>NC_134137.1:210327500-220327500 GCF_033958435.1 Carettochelys insculpta | reverse complement strand
CAGGCTACACCTGCTTTGCACTTCACAAAGGTATGACTCATGATAGCCCTTCTAAAGGAGATGGAAAATCTGACCCAAGGGATTAGAGTCCCTCAGTAAATCTGAGGCAGAACCAGTACAGGTTGAACCTCTCTAGTCCAGAACTCTCTCGTCCAGCAACATCGATAATCTGCAATGATTTTAGTTAGCTGGACGATCATTTATCCTGGGTGTGGCCAAGTTTTCTGTCCTCCAATAAAGTTTGTTACAGCTACCAGTCCTGGCTCTCAGTGTTCTGTGTTGTTATTTAGCTGTAATTTACCCCTGAATGAACAAGAAGAAGTCTTGTGGCACCTTATAGGCTAACATATATTTTGGAGCATAGGCTTTCGTGGGCAAAGACCCACTTCATCAGATGCATGGAGGGCGGGGTTCAGAGGAGTGTATTAAGAATGGGGCCCAGTAAGAGGGAAAGCCAGAGCTGACAAGTTCTAGTCAGCAAGGTGGAAATGGCCCGTTATCAATAGTACTTATCAAAAGAGGAAAAAACAAGTGAGATCAAACAGGGGGATGTGAGCCTTTGTCAGAGTCTAATGGGGAGATATTAACACCCAGGGCAGAGAAGCTGTTTTTGTAAGATGTGAGCCACTCCCAGGCTCTGTTTAATCCTTGGTTAATGGAGTCAAATTTGCAAATAAATTGCAGCTCAGAGATTCCTCTCTCCATTTGATTTTTGAAATTTCTTTGTTTCAGGACTGCCATCCTTAAATCTGCTACTGAGTGTCCAGGGAGATTGAAGCGTTCCCCCACTGGCTTCTGTACGTTACCATTCCTGATGTCTGATTTATGTCCATCTATTCTTTTACATTGAGTCTGTCATTTGGCCAATGTAAATTGCAGTGGGGCATTGCTGGCAAATGATGGCATATATTATATTAGTGGATGTGCAGGTAAATAAAGGAGCCCCTGATGGTATGGTTGATGTTAGGTCCTGTGATGATGTCACTGGTGTAGATATGTGACCAGAGTTGGCAGTGCGGACCGTCGCAGGGGCTGGTTCCAGGCCTAGAGACACTGGTTTGTGATTTGTAGTGGCTGGTGAGGATTTGTTTAAGGTTGGCAGGCTGTCTGTAGGCAAGGACAGGCCTGCCTCCCAAGGTCTGTGAGAGTGAAAGATCATCGTTCAGGATGGGTTGCAGATCACTGATGATGCTCTGGAGAGGCCTTAGGTGGGAGCTGTATGTGACGGCCAGTGGTGTTCTCTTGTTTTCCTTGCGAGGCCTGTCTTGTAGTAGGTGGCTTCTGGGTACCCATCTGGCTCTGTCAATCTGTTTCCTCACTTCTTTAAGTGGGTATTGTAGTTTGAGGAAAGCTCGGTAAAGGTCTTGTAGATGTTTGTCTCACAAGGAAAACAAGAGAACACCTTAAACAGAGACTGGGAGTGGCTCACAGCTTACAAAAACAGCTTCTCTGCACTGGATGTTAATACCCCCCATTCGACTCTGACAATGGCTCATATCTCCTGTCTGATCTGACTTGTTTTCTCCTCTTTTGGGCCATTTCCACCTTGCTGAATAGACCTGGTAAGCTCTGGCCCTCCCTTTTACTGGACCGCACTCTTTAAATACCCCTCTGAAACCACCACCCCCACACTCAGGCATCTGATGAAGCAGGTCTTTGCCCATGAATGCTTATGCTCCAGAATATCTGTTTGTCTAAAACGTGCCACAAGACTTCTTGTTGTTCTCGAAGCTACCGACTAACATGGCCACCTCTCTGATACTTACCCCTGAATGTCTTCTAAGATCCCAGTAAGCAGTGGAAGTGTTGGTAATATGCTAAACAATATTGACCTCCCATGGTCCAGCAAATTCTCTCATCCAGTCCCAGTCAGGTCCCAAGGGTGCTGGACTAGAGATGTTCAATCTATAATCGAATCCCTGGGCGCTTTCAGAACACATGCTGCTCGTGTAGACGGGGGCCTTTCAAAGGGACTCCCTGATTTTGAAAGCCCCTTCTGCAAAAACAAATGGTAATGAGGAGCTTTTGAAATCGAAAGGCCCCTGGCTACATGAGCAGCTTGCGTTCCAAAAGCAGCATTTTAGAATCGTGCGCAGCTGCTATTATGATAACGAAGCACTGCATATTCATGGCAGAGCCTCATTAGCATCTGCTGAAAATCCCTCATTACCATGCCCCTTTTGAAAGGAGGGGGCTAGAGTGGTCGCAGCCTCAGTGACATGTTAGCACCACCACTGAGGTCAGTGGGGATATTTGTGTGGCACATGAGAAGAGAATAGGTCCTTGGATCATAATAACTTAATTATTTAATTCTGTTCTATGTAGGTGTGGATTCCATACTCACCAATCTAGTAGCTGAGTACCTCAAGCAACCTCAAATTTTCCTGTGCTTTAATAATATATCTGAATGACATTGGTTATTTGGTCTCTAGACTGTATGTCATAATGAACCACGCAATTGACTATACAGTCTATCATCAAGGCATCATTAAGTGTCCAGATGGCTACTTCCACCATACTGTATTCTACTATTTAATTCCACTGCACCTGAAATGCTCTTTCTCCAAATTATTTTCTCTGTCACTAAAACCATTTTTGTTGGGGGATTATCAATAAATATCAACATAATTTTGAGCAAAACAAAAAATGATCATTTTCATCGAATTTTTTCCAGGGAAAAATCATTTCTTATTCACTCTGCTTAATATGCTGGATTCAGTAAATGCATGATACTTAATCCCCACTTGAATTCAGGGGACTGGATTAGAAGACCTTGTGAGAGTCCTTCCAGTACTATGTTTTATGATTCCATTATTCTAATCACAAGCACCAATGCTCTGTATTGCCATCATTGTCAGTTCATTTCAATGTCTTCGCTGCTGGATAGATTATTTCCTTTCTGTGTCACATCAAAATTGGATCATGTATAATTCAAACTTCTGCATAAAAAAATGATGAGTGTGTGTTATCCACATGATGGCTGAGTAATTGGTGTCCACCAGCAAGGGTGCATCGACACTTGCATTCCTCTTTCGAAAGAGGTATGCAAATGAGGAAAATGCAAATGCAAATAAGGTGCATATTTTCATATTTGACACTCCATTTGCATATCCTTATTTCAAAATAGCTTCTTTTGAAAGATGCTATTTCAAGACAAGAATATGTGAATGAGGTGTCAGATAGGCAAATTTGTGCCTCATTTGCATTTTTGATTTGCCTCATTTGCATACCTCTTTCGAAAGAGGAATGCACGTGTAGAAACAGCCCCATTGTCTTCAATAGGGCAGGACCAAGCTTTAATATGGCCTTCTTCGTTAATTGGTTCCTTGTTCATTTAGGCTGTGTCTACACTAGCCCAAAACTTCGAAATGGCCATGCTGAACATGCTGAACTAACAGCAGATAGGAATAAGGGGATTTCGAAGTTGGTGGGGTCCTTTCGAAAAGGAGCCCCATCTGGATGAGCCGCGCGGCTGCAAGCCACGTCAATTTCGAAGTGCCGCGGCTGCCGGCATTCTAATGAGGCGCTGAATATGTATTTCAGCGCTTTATTAGTAAACTTTGAAATGGCCATTTGCATGGCCATTTCGAAGTTTTGGGCTAGTGTAGACACAGCCTTAAGGATTCTGTGCCAGGCATTCAACAGTTGTAACTCAGCATAGCTCCACTGAAGTTAATATGCCTACAGTAATTTACCTCCAGCTAATATTTTGTCTCTTTTATGTATTCATTCATTCCTATTCTCTCTCTCTCTCTCTCTCTCTCTCTCTCTCTCTCTCTCTCTCGCTCCGGTCTTCTTGCTTTCCCTCAAGTCTCAGCTCTCTTCCTTCAGTCCTGCAGGTCTACTACAGATGTCCACATCAACTGAGTTTCTCCTTTTTGTCATTTCTTGTGCACTGATCCATTGTATTTTGTGGCTCCATTATTCATTGTCAAGTTCATAACAGGTCAAACAATTACCATCAAATAATAGCAACTGAGGACTTTAATCAATTTTTCCTTCCTTCCTTTATTTGACACCTCCAATCACATTTTATCTCACTGATACTGTAAACCCTTTTGATGGAGAATTCCACCTCTTCTTCCCTTTGTACACAGATCAGTGCTGACATTCCATTTGTACCATAGACTCATAGAACACTAGAACTGGAAGGGACCTCAAGAGGTCATTGAGTCCAGTTCCCTGCCCTCTTGGCCAGACCAAACACCATCTCTAGACCATCCCCAATAGGTGTCTAATATGCTCTTAAATAACTCTAGCGATGGAGATTCCACAACCTCCTTAGGTAACAGTTAGGAAGTTTTTCCTAATGTCTAATCTAAACCTCCCTCGCTTCAGTTTAAGTCCATCGCTCCTTGTCCTATCCTCAGAGGCCAAGGAGAACACTTTCTCCCAAGCTACACTCCACTTTCAAATTCTCAACCAGTTCCTCCCCATTTGTTAAAATGAAATCTAGAACTGCTTCCCCCCCAGTAGCTTTTTCCATCTTCTGAAATCCATGCAGTCCAAGCACTTTCTGAATAGTCTGTGTCTTGCTGTGTTAGTTTCCCAACATATGTCTGGATAGCTGAAGACCCCCATCACCACCAAGTCCTGTGTTTTGGATAATTTTGTTAATTGTTTAGAGAAAGTCTCATCCACCTCTTCTACCTGGCTGGGTGGTCTGTAACAGACCCCTATCATGACATCACCCTTGTTTTTTAACCCCTTTTAACCTAACCCAGAGATTCTCCACTCGTCTATCTCCTGCATCCACCTCCACCTCAGTTCAGGTGTGCTCATATTTGATATATAAGGCAACACCTCCTCCCTGTTTACCCTTCCTATCCCTCCTAAGTAAGCTGTATCCTTCTATGCCAATATTCCAGTCATATGTATTATTCACGAAGTCTCTGTGATACCAGTTATGTTGTAGTTGTGTTTGTTTATTAGGATTTCACATTCTTCCTGCTTATTACCAATACTTCTTGCATTTGTATATCGGCATCTAAGATACTCATATGCTTTTGCCTTCCAGTTCTGCCTAATCCCTCTTTTTTCTCTGCTATTGTAGCCCATGATCCATCCCCTTTCCAACCCAACTCCCAGGTCTCCAGGTTTGTTTACTTACCTGTGGGTTTTGGTCACCTGTCCCTGTCAAACCTAGTTTAAAGCCCTCCTCACTAAGTTAGCCAGTGTTGATCCAATACCTCCTATATGTATAAAAGGTGAATTCCATCCCTACTTAGCAGTCTTTTTTGGAACAGCATCCCATGATCGAGGACGTCAAAACACTCCTGGCAACATCATCCTTGCAGCCAGGCATTCACCTCCAGAATGCACCTGTCTCTGCCTGGGCCCCTACTATCCCATCTGGTTTGCTATTCCTTACTGCTGTAGGTCCTACTTCTCATCAGTTAAACTCTGATTTAGCAAAGGGCTTATGTACGTGCTTATCTTTAAGATATGCTTAAATCCATCCCTACTGAGCAAAATACTTACACAATTCCTTAAAGTTAAGCATGTGATCATGTCACTTTGCAGTCAATAGAATATCAGCATGAATCCTTCTGGTTCATCTTCCTTGTTTGCCATACTCCTGGCATTGAAACATATTAGCAATAATATTCGTACGACACCTTTTGTTACAGACCATCTTTCTTAATACTATTTATAGAATTTTGTATTCGGTCTGCTCAGCTCAACAAAAGCTCTCTCCCTGAATGGGACATAAACACACCAGGCACTTTTAAAAATCATTCCTTTTGGCATCCAGTTTTAGGCATTCAGCTATGAAAAATTAGACCCAGAAAAAGTTGATTTGGAAGGCAACCCAAATGGCCATCTAAACTATCCCTTCTACAGCAGATGAGTGTCAGATCTTAGACTCAAAAATCTCCAGTGATGGTGATTCCATAATTTCCCTTGACGGATTGTCAAGTGAATTCATAGGACGATAATACTCACTAATGATATAGCCTTCTATATGTTCAAAGCACGGCATTGGCATTAATATGGATTTTCTCCATACCAGAGTGATCTATTCAGTGGTTTTGCAGTCTGCTGCCAAACGTCTGTAAAAAGAAGTCTCAGATATCTGTCTAATCTGTCATAATCTGAACAATTTGGAACAGTCAAAGTGCTCATTGCAAGTTGCTTTCTCAGTCTTTTCCCATTCCTTTTTTTCATCCTATTTTATGTTTCTTTCTTCTATTTCTTACCCTTATCTCCTTGTGTGGGTTCTTTCTTTCTTTCTTTTAAAATAGAAAAAGCACGTTCAGAGTAACATTTGCCTATGTGTCTCCTCTAAAATGCCAGAGGTCTGGAAGCTAATTTACACCCTGTTGATAGACCTACTGACAACAGAATAAATTTTGACCCTTGGTTAGCCAGGTGTAAAAAAAAATCTGTGACAATTAGAGATGGACCTGAACCAATATACTAGATCTCAGCACCCATGAACTTTAGAAGGAAGTTCAGACACAGAGTAGGTCCATAACTGGCTCTCTCTTCTTTCAAGATTTGTTGAAGTTAAGAACTTATTCTGCAGCTTGGGCTAATTTTTGTAGTGCACATGCCATTTATCCTCAAAGCATTGAGCTTTTCTTAATACCATTTGCTGGAGTAAGCTGAAACGAGCAAGGAAGATGATTTCACAGAGATAGCATCTTTAATAAAGAACAAGGGAGGAGATACACAAAGAAGAACTGACAAAATATTGTTTCTGGTGCTTCTGGCTTCTTAGGTGTGTGAAAGAAGGCTTTTCAAAACCATTTGTTCTCTTTGTATATTATATCAGAAATATCTGCTCCTGATTGCCCTCTTTTGCTGGAGGCCTTGGTCAATGTTTGGAGCACCTGAAAGGTAACATCACAGCTGTAATGAGCTATGGTAATCCCAGCTTTGAACTGAGGATGGGACAGATGTTTGACTGCCTCAGGCTCACCAGGTCTGCCTCTGAACTCCCAGACAGTAGAGTAAGTTAGGAATAACTCTGTCAACATCAGCAGGGTTATTGCACTGTAACACCAGAGTAAGCAAACCCAGTACAAGGCCGGGATGGATCCACCATAGGCTTCAGCTTCGAGCTGTGATGTTACCATCCAGATCATCCACAGATTTGCCAAAGTCTTCCAGCAAAAAGTAGGAGACATTAGGCCCGGATCTTTGTAATACAAACTACAAGAAGAAAGACTTCTTTGGGAAGAAGAAAAGAAGCCACACATATAGAAGGCCTTCTTTCTCCTTCCTAAAGAGCAGTGAAAGGCCCATCTTTTGCTTAAATGAACTGTTGCTTTTTTGTTTATCTCTGAAATGATTTACAAAATGAACTGTCACACTTTCTAACCACGCCACTGATGATGCATGCTGCAAGCCTTACGCTGGTTACTATGAGCTGGCCATTTTGTGGCCACATCCTGCTCCACAAACTACTACAGTACACGTGAAAACAAAGCCAAGCAACTGCTCCTCCACTGCTGCATGAAATGTAAGTTGAGGCTCCCAACTTCTCGCTCTGGACGTGACACAAGGCGAGAGGAAATAGTTTCTCTTCAGTTGACTTTTCTTTTTTCATTAGATATTCAGTCTGAGAAGCATTGTGGGTGGAGACATGTCAGTGGGAAGGCAAATGAATGCAAAATGACTGGGGCCAGGAGGAAAAAGTCAGCCTATCAGGCTTCCAGTGAACACCCACTCACTGAAAAAGTTCCACACTCTGAACTTTCCAAAAGAGAATCCCTGAGGTTTATTTGCTCTTTGGGTTTTCCCTTCACAACCTAGACTCATCTGTGTAAAAGGGCTTTTTTTAAACACTGCCTTTGTTAGAGTTCATTATCATGAACGAGCAAAAGTAACGCAAGGCTGTTGGTGGGGGAAAACCCTTTTTCCCTTGGAAATAATGTACGTTTTATACTTCAAACTTTTAATGGCTGAATTATCTCTTCCATGTTATTCCTTTTCAGCATTCTCCAGTTTAGCCTCCCAAGCAGGCAGTGAGGTAGGCAAAAGTTAGCCTCATATTACAGCTGTGCCATGCTAAGGCCCAGAAAGGTTAAATGATACAAGTCTGCGGTGGAGTTAGGACTAGAACGCAGAAGTTCCTGATGCTCACACCTTTGCCATCCTCACCGTGATATCCTGCACATAATTGAGTCTTCAGATCTATTTCTGTTCCACCAGCCAGCATCTGTGATGTGGGCAGAGAGGAAGGTGTGGCAGATGGCATGTGATTTTGAAATGCTCCAGCAAAAGAAATGCAGATCTTTCCAAGCATTTAAAAATGCAAAAAAACAAAAGAGCAGTCCTGTAGCACTTTAAAGATTAACAAAATAATTTATTAGGTGATGAGCTTTTGTGGGACAGACCCACTTCTTCGGATCCACAGCCCTACCAGAACAGACTCAAGATATAAAGCATAGAGGCCCCAAAATTGTCATCAAGGTCAACAAATCAGAAAACTGTTAACATTGGTGGCAAATCAGATAGAAGAGCAAGGGGTGGGGGTGAGGGGTAGAGAAGTAAGTGTTAGATCACACATGAAAGTATGTAAAAGAGTCCTTGTAATGGGTCAGGTTGTTGCTGTCCCTCTTCAAACCATGTGTTAATGTAGTAACAGAGAGTAAGCCGTGCTAGTTTCATGTGTTAATGTGTTGAATTTGAATATGAATGTTTGTTGAAAACATTCTCTCTGAGGACGATTGTTAAAGTGTCTTTTCTCCAGAACACATACTCACAGGTCTTTAACAGAACAGCGCACTTGCTTAAGTGCTGGCTGACAAGTTTGTGCATTTGGAGTTTTTTCATGTCTGTTCTACACCCATTCATTCTTTGCTGAAGAGTGTTTACAGTCTGTCCTATATAGAAAGTATGTGGACATTATTGGCACATGATGGCAAATATATGATGTTAGTTGAGGAACGGAAGAATGTGCCAGTGGTTCTGTAATTAACATGGTTAGATCCAGTGATGGTATCTCCAGAATAGATATATGGACAAAGTTGGCAACGGGGCTTGTTGCAAGGAAAAGTTCCAGGATTAGTATGATTGTGGTATAGCCTGTGGTTGCTGGTGAGAATCCTCATCAGTTTGGGAGGTTGTCTATGGGAGGGATCAGCCTGTCACCTAGGGCCTTCTGGAGTGTGGGATCATGATTTAGGACAGGTTGTATGTCTTTAATGATGCATTGCAGTGGTTTGAGTTGGGAGCTGTAGGTAATAACGAGTCATGTTCTGTTATTGGTTTTTTTGGGCCTATCGTGGAGTAGTTGGTTTCAGGGTGCTCATCTGGCCCTGTCAATTTGTTTTTTTACTTCTGCCTTTGGGTAATTCAGGTTTATGAATGTTTGGTAAAGACCTTGTAGTTTTCGGTCTCTGTCAGTAGGATCAGGTATGTCTGATTCTATCTCAGGGCTTGAATGTAAACGATGGATTGTGTGGTGTGCACAGGAAGGAAGCTAGAAGCATGCAGGTAAGTATAGAAGTCAATAGGTTTCCGACAGAGAGTGGTATTGATCTGGCTATCAGTGATTTGTACTGTAGTGTCCAGGAAATGTATCTCTTGTGTGAAGTGGTCAAGGCTGAAGTTGGGGTGCAAATTGTTAAAGTCTCTGTGGAATGCTTCTAGAGTCTCTTTACCGGGGGTCCAAATGAAAAAGATGTTATTGATGTATCATAAGTAAGGGAGGGGTAATAGAGGATGAGAAATGAGGAATCGTTGTTCCAGGTCAGCCATAAATATATCAGCATATTGTGGGGCCACGCGGGTCTCCCCATAGTAGTTCTGTTAATCTGGAGGTATAAATTGTCCCCAAATCGGAAATAATTGTGTGTAAGAACAAAGTTACATAGGTCAGCCACCAGATTGGCTGAGGTGACATCAGGGATAGCATTCCTGATCGCTTGTAGTCCATCCTCTTGTGGAATATTGGTGTACAGAGTCTACATCCATGGTGGCAAGGATGGTGTTGTCAGGAAGTTTTCCGATGTTTTGTAATTTCCTCAGGAAGTCAGTGGTATCTCAGAGACAGCTGGGAGTGTTGGTGGCATAGGGTTTGAGGAGGGAGTCCCCATAACTGGATAGTCCAGTGGTAAGGTTGCCAATACCTGAAATGATAGGGCGTCCGGGGTTTCCCGGTTTGTGGATTTTGGGAAGTAAATAGAATAATCTAGGTTGGGGCTCAGATGGTGTTTCTGAGTGAATAAGGTCCTGAGTAGGAGCAGGTAGTTTCTTAAGTAGATAGTGTAATTTCTTTTGGAATTCTAAAGTGGGATCAGGGGAAAGAGGTCTGTAAAATGTGGTGGTGGACAGTTGTCTGGCTGCCTTCAGTTCATAGTCTGACTTATTCATGATGACAACAGCACCCCCTTTGGCAGCTAGTTTGATTAAAATGTCTGGGTTATTTTTTTGAGACTCTGGACAGCACAGTGTTCAGCATAGTTGAGATTGTGTCTCATTTGATGTTGTTTTTATAGAATGTCAGTCTGTGCACAGTCGCAGAAGCATTGTACGTAGAAATTCAGACTGTTACTTTTAAAAAACACAGCAAAAGAAAGTGTCTCAAGAGCCTGAAGATTCACGAATTTAATGGTGTATGGGCATTGTTGGCAAATGATGGCATATAGTATAGTATATAGTATATATGGCACACCATGTATACAGGACAAACTGCAAACACTCTTCAACAAAGAATGAATGGACATAGAACAGACACCAAAAATCTCCACATACACAAACCTGTCAGCCAGCACTTTAGTGGAGTGGGCCATTCTGTTAAAGGCATGAGAGTTTGTGCTCTACTGAAAAGGGACTTTAACAACTGTCTACAGAGGGAATGATCGGAATTAACATTGATATTCAAATTCAACACATTAACACATGGTTAGCACAGGGAAAGCAATTACCTGACCCATTATAAGGACTCTTTCACATACTTTGATGTTTTAGCAAAACAAAAAAAGCAGTCCAGCAGCACTTTAAAGACTAACAAAATATTTTTTTCTGATTTGTCAACCTTGATTACTACTTTTGGTTCTCTGTGCATTAAATATTGAGTCTGTTCTGGTCTGGCTATGGTCTGAAGAAGTGGGTCTGTTCCACGAAAGCTCATCACCTAATAAATTCTTTTGTTCGTCTTTAAAGTGCTACTGGACTGCTTTTTTGTTTTGATAGTAGATACACTAACGCGGTTTTCTCTCAGTTACTATTTGATGTTTTATCTAACTCTTAACTTCCCCATCCCACACACACACACACACACATATGTCCTTCTCCTCTTCTGATTTGCCTGATTTGTCAACCTTGATAACAATTTTTCTGATTTGTCAACCGTGAGAACAATTTTTGGACCTCTGTGCTTTATATATTGAGTCTGTTCTGGCTGGGCTACAGTCTGAAGAAGTGGGTCTGTCCCACGAAAGCTCATCACCCAGTACATTATTCTGTTAGTCTTTAAAGTGCTACTGGACTGCTTTTTGTTTGGTCCTTAAGGGAGTGCCAGGCAGTGTTCCCTGTAAGCTGTGGGCTTGTGTGGCTACACAGGAAGGATTCAAATGCTGCGCAGCTGATTAGCAGAGTGCCCACAGCTGGGTTTTGTGTTTCTGTTGGTGATGCACATTTCCACAGGCCTCAGTGCACATAATGTTTTGTTCTGCCCTTGGCTGGAAAAAGTCCCCACATGGCAGAAAGAGATTAGAAGGAACGTTCGCCCCCGGGTGGAGGTGAGCGCTGCATAGTCTCCCAAATCCAGCTCTCCACACCTTGCATGGTGGACCCACCCCTCTTCTGCTGTTGGGTAGATTGTGCAGCTTCAGATGTGCGGGTGGGATCTGCCCCCATGAACAGACTTTCAGCCTGTCAAAGAGCCCTAGGGGAAGAATGCTGATTGGGGGGGTGGGGGGTGGAATTTTAGGTGGTTACTACAGAGCTGGGGTGATTAGTTGTCCGGGGGAGACTGGAGCAGTGTTGTGATTCATTTCTAAGCCATTTGACATTTATGCTGGTGAGAAGGGGTAGGCTGGAAGAGAGCAAACGGAAACAGTGTGAGCGGTGAAGCCACAATCAGTCAATTGTTTCATTGAGAAAAAAAAATGCACCTGACAAGAGCTCACATTTCCTCTCATGCGGATGATGTAAATTAGCCTGCGCGAGACCAGCTGGTAGATCTGATTCCAACGCTCCGCACGCAGGGTTCCAGACCACTAACACTGCTATCGGACGTGGATGGTACTGGTCTGCCGGGCATCTGCCTCAGCAGAGAGGATAAGGAATGATGGGCCACCAGAATACAGGGACACTCTCCCCACTTCCTGTGGTTGCCAAAGGTCAGAGAGCATTTGGAGAAGGAGGATTCCTAGAATCGTGGCCTGCCCTGGCCATGCTGTAGTGGTTCTCTACAGAGCCCTTCTGGTGCCAGAAGCATCTGCGCAGCGTCTTTCCCTGGTACTAGAACTTCCTCAACAATTGTTTTTAAAAAGCAAACCAACTAGGATCATCTGTAACTAAAAATGTCATTGCAGGGCCTTCCACAGGGCCTAGACATAAGTCCTCAGGTGGTTTATGGGAAATGGCACTGGAAGAGGAAGGCACACTCAATTTACATAATTTTTAAATGTTTTCTTAATGCAGCTTAGGATTGATTTATGCCCTCCCTGACCTGCTTAGTTAGAGCTTTCAAGGAATATTTCAGAGTAGTTTATTCTGCTCCCCCTGGCTGGCTTACTGTAGCAATGCACTGGGTGTGAAATTGATAATTAAGGCCTGACAGAATGCAGATAGGCAAACAGAAGACCTTAGCTTGCCTAGGAGAATGTTCTGTTCTGTTCTGGTCTGGCTGTGGTCTGAAGAACTGGGTCTGTCCCACGAAAGCTCATCACCTAATAAACTATTTTGTTTGTCTTTAAAGTGCTACTTTACTGCTTTTTTGTTTTGATGGGTATTTTTTGCTTTGCAAACCCAAAGAGCTGCTAAATGAATTAAAGTGCTAGAGGGGACCACAAAATCTTTCAAGCTACTGCTCTGTGTCTGAGGAAGGCGTGAAATTAGGGTGTCCATGTTCCAGTCCCAGCTGTCCCCTAGCCGGATGCTCTGTCTGATCTCCCAGAGGTCACTACTTCTCTCTCAATGCTGTTCTACAGAAGCCTACCACTGTTCCCACTCAAGTCACTAGTGAAACTTCCATTGAGTCATGTCGCTGTGAGCCCTTCTGAAAATCCCATCCTTTGGGCCTGATTTTAGCCACCAAGACAAAGGGGATAATAATCCTCTTCAACCTCATGGTAAGCCTGCTCCTTCTCCAGAGTTTCCACTGACATTACAGGAGTAGGGTCAGCCCCATAGTGTTATGAAGCTAACTGATGCCGTAAAATGTCTTGACATCCTCCAGTTTGAAGCACCACAGAGCGGGAAAGCAAAATATTAATGCATACCCACAGAAGCAAAGCTTTCTCAAGTGCTGTTGGGGTAAACATGGGCAAAATAAAAGTAGAGGTGAAATCTCAGGTGACACTTCAAGATGTGGATCTGTTAGACTGTGGGAAAAATCCCCCCCAGGAAAAGTCATGGAAGCTCCAGTGTTCAAGGCATTTAAAACTGGAGGGGACCAAAGCAGTGAAAAATCTGTTGGGCACAATCTTGGGTTACCCAGGGAATGGACCAGATGAGACTGAGTCTTTGGGGCACAGTGTCCTGAGTGTTTACTCAATGTCTTTAATCAAACCCTTTACTCACTGTTTATCAAGTCCTTACCAAAACCTTAGCAAAACGCCCATTGGCATCAGTGGGAATTTGACCAAATTAAAAGTGTCTCAGGACTGGAGGCTCTGGCCCAGCTATAGGTTCGAGCAGTCAAATTCAAAGGTAGCTGCAGCAATCCATTATTATGGAAGTTCTTCTCAGTAGAGCTAAAGCAAGTGCTTGGAAAGAGTTTCACACCCTGGAAGCCCTAGCTGCCTTCTTGGTTTTATGCTAGTCTCATGGTTCAATCTAAATAACCATCAGCTCCTGGTCTCTGGCTGAGTCAGCCAAGGATTGTGTAAAGGGTCCTCCAAGAGGCCTGGGGTGCACAATGTTGCATGCATGACTGTCTTAGTGCTTGTGCACCCCCAGTGGCACAGGCAAGCTCTGTGGTGCAAGACGCATGTTCTCTTCCCCCCCGAACCATCCTTGAAAGTCTACAAAAGCTGTCTGGCACACGGAGTGACTGGTCAGTGAGCCATTGAAAGCTTGTCTAAAATGGGACAGCGAAGGAACTGCCAATCACCAAATGAAATTAATGGGTAACAGGTTTAAAACTAATAAAAGAAAGTTCTTCTTCACTCAGCGCATAGTTAACCTGTGGAACTCCTTGCCAGAGGAGACTGTGAAGGCTAGGACGATAACAGAATTTAAGAAAGAGCTAGATAAATTCAAGGAGGCTAGGTCCATAAAAGGCTATTAGCCAAGGGTAGGAACGGTGTGCCTGGCCTCTGATTGTGAGAGGCTGGAGATGGATGTCAGGAGACAAATCACTTGATCATTGTCTTTGGTCCACCCCCTCTGGGGCACCTGGCACGGTCGGCAGACAGTCTATTGGGCTGGATGGACCTTTAGTCTGACCCAGCATGGCCATTCTTATGTTCTAATCCAAGATAATAATGCAAGGAACAGCATGTAACGAGACCCAGTCCTACCCTCTTGTTGGCTCCAGGTCAGATCCGCTCAGATGACAAAGCAAATGATGAGCCAGATTTATCCCCGGTGTAAGCCCATTCAAGTCAATGCAATGAATGCAGAACTTTATCCTACCCACTGAGCCCCTCCCTGGCTTGCCTTTGCTTTCTTCTTTTTTCTTCTCCATGAAGAAAATCTGTTAATGCTGCTGTGTTCAACATAGAGAAGTCAGGAAACATGAAGAGCCTCTGGCAGGCAATTTCACACCTAAAGCTTTTACCAAGCTCCTGGTATAAGCCATCAGTGCATCTGGCAGGGGCTGGGCATCTGGGATTTGCCTAGGAATAAACCCTCGGCCTTGCTCCAATGTCTTGGGCTAGATGCAGCCCTCAGTGGATTTCAGAAGAACTGGTTAAACATCAGAACAAGAAAATATTTAGCAAATACAGAGGTTTCTGATTGGTTTGCCTGTGCTGAAGTCCTCCGATGCTTGTGAATTCACACATCTTCCAAGCTGCTCTGCTTGGTTCCGTCAAACGCACTCAGTCCACATTGAATGCCTGTGCCTTACCCATTGGAATACAGGGGTGAAGCAACCTGGAAGCACATGTGTCTGTATTGAAGGGTTCATGAATAACCCCTAGCCTTCTGCACAATCAGGGGTGCCGAGAGCTATTGAACCCTGAATGGGATGCAGACCCTGCAAGCCAAAGAGTGCATCGAACACCTGCCCCCGCCACCCCCAGACCTAGTTCTAGCACCTGTGTGTAACCACGCCTTTGCTGAACGTCTTCAAACTCCGAATAAATGACGCAAATGGCCATTTCGAAGTTTGGGGCTCGTGTAGACGTAGCCCCTGGGAGCAGCTGAAATGACACCAATATCCACCTGATTTTGTAATGAGTGGATGCTGTTTGACGAGGTCTAGTTTCAAGAATGGCCCTAACTAGAGCATAGTGCAGAAAACGAGTCAATGCCAGAGTGTGCTCTAGCCGACGCCATTGTGCTGCGACATGGGAGGGAGTAAGGGCCCCCTTGCATGATGCTGCATTAGCCAAGGCTGAATTGAAATTGGAGAACAAGGGCTGCGCTGCCCATGCTTCCCACTGGGGAGCAAGCATAGATGGGGAACAGACCAGGTGGAGCCAGGGCTCTGCCTCCTACATGCCACCAATGCAACAGGTTGGACATAGGGCTGAGAGTGCCCTGTATCCCATAGAGGCATGTTTCGTGTTATTCCCCTTTACTAGGGCAACAGGGCTGCGTGGGAAGCACAGTGCCTATCTGAGTCTCCCAGAGACCTGCCCCAGGCTGACACAGAGACACACTGGCTCCTAACCAGAGCTACTCCGTAGAGCCCCAACTCATCACTAGACAGCAGGTGTTTCTTTTAAGATTGCCTATTGCTTATTTTCCCTGATGGTGGAATCAATAGTCGTGAGGAGCTGCAAGGGCTAAATTCTGCCTCGCTGACGCTGGTGCTGCTTGCGCTGCTGTCACTGGGGATATTTTGCCCTGAATTACTTCTAGACTCTTGCTAAACGCTCCACCATGGTTCTCCTGCTCAAAGCACAGCACGTCCTGGATGTGAGGCTGCTGTATTATCTGTGAAAACACAGCATGCACCTGACTGGCTTTTGTGCCAGTAACAGAGGAGGAGGAGAAGGAGTATGACAAAGCTCAGCCTGTGGCAGATGCCAAAAATAGCTGGTAAGAATCCCCTGAGCAATGGGGAGATAACAAGTTCATATCTTGGCACTGGCAGAGATCATTTATTGAGCTGCAGACTAGCACAGTGTGAGGCTGGTAAGCGGAGGGAGAGATTTTCATCACGGTGTCATTGGCCTGAATCTACCCAATGAGTAATGACTTAGATGTGTTACAATCTCACAGCCCTTTGGTGTGAAATAAACTGGGGATCTCTGGGCCAAGTGCTTGTGAACAGGTGGATTTGGACACCATCACCTTGGAGCCAAAACTGCATAGAGAAAGGCAGGTGGCTTCCACTCTTGCTCCTAGAGGTGGGGAGAGTTAAGAAAATGCTGACAGGGCAGGACAAGGGAAAGCAGGACTGACTGATGTTGGGCTGCATTTATTCTGTGGAGCCAGGAATTCATATTCCAGGGCTCTCAGTTTCTAGGACTTTTCAACTGCACTACATCCAATTGAAAGTCTGAGCTGCTTTAGAACACTAGGACTGTAAGGGACCTCAAGAGGTCATCGAGCCCAGTCCTCTGCCTTTACACCAGGGCCAAGCACCATCTACATCATCCCTGTTAGATATTTATCCAACCTGTTCTTAAATATCTCCAGTGACAGATCTTCTACAACTACCCTAGCGAATTTATTCCAGTAATTAACCACCCATACTGCAGAGGAGCTAATTTCAGTCATCATTGGCTTGTGACTAAGGACATGTCTAGGAGATGTGACAGCAGCAAGCTTGTCTAGGAGATGTCTAGGAGATGTGACCTGTACAAGCTTGCTTTAATGTAGCTAGTCTGGGTACCAACTGCAGCGCAGCTATGGCAGCAGCTCTTTCAGCATGGGCTAGTTACCCGCATATATGCTCTGGGTCCTGGGTTGGCTTGTACAAGCCACGCAGGAGTCCATGCTGCTGAGGTTTCACTGCTATGGGTACCTAAGCTAGGTAGATTAAAGCTAGATCAGGAATGTGTATACCAGCAGCCATCTCACATACCCAGGCTGCAGTGAAGATTTGCCCTTAGAGGGAGGCACTGGAAGGTTGCAGTGGAAAAGACACCAACAATCCCTTCACCCTTTGTACCCAAGAAGGCAGCCTGGAGTTTGGGGAGCTAGAAATTCCATCCGTCCTTGCTTTGTGAGTGTGGGGTTTGCCAAGCCACGCTCCAGTGACTGGAAACAGAATGCTCTCTCCCTTCTAAATCCTGGTATGCATTTTAGGGAGTGGCAGGGCTGGCAAACCTCAACTGGATTCTTCCCAAAGAGAAGCAAGAAAGACCTTTTAAGGAGAATAATAGCTCCATTTTCACTTGTTTGTCAAAGGTAGGTGAGCTGGTTTTCCTTTGCCGACTCCTGGAATGCTACTGAGATGGTGTCACAGGTGTTTACTCCTCTCTCTTCTCAACCCCCTCCCGTGCAATGCTGTTTCCCCGCACTGCAGATCCATACCTGTTCTGCTAGCCTTGTTCTCAGCATTCCCCATTGTTTGGCAGAGTACAATTAATAAGCAGGAGGTGTGCATCAGGCTGTTCCATGAACTCTCTTACAAGGTGCCTTTTTTACTAGTGCTTTGCCTTTCTACAGCACCTTTCGCCCAAAACTCATTAAGAGGGGAAGCCTCACAGTCCTTTCTGAGCACCTATGAATGAAGGATCACTTCCCTTCACAAAGATCCAGCAGGAACCAGTTGTCCCAGCCCTGAAATTCAGAAGTGTTTTATAGTGCACATCAGGCAACACTCAATAGCAGTTAAGTATTCAAGGTGAAGAAAAATGCTAACGGCCAACTACTCAATTGGTGTAAATCGGGATAGCCCCATTGAAGTCAGTTCTAAGAAGAAAGAAAGTGCTGACTGAGATTGTAAAGTACTGTATTTATGCTAGGTTGATTTTGTATAGAAGCTTTCATCCGAGGATATCACAGGTTTGCACCTCCACAACATCTCCATGTTTTATGTGTTACATGTCCAGTTTACAATGAGCAATCTGAGAGGCAAGTGCTGTGACATGCCTAAAGTTAAATCATGAGTTAGGGTGAGAACTGGGCAAATAGAACGTTGGACTCTCAGTGCCCTGCTTTAGTCATTAGAAAACATTCCTCCCACCCAAAACTTTGTGGTTAAACACCTGCTTTTCATTCAGTTCTCTTACTGTTTTTGAGATATCAAATGCTGGTTTTATTCCAAATCAGAGAAAAACCCAAACAGTTCTCTGCAAAAGAAACATCAGAAGGGGGAAAAATGTTATTTCGAGTTGTTCTGAATGTTTCATTTTGTTTCAGTGTGGTCTGTTTTAAAAGCATTTTATTCAAAGACCTTTCAAAATGGAAGCATAAAGGAGAGCCAGGCCCAGGGAGCATAGAGTCATAGAGGACCTCATGGCTGGTAGGTAGGACACTTTCAAAAGATGTTGTTAACAGTAAACCCTTCTTTGCTTATGTAGAAAACATGTCACACAAATAACAAACCTTCTAAGGATACAGAAAATTTCCCTTGCTCACTATTTATCTACATGCAAAATTACTTCTTCCTGGGTCTCAGATCGTGCCATCCTCCGACTGGATGTGTCAATAAGAAAGAATCAGACGTTGGCTCAGTTTACAATGAGGGACAGTTGATGGAGCGGGGGCTATTTTCGAAAAATAATTTGAAATAAAGCACACACACATATGTGGCCTGATTCTCCCCACTTTGTACTGATGGAGTGGTGTAAAGTAGCCTTAGTGTAACTGCGAATCAGGCCCGTAGTGTAGATGAAACACAGCAGTATCATCTAAGATTGCAAAAGGTTACAATCATTATTAACGTTACGCATCTGACTACTCTCATGGAATTTAATCCGTCTGCATAACTGATTACAGGATCTGTGCCTAAAGCAGTAGCAGTGGCCCCTGTGTTTTCTTTCGCTCACTCTCCATCTGTATCTTTATAATTTGTCCTGTACTGCAAAGCCCTGTAAGTGTGTTTCTCCTTCTTGTCTCTGAATGCCACAGCCTTTCGAGCTGTACAGTCAGTGTGACAGTTTCCATTGCCACAATCTATTAAATGCATGGAAAATGCTTTAAACACTGAAACAGGATTTAAATAAGCATCATGATATAAATTCTCTTTGCCAGATTTTCTCACTAGCCCGTAGCGGAGGAGGTCAGATGCTTCTCTTCTGTCTCCAGAGTCTATCTGTTTTGTTCCTGGACTGGACTAGCTGGTAATGAGCTCATTATCTGGTGCTGAGATGCAGCTACTTGGAGGCATCCTCTTTTGGTTCTTTATCCAGCCCCCTCCCCTCTTGTCCGTGGTTCAGCTCTGCACCACTGTCTTGCAAGCAGCAATGTGTGGGCAGGTCTCTGCACCCGCGTGGAACCCCCCAGGCAGTGAGTGGGGCTTTGTGTGGGTGCAAGCAGGGCTCTGCTCACATGGAACAGTTCACAGGACTGGAGGGGAGTTTATGTGGTCAATTTCACCTTACAGCTCCTCCATCTTTCAGAGTAACCTGCAGGTTGTCTCAAGATGAGACTGTTATTTCCCTGTGGCTGTTTTTTAGTTCGTTTGTTTGATTGATTAATTTTAACTCTGCTTCATTGCCTTTATTTTTAGATTTTCTCTTTGATGATTTGCGCAGGCCAATGCAAAGACAAGCACCTGTGGTCAGACCCTGAGCTCCTTACTCAATGGCTTTAATTTAGTCTTTACTCAAGCAAAACTCCCATGAATTCCCCCTCAACTTCCTGTAATCTGCACATAGACTAGGGTTGCCATATTTGAATTTTCAGAAAAGAGGACATCTGTGACAGACAGCGTATCTGTCCCAGTATCTATCAATTCACATTGTAGTATATCAGGGTTCAGCCACCCCTGGCATGGGTGTCAAAAATGGCAGGCAAACTGCTTTTCATTGGCATGAAAGGTGGGAGCTCAGTCCTGCCAGTCCTCCCCCATGCAGCTGGGGTCTTGCTCAAAGCCATGCCACCTGTGGATTAAAAAAAAGCCCAGCTAATGCTACCTACTACCACCTGAATGGTAAAGCTCTGCATCTTTATTTATGAATGAAGCTGTTGTAAGTTGGACTATTAGTGACTTTGAAATATATCCCCAGCACTTGGCCTATACAGAGAGATTGAATTTCAGCACTCCACCTTCAGAAAGGTTGCTACTCCCTGTGTAACACTCACAGACCCAGGTTGCCTGCACTAGGGATTGAACCTGCAATTATAGTGACTAAAGCTTTGTGCTCTACCACATGAGCTGAAGGTCAGCTGGCCCTTAGCTAATATTGTAGAGCAGAGACTTTCCTTACCCTAGTATGAAGTCTCTGTTCCTGTGGGTACTACACCTGTATTATACTATGGTACATAAATACAAAGTGAGTTGGTAGATACTGCTACTGATACACTCACTCTCAGTAACAGATAGAAAGGTCTGGAAATCGACAGGGCCAGATGAATACCCAGAGACCAGCTACTCCAAGATAGGCCCAAAAAAGCCAAGAACAGAACACCACTGGTCATCACCTACAGCCCCCAACTCACACCACTGCAACGAATTATTAAAGACCTACAACCTATCCTTAATCAGGATGCCACACTCCAGAAGGCCCTGGGTGACAGGCCTGTTCTCACCTACAGACAACCTCACAACCTTATGAGGATTCTCACCCACAACTAGAGTTTATACTGCAGGAACACCAGTCCTGGAACTTTTCCTTGCAACAAAGCCCATTGCCAACTTTGTCCACTTATCTATTCTGGAGATACCATCACTGGACCTAACCAGGTTATTCACAGAATCACAGGCACATTCTCATGTACCTCAGCTAACATCATATATGCCATCATGTGCCAACAATGCCCAGATGCTTTGTATATTGGACAGAGTTCAAACTTTCTTAGACAAAGAATTAATGGACATAAAACAGACATAAAAATATGCCTGATCCACAAACCTGTCAGCCAGCACTTTAATGGAGTGGGCCATTCTGTTAATGACCTGAAAGTTTGAGTCTTACTGAAGAGGAATTTTCACAGCGGTTTGGAAGAAGAGGCTGCTGAACTCTCTTTTATATTCAAATTCGACACATTAACACGTGGTTTGAACCGGGATGAGAATTTTTTAGGTCATTATAGTGGCTCTTTTGCATACTTGGCTTTATCTAATTCTTGACTCCCCCCTGCCCCCTTCTGCCCCTCTACTCTCTGATCTGCTCACCTTGATAATGTTTTTCTGATTTGTCAACCTTGATTACTATTTTTGGTTCTCTGCCTTAAATATTGAGTCTGTTCTGGTCTGGCTACGATCTGAAGAAGTGGGTCTGTCCCACGGAAGCGCATCACCTAATAAATTATTCTGTTAGTCTTTAAAGTGCTACTAGATGGCTTTTTTGTTTTGACTCCCTCTCAGGGGTGTCCTCGTTTTTGAAAGGTCAAATATAGTAACCCTGCATAGACTGGCCTTTATGGTGTAGGAGAAAGCATCGTCACCTGCTCCCATAGCCGGTAATGTGCTCCCCGCCGTCACTTTCATTGCTTTCTGTGAGTGTCACAGTTGCATGGAGGACACTGGCAGGTCTGATGCGCAAGTGGGGAGAGCAAAGTGAGTGGAGGGGAGACACACTGGATGCCGTGGCTGGCGAGCAGATCCCTGCTGCAGCATTCGGCATCCAGCTCTGTGCCTGGTGCTTCATCTGAAAGGTCAGACAAGGGAGAAAGAACAAATAGCACCAGTCAAATATTAAACTGCATTCCCCAGATAAGCAACTGGGTTCATTAAGGCAACATGCCCAGGAAAGCCATCTGGAGTTGGCTAGAGAAGGGATTTTAGCTGGCGGGACCCCCCAGCCCCCCACGGCTCCCAGAGCACAAGCCTCCCCCGTCTCATATTAACTTTAAAAAGGACTGAGGAGCCTTCACACAATGTTCGGCCAATCCCATTTGTTCTGCTTAAGGGTCAATAAACTTGCAGAGGGTCAATTACTGCTGCAGGTCCATTTAGTCTTCACCATTATGTCAGTCAGGGGGCCTGAGCAGTTCAGAGTGCTCATAAAATCATGGAACACTAGCACTGGAAGGGACCTCTATAGGTCATCGAATCCAGTGCCCTGCCCTCAGGACCAATTCGGGAAGGGACCGTCTCACCCCTGGGTAAGGAGCATTTTTTGCCTTAGGGGGTCACTGATGCACAGAAACAAATCAGCTGGAGGCCACACAAGTGAAGAGAAAAAAACAACCAACCCCGCCCCCCTCAAAAAAACCCCAAACCCTCACTGATATGGACAGTGGACTGATATGGACTGATATGGGCGTCTCTTTCTGTAATATTCCTTCCTAGGCAGTCATTTCCCATTTTTGTATGGGTGTAATAGACTGTTTCTTCTAAAGATAAGTACTTAATATTTGTCCTTCATAAATTTCATCCTATTTGTCTCAGGCCATTTCTCCACTTTGTCTAGATCATTTCGTAATTTTATCCTATCCTCCAAAGTACTTGCAACCCACTGTGCGCATGGTGCCTTATCTGAAAGTGGTTTACATGACCTGCAGCTCTACAAGGTATTGCTATTCCAGTGGCCTGGGAGTGCCTGCTAGACAGAGAACCATTATCCACTCCCCATCCACAGTTTTGTAAGACTTAAGCATGTGCTTCAATGCTTTGCTGACTGTGGACATATATAAGCAGAAAGGGATTTTGTTTATAAGACAGAACTCCCGGACTAGATTCCTCTAACGTTTCCAACAGCCATTCTGTGATGATGGTTACAATGATGTACATCCAAAATAAACCTGTTGAGCAGAAATCCTCTGTATTTGTGCTGGTGTAACCTACCAGAATTAGTCTTGAGGGTTACAGGCCACACTCATCTCCACAGAGCCAATGAGGCTATTCATAGGAGTGAACAATGTGTAGTAATGGTAAGTTGCAAGCTCAGTTGTCTGTGAAGCATCATTTACAACAGAGAGTAGTTATGAGAGTACACAGTCATAGACACCACTTTTCAGTTTGTCCACTCTCCCACAATAGCCGTGTCTACACGTGCACGCTACTTCGAAGTAGCGGCACTAACTTTGAAATAGCGCCCGTCGCGGCTACACGCGTCGGGCGCTATTTCGAAGTTAACTTCGACGTTAGGCGGCGAGACGTCAAAGTCGCTAACCCCATGAGGGGATAGGAATAGCGCCCTACTTCGACGTTCAACGTCGAAGTAGGGACCGTATAGTAGTTGTGCGTCCCGCAACTTCGAAATAGCGGGGTCCACCATGGCGGCCATCAGCTGAGGGGTTGAGAGATGCTCTCTCTCCAGCCCCTGCGGGGCTCTATGGTCACCGTGGGCAGCAGCCCTTAGCCCAGGGCTTCTGGCTGCTGCTGCGGCAACTGGGGATCCATGCTGCAGGCACAGGGTCTGCAACCAGTTGTAGGCTCTGTGGATCTTGTGTTGTATAGTGCAACTGTGTCTGGGAGGGGCCCTTTAAGGGAGCGGCTTGCTGTTGAGTCCGCCCTGTGACCCTGTCTGCAGCTGTGCCTGGCACCCTTATTTCGATGTGTGCTACTTTGGCGTGTAGACGTTCCCTCACAGCGCCTATTTCGATCTGGTGCCACGCAACGTCGAAGTTGAACATCGACATTGCCAGCCCTGGAGGACGTGTAGACGTTATTCATCGAAATAGCCTATTTCGATGTTGCTACATCGAAATAAGCTATTTCGCGGTAGGCTTCACGTGTAGACGTAGCCAATAACTACAGTGACAACAAACTCAAGCACTAACTAAAGCTGGTCAGAAAAAGACAAGTGACATCCTTGAGAATCTGTAAAACAATTTTTTTTTTATTTTTCCAACATTTTTTCACAACTGTTTCCCAGTTTTCTCAACAAAGGAGTCAGTCCCAAAGAACTTTCTGAGAATTTTCTGGAACATTCTAAAACAAAGTAAGAACTTTCACAGATTTTCCAGAGGGCTGGAAAACGTTCACCTAGCCCTCCTCAGAAGCATGTACCCCGCACCCATGTTCTTTTAAGGTTTTCTGAACACACAAGAGAAATTAACGAAATGGCCTGATCCAAAAAGGACAATGAAAATCACCATAGTGACAGAGCTGGTCAACTCCATCTCTGCCATAACTTCATTGATTGAAATGGCTTTATACCAGGAATGCTGTAGGCTCCATTAAGTTTGATCATTTTCCAGAGAGTTCACATCTTAGCAACTCCTTCTGCATCCATGATTTAATGACTTTCCCAGCTGAGAAATGAAATCTGACGGGAAAGATTCTCTCTGCAGCTCCATCCCTCTCTGAATGCTTTTGTGAGCCGTTTTTGTTTTCTGAATGGGTTCAAATGTCACACATTCTGCATTGTGGCATCATCACTCTTGCTGTATCCTCCAGGGCTAGAAGTCTAACTTTCAAGAACAGCCTTAGAAAGCAAATGTGTTAGTTGACCTGCTCTACTTATGAGTAGAAGAAACACAGTATAATCCTTGACAGGGCTGCAGAATGCAGCAAGATCTGTGACTGAGTAATGCAGCATGGACGAGCAGTTTTACATAACGGGGAGTTATGAGTGGAAGAGGAAGAAGGAAATGCATTGGGCAGAGGGACCCTGGTCCCTACTCTCCAGTTACAAGTAAAAAAAATGAATAAAATAGCCCTCTCCAGGAATATCGCCCCTGGGCACCACTGCAGGTTTCCCATTTGGTTCTTAACCAAACAAATTTTCAAATATACTCTTCCGCGTACACACTGAGAGGGGCCCAAGAAGCACATTTCAGATCTGCGTACCAGTTGTGAACATCCCAAAGGCTGTTCTGAAGACAAAGGCTACTTCAAAACTCAGAATCAGACCTCAAATATCCTAAGGTTGGGAGGTGCTGAGATCTTGATTTTAATTCAAGACCATCACTAGTACTTACATGGCAAACGTCCTCATTTAGGAGTTGACAGTGTTGTGGTAGCCATGTTGGTACCAGCATATGAAAAAAACCAGATGGAGGAGGATGACACAGTGGATTGGTGCGGAGCTAGTCTACAGAAATGAAGCCGCTCCAGACTGGACAGGGAAAGGTGGAAGGAAATAGTGAGGGAGGCATAGGACACCAATGGGGCGTGGGGTCCATGGTTGTTGTTCATAATGATGATGGAATGAAGGAGGTAATATCTGCTACTGGACCAACTCTTTTAGGTGAGAGATAAGCTTTTGAATGCCACAGGGCAATTCTTCAGGTCTGGAATATGCAACTGGAGCTAAACACAAGGTGGGACATACTGTTAACCGTAAAGGTTAACATATGTTGCAAGAAGTAGGTTATTAATATTTTTTCATTCGTAAGACAGAGGAACATTAGTAGGTTACTGATTGTACTAAAGCCATTAGAGCCATTAAAACAATGTCTCTTTTGAGGCTATGATTTTTAGTAGCTAGCAGAGTGTGGCAGTCTTCTCAGCACACTCAGCACTGTAAACTCCTGTATTACCCCTCTGCCTTTGTAAATGTGAGATGTACAGGAGATTAGACTGTGTCTCAGCTTCTTGACACATCAGTCTGTCTGCCTCAACACCACATGCCTCAAGATTATGCTTTGCCTTGCAGGTAACACTCACTGAATTCTAGTTCCCAAGTTCTCCAGGGACAGCTGTCTGCACTGCCCAGTCCTTCTCTCGCTGCACACGCACAGAAATTAAGTTCACTGCCTCTGAAGAGACTGAGTACAAACCTGCCTATTAATTTAACTTTACTTCAGTTTGATACAGTAGACGCTTTCATATCCAGCATTCTATCATCCAGAACTCTCAAATAACTGGCATTTTAACCAAATGAAATGTTAGTTACGTTTCCCATAAGTACAGTATAGTGAAAATAAATACAGCAAATACAGCATGGCCGCATCTACACTAGCCCCTTCCTTTCGGAAGGGACATGGTAAGGAGCAAATTAGGAAGATGCTATTGAGGCGTTGGCATGAACATGAATATTCAGTGCCTTATTAACATAATAGCGACCATGCACAATTTGAAAGCACCACTTTTGAATCGTGCGCCGCTCAAATAGATGGGGCCTTTAGAAAGGACCCCCCCCCAGACTTTGAAAGCCCCTTCTTCCTAAAACCAAATAGGAAGAAGGGGTTTCCACAGTCTGGGGGATCCTTTCAAAAGGCCCCCGTCTACATGGGCAGTGCACAATTCAAAAGCCGCACTTTAGAATCACATGCAGCATTCACAAAGCACTGACTCCTGTTGCACCCTATTCCTCCCTAACATTGTCCTCCTTAAATGTATCTAAATTGAGTTCAATAAGCTAGGCCCTCAGTAAATCAATATCACCACTGGGTTCCCTAGATGTCCCATCTTTTTCCCAAAAAGATTCTCACTGGATCTTTCCCTGGTCAGCAGGTTTGAAAGGGATCTGGCTAGCCAGTATTGTTGTGGCTGGATGCAAAAGTGAAGAAGCTACCTACCCCTCATCTTTGTCACCAAAACTGGTGGAACGTCCACACACAAAATGCATTTTCTTGACAGTTTGTCGACAAAACTCAGCACTTCCACTGGCAGCGTTCTGCCTCTCAGCCATGAGGCATAATGCTGCTGTCAATAGAGTCTGTTGACAAAAAAGCTGTGTGGACACTCTGGGAGGCCTTCTCTCAGCAGACAGGGCATCCAGAACAATGGGCAGCCCTGTCTGCTGTGCTTCCAGGTGCCTTTTGTCAAGAGTGCAGCTGGGCAGTCTGGCTGCTTTGTCGACAGAACGGAATGCTCTTCCGATTGGCTTTTGTGTGTAGTCGCACTCTGTGGACAGAATTTTTGTCGGGAAATCTCTTCCGACAGTGATTTCTGTTGACAGAACACTGTAGTGTAACAGTAGCCCATATGTATCATTAAACCTACCATAGCTGGCAGACATTTCTCTGGAGCTGACCACCCCAAATAATTTTTTTGCCTACTCCATATACATATTGTTGTTGGGAGTTCACATTTCTCATCTACCAATACTTAAATGGATCCCCTGACCTGTTTGTTCTTGAAGCATTAGTTTTTCCCTGTAACTTGAAATCATCCTGGGAAAGCTTTAACTGATGGTCTGACACCAGTAATACTAAAATATCATCATTCAAAACTGAAGGAACCTGCAGCTGGTTGGATTTTAATTCCTCTATAACAACAGCACATAATTACAAAGGCCCAGCCTTTCAAAGCTAGGCATACAACCAAGAGAGGAACTTTGTAAGTTATGTAGTTCTGAGCATCTTTGTGCAGATGTGTTGGAAAATGTGGGCCAAAGCACAAAATATTTGCCACAAAACAAGAGTGATGTAGAAGATATTTTATGGCAGAGCTGGTCAAATTATAGGGTGTGGGTCCATGCAGAATATTTTGGCAAAAACATAAAAAATAACTGACATTTTCACTGGAAAATTTCACCATTGTATTTTAAAAAATTGTCCAGAACCCCAAAATAAATACATAAATAAATAATTGCAAACAGTTTGGGCTGTGGGGATGGCTTGGTTTTTCCACTGAAGACTCAAACCTTCTTGAGGAAGGCAAGCCTTTTGCGTGGGTGAAAAATTGTGTTGTTGAAAACCCAGTTTTCCATCAGAAGGGGGAGAAAACCAAAGTTGTGGTGGAGTATTTTCATTCAGGTCTATTCCATGGACCACAAGCAAAGAAAGTCATCACGCTCTGATCTTCATGCACCTGAAATAGTAACATACTATGTGAACACAGCTTCAGGACAGACCTTAGGTAGCATCCTACACAAATGCTACAAAGTATGCCTAAGATACAGCATCGGACTAGTCCCTGAAAATTCCTGCTTTAAGCTATTGACCCCTCACACCATGTTCTTCTTGGGTTACACAGCTGCTTCCAATTTAATGCTTTTTCCACTGACATTCACAGAAGAATAATGCTGAATAAGGCTTTGCAGAGATTTTAAAAAGATACAGTCCCTCCTGCAAAAGTGCTTATAGTGGAAATCAGATAAACAGAGGAAGTGAAGGCAACACATCGAAAGGGAAAGGCAGAGTGAGATCTTTTAGACAAAGATTATATCAGTGATGTCATACACTGAGAAAATCATTGACATTCTCATGTGTTTAAACGGAGGCAGAACTAGGGCAAGAGCAGAGGAATCACCAGCACCAGAGTCGGAGCCAGTGCGGCAGAGATTGGGAGGGATTTGGCGGGGAGATCTGAAGAAGATGACTGAGGCCAGTTGGTGCAATGGAAGGCAAACATTTCAGGCACATGGGGAAGTGCTAGCAAAGGCAGAAAGGTAAGAGCTGGCAGAGTACAGCCCCAGGGAGCAACAAGATGAAAAGAGCAGGGTCAGGGCAACGTAGAAGCTTAACTGCCTTTTTCTTGTTCAATGCCAGGGATTAAACTAGGAGCCTTTATGGCTGAAAAGCATCAGTCCATTCATCCTGAGATAAAGAGACAATCTTTGAAGGTGAGCGCACTCACAAGACTATATCCTCCATGGATTATGCACACTGACCACAGACCTGCGTTGCCAACCGCAACATTACAAAAGGATGTTGAGCTGCAAAATATGTGAGCTTGTTAATAATATATTTGGGGGTCTTTTATCTTTGCCTACTAATCTGAATTTTTAGCATTCTTGTGGGTCACATTTTTAAGCTATTCTCCACAATAGGAGGGCAAGAAACTAGGTCTGGTTGATAATTTTTCAACAAAATATTTCTAATGAGAAATGCCAAATTTTCAGAACCAAACTTCTGCACAGGGAAAGGTCATTTTGAGATCCCCCACCCCAAAAAGATTCAAAAAATGCTTGAATCAAGAAAAGTTTTGAAATTGTCAAAAATATTCCCTTCTGACATTTTCAAAATGAAATTATTACAGTTTTCTGGTTTAAAATTACTTTTTGTTTTGAAAAATAAGTGAACTAAAATATTTTTAAATTGTCACAATCCAAATAAAATGTTTTGAAATTATCAAAACAAAATGTTTTTAGTGTCCCAATCCAAAACAAATTCTGCATGTTTGGCTCACAAAATATTTGAAATTTTTGAATTTTCATCTGATTTTGGGTGGATTTTCTTTCTTAAATCTGTTCTGATGGGACAGGAAAAAACTACTTCATACCAAGTTCTATTAAAAATTTCCTTTTAAAAAAATGAAGTCACGATGACATTATGATGAGAGTAAAATTGCCAGAGTTGGCAACCCTGAGTAGGTTACAAAAGGAAATTAGATGTGTCATGATTTAATTTGCAATAGTGTATAATGCTCACCAATGGTCAAGAAACATGAATTTAAACTGGAACAGTTTGCAGAGAACAGCTACAAGAATGCTGAAGAAAATAAAGGAGCTATCTTATGAGCAAGATACTGATATTGGCTTTTAGTCCTGCAAAAAGAAGGGGAGAGGAGATCTGTCTGTTCCCTGGACATACATTGAGGAGGGCAAGATGGAGAAGAAAGGAGACACAAAAACCTGGGGAGGGGGGGTGAAGAGCTATTCGAGGAAGAGGATAGAATTGACACAAGAACAAAGGAATTGAAACTGGCCATGAAACTAATTCAAGCTGGAAATTAGAAACAAGATTTCTAATGATCAGAGGGGTGAGGGTCTGGAACAGCCTCCTAATAGCTGTTGGGGAGGCAAACAACTAAAAATAAGTTACACCTACACTGCCCCTCCCCTTTGGAAGGAGCATGCAAATGAGGCCAATCAAAATGCAAATGAGGCATGGATTTAAATATCTCGCACCTCATTTTCATACTCCCATGGGATCTCGCTTCCAAAAGAGCTGTTTAAGAAAGCCAAAACAGCCATGTAGACAGGGTTTATTCAAAAGGAAACCCCGCTTTCAAAAGCACCCTTTTTCCTGAAAAAAAAATTCCTTTCGAATGAACCCTGTCTACACAGCTGTTTTGGCTTCAGAAAACAGCTCATTCGGAAGTGGGAGCCCATTGGAGTATGCAAATGAGATAGGAGATATTTAAATGTGTGTCTCATTTGCATTTTTGATCAGCCAAATTTGCATCCCCTTCCAAAAGGGCAGGCAGTGTAGATACAGCTATAGAGAAAAACTATCCTGGCATGAATCCTAGCCTGACTTTAGAGAGGCATGGCAAAATTTCAAATGCATGTCAGATAAAACCTCTGACCTTTAAAAAGTATCATAAATTGTACATACCTTTAACAGTCACAAAAAGTGATAGGATGCTCTCCCTTGAGCCTGAAATCTTCCCTGCTCTGCCAGCATGCCTCAACAGTGGAGGAGACATTGGAAGTGGACACCTAGCTCTAAGAATCCCATGCTCTACTTAGCCTAGCTCATGAGTCTGCCACAATGGTAGAGAGCACCAGTTGTGATGACAGGGGATTTCTTTTTGTGGCTACTTGGCCACTGGAAATTTAAGCAAGACCTGGGCTTTCACCTCCCACAGTGATGAGCATGATATAAACAGCAGGAGCCGACAGACTCATTGGGCCCCTGAGCAAGGTGTGGGGAGCAATCCAGGCTCCTGGAAGGGGCAGGCCCTCAGGTGGAAGGGGTGGGGCTGGGGCAGTCTCAGTGCCACCTAAGCCATGTTTACACGTGCACGCTGCTCCGAAGTAGCGGCACTAACTTCGAAATAGCGCCCGTCATGGCTACAAGTGTTGGGCGCTATTTCGATGTTAACATCAACGTTAGGCGGCGAGACGTCGAAGCCACTAACCCCATGAGGGGATGGGAATAGTGCCCTACTTCGAAGTTGAACGTCGAAGTAGGGCACATGTAGCCGATCCGCGTCCCGCAACGTCGAAATAGTGGGGTCTGCCATGGCGGCCATCAGCTGAGGGGTTGAGAGACTCTCTCTCTCCAGCCCCTGCAGGGCTCTATGGTCACCTTGTGCAGCAGCCCTTAGCCCAGGGCTTCTGGCTGCTGCTGCTGCAGCTGGGGATCCATGCTGCAGGCACAGGGTCTGCAACTAGTTGTCGGCTCTGTGGATCTTGTGCTGTTTAGTGCAAGTGTGTCTGGGAGGGGCCCTTTAAGGGAGCGGCTTGCTGTTGAGTCCGCCCTGTGACCCTGTCTGCAGCTGTGCCTGGCACCCTTATTTCGATGTGTGCTACTGTGGCATGTAGACGTTCCCTCGCAGCGCCTATTTCGATGTGGTGCTGCGCAACGTCGATGTTGAACGTCGACGTTGCCGGCCCTGGAGGACATGTAGACGTTATTCATCGAAATAGCCTATTTTGATGTCACTACACCGAAATAAGCTACTTCGATGTAGGCTTCACGTGTAGACGTAGCCCTAGAGTTCACTGTCCAGTGGCAGTTAAATGAGCCTGGGGCTCCAAGGCAGTTGCCCCCTCGATCTCCTTCCCATCAGCAGTCCTGGGTGTAAATGCCTCAGGAATAACAGATGCAGAAACCAACCTACCAAACTCACTTCTCATTGGTCACTTGGCTTAACCCAAGCCAGTTGCTTACAGGCATTCAGGCCTGGCCTTAGGGCAAGGTGAGCAGAGCAGTTGCCTTGAGCCCTGTGCCTTCAGGGCAGCGTCCACCAGCCAGGTCTCACTGTTAGCGTACCACTTGGGCCCTACCCATTGGTCAGGCCCTGCTGCCAGTGTGCCACCTTGGGCTCTGCAAACTCTTTGGCAGAGCCTGCAGGCACTAGCCTAGTATCAGTTTCCTGAGCTAACCAATCCCCAGGCCCCCTAAACCTTCTGAGATTTACTCAGTGATCATAGAAACCTTTCTTTAATTTTTTGCCCATCGCCATATTTTTGCTTGTTGAAATGGGACAAGAAGCTACTCAACACATGAAGAACACTTATTCTTGTCTGGAATGTTTTACTCTGAAATGACATCACCTACGTGTATCGGAGGGGTAGCCGTGTTAGTCTGGATCTGTAACAGCAACGCAGGGTCCTGTGGCACCTTATAGACTAACAGAAAAGTTTTGACCATGAGCTTTCGTGAGCACAGACTCACTTCGTCAGATGCTGGTCTTGGAAATCTGCAGGGCCAGGTATAAATAAGCCAGAGCAAGGGTGGGGATAACACGGTTAGCTCAGTCAGCAAGGGTGAGGCTTACTATCAGTTGATCTGGAGGTGTGAACACCAAGGGAGGGGAAGCTGCTTTTGTATTTAGCCAGCCATTCGCAGTCTTTGTTTAAGCCTGAGCTGAGGGCGTCGAATTTGCAGATGAATTGTAGCTCAGAAATTTCTCTTTGGAGTCTGGTCCTGAAATTTCTTTGCTGTAGGATAGCGACTTTTAAGTCTGCTACTGTGTGGCCTGGGAGATCACCTACAAGTAACCAACAAAAAAACTACAACGGAGAAATTAAAATAAAATTAATCGCATGAAGTGAAGGTGAATGATCAGTGGGATGTCATTTCAACTGAGCACATACACATATGTCAGAGAGGGCAGAGACCTACTGGCAGGTTTACATAGTTTGAGATGCATATTTTTACGCCTTAACATCTTCCAACTAAACTGCAATTGAAAAGATTCTTGGAAATTTTTCATAACTGGTCCATCTGGATTTGTTGTTTGTAATATGGGCCTGATCCAGCTGCACTGAAGCCAACAGGAGCTATTCCATTTATTTCCCTGGGGTTTGAATCAGGCCCAATGGTTTTCAGAAACATCTGTTTAAAGAAAATGGGAAAAGAGCTGCTTAAAGGGACATGGTCAACTTCATTTGGGTTTTGTTAAGAAAACAAGTTTTATAGACCCTCATAAATAAAAACGTGTCCACAGGATTTTTACAGATTAAAATGAAAATTGTTTGGAAGTGGGAAAAGGTCGTAAATTTTCCCCTGCTATGTTGGAGACCCAAGCACGTGGCTTGTGCTCGAGACCCACAAGCTGAAGAAAGTGACTAGTGTTATTTGTATCATGTAGAAGTTCCAAATCAAGATTAGGGTCCCATTGTGCTAGGTGCTGTCCAGATTCCACACTGAGCTCATACAAATGGTGATGCACAACCTTTTTTTCATTTACAGACCCCTTTGGACATTACAGATGGAGGAGTAAATCCCTTCAGAAATCTATTGTCTGTATATGTAGCTGTATCCTGTTCAATACGTTTTCAAAGTTTTTCCTGGACCTCTTAAACATAGTCTGCGGCTCCCAGGGGGGGTCCATGGACTACAGGTTGAGACCCATGGTTCTAAAGCAATAGTAACAGTGAGGTAACCATGTTAGTCTGTATTCCAACAAAACAAAACAGCAGCAATGTAGCACTTTAAAGTAACGAAACGATCTGATGAAGTGGGTCTGTCCCATGAAACTCATCACCAAATAAATCATTTTGTTAGTCTTTAAAGTGCTACATTTCTGCTGTTTAATTCTAAAACAAGACAGTGAACAAGAAGCAAAGTGGCTTGTCCGAGATCAGACAGATCTCATGAAACCTCTTGCCCGGTGCTCTAATCACTAGATACACTGCCTTCTTAAAAGACACGAAAAGTAGTGGAACAGACTAGTGGTAGTATGGGTGAGGGGAAGGGAGAAGCTTTCATTTGTAACAATATATGCATAAGCAACCAGGTGAAGATCATCTTTAACAACAGAACAAAATTCATCCTTATGAGTTCAGGTTTTTGTCCTGAGAGTGTCTCTTTAGTGTCTATATAATAGTGGGTGTTCAAGAGACATCCTCTTTTGTAGCACGCCCATCAGCCTGATGCCCTTCCTTATACTCCTTCTTTCTGTTTGAGAGCATTTCCAAAAGTAACCGTAGTCTCAAAGTTTATCCATCTGCATGAATAGACTGCAGGGCGGAGAACTCAAGTGCAGTATTTGGCAAAGGCCCCAGCAGCAGACTATACTCTTGGTTCTGCCTGGGGAGGGATGGGACAGGCTTGTGAGCCTATCCCCTCTCTAACCACTATGATGCTTTGTGACACACTGGCCTTCAGCCAATCCACATTAGGTAGATAAAAAGTCAGTGGAGAGAGGGACGTTTGGAGGTCAGAAAGAAATAATTGGGGGTCCCTTTGTGCCAGCTGCCTGCCGGCAACTCAGTTCCTCCTCCATCTGCACACTGGTGTCAGGAGATGGCTTTGACATCTTCATGGAGGAGTCAGCTCTGGTGTCCGAAGGGACAACACGGTAGCCTTGCTTGTGTCAGTGGCGGTCTGGATGCCTCCCATTCTCAGGCTCAAACCAGTCCAGACTTTCGTGAAAAATGTAGGGGTCATGTTCATAGTTTTCATGAGGCTTTCAAACAGGTCAGCTCTGTGGCACCATGACAGGGCGGGGAGGTAAATAACACATGAGGGCTGCGTCTACACGTGCACGCTACTTCGAAGTAGCGGCAGTAACTTCGAAATAGCGCCCGTCACGTCTACACGTGTTGGGCGCTATTTCGAAGTTGAAATCGACGTTAGGCGGCGAGACGTCGAAGTCGCTAACCCCATGAGCGGATGGGAATAGCGCCCTACTTCGACGTTCAACATCGAAGTAGGGACGTGTAGACGATCCGCGTCCCGCAACATCGAAATAGCGGGGTCCTCCATGGCGGCCATCAGCTGGGGGGTTGAGAGATACTCTCTCTCCAGCCCTTGCGGGGCTCTGTGGTCACCGTGGGCAGCAGCCCTTAGCCCAGGGCTTCTGGCTGCTGCTGCTGCAGCTGGGGGTCCATGCTGCATATACAGGGTCTGCAACTAGTTGTTGGCTCTGTGTATCTTGCACTGTTTAATGAAAGTGTGTCTGGGAGGGGCCCTTTAAGGGAGCGGCTTGCTGTTGAGTCCGCCCCGTGACCCTGTCTGCAGCTGTGCCTGGCTCCCTTATTTCGATGTGTGCTACTTTGCCGTGTAGACGTTCCCTCGTTGTGCCTATTTCGATGTTGGGCTGAGCAACGTCGAAGTTGAACATCGACGTTGCCAGCCCTGGAGGACGTGTAGACGTTATTCATCGAAATAGCCTATTTCGATGTCGCAACATCGAAATAAGCTATTTCGAAGTTGGGTGCACGTGTAGACGTAGCCGAGGTGATCAACTTCACTCTCTCGCGGAAGGGTTTGGGGATGGGGTGGTGTCCAAGAGGGATTGGCAGCGATGGGGGAATCAGGCAGTGGATACCTCCCTGGGACACGGGCAATAAGGGGACGGGTGGGGAGGTGACTGGACTGTAGGGGTGGTTTTGAGGCGATGCGTCACAGAGCAGTGGGAGGGGAACATGACGAGGGTGGTGGTGTGGGTGTAAGAAGGCCGTTGTAAGGTGACTGAGGAGCTTGCGGGTGGGGATTGCATCTGAAGGTGAGAGAGAATGTTATCGTGGGGTGGGAGGGGGATGTGGCTGAGGTGGGAGATGAATGGCTGTGGGAACAGGATGGAGGGTGGAGGTGGAATGATGAGGAAGGGGAGGGGGCCGAGGGGAAGGGGATGTGGCCAGGGCATAACAATGAATTTTAAACATGAAATATCAAATGGTGGGACCCTAATAGCAATGAGCCAAGCTCGGGCGGTCACAGGGCAGCTACTGGGGCACGTCATAGATGGCTACCGGCTTTGGGCCTCACCTAGCTGGTCATTGTCTGCCAGGTGCCTTGCGAGCCGTTCTTGCTTCATATACTACGGCCTGCGAAGACAGCACTGTACAGGACACCAGAAAAGCTGAAGCATGCCTGACCCAGTGCAGGTGCCGGAGGCACAGCAGGCTGGGCCACTCTGCAAATGCTGACGCAGAGCTGAGTGTGCCGCTGGCTCACCGCACCAGTAAAGCCTGTGCTGTTGCTGACTCAGGAGAAGCTGGTCTCTCTCAGCAGCAGAAGCCAGTCCAAAACAAGGGATGACCTCACCCACCTTGTTTCTCCCGGGGGATAGGCAGGACTGCCTCAGCGATAATCTCATCCAACACCGTCGACTGACTGAAGGACCTCTTGAGCTAACAAGGAGCCTCCGCAGCTTGAATTTAAGGGCTATTCCTTGTAGCCAAATGCTGTAACAGACCCAGTGGCCAGGGGCTGGCGATGCAAGAGGACAGGCCGTATGTGTCGGAGATCGGCATGTGGCTCACTTGCCTTCTGTCCCTGATCATAATAGTCACTGCAGCTCCTGCAAGGGGCATGTGGGTGTGCTGGGGTGGGGACGAGATGTCCACTTGTGCTAGGGAGCAGTCAGCTTAAGAATAGCGAGGCTTTCAGGAGTGATGCTGTTGGTGAGCATGGAGCCTCCTTCATAGCTAGGCTGCTGGAACACAGGGTCACCGATGAGTGAGGAAATGCCAGGGTGTCTATGACAGCCTAACAAAACAGTGATGCATCAGCTCAGCCAAAGGACTACTTAAAAGCGTTGCAATGCAATGGTGAGCCAAGTATTAAAATAACACCAACTGCTGCATCCTGTTCAAGCCTACGACCACCTCCTCCGTGAACATTGTATCACTGCTGTGGGGCTGTAACAAACACTGCTTACTAGCCAAATCCAGCAACAAAAAACTCTATGGGCCTCACTTCTTGGTCAGCAAGCACTGAAAGAAACAGTTTGTGCCCAAAAGGAAAACAGCTGAATATTGATAAGCTGAGCCTTTTGCCCAGGATGGATTAAAGTGAGATGTGGCATGTCAGAAATTCAGGGCCCCCAATGCCTGAGTTACTCGAATTACTTCTGGAAGATAATTTCTCACCAGGGTTGGGGAACAACAAATTTCCCCAGCATCCCAGAAAGACTCCTCACAAGAACCTATGACTCATGGGCTATGCCTACACTTGGAGAAATCTTTGAAATAGCCAAGCTAATGGCCATTTTGAAGAATAGTAATGAGGCGCTGAAATGCATAATCAGCCCCTCGCTAGCATGCCGCCGGCCGCGGCACTTCAAAATTGCCGTTTTTGGCTCGCACGTGGCTCGTCCTGACAGGGTTCCTTTTCAGCAAGTAGGAATAAGGGGATTTTGAAGTTGGTGGGGCCCTTTCGAAAAGTGGCAATTTTGAAGTGCCGCAGCCAGCGGCATGCTAATGAGCTGCTGAATATGCATTTCAGTGCCTCATTAGTATTCTTCGAAATGGCCATTAGCATGGCTATTTCGAACATTTCTCTAAGTGTAGACACGGCCAGGACGTAGGACGCCCAGGTAGACATGTGACTCAGGCGCTATAGAAACAGACTCAGGGCAGATACAAACTGGGGCAGAATAGCGAGCTGAGCAGCCGATGGGGGAGAGAGGGGAAGGGGCCAATTGCCTCTCTGCTGGCACACGGCTGTGGTGTATTCCAGGTCATACTGAGGGCTGTCTGCCCCCACCCCTTCCACAAGTGCAGCGCTGTGCCTTCCCCCCGCCTCACCCCCCACGTATCCTGCCCTGGTGCCCGCAAGGCTATCAGCTCCCCTGGGTACGGCACTGCAGCAAGAGGCTTAGCTTCATTCCTGTGTGCATGAGAAGGAGGCCCAGCCGCACCCTGCCCATAGAAAGAGGCCAGACAGCCCAGACCCTTAGGGGTACAGCCTATTGAAACTGGAGGGAAGGGTTTGCTGGCCTCCATCGTCTCTATCAACAGCACCTGGGGGACAGGACCAGATTAACTGCTCTGGGGGCCCGGGGACAGTAGACTTTGTGAAACGCCCCCAGGCTCTGTGGTGGGGCCAAAAACGAAGGGTTCATTGTGAGATGGGAGGCTGCCCAGGGAGCAGGGTGGGAGTGTGGGGCCTGGGTGGGAGGTAGGGTGCAGGAGCAAGTGGGGGGTGACGTGGAGGTGGAAGGCAGGGTGCAGGAGTGCACTGGAGCTGCAGGGTCTGGAAGAGTGGGAGGGTGCATGAATGGGAAGGGGCCGAAGGTTGGAACACTTAGCTTGCCCAGCTCCTGGCAGTGAGAGACCCAGATCCGTGCCAGCTTGTGCTCGAAGGCCCTGCCCCCTACCATTCCCTTTGCCAATGATTCCTGGCCAATGGGAGTGGCAGTAGCAGGGCCTTCAGGCAAGCACTGCTAGGTTGTGTCTAGACTTGCACTCCTCTTTCGAAAGAGGCATGCAAATGGGGGAAATCAAAAATGCAAATGAGGTGCAGATTTACATATGCAGCCCCTCATTTGTGTACTCTTCTTTCGAAAGAAGAAAAGCAGTGTAGGCCCAGCTCTTTCGAAGGCAAACCCCATCTTCCTGAAAAAACCCTTTCTGAAAAAAAAAAAAAGTAGGAAGGTTCTTTCGAAGATGGGGATTCCTTTTGAAAGAGCCACATCTACACTGCTTTTCTTTTTCAAAAGAAGCCCTTTTGAAAGAAGAATATGCAAATGAGGTGTCAGATATGTAAATCTGCACCTCATTTGCATTTTCGGTTTCCCTCATTTGCATGCCTCCTTCGAAAGAGGAATGCTAGTGTCCACATAGCCCTAGTGCCAAAGCACATAGCTCCAGCAAGGGGAGGGTGGAGAGGGGGCACACCAGTGCACACAGCTGCTTTCCCCTCCGCCCCTCCACCAGGCAAGAACGCAGCACATGGGGGCTTTAGTGGCTGCATCCCAGGGCCCCAGGCTAAAGCAGGGCCCTGGGCTGTCGTCCCTAATGAGGCCCTGCGGGTGGGCCCTCATCACGTCAGGGAAATTGCATCTTCTCTGCTCCTGCTGCAGCGGGCTTGGCTGCCTTCCTGAGCGTGCAGAGCGCTTGCCAGGCTAGGAGGTCACAGCTAGGCAGCACAGGGCAGGCGGAGCGCCTCTGATCACTGCCTTTAAGAAACTGAGCTAGGGGAGGGGAAGTGGCAAGAGGTGAGCAGGAAGGAGCCTCTCTTATTTTTAAGGAAGCAACGTTCAGCTTGGAGTCCCCTTTCTGTCCCTGCCCTCTCCCCCTCCCCAAAAAAGTGTCCTGGGCGTCTCCTTCAAGCCCAGTGGCTCCCCCTGCAGGGGGATGACGGGACTCACTTTTCCAACCCTCTGTGATCCCACGGAAGCCAAGCCTGGAACCATCTGGGTGAAATGGAGAGTGAGGCTTCTGAGGTGGGAGAACCCTGATCTCTGCCTCTGCTGAAATCGCCGTTCCCTGGAGCGACATTATTGACAGACTCAGCTCTGAGACAATATCGTTCTGCTACATTTAGAGCTAGCGTTCGCATGAACAGCACTGGACACATCCAATTGTAACACCCTTTCTCTCTCTATCAGGTTGTTATGGGGTCCACCAGCCAGTGTCCACCCCCTGAGGCCGAGAGATGTGACATAAGCTCTTTGCCTGGTCAACTGGGGCAAGGCTCTGGGGTTAGGATCTGACTAGCTCTGTCCACGTTGCAGCTTGTCTTTTGTATTAGGCTTGTGGCCAGTCTCCAGCCACTGGGCCTGGGCCTTACCCAGGTCTCAATTCCACTTGCACTCAGAGCTGTTCATAGTATTGCTGGTCCCCTCCACAGTCAGCCTGGGCTGAGCTCCTCTGAGGAACTGACAGGACCTTGCCCAGCCGCTTCTTTTATATTGGCCTGCTGGGTCCTGACTGGCTGTTGCAGAGACAGCCGCTCCCTCCTGCTCCTCTTGCTGGATGGGGTGTGGCAAGGCCTCTGGGGGAACATCATGGCTTAATCCACCCTGTCACGCAGTTGCTTGTATCTGTCTTCAAAAGTGAACCAAGAATGACCAAAGGAATTACAGCCAACTGACACACAGCCAGCTGAGCTGTGTGCCCTGGAATCAGCTGAGCACCTGTGTGCCCAGATATAGCTGGCCTCCCCCTCCCGCGCAGTTCCTCCCACTTACCCCCTCTATGCCCAATTAGACAGATCAGCAGCAGAGAGGCTTTCTTGTCCCCTATACTGAGAACCTCCTGTCCTGCTTTCTCAGAACAAAGAGTGGTAGTAATGGTGGACAGCCTCAGGAGCCCATCCAGGATCTGCTTGGTGATATTTGCTCCAGGCATTAGCTATCTGGAGATGGAACAGACAGTGAGCTGGGGTATTCTGCTTATTAAAGTGATTTCTTTCAGGTAGTGGAAACTGTGGACGACTGTTAGAAACTCCAGATGGTCTTAAATAGCTGTGTGGTTTGGCAGGACAATGTCAAATTAAATTTAACATAGAGAAGGCTCAGAAGTGCCTGTTGGCAAAGATAATCTAAGTTTTTCCACACCTGGACTTGCAGGATCCTCTAAAGACAAGCGGTAAGGATGGAGTCATTGCAGACAACTTAATGAACTGTACAACTGAAGTTTCAAATAAAAAAAGTAGGATGCTTTGAAATAATGATCGAGAATAACACTGATGAAACACACTGATGCTTGGATATGACAGTGGAAAACTTGGAACATACATGAGAATATACAATTCATAATTAATACTGCCACTCTCTATTATGGCATTTCAGAGTGCAGAATGATTCAGAAGAGAGTTATGCATCTCTGTGGATAATGAAAACTTCCAGAATTGCATGACAGAAGATACATATTAATAAGATTATTATGTCTGCATACTTCAAGGCATAAGTTGACCCATGTCTGAGGTATGGAGAAAAGGTTCCTTGGAGACTAGGCATTATTGTTTACGGGCATTTTTATGCCTTCATGTGACACATCTTGCACTGGCCAACATCAGAGACAGGATGTTTCACTGGCTGGATCACTGGTTTGATCTAATATAGTGAGAATCTAAGTTCTCAAACAAATTGTATAATGATGTATTAGACATATCTGAACTGCCACGTTAATGACTTTGTCATCCTTTGAACCCTGTACTCAATAAACTTCTTCGCTTAACTTCTTTGCTTCTTCGCTGGTATAGTGGAGACCAAAGAAGTTCACAGAAGGATGACACAGCTGATGGTTAGAGGCAGTGGTCCCTGTAAGCTGAGCACTTGGGCAGGTAACCAGGAGAGGTTCAGTTGCTGCCCAGCTGATTAGCAGAGTGCCCACAGCTACCCACAGTGGGCAGCATGTGTTTCTATTGGTGGTGCACATCCACACATGCCTTGGTGCACATAACAACATTTATTCTGCCTGTGGATGGAAAAAATAGAGGAAACAGGTTAGAGGATTAAATTGGGTTGATCTCTCACACAATATTGGGAAAAACTGGACTATTTAGCCTGTAAAGGAAAAGAATGAGATTGTTGTGCTTAAATTATTCAAAACAGTGATGGTCATAATGAAAATTGATTCGTCTGGCCATAGACTGAAAGCAAGGGTCATGTTGAATGCATTAAAGGGCAGTACGGTGAGAAACACATCAACAGAGGAGCTGGTGCTCATTCATAAGGTTCAGGGGTGTTGGACCTCCTGTTTTGGCATGGCTTAGTTTAGAGATAAAGGCCAAGTGAGAAGTTTGGATCCAGATTAACAGGTGCTTGAATTTGTGGAGTTTGGGTTGGGGCTAATGCTCCTTAAAGAAATATGTTTCCTTACACAGTTGTAGTCAGCCTAAGGAATACAAAACTTCAGGCAGAGTCAAACACTGTGAGTAGATATTTAAAAAACTCTGAGTATTTCGTTGTCACTAGTAAATCCTGTGGCTCTGCAGTCTAAGGGCAGGAGGGTTTACACTACGAACTTCTACAGGCATAGTTATGTGACGAGATCTGGTTTGGACACACGTCACTGGGCTGGCTAAAACCTGCAATTCTGCAAAAATGCAGTTATTCTGGCTAAACTCTGCTTTTGCTGATATGTCTTATTTTGCTCGAGGGGATTGGAATAAACACGGGCTTTGCTTGAATAATCGCTGTCTGTGCTCAGAGCACTTTCCTGGTAGTGTGCGCCAGTACAGCCGCACCCGCAACTTGACCCTAACGCTGCCCTGTCTTAAGGCAGTGATATAGGGCACTCCAACCTCTGCCTCCAGGGCACAGACCTGCAGGAATCAGGAAGCAAATTCCTCCCTTCCTCCAGATGGGCACACCATCAAACGACATTGCCTAGGTGGTTTATGATGTGGCGGGGGCAGTTTTCTTTCTTATGAAGCCTCGGTCGTTGGCTAGACCTAGAGGCAAGAACCACACCAGATGGACTGATCCATTTGGGGGGTGAGGAGGAACCAATATGCATAACAGTTGCCTCTGAGAGACCACTCCTGCATCAAGCTGTGGTCCCTCAATTCCTGCTGAAGTAGTGCTCAGCACTTGACCGAACTCCAGGGCCAGGTTTACAGCGGTATTCAGACGTCTAACATGTCAGGTAGAAGCCTAGTGAGGTTTTCAATCTGCACTATTAAATGCCTAAGTAGCTTTGTAAATCTGGCCCCATGGCCCTGGTCATGGAGCTTATTGTGCCCTGAGTTGGTACTGAAAGGAAATCTGCAAAATTCTGTGAGAAGAAGGAAACTTTGGTCTCGGGGAGAACTAGTGGGGTACTTGCTGGCAATCTTCAAGGGCTTGATTCTGCACACTTGAAGTCAATGGGAGTTTGGCCATTGACTTTAACAGGAGGAGGAACAGGGCCTAACAGCACAGACAACTATGGAAAGGACAAACATCAATTAAGGTAAGTGGAATTGGAAGAACCCTGAAGGAAAAGGAGATGCATATGCAGGTAATGATGCTCTTCTGCTATGTGTTCCTGAAATGTTCAGTTTGGTTTCTTTTAAACCCACGAAACCAGAACACCCAAAGATTCTCTTTCAAAACACAGCCTTAGGTCACCCCTTCACAGACCCAGTATGTACAACAAGGTCTTTCATAAGACGTTCAGATGAGACTGGGCCCTCCGACTGGGCAGTTACCTGGCTTATCAAATTCACTTTCACACCGCAACCTAAACACTGTCTCTGGGAGCCATAGGGCACAGTTCATCCCACTTGGCAATAAATCCTTTTCCCTCTCTTTATAGGTGAGGGTAGGGGGCCGTCTTGGCCATCCTGGATGTGATTTTGTCTCTCTGTAGGACAGATACAGCCAAACTCCCTGCCAGTGTGCTTACAGGACCCTCTTCTGGGGATAGCATACTAATTCAGTTAAGGCGGTGATGTCCAATAGTAATTCAAGGATTGCCACACAGGCGGTGGTTGTCGTTTCGTATTGATCACATCCCCCTGTAAATAAGTGCCCTCCCTCTCTCCCAGAGCCAGGCATCCCCAGTCCCTCCGGCTCTAACTGAATGCCCAGCCCCTCCCGCAGAGCCAGGCATCCCCAGAGCCAGGTGCGCGTGCTGAAGCACACGCACGCACACACGCACGCACACACGCACGCACACCATGCATGGCAACTCTCCAGAGCCACTGCCGCAGAAGCCAAACCAGGGATGCACCAGAGTCATGGTGACAGGAGCCTTGGTGGCAGGATGCTGGAGCTGCATGGGGGCCTGAGTCACAGTGGGGCCTGAGTTGCATGGGGGCCCAAGGCAGGAGCCACGAAGGTATCAGAGCTGCAGTGGCAGGAGCTGCAGGACCTGCCACCACTGCCACCCCACTTTTGCCTCACCAAAGGGTGGGGCACATTCACAGAGTGGGCAGAGGGCACTTGTGTGCATCTCTGAGGAGCTGCATTTAAAAGCTCCAAGAACCGCGTGTGGCTCCAGAGCCCAGAATCACCACATTGCGATGTCCTGTTCATCACATGTGGCGAACATATTGGACACCATGGAGTTAAGGGTTAGTCCTTGTCTGCTGCACTGAGATTTGCAACATAGAGGTAAGTGATGATGTGATCTCTAGCTTATGTAGGTCCCCCAACAGCTGTCAGAAGGTAATACACTTCCAGCCACTGAGCTGAGGCTCCTGTATGGTGCTGAGCACCTCAACTTAGATTGATTTCAAACTGGAGTTACAGGTACTCAGTACCTCTGAATATCCAGCCCCAAGCACGTCTGGGTGGTCACCCACAAATGAATGCATCCAGAATCAGTGATCCTTTGTCCAAGCTTTGCCTGAATGGTGTCACCAGAGGCTAACATACACAACCCTTTCAGGGCCCGATTTTCTAAAGAGCCCAACACCCAGCTGCTCCCACTCAGGACAATGAGAGTTGCTGGGTGCCACGCATTCTTAAAAACTCAGCCGCTTCACAGAGGTGCTGGAACGGCCGCTTGAGCTGTTTTGAAAACCTGCCCATTGAAATGGTTTGTTTGTTTCTAGGAAGAAGAGGTCCTGGTATGTCTAATTGTTTTCTCAAGAAAACAGGAAGTTGCTCACATTCAAAATCTATTTAGGGATCGGGGGCAGGGAGAGGGTGTACGTCAGTCTCACATCCACACGCATGCATTCTATGAAATGATGTTAGTGACAGTACCCTTTGTGTAGGCTAGAGCCTGATTTAGCCGAGAAACCAGTCAAAGGGGTTTGTCTAGATCCTCATTTGATGTAAATGGGCATGGAAGCCTATGGATTTACACCAGCTAAGGGTGTGGCACTAGCTTTAGAAAGTCTCTTTCTTTTTGTCTCTTTCCTTCAAAAGGGGAATACATCTTGAATTAAGCAAGAAATAGAAAAGCTTTACCAAAGGGGGTCTGATGTGGTGGAGGGCAAAGTTAGGGCCCCTACAACCTAACTTAATGAGGCTGGATCTTTATGGATTAATGTTATTATCCAGTGTTTGTATGCTCTTGTACTGTTGCCCACTGCTTGGCATTGGAAGGGCTCCAGAAAACCTGTAGGCTGCACTAAATTTTATTCCTTAGTAAATGTTTTGTGAAAGTATTTTACTTCCCTTCTTCTTTATTATGAAACATTCTCATGAAATTTGAACAGTCAGGGCTCTCATAAAAGAGCAAGTTGTTATAAGGCCCTGGTTCAAAATCTTGCAAAAAGCTGTAGGAGAATTAGGTTAGATTGGAATGCCAAGAGTTAGTCTCATGCTGTATCCCAAAGGTTCAGGGTCAAACAGCTTCATATATAGGACAAGACAGGGGAGTACAAGAGAGCTGTAAATTCATTGATTCTAAGGCCAGAAGTGTTCATCTTTTGTGTACTGCTGGACAACAAAGACCTCAGAACTTCCCCAAAATAATTCCTGTTCAAACCTCAATGTGACTCTACACAGACTGACTGGATGTTGGATCTGGACATGCAGGTGTAAGAGGGTCTACGCCCCCTCTGACTTTGTCATTAGAGTAGGTAGACAGAGAATGGGCAGAGAGGGCACAAACCCTTGACTCCCTTCTACTTACTGGCCAGCACAGATCAGCTGGTGCTGGGAACATTGTAACAAACTGCTAGAACATGCTGGCAGAAAACTACCTTGCTGAATCAAGAGGGAAATGGGAAAGTTTGTGACTAACGGCTTGTCTATGCTAAGGAGAAGATTGACCTGATCAGGGTCGATTTTCTGGAGTTCAGTTTTGCGCATCTGGTATAGATGTGGCAAAACTGATCTCACTGGGGTCAGCAGTCGACCCCTGTACTCCATGCTAACATGTGGAGTAAGGGACGTCGATGGGAGAGTATAGAGGCTAGGTCTAAACTAGAGAAATAAGTCGATTTAGATACATCGATTCTAGCTTTGCAAATGCCATAGCTAGAATTATGTATTTGAAATCAACTTATTTCCCTAGCATAGATTTAGCCTCAGTTAAGGTCTCTCCAAGTCACAAGAAATCCCAGGACTGCTCTTCATCTCTAGCTCAAGGCTGTGATTCTTAGACTTGGTCTACACTACAAGATTAGGTTGAATTTATGTGACTTAGGTCAAATGTCTAAGCAATCACTCCTCACCCCAGGGTCCATTCCTTTGACTTAAAGGGCTCCTCAGGTTGACTTTTCTACCCCTGCTTTTCATGAGGAGTAATGCCAAATTTGACCTTGCCTGCTCAACCTTAGGGTAATGCAGATGGAGTGAAATTCAATGTGCTTGGCTTGCTGGAGGTGTCTGACTGTGCCCCAATGTGGCCACTCTGGCCACCACTTTCAGCTCTGCTGCTTTCCAGGTGTGCAGGAAACTGCTTGGGAAAATTTGAATTTCATATCCTGTTTGGCCATCCAGTTATAAGCTCAGTTCTAATCCTGCATAATGCACCTCAATTTATGTTCTTCTGGAATTCCACATGGTTGTCACATCACCTGAGACTTCCCCTAAAAGTCTTTATAGGTTAGTGCAAACATAATGATGTGGACACGGGGTCTTTGGACAGGCTGAGCTCTGCTTAACACAAGCCTGGGCGCAATATGGGGAAAAGATGACACTTTTACATGCCACTGACCCTAAGCCCAGACAGGCTCCAAAATGAAACACAGCATAAGTTAGAACAGCTCAAAGGTGGTTTGTTTCAGACAGGGATGGAGTAAGAAAGGAGAGTCCAACCTTTTTTCACTGGGGACCACACAGCAATTTTTTACATGTTCCGGGGGGCTGAACACAAAATAGCTGCAAACCATGCCCCCAAGCTTACACCCCTCATGGAGCTAACCCCACCCCCACGCCACCCCCAGGCTTAAACCCCCATAGCCCCAAGTTCAGAACATTACAAGCTTTCATTAAAGACCTTACTCAACACAAACATTGTGTAGATTCAGTTGTTTCAATTGCTTAATCTTTGGGGTTGAGGCCCTCTGTTCTCTCCCTGGAGTTTCTGGACCCTGGTTGTTACAGGATACACCTAAGCCACAATACATAGAGCACCGTGACTCTGTATGAGTACCAATGCAGGAAGAAGCTTACAGAAGACATCCAGCACTCCAAGGGTCCATCTTAGAAGCAAGAGTTGAAGAATCAAGGCTGCCATGCACATAAGTGTCCCTTCCTCAAAGGGAGAGAGGAAATGGCAACAGGGAGACCTTGGTAAGGAAATAGGAGCCATGAGGAACCAGAGCACTACCATTATTTGTCAGTACTTTCTAACAGGAAATACTATTCCTGAACTGAGGGCATCCAAGTGCCCACAACTGGGTTCAAGTCAAGCCACTGAGACTGTCACAGCAAACAAATCTTCCCCATACCTGACTAGAGAAGGGCAAAATATTTTCAGGACAAGGACAAGTATCAGAGGGGTAGCTGTATTAGGCTGTATTCACAAAAATCAATAAGAAGTCCTATGCACCTTATAGACTAACATTTTTTGGAGCATAGAGAGGTACTCCGGAATCGCTGAACAGCGTTGCATCAACATGGGAGGCAACAGATACCAGTTATAAGCTCTTGCTCGATTGGCGTAGAGAACGAGCGCCAGGGGTTGCCTTTGACGGTGGGAGGGATCCTCGCATCTCACTGGACAGTCATTGCCCACCTCAAGCTGGGCAGCCCCCAGCCAATAGGGTACTGTCCCGCCACAGTTCGCCTGCCTCGCTGGGTGCGTGAGGCTTAAGGTTCCTGAACCTGACAAGTGACTGAAATTTGGGCACCAGGCAAACCAATAAGAAAATCAACAAGAAATGAGAAACATCAACAATTCAAGCTTGCTTGCTGGAATGTGCGGACCATGCTGACCGGCTTGACTGAAGATCTTCAGGCCATCAGTGACACCCGCAAGACCGCTGACATCAACGAGGAACTGAAGAGGCTCAGAGTTGATATCACTGCACTGCAAGAGACGTGACTCGCAGATTCGGGATCTCTAAAGGAAAAGGACTACACCTTTTTCTGGCAGGGTAAAGCCCAAGAAGAACCCAGAGAGCGTGGTGTTGGCTTTGCTGTCAGAAACACCCTTCTACAAATGGTTGATTTAGTCACGGGCAGATCAGAAAGACTTCTTCGGATCACGCTTCAAACTTGCGCCGGTCCTGTCCACCTGATCAGCGCTTATGCTCCAACCCTGTACGCCACACCAGAAGTAAAAGACAAGTTCTATGACGTGCTTAGTGCTGCTGTAGCGCAAATACCTGCTCGTGAACAACTGTACATCTTGGGTGACTTCAATGCAAGAGTTGGAGATGATTGGGCCTCATGGCCTTCCTGCTTAGGACACTTCGGTGTGGGAAAAATGAATGACAATGGACAGCGTCTCCTTGAACTGTGCTCGTACCACAATCTGTGCATCACAAACACCTTCTTCCAAACGAAGCCACAGCACAGATTGTCGTGGAGACACCCACGCTCGAAGCACTGGCATCAACTAGATGTGGTCATCACTAGGCGTAATAACCTCAAAAACGTCCTTCTGACACGCAGCTATCATAGTGTTGACTGTGATACAGATCACTCGCTAGTTTGCTCCAAGCTCAAGCAGAGAGCCAAGAAGCTGTACCGCTCTAAACCTGCTGGAAGGCCCCACATTGACGCCAGAAAGACGGCAAACTCGGAGAAAGCTGAAAAGTTCAGAGAGACCCTCCAGGAAAATTTGCACAGCGGCCCTGGGGGTGCCGATGCGACATCCAAATGGCAACATCTGAGGGATACAGTTTACAACACGGCCTTGTCGGTGTTTGGAAGAAGAGCTAGAAACATGAACGACTGGTTCGAAGCTAACTCCGATGAGATGATTCCAGTCATTGAAAAGAAGCGTGCTGCACTCCTGGAGTACAAACGCTCACCGAGCCAGAGTACCCAGCAAGCACTTAGAGAGGCCAGAAGAACAGTACAGCAGACAGCCAGGCACTGTGCCAACAACCACTGGCTCCAGCTATGCAGCAGCATCCAGACCTGTGCCGACTTTGGTAATCTCAGAGGAATGTACGAGGGTATGAAGAAGGCATTAGGACCCACCCAGAACAAGATGGCACCTCTGAAATCCAAATCTGGTGAAGTCATTGCTGACAAAGCCAAACAGATGGAGCGCTGGGTTGAGCACTACTCCAAGATGTACTCACGCGAGAACGTTGTGGTTGACGCAGCCCTCGATGCCGTCAAGCTCCTACCAGTAATGGACAAACTGGATCAAGAACCGACCCTGGATGAACTGAAGAGAGCCATCGACAGCATTGCAGCAGGAAAGGCCCCTGGCTAGGACAGTATACCACCAGAGGTAATCAAATGTGCCGCGGACACACTCCTGGAACCCCTACATGACCTACTGTGCCTGTGCTGGAAAGAGGGTGAGGTTCCACAGGATATGCATGACGCTAACATTGTAACGTTGTATAAGAACAAAGGAGACAGAAGCGACTGCAACAACTACCGTGGAATCTCCCTCCTAAGCGTCACTGGTAAACTGTTCGCTCGCGTCATCCTTGGCAGACTCCAGAAGATTGATGAGAGGGTGTACCCCGAATCGCAGTGCGGATTCCGCGCAGAGAGGTCTACCGTTGACATGGTCTTCTCTCTAAGGCAGCTGCAGGAGAAGTGCAGGGAGCAGAGAAAGCCACTCTACACAGCCTTCATCAACCTGACCAAGGCCTTTGACTTGGTCAGCAGGGATGGTCTGTTCAAACTGCTCCACAAGATAGGCTGTCCTCCACGGTTACTGAAGATGATCCAGTCATTCCACAAAGACATGAGAGGAACCATCCAATATGACAGCGCATTATCGGATGCTTTCAGAATCAGGAGCGGCGTCAAACAAGGATGCGTGCTTGTTCCAACATTGTTCGGGATCTTCTTCGCACTCCTCCTGAAGCATGCCTTTGGATCTTCAACAGAGGGCATCTTGCTGCATGCAAGATCCGATGGGAAACTGTTTAACCTTGCAAGGCTGAAAGCTAAGTCTAAGGTGCGAGAAGTCCTCATCAGAGACATGCTGTTCGCAGACGATGCTGCTGTAGTGTCTCACACAGAAGACCAGCTTCAAAAACTACTGGATCAGTTCTCCAAAGCATGCAAGGACTTTGGGCTTACCATCAGCCTAAAGAAGACAAACAGACTTGGTCAGGATGTTGCTGAATCCCCATCAATCAGCATTGACAACTATACGTTAGAGGTCGTCCACGAGTTCGTTTACCTCGGGTCCACCATCACTGACACCCTGTCATTGGACACTGAGCTAAATAGGAGGATCGGAAAAGCGGCCACAACTCTGTCCAGACTCAGCAAGAGAGTGGAATAACAACAAGCTGTACACTCACACCAAAATGCAAGTCTACAGAGCCTGCATCCTCAGCACCCTCCTTTATGGCAGCGAGATTGGACCCTGTATGCCCGCCAGGAAAAGAGGCTGAACGTCTTCCACTTGTGCTGCCTCAGGCGCATCCTTGGAATATCATGAAAGGACAGAGTGACCAACACCGCCATCCTCGAGCAAGCTGGAATCCCAACTATGCACACCCTCCTCAGGCAGCATCGACTCCACTGGCTTGGCCACGTCCACAGGATGAATGATGGAAGGATTCCAAAAGACATCCTGTATGGAGAGCTAGCCTCTGGCAAAAGACCTCCCGGACGCCCCCAGCTGCGCTACAAAGATGTCTGCAAGAGAGACCTCAGAGAGGTAGACATCGAGCTGGACAACTGGGAAGAACTAGCAGATGACCGCAGCAGATGGGGGCAGGGGTTACACAAGGGCCTTCAGAAGGGCGAGATGAAGATCAGACAGCTAGCAGAGGAGAAGCGAGTGCACAGAAAGCACAATAAGGACTTGCCAGACACCCACTACATCTGCAAGAGATGCAGCAAGGACTGTCACTCTCGTGTGGGTCTTCATAGTCACAATAGATGCTGAAAATGAAGTCCTCAATTGAAACTTTAAAGGGCGCGATCCATAGTCTATGCAGACTGAAGGATGCCTACTACTGCTACTAAGCTTTTGTGGGCAAAGACCTACATGCATTTGATGAAGCAGGTCTTTGCCCACAAAAGCTTATGCTCCAAAAATCTTTTAGTCTATAAGGTGCCACAGGACTTCTCGTTGTTTTTCCATAGGACAGCGCAGTTTGGTCAAAATGATACTTCGTGGGAACAGGCTGGTTTGACAAAACTTTTCAATGGAAAAATGTTGAAGCAAATTCTGTCAGCTGTCTCGTTTTGTTTTTGGTAATGTCACAATGCTTCATTTCAGTGTCAAAGTGATTCATTTCGATAAAGCTAAAACATTTGATTATGACTAGCATTTTGTTTCTGTTAGGCTTTACATGTTATACTTGTAATATACTCTATATAATTACTCTCAATATTTTATATATTTTAACTTAGCTAAGGGAAACATTTCAATGTTCCCAAATGGAATTTTTTTTTTAATTTTATTTCTGTTAAAAAGAAGTGAAAGATTAACTTTTCATTCCAATTTGGAATATGAACATATTTAAGTGCTCCACAAACTATAATGAAAAGTAACAGAGAGAAAGCCGTGCTAATCTATATACTATCACAACAAAAAAGCAGTAAAGTAGCACTTTAGAGACTAACCAAATAATTTATTAGGTGATGAGCTTTCGTGGGACAGACCCACTTCTTCAGACCATAGCCAGACCAGAACAGACTCAATATTTAAGCCACAGAGAACCACAAAGAGTAATCAAGCTTGACAAATCAGAAAAATATTATCAAGGTGAGCAAATCAGAGAGTAGAGGGGCAGAAGGGGGCAGGGGGGAGTCAAGAATTAGATAAAGCAAAGTATGCAAAAGAGCCCCTATAATGACTTAGAAAATTCCCATCCTGATTCAAACCATGGTAATGTGTCAAATTTGAATATAAAAGAGAGTTCAGCAGCCTCTCTTTCCAAAGTGTTGTGAAAAGTCCTCTTCAGTAAGACACAAACTTTTAGGTCATTAGCAGAATGGCCCACTCCACTAAAGTGGTGACTGGCAGGTTTGTGAATCAAGAGTGTTTTTATGTCTGTTTTATGCCCATTAATTCCTTGTCCAGAGCGCTTTGTGTGTTGCAATGCCCAGATGCTTTGTATATTGGACAGACTTCAAACTCTCTTAGACAAAGAATTAATGGGCATAAAACAGACATAAAAACACTCCTGATTCACAAACCTGCCAGTCACCACTTTAGTGGAGTGGGCCATTCTGCTAATGACCTGAAAGCGTTTGCGTCTTACTGAAGAGGAATTTTCACAACACTTTGGAAAGAGAGGCTGCTGAACTCTCTTTTATACTCAAATTTGACACATTAACATGTGGTTTGAACCAGGATGCAAATTTTGTGGGACACTATAGGGGCTCTTTTACGTACTTGGCTTTATCTAATTTGTGACCCCACCCCCACCCTTCTGCCCCTCTACTCTCTGATTTGCTCACCTTGATAATACTTTTCTGATTTGTCAAGCTTAATTACTATTTTTGGTTCTCTGTGCCTTATATGTTGAGTCTGTTCTGGTCTGGCTACGGTCTGAAGAAGCGGGTCTGTCCCACGGAAGCTCATCGCCTAATAAATTATTTTGTTAGTCTTTAAAGTGCTACTGGACTGATTTTTTGTTTTGATAGTAAAGTCACAGTGTCACTTTCCAAAGCAGAGGGTGTAGCTATCTCAGAGCCATTAGGGTGATCTATTGTGCCAATTTTATAAAGCCAGTTCCCACTATCTGGGGCTTTGTCTGTTATAGGTTGCCTATTACTCCCCACCCAGAGTCCAATGTTTCACACCGGCTGGGCCATTCTATCGGCCATGTAAAAATAGCTCCTTACGCAACCTATCTATTGCCTAGATGGGAGACTTCTCAGAACTCTGCCTGCCCTGCATTCAGTCTGTACAGCTTAATCTTTACCCAGTGTTGTAAACTGGATCAGATCACAGTTTTGTGTCTCAGTTTTGCCATCCCACTTTCAGACATCACCAGCCTCCCACCAGCTCCCTGTGCCTCTTGAAGTCCCACTTGGTACTGACCGATCAAGGGCTCATTATTTATCTTTGTGTGCCGCCCCGACCATCAGCACAGCAGCCAAGCACCACCTGCATTTTTAGCCAATTGGATTAATTTGGGAGGAATTCTGGTTCTAATTAGAGCATGGGAGGGGTTTTATTCCCCCTCCCTTTAATTGGGAAAAAAGTATGGAGGGGAAGCTCTGTGAAAGAAATGACCTTTGCGTTTAGTTCTGGAGGCAGAGAGATTTCATCTGCACCCTCAGCCCTCACAGAATCAAGTCCCCAAGGGAAGTTCCGCTGCTTCCACTCACCGGGCTCCAACTAGTCGTCCACTCATTCACCATTACCATGGAATGGCACTATTGTGAGGCGGGGGTCATGGTTATGAAGGACTGGTGATTTCACAGCTAAAATGAGGCCCAGGAAGGGTTTTGATTGTTGCTATAATGAATAGAAATTAGGCAGCAGCCCGTAAAACAGTTTGCTAGCCCTCTCGCCTGTCTTCTCTTTCTGAACCCATGAGAACCTAACAGAGCAGCAGTGTAGGAGGTGACATGCAGCCCAGTTGTATCCATTTGCTTACCGCATGGCCTTGCTGTTGTGCAACAAAAATGATTAAGGGTCTGGAGCACAAGACCTATGAGGACAGGCTGAGGGATTTGGGCTTGTTTAGTTTACAGAAGAGAAGACTTACAGGTGATTTAATAGCAGCCTTCAACTTCCTGAAGGGGAGCTCTAAAAAGGAGGGTGAGAAACTGTTCTCAGTGGTGTCAGATGGCAGAACAAGGAGTAATGGTCAGAAGTTGAAGAGGGAAAGGTGTAGGTTGGATATTAGGAAAAACTGCTTCACCAGGTGGGTGGTGAGGCATTGGAATGCGTTGCCTGGAGAGGTGGTGGATTCTCCATCCCTTGAGGTTTTTAAGTCCTGGCTGGACAAGGTCCTGGCTGGGATGACTTAGTAGGGGCTGATCCTGCTTGAAGCAGGGGGCTGGACTAGATGACCTCCTGAGGTCCCTTCCAGCCCTATGATTCTGTGATGCTGTGAAGAGTGAGACACAACGAGGGGAAAGACCTTGAATTTGCTCAAAAAGGAGCCAGAGCAGAGCACTAGCATGAGGGGCCCAGTAACTCCAGAGAATGGAGCTGTGGGAAAGGGAGCTGAAGTCTGTCCTGGTTTGTTTCTTTGTTTGTTTGTCATCAGAGGAATTGTCAACCAAGCTCCAGTGGTGCAATTTGTGCTACTGGTGGCAACTTGAGATGGAAGTACCCCAGAGTCATTGTTGCCCTTTTAGGCTACGTCTGCACTAGCACAATATGTCAAAGTAGCCTATTGCGAAGTAAGGACGTCGAAAGAGGCTACTTCGACGTGTGTCGTCTACACATCCTCTAGGGCTGGTGCCATCGATGTTCAACGTCGAAGTAGCAACGGGGAACATCGAAAGGAGCCGCCCGAGAAGGACAAGCAGAGCGTCCACACACACAAGTGCTCCCCGTCAAAATAAGGGGCCAGCAAAGCCCCAAGCCACTCCCTTAAAGGGCCCCTCCCAGACACACTCGCTCTGCACAGCACGAGATCCACAGAGCCAATAACTGGTTGCAGACCCCGTGCACACAGCATGGACCCCCAGCTGCAGCAGCAGCAGCAGCCAGAAGCCTTGGGCGAAGGGCTGCTGCATGCGGCGACCATAGAGCCCTGCAGGGGCTGGACAGAGCATCTATCAACCCCTCAGCTGATGGCCGCCATGGAGGACCCCGCTATTTCAACGCAGCGGGACACGGATCGTCTACACACGCCCTACTTCGACGGTGAACGTCGAAGTAGGGCGCTATTCCCATCTTCGGATAGAAATAGCGATTTTGACATCTCGCTGCGTAACATCGATTTCAACATCGAAATAGCTCACGACACGTGTAGAGGCGACGCGTACTATTTCGACGTTGTGCCAGCTACTTCGAAGTAGCCGGCTAGTGTAGACGCAACCTTAATGTGCACTCCCCTCACTCTGACCTGCCAAACACCCCAATTCTGCTGGGTTTAGCTAATAGCATCCACTTTTGACCCCTTTGCAGCCCAGTGGGCTAAACTGTGGCTTCACCACAAGCCCTGTGTGCATCAAAGGCCCCCTCTGCCCTGCATACTTCTGTCAGTGGTGTGCAGCATGGATAGAGACTCCACCTGCCACCCTGGCGCAAGTTTCAGCAGCAGTGCAGATGGGGAGACGTGCTGAGGAGAACACAGACACACCTGAAGGGGGCAGGTATGTACCCGAGAACATACCTCATGTGGCTTTCTGCTCACTCCCTGCCATGGCACCCCATCTGCACTGTTCCTTTCAGCTGTGTAGCGTCTCACTGCCTCCCGGCTGATGGTGTCTTTTCCTGTGGAGAAGAAGACCCCAGCAGCTGGGAAAGGCTCAGGCCACTTCTCACTGCTGGAGCGCTTTCCCCTGCCACAGTGGAAGTGGCAGCGGGAGGCAGCTCCCAAGTTCCGGGGCCTTCCCAGCAGCAGGGGAAGATTCTGGCAGCAGGGAAAGGCTCTGGAAGCGGGAGACAGGAGGGGAACATGCTTGCTTTTTACTGCTGTCTGTAACTACACATCCACTACCCACTGCAGAAAGAAGGGTAACATATAGATGTGTCCTAAGAGATACAATCCCGCCCTGCACTGAGAGGGTAATTATTTTAACCAGCCTATGCCTGCAGGAAATGAGATGCCCCAGGCTCAGCTGCACTGGCTGGCGCATTGTGAGATCAGGCCAGGGCTTTGCTGACTCCCTGCCTACTCACCAGTTCCAGGACAGAGTAGTGAGTGCACAATGTCCCTGCTTACTCATGACCATCTGGGCCCTAGTTCTGGTAGCCTGGCCTGTGCAGAGCACAGCTCTCTTCCCATCACACCCCCCGCCCCCAGGGCTGTGCGGTCCAAGGAAAAATCAATATTTTGCCCAGCCCAGTTCTAACTGATCCAAAGCAATGGGGCCTGTACTGCTTCCTTTAGGAAACAATTACATGGCTCTCTTACGGCAGTGACAGGTGCGGGGGAGAGATAGCATTTATTACAGCCTGATCGCACGGTCAGGAACGTTCCTACAGGTTCCTTGGCTCACTTTCATCCCACTCCTCCTAGCTATGCCCTTTGTTCTGAATAACTCCTCACCCTCCTTGTACCATCCTAGCTGTCATATTTGCCAGGCAGATATCTTCTTTAGATCTTTCCTCATCAATCGATCTCCCCCTAGAGCCACTGTTAGTCCCCAGCTTGGCATTCCTTTGCACATGACAGGGAAGCTCCACATTAATGTTTTTAACAGGAGGAAACCCATGCATATTTTAGTGACTCAGTCAGCAGGTTCCACCAAGCGCATGCATGACCTCTGCAGTGACTCGCGCTGAAGAGCCGCATGCATTCCATCTGCTGAGATGAAAGCTAGCCGTGCTGGGAGAGCTGAAGTAAAGGAGACGCTGCCCTCTGTGCTAATAGGAGTTATTTACATGGTTACTCTCAGCCGGGGAAAGACTGAGATAACAGGTGAACAGAATAAGATCACGTGCTTTAAGAATTCAATAAGGAAATGGATATTTCCACCAGCTACTGGGTAAATTCCAACTTAGGGAACTACATTCTGCACACCTAAGGTCATCTTGAAGGTTTTTTGACAGTAAGCTAATGGACTGTGCTGGGGCAAAGAGCTGGGAATTCCTGACTGCTAAGCCCTGTCCTGCAACTAATTTTCTGTGTGGCATTGGGCAAATCACTTAACCCCCCAATCAAGATTCAGGAGGAGTCCTGTTCACCTAGGCTCTGTACAGAACCTAATACAAAGGGGCCTGGATCCTTGACTTCAGTTTCTAGGTGCGACTGCAATGCAGATCTTAGTAATTAACCACACTCCCATCTGTTTTGCCTTCTTTAAAATGGGGCACAATTGTTGCTTGTCTATATCTTAGGGCTCTTGGGAAGATTATTGACATACCTGGAGAAAGGACTGTCTTTTAGTCAGGGCAATGGACTAAAGTTCAAGCATGTAAGTTCAGTTCTTGACTTTGCTACAAACTTCCTGTGGGAGGCTGGGTAAATCAATGCATTGCTCTGTTCTTTGTGTCTTGCCTCTTCAGGTTGTTACATCTTAGGGGCAGGGACTATGTCTTACTAAGCGTAATGGGGCTCATAGCATAATGGGGCTCTGATCTCAGCCAGCATCTCTAGGTGCTACAACAGGACACAGTCAGAATTCACACAGTTAAAATTTCCATAGTGCTCTGAAAATGGCAAGTGCTAATTATTGTTATTATCCTGCCTGTTAACTTCACTGCCTGTTCCAAATTGTTGTCTTGGGCTGCTATGCTCTTTTAAGCAGCAACTGTGCTCTGTCCCAGAAACTGTGCATTTCCTGGGGAGTGAAATTAGCTTTTCATCTAGGCTGTAAGGAGCTTTGGGCTCCTTCTGGATGAGAGTTGCTGCATAAATGTAAATTGCTAGTAACAGAGGTGAATGCAAAGCTGACAGCAATGTGCATTCAGTGCTCTCCTGTCCTTTGTAAGCATCACTGGGGATGCTGTTGCTCTGCAGCTTGCTGCCTCCAATATGTGCTTTTTCCAGCAAAACATTCCTGCAGCCTTCAGAGCATTACTCCTAGCACAGTGCAAAAGGACATCTTCAACCCTGGTTTCAGCTGTCAAGAAGCTTCACTATCATCCAGCCTCAGCAGTGGAACTGGCAATTAAGGACCCTGGGCACGTCACCATTAAATTGAGCAATAGCCTAGAGGGTCTTCATAAATGTGATATGGCTGATGTGATATGCGTGAATCACAGGACAGCTGGTTTCCACTGAGTAATAAATCACTGCGCAGAAAACTCTAAACTGAGTGTTAGAGTTGTTAGACCATGTATCTTACAGACACAAACCCTAAAAACCAAAGAAATATGTAGCAGAGTCATTCTACAACCAAACTACATTCTACACATCAGTCACCCTTCCGCCCTCATCTTGCCTTCTTCCTTAAAACCCTTTGAACTGAGGCCTGGGTGTAGGTTATAGGTACAGCTGTCTGACAAATTGGTCATCCTTTGCAAATTGATTCCCTGTGCCTCCTTTTTGTCTTTCTATGAACAATTTTCTCTTTCAGTTTGTGTTCCCTCCTCTTTTTCTAGTGGCAAAAGTGGGGGGATTGGGATGGGAGGAAGAAAGAAGAAAAACCTGAAAACCCCAAAGCCCATAATTTGTCTTTGCTAAAACTGATGCTACCCTGCGTCTACATTTGGCAACATGGCTGAGTTTAGATCAGGCTTAGCTGGTTCATATTTGCCAAGCCCCTCAAGAACTCAACCCCTTTCCTAAATTGTTAAGGGTTCATGTGGCAATATCCCAGGGTTTTGTAGAAAGTACAAATCCATGCCTATTCACATGACTAGCTCTCATTGCCCAATCTGTTTGCTAGCTGCAGAGCTGAGATGTCTACCATGGTCTCTGGTGAGCTGTATTCCTTCCCTGTGTCCCACCAAACAGCAGACTGCCCCCATACTTCCCACCCTGCCCAGCCCAGTTTTCCCTGCTGCACCTCAGCATAGCCTCGAGAGAACCATTACATTCAACGCTTAACTATCCTTGGCTCTCAGTCTTTACACAGGATAAGACTGTGCTGGTAAAGAGAAATCCAGCTCACGCAGGGTTGTGGCTGCGGGAAGTGAGGCATTTGGAGGAGGAGTCTACAGACATGATTCCAAGACAGGGTTAAGTGTCAGAAGGGTAGCCAAGTTAGTCTGTATCTGCAAAAACAACAAGACGCCCTGTGGCACCTTATACACTAACAGATATTTTGGAGCATAAGCTTTCGTTGGGGGGACCATCTGTCCCATATTAAGTGAGACGGTCCCTGTGTTTGAGATGCTAAAAATGCTTCCTGACTTATTTTTTAAAAGAGACTAATTGTCCCATATTTGGGCCATCCCTAACCCCAGCCCCCCGCTTCTCTGAGCCTCGGGGAGGCAGGGGGAGCATAGGTACCTGCTGCTTCCCCAGGGCTCCAGGAGCACCAGGGAGCTGCCACTTCCCAGGAGTCGGGTCTGGGGGACGGCTGGTGGCTGCTGCTTCCCCAGGCTCCTGGGGAGCTCCAGCAGCTGCCACCTCTTCCCTGGCTCCCCGGGGCTTGGAGGAGATACCCCTCCCCACCATATCTCCCTGTCCCATATTTGGGACAGGGAGATATGGTCACCGTAACTTTCATGGGTAAAGACCTACTTCATCAGATGCACGTCTGTTAGGTGCCACAGGACTTCTCATTGTTAAGACAGAGTTGAAAACAAAAGAAAAGGGGCAGGGAGGGGAGGAATACAGAGGTACAGCACAAAGCCCAACTGAGGAAGTGAAATTATTGTCTGCAGCGTTAGAAACATGGGTGTTGGTTCTCTACTTACACAGGGGGAAGAGTGCCACCCACTGAGCACAAGCAAGGCTGCCTGCAGCATCCCAACTCCACTGAGTGTGACACTTGACAAGTCCTCTGAGCAGCTGGGCCCAGTCGAGTGGGTGGCAAGAAAGCTGAGTTCTATTCCTAGCTCTGCCCCAAACCTGTGGTGTGAGTGAGATAAGTCACTTCCTCTCTTTGCCTTTGTTTCCCTCTGGCTCTGTCCTTTTGTCGATGTCGGCTGCACACCCATTAGGGTGAGGGGTGGAACTCTGTGGTGGAACTCATTACTCTGTGGTGGAACACTGCCTTTGTACAAGGGCCCTGATCTTGGGGGAGGCCTCTAGGTGCTGGAACATGACTAATAACCTTCAGCCAGCCCATTGCTCTGGGAGCTGCTGCAGGATTACAAATATTAATGTTTAAGCCTGTTTAAATGTAAAGTTTCCAAGAGGTGGGACTACTACCATGTATTCCAGGCCTTTTCTTTATTTTATTTATTTATTTTTTTTTTATCTGAGGAAGTATATATTACCCAGGAAAGCTCATGACCTAATAGATGTGTTAGTCTCTAAAGTGCCACCGGACTACTTGTTATTTGCGCGGCTACAGACTAACATGGATACCTCTCTGACACGCCACACCTAAACAGTAACAGAGAGATAGCCGTGCTAGTCTATATACTATAAAAACAAAAAAGCAGTCCAGTAGCACTTTAAAGACTAAAAAATAATGTATCAGGTGATGAGCTTTCATGGGACAGACCCACTTCTTCAGACCATAGCTATACCAGAACAGACTCAATATTTAAGCCACAGAGAACCACAAAGAGTAATCAAGCTTGACAAATCAGAAAAATATTATCAAGGTGAGCAAATCAGAGAGCAGAGGGGCAGAAGGGGCGGGGGGACTCAAGAACTAGATAAAACAAAGTATGTAAAAGAGCCCCTCTAATGAGCTAGAAAATTACTACCCTGGTTCAAACCACGTGTTAATGTGTCGAATTTGAATATAAAAGAGAGTTCAGCAGCCTCTCTTTCCAAACTGCTGTGAAAATTCCTCTTCAGCAAACAAAGACTTTCAGGTCATTAACAGAATGGCCCACTCCATTAAAGTGGTGGATGACTGGATTGCGAATCAGGCATGTTTTTATGTCTGTTTTATGCCCATTAATTCTTTGTGTAAGAGAGTTTGAAGTCTGTCCAATATACAAAGCATGTGGGCATTGTTGGCACATGATGGCTACATCTACACGTGCACGCTACATCGAAGTAGCTAATTTCGAAGTAGAGACACGTCCTCCAGGGCCAGCAACGTTGATGTTCAACTTTGACGTTGCGCAGCCCAACATCGAAATAGGCGCAGCGAGGGAACGTCTACACGCCAAAGTAGCAGACATCGAAATAGGGATGCCAGGCACAGCTGCAGACAGGGTCACAGGGCGGACTAGCGCTTCCGGGGCAACAGCTAGCCGCTCCCTTAAAGGGCCCCTCCCAGACACACTCAGCCTGCACAGCACGCGGTCTGAGGAGCCATAGGCACACAGACCCCGGGCGCCGCAGTCATGGACCCCCAGCAGCAGCAGCAGCAGCAGCCAGAGGTCCACCCAGCCCTCCTGGCAGGAGCAGGGCTTGCCCTGCTCCGTGCCATGCGGGAGGCAGCTGAGCACCTCCTTGGTACACCGGAGGAGGAGATGCCCCCAGGGCAGCAGGGCTCAACCCCTAACCCTGCAGCACCCCGCCCCCCGCCCCCAGCCTCACACGCACTCAGGCACCAGGACACCGCCATGCGGTGTGCCCTCACAGTGCAGAAACGGGTCGGCATCGCTGTCTGGAAGCTGGCCACTCCCGACAGCTACCGATCCGTGGGGCAGCAGTTTGGTGTCGGCAAGGCCACCGTCGGGGCTGTCTTCATGGAGGCAAGAGAACCCACGGGGGGAGGGCAGGGCAGGGGAGGGGGGCCCGGGCACAGGAGGGGAGAGGAGGGGAGGGGAGGCCAGGGCAGGGGAGGAGGAGGGGAGGGGAGGCCAGGGCGGGGGAGGGCAGAGGAGGGCAGGGCAGGGCAGGGCCACGCACACCCTGCTCACCCCTCATTGGTGCTGTCCCATGTGCTTTCTCTGCAGGTCGTGCGTGCCATCAACGCCATGCTCCTGCACAGGCTCGTGAGGCTGGGGGACCCACATGCCACCATCGCGGCCTTTGCCACCCTGGGCTTCCCCAACTGCTTCGGGGCTCTGGATGGGACTCTCATCCCCATCCGCACCACGCATCACAGTGGAGGACGATACCTGAATCGCAAGGGCTACCATTCTGTCGTCCTCCAGGCCTTGGTGGACAGCCGGGGACATTTCCAGGACATTTATGTGGGCTGGCCTGGCAGCACCCACGACGCCCGGGTTTTCCGGAACTCGGGCCTGTGCCGCTGGATGGAGGCGGGGACCTACATCCCCCAGCGGGAGATCCCTCTGGGGGACACCACCATGCCCTTCTGCATCATCGCAGATGCGGCATACCCCCTCCGGCCGTGGCTCATGCACCCCTACACGGGCCATCTCTCCGCTAGCCAGGAGCGCTTCAACGAGCACCTGAACCGTGCGCGCCAGGTGGTGGAGCGCTCATTTGGCCGCCTGAAGGGACGCTGGAGATGTCTCCTGACCCGCCTGGATGCAGGCCCCAACAACATCCCCCTGATTGTGGGTGCCTGCTGCGCCCTGCACAATTTGGTAGAGAGCAAGGGGGACACCTTTTTCCAGGGCTGGGCTGCGGAGGCCGCCAGGGCAGACATCCTGCCACCTGCTGCCCCCAGTCGGCAGGTGGACTCCAAGGGGACCCGGGTCCGGGAGGCCCTGCGGGCCCACTTTGATGAAGAGGCCGCAGGGTGAACTCTGCCCAAGCCCCCTACTGCCCGCCCCTTCCTCCACCACACTCCTGCCCCAACGCCTACACCATGGAGCACCCCACCGCACCCCCCTCCCACTTTTCCTGGACAAATGACAGCATGCAGTGGTGGCTGAACTTAAACGTCTTTTTGTTTCAGAACCTTTTTTTTTTAACTGTAAATATTTGAACCAAAAACAAAGTATGTACAAACATGTTGAAAAACACAAATATGTACAAAAATAAAACAATACAAAGAAACCAGTGTCCTCAATAATAAAAAGAAAACCAGGGAGGATAAAGGGGAGAACTATTTACATGGGGGGGATGGGGCAAACAGGGGGCAACAAATAATAACTGTAAACTATATACAAGGGGGGGGCCACGTCCCAGGCCCCTCGCCCCTATAGCCCGGCACTGGGCGTTGGCGGCTGGGAGCCCCGCCACGGTCGCAGCCCTGTCCGGGGCTGGGTGGGGGTGGGCCGGACTGGAAGGTAGGACGCCCGGCAAGGCTCAGGTGGCTCCAGGGGTCCCTCGGCGCTCCGGCCCTCGGCGGTGGGTGGCGGGGACGGGACGGTGACGGGCGGAGCAGCTGGTGGTGGGGCTGGTGGAGCAGGCAGGGCGGGCGATGCGGCGGCCGGCGCGGCATGGGGGGCCAAGTAGTCCACCAAGCGGTTAAAAGTGTCCACGTAGGCCCCCCATGCCTCCTGGCGCCAGGCCAGCGCCCGCTCCTGCAACTGTAGGTGCTGCTCCGCGACCTCCAGCTGCCGACGGTGGATGGCCAGCAGCTGGGGGTCCGTCGCCATCGGCGGGTGGTAGCGCGGGGTCCTCCGTCTAGCCCGCCGCGGGGCCGGTCGGTCCTGGCCTGGAGCGATGGTCCCGGAGGGCTCTCCGGGACGACTGAGGCCTCGCCGGCGCTCTCTTCCGGTCCTTCTGATGGGGCAGGTGCGGGACACAGGAGAGGGGCGGGGGAAGAAGAATGGAGACAGGCGTTAGTATGGGCCCCGAGCCGTGGCCTTTGTCCCCCCAGCCCTGTGCTGCAGGTTCCCCATCCCCGTCCCCGGGACATGCTGCTGTGATGGATGGGGTTCAGGGGTCCCCCTGCCCTGCACCCCGTCCCCTGGTGGGAGCGACTCTCACTTCACCCCGCAGGGTCTGACAGCAGGAGAGGTTTCTTGGGCCACAGATGCCCAGTTTCTCCCAGGAGTGACAGCACCAGCTGTCGGAAGAGACAGTCCTTCCAACCCGTCCTGGGGAGAAGACCCCAAGGGGTGCCCCTCTGGGATGCAGCTTTCCCCCTCCTCAGGCTGGCTGCCTTCCAGCTCTCCCTTCCCCTAGCCTCTACCTGTGGCCCCCGCCCTCGCCCCCCCTCCCCAATTCAAAGCCAGCTCGGCTCCTCCCTCCTCTTTGTTCAGGGCAGAGGTGTCACCTGCCAGCTGTAGCCCCAGGATCCTCCTTTGCCCCTGGGAGCTATTCGGCTCTTGTTGCTCATATGTAGCCTGAGTCTCCCTTTTGCACTCCCCCCACTCCATCACATGCTGCTGCTGCTGCTGCTGTTGCTGCTGCTGCTGCTGCGGGGTGTCCCACCCCCTCCTCCCGGGGGCCCCTCGAGGTTCCGCTCCCCCCTGGCCCGGGGATGGGGCATGGCACTGTCATGCGGGGGGCGGGGGGGGCAGGGGCTGATGCACTGCTGTGAGGGACATGGCCCTGCTGTCCTTGGGGCCATGGCCATGTGAGCATGTGGGGGGCCCTGGACACATATCTATTACCCCCGCCCCTCAAGCCCAGGGGTGTACACCAGAGGGGGGTACCTACCTGTCGGTCCGCTCCCACGGTCCGGAGATCCCGGGGGGGCGGAGGCCCTGCTGCTGCTCCGGGATGGCAGGAGGAGGATCTGCAGCCCGGATTCTGCAGAGGAGGAGCCCCCCTCCTCCTCCTCCTCCTCCTCCTCCTCCTGCCGCGATGTCCCGGGGGTGGCCTCCGGGCGGGGCCCCCGGGGTGCGGGGCTTGCCTCCGGGGCAGACTCCGGCTGCAGAGCCTGCTGGGGCTCGTCGGCCGAGGTGTCAAGGTTGGCCGGAGGGGAGGAGGTGTGCCGGGGACCCAGGATGTCCCTGAGCTCCCTGTAAAAGGGGCAAGTGACGGGGGCGGCTCCAGATCTGCTGTCCGCATCCTGGGCCTGGGAGTAACCCTGCCTCAGCTCCTTCACCTTACTCCTGACGTGGTCAGGAGTGCGGGCAGGGTGACCTGGGCAGCCAGGCCGTCGGCCAGCCGAGCGAACACATCCGCGTTCCGCCTCTTGCTCCCCATTACCTGGAGCACCTCCTCCTCGCTCCAGAGCCCCAGCAGGTCCCGCAGCTCAGCCTCCGTCCAGGAGGGGCCCCGCTGCCGCTTCCCAGCCTGGCTGCCCTTCTGGCTGGGCTGTGAGCCCTGGCTCCCCTTGGGGGGGGTCCCCTGGGGGCGCTGGGGGAGCTGCCGGGCAGCCATCGCAGCTGGGTGGGGGGCTGAGGGAGGTGCAGGCTGGCCTCGTGTGTAGGCTGCTGCCTGCACGATCCCTCAGCTTCCTGCACAGGAAGGGAGGGGGAGGGGACCTTTAAGGGGCCACTCCATGCGGCCACCAGTGAGCTGAGGGGCTGGAGAGAGCGTCTGTCAACCCCCCAGCTGATGGCCGCCATGGAGGACCCGGCAATTTCGACATTGCGGGATGCGCAACGACTACACGGTCCCTACTTCGACGTTGAACGTCAAAGTAGGGCGCTATTCCTATCCCCTCATGAGGTTAGCGACTTCGACGTCTCGCCGCCTAACGTCGAAGTTAACTTCGAAATAGCACTCGATGCGTGTAGCCGCGACGGGCGCTATTTCGAAGTTAGTGCCGCTACTTCGAAGTAGCGTGCACGTGTAGACGCGGCTGATGGCATATATGATGTTGTTGAGGAACATGAGAATGTGCCCATGAGTCTGTGAATATCCTGGTTAGGTCTAGTGATGGTATCTCCAGAATAGATATGTGGACAAAGTCAGCAATGGGCCTTGTTGCAAGGAAAATTCCAGGACTGGTGTTCCTGCGTTATAGACAGTAGTTGTTGGTGAGAATCCTCATAAGGTTGTGAGGGTGTCTGTAGGAGAGAACAGGCCCGTCACCTAGGGCCTTCTGGAGTGCGGCATCCTGATTAAAGATAGGTTGTAGGTCTTCAGTAATGCGTTGCAGTGGTCTGAGTTGGGAGCTGTAGGCAATGTCGAAGCAAAACTTCAGCTTCAATGATTTTAGGAGACTACTGAAGAAAGTAAACAAGTTTTATTTCCCAGCAACGTTGCAAAGAAAGAGAAGTCACACACAGACAGACAGGCCTAACAGTGGGTTCTGCCCGGCTGTGCAGTGAGTTCTGCCCCCCAACAGAAGGTATCAGTGCTTATATAGTTTGCGCGCAAGACATACAAAATGACCAATCAGCTGGCACCATGCTTGTACTCTGCACAGTAACATGCACTTGATAGGACAAGCCAACGGGCTACCATATATGGATTTTGTTCTCCACCTTAACACTAATAAGCCACATGCTTTGACCTTAGCACAAAATGGCGGTGACATAAAATGGCAGTCTCTGCTTCAACAGTAATGACCAGTGGCGTTCTGTTATTGGCTTTTTTGGGCCGATCTTGGAGTAACTGGTCTCTGGCCCTGTCGATTTTTTTTTTTATTTCTCCTGAGCTGCGTCTACACGTGCACGCTACTTCGAAGTAGCGGCACCAACTTCGAAATAGCGCCCGTCGCGTCTACACGCGTCGGGCACTATTTTGAAGTTAACTTCGACGTTAGGCGGCGAGACGTCGAAGTCGCTAACCTCATGAGGAGATAGGAATAGCGCCCTACTTCGACGTTCAACGTCGAAGTAGGGACCGTGTAGACGATCCGCGTCCTGCAACGTCGAAATTGCTGGGTCCTCCATGGCGGCCATCAGCTGGGGGGTTGAAAGATGCTCTCTCTCCAGCCCCTGCGGGGCTCTATGGTCACCGTGGGCAGCAGCCCTTAGCCCAGGGCTTCTGGCTGCTTCTGCGGCAGCTGGGGATCTATGCTGCAGGCACAGGGTCTGCAACCAGTTGTCAGCTCTGTGTATCTTGTGTTGTTTAGTGCAACTGTGTCTGGGAGGGGCCCTTTAAGGGAGCGGCTGGCTGTTGAGTCCGCCCTGTGACCCTGTCTGCAGCTGTGCCTGGCATCCCTATTTCGATGTGTGCTACTTTGACGTGTAGACGTTCCCTCGCTGCGCCTATTTCGATGTTGGGCTGAGCAACGTCGAAGTTGAACATCGACGTTGCTGGCCCTGGAGGACGTGTAGACGTTATTCATCGAAATAGACTATTTCGATGTTGGCTGCACATGTAGACGTAGCCCTGGTGAGTAATTCAGGTTTATGCATATTTGATAGAGATCTTATAGCTTTCGGCCTCTGTCAGTAGGATCAGAGCAAATGCGATTGTACCTAAGAGCTTGACTGTAAACAATGGATCTAGTTGTGTGTGCAGGATGGAAGCTAGAAGCGTGTATGTAAGTATAGGGATCAGTGCGTTTCTGGTAGAGCGTGGTACCCATCAGGCCATCCTTGATTTGTACTGTAGTGTCCAGTAAATGCATCTCTCGCATAGAGTAGTCGAAGCATACGTTGATGGAGGGGTGCAGATTGTTAAAGGCTCTGTGGAATTCTTCTAGCGTCTCTATACCATGGGTCCAAATCGTAAAGATGTCATCAATGTATCGTAAGTAGAGGAGGGGTAATAGGGGACGAGAGCCGAGGAATCGTTGTTCCAGGTCAGCCATAAATACATTAGCATATTGTGGGGCCATGCGGGTGCCCATAGCAGTTCCACTAATCTGGAGGTATAAATTGTCCCCAAAACGGAAATGACTGTGGGTGAGAACAAAGTTACAGAGGTCAGACACCAGATTGGCTGTGGTGGCATCAGGGATGGTGTTCCTTATTGCTTGTAAACCATCTTTATGTGGAATATTAGTGTACAGAGCCTCGACATCCATGGTGGCAAGGACGGTGTTGTCAGGAACTTTCTGATGTTTTGTAATTTCCTCAGGAAGTCGGCGGTATCTCACAGATAGCTGGGAGTGTTGGTGGCATAGGGTTTGAGGAGGGAGTCCACATAACTGGATAGTCCGGTGGTAAGGGTGCCAATACCTGAAATGAAAGGGTGTCCTGGGTTTCTGGGTTTGTGGATTTTGGGAAGAAAATAGAATAATCCAGGTTGGGGCTCAGATGGTGTGTCTGAGTGAATAAGGTCCTGGCTAGTAGGAGGGAGTTCCTCAAGTAGTTGTAATTTGTTTTGGAATTCCAAAGAGGGATCAGAGGAGAGAGGTCTGTAAAATTTCGTATTGGAGAGTCATCTGTCTGCCTCTTGTTCATAGCCTGACTTATTTGTGATGACAACAGCACCCCCTTTGGCAGCTGGTTTGCTTATTATGTCTGGCTTATTTTTGAGACTCTGGACAGCATGGCGTTCAGCGTAGTTGAGATTGTGGCTCATTTGGCATTGTTTGTGTATAATGTCAGTCTGAGCGCAGTTGCGGAAGCATTGTACGTAGAAATCCAGACTTTCACTACGGCCGTCAGAGGGAGTCCACGTAGAGTTCTTCTTGTTTTGGTGTTGGTGGGGGGGTGTCGAGAGAGTCAGACTGTTGTTCAAAGGTCTTTTGGAAGAATTCCTTTAGATGGAGGCAGCGAAAGAAGGCTTCAGGGTCACCACAGAACTGTATTAAGTTCGTGGAGGAAGTGGGGCAGAAAGAAAGACCCCAGGATAAGAGGGACTCTTCTGTTGGGCTGAGTTGATAGCTGGAAAGGTTAACAGTATTGTTAGTTGAGCTGTCGTGTCATTGTCCAGAAATCTTCCCTGGTATTAAGACCATAAGAATGGTCATACTAGGTCAGACCCAATGATCCATCAACTTCAGTATCCTCTCTCTGACAGCATCCAGCCCAAGGACTTCAAGGGGTGTGTACAGTGAGGTGCTGGTGAACAGATGCCAACTCATGGCAATGCCCAGAGGTCCCAATTGAACAAATACATCCAGAAGCCAGCCTGGCTCACCTGTGCACTGAAATGTGTTTAGTGTTCAGACTTGGGGAAATGGGAGTCAGATGCTGCATGTATTAGTCTCACGTCAGCTGTGACCCGCCTTAGGAAGTTATAGCAAGCATTTGCTCTGACACGGTAACTCCCTCCGGAGGAATGAAGCTTTAACAAGTGTGAAATACTAGTTTTGCCCAAGAGGTGTTATTTCCTGCCCTGCAAAAGAAAGCCTACAGACACTGCAAGAGCCATTACAGAACATCAATGGATAAAAGACTTGTGGGATGGGTTCCCCCCTCCCACACTCCCGTGAAGAGGGCATGTGCAGCTGGACCCTTCCCATCAGCTGGAACTCTGGGGGAACTGAATGAAAACACTGATGAGAAGGAACTAGGTCTCTCGAGGCCAGTGGTTCCCCACCTTTTGACCAGTGAAGAGCCCCAGTCACCAACCAAACCATTCCTGGATCCCCATCATAGACCATTCTAACTGCTATGTACACTTCATTACATGAAAAAGGGACCCACAACATAGATTTTTTGGACAGCAATTCATAACATTATTGGAAGATATTAATTTAAAAATAATTGATCACGACTTTGCAATTTCTCTAAACTTATTTTCTATGATTATTTTTAATCTTTTATTTTTTCACATGGATCCCCTGCAAAACCTTCACATGGACCTTCAGGGGGTCTGTGGACCCCAGGTCGGGAATCACTGCTTTGGGCCTGTGTTTTTCAACCAGTGTGCCACGGCACACTGGTGTGCCATGAAAACAGTCCAAGAGTGGCAGGAAATTTTGTCAGTTTCCCCTCGCTGTGAGTCTTTGCAGAGCCACCACAGTAGGGAATTGTTGCTCTGTACCAGCTGAGGATCAAGCCAGCTGTGGGTGCTGCCTGAGTCCCAGCTTGCGAGGCAGCCATCAGTTCCACGCCCCCGCTTGGCAGCTCTTTGCAGAGCCACCATGAGGGAACATGCCAATCCCACAGGAAACCGTTCACACCAAGAGCACTGCTTCCCAGTCCAAATGAGATGGCGGGGAGTCTGCCCACACTCCCTGCTGTGACAGGGGAGAGGGAGGGAGGGCAGGAGCCTTTTGGAGCTGGGACATGGTTTAAATGTCACATCCTGGCTCCAACAGGCTCATGGGGCGGGGAGCCTAAATTTTCCCTAATTTAATTTCCATCACAATCTTCCCAGCTTCGTGTACTGCGCTGTGGCTACAGCTATGCTTGGAGCTAAGGGTGTGATTCCCAGCTTACACTGACGTACTCATGCTACCTCTCATCACACTCCTGTGCTAAAAGTAGTAGTGTGACCATGGGTGGCGGCAAGCAGTGGTGCAGGCTGGCAGCCCGCCTCTGTACCCATAGGGTCTGGGCAGGTTTGTAAGCAGCGTATCTAGCCAGAGCCACTGCTCATCACTGCCCATGCTATCGCAGCCACACTATTATTCTTAACCTCCTAGCTCAATAAGGTCAAACAAGTGTGTATCCTCAGGATGAAAATCACACCCGGAGCATCAAGTGTAGCCATAGTCTTAATCATTCCTTTCCCTTCCTGTGCTAATCCAATTTAGAACCTTGCAGACTCTGGCCACGTTCCCACTGAGCTGTCCTTTCTCCACGCATTCACAGTGGCTCTGGCAATCACGCCTCTTAAATCAAACCCTCTGCCCTCCTGGTAACTTTTTTCCCTCTCCTGTGAACTCCTTCCAGTCGGTCAATAGCGTGCAGGTCACGTGGTGCTGAGAGCAGAACGCAATATTTGCTTATTAGCATTCAAAGAGTGGCCCGGCCGGATGAATAGCTCTGTAATAATTTGCTCCCAGCTCACTGTGTTGAAAAGTTCACCTTTTTAAAATGCCATCAGATTAAATCATATTAATAGAGGTCCTCTCGTCGTGTAACAGCCACCGTGCATTTCATGCCAGGCCTGTAGGGGGAGGAGAAAGGTGCTCAAAGTCATCAGTTGCTAGTGATATTAAAACTTTCTGCAAGCACTGAAAAGAACTGAAGCACATCCACCATCTTAAGAGGTATCCTAGAGTTATCAGCTTTGCAACTTATTGAGTGACTAATGGCACAAGGTTTTTAAAAAAACTCTACTACAGTCTCCAGTTTCTCCAGCCTGGCACTCTCTGGCCCAGGAGCATCAATGATCCAGCATAATTCTAGTTAACCAAATGTCCACTTATCATGGCTGTGGCCAAGTTTCCTGTGATCCCATAAAGTTTGTTTCCAGCCACCAGTCCTGGCTCTCAGTGTTCTGTGCCATTATTTAGCTGTAATTTACCCCTCAATGTCTTCTAAGAGCCCAGTAAACAGTGCAAGTGTTAGTGATGCTGCTAGACAATATTGGCCTCCTGCGGTTTGGCAAATTTTCTAGTTTGGCACCAGTCAGGTCCTGAGGCTGCCAGACTAATGGGGATGGACCTCTACACAGATATGTGCAGATGAGAATAGCACCTATAGACAGATTTCTTTGCTGTGTGATGTCCTGAAGGCAGGATGCTGGGCTAGTTAAATCACGGGTTTGATGTGGTATAACAGTATGACATAATAACAAATTAGCTGTCCCATTGCCCAGAAGTGATGAGACAATTCCTTTTTCCCAATTCTCTTCACTCTTACTGGCAGCATTGAATAACTCATCTGCAGGCTGAAGGGATTTCTTCTTTTGCTGGCATGAAACGCCATTGGTGATTTTTCCTTGCAAGTGCTGCACTCGCAAGCACAAGTCAACATGCTGCATGGCCAGGCTAAGCTGTGGACTGGGGAGCCTGCAATCCTGGGAGCAGCTCCTTCCAGTTGAAAGGTGCTAATGACGGCACGGTAAACCATCCAGACTGAGGTATTTGGTGCTCCTGCTGCAGCACTTGAAGCTGGCGTACATCCTGTCAGCACTTTGATGTCTAGGAGCTATGTTTAGCAATCTGTTTTCCTGTCGGGGTCTCCTCAGGCAACCAGTTTCTTTGTATTTATTATATAATGTCTCCCAACTGATCTCTCCCGAAAACCTCCCTTTCCTTGAATCCACTGAGAGCATCTCAGAACTCTTCTGGGTTTCCTTCTAGGATTGCAAAGTACCAATCCATCCCTCCACCCTGAAGGCTCCCAAAGCACCTTACAAATGTTTATTCTTCCTCACAGCTCCCTCCCTCTCCCCAGGAAGCCCGTGACATATTATCTTGCCCCGTGGCAGAGAAGGGCATAGAGGGTGTAAGAGTATGACGCTGGGCCACTCTAGCACATCTGGCATGCTAATGACACTTAGTCGCTGTGACTTACATTGCTCAGGGGGTGGCTTATTCACTCCCGTGGGTGACATAAATTACACAGATATACATGGGAGGGTGAACAAGCCCTGAGAGTCAGATTAGGTCTTTGCTTCTGCTGCTCCTTACCCTGAACCAGAACTTGTGCTCTCACAGCTGGGATCTGGATTGCGGAGTATTGGCTCTCCTGCCATAGCACAGCATGACTCATCTGCACACTGAGCACAGGGCCCTCCAGTGGCAGTGGAAGGGGTATAGGAGCAAGAAGTCTGCAATTGTGCCCCCATCCCCCAACAGCTTCAGTGCAGAAATTCCACTACCCTGCAAGGCTTGGGCTCCAACTCTTGACCTATATCCAGCAAGCTGAATAACAGTACAGGTTGAACCTCTTTCATCCAGCGCCTTCAGGACCTGACCGATGCCGAGCCAGACAATTTCCCAGACTTCAGAAGGTCAGTATTGTCTCGTTGCATTACCGACACTTCCACTGCTGACTGGGCTCTTAGAAGACATGAAGGGGTAAATTACAGCTAAATAACGCACAGAGCACTGACGGCCAGGACTGGTGGCTGGAAACAAACTTTGTGGGGTCACAGGAAACTTGGCCACACCCATGATAAGTGGTAATCTGGCTAACTAAAATCATGCCGGATTACGGATGTTGCTGGATGACAGAGTTCCAGATTGGAGAGGTTCAACCTTTAGTTCAACAGAGGGGGAAGGAGCAGCAACAGACCTATGCACAAACCTCACATCAGCCCTCCTGCTGGTTAGCAAGGCAGCCATGTGGGGAGATTCATTCCCAGTGATCCTGTGTATAAGAGATGAAATCCCTAAATAGTATAGCCCTAGAAGCAGTGATCTGCTTTGGCCTGAATGATCACACTCCCCTAATGCACAACCACAACATCAGTTTGTAGCCATGTGAAACAATGAGACGGAAACTAAGCAAAATAGCCCTTTGCCAACTTAATGTGCTATCCACACCCTCAGGTACACAGGCTGACTTAGCTGTTGCGAAATGTAATACCTTCCGTTGAACAGATTAACACACGTTGTTCAAATCACACACTCCTCAGCACAGGGTAGGGGCTACTCCAGGCTGTGCACAATGAGCCTTACGTAGAACTCAGAGAAGAAGGAGAGATTTCTTTAACTGAAGTGATGCTGCACCTGCAAACAGAAGGTAGTTGCCGAGACCTGACATTACAGCCCTTTGAATGCATTGTTCAAGCCCTGCCAATTATATTGGCAGGAATGTGGAAAACAATCTTACTGTGACAACAATAGAAAAGCAACAATGGCATCCATCTTAACAGACAGCAGGCAGCATGATCAGTGTTTTGCTACCTGTTGGGTATATGCCCAAAGCAAATCTTCTGGGCAGGGCACACATCCGTAGAGAGGAAAATACTTTTTTCAAATGGCTACAGCTTTCCCTAGCTGTATTACCTGGAATGTGTGCTGGCCAGAGGTACTAAGTCATCGTCAGGATTCAAAGGTGACCCTATATGCACTACTGGATCACTCTGTTGTTCTTAGGTCACCATCAACCACAAAAATGAGCCACAAAACATTCCACAAAATGATCACTACAAATTCCCCTGTCGTTACGTTAGAAAATCACCAGGCATGGAAGGATGGTCCAGGGGTTAGGACACTAGCCTACAAGTTGGGACACTAGCATTCAATTCCTTACTTTACCACAGACTTCCTGGGTGACCTTGGGTGAGTCACTTTGCACCAGATTGGCAAAGGTGAAGCCCTTGGCTGAAGACCAGGGCTAGATTCATAAAGGTGCTTAGGTATTGCAACAAGATGCCTTGCTGCCTTGCAGGTTTCTCAGAAGCCAGGCTCCCCACACAACATGTGGGGAGAAGGAGGTCCTATGAAAGGGATTCTTAGAAGCCAGGGAGCTGACCAAGTTTAACAGGAGTGAAATGCAGAGGGAAGAAGAGCAATCAGCTCTGCAAAGTCGGTTAGATGTCTCTTTCCCATTGATCTGGGCTTTAGGCCTCTACATGATGGGCTGGAGGGAGGCATCCCCGCTCTGTTTGGGATTCTTAGCTGCAAACCCTCTTCTGACTATAGAGAGAGCAATTCACTGTTCTAGCCAATAGGCTGGGGGTTAGGCTACTCCACTGGGCTGAGGGCAACCTGTGATCTACTTGCTGCTCTGAGGCAGGGTAGAGATTCAGAACTGGATCTCACACAAGCACTGTTGAGCAGCCTGAGGGGCCGGCCTGCCAGCAGGTACTGGCACAGGTGGGTCTCGGCCAGCAATCTTTTGTGTGGGTCCTCAGCCTGTAGGTACATTCAGAGCACACCGGCAGCATTAGACCCTCCTGGCAAGACAGGCAGGGCAACACATAGTTTGAGAATCCTGCTTTAGAGCCACCAGGCTTTGGCCAGCACCAGAGCTCAGAGGAGCTCCTTAGCTGTACTGTGCATTAGGATTTAGGTGGCTCTGTGCACACCCATCAGCAGAAACTTACACCTCTGCTTAGTCAGGGGGCAGCGTAGCAGTGCTTTTGAGAAGCCTGACTCCTGCTGCCTCCCTGCCCTGCTTCCAGATGTGGAAAAGCAAGGGTTGGGGGCTGTTATCCCCTGGCTAGCTGACATGCAGTTCCTGGGGCCCTGTAGCTCCTCTAAGCCACACTAGGCAGCATTGAGATAAATATGAGTTCACAGATGACACCTTTGTTCCCTGGGAAACAGAGCAAAGGGGGTAGAAGGGGCTTGGGCAGTTTGAATTGGAACCAGGTGTGTAAAGGCAGTTAGCCTGCTCTGGAGGAGAGGAACAAAGAGGGGGAACCAAGGCTCTGGGTGGGGTCCCCTTGGAGACAACACACATCTCATGGAGCTAGAAGGGACCTCAGGAGGTCATCAAGTCCAGTCCTCTGCTCTCTTGGCAGGACCAAGCAGCATCCCTTTTCTAATCTATTCGTCTCAGGTCCCTAAGTGGCCCCCTCAAGGACTGAGTGCGAAATCCTGGGTTTAGCAGGCTTAATGCTGAAACCACTGAGCTGTCCCTGTACTGACACCTCCGCAGTATGCTGTGTCTCTGTCAACTAATGAACTTCCTGTTCTACCTGCTGAGTGAGAATCACTTCTGACTGCAGATGGGGTGCAGTGCTCGGAGCTGACTGAACCCCATCACATCGCCTCCCACAGGCCCAAGACCCGCAGCCCTGAGCACAGCCAAACCACCCATATGGCTGGGGGGTGCAGGGGCTGCATAGTGCACCAGAACTTCTAGGGATGGCCCTGCTAGCAAGGCTGATTACTGAGTTAACAAACCCACAAGAGGCACCGTCACATACTCGCGCCACCTCGCACAAGCAATTAAAACCACAGTCAGTACAATTAAGATGAACAAAAGAGATAGCAACGGTGCCACAAAACAAAACAAAAAAAAAATAACCACACCTGCCATCCTGTGCAGCAATACGCAGAGAATATCTGCCCCTGCTTAACATTCACTTGCAGGAAGCATTTCTTTGCCCACAAGCAAAGTAATTATGTACCCATCTATTTCTTCGTGTCCCTGAGAACCTTTGAAAACTCCTGCTCAGTGCCTTAAATGAGCGAATGCGGAGTCGCACATTCAGCGAGACAGTGGGATTGACAGATAAGGGCCATATCACTGTGACAGAAAAGGAAAACGCCGCTAGAACAGCTAAACAGTGTGCAGAAGCTGCTGATCCGATGGCTCCTTGAGCAGTGATGTGTCAGAGCTGGCTGACTCATCCAATGCTTCTGGGTACTTCGCCTGTGCATTCCCTGTTCGGAAAACAGCACCAAAGTTATATGCCTATTCATAGCTTGAGAACTCTCCTGATTCCTGCACATTGCTTCATGCTCGCTTGAAGCAGGTGTGGTGCAGACAACGGCTGGGATCACACTGATGAACCCTGCTGCAAAATCGCAGCTGCCATGCAGTTCTCTGTGGCACTGGGGAGTTCCGTAAAGGCCTTAGCCATAAACGAGTGATGCCCCCCAAGCACTACACTGACATCCCCTAGAACAGTGGTGGGCACCCTGCAGCCCGTGGGCCCCCTACCTGCCTCCCTTCTCCACATGTCTCTCGCGCACCAGGGCACCAGAGCTTCATACTTCTTATGCCTCCCCCTCCCTCCCAGTTCATGGCATTCCAGCTCTGGGGGGCAGGGTGAGGAGCAGGTATGGAGCCCAAATCAGGCAATTCATTCACTCCGAAAGTGCTGGGAGGGAGGAGGGGGAGCTGGTAAGTGACTGCAGGTGTCTAGGTGCCCCAGAGGTGCATGAGGGAGGGGAGTAGATACCGGTCATGGAGCCACAAGTAGAACCCAAGTGAGCCACAGGCTGCTTCAGCCTTCTGAGGTGAAGGAGAGCCACTCATGTGGCCCACACACTCACTACTTGCAGTTGCCCATCCCTGCCCTAGAACCATTCCAGAGCCAGAATGACTAAAAAGACCTGAGGAAGAGCTCTGTGTCCGCTGGAAAGCTTGTTTCTCTTGCCAACCAGAAGCTGGACCCGTACAAGATATTACCTCACCCTCCTTGTCTTTCTTTCTTACCCCACTGTTGAGTTGGGAAAAGAGAAGGCAGAAAGGGCACATGATAACAGTTTTCAAGTACCAAAAAGAGTGTTACAAGGAGGAGACAGAATAATTGTTCTCCTTTACCTCTGATGACAGGACAAGAAACAATGGGCTTAAGTGGCAGCAAGGGAGGTTTAGGTTGGACATTAGGAAATCTTCCTAATGGTCAGGGTGGTTACGTAAGGGAATACATTGCCTAGGGAGGTTGTGGAATCTCCTTCATTGGAGATATTTAAGAGCAGGCTGGATAAATATCTAACGGGGATGATATAGATGGTGCTTGGTCCTGCTGTGAGGACAGGGGACTGGACTTGTTGACCTCTTCTGAGTCTCTTCCAGTTCTCGTGTTCTATGATTCTAACAAGCCCAGCCCTTCTTGCAAAGCAGGCAGTGCATGGGGCTGACTCGATCCCCGTCTCTCGATGCCCACATGGGGCTGTATCCAAGTTACCCTGTCTCCCCTGGTGGAGTATTGGACATGTCCTGCATCTGGTGGATCCAGTGCTCCAATGCATTCACGCAACGTGCCTCAGAGTGGCATCACTTTTTCTTCTCTGCGTCACCGGGCAGCGCACAGCACATAAAGCCATAGCACGACAGACTTGGTACAAACAAAGGGCCTGTTGATACTTCCCCACAGATTGGATTATGAGGGTGTGAACCACAGTGTCCACCACAGTGCTCCGCTGTAACACAGGGCCTTTAAGTGAATGCCAGCAGCGGCCACACTGGGGAGTTACAGCGCCGCACTTCGCAACACGCTGCAATTCAGACCTCCAGACTGTGAGCTGCCGGGCAGAGTAGAGATGCCCCTCCCTAGACGGACTGATGCAGCACTGAAAACCTCACATTCCAGGAGGACTTTCAACACTCCATGCAAATATTTCCTTCCAGGGAGCGTCACACTATTTTCACTGACATTCCCACCTCGACCCAGGCCTGTTGCCGATCAGAAATTTTCCTCACCATAACACAGCATATTAAGGTCCTGCAACGCAAAATATCATTCCCATTTCAGACTGCGCAGCCAGGGACACGTGAACGTGTGGCAGGTGTGTTTGTTACGCATCTAAAAGATTGTAATGGTCCCCGAGCACCGCAAGTCCAAACCATTGTGCTGTCATTGGAAACAGTGCAAAAAAGCAACCCACTTTGTAAGGCAGGCTGCCCGTACATCACCCCTGTGCACAGAGCATGCCTAGTAACACATACCACGTTATTTCTCCAGACCAGTGAAGATATCCTTAGTGTCTATTCACTATAAATGCTCGCTAGTGGCCTTTCCCAAAAGCCTTGTTAAAAATCCTCAGACATTCTTGGTGAGCCAGACTAAGGATATGTGTTCACAATGCAGATGATCAACCTGGTCAGGGTCGATCTTCCAGATTTTGATTTTGCACTTCTCATAGAGACATGCAAAATAAAACTGTCTGGGGCCGGCAGTTGACCCCTGTACTCCTCGTATTACGAGGAATGAGGGGAGTTGATGGGCGAAATTCTCCTGTCACCCTCCCTCTGTGCAGACGGCCAGGTAAGTCGATTGCAGATAAGTCAATTCTAGCTATGCAATTGCCATAGCTAAAATTGTGTATCTGCAATTGACTTACTTGCCTAGTGTAGACCAAGCCTGAGACAATGGGTTCACACCCAACAATCTAAGCAGCATTATCCAGGAGAACTTGTCAAAGAAACACACACTGGCTGAAATACAGGGTATTCAGATTCATGCTCAGGCAACATCCTCAGTGTTGAGTGCCTTATAGATAACACAAAAAACCACACAGTCCTCGTGGTCTGCATGTGAGTGTAATTCTCCCTAAACGGTCTCACCTACACAAATGTAACAAATGACATTGAGCATTTCGCTGTGAGACAGAAGCTGATCCTCTGTCTCTCACTGAGTAGTATGTTACTCCATGTATAATTCTATTGGTTACCTGGGCACTCCTGAAGTCAGTTCCCCCCGCCCCGTGAGTAAAGAATCAGAATCCGATCTACATTTTATTGGTCGGGGATGGCACTTACAGCTCCTCCGCTCTGCCGTGCCAGGTGCTGCACAGACACAGACACAGACCCTGCCCCAAAGAGCTCACAGGCTAAATGTAAGAGACTAGTGGTGAGCTGAACAGACGGGGAAAGCAGGAGGATGGAGTGAGATGATTCTGAGCAGCAACAGGCACAGCACCCCAGCTGCCTGGCTTGGCTACCCACATATTCAGTCTTTGCTTAGCTTCATACACAGAGCGCAGGCACAAACGATCCTCATGCTGCTCTCTAGACACAGGGACAGAAATATATTTTGCTGTCAAAGTGCAGAGGTTTCCATGCAGATGTAGATATTCGTAGGCACCGACGGAGCCTCCCTATGCAACTTCCTGGTTCAGAAACATACTGAGCTCAATTCCCCTCTGGGGGGCCTAGGGAGAACTTGGGAGGGGACAGGGCTGAGAGGGGACTGACTGTGGTTCCCCAGTTCTCAGCTGTCCAGCCCTGGCTTTAGATCTAGGGATGCAGCTCCCGTGTCTGCCAATCACAAGCATTTACACCTGCTGAGGATCAGCTTTGCTGCGCCAAGCCCCCTCGCCTCCTCCCTCCTCCCAAACACACCCTCCCCTCTTCCCTGCCCCCCAACACGCCCCCATGCCCAGGCCCGGATGGTGAAAGGAGCAGCAAGTGGCGGATTTGACGCAGAAGGTGAGGTGGCTTTACGCTGGCCGGAGATCCCACATATACAGAGGATTCAGCAGCTTGAAAAACCCTGCCGTTAGTGGTGTAATTACACACACACACACACACACACACACACACACACACAAGCAATCAATTCGTTTACAGCTAAAGATACCAGAGTGCATAGCCTGCCAACATGACTCCTGAAAGCAAGTGAACAAGCAGTTAAGTTATTCAGTGCCCAGTCACACAGAATCACAGAATCATAGGGCTGGAAGGGACCTCAGGAGGTCATCTAGTCCAGCCCCCTGCTTCAAGCAGGATCAACCCCCACTAAGTCATCCCAGCCAGGACCTTGTCCAGCCAGGACTTAAAAACCTCAAGGGATGGAGAATCCACCACCTCTCTAGGCAACGCATTCCAATGCTTCACCACCCGCCTGGTGAAGTAGCTTTTCCTAATATCTAACCTATACCTCTCCCTCTTCAACTTCTGACCATTACTCCTTGTTCTGCCATCTGACACCACTGAGAACAATTTCTCACCCTCCTCTTTAGAGCTCCCCTTCAGGAAGTTGAAGGCTGCTATTAAATCACCTCTAAGTCTTCTCTTCTGTAAACTAAACAAGCCCAAATCCCTCAGCCTGTCCTCATAGGTCTTGTGCTCCAGACCCTTAATTATTTTTGTTGCCCTTTGCTGAACCTGCTCCAGCAAATCCACATCCTTTTTATACTGGGGGGCCCAAAACTGTACACGATATTCCAGATGTGGCCTCACCAGTGCCGAATAAAGAGGAATAACAACTTCCCTAGATCTGCTCGAAATGCTCCTCCTAATGCACCCCAGTATGCCATTAGCTTTCTTGGCTATAAGGGCACACTGTTTACTCATATCCAGCCTTTCATCCACCATAACCCCTAGGTCCCTTTCCATCGTACTGCTGCTGAGCCAGTCGGTCCCCAGCCTGTAACAATTTTTGGGATTCTTCCGCCCCAGGTGCAGGACTCTACACTTCTCCTTATTGAACCGCATCAGATGTCTTTTGGCCCAGTCCTCCAATTTATCCAGGTCCCTCTGGATTCTCTCTCTACCCTTCAACATATCTACCTCTCCCCCTAGTTTTGTGTCATCTGCAAACTTGCTGAGGGTGCAACCCAGTCCCTCATCCAGGTCATTAATAAAGATGTTGAATAATACCAGCCCCAGAACCGAGCCTTGCAGCACTCCGCTTGAAACAGACCGCCATCCAGATATTGAGCCATTGACCACTACCCGTCAACATTCCTCCTATCAACTCTCCTTCTCCACCTTAGCAAGCTAGCCGTCTTTTTCTTGTTGCCGTCTGGTATGGAGTCTGTAGTTGCTCAGGCTGAAGAACACCATCTGCTCAATCTCCTGCCCGGTTTCTTTCAGCACATCTGGTTTTCCTGGGAGAGCTTCTGCTGTGCACGAGCCCAACTCAGCTGAGCTGAGTTTCACAGGCTGTGGTGTTACGACCCTAGGCTATACAGTGACATATTCCCAGGCAGACGCTTTAAGCTGCTGCTAAGCACATAGCAGTAAATAAAAAAATATTATAAAATCATTGTTGTTGCTATAAAACAAGTACAGAATGCTGAGAAAGTCAGGGTGAAGATTACATGTAAAGAAGCCCCAAACTTGGAAAGTAATGGAAATTACAGGTAAGGTGACACAATCTCCTCCCCCAGCAACACCAAGTCCCCTCTTCCCTTCATAACCCTTTTGCCAAATGGAGTATTTTGGATCAGGTGGGGCACCTGATCATTCCAGGGAAATGCTGAGTTCCCAGCACCGTGAGACTGTAACGGCTATGTGTACGGAGGATGCCACGTGCAGGCTGGATGAGGGACAAGTGTGCTTTTTCTGCATGCAGTGGCCCAAGATTGTCAGACAGGCAGGGCAGGGCAGGGCAGAGGATAGCTGGTCTGGTGGTTTGGCATTGGCCTACGTGGCTGGAGTCAATCTCCCACTCTGCCATGAACTTCCTGTGACTCCTCAGCCAAATCACGTAGCAGCTGAGGAAAAAGGGAGAACAGCACCTCCCTCCCTCATGGGGGTGTTGTGCGAGGTTGCGAAATCCCTCGTGCTCTCCTGCAGAAAAGCCTATATGAGAAAATGGGCATTATTATTCAGAGATAGTGGTTGCTTTGAGACCATGAAAGATTTTGTTCTTCTCTGTAACTAGTCCTCGGGGCCACCTGTGTCTCTGGGCTTTGCTAAGCATTCACCTGAGATATGGCCTGCAAACTGTTTCCCTTATTTTGGATCTTGTTTTAAAATCTTCTTTTAAAGGAAGCCAGTCTTGTGTGGGCGTTTCACTGAGTCTGCTAGTGACACACCAGGGGCATGGATCTGCATTCACATTGCATTCTCCAGTAATACCCAGTCTGGGCCCTGGGAGCTACTGAGCCAAGCCGCAGACCTAATTCAGTGATGAATCTTAGTCATATGTCACCTGAGGCATGTTGCACCTATGCTACAAAGACTGAGTCCAGTCCAGAGAGCTCAGAGTCCTTCAGGCTCTAAGGAGAGTTAAAGAAGGTAAAAGGTGTGTCCAGAACCTAACAGTCTTGGCTCAAGGGTGTAAACAAAGCTTTCCTTTCCCACCAATGGCCACCACAAAAGTCTGTGTTGGGCATCTAGAACGGGAGAAAGCCTACGGACCTGTGGGGAAGACACTGGTGGGAAAGGAGCAGAGGACAATAAGTTCTCTCCCAGTGAAGCTGGGCTCAGCATTCCAAGCATGGAGAGCCAGGTCATTACTTCAAGTGCTTGTCACCCTGCTGGCACACCAAGATCCAGCCCATGAAGGTATTTAGACCCTGGATCCCCTTGAACTCAGTGTGCATTAGATGCCCAGCCATGGGTGTGGGAAGTAGCAGTGGAGGTGGTGCTGCATCACCCCCAGATTTTAGGTGTCCTGGGCCCATCCCTCTGTCACCCGGTGTCCCAGATGCTACACCTGCTGGAAGCTCCACTGCCAGCCCCGTATCCTGCTTGGCCACTGGTCCCATGCCCAGAAGTTCCACTGGGTCCCACCTGGCTGCTGGCCCCACAGGCAGTGTCCATGCCCTGGGTCCTGACCACTGGCCCCTCATGCAGAGTCCTGACTGCCAGCTCCAGCTCTATGGGGTGGTGAGGGACATGGAGAATATTAAAGGAGTGGTGGGGCACAACTCAACACCCTCTCTCCAAAAACTGTCCCAGTGCCACCCCAGATGCCAGGGTGTGATGCACTTTCCCAGGTACTGAAGGCACTGGTAAGTCCTGCAAGGCACATAATACAGTAATCCAGACACTCAAGGTACCAGTGCTGCTCTAGTCACTTGGGCTTAGGTCTCCAAAGGCATTTAAGTGCAGTGGCACTCATGCATTTGACAAAGTGGGTCTTTGCCCACAAAAGCTTATGCTCCAAAATATCTGTTAGTCTGTAAGGTGCCACAGGACTTCTTGTTGTTCCCAGTGCCACTGTTGCCTAAATGCCTTTGAAGACCTAAGCCCACGTGCCTAGGAGCAGTACTGGTGCCTTGAGTGTCTGCATTACTGTATTATGTGCCTTGCAGGACTTACCAGTGCCTTCAATACCCGGGAAAGTGCATTACACCCTGGCATCTCATAGGAGACTCTTGGGCCCTTGGAGAGTCCCAGGAGGCTCACGAGGCCCTCCAGTACCATATGAGCTCTGCTGGAGGCAAACTCAGGCCTGCAGAACTGTGGGGGGCACGTGTGGTTGAGTGCACTGGTTTCTACAGCTAGGCTTGTGGTCTGGCAAACACTGTTTGATGGCCCTAGAACTCCACCTAATTTCCTGAGCATCTTTAGAGCCCTGTTGCCTCTCACAGAGGGCCCCAGTGTCCAATATGCTCCATCTGACATTACTAGTCCAGCACTTAGTCACATTTAAAATCTGATGCCCAGATTCTAACACTTGTTTCTCTGCCCCACTAGCTGGGTCCAAGAAATTTGATTTTTTTTCCTTCCCCACCTTCTCTCCTCAGGCTCAAATCCCAGCCCTGTTTTCTAAGGACAGGGAATGCTTGGTTTCAGTTCTTAACATCCTCTCAGAAATTGTTTGCCCAGCTCACCTCCCATTTGGTGAAAATTCTCCTCTGCCCCCACACTGGATTTGTAGCTGAAAAGATTTTTTGGGGATTGGAAAAGTGGGACTACTTAAGTCAGTCTTTTAGTGGAAACCAAGAGTCAGTCAGCGCTAGGATGAAGTTTCTGCCTCCCCAGAGTTAAAGAGGGGGGTGAGGTGCATCCAACTAGTGGAAGATTTGTGGTGACCTTGGTTATCAAAGACCAAAGAAAGGTTTCCCTGATCATAGAACAAGACAGTACAAGGGTTAATTTTCTGAAACCAATATACAAGAATCCAGAAGGAGCTGCCTGAGCCGATCATAAGTTTCCTGTTTGCGGCACCTTAAACATACTCATGGGGTTTTCACGCCTCTAATTCAGCAGGAGGGGGATATTTCTAGTTCAACGCTACGAGACGCAGCATGAAGTCACACCCACAGTGGTCAGACGTGCTGCAAGCTCACAGGAGCCACAAAGGATCATTTCAGTAGTTTAACTGGGTTGTGCATGGATTGTTTCTTACCCACATGTCACTTTCACTTCACTTCCTTCTTGACCATTTCTTTACACTCTTTTAATACAAGCACCGCTTTCTCCTTCCAGCAGACTCTCTGCCTCAAGCTCTCCTTCCATCACCCTTTTACCTCTCTTAACTTCTCTGCTGTGCAGCTCCACTGCCAGCCACATCTCCCCAGATTTATTTATGCCAGCAGTAATATCAGTTTAGGGTTAGGAGCTCACTAAGCAAGGCCTGGCCAGGTCTGTTCTCTGGTGGGAACTAGCTCAAGGCAGTAAGAAGTAGGGGCAAAGATTCAGAAGCTGAAATCTTCCTTCTCCATCAGAACTGATGCAGATAGTTTGGTGTGAACTGCTAGGCGAATGGAGTTAGACACCTAAGAACTGGAATTGCAGGTGCCAGTACTCTGAGCGCTGAGCTGCCTAAGGCAGCCATCGGAAACACTGAGGAGAAGGGTGGGGCTTAGCTTTAGGCCCCACCCTTAAAGGGAGTTAGCACCCAGCTATGGGGCCAGAGGGAATCCCCAGCTCCATTTGATTCAAAGCAATGAAGTCTCTCTGGAAGGGGTACTTAAGTCAGGCCAGCCCTTTCTAGCAAAAACACCAAGGAGGAGACAACCTCCGCTACTTATACACAGTATCCCAGTGGTGAGGGCTGACCTGCACAGTGAGTTGCAGATGAGGACTGGGAATGCTCTGTGTCACATCTCAGATATTCACCAGAATGCTCCTCCCCGTCCCTCGTTCTGCTACAACAGTGTCATCGCTAAGGAGGCCAGGGCTAAAAGTCAGCTGCAAACGGAATACAAACATTACCTTAAAGCCCAGAAATACAAGCCAAATGCTCTCACTGATGCAGCTGGGCAGGACATTCATGTCAGCAAGTAGAGCCCTGCACAGATGCAAACATTTAGCTCCACAGCCAATCCACATGCACAATAACTAATTTGTATTCAACCTGCGAGACCCTGTATATGTCTATCTATTCACATCCATACCTGCAGCAGCACCCTATCTCACTGCTAGTGCCCCCCCACATTGGCAAAAACTTGGATCTGCATGGGACTCACAAAGATGGTAAAAATACAACTGCCTCCTCAGATGCAGCTACCCATGGCTCTAAACTGGGTATCTGCAGATTTGCAGGGCTCTTTTAATAGGTTTTCAATTATCTTTATAAACTATTGATTTTCATGGCTAGTGCAATGCTCAGCTGGAGCACAGAGACAGCCAATGTGTCTCCCCTGAGTCTCTAGTGAGGGCTGGTTTAAATAAAAGCAACTCAGAAAGGAAACCTGGAAGATCCGGTCACAGGTGAAAAGTATCTGAAATAAGGAGACACTCAGGCTCTGATGCAGGAAAATACCCCTTTGCAGGAGAGCACTTAAGCAATGGAACTTCAGCATATGCTTAAAGCTAACTGTATGGATCATATTTTGCTCTCAGTGCAGCCAGGTGTGAAGCAGGAAGTCAGGCAGAAGTGTGAGCTAGGGGAGGTTCACGCAGAGTTCTACCGTGGAAGAGAGAAAGAGACAGAGAGGCAGGCGGTGAAGCTTTTAGGAGTAATGCCATTTCCTTATTCTAATAAAGCTCCTTGTTCAGTGTTAGAAAAAATAACTGTCATCGCCACATGAAAACTGGTACTTCTGGGGCCAGCCTCAGTCGACTGGGTGACAGCTTTACCATTCCCAGTGGCTCCCAGTGACATACATGTAAGACAGCACCTGGCACACTAGATTCCTGCTCTGTGATTATTGCTCCTAGGCACTATGGTAATACACAACATGCCTCACTGTCATCATCACCCATGCCATGTTTCTCTTAGAGGATCAGATATTTCTTTCAAAAGGGGGACTGCGTTGCCTAAGTGGGAACACCAGGCACCTGGGGCTGTCTCACGGAGCACACACATGAGCAGAGTAAGGAGGTCAGCAGAAAGCCATGTCAGACTCTCACCTGCACCAGGAGCCGCCAGCCATCACTCTCACAGAGCTGCTGAATGCCTCTCGCCTGGAGTAACATTCGCACAGGATCCATCGGGGCGCTGTCTCGCACGCCTACGTTAGGGCCTCACTCGGGATGGTCAAACACGTGAGCAAGGTACAGAGGGGAGCCAACCGCCTGCCTGGTGGGGCTTGTGTGGGGTGGGACGTCCAGCAGGCAGCTGCACTCCAGACACGTTGCCTCTCATCTGCGGCAGGAAGAGTTGCTGCTCCTATGGCCCCTCCAGGGAGCCACCTTGCAACTGTGGCCAGCAAACCAGCTCCCAACCAGTGCCCTGCCTCCCTTCTTGGGCCTTCCCACTCTCCATAGGAAGGGCATTGACCCATCCCACTCATGGTGTCTTACTTTCACCTCTAGCCTCAGTGAGGGGCTCTGCTCCCTTTCATTACTACCCACCACGGTGAAAACTAAGGAGGTGATGGAGCTGAGGCCAAAGTTACAGACTTTTCCAAGGTCAGGGAAAATGGGGGGACTACCTCCAAGCCCTCCTGGAAAACTGTCTCCTTCTTTGCACCTTCTCAGGATCAGGTCGCTGCACTGTACCCTCTGCACTAAAGTGGAAATGAATTGCAGCTCAGTAATCATGGACTCTGCATTCTGCAGCTCACCAGCATAAAGCTGGAATGTACCTCTGAAGGAGCTGTACCCTGTCTAATCTCAATGGCTTTCTTCCACACAGGCCTGAGACCTTCCACCCTGGTGCATGCAGAAACACACAAGCCCAGCCTGGTAAACCTTTGTGATTCCCACCAGGGGCCCCAGGTTCTTTTGTACAGCCTGGGTAGCCTGAGAAGAGGGCAGTGAATAGGCCTAAATTGATGCCGCTGTCAGAACTCTGGGACGTGGAAAAGACAAACAAAGGAATTAAATGTCACCCTTTATAGCTGCAAAATCAGAGCACCCGCTTCACTGCGTCCCATTGTCATGGGGCAGAAAATAGAAATTGCTATTGCAAAGGCACCGGAATGCTAATTACCAGGTGTGAGCATTCAGTAAGCACAATGAGGGACCAACTTTCAGGTACAGGGGCATTAGTTCCAAACCTCAACTTAATGCAGAAAAATGCAAAGCCACAGAAAGTATGTGGGAAACGAGACAGGACTCTATGCGTGGTGTGTCATCTCCTAGCTGTGTTGTTTGCACTCTCCTTTGAGCAACATACTAGGAGACAATCCCTGCCCCAAAGTGCTTCCAGTCTAAAGAGACACACAAAGAGTGGGGGAGGAAACTGAGTCAGGAAAGGGCCAATGGTGCAGCCAGGTAGGTCTCCTGGCTCATTGTGCAGCTCTCCAGCTGCCACGACAATTCAATGTCACTTTTACTGGGAGTCACATGCAATGACCCTATGCCACTGGGGGTGGATTTCCAATGGGGGCCTGGGGGCAGGAAGGAGAAGGAGGAAGCTGCCTGGAAAACTGCGAAGCTTGGGGGAGCGATAGGAAACGGAAAGAGGGACACTGCAGAGACATGGCAGAAGATGGGCAGCTGAATCCAGCAGGCTAGAAAGGGGGATCCTGACTGTTCCTACTGCCATTCCCAGGGCTGAGCCTCAGCAGCTGTTGCCCAACGCTCAGGGTCCTGTGCTCCCCGCAGCCTTGGTTGCTGGTGTCTCTGTGCCCACACCCAGCTGCCAGGGTCCTCTCACCCAGCCCATCTCAACAGCTGGTGCATGGGATCCTGCCCTGACCCCAGGCCAGGCATCTGTGCTGAGACCCACAGTGGCTGGAGGCAGGGGGAGGACAGCTGTTCCCACCTGCTCCCAGGACTCAGTCCATTCTCACACACCATGGCAACCATTCCAGCCCCTCCTCTGGGGTCTCCTCTCCCCTCCATAAGCTGTTGCGAGGGTGGAAACCACTAGGGGAAGCAGACACATGCATTTGCCTCCCCCCTACCACCGCCACATAGTTCAATGGTATGGGCTCTAGCCTCCCTCCGTTCCACTGCACCTGCCCCACCTGTAGGGAGAATGTTACATCCCCAAATCCCCCCATCATTAAAAGATTGAATAAAATTCCATGACAGGCATGCCTTTTCCCAAGAGCTCCAGAGCTGAGTCTGATACTGAGCCACCCCCTGGTCTTGGGGTAGCTCACTGATCCTTTCACCTCACCTACAGGTGGCTGGAAGAGAAACAGCTCCTTGCCTTTCAAATATTCTGAAGCCAAAGGCATAATAGGAAGCCTAGTGGCAGGGTAAAATTGCTGGGCAACTATTCCTTTAACTCACAGCACAGCCGCTGTACCTTGTCAATAAATGCTTGGACCCTATTGCGCAGGATGGGGGAGTTAGTTACCGTCCAAGCTTGTCTTTGAGTGCCTTATTCCCAGAGGTGCGTGTTTATTTGTGTTTCATTCATGAGGCACAAAATGGTTATTTCTCTTGGGGCAACAGAACTGAGGGGCAGCAAGCTCCCATACTGTGTTTGTTAATGGTGGGAATGGTTTTAGGGGGCAGGTTGGGGAAGCTGCCAGCCCTTGCTGATGGACCTCTTTGTCAAGTCCCGGGCAAAGCAACTTAGCCAAGCGCAAAGGGGTTGTTGCCTGTGTGCTTCTTCCTGGCATGTCAGGAAGGCATGCAAAGTGATTCTGGTTGGCTGGATTTGAATGCGTGACCAGGACACTCACCCCAGGGTACAGGCTCCCAGGGCCACTGTACTGCTGTGCCCATCAACTCGTTTTCCTTTTGTTTTGCTCCACATTCAGGTGGACTGGCCATTTTTGTGCTATTGATTGCCTGGCTATTGGTTTGGTTTAGGATGGGGTTTTTTTTTCTTCCACCGACTTGAAGCATGCGGGAGGGACCAGGAAACATAATTTTTTTTCTCCCTAGCCAGCAAAACAGTTAGGGCAGCTCCAGCCAGTGACAGTGTGGTAAGAGGCTCCCATCACCCATTAACCAGCCTTGGTGCCTTCCAGCCCCTCTGCGCTGGTCTAGATCATGGCAGCTACAACTGGTCCACAAAGGAAATGTGAAGATGTACCGTAAGCTGAGGATTTTTGGTCCAATCAGCCAGAACTTCTCCCAAGGGCTCTTAGGGAATCTATGCTACAGAAGCAGCAGCTCCAACCATCTTGAGGGAGGGGTGGCACATGTGTGGAGGATGAGACTCGCTTTGCAGCTTTTAGTGCCACCACCGGTACTAACTAGCATGCATTGGCTCACTCCTCGCTCACACACCAGCAGTTCCTGGTGCAAGGTGGTGGAGCTCCTTAAGTCCTTGCTCCCTCTTCCTGGGCAGAATCAGCCACCATCTCATCCTACATATGTGTAAGAAACACTGGCATCAAATCCTGTCATTGCATCATTCTGTCACCCTGTTGCAGGTGCTGGGACACTGTTCATGTGGTACTGGGTATTGCTTCCAATAACTGCAGTGTAGCTTGCCACGCACAGTGGTTACCACTAAAAACCAGCATTTGCACACAGCTACCAGGCAGTGCAGGTTCTCCTCAGACTAGGGTAGGGGATACCTGTAGTAACCATGTGGGAACAGTTGGCTAGTGCTGCATTTTTAAAGTCTTACTTTATTTGTGCATGGCTTCTTTACACATGATGTGAAGCAAAATGTGGTCTGGAAACCAAACTACGCAGTGCGGCAGCTCCTCACATCTGAATAACTTGGCCTTTTTTTTAAAAATGTCATTTAAAATGAAAACAGGCAAAATGCAATATATCAGATAAACACACACACGCTTGCGCACACAAACCCCCTTTGTTCCAAAGTCACTCCAAAGAATGTGTTATGAATATTCCAATATTCCATTGCTGGCAATTTCAAGAACATCCGATATGGCTGGAGAGCAACATTAATAAAACTAAATGAAAAAGCCAGTCCTGGCTTGATTATAAAGGGGCTTCTGTAGTAATCTCAGGCACCCCCAGCAGGCAGAAAGGCTGCATCTCTGCATCTGTAGCTCATTAGCAAAATGATTACCTGGAAAGGAGGAAATCGAGGTTACACCAATCTGGGCCATCAGACAGCAGCAAGCCTGGGTGTGGTCACATACTGCGCATGTCTGACCTGCTGAGATGCTGCCACACTTGCGAAGGAGCAGGGTGATGAATGGGGCTGCAGCTTCAGGGAAGATTTCTAACAAAACCAAAAAGAACGCTTGAAAATGGATTCTGCAGTTTAGGCCCTGATCCCAAAAGATGCTATTTGGCCTGCACTCTGAAGGGGCAAGGTATTCCACAGCAGCAAGCCCTTGGAGATACACATCTCATAGAACTGCAAAGGACCTCTGGAGTCCTCCCTTTTTTTTTTTTAAATCTATTTGCCCTAGCCCCCTAAATGACCCCCTCAAGGATTGAACACACAACCCTAGGTTTTAAACTGTAACATGCTTTTCTGGAATGTCATCTTACTAAGCAGCAATGAAGGGTCCTGTGGCACCTTATAGACTAGCAGAAAAGTTTTGAGCATGAGCTTGCCACAGGACCCTTCCTTGCTGTTACAGATCCAGACTAACACGGCTACCCTTCCTATACCTTACTAAGCAATGAGCCTTAGCAACCAAGGTCCCTTAATTGGACAGAACAGTTGCAAAATTCACATCTGGTTTTCCAAAATTCCCCAAAGCATTGCAGTGGGGAGGGTCACATTCAAGATGCTCATTTGGCAAATGAGGGAGCTGAAACAAAGTTCAGATCTGAACATGGGTTCTGGGAGGAAAGATTCTGGACCTGCTCAGGGGTGTGCTGTGATTGTGCATCAGCCTTATTTGGCTGGTACATTTTTGTGCTTTTTCACAATGCAAATTTAGTATTGGTGAAAGGGGCTAGACTAACAGACATGGAAATGGAAGGCTCCAGGGCAAGGCAAGAGCAGGGTTTCCCTCAGGCTGTCTCCCTGCTGAGGCACAGACAGGCTGTTACTTGCCCTGGGTGCCTGGTTTCAGCGCATTTAACTGGGATGACAAAGGTTCAGAAGGGACATTCCAAAGCACAGGTGTTCTTATGCCCGAATGCTTTGCCGTGATAGGCTGCTTCAGGTGGACGAGAGTGACAGATGGGTGGGTGAGAGTTTTTCAAGGGTGCTCGGTGTCACAGCCAAAAATAACAGCTGTCACAGCTTTTGAAAAAAAGGCCCACTGTCGCCGAGTTTCCTGGCTGCCTCTTGTACCTCTGTTCAGCAGGGCACCACTGAGCCATGATGGTCTGTACCCAGCCTTAGGCTTAACACGCTATTCAGCTGAACAGAGGAAAAGCTTACCACACACATGGGAACCATTTGTTCTCAGCACAGGAAGAGTACTAAAGATAACTGCGTACACCACAGATGCGTTTTACTCCTGTGATAGTAAATGACACAGCTGGTTGTTTGCTTGGAAACTGCCCTTCCCCGCTGGGTGGAGAATCTCCAGGAGAAGGAAAGGAAGCTGTAGCCTGAGGAAACAAGCTCATGAAAGTCTTACCCTGCTGCAAGCAGAAGGGTAGAGGGCTGCCGCATGCAGGCAGTAGAACACCATGGTGGGGTTTGAAGGCAATTCCCACCACCACTCTCTGCTAGTGGACTGCTCCAGGGGCTAGATTAGGGACTGTGGGATTGATCATTGAGATCACAGCGTAACTGTGCCTAAAGGTACTGAGCTTGAGGCCACCTTAGAAAGGGTGGTGTTTCCCCAAAGTATGGGAGCGCGGGAACTCACAGAGGGCCTGTGGCTGTGTAGCCTAGTGCTTGGAGTGCCCGCAGCACTCATTTTCGAACTTGAGGCACGCACTGTAGCAGACATCTAGTGGGGACTGGTGTACTAAGCACCCACAAGGACACCCTGCAGTAGGACTGGTTACATCCTTACTGTTATCTTGTCCCCCAATGAGCCTTTTCCCATTTGTCCACCTGTACAATGTGTCATCTTCCTATACCATGAGTTTGTGAAGGCAGGACTTTTTTTTTATTTTACTTACTGTACAGCACAGAGCACAATGGGCCTCTAACCCACTTGCAGCTGCACGTAAGCTCTGTCATAACAATAACAAATAATCTGCACAGCCAGAAGTCCTAATGTCATAATTTTTTTCCACTCTGAAAGCTTGAATTCGGAAGGATGCAATAAAATATGTGGGAGGACCTTAAATCCACCGCCTCTGTGGGGTGTCCATGTCACATCTTTCTGCAGGTATAGCTAGTTACTGCCCACAAGATAAGCAGGGTCAGGCTTAGCCAGGAATTCAATGGCAGACCTGGGAGGAAATCTCTTTGTGCTTCAGGAAGTGGTGCTGTGGATTCAGTGGGTGGGACGCTTATCTCTGAGTTGGTACCAAACCAGAGCCTTGGAGTGGTGTGGCATCTAGCACCTCCTGCAGAGAGAAAATTAGATATGAATTTACCATGTCATTTGGTAGCCAAAAATGCTAGTGCACCATTGCCCTGCAAACACAAAGGAGTCATGGGACACAGATGCATAAAGTTCTGGTGTGACTGCAACTGAAATACTGCTTTCCACTGCGAACACCCCAGGACCAGAGAAGTCTGGATAAGCTGGCAGGGGCTCAACACAGAGCAGCAAAAAAACAATACAAAACAAAACAAAATGAAAAAATCTATAGTGGGCAGATTCTTAGAGCCCCTGAGCACCGGGGAATCTTGACCGCAAGTGAACAGGGACTCAGTGTTGTGTCTCTCCAAGAAAAAGACAGTCCCGTAAGCACTAGGGCCTTTCAAAAATAAATCTAAATTAAATGGAGAAATAAATATCGAAGATTCATTGAAATTCAATATTGAATAGTCAGTTGCTGGGACATGGCTTGGTGTATATCTATTGAAGTCCATGGTGAAGCTCTAATTCACTTCACTATGGCCGGCTCAAGGACCTCACGTGTATCCCCTGCACAGCAGGATTGACCCCTGCTGATGTTTTCTAGTGGTTGGTTCAGTCAATTATCATTTCTACTATTAATAGGTGATGGTTGCAACCAGGACTGGGCCCTCTTTGCACAAGGCATGATACAAGCACACAGGTAGGTACAGTCCTTATTAGCACAAAGCCCACATTCCAGCCTGAGCCCCATTGTCTACACTGCTATTTTTATTCCTGGAGCTCAGGCCCTTGCACACCAATTCAGCTGACCCAGGCTCTGAGGCTGGGTGCTGAGGGTGGCGGGGAGGGTTACCACCATATCTTAAGAGCTTCTCATGCATGGAGTTCAGTCCCAAGCAATGAGACTTCCACTGCTTCCCTTGGCAAGCTATGGCACAGATTAATACAGCATCCATCAGAAAATATGTTTTTATTGGAAGATGTTTAGTGATTATTAATGACACTACTGGGCTCCTTTCCTCCTGAATCCCACAATGTTAGTCTAGTGCACAATGGACTGGAATCCACATGCCAACAACCAATTAGAATTGACCGTGGCAGCGCGGTGCCAGAGCTTCGTGGGACCCAGAGGGCCGATGCCCCTCTGATGGCTAGAGGCGGTCCCTGCAGCTATGGTGTAAGACCCTGGCTGTGGGGTGGAAGGGATGGTTGAGGTGTTCACATTGTTTTGTCTTTTATCTTAAATCTTTTATCTTAAATCAGTTCTGGTGCTGGGAAGTGGCAAGTGCAGCCAGGAAGGGCTGAATCATCTCTCTTAACGTAGGAACCTTCGGAGCCCTATTTGTTTCCATCAGTAGTGCATTGTGCTAATGAACACAGCCCTTGAATGAGCCCTGAGTGTTTACTGGAACAGAGGGATGGCTCGAAGCACAGAATGCCAACTCTACCTGGATTTAAAACATCCCAAACTCTGGGACCATTCATTGCTGGGGAGGGTGGTTTGAGATTCAGTTCTAAATCTAGGCTCAGCTTCCAACTGCCACTTAGACCCTGATGGGTTGTTTCAGACCCATCTCACAGCTCTCCCAGTGCCAAGCTTTCATCTGTGTTAGCCGGGGGGGAGGGGGGGGGAATTGGAGCGGGGTTAGGAGTGCTGTAGCTCCTGCCTCTGAACTGTGAATCGGGGTCTACTCAGCGTAGCCCCAGACAGAGTTCTTAACTGCAACTCGGTTCACACAGAGAAGAAACAAAGGGTGGGCTAACAGGGGAGTTTTGTGAGGGAGTTTTGAGGTAGAGTTTGCAGGGGTGGGGGTGTAGAGGCACTTCTTTAAACTAAACCCAAAACCTCCTGATTTAAAAAACAAATACCAAGAAAGGATAAACTGTAGGAGTAAAAGGAGAATGCAGGCAGAGAAGCCCAACAATAGAGAGGAGGCCATCCAATTGATTGAACTGAATGTAGTATGTCTGATTATCTGCCCTATAAGCAGGTGGGGCATGTGTAAATCCCAGGGAAGGAGCTCCTGGCCCCCAGAGACCATGTACGACTCTGGAGACCAGGATGGCTGAACTGAAAGAACTAAGGGAAGCAAAGAGGTACATGGGGAGAATTTGCAGAACACAGTAGTACAGTCTCACCTCTAGTCAGACAGCCTCTGTGCTGCTGAGGAAGGTGAAAGTCTTGAGGAAGAGGAACATCCAAATGGAGCAGAGGAAATTATCCCTTAGCTGGGACCCTACTTCCAGATGATGTGTTTTTCATTGACAAAAGCTTATGCCCCAAAGGCTACGTCTACACTAGGACACTACATCAAAGTAGCCTGTTTCAAAGTAACAACATCGAAATAGGCTCCTTCGACGCATATCATCCACCCATCCTCCGGGACTGGTGCCGTTGACGTTCAATGTTGAAGTAGCGATGGGGAAGATTGAAAGGAGCCGCCCCGGAAGGAAACGTGGAGCGTCCACACGCACAAGTGCTCCCTGTCGAAATAAGGGGCCAGGAAAGCCTGCGGACGGGGTCACAGGCTGGACTAGCCCCTCCAGGGCCACAGCAAACTGCTCCTTTAAAGGGCCCCTCCCAGACACACCCGGCCTGCACAGCACGAGGTCTCCAGAGCACTAGCCACACTCTCGCAGGCCGACACACAGCAGCTATGGACCTCCAGCAGCGGCAGCAGCAACAGCACCTGGAAGCCTTCCAGGTAGTCACCCAAGGAGCAAGCGCCCTGCTAGGTCCGGCACAGGAGGCTGCCCAGCAGATCCCGGCGAGGGGGCCCCTCCCAGGGGGCAGATGAGGACGCCCCTGACCACCGGCCTCCCCTCTTCCTCCCCCGCTGGGTGCTCTGCCGCCTCTGGAGCTACCCCACCAGCTCAGTGGTGGGAGCAGCTGGTCATGGGGGAGTGGGACGATGACACATGGCTGTGGAACTTCCGCATGCGCCAGCAGAACTTCCTGGAGCTCTGCCAGTGGCTCACCCCCATACTGAGGCACCAGGATGCCCGGATGCAGAGCGCCCTCCCCATCGAGCGGAGGGTCGCAATAGCCAGCTGGAAGCTGGTCACTCCAGACAGCTGCCGCTCCATGGAACACCAGTTTGGAGTGGGAAAGGCCATGGTCAGGGCCGTCGTCATGGAGGTAAGGAGGCCCAGGCACGCACCCACTGGGGGTCAGGGGGGCCGGGGAGGGGGCTGGGTGTGGGGCTGGGGAGGGAGGGGCTGAGCATGGGTGTGTCTGGGGAGGTGCCTTGGAGGGGCTCCTGGAGGGAGGGGCCTGGAGCACCCTGCACACCTTCACAGTCACTCGTGTCCCCTCCCCACGGGTGATCCATGTGCTCAATGACATGAGGATGGCTCGGCCATCGGCCACTCAATCAGGGGAGGGTGTAGAGGGGCTCAACCCCCAGTGGGTACAGGTCACGGTCCCCGCCTTGTCTGCATTCCCTGCGTGGCTGGCTGGGGGCCGGGAGGACCAGCAGGTACGGTCGGGATGCCTCCACCGGCCGGTCTTCAGACCCAGTGGGCTCCAGTCCTGGTGGGCTGGCAGGAGGTGAGGCAGGTGGAGCGGCAGGCGGAGCGGCAGGCGAGGCAGGTGGGGCGGTGGGGGGCATCCAGTGGAGTGGCAAGGAGGGCAGCATGGGGGGCAGCAGGGGTGCAGGAGCTGGGCGACAGCCTCCTGGAGTGACCCAGCTGTGTCCCAGAATACGCCCATGAATTCCCAGCACCAGGTGGACTCCTCCCTGTCGAAGCAGAGCCTCTCCTCAGCCACCTCTGCCTGCCGCCGGAGAGCCACCAGGAGCTGGGGGGGCAATGGGGGCCATCCCATGGGTCTGGCGGTGGCGTGCCCGTCCTGCTGGCTTTGGAGGTGTCCCCAGGCGCTGGTGGTGCCTGGCCTTCAGCAGGCTCTCGGGGACCACGGTGAGTGCCTGGCTGCCTGGGGCCTTGGATGGTGCAGCTGTGGGGAGGGAGAGAGGGAGGGGAAGGCTGTTGATACTGTGCCCTGGCCCGTGGCCCATTTCCCCCATCTCCCCATGGGTGCTGGGTCTCCCTCCCCATCGGTGGGTAGGTGTCCCTGTTGGATGTCCCCATTGCATGGTTCCCCTGCCCCTGGGGTTAGGGCACAGTGCTGTCCATGGGTGTGGGTGCTGACGGGCGCTGATGGCCATGCCGCCATTCTGGTTCGTGCTGTGGCTGGGTCCACTGGGGGTGTGTGGGGCTCCCAGTAGTGTCTGGTGCCCCTACCCCATGGCCCGGGGGTGTGTGCCCTGTGGGATACGTACCTGACCATTCACTGCCATGGTCAGGGGAACTGCGGTGGGCTGGTCCTCCGAGAGGGGAGGTCAATGAGGAGGCCCCACTCCTTGCTGCTGGACTCCTCCTCCACTGTTCCAAGGGATGGCTCCTTGAGTGGGCTCTGGGATGCAGGGCTGGCATCCGGGCCGGACTCTGGTTCCGAGGCCTGCTGGGACTCTTCAGCTGTGGTGTCCAATGTGGCCTGGGGGGAGGAGGTGTCCCGGGGGCCCAAGATGGCCCTGAGCTCCCTGTAATAGGGGCAAGTGGCGGGGGTGGCCCCAGACTGGCTGGCCGAATCCCAGGCCCGGGAGTAACCCTGCTGCAACTCCTTCACCTTGCTCCGGACATGATCCGGAGGAGTGTGGGCAGGGTGACCCCAGTGGGCCAGGCCCTCAGCCAGTCAGGAAAATGCTTCTGCATTCCGCCACTTGCTCCCCATCACGTGGAGCACCTCCTCCTCACCCCAGAGCCCCAGCAGGTCTCGGAGCTCGGCCTCCGACCAGGAGGGGTCCCGCCACTTTTTGGCCCCCGTTTGGCTGCTGGAGGTCCCTGGAACCCCTCAGGAGGGGAGCCCTGGGGGCGAACAGGGGTCTGGCTGGATGCCATGGCGCTGGTTGGAGGGGTCAGGGCCTCTGGAGGATGTGCAGGGCTGACACATGCGTGTGCTTCTGCCTGCACGCTCTCAGCTTCCTGCCACAGGAAATCCGGGTCCGTGGTGCTTTAAAGGCTGCTGCGTGCAGTGATCATAGAGCCCCATAGGGGCTGGACAGCACATCTCAACCCCTCAGCTGATTGCCGCCATGGGGGACCCTGCTATTTCAAAGTAGCGGGACACAGATCATCTACACATGCTCTACTTCGACGTTGAATGTTGAAGTAGGGCGCTATTCCCATCTTCGGATAGGAATAGCGATTTCAACATCTCGCCACCTAAAGTTGATTTCTACGTGGAAATAGTACGTAGCGCGTGTAGATACGACGCGTGCTATTTCGACATTGTGCCAGCTACTTCGAAGTAGCCGGCTAGTGTACACATATCCAATAAGTGCATTAGTCTTTAAGATGCCACAGGACTCCTTGTTTTCACAAGAATCAGGCATCATTGAATGGAAATATGAAGCAGCGTCTATAAAATAAACAAAAGAAAATATTTCTTCATAGTCAACCCAGAGCTCTTTTCCGGAGAATGCTGTGAAGGCCAAGATCATAACAGTGTTCAAAAATGAACTAGATAAGTTAATGGAGTATAGCTGACCGGCTCTTAGCTGGGGTGGCGGAGATCCAACACCGTACTCTGCATGTCCCTCACGTCTCTTTGCCAGAAGCTGGGAATGGGTGACAGGAAACATCACTCAATGATAATCTGTTGTGTTCATTGCCTCTGAAGCACCCGGCATTTCCTATTGTCAGAAATCAGGATAGTGGGCTAGATGGACCTTTGGTCTGACCTCATGTAGCCCTTCTGATGTTCTTACATAGAACCCAAATGTATCCGTCCCGCCCGTAACCCACCCAACTCCCCTCCCAGAGTTGAGCTAGAACCCAAGAGTTCTGGGAGGGCCTCTCTCACTCCACAGAGTTAGTTCCGAAGTGAGAATGTCTATTAAAACTGTAAAACTAACAATCTCACCTCAGTGACTTGCAGCAAGATGCCAGAACATTATTATTAGAGCTGAGCAGGTCTACTATTTCCATAGGAATTAAGTACATGATTGCTCTCAGCTAAATGCTAAATTATCTTCCAGAAAACTAGAGTTTTCAAGTGCCTAAATTGTTGAAGTCCCCCCCGCCCCAGCATCAAAATCTGAAATGATGCTTGTAGGTGTCATCTTCAGGTAGGAGAATAATAGCTTCTTTGGGCCTATTCTGCTGTGTTTCCTGAGGAGACCAATGAGTCTGGAGCTCTGTAGTGTAACGGTCAGCTGCAGACCACGTCCACTACCCAAGATGTTTTGCCTATCCTTCCGTGTGCTGCAGACCTGGCCAGCTCAGTGGAACGTCACCTCCACGAGGAGCAGTGGTGGCTGAGTCTGCTATTCCACCAGCTGCCAAACTGCCAGCTGACTGAGGGCACCACACACATCCTGAACCGAACAGCTTGCAGTAGCAGTCCCTCTTCACACCCCTCTCATGCTATTGGTCCACCACAAAAGTGCTTGGTTCTCTGAAAATCTGATAAGAACAACCAGATGCAAATTCACGTCTGCCCTGAGCTGGCATGCAGCATTCAGTTACGTCGTCTGTGTCTCTGGACACAGACAAGAAGGGAAGAAAGGGCTTGATCTTTCACTCCCTAACCAGGACAGGCTAGCAGACCAGAGCGCTCACTCCCTGGGATGCCGAGGAGAGAGACAACGCCTTGCGTCACTGAGCAAGAACTGCTCCCATGGGCCTTGAAGGCGGTCATCCTCAGACCTGCCAGCTGGGGGAAGGGAGGGCACAGGCTCTGGAGTTTCAAAGGGGGGGCCCAGAGCTCTGGCCACCGCTGCTGCTACTTTAGCAGTCGTGGCAGCATAAGCTTCAGGCCCCTTTGAAAGGCCACGCAGTGTTGCTGTGCCACTCTGCGCAGCTCTGAAGGGATGCGGGGGAGGCAACACCCTGATCCAAGTGGCACAAAGGGCTGACTGCCCTTGGCCGCACCACTTCTTCTCTCGGCCACGCCCCTTCCAGGGGTGCAGAGACGGGTCCCCCTCCCCCCTTGCCCTGGGGCCTGTGGTGGCCGTCAGTCCCACTGGTCATCATTGTTGTCAATCTTATGCCACCAGCTTTCCAGGATGTCAAATAATCAAATCCAGGGATAGTGGAAGGGTGCTAATGTTTAGCTAGGTGCATTAGGAGGGAGTCAGGATAAAAGTACCCCAGGTATTAAGTAAAATGAAATACTGTTATTCTGAGGTAAGGCTGAAGTGATTGATTGTCATTTGTGAAGCACCCCAAGAGCCATTTGGATGAGGAAGGAGCTAACGATGATCACGCTTGCAAATGACAAAGAGGTGAAATACGGTGAGGACTTAGTAATCGCTCCATTGGTTTGTAGTTATAAAAAAAAAATCCAGGAAGCACAATATTATAATCCATCAAGTTGACATTAAATGGCACGAGCTTCAAAGGAGAACATGCATTTCCCAGTTCCCAGGTGGGTGCTCTGGATGCTAAAAAAAGAGGGCTCAAATGCATGAAAATGAGACTTCATGGTCACTGCAAAAGACAAACAATTATTAGTGCATATCTGCTGACTTGCAGCACAGTACCTGGATAGGCCCTTTTTGAGCTCAATGCCTAGAAACACCCAGTAAAGAATGAGGGCCCTCTGTGGTAGCCGCTGTACCCACACAAGGTCAGAGACACTACTGTGTCCAAAGCCTTCATGTTAAGCGAATAAAACATGAGAAAGGCAGCATGGTCTCTATTGTAAAGACTGAGGACAGAGGCACAAATAGAGCTACTTACCCAAGTTCACACGGGATGTCTGTGACAGAGCCAGAAAGCAAACCTGGGTCTGCCAAGTCCTCATCTGGTGCTTGAACAACTCAAGCCTCCTCATAGGCAGTCCCAACAACTGAGCAAGAGATCAGATGGCACCCCGCTCCACCGAATGAACAAGGAGCTACATTCCTACCCCTAGGGGTGAACACTTTCCATTGGTGGTTCTCAGCCAGAGGTCTGGGCCTCCGGAGTGATCACAAGCTGGTTTCAGGGGGGTCCACCAAGTAGAACCAGAAGCCAAAGTTCCATCACATGGGGTGATGTCTGGGGCCCTGAGTCCCACCACCTGGGGCTAAAGCCAAAGCCCTTGACGAATGCAGCTTTGCAGGGACCCCTGCACCATGGGGCCTCACACACCTGCACTGCTTGCTACCCCTACGGCCAGCCTTGGCCAGTGGCTGATTAACATAAGGGCAAAAACAAGGAGAAGTCCCGTGGCGCCCTATAGACCAACAGATGTTTTGGAGCATAAGCTTTCGTGGGCAAAGACCCACTTCGTCAGATGCATGTAGTGGAGATTCCAGCACTCTGAGGGCAAAAGGAGCAGTTGCCCCTAGTCCCCCAGCAGTGAGGGGGCCCCAAGGCTCCCTAATTCCATTTTGTTTGAACAATTCACTTTAATGGAGCAAAAGAAATGTGTTGTGTCATTCTTCTTTTATAATTAGTTTAAGTGTAATTTTATGACATATCATGAGTAATAACAAGCATGAATAGATTTTAAAGGACAAATAATGATATTGCATTAATGTTTTAATATACTGGGGGTGTCCCTTGTGATTGTGTTGTCCTAGGGCTCCACCTGGTCTTAATCTGGCCCTGGCTTTGGCGTGCAGTAAACCAGTTGTAGCACAGGTGGGCTGAAGAGTTCTTACAGCATGCGGGGGTAAGCGTTAGAAAAAGGGTGAGAACACCTGCTTTAGGTCAAGATGGAGTGAGCCAGAAACTTGGCAGTTCTGTTGCCCATATTGTACCTGTTCTGGGGTGAAGAGGACATCAGCCTCCAGGGCTGTTAATGTGGTGCTCACAGATTTCAGGGTCAGAAAGGACCATTGCGATCATTTAGTCTGACCTCCTGCATGTTGCAGGTCACAGAACCTCACCCCCACTCATGTGATAGACCCTGAACCTCTTGCTGAGTTACTGAAATCATGGTTGAAAGACTTCAAATGCCAGAGAATCCACCATTTACATTAGTTTAAACTGGCAAGTGACCTGGGCCCCCCGTTGCAGAGGAAGGTTAACCGCCACCCCTCTACGCCCCCAAGGTCTCTGCCAATATGATCTGAGGAAAAATTCCTTCCCCAAACCCAAATCCCTTTAATTAGCTCTAAAACTTGCCCCAAATAACCAAAAATTATGCTGAACGGGGTGAAAAGTGGGAGGCTACTTTGTGGAAGTGCATTTGTTAAATATGTATCAGAGAGGTGGCCGTGTTAGTCTGTAGCTTCAAGAACAACAAGAAGTCCTGTGGCACCTTATAGACTAACAGATATTTTGGAGCATAAGCTTTCATGGGCAAAGACCTGCTTCATCAGATGCATGAGTGGGGGGGGGGTGGTTTCAGAGGGGTATTTAAAGAGTGGGGTCCCGGTAAGAGGGAGGGCCAGAGCTGACAAGGTCTATTCAGCAAGGTGGAAATGGCCCAGTAACAACAGTATTTATCAAATGAGGAAAAAACAAGTCCGATCAGACAGGGGGATGTGAGCCTTTGTCAGAGTCAAATATATAGATCACTCTGCCCTGTTTAAATGTGCGTGCCCAATACAGATTACATGCGAAGGTCTCACAGCACGGATACGCTCTTCCAGGAACAAGGTGAGGGTGACACAGCCATAGCACAGAGATGCCAGCTCAGGGTTATGATAAGAAATGCGATGCCCATAATGAGTTTGGGGGCTGGGGCTGGCTTCTGCTGCCTGCAATTTCAAGTCCTATTTTTACTCTGTTTGGGGGCTCCGTTTCACTCCATCAAGCCCTTCATCAGCATGATTCCAAGCGGTCCCTGTGACGCCATCCAGGGTGAGCACAGTGGGGAACTATTCTCTGCAGCATGTAGGGCTGCAGCATGCAAGGGGCTGCAAATGAAAAAAAGAAAAGAAAAGAAAAGTGAGAGGAGGGTTTCAGCCTGTCAGAGTGGGGAGAAATAAAGAAAGAAGCAAGAGCAGGATTAAGCATCTGGAAAATTACTGCAGTCTCACAGCTTTTTCAGCTTGCTACCCAGGATGAATCATCAGCCGGTTGCCTAGGCAACTGCTATTTTCCTCCTGCTGATCAATTTAGTCTGCACAAAGGTCCTGTGGAAGCGTGAGCAGTGGAGACAATGCTATGGAGGGACTGCAATGGAAGCGTGGGCTTAGTAGAGTTCAGGTGAGCAGCCCTGGGCTTTGCTAACCTAAGGCTTGAGCACCCGCACTCATTGGTAACCCCAGGCTGGGAATTGTTGCACTCTGGGTTCAACAGGCATCAGCATCAACACTGCATAATGCAGGACTGGGACAGAGGTTTGGGGTGCAAGGGCTCCGGTTGGTGTTGTGGGCTCTGGGGTGGGGCTGGGGATGAGGATTTTAGGCTGCGGGAGGGAGGCTCCAGAGTTGGGGAGGTTCTGAGGGTTGAGACACAAGAGGGGACACTGGCTGTGGGCTGGGGGTGTGGTCCGAGGCTGCAGATGAAGACTTTGGTATGCAGAAGGGGGCTCAGGCATGGCCGAGCATATGATGGGGTGGGGCCCAGCCTTCCAAGCGCCCAGCCAAAATATGGCCACGTTAGCCCTTCATTCATGTTGCAGTGTGGGAAAACTTGACTGCAAAGGACAAAGAAATCCACTTCCTGTGGTGGTGGGCAGTGTTCCCTGTAAGCGGTGTGCTTGTGTGGCCACTCAGGAGAAATTCAAATGCTGCCCAGCTGGTTAGCAGAGCACCCACAGCTGGGTTTTGTGCTTGTACGGGTGGTGCACCTTTGCACATGCCTGGGTGCACATAAAAATTATTCCACCCTGGAAGGAAAAGACTGTGGGATTCTTTCTGGCAGACTCATGGAGCACAAGTCCAGTGGGGCTGTGTCTGCGCTACAAAGCAATAGTGCTTGAACCCTGGATCCCAGCTTGGCTCAGACTCAGCCTCTCCTTGCCCTCCCAGGTTAGCACAGTTTGTGTGGAGACAGAAGAGAAGTTAGACTGAAGCCTGAGTTTGACGCCAGGGCTTACTTTGCTTGCAATGTGGCCAGACCCTTGAAACTTCTAATAAACAGTGTTTGCACTCCAAGCATGCCAACCCCTGGGCTCTTGAAAAAACTGAACCCACACCTCTTCTGGCGATTATACACATTTTCACCCACACTGCATTCCCCCCCCCCACCCACCCTCCCACTCCCGGCCTTGGAGACATGCGATGTTGGAAATGTAACAGACGCGGTTTGTTTCAACAATCCCTGAGACTGTCTGGAAATCGGATTCAGTGTCTGATCCTAGAAATTGCATTAAGTTTGGCAGATTGGTGCTGGCTGCTCAGTGGTCCAGTGCATGTCAGTGGTGCAGAGGGAGTCAGAAATCTTGGGTGCTGTGCCTGCTACTGATAATTCATGAGAACCTCGGTATGTCACTGCACTTTGGTTTCTACCTCTGTGAGCTTTAATCTACTTGGAAGATAATGATTTTTACAAGCCATCTTTTAAGTGCTTCAGAAACTATAATGAAAAGTAACAGAGAGAAAGCCATGCTAGTCTATATACTATCAAAACAAAAAAGCAGTCCAGTAGCACTTTAAAGGCCAACAAAATAATTTTTTAGGTGATGAGCTTTCGCAGGACAGACCCACTTTTTCAGATAATCGCCATACCAGAACAGGCTCAATATTTAAGCCACAGAGAACCACAAATAGTAATCAAGGTTGACAAATCAGAAAAGAAATTATCAAGGTGAGCAAATCAGAGTAGAGGGCAGTGGGCAAGAGTCAACAATTAGATTAAGCCAAGTATGCAAAAGAGCCCCTATTCTGTTAATGACTTGAGAATCTGTGTCTTACTGAAGAGGAATTTTCACACTACTTTGGAAAGAGAGGCTTCTGAACTCTCTTTTATATTCAAATTCGACACATTAACACGTGGTTTGAATCGGAAATGCGAATTCTCTGGGACGTTATAGGGACTCTTTTGCATACTTGGCTTAATCTAATTCCTGACTCCCCACCCCCACCCCTCTGCTCTCTGATTTGCTCACCTTGATAATGTTTTTCTGATTTGTCAACCTTGATTACTATTTTTGGTTCTCTGCCTTAATATTGAGTCTGTTCTGGTCTGGCTATGATCTGAAGAAGTGGGTCTGACCCACGAAAGCTCATCACCTAATACATTGTTTGGTTAGTCTTTAAAGTGCTACTTTACTGCTTTTTTGTTTTTATAATGAAAAGGGCTAAGTGCTAAACAATATGAGACTCCCTGGAGCTACAGGGTTTTCTCCAGGCCTTCATCTTTCTGCAGTAGATACATGCAATACCATGTAGTTTCAGATTGAAAAAAAAAAACACAGAAAGCCTGACTTCCTGTCTCTTCTGCAAGACCCCACCTACCACACACTTTACATAAGCTTATGCATTCATCCCAGTGCCCTGGCTAATTCTTCTGCCATTTTGCCATGGCTCTGCTACTCGACTGAACCCTAGAGGTACCTAAAATCACTAATCTCTGTTGGTATCTGTACCAGCTGGTGCACTAGAATGAACTGGAATTTGCAAGAGGGAAGGATGGCAATGGCTCCCTGCAAACAAAAATGAGGCACTGACAAGCCAGTGGGGACTCCGTGGTAGCCACTTCTCACACATGTTAACAGTATTAGAGATTGAATTTCTCTAATCTGGAACTCCCTTGTTTGGCAATGTCCGTAATCTGGCATGATTTTAGTTAGTGGGAGGACAACATACCACGGGCGTGGCCAAGTTTCCTGTGGTCCCATAAAGTTTGTTTACGGCCACCGGTCCTGGCTCTCAGTGTTCTGTGCTGTTATTTAGCTGTAATTTACCCCTAAATGTCTTCTAAGAGCCCAGTAAGCAGTGGAAGTGTTGGTAATGTGCCAGGCAATATTAATTTACCAGAGACCAGCAAATTCTCCCATCCAGCACTGGTCAGGTCCCGAGGGTGCAGGACAAGAGAGGTTCAACCTGTATTATCTTCATCTTTTTGAATGAAGAGAGGATTTAGTTAACAATAAAGGTAATTCAGACTGTAGATGGAACTTTGATAACTGTAAATCTTTTAGAGTGGGCATACTTGGCTATTGTGGGTGAGCTGGGTGCAATTTTTCCGCCAACACATTTTTTTGCTGAAAAATACAGATTCAGGTTGACCAAAGTGTTTTGCAATTCATGTTGAATTTGCCAAATATTTTCAGTCCGAAATGAGAAATAATCTAAATATTTTGGTTTTATATTTTTAAAGTAAATTATTAGAATTTTTAAGTTAAAATTACTTTGTATTTTATTATTGCACAATTTTATAATTATTATATCATTTTATTTTAAAACAGATTTTAACAACTCAAAAATGAAATTTTTGTTTCACTCAAAACAAGTTTTATGTGTGACTTTTTTGGTTGGCAAAGAGAAAAATCAGTTTTTGCACAGCTCCCATTCTAGCTTACATTGGCTGTTTTTAAATACTTAGTATAATATTGATCAGTGAATGGCCCAATTTTCAGACATCAACTCCCACTGAAGTCAATTGGAAATATTGGGTCTCAGCATCTTTGAAAGCTAAGCTGTGGGTTTAGTGACAGAGTCATCTTATGATCTTTGCTGTCCTGTGGCCCACCACACACAGCCTGGACCTTTACACGTGTCATCAAAAACAAGTCCTGTGGCACCTAACGGATATTTTGGAGCATAAGCTTTTGTGGGCAAAGACCCACTTCATCAGATGCATTTACCATCACCACTGTTATTGAGTCTCCCCCGCACCAGTACTCCCTTGTGCAGCCCCATATAAACAGAAATAACTTCCCCATCAGCTCATTCCCGCAGGAAGCAGAAGGAAACATTTCATCTTGAGATCCTGTCACCCCTCCTAGCCTTTCTCCTTGCACTTTTTTCCTGTCATTTAACTGTTCCCAACTAATGGGTTAATTGTTCTCATTAGCTTAGCAACCTCTTGCCTCATTACACTAATGAGCATTACACCTCCTAATTAAGTGCATTTGAGAGGGGACAGGGGAAGATAGCAAGTGCCCTAGGGTACATCTACACTAGAAGATTGGGTCAAATTTGTTAAGGTCAATTTTTTAGTACTCAGGTTTGTGAAACTGAGGATGCCTTTTCACACTGGCACATGAAGTTGATGGAGCATGTCCCCATTAGGGTAGGTAGCTTCAACTTTGTCAGCAATGCACTGTGGATACCTATCCCACAGTTCCTGCTGCTCCCTGCATAGTGACTTAAGCTCCCAGTGACTGATGAGACAAAAAAGTGCCACAGGTGGTTTTGCGAGGGTGTCGCCAGCTTCTCATAGTGCACTTTGCGCTTCCCCTTCCCTTTGGAAAACAACAGCAAAAGTGTTTTCACGCCCTTTTTTCACTAGGACCCATACAGATGCCACTGCAAGGTTAGCTTGGACACTTTGGCTGGGTCCACACGTGCCCCTTCCTTTCGAAAGGGGCATGTTAATGAGCAGGTTCGAAATAGGCTAATGAGGCGCCGCAATGAATATGCAGTGCCTCATTAGCATAATGGCGGCCACGGCGATTTGAAAGTGCAACTTTTTGAATCGCGCGCCGCCCGTGGGGACAGAACCTTCCGAAAGGACCCCCCTGCCCAGTTCTCTAAAGCCCTTTTTCCTATCTGGTGATCTGAAGAACGGCTTTCAAAAACTTGGAGGGGTTCCGTTCAGAAGGTCCCATCTCCATGGGCAGTGCGCGATTCGAAAAGCCGCACTTTCGAATCTCCGCAGCCACCATTATGCTAATGAGGCACTGCATATTCATTGCAGTGCCTCATTGGCATATTTCGAACCTGCTCATTAACATGCCCCTTTCGAAAGGAAGGGGCACATGTAGACCCAGCCTTCCATATTAAAACTGTTGGTGCAAGTATTGTGAGCACCTCACACTTTGTGCTGCAGTATGTGCAGAGCCTATAGAGCCGTCAGAGCAATGAAGACTGAGGAGGACACAGGCATACATGAATGTGAAGCACAGGAGAGGAAGAGTAGGGGACATGCTGGCTGCACTCCATGCTTTGTACGCAGTGGAGCACCAGTTCCGGTGCCGTGAAACAAGTTCTGACTGGTGGGACTACGTAGTTCTGCTGGGAGAGGACAGTCAGCAGTGGATACAAAACTTCCGCATGCATAAAGCCACTTTCATGGAACTTTGTGAATTGCTTTCTCCTGCCCTGAAGTGCAGCAATATCAAAGTGAGACCTGCTCTGACAGTTCAGAAGTGTGTGGCAATAGCTCTAGGTAAGCTTGCAGTGACAGACAGCTACCAGTCAGTGGGCAATCAGTTTGGAGCAGGCAAATCTACAGTGGAGGCCGCTGTCATCTGGGTAGGCTAGGCAATCAATAACCTGCTATGAAGGACTCTGGCTCTGGGAAATGCACAGCACTTAATGCTGCAATAAGGTTCCCTAATTGCAGTGGGGGCGATAGATGGAACACGCATCCATACCTTGGCAACAGACCACAATGACACTGAGTACATAAAATACAGGGCATACTTCTCAATGGTGTTGCAGGCAGTGGTGGATCATAAATTCTGTTTCACCAACATCAGCGTGGGATGTTCGGGAAAGGTGTGTGATGTCTGTATCTTTAGGAACTCTAGTCTGTTCAGAAAGCTGAAGAATGGAATTTTCTTCTCAGACCAGAAAATCACCATTGGATACTTGGAGATGCCAATAGCGATCCTGGAAGATCCAGCTTATCCCTTGCTCCCTTGGCTCATGAAGCCATACACAGACAGCTTGCACTGCAGTAAGGAGCAGTTCAACGACAGGCTGAGCAAGTGCGCAATGGTAGTAGAATGTGCATTTGGCCATTTAAAAGACTGATTCAGGAGCTTCCTGACTTGGTTAGACCTCAGCGAAAGCAATATTCCCCTTGTTGTGGCAGCCTGCTGTGTGCTCCATAACTTATGTGATAGTATGTTTGGCAGGGGGGTGGGTGCATCATTCATACCAGGCTGGAGGGCGGAGGCAGATCACCTACCCACTAACTATGAGCAGCCAGTCACCAGGGCAATAAGGAGAGCACAGTGTGGGGCACTGCTAATCAGCAAGGCTTTGAAAAACAGCTTTATGAATGACCAGAAAGCCACCGAATGCAAAACTCAGTAATTTGTTCAGCTCTACGTGTCGTCTCAGACCTAAAGACCCTAATACATCCTCACAGAAAATGTTGGAGATGGTGATGTTGGTGGGAGAGGAGGCTGAAATCTGTACTAAGATGCTGCAACTTGAGTCTATGTTTTCAGATCATCCCACCATCTGGCCTGTTGCACTACCATCATTACTATTAATCCCTTTGAAACCAATGACACACAAGTAGGGGCAGTCAGTTATTTTTTGTCAGATTTCCTGGTCAAAGTAAAGTCAAAGTCCAGTCTCCTGAGAAATTATGTAAAAAAATAATAACAATAATGATAACAACAACTAAATAAGATTTGGTGACCCATTAAAAGTGGTCTGCTGCTCTAGATTTGGTTCATGGTCTACCTATTGACTACCCCAGCACATAATGGCTACGTCTACACGTGAAGCCTACATCGAAGTAGCCTATTTCGATGTGGCGACATCGAAATAGGCTATTTCGATGAATAACGTCTACACGTCCTCCAGGGCTGGCAACGTCGATGTTCAACATCGACGTTGCGCAGCACCATATCGAAATAGGCACAGCGAGGGAACGTCTACACGCCACAGTAGCACACATCGAAATAAGGGTGCCAGGCACAGCTGCAGACAGGGTCACAGGGCGGACTCAACAGCAAGCCGCTCCCTTAAAGGGCCCCTCCCAGACACACTTGCACTAAACAGCACAAGATACACAGAGCCCACAATGAGTTGCAGACCCTGTGCATGCAGCATGAATCCCCCGCTGCAGCAGCAGCAGCCAGAAGCCCTGGGCTAAGGGCTGCTGCACACGGTGACCATAGAGCCCCGCACGGGCTGGAGAGACAGCGTCTCTCAACCCCCCAGCTGATGGCTGCCATGGAGGACCCCACAATTTCGACATTGCGGGACGCGCAACTACTACACGGTCCCTACTTTGACGTTGAACATCGAAGTAGGGCACTATTCCGATCCCCTCATGAGGTTAGCGACTTCGACGTCTCGTCGCCTAACGTCGAAGTTAACTTCGAAATAGCGCCCGATGCGTGTAGCCGCAACGGGTGCTATTTCGAAGTTAGTGCCGCTACTTCGAAGTAGCGTGCACGTGTAGACACAGCTAATGTGTGCATAGCACATTTAGCTGGAACCAATATACCTGAACATACCATTGCAATCAGTCTCATTTAACAGGTGATCTTTGCACAAAAGTGTCTGCTGTCTGGGTTCAATATAAGAACCATCCTGGGATTGACAGTACTGCTACCTTTTAGCCAAGCTGGGCCCACATCTGAACTGCTGGCTTTAGGGTGAAAGGTTCATAGTCTATCACTCCCCTGTCCCACCTCTTTTGTTTGGGAGAGCAGCATGTGACTTCTAAGGCATTTCCCGCTCACAGGAGCATACTGCAACAACTTGCTGTGTCACACGCCATGCTACAGAGTCCAACAGCTAGAAAAACAGGGATTTTTTTTAATTCTATTTAATTAGTTGCTGTTAGGCATTGGAAGAAGAATTACAGCAATGAGACATGGTCCCAGACTAATAAAATCATGTCTAAATCTAAATTAAGGTTACATGAAGTCAGTGGCTAAAGAACAACATAATCAAGCCAAAAAGGTGTCCTGTTAATCTCTTGGGACAGAGACACAAAATACCACAGATCCAGGCTTTGTGTTGGATATGATGAATAGCAAAGCTAAGATGTAGCCACCCAGAATAGTTACGCTAGTACAATGCACACACACAACACGGTTGAAGCAACAGCCCATCTCAGCTTCCAAATTCCTCACACATCCTTGAAAACTGGCAGCTTTCCTCTAACATCTTTCAACTCTGGCACCAGAAAGACCCCTCTTCCTTTTTGTGCCCCATGTGAATCATCAAACAGTCATCTGACACCATCTGCTGGACTGGTAGGAAAAAAAAGTAGCTGCTAAGTATCAGAGAGGTGGCCGTGTTAGTCTGTAGCTTTGAGAACAAGAAGTCTTGTGGCACCTTATAGACTAACAGATATTTTGGAGCATAAACTTTCGTGGGCAAAGACCCGCTTCATCAGATGCATGAGTGAAGGGGAGGTTTCAAAGGGTGTTTAAAGAGTGGGGTCCCAGCAGGAGGGAGGGCCAGAGCTGACAAGGTGTATCCAGCAAGGTGGAAATGGCCCAGTATCAATAGTAGGTATCAAAAGAGGAAAAAACAAGTCAGATCAGACGGGGGGATGTGAGTCTTTGTCAGAGTCTAATGGGGAGATATTAGCACCCAAAGCAGAGAAACTGCCTTTGTAAGCTGCGAGCCACTCCTAGTCCCTGTTTAATCCATGGTTAATGGAGTCAAATTTGCAAATAAATTGCAGCTCAGAGATTTCTCTCTCCATTTGATTTCTAGCTGCTAAGAAGATCAGAAGTAAAATGTGAGGTGTCTTCCTTGGCCTCCTTTGTATAATGGTGTAGGGTGTGGGATTTGGCATATATTTGCTGTCAACAGAATTCAGTCCTTTGGACAGTGCAGATTGGATAGGGAGGTGCAGTCAATATAATTATGCTTCAAAAGCAGGGGTTTACGTGGTGAGTCCATTCACACACTGTTTTCGCTTTCGAGGGAAACAAAAAAGAAGAAGAAAAAAGTTTAAACCAGCCTTCTGCCTTGTCAGGTTAGAATTCCAGTAGCTATGGCACAGAAGGGAGCTGGGTTTTAAAATACAGTACCTCAGAGCAGTGATGAGTCAGACACTGTACGAGCAAAGGAGACGGCCCTATACAGTCAGCAGTACAGTTGCACATTAGACCATGAGTTGTGGTTTTTTTTGGGGGGATATAGGTCAAAATACCCGTGTTCTTCTCTCTCTCTCTCTCTCACACACACACACACACACACACTTTCCAAAGAGTGTCAGGAGATGTTAACATCCATTTGGATGCCTGCTACCCAGCAGAAATTTTAATATTTTATTCAAATTAGAGGGGTTCACACTTCATAGCTCCTGGAGGTTTGTTGCCTAAACCTGGGCTCCTCGCACCCCTCTGTTGCAACCCAGAAGCTCCCTGTGTCCTTCCCTCCCATCCTCCTCTGTTTCAGAGACTCCCTTGCAACCCCCAAATCCTATGTGCTATTGGCGCAGTGTACCCCACTTTCCTCCCATGCCCAGGGCTCTGTGTCCATCATTCCCCCTTCTTCTCAAAGGCCAGGCCTTTGTATACCCAACATTCACCACTTCCTTCCCATGCCAGGGCTTCTATGTCCCCCATCTCTCCTTCTCTCATATGTTCCTCTGCTCCCCACCCCTCATATTATTATTTCTTTTCTTTCTGTCTAGGAAATGAGCAATTCAGGGTATTGACATTTGAAATTCCTTCAAGACCATGGGCAGGGCTGAGCACTGAGCTGTTGTTGGCTACGTCTACACGTGAAGCCTACATCGAAATAGCTTATTTCGATGTAGCAACATCAAAATAGGCTATTTCGATGAATAACGTCTACACGTCCTCCAGGGCTGGCAACGTTGATGTTCAACTTCGACGTTGCGCAGCACCACATCGAAATAGGCGCTGCGAGGGAACGTCTACACGCCAAAGTAGCACACATCGAAATAAGGGTGCCAGGCACAGCTGCAGACAGGGTCACAGGGCGGACTCAACAGCAAGCCGCTCCCTTAAAGGGCCCCTCCCAGACACAGTTGCACTAAACAACACAAGATACACAGAGCCGACAACGGGTTGCAGACCCTGTGCCTGCAGCATAGATCCCCAGCTGCCGCAGCAGCAGCCAGAAGCCCTGGGCTAATGGCTGCTGCCCACGGTGACCATAGAGCCCCGCAGGGGCTGGAGAGAGAGCATCTCTCAACCCCCCAGCTGATGGCCGCCATGGAGGACCCCGCAATTTCGACGTTGCGGGACGCGGATCGTCTACACGGTCCCTACTTCGACGTTGAACGTCGAAGTAGGGCGCTATTCCGATCCCCTCATGAGGTTAGGGACTTCGACGTCTCGTCGCCTAACGTCGAAGTTAACTTCGAAATAGCACCCGCCGCATGTAGCCGCGACGGGCGCTATTTCGAAGTTAGTGCCGCTACTTCGAAGTAACGTGCACGTGTAGACACAGCTGTTATGTTGTATGATTATAGGGGACTATTGGCGCCTTACTCACATTCGGCAAGGGAGGGGGTTGGTAGTTAGGTCCCAGTACCAAAAGGAATGGGAAGGGTCTTCGAGAAAACAAAATCCTGAGACTGACAGCCCTCAGGAGCAATGAGAAGAGGCCAGCCCTCCAGGTCAGCCTGACTACCAGGGTGGACAAGCCAATGAGGGACTGGAAAATCTGGGGAGTGTCCTGTCCTCCTTGTCAGCTAAATCTCCTGAATTAGACTGAGTGGGGCTGAGCTAAGGAGATATTTGCTTGGGCTGAGTTGGAAGGAGAACCACACCAGCCAGAGAGAGCCAGAGACACAGCCCAGCAGCAGAGCCCTGCTCGGGGGAGAGCTGCTGCCAGAGTTACTGAGGCACAGTGCAGATCCTGAGGCAGAGGGCAGATCCATGTAGGGCTGCAGACACAGAGCCAGAAGGGCCAGAGAAGCCGCCTGGGAGCTAGATGCAGAAGAGCAGGGAAAGGAGCCGGGGCTGGAGAATGTTGGAGCTCGGTGCTGTGAACAGCAGAGGAAAGCCGGGGGGGCCGTGTAGAGGCCCAGTGCCGGGGGACTCCACCAGCCAAGAGGTTTTGCAAGCCAGACTGGGAAGGGGTTGGCACTGGATGTCATTAATGGGTGCTTGTAAACGCTTAAACCCAGAGAGTGTGAGCTCTCTGCTGGCAAGCAGGCAGCTGAGCCAATGGGAAGAGAGAGGGATCTTTTGAACTGAAGCAGTTACCTGTGGAGGGTGTCTTTTGTTCAGTATAACCAGAGCAGAGAGACTAAGATGTTTAATCCTGAGCAAGCATAATGAATCCAGTAACTATTCAGGCCACAACACGACCTGGGCTTAGGGATAATGTAAGTAGAAAGGAAATGTTTAGACAGACACAATGAGGTTACTATTTTGGGTTTGGTGCAGGACTTCTCAGGCTGGCTGATGTTCTCCCTGTATGCTGTAACTTCTAAACTGAATCCCAGGAAAGGGATTCTCTGTGCTGTTATCTACTTTTTTAAGCTGTTTGGTAACACCTAGAACCAACTGTGTGTTATCACTTCCTTGGTAAACTTTATCTTTTCTTTTGTTAATAAATCACCTTTTTTTCTTAAAGGCAATGATTGGATTCCTGCGTCCTAAAGAACTGTCTATGTATATTAATGCCAAAGACCAAAAGGTCAGCTATCAGATTGCAGCTTAATTTCTTTGTCTTTGTTCCAGGTTCTCTCCTAAGGGAGGGTAAGAACTTGGGGTTACACCACAGGGGGACATCCCAAGTGTATCTTCTTGGATTTTAAAGGAGGGGAGGAAGATTGAGTGGTGGCAGCTACCTCCTGGGGTCAGGGAATCTGTGATCTTGGGAAGCTTTTAAGCAGAAGCCTATGTAGTTAAGGTATTTTAAAGGTCTTTTGCAGACCCAGCCTTCTGCACTTGCAGTATCAGAGTGGGGAACAGCCTTGACACTGGAGAGAAGAGTTCCGCTACCCAGAGCAAGTGTCTGACCTGAAGCAAGCCTGCAACTCAGCCAGGCCCTGAGGAGGCCTGGGACCTACAAGGAACAGACTGTGAGCTGCCCTGACATTCCAGAGACACAGTAGCCGTGTCTACACGTGCACACTACTTCAAAGTAGCGGCACTAACTTCGAAATAGCGTCTGTCACGGCTACACGCGCTGGGCGCTATTTCGAAGTTAACTTCGACGTTAGGCGGCGAGATGTCGAAGTCGCTAACCCCATGAGGGGATGGGAATAGCACCCTACTTCGACGTTCAACGTCGAAGTAGGGACCGTGTAGTAGTTGCGCGTCCCGCAACTTCGAAATATCGGGGTCCACCATGGCGGCCATCAGCTGAGGGGTTGAGACATGCTCTCTCTCCAGCCCCTGCGGGGCTCTATGGTCACCATGGGCAGCAGCCCTTAGCCCAGGGCTTCTGGCTGCTGCTGCGGCAGCTGGGGATCCATGCTGCATGCACAGGGTCTGCAACCAGTTGTAGGCTCTGTGTATCTTGTGTTGTTTAGTGCAAGTGTGTCTGGGAGGGGCCCTTTAAGGGAGCGGCTTGCTGTTGAGTCCGCCCTGTGACCCTGTCTGCAGCTGTGCCTGGCACCCTTATTTCGATGTGTGCTACTTTGGCGTGTAGACATTCCCTCGCAGCGCCTATTTCGATGTGGTGCCGCGCAACATCGAAGTTGAACATCGACGTTGCCAGCCCTGGAGGACGTGTAGACGTTGCTACATCGAAATAAGCTATTTCGATGTTGGCTTCACGTGTAGACGTAGCCAGTGTGTGAGATGTTAGTGTCATAGAGTGGAGTGAAGTGTTTTCTTTGGTGGTCCCCATCCCATGGTGTGTGGGTGGGTGGGTGTGTTTTGTGGGAAGTTTTTTGGTGGAGAGAAGTTAATGACCTAAGTTGTGAATATGTCTGTTAGGTGAATCTAGCTGCCCAGCTCCCTTGCAAAACTCTCCTGGACTCTAGCTCCTCTGATCACTTAGGAGCTGGCTTTTTAAATCCCTGCTGTCCGCATGTTAGCCCAGCCCCCTTGTGAAAGGCTCATAAAAGGATTAGGAATCCAAAGACCATGAGCTAGGGTATCCTTACAGAGCTCTCAGCCTAGCCTAGTAGGCTGCATGGCTCACCATACCCCACACATTTAAAATTGCCGTGCAGTATGGCAACTTCTTTTCAAAAAGTCCTTCACTGATTTAAGGCAAATCATAGAAGAATCATAGAATCATAGAAGAGTAGGACTGGAAGGGACCTCGAGAGGCCGTTGAGTCCAGCCCCCTGCCCTCATGGCAGGACCAAGCACTTTCTAGACCATCCCTGAAAGCCATCTATCTAACCTCTTCTTAAATATCTCCAGTGATGGAGATTCTACCACCTCTTGGCAATTCGTTCCAGTGTTTGATTACCCTGACAGTAAGGAACTTTTTCCTAATGTCCAACCTGAACCTCCCCTGCTGCAATTTCAGTCCGTTGCCTCTTGTTCTATCCTCAGAGGCAAGGAAGAACAAGTTCCCTCCCTCTGCCTTATGACACCCTTTTAGATACCTGAAAACTGCTATCATGTCCCCCCTCAATCTTCTCTTTTCCAAACTAAACAAGCCCAATTCTTTCAGCCTTTCTTCATAGGTCATGTTCTCTAGACCTTTGATCATTCTCGTTGCTCTCCTCTGGACCCTCTCCAATTTCTCCACATCCTTCCTGAACTGCGGTGCCCAGAACTGGACACAATACTCCAGCTGAGGCCTAACCAGTGCAGAGTAGAGCGGGAGAATGACTTCTCGTGTTTTGTTCACAACACACCTGTTAATGCATCCTAGAATCATGTTTGCCTTTTTTGCAACAGCATCACACTGTTGACTCATATTTAGCTTGTGGTCCACTATAACCCCTAGATCCCTTTCTGCTGTACTCATTCCTAGGCAGTCCTTTCCCATTCTGTATGTGTGACACTGATTGTTCCTTCCTAAGTGGAGCACTTTGCATTTGTCCTTATTAAACTTCATCCTGTTTACCTCAGCCCATTTCTCCAGTTTACCTCAGACCATTTTGAATTATGACCCTATCCTCCAAAGAAGTTGCAACCCCTCCCAGCTTGGTATCATCTGCAAACTTAATAAGTGTACTTTCTGTGTCAATATCTAAATCGTTAATGAAGATATTGAACAGAACCGGTCCTAAAACAGACCCCTGTGGAACCCCACTAGTTATACTTTTCCAGCAGGCTTGAAAGCCATTAATAACTACTCTCTGGGTACGGTTGTCCAGCCAGTTGTTCACCCACCTTATAGTAGCCCCATCTAAGTTGTATTTGAGTAGTTTATTGATAAGTATATTATGTGAGACCGTGTCAAATGCTTTACTGAAGTCTAGGTATATCACATCCACCGCTTCTCCCTTATCCACAAGGCTCGTTATTCTATCAAAGAAAGCTATTAGATTGGTTTGACATGATCTGTTTTTAACAAAACCATGCTGGCTGTTCCCTACCACCTTACCACCTTCCAATTGCTTGCAGATGATTTCTTTAATGACCTGCTCCATTATCTTTCCTGGCACAGAAGTTAAGCTGACTGGCCTGTAGTTTCCCGGGTTATTCTTGTTCCCCTTTTTATAAATGGGTACTATATTTGCCCTTTTCCAGTTTTCTGGAATCTCTCCCGTCTCCCACGATTTTCCAAAAATGATTGCTAAAGGCTCAGATACCTCTTCTATCAGCTCCTTGAGGATTCTAGGATGCATTTCATCAGGCCCTGGTGATTTGCAGACATCTAATTTTTCTAAGTAAATTTTAATTTGTTCTTTTCATATTTCAACTTGTAAACCTACCCCTTTTTCACTAGCATTCTCTATGTCAGGCATTCCTTCAGATTTCTCAGTGAAGACCGAAACAAAGAAATCATTAAACATCTCTGCCATTTCCAAATTCCCTGTTACTGTTTCTCCCTTGTCACTGACCAATGGCCCTACCCTCTCCTGGGTCTTCCTCTTGCTACCAATGTATTTGTAAAAAGCCTTCTTGTTTCCCTTTATGCTTGTAGCTAGCTTGAGCTCATTTTGTGCCTTAGCCTTTCTAATCTTGCTCCTGCATGCTCGTGTTGTTTGCCTAAACTCATCCTTTGTAATTTGTCCTAGTTTCCATTTCTTATACGATTCCTTTTTTAGTTTGAGATCATGCAAGATCTCCTGGTTAAGCCAAGGCAGTCTTTTGCCATGTTTTCTCTCTTTCCTACGCAGCGGGACAGCTTGCTTTTGGGTCTTTAATAATGTCCCTTTGAAAAACTGCCAACTCTCCTCAGCCGTTTTTCCCCTCAGTTTAGCTTCCCATGGGACCTTACCTACCAGCTGTCTGAGTTTACCAAAATCTGCCTTCCTGAAATCCATTATCTCTATTGTACTGTTTTCCCTTCTACCCTTCCTTAGAATTGTGAACTCTATGATTTCATGATCACTTTCACCCAAGCATCCTTCCACTTTCAAATTCTCAATAATTTCCTCCCCATTTGTTAAAATTAAATCTAGAACAGCTTCCCCCCGGTAGCTTTTTCAACCTTTTGGAATAAAAAGTTGTCTGCAATGCAATCCAAGAATTTATTGGACAGTCTGTCCCCTGCTGTATTAGTTTCCCAACATATACCTGGATAGTTGAAGTCCCCCATCACCACCAAATTCTGGGCCCTGGATGATTTTGTTAGCTGTTTAAAGAAAGCCTCATCCACCTCTTCCACCTGGCTAGGGGGCCTGTAGTAGACTCCTAGTAGGACCTTCGTCCTTGTTTTTTACTCCTCTGAGTCTAACCCAGAGACTTTCAACCCGTCCATCTCCTACGTCCATCTCCACCTCTGTCCAAGTGTGTACATTTTTAATATACAAGGCAACACCTCCTCCCTTCTTTTCCTGTCTGTCTTTCCTAAGCAGGCTGTACCCTTCAATACCAACATTCCAATCATGAGTATTATCCCACCAAGTTTCTGTGATGCCAACGATATCATAGTTATATTCATTTATTAGTACTTCCAATTCTTCTTGTTTATTTCCCATACTTCTTGCATTTGTATACAGGCATCTCAGACATTGATTTGGTCTTGCCTCCCAGTTTTGCCCTGGCCCTCTTTTTACTTTCCCAGTGTAGCCCATACTCCCTCCCATTTCAAGTTCATCTCCCAGGTATCCATGCTCTTCACTCACCTGCAGGCTTTGCTCCCCTGCCCCCGTCGAACCTAGTTTAAAGCCCTCCTCACTAGGTTAGCCAGCCTGTGTCCGAATATGGTCTTCCCCCTCCTCGAAAGGTGAACGCCATCTCTGCCTAGCAGTTCTTCCCCGAAAAGGATCCCGTGGTCAAAGAAACCAAAGCCTTCCTGGTGACACCATCTACGCAACCAAGCATTCACCTCCAGGATACACCTGTCTCTGCCTGGGCCCCTACCTCTGACAGGCAGGATTGAAGAGAATACCACCTGCGCCCCAAACTCCCTGACCCTGAAATGTGGAAAGCTGAAATGTTCCATCAAAACAAAACAAGGAAACAATGCTTTCTGCCATGTGCAGAATCTTATGGCTCCATGACGTGAGTATTAGTTAGGCGGCAAAGCTGGCAAACTCACAGGAACAGGTCTTATGCACACAGGTAACCCCACTGACATGTGTGGGGTGATTGGCATGAGTCAGTAATCCCACTCATCTTGGACAGTGCTATTGGGCTGCTCATTTTCACTGTTGCATCTAGTCCAGAGGTTCTCAAACTTCACTGCACTGCAACCCCTTCACAACAAAAATTACTATGTGATTGCAGGAGCCGGGGGGACTGACACCTGAGCCTGCCAGAGCCCCACTGCCATGAGGTGGGATGGGGCAAAGCCTCAGCCCCACTGCTATCAAGAGGGACAAGCTGAAGCCCAAGGGCTTCAGGCCCTGTTGAGCTCTACAGATAAAGGCTGAGCTTTGGCCCTGGGCCCCGGGCCTTGGGCTTCCGCCCCAGCAAGTCTATTCCAGCCCTGGTGACCCCATTCAAATGGGGTTGTGAGACCCATCTGGGGGGCCCGACCCACAGTATGAGGACTGCTGGTCTAGTCCGTATCATTCATTCACCCTCATATTTTATGCTCTCGTGTTTGTACTTCCCACGCTGCAGCTGATGTGCTGGTGGGAGGCTGAACTATACTTCCTTCACCCAGTTATATGACCTGGGCCAGGGTTACAAATGAAGTGTTCCCCCCGCCCCCCAGCCACCTCACCCCTTCAGCAAGATACTCCTCACACACATGCCTGACTGAAAAAAAACGTGCTTATTTTCTGCGCAGATACGTAGTTAGGACAGTGGAGCCTCTGCAGGCCCCAGGCAATGAGGAGGGGGCTGTCGGCTCCACGCTCCTGGAAGGGGCGGGACTGAGGGCAGCCAGCCCTCAGGGTGGCCTGGAGTGCCGCATACTCCTCCCTCAACCCTTAGCACAGAGCACCGGTGACAATTGAAAGGGCCTGGGACAATTGCCCCTCCCTGACTGATGGGCCTGAGCTATGCTTGCACTGAGGTAGCTTATTGAATCAGGACCCTCTTATGTGACAGAAGTCAGTATCCAGTAACTCTAGTGGTTACCTGTGCTGAGGGGAAAGTTTGCCTCAGATAATCTTGTGTTCATGGATATGGGCTGGTGGATTAGGTTCATGTCACGGAAATACTAGATATACGCACAATTACTAAACTTTCATTTTGGGCCCCTACTGATTTGACAGGGCCCTTTGAAAGAAAACTTGTTTCTTAGGCAGTTTAATGCAATGCCAATAATATTAATAATACTTAGCACATCATATTTACCACTGGCAAAACAGGTAAAGCCCCATAACACCTCTGTGAGGGCGTTCAGTGCACTTTCCTATTCCCCTTTTACAGGCGTAATTCCTCTGTCACCCGACTGGACCAAGATCACACAGTCAGCAGCAGAGCCAGACACGCTGCTTACCGGCCATCTCCATGGAAAGGGCACAGGCTGGTAAAGCTGTCCACTTGAATCAGCCCTTTCGACAGACAAGTAATTGAAGAGACCTACAGGCTCCCAGAACTACAGCTCTTGCTAGGGGCAACCTTGAGAAAATCTGCTCTGCGTAGTTCAACTCTTGAATTTAAATGGCTACAGACAAGGCATTTCACTGCGCCCTGACAGGAGGCACCTGGAGCAATATGTCTCTCTGCAGAATGGATAAGACACACAGCAACATATGTTAATTGTCTGGCCTGGTATTTGGTTCTACACAGAGGAATTTTCATAGAAGGGAGCACAGTGGGAAAGAGGAGAGTCAGTCACATCTGACTTGGAAGCTGGTCAGTCACCAGACTTCCAGCTCCAGTTAGGGAGGGGACACACACACACACACACACACACACACACACATATATTTTTGGGCATTAGTGGGATAAACAGAAAGAATACCCAGCATAGATCCCAACATGGCCTCTCTCTCCAGGTTCTAGGGACCCCATTCTCTGCAGCACCACACATTGTATATTCCCTTGGACCAGCGCACTGTGATTGCCGAATGTGTGTAAAATGCTACCCGCCTGATGTGGAAGCCATTGACACCTGCTTGGCACCGGTCTAAATCACACCACATGGTCCAGGGCAACAGACCATCAGCCTCCAAAAAATTCAAAGATGGAGCACAAGGAAAACAGACGCCTAAATGTCACACAGTGACACCCGCCACACAAGCGGAGCCGGCACGGAAACAGCTCTGGGCTGTGCACAGATGTGTGCCAGAGGCTCTCTGAAGTGATGCCCAGAGAGAGAACTCCATTTACCTAAGCTTGATAGATCATGAGTTTTCACAGCCCTGTTTTCTCTGCCTTTCAACATGGCGGCGCCAGTGGAGGAGGTGGCAGTGAGTCCTTTAACTTACCTGGGTGGGGGGGGTGAGCGGTGGGCCGGGGGCGGGGGAAGACTGGTCCAGGGTGGGTGTTGGCAGCAGGCCAGGCCGGGGTTGTGGTGGGGCTATGGGCCGGGGGGGGGGGGACGACTCAGTGACAGGGAAGAGGCGGTGGCAGGGAGGATCGAGCTGACCTATGCTGTGGGGTCGGGCCGGAGGTGGAGCTAGGCTGGGCTGCAGGGGTCGGGGAGCAGTTGTGGGGCTGTCAGGCCGGGGTGGGTTCAGCAATTGGTCGAGCTGAGGGGGGTTGCAGGGGTTGGGCTGGGCCAGAGGGCGCTGTGGGGAGGGGGCCAGGGCCAAGCAGGCTGGGCCATGGCATGGGGGTGCTCAGCATGGGGAGCCTTGCTGCAGGGCCTGGGTGGCCCAGTCTTGCTCTCCCTGAGCCCCAGTGCAGGGCCGGCCGGCTTCCACCGGGGGAAGGTCTGAGTTGGGCCGACCCAGCCCTGGGCGCCAGTGGAGGCCTGGCAATGGGGCCCATGCCGAGGCCTACAGTGTGGCCAGCCAGAGGCCCCATGCTGCCAGGGGGAGGGCATCAGAGTGTCTGAGACCGAGAGAGATTCAGCTTTTCCCCGGGGCCTGGCCAGCTGCTGGGACTGGGCTTCCAGGGGCCTCTCCATGTGAGTCAGAGGGCAACAGGCCGTGACTGACCCCGGGGCTCACCCCCTGGCTGGCTGATGGAGAGGTGGGGAGATGGTGAGGTGACCCACATGGAATCACTGGACGTTTGTTCTCCTGCGGGGTTCCTGGTTGATGGCCTGTCCCTGGGCTCCAATTTTGGACTGTGGGTGCTCGCCAGCTGAGCTCGGAGCAGTCTTGTATTTCTCTGGGGCTTCCCAGCCCCGAGGCTCTGATGGGGCTCTGTGGAGTCACGGGTATCACTGAGGCCATATGGGGGACCCTGCACGGCAGAAGGCCCTGGACTCTCACCTGCATGATTTTTGCTTTAATAGAGATCATAGCTTCCCTCTTGCTAGAAGACAACTGCTTTCCAATGGGTGAACAACTGTATATCCTTTGCGACTTCATTGCAAGAGTTGGATGTGACCATCAGTCCTGGCCCAATTGCCTTGGTAATCACAGTACTGGGAAAATAAAAGTCTTCTTGAATTCAGGTCTCAGAATCAACTATGCATCACTAATACTTTCTTTAACTTGAAAGAGTGTCACAAGGTTTCATGGTGTTGCCCCTACATGCAGTGACTGGCGTCAACTTGACATTGTACTGATACACAGGAAACATCTCAACGCCATCAAATTTACGTGCACATACCACAGCACAGATTGTGACACTGATAACTCCTTGATCATCAGCAGAGTGAAAATCATCCCAAAGAAACACTATTATGACAAAGGACTGCAGTAAGCCAAAGATCAATACCCTCAATACCAGAGAAACACTGAAATGCTCTGTCTTCGCAGCTGATCTCACTCGCAAAATGGAACACAAACCTGACCAACAAACCGTTGATGAAACATGGTCCATGCTGAGAGATGCAATATATGAATGTGCCAGATTTGCCTTTGGAACACATAAGTTCTCTAACAAAGACTGGATCAATGAAAATGCTGACATTCTTATGCCTCTTCTTGAAGAAAAACACAAGGCACGTCTGAATAACATAAAGAACCCATCTCAAAGCACAAGAGATCAACTTCAACATGCAAAGCGTGTTCGTCAGAGAGAATCCAGGTGATGTGTTAACAAATATTGGGCCAATCTATGTTCTAATATTCAAAAGGCATCTGATTTGGGAGATCTGAAAACTGTGTATGATGGATTGAAGAAAGCACTCAGACCAAACATTACCAAAGTCGCCCTACTGAAGCATTTAAATGGACAGGTGATCATAGACAAAAAGGTGCAGATGTCCAGATGCGTGGAACACTACTCAAGTCTTTATTCCCATGAGAATACAATACAACCTGAACTTGACACCTTCATCCCAAACTCTTCCAGAAATGTCTGAGCTAGATGCAGAGCCTATGGAGGAGGAACTTCCTCAAGCACTTGATGGTCTCTCCAATGGAAAAGCTCCAGGAAACGACAGAATCCCAGCTGAAGTCCTGAAGGCGAACAAGGCTGTGCTCTTCCCCTTCCTCTACGATTTACTCTTAAAATGTTGGAGAGCAGGTGATGTCCCACATGACATGAAGGATGCAAACATCATCACTCTATAAAAACGAAGATGACATGGATGACTGTAACAACTACAGAGGCATCTCATTACTGAGCATCACAGGAAAAGCATTTGCCTGGGTCATTTTCAAAAGCCTGCAAAAACTCACAGATCAACTCTATCCAGAAACACAATGTGGCTTCAGGCCTGGCAGATCAACAATGCACATGATTGTCTCACTTCAACAACTACAGGAAACATGCAGAGAACAAGGAAAGGCATTATTTGTAGCATTTGTGGACTTAACAGAGTCATCAGACACAATTAGGAGATAAGGTATATACGGAGTATTAACCAAGATTGGCTGCCCACCAACCCTACTCAAGCTCATAACATCCTTTCCCAAAAACATGAAAGCAACTGTGCAATATGACGGATCTACATCAGGACCTTTGCAATGAACAATGGAGTCAAACAAGGGTGTGTCCTTGTCCCTATCCTCTTCAGCACATTCTTCTTAGTGCTACTAAATTGCACATTTCAAAACTCACGCAGCAATGTATTTCTCCACACAAGATTAGATGGCTCTCTCTACAACCTGGCAAGACTCAACGCCAAAACTAAGGTCAAGAAAGTCCTCATCAGGGAACTCCTCTTTGTAGATGATGCAGCTCTCATCCCTCATAATGAAGACATCCTACAGTCACTGATGGATTCTCTGTCCAGAGCCTGCAATTTGTTTTCCCTTGACATGAAAAAAACTGTTGTATTCACTCAAGGTGTACCTCAGTGACCCAGTGTCCTTCTAGGTAACAGCCCATTAGATGTGGTTCAACAATTCTGTTACCTTGCATCTACTGTCACCACAAATCTGTCCATGGACGAAGACCTAAACATCAGAATCAGGAAGGCAGCTGCTATTTTTGGCAGATTTATGAAATGAGCATGGACCAGTCCTAAGCTTACAGCGAAAACAAAGATACTAATCTACCAGCCATGTGTATTGAGTGTCCTGCCATATGGTTCTGAGGCATGGACCACTTTCTCAAACCAGGACTAAAAATTGAATAGCTTCCATCTTCGCTGCTTCTGCAGAATTATGAATAACATTTGGCAGGATAAAGTTTCAAATGCAGAAGTTCTGTCAAGATCTGGCATGCCCAGCCTCATAGCAATCCTCATCAGCAGAAGACTACGATGCCTTGGTCACGTGAGAAGAATCGGTGATGAATGTCTTCCCAAAGAATTCATTTTCAGTGCACTGTCATGTGGGTTGAGAACAAGAGGAAGACTAATGCTACAATCAAGGATATTTTTGAATATGCCATGAAAAAGTTCAACATTGATCCAAAATCCTGGGAATCTACATCATCAGATCTAAACAACTGGTGACAATTGCTATGACAGGGCACATCATCTGTTTTCTGTTTTCGGAGTTGAAGGAAGGACAGAGGGATGTTGGGGGTGAGAGGAAGCGACGTAAGGACACGATGAAGGCAGATGTGGAAAAGTGCAGCATTGGTGTTGACACTTGGGAGAACCTTGACGGGGTGGCACATTTTGAGAGGTCCAGCTACAGTGAGTATGAGGAGAGGCAGAGAAGAAGAGAAGAGTGGCAAAAACTGACCTAGGCCCCTCCAACAGCTACCAACACTTGCCCCTTCTGTGGAAAGATCTGCAGCTCCAGAATCAGGCTGATCAGCCATCAAGGCACTAACAAATAGGAGGGTGACACAAAGATGCCCTGCTCATTATCAAGTGACCACCAAGAGAGATTTACTTTTATTAGGAGCCTACTGCTTCAGTTACGTAGTATATGAACCCTGCCTATACCCAGTACCTCACAATCAAGGACAATTTAGAGCCTGGCCATTCTGAAGACTCGGTTAATCTATTCTACATACATATAGACAAACAAGCTTGAAGTTATTGAGAAAAGCACCAGAAGTGCATTGTACAGGTGCTACCTTACCAGAGGGACTAACATGGCATAAATAAATAGAGTGGACAACTGGTTTATGCAGTATTAAAGCATAAGCCACAGAACCTCAATGTGATTTCTGCTAACCTCTCATCATTAGTATGTTAACATGCTATATATTAACATTCTATTCTTTGTCCTGGTTGTGTTCATTCCTCTCTGAAAAGCAGTTTTGCGGCAGAACCCTCCCTCTCCCAAATAAATGGTTGTTGCAAACTGTAGAAATCATTAAGCAACATTATAAAAAACAAGCAGCCCTATAGCACCTGCTTGTTTTTGTGAAGATACAGAATAACAGTTACCCTCTGCAACATTACAAAATCATTTTTAAAGGGCTACCACCTTTGTTAGAACCACAGCACCACCTAGAGCTTTAGATGATATGGTAAAAAGAAAACACAAGCACTTGTTGGAAGAGCATCCCTCAATGTCTGATTCAAGTTGTTTTGGTTTTCCAGCTGTCCCCAGGATGCTTTGTAGTTTTCAATGCACAGTCTGTGTATGTCTAAACTACAGAGTTATTCTGGAATAGTTGATTCCAGAGTTGTTATTCCAAAAAAAACCTATTCTGGAATAATGCATCCATACTACAGGGAAGTGTCAAAATAAGCAAAACTTATTCCAAAATAATGTGTCCACACAAAAGAGAATCTATTTCAGATTAGAGTCCCTGGAACCAAGGCTTCCAGAGGTTCTACTCCAAAAGACTAGGTCTACACAGCAGCATTATTTTGGAATAAGCTGTTCCAAAATAGCTTATTTAGAAACAGCCCCTATTCACTGTCCACACAGCCCCATTACAAAATATCTATTTTACTATTATTTATTTTGCTCTATTCTTCATAGAATGAGGTTTACCAAACTTGAAATAAGCTGTCCACTATTTTGAAATTATTTCAAAATGGCGGTTGCGTTGTGCAGACACTTGAGAAGTTATTTCAAAATAACAGCTGTTTTGAAATGGCTGCAGCTACGCTACAGTCTCCTTTCGAAAGAGGAACGCAAATGAGGCAAATCAGAAATGCAAATGAAGTGCAAATTTACATATCTCACGGTTAATTTGCATAATTGCATTTTTGAAAGAGAGACTTTTGAAAGCAAAACAGCAGTGTGGATGGGGTTCTGTCAAAATAAAACCCCATGTTCAAAAGCACCCATCTTCCTAATTTTTTTTTTTCCCAACAAAACTTCTGTCGACAGGTTGTGGCCAAATTACCAAGCAGATTGCAAGAGTGATCCGCTCCATCAACAGAGAGTTCGGCCATTCTCTTGACAAAGTAGCCAACTGGAAGTACAGCAGACAGGGCTGCCTGGTGTCCTCGAAGCCCTGTCTGTTGACAGAAGGTCCCCTGGACTGTCCAGACTGGCTTTCTCTTGACAGACATCTACCAAGAGAGATGTTCATGGGGGAATGGCAGAATGCTGTCAACAGACATGCCATTTACTGTTGACAGAACGTCTTGGAAATGCAGACACCGCACTGGATTTGTTGACTATTTCAAAATAAGCTATCGTGCTTCCAGGGGCCCTACTCCAGAATAGGGGCGATTGTGTGTGGACGCTCTATTTTGAAATAGCTGAGCACTATTTCTATACACATTTTGCATGTAGAGGTGCTATTTCAAAGTAAGCTATTCTGGAAAAGCTCTTCTGAAATAGCCAAATTGTGCAGAATGGCTTTTAGCTGAAGACAATACAAGAGGCCCAGGTCGCATCAAGGCTAATTAACACTGATAGATTTAACAGCTCCCTCTGTGTTGAAAGGAGCTGGCTTCTCTGTGCCACCACTGGCCATCTCCTAGTGCCTGCCAACCCAAACAGTTCAGATTAGCATCCCTTACTGCCCATGGAGACTAGTCAGCCCCTTGTCAGTGTCTCCATCCCCCGGGCCTCCCACCAAAGGCAAGCAGATGGAACCAGGATCTCCACAGCTGCCCATGCAGCTCTTCCTGACCTGCCTGCAGCCAGAGGCAGGGGCTTGGAGTTGCATCCAGGCCATGGTAAAAGCCATGTGGGGTGCCATGACGAGTCCTCTATTTCCTCTCAGGGTGCAGGGCCCCAGGGCAGGCGGAGGGTGCTCAGCTCCCTGCTGCTGCCTGCGCAGCTCTTACCATAGCCAGGGGGTCAGGAAGAAGAGGAATGGGAAGGGGACAGGGTCACCTTGATGACAGGTAGATGGGGCAGCTTCTCAGGACTGGACTCCCTTCTTTCCTTCCCAAACCCAGCGCTGTCCAGGAGGCCAGGAACTGCTTTTGGGCCCCAGGGCCCATAAAGAAGGCCCCATGCTTTCTTCCTGTGGAGCTGTCCCACATGCTCTCGCTTCCCAAGCCGAAACCAGGCAGCACCTGCTGGCTCTCTCCCCTCACAGGGGCCCAATCCGCCTCAGCCGGCAGACGCCGCTTGGAGATGCTCCGCTGAAAGACGCCGCCCTGATGCCGAGGCGAGACGAGGGTGCTGTGGCCACAGCGCAGAGTACTGAGCACGATACGATCCCAGCCAGCCCCCAAGGGGGCCTGACGCTGACGAGGGAGAAATGCTCGGTTCGGAACTCTCGCCTATCTGGCCCAGGGCCGCGGGCATCTCTCAAGTCTCCCCTTGACAGTCATGCTCAAGAGCGTCACAAGAGGAGAAGAGACGGTCGGCCAGTCTGCTGCTGCTGCTGCTGCTGCTGCTGCTGCTGCTCCATTTTTCCTTCTCTCCCTCACCGTGCCCTGGGCCAGAGGGCTTCCCTTTGCAGTTCTGCAGCGTCCCGACGCACAGGTGTTGGAGCTGGGCCCGGGGGCACAAGATGCCCTACCTAAGAGGCTTTCGCTAGGGTAAACCATAGTTGGCTCATGCTGTCTCTGGAGGTAACAATAAATCCCTCGGGGTGAAAGAACAGGCTGCCACTTACATAAGCGTGTGGGGTGGTGTGGCAGGCCTGAAGGGTGAGGAACACCATCTTCCTTTTTCTCTGTGCAAAAGGACATCAGCCTCCCTGGGGGGGATTGAACACCAGTCTTATATGCAACCGGTAGGGATACACACCACTGTACTAACAAGGAAAGGAACAAGCACTTTTACTGTCTGCACCACTGAGAGACCAGTGATGGGCAGCGTATAACTCCACCAACCCCAGAACCATTTCCTCGCTTTTCCTTCTAAATGCCTTTGGATGCATGTACCAGCCGCCCTCTCCTTTTGCTCAGGCTGTTGCTCAGCTAAACACTTCTGGGGGACTACACAACTCCTCCCACACCCCCTAACCCTGGCCTGAGGGTTTCACCTTGCAATTCTGCAGTGTGCCCAACAGGCAGGTGTTGGAGCTGGGCCCAGTGGCAAGAACCCAGGTCGCCATTTGTGTGTGTGTCTCTTTTCTCTCTCCCACAATGGCTGGGTCTACACTAGCACCCCCCCCTTTCAAAAGGGGACACTAACGAGACACTTTGAGATATGCTAATGAGGCACTGTAGTGAATATGCAGCACCTCATTAGCATAATGGCAGCCAAGGCCCTTCAGAAGTGCCACTTTCAATGGCGCGCAGCTCGTCTACACAGGGTCCTTTTCAAAAGGACCCCACACACTTCTGAATCCCCTTAGTCCTATAGCCAAATAGGAATTGAAAAGGACCCCGTGTAGATGAGCCATGCATGATCGAAAGCAGTACTTTCCAAGTGCCGTGGCTGCTGTTGTGCTAATGGGGTGTTGCATACTCATTGCAGCGCCTCATTAGCATATCCCAAAGTGTCTCATTAGCATCCCTCTTTCGAAAGAGGGGGTGCTAGTGTATACCCAGCCAATGTACCCTGAAGGTAGCAGTTTGTTATGTGAGCAGTTTCTTATACATATTGGTAACTGCTACCAGCATCCAATTTTTATAGGGCAATTTTCTACACTTAGTGGGACACAACTCCTGTGGGAACAGTCCAGCCCCTCTGTTCAGTGCAGTACTTAGCTACTGGTGTTCCCACCTTCCTCACATCTTCCTGTGTTTGCTGGGTGCAGGTGTCTCGTGTTACATGGGCCTTTGCACAGTATGTAGGGTTTGAGTTGAGTGGCCCTTTCCTATTGCTAGAGTTGAAGTGTGTTGAAGGTGAGAAGAGATGTAACCTGGGCTTAGGCAAGTTGTGTTCTCTGTGCTTGGCGGGAGTTGGTCGGGTTTGGGTTGCAGCGCTCTTAGGTTTGTTTTAAGGCTTTTCATAGAGTAGCCTGCCAGGAACACATTAAAGATGACTGAAAAATGACCAAGGAGTCCATTTGAAGACCCCATCCTGAAAGTACTTTGAAAAATAAAGGCATTTTATAGCAGGCTCTACCTGTGAGTTCAGAAGGGCTTTGCAGCTGTCCCCCATGTTCTGTGGAATCCCCTCAAGCACCCCCCCCCCCCGAATGCTGTCATGAGCTGTAAGAATTAATCTGGTGTGATTTGTGTGCGTAGGTTTGTTTCTGCCTTCAATACCCTGTCTTCAAAAGGGTTAACTAAGTAATTTGAAAGGAATGAAGTGGTGGAATGAAACATGCCCTCCCCCCACCCCCCATGACAACGCTGTAACTTCTGCCATAGCAAAAATTTTAAGGTAGGAAACCAGAGATTGCAGAGCTCTCTTACCAGCTGAAAAGCATGGCTTCACAGGTGGCTGCTCAGTTCAGTTAGTTAGCGTGTGGCACTATTGGAGGCAGGTTTCTGAGTTCAGACTCTGCACGGGTCAGAGTTACTTTTTACTTTTGCTCTTCTTGCACTAGCCACCAGCCAGGAAGAAGCAGTGCCTTTGCATTCACCTTTTGGGGGGCAGGAGCAAACAACAACACAGAACAAAAAGGCCAACCCAAAAAGTCTCCCAAGCCTTCAAAGCTATAATTAAACATCTACCAAGAAGGAACTGTTTAAATCGAGCAAGTGAGGTGGGAATGGAAGAGGCGGTATGGCCGGGAGAGAAACTGGAGGCTCAGGCTGGGTCCCAACTGGAAATAATAATAATACTTATTATTATTGTAAGTGAAACTAACCCAAACCATTTTCTTTCAGTCCCAGCAGCATTTGTCTCCGAAGATCAACATTACTGTGCCAGACAGACTTGAGCCTGGGAGAAAAGGTGCTGCGCCCAGGCCAGCCTCTTGATTACACCGCTGGCAAGGCAGGGATTAGCCAGTGTTCATGGTGACAAGGCACTCAATACACATGGTGCACAGGCAGGTGGCTCTCATGCCCAGCCAGTGAGCGCAGACATGAAACAGGGCTCTTTCACTGCTGCAGAGAGCAGAGGTCAGTACCAAGGTGAAGCAAGGCCTCACACTGGCTTTGGGGAATGAAGACACCTGGTGGATGCTGGTGTTTGGGAAGTGGCAGGAGAGGGTGGGAAGCTAGTAGGTCACTGGCAGCCAGATGTCCCAAGTGAAATCACAGACCCGTTTTGCTGGGCACTATCTGTACATATCCAGAGTAAGACAATGCCAGTCCTGAAGAAGTTACAACCTGAATAGCTACAACAGACAAAAGGGGGGAAGGTGCAAGAGAATGGAAGGGACTTTCCCAAGGTCATAGGGCAGTCCAACAGCAAAGCTGGGGCAGAAAGCTCCTGCCTGGGTTGGGGTTTGCTGCTGCTTGCATTGTTTTGAATTCTTTCTGAGGCCTCTACAGGAAGAGAGGTGCTCATTATTATTATTGTAAGAAAGTGAAACTAACCCAAACCATTTTCTTTGTTTATTTTTACTTCCTCAGAACCCTGAAGCAAAGTGGAAATGCAAGATTAATGTTCCCCTTTTGTCACTGTTTGCTCAAAAATAACAATAAATATCTGACACAAAGAACTTACATCGCTTTACACACTCTGTATAGGAACCACTTTAATCCATTCTGAAATGCAGCCAACCTTTTGGCAGCCTTGCTAGGTTTTCTTATAGTACACAAAGACTACACAATAGGTGAGGGGAGGAAGGGAGACCACCACCCCAGGGATGTGAACCTAACTACAGGGGAGAGCTGCAGGGAGACGAAGGGCCATTTCCTCCAAGTTAGAAGTTAGCTTCAGGAATTTGAAGAGCAAATTTTTAAGAACGCTGGGGCGTGTCCAGGCAGTAGTTCCACTTAAGAATACCAGTCGGGAACAGTGTGAGGATGTCATGGGTTTCTGTATTATTTTATGAGCTCCCTGCTCTGCTAGCAATCTGTTACTGGCTTAAGTTACAACAAACATTCCTCTGAAATCCCATTACAACGCCCGGCTGCCACTTCTCTTCCATTGGACCCTGAAGCCCTGGCGTCTTTCCTTTGACCTGGAAGCAAAACTGTCTCTAAAGATGTGGATCAGTCATTGTCTACCGGAGCGCAGAATGTTACCACAAGAAGTCATTGCCCCTGTAACTATTCCCCCACCTCTGCACCAGACCTCTCGACTCAGTCTTGGGTGGCTCACTTGGAAATGGAGAGCTGCAAGGTTGATTATGGAATATGGTGCTTCACTGAGACAGGTTTCTCGTGTGCGTGTCCCCTCCCTGCTCTGAGCTGTGATCCTAGGAGGTGTTCTTGTCCTGTCCGTCTTGCTTGGAACATACTGAACGTTCCCGAAGAACGTCCCGCCCATTAGAACGAATGCAAAGATGTCCAGGCAGAATCAGCTAGTCTGGCAAGAGCAGGTTCCCCAGGTGTTTCCACGTTGCTGGTGACTGCTCCCGGCAGAGGAGTCGAGGCAGATGAAGGTGTGGTGGACAAAGGGATGTTACCTCGCAGGAACGCGCCTGGAGGGCTGCCGTTCACATCACTCCCCGGGTTGGCAACATTAATGGCACTGTTGCTGACTGTCCAGAGACATGGGTAGTGGCTGGAACAAAGCAGTGTAAACCAGAATAGAACTCAAATAAGTATTTTGAAGTAGATTAATGCTCTGTATAGCACAATATAGCAGAGGCAAGTGTATTACCCAGTACAGGCTACTCTGATAGCAGAACAGACCTGACAGTTCCTCAGTGAAAACCCAATAACAACTAAAGCTGGTTTAGGGGAAGGGGAGGAAATGTGAAATTAATTTTGAAATTGTTTATATTTCTGAAGTTTGAAAAGAAACCATAAGCTCGCACCTGAGTAACAAAGGAGAGATTTTTAAAAAGATTCTCCAGTGACTTTCTGCATTTCAAAATTAAAATCTTCATCCAAACTTCTAAACTCATAACGTTTCAACTTCTCCGTTCACAATAACTTGATATGTAAGTTTTATTACATCTAGGCTATGTCTACACTAGCCCCAAACTTCAAAATGGCCATGTAAATGGCCATTTCAAAGTTTACTAATGAAGCGCTGAAATACATATTCAGCTCCTCATTAGCATGCAGGCGGCCGTGGCACTTCGAAATTGACGCGGCTCGTCCCGACAGGGCTCCTTTTCGAAAGGACCCCACCTACTTCGAAGTCCCCTTATTCCCATCTGCTATAGGAATAAGGGGACTTCGAAGTAGGCGGGGTCCTTTCGAAAAGGAGCCCCGTTGGGGCAAGCCACGCGGCGGCGAGGCGCATCAATTTCGGAGTGCCGCGGCCGCCCGCATGCTAATGAAGCGCTGAATATGCATTTCAGCGCTTCATTAGTAAACTTCGAAATGGCCATTTGCATGGCCATTTCGAAGTTTGGGGCCAGTGTGACACAGCCCTAACGGACTAGACTTCACAAAGCTCCAATATGGTAAGCAATATCATCCTCATTTTTCACAGCAGGATAATGAAGCACAGAGAGATTAAGGCCAAAATATTTTCAGCGTCCACTAATTTTGGATGCCCGAGTTTTTAATGTGCTGATAGAAGACATTGCTTTTCAGAGGTGCTGATCCACAGGCAGCTCCCTTCGATTTCTGCTAGGGATGTAGATGCCCAAAGCTTATGAAAATCAAGCCAGGATTCTCAGGTTGGACACCCAGAAAACAAGGAACACACACCTAGTGAATAGTTCTAAAAATGCACGTGTGATTTCAGTCACCAAAACCAGCCACAGAAGAGTCCTGTCACCTAGTTCCATGTATGTTGTCACTGGATCAAATGGCTTTCTTCATTGCCATTAGGAGAATCCACAATCCTGACCCCACTTCGCACAGCAAGTACTGGGTCCCAGTCAGGCCCCTCCTTCCCTTTTAAAAGTTTTTTTTTTCAGAAGTTTCAATTTAAAATTAGTGACCTTAAATGGCTTTTCACAGAATGACCAGGGTTTTACTGTATATAGTCCCATGCATTTTAAATGCACTATAAATAGCAACATATAAATAAGGCTACACCTCCAAGAGCCTGGCTGAAATCAATGCAACACACTATTTTCTTACATCGTTTTAAAAAAGCAACATTTGAGACCCTTAAATCAGCTATTCCCAACCAGAGGTTATGTTTATCTTGGGGGTGTGCTGTGGTCTTCCAGAGGATACATCAACTGCTTTAGCTACTTGCCTAGTTTTACAACAAACTACATTAGAAGCACTAGCAATGAAGTCAGTGCGAGCTAAAATTTCATATAGACTATGGCTTGTTTATACTGCTCTGTGTGCTAGACACAGAAATATAAGCACAGTATTTGTATTGCAACTGATTTATCTTTTAATTATGTAGCAAAAATGAGAATGTGAGCAATTCCTCAGTAACAGTGTTCTGTCACACTCCTGTAGTTTTATGTCTGATTTTGTAAGCAAATACAATGTGAACCTCTCTCATCCGAGACCTTTGGAGCCTAACTGGTACCAGATGAGAGAATTTGCCAAATGGCAAGACGGCAGTATAGTCTAGCAGCATTACCAACACTTCCACTGCTTACTGGGCTCTGAGAAGACATTTAGGGGTAAATTAAAGCTCAATAAGAGCACATAGCACTGAGAGCCAGGACACGCATCTGTAAACAAACTTTATGGGACTATGGGAAACATGGCCACACCCATGATAAGTAATTGTTCAGCAAACTAAAATCATGCCTGATTATGGATGTTGTGCCATATGAGAGAGTTCCAGATTAGAGAGGTTCAACCTATATTTGTTCAGTGAGGTGAAACTTGGGCCTATTTAATTAAAATCAGACTGCTGAAGGGGATACATTAGCCTGGAAAGGTTGAGAGCCACTCCCTTAAAGCCTGGAAAATAGACTGAAGGGACTATTTAAAGGGTGGAGATAATGCTAATTAGCATTTATTTAATATTTTAAATTTTCAAAGAACAGCACAAAAGATTACGCCTCACAAAACTCAGCCAGTGAACATCATTCACCTCAATTTACAGGATGGCAAACAAAGGTAAAGTGATTTGGTTAGGCCATGCAATGAGGTTTTGGCAGAGCTAGACCTGGTCATAAAATGCTGAGTTCTAACCCCCTTGGCTCATGCTTCCAGGTCATGCTGCCTAATGATTGGGAAGGAGAAACAGCGGGACTTATCCCTTCCCTAATGTTGATGGTTCTACTGTAACTTTACCTTGGACCAGCAGAGGCAGCGCCCTTGCTGTACGGTACTGAAAGCAAGTTGGCATGTGGTGCAGATGTCAAAGAACTCCAGCTCTCATGTCCAGGAAACATCTGCAGATTATTGCTTGAGTTCTCTATCCAATTCACTTTGGAGGAAACACAAAACGTTGGTGACTGCACCAAGTTACGGCAAGGCAAAAAAGGATTGCAGAAAACAGGCAAAAGGGAGAAAGCAATTGAATTGGTTAATAAAGGCTCCTGCCCATGGACTTGGGACAGCAATCTTCCCAAGAACAAACCTACTTTGCTCATTGTTTCTTCATTCAGCGATTCGCACTAGTCTGGATGGCAGAAGAATGGTAACAGTATCTGACCTGGCTGAGTGATCTGGAATGGAATGTTTTTCTATTGGAAAAATGCCAAGTTACTGATACCAAAACCTCCCATGGCAACAAGTTGATTTTGACTAAATTTTGTTTGGAAAAAAAACTGTGAATGCTTTGCTCAGGGTGATGTGTTCCGGGCTGACCTTATCTCAATGGAATCTTTCAAATTTTCATTTCAAAATGGCTTTTTTACTGAGGGATGTATTTAATACTATAAATGGAGCTGAGTGACTAGCTGGGTATCCCCAAGCTTTCAGGCTACTGTCTTCACAGGAGAAGCATGATGGAGCTGCTGTGGGATTATGCATCAGGAAAGCTTCAGGGGTCGCTGGCCATGGGGCAGTTCTCCAGGTGGATCTGTGCTGGAGCCAGGAAGTGGGGACCCTGCCAGCCCAGGAAACCAGTGTTCCTGCTAATTTTTTTGCATCCATGGGCAAACTAAGTTTTGTTATGTGCACCAAGGCGTGTGTGGATGTGTACCACCAGTACCACTCTGCTAATCTGCTGGGCAGCACCTAAATTTCAACCAGCTGATTGCCCAAGCACTTAGCTTACAGCGAACAATGCAGGAGAGCCAAGTTAGGATCTCACACATGGAGCTGTGAGCCATGGAACCCCAGCTGGGTTCCAATGAAAACTTGCTTGTGTTTTGGAAAAAGTTTTGGCCAATTTGCAAAAGAGTCAGTGATATGTTTTGATCCGGCCAATTGGCATGTTCTGGCAAGGCCACATTTCAATGGGAAATTTCCAACCAGCTCTACTTATGATTAATATTAAAATTTAAAAAGTCAAAATCCAAATGATGTGCTCATGACATCAAAAAAATGAACAATTTTGGCCAACTTGAAGCAAACAAACAAAATGAAAAAAATTATTTATGGTAACTTGTGGAGATTTTTTCTGATTTAGAATGAAACCAAATTTTGAAATATCAGCATTTCCCACCCAGTAGAAATTCTGAGTTCTGACCCACCTTAAATGGAATATAGAACCTTTTGTCTCTAGCATCGCCAGTCGAGCATTGTCTGACCTGTACTTCTAACCAGGCCTCAGGTCAGAATGAGCAAAATTATTATCAGCTGCTGACTGTTCAATGGCCTATGTCCAACAAATTGATTCTCTCTCAGTCCAGTTCCTCGTGGACATGTAACCATATAAAAGAAACTGCCACCGTGACTGATATTGACAGTAACAACAGGAAGATGAAGTACTGAATGGGACAGAGAAGAGCACCTCAGAGAATTTTCAGGTATAAGGGACTCTAAAGACATACTGGCAATACAAAAACCTAGTCCCAAATCAGCTCTTAACATTCCCTTAGGGGCTTCTTTTGACTCAGGACTGATTTATTATGTGGAATGAAAGGAAAGCCTGAAATGGTTCTTGGCTTTTTAGTATAATTATTAAGTAATGTAAACATGATCTATCTTCACCAACTTAGCCTCTGGGAGTTCTGTACCTCTGTAACTTTTATTCTTCTGTTTTCTGTGAACAGAACCTTTACATTTCTGAGTGCCCTTCTTGCACGTGGGTTTCAGAAGCTATTTTGTTCTCAGAGTTCAATGCAGACTGCTACAGATGACACACACACTGTGCTCTCTCCCCGATTCCTGTGTTTTCTCACTTGGCTGTTTCTTTTAACATAAGGAAGAGCTGTGCAGGCTAATGGAACCTGCTCTCTCTCTCTCTGTGAAGACATTACAGCCTTACCTGTTGGGGAGTGATTTCTCTGCATGTACGAAGCAGGATATGGTGCAGCCCGATGCCCTCGAAGAGCTGCATAATGATCGCAGCCATGATGAGAATGTGGAGCAGGAAGAGACAAAGCTCCTCCATATTGATAATTCGGGCTTCCTGATGCACACACTGCATCTGGATTGGAAATCAACCAACCACCTACTTTGAAGAGAAAAGAAGAAACAGTAAGGAAATTTAATAAAATATGAATAAGGAAAGTAACCAGACTTCCTAAAAATGTACCAACCTGATCACTAGCACTCCAGATAGCAGGAACTGTGCTTTTTGCTTAGTGTTTGTTTTGAGTTACAGGCCACACACACTTTTACAGGGCGTACGCACACACACAACAAACGCATATTTGAGCATTTTGAATAGTAAGAGAGAGGAAGCCGTGCTAGTCTATACACTATCAAAACAAAAAGCAGTCAAGTAGCACTTTAAAGACTAGCAAAATGGTTTATTAGGTAAGAAGTGGGTCTGTCCCATGAAAGCTCACCTAATAAACCATTTTGCTAGTCTTTAAAGTGCTACTTGACTGCTTTTTGTTTTGATATTTAAGCATTGGATAACAATATCTCTAATACTTACATAGCATCTTCCTCCCAAATGATTCCTAGAACTTCGCAAATTTTTAAAAGGAAGTAGTTTACTCCCCAGTGAAATGCAGCCACCTCTTGGAAGGAACATGGCCATTTCTTTTCAAAAAAGGGCAACACAACACAACAGTATAAGGCGAGATGTAAAGAATATTATAATTTGCAGATTTATGAAAACAAAGTTGGTTACCTACAGGCCTGCCCACAGAAGTAATGTCCTTAACTCTTAAGAAAAGTACTGCGAGATCCTTATTGAGCACAGCCAGGACCTAGGTCTGCCATCTTATTCAAAAGGTTATAGCAAGGTATCAACCCCTAACAAGTTCTGTGAAAACAGCAAGCAGTCCAGTGGCACTTTAAAGACTTCAATTCACTTCAGCATCTGACAAAAGTTTATGTCCTAATGGCCTAATAAATTTGTTAATCTTTAAGGTGCTATCGGACTCTTTGCTGTTCTTGCTGAAACAGACTAACAGGGCTACCCCTCTGAAAAAGGGTATGCAAAGATTAGAGGGCAAAATATCTTGGCTATTAACCTGGCATTTTCATGTATTAATTTTTCCAGTCAGATTTTAGAAGGGTTCAAATCACTTACTAGTTCAGATTTTTTTTTTTTTGGACCCTGGAGTTAAAAGAGCAGCAGCAGATTTATGTGCTATACATTAATTGTATACTATATGTCATGGGCAAAATTCAGATCGGCTACAAATAATATTTAATGCCCAGGGCCAGGGTACACATCAGGAGTTGGATTTCATTTCCATTTTTTTTAAGTGACAACAAACATGCAACTATAATTAGCAGCCAATTTAGTTTTAATAAAATAAATCAATATTCAGCTCGAACAGTTATCTTCCCAACCTCTCCCCCACCTTTCGCTTCTCTCAGAGGCACCACAGAAGACTCAACTAGTCTGCCATGGCTACGTCTACACTACAGCCATCTGTCGACAGACGTCGCTGTTGGAAGATATTTTCTGCCAAAACTTCTGCCAACCAATCGCAGCCACACATGAAAGCGGGGTATTGCCGACAAAACCCTCTAGTGTAGACATAGCCTTATGAGGAGGAATAAAGTGTTCAGGGCAGTTGTGAAATGTCCATCATTGGTGATGTTTAAGAGCAGGTTAGATAAACACCTGCCTGGGATGGTCCAGATGGTGGCTGGTCCTGCCACCAGTGCAGAGGACAGGATTTGATGACCTCTCAAGGTTGCTTCCAGTCCTCTGATGCTGTGCGCCTCCATCTCAGTTTGGCAGTTCTTTATGTAACTCACTGCCTTTATTCCTTCCCGTAATGCTGAGCTTGCTGCCTTTCAAGCAATTCCATATGCTGTACATCCATGCACTCCACACTTTGTAACACCCACCACGTGCTATACAATTGCACGGTTACCAGATACCCACATGTGTATGGTAAGGGCGACGGAGAACACAGGGCCCTCTTGCACACAAACAGAAGTACCCATCATTGGAAATAAAGCCATTCATCTTTAACCACACTGAAGCAGAAGAGTTTTATTTGGTAGGCCTCCAGACACTGGAGGGGAGTGGTGCACAAACACCCCGTATTAATGCTGAGCAGACAGCTGTGACTTTCTTATGAACTATAGAGCAAATTTAATACCCTGCTATTGTTCACTATGGCTGGGATCTCAAAATGCGTTCTGCTCACGGGCCTTTGTACAAACTGAATTTCATTCATGAACAAAACAAGTCAGGTGAGTAATCCAAACTTCATTTAGAGGTAGAACCAGAACTGCCAATATGACTGATTAAGAAGGACATGGTGGCAATTAGAAATAATCAGGGGAAATTAAATGAAAACATTTTGTCAACAAGGCAAGGGGCAAACAATGTCAGTACACCCTGGGAAAAATCTGGAAGCAAAAAATTTTTCATAGCTATGAGGGCTTGTTTATGAAGGGAAGAAAAACCAAATTTCAATAAAACATGAAAAACCCCACCCTATGTTTTCATGAGTCATTCACACAGTGATAATGATGGGACATCTGTAGGGATAAGGAGAGTTTCCTGACTGAGTTATAACATTAAAGAAACAAACAAAAAAGAGCACAGCTTTGGAACGGTTGTAACTAAAACTGCTAGGTTCAAGCAGCCCTCTAAATATTGGAGATTGTAAAGATAATTAATTTTCCTTACAGAGGTTTCTTGAACCTTCTCCTGAACTATTTAGAGTACTGGCCTCCATCAGTGACAGGATCTTAGTTTGGAGAAGACCAGTGGCCAGTTAGTCTAGCACCTCCTTTGTCCACAATACCAATTCTGTCACATAACAACTCAAGTTCCCATGAATAAAATGATGTTAGGAAACCTTACGGTGTGAATATGTCATATGTTGACCTTCTGAAACATTTTCAGGAATATCTTTTGGATGGTTTCTGAAAGAGAAAACATTGAGTGGTCATGTGCTGTATTCAAAAGAAGGTCAAGGGTTAGGGAAATGGACAATGGAAAAAAAGCTGAAAATTGCTCAATTTTAGGTTTCATCAGCCGAAAAGATGGAACAGAAAATGAAGACAAAAGAGAAATTCCACCATCTTCAACTGTTTGCTAATGAAGTGTAGAAAGCTTTTTATCTGCACAAAATGTGCAGCCAATGAGGCAGAAGCCCTTGCTTCATTCCACGTGTACATGTGCAACAATGTCCCTGGCTCTGTCATCTTCAGGGGCCGAATTCTAGCACTCTGGATCTAAATACATGGCCCTTTTTTGCTTGTGTGAAAGGACCAAGGCCATTGGCTTTGAAGCAGTAGTAGACTCATTGACCGCTACGCATGGTCCAGCCACTGGAGCGGGACAAAGAGCCATATTTTGTTAGCATAGGTGGTGTATGTGAACCATTTGAACATGAAAAATAATACACTATTACTTTTGGACAGTGCATGTCTCTCTAACTTCTTCAATACAGGGCTCTACCATGGAAACTATTTAAATAAAATGAGCCACACTTTACCATAAAGGTACAGCAACTACAGCATGTTTGCATTGCAGTTTCACTATGGTTATGTTGATGGCTATGGTTACTACATATTCATATAACTGGATTGTTACTTGAAATGAGAATATGAGAGAACAATTAGGCATAAATACAATGGAGCTAATATACCCTAGAATCTAACACTATAGCCGTGTCTACACGTGCACGCTACTTAGAAGTAGCGGCACTAACTTCGAAATAGTGCCCGTCACGGCTACACGTGTTGGGCGCTATTTTGATGTTAACATCGACGTTAGGTGGCGAGACGTCGAAGCCGCTATCCCCATGAGGGGATGGGAATAGCACCCTACTTCGACATTGAACGTCGAAGTAGGGAACGTGTAGTCGTTGCGCATCCCGCAACTTCGAAATTGCGGGGTCCTCCATGGCGGCCATCAGCTGAGGGGTTGAGAGACGCTCTCTCCAGCCCCTCAGCTCAATGGTGGCCGCGTGGAGCGGCCCCTTAAAGGTCCCCACCCCCTCCCTTTCTGTGCAGGAAGCTGAGAGAGCGTGCAGGCAGCAGCAATAACATGCGGCTCGCCTGCACACTCTTCTTCAGCCACCCAGACCCCCAAAGGACCTCATGGCCACCCAGCAGCCCCCCAGCGCCCTCAGGGAACCCCCCCGAAGGGGAGCCAGGGTTCCCGGGGCAGGAGCCAGGCCGGGAAGCGGCAGCGGGGCCCCTCCTGGATGAAGGTCGAGCTTCGGGACCTGCTGGGGCTCTGGAGCGAGGAGGAGGTGCTCCAGGTAATGGGGAGCAAGAGGAGGAACGCGGATGCGTTCACTCGGCTGGCCGAGGGCCTGGCCGCCCGGGGTCACCCTGCCCGCACTCCGGACCATGTCCAGAGTAAAGTCAAGGAGCTGCGGCAGGGTTACGCCTGGGCCCGGGATGTGGCCAGCAGATCTGGGGCCGCCCCCGTCACTTGCCCCTTTTACAGGGAGCTGAGGGACATCCTGGGCCCCCGGCACACCTCCTCCCCTCTGGCCACGCTTGACACCTCGGCTGAGGAGCCCCAGCAGGCCCCAGATCCGGATCCGGAGTCCGGCCCGGAGGCAAGCCCCGCACCCCGGGGGCCCCCCCTGGAGCCCACCCCCGGGGCACCAGAGCAGGAGGAGGAGGAGGAGGAGGGGGACTCCTCCTCCACCGACACCGGGCTCCAGATCCTCCTGCCATCCCGGAGCAGCAGCCAGGCGTCCGCCCCGCAGGTGTCCCCTGACCGTGGGAGTGGACCTACAGGTATGTACCCCCCCGGTGTACACTCCCGGGGTTGAGGGGCAGGGGTAATAGATATGTGGCCAGGGCCCTCCACATGCCCAGATGGCCATGGCCCCAAGGACAGCAGTGGCATGTCCCTCACAGGAGTGCATCAGCCCCTGCCCCCACACCCCAGCATGACAGTGCCATTCCCCATCCCCGGGGCAGGGGGGAGCGGAACCTCTAGGGTCCCCCGGGAGGAGGGGGTGGGACACCCAGCAGCAGCAGCAGCAGCAGCAGCAGCAGCAGCATGTGATGGAGTCGGGGGAGTGCAAATGCGAGACTCAGGCTAGATGTGAGCAACAAGCTGAATAGCTCCCAGTGGCTAAGGATGATCCTGGGGCTACAACTGGCAGGTGACACCTCTGCCCTGGACAAAGAGGAGGGAGGAGCCGAGCTGGGTTTGAATCGGGGGTCGCAGGTAGAGGCTAGGGGAAGGGCGAGCTGGAAGGCAGCCAGCCTGAGGAGGGGGAAAGCTACACCCCAGAGGGGCACCCCTCGGGGTCTTCTCCCCAGGACGGGTTGGAAGGACTGTCTCTGACTGCTGTGCTGTCGCTTCTGGGAGAAACTGGGCATCTGTTGCCTAAGAAACCTCTCCTGTCAGACCCTGCTGAGTGAAGTGAGAGTCACTCCCGCCGGGGGACGGGGTGCAGTGCAGGGGGACCCTTGAACCCCATCACAGCAGCATCTCCCGGGGACGGGGATGGGGAACCTGCAGCACAGGGGTGGGGGGACAAGGGCCACGGCTCAGGGCCCACACTAATGCCTGTCTCCACTCTTCTTCCCCCCCTCCTGTGTTCCGCAGCTGCACCATCGGAAGGACCGGAGAGCGCCGGTGAGGCTTCAGTGGTCTCAGAATCCCCTCCGGGGCCATTGCTCCAGGCCAGCCCCTCGGCGGAGGACTGACCGGCCCCACAGCGGGCAAGACGGCAGACCCAGCACCAGCCGCTGGCGATGGCCCCCCAGCTGCTGGCCCTCCACTGCCGGCAGGTGGAGGTCACGGAGCAGTGGCTGCGGGTGGAGCAAGGCCACCTCCACCTGCAGGAGCGGGCGCTGGCCTGGCGCCAAGAGGCATGGGGGGCCTACATGGAGACATTCAACCGCATAGCGGACTACCTGGCCCCCCCATGCCGCGCTGACCGCTGCTGCGCCCGCCCTGCCTGCTCCACCCGCTGCGCCACCCACTGCTCCTGTTGCCACGCCGTCCGCTGCCGCCCCGCCACCCGCCACCGAGGGCCATTCTGCCGAGGGAGACCTGGGGCCAGCTGACACTCGCCGGCCATATCTTCTGGTCCGCCCAGCCCCCAGCCAGCCCCAGACAGGGCTGCAGCCAAGGCGGGGATCCCGGCCGCCCACCCCCAGTGCCAGACTATAGGGGCGTGGGGCCCAGGACGTGCCCCCCCCGTATATATTCCCCCCACTGTTTTGTTGTTCGGCCTTGTATATAGTTTGTATTTATTTATTTGTGACCCCCGTTTTCACAGTCTGATCCTTCCCCCACACCATGTAAATAGTTCTCCCCTTCCTTGTTATCCCTGTTTTTTTGTTAATATATACATACATATATAATATTCAGTTACTTAGAAGTTCCTTTAGTTATTATTTGTAAGAAAAGAGTTGCAGTAAAGAAGTTTGATTTCACAAACAAGTGTCTGCTTTTATTTGTCCAAGAAAAGTGGGGGTGGGGGGGTGCTGTTGGGTGCTCCGTGGTGTGGACGTAGGGGCAGGGAGTGTTGTGGAGGATGGGGGGGTGCAGTGGGGGGCCTGGCAGCGTTCACCCCACGGCCTCATCTAAGTGGGCCCACAGGGCCTCTGGACCCGGGTCCCTTCAGGGTCCACCTGGCGACTGGGGGCAGCGGGTGGCTGCACATGGGCCCTGCCGGCCTCCACAGCCCAGCCCTGAAAGAAGGCCTCCCCCTTGCTCTTCGCCAGATTGTGTAGGGCGCTGCACGCACCCACAATCTGGGGGATGTTGGTGGGGCCTGCATCCAGGCGGGTGAGGAGACACCTCCAGTGCCCTTTGAGGCGGCCAAATGAGAGCTCCACCACCTGGCGCACGTGGTTCAGGCGCTGGTTGAAGCGCTTCTGGCTGGCAGAGAGATGGCCCGTGTACGGGTGCATGAGCCAGGGCCGGAGGGGGTACGCCGCATCTGCGATGACGCAGAGGGGCATGGTGGTGTCCCCCACAGGGCTTTCCCACTGGGGGATGTAGGTCCCCGCCTCCAGCCGGCGGCACAGGCCTGAGTTCCGGAAAACCCAGGCGTCGTGGGTGCTGCCAGGCCACCCCACATATATGCCCAGGAAACGGCCCCGGCTGTCCACCAAGGCCTGGAGGACCACTGAGTGGTAGCCCTTCCGGTTGATGTAGCGTCATCCACTGTGCTCCAGGGCGCGGATGGGCATGTGAGTCCCATCCAGAGCCCCGAAGCAATTGGGGAAGCCCAGGGTGGCAAAGCCCGCGATGGTGGCATCTGGGTCCCCCAGCCTCACAAGCCTGTGGAGGAGCAGGGCGTTGATGGCACGGACGACCTGCAGGGGAAGCACATGGGAGAGCGCCAATGAGGGGTGAGCAGGGTGTGTGTGGCCCTCCCCTGCCAGGGCCCCCCACCCCTCCCCTCCCTGGCCCTGCCCTCCCCTGCCAGGGCTGCCTCTCCCCCCCCGTGGGTCCTCTTACCTCCATGAGGACAGCCCCGACGGTGGCCTTGCCGACACCAAACTGCTGTCCCACGGACCGGTAGCTGTCTGGAGTGGCCAGCTTCCAGACAGCGATGCCGACCTGTTTCTCCACACTGAGGGCACGCCACATGAAGGTGTCCTGGTGCCTGAGTGCGGGGGTGAGCCACTGGCACATCTCCATAAATGTCTGCCGGCTCATGCGAAAGTTCCTGAGCCAGCGGTCGTCGTCCCACTCCCCAAGCACCAGCCACTCCCACCAGTCGGTGCTGGTGGGGTAGCTCCACAGCCGGTGGTGTATGAGGCGGCGGGGGGGTCGGGGTGCTGCAGGGTTGGGGGTTGCGTCCTCCTCCCCTGCGGGCATCTCCTCCTCTGTGGCAAGGAGGTGCTCAGCTGCCTCCTGCATGGCATGGAGCAGGGCGAGCATTGCTCCTACAGGGGCGGCTGGGTGGACCTCTGGCTGCTGCTGCTGCTGCTGCTGCTGCTGCTGCTGCTGCTGCTGGGGGTCCATCATGACTGCGTCACCTGAGGTGTGCGTGCCTATGGCTCTGCAGACCGCGTGCTGTGCAGGCTGAGTGTGTCTGGGAGAGGCCCTTTAAGGGAGCGGCTAGCTGTTGCCCCGGAAGCGCTAGTCCACCCTGTGACCCTGTCTGCAGCTATTCCTGGCACCCCTATGTCGATGTGTGCTACTTTGGCGTGTAGACGTTCCCTCGCAGCGCCTATTTCGATGTGGTGCTGCGCAACATCGATGTTGAACATCGACGTTGCCAGCCCTGGAGGACATGTATATGTTATTCATCGAAATAGCCTATGTCGATGTCGCTACATCGAAATAAGCTACTTCGATGTAGGCTTCATGTGTAGACGTAGCTTATATCACATATATATGGATATGAAATGCAACACTAAGGGGTTAATAAGGAGTGCAAACGGTCAAGTTGTTATGTTTCTATTTATAGGAATTAGTGTTAATTATATAATGAAAAGCAAAACCAAAGACTATCACAATGTAATTATAACAGCATTATTATAAAATGTAATAGATGATCTTTTGGCATTTTGTACCAACAGTCCACTCATCAATTTAAGAACCAAATGTGATGATGACAAATACCAGGGTATAAATCTGGCATTAACGCCACAGAGCTTCGTGGAGTTACTCTGGATTTATAGCTATGGAAAGAAGGTCAGGTTTTATCCCTTATCTTTCTCATAGTAATGTTACAATTCTAAGTGTAACAGCAGCAAAAATCACTCATCTGAGCAAAAGACAAACTCACCTTTCCTTTGCATCCAGGAAGGCTTTGGCAAAGGGATTATACTTGATTTTGAGAGCTGTTATCTTGGGTTTACAAAAAACAAGGCATGTTAGCGAAGGTAATTTCAACAGAGACTTGACATAGCATTGTCCAGAGTAAACAGAATGGACTGAGTTCCACCTCAGTCAGTGAAGCAAAAGACAGGCCCTGTATTTAACATGTGATTATATGTCAGCCAGGCTCTTTGTGTGGGAGCATTGCTCACCTCTGAAACATCAGACACTGGTTGCTTCCAAAGGCAAGAAATCAAACTAGATGGACCAATGGTCTCATTCAGTATGTCAAATTCTACATTCCTGTGACTGTTTCTCCCAAGTTGCTGAATTGCATACAAAAGTGAATAATATCTGTACAGGTTGAACCTCTCTAGTCTGGAACTTTCTTGTATAGCAACATCCGTAATGCAGCATGATTTTGGTTAGCCAGAAGACCACTTACCAGGGGTGTGCCCAAGTTTCCCATGGTCCCATAAAGTTTGTTTACAGGCACCAGTCCTGGCTCTCAGTGTTCTGTGTTGTTATTTAGCTGTAATTTACCCCAAATGTCTTCTAAGAGCCCAGTAGGTCGTGGAAGTGTTGGTAATGTGCTAGACCACTGGTTTTCAACCACTGCACAGTGGCACACTGGTGTGCTACAAAATTTCATCATTTCCCCCTCTGCAGCTCCTTGCAGAGCCACCAAAGGGAGGGAGGAATGATGATCCCATGTCATCTGGTGCTCAAGCAGCAAGGCTACCTGAGTCCCAGCTGGTACAGGGTTGGTCGGTTTCCCCATGCGGTGACTCTTTGCAGAGCTAGTGGGGGGAAAATCCCAACCCTGCAGGAGACCATTTGCGCCCAGAGGCAGCTGAAATGCTGCTTCCCAGCCCCCACGACCTGGCAAGGAGCCTGCCCCCACTCCCTGCTGTGGCAAAGAGGGAAGGCAGGAGCCTGTTGGAGCCAAGACACCGTTTAAATGCAGCATCTCAGCTCCAATCTGTTGACAGGGAGGGGAGTCTGGTCCCTCAAGCCACCCCTCACACCTGCTAGTTATTGAGTAGCCACTACAATTTTCAGTGGTTACTTGATTACTAAACATCCCTAGCACGGCACTGAGCAGACTTTCCAAATGTGCCTGTGTTCACTGTCTAACCCAGTGTATTCTGTGGTGGGTTTGAAACACTAATGCATTTGATCCTTGTTTAGCTTGTTGTATGCACTAGTATGTTGCAAACATCTCCAGTAAGACTGTAGCCATAGTAAATGTAAGTAAAGGTGATGTTTATGAGCAACCGATTCAGCTGAAAAATGTGGATATGCCGTGGAATTGTTTGTCTCATTGAAGTGTGCCAGGTTACTGAAAAGGTTGGGAACCCCTGTGCTAAACAATTTTGACCCCCCATGGTCCAGCAAATTCTCTCATCCGGCACCAGTCAAGTCCCTAGGATGCCAGTTGAGAGAGGTTCAACCTGTAGTCATTAAAGGGAAAAAAGGGACAAGGAGCACCAACCCTCATGCTTCAGGGCTCACAGCACAGTTTGAAGTCAGGAAGAAATTTCCCCACAGTATAGTACCATGGTATAGTTTGGCTAAATTATAAGAGAAGTGGAGGAGTTACATTTTCCGATGAAATACCCAGCACCGGCCAGTGTTAGAGACAGATACTGACCTAGACAGTAAGTCAATCTGTTACAGCATGGTAAGGGGATGGCTTCTGGTACAGACAGACCAACCTAGAATGGCAGTAGGTAAAATACCAGGCTAGCCTGACCATTCATCTGTCCCGGCACTGCAGTCAGATTCTAGACAAGGTGGACCAAGGGCATGTTCTGTTCTAGCAAGGAGACAGAGCATTCGACTAAATGAACCCTCAGTCTGCCCTGTACTGACAGGGAGCTAGAATCTTGGATTATGTTAACAATTGGTGCATGCTGATCTTACAGGTCTTTGGTTTTTAATATTTCTCATCAGTAGTGATCTCACGGTGTGCCGTTATTACCCACCTACCTCTTCATTTTGATAAGCAGTGACAGCTATGAATTGAGTCTCTGGAAAGGAGCAGTTCATGACCATCCTGTGTGGGCCTCCCACACGAACAATGTGAACCTGAGGCTCATATTTATGCAGGGAATTCAGCATTATCTGTAGAAGAGAGAAGACAGGACTGATAGGCAACTTGCTCAAAAAAAAGAAAAACAGACAAGACAAAGTATTGAGTCACACAATGGGCAGTCAGTCTGTGGCACTCCTGGCCAGAGGATGTTGTGAAGACCAAAACTATAAAAGGGTTAAAAAAGAACTAGATAAATTCATGGAGGATTGGTCCAGCAGTGGCTATCAGCCAGGATGAGCAGGGAGGGTGTCGCTAGCCTCTGTTTGTCCGAAGCTGGGAATGGGGGGACAGAGGATGGGTCACTTGATGATTACCTGTTCTAGTCATTCTCTCTGGCATTGGCCACTGTTGGAAGACAGGAAACGGGGTTGAAAGGACCTGTGGTCTGAACCAATCCCGCTGTTCTTAGGGACTGTCACAACTACAGCAATAATGCCGAGCCTGGAACTTTGTTACCAGGCAGACCCAGAGAAGAATCACAAGCAACGACTTGCCCTTGCCTTCTGGTCTTTGTATCATGTCATTGACACTTATTGTCAGCCCCATATTGAGGGGATATGCTGTACAACTATCACAACGCAAACCCAATACCAGCAGATCTCTTCATCCTCTCTGTGAATCCACACTAACATGCTGTCTTCTCCCCAGTTCCTGGTGGCTGAGGAAGAGGAGGGTTTCTCCTTTCCTTCCTCCATACTAACTGCAGGGTGGACTGGGACAGGTTCCAGATGAATAACATTTGGTGCTTCTGATGCAACAGTAAATGTTTATATTGTGTTAGTGCCCAAAGATGACCTCGATCAAAACTGAGGCCCCATTGTGCTGGAAGCTGTACAGATAAGAGAGAATACCCATCCTGGAGCGCATATGGCCTAAAAAACACGGGGCCCAGGCTCTTTTCCTGTGTTTTGCATGGTGCTGAGAACCGAAGGGGTGCTGGGGGAACAATACAATTATTTATTACTATAGAACACCTCCCTTCAGCTATCACATTTTGATTAAGAACACAACAAGGGAAGCAGAGCCCCAGACAGGGGACCTAAAATGCCTAAACACCCAGATTTATTTGTCCATCATTTTTCCCACACATTAAAAACTATCCCCCCATTCTGGTTCAAGAGGTGTTATAGTTATGATGCAGATGACTAGACCTTGGCAGTCATTGGATTCCGTTCTTAGCTCTGCTACTGACTCTGTGTATGACCTTGAGCAAAGCATGTTACCTGTCTCCACCTACTTCCCCATCCATAAAATGGGGGTAAATTATTCCCCACATTATGAGTGCTCTGAAGCTAAACATTAAGGGTTGTTGGGAGGGGCTTAAATAAGCTTAATAAAAATAACAACAAACTAGTTAGAAACACTACAATAGGGAGATACTGGTCAGGGGCTCAGGGATAAGGTTAAAGAAAGCATTTATAAGTTTGGCAGAATTCAATTTATATATGATGACAGATAATCTTGATGTTTATTTTAAACATTTTTTCTATTTTTAATATATAAAAGTTCACAGTTGCACAGAATTACGAGCATGTCAGCCCACAGGGGAACACTTCAGATAATTTCAATTTAAAGATACTAGGTGCTGACATTTGAAAACTTAAAGCTTTATAATTGCTAGAATACAAATTGACAACACAATGTCAAACTATGCAAAATCAATACCCTGAAATCAAACTCCTGTCTGTTCTTTAGCAGCATTTCTCTTACCTTCCTTATCTGTAGAAAATTATTATTGATGGAAATATTTTTGTTGGCTTTTGTGTGACTGGTGAAATCAGCATTCACTGATAAAAATCAAATCCTTCCAAGCCTAAATATTTACTTGAAGGGATTTGACTCCAGGCTGACAAGAACAAAACAAATAAAAAAATAAAAGATTTTGTGTAATATTTTACTTTCTGATACATACTTTTAAGGGGCTCAAAGTGAATGTTACTTATTTCTAGTACATGCAGTTTCCTTCCCGAGGCCAAAGCTGACTCACTAGAATATTGATAATTATCATGAAGCAGAAGCTGACACAGTAATTATTTCATTTAGGAGCAGCCTTTTATTCTGGTACCTGACTCTTGCCAACATTCCACTTACACCAAACAACATGGGGGAAAACAACAAAAACCTCATCCCCATAACAATTTTTTCCCCTTTCTCTAAAGTTCTTTGAAAAAAACGTAGCACACAGGACAAACTATGAAAAGCCCCCGATGATGCAGTAACCCACAGCACTCTCGGTCTCTCTTAACATCAAGAAGTCCATTAAAATCTGAAAGTGCCAATTAAGACCTGTTTATTCCTGTTTACGTTTGGGCTCCAGAGAATAATTGGCATCTGTGGGTGAAGAGGCCTCTAAGGGCCCCTCTAATTGCATAAATGCACTCTTGATGTTTCTTGATTGGTAGGTGCTTGCGATGGACAACAAGAGGTGCATTGGAAACATTGTGCTGTACCTGCCCACTTCCATTGAGCTTGTTGGTAAGTTTCACTTTACTGAAGGAAACAGAGGCTTTCATCCAGTGCGCCCCAAAGTTGGGTGAGTCGGGGTGGATGTAAACGCAGCTGTGGCTGGGTGGTTCAGGTTTCCCAGCTGGCACCCATTCGCCATTCACGTACTTCCAGCGGTGGCCATCGGTGGGAGCAAAATCTAACAGGAAGGAGTACATGGCGTTGGGATCCAAACCCGACACACTGATCTTTAAAACTGGAAACATCCGTCTGTAAATCAAACAGAAAGCAGGAGCAGGGAAAGCATCATTAATCCTGCTGTAAAAGATAGTTGCTGGTGTGGTTTCTGCAAAGATGCTCACCAAGTGCTTCTATTTCCTATTGATCAGTCAGAACCAGCCACAAAATGCTTTCATGTTTCACCTGAAATATGGAATCTCACCCCAAAATGACCCTGACTGATAGCACTAGGATTAATACTGTTGTCCTTCATTAGTCATACTTTTATGTACAAACTATCAGAACTATTAACCTCCTTCCACTGGTAGTACAGATGTGGAAGATGGCAAGAATCTGGCACTTACAACAAACTTTTAATTTGTAGAAAACTATTAAAAATTACTCACACCTCCCCCTCCTTCCCCCTGACCAGACAATCAGGAGCCAGAACTCTGACCATAAATAAGATATACCAACACAGGCAGATTTCAATTCTTCCTTCATGACACAGAGATCTGGGAAATATCACTAACACAGAAGGGGTTCTTCTGTTCAGCAGAGAAAGGTATACCGTGATCCATTGGTGAGAAATTGAAGCTAGACAAATTCAGACTGGAAAGAAGGTGTTCATTGTCAACGGTGAGAATAATTAACCATTGGAACAATTTACCAAGGGGTCGCACTGGAGTGTCCATCACTGACATATATTCAAATCAAGATTGGATATTTTTTATAAAAGGGGAATTATTTTTGGAACGGTCTCTGGCCTGTGTTATGTGGCTCAGACAAGACACTCACAATGGCCTTTCCGGCCTCAGAATCTATGAACCATATAGGGAGTTTGAAGGTGATACCTGCCTGGAATAAGGCAGGGCTCTATAGCCACCTGCTAGCTGTACGGTTGATGAACACACACAGTGAATGGGGAGGAGTGCTTCAGTCAGGGCCCAATTAAAAGCTCATTGAAGTCAATGGAAAGACTCCCATTGATTTTGGTGGAGTTTGAGTCAGGCCCTTACTACATGAAAACGCACACTCATTGCGTGGACATCTTGTGCAGGAATTCACTCTACTGGTGTCTAGTGAAGAGCTGGATGTTGTGGAACGTTGGTTTTCTTGATTTAAGGGGTTGTTGGTTTGGGGTTTTTTTTTTGGTTTTGTTTTTGGTTTTTTTTGCTTTGCATACATCATACAGTTTCACACACATACACACCCCGTTGTAAAATATGCTCCCTCTTGCCAGGGTCCCCCCCGCCCAAAACATATTGCCCCCTGGCTCCACCACTGCCCCACGCATTGAGACACTTCCCTCACTGACATGGCTGCTCCCCCTTGAGGCCCACAGGCCTCTCATTCAGCTTGTGAACTGCGCCATGTGCCAATGCTTAGCTGTGCTGGTGATACAGGTCAACACGGAAAAGCTACAGGTGGGAAGGCCAGCAGGGAGGCTGTGGTTGGGAGAGGGACTGCAGGGGAGGCGCGGGCACATTGGAGAGTCAGGCCTGAGGTGAGTGGGCTTGGAGGCACTCGGAGAAGTGGCTGGGTGGTGGTGTGCAGTTCTGAAAATGATCAGGAGGGAAAGTGAGTCTGGGGGGTACGTAGCTGGGGTGAGACCTCAATTTTCCATAGGGATAAAGGAGATCTGCTCTGATAGCTGTCCATGGGAAAGACTCTCCCTGCTGTTTCTCGCATTCAGGGAAATGCACACAACACCCCTTTGAGTCACTTTGCAGAAAGGTTACGAGACCATGTATCCTACCACTACAAACTATAGAGTCTGTTCTGGTCTGGCTATGGTCTGAAGAAGTGGGTCTGTCCCATGAAAGCTCACCTAATAAATTATTTTGCTAGTCGTTAAAGTGCTACTTGACTGCATTTTTGTTTTGCAAACTATAGAGAGCAGGTGGTGAGGTTAAAACCAGGAGCTGCCTGCAGGACTGCAGAGATACTTGCCTGGCCCCTGTGCAACAAGGGAGGGTAGAGGTCCTTGGCTTCATGGGGGGCAGGGCTGGGACGAGTCTCCCTCAGCCAGCCAGCCAGCCAGCCAGCCCTTCAGTGGCACCCAGAGCACACCGTGCCGGACCGTGCCCCATGCAGTTCCATCAGAGATTTAAAGAGCCAGGGGCTCTGGCCACTGCTATTGCTGCAGTAGCATCCAGGAGCCCTGGGCCCGATTAAATCACGAGGCCCTGGAACAGCTGCCCTCTCCTTGCTGCCTCTGGCGTTGGCGGGCCTGGCTGCCTGAAAACTCTGTTTGTTTGTTATGTTTAGGAAAAGCTGTGCAACAGGGTAACCTAAGGTGTTATGGGACCCATTCTCCCATTGCTGTAGATAATCCACTTCCCCAGCAGGTGGTAACTAGGTTGCTGGAAGAGTTCTTCTGTAAACCTAGTGTTACCTGCACCGGTGCGTAGGTCAGTATAACTGCACCTCTCAGGGTCAGGGATGGGGATTTTTCACAGCCTGGAAGATGTAGCTATGCTGATGTACATTTTCTGAACAGACCAGCCCTTGGTCTCTCTGTGTCTTGGTTTCCCAGCTAAAAAATGAGGGTGATGACACTTCCCGACCTCACAGGAGCAATACGAAGATATAGCCTGGGTATTGTGAGAGACACCGATACTACAGTGAAGTCAGACAAAATGTTTGAAATAAAAGTTGTAGTAAGGACACTGAAACAGCTCTAACATCAACAGCATCAGACTAAACACAGTGGGGTTTCCCGCTTCATCAGCGTCACAGCCCAGCTGAGTGTTTTGTACTAGTGTGGACTAGGAGTAAGTAGAGTATCGGTTTAATAACTGGTAGGTCCAGCACTTGCTGTGGCAGAATACAGAGTACCCAAGGAGATAACAGATGGATGAAGCCCCAAAAGTGAATGGTTGATTTAGGCTGAACCTCTCTAATCTAGGACTCTGTCACCTGGCAACATCCATTGTCTGGCATGATTTTAGTTATCTGGACCACCACTTACCATGGGTATGGCCAAATTTCCCACAGGCCCATAAAATTTGTTTCCAGCCACCAGTCCTGGTTCTCACTGATCTGTGCTGTTATTTAGCTGTAATTTACCTCTAAATGTCACCTCTGAGACCATTTTACCACTAAGCAGAGGAAGTGTTGGTAACGTACAAGACCAGTGTTTTCCAAAGTGTGGGCCACAGCCAGTACCAGTCCTTGGGAAAAAAAATACCGGTCCTCAGAAAATCCAGTAATCCCTCAAGTTATGCAGGGGTTGTGTCCCACACAACTACCTTGTATCTTGAATTTCGCATAAATCAGGGAGGGCTTGGGAGGTGGGTTGGGGCCCTGGGAGGGGAGCAGGGGCCACCAGCAGCCATCACTTCCCCAGGGGTCTGGGTGGGCAGCACCCATGGCTGCTGCTTTCCCGGGGCTCTGGGCCAGGAGCGCCCTCAACCACTGCTTTCCTGGGGCTCCAGAGCCCCATGTGCAGCGGGGTGAGCTGGGGCCGGGTGGGGGGTTGGGACTGGGGCATGCAGGGGGGTTGAGGTATGGGGGTTGGAGGGGAGTCCAAGGCATGTGGCTGGAGCCCACCACTGGGGGAGGTAAGCTGGGGCGTGTGGTGGGGGTGAGCTGGGCCACAGGGGTGGAGGAGTTGGGGGAGTGAGCCACAGGAGGTTTTCCCACACTGCTCTGGGAAGGGGGTTTTAGCCTGGCTGGTTGCCGGCAGCAGCAGACAGCTATTCAAGCTAAAAGCCTTCCCCCTATCTTCCCAGAGAACTGCCTAACACTGCTCTGGGAAGAGAGGGGAAGGGGCTTTCAGCTGCCTGGCTGCCTGCAGCTGCTCGAAGCTAGGCAGGCTACCAGCCCAGCAGCTTCACGTTGCGAGAAACTTGCATTAATGCAAGTTTTTTTGCACAGTGTGAAGCTGCATAAAATAAGGGTTTACTGTATACAAATTATCACTATGTACCATTATTACTGTGAATAAATAACAAATAGTGAAAATTTGTTCATTTTTCATTTTTTTATATGCGTTTATATTTCTGGGCCACAAAAAGAGGTACTGAAAAAACTGGGTCCCAATTGCATAAAGTTTGGGAGACCCTGTGCTAGACAATGCTGACCTCCTGTTGTCTGGTAAATTCTCTCGTTTGGCACCAGTCAGGTCCTGCGGGTGCCGGACCAGAAAGGTGTAACCTGTTCTATAAAAACGTATGGAGTCACGTTTTGCATGCAAGCCGGCACTGCTCTGAACTTGGGCATGAGGAGATTTGCATAAGCACCCAGGTTACGAATGCCTGTAGGTGTGTAGACAGAAAGTTGTGAATTGTAACTGTGGTGCAACATTAGCATCACTGCACAGCAGGTTTGGAAAGCAGCTGAGCAGAGACAGGGTGACCATCCATCCCTTATTGGCCGGGACAGCCCTGTACTTCAGGTGCCACGAATGCGTCCTGATTTATTTCTAAAAAGGGTCTAATTGCCCTGTATTTGCGGGCTCCTGGCTCCCTGCGCCATGGGGAGCTGGAGCCCGACCAACCCGGCTTCTGCCAGGTTCCTAGCTCCCTGCAGCTGGGGAGAGTCAGGAGGATCAGCAGCACGGCTGGCCCGGACCCTGCTCCCCATGGCTTGGGGAAGCCGGAGCCAGAGCCGGACCAGCCTGGCTGCTGAAGGCCCGGATCCGGCTCCCTGTAAGCTGGAGCTGGACCAGCACAGGTACTGCCTCGCTCATGGCTCCCCACAGCTTGGGGAAGCTGGGAGCTGCTGCTGCTCCCCCTCCCTCCCAGGCAGGGAGCACCTCTCCTCAGCAGTGTGGCAGCCCCCACAGGGCAGCCACCACCTGACTGGTAGGGTGGCCACCTGTCCTGTTTTGGCCAGGGCAATAGCTCATCCCCCTGTCCTGTATTTGGCCTGGGGAGGTCTGGTCACCCTAAGCAGAGAGGAGCAATCTCCCGAGCCAGTTGCGTACCTGAATCTAGCTTCGAGTCCTTGGTCACTTTCCAGCCCAGAAAAGCACAAAGATGGACTATTGAAGCTAATGGGAAAACTTTGAAACAACTGAGGAGAGGGTTGCTGGAACCATTGGTAAAATGGGGGGCTGAGAGCCATGGAACCCAGCTAAATTCTGTGTGTGATGGAAACCACTTCAAGCAATGGCCCCGGCACCACTAGCTCCAGCATCTCTGACTGGACACTTCCCTCGTCTTCATAACCACAAATCACACTGGTCTGAATGAATGAAAGGTTGGGGGAGGGTGGGGAAGACTTTTAAAAAGGAGGCTTGAAATGGAAGTTTTCATCCAGAAGCTGAGGGACAGTTGCTTGGCAGGTGCTGTCCTTGAAACACTGGGTTCACTTTATAGCTCCTCTGTGCCCTGGGAAACTGTTCAGAGGCATAAGGAAATTTGTATTAGACGAGGGATGGTCTCTAACCTCTAAGGTGACCAACCGTCCTGTATTGGGTGGGACAGTCCCGTATTTGGGACGCCAAAAAGGTATCCCAACTTCCTTTTAAAAGGGACAAATTGTCCTGTATTTAGGCCCTCAGGGGCTGGAGGTTGGGCCAGGAGCGCCTGCTGCTGCCGCTTCCCTGGGGCTCCAGGCGGGGAGTGCCCGCAGCTGCCGCTTCCCTGGGGATGGGGAGGGCATCAGCTCCCCGGGGCTTGGTGCAGCCAGGAGGAGCCACCCCTCATCTCCCATATCTCCCGGTCCCATATTTGGGACCGGGAGATATGGTCCCCTACTAATATGGAAACAAAGCCTGAGGCTGCATCTGCCTATATCGTATGTAACTTGTATATTTGCTTCATTTTCTCTTTGGATCTGTGGCTTTTCACTAAATAAACCCTTTATATAGATTTACTCCAAACAAGTCTACGAGGTGCAAACCACATGGAGAGTGCTCGCCAACGTGAATGGCTGTCCGCAGGTGGGCTTCACACTGCCTGCGGTGAGGAGCCAGAGGGGAAAGTCCAAGTGCCTGGAATTCATGGAGAATGGCTCTGGGGAGTCACAGGACCAGAAGGACTGTTCACAACACCCTGCAGGGGATGACTGGGCTGGTGGAAGCTGGGGTGAGACCTTGAGCTTGTGGATAGGCATCTGGCGTCAAGGATCTCTGAGCCTTTGCATCACACCACAAAGGCACCCAAAGGTACAAGGCAGGCCGTGACAGATACCCTTACTGATTTCCAGGATCCCCAAAGCATCACATGCATCCATCTCCATCTTCTTTCTGTGATTCTCTATATTCTGCTATGCCAATTGCATTATTATAGCAGAGCGTGACATTGTATTGGATACTTATCTTAGCTACATACAGGCCCATGACAGAGGGAGGCCAAGAGGGCAGGTGCCTCCCTTTCCAGTGTTTCAAAGAGGCCCAGAGCTCTGGCCACCACCTCTGCTCTAGGCCCCTTTGAAGTGCTGCAGCAGCGCTGTTCCAGCTGTGCATGGCTCCGAGGGAGCTGGGGGAAGTCAGGGGCAGTGATCCGGGTGGTGCTGGCTGACACCTAGCCGCTCTTGATCCCACTCCTTCTGGAGTGCAGAGCTGGTGTGTCTCCCCCGGCCTTGCCCGAGGGCCTGCAGCAGCTCTCAGCACTGCTGGCTCCATTAGCAAAGTCTTTAATTCTGAGAGGGGCATTTGGACTCAGTATGATTCCAGCATGTTTGGGGAAACTTCAGGGCCTAATGGAGACTCATCTACTAGAACTTGCGAAGTTGGGCATGTTATTACTGTACTGCTACTTCCCAAACTTTAAGGTCACGCAGCCTTACTTTTTCTGGTTCTATTCATGCTGCTGCCTTTGACTTGGTATGTGAGCTTGGCCAAGTCCCTTCACCACACTAGGCCTCAGTTACATAAGAATGGCCATCCTGGGTCAGACCAAAGGTCCATCTAGCCCAGTGGCCTGTCTTCTGACAGAGGCCAATGCCAGGTGCCCCCAAGGGAGTGAACAGAACAGGTGATCATCCAGTGAGCCATCTCCTGTCACCCATTTCCAGCTTCTGGCAAAAAGCTCCCCCAGATAACAGTTACTGATCTGATAGCATGTGGCCAGGATTGAACTGTGAATGTTCAGAAAGCGCTTAGGTTGGGAATTGCAGAATTACCCCACCTTTCTCCATTTGAAGTCAATGGGAGTTTTAGAGTTAGACTAGTGCTGACATTCCCTGCCATAATGCCCATCATGGCACTTTTCTTGTTATTTAAGATGTACCAGTCTCCCAAAGGCCCAGAGATAAGAACATAAGAAGAATGGCCATACTGGGTCAGACCAAAGGTCCATCCAGCCCAGCATCCCATCTGCCGACGGTGGCCAATGCCAGGTGCCCCAGAGAAGGAGAACAGAAGACAATGATCAAGTGATTTATCTCCTGCCATCCATCTCCTGCCCTTGTTCTGATGGCTAGGGCACCATACTTTATCCCTGGCTAATAGCCATTTATGGACCTAACCTGCAAAAATTTATCAAGCTCTTTTTTAAACCCTAATAGAGTCCTGGCCTTTACAGCCTCCTCGGGCAAGGAGCTCCACAGGTTGACTGTGCGCTGTGTGAAGAAAAATTTCCTTTTATTAGTTTTGAACCTACTACCCATCAATTTCATTTGGTGTCCCCTAGTTCTTGTATTATGGGAAAAGGTAAATAATTTTTCTATATTCACTTTCTCCACACCATTCATGATTTTATATACTTCTATCATATCGCCCCTCAATCGCCTCTTTTCCAAACTGAAAAGTCCCAGTCTCTCTAGCCTCTCCCCATATGGGACCCGTTCCAAGCCCCTAATCATCTTAGTCGCCCTTTTCTGAACCTTTTCTAATGCCAATATATCTTTTTTGAGGTGAGGAGACCACATCTGCACGCAGTACTCAAGATGTGGGCGTACCATAGTTTTATATAGGGGAAGTATGATATCTTTTGTCTTATTATCGATCCCTTTTTTAATAATTCCTAACATCCTATTTGCCTTACTAACTGCCGCTGCACACTGTGTGGATGTCTTCAGAGAACTATCCACTATAACTCCAAGATCCCTTTCCTGATCTGTCGTAGCTAAATTTGACCCCATCATGTAGTACGTGTAATTTGGGTTATTTTTTCCAACATGCATTACCTTACACTTACCCACATTAAATTTCATTTGCCATTTTGCTGCCCAATCACTCAGTTTGCTGAGATCCTTTTGTAGTTCTTCACAATCCCTTTTGCTTTTGACTGTCCTGAACAACTTGGTGTCATCTGCAAACTTTGCCACCTCACTGCTTACCTCATTTTCTAGATCATTGATGAACAAGTTGAACAGGATCGGTCCCAGGACTGACCCCTGGGGAACACCACTAGTTACCCTCCTCCATTGTGAAAATTTACATGGAGAAAAAAAAGCTCCACCGGGTCGCAGTTTGTCCCTTCGATTCTTCTTGACAGCATATACTGCAGGTCATTGTCTATACTTCCCCACCTTGAGCACTGGTTTTAATTAAAATATACTTTTAGAAGTTCAAAGAGGGGTCTTTGTGTAGAAAGCCTGCATGATTTTACGGTAACAGCCTCTAACACACTAATATAATCACTATACGAGTCTGTGCTTAGGACCATAGACCTTTTCATATAGGCAGCTTATGTTTTCGGTTATAGAAAGGATCCAATTCTTCTTCCACTAACATTAATGACAATTTTTATTGACTGCAGGGGAGCAGAATAAGATTGATAATAAATGCAGAGTTTAGAACAAAGCAAAAATACTGAGTTTGATCAGTGGAGAGCTATCCATAACCAAAGTAACCATGAATATCTGGTAATTACAGACCCAACAAACTCTCTCTTCCCCATGCAAAATCATTTGCCACACATGCTTGATGTATGTATTACCTCTGGTAAAATATTATTCTGTGTAGGGATAGGCAGTATAGTCTACACTGATCACTTACCAGATGGTTCGCAAAAGGAAGTTGCATTGGCTTAACCAAGTGTGTGATTTATAACCAATTTAGTTAAATCAATGCAAAGCCCTCTCATCTGAGTTTAACAGGCTTGCCTGGGTTTGTCTTAAGTTGATTAGGAAACAGCATAAGATAAAAATGAAATAAGCCATCCTTGCAGCAAAACAAATGCCCACACTGGAATTAGCTCTGCTTTAAATACATTAGTTTAAGAAATACAATTGAATTTTAACAGGTGCAACTTCTGAGTGCAGATGACGCTTTAGAAGAAACAGATGTCTTTCTCTCCCTACACACCACTACTGGGAATGACTACAGTCCCAGTGTAGTATCAGTGTAACACCGGTTAACTCGAGAACACCCGCTATTTTTGCAGAGGTTCAAGGCTTCTTGAGCTAATAAGTTGTTTTGATCTCAAATTGCTAAGATTCATTATTAGCTGCATGCACCTGTCATAACACAGTTCAGCTGACATCCACTGTTCTGCATCAAAAAATTGCTGATCTTATTAATCTCTTTCTGCAAGACTGACACACACCATCCCTTTCTGTTTGGGTGTCTCTCCCCCTTGGTGCCAGTCCTTCCATTCTATGAAGCATCCCAGTGACAATCCCGCCAAGGAAGAAGCGCGTGCTCTGAAGAACAGCAATCTCGGTCTGGCCTTGTGACTAAACCTACCTCTCGTCACACCAGAGTGGCACAAACCTAAGGACACAATCTGCCCACCTTAGAGTGCAAGAACAATCTTCACTCCCATCTCAGCAGAGCACTAGACTTTTCCAGTCGGTAAGATTCCTGGTTTAGCACTGTCTCCTTGGCATTTTGTAGCGTGCCACACATACTGCTTGTGCCCAGAAGCTAAGAATCATGAGCAATGCAGAGGGTAACATTTTGCCTTCCTAAGAGCTGCAGAATTAATCATTTACCAAAGTGCCAGCCAGATTTCTGAGTTCTCTGCCACAGACGATGGGGCACATCTGCAGAATCTGGTATTCTGCGCTGATATTCTGTCAATGGGCTTGTTTTGCACCCATTTCTATAACAAATTACTTATACAGGTGTGTCCATTTGCAGAGCCACAGAAACAGGTGAGACAGTGGCTGGGCCAACAGGTTGGGAAATATGGGGTGTTGTGAGAGATTTACTGTTGACTGGTGTGAGCTCAGGCAGATGACTCACTTTACTCAACTCTGAAGGGAGGATACAGCTCCACCTTCCTAAAGCGCATTCAGCCCTCTTGATTAAAAGCTGCTATCTAAGCATGGAGTATTGTTATCGGAGGGAATCACCGGCAGGGCGTTGGGGGAAAGCTTTTGCAGTGGGGTTGGCAGGTGGGATTGCTCTTCTCCATGGAAATGTTTAGTCCCAAGGCAGTAAATATCTCTTCCTACAATCAAGGCTAAAAAGATGCAGGAAGGGTTTGTCAGGATCCAGAAAGAAACATGAACCTCTCTGCTTAGCTTATCGACTGTCTGAGCCTGCCTCACTCCCCCTGTGCAGGATATGTGTATACACACACAACATTATACCATGGCTACAGTTTCCTTTCGCCTGTGTAAACAGCATTTGCTAATATTCCCCATATACCGTTGGATATGGTAATTACGCTGGGGACAGTGCAACACTCACCTGCCATTCTTGGTCACGATCATCTCATTAGTGACTTCCCTGAACCTCTGCCACAGCACAGCGTCCTCCAAGACAACCCGGAGTTGTTTCTCGGTCGGGTCCCCTTTGTCTCTGCCAGCTTGCAGCTCGCTCTCCACCACATTGAGCAGCCTAGAGACGGTGCAGTCACTGGGCTTCTTGCATCCCAAATCAGTCATGGTGAACTGTCCAAAACTTCTCAGCTGGCTTTAAAAAAAAACACCTCAACAATCACAAAGCATATCTAAACCCAAGCCAATTAATTAGCCACACTAACAAATCAGCTGTCCCTGATCTTTAGCCATCTACTTGTTCTTCCCCCCTGGGAGTCCCAATGGGACAATGACACCAGTGTGCTAAGGTTGACTCACATGTACATACAAAAAGAGGACTATCTCCTAATTACTCATCAAGTCAGGTGGGTGGCAGCCTGATTACGCAATTGGCTGCCTGGGAAGAAGAGTTCGCCATCCAAATTAATGGGCTTTTATCTTTTTTCAGTCTGAAGAGGGTCTAATTGTTCTGCTTGAGAACCAGGTTTCCATTAATGAAAATTGTTTCATTTCCAGACTGAAACAATGCGGGGAAATCGTGCTTGTGCTGATGAAAACCCCAGGCAAAGGGGGAAGAGGCAGCTAGCAACATTCAAGACTGGAACACAGAGATGGTAATCTTGCAAGCCTTCCCTCAGAAATTGAGGTGTGCTCACTCAGCTCCCCTTTTTCTTAAAATATAAGATAATAAAATAATTTGTTGTTATTAATAACAATAATAATAAAGGCTCCAATACACTTCCTTTTTGACTGTGTGGTCTTATGTCCAGAGGACAATTTCGTGCCTCTTTGAAATTTCAGGAGTTAGGACAAGTTGCAGTTCAGAGACATGGGATTTTTAAAAAGGTACAGTTCTCTTTTTGGAAAGTATATTAATAGTTTCTGGTCAACCAAAAAATGACACGTCAGAGAATCTTAGGCTGGTTTAAACCAATAGCCCTTGATGAGCTTTTATGTTTTTTGTTTTTTGTTTGTTTTTTTTTAAGTAGGAAGGGGATATTTTCGGAGTTATTCATTTCGTTGTTAGAAGTGTATTCAGCCCCAGAGTTAATAAAAATCTGGTGGGCTTTATGAAGCGTGCTAAGGGTCTGGCAGACTTCTGACAGTCTGCAGAATATAATAAAGTTCATCAGAGCTGTGGTATGTTTACAAAGTCCACCAGTCTTTGCAAGTCAAGAAGTCTGAGGGGCGTAGCGCTCCCAAGCGCAAAGGGGAACTTTTTGCATCCCTTGTTTGGTTGAGTAATACCTCATTCTGCAAAGCAGCCCCTTTGATTCCAATAGAGCCATGCATAGAGTGAGTCTATTGGAATCTAGCCCCAAAGGAGCAGAGCTCCAGTCTTGCAAAGGTTTCCTGCTGTACCAGACTAGAGACACTTCTTTACACAGGAACAAACTACAATTCAATTCCCAGTGGCATAAGCACTAGAGGAAGCTGTAATTTAAACAAGGCTCAAGTGATTTTATCATTGTGTCACCAAACCCTGCTAGTTTCATACCCTTGGGAGTGGGAGTGGGGCTAAGTATTTTCCTTTGTTTAGATCCCTTTCAGACTTAGGTGACTAGACCTTAAAGTTGATCATAGATACACAGTTCCAGATATAGCAATTGCATAGCTGGAATCGATTTAACTACAATCAGCTTCCCTGGCCATCCTCACAGAGGGAAGTCAGCAGGAGAAACCCTCCCACTGACCTCCCTTACTCCTTGCAAGACTGAGGAGTGAAGGGATCAACCGCTGAGCCCTGATTGTTTGATTTTGCGTGTCCTCCTTAGGCGTGTGAAATGGACCTCCCAGAATGCAGCACATGCTGATTAGGCTTCCCTGTGAAAGAGAAGTGAGTTAGGTTATTCCGTCGGCTCCAAGACATCAGCTTCCTCTCTTAGTTGCAGTATAATGGCCCATTCGTGCAGTTAATACTACCTACTGGAACCTGATTGCCAGCATCCTAGATCCTTGCAAAGCGTATTGAAGTAAAGGGGATTTGTGGGCGCTCAGCTGGCTCTGAAAATCCAGCCAGGAGGCATTTGGGGAGCTGGCTGGTGATGAGGGTTAGTATATTTGTGCAGGATGGGGACTTTATAAATTAATATTTTGGCTGGTTGTATCGACTGCACGGCAAGGACAAGAAGTTGATCTTTTCATATGCACAGCCCAGTGTCAAATGTTATAACAAGCACCTAGAGCAGGGGTGTGCAAAAGTGGTGGGGTGGACCCCCTCAGAAAGGGCATGAAATGTCATGGGGTGGGCGCAGCACAATCAACTGCTGGATCTCAGGCTCATCCACCTCTTTAAAAACGTTGAAATCTGTTACTGGTTTTATGTGTGCGCATTTACAGTTATACACCGATTAATTAAGTTTTTACATTCTACAGACTTATTTTCTTACACATGCCAAAAGAGGTTGTTTCTTTTTTTTTCATATGAACATAACCAAAGTTTCCATCAGTTTGGATCACATTGGACAGGCTGGAGGGCTCTGCTAATTGCAGGGACGAAAAGTGGGACCTGACATGAAAAGTTTGCCCATCCCTGACCTAGAGGATGGGACAAGTGGCTTTTAGTTCTTGATATATAGACCTGGAAAAATACAATAAATAGATTAAAACTAAGTGTCAACTTTTGAAAATTCAACATTGATCCACAGATATTGTGAAAAATCATTTTTGCCACCATCTCTAAAATAAACACAGATTTTTTGCCTTGTTTATGCTTCTCTCTCACATTGCACCAAGGAGATTAAGAGAAAAGATTATTTAGATGTGACCAAATGTTAGGAATTTTGTTGCTCAGAATTCAAGGAGCATCAAAGATGGGAACTTGCCGCTGTGATAATTCAGCCACATAATGACACTATTATTTCTGTAGCAGGAGTTGGCCTTTCATGGGCACATAATAGGACATAGGGCTTGATGTTCAGAGATACTGACCATTCATCAGTCCCACTGATTTCAGGTGGAGAAAGAGCTCTTCAGCTGCACCTCTGAAAATCAAATCCAAACTCCCAGCATCAAGTTGTTCATATCTCATGATAAATCAATGGACATATAAAAACAACAACAGACCACATTGGTTGGAAAGAGGAGGAAGCAGGACAGCAGTAGGGGACAAATGTTACTGAATTCCTTGAGGCCAGTCATTTGCTGATCATAGGCAGATGATGGACTTGATTAATGTTTAACAGCCTTATTTGTGACACTGAAGTAATTCAAGAAGCAGAGAGAGTCATTGCTTTGTTGTTGTACCAAGTTAACCATCTTTCTTTGGTGTACATGTTGACCCTCTCATCCAGCACCCTTGGGACCTGATGGGTGCCGGATGACAGAATTTGCTGGAAGATGAGAGGTCAATATTGTCTAGCAGCATTACCCACACACTCACTGCTTACTGGGCTCTTCGAAGACATTTAGGAGTAAATTACAGCTAAATAATGGCACAGAACACTGAGAGCCAGGACTGGTGACTGGAAACAAACTTTATGGGACCACGGGAAACTTGGCCACAACCATGACAAGCGGTTGTTCAGCTAACTAAAGTCATAGAAGAGCACGAATTGTTGGGCAAAAGTCAGCATGGTTTCTGCAGAGGGAAGTCGTGTCTGTCTAATCTATTAGAATTCTTGAAGGGGTTAATAAACATGCGGACAAGGGGCACCCAGTGGACATAATATACCTAGATTTCCAGAAAGCCTTTGACACGGTCCCACACCAAAGGCTTTTATGTAAATTAGGTGGTCATGGGATAGGAGGAAAGGTCCTTTCATGGATCGGGAATTGGTTAAAAGACAGAAAACAAAGGGTTGGAATAAATGGTAAATTTTCACAATGGAGGGGGGTAACTAGTGGTGTTCCCCAGGGCTCAGTCCTGGGACCGATCCTGTTCAACTTGTTCATCAATGATCTAGAAAATGAGGTAAGCGGTGAGGTGGCAAAGTTTGCAGATGACACCAACTTGTTCAGGACAGTCAAAAGCAAAAGGGATTGTGAAGAACTACAAAAAGATCTCAGCAAACTGAGTGATTGGGCAGCAAAATGGCAAATGAAATTTAATGTGGGTAAGTGTAAGGTAATGCATGTTGGAAAAAAGAACCCAAATTACACGTACTACATGATGGGGTCAAATTTAGCTACGACAGATCAGGAAAGGGATCTTGGAGTTATAGTGGATAGTTCTCTGAAGACATCCACGCAGTGTGCAGCGGCAGTTAGTAAGGCAAATAGGATGTTAGGAATTATTAAAAAAGGGATCGATAATAAGACAAAAGATATCATACTTCCCCTATATAAAACTATGGTACGCCCACATCTCGAGTACTGCGTGCAGATGTGGTCTCCTCACCTCAAAAAAGATATATTGGCATTAGAAAAGGTTCAGAAAAGGGCGACTAAGATGATTAGGGGCTTGGAAAGGGTCCCATATGGGGAGAGGCTAGAGAGACTGGGACTTTTCAGTTTGGAAAAAAGGCGATTGAGGGGCGATATGATAGAGGTATATAAAATCATGAATGGTGTGGAGAAAGTGAATATAGAAAAATTATTTACCTTTTCCCATAATACAAGAACTAGGGGACACCAAATGAAATTGATGGGTAGTAGGTTCAAAACTAATAAAAGGAAATTTTTCTTCACACAGCGCACAGTCAACCTGTGGAACTCCTTGCCCGAGGAGGCTGTAAAGGCCAGGACTCTATTAGGGTTTAAAAAAGAGCTTGATAAATTTTTGCAGGTTAGGTCCATAAATGGCTATTAGCCAGGGATAAAGTATGGTGCCCTAGCCTTCATAACAAGGGCAGGAGATGGATGGCAGGAGATAAATCACTTGATCATTGTCTTCTGTTCTCCTTCTCTGGGGCACCTGGCATTGGCCACCGTCGGCAGATGGGATGCTGGGCTGGATGGACCTTTGGTCTGACCCAGTATGGCCATTCTTATGTTCTTATGTTCTTATGTTCTTATGCTGGATTACGGAGTTTGCCGGATGAGAGAATTCCAGATTAGAGAGGTTCAACCCGTATTATATTAAAGTGAGCACCACATACCATAATGCAAAATACTTTGGAGCATTAACACAAACGCCACTGTTGTCAAATCCAGATGCCTAAAGCCAAGACCCAAATTTAGGTTATCTAAACAAGTAGCCTGATTTTTGGAAGTCTTCAGCCTCTAACACACCCATTTAAAATAATGGAAGTTGTGGGTATTGAACACTTTCATGGCAAGTTCTTTACATGGATTCTCAAGATGGCTCAAGGTGCCAAACTTTTACTCCCTACATTTGGAAATTTCACCAAAGGGAAATATACTTTAGGGGCCTGTCTACACTAGCCCCCTCCTTTGAAGGGGGCATGTAAACGAGCCCAAAACGTTTTGGGAGTAAAGAACTTCAAAGTTGTGCGGGTACTTCGGCATACCCCTGGCTACACTGCTTGCCAGCACTTCGAAGTTAGCAACTCAGAAATTTGCATATCAAGAATTATGCTAATGACGTGCGGCATATGCAGCGCAGCACCTCTTTGCTATTCACTGCTCAGGCTTGTTTACGCGCCCCCTTCGAAGGAGGGGGCTAGTGTAGACAAGTCCTAGCTGTTTAAATGTTCTTGCATTTGCACATATAGAATCACTGTCTTATAGTTGAATTAATACAGTCTTGGGGTTATTAAACCAGCATCATTTGCCAAAATGCAAGGTGTCCCCCTCCCTGACTAGTCAGAAGGGTTGAAATGGGACAGACAGACATCTCAATAAGCCTGTGGAGTCCCAGCTTTTATTTTATCTTTCAAAAATTAGTTTCCAGGTGTTGAGGTTTCAAATATACACACATATCTCAAACGCTGGGGTGAGCATAACTCAGCTAATAACAGAGAGGTAGCCGTGTTAGGCTGTAGCTTCGAGAACAACAAGAAGTCTTGTGGCACCTTAAAGACTAACGGTTATTTTGGAGCATAAGCTTTCGTGGGCAAAGACCCACTTCACCAGATGCATGAGTGGGGGCTGGTTTCAGAGGGGTAAGTCTGCCTGAGTTTGCAGCCAGCCTGAAAAATTGCGCTGATCTGTAAACACCCTCTACTGATCTCACCAATCAAACTCAGAGGCCAATGAAGATATTTTAAATGTCAGTTAGTCCACAGCTCATTAATTCATATGATAAAGGAGCTGTAGTGTCAGAGCAGGAACGCCTACCCCCAGGTATGGGGTACATCCCCCTGGGAGGGCCCAAAGGGTAAGCCACTGGGGTGCATGGGGGATCCAGTAAGACGGATGGCTTTTAATGACAGAGGGTTTTGGGGAGGGAGGCGGTGATCGGTTTCATTTTTATGAAGTGGAGCGTAACTTGGAGAAGTGTAGCAAATGCTGCATTCGAGGTAAAACATAGACCATTTTGCTCCATTTTGTATCTGATCTGCCTGTATCTCTCTCATTCTTCCATCGCTCAACACTTCTAAGGCAACCCCTCACTGGGGCTCCAGCAGCATGTGAGGCAAGAGCAATGCCCAGAAGAAAGGACATGGGCCATTCTTTCCAAAAGCCCTTGCACACTCTGCTGGGTCTTCTTCTCATTTGATGTATATAATAAAATGGCTCCAAGTCTGGTATTTGCTTCAGCATGAAGCTGCCTTGGTAAAGAACACATGACATTGGCTCTTTGTGTTCACCAGCCACTAAAACTGACCAAAGGTGCTTTCCTGACGCAGCCATAGGCCATGCTCCTTGTAAGCTGTGTGCCTGGGCAGACACCCAGGAGAGATTCAAATGCTGCCCAGCTAATTAGCAGAGCACCCACAACCCTCTACAGTGGGCAGGATGTGTTTCCATTCATGGTGCACATCTACATATGTGTTGGTGCACATAACAAAATTTATTCTGCCCACAGATAGAAAAAAAGTAGAGGGAACACTGCTTATAGGCAGAAGGTGGCTGCAGGAGTAATGTTCATATCTTATTTGCATCTAGTTCCTGTAGATATTTCAGAACACAACCTTACTATCAGGGATATTGGGGGGAACAATGGAGCTATGCCTATCTCACAGAGCTGGAAGGAACCTTCAGAGATCATTGAGTCCAGCCCCTGCCCTCACAGCAGGACCTATCACCATCCCTGACAGATTTTTTTTTTAATCTATTTGCCCCAGATCCCTAAGTGGCCCTCTCAAGGATTAAGCTCACAACCCTGGATTTAGCACACAAACGTGCAAACCACTGAGCTATCCCTCCCCCTATACCTATACACAAAAAGCTAACGTTTATCTTATAAATGTGAGTCCGCATTGACAACCCAGTTCTATGAGTTATACAAGCAGGGAGCTTAAATGTTCTTGTGTGACTTGCATCGAATCAGAACTACTTGATGCAGCTCAAAATGTCAAATTACTGGATACACCTACTAGGAATACCAAATCCAAAATTTATATCATTGTTTAGCTAAATAATGTTAAATGAATAGCAAGAGGGGAAGGACAAGGGGAAAGAGAGGCTAAATCCATTAAAACATGCACTAGGATTTTATTTTGCTGAGCTCCAGCAATGAGTGTGCTGACCGAGGTGTTGCTTGGATTATTTCTTGTTGGACTGATTAAACTCAAACCCAAACACTTTTGGCCAACAGGTGCTGAGCCACAGAAGGAAAAAATAATTAGCAAGGCTTGCTCTCCGCCTGATATTTGATAGCTGGTTTTTGTCTTCAAGCCCACGCCTGCAAATAAAAGACAACCTTTCTCAATAAGAGGACACGCACACAACAGGACTCACTCTTTCCATTGCCCCACCATCCAACTGAACTGCTTGAATAAGAAAGCTTCACTGAACGTTCGGTTCCAGGAGCCGCGTGAAACTGAACACCTCAGACGGCAGGCCACCAGCAGGAAAATGACACCTATTAAGTGAGGAGTTTGTAATTAAAAAAAGAACAAAAAACCAGCTGCTTTCAGAAGTTTTTAATCACGGCTCTAGCCCCCTGGGAGATTATTGGACTATAAGAGATTTAGGGAAGATTAGCCTTTTCATTACTGGTGGGGGGTTAGTTCTCATGCAGCACAAAACAGACACGTTTCTAGTACATGTACGTGTATACACATGCACCAACAAGCACACGCACACACACACAAAACTTGTGCTGTTTGTACCTGATTGTCTGGAATTTCAGTAGCTATCATTATAGGTAACAGGGAAATGCAACTATGCCTTCCTATTCTGGGAGGGAAAAATTAATTGAAAATAGATCTGGTGTAGCAAGACTGAGCTATTAAAAATATCTTATAAGGTAATTATTGTATTCTCTTCTCCTTCTTCAGCTTCTTCCTGGATCTCCGTTCTCTTCAAAATCATGAATTTGTCTCCATCATTTTGCTTATGTGGTAGATCAGTATTATTGCCCCATTGCTGCAGTGGGGAAGGTGAGAAACAAGAGAGGTTAAAAACTAGTTTGCATTTTCAGCCCTTACATTTCAGAGCCTTCTGAGAGGCAGTAGTTGGATGTTTTGCACTGGGAAAGAAGAGTGAGGATTTTGGCCTGAAGAAAAATAAGGCTCTAAAACCACATGGATGGCACCTAAATTGAAGAGGCCTCATTTTGCAGAAGGACTAGCACCTCCATATCATATTTTTTTTTATAAAAAAAGCGGGGGAGGGAGCAGCAGGAGTGCGTCATCTTTGAAAAAAATTTTTTTACTTCTTTCCCCCCATCCCACTGATGGCATTGTCCAAAACCACTGAGGGCCTGTCTATGCTTACTGGGTGGCTGATGCTCTGGAGATTGATCTTGTCAGGTGCAATTTAGCAGATCTAGTATGGACCCACTAACATGAACACCGAGGCATCCCTGTCAACCCCACTACTCCTAGCAGTTACGAGAAGTAAAGGAAGTCAAGGGGAGAGTTTCTCCAGCCAACCTTCTACTGTGGGGATGGCACAGAAAATTGATAAAAGGTAGGACTCAGCTACACAACTCCAGCTACGTGAACTGCATACCTTAAATCAATTTTCTCTCCTAATGTAGACCTGGCACAAGTCTGTCATCCTCATGAGAGTCATACCCTGTTTAGGTAGGCAATGCAGAACTAGCATGTGCTGAGAGTGTTTATCAGCAGTGGAAAGGAATCCACCTCATGCCTGCTGTAAGAGTGGGATCCACAGGCTTGAAAAGAAATGTGGGCAATATTGTATTAGATACAGTCTGGGGAGGAAAGGGAGATGGTGTGTAGGAGCTTTCCTACATTTAAATACAAATGCAATCAAAGCCGCCCTTCCTGCATCTGTGTTTCATGCTACACCAAACACCAAGTCAGAGGGGGCCATACCAAATAGGCCCAGTAGCATCCTTCATGCAAGTGTCAACTTACAAAGTTGAGGGTGTTGGTATTAACTGAATTATGGACCTCACCCCTGACTTTCTACTTAACAGTATGAAAAATGAGCCGAGTCTTTGTTCTCCCACAATCCTGTCACCCTGAGACAGAGTTACAGCAAAGCCAGTGGGACAGCCCTGAAATAGCTGCTCCAACCTACCCCATGAACACACGTGTCATGTCATCATTGCCCCTTGCTTATTACCGCAGAAACCTAAAAGCCCAAATCTTCAAAGCCACCCCCTCCTCCATGGCCTGCCAGAGGGTACCTGAGAAAACTACCAAAAGGACAATAAAAATATGCCCATCTCAAATCTTCTTCTCATTTACACCTACAGTTAAGTGCTCCAGCTCTCAATGTACTCATGCTTGCTTTCTCTCTCTGTGAGCTCACAGGAGCAGAAATGAAAAAGGAGCAGCAACCTACTTCTCTGGAATCACCTGTGCTTGATGGGATGGGCAATCACCATAGCACCCTAAAACTCCAGATTGCTACTACTTAGACTGGGACAATAGGGAAGGTGCAAATAGATATTAAGCCCTCTCAGCTCCCAACACCAAATTCCTTACACCGCTGGGAACTTCCCCCAGCAAATCAAAACCTCAATAAAAAGGAACAGTAAAAGTTGGTAAAAATGGGAACATCATTCATCTCTCAGTCTCTCACCCCAAAAGGGACATATGCTACCAGCCTACAACCTAAAAAAGGACAGTCTCTGCCCCTGAATTTGTGAGGGGCGTAACAAGATCCACTGACTCGAAACTGAACCTAGAAAAACGGAAGGCTAGACATGAGTATCAAGTGTTTAACAGTAAAGGTAATTAACCCTTGAAACAAACTTACCTAGGAATGTGGCTGATTCTCCAATCACTATGAAGTCTTAAAATCAAGACTAGGTACATTTCCAAAAGATATACTCTTGTTCAGCCAGACATCATAGGCTTGAGGCAGAACACATTTGGTGACTTTCTGGACTGTATTATGCAAGAAGTCAGATTAGCTGATCATATTGGACTCTTCTACGTTTACTCTAAGGACCTGATAGACAGTAAACTCTTAAGGTCTCTGTCTTCATGTGCGTTGAGACAATGTTTGAAGACAGTTGGGCCCTCGCTGACTGGTTTTCCACTGAAAAATTTACTTTCAGCTGTGTGTGTGTGTGTGGGGGCGGGGTTGGTTCAAAAATTTCTAAAAATTCTCAGTGTTGTTGGAAATAGTTTATTTTCCACTGGAAATATTGTTCCCATCTCTAGAGCTCCCTTACTGCTTCTCAGCCTGCCTAGGGGGATGTTGGGGAGCTTGGGGTCTTCAGGCTCTATGGGCCAGGGCTTCCAGTTCCTCAGCAGACTTGGGAGCTGCAGCTCCCAGAGCTCCTGGCAGCAGCCCCAAGACCCTCAGAAACATTTTAAAAATGTTAAAATAAAATCACTGCATCTTATCCTGTAAGAATTTCCATTTTTTGTACCTTTTTAATTTCAGAATTTCCCACAGAATGGGAATTCCAGTTACCAACTCTCTCAAGGGCTGGCTGAAGACTGTTGAAAGAACTGAACTAAGAACTATCACAAACTTCTCCATCACCTGCTGTAAGTGCAATGTGCACTGCCTTCTCTAACCTAGCAGCAGGTGTAGATTTAGTACATCTGTATATATTAAAAATCCTAAATGTTGACAAATTGTAAAGTCGCTTCCTTGAGCACACTTTGGTTTGTTATGAAATATGCTCAAGAGATCAAACAATCGATGTCACTCAGGTTTATTAAAGCAGTACAAGGGAGAAAAAGTTACTATCTAATGCCAGTCTCCAAAGAATACTGTTACACAGTGAGATTACACTCACCTTATGCAAGCATGCGCCAAGAAGTTCTAAAGCCATCTTTTTACGCCCTACTTGTTTACCAGTAAAAAGGTACTCTATTTGTCACCTGAAATTAAATGTAATCCCTTTTTTACTTTGTTTCTAGTACCATGGTGTACTTTATGTTTAGTTCTGAATCTGTGCATTCCAGATCATACAATACCCAAATCTTTCTTCTGAGCAAAAAAATTCCAGGTACTAAGAGGCATAAGGACACTTTCTAGGTTTCTGTAACACCTTTCTTTTTGCTGGGGGAAAGAAAAAAAAAAAATGCATTTACTGATACTGACAGTTACCTAACTTACCCAAACCCAGTCGCACTTCAATGTGCTATGGGAAATGTAGTGTGTGTGTGTACCAGATGAAAAAAGGGTACAGGCCAATTTGGCCTCTATAACAACTGCTTTACTAATGTTTAATGATAGATATTCTTAAATACTTGGAATATGTTGCAAATAGCATTATCAGCCTAATGTACAGATATGGCAGCCCACCTATATATTAGTCAACACAAACAGAACACTTTACTACACATAATTCTCCCCCTAGGGGGAGCTGAGAACACACACAGTAATTAGCCATATTGCTTAATGCACACTACAGGTTGTGTCTCCCTAGCCTGGCACCCTTGGAACCTGACCGGTGCTGAACCAGAGAATTTGCTGGACCACAGGAGGTCAATATCATCTAGCAGAGGGGTTCCTAAACTTTATACAATTGGGACCTGGATTTTTTCAGTACCTTTTTTGGAGCCCAACAATATATACACATTTAAAAATGAATATATTTCCACTGTTTACTATTTATTCACAACAATAATAGTACATAGTGATAATTTGTATATTTTCTAATAACAGGTAGTTTTTATTTCTCCAAGGACTGGTACTGAGTCATGGACCACGCTTTGGGAAACACTGGTCTAGCACATTATGACACTTCAGCATTCTTACAAGGCCTCTAAGGGTCAATTGCAGCTATATAACATCACAGAACACTGAGAGCCAGGACTGGTAGCTGTAAACAAACTTTATGAGACAGTGGGAAACCTGGCCACATCAAGTGTAAACGGTCATCCAGCTAACTAAAATCAAGCCAGATTATGGATGTTGCCAGATGAGTGTGAGCTAGACTAGAGAGGTTCAACATGTAGTGAAAGGAACTTGTGATACAGTATGCAGTAGAAATCACCTACCCAGAATAGAGCCTAGAATGTTGTGGCTACAACCAGACATGTCACTCTTCCTTTTATTCAAAATATATTGTATACAGGTCTTGAAGAGTGTCAGTAACTACAACCAGCCAAAAAAATAAAGGGCATACTAAGATTTTAAAAACCTGCCTCTGATTTTTGGTCAAGGGACTTGACCAAGAACAGAAAAGACAGTGTCGAAGACAAGATTTGTCCAAGTGTTACTGGCTCCAAATCCTAAGTTCACTCTATAGCTCCTCACTTGATCTTTATTTCATTTCACACCAAAAAGGCAAAAGATGCCATTTTTATTCATGAATAACTTCATTTGCAGTTTCATCAGAAAACTCTGCATCATTTAATTTAAAAATGAAAAGCAATTATTGAAAGGCACCAGATCATTAACTGCGGTATCAACTTTATTGAAAAACAATGATGTTCACATGTCTTAGGATGTAGCTTCATTACAGAAAAAATATTGCAAATAAGTTAAAAAATGTTTACTGAACAAAGTCAGACAAAGCAACCAGGATATATACAAAGGGTCCAGAAGCAGATAATACAAAACAGTTATTGTAGCAGAGAAATTCACAAAATGTTTTACAAAAATCCCTCAGTTGACAAAAAATTTTTTAAAAATATTACATAATATTTCAAAGCGCAGCACAAGATTTTAAAAATGGAATGTCCCCATAGTTAGCAGCTGTGCTTCTCTTCACAAACTGGTTATGATTTACTATGCTCTTATCATGAATGCATTTGCAATTCAGACAAAAGCATGTTTTGTGAGTAATTTTGCTGAATGATTTTTAGATACTATAACAATACTACAGAGATCTTGGGGGGGGCGTGGATCTTGAAAAGGAGGCATTAACATGATGAAAAGAAAGCAACTGAGCTGATTGCAAACTGTTTTTAGAAATTAAACAGGTTAAAACAATGTATTGCAGTCATACAAAAAAGGGTCATCTTCTGGTTCATGGAGACTGGCCAAACATGTTTCCCAACCCAGAGATCTACAATGCAGTTTTTGACCACCATGTTTAATAAGAAAAGAAGTGTGGCTATATAGCAAACTACATACTAGAAACAGTGGGTCACACATCTGCATTAAAAGATAAAGTAGATGCAGGTTGCTCCCAATGTACAGATATTTGGCACAGTGTTTCAACTCGTTGAATGAAACCTGCCCCAGAGATCTGGTAGCTTCACTGTCTATTCCAGAACATACATATGACATGTGAAACTTAAACTAAATTTTTACAAGATATTTTCTGTACCTAAAACTTGGTGCAGAGTACAACACACATTTCCTTGGATTTCAGGATTGCTCATTCAACTTGTCTTTAATATTCAATAGTTATAAAATTATTAACAAGATTGGATATTGTGTTCTTCTAAAATTTGGTTATCACTAAAAAAAATCTCAGGCAGTGTCAGTATTCAAAGTGCACTTCATTATGTGTCAAAGTGAGGTCCTACTCTGAAGAATGATTAAAAATTGCATATAGGCTTTCCAGATGCTCCAGAACTGATGTGCTTTCTTTACAGGCGAAAAGATTTTCCCTAACTTCCGTTCCTAGTGAATCTGACAAGTCAGGCTTTTTGGAAACAAAGAAAAAACTTCCAGTCTAGAACTGTATTTTAAGGCTTTTTTTTTTTTTTTTGGTTTAAGTAGCATGTATTAACATGGATTGCAGCTTCAGCAAATGAAAGACAAGCTGGTTTGAGACTTTCAAGTATATCTAAGGGAGCTAGATGCCTGAATCCCTCTGAGTTTGGAACCCATATCCCTTAGTATTCTTTGAAAATCTCAGCTCTCATGGCTGTAACACCTTGTACAACTAGGAGAGAGCCTGATAAGAGAAAGAAACTTTGAGATCCAAAAAATTAGACTATTTTCTATGCATTCTCAACACACACTGAGCAGAAAAATGTTGAATATGAGGGACTGTACACAGGAACCTGGAGGTTTTAAGATATCTAACAACTCATCAATAAATAACCCATTAGAACACAATACACAAGGAAACTTGTTTTACAGACAGAACTGACTGCCTTCTCAGTGCAATTGAGTTCACAGGGAATATGTTCTACTCTCCAGTTTCATCATTTCCACATTAGCTACAGCATTATGTTGTTTGATAGCACAGTGGATGAGGTGTATATGCAAGGCAGGTAGAATACAATGGCTAACGTAGGACACAGGCATACAATAGGACAGGTTAATTACAAGCACAGTTATGGGAATGCAACGTGTCACTAACCAGCCAAGTATTCAGCTGCCATCAAACACAGCAGCCATAAGAACAGAGATTTAGTGAGTAAGTAGAAGTCATAAGTCTTTGTTTCAGTAGAATTAAGCAGTTTTATTAGGGAAAGCCATTTGGAGGTGAACACACAAACCTGAGTGTTTCTCATATTGGAGAGAGTCTAGATGGAGTCCTTCCTACCAATTTAGCCCCCCACCACAACAGTATGGTTCAAAACTTCACAGTGCCAGAGGATGACATGAACTTTGTTATAACTCAAGTGGTTATTATGCCCCCACTCTTTCTGCCCTCCCCTTTCTTTTTAAGTTGTGAATGCTGCTTCCCTACCTCTCCCCCTTAAAGACATTCAGCACCCCCCGCCCACCCCCCGCCACACAATTAACTAAAGTTTACTTCTTATAGCTTATTGACTCAAGAGCTGCCCAGCTGGAACTCTGTGTTTCAAAGACCTCGTGGATCTGAAATTCAAGACACCCAGACGCTCTGCGTGCTGGCAACGAAGTGACAGTATGGCTCAAAACCCTAAATTCCCTACTTACAAGAATCACCTATTCTGCTAAAAAGTGAGCAGAAGGGTTCTAAGTAGCTAATATGCAGATATGAAAGTTTTATCCAGTGTATACAACTGAGGTTTGACGCTGGTGCTCTGGTGCAACAATCCAGGGCAAGCGCTAGCCCTTTAGGAAAGCAGTAAAGGTCAAGGAACGAGTGATCTGAGAGCAGGAACAAGTAATCCAGCACTACAAGATATTGTGGCTAAGCTCCTACATTAGTGGACCTGCTTAACAGCATTTTTTTTAAGGAGGAGCTAGAGCGGGAAGAGAAGAATCTCTATTCTACTTGCATAGAGCTTTCTGAGAGTTCCCCCAGAGACAGTAGCGCTAAAATAAATTTGGCCTTGGGCAAGGCATTAAGAGAGATTTTCCAACTGCCTCTTTCAGAAGCATTTTGTAAACCCTGGAAAGAGTCTCAATAAAAAAAACTGGATACAACCCTTTGGCAGGATACAGACTGGGACATAGCTCAGATCCCCGCTAGGCTGAGGCACACAAGTGAAGTTACTTGACTTAGTTGGGGCAGGAGGAGGGAGCATAACATCTTAACTCCCAGCTTTCTCTTTTAACCACTACATCATGCAGCCTTGAGGAGGCATAATAAATCAAAGAACCATATTTTAAAAAGTGACTCGCTGGAAATGAGATCTCAGAAGCATCTGAAATAAAAAAGAAGCCAAAGGAAGCCAAACCTCCCAAAGCAAATGTGATGCTGTTGTGAGAGATGGACAAGGCTTTTGTATGTGTCTAAGCAGAGTTTTGTTTTCAGGCTGTCACAAAGCCTATGAAAATCACTTCCCCGGAGAAAACTCAATGGCTGGACTATGCTTGGTATCCACCCGCCTGCAAATCGTGTGAGAAGTCAGACCTCCAAAAGGGGGAACACAGTATTCCAATCAGCAACAGAACAAGTCAAGCAGCTGCTTCAAGAACAGCAACAGGCGACAACATGAATGGGCAACAGGACCTAGTTCTCCCCAAGTTGTCCACTTGCGGATGATTTGGAAGAGGGACCGTAACTGACCTGAGCCTAGGTGATGCATTTGCCACCTCAGGAAGGATATTTTATGAGTGTATGCTGCTGCCCTGCGAGTGCCTTAGGAAGTCTGTGTCAACCCAGACAAGCTGTCTGCTCAGCAACTAGGGACCATGGACAGTCAGAGGTTATAATTGTGTACAGATTCTGACTTCAAGTGGGAGGCTGCTACAGTTGGAAAAAGTCAGCCCTCACACACCTGCTGTCACAGCAGGACCTTAGTAGCATAAAGATAAAGGCAGAATGGCTTCTCTGATAGAAGTGGAATAGTTCAATACTGTATGGATGGGAACCCAGGAGAACTAATGTACATACAGAGGAGAGCAGAAAGGTGGTTGTTACAGGGAAGTTCCACAGTTTCCACCCACAGAACTGCAACATAGGCTAAGACAACAGATCAGGGCATCAGCCTAGGCTGCAGAGCCTCTATTCCTGGGGAAAGAGAGAGAGATTGATGCGACCTGTTAAAACCTGGGTGATCCAGAGAAGCTACTGCTGTATCATGACTCCTGATTTTTAAAGCCATACAGGTAGAAACAGGAAAGTATCTTGGGTCCTTTACTGTTCCTTCCTTGAAAGGAAGGAGCTCAGGAAAGTACAAGTTGGCATATTAATTCCCCATTTCTCCTCATTCACACACAATTTTATGGGGGAAAATGTTTTCTATAGCTCTTCCATACTTCCAAGCGTAGCTGGGGCATATTTTTAAGGTCTGTTCTGTTCCTGATGATTTGTAAGAAAGTAACTTTAGCCACAAGAAGCCCACAGATAACTATTTAAACTGGATGATGGCCTTTGACGAGTATCTTGTGACAGCGGAATGCACTCAGCTCTCTAGAATAACTGCAAGACACAAAGGTTTGGGTTTTTATGTTTTTACACAACTTCTCAGTTTTTAACAAGTTTCCTGGATGCCATGAAACTGGTTTCTTTCGTGGGGCTGATGCACTGTTTAGTTGATGGCCTGACAAAAGTTAATTTGGCTATGAGACATGGGTAAGGTCATAGCTATGCTACCAATGGGAAAGTTTGCCCTTAGGTTACAAGTTGCAAACAAACTCCCAGATGTGGTCATGTTTGGGGGGGTGGGGGGGGCCAGATAGGGCCTTAAGGGACAAAAGGATGAAGACTGAGAAAAAAAAAAAAAAAAAAAAAAGAACACACCAGATTTTGCATACATTCATCTACTAAGCTTCACTGATCATCATCTTCCCAGAACATGGTCTCAGCCTACGAAGTGAAAGATAAGCTTTGGTACAAGTTTAGGGTAAAGCTTCATTAAAAAGAGATGCAAAGTGGTGAAGCAGTGTCCACACAGCAGAAGAGTGTCAGAGGACAGAACAGATACCAAGTTTGCCAATCAACCACTGTATAACTTGGAGGCAGATGACGCTGTGCGGTGCTCACAAAAGAGCTTAGTTAAGGACTCACAGAGAGAGGATGCTAAGATGGCTTTGGAACTTGATGCATCATAAAAATCCCAGCCATTAAGTATAATTTGTTCAAATCTGGCAGTTTAATACTGCATGCATGTCCTTCCTGATAGCAAGGATAGCTTCATGTCACTCTCCTCAGAATACAGGCACTGGAAGATCATACATCTGTGCATTTCTTCTAATCCACAGAGTGACATTTGAATCACAGGGGGATTTAAATGATCTCTCACCTCTGTGCAGAGAAGTGAGAAACGTAATGAACCAGTGAGCGCTATAAGCCAGAAGAACAGGGTCCTCTGCCTTTTCTAATGCTGTTTCGGCCACCCTTTGCAGAGGGAAAGTGTGGTATTTTTAAAGGGTGCATAAAAATGCTTTCCTATTTTAAAATAAACACAAGGACCATTTAGAATAAATTTCCAATAGAGTCTGTGCCCAGAAAAACTGTTTTCCCATTTTTCCTACCGGTCTTGGGTTGCATTACCTAACCTGATGTGAGAAATGCAGCTCCCTGTCCTCCTTTACAATACTACATGCTGCTGTAGGCAAGTTGCAGAAATCAGGTCCCTAATGGGTAAAAGGCCTCTTAATTTACCTTGGTTACACTGAACTCCTGGGCAGTCTTCCCAGTGGTGATCTGTGCCCTTTTTTTTTTTTTTAAATTATTTTACAGAGAAACTGTCAATAGTTTAAACCCACACTTTAGCAGTTGGGTTAAAAAAATGAAACTTTCAAAAATATTTAGTCAAAATAGTTTTCCCATTTAGACTTAAACCTTCTCTGGTCATGTCCCAAAACCAATCACTTCACCACTGGACTCCTGCACGAGAGCGAGAAAGTGAGAACAGACCAGGTGAGTTTCACTATCTAGTGCACAAATTAAACAAAAAGCTAAATGGGTTTTAAAATTATTTCATAGCTAGGAGGTCACAAGGTGCAGGCCCGATCTACTGTAGAACAAATTCTCAGCTGGTTAAAAATAGCATAATTTCATTGAAGAAAACAGAGCCATGTTGCTTTACACCAGTGAGATATCTATTCTTTTTTTGAATCTAAAAAGGTGTCTTTTAATCTAACAGTTTAAATGTTAACTGTTTCAGTCTGCACAAATGGTGTCATTTATCTAAAACACCATGTTTAGCTGGACTTAATGCAATAGAAAGCACCACTTCATCATTCTGACTCACATAATTGTTTATAGGCAACTGAATGTGCTGGATTTCAATATAAATCAGCCTCCCACCACAAGCTGCAAGGCATGTGTTTAAGACAAGTAGGAAGAGGCACATCAAATGGTTAGCAGAATTTGACTGTACGTCCTATAATTTCACAGAACAGCCCATATACCTGTTATGACAGACAAACAGTAAAACATTTCTTCACAGCATCCCTGTGGGGGAGAGGGAGAGAGAAAAATAGTGATATGACTGGGCTGCTTTTCCAAATATATCATTGCAGTAACCAAGATAGGCTGCTTAAAGACTTGAACATTTATTCCTACGTAGTGTACAATTCCATATGTAAGGCTGTAGGATTCCCCCTTGAATTGTACATGTCTGCAACGTGTCTAGTGATATGTACATAGTGGATACAGTTGGAAGTTTAATTGAAGGGACAGGTGCACCTAGGTACCTGTCAGGAGAGGGGAAGGAAGAAGAGGTACGGAGGCTGAGAAGAGGGAAGAGAGAGCATGCCGAAATTGGACACAGGTGTTTGTATGCATGCATGCATGCTTAAAAAAGTATGGAAAGAAAACCTTAAATGCATATATGAAAATCTAAATTAAGTTCCCACAGTATAGCTAGTTTAGCCCTTGTTAACCTGCAGCACTTTGAATTATTGCTTTGTTTTCCAAAATGTAATTTTTAGGATTCCATTGCAGATTATGTCTACTGGGGAACACTCAGGAAAGTTAAGGTAAGTCAACTACAGGAGTGAATTAAATGCCCAAGAATTAGAACACCTGTGTGGATGCTTGCATTTGAGGAGATGAAGTGGAGTTTAGTGCATTGAGATTAAGGCCAGGTCTACAGTACAGACCTATATTGGTATAATTGTCACTCAGGTGTGTGTGGGGGAAAAAGAAAAAAAAAAAAAAAAAGTCAGCCAACCTAACGCTGTGGTGTAGAAAGGGCTATCTTGATGGGAGAGTTTCACCCACTGACATAGTTCATGTCCCTGAGAAGTGGTAGCTAACTACACTGATGGCAGAGCTCTCCCTCATTGGCTTAGGCTGGGAGTCGCCATTAAAAGGGCTGAACTCATACTGATGCAGTGTTTTAAGTCTAGATATGCTCTAAGTACAAAATGGAACTTATTGGTATGCATGAGGAGCTAAGACATGTTGCAAGAGATCATTCAAGATAAAGTGGGCAGTTCACAACTCTGCACTCAGAGGGCATCTCCTCCAGGGTTGTGCCAACATTTCATTTGGAAGGGTGGATGATTTCTACAGGTGAGAAAACCAATCAGTTTGTCACTAGGGATCTGGGGGGGTTTGGCAGACAAGCTTCTCACCAACATTTTGGAGGGGGTGGTGTTTGAGAATATGGGAGAGTTTACCAACACGTGAAATTTATATGACTGCATATGCAAATAGTCTTGTGCAAGCCTCTGAATGCAAAAACACCTTTCAGTTAATGTAACTCCCCAAAAAAAAAAAAAATATATATATATATATATATATCAGGCAAGTTTCAGCAAAAAAGCTAGTGAACGCGGAGACCTCCAAAGCTTCCTGAAAAGTTTAGGTGGTGGAGAGAGGAGAGGGAGGAGGCAAGAACAGAAAGAGAAATGGAAGCACTCCTAATACCCCACTGCATGTCCCACCCCAGAGGCAGCTATATTTCAGTCACATGTGAAAAATTGAGGTGTTTAGTTTGTAATCAACTCTAAGCTCATTCAGGGGAAAAAAAAAACAACTGTAGCACAATCAAATAAGGGTTATACATTTAGGGTGGAGTTAACCTTAAAGCAACATTTAATGATTATTCACTAATACTGGAAAGAAAAGAAATCCAGCTTACCTTGCAAATGGTATAAAAGAAATGCTATACCTAAGAGAGGAAGACAAGATTTAAAAAAAACCTGAATTACCACTTGTTTCAGATTATAGCGGAGTCACACATAAAAAGCAACAACTCCTCCCCACACCACACAGAAATATCAAAACAAAAAGCAGTCAAGTAGCACTTTAAAGGACTAGCAAAATAGTTTATTAGGTGAGCTTTCGTGGGACACACCCACTTCTTCAGACCATAGCCAGACCAGAACAGACTCAATATTTAAGGCATAGAGAACCAAAAACAGTAAGCAAGGAGGACAAATCAGAAAAAGATAATCAAGGTGAGCAAATCAGAGAGTGGAGGGGTTGAGGGGGAAGGTCAAGAATTAGATTGAGTTAAGTATGCAGATGAGCCCCTATAGTGACTCCGGGGCTCGTCTGCATACTTGGCCCAAGTAGTGCCATTCCATTCCGGCCCCACTCCAAACAGATCACTGAAGCAGAAAGCAAACAAGCCATCTGATCTCAAATACCTTGTAGGACAGCCACTCATGAAGAGAAGATTATTAGGATTCATTTGCCTAGGTGGTTCATGCTTGGGTGCCCAGAGGAAAGAACTCCCCAACCACAATTCATAAAACCTCTCAATCCTCTGACAATCTATTAACTGAAGCTAGTTATAATCCAGGTCACTCAGGGGGTAGGGAAGAGCACAGACAGCTTTAGCAGAGGTTCACAGGTTCAGTTACATCCATAGAAACCAGTAAGCCAATGGCACCAAACCTGAACAATCCTGCACTCCTTCATGCCAGATTTTAAGTGCTTGCAGCTGGAGCCAGGCCCAGGAACTGCTGTCACGGTACAGGCTCACAACTTTACCCCTCCCCAGAACTTTCTTGGCTACAAGTCAAAATGCATGTTCAAGAGAAGTATAATCATTGTATTCAGAGGTTTCTCCCCGTTAGGAGGAGAAAAAATAACCTACCATGCCAACGCAAAAAACTGCAAAATGCAGAAGATGAGAGCAAGTCCCTTGTTGTGCCACTGAAAGAAGAAAAATGAGTCAATAATGCAATCAAATACCGAGGATATATATTTGCTAGCATATGCAAGCTATATACAAGAACCAAATACTCACCCAGAAGGCAGAACACAATGTTAGTATGAGACACAGCTGGAAGAGACCACAGAATTTCAGTTAAAAGAGAGACTACTTCTCAGTTAGGAAAAAAATGTTCATATAAAAAGGAAGACAAATGAAATGCAATATTTTACCTGATCCAGCGTAAAAATAGTTACACTCATTCATCCCTTGCTATATGAGCACTATTAGTTCCCAACTTCCTGCTTGTAGGTGAAAACTCATAAGAGAGACACTAAATTACCATTAAAATGCAGGTAAAAGTCTCCGATTGGTTCCTAGGCTCCTAACTTGGGGAAGGAGTGGCAGCAGGTGGCGCTGCTTTTGAAAGGTAAGTGAACTTTAGGATTGGGGGCGGACAGGAGGCCTTAAGGCTACAGTGGGTTGGGTCTGTGGGGTGGGCAGGCAGGCAGGCGGGGGGGGGGGGGGGGGGGGGGGGCGGGGCGTTTAAAGCTGTTGCAGGTTGGCTGTGGGGGTCAGTGGTGGGTCAGGCTGCAGTGGTTTGGGTGTGCCGGGCCAGTTGGGTGGGGAGGGGTTAGGCTTGTACTAGCAGGGGAGTTCACTTGTCCAGTGAACAAAAGGTGAGTATGCGTCCCAAGTGAGTAATCATCAGTGAAGTATTTGTTTAATGAGGGATGAGTGTGTTTACATTGCTCTGCCCACACCACTTCCGAACAGGAAGTGAAACAAGCAGGTGACCATTATAGCTGTTGTCAAGGAAGAGCAAGAGACTCCCACCACTTGTCACAATTTCTGTAAGTTCCTACTTTTTCCCAGGCCATTTTTGGGAGTTGGTGTACTCATTCCAGTAGCACTGCTTCACCTGCGAACCCACACAGAACCAGACTTTCTAGCTGTGCTCTGGCTGCAGCTCTCATCTGCTTAGCTCTGAATATGCTATGAACCTGTTTCCTACTGAAATCACTCAAACAGCAGCCCCTGGGCACAGCCTCCCAGTTCTGTCAACCGGGACTGTTAAGAGTGTCAGCTACCTTTTTTGCTAATGCTTTGTTTATTTAAAGCTGTTACAAGGCTTCACTATAGGAATGAGCCATCTATCTCACAACTCTGTAATGCCTACAATTCATAACTATTACAAAATAGGAATGGCATATTTATGACACTGTCAGAGTGGCTTGGTGCTGGACTCCTTAAACTTACAATTGAAGATATGCACTTCCGCTTTGGCCAGGTCTACACTACAGACCTACATCAGAATAACTACATTGCTTGGGATAGTAAAAAAAAAAATCCACAGCCCTAAGTGATCCAGTTATTATGACCACACTCCCTGTGTAGACAGCACCATGTAGACAGGAGAGTTTCTCCAGTCAACAGAGCTACCACCTCTCAGGAGCATGATAAAATACATCAATAAGGAGAGCATCTTTGCTGAACTGCTGAAGCTGTACTGCTGTGGCTCTATATGTGAAGACAGTCCTCTGCTGAGAAGCTTCAAAACTGAAAGAGCCAAACAACCAGCTCGGTCAGAGGTTTTCAAGCTATGCCTAAAGAATCTGCAAAAGGTTGTTGTTACTACTGAACAGTAGTTATCAACTTGGTGTCTGCAGCTTACACTTAACATTCCCAAAAGTGTCTGAACCTCCATTCAAAGGGTGCATCTACATGTACCACTTCTTCCGGAAGCAGCATGGTAATAAGCCATCCAGAAGATGCTAATGAGGCATGGATGTAAATTTCCCATGCCTCATTAGCATATGGGCACATGAGTTGGAGTCCAGAAGAAGCTTCTTCCGGACTCCAAAATACATGTGCAGATGTGCGGCCCGTGGGGCTCTTCTGAAAGGATGGTTTTGAGGAAGAAGGGGCTTCCAGAAGAAGGGTTTCCTTCCAGAAGATCCCTGCAGGCCACGTGTCTGTATGTGTATTTTGGAGTCTGGAGGAGTTTCTTCCAGACCCCGAATCAGGTGTTCATATGCTAATGAGGTGTGGGAAATTTACATCCGTGCCTCATTAGCATCTTCAGGATGGCTCATTACCATGCCGCTTCCGGAAGAAGTAGCACATGAAGAAAACAGCCAAAATGTTTTAGGAATCCACAATGAAAACCACTGACCTAGGTGCATTTAGCTAAGCTGCAAACTTCCCATACAAATTCAATGATATATCAATTTGTAAGCCACTTTAGGATGACTAGAATTTCCAAGCACTCTCTTATGAAACTCCATCTACAGACACTCTACCAAAGAGTGAAACAAGCAGCTAGGACAGGTAGGAAAGAGATCAAAGTAAGAGGGTTGACACTACAACATAACATTTGTCTGCCTGCCTCTCCATTTGTTTCCTCCCTAATCCTTCTTTTAATACCTCTCAGTTCTGCTCCCACTTTTGCACAGACCTTTCATGTTGCCTGTGCATATATCAGATTTCTCCAAAGCCACTTCTGCAACCCCTAGTTAGCCCTTCAATAATTATTCTATTTCTTCATGCCCCTGAAACAATGGCCTCATACTGTATTGGCCTGACTTTGTCTATACTCTTCAGTGCACAGAACTTGTCTTTTACTGCGTTTTCTAGCACAAAACATCTCCCAGTAATAAAGCAGAAAGATTTTAAGAATAGCACAATGAAATGTAACTACCACAAAACGCTACTGACTACTTTACAATGGAATTTAATCACGATTCCATGCAAGTTAAAACAATCCTTTGATACTTACCAGCATAACGACAGTAGCTATCAAACGAGTGGGCTCAAACATTCTTTTCAATTGTCTCATAGGTCCCATAAGAAAAATAGTGCTGTAACGAGCAAAACATAGCAGACAGACAAAACATTGACACAGCAACAAAATGAGATTGTAAGGTGCAATAATCAAGCATGCTTACGCTGCTCACATAAATTGAGATGTTGTCATGGAGGGTCACTACTATACTAGATACCAGGGCCTATAGTATCATGGTGATTGATGCTACCTATATAGCAAAGAGAGCTAGGCAGTAGTATAAAACAAAAATCAATACACAATGGAGAATGGGGAAGATACATTCTGAGAACTGGGCACCAAACAACTTCAGATAGTCTTGGGAAGAAGCAGTTGCTGATACTTGTAACAGATTTGGACAGATATGGAGTCTAAACATTGCAAAATGGGCATGGAGACAAAAGTTCCCATCCCAGACCTCCATTCTGATGTGCTAAAAGTGATGCCTGGACTACATTTACACACACTAATCAATGAGTTTACTACATATAAAGGCATGACTCAGTCTTAAAGTGCCATGAGACTCAGCTGACTGTAGAACAGTGCAATTCAGATTAAATTATTGATCAGATTTTTATTTTTTAAAAATCTTAGCTTGTTTTGTCCACCTACATTAATCTTTTCTTCCTGGTTTTAAGATGACTCCTCTCTTCTTGCCTGCTGCTGACAACTGGCTGCCATTGCTTCAGTCAAGAGCAGACCAAGATACAATATAATAGAGGAAATGGGTGGCAGGAGAGAAGGAAACTCCAAGCCAGCCCCAGATGATGAGACAGGAGTGGCCAAGAAGAGTACTCCTGTGAAGATCAGCCAGATGTCATGTACCTATGACATCTGCATTCAGCATGCTTAATTCTACCACATGCCAAGGATGACAGAGGAATCACTCTGGTCTTCCCTCCCTCCTGGGCACATAGGAAGAGTTACAGTCAATTTACACACTGCATGAAAACATATCCCTTTTATTAGCTTTGAATTTCGCAACTTATACTTTTAATTGCCTATCTTCTGATACTTCTGTTAAGAGTCAGAGAGAATAGACTATCCTGCACAAATCTGTCTAGAAGATTTAGTACTTGTATCAGTCATTTTATTCATCTTTTCCTAAAGTAAACAATTCCAATCTTTTTAATCTTTCCAAGAGAACTTTTCCATGCTTTTGATCATTCTCACAGCTCTTCTTAAATGAAATCTTTACATAATAAAGAATGAAAAGAAAAGGTTAATAAAATTAAGGACCCACACATTCTTGAACACATCAACTTGTGTCCCCACTTAACAAACCAAGCTTTATATTTCAAGTTCCGTAATGTGCTGTTTGAGATGGGGTGACCATTATAGCACGCAATATTCCAGATGAGGCTGAACCTTCGATTTAGGCACTGGCATTATGGTAGTTTCTACATTATTTGCCACTCCATTCCTTTTATAGCCTTACATTGTTTGTTTTTATCATGTCAGCTACACATTAAGAGATCTTCAGTGAGATATTTACACTGATGTTCAAGTCTCTTTGGAAGGCAGTGAGACTACCTACACAGCTGAAGTTTTTTGTTTTTTGTTTTTTTTTAAAAACATAGATCCTGTCAGAGCAGACCAGAAGCCTACCTCATCAGATGGGTGTCTCCAACATGGACCAATAGCTCAAGGTTCAAAGGAAAGTGCAAAAAACCACAGTGATGCACTAAATATGTACGTTCCTGACCCTCTGGCAAGCATGAAATTTGATCCCTCTTATTTCAATTAGTAGGTCCACACAATACTTTATTCAAACAGGAAAGACAAAATGCTAGTTGAAATGGCTTCTTTTCTCAAGATTTGGACTGTTTAAATCACTCGTGTTTGCCCCTTTTCTGTTATTTCTGAATTTGAGGGATTTGCATAGATAGAAGTGAACATTCAGCCTCACATCCCATCATTTCCACCCCTTAAACAAGCATGTGTGCATTCACACACCATCATTCTGTACCCATTTTCTGCCATTGCATTGGACAGCTAATTTATAGAACTCGGTTACCTCCCAAGGGATGCAATATTCCCCAGAGTGTAAAATACTGCGAAGAGAATTAGTCCTTTCCTTGGCACCCACAGCAGGCAGGTTCCCTGAAGAGAAAAATAAGAGAATAAAAAAATTGTTTCACGCTGCAATAAAAATAGCCCCAAAACAGTAACACTGCAGAAGCACGAGAAAATTTAAACCTAAAGACAGTTACAAAGCTCAGTTTGCGTTTGTTCTCACTCTTTATAGAGATTAGAGAATTTCATTTGATGACAGAGCCTCGTTTCCTTTTTCATGAAAAGTGTTTTAGTTTTTTTTTTTTTTTTTTATTTGCACCAAGGATGGGACAGTCCCTGAAACTAATATCAATCTCTGCACAGATATGTAATTTTGCCAGACTTGTACAGATCTTATTCTTTACACAAAAGTAGGAATACCTGATACACAGATATAGTATAAAATGATGTAGTTCCATCTACAAGGACAGTTTTACCATGCCAGGGGTTATATTTGCATTTACAACAAAAGTGTTCCTTCTGACTCTGTTATAACAGTTTGATCTGACCTGTGTAGACTGACTAAATCATGCTACCATACAATCCCTCAATTTGCTTACGTAGATGAACTCAGTATGGCCTAGCTCTGTTCTCCTGCCTGTCCTGAATCCCATTCCTTTCCTGCAAACCAGCATTAACTTACCACTTCCATCCCACTTAGCCTGTATCACACCATTCCCCTTGGTACTCGAGAATCCGTTTCCATACAACATGTATTGCATATTGATATATATACATACATCAACCAGTTCAACATAAATCAAAGAGGGAGTGCCTTTTTTTTTTTTTTTGTTTTTTGGTTTTTTTTTCAAATAGTTGCCTTTCATAGTGCTCCCTTCCAAATCCAGATGCCCGCTCAAAGTCTCATGTAGCTTGCAGAACTAGGGCTAGTTCAGACATCATTTGGTTAGCCACTTTGGGATAAGAGGTGCTATAAAAGGTACTGCAGCCCAAAAAGCACACACTTCCTCCTAGAACTGAAACTGACAAACAGAGAACTTACCAGGATAGAGCACAGAACTCCTGTGGCAAAACAAGCGATGAAGCCTTTCACTCTTGTGCCCCAGCTTAATGAAGTTGCATCAACAATCTGAAAACCAAAAACAAAGAGACACAGCCTTTAGTCATTAACTTGTACCTCAATTTCACCAGAGAAACTTTATGGACCTCTCTCAAATCAACAGTTTAAGCATCATCTGCTAAATATTGCACTAAAACATAAGACAAATAAAAAAAAACTGATCCGTGTTCAACAGCAATACTGCTATCAGAGAACTCAGTTTTGAAACCACACTGCTAACAGAATTCCCACAGAAGTAATTGAGAGCTGTGCGTTATTACCTTCAGAATGAGGTCCCAATCGAGTCATACATGCCTGAAATAAATTAATAGCTTGCCCCGATCCTGTACAGTCTGTGTAGTTCCCTTATATTATATCTACATGTCTAATCTATTCTGTTCTTTAGGCAGATACATACTCACCTCAGTGAGCATATATTCTTCACCTCCAAATTAAAGCCCCTGGTCCTGCATTTAAAACTTAGGCCAACCTAAAACCTTACTCAGGTGTGCAAAAAAAAAAATCACACACCTGAGAAATGTAATTAAACCAACCTAAGCCCTACCATACAAGATTCTTCCACAGAATTAGCTGTGGCCTCTAGTTGGGGTGGATTTACTACAGGGATTGAAAAACCCGTTCTGTCACTTTAATATATACACTATGACAAAGCAACAGTGAAGTTGCAACTTCACAGCTGTGACTCTATAGCACTTGTAGTGTAATCATATTGTCAATTATCTATCAGTTTTCCCCTCCCACCCTTCACTTCAATATTCACTAGAAGTGAAATCAGACAGAGTCCACTCAAATTTTGATTGGAAAAAGCAGCTTATAAAAAGCACCACAATTTTTCTCCTGTTGCGTTTTCTATGTTCAATTTACCTGTGCAGATAGAATATACCTCTGTTTCACCTGGGTAGTCAGAGGGAAGTCCCTGCAATGTATTTCCCACCCACAGACACCCAACTGGATCCACTCAACAGAAGATTACTGAACTCTAGAACTGATGAATACTTGAAGATGCAAGCCCTTCACACACTAGAGCATGTTTAGTTTTAGACTCGTGATGAGAGTGAGGAAAAGTTGGTGGGTTTATGAAATAGTTTTCATCAGTGCTTTTTTCTAGAAAAAAAGGTGCTGGAACTGAAGTCTGACGATGCCTCATAGAGGTTAGGGTGTTCAGTTTTAATGCACCAGTCCCCAGACTGCTGCGAAACTGGCAGTGAAATTTTTTCTGGTGTTCTAATAGAAAAAAAGGTGTTGGAATGTCATTCTAGTGCTTTCCACCAGAAAAAAAAAACAACCTCTTGTTTTCATCCATTCAAGAGGAAGTCATTTAAATGTGTGGTATCTGACTAGCTTCTAAAAGTTCAGATGCCTTTGTGTATACAAAACAGTCTTAAAAAATTAAGACCTTTCATTTAAGTTCCAGTCTCAAACCTCGGCTCAAGATTCAAGCTTTGCCACAAGTAGCCTTTTTATGAAATTCAGGAACAAAAAAGTGTTCATGCTTTTTGGTACAGACAAATACTTAAAAATAAAATAAAAAAAAAAAAAGTAACAAATAACCATTCCCCAGCAGTGTTTGCAACCCAAACAAGGTACCAGCCAGAACCTGAAAACGAAACCATACACCGAGATGAAACTGACTGCCCCCGTCTAAGGGAAAGCCATGCAGCGAGCCAACAGCCAGCCAGCCAGCGGACACAGTGGGTAGCTGCAATGCTTTCTCTCTGACCACCCGACAGACATGTTGTAAACAAACAGAACCTGCGCTCCCAAGGCCGTGCGCTCGGTGGGGGCTGGCTAGCACGACGTGTGTGCATGGACGGGAGGCTGCTGGAGCCCGAGCCCGGGGTTCCAGAGCAGCGTAGGCACAGGGGAGTGGGTGGCCACGACCCTCCAGCGCTGCAAGGTTCCCGGGGAGCAGTCCCACCGCGGGGGGTCAGGGAGCAGCTCCGGCGGGGCGGGCCTGTCACCCTCAGCTGCCTCCCCGCGGCCGGACACGAGCCCCCAGCCCCGCTCGCAGCTGGGCACGACACGGGCGGGGGGAAGGGGGGGAGCGTTACCTCACTCAGACCACCCTGGTCCTCCGCGTCCTGCCCGTTCAGCACGCGCTTGAGCTTGTCCATCCTGCCCGGCTCGCACCCCCGCGGCCCGTAGCTGCTACCGTCGCCGCCCGCTTCCGTCTACCTGGCGGCTGGGTCGCTCGCCCGCCCCACCCTCTCGGGACTACAACTCCCGGCGTTCACCGCGGCCAGGAAGACATCGGCTTGTCGTCAGTGTGTGCGGCGCATGGCGGGAAATGTAGTCCCGACCCGCTAGCGCGGTGCATGCTGGGAGCTATAGTCTCTTTTTTTTTTTGGCCTGCCTCTGGAAAAGGTGTGCTGCACCCCACTCGCGTGGCATTGGCTCCTGGCTAGTGGTGACTTGTGGGCTGCCGCTCCTTTTCTACACACGCACATGCTACATTCAGAGCTACCTCCATTGCAGCATTGCCAGCTCAGGATTTTATAGCAAACTTCCCCATACTTCACAAAACAAACCAGCAGTCATGTAGCGCTTTAAAGACGAACAAAATAATTTATTGGGTGATGAGCTTTTTTGGGGCACACCCACTTCCTCAGATTTGACAATATTTCTAGATCTGAAGAAGAAGGTCTTCAGTACAAAAACTCATCACCTAGTAAATCTTGGTTAGTCTTTAAAGTGCCACAGGACTGCTTTTTTGTTTTGTGGAAATACAGACTAACACAGCTATCTCTGTTGCTATTCCCAGTACCTGTTGCTTTCCCTAAAGCCCCAGCTCCTGAATTTAAAAAGTTTTTGAAGATTAATGATGCAGAAGAATGCTGGGAATGGCACCCAAGTCTAATCCAAAGGCTCAAATAACAGCACATATGAAAAGCAGCAAACATTTATTATTTTTAATCTCAGACTAACAGGTATTTTGGAGCATATGCTTTCATGGGAAAAGACCTGCTTCATTAGATGCGTGCAGTGGAGATTCCAGGGGAAACTAATTACACAGGCTCATGAAAAGAAGGGAGTCCCAACTAACAGGAAGGCTAAAGTCAATTCAGTCAGGGAGCACGTGGCCCAATTTCAGCAATTAATACGGAGGTGTGAACACCAAGAGAGGAGAAACTGCTTGTAAAATTGGTCAGCCACTCCCAGTCTCTGTTCAATCCATGACTGATGGTGTCAGATTTTCAAATAAATTGAACATCTGCTGTTTCTCTTTGGAGTCCGTTTTTGAAGTTTTTTGCTGCAGGATGGCTACTTTTAAATCTGTTACTGAGTGTGCAGGTAACAAAGAGGAAGCCATGCTAGTCTATACCCTATCAAAACAAAAAGCAGCCAAGTAGCACTTTAAAGAGATATAATGCAATTTCGATTTGCACTTAACTCGCATATACATTGGCCAAAATGGTCAGTCTCCATGTAAAAGAATAAATGGACACAAATCAGATGTCAGAAACGGTAACATAGAAAAGCCTGCAAGAGAACACTTCAATCTCCCTGGACACTCATCAAAACAAAAAGCAGTCAAGTAGCACTTTAAAGACTAGCAACATTGTTTATTAGGTGAGCTTTCCTGGGGCAGACCCATGAAAGCTCACCTAATAAACAATGTTGCTAGTCTTTAAAGTGCTACTTGACTGCTTTTTGTTTTGATGAGTGTCCAGGGAGATTGAAGTGTTCTCTTGCAGGCTTTTGTATGTTACCATTTCTGACATCTGATTTGTGTCCATTTATTCTTTTACATAGAGACTGACCATTTTGGCCAATGTATATGCGAGTTAAGTGCAAATCGAAATTGCATTTCTTGAGGGCTTACTGTACATTTTCAATATCCCATGGTCAAAACAAGTAAAAAAAATTGTGTTCATACAGCCACAGCATTGGGAAACTGCAGCATTCACATTTACAGCCACAGCTCACAGCCAATAATAGCTGAGTATTGTTCACACTCTCTCTCTCTCTCTCTCATATTCAACCCTGAAAGCCGGGAAGAGGATATGATGAAAGTCTTGCACAGAGCTGGACTTTTTCCACAGGAAAAGCTCTCTTATCTCACAAAAAAGCCCAGTTTTTTCTTATTTTGAGTGCTTTTTGTTGTTTTATTTTTGGGGTGGGGTGGGGTGAGGGGGTGGAGTTTTTTTTTTTTTAAACAGAAAGAAGTTTATTTCTCTCCCCCCACCCAAAAAAAAAACAAACCCTGAAAGTGTAGACACCCCCAAGACAGTATCTACTTTCATAAGGACACTGCTCTCTCCTGTTTTGCAAACAATTTATTTTGAGACATCTCTTCAATTCAGAATGCTGAAGTCTGAAAAGTTAAGTTGCATTACTGAACATGTCTCACAAATATGTCTTGTAGCATTTAATATATCTTCAGTTACACCAAATAAATTTCTTTATGGTCTATACTAATGTCAGCTTAAGAACCAAAGCATGGCTACAATGAGCAATTTCTTCGTATCTCTGGGTGATGGAAATAAATAAGGTTATATTATTGGAAGTGCAGATTCAATTTCTGTGCAGTAAATACAGGTATATTATGTTGAAAAGTTTTTTTCATTTTCTAAACAATTATGTCTTATGTTCCAGCCATCAAGCAGTTAATTGGACATTCTACCCATTCTAAAAAGTAGTTTATGGCACTGGTAAATTCAAACATGGCAACCAAACAGAGTATATATAAAGTGACAACGCCGCATCAGACAGACTAGGTTTAAACATTCATGATCTGCACAAACATGAAAGCACATCCAGAGATATGTAAAGCAAGACTTGTATCTTCAATACTGTCTGTACAGCTTTTTCAGAGCCCTCGTAGACTTCTTGGTTTTGTTTTGTTTTTTAACTTAACTACCATTCAGTAATTGTATTCAGGCAGCAAACAGACAGGAATGATTGGTCTTGTTTTGTTTGGATTTTTTTTAAAGGATTGTCAACTAATTGCAGTTAATGAAAAAAATAATCACAAGATTAATTTTAATCACATTGTTAAATAATAGAAAAACCAGTTTAAATGTATTATAGTTTTTTCACATTTTCAAATGTATTGATTTTTAATATATCACAGAGTATATAGTGCAGCGTGTTCTCTTTCTATTATTTGTGAAAACAAGTATTTGCAAAAAAAGGATGTATTTTTCAATTCACAGGCATTCACATGGACAGACATTTGGAAGCCACTGTTATAAAGTATTTATGTGCCAGAAAGTCTAAAGATTTGCATGGCCCTTCAAATACCATTTCAAAGTACACACTTTCATACTGATGATGCTTGTTAAAAAATGTGTTAATTAAAACCTGTGTCTAAAGTCTATGAGGGAGAATTGTATCTCTTGCTCCATGGTTTTACCCACTTCCTGTCATATATTTTGTATAATGGCAGTCTCGGATGATGACCCAGAGTATGTTGTTTGATCTAAAAACACCTCCACTGCAGATTTGACAAAACACAAAGTAGTAATCAATATGAGATTTCTAAAGACAGATACGGAACTCAACCCAAAGTTTAAAAATCTGAAATGCCTTTCAAAATCAGAGATGGATGAGGCATCAAGCATTCAGTTAGAAGTCTTAAAAGATAAGCACTCCCATTCATAAACTACAGAACCTGAACCACAAAAAAAGAAAATCAACCATCTGTTGGTACCACCACACAATGAAAATGAACGTGCATCAGTCTGCACTACTTTGGGTAGAAACGGTGATCAGCATCGAGCATATCCTCTGGAATGGTGGTCACAGCAGGAAAGGAAATACAAATGTTTAGCATGCCTGGCATGTAAATACCTCGCAACACCACCTACAACAGTCTGTAACCGCATGTTTTTCAGGTGACATTGTAAATAAGGACAGTATTCTCTCTCTGAAATACAACAAACTTATCTGTCTTAGCAAAAGATTGAACAAAAAGTAGGATTGAAAAATTCTATTTTTTGTCTTTTTTACAATGCAAATATTTAATGAAAATTATAAAGCACTGCACGCTTTTTGTGTGTTGTAATTAACATCAATATATTTGACAATATAGAAAACATCCTTGCTGCTACAGCCAAATATTTAAATAAATATTATTCTATTAACAACTGTGGTTAGTCATGATGTTAATCTTGAAATTTTTTAATCATTTGACAATACTATCTTTTCCAGGATTCACTGAATAATGCAGTATTCTGAGTCTTTAGAGTGTTTTGATTTCACAGTGTTATCCCTGCACATTTATCATTAAAGTGAGTTTTAAATTTCAATATATATACACATCATGTTCATATATTGTTGGAGAGTGGTGAGAGTCCAATAAGCTAAGAACTCCAGCTCAGACTAACTTCTCAGGAAGCCATGAGTGTTCCTCACCTCTGAAAGTTATGCTCTCACAATGTACTACCCAAACTTTTCAAACCTGAAACCACAACACCTACTTTAGAAAAACTTATCACATCCTGCCTTTAATCTGCTGTCACTTTTTAGAAGTCTATAGGTCTTCCTTGTATGCCCTTGAGTTCACCTCTCTACATGGCAGCACTTTAAGACTTGCTGCCCTGTTTGTTTCCATACCTAAAGTGGTGTATCATGAGATGTAAGTATCTGAAAAAGGTCTAATATACATCATCCAAGTATTCAGTCATTCCTTTTATGTTTACTTTTCTATTAAAACTCATACTTAGAACTATAAAACGGTGTGTACATTTTATTTAGTGATAGACAACTACAAACATAGATAATCACATATTAAAGTGACCACAAAACTGACAAAGAAGCATTTCACCCATCTTCCAAGGAATACAACTCGTGCACATCACATGAAACTGGCACTGGATTCTTTCCCTGGGGAAACTCGTACCCAAGTAGCCTCCTGGATACCAACTTCACAGCCTTTTGTGTATTTACACAACATTAAATTTGTAGTGAGAAGAAAAGAAGATTCACATCTCATATTGCATTTATTTCACAGGGAAGTACAATTTTCTAATAGGATCCCATGATTTCTCTGAGGTGCTCATTCCATTTAAATGCATAGTAAGCACAACAGATGGATCTCAGATGTATACATAGTCAGAGATAAGTGCAAACTCCACAGCTCTGTTTTAAGCAGATCACAAAATGCTACAGCAGTAATGGAAGGGCTACGACACACAACATACACTGAACGCGCAATGCACCCTTTTCTAAACATTAGACACGAACACGTTGATCATTTTCCTCTATCCTGTCTCAGAGTGATGAAGCTGAATTTTTATCACTGACCTAACCCAACCCATAGTATTTTAGCCAGCACACAGGTATGTTTCCATGTAATTATCTCAACTGCTGTCAACACTACCAACCACGACTCCTAAATGTCTGATTTTTAAACCTCTTAAGAGGCATCTAAAATGGTGTACCCCTTGAATAAAGGATTAAGTATGATTTACTTCCCCACATAGCTGGATATTCCCTCTTTGCTTGCTGTTTTTCCAATCCTTTGCCTTATTTTTCCTGTCACTGAATGAGACACGTTTCTGTCAAAACAATTTACTATGTCTGTGTCCATGTCAAGTTACTTCCCTGCCATTTCACCCTGATTATATTGATATGGAAGCTTGACTAGGAACCAAATGCAGGAAGAAGCAGCTTGGAGGTAGGTGGGACCAGGCGCTGGAAAAAGAGAATAAATTGGAAATTTTGCACCTGAGGGTTTACCAGCCTCTTAGGCCAGATCTACACTAGACTTTAAAGTCCTAGATATGCAATTCCAGCTATGGCAATTGCCTAGCTGGAAATCGGCGTATCTACGATCAACTTATTTGGTTGCCCTCACTGAGGGAGGTCAACGAAAGAATCTCTCTCACTGACTTCCCTTACTCCTCACGGAGAATGAGGAATATAGGGGTCGACTGTTGACCCCACTTAGTTAAATTTCACACATCCTCACTAGGCGCATGAAATTGAACCTTGGAAGATTGACACTGGCCAGATAGCTCTCCTGGTAAGTGTCGCTGTACCCTCAACGGCCAAACAGCTAGTCATCCTGCATTTTAGATGTTCCCGGCTAACATCTGCCTGGGAATTAGCTAGCTCTTTTGAGTAGTCAGTTATATTTTAAACTCAGTCATCCTCTAGTTGAACCAAACTGATAGTAAACCACTGAGTGTGTATATTTTTCATGCTAGTTTTTTCAAACTGTAAGGCTGCAGGTGTATTCAGGAATTCTTTGCACAGATATAATGCTTTCCAAACTAATCCTCACTAATCTAGTGAGGTAGGAATGTATTACCCCATTTTAGAGATGGGGAACAGAGGCACAGAACAATTAAGTGACTTACCCATAATCATACAGTGAATCTGTGGCGGAGTAAGGACTATGGGTTAGGAGTTCCTGCCTTTCAGCCCCCTGCTCACTTCACTGGACCATACTGCGTCACTACCCTAGTGAAACCAAGCTTCTGAAAGACTCCTTCCATCACTATAATGGCAGTTACCTCCTCTAAAAGTTACTTTCTCCAGTGCCATCTTAAACTGAAACATCTTTTTTTTTAATGTCTCAATGGTTTTCTTAATTTTTTAAAAGAACATCTAAACATCTCACCACTATCGGTCCTTTCTACATTGCATATTTGGATGCAGAGAAGAATAAGAATATATACACTTTTTAATAAGATTAAAAGTTTTCTTCCCTCATCTGAATTATTGCCACCATCCTGGACTATATTAAGTCAGGTTAACACTTAAGATTTATTTTTTGCAATCGTATGCATTTGATTCTAACACTTCAATGCAATATGAGCACTAAACCAGATTGGCCATTTCAGCTTCTTGGTTCTCATGCCATACCACATTGATATGCTTAGGTTTTAGGACTACACAGGGTAAATATTTAAATCCACAACATGTATAAATTGTGTTAGATGAGAATCATGAATATACACACAAATATACTTTTAATCATATTAAGATTTTTAAAAATTCTAAATTTCAGGCCTACCATACTTGACAGTGTCCTTTTAAGACTAGGAAAACTGCCGTCACAAAAAACTAGACCTCAGCTCTTTAGGACCTGAAAGACTTGGGACTCAGCAGTCTGGTTGCCAGGACGCAACCAACTAGATGGCGTGCTGACCGGGAAGTCAATACATTGCAATGCATTTTGAGGAGTCAAGCACCATATTAGCAGCACACCTAACCCGTGTAAAAATCAGACTAGTGTTGTCAGACACTCCAGCCCCTCTTGACATCTGGTGAACTGGTACTTTCTCACAAACTTACCATTGCATGGGCCTCAACTTCCAGCCATTTCTCTGCTCTGAGGTAATGGCTCCCCAAACAAGGTAGAAAATTATCTTTATAACATTTCTGAAATTTTAATTGCACATTGCTATCTTTCTAAAGCCATTCATGAGGGAAAAACAAAAATCCTCTAATAAGATATCTTGAGTTTAAGATTCAGAGAAATCACCTGACTTGTATGTTAGCTTACACCAGCGGGAGCCAAGCAAATTTCTAATGTACAACTGAATATCAACCATCATATGCACCAGAGGGAACAAAACCTTTTATTGTAGACATATTCTACACAGGAATTAGTCACAACTGCTCAGTTTTGTAAATCACACCGGCTGATTGGTACCAAGAGCCAAAATCCTTGAGGCAGGGTGTTAGTGGCTGAGGGTTCAGGCAATACAATTGCCAAATGCTTAGAACAAAAACTGCTATTCATGGGAGAGGCTTATTTGTCAAGGCAATTCTTCTGTTTGTTACCAATCTATTATTAATTGCAGACAAGCTTTGAAATGAAATAAAAATACCCAATATATACATTAGTGAAACCTGTCTGCAATGAGCTTTTGCCTCCTGTAAGGCTACAGAAAAATTAGCCAAACAAATTTTCTTTATCCCATAAAAGGTGAAACTAGCCCAGTAGTAATGACCAAGTGGTCATTTGATCTCCAGAACAGTACCCACTTCAAGTCCACGTGAAGTCACATTTATTTTGATTCCATGCACATGCTTTCTGATGAGGCTGTAGGTTCAGGATCCAGCTTCTCTGGGAATTCTAGCTTCTCACAAACAGTCTCCTTTACAGGTAAATACTGAGAGATCTCATTAGGCTCCGTGAACAAGGAGGGTGGAACATGCTAAGGAGCAAATAGTTTAATTAGAAATAAGTCAAGACATCCAGAAACTCCCACCTGTATGAAATATTTACCAACTACAGTTAAAGCACACAAAATCAGAGAGCACTTTACACACTTAACTCCATGTCACATAGGCTGTGTCTACACTTGGCCAAAATTTCAAAAGGGCCATGCTAATGGCCAAATTGGAGAACGGTATTGAGGCACAGAAATGAATATTCCCTGCCTCATTAGCATGCTGCCGGATGTGGCACTTTCAAAGTGCCATGTTTCGATTGCGCGTGGCTCATCTACACAGGGCCCTTTTCAAAAGGATCCCGCAAATGTCAAAATCGCCTTATTCCCTATGTTTGCAGGGTCCTTTCAAAGAGGACCCCGTGTAGATGAGCTGCGCACAATCGAAAAGTGGCACTTTTGAAGTGCTGCGGCCGGCAGCATGTTAGCGAGGCACTGACTATTTACTTCAGTGCCTCATTACTATTCTCTGATTTGGCTATTACCATGGCCCTTTTGAAATTTTGGCCAAGCGTAGACACAGCCATACACTCAATTTCCCTTCTCTGTGTGGATCATTCAGATCAAGAATGTTTACTACAAAAACGGTAACTAGTGTTTAAAAAAAATGAAGTGTTTTGGACACTGAAGTCAGCAGACAGAACTCTGATTATACATAGGGGAAATCAATCTGCTCACTAAATAGAATCACGAAAAAAAATCCCTGCATTTTCAGAGCCAAAATGCATTAAAAGTCTAAGTGTTTAGAAATAGTTCATCAAAGCATCTTAAATTAAAACCAGATAGTTCAACGGAAGAGGCATTTTACAAATTGTGTCTTCTCCATAAATGCTGCCTGAAACAGTCTCATTGCTTTCAAGAAGTGGGAAGATGAGTTATTCTAAGAACACTGACTTCAAGCCTTATAAAGTAACCTATACCTAGAAGATTACTCAAAAGCTGTTGGAATGCAGTCCACACTGCAGCCTATTCAGGCTTTTATCAAGCATAGTGCTCTTGCAGTTTGAAACTGGTTTTTACTGAAATATGCTGAGGTTCACATTACCCTTTGACCAACTTTTAAATCCCGCATTCACAATTTACAAGTCAATTTTTTTTTCCATACATGTAACCCTGCAAACTCATCCAGGGAAATACATTTGCGTTCAGTCCCTTTATCATGACCAGCATGGTATTCTGTAGCTTGGATGATCGTTTTGCAGTAAGAAAAAGAGCATCCAGCCCTCTCTGATCCCTAAATGGATCCTTCACCTCAAACTTAGATCTGTCGTTAAACAGGTGTAAGTCAGTTATGCAGATATCATATGCTATATGCTCAGTATGAAGGGGTCACTCTGGTAGCATAATTCCCAACTTCTAAGGATCTCCAATGTTTTACAAATAAAGCCCAGAAATCCCTGTCAGTGAATGCAGTATTAGCCTAATTTACAGATAAAGAAAAAAAGGCAGATACACATCACATGATTTTTCCTAGGTCACACAATGAGTCAGTGATGGAGTCAAGTGAAGAACTCAGTAGTGCCAACTCGTAGTTCCCACCTCTAACAGCTAGACCTTTTAGCTGTTTTGGAAAAGATTATGCTATTGTGTAAATGCACTTTTATAGCATAAGACCACAGGCCACCATTACTTTCAGTTCTATGGTCAATTATAACATTTGCACCAACCAGCTTGCAGTTAAGTGACCTCAAATATTGCTAGCAGTGTAGATACACCATCAGTTTGGAGAATTAACTGGAGAGCATGGGATCTTAAACTCTGGATGAATAGTTCCATCCACAATCTAAAATGTACAACTATTCAAACAAAGATAAAAAGCACTGTAATGCTACATGTCTTCTGAAACACCAACCCTCTGCAAGGGCCAGGAAACAATCTTCCTCCAAATAGCACTGCACAACTAGTCAGGAGGAATTCTGCCTCTCTTTAGGTACCAGGCTACACAAGCAGAGCTCGGACCTGATAGGACACTTTCTACAATGTCTTATGACTGACGAAGGTAGTATACATGGAAAGCATTTCTAAACGCATTACCGTTAAGCTTGAAATTTTGCTTTCTCTAGATGTGTATTCCCGTAACAAGTAGGGCTTGTCAGCCTAATAAGAGAAAAAACCGGTAAAACAGTTACAAACAAAAATTGTCTGGTATTCCATGAACTGAACTTTGTAAATAAGCCATAAAAATAAACTGTGACACTCTGTTAGTTTCCCAGATTTAAAGGCAGCTCTATGTAAGCTCAAAAGTTTGTCTCTCTGACCAACCTGAAGTTCATCTAATAAAAGACATTATCTCACCCACCCCCTCTCTCTAATACCCTGGGATTTGCATAGCTACAACAGCATTGCAGACAACAAAGCAAGTAACACCGTAAGGGCCATATCCTGCCAAGTGGAACACGGAACAGACATCAGGGATAAAAGTGTTTACCTCATGGTAAAGTCTTGTATCATTCATCCTGATAAGCACACCATCAACTCGCAAGAAAAACCTCAGCAACACAAAGAAACTGGAAGGCATTACTCTCTGCAAAAACACAAAGATGTTTACTTGGACACACTATGGCATTTTACTATAAAATATGCAATAGATCAGATGTTCGGCACGTCTGCAATCAAAATAACAAGTAGATCCATTTATTCAAATCAGTTACAAAAATCAATACTTCAAGAGCTATAATGCTTGTGAATATAAGACAGTCCTTAATAAATAATGTTAAGCTGTACTTTTGTAAACCCTATTTTAAGAACAGCACACATGATTTGTACCAGTTGGAAAGTTTAAGTTACTTTCACCCCTGGATTGTAGAACAAATGAGGAGAAAGAAAACGTTGCACCTGGGGATAGACTCTTCAGCAGGAAGGAGCAATGTTCACATCAACCCTCGATGCCACGCTCCCCCATTCCCAAGCTCTACCCACCTCAGCCCACAAACCAGCCCCCCACCCCCCCGCCTCCAAGCTTTACCTGCCTCAGTCCCCAAATCTGCACCCTCCATCCCCAAGTTTTAACTCCCTATCCTGCAACTCCCCCATACTCACTCTTAACCACTCTCAGCCCCAAACCTGCCCTCCCACCCCCCAGGATTAATCCATCTCAGCCCCAAACCAGTCCTCAGGACTAACCCACCCGTGGAGCTGGCTGGGGAGCCTTCGCCGGGCAGCCACACGTGCCCAGATGAAGAAAGGCTTGTGTGGAGGTGTTCCGCTGGCAGGGTGAGCCAAGCCACACCCATTGGAGGGGTGCAGCCACTCAGGTAGCGGGGCTCTCTGAAGCTCCCTACCCTGCAACTGCTGAAATAATGGAACTAAATTAATTTGATTTAACAGCTGGATCCTTCCCACTGCCTTGCTAGCCCTTAAACCAATTAAATTTAGTTCTACTGTTGTGGTGGTGGGCAGGGAGCCACAGAGGAGTCAGTGGCAGCAGCGTCCAGAGCCACCAATGACTCCTTAAAGAGCAGCATGCAGCTCTGGAGCCACAGGTTGCCGACCCCTGCACTAGCGCTACTAGCTTTGGACCGTTCACAGCCACAGTCTTGTGATGAATTTAATCACCATTGCAGATGCACAATTGAACAGGAGGCTTTAAACAGTACAGTCAGGTTCTGTGTTTAATGATCCTCTGTAGCAGCATCAAAAGACTGAGAAAATGCCAATGTAGATAGTAGAAGTCAAAAGATTGTTACACAGCATAAATAATGATGCTGTTCTGCCCAATGCAATAAGTAGGAGACAGGAGATTGGTCCTTGTAACATCTGATATCAGAATCCTTCCTTCCCTATAAGATTATGACTGGGGTTGGGGGGGCCTGGGGCGGGACAGCACGGGCAGCAACAAACTTACATTTTAAATGTATCTGATAGAGCATTAAATGTCCCCTAAACAGATACAACATTTGGTATTACAAACCACGCCATCACATAAAAGAAGTCTCACCCTAAGAATACAGCAATACCACAGTTTGGAGCATGTTTCCCAGATGGCGTAAAAAGAAACAAACTAGCTCTGTTCATATTAGCATACTAAGAATGGCTATGGGAGCCTGGATGGCAGTTTGAATAGCCACTTGAGTAGAATCACATTCTACCACCTATTTATAGAATATACTGCCTAGGCTAAGCTATTGCCCATGCTATAATGGCCACATTATCATTTTTAGGATGTGTGTCTACACATGGCGTGAAACACACTGTCAACCATAGTACAGACCTATCCCACAAATACAAGCCATAGGGAAAGGTCCTGTCCTATTCATGTAAGGGGCTCCCAGGATTTTGTAACAGAAGAATGAACACCAGTATGCTATAACGGATGCACACTTCACAAATATGAAATGCTTTGCAACTCTCAGCCAATTAATCCTCAACTCCCCTCATGTAGCAGATGAAAAACTACAGAAGGTGTTATAATGGAGGGACAGAATCAAAGTATGTCCCCTTTAGAAATGTTCCTTACCTGTAACACTAAACCCAGTTTGGCTATTTACACTGAAAGAATTTTTAAATTTCAGTTTATTGTACTGATATCTCTTGGATCCAAACAGCTTGTGCAAGTTTGGGGAACTGTGGGTTGTTCCAACTGGAAGGAAACACTCATGATGGAGTCTGGTATTTTTGTTTATTTACAAACAGTGTACAAAGCCCTGTTTCTTCAAATGCAGGAGGAGCAATACGAACAAAAAAACCCCCACAAAAACAGAAAAGGAGACTGCTTCTTTGCTCATAAAACCAAACTTTCAGCCCGTACTCGGGCCCCAAACCCTCTCCTCTCAGCATGTTGCAGGGCCATAATATTGTGATTCTAGGCTACATCTGCTTTGCACACACACACTGCTTCAATCTGCGTCTCCCCTCTCCCCTCACTCACAGAACACTCCTGTTACTCCAAAAACAGTACACAGATTTAAAAAAAAAAAAATCCACCACCCTCCACCAAAGTCTGGAATTCCAGAGTGACACTGGATATGCCTTTCTCTTACATTTAACTTGAAAGGCCTGCTGTTCAATTCATCGATTTAGTGAATTTTAACTAAACCTCTCAGAGAACATTAGGTCTGCTTTTTATTTTACATTCACTTTATTTTATCTATTCTTTTTTTTTTTTTGGTGAGGGGAGGAAACGATTATTTACATAAGAAGTGATTAAACTTACTATTTTTACACTCAGGCTCGAAACTCCATGATCATGAAGCTCATCTTCAAACAGCAGAACTTCTTCGAAAAACATTATCTGTTCTCGGGCTTTCAATTTCTCTGTATCTATGTGATCAGTTGTAGGAATAACCTAGGCAAATGATGTCCAAAAATGGTTAGCATAATTTGGCAGTTTTGTCGCAGCAGTGTCAATCTCAGGATATCAGAGAGAACAGGCAGGTGAAATAATACCTTTTATGGAACCAACTTCTGTCAGAGGGACTAGCTTTTGAGCTGACACAGAACTCTCATTCTCGCCAACAGAAGTTGGTTCAACAAAATAATCATCTCATACACCTTGTCTCTCTAGGATAATTGGGCATAAGATTTTTACAGTTTGTGTCTTCTGCTGAAAACCCTGTACTCTCCAACACCCTGGTTTAACACATCTTTACTTCTGTGGTGTTCAGCCAATGGTTTGAGCTTCTCATGCTAAAAATGTGCTAAAATCTAAAAATTCCAAGAGAAAACACGACCAAACAAGAGAAGAAACCCAAAGTTCAGGATTTTCAACAAGTGGCCACCTTGCAGGTTAGGGCATGCTGAGCATGGGTTTTGCTGAACTTCACTTGGAGAGAAAAAAAGGTACCTGAAAACAGTCTGATGGGGACCTAGATTACAAATAATGGGGGAAGTACTGAGTGTATTGTGATGCTGGCCAGTCAGGTCTCAGCTGTTGTCAGGATTGCACGCATTAGCTAAGAGACCAGACCAGATCAGTTCATTTGTGTTAGTGTTGCTCAAAATAGGTATAAGACAACGACTGGACATTGTGTTTAGACTCTGTTGATTGTAAATTCCCGCATGACTTCATCTTCTTTGTAATGACTGCCTTCCATGCTGTAGGGGAATACGTAAGTTTTGTGAAAATAACTTTGAAAATGTTTGCTCTAAAACTTCTGAGCTCAGAAAGGAAGTACATTTCCCCCAGCCTGTCCAGAAGAACAATCAAAATCAGACAGTCCATCGAGGAACTCTGCAGTACAAAGGATCAGTAAATGACCCTATTACATTTTGGAAATAGTATGTAGAAGGAAGCTGATGCTATGGACTTGGAGGCTGAACAAAGGAAATAAAACAAAAGCCAGGAGTAATGTACAGATCCAGTCCAATACTGGCACAATTTCAGCAACATCCCATGTAGATAGTGTATGTCAGCAGGAGAGCTTCTCCCCTGACATAGCTAGTCTGTCTCTTGGGAAGGTGATTAGTCATCCCAATGGGCAGAGCTCTCCTGTCAATGCAGTAGCACTAAAGCACTGCAGCAAATCAGAATCAGAAACACTAAGCTGAAGCAAGAGATACCGAGGCATTATCTTTGGGTTTGCTCTGACAGATGTTTCTATTGACAGATCAGTATAACTCCCCCACTCTTCAAATTTATAAAACTCATTTGTGCATACGTGTTTGCTTGCCTGTTACCTTCAATTAACTAATTTCTTTTGCTTGATAAATAAACCATTAGATCGTTTTCACAGGATCGGCTACAAGCATTGTTCTGTGGTGTAAGATCTAGTGTACCAGCTGATCTGGACTCTCAGGGCTAACAGCAATCTGAATATTTCTGTAAATGACTATTTATTACTAAGCCCAGTTTACCCCTGTGGCAAAATAGATTAAAGAGTCAATGGGGACCGTCTGCGACTCTACTGTAAGACTGGCATAGTGATCCAGGAGTTCACATTTGTCACTGGCTTGGTGAAATCTACTTATAGAACATACCACCATTTTGGGATAGCTGTCCCGTTTTTGTCAGTCTTCTTGAGGTTGGCACTCATGATCATGAGCCACTCAGACAGTGTGATATGTAGTAACAGAATTGTATTGTATTGAATTGTATTTTGGTTTTAAACATTATAAGCTTCTGTATACGGAACACCAAGATCTTTCATAGGCTCACCATAAAAAAAAGTTTCTTCCCCTTATCGGCACATATGGGTATCTCTCTCTCTCTCTCTCTTTGCAGGGTCTCTCATTCTCTAGCGGGGTAGCCAACCAGTTAGGTCATTTCTACACATTTTCTACTTTTTCCAAAAGAGGCATGCTAATAAATGGCCAGAAAAATGCTAATGAGGCGCAGATGTAAATTCCCGGTGCCTCATTAGCATACGGTCACATGATTTGGAGTCCAGAAAAAGCTCTTTCGGACTCCAAAACAGCGTGTAGAGGCACAGCCGCTGGGGGACCTCCCGGAAGGACACCCTCCTTCCAGAAGCCCCTTCCTGGGGTGTGTGCACAAAGCAGGGGTAAGCTTTCCCAGTGTACAGTTCCAAGCAGGAGCCACATTTCATTGCTCAAAGAGCTGCAGGTTGGCCACCCCTGTTCTACACAAATACTAAAACTGTCACTCGCCCTCTCCCAAAAGGTAGCAGGCTAAGTGCCATCTGGCTAACAAGGTAAGTTTTATATTTGTATAACACAAAATTCATTCTCATTGGACCCAAGAGTTTGGATTTGAAAAAAAAATATATAGAAATCCTAGGGGATTAATTAGAATAATCTGCCTAGTAGAGTTAGGGGGCTTTCTTTGCTTGTTCACATTAAGCAGATGCACTGGATACTTCAGGACTATGTTAAAATAGTTATTTATAACTGAGAAGGGGTTGTCACAAATGAGGTATGAACACACTTATTACTGTATGTAAATAACACTGATTAAAGCCAAATCTGGGGTACAGTGTCACTGCTAGGTGGCATGCTGCATGATTAGGGTACTACAGGATCACATGAGACCTTCAGTTTTCATGTGTCTAGGGAATTCAGAACATCAGTGGCAAATCAATAAGCATTAACAATCCACACACACACAAGAGTATATTCCAGTACAAGAGACTGTGGGGCATTTTTTATACATAGTTCAGGAAAAAAAAATTAAAAACCACTACATTTTTACTACTCAAAGTGAACAGTAATTTGTTTAAAAATACTGAAGACTCCATAAAATCATTATGCTAGGAAAGCAGATCTCTTCAAAACTATGCAAATTGACTTTGGAAGGCATGTTTTAATTTTTCAGTCAGTCTATAAACAATGTGATGCAATAAGCACATAACAATGAGAAAAAACTCACTTTTAACTTTACAGTTTCTCCTAATAATGTTCCTTTGTAGTCTGTTGTATAGGTCCAATCGTATGGTTTAACAACTTCTTTCGTCTGTTCAGCCTCACTCCTCAATAAAGGAAGAGAAAACACCACATTTAATAAGCATGTAACATTCCATCCCACATACAAGAGACACCTTCCCTGGTCCCAACCTTAAACAGCCAAAACTTCCTGGAAATGGTGATTTTGCTTATGCAAAGAGTCTCGTCCCAGGCCACATCTATACTGTACAGCTTCTCACTGACAATATCCATACACATCCAGTGATTTTGAAGACCATTACCAAGCATACCAAACCTCAGAGCATAAATGCTTCACTCATACAGTTTTAGACTGAAGTGTTTTGTTTAAGGTTGTCAAGTGTTGCACAATTTAAGTTTGCCTGCTCAACCCATCCTTCTACACAAGTAGACATGAGTCTGCTGGCAGAATGCATCTGCCCCTAAATCAACTGAAAAGTTTTAATGAAGCGAATGTTTCAAAGAACGTTACTAAATGTGCAGGTTTACAATAGAAGTAAAGTGAATCTGGGAGTCAAGGGTGGGTTAAAGGGAAACAAGAAAGTGTAACACATTGTAAGGAACCAGGGTAACCTGTTTTGTCCCAGATGAAGGTGGGTGGATTTTGAAAACTCAATCTATAAATTTCCTCAAGGGTATAATGTGAAAAAGAGTCTTAGTCTCTGACAAAGTATAAATTAGTTTACGGAGTCTTCAGTATTTTTTGTAGGGGAGGCAAGGAATGGGAGCTGGCAGCCATCAGAAAAGCACTGACCTCCTTGATCCAGCAAAATCCCTGCTTCAGGACGGCTCAGGTCCCAGGGCTGCCAGACCAGGGGTCCAATGTGTACTGAGTTTTGTCAGCAAAAGGAAGTTTCCGCCAACAAAACAGCTGAGGTTTACGCAGTGCAGTGGTATTTTTCGCAGCGAAACTCTCCAATTTTTGCTGACAAAATATAACCATAGTGACAAGAGAAACAGAACTTCTTGCAGCAAAGTTAAAGCAATGATGAATCAGTGTAGATGCTGCCGTACGTTGTGGCACCATAACTGCCCTCCCCAGTAACCCAGAATGCCCATCATGACAACTCTGCTCACTGTTTCAAACTCAACTGCCTTGCATGTAGTTCCACTGGCATGCACCCCGACTCTTTCAAAGCTCTGACAATTTGACACTCTGATAGCTGAACATGGCACTCTGTTCCCAGCACCAAAGAACAAATCATTAACATGGATTCCTGCTCTCTCCATCACTACGAACACAGTGGCATGCAGGGGCATTTGTGTGTGTGGAACCGGATAGGGAGGCAGGGGCTAATACTGGGGAGTCCTCTGGCTCAGGACTAGTTGCTTCCAGGTGATGTATGAACTTAGAGACAACATGCCAACATGCTCACTCTCCCCCAAAACACACACTGTCCCTCTCACATATATATCCCTCCAAAATACACACTGTATCTCTCTCTCCCACTTCCACACACACTCACTGCCACACGCTCTCTCACCGTTTCCTTCACATACACTTGAGTTAAAAAGTGGCTGGCAATCTAGTACGATGCCCAGAGAAGATGAAATTGAGTACCCCGCATCAGAAGTTGCTTGTATCTGCCTCTTGAGCCATTGCAAGCCCTTCCCAAAGCACCCAGCGGCCAGTATCATAGAGAGACAGTGAGTCACAGTGCACTGTTCTGTGTATCAGTGCAAGGGCTGCTATTGCGGATGCCCTCTGCGGACACAAGGAGCATAGCGTGGACATGCAGCCGAGGTTTAATTCAAGTGATAGCTGCACGTCAGCATAACTTTTCTCAACAAAACTCCGTAGCGTAGACATGCCCAAGTTTAAGTGACTTTCAAGACCACACAGCAAGTGAGAAAGCCTGAGCTGCCAGTTTCCTGCTTTAGCCACCATAGCACACTCCCATCCCTTTGCACATTAGTGTTCACCAGTACTCCCCATAAGCTGAGTGCTTGGGAGGCCACCTAGGAGAGATTGAGATGCTGGGCAGCCATCCACCGCTAGAAGCATGTGTTTCAATTGGCAGTGCACATCCACAAGTAAGAAAATGTATTTTCATCCATGGGCAGCATAAATTAAGAGGGAACACTGGTGCTCACTTTGTCGTGATAATATTGCTTACCTGCTCTCTTGCCATTCCTCCGCACAGGCCACTTTAATCATACCTTGATATTTATTTACACATTTTAAAGCATCTGTTGCATTGAACTCAATTCCAAAGCCATAATCATGCTGTATTCTTAGGATGTTATCTCCGAACATCATTTCTGGGAGGGAAGGCATGTGCAATTCATCAGCTAATCTGCAAATGGACAAAGAAGTTAAATCAGCAAAGTTACAATCTACATTTGCAGGACTTTGTAACTGTGTTCGCCAAGCATTGTTTAATTGCGTACTCTGTGTATAACTCTCCTAAACTTAAGCCCTACAGTGACTGGGGAACGGCGACATGAACAGGATTGTGAAACCTGAAAGCTTTTAGTCATGAACCAGCATGTAGGCAGTGGATGTATGTACCAGCCTTTCTGTTTCGAGGACTGAGGTGGTAGAACAATCCAGCTGCTGCATCCACAACTGAGCAGCCCTATTTAGGATCCACTCTGCTCACCCCACATGGGGAGGAGGTTAGAAAAGGTGCCCTAAACATAGTCCACCTCAGTCCCCCTGACTGAATATCAAGGATGGTGCTTGGTCCTGCCAAGAGGGCAGGGGACTGGACTAGATGACCTCCCAAGGTCTCTTCCAGTTCTAGGAGATGTGTATCTCCAATTATTTTTTTTATTTTCTGGGTGGGGGGAAGGTGGGAGGCAGGGATAGCTCAGGGGTTGACCATTGGCCTGCTAAACCCGAGGTTGCAAGCTCAACCCTTGAGGAGGCCATTTAGAGATTGGGGCAAATAGATAACCATGCCCAGTGGGTTCACCTCCATGCAGTCAAAACTGAAAAAGTGCAGCATCAGTGTTGACACTTGGAAGAACTCTGCCCAAGACCATCCCCACTAGAGAATGGCAATCCGTGAGTGAGTGGGTGGTGCAATTTGATCAGTCCCACCACAGAGTAGATGAGGAGAGCAGAGAAGAAAAAAAGCATCAAAAGTTGCCCTGAGTCCCTCCAACAGCTAACAACTGCCTCTTCTCTGATAAGATCTGCAGCACCAGAATTGGGCTGATCAGCCATCAACAGACTCACAAATAGGAGGGCAACATGAGGACATCCTATTCATTACTGAGTGTGCACCAAGAAAGAAATTTGAGTGGTTATCTATTCACACTACAAAATATTCCAACAGCCTCAGCACTCTCAGAAGTTCTTTTAAACATGGAATAGTTTAGAACTAACCAGCTGGGACAGGTCTATGCTAGAAAATTAAATGGCTTGAATTTGATTGTCACCTTTGAGCATCACAGTTAAGTCAATTTAAGTCCCTGGTAGGCAGCACTAGATCAGCTAAACTCTTCCATGGACTCTTCTACTACCTCACAGTTTTACTTTTCCATACTTGCTACTAAAGTGACAAGAAGGGTTCTCCGGTCACAGTGTTTTCTTTAAAGCACTTAGATGTACCACTGAAGGATTTTAGGCGCAGGTGCAGGCTTACTACTACTTATCATACAGTACTACTTTAGAAAAAGATAAAATTGTGAAGGCTTTGAGAGAGGGAAAAAATGAGATCACACTGAAACTGCTACCTTTTAGTGTTGCCAGAGTACCTGCATTTTTATTATTGGTTATACTCTGGTAACATGAGCTCCCCACATGCACCAGAACCCCACTGAGCTAAGCACAGTTCAAAAACAAATGTATATTTACTCTGCTAAACTACCAAGAAAACAACTTATGAAGCACAGATATTTGCTACAGAAGCACTAAAGGCTACATGGGCAGTCTGCTTATATAAAATATAGTTTAGTTGAAGAAATATATGGGAAACAGACTGGTTCAGAGGCATAGTAGAGTGAGGTGCAACCTTTCACCTTTAGCTTAACAGTTCTAATCTTACTCTGGTCAATGGCAGAACTGCTAGACATTTTCATCATCTAGCAGGTGCCCAATTGCCTATGAAAAGTGAACTAATATACTGAGAGAAAAATTAGCATTGTGTTAAAGTCTGAGTGAGCAATGTGGACTAAAATTATAATTTGTCCCTTACAAGGGACCATTGGCGCTAAGGCTTGAGAAACACCAGTAAGACATACTGTGGGAAAGCTTGACATGATATTACTATCTTTGGTGAATCTGTTCTGCAGACAAAGGGTCCATTTTGCATCAGCTGTGAGGTGAAAAATGAAGTAACAGTGCTACATTGTCAGGGATATGCTCTGCTGCCAACACAGCTACCGCTGCTCATGGGGTATGATTTAAGATGACAGGAGTGCTCTCTCTCAGCCAAATAGCCTAGCTACACAGGAAACAAAGTGGAAGAACTGTGCCACTCTAAGATCTCCACTGGAGACACCGCCTCAGTGCTTCCAAGATCACGCCTGAGCAGCCACATAACATCATAAACCTAGATTTACAATTGCTGGACCCCAGTCTCACGGCCGTGCTACTGCATTCGGGCTGCTCTGCACAGACCTTTACACTGGGATGTGCGATTTCAGCTGGATCCGGACTGCAAAGCGCCAGGGCCTGGATCCCTGTGCAAACGAGCAGAGGAGAAGCCTAGAAGGTAGAAGCCAAGCCCTGCGCCCCAAGTCGGACAGATCTGTGAGCGGCCCGCAGCGGGACGGGGTCTCAGACCACCGCTTGACGGAGCCCAGCGTGACACCACAGAGCTGCCAGCGGCGGACACACGGGGGTTGGCGAACGGCCCAACGCGCCCCCGTCCCTCTCGGCAACGGGCCCCGGCCCCGGCCCCGGCCCCACCTCTCAGCCTGGGCCGATTTCATGATGTGGGTCCGGGCGGCGCTGAGCTTCCAGGGCCCGAAGGTGAAGTCGCGGCGGCTGCTCTGGAACACGGGGAGCATGGCGGGGCGGGGCGGAGAGGAGGAAGAGACGATTGCCGGTCTCCCCGCCGCAGCAACAGCAGCGGCGCCGACGGAAGCGGAAACCACATCACCCACGTGCAACTTCCGTTTCCAGCCTAGCTCCGCGGGGGCCAGGCGCTGCCGGGACTCGGGCGGTGATGGGAGGGGCAGGAGCGGGGTCTCGGGGGCCTGTCGCTGAGTGGCTGAGGGTTCCGCTCCCCCACGCCCCCTCCCCGTAGCCTGGCCGCGCCGTCAGCACATTGCAAAGCCCGCCCCTATCTCCCCCTACGAGCTTCCGCCACTTCTCCATGGGCATCGCAGGCGCATCACCGCTCCTTCCCGGCGAGCGGGCCCTGCTGTCACTGCAGCCAGAGGTGCTGGGTGGGGGCCCGTGGGGAGGGGCGCTGCAGCACCCCTGGCTTGAAGTGGTTTCTGTTATACACAGGGGTTTCCAGTTGGGTTCAACAGCTGTGCGTATCCCAGGTGTACAAGTTGTTCCAGCCCCCGGCTCCTGAGTGGGGTCAGATGTGTCCGGGATCTCTGGGAGCACACCCACAACTCGCCCACAGGCTGCTCCCAAGGTCGCACACTTCTCTCTTTAACAGAGGGGTGTGCAAAATGGGTGGTGGGTCCCCTTGTGGGGGCGTAAAAGTGCAAAAAGGAGGCACAGCAAGATCGGCTGCTGGGTCTGAGGATCATCCATTTAATTAAAAATGTTGAAATATGTTATTGTTTTTATGTGTGTGTATTCACCTTTATATACCAGTTAATACAGTTTTTACGATCTACCTGTTTTCCTACACATGCCAAAAGGTTTCTTTTCACATGAACATAACTGAAATATTTGTTGGTTTGGATTAAGTTAGACAGGTTGGAGGGCTGTGCTTACTGCAGTGGAACCAGAGGTAAAAAGTTTGTTGGACCCTGATTTAACACATGGCATGTGTCTGTTTGTGCTGCACACAAGCCAATATTTAAAACCGTACAGAGACTTCAGAAGTTGCAAGTAGAAAATGCAGTAAAATAAACTCATAACCAGATATCCTAGTTTTTCATGATTTAAAAAAAATCTAATTATCTGATGATAAAAATCCATGTTTTCCTGCAATTAAAATGAAATGCTGAACATTAGTTTTCCTAGCTCCAATAGCTATAGATATGAGTTGGGACACATTTTAATAATATACAGGTTGAACCTCTCTAATCAGGAACTCTGGTTGAGCAAACTCTGTAACCCAGCCCATAACCCAGCATGATTTTAGTTATGTGGAGGACCACTTATCATGGAAGCGGCCAAGTTTCCTGTAGTCCCATAAAGTTTGTTTACAGCCACCAGTTGCTTACAGGTACCAGTCCTGGCTCTAAGTGCTCTATGCTGTTATTTAGCTGTAATTTACCCCTAAATGTCTTCTAAGAGCCCAGTAAGCAGTGGAAGTGTTGGTAATGTGCTAGACAATATTGACCTCCTGTTGCCTGGAAAATTCTCTCATCCAGCACCGGTCAGGTTTCAAGGGTGCTGTACAAGAGAGATTCAACCTATATTTCCAATTTTAAGCAAGTTTGAACACTACTAGTACCATCAATCATGCAATTAATAGAACTGTAATTTTCATTTCTTACTCTAAATATCAAAACAAAAAAGCAGTCAAGCAGCACTATAAAGACTGACAATTTTTTAGGTGAGCTTTCGTGGGACAGACCCACTTCTTCAGACCATAGCCAGACCAGAACAGACTCAATATTTAAGACACAGAGAACTAAAAACAGTAATTAAGGTGGACAAATCAGAAAAAAAAATGATCAAGGTGAGCAAATCAGAGAGTAGAGGGCTGGGGTGGGGGAGTCAAGAATTAGATTAAGCCAAGTATGCAAATGAGCCCCTATAGTGACCCAGAAAATTCCCATCCTGGTTCCAACCACGTGTCAATGTGTCAAATTTGCATATAAAAGAAAGTTCAGCAGTCTCTCTTTCAAGAATGTTGTGAAAATTCCTCTTCAGTAACATGCAAATTCTTAAGTCATAAACAGAATGGCCCACTCCATTAAAATGCCAGCTAACAGGTTTGTGGATCAGGAGTGTTTTTATGTCTGTTTTGTGCCCATTATTTCTTTGTCTAAGAGAGTTTGAAGTCTGTCCAATATACAAAGCATCCGGGCATTGTTGGCACATGATGGCATATATGATGTTAGTTGAGGAACATGAGAATGTGCCCATGATTCTGTGAATAAGTTAGGTCCAGTGATGGTATCTCCAGAAAGGTTTGTGGACAAAGCTGGCAGCGGGCTTGGTTGCAAGGAAAAGTTCCAGGACTGGTGTTCCTGTGGTATAGACTGCGGCTGTTGGTGAGAATCCTCGTAAGGTTGGGAGGTTGTCTGTAGAAGAGAGCAGGCCTGTCACCTAGGGCCATCTGGAGTGTGGATTCCTGATTAAGGATAGGTTGTAGGTCTTTAATAATTCGTTGCAGTGGTTTGAGCCGGGGGCTGTAGGTAATGACCAGTGGTGTTCTGTTCTTGGCTTTTTTGGGCCTATCTTGTAGCAGCTGGTCTCTGTGTGTTCGTCTGACCCTGTTGATTTGTTTTTTTATTTCTCCTGGTGGGTAATTCAGGTTTCATGTATTGTTGTAAATTGTTGAGTAGGTTTCCTACCAAACACATGGGATGAGTGCAAGGCTCAAATCCAGCAGGAGCCCATCTCGCAGAACTCTGGTAAACATTTTCAAACCAGAAGGAGGCACCAGAACTCGGAATTTCAGACCTATGGAAGGCACCAAGGCTTGGGGATTGAGCCATCTCCTTCTTCTTCCTTTGCCTAGAGCAGAGAGGTAGATCCATCCCTAACTGAAGGATCACAGACTTCATTCAGATACACAATAACCATGAACATTGTTACTTCGGCCCAAAAATCATAGCCTTAACTATACCTATACCAATATGGACTAACCAATATACTATTCCTAAAGTGAAAACGGTTATATTAGTATAAAAGTGCTGATGCCACTATAGCTATTATCTTGGGGAATGTTAACTAAATTTAAATTTTAAACAGTTTGCAAACTTTCTTTCTTACTCTATCTCTCACTCACATGCTGGTACACGGAGTGGATCTCAGCAGCAGAAAATCTAGCCCACAATGAGAGAGTAACAGATAAGAGTTTGTGGCAGATGGGGATGTGGAAAGGAAAGACACCTATCAGGAAAGAAAGTGGAAAGGGGGACAGCTGAGTGAAGACACACAGGAAGAGAACTGGAAACTGGTAGAGGAGAAAAGGGAAGGAGGAAAGAAAGAGGAATGGAGGAAGAAGAGATTGGCAGGCAGGATGGGGGGAAGAGGTGAAAAGTGGAATGGAAGAAGGGGATGGATAAAGTTGGATGGAGGTGTGGGGGAAAAGTGGAAAAGAGGATGGATGGGAAAAGAGCGCTAGGGAACTGTATGGTGGAGATTCAGAGGAGTAGAGATGTGGAAGCGGGAGAGAAGGAGAAAGTTAGGAGCAGGGATGTGTGGCCTGAGGGGGGTTCTGGCTGTACTCTACTCCAATCCTGCTGGAGGAGCCTTGGTGCTCTGAGCTAGAGGCTAGGATGCTCCCTCTTGCATCAGCCTTTGTGGAGGGAGGAAGACAGGAGCCAGGTGAAGTGGGGGCGGAGGGAGGAGAAGGCATGTGAAAGGGGGACAGAAGAAGGTTAGGGGAAAGGATGCATGGAAGGAGGGAGGACGAAGAGGGGTGTGGAGCGGGCATAGGAGATTGGGGAATGAATGTGTGGCGGGTATGAGAAAGTGAGAAGAGGTGGTGTGTGGAAGGGGATGAGGTTTCAGGCCGTGCAGAAAGGGGAAGAGCTGAGGAAGAAGGGTGTGGAAGTGGGATAGAAAAAGGCCAGGAGTAGGGATGTGTGCAAGGGGGTTGGGGGAGGAGGAGAGGTGTGCAAGGGGCACAGAAGGAGGTTGGGGGAAGGATGGATCAGAAGAAGGGCTGTGAAAGGAGCCAGGAGGAGGAGGAGGAGGGGTGGTGTGGAAGCGGGACGGAAAGGGGAGGAGGAGGGGGTGTGTGGAAGGTGGGTGGGAGGAGGAGGAGGAGGAGGAGGAGTGTGAAAGGGGGATGGAGGGGGGAGGGTCGGGCAGGTTTTCCGGGCCTGTCTCTTGGCGGCGGCTGTGGGGGGTCCGGGGCGCTGTAACTCGAAACCTCCCGCCCCTGACTGCGGCGGAGGCTGCAGAGGAAGGAGGAGGCGGTGGCTCGGCGCGGCCCGGCCCGGCGGTGAGTGTGCCCCACAGCTTCGCACTGCGGGCGGGGGCTCTGACTTGTTCCCTGCACCATACGGCTGCGGCCGAGGGCGGGGGGTCGGGCCGCCCCTGCTGCAGGAACCCGGCGCAGCTGTAGCTGGGGATCCCCGGCCCGGGACGCCCCCTCCAGCTCCAGCCTTTGTTTGCGGAGCGGACTCGGGCCGGGCCGGGCCGGGCCAGGCGGGGCTGCAGCTAGCGAGGCCGGCCGGGGGCGTCTCCTCCTCCTCCTCGGACACGCCGTAGGCTGCCCAGCCCCGATAGGGGCCGCTGGGTCCGGGACCGGCTGCACCTTTCGTTGCTCCGGAGGTCGCGGCGGCAGGATCGGGCCCGGGACCTGCCCGCCCCGGGTCTGAGCCGCTGTCTCGCTCGGGCGCCGGGGCTGCAGCAGCGGGAGCCCTTACTGCGCTGAGCCCATGCACACGCTTGGCCCTCTGCCGGCCCTCGCTCCCGCCTGATCGGTCTCCAGCCGGCCCTGCACCGAGCTCCCAGACCGCCCCCTGCTGCCCGGCCCCCGCTGCTCTACTTTCCCCTGCGCTCCCCTGCCCTGGTAGTGTGACGCCGGGTCACCTGGGCCCCATCTCCCCTGTGCTCTCTCACAGGCCGCCCATGCAGAAGCATCAGTACAATTCCTCAGCGTGCTGTGTTCCCTCACCCCAGCCCCAGTTCCCCCGGGATTGTCTTCCCTCTGCAGGCTCGGGCTGCACAGAGGGGTCATTAAAAAACAAAAGAAAAACGAACAAAAAGCACAAGCGGTCCTATAACACCTTAAAGACCAACAATTTTGTGTATTAGTTAATGTACTTTCATGGGTAGGACCCACTGCATCAGATTTTTCATCAGTTCCAGTGTGGGTCTTACTCAGGAAAGCTGGTTATCTAATAAATAAAAGTTGTTAGTCTTTGAAGTGCGACAGGGCTGTCCTGGGTTTTTATTTTTGTTTTGGGGATGCTACAGACTAATAAGGCTACCCCTCTGAGACAACAGCAACAGCAGCAGCTGCACCAGCAGAGCCAGGGCAGTTCCTTTGCCCCCATTATGAACACCCATGCCGTTCAAAGCTTGGACTCCTCAGCCACATGTGAGTCCACAACCAATGAGCCTGTGGAAGCTCAAGACATCATCGTCGGACACGATGGACTACCTACTACGAAAATTGTTAGTCTTTAAGGTGCTACAGGACTGTCCTCGGTTTTTGTTTTTGTTTTGGGGATGCTACATACTAATAAGGTTACCCCGCTCAGACCACATCTGCTGGTGAGAGAGAAAATCTGAAGAAGTGAATCTGAAGTATGAAAGCTCGATACCTAAGAAATGCATGGGTTAGGTCTTTAAGGTGATGGAGGACTGTTTGTGTTTTGGGAGGCTACAGACTAACGGTGCTGCCGCTCTGGGGCTTTTAGAGAAGAACTCTGTGGCAGCACCAAAGGAAAGTGTCTCTGGGTCTCACCAAGTCTCAGAGGGGTAGCCCTGTTAGTGTATAGCTTCACAGAGAACAAGCAGTCCTGTAGCACCTTGAAGATTAACACTTTTATTTATTAATGAGCTTTCGTGGGTAAGAGCTATTTTTTCAGATTTTTCATCATTTTCATCCTGGGTCTTACCCACGAAAGCTCGTTAATGAATAAAAGTGCTAGTCTTTAAGGTGCTACGGGACTGCTTCTTTGTGTGTGTGTGTAGTTATACACTAATACAGCTCTTTCTTTGAGACTATTTACCATGTAGGGGTGTAATAAGAGAAGGTGTCTTCTTTGAAGGGCCTGTCTCCATGTTTTGCTGTTCCCTGCATGCAAATCTATGCTTGTCTACATCAGAGAACTCCGGGGGTGGGAAACCAGCATTTGGCCCTTCCCTTCCAGCACAGGCTATGCAGATCTTGCATCTCCACATTCTACATACAACTGCAGTTGCTGGTGCTCAGGTGTTTGCTAAACATTCTGGACTGAACTTGCTGTGCCAGACCTAACCACCTTGTCAGCCCTCTTCCACCAAACCAGTTTTCATCACTGCCTGTCTGGCAGTACAGCTAGCAAGAGCTGGCATATTAGCAGGAACAGCACAAATAGTCCTCTGCCTACTATCCCACAGTGCACCAGTTACTGCTTGGATGGCCGCTCTGCTCTTGTTTCTGTTCAATCTTGGCTGAGGGTCAAAGAATGGATGCTTTTGCCTTTTGGATATTTAAAATGGGCAGGGAAGCTTTGTACTCATGACACAAACAAGGCATGTGTCCAGGAATACAACTGCTGGTGGAATGGTGAGCACTGAGTGCTCCTAATGGATTGTTTTAAGCTAGTTGATGGATCCTGATAGACTCTTTAAAAAAGGTTTTTAAAACTAAAATTCTTCAGCATGTTTAATTTGTGATTTAGATGTTCTTGTTACATTTAAAAGGAGGCCTACTTTATTTTCTCTGTTAGTTGAGAACCAAATGGTGTAAAAGACTTATTTTTTTTAAATAGTGTAGCGGTTAATGGCATTTAAAACAAGTGAAGATGTATTTTTGCTAAGCTTCAAATACCCTGCAGCATTGTGCTAGTGCTTGTGCACCTGAAAGTAAAAATGACAATAAAAATACTAAAAACAAGCAGTCCTGTGACACCTTCGTCTCTAAGGTGCCACAGGATTGCTTGTTTTTTTTTTTTAAATTACAGACTAACATGGCTACCTCTCTAATAAAAAATTGTATTGTATGCAGTGTAGTTGTAGCTTTGTTGATCTCAGGATTGTGAGACTAGGTGGATTCTGTGTCTCAAAAGCTTGTCTCTCTTGTCAACAGAAGTTGAGCCAATAAAAGAAATTACCTCAACTACCTTGTCTCTCCCACAAACACAAAAGAAAGGATAAAATCTTTGCAGCAGATGCTTTGCAGAACTGAAGAGTGAGTAGGCAAAGGTCACTTTAATTCACCATTGGACTTTTTGGATCTTGGAGCTGTTCTTCATGATTCCAGATCTCTAGCATGTTTTAATGCTGCCTGAGCGCTGTTCTGATTTGTGCCAGCTGTCAAAAGCAGGAAGGGACCCTCACAACAGTTGGGGTTGCTGAGATGCCAGGACACTCCTGCTCAAGCTACATCCATTCCTCTGTCCCACCTGAAGATCCTCCTACATCGGAGAGAGCATTCCTGAGCTAAGGAGCCGGGGAAGCTGGCTTTGGGCTGGTTTATACGACCGGAGCCCAAGATCTTATGCAAAATATCTATGGTCTGTGTCAAATGAATAGCAAACCATAAATAATCAGCTTTACTGGTGTGAAAAGTAAATGTGATATAAAAATTCTTTTCATGTCAGTAAATTGAGGATTTCTATAAAAAAGGATGGAAGGAAATTAAACGTGTTTTGAAAAATGTGATTTCTTCCTTCAAATTTTACCTATTTGTGAGCCAACAAAAAGTGCCCTTCCTGTCTATTCATGCTCAGCAGGGAAGGAGGGGTGGCTAGAATCCCAGCCAAGGCAGCCTCTGTGAGTCACCAGTTCCCAAGAAATGCTAACTGCACGTTTGTATGACATTGAAGCCAATCTTTTGTGACATTCCCTTTTAATTTTTTTTTTTCAATTTTTGGCAAAGATTTTGGGGTACGGGGTTTTGGAAAGAGAAGAATCTGCTATGGTAGTATGAGCACCATTGCTTAGGCCGGAGAGAAGGCAATAAAGCAGGAATGACATTTTTGAGGCAGGAGAGTGGGCCTCATGAGGCAGCTGGCAACTGAGGTGCCATTAATCAGGTGCTCAGAGGAACCAGTGCAAGCCTACCAGGATGAAGGGGTAGTCATCAGGAATCTCTCTGTTGAAACAGGGGAGGTCAGAGTGGCTCTCACAAGAACCAGGAGCAATATTCCTGGAGCCTGAGAGGGACGTATTGTTAGTCAACAGGGAGAAGTGATTAAGTCTTAGGAGCTATCAACCATTTTCATAATGTGGACAAGAGCTTCATAGAGGAATTGCCTCTTGGACACATTTCCCACTGACAGTCACACAGAGGACCACCTTCCACAGCTCACTGGGAATACCATTCCTGCGGCAACCGCAGGCATTGCAAAAGTGATATTAGAAAAAAGCGTTTTACCGTATCTTTCGTTTTTTTAATGTGACTTAGTAGCTGCAAAAAAATTTTCCAAAGATCAGAGTAAAATACTATAGATTGTTATGCCTATAAAATGAGATTAACAAAGACTAGTTACAACCATTATTGCTTCTTTTCATAATGGCTGTGTCTGCACTAGCTCCCAACTTCGAAGGGACCATGGGAAGTAGGGTGTCAGGAGATTATTAATGAAGTGCTGTGGTGCATATGCACCGCTTCATTCAGCTAATTCTCCCCGTGGCAACTTCAAAGTGTTAAGCCTCTGTGAAGCTCTATGAAGAGGGTTGACAAAGTGTTTAGGTCTCAACATTTTGAGGAGTAAAGGGACTTCGAAGTAGCCCGGGCACTTTGAAGTACCAGCAGGTGAGCCACGGCTATCCGCAAGCCGGCACTTTGAAGTTTAACGCTTCAATGTTGCCATGGGGGAGAATTAGCTTAATGAAGTGCTGCATATGCACCGCAGCGCTTCATTAGTAATCTCCCAACAGCCTTCTTCCGATGCTGCCTTTGAAGCTGGCAGCTAGTATAGACACAGCCAATGTCTTTTTGGAGTAGATAAGTGGGAGTAAGAACTCATTGATCAAAAGTGGTCTCCCTCCCGCAGCTGGAGAATATTAAATGAAATGTTTTTTTTTAAATTTTCCCCGTTTTCTAGCCCTGTTCTTGGGTTCTGTGCTTGCCTGTGCCATCGCCTTGCTGTGTGTGACCTTGGGGAAATTAAAACCCTGCTCTAGCTAGGTATCTTCTGTGGCCATTGTGAAGCTTGATTAGTAGAGGTCCTAGAAAGTGGGAGATCCTTAAAATGAGTGTTTTCATGGGTTTTTCTTCTATTTCTTCCAGCATCCCAGCATGTACTGTGTGATCTGTCACTGTGTGCTCTGACAATGAGCATCAACTCCTCCCTCAGCAATGGGAAGGGCCTGAGAAACCTCACAGCACAGGACAACGGGGCAGTCAGAGTCACCGAGTCGGTTGCTATTATCGTCATCGCTGTTTTCATCTGTTTGGGCAACTTGATGATTGTCGTCACCCTCTACCGGAAGTCCTACCTCCTTACGCTGAGCAACAAGTTTGTGTTCAGTCTGACACTGTCCAACTTCCTCCTGTCTGTCCTGGTGCTTCCCTTTGTTGTCACTAGCTCCATCCGGCGGGAATGGATCTTTGGAGTAGTTTGGTGCAACTTTTCTGCCCTGCTCTATATGCTGATCAGCTCAGCCAGCATGCTAACTCTCGGTCTCATTGCTATCGATCGGTAAGCGACTCTCTTTTGGGATGAATAATAATGGTTAATTCCAAAGTGGGTGCACGCCAGCAAGTTGTTTTTTAAGATAGCTGACTGTAAATGTACAATAGAAGCTCAGCAGAGGTATGAACTGACTAGTCAACCACACACCTCGTTGGAATGTGTTGCCTAGAGAGGTGGTGGATTCTCAACCCCTCGAGGTTTTTAAGTCCTGGCTTGACAAGGTCCTGGCTGGGATGACGTAGTGGGGGTTGATCCTGCTTGAAGCAGGGGGCTGGACTAGACGACCTCCTGAGGTCCCTTCCAGCCCTAGGATTCTATGATTTGGAACCAGAAGTACGTAATCAGATAGCAGCAGACAGAAATAAATGATATAATATGGCACAAGCCCCATGTTAAATGTAAACAACTAAACAAATAATGAGAACACAGCAGTTTTCTTCTTCACAGCTAAGTTTCAAAGCTGTATTAAGTAAAAAAACTTTTGAAAGGACAACCCTAAACTTTTGTTCAAAGTTACAAACATGTCAGAGTTATGAACAGCCATAGCTTTTGACTTGGTGGGTGTTGCAGGGCTGGCGAACAGGGAAAAATTAGTGGGTGCTCAGCAAAGTGCTCTCTAACTTTTTCATCCATGTGCAGAATACATTTTACGTGCACCGAGGCATGAGGAAATGTGCACCACCAGTACAAACACATGCTGCCAGCTACGGGCACTTTGCTAATCAGCTGGGTGGCAGTTGAATCTCTCCTGGCTGGTTGCCCAAGGGCTCAGCTTACAGGGAACACCAGTGCTCAGCACATACCATCAGCCAACCACCTTCTGCCCCTGTCTTCCCAGCACTTCTTGCCTGCCTACGAATCAGCTCCTCCCTCTCCCTCCCAGTGCCTCCCACTGGCTACTAAGTGGCTGTTTCATAGTGTTTGAGAGGCTCTGAGAAGGAGGGGGAGCAGCAGGAATGTGGTAATTTTGGGGGAGGCTGTGGGAAGGGGCAGGGGCTTGGGGAAAGGGAAGAGATCGGGGTGCGTTGGGGGTGGAGCAGGACTAGATGTGAAGGTTCCATGGATAAAGCATTGAACAGTGAGACTCAAGTTTACAGGGACACAATGACATCCTGGTTTTCAAACAGTACAATATAAAATGGGTTCTCAACTTGGAATTCTGATCTCACTCCCCTTCTGTCAGGGTACATGGGGGGTGGGAAGTACCAAACATTTTTTCTGTGGTAAGATGGGTATAGTGTAGAAAAGGTTGGAAACCATGGCAACTATAATGACTAATAATAATTTCTTAACTCTTGTACAGTAAACCCTCGAGATACACGCAACTTCCATGTGTCTCGGGTTAATGTGACTGCTGCCCCTGCCAGGAGCAGTTTCCTGTCAGGCACAGCAGCCATAAGTCAGGCTGCCATCCCTGACAGGAGCAGTTTCCCTGCTGCTGTCAAGGATGGCAGCCTGACTCACAGCTGTGCCTCCAACAGGAGTGGTTTCCTGTCAGGGGCTGCAGTGGCAAGTCAGGCTGCTGTCCCTGACACAACAGCAGCCTGAATTGTGGCTGTGCCCCTGACAGGAGCAGTTTTGCAGTTCTGGCTGTGGTGGGGAGCTGGGAACCAGTGGCTGGCTCCCCTTTGCTTGCAGAGCTGGGAAACTGACCAGGGCAGCAGAGGGGGGATGTAGATACATCTCTGTTTTAACTATCTTCTCATTGGAGTTTTTAAATACTGTCAAGTCATTTTATGTATCATTGTATTAAGCCCTGTTATATAGAAATTTAATTATATTTTGTAGAACAGTTCCTAGAAGTAGGGAAGGTAAAGACAAAACTCTCTGTACCCTTTCTTTTTGGATTGCTTAATTGCTTGCCCTGTTGGGTGAACGAGGTGTGAATGGAAAGGCGGGAGACAAGCACCTCCAGGTATGGAGAAGGTAAATCCAAGACCAGTGAGAAGAACAATGGAGCCTGTGAAGTGGGCTCATTGAAAGAAGACTGGACACATGGACGCCTTGGGAGTCACCAGCAAGTGCCTGCCTTTGGAAGCACCACCCAGAAGAAGGTGCTAAATGCACATTCTTAAGACTGCTCTCCCACATTATGCATATGCATGAGATGGCTAACTTGTGGCAACCTGCCTGAGAGAAAGGACTGTATAAACGAAGGCATCTTGCGCAGGTACCCTGGGTTTTGTCTTGTCATCACTGGAGCACTGATCCGGATCGGCAGAAGCCCCGCTCCACCCCTCCCCATCTAACTCACCTGGCCAGTGCAGTTATGGGGAGCAACTATTGGTAACAGCAACAAGACAGGAGTGTTCTTGTGTGTTCTTGTGTGTGTGTATGAATGGGAATGGGTTAAGTGTCAATTGCTGTATGTGTATTACCAATAAATGTGGCATTTTGCCTTTTCCCCTGAAAAGACTCCCTGCAGTACTTTTCAGTACAACAGGGAGCCAGGCTGCCCCTGGTTCCCAGCTCCCCTCCACTTGGCTGGAGCCAGGAAACTGACCAAGACTGCTGCCCTGGTCAGTTTCCCGGGTCCTGCAGCAGAGAGGAGTCCTGGTGGGATGGTCAATTTCCTGGCTCCTGCAAGCCAAGGGGAACTGGGAACCAGGCAGGAGCCTGTCTCCCCTCAGCTTTCATGAAAATTTGAGTTATGCGGGGGATTACAAGAACACAACCCCAGCGTAACTCGAGAGTTTACTGTATAGCACTTTTCCTCAGCAAATCTTGAAATACAATAGAAAGTCCAAGGAGATCAGTACCATTATTCCCATTTTATAAATGGGGAAACTAATGCACAGAGAGTTGAAGTGACTTGCTCAACACCAATGGCAGAGCTAAACTTAGATCCCCGAGTCCCTGACTACTGCTGTTCCCGATATACTACCTTCACACGTGTCTAAGATTGTTAAAATCAGTTGATGCTATAATAGCATATGTAATCATGTATAATTCTTAAAGCTCAGCAATGTAGCCACACCAGGATTCATTCCCTCTGAGGCACCTGGCATGGCCACGGTTGGAAGACAGGCTCCTGGGCTAGATGGACCTTTGCTCTGACTCAGTATGGCCATTCACATGGTTTTTGTGATCAGGAAGCAGATTTAAGGTTGCATATACGGCTTTATCTTGGGCACATCTTGACTTTTGAGCTCTTGACTGCAAAGAATTTTTTGAAACATGATTTTTTACATGGTGTCTCTCTAATTCCATGTGAGGTTTGGGGAGGGAAAGTCTTTCCCTGGACTGTGATGGGAGTTAGATCTTAATAAATTAGCTCTCTGCTTATTGTACTTTTGTACGTACTCCTTATGTCTCTTTTTGTGTTTCCCAGGTACTATGCTGTCCTGTATCCAATGGTGTATCCAATGAAGATTACAGGAAACAGAGCAGTTGTCGCCCTGGTGTACGTGTGGCTACACTCCCTCATTGGCTGCCTTCCTCCTCTCTTTGGCTGGTCTTCCTTGGAGTTTGATCAGTTCAAATGGATGTGTGTGGCTGCGTGGCATAAGGAGGTGGGCTACACAGTCTTCTGGCAGATCTGGTGTGCTTTGCTGCCCTTCCTGGTTATGATGATCTGCTACGGATTTATATTTCGTGTGGCTAGGATTAAAGCACGCAAGATTCACTGTGGTAGCGTGGTCATTGTTGAGGAGGAGGCCCAGAGGAATGGGAGAAAGAACTCCAGCACCTCCACCTCCTCATCAGGCAGCCGAAGGAATGCTTTCCAAGGGGTTGTCTACTCAGCCAACCAGTGCAAAGCTTTCATAACTATCTTGGTTGTCATTGGTGCTTTTGTTGTCACCTGGGGGCCCTACATGGTCGTTATTACATCAGAAGCACTTTGGGGGAAAAATAGCATTTCTCCTGCTCTGGAGACATTAGCAACCTGGTTGTCTTTTTCGAGTGCCATTTGCCATCCACTGATTTATGGACTCTGGAACAAAACCGTGCGCAAAGAGCTATTAGGAATGTGCTTTGGGGACCGGTATTACCGGGAGTCATTTGTTCAACGTCATAGGACGTCCAGATTGTTCAGCATTTCCAATAGGATCACAGGTAACAAACTCTGATATAAAAAATACTCTTCCTTTCCATGAGGTTGATATTTAGTGTCTGCACACAGGATGTACCTGTCAAGAGCTGTGCAAATGTTAGCTGGTGATGTGCTTGAAGTAGCTCTCAATGGACCATTCTTCAAATTACACCTCCCACCTGAAGTAACATTGTGATGAGTTCCTTGCCTTTGGTGGGACTGCACCTCCCTCTGCAATGCAGCTGCATTATGCCTGCCAGAGAGAACTTAATCCTGGGGCCAATAAAAATAATTTCCTTTCTCCCTGTAGAGGCTCCTTGTGCGCACACACTCACACATACACACACACTCTCTCTCTCTCTGTCCAAATCTGAGCATTTTATACAATCAATATACTCAGTGGCTTGATTCTCCATTCCAATGTCTGGTTTTATGACGGTCTAATACAGTTGCTTTCAGTGAAGTTACACTGGTGTAAGATCAGCTTCATTGAATGTATGGTGAGGCCCAGTGTATTTTCAGGAGCAAAGTATAAACGTGTCTATTTTAATATAAAAATGTTTGCCAAGTGGTGTTACCTCTTTCCTTGGTAAGGTTGTCACTTTAGCTGGAGCGATAACAGCACGGTTAACATTGCTCCAAACTTTCCATGTTAAGATCATGTTGTTAGTTACTTGTAACATGCCCAGACTTTTCCCTGTTGGGTTAAACTTTTCCAGGCCTGATCAATGCCTGAGGTAAAAATATTTTGTACAGTTAAAATCATTTGGTCTGTTTTTGGAGAAGGGGAGGGGGAAAAATATCCCCCCCCCACCTGCTGTATGAAGAGCTAATGCAAGCACTGTATGAAACTTACCAACCAGTAGGGGAAGCTGACTAGACTCAAAGTGCTATCAAACTCATGGTGTAAACAAACAGAAACTAAGAAAGAAAATATTTTTTCTCTAGTGGCTTCCAGTCACTGCATGCTTAGGTGTGCCTTATAACAGTATCAGATGAAATGTTTACAGGCAGAAATGGGAGTTTTAAATTAAAGATAGTCTCTTTAAAAAGCTACTTCATCCACAAAGCTCATAAGCAGTAAACCCACAGAAAATTGTGACACACATCTCTAGATATCCTAGTCCATCACATCCTTTCTCTGTGTGCATTTTAGATTGTAAACTGTTTTGTCCAAGGGTGGTTTTTATTTTTGTATAGTGTACAGCAATAAGTTAGTTGTTGATGCTAAATAATAATTTACTTCATTCCTCTCCAAAGTATTTTTATATAAAAATCTCATAGAAAATTTGTCAGATATCTAGAAGTACTCCCTAATTCCTAATGGTTCAAGTTAAAAATATTCTGTGTTGCTGGAGGCCTGCTAGACCAATCTGTTGTCGTTGCTGGCTAGCAATTGTGTTTGTCCTGTATAGCAGGGTAGGAAAATGTGCTATTGATATACAAATTTTATTGCTCCCTGCACGTGCAATATTTGTATTCAGTTCAGAAATGATGGGAACAGTCCCACTCCTCATGATGGGCCTGATCCAAAACCCATCAAAATCAATGAGAATCTTTCCATTAATTTCCACGTGCTTTGGATCAGGCCTAGTAAGAGTTCATTGATCTTCGACACCAGTTTTTATATTCTCCAGTCAGGGGAAGCCCTACAGCTCCCTCTCATCTGCAGTAACTCTCCATTCCTTAAGACCAAGTATCCTGATGTAGTCAATTATGCATGGAGTTCGAAAAAGTCACGTGTCTCACCAGTAGCAATTTTTTCAGGGACTTCAAAAAATGTGACTGTTTGTTTGTCTGTTTGCTTGTTGAAGTTAAGATTTTAGTTCTGGTTGTGAAGAAAGCCTTGTAAACATAACGAAACTGCTCCAGTACAATAGCGTCTTCCTGAGTCTGCAAACAGGCACCATCAGTCCCTCTGTTGCTGCCTAGAGCTTTGCCACATTGTAGCACTGTGAAATTAGCCAGATTCTGATCATTATCATGATTGCTAATTCAGCACTCTGAAATGTTCACTTTCATGGTATTGTTTAGGGGCAGGCACTGGAATTGTTAGTGGAAAAGGAGGATACAAAACATGGGGAAAAGTGAGGGCATTGGAAACTTCTCTACCCATTATGCCAGCTAGCTCTTAAAAGCAGTTTCTGGGGCAATTGGAAGCCTGGCTTCCAAGGAGAGAGGGAAAGCTTTCTCCTTCCAGTTGCAGGGGAGTTCTGGGCAGCTTCCAATTGATCAGGCCTCAGTTGTCTAGCGGTTGATAGAAAAGGTGGAGCCAGAACAGGATCACCCTAAAACTGCACCGTAGTAAGAATCCCAGTTTTTCCCCGTTTTCCCATATCTGGGGAGCTGCAAAGAATCTGGAACTTGCCCCAGTCTTCACTAGCTCTAACCCCACCATTACACTTGTCCTTTGTCACTACTGCTGGCGACTAGATTTAAACCCTTGGCCAGAGGGGGTCTGGTAGTTTTTTCCGGTGGTGGGTGCGGGTATTTCTAAATATAATTGGTTCTCCTGATAAACTGCACATCCTTGCAAATTGCTGGAGAGCAGCAGACAGTGGGCTTGCTGTGTGGAAAGAATCGAGGAGCATGTGGCAACTGGTGACATGGGCAAGGTGGGAAATCCAGGTGGCTTGGTGACTGGGTTTGGGGAGTGGTTTTTGTTTTGGCACAGGAAAAATGGGGAGAAGGGAAAATTGGGGCAGAATGGGGCACTTGGATGTGGGGATGTGGTAATGCTGTGTTCCAATTGGTCTGCCATGCAGAACACAACTCAGTGATAATTCAGCTCTCTTGCAGATCTGGGATTATCTCCCCATCTCACAGCTCTCATGGCAGGTGGGCGGCCGCTAGGACACAGCAGCAGCACAGGGGACACCGGTTTCAGCTGCTCTCAGGATTCTGGTAACTGTTGTTTTCTTTTCTGAGACTGAAGCTTTAACTTGCAGCTTACCTGCAGAATTCTGTGGGCAGCCTGTATTTATGTACAGCTATCCTTTGATAGGAGAATAATAATGTCAGCGTCTCCTATGGTGGTAGTTTTTAACCTGTGGTTTGCAGACCCCTTGGGGCCTGCACACTACGTCCAAAGGGTCTGCTAAAGCTTGGCACTATAGTGGAACAGTGATTTTCAGCTTGTAGTCCGCAACCCATGGGATTCCATAACGTATGTCTTAAATGTCCACACCACCAGTTGACAATTTTTGGGGTTCATAGATGAATAAAGGTTGAAAATCACCGTCCTATGGTACCCTGAGCAGAACTGCCTTAGCTTCTCTTTTGCATATTTGATCTGGCAGTGTCCCACTATGAAAATACTGTTCAGCCTAGGAAAATAATTTCTTTCCCTAGTGGATGTTTCCTAGGAGCCTGATAGTCTGTCCCATTCTTAGTTCTCCTTCCCTCTTCAGTAACCTTCCCAGCCTCCAAAGTTGCTAAGCAGCAAACTGCTGGGGAAATAGGTCTTTTCACTTCCTGCTCAATTTCATTTGGCTAGTCTACACTAGAACCTCTCTTGGGTTATATGTACACTGTGGGAGCTATTTTGGGATACTGCACTATGCCAAAATAGCTGCTGTGTCTATGCAACACGCCTGCTGTCTTGAAACAGTTTTTGAGGTAATGGGCACACTGTTCAAATATCCCTGTACGCCTTTGCATGAAGAGTACAGGGGTGCCTCAAAATAGGGCTTCATTTCAGCATGTGGTGCCATTTAGACAGTGCCACATGTTGAAATAGCCTATTTTGAAATCTACTCAAAATATGCTATGCGATTTGCCTAGCTTATTTCAAGGTTAGACTGTTATGTAGACAAAGCCTTATAGAGCAGAAGCTTCCCATCTGTGTCATGGATCTCTCAAGCAGTGGCTTGGAAATGGGCGCAATGATCTGCTGGTAATTTTCCAGCTGTGGTAATAGGGAGGCTGTGGTTTTAACTACTAAACAGAGTCATGTTTTCCAAAACCCCCACCTGCGATCTATTTTAAAGAGCATTTCTGCTCTGCAGACAACGGTGAGCATTCTGCTGACAGCTGCAGTTCTGCAGTGCCCTCTGCCTGCTTCTGACTGGGGGAAGGAAGCTTAACTGCAGCTCTAGGTGATAAAAGGGTAATGGAAAACTCTTCTTTTTATAGCATTCTGTGTTATCATCCTTGAAGAAAGGCGCCAAGAGGCCTCCACAGCTGACCACCAAGATATAAGTTGTTAGGCATCCCAGTGGTTAAGGAATTTGAATTAGGAAATCTTCCACTTCACTGAATAGGCTTTTCAGATAGCACAAACCAAAGGAACTGTATGCAGAGAGAAGATCAAGGAATGCCCATTCCAGATCAAGTATTTAATGAGACAGATAATATAGGATCAGCTGTATCCAGTCTACCTTAGCCCTCTCCTGCACCCCAAAACCCCTCATCCCTGGCTCACCCCAAATCCCACACTACAAGCTGGAACCCTCTCCTGCACCCCAGTCCTTTGTCCCAGCCTGGTGAGTGAGGGTGGAGGAGAGTGAACAACAGAGGGACAGAGGATGGAGCTAGCACAGGGGGGGCGAGGCATCAGAGAAGGGGTGGGGCCTCGGGGAAGGGACAAGGTAGGGGGTCAGGAAGGGTGTTTGGTTTTAGGCAACTGGAAAGTTGGTGACCCTAGGCAACAACTTGGCCCTGTGCCTGTCTGAAATCCCCTCACGACTGAATGCAGAGCAATACTACATAAGTGCATTTTAGGCATCTTTTAAAGAAAGGAGAGAAAGGCTAGGGCAAACGTTCGTTGCCCCTGATACTTTCAGATGAGTCTGCTCAGGGGTTGTTACGCTTTCCAAACCTTTTCTGCCTTTCAGGGACAGATGTGATGCTGCTCGAGGATTATAGCTCAGATGGAGCCCATCACCCGCATTGCATTTATCCCTATCGACGGAGGAGTTCAGTCACGTTTGAAGATGAAGTGGAGCAAGTCAAAGGTGTGTTTAGGATTGTTACTGTCATGCTGTTCACCTGGGAGGAGCCCCGTCAGCTCCAGAATTGCTGCCCAGCCGAGCTGTCCCTCTCTTAAACCTCAGCGCATGGAGGACATGTATCACTCTCCCTGGCTCTTCACCTGTCCCCCTCCGATAGCTGCTCTGACTCTTCCCTGGGGCTCCAGTGGTGATCTGAAGGGCCCAGGGCGCCTGACTGCTGCAAAGCGATGAACTCCAGGGCAGCTGCCTCTTCCTCCCTTCACTGCCTTGTTGTCAGCCTTGCTCTTAGGGTCCAGCAGGACTGCTATAGCAGCATTGCCAGGCCCCACCAGCAGAACTTCTGATAGAGGAAGCCAAAAGTCCACCTGTGTGCGGCTGGTACCAGTGGCCATTTCTTACCAGTGTGTCTTACTTTCGTCTCTGCATCTTTGTTAATTAAAGCATGATGAGTATGGCATTTTTAATATGGAGCTGGATTTGCTGCACATGGTGTGCTACATAAGCCTTTGACCACCCAGCAATAATCAGTGGAGGATTTCCCTGCTGCTGAAGAGCTCATAGTTTGCAGAAAGCTGGAGATGCCGGCTCTGCCACTGCTTATCCCCTCAGCATAAAGAAATGGAAGGAATGTCAGTGGTAGAATAGAGATGGGGAAAGGTGTGGTGGAATGGAGCAAAGATACAACCCATCTACCATTGGTGTTAGGTCCTTGTATGTCCTTATCCCGTTGATGTGTAGGGCCCACCAGCACACTCTGCATTTGTGGTAGTTCTACAAGGCTGTTAAAATGGATTCCTGAGAGCAATTGGGAGGCTGCCAGTTTTTTGTGGCATTCAAGCCGTGTCTACACGTGCACGCTACTTCAAAGTAGCGGCACTAACTTCGAAATAGCGCCCATCACGGCTACACGTGTTGGGCGCTATTTCGATGTTAACATCGACGTTAGGCGGCGAGACGTCGAAGCCGCTAACCCCATGAGGGGATGGGAATAGCGCCCTACTTCGAAGTTGAACGTCGAAGTAGGGACCGTGTAGTCGTTGCGCGTCCTGCAACATCGAAATAGCGGGGTCCCCCATGGCGGCCATCAGCTGAGGGGTTGAGAGACGCTCTCTCTCCAGCCCCTGCGGGGCTCTATGGTCACCGTGTGCAGCAGCCCTTAGCCCAGGGCTTCTGGCTGCTGCTGCAGCAGCTGGGGATCCATGCTGCATGCACAGGGTCTGCAACCAGTTGTCGGCTCTGTGGATCTTGTGTTGTTTAGTGCAACTGTGTCTGGGAGGGGCCCTTTAAGGGAGCGGCTTGCTGTTGAGTCCGCCCTGTGACCCTGTCTGCAGTTGTGCCTGGCACCCTTATTTCGATGTGTGCTACTTTGGCGTGTAGAAGTTCCCTCGCAGCGCCTATTTCGATGTGGTGCTGCACAACGTCGATGTTGAACATCGACGTTGCCAGCCCTGGAGGACGTGTAGACGTTATTCATCGAAATAGCCTATTTTGATGTCGCCACATCGAAATAGGCTACTTCGATGTAGGCTTCACGTGTAGACGTAGCCTCAGTGAAGCAAAGAATGGGGAGGTTATTCTGCTGTGTATAAAACTGTTAATTTTCATTAAGTCTACAACATACCATGAGCTATGTGGCTTTTTCTGTTGTCCATTTAATGTAAACAAAATGTAAACTTTCGGTCTCAACTAAATTGAGAATCCTCTAGAGTAGACCTAATGCTTAGAGTGGAAGAGGCTGGGAACTGGAACTCAAAGGCTGTGTCTACACTACAAAAATAGCTTTGAAGTTGCTTACTTTGAAGTACAACTTTGAAGTAGAGCATCTACACATACACCCTACTTTGAAGTTAAACTTCAAAGTAGGGCAGTACTCCATTCCCAGGAATGGAGTAAGGACTTCAAAGTTGGGCTCATTTCAGAATTAATGTCAAAATAAGGCAAAATGCATGTAGACTGTCTGCTGGCTACTTTGATGTAGTGCTTAACTTCGAAATTAACTACAAAGTTAGTTCCTAGTGTAGACGCACTAAAGGAGTCGTATTCCTGGCTCTGTCATTGATTTGTTTCCTTAGGTCATGGGATTCCCAAAGGGCCAAATTCTGCATCAGATTTTATAAGTGGAAGTTTTGCCAGTTTTGGCCAATAACTTTTTCTGTGCATATGTCCTAATCCAGCAAAGCATTTATCATATAGTCTCATGTAAGTACACGGGTAATCCATTTCTTGTTAAGCATGTGCTTAAGAGCTTTGCTTCATCCTCAGTTTTTCCATCTGTAATTTAAGGGTGATTTCCCTAACTGATATGAGGATCCTGTGAAGCTTGGCGTGTTTTGAGATTCTTTAATAAAAAGGTACTGTGGAAGCATAACGTAGTACTGTCAATCCTCACTATAAGTTGCTGCGATATAAGTTATTTCACTTACCCTGTTGGAACTCTGAGCAATACAACATAAAAATTCCTTGCACTTAAGTCATTACGTCGTTTAGAAAGCATCATCTGTGACTCTCCTTTGTCTCATACGGCACACAGGAAAAAAATACTTTAAACATTGATTTTGGGTGAGGGTCATTTCTTTAAATGTTGCTTAAAATGCTTTAAATGTATGGTACAGTAAGCGACTGGTACCTTAGGGTTTAATGGTTACAGAGGCAAAATTTATGCAGTTATAGTCCTTATACCTCTCTATTTATATTATATCTTATGGGGGAAAATTCCTCATATGCCGTTTCGCTTTAAGTTGCAACTTTACAGTCCCTATCCCCCTGTATTAGTTGCAATCTTAATCATTTGTAAAAGACACGATGACATATTTGTGGACCTGAAGACTAGTATTTGCCCTCAGATGCTTGCAACAGCCATAGTATGCTATTGTTAATTGTTCTGTCTTTATTATTTTTCAGAAGCTGCAAAGAATTCTGTTCTCCATGTGAAAGCTGAAGTCCATAAATCTCTGGACAGTTATGCATCCAGCTTGGCTAAAGCTATTGAAGCTGATGTGAAAATCAGTTTGTTTGGAGAAAACGCTTTACCAGGAGCTTTTTTCCCTGTGCGAACTCTACCAGGCAGCAATGCTGGCGTACGACGGGGTGGCAGGGCCCAGGCTGGACAAAGACTTCAGCTGCAAAGCATTGATGAAGGAAATATTTGACAAGAGCACTGAACCAGAAGAAACCACTAAGTAGGACCAGGTCTAAATATTTTAAAAGAAGCAGGATATTCAGAGTGGCTTAACTTCGGTGTTTTAGTCAAGATCACTTGAAAATACCTGACTACTTGTTTTTCAACACATATATCTGCATTTTAGAACAGTATCTACTAGCTGTTGAGGGTACTGCAGATGTGTTTGTGTAATGGTTTTAATCCATTACACAGCACATAAAAACATAGGATTTGCCTTACTAGACCAAACCACTGGTCTATCAGATCAAGTATCTCTCAGTGACCAATTCCTGATATTTCATGGAAAAGCAAAACAAACAAACAAACAAACAAAAAACCCATGCAGTGTTATATATGGTGTTGTAGAGATTCCTTCCTGACCCATAGCGCTATCAGTGTAATCCCTAAAAAAGGAAATTTGATAGTTTTACTTACTGGGACCTTTCTACACAGTGTTGTTTTGGAGAACTGTAAAAAATGACAGGAACGTGGATTTAACAAAAGCCCCAAATCTCAGCCTAGTTTTCAGATTTCCAGGATCCCTTTTATCCAAATTACAGCCCTGTTCATTTTGGTTTTGGATTATATTTTTGGCTTTTCCGCCATGGGAATGCTGAGTGTAAGGCTGTATTACACATTGCCTTTGTTCCACTGGACAAATGTTTCACCACAGAGTGCAGAGTTGTCATTCTCACATAACTAAGAGGTAGAGGCAGATCAGCATTGGAACAGTGGTGGCAGAAATAGTTTTTTAAAAACTGTTTTGCATATATTTTTCATTCTCAGTGAGAATTTATGATTTGCTTCCCTGGCTTGGTTTTTACTTAGAGGTATTGTACAGCCACGGTGATTAAACAAGGATGAGATTAAATATAAATAGTGCATTCCCAGTTAGTATTGATATTATTATACAGGATTCATCCTACATATATAGGAAAACTACATGAGTTGGATTTTTATATGTGTCTTTTTGTGTTGTTTGAGCAATAGCTACCTCACTGTAAGTCTTTTTGGAGTTAAACTCATTAAATCTGAAAATACCAGCATTTAGCACTTATATAGCACTTTTCACATTCTGAGCGCTGTACAAACATGAGTTAATCTTTACGGTCTCTGACCCCCAAGAGACAGCTAGGTAAGTAATCAGTATTGGACCCATTGTTGCTGAAGCAGCAAAGTGAAGAGCCAGGGTTGTCCAGAAAGGGCTCACTCATTTTGCGTGACCCACATGGTAGCTGTGGGTACTCAAGACCTCTGAAAATCAAGGACAAGGCCTCTCACTCTGGGCACTCGCAACCGGAGAAGTAGAGAACTCATGTGACAGTTTGGCTGTGTGTGACTTACACAAAGCTATGGACAGAATGTTGGGGGATAGCAACCCTGGAGTTCATGAATGCTCAATCTCATGCTACTAGATCACACCTTTGCCTGGTTCCTGTTCAACAAAACTTTCAGACATGGGCTTACATCCATCTCTGTTCAGCAGTGCGCTTAAGTTCCTACCTAAGTCCTTGCTTCTATCCCATTGAAGTCAGTGGGATTTGCTTAAGATTAACTATGTGATTGGCTGAATAGGGATGGACTGCTGCATTGAGACCACTGCTAAAATGGGGTAATTTGCAGAACTACAAAATATTCAGGAAAGGCATAGTTCATAACAATGGAGTGTGGGGAGTTGATGGCCTGAAGGCTAATGACCTCAGTCATTCATTCATTTTATAGTTTATTACATTTTTCATTATATAAAATGTATCTTTTGACAGCTCTGGGCACCTGTTCAAGAATATATAATTCCATCAATTGTCAGGAAATAACTGACCAAGATCATGACTGCCATAGTAAGATGAATATGCAGTGAGAAAGTTAGGCCACTGGATTTCTTTTCCGTAGTGAAGATATTTTAATTCCTATCTATATGAACATACACACCACACAGCATAATAGGCCACCCAATTGTTAGAAACAATTAATGTTCCACTTATTTTTTAAACCCTGGTAAAATAATTGGACCAAACTTGAAAGGAAAGAGACCAAGGAGTCTGAATTCAGTGGGAAACCATAAGATAGTTATTCTCATTCACCATTCTTATTCACCATTATTCACTTATTCACTCTTATTCACCATTAGGTTGAGTTGAAGTAATTGTGAAGATTCTGGCCCAAAGGCGTAAGTACAGCGGATGGGGAGAGGGCACCAAGGCTCATATGAAAGCACAAAATAGCATTATTTAAAAAGCACCTTATGCACCAAGACACTCACCCAAATTCAGTCTCCCCTCCTCGTCCATGAAAAGGTCCGAGGTGTTGCACCTGCTTACACCAGGGTTGAATTTGACTCACTGTGTTAATTTCACTAATGTATTATTAATAATATATTTACACAATAATTCATTTACTGAACAAAACACATCTTACACCCTTCCCATAATACTGCTATCAGTGCTTTTTTAGTTTGAGGTGTTGTTAGGGAAATACTACACATTTTATAAAGTTACTCACAGAGTATAAGGAAACACATTGTAAAGTCAGCGGTGTAGTATCATTCTCCAATCTGACTAAAGTGGTCCACGCCCCCCAAAAGAAAGATTTTTACATTTTAATTTTTGATAATCAAAGGTGTTTCTGATTACACAGCCGAATGTTTTGGTTTTTTTAAATCTGGATAATGTTCCAATAAAGAAAGTCACAGTTCAAAACTAAAACAAATGCATTGAACATATTGCATAAACCTGCAACCCCATCTTTTGTTCTCCAGCATTGTCATATTCTATCCTTTGCTGGCAATCGGAGTTGAACTCATGCTGAGATTTAGCCTTAGGGTTGAGTTATCTCCTCCTGTGAGGTGGCAATTATGATCAGATTTGTTCCATGAGGAGGGTGTGAGTTTTTCCCCCTCCTCATGAATTTACATGCATTCCAAGCAGAAATGTGGGGGAGGGGAAGCAAATGCACAGCAGTCCCCCCACTTCACCTTGGAAGCATGGCTCCAAACATCATGGCCAGCTATCAAATCAAAATGCATGTAGTCCACCCTTACACAAAAGTGGCATCATGTCAAATACAACTTTGCAAAATGTTTAGTGCTCCAGTACAGGAAGGTACTTAAGCATATGTCTAACTTTAATTGTGTGAGTATCCTGTTCCTTCATGGGACTTCTAATGTACTAAGAACAGGGTGTTAGTAAGTCCTTACTTTGTATACATTGCCATGTCTCACACCCTACAGATATGTTTTTCTGAGACCATATTTTACAACATTTTATGAAAGATGTTTTCTAACTTATAAGAAGAAATGAGACCCAATGGTACAGAGTCTGCTTTCAATTCCTTCCCCATCAGTCCAGGCTTCATTGGAGATAATGCAGATTTGCACCAGTGTAAGTGGGATCAGAATTCTGCCCAACAAGTCTGAAGTCTACGAGAATATGACAAATCAGCAAATAACAAATTGGGTGTATCATGTTTGGCATGTGTTTTCATCCACTATTATAGACAAAGGGCCAAATTCTGCCCTTAGTTATACTGGTGTAAATTCATGGAAGTCAGTGGAGCTTCATCAGAGTAAACAGAGCAGCATTTAGCACAAACATGCACAGGCTCATAGCTCTTCTCCATCTGGCCCCTCTCTCAATTAATGCTGAAAAATGTTACATGTGTCAATCTCAAACTGTCTATTTTAGTCTTTTACCAGTTGAATTTATCTAATCCAGAACTCTCCCAACTGGCAATAGTCATAATCCAGCATGACTTTAGTCAGTTGGACAGCCACTTATCATGGGTGTGGCCAAATTTCCTGTGGTCCCATAAAGTTTGTTTGCAGCCACGACTCCTGGCTCTTAGTGCTCTGTGCTTTTATTTAGCTGTAATTTACCCCTGAGTGGCTTCTAAGAGCCCCATAAGCAGTGGGAGTGTTGGTAATGTGGCTAGATAATATTGACCTCCTGATGTCCAGCAAATTCTCTCATCTGGCACAGGTCAGGTCCTGAGGGTGCTGGATTAGAGAGGTTCAACCTGTATATATTCTACTTCAATTTACTGTGAGAGTAGTCCTTTCATGTGGAACAGTAGTTTATATTTGTGATAAAGGCGTTCAAGAATATACACCACCTCCCACCCGTTTAAAACCTTTCTGTAGAGAAAAGCAGGTATTCTTAGCATGTACTCCTCCTATCCCACTGGCATAAATCAGATGTAACTCCACTGAAGTCATAGGAGGTAAACAGATGCAAAAGGAGAATCAGTCTCTAAATACTATATTTTTTTAAAAGCTTTGATTATTTCAAATCAAAGGCACCATTCTGACTGTAAATTTACAGAACTAGACTAGAAGACAATCTAAAATAGCCGCAGTCTGTGTTGGCCAATGGCAATCCGTTTTTGTATAACTTTCATGGTATTTAATTTTGTTACCAGGCACAAGATTATGTAACTGAAATAATATTCTGACTAAAGAAAACTTTTGGTATTTTTATATTCATTTTGTATTCCACACCTCCCGTAACTTTAAGTGTTAAAATGCCTATGTTAAATTTTTTTGTTAATACTTTGAAAAATAAAAGTGGATGTAACTGAAACTTTTCTCACCTTCTCAGCAATAACAAGAGGCATTTCCTTGTGAGTAGTTTGGCTCTGGCAAAGTATCTTAAAACAAGAAACAGGGTAGTATTAGATGGCTTAAAGGTGTGCCAATGGAATATGGAGATTGTCACCACCATGTCACTGATGCAAATCCATCACTGGTGTCTGAGGGTATATCTTCTCTATAGGGAACATCAATGCTGCAGCAGGCCATCTCCTGGATTTCGATTTAGCACATCTGGTAGGGATATGCTGTAAATCAAAGCCAGAGGATACACCCCTCAGCTACTGTACTCCTGCCCCTTGGCAGGAGTAAGGGAAGTTGATGGGAACACATGCTCTTGTCAACCTGCAGTGGAGAGGGCGTGGAAGCTCGACCTAAGGTAGGTCAACTCCAGCTATGTAATTAACATAGCTGGAGTTGTGTATCTTAATTCGACCTTCCCCTTTAGTGTAAACCTAGACTAAGTTATGTTTTACTGGCTGTTTTGTAGTATGGCCCCTGGCAGGGCTAAATGTCACAGTGGTGAAAATGCCTGTTGCCAGTTTGCTCAAGTTCTTTTACTGCTAGATCCCATGAGTGGAACATCACTGCTGTCTGCAAAACTGGGAATTTTTAAGGAAAACATCATAAGCACCGACTCTGGAGATGCCCGGAAAAAATGGTGAGTGCTGAGGAAAGACTTGCAGTATCTTTACCTCTTCTCTCTGCTGATCAGTGCCTCCCTCTCCCTCACTGCGCCTCCTACCCACTGTGATCAGCTGTTTTGCTGCATGCAGGAATCATGAGAGAGTGAGGGCCTGGCATGCTCAGGGGAGGGAGTGGAATGTGAGAGGGTAAGAACAGGCGGGATGGCATGGGGCCTTGAGGGAAGAGGTGAGTGGGGGTTGGCTGGGGCAGAGGTAGGGGTCAAGCACCACTCGTCCCCAGCACATTGAAAAGTCAGTGCCTGGACCAGTGTAGACAAGGCCTCAATGACTTTGATTTCTTGCAGTCCATTTTCAGAGGACAAGTACCTACATTACATAAGCCAACATCACAAATGGCATTAGTCTCCCACTTTAGGAATCTTATCACAGGATACAGCTACATAACACACCAAACCCCATTTCAGACTCAGGAACAAACCCTCTTCAGTTCATGTAGACAGTAGTCTTATTTGGGCCAGTAACCCCTCGACTCAGGCCTGTAGACCCTGCTAAGTGGGTGGGCCAGACTGTGAGTTTTGCTGTAATGCAGGCCAAAGCCCAAGTGTTTTTCAAGGTGGGCATAGCTCTATTCTGGATCACCAGATTCAGGTCTGAAGAATTTGCTAACAGATGGGTCAGCAAAGTCGGGGGCAGGCACCCCCACTAATCCTAGGCATCCTTCAGTCTGCATAGACTATGGATCGTGCCCTTCGTAACTCCATTTAAGATAGTCATTTACAGCGTTGACTGTGACTGTGGAGGCCTATACGAGAGTGACAGTCATTGCTACATCTGCTGCATATGTAGTGGGTGTCTGGCAGGTCCTTGCTGTCCTTTCTAGGGGCTCGCTTCTCCTCTGCCAGCTGTCTGATCTTCATCTCGCCCTTCTGAAGGCCCTTGTGTAGTTCCTGCTTCTGGCTGCTGTGGTCGTCTACCAGCTCTTCCCAACTATCTGGGTCGATGTCTACCTCCTTGAGGTCCCTCTTACAGATGTCTTCGTAGTGCAATTGGGGGCATCCAGGAGGTCTTTTGCCAGAGGCTAGCTCGCCGTACAGGATGTCTTTTGGGATCCTTCCATCATTCATCCTATGGATGTGGCCAAGCCAGCGGAGCCACCGCTGCCTGAGGAGGGTATGCATGGTTGGAATTCCAGCTTGCTCAAGGATGGCGTTGTTGGGCACTCTGTCCTTCCATGATATCCCAAGAATGCACCTGAGGCAGTGCAAGTGGAAGACGTTCAGCCTCTTTTCTTGCTGGGCGTACAAGGTCCAAGACTTGCTGCCGTAGAGGAGGGTGCTGAGGATGCAGGGTCTGCAGACTTGCATTTTGGTGCGAGTGTACAGCTTGTTGTTGTTCCACACTCTCTTGCTAAGTCTGAACAGAGTTGTGGGTGCTTTTCCAATCCTCCTGTTTATCTCAGTCTCCAGCAACAAGGTGTCAGTGATGGTGGACCCGAGGTAAGTAAACTTGTGGACGACCTCTCGCGTGTAGCTGTCAATGCTGATTGATGGATGTTCAGCAACGTCCTGACCAAGTACGTTTGTCTTCTCTAGGCTGATGGTAAGCCCGAAGTCCTTGCATGCTTTGGAGAACTGATCCAGCAGTTTTTGAAGCTGGCCTTCTGTGTGTGTCACTACAGCAGCATTGTCTGTGAACAGCATGTCTCTAATGAGCACTTCCTGCACCTTAGACTTAGCCTTCAGTCTTGCAAGATTAAACAGTTTCCTGTCAGATCTTGTGTGCAAAAAGATGCCCTCTGTTGAGGACCCAGAGGCAGGCTTCAGGAGGAGTGCGAAGAAGATCCCGAACAATGTCGGAGCAAGGACGCATCCTTGTTTGACGTCACTCCTGATACTGTGCCGTCATATTGGATGGTTCCTCTCGTGTTCGTGGAAAGACTGGATCATCTTGAGTAGCTGTGGTGGACAGCCTATCTTGTGGAGCAATTTAAACAGTCCATCCCTACTGACCGAGTCGAAAGCCTTGGTCAGGTCGATGAAGGCAACATAGAGTGGCTTCCTCTGCTCCCTGCATTTCTTCTGCAGCTGGTTCAGGAGGAAGATCATGTCGACAGTAGATCTCTTGGCGCAGAATCCGCACTGGGATTCAGGATACACCCTCTCAGCGAGCTTCTGGAGTCTGCCGAGGATGACACAAGCCAACAATTTACCAGTGATACTTAGAAGGGAGATTCCACAGTAATTGTTGCAGTCGCTTCCGTCTCCTTTGTTCTTATACAAGGTTAAAATATTGGTGTCCCGCATATCCTGTGGAACCTCACCCTCTCTCCAGCACAGGCACAGCACCTCATGTAGGGGTTCCAGGAGTGTGTCCAAGGCACACTTGCTTACCTCTGGTGGTTTACCATCATGGCCTGGAGCCTTTCCTACTGCAATGCTGTCAATAGCTTTCTTCAGTTCGACCACAGTTGGTTCCTTGTCCAGCCCATCCATGACTGACAGGAGCTCGGAGGCACTGAGGGCTGTATCAACCACAATGTTCTCGCATGAGTACAGCTCAGAGTAGTGCTCAACCCATCAGTCCATCTGTTTGGCTTTCTCAGTGATGACATCACCAGATTTGGATTTCAGAGGTGCTGTCTTGTTCTGGATGGGTCCCATTGCCTTCTTTATGCCCTCATACATTCCCCTGAGATTACCAGAGTCAGCACAGGTCTGGATACTGCTGCATAGCTTAAGCCAGTAGCTGTTAGCACAGCACCTGGCTGTCTGCTGTACTATTTTCCTGGCTACTCTGAGCGCTTGCTGGGTACTCTGACTTGGTGCGTGTTTATGCTCCAGAAGTGCAGTGCACTTCTTTTCGATGACTAAAATCATCTCATCGGAGTTAGTTTCGAACCAGTCGTTTGTGTTTCCAGCTCTTCTTCCAAACACTGACAAGGCCATATTGTAGATTGTGTCCCTCAGATGCTGCCATCTGGATGTCGCATCAGCACCCTCAGGGCTGCTGCGCAGATTCTCTGCAAGGGTCTCTCCAAATATTTCGGCTTTTTCTGAGTTTGCCGTCTTTCTAACATCAATGTGGGGCCTTCCAATTGGTTTAGAATGGTGCAGCTTCTTGGGTCTCAGCTTCAGCTTGGAGCAGACTAGCAAATGATCTGTATCGCAGTTGGCACTATGGTAGCTGCATGTCAGGAGAACGTTTTTGAGGTTGTCGTGTCTGGTGATGACCAAGTCTAATTGGTGCCAGTGTTTTGAACGTGGGTGTCTCCATGACACACTATGCTGTGTCTTGGTTCGGAAAAATGTGTTTGTGATGCACAGATTGTGGTACGTGCAAAGTTCGAGGAGACGCTGTCCGTTTTCATTATTTTTCCCACACTGAAGTGACCTAGGCAAGAGGGCCATGAGTCATGATTGGCTCCAACTCTTGCATTGAAGTCACCCAAAAGGTACAGTTGATCACGAACAGGTGTTTGCACTATGGAGGCACTAAGCTCATCATAGAACTTGTCCTTTGCTTCTGGTGTGGTGTTCAGGGTTGGAGCGTAAGAGCTGACCAGGTGGACGGGACCGGCACAGATTTGAAGTTTGACCTGAAGGAGTCTCCCTGATCTGCCCGTGACTAGTTCCACCATTTGCAGAAGGGTGTTTCTGATGGCAAAGCCAACACCGTGCTCCCTGGGTTCCTCTTGGGCTTTGACCTGCCAGAAAAGGGTGTAGTCCTTTTCCTTTAGGGATCCCAAAGCTGCGAGTCGCGTCTCCTGCAAAGTGGTGATGTCAACTTGGAGCCTCTTCAGTTCCTCGTTGATGACAGCAGTCTTTCGGGTGTTGCTGATGTCCTGAAGATCTTCAGTCAAACCGGTGAACGTGGTCTGAACATTCCAACAAGCAAGCTTGAAACTTTGATGATTTCTTTTTCTTAATAATTTTCTTGTTGGTTTGTCTGGTGCTCATTTCAGTCACTTGTCAGGTTTGGAAACCTTAAGCCTCATGCACTCAGTGAGGCAAGTGAACTGGGGCGACACAGTACCCTACTGGCTGGGGGCTGCCCAGCTTAAGGCTGGCGGTGACTGTCCAATGAGATGCAATGATCTCCCCCACCGTCGGAAGCAACCCCTGGGGCTCGTTTTCTACGCCAATTGAGCAAGAGCTTATAACTGGTACCTGTTGCCTCCCATGTTGGTTCAACGCTGTTAAGCAATGCTGGAGTACCTCTCCAGGAGTGAGCCTCGGCAATTTTTATGGAGAGCCTGGGCTGCCCAGACACCAGGCCCCCCTCTCCGTTTTACTGATATAGTCCAAAGGAAAGGATAACCTCTACGTTTGATACCAGCTCAGCTGCAGGAGTTGCTGGGACAGTGCCAGAAGTTGACACAGAACCGCCTTAGGACTCCCCTCCAGATTTTCTGTCAGGGTTTACTCCCTTAGCCTTAGTCCTTCCCAGAATAACCCACAAGGCAGTGGGGTGTCTTCCTCCACCTTCACAGGAGTTGTTGATTTGCAGCACCACACCTCCTGGTCCGCTGTTGAGACTGTGCATTAGAAAGGTGAAGGAACAAGTTCCTCCATAAGGTCGGTATGTGAGACTGACCAGACCCCCCTCACTGTGTTTCGCCTGTGAGCTGATGCAGGTGCCCAGGGGATGGCATCACTGTAATGCACAACAGCTGCTAGGAGCCAACAGTGAGAGTTGAGTGGTAGGTGAGGACCAGTGCTTCCGTCTGCCTGAAAAGGCACAGCTGCCAGAGAGGCAAAAGGTACTACCTCTACCCCAGACACCCCATATCACCCCAGGCACCCCCCCACAGGGGTTGTAAAATTTCAAAAGGTGGTGCATAACATGATTGACTGATATTTGGCAGGCTCATACATCTCATTAAAAATGTTGAAATATATTACTGTTTTTATGTATGTGCCTTCACATTTATATACCAAGTATTTTACATTCTACAGTCTTATTTTCTTACATGTTCCTAAAGGGTGTTTTTTATATGGAAGTAACAAATTTCCATCAGTTGGGGTTATATTAGACAGATTGTGGGAGCCTTACTGATTGAAGCAACAAAAAGTGGGCTTGATGTAAAAAGTTTGCTCATCCCTATGCGAGCATTATCTCATAATCTCCTGGAGTTGTACTCCCTCTTCAGTTTCAAAACCTGTCCCTTGCTTCCCAGGAACCTCAAATCACCTTCTGGTTTATAATATTTAGGGTTATCATGAGATGAACTTTAAAGTGCTATATCCTGAAGTAAAAGAACAGTAAAATGAGGCATTTTAGTTTTACCAGGAGGAAAACTCACTGAGGTCAACCCACAGGTGTTAGTTAACCCAGGGTACAAAATACATCTCTTTCAGCAATGAAAACATACGCCATATCACAGCTGAGGCATAGCGTCAAGGTACAGCAAAAAGGAAGGTCTGTGCCGATTACAAATTCAGAACTATACAATCGGCCTCAACAACGATCCAAACTGCTTCACACTCTGCAGAGGCAATTTCCGCTGGAGGGATCTTCACATTTTCCCCAATCTACCATATCTCCTGCCTCATCTAGCGCTACATTTGCTCTAAGCCAAATATCCTGCCCTCCCGCTGGCTGTCAGATCAGACGGGCGGAGGCAAGCCCGGGGACCGCACAGCCTCGCCTTGGGCAGGACGACCGCAAGCCGGTAGCACTGGAGCAACTTTAAGACGGGGGTGCTGAGCTGCTCCCCTCCCACGCTCGCCCCTCAGTGACACGGCTGGGGAGCCCTGGCGCGGGAGCCGACAGATCCAACCCCACAGCCTGCAGCGCAGCCCCAGCGTAAGGCGACCGATACCAGACGCCGACACGCCCAGCGCAGGCGCGCGCTAATTCTCATTGGCTGCCTCCCCGCGAACGGCCCCGCCCCCTGCCGTCGCCGGCGTTCGAAACCTGCGTGCGCGCGCGGAGAAAGCGACGGGGACTGGCGGCGCAAGGCGGCGATCACCCGGCTTACTTCCCTCCCCGATGTGATTGGCCGATGTGTTAGTGAAGGGGCGGGAACCTTATGCGAGACTGGCTGACTCCGGGAGGGGGCGGGGCTTATTGAAAGCGTTTTGTTTCCGGAGGATCTGCCCGGAGCGCGGAGCTGGGCATGGAGGTGGTGCGGTGCACGGGGCACGGTGAGGGGCGGCACGGGCCCCAGCCGGGGGGACTAGGGCAACTGCATTATGTGTTTGTGTGGGGAGTTGGCTGGAACAGGGGTCCCCAGAGCTGCTGGGCGGGGGACAGGTTCCTTGGGCGGGAGAGTCTTTCGTCCGGGGCTGGGAGGGTAGGTCCCTAGAGCGGGCAGTCCCCAGACGGGGTCGGAGGGGGATCTCCAGAGTTATGGGTCCCTGGGATGGGGGACCAGTCTGCATGTGAGGCTGGATTCCCTGGGGCTGAGGGGTGTCTCCAGACTGGCTGTTGGGGGATGTGGGGGGTGGGCACCACATGTATGTGGTGGGCTCCTGAGCCAGGGTCTCAGAGGGGAGCTGATGTTGGGGCTGGTCTCACAAGCCTGCTTTTTTTCCCCCACCAGGGTCTCTCTGCTTACTCAAAACAGGTGTTAAGGATGGGCCGAACAAAGGGAAAAGCTTCTATGTGTGTGGCGTCCAGGACCAGGGGTCCTGTGGATTTACCCTCCCTGCAGAGTAGGTTTAGGGAGGGGGCTGTTCCTGTTCTGCATCATACCTGCCTCTGAGGGGTGATGCTGAGTTGTCATGGTACAGGTTGTGTTGTGTTGTGTTGTGTCGTGTCATGTCATGGTGTGTGTCATCTGAGCTTTTCCACTGTTGGATTTGCTGTTGGGTTACGTTATACAAATATTCATTACTCAGCAAAGGCATGTGTTCTCAGGGGCAGTGCGGTTTAAGCATAATCTGATCCTGAAAATAATCTGGGGAACAAAAAAAATCCTAATCCCTTTAGCAAGTCCATACAGTATTTTATTGTTTGTATTTCCGTAGTTCCTCAGAGCGCTAAGTACAGATCAAAGCTCTCAATAAGCTAGGTGTGGTACAAACATAGGGCAAAGAGATGATCCCTGGACTAAAAAACTCACAGTCTAAGATTAATCCTAGAGGTACAAACAAGTGGGACAAACACAAGGTCACAGTGAGGTAATATTAGTCATCATGATAGGCAGCAACCTCATCACACCAGCTGATTAACAGTTATTAGCTTTTTTTTTTTCTATGTATGGTAAAAGAGACAGTAAAACGAGTTACATGCCTGCAAATCTGCAGTTTTTATCCATCATGTATACTTTCACCATGGGCTACAAAACACCATTTATGTGTAGATGTAGCTGTAGCTCATCCTGCACTTCATCCATAGATTAGCTAGAAGTATCAGTATCCTACTAGTCAGGGCTCTGTCTGTTTGTCTGTCATGGATTCAGTGACTTCTGCAGCAGCTGATGTGCCTGCCCGAGGGGCTCCCTGAGCAGTTTTGGTAGCCCCTGGGCCAGTCACACCAGCCACTGCTGGGCAGTCTTGTTGGGGTGGCAGCAGCAGGAGTTCAGGAAGGGTTGGGGTGTGGGGTGGTGGCCACTTGTTGAGGCTTAGCTCCTAACTCCATGTGCTGCCACTGCCTCCACACCTCTTGTTGGCCATGGTTCCCAGCCAGTGAGAGCTGCAGAACCAGGGCTTGGGCCAGAGTGGAGGCAGCATGTGAAGCTAGGAGATGGAGGTCACCACTGTCCATGAGCCAGGTAGGGACCCTGCCTCAGCCCTGCCAGCCACCTCCCACTCTGGGGAGGGCACCCTCTGGGCCATTTGTCCCCCACCCCACTCCCCCATTACCCATGGCATCCCCAGGGTCACCCCATCAAGATTTTTGTCCGTGCTATGTAGTAAAAGTCACGGAGGCTCATTCCGGAGGCTCATTCCAGCGGCTCATTGTGACTTGTAGTGAAAATACACGTGACTAAATTGCAGCCATACTCTTAGTTTTTTTACATGAAAAATAGAGCTTCATCTGTCTCTCACCTTGACAACCTGCTTTGTAATGACACCAAAACAATACAGAACCCAGGCTAATCATGCCTGCAAGAAAAACAAGATTTTCATTCTATCTTAGGCGTGTGTTTCTACTACCGTTCTTACTCAGGCAGCTCAAATGTGTTTTTTTTCCACCCCCCCGTTCAGCCTGCCTGCTTCCTACTGCTTGATCCATGAGAAATATATGGTGGAGCTGCAAGTTCTGATACAGCAACAGAACAAAGAAGAATACAAGTAGGTTTGTTCAAAGGGAATAAGTACCGCTTATAGTTTCCATTCAGTTGAATGGCTTAGATATCTCTTCCTTTTTGTGATCCTAGCCTCATCACTATTTATACAGTAAAGTCTCAGAATATGAAAACCCAGAGTACGCGACCCTGCTCTTACAAGGCTGACCACTGATTCCTACAGTAAATCCTGGAAACGCATGATTTCCAGTCGAACTAAACTCGCTTCCTCTGGGCCCTGGCTCAACTCTTCCCCCCGCCCCCCCACCCCCTCCCCGGTTCTGGCCCTCCCAGCGCTGCTAACCACCCGTGAGCAGCGCTCCTGCTCATCCCCCACCCCCATCTCTGGTTCTAGCTCACCACCCCTCAGGCACAAATCCAGCTCCACCTTCCCAGCCCCGGTTCAGCCCCCCTCTGCTGGTTCCGCACCTGTGTGCGGCTCCACACCTCACCCCCCCGTCTCGCTCTGGCTCCATCTCATCACCCTTTACGCATGGCTCCAACTCAATGTGCTGCCTCAGTTTAAACCCCCTGCATGCAGCCCCGGTTCCATCATCCCAGCCCAGTTTAAACCCCCACCCACCCCCCACGTGCAGCCCTGGTTCCAAGTGCTCCTTCCCCACCCCGGTTCAAGCTCCCCGATGCATCTCCAGTTGAAGCCACCCACCCCTAGGCGCAGCCCCCATTCGAGCCCCCCATGAGCAGCCCCGGTTCAAGCCCCTCCATGGCCCGGCTCACCACCCCTGTGCACAGCTCCACTCCCCACCTTGCCCCCCTGCAGCCCTAACCAACCCCAGGCTTAGCCCCCCCCGACCTGCCTCCCATGGCCCCAACCCCCTGTCAGGCTTAACCCTCCCCAGCTGCCCCCTCGCCACCCCAGGACTTACCTTTCTGGTGCTTCCCTGGCTGCAGAACGTCTGTTCCACTGGGGAAAAAGTCAGACCCCCACTTACGCAAAATACAGGTTATGCGAGGGTGTGCTGAACGGAACGCTCATGTAACTCGAGGGTCTGCTGTAGTCCCTTGTGTATGCCATTACGTGGGTTTGCATATTGTTTTTCCAATATGGCAGGTTCCAGTTCCTAAGATCATAAACTGTAAATAAGGACTGAGATGAGATGTCTTTGTTGTACGAAATTGACATCATTGTAAAACAGTCTGAATCTTCCAATGTTAAAATGCAGATATTGTTAGAGGATAGATACTGTTTGTGTTAGACAATGCAAGGCTCCAAAAAAACAGCTTGCAGCCACGTTCACTTTCTACTGGCTAGTTGTAATTTGTCTAAATAGTGGACAGTGATGTCATATATGGATTTCACTGGCTTGAGTTTGTGATAATCACGTTAATGGTGGACAGTAAAGCCATGGCTGAGCAATCCAAATGAGTAAAAACAAGTGATAGTGTAGCATTTATAGTGTGCCATCATGTAGTCTCTGTGTGACACCAAGTTATAGAAGAATCCCTTGTAAGAACATTACAGAGATTTAAAACAAATCATAGTATTGTTTCTCATATCCTTGTGTCTGTGAAGCTGTCTTAGTCGGCATGAGTCGAAATGGGCTGGGCTCAGACAGAATTTAACACTAATAAATGTAAAACTTCTATAAAATAGAGTCCTAGACACAAATATGTCAGCATTTAACCTAATTCTGGCCACTCCAGGACTGGAAAGGCTCCTGTTTCCTCTTCAGTGATGTCAGTGTTCCATTTCTAGTCTTGCTGGGCCATTGGATTTTGGACTCTAAAATTTATCACTGGACCAAGACCATGGTAGACCTCGGACCATGGATGAGAGAAGTTACGTAGTTTGGGTGGTGGTGGTGGTTGTTTTTTTAAGTATCAACTGTCCGAAGTGGCTCAGCAGTTAGAAATGCTAGACTAAATCCAGAGAGGAGAGGAGATTATTGGGCAGGTGTCAGTTATGTGATGAATTACACTGGGGGGGTGACTAATAATCAGGTGCTTCCCCAAGTTGTCCCATGGATATCACTGTCAAATAGAAGACCACAATTTTCTTTGACTCCCAGTGTTTTGCCTGAAATAACAGGGCTTTCTTATAATTGATTTACTTATTCAGTATCTTTCAAAATTTTGGTCCCTTTCTTATTAAGAACCAACTCATTCTATTCAGTGATCCAACCTTGTATTATCGCAGAAGGTTTGGCTTTGATACAGTTTGTTTATATTTATGTAATATAGGCTATCCACCTGGGTTCAATTAAAATTCACAATAACTAAGTAGAAAACAACTGCAGTCCAGTAAAAGCATCTTATAGACCTCTGTCTCTTTGGCTGCCAATTTAGGAGAAGACTCTCTCTTACTACTTAGCCTAATTCCGCTTCTTCTCAATTTCTTTTCTCCCCAAGCCTTTAAAGAAGAGAGGCAGTGCATTTAAAAACTAATACATTTGGCCTTTTATTAAACCCTGAGGGGTTTCCAAGACTTTGATCTTAATCGGTGACTGAATCCCACTGAAAGATCTACATCACGCTCACTCAGTTTTTTTTCCAAGGCAAGAGAGGAACTTTAATCAGAGAAAATTAATGTATCCAGAGGATTTTAATGTAGAGAGCTGTACATTGGGCAGCTACTAAATTTGATCTCTTCTTGTGTTTTTAAAGATCTTCAGTGATAGACTAAATTCATAAAAAGCCCTGTCAAGTGCAGATCCAGAGAGACTGTCTGGGACACTGTGCGTACAATCTAAATTTTTAATTATCTCCTGCATCAGAAGTTAATAGTATAGGTGCGATAACTAGTTCTCACAGCTCATGTTTTCTTTTTCTTGTCTACAAGGCTGTATTATCGATGCCTTAAAAGTAAGATGGAAGGGAAGCGATGGTGTGGGAGAGTCCCATGGCAGGTACAAGTTCATCATTTATATTTAAGCTCTCCACTGCTCACCACGTGTGATTGTTTAAATTTGTCCATGCTACAACCTGTCATTTAACTTGCGAAGGGCTGCAGGTTCCAGAGTACAGTGGGGCCTTTCTTTATAGGCTTAGATAAAACTTACTGCCTCAGGCCAAGGCACAGAGCATAGTCTGCGTAGTGGGCAGTCTGGCTTCAGCATCCGGCCCTAGTCTATTGTCTTTTTCCCCTAGCCTTAATCTCAGAGGCATTGTGGTTGATGAGACATCCTGCTTAGTCCCTGGGTTGGGGTGGATGGGCAGTGGGTGCAGGGCATCAGCCTTATGCTTTTCAGTGATGCCTTCTAGAGTCAAGGGCTTATTAGTACCTGCACAGAAAGATGGTGGCTATGACATGGGCTAGTTGGCATTAAGAGAAAGGAGTTATTCATAGACGCTAATGTTTTGTTTGAGAGGGTTATGGTATGTTCGAGGGTATGGACTGGAATTCATTTCCCAAAGAATTTCATTTGCATATCTTGCAGGACTCCAAAGCCATCAAACTGCCAGTGGAGTCAGAATCCCAGCACGCATCAGAGTTATTCCTTAATCCCAGTGGTCTGAGAAATCCATTCAGAGTTATAGACAAAAATTGTGAACTGTCCTGGAAACTACTTAGTGAAGACAACAGGGAGAAAAACACCACTGAAGGAGTGAAGCAGAAGGAAAAGAGAGAGAAGGCCTTAGATAAAAAGGAGGAGGAGGAGAAATTGACATCTGAACCCCAGATGGGAAGAGAGCTTCCAGCAGGAATGAAGGTTAAGAAAAAGCAGTCTGGAGAGAAGAGACCTGATGCACAACTGTGGGAAGGAACAGGAGCCAACGCAAAGTCAAGTCAGTCTGAGACTGGGAAAGAGCGAAACCTTTTGGGTGATAAACTGACATTTGATACCAGCGGGGAGACTGAGAAATCCTCCGAGCACAAACAGGAGGAGGCACGTGCAAAGCCAGTGAAAGATGCCTTATGCAAAGAAAGGAAACTAAAGCCCTCACCCCTAAGCTTTGAGAGCGACAAAGCAAACTCCGAGCCACCGAGAGAGGAGAAACTTGGAAAGCGAGACTCGAAAAGCAGGGAGGACAAAGGAATAGAAGTGATGGTAAATGCTGGGGAGAAGGACTCGACTCACAGAGAGTGTGTGATTTCCCCGGAGGCTACAGGCTCATGCAGTGCTGATGGTATTGACCAAGTGCCCTCTGAAGGAGGCCCAGTGGCACGGCCATCCCCATCGAAGGCAGGAATCGTGCCCAGGGAGGGAAGATATGCCAGTCAAAGTACTAGCAGAGAAGATGATACAGTTGTGTTTGTTTCTTCCACACGGGGCAAAGACCAAACTGATGGGTCAGTATTGAATTTGCAACAGGGAGAGGTTCTTTCCAGACGTTCGCACATGAATGAACAAAGGGTTTACTCTTCCTCTCTAGAAGTTGCCTCATCTGTGCAGAAGGAAGAAACCCAGGACGCCAAAGCCCTTCAGAACTGTCTTGCAGTCCAGTTGAAACAGAAGAAGGTTGTTATTTTTATTATATGCCTCACTTTTGCTCTTTCCATTCTTGAGGTAGCTGTATGCTCCAACCCTATTAGGCTGCAGAATCAAGCCCCCACTGAGCACTCACTCTCTCAAGTGCTTAGAGATAGGCAACTGCTTCAGGCTTTTGAAAACTCAGACTAGACATAAACCAGTGCAATTGGTGTACACGTAGAACAGTGCACAAGAACTTCAGGCCTTCTGGTTTGGGGATACCTAGTCTTTTCTCTTCTGAGGGCCATGCCAGTAACATGGTATGAACTTATGGGCTGCACCTTAGGCTGTGTTTGTATAGCAGCTGCAGGAGCATTTCCTACAGTGGATAGGTATGTGCTATCAGTGGTTGACCTAAGGCACTACAGACAGCAGTGTGGCTGCATTGGGTGGGGAGACAGCTAGGCTAGTCTTTCAAATACCTACCCAGGATCGAGCAGGATTGTAGTTGGGAGATGAGCTCGAGTATTGCAGCTGCATTGCTGTTTTTAGCGTGCAAGGCTGAGCAGAACAAGCACACATCTGTTTTTCTATTCTGGGAAGCACCCAAAATTGCCACCATGTTCGCTTTTTAAAAGCGCAGTAATACAGCAAACCCTCAAAATGTGTAATTTCAAGTTGCCCTTAACTTGCATTAACACAAGTTACGCACAACTCAAAATCCCGCTTCCCACAGCCCTGGTTCAACCTCCCCTCCCCTCCCCTCCATGGACCAGCGCAACACCCTGCATGGCTCTGGCTCACCTTCACTCCCCGACCCCTCCTGCAACCCTAGCCCACCCCAGGCTCAACTGCCCTGCCCCCTCCCATGGCCCCAACCGACTGCCAGGCTTAACCCTCCTCAACTCTCCCCCCCCCCCCCCCCCGACCTCTGGACTTACCTTTCAAGAGTTGCTCCAGGTGCTTCTGCTGCTTCCTGACTGCAGAACGTGTGTTTCGCTGGGGGAAAATGCCGCCCCAGACTTATGGGCAGTTCGAGTTATGCAAGGCTACCTGGGAATGGAATACTCGCGTAACTTGAGGGGTTCCTGTTGTTAGGAAAAAATGACTAAAAAGGCATCATGGAGAAGGTTTCCAGCTTTGCAACCTTATTCTGGGTTGTAGAAAACAGTGTCCTTTCAGTCTTGTTCGTAATCACTAATAAGATCTGAAAACTGAATTAGAAATGCTGTTCTGATCACACATAGGTCAAAATAGAATTTAGATCTGGCTACCTGAACTATTACTTTTGTTGCCTAACATGGTGAAGTAAGAAGTAAAAATAATAAAGTAATCTAGATTGAATGCCAGGGAGAGCTATTGAGATCCTTAAACTGCACTGTTATCTCACATCTCATAATCTTAGGGAATTAGGACTTCCTGTGAAGTTTAATAATAGTTAACTTGTAGTTTAAGATGCTTCAGAGGTTGTTATAACCCTTATACCAACTGTTACATGTCCACAGTGCTTTTTTTTTTTTTTTTTTTTTTTTTATATATGTGAAATGAGGTGCCAGTATTCAGCCAGCTTCCCACCTCCTCCCTTCAGCCAACCCCATGGCTGGGGCTACCGAGATGCTGATACTCAATACCAGTTAAAAAAAAAAAAAAAAAAAAAAAGCACTGCATTTGCTGATATTTTTGAGATTGCAGAATTGGGTAAATGTATCTGACTTCCTGTAATGCAAGCCTTACCCTTTTTACTTCTGACCTTTTGACTGTCCTGTGTAGAGGAGACTTACTGGAAGGAAGTATTTGTGTGTGGATATCAGTAAAGAGCATATATATGATGTGGATTTTGGGTTTTGTCTTTTAGAGTATTTTGGCAACCGTGAATGTTCAGGCCCTGCCAGATAAAGGTGAAAGATTATTAAAGCAAGTGCAGGATTTGGAAGCCGCACTCAGTGCTCTCAGCCTTTCAACAGCAGAAAGTACAGAGGAGGGTAAGATGGATGGTCAAAATTTTGCAGAGTGGTACGTCTGACTACAGTGTTTATAAAAATCGTAAGTTCATACACAGCATGTGGCATCTATAGAGCTATGGAAACATGAATAAGCTGAACACACAAATTGAAAGAAATGAAAATGAATGTATTAAATTTCCCTTGTCTGTGAGTGAACTTTTTAATTAGGAGCTGTTCCCCCCCCCCCCCCCCCCCCCCCGGTGACATGACTAGATTCCTGAATTGTTGGATTCTGTTGCAGCTCTAGCAATATGTTAGCTGTATGATTTAAGTCAAGTCACATGCTGACCAGTATCCTGAGGGTTAACGTTTTCTCTCTTATGAGAACCTTACTTTTTGTACAAGATATTTAAATTATTTTGCTTCAAAAGTACAATGTGCCAAATTTATACTGTCATTTTGTGGCCAGATGTGTTTGAGTAGATATTTCTGGAGTTTCCTCACAATCCAATATACTAACTCATTAACCTAATTATTTGTATTAATCCTCTGTGGATGAGATGGGTATTGAGGTGGCGACACATACATATAAAATATCTCTATCATGTTGTATTTTAATTCATATTGATGACAAGAGCCAGGTTGACAGTTCCAGAAACTAGTTTTCTAGCAACAAAATGCGTAACTCGTAGCAGCTTAGAGCGATCTAGCAGGCACATTCCTCTCCATGGAGTTTGTTCCAGCCGAGAGCTGGAAGGACCACTTACAAGGGGGAGAATGTATCTCAGATTCATCAGGCCACTTGTTCCTGGGCATTTACTGAGAATGTCAAGAAGGGTCACCCCTTGTAACATGGACAGATCCACTGTAAACAGAACAGAGTCCCATGTCTCAAATAGTGCACGGAATTTCACTGGTTAAATGAAACATTTGGGTCCTTTGACACATGTGAAGTGGTGACCTAAAGCTGGGGACACTGTTAAGTCCATTGGCAGCTGTTAACTTCAGATATTTCCCTTGTCAAGCAGGGGAAAATGGGAGCAGTGACACTCGGGAAGAATCTCTGTGCAGCACATTCAGCAAGATAACCTCTGAACCACCGACCACTGCGCATCTGAAAAAGCCAGAGCCATTCCAGGGTCCTCTTGCTGAAAGCTCTCTAGGACTGCACGGTTGCAGCTCAGCTCCCTCTCTAGGATCCAGTCAATACTACAGTCATGTTTATGGAGGTAAAGTTGGGTCGGCAGCAAGAAATTAAGCCGACCCGCTATCTAGCAGTTGGCTTTTTCCATGTTAAATAGCATAATCACTCACCATTTGGGAGGGAATCTTAAGTTCTGTGGATGAGCAAGAAATTATTATTCCAGTAAATTTCTAGTTGCTTTCTTATGCAGAATCTTAGCATAGAAAGAAGTAAAGTGAGGTATCTTGTGAAGTAAATCCTGACAGAAGGAATATCCAGGTACATCAGGGTTTCAGAAGCTTTGTTAAGATGGTTTCTGGCAAGCTGCTGCCATGTCTCCTTCAGTAAGCAGAGTGTAAATCTCTATATGCTATTCTTCATCCTAAAGCAAGTGAAGAACTCTCTCTAGGTGGGGGTTTGCCACCTGTAGGCTGGGTCTACACAGCGCTCTGCCCACTGCTGTTGCCGGCAGAGCTATGCAAAATGAGCTTCTCAGGATTGCAAATGGCATGCGGTTTACATCCTCTCAAAGCTCATTACCATAGCCCCATGAGAGTTCGGCATCAGCAGAGGCGGGTGCCAGCACTGCAGCGACTGTTGGACCAGCCTCTGCTGTCAGAGCCCCTCTCTGTTGCCGGTCCCTTATGCCTCAAACATTAAAACTTAGATGACAGCGGCACTGGGCAGAGCGCCGTGAAGACCCAGCCTATAGGTGGCAAACCCCACCCACAGAGTTCTTCACTTGGTTTAGGATGAAGAATAGCATATTGAGATTTACACTCTGCTTACTGAAGGGACATGGCGCTGGGCAGAGTGCCGTGGAGACATAGCCATAACATATACAAAAAAGCTCTATGTTGCCCATGGGGATTAGGCAATGTGATTAGATACTAATTCCTGGCAGGGTGGATTGATTTAAATCAGTTTTAATTTTGTTTTGCATTGCACTTTTTAGGTGTGTGTGTTTAAAGAAAGGATTCTTATTGGTTGGTCACCATTAAAATGTGTTCTGTATGTAACTCCAGTGTAGCCTTCACACTACAGTTTGTATTTGATTTGCTAACCAGAATAATATAGCTATTCAAATTTATTTAAACAATTATAGCTTAATTTATATTCAGATTCTTAATTTTGCATTTTATTAAAATGGTGAATGATGCATTTATTTACTAGATTATCATTAATTTTTAGTTGTGATTTATGTTTACCTCTGGATAGAAATTCAAATTCACTCATATACCAAAGCACCATTTTTACTTATTTAAATAAAACTAATACACAAGAAGATGTATAAACAAGATTATTAAAGCATGTTTTGCATTTAAAATTGTTATATTAAATAAAAAATATCTGCTGATAGTGAATTGAACTGATTTGTTTCTGGTCACCATGTCCTTCCAGATTTTAAAGCTAGTAGAGATAGTCCTGTCACATGGGGTTCTTATTCATGGAGTGTAAAAGGAAAACAAACTTTTTCTTTTTCCAACTCCCAGTTGGCTTCTTGAATGAAGTAGGCATTGAAATGAGCTAGTTCATTAAACTAAAAATGAAGAAAAATATCTTCATCTACACCTGCAGACTAGGCTACTGCTGACAAAAGCTGCTTTTTAGCCCCTCAATAAGCTCTGACTTCAGATGGTTGTCTAGTAACTTGCACTAGTTCAGTGATTATTTTTTTTCTTTAAAACTTGGCAGTGGACGTGTACAGATTACCAATTTTGTATTTCATTTTGTATGATTTTAATAGTAGTAAGCCTTATCCTAAATTGACCATTTCACATTTAAAAAAATCATAAAAACCTTCTATTTAAAAATTGTATGTACTAAAATAAAATAGACTTTTATCCACAGTGTTGCATGCATTGTAGTGTTTCCCGGGAGCTTATTCCCATTTAACCATGTCTTTTTGGCCTCTGAGCTTGTTGGTGGAAATTAGCACTATAAACCATCCTCATTCACTGTTATCTTTCCCAGTAAACTCCAATGTGCAGGGTCTGTATGGGGGCAGAATGACTGAAGATCGACTCTGGGCTGTGCACAATGCCACAAGTGAGGCCATTAACCATCTTCACAGGTCTCTAGAATCCTGCCCCACAGAGGAGACTGTGGCTGAGGACCCATCTGGGTTGAAGGTGAGCCAATAGCAAGGGAGGGCAGTACTCAATTTGATTCACTTTCATGTAGTTGCCATTATGAAACACAACATCAGGGATTATGGTATAAAATGGGTCATGCCGACATATTGCCTACTCCTAGACAAGTCTGCTACCTTGTGGTAATGTACATTGTTCCACTTAATCCATGATTTGCATAAATAAAAAGCAGATCTCTTTATCCTTTGCTCCTCCCACAAAAAATGATGGGAATGGACTTCAGTACTGTGACTGAATTGTGAGTCTTCAGTTTTACCAGCAGATTTTTACGGTTCTGTCAGCTACATTGGAACCTTACCACTTTTCTTCATGCTTGTAAGTCTTTTGGATAGAGGTTATGTTTATGTATGTATTTACAGAGTGCCTTGCTCAATGGGGTTCTGATCCCAGTTGAGTTCTCTGTGTTGCTGTATTCTAAATATTGCAAATAAAAATTATTTTAAAAGAATGCTATTCAAGTAGGAAATGCCAGATGAAGGCTTTCTGTACAACCATAATTCAGCTGCTTGTGTGTAGGCTTTGATACCGAGATGTAGTGGAGGTCAGACTAGATTGGGGTCAGCAACCTTTGTGCTTTGTTCCTTCCGAAGTGGAGTACTTTTTACTCAATCAGCCCCATACATTCAGAATGGGAAGTGACTGTCTAGCAAGGAGTACTGCAGAAAGGGATCTAGGGCTCATAGCGGACCACAAGGTAAATGTACGTCAGCAGTGTGACACTGTTGCACAAGCCAAAAAAACCCCATGATTCTGGGATGCATTTACAGGAATGTTGTGAGCAAAACACAAGAAGTCATTCTTGTTCTCTACTCAGCGCTGATTAGGCCTCAGTTGGAATATTGTGTCCCATTCTGGGCACCACATTTCAAGACAGATGTGGAGAAATTGGAGAAGGTCCAGAGGAGAACAACAAGAATGATTAAGGGTCTAGAGAACATGAGCTATGAGGGAAGACTGAAAGAACTGGGTTTGTTTAGTTTGGAAAAGAGAAGACTTAAAGGAGACATGATAGCAGCTTTCAAGTACCTACAAGACATTTACAAGGAGGGAGGGGGAAAAATTGTTCTCCTTAGCCTCTGAGGATAGGACAAGAAGCCAGGGGCTTAAACTGCAGCAAGGGAGGTTTAGGTTGGACATTAGGAAAAACGTTCTAACTGTCAGGGTGGTTAAACACTGGAATAAATTGCCTACGGGAGTTGTGAAATCTTCACCACTGGAGATATTTGACAAGTGAGAGAGACAATTATCTGGGATGGTCGAGATGGTGCTTGGTCCTGTCTTGAAGGCAGGGGACTGGACTTGATGGACTCTATGATTTTGTGATATGGTTCTTAATTATGTAATTACATATGGTTTTCTGCCCCATAGGAAAATAATTTGAGATGGTTTGAATAGAAAGTTTGGCACCAGTGAATGGTGCCGGGTGGACAGTCCGAGGAACTGAAGTTCTTGGTTTGTAGCTGGCATGAGTAGTAGTACCTCACATTTTTTCTCTATCAGCTTAATTATAATCCTCCTGTGCTGCTCTTGGACACAGCTGCCCAATTCCTTTTCTTTTTTTGTCTGTGCTTTTAACCTGCCATAGAATGTAGCCCAAGCTGTGCTGTGGGTTAGAGCATTCCCTGTTGAATAGACTGTGAAGAGGTTAAATGCAGCTCTGCCCAAAATTTGGGAGGTACATGTAGTAAGCTTTTAGCCGTTGAGAATTTCATAAAATTTAAAGACTGAAAAGATCATTAGATCATCCAGTCTGACCTCCACTACATCTCAGGCCATTACATTTCACCCAGTTTGCACCCAAAACATGCTTTGGTTAAAGCGCATACAGCTTTGATTGGAAGACTCCAAGAAATGGAGCCCCCACCTCTTCCCTTGGTCGTTTTTGTTCTAATTGTTTATCATCTCACTGCTTAAAAACTTGTGCCTTATTTTTAAATTTGTTTTTTGGTGAAGCTACAGATTAATTTGGGTACCCCCCTGAGAATGAACAGTAGAAGGTCACTAAAAGAGAAAATATAGTAAAAGCTGGGTTATCCAGAGTTCTGATAATTGGAATGCTCAGTTAACAGGCACCTGCACTGCTGGTGGCTTGCGCCAGTTAATTGAGCATATGAACGTCCAGAATTGTGGTTGTCGAAGGGCTGGGGAGACCGTGGGGCCGGTTGCCCAGAAGGCAGCAGTGGGGCCAAGGGCTGGCTGCTGCGCTGCTGACCGTGCTGCAAGATCTAGCACGTGTGATTTTTCTGGCAGCCCCAGATCACCTAGGGGGTAAGGGTGTTGCCTTATAATAGAGCTTCAACTGTGAATGGTCGTGTTTTCTCCTCCAGCGTTATTAGGTGTTGATGGTTGTGCTATATGCAGTTAGTCAAGAAAAATTCCTCTACCCTCAACAATGCCTTAGTTTTCCACTACAGATTATATGATAAACTAATTTAGATGCTTATATAATAACACACTCTGTTATTGGTTTTTAAATTTTCCTACTCTGAATAGATCTGTTTCTCAGAAGGTGATCTTTTACAGTAAAATCAACTTTTTTAAAATGACATTGTGCTCATAAAAAGTCTTTTTGATTTCTTTGCAAATATCATACCTTGCACACCAAACTGAAAGAAATTTTTAAATGTATTAGCACAAGTTAATCTTTTTTTTTTTTTTTAATGTTTATAGTATCTTGCAGCTGGAGAAAGTATGATCTCAGAGTAAGTAGTACCACTCTCTGAGATGTTTATATTGGTATGGCAAGAAAGCTGATGAAGTGTGGAGCATGCAGTTGAACTAAAATTGAACTTGCTGAACTGAGCAAGTTGGCATTGAGAACAGAAATGTCTGCAATGGGCGCTGAGCCCATGGTTGATGATGATGATGATGTGTCTGAATGACATTTACATTTTACATCCTGTACCTAATCTTTTCAGGTGCCTTTGTTGCTGCACCAGAAGCAGGCACTTGCTTGGCTACTCTGGAGGGAGAGTCAGAGACCATGCGGAGGAATTCTGGGTAAGCGACATAATTCAGTGGTGTGTCCTTTTGGGGGACATTTGTACCAGTAAAAACCTGCCCAGTAATTAATTCTCCACCATGGTTGCAGTGGTGAAAGGTGTATTTCGGTCAGGATCCATTTCCTGTAGAATTGTTTCTTCCTTGTTCTGAGGATGGATTAAGTAAATCAAGGTGAGAAGCAAATTGAAAGCCCAGAACTTCGAAGAAACAAGTTAGTCTGGAGAGACTAGAGCCATTAATTAATTTTTATGGGACTGTAACTGTGTATGGAGCATGTTTGTGATGAAATGTAATTGTAACTGTTATTTTTAAATGAGAAATATAGTATTCATGGTTCTTAAAAAAAAAAAAAAAAAAAATCAAAATCCAATTTAAATAAAAAATCTAATTTATGATTTAAAAAAAAAAAAAAATCTATCCTCCCTGTTTGTCTCCCATTGACATATGGATGAGCAGCCCATAGCTAGTGGCAGTAAAGTCCTGCAAGAGCAACAAATATACTAGTGTCAGAGAAGTAGTCGAGTTAGTCTGTATCTATGAGAACAATCAGAAGTCCTGTGGTACCTTATAGACTACAAATGCTTTGGAACATTAGCTTTCGTGGGCAAAGACCCACTTCGTCAGATGCAGCAAATACTAGGTTACTCAGCAGTTTGAGATGTAGCAGCGCAGATTTGAGCTATGCAGACTGATTCCATGAGATAACCATGATCTTTCCCTCTGCTTTTTTCATTCCAGCGGATGATATGGGTCTGGGGAAGACTCTAACGATGATCGCCCTCATTCTGGCCCAGAAAAGACTAGAGAAGGGGAAAGAAAAGAAGAAATTAGAAATGTGGCTGTCCAAACATGGTATGGAATAATTTATTCTGCAACACACAGCTGGTATGCCAAGAGTCTGGGCTCTCAAAAAGATCTGCACTATGTGTGGGCATCATGCTTTAGGATGGCCCAAATCTGACCCCCAGTGCTACAAAGTGACTGCCCTACACTTGGCTCTGGTAGTAGGCCCAGTAGAGCGTGTGTGCTGGGATCATAGTGCGCCACTGGATCGGGCTAGAGATGAGAATTATAGGAATTAAGGCAGATGTGTTCTGTGCAGGTAATGGACAGCGTCGGCTGTGTGTGCAGTGCCTTCTGAGCTCAGTGAGTTGCATGTGAATATCAGAAGGCTGCATTTTGCCCTTGTTTGCCCCTGGGGCTCCTGCAAGTTGTTAAATGTGCCTCTCAATAGGGTGGAGTTTAGAAACGTGGGGGAGTGGGGAGGAGAGGCAGCAGTACAGTGCTGTGGCCCTGCTTTCCAGCCCAGTCTGGAGGAACTATAGGTCTTTGATGAATCTTGGGGGGTGGGGAGTTGTTTGGCTGATCAGAGTCCTAGCAAGACTGTTAATGTGTGTGTGAAAAATCCAAGTAGAACTATAGAACTCAGCTTGGAGATATTTTTGGGTTCCAAATGATCATTTGTGGGACTTCCTGTGTGTCGTGTCATCTCCCCAATCCCCTTGTATCTTAGCGGTTCTTCTGTATTGAGTGGAGGGTTGACCTGGTCAGGGTTGATTTTTCAGAAGTTTGATTTTGCGTGTCTGGTGAAGATGCTGTGAAATCGATTTCTGTGGGGTCAGCAGTCAACCCCTGTACTCCACACTGTTGCAAGGAGTAAAGGAGGTCAACGCAAGAATACAGAGGCGAGGTCTTCACTAGGGAAATAAGTTGATTCCAGTATATTGATTTCTAGCTATGTAAATACCATAGGTAGAATTGCGTATCTGAAATTGACTTATTTCCCTAGTATAGACTTAGCCTCAGTAAAAAAGGATTTTGCCAGCACTCTATGGTAGAAAGAACTACAAACATCATTCCATATCTGAGGATGATTAAAAGACTCTGCTATTGATATTTTAATCTATACTTAGCTTTGAAGCAGAGAAGCTGGGTGATGATGGGTACTAAAGCTGATAGAGGTTGCATACATCCTCCTACAGTCTGAAAAACAAACCAAACAAAACCTGGCCAACTCTCAGTTCTGATAACACTGGTGTGTCCAGTTTTGTGTGTGTGTTCATATGGATTTGTACACAGAAACTTTCATTATTTTATTTCCTCAGAATGATGGCACTATCTTCAGTTAATTTATTGTGAGTTTTTTATTCCCTCCTAAAATGTTACCATGATTCTGTCATAATATCAGTACTACTTTTGCCTGAAACAAAAGCTTAATTTGCATAGACTGTTTTCATGAGCTGTCAGATTCTGGCTTTTTCCATACTTTTAGTATGCTGGGACAGATATAGTACAGTGTGATAATAAGGCACTTTGCTCTTACTGTTCTTCATATTGTAATCCTTATTTATTACTGTAGTAAGGCATCATGCATAACGTTTTTGTTAATACTAAATAGCAACAAAAGAATATTAAGTACATGAAAAATAAGCTGATCTTTAACATTTTTGTTTACATATGGCATTATTAATATTGCACAGATATTATCCAAAATGTACAGCTGCAGGAATGCTCCAAAGTATTGAAACACTTAGACACTCACATAAACTTTACAGAATGATGTGAATAGGAAAGGTGGGCCTGCTTCTCTAACAAGATGGAAAGTGTAGGAAGTCAAGGCAGCTGGTTAGGAAATCCCATCCTAGTTGTATTCCACTTAGGTTCTGTGGAAGTATAACATTGTATAAGTATAACATTGTATAAGTATAACGTTGTATAAGGGGACATGCTGGATACATTGTATATGAGAGGGCATGCCAAAACATGTTACAAAGTATCTGAGGGAGCACACGTAGGGACAGTTAGCTTTTGAATGGAGAAGCAATTAAGATGGAGCCAGCACCTCTAAGAAGCAGGCATCAGAATGGAAGGTGTGAAGGGCAATTAGTTAAGTTAACTGGAAGCTGTTAAAGGAGATTGTTAAGGGTGGCAGGTAATTGAAGATACGTGACTGGTCTCAGGGATCTCGAAGGGTGGTGACTAAAATCTTTTCTTCTTTTGTCTGTAACTTCTCTGTAACTTGTTCTCCAAAAACAACTGTATAAATTAAGAGACACAAGCCCCACTCAGGGGGCTCACTTCTAAATGTATTAGCAGAGCGGCTTTGCTAATAAAACAGAGTGGTCTGATAAATTGTGAGTCTGAGTCAAACTTTGACAGTTCTGAAATTTCTTCTTTTTCTGGTCTTTCTGTTTCAGATTCCTCTGTTATCCTCTCCCAAGGTACTTTAATTGTCTGTCCAGCATCCTTGATCCACCACTGGAAAAAGGAGGTTGAGAGGCATGTAAGCAACGGCAAACTACGGGTCTGTCTGTACCATGGACCCAACCGGAACAAACAGCCAGAGGTGTAAGTGCAAAGCCATGACACTTCTGCATTGGAGAAGCAAAGCACTATTCAGAAAGCTGATTGGCTGAACTGTTGTGGGACGGAGACCTCAATAGTAGAAATGGGGGAGGCATAGGGAGTCAGGGCTGATTGAAGCCTGTCAGAGTAGAGTAGGGAAAATTTGCATAACCCCTACACATGCTGACTGGCTGTAGCTAAAGCTACTTATGTGTTTGAAAGACTACACATCTTTGGAGTCAGGTGCATATCTTGCTGGTAATGGTTGTCGACAATGAGTCCTCCTGCATGTGTGCTGAAAATAGCTCAGGCATTGATGGAAGTGGAACAGAAGCTACCGACATTGTTGCAGAGTGTGCCCCTGAGGGCTGGACTCGGAGTGAAGAGCTTGTATGCCACTGATTTACTGTGTTTGGGGCTTATCAAGCACTTGTGCCTCAGCTTCTCCTTCCTTCCGCATCTGTAAAATGTGGACCATGCCCGTCTGTCTCACGCGGGTATTAAGTTGAGTGTAGCGTCATGAGATTTGAGCTCCTCTGTACTTGGAAAGGCAATATTACTGTTTGTTGTGTTGCTTTATTTTGGTGCTGACTGGAGTGTGTCATCTGACTTCAAATGTATTGACTCTTACATTGCTGACAAACACCTCTCTCTTACTTTTGTACAGTCTCCAGGAATACGATATTGTTGTCACTACCTACACTCTTCTCTCCAAGGAGATTCCCACAAAGAAAGAAGAGGGAGAGGTTCCTGCTGAGGACCATGATGTGACGGTGAGACACATGGCTTTGACAGCAGGCTGCTTTTTTACACAGAGACTTAAAAATCTTACTTGATTGAGAAGTTGTTCAACCTGTTTGTGGTACCTGAAATACCTAAGTTTATTGTACTTGGGAAAATATTTCTATTTCTTTTTCAATCCACTGTTGCTGTGAGAGCTGTACAAACAGGAGAAGCTGACTAGCAACACGGGGGGACAAGTATACAAAGCAAATTGGAAAATGTAGAGTATGTAGCCTAATTTTCATTACAATAATCATGTTATTTAATGGTTGTAACTAATTATAAGATGTCAGTGTGATTTTTTTTTTTCTCTTTCTTTTGTTTTGAAGTTGGTGGTTTTTTTTTTTTTTTTTTTGTTAAGCCTTACACATGTTCAGTAGAATTTCATGCAAGGTATTTTTACTACCCCATAAAACATGAACATCTCTCTTTGGTTTATTCTAAATTCTGAGACTGAGGGACCTTTTTAAATGCAGATTTTTTTAAAAAATCATGGAATAATGGTCTCTGTGCTTGGCTGTGCAATAGGTAATGCGACAACTGGTTAGGTCCACCTTGCAGTAACCCCCTGCTCACTGGTCAGGATCACCTGACATGGGCTTGCAGGGCTAGAAAATTGAAGTGTAAATATTTGGGTTTCATTTGGAGCCCAAGCTCTGGGAACCTCACTCGTCCTGGGGATCCAGCCTAAATACCTACATGGCAGTTTTATAGCTCTGTGACCTGGCTACACTGCATTCTGCTTTTGGAAGTGGAATCAAATAAGCGAGATTGAAAATGCACATCAAGTGTGGATTTACATATCTTGCTCCTCATTTGAATATTCTGATGCAATCATGCTTCTGGAAGAGGCTTTTCCGGAAGCAAAAACAGCTGTGTCAATGGGGTTCCTTCAAAAACAAACCTGGTTTTTTTCAAAAGAACCCTTCTCCCTGAAACAAAATAATTTTCAAAGGAACCCCATTTATGCGGCGGTTTTTTTCCTTCCTGAAGAAGCGTCTTCTGGAAGCACAATCGTGTGAGAATAAGCAAATGAGGCACAAAATGTGTAAATCTGTGCTTAATTTGCATTTTCAATCTCTCTCATTTGCATTCCATTTCCACTTTAAAACTTTCAGTTGACTACACAGTAGAGATGAAAAATGCATGGTTGATCCATGTCAGCTAAGTGAGGGGCTACGTCTACACTGCATTCCACTTTTGGAAGTGGAATGCAGTGTAGACGTAGCCCCTCACTTAGCTGACATGGATCAACCATGCATTTTTCATCTCTACTGTGTAGTCAACTGAAAGTTTTAAAGTCAAAACTGCTTTCAGTTGGCTGCCTGGTATAGCTGGGGTGCACCTCTGTTCCCTGACTGCCCTTTTGTGTAAGATTTTTACTTCTAAGCTTTACATCTGCGTACCACAAAGGACCAGGCTCCCAGACACTGGATCTTGGTATTTCCTGACACTTAAAGTAAAATCTGTGCCATAAAGGTAGATCAATGTCTTTCATGGGATGTGAATCTATTTTTTGGGATACATTTATCTTTTTTGTCACTACCTGACCAAATTCTGCCTGCCTGGAATGAATATATTTTTGGGCAGGAGATTACACGCTTTTTTGTCATCATCCTTAATCACAGTAAGAACCCAGGCGCATATACTTTGGTCCTGGGCTAGTAACCTTTCTTGAGCATTTTGGGGAGCTGCTTGACTAAAATAATAATGGCACCTGATAAAGGGGTCAAAAGAAATTCACACTCAAAGTGACTGCTAAGACCACTGCTCAGATTTGTGGGATGTTCTCCAGAGAAGGACTTCCTGGCCAAAAAAAAACTACTTGTAGTTCTTCAGGATGTGTCCTGCCCCGCCCCTCACTCCTGACATAAAATTGTACATTCAAACCTGCTTTCTCCTCCAGGATGCATCATATCCTTGCTCTCCTCTGCTACGGGTAGCCTGGGCTCGGATTATACTAGATGAGGCTCACAGTATCAAAAACCCCAAGGTTCAGACTTCTATAGCTGTGTGCAAGCTGAGAGCCACTGCCAGATGGGCTGTCACTGGGACGCCTATACAGAACAATCTGCTGGATATGTACTCATTGCTGAGGTGAGCTGACCACATGGGAAGCAACGTAACCCTGGTAACCGTTGTTTATAGGCCTCATCCAGTTGGTGTAGAGGAACTGCTAGTGCAGAGGGGACTGCAAATCCAATTATTCCTGAGTAGTGCATTGCCACCAAGCAACTTATGGGTAATGCAGACATCTCCAGTAAAATGGATTTTTGTCCAGGTCAGCAGTTGTACCACAGTTCTTGGTATGGCAATAGAGGCTATGCCTGCAGATGAGGTAGTCTACAGACTAGATGCTCTGTGTCCTGGGCCTTTGTCCTTTTGCTTATAGTTTTGATTTCATAGTCCAGGGGGTTATGTTGGTTATTAACTTATTTAATACTCTTACAGGAGAATTGAACTGACCGTGGCACCAACCTTAATGAACTGTTGAGGTCACTCAATAGTCATTGTTTCTCTCCTGTGGCATTGCTAAGACTTTGTTAAAATGAGAGAGCATGTCCTTGTTGCAATAGTTTCTAACAAACCAGTTGTGAATTTAGATGGCTCAGCAAAAATACAAATGGCTCCAGGTGTGTCGTAAGCTGGTTGAATGTTTTGTTTTGTTTAAATCAGCTAATTTTTGTGATTAATCACTGACTCTAACTTCAGGCTAGGGGATTAGAAGGGAACTTTTGCACAAACTTGAGAAGAACAGATTCTGTCTCTCTCTGTCTGTCTTTCTTTTTGGAGCAATGGGGTTTAAAACGTTAATTGTGATGACTTTTGGCAAATACACTATTTTTCTTTTGCCATCTTTTTTTTTAAGAAAAAGTGAGGTATTGTGAGGTGTACCATCTGAGAAGGTGACACCTGCTGAACCAACAGCATTGCCCCTAGCATCTTTGGGAGTAAGACTTCTCTAATCATCAAACTGTTTGTGTTTCAGTGCACAAAGATGTCAGTGCTGTCTAAGTATAGATTCTGTTATTGCTGTGGGCTTTTGCTTGAGGGCATTTGATGTAAACAGAACACGAGGCTGAACTGGAAATTGCTTGTTTGGGATGGGAACCAATTTGATTTATCTTGTGATCATCTCAAGACTAACTAAAGTATTTTGCCTAAATTGATATTAATAGTCTTTCTCTTCTCCCTGGTAGGTTTCTGCGTTGCTCTCCTTTTGATGAATTCAAGCTGTGGAAGACCCAGGTAGATAACAGTACAAAAAAAGGGGGAGAGAGATTGAGTATCTTAACCAGAAGTCTCTTATTGCGGAGAACCAAGGACCAGTTGGACTCGACTGGCAAGCCCCTGGTAAGGACCTTTCTCTTCTGGGGGATAGGAAAGGGAGGTGTGCCATCTACATAGCAATCCAATGGCCATTCCTACTATGTATGGGCTTGGCATTCTACAACAGCTTTTGTTCCCCTCTCTCCTGCAATTTAGGATGCAAAACCAGACCCTATAATTCAGCAGTTAAGGGGCTTGGCTTCTTCTGCAGGCAAAGCAACCCGCCTCCCCTAAAATCATTTTGAAATTAAATTTCCTGTCCAAACATTCTACAGAGCAGCAAATCGATTTAACTGAACTCTTACAGACAATAAACAGCCAGGTTGGGATGGTGAGCCTGGATATTCCGAGAAGAGAAATAATCAAGTACCAGATTTATTTTATTTGGGCTTGCCAATCCTACTCTTGGAATTTTAACAGCAATGAACTGGCCTTTCATATCTACTTACCCCTATAATCTGTTAGAGAAAACCAATTACTGTCTTAAATTGTGTCTCAGCATGCAGAATGTTTTTTATTTTTTAATTAACATGAAAGGTTACTACACGCTAGCTGCACAACCTTTATAGATGTATCTGATTGTGAATGGTGTACAGGTTGAACCTTGCTAGTCCAGCACCCTTGGGATCTGACTGGTGCCGAATGAGAGACTTTGCTGGCCCACAGGAGATCAGTATTGTCTAGCATGTTACCAACACTTCCACTGCTTACTGGGCTCTTAGAAGACATTTAGGGGTAAATTACAGCAAAATAACAGCACAGAACACTGGGAGCCAGGAGTGGTGGCTGTCAGTCTTTATGGGACCACAGGAAACACGGCCACATCCATGATGAGTGGTTGTCCACCTAACTAAAATCATGCTGGATTACAGGTATTGCTGGATCAGAGAGTGCAGGACTAGAGAGGTTCAACCTGTAGCTGCTTTCTCAATCCCGGAAATCAGTCATGCCCTAGTAAGCATGTGGCAGCTGAGGAGGCTTAGGTTGGCTGGTTTTTGCCTTTTAATAAACAAAGCATTTCATGTCCTTTAAACCTGAGTGTTAACTAAGCAGAGCTTATCAGATCTATAAACACCCATTTGTATCATGACTGATTTAGGTTGACTAGACTTATTACAGAAATACAGTTTCATTTTCTGAGCTCTGTGCCACACTGTGTTAAGTCTTTAACTAAAAGCCAGGTCAAAACTCAACAGTACCTTGTCATTGGTCAGTGACTGGCAGGAGTGATCCTGTTTGGACCTGTGTATAAGAGGGAAAATGCAGTAGGGAGTCTCAATATTCAAAGAGAAATACAAACACATTTTATTTCTTTTTATGCAATATATTCACAGATTAAACTTTTATAGCTCAGAGTGGTGTTAACCGGTGTTCCTGGTAAACTGAACACTTGGGCAGCCGCGCAGGAGAGATTCAGATGTGGTCTAGCTGATTAACAGAGTGCCCACAGCCCGCAGTATGTGTTCCTTCTGGTGGTGCATGTTCATACATGCTACAGTGCACAGAATATTTATTCCACCAATGCATGGAAAAAATTAGAGGGAACCTTGTTGTCAGTGCTGAACAGCACAAGCGTCAGAATAATCAGTGTTTCTTTTCCTGAGGCCCAAGCTACTGGTCTGTTGCTATTGTATGAGAGTCTCAGCTTTAATTAATAATAAATTTCTGGCCCTCATGATTGCACAGAAAAGCATGAAAATGCAAAGCAAGTATACACCCCCCCCCACTGTCCCTCCCAGCAGATCGAAAACGGACAGCTAATGAAAAGAGTTCAATATTACTTTTTTAATCTCTTTAGTCTGGCGAGGCTGGATTCAGAGGTTGAGTGTTTTGGGTTGGTAATTGTGTTCATTTTTAAACTATCTTTTAGATGAAGGCGGCCAGGGAACTTGACATCTAGGGAGTTGAACTGCAAGGTGCAAGTTTGTGGCTTGGAGGGAGGGTTTTCTGCTATGGCATAAGGGCAGGAGTTAGGAGTAGCTCTTATCTGAGGTGAGATAAGTCATCTCTCTGATCTCTGCTTCCAGAACTATCACTCACCTCAGGTTATGCGTGTTCACTCTTAGCAGCTGAACCTGTAAGGAGGATGGCTGGGGATGCATCAATGTGGATTGTAGGGATGTCTATAAGACTTTTTTTTTTTTTTTAAGTGTGTGTGTCAGTGGGGGGGGGTGGGCGGTGTGTCTCCTACTCTGCCTAAACTGCCTTTCTTCTTACCAGCTTCACTTGTTAGCTACTGTAGTGAGGAGTGTGGAGTGTTACTGTACCAGCAGCTGCAGAGTCAACAAGGAGTGCACTTCATGGTTTAGCATAATTAATTTTGGGCACCTGTGCATTTTTGTTTTTTATTTTTTTTTTTTAAAGATTCAAGTTGGATGAGAAACCTCACCACATCCTTATCACATCCTACCCATGTAGGACCTGACATGCTTGACCCATTTTAAAATATAGCATCATCCTGTTAGGCCTGGTGATCCAGGGCTTCTGCCACGTGGAGGCGCATGGCTGCCATCCTGTTGTTTTTCCTTGACTCTTGAATATTGTGGGGAGGCCTGTGGGAACCACTGCTCTGTAGACGGCCAGAAGGGCTTCAATGGTATATCCAAAGCAGCGTGAAAGTTTTCCTCCCTAGGCACTGGGCATGTTGTCTGCACAGCAGCCCTGGACCATCTGGCATGGGAAATACCAGGCTTTTTGATCTGAGACAGTAGTAGGGTCTTGCGTAATTAGGTGAGGTGAAGTTCAGTTCACTGAAGCTGTGGGAATGAGTAGTGCTCTTGCTGCTTTCTGAAGTCTTTACACAGTAAATGGCTTATTATTATAGATATCTCTGCCAGAACGACACACTCAGTTGCACCGGATAAAACTCTCAGAAGATGAGCAGGCTGTGTACAATGTGCTTTTTGCACGATCGAGGTATGAATGTCTGTGAAGGAGGGTGACTTCCTGTCCAGTGTTTTCATGTTACAATGAAATCTTAAGCCAGGGGTGGACTATCCAGGCAAATTCTGCTTTCCAAATATTTTTTCCCTCTGGCTGTGTAGATGCTAGATGTTTTTGGAAATCTACCTTTTGCACACTCATCATTGTAGCTCCACTGTTGTTGTTTGTAGCAGTGAGATCACCAACAGATCATTGGTGGTTTTATCCCCATGTTCTTAAACACTTGTGGGAATGGATTGAGATGATCGTGATTATAAACTCCTATGTCTATCTGTGCCCTTGGTACTACTACTCTGATATTAGTGTAAAATGATGGGATTTTCTTGACAAAATGCAGGGTATTGGACTATTGGACAGCTGTGTCCCTGCAGTTCTTTAGCTTGTTTCCTTTTATTCTGTTTTGCCATGAAAGCTGCCACTCCTGACCAGCTCACACCCAGCCTTTAGCATATAAACTTCCCAGCTGATTAATATGAGTGCTCTTAGACATCAGTAAATTTCCAGTCCCAGATCTGCCTCCAAAAGTCTGCATCTTTGTACTGTCCCCACGGAAAGAGTTGGGCAGTACATCTCATGTATAGTCCATTGTTTCATTAATGGAAAACGATGTGCACGTACCTAGCTATCTCAAATTGAATTTCCCAAATGCTTCAGTCCAAGCTCTGTAATTGTTTTACAATAAAACAAATTGATTAACTACAGTAAATGAGATTGTGATTTACATTTATGAGGCATTTAAATCACAAATCAAGGGTAGGAACGTCGTCCCTGGCCTCTGATTATCAGAGGCTGGAGATGGATGGCAGGAGACAAATCGCTTGATCATTGTCTTAGGTCCACCCCCCTGGGGCACCTGGCACTGGCCACTGTTGGCAGACAGGCTACTGGGCTGGATGGACCTTTGGTCTGACCCAGTGTGGCCGTTCTTATGATTACAAAGAAATAAAAGGTTAAATGCAAGTTAAGTGAGTAAAGCAAAAGGCTTTCCCTTACAGTATTCGCACAGCAGTCAGGCTATCTGCCTTCCAGCCAGGACCCCTCCCCTACTTCATTTATACTTCTTTTGTCTTTCAGACTTTGTTAGTGCCATGAATGGAGATGAGGGAGAGAGGTGATTCGGGTGTTCTGTTACTCATTTTTATATCTGTTTTCAGAGGAACCCCTAGCCCTTCACTCACATTTTGCACAAAACATTAGCCATCGGACACTGCAAGCCTATGAAAATAAGGCTATTTGTGTCTGTGGTGTGGTTGGTTGGTTGGTTGGTTTTTTTTTGTTGTTTTTTTTTTTTGTGTGTTTTTTTTTTTTTTCGTGGTGACATTTGTTCCTCCTATGCTTTGTGAGGTAGCTCTCCATTCTAGCTGTACCTGTTTGGATGAAACTCTCTGAAATGGGAGATTCCCTTAAAGGTGAACCAAAAAATAATAGCATTAACTGGAAACATGCTAACGTGCTTGCTGGTGAAGCTCAATTATTTTTTCCCCTTCCACACCCCAGTACTTAGGTCAGAGGTTGCCTAAACTGGGGCATGCTCCATTGTAGTGTGGGGTGGGGAGGGGCACAGAACATCATTCAGGGGGCCTGGGACAGCCTCCACAGGGGATGTGAGGGGCGTGCCCCCAGCTCTGGCTGCCCGCCTAGAGCCCCACTTGCTGACTGACTGCGGCCCCAGCATTGATCCCTTACTCGGTTCATAGCCCTCCTTCCTGCAGCCACAGCCCTGCTTCCAGCACCAGGGCAAAGGCTAAGGGAAGGCATGAAACAAAAAGTGTGGGGACCACTGGGTTAGATTATGAACTGTTTGTGGGGGACAGAATGTGTCTAAATATTTGTCACTAATTTCTGGATTGCATAAGCTTGCTCTGTCTCTCTCATTTGGCCAGATCAACGCTACAGGACTACTTAAAGAGACAAGAAGAGCAGCAGAATCGTTGGAGAGAGTACTCCGGTGGTAACCCCTTTGACAAAGGTTAGACTCCAGGCTGCGCCTTTGACACCTGTGGAAATGTTATGTGGGGGAGGTTTTCTTTTTTAACTGGTTAGGACATTCTCCTTACAATTGAGAGGCAGTGCACAGCACAAGTCAGCACCTCTGAATTCTAAGCTCCTTGGGGCTTTTTAGCAAACAGCTGGATGGCTACCATTGGTAAGAGGTGTTGCTGTTTGAATATGCATGGAGGAGGCTTGGTGTGTGACCTGGCAGGTGCAGGCCCTCCAATGAGGAGTGGGGGCAAATGAGGCAACTGCCCTGAGGCGCAGCAATAGAAAAGGGCCTGATGTTCCTTGAAATCACTGCCAGCACCCTGGGAAGACACGCTGCTCTCTGGGTGGTGCTGAGGAATGCCTAACCCCAACCCTACCCCTTCCACCCAAGGCCACACTCCTTCTGCAGGCATGGAGCAGATCCCCTCCACCTGCCGCCCCCCCCCCCCCCCCCAGCTGCTGTGCCCAGGAGCCTGGTGATGCTGCCATCCTCACTGGGTGTGTGTCTAAAAGGCCTTTTTGTGGCAGTTCTCTTGCCAGGCTCTCCTTTATGGGCTAGAGCTCTGTTTGCTGCCTTTATTTTTGCTGTAGGTAAGAGAGGCAACATGGTGCCAGGTTACAAGGAAGTATTGGTGTGACAAGAATGGACCTGAGCACTGTATTGTATTGGTTAGAACAGGGGACTGGCCTTCTCAGTCCTGTTCCAACTATATGGTATTGGGCAGGGTATAACAGCTGCTCAACAAGGGTGTTGAGGTTTAATGAAAGGTATAAGAGAAGAACAAGGTGTTAGCATTGTCTGTGTAACCTCTTACTTCTCCATGTCTTGTGTTTTGCTAGGCTTGGTATGTTTCTACACAAATTACATGCTAGACAGCGGTTACTTTTCATTTCCTCTTGTTGCAACAGGACTGATTGATGGTGCTCCTGCTCTGGTATGCTTCTGATTTGCTTAATGTATTTTCTTCTTACCGAGTAGCACAAGAATTTGGAGCCAGTCGAAAGGATTCCCTAGCAGTGGGGTCCCAAAGGGACTCTCGTGTTTCAAGTACTGTCCATGTCTTATCCATGCTGCTGAGACTGCGCCAGTGCTGCTGCCATCTTTCTTTACTAAAAGTGGTAACCATGCAATCTTGTACTATGAATTTATGTGGGTGTATAGAATGAATCATTTTAGAAGCACTTGGTTATGGCCTGGAGCAATGGGGCTACACCCGATAGACTTCTAAGCTAATTCCTTCAATGGAACTTCCAGAAACACAGGTACTGGAGGGTGTTATGTTGGTAACTCGTTTGGGGGCGTTCTGCCCTCCGAGGTCAGTCCAGTTCCCTGTCATGGTACTGGGCCAGCATTGAATATTGCAAATGTGGCCTCCATAACTGGGCTCCTTGCCAGCTGCTGCACTTGATCGGCATAATATGGAGCAGACTGCAGCATTTTTCATGTTGGGCTGCAATTTCTTGTGGCTCTCACCTTTCAGATTTAAAATAAAAGTGGCGAGCTCGGGTCACGTGGTAAAGCTCCGTGGGCCGCACTTGTGAGTTCCATTTACAAGTCCAGCGCCAACCTCGTTGAACACTAGACAACTTTTCTCTTCTCCCTCTGTAAGACAGGGCTAAAGCTTACCCACCTTATAGGGAGGCTTCAGGGATGACGTGCTATAGCCTCTGTTCAACCGCCCTCTACGTCGTGTGTTTCACCTGTGATTTGGAGACAGTTATGCGCTCTCTCTCTGATTATAAGCAGCTGCTCCCTCTTTTCACTGTACAGCCTAGGGAGGAGAATGGGCATCACAACACACTCAAAGTGCTGCTAATTGCACGTAGATGATGCTCTGTGGTTACTATCTGTTTCTGTGCAAGTGGCTCTCATTCCTCACTAGAGCTGCTTATGTACTCTTTTTTTTTTTTTGCAGGCCCTGGACCAAGACAATTTGAAGAGCGAAGGCCTTTCCCTCTCCCTGGAAGAACACCTCAGTGCTTTGACATTGTCTGAACTCCAGAGCCCTGACCCGAAATCTACCGTCTACCTTAATGGCCAGGCCTTCCATGTGGATCTCTTTGAAACCACCAGAGAAAGCACCAAGGTATGCTGGTTGCAGTTTTGACACATCTCTTGGGAGGCCAAGATTTTGGCATTTTCATATGTTTGTCAGTTTTGATAGCCTGATGTATTTGCAGTTGCCCGCATGGGTAGGTAGGCAGTATGGGCATAGGCTGATGAATGTACAGATGACATTATTTCAGGGAGACTCCAACCAGTCAAACTGCATAGGAAACTGTAAGATGGCGTTTCTTAAATATTTTGAGCCCACCGAACACCAAACTAATATTTTTTTATACAGAACACTGAAAATTTTCTTCAGGAAAAATAAATTTTCAGACCAAAAAAAAAAAAAGCAAACAGCAACATATACAGCAAAAACAAAATAAAGTAATTTAATCAGGTATCCTAGCAATGAGGAAGTAACCTTGTATCTGGTTTTAATAACAGAAAATATAGTCTTGAAATTATTTTTTCCAAGCACTCACAGCATACCTGCAAGTTGTTCACGGAGCACCAATGTTTCCTGGAACATAGTTTTAAGTAACACTGCTGTAAGAGAAGAGTAACTGCAACAAAATCACCAGGACACACACATTCTACCAAGCAGGTGGACTTCTAGTGCCCATCTCGAACATCAGACAGTACAGACCTTCTACATAAAGGAAGGGGCAGAAAAGTGCTCCCCCAAAATCTTAAGAGAGTGTGTGGGAGAAGGGGTGTGATTCCTACAAAATATGTTCGTAACTCTTGATTTCTGATCGTGACTTCCGTGTATTGTGATCCTATTACTGTTACTGGCTGAGGCTTACCTAAAATGTAACAGTAACTTCAGTAAAAAGTTACAGTGGCAAATTACAAGGTTATTGCTTTTGTAGAGTTAATTTACTGTTTTTTGTACCATATCATACTAAACACGTTTTTTACTTTATGTAATTTACCTCCCAGAGGTATGTGTATCCATGGGGTATGCAGAGGTGATCCAGGGGGTGCATCAGTTCTAGATTTTTGCCTAGTTTTCTAACATGGTACAAAAGAAGCGCTAGCAAAGCAGTACATACTAAAATTTCCCGCAGATGAGACTTATTTATATCGCTGTATATACTACACACTGTTATGTAAGTACAATATTTATATTGCAATTCATATGTTTTATAATGAGACAGTGAAAGGTGAGAAAGTCAGTCAGCAATTTCACGGTAGTAGTGTGCTGTGACACTTTTGTAAGTTATGTCTGTTTTTTGTAAGCAAGTCATTTGTAAGTGGGGTGAAATTTGGGGCTACACATGATAACTAAAACTTCTATAAGGGGTACAATAGTCGGAAGGGTTGAGGGCCACTGACATACCTAAATCAAATGTCTGTGGATTATTTACTCCTTAAAATAGCGTAAGTTTGTACAGGTTGAACTTCTCAAGTCTGTTATACTCTCATTCGGCAGCATCTGTAATCTGGCATGATTATAGTTAGCCAAGGAATCGCTATCATGCATTGGCCAAGTTTCCCACGAAGTTTTGTTTTACAGCCACCAGAGCTGGCTCTGTGTTCTGTGCTGTTATTTAGCTGTACCTTACCCCTAAATGTCTTCTAAGAGCCCAGTAATAAGTGGAAGTGTTGCTCATGTTGCTAGACACTACTGACTTCCCATGATCCAGCAAATTCTCTCATTCAGTACTGGTCAGATTCCAAGGATGCCAGACTAGAGGTGCACCCTGTACATGCAGGCAGAATCAGCTTTACATCCTGTGTCAGTTACTATCTCAGGCAGCCCACTGCGAGAACCTGTCTTAAGTCTGTATTAAGCTTTTTGCCTGTATCTCATGGTAGAGTACAGGTTGCTTTGCGGCTCTGCAGCAAGTAAACTAATTTCTTCTCATGCAGTTATCGCATCTCTTGGCTGAACTGAAGACTATCCAAAGTCACTCGAAATCCAAGAAGAGGTAAGTGTGATAATGCCTTTCTTTCTGGGGCAGGGGGAAGATTAGGTAAAATGATTGAATACGCAGATCGCTCCAACAGTGAAATTGTTGACCATGTTTGAAAACAAACAAAAAACTGAACATGAGATTAGGAAAAGAGGTGCCTTTGAAGGCAGTTGGGGAATTAGGTGGATGTGAGGTCAGGATTAAAGCCATAGAGAGTCTTTGAGGAGATCTGACAACCGGGCAGGCAATCTTCTCCTGGGTATGATAGAATTATTTTGGTCATACAGAAGAATCTGGGAGAAGATATTCCAAAAAAATCATGGCATGTTGTAAATCTGTGCTTAAGTCAGCATTTCCTAAGCTTTTGAAAGCTGAGCCCCACTTCAGGAAATTGAAAACAAACCTACACTTCCACAACGTCACTGTGTTGCTAAACTTCTGCAAATCTTGATGTGTGTAAGTCTTCCATGGGCCCTTGAGCAAGTCCTTCATACTTCCCAAGGAGACATGACTCCTGCTTTGGGAAATGGTGGTTTTAAGATGTGAAACAAGGAGGTCTGATGTATGGGAAGACCTAAGAGTGCAACACGGAGTGGGGAAGAATCTTTCATGTAAGGCTTCTGATTTTTCTCATGTGAGAAACCTTGGGGAAGGAGGAGCTCCCAGATAAATAATTTGTGGGAGATAATTTTCTTTGATATAAAGTGCCAAAGAGTGAGTGTGGGTGTGAGAAGGGAAAATTGGGTTCAGTTTAATTTTAAATGGTCCCTGGAGATGTTCAGATACCGTATGGTGTGTGCCTCCAAAGAGCTTGAGGAGAATGTTAGGCACAATCATGACTGTTCATCAGAAATATATATTCATATGGTGAGATGAGCATGTGCTTCTAAATACCAGACTGATACTCCAGAGAGCTGATATATATCTAAATGCAGCATTTGGTCATCCTCTTAAAAGGGTCACGTTAGAAAATTGAATGCTCAGAGAAACTCTTTGTAATGGACTGTTTCATAGCAATATATGTCCCCTTTGATGCAGGCAGGGTTGAAATCTCCAGACTGTGTCAGATTAGCTTTGTGGAAGGATCTCTACAGTGAGAACAGATTGCTTAGTCTTTCTGCCTCCAAATAACATGCTGGATTCAAATGGTCACTTGTGGGAGGTGAGCTTGCCATTTAGTCGCTAGTTTCTCTTTGGTCAGGTTTTAGTAAAAAGAAATTGTCACAACCTGCTCCAACTGGAAACTGATGCCTGGTTTTTGGCAACTCATGTGCAAAACACATTCTCAGTCCTATGAGGAAGAAATCAATTTGTGTTACCCATGTGCTTACCTGACTTGCATGCACAGTTGCCATAATTACACGTGGCAATCAAGCATCTGCTAGGTCTGGTAATACAGTTCTGGGTTACTAGAATGGCAGCTACAGGTCAGATACCTCATCTCCATCTTGAATATAAACCATTTATAGGATAAATTTGTAGATGGGAGAGTCCAGAGTATGACAATGTTGTAAGGAATAGTGCAAAGCCACCTTCAAAAAAAAAAAAAAAAAAAGCATGACCATTATAAGAATAACATGCAACAGACACCTCTATTACTAAATCTCCACCCCCCCACCCAAGAAAAAAAATACCCCTCCAAACCATTGAATCCAAAAACCTGACCTATGCCAAACAGAATTTTGACACCAAATGGAAGAGAGACAGATTCCATAAAGTTCAAAGGACTTTCCTGTTGATTGTGGTGGAAAACACTTCCATAATGTGGTGATGGGCAGCAGTATTAAACCCTGAAACAAAGCAGATAAGCAGATAAGAGGTTCACAGATTTAGTTTACAATGTGTCGGTGAAAACTTTCTCATAGCAGGGTTATTACAACATAGCTGATGCTTGTTTTGGACTCTCTCTTTTCAGTGTCATTGTGTCTCAATGGACCAGCATGCTGAGGGTTGTGGCAGTGCACCTTGAGCATCAAGGGCTGAAGTATGCCACAGTGGATGGCTCTGTCAATCCCAAGCAAAGGATGGATGTGGTGGAAGAGTTCAATAACAATCCCAAAGGGCCTCAGGTATGAAATGGTATCAGGAAAGTATTAGTTGGGATAGTTACTTTTCTTTGTGATTGGATTTGATGGTCCAGATGTGTGTTCCAAGTGGGAGGGTGTAGCTGAAAAAGCCAGATGTAAGTACAGTAAACCCTCGATTTAATGGACAAAGGGAGGTATGTAGACACAGCTTACTTCAAAGGGAGGATGGTAAGTAGGGTGTTGGGAGTTTATTAATGAAGTGCTGCGGTGCATATGCAGCACTTCATTAAGAAAAATATCTTCCCCCCCGCCCCCCCCCCCGACGGCAACATTGAAGTGTTAAACTTGGGCAGCTTTGAAGTACCGGCGGGTTAGCTGCAGCTAGACCCAAGCTGGCATGTCGAAGTTGCTGCAGGGGCGGGGGGGATGAGCTTAATGAAGTGCTTCATATGCACAGCAGCACTTCATTAATAAACTCCTGACACCCTACTTACTGTCGTCCCTTCGAAGTAGGGAGGTAGTGTAGACACAGCCTAATAGAGGGGGAAGTGCGTCCGTTATTGCTGAAAGCCCGTTAAATGAGGCGCTATTATCCACTCACCCCTGCCAGGCTACTCCAGCTCCAGTTCCCCTGCTCCCATCCCCAAAATAAGAAGGCTGGAGGCCTTCGCTGGAACTGGCAGACCATGGCAGGAGGAGTTCTGCTGAGCTGCTGGAGGTATCTGGCTGGCTCCACACACTCCTTCCACCAGGGGTTGGGCACATATGCGAGTGCCATCTGCCCATGTATGCACCTACCCCTGGTGGGAGAAGCATGTAGCAGCTCCAGTGAAGGAGGCAGTGGCTGACTCATTCAGATTGGAGATATGTATGTATATTTTAATTGTGGCCCGATGTTGGGGCCGTTCGGAGCTGAAGATTTCCTTCTCATCTATGACTGCTTCTGAAATTCTGTCTGCTGGAACTTGTCATGGCAGGGGAGTCTGAGTGCAGAATGAACATCTCTTTATGCATAGTTATCTTCTAAATGGTGTGGGGTTTTTTTGTTTGTTTTTTTTTGTGGAGGTTTCTGCCATTTACATTCCCACCAGAGTACATCCATGTTTGGAAGTGGCAAACACCACAATGAACCTGATGATATTTTTCACTAGTCTTAGGTGGTGTTACACTGCAGACCTTACAGTAGCACAGCTGTACCACTGCAGTTGAACTGCTGTAAGGTCTCTTGTGTAACCACTCTGTGCTGCTGGGACAGAGCTCTCCTGCCAGCATAATTAATTCACCTTCAACAACCAGTGGTAGCTGTGCTGGTGGGAGAGTTTGCCCTGTTATAGCACTGTCTGCACAGACACTTTCATCAGTGAAATGTTTGTCAGCTGGGGAAGAGAGGGTTTTGTACTCCTGACAAACATTTTACCCACTAAAGTGTTGTTATTAAGACTTGGTCTCCACTCACTAGAGGTTTGAGAGACCCACAGGCTGATGATCTGCAAAATGGATCTTTCTCCTTGCAGCTTGTAACCTCAAACCAAGAGGCAGTGGGTTCTCTGCTGGTGGAGATTTTAAAATAGTACGGGAGACTAGCTTCCCTTGAGCAAGCAGCTTTTAGGCCAATGATTATAAAATCCTAGGGCTGGAAGAGACCTCAGGAGGTCATCGAGTCCAGCCCCCTGCCCAAAGCAGGATCAACCCTAACTAAATCATCCCAGCCAGGACTTGTCAAATGGAATTTAAAAAGCTCCAGGGTTGGAAATTCTACCACCTCCTTAAGTAATGCATTTCAGTGCTTCACCACCCTCCTAGGCCACGTCTACACTACGAAATAACTTTGAAGTTGCTTACTTTGAAGTAGAACGTCTACACACACAAAGCACGCTGCCTTACCTCAAAGTAGGCTCCCCGCTACTTCGAAGTAAAATGTCTACGCACAATAGCTCCTACATCAAAGCAAGGAGCCAGGAAATGATGCAGGCAGGGGGTCGCGTGGCTGACAAACCCTTCCAGGTTCACAGCCATCTGACCCCTTAAAGGGCCCCTCCCAACACCCTCACCCTGCATGTGCTCAAGGCTGCCAGGCTACACTCAGCAACAGAGTATGTGCTGGGAAGAAGAGCTGGAGAACATGCCCGCTCACATCCTCCCCAGTGACAATGTCCTCTCTATGCTGACCAGCCTGCTGGCCATGCTGGTTGCCCTGCTATTCCAGTGACGCAGCCAGGTTGTCCTCATGGGACCCAGCCTGCAGGCCCTGGCCATGGCCCTGCTGCCCCTCCCTCAGGCACCCTCGATCTGGCGCCAGTAGGCCTTCACCACCAGCAGCAAGTGGAGGGACCGCTTGGTGCTGGAGGACTGGGGTGACGAGTGGTGGCTGAGGAACTTCAGAATGACCCGCCAGACATTTGAGGGCATGTGCCATTGGCTCGCCCCAGTCCTCCAGCACTGGGACACCCAGATGTGGCCAACGATCCTGATGTGGAAGAGGGTGGCCATCGCTCTATCAAGGCCAGCCACCCCTGCTGCACCTGTGGCTCATGTGGCCCTATACCGGATGCATTGTGCCAGCCCAGGACACCTTCAGCGTTCGCCTCAACCATGCCAGGGGCACAGTAGAATGGGCGTTTGGGAGGCTGAAGGGGAGGTTTCACAGTCTCCTCAGCAGGCTGGATGCCAGCCTCCCAGATGTCCCCTCGGTGATCACCACCTGCTGTGCGGAAGGTCGTCGGGAGCCCTTTTATCCAGGGCTAGGCCATGGACCTGGGGGCTGGCTGCGAACAGCCACCCGCTGCCCCATGCTGCAAGGCCCAGAGGGGTGGGGTCAGGGTCCAGGAGGCCTTGTGTCAGGCCTTCACGCAGGGCCTCCCATGACCCTCCCAGCCACACTCTGCACCACAGGCCCCTCCACTCCTCACACTCCCCCACCAAAATGTAATTTGGAAACAAAACAGAATGTGTTCTATTTATTTACAATGCATGGGGGGAATGGCCCACAGAAGGGAAGTGGGGGACTGGGGCGGGAGACTGAACTGGGAGAGGGGCTGGGATGGGAGAGGGCTAAGTCACCCGGGGTGTGTGGGGCTGGGAGCCACAGCGGGCGCAACTGTCCCTACTGCCCCTGATCCGGGGCCCCCTGCAGGGCTGTGACAGTACTAGGGGTGGGGTGGGGGTGCAGCAGGCTTGGCATCTGCAGGGTGTGCGGAGAGGGCACCAACAGGGCTGAGCCAGGTGTGCCTGCCCTGGCCAGGAGCCACTAAACCAGCTCGACCGGGGCAGCCGCAGACAGGTCCACCATGTGGTGGGCAGCTGCTGGGGGGAGGAGGGGGGTGTGGCTGCAGGCCCGGCTGGGGACGGGATGGGAGATTGGGCGAGGCTGGTGGCCAAGGCCCGGGATATGGCATTCAGGCTGCTGTTCAGCTGCACACACGCATCCCACTCCATCACCAGCCTGTCCCACAGCACCCTGGTCATCTCCTGCATGACCACCCGGTTGGCGGACGCCGCCTTGTCCCTCCAGCATCATTTCCATGTGGCCCAGCTGTGGTCGTGGGGGGGATGCAGTCCTGAGGCAAAGGGGTGGCTTCCCAGCCCCTTGCAGCTGCGGCCCTCCCTGAAGGGCTCTGGTGGCTGCCCGACAATGGACCTGTGGAGACAGAAGGGGGATGGCCCATGAGTTCTGGGTCCCAACCCCAGGGGGTTGGGGGCCCCCACTCTGCTGGCCCCCACCCTGTTCCCTTGCTGCTGGATGGCCTGTAAACCCTGTGGATCCTGGGTGCCTGGAGGTTCCTGCCTGGCGAGGGTTGACCTGTGTTCCCTCCTGCTCCCCCATCCCCAGGCGTGTGGGCTACAGGGCTGTTCTGGGGGGAGCTATCCCCGTCCCTGGCGACATCCTGCTTGCCCCATAGGTACCGGCTGCGATCTCCTGGGGCTCGGGCAAGGCTCAGCTCAAGAAGGCTCGGACGGGTGTCCCAGAGGGGAGGGCGATTGATGAAGGTCCCATTGCTGGAGCCCTCGTCATCGCCTTTGGTGGGCCAGTCCCCACACAGGGAGCTGGTGGTGCTGCAGGGGCCCGCCTTGTCCTCACTGTCTGCAGGGGAGGGACCGGCTGTGTCCACCGCATGCCCTGGGGTGGCTGCCTCCCTTGTCCACAGAAGCATGTGCAGCTCCTGGAAGTGGGGGCAGTGCATGGGGTGTGCCACCGACTGGCTGGCAGCACCCTGGGCTTTGACGTATGCCTGCCTCAGCTCGTTGACCTTTATCCTGACACTGCTGCCAGTGCAGTCAGGTTGGCCTTAGGCGGGGAGCCCTCTGGCTATCTGGTCAAAGGCCTCCGCATTTCTCTGGTGGGTGCTGGTTTGGTGAAGGACCTCCTGCCCCTTACCCTCCCCACCCACAGAACAAGCAGGTCCTTCAGCTCTGCCTTGGACCAGGAGGGTCCCCTCCTGGCATGGCCCTTGCCTGGTCACTCTGAGACCTTGGACTCATCATTTGGGGGCCCCTGGAGGGAGAGAAGGAGGGTCCTGGCATGCTGCTATGGTGGCCAGGTGGTGCGGAGGCTGGGTGGTGTGTCGAGCAGGGGCAGCCCTAGTGGGAACTCATGCTGCCTCTGTTTGTGGCACAGTCTCAGCTTCCTGCCTGGGGCTGCTGGGGAGCTGCTTCCTTTAAGCCGTCCAGCAGGGACCACAGAGCACCTGCCTGGGCTGGCCAAAGTGTCTCCATCGACCGGGGTGGGGGTGGGGGTGGGGGGACCTCCTTGGTGGACCCCGTACTTCAAAGTAGTGAGTGCAGAACACGTACACATGCCCTGCTTTGAAGTAGGGCACTACTCCATTCCCAGGAATGGAGTAGCGACTTCAGAGTTAGCCTGACTTCGAAGTAGCCCCTGACTTAGAAGCTAACTTCAAAGTAAGTTTGTAATGTAGACGCAGCCTGTATGTCTCATTCACAAGAACAGACCAAAGACTGTGGAAAGTGAGGCATCATGGGAATTGGCACAAGCTTGCAGTCACTGGTCTTAGAGGACCCCTTACTTGGAAGTAGTGAGTGCAGAACGTCAACACACACCCTACTTTGAAGTTAAACTTTGAAGTAGGGCACTGCTCCATTCCTGGGAATGTGGTGACTTCAAAGGTAGCCTCCCTTAACTTCAAAGTGAGGGAAAGTGCATGTAGACGCTCTGCAGGCTACTTCAAAGTAGCCCTTTAATTTGAAGTTAACTTTGAAGTAAGTTTGTAGTGTAGACGCATCCTTAGTGAAATAGGTTTTCCTAGTATTGAACCTATACTTCCTGCTCTGTAACTTGAGACCGTTGCTCCTTGTTCTGCCATCTGGTACTACTGAGAACAGCCTCTCTGTCCTCTTTAGAGATCCCTATCAGGAAGTTGAAGGCTGCTATCAAATCACCCCTCACTCGTCTCTTCCTAAATAATGCCAAATTAATCAGCCTTTCCTCATAGGTTATGTGCTCCAGCCCCCTAATCAGTTTCATTGCCCTCCTCCGGTCCCTCTCCAATGCAGCCATATCCCTTCTGCACTGGAGGCCCAGAACTGGATGCAATACTCCAGATGTGGTCTCCCCAGTGCTGAATAGGCACTAGCAGTCATCTCTTGATATTGACAGTCTCCCATCTGTTGATTGTTAGTGTCCTCCATGAGAGGAATTAGAGGAGGTTTTAATCCATTTTCTAGTTTACAGGAGATCCACATTGCTAAAGCTCACAGATTGGGTGCTAATGGATCTTCCTTATGGCTTCGTGGTCGTCCAGGAGAAATACATTGTGGTGATGCATGGCGCATCCTTGGAATATCCATGGAAGGGCAGAGTGACCAACACTGCTGTCCTCGAGCAAGCTGGAATCCCAACCATGCACACCCTACTCAGGCAGCGTCGACTCCGCTGGCTTGGCCACGTCCACAGGATGAATGATGGAAGGATTCCAAAAGACATCCTGTATGGTGAGCTAGCCTCTGGCAAAAGACCTCCTGGACGCCCCCAGCTGCGCTACAGAGATGTCTGCAAGAGAGACCTCAGAGAGGTAGACATCGAGCTGGACAACTGGGAAGAACTAGCAGACGACCGCAGCAGATGGAGGCAGGGGTTACACAAGGGCCTTCAGAAGGGCGAGATGAGGATCAGACAGCTAACAGAGGAGAAGCGAGCGCACAGAAAGCACAATAAGGACTTGCCAGACACCCACCACATCCGCAAGAGATGCAGCAAGGACTGTCACTCTCGTGTGGGTCTTCATAGTCACAATAGACGCTGTAAATGAAGTCCTCAATTGAAACTTTAAAGGGCGCGATCCATAGTCTATGCAGACTGAAGGATGCCTACTACTGATGCATGGGGGAAGACTGCCCTGCTGCTTCGCAGGCCATAGAGTGTTAGAGATCATTTCCGTCTCCAGGGCTATCAAGCCAATGTTTGTTGCACTAAATATACACAGACAAGTCATTTGGTGCGACCTTTGTCTTGAACCAAAACCTAGAATAAAAGGGGCGTTAACTTTTCTAGGAGTTACCCCCTTAAAGTAGAGCGGTTTTCACTTCTATATTTGGCATTGGTGCTACCACTGTTGGAATGCTATATCCAGTTCTGTTGGTGCAAACCAAGAAGGAAGTTGATTAAATTGGAGAGGGCTCAGATAAGAGCCACAAAATTATTGAAGGATTAGAAAGCCTGCCTTATACTGATACATTCAAAAAGCTCAGTCTGTTTCATTGAGTTTTAATAAAGCCAAGTTTAAGGGGTGATGTGATTACATTTTAGAAATATCTACATGTAGAACCAAATACTTGATAGAGAGCCCTTCAATCTAGCATTGAGAAGCATGATCCAAAGGCTGGAAGTTATAGCTAAACAAATCTAGATTGGAGTAAGGTGTAAATTTTGAATGGTGAGAGTAATTGCAACGATTTACCAGGGAGTTTGTTGGATTTTCCTCATGGACCATTTTTAAATCAAGGCTGGATTTTTTTTTTTTTTTTTTTTTTTTCCCCCCCCCCCTAAAATTTGCTGCTCTCTGAATTGTTTGGGGGAAGTTCTATGGCCTGTGTTGTACCAGAAGTCTGACTAGATTATCAGAATGTTCTCTATGGGAACAGATGACGTTACGGAAGTAACCTATCTTTCTGTCTTGTTGTTGTTTGTTGAAGGTGATGTTGATCTCACTCCTGGCTGGAGGTGTTGGCCTTAACCTAACTGGAGGAAACCACCTCTTCCTTCTCGACATGCACTGGTAAAGTGAGGTGGAAACTTTGAGGGCAGACTGGCTCTATATGTCAGCATGGGTAATGTGCATGCTTACAAACTGTGGGTGAAGGAAGGATATATCTGATTAAATGTAAAACATGAGCTGTGTCTACACGAGCACCCCTTTCCAAAAGGGGGATGCTAATGAGACACTTTGGGATATGCTAATGAGGTGCAGCAATGAATATGCAGCACTTCATTACATAATGGCAGCCTCAGCACTTCAAAAATGCCGCTTTTGATCGCACGTGGCTTGTCTACATGAGGCCTTTTTAGAAATGGGGGGTGCTAGTGTAGGAATAGCCAAGGTTTTATTATTTTTACATCCCTGAAATGACTTGACTTGGAGTGGTTTTTAAAGTAAAGCTTTCAAGAACAATTCAACTCATGGCCACTCTGACCCCCATGTTTGTGCAAATGGCAGCAAAACTACTCTTGGTAGCTAAACCAAACTAATGAAGTGTGTAAGACCAAAACAGAGGCTAAATGCATAGGGTTTACCACAGAGGCAATTGGAGAGGTGCCTATCCCAGATGTAATCCGTACCGAAAATAAAACTATTGGAGGCTATGGGGATCATTTTGGAATAAACTGATAAGTGATTAAATTTGGAGAGCAGCCCCTCACCATGACAGAATAGCATACCTTCAAGACCTCTGGGAACATGAGAATGAAGTCTGCATAACAAAAATATTTTGTAAAAATCATCTGCTTATTTTTCAGAACTGTAAGGGAGCAAGCCTTCTAACTTATAGTAGAATTATTGTTAGTATTATGGGTAGTACCTAACAGCCCCAGTCATGGAGCAGGGCCCCATTGTGGTCGGGTCTGTACCAATAGATAAGAGATGATACTTGCCTAAGGTTAGAGAAAAACGTTGAGGAACTTTGAAAAGATCTAATAAAGCGACGTGAATGGGTAACTCAATGGTAGATGAAAATTTAATATTCATAAGTACAAATTAATCTGCATTGGTACCAATAATTTGACTTATTGAAGGGTTCCAGAGTTTGAGACTGCTTGAGGGGAAAAAAAACTAAGCTTTCCACAGCAACATCTAATGAAAGTCTTCACCCTAACAATTGGGTGCATATAGAATAAAATGCAAAGCAATCCTAGAAGTATAAAATTCTCTTGCATAAGTGAGTGATACATCTTTCCCTGGAAGACTGTTCAGTTTTGGCCATCTCATCTCAACAAAAAAAAAAAAAAAAAAATGAGGGACGTTTCAGAGGTGTTTTACAGAGACTGTGATGATGAGGCTCTTGTAGATATTAAGACAGAACATAATTATAGAGGCATAAAGTAATCCTGTGTGAGAGGAGACTGGAGGATTTGCACTCTACAGTTGAGAGAGAGCAGTGACTGGATGCAAAATGAAACAAAGAATGGTTTAGAGAATGTAAATTGGCCTGTCTCATCTTACGTTCTCTCATAATAGAAGAAAAAAGGAGCAGGCAGCACGGCTGAAGATATCAGATTTAAAACTGACAAACAGAAGTACAATGTGCAATTAATATCTGGACTTCTCTGCCCCTGGATGTTGAGGCAAGAACTTAGTAGGATGCCATACAGTTAGACATTTATGTGGATAATTATATCATCCGTAGTTGCAGGAGCTAGGGTTTGCTTTTTTGTTTTTTGTTTTGTTTTTTTTCTCTAAAGAAACTCTTCATCTTCAGGATATAAGCCAACTACTAAGCAGTGTGAGGAAGATATTTCTGTTATGAGCAGCTTATAGCTGAGCTGTCCACTAGAGATGGTCAAGCAGAAGCTTACATTTTTCATTAAAAATATTCTTGAAAAAAGTGTCCCTTTATTTTAAAACAAAACAAATATCCCCCCCACTCCCCGATTTATAAATTTATAACCAGCCCTTGTTATACAGTTTCTTTCTTTGAAACACTTGGTACTAGCTGTGGTCAGACAGAAAATCTAGCTAGACCACAGCAAACTCTTGATCTCTGGTATAGCAGTTCCTGTGTGTAAGTAAAGCAACACTGGAGAAGGTGGTAGATCTTTAGTAAGGGTCCAGCGAGAATCTCATTTTAAGTGCATTTCTTGGTATTCAGTACAGGAAAGGAGCTTGGCAGAAGATCAGGTTTCTTGTCTAGAGGAAATAAGTAGCATCAGGGGGCTCAGGACAAATAGTTGAAGATAAGGACACTTGTCATGGCTTTTAAGGTTCACAAACAATTAGAATGTTTGAAGAGTGTTTTCTTTTGGTTTTGCCTTGCAGGAATCCTGCACTTGAAGACCAGGCATGTGACCGCATATACCGAGTGGGGCAAAAGAATGATGTGGTGATACACAGGTCAGCTCTTCTAGTCTTGACTTAGTAGTGCATGACAAGCAACTGCCTTATACAGTCGTGGCTTTGATTAGGGGTGACAGGCTTGTTTAAGGTTTGTTTCTGAACATCTGGGTTATGCGCAGCATACAGAAGCTGCATCATATGAATGTTTCTGGAATTTGCCATCTGATCGTTGTGTCTGAAACTGATTTACAATGTCAAAACCCAGTCCCGCTCTTCATCAAGCCATAGAAGAATGCCTTGGGTCTGTTTCACTGCCAAGTGCAGTTCAGCAACCCACCCAATGAGCAGGACTCTCACTATAAGGACAAACACATTGTTACACGTGTTTAATATGGTCTTCAAGCTCTTGGTTCCAGTTGTGGTCTTGTACCTTTGGAAATCTTTGATATCAGTAAGAACTTATGGTTCAAGGAGGGATTGTTTAGGGACTTGAAGTTCTTTCCTTACAATTAAAAATATTAACTTTCAAATTAAAAACATAAATGTTTAGTAGGATAAATGATGATGGCTGCAACGTGAATCTTGAATTATTGGATGAACAGGCCTAAAAATGATTTGATCCCCTTTTCTTGAAAACAAAGTGAGTTACCAGAAGTTGAAAGGGGATGGGAGTTCGAAAGGTTGATGTTACCAGAAATTAGAATGATGTGGTGCTTTTGGGTTTTAGGTTTGTCTGTGAGGAGACAGTGGAAGAAAAGATCTCACAACTCCAAGCCAAGAAGAAAGATCTGGCTCAGCGAGTGCTGTCGGGCACAGGAGATTCCGTTACTAAACTTACTCTGGCTGACCTCAAAATTCTTTTTGGCCTCTAACTGCCTCTTACAGCAGAGCTTAAAAGCAAGCCAGGGTCTGGAGGCGATCAGGTCATTGTCAGCAAAGGTCCTATATTTAAAGTAGCTAGTTCTTGTTAGAGCAATAACGTGAGTTGTTACAAGAACTGTTCCAGGAGGAGAAACTACTGGATTTTTTTAATTTTTATATTTGTTAGAAACTGTATACAATAAAGAAACTATATAAATCTTGTCTGTACTTCTGAGTCACATAGATTTGGCTTAGTTTTATTTTGAGGAGGGGGGAAGGGTTTAAGCACATTTCTTTTCAATTGAAGATTTTCTTTTTCTCCTTATTAGAATGAAAGAGAACTTGGGAGCATATAGGACAGACGAAGAGGGGAAGCAAAAAGAAGACCGAGATAGGAAAGAGCAAGAGGTTGCTTAAGAGAATGGGTGGGTGGCTGTGAAGGAGAGAGGGAGGGAGAGAGAGAGAGAGAGAGCGCGCATTTAGTGTGGTTTTGGCTCAAGTCTGTTTTTTTGAACCCTTAGATTTCTAGAGGATCAGCTCTTAAAGTCCCCAGAGCCTGTGAGGTACTAAGAGAAGTTATCTCCACACCAGTTCCTATGTAATATCAGATTTGCAATAAATAAAAGTTGCAGTGCTATTTCATCCCAGAGCTACCTGAGGGGAATGGGAGTAAAAACACTTGTCAGTATTCACACACATTGAATATGTGTCTAACACCACACATAGCTGAAAAGCTCTAACCTGTCTGCAAGTGGGTGACTGTAGGTTTAGAAATGTGCGTATGGCACATATACCCTCTTCCCATTGTATGAGGATCCCTAAGTTCCCTATAGGGAGCCCAGTACACATCTCATTTGACTTTTCCAGAGTCCTCAGGGAAGCCTTTTCAAATTACATATGCTCTCCAGAAAAATGGAGGGAAGGATTAAAAACACCAGAATTTAGAAAGTCTGTTACTGCTCTGCCCTCTATGGTGACCTAATGTTGCATGTTCCAGCATGAACTAAAACTGTCCCATCACGGAAGTTCCCTCCCCTTCCATGGAGGGACTATTCACTAGTATAAGGGATGTCACCTTTTTAAAGGATGTTTGTGAATACACACACTAATTTTTTGTTAGCATTTATCCTATTGTGATTCCTTAAGACCTAGTATGGCTCTTCTAAAAAGTTTATGATGGGGTGTACTTTTTTGAGGCTCCTTCTTTGGGGCCTTGTGGTCCTGCAATGTCTCCCTCAAAAACAAGAAGTACAGGTGCGTTCTCCAAGGAAGGAGGCTTCACTAAAAGGAGTTGCAGTGCTTGAAACATCAATTGCTGCAGGGACCAGAGGGGCCAGGGAAGGGACTCCCTGCTGGAGCTCAAGGGAGCATCCAGAAAATGGTCAAAGTTGTCAGTTTAGCCCTGTAGAAAAAGTGCTTTGTTATTTCATCAAATGTTTTACATCCTCTGAATTGTGATGATGGTAGGGTGGGCAGTCAGGTCCTCTGCACTTGTCTATGCGACAAAAACAACCCACTATTTTGCATACTAGGAACTCACAATGAACTTGCATCTTATGTTCACGATATGCACAGTGTTACTGGGAAAGATGCACCAAAGTATGTGAGAGGAGGCCACCAGGTGGAAGCAGCACTCAGCAATCTGTCCTGTTACAATTTGCTAGCGGGAGGTAATGCTTAATGGTAACAAAATAAATCACTCAGAAATTTGAACGTTGGTAAATTTAATAACTGTAAGCTCAGGTCACAGTTTGTATGGTAGAAAGAAAGACCATTTTACAGCTGTCAGGATGGCCGAGCGGTCTAAGGCGCTGCGTTCAGGTCGCAGTCTCCCCTGGAGGCGTGGGTTCGAATCCCACTTCTGACATCAAATTTTTCTTTTTCAGAGTTTACTCTCAAGTGCTTTCAATTTATTCTAACGTTCCAAACTTTTCAATATAGAAATCTGTCACTCTAGGAATGCGATCTAATATTTTCTTCCAACTTCTAATGGCATTCATTCTTTAAAATCTCCTGCACATCAGAAGTCTTGGCTGAAGGAACATAGTTGATGGGAAAGAACAGAAGTGGAAAAAGAGATGGATTTCTCTACTTTTGATTGTCCAGTCAGAAGCATTGGCGGTAGGCTGGTGGATTTCCCTGGTTCTCAACTGGCTTTTCTACAACAGCACAGCTAGTAACTTCCTGCAAGGGCCAAAAAGTTGCAGCAGGAGTGCTGCTGCTGAGCCCTTTGTGTAAACGGTGTTCGTGTATTTTCACCAGTGATTCGGGCAAATGTCGATTGCTGCCCACGGTAGCACTTGTACCGCTGCTGCTATTGGTTCCGTGGCTTCAGTAGGGGATCTCATTTTACAGGCGTAGCTACAGCTGGTGGGATCAGCACGGAGGAAGTTGTCTCCGAGGGAATGGCGGCCACACTGCAGGCAGGAGGTGCAACTGCAACTTTGGTAGATGCAAGTGCTAGTTTTTCTCTGAGTTAAGCCAAGGTTAGCTTCAGTAACACTAGCCGTGAAGCTGTGGCAGCAGAACTCCAGGGCAGGCCGCGTGCTGCATGAAACACGAGAATAGGCTGTGACAGCCGTGGCAATTGAAGCCCCCCGGTGCTCTTTGCAAAAGAGTGTGGTATTTGTAAACCATGGAGGGAGGATTATTGACTAAGTGCTGACTGATCTTGAAGGGGAAAGCGATATGGGGGCGGGGGAGGCTGGTAAAACTGAATGCGGTAAAGGGGTTACGCTAGGTAGTATTCTGCGGGGCTGCACATGCGTCTCAAGAAGTGGAAAAGCCCCTCACTAGCTCAGAGTTTGCTTTGCTGGAAGCGCCCGCTGCTCCCAGTGCGGCTGGGGGAGTGATTCCTTAATCGGCGTTTGCAAACGAGAGCGGGCGCAGTTGCAAGCTGGGGTACCGCTGCGCTCCTACCCGCCCTGCCCCCCTTGTTTACGCGTCAGAGGCTTTAACCAGATGGCCAGTGCGTGCCTGAGGGGCACTAGGGGGGCGCTGGTTCTTATGCACTTGCGCGAGTTTTGCGCGTGGGCGTTAAGTCCCGCTCCCTGCCGGGAATCCCTGTGTGTCTGCCCATGCAGAAGTCCCTCCGTGTCCACTAACGGCGGCTAAGGCCATTTGTGTCCCGGATTTCAGAGCTGAGACGCGGGCCCGGCAGGTGGTTTGTTTGCACCCCGAGGCAGGGAGGCGATCGGGAGGTTCCCGTAAAGTACCTAGAAGAGGGGAATGTGAAATGTGTAAGAGGGAAAACTAGCCCAGGACCTGAGGCTGCCGGCCTCCCCAGGGACAGGAATAGAAGCCGGACAGCGGTGCTTGCGCCTCTCGCTGGGCGAGCGAGCCCGGTGAAGCGTGCCCACCGCGGCCCTCACAATGCACCGCTGCTGCTTTGCATTGAATTTCCGGGCTCCCTTCGCCCCGCGTTGGAGACAGGGGCAAGGCACCTGGGAATAAGACCGGCCGCTGCCCACCGCGTCAGGGACACGGAGAAAATCTAGGGAGAGCAAAAGTTAGTTCGTAGTCGGCAGGATTCGAACCTGCGCGGGGAGACCCCAATGGATTTCTAGTCCATCGCCTTAACCACTCGGCCACGACTACTTGCTATAAATTTGGGTGGTTTCTTTTCTCTTTTTCAGTGTCTAGTCGCGTGAGTGTGTGTAGACAACGCCGACCAAGTATTAGACGCTGCCTTACCTAATCAACTCTCTCCGCTCAGCTGTTTCTCGCAGAACCCAGGTTGCTCCCGTTTCCAAGCACTATTACAGCCCGCAAGCAATGTTACCGAAGTGCTCATTCAGCACTCGCGCTTCCTCCTCCGGGTGTAAGTTAACGTAGTTTTTCTGCAATAAGCTCTCCACAGGGTTATTCACGTATTTGGAGTATAATGAGATGAGGCGAGGACTATACACTCGATGGGGCAGGCACAAGACAGACTTTGTCCCGGAGAAATTGCTCAGACAGTTTTACTATCCTGAACCCCACATATCTAAACAAACTTCACACTACCGGCCGGTTAGCTCAGTTGGTTAGAGCGTGGTGCTAATAACGCCAAGGTCGCGGGTTCGAGCCCCGTACGGGCCAAAATACATTTTTCCCCGCTCTGGTGAGGGAAAAGTCCTTTTTTATTTGCTTTTGGGCCTAAAGGAAGTAAAGTGGAGACAACCCAAAAAGTCTGCCCCGCACTTCAGTGCAATAAGAATAAACCACCTACCCATGGGAAGCTCAGTCACACGTATCTGCTCCGAAGGGCTGGTGGCACCGCAGTAACCACTTTGAGGGGCACTGATGGGGCGTAAGGGCTCCTTTCCCCTCTGCAGCTGGGCGAGCTCCCCAGTCCTGCCCGCCCCTGCACGGCGCCGGCTTAGCGCCTTTTCCCCGCTAGAGCTGGCTTTTACCTGCCCCTCAAGCGATGTAATCAAAGGGCTTCGCTGGGCCTCTCCTCCCAGGCTCAGGTCCGAGGGGCGCAGTTAAGGAGAAACAAGCTGCTGGGATGATTTGCCCGCGTGGAGGGAGTCGAGCTCTTCTTCCGTTCCTGCTCCCGCTCTCTCGCTTTACACAGTTCCCTCTGGGTAGACGGTTCATTAATTACAGCATTGACACGCCTGGGAGACGTTTTGCGTTGTTGTTTGCTCCTGGCTACCAAGTGAATGCAAAAGGTTTGCGTCCCCCCATTCCAGGAAGTGGGGCAAAAAGAGCGCAAAGGCAGAAGAAAACCGTGGCCCGTACGGGGTTCGAACCCGCGACCTTGGCGTTATTAGCACCACGCTCTAACCAACTGAGCTAACCGGCCAGCTGGTAGTAAGACGCTGGGGCTTCCACCCGTGAGAGAGCCGAGCACGCTGCTTGCACTCACAAAGCTCCTCTGGGGCGCGAGTCATACGCCGGCGCGGGGGGGCCGGGGATTTTCATTCCCTCACTTTCTTCCATGGTGAATACTAACAGAGAGGGAGCCGTGCTAGTCTATACACGAGCAAAACAAAAAGCAGCCAAGTAGCACTTTAAAGACTAGCAAAATTAGTTTATTAGGTGATGAGCTTTCGTGGGACGGACCCACTTCTTCAGACCGTGAGTCTGTTCTGGGCTGGCTACGGTCTGAAGAAGTGGGTCTGTCCCCCGAAAGCTCATCACCTAATAAACTCTTTTGCTAGTCTTTAAAGTGCTACTTGACTGCTTTTTGTTTCCTTCCATGGGAGCAACTTCGTGAACGCCTTTGCCGACACGACTGGGAAGGAACAACCCGGTCCCCCCAGCAGAGCCCCTGAGCGCGTGGAAGGGGACGCAGAGGGCTGCTCCCGGGGAGCAAGGACCCCGCGGCCCGCTCCCAGCCCCAGCTGCTGGGGCGTTGCCTTTCTTTCTCCAAGCCCCTTCAAGCTGGGGGCTTCCGTTTGCCTTCCCTCACCTGCTTCAGTGTCTTCCCGGTGGCCTCCTCTGTGGTGAGAGCGCCGCAGCCCGCGCCCGGCGAACTCCCGCCACACACACAGCGAGCGCGGCTCGCCGGAGGCCAGCTTACAAGACTTCTCTCTCCAAGGCAGGCGGGGACCCGTCCCCCGGGCTGCTGGACATGCCCCCCGAGTCCCTTTCCAACACAAGACAGCTGCAGCCCCCAGGCACGAGGGGGCTGAAGAAGCGGGGAGCAGCTCGAGCGAGATGTGGTACTGCACTGAGCGGAGTCATTCGGGCCCCGCTTTTCCTGCCGGCAATGAGCAGACCCCGCAACCCGTCTGATGGAAACCGGTGGCATTGGGGAGACGTTCATTTGAAAAAACAAACCTTTGGTGTGTGTAAGAAAATAAACCTGTCGCACTTAAAAGCTTGGCGAATTAGTATAGAAATGTGCACACACACATATAAAAGCATTTCAGGCCCCCCCAAGTGGGGCAACGCCTCGCTTTGCACACCTCTGCTCTCCAAGAGCAGGTTACAGGACGCAGACGCCTCCTGTCCAAAGGAAAAGAAACGGCTACCTCAGACATGCTGAGAGAGAATCTGGTTTTTTAGAGGGGGATGGCCGAACTAACCAAATGCCCAAGAAAAAGCAAGAGATGGTGACCTGGCTATGCCACCGAGGACTAGCAGAGCTCAATGGCTGAAGAGGGCATGGCAGAGGGAACCACCCTGCCCGCCCCAGTGATCATCCCACATCAAAAAGCATGGGGTCTAGGGCGGCCACCAGTAGTAGTAGGCATCCTCCAGTCTGCATAGACTATGGATCGCGCCCTTTAAAGTTTCAATTGAGGACTTCATTTACAGCGTCTGTTGTGACTATAAAGACCCACACGAGAGTGACAGTCCTTGCTGCATCTCTTGCAGATGTAGTGGGTGTCTGGCAAGTCCTTATTGTGCTTTCTGTGCGCTCGCTTCTCCTCTGCTAGCTGTCTGATCTTCAACTCGCCCTTCTGAAGGCCCTTGTGTAACCCCTGCCTCCATCTGCTGTGGTCATCTGCTAGTTCTTCCCAGTTGTCCAGCTCCACGTCTACCTCTCTGAGGTCTCTCTTGCAGACATCTTTGTAATGCAACTGGGGGCGTCCGGGAGGTCTTTTGCCAGAGGCTAGCTCACCATACAGGATGTCTTTTGGAATCCTTCCATCCTTCATCCTGTGGACGTGGCCAAGCCAGCGGAGTCGACGCTGCCTGAGGAGGGTGTGCATGGTTGGGATTCCAGCTTGCTCGAGGACGGCAGTGTTGGTCACTCTGTCCTTCCATGATATTCCAAGGATGTGCCTGAGGCAGCACAAGTGGAAGATGTTCAGCCTCTTTTCCTGGCAGGCACACAGGGTCCAAGTCTCGCTGCCAAAAAGGAGGGTGCTGAGGATGCAGGCTCTGTAGACTTGCATTTTGGTGTGAGTGTACGGCTTGTTGTTATTCCACACTCTCTTGCTGAGTCTGGACAGACTTGTGGCCGCTTTTCCGATCCTCCTATTTAGCTCAGTGTCCAACGACAGGGTGTCAGTGATGGTGGACCCGAGGTAAACGAACTCGTGGATGACCTCTAACGTATAGTTGTCAATGTTGATTGATGGAGATTCAGCAACATCCTGACCAAGTACGTTCGTCTTCTTTATGCTGATGGTAAGCCCAAAGTCCTTGCACGCTTTGGAGAACCGATCCAGCAGTTTTTGAAGCTGGTCTTCTGTGTGAGACACTGCAGCAGCATCGTCTGCGAACAGCATGTCTCTGATGAGGACTTCTCGCACCTTAGACTTAGCTTTCAGCCTTGCAAGGTTAAACAGTTTCCCATCGGATCTTGCATGCAGCAAGATGCCCTCTGTTGAAGATCCAAAGGCATGCTTCAGGAGGAGTGCGAAGGAGATCCTGAACAATGTTGGAGCAAGCACACATCCTTGTTTGACGCCGCTCCTGATTCTGAAAGCATCCGATAATGCGCCGTCATATTGAATGGTTCCTCTCATGTCTTCGTGGAATGACTGGATCATCTTGAGTAACCGTGGAGGACAGCCTATCTTGTGGAGCAGTTTGAACAGACCATCCCTGCTGACCAGGTCAAAAGCCTTGGTGAAGTTGATGAAGGCTATGGAGAGTGGCTTTCTCTGCTCCCTGCACTTCTCCTGCAGCTGCCTCAGAGAGAAGACCATATCAATGGTAGACCTCTCTGCGCGGAATCCGCACTGCGATTCGGGGTACACCCTCTCAGCAATCTTCTGGAGTCTGCCAAGGATGACGCGAGCGAACACTTTACCAGTGATGCTTAGGAGGGAGATTCCACGGTAGTTGTTGCAGTCGCTTCTGTCTCCTTTGTTCTTATACAACGTTACAATGTTAGCGTTTTAGGGCGGCCACCACAATTTCTCCTAAGCACAGACAGGCTGACCCACTCTGCACGACGGACCTGGCCCCTCACCTGCTCCCACCTGACTGATTCTTCTTGGCAGAGAGAGGATGAGACAGCAATAGCTGACCCAAGCAACCATCATGAAGCACAGTGTGTTGGCTGGGGGTGTGTGATAGAAAACCAAAAAGATTGAGGCGAGGCGAGGCAAAAGGAGGAGATCTACTGCGCCTAATACTGGTGCACGCTGCGCGAGCTCCTTCACCCAGGGACTTCAAGGGCACATTGAGGCAGAGAGGGAAAACGGAACCCTGCCCCTTGCCCGCGCCCACTCTGACCCCTGGGCCCAGCGCGACCGGCAGCTGGAGAGTACCCGGGGAAGGGGACTTGTGGTGGGCAGTTGCAGGCACCCGCAGGATGTTAGCTCCCCCCGGGCTCTGTGCCCCGCTGGCTCTCAGCACGCTGCGCTATGGCGCCGAATTGTGGGCGGCGGAAGCCCACTTGAGCGTGGGCGGGTGTAGGCTTCCCAGGTGCGCAAGGAGGAAGGGGGTGAGTTGTCCGTGAGGGTGCGTCGGAGAGCCCTGTGGTGAGTGCGGGGTGGGGCGATGGAAGGGGAGGCGATGCCCTGCGGCTGCCGCTGGCGTCGTCAGCCCCCGCCGCCGCGCTGTGCCCCAGGGACTCGTTCCCCACCTGTGCCAAAGGGCGGGAGCTGGGGCGGCCGCCCCAGGTGGTCCTATGGACAGGAGGTGCGTGCGTCTCGCTGAACAAAGCCCTGAGCGACAGGAGAGGGCTGTTGGTGCGTGCAGTCAAAGGGGTTTGGAAAGCAAAAGGAGGAAGTTGACCTGGGGCTGAAGGAGTGTGGGTCCCTGTGGCCCACTGCTGGCTGCCAGGCTCCGGCATGAGCCAAAGCCTTGCCCCTTTCCTCGTTAGTATAGTGGTGAGTATCCCCGCCTGTCACGCGGGAGACCGGGGTTCGATTCCCCGACGGGGAGGCCCACGGCCTTTTACACAGACACAAACAAAGGCGCTTCAGCTTCTTCAGGCCTGTCGCAGCACCCCACACGCTCGCATGCGCAATGGGTGGGCTGCTTTCTCGCCCCCCAAGAGTTAATGGTTACCTCCAGAGTGAGGATGAGCTGGCTGTGGCTCCCCCGAGCCGCCCTCACCAACGCTGCCTGAGGACAATCCTCAACATCTCTTGGGAGGATAGGCGCAGGACCGCTCGCGTCCTGGAAGAGTGGAACGTGACTGACATCGAAGGCCTTATCGTTCCCCAAGAGCTTGGTTGGACTGCTCCTGTGGTTCGGATGCGTGATCAGCGCCTCCCGAAGCAGATTCTGTTTTCGGAGTTGAAGGAAGGATGGAGGAGCGTTGGGGGCGAGAGGAAGCGACCTCAGGACACGATGAAGGCAGACAGGACAAAAGTGCAGCATCGGTCTCGACGCTCGAGAGAACCTTGCCCGGGACCGTCCCCAGTAGAGAGTGGTAATCTGTGGGCGCGTGTCACAATTGGAGAGGTCCCGCCGCAGTGCAGAGGAGGAGCGGCGGCGGCGGCAAAGAAAAGAGCGGCAAAAATTGCCCCACGCCCCTCCAACAGCTACCGACATCTGCCCCTTCTGTGGTAAGACCTGCGGCTGCCGAATCACGCCGATCAGCCGTCCAAGGACTCGCGGATAGGAGGGTGACATGAGAACGTCCTGCTGGTTATCGAGCGAGCGCCAAGACTGAAGAGAGGCTAGCGAAAGCCTCTTAGGTAGGGCACCTTGCGCCCCCGGGCCCAGCTCCAACACCTGTGCGTCGGGACGCTGCAGAACTGCAAAGGGAAGCCCTCTGGCCCAGGGCACGGTGAGGGAGAGAAGGAAAAACGGAGCAGCAGCAGCAGACTGGCCGACCGTCTCTTCTCCTCTTGTGACGCTCTTCAGCGTGACTGTCAAGGGGAGACTTGAGAGATGCCCGCGGCCCTGGGCCAGATAGGCGAGAGTTCTGAACCGAGCATTTCTTCCTCATCAGCGTCAGGCCCCCTTGGGGGCTGGCTGGGATCGTATCGTGCTCAGTACTCTGCGCTGTGGCCACAGCAACCTCGTCTCGCCTCGGCGTCAGGGCGGCGTCTTTCAGCGGAGCATCTCCAAGCGGCGTCTGCCGGCTGAGGCGGATTGGGCCCCTGTGAGGGGAGAGAGCCAGCAGGTGCTGCCTGGTTTCGGCTTGGGAAGCGAGAGCGTGTGGGACAGCTCCACGGGAAGAGAGCATGGGGCCTTCTTTATGGGCCCTGGGGCCCAAAAGCAGTTCCTGGCCTCCTGGAAAGCGCTTTGCTTGGAAAGCGAGGCGTGGAAAAGAATGACGCCCGTCCGGGCCCGAGACACAGCGTACCCGAAGGGCCCCGAGGCTGGGCTTGCGATGGCGTGCCTTTGAGGAGCGTGGCAAGTGAGCAAGGTCGAAGGTAGCAAGAAAGGGTTGTGAGAGAAGGAAAGTGTGGCTGAGCCCCCTCGGTGAGAGGAAGGTGCCAAGTAGGTGAAGTGGGAAGAGCTGTGTGGGACCCCAAAGCGTCTCAGCAGCGTGCCGCGGCGAGGTGGGTGTTGGTTCCGAGGCAACCCCTCGTCCGGTCCCCCTGGCGCCGCGCCCCGGACGGCCGCTCCACGCTGCGGGCCCCGCCCCTTGCCCGCGCCCACTCTGACCCCTGGGCCCAGCGCGACCGGCGGCTGGAGAGTACCCGGGGAAGGGGACTTGTGGTGGGCAGTTGCAGGCACCCGCAGGATGTTAGCTCCCCCCGGGCTCTGTGCCCCGCTGGCTCTCAGCACGCTGCGCTATGGCGCTGAATTGTGGGCGGCGGAAGCCCACTTGAGCGTGGGCGGGTGTAGGCCTCCCAGGTGCGCAAGGAGGAAGGGGGTGAGTTGTCCGTGAGGGTGCGTCGGAGAGCCCTGTGGTGAGTGCGGGGTGGGGCGATGGAAGGGGAGGCGATGCCCTGCGGCTGCCGCTGGCGTCGTCGGCCCCCACCGCCGCGCTGTGCCCCAGGGACTCGTTCCCCGCCTGTGCCAAAGGGCGGGAGCTGGGGCGGCCGCCCCAGGTGGTCCTATGGACAGGAGGTGCGTGCGTCTCGCTGAGCAAAGCCCTGAGCGACAGGAGAGGGCTGTTGGTGCGTGCAGTCAAAGGGGTTTGGAAAGCAAAAGGAGGAATGTGCTTTGGGGTTTGATTCCCCAAGGGGGAGGCTTATGTCTTTTTTCAGAGACAAAAAGGTTCATTGTTCTGTCTGTAAGCAAAATGCTAAGATTTTTTTATAATTACTTGTCTTTGAGAGGTAAGGCTTTCATGAAAGCAGTAAATATAAGAATGATGTAAAAAAATGGATGCTACACAGAAAACTGCTGGTGCTTACAATGGCACTCACTCCTCTTTGTGAACAGGATTAGTATAGATTGTTTAGGACACCCAACTTGGCTTATTATTCAAGTACCTCCATAATCTTTTCACTTTGACCATGCGCACGTCGTGACACCAACGCACTTGCAGCTCTTCTCTCTTTATTCGTGAAGCAAATAGCAAAAATAAGAAAGCTGCACACCCCGTACTGCTAAAACGAACAGGGTACCTTTTTCAGATTTGGGTTTCTGAAAATACCTTTCGCAAGTGGCAAGATATTCAACGATTCCGAGCACTTTTTAAAGTCAGCCCACTTGGGGTTTGTCCTTGGATAGAAAGGCCATTGGACTAACTTAATCTGGTTTGAAAATCAGTTCATTTTAGCTAATGCAAGTCTCTGTGTGGATATGCATGCCTGCTTATACCTGGTTTCCATCACTCTCTGCAAACCAAGCTATTATAAGCCATCTTGAAATAAATATAGTTGTTGCTTTGTGTGGTACATCAGTGAAACTTAACTGGTTTACAGGTTGAACCTCTCTAATTTGTCACTTTCTTGTCTGGCAAACTCCGCAATCTGGCATGATTTCAGTTTGCCCGATGACCACTTATCACATATGTGACTGAACTCCCCTCGTCCCATAAGGTTTGTTTACAGCCACCAGTCCAGTATCCTGTGCTGTTATTTAGCTGTAATTGACCCCGAATGGCCGTGTCTACACGACCCAAAAATTTGTAAATGAGGCGCTAAAGATGCATGGCCATTTCCATGTGGGTGGCCGCAGTACTTTGAAATGGACACGGCTCACCGCGTGGCTCGTCCAGCCGGGGCTCCTTTTTGAAAGGACCTCGGCTACTTTGAAGTGCCCTTATTCCCATCTGCTCATAGGAATAAGGGGATATCGAAGTTGCTGGGGTCCTTTGGAAAGGACTCTAGCATATGGATGAGCCGCACGGCAGCGATCTGCGTCAATTTCTAAGTGCCGTAGCCGCCCGCATGCTAATGAGGCGCTGAATATGTTTTTCAGCGCTTTATTAGTAAACTTCGAAATGGCCATTTGCATGGCCATGTCCAAGTTTTTGGCTTGTGTAGACGTAGCCAATGTCTTCTAAGAGCCCAGTAAGGAGTGCAAGTGTTGGTAATGCTGCTAGAAGACATTTACCTCCTGTTGTCTGGCAAATTCTCTCATTTGGCATCAGTCAGGTCCCAGGGGGACCGGACAAGAGAGGTTCAACCTGTCGGTGTAGCTTTGTTTAGATTAGAATCTCTCCAGCTATCTCCTCAGGTGGCCTGTCACTTATAAGGACACAGAATGAAGCCTTCACTCATTATGTAGTCCCTCTCACATGGATTTACTCAAGGAATAAGATACTATTCCACATAAGCAACAGAGTGTGGGGAGAGGTTGAACATACCCCGGATTTCAGTGCTTAACTCTAAGCACCTACATTTAACAATGTTGGATATTCTTCTGTGAGCATGTGCAGTGCAGCAGGTCACAACTTCCCCCCTTTAGCATGTATTCTCTCAACCCTTTGCCACCATCCCCTAAAGGCTTCAGAGGCAGCAGTTCGTGAAGGATACTTATCTCAGAAGTGCATTCATGCAAATGAAACCTTGTGTAAAAACTAGTAAGTTATAGATTTCTTCCTCTTTTGGGTCGGCACTTTGCTCAAACATACTTTTTGCTCTGTTTTAGTGAGAAGTTAAATTTTAATGTATCTTAGAGGATTTTTGATCCACAAAGCACTTTAAAAATGTTTGATCAAACTGCAGTCTTGGTAGCTGGAATTAAGATTAAAGGGAAAAAAAAACCCAAACATCCTCCTTAAAATGTACAGCTTCTCAATTTTATTTGTCTGTGCAGTCTGTCTTTAACATAGCTCCGCAAAGGCAAAGGAGTTTATGTATCCTTCTTAGTACACTAAGATTAAAAGGTTTCCTACTTGATTTCAGTAGATTTTCAACTTGTTTTACTCTCCCCGCACCCCAGGCAAGTACATATGTCTGGCATATGTGTAGAAACTAAGGGCCAGATTTCAACAAGCATTGGGCACACAGTCTTGTTTGGTGCTTAACTCTTATTGAAGCCAAAATACATTTAAAAATCTGGCACTTAGTGAAAAGTAACGGATATATGCTTCGTCTACACTTGTAGTCCTCTTTTGAGAGAGGAATGCAAATGAGGGAAATTGAAAATGCAAACGAGGCACTGATTTACATATCTTGTGCTTCATTTGCATAATCTTTTTGGATGAGATTCTTTAGAAAGAAAAAAGCTGTGTAGATGGGACTCTTTTGAAAATAAACCCCATCTTCGAAAGAACCCTTCTTCCTATTTTGTTTCAGGAAGGAAGAGATCTATAAATCATCCTCTTTCAAAAGACGAATGCAAGTGTAGACATAGCTGTAAAGTATTTGAAAGGGAATAAAAAAAAAAAAAAAAAAAAAGAGACATTTCATACAGACCAGAAGAGACATTCATTAACTGTGAAACAAAGAACAATATTGCTTAAAACGTTAAAATTTTTTGTGAATTTCCTATCACCAAGATGTGTAATTTAGGGCACAATTCCCCTGTGGCTTGGAAAACACTATGTCCCTTACAGGAACATTTCACAGTACTTTATACCATGGTATGTTTTGAGAAATTGAGATAGTTACTAAACATCTCATTTGGTCTTATTATCATCTCTCAACTACCATCCACAAGGCAACATCAGACAGAGAAAAGTGTGTCAGCTAGTGAAACACTTCACTCACATGCAAAGGATGACAAGCTTGCAACATTTATAAGGCACATGATAAGAATATAAATCCAGACACTGAATGCACACGCAATGACAGTTTGAGGGAGCTGTTTGGTAAGAGTTCCTACTGTTTGCTCATCGCTGAGCATCTCCCTCACACTGTGCCTTAGTGTACCCAGTCTCTGGGATTGCGCAGGACTTCTAGGATTTCAGCTTCTCTAGACTTCTCTGGCGGCGCATGCATGTATTCCCACCTGTGTGCAACAAAGAGGGAATAAGGCTATGAGCATTTGGAGGGCTGGCCAGACAACACTCATCCAAATCTGCGTTCTGATTGGATTTGCTTTACAAATGTCATGGTCACACGCAATTGGAACTTCATTCTAAATTAGGAACAGATATTCCTACCTGGTATGAATATAGTGGAATATATGAATTCTAAATAATTCATATACGGCCCTATAATTCAATGAATGAGAGGAGAAAACCTTAGGTTTCAACTTCCCTTTTGCCCCAGTGCACCAAACTGCAGCCTAGAGTCCTTTAACCCACTGCTTAGCTCATTGTCTAGTTTGCAGACTAAATAAGGAGCTTGGCAATAATCCAAGGTTAATTTTGATTTAAAAATGTAAGTAAGAGAGTTCACTGAGCAACAAGCTGCTGCTGAAACTTCAGCGAACCTTAATGTATGGGGGGCTGTGAAGAAAATAGTTAAGGATATTCCAAGCAGTGGACAGTATTTAACCTTGTCCACTTTCTCTTTCTTTCACTACAAATTACTTGTCATGTTGTGAAGGGAAGCAGTGTTCCAGTACTTTGGCACATAAAAATAGTCCATTCCAGCAACACGCTGGTATTGCAGCAATAGGATTGCAAAATGAGAGGGATATATGGTCTGCAGGTACATGTCAATACCTGGCCAAGCCTGGACAGTAGAAAGGGAAACAAACAGCATTCTAGCACGTGAACAACTTGTAACTTTTCCCTTACCTGGCAGTCAGTGGCAGAGACATAAGAATGCTTTCGATCCTGGATCCAGGCGTTGCAAGACCAAACTTTGTACCTCTGTCATAAACAAGGTTGAACTCCACATATCTGTGGAGGAATAACACAGACACAAAGGAAAATGGAGTGGGCCATTCTGTTAAGGACCTGAAAGTCTGTGTCTTACTGAAAAGGAACATTAACAACCATGTGCAGAGGGAATGCTCAGAACTGTCACTTATATTCAAATTCAAACACATTAACGTGGTTTGAACTGTGACAGCAATTACCTGGACCGTTATAAGGACACTTCTACATACTTCGTTTTATTTAACTCTAACTTCCCCACTCCACATACCCCTCCTGTCGCACCTCTGCTCTTCTGATTTGCCAACCTCGATAACAATTCTTCTGATTTATCAACCTTGATAACAATTTTTCGACTTCTGTGCTTTATATGTTGAGTCTGTTCTGGTAAGGCTATGATCTGAGGAAGTGGATCTGTCCCATGAAAGCTCATCACCTAATAAATTATTTTGTTAATCTTTAACGTGCTACATGACTGCTTTTTTATTATGATGGACTACAGACTAACATGGCTATCTCTCTACCACAGACACAAAGGGTTAGTAGAAAAATAAATTTACTGTCACATAGAGTAAACTCTGTTTTATCTAGTATTCGATCAACTGGAACTCTCAAATAACTGGCATAACTCTCAAATCCCTTTCCTACTCTTCTGGAGAGCAGTACTGAGCATGTGAGCAACGTCCCACCCCTCGAGGGCTGGGCTGCTCAACGCCTACCCAGCGTCCGTCTGGCTGCATGTGTGTGTGTGTAGCCAGCCGGATCATCTGCTCTCCTGCCTGGCGTCCGCCATGCAGTGTGGCTCCCTGCACCACACTGCCAGGCGCGAACCCTGCAAGCAACTCCACGGCATCCTCCCCGCATCAAGGTAATGAGGCAGCAGTTGAGTGGGAGCTGGCGCTGGGGGGTGCTGAACTTTGCTACTGGGGCAGGCATTGACCTGCACCTGTGTCTCCCCGCAGCTGCCCTCTATTAACCAGAGTATTTGAAGATCTGGCAAACTCTCAGTCCCAGGGTGGCCGGATACAAAAGAGAGTACTCCATGTTGATGTCTGCAAGTAGGAGAAGGCCACAAGTAAAGGTCAAGTTTCAGGGGGGTAGCCAATGCCATATTAGTCTGTTTCAACAAAAACAACGAGGCCTCTGTGGCACCCTAAAGACTAACCAATGTATTTGGGCATTCAGTGCACTGAAAAGGAGCACTAAAGCTCAGAAATGGCTATCTTAAGAACCAGACAGGTTTACCAAATGAACAGCTCGGGGAACAGCTCCTTACTTTCATGTGGAGGAGAGCAGGGAGATCAAAAGTTGTAAGCAGTCCTAGTAAAACTTTGGCTGCAACTCCACGAAACCCATTTCCCCACAATCTACCAGAGTCTGCCACAACCATTCTATGAGCCTGGTCTTGCAATGATCAGCTCACATGAAGAGTCCCATTAAAGTAAGCTGGATTGCTCAGGTCAGCAATGGCTGTAGGATAGAGACCTAGATTCAAATACAGTCAGTCATTCTCATCTTGGACGTCTACATTCTCTTACCAATTCATTCACTTTTTTGAAGAAACGGAGGAAACCAGGCAATAAGAAATAGCAATACATATGCTTTGAGTAGAAATGATGAAGTATGACATATCATAGCAATTAATAATAGGATTACAGCTGAAATATATAGGAAAGTTTCAGCCCCTTTTCAAACTTCTTAAGCTACAGAGAATTTCTAAGAGGACAGAAAAAAAAAAAAAGGTTTGCCAGAGCAAGGTATTGAAGTCTGAATGAAGTGCCATATATGCAAGAGCCTTTGCATTGTGTAGCTAGTGCAAAAGCCATTTGAAACCCCATTACAACACTGCCCTGCAAGAAACAACCTTCCTCACTAAATTTCACTACCATAAAGATGGGCCTCCTCTCAGGAAGAGGTTAAAAAGGGAAGTTCTGCACTCTACTGCTTTTAAGAAATGCAGAAATTGGAGGGCCTCATTTTTCCTAGTCTGCATCGTCATTTTCCATCGTGCCCATACTCATTTTATTACAGAGCATTAAAACACAAGCATTGTACCAGCCATTTTCGTCTAGGGTTTAAAAACTCACGTTTTACTAATGTGTGCCGTTCTCAATGCTCAGGAGTATTGTTGCACTCTTGAGAATTCCAAGGATTTCAGAATATGCAGAAGACACCCCTTAAGCCAAAAATAGTTTACTCCGAAGAGCTCAATTTGTACTGGTATAAGGAGCATAGGAGCCTACTTATAAAACAGAGTCAGCCTGAGCACATTTAAAAGTTGGAAAAAAAAAAAAACAAAAAAAAAACAACCCACCCTCCAAAATGCAGTGGGTAGCAACTTAAGTAAGGTTTTCAGGGTTTATTTTTAGAACATAAAACTTTGTGAATCTGCAAATATTAATCATCAGGATGTTACAGGAGAATTCTTGGAAGCCCTGCCAAACACATGCAGGTTTCCTGTGTGTCATGATATAGAGGACGCAGGCTCACTGCTTCTCTTCCTCTATTCCACTAGGTGACATTTTGTTCCTGCTTTTCTCACCTCCCCCTACGAAGCTGCTGCCATAACTTTTCCTCTGGCGTGAAGGAGTCATGGGAGTGTTTCTTCACAATTGGAATGTAGCAAGGCACGATGGCTTTGGCACAGCTCTGGACAAATTGAAACACTTCCTCTTTTGAAGGAGAGTCCAGATCATCAAAGAATATGCCCCCGATTCCTCTTCGCTCGCCACGGTGCTTGATGTAAAAGTAATCATCACACCTGGAAGAAGCAACAACCAGATGTCAATGCTAGTGCACTAAGTTCAGAGTAAAAAAAGAAACAAAAACAAAAAACCCAACGAAAGACTGGATAAATGCAGATGAAAGGCCAAATCCTGCTATGTACTGAATGCTCTCTTCACCCAGTGACTTAAAGGAAAGCTAAAGGTGCTCAGCAGCAAGTAGAGCTAAGCTCTACATTAAGGGTCAGACTATATGCTTGCTATAAAGAAGGGTAGTACCCAGAGACACTGAGACCTCATCTGGGGTGAGTGAAGTCTCTGCTCTACAGCCTTCGCTGAGAGCCAGCTGACCTTTCGTTCACATGGGAGAGCGCAGGGCTTTAGACCCTTTGCTCACAGGTTCTATCCCTGGGGCCAGCAACCAGGGTCTGTTGGCATTACAGGAGCATGACAGCTTATTTTGAAAAAAGATCAGCTACTGCACATGTTCACACAAGCACAACAGCAGATTTTAAAATACATAGATATGTATGCAAACATTAGTCTGCAAGGTAATAAGTCCATACCCTTCAGCTTACCAAGGAAACTGGTCAAAGTCTTACCAAGGTTCATCCGACAGATCTCTGCAGCCCTTGTTCCCAAATCTGCGTAAAGTTTGTGGAATTTTGCACAGGTTTTTGCCATTTCACATTCTTCCTAAAAAACTTTCTCCTTTGCATTTTTGATCCAAGTCATGTTTTTGCATCAAAACCATGTGAAAAGGCACACGTGTTGGATGAGACAAGCCCATTCACTCAAAAAAAGGAGGAGCCCCTTTTGCAAGCTTTTTAAAAAACACAAACCAAAACCCTTGAAGGATTCACAAACCTTAGAAACATTTGCCCATTAAGGAAGGCCTATTTTCAGATTTGCAACAGAATGAGAAAGGCTTGATTTCACAGCAGCTGTGTATTTTGAAACAAAATAGGACAATGCTGTCCGCGAGTTCTTCCGAGATGCTGTCACTCTCTGTACTAGACTTTTATTAGATCAGTCCACAACGACTGCTCTCAAGTACTTAAAAAAGTGGTACCATATATATACACAGTTGGAGCAGTTACTATAGATAAAAATTTCGCTGGGAGAATCAACTTTTTATTCCAAGATGGGTGAAGGAGGAAACAGAGAGAGAACAGCAGGACATTGTGTGAGACTCAACAGAACAGCATGGAATACAAGCCTGATGAGAAACTTTTAAGTTAGGACAGGAATTAATGCATCAAGTGTAAGTGCATGCAAGCTTTTCCATTTGAAACAGCTGAGCATGGGGGCAGCATGCATGTCCCTGGACAGCTGCTTCTTATGTCCAACACGGACACTGGGCTACCTGCACAGGAAACACACAATTCCCCTCCTCATAGGAAAGGAAGGAGTGTATTCCTCCCTGAGGCTGCCTTCTGAGCAGGGAACAAGGACATTCATGCTGATTCAACTGAATCACATACACATCACTTGATAGTCTATCAAAACAAAAAGCAGTCACCATTTTGCTAGTCTTTAAAGTGCTACTTGACTGCTTTTTGTTTTGATCATTTGATAGGGTCGTACACACTTGCTTATGCATATGTGTCAATGCTTTAAATCACGCCCCTCCCCCCAATACCACTGGCTATCCCCATTGTCACTAGCTTGCTTTAATATTTTTCTCATCTGGTAAAGGAAATATAACAACCTGCACAGAGAGACCCACTCGGATACAGTCTATTTCATAAGACATTCCTCAAATGCTAGAACATTGTATTCTCCTTAACTAGTGTGTCCCTCAGATAGCAGCAAAAAACTCTCCCATCACCACCCTACACGCCCCACCCACTTTATCTCTCACACTCAGGCAAAAGGCTAGCAGCTTAAAGAAAGAAGCTACCCTTCCTCTGGATACCATAGGTTGTGACAGATAAGATACTGAATGCAGAACAACAAACAACCCATTATGCTTTAAGACTGCAGGAATCCATCAGCCTCCAAAGCCAGCGATAGTCAGTCTCAATCTACTTTTTTAAGTGGTATCTAGCTGAGCCTCCAAACACATTTGTCACTGAAAGCTGTGGCTATTTACATTGCAGGACACTCCCCTTGCTTGCAACATGGGCAAATGTCTTTCCCTCCTTGGGAAAAACGGGAAAAATATAGCCTTAATTAGTTCTAATGTAATTTAGTCAAGTCATTTGTTTCTTTGTCTGACAGCAAAGATGCTGGCGTGGGATTTTCAAAACGTGCCATACTAACCCAACTGATCCCACTGAAGTCAATGTAAGTTTTATTATAGATTTCTGTGGAAGCGAAGTTAAATGGCCTCCAAGTCCTTTGGACAACTGCACTGTATGGGTATGTTTATACAGCAGTCCTAGTTCAAAATAAGCAATTCCAGAAGAGCTTATTTTGAAATAACACTGCTACACACACAAAAATGCATTTTGAAATAGCACTTAGCTATTTTGAAATACAGCATCTACACACATAGATCCTATTATGAAATAGAGCCATTGGACACATGATGGGTTATTTCAAAATAGGCTCTATTCCCTGTCTACATAGCCTCTATTTTGAAATAGCTATTTCAAAACAGACACTATTCCTCACAGAATGAGGTTTACCAAATTTTGAAATAAGACAATTGCTATTCAAAATTATTTCGAAACAGCAGTTGCATTATGTAGACAATAGCGTAGTTATTTCGACATAATGGCTATTATTTCAAAATAACTTTGCTGTGTATACCTACTCTAAGGTCTTGCCCCAAAGAGAAAGAGGAATTGTTTAAAACAAAAAAGCAGTCCAGTAGCACTTTAAAGACTAACAGAATAATTTGTTAGGTAATGAGCCTTCGTGGGACAGACCCACTTCTTAGGATGGGCTAACAAGGAACTGGATACCTGGAAGCAGAGGGATGAAAAGAGAAGTAAATGTATTCGCTTGGACTATGAAGAAAACGTTTTTCAGCAAACAGCTCTATGGGAAAAGCATGAAAGCTCAGCTGCTTGAAACTTTCACAAAAGAAATTAAACTGGACAAAGCACTTCTTGTCTGCAATCCTCCATTGGCAGGGAACAGACCAGGTAAGCCAATAGGTCTTTTGAAGCTCCAAATATCTAAAATTAAGATGTCACATTGCAGCTCCTCACATCTAACACAGAAACAGGAAGAAACTTGCCTATGGTTTCGCCTTCTGACATGTTCTCACTCCCCCATCCCTGCCAATATCCCTATGTCCTGCTACTTTCCCCATACCTCCCTCCAAATATACAAAAGAAAGAAAAAATATGCTTAAGTAGTGTTGTGTTACAAGGAGATATAGCCTTATAATTAGGGTACTTGAATGAAGGCCTAAGTTTAATTGCTAAAGATTTCTGATGTGTTTTGAGAGCCTGGTATGGAAGGCAGAAGGGGAAAATGGAAGGCACTGTTCCATAAATAAAACGGTTGACAATTTCAATTATATATAAACTTGCAAAAGCATTCCCAATTGTAACAGAGGGCAAGTGTGTTTTTTAGAATTGTATCACCTAAACCTTTGACATTACCATATTGTATAGTATTAATTTATTGAGAGATAGGTTGGCAACAAGTAAAATTATGAAAATAAACCAGTTAAAAACATTATTAGTGCAAACAGTCCATATCATAGTATTAAATTCTCTTTTCACTGAAGATTCCATTGAAAAACAGCCAGTGAATTAGTTGGTGATTCTACACTCTCATTAGGCTCTCGGAACTCTTTTCTGGGTGTAACCAATCAACTCATCATCTATCTCACAAGGGTATTTATTATTTTCCTCCATTTTATCCCCGAAGGAAGCGAGAAACACAGATGTTAAATTACTTGCCCCAAGCTGATACAGGAAATCTATGACAGGGATGAAGGATATGTGGGCACAAAGCAACTCTGGGGAAAAAAAAAAAGGTAGGACTACGCTGTATTTAGATGTATAAATATCAATTTATGAACCTAATTTTTAGACACAGATTTGAAAATGTTGTCTTATATGAAAACATTAATATCTCCAAACAATTTACAAACATATCTGGACAAATTTTACCCAGATCCACACTGGCAACTCCTGCTGAAGTTCACTGGGAGCTGCTCATACATATCAGAGGGCAGAATGCAGCCCTCCTAAACCAACCTGTATACTATACTCAGCAGATGCTTAAATAAAATTCATAAAAACGGTGTCAGGCAAGCTAATCACTGAATTTAAGCAATAACATTATCTCAGCATGTTGTGTGATACCTCTTCCTTCCCACAAATAAAAAAAGACAAACAAGCCCAAGGTACTTGAATCTCCCCACACATACCACTTCTTGTACTTGGGGTACAGTTCTGGGTTATGCTGATCACAAGCTTCCTTCAGAGTTTTGTGAAAATGAACAGCATCCTCCTCATTCAAGTAAGTTGGAGTCAGGTCTGTTCCACCACCAAACCACCACTGTTTGGTCCCTACAGAAGAGAGGCATGCACCAATTGATTTATTTCCAAACACAAACCTTATACAATGCTAGGTGTCAGATGCAATCTAACAATTGCAGCTACTTTCAGACATGACATTCAAAAGTGCCCCAAAGTAGCACTGTAAATGTTTGTTTTACACTAATATTATATGGGTGAAACTGACTCAAGAATACAGAAGAAGTATTAAATAATGTTACAGATGCATAAACGAGTTCAGAAGCTAATTCAATGCTACACAACAAATTTGTAGCACAGGTGAGAACAGAATCTGAATGGTTCATATCCTGTGCTTTAACCACTAAGTCATGGTCCATACTTGAAAAGTTTGTCCCCATACTTGTACATGCTCCAGTGACCATTACAAATCTTACCATCTGCTTCTTCAATTTCAAAGTATCTGTAGTTGAAGTGTATAGTAGGAACATGAGGATTCTTTGGATGGATAACGGAGCTTACACCCATGGCACAAAAAGGCAATTTACCTAGACAGCAAAACATACATAAAACATGTAGTTAAGAGGAGAAACAAGTTTCATGCAGCACCTTTTATCTTGAAGACTTCCAAACTATGGCTCCAATCTTGTGATTGGCTCTGCATGGAGCCTTATTGAAGTCAGCCTGTTTACTAAACAGGTCTGATTGTAGGGGCCAGCTGAAGAAATAGAATATAATCTCGTGAATGCCGAAATACAATGCACAAGCCATTTTCCCCTCCAAACAAGCAGCAACATTTGGAATTTAAGAAATTCAAAGCAAGCTCGACTTATTAACAGTGAGATGTTATTTATGACCATGCATTCATGGTCAGAAAAACAAAATACGCAAAATGGCACAGTGTTAAGTCCTTGCATGCTTGCTCCAGGCAAGTTGTGTCCTCCAATTTATGCTGTTTTAGTGCAGTGACAAAGAAGTATTACTAGGATTGCGTGAGGATCAGGAAACACTGATGGTAAGAAAATTTACTACTATGATATGGACTGTTTTTTGTTTCAGTAACAAAGTAAATCAGTCTCAAAGGGGTAGACAGGTTAGTCTGTAGCTTTACAAACAACAAGCAGTCTTGTGCTACCTTAGCGGCTAACTAATTTATCAGGTCATGAGCTTTTCTGGGTAAAACACACTTACCCACAAAAGCTCATGATGTAATAAATGTGTTAGTCTTTAAGGTGCTGCAGGATGGCTTGTTATTTATAAAATAAATCAGTTAATGCTAATTTACTTGTGGGGAAGGGAGGCAATCCGTTTAGTAATACAAAAGAAGAATAAAAACCTAAATTGTACTTTCATTCTAGGGTTGTAGGTCGTGTAAGGGAACGAGATTTACACTCATGAGAAGATGAAGGTAGAATACAGAATACTCTGGCATTTTTATTGGATTCTTTTTTGACTTGAACTACATTTTAGTGCTAATAGCCTTAGGAGCTCAAAGTTTTAAAAAATAAGTCTTCTGACAAATCTAACGTCATCATATCAATTAATCCATTTGACCTGAAGGTTGTTTTAATAGTCCACGTGCCTTTTCATCTTTAATCTGGATGTTGTAAGTGCTCAAACAAATTTGGCTGCACTTCTTTTTTCTTCAAGATACAGCAACAAGACAGAAACAGAAACTTATTTTGATATTCAAATCTCTGGAGATTTTAAAAGTGTTCTAGGCAAGTATTCATGCCTAGAAACTGTCAAGCTATTGGAAGACCTGTAGAGTATGGAGAAGAGAAGTAATTTTATTCACAAATGCATCCTCCTTCCAGATCTATTTGAATGTGATTGGGCAGTTTATAAAAACACAGATAAGAAGCCTGGAGTTACTTGTCGCAAACACAATAATTCAATAACACTGTCAACTCAATGAAGTTTTAAATAGCATGTTTCACCATTTTTGGCCTTCAGAGTTTTCCCTCTGCTTCTCATCTGTTGTATTGCTTCTTCAGAAAGATGCCCAAAAACTACAGAAATATTGACGCCTGCCTTCTCAAAGACATGGCCATCCTGGAGCACGCAACTGATACCACCACCACCTGTAAAACACAAATTCAGGAAAGTTTTGGTCTCAGAAACCTCTCAACCTGTAGATTCTTAACACTGACTAGAAGTATACAGGTGACCACTAGATCCTCAAGAACTATTCTGACTTCGTTGTTTACCTGGAATAACTACAGTTTATGTTGATGATCTTAAAAATATCTAGATCTTTTGCAAATCCGCTTATATTATTTGACAATCACCGCTTGAAGCAGTGGATTTTACAGGGTGAGCATAAATTATGTGAAGAGCCAGAGAGTCCATTTATCTGTCACTGGATACACAGATGAAGCTGGAGTTGCTAGAACCTGGCTAGAAAGAGAACCATAAACCAAAGCACCTGGATGACAGCAGGAAGAAATGAACAATCAGATTTTGATTTCAGATGTGCAGCCCAGTTTTCTCCATAAAAAAAACCACCCAATGACCCAAGTTAAGTGGCAAAAATAAATGGCCTGCTTAAGTACTATTAGTACTCTCTCCTGAATTTGAACTTAAGCAGCTCCACTTATCCAAAATGAAATCCCCAACTACCAGGGTACAAAACCAAAGTCTGTAATTAATACTACACTTCATTTCTCAACCTGTGCTTGTAACTCATTAAAGGCCACATTTTGAAACAGGATTGCCACAAATCGTTTAGATGCCTTGAAAAAAATCACTCTCACTTTTCAGTGGTAAGATTCCCTGGCAAGTAGCAGAGATTGTACAAAACTTAGTTTCACTTAAAACAAAAGTCCAGTCTTATGATTGTTAAGGGACTCTGTGAAATGCAATGAGAGAATTCTGGAAAATTATACTTGACTTTCAGACAGCTTCTTGCTGCTGCAGCTATTCATGACTTTCCTATGAAGCAGTAGTGTTTGAATTACAAGGCTCCAATCAGCTTCTCTGCTACTATTCAGAACCCTGAACATAATAACAGATATGTCACAAACTATGTTGGTTTCGTACTGCTGCTTGGGAAAACAATGAGCACCCTTACATGCAAATACTGGAGTTGCTCAGGAGAAAGGAAGACTTAAGAGAAACCGTTCTTCTTCTTCCCTTTCACCCATAGCAGTCAGGAGGCTACTGAGGAAGGGTAGTTCTGAAGACCGGGAAAAACTGGAAAACAACTTCTTGCAGTTAAAGGAAGAGAAATCTTCAAATATACCATATATCTACTAATCAAAGGCAAATATAAGATGTAGAACGCCTTAAACCGGGTACATGGAAAGCATCCTGGTGGAAATCCCACAGTTTCTCTCTTCTCCACAGCTGGGGACCTGTGGGGACGGAGCCAGACTTCTTACTAATATATTTGTTCTGGACTCATGGGTATGACCTAACCTTTTTTGTGTGTGTGTAGTTAGGCGTAATAGATTTATTTTTCCACCTAATAAGTGGTTGGTATATTTTTCAACCCTTGGTCATTTACATCTTCTCTGTTAGATGCCCATGACTCTATGCAATGTCCAGAACTTCTGTCTTGGAGAGTTGAGGCAGAATGTCACATCTGCAAAAAAGGTTATCATTGCAAGACAGACTCAGTCTGTAAACCAAACTGCTTTACCCAAGTTTTGCAACAACTGATGACTAATATTTCACAAGAGTTACTCAACTGCTTTTTTGGTTTAACACAACAAATTTTATTTTATACTAGAGGGGAAGTGATCGTGTGGTTCTTGGAGATGAAAAGACCTGTTCCTAGGAATTTCTTACTTATTTTTTAAGGTGCACTAGAGCTCTGATACTGGAAAGGGAAGAAGCAAGAGGAAATGTTTGTAAACAAGAGGAAGAAGATTAATCAGATACAAAATTCTCCTACAGAGGTGCATGCTTCCTTTTGGCACCCCTCTTCTTCTCTGATCAGGGACAGACACATCCAGACACACGCAGGCTCCTCTTCTCACCCAATTCATGACAAGTTGGGCAAGTACAAGAGAGTTAATGGAAGGCACGATCTACCCAGGGGAGCCTTCATGATGGGTTTGAGGTCTGGGTCGCCCACCCGTCTACTCGCTATCATACCCAGCGCACGTGCAGACATATAAGCCCACACCCTCTAGACCCCTCCAGGCCACAGCCCCCCATGCGAGCACCCCGTATGTATACAGGCGTGCGCGCAGCGAGAGGCCGGCTCCGCGCTCTGCAGCCCTGGGCCCCGCTCCTCACCTTCCTTCCTCTCCCACCGGTCCACAGTGAAGGCGCCGCCGCGATCCACCTGGGCCAGGGCGCGGCACACCTGGCTCTGGGTCTCCATGATCAGCAGCTCCATGCGGCTCCGCATGTCCTGAGGCCGGCTCCGCAGCTCCCGCAGCCCGCTCACTGGTGGGGCCATGAACTCCGCACACCGCCGGGACAGCTCGTCCTCCGCCTCATCCTCCTCCGCCGGCCCCCGCGGGACCATCTCCGCCCGCCGCACCAGCCCCAGCCCGGCCAGCGCCGCCGCAGCCCCCGCCAGTCCGGCCAGCAGCGAGCGCCGGCCCGGCCCGGCCCCGCAGCCGGCGCAGGAGCTGAGCCCCCTGCGGGAGGCGACCGGACCCCGGCGGCAGCATGTACGCAGCGCGCCCCGGGCGCCCCCAGCCCCCCGCAGCAGCTGCAGCAGGGACATGACAGCCCCGCAGCACCAGCCGCCAGAACCAGCCGGCGGGCAAGGTACGCCGGGAAATGTAGTTCCAGCGCGGGCGTTCCACCGCCCAGGGCGCGGCCCTCGCACTACAGCCCCCAGCAGGAGCCGGGGGGGGGCGTGGCTTCCGCGGGGAGAGCCTACTGGGACGTCTTGCTCTTGCCCGGCCCGGGTGGCTGAAGTAACCGCTTGCGGGCGGCGGGGTGCGTGGGGACCGGGGCAGGGGTTCATATCCCCCTCCCGCTGCCGCCCTCAAGTAGGACTGTGAGAGCGTTTACATGAGTTCACATCGTCCCCAAGGCTCGGGGTGGGGGTCAAACCTAGGGCGTGTCTCATGACCAGGGTTTCCGCCAATCTTTTGCGTCCGCCTGCGCGCGCGATCATTTTTTAACGTGCACTGAGGCACCTACGAGTGTGGACCGCCCGTGAAAGCTAGGGTGGGCAGTGGGCGCGCTACTGTTCAGCGGGGCGGCTGCCCCACTGCACAGCTCACAGGGAACGCTGCCTCCGACCCAGACTGGTGCCGCTGTATTTGAATGGCTCCAATTCTGTGCCTGTGTTGCAGGATAACACTTCTGGAAGTCTGCAGCAGGGCTTTGTAATACCTCAGTCAGACAAAGCCACGACTGAGAGAAAGCGTACTGTCCCTCGGGGGTAGAGCCTGGCTTGAAGTGATTGCCATCAAATACAGGGTTTACAGGTTGATTCAGTGGCTCTCGGGACCCATAAGCACCGACTTCCCCTCTAGCCATCCCCTGCCCCAGGCCTTGCCTCTGCTCCACTCTTTCCTTCAAGCCTGTCACTGTCTCCTTCTGCCCCCATTCTACCTCTATTCCAGCTCATCTTCTAAGTTCCCACTTTGACCCACATCTTGTCAATGTTGTTAATCCTTTGTAGTAATTTGAAGAATAATTAGCACCTCGTGCCTTCCATCCTAACACCTCCAAGTGCTTTGTAATGGAAGGAATTTCTCACTACTTTCATCGTGCTGTTCAGCAAACTGAGGCATGGAGTTCAGTGACTTGACAGAGCAGGTGAGTAGTAGAATCAGGAATAGAATGTGAGGATAGCTAGAAGGGCAGCTGGGGGGGACAAGGCTGGGAGACAGGAGACCTTATGTTTTCCTGCTGCTGCTGCGATCAACTTCCTGTATGACCTTAAACTAGTCACACTGTCTTTTCCTTTTCCTACCTTCAGTCTGCTTTATCTTAGATTGTATGGTTTTTGGGGTAGAGACTGTCTCTTACTATGTGAATTTATAATGCCCAGCATATACTACAATAATAACAAATATTAACATACAGAAGGTCTAATCCTGGGGGGTCAGCAACCCCTGGCATGGGTGCCAAGAATGGCACTCTAGCTAATTTTCATCACCCAGTGAGGTGGGAGCTCAGCCCACCTCCCTTTTCCCATGCAGCTGGGAGTTTGCTCAAAGCCATGCTGCCTGTGGATTAACAAAAGACCAGACTATCCTAACAACCACCACCTGAACAGTAAAGCTCTGCATCTGAATTTATTTATTAATGAAGCTGTTGTAAGTAGGATTATTAGTTACTTTAAAAAGTATCAGTGGCACTTGGAAAAGGTCAAATTTTGGCACTCTGCCTTGGAAAGGTTGATGACCCCTGGTATAATCTGTTTTGGCCTCTGACCATTTGTTGCTAGTGAACAGGGGGCTGGGTTTCAAAATTTAATATTATAATAGTGGAACCACAGAAAAGGGAAGAAAAATAAGAAAAGGTCACATAATCTTTTGTTTGTTTGTTTGACTCCCATAAGAAACAAGCTGGAGAGATGCATAGTTAACTGATGGAATGTAGTGAGTAGATTTTTGATAACAAAGCTTCACAGGCTTTCACTTTTGTCTCTCCTTCTGTTAATTTAGCTTTTATTAATATCGGGAAAAGGCTGAGCAAGGGAAACCATGGGTATGTTCCATATAGATTTCACCAATATCACTGTATGTTATGGCTGATACAGCAAAAAGCACCTGCTTTTGTAAACCTTGCTCACCTAATTAGTACTTTTCCATGCAAATTATTCCACTGAAGTTGACACAGCTGCTTGTGGGCAAGGACTGCTTGTATGAGTAGAGTGGATTCTTATTTTGGGGGCCTGATCCTGCAAAAATGTATTCTTCTAAAAGGTCCCATGGACTGCAAAGGGCCTATTCATAAGGATAGTGGCTCACAGAATTGAGCCTTTTATTGTAAATGGGCAGTGTCATTCTCTATAGAATCTGAAGTATTTGGGTATATGTTTAGCATATTTACAGGCCTGTTCTCGTTTAAATACGTGAGAATCGTACCGCTGACTTGAAATGGGAGAAGAATAGAAGCTTTCTGTCTGTAAATTTCAGGCACCAGCTGGTTTTAACAAAACAAAAATTTGGAACAGTGAGGGCATGGGTCAGTCTAGGGCCAAATGTCACACATATTGTCTTCAGTATTTGCCACAGCTAATATTTCCATATATTTTAGAGGTTAATTTTATGACAACTGAATACAGTTAAAGCAGGTGAACTGTGGCCACTGGGATTTGTGGAGGATGTCCATATGTGTGGACAGGCAATGTAAACAAAAAAGAGGGAGGTTGCTGACCCTGAGCTAAAATAAAGTACATCTTGGCCTGGTGAGTAAAATGACAAGTCCAGTGAACTGATTAACTACTTTTTCAGCTGCCTTGAAGTCAGAGTGGGAAGCAATATCCACAATCAGCCAGTACAATGAACTGATTAGCACAAAGACAAAAGACATTAGTTAACAAATAAAGCCACATTTTCTACAAACAAACGCACAAGTGACTGTACCACAGTGAATAATGGTAGTGAGCTAAACTGATCTACAAGAGTTTTGTTTTACTACAAATAAAACAGATTTGTTACCCATACGTTTTTTAGAAATAAGCCTATTGTTGTTTTCATCATTAATATGATACATCTTCTATTAGATGAGCAACTTGAAAACACATCTGGACAAGGGTGGGAGCAGGCCATTGCAGCTAAATTAGCATTTTTCCCCTTCAAACTTCTACTCTTGTCTATGTTTTCATCGGGTCACTATATAGAGGCACCAATGTGTAGGCTTCTCACCTCAGGGACACAGTTAGCAGTTGACCAAATGGTCCCCCAAGTGAGGAGCATCCTTGGAATCCCTCCCCATTTGTTCAACTTTAGAATAATTTATTGTTAATGTGTTTGCCTTTGCAAGTTGCTACTTACACTTCTTATGTCATAAAACACAGGTTCTTTTTATGAATTACAAGAATCCCTCAAAATGCGCAATTTCGAGTTGTGCTTAACTTGTATTAACATAAGTAAAGCGCAACTCAAAATCCTGCTCCCCCTGGCCCTGGCTCAACCCCCGCCCCCAGGAGCCCAGTTCAATGAGCTAAACGAGGTGCGATGAAAATAAAGTTCTCTGAAAGGTTCTGTGAGATTTCACAAAGGTTGAAAACATTCTAGAGTAGTGAAAAATGAACCAACATATGGAACACATGAAACATGTTATTTCAGAAAATTCTGTTTTCTTTGTTGCTAACAACACAAACAGGTGGCTTTTGAGCCTGGCACCCCAGGTAGTCACCTGGGTTGCCTGTCACTAAAGCCAGCCCTGCTCAAGGTTAACTCAATGGAGAATAAGCAAAGGTAGGTGAATACAGCTCAGAAATGGCCATGATAAGATTGCTTTAGACTAATGGTTCCCAACCTTTTCAGTAACCTGGCACGCTTCAATGAGACAAACAGTTCCATGGCACACCCATGTTTTTCAGCTGAATTGATTGCTCATGAACATCACATTTACTTGCCTTGACTATGGCTATGGTCTTACTTGAGAGGTTCGAGACATAGTAGCACATACAAGATAAACAAGAATCAAATGTATTAATGTTTGAAATCTACCACAGAACACACATTGAAAACCACTGCTTTAGATGTTTGCACTGTTAAATAGACTCCATCCTCAGTTTCTTTATGCTCTCCGCGGGGAATACAATAATATGCTCTCCGCGCAAAATAGAATAATCCATTTGGGGTATGTGTCGTCACTGCAATAAAACACTTGTCTCGCTGCTGGCCCATGTCAACTGAGTTTTGATCTCAGGGCGTGGGCTGCTGTGCTATAAAACTGCTGCGAGGAAGTGAGTCAGAACATTTACCCTGCAGTTGTATAGCCTCTCATCCTGAGTCAGCTGCCACAGGCTAACCAGAGCTGTTTTATTGCAGTGTACTCAGGCTCTTGACTAGCCCAATTCCTTCTCTTTTCCTTTCTGAAATTGCTCAATTCCTTAAACCATGTGTTGAGCAGAGGTGGAAAAAGTATCCCAAAAGTTACTTGAGTAAAAGTACAGTTGGTTTCGCTTCTGGGTACTTAAGTACAATCAAGATGTGATGTGATGTGCGTGTGCCAGGATCTGCAACCAAAATCTCAAGAAGAGCCATTTTTTCAAATGCACTTACAAAAATCAGTACATCAAGAGCTGCAATGCACATGAATGCAAGATAGTCTTTAATAAATATATGAAAAATAGTAAAGTCGAACTGTACTTTTTGTAACCGCTATTTTAAGAACAGAGTGCACACAATAATTTTTACCAGTTAGAAAGTTGTTTCCCATCCCCCAGATTTACCTCCCCACCCCACACACTGCACCCCCCTCTCCAGGTTTATCCCCTCTGAACACCAACTGCGACCCCAACCCCAGGTTTAACCCCTTCAGCCCCAAACCCACCCCACAAACCCCAGGATTTACTTGGCTGCACTGAGGAGCTCTGAACACTGCTGCTGCTCCCCATTGCTGCTTCCTTCTCCATGCGGTTGTGCAGCTCCAGCTGGGCAGGCTTGGCCACCCCTTCCCCCCAGCTCTCCTGCAGGCTGACTTTGCCCCAGCTTCCTCTTCTAGGGCTCCCTGCCAGCTTCCCTTCCACCACAGCTGACTGCTTAGCGGGTCTGGAGGCTGCTGCTGCTTAAACACAAAACTAAATGGCAACTGCCTCCCAATCTGCTCATGGACTCACTGGTGGCAGCGCTTGGACCTGCAAGTGGCTCCTTAAAGAGCCACAGGTTGCTGACGTGTGTGTGTGTGAGAGAGAGAGAGAAGCAGCTGAAACATGCTTTGCCTTCTAGCTCTCAACCATAGGGCTTGAGCCTACAGAAGATCATAGAGTTGATAGACAGGAGCCTTGAGGCGCTGTTGGGAGCATGCAGTTCATTGTTATGTTCTACTATGGGCAAGATAGGTGAGAGAAAGAAAGCTGTGCCAAGCATGCATGGATAGGCACTGAGCAACTGCCTTAGAGAGTCAGTTCTTTGGAAAGCTTGGACACATCTCTGTGTCAGAGGGTGATACCGAAGGCTTTGGCAGCTCTCATTTTCGTCTTAAGGTTCCCTTTGTTGCCAGTGCTGCAGATTAGCAATAGACATAGCTGAAAAAGCTAGCATGACTAGCATTCATTGGATTGTATTGAAATGCCTTCTCCCTCGTCATGCCCTGTCTCTAGTCTGCCATTCCCGTATCCACACCGCGGGCACCTAATACCAAGGGGTCTTGATTTCTAGGCAGAGTTCCTAGGCATCAAAACAACCATAATAAGAAAAGGTGAGAATATCTTTTCATGTCGTTGAACATCTGGGTGCATTTTGGTGAAAGTATAAATGCACAGCGCTAGCAGGTATTTTAATCTGGGTAGTTTATTGCTTATTGAAGAAAACTGTATGCAAATATGGGACAAATGTGCATCTCATTTTGTGGCAGCTGCCTTGAATTGGTTGCAAACTGGTTACTTTGGCTATTCATTATTCTGGATGAGTAACCTGCTGGAGTGAATCCTTATGGACTTCCGTAAAGTTATATCAGTATTAGTTTGATTTGTAAAAAAACAAAAAATCTGTTGTCATTGTTAGGCATCTGGGAGATGGCTGCTTGCAGGACTTTTTCTATTTAATGTATTAGATTTTTTTAATGCCTAGCCCAGCAAGGCACCGATCCCTCATCAGAGCCTTTGGGTAGCACTGCTGTGCTACTAAACAAAGAAATAATAATGATATAAAATGTGCCCATCAAAGTTCTCAAAGCACAAGTGGAATAATTAACCTTTCTCTCTCCCTATACAGGACAATGAAGTATTACCAAAACCAGTCTGCCCAATGGGGCAGATTTTATTGTGTTTTAATCTGGTATATAAAATATTGTTAATAATGTTATTCTTCCTTATGCCAAAACACTCTGAAATCATTATGGGTCTGGTTTTTAAAGGGGCTTCACTACAACCACTAATTTTGCACCAACAGTAATCACAGAAGATTATAATTGAAAAATCTTAATTTAAATTACTCTTACATTTTACAGGGTTCTAAATTAATTATATCAACCCAAGACAAGAATCCAGACATCAATGAAAACCTTAGCCTCTGCTCCATGTGCAGCTGTGATTAAATAAAAAGCTAACAAGATATTAGGGTGCTAAAGAAATGGCATGGAAACTAATACAGGTAATGCTATAATTCCTTTCTCTGAACCCACAATGTAGCATCATTTGGAATATCAACTGTGTTCAGAGCTGATTTCTCAGTCTCAAAAAGAATACTGCAGAGCTCAAAGGGGTTAAAGAGAAAAGGGGCAAGAATGATCAAAAGCCTGAAAAGGCTCATATATGAAGAGAAATTGGAAAAACTGGGATTGTTACCTTAGAAAAGAGGTGAATACGATGACCTATCATGAAAGTGTATAAAATAATAATGATCTAGAGAAGGCAGCTTGGAATGTCTGTTCTCACTGTCTTGTAACAGAAGAATAAGCATTGATGACATTAAAAGGTGGGAAATACAAAACTGATAAAAAGAAATATAATTTTCCATGCATGTTAATCTGTGGGATTCACTGCCACATAAATTCATAGCCAGGAATGCATGCAGGGAAAGGGTTGACTCTTACAGAGACAATTCTCTGCAGGGGGTGGACAGGTAAGCCAATGGGAAGAAGAGAGACTTTTTTGAACAAAGAACAATTGCAGTCTGAGGGGTCTTTGTCTGTGTGGCTGCAGAGGAAAACAAAAAGAAATGAATAGTAACAAAGAGGAAGCTGTGCTAGTCTATATGCTATCAAAACAAAAGGCAGTCAAGTAGCACTTTAAAGACTAGCAAAATAGTTTATTTTTGTTTGGAAAGTATCATTTTTGTTTAGAAAGAAATGATTATTCCTAAGCAGCTGGAATGAATCCAGTAAATATCCTGGCCATCTCATGATCAGCTATAGATATATAAGCAGAAGGGAAATGTGTAGTCAGACACAATCAGGTTATGGTTATTTTGAATTTGGTGTGGACTATTATTTTTAGTGGCTCTGGTTAATGACTTGATTCTTTCCCCTGTACTCTGTAACTTTTAAGCTGAATCCCAGGGAAGTAATTCTCTGTGCTGCAATTGGTATTGTAGTAGGAGCTGCAGTGATCTGTATGTTTAAACAGCCTCTCACTGTTCCCCCACCTCCCCGTCTCTCATTGAATGTCTGTGAGATGGCTTTACGTCCCACCCTTTCCTGGAATGTGTGTTGAGATGAATAGACTGTCTGAGCAGCTCCCAGGTAGTCAAAGCTTTTGTGACCCTGATCAGGCAGCAATCACATGCCCAAGGCATGAACGCTGAGCACCTATGCAGCAGAGACCCTGCATGGACACTGCCTGAGATGGGGTTTGACTAACCAGACGTGGCCAAGTCATCTCTAGCCACAGACCAGAAGAAGCACGTCCTTAGAAGGGGAAGGAGCCAGATGCTCAGAGAGCACACTCTCAAGATTGCAGCTCCCAGGAAGGCCCTTGGCCCAGACTGCCTGGCCAGTGGTTGGCCGCATTACATTCCATTGTGCCTCAGGAAGACTTACCTCCATTGTGCCTTCTATCACTGATCTTGGGGAAACTTACCTCACAGAATCCTGACCTCTCCTGTGCTGTGCCTGTCCCGGAAGAATCCTGGGGTGTCCAGTCTCTGGAAGCGTGAGTATGGATATGTGAGTCTGAATGTGACCCCTTCACCCCGCTTTCTTGAGCTTAGTTATCTGTGAAATAAATGTGCTGCTTTCTGCCAAACTCTGATGGGTCATTAGTCCTCTCTAAGCTTAGTAGCTGGCCCAATTTCAGATAACAGGTATAATTGAATAGAAACAGAGAGATAGTCATGTTAGTCTGTGCTCCAACAAAACAAAACAGCAAAAATGATCTGATGAAGTGGGTCTGTGCCACGAAAGCTCGTCACTGAATAAATCATTTTGATCGTTTTTAGGGTATAATTGAGTTATTTTCTCTTGTTTCATGAATAAATTACTTTTTTTTTTTTTAATCAGATGGTTTGATCCCTGTGTCCTGGAGAAGTTTCTGAGTATATTCATGTCTTAGACTGAAAGGCCAACTTTCAGATTACAGCCGTTTTTATCAATCTCTCTCCTAAGGGAAGGTTGAGAGTTGGGATCTTATCCCAAAGGGACATCTCCAAAGCCGCATCTACACGTGCCACCTACTTCAAAGTAGCGGCGCCAACTTGGAAATAGCGCCCATCACGGCTACCCATGTTGGGCGCTATTTTGAAGTTAACATCGACGTTAGGCGGCGAGACGTCAAAGTCGCTAACCCCATGAGGGGATGGGAATAGCGCCCTACTTCGACGTTCAACGTCTAAGTAGGGAACGTGTAGTCGTTGCGCGTCCCGCAACATCAAAAGAGCGGGGTCCTCCATGGCAGCCATCAGCTGAGGGGTTGAGAGACGCTCTCTCCAGCCCCTGAGCTCGATGGTGGCCGCGTGGAGCGGCCCCTTAAAGCTCCCTGCCCCCTGCCTTCCTGTGCAGGAAGCTGAGAGAACGTGCAGGTGGCAGCCCAGACACGTAGCCAGCCTGCACGTCCCTCAGCAGTCCCACACACACCCCACCTGACGCAATGGCTGCCCGCCAGCCCCCCAAGTGCCCCCAGGGGAACCCCCCCACAAGGGGAGCCAGGGCTCCCAGCCCAGCAGCCAGGCGGGGAAGCGGCAGCGGGACCCCTCCTGGACAGAGGCCGAGCTTTGGGACCTGCTGGGGCTCTGGAGCGAGAAGGAGGTGCTCCAGGTAATGTGGGGCAAGAGGCGGAACGTGGATGCGTTCACTTGGCTGGCCAAGGGCCTGGCCGCCCGAGGTCACCCTGACTGCACTCCGGATCATGTCCGCAGTAAAGTGAAGGAGCTGCGGCAGGGTTACGCCCGGGCCTGGGATGCTGCCAGCTGATCTGGGGCCGCCCCCATCACTTGCCCCTTTTACAGGGAGCTCAGGGCCATCCTGGGCCCCCGGCACACCTCCTCCCCTCTGGCCATGCTTGATACCTCGGCCGACGAGCCCCAGCAGGCCCCAGAGGCGGAGTCCGCCCCGGAGGCAAGCCCTGCACCCTGGGGGCCCCCCCAGGAGCCCACCCCTGGGGCACCAGAGGAGGAGGGGGAGTCCTCCTCCAGTGACACCAGCCTGAGGATCGTCCTGCCATCCAGGAGCTCCAGCCGGGCGTCCGCCCCCCGGGTGTAACCCGACTGTGGGAGTGGACCATCAGGTATGTACCCACCCTGGTGTACACCCCTGGGGTTGAGGGGCGGGGGTAATAGATATGAGCAGGGCCCTCCACATGCCCAGATGACCATGGCCCCAAGGACAGCAGTGGCATGTCCCTTAGAAGAGTGCATCAGCCCCTGCCCCCCCCAGCACGACAGTGCCATGCCCCATCCTCGGGGCTGGGGGGAGCGTAACCTCTAGGGTCCCCCGGGGGGAAGGGGGTGGGACACCCAGCAGCAGCAGCATCAGCAGCATGTGATGGAGTGGGGGGAGTGCAAATGCGAGACTCAGGCTACATATGAGAAACAAGCAGAATAGTTCCCAGTGGCTAAGGATGACCTTGGGGCTACAACTGGCAGGTTACACCTCTGCCCTGAACAAAGAGGAGGGAGGAGCCGAGCTGGGTTTGAATTGGGGGCGGCAGTTAGAGGCTAGGGGAAGGGAGAGCTAGAAGGCAGCCAGCCTGAGGAGGGGGAAAGCTACACCCCAGAGGGGCACCCCTCGGGGTCTTCTCCCCAGGACGGGTTGGAATGACTGTCTCTGACTGCTGTGCTGTCGCTTCTGTGAGAAACTGGGCATCTGTTGCCTAATAAACCTCCTGTTGTACCTGCTGAGTGAGAGTCACTCCTGCCAGCGGACAGGGTGCAGTGCAGGGGGACCCCTGAACCCCATCACAGCAGCATCTCCCGGGGACAGGGATGGGGAACCAGCAGGAGAGGGGTGGGGGGACAAGGGCCACGGCTCAGGGCCCACACTAACGGCTGTCTCCATTCTTCTTTCCCCCTCCTGTGTTCTGCAGCTGCACCATCGGAAGGACCGGAGAGTGCCAGCGAGGTGTCAGTGGTCCCGGACAGCCCCCCGGGGCCATCACTCCAGGCCAGCCCCTCAGCGGAGCACCGACCAGCCCCACGGCGGGGAAGACGGCGGACCCAGCACCACCACCCAATGGCGACGGACCCCCAGCTGCTGGCCCTCCACCGTCGGCAGCTGGAGGTCACCGAGCAGCAGCTGCGGGTGGAGGAGCGCCGCCTCCAGCTGCAGGAGCGGGCGCTGGCCTGGCGCCAGGAGGCATGGGGGGCCTTCATGCGGACCTTCAATCGTATCGCCAACTACCTGGCCCCCCATGCCGCGCCGGCCGCCGCTGCGCCCGCCCTGCCTGCTCCAGCCGCTGCTCCAGCCGCTGCTCCAGCCGCTGCACCGTCTGCCATCACACCGCCACCCGCCACTGAGGGCCCTTCTGCCGAGGGGGACCTGGGGCCAGCTGACACCCGCCGGCCGTATCTACCGGTCTGCCCGGCCCCCAGCCAGCCCCGGCCAGGGCTGCGGCCGAGGCGGGGATCCTGGCCGCCCACCCCCAGCGCTGGACATTAGGGGGTGTGGGAACCAGGACGTGGCCCCCCGCCACCCCCTTTGTATATATTCCCCCCACTGTTATGTTCTTTTGTAAATAGTTTGTATATTTGACCCCTGTTACTATGCTGATCCTTGCCCCCCCATGTACATAGTTCTCCCCTTTCATCTTATCTTATTTATAATACATATATATATGTTAGATTTTGCCTGTAAATAGTTAGTCTTGTTGATAATAATAATAAGAGTTCTACAGATATTTGACTTGACGAACAACTGTCTGCTTTTATTTACAAGAAAAGTCGGGGGGGGGTGCTCTTGGGTGCTCTGTGGTGTGGGCGTAGGGGCAGAGAGTGTTGTGGAGGATGGGGGGTGGCAGTGGGGGGCCTGCCAGCGTTCACCCCGCAGCCTCATCGAACTGGGCCCACAGGGCCTCCCAGACCCGGGTCCCTTCGGGGTCCACCTGGTGACTGGGGGCAGCGGGTGGCTGCACATCGGCCCTGCCGGCCTCCACAGCCCAGCCGTGAAAGAAGGCCCCCCCCTTGCTCTCCACCAGGTTGTGTAGGGTGCTGCACGCGCCCACAATCTGGGGGATGTTGGTGGGGCCCGCATCAAGGCGGGTGAGGAGACAGCTCCAGCGCCCTTTGAGGCGGCCAAATGTGCACTCCACCACCTGGCGCGCGTGGTTCAGGCGCTGGTTGAAGCGCTTCTGGATGGCTGACAGATGGCCCGTGTACGGTTGCATGAGCCAGGGCCGCAGGGGGTATGCCGCATCTGCGATGATGCAGAGGGGCATGGTGGTGTCCTCCACAGGGCTCTCCCGCTGGGGGATGTAGGTCCCCGCCTCCAGCCGGCGGCACAGGCCTGAGTTCTGGAATACCCGGGCGTCGTGGGTGCTGCCAGGCCAGCCCACATATATGCCCAGGAAACGGCCCCGGCTGTCCACCAAGGCCTGGAGGACCACTGAGTGGTAGCCCTTCCTGTTTAAGTAGCGTCCTCCACTGTGTTCTGGGGTGCGGATGGGGATGTGAGTCCCATCCAGAGCCCCGAAGCAATTGGGGAAGCCCAGGGTGGCAAAGCCCGCGATGGCGGCATCCGGGTCCCCAAGCCTCACGAGCCTGTGGAGGAGCAGGGCATTGATGGCGCGGACAACCTGCAGGGGAAGCACATGGGAGAGCGCCAATGAGGGGTGTGCAGGGTGTGTGTGGCCCTCCCCTGCCAGGGCCTCCCTCCCCTCCCCTCCCTTGCCAGGGCTGCCTCCCGCCATGGGTCCTCTTACCTCCATGAGGACAGCCCCGACAGTGGCCTTGCCGATGCCAAACTGCTGGCCCACGGATCGGTAGCTGTCTGGAGTGGCCAGCTTCCAGACAGCGATGCTGACTCGTTTCTCGACACTGAGGGCACGCCGCATGGCGGTGTCCTGGTGCCTCAGTGCAGGGGTGAGCCACTGGCATAGCTCCAGAAATGTCTGCTGGCTCATACGAAAGTTCTGGAGCCAGCGGTTGTTGTCCCACTCTCCGAGCACCAGCCGCTCCCACCAGTCGGTGCTCGTGGGGTAGCTCCACAGCTGGCGGCGTGTGTGGCTGGGGGGCGGTGCTGCAGGGTTGGGGGTTGCGTCCTCCTCCCCTGCGGGCAGCTCCTCCTCTGTGGCAAGGAGGTGCTCGGCTGCCTCCTGCATGGCATGGAGCAGGGCGAGCACTGCTCCTGCAGGGGCAGCTGTGTGGACTTCTGGTGGCTGCTGCTGCTGCTTGGGGTCTATGCCTGCGTCGCTCGAGGTGTGCGTGCCTGTGGCTCTGCAGACCGCGTGCTGTGCAGGCTGCGTGTGTCTTGGAGGGGCCCTTTAAGGGAGCGGCTAGCTGTTGCCCCGGAAGCGCTAGTCCGCCCTGTGACCCTGTCTGCAGCTGTTCCTGGCACCCTTATTTCGATGTGTACTACTTTGGCGTGTAGACATTCCCTTGCAGCGCCTATTTCGATGTGGTGCTGCCCAATGTCAATGTTCAACATCGACGTTGCCAGCCCTGGAGGACATGTAGACGTTATTCATCAAAATAGCCTATTTCGATGTAGCGTTCACGTGTAGACGTAGCCCAAGTGTGTCTTCCTGGGTTAAAGGGACTTTTTTTTTTTTTTAACTGGGGTGGTAGCAGCTACCTCCGAGGGTGAGGGAATCTGTGATCTTGGGCAATTTTTTAAGTAGAACCTTTATAGGCTAGGTATTTTTAAGGTTTGGCAGGCCCCCACTTTCTGCACTTGGAGTGTCAGATTGGGGAGGCAGCCCTGACAGTCATTAAGGACTAGAACCTGATAACAGTCACAAAGGGATTAGACATTTATATGGATATTAGAGTTACAATAATTGACAATGAAAAATTGGAAGGGATATTACATTATGGCTGTGTCTACACTTGCCCCCTACTTCGAAGCGGGTATGGTAATTAGCCTGATCAGAGAATACTAATGAAGTGCTGCAATTCATATGCAGCACTTCATTAGGCTAATTCACCCCGTGGCAACTTCAAAGTGTCAGACTTCACATAGTAGCCTTCTCATAGGTCTCACCTGGATCTGTCATATTTAGAGATTAGCTTCAACCATGAAACACAAGGGCTATGCCTACACTTGCCCCCTATTTCGAAGTGCCTGCGGCTACATGGCATGCCAGCACTTCAAAGTTTGACACTTGGAAGTTGCTGTGGGGAGAATTAGCCTAATGAAGTGTTGCATATTCATTGCAGCACTTCATTAGTATTCTCTGATCAGGCTAATTACCGTATCCCCTTCAAAGTAGGGGGCAAGTGTAGATATAGCCCTTGTGTTTCAGGGTTTAAGCCAATCTCTAAAAATGACAGATCTAGGTGAGACCTATGTGAGGGGCCAGTCATTCCATGTCTGCCTGCTGCATGGGTCCTGCAGCATCTGGGACCGACCATTGTTCGAGGCAAGGCACTGGCCTACAAAGATCTTTGATCTAATCTAGTCTGACAATTCCTATGTTCCTGGCTTTTTTAAATGAGACCCAATGTATATTGTTTGAGCTAAGGACTGTGGAATTTTCAGACACTGGCATTTCTGGCTGAAGATAAGGATTGTGTATGACTTGTTGATAGCTTTGACATTGTGTATTCTGTGTAATTTATCTTTTTCTGGCTGAAATCTTCTGAGGTCATGTGTATTGCTAACGTGAACTAATTTTAATTTCTGAATGTGTTCCCTTGCACAGCTGTAATGTGAGGTGAGATGCTAAGATAACGTGATCACTTACAATGCTGTATTTTTGGGAAATTATCCTGCCCCTGTGTGGGAGGCTATGTTTGGATGTGTAAATGCCACAGAGATCAACAAAGGGCTAATGAGACCAATTGCCTGACCTTGTTGCACTTGGAGATGGTGTGGGATTCAATTCAGTGGCAGACCCAGCTGGGGAGGAGATGGATGGTTTCCATAAAGGAAGAAGCTCAGAAAGTGCTTGAGGAAGAGATTGGAATCTCAATCCTGTAACACAGGCGGGTAGAAAGGAGCTGTTGTTATTGTTTGGTTTTAGAGATCTGGGGAAAAGCCTTGAACTGACATAAAATCCCAGGGGAGACAGAAGACTTCTGGTTTGCTTCATATTTTAATATCCGTGGGAAGACTCCAGAAGGACTTAGCTGAGGCGGGGCGGGGGTGGGAAGAGGTCAGTGTGGGAGAGTTGGCCAAGAAAGGCACAGGGCTGAATAAATGAAAAAGGGAAAGCACACAGGTTTTTATCGTGTGACATCTAAGTTGTTAGTTAGACCAGTACAATGGGCTACGTGGAGTCTAAATACTTATGCCAGTTTAGAATTGGCTGAATACGAGCCACAAAAAGATGCACTGAAACCAAAATCAGGATGTCAGTATAGGGGTTTGTTTTGGTTTCAGAATTGGTTTAGAAATTGCCTTTAAATTAAATGGTCTCATGTTGATAAGGCCAAGAATATGCTACATTCTTTCGGTAGCAGAGCCTGGTGGTGGATGTCAGCCCGGGTATGTAGTCAGAGTGATGACTTGCATTTTAAGTCCCCTTTGTTGACCAAGGACGTACACGACTTGAATACTGAAAAGTGCAGCTCCCTTTGACCAGAGTACCCGTTTTTCAGAGTGGGAGGCCAATGACTTTTTTTTCAGTATAATTTGTAAAAAATACATTTCAAATGTGCTATACTTAAAGGACAGATGAGGTGTTATGGTATGTGTTTTACACAGCTAACTCTTTTTACTCATGGGACTAGCCTCGGCTTTGTTCTGTTTAGATATACAGATCTTTGTGAGCTTTAACCATGTGAAGTAGATCTCTGTCATTGTAAACTGTTGAACTAAACTTCTCCCTATGATTACTGTGACTTTACCCTCCTGCCCCCAAGTCTGTCCTATCTGATGCTGCAGCTAAAGTATCTTCTCCCACAACTCTGTACCCTTCACTCCTCAAATACCGCCATAGATTTTGGTTGCATTCAAACTCCTTGTCCTTCCCTTCCTATCTCTATGAGCCATCCATGCATTTGCTTAGCCTGCTCTTATATCCCTGTTCTCCAATTACCATTAATCCACACCTTCCAAATCCTCTTACCTCACTGGGCCCTTCTCCCATTTTCTGCCTCACACCTCCCATACGCTGGGGCCTGTACCAGGAACACTGGCCCTGTCCGCATCTATAAAGTGCCTTTTCTCTCGTCCCTGAATCCCTCCTTTAAAACTCAGCTCAGTAAACCAGCTTCTCACCAATAATCCCCATGCCTTTCCCCTCCAGAGCTGCCCCCTGTGCTGCCTTGTACATGTTCTTGCCAAACTTAGATAGTGAGCACTTAACAACAGGACATATTTTATCTGTTGTAACATGCCATGTAACTTCAAGGTGTTACAGAATTGTTAGCCAAAGGAACTGTTTACTGTGTATACCTGGAAAAGCTCATCTATGTTGTAGTTGGTGCTGCTACTACTACTGCTATGACCAGTAGAGGTCATGCACACTCTAGCAAATGCATACTCTCTGTTACTTATCTCGCAAATCTGTTTCATACTTTAGAAATCACTCATCTGGCAAATATCAGAGAGGTAGCCAAGTTAGCCTGCATCTTCAAAAACAACAAGAAGTCCTGTGGCACCTTATAGACCATCTGGCACATGTCCCAAGTTCATCAGGACCGAGAGCCATCACAGGCCAGGTGGCAAAGGTGGGAGGGGCCCGTCCAACAAGAGTGAAAGGATGGGGTTAGAGCAGTCACCTGCCCCCCTAGTTCCCTCAGAGCAGCTCAGTAGTGCAACAGCAGCATTTCAAAGGGGCCTGGAGCTCTGGTGGTTGCTGCTTGGTCAGTGGTGATGACCAGAGCTCCGTGCCCCTTTGACGTGCTGGGCCCCAGGATAATGGATCCGTTTGCCCCACCTTGTCGATGAGCCTGCACACATTAGTTGAAATTTGAAAAAATGGTTTTACTCAAACTAAGGTTGTTGGCCCCTATCCCTGGGCCTGTCTGTCGGGAGCACTATGCTGAACTGGGGTAGGTGGAAGGGTTGCTCCAAAAGGCAACATCACACTTTGGTATGCACTCTCCCAGTCCTGAAGCTGTCATATCTAGCAGTGTGCAAAGGCCTGCTCCCTCTCATGCAGATGGGGGTGGGATTTGAGGGGGTGGGAGACAGATGAATCAAAGTTCAGAACAGGCCACAGGGCACCCATCTACCTCTGCTTTCTTCTGGACGTGTCTGGGCAGCTAGCTTCCTATAGGTGAGGTACAAAAACTTGAGACCCTTGAACCACTTCAACTGGAACAGCAAACATCAAAAAAGCATGATCTTGGGGAAACCTGGATAAGTGGCAGTGCTAATGGGGGGGAGGGTATGGGCGCAGCTGGCATGATAGCCACCAGGGAAGACTCCTTGAAGTGGAGTGATCCTTCCAGACTTAACTGCACCGGTTCTAGAGACATAAACCAGCCTTGTAGGGAAGCTCATGCCTCTTTTGAGATCATGTGAGCCCCTCAGCCACAGACTATGCAATGTGACTGAAAGGAATAACTAAAAACAAGGTTAGGGCAAATGCTGATGTCTTATGAAATGCTTGGGTAATACTTCAAAAACAGCAGTAAGTCCTGTGGCACCTTGTAGACCAACAGATATTTTGGAGCATAAGCTTTCATGGGCAAAGACCTGCTTCTGACAAAATATCTGTTAGTCTATAAGGCTCCACAGGACTTCTTGGTTTTGAAGGTACAAACTAACTCATCTACCTCTCTAATGCTTGGATAACACTTGTCATAGGAGGCATAGAAGCCCTTCCGTAAGCTGTTTGACAAGTCCCATTGTAAGTTGTCCAATGAAGTTTATTTTATCAACCTAACAAATAACTTCCCTTGGAATTTAACCAGTTCTACCATAAAATACTGAGGAGACAGGAGGGAAGATACTTCTAGGTTACCTTTTTTGTAACCGAAGGGTAACTCCTGGAATTATTTTAAAAGTCAGCTTTACATTTTTTTAAAAAAGGATAGATCTGTCTTGCAGGTGGCTCCCACCATTGGCATTTTCAAGTATTGCAAGTCATTCTTATCTCCTAGTGGGCTGAACCAAATCCCAGGTTTGAACTCCTCTCCATGGGCTTGCAGTGGCACAGGAAACACTTAATAGTGGGGGTGCTGAAAGCCAGCCCCCTTACCCTAGTCCACTCCCACTCCCACTCCCAGAGCTAGGGGCTGGTAGCTGGGACCCCAGCTAAAACCTTGGCAACATCCGGGTGCTGCTGCACATCTAGTTCCCCTGCCTGTGTTTGAAATGCGGATCCAGATGTGAGATCTGTATCTGTTAGAGAAAACCTGCTATGGAGGGCTTGAGGTGAACTGACTGTTGGAAGCAGTAAAATAGGTTGTTGGCTAGCTTCTTAGAAGTGTAATTTGTATGGGTAATAAAACAATAAGCTGCCAACGTAAGCATTCCATGTAATTAGCTAGAATCTGATCTGTAAATTGATTTGCCTGCAGAGCTGTGCTGACTTGCACCCGCTGAAGATGTGGCCTTTTATAATTTTAGTATAGAATTAGCCCTGTTGCTTTAGATGACCCACAGAAGAAAAAGGCTGGTGGTCCCTCTTTGGGTATTTGTACTGTGATGCATTTTTCATATCCGTGAATTTGGTAGGGCCCAACTCCTAAAAGAGTATCTGGCTGTCTCTGAATGGCTATGGTCACACTACAGCAACCTGCTGACAGAAGTCACTGTTGGAAGAGATTTCCCTACAAAACTTTTGTAGACAGAGTGCGGCCACACGCAAAAGCCGATCAGAAGAGCACTCTGCTGGCGTCTGGAAGCACAGCAGACAGGGCTGCCCATTCTCCTGGACACCCTGTCTGTCGGGAGAGGGCCCCCAGAGCATCCACACAGCCTTTTTTTTTTTTTTTTTGTCAACAGAACCTGTCAACAAAAGGTGCTCTTCCTCGTCTGGGAGAGGCAGAAAGTTGTTGGTGGAAGTGCCGACTTTCGTTGACGTACTGTTGACAAAACACATTTTGTGTGTGGACATTCCACCAGGTTTGTTGACTAAACCGGAGTTTTGTGGGCAAAACTTGCTAGTATAGCCATAGCCGCAATTATTGTGAATTTCATCCTAAATACTGTAGCATGGGAGTAACCAATATATCCAAGAACTGACTGTATCAGTTCTCTACACAATTATAAGTTATCTTCAACATTGTGGTGACAATCTGTGCTGCCATTAAAGCTTGTCATCGGTGACAATATTGATCTTGATCAGTAATACTGAACCAATGTTGCTCAGGACAGTCACTTTTTAAACTTAAATAGCTAACTATGAAAAGCATGTTGCAACTTGTTCAGTCTACTAATAGCAAAAAATCTTAAACATTTAACTTTGTAGATACATTATTTAAAAAAATAATCAAAGAAATATCAGACACTAGAAAATATGGAAACATGACATCTTTCTAAAATGTCATTTAAGCCTATATTTGTCCACCAAAGGCTACACTTTGAGGATCAATTTCAAATGCTCAACTCAAGACAGACACATTTCATGCATTTTATATGTATTTCAGTCCTGTTAAAATGGAAATCATCACAGAGCCTTAACTCTAGCAGTGCTGGTACACTGAAGACCCTGTAGAGGTCTTTGGATTTTTTTGGTCATTAGACTGTATATTTAATTCTTCTTGCACTTTAAGGTAGATGCATCACTAAGTGGCTGTATTTAGTCACTCAGCGCTATTTATGGAACACAACTGTCTTAAGTACAATGTGTCCAGTCTCCAAAATCAGGAAGGAAAACACTCCATCAGCTTATCCTGCTTATCATGAAACCATCTTGTTTCAAACAAGTTGTGTGTCAGATTTCTAGACGATTAGGTCAAAGATGCTAGTCAGCGTGGTCGTTATTACTTTATTGCAAAAGCTAACTGATGTATAGAGTAGTTTCTCAAACTCTTAAAATCTGAGCCCTCACCTCTTCTTTAGGAAAATAACCCAATTGCAAGTTCCACCACCCGGAAATTCTGCCATGGGATGTTACGTTTATATCTGTTCCAACTCATCTTTAGCTTCCCTCTTCCTCAGCTGGCCGCCATCCCACCAATGTTCCCTGTAAGCTGAGCATTTGGGAGGCCACCCAGGAGAGACTCAGGTGCTGCCGAGCTGTTTAACAGAGCACCCACAGCCAGCAGCGTGTGTTTCTGATGGTGATGCACACCCACACATCCCTTAGTGCACATAACAAAATTTATTCTGCACATTGATGGGAAAAAAATAGAGGGAACCCTGCCTTCCCCCCACTGCTTGAGGAATGCTTGTCTCACTTTTCATACAATGGCACTTTCATTTAAAAAATACTTTCAGCAGTGAAATAGTTAAGTGCTGACTTCTAAAGGATCATCTGTCTGGCATTTGAGTCAGGAGGGAAGGACGTGCATGAGCCATGGATGCAGACGCAGCAGAGAAGTGAGGATTGATCACATGAGTGGAATTAAGGAGCAAGCTGCAACTCTTACTAAACTTTAACGCAAGGGAGGGGGCCTCTCCCATACCAGGCATTGAACTGGTTCCAATGTGGCAGTTACATGCTCATAAGAGATATCACTGGAGGTAAGCTGTCTTCAGCCTACTCTCCCTGCAATCCTCCAGGCTTGGGTCTTTGAGTTCTAGCACTCCCCGCACCCCAGACAAGATGGATGGAGAGTGCAGCAAAGTGGGGACCTCAGCCCTCCATGAGATGGGCCCTCTCATGGTGGCGCATAACACAGGGAAGGCTAGCTGTCCCAGAACGGCTGGGACCATGGTATGGCTGTCCAGCTGATGGGCATTGCCACCAGCTGGAAGGGATCCAGCCATGCCACCCACTGGGAGCTGGGAGGCCAAGAGACCTCAGAGTGTTCTGGGGCTGGGCAAAGTAGCCTGGGGTGGGGGGCCAGCTGCTGCAGTGGGGGCCTGGGCTTGGCTCTATGGGGGCAGAGGGGAGACTGCAGAAGAGGTAGAGCTGGGACGGGGGCTTGCTGGGCATTCACCCCCTGTCCATGAAGGCCACAGGGTCTCTACCCTCTCCCTTGAGCCCTAGGCCCATGACCAAAATCCCACATCCTTTGCCTCTGGGAGGTGTTCATTTGATTCTCTTAACTGCATGGAAAGGGCCACAGGGGTGACCCTGACTAGCCTGGTAACTCCATGCCCACTCTCCTCTGCCCCACTCCAAACATGCTGCCTCATAATACAACTCCTACCAATCCATTGCTTCACCTCCCATAGCCCGATGTCAGTACCTCCTGCCAACCAATGTACATCACAAGCCCTGGAACCTGGCGGATTGTAACAGATGCCCCAGTGCTTTGTCACTGAACCCCTGTCTGGAGGTATATCTGGGTGATCTCTCTCTTCACTTTTCTTCTAGCCTTGCCCATGCAGTCTGGGTCTGTGGCTCCCCACCAGACCCACCTTATGAGCATTTCTGATCGTCCCCCGCTTCACCTTGGTTAAGCAGTCACGGCTGGAGATAACATTCCCCTGGATTCTGTCTCTCAGTTTAGCTGCTGTACAGTGCCTGAGAAAACTGTCCTGCTTACTCACTTCAGGGAGATGAAGCGGGTATGCATTGCTGCATAGGGTAGCAGACAGAAGCTGCACCACCCCTCTGTACCTGCACCAAAATTTTAATTGCTAAATGGAGTGGCTCCATGTGGTCCCCCCCTGCTGGCACGAACTGCCCCTGCATTGCTGGTCAGCGAGCACAGAAGTTGCACAAGCAGATCCCACCTCATACCCAGCGTCCCCTGTAAGCTGGGACTTGAGCACCTTCTGTGGAGCGATTCAGGTGCCACCCCAGCTGACTCGCAGAGTGCCCACCCCCAGCAGCCTGTGTTTCTATTGGTGGCACAGATCTGCACATGCCTTGTGCACATAGTAAAACGTATTCCACCTATGGATGGGAAAAATCAGAGGGAACGCTGCCCAGGGCTCTTCCGCCAGCCCACTGGCCCTGGAGCCTAGCTCCGACCCAGCTGCCCTCTCGTGGCTCCAAGGCAGCGTGGACTGCCTGCAGTTCCAGGCAGTGCATGTGCACTGGCTAGCTTCTGAAACAAGCCCGTGGGATGAGGGGCTTTTCTGCCATTTGCCTGCCACTCTGTTCCTCGGCATAGAAGTCAGTTCTGTAGCGCCTGGATTTCCTGTGCACCGCAGCCTGCCTCTGTTGGGAGTCACAACCTCCACCGGCTGCTGCTGTCTCTGCCTGGATCCGGAATGAATGAGTATCCAATTCTGGGTCAAGACTGCAGCAACACAAGACTTTGTTTGTCCCCCTCCCTTCAGTACTGCCCTAAATTGGTACCTTAACAGAACTGAAAGAAGTTCCACAGAGCCGCTTTTAGCAGGTTCAATCCTGGAAGCTGGGGAATGCTAGCCAATCAGCAGCCTTCTCTCCGTCTTCTCCCAGCAGGCCAATGGGTGCCAGGGACTCCTGCAGGAAGCCGCTTCTTCATGTACCTTAGTAAAGGTCTCCCTCCTGCATGGCTGGTTCTGGCTTCACTGCATTCCCCACTTGTATGAAAAAAAAAAAGATCATATCATGAAACTCGTTGGAAGCACTCCTCTGAGCAGAAGTGGTCTAAAATGCTTCCTTGCTCAGATGCCCTGAAAAAACCCTATATTTGTTAGTCTTTAAAGCGCCACATGACTGCTGCTTTGTGTTGTTAGAATAGACTGACACAGCTACCTCTCTGTTACTATAAGCGAAAGGCAAGGTATTGAACTACGCTGAAGAGCTGGTCTAAGAAAAGATGTTACTACAGCCCCTTTGTCTCATTTCACTGAGCATTTGTTCTAACAGCTGTTTAAACTAGATACATTTTGGCAAATGTGCTAGAGGCAGTCCTGTTATAAGAATTGCACTTATCTAGTCTTCCATGATAGTACATCAGCCTGGAAAAAGAAGCTCAGGTTACTGAGAAGGCAGTTTAATGCCTTGTGATAGCCAGTAATTCCTCAAATCACTGTCCATTGTGTCATCTCCTTTCCTCCTGTTGTCTTGAAAACTTCTTACAATATTGGTTTGTGTTAGAAATTGAATTCATGGAAGTTCTATCTCACTTTCCCATCAAGAAAAGTAACCTGTTGCTTAAATAAGTTTTATACAACAACATAAAGACTTTTCCAAAATTTATTATATCAAATACAGTCTGATCAATAGCCTAAATAGATTGGTAAATCTGCAAAAACAAACTACAATGCAGGTGTTCTTGTGGTGCACATCACTGGGGTTCCCAAATGAACAGCATTTTTAATGCTGGACTTAATCCTGAGACAAGCACCCATCATACCTCAAAGTGGCTACAGGAGATTCTTAAGTAATCAATCTATTTAGTCAAGTCCCAAACACTCTAATCCAGCAAGGCACGTAGAGAGAATACAGAGTGTGCATCTGAACATCTGTCTACTCACACCATCCATTGTAGAACAACCTGAAATATCAGCCGTTATCTTCCTCAATACCTTTCTCTTTATCAATGACCATTATTCTGGCACCCCCTGAGGGCTGCACCCATTCTTCCCACACACAGGCTGGCATACAACTTTTAGAAAAACAAAAAGTCTTGTGGCACCTTATAGACGAACAGATATTTTGGAGCACAAGCTTTTGTGAGTGAAGACCCACTTCATCAGATGCATGAGTGGGGGTGGGGGTGGTTTCAGAAGAGTATTTAAAGAGTCGGGTCCCAGTAAGAGAGAGGGCCAGAGCTGACAAGGTCTATTCAGCAAGGTGGAAGTGGCCCATCTCAACAATACTTATGAAAAGAGGAAAAAACAAGTCAGATGAGACAGGGGGATGTGAGCCATTGTCAGCGTCTAATGGCTCACATCCCCCTGTCTGATCTGACTTGTTTTTTCCTCTTTTGATAAGTACTGTTGATACTGGGCCATTTCCACCTTCCTGAATAGACCTTCTCAGCCCTGGCCCTCCCGCTTACTTGGACCCCACTCTTTAAATACCTCTCTGAAACCACCCCACACTCATGCATCTGATGAAGTGGGTCTTTGCCCACAAAAGCTTATGCTCCAAAATATCTGTTAGTCTATAAGGTGCCACAAGACTTTTTGTTTTCTCGAAGCTACAGACTAACACGGCTACCTCTCTGAAACTTTTAGAATGTTACACTGATGTCATGTCTAATGAAGAGGCAGTAGGGGTTTCTTCCCTGTTTGTTTAGTCAGCCTACTACAGCTGGGGTGCCTTTCTCTTACAGGTTAACATATGAATGATCTTAGCTGACAGTGTATGTATATAACCATTTGTTGGCATGGCACTCTGGTGATCAGGCAGCTGTGGACATGCTATCTGAAAGCTGCTGTTGGCTCATGTTTCTAGGGCTGACTGGTTTCGTTATAAACAAATATCCCCCTGGCACACACTGTTTCCAGTTCCCTAGAAATCAGATGGCCGGTAGTATATTTGGGACAGACTAAAAATTATTGGCTTCCAACCTGATGCAAGCTGCTAACACCAGTGTCCTAGATGATACAAGCCTGTCAGTTCCTTACATTTCAACTGAATAAAATAAAGGCTAAAGCTAGAGGGGGATAGGGAGGTGAGAGGCGGAAGGTGGAAGGGAATGCATTGACATCGGCTCCTGTTCTTCCTAGGTTAATATTCTAAAAGCTTTTAGAAAAGCTCCACTTGCAACTTTTGCAATCCTTGTTGCAAAATGTAGTAAACTCTGTTATATCCAGCAGTCCCAAAACTGGGAGGTTGTCAGATATTCAAATATTCTGGATAATAGAGAGGTGTCCCTAGCAATGAATAAGGCTAAAGAAAAATAAGTTTAGATATTAAGAAACAAACAAATGTATGCAGAGTACTTTATTTACCAACAACAGTAGTATTGTACACTCGAAACTTATAGGCTGTGTCTACATTTGCATTGCTCTTTCGAAAGAAGCATGCAAATGAAGGAAACTGAGAATGCAAATGAGGTACATATTTACATATTGGATACCACATTTGCATATTCTTTCAAATGAGTTTCTTTCGAAAGAAGAAAAGCAATGTCGACACATCTCTTTCGAAAGTAAACCCCATCTTCAAAAGAATCCTTCTTCTCATTTAATGGGAAGAAAGGTTCTTTTGAAGATGGGGTTTAGTTTCCAAAGAGCCATGTCTACACTACTTTTCTTCTTTCGAAAGAAGAATATGCAAATGAGACACCAGATATGTAAATCTGCACTTCATTTGCATTTTTTATTTCCTTCATTTACATGAACATAAGAACAGCCATTACTGGGTCAGACCAAAGGTCCATCTAGCCCAGCATCCCATCTGCCAACAGTGGTCAGTGCCAGCTGCCCCAGAGGGGGTGGACTGAAGACCATGATCAAGTGACTAGTCTCCTGCCATCCATCTGTAGCCTCTGACAAACAGATGCTGGAACATCATTCCTATCCCCGGCTAACAGCCTTTTATGGACCTGACCTCCATGAATTTACCTAGCTCTTCTTTGAACTCTTTTATAGTCCTAACCTTCACAGCCCCCTCTGGCAAGGAGTTCTATGGGTTGACTGTGCGCTGTGTGAAAAAGAACTTTCTTTTATTAATTTTAAACCTACTAATTAATTTCATTTGGTGTCCTCAGGTTCTTATATTATGGGAACAAATAAATAAGTTTTCTTTATTCACACTCTCCACACCTGTCATCATTTTATATACCTCTCATATCCCCCCTCAGTCTCCTCTTTTCTAAACTGAAAAGTCCCAGTCTCTTTAACCTCTCCTCACATGGGACCCGTTCCAAACCCCTCATCATTATAGATGCCCTTTTCTGAACCTCTTTTGGAAGAGAAATGCAAGTGTCGACACAGCCGTACTATATTTATTTGTATTTATTTTCACTATAATATACTTATGGGAAACATAACTAAAATTCACTTATGGTTGAAATGCTGGTTATTTGAGAGATCTGGATGATAGAATGCTGGATATGAGAGAGTTTACTGTTAGTGAAACTGGTTAGTGGGTCTGATGCCCCTATAACTTGAGCAGATATTTATAAAGCAATGCTGTAGCATGGGTACAGAATGTAACCACTTCAGATCGGTAACATTCGTCCCTTAAGAATGATAACATTTTTACACTCCACTTCACTGAAAATACACCACTAACTAGGGTGTGACGCAATGACAGAACTGGAGGAGCTGAGAGAGACGGAGAGGTGCATAAACGAGACTTTTGGGGACATAGTAGAATAGTCCGACCACCACCCTGACAGCCTCGATGCTGTTGAGGAAGGAGAACATCTACCTGCAGCAGAGGGAAATGATCCCGTAGCTGTGATCTCCTTGCGGATGATGTCGGAGTATCCTCTCGCAATGAAGATACCTCTCCAGGGGAGGGAACTCCAGTTATTAGGAAGAGACAGGTTTTAGTTATGGGTGGTTCAATCATTAGGAGCATAGATGGCTGCGTTTGTGATGACCAGGAGAACCGCATGGTGACTTTTCTGCCTGATGTGAGGTTTGTGGATCTCTCGAGACATCTAGATAGTCTTATGTGTAGTGTTGGGGAGGAGCCAGTGGTCATGGTACACGTTGGTACCAATGCCATAGGGTAGGATAGGAGGGAGGTCCTGGAGGCCAAATTCAGGCTGCTAGCTAGGAGATTGAAGTCCAGGACCTCCATGATAGTGTTCTCTGAAATGCTTCCAGTTCCACGTGCAGGGCCAGTGAGACTGCAGCGTCTCAATCCGTGGATGAGACGATGGTGTAGGAGGGAGGGGTTTAGGTTTATAAGGAACTGGAGAAACTTTTGGGAAAGGGGGAGCCTATAAAGGAAAGATGGGCTCCACCTAAACCAAAATGGAACCAGGTTGCTGGCACTTAAAATTAAAAAGGTCGTAGAGCAGTTTTTAAACTAAGGGCCAGGGGGAATCCGACAAGTGCGGAGGCACATGTGGTTCAGACAGTGGCATCCTTTAGGACAGGATCTCTTATTGGAGATTCTCTATGTCCTAGTAAGGAGGAGAGGATGAAAGATGATAAACATGATAAAACACAGGTAGTATCTCAAGAGGAACAGTCAGGTAAAACAGAGTCCCTTTCAATTACAACATGTAATGGCAGACAGCTGAACAGTGACAAGTTTTTAAAGTTCTCATACACAAATGCTACAAGTTTAAATAATAAGATGGGTGAGCTAGAGTACCTCATATTAAATTAAGATATTGATATAGTCGGTATCACAGAAACTTGGTGAAATGAGGATAATCAATAGGACACAGTAATACCAGGGTGTAGAATTTATTGGAAGGACAGAACAGGTCATGCTGGAGTGGGGGTGGCACTATATGTTAAACAACATGTGGAGTCATAGTATAGTAGCATCCTTCAGTCTACGTTGACTATGGATCGCGCCCTTCATAGTTCCGTTTGGCATCCTCATTTGCAGCGTTGGCTGTAACTGTGAAGACCCACACAAGAGTGACAGTCCTTGCTGCATCTGTTGCATATGTAATGGGTGTCTGGCAGGTCCTTGCTGTGCTTTCTGTGGGCTCGCTTCTCCTTTGATAGCTGTCTGATCCTCAACTCACCCTTCTGAAGGCCTTTGTATAGTTCCTGCCTCCATCTGCTGTCATCGTCTGCCAGCTCCTCCCAGCTGTCTGGCTTGATGTCTACTTCCCTGAGGTCTCTCTTGCAAACATCTTTGTAGCGCAGCTGGGGGCGTCCAGGAGGTCTTTTGCCAGAGGCTAGCTCGCCATACGGGATGTCTTTTGGGATCCTTCCATCATTCATCCTGTGGACGTGGCCAAGGCAGCGGAGCCGCCACTGCCTGAGGAGGGTGTGCATAGTTGGGATTCCAGCTTGTTCAAGGATGGTAGTGTTGGACACTCTGTCCTTCCACGATATTCCAAGGATGTGCCTGAGGCAGCGCAAGTGGAAGACGTTCAGCCTCTTTTCCTGGCGGGCATACAGGGTCCAAGTCTCGCTGCCGTAAAGGAGGGTGCTGAGGATGCAGGCTCTGTAGTCTTGCATTTTGGTGTGAGTGTACAGCTTGTTGTTATTCCACACTCTCTCACTGAGTCTGGACAGAGTTGTGGCTGCTTTACCGATCCTCCTATTTAGCTCAGTCTCCAAGGACAGGGTGTCAGTGATGGTGGACCCGAGGTAAACGAACTCATGAACTACTTCTAACGTATAGTTGTCAATGCTGATTGATGGAGAATCAGCAACATCCTGAGCAAGTACATTTGTCTTCTTTAGGCTGATGGAGAGCCCAAAGTCCTTGCATGCTTTGGAGAACCGATCCAGCAGCTTCTGAAGCTCGTCTTCTGTGTGTGACATGACAGCAGCGTCATCTGCGAACAGCATATCTCTGATGAGGACTTCCCGCACCTTAGATTTAGCTTTCAGCCTTGCAAGATTAAACAGTTTCCCGTCAGATCTTGTGTGCAAAAAGATGCCCTCTGTTGAAGATCCAAAGGCGTGTTTAAGGAGGAGTGCGAAGAAGATCCCGAACAATGTCGGAGCAAGGACGCATCCTTGTTTGACGCTGCTCCTGATGCTGAAAACATCCGATAATGTGCCATCGTATTGGACGGTTTCTCTCATGTCTTCGTGGAAAGACTGGATCATCTTGAGTAACTGTGGTGGACAGCCTATCTTGTGGAGCAGTTTGAACAGTCCATCCCGGCTGACCAAGTCGAAGGTCTTGGTTAGGTCAATGACGGCAATATAGAATGGCTTCCTCTGCTCCCTGCATTTCTCCTGCAGCTGCCTCAGAGTGAAGACCATGTCGACGGTAGATCTCTCTGCGCGGAATCCGCACTGTGATTCAGGATACACCCTCTCAGCAATCTTCTGGAGTCTGCTAAGGATGATGCGAGCGAACAGTTTACCAGTGATGCTTAGGAGGGAGATTCTACGGTAACTGTTGCAGTCGCTTCTGTCTCCTTTGTTCTTATACAAGGTTATGATGTTAGCGTCGCGCATGTCCTGTGGAACTTCTCCCTCTCTCCAGCACAGGCACAGTAGCTCATGTAGGGGTTCCAGGAGGGTGTCCGTGGCACACTTGATTACCTCTGGTGGTATACCATCCTGGCCTGGGGCCCTTCCTACTGCAATGTTGTCAGTGGCTTTCTTCAGTTCATCCACAGTTGGTTCCTGATCCAGTTCGTCCATTACTGGTAGGAGTTTGACGGTGTCAAGGGCTGAGTTGACCACAATGTTCTCGCGTGAGTGCAACTCGGAGTAGTGCTCGACCCAGCGCTCCATCTGTTTGGCTTTGTCAGTGATGACTTCACCAGATTTGGATTTCAGAGGTGCCATCTTGTTCTGGGTGGCTCCTAATGCCTTCTTGATGCTCTCGTACATTCCCCTGAGGTTACCAAAGTCAGCACTGGTCTGGATGCTGCTGCGTAGCTTGAGCCAGTAGTTGTTGGCACAGCGCCTGGCTGTCTGCTGTACTGTTTTTCTGGCTGCTCTGAGCGCTTGCAGGGTATTCTGGCTCAGCGAACGTTTGTACTTCAGGAGCGCAGCGTGCCTTTTTTCGATGGCTGGAATTATCTCATCGGCATTAGCTTCAAACCAGTCATTTGTGTTTCTAGCTCTTCTTCCAAACACCGACAAGGCTGTGTTGTACATTGTATCCCTCAGATGCTGCCATCTGGATGTCACATTGGCACCGCCAGGGTTGCTGCGCAGATTCTCCTCGAGGGTCACTCTGAACTTTTCAGCTCTCATTGAGTTAGCTGTCTTTCTGGCAATGGTGTGGGGCCTTCCAGTTGGTTTAGAGTGGTGCAGCTTCTTGGGAATCACCTTGAGTTTGGAGCAAACTAACGAGTGATCCGTATCACAGTCAGCACTATGATAGCTGCATGTCAGAAGGATGTTTTTGAGGTTATCACATCTAGAGATGACCACATCTAGTTGATGCCAGTGTTTTGAGCGTGGGTGTCTCCATGACACTCTGTGCTGTGGCTTGGTTTGGAAAAATGTGTTTGTGATGCACATATTGTGGTACGTGCAAAGTTCGAGAAGATGCTGACCATTTTCATTCATTTTTCCCACACCGAAGTGGCCTAAGCAGGAAGGCCATGAGTCACGATCGGCTCCAACTCTAGCATTGAAGTCACCCAGAATGTACAGTTGTTCGCGAGCAGGTATTTGCGCTATGGCAGCACGAAGCACGTCATAAAACTTGTCTTTTACTTCCAGTGCAGCGTACAGGGTTGGGGCGTAAGTGCTGATCAGGTGGACAGGACTGGTGCGAGTTTGAAATATGACCTGAAGGAGTCTTTCTGATCCGCCCATGACTAATTCCACCATTTGTAGAAGGGTGTTTCTGATGGTGAAACCAACACCATGCTCCCTGGGTTCTTCTTGCGCTTTACCCTGCCAGAAAAAGGTGTAGTCCTTTTCCTTTAGAGATCCCAAATCTGCGAGACGTGTCTCTTGCAGAGCAACAATGTCAACTTGGAGCCTCTTCAGTTCCTCATCGATGACAGCGGTCTTTCGGCTGCGTGCCAATTGGCTGAGCGGTAGTCAGAGGGAGGGGCTCTCTCAGGTAGGCCAGAGCTCTACAGCCCTGCTGGCAAGTGACCAGGGAGCATGCAACCGGGTGCTTGCGAACAGGGTGGTTGCTAACAGGAGGGAGTTTTGAGAGGAGAGTTCAGAGGGGGAGCTTAGAGGGAGCTAAGGGGCCCGCTGCAGCGTGAGGAGCAGGAGGACGAGATCGAGGGATGACAGTGGTGGGCAAGTGGTTTGGGGGTGTCTGGTACGGCTGTGAGGATGGCAGCACCCACAGAGGCTGCTTGCGCCGTGCTGGCTCAGATTGCACGGCTTCCAGGCCCAGTCCTGCGCTCCCTGCATGCATGCGCCGCACCAGATCTGTGGGGCTCCAGGGACAGCCGTAGCCAGATGAAGAGTTGGTAGCTTTGGCTGGGACCCAGGGTGCGGCTGGGCTGCGAGATCAGCGCCTTCCTGGAGGACGTGGGGCTGCAGCAGCGTGTGGCCAGGTGCAGAGAGGCCAGGGGAAGGGGAACCTGGGGGCAGTGAGAACTGATAGGGGGCAGTGTGGTGCAGTCGGGAGACATGGGAGTGGATGGGGGAAAAGGGGACAGGGAGGGAGGATCTGGGGGTGATGGTAGCCGATGAGAGGCAGAGGGGTGGCGAGGAGGGTCCTGGGGAGGCGTGGAGGTTGTCACGGGGAGCTTTGGGGACATGTGGCGCCAGGGAGGTGCAAGAGGTAGTGGGACCATACCCACGTTCTCCATGCCCCACTGCCTTGTGGGTTATCCTGGGAAGGAGCCAAGGCTAAGGGAGTAAACCCTGACAGAAAATCCGGAGGGGAGTCCTAAGGCGGTTCTGTGCCAACTTCTGGCATTGACCCGGCAACTTCTGCAGCTGAGCTGGTACCAGACATGGAGGTTATCCTCTCTTTTGGACTATATCAGTAAAGCCGAGAGGGGAACACTGGCGTCTGGGCAGCCCAGGGTCCCAATAATCGCCCAAGCTCGCACCTGGAGAGGTACTCCAGCATCGCTAACAGCGTTGAACCAACATGGGAAGTAACAGATACCAGTTATAAGCTCTTGCTCGGCTGGCATAGAGAACGAGCGCCAGGGGTTGCCTCCGATGGTGGGAGAGATCGTCGCATCTCACTGGACAGTCACCGCCCGCCTCAAGCTGGGCAGCCCCCAGCCCATAGGGTACTGTCCCGCCACAGTTCACCTGCCTCACTGGGTGCGTGAGGCTTAAGGTTCCCAAACCTGACAAGTGACCTGAAAGCTGAGCACCAGGCAAACCAATAAGAAAATCAACAAGAAAAGGAAACCATCAAAGTTTTAAGCTTGCTTGCTGGAATGTGCGGATCATGCTGACAGGTCTGACTGTAGATCTTCAGGACATCAGCGACACCTGAAAGACTGCTGTGGAGTCAAATGAAGTAAAAATCGTTAATGAACCGAACTGTACCATAGAATGTCTCTGGATAGTAATCCCATGCACAGTCAACCTGTGGAACTCCTTGCCAGAGGACGCTGTGAAGGCCAGGACTCTAACAGAGTTTAAAAAAGAGCTCGATAAATGTTTGGAGTTTAGATCCATAGATGGCTGTTAGCAAGGGATAAGGTATGGTGCCTAGCCTTTTTTCGAAGGTGGGAGATGGATGGCAGGAGACAAATCGCTTGATCATTGTCTTCAGTTCACCTCCTCCGGGGCACCTGGCATTGGCTACTGTCTGCAGACAGGATACTGGGCAAGAAGGACCTTTGGTCTGACCCATTATGGGCATTCTTATGTTCTTATGTTCATGCTTGAATAGTAAGAATATAATGGTAGGGATATATTACCAGCCACCTGACCAGGATGGTGATCGTGACTGTGAAATGCTCTGGGAGATTAGAGAGTCTATCAAAATAAAAAACCCAATAATAATGGGGGATTTCAACTATCCCCGTATAGACAGGGTACGTGTCACCTCAGAACGGGAAGCTGAGATAAGGTTTCTTGACACCTTAAATGACTGCTTCTTGGAGCAGCTAGTCCTGGAACCCACAAGAAGAGAAGTGATTCTTGATTTAGTCCTAAGTGGAGCACAGGATCTGGTCCAAGAGGTGAATGCGTCTGGACCTCTGGGTAATGTGACCTTAATATAATTAAATGTTACATTCCTGTATCTGGAAAAATACTACAGTGGCCCAAGACTGTCGTATTTAATTTCAGAAAGGGGGACTACACAAAAATGAGGAAGTTAGTTAAACAAATTAAAAGGTACAGTATCTAAAGTGAAATCCCTGCCACCTGCATGGAAACTTTTTAAAGACACCATAATAGAGGCTCAACTTAAATGTATTCCCCAATTTAGGGAATGTAGTAAGAGAACCAAAAAAAGTGTCTCCATGGTTAAACAATAAAGTAAAAGAGGTAGTGAGAGACAAAAAGGCATCTTTTAAAAAAATGGAAGTTAAATCCTAGTGCAGAAAATAGAAAGAAACATAAACTCTGCCAAGTGAAGTGAAAAATATAATCAGGAAGGCCAAAAAAGAATTTGAAGAACAGCTAGCCAAAGAGTCAAAAAGTAATAGCAAAAAATTTTTCAAGTACATCAGAAGCAGGAAGCCTGCTAAACAACCAGTGGGGCCCCTGGATGGTCAAGATGCTAAAGGAGAACTCAAGGATGAAAAGGCCACTGCAGAGAAACTAAATGATTTCTTTGCATCAGTCTTCACGGCTGAGGATGTGAGGGAGATTCTCATACCTGAGTAATTCTTTTCAGGTAACAAATCTGATGAACTGTCTCAAATTGAGGTATCATTAGAACAGATTTTGGAACAAATTGATAAACTAAACAGTAGTAAGCCACCAGGACCAGATGGCATTCACCCAAGAGTTCTGAAGGAAGTCAAATGTGAAATTGCAGAACTACTAACTGTAGTTTGTAACCTGTCATTTAAATCAACTTCTGTTTCAGATAACTGGAGGATAGCTAATGTGGTGCCAATCTTTAAAAAGGGTTCCAGAGATGATCCTGGCAACTACGGGCCAATCAGTCTGACTTCAGTACCGGGCAACTGGTTGAAACTCTAGTAAAGAACAGAATGTCAGACATGTTGATGAACAGAATTTGTTGGGGAAGAGTCAACACAGCTTTTGTAAAGGGAAGTTGTGCCTCACTAAATGATTAGATTTTTTGAAAGGGTCAACAAGCATGTGGACAAGGGGGGATCCTGTGGGTATAGTGTACTTAGGGGCTACGTCTACACGTGCACCCAACATCGAAATAGCTTATTTCGATGTTGCGACATCGAAATAGTCTATTTCGACGAATAACGTCTACACGTCCTCCAGGGCTGGCAACGTCGATGTTCAACTTCGACGTTGCGCAGCCCGACATCGAAATAGGCGCAGCGAGGGAACGTCTACACGTCAAAGTACCACACATCGAAATAAGGGAGCCAGGCACAGCTGCAGACAGGGTCACGGGGCGGACTCAACAGCAAGTCGCTCCCTTAAATGGCCCCTCCCAGACACACTTTCATTAAACAGTGCAAGATACACAGAGCCAACAACTAGTTGCAGACCCTGTATATGCAGCACGGACCCCCAGCTGCAGCAGCAGCAGCCAGAAGCCCTGGGCTAAGGGCTGCTGCCCACGGTGACCACAGAGCCCCGCAAGGGCTGGAGAGAGAGTATCTCTCAACCCCCCAGCTGATGGCCGCCATGGAGGACCCCGCTATTTCGATGTTGCGGGACGCGGATCGTCTACACGTCCCTACTTCGATGTTAAACGTCGAAGTAGGGCGCTATTCCCATCCCCTCATGGGGTTAGCGACTTCGACGTCTCGCCGCCTAACGTCGATTTCAACTTCGAAATAGCGCCCAACACGTGTAGACGTGACGGGCGCTATTTCGAAGTTACTGCCGCTACTTCGAAGTAGCGTGCACGTGTAGACGCAGCCAGGGTTTCAGAAAGCCTTTGACAAGATCCCTCACCAAAGGCTCTTAAGCAAAGTTAACTGTCATGGGATAAGAGGGAAGGTGCTCTCTTGGATTGGTAACTGGTTAAAAGATTGGAAACAAAGGGTAGGAATAAATGGACAGTTTTCAGAAGGGAGAGAGGTAAATAGTGGTGTCCCCCAGGGGTCTGTACTGGGACCAATCCTATTCAACATATTTATAAATGATCTGGAAAAAAGGATAAACAGTGAGATGGCAAAATTTGCAGATGATATAAAACTACTCCAAATAGTTAAGTCCCAAGCAGACTGTGAAGAGCTACAAAAGGTTCTTAATAAATTGGGTGATTGGGCAACAAAATGGCAGATGAAGTTTAATGTTGATAAATGCAAAGTAATTCACATTGGAAAATATAATCCCAACTATACATAAAAAATGATGGGGTCTGACTTAGCTGTTACCACTCAAGAATGCGATCTTTGAGTCAGTGTGGATAGTTCTCTGAAAACATCCACTCAATATGCAGTGGCAGTCAAAAAAGCTGACAAAATCTTGGGAATTATTAAGAAAGGAATAGATAATAAAACAGAAAATGTCATATTACCTCTATGTGAATCCATGGTACGTCCACATCTGGAATAGTGTGTGCAAATGTGGTCACACCATCTCAAAAAAGATATATTGGAACTGGAAAAGGTTCAGAAAACAGCAACAAAAATGATGAAGAGTATAGACCATCTTCCATGTGAGGAGAGATTAATAAGACTGGGACTTTTTATCTTGGAAAAAAGATGACTAAAGGGGGATATGACAGAGGTATATAAAATCATATACGTGTAGAGAAAGTAAATATTGCCGTTATCTACTCCTTCTCACAACAAAAGAATTGGGGATCACCAAATGAAATTAATAGGCATCAGGTTTAAAACAAACAATAGGAAATATTTTTTCACACAAAGCACAGTTAACCTGTGGAACTACTTGCCAGAGGATATTGTGAAGGCCAAGACTGTAGAAGAGTTTAAAAAAGAACTGGATAAATTCATGGGGGATAGGTCCATCAATGGCTGTTAGTCAGGTTGGGCACAGAGGGTGTCCCTAGCCTCTGATTGCCAGAGGCAGAAAATGGGCAACAGGGAACTGATCACTTGATGATTACCTGTTCTGTTCATTCCCTCTGGGGCTCCTGGCATTGGCCACTGTCAGAAGACAGGATACTGGGCTTGGTGGGCCTATGGTCCGACCCATTGTGGCTGTTCTTGTGTTCTTAACACCATGAATCATCTGATTCACAGCATTCAGACTCTGGGAGGGTGGGGGAGCAGCAGGCACAGGGCACAAATCAGCTGATTCATGGCGCTCTGGAAGTGCTGGGAGAGTGGGAGAGGATAAGTAAGTGCAGGACCCTCAGCACGCGAGAGGTGCAGTGCGATAGGGCAGAATGGGATATGTAGGCTGCACATAGAACCCCAATGGGCCTCTTGGCCTACAGGCCATAGGTTGCCCACTACTGTGTGACTCTATTGTTCTCCACTTCTACTTTCAATTAGTTAAGTAAGTAGCAAAGAGGGTACTGGATATAAAAGGAAATACTGCAGGATCAATTTCATATTCTAGAGGGTTTTCCTGGTTAAAAAACTTAAGTATATGATTCTATACTAATCTATAGATTTACATAACAAATTAGAATTTGCTGCACTAGCATTGTATAGGATGGGTCAAAACAAAGAAAATTGCTATGAAACAGTTAATAGTGTCTATTAAATTCTAGAAGTTCTAGACAACCTGAAAAGAACCTTAGTATTCTCACTCTTATGACGTGTTTTAATCTGTAACTTCTCTTTTGGAGAAGTCCCATAGTAACTGTATGGACTGAACTAATTTTGGGACCTTCACGTGATGTTTCAGCAATTTAGAAACACTTGCTAGAATCATTTTTTCCATCATATGAAACATCTTACTAGCTTTTATCAAACATTGACCGTCTTCTAACTTACTGCTGGTGCTACAAATGGACTGACTAGTTTTTGTGTCATCTTCATTGTTTTTGTAAAAGACAAAATCCTTTAAAACTGTTCTGTAGAATCTTGCATTCTGTGTGTGTGTGTGTGTGTGTGTGTACACACACACACACGTAGTTGATTGTCTGTTTTTAATGCTCCAGTCTTTGGAGCACGGACAATCTCTGCATTAAACTGTATTTTTAAGTTCTGTGTGAAAATATCAGCACTATTTGGACATTCAATTCCAGTACTACCAAAAATTTCCAACTAGTTATTTACTTTAAAAGAGCACATACAAACTTGATTCAGCAATAATGATTGATTAGGTTATTTATGACTATTAGCTAGGTAATTCATGAATTCTTGATGTTTACTCTTAGTTCTCTAAGGCTACGTCTATACTTTGAGATTAATTTGACTGTTAATAAATTTTATTTTTTAACCTTGTTTTTATTAATTTGAATTTGTGTCCACAAACCTGGAAATTCAACCCATCATTTCTCCATGTCGAGTTTCCGCATCCCCATTGCCTTATCCAAGTTCGACTGCATGAGTACTACATTGTGGGTACCTATCCCATGGTACCTTAGCCCTGGATGCTTGTGAGTGTTTGATGTCACTGTCCCAGAATTCAGAGCACCCAGTAATTGTGCAAAACTGAATGGGAGATCACGCCATTTTCCCCAGCACAGCGCTAGCACAAGCATTGATCTCCAAATGCTTCAACTCATTGCACACACCGTTACGGCAAATTCCTGGACTGTCATGCAATTTTTCTTTCGATTAGAAAGGGCAATGATAGTTGAGGATGATGATGATGAAGGTTTTGAAGAGGAAATCTTTCAACTGCATTTCAAGAACTCACAACTACTGGCTGCCCTGTATGCACTGCTGACAGGGGAGTGGTGGTTTTAGACTCATGTGAGACCACATAGTTTTGGAGACCTGAGACGACCAGCACAAAGGGCAGAACTTTTGCATGTGCAAGTCCACTTTTATGGAACTTTGTGATTTGCTGACCCCCCCGCCCTGAAGTGCAGTGACATAAGAATGAGGCCGGCTTTAATGATTCAGAAGTGAGTGGCAATCACACTGGAAGTTTACAATGCTGGACAGTTACCTGTCAGTGGCTAATCAGTTCGGGGTGGGCAGATCTACAGTGGGGTTCATGGTGATTCAGGTGACCCACGCAATCTGTCAGCATCTCATAGGGGATGGCTTTGTTGCCAAGGGGTTTCCTAACTGCGGTGTGGCAATAGATGGCACGCACATCCCCATCATGGCCCTGGACCACATGGCCTCTGAATATGCAAACAGAAAGGGGTACTCCTCCATGATTTTGCAGGTGTGGGTAGATCACAAAGGTCATTTCACCAACATCAGCGTGGGGTGGCAGGGAAGGTTCACGATGCACACATCTTCAGAAATTCTGGGCTGTACAGAAAGCTCCTGGGTGGAACATTTTTCCCAGACTAGAAAATCAAGATTGATGATGTGGAGATGCCTACTGTAATATTGGGCGACACTGCTTACCCTCTGTTCCCTTGCCTAATGAAGCCCTACACAGAAGCTATGGACCACAGCAAGAAAAACTTCAAAGACTCAGCAGGTGCAGAATGGTGGTGGAATGCACCTTTGGCTGTTTAAAAGCGAGGTTCTGATGCCTATTGACCTGTTTGATGGCAGAGGCACCCAGGCTGGGGTCGAGGGAGCTGATAGCACAGCTGACGACTGCTACGCGAAGGTCCACAGAGGACTCATGGCACAGGAGTGAAACTAATGCCCCCACCATGATTACAGCATGCGTTATTTAGGATAACATTTATGAATCTAGGGGAGAGAATTTCCTAAATGCCTGGAATTCCGAGGCTGAGGCCATGAGCAGGGCTTACTTGCAGCCTCCTATGTGGCCATTCACCAATAACCATGCAGAGACAGCAGCAATCAGGGATGCTTTAAAACATAGCTTCATGAATGATCTACTATGCACATGATAGTGATGTATTTCTCTGTAATACCAACCAACCTCGCTCACCAAACTGATTTGTGCTCCCCACTAAATGTGAACCTATAAATTAGACTGTGTTGTACACAGAATGCTTGTGCTTGGTGGGAGGGGGTTAAGTTGCAGGCAGAAGAATGGATGTGGAAGGAGGGTTATTTTCCTAAAAATAGGGCACCTGTGCTTTCAGCCCTCCCCTCCCCGCCCAGGTGCCTCTGCTGCGAGTCCTACATGGACCTTGGCATAGCAGTGGGCAGCTGTGCTATTGGCCCTCTGCACCCCTACCCAGGATGCCTCTGCCACCAGTCCTCTGCAGACCTTGGCATAGTGGTGGTCAGCTGTGCTATCAGCCCTCTCCATCCCTGCCCAGTTCCCCGCAATGCTTTGTGCACCCTACCACTTGTCCGTGCAAAAAAAAAACCACACCGAGCTCAAAAAAATAAGTTTATTTTGGGGGGCGGAGAGGTTTAAGTGGCAGGGAGAAGAAGCATTGTCAAGGATGGTAAAATAGCGTTTTGCGGTGGGCCTTAGGGTTAGAGCCCTTGGAACTATAGCAGCAGGCTGTCCATGCACTCCCTTTCCTCATTTGGGGACCACAACAACAGGGGGTTGGGTGACCTGTCTTCAGGGACTCCCAACTGCTGCAATGGGAGCCCCTCTGCAGCTCCAGCATGGAGCGCAGGACCTTCATTTGGTAATTTGCTGCCATTATGAGCCTTGCTGCATCTTCCTTCTGGTTTGCCACTTGCTCTCTCTGGGAATCAAGCATATGTTGCCACCACAGTGCTATATTCTGCCGCCACTGTGCTGTGTCCCTTTTCATGTCACTGGTTTCTGCTTCAGACCACTCCATGTTCTGCAAGATCAGACCCTGCTTGGACCTTTTGTGCTTCCTTGCCCCATCTCCCACACTGGGGATGCAGCTGGAAAGTGAAGGTCAACACTGAGATACAAGTCACCCTAAGTGTTTACCCATGGAATGAAGGGGTCTCTGTCTCCACTATGAGGGAAAGTTTATTTTGCAAGGCTGCTTCAGCCTTATTAAGGATGGAACTCAAAGTGTGCATTGCACAAGCCATCATTTATCCAGAACGTTTCATTGTGGACATTGCCATGTTGTGGCAGCTATTGTCTGCTTTCTGCGGGGAAGTGGCGTGCAAAGAAAGGCAAGTCATCTGTTGTCCTGGAGCCAGGAAAAGTTTTTCAACTGTTCCTGGAGCAATCCTCCACAAGTAGCAAGGCCCGCAGAGCCTGGCAGCCACATTATGAGGGGGATGGTGGGGTAGGGTTCCATTCCAGCCACGTGGACGGCTGGGTGGGGAGGGATCCTTGTAAAGTGAAAAGAAATGCTGGGGATGGAGAGAGTTTTCCAGCCATCTACTGGGTTGGGGTAAGAAAGTTTCTCAGTGGTCACCGGTGCAGCCCTCATCAGGGAAAAAAGGCCATGTAAAGGAGGGCAAACCCACATGGGCTACACATGCCAGTTTGCAGTAGCAGGGTCCTCAGAGCCCAGCAGCTGTGTGGCAAGGAGAAAGGGTGAGGAAGGGTTCGATTCCAGCCTCAGGGATAGCTGGGTGAGGAGGGATACTTGGAAAGTGAAAGGAAATGTGGGGGGAAAGGGACATAGGAGGGGAGAAGGCCTGGAGAGCCTGCCACCCCTGCAGGGGTCAGGGAGAATGAGCCTGCCCTAGCCACGTAGTGTAGCAATGAGCTCCAGGGAAATGTAAAAGGGCAGGAAGCACTGCAAAAAAATCCAGTCCAAATTCCCCTGATTCTTCAGGTTGCCAAAGAAGACATCACCCTCCTAAAACTAACAGATATCAACAAAGAACAGCTGCTCATCCTGTGTGACCACAAGGCTGGAAAATTTGCCAAAATGCTGTGTGGCGCTGTGACACCAGCTCACTATCAGGTTGCCTGGCGTGGCAAGGTGTGCTACTGTGGAAGCTGCAGGAAGACAGGCCTGCCCAAAAACCTCATGCAAAAAATACAAGAGTGCCTCGATGAGGCCTTCAAGGAGATCTCTGAAAAGGAGAAGCCCTCCCCCCCAAGAAACATTAACACGCTGTTTTGAGGGGCACAGCTCCATAGAAAACCTGTACCCATAGTCATGCCTATATCTGCCCGCAACCTGGTTCTTACATTCAGAAAAAAATACCAGAACAGCTTGATTCCAGGGGCTGAGGGACCCACTTAGAGGGGACCAGTTCCAGATCTAGAGTGAAGAGGTCCAGGCTGTCTGGAAGAACTTCCTCAGGACCCGCTGTTTGTCCCCATCCTCCTCTCCATTGGCCTCTTCCTCCTGGCTCACCCCATACTCTAGAACAGGGCTTCCACAACTATCATAATGAAGAGTGGGCAACAAGGTGGGGTCCCCCTGCAAGAAGCATGTGCAGCTGTTCATGATAATGTCAGGTCTTTGGAGATGACCTGGACCACCAGTTGGTTCCCAGACTCTGTGATAGACCTGCTGGAGTTCTTTCACCTTCACCTAGCATTGCGTAGGGTCCTGGGCATGACCTCTGGCAATCATCAACTGCAAGATCTTATCATATATGTTCACGTTTCTCTTGGACACCTGAAGTCTGCTCACCAGTGATTCATTTCCCCAAACTGGAAGAAGAACCTGAATCTCCTGATGGGTCCACACTGGAGCTCTCCTGTGAACCTGAGAACTACGAGGCTGATCACTACCCTGAATGCTCAAGATTGCAGGAGACGGCTACGGATGCCGTGCGATGTGATGGATAAAAGAAATTTTTCATTGTGGGTGACCTTTTATATTTCCAGGCCTGTGTGCTGATAAATTCAAATTCACTGGCTTCCGGTGACCTCCTTCCTGCGCACCTGGAGAGCAGCAGAGAAGGAAGTGGCCATACTTGGCAGGTAACCAGGTAGCTTGGTGGGGTACATACTGGACACTTATGGAGGCTAATAAATTCAATTTTAAAATGTGGCGCTTCCACACTGGCCTTTATTCTAAATTTTAAATTCTAACTTGACCCTACACCCAGCCGGTTCTGATGGTATTATGCTATCAATATTAGTGCTCCCTAATTTGAGCTAATGGTGATTACAGCAAAGACAGTGATGTTTTAATATCATGCTAACTGCCTTAAATTCGAATTTATCTCGTCATGTAGACATAGCCTAAGTTTCCAGTGTAGTGGGTGGATATAATAAAACACCTACTCATGTTTTGTTGGTCACAGCCAAATCTTGCCCCTCTGAGTTCCCCTTACACAATGGGAAAGTACTGGTTTTAAAGAAGTTGTGGCTCCATACTCTCAGGAAATGATCGCAGAACTTGCTCTTTATTGTGTGTTCATTGGAAGTGGCTAGCCAGACTTTCAGCCAGCCCCCAACATGGAGTATGGCAGCATTAACAGGCAAGCCTAACGCACGTGGAGACACCCACTTGGCCTGATTGCAAAGACTGCAGGCAAAATTTGCATCTGATTCTGGGATGTTCCAGAAGTTAAATCAAACCATCTTTATGCCCTGTCTAAATCTGTGCTGTCCTCGTGCAGCTCAATCACAAACAGCAGGGCCCAGAGGAAAAGCTCCAGCTTCTATTGTAGAGACGTGCCAGGAAAGTAATCCATGATTTGTTCGTAAGTCCATGAAGATCATCTCAAGCATTTCCAGTGTCTTTGGCATGAAGATTATGTTACAAAATCTAAGATGTTTGCCAAGCAAAATATAAACCACATGTCCTTGACACAAGCAACACCCATCTTTTATGGTTTTACAGAGGGAGGGGGCTTGTAAATGTGAGCTGCTACTCATGAAGGCAAAAGGCTTCAAGAGGAAATCTTTAACAACCTATTTACAGAAGAAGACTATACACAGCTATTCAGCTTTCACCTGTAGAAAAGCCCTAACTATAAACTAATCATTCTTTGATGAAAAGTTGAACCTCCTATTTAGGCTAACACTCATAAATATTTCATTATCTTCCTCCCGTATAATCCTCATACTTCTGTAAACTCCATGGAGATCTTTTCTCCTCTCTACAGTTTTAGTCTATTCTGTATCTGTCTTTGTTACTGGACTGGACTGAAATATTAGTGACTGGTGTTTCACGTCTTTTAATATACCAACGGCTGTCTTATTTTTATTCCTTTCCTCTCCTTTTATTCTGTAAATATTCTTAAATGGATACGGATAACTTAAAAATTGCTACTGTGTCTGATTCAAAACTTCTACCTTAAAGACTACACCTAGATGTGTTTATATGCTAACTCTACATTTTAAAATGTGTGGAACATACACAAATTCAATGAATGTGACAAAACTGGTGCAGCAGCTTAGTAATTTGCCTCATCACTCTCTAGATATACTTTCTCCTGGCATGCTCTAGCAAATTTAGCATTCTGACTTCCTGTGACTTTTATGTTAACAGCCACATTTGCATGATAGATGCTATCTCGTCTATTAGCAGAAAACATACCACATTCAATTTCCATTTGCAGTGACTCTGGGCTCTACTGCTGCTCATAGCTGTCCCCACCAGCTGGGAGAAGGGGTGGGGGAAGAGCAGCAGCTTCCACAATGTTCCCCGGAGGCATCATGCAACTGCTCTGATTGGCCAGAATTCCAGCCATCAGAGTCGCAGGGGGCGGTGCCCAGGAGCAGAGGGAGGGGGTGCAGAGCCAGGTGCATCCCGGGGTGAGCAGGTAAGTGCATGCCTCTTGCCCAAACCCTGCACCCCTCAAATGCAGCTGCGCCCACCCTCCCGCCCCAGTTCCCCACTGCTGCCCAGACTCTGCACTCCAAACCCTCCTGTGATCTTCTTCCCACCTAGCCTCATGTCCCTGTCTGCCTCTGCCCCTCTCCTGCAGATCCCTCATCCCCAGCCCACTCCTGTAATATGCCAAGACCCCCACTCCTGCCCAGATCACCTGTCCCCAGCCGTTCCTGCTGCACCTTTCCTCCCACCCAGACCCCATAGCCCATCAGTTACAGACCACATCACTGAGGGTGTTTTTACATGGATATTTTTGTGTAGGGTTTTTTTTTTTTGCTTCTCCCTTGTGTGGCCCCTGACTGATTCGTCTATGGGCCAGTGGCCCCTGACATGAAAAAAGGTCCCCTCCCTGCCCCAACCACTGTCAGGTGCTCTTTGGAAGAGCGAAGAGCAGAGGCAGGCAGGGCACTCTGCCAGGACCTGATTGTACAGCTACTTCTCTGCTGTGAGGGGCCCCAATTGCTGGATAACAAGTGCTTCCAAGCCAGCTGGGTCTGGGCAGGGTTCAGTTACTGTTCCTCGCTCTGGGACTGTAGGACACACTCCCAGTCTCAGCTCTCTTGTGTGATGCCCTCTCTTGGAACCTGGGGCACTGCTTGCTAGACCCCAGACCAGTGCTTGGGGCCATGTGAGCCCCTACCCCAGTCCCTTACACTTGCTCCCCCAAATAACAAGCAGTCCTGTGGCACTTTAGAAACTAAAACTTATTAGGTCATGAGCTTTCATGGGTAAAACCCACTTCCTCAGAGGCTACCGTCTGTCTGCACTTTTGGTTTAACCCTGTCAGCGGCAACGTGGCAGGAAAGCAAATGGCTGAAGGGTCAGAAGATCTGTCTGCTAATGATAGACTCGAGCTCAAACTCATTAGCTTAACGAAGAAAATTAAGCTGCTTTACTCTCCAGGTGTCTACGTGAGGAACAAATAATAAAGAGTTCTTTAATTTAGCAGACAAAAGACATAACGCAACGGCTGGAAGCTGAAGCCAGGCAAACTTAAAAAAACCACGTGAGAGAGAAATTGTTAATGGAGCCATTTACCGGTGGTTGGAGTAGTGTCAATAACCGATCATTTTTTAAATATTGGAATTTTTTTTTAAAGGGTTATGCCTGAGGAATTATTCTGCGGAAGTCCTATGGCTTTATTCTAGACAGAAGCTCAGCCTACATCTGCGTGTCTCAACCAGGGACTGGCTGCCTGCCTTCCTAAACAGCGGCAGGGAGATTCAGTCAACTGAAGGGTCAGTGCGGCACAACTCCACCAAACCAGACACACAGGCTGCTCCCTACACTGGGTGGAGGTGAGGGGGTGGATGGAGGGGCAGCAGGAGCGGGAAGCAGCTATGATATTGTACACCAGCAGAGGCTTCCCAGGGCACAGGGAGTTGTCAGCCTGTCGTGCTTGGCCAGCTTTTGTTCAGGCTGAGCTCTGTGTGATGCAACGTGGAAATGCTGCACAGAAGAGTAAGGCCTGCAAAGTAGGGCTGTCAAGCAATTAAAAAAATCATGATTGATCAGTGATACACAATAACAGAATACAATTTAAATATTTTGGACGTCTGCTACATTTTCAAATATGTTTGTTACTGCACAGAATACAAAGTGTTTCAGATATTTGCACTGTAAAAAACAAGTGTTTTTTTTCAGTTCACCTCATACAAGTACAGAAAGGCTCAATTTATCATGAAAGTTAAACTAACAAATGTAGAATTTATATATAAAATCTGCCTTCAAAAATCAACCAAAATAAAACTTCAGTACTTGCAAATCCACTCAGTCATATCTTTCAGGCAAGTCTGTGTTCACTTGCAGAAAACAATGCTTCCTCCTTTCCGTTTACAACGTTACCTGAAAGTGAAAACAGGCCATTTCCTGGCCAGATACACTAAAGTTTTGCATGTCCCTCATGCTTCAACCACCATTCCAGAGGACGTGCATCCATGCAGCTAACAGCGTCTGCTCAATCCATAGCCAGGGCTTTTTTGCTAGCACTGCCATTTTGAGAACTCTCTGAACTGCGTGTGGCTCTTTAAGGAGCCGATATGTGGCTTCTGCTGCTGCCACCACTCCACTGGCTTCTTGCTCACAGAGCCCTGCCTTGCTTAACTTGCCATGCTGGAGGGAGGACTCCACTTAGTTGGATTAATGGCAGGCCGTTGAGTCCCCCTTTCAGCGTGGCAGGGCACTGTGAACTGCCGCTGCCCTTTTACCTGGGCAAGCCGAAGGGCTGGGAGGAGTGGCAGTCGACTGGCAAAGAAGAAGCATCAGCACCTGGAGCTCCTCCTGGATAAGGAGAGTCAGGATTTGGGGTTGCGGCTGGGGGTATTAAGCTGCCAGGGGAGTGAGTTGGGACTACACGTGGGGGAGAGGAGTCCCACATGGGGTTAAGCCACCTGGCAGCATCTTGGATCCCACACGGGGCAGTTAAGCTGCTGGAGGGCAGTTTGACCATGGAGGAAGAGGTTTGAGCTCATCGGGGCCCACATGGTGAGGGGGATTAACCTGCTGGGGTGGTTGGGCCTCAAGGGGTGGTGGTTTGGGGCTTGAGTTCTGCCACCATTTTTTCTAGAAAAAAAGCACTGTCCATAGCAGTGTGGACAAATGCATTTTTATTGTCAGCATCCTAGACAGATGCCCCCCTGTAGAAGGTTGATTTGAATTTTTTTGGTTGTTTGGGTGCTGTAGTTTCCACATCAGAATGTTTCTCTTGTAAGACTTATGGGAACATGCTCAACACCTATTTTCTTTCAGATTTTGGAAGGCACCTCAGATTCTTAAACGATGGGTTGGGGGCTGCAGCTATTTCTAGAAAACTAACATTGCAGATTTGACAAAATACAAAGAAGGTAGAGAGAAAAGAGTTATTTTAAGAACAACATATGCTCAGTCACCATCCAAAACAGCTGTACCAAGAAATATATGGCAGAATATGAGTAAATCAGGACAGGAGACATATGATTCTCCCTTAAGAGGTTGAATCTCAAATTTAATTAATGCCATTTTTAATGAGCATCATCCAGCATGAAAGTATGTTCTCTGGAATGTTGGCCAAAGCACAAAGGGGCATACAAATGGTTACACATAGCATGTAAATACCTTGCAAATGCCTGTTTTCAATGTTAGGCGACATTATAAAAAAAGTGGCAGATAATGCTGCCTGCTTCAAACGTAAGCAATCTAGTTTCTTTTAGTGATTGGCTGAACAAAAAGTAGGACTGAGTGGACTTGTAGGCTCAAAAGTTTTACATGGTTTTGCTTCTGGATGAAGTTAACATTCTACATTTGTAAATTGCGCTCTTCTGATAAAGAAATTGCACTTCATGAACAGCAGTCCTGAAACTGTGGGATGGGACTCCCTTTGAATAGCTCCAGGGCAGTCTCAGACTTGCCAAGTCTCGCTACCTGTAACTGAAGCCAAAGCCTGGGGTCCTAGTTTTTGGTGACAGGGTTCAGGCTACAGGCCTCCTGGCTCGGGCTGAAGCCCTTAAGATTCAGCTTTACCCCATTTTCCTGAAGTGATAGGACTTGGACTTTGGCTTTGGTCCTCAAGCCCACACATTGGGGCTCTGGTGGGCTCAGGCTCCGGTCACACCATTTCCCTTCCTGGGTCATGAAGTAACTTCTGTCATCAGAAGAGGGTCATGGTGCAATGGCATTTTCATCCCTGCGCTATATTACTCGTATGAGGTAAATTGAAAAATACTCTTTCTTTATTATTTTTACAGCCCAAATATTTGTAATAATATATCAAGTGAGCACTGTGCACTTCATATTCTAGGTTGTAATTGAAAATGTAAAAAGAAAAAAAATCCAAAATGTATTTCAATTGGTATTCTGTTGTTTCACAGTGTGATTAAAACTGCAACGAGGCACAATTTTTGAGTTAATCACGAGTTAATGGCAATTGATCAACAGCCCTACTATAAAGTGGTGAATAATATATATGTGTGTGTAAATTACTCTACCAGTTCAGAGTATATATTCTTATTTCAGAACCGGTAGAAATTCCTGGCTTTTTTCCATTTTTTTTCTCTGCCCCCCACCCTCTGTCTCTTAGCTGTCCTTCAGTCTATATTAATTTTCCTCCTTTTGTATCACACTGTTCTCCCCTTCATCCCCATTGTCTTTCTCCTCCTCCTCACCTCAGTTTCATCTCTTTGATGCATGCGTCACTTTCTTGTTGGTTTATATAAATTGCTATGTGACATATGTAAAGATTAATATGCAAAACAAACATTAGTGATCCAGCAATCACATGTGAGTTTGTATTTAGTTTTGTTCCACATGGGATCATTATGATCCTGTGCTCTCTTATTAGACAACTGTCTTTGTCCAAATGCAATGACTGCTGTTATTATCACCTTTATCACAAACCCACCTGAGTCCTCTCTGCCATTTTTGATGACTCAGACAAATTGGAAAATACCTACTCCAGCAGATGCCCTAGCAATAAGATTGCATTTAAACATCTTGCATTAGGCATTGATACCAGCAATTCTGCCTGCTAACACAGCGCAGTAAATGCAGAGCACCAGTTGAGTAAGGGACCCAGGATAACTGCTTTACTTGATGAAGTCATAAGATTGAATGTAACAGCTTTTGTGCACCAATGTATTTTAATTTCTTGCAGATGAACAGCACAGGTGCACTAATTAGAAACATCTGTATGCTCAGCAAAGAGTGTTTTTTCATGGGAAAAAAACATGCTCAGAAGAGGCCCTGCCCACTGTACATGGATATGAAAAATCTAAGGGGTGGAGAATTAGCAAATTAACACAATTTTTGCTAAACTGATTAACATTAATGACTGCAACCCCTTTGAGCAGATGCTCTTGAATGAGGTGAAGAACAGTTTATATGAACTGAGCTTATTCGTGACTCTAAATTGTTTTTAACGTGGCCATGTAAAGAGGTTGCACAGATTGAACTAAATCAGGTTAGTCAGGTTAGTGCAATTCCTTTCTATGGACCAGGCCTTAGATAGCAGAGCTTTCCTTGCTGAGAGGGGTATTTATTGCTAAGAACTTGGTACAAGGTATGACAATAGGTATCTGAATAAGGAACTGATGGTGTTCTCTTTTAATTCAATTGACTAGAATGGTGTGGGGTTAAGCCAGGGGTGGGCAAAATACGGCCCGCAGGCTGGATCTGTCACACCACCTCTTTGGATCTGGCCTAACACCACCCTGCAGCCCAGCAGGACCTTGAGGCAGGCTCTCTACCTCAGCGGCATATGGGAGCCTATCAAAGTAGCCAGCTGGAGGCCATGTGCATCTTTGCATATGCAGTGCCCTAGGGAGAGGGAGATTCATGCACTGCTTCCCCTCCCCTCACAATCTTGCAGCTCCCATTAGCCAGTTTCTGGCCAATGTGAGCTGCCTGGGTTGTGGGAGCCACCTAAGGTAAGTGCCTACACCTGATGCTCCATCCTCTCCCACACCCGAACTCCCAGACCAGATTACAATCCAAGCCCTCTGCACCACTGCTCCTGCAGCCATATTCCCTCCCGGACTCTGCACCCCTTTCTGTATCCCAAACCGATGTCCTAGGTCACATCTGCCTCCTGCCCTAGGTCACAGTGGAAACCCTCTGCACCACTGCTCTTCATCCATACCCCCTCCCATACTCCAGGTCGCAACCCAAACCCGTGCACCCCCTCCTGCACTGTTTCCCCCAGGTCACAACCTCCTCTCAGATGCTTGTACTCCCTCCTATGCCCCTTTTCCTGGTCAGAATCTTCTCCTGCACCCCAATCCCCTACGCTGAGCTCCCTTCTGCCCCCTGGCCTCCATCGCAGATCCCAGACCTCCTCCATTAATATCATGGAAGAGTGTGGCCCTCGACCACTTTCCAAATTTTTGGAATAGCCCCCATAAAAAATTATTGCACATCCCTGGGTTAAGCCCTAAGTGAGGAACTCAGGTAAAGTAGTGTATCGCCTGCGGCTGGTTGGACAGCTGCATGATGCCTGATCCCCTCATCTATTTTTCTGTGCCCTGAGGCAAATTTTCCATTTTGCAAAATAAAATTATCCTTTTGGTGCTGCGTCTGGAATGCTTCACTTTCAAATTAAGTGATTAAAAACAACACAAAACCACAGAGAGATTAACTGTCTCTCTTTCGAGGAGCCGTTCTTTCACCTGAGTTCATCACAGAACTGCCGAGGTGTTTCTGGGTCTCTGTTCCCATGCCTAGTACCAGTTCAGTTCCATTGACACTGGCAGCACAGTGAGTGCTTGAATAAATCAGAGTGTAGGGTCCTGGACTGTTCTGTAACACTGTAGTATATGTTCCTTGCAGCAGGGAGGTGTGACTCCTAGCATGGGTAGATGGTTTGCCCCTTGCTCAGCTTAAACTAGCATGTGGGGCCATCCTTACGCTTCATAGGGCTCTACACAGTACTATTAAACTGGTGCCCCTATTCCCGATGGCAGCCTGGGGGACAATGATTTTTGAAATGTGATTTTTATAATCTTCAGCGCCACAATGACACATTTTAAACTAAGGTCCTATTAGCTAACACAGTAAAGTCATAGAATGATGGGAAGGCACATGCCTAGTATATCGGTTTGTTACCACCTGAATGGCTTTCACAGGATCTGCTTATAGGTCCAGCAGGCTTCTTTGCTTTTAAGCTGACTAGATCCTCTCTGGAGGAAGCAGAATGATAGAACAGGGATAGGAAGAGGCAGATGGGGGAACACTAAGAACCAGGGATGCTCCAAATTTCTGTGTGTCCTGCACAGTATTCTGTGTATGGATAGCTCTGCTAGCATGCTAGAAATAGCCCTTGTCACAACATCTGCACTGCTAGCAGCTGGAATCCAGGGCTCAGAGTGGGTAGCCTGAGATGCTGCCAATGCCACACCTTCCAACTGCAGTGTCAACATAACCTGTGGTAACCATAATAGCCTCTGAGGCAGGCAGGTGCCTTGCCTATACTTGCTTTCCAACCACTGCTGCCACCACTAGAGTTGTAACTCTAGACTATACAGCAAAAACCAAATGCAGATGCAGCCTAAGAGGGAAAATGAAAACCCTTGTAAATTTTTTTCAATCGTACTGGGCAAACTTGCATCAAAGCAAGTATATAAGCTGGCATAATAAAAGCTGTAGTTTGATATTACTCTATCATTATATACATTAACTCAGAAAAGACTTCCTGCACCATCAAACAGAGTCTACAAAGTAAAGTAAAAAACCACTCGCCCTTTCAGGCAGAGTGCTCATTTACTAAGAAAAAACCTGCCCCATTTAAGAAATGTGCAGGTTTTGTTCCATCAAGTGGTGTTCGTGTATAGGCTTACCAGCACAAAGCACGTACTCGCTGCTTCTCAGAAATACAGACAAACAAGCTTGGTGGCACACGCACTGGGTGCCTCCCAGGCACAAGGGGTTAAATAACATCCCAGTTCTTGAAAGTGGGAAGAATTCTATAAAAGTATTGACATTAAGACCTCAATCCTGCAGACGGTTGAGTATCTTTACTCACGTGAGCATCCCTATTTCACATGACAGGGCTACTGACATCTTCAAAAATGGCTGTCAGATCCAGGTGTTAAATTTATTTTTACAATTACTTGACTGATAAATAACTAAAAATGGGGAAGTGGAGGGTAAGCTCTATTAATGGAGGTAGTGAAACTGAGCTGGAGCCATTTTTGCAGGTATTACTCATTATGCTTCCTTTGTGTTTCTTATTTGGCATTCAGTGACTGCCGTATTTTATCTGAATTGGATACATATATATGTAAATGTATGCCACTATATCCCCCGAGTTGAATGATGTGAAGTAATTGTCCAGATTTCATCCAAAGTTTCCAGGAGTTAAAATGAATGCCCCGAGACATCAATGTACCTAGCTACCGAGTGATTAATAAAAATTACACTGCTGGTTGAGACTGCCAACATGGGAGTATTTCTGCATTTAAGATCAGGAGCTATAGCAGCAGAACATATCCTGATATTTAATTCTGGCAACATTTGAAGTCTTTGATTCTGTGAGCAATTTATAGAAAGGAAACTTTTACGAACTCGTTGTCATGCTAAAACCAGTTCAGTTGCCCTGGAGTTAATAACAGTGGGCAGCCTCAGTGAGACGGCAGGGTGGGTGTAACAGCTGTTTTCAGCACTGTGGTGCTTAAATGTCCACAGAGCAGTATGAACAGACAAGATACAAAAAATGGCTGCTGGAGCAGGGGCACTGTCCACACTAGGAGGCCCTCTAAACTGGGAAACTTCTAGCTGGTTTTCCAAACCAGTTCATTTCCACTAGGCATAAAAACAGCTGGAGCAATAGGCACCTGCTTTTACTGAAAGAGCTCCAAAGCCCGAGGGCTTTGGGATCCCAGTATTGTTTCTATCAGTGAAGCTGAATCTGGTAGAAAAGGAGAGGGGTGGGGCTGTAAAACTGCTGTGCTACAGACAAGACATAAACGTACAATGGCGTCATCATCACATATACAGACAGGACCGAGCAAAGTAAACTTTTTGTTTGCCCACTTTCAAATTTGCAGCAGAGGACGACCGCCAGGCTTTTCTCCAGAGGTGCTCTGAGAGCTGTGAACTGGACAGGGAAATGGCAGAGAAAGACAGCTGGCAGTAGGAGTGCGGGCGAAGGAATCAAGGTTGGTGTCCATGGGACCAGCATTGGGTGGGATTCTCAAAGGTGCCTGAGAGGCTTGGGGTGCAAGGCCCACTGGGGAGGGAAGCTCCTGTTTAAACTAAGAACTGGAAGGGAAGCAGACAATGGTGAAAAGACTGAATGATGATGATGGGGAATAAAAGAGCAAATTACCTTAATCGTTATGTGGAAAGGAAGAACAAAGTGGAGTGTTAAGTCCCTTTTTCTTTTCTGTGATTTATACAAACTTTTCAAGCTTTATTATTTTAATATTGGAAGTGCAGGTCTCATCCTAACATAACATAAGAAGGACCATACTGGGTCCATTTAGCTCAGTATTTTGTCTTCTGACAGTGACCAAAGCCAGGTGCTTCAGAGGGGGACAGAACAGAGAATCAGCAAGTGAGCCACCCTCTGTTGCTGATTTCCAGCTTCTGAAAAACAGAGGCTAGGGGCACCATCCCTGCTCATCTTGGCTATTAACTCTGGATCGACCTACCCTACATGAATTTATCTAGCTCTTATTTTTTTTTAACCCGATTGTAGTTTTGGCCTTTACAACATCCCCTGGCAAGGAGTTCCACAGGTTGACAGTGTGCTATACGAGGAAAAACTTCTTTTTGAATGTTTTAAACCTCCTGCCTATTAATTTCCTTTGGCAGCTCCTAGTTCTTGTCAAAATGAAACAGGCAGTCCTGTAGCACCTTAAAGACTAACAATTTTATTTATTAGGTAATGAGCTTTCTTGGGTACGACCCACTTCTTTAGATTATGGAGCAGAACTGAGGAATCAGAGAAATATAAAGCAAGGCGGGAGGGGGAAAGGAGCGGGGGGAAAAGGAAAAAGAGAGAAAGACAATGGGGGAGGAGTGGAGGTGTGGCTTATTATTAAGAGGATGTCTGGGAAGAGTAAGTGAGATGTCTGCTGTTCCTGTGAACATCAAAGGTGGGGAAATTGTCCTTGTAATGTGTGAGATAATTGAGATCTTTATTGCGTCCCAGGTTAAATGAATCCAATTTGAAAATGAATTCCAATTTAGGTGTCTCCCTTTGTAATCTGGTGTTAAAATCTCTTCGCAATAATACACCTGTCCTAAGGTCCATTATAGAGTGTCCTGTGAGATTAAAGTGCTCACCTACAAGTTTATGTGTATTCAAATCCCATTTGAAGCATCAGGACATGTCCAGGAGACAAAGAGACTGAACACCATTATTTAACCATTAGGATTTTAGTTATACTGCATATTAGTCTGTATCAGCCTCTTGCCTCAAGGGGAATGAAAACTGAATACCAGCCAAACTAAAGCAGTTTTGCCAGAATCATTTCATTACTCTCCTTGGGCCCTTCACTACATGGAAAAAAGTGTGTAAAGCTGTTGTTTCTGTGTTAGTCTGTAGTCTGCAAATGGGGAGGCTATGTCTACTCTACATCAATCTTTCAAAAGAAGCCCTTGCAGAAGATCTCTTCCAAAAGAACTTCTCTCAAAAGAGTGCATTCACACACAAAAAAGCATACCAAAACAGAGGTCTGCTCTTCTGAAAGAGAACGTCCACACAGCCCGTGCTCTTTTGAAAGAACGGGCCAGGAATCAAAAAATCAGGTGCCGTGAGGCCTGCTTGGTTGAAAGATGGGCCCCAAGGAGCATCTACACACATTTTCTTTCACAAGAAACTGAAATTGGAGCGGAACACTTTTTGTGTCTAGATGCTTCTTGGGATCTTTCGAAAGAGGTCCGGTCTTTTGAAAAATCTTTCAGCCTCAATCTGTAAAATCAAGGTTTCCTGTAAATGCCCTAATAAATCTGTTATTCTCCAAGATGCTACAGGATTCCTTGTTTTTTTTACACATTTCAAGTCCTACCCAAATAATTCTTTCCCTCATGCCCCAAAACAAAAATTACTTTGCAAAAGTCTTCATGCCCCTGAAATTATTTTCCAGTGGTGCGTGCAGGGGATGGTGGTGGTAGAAATGGAGACAACATCATAAATGAATTGCATTAGAGCGTATGAAAATTGAACCTGTTTTCATGAAGAAATAAATTGCTGTATTTCATGAAAAGTTGCTGGGAAGGCTGCTGCTTCGTTTTTTTTTTGGTGGATGAAACAGAAGAGTCTGATCTGTAATACTTCTCTGACTGACCATAACATTTTACATTTTGGTCATATTTGACTTGCATTATTTAGCAGGCATATGTCATTTTGCAGATGAGGAAACTGAAGCTTTGAAGCTAAATAACATGTTTTACCACTGCTGAACTGCTATGAACTAGGTCTCTGAATTCACATTCCTATGTCCAGGGAATCTAGCAGAAGACATCACCTCTCAGGCAGGTGAGTTAGTTGTTTGGAGCATGAGTTTTCCAAGTTGTGAAATAAAAATAAAATATTTAGCTACAGCTTCTTTTAACCTTGTAGTCCGAGTGGAGCATAGGTCATCTTCAGTCTCCTCCACTTCCCTGTATCTTGGGACAAAATTTCTAGCTGACTTCAGGAGTACCCCAGTTGTTGTCCTTCAGTCTCTGTAGATCTTCTCCACATTGTCGAGGTCTTCCTCTTTTGTGTTTTCTTTGCAAGTTCGATTTGAGACCTCGACGAATTATGCCAAATGATGGTTTTCTGAGAGTGTGGCCTAACCATCCCCACTTTCTTCTCTTGATTTGAATGTCAAGTGGCTACAGCTGGCTGTGAACATTTTAAATGTTGTATATTTGCACCATTGGTTTATGTGGACAATTACTATGCCCATCCTTTCCTTTGGAGACCACCTGTGTCCCAGTGGGCTAGGCACAGGATAGGAATTGGTAAACCAGGGTTGTAATTATGTTTCTGACAAAACACTAATAAAGTCTCGGAAGAGCCAGGATTTCTATTTGTATTACCATAGCACCTACGAACCTTCGTCATGTACTGGGCTGCCATTATTCTAGGCCCTGAATGGTGTGTAATTCTATTTACAAGTGTGTCTAAATGAGATGGACAGGTGGTTTTGCTTCATGAATAGAAATGCCTGTCATCACCAAAAGAGCCAATTAGCACAATGGATAGGTCTCTGACCACACTTCACACGTAGAAATACTGACTCAGCAATTTGCTATGGTAGCTCTGAGGACGTGAGGGCAGGACATTTCCCAAAATGGCCCTGCTTGTCTGTTCTGTAGTGTCTTGTCTCTCAATGGCTACAGCTACATGAGCGAGTTTTTTGACAAAACCAGAGTTTTGTTGACAAAACTCACTGCACGTCCACACAGAAAATGCAATTTGTCGACAGTCTGTTGACAAAACTTGGCACATCCACCGGCAACAAGAGCACCTTTGTTGATGGAGTCTGTTGACGAAAAGGCTGTGTGGATGTTCTAGTGGGCCTTCTGTTGACAGACAGGGCTTCCAGGACACAGAGCATCCCTGTCTGCTGTGCTTTTTGTTGGCTGTTTTTGTCAAGGGAGTGGCTGGGCAGTCCAGCTGCTCTGTCAACACAGCAGAGCACTCTTTCAATCCCCTTTAGAGTATGGCTGCAATTTGTCGACAGACTGTTTTCTTGGAAAATCTCTTCTGACAGAAATGTCTGTTGATAGATGCTTCTAGTGTAGCCATAGCTGTCATGACTGGGTAGACTGTGAGGTAAAAACTTTTATTAGACCAACTTCTGTTGGTGAGAGAAACAAGCTTTCAGGTCACACAGAACTCTTCCTCAGAGCTGTGTAGCTCAAAAACGTCTTTCTCATTGACAGAAGTTGGGCTAGTAAAAGGTGTTTCACACCTTGGCTATGTCTACACGTGAAGCCAACATCGAAATAGCTTATTTCGATGTAGCAACAAATAACGTCTACACGTCCTCCAGGGCTGGCAACGTCGATGTTCAACTTCGACGTTGCGTGGCACCACATCGAAATAGGCGCTGTGAGGGAACGTCTACATGCCAAAGTAGCACACATCGAAATAAGGGTGCCAGGCACAGCTGCAGACAGGGTCACAGGGCGGACTCAACAGCAAGCCGCTCCCTTAAAGGGCCCCTCCCAGACACAGTTGCACTAAACAACACAAGATACACAGAGCCGACAACTGGTTGCAGACCCTGTGCCTGCAGCATGGATCCCCAGCTGCCGCAGCAGCAGCCAGAAGCCCTGGGCTAAGGGCTGCTGCCCACGGTGACCATAGAGCCCCGCAGGGGCTGGAGAGAGAGCATCTCTCAACCTCCCAGCTGATGGCCGCCATGGAGGACCCAGCAATTTCGACGTTGCGGGACACGGATTGTCTACACGGTCCCTACTTCGACGTTGAACGTCGAAGTAGGGCGCTATGCCGATCCCCTCATGAGGTTAGCGACTTCGACGTCTCGCCGCCTAACGTCGAAGTTAACTTCGAAATAGCGCCCGACGCGTGTAGCCGCGACGGGCGCTATTTCGAAGTTAGTGCCGCTACTTCGAAGTAGCGTGCACGTGTAGACACAGCTATCGTCTCTCAAATATCCTGGAACTGACACAGTGCCAACTATGCGGCGTCTGAGGAGACCACAATATTGGCTAAGGGTGCAAACATCTTCCAGGGATGAGAGAATTAAAAAAAAAAAAGTCAAACTGACTATTGCACTAACAGCTGGGAACTTTAGTGAAATAAAATGCAATACTATTTTTCAAAAAGTAACTTGGGGAGGAAGGAAGAACCAAACGCAACTTCTACCAGGATTGCATTAACAATCAGGAGAAACAAATACCTCTGAAATAATCATGCAAAACATCCCACTACTATTTGAAATACACTGATACTTCTCCTTTCACATTGGGTAGACTATTGTGTATAACATCCGCCACATCAGCTATCTTCTCTTTTGCCCTCTTTCTATTACTGATCTGCAAGATGCTTACTACATTTGCCCATGGTTAAGCCTGAACAACGTCCTTCATAATTTCCAAACTCTGAAGCTACTCCTGTCCTTATGCCAAAGATTGCAGAACTATTTTCTGAATCTCCATGTATTCTGATGACACTTACTGGCAAATTAGCCCCAAGCATATGTATGTTTTCCAAACCCTCTTTTGTCTAGTCACTGTAATCATGCATCAAGTAATTAGTTATCTCTTCTTCAGATTCTTTATTTGTTCTTGTATCTTTCCAAGGTATGTCTCTCACCTTCTCAAACTGCATATAACTAGGAGCAGAACAGGTTAACGATTTGCACTGAAGAAGTAGAACAACAGTCCACAATAAAGGCTGTTTAAGTACTGCTGAGCTCAAGAACACCCACCAGCAGCTGCCAGAAGGGTAGAATTAGGTCCAGACAATATAGGCACATGACTAGGAGTCCAGGCTCCTGGAATCATGGGATGAGCTCAGAATGCAGTTATCCTCTCCCTTTCCCTTCCCCACACCAGCTTATTCTTCAGTCATGGTGCAGAATGGTCTACCCTCCTCCTGGGTTGCTGCAGTGCATTGTGAGTCACCTGACCATGGTGCATCATACGAGACATAGCACAATGTAGGAGCTGGGCCGATTGAAGAGAACTGAGCTGTGATGCACCTGAACTTCAGTTGCCATGAGGGGCTATAGAAGCATTTCCAAATCAAAATTATCAGCCAATTTCTTGGCTTTCAGGTAGTCAGTCTTTGGACAAAAAGTCAACATTTTCTTCAGAAAGCAAACACTTCATGAAAAAAATTTGTTTAGTCAGAAACCTAATTTTATATCAAGAAACAGCTTTAGTGGATGACTTTTTCAAGAGCCTGAGCTGGCTGACCATATTGGGCCAGACAAATGTTCCATCTCACCCAATATCCTGTCTTCTGGCAGTGGCCAATGCCAGGTGTTTCAGAGATTATGATATTCTAGAGGTGCGGTCCCTAAGCGTCACCACTTGCATTGCTACCCGAAGTGCCTCGCAATGCTTTGCTGTTGTAGCGAGTGTTCCCTCAAGTTTCTTCCACCCATGTGTGGAATAAATTGTGTTACGTGCACTGAGGCATGTGCAGATGCACACCACCAATAGAAACACATGCTGCCAGCTGTGGGTGCTGTGGGAGCCCCGCTAATCAGCCGAGTGGCACTTGAATCTCTTCTGTGTGGCCGCCCAAGCGCTCATCTTATTACAGGGAACACTGATGGTAGCTTGCAACTTCAGTCACTCACAAACAGCCTGCCAGCAAGTTAGACAACAGCTTGTGTGTCTGCATACAGCCACAGCCCTGGTCCTGCAGATCTGACCCCAGTGGCCAATCAGCAAACACTTGCCATGCTCTGGCTTCCAGCAGCCTTGGCTCCTACTTGTGGGATGACCCCAGCATGATCCCACTCCTGTATTTTTACTAAAAAGACATGTTTTGTGCTGCTCAGCCCTCTTCTGCATAGTTCAGATATAGTAAGTCTGGTGCCTCTCTGAGGAGCTTACTGCCTTAAATGGAGTTACCCAAGCGATACACAACACTGAACTGACTTAACAGCAGAGATTTTAAATGAATACAAGCAATGAGGCATTAAAGTTCGAAACAGTTGAAAGAAAAATAAAGACAAAATACTTCCTAAACTCAAACTAGATTTGGTTCAAAGTAGAATTCTTACCACATGTTTTCAGTATAATGCTGACTCCCATAGTCAAACAGCTGTTGCTTTTGCCATCCTAGGTGAAAAGAGAGAGATCGGTAGGAAGAGAGTGGGTGTCCATGGTGGACATGGGTGGAAGAACTTGGGGTGTCTTTGCCCCTCATTTTTATAGTTTAGTCATCTGTTGAAATTGGCTTTTCCTTGAGCCTGACCTGTAGATAAAGCTCTTTCCAGATGACAGGAAAGAAACATGAAATCCAGTGAAAGAAGAACGTTTCATGCTATTTCTTGTCAACTGTGAATGTAGATAGAAAGATTTTCTGTGGCTTCTTTCTTTGCTCCACCTTTGCTGTCTAAGGCTTCTTTAACACATATATGCAAATTGAGGTTAGCACACATCCCTTTAAGAACAGGCCTGCTTGGCCAGTTCTACCCACCTGGTTCTATGTGCATTTGAACATGTGCCTTTAATATCCTACAAGATATTTTTCACCAGTGAGGAGTTACCTTTCACATGATACATCACAAGGGGCTCCTCTATGCTAGCCCCCTCCATCGAAGGGGACATGTAAACGATCCAGACCAGTGAACAGCAGAGATTTTAAACAAATACAAGCAATGAGGCATTAAAGTCAGAAACAGTTTGTATGCAGCACAGCACCTCACTACTATTCACCAATCTGGCTCCTTTACATGCCCTCTTCAAAGAAGGCAGGTAGTGTAGATGGGGCCAAGGTGTATTTAACACAAACATAACTACAGTAGTGTGTAGGATGAAAATACAGGGGTGTATTTGATCACAAAGGGAATGACCAGAACAAGGTAATTACCAAGTGACCCATCTACTGTTGTTCAGGCCCAGCTTCTAGCAGTCAGAGGCTTGGGACAGCCAGGATTGCATCCCTCAACATCTTAGCTAATAGCCTCCATGAACTTGTCTTGTTCTTTTTTGAACACTGTTCTGCTTTCGGCCTTCACAACATCTCCGGGCAATGCATTGTACAGGTTGGCTGTGCGTTGTGTGAAGAATGTTCAATCTAATTTAATTTTGGTGAGATTTCTAAATCTTACATTGTGGAGCTTTTTTTCTTTAAAAAGAAAAGAAGAAGAAGAAGAAGCTTTGACTGTTTGAATGAGGAACTGAGAACTGCAAATAAGGAACCAGGAAGAAGGACCATATTTCTCCCTTGTGAAGAATACATTTTTGTTTAGTAGGAAGTAATCTGCCTGGACAACCCCTTGAAATCCTTAAGAGGAAATGGAATGCCCTTTGAAAAACTCTTCTTTGGTGTTCTCTAACCCCATCTCAGAAAGATCTGCCATGAGGTAAGCAGCCTATACGTACAAGCGTGCAGACAGCGTGGAGAGTACAGGTGCCATACTGGTAGTCCCTCCATCTCCCTCTGGGAGAAATGTGGGGGGAGGAGAGATGCTAAACCAGAACATCTCAAAATGCTCTAAAAATTTCTGTTTGAATTCGGAGATGAGTAAAGCATGATATATAATGAGGTGGGGGAATTTCTTTAATGTTTTCCATCTCTTGTTGGAGTGTATTAAGGGTAAAGAAAAAAGTTGTCTGATTCATTGAGACAGAAGAGCCTCTTGAGTACTGAGAATTAAATGAATTACAGTGACATCGTTCATGACATTTCAATTACTAAAGCTAGGGGGAAATATTTATTTGTTTGAAGAACTGAGTGTAATAAGTAGAATAAACCTGTACATTTTAGGCCCCACATCACCTTATTCCAGCCCCAGTGTACCATATGTTTGCACAAATGCACAGCAATGCCATGGCTCGGCACCCGAGAAGAAGAAACTCAGGTAGTAATGCAGCAGGAGCTGCAAATTAATTCTTTCAGAAGTGCAACAGGCTAGGCAGAAGGGACTGCTAGAGCTTGCTGGAATAAATTGGATAGAAAGTTGATGTATCCAGGAAAGGTTAGAAGACGTCAGGAGCCCTTTGCCTTTTAAAATACTTTTAGCTAGTTACGATTCTGTCCACCTGCCCCTCCCCGGTTTTGAATTGCCTTGGGTCACCAAGTCTTCCTGAATTGTCAAAATGGGTCCCCGGCTGGAAAAGATTGGGAACTGCTGCCCTGGTCACAGTGATGGTGGGAGAAGGAGAAAGGTACGGTGACCATCCGTCCCATATTAGGTGGGATGGTCCCGTATTTGGGACGCCAAAATGGCATCTCTGCTTATTTTTTAAAGGGGACTAATTGTCCCATATTTGGGCCCTTCCCCACTGACCTTTTCTGCCAGCAGCTGCTGGCAGGAGTCACTTCCCTGAGCCTCGGGAAAGCAGGGGGAGTATGGGTAGCTGCCATGTCCTTGCCGCTTCCCCGGGGCTCCCAGGAAGGGCCTGCAGCTGCTGCTTCCCCTGGGTGGGCCGGCATCTGATGCCTCCTTCCCAGCTCCCTGGTGCTTGGTGGAGCTGGGAGGAGTCACCCCTCCCCCCATATCTCCCTGTCCCGTATTTGGGACAGGGAGATATGGTCGCTCTAGAGAAAGGCCAAGCCTGTGGTCACTGTGTTCTGTGGCTGAAGCAAATGGAGTTCTTACTCTAATAACTGCAAGTGTTAGAGGGGAAAGGGGCCAAAGTAGCAGGCTCTCTCTTCCCACATTCCCCCTTCCTCTGAGCCTCCAGAAGTTGATGCATTTAAACACTGACTTACGGAGGCTTTGAGGAGCAGCATGACATAAGATAGCAAAAGGGGGGGCCACCCTTAGTGCCCTAGTGTCCTTTCCCAAACCCTAAGCATCCTTTCATGTCGTGGGAGCTAATGGAAGCACGGCTATAGAACAAGTTGTGCCTCTAGGGAGAGGGGTAACGCAGGAATTTTCTGAAGAGATTTAACCTCAACTGAAATGCTTAGCTCTCAGAATACCAGCACATCTCTGTCCCTGGGTCTTAACACCCTTATCCTCCTTTTGGTGCAAAGCAAATGTCCACGTGGAATCACCAAGCAGCTTGCCCACTCTCCCTTTCTTTTTCTAGGAAGGGATGATGTAACCAGGTGACTCTTTAGCTAAATGCAGCGAAGAGGAAAATGCATCGTGTGAGCTGCAGGTTGGTAAATAAATGTAATTTATTCATGGAGGGTGTAGAAGGAAAACCAAATAGGAGGAAGTAATAAAAAATGTGTATGACGTGGGAGGGATCTGCTTTATTTTTCATGCTCTAAGTCTTCTTTTTCATCTTTCTTCTGCTGTGTAAATCGCACTAGTATACAACTTCTAAAGCTTTTCTCCTGCCGACTGGCACACACCGCCATTTGCATTGCCTCCAAGGTTTGGTTTTTGCTGCTATAAAAGATGCATTTTATTACCTTTGGGCAACTAATATTCATGGGATATAACAAAGTAAAGAATGAAAATCACTTCTGTTTTACCCAGAGGTATACCCTGAAATAAATAGCTCTGCAGCTCTCTTGGCAAGTTTGCTGCCTAGTTAACCAAAATACTTGTTCTTCACTGTGTTTTCTACCTTCCAGAATAGCTCCTGTTAGTGATCTGATGATTAAATATTCACTTTTTTAAGTGATAAGGACAAGGCCTACATTTAATCTCTTGTCAGATTAGGACACAGCAATAATTAACCTCTTCCTTCACATTTACATAAGCGTTGAGAAAGATAATATTTCAATAAGGATGTATCACAGAGCCACAAATGAAGACAAAGATGACCAGATAGCATAGCTTATGATGCTGTGTGGGCAGTATAGTTTTATGCTGGTGTAAAGAAGACTATGCAATGAACTGTGATAATGAACTAAAGGAGAGGTGTCTTGCACCAAGCTTGTCCAAAAATATTAGCAATGCTGTAACATATTGCACAAATGTCATGTCAGTGGTTTGTGCTCTCGGCTGATGAAATAGCCGAGAAACTCTTGAATGGAAGGTATTGCATTATAATAGTCAATCGAGACACTTTCTAAGATAAAAGTTCATACCGGTCAGGTCTTGTTCAAATTGTCAGCAAGATTGCAGTGAGGACAAGAGAAAGATGGACCCACCAACCATTACACCTTTACGAGGGTACAGTGTAATGGCCAAGGGGACTTGCTGAATTGACCATGGAGTGACCTGACAGGGAGGATTTCCTCTCTTTGCCCCCATCTGTGTACATGCCTGATCACTCACATCATGTACTGCAAGGATTATGTGGTCCAGAAAGATGGGCACATCTCATTGCCAGGCAGAATGTGTGAACTGATAAGTAAACTGGAGGAAGAAAATAAAATGTGTTCAAAATTATGTATTGGGCAACCATTATATTGCTGCCATCTCCCTGTTGAAGTTCAAAGTAGGTCACTGTAGATTAGTACTTTAGAAATAGTAAACAGGCCTGATATGCCTCACTGCAGCCCTGCTCCAACTCCCAGTGGAAAAGTTCCCGCTGACTTCAGTGGGGAAGGATCAAGTCCTTAACCTCCTCCTACAACAGCACACTGCTGTTGGCTTCTGTGGAATAACCCTTTGTTTACACAGGCATAAGAAAGATATGTCACTTGCCTATCTTTCTGACTGGCCTCCTTCCCTGTGTCTAGCCACTGCTATTCCTTCTTATTTATTTATGTCCTCCCTTTATCTTGTACAATTACATCATTTTATAGACCAAGCCAATTGAAAGAGCACTCACAGATGCAACCACTGAAATTTAATCCAGATCTTCAGCTGTTGTGAATCAGTACATGGATCTATGCCTATTTGCAACATTTAAGAATCCAGACCAGTGTTTCCCAATTTTATTTGGCCACAGAACCCTTTTAAACTTGAAAGAATTTTGTGGAACCCTGTTCCCAGGTTCTACTCCCCTCCCCAGCTCCCAAATCTGTCCCCTGTCCTCAAGCTTTACCCCCATCCTGCAAACCTGTCCCCCAACCCAGTCTTAACCCACCTCAGCCCCAAAATGACCTCCAGGACTAACCCATCCGTGGGGCTGGCTGGGGAGCCTAGGCAGGGTGGTCGTGTCTGCCCAGCGGAAGGAAGGCTGGCATGGAGGTGTTCTGCTGGTGGGCGGGGGGCGGGGCGGGTGAGCCAAGCCACGCTCACCAGAGCTATCCCATCCATAGGATGTTTTGGGGCTGTTACCCTGGACTCCATGCTTTGGGAGGCCCCAGAGTGGCCACCCAACTATCTTATGGATGAGATGGTTCCACATATTGATATGAGCTCATGGGACCCAGGGCGGCCAGGAGGATTATCTGCGGGCGGGCTGGCACAGGGTGGCAGCAGATGTGAGGACCCCCAGATGAACCACAGTGACGTGGGAAATGGAGTGAAGCAGCAGCCAGATCCATTCCACTGCCATCTCCTGCTCCAGTTGCTCCGCAGCACCACAGCACAGGGAAGCTGAGTGCACTGTCTCCAGCCTGCTCCTTTCCTCTCCTCCCCTTGCCCCTCCTCTGACTTCAGCTGATCTGTGCTAGGGCTGGAGGAGTGTGCTTCTCACCTGGCTGTGGCTGCTCCATGTTGGGACCAGAGGACACCACTTCTCCTCTGGCCACAGTGCTCGACCCAGAGGACGGGGCTGGGGGGGCGCTATTCTCAGGGTTCCCACACCACAGGGAGGTGGAGGTTCCATGCAGGTCCCACAGTTGCCCTGGAGTCTAGGCAACCCCCATCTTGACTGCAGTAATAATATCTGCCATGATTCCACTGTTCAGCATAAAGATCTGTGACTGAACTATCACCTAAACTAAACACCCTGTCCTGTTTTTAAAGTCTGGAGCTTGACTCACAGGCAAAGGCCGGGGGTGAAGACAGGGAAGGAATGATCAGCGTTAGGAATAATTTGTGCCATCATCCATCTTCAGTCAAGAATGAGGGGAGTAGCCCAGTGCAAGTAAGCAGAAAAAAAGTTCTTTTGTATCATCATTTGTCTTCCCTACAACACAATGGGATTGACTGGCATTGGGGTGACTGTTCTTAGTTCAGTTGTGGATCATAGAATCATAGAATACTAGGACTGAAAGGGACCTCGAGAGGCCATCGAGTCCCGCCCGCTGCCCCAATGGCAGGACCAAGTAGTGTCTAAACGTTCCTTGATAGACATCTATCTAACCTGGATAAGCAGAAACTTTCAAATGCAGCCGTAGAACTGACAATTAAGTACAGTAGTTTCACAATTGATAAGTTGTATCCTAGGTATATGCACAATAGATAGTTTCCGTAATCAGTAGTTAGTTGGTAGATGTTATTACAGCAACAAAGTCGACTACAAATATAGGTTAAAAAGAAATAATCATCTGGAAGGGATTGAATGAGATAACCCACTGCCCTATTCACTGTAACCAGAAGCTGCGACTCGTTCTTACTGGCACCTGCATTCTGGACGTCTCTATGCGGGGGAAAGGAAAGAGGCTACGACCTTCCATCTGACACTTGTATGTTTGCTAATGGTAGAACTGTGTATGATTCACAAAAAACAGTTGTAAATTTGCTCGTCACTTATCCTCTATATTGAAATAGATTTACATAACTCTGCATTACTCGCCTGTGCCGTTTTGGATATCAACAAAGGCTAAAATAGTGTTTATCCCTGGTGTCTACGGCTCCTCTTAAATCTAAAAGCCGGACACACAACAGCTCCCCCGCTGGGCTCCACCAGCTGCTGGCTTGGCTGGGGAGTAATGCACTGGAGCAGGAAGGAAAGAGGGTGTGGTCCACCTTGGTGCAGAGTGGAAAGGGCTTTCAAAGAGTGGGAGGACCATGCTGTTGGTGCCCCAGCCCTCTGCCCCATTCCAGTGCCACTGCTATGTTCTCCCTAGGTGAATATGGTTAAATCACATATAAAATGTGCCTTATGAGGTATCATTTGGAATCTCATCATTTGCTGATCATTATTTTTGGGTAGAATGTGTGGAAACGTTGTACGTAAAGTTATAAGATTTTGCTGTAAGACATTGCCAAGTCATGTCCCAGGCCCTGCACCACCCCTCCCCATATGGCCCTCCGTTGGGGGTTTCAGGGCATGGGGCAACCCTAAAGGGTGGGCGTAGGGCTGCCCCCCAAGCTTTTTGGAAGGCACTACTGTCCCTGGAACTTAGAGTACAATTATCACATCCATGTCTTCTATTTTTACCAAGCATGACTTTAGTCATATCAGCAGCACTTTTTTGTCTGGACTAATTCCCATTTTGTAGGGTTCTCTTAACACTTGTTTGTCATATTAATTTATTGAAAACAACCCAACTGATTTTTCATGGTTCATTTCCAAGTATGCAAAAAATGTAGGTTATTCTAATAGTTTAAGACCTTTCACTCCCTGCATTTGAGCATACAACAGTGGTAAAATGTGCAGGCCCAATAGTTACAACGAGTTCTACAAACAATAACCTTCTTCCCTATGCAATGCCAATTCATTCTCAGAGCACAACCCATCCTGTGTGTTGAAAGAGGCACGGGACCTGTGGCAAGTTGTATGTAATCACCCTGCATATGCAGGAAGGGTCTGAGACAAGGTTGCAGTTGCCACCTTTGCAACCTCAATGTTCTTTTAACAGCTGTGTGTGTAAAAGGTGATAAATATTAGGTGAAAAGGGATCATGAATGAATGCTTGTAAAGGGTTAACAGAGGGCTCTCTGCAGGGGGCTGCCAGGTAAGCCAATGGGAGGAAGAGAGAGCCTTAAACTAAGAACAACTGCAGTCTGAGGGGTCTTTGCGTGGCTGTTGCAGAGGAGACAGAGAGAAATGATTGCTCCTAAGCAGCTGGAATGAATCCAGTAAATCTCCTGGCTGTCTCAAAATCAGCCATAGAAATGTAATAGAAAGGAAAAGTTTAGTTAGACATGATCAAATTATGGTTATTTTGGAACTGGTGAACTCTCAGGCTGGGTTTAGTTTTTTCCCTTGTACTCCGTAATTTCTAAACTGAATCCCAGGGAAGTAATTATCTGTGCTGCAACTGGAGGATATTAAGTGTTTTTTCCTCGTTTTGTCAATCAATTGCTTTTTTAAGGCAATGATTTGATTCCTATGTCCTAGTGAAGGGTCTGTGTATATTCATGTCTTATACTGAAAAGTCAACTATCAGATTACAGCTCTTTGCTTCCAAATTTTATCCTAAGGAAGGGCTACAAACATGGGGGTTACCCCACAGGGAGACGTCCCAAGTATGTCTGGCTGGGTAAAAGTGGGCTTTTCTTCACTTGGGTGGTGGCAGTGATTACCCACCCCAGGGTCAGGGAATCTGTAACCCGGGGGAGCTTTTTTAAAGCAGAGCCTGTAGAGGCAAAGTCTTTTCAAGGTTTTTGCAGGACCAACTTTCTGCACTTGGAGTGCCAGAGTGGGGAGGCAGCCCTGACAAAAGGGTAAAAAAATGAGAGCAGAAGTTAGAGCTAGCACCGTAAAGATAGGGCTGAATTAGGTGGCTCAGTTTCAGAAGACCAGTATTTTAAAAGTATGTGGCATGAGGAGGACAGATTTTTTCTATTGCCCAGGACATGTGGGGACAGGAGATTAATTGGATATGTGCATACTGCACCTGGGAGTGCACCTCCCAACCTGATCGCTCTGTGGCAGGAGTTGGCTTATACCCAGAATCGGTTTTTGCCATTTGGACCTATCTGATATAGCAGCAAAAGAAAGACTAGCCTATGGGGTGGAGGGTAAAGACATTCGAACCCCCTTTCTGTAAACATTTGCTGAGATAGCTCAAATAATGCCAGATTTCTCTGCCCTCTGACTTTTCTGTTCTTCTCCCTCTTCCTACTGATTCTCTACCCTCCCCTCCGATCTCCTTCACAGGTTTATCTATTTGTATGTGTCTCTTTCATTATTATTGCTCCCCTTAACATGTTATGTTTGTGTATTATTGGCTGGTTTTGTTTTTGGTTTTCCAGTTTCACCAAGTTTTAAAGTTGCATCATTTCATGGGGTAGCCGGTGAGATGTGCAGTGTTTCCTAATGTATACAAGCTGTACGTTGGTTACCCTTTTTTGTTGTTTGCAGCTTTGTGCAAATTCATAAAAAATTAATCACTGAAATAAATGGCACTCGGGAGGTTGTGGCACAGGCAGCAGCTCAGGGTTACCACCCAAGTGCTGATGCAAAGCTTAACGAACATCTGTGACAAACTGGAGGTTTCCTTGGAGCATAAACAAAATTCCCCAGTTTTTCAAATTGGCCAGGAGTTATCTGTGATTTTGCAATATACATGTAAAACTTACCATGACAAACCACAGTGCAAAATAGTATTTAATTGGTGCTGCTCTGCGTGTTTTTGGAGCAGGCCGCAGTTTGGCACTGGTCATATCCAAGGTGCTACCACTAAAGAGGCACTGAATTTTCCCCAAAGCAGCGCAGGGGAACCGTATTGTACTGATGTCACAGCTGAATATATGCTGCACCCACGATAGATGAGGAAGGGTCACTAACATCCTCCTGCTTCGGGAAAGGGCTTCTGATGTCAGGTAATTAGGATCATGGATGTGATAAATAGGAAGTGTCTATTAAATTAAATGACCCTTCTACTCTCCCTAGCAGGATGGAGTCTGTAGCCTATTCTCATAATGAATGGTAATTGGAACTTAACTAAGGAGAGAAGTGTACTGTGGTTCTTGTTCCAGAATCAGACAGAATGAAATCAAATTGACAAGTTCAGTATATGGTAACCTCCTTCACAGTGCTTTTTTTCCAGAAAAAAAAGGAGCAGAACTAAAGCCCCAAATCCCCTCCCCCTGCCCCAAAGCCTAACTTCCCCATAGCGGCTTAACACCACCCCACGTGAGGCCCAAGCCACCACCCCAGCAGCTTAACCCTGCCCCAGCAGGGCCCGAGCTGCCCCTTCCCATGGCTTAACCACCCTCTGGCAGCTTAACTGCACCCCTGACAGGGCCTGAACCACCTCCCAGCAGCTTAGCCGCCCCCCACAGCTTCAAACCACCCTACCGCTGAACCCCCTCTACCCCCAAAACCCAGGATTCATTCACCTTCCCACTTAGCTGTGCAGCCCCCTCTCTGCCACATACGGCGTGGCAGGGGAAGCTCCCAGTGCCCTGCTGCACTGAAAGAGTAGGACTCAGTTTAATTGGTTTAATGTCCGGATCCCTCCTGCCAGCCATTAAACCAATCAAACTGAGTCCTCTTTCAGCATCGCAGCAGGGAGCCAGAAGAGAGTGGCAGTGGTGGGAGCCATGAATGGCCCCTTAGGGCAGTGGCATCCAACAGCACATCAAGGATCACCAGACTTGTGGTGGTTGTCCTTGCACATTTGCCACATTTTCCCCTCCCCCACCCTAAAGCCAAGGTCCCGCAGCCCACCTCCCAACTGAATGCCCTTCTCCTTCCCCAGAGCCAGGTACCTCCAGCCCCTGTCTGGGCTGGGAGGAAAGTACCATTCTGGAGCCTTCTAAACAGACCAGAATTCCTAAAGATTCACACGACATGCACCCTTCCTGATCACCCCACGTTGATGCTGGGGAAATGACTTTTGCGATCCACTAGCACCTGCCACACCACAGAGAAGTACCCCTTGCAGTTAATGTACTCTGAGGGCTGGTGGTCCAGTGCCAGGTTGGGGATGTGTGTTCCATCTATGGCCCCACTGCAGTTAGGGAACCACATGGCAGCAAATCCGTCCACTCTCTCCTGCACATTCCCCAGAGTCACTGTCTTCTGCAGGAGAAGCCTGTTGATTGTCTTGGCTGCCTGTATGACAACAGCCCCTATCATAGATTTGCCCAGTCCAAGGTGCCCACCGACTGGTAGCTGTCTGGCCTCGCAAACTTCCAAAGAGCAATTGACGTGCGCTTCTCAATTGTCAAAGATGGTCTCATTCTGGTATCACTGCACTTCAGGGCAGGAGACAGCACTTCACAAAATTCCTTGAAAGTAGCCTTAAGCACAAGGAAGTTTTGCAGCCACTGCTGGTCACCCCATGACTGCAAAATGGCACGATCCCACCACTCTGTGCGGGTTTTGTGGCTCCAGAACCTCCGGTCTGTGCTGTCCAATGACTCCAGCGCTGCCAGAAACTGCAGTTGTTCTCTTCAGAGATTCGTGTCCGTCAATGGCCCTGGAAACAATGAGTTCATACTGCAGGGGCATTTATGTTCAGAAGATTCTGCATTGCAGTGTGGGAACCGAGCACAAAACACTGCATCAAACTTTGAAACGTATCGGGATCCATGTCAGTGCCTGTAATGGCGGCTGGCAGTCAGGACAAAAACTGTGTGAAAATCCCATTTTTCCCACCCAGAAAGGAGGGAAGTGCATTCTGGGATGTTGTCATCAGAAACCCAGAACCACTTGTGGTGATTTTTTTTCCCCATAGGACACTGGCACTAAATCCCAAAATGCAATGGGGTTGCAGGAACTGTGGGTTAGGTGCCCACAATGCGCTGCTACCACAATCAGATTCAGACAACTTTGTGGGGGACACAGTAAATTGACTTCCTGAGCTGGTCAGGACACTCAACCTCGACTTCATAAAATCTAGGGTTAAAGATCAACTTTAACAAATTCCACTTCATTTCCAAGTATGTAAAATAGGGCTAAATTAATCTGAGGAAATATAAATTGCATATACCAGACATTAAACCAATACTGTGGGTGATCTCAGCCAAATGGCTTTACTGCATCCCCTTCATTAATTGCCCAGTGCTTTATCTACCATTTTAAATTCTTCCTTTTTGCTGTGTCAGTCAAATACAGTTGGCTGCCCAGATGTATAAGTGTTACTTATCAGGAAGCTGCTAATTCCTATTCCTGGTAATCCCTAGGATAAGGGTGTAGTTCTGTTCAGCTGCCAGCAGCAACTTTTGAAATGTTTCCTTTTATAGTTGCCTGACCTTACTGCTCTCATTCATTTGTTTTTTTCAGCTGACTTCTTGGGAATTGGAACATGTTAAAGAGCCAAAAATACAGACATTGGGAAAAATCCTGGCACTAATGCTATCTGGATGGGAGTTAGTTCCCCTGGCTTTCTCTCTCCTCACTGAATTTACAGTTGAAAAGCCCAACTGTCAACTCCTAGAATTTTAGGCTGGTCCTTAGTTAGCAACTTGCTGATGATCAGAACAGGATCAGGAAGATCATATGTTGTGTGCACAAGACTAAAGGCTGGTAAGTCCTGTGTACTGGTTCCAAGGGAAAGGCCAGCAGGAAAGAGAGTAACTTTTAGCAGATTCACTTAAGAGTTTAAGAGGAAAGAATTCTCACAAGATTCGATTTATGATGGAAATAAAATATATTTGTTAGAAGGGAATGGGAGAAGGAGCAACTTTTCTCTTACTCAGCTGAATACCCTTCTCCTACAGGCTTTTCAGTTGAGGAGGAAAAAAGTTCTTATCCACAAGTCAGTCTGAGGATGAAAATCAAGGCACACACCTGGATGAGTCACATGCTTCCTGTTATTCTTTGTGGCTACGTCTACACGTGCAGCCAACATCGAAATAGTCTAACGTCTACACGTCCTCCAGGGCCGGCAACGTCGATGTTCAACTTCGACGTTGCTCAGCCCAACATCGAAATAGGCGCAGCGAGGGAACGTCTACACGTCAAAGTAGCACACATCGAAATAGGGATGCCAGGCACAGCTGCAGACAGGGTCACAGGGCGGACTCAACAGCCAGCCGCTCCCTTAAAGGGCCCCTCCCAGACACAGTTGCACTAAACAACACAAGATCCACAGAGCTGACAACTGGCTGCAGACCCTGTGCCTGCAGCATAGATCCCCAGCTGCCGCAGAAGCAGCCAGAAGCCCTGGGCTAAGGGCTGCTGCCCACGGTGACCATAGAGCCCCGCAGGGGCTGGAGAGAGAGCATCTCTCAACCCCCCAGCTGATGGCCGCCATGGAGGACCCAGCAATTTCGACGTTGCGGGACGCGGATCGTCTACACGGTCCCTACTTCGACGTTGAACGTCGAAGTAGGGCGCTATTCCTATCTCCTCATGAGGTTAGCGACTTCGACGTCTCGCCGCCTAACGTCGAAGTTAACTTCGAAATAGCGCCCGACGCGTGTAGACGCGACGGGCGCTATTTCGAAGTTGGTGCCGCTACTTAGAAGTAGCGTGCACGTGTAGACGCAGCTTGTAATATTTAGCCAGATCAACCCCAACCTTTTGCCCTGACTAAAACTGGCAGTGTGAATACAAAAGAGTTGGGAGTTTTATAACATCGACAATGCAAATAAAAGTGGTAAGACTCTTTTATGGCTCTGACACTTGTGCTGGGAGATTTAAAAATAAAATTTTTCCACAGTGGTGGGAGATAAGAAGAATTCTTCCACTGTATACAGATATGGAGAAGTATAGATTATTTGTGGAGGACATTAGCAAGAGTTAGAGAATCTTTGTGGCAATGTCACATAAATCTGTAACCTAAAGCCACAATTCTCCATCTCCCTAGAACTAAGTGCAGAAGGGAAGTTGATTCTTAATCTATATTCCTACCACCAGACTTCTTTACAACAGTCTAATGATTGCTTTTAATTAAGAAGGCTCCCTGCTCTCATCACATACAGTCTTTGCACCTCTCAGAATCTGAGACTCTATGAATATTTAGAGAAATAAAAGCAGCTTCAGTAGTCAGGCAAACATTCAGGGATTTACTTGATATCAGTGTCAATATTACTTCTTACTTAAAGGCACATCTATCAGGTTTGGTACATCAGTGTACACAGCTCTATGAAAGGACCCAGAGAACTATTGAAGTTATACAAGGATAAAAATGTAGATTGTTTCTATCAGCATTTTTAAAATAAATGAATTGTGCATTGCTTTAGACTAGCAAAATGATCTGGTCAATCCCTTCCTTGGGTGAAGGCCTTTTTAAATTAACATTAATTTGCATGTACCTCTGATTAGTTTGGACAGCTTTTAATTGTAAAGCCATTCAAACAGCACAACACCCTTGAGGACTGAAGATGGGGACTGAAATACTGCATGTGCTTGGCCAATTGAGATAAGCGTACAATATACTAGCTACTCACAGGTACATCAGCAGGTATGGAGTTGTTGTGGTAATTATGTCTCATGCTTTACATTTTCTAAGCTTTTTAGAAACTTAATACTTGCAAAACACTTTGCGAGAAACATATCATCTCCACTGTACACATGGGGAAATGACCTTGAGTTAACTGAGTTGCCTAAGGCTATAGAGGGAGTCAGTGTCGGAGATGGAATAAGAATTCAGTGGCACAGGATCTTAAGCCTGCACGCAGCCCAGTAGACCAGAGTGCTCTTACTTGTCAATAAGGGTGCGTCTACACTAGCAAGTACATTCAAAATTCAGATCGAAAGACCAAGTTCTTTCGAAAGAACCCGCGGAGCATCTACATTGACACGGCACTCTTTCGAAATTAACTTCAAAAGAACTCTTCCATTCTTTCAAAGTTGGTCCTCTGTTCCCAGGATGGGAAAAGTGCCCTCCTTCGAAAGATTATTTCAAAAGAGAGCGAGTGTAGACGTTCCACGGCCCACTTTTTTTAAAAAGCGGGTCTTCCATGGCCGCAATCAGCTGGCAGGCAGTGGTGCCGCTCACAGCACAAACAGAGCTCTATGGTTCCAGCGTCTGCCCACGTTTCAGGACACAGGCACCTAGAAGCCCTCAGGCTGGAAGCTGAGAGTGTGCAGGCAGCAGGGAGCCCACGCTGCTGTTCAGCCCCCTGCCAGCCACAAAGCCCTGGGCGAAAGCCTCAGCTCCACCAGCACCATGACCACCAGCCGGGACTCCTGCGCATGCCAGGGGCCATCCGGGGACGGGGGGAAGTCCTCCCAGGAGGGGAGCCAGCATCCCAGGCATCGGGCCCCCTCCTGGACCAACGCTGAGCTGCAGGACCTCGCCCTGTGGGAAGACAAGGACGTCCTGCAGCAGACGGGGGTCCAGCACTGGAATGCTGCGCATTCCAGGGCCTCACTGGCTGGGTTCACCACCCCCAGATCCTGGACCAGGTGAGGTGAAAGGTCATGGAGCTCCGGTGGAGCTCCGGCAGGGCTACTGCAGGGCTTGGGACACGGCTGGGCGGTCGGGGCAGCGCCCACCAACTGCCCCTACTTCAAAGAACGGGACCGCCTCCTTGGGCCCAAGGAGGTGGGACCCCCGGCCGTGTTCCTGGACATTGCTGAGCCCACGACTGAGCTGGAGGAGACTGGGACCGAGGGGGAGGACTGCCCTGGACCACCACCACCCACAGGCGTCCCCTCTGGATCCCAGCCAGCAGCAATGATGAGGGCTCGAGCGAGGGGGCCCTCATCATTGACGTCCCGTCCGGCCCATCCAGCCTGGCCCCCTCTGACCGCACCTCGCCCGAGTTCCTGGAGGGCCCCACAGGTATGTACTGAGCACACCGGTAGCCGCAGGGCCAGGGGAGGGGGCACGCAGTCCCACCCAGGGCGGCCATAGCCCACCCACAGGGATATCAGTCCAGGACACAGGCAGGCCACCCCGGCCTCAGAGGGCTGACGAGTGGCATCCAGCACCATGTGCACTGAACAGCACCATGGGCCGCCAGGCCGTGGAGGGACAGAGGAGGGCAGAGGGGAGCTAGTGCTCTCTCAACCCAGATGGGGAACCCTGGATGCAGTCCATGCAGGGCCCCCGGGATGGGTTGGGAGGGATGAGGGATTCAAGGGGTCCCTCACTGGGACTAATGGCCCGTTCCTCCAACAGGAGGCAGCCGGACCAGCCCCATGACGGGCCCGGGGAGCCTGATGACCGAGGGCGAAGGGGAGTGGCCCAGGCCCCAGACGGGGACAGCCACTGCCAGTCCCTCCATTGGTGCCACCAGGCCAGGGAGGAGGGAGCAGGGGACATGGCCCACACGGCCACCCTGAGGGAGCTGACGGGCGTCGTGTGGGAGTGGCTTGCCATGGAGCGGAAGGCATGGGACCGGGTGGCATCCAACCATGATGACCTTGCCCAGGCTGTGGTCAGCCACCTGGCCCCTGCTGCCGCTCCATCGTGGGTCACTCCTGCACTCACGCCTCCCATTGCCCCGCACCGTCCCCCATGCCCCCATCACCCGTGCATTCTCTTTTCTCCCCTCCTTCCCTGTGTTTTTCCCCCCCACCAATAACCCCCATCCCCCTGCCTCCCCCAAAATGCCTTCCCCCGAGGAGGCCGACCTCAAGGCCGTGCTCCCTCCCCACCTCCCCCCGGCCAGCCTCGTCCACCTGGCCCACACCCTACTAGCCAGGTGGAGGCTGAGCCCCTGACCCCCCGCCCCCCCCCGGTGCTGAGCCTGGCACAGGCGTGGGGACCGTCCCAAGCCGCGCCCCTGCCTCCCTGTGCTGCTGACCCTGGCCCAGCCCCAGTGGGGCCCCCGGACACAGAAAGGGAGGGGCAGGCGCGGGTGATGGGGATCCCAGTCATTGAGCCCTGTGGAGGAGTGAGGCCTCCCACCCTGGCTCTCTGTTCACCCTCCACCCCACCTGTAAATAGTTCCCCCAAGGAAATGAGGGGCACAGTTCTGTGAGTAAATAGATTATTTTTATGGTTTACCCTGTGTCCCCCGTGCATGTGTGCTGGTGGGTGTGCATGTGTGTGCAGTGTGCAAGTGGGGAGGGAGTATGCAGGGTCGGGGGGTCACTGTGGACCCCACTCAAAGGCCTGGCACAGGGCCTCCCATACATGCACCCTGTCCTGCTGGGCCTGGTGGCACGGGGCTATTCATAAGTGCACCCCACCTTGGCAGCCCACCCCTGCATATAGGGCTTGTGTTTCTCCTCCGCCAGGTTATGGAGGGTGCAGCAGGTCCCAACCACCACCAGGATGCTGGGGAGGCCCACCTCCAGCCTGGTGTAGAGACATCGAAAACGCCCCTTGAGGCAGCCAAACACCCACTCCATGGTGTTCTGGGACTGGTTCAGCCACTCATTGAAAAGGTCCTGGCTCGGCTGGGTGTGCTTGGTGTATGGCCGCATCAGCCAGGCCTGCAGCAGGTAGGCCACATTGGCCAGGATGCAGGGCGGCATCATAGTGTCGCCGATGGGGAGCTCCCGCTGGGGGTTGAAGGTCCCCTCGGCCATATGACGTCCCAGCCCTGAGTTCCGGAAGACCCTCGCATCTTGTGTGCGGCCAGACCAGCCCACGCAGATGTCCTGGAACAGGTCGTTGGCGTCAACCAGGGCCTGCAGGACCACCGAGTGGTGGCCCTTGTGATTCACATAAGCCCTGTGGCTGTGCTCCAGGGCCTTGAAGGCGATGTGGGTGCCATCCAGGGCCCCGAAGCAGTTGGGGAAGCCCAGCTCCTGGAATCCCCAGATGGTGTTGTCCAGGTCCCTGACATGAACCAGCTGCCTCAGGAGCACGTTGTTGATCGCTTGGATGACCTGCAGGGCACAGATAGGTGCACTCGTGAGCGTGGGGTGGGGTGTGGATTGCCTGCCCATGCCCGTCCCCATCCCCGCCCGTCTCCAGGGTGCCCGCCTGTCCCTGTCCCTGTCCCTGGGGCGCCTGCCGTTCTCCTGACAGTGCCCATCGCAAGGCTGCCCCCTATCTCCTGCATGCAGTCTAGGTGTGAGCTGGGCACCACTTACCTCGATGAGGATGGCCCCAATGGTGGCTTTGCCCACCCTGAACTGGTGGCCAATGGATTGGTAACTGTCTGGGGTGGCCAGCTTCCACAGAACGATGGCCACCCTTTTGTGCAGGGGGAGTGCTGGACTCAGGTGTGTGTCTCGGTGCTGGAGGACTGGAGTGAGCCAGTGGTATAGCTCCAGGAATGTCCCCTTGGTCATCCTGAAGTTCTGTAGCCACCGGTCATTGCCCCAGTCCTCCAGCACCAGCTGGTCCCACCAGTCACTGCTTATGGGGAAACTCCACAGGTGGTGGATAACCCAGGGGACTGGCTGGGGACGTTGTGCCCTGAGGATGGCATCCAGGAGGGTGGCTATTGTGGTGGCCACCCAGAGCTGCTGCAGCAGGGCGGCCGGGACCATGGCCATGGCTGCAATGGAGGAGGGGTGCTGCTTGGGGTCCATGGGGGCCCCATATGCCTCCTCCAATGTCTGTCTGTCTCTCTTTCTGCCTGGGGACAGGGTTGCTGGCCCTCAGCCTGTGCAAGCCAAGGCACGTGGGGGGGGCATTTAAGGGGATGGCAGGCAGTGGCCCCAGAAGGGCTCGTCTGCCACGTGACCCTGCCCATGGCACTCCTGCCCGTGCTCTTTCAAAAGAGTGCCCTGGTCTGTGTGGGTGCTCTCTTTCAAAATTGTGCTGGAGGCCTTTCGAGAGAATGGACTGAACCTTCGGTCCCTGCTGGTGTGTGTGGACTCTCCATTTCGAAAGGCCACATTTTGATGTTCTTTTTTGAAAGTCGTTCTTTCGAAACAGAACTGTAGTGTAGACACAGCCTGAGATAGAATATACTGTCTCTAAAGGAGCTTTATAGCCTGAAAAGTTAGTTAATTGGCATTTTGGAATTAAGTTACTCAGATGTGCTTCCAGGGTGCCATATACCTTGTCTTCAGAAGTCTGCCCAGCACAATAACCTATTGCCATCATGGAAAATGGTATTAAACACACTGGGGTGGAGAAAACAAAAAGCAGTCAAGTAGCACTTTAAAGACTAGCAAAATAGTTTATTAGGTGAGCTTTCGTGGGACACACCCACTTCTTCAGACCATAGCCAGACCAGAACAGACTCAATATTTAAGGCACAGAGAACCAAAAACAGTAAGCAAGGAGGACAAATCAGAAAAGGATAATCAAGGTGAGCAAATCAGTTAGTGGAGGGGTGCGGGGGAAGATCAAGAATTAGACTGAATTAAGTATGCAGACAAGCCCCTGGGGTGGACAAAGTTTCTCTAATTATGCTTGTGATTTTTTACAACCTCCTACAAATAACTCTTGAAGCAGGTGGGACAAATGCTAGCCAGGGAATTTTATTTTAAATCAGAACCCTTCTGTCATGGACATAGATTTTAATCTAAAGACCCCACTTACTAACAGCTGCTGAAAATGGTATGATGTACACACTGAGCAGTATCCCTTGCCCTATTAAAGAGCACGGATGGGTGAGGTAACATCTTTGTTATGGAAGAAATGGGTCTTACCCACAAAAGTTCATTACCTACTAAATAAGTGTTTGTCTGTAGGGTGCTACAGGACTGCTTGTGTTTTATGAAGCTACAGACTACCATGGCTACCCCTCAGAGACTCTTGGTGAAACTCCAGGTATGTCTACATAGCCGCATTATTTCAAAGAAACTATTCTGGAAGAAATTTTTTCAAATAGCTTATTTCACAATAACATTGCTACACACAAAATGCATTTCGAAATATCCCTCAGCTATTTCGAAATAGAGCGTCTACACACAATAGAGCCTCTTTCGAAATAGACCCATTGGTACACAGAAGCTCATTTCAAAATACATTTTATTTCCTGTCTACACAGCCTCTATTTCAAAATAGGTGCTATCCCTGAGGGAATGAGGTTTACCAATTCAAAAATAAGCCAACTGCTATTTTGAAATTATTTTGACAGAGTGTCATCTGAAGAAGTGAGTTAACTCATGAAAGCTCATGCTCTAAACTTTTCTGTTAGTCTATAAGGTGCCACAGGACACTTCGTTGCTGCTACAGATCCAGACTAACATGGCTACCCCTCTGATATTTGACAGAGTGGTTGCTTTGTGTAGACACTAGCGAAGTTATTTCATATCCCCTCTGAGATACATTTCTTTGGTGCTTCCATAGAGTTCTTCTCCAAAAGCACCATAGCAGCACCCTTTGTCTGCAGCTTTTCCTCCCCAAAAATGAAGTCCTGTAGCACTTTAAAGACTAACCCATTTATTTATTACATAGCGAGCTTCTGTGGGTAAGACCCACTTCAGATTTTCTCTCTCACGAACAGAAGCAGTCTCAGAGTAGGGTTACCATATTTGACCTTTCAAAAACAAGGACACACCTGGGAGGGAGTTTATCTGTGTCAGTATCTACCCACTCATGTTGCATTAATGTACTAGATCAACTGTAACTCATTAATGCAAGGTGAGTGGCTAGATACTGACACAGATACGCTACCTCGCAGGGGTGTGAGTAACCCTAGCTCAGAGGGGTAACCCCTTCACAAAAAACAAGCAGTCCTGTACGGCCTTGGGCTATGTCTAGAGTCCAGGCTTCTCCCGACAGAGGTCTGTTGCTGGGGGAGCCCTCTGCCGACATCCCAGTTATCCTCGTTCCACGAGGAAGACGGGAGACGTCGACAGAGAGCGTTTCCCCAGGATTTGGCTCCACGTGGCCGGGAAAGCCTCTCCCGATAGAAGTGCTGGCAGGAGATATTCCAATGCCTTGCGCAACCCTTTGGCCGGCAGGTCCCGGCCCCCTAGACCTCGCCCTAAAGACTTACAACGTTACTGACTAGGCAATGAGCTGGGGAGGGGGGTGTCTGCCCCACTGCTTGCGATCCGCTCAAATCGGAAGAAGGGGGTGTGACCCAGGCAGTGCCCGGTCGCTCAGCTGCAAGGCACAGCGGACACGTGTGTGTGTGCGGGGGGTTGCGAGGCGTTCCCCGCCTGCTCCGGCGGGCTGCAGCCGCACGCCCTTACTCCAGTCGGGGCGTCCATTACGCCACATCCGCCGGCCTCCTGGGCGCCGAGCGAGCGGCTCGGAACAAAGTTCCCCCGGGCTGTTCCCCACGCTGGGTCCCGCCCCGGGCCGTGCAGCAGAGGCCTGAGGCTGCGGGGCGCGGCGGGCGCCGGAACATCTGGCGAGGCGAGGCGAGGCGGGGCGGGGCGGACGTTGCCTCTGGCCTCGCTCGCCGGGCAGCGGCCCCTGCAGCTAGCATGCCGGGCGCGACGTTCCCGGGCTAGCCCCTCGGCGCGGCGCGGCGGCCGGGGAGTCCCGCGCCGGCGGAGCCGCAGTGAGTGCCGGGCGCTGGGGGAAGGTGCCCTGGGGCAGGCTGCGCAGGGCCGGGGGAGGGGGAGCGGAAGGCGCCTAACGGGACGGGGCGGCGTGGCGCGGCGCGCCTCCCGCTTGGACGGCAGGGCTTCGGTTCTCCTGGGAGCGCGTGTGAACGCGGGGCAGGGCGAAGTGGAGCCGGGGGTGCGAGCGCCGGGTTCGGAGCTGCTGCTGCTGCGGGGGCCACCCCCCGCGCTCAGCGCCCCCCCCCTCCCCCCGGAACGGAACGGGTCGGCGCTGCGGGAGGGAGCTCGGGGCGTTGTTTCTCTTCCTCTGACTTCTGGGGCAGGAAATACGGCGGCGCAGCAGCCCTCCTGGGTTGGTGGAGAGGTTCAGTCGCAATCTCCAGGAGTTTTTAAAAAGGAAAACAAAAAAGCCAACGTTTGGTGAATTTACAGATGCATCTTCTGTCAGCTGAGCCAGGGGCAGCTCCGGCTGGTCTCTTGGCTGTCTGTAACAGCAACGAAGGGTCCTGTGGCACCTTATAGACTAACAGAAAAGTTTTGAGCATGAGCTTCCGTGAGCACAGACTCACTTCATCAGATGCATCTGTCTGTGTAAGTCTGTGCTCATGAAACCTCATGCTCAAAACTTTTCTGTTAGTCTATAAGGTGCCACAGGACCCTTCGTTGCTGTTACAGATCCAGACTAACACAGCTACCCCTCCGATACTTGGCTGTCTGTGTTGTTCCCTGTCACATCAGGTTTTCTCTGCTATTAAATCCAGGTCTTCATCTTGTAGCTCACCAGACTCGAAATTTGGCAACCAAATTGGCAGGGCAGGTGCTTTCCAAAGGTGAAAGAGATGGTGTCGACTAAAAGCCTGCACTGTTGTAAAAAAAGAGAGACGATTTTGGACTATTGCTTTGGGTGGCTCTATCGCCACAGTAAAAAAACTTGAAGAAAGAAAGAAAGAAAAAAAGAAAAACAGTTTTAAAGTTTTTCTCCTTCTGTCTCTTGTTACAGTTGGAAGGCCATATTCAGATGGATGGCAGGCTTTTTATAGTAAAACTTATCCTAGGCACCAGAGTTGTCAAATGCAGTCAGCTCAGCAGACAAATCAGAAGAGGGATTCTCCTCTTCTTTTTACTCTGTTACTGTACAGTAATCCTAGGTGTTAAATTGTAACAACAGCAAGATAAAAACAGCCCTAGACAGAAGTGGTTATTTTTAGAAGAGTTCCCCTTGTATCGAAAGAAGGTATGCTTTTTCTTTTTTCCTTACTAAAATTTAGTTAACACCAAATTTATTTTAAAGCAAACAGTAATTTGTTTTATGTAAACAGTCATGTTATTAGTCTCAGAGAGGTAGCTGTCCTGTAGCACTTTAAACACTAACAAAATAATTTATTAGGTGATGAGGTTTTGTGGGACAGACCCACTTCTTCAGATCTGAAAAATTCTAGTTAATTACTTATTGTCGTCATAGGAAATTATGATGCATGCACTTGGGTGGGGGAAGATTTACCTAAGTATGCTTGTCATTTTTTACACCATCTTGCAAATGAGCCTTGACGCAGGTTGGACAAATGTTTACACAGCTAAGAGTGCCTTTTGGCTAGGGTGACCAAATCTCCCGAGGCCACATAGGAGGCGGGGCTGCCTTTGATTTCCATTGAACTCACTAAAGTCCACCAGACAGGTATTGTACAAACATTCAAAACAACAATCTTTTTAATGGATGATAAGTAAACTTGCTACATTTTTCTAGCTAACTATATGTGAAAAAACAAAAATGTGTAGTAGAAGAGCCGACTGTCCTCCAATATGGGATGCTTCTTGTAGAATATGTGTCACGTGAAGCAGTTTTTTGAAGGATCTGCTTGTTTTTCAGCAACTTGTCATAAAAGGCAGCACAGTCTAGATCAAAAATTCACTCGCACAAACAAAATAGCCTTCGTGGTACAAACGTTGGAGATGTGATTTTATTTTCAGGAGAACAACTGCATTCATTACTGAGAAGATGTGTTCAGCTGGGGTTGTGGTGCCTGGCAAATACAAAAGAAACTCAACTGCCTTTGCCAGATTTGAATATTCTACTGCTTTCTTGTCCATCTCTTAAAGAACATGCTGCCGTCTTTCAGTAAGGGGGTTTTCTGAGTGTTCCAGTCAGACTTGTGATGGGATATTATTGGTTTTACATTTGTCCATTCAGCAGAAAGATGATTCTCATCTATCAGACTTAGGGGGGAAATTCTTGTTTGACAAAGGACAAGACTTTTTGTATATCATTCCATACTGGCGTGCTTCTCAGTGAGGCCCAATCGAGCCACGGTTTTTTGCAAGGGTCACTGAAGACTTCCTTGAACAATGTTGGGCATTTGTCTTATGAGAGAAAATATGCCTTGAGTCCATCAAAAATCAAAATTCTTTCTAGCTCTGGACCAAGAGAAAGGAATCGTGTGCTACCATACTCTAGCAATTTTGAATGCTCAAGGGTGACAACAAGTTGGCAGAAGTCTTTCAGTTCCTCAACGCGAACAGTGTAATTGTGAAAATATATTCATAAATTTTTACAACAAAGGACTCCATATCAACTAGAAGACAGTCAGCTGCTGTTTGCAGGCGACTATGAATGATGTGAGCACCGAAACCAAAAATCTGTTTCCCTAGTTTGACTTGCAATTTCCACCATATCTTGTTTTTCCCAACACATTTAGCATCACCAACATTTGTATTGGTGTTGTCTGCACAAAGCCCAAAAAGTTTTTCACTCAGAGAAAGTTTCTCAATCAATTGATACAGAAATTCACACTGCAGATCAGAAGTCTCACATGGTAGAGAAGAAAACAATAATTTTTGTGTGTATCCCACCAATTGGGTGAAAATAGTGCACAAGAACAGGGAATAGCTTTTGATCCTTTTTGTTTGAGGCATTTACACCAAGTGTGATAAATGAGCACTTTTCCAAATCTCACTGTAGTAGCTCTGTTGATAATGGAGCTAATACATTGCAAATTATTGCTTCAGATATTGTACATGCAGACAAAAACTTGGGTTGGTAAAGGTTTTTTAATTAATTGTGAGGTAAAATCACTAAATTTGAAACTGTCTCCATGGCATGCAACATAGTAAGCAAACAGTCCCTGACTTGCATGTATTTGATTAGAATCAGTGTTTTGCTTAACCAAAAATTCTGAAATACATGGAGTTTTACCTTTGCTTTGTTCAGCTCTCCTGTGTGTGTGTGTGTTTTTTTTTTTTTGTTTGTTTGTTTGAAGATGTTGAGTAATGTCATTCTGGGCACCATGAGCAATTGAAAAATGTGCTCCAGGTGTTTGACATATAACTTGACTGTTGTCACTGACCTGAAGAGTCATTTTTCAAAAACTTAAAACTGTTCTTGAAGGTCATGGTTAAAAGAACATAGACCTTTTTTGACATTTCTGGAATAAAGATAGACCTTCACGTGACTGTAACCTTACAACACTTCACACACAGTATTAATTCAGGTTCTTCAGGGCAACTGCTGCCGCTGACACCTGTCAGAAATGTGACCACAAAAGAATTTTAGTGTGAGCACAGTGAGCATTCTTAGAACTTAATTACTCACAGGGAGAAGTAAAAAACAAAAACAAAAAAAACACAAAACAAAAAACCCCCAAACAACAAAAACAAAACAAAACAAAAACAAAAAAAAAAAAAAGAAAAGATTGACAGGGTGAGACAAATACCCAGAAACCAGCTACTTCTAGATAGGCCCAAGAAGGTCAGTAACAAAACACCACTTGTCATCACATATAGCTCAAATCCCTCCAGCACATTAAAGTTACAACCTACACTGTAACGTGATGCTATGCTCTGAGAGACTCTGGGTGAGAGGCCTGTGCTCTCCTACAGACAACCACCTGACCTCAGGAAACTTCTCACTTCCAACCACAGGCGGTACCACAGAAACACTAATCTTGGAACTTGTCCCTGCAGCAAACCCTATTGCTAACTTTGTCCACATGTGTTCTCTGCAGACAGCATCACTGGACCTCACCATGTCAGTTACACAAAACAAACATCATCACCATTATAGAACTTACAGTGCACCCTGACAAATGCACGAATTTGTTATCAAACCTCTGGGTAGGCAAAACATTGCTCCTAACCAGGAAATAAAAATCCAGATATGATACTAAAACCCTGCAATTGGCAAACTGTGGCAGGTGGATTTTTCTGTTTACCTGGTAACTGGCCATTATGCTTTTTGCCACTGGCTGTAAACCAAGTGGTAAAGAGTAATTGGATAAGTAGCCATTTTAAGCAAGACTGTTGCTTGCTCGGGGACACATACTGAGGCAGTGAATAATTTTGTAATTAAAAAACTTGGACGTTCTTAGTGGCTTGTGAAAGATGCTATTATGAACACGGCCTGAAATTCCTCTAAAATTCCTTCAGAGGAATGTTAAGGCATGTCCTGTTGCATATAAATTTAGTTCACTGGAGTTTGCATATATGCACATATATATCATTACTATGGGAAATTAACTACTTTGGTGAACAATACTGAAAAGCTGGGACTCTGAAGCAAAAATGCTACACTCCGAGGCATGGGGAGCCAAGAAGGAGGCATCAGCCTCTGGGTGGTGATGCTGACCTTTGCTAGGTGGGTGTAATCCACTACTATATGGAAAGTGGACCCGGTCAGGGTCAATCTTCCTGAGTTCAATTTGTGCACCTGGTTGTAAGAGACACATGAAATCAAACAATCTGGGGTTGGCACCCAACCCCTGTACTCCCTGATATTGTGAGGAGTAAGTGAGGTAGACAGGTGAGTTTTGCCTGTTGACCTTTCTATGTGAAGATGGCCAGGTAGGTTGACTACAGATAAGTCAATTGTAGCTACACAACTGCCATAGCTAGTATTATGTATCTGCAATCAACTTACCTGCCTAGTGTAGAGCAAGCATGAGGTACCTTGGATGGTACCCACCAGTTCTGAGTTTTGCATTTTTGTCCCACAACTAACGAAGATCCCAGTCTTGGTAAGAGCAAAGAAATGAATAAGATGACAGTCATGATATTACAATGTTGTAGTAAGGCAGGTGGCAAGACACACTAATTACCTCAAATCACACCACCATCCTTCCTCTTTTAGAGAGGAAGACCTGAGGCCACCATGGCATATTAGGCCTATAATTGCTCTTGGACAAGGATATAAAAAACTGCTGAAATACCTGCAAGAATCCACGTGGCAATGCAGCCTTTGCCAGAAGCCACTGGCCAAGAACACTAATGCAATCACAATACCCCTTTGCTGAAAACGAGACTGAAGTGAGGCATAAGGATCCTTGAGGCAAGGAGTTTTGAAACTAAGCCGTAATTGCAAAACCGCTGATGTCAAGTCACGGCTTCTTGAGCCAAAGGCTGACAGCTACTCAGCTGAGAGCATTCCAGAAAGGAGACAGTAGTAATCTTCATGAAAAATGGCTTCAAAACCAGTTTTCACTGTCTGTGAGTCACAAACGTTCCTCTCACCAATCAAAGCCTGGTGTTTGCAAAATCTCAGCTGGCAAGATTAGATGGCACTCAGCTTTGAGATGATGGCATGCTTGTCCCCTCTTGCTCAGACTGCGGGTTCTCATGTTACCCTGGTCAGAATCATCCAGATCAAAATGATCCTCTTTAAACAGATGGAAAAGTCTGTTTGACTTGAGATGAAGGAGGAACAAGACTACTCAATGGCTCTTGGGCACCAAGGATGCTCCGGGAGAAAGCTATGCTTAATGTAAGCGTACAGGCACTGCTTTAAATGCATGAAAGGTAACCAACCTGCCATTTCTCCGCAAATGTTGTCTGAAAACAGAAAAGTTTTCCTGAAAGCCCCTCTTTAATTCACTTTAATTCAATGGTAGACTTGAGCATCGTTGTGAAATTGTCTTTTCAGTGGGATTGAATTTAGCCAATTTGAGGCTCAGAGTTATGCATGTGCTTCAATTCCTTCTTGAAGGAGGACCTGTGTGTTATATGTTTTGAGAAGATACATGGTAGTCTTCATACAAGACAAAGAGAATGAATTCCTACTGTAGCTGTAAAACTGAACACAACCCAACAGCAGCATGCCTCTGTAATGCTCCAGATGAGGACGACGACTGGTCTGACACAGCATGGTCTGACACAGCATGGTTCAGTAGCACCTCTCTCACCGGCTATGAACAATTGGCTCCGTAGCTTGATGTGAGTTCCATGGCTCTCAATCCACTTCACAGCAAATAAGAATAAGTTCTTATTTGCTGTGAAGTGGATTGAGAGCCATGGAACTCACATCAAGCTACGGAGCCAATTGTTCATAGCCGGTGAGAGAGGTGCTACTGAACTTATTTGCTGTGAAGTGGATTGAGAGCCATGGAACTCACATCAAGCTACGGAGCCAATTGTTCATAGCCGGTGAGAGAGGTGCTACTGAACCAATTATTTTCACCCTTGTTGACTTCAGATATGCAGCGTACACAAGGAGCTTAACTGGAAGAGCCATGTTAATCTCATTTTGTCAAGTTAAAGGTAGGAATTTGTACAACTGTGCAAACTTTTCACTGCAATAAACTGGGTGTGTGTGTGCAAATATCTGCTATTAACTTAATTGCTGTTACCCAGGCAAGCGGGGGATTACTTTTCCGCCCAGAGTTTAAAGTGAGAGATGACTATTGACCTCAGTCCAGTTTCATATATATGTAACCACACCCCTACAAGGTGTGGTTCATTGTCCCAGGTAGTGCCATGTAGACCACTTACAGAGAGAGAGAAAGAATGAGTCTCCTCTGCAGCCTTAGCCGAGAGCTTGCCAGCTTTTAGTCTTCATGGCTGAGGATGTTACAGAGGTTCCTAAATTTGAGCCAGCCTTTTTAGGTGACAAATCTGAGGAACTCACTCAGATTGAAGTGACATTAGAGGAGGTTTTGGAGTTAATTGATAAGCTGAATAGTTACAAGTCTCCAGGACCAGACGGCATTCACCCAAGGGTTCTGAAAGAACTCAAATGTGAAATTGCGGAGTTATTAACAGTGGTTTGTAACCTATCCTTTAAATCCACTTTGGTACCAAATGACTGGAAGACGGCCAATATAACACCAATATTTAAAAAAGGCTCTAGAGGAGACCCTGGCAATTATAGACCGATTAAGTTTAACATCAGTACCAGGCAAATTAGTAGAAACACTAGTAAAGAATAAAATTGCAAGGCACGTAGAAGAGCACGAATTGTTGGGCAAAAGTCAGCATGGTTTCTGCAGAGGGAAGTCGTGTCTAACTAATCTATTAGAATTCTTTGAAGGGGTTAATAAACATGCGGACAAGGGGCACCCAGTGGACATAATATACCTAGATTTCCAGAAAGCCTTTGACACGGTCCCACACCAAAGGCTTTTATGTAAATTAGGTGGTCATGGGATAGGAGGAAAGATCCTTTCATGGATCGGGAATTGGTTAAAAGACAGAAAACAAAGGGTGGGAATAAATGGTAAATTTTCACAATGGAGGAGGGTAACTAGTGGTGTTCCCCAGGGGTCAGTCCTGGGACCGATCCTGTTCAACTTGTTCATCAATGATCTAGAAAATGAGGTAAGCAGTGAGGTGGCCAAGTTTGCAGATGACACCAAGTTGTTCAGGACAGTCAAAAGCAAAAGGGATTGTGAAGAACTACAAAAAGATCTCAGCAAACTGAGTGATTGGGCAGCAAAATGGCAAATGAAATTTAATGTGGGTAAGTGTAAGGTAATGCATGTTGGAAAAAATAACCCAAATTACACGTACTACATGATGGGGTCAAATTTAGCTACGACAGATCAGGAAAGGGATCTTGGAGTTATAGTGGATAGTTCTCTGAAGACATCCACGCAGTGTGCAGCGGCAGTTAGTAAGGCAAATAGGATGTTAGGAATTATTAAAAAAGGGATCGATAATAAGACAAAAGATATCATACTTCCCCTATATAAAACTATGGTACGCCCACATCTTGAGTACTGTGTGCAGATGTGGTCTCCTCACCTCAAAAAAGATATATTGGCATTAGAAAAGGTTCAGAAAAGGGCAACTAAGATGATTAGGGGCTTGGAACGGGTCCCATATGGGGAGAGGCTAGAGAGACTGGGACTTTTCAGTTTGGAAAAGAGGTGATTGAGGGGCGATATGATAGAGGTATATAAAATCATGAATGGTGTGGAGAAAGTGAATATAGAAAAATTATTTACCTTTTCCCATAATACAAGAACTAGGGGACACCAAATGAAATTGATGGGTAGTAGGTTCAAAACTAATAAAAGGAAATTTTTCTTCACACAGCGCACAGTCAACCTGTGGAACTCCTTGCCCGAGGAGGCTGTGAAGGCCAGGACTCTATTAGGGTTTAAAAAAGAGCTTGATAAATTTTTGCAGGTTAGGTCCATAAATGGCTATTAGCCAGGGATAAAGTATGGTGCCCCTAGCCTTCAGAACAAGGGCAAGAGATGGATGGCAGGAGATAAATCACTTGATCATTGTCTTCTGTTCTCCTTCTCTGGGGCACCTGGCATTGGCCACTGTCGGCAGATGGGATGCTGGGCTGGATGGACCTTTGGTCTGACCCAGTATGGCCATTCTTATGTTCTTATGCCTCTGTAATGCTCCAGATGAGGACGACGACTGGTCTGACACAGCATGGCCTTTCTTATATTAAGCCATGGTTAAAATAAGTAAGCAGAGAACTGAAATGAAACCCTAAAGAGGTAGATCTAATTTCAAATGCAGAGTAAGTGGGTGCAGCTCTGTTGGCTTTAATAAAGCAGTATCTCATTATGTCAGGTCTTGAACTTGGCCCATATGGGTTACATAGACAATCCACTGGCTCTTAAGAATGCTTTCAGATTTCATGTCAAGAGAAACAATACTTGCCACAGTTAACAACAGCCTGGACTGATCTCTTGCAGCTCAAAGGAAAACAAGGATCTTCCACCTTTTTCCTGTAACAGGAAATTGGTCATTTTTAAGAATCAATACCAATCTGGCAAAACTGGGCCAAGTCCATAAACACCACACACACACAACCTTCTAGCTGTCTGGCCTTTGTTAAACAGCAGATGTGCTCACTTCTTCTATCCCGCTGAAGAGTCCTAACAATCAGAACTGGAAAATCACTTAGCCTCACAACAAGCAGCATTTTAGCTGCCTCCCAGCATGAATGGGCTCCTGCAGGTTCAGCATTTCCCCTCACAGTGGCTCCATAGGGGAAACCGGTGAAATTTCATGGCTTGGACGGTTCTCGCAGCAGGCGCACCTGTGTGCCGCAGCACACTGGTTGAAAATCACTGAACTAGGGTGTCTCATGATGAATGAGGGTGGTGATATAATAGGGATCACAGAAACTTGGTGGAATGAGGATACTCAAATGGACACAATAACAGCAGAGTGAAGTCTACAAGGTATAGCAGGAGCACAGAAGAGGTCATGCTGGGGGGGAACGGTGCTATTTGTGAGAGAAAGCGTAGAATCAAATGAGGTGTAAATCTTAATAAACCAAACTGTTCCATGGAATCTCTATGGATGGTAATTCCGTGCTCTTATATTATGAGTATAGCAATAGGGATATATTATCGACCACCTGGCCAGGATGGTAATAGTGACCATGAAATACTAAGGAAATTAGACAGGCGATAAAAATGGAAACTCAACAATAATGAGGGGATTTCAACTATCCCCATATGGACTGGGTGCACCAGAAGAAAGGATGCAGAGAAAGAGTTTCTTGACACTTCAAATAACTGCTTCTTGCATTAGCTGGTTCTGGAACCCACAAGAGGAGAGGCAATTCTTGATCTGATCTTACGAGAAATGCAAGATCTGGTCCAAAAGGTGAATATAGTTGGACCAGTCAGAGACAGTGACTGTAGTATAATTAAATTAAACATCCCTGTGGAAAGGAAAATATCACAGCACCTCAACACCATGGCTTTTAGTTTCAGAAAGGGGAGCTACACAAAATGAGGAGGTTAGTTACACAGAAATTAAATCATACAATGCTGACAGTGAAATCACTGCAAGTTGCATGCAAACTTTTAAAAGACACCATACTAGTAGCTCAGATTAAATATATACCCCAAATTAAAAAAAATAGTAAGAGAACCAAAGAAGTGCCATTGTATCTTTACAAGCAAGTAAAAGAAACAGTGAGAGATTAAAAAAACATTGTTTTAATCAGCGGACGTTGAATGCCAGTGAGGCAAACAGAAAGAGCATAAATTCTGGCAAATGAAGTGTTAAAAAAATAACCAGGAAGGCCAAAAAGGAATTTGAAGAACAGCTGGCCAAAATCTCAAAAAGTAACAGCATTTTTTTTTAAAGTACAACAGAAGCAGAAGGCCTGCTAAACAACCACTGGCCAATCGAGATTCTAAAGGAGCACTCAAGGATGATAAGGTCATTGCAGAGAAACTAAATGAATTCTTTGCTTTTTTTTTTTTTGTGGCTGAGAATGTAGGAAGAATCCCAGTTGTTAGCCATTCTTTGTAGGTGACAAATTTTAGGAGCTGTCCCAGAATGAGGTGTCATTAGAGGGGGTTTTGGAACAAATTGGCAAACTAAACAGTAACAAGTCACCAGGACTGGATGACATTCACCCAGGTGTTCTAAAAGAACTCAGATGTGAAGTAGTTGAACCATGAACTGTGGCATGTAAGCTACTCTTTAAATCAGCTTCTGTACCCAATGACTGGAGAATAGCTAATGTGACTCCAGTTTTTAGAAAGCACTCTAGACGTGTTCCTGGTAATTTTAACCTGGTAAGTCTAACTTCACTATTGGGAAAATTGGTTGAAATTATGGCAAAGGACAGAATTTTTAGACACATAGATGAACATAATTTAACTGGGGGAAAGTCAACATGATTTCTGTAATGGGAAATTGTGCCTCACCAATCTACTAGAATTTTTTGAGGGTGGGGTCAACAAGCATATGGACAAGGGGAATTCAGTGGATATAGTGTATTTAGATTTCCAGAAAGCCTTTGACAAAGTCCCTTATTAAAGGATCTTAAGCAAAGTAAACTGTCACAGGATAAGAGGGAAGGTCCTCTCATGAGCTGATAATGAATTAAAAGATGGCAAACAAACAGTAGGACTAAACTAGTGGTGTCCCCCAGGAGTCTGTACTGGGACTAATCCTATTCAACATATTCATATATGACCTGGAGAAAGGAGTAAACAGTGAGGTGATAAAATTTGCAGATGATACAAAACTGCTCAAGATAGTTAAGTCCAAAGCAGACTGCAAAGGATCTCACAAAACAGGTGACTAGGCCACAAAATGACAGCTAAATTTTAGTGTTGATAAATGCAAAGTAATGCCTATTGGAAAACATCATCCCGACTGTATGTATAAAGTGATGAGGAATAATTTAGCTGTTACCACTTGAGAGATCTTGTAGTCATTGTGGTTAGTTCTCTGAAAACATCCACTCATTGTGCAGTAACAGTTCAAAAAGCTAACAGAATATTAGGAATCATTATGAAAGGGATAGAGGATTAGACAGAGAATATCTTATCGCCTCTATATATAACCAGCCTAAAATTACCAGGAACACGCCTAGAGTCCTTTCTAAAAACTGGAGTCACATTAACTATTCTCTAGTCATTGGGTACAGAAGCTGATTTAAAGAGTAGCTTACAAGCCACAGTTCATAGTTCAACTACTTCACATTCACTGGCTGAATGTCATCCAGTCTTGGTGACTTATTACTGTTTAGTTTGTCAATTTGTTTCAAAACCTCCTCTAATGACACTTCATAAGTCATACGATGGTATGACCACATCTTGAATACTGGGTACAAATATGGTTACCTCATCTCAAAGGAAATGTTTTGGCATTGGAAAAAGATCACAAAAGGTCAACAAAAATGATTAGCGGTATGGACCAGTTGCCATATGAGGCAAGATTAATAAGACTGTATTTTCAGTTTGGAAAAGAGATGAATAAGAGGGGATATTGTAGAGGTCTATAAAATCAGGACTGGCGTGGAAAATATGAATAAAGAAAGGTTATTTACTCCTTCCCATAACATAAGAACTAGGGGGTCGCCAGCTGAAACTAATAGGCAGGAGATTTAAAACAAACAAAAGGAAGTATTTCTTCACACAATGCACAATCCACCTGTAGTGTCCTTTGCCAGAAGATGTTGTGAAGTCTAAGACTGTAACAGGGTTTAAAGAAAGAGCTAGATAAATTCATGGAGGATAGGTCCATCAAGAGTAGTAGCCAGGATAGGCAGGGATGGTGTACCTAGTGTCTGTTTATCAGATTCTGGGAATGAGCAACGGGATGGATCACTTGGGCTGCATCTACACATGCTGCTTCAAGTGGCATGGTAATGAGCAGCCTGGAAGATGCTGATGAGATGAGGATGTAAATTTCCTGTGGCTCGTTAGCATATGGCCACGTGATTCGTAGTCTGGAAGAAGCTCTTCCGGATTCCAAAATGCACGTGCAGATGTGCGTCCCATGGGGATCTTCTGGAAGATTCCCTCAGGCTGCACGTCAGCCCGTGTATTCTTCTGGACTCCGACTCGTGGCCATATGCTAATGAGGTGTGGGAAATTTACATCCGTGCCACATTAGCATCTACCGGGCTGCTCATTACTGTGCCACTTCTGGAAGAAGCGGCATGTGTAGATGTAGCCTAGATGATTATCTGTTCAGTTCATTCGCTCTGAAGCACTTGACATTGGCCACTGTTGGAAGACAGGATACTGATGTAGATGGACCTTTGGTCTGACCCAGTATGGCCATTCCTCTGTTGTGTTGTTAAGTATTATGCAAATACAGCTACTTTTTGACACTGAAAAGCTCTAAGAAAGTTTGTGTTTGGTGCAGTTGTTTGATGGCTCTGCAGAGTATTATTTGAACTGCGTATTTGGACTTTGGCAGTCAATATTCAGATTATTGTTATTTTTAAATGATGAGCCCAATCATGAAGTCTTTATTCATGCAAATTTCCACTGAGACAAGGGGGGATTTACATGTTATAGACCTGAATCAAAGCCACTGAAGTGCCCCAGGAAATTACCTGGGGGGGCCTAGTGCAGAGTGGCAGCATGGTCTGTCTGTGTTGTGTTCCCCGATGCAATCACCATGGTGGCAGGAGCTGGAGCGACCCAGAAGCCTGCTCCACTCTGCTGCCCATCTTCCAGCTCTTTGTGCTCTGCTTTACTGCAGCGACAGCAAGTGGCACAACTTGGCCCTGGCCCAACGTGCTCCACTTCCTGCCATGAGGCAGAGTGCAGTGGGCTAGGAGATGGGGAGTGGGGCAGGCTGCTGGGTTGTGCCACGTCCTGCTGCTGTGCTCCACGCTAGCTCCTGCTGCAACCCCCAGCTTGCGTTGCTCAGGGCAGGGAGCTTCTGGCAAGGAGTGCAATGGGGGCAGGAGGAGGTGGCGCAAGGGCAGGGGTGAGGCTTGGGGAAGCGGAAGGCCAGAGGTGGCACAGGGACAAGGTCTGTGGCAGAGGGAGTTGTCCTGGGCCCCATGCCTCCCATGGGCTGGCCCTATGTGCATCAGGATTGAGATGTGTGCCACCCGTAGGAACAAGAAAACCTTGATATAATATTAACAGAGAGGGAGCCGTGCTAGTCTATACACTATCAAAACAAAAAGCAGTCAAGTAGCACTTTAAAGACTAGCAAAATAGTTTATTAGGTGAGCTTTCGTGAGACAGACCCACTTCTTCAGACCATAGCCAGACCAGAACAGACTCAATACTTAAGACACAGAGAACCAAAAACAGTAAGCAAGGAGGACAAATCAGAAAAAGATAATCAAGGTGAGCAAATCAGAGAGTGGAGGGGTGGGGGGGAAGATCAAGAATTAGATTGAGCCAAGTATGCAGACGAGCCCCTATAGAGACTCAGAAAGTTCCCATCACGATTTAAACCATGAGTTAATGTGCCAGATTTGAATATAAATGTCAGCTCGTCCACTTCTCTTTCTAAAACGGTGCGATAATTTCTCTTCAGTAACACACATGCCTTGAGGTCATTGACAGAATGCCCCATTCCATTAAAATGTTGACTAACTGGTTTGTGGATCTGGAGTGTTTTGATGTCTGTTTTGTGCCCATTGACCCTTTGGCTAAGGGAGTTAGAAGTCTGTCCAATATACAAAGCATCTGGGCATTGTTGGCACATGATGGCATATATGATGTTAGTAGAGGAACATGAGAAAGTGCCCGTGATTCTGTGAGTAACCTGCTTAGGTCCAGTGATGGTATTTCCAGAGAAGATATGTGGACAAAGCTGGCAGCGGGCTTTGTTGCAGGGAAAGGTTCCAGGACGGGTGTTCCTGGGGTATAGACTGTGGCTGTTAGTAAGGATTCTCATGAGGTTGGGAGGTTGTCTGTAGGAGAGAACAGGCATGTCACCCAGGGCCTTCTGGAGTGTGGCACCCTGATTAAGGATAGGTTGTAGGTCTTTAATAATTCATTGCAGTGGTCTGAGTTGGGGGCTGTAGGTGATGACCAGTGGTGTTCTGTTCTTGGCTTTTTTGGGCCGATCTTGGAGTAGCTGGTCTCTGGGTATGCGTCTGGCCCTGTCGATTTGTCTTTTTACTTCTCCTGGTGGGTAATTCAGGTTTATGAATATTTGGTAAAGTTCTTGTAGTTTTTGGTCTCTGTCAGTTGGATCAGAGCAAATGTGATTGTACGTAAGAGCTTGACTGTAAACAGTGGATCTAGTCACGTGTGCAGGATGGAAACTAGAAGGGTGTAGATAAGTATAGCGAAGTCTGGCACCGGCAAGCCGTGCTGGGTGGAAGCAGCCCCAGCCATAGAGGGCCCATGGGCCACGTGGCAAGGCCCCATGGCTGCAGCAGGATGGGGAGCAGGCCCAGTTAACCATTTTAACATCCCAAGGACAAAAAAGTAATAACACATATATGTGCTTTGAGCCCTGTCTACCTGTACTCTGCGGGGATGGGTTATGTGTAGGGCAACCATATCTCCCTGTCTCAAATACAGTATCCAGCAGACCTCCACCAGGAGATCCGGGGAAGCGACAGGGATGTGGCAGCTGCCCACGCTGCACTCCTCTTCTCCGAGGCTCCGGGAAGTGACTCCTGCGAACAGCTGCACCTGCACAGCTACTAATGGAAAAGGTCAGCTGGGGCAGGGCCCAAATGTGGGACGATTAGTCCCTTTTAAAAAATAAGTGGGGACGCCTTTTTGGTGTCCCAAATATGGGACCATCCCACCTAATACGTGACATATGGTCACCTTAGTTATGTGACTTGGGGAGAGAGGAAGAGAAGGGGCTTCCTAATATTGACATCCCCTTTACCACCACCCTCCTCTGCATAGCAAACAGGAAGCTCCTGGGATCAGCTGGCCCAGGGTTCCAAGGCAGACGGCAAGAGCAAAGAAGCTGCAGAGCATTGGGAAAGGTGAGGGGCACCTGACTACAAGTCCCCATGTGTGCACAGTTCTACTAATTGTGTTGGCATTTGATTGAGATGTTAATGTTTTTGCAGCTAGCTGAGAGGGAACACTGCTCAGGACACCCAGTTTGAGAAACCTCGCCATAGGGGAAACTTGTTTCTGCAGAATTATAACTTATTTAGAAACAGGAGTGTCCGTTCTGTGTGGGTGCAGTGTCTTGTTTCAGACAACTCGGTTGTAAGAGGGAGAGTAGAGAGAGAGTGTTGGAATAAAGTCTGGACACCGTAGGTGAAGCAACAGAGGTTTATTACAACCAACTGGTGGAGTGATTCTGAACTTGGTTGAGTTTCAGAATGCACTGACAGGCACAAAGTTGTGGTTATATAGAGAGCTGATAGTCAGAGGGAAGAATAGAAGCAGACTATAAGGAAATTAGCATAATCAGTGAGCAATCCAGATGAATTAACAAACAATCTGGGAGTTACAAAGAGTTTCCGTGTGCAATTTACAGAACATTTTATCTATAAACAGCAAGTCCTTTGAAGAGTGCAGTCCTCAGCACCAATGTAAAAAGTGGTGATATCTTGTCTGTAATACATTGGTGTGTAGAGCAGTGATATCTCATCTGGCATGCTGATGTAATCTTTGCACAGACATGATCATTTGTGTTATCTCTACAGAATCAAAGCAAGTGGGCAATGCAGAATCAAAGCAGAAGTTAATGAAAGGATCGTGTCAGTCACCCTTAACTATAGTCCAATTCCCCTCCCTGCAGGGTCCCTTCTTGGAATGTGGCTGCCTAGGGACTTATTTACATCAACTGGGATGCCCTCCCCAAATGGCTGAGGTTGCGGGGGCGGGGCTTAGCAGACTCCATTTTGGAACAGTGGTTCTTAGTAAATATCACAGCCTACTCCAGAATTTTATCCTGTAGAGAGAACTTGTTCTCCTTCCAGCATCCAGAAAAGGATATTTACATTTCTTCTGCTTTCCATCTATCTCAGTGCTCAGCAGCCTGTATCACCTCAGGGCACACTTCAGCATTCAGTATAATTTCTCAGCACACCAATATATTTATATAAAAACCCAATATTCTCCCCCAAAACCAGGCACCCCCAGCTTCCTGCTCTAACCCTCCCCGCTCTAACGCAGTCCCCCTCCCCTCTTTCAGAACCAGCCCCCCAGGATAAGCCAGTGCCCTACCTCTCCCCTAGAATCAGCCACTCCCAGTACCCCGCCCCCCCCCCCACACTGCTCTAACTTGCTGCTGGGAACTTCAGAGCCACTACCACCACTGCTGCTGCCTGTTTCTCCCACCAAGCATTGGGGCACATGTGCAGGGCGGTGGAGGGCACTCCCCGTGCTCAGCTCTGAGGCAGTCCAGTTTCAGAGCGCTGATCTATCTGGCTGTCTGCTTACTTGATCCCCCAGTATCTGAACACCTCACAAACGTTGACAAATGTATCTTTCCAACACGTCAGCTAGCCTGAAGTGAATGAGAAGGGCTAAGCCCCTGAGCAGGGTCCAGAGGGAGGACCCCGTTGGGATAGATGTACGCAGCAAATAATGCCCGTGGTTGGCCCGTGTCATGGACTTAGGCTGCAGGTCTGTGAAACTGTGGTGTGTTTGTTTGGCTGTGGGCTGGAGCACAGTCACAGGGACACTGTGAGAGGGAAGATACCAGAGCCCAGTTTCTAGCCCGAGATAGAATATATGCACCATACTTTTACAGCTCTGCAGGGCAAGCCCAAGTCAGCAAACATGGGGCCGCAGTGTGTGTTTAATTGTTCTGTACAGATGTTCTGAGGGATTCAGTTTAGCAAGGAGTATGCTAATGAGCACCTTCATGAATGATTCCAGAAAACTAAAAGGGCAAATATAGTGCCGATTGCAACAGGGAATCCAGCAGACCCTGCTGGGATAGGGGAAAAGGCAGCTCAAGCCAGCAGTCTGAGCTAGGGAAACGGCTAGGACAGCAATGCTTTTGCGCTCACTTAAGGAGAGTGGGCTGATCTGTCTGCCAGCAAGCTTAAAAGCAGCCCAGTCAAGCAGGGAGGGGTGGGGGAGTTTGGAAAGCTGTTTTGAAGGAGGTAAGGAGAAGGCAAAACATATGGAGTCCAGGGAGCGCAGTCACTCCTAACCTCCTGATCAGTAAACTAGGGTAGTACAAAATAGGTGGTGCTGTTGTAAGGTGGGTGCTGGATAACAGTTCTCAGAAGGTAGTTATCCGTGGTTCAGTCATGCTGGAAGGGCATAACAAGTGGGGTTCTCCAGGGATCAGTTCTGGAACTGGTTCTGTTCAATATCTTGAACAGTGGCTTAAATATTGGCAGAGAGAGAGTATGCTCATATATTTTGCAGATAATACCAAGATGGGAGGAGTTGCCACTGCTTTGGGGGATAGAATTATAATTCAAAATGATCTGAACAAATTGGAGAAATGGTCTGAGTTAAAGAGGATGAAATTCAATAAGGACAAATGCAAAGTACTCCTGAGGAAACAACAACCAGTTTCATACATACAACATGTGACGTGACTCTCAAGGCAGGAGTACTGAAAAAAGGGATATTAGGGTCATAGTAGACCACAAGCTAAATGTGAGTCAACAGCTTGACAGTGTTGGGGAAGAAAAAGCAAATATAGTTCTGGGATACATGAACAGGAGTCATGTGCTCAAGACAAGTGAGGTAATGTTTCTGTTCTGCTGCCTGCTGATTAGGCCTCAATGGGAGTACTGTGTCCATTTCTGGGCACCTCATTTCAAGAAAGATAAGCAATTGGAGAAGGTGTAGAGAAGGAAAAAAAAAATTATATGTCTAGAAACCATGAGGGAAGACTGAAAGAACTGGATTTGTTTAGTTTGGAAAAGAAAAGGCTGAGAAGGAACATAACAGCTTTCAAGTAATTAGAAGGGTGTTACAAGGAGGCAGGAGAAAAATTCTTCTCCTCAACCTCTGATGATAGGCCAAGTAGAAATGGGTTTAAATTGCAACAAGGGACATTTAAGTTGGACATTATGAAAAACTTCCTAACTGTCAGGGTGGTTAAACACTGGAATGAATTGCCTAGAGAGGTTGTGGAATCTCCATATTTGGAGATATTTAAGAGCAGGTTAGATGGACATCTGTCAGGGATGATCTAGTTAGTACTTGACTCTGCCATAAGGGCAGGGGGCTGGACATGTTGACATCTCGAGGTCCCTCCCAGTTTTAGTATTTTCTGTGGTTCTGTGTTATTAACGTACCATTCACCTTTAGTGGCTAAATGTGATGTTTAGATGCCCAAGTGTATGATTATAGATATGTTTGTAGGCACCCATATTTTGCAAATTTGGTACTTCATGAAGCAGTCCTGTGAACTTTGAAAAGCCTTGTAGAGGTGCTGCTTTGTAGTGGTACCTGACCAATGCCTCAATTTATGGTTCACTGGCCTTTGCCTTCATGTGATGCATTGGGCAGTGGTTGTTTGTAATCGTATATGGCTTTTCAAAAAGTTTATAAGTTTGCTTTCTGTCCCAAGCTTCTAGAGCAAAATGTAACATTGGAAGAGATCTTTAAAAACCAGCACTATATAATCAAACGAAAAGCTATTTTCTTGTCTACATGTGGGGCTCTGTGTGTACAGGAGATAAAGTTGAATTTATTAAAGTCGACTTTATACCACTAGATTTAATAAAGTTGAAGGTGAGTGTCCACATGTTTAGAAAGTTGACATAGTGTGTCCCCATTACCTTTGCTAAGTTTGACTGTGTCGTCAGTGCATTGTGGGTATCTATCCCCCAGTTCCTGTACCCCCATTGCATTCTGGATTTCTGTGCCAGTGTGTTATGGGGGAAAAAAAAAAAAGCACCGTAAGTGGTTGTGAGTGTCTGTCGTCATCCCAGAGTGCATTGCCCTCACTCCCTGCTCCCATTGAAAACAAACCGCCAAATACATTTTCACACCACATTTCCACAGCCTGCCGCCGGCATGTGCAATTACAAGACTGGTGATTCAGTCCTGAGAAATGTAAAATGCAGAAATAAAAATCTGAATGGTTTCAGTTTGTAGCTACTGAAAAGTTGTTTTTTGGTGTTGTTGAAATGCTTCATTTTGCTATTATTGTTTTGATTCATTTCATTTTGACATGGCAGCCACATGGTGCGATGGGCTAGAAAGCCGGCGCTGATTCCTGCTTCCTGTTCCCTATTTCCTGCTCGCCTGCAGAGCAGTGGAGGTGAAAGCAATGGTCAGAATGGGCCCATGGGCACAGAATGGGCATTGTGGTATATTTCTGGAGGCCAATAAAATTGAATTAAATAACACTGTGTCTACACTAGCATTAAGTCGACCTTGTAAATTCTAATTTGGTGTTACTCCTTGTGGAAAAACTGGAATAGAAAAGTCAACCTTAGGACCCCTTAAAATCAACTCAGTGATATTTGTAATAAAGACAGGTACATTATAAAATTGACCTAAATCCCTTAAAATCGACTTTAGGTTCTAGTTTAGACATAGCCTAGTTTCATGCTCTAGTAGAGCTCTATAGTGTCTGCAATATCAATAGCCTACTGTGAAGGGTGGGAGGTAACAGTGAAGATGGATCTAGAATAGCTTTGATGGGAAATGTGGGGTGAGATATCAAGGAGCAAAGAGGAGATTTTTTTTAGGTGGAGCAGTAGAACCCAGTAAATTCTGATAGAGCAGAACTGCTCTTTTATGCTGAAGTGGAATTGAAGTCCTACACTGTTTGTGCCAGTGCAGTTCTGGTTAGCTTGTTCCTTGGCTTACAGTGTAGCTGGAGTCAACATATCTTAATTTATGCTTCCGTGTGGTCTCCACTACGGGAGGTTAACGGGAGCGAAGGTTCCGGTTGACTTCTCTTACTCTTCGCAAGGAGCAGGAGTACCAGCACTGATGACGGCACCACGGAGTTCGATTTAGTGCGTTCCGACCAGATATGCTAAATCAAACTCCAGAAGTTTGACTGCGACAGTGTTGATCTTCCTCTGTGTGTAGACGAGCCTTAAGTGTTGCCCTGTATAGTGGCCACGCAGCTTAGATTTGCTTTTGCACTGAGTGCTCTCATGGGGCATTGCTCATCAGCAGTTGCATATGAATTGTGGGAATTTTTGCCTGAGCTTTGTGGGACTCCTGTCTGAAGGCAGGGGAATTAGAGATTTGAGGTCAAACTCACCATTCTTTATACAGGCAGCTTGAAGGAAAAATAGATCATTAAAGAGACTGTTTGTAGAACATGTAAAATCAGGCAGCGGCTACAGAACAAAGCCAGGATGCACAGCAGAGGAGAGGCTGAAAGCAATCAGACACTTCTATATCTTTTTCTGGAACAGGCTCACTTGGAATGTTGCTGCTTTCAGGCTCTTCTAATGAGTACTGGCTGATGGAACAAGGTAGTGCTGCAGACCTGGGGTTACCAGCAGCAGAGCTTCAGGATGTCACAAGCCACTTCCTTTGAGCTCCATGGAGCACTGACCTCAGAGCTGTACCAGTGGACTACCAGCTTGGGGGCTCCCCTTGGTGTGGATCTAAAACATGGCTTTCACCATCTGGAAGCTCACCATGGTGGATTGCCGCCACCCAGCTGCTACCCAGCTGGCATTGATAAATCAGCTGTTGGTGCTGCTGCAATGAAGGCATTCGTCACTTTCAAGAAGGTGCTTTCCTCCTGAGTCATAAGACTATGCAGAGTGCAAGTGGTTATTAAATGGCTTGCCAGCATGGCATTGGGGCCATTGTTGGAACCTGGGTGTTTATTTTTTGTCCTCACCCCACAGGCATCAGACGGGCACATTTCCCCATGGTGCTGTGAGAAATGCTCACTAGTATTATGTGGTGTGTATTGTGAAAGTTCACGATCCCAGAATCTTTCAAATGTCTGGACTTTTCCATCCATCCCGATAGCAGAGCCTTTGGATAGTAATGAAGTGTGCATGAAGGAGTAATCCACTACAGAGATGTGTACATTGCTATTAATTGCTTCCTACTTTCTCAAGTATTTCTCTTTATTGCCGTGTGTTCTGTTAATCTTTTACATTCAGAGATAGTAATATTTGGATTGAATTGCGGCTTCCTTCAGTGTCATATCAAGACTTGAGGGGAAGAAAAGTTAAAGCTAATTCTCAGTGTGTCATTTGTGTCATGTGTATTTTGTAAATGAAAGCCTAGCTGGTTCTCAGTAAAACAGAAAGCTTAGAGATTATTGTACAATATTGTGAGGGAGAAAAAATCTTACAGTAACATAGTATGGTGATTGAAATTTTATATGAATAAATGTCAGCCAGATCCGAATTTTAGAATTGCTAAAATACTTCCAATTCTAGATCAGCAGAGAATCAGGATCCTAGCCCCTCTGAAAAATCAGGCTCTCTGTATACAGCTAAAATTCCCATTGATTATGCTGTAGGTTGTTGGGTTTTTTTTTTTTTGTTTTTTTTTTTTAAAAGCAACATTTAGCAATGCAGGAATTATAGCATCATATATGTATAGGGCTGCAAAAGACCTTGAGAGGTTATCTAGTCCAGCTTGCTCCTCTGAGGCAGAACCAGCTGAACCTAGGCCATCCCTGACAGTTTTGGTCCAACAAGTTCTTAAAACGTTCCAGTGATGGGCATTCATCCCTTGAAAAACCTAGTCCAGAGCTTGAGCACCTTTATAGTCAGAAAGATTTCCCTCATATCTGCTCTAACTCTTCCTTGCTGCAGAGTAAGCAAGCCCATTGCTCCTTGTCCGACATGGGAACAATTGATCTGTGGCTTCAGGGATCAGAGGACATAGTTAACATACTTGAAGACTGTTATCAGTCCTTCCCCACACTGTCTTCCTTTCTCAAGACTAAACATGCCTTGTTTGTTTAACCCTTCCTCAAAAGTCAGGTTTTCGAAAGTTTTTGTCATATTTGTTGCTGTCCTCTGAAGTGAGGTGCCGGAAACTGAATTAAGTACTTCAGCCATTGCATTACTTTGTATGATGTTAATTTAAATGCTGTGAATAGATGGTACTAATGCAGTTACAAAAATCTGTAGGTGGAAGGGATATAAATATTCTTACTCTTGTACCCCTTCACAGAAGCCAGCCACAAATGTAGTATGCAGGTTTCTCTGTGGTGTGTGAGCCACCCCATATGCAATAGGGAGAAGGAAGGAGCTAGGGACTTTACACTCTGGTTGATTGCAGAGGGAAGAAAATATGGCACCCTTCTGAAAGGTGGTGGAGTAGGCACAGCTGTCTCTGGACTGGGGAGTCGTGCATAGGATTGTCTCCCACTGGTTCTGCTGGGGCATGGAAGTGGCTCCACACAGGACCCAAGGCACATCAGAGATCAGCTGCTACAATCTGACCTTCAATGTCTATATAAATAATATATATTCTGTGATATGGTAGGTGCTAGAGTTCCTGCAGCGATTGGTTTGAATTTCCTCACGTCTCTTTCTCAGCTAAAGTTAGGACATAACATTGCATTTATTTTATTCCATTAATGTGCTTTTGGTTTTTTTCTCTAGAGTTGAAGGAGAGGTGATAATTTGATTGCCCCACAATATTCTAGTAAAGTCTCAGAGGGGTAGCTATGTTAGTCTGTATTTGCAAAAACAATCACAGAGTCATAGAATACTAGGAGTGGAAGGAACCTTTTTTTGTATTGTATTGTAGGTAGTCTGTCGTGTCCGACGATGACGTCTTGAGCTTGCAGAGGTTTGTCGGTTGTGGACTCGCATGTGGCTGAGGCGTCCAAGCTTTGAACGGCATGGGCGTTCACATTGCAGACAAGGGAATCGTCCTGGCTCTGTTGGTGCGGCTGCTTCTGTTGCTTTCTTCCTCTCATGAGCATCAATGAGGCATATGTGTCTCTGCTCTTCAAACTTGCGTACGCGTGTCGTATGAGAGCACACCAGCCTGTTCGGTCTTTTGCATGCTGCTCATCAAACTCTCTCCCCTGCCCTCAGGGTAGGACCAACCATGATTTATCATCCCTGTTCACTCCTCAGCCTGACAGGATTTACATAAGGCAGAAATCCTTTATTTCCCAGTTTGATCCCCATCCTCTCCTAGTGAAAAAAAAAATCAGTAATTTAAGGTGGTATCAAGGAACAGATGACTTGATCACCTTAGTTGGCAGTATCAAAAACTTATTGTCCTCCTTAATGGCCCATTCAGGCTGGCTGCTTTCTGTCTGGTATGCAAACCACAGTTGTGACTATGTAACAAATCACTGTGCCTAATTTCAGGTATGGAAATGATAAAAGGAAATAAATAGGAAAACCATAATCATTAAATTATAACCTTTCCAGTGATATCTTGCATAACCCATTTTGCATAAAGTGCATCTTTATTATTCCATATTCATACCATAACCTTATTTCTATGAAGAATATAGGGGTGTGGAATCATAGTGCCTTTACCAGCAGGGATGGAATCTTTATACTTCATCCAGCCTTAGATCAAGTCCTGGGCTACAGCAGCCCATGGATCAGCTGAACTTGTCCGGCAGATCCAGCTGGGTTTGGCACCTGCAGTTCTTCCCTTTGAGCATCTGTGACTGGAGAGTGAATGTAGTTACCAGACAGTCTTATAAGCCATAGTTTTGTTTAATTGTGACAGTAGAAAGTGTAATGCTAGACTAGATGGAGAGTTTTTAACCCGGCAAAAAGTTCTATGTGCATCTGTGTTCCCTCCCCACCCCCGATGGAAGCTCTGCATACCCTAACTTCCTCCGACATGCCAGTGGGTCTCTGTGTCAGCCTGAGCAGCTTCTCAGCAGCAACTGCCTGGTTTCTGACCAGAGTCAGTCCTTTTTTAACTGATTATAGCTCTTTGTAGCTTGTCTGGAGCCTTGATGTAGGGATTCTGTGGCTGTGGTGGAGACATAACTCACAAGTAGGACTGTCCTTGTGGGGGCATGGTTCTCAGGACAACCCTCCCAGTTTTGGCCCTTCCCTCACTCCACTCATTTCCCCATTCTGCCTCACCCGGCCCCCTCCTCTCCCAAATGACATGGGGAGCCAGAGTGTAGTCGAGCAGGGCTGGTAGGACTGCTACCAGCTCGTGCACTGCCCAGGTCCCACGTACACCTGAAGCAGAAGCAGACTGAATGGAGTGGTGCTGGTCACTCCGTTGTTGGCCCTGTGTTGTCCAGGCCTCATGTCCCCCAAATCGTGGGGTCTAGGGTAAGCGCCCCACACTGCCCTGTGGCAGGACAGCTCTGCTTCTATGAGCTTGTGGCTGGGATGGTTACAGTATGAGTACATGGGGTTAGAAGAGCAGGCTGTTGGAAGAGGTAGGAGGAAGTGAAACTGGGTGGCATAAACTGCCTCCAAGTGAACATTTCTGGGTGGTTGAGACATTTTCCTGTGTGATATCATTTGAGGCTGCAGTGATCGGGTGGTTTTGCTCTCACAGTTGTCGCTGAGGCATTACGTTTAATGTGTGTCTGAAACCAATAACTACGTTCTTGAATGAACTCACCCAGGAAACAAGTATCAGAGAGGTAGCTGTGTGAGTCTGCATCTGACGAAGCGGGTCTTTGCCCGCAAAAACTAATGCTCCAAAATGTCTGTTAGTCTACATGGTGCCACAGGACTTCTTGTTGTTCACCCAGGAAAATGACCGAAGAGCAGGGCACCCTCGGACCTGTCGGTGAACCCTTTTCACCAAGCGCTCACTCTGTATCTGACCCCTCAGTCCTCTTCCTCAAAGGAAGCCTGCGCAACACTTCCGAAAGACGAGCCCCAGAACTTATATTCATAATTGCGCTAGACATTAACGATCAGGGACTGAATAGAGACACTGGCTTTATGGCTTATTTTCACAATCTAGAATCCACTAACAACCCCATCTCAGCTGCTTTTGCCTTAATCTCTCTTCCTTTTCTTCCTGTGACTGGAGGGGTGTTAACAGGCCATTTCCTCACAGGGGCAGTCAGTGCTGGGCTCTCAATGAGATCAGTCCTAAGCGAGTGATACCAAGTCAGAGCCATGGCTGGAATCTTACGTGTATCTACAGACGCACAATTTTGATGTACTGTAATATTTTCAGGAGAGTGGTAACTGGGGAACCCTTTACTCCGATGACCCCACTTTTGGACCACTACCCCATTCTGGATGCCTGAGGCACAGCAAATTTCAAGACAATGCAAATCAGCATGTGTATTTTAGATCACCTAGAATAACTGATTGTTGAAGAGACTGCTAGAATCAACCATAACAATAGTGGCATTATCACGCTATTAAAATTCCTTTTGAGGGGAGAGGAAAATGCTATGACACTAGTATGAAAATAAACACCAGCCATAAAATTGAAGTTCCACTGTGAGGTTAAGGAAAAAAAACTTAAATAATAAGCATTACCTGTCTTATTTGTGGTATCTTGTGCTAAATTTTATCCTTCTTAAATAAGCAGCTTAAGAACCACAAAACTGCCTCAGGAATCAACAGGCAAAGCAGGTGGCCAGCACTGGCACAAAATCAGGGTGCATATTGTTGTTTGTGTTGCAGCAGAACCTGCAGCCATCCAGGCCCCAGGACCTCATTATGCTAGGCTCTGTAGAAACAGAGAACAAAAGGAGGACCCCTGCCCCAAAGAGTATTTATTTAAGTAACTTTAGGGGCACAGGTCTGACTGTTTTGCCCTAGTTATTAAAACTGAAATAACCACATTTACTTTTCAGCAATGAAGCTGTTGATTTTACTTTTTTGCATTTCATTCAGTTTACCCAATGAAATTAGACTGATTTGTTGTTAATCATTTGTGTCTTCTGGGTGTACAGTGTGAAGATATACCTCATAGAGCTGGAAGGGACCTTCAGGGTCATTGAGTCCAGTCCCCTGCCCCTTTGGCCGGACCAAGGACCATCCTTGACAGGTTTTTTTGTTTTTAATCTATTTGCACCAGACCCCTGAATGGCCTCCTCAAGGATTGAGCTCACAACCCTGGGTTTAGCAGGCTAATGCTCAAACTACTGATCAGGTTTCATACACTAGCATAATGGTTGGATTGCAAACACTGTAAGGAATATGCTGTTGGTAGGCTATATCTATTAATAGATTTTTACAAATCACTCAAGCATTTATATAGCAATAATCAAGGTAGAATACACCAATTTTATTTTTCAAAACCAAAATTTTGTTCAAATCTATTTAGCAGCATCTTTTTGTTTTTGTTTTGCTTCTCTCTTGTGTGGTTCCCAACTTTGTCATCTATGGGTCAGTGGCCCCTGATCCAAAGAAGGTTCCCCACCCCTGTTCTATATTAACAAAAGAAAAACAAGGTCTCCATGAGACAGAACGTATAGTATGGATGTTCTCTGTAGCTACAGCTGGGAGGGAGACTTCTTGCCACTTAGGCTATATCTGTATTGCAGATGAGCGTATGGTTGCAGCTCAGGTAATCATACGCAGGTTAGTTTTAATCTAGCTAGTTTGGCTAAAAATAGCCATGAAGTTGCAGGGGCCCTGACCCTGGTGTGGCCTAACAACACAAGCAGGTACCCAAGGTGGTGTGGGGGCATGGGCTTGTACCTCTAAAACCCATGCTGCTGGGTCTTCACAACTATTTAAATGGTGCTAGTTAGATTAAAGCCATCATGGGTGTGCCTACGCCATCCCCAAGCACATACCCCAACGGCAGTCACTCTAGAAAGTGAAGTTGTCATAAGGCAGCTTATATGAACCTAAGTTTGTTAGTGTACAGACTGTGTTTCTTCCCCCACTGTAACTCCCCTGCTGTGTTGACCAAGTAAATGTGACTGGAACAGTGGCATGAGGCTTAGTTAGGTCTATGTAGTTCAGGCAAAGCAGTGTGAATATGGAAACTGCCTTACTTGTCGGGTGCCTGTTTTTGAAGTGTGTGGGTGTGTGTGTTCCAGCTGTGAGCCCCAGCAGTGCTGACAGCTGGAGAACAACAAGAAGTCCTGTGGCACCTTATAGACTAACAGATATTTTGGAGCATAAGCTTTCGTGGGCAAAGATCCGCTTCATCAGATGCATGAGTGAAGGGGCAGTTTCAAAGGGTATTTAGAGAGTGTGGCCCCAGTAAAAGGGAGGACCAGAGCTGACAAGGTCTATTCAGCAAGGTGGAAATGGATAATATCTCCCCATTAGCCTCTGACAATGGCTCACATCCCCCGTCTCATCTGACTTGTTTTTTCCTCTTTTGATAAGCACTGTTGATACTGGGCCACTTCCACCTTGCTGAATAGACCTTGTCAGCTCCAGCCCTCCCGCTCACTGGGACCCCACTCTTTAAATACCCCTCTGAAACCACCCCACACTCATGCATCTGATGAAGCGGGTCTTTGCCCACAAAAGCTTGTGCTCCAAAATATCTATTAGTCTATAAGGTGCCACAGGACTTCTTGTTGTTCTCGAAGCTACAGACTAACACGGCCACCTCTCTGACAGCTGGAGAGTCACTGCTGTGCCCACAGGGCCTGGGTGGTTGGCTCCCCACGGAGCTCCCAACTGGAGCCTGACTGCTGCCTGGGCTCTCAACCTCCCCAGTGCCCCTCTTCAGAGGATGCAAGTGCTCCTGGTGAGGAGATGCACTGCTGAAAAAGCTTCAGTAATTAATATGGTAAGTGAGCTTAACTGTGCAGTGTAGGGATGGCCTGAGAGTTGGAGGGGCACCTGAACTACTGGGCTGGACTTTGTGTCCCACCCTAGGAGTTGGCGTTTAGGAGCTCAGGTGGGAGAACATTGTTGTACATTGTGGTTATGTAGGGCTGTGGGGTGGGCAGTTGGTTCTAGGGGTTTGCTTCACTTAGTTCATGTGTTTGTGAGTAAAAAGACAACATTCAGGAAACAGTCCAGTGCCAAGTGTAAGCGGAATCCAGATGTTAAGCATCACTGCTATTGTTCTATCTTGCTGTTTCATAAGGTGTGCGTGGGGGGGGGTGGGGGGGGTTGACCTGGTGCAGGATCTGGCAGGGGGTATGGGTGCAGGACCAGGGGCAGAAGACTGGGAGCAACGAGGGTCTGGCATGCTAGAGTCAGGCTCTGGCAGAAAGATTTACCTGGGCACCTCCCAGCCAGCAGCCTACAGGACACTAAGGCAGGCTCTCTGCCTGCTGCAACCCCAGACCACTCAAAACTGTTCCCTGTTCCATGTGGTGCTCTGCTCCAGATGCCAGGAGGAGGGGGAGGCTCCCTGCGCTGCTTCTGCTCCCTCCCTGCAGCAAAATCTCTCAGCTCCTATTGGCCAAAAGCTGGCCAATAGGAGCTGAGAGATTTTTTGCGAGACGGGGGAGCCCTCCTTACCCAGCTTGTGATCTGAAGCAGAGAACAACATGGAGTAGGAATTGTGGCTGAGACAGTTTGCATCTTGCCCACCCCTGCTCTGTGTAAGACACAATCTGAGCCAGCCATTGTGACTCCCTGGTGGGTGCCAGACAACAACTAACATGCCTTCTTTGGAAAATTACCTTGTTTAGGAAAACGAAGGCAGGTTGAGGGTGAAGAGGAGGGTTGGAATGAATTTGCAGTGAGCCTTGCATTCTGATTCATAAATTGCTCTGAGCCCCTAGGAATCATTTGAAAAGGGATAGAGAATAAGTCGGGATATCTTATTGCCTCTGTATAAATGCGTGACATGCCCACATCTTGAGCACTGCATACAGACATGGTCACCTCATCTCAAAAAAAAAAAAAAACCCAAAAAACAAACAACCCCCTTCCCAACACCTTGGCATTGGAAAAGATTCAGTAAAGGGCAACAGAAATAATTAGGGGTTTGGAATGGGTGCCATATGAAGAAAGATTAAAAAGATTGGGACTTTTCAGCTTATAAAAGTGGATGCTAAGGGGGGGATAAGATAGAGTTCTGTGAAATCATGACTGGAAAAAGTGGATAAGCAAAAGTTGCTTACATGTTCCTATAACATAAGAACTAGGAGGGTCACCAAATTAAATTAATGGGTAGCAGGTTTAAAACAAAAGGAAGGTTTTACTTTATGCAGCACATGGTTCGCCTGTGGAACTCATTGCCAGAGGGTGAAGACCTGGACTTTTATCCAGGGCTCAAAAAAAGGAGACTAGATAAATTCATGGAGGGTAGGCCCATCAGTGGCTATTAGCCAGGAGGGGTAGTAGTGGTGTCTCTAGTCTCTGTTTGTCAGGAGTTGGAAATGGATGACAGGAAAGGGATTGCTACCTGTTCACTCCCTCTGGGAAATTTGGCATCGGCCTCTGTTGAAAGGCAGGATACTTGGCTAGATGTGTAAAACAGGTGCTGATGTAGAAACCTCCCTATAGCCTTGGGACAAAATGAAACTATGATGGTGTTTGTTTATGTAGACCCCAGCTAGAGGTGCTTTTTCTTCCCTTACCTGAACTGACTGGCAGGCTGTGCTGATGAAGAGGAGAATGTGTTGGTTCTATAAACACTATACTCTTGCAGTTCCTAAATGTGATACCAACCTGATCCTGAAATAAAGGCCAGGCAGCCTTGGGATGCTAAAAGCAACTGGCTGACCCTGCTGGAGTGCTCCCAATGCACTGTGCAGGCATGCACAGCTAAGCTGCTGGTTGCAAGAGCAGATGAAATGCTTGATGATAAGATGACAGTCTGGTCATCTGCCACCATCCCTGCTGAACACCACTAGTGGAGATTAAGTGCTGGGAAAATACCTGTTGCTATGGAAATTCTAGTCCCTTCCATCTTCTCTGCTTCTGGAGTACAGTGTTCTGTTCCTGGAAAAGTAAGTAGAAAAAAATCCCCTGCAGAAAGCTGGTTCGTGTGAGGAAGCATATGAGCAATAGAGGCAGTGTCTGGGGGAATGCGTGGCTCATTCATTTAGTGTGCTCACAAGAGAAGGTTTCAGCTTCCGTAAAGCAAACAAAGAAAGCCGGCTCTGCCCCTTTAATTCAGGTGGATTAGACAGGGTATACACACAAATTAAAACTCCTGTCCAGCTTAGTGGATCCAACACAGGGAAAACATTTTTTTTTACTTATTGTAAGAGCACATTTGTTAAGACCAACCTTTTTCACAGTATAATCTTAGTTTGGGCTGACCTGGCTTGATGGAGAATTTCACGCACAAGGAAATGGCTGAAGAGATTTATAACTACCTGCCCTTTAAGAAATGTAATATAAGTGAGTTAAACTAAGACACTATTACACTGACCATGCACAGCTGGAGAGCAAAACCTTGTCCTGTTCCCAACCCCAGCACCTTCAGTTTAAATTCAGACATTTAATGATTCTCTAGTATTTTCCAGTCTCTTTTAAACAGGATTTGAAAAAAAGAGAACTCTCTGTAACCTGCTAAATTTATGTCAGAAATGGCATTGAAAATAAGGGAAAATGGCATGAGAGAGGAAAAGAGTTCAGGACTAGAATAAATGGAAGAAAATACTTAGGTAATCTAAAGCTCTACCACAAGTCTTTAGTATTCCTTTGCTGAAAAAAGGGTAGAGGTACCAATCTATGGAAGGATGTTTTGCAACAGATTGCATTAATTCTGACTCTTTTTATTTTTTGCTGCGTATTAACTGAGCAGTATAAATACAAGTCTTTTAAATCTACTCTACTGGGTAAGTGTATGTTGTTTATGAAATTTTTCATTTTATACCATGGGTCCAAATCATAAAGATGTCACCAATGTATCGTAAGTAGAGGAGGGGTGATAGGGGATGAGAGCTGAGGACTCGTTGTTCCAGGTCAGCTATAAATATATTAGCATATTGTGGGGCCATGTGGGTGCCCATCTCCCCACTGATCCCACTTTGGAATTCCAAAAAAAAATTACAGCTACTTAAGGAACTCCTTTAACTCTACACCATCTGAGCCCCAACCTGGATTATTCTATTTACTTCCCAGAATCCACAAACCTGGAAACCCTGGATGTCCTTTCATTTCAGGTATTGGCAACCTTACCACCAGACTATCCAGTTATGTGGACTCCCTCCTCAAACCCTATGCCACCAAAACTCCCAGCTATCTGTGAGATACCACCGACTTCCTGAGGGAATTACAAAACATCAGAAAAGTTCCTGACAACACCATCCTTGCCACCATGGATGTAGAGGCTCTGTATACTAATATGCCACATGAAGATGGATTACAAGCGATCAGGAATACCATTGCTGATGTCACCACAAATCTCTACCAAATATTCATAAACCTGAATTACCCACCAGGAGAAATAAAAAAAAATCGACAGGGCCAGACGAATACCCAGAGACCACCTACTCCAAGATAGGCCCAAAAAACCCAAGAACAGAACGCCACTGGCTGCTGAACTCTCTTTTATATTCAAATTCGACCCATTAACATGTGGTTTGAACCGGGATGGGAATTTTCTAGCTCATTATAAGGGCTCTTATGCATACTTGGCTTTATCTAATTCTTGATTCCCCCCATCCTTCTGCCCCTCTACTCTCTGATTTGCTCACCTTGATAACATTTTTCTGATTTGTCAACCTTGATTGCTATTTTTGGTTCTCTGTGCCTTAAATATTGAGTCTGTTCTGGTATGGCTATGGTCTGAAGAAGTGGGTCTGTCCCACGAAAGCTCATCACCTAATACATTATGTTGTTAGTCTTTGAAGTGCTTCTGGACTGCTTTTTTGTTTTGATAGTATATAGACTAGCACAGCTGTCTCTCTAGGGCTTCGCTTTGTTTTTGTCCTGAATATGTCTGTGTTTGAAGCCAGTGAGAGCAGAATAAGGCCCTTGTACATAGTGATCTTGAGTGTCTTGATACTTTGTAACTTAAATATGTGGAAAACTCTCTGAATGTTTTAATAGAATCCGCTAGCTTTGTTTTTCTACATTTCCTTGGGTTGTAGATTAACTAAATTTAAAAGATTTATTTAGGTTCCTTATAAGAAATGACCCTGGTTCTCTTTACTTCAAAATCACATATCCAGTCACAGGAAATTATTCAGCAAAGGAGTGAAAGCAGCTAATGTAAACAGTACCTGAGTCTGGCTTATCACATTTCCTTTTCTTGTATTTTTGAAGTGCTTGTCAAAGGTTGGGCAGCTGTAGTTCAGCCCTCTGTTTACTCACATAGCAGGTAGCAGCAGTTCAAGTGGCGCACACACGCTGTCCCTTCTCAACATTTGTGTATGTCTGCACTTCAGAATTAGGATGAAGTTATTGAGATTGACATTGATCATCTGATCTGATGAAGTTGAAGGTGCGTGTTCTCACAAAGCATGTGTGATTGTTATAGTGTGTCCTCACTACCATGGCTTCCATTGATTCTCACAGTGATGCATTGTGGGTGGCCATCCCATAGTTCCTGCTGCCCATTTAAACTCCCAATCCCTGATAGGACACAAGCATTGTCACGGATGGTTCTGGGTGCGTGTTGTCAGCCTCCGGTGATGCACTTATCTCCTGAATGTGGTACAAATGGTCCCTCCTCCTGTAGGTTCTCTCTTACTAGCAGTGCCACACTAACTCGAGCCTAGCTCCTTAAATATTTTGCTTCTAGTTCCATTTATCAAAGCCACCAAAGGGCAGAAAACTTGAATTATGCAATGGATTTTTGAAATCACTTAAAAGGGCAGCTTCTGCCTTAAGTTATATCCTTACCACAGCATTGGCTCCAGGTGAGTAACTGAGGGATAGACAGGGTAGAACACGGTATTCCCAAATCTTCTTCATAATTACCAGTTTAGTGTCTGTTATTTTGTAAAGATCTGCTAGCACAAACTGTTATGCCCATACTACTCAGAATCCCACTGAAGTGGCTGTTGAGGCAAGAATCAAGTCAAAGCTAACATATCTACTTTAACATGATATAGGCAGCTCAGATTGGTTGCCTAACACATTGTATGGAAACTCTCTGTCTTCAGTTGCTTATTTTCTTGCAATCTGTTCGTCGGGAATTTTCCACATCTGGTATTTGCTTTATGCATTTTTTTTTTTTTTTTGGATGGGGGAATAAAATCTGTAAATGCTGTTCATGTTAAAAATGCACCTAATTTCTTCACCAGATGTGCCAAGGATCCTATGAATAACAGCGTAATTCACCACACAAATTTCATGTGTCCTGTGGAAAAAAAACGAGTATTTTAAACTGTGATTAAAGACTGTATTATAATGAATAATTCATAGTGGGGCAAGATTAAGATTGCGTGAGCAACCTTAACTGTAGCATTTTCTAACTTCTGAGTGCTTCACTTTGCAAGCATGGTGATTGTCTTTTAACATTGCTGTTTCATATGGAGTTTCTTTATAAATGTAAATAGTGACATTTGGTAATGTGACCAAAAGTATAGTTTGTGTTCTTTTGTTTAGTAAATTTCTTTGGAAGGGCAAATTGTTAGTAAACAGTTATTCAAAAATGTAGATAGATATTTTCCACTGTTTTTAAAATCTAAATTGAAATACAGTTTATGAGCTGAGAATTCAATACTTTTCAAGTCAGACGAGGGACTAATTTGCTTCTCATTTGCACGGCTTTTACACTGTTCTGACTCCATTAGGCCAGATCCTCAGCTGATATAAATTGGCATAGCTGCACTGAAGTGAGTGAAATCAATTAAGAATTTTGATACAGCTGAAAATATAATCCATTTTCAGTTGATTCACTCCTGATGTGCACTGGTTGAAGTGGGAGGAGGATCAGGCCCTTTCTATTTATGTAACTTACCAGTGTATCATTATCTTCTGCCCTGTGGGTGGATGAGGTGTGGGTGTCACAGGGGCTCTATTTTGATAGCTGTTTCTAACAAATTATTGCGTGTGCCCATTTCCTTGCAAAGGAATCCCCTAACCTGACATTCTATACTCCTGTAGAACTTTACTAACCAGCAGCCCAGCCTGTTTACTATAGTTTCCTTTCAGTTTTAGGGAAGGGCTTGTGGAAATCAGAGTTTTGTTGTGTGCCCTAAAATGGAAGAAGACTGGACTGTGGCCGAAAGCATGCAGTCTGAATTAAGTTAAAGATGTGGAGGAGATTCTCGGGAGGGGGATGTGTGAGGCGTTGAGGCTGAGGCCTGAGTTGATAATCAAAACAGTAAAGCAGGGCAGGGGTGACCATGTATCCTTCCTGGGTTTGAAATGTGATTTGTTCATTGCATGGCTTCCTTATCTACAGATACCATTATAAACTCTGGCTCTGGTCTTGCAATCTTATCTATGAGGAAGGCGTGAGCAGTTCGCACCTGAGACTCGGTGGCCAGGGCCTGTTGGGTGGATCTTTAGCCCCACCCAAGAGTCTATGGGCTAAGTTTGGGGCGTGCCCCCAAGAATCTAGTTCCCCCTTTGGTGGGAGAGGGGTTCCCTGGGGGGGCTCCCGACTCCCCTCAGTGCCTGGGGGAGGGTCCTGGGCTGCACCCTCCAGTGGCCTACCGAGTGTCAACTCTGGCTTGGGGCCTGCTGCCTCAGAACCAGCTCCTGCCTCTTGGCTGGTCAGCCCCAAGCTGGGCTGGCTTCTCTCCCTTTATACTCCTCCAGGCCTGACACTGGCCACAGGTGAACCAGGGTGGGGCTGATTGGGCCAACAGGCCCTGTTTAACCCCTTCCTTGCCTGGCCTTCCTCTCACACTCCTACAGAAGGGTTTTTAACTCCCTAGGGCTCTGAGCAGGTACATGGATCTGCATTCAGGATCAAGGTCCACATGGACTGTAATCCTTTCGTCAGTCAGCTTTCAGTGTCCTTTGATGCTGAAATAATCTGGCTATGGCAATGGGATGCAGCAGTATATTCATACAGGTGATGCCATAAAATCACCTGTTTGATGTTTGGTATGAGTCACGTAGATGTTGTTCAGGTGTCTTAAACTGCTAGGAAAACAAAAACGAGCATAGTGCTGCTTAAAAGGCTTTGCAGGATGTGATGCATAGAGTTTAGAGCTCAAAGGCAGAATGTTTTCAGCTACCTGAGAAATATACCTGTATGTGTATATTGATGTAATTGATTTCTGTCAGCATATGGCTTACTAACTTTAAAACATTTATGCAGCATCTGTGTATATGCAGCAGCCCCTCCCACTACAAGCTATTTTTCACAGTAGAGGGAAAAGTGAAGATAGCAGAAGGCTATGGCTACACTTGAGGGGTTTTTTTGTTTTTTTGGTTTTTTTTTTTGACAAAACAGGCTTTTTTTCTGACAAAATTCATGGACCGTTCACAACTACAAATGTATTCTGTTGACATTCTGCTGACATTCTGTTGACAGAACTCGGTGCTTTTGTCGACAGCCTTCTGCCTCTTCCCCACAAGGCAGACCGTCTTTCTCAACAGAACCTGTCAACAGAAAAGCCGTGTGGGTGCTCTGGGGGGCAGACGAGAGCTTCAGGGTCACCAGGCAGCACTGTCTGCTATGCTTCTGGTTGGCCGCTCGGTCAAGAGAGGGCCCGGACGTCCAGCCATTCTGTCGACAGAGAAGATCACTTTTTTTCACATTTGTGTGTGGATGCATTCTGTCAGCAGAAGTTTTGCCAGAGATCTCTTCTGATGGTGACTTCTGTTGACAGATTGTTGTAGTGTAGACATAGCCGAAGAGTGTATGTTTCTTTTATCATTTTGCGACCAAACCTCTACTATTCAGAGGGCTAAGTGACAGATGACCTATTCATAGCTGCTGAAAGGGCTGTGTGATAATTTGGAGGAAGGTCATTATTACTTCCCTCTTCCATTTCTTCCCTCTGTTTTGGCCTGCTGCTTTCTAATTTTGATTTTCTTCAACCTCATAAATTAGATGAAAACTTTAAAAAAAATCTTTTCATCTTTTCCTGATATTGCTCCCAAATTAAGTAGATGCACGAGAGCTTTCCTGAAACTAATGAGAAGCCTTCTTTTCTCCACAGTGAACTCCTTGTCAGGAAGTGATGGGAGTTAGAGGACAGCTCAGAGGTGGTTAAGAAGACCAGATAAGCTAATCGCATGCCTTTGGACATCCCATTCATCACAGCCTGGCTTTAATAAAATGCAATGGGGGAAAAGAAAAAGACAGTATCAGTTAAAACTTAACATTATGACAGGTAGGTTTCAGAGATCATATCTTGTCCCATTTCAATGCCTTCAGACCAGATACTTGTTTCCCATGCAAATAAATATATTTGCACTATCGCAGTGAAATATTCATGTTGATAAGTGCAGAGGAACATAGCATTCAGTTGTTGCTATGGAGATCTTGAATGCCTAAACCTAAGGGACCCAGCAACCCTCTGGATAGGTTTTAAGACCTGAGTAACCATTTTGATCCAATTGATGGATCTGAATTAAATGCAGTTAATAGCAGTGGTAGCAGTTTGCCTCATCCCATTAAAATATGTGGAAATAAGTGTACAATAAAAGTATTTTATCCTGTTACATTTCAGGGCTGCCAGCCATGAAACGGGTTCTGCTTTTGATTTTCCTGGCTGCTGCTGGTATATACGTTATTCTTCACTGCAGTCTGTGGAAGACGAATGTCTATTGGTAAGTTTAATATCTGCTGAGGTGATGGTGGGCTCCACAAAGGTATTTAGGTGTTGCCACCCTTAGTGTCACAACACCTAACTTTTAGCTCTCCTAGAAAATCATGGGAGCAGTGCTGTAATCTGAAACGTTTGTTACGTGTCTCAGTGCCCTTTGCAATGAATGGGAGGAGATCTATGGAAACCTGCACCCTAGGTGTTGAGCTGCCTAAACTAGCAAATGGGGAGTGCTTACCAGAGGGGTGTGCTAAGCCCTGCCCTTCCCATGAAGCTAGGCACCTCTCTGCAGCCTGGACTTAGGTGGTGATTTCTGCTTGTGCCATCCATTTGTTGGAACCCAGTACCTGGATTTAGGTGGTTTATGTGACTTAACTGCTGTTTTGCTCGAATGAGTTAAGCACCTGCCTCAGTCCAAACAAAAGGGCCAGAGGAAAAGGTGGTGGTGCTCACCAAAAAAACAGTGGGAGTCCAGTCCCACGGGGCTGGCAGATGCGGCGGCAGGCAGGTCAGTGGGTGGGACAGCAGGGAGGGAAGCAGGGGGGTAGTGGGGAGCAGGAGTCGGGCCACGGCCTCCCAGAATGACCCGGCTATGTCCCATAACACGGCCACGAATTCCTGCCATGCTGCCTGGCGCCAGGCAGACTCCTCCCCGTCATATTGGAGCCTCTCTTCAGCCACCTCCACCTGCTGCCAGAGAGTCACCAGGAGCTGAATGTCGATGGCGGCTGTCCCCTGTGTCCGGTGGGGGCGGGCCTGTCCTAGTGCCGGCGGTGCCCCTGGGCACTGGCAGTCCCTGGCCTCTGGCGGGCTCTCCAAGACAACAGACAGTGCCTGGCTGTCTGGGGCCTCTGATGGTGCGGCTGTGGAAACAGGGAGGGGGGAGAGGGAGGCCATTAGTACTGTGCCCTGGCCCATGGCCCGCGCCTCCTGCCCTCCCTTGAACACTGGGTCTTTGTCCCCCATGCCCTGTCTGTGGGTATGGCGCCCCTGTGGGCAGCCCCATTGTGTGGTCACCCCACCCCCCGGGCTTAGGGCACAGTGGTGTCCATGGGAGCAGGTGCTGACGGGCGCTGACGGTTGTGCCACCGTCCCGGGGCGTTGCTGTGGCTGGGCTGTTGTGAGCTGGGGTCTTCTGGGAGTGTGGGGAGCCCCTGGTAATGTCTGGTGCTGCCGCCCCATGGCCCGGGGGTGTGTGCCCCCTGGGGTACGTACCTGATGGTCCACTGCCACGGTCAGGGGATGCCCGTCGGCTGGATGCCCAGCTGGAGCTCTGGGATGGGAGGTTGATGAGGAGCCCCCGCTCCTTGCTGCTGGACCCCTTCCCAGCAGTTCTGGGGGGGTGGGGGGTTCTCCTCCAGTGGGGCCCGGGATTCGGGGTTGGCCTCTGGGCCAGATTCCAGCTCTGAGGTCTGCTGGGGCTTGTTGGCCATGGTGTCCAGGATAGCCATCGGGGAGAGGGTGTCCCAGGGGCCCAGGATGGCCCTGAGCTCCCTGTAATAGGGGCAAGTGGCGGGGGCGGCCCCAGACTGGCTGGCCGAATTCCAGGCCCAGGCGTACCCCTGCCGCAACTCCTTGTCCTTGCTCCAGAGATGATCTGGAGTGCAGGCGAGGTGCCCTTGGGCAGCTAGGCCCTCGGCCAGCCGGGCGAACGCTTCTGCGTTCCGCCGCTTGCTCCCCATCATGTGGAGCACCTCCTCCTCACCCCAGAGCCCCAGCAGGTCTCAGAGCTCAGCCTCCAACCAGGAGGGGCTCTGCTGCTTCTTGCCCACCCCCAGCTGCCTGGGCGCCCTGGGACCCTTGGGGTGGGACCCCTGGAGGGGGGCTCTGGGGACTGGCTGGTTGCCATGGGTATCGGGTGGGTGGATCGGGGCCTCTGGAGGATGTGCAGGCTGGCACGTGTGTGTGCTGCTGCCTGCACGCTCTCAGCATCCTGCCACAGGAAATCTGGGTCCATGGTGCTTTAAAGGCTGCTGTGTGTGGTGGTGATAGAGCCTCATAGGGGCTGGACAGCACGTCTCAACCTCTCAGCTGATTGTCGCCATGGAGGACCCTGCTATTTCAAGGTAGCAGGATGCGGATTGTCTACACACGCCCTACTTCGACATTTAACATCAACGTAGGGCGCTATTCGCATCTTCTGATAGGGATAGCGGTTTTGACATCTGGCCACCTAACATCAATTTCAACTTCAAAGTAGCGTACACACAAAGCACACTATTTCGAAGTTGTGCTGGCTATTTCGAAGTAACTGGCTAGTGTAGACACGGCTTATATGTTAAACTATATAGTTTGTTAAATACACACATATCTATACACATTTATCCTTCTAGTTAGTGTAAAATGCAAAAAAATGCCCATCGGAAAACATAATCCTGACTGTGCATATAAAATGATGGGGTCTAAATTGTCTGTCACCACTCAAGAAAGAGATCTTGGAGTCTTTGTGGGTAGTTCTCTGAAAACATCCATTCAAAATACAGCAGCAGTCAAAAAAAAAAACAAATTGAATGGGAATCAGTGGGAAATGGTGAGATAATGAGACAGAAAATATCATATTGCTTCTACATAAATGCATGATACACTCACACCTTGAATACTGTGTGCATATCTGGTGGCCCCATCTCAACAAAGGATATATTGGAATTGGAAAAGGTACAGGAAAGAGTTACAAAATAATGAGAGGTGTGGAACAGCTTCTGTATGAGTAGCCATTAATGAGACTGGAACTTCTCAGCTTCAAAAAGAGAGGACTTGTGGGTAGGATGGCATATAATAAAGATCTATAAAATCTTGAGTGGTGTGAAGATAGTAAATAAGTATTATTTACTCCTCATAACACAAGAACCAAAGGTCACCAAAGAAATTAATAGGCAACAGTTATCAAACAGAAGGAATTACTTCATCACACAAGCACAGTCAGTCCTTGGAACTTTTTGCCACAGGATGTTGTGAAGGCCAAGACTTTTAAAAAATCTAGGTAGGTTTATGGAAGATGGATCCATCAACGGCTATTGGCCAAAAATGGGTAGGGAAGTAAACCTATACTCAAAGTGTCCCTAGCCTCTCCTTGCCAAAAGCTGGGAATGGACAGCAGTGGATGGCTCACTTGATGATTACCTGTTTTATTCATTCCCTCTGGAACATCTGGCATTAGCCGCTGTCAGAAGACAGGACATTGGGCTATATGGAATTTGGTCTGTCCCCTTATGGGTCTTCTTAAGTTCTTAAATTTAGTATAAAGCTCTATTTAGTTGTAAACAAAAAATTGTTGTAATAGTTACCAAGCAATGAAAATGAACCTTTAATGGAAAATAATTAAAAAGTACACCTACAAAATGAGATTTAATATAAGCTATTTCAGTGAAGTTTCCTGCTTGCTGATGTAAAGCATGATTGAAACCAGTCATCTAAATCACTTTAACTTAAATCAGTTCACCTTGATGTAAAGCCACGCCCTTCTGAAGGGTTGGATTTGATGGTCTCGAGTTTCCACCTACCTGTGTCATTTTATAACATATAAGTAGGGTCCGACTAAATTCACAACCATGAAAAATGAGTCATGGACCACAAAATCACATCTTTTGCGCACTTTTACCCTATCCTGTACCAATTTCCTGGAGGTGGCTAGTGTTTCTCAAACTGGGGGTTCTGACTCAAAAGGGAGTTGCAGGAGGGTTGAAAAGTTATTTTAGGGGAGCTGCAGTATTGCTTTACTCCTACTTCTGCACTACTTTCTGTTCTCGGCAGCCAGAGAGTGGCAGCTGCTGACTTAAGGTCCTGCTCTATAAGCAGCAGCACAGAACTAAGGGTGGCAGTACAATACCAGACCATCCTTACTTCAGCACTGCAGCTGGTAGTGACTCTGAGCTGAGATTGCAGCCAGTAAGTGACTCTGAGCTGAGATAACGCCCAGCCAACAGCAGTGCAGAAGTGTGGGTAGCAGTACCTCAATATCCACCCTTAACTATGAGCCCCCATCGCAAAATTCTGTTTGGTCCCGAACCCCTACAGTTACGATATCGTGAAAGTCGTGTTTCTGTCTCTGAGCATGCATACTGCTGCTTCACCCTAGGCATCAGGACACCATCCGCCCACTTAAGCTCCAGCACAATCCACAAACAAGGGGAAGACAGGCAGAAGACCATCTATCTTACCTAACAGACCTGAAATGGTAAGCATGCTCAGAGGCCACTTAGCTCTGTTCTAGATAATTCAGGGGCTGGTGGGAGGACTTCCAGTGGTGAGCAAGTTGAGCAAGACGTGGAATACTCTTGCTTTAGGTACCCCCTCAGCCTGATAAAGAGAGGGAATTGTGACAAGGATCTGCCACCTCTCCAGTGAGTGTTCTAACTAGTGGGCTGTGGGATGTCCTGATATAAGCCTCCCCAGTCTTTCCTGCTTGAACCTGTTCCACTGTAAGGAAATAATTTGAGTATTAGCTGTGCTAGAGAGAGACTCGCTCCATAATCCACTGGTGAGACCACTAACCTGAGAAATGGCAGATACTGGTTCAAATCCCTTTTTTTTTTTTTTTTTTTTTTAACAGAAGGAGGGATTTGAACCAGATGTCTCTTGCATCCTGGGGCAGTGCTATAACCACTGACCAAAACTACCTGTTTTGCCTGGACTTGGGCAGGTGCCTAACTCATTCACTCAAGAAGTTATGTTAAGCCACCTAACTCCGAGAGGAGTTTCCCCATTGCTGATCATGAGCAGAGATAGGCACCTCCCTGAGGCCTTAATTTAACTGCCTATCTCCAGGAGAGGACGACAAGAGTACACCCTCTGTTCAGTGTCTCCCACCGGCTAGCTTCGGTGGCACCACTTCTAATGTGTTGGCTTATGTATTCTGCATTGAAAGACACCAATCTCTCCCCATTCATTATATAAGGAGCCTGGTGCCTAATGTGGCTGTTGTGGCTCACATTGTTGTACCAGTGATTTTTTTTTCTTGACACCTAAAAGTTAAGCATCACAATGTGCTGTGTTGCAACACCTAAGCCAGTGGTCAGCGACCTTTGGTACGTTGCTTATTGGGCTAATCCAGTGGCGGGCTGCAGGATATTTTTATTTATTTTGACCATCAGCAGGCATGGCCTCTTTGCAATTCCCACTGGCTGTGGTTTGCCATTCCTGGCCAATGGGAGCTGTGGGAAATGGAATCCAGCCCCTGCACTGCTTCCCACAGCTCCCATTGACCAGGAATGGCAAACCGATGTTGGGGGGCCATGCCTGAAAACAATCAACATTAACAAAATGTCTTGTGGGCTGGCAGTAGCTTTCCCTGATGGGCTGTGGACTGAAGGTTGCTGAGCCTTTCTCTTGATCCAGGCTTTATCCCTCAAGCGTTAGTGTGAATGGGTTGCCTGGGCTGCAAGTGAACCATCAGCTGGGGGAGGTTAGCTCCTCACTGACCTAGCTGTGCCTTCCTGAGCACCCACCCCCGAGTGCCAGGTGGGTGGCATGTGGCCCCTTCTTTCTCTCAGCCGTCCCCCAAACAGACGGTAGAGTTGGAGTTTGGGATGCACTAGCCCCAACATGCCTCCCTCAAGAGGAGCTGCCTGCCTGGACTGGGGCCAAGGAGGAGGGCAAGCAGGGGAAGGATTCTGGAAAGAGTGCGGGCAGGGCTACGGAGCCCTGTTTGAGGGGGCAAATCCTTCCCCAACCTAAGCACCATACCGCCTGATTTCTCTGTGCAGGATTTTCTTCTCTCCTCTCACAGAAGAACTGAGTGTTTGTTTTTAAGTATTCTAGCATAACAGAACTGCAAGGAACCCTGAGAGATCATCACATCCATTCTCCTGCATGCATGGAAGGACGAAGCACCATCTAGATCATCTGATTTCTCCTTCCAAAGTGGAGTACTTTGCATTTGTCCTTATTTAATTTCACCCTATTTATCCCATACCATTTTTTGCGTTTGTCCAGATCACTCTGAATTATATCCTATCCTCCAAAGCACTTGCAACCCCTTGCAACCACAGACCTAAAAAACCCTTCTCCTCCTGCAAGTTTAGCTGTCCGCTTTAGTCAGCAAAAGAGTTTTGTATGTCTCCGCAGGGCCGTAACACGTCTTCCATTTGTAGTACTTTAATAACTGTTAGGTAATGAAAATAGATATCTTGAAGCAGCACTGAATAAGTATTACCAGTAAAAAGAATAGTATTAAAGAGCTTGCGGGACCTGGGAGACTGACCAGCTGGGTCGGCAGTTGCATTAACCCAAGACTCTCGCAACTTGATTGCATGTATCTTGAGGGTTTACTGTACTTACAAACCTTTATTTTGCCTACATTTGTGATTTTTTTGTAAGTGGAATCTACTGACATCATTAGAACTAAAAAAAGTCCATTTATTGAGCTTGGTTGTCAGAATTTCCCAGCCTGTTACTGCCACTTCCTATAGTTTTCTGTTCAATTTTTATTAATTCTTTAATATTGTCTTCTTTTAGGCTGCCTCTAAATGCTGCAGAAAGAAAAACTGCCCTAGAAACTTGCTTATCGAAGCCACCGTTTTTGTCTTTATTGAAGTAAGTCCAAATTTTGAATGTGAGAGATTTGTTATCAACACATTTTAACCACTGACATTTTAATCTTAGCTACCAGATCAGGTGTGACCCACGTGACTCATGCATCTGACAAAGCAGGTCTTTGCCCACAAAACCTTATGCTCCAAAGTATCTGTCTATAAAGTGCCACAGGACTTCTTATTGTTTTTGAACATACAGACTAACTTAGCTATTCCTGTGTATATGCCAACTGCTTTGTGACACTGTTAACACAAAGAAACTGTCATTTACATCACCAGAGCATCGTAAAACAGTCAGAACATACTTAAGTGGCGAATTATATGATGGTTCAGCAACCTTTCTGAGTCGAAGTGCCAAATTTTGACCTTTTGACCTCTATGTACAGCTTGAGTGCCAGTGATACTTTTTAAAGTCACTAAGGCCGTGTCCATACTAGCCCCAAACTTCGAAATGGCCACGCAAATGGCCATTTCGAAGTTTACTAATGAAATGCATATTCAGCGCTTCATTAGCATGCGGGCGGCCGTGGCACTTTGAAATTGACAGTCATGGAGGTTGTGGCCCATTATATTAGCTGCTGATAATGGGCCACATCGTCTGTGACTGAACTGACCTTGTCAACTCTGGCCCTCCTCTTGACTGGGACTTCCTCCTTTTCATGAGCCTATATATTTAGACCGTCCTCTGGACCCACTCATGCATCTGAGGAAGTGGGGCTTTGACCACGAAAGCTTATGCTCCAACATATCTGTTAGCCTATAAGGTGCCACAGGACTTCTTGTTGTCTTATAAACATTGTGTGGGAGACCCCTACCTGGCAGCTGCAGGAACCTTCTGGAAGGACGGTATACTGGAAGGTGGGCTAATGCCTTTTTGTTTCTGGAGTAAGCCCAATTAGGACAGGCAGCTGGGGCCTCATTCATTAGGAATCAGCACTCATTGGTCAGCTGAGGCCCTGCGCTCCCTATAAAAGGTTCCCCATCTGGTAGCGGGGGAAGGTTTTGGAAGGCGCACTGGAGGAGTGGAGCAGAGCAGAGCGAGCGAGCAAGCAAGCAAGCAAGCAAGAAGGTACCACGGGAAGCGGTGGGTGAAGTGGCACAGGGTGAGGTTGCTACTTTGGGGCAGGGGTGAAGGCCCTGCCAGTTGCCTCTTGTCCTCGTAGGGACCCTGGGCCGGAGTCCAGGGTAGAAGGCGGGTCTGGACTCCCCCCACCCTTCCCCAGAGGGATTACTCCACTGGGGCAGGCGCAGGCCTGCAAGGGAACTGGCTTTATCCTCTCCATTCTGGACTTGCCTGTGATGAAGATGGCTCGCTAAGCGGAGACTCCTGCCTCTGGAAGGCCTGGGCAGATAAGGGGTTTCCGTGAGTCTCCAAGGCACAACCAAGAAACCGCCAGGAAGTGCAGGGACCCACAGGGCCTGACAAGGGACTTTGTCACACTGGCGTCAGGGGTGGGATGCCACTGCGCGGTGGCCAATAGTAACAACACAGGGTAAACGAAAAGAAGAAGAGGGGGAAAAAAAACAGAGACAAAAAAAAAGGGGGAGCACTTGGGTGTGGGTGTTAGGATATCTCAAAATGGAGGAGCAAGTGAGGGCACTAGTTCAAGTTACAGCAACTCAGCAGGAGGCCAACCAGGTGCAGCAGGAAACCAACAGACTCCTTATCGACCAAGCTGCTGCAGATCAGGCCCTCCTCAGAGAGGTGATTGACCAGCTTCGGGAGTTGGCGGGTCGAACCCCTGGGAGTGAGGGGATGAGGACCCTGAGGGCCGCAGGCTGTCTCCCCAAGATGGCACCAGGAGATGACGTGGAGGCCTACCTCCTTGCGCTTGAGAGGATGGCACAGCAAGAAGCCTGGCCAGAGGAGCAATGGGCCAGTATCCTGGCTCCATTTCTTTGTGGGGATGCCCAGAGGGCCTATTATGACTTGCCAGCAGAATACGCCAATACCTATCCTAGGCTCAAGGAAGAGATTCTGGCCCGACTGGGGGCGACTCCAGCAGCCCAGGCCCAGAAGTACCATGCCTGGGAATATCACGAAGGTAAGCCACCGAGGGCTCAGCTTTTTGAACTAGTCCATCTTGCCCGGAAATGGCTGCGCCCTGAGGCCCATGCTACTGAGGACGTGTTGGAGATCCTAGTGATAGACCAGTTCATGAGGAAGTTACCCCCGGCCCTCCGGGAGTAGGTGGTCCAACATGACTCCACAACAGATGACGAAGCAGTTGCTCTGGTGGAGTGCTGGCTAGCAGCGAAGGGGCTGGCTCGCGCTCACCTGGACACCAGGCCTACTCCTAAAGGAAGGCCACCAGCTCAAATCTTACTGGGTTCTAGACCCAAGAGCCCGGTGGGCCCCGGAGAGGAAAAGGAGGGGGCCAGAGGGCTGCAGATATCAGAGGCAGGAGGAACGTTGCCGCGGCCACCTCACCCTAACGCTAAGCCCCATTTTCCCCGGGGTTCTAGGCAAACCTACACATGCTATGGGTGCGGGCACATGGGATACATAGCCGCCCAGTGCCCCAACCAAGAGGAGCCAATGCAGTGTAACCTCGGGGACTGGTCAGACCCATGTGCCCTGCTTGATCTAGTTGGGGTGTTGGGTACCCCCCACAAGTACACCCTCCCCGTACAGGTGGAAGGAAAGGAGACTTTGGCGCTAGTAGGTTCAGGGAGTGCAGTCACCCTAGTTTCTAGGAACCTAGTCAGGCCTGAGCAGCTATTGCCAGGGAAACGCACAGGGGTGACTTGCGTCCATGGGACAGTGAACTTTTACCACATTGCAAGGGTGAGGATACACATCCAGGGGTTCAGCACTCAGGTGCAAGCTCGAGTGGTCCCACACCTACCCTATCCGGTATTGATTGGAAGGGACTTCGCAGGGTTTAGTGGCTAGCTCCCCCTTGAAGAGCAGGGATCAGGGGAGCTCCCTCATCACAGTGAGGTAGAAGCTGAAGAGCGACATACCCCAGTGTTCCTGGAACTGGCCCAAGAATTGTGTTCTAGCCCAGGGAGGGACCGGAAGACAAAGAGGCAGAGGCGAGTGGCTAAGGAAATAGGTACATGTATCCTGATGCAGGCTCAAAGGCTCGCTTGCGCGAATCGGCGCCCCCATGACACCCAAGGAGAAAGTGAAGTCATTCAGGGTGGGGAAGACCCTGAATTGCCAAAGGAAAGAGAGACAGAGACTGGGGAGGAGGCGGAGGCCAGCACCGACCCAAACCCAACAGGAGCAATGCCAGAGCCAGAAGGGGTCTCCCCAGCTCTTGAACTGGCTGGCCCAGGGAGAGTGACATTTGGACGTGATCAGGCAGAGGAGCCCCGATACACAAACATCAGAAGGGAGGTGGTGGAGGTTGACGGGGTACCGGTAGAGGGCAAGGTACATGGTCCTGGCCTCTATTTTATCATGAAAAGGGACCTGCTGTACTGCGTCACGCAGATCGAAGGGCAAGAGGTACACCAGCTCCTGGCACCCCGGAAACATCAGTGGAACATTATGGACCTGGCCCACAGCCACCTCTTCGGGGCACACCTGGGGGTGGAGAAGACACAGGCACGGATTTTGCTCCTATTTTACTGGCCCGGTATACATGAAGATGTCCGCCGGTGCTGTGTTTCCTGCCCAGAGTGCCAGCTCCACAGTCCTCGTTCCCATTTAAGGGCTCCCCTGGTACCTTTACCCATTATTGAGGTTCCATTAGAACAGATTGCAATGGACCTAGTGAGTCCGCTGGAGCAGACTGCCCGAGGACACCAGTATATCTTGGTGATCCGTGACTACGCCACAAGATACCCTGAAGCCGTGCCTCTCCGAAATACAGCCTCCAAGAACATTGCCAAAGCACTGGTGGAGATATTTGCTTGGGTCGGTATACCGAAGGAAATTCTTACTGATCAAGGCACCCCGTTCATGTCTCGACTGATGAAGGACCTTTGTTCCCTGCTCCATGTACAGACTATGAGGACCTCAGTGTATCATCCTCAGACTGATGGCTTGGTGGAAAGATTTAATCGTACTCTCAAGGCAATGATTAAGAGGGTCCTGAGCAAAGATGGAAAGCACTGGGACATGCTATTACCCTACCTCATGTTTGCTGTCTGGGAAGTACCTTAAGCATCCACCAGGTTCTCCCCCTCGAGTTACTGTATGGGCACCACCCCCGAGGCATTCTAGACATCGCCAAGGAGAGCTGGGAGGAAGAGCCAAGCAGGGGGAAGAACACAGATTATGTGATGCAGATGAGGGACCACATAGCTCACGTCACTCCTATAGTGAGGAGACACATGGAATAAGCTCAGGAGGCCCAAAGGACCTATTACAACTGCCAGGCCAGGTTACGATGATTCCAACCTGGAGACCGGGTTATGGTGTTAGTCCCCACTAATGAAAGTAAGCTGCTGGCCCAGTGGCAGGATCTGTATGAAGTCATCGAGCCAGCTGGGGAGGTAAATTATAAGATACGCCAACCTGGGCAACGGAAGCAGGAACAGGTGTATCATACTAACCTCCTGAAGCCTGGCAGGAAAACGAGGCCTGTCTGGTGGGCCAAAGGGAGGAGGAGAACCACTCTCCAGCTGAGTCTGGAGTGCAGGTAAAGGTAGGACCTGAGCTAACACCAGCCCAGAGAAAGGAAGTCCTCAACATGATTGCCCAGAACCAAGATGTGTTTTCCGAGAAGCCTGGTCAAACATCAGAAGCTGTTCACCACATAGTTACCAATCCTGGGGCCTGTGTAACAATGAGACCTTATCGAGTCCCCGCTGCCAAAAGGGAGGAAATCAAGGCAGAGGTGCACAAGATGTTGAAGATGGGCATTATTGAGGAATCCCACAGCCCATGGTCCAGCCCCATAATTCTGGTACCAAAACCAGATGGCACCATGCATTTTTGTAATGACTTTAGGAAACTGAATGAAATCTCCCAGTTTGATGCCTATCCCATACCACGTATCGATGAGTTGGTGGACCGCCTGGGCAATGCTCGGTATCTGACCACGCTAGACTTAACCAAAGGCTACTGGCAGATCCCACTGGCTGAAGACACCAAGGAGAAGACAGCATTCTCCACACCGGAGGGACTATTTCAATACACAGTTCTCCCATTTGGTCTTCATGGGGCACCAGCCACCTTCCAACGCCTGATGGACAAACTGTTGTGGCCCCACACCAGGTACATGGCCACCTACCTAGACAACATAGTGATACATACCCTGGACTGGGAAACCCACCTGGAATGAGTAGAGGCCATCCTAGACACCTTTAGGCGAGCGGGCCTCATGGCAAACCCTTCTAAGTGCGCTGTGGGGTTTGCTGAGGCCAAATACCTCAGGTATGTTGTGGGGAAGCGGGTAGTAAAGCCACAGCTGAACAAGCTAGAGGCCATTCAACAGTGTCCTCAACCTAAATGGAAAAAGCAGGTCCAGGCTTTCCAGGGGCTTGTGGGGTATTATCGACGGTTCATTCCCCACTTTACTACGTGGGTGAGCCCCTTGACAGACTTGGTGAAAGCTCAAGGCCCTGACCCAGTAAAATGGTCAGAGGCAGGCAAGGCTGCATTCAAGGATCTCCGTACTGCTCTGTGTAATAATCCAGTGTTGATAGCCCCTGATTTCACCAAAGAATTCATCCTACAAAAAGATGCATCAGACGTAGGTTTAGGGGCGATCCTGTCCCAGGTGATGGAGGGAGAGGAGCACCCGATTTTATACCTCAGCAGGAAACTGCTCCCCAGGGAAAGAAAATATGCAGTTGTTGAGAGGGAGTACCTTGCAGTAAAGTGGGCTATGGAGGCCCGATGATATTATCTTCTCGGGCAGCGGTTTATCCTGGTCACGGACCACGCCCCACTACAGTGGATGCAGTGGAACAAGGAAAAGAATGCCAGGGTGACCCGGTGGTTTGTATCTCTACAGCCTTTTCAATTTAGGGTACAGCACAGGGCAGGAAAAGTAAACAGGAATGCAGATGGACTTTCCTGAATGCACTGCATGATGTCCCAAGTTGTCCAGCCCCCTGGTGTTGAGCAGAGGGGGAGGATATGTGGCAGACCCCTACCTGGAAGCTGCAGGAACCTTCTGGAAGGGCGGTATACCGGATGGTGGGCTAATGCCTTTTTGTTTCTGGAGTAAGCCCAGTTAGGACAGGCAGCTGGGGCCTCATTCATTAGGAATCAGCACTCATTGGTCAGCTGAGGCCCTGCGCTTCCTATAAAAGGCTCCCCATCTGGTAGCAGGGGGGAAGGTTTTGGACGGCGCACCGGAGGAGCGGAGCGGAGCAGAGAGAGCGAGCAAGCAAGCGAGTGAGTGAGCGAGCGAGCGAGAAGGTGCCATGGGGAGGCAGTGGGCAAAGCGGCCCATGGTAAGGTTGCTACTTTGGGGCAGGGGTGAAGGCCCTGCCAGTTGCCTCTTGTCCTCGTCGGGACCCTGGGCCGGAGTCCAGGGTAAAGGGTGGGTCTGGACTCCCCCCACACTTCCCTAGAGGGATTACTCCACTGGGCAGGCACAGGCCTGCAAGGGTACTGGCTTTATCCTCCCCATTCTGGACTTGCCTGTGATGAGGATGGCTTGCTAAGCAGAGACTCCTGCTTCTGGGAAGGCCTGGGCAGATAAGGGGTTTCCGTGAGTCTCTGAGGCACAACCGAGAAACCGCCAGGAAGTGCAGAGACCCATAGGGGCTGACAAAAGACTTTGTCACAGTTGTTATGCGTAAAAAGTATTGGATGAATTTAGTCTAAACTATAAGGACTCTGGATTTGGCTGCATGTTTTTATTCAGTTTTGTTTTTTAATGGAAATATACATTTATTCTTGAAACTGACGTCACTTAGAAGATGGAGCTCCAATTTTTTCTGTTAATCAGTTTAATCAAATGGGTCAAAATTAATTTCACCTTTAAGGAGACATGTGAGATTTAACTTCTGCATTTCAATGAATCAAAAAAGGGGTTACTGTTGGTTTGCTTTCCATCTCTGCTTTGTGGGCAAGGAATATTTGACTTAGCCTCATCATCAGGCATAACAGAACATCTACTCCATGTAAGGAAGCAAAAGTACAGGTATTCTGGTCTGATTGTCGTTTGAAAGGTAAAAGGGAAGTAGAATAGGGATAAAGAACCAGATCCTGGCCTGGTATAAATTATCATAGCTCCACTATGGAACTATTTTACAAGGGCCAGATCCTTGACCTGTGCCATTAGTTAGATTGGAGGGGCAAAGAGATTTTTAACCTTATGGAACTAGGAACCGGAAAGAAATTAAGTGGATTCATAACACTAATTGAAGAATTAAGGTCCCCTTTGCAGAACGTAAGCACCATCTGCCCCCAATCAGTTGAGCTTATTAATAATAATAATAATAATAATAACAATAATAATCCGACTTTTTGGGCTAGGCATTGTATCAAGGTTAGCCTGTTTATTTCAGATAAAATAGCCCATTTCCATGTTTTTCATTTATTGTTAATACAGCCTGTTAAATATATATTTAATTTAATAAAGCATGATGTTTGTTTTGGGAAGTAGCAATATTGACTCATTAAACTATGAAGGAAGCATTTATAGTTTAATAGATAGTAGTTGTTTTTAGGAGATAAGAGACTTTGGGGAATCTGCTGACCAGTGCTGTCCCCACCCCAGTGCCCCAGTATTCATGCCTGGGTATTGGATGATGCTGAAGGTGACTGAGTTCAAGATCTGCGCCTCCTTTCTGCCTTCCATCTCAGCCAGCAAGAAGTACCAACACTACCCTACTTACTGCTTGGGAGAAACCCATGTGTTATCAGGCTGCAGTAGCCAGTACTCTGCCTCAAAAAAACACCACATGGAGATTGCCTTGAGGCCACTTAGATCTGGCCTGGGGAATCAACCTGAGAAACCAAGGAACCTGTCCCTGAATACAGAGATTGAGTTTTGTTGCAGCGATACCAGTACTACAGGCCCCATGCTGGGGCCTAGTTGGGAAGCTTAAGCATAGCACTAAGAAGGATGATGCACCCTTTTATGAGTTGAAGCCATAGAGACATGGTGCGTACCAAAGCTCACAAACAAGACAAGAAATTGCACAGTCCAGCAGGACTGAGCACTGTGCCAAGTGTGTCTTCCATGTTGGCCCCCTTAAGTAGGGTGACCATATCTTCTATCCGAAATACAGGACAGGAGCTTTGGCGGGGAGGGGCAGCTCCTCTAAGCCCGGGGATCCGGGAAGGAGGAGGTGGCAGCTGCCTGCGCTCCCTGAGAAAGTGGCAGCCAACTATGATCCCCTGGAGACCAGGGGAAGCAGCACCTACCCATGCTCCCCCTTCTTCGCCGAGGCTCAGGGAAGTGAAGTGGGAGAGGGGAATGGCCCACATACGGGACAGTCTGTCCCTTTGAAAAAATAAGTCGGGACACCTTTTTGGTGTTCCAAATACAGGACAGTCCCGCCCAATACAGGATGGATGGTCACTCTACCCTTAAGTCAAGGGAACCATCAGTTGCAAGACAGTCCTCTGCTCGGACTCCAGCTCTAGTTTCCAGGAGGTTGGAAATGCTGCTGGAGCAACGTTAACTCTTCAGTCTTGGAGGACTTAGCTCTCCACACCTTCCTCTGCTGCCTATGCCTGGGGAGATATGATCTCCACCACAGAACTTCCCTTGGTTGACTCTTATGCTTCATTTGCCTGTGGCTTATACAGTTCCAGCAGTACTGCCCTTGGAACCAGGAGATGTTTTTTCATCACTGAAGGAGTGAGATGAAGTGCAAGGGCTGCCCGTTCTCTACCATCACTACATGTACCTTCAGGGACCATCCACTTCATAGCAGTGTCCTCCTTTCCCTCAGCAGAGATGCTACTGGTATCCCACTCTACGGGGCCTCTGCAGCCTCTGTTGGCTCTGTCCTGTTGGCTGTACTGGGGTTCCTGGCCTTGATATCCAGCTTCAGAGTCTTCCCGTTTCAGGGTGCTTTCTGCTATCAGTTGTTGGGGCAGCTTCCAACCTTTGGGGTACAGTCCACAAACAGTGACTGGGTCTGCCCTGCATGACACATGTAAGGCGGCCACCCAGAGCTCTGTACATACCTTAACTGAGCATGAACTTTCCCCTTGACAGCCACTGAGTCTCTGTGTGGGGCCCCAGATTAGCATGCTCATTAACCAGCACGTAATGTAGTGCAGAAAAGACATGAGGAGTTCAGTCCTTGAATTCCACAGAGTTTGCCAGCTTCACAGCCTAGTGCAGCAGCCCACCTCTGGTACCATGGCATCCTTATGTTCTCCTATCTCAACCAGCTGGCTCCTGGCAACAAGATCACAAGATAAGGCTCAAGCCTCAACCACCATGTTACTCAGACTCCTTTCTGGGGTAAGCGTAAATGTTGAAAACTCAACCTTTGTGCCGTTACAATCCCGGGATTTCGTAGGGGCCTCCAGCAACGTGATGTCAACGTGAGCCTACCTACCAAGGGATAGGTTTCAGACCCTGAGAGAATGTGTTGCCCACGTAGCCAACGGTCCTTCTGTTTCAGTCAGGATTAGCCTGCCCGTCCTTGGCCACCACTATCATTGTCTTCAGCTGTGGCCCCCGAGGGTCCATGTGACATACCATGGACTTTCTGCTGATGGTTGCCCTTCCCCTCACTCCTTCCTGATGTACTCTCCTTCCTCCAGTGCTGGGCAGACCTGAGGCTAAAGGTGGGCAACTACCACAAAGAAAACTTTGGTGAAGACCTATGGAGCAGAAGTGAATCCAAACAGTAGGAGTCTATATGGGAAGTGCAGAGGGTCTACCGCGACGCTCAAGAACCACCTGTGAGTTGGATGGATGTCTGTGTGAAAATAGGAATCCTGCATAATGAGAATCAAGCCACATACCTCTCTCCCTTTCTAGTGACAGCATGATGGTCTCCATCCACGCATCTTCTTGGATTCCAGAAGGGAGGTGGAATAGATCCCCATGATCTGATAGTTCATGGGAATGCATTCAATCACTCTGCTTGGCAACAGACAGTCTACTTCTCGAGTGAGAACGCTGGTGTGAATGTGGTCCCTGAGGAGGGAGTGGGTCAGGGGATGTGGATGAGGTAGCATTGAAAATTCAGCTTGTAATAGGGTCAGGCCAGCAGGCCTTTTTACGAAGGGGGAAAGGCACCTCAGGATAGCAGCCTGAGCTAGGAAAGGAAGGGAAACAGTTCAGCACACAAGTGAAATCAACTGAAATTAAGTAATGAGAGCCAGCTGATCTCACAGCCAGCATGCTGGCACGGTTTACAAGCTGTCCCAGTCAGGGAAGTGCGGGGGTGGAAAGTGAGAGAGGAGGTATAGGAGACTGGAGAGCAGTTGAGAAGGGAATAAGGAGGAGACAAGACAGATAAGGGGTCCAGGGAGTGGGTGATTTAATCCTGATTTACAGCTGTAGAGAAGCCTTTGAAAGAGCAGTTATCCTGTTTCCTCTTTTAGGTTCTGACTCAGAGCCATTCACCATGGAATCTGAGCACCTTCCAAAAGTATTAAAGTTAACACAAGGAGCTCTCTTCAGAGCAGGGCATGTGGCTCCCCTCTGAGAGTTTCCCCTTCCATCATAATGCAGATTCTCTCAAACTTTAGGTTAACTGGCTGCTGGTATGTAGTGGTACAGTGCTGTTTATTTTAACGGATCTGGGCCAGATAATAGCAGCAGAGAATCCGTCCCTCTGACTTTATTTCTGTTTTAAATTCTGATACTATTACACTGTAAAACGTTTAGCCCCATTCCATCTGTTGTACTGTTTCCATGCATTCATTAAGCTCTCTTCAAAACAAAACAAAACAAAACAAAACAAAGCACAACAAAAACTTACATCATGCTATTTAGAGTATTACTTAAAAGATTTTTAAAATGTTTGCTGATACTGATGGTTGATTCAAATGGGCATTGGTGTTTTATTAAAGTTAAATTTTCTGTCTGCTTTCCACCTCTTAGTTTTCAGAAGATACATCCATTCGTATGTGCTAATGACTTCATGAAAGTAGCAGTGTTCCATGGAAGTGAAAAGTTTGAGTTACCTTATGGAATAAGGAGAGCAGGTATGTGTTTTATTGGGGATGCATGCAGTATGTAACATCAGCTGTGCCAATGGGTATGTTTACAGTGTGCACTAAGCCTAGGTCTGCCTCACTCACGGCTGTGGGTGGCAGTATTTCCAAACCTGCGCTTGAGTGCATTGCGTGAAAACCAGGGTTTACAGTTGATGATGTCAGTCTTGCAGCTGTGATAGCATATCTGTATGACATTATGCAGGCCTCCTATGTTAGGTTTGTGGCTTGAGCTATATTCACACTGCAAAATGGTAGGACGTGGACTCAAATCACAGCAGGACTCTAGCTCTGGCATGCCCCCAGCAGGCTCTTAGGACATGGGTCCTGAATTCTTGCTGACCTGAGTTTCAGGGTATGTCCATACTTACTGCGGCTCAGACCTAAGTCAGAGTCCAAGCTTAGTGTTCAGTGTAGACATTTCCCTGATATCCATTATTAAAAGGATTTTTACTTTTTTATTCAGGTACTGTACTAAATTACACACACAAAACTACTGTTGGAGAGGCAATGTGTGCACAAGGATAATCCAGTGCATATAGTGTAGTTGGACCTTTGGAAAGCTTTTGAGAAGAACTCACCCCCAAAGCTCTTAAGCAAATTAAGTAGTCATGGGGTAAGAGGGAAGGTCCTTTCCTGGATCAGTTATGGATTAACACAGGCAGGGAGCCTTTTTTGGATCAGGCACCACTGACCCACAAAAAAAATCAGTTGGGGGGCCACACAAGCAAAATAAAAAACAAAACCAAACTCCCCAAACTGTTGTGGTTCCCAACTGAAAAAGAGGCGAGTGGGAGGGTGCAGGAGTGAGCTGGGGCTGAGGGATCCGGGTGTGAGAGGGGTACAGGAGTGGGCTGGCAGTGGTCAATCTGGGCAGGAATGGGCTTAGGGGGTGGGTGACCTGGGCTGGAGAGGAGTGTAGGAGCAGGCTATGGGTGGGGGGTCTGGGCAGGAGGGAGCGCAGGAGAAGGGCGGCATTCTGGGTGGGAGAGGGGTGCTGGAGGGTTTTGGGTGCAGGGTGCGAAAGAAGGGGTAAATGGTCTGGGAAGGAGTCTAGGGATAGGGTCTGGGTGGCAGGGGCTGCAGGAGCTGTCTAGGGGTGTGGGTCTGGGTGACGGGATGCTTATGTATGCAGCATCCTGGGAACACACATGGCTCAGCTCTGCACCCCTGTCCCAGGCACCATCCTCCACTGCTCTGATTGGCTGGAATTCTAGCCAATCAGAGCAGTGGGTTAAAGCCTTCAAGCAGCTGCCTGTACTGTAGCCACTGCCGCTCCGTTCCCGCTTCCCTGGCTGGGGGAATGGCAGTGAGCGGCAGTGATGCTGTGTGGAATCATAACCCAGTGATTGGAGCATTGGCCTGCTAAACCCAGGGTTGTGAGTTCAGTCCTTGAGGGGACTATTTAGGGATCTGGGGCAAATAGATTAAAAAAAAAAAAAAAAAGAGGGTGCTTTTTCCGAGCAAGGGGGCTGGACTTGACTTGATGGCCTCCTGAGGTCCCTTCCAGCTCTGAGATGTGTAAACCACTTCCTACCTCCCTGCCCATGGCCTGGAGCTGGACTGTGGCTTACCTGACTCTGGCCTGCAAGGCTCTGCCTTCACACGTGCCATGGGCTGGGTACTGGGGAGAAGAGCCCTGAGTTTCAGGGTCTGGATCGAGGAAAGCTGTGCTTCAGATGCAGCCTGTGGGCCAGGGGTTCCCCACCCCTGGATTAATGGATAGGAAACAATGAGAAAGAATAAACTGTCAGTTTTAGAAGGGAAAGAGATAAATAACAGTTTCCCCCAGGGGTGTGTATTGTGACCAATGTTGGACAATATGAAAATAAAGTGAGGTAGCAAAGCTTGGAGATGATACAGAAGTACTCAAGATAGGTAGGTCCTAAAGAAGACTATGAAGAATTACAAAGGGATCTCACAAAACTGGATGACTTAGCAAGAAAATGGCAGTTGATAAAATGCCGTATTGGTATCAGTGTGGATAAATGCAAAGTAATGTATATTGGAAAACATGATCCCAACTATGTATACAAAATGACAGGGTCTGAATAAGCTGTTACCACTCAAGAAAGATTTTGAAATCATTGTGGATAATTCTCTGAAAACATCTGCTCATTGTGGCAGTCAGGAAAGCTAACAGTGTTAGGAATAATTAAGAAAGGATTAGATAATAAGATGGTAAATTTCATAATGCCACTAAAAAATCCATGGTATGTCCATGCCTGGAATACTGCATACAGTTTTGGTCACCCCATCTCAGAAGAGATGTACTAGTAATGGAAAAGGTATAGCAGGTGATCAAAGGTGTGAAATAGTTTGCATTGGAGAGGAGGTTAAGCCGACTGGGAATTTTCAACTCAGAAAAGAGATGAGGAGGATATAATAGAAGTGCATAAAATCATCAGTGGTGTGGAGAAGATAAATTAGTGCTATTTACTCTTCTAAACCCAAGAACTAAAGGTCACCAAATGAAATTAAAAGGCAGCAGGTTTAAAACAAACGAAAGGAAGTAGTTGCAGAGGGATAGCCATGTTTGTCTGTCGTTTCACAAAAAACAAGCAGTCCTGTAACACCTTAAAGACTTCGTTAGCCTTTAAGGTTCTACAGGACTGCTTGTTTTTTGTGAAACAAAAGGAAGTATTTCTTCACACAACATGCAGTCAGCCTTTGAAATTCATTGCCAGGGGATGTTGTGAGGGCAGGAATGACTGCTGGATTCAAACAAGAATTAGATATGTTCATTCAAGGGTAGGTCTATTGGTAGCAACTAGCCCAGGTGATCAGGGATTCAACTGAATACTGTGAGTGCCCTTAAGCCTCTGATTGCCAGATGCTCGGATGGACAGCAGGGGAAGGAGCCCTTGGTGATTCCCTGTTCTGTTCTCTCCCTTTGGAAAGAAGAAAAACAAACAAACAGACTGGTATTGGCCACTGTCAAAAGACAGGATACAGGGATGGATGGACCACTGGGCTGACCCAGTATGGTCATTCCTATGTTCTTGATTTCCTATGGTGCAGAGAGGTGAGTCTAGAACAACAGTAGTCTCTGGGGGTGCATGAGGGTTGGAGTCCACGCAACCCTCCCGTATCCCGAATTTCAGGTAAGTCAAGGGGGGCTTGGGCAGTAGGCTGAGGGGTTAGGGCTGCAGGGGGGGCTGGAGGGTGGAGTTGAGCTGGGGCATGCAGGGATTGGAGCAGGGGTCGCAGGAATGGTGGGCAGGGGGCTGGAATCTGAGCCCTGTGTGCTGGTCTGGGGGCTGGAGCCCCCTCCCCACGCTGGGCTGTAGTGCAACGGGTGCTGGGAGCCCCCACACAGGTTGGGGCTGAGGTGGCTGTGGGAGGGGGCAAGGGGGTTTTAGTCCCCATACTTGCTTACAGTAGCAGGCAGTTGGGGGGCTAAAAACCTTCTCCCTACCTTCCCCGAGCAGGGCCGCTGTCAGCGTGACAGCAGCAGTGCTCTGGGAAGGGGGTTTTAGCCCACCTGCTGCCCACAGCAGCAGGCAGCTAGGTGAGCTAAAAGCCTGCCCCTGACCTTCCTAGGGTGGTGCGTAGTGCTTCTCTGGGAAGACAGGGGGAAGGGGCTCTTAGCCTGCCTAGCGGCCTGCAGCTGTGCGAAGCTAGGCAGGCTGACAGCCACACGTACAGTGAGCTTCATGCAGCCTGAAGATGCGTAACTCCGGGTTTATAGGACTTAATTCTCATCCCAGCCTTGTCATTAGCTTACTGTATAGTGTTGGGCCAGTCACTTAGGCCTGGACTTTTAAAGGGATTTAGGCTTTGCTTTATGCAGCTTTTACAAAGCCAAGTGACTTAGCAGTGTCCCTTTTTCAGAAATGACCTAGGCTTTCGTAGCCAGGTTTTTAAAAGAGTTTTGGCACCAAAAGATGGAGATAGGCACCTAAACACCTTGTACAAATCTGGGAGAAAGACCTAGATATTTGGACGCTTAGGTGCCAGAATCACTTGAAAATGGGTGATAAGTGCCTTACCGTGTGGATTTGAGCAATCCCTATAGATCTTTAAAATTGTATGCCTTGGTCTTTCTGTATCTCACTTCCCCATCTGTAGAATGAGGAGATACTCTCATTAGTCCACTTCAAAGGCACTTTGGGAAGATAGCTACATTAGACTGTGAAACACTCAGATGCTGATTATAGTTGGGAGCCATTCAGTTATCTTAGGTTGGTAAAGTGGACGAGAGTGGACCTTTTTAAGATGACATTTGTGTTTCTGGTCCAGTATATTGACTGTATTCTTCTGTGTCTAGTAGTTTGAGCTCTGTAGTCTCCCCTCCTGAATCCCATTCTGTTCTGAGACTCAGGCATGCCTGGGAGAAGTAGGGCAGCTGTTTATTCTGGAGAAGCTATAATAAAACTGATGGTAAACTAACATGAAGTCTTAAATTATGGCAGTGTTCAGATTCTATTTTCTGGGGAGAAAATGAATGGGGAAAAACTATTCTGGCACTCTAGTGGTATGTCTGTTTCCACACAGTGACCACTTTAAATTGAAAACCTTCTCTCACTGTCTGCTTTCTAGAAATTTATTTTCACCGAGCCCTTTCAAGACTGCATAATTGTGGACTATTCAATGAAGATGATGGGTGAGGTTGTTTTTGGCTTGTTATTACTGTGCTGTTTTAGAATGTAAGCGGCAGTCGGAAAGTGAGATCAGTAGGGTTATTCTGGATTTACATTAGTTTGAGTGAGATCAGAATCCAACGCACTATATTTTAAAAATATGAACACCCAAGTGGCCCTAATGCATAATGAAGTTCTGTTTTAAATTCAGGTAGGGTCAACAATCAGGTATTTTCTTCTTGTGGGTGAACTTAGAATCTTGGTTTTGTTCTTAAAAGGGTTAAATGCTTTAGGGGGTGGCTAATTGAATATGGGCCCATTGCTCTTGAAGTCTTAAAGACTGTAGGGAATTGCAGTTACCCCTGAAGCTCATGTTATGACATGCCTACTAAAAAGGCTGAGGCTATGTCTACACTAGAGAGTTTTGTTGACCAAACTCGCGGAGCATCTGCACACAAAATGCATTTTGTAGACAGAAACTGTCGACAAAAAAATCCATGTAGATGCTCCAGGAGGCCCTTTTGATGACAGAGCAGATCAAAAGATTGATCCGCTTTTATGTGTAGACACGGTCCGTTGACAGAATTTTGTCGGAACCTCTCTTCCAACCGTAACTTCTGTAGACTGATGCTTCTAGTGTAGACATAGTCTGAGAGCATAGGCCAAACTAAGAAGATTTTAATGCCAGTACAGAAGACCCGGTTGAGGTGAATTTTTAGCAGTTCACTTAGAGTAGTTATGTCTATGCTGGGAAAATGTATTAATAAATACATAAATAAAAATGCAATATTTCTAATACCGATTCAACTTCTTTATTATATGCCTGGCCTCTTCCCTTATTTAGAGCTGCCAAAGGTGCTCTGGCAATCCAGTGATTGATAGGGAATGGGACTCGCTCTGTAGATTGTTTATTGACCGCCATATTTGTTCAGTTTGGGCCTTTGACATTTCCTATGGGAGCAACACTCTGTCTGGACTTTGCTTTCTTTGTAGGGTAGCATATTTTCATACTAGCTAACTACACTCAGGCTGTGTCTAGACTGCAGGGAACTGTTGGCAAAAGATGTGCAAACTGCACACTGTATTTGCATACCTCTAGCTGATAATTCTGTTGGGAGAGGCTTTTCTGACATTTGGCCCATCCGCGTGGAGCCAAACGTCAGAAAAACCCACTGTGTTGAGACATCCCTTCTTCATCATGGAATGAGATGTACAGGGATTCCAGCAGAACGCTCCCAACCGGCAGTTTTCTTCCAAGAGACCTGCAGTCTGGATGGGCTCTGTCAACAAAAACTTCTGTCAACAGAAGCCTGCAGTCTATACATAGCCTCAGTCACCAGGCAACGTAAACCTTATTGCACCCTAAACAACAGAGCTTTGCAATCAAAAAGTACTACAGAAGATTTTGTATAAAGAACAAAATATTAATGCTTATTGTACTTTGTTTTTTCATTTGTGTCTCTTTGTCCTGAAGGAAGTTAAACTAAAAATTATTGCCTTATATTAGAATGCCAAGAGCATATTTCATTTTAAAAATACTTTTTGTGCTCTCTGTATTGTAACCTTAAGAAATTTGGAGCTAGGCCCATGCTTTAGCTTATTTTAGGCCTGTGTTCTAAAGATCTGAAAATGGTCTTTTTTTACATTGACCAATTTTTTTCCCCCAGGGAGCTCTCAGTTAAAAACAGCTCTCCTATTCTCACTTACATGTGGTTTGACATCAGAAAGTATCAGTCAGTGAGGATGGAGTCAAGGACCACATCTGTAAAATATGTAGACACCTAAGAGCATCTGTTCCCACTATCTTCCTGTCTGTATTGCTAGGCACTCATGTATTTTGAACAACCTGGTGCAGAAGCTGTTCATAGAGTTAGAGGAGTGCCAACTATTTATTACTTGTCACAGACTGAAAGAACTTGCTGCTGCTGACTGGTTTCTTGAAGGAAACAAACCCACAGATGTTGGATCAGGAAGTCATTATGTGTAGTAGTATCTGCGGTGACTGTTTTTTTAGTCATTTTGATAGTAGAGCAAAACCAGGTAGCAGAATTAACTGTAACAAGTTTTACTACAGACCAATTATAGCGCAAAGGTTGTTTTTCCCTTTAATCCTATTCTCCACTCATAATTTGTGTGTGTATGTGTATGATGTTTAGAAGGTTTTCTACATTTTTGTTTCAGAAATATACATTAGTAGTATAAAAACACTCGGTAGTGAGGTTGCTTAACTAGCAGTAGTTTAAATAAGCCCAAATGTACTGACTAGGTGCTACATAGTCTTAATTTGTGCTGTGTGTACAAAGTATGAATTGCTATAGCATTTTAAGAGTTCTGGGTGTATGTGTACATGTATATAACACATTGAAATAGACAATGTTAATCATTGGAAGGGATCCTCAAAAGCCTTGTGTAAAACATCAGTTAAGTAACTAAACAATTTAGTGTTACCAGTTGAAATTTAAAAAAAAAAAAAAAAAAAAAAAAAAGTCTGTCAGGGATGGTGCTTGGTCCTGCCAATAGGCCAGGGACTGGACTTGATGGTCTCCTGAGGTCCCTTCCAGCTCTGTGAGATGTGTATCTCCATATATTCATATATATAAACCTCTCTAATCTGGAACTGTCTTGTATGGGAACATCTGTGGTCCAGCACGACTTTAATTAGCCAGACCACGACTTATCATGGCTGTGGCCAACTCTTCTGTGGTCCCATAAAGTTTGTTTACAGCCACCAGTCCTAGTTCTGAGTGTTCTGTGGTGCTATTTAGCTGTAATGTCTAAGAGCCCAGCAGGGGAAGAATTGGTAATACTGCTAAACAGTATCGCCCTCCCATGGTTTGTCAAATTCTCTCATTCAGCACTGGGGAAGTCCCAAGGATGCTGGTCTAGAGATATTCAGTCTGTACGTCAGTGTAGCTTTTTTTACTCATAATAAAATATGATTTGCTCAATAACATTTCTCAGTCTGGTTCAAACATAAAGTTTGTGTAAAATGGTAACCATGAAGACATATACCTCAGATCTCCATAAGCAAATTATATGGGATACTAGTAGAATGGTGCAGAGCGAACAGGGAGAGAAATGTTTTTTAAAAATAGTGATGCAGTTTTGAAACCCTGCTACACAGCAGCCTTATTCTGAAATAAACTATTCCAGAATACCTATTCTGAAATAATGAAAGCTAAATTACAGCACCTTAGTCGTGTTGAGTGAGTAATACTTCAATTTGTCATATAAAATCAATTTCAAGATGTGCCTTTTGGTTTACTGATTAAATATAACTTGTTAATGCTAGGTGATCAATAAATCAGTCAGTGTTTTGTGACTGTGACAGTTTCTACTCAGTATGGAGTAGAATGTTCCAGTGCAGTGTTTGACTTTGCACGTGGTTTAAGAGCTGGTAGATACTACTTCTACCACACAAAAATGAAATAAATGACCATGACATCTGCCTAGTAACTAAACTGAGAATCCCATCCTAAGCCATTATTAGTTGTTCTGGGCTACTCCTGAAACCAAGTGTTCATAAATCAATTACAACTTAAAAGGAAAACATAATACATTTGAAATGTTTGAGCATACATATTAAAACTCTGTTTGTTCAACAGTTTGTCCTGTAGAAAGTGTGTTGTTGTTGGTAATGGAGGAGTACTTCAAAACAAGACATTAGGGCAGAAAATTGACTCCTATGACGTGGTAATAAGGTAAGTTGTCTTCTCTTTTTATATAATAAAGTGTTTTGAGCAGCTTCAGAGTTCAGCTATTATATATGAACTTGCTTAACAATAAAATTCCATGTTATTCTGAATATTCCTGACTTGTTAAAGCAATTTATAAAACAGTAAATGGTGCAATATTATGTTCTATATAATTAACAAACAGATAACATTGATTGCTGGTTAAGATTGCACCAAGATCCATCTTATGCACACTCATCTTTGAAAACTGGAAAATAAATAAAAGGAAAAGTCTTTCATGTTCCTTCATGTACATCTCTAACCCATGCAGAAAAGTAATATGCACCCCAACTGTATTCAACAAGCTGTCCACAATGGTGATTTCGTCGGTATCACTTATGACATGCAGGAGAGTGAATAAGCACCCCTCTGAGGAACATAAGTTACACCAACATAAGCAGTAGTATAGACATAGCCTCACATTCAAATTGTGATCCACTATTTTTTGTTTTTTTGAGTAGTATCCCTGTGGGTTCTCGACTCTGGATGTCAGTGCATCCTCGCTCTGGCTCTCAGAGATTCTTGTACGACAATGGTTTCTTGTGCCTTGCATGTTGCAGTAGTGCCTCAATGAGCTATCTGGTGCACGTGCGATGTGGGCCCCTCAGTTCCTCCTCTACCGTCCTTGGCTGCAGATGGATCTTTGCTTTCTCTCTCTCACAGACAAAAGGAGTTAGTTAGTGAAGTGTTTCATACCCTTTTATCCAAGATGTTTATCCTGTTTAACATAAAAAAAACCCAATGTTATTTTAGACAGATGGTAGCATTAGGGACAGTTGCTGCATCATCGCCATGACGGGCTCCCTGGGCTTTAAGCGATGCGCAACATGCAGAGGAGCCATGCTGATCTCCGATGGCCATGCTTAATGCATCAAGTGCTTGGATGAGGTCTACCAAACCCAGTTCTGCACCCATTGCTCTAGTCTCATGGCGTATGCCAGGAGGGACCAAGCCAACAGGCTCAAGGCTTACCTCTGTGAAAAGTGCCTCCTACAACTGGCCATGGAGCAGCCTTCCACTAAGGAATTGGCACAGGAGACCAAGGATACGGACTCTGTGTGTTCTTACCTTGGTTAGCACCCTGCCACTAACGGCGGACCCTTCTCCAGCATTTTCCTGGCCTCATGCGTCATCCTCATAGGCCGTGCCAGTTAGAAAGACTGCTGCAGTCTCCCCAGCACAGTCTAAGCTGACACAGCTAAAGGGAGCACATTCAGAACCAAGCTGCCAACACCCACTGCCTCCAACACTGTTGGCACCACTGGCTTCAGCCGCTTTTACCCCTGGTTATAAGAGATCCTCCAAAACTGAGACCCCACCCTCAGTGCTGGAGCGGGAGCACAAACAGCTCTGTTCCAAATCTCTGTGCCATTCGCACGAGGCACCAGACTTGGTACCGTGCAAGCGCAGGGCCGAGGCACTGCCACTTTCTCATGCAGCACTGAAGTAGAACCAGGCTACTGCTTCGCCAAGTCTTCTGCACCAGCGCGTGGCATGGCATGGCATCGGAATGGTGCTGTGAGGACTCACAACCTAGAGAGTGTGCGGTACTGGCGCCGCCCAGCTTACTGCACTGCGCGTCCCTGGTGCTGCCTGCATCCCCATTTATCTCAGTGCTCAGGGTTTTTGCAGGGCTTGGGAGCTAAATCCCCCACCCTGGGAAGGGGTGGTTCTGGCTGTAGAAGTGTCTTTTCATCACAGCACCCAAGCCCCATGCACTCCATTTGGGAAGATGTGCCGCCCACTATGGCCTACCCGCAGCTGCCCCCACTGTGTCTTGCACACCACTGCCCATACCTTCATGAGCCAGTGCTGCGGTGGTCATCTTGGCAGACATAGTCGTCCCACTCTCAGGCCCCATTGGCACCATCCAGGGTGTCCAGGGTTCACCCCATGTCACCACAGCCCACCATGTCGGCGACATATCCACCATCTCAACATTCTGGGGCTTAGGATTCCGTGTCAGAGAGTGAGGATAGATCCACGCTGCACTGTTCCTTGTCTTCACCAGAGGACGCGGTGCTTTTGGTGTCGCCTCCACCTGCAGACAACTCAAGGGCATTTCAGGAGTTGTTCCAGTGGATGGCCCAGTCCCAGGAAAAGGACATGCAGGAGGTGCTGGTTAAACAATACAAGCTTGTCTGCACCCTGCCGCCTCCTTTCTTCTCCAGGATTGCAATGCCCATGGGACAAGGTCCTTATGTACCCCACCGACATCTTATGTTAGACACTGTCATCCCTCCCTCCCACCAAGAGGGCTGACAAGCACTACGTCATGGCCTCGAAGCATGTGGAGTTCTTATTTACCCACCCGCAGCCAAATTCGTTGGTGGTGGATGCCGTCTGCAATTAGACACAGTCCTTTTGTTCCACCCCTCAAGACAAGTTGAGTAAGTAGTGGGACATCATGGGACGCAAAATCAGTTCATCAGGCATGATGCTTCTGTGGGTGGCGAATTATATGGCCCATGCTGACTGACTACGACCATCTAAATTACTCCAAACTGCAGGAGTTGGTCCCCACCTTCCCTGAGCAATGGCGCCTGGCCCTCATGAATGTCATCTGGAAAGGGCACATCACTGCCCTCAAGGTACATCAGTCCACGATGGATGTGGTGCACATTGCCACATCATGGTAGACGTGGACAAGCCTCATCATGGCTTCAGCCCTCAGGGGATCCCCAACGAGCTCCAGCAAAAAGCGAAGGACCTCGCCTTTGACGAGCATTATTTGTTTGCTGAAAAGATGGATGAGGTCCTTCACTCTGTGAAGGATTCATGCACCATGCTGCGTACAAGCAGGCCCACTACTCTCCCCATTAGCGACCACGGGAGCAGTTCCAGAAGCAACCGTAATGCTTTGAACCTCGCCAGCAGCACAGGTCCCAATGACAAAGTCTCCACTGGCAACAATACCAGCAGCCCACAGCATCCCACCCTCAAAAGTCCAAACAGCAGTTGTGAGGGTGTGGTTGAGAGTTAGAGAGATGTTTCTACTCCAGCCATTGCATAGTGTGGGCGCCATCTGTTCCACCACAGTCTCCGTACTTTTTAATGCCACTGGGCCATGGTTACCTCAGACAAGTGGGTCCTGGAGCTAGTGGCCCAGGAATATTCTATCCCATGTACCTCTACCCCTCACCTCATCCCTCTCCTTCAGCAAGAGGTTCAATACCTCCTCCATCTGGGTTCCATTGAGCTGATCCACACAGAGTTTCAGGATAGGAGGTTTTACTCCACATACTTCCTAACTCAGAAGAAAAATGGGGGGAGGGTATAGGGGTTAGAGGCCCATCCTTGACCTCAGGAGGCTCAACAAATACATTCTCTTATTGACGGTTCAAGAGGGTGACTCTCATGAGTATTATTCCAGCACTGGACCAAAACAATTGGCTCTCAGCCTACAAGATGCTTGTTTCCACATCACAATCCACTCGGTGCACAGACATTTCCTCTGATTTACAGTGTGGTCCCACCATTGTCAGTAGCGGGTCCTCCTCTTTGGGCTGTCCACTGTGCCCAGGGTATTCTCCAAGACTCTGGCAGTCTTGGCCGCCCACCTGCATCGACACAGGGTCATCATTTTCCCCTGTCTGGATGATTGTCTCAGAAAAGGCCATCATTCTCAGAGGCCTTTCTCATGGTGCAGGTCACCACAGACCTCCTGTTAAGTCTCAGCTTCCACATAAACTCTGAGAAGTCAGTGCTTCAGCCCACACAGTCCCTAGAGTTTATGAGGGCTCACATAAACACTACCACCATGAGGGCCGCTCTGCCCCTCCAGAGATTCTGGGCCCTGTGTGATCTCATCCTGATGGTGCGACTGTCCCCCACCTTCCCAGTGTGCATCTGCCTCAAGCTGTTGGGGCACATGGCTGCTGCTACCTACGTGGTCAAACTGGCCAGATATCACATGCAATGTCTTCACTTATGGCTGGCCACGTTATTCCCCAGTCAGGGACCCACTGTTCAAGGCCATGACTGCACTGCTGCACGTTCTCGCCTCCCTCCGGCGGTGGACATGTCCTGACAACATTCTCAGCAGGGTGCCGTTCCACCAGCCACCCTGTCCATCGCCCTTACTATGGATGCCTCCCTTATGAGATGGGGGACCTGTTTGGGTCCTTGCACGATCCAGGACAAATGGTCCTTCACTAAGCAAGTGCTTCACATAAACTTCCTGGAACTCAGAGCAGTTGCAGGCATTTCCAACAGCATCTCACATGCAGGTAGGTCGACATCCTCACAGACAACACTAAAATTGTGGACTTGGTGTCTTTGGCATCACATATCTCCTCAGGGTACTGAACATGACCCTCGACACCCTCAGTCACTTGTTCAGCAATCACCAAAAATGGGAGGTGGACACGGTGGCCCTCAGTCACCTGTTCCAGCTTCTGAGCCAGCCATGCATAGACCTGTTAGCGACCCGAGTCAACAGGAAGTGTCACCAGAATTGTTCCAGAGTGGGTCTGGGGAGACACTCCCTTGGGGACGCCTTCTCCATCAAGTGGGACGCACCCCTCCTCTACACATTTCCTCCCTTTCCTTTGCTTCAAAAGCTTCTGCTCAAGGTCAGACTGGATGGGGGTTGCCTCATCCTGATAGCGCTGGCATGGCCGTAGAGGCTCCGTATCCTCTTCCCCATTGCCAGAACTTCTGTCTCAAGATTTTGGCCACACCCTTCACCCCAATTCATTCAGGTTGCACCTCCACATGTGGCTTCTTAATGGTTCCAGACTGCTGAAATCGCACGCTCTGAGAGGGTGAAGAGGGTTCTCATTAACAGCAGAGGGGAGTCGACATGCAAGTCCTACCTCTACAAGTTGACGCTGTTCTCCCAATGGGTGGATGCTAACCATCCTGTGCCTCCTCACTGCACCCCTTCCTGTCCTCCGTGACGACCTGCTACGCTGCGTGAGCCAGGTCTAGCTCTCGGCACTGTCTGGGTGCATTCTGTCCATAACATTGGTGGGGGTTCCACCAAGCAGAGGGTGGGATTTCCTTTCTCACCCATCCCATCACCAAACGTTTTCTGATGGGTCTGCAAAACACCTTCCTGTCAGTTTGTCCTCCAGTCCCTATTTGGGACCTTAATCGTGTACTCAACTGCCTCATGACGTTGCCCTTTGAACCCCTGATGACGTGTTCCTGGCTCCATCTGTCGATGAAGGTTTCATTTTTGTTGCCATCAGATCGTCCAGGAGGGCTGGGTAGTTTGCCACTCTCCTGGCTGAACCTCCTTATATGGTGTTTTACCAAGGACAAGATCATTCTTCACCCTCATCCTAAGTTTCTTCCTAAGTTTCTCTCTCTACTTGATATCAATGAACCTATCCACTTACCTGCGTTCTTCCCGAAGTTGCACTCTGATCCTGTGCTTCTGGCATGGCATGCTCTGAACATTTGGGGGGCCTTCTGCATCAACCGCATGAGGCGTTGGTGCAACTATCAGGCTCTTCCTCTCTGTTGCCCGTTTCATCTCAATGGCTGTCCAAGTGGATCTCCCCCTGTATTCACACATGCTGTGCCCTTCACTGAAGGGAGCTTCTGGGTGCTGTCACCGCCCCTTCTGCCCAGGCTGTCTCTCCCACTACTGCCTTTCTCAAGAACGTGCTCCTTACGGTCATGTGCAAGGTGGTGACATGGTCTTCCAGCAACATGTTTGCACAGCACTAGGCTCTTTTGTCTTCCATTGCTCTCTCCATTCCAGTAGGTCAAACAGTTCTGTCGACTGTAGTTGTTACTGGGCTCCAAACGCTCCTCCAAAGTGCAACGGCTGCTTTATAGTCACCCAGAGTGGAGCACCGACAGCATCACTACCTGAAGAAGAAAAGGAAGTTACTTGTGCAGTGATGATGGTGCTTTGAGATGTGTGCCTCCTGGGGGTGCTCTGCTTCCCTCCCCCCTTCCCCTGCTTTGGAGCATCCTGCTCTTTTTGCCTGGGTAGAGAAGAAATGGAGGGGCCCATACCATGTGCACCAGATAGCACAAGGAGGCACTACTGAGCATATATGGCACAAGAAACCATGGCTATAGAAGACCCTCCGAGCACCGGCACAAGGACGTACCGACACCCATAGTGGAGCACCCGTGGGAACACACATCTCAGAGAACCATTGTTACTGCACAGAGTGAGTAACTTTCTCATCCCTTGTCAACAGTACTGCCACCTAGTCAGTTATTCCCCATTTTGTAGTTGGGCATGTGATTATTTTTTTCCTTACCTGACTGCAGTACTTTGCACTTGTCTTTATTGAAGTTTATCTTGATGAACTCAGATCAATTTGCTAATTTGTCAAGGTCATTTTGAATCTGTTTCCAAAGTGTGTACAGTTCCTCCCAAGCTTGGTGTCTTCCACAGATTTTGTATGCATACTCCCCACTCTAGCGTGTCTGATTAGAAGGAACTGCCCGGGTCATCTAGTCTAACTCCACCCAAGATAAGATTTCTTATATCTAAACCATCCACTTTGAGAGTTGTGTTGTCTTTTCTGAAAACACCGCCCAGCAATTAATCAATAGCTTTCCATGCCAGGCCTTTCTTCGGATGCTTTCACTTCGCTTCATTTGAGGATCTACAGAAACACAAAAGACACAGTTTCCAATCCCCCCTATTTCTGTGGTGAAGGTACAATTCAGTGTTCTTCAGCACAAAACCACCTTCAGCTGACTGCCCATCAGTTACTGCCAGGAGCAACTTTTCCAGAATTTTCCCATCCAAAAGTATGCATAGATTTACCCTGGGGACTTGCCATGGTGACTGCCCAGTTGGCTGCCCTAGAATAGTTTAGCTTTGTAATGACCAGTTGTACCATATTTGTTTTTCTACTACCTTGGCTGTCAATTACTAAACAAATGAAACAACAACAGAGGCCATAGCTTCCCACATCATGACTTAGGGGAAAATTGCTATTGAATTAAACTGACCTAGATAATTTTAAGTTCTAAGGCAGTATTTCAGTTTATGGGCCAACGTCAGAGGGTATTTTGCTATATTACGGCTGCATGATTGGCTATGTTCTGTTTTATTCTTAACCTTCGTGGTCAAATTTCCTTCCAAGTTGAAAACCCTAGTGTAAATTGTCAGTGCAAGATTTACCATAAAACTGCACATCTTCCAATTAACATTGTTAATAAAAGTCATGCTGCTGAATCCTTGTGCCATTTGCCTTATTAAGACCACCAAAATGGCTTTATGGTGATGCTGTTTGTATATTTTCTCCCTTGTTTACAGAATGAATAATGGTCCCATTATTGGGTATGAGGAGGATGTTGGGAGGAAGACAACTTTCCGACTTTTTTATCCAGAGTCTATTTTTTCAGATCCAATTCACTACGATCCTGATACGACTGTAGTTCTTCTGGTATTCAAACCACATGATTTAAAATGGCTCTGGGATATACTGAGTGGTCAGAAAATAGTAAGTTTGTTTATTGTATTTAGTTTTGGTTCAAATTGTCATGGTTTTGTTTGTCTTGGGTAGTAATCTGAGCAGTAAAGTGCTGTGGTAAATTGGAGTAGTAAAATAAACATCTTGTTTATAAAATGGAACCCTGTGTCTGTATGAATTTGCTTGTAGCGGAATTGCTCATGCAACATTCCTATAGCGTAGTTGAAGACAAGAAAATCTTTGGGAAATATTCTCGGTCAAAGCTTCACCGTTGTAAAACAGTGTAATTAGAATGAATGGAAACTACAGCAGTGTACTCTGGCTGAGCATATTACCTGTCTGTTTTATGTCATGTAGATTTAGGATACCCACCCTCCCAACCTGTAGTTGTTTCTCTTATATTACTAGGAGTATATGCCTGGAAAAAGGATTTTAGTTTTTGAAGCATTCATCACCGCTTGCCCTCTGTTCCCCACCTCAGTGAGAATACTTTTGATCCAGTAGATTTACGTGGCATATTGAGAAGGTGAATTTTTTATAGGACATGTGGCATTATTTTAAAAATTGATTAAGTGGAGGATGTTTGGCTTCTTTCTGCTCTCCCTTATGCTAGAATCACTAAGTTTTTGAGGAAGGCAAGTGTTAAAATTTATTACACTTCAGTGGAATTACTCCTGATTTATACTGGGGTGACTGAGGTCAGAATCAGTTACTCTGTTTTCAAAGTGAGAAATAAGCACATATCTGCCAACGTTTTCAAAGCACACATCAGCAGACCCTGAATTTGCATAAATGTGTATAACTTGCATCATTTCAAATAAATCTACATACTGTAAAATAAGAGTTGGCAACCCTGTAAAGCAGCAGGAGGAACTTAAAATGACTCCCCATCCATGCATACGAGCAAGCAAAGTACAGAAAATCTGACTGATCACCCAGGTTGTCTCAGAATAGCATAGGCCAAATTCCACCTTCAGTTACGTAGGTGAAACTGCTCTTGACTTCAAGGAGGAGAGGTATCGGCAGATATTACTGAGTCCGGTGGGTTTTTCTGAACTCTTCTAAGCTGTGACAGAGATAAATTAGTGTGTAATATTTTCTTTCTGGAAAACTTGTGAAACTTCTGGCTCTTTAATATGCAAGAAACTCACTATTCTGCTATATCCTCGGTAACATTTTGAGAAATGTAAAAAATCAAAAACCCTGTCTGTGGTGATTTTTTAAATAAAGTGTTTGGCTTCTCTTCTCTGTCCACTCCAAATGCATGATGTGTGACCTAAACTTAGAGATGCTACAACAGCAAATCAACTGACCCTAAGAGTAAAACAAGATATTTGACTATTACAGAATACTAATGGTTTTTGGAAGAAACCAGCCTTGAAGATGATATATAAACCTAACCAAATCAGGATACTTGATCCTGTCATTATCAGACAAACAGCACGTGACTGGCTTCATTTCCCAGCTAAGTTTCCCAGAAAAGAAGTAGGTATATTTTTGTTGTTGTTACTTAAATTGTTTCCAAACAGATGATATAAAACGATCACAAATGTTTGTTTATTGTAATTAGCTATGTTGAAAAACCTCGGTTTACACTGTAGTACTAATTGGTTTTTAGAAGCTTGTTGAAAATGTCAGATGACAAAACCAAGCCATGATCTCTTTTAGTCGTTAATGTCTTAAAGCGTGCAGTGGCTTGCATGCTTGTTGCAGTGTGGCCTTTTTTCACTAGGACTAAAGGCGTATTTTTTAATCAGCTAATGCATTAAAAAGCACCGATTAAAATCCTAGTACCAGCAAGGCAAATTGTAATTTTATCATGAGTTAACTGGTGGAGATGAGCCCTGCAGCTTAAGCTAACACACATTAAAAAGCCACCTTTTATTCTAGTGTGGCTATGGCTTCTGCATATACATAGATTCATGGAGCCCATACCAGGCCCACTGACAGGGTGGGGGCAAAGGGTTGTATGTCAGTTGAGCAGTAGAGGCATCATTCGTCAGGCCTGACAACAAGGGGGGCAAGAGGGCAGTTACCCCAAGTCCCAGCAATTCACAGGGGCCCAGAGCTCTGGCCATCACTGCTGCTATGTTGGCAGTGGCAATGGCCGGAACTCCAGGCCCCTTTGAAGTGCCACGATAGTGCCACTTTGCTGCTGCATGCAGCTGTAAGTGTGTAAGGGGGCGCCCAGTGCCACAGCCTGGGTGGCAGTGAGGGCTGACTGCCTTAGGCCCCACCCCTTCTGCTCTTGGCCCCACCCCTTTTGGAGCAGAGAGCCAGACTGCCCCCCCTCACCTTGCTCTGGGCCCCGGTGGCACATGCTCACAGAGACGAAGCATATGTAGTAGTATGTGTGCTATAAAGGGTTCATCATAAGGAACTGGGAGTGGATGTCTGAATTAAGCACTGGGGTGAAAGATAAAATGGGCTATATTCAGTCCTGGACAAATGATGATCTTAAGGTCTAATGGCTCAAGACTAGAATGGAAAGCTTTATATCACTGTCTTTTATCCTTGCCGTGCTATGGGCCATAGTCCTCACTTCAGCCGTGGAAAGTTCATAGATATAGACATCGCTACCCTGCACCATTATCACATGTGGAAAACTATTAGGTAATTTTGCAGAAGTTAGTAAACGGTATTGGTTTTATTTGTCTTCTTCTCCTGCCGTGAGATTCACAACACTAAGGTTCTAGTGTTCAAGGAATGTGCAAAATGATGCCAGTGTGTGGGGTTTTTTAAGCAGCCAGACGTATTTTTGTTTAGAAAATGTTCAGCCTAAACAGAATGCCCCTGGGGTGTGTTATGAAGGTTTTAACGGCACTTGTTTGAGTTGAATTGCTGACGGGGGGGCCAAGGGGGCAGTTGCCTCAGAGCCCAGCATTTTCAAAGGGGCCCAAGCTCTAGCCGCCACCACTGTCAAAGTAGCAGAGATGGAGGCCGGAGCTCTGCGTCTTTTTGAAATGCTGTGGCAGCACTGTGCCATCACTCCATGCTCAGCTCTGTGGCAGCATGCCCTCACCCCCTTAGCCTGACCGCCATAAGCTCCACCCCTTGTGGGATCCGGCTCCCCTCCTACCTTGCCCCCAGGCCTTCAGTAGCGGTTGGCTCCACTGTCCTCGATTAAATTTTTGTATCATCTGCACAAGAATCTTTTTGCATTTAATACACTGAAGTATGTGTGACATATTATCTGTCCCTCAGCGACTCAACAAATCATCACTGCCAATGATCCAGGTAACACTGCTGTGGTATTGCAAAAAGAATCACCAGAGAGGCAGAGGTTAGTTTTCTCGGTGGTGCTTTAGGGCCATTAAAAATAGGCCCTGACATAGAAGTCTGAGTCACAAACCCAGGAAAAGAAAAGCAAAGCTTAGTAACCGAAGCAGCTACAGAACCCAGATAGGTGGTTGTGATTTTTGGAATTTGTGGGGCCATTATTCCTTTGTGGGCTCTGCTGCATGCATTCAAGCAGCCTCTTGGCATTCTAGTGGAAGGAGTGCCCTCTCGTGGTAGCTTTAGAAATTGGGACAGAGTATGGCAATTGACTTAACTTTTGCATTGCTATATAAAATAATTTTAATAATTTCTTTCTGAAGAATGTTCGAACAGAAATGCAGCCTTTAACTGGTAAACCTTCTTTGTGCAGGCAAGATGGATCATAGACTACACAGGCATTTGTAATGCTAAATAAATCAGCTTAATCTGCCATACCCTGAGGTCACAAGCAAGTTGGTACAGAAAGTGCTAAAGAGCAGCCGGCGCCCCACAGGAATCTTTCCCAAGTATCCTGTGTAGAAATATCATATTTGTCCGATTTGACCTTCCTAATACTTCTTGCTGAGCATACTTATATGAAAGCATGTGTATCTAGTCCTCCAGCTTTTTCTCCACATTAAATTATAGCTTGCATCTGCTAGCACAGTTGGGTGCTTTGGTGAGGGCTGTTATATCACTAAGTTGCTAATGACTTCACATGGGAAATAAAACGGCAGGAGGAGAGGAGAGACTGATCATTCCCTTCAAGCCTGCAGATCTTACAAACTCCATGTTAGGAAACCCTCTTCCCTCAACTGCCTTAAAAGTGGTCCTAGGAGATAGAAACAGTGGCTGGGGGCACCAGTGAAGCCATGCTATCAATCAACCAGATGGGGGACTTGTGATCTTGGAGTTAATACACAGAACGGATGGGCAATCATTTTTGATTGGGGGCTACTTGAAAATCTTGATAAGTAGTTAAGAGTTGCACCCTTCTATGATAGAAATAGAAATATGGAGATGCACACATCTCATAGAACTGGAAGGGCCTTGAGAGCCTCCTGCCCTCTTGGCAGGACCAAGCACCATCCCTGACAATTTTTTTTTTAATCTATTTGCCTCAGACCCCTAAATAGCCCTCTCGAGGAGTGAACTCCCAACCCTGGATTTAGCAGGCCCAAATAATTTTATTTGTTGGAGATCTGTGTTTTTGCAACTACATATCTCTGGTTGTAGCTTTACTGTGAAGACGAGATGAGAGAGAGAGATGAAGCTGGAGATGAGGGTATATTTAATAAGTTTAACTCATTTTGGCTACGTCTACACATGAAGCCTACATTGAAATAGCTTATTTCGATGTAGCGACATCGAAATAGGGTATTTCGATGAATAATGTCTACACGTCCTCCAGGGCTGGCAACGTCGATGTTCAACTTCGACGTTGCACAGCACAACATCGAAATAGGCGCAGTGAGGGAACGTCTACACGCCAAAGTAGCACACATCGAAATAGGGATGCCAGGCACAGCTGCAGACAGGGTCACAGGGCGGACTAGCGCTTCCAGGGCAACAGCTAGCCGCTCCCTTAAAGGGCCCCTCCCAGACACACACAGCCTGCACAGCACGCGGTCTGAGGAGCCATAGGCACACAGACCCCGGGCGACGCAGTCATGGACCCCCAGCAGCAGCAGCAGCCAGAGGTCCACCCAGCCCTCCCAGCAGGAGCAGGGCTTGCCCTGCTCCATGCCATGCGGGAGGCAGCTGAGCACCTCCTTGCTACACCGGAGGAGGAGCTGCCCCCAGGGCAGCAGGGCTCAACCCCCAACTTTGCAGCACCCTGCCCCCCACCCCCCGCCTCACACGCCGTCTTCTGTGGAGCTACCCCACCAGCACCGACTGGTGGGAGCGGCTGGTGCTTGGGGAGTGGGACGACGACCGCTGGCTCAGGAACTTCAGGATGAGCTGGCAGACATTTATGGTGCTGTGCCAGTGGCTCACCCCCGCACTCAGGCACCAGGACACCGCCATGCGGCGTGCCCTCACAGTGGAGAAACGGGTCGGCATCGCTGTCTGGAAGCTGGCCACTCCCGACAGCTACTGATCCGTGGGGCAGCAGTTTGGTGTCAGCAAGGCCACCGTCGGGGCTGTCCTCATGGAGGTAAGAGAACCCACGGGGGGAGGGCAGGGCAGGGGAAGGGGCCCGGGCAGAGGAGGGCAGGGGAGGGGAGGCCAGGGCAGGGCAGGGCAGAGGAGGGGAGGGGAGGGCGGGGGAGGCCAGGGGAGGGGAGGGCAGGGCCATGCGCACCCTGCTCACCCCTCATTGGTGCTGTCCCATGTGCTTTCCCTGCAGGTTGTGCGTGCCATCAATGCCATGCTCCTGCACAGGCTCGTGAGGCTGGGGGACTCAGATGCCACCATCGCGGCCTTTGCCACCCTGGGCTTCCCCAGTTGCGTCGGGGCTCTGGATGGGACTCACATCCCCATCCGCGCCCCGCATCACAGTGGAGGACGCTACATGAATCGCAAGGGCTACCATTCTGTGGTCCTCCAGGCCTTGGTGGACAGCCGGGGCTGTTTCCAGGACATTTATGTGGGCTGGCCTGGCAGCACCCACGACGCCCGGGTTTTCCGGAACTCGGGCCTGTGCCGCCGGCTGGAGGCGGGGACCTACATCCCCCAGCGGGAGATCCCTGTGGGGGACACCACCACGCCCCTCTGTGTCATCGCAGATGCAGCATACCCACTCCGGCCCTGGCTCATGCACCCGTACACGAGCCATCTCTCCGCTAGCCAGGAGCGCTTCAACCAGTGCCTGAACCACACGCACCAGGTGGTGGAGCGCTCATTTGGCCTCCTGAAGGGACGCTGGAGATGTCTCCTGACCCGCCTGGATGCAGGCCCCAACAAAATCCCCCTGATTGCGGGTGCCTGCTGCACCCTGCACAATTTGGTGGAGAGCAAGGGGGAGGCCTTTTTCCAGGGCTGGGCTGTGGAGGCCGGCAGGGCCGACGTGCAGCCACCCGCTGCCCCCAGTCGGCAGGTGGACCCCGAAGGGACCCGGGTCCGGGAGGCCCTGCGGGCCCACTTCGATGATGAGGCCGCGGGGTGAACTCTGCCAGGCCCCCCACTGCCCGCCCCTTCCTCCACCACACTCCTGCCCCAACGCCCACACCATGGAGCACCCAACCGCACCCCCCTCCCACTTTTCCTGGACAAATGACAGCACGCACTTGTGGCTGAACTTAAACTTCTTTTTCTTTGAGAACTTTTTTTTTAACTATAAATATATAAAACAAGAACAAACTATATACAACATGTGGAACCAAAGTAATATGTACAAATAAAACAATAGTAAGACAAAAGTGTCCTCATTAATGAAAAGAAAACCAGGGAGGATAAAGGGGAGAACTATTTACATGGGGGGGCGGGGCAAACGGGGGGCACAAAATAATAACCTCAAACTATGTACAAGGGGGGGGGCCACGTCCCGGGCCCCTTGCCCCTAAAGTCCGGCACTGGGCGTGGGCGGCCGGGAGCCCCGCCGCAGCCGCAGCCCTGTCCGGGGCTGGCTGGGGGCGGGGCGGACCGGAAGATATGCCCGGCGAGTCTCAGCTGGCTCCAGGGGTCCCTCGGCTCTCCGGCCCTCGGCGGTGGGTGGCGGGGCGACGGCGGACGGGACGGCGACGGGCAGAGCAGCTGGTGGTGCAGCGGGTGGAGCAGGCACGTCAGGCGCTGCAGCGGCCGGCGCGGCATGGGGGGCCAGGTAGTCCACCAGGCGGTTGAAAGTCTCCATGTAGGCCCCCCATGCCTCTTGGCGCCAGGCCAGCGCCCGCTCCTGCAGCTGCAGGTGCTGCTCCGCGACCTCCAGCTGCCGACGGTGGATGGCCAGCAGCTGGGGGTCCGTCGCCGTCGGCTGGTGGTGGCGCGGGGTCCGCTGTCTAGCCCACCGTGGGGCCGGTCAGTCCTCAGCTGAGGGGCTTGCCTGGGGCGATGGCCCCGGAGGGCTCTCCGGGACCACTGATGCCTCGCCGGCGCTCTCCTCCAGTCCTTCTGATGCTGCAGGTGCGGGACACAGGAGAGGAGTGGGGGAAGAAGAATGGAGACAGGCGTTAGTGTGGGCCCCGAGCCGTGGCCTTTGTCCCCCCAGCCCTGTGCTGCAGGTTCCCAATCCCCATCCCCGGGAGATGCTGCTGTGATGGATGGGGTTCAGGGGTCCCCCTGCACTGCACCCCGTCCCCTGGTGGGAGCGACTCTCACTTCACTCCGCAGGGTCTGACAGCAGGAGAGGTTTCTTAGGCCACAGATGCCCAGTTTCTCCCAGGAGTGACAGCACCAGCTGTCGGAAGAGACAGTCCTTCCAACCCGTCGTGGGGAGAAGACCCCAAGGGGGGCCCCTCTGGGATGCAGCTTTCCCCCTTCTCAGGCTGGCTGCCTTCCAGCTCTCCCTTCCCCTAGCCTCTACCTGTGGCCCCCGCCCTCGCCCTCCCTCCCCAATTCAAAGCCAGCTCGGCTCCTCCCTCCTCTTTGTTCAGGGCAGAGGTGTCACATGCCAGCTGTAGCCCCAGGATCATCCTTTGCCCCTGGGAGCTATTCGGCTCTTGTTGCTCATATCTAGCCTGAGTCTCCCTTTTGCACTCCCCCCACTCCATCACCTGCTGCTGCTGCTGCTGCTGCGGGGTGTCCCACCCCCTCCGCCCGGGGGCCCCTCGACGTTCCGCTCCCCCCTGGCCCGGGGATGGGGCATGGCACTGTCGTGCGTGGTGGGGGGGGGGCAGGGGCTGATGCAGTGCTGTGACGGACATGGCCCTGCTGTCCTTGGGGCCATGGCCATGTGAGCATGTGGGGGGCCCTGGACACATATCTATTACCCCCCGCCCCTCAAGCCCGGGATGTGCACCAGAGGGGGGTACCTACCTGTCGGTCCGCTCCCACGGTCCGGAGATCCCCGGGGGGCGGAGGCCCGGCTGCTGCTCCGGGATGGCAGGAGGAGGATCTGCAGCCCGGATTCTGCGGAGGAGGAGCCCCCCTCCTCCTCCTCCTCCTCCTCCTGCCGCGATGTCCCGGGGGTGGGCTCCGGGGGGGGGCCCCGGGGTTCAGGGCTTACCTCCGGGGCGGACTCCGGCTGCAGGGCCTGCTGGGGCTCGTCGGCCGAAGTATCAAGGGTGGCTGGAGGGGAGGAGGTGTGCCGGGGGCCCAGGATGTCCCTGAGCTCCCTGTAAAAGGGGCAAGTGACGGGGGCGGCCCCAGATCGGCCGGCCGCATCCCGGGCCCGGGAGTAACCCTGCCGCAGCTCCTTCACCTTACTCCTGACGTGATTAGGAGTGCGGGCAGGGTGACCCCGGGCAGCCAGGCCATCAGCCAGCCGAGCGAACGCATCCGCGTTCCGCCTCTTGCTCCCCATTACCTGGAGCACCTCCTCCTCGCTCCAGGGCCCCAGCAGGTCCCGCAGCTCGGCCTCTGTCCAGGAGGGGCCCCGCTACCGCTTGCCAGCCTGGCTGCCCACCTGGCTGCGCTGGCTGCTCTGGCTCCCCTTGGGGGGGGTCCCCTGGGGGCGCTGGGGGGCTGCCGGGCAGCCATGGCAGGTACTGGCTCTGTTCTGGGTGGCTGAGGGACGTGCAGGCCGGCCGCGTGTCTGGGCTGCCGCCTGCATGTTCCCTCAGCTTCCTGCACCGGAAGGGAGGGGGAGGGGACCTTTAAGGGGCCACTCCACGCGGCCACCATTGAGCTGAGGGGCTGGAGAGAGCGTCTCTCAACCCCTCAGCTGATGGCTGCCATTGAGGACCCGGCAATTTCGACGTTGCGGGACGCGCAACGACTACACGGTCCCTACTTCGACGTTGAACGTCGAAGTAGGGCGCTATTCCTATCCCCTCATGGGGTTAGCAACTTCGACGTCTCGCCGCCTAACGTCGAAGTTAACTTCGAAATAGCGCCCGATGCGTGTATTTCGAAGTTAGTGCCGCTACTTCGAAGTAGCGTGCACGTGTAGACACGGCTTTTATGTGCATTTGGTGATTGTGGAGGTCAAGGACAGAGTCAGGCATAGCACAGTCAAATTTTATGTAAGATTCTCCATACATCCATCAAATCACTTCATTCCTGATTTACTACACATTTGCCATGCTTGTCATGGGCCTCTCCAGAACAACCATTGTACTAACTGGCATGAGAAATTTAAGATGTAAATGAAAGCGGGATTTAAGTCTGACTATTAAGCTCATTATTTAAATGCCTAGATGTAGAAAATTATTTTGTTAATTTACAGGGTCACAAGACAACTGCTTGAATTGCAAATTAATACTATTTTTAGAATGTACTGTAATTTTTTAAATGTGTAAAATTCTACAGAGATCCTCATTCTGTTCTCTGATTCCCACTTACTAAAGACCTGAATATTAACATCCTTATGGAACATGTTCACACTTTACATGGTGTTTTTGTGATAAACCTATCAAATCTTGTGGTCATGTTTTACAAATGTGAATAAAATATGATGAAGCTTTGCTCTTTTGAACCAAATGTTTAGGTAGCAGAGTATCTCAGTATGACATGCTAATGAAATATATTTTTGAACCTATCTATATGAGTTTACAGCATCTCTTCAGAGGCCAATTTCACAGAAAAAAAGGATAGAAAAGACCCACTTCTCCATTACATTATTCAGTCCATATCCTTGCGTACACAGGATTATTCACTAGTGTTTTATCCAGCTTTGATCCAGTTTGCTAAGTCTTTTCTGGAATCACACAAATGCTTAAAAGTAAGCATGTGTTTAAGTGCTTTGTTGAACTGAAGCCATTGCCAAAATGTTATTGGTAATGTAGTGCCCAAAATTAGATGCAATATTTCAGCGTTGGTCATGTCAGGACCGTGTAAAATAGCTGTGCAACAGATCATCGGAGTCAGAAGTGACAATGAATTGAATATTCACGTAGTTTTCCTCTGTTCTAGTAACACATTATAATTGGCTGTGCAAAATTAAAAATGGCACTGCTCGTAATTACCTTTTATGTGCAAAATAATTTGACTTCCATGGTGTGAATATATGTTGCTGGGTCTATTTCTGTAGAGGGGAGGTGGGAGGGCAGACACTTTTGGACATGAACAGTTTCCTCACTCTTGACTATTTTTTCTAACAGATGAAATAGTTTGTCTTTGTTTCTTAAATTTCCAGCTCTAAAAATTCTTATAGCTACTTTTAGCAATGCTGCCCATTTTGTAATATGGTACTGCAGAGTCATTAGTGAATTTTATGTTGTTAAAATACCCACTCTTGCGTTTGTCTCCTTATATCAAGATGACATTTACGTTTTTGTTTGTGTGCTTTTAGAAACCCAAGCATCCTACAACAGGGCTAATTGCAATCACGTTGGCATTTCACATATGCCATGAAGTTCACCTGGCAGGCTTTAAGTACAACTTCACTGACCGAAACAGTTCTTTGCATTATTATGGCAATGAGACCATGTCCCAGATGATTGTGGTAATGTACTGTTTTCTTCTTTGGGAAATACTTCCAGGAAAATAATCTTGTGCTAATAGGCTGGGAGAGGAACGAGCATAGTTTAGGAGTCAGAAAGCCTGGCTGGCTTTTTAGCCTTAGGCACGTCACTTAACTGCACCTCAGTTTCCTGATACATGAAATGGGTGAAGCTGGTCAGACATTTTCCAGTGGAATGTTTTCTAATAGGAAAATGTCAGTTTGTCAAAACTGACTGATTTTGCTGAAACAGGTCTGTTTACCAGAATTGTAGAAATGTGGGGCTGGAAGGGACCTTGAGACGTTACCTAGTCCCTCCTCCCACACTGAGCTAGGACCAAGTTACCTTTACCATGTGAGCAAAGTGTTTCTCTGACCTATTCTTAGAAACCTCCAATGCTGGGGAATCCACAGCTTTCTATGATAACCTGTTTCAGAGCTCAACTGTCTTTGTGGTTAGAACATGCTTTCAAAAGTTTAACCCAGCTCTCCCTTGCTGGAGCTTATGCATGTCACTACTTATCTACCACCAGGGGACAATGAGAACAATTGATTTCCATGCAGTTTATAACAGATGCATTTGAAGACTGTTATCATGTCCCCCATAGTTGTCTTTTCCCAACACTAGACATGAGAATTTTTACACTCTTTCCTCACAGATCAGGTTTTCTAAATCATTTATCCTCTTTTTTGCTCTCCTCGGGGTTCATTCCAGATTGCCCACATCTTTCTTAAACTGCAGCACCTTGAAGTAGAACACTGTGCAGCACGCTGAACAGCAGTGGAGATCTCACAAGTGCAGGGAAGTGTGGGACAGTAACCTCCAGCCTTCCATATGGTGTTCCTGTTAAATACAGCCCTGAACAGCATTAGCCATTTTTGCAACTGAATCACATTGTTGTTTCATATCAGGAGTGCAGGCAGAATTACCCTGGCTCACCTCAACTTGTGATCCATTGTAATCTCCCAGAGTCTTTTCATCAGTACTACCCTTACCCAGTTATTCCCCGCTTTGTAGTTATGCATTTGATTTTGTTTTCCCACATTTAGCGTTGTGCATTGGTCTTTATTGAATTTTACAGTCATACCCCGAGATACACCCATTTGGGTTATGAGAATTCAAGTTTACGAGGAGTTTCATTTAAAACCCCTAACTCATCTTACGAGGCATTTCCTCGAATTCATGAGGTCTGATTTCAATTTCGTGCACCTCAGCGGGATGCAGACGCCCTGCAGCGGGAGAAAGGCTGTGGCTCCAGGCAACAGCTGCCCACAGCTGCAACCTGCCTGGCACATCTCTCTGCAGTGCCCAGCGGCTGTTTCCCGGAGCCCCTGGCCCAGCCTTTACCTGTGGCTGGTCTGAGTCTCCGCCTTGGCTCTGCAGCAGCGGCGCGCCCTGGCCCAGCCAGCGGCCGCGGGCTCCCAGATGCTCACGCAAGACGTGGCTGCTGGGCATGCAGGCCATCCCAACCCCGCCCCTGCCCCTAGCGCCCCGGGGGGCTAGGGGGCCGCCACTGCCCACCCTGCGCAGCTGTGCCTTGGGCACCGCTTGCCACCTGTGGCGTTCCTTTGCATTCAGTGCCTGGCTGCTGCCGGCAGGGCCTCTTTGCCACACAGCCCCCCACGAGTGAGGCATCGCCCCTTGCCAAGTGGGGGCCTCCTGTGCCTGCCTAGCTCCCCACGTGGCCAGCCCCTGACACTGCCCCCTCCTTGCTTCACCTCAGCTGCGCTCAGGCCGGGCTGCCTCCCTGTGCCCTGCTCTGCCCTGCCCGCCCCCTTGCACCGGCCCCACTTCTGCCGCCGCAGGCAGCTACCGGGCTTTGCGCCCCCCTCCCAGGTGCTCTTCGGTTTCCGTTCCCCTGTCTCTGCAGGTAAACAGACATATTGCAGAGTAATTAATGAGGGGAAAATGCCTTGTTAGGTTGTGTTATGATAACTAATGTTAACTATTGAAGTAATTGTGTTCATTTTAATGGGATTTGGTGTTGTTTTAGCGTAAATGGGTGTAAATTTTGGGGCTCAGGAACGCATACAATTTTTTCCCATTGAAATGAATGGTAATTACATTTTCGACTTACAAGAATTTGCCCTAAGAGGAGTTTTTCAGGAATGAATTCCCCTCGTAAGGTGGGGGAAGACTGTACCCGGCTGATTTCCAACCAATTCTCCAATTTGTCATGGAGAATTTGAATCCTAATCCTGTTCCCTAAAGTGCCTACAAACCCTCCTGGAGCATTGTCATCTAGCCATTTTATAAACGTACTCTCCACTATCCAGATCATTAATGAAAATATGGAATATTACTGGACCCAGGACCAACTCCTCTAGGACTCCATATTTTACATATCCTCCCGGTTTGACAGCAAACTGTTGATAACGACTTTGAGTGTGATCTTTCAACCAGTTGTGCATCTGCCTTGTGATAGTCTAGATCATATTTCCCTAGTTCGCTTACAGGAATGTAATATGGGACTGTATCAAACCCTGACCAATATCAAGACCTAACTTGCCTACTGCTTTCCCTCTGCATCCAGTAGTCCGTCAAGGAACCCAGGCTGTGTCTACGCTACAAAATAAAGCAGAATTTATTAATATCAGTTTTGTAACTCTGGAATTTTATAAATTCGATTTTGACTATTCTCACCTTCCCATGTGTTCCTCACGAAGTTGACTTATTGCTGCCACACTCAAAATGGCAAACATCAGCTGTTGCAGTAGTGCATTGTGTGAATCTATCCCGCAGTTCCCTCATCCTCATAGCCTTCTGGATATGTTCGCTGGTCTTTGATGACATCCTCCCACATTGCATTGTCCTCATTCCCCTCCAGGGTTAAGCAAATGCCCATTTTTCCAGTCGGGAAGGAAGAAACGATGGGCATCAGCAAAGATGGCAAAGTTAACAGAAATCTCTTTCTTTTGTAACTGAATTATCAAGGATTTCATAAAAATCAGCAAGTGTGTGTCTTCTGAACTGGCCGTCCACTAACTGTCCCCACTCCTGTGACTGCATCTGATCCCCGAAAATAATACAGGGACCCTGAAAAGCTTGAAGAAAGAGTTGTTAGTAAAGTTTTTAAAAAAGACTTGCTGAGGGGAGAGTATTTGGCTTCCCAGTCCACTATACAGCTTCTGTGCACAGGCTGTGTTCTCAACTGGCCTTCCACTGACTGTCCCCGCTCCTGTGATTGCATCTGATCCCTGAAAATAACACGGGGACAGACTTTTTTCTCAGCTGGCTCTCTGCCCGCTCTTCCCTGAATGAGGGGGTGCAAAGTTAGAAGAAATTGGATAGAAAAGTCTAAGGAAAAAGATTTGTCTTCCCTCTTCACTACACAGACGTTGCCAACACTGGGGATGACAGAGTAATCTCATACACCGAACTCATACGGAAACAGGAATCTCAACTGGCCCTCCACCCACTGTTCCCTGTGTTTTGGGGGGTTAAAGCATGAAGAAGAGGATGGGAAAGGCTAGGAAAAAGATTTTATAAGGGAAATATCAAAGATTTTGCAAAAAGCAGGAGGTGTCTGCAATGGGCAGCAAGCCCTTGAAAATATTTTTGGCCGGGGGAGCTGTGGTCTGCGGCTGCAGAGCCAGTTGAAATGTTCCACCGTCCCTGAAAATCTTAGCTCCTGGAGGAGAATCCCTCTCCAGCAGCAGCAAGCCCCCAAATATCTTAGCTCCTGGGGAAGGCTTCCTCCTGGCCACAGCAAGCCCCCTGGGTGCTTGCTGGGGCACGGTGGGGTATCAGTGATGGGCCAGTTGAAGTAGTCCCCCTAAATATCTTAGCTGCCAGGAATGAGGCAAGACAGATGGCCTGTCATGGAGGGTTTTTGACAGACTCACAGAAGGGACAGAAATCCCCTAGAGTGCGTGGAAAGCCTCAAGGGGTTTGGCAGGTTTTCGTTGGGCCTGATTCAAAATACACTTAAATTAATAAAATAACTTCCATTTACTTCAGTAGGGGTTGGGAAATGAATTCTTTTCTAGTTCCTTGTTTAGAAAGAAGTTTTCTAAAAGAGCGTGTATGTTTACCTAGCTCATATGAGGATGGCTTCAACCCTAGAAGTTAGTTAGGGGAGGTGTCTGTGAGGCCACACCTGGTCTACCTCTCTGCCACAGACAGATTATTCCCTGCAGTGTATTTTCAATCATAGGTCTAGTCTGGTTTTGACTTCCATCGCTTTCTTTTAGATACTACTCCCCAGCTTTTGGCTACATCCACATTGCCCCTTTCTTTCAGCGGCTGTAGTGTACATATGCAAATAGTTCCACTCCACCCACCCCCAAGCAAGCATATAAAAAGCCACGTAGCCAGAGAAGGGCTGCTTAGGCAAGCACAGTCCAGACATACCTGAAGGGTGTGGATATGTACCCAAATACGTGCCCTGTACTGCTCTTTGCTTGCCCAAGCCATGTGTCCCGCTGCTCGAGCATTTTGCAGTCATAGGTAATGATTCTATGAATGGGGAAAGGCTGTGGCAAGAGGAGAGAGCCTGACACCTCCTGCTGCCGGAGACTTTTACTGATGCATAGCCACACACTGCAGCGTGGACACAGCCTGCTTTTCCCTGGCATCCGTAGCTACATGTAGTCTGCACATTGTCAGCAGTGGTGTGCAGAGCAGATACAGCTTGCATGTGTTTAAGTCCTTTCCATGACGTTTTCTGGCTATGACAACACCTATGTAACCTATTTGCTTCATGGAAAAGGCTACCGTGTTGCTCGCAGTAACAATTTGATTTTCTCTTATTTTTTCTCCCCCTCCTCTTCTTTAGAATGGATACCACAACATCGCTGCTGAGCAGAAGTTTTTGAAAGAGCTTATAGATAAGAAGTTCGTGGTCAGCTTGACATGAGGCGATAGAAAATGGACGGATTATCGTTATTTTCAGCGAGATAGATTCTATTTTTGTACTGTATTTTTAAGTGCCATATCTGTTTACTGAGACATTTAAAAGAAGCCCAGATGCTTCAGAACAGAGGTGGTGTGGGAGAGCCACTGTCCTGGTAATGATTGTCGTTAGCTCTTGGCACACAGCTAGAGTGAACTTAGTTCTGTGAAACAATTTAATTATGAAAAATATGTCCTTCAGCTAAAAATATCAGGGATATAGAAAAAATCTGACACACGCCATTTGTTTAACAATAAGAAGGTTTTTAGCAATTGATTTCTTTTCCATGCCTTCCTTTTCTGTTTCATTATTCTTAACATAAGATGTTGCCCAGCTAATTGGGAAGCTATTAGATATTTGATAAAGGGATACAGTCTTTAAACTCAGTATTCTGGTTTGGAAGGAATTCAGAATAAGTGTGTCTGCAAGTCATTAGTATCTGAAGGGTGTCTAATAGCTGTACGATATGTAAAGTACATTTTTAAGTCTCCATCTGCTTCCTGGAGGGAAGCTGTCCGAATCACAGACAATCACCATCATGGCTTGCACAGTCTGATACATCCTTGTTGTACAAAGTAGCCACAGACTGAACTGCCCATGGACTCCTGGACTTCTTGGTTGGAGAACCCCTGGAAGACTGGAGTGGGGAAGTCTGGATTGATGCTGCTCAAACTGTGTCTAGTTTATGGATAAATTATTTTCAGTGCTGTCAATCTGATTTATATCACAAGCTTCAAATTCCTTTTTAAGAGGTAAGCACAAACCCCTTACAATGGTGGAATTACAGAAGAGTTTTAAAAATTTGAGTTTTCTTGGCACCACTGTATATTTATCACTTGCAAATGGATTCACAACCAGAACATCCCAGTGAATATGACCTCGAACCTTGAGTTTGTAAATTAAATTTTTTTGCAGCTAAAAAGTCTTTGATGCATAGATTTTTCCCCATCCCCCAGCACACACACACACTCCAGAGGACCTGGCACTTCTTTTTCTCTTAGAAATGAAGGTGTATTTTTCCAAAAGGGCACAATTCTCCTCACCATAACCAGGTAACTAAGGAGAGTTTCAAGAGCACCAAGCATCACAAACACCAGCCATCTTCTGTATTTCTTGACATTGTGAGCAAAGGAGCATCTGAGACACACGTCCACCACCACCAATTTAGGGAGTTACCATTTTGTTTTTAGATGTCAGCTCCCTTGTCCTCCTTACCTTTTATTGATTTAGGAGACTAAATACTATTGACCTTTCAATAACACTTAAACTCGTAAGTGCCTTAGTCTTTCTGAAAATGGGACCTAGACTTCTACATCGCATACGTCCTTCTAACTAGGATCTTTGCCTATAAGAGCTACGTCTACACTAGAGTGCGTTTTTGAAAGTGCACCTTTCAAAAATGAGGAAAGATGCCCTTTCGAAAGATAGTGTCCACGCATGAGCGGGGGCTGGCATCATCAATTCATGCTTTCGAAAGGGCTGTCACCCCTTTTGAAAGGCGCCATCCACTCTTCTGAAAGAGAGCGTCTACTTTGCCTCACGCTCTCTTTCGAGAGAAAGGGCCAGGAAACGCCGTGGGCGGGGTCGCATGGCAGAGAAACTCCTTTAAAGGGCCCCTCCCCAATACCCTTGCCCTGCACAGCATGAGGCCTGCAGAGCTGCCACAAGCCCTGAAGATGCAGTGCCCACAGGGACAAACATGGATGAGCACCAGCGGCTTGAGACCCTATTGGCTGCCACCAGCGGCGTGACTGCCCTGCTGGCCACAGTAGTGGTGGCCGTCCTGCCCCACATGGCACGGCTGTGGACACCCAGAGTCTGCGGCTCCTCCGGCGTCCTCCTGGGTGCTCCACCGACTCTGGAGTTGCCCCACCAGCTCTGAGTGGTGGGAGCACCTGGTCATGGGGGAGTGGGACGATGACAGGTGGCTCTGGAATTTCTGGATGAGGCGGCAGAACTTCCTGGAGCTGTGTCAGTGGCTGCCCCCCACCCTGAGACACCAGGACACCCAGATGTGGCGCGACCTCCCTGTGGAGAAGAGGGTCACGATAGCTATCTGGAAGCTGGCCACTCCAGACAGCTGCTGCTCCATGGGCCACCAGTTTGGTGTGGGCAAGGCCACGGTCGGAGCCATCGTGATGGAGGTAAGGAAGTGTGGGCCGCACACCCAGTGTTGTAAGGGGAGCCCAGGAAAGGGGACCCATTGGGGACTGGGAGTGGGGGAGGAGCTGGGGGGGCAGGATAGGGTCTGTGGGGCTTGGTGAACCCTGCATGCCCTCACAGGTGTATGTGTTGCCCCTCCCATGCAGGTGGTGTGTACGCTGAATGCAGTGCTCCTCCAGAGGGTGATCCACATCAGGGACCTGGGCACGGCCATCGTGGGCTTTGTAGCCCTTGGGCTTCCAAATTGCTTCTGCGCCCCCGATGGGACCCACATCCCAATCCGTGCCACGGAGCACAGTGGAGGCCAATCTAGTAACGGAAAAGGGTACCACTCGGTGGTGCTGCAGGCCCTGGTGTACAGCCAGGGCTGATTCCAGGATGTATATGTGGGCTGGCCTGGCTGCACCCATGATGCATGGGTGTTCAGGAACTCTGGGCTGTGCCACTGGCTGGAGTCTGGGACCTACATCCCCCAGAAGGAGATCCTCTCAGGGACACCACAGTGCCCCTGTGCCTGGCGGCTGATGCTGCCTATCCCCTCCAGCCCTGGCTTGTGCAGCCTATAGGGGCCACCCAAGCCCCAGCCAGGAGCTCTTCAACATGCAGTTCAACCATGCCCACAACATGGTGGAGCACGCATTTGGGCGTCTGAAGGGCCAGTGGCACTGTCTCCTGGCCCCTTTGGAGGTGGGCCTCCTGAATGTCCCCCAGGTGGTGGGTGCCTGCTGCACCCTGCATAATATTGTAGCGAGCAAGGGGAAGGCCTTTATACAGGGATGGGCGACCAGCTGGCCACCGCCCCTAGCCACCAGGCCCACCACAATGGAGTCCACCTACGGGAGGCCCTGTGCGAATACTTTGCTCGAGGCCTCAGTGAGCGTTGCCCCAGCCTCCCCCAGCAGGTCCCCTGCATGCTCCCCTCCACGCTGTGCACCCCCGTGGCCACCTCCCACACAGTCAGCCACCTCCTGCACACCCTCAAGAGCACACAGCACGTGGGGATAAGGGCAAAATAAAGTCGTATATTGTGCACAACAAAAATGTTTTCATACTGCATTATACGAAGATATAACCACACAGAGCTATTTGCAGGAGGAGGGGGACGTGGGTGGTCTGCTTGGGCAGCCCTTACTGTGGGGCGGGGGTGGAGAACTTCGAATCACATGCCCATGGGATCTGTGCCCCCCCCCAGCCCCGTCCAGGGTGCCTGGTTGGGGCTAGGATGGGGAGGTAGGGCTGGGAGTCTGCCTCACCTGGGTGATCGGCCACATCAGGGGCCTCTCCCGGGGGGGCTGGCGGGTGGTGCCGCAGTGGGAGGGGCAGTGGGGGGGCGCCATCTGGGCCAGCAGCTCACAGAATGTGCCTGTTGCTTCCCAGAGGATCCCATGAGCTCCCCACAGGCTGCCTGGCTCCAGATGGCCTAGCCCTCCTCCAGGCAGAGGCACTGGTCCACCACCTCCACCTGCTGCAGGACAGAGGCAGCAATCTGGAGGTCCTCCACTGCCCGCCTCTGGCCCCTCCTGGAGCGGGGACCCCCTGGTGCCAGTGGTGGTACTGCCCGGTTGTCGTCCCTCACACCGGGGGCTGCCTGGCACAACGGGGAGTGCAAGGTTGTCCCATCCCTCTGATGGTGCAGCCGCAAGAATGGGAGGGAAGAGAGGGACAGGCCATGAGTCCCAACCCCTGACCTGTGGCCCACACCTCCCGACCCCCGTGGGCAGCAGGGCCCCATCTGACAGGGGCAGGGCGGCCCCGGGGGAACATGGTGACAGAGGAGGTCCCTGTCCCTCTGGGGGCAGCCCCCTTGTGCGGTCTGGCCCCGCCTACTGCCTACCCCCTCCCCCAGGAGTGGGCTGCAGCACTATGTGTGGGAGCAGGCGCTGAAGGCCACTGGCAGCTGTGAGGCTGTCCTGAGAGCCACAGCCCTGCTGGGCTGTAGGGGTCTCTCAGGCAGATACAGAGCCCATGCCCTGTTATCAGGGGTGTGTGGCCTGTTGGGTACATACCTGACAGTCTACTGCTGAGGTCAAGGGATGCCTGGCTCACTGAGGCCTGGCTGGAGGTGCGGGAGGGGGATTCTATCACCAGCTTCCCCCTGCTCACTGGACCACTGCTGCAGCTGGCTCCAGCTCTGGCCCTGGTTTTGTGGGGCTGGCCCACGGTCCTGGCTTGTCAGCGTCCCTGGGCTGGGGCTTCTCAGCTGATTTGTCAAGGATGGCAGGCAGGGAGGTGGTGTCCTGTGGGCCCAGGAGGCTCTGGAGCTCCTGGTAAAATGGGCACGAAGCAGCGGTGGGCCCCAACCGGCTGGCCAAGTCCTGAGCCTGGGCGTGCCCCTGCCAGAACTCCTTCACCTTGCTTCTCACTTGGTCAGGAGTATGGGCAGGGTGGCCATGTGTATTCAAACCCTCGGCCAGCCAGGAGAAAGCAGCTGCATTCTGCTGCTTCATGCCCATTTCACTGAGGACGACCTCCTCCTGCCAGAGACCCAGCAGGTCCTGAAGCTCATGTTCCGTCCAGGAGGGGACTTGTTTCCCCACCCCGCCCCACCCTGGGTGGACACGGCTAAGATGTTTGATGGGATGGTTATATATTATAAATCAGTTGTCTCAAGACAAGTCCATCAGAGCTCAAGTGAAATCTGCCTCAGAATGTCACCAGGAGCTATCCAGTGGTAGTTGCAAAGTAAAAGTCCATTCCGATCAGCCTATAAGTTTTATGTTACTTAGAAGATATGTTTGAAGACTCTAATCAATTGATCGTTCTTCTGGGCATTAGAAAATCACAAAGAAGTATACTTCAAAGTAACATTGAAAGTGGATAAAATAATACTATGTTGCACACCAGTATATATTAATGTGAACGGAGATTAATGTAGCAAACTCTGAGTGTGGGATTGCATACTTCAGAAATAATGGCATGAGATAAAAGACTGAATTTTGCTATAGATAATTGACCACAGTTTCCTCACATCATAAATATAAATGTAAATGAATACCTGGCTGGATTAGAGTGAAGTGGTTAAAGATCTTCCATTACTCTTTTTTTTTTAAGTGTTACAAGTATTTGAGTAAATTTATATGAGTCTCACACTGTGAAAAACTCCGCTTGCTTCTAATGAGTGCTATATTTTTTATTCCTGATAGTCTCAGATTAAGCCTGTTCGATTAGTTAGGTTTAGGCTCTAGTGAGACCAATCATACTATGTTTGGTAAGGACATGACGATTCCGAGTGTATTTAAAGTATGATGTTGGGGCTGTAGTTCTGTTAATCATGTTTCCCTTGTTTTTCTTATGTACATGTTACTATAATTTTGCTTGAAAATTTGTATGTAAATCACTACATTGTTTTTCACAAGAAGTCTTGAAACTGGCTAGTATTTATTTCAGTTAATTTAAAAGGCTTCTCTGTGTGGAACAAAACAAGCCATAAGGTGTCTGTGCCAGAACAGCAGTTGCTGTTGTTATGTGTCTAGAGTGGTGAAGGAAGAGGTTTCTGTGTAAATTGCTCTATGGGCAGTTTTCATAAAGCACTCAGCATTAGCCTAACTTTGCTCTGCTTCAAGACCTTGGTAAAACTTCCATTTCAGTGAAAGCAGAGTTAGGCCAAAAGTGAAAAGTGTACCTTATAAAATTAGAAACATGACAGCCTCTTGCTGGTCCAGGGACACAAGGTCTCCTAATCATCTATAGAGAACCTGTTACATTCTAACAGCATGTAGGCGGTAAAGACTTGTACCAAAGTGTCAAGATTTATTATGACAAGATCACAGGATTTCGTCCCAAAATTAGCTGTATAATTTGCCTTCTCCTTTTGAGGGTCCTCTGATGTTGATTTACGTCATTTCTCTTTCCTTTCTTCTCCACCCTCTTCCTCACTGAAGAAGGGATGTAGCAATGAGCAGCTTTGGAGAAGTGGTTAATTCCTCATCTATACTTGTTCCCAAACTGGTATTATCCATAAATCTACTCTCACCCACCTACTGTTTTTCTTAAGTTCCTTTCGTGAGGCTGTTTGGTTTTTGTTTGGTTTTTTGTACAAATTGATAAGTTATGGGTAGGTTTCAACCAAAAGACCCGACAATTGAGGTTTGTGACAATTTAGTTATTCATCTAAATTGGTCATCCATTGCCAAACAGTGGCCATTGGAAAGTGGGAGGAGATGGTTGAGAGGGAATGCAAAGAGAACAAACTTGAGCTTTCAGAGCACCCCCTTAATACATGTTCTGAATTCCACGGGCGGGAGGGCAGAGGGTACTGTCTTCAAAAAGCATCATTTACGGGTAAGTAATTTTGCCTTTGACATGAAACAGTGAAATAATTGCTGCAAAGGGCTTCTTGGTACATAATGTAGGCTTTGCAGAATTCAGCATACACTAGTTCTGATTCTCCTTACTACCCTGTATAGCCATTTACACCAGGGGAAGATGCACCCCCTGGCATGGTTTCAAATCCAAACCATATTTTGTGCACATGTTGCACAAGTGTAAATAACCACTCAAGGGTAACAATAACTTGGAATCACAGCATCTATTTTAAATATAACACACTTTTTAAAGGTCATCCGCTGCCATTGTTATTTCAACTTGCCGTGAGATTTTTCTTTTAAAAATGTATTGAGCAATTAGAGGTGGGTCTTTTTCGAAGATTCCATGTATTCTCATTTCATACATGCTCCGCAATGCATCACTCTTATCGAAAGCTGCTTTTTAGTTTGATGTTTGCAGCAACACAAGAAGAAGTCTTCAGTTTGTGAATTCCAAGGTATTGCAAACTGTATTCCTTGTACAGTACCAGCAGAACTGCGCAGGATACTAATGAATTTCCGGGCATTTTCCTTCTGTCACTTGCAATAGTCCATTTGCTTTAAGGCCCCACTCAAAACCCCGCTGTGTCTTCAGTGAACTTTGAGGAAGATTCTTACAGTGATGGACTCAGCTTGCTCTATAGTGAAAGTCACCTTAGTTTCTTCAATTGTCGACAATTATGGGCAATTTTGGGATGTAACTAGAAAGAAAATTACAGATTCATGCACGAAGGATGAGTATGAAAGTGCTTAATATGCATCTGTAGATTACATTTCAAACGAAAATGTATAATTCCTATTTTGGAATGACAAGAAGGAGATTTGATAATATGTGCTGTGTTTTAGTTATGTACACAAACAATATACTTTTAAAATACCCTTTAAGGGCAACTTTAAATATTGTTTCAACCTAAAATATGGAAGCTGGGTGGAGTTTGTGTGTCTGTATTTGTGTTTTAAAAAAGTGCATAATTGTAGGTATATGTGAAAATCAATGCTTTGTGTTTTTCTGGTTTGAGTAAGTATTTGATTTCATTTGCCTTTGCTTTGATTTTTATGTTCCTTTAAATACAAGTGGTATTTGGAAGTCATTGGCTGTTAACAGATGTTTTTAAGTGGAGTTTTAAATATTGTGAGTCAGATTGTTTTCCCATATAATTAATCTGTTTTTAAGGATACTGTACTCTCCCAGCACATGACAAATCACAGTGCTGGAGCTCACTGCAGCACTACTAAAGGATGTATAGCAGGTCTGTCATTGCTGTTCAGCTGACACATTTAATTTGACAAAAAAGATGTCGAGTTTCTATGGTGGTGGGTAGAGAAACAAGGAGGGTTCCTGTCATTCATGTTTCTTTAACATGAGCTGTGTCTTAGTACAAAATAGACCCCAAAAACCAAAAACTGGTAGCTTTTAATTTTTCAAAACTGAAGAGCAGGAGAAAATCACTTTTTTTAGGGGTAGGGGGAGGAATGGCACATTTTGCAAATCAGGGTTAAAACAACTTTTCTGAGCAAAATCTTGTCACAGGTGGTGAGGGTAAATTGAGGCAAGGAAGAAAATGGGAGGCAACGTTTTCATGGGTTTTTAATCTTGTTCACATGAGTAGTGTCAAGGAGTTCTGTAAGAGGAGCTTCAGGAAAGAAGCTCACGTGAGACTTTCAGTGCTTGTCTTCTGAAGTTTGTGGCTTTAGGGATTCTGAGTGGGGCTCAGTGATCAAAAAGAAGGCAAATGACCCCCCACCAAGAAAGAATATGCAGACGTATTCACTTTAGTAGTGATGTTTTGTGCTAGATTATGGCATTGCATTTTGACCTGAGTCTTGGGCTGCCCCAGAGGTATATCAGAGTATGAGATGTAACTGTGAGAATTAAACATCTGTTCTCTGGTCTCTGCCTGAGCAGCCAAGGAACTAGGGATTTGCTACTGATCGATTTCTGTAGCAGATTGTTTCCCACTCTATGCCATTTTTTTGTGCCCACCCTCCTGTTCAACTAGGGGAGCAGCAAGCTTGGAAAGCCGTTCTCTCTGTTTCACCACCCTGCCCTGCATTTATCTGGTAGCTGTACTGAACCACCTTCTCAGAACAACGACGCCTCCCACCAGCCTCTAACATGTAAGTCTTGCTTTAGATCCCACAGTTCTTTCTTCAGACTACATCTGCTGCGAGCTTGACTCTGCAGAGCATATGTGGAGTGTTGTGTGTGCTTAAGTACAAGGTATCCCACAATGAGCTGCTCAGAGAGTAGAGGTGAAAAACTATACCTTGCCATGACACTTTGCACTTGCAGAGGCTTCTTTCCTGGTAGATCTCAGAGCACTTTTGAAGGTGAGTAAAATTTTCTGTTCACCAGATGGGAAAATTGAGACTCAGAGAAGCAAAAGTTTGTCTAAAGTTCTACTACAAGCCAATGGCAGATCTGGGAACAAAACTCAGAGCTCCAGACTCCTGATTTGATGCTCAGTCCTCAAGAGCAAGCCATGCAGCCCATGGTGTATTTATGTCTATTGGTAGGTGCAAGGCCTAAAAGGAGACTATCACTAACTGCCCAGCCAGAATGATGATGACTCTAGGTAAGCGGGTGTCTCTTGAGGGACATCCCCTCTGTCTCTGTACTGCATCTTTTTATTGTGTGTTTTTGAATAAGGTATGTAAGTCTCCATAGCCGCTGACCAGTTCTATGCTTAAACTCTCTTTCTCACGTTCATTCTCCCCCCGCCCTCCCGCAAGCCTCCACAACACCCATGTCACACCACTGTGCATCAAGCAAACCCAGGCAGGATCAAAGTCCTCTGCCCTATAGAGACGTGCCAGTGGTATAATCTCATCATGATGTTTGTCTATTGGCACATTCAGGATTCTTACAGGCACCATCTACTGGTCAATGCTCTGGGATTATATCGGTTTCTTTCTGATATGGATGGACAGGAAGCTTGGCAAGAAAGAATGTCTTATGTAGATCAACAATCTACACTTACCCGTCCATCGACTGCACTGTGGTTGATCTTCAAGAGTTTGATTTTGCCGCATGTGTTAAGATGCAGCAAAATCGACCTCTCAGGGCTTGGACATCAACCCTGGTACTCCACGCTATTGCATGGAATAAGAGACATTGGCGTGAGCCTGAAGAGCTGTGATCTACACAGGGTAAGAAAGTTGATTCTGACACATCGATTCTAGCTTCACTAATAGTACAGCTAGAATTGCATATCAGGAAATTGACTTTCTGCCCTAGTGTAGATGTAACCTAGCAGGGGTTTGTTTGTAAGATTCTGAGTGTCCTTATGATCCAAAGTGTGAATTCAGTGCTGCAAATTTTCTTTCTAGTCATTCTGGTTTAAAAAAAAAAAAAAAAGGAAGCTTCTATTTTTTAGATATTTAATAAGTTTTTTTTTTTCCAAATCAGTACAAAAAATTAAATACAAAAATTATTTGCTATTGACATATCTCATATATATCCTGGAAACTCACCAATGTCTGGTAAACTGACCATTGCCATCAACATTTCATAAATTATCTGAGATCATGCTCTGCACTACAGCCATTGCAGTCCTCATATTGAACTGCATTAAATTCTGTATTTAAATAAAGGTAATGCCAGTTAAATCCTTTTTTTTTTTTTCCCTGCATGGACATTCCCAGTTAATTTTGAATTAAATAGGGTGGCGTTAGTCCACATATAGAAGATGTGTTCAATTTACTTTTAAACTAATACAACAATGTGACGTGCAACACGGAACAGGGAAACAAAAGTACAGCGTGAAGATACTTTTAAATTAATCTCAGTAATTAATTTTTTTGTTGTGAGACTAGCACCATTGCTGAACAGACAGTACCTTATAAAAATGTTGCTTTTCCGCCACATACGTACACATTGGATGCCTATGTATGCTCACATACAAACTGAGGCAATCCGTAACAAAACATAAATAAAAAGAACTGGAAATCCGTTATTGCATTCAACAAAATTGTTCTCAGATGAGTCATAAAGGCTGAGGCCAGAAGGGATGATTAGATTGTCTAGTTTGACCAGCCACCAATGCCTCTGAGCACTGAAACAAACAATGAAACTGAGAACAAAGTACATGAGTTTGCTTGATCCATATTACTGATGAAAATTACCGGACTGTCTCAAACCAGTTTATTATTTAGCAAACAGCATGTGCCATTTTTGCTGTATGTTCATTAATAAGCTAATTTTGGCTGAATCACAGAACAAGCTCATTCTTTTAAAGCCAAACAGAATGCAGAGTCTTAGCAGAGCTAGGGAAAAGTGAATGTCTTTCTATCACACTGATATTTGTTGGCCAAAATGCTACTTTGTTTTAATAATTTGGCATAACATATATAAAATCATTAGACTAAAACCATATTTTAGGTCAATCATGTCTGTCTTCTGCTTTATAGATGTATATGGAGGCTCCTTGAATGGTCTGGTATTAGGGATTCAGCTATTTCCCAGTGAAGTCAATGGCGGTTTTTCTTTTGATTCCAGTGCCTGTTTGGATAAGGCCCTTCAGTAGCAGTGAATTAAAATTCTCTTGTGCTAACATTCTTTTCTATCTTAAGTGTGTTACTAGAAGAAGCTGTCCTGTGATACTAACTATATGTGTGGAAAACAAGGATTTCACCTAAGAGAATTGTTGCTTATGGTGCAGGTTAGATAAAACCTTCAAAACAAACAGCATTACTCAAACTTAATAATTTATTCCATCCTGACTCATTCTGTTCTAAGTTATCTTTTCATCTCAAACTTCAGATCAATATTCAGTTAAGTAGGCAACAGGCGTGAGAGATGCAAGTGAAATTTGAACCTTAACTCTGTAGTAATGTGAATGAAATGAAGTAAGTATGGTACCTGAAATATATAATGTACAGCTAATATGTCCTGGTTGGGTACAGAACAACTGTTAGGAATCTGATACACATTACATATGGTCACCACATCATTTTTATAGCAAGCTGTGCATAGTGTGAAACTTGGTGTTTTATCTGTTGTACAAGACGGGTCTAAAATTGTCAGTAAATGCATCTTTCAATGGTATAAAAGTTTGAAGCAGAGGGGAAAAAAGTTGTGGTTTTTTGTCTGGGTTTTTTCATTTTGTTTTTACATAGGATACAATAAATATCCTGAGAAAGACGAGTGAACGTATTGCCCAGCATAGAGTCCTGCTGCCTGTTCAGATGGCATCTGAATATAAACTTTGTCTCCAGGCATCAGCTGAATGACGGTGCTTCCAGAAGCTTGGTCCAGGAAGCCTTTTTTATATTCATCGTATGTATACATCAGTGGCTCATTGTTCTTGAACAAAGCTACCCAGACGCTGGCCCCTTTACAGTGAATGTGGTAGGCAAAGTAGTAAATCCCAGGGATCTCGCAGGTGAAGATACCAGTTTGTGGGTTATAGTTCTGCCTGCCGTTATAGAGAAGCTTGTCAAATTTCACAGGCACCCTGACCCGGGGGAAGGGTGTGGTGAGCTCTGCTGTGAACGCAGGCATTTCATAGACAACGCCACCAGCCTTGCCTTTCTTGCCCATGTAGCCAGGTGGGGTCTTCACTCCATCAATGCCAGGCCCCATCTCCGGCAAGTATTGTCCGATGGCCGGTGGGGTGGGTGGGATTATTACTGGAGGCCCTGGGGGACCAGGAGGCCCTGGGGGACCCTGAAGACCTGGCTTGCCAGGTGGACCAAGTGCCCCAGGTTTTCCTGGTGGTCCTTGCAGCCCTGACACACCAGGTTTCCCTACCCCTGGAAAACCTGGTGGGCCAGGTACACCTGGTTCTCCTTTAGGCCCTGGAAGCCCAGGTGGTCCGATTGGGCCACTGGGTCCTGCGATACCTGGGATTCCAGATGGACCTTGATAGCCTCGATCACCAGGGATCCCAGGCTCCCCTTTAGGCCCTACTTGCCCAGGAACACCGGGCAGGCCTGGCAAACCTTTATGGCCAGCTTCTCCCTTTGGCCCCATTGGCCCAGGTAGCCCTCTAAGGCCCGGGGGTCCTACTTCCCCAGGAAAACCTGGCTTTCCAGGGAAACCCTGTAGGCCCAATTCACCTTTTTGCCCAATAGGTCCCTGAGGGCCTACAGGTCCACCTTCTCCTTTCGGTCCTGGGAAACCAACAGCACCGGGGGGCCCCATCACTCCTGGTAATCCTGGTTGACCAGGCTCCCCAGGGGGCCCGCCCATGCCAGGGGGACCCATGTGTCCTTTCTCACCTTTAGGTCCCAGTGCTCCAGGGAAACCACCCACCCCACGATCACCTTTGGGCCCAGAAAACCCTGGTTTTCCAATCCCGGGTAAGCCTGGTGGCCCTGGTAAACCTGGCAAGCCTTGTTCCCCTTTTCCACCTGGGAACCCACGCTGGCCTGGGATGCCATCTTGGCCTGGTTTTCCAACACCTGGAAGGCCAGGTGGGCCTTGAATCCCAGGTGCCCCCACAAGTCCTGGTGGTCCTCGTTCACCTGGAGGTCCTGGCTTGCCTAAAGGTCCCTGTGGTCCCGGAAATCCAGTTATTCCTGGTTTGCCTATCCCTGGGAGTCCAACTGGACCTGGAGGGCCAGGTAACCCAGGTGGCCCTTTTAACCCTGGTAAACCTGGAATCCCAATGCCTTTTTCTCCTTTAAGCCCTTGAAGCCCTGGGAGTCCCGGTGGTCCTTTCATTCCTGGTTCACCCTTTACTCCTGGTTGTCCTGGTAATCCTGGACCACCTGGTTTTCCTATTCCAGGAAGTCCATGAGGCCCTGGTGGTCCCTGTGGCCCTGGAATTCCCATAGGCCCAATCTCTCCTTTTGGTCCCATCTCACCTCTTGACCCAGGGAGCCCCATTGCTCCTGGTTTTCCAGGCATTCCAGGCATACCTGGTTTGCCTATTCCTGGATATCCTTGTGGACCTGGTTTTCCTTTGGCTCCTGGCACTCCATGACCTGGTAGTCCCGGGGGCCCTGGCGGCCCTCTTGGTCCAGGCTCACCAGGGGGACCTTGCTTACCTCGCAAACTGGCTAATGGCATTTCTGTTGAAAAGAGAGAGGTGAACCATAAATTTACCTTTATCGGAAATCTGGTATACATTTTAAATAATGTGGTCTCATTTAGATATTGATTGGATTTATAGTAGGAACGCTAGGTGCTACTACCTCATGGTTGTTGTTTGGAATTAAGTGCGGCACATTTATGATTTTGCATCATTTCACACACCCCAAATTTCACTTTATTTATAATTTAAGTGAAACGTATCTTTCCCTCACAATCTTCCCTTTTAACGTCAAAGGTATTCACACCTTCCGAGGTCAATTTTCCACAGATATGAGCTAACTTTAAAGTCTATGATGAAATGCAAAACAACCCTTGAATTTTGAGTAGTTTCTCATTTTGTTACAGTAATGTCACCCCTCTAGTTGATGACTTACAATGGCTCATCTTACACTTCAATGTTTTGCTGGTATAGCTTTATCATTCTAACTATCCTGACAAAACTCTTCCTGCGTAGCTGCAGTCTATACTGGGGAAAAAAGTGCTTTTTCCAGGGATAGATTTTACTGGTTTGGTAAGCAAAATAAACTAAATAGACAAACACATTCTTATGCTAGTATAACTGCATCTACGCTCAGGTTTTTACTGTCAAATATGTTGCAAAAAACAAAACAAAAAAAATCACATCCTTATCTAGTGTTGCTGTGCCAGCAAAAGTTCTTCAGTAGACCAGACCTACAAGGCAAGATGTATTTCATGATAATGCTTTCATTTGGTTAAATTGTTGTCAACATATTTTTTAAAAATACTGTCTTTACTAATATATATTTATATCTCTGTTGGGCAACTCTGTTAAAGCTATGCTTTTTGATAAGTCAGTGTATATAGCAGTGATGGCTGCAAGCTATATGCAAAAATTTATAGTACAATAATAGGAATGGAATTTAATTCAATTAAAATCAGAAATATTTATTTTCTACTGCGACATCTTCAGCATTCTCCTTAAAGCTGACATTCTTAATCTTTTCTACCCCATGACTTCTAACCCACCGTTTTTTCCCTCCGATAACCCCATAGCCATGTTCTTTTCTGTCTCTGAAGGTTATTTAAAAATCTGAGCTGATTTGATACACAATATTATTTAATGATCTGTATTGGCTCAATGCATTGAACTACTCAGGACTAGATTGCAGCTTTGCCACAGCCCTGGAGGAAATATGTAGCAACACAGGGAAGGAAATGTACCCCTAAAGGCACAATTCCTGCCTTTCTTCCCCATGTCATGGAAGCGGGGTACAAGCTGTTAGTGATTTGGGGACAGATGTCAGCAGCACACAATAACATCCTGTGCACCTGCTTTTTAGCTGTTCTAGCTGGTCCTTTGGGGAAGGTGGAAGCAAAAATCCCAGCAGGGATGCCAACACTTCCAATTTCACCAAGACCTTCCCGGAATTGGGGTTGATCTCATGGAGATGCAGGCAACCTGGGAGATTTTGGTCACTAAAACTCTGCAGCTCCTATTGGGCAGGAACTGGGAGCTGTGGCCAATGAGAGCTGCAGGAGTGATGCCTGCAGGGAGGGGCAGTGCATGGAGCCAGCTGCCACTCCAGGGATCATAGGGACATGCTGGTGCTTCCAGGAGCAGCACCAGCCCAGGGCATGCAGTGAGCATACATAGTTGTGCTGGACCACTGACCGGGAGCTGCCCAGCTGGAGCCCACTGCCCCAGGCTTCACCCCACTCAGCCCTAACCCAGACCCTGCACCCACTCCCATACCCAGTCCCTTGCCCCAGTCAAGTGAAAGTGAGTGAGGTGCAGGGCAGCGAGCAATAGAAGGATGGGGGATGGAGTGGGTGGGCTTTGGGAAAGGGACAGGGCAGGGGGTGGGGCAAAGGTAGTTGAGTCTCTGGTTAGACGTTTGCAGGCAGCCCTACTCCTCACTGTCTTCTTGTGTCATGGGTGAGAGGGAAGCAGCAGGTGCTCAACCCATGTAGGAGCACAAAGGGAGTTCTTAATTCCCTGCACAGGTTCACACAGCCAGGGGCAATCTAGTCCATAGCATTTATATAGCACTCAATGCCTTCAAATCACTGCACAAAGTGCATTACACCTTATGCAGCAGGTAAGTTTTACGACCATTTTACTGAAGCAGTCCTACCCCTAGGATGCATTTTCCCTGTGGACTGCAGGTTTACAGACCATCCCAATTGTCTGAAAGGAAAACACTGCAGATAATTCCCTGCAGAATGGCTGCCCACCTCCATTAACCCTCATAACAGGGTGCTTTGCCTGGTGGAATGTGAGCTGGAGGGACTGGACCTCAGCCAACCTTATTACAGAGTGAAGCCCACCTGGGGGAAATAAGCCCACCTGAGGGGAATCAAGCAATTCTCTGTAAAGAGCAGAAGGGGACTGCAGTCAGAATGAGAGCCGGCCTTAAGTGGTGATACAGCTCAGCTGGGAAAAGCTGGAGAAGGAGAGCCATGCAGAAAGGCCTGACTAAGGACAGCTTCTAGGCAGAAAAGCCTGGGAGAGACCCTGATTAAGCAGGGAACAGATGGCATTGCCAAGAGGAGACCTTGACAGGCTGGATAGGAAGTAGCCTAGAGAAAACTACATCCCAGGTACAGGAGCAAAACTTGTTGTTCTGTACAGGGCACTGAGCCAGAATCTGGTACAGAGTGGGACTGGGTTCACCATTTGGCCTAAAAGAAGTGTCCTAGAGAGGTGGAAAGGTCTGTGTTTGTGTTAAAGAAATATGTTTGGAGGGCTGGCCTGGGAAGGGGTGACCTTGAGATGGGGACCCAGCCAGAGGGCTGAGTTGCTGACATAGAAACTGCCACAATGCTGGAGTGATGGTGGGAGGGCAGGGGGCTAGCTCAGCAAGTGACCTGCCGTACTGTGCCTGGCCAAGGGGGGCTCCCTAGCAGTGTATGAACTTGGTTACCTCCCCCATCCTGAGAGCAAGCCGTTATTGGGCTGTACTCGCTATAGGCGAGCCAGGTGGCCAGGCAAACCCGAGTAGCGCTGCCACCCCGCATGCCAGGTTGCAATGCCACACGCTCAGATTTGCCCCACTGCTGCCCTGATGGAGGGGTGGCTGGGCCACATCTGAGTAAGTGACACTGGGAGCTGGTGCTTGGCCCCCTCACTGCTTCTACCACAAGCAGATCCTGCCATAGGTGCTGGAACTAGGGCTGGGGTAGGGAGTGGGTTTGCCACAGCACCCCCTGACCTGTGGTTTCCATTCTATACAGGATTTACAGTTTGGCTTAATGGCTCACAGCTCCCCCACTATAAAAATTGTTCCAGCACCCCTGGATCCTGCCACGTATGTTAGGCATGCACCCAAACATGCCCCTCTTCTGCAGGAACCTAGCCAATCACGCAGCGTACGTGCCAGGCTCTGCTGACTGCCCTGCAGCAGAAGCAAGCAATAGGCTGTGACGTTTTATAACCCCTATTTGTCTACCGCTCAGTTCTAATTCTGTTTCCTTCAGTATTAGCTCAGTGTTGCTTCCTGTGAATCGGAGCAGAGTGGGGACGGTCACTCACCATATTTACCTTTACTTTTTTTTGGCACCATCTCCTTGCCAAGCATAGGCAGCTGTGGGATTTCTTGCACATACTGAGGCAAGTGAGGGTATTCTTTCCCATACTGCATGTGCGGCACTTCCTTGCCCATGTGCTGCATTGGAATGCTTTCCTTGCCCAGTGGCACGTGAGGTACTTGTTGTCCAAGGGCTTGATATTGTGGGATTTGGGGTGGCAGCTGCTTGATCCCATAATAAACACCCCCTTGAATGGATCTCACGAGCTCTAAGTAAATTGCTACTGCCACTGTCAAAAGCTGCACAGGGGCTAGCAGCATAGCCATGACCTGCAGAAACAGAGAAAAGAGAATAATGATTGCACGTAAAAATCTGCCAATGACATTTTCATACTGGAAATCCTGCATTGGATTCGTACCCGCAGCCCCCCATTCTCTGCAGCAAGCTGGACCTAAATCGGCCAGTGAGATCTCTGGATTCTGCAACTCTGGTGAGAAATTTTAGCAGCTTCGTACATACTTTAATAGGAAGGGTTTATTTATTCATAAAAATGAATAATGCACTCAGTACAGTAGTCCCTGTGTTTATACTACATCCACACTTTTATCCCATGGCTGCTCCCAGACTTTCAGGTTTAACTATGCCACAGGATTTGGTATTGTAACTGCATGTCTACCCTTCAGAAGTCATTAGGGGAGATGGAAGTTAGAGGAACTGAGTCTGGGATGCTTTGCACTTCTGTTATTTGGGAAGGAAATTAGAATTTGTGGGATAAGCATGCACTAAAGTGAAAGTAATCAGCAGTGAAAGAGTTAGTGCTCATGTTTAAATTCTTATCTTTGTGTTAATGCACAGGCACTTCATTCTGCAGGGAGCTTTTGCATTAAGCCATCTCGGAGAGGTAGCTAGGTTAGTCTGTAGCTTCACAAATAACGAGCAGTCCTGTGGCACCTTACAGACTAACAAATTTATTAGGTCAGAGTTTTTGTGGGTAAAACCCACTTGTTCTTTTCTCCTGATGAAGTGGGTTTTACCCACAAAAACTCCCAAGTTAGTAAACTTGTTTGTCTCTCAGGTGCCACAGGACTGCCTATGAAAGGAATCAGCAATCTTTTTGAGGCAGGGTGGTGAAATTTGACCTTTTGACCTCTATGTACGGGCTCAGTGCCAGTGATACTTTTTAAAGTCACTCATAGTCCTACTTACAACAGCTTGATTCATAAATAAATTCAGTGCAGAGCTTTACCATTTAGGTAGTGGCTGGAAGCATTAGCTGGTCTTTTGTTAATCCACAGGCAGCATGGCTTTGAGCAGGCTCCCAGCTGTGTAGGGAAGGAGGGGTAGGCCTGAGCTCCTGCCTTGTGTGACAACAAAAATTGGCTCACGTGGCACCTATGCCGGGGGTTGCCGACCCCTGGTCTATGAGCTCCGTCAGGTATTACATTGGCTAAGATCAATCCATGTGACTTTATGAAAACAGAGATGCTGTAGCAGAAATCTGCATCCAAGGGTGAATTCTGTGACTGCCTGTAGTGTACACAGGGCTCTGATTCTAGGGCTAGTGTTTGCTCTTAGTTAGAATTGAATGTCCAACCAGCTCACATCCTATATGTTATGTTTGCTGAGTATTTTATTAGTTTTGGGTAGGCTGCTCTTGTCAAAATGTACACTACAAGCTTTGAGCCTGCTCCTATCTGCCCTTAATTCCCCTAGCCAGGTTTTCCCAAACTTTATATGGTTGGGACCTTTTTTTTTTTTCCAGTCCCTATTTTTGTGGGCCAAAAATAGAAATGCATATTTAAAAAAAAATGAAAAAGGAATACATTTTCTGTTTATTATTTATTCACAATAATGGTACATAATAATAATATAAATCTTGATGATAAAATACTTACGTGCTAACTGATTATTACCCAAATTACGCAGGAGAATATGAAATGTACCAAATTTAATTATTGTGCGAGATAATTTGTGTATTTTCTAAGGACCGGTATATTTTTTTCCCAAGGACTGAGACTGGGCTGCGGACCACACTTTGGGAACCGCTGCCCTAGCTTCTTTACATTGTTGCAGCAGCGTGAGGAGGACTTGCGCTCAGCCCCTGGGAACACTTTTACAACGGAGTTCCCCACAGTGGGCGGCAAGCTGTCAAAATAGCTCTTTACTTCCCCCTCCCCCCACATCGCAGAGGAGGAGGGGACCAGAGGCATGGCCAGGACAGACTACACTGCGTATTGTTGGCTGTAGAACAGCATAGAGAGGTCATGACAGACAAAAGAAAATTAGGAGTCTGGGGAGCTCCTCTGCAGTGAGGGCTAGGAAGGGCCACTGTGTGGCCTGAAAATACAGAGAAGTGCAAAAGCAGCCTAAAGTGAGTAAAACCTGCTTCATCTTTCCCTCCCTCCTTCTCAGAGGTGTAAAGTAACTCAGTAGAAATACTTCATTATGCTACCCCAGTGCCTTTCTTCAGGATTTGTACTTTATTCAAGTGATTTATTTTCATGAAACTTGTAGTTCAGTGTTTCTTTCTTTTTAAAAACAAATACTGGACTTTTTCCTCACTGACCATTTCTGAAAGTGCTTAATCACTCACTACTTTCATCACCCCACTGGCAGTTGTGCAAGCCAATATTCCAGCATGCTTCATGTGCACAGCTTCATGTGCATATTGTTCAATCACCATGCAGTGACAACCTTTTTTAAAAAAATAACCAACAAGCACAATGACCCTGCCAAAGAAGAACCCTTTTTAATAGCTGCATCCACACCTTTTCATTCAAAAACAGTATCTGTGCAGACACTACCAGCCCTAGACCTGAGCAACCCAGGCTGCTGCCCAGGGCTATGTGCTGTGGGGCGGAGGTGCATGTGAAGAATCTCATGTGACTTTACCTGTGGGCCGGCCAGCTAGGTAGGAGGGGAAATCCAGCATTTCAGCCAAGGGCAAGCAGGACAGCAGCACTTACTCTTTCTCACCTAGTTCCTCTGCTCTGGTGGGACAAGCAGCAAGGTGGGTGCCCAGGGCAGGGGCTCCTCATTCTCCCTGAAACATAGGACCCCCTGTAGAAGCCCTAAGGCAGCGTTTCCCAAACTCAGTTGGCCACAGAACACTTTGGGTTGGAATATATTGATGGAACACACACGTGTTGGTTGGGTGGAGGGAGGGTGGAGGATTTCATGCCGAAAAATTGCTGCATATAATGCTCAAAAGTTGACTTAAGAGCGAGGTTTTTTTAGATGTCTTTTATTTTACAAAGAACAAAAAATAACAAGAGAAAATCATCTGAATGAGCAACTAATGTCCTTCAGAACTAAAAAGCAGTCATGTAGCACTTTAAAGACCAACAAAAGAATTTATTAGGTGATGAGCTTCGTGGGACAGACCCACTTCTTCAGAACTAATGTCCTTCTGCTAGGAGGACCCTTAGCAACCCATAATTAAATATAAAAATTACAAAAGGACTGGCCTTCCGGAAAGATTGAACGTTTTTATGAAAAAGAAATGGAGAACAAATTAGCGATGGGGAAAATATTTGTAAATTTTGTGTTTAATAAGTTTGGTATTTTTACACAAAACTACTGGAAAATAAAAATAAGCAACACTTGATAGTGTTTTTGCATCTTTTCATAACAAATCTACTTTAATATTAGGAACAAGGCTGGAGTGTTGGATCCTCATCAGGTGCAGCATCATGTAATTTCTCTGACCCTGACTTATGCCAAAACAATCTGAATCAACTCTGATTGTTTTGGTATGAGTTGCATAATGACTATACTATTATGAATATACAATCTAAATCTAAATATAATATAAATAATACACTTTAAATACTATTCAAATACACACTTAATTTCATATGTAATGTTTTAGAGGGGAAAATATCACTAACATCAATTTTTTTTCGAGAACCCCTATTCACCTTGCATGGCACACCAGTGTTCCATGGAACACAGTTCGGGAAATGCTGCCCTATGGCAGGAGGGTGAGGCAGGCTGTGCTGGAAGAGGCTGAGGGTGCGTGGCTGGGGTTGCTGGAGATTGAAGTGTGTGTGTGTGTGTGTGTGTGTGTGTGTGTGTGTTCTCTTTGTTCTGGCTGACTGAAGTTTGCACTGTGTGGTGGTCGGGGGGTGGGTATGTGTAGTGTGTGGCTTCCCTCTGTGGGCTGGCTGGCTGGGATTTGGAGCTACCCTGCTATGTGGGGGTGTGTTAGTCTGAAACAGGTGTGGGTGCACCCCCACCCTCTTTTCCTCCTAAGCCCCACAGGGGGATTGAGGAGGAAGGCTGGGCTATAAGATGGGGAGTGGGGTCTGACACTTGTGTTTTGAGGTGGGAACCTTTTAATTGTGCTCCTCCCCTACCAGCAGTTGGTTCTCCTATTGTCTTGCTTCCTTGGCTAGCTTAGAAGTTTGGCTCACGTTTTGGGGTGGATTGAGGGGGCGGGGCGGCTGCTGCTGCTGCTTCCCCAGCGTGAGGCAGGTGGGCAGGTGCAGAGATCAGCTCTCCCTGGAGTTCCTGGAGAAAGGAGTCACAGTGGGTGATGGACGGCTGAAATACAATTCTTGAAGACCTGGCCACACCCTCTCGTTTTGTTGATGTTCTCACTACAAGCTATGCTTATCAGTGTTCAGAAATCTCTCGGGTCAGAGGGCCTTATTAGAGCACCCTGACCTGAGAAATTTTTGAGCACAGTATTGTTCTTGTCTCAAGATTAAGAATAAGGTTTTCTTTCTTTTGCTCCCATCTTAATCTGCAAACCTTCTTCATGCGCTGGAAGTCACTGGGGTTCCTAGTGTGAGAATCTGAAGATGAGGTGTGATTGTTGTGACTTCCAGTTTCAATGAGGCACTTCAACTCAGAGGACCTCAGTGGGAATTTAGGCTCTGGCCCACCCCCTCTTCAATGTTTCACCCCTGCTGTTCTGGCTTATCAAAAGGCTTGGTGGAATGCGCTTTTTTATAACTTTGTGTAATATGTGTTTAGCTTTTTTTCTTTGTATACTTTTCAAAGTTGTGGGAAATCATAATTTTTAATGACAGACTAAGTTGAGATGCAAAGAGTTCAGCTTTATTTAAAACTGTTAAAACACAGAGCCACAAGAGGGTGAACTAATATATTTTTTTCTTTTGAAACAACTCTTATTGGTGAGTGAGTAGCCCTGTTGCCCTTTACAGATCTGGAGAAGAGCTCTGAGGCCTTCCAAAGGTTGTCTCTCTCACCAGCCATATTTGGTCCAATTAAAGATATTACTTCACTCACCTTGTGGCTCTCATCCAGGCACCGATATGACTACAACATAACAGCAAAATCCAATATGTCACATGTCAAGATATACAAAATCCAGGCATGATTTGTTGATTTAACTAATCATTCACTCCTCCATTTGTAACAAGCCCCATTCAGAAGTTTATATTATTGAATTTTAACTCTAGCAAGTTCTCAAGCTGCATTTTTATTGCTTCCCCCATCTACAGATAATTTATTACTGATGGCAATATTTTTGGATGGCTGTGTAATGTGAAATCAGCTAATTTCTAAGTTATTTGGGCCCTCCCCCCCAGAAACCCCTAGATATTTCAAGTGCCTAATTATCCCTTGAATTACAGTTAAAGTTGCCTTCCCCAGCTCCACCACGCTCTGAAATGACACCCCTGGTGAGTCAGGAGCCGTCAGAGAGCTGCAGGAGTTCCCTGGGCAAGATGCAGCCCCCATCTGATAGCCTGGAACTCACCATGAGCTGCAGGCCAAGCACCAGGCATAAGGGGCAAGTGCTGCTGCAGCAAGGGAGCTGCCAGGGCTTCTTCATAGCAGCTCAAACAGTGGTGGTAGAACCACTGAAAGGCGAATGACCGCCCCCCACAACCCCTTTAGTTTTTTTTTACCCACTGTTTCATTTCACAATCTGCCATTCAAGACCAGCCGCTGCCTTGTGTGTGTCACATCTGGGGGGAAAAATTTAATTCAGGGGTAGGGAACCTTTTTTGGGCCAGGGGCCACAGTCCAGGATTGCATGCAAGTGAGAAACAAAAACAAACAGAATCCTCACTGATGTGGCCCCCAGCTGAGAAGAAGAAATACATTCCCCCTCACACTTGAGCCTTGGAGGACCCAGGCTCGTAGATTTTGTGTGCCCTAAGCCCAGAAGAAAGAGAGGGAGGGAAGCAGTGAGAAAACTGTGCTTCTGAGGGTACCTTTGCACTAGCCCTGGAAGCGTAACTCCTGACGTGGTAGGCATAGCTGTGCTAGCCCTGGTTGGACTAGTGTGCTAAAAATAACAAATTGCTACTGCAGTGTGATACAACTGTATTGGGGGCACTTAGCCTATTTGAAACCCTAATATGGACATACGACAGCTAGTCCATCCTGCAGCCATAAATCTTAGTACACAAGCTCAGCCAGAGCTGGAAAGGGTCTGATTGTCTACCTGAGCCAGGAAGTACACCTCTAGCTCCAGAGTGAAATCACAGTGCCACCCAGAACTACCCCTGGAGTTGCACAATATACATCCTTCCTTGTTGCCTCTTAGGACCAGCTTTATTAAAAACGTGTTTAGGCCTCCACAGACATGGGAACCTCAAGGGTTAGAGCACCAATTCCCATGGGAGCTAGGTGCCCAGTCATTGCAAATCTCACCAAGCATCTATCTGCCTCTCTAGATGTTGAAACACTTCTAGAAATCTGGCCCTTAGTTCTTTAATCAGCTTTGGCTGATTTCTACAGTTCCGTAGGTTTTATGAACTGCAAAAGCTGGTCATGACGCAGGGAGTAAAGCAAGAAAACACAAGCGTAGAGAGCAAGAGGAAGACTGCCCTTGACTGCCAGCCTCTCCCCAGGCGGCTAAGGTGACGCCCTCTCCTAGCTACCCCGGCAACCGAGTGACCATTTTGTTAGTCTTTAAAGTGCTACGTTTCTGCTGCTTTGGTTTGTTGGAGTCCAGACGAACACAGCTACCTCTCTGTTACCATTCTCCTAATAGCTTCATTTTCCCATGATCTGGTGAAGCTTCAAATGAGGAGTTAACTAAGTGATCAGTTCACCTCTCCACCAAGCTTTCTAATCAAGTCTCCTGAAGTGCTGTCATACCACGGGGTTGGGTGTGATACAAAATACCTAGTTGAATATGCAGGTTCCTTCTGAGACACCTCAAGTGAAAAGGAAAATGGTGTTTTGATGACTTTGGTGTAACCCCTACTGGACTAAAGATAAGAAGTTTCCTTGACCCTTGTATTAGTGTCTCTTGTTGCATTACATATGCTGTGATAGCTCAGGTTAGCCACAATATAGACAATATATTTCACATAATTTGCTTACGCTAGCCTAGATAAAGCAACTGGAAACAAAGGGAGTGGCACGTTTTCTTTAATTTCTTCAGTGTCCCCTATCTATAATGTGACCATCTGTTACGTTTTTCCTGGGACAGTCCTTTATTCAAGCTGTCTCACGGGCATCCTTTTTTAAGAAAATGGGCCAATTGTCCTGTATTTAGTGGGGCTCCTGTTCCCCAGCACCCAGTGTCTGCTTCTCTGCTGGGTGGCTGCCCCATTCCCTGGCACCCCATGTAGGCAGCTTTGACTGCTGGTGAGCTCTGCTATGGGGCAACCTCTTTATTTCCTGGCACCCCCACTGGGAGGTTGTGGATCCCCCATCCTCCGCTCCCTCTCTTCAGGAGGCTGCAGAGCCCCCTGTGGGGCAGCTGCCCCCATTGCTGAGGAGCCCTGACATGGAACAGCAGTTCCCCCATTCCTGGAGGTCATGGTCCTGTATTTGCCATAAGGCAATATGGTCACCCTACCGCTCTAGCAAGGCCAAAATAGGTTTCTGGCCAAGTTCAAATCAGAATCTTTCTCAAGACTCTTGATACTCCTGAGAAAACTGAAATGGCTGGTCCTTTGCCCATTCACTGTGATCAGTGACAACCCAGGCAAACCAGCAGCCGGTGTTCTCCGCAATCTGTGCGCTTGTGCAGCTGTGCCAGAGAACTTCAAAAGTCAGCTAGCTGATGAGCAGAGCGCCCACGGACAGGTGGAGTGTTTCTGTCAGTCTGGCATGTTTGCTTATGTCTTAGTGCGCTGTCTGAAGAGTGCCTGGAAGTACTGACGTTCATTCCTGCGGGACTTGTGACGTGACATTGTTTATACATGAGCTGTCTGGTGTGACTTTACTGCTTGAATGGAAATCATGCTAACTTTCATCAGTCCTCTGCTGAGAAGTGACTTACCTACCTGCAAGGAGTGTTTTTGAGAGTGCAATATGCAGCCAAGTCAGAGAATCTCTGTGTGGTTTTCTGTTTGACACCAGCTTTAGACTGGCTTCTTCTAGTTTGCAGTTACTGTCTGTGACACAGTGGAATAAAGCTGGGCACAGGATGTTTCATTTGTCAACAGTTAAGAGTGAAAGAGGAACCATCTGGTGATCGCTTTCTCACTGAAGGTAGTTGACTGTTTTGTGATGGACGTCTGTCCGAAGAAGCTCAGGCCTTTGTAGTTTGGAGTCCAACCTGCAAACTCCCACTGAACACAACAAACTTACTCACATGAATAAGGGAGTTGCAAGCTTAGCCCTGGATTTCCATCTTTGGAAGGTCACACAGGTTACTGTAAATCTAATTTGTTGCCCACCTCATTTATATTTCTTTGTCCAGAGGAAGCTCCTATTGATATTTGTGAGACTAGAAGGGAATCAGAATTAGGCCCATAGTTTATATTGGGGTGGGAAAGAAAAAGTCACGGCAAACTGGGTTTGACCTTAAATGTGTCTCTCTGCCTCAAGCTACTTTCTTTGACTTCAATGAGAGTGGTATTCTTGCTCTCCAAGGGGAAAAGAAATATAAAAACCGATCAATGTGAAATATATAAGCTGCTCTACAGGGGTGCTATAAAGCACCTATGTAAGGCTGCCTATCTGCATAGAGCACTTGCTCAGGGAAGCTACCTGCAAGCTGCTGCTGGTGCATTCAGTTACAGCCAGCTAGGAAACACTTTCATTGTTACTCTTCACATTAAAAGGAAAAGACACAAAAGTCAAGAAATCAGCCACAAAAATCATTGTGAATAAATATAAAGGCAGGTAAAGGAACGTGAAAAAGGACAAATTAAATAATCAAAATAAAACAATACTGAACCCAGTAAATCACAACGAGCTACGTTTTTAGATAGTATTATACTAGTACATTTTAGGAACTGAAGAAACCTCAACAATCTATTGTCTGGGTCTCTTCTGTATGACTATAAACATGTTTTTATCCAATTGTGATTGAATCAGAGTATTTAATGTAATATTTATGATATGCTGACAGATGTCTGCAGAGATGTTAAATGCTGAAATCAATAGCTGAAAAGGGTTTAAAGGCTGAGTCAACAGTCAAGTGCAATTAATCCTTGACAGGCCATCACACCCAGACAACTTGATCACAAAATCTTCCAAAGAAAACAATACTATGCTTTGTGCCAAACATTCCCATGGTTTTCTTTGAGAGTGACTGCAGATATAAAATCTAATCTAGACCTTTCAGCCTTGGCAGTATTGCTTTATCAAATATTTGGGGGCAGGAGTGGGTCCTCCAGAAGCAGCCATTAAAAAGCCACACTGCACTCTAAAGTACCTCTTTGTGATCTTTGGTTTAAACCATTTATTTCTCTCTGTGACTCCCTGATACAGTAGAACCCCGAGATACGCGCACTCAAGTTGTGCAAATCTTGGATTAACGTGACTCTGAGTGCTGGCGAGGGGAGGGAGGGTGGGGGGGCTGGTGCATGGCTCCAGGCTGGTCGCCACTCAGGGGAGCCAGGAATCTGACCAGTGCAACAGTGCTGGTCAGTTTCCCCACTCCTGTGAGTGGGGGGCAGCCAGGAGCCATGTGCCAGCTCCCCACCACTCACAGGAGTGGGGAAAGTGACCCAGCACTGCTGCGCTGGTCAGTTTCCCCGCTCCTGTCAGTGGCAGCAGCCCAGAGCCTGACTCTTGGCTACCACCACGGACAGGAGCAGGGAAACTGCCTCTGTTAGGCGCTGCAGCCTGACTCTTGCTATTCCTAACAGGAGCGGTTTCCCCTTTCCTGTCAGTGGCAATGAGTCAGGCTGCTGCTCTCTCCTTTTAGGGGCAGCGAGAGTCAGTCTGCTGCCTCTGACAGGAGTGGTTTCACAGCTCCTGCCTGGGGCGGCAGCCTGACTCTAGGCTACCGCCTCTGACAGGAGCTGGGAAACTGACCAGTACAGCAGCCTTGATCAGTTTCCTGTCTCTTGTGAATAGTGCAGAGCTGGGAGACGAGCTGTACTGGTCAGTTTCCTGGCTTCCTCAAGTAATGTGAAATTTGACTTTATGGGGGGGTTGCACAGGAATGCAACTTTTGCATAAGTCAGGGGTCTACTGTATGATCCCATGGTTGCCTCTTGTCATGAAATGTTGTGCCACTCACTAGTTTCCAAAACAGACAAAACATAGTAATGTCTGTTCATTTTGTCGCTTTGTTGGTGCACACAATGGGTTCCCGTTTTGCCTTCCTGCTGCTTTACAGCCGTTTGCTTTTATAAAAGCAAAGATCTTGGCAAAGAATTGGCGTCACTTAAAGTATTTCCGTTCACCATGCTTTGATAATTCTGTCAAAAAAGGCAATTTCCATCTCCCTTATTTTTCTTTGTGTTCTAACTTTACAATTCCTCAGCAACCCAAATTCCCAATCCCAGGAGATATGTAAACTGTGCTTTAAAAAAAGGTTGTAAAATATTTTTCTTGAAAGTACCTCCGGTCTTTCAGACAATTTTTATTGGAAGGATATTTCCATTGGAAAGGAAGGCTCCTGCCTTGTGCATACTTTCCTTATCTTAATTCAAATATTCAAAGGAAGTGTCTCAATTCAGAAGACAAAACATGCCATAGCAGCCAATCCAGATAGAAAATAGAGTAGGAAGGTTTAAAACTATTTCTTATAGTTTTGCTGGGTTTTTGTTTTTTTACACTTTCACTACTCTTTGTGGCATTTAGTTGTTTGTTCATTTTAATCATGGTAGGATGGCTTCTTTTTTCAACAACATTTAATTCAGATCAGATAGCTTGCTTAATTCCAAACAGTAGATTTTTTTCTGTGCTTTCTCCTAATGTGTCTTCAAAAATCTATACAAATATGAACATACATGTATTTCAAAACTAAGTTTTAACAAATGCTTCTGTACCTTATTCCATTTAGCTAATCTACAAATGAATTCAACAGCTGGTGTAAATTGAAAGTCACTGGATTTGTGCCAATGGGGTTATGCTTGTTGACATCCCTTGAAGACCGGGCTCCTTATGTGTGGGCCCCATCAATGCTGTGTCAGTATAATTTCTATAATGTTACCATTGCTGAGTAAGATTGATTGATTGGATTTTTTTTTTTTTGATATACAGGTTGAACTTCTCTAGTCTGGCACTTTGTGTTCTGTCAAAATCCATGGTTCAGCATGATTTTTCTAGTTAGCTACATGGCCACCTACCATGGGTGTGGCCGAGTTTCCCATCATTGCATAAAGTTTATTTACAACCGCCAGTTGTGGCTCTCAGATCTCCAGTGCTGTTATTTAGCTGTAATTTACTCCTAAATGTCTTCAAAGAGCCAAGTAAGCAGTGGAAGCGTTGGTAATGTTGCTGCTAGACCATGTTGACCTCCCGTGGTCCAGCAATTCTCTCATTTGGAACTGATCAGGACATTTAGGACATAAAGAGGTTCAACGTGTAGTCTGCATAGTTACACCAATCCTGCTTAAACATCAAAGAGGTTAAGGCTAGGACAGGCCTTAAACAACTCAACAGGAAAGTCTTAGCCATAGGCGTTTCATCCAGTGAGAAATATTTCATTGCCTTACTTAATAGGTGTGTTTACTGTAGCACTTCAGAAGCTGTAGTCATTGAATATTCTTCAACTTTAGGGGGTGGGGAGAAACCACCCAGTGCTTTATTTTGCAGAGAGATGACCAATGTGAGATGAGACCAGTTTGTTTAGTAGATAAAGAGATTTAGTCAAATCTTCAAACATTAATGGGTTTCACTAGCTTAGGCTGCTCTTTGTTGCTCTGAGCATTTGCAGGTCTGTGCCTCAGAAAGCTTAAACTAGACTTCAGCTGTGCATAAGGCTTGTACTGGCTCTGAACAAAGGGTGAATTTCAGTCCAAAGGTAGATGAGCCAACAAAAGAAAAAAATACTTTTAAGAATTGAGAGAGATAATATAGAGGAATTAAGTGAGACTGAAGAACTTTAACAGCCTGTCTGCTTAGCATCAAGCTGTAATTTCACTTTTCAGCTCACTGGCTTAAACTTTAATAATAAGCCAATAGTGGCTGCTTTGGCCAACAACTGAGCACCTTCAGAGTCTGTGGGATTGTAAGCAGTCCATGTTTGTGTCTGATAACATTCTTTTGATATTATTTTCAGTGTAGGTTCTTACTGAAGTGGGTGCAGTAAACATCAAGTTAGAGCGCTGAAGTATCAGAAAGGCTTCATTTAAGAGAGGAAATGAAGCAAACTCATGACTGTTTAATTAAGACAACCAAAAATAAATGCAACATCATTGTAGGAGGGTGTTTTATTTTGCTCTTTGAAAGGTAGCATTAGCAAAATACATACACTTAATTCTGGCAAGGAACAGTGCCAATATGCTGCACAGTTTAGATGTGGAAGGACTAAGTAAAAGCAGATGATATTGACTAACCAATTCATCTGTCTACCCATAAACTGATAGGAAAAAAAGCATCACAATTACTAAGAGGGTTTCAGCCCATGAAATATTTTGCAGTTGCAGACAGCTGTGTGTCTCTTGTGTAGCTAGATAATCGGGTCTTTGGGCAGGGATTGTCTCTTACTACGTGTTTGTACAGAGCTTAGAGCAATGGCACCCACATCGCATTGGGCTGGTGACCATGATGGTGATAATGATGCTAAACTAGCCACGAGACACTAATGGAGAGAGGACAGAATGGGGAATTTAGGAATAAAGCAGCGCTTCTGTCAGCATCTGCTGCATTTGTCAGCATCTAAACAACTTATTTATAATATCTACCAGGATGGAGGTTTGCTTGAAGCATTCAGACCAGCTTATATATTATGAAAAAATTAGACCCACTTCAGCATCCTAAATTAACCTTCCAGATATTTCATTGCACCCTTGTGTACTCCTGCCCCTGCATTGCCTCCTGTTTCACCACTTCACTCTTCCTGACAAATAGGTGGGTCTCATCTTTTTGATTTTGAAGTTCTTTCCTGATACAAAGACTCTCAATAGTTGTTTGTGAAAATGATTTACTTTCTGACAGTTAGCAAAAATGCTGATGTGCTGCCATGTATTTGGGTTGGAATGAAACCTTCATCGTGATGAAATATGACTATGTGAAATAAACGATCATAATCCTCAAAGGCGAGTGTGCCAAATCATGTAGAGTAACTTTGAAAGTTTTTGGCTAGTTTTCCTCCCAGGATTAAACAATATGTTGAATCAATGTAGCATTGATAGTCATTGTAGTCATAAAATATTTTCACCTGAAAATTGCTTCTGTTGCAGAAGAAAAGACACTTGTGTAGGGATTTTAATTTGTGGTGTTCTGAACACTTTGGGCATGCAAAATTGATTAATTGTAGCAGAGTTTTTGTTGCCACTTTTCCTTGGCTCACTCCAGACTTTGGGCTAGAGAGAGAGCAGACTTGTTAATTAAGTTTAACATTAGCTGAACCCTCTTGTCACCATAGAGCTCTAGAAATTTCTCTCAGCAAAGTTCAGGTAGAATACAGAACTAGAAATAGACATTGGGGAAATTGATGTAGTAGTGTGTGTAGCCTTAAGACACTTGTTTGCCAGTATTGTTGAGGACTGGCCTGCTGACAGGGAGGCAGGGTGATAATTGCCAAGGGGCCTGGTAATTCAAAAGGACCCCAGGTCTCTGGTGACTGCTGCAGTAGCTCTGCAGCAAAGCAGCATTTTGCGCTATTGATATGTCTCGTGCAGGTTCTGGGGCACAGTTACTTGGCTCTGGAACCTTCATGGGGCATATCAAAAGATGCTTTCAGTCAAGCAATATTGCTGCAGCTTTCCCCAGCAAGCAGGTTGGGTCTGGGGTAAGGAGGGGAGGTGTGATGTGGTACAGCTGCCCTGAAGCTCATCTGAGGAGGTGGAGGATAGGGCTGGGACAACCCTGAGTTTCTCTGGCCAGGGTGAGGGGCCACTTGGGGCTTCTCTGTGTGTGTGGAGGGAATTGTGGCCCTGGTCAAGGGAACGGGACAGGGACCCATTGACTTCTGCCATGAGGCCCAGAATTGATGTCGGTGGGCACTCATTGGGAGTAAAGAAACAAAATAGTTATGAAAATGCTCCCTTTTGAGTGGAGCGTTACTGGAGCTGATCCAATTTTGATGTCCAGTGGTAATTCAAAGTTGAGCCATGGTTTAGTTTGCTTGGGGTGAAATTCATCCCTGCATGGAAGACTAGCACAACTCCTATGCCCCATCCAAATACCGTTGGTCCGTTGGGGTGAATCTCAGCCTTCAAAGAGCCAAACCTTTGCTCTGTTGAAATCGGTGATAAAAAAATCCCCTTGACTCCACTGGACTTAGGCTTTGGTCCTTTTTCCAAATATCCATGTTTTAGGGATGCAGTATGTGATGGGTTGGATCATGGGAGTCAAGTCACTGATGCCCACCATCCTGTCCTGCTGGGCCAGAAGAGCTGGTATCCCTCAGCCAAAGCACAGAGTTGGGATTACCAACCCCCTGAAGAGCAACACAGAGTCTGAGCCAGTGCAGCTCTGGGAGGACTTAGCTATAAGCACTCAGAAACACAGACCCAAAAGAGGACCAAAATCCCTCACAAATCTGTCTTACTTTGTATGAGATTTTGACACAGAGAGAGCTTATAAGTTTACCCTCTTTTGTCAGTGAAAGGAAGCTATGTTCAGTGGTAGCTACCTGCTCTGCCCCTCGCCCCAGTAACAATTGCTAATAACAGTTGGGCTTGATAATAAACAGGGGTGTTTCAAGTATAAAAGGTAGGATTTAAGTGATTGCACGTGAAAACAAACAGATCAAAGTGCTAGTTGACTGCTGTTTTGTTTTGCTAGATCTAAGCAAGTTAAGGAAAAATTAACACAATATGCCAGCTAATTCTAATACACTAAGTAACTTATTATGTGCAAATTCTTACCCTAAACAGTTCTAATGACCTCTTTCACAAATTTGGCAGCCTCCTAACTTAGGTCTGCTCATTCCCTTGTTTGGTCTTTGATGTTTCCCGCAGGCATCTTAGCTGGTAGGTGGGGTGGGATGGGGGTATCCTGGCATCTGGTGACTCTACCCATTGTTTGGTTCCCCACTTAGAATTTCTGCCTTGGGCAAAAGAGATTTTCTGCTCAGTTCAATTTTTTCTCCTCTTGGGTGGACAAGCACCAGATACAAAACAGTTTCCAGCATCAAGTAGCCTGGTCACGTGTTTCTGTAGGACCAACCACAGTTTGGATTTGCAGGAAAAACAAACCCATTCACAGATCACTGATGTGATCCCTGAGACAATAAGTTCCTAAAGTATCAGTAATGACCCTCATTAGCACATTTTATAATTAAAAACAGATTCACACTTCAATTTTCTAACTTCAAATACAAGAATGATACGTGCACAAAAATAGAATATGTATAGTCAGAGGATTGCAGGTGTGTAAATGATAGGTCACATGACTTGTTTTGCATAAAGCCTCTTTGAGTTATGCATAGACATAAGCCAATTTTCATAAAGCATGGTGAAAGCTTATGACAGGATGGTGGCAGAATCTATAAAACAGCTGGACTATTAAAAGCACATACGCACATCTATGCTTTGACTCTTGTTTTGTAAGGGATTCATGAGGGAACATGCATATGGATCTCATTTCCCGCAGAAGCGTGCTTGTTTTAAGCATTCAAGAAATCAATTGATCATACTTCAAAGGCCTCTTTAGCTGGAAGTGGGAATGTAAAAGTTCTGTCCGTATCTTCACCACATCTCAGTCAATGCTATTGGCAAACCCTCATCATACCTGAGGAAAAGACTACTTCTCTCTTGGCCGGCTAAGAAGCTCTGCTGGCCAAGTGTCAGCCGCACAGTTGTGTCTATAAATCTGAGTGCATCTGTACTTTGGAATGTCTCTTGCCTTTTGGATGAGGAAATGTGGGGCTGCAGAGCATCACCAGTGCATAGGAAGCTCATTGTTTTATTCTCTAGTGTTTATACTTTTTTTTTGTCCTTTGCAAAATAATAAAAGTAAGCAGACGCACATGGCTTTGATATTTTGAGTAGTTTAATAATTATGTCATCAGTTGCACCAGATAACATGACATGGATAAGCTAGATTTTAGCCATTTTTATAATTTAACCAAAGCCTGCTGTATACTGCGGGGTTTGATTACATGCTTTTATTGTACCTGATCCAGCTGCAAAAAGTGGTGCAAAAAATCAATGGCAGGGCTCAGTGTTTCTCAATGTGTTTTGTGTTAAACACATTGCAAGAGGCTTGAATTTTAACCAACATTTGGAGCCTTTACTTTCGGTGATGTACTTTTAGTCTGTGAAACAGACCCTGAAGTAAATGCATTTTGAAAGGGAAATCTTTGGTGCCATGTTGTTTTCACACCAATACTGTATATTTGAGCCTCAAGTAAAACAGAGCATGGGCTTCTCGTTTGAAGGCTAATAAGCTTTAAAACGTACACCTATGACTTTGCTTGACTGCGCCCTGCTGGAGCTTACATGTTAGAAATGAGTGGAGGTGACAGCATCCAGAACCAGAAAAGATTAAATTTGTTACTTGAGCTATCACTTAAACTTGAGCAGCTGCTATCTCTGGAGTCACACGCAGCAGTGTGAACTGAAATGCCATGAATGTTGCTGGATCACCGTCCTCTTAAGCCTGTGCTTCAGGCTTTGTGCTAGTGGCTTGGAAGTGGCTGGGGGGGAGGTGAGGGACAGCTGAGAGATTGTGGCTCAGGCACACATGGGCCCACTGGTGGAGACTCGTGATTGGGACTCTGCCTCTGAGAGGAGAGAAGACACCTGGTTGACTTGCCACTGAATCCCGAAGCACAGAGACCTCCCAAAGTTCAAAGGAAGAAGTTCATCAAACATCTGTGACCACTACAACGGTGATGAGTTAAACCAGACTAGCCTCAAGGCTCTGGAAAGATACGGCCCTGGCTGTGGAGACAATTGAAGGATTCTCCAGGGCAGAAGGCCACTTCCAGCTGGTCACTTCTGGCAGCCGGCAGTGCTCCCCTACTGCTCCCAACCCTCCCTCTGCGGTACTGGGAAACCATTACACCATTTTGGATACAGGAGATAAGGAATCATCCCCTAGAGCAGAAGCAGAGAAGCCCTGCACGCCCGAGACTGAGAGATGTGCTGTCACCACCATGAGGAGAAACATAGGGTAGTTGTGGTCAGAGACTCTCTTCTGAGGGGGACAGAGGCACCCATCTGTGGCCTTGACATGCCCTCTCAAGAGGTATGCTGCGTGCCAGAACCCGTATCCAAGATGGTATAGAAGCGTTGACCAGGATTATCCAGCCTTTTGACTACTACCCCATACTACTCATCCATGTGAGCACTACGGATATTGCAAGGCATAACCTTGAGCAGATCAAGCATGACAATAGGCTCTGGGAATACGGATGAGGGAGTTGGAAGTGCAGGTGGGATTCACCCCAGACAGAGACAGGTGCATCCTGGAGGTGAAAGCTTGGCTGCAAGGATGGTGTCACCAGGAGCAATTTGGCTTCCTCGATCATGGAATGCGATTCCAAAAAAGACTGCAAAGCAGGAATGGCGTTCAGCTTTCAAGGAATGAGAAGTCTGTATTTGGATCAAGACTGGCTAACCTAGTGAGGAGGGCTTTTAAACTAGGTTTGATGGGGACAGGTGACCGAAGCCCACAGGTAAATAAAAAGCCTGGAGCCCTGGGAGTTGGGTTGGAAATGGGAGTGATCATGGGCTATAATAGCAGAGAAAAAAGAGGAGGGACTAGGCAGAACTGGGAGGCAAAAGCAAACTACCGTCTTAGATGCCTATACACAAAGGCAAGAAGTATGGGGAATAAGCAGGAAGAACTTGAAGTCCTAATAAATAAATACAACTATGACATAATTCATATCAGAGAGACTTGGTGGATAATACACATGATTGGAATATTGGTGTAGGAAAGTACAGCTTACACAGGAGGGATAGGCAAGATATACAGGGAGGAGGTGTTGCCTTGTATATTAAAAAAATAGGCACACCTGGACTGAGGTGGAGATGCATGCAGGAGACTGATGCATTGAAAGTCTCTGGGTTAGATTAAAAGGGGTAAAAAACATGGGTGATTTCATGCTAGGGGTCTACTATAGGCCGCCTATCCACACAGAAGAGGGGGATGAGGCTTTTTCTAAGCAACTAATAAAAGTATCCAAAACATGGGACTTGGTGGTGCTGGGGAACTTCAGCTATTCCAACACATGTTGGGAAACTAACACAGCAAGGCAATGACTATCCAGAAAGTTCTTGGGCTGCATTGATGACAGTTTTTGATTTCAGAAGGTGGAAAAAGCTACTGGGGTGGGGGAGCAGTTCTAGATTTGATTTCAACAAATAGGGAGGAATGTTGAGAATTTGAAAGTGCAAAGTAGCCTAGAGCTCATGATTCTGAGAAATGGTGAAAGGGAGAAGAGCAAAATAGAGACAATGGGTTTCAGGAAAGCAAATTTTGGTAAACTCAGAGCTGGTAGGTAAGGTCCCAAAGGAAGCAAGACTAAGAGAAAGAAACAACTGAAGAGAGTTGGCAGTTTTTCCAAGGGCCATTATTAAGGGCCCAAAAGCAAGCAATACCAATGTGTTGGAAGGATGGAAAGTATGGTAAAAGACCACCCTGGCTTATTATCATATTAAAAGTGGAAATTAGGAGAAATTACAAAGGATGATTATAACCAAACAATACATTTACGGAGGGTCAAGATTAGAAAGGCAAAGGCACAAAATGAGCTCAAACTAGCTAGAGATGCAAAGGGTAACAAGAAGACATTCTATAAATGTATTAGAAGTAAGAGGAAGACCAAGGACAGGGTAGGCCCCCTGCTCAGTGAGGAGGGAGAAACAATATCAGGAAACTTGGAAATGGCAGAGGTGCTTAATGACTTCTTTGTTTTGGTCTTCACCAAAAAGTCTGATGCATAAATGCCTAACATGGTGAATGCTAGTGGGAAGCGGGTAGGTTTCGAGGATAAAATAAAAAAAGAACATGTTAAAAATTACTTGGAGAAATTAAATGTCTGCAAGTCACCAGGGCCTGATGAAATGCATTTTAGAATGCTCAAGGAGCTGATAGAGGAGGTATCAGAACTTTTAGCTATTATCTTTGAAAGGTCCTGGAAGTCGGGAGAGATTCCAGAAGACTGGGAAAGGGTAAATATAGTGCCCATCAATAAAAAGGGAAAAAAGAACAACCCAGAAAACTACAGACCAGTCAGTTTAACTTCTGTGCCAGCAAAGATAGTGGAGCAAGTAATTAAGAAATTCATCTGCAAACATCTGAAAGAAAAATAAGGTGATAGGTAACAGCCAGCATGGATTTGTGAAGAACAAATCATGCCAGACCAATCTGACAGCTTTCTTTGGCAGGATAACAAGTCTTGTGGATAAGAGAGAAGTGGTGGGTGTGGTATACCTAGACTTCAGTAAGGCATTTGATATGGTCTCACGTGATCTTCTTGTCAATAAACTGGGCAAATACAACTTAGATGAGACCACTATAAGGTGGGTGCATAACTGACTGGATAACCATTCTCACAGGGCTTGTCTACACAACCACCTTCCTTCGAAGAAAGGGTGGTAATTAGGGCGTTGGGAGTTTACTAATGAAGTGCTGCCGTGCATAGGCAGCACTTCATTAAGCAAATTCCTCCCTGTGGCAACTTCGAAGTTTTAAACTTAGAAGTACCAGCACGTGTCTAGACACGGCTCACCCGCCGGTACTTCAAAGTGCCAGGGCAACTTAAAGTCCCCTTAAGAGTTAGGAGTAAGGGGACTTTGAAGTTGCCCTGGCACTTCGAAGTACCGGCACGTGCACCGCGGCTAGACACGTGCTGGTACTTCTAAGTTTAAAGCTCCGAAGTCCCCTTACTCCTGCTCCTAAGGGGACTTTGAAGTTGCCCTGACACTTTGAAGTACCAATGGGTGAGCTGTGGCTAGACACGTGCTGGTACGTCTAAGTTTAAAAGTTCGAAGTTGCCACGGGGAGAAATTTGCTTACTAATGAAGTGCTGCTGTGCATAGGCAGCACTTCATTAAACTCCCAACACCCTAATTACCATCTTTCCTTTGAAGAAAGGTGGTAGCGTAGATGAGCCCAGAGAGTAGTTATTAATGGTTTGCAGTCATTCTGGAAGGGCATAAAAAGGGGGGTTCTGCAGGGGTCTGTTTTGAGACCAGTTTATTCAATTTCTTCATCAACTATTTAGATATTAGCATAGAGGGTAAGCTTATTAAGTTTGCAGATGACACCGAGCTGGGAGGGGCTGCAACTACTTTGGAGGATAGAGTTAGAATTCGAAATGATCTGCGCAAACTGGAGAAATGGGCTGAGGTAAACAGGATGAAGTTTAATAAGGGCAAATGCAAAGTACTCCACTTAGGAAGAAAAAATCAGCTTCATACATACAGGATGGGAAGTGACTGTCTTGGAAGGAGTACTGTGGAAAGGGATTTAAGGGTCAGAGTGGACCTCAAGCTAAATATGAGTCAACAGTATGATGCTGTTGCAAAAAAAGCAAACATGATCCTGGGATGCATGAACAGGGGTTTTGAGAGCAAGACATGGGAAGTCATTCTTCTGTTCTACTCAGTGCTCATTAGGCCTCAATTGGAGTATTTTGTCCAGTTCTGGGTACTACATTTCAAGAAAGATGTGGAGAAACTGGAGAAGGTCTGGAGAAAAGCCTCAAGGATGATTAAAGGTTTAGAGAACATGAGCTATGAGGGAAGACTGAAAGAACTGGGCTTGTTTAGTTTAGAAAAGAAGACTTAGAGGGGACGTGACAGCAGTTTTCAAGTACCTAAAAGAGAGTTACAAGGAGGAGGGAGGAAAAATTGTTCTCCTTAGCCTCTGAGGATAGGACAAGGAGCAAAGAGCTTAAACTGCAGCGAAGGAAGCTTAGGTTGGATGTTCGGAAGAACTTTCTGCTAAGGTGGTTAAGTATGGGAATAAATTGCCTAGGGAGGTCGTGGAATCTCCATTACTGGAGATATTTAAGAGCAGGTTAGATAAACATCTATCAGGGATGGTCTAGATGGTGCTTGGACCTGCCGTGAGGGTAGTGGACTGGACTCGATGACGTCTCGAGGTCCCGTTCAGTGTAGCATTCTATAATTCTATGAAGTATCTTAGGAAAGCCACTGAACATGAAATACAGGTTGAAACGCTTCAATCTAGAATTCTCTTGTCCAGAAACCTCCATAATCCAGCATGATTTTAGTTAGCTGGATGACGGGTGTGGCCAAGTTTCCTGTGGTCCCATGAAGCTTGTTTACAGCCACCAGTCCTGGCTCTCAGTGTTCTGTGCTGTTATTGAGCTGTAATTTACCTATAAATGTCTTCTAAGAGCCCAATAAGCAGTGGAAGTGTTGGTAATGCTGCTAGACTATACTGACCTCCTGTGGTCTGGCAAATTCTTTTGGCACTGGTCAGGTCCCAAGGACGCCAGACTGGAGAGGTTCACACTGTACAGACATGAGAAAACTGTTCCGTCACTCCTGGAAGCAGAAGGCTACTGTGATTTCAAGCCTTTAGCTCACGAATGATTAATTATTGAAGAGAGTTAGTGCCTCCAGAGACCTGTCTTAGGTAGGCACTAGGTCATGCTAGGACCTGTACGATGGCTGCAGTGGTTATAGGAAATATACAAGCAACAGAAGAGGACTGTAGTGTGTCTCCTAGGACCATAAATACTGATTATAATGTGAAGTACTTACTTTGAAGTTCAAATGTGCATTTGAAAGCAAACTGGCAGACGTTGCTCAGACGGCTGTTAACTCAGGGCGTACAGAGTAAAGGAAGAGTCAGTCTCTGTGCCGTTGCCTCACCAGTGTGTCACTTTTGGGACTAACCAGGGCAGGGTAAACACCTTTCCAGGCCGTTAATGCACCCTGAGGTCCTGGCCAGCACAAACACTAATTCTGATGCAAGGAGCTATGAAAACAGGCCAGTGCAGAGTGAAAATGGAACCGTGTCTGTGCCTTGGCTCTTGTATTGAGCACTTTTCCATCAAATGTTGGTACAATGAACCAAACTATGCCATAAATCTCTATGCTCTGAAAAGAATCAACATATTACTGACCACCTGACCAGGATGGTGAGAGTGACTGTAAAGTGCTTAGGGAGATTAGAGAGGCTATTAAAGTAAAAATTTCAACTTTAATGGAGAATTTCAACTGTCCCCCTATTGACTGGGTATAAGTCACTTCAGCACAGGATGCAGAGATAAAATTTCTTGACATCTTAACTGACTGCTGCTGAGAGTTGGTCCTGGAACTCTCAAGAGGAGAGGCAATTCTTCATTTAATCCCAAATGGAGCACCAGTCCAGTCCAAGAGGCGAATATAGCTGAACTGCTTGGTGTAATAGTGACCATAATAGAGTTAGATTTATCATCCCTGTGGCAGAAAAAATACCATCACTGTCCTAATACTGCAGGATTTAATTTTAGAAAGGCAGACTCCACACTAACGGGGAAGTTAGTTAAGCAGAAATTAAAAAGCACAGTGCCAAAAGTAAAACCCCTGCAAGCTGCATGAATACTTTTTAAAGATACTATGATAGAGATTCCTTTTAAATGTAAACTCAAGTTAAAAAACACAGTACAAGAATCAGAAAGGTGTTTCTGTGGCTAAACAAAATAAAAGAAGTAGTAAGAAACAAGAAGGCCTTGTTTAAAAAGTGGAAGTTAAATCCTAGCAAGGAAGATAGAAGAGTAGACTGACAAGTGAATTGTAAAAATATATTTAGAAAGGCCAAAAAAGAATTTGAAGAACAGCTAGCCAAAACGTCAAAGCAACAGCATAAATTTTTAAGTACATCAGAAGGCAGAAACCTGCTAAAGAATCAGTGGGGTCACTGGACAATCATGACACTCAAGGATCGTAAGGACATTGCAGTGAATCAAAATTAATTCTTTGCTTCAGTCTTCATTGCTGAGGATATGGGAGAGATTCCCAGTCCTGAGCCATTCTCTTCAGGTAATAAATCTAAATAACTGACCCAGACTGAGGCGTCATCAGAGGAGATTTTGGGACAAATTGATAAACTGAGCAGTGGCAAGTCACTGGCCACGTCTACATGGCGCCTTTTTTCCACACTGCTGCTGGCAGCACTATGCTAAGCAGGGTTCTCAAAAATGCAAACAGCTTCCGATTTGCATAATTGTGTGGCTAATTATCCTAGCTGTGTGAGATCTCCCTGCCAGCAAAGGCTGCTGCTGGCAGTAAACAGGCCATGTAGATGTGTCTCTGCTGGCAAATCCCCCCTTTTGTCACCAGCCCCTTATCCCTGACTCCCTTGAAGACTTATCACACAAGCCACTTATTTTTGTGCCTCAGTTTCCTAACTGCAAATTGTGGGGGGAAGAGCAGGTAGGGTTTAAACTGTTCTGTCTTACCTCACAGTTGTTTAGGATAACTACAGATTGTGAGGTGCTCGGACATTATGGTGGTAGAGGCCAGAACAGTACTTGGGTATTTAATCCATCTTCTCTATCTCCGCCATGTTGCTTGGTGGAGACTGTATTGTTATAACAGGGAAGAGAAATTTGTTGTCAGTAATAAACACTTGAAAGGACCATATGTCTTGCTCTCTTAGAATTATCTGTTCACTGTGACCTTCCTTCGATGACAAAATCCCTACGTACTTCAGCCTTATAAGCAAAAACTAAAAAAGCAGTCCTGTAGCACTTTAAAGGCTAACAATGTTATTTATTAGATGATGTGCTTTTGTGGGACAGACCCAGTTCTTCAGATCTGGAGAACAGCTGATAATGGAGAGAAAAAGAACAGATAGGAAAAAACCTAATGGATCTGCTAGATGCGGGGAAGAAAGGGCAGGGGGAAGAAAGAGAGAGGAAAAACAACTTTTCAAGCGTATATTAAGCGAATAAATGATCTTGTTGACTAGCCATGTTCACTCAGGTTCTCCTCAGGTTTATGAAAATATGAGAATTAAATAAATCTGAAATGCATTCGTTAGGAAGATGAGTGCTTCAGACAAACAGTATTTGTGAAGCCTAGAAGGGAATGAGAACTGTCCCATGCATAGGTTATCTAAATAAAATCAGAAGGACCTATATTTAGGGAATCTATATTGAATCTGTTTTCTCATGCTAGGTAATGTCTCTACAGTTTAGATTTGGTCTCTGTAGATACTGTGATATCAAACAGCATGCTTGCATCATTTATTCCACTTTATTCATATAAGAAACTGCTGTCAAGTATGGTAATTAGATATTATATTTCTCTATTCTTGGTGCTAGAGCTGACAGAAAGCTACCCCACCAACATAATGTAAACTCCAATGTAATCACTCTCCCACCACTTTAATAACACTGTTGCTTTGGAATCTTCATGACTGTTTGGCTTCCCAGTCTAGAACACTGAAAAGATGGAATAGTACTTCACAACTAATGGGATGTATTTCTTTGTCCTCACATTACAGTTAATCCTGAATTGGATCAGTATTGTGTGTTTTGGAGCAACCTTGACTTGGCTTAGCTTTGAAGGGCTTGTATAAGATACCTCTTAACTCCAATCTAAAAACCACCAGAACAGCTTCTTGTCCTTTTTCAGTAGAAATGTGCCAATCAGAGGGTTTTTTTTTCTTTCCAGAAGCTGTCAATTCCTAGAAAAATGTGCAGGTCTCTGAGAAAATAAAAAGTAAATTAGTAACACTGAAATCTCACTAGGATCTTGACTTCTGTAAGTCAATCAGAAACAATTATGGAGTCTGATTCTTGTCTCGGTGTGGTGTATACTAACTCAGATGTCAGTGGACCTATGTTTGTAGAATCTATTAGGAACATAAAAAGAAGCTACATTAGGTCAGACCAATTGTCCATGCAGACCAGTATCCTGTCTTCCAATAGTGGCCAGTGCAAGATGCTTCAGAGAGAACAAACAGAACAGGACAATTATTGAGTGATCCATTCAGTCTTTCAGTACCTGTGTCTGATAGTCGGAGGATTAGGATAGGTCTATAGTACCAAGTTTTGCGGCCAAAACTCCCCCTTGGCGACAAAACAGCAAGAGCGTACACAATGTGGTGAGACTTTCATCAGGAAAAAAAATGCTCAATTTCAGCAACAAAATCTTCTACCGTATGAGAGACATTTTTCTTTCCCCTCCCTTTATTATTGACAAAAAGCCAGTTTAGACTCTGCTGTTTGTTTTGTCGACAGAACTGGCTTCCACGAGTATCCCACAATGCCTGTCCTGCTCAGCGTTTTGATCTTTGCTGCACTGCACGCATGCGCCCCTCCTCATTCAAAACCCCAGTAAAGCCAAGTGGCCTGCTACATTTGGGGAACAAACAAGTAATTGGAGTGTGCCCGTTCTGCCCTGCACCAGGAGCACAGCAGCAAGCAGACTGCTGCTGGGGGTGTGGGTGAGAGAGAAAGAGATTGCTGTGCTGATTTGATGTGCCTCAGCACAGAGAGCTCACAGAGCTACTCATGCAGCTGCTGTGGGTAGCTGAGGAGGCTGTGGGAGAACTCAGATGGAATAAGAGATCATCTCACCTTCCCACAACAGTGCACTGTGGGATACACGTCAGCAGGACAAGCAATGCAATGTGGGTGATGGTGCTTCCAATGTGGACATCATTTGTCAATAGAGGGAACGAGTGTGAATGTCTTCTAGTGATTTTTGTTTTGTCGATTATTGGGTGTAGAGTGTAGACATATACCCAGAGCACGTGGCTGCATCCCTGACAGTCTTGGCTAATAGATATTGATGGACATATCTTTTGGGAACTTATCCTGATCTTTTTTGAACCCTCTTATGGTCTTGGCATTCTCAGCGTCCTCTGGGAAAGAGTTCCATGAGTTAACTGTGCACTGTATGAATAGATGCTTCCTTTTGTTTGTTTTGAACCTGCTGCCTACTAACTTCATCCAGCGACCCTTAATTCTTGTATTCTGTGAAATACTTCCCTATTCACTTTCTCCAAAGGAAACATTTCTAGGCCTCTCTTAAGTTCCCCCAAATGTGTCTTTCCTAAAACAAACAGTCTCAGTCCTGGCCTATATTACGGACTTATGTGGGCTCAACTATCCCTTGGGAATGTGGAAAACCAATACCCCTGAACAACAAAATTGTACCAACTGTAATCCCTCCTTAAACAATGCTATGTTGAAAGAAGAGCATCTCCTATCAGCACAGATACAGTCTCTGTTGGAGGCGGAGTTCTTACACCAATGGGAGACGCTCTCCTGTTTGTAGATCATGTTCTCAGTAAACACGACAGAGATGCCGCCGTTCTGGTGCAGTTATGCCACTGCAGCCCTGTACACGTAGATAAGCACACAGTCTCTCTTAATCTCGTCTCATACGGCAGCTGCTCAACACCCCTCACCGTTTTTGTTGCCCATCTCATTTCTAATTCTAATATGTATTTTTGAGTGGGTGTCAAGAACAGCGCACAGTATCCAAGATGTAGGTGTACCACCGATTTATATAGTAATGCTGTCATATTTTCTACCTAATTTACGTAGCCCTAAGGGTTCTTAATGGTGTAACAGAGAGGCTGATCATACCCACTGTGTGAAGTTATCCAGCCCATCCATTCGGGGGAATTATTTCCTCCTGTATATTCTCCAGTGTGCTGGCCAGTCTGAATTTAAATCCCTGAAGGTATAGGGCTTCCATCACGGCTCAGATCTGCCTTGCGGTAATTGTCGTACTGTTTCTTTAAAAAAATGTGTGAAATCATCTTAGTGGGAGCAGGGGTGAAAGTAACTTAACATCCCTTATGGGTATTCTTCTCTTGCAACCCCAGGCCCTACCAGCTCCTTAAAAAGATCCTGCTGGCTTTTGTTGCAGCCCAGCCAGCTCTTGCTGGAGCTGCACACCGGGGCGCACCTGCTTACTTTCGCTTCTGAGCAGGAGTGAGTTAAATTTTATTTTTAAACTCGGGAGAGCTGGACATACAGTACCAAGTGGAACTCTGCAGTGGGAAAGGGTGGGAGATGGGATCTGGCTACAATGTGTAGGGAGACCACAGCTTTTGTGTGCGCACAGAAATTTTGCCACAAGAAGTAGGTGTGTTGCATGCCAACATGCAGGAGGTTGGAGAATGGATGCCACAGTCTCTGCGGCTCCCTCAATATAATGTTATTACTTTCCTCCTCACACCTGCCCTCACGGAGAATGGCTAGTCTCCTACATTACAGGACTTTGAAGCTGCAGTGGAGACTGTGGATTAGCTGTGTTGCCACTCTGTGATTTGGGAAAGCATTCTTTCCACCTGCAGGAATCAGTAACAAGGGATGTATACTGCTTCTAATCTTTGGCCCTATATGACTGACAGTTTGATAGCAATACAGGCTGAAACTCTCTCATCCAGAATCCCTGGGACCCGATCAGTACCCAGTGAGAGAATTTGCCAGGCCATAGGAGGCCAATATTGTTTGGCACATTGCCAACACTCCCACTGCTTACCAGGCTGTTAGAAGCAAATAAATCTGTCTGTATTGGTGCTGTTAGCTTTAAGTAATATACAGCACCCTTGGGATCTGACTGGTGCTGAGTGAGAGAATTTGCTGGACCACATGAGGTCAATATTGTCTAGCAGCAGTGCCAACACTTCCACTGCTTACTGGGCTCTTAGAAGACATCAAGGGGTAAATTCAGCTAAATCCCAGCACAGAATTCTGAGAGCCAGAACTGGTGGCTATAAACAACTTTATGGGACCACAGGCAATTTGGCCACATCTGTGACAAGTGGTCATCCAGTTAACTAAAATCATACTGGATTATGGAGGTTGCTGGACAAGAGACTTTTGGATTACAGAGGGTCATCCTGTACTACGTGAAACAACTACTAAGCTGCACAAAAATCATCTATCTGGGAGGAATGGAATGGAATGGAAGTCTGGATAAGGAAAACCATTTTTTTTTTTTATTCCCATAGACAAATTAGTCTTTGAATGGACTAAACGGAGACATTGGGTTTATGATCTACTACAACAATCTGTGTTTTGCTAACTTCCTCTTTTAGTCAGGGCTGCAGGGATGTTAACCAGCTATTCCACCTTGAATGGTTCCATACAATATGTTCTAGTTATGTATGTTAAACAATTTGTTCCACCTTGCATTTTGCTGTGATGTTTGCAATACCTTTCTCTGACCTAAAGAAAAGCTGTATGTAAATTGGAAAGCTTGGCTCTTTCATCAAGAGAAGTTGGTTCAGTCAGGGCTATTACCTCGTGCCCCCCCGCCCCTTGCCTATGTTTGAATAGGTTCTCAATAAAACAATGCTCACTGGATGATGACAAAGTCACATGTAGATCTGTTTTCACAGTAAATACTTTAGACCGGGCATTTACTATTCAGAGACAGAGCTACTTTCGTCGATATTATTTGTTACATTTGTTTGGAATTTTATTAGCTTCCCTGCTGTAGTTTCTTATTTAGAGAGCTAAATTTTAAAACTCAAATTCAATCTTTTAATTTTGTAGATGCAAATGATGTTATACAGGTCTCTTAACTGTTGGAGTGAATCTATAGCAGAGAGACTTAAATGTTTACATGTCCTAAATTGTAACTCCTTCCTCCCCAAAACATTCATTTCCAGGCCAATTTAAAAATCAGGTCTTTTAAATTTCAAATATTGTGGAAGTTTATTGGGATATATTGATTAGTTATTCATTTATTTAAAATATGGCAGGCATTGCAGAAAGATGGTGGCAGATTCAAATTTATATGGAATGATTTTTTGGATCAGTATTAGGAAAAAGATTTATATTCTTCCATGATTGCTTTTTTGCAAATACAGAGGAGATTTACCGAGCTAGCCATTAGGTGGCACCAGTGATCCATTTAAATACTCCAACAACAGATTTTTTTAAATACCATGGAACTTATTTTATACATAGGCATGGCAAGTGGAGTGGTGACATTAAATTTCCTCCTCACGTTCATGGGGGCAAAATTGCATCATGACAGAGATTGTGGGAGCCAGGCGCAGTAACTCCCATGACAAGATAGTTGTATCTTGAAAACTCCCATCCTTTTGAATATGAACAGAGAGGGAGCGATGCTAGTCTATATACTATCAAAACAAAAAGCAGTCGAGTAGCACTCTAAAGACTAGCAAAATTAATTTATTAGGTGATGAGCTTTTGTGGGACAGACCCACTTCTTCAGACCACAGCCATACCAGAACAGACTCAATATTTAAGGCAAAGAGAACCAAAAACAGTAATCAAGGAGGACAAATCAGAGAAAAATGATAAAGGTGAGCAAATCAGAGAGTGGAGGGGTGGGGTGGAGGGAAGGTCAAGAATTAGTTTAAGCCAAGTGTGCAGACGCGCCCCTATAGTGGCTCAGAAAATTTCCATCCCGGTTCAAACCACGTGTTAATGTGCCAAATTTGAATATAAAAGCCAGCTTGGCTGTTTCTCTTTGGATAGCAGCGCAAATTTGTTTTTTTCAGTAACATGCATACTCTTAAGTCATTGACAGAATGCCCCATTCCATTAAAATGTTGACTAACTGGTTTGTGGATCTGGAGTGTTTTGATGTCTGTTTTGTGCCCATTGACCCTTTGGCTAAGGGAGTTAGAAGTCTGTCCAATATACAAAGCATCTGGGCATTGTTGGCACATGATGGCATATACGATGTTAGTAGAGGAGCATGAGAAAGTGCCCATGATTCTGTGAGTAACGTGGTTAGGTCCAGCGATGGTATTTCCAGAGAAGATATGTGGACAAAGCTGGCAGCAGGCTTTGTTGCAGGGAAAGGTTCCAGGACTGGTATTCCTGGGGTATAGACTGTGGCTGTTTGAGGATCCTCATGAGGTTGGGAGGTTGTCTGTAGGAGAGAACAGGCATGTCACCCAGGGCCTTCTGGAGTGTGGCATCCTGATTTAAGGATAAGTTGTAGGTCTTTAATAATTCATTGCAGTGGTCTGAGTTGGGGGCTGTAGGTGATGACCAGTGGTGTTCTGTTTTTGGCTTTTTTGGGACGATCTTGGAGTAGCTGGTCTCTGGGTATGCGTCTGGCCCTGTCGATTTGTTTTTTGACTTCTCCTGGTGGGTAATTCAGGTTTATGAATATTTGGTAAAGGTCTTGTAGTTTTTGGTCTCTGTCAGTTGGATCAGAGCAAATGCGATTGTACGTAAGAGCTTGACTGTAAACAATGGATCTAGTCACGTGTGCAGGATGGAGACTAGAAGGGTGTAGATAAGTATAGCGATCAGTAGGTTTTCGGTACAGTGTGGTACTGATCAGGCCATCCTTGATTAGTACTGTAGTGTCCAGGAAGTGTATCTTTTGCATGTTGTAATCGAGGCATAAGTTGATAGTGGGGTGTAGATCGTTAAAGTCTCTGTGGAATTCTTCTAGAGTCTCTATACCATGGTGCTTCCATCCTGCACACAAACTAGATCCACAAACCTGTTAGCTGGCATTTTAATGGAGTGGGCCATTCTGTCTATGACTTAAGAGTCTGTGTGTTACTGAAGAGGAATTTTCACAACGCTCTTCAAAGAGTGGCTGCTGAACTCTCTTTTATATTCAAATTCAACACATTAACATGTGGTTTGAACCGAGATTGGAATTTTCTGGGTCACTATAGCGGCTCGTTTGCATACTTGGCTTAATCTAATTCGTGACTCTCTTCCACCCCACCTTCTGCCCCTCTACTCTCTGATTTGCTCACCTTGATCATTTTTTTTTTTTCTGATTTGTCCACCTTGATTACTGTTTTTGGTTCTCTGTGTCTTAATGAGTCCGTTCTGGTCTGGCTATGGTCTGAAGAAGTGGGTCTGTCCCACGAAAGCTCATCACCTAATAAATTATTTTGTTAGTCTTTAAAGTGCTACTTGACTGCTTTTTTGTTTTAATAGTGTATAGACTAGCATGGCTTTCTCTCTGTTACTGACCTTATTTTGGTTTACCATTCCTTTATGACAAACAGTTGATTGTCCCTCCTCAAAGTAGAGCATGAAGCAGTTCATGCATCATTTTAATCTCAGTTTATTCCTGGCAGGAAATCTCCTGAGGGCCTGCCTACACTCTGTTGCTGCCTGGAGCAAGAGCCTCATACTGAGAAACAGAAGCTACTGTAGCTGCTCCATTCCACTGAGTGATCAGAGCTGGGCTGTCATGCATCCTTCCTGGCAGAATTTTAACACAAACCTGAGCCCAACATAATCCTCATACAGACCCAAATGTCACTCTCTCACTAATTGTTGTCTGGTACTCCCAACAGAGGCAGCTGGGGAACTCTCTCTAGTGAGGAAGTTAGTATCCCTTTCATGGAATCAGGGCTTCTAGAAACCACGAAACATACTTGAAAAATATCTTCTGCAGCTGCTCTTTGCTTTCTCCATCCTTTTGGCTGTTCTAACACCTGAGTCTGAAGTGAATTGGAGAAATAAAATAAAAATCATCTCATTGGTCTGTGCTTACCTACAGCCAAAGCAAGACAAGGGGATGTGCCAGAGAGGAAGAGTAACCAAGCCAGAAAAAGAGAGAGATTTAGGCAATTCCAAGGCTATGCCCCTCCTTCCATTTGGTGAAAATCTAGCAGCAAAAGTGAAAAATAGCTCACTTTTAGTACTCTATGAAGCAACGCTGAGCTAGACTTCTCCTACAGGAGATGGGGAAGTAACTTGTGGTGAGGAGAGAGAATCTCCTGGGAGACAAGTAGGTCACCTCAATTCAGATCAAAGGGTGTGTGGCAGGAATATCTTATACAAGTGTTTGACATTTTTTGCAGGGCCAGACATTTAGAGTGGGAATGAGAAATATCACTTGTGGCCAGTGAACATTTTAGTACCCTCCCCACACCTGCCACAAGTGCAGTACAGGTTGAACCTCTCTAGTCTGGGACATTCTCATCCAGCAACATCTGTAATCCAGCATGATTTTAGTTACCCAGACAACCACTTATCATGGGTGTGACCAAGTTTCCTGTGGTCCCATAAAGTTTGTTTCTAGCTGCCAGTCCTGGCTCTTAGTGTTCTGTGCTGTTATTTAGCTGTAATGTACCCCTCAATGTCTTCTAAGAGCCCAGTAAGCAGTGGAAGCGTGGGTAATGCTGCTAGATAATACTGACCTCTTGTCTGGCAAATTCTATTGTTTGCCCCAGACTAAAGAGGTTCAACCTGTAGTATATTTTCAACAGTAAAAGTGCAGGCAGATTGTATTTACTGAAATAGGGCAAGCCACGATTGTATGAAGGAAACTTCACACTTCAACGGATCCAGCTTCCCTATTATTTATATCATATTTAACAGTGAAGTAAATTCAAGTAAATTTTGCATGCCAAACTCAGATTTTATCCTGTTATATTAGAGTGAGTAGAAATGCCGACTTTAGTGTTCAGGAAACTGTGTCTATGTAGCTTCCTTATATTCTTAATGGGTAAAGAGAACAAAGACAACACCAAGAAGGCCCTGCGTTCCTGGTGAACTTGCACTGCATCCTGTAAACTTTGCTCACTAAAATCAGGGTACGTTTTAAGCTTTATGCAAGCTTCCAGGCAGTTACTTTTCTTTCCTTTCTAGATCTATTTAGTGACAGATTCCCAAATATAATGAAGGGTGGGAGAATTTGTTTGAGTAAAATTCCAAAGATCTATTCCAGCTCTTGCAGAGTTGTAATCAGCATTATGCCAGCATTACATCGTATGGAACATATAGGGCAATATTCTATTGCTATTGTCCAAATCCTAGTTATTGTTACTCAGTTAAACCTTGACTGATTTCAGCTTATTTTAGCAATCATTCATTCTCTCATTTTAAATCAGCAGAAAGGATATTCTCTTCAGCATGTTGAAGTCGGTGGGAGTTTCAGCTAAGCTAAGAAAGCAGGATTTGGTTTGGTGGTAATGCTACTATGAACTGTGCTTGCTTGCAGAAAATATTGCAGGGCTGGAGTTTTGCTTCCTTTTGCTTTAGAGGATACTTCAAACAGTTTGTCATTTTAGAATTTTCAAAGCAGTTACATTGTATTTGTAATCTGAGTGCTCAGAAAGTTTAGCTATATAAGAAATATTGTGGCTGTGTGTCAATTTAGTATCTTAATAGATTCAAATACTAACATTGGCATAAGTTGTGTGTCGCTTGTTGAAGTGCTTCTGTAACTTTAATCAGCTGGCAAGAACCGATAATGTTCTCAGCACTGTATAAGACACAGATATTGAGATGATTTCTGCCTCTGAAAGCCTTATCATCTAGAAAACAGGAGCAGATAGGCAAGATTCCTAGGAGACTCAGCTGCACAGCAAATGCATTTATCTGTAACAGATATACTGTGATTTCACTCAGAGCTCTTTCTTAAGGAACAATTGGTTGGATACATTTAAGTGAATTATGGGCGTTGGGAAAAAGAATTTGCACTTAAAGTGTTAACCATCCTTGGTCACAGCGGCTATGGAAAAAAGTATCTGACACACAAACTCAGAAATGCACTTCTCTTTTCTCTATGTGCTGCTGTCACTGACTGACCTGTTTACAAACCTTGCACTTCAGAGCACCAAGTAGCCATGCTTCTGTATTGCACCATATAAGTATACCTAAATGCTACCCACACAAGTCCATTGTTCAGTGTGGCTGATTCACATGCCAGCTTCCCTTTTGCTTCTGGACTTCCATGTACTATTGCAATGACTTTAACCCAGAAATCCATCCTCTCTTCTGCGTGAGTTGGCAGATTACTGGATGCCTCCTGGCAGGGTAGTGAGGGGAAAAAACTCGTTCCAGGACCACTATTCCATTGTGTGGACTATAAAAGCATTGGCCCCTGTCTCTGAAAGCTTCTTGCAGCAGTGAGTTGTCCAGACCTTTCCTCCTGCTGGCCCATGATTTGCTGTGCCACGAGCCACTGCTTTGTGAGAACAGCAGGCAGACATGGAGCCCCTGCCTCCATTCCTTGGTAGTATAACTGCACCAATATGCTGCTAGCAGGTCTTTTGCCCCTGCAAAGAGTGAGGAGGATGGTCCCTGTGATTTGCATCCTGTCATCTGCACACGTGTGAGCTGCCTTTGTACCCTCACCAAATGGGGGCAATGTGATGGTGAGGGTACAAAGGCAGCTGTGAGATGAGTCTATCTTCTGCCTTTTCCATGTGCTTCTTTCTTAAAAATGTTTGAGTGACCAAGTTAAAAAAACCCAACCCTCTGTGATTTATTTACAATTATCTCTTCATTGGCTGATGAATGAATCACATTCATCAGCAAGAAAAGAGAAGTCTATTTCTTAACTGTTTCACAGCTCTGCATGTATTGTGGGGGAGGGGGGAAGAGACCATTTTTTTTCTACCTTTCTTTCCAACTTTTTCTTTTTCTAATTCGTATTTAATTTCCTCCCATACAGTACCAGCAAAAGGACTGAAAGGCCAGGGTATTCAAGAGGGACTTAAGGAGTTATGTTCCCAACTCCTACATAGAGTCAATAAGAGTTGGACACTGGGATAAATTGTTCAGTACTTAAAGAGATTTGGCAGCTTGGCTCTTTCAAAAGTGCCTGAGTCCCAAAGAATGGCATGTAACACAAGCTGATGGTAATTCAGGGCTGGAGCCTGAAGAAGGATGACAGGGCAAACTAAACTTCCAGAATCTGTGGGCAAAAAAACCAAGTTTCACTTGGAGGATTTGAATGGAGACAAGGCAATAAGCATAATGGAGGAGACCGACTTGATCAAACTTTTATGCAGAGAGGCCACAGAGAAAAAGGAATGGACAGAAGGCCATAAGCACACACAAGTTACAACTGCCCTATTTTCCTTGAAGCATCTTAGTCTGGGAATGTAAATTTATATCAATTTAAATCATCCACCTTCCTACCCAGAATCTTACAGCACCTTGCAAACAGGTTTCAGCTCCTTTCCCTATCTTCCATAGCATCTCTGAACTTGTCTTTATATATTTTCCCTTTGCTTTTGGGAAGTTTTTGTGAAGCTAAACTACTTATCCTGGCCATCATTCTGATTCTTCTCTATCATTTCAAGGGATCTTTTTTCAAATATTTTAAGTTTTTAGTAAATATTACTAAATTACTAAAACTGTAAATACTGCACATGCCAGTTGAATGGGGTGAACACCACATTAGAATACAGCATTGGAAACCAACACAATTTGAAGCAAGAGGGATGCGCACACAACTGCATTTTTAAAATCTTTACTGCTTAAAAACATCTAAATCTTCAATTCTAGCAATAGTTTTCACATGGTTGATATCTTAGATATATTTTTATATATATAAAAACTTTCATGCAAAGCACATAAGCCTGACATCAAACTATTCTGAGATCCCCAAGGGTTCCTTCTGAGCATCCTTTTTTGCAATGACAATTATAATAGACAATGATAATGATAATAGACAATGATATATGAGAATTGCATAGCTGAAGACAACTTATCTCAAATTGATTTTTGCCACTGTTCACACAACCAGAGGTCAATGGAAGAAACTCTCCCATCAACTTCCTTTGCTCCTTGCAACTATCAGGAGTACCAGGGTCTATGGTGATGCCATGACAGTTTGATTTAGCATGTCCCAACTAGGTACACTAACTTGAACTCCAGAAGATCAACTACCAGCACATTGATATTCCATAAGTGTAGATGTACCCATAGTAAAATAAATGCAGGTGATTAAGGAAGATGGGTCTGATCTATTTCATATTTTAGAAGAAAACTCAGCAAAACTGATTGCGGGGATATTTAGCTACAGGAAACCCACTAGCTGATCTCCCCTCCTCATTTCAGTAAGGGAAATGTTGGTTTTGTTTGGAGTTCAGAAGTTCTATTGGCTTCAAATGCCTTTCAAACATCTTTGCCAGCTGATACCCAAGCTTGAAAACTTTCAGGACTGCCTACAAAAATAAGACAAGGGCTTTATTTCAGGCTCTGTATCTAAACGTCCTTGACTTTTGGCCAAGTTCTTATATAGATCTGAACTTCTATAGCTCAGGTGGAATAGATCAGAAATAGGGACACAACTGTAGTTCTCATTTTTGTCAGGAAAATATTGAAAATTTACAATTCAGTTCTACTTTATGCATGTTTTTCTGAAAAGAAAATGCATTAATTTGATCTCCTTAACACAATGCTGCTGCAGAAAAAGCATTGGACTGGGGTCACAATAGCTTAGATCTCTTCCCAGCCTTGCCATTGGCTTATTGAGAAATTAGACAGGTCAATTATGCTTTATTTGCTTCAGTCTTTCTTGGGAAAACAGTACTTACTCATCTTTGCAAAGCGCATGAAAATTTATGGAGGAAAAGAATGATGTGCTAATTATTGTTCTTATTTTAGCTGCCAGATAAAATATTTAGTAGTTCTTATATAAGCATACATAAAGTTTTAACAATACAGTAGCACCCCTATGGAAAAGTCCCATGGGATTGGCTAGGAAATAACCTTTCTTTATAACATTTTAAACCAACCTCTGTAGAAATTTATAGCTAGATAACAGGATCCCAATCCAGTATCTATTGGTGGATATTTTCATTGGCTTTGACTAATGCAACGAACCAAGGCTTGAAAACTCTGATAAATTCTGTAGGAGAATTCAAAACTTCTATAGAAAAGATTTCATTCTCTATTAAAAGATGGGAGCTGAATCTTTCAGTTGTGCCAAGCACATAGCTACGAAAGATTCATCTTTCTGCTCACCTTTTTCTTGGGCAGGTAGCAGATAGGACTGCTACATTACAGAGTGGGACAGTCAGGAGGGACAGCTCCATTGACTTGACCCTGCACAAAAGGGTTGTAACCAAGATTGAGGAGTATAGCTCTATATGTTTCGAGTTATTTTATAATACTCTATTGGTTTCATCTCCAGTTAAATCCTGTATGGCAGCTTTTCCTGTAAAAGATCCAAACAATCAAATATGCTTTTTCTTCTTTTATATGGACACTCAACCATCTGAGGAATTTACATGATTCATTCTTAACAAAGGTTTTTTGTTAATTATATTAAACAATCATGTACCTTATTAGGCAATGATAATTTTTAGTTCCAAAAGTCACATATGAGACTAGATAATAGTCATGACTGTGAATACTATGAGCTAATATCTACTTGTCATAAACTTTTCCGTTAAAGTTCAAAATTATGTTTAACATCTTCTTGCTTTTACTCAGAGAGATTAAACATTAGGGTGACAGTGCTGTGTAATTTTTATACACAGGTTCTCACACTATGTATAATAACTTTCAAGATTATAAAGAGCTCTCAGGGAGCCCAAGAGAAAATTACTGTATATGCCACCTCTTACAATAGAAAAAAAATCCTTTCACAATGAAGCCTGTAACTGATCCCTATCTAGACCTAGAGAAGTTAACACAATTCTTTAACAAGTGGGAGGAAAGGCAAAATGTCACAAAAAGTCTAACAATTGCACAAAGAACAATGTTATATTTTTTTCTCACTTTGAATTTGAGATTTCCCTCGTGGAGTATGTTGTTTTAATTCTGTGAAAAAAACTCACTGAAATTGACTGCAATTAAGTTTTGTAGTGGAGAACTTTCTACTTGAAATTCAAACATGTAGCAAATGGCAAACACTTGAGTAACTTTGCAAGTCCTGTGGAACTGATTATTGTAAAGCCCGAGTGATTATTCTAAGATTATATAAGTTTTTAACCAGTTGTGTTCAGGCTTGGTCATTTGGAGCTTCAAAACAGGATATACTTACATTTAGATTTTTGGAAAAGCACAGTACAGTGGCTCAAAGGTACTTGTGGTTGGTTCACCTTGGGTGTCCTGGATTTCGTATCTTTCTTTAGGTCAACGGAGTAAGATATTTTCCTGATTCCAAATCAGCACCTACAAAAAAGTTGATTGCATTTTAAAATATCAGGTTAAAATTTACCTTATAAGAAAGATATGGACACTCTCAATGACTAATATACATTATTACTCTTTTTCACACAGGCTTCAAGAAACATTGACCAAGATTTTCAAATCCAAGTGGCTAAAATTAGGTTCTTAGTCCCATATTTGGGCACACCAATCAGTAGCCTGATTTTTGAAAAGCCCTCTGCATCCAGTAGCTCCCACTGATTTCAGTTCGAGTTGTAGGTGCTCCACATTTCTGCAGTTAGGCTACTAATTTGAGGAGCCTAATTATAGGCTAAACAGTCTTGCAGTAGTAGGCCATCACTTATGAATATCTTGACCACTGTTCTCAGACAGCATATTTGGCAATAACGCAGCACATGGATTTTGATTTTTCAGGAAAGCTGCTTGAGTGTTGTTTTCCCATGCTTCTGCACAGACATTACACAATCCCTTTTAAAAAAATAGCATTGGCTGTGAAATTATCCAGGTGCCACTACCGAGACATATGGCATTAATTCATTAAAATTCTTCATCTCTTACATTTATTACCTCAATAAAAGCACAGGACTCCTTGTGTGAGCACTATGCTCTGATAAGACACTGGTCCTTCTCAGATTTTGATCTCTGTGTGCAGGAACTATTTTTATAGTAGGCATGATGAGAACTGTTGAACTAAACTGGAAACCTCATATGTAATGGAAACCCCTTCAAACCAGGAGGGGCTGCAGCATCTTTCCCCCTCCTCCCTCCACCCTAGCACCTGTGTCTTTGTGGTATGCTTGGTGTCTTGCTGAACTGAACTCTAAATATGAATATGCTGCACAAAAAAACAAGCGGTCCTGTAGCACCTTGAAATGGAAGAAATTTATTTAGGTATTCAGCTTTTGTGGGTAAGAACCAGTTCTTCAGTGAGAATGCTGGGCATTCAGGCAAGAAAATGCTAATAACTAACCACTGAGCTCTTCTTTAATAAAACTGAGGATGCACTGCTGTTTTGGAGGGATGCAAAAGAATATAAGCTTGTTTAAAGTTAATGGCTTATTGTCATTAGCATTAAGACAAAAATTAATGACAGTGAGTTATTATTTAGAAAAAGTGACAATGTCATTGCCTCTGAAAGTCCTTCCTTAACAGTGCAAGAACAATACAGCTCTTCAATTAGGTGTTAATATAAAATTCTCACAAAGGCTGAGTTGCTCGAAAGCTTAGATGTTAACTCCATTGACTGATCTGCACTGGGGGGCTTGACCCAAAATCCACTGAAGTCAATTAAGAGACCCTGAACTTAGGTGGACTTTGGCTCAACCTGTGAGTGCAGGCTCAGACGCCCAAATTACTGAGCATTGATGGCAACAAAAGTTCTCGTGTGCATACAGTAAAGCAGATACATAAGTGCTTTGCTAGACCAAGGCCAGAGAATTCAGGAAAAAGCTCATAAAAAGATAACAATAATGCAATGATAATTAATAATCTCTTCTTTAGCAGCTTAGTTTCCATATTCCAGTCAGAGCTGAGTGAAAAACTGATTTGTCCATCCTTCGAAAGTGTTTTGAGACATTGACAAATTTTTTTCTCACAAATCAGGATGAAAAGTTAAAATCTGAAATGATCATCGACTGAAAATCCGAAAATGTTTTTGGCTTGGATCACTCAAAACCTTTTGATAATCTTTCAATTTTGATTTTTGTTAACTAATTTTAGTCTCAGTTTACTAAAATTTAAAGCAAATCATTTGGACATTAGAAATTTTTCACTCTGAAAATGTCAAAGCAAGGCATTTTGATAATTTTAGAATTTGTTCTCAATACTGTTTTAATGAAGAAGACTCATCAAACAGCCTTGTTTCATTTATAGTTTTGGTTTTGATGAATCAGCAGGGAAGGGAGGTTGGTTCAAAAATGCTTGAAAAATTTCCCAGTAGCTTTTATTACACTAATTAAACTTTGGTGAATTAGAAAAGCAAACAAATAAGATTTTGCTTCCCATGGATGATTCATTTTCTAGCCCAGTTCCAGCAGAACATTAAAACTGACTGTTGTCAAACCATAAGAAAGGAAAAGGAAAACCCTTCTTCCAAGTCTCTAATGTTCCTGGTCCATCTTTACAGTGTCCTAAGTCATGCATTTGTTTTATGTCTTAGAACCAGGAGATTATATAGAAGCAACAGTATACTAAAGCTGAGAACATTTCAAATTACATTTCTGATTTTGTTTCCTTTTAGCTAGCAGTGGTTCCCAAACATTTTGAGACGGCAATGTATTTTGACAGTTCATTAAGACTTTGTGACCTAAGGCAATTCAAACTGGGGGGACGTTCCTCCTCTGGGAATTTTTTTTAAATCTTGATTTTCCCTTCCCCAAGCTTAAACTCCTCATAGCCCAAACCGCCACTCCCACCTATGTCACATGAGCCCTGCTGCTGCCTCTTCACTGCTCCTTTGCCGGGCTGCCACCTCCTCCACCACAGGGCTCCCTGCAGCCCTCCTACTCCCTTCCCCTGCCTGCAGTGTGGGCTGTTCCCTTCTCTGCTGTGCTGAAATGGGGCACAATTTAATTGGTTTAACAACCAGAAACTTCCTGGTGGGCACTGAACCAATTAAACTGAGTTCCATTTCAGTGCAGCAGGGCAGGGACTGGGAGCTGGAGGAGTGAGTGGCAGAAGCAGTGGGAGCTGCAAATGGCTCCTGAAAGAGTTACATGGCCACTCAAGCAGGCAACCCTTAGGAAATGTAATGGCAGCCCATGTTTGGGTCCTGATCCATAGGTTAGGAATCCCTGAGCTCTAGCAGGCTACTAGCTTTGCAAACATGAATAAAGCAGAGGGGGTAAACTCTAGGGAGAGAGAGGAGTTGTTTAAATCATGATTTGAAGTCTTCAGTAACACCACCAAAGTTACGGGTCTGTCACAGGAGTGGGTCGGTGATGTGCTTTGGCTTCCAGTGTGTGCCAGAGGTCAGATTAAGTCAGGGGTCAGCAACCCCATGACATGGGTGCCAACAGAAGTGCATGAGCCAAATTTCATCAGCAAGCTAGGTGGGAGCTCAGCCCTGCCCCCATCGCCCATGCATCCAGAAGCTTGCTCAAAGCCATGCCATCTGTGGATTAACAAAAGACCAGCTACTGCTACCAACTGCCATGTAAACAGTAGAGCTCTGCATCTTTATTTATTTATTAATGAAGCTGTTGTAAGTAGGGCAATTAGTGACCTTAAAAAGCATCCCCAGCATTCAGACACTACGTAGAGATCAAAAGATCAAATTTCAGCACTCTGCCTCAGAAAGGTTGCTGACTCCTGGATCATGATGATCTCTGCTGGCCAGAAAGTCTATGGGCTGATACAAATTAAAACAAATATCTTAAAGCAATCGTATCTATATCCATCTATATAGCACTTTGGGAGAGGGTAGAAAGACAAAAGAAATTCCCAATTTTATACTTTAAATCAGAAAATAATTTGATCTCCTTTTAACTCACATTTGTTCTAGGCCTCTTGAAAGATATTTATCTAGTTAGTTATCTATTTAGCCTGTGTTAGCTGCTTAATCATTTTAGTATAGGCAAGCTGGTAATAACTGCTATCGTTAAGATTGCCTCATACTTCCCATTATGGGACCCTGATTTCAGTGGATTACAATTTTGCCAAACTTTGATTTTTCTGACTGAAATATCCAATGCCAGGTGTCTGCATCAGGCTGGATTTTTTAAGTTTCAACCCTGCTCCCACTTCAGGTGCCAGCAGCAGATTCATTCAGGCCACATCTATCAAGTGTTCCCCTTCCAGCAGGTGCATGCCAACGAGTGAGACTGAAAATTCAAATGAAGCATGGATTTACATATCTCATGCCTCATTTATATGTTCTCATGTGATCGTGCTTCCAGAAAATGCTTTTCTGAAAACAAAAACAGCTGGATAGATGGGATTCCTTTGGGGGAGGGAGAGAACATTTTCGAAAGAATCCTTCTTCCATGTTTGTTTTGGGAAGAAGGTTCTTTCGAAAAGAATGGTTTGTTTGTTTTTTTTCCCTGAAGGAACCCCATCTACATGGCTGATTTTGCTTCCAGAAAAGTCTCTTCCAGAAGTGCGATCGTGCAAGAATGTGCAAATGAGACATGAGATACGTAAATCCATGCTTCATTTGAATTTCCTATCTCGCTCGTTTGCATTCCCCTGCCGGAAGGGGAATGCTCTGTAGATGTGGCCTAAATGAATCTGTAGCTGGCACCTGAAGTGGGAGGATTCGGGGGGACTTGATAGAAGAGGGATATTGCAGCCAGAGGAGATGTGGCAGGATAGGAGCAGGGGGAAGAGTCAGGATGAGACAGGGTAAGACACGCCTCTGACCACTCCATGCCAGAATCAGCCCTAGAATTCTGAGTGTGGATTTCTCTGTTTATAAAAAGAGGGATGCTAACTCTTTAATACCTCCTGATTTTTTTTAAATGGATCCTACTGTAAAAGACCATCTATAATGAATTACTTAACCTAGAAACTTGACACAAAGCCTCTGGCCACACTGCCCCACCGTTTCGGAAGGGGCACACAAATACAGGAGATCAAAAATGCAAATGAGGCACAGATTTAAATAGCTCATGCCTCATTTGCATACTCATGCAGGATCTCAATTCCAGAAGAGCTGATTTTGAAAGCCAAAACAGCTGTGTAGATGGGTTCATTCGAAAGGAAACCTCACTTTTGAAAGCACCCTTCTTCCTCATTTTTTTCCATGAGCTAAGCAGACAGATCATGAGATTTCTAGCCCAGCTGCACAGACTGAAGAGATAAAGAAAAGCTTCAGCTCAATATCCAAACAATTAGGCACTTATCCAAAGTAATCTGAACCTCCTTTTTGGGTTGTCCCCTTGGTGAGGATCTCTGACAAAATGGGACAATTTGCTAGAAAAGGAACAGGCATTTTCTATGATGTCCCTCCCCACATCCAAGTACTAATGTTTATCATCAGAAGCGAGAACAAGTTAGAAGACAGAAAACAGTACCAGAAAACTATCCCCCCAGCCCCGCCTGTGGCTCAGCTCTGTATGTAGAACCGGACTTTCCCAACGGCAGTCAGTCTCCTCTTTCCGGCCCAGAATCTTGGCTGCCCCCAGCTTCCACAGCTGAGAGTGGAAACCCGAAGAGAGCCAGTTGCTGCTACATTACTCTGGGGCAAGTTTTATGCCAGACTCCCTTTGCTGTGACTGACTAAGGCTCCCCAAGGGGGCCATATTCCAAGCAGCTATTAGAGCATGATGCCCAAACCACAATACACCCGCTTTGTTTGGGATTGCAGAGGTGTTGACTGGGGAATCTCCAGATGGAGCTATCTGGCCACTTTCCCGCCCCATCAGCTACTTGAATTGAGTAAAGAAATAAACTAATTGCAGGGGACAGAGTTAGATTTCAGCAGACAAGTTATTGTCTTCCCCCTAAGCACTTATGCAGCTCTGACTGCATTGCTGGATATACGTGACTACTATGTGGGAAATTTTTCCTAACTGTTCTTTGAGCATGGAAGGTTAACATTATATAGGGGTTGAACTAGTGAATGAAGAGATGTGACAATATGTTACACACATCTATGGCGTGCATAAATGTTAAAGGAAAAGCTGGGCTGAGAACTGGAGCACCCTGGTTAACTGTGTTTAAAAGATTTCTGATGTATTTTCTCAAAAGTGAAGGGAGAGAATATGGAAGAGCAGACTGCAGAGGGCAGAATCCACTATTCCAGCCCAATGGCAAGAGGCATCAGAGCCCGAGGATGAAAGGAGTGTGGAAAAGGGGAAAGGAGCTCACAGACGTCAATTGCATCTTGCCCACAGAAGCCAGGTGAGAAAAGCTAAGGATACAATCCATGTATTTTAAATCACCGCAGAAAACAAAAACACAAAGGCCAATGTCACACCTCTTTGTCCCATTCAAGGGATAGAAAATAAAATAATCTACAGTATTGGGACACTTACTGTGCTAAGTAGGACAAAGGCATATGAATTGGCACAGTTCTAGCGGTTGGTGATGCATCACCTCTTCCCTGATCACCATTTGCTTCTCAGCCTTTTTAAGGGTTTTTTTTTTTCTTCCATCTTGTATCTTGCTGAATAGGTTTTTTCATCTGAACAGTCAATACTGAGAGGCTCAGCCTTTTTCAGAATGAATCTGTGCTCCTTTGTTATTTGTAGAGATTGTTTTGGGGGCAGAGTTCAGCTCTGGATCTAAACAGTTTGCAGGGGTTTGGGTCTGGGGTTGTGATTCAGCCCCTTGGAAAGATGAAAGCCAGCCCCAAACTCATATCCAGCCTTTCCCAACCCAAACTTGCACTGATTTCTCTGAGGGCAGACCCAGGCCCAAAGTTCATGGAGTTTGACTCAAACTAGAACAACAGATCCATTCTCTAATTATATTATTTTATGCGTGAAGCTATAGATACCAATTTCAGGATAAAGATACCGTGCCATTTAACTTCTCGTAAGGCTGAAAGATTACAATTAGTTACCATCTGAGAAAATGGTCTTGTGAAGTTACATATTAAAAGAAATCATGGACACTGTTGACTTAGCTCTGCCAGCTGTATGCAGGTTATGTTGACAGGATTCGGGCTCTCGCAGGGAATTTTGGGACAGAACACGCAGGGCTTGTCTGCACTCGCCCCAACTTTGAAGGGAGCATGGTAATCAGGGCCATGGGAGATTACTAATGAAGTGCTGGGGTGAATACACAGCACTTCATTAGGGCAATTTTCCGCCATGGCAACTTTGAAGCTCGAGACTTTGAAGTGGTGGCATGTGTGTAGCTGTGGGCACTGCGAAGTGTCCGCGCTACTTCAAAGTCCCTTTACTCCTCAAATTCTGGGGCGCCATAGTCAGTCACAGCACAGGGGATCTGGCATAAAACTTGCCCCAGAATCAAATTTTGAGGAGTAAAGGGGCTTCGAAGTAGCGCAGGCACCTGGAAGTACCTGCAACTATACACATGCTGGCACTTCTCCCATCGCCCTGACTAACACGCCCCCTTCAAAGCTGGGGGCAAGTGTAGGCCCAGCTGTAGTGGTAGGCAGTTGGCTCAGTCTTAGGGGACAGAACTTTGTGGCGATTCCGAAGGTGACCATTTGTCCGCTATCAGGTGGGACGGTCCCATATTTGGGACACCAAAAAGGTGTCCCTACTTATTATTTAAAAGGGACTAATCGTCCCGTTATTTGGGCTCTGTCCCCGCTGACCTTTTCTGTCAGCAGCTGTGCAGGTGCAGCTGCTGGTTGGGGAGTGTGGGTAGCTGCTACATCCCTATCACTTTCCTGGAGCTCCTGGGGGAGGGCCAGTGGCTACCACTTTGCTGGGGCTCAGGGAGCACTGGTGGCTTCCACTTCCCAGGCTCCTCGGGAGCTCTAGGGACTGCCATTTCCCCCGGGCTCCTGAAGAGGGCCAGTGGCTGCCACCTCCCTCCTGGCTTCCCAGGGCTTGGTGGAGCCGCCCCTCCCCTACCACATCTCCCTGTCCCATATCTGGGACAGGGAGCTATGCTGGCCCTAGTGATTTCTCTCTGTTAAACACGCGTGGCTCGTCCAGACGGGGCTCCTTTTCGAAACGCCCCCGGCTACTTCGAAGTCCCCTTATTCCTATGAGCAGATGGGAATAAGGGGACTTCGAAGTAGGTGGGGTCCTTTCGAAAAGGAGCCCCGTCTGGACAAGCCGCACGGCAGCGAGCCGCATCAATTGCGAAGTGCCGCGGCTGCCCGCATGCTAATGAGGTGCTGAATATGCATTTCAGTGCTTCATTAGTAAACTTTGAAATGGCCATTTGCATGGCAATTTTGAAGCTTTTGGCTAGTGTAGACATGGCCAAGGAGAAACAGTCGTGGGCCCTCTTGGAGGGAGAGAGGAATAAAAGGGCTCCTGATGAGGAGCACAAGACCACCTGTTTGTATTGTTTTATCTATTAGGTCTCTATTGGTAGAGGTGTAACTGGAGAAATGAGGTCATTCTGCTTTTTATATACTGCAACTTTAAACAGGAGACACTCTTTGCTGCCTGCAGATAGTAGTGGGGTCAGGCAGCAGCTATTTGGGATTTTAGTTTGGATTCTGAAAGTCAGAATTGGTCACTGGATAGAAACTCTCTCTCCCTCTCTCTCAGAAGACAGAATAACCCTAATTCAGCTAACCACTCAAACGTGTTATGTTACTGTATTGCATGTGATTACATCCTGTTGGTTTAAAGTTAAGCACAAGATTAAGTCCTTTCATTGACTCAAGTCTGTATCTTTGTTTCTTTGATAAAAAAATAGAAGTAATTTAGAGTGAAGAACGGTTCTCTTTTTTTATGGGGAAAAATAGGGCCAAATGCTGTTGGGTGCTTGCATGTAGGAGGGTGACATGAAGACATTCTACTCAGTATTGCGTGACTGCCAAGAGGGAGAGAGAGCATGACCCTCCTGTTAACGTTAATGTCAGTGGGAATGTTTTTCCAGATAAGAACTGCTAAGAAATGTAAGATAGAGGAAGATGTGTATATAGTGTTGTTTTTTTGAAAGTGGTACCTACCATAAAAAAGATTTTGTACCACAGAATTTGTATATCACAGCTCTGGTATTTGCACTTTCAGACACAAGTTCTGCACGCTTAACTGGTTCTCTTTGTAAAAGTTTCAGGAGTAAATTTCAGGAACACTTCTGTCAAGCTTGCCTATACATTCCAAAGACATTTGTATTCCTGACTGTTTACTCGTGCAATGTGTTCTATGTAACAGGCAATTGCAGTTTTTAATGCTAGTAAGAAGCAGATTTAAATTGAATGTTGTTTTTAAAGGGTTTGTTCTATATAAGGGTGAAAACACACATCACATTCCCCTTCCAGCATCTTGCCTCCTTCACAGCCTCTGAATTTCTTCCGCTTGTCACACACACACAGCCGGAAGCGGCATGGTAATAAGCCATCCAGAAGATGCTAATGAGGTGGGACGTAAATTTCCCGCACCTCATTAACATATGGGCATGTGGTTCCAGATTCCAAAATACCTGTGCAGACACGCAGCCTGCGGGGATCTTCTGGAAGGAAACCCTCCTTCTGGAAGCCCCTTCTTCCTCAAAACCATCCTTCCAGAACATCCCCATGGGCCGCACTTCTGCACGTGCATTTTGGGGTCCAGAAGAGCTTCTTCCGGACTCTGAACCACATGTCCACATGCTGATAAGGTGCAGGAAATTTACATCTGTGTGCCTCATTAGCATCTTCCAGAGGGCTCATTACCACACTGCTTTCAGAAGAAGTGGCACGTGTAGACACAGCCACAGACTTTTAGGAAATGTGAAGCTTCCCTCTAGATGCACACCAAATTCTAGCAGAAGAATACTAGAGTTGCTTATGTAACCCTTCTGTTAACGCCAGACGCCTGCCAGAAGGGCCGGGTTCAACTCTTGTGGGGTTTTCCTATCAAGGATACAACCAACCGGCTCGAGCCCCCATCCAGTGGCCTGGGACAATTTCACCCCCTGTGCTGGGTGCCTGTAAGGCGGCTCTCCCCCGCCCTCGCAAGCACAGAGTCTGAGATAGAAATGGCTTGTTTAATGACCGTAACCTACCCCAAGGTTACAGCGACAGATGCAGTATATCTCAGCACAGAAGAGACAAAACCCCTTTTGCCCAGATACCATCCCCATATGCAGTAGAACCCAGTCTCTTGCTGGGGCTCTTGGCCCTTTTCCACACACACACAGTTACAGGGTGTACCCTCTGCGGTGCAGTCCCAAACTCAAAGCCCACAGATACATCACCAGGGCAATACTAGCTGTCCACTTGTCTGTAGCCTCCCCTTGCTGTCACCAGCCGTCTGCCAGTCGCTGTTGTCTGCTGCCGCTCCTACCAGCCGCCCGCTGGTCGCCGTCGTCTACCGCCGCCGCCGCTCCTACCGGCCGCCTGCCGTCATCTACCGCCGCGCCTACAGGCCACCCGCAGGTCCTGCTCTTGTCCACCGGTCCTAACCCCACTGCTTGGGACTGCCCTAAGGCAGAACCCAGTGATTTCAGCTCTGTGTGGCCTCAGCTGCCACTCTGTGATTTCAGCTCTCAGTATCTCTAGTGTGGGGTTTCACAAACACCCTAGTATCCAGCTCTATCTTTTAACAGGTGGGGAGGGTTAGTCAAGCCAGGCTTATAGCTATATGGCCAAGGCATAGGCAGGGCCAAGGCACTCAGCAAGCTGGCTCAACCAGTACCCCTCCCCTCTCTCTCACAATGCTTTAAACCAGGGAGCCCTGTGTAATCAATGTCTTACACAGCTAAGGCGACTGCCCTGTCCCCCACAACAACCCAGAGCATTGGTGAGATCTCACAACTCCCGCATTAAGTGTCAGCTTAAATTGTGATTTTACAACTACATGTTTACAATAGACCAAATCTCATGGCTTACTTGCTACCCATTAGGCTTTGCCTGAAAAGGTATCACACATGCACACCTTTGCATTCTTATGCAGATGACCTCTGGGAGACTCATTCCTCCCAGCCTTCAGCAGCACTGCATTCCTTCTGCCACATTCCCTACACTTATAACATATGAGCTGCATTTACTATTCTGTTTTGTTAAAGCTATGAGAAAAATGAGACACAAGGGGTAGAAATCAGGGTGGATCAGGAAACTTAGTGCTTCACGATCCAAAAACATAAACATCTATCCAGTAGCAAAACCTCCAATTTTTTTTATAAAGTGTGAAATAAATTTAAATCGGCTTATAAGGCATTTGCAAATGCTGGCAGCGTGCAGTATGGTGATTATTGTCAAGACTTTGAGATATTGGAACCAGACCCAAGAGCTTAAGCAACAATGAAGTAAGGCATTTCTGCATTTTCTTCTGCAAAATAAACTACTTGATTGCATGTGATATGACTGCATCTGAAATGATGAGCAAAGTTTCTGCTATTGACTGGCTACATTAGCAGAAGCAGCTAATGCCATGATTGCTGCTTTTACTTACAAGCGACGTAAGTTGGATTTTTTTTTCAGACTTACCCTGTTAAGTTTATTGTATCTTTGTTCTGCAAAAAATGTCACATAGTTTGCTTTTTGAAAAGAATCATGCTAATCAGCTCTTAGCAGTGTTTTACTTATTGCATCATATGTGGCTTGCTTTGGCGGGATGAGGAGAGGTGCCTTGCTTTCCATTTAGCAAAGAAATAAGGCAAAAAGAATGTGTAACATGAGATGTGTGTGTATACACAGTGAATTGTGCTCCATTGTGCCTTTGGATTAAGACAAGGCATTAATCTCCAGTCCAAGGGTGCTTAACACTCTCTTTACATGCCGCCCCCTGTCCCCACTGTCATAGGTCCTGTCCTCAGGGAACGTGGGGTTGCTCTGTCCCCTAGGCACCATTGTCTGCTGACTGGCCACCCCCCAGGGTCACTAAATCCCCTGCAGTCAGGTTCTCTGGGCCCTGGTGCTCAGTGCATCCTTAGGGCTTATCCCCTTCCTTCCCATGCTGTAGTCAGGAGGTGGCTGGGGCGTGTCAGTGGCCAGCAGCAGGAGCTTGGAGATGTTAGCTCCCATTCTTGGGGCAGGAAGGGAGAAGGCGCTTCTAGCTAGAGCGGAGTGTGGGGCAGGATGGGAGGGAAGAGATGATATCTGGAAAAACATAGGCCAGGTCATCTCTGTTCCCACCCATACCCCCATTCAGCTGGAAGCTCCCATCCCTTCCCCCACTCACAGTACTGAACGGCTGCTGCTGGCCATGTTCTGGTGTGAACCCTGACAGAAATCTGAGGGGTGGGGCCTGTGACCCTGCACGTGTTACCTTGAGAAGATGTGTCACCAGGTACCAGGAAAGGCAGGCCTGTCCTAGCAGCCCAGCCAGGCTGGAGGGCTGAGAGTGCTGGGCAGGGAGGATTGGGTCAGCTTAGTCAGTCACCCCTGCCCTCGAGTGAGAGAGGTGTGTGAGCATGAATGCGCAGTCGCCACTCCCCACGCAGCCCTGAAAGATGATAAGGCAAATACAGGGAGTCCAGCTGGGCAGCATTTCTTTCTAACAGGGGCTCAGGTAACTTGATGTTAATTTGAACTTTTGTACTGCATAGTTCTGACTGAGCGCCCTTGAACTCACTTGAATATGAGCAGTTTTACCAGGTGTCCCGTATTCAGTCCAGGGAAATACAGTCACCCTGCGTGAAGGCCTCCGTTCAATACAGTACTTCAGCAAACAGGGTGTTTCAGCACGTGAGTGATCTCAGTGACGTCACTGATTTGGATTATTTTAGGGGGGACCATTCACATGCTTAAAAGAAAACACATGCATAAGTGTTGAACTGGAGCCAGACCACGTTTCTCATCAGCAGTAGGGCTGACATGCTCACTGGGCCCTGGGGCAAGGCAGGAGGGAGGGGTGCTCTGTGCCCCCAGAAAGGGCAGGGCTGGGGCTAGCCGTCCCCAGACAGTCTGAAGTGTGCTGTGTAGGGCTCCAGTGGCAATTTAAAGGTCCTGGAATGCCAGCCACTGACACAATAGCAACAGAGGGGAAGCCCTGGCCCTTTTGAATTGCTGGGCCCTGGGGCAGTTTCCCCCTTCCTCCCACCCTCTTGGAGGGCCTGTTCGTTGGGTATTCTGGTCTGACAACCCCCATATGGAGGAGTTTAATACTATCTTTGTTTAAAGGTGGGGACTTGCCCAACATCACACAGTGAATCCAGAATTTGTTCCAGTGACTCCTGAATCCAGTTCCATGCTTTAACCACAGTGAGATGATTTGGCCCTGTACAGTTCCCATGTGCAACTGCCTGACACTTTCTGAAATGAAGATGAGCAACTGTAAAGAGTGGCATGTTGCCCCAATCTGGACCAGTTTATATGATTTATTTTCTTACTCCCCGGAAGGATTTCACATGAACTGAAAGGAAAGCGTAAGCTAGAAGGAGGAGTGAAGATTAAAATTTGAGAACTAAAAGGGTGGTTTTAGTGACAGCACTCCTACAGGCTTCAGTGAATGCATTGCCATGTGCTGGAGATGTAGCTGTAAAAATCTAAATTTAAGCCAGCGGAAGCAAGAAGTTCTTTCTCCCCCTGCCCCATCTTTACTTTGCCTAATTGTCTCTGAGTAATTCCCTGTTCTCGGTTAACACAGTATTTCAGCTCTGATCTAAAATAAGCACACATTAGATTTTCTTTCATTTGGTTTTAGTATCTTAAAGCTAAACAATCAATGGGAGCTAGGCCCTTAGACGTCTAGCAAGACTTGTGCCTATCTGCATCTTTAGGAACCTCGTAACTTTAAGAAACTACCCTCCATTCTTTTTGATAAGGATACTGCAAGCACTGGAGAATCAGCAGCTGTGATACTTGTATGACTTAGACATGTATGCTACATTTTTTAGACTGTTGGCCTTCATAGAAATTCAGTAAAACAAATTGTTCTTTTGGCTCAATTTGGCTATTTATGAGATATTTACATGAAAATGATACATGCTCCCAGTACCCAAAGAGATATTAGATGAGTTCCCAAGTGATCTTTAGTAACCATGGTGTGTGGCTACACAATGACCTTCCAGTGCTCTCAGCCAAACAAACTCAAGACAGGGATAAAAACAATAGGAAGTCCTGTGGTTCCTTATAGACTAACAGATATTCCGGAGCATACGCTTTCGTGGGCAAAGACCCACTTCATCAGATGCACGAGCGGCCATGCATGCATCTGATGAAGCGGATCTTTGCCCATGAAAACTTATGCTCCAAAATATCTGTTAGTCTATAAGGTGCCACAAGACTTCTTGTTGTTTTTGAAGATGCCTACTAACTCCACCGCCTCTCTGATACTTGTCACGATGCAGCACAGGGATGGAGTGCATATCACCGACCCTGCAATTATATTTGAATGGCTCTAGAGTTTCTGAGAAGCACACTGAACTACAGAGTGCAGTTAAGGGATCAAAGTGCCAGGAAGCTAAAATGGACTGCTTAGGGGCTATGTCTACACTAGCACACGACATCAAAGTAGGCTATTTCGACATAAGAACATCGAAATAGGCTACTTTGACGCATATCATCTTCACTCCCTCCAAGGCTGGTGCCATCAACTTTCAATGTCGAAGTAGCGACGGAGAACATCGAAAGGAGCCACCCTCGAAGGAAATGCGGAGCATCCACACACACAAGCGCTACCTGTCGAAATAAGGGGCCAGCAAAGCCCCAAGCTGCTCCCTTAAAGGACCCCTCCCAGACACACTTTCCCTGCAGAGCACGAGATCCACAGAGCCGACAACCGCTTGCAGACCCTGTGCACGCAGCATAGACCCCCAGCTGCAGCAGCAACAGCTGCGAGAAGCCCTGGGCTAAGGGCTGCTGCATGTGGCGGCCATAGAGCCCTGCAGGGGCTGGACAGAGCATCTCTCAACCCCTCAGCTGATGGCTGCCATGGAGGACCCTGCTATTTCGATGTAGTGGGACGCGGATTGTCTACACATGCCCTACTTCAACGCTGAACATTGAAGTAGGCATTAGGCAGAGCAGAAAAAAATGTCAAGTGTACAGACAGAACCATGAACTCCCTGCAGGGGCTATTTGAATGGGCAGATGCACTCAGAGCACTAACAGTGTAGAAAGAAAGAAAAGCCATTTCTCAGGCTGTCATAAATTAACATGAGCCCACAGCTAAAGGCTCGCTGCTCCCTCCTGGAAATTCAGGCTCTTCCTGTTACTGGAGAGCACCACCCAGAGCGGAGCACTGAGGGGGCATTATGGGTGACATGAAGGGCCCCTCTGGAGGCTAATAAATTCACTTTTAAGACATGGCTCTTCCACAATTGCATGTATTTGAACTTCTGAATTCAAGCTTGATGCTACACCCATCAGGTAACTGCAATATTGTAATCTTGAGATCAGTGCACCCAAAACCAAGCTAATGGTATTTGCAGTGAAGACAGTCACATGGTAAAATTGAGCTAACTGAATTACATTTGAATTTATCTCATAGGGTAGATGCAGCCTAAGAAAGTGTGTGGCATAGTTTCTCACTATAATCAGTGAAGTAAGTTCATCGTAATGAGCTTTTCACTGTCAGTCCCTTGGGTACAATGTCCATCTTTTTTCATTTGGAATGAAAGATGAAGTCTCTCTGGATCTGAGTAAGTTTTTTTTCATAGTAGTAAGTCTATAAGGTGCCACAAGACTTCTTGTTGTTTTTGAAGTTGCAGACTAACTCCACCCATCTACTCATTCAAATAGCCCCTGCAGGGAGTTCATGGTTCTGTCTGTACACTTGACATATTTTTCTGCTCTGCCTACTGCCTATTTCAATGTTCAGCATTGAAGTAGGGCATGCGTAGACAATCTGTGTCCCACTACATCAAAATAGCGGGGTCCTCCATGGCGGCCATCATCTGAGGGGTTGAGAGACGCTCTGTCCAGCCCCTGCAGGGCTCTATGGCCGCCGCGTGCAGCAGCCCTTAGCCCAGGGCTTCTTGCGGCTGCTGCAGATGAGCAGATGGGAATAAGGGGACTTCGAAGTAGGCGGGGTCCTTTCGAAAAGGAGCCCCATCTGGATGAGCCGTGTCAATTTCGAAGTGCCACGGCCGCCCGCATGCTAATGAGGTGCTGAATATGTACTTCAGCGCTTCATTAGTAAACTTCATTTCGAGTTTTTGGCTAGTGTAGACACGGCCACTATGAACAGTAGGCAGCCAGACAACTCTCCAACACCACGTTTTACAGACCTCTTTCCTCTGACCCCATTTTAGAATTTCAAAAGAAACTACAATATCTACTTAAGAAACTACCTGCCTTTTAGTCCCTGAAAAAAGAAATAGGGATGCCTTTTTGCTGTCCCAAATATGGGACTGTCCCGCCTAATACAGGACCGCTGTCACCCTACTTTCCATCAGATGGTAAAATGTTTTGGGTGTAGAGAGTACCTAGTTCTGACAGTATATTCTCATGAATGAAACCCAACTGCTGACTGCACAAGACAAAATCATTCATATTTGTTTAGCTACTCCTTTTAAGGCAATGTGATAGGAGTTGCCACTTATAGGCAATCAGGAGAAGGTTTTCAGTGATAGTACAGCAGTGACCACATCTATTTGAGGAGTTTATGTAGCACCCATCTCCATAGTATCTGCAAACCTCAGAGGACCTGAGGCACAGAGTCTAAATAATTTACTCAAATTCACCTAGGAAGTGTGTGATAGAAAAAGGTATCGAAACTGGCTGTCCTACACCCCAGGTTAGCATGCTACCCCCTGGACCTTCTCCCCACCCTATCTATAGGCACACCAAGCCTGGTCCAAAGTCAACAAGGCAAATAATGGAGCAGGGCCCATTTACATGTTTCAAAAGACCACAAAATTTACTCGCACTTTAAATTGTATTTCAGCTGGAGTGCCTTTTCTGGTCCCAGGCTCACCATTGTGAGCCCTCAAGGAATGTATTGAACTTCTCAAGCACTGAATTGTTGTCTATTTTTAGACTTTGTCGTTAGCTAATTAGCACATGCAGCCTACCAGTAAAATGTTCTTTTCAAGATGAGATTTTTGGAGAGAGACAGATTAGATGCATTATTGGAGAGAGACAGATTAGAATACTTAACAGGTGACTGAACTGTAATACTATACAAACACACATCAAAGGCTCTTTGATGACATGGCAGCCACAAGATAAAGAATATTACAAGCTAGAAATGATAGTCTGATCCATCTTCCATTAGTAATAGAGAAAACAATTGCCATTGGACAGATTCAGTTAATAAAATAGTCTGGCAAAAGGAGAACGTAGACTGATGTTTAAATGTTTCATTTAGAAACATTTCTTCTCAAATACTTATGCAGCCAGGAACGGCTCATGTGCTGCAGAATACAGTAAGTTCTTTGAATCAGTTGAGCTCCCACAGCCAGTTTAGGAACAGAAAGAACCTTGGGACGGAAGTATAACAAGCAGGCAATTATGGAAGTAATTCATCCTGCAAAAAGCCAGCAAGAGTCCAGACCTCGATGGGTCCTGATACAACTCTCCAAAGATGTGCTAATAATAATTTTGCAGACAAATGGCTGAATCTGCTATGGAAGGGAAAGTTTGGAACCCCATATGATTAGGATGTTCCTAATCACTGTAATTCTCAAGCTTCTGAAAGTACCAAGTGGGTATAAAAATATTAAATGATTTCCCTAAAAATGTAGACTGTAAAATACTGGCAATGGTTCTGGTAGTCAGATTAGAAAAAAATCCTATCACGTATAATTCAGTTTAACCAAGTAGGATCCAATACGAACAGGCTGCTCTTTAATGATGCTAGGACACTGAATGACATCTTTAACTCAGATGAATACAAAGTAGAAGCTTACCCCAGCCACATCGGCAGCTGATGAGAAGGGTGAGGTGGAACTACTAGTTCTGACACGCTGCCACCAACTGAGGTTGCGTGATTGGTTCTGTGAATAGATCAAATATTCAAAGTACATATGTAATGAGAGAAGTAATGACTACAGTTACCTCCTCCCACACCATCTCTTCTTTTGGTCTGGAAATCACATGCTGTATAGGGGCAAAACCCCCTTTGCAACAGTAGTTCTTGCTAGGCAACTTAGTCCCTTTTTCCCAGCTGAAGATCTAGTTACTGTCATTCATACATATATCAGTTCCAGGATAGACTATTGTTGTTCACTGTGCCTGGAGCTGAATGTCAAGACAATGCATAGACTCCAGCTGGTACAAAATGAAGCTGCCTGGCTTGGGCCACTGTGAGCATGTAAGGCTCATGTTCAAGTCTTTCCATTGGTTTCCACTTTTTACTGTAGTAGTAGGTGGCATTATACAACCCTAAGCTGAATGAAAAATCACTATGATCATTGATTGCTGGGCATTTAGAACAATACACAAAACTAATGTCTGTAGTTGGAAACACTGGAGATAACCCGTTTCAAATAACCTCTCTTTCACTGAAGTTTGTTAGCATGTTTGGTTCCATATCTAATTACAGTTCAAAGTCAAATAGGGAAAGTGTTAGGTCTGGCCACTGTTGAAGGGATGTTCCAATTCTCAGCAGGATGGTTGGAAGCTTTAGTGGATGCCTGAGAGGCTAAAATATTTGGCTTTGATAACACTGTTATCAATGACATAGTTAAACTTCAAATGAAGCTTGATGAGAGAAGATGGGTGAAGCTGCAAATGTAACTAAAATGACATCAAACAACATTCATAAGGATGAATGCTATTTTCAGCATTCCATACATAGGAACATCCACCCTTAAATAGACCTAGTACTTTCAGCCTTCTGATGACGGGACAAGGCACAATGATCTTACATTGCAGGGAGGGAGGATTAGGCTGGACATTAGGAAAAAATTCCTAACTATCAGGGTGGTTAAGCACTGGAATAAAATGCATGGTGAGGTTTTGGAATCTCCATCAATGGAGATATTTAAGATCAAGTTAGACAAACATCTATCAAAGATAGTTTATGTGGTGCCTGAGGGAAGAAGACAGTACTTGATGACATATTGCGGATCCCTGCAGTTCTAGTGTTTTATACTTCTAAGAGGCATGGGGAAAAAATCCTTAAATGTTTCTGGATATACTGGAACGAGGTACAAACAGTAGTGAAGGGTGTTAATTATGGTTTGTTTTCCGGAATTTAACATCTGAGAACATGATTCATTCATGCAAAAACAAGCACTTTATCAGAGAAGGAGGAAAAGGCATCACTATGGTTTCAACCAGAAAAAAAAAATCTTTAAATACTTTTTTTTACTACTCGGCTGGAAGTACAGCTTCTTGTGAAATTCACGCTCAAAGAGTTTTTCAGGATGGATATCAGGAAATTTGAAATATAATTCCTTTTAAGATTCTAAGTGTGGTTTATGGAATAGCTCATATTCTGAGAAAGGGAAGAAAACTGGGGGTAGACTGGAAGGGATACATAAAGGTATTCAGTGTTGGCGGCCTAACATGGACAGCATTAGGTAGGGAGGAAGAACAGAGTTATTAATTCAGGAGACCACCTGCCACAGATTGCCTCTGTGACATAGGAAGAACTCCTACCATGTCTGTACCTCATTTTCCTCATCCATAAAATGAGGACAATAATATTTACCTACCTCACAGTAGGAGATTATGGGGCTAAACTGAATAACTTTGAAATGTTTTGAGATCATTGGATGGAAGTTGATATAAAGGTCCAAAACATTTGTTAGAATTATTTTCTGTATCCAGGTGGTTTGTTCACATTATTGGCACCACTCCAGCAAAGAAATCTACTTAATAAATTTCTGCCACCCACAGGGTGTGTGCCAGAGCTGCCCTTAGGTCAGCCACAGGAAGAGGTAGCCTCCAACACCTCCCACAACTACAAGGGGGAAGAATCCCAAGGAAAACCCCTCAAAGGAGGGGAAAAACTGGACTCCTGGGGACCACGCCCCCAAATTGAAGCTACGGACTCAAGTGAGCAGCCTGAAGGCTTCTGCGTTGAGCCCTTAGGTAACTGGGGACCTAACTACTAGGCCTCCCTGCCAGGGGCCCCGCCTACACCACAGTGACATCCATAGCCTTAGTGAGGGTGGGCCCAGCTGGTGAGGAACGATGGAGCTACTGCTGAACTGGATGGTGGAGCAAAACACCAACTAGCAGCAGCAACGACAGCAGCAGCTGCTCCAACAGATGGCCCAGCTGCAGCAACAGCTAATTGGGGAATTAACAACCCATCAGCAGAAGCTGATGCAGCAGGTGACTTCCCTGCTACAACCCAGGAACCCGGCCGAGCCTAGTTGTCCCAGTGCTATGGGACACCTGCCAGAGGTGGCTGCAGCCTGAAACAGAGACAGGAGCGCAGATGGCCGAGCAGATCCAGCTTGAACATTCACCCAGATTCTACCTTCTGGGAGAAGGGAAAGGGTGATGGAGAACCACCCTGAAAACACAACTGCAGCCATCCAATTGATGGAGAACTATCTAGCAGCCAGCTCCCCTGGAATGACCCCTCTCTGGGCCCCAGGCCAGCTGGGGTGCCCCAACATGAATGGCTGAACGTAGCCAGGGGTTCCAAGGCCGGGGGGCTCGGCACCTGCTGTCCCTCCCTGGGCTACCCCCATATTTCAACTCCCAGGTCCCAGGCCAGCTCACCAGCTCCTCTTTCAGGATACCAGGAACCAGGGTCCCGACTCAGCCCCCAGTGCAGAGAACCATTCCACGTCAGTCCTCTTAGGTGCCTTGAGGAGACATGCCCCACCCCCGAAGTCCATCCAAGAGCAGGATTTCTGCTTTAAATATGGGGATTTTGGGCATTCGTCCAGGGACTGCCCCTACATGGAGTGTAACTTTGGGAAGCTCTGGATCCGCCTGCCCACATGTGCCCACCCTCAAGGCACAGCCAAGCTGGCCATCCCGCTCTGTGTCAGCAGGACAGAGCCAATTAGGCTGATTGACTCCGTGTGCACCCCAGACCCTGTTTCAGTGAGTGTTTTGTGCCTGACCCTGGCTCTCTTCAGGGCACCATCGGGCTTCAGTGCATCCATGGAGATATGAAGGCCTATCCCTGCACCCAGGTAACCTTACGAGTGGGAAGGCACCAACAGCCATCGATAGCTGTCCTGGTCCCAGCCCTTGCCTACCCAGTGATACTGGGCAAAGACTGGAGGCATTTTCGGGAACAGCTGACGGGACTCAGGAAGCCCTCAGTTAGGAACCAGCAACCCCAGCCTTTGAAAGTTGCTTGGGAGGAACCCAGGACTCTTGCTGGAGTAGGGGAAGTGGTGGATCCACGGGAAAGGACTTCCCAGGCACCAGCACAAGCCCAGATGGGCCTGAGCCCCATCCAACCTGACAGGAAACCAGCCCCATTAACCGAATCAGCAGTCCTCAAGTGCCCCTCAGACTTTGTGAGAGAGCAATGAGTGGACAAGACCCTGAGCAGAGCATGTGACCAGGTGGCCATAGTAAATGGGGAGACCATGGGGCCCCGCCAATTTCCCCATTTTGAAACACAGGAAGATTGCCTATACTGTGTGGGTAAGGACCTACAGATGAAAGAAGTGCACCAACAGCTCCTAGTCCCTCGACCGTATCAGAGGAGGTCAATCGACTCACCCATGGTGGGGAACCTGGGCAGGGAAAAGACAAAGGCTAGAATCCTGGCCCACTTCTTTTGGTCTGGGATCCACAAGGAGGTCTCAGACTTTTGTGCTTCCTGCCCCGAGTGCCAGCTCATAGCACCCTGGCCAGCAGATTCCCCCTCCTGCTCGTGAGTATACCCTTTTTACGAGTTGGGGTGGACATAGTGGGCCCCCTGGAGAAGAGTGAAGCAGGATACCAGTTCCTCGTTGGCATTGACTACGCAACCTGGTATGCTGGAGCCCTGCTGCTACACTCCACAAGTGCCAGGAGGTTGGCAACTGAACTCAGGAACATCTTTGCTCAAGTTAGAGTCCCTCAGGAAATCCTAACTTTATGTCCCAAACAGTGCAGGAGGATGCAGCCTCCAACCCCTCCCCACCGCAACTGCAAAGGGGAAGAACCCCAAAGAAACCCCCATGAAGGAAGGGGAAAACTGGACTCTCAGGACCACGCCCCAAACTGGAGCTACAGACTCAAGTGAGCAGGCTGATGGCCTGTATCTGGAGCCCCTAGGTAACTGGGGACCCAACCTCTAGGCTTCCCTCCTGGGGGCCCACCTATGCAGCATTACCAACCCTTCCACTGCTTACTGGGCTCTTAAAAGACATTGCAGGGTAAATTACAGCTAAGTGACAGCACAGAACACTGAGAGCCAGGACTGGTGGCTGGAAACAAATGTTATGAAACTATGGGAACTCAGCCACACCCATGATAAGTGGTTGTTTGGCTAACGAAAGTCATGTCAGACCACGGATGTTGATGGACCAGAGAGTGCCACACTAGAGAGGTTCAACCTGTACTAGGTATTTGCCAAAACTCTGAGCTCATCTATAGTTAAATAAATTCAGCTGGGATAAAGCTCTTTTTCTGAGGGTTTAAGTGGGATTTAAGTAAACCTTTGGTCCTGATGTGAGGAGGGGAAAGAGGCACCTTCCTCTGAAGCATCATGTATCAGTGATTGCTGGAAGCAGGAGACTGCTATGAGAGTCCAGGATTCCAGAGCAGAAACGAAAATTCTACGTTCTCGCCATACGTGTCACAGATATGCAACCTGATTCTCCTTTCACTTAAACTGGGCTTACTCCAGGCCCTTGAATAGGGTTATTCCTCATTCACAGAGGTGAAACTGTGAGTTGGGGCAGGCCCATTATTACTTTTTCCTTTGCTCATCTCTCTTGCGTTCTTTGTGTTTTAGCATCATAGCTCTGTACGTGTCAACGTTTAATGCTTGGAAAAAAACAATACAAATAAAGTTTTTAATAAACTGCAGCGTGCTGCGGGAATGCTTGTGCTGATGCAATGTTTTCCAGCAAATTCCCAGGGTTCTTGTTCAAGAGGCAGGCCTGACAGATGAACTTTCACAGGCTACAAGAATTCAGATTACTTCTATGCTTCCAGTTTACAGCTCAGTCGCTTAACAGACAGACACATGCAAGACATGCGTAGAAGAGCTGGGCGAGAGCCTTATGCTTATTTTGTCACAGATCACTTGGGAGGAACCATAAATCTATTGCAATAAATCACCATTCCTCTCTACAGCTGTGGGAATCATGGGAAGAAAATCACTGAGAAAATATTTCTGAGCAGTTCCTACCTACATTCCATGCACAAGACAGTCCAGTCTCAGGCCCTCGCAAAGAGACAGACCCCCACCAGAGAGAACCAGTGAAGAAAGCTGAGGTGGGGTAGTCATGTGACAAACAGGATGTACTTTCCATCTAAGTGCTTCAAGACTTGCATGGTTTCCTAACTGTAAGTGCCCCATATTTCAAACCAGGGCTCTTTCCTTTTAGTTTTAAGGGTGAAATGCCCCTGAAGCTAAGGGACCAGCACAAGGACTCTGCAGCTCTTATGTCCATTTCTGAGTGTGTTGGCTCTTTGCAGAGAGGTGATTTTTGCCTGCAGGCCTGATGCCGGAAGTGCGTTGAGGTACCTGGGGCTTGATGGCTGGCCGGCAGTGGCAGCCATGCCAGGGCCACACAAGTCGTCCAGTCTGCATGCAGAGAACAGGAAACTAAGGTGGTCTTCAGGCGCACTGACAAGCAGGGGGCAAGGAGGCAAAACGGGCAATTGTCCTGGGGCCTTTCTGACCGAGGCGGTGGCCAGCGCGCCGGGCACCTTTGAAGTGCTGGCAGTGCTGCTCAGCTATTCTGCATGGTGTGTGCATGGGGGGAGAGCACTGCCCTGCTCCTTCTACCCTGGGCCTTGCTCCTTACAGGGCAAGAAGCCAGACCCCCCCTCCCATCTTGCCCTGGGGCCCCTGGTGACTGCCAGCCCCATTGGTGGCCTTCATTTCATATCATTCAAGCCATTGCAATGGTGAGGCCTCCGTTCCAAATTCGACTCTATTGCAGCTCAGGGCAGCTGCTTGGCCAAGATTCCCAGAGGTTTCTGTACCTATGGGATGAGACCTGGATGCAGCTGCCCAGCGAGCTGTGCAGGAGGAGCGAAGAGCCCATTTAAAACTGTAATTATCTGATCGTCAGGCCAATATATGTCTCATAGCAGAATAATTTAAATGTTGGGAAGATGCAATGAAAATGACATTGGTTTTTATCCCAGGAGTGGATGATAAGTGGCCGGTAAGCCACAGGTGGCTCGCCAGGGGCCAGTCCTGGCAAACAGCCTCCAGCTTATTGCTCAACCCTGGCTCACAGCCTGGCCTCTTTTATTTAATGGGTCAGCATTAAGAGAGGCATTTTGAGTCTAATAGGAATGTAGGTGATATAATTTCTGTTCAAAGCGTAGGTGCCAATTTGGGGTTTGAGTCTGACGGAACAACCTGAGTTGCCCTCGCCTCCACTAGAAGCCGGAGGTGCCCAGCAGCAGGCAGGATTAGGCCCTTGAGCTTCAGCTGCACCTGTGGTGTCTGTTGAGTCTTTATACAAATCACCAAAGATGCTCTTTGACCTATTTCCAGAGGGGAACTTGAGGCTTCCCATTTAAACTGGACTTGCATCAAGCATTGTTCTAGTCACACTTTGTTGTTTTCCACTATGTCCTGTCTTAATAAACTCTAATGGGCAGGCTGTGGCTCCTCAGCCCTCGCCTGTGCTGCAACAGATGTGGAGAGGCCACACAGCAGCAGGAGCCGCTGGGGGAATTTTTCTGGCTCGGGATAGAATTTTCGCAGGGCAGTCCCAGGAAGTGCAACAGCGGGATCTGCACTGTTCTTTCAGATCTTGAGGCCTGTGTGCCTGCCGAGCTTCCGTGCCTGACGAGAAGGGTGAGGGGGAAGATCTTGGTTCCCTCCCCCAACACACCCCATTGCCTCCCACCTCATTTGTTCTGTAGCAACTTGTGTCTGCCACAGTAGCAGCACAGTGTTCTTTCCTGCATCCGTATGGGGTGTGGGTCTCTGTACAAGAGACTCCTTGGGGCTTCCCTTCCCTTCCCCCAGCACACCCAGAAGGTGGGTCCAAAAAGGCATCTTGTTTAATTCATTAAAGACACATTAGATGTAAACGTTAGCATTGCTGCACAGACTAATTTCATTAGAATGCATTATGTTGCCATGAAGGTCACCCAGTTAAATCAGCCTTCTCCTACCCATATCTGATATAGTCTCAATCACATGAAACAATGTCCTCTATGTTTCAGTCGTGCACTGTTTAATTTGTTACTTTACTTCCTTCCCAAGTCTACCTCTAGATCCTGTAATACTCTTAACATATCAGCAAGTCTACTACAGTAGCTACTTTATTTAAACAACAAGACTTCTCCTTCAGTGGGGAATTTAAGCAATCCTCATTGGCAACAGTCTGGTAGAGTGCTTAATTCTTAAAAAAATTGTGCAAAACCTAGGATAAACTATGGAAAGAATGTTTTAAAAAAAATCTGAGCTGAAGGTTTGTTCTGTTGCAGGATTTCAAGTAAACTTGCCTTAGCCAATTTTATTGTTGAGTGTCTTGAGGTACTGTTTGAAATATTTCTCTGGTTTGTGTTGACACTTTACAATTACATTATGTGAAAATTCAATAATGTTTTAATAAATTCCTGGTGGCAGTAGAAAACTAAAGAAATGTCACTTACAAATGTGTGTTTTAGTAGTGATGTTGAACACAATGGTAACTTGTCCAGTTCAAACTATGCTTCAAATAGGACCTTAGAAGGTGCTGATCAGCTGTCTTTTAATAGGTACTGACTGGCTCCATTGGCTTTTCATTGTAAAGTGTTTTGTTTGGATGAAGCTATTACCCATTGATAAAATTCTGAGATGTTTCTTTCAACTGAAGAGTGTTTAAAAAGCAAACACATCTTAAAGTACTTTGGTCTGAAAACTTAAGGGGTCTCATGCAATGTGGTTTATACAGTTAGCATCCTAAGTCCAGACATCCGTTTTATTGTCTACTTTAATATGATGTATTCTGCCACCCGCCTAACGTACTTTATTATGAGCCAATCATGATTATGTTGCCAAGAAAAAAGGTGATAGGATCTCCCTCTATTGCAGGCAAGATTGTATCTAGATTGCTATAGTAACTTCTCTCTATTAGAAATCTGAGGATAAATTTTAGGGGAGTCACAGAGAAGGAACATAAATAATGAATGTGCTGAAAGATTATTAGATCTAATTAAGTGTTTGATTAAGCAACAAATGAAATAAGGTGGACCATGATAAATACATAACAACTAATTAGGACAACTAAGAACAGAAAAGAACAGTTGGGTGAGACAAAGGCATAATCAGTCATTAAGAAAATGAATACATATGCTCGTAGCATGAAAACAATTCTCACAGCAATCTTTATTAGACTAAAATTTCCATAGAAAATATTAGAAGAATGATGGTTTGAGACATATGAACCCAGACTGGTATTAACACTAGAAAGTACTTTCCTTAGTTGGCAGTGTACTGGCATAAATGACTTCCTAGATATTTTCTCTCTCTAACAGTTTAGTTTTCACCTTTACCTTTCGTGATTAACCCTATTTATCTCAGTGAGATTATACCAGGAGCAAGTTGTACCTACTCAGTGGGACCAAGGGTCACAGGATCTGATCCGTTATGTATATAAATAGATTTGAGTCAAAGCTCAATATTATTTAGATAAAGTCTATTGGAAAAAAAGTATTAGCTGCCAGCATTGCTCCCAGGATGGGTTCAGAAACAGCTGGGGGCACGTGTCTTTCTGGGTGGGAAACATGATGAGGGAAAAAGAGCTGAAATGACATCTCTATTCTCCATTGCAAAGATGAACCTAGCAAAGGGAATTTCATAGCGGGACTACTAGGCGCTTACCTAGCAGTTCACAGCACTAACTCATCTGCACAGGATTTCATGGGATAGATATTGATGAATGCTGTTAATCCCATGTGACAACTGGGAAACCAGAGAGAGAGAGAGCGAGAGCGAGAGAGAGGTAATAGTTTGCTTAAAGTTTCTCATCATGTCAGTGGCAGGGCTAGGATTTAGTTTGGGATCCACAAGACACTTTAGGCACTAAAGTCCTGGTTTTAGACACCACTGTGATCCACAAAATTCCCACCAGACCCGGTAGGAGCTTAGACTCGCTCTGCTCATAAGTTTTCAGGGTAAAAGTTCCCTTGATGCCTAAATTTCTGGCTCTGGAAACACACACTGCTACCTTCCACTATCCACGTGGACGCTTGTCTCCTGCCTAAATTTCACACTAGTTCACAAATCTGAGGGCCATAGGTGCTCATCCAGTGAACTCGGGCACGACCTGTTCCGCTAGACATTCTCAGAGGCCACCCACTAGATAGAGTCACATTCCGAGTCTGGCTAGAAGAGGAGGTGGTGGTGCTTGTTTACCACTGTTAGCCCCAAGGTCGGCGCACTCACCAGGGATGTGGGAGAGCCATGTTCCATTAACCTCCTCCGCCTGAACAGAAGAGAGTATTTCAATGGGGTTTCCCTACCACTTATGACAAAGACATGGGCCAGGTCATCCCTTCCCCCACAAGTCCCCTGTGGCTGGAAGCAGCTTCTATTCCCTCCCCTCCCGCACAGCTGCTGGCCACATTCCAGCAGAGCCCATGAGAGAGATTTAGGGCTTCTGGGGGATGTAGGCCTGCATGTCCCTCCTCCCCACCCCTTGCATTGCCTCAGGAAGATGCAGTGCTGGTTACCAGGACAGGTGGATCCATCCTGGGGACACAGCCAGGCTTAAAGGGTGGAGAGCACTGGGTAGAGAGGGTAGGGTCAGGCCATCACCCTCCTGTGTGACAGAGGTGTAGGGAAGGGTGTGTGTCACTTCTCCACATGTGCGTGTGGGGTAGGGGTGAACGTGTCACCTCTCCCCATGTGGATCCTACAGCCGTAGAGGTAAGAAGGTAAATACAGAGCCCAACTCCATAGTGCTGCCTTTTAGCAGGTACACAGTCAAACTCATATTAATTTGAATGTTTGTACTGCAGATTTAGGATTGATTGCTGTTGAACTCATTTGAATGTGAGTCATTTTACTAGGTGTCCCATATTCAGCACAGGGAAATATGGTCATGTTCAGGGTATAGCTGCGATCCATCTTTCAAGGTTCGATCTTGCCATATCTTTGCGAAGATATGGCAAAATCGAACTCTCTGGGCTCAGCTGTCCACCCTGGCACTCCTTGCTATCGTGTGAAGTAAAGGATGTCGGTGTGAGCCCTAAAAGCTTCAGTCTACACCAGGGCAGAAAGCTGATTTTGATACATCGAGTCTAGCTGCACTAATGGTGTAGCTAGAATTGCGTGTCTGGGATCAACTTTGTTCCCAAGTGTAGATCAGGCCTCAGTGTATACCTTTACAAAGGCCCCATATTCCACATTTTTCAAAGAGCTGATTTCTTTATTTTTGGATCTGATGATCAGATCTTAGTTGCCCAAAACCTTAGAAGATCTCAACAGGTAATTATGGTTTTTGACTGACTGTTTATTTTTGAAGTTTTCTGCATGCTTAACTCCCTTGAATTCCGTTTGAATGAACCAGAAAGTCCCCAAACCTTAATTCTATCATTCAGTTAAAACCATTCAAAAAAACCCAAAACTTCCTTTAAAAAGACCATTTGGGGCAGATTTCTGGGTGTTATCAATGCTCTTGGTTTGTTTTTAAATTTGGAGTGTCCAGTTCACCTGTTTTCTTCTGTCATCTTCAAATTGTGAACAGCATCTTAAAGTACTTTTGTTTTACCAGGGGTGTAAACAGCATGTTGAAAGTAAATAAATATGCCATTTATCTGTTAATAAAGCCCTAGGAGTATTAGGTCACCACAGTTTGTTTGTCTGGCGAGAGCTGGCCTCCTGTTGGGAGAACTGAAGCCAGTTTGATTCATCACCAAAATGTGAACCTGGAACTAACATTGATTTTGCAGATGTGCATAATAATAATCCCTTGGGGTTTAAAATAATAGACTTCAGGGTAAAAAACAAAGATTGTAAATAACATCATGAATCAAGTAGAAGCTAACCAATTACTCCCACTCTGGTCAGAATCTGTCTTCATTTGGCATCTTCCTTATTTCCTGAAGAAATATTAATTGTTATTTTGAATAAATCCATTTAACAGTCACAAACCCAGACCATTTCTGACCCCTCTTCATGCTTATAAACAAGAAAAGGAAGTGATATCATAAGATTAAGAACTGAGAACGGGGGTGTGCATGTAGGCTTGCATGTGTATCACTGCAGCAATGTTCAATCTGAGAGCCGGTTTATCCTGGAGCAATGAATGCTGAAAATATGAAACATGTTTTGAAACAAGATTTCTGTTCACTGCCCAGAGAAAGGGCTTTGTAATCGCTAATTTGGATTTGTGGAGGTGAACAGAAAAGCAGGACTGTAGCCGAAGAAAGACAATGCCCTCCTTTCTTCCCACTCCATTTATGTAGGCTGACCTCCAAAACTGTAATGGAATCAACAGAATAGAATCACAGAACTAGAAGGGACCTCTAGAGGTCATTGAGTCCAGTCTCCTGCACTCACAGCATGATCTAGCACCATCTACGTCAAGTCTTCTCAACACCACTTTTCCAGGTGTCCTCTGTCTACTGGAAGTCAACATATGGATCCAGAGATACAGTGACTACAGCAGTCCCATTGAATGATGATGTTGAATTCATTTAGGCTCCATTTAATTTTCTGTCATGAATTGAGGAATCTGACATTTTAGTTTGGTCACAGTGCATCTTTTGGAGTGATTCATTTATCTGTCTACTTTTTGCATGGGTGCTGTATTTTTGTATGTGATGAAGACTCCTTTAATTGGCTCACTTTTCCTCTTCTGACTTGGAATTGCATAACTTAAAATAGATGCTTTTTTAATATGTGGTTTTCATTAGAAAACCTACCTGTTGGCATCTTATAGAAAAAAAAATTAAACAGTGTCTTTAGAGATAATTTGCTTGTATAAAATTTACTGAGTTTCACTACCTGCAGTTTAAATAATCAGGAAAACCAGCTTACATAGTCTTAAGCTTTAGATCTTTCAGACTTGGTAGTTGTGTAATTTCCAATGTGATGTCACAGAAAGGAAAATTTATGTCCAGTTTTTTTAAATGTTAGGCTACATTTTTGCAGTCATAATCAATTACAGGTGCAAACGATGGTATTTAGTTATATAGACCTACATTTTCAAGTGATTAGTAATTTTGGGTGCCCTATTTGAAATGCTTTAGAATATTTTCAGAAAAAATCCAGGCCCTCTAAAATGTCTTGTGTTGGCTCCTCAGAAACTGAGACATCGAAAATCAGTCTCTTGAATATTTAGATCCCGATAAAGTTACCAACTGTGACTGAACATATGTGGGCACAATAAGTTAGCTAAACTTCTAAATAATGTCACCTGGCTGACTTGTAGGGCAAAAATAGAGGTTGGTGTTAATGGCCGTGTCTACACGTGCCCCAAACTTTGAAATGGCCATGCAAATGGCCATTTCGAAGTTTACTAATGAAGCGCTGAAATGCATATTCAGCGCTTCATTAGCATGCGGGCGGCAGCAGCGCTTCGAAATTGACGCGCCTTGCCGCCGCGCGGTGCGTCCAGACGGGGCTCCTTTTCGAAAGGAAGCCACCTACTTCGAAGTCTGGGAATAAGGAGACTTCGAAGTAGGTGGCTTCCTTTTGAAAAGGAGCCCCGTCTGGACGAGCCGTGCGGCGGCAAGGCGCGTCAATTTCGAAGCGCTGCTGCCGCCCGCATGCTAATGAAGCGCTGAATATGCATTTCAGCGCTTCATTAGTAAACTTCGAAATGGCCATTTGCATGGCCATTTCGAAGTTTGGGGCACGTGTAGACGTAGCCAATATGACCCTGGTATTTCAAGAAAAGAATTAGTATGACATGAGCTTTAAAAAAATCTGTTTTAATGCAAATATTCCTGGTAATAAAAGCCATGTTGCTGGGAACACACAAACAATGTTACTGGGCACCAAATTGTCTCTAAATATAATTTTTAATAATTTTCTATGAGGTGTTATTGGTGATATTGACGGGGTTTGCAATGTCGTTTGCCATCAGGAAAAACTTGGGTACTTTTGTGTTACATTATAAACTCAGAACTCAGCTAGGGCCATCAAAAGTCACCTGAAACTTTCACGTTAAACTGAATTCAAGATAATTTGTGGAGGGCTGCAGTTTCATGTGATTTCTTTTGAGCAGTGAAGTTTGAACATGTGACTCACACCTAAATTCAAAGGTTGTGACCCTATGAATACAAAATCGGGAAAAAAGTTTCTCATGAAGCCCTATGGAGTTCTGTCAAACCGCTGTGATCAGTTGTACTTTTGTTAGTAACTTTAATCAGTGCTGTTTCCAAGTGTCATGAATTATAGAGGTGAACATAAAATATAGTCGAGGGACAAAAAAACCTCTAAGTTAAAATACTCAAGGGAATTTTGGGGTCTTTCTAAGATGGTTCCTTAAAAAAATCAAGACATACCAATTACAGAGAAGGAAAGAACTACATTAAATATTAATTAAAGCATGTACAATACTTTTAGGGTGATCGTTGATATGGACATTACCAACACTTCCACTACTTATTGGGCTCTTAGAAGACATTTAGGGGTAAGTTACAGCTGAATAACAGCACAGAACACTGACAGGCAGGACTGGTGGCTGTTAACAAACTTTATGTTACCACGGGAAATTTAGCCACTCCCATGATAAGTGGTTGTTTGGCTAATTAAAATCATGAAATTCCAGATTACAGAATTTCAACCAGTATCTACTTTCAGAGGTACTTCTAGGAACTTCAAGGAGGTGCTTACTACCTCTGAAAATTAGACTATTTATTTCAATACCTAAATGTGGATTTAGGAGCCTTATTTCAGGGACCCAAGTTAAAAAGCAGGCCCTAGAGTTTGGGATTGAGTGTTTCAAAACTTTCATGGAAGTTTCAGAGGCTCTACCTTATGAACACAGATAAGAGAAATCTTTAAATTATACTAATTATTAGCAAAGACAAAACAAGCAGTAATTAATTATACCCGTAGTGCAAAAAGTTAAGGATAGTTTGCTTTTCAGTTGCTTTTATTTTAGTTGGCTGTGGTGGGAGTTACAGGTGCTCCCAGGATCAAGCTGACAAACTGGACCACAAGCAGCACTTAGCCACTCCCAATAGCATTAGATGTTCAGCGTGGTGGTATAATGGGTGATTAACAGTATCTCTGTCCCAGGCATGTCTTGCAATTGTTCTTGGATGATTACAGCTGCTGTGTGAAAAAGCCTGGCACACAGACCAGCACAGGAGCTGTTGACATATTCATATTACCTTTCCCCTGGCTGGCTCTTGAAAAAGAGAAAATTCCTCTTTACAGCAATTCCATGGAAATAATTCATTAATAACCGTGTGTGTGTGTGTGTGTGTTGGGGACAGGGTGGGTGTGTGTCAGTTTGTCACCTACTGGATTTAAGCAGGTCAGCTTTTACAAAATCAAGTCTGGATTAATTTATTTTATGGAATACTATTAAGAAACATTCACTGCTATTGAATTAATATGAGACAAATGATGCCAGGTGGAAGGGAAGACTGGACTTCAGACTTAACATCTGAAATAGCTAAAGGAACTGGTTTTTTTCAGCTTGAAAAAATATAAACTATAGGTTTATGGGTGTTAAGGTGCAGTTTTAAAAGTCAAGTAGAGTAGAAGTACAAAAACCCAGTGGTTGTGTCTACACTACAGTCCCCTTTCCAAAGGGGAATGCAAATGCAGCAAATCAGAAATGCAAATGAAACACCAATTTACATATTTCATGCTTCATTTGTTTTAGAAAGAAAATCAGCAGGGTAGGCGGGGTGTTTTTGAAATAAAATTCCATTTTGGAAAGCACCCTACTTCCTAATTTTTTTTCAGGACCTGATTGGTGTCAAATGAGAGAATTTACTGGACTAATGGAAGTCAATATTGTCAAGCAGCATTATTAAAACTTCTGCTGCTTATTGGGCTCTTAGAAGACATTTAAAGATAATTTGGAGCTATATAACAGCACAGAACACCGAGAGGCAGGAGTGGTGGCTGTAAACAAACTTTATGGGATCATGGGAAACTTGGCCACACCCAAGGTAAGTGGTCATCCAGCTAACTATTTCTCCAGTTTGTCCAAATAATGTTGAATTATAATCCTATCTTCCAAAGCACTTGCAGCCCCTCCCAGTTTTGTGTCATCTGCAAACTTAAGAAGTGTACTCTCTCTGTCATAATTTAAATAAATGACAAAGATCTTGAAATAGCACCTGACCCAGAACTAAACCTTGTTGGACCCTACTTGATATGCCCTTCAAGTTTGGTTATGATCCACTGATAACTAGTCTCTGGGAACAGTTTTCCAGCTAGTTATGAGCCCACTGTACAGGCATTTGTATTTCCCTGGTTTGTTTAGGAGATGATTATGCAAGACTTTATAAAAAGCCTTCCTAAAATCTAGATATAGAACATCTACCATTTCTCACCGATCCACAAGGCTTGTTATATTGCCAATGAAAGCTATGAGTTAGTTTGGCATGATTTGTTCCTGACAAATCCATGCGGTTACGTATCACCTTATCACCTAGGTGTCTGCAAAGTGATGGCTTAATTATTTGCTCCATTACATGTCTGGGTACAGAAGTTAGGCTGACTGGTCTGTGATTGCCCAGGTTGTCTTTCAGAGACTGGATCTGTATTTGCCCCTTCCATCCCTATTCAAAGATAATCCCTTAAACTCAGCTATCTCCTCAGTCATCTCCTTGAATATTCTAGGATGTATTTCATCAGGACCTGGTGACTTGAAGACACCTAACTTACCTAAATCATGTTTAACTTGTTCTTTCCCTGCCTGGCCTCTGATTTTATATGTGCCTTTAAAAAAAAGTAACTAACACACAAGATTGTAGGTAGTATATGTTATAAACAAGATTAAAAGATGGGGGGATGATCACTTACAGTTTGAAATCCTAAGAATAATTTAATCCGCCTTGCAAAACAATAGCTTTTCAATAAAGTCCATACTTCTAAAGTATTATAAACCCAATGGTTATTGTTATTTGTATTATATTTTATGGAACATGAGAGCGTAAGTATAGTATAAAAAATTGAGGCATTTTAATGTGGTTCCTGGTTTCTGAGTTTAGTGTGCAATCAAGTCACATTTTCAAACTTTTCTCTGCAACCACCAGGGTTACAGTTTTACTTTTTTATTTTTAAAAGAGACGTGAGAGTCTCATGCAATCTCTTCATTTCACCCCTGCTGTGAAAACACAAATAATATGAGAGCTGGCAACTCTGTCATAGGGTCATTGTTTTTTCCCAGCATACCTTTTGTGGATGACTCGTCATATTTGGTAGAACCAAGCAGCTGCAGCTCAAAGGGCACTTATGCAAATTGCTGCAACTCTCTCATCCAGCTGGTAAGTAGTTTTGAATTCTGATATATTTTTCATCCATTTTGCTTTTCTTTCTCCTGGGGAGATAGTAAGATTGGAAATGTAACATATGGAACTAAAGGGCCCTTTGAAACTTCCAGAGTGGTTTTGTATTTCTTATTGAAGTATAGTTTAGTAAAAATGAACAAATATGTAAAAAGAGCCCCCCCGCATTCATGTTGATAAAACTTCCTATCATCTCTCAGTATTATGAGTTCTGCATCTTGCATACAAATTAATTAAGGAAGAATTTTTTTTTAAATATATACTATGTCCCTGTGACTGTATAACCAAGCACTTTAATTACTATAACTCCAATTTCTCTTAGAAGGAGAGAAAATTTAAACCGAATGATGTAAAAAAAAAAATCTAAAGTAAAGTTTGGTACATAAAAGGGTTGTGCTTAGAAGTCCAGTATCTTCTTTTTCTAATCTTTGTAGGGCCCTGAGATACCATATCTCAGAGCTAGGGCATTTTTCTCTATAGAAAAGCCATATGGGTCTTAAGCAAGTGTAATTTTATCAACAAGACAAGGAAGAAACGTTTCCGTGGCCAGTTGATATATAACTTTAATAGTGTCTGAAGCTGGTTGGTGGTTGGAGTGTTAGGATAAGAGGGATTAATGAGTTGATGCTGCTGTTGTAGGCACATAAATTACACAGGTATGTGACAAATTTATCACATGAATGTTACCTGCGAACACAAGATGTCAGTGCATATGTCTGCCTATCCACCTAGTTACAGTTTCCTACTCAGGGTGCTAAATGTTATATCTTTCTATTTATATGCTATACTCTTCTATCTCGACCCTTGAGGCCCACATGCCTGGGTTGATTACGTTAGAATGTCAGCTTAAAGTAAATTTTCTATCTTAATGGCTGGGGAAAAAGTAGAAAATGTGAATGGAGTGCAGACCAATGAAATGGTGTCTGCCTGTACCTGCAGAGAGATTGAAACCATAGCTTGGAGAGTGCCTCTTTCATCTCTCTAGGGTTTTACTTCCAAAACTGTTTGTCGTGAGGGGCCTTCCCAGTAGCATCCCAGCTGAGGACTGGTAGGAGAAGAGTCACATGGGTCTGACCCACCCATCCAGGTAAAAAATGTCTGGCTAATCAGAGTCTCCCCTGCTCCTGCCTGGCTCATTCTCTCTCACTCAGGCTTGGTTTACATTAGGATATTAGGTCAAACTTAGCTGACTTGGGTTGATTTTCTGAGCAAATCAGTCCACACTACAGGGTCCATTCCACCAACTTGAAGGGCTTCTAAGGTCAGTTTTGGTACTCCTGCTTTTCATGAGGAATAATGTCCATTCAATCTTGGATGGTCAACGTTAGGGTAATGCACACAGAGCATTGTGGAATTCAACATTCTCGGCCTCCTGGAGCTGTCCCACTATGCCCCAATGTGACCACTCTGGCCAGCACTTTCAGCTCTGCTGCTCTCCAGGTGTGCAGGAGAAGGTCCCTACTGCCTCCACTGCTCTCCTTGAAGGAGAGGGTGGCCCCCCTTTTGCCAGTCCTGAAAGGAAAGATGGAGCTCACCCTTCAAGTTGATGTCCCTGATTCTCTGGGAGTGCAGGGGATGGGGTGGGGAGTGGGCAGGGTAGGACTACAGGATAAAAGTATGAAAGGCCTTATGTTGAGGTGTGGGCAGGGCCACTGAGTGCCTTAATTTAGCCTTGCCTATCCCTATCCTTTTCTCTTCTCATTTTACTTTAATAATGGTAAAATAGCTTACCAGCAGTTCAAATTTTGTACTTCACTTTACCTGAAGTATCCCTATATTATCCTCTCTGGACTGAGATCTCTTCCTGAGTTAAACTTGATTTAGGGGAGGAAATACTACGTAAGCAGGAATTGGTGTGATGGATTATGGGCCTGATCCTACATTCTATACTCAGCCAAAGTGCTCGTTTTCAAAAGAGTTCTGTCTGAGGAAATGAGTGCAGAACAGGGTCCCCTCAGGATGTACCTGAAGTAGTTCAGCAGCATCTGGTATTTGGAGAACACAAATTACACAGGTAACTCAGAAGGGGATTTCATATACCTTTGAGGGGAAATGTGCATAATCTACAAGAAGCAGTGATGTGTATGGTATCCTGAGGAACACATTCTCTTATGCAAACTTTTTGCCAGGCACTGACTGAACCTTCTGGTGATTATATGACTATTCTCAGAACCAATGAGCTGTGTAGAAGTACTGGCATCCAATCAGGGCCTTAGTCTGTTACATTTTTTTATTGGTTGAAAAAAAATTGCAAATCACTGTTCTCTGTGTCTGGATTCTAACTGGTGTTTATACCGTAATGATCAGTAGCAAGTCAGATTTCAACCCTGCATGTCTTCTTTACTATTTGGCTGTTCAAAGAACTTTGCAGTTTAAGATCTAATTCCCTCTAATGTATTTATTAAGAACCCATTTCAGATGTACTGGAAACACAGAATTAATGTTGACTTAAGTCTTAAGAAAAACAGAAAAATATGAATAATTATCAGTTGTCCATTCCATAGGCCACATACATATAACCAAGGATGGTATTTGGTCTACACAGCATGAGAATTTTTTAAAATGTCCCTCTGTAAAGGACAAAGGCCCAGATGTAGGTTAGGAGTCTAAATACCTTTATGGATCTGGGGGGTCAAGTGTTGATCTGAGTTAGTTTTACAGCTGGAAAAATACTAAAATAAATTCTGCAAATATTAATTTGAAAATACATTTTCTTTGTTTGTCTTTGCACTCCTATGTTTGCATTCTGATATTCTACAAAATGAGTTTACTGATGGGAAAGTTCATTGAAGCATATTCAGTTCTAAATGAACACTGCAGAATATTTGCTGACAACAATTTTGAATTTACAATGGAAAATATTGGATCTGGAGACATTACATTATTTTATTTAAACAATTTGTGAACAGTAAAAGTTTTTAAATCATTGCTATTCATGTGTCTCTTGCTACGATATCAGCTCTTCTGCTTTATTAGATGTATAGAATGCTATATACCTACATAAACAATCAAGTTTGGAAATCTGGTCATTGATTACTATGGGAATTGGACATCAAAATCCCTTTCACAGCTTTGAAAATCCCACCCTGCATTACTTGGAACAAATTGTCTATGCCATTGTGAATCTTTGTTTAAGAAAGGACTAGGGCCGTAACAAGAGGTATGATGGGGCAAAAATAAGAGGTCTCGGTAAACTTAGACTGGTTGACTCTCCTACCTAGCTCTAAATAAAAGCTACCTGGTTGTCAAGGCAAAATGTCACTCCAGTTGCGATCTGTTTTTATTACCTAATGGCAATTCCAAAATAATTCATGAACCCCAAACACACACTTGTTTCCACAAACTAGGTTGCTCTTAGAGTTATTTCTCTCATGACCAGACTTTATCTACCTTCTTCATATTCAGAATGGAGTTTAATGAACTGCAGCTGACCCAATGGGTCAGCAATAGTTAACCTGTTCCTTCCCTAGGATTCCAACCCCTGGAGCCTTGAGAGGAGTGACAAGAGTATCCTGTCACCATTTTATAACCACATTAAGTGCAAAAGGGTCCTTATAAATCGGAACAGAGCAGTAGAGGGCCAAAAAAAATCTTGCTGTGGAATTTCTGCTAATATTGCCTCAATCATGCTGCAGTCATAGACATTCCCTGCCATCAGTTTAAATGGATTCCTGGGAAAACACTTGAGTACGGCAGAAGTCCCAAAGAAATGAATGGCTGGTTGAAGAGTGAGTGTGTAGGTATCACTGCCAGTTTAATAACAAACTGACTTTTCTTACTTGGAAACAGGTGTAGAATCAAGTGTGCGTGTGAGAAGAGGCTGTTAAGAACTGCATTGAACAAATAACGTTTAGTCCTTCTCCTACCCCTGTTAAAGTCAAGGGAGCAGGAATGGGCCATAACGTTGCAATCTGGCTGGATGAGTGAGTGGAGAAAAAAAAAAAAACCTCACACAAAGCATCTCTAACAGCAGTACTGCTATAGAAAAGGCTGGAGTACCAAACACTGCTGCTTTTGAAAGAGATTAAAATACACTAAAAGTTGTACATTATATCAATGAAAACATAATCTCAGACTAAACAGTACATGAAGCAGCATTGCAAAATACCCCAACGTTGCCAGTCTTCCATAACATACAATTCAGTTTTTTTTGGTACGACAGTGAGGAATTACAAATCTTGCTGTGGGAAGTGTATGTATACTGACTGGAATTGCACCTAGGTGCAGAACCATTCCAGATTTTCTTCAGAGGTGCCCAAACTTCTGCTGTTTATCATGCATATGTATGTCTTTCACTTATTCCCTTAAAATGAACATTGGTATCTGTCTGAATGCAGTGGTTTGGGTGAGCTAATATTTTTAACAATTTAGTTACTAAAGTAGTCTCAAAAGCTTCTGTGTATCATTTCCACTACTAATTACCCTTCCATGGACTGAACTACTTTGTGATTCTACAACAGTGTGATCACCTTAACGCTGAATGTATAAGAGGTTTTACAGTGGCAAACCAGCTGACTTGTTGGATGTCTTTCCTTTTACTTCTTCAAAATAAATGGTCAGTGGCTTTGAGGGAGAAGCAGTCTGGGGCTGAGTCCGTAATAAACTGTACAAATGCAGCAGGGAGAATACCAGAGCATCATAATCCTTACCTGCAGCAGCTTGATTACTGTAGTCCTGGTTCAAGGCTGCCATTCAGGTAGTGGGTGGGTGATGTACAGGAATAAGGTGAGCTTTGCAAACCCATTGTCATTTGTGATTGAAGGCACAGTTTGTACCAAAGGTCTTGTGCTATAGAAGAGTTATTAAGGGAATAAGTGATCAACTAAGGCTTAATATTGACACTGCCACATTTTTCATATTTGTCATGACTGTGGGAGCTTATATAACCTCCTATCACCTACTCTTTTATGGAGTCACTGGGCTGTGGCTTTCCATACTATTCACTCCCCCCGAGAAAAGATATGGGGGCTGAGGTAAAAAGTTACGCACAAAAGAGTGAACATTTTTGGACTTACTGAAAGGTTTCATTTTGAAGGCTGGATGAAGTTTTGTTGCTTTACCTTTAAATCTCCTTCCTCTACCACATACATATGATGGGATCGTCATTTACACTGCTACAAAGGGAGAGAAGCAGATGTAAAAGGCCACCAAGTTGGATTGGTAGTATTTAACTCCGGCTTCGCGTAGGTATAAATGGCCACACAAAGCAGTGGGCTGGCTGGCTGGCTCTCATTTCTCATCCGTTAAAAATGACTATAATGTGATGTGTCTTCCTACCTTGCAGGATTGTTGCATGAGAATATTTATCGATTAGTAGTCTCAAGGAGCTCTGAAGATCAGGACTGATGTAAGGGCTAAGTATTATCGTAAGGCATGTAATAAAAAATCGAGAATATAAAATTATTCTCTTTTGAGGTCCGGTTGTTCCCGGTTTTACCCAGATAAGCAGTTTCACTGATACAAGTAGTGTCATTAACAACATCTTTGTCATGAGCGTTTGAAAGTTTATGCATTCATGGCTTCCTGTAGCTATTAAGGCCAGAAGTGATCATTCGATCACATCATCTGGCCTCTTGCATTGAACAGGCCCTTTAATTTCATCCAGTTCCCCCTGCATAGGGCCCAATAACATGTTTGGTTTAAGCATGACTTCCAGAAAAGCATACTGTCTTAAACGGCAGACATCAAGAGACAGTGAGTCTACCATTTCCCCCTGGTAGTTTGTTCCAGTAGTTGGTCAGCCTCTCATTCAATGTGGGGAGCATCTTTTCTCTTTTGGTCTCTCGAAAGCACATTCTGTGCCAGGGCAAGGAAAGGGGAGAGATTCAGTCCAGTGTGAGACTAACTGTCTGGTAGATTGGCTGCTGTTTATTTATGGATAGCTGCTTTCTTAATTATTTATCTTCTCCTGCTCCAAGATATGACTCACTGAAGTATGTTTTTGCTTCATTTTATTATGTTGGTCAAAATCAGAAACAGAATTTGTCTGGGTTTTACTCCTAACTTAATCCCATAAACATTGTGAAGGAGCCTTGACCCAATGCAAACACTATAATTTAACTGACATTAGAACTCATGACATGTTTTTTCTTTAATAAATTTAGCTTTTGCACATGCCAGTAGGCTCATCCATTAAATGAACAAAGGAAAATGTAAGAGTAAGTGGCAGGAAAAATGTCCTAACAGTTATATCTGTAGGTGACTGATTAATCTCCAGGGCTACATCTACACTAGCACACTACGTTGAAGTAGCCTATTTCGACGTACGAACATCGAAATAGGCTACTTCAAAGCGTATCATCTACACTCCCTCCAGGGTTGGTGCCATCGATGTTCAACATCGAAGTAGCAACAGAGAACGTCAAAAGGAGCTGCCCCGCAAGGAAATGAGGAGCGTCCACGCACACAAGTGCTCCCTGTTGAAATAAGGGGCCAGCAAAGTCCCAAGCTGCTCCCTTAAAGGGCCCCTCCCAGACACACTTGGCCTGCACAGCACGAGATCCACAGAGCCAACAACTGGTTGCAGACCCCATGCACACAGCATGGACCCCCAGCTGCAGCAGCAGCAGCCACCAGAAGCCCTGGGCTAAGGGCTGATGCACGCAGTGACCATAGAGCCCTGCAGGGCTGGACAGGGCATCTCTCAACCCCTCAGCTGATGGCCGCCATGGAGGACCCCGTTATTTTGACGTAGCGGGACATAGATTGTCTACACACGCCCTACTTCAATGTTGAATGTCGAAGTAGGGCACTATTCTCATCTTCGGATAGAAATAGCGATTTCGATGTCTCGCCACCTAATGTCGATTTGAACATCGAAATACCTCATGGCATGTGTAGATGCAAAACGTACTATTTCGACATTGTGCCAGCTACTTCGAAGTAGCCGGCTAGTGTAGATGCACCCCAAATGGAGGAGGTAAGAAAAAAAAAGTTGCTGAAGCTATTAGCTAAAGTGCATAAAGCAGCTGAGCATATACCTTAAGCAGCACTGTGACACTAGCAGAGTCATAAGTACAGCAACTTACTGACTCAGAGTAGCTATAATAAACTTTATTTCTTCTTCAGAGCTCCTCAGTTGTACTGCTCCTCTGTATTCTAGTCCTCCTAAGTGTCATTGCTTTCTGGCTGCTTTGACACTCGCATTTCTCTTTCGAAGTAGGCATGCAAATAAGGGAAATCAAAAATGCAAAGGAGGTGCAGATTTACATATCAGGTACCTCATTTGCATATTCTTTCGAAAGAGCTTCTTTTGAAAGAAGAAGAGCAGTGTAGACACGGCTCTTTCGAAAGTAAACCCCATCTTCGAAAGAACCCTTCTCCCCTTTTTTATGGGAAGAAGCATTCTTTTGAAGATGGTGTTTACTTTCTAAAGAGCCATGTCTACACTGCTTTTCTTCTTTCAAAAGAAGCTCTTTCGAAAGAATATGCAAATGAGGTACCTGATATGTAAATCTGCACCTCATCTGCAATTTCAATTTCCCTCATTTGCATTCCTCTTTTGAAAGAAGAATGCAAGTGTAGATGCAGCCTCTGTGTCTCAGAGCAGGTGCATGGATCAGGCCAATTAAGAGGGCTCTCTCATCTCCAGTTTCTATGATTCCCTATTATATTTCTTAAATTCTTCATTTCTAGAAGCCTTCCTTCTCACCTTGCACCAGAGATCATCCTTCCCATTGAGATGAAATAGAGAGTGGTGGTGGTGGTGTTTTCAGTTCATAGCATTTTGCTGGTTTCTTTTCATGCCATAAATAAGAGGTTTTGGGGATTTATTTTTTTTATCATTTCCACCTGTCATCCAAACAAGAATTAATGGACCATCCAGTACAGTACTCCTTCTGTGGATAAAAGTCTCAAAGTCTCCTTTGTTATGCCATATCCAGCAGGCCATGGAGGTGCTATCCAGAAGTGTCCAAACCTAAATCTTTGGGTATACAGAGAGGTCTCTGAACCTTTGCTGAATGTTTCAGTGGCAACTGGCCGAGCTTAGTTTATTCCTAGGAGGAGGTGGTTAGAGTTAAAGAACTCTAGATAAAGCTAAAGACAAGGGCTGTTTAGAATTCCCAGGTCTTCCACCATATCATTGGTGGTAGTAGTAGTAGTAGTAGCATCCTTTCATTGTTACCACACAGAAATTGCCTAATTCTGCATAACTCAATTTCCCCATTTTTCTAGTGATTGCCATGACAAAGTCACCATTTGCCGCCTCATTAACACAGTAGTGGTTTCTTACTATATTTATGAAAGGAAATAACTTTTGGCAGATGTTGACTTTTTCATGGCACCACTCATAATGATTAACTACTGAGCCCTGGGAAAATCAGATTCTGGACTTCCTCAGTGCCATGTGTTGAAACTGTTTCACTGTGAATAAATTATGAAAGAGCGATTGGGAAGCAGGTCTCCTACCTTCCAGGTGGGTATGGCTCCCTGTAAGCTGCATGGCTGAGCAGCTGTATGACTGTCTATTTTGTGCTGCACAGATACTCCATGAAGTCGTCATGCAGGCCAGGGAAACTGGCAGCTGGAAGACGTCTGCCCACCCTGGCTATGAACGAGCCCATCTTCCAATCGGCCAAGCCTGGTGGGCTCCAGCCCAAACTCTGCCACAGGCAATCCAGCCAAGGCAATCCTTTGGGGCAATCACTGGCCCCCATCTGGCCATGGTAGCCCATGGCCTCAGCCCCAATTCTGCCATGGCCCCCAGGCCCTGGCACTCCAACTATGGCAGCCTGGCCCCAGCCTCCAGCCAGCCCTGGCCCCATCCAACAGTGGCCGCCTGCTTCCCCACCCCCACATCTAGATGCTGTGGCCTGGCTCCAGCTCCCATCTAAATGTTTCCCCGCTTCTGGCTGTGGCAGCTGAGGCTTGTTCCCCATCCAGACACGGCTCCCATACTGCTTCATCCTTGTCTCATGGCAGCCTGGCCCTGGTCCTCATCCAGGAGCAGCACCAGCCCTTATTTTGCAACTGTGAGTAGACAGAGCACAGGGAAGTGGGGAGTCCAGCCAGCGCCCTCACAGCCTTGCACCCCAACCCTCTGCTCCCTCTCCATCCACATTACAAAACCCTTGCTTCATCCTTACCATCAGAGGTGGAAAAAGTACCCCAAAAGTTATTTAAGTAAAAGTGCATCTACTTTCACTTCTGGATACTTGAGTACAATCAATTGTGATGTGAGCATCTGCGCACATGTGTACTTTTACTCAAGTCATTTTCCAGAGAAACCCCAGTGACTTGTATTTAAGTACCCACCCCCAGCAACTGTACTTTTACTCAAGTAACTTTTTGGTGACTGTTCCCACCTCTGCCTATCACACTGACTTTCTTATGCGAGCCAATCAAATTAATTTGTCTGAGCTGGGGTAAAATTAGAGGGAACCCTGCTTGTTGGTGCCCTAGCCAGGGGATTATGGAGCCATTTGCATTTTCACTCTCTCTTGCCCAATGACCGTTCCATTGTGGATAAATATGTAAATAGTCAGTGGGCCAAAGGGCGAGCAAGCATGAGAGAATGACTCTGCCGTCCAGGGCTTAAGGCACCTGCCCACTCATTCTATTCCTTGTATGGGGGAGTAGGTGCCTAAATCTGTCTTTGTGGATCACACCATGTCTTGTATTTTTGTAGGCACCCCAAGTTAGTCACTGCATCACTGAGCATCACAGTGCCTATGTCCCTTTGTGGATCCCACACATCGTAGTTGGACAAGTGTCGTGTGAGATGGCATCAGAAATCCCAAATGTGTCTATAAAGGGCATGACTTCGTCATTTGAGAAAGGGTCTGAAGTACAGGACTCGTGATCTATACATAAATAATAGTACTTTATTCTATTTATTGATTAAAACAAAAAAGCAGTCAAGTAGCACTTTAAAGACTAACAAAATAATTTATTAGGTGAGCTTTCGTGGGACAGACCCACTTCTTCAGACCATAGCCATATCAGAACAGGTCTGAAGAAGTGGGTTTGTCCCACGAAAGCTCACCTAATAAATTATTTTGTTTGTCTTTACAGTGCTATTTGACTGCTTTTTGTTCTGATAGCATATAGACTAGCACGGCTTTCTCTCCATTACCATTTATTAATTATGTAAGTTCTTTGAAACATGAAGCTCCCTTAAAATAGGGTTACAGTCTCCTACAGATGAGGAAGAAATCTCATCCACTTGGTGGAATTCCATCTTGTGTTAGTTTCTTTTTTGGGAAGTACTCAGGCATTATGGTGTTAGGTATAACAACTTAGACAAGGCACAGTGTTATCAGGCAGGTAAACTGGATTTATCCCCATTTTGTGGCTGGGATAACTCAGAAAGAAAGCTTAGGTGATTTGCCTCATGCACAGAGGCATAGGTGGTGTGTCAGTGTTAGGATTTTGAACCCAAGAAAACCCGGCTTTTGGTCTTGTGCTCAGACCATTAGATTACACTTCCCTCTGTCAGCTCAAAAGAAGTATGAAAGCAGCCACAAATGCTAAACTTTATTCTTCATGGGTGGGAATTCTGCAGCTTGCCTCCTGTCCCCCTACTTCTTTTGGGAAATGCAATGTGTGGTGTGCCATGATACCATCCATTTTAGGTGGAAATCATGGGGAGAAGAGGAGCAGAATAAGAAGCCAGAGTATTTGTTCACTGTTCAGTGCATTTTTTACAATGATTCTAAAATAGTGTGTAGTTCAGCAGAGGAGGCGGTGGGCAAAGTATCACTGATGGCTCATGTGCTGCTAGCGTGCATGGGTATTGAAGATTCATTTAATAAAGGAATTTTGCCAAGCTTTCCACAATCTATGCTTGCCTTTTCCCCCAACTGTTAGGGCTGAACTGCTATTTCAGATCAAGTGCTGCTGTGGACATACAGCCACAAAATAGCTCTCCTCAGCAATTCCCTTAAAATCTGTGTGTGTGTGTGTGTGTGTGTGTGTGCGTGCACGCGTGTGCGCTGATTTATGGAAACTAGCACCTATGACTGAACCATTTTGTATTTAATTTACTGATGCTATAGACAGTATGAACAATAATCACTTCCCCAGATTTGCAGCTTTTGCTTATCACTGCATTGTCAGTCAGCAGCACCTTCCTGACAGCTACCTGGGGGCAGATTTTGATCAGCAGACACAGCTGGACTGGAGGCAGCAGTTGAGATTGAGATTGTGTAGAATCTTGCTGAAATTTAGTGGGAAATGTTTTATATCAGTCCAGCTTCTGATGGCAGGTATGTGCTATCGATGGCTGAGCCACAGCGTTTTTCTGTTGTTCTGTTTAATACAAAACCTCCAAGGTTTATTAGAGAAGGTGGTTTGCACACCCTGGAATATATAGCCATGTAATTTCTGAAGTTACTCATAATTGAATTGGAGGGGTCTTGCCTTTGTAAGCATTTTGGCTGATGAACACAGGTTCTCTCACTGGCTGGAAAGAGAACAAAACACACTGTAATCCAACTCTACTGTGAGTCTCTCCAGGAACAATATAATTACATTAAAGAGAGGCTATTTTAAACGAAAGGAAAAAAGATTTTAAAAACAAATCATCGTTTGTTGTGACATTCACACTATTTAATCCTCTCCCACTGGTGACATTGACTTAAAACACTCCAAGGAGTTCAGCTGGAGCAGATTCAAAACATGCACAAGACACCTGATGTGTTCATTCATAGAAATTTGGGCTGAACAGCGGGGAAAATCTTTGACAGTGCAATGCACTACTCTGTGAATAGTCTGCTTCAGTAAGAGGTGGAAGCGTAATCACTTGGGCCTTTTAGAAAAAAAATTGGACAAAAAACTAAGGAATGTGCTATAGGCAACAATCCTGTATTGGCCTTCAGGGGGTGAACTGGATGGTTAAACAGACCTTTTCCATTTCGCATGGCTATAAATTTCTGGATGCTTATTCCTAACTGATTCAGATAAAGCTATATTCTCTTCCCTCGCCCCCAAGCATCTATTAATGTAACAAAATTCAAACCACTTTTCTTTCCAGTGCATAGAAAACCCGCTTGCCTAAGCAATGAAGTTATACTGACCTAATATCTTGTGTAGACAGCGCTGTGTTGATGCGAAGGGTTTCCCCTGTCAACATAGCCATGACTTCTCAGGGAGGCAGAGTGCCCTCAGCAATGGGAGAAGCCCTACTTTTGGTCTAGGTCAGGGGTAGGCAACCAAAACAACAAGAGCCATTTTTTTCAAATTTGGTTAAAAAAAAAAAAAAAAAAAATCAAGAGCCACAATGCATGTGAATATGAGACAGTCCTTAATAAATAACATCAAACCACTCCTTTTAAGAACAGAGCACACACAATGGCTGCGTCTACACTAGCCCCCTCCTTTCGGAAGGGGCATGGTAATGAGCGAGTTGGGAAGATGCTAATGAGGCGCTGGCAAGAATGTGCAGCGCCTCATTAGCACAATGGTGGCCAGATGTGATTTGAAAGCGCTGCTTTCGAATCGCACGCCGCCTGTGTAGACGCGGGGGCCTTTTGAAAACAGCCCCCAGACTTCAAAAATCCCTTCTTCCTAAAACCAAATAGGAAGAAGGGGCTTTCAAAGTCCAGGAGTCCTTGCAAAAGGCCCCCATCTACATGGGCAGTGCACAATTATGCTAATGAGGTGCTGCCTATTCATGGCAGCACCTCATTAGCATCCTCCCAACTTGCTCATTACCATGCCCCCTCTGAAAGGAAGGGGCTAGTGGAGACGTAGCCAATGATTTGTAATGCAATACATGCTTACTGCAGGGTGTTCACAAACGTTTTACATATTCTGTTTCCTCACACTTTACATGTCTATGTGTGTACCACTGTTGTCCTGACTTTTACTTCCAAACCTGTTTTAATGATGCTAGTTTTACTTCATGTTTAATTTCAGTTTTCTTTCTTAAAATGCATGCTGCAATCTTCCTTTCTCTTTTCAAATCAAGACTTTATTAGCAACATTATCAAAAGACAGATGCAGTACCCTATCCCACCATGCACTGCACATGTTAAAGGGGACGTTACCCAACATTTTGAGATCACACATTGGCCGTGTCTACACGTGCCCCAAACTTCGAAATGGCCATGCAAATGGCCATTTCGAAGTTTACTAATGAAGCGCTGAAATGTATATTCAGCGCTTCATTAGCATGCGGGCGGCAGCAGCGCTTCGAAATTCACGCGCCTTGCTGCCGTGCGGCGCATCCAGACGGGGCTCCTTTTCGAAAGGGCCCCGCCTATTTCGAAGTCCCCTTATTCCCATGAGCTCATGGGAATAAGGGGACTTCGAAGTACGTGGCTTCCTTTCGAAAAGGAGCCTCGTCTGGACGCGCCGCGTGGCGGCAAGGTGCGTCAATTTCGAAGCGCTGCTGCCGCCCGCATGCTAATGAAGCGCTGAATATGCATTTCAGCGCTTCATTAGTAAACTTCGAAATGGCCATTTCGAAGTTTGGGGCACATGTAGACGTAGCCATTGTTTGCTATTTAAACAAAAAAGCAGTAAAGTTTTGTTTTGATAGTACATAGACTGGCACGGCTTTCTCTCTGTTTGCTATTTAGGTAGGAGTTGTTCATTTTTGGGCTTTTAGACATTCACTGTTTATCAAATAATCAGGAGGATTTTTTGCTTTTTAACTTTGCAATTATAGTGTTGGAAACCACAAAGAAGTCCTTAAAGAGCCACATGTGGCTCCAGAGCCACAGGTCGCAGACTCCTGGTCTAGGTAGAGTCCTCACTTATTACTAGTGCAGGGGTGGGGAACCTATCACCTGCAGGTTGTATTTGGCCTGCGGCTTGCTTTGGTTCAGCCTACGCTGCTCAGGGCTCTCCTATCTGCCCTGCAAGGGTGCGAGTTGGTGCAGGTGCTCCAGACATGTGGGGTGGGGGCACCATGGCTGGAGCATGAGCACCAGCTCCCCTTGGGGAAGGGGCAGTCCTGAGCTACAGGAGTCTGGTCTAGGTAAGCTGGAGGAAACGAATCCTGCTCACTCTGGAGAACCACCACCATCACCCCATTGGTTGAATTGCAACCAATGGGAGTGGCAGGGAGTGTGTGGTACCAGCAGGGGTAGTTGCCTGCAGTGTGCAGAGCCATATGCATACCTCTCCTCCAGGCTGCACCAGGTAGGAGCCCCCAGTCAGTGTTTCCACTATTTTTTTCTATCTGTGAGCAGGGTACATGTTGTTCTGTGCACTGAGGCATGTGTGGCTGTGCACCAGCAATAGAAACACATCTTGCTGGCTGTGGGTGAATGCAGGCACTCTGCTAATCAGGTGGGTGGCACCTGACTCTCTCCTGGGTGGCCACACACACACACTCACACTCAGCTTACCGGGTATCTGTCCCCAACACCTGCCACTTCTGCCCAGGCACCACACCACACCCTGCTCCTGCATCCAACTTCCAGGTCCTGCCTTCCACCCCAGCGCACTCCCACAAGCCACCCCTGCCCCACGTCCCCTTCTGCACCTTCCCTCACCCCAGTCACTGTGGTCCCACAGCTCCCTTCCCACCCCCGCCTGCTACTGAACCCTCCCTTCTACATAACCCCGACCTGCACCCCCATCCTGCATCCCTTCCTTCCTTCTACCCACACCCTGCACTCCCACCTCCCAGCCCAGACCTTAGACCCCACCTCTCCCTGTTCTCAGGCAACCCCCTCGTTTTTGACTCCACACCAGAGTCTAAGGAGACCCCACAAAAGTACTAGCCCCAATCCTCCTAGGCGCTGGTGTGGAGCTTGAGGGTGGTGAAATAAATGCCTTTCCTTCTTCTTATTTGGGAGCCACTTGCAGGGGAGGGGGCAAATCAGCGAGGGGTTTTTCTGGTTTATTTTTGTTTGCTTCTCACTTGCAAGTTCCCTCCCAACTGGTTTTTGCTGTGCGTCACTGGCTCCCCCACTAGGTGCGCAATGATGCTGCTGCAGTGCTACAAGTGTAGACCAGCCCCATGTAAGTGGACATGGTAGAAACGTGGAGGAGAGGCGTTCGTGTAGTATTTTGGCTGGGACTAGAAATGGAAATAGTGGAAGTTTTATAAGAGAGCTCTTTCTCCAGCTCAGTACTGTAGATGTGGGATCATCTGAATGTTCAGAGGATTGCCTGAACCAGAACTGATTTCCAAAGCCTTTGAAGTTTCCTTATCCCTCAGCAAGGGTTCTGATTAATTGTATGTCCCTTGAGTTCTATATTAATTTAAAAAAAATACAGGGCCAGTAATGGACTTCTAGTTCTAGTGAAGATGGTGCTCTTTACTTTTTTGCAATAGTGTGCTTGTTAATGTATATACTGATTTGGTACACAGCCTTTCCTTTTAATCTTAGTAATTTTATGGCAAAACACTGGGGAAGAAATGCAGCATTGGTGTAAAAGATCTTGCTGTATCTTAGGGCTTGTCTTCATTGCAGAGTTAACTCAGGTTATAACTTTTGTGTTGTCTTGAATTCATGTCTCGTGCACTCACACAAATCCTTAACTTCAGTGCAGTGGTACTTTTGTATTGGAACTCGCTGGCCCATTAAGGGGTATAGGCCACAGCTTGTTGGCTGCTACCATAACCGCTCTATAGTGTGGAAGCTGGCTAAGTTCATCGGCATGTTACTGCTCCATCATTACCGTCCCACAAGTCCATCCAGATTGCCAGAAAGGACAGACACAGTTCACAATTCTCTCAAAGTTCACAGAGGGTGCATCTACACTTGCATTCCTCTTTCGAAAGAGGCATGCAAATGAGGAAAATTTAAAATGCAAATGAGGTATAAATTTGCATATTTGACACCACATTTGCATATTCTAATTTCAAAAGGGAAGGCGGATTCTTTTGAAGATACGGTTTACTTTCAAAAGAGCACCGTCTACCCTGGCTTTCTTCTTTCAAAAGAAGCTCTTTCAAAATTAGAATATGCAAACAAGGCACCAAATACGCAAATTTACACCTCGTTTGCATGCCTCTTTCGAAAGAGGAATGCAAGTGTAGATGCACCCCCAGAGAGAGGATTCATAGAGCAGCTCAGATTACTGCAGTGCAAAGAGCAATGGCACCTGGCAGCAGAATTCTCCCTACCACACACAAGTGTGTGCAGCTCAAGTGTGATTTCACTGGGTGTGCCTCACTCACGCTGGGCTATCTCTAGAACACAAACTCTAGTTTGGATAACTTGAGCTAACTCTTGAGTAGAAACCTATCCTTAACCTAAAGAAGCCCATATATTCTTTTGCCCCAAATTATTGTCTGTCTCTTCTGTCCCACCTGTTGGATAGGATGGATAAGGCCTATGAAGTGCTAATCAGTTCTCTCTTTTAAGTAATTAATTCCAGAAACATGGGCATCCTCTAACGTTATGCACAAGACAAGTAGGGTCAAGTTTTGTGGTTTTGCTTTGCAGTGGTCATCCCAATGCTGTCTGGTCTGTATGCATAGGGCCCGATCCTGCTGTGAAGGAAGTAAATGGAATTTCCGGCAGTGATTTCAATGGGAACAGGGAGAACTGTGATGTGTGTGGCCAACATGGATCATTACCTTATTCACGAATGCTTAGAATTTCATGCTGCCAGAGATTTTGAATGTTTTTTTCCTTGAAAATCACAGCGTTATACTTTTCTGTCCATGTCACAATCCTAATCTTTCCTGAAAAAATAACATGAAAATTGGCTGCCAGTTGACAATCATCCAGTTTCTGTAGTTGAGAACAAACATCTTGCCTCTCACTGTGAGAGGTCTTCTGACAACAAGGGAAAAGAAGGAGAGATGTGAATGGAAAAATCTTAGAAAAATGCTATCTTAGTGTGGTTGTGGCTGACAGTCAAATTCTGCAGCATTTTGGAAACTCTCAAATTAGATAAAGGGCAAGCAATCCCCCCTCCACGCTCCTGCTTAACCATAACAATTTGCCTGTAAGCATGTCAGTATTACAGATATTTTCTGCTATTCTTTTTCAGATCCTCTTAAAGTTCTTTCATAAAAGTGTATGTAAAAAGCTCATCTTTTAGTAAAAGTGGCTTGACTTAATATCAGAGCCAGTCACGCTTACTCCCACTGAGTAGTCATTTCATCCCTCAAGTAGTGAGTCCAGTTGTTCACAGGGTTGATTCATCATAAGAGTGGCAGAATCTGTCCCTTAGATTTGAGGTGAAACAGTCTACCAGTCACTATATTTTGCTTCTTGCTGAACTTATTCAGTTGTACAGAGAAATGTAATGTAGAGAATGATTTGTAAATCTTAGTTTGTAGACTATCTTTCTGGAATTACACAGGCCTTTATCAGAGACACAGAACTTTTACTGTAACATTTTGCTGGATCCTTTCAAGAGCAATGCTGCTGCCAAATTGATTCAGTGACAGACAGTACTAGAACAAGATGAGATTGAAGATGTTGGGGAAGCAATACCCCAGCCCTTCCATTTGTAATTAGTATAACTGTGTCAGAAAACAAGACACATCCAAGAATATTTCCATCCTTTGAAACAGAGAGACTGAGTTACAACCAAATTCTTTTGTGACTTTTGTTTTATATCTGGCCAGTCTTTGGAATTAGGTAATGGAAAGCTAATCTTTCATGCTGAGAACTATTTTTCAAAACCCACAACTAATCTGTCCACCTGCTCAAATATGAAGTACAAAAAGATATTTAACATTTGTTGTTCTTGTTCCTCCAAAGACAGTGTTCTTAAATATTACGTGCTACAGTGGGTTGTTAAGGTTCAATTAAACTCTCAGATTAATAGCTGTTCTAAATGTCATATAGCATGGAGTAGCTACCCAGAAATCTGACTCCTAATGTGATGGTTAAGAACATACCATTCCTTCTGAAATGGCTTGATTAATAAGAATGTGCTTTCACCATACTTAAACTTGTATGCTGCATGACTCTTCAATCAACCAGAAATCTAGCCTCTAGCTCACTACCACTTGAAGTTATTGTGGGATTGACACCAGTATCCAATGGTATACCTCTCTCTTACATTCACATTGGTTTCTAATGATGCAGCTCCTGAAAATAGTGTAAATGAATGGCAGAGGACCTATTGCTGAATGGGAAGAAGGTCTGTCATTCAGTGCAGCCATGAATAATAGAGCCATTTTGGATTAGAGCTGTATAGATTATTGCATCTCTTTTATGTGTTTGTCTATTACAGCAGAATCTGCATAGTTCTACAGAACTCTCAGTCCTGTGAGTATTCATCCAGCCTGATTATCTCTTGTGCAGGGGTGCTGCTTGGATAAATTGTATAGCAGGGGAGCCATTGCACTCCTAGTTTCGGTACCTATGCTCTCGTGTATTCAGTGACCATTTGGCGAAACCCATATGCGAGTTACTGCACCTCTTTATCCCTCTCTTCTTCATTCCCCACTCCAGGAGCCTCTTCTCAGAAGGGTCAAAAAACAGGGGATCTAGTATCAATACTGTTGGCCCATTGGAAAAACTCTTGCAAGGGAGTCGTGTGTCCTGAGGGACTCGAGCAATTCAATGCCATCTCTTTTGGAAGAACCTACTAAAGAACTACCCTGCTGGCCATGGGCTGGAGGGTAATATTTTTGATCTTCCTACCGTTACATAAAGAGCAGGGAATGAGCGAACGCTGTTAAAGGGCACTTGGGTGAGATAGCTGGCCTATCACTTCCATTATTCTTTCTTCACACATTGCCACCGTGTGGAATACTCCTAATCTTGGAAAAAGCTCATTTCTACAAATATCAAAATGATCCCATCTGTAAGTTGTTGAAAGGGCATCAGCACTGAAAAAGGGAAAGAAAATTTTTAGTGTACTTTTTGACAGGTGTTCCTGGGATGACATTAAGAAAGGGGAGTTTTGAGATGAATAACTGGGAAGAGAAAGGGGGTAACAGAGTGGGTCACCCTGACTGTGAGTAGTAGCCCTGTGGAATTCTCTTCCATAGGAACTTCTTGAACTTTCCCCCTCCTTTGGGACTCAAAATAAACCAAGCACCAGAAAATATATTGCAGGGAGCAATTCTGCATTGGCAGGGAAATGAACTGGATGAGGTAATTAATTTCCATCTTTATCGTCTATGAGCACCCAGACTCCTCAAGCAGTTTCTTCAAGACTAATTTCCTTAGATAGAACTGGTCAGAAATTTTGTTATTAAAAAAGGCCATTTTTTACTATAATTTTTTTTCTTTAATCATGTGCTCCCAAGACTTGCCATACAGTGACCTTCTTTACTAAGGACACAAGTTGCCTCCCTAGACGGTTTTCCCAAACTGTGAATGCTTTAGTAAAATTACATGTTATGTTGCATGTGGTATTAATCTCAGACAAAAGTTAGAACGGGTTTGATTTGATTTCCACAAAACATCTTTTAAGTCTTTGAAGACTGATATCAGTAATTTTCCGGAACCACATCTGTGAAGTTTGGATCACGGTTTCTTTGTAATAAGAGCATTTGACCCTGAAAGGCATTGAACACTCTAAAATCTAACTAGCATCACTTGTGGCAGATCAGAGTCTAATTGGAATCATTTGTGGCAGCTGCTAATCACTGCTCCTTTACTGGCCAGAAGTGAGCCCTAAGAAGAAATAAGGTAAATTTCACCCACAGTGAATGGAAGATTTTGCACTGCTGAAGAGGGCTGTACTGGCAGGACTATATTCCATTGTACTTAGTAATGTGATATTGTATGTGAACCGTATCTGACTTCAGAAATGTACCCTCTTTGTTTGATACGTCTCTCTCTGTACTGGGCTGAACTCTCTTGAACTTTGGATCTGTATCTGAACCTCATGATTTGGCCTATTTCTGTAGTTTTAATGGAATAAGTTGCTTTCTTCATCAGTTGTTATGATTCACACAGTTTGAAAACAAATTTCAAAATAAGAAAATGTAATGGGGCCAAGATTTCCTACTCATATAGTATTAGGTGTTATCTTCAGGTCCCAGCTCCTGGATTCATGTGGTTATTTGGGAATCTTGGCTTTCATTTTAAAAATAAAAGTAAGTTTCTAGCACCCATGGCCATGGATAAAAGCTTGAAAACAGAGGCCATGTCTACACTAGCCCCAAACTTCGAAATGGCCATGTAAATCTGCTCATAGGAATAAGGGGACTTCGAAGTAGGCGGGGTCCTTTTGAAAAGGAGCCCCCTTGGGACAAGCCGTGCGGCAGCGAGGCATGTCAATTTCGAAGTGCCACAGCCACCTGCATGCTAATGAAGCACTGAATATGTATTTCAGCACTTCATTAGTAAACTTCGAAACGGCCATTTGCACGGCCATTTCGAAGTTTGGGGCTAGTGTAGACACAGCCATAAAGTAGCAAACACCAGCCAACAAAGAACAAGAATCCAAAATGTAGTATTTTAAAAAAAATTCATAATTCTAATATTAAGATTCTTTAACTCATTATTTTTGAATGGTTGGGGTTAGCAGTTACGTAATGTACTGCATAGTTGAGAAACAAAAGGGAGAAGCTAGCTTCACAGTGCAGGCAAACATTGTGTCCTGAAGTCAAATGAGGTGGTATGGGAAGCATCTCGGTATGAATCAGAAGGACCCAAACAATTGTATTGCAGATATATGAGAGAGAGAGAGAGAGATTTGCAGGCTTTATTTGTGGTATATTGCAGAGGTAATTTGGCAAAGTAATAGTTTTCTTTCCCCTCCCCCCTAGAGTTAAACTATACAAATGTAGTAGGCCCAGCGATGTGATTCTCCACTGCTTTGTGCCTGGTATTGTCATTTAGTGATAATGCAAATTGCAAAAAATTGGAAAATCACACCCAATAATTCCAGTACAGATAAGTTTCAGAGACACTCAGACCCAAACAACATTCTGAGGGAGGATATCCAATTACAAGCATAACCTCATTACAAGAATGAACTCTCATTGGCTGTTTACTGGTCCCACAGAGAGGATAGCTTTATTGTTTTTCTGAAAGTAATTATAATAAAAACTTTTACAAGAGACAGAAAGAAACTAATAATCACCAAGCTGCTAAATGCTCCGTAAACCATCTCCAGCACAAAGGAGGGTCATTGTGACACTCATCCTTTGAAGCTGAAGTAAAAGATTTGTCTTTGCGTGCTGAGTTATAAACTTCTGAAAAGTGAATTTTCTCAGGAAAATATTGACACAATCTTCAACAACGGTACAATTAGCATCTCTAGTGTGAAAAAGCACCTTAGAGCAGTGTTTTTCAGTGACCAATCCATGTACTAGTGCTGGTCCCTGAGAAATTCCTGATACAGTTTATGAAGGCAACAAGCTGGTGCCAGGCAGTGAAAAGACTGAGAAACATAAGATTGGAAGATTTCTAAGCAATACCTGAAGTCTTGTGATGGAGAAATGCATCTGAGATGAAAAAGGAGAAAATACAATATTAAAACTGAGATACTTTTCAGATATGGAAAATATGCTTTTATGTTGTTTCTCATTCTGGAGTGTTACTGGAATGTATGGGAAAGCAGACAGTTATGCTGTGAAGGGGAAAAGACAACAATGGCTCATTTTAAAAGAATAAGTCTGAAGCCTTCGCTATAATAAATTCTTTGGTTGACTTGGAAGCACTGCAGCAAGCAAGCTGATTGTGAAATCTGAGACCTGCAATAAGGGAACTGATTCTACTCTAAGGTTGCCAATTTTCTCAACTGGATGGATCAGACACTGTTGCCATTAATGGCACCATTTGTCTGGTTGGGAAAGTTGGCAACCCTATAAATCTGTTTCCACTAAACAACAAAACTTCCATAAAATATAATGGGGAAAGGATCAAATCTAAGCGTATTTTACTGGTTTCTCTCTCACACCCCTCTACAAATTTTTCTGGAGAGTTAGTATAATGGTAGTAGTTTCTTTACACTTTTGAACATGGCTGTGGTTTAATGAGAGGTACCTCTAAACCTTTGATGAAGCACCTCCAAACGATCAAAACCCTTGAACAATTGCCATTCATATTGAACCAATTCAAATGAAGAGATGCGTGTTCGAACTAAAGAGCTCCTGCTCTCTCGGAAAGTGACTCGGCGCTCTGTAAGGTGGCATCTTCTCTCAATACCTACAAAGTCCCTCGCAAGAATTGTTTTTTATTCTGACTCAGTGAAAGTAGGCTTGAAAAGATCTCCCAGAAGACCTAAAAGATAGCGATTGGATACTAACAACAGATTCCTGTTCCTCACAGGCATTCTGCTCTGTTAATGCATGAAAGTTGGTTGAGGACAGAACACTATGGAAGAAGTGCATAACGTGTTCAGCGGCCTCTATGCTGACCACAGAGGGGTTGCCAGAATTGTCAGGCCCCTGGGAAGGTCTGATTGGAGGCGACTACATGCCCCTGGGAGCGGCAGGGCCTTGGGTGGAAAGGGAAGTGCTAGGTGTGGCCAGGCCTTAGCGCTGCCGAGAGCACGTCACCTGGGGCTCCAATAGCAATTTAAGAGGGCCTGGGACTCCAACTGCTGCCATTGCCACAGTAGCAGCTACCGGTCAACTCAAGTCCTTTTGAATCACTGGGCCAATTGTTCTCTTTCCCGATTGAGGGGCCTGGCTGTCTGCATCATAAGAACTAACTAAAAGAGTTATTTGGCGTGCTTGTTCTTTCCCTTCATTTAATAATGAAACAAAAACATAAAATATATATTGTGTTGGAGGAAAAATAGTCTGGTTTGCTAGTGTGAATTTAATTGTTCCAGTTGTTGGAGATAAGTAACTGACATACGAAGCAAAGAGATGTCACGTACAAAAGAGCCTATATCTATCTTATCTCACATTCACGTATATGGAGGTGGCTTTTTATGATGTTTCTATACAAGTACACATTGTATTTGACCAGCTTTAATTGTCTTTGCAAGATTTTAGGCTACTTAATCTATTTTTAGATTCTAGGAACGTCACTCTCTCCATGTCACGCTGACGCATAGTAAGGCGCGTATCTATAACCTTCCAAGTGGCCTAGACCATTGTGCTATTAGTGATCAGTCAATCAGTCAGTACCCATGTTCTCCCACTAATTTGCATGCAGGGCCATTGCTTGTGTCATCCTAGGCATGTGTGCTCTCCATGTGCACCATCACAGCTTTGCGCAGACAGCTGCCACAGCACACCTCAAACAAAGCACCCGCTGACCACAAGCTCATCTAAGATGCGAAGATGCCCCACTGATGTTGTTATTGATAAAGTGCAGTAATAGCACCTGGCACGCTCTGGGGATACCAACACACGACAATGAACGCAGCTGATTGAATGATAGGACTTTCCATTCCACCCTTGGCTGGACAAAGATAGTTGCTCTGAGATAAATTTTTGTACTGCAAGATAAACAAGTCTGACATAGTTACTGCCCTCAATGTGGCTAGTTATCACCCATTACCTTGTACGTGTCGGTTCAGTCAAAATACCTCTATTACATACTAACATCCTGAACGTATCTTTTTGGAGGGGTCAGCGTGCCCCCGGGTATCCCTGAGGAATATCTTTATACCATTCTTGATATCAGGCTCTTCTGGTACTATTTGATATCAGGATGTGTTTGTGTGAGAACTCTGTGACTTGCACTTCTTGGGAGTGTGCATTTCTACTATATTATTCTGGTTCTTGCCAAATTTTGTAGCAGGTCCTGCCCCATTCCAGGCCCCTAATGCAAGGACTTGTATCTTAGGCTCTTTTCCTACTACAGTAACTTGTGAATTGCTTGGCTACACCCATGTACCCAGCTGCCATCCACCCAAATCAAAGTACATCCCTTGGTATAATATTCCAAGTGCAGACCAACGCAGTCACCTGCACAACAACACAGCCATCTTGCACAATAACGCAAACACACAGAGCTCCTTGTTGCAGCTCATCCCCTCACTTGCTACCTGTACAAATCCACACAATTCTGTCAGCACAATTACGCCCACAAAACACAAGCTGCACATTCAATTACCCTAAACACAGAGAGCCCCTCAGCCCATTCTGCAACACAGCCGGCCAAGTAAACACATGTTAATTAAAAAGACAGAATTAGAGGAAGCTCATCCTTACTTCTCAATATTCATAAGCCCGCACAGAGGGACTCTAACCAGGGGGACTGAGGGTTGACAGATCAATTTTAGTTTGCTTCAACTTCACCCTTTCTAATACTCATCGCCTTTATGGCAGCTCTTCCCTACTAGATGGTTGAATGATTCTTTATCTGTCTGAGATTTTCCTTTATTACTTTGTATGTGAAATATTTCTGATTAGATTTTTCTTTACTACTGTATGGGGCCACTGGAGGTATAACAATACCTTCTCGACAGGACTTTGACCCAGCACTTTAAAATATAAGAGAGATGATTTATTCCCTCGAGTAGAGTACCCAAGTCTCTAGTGAGCAGCCATGGAAATAAAAAACTGGATTGATATTCTCAAAAGTTTGGGGTGCCTCCATTTTGGGTGCCCAACGTGGGGCACCCTACAGGGACATGATTTTCAGAGGTTGGGTGCTTGGCATTTTCTGAAAGTCTGACCCTTTTGATATGTCTTAAACCATCAATTGAAAATTGTGGCTTTATCATTTTTTCCTACTTGCGGGTCATTTCAGTTGTGAGCACAGGCCACTGATGTCAATGGAAAGAGCCCACTGACTCCAACTTATTTTGGATCAGGTTCTCACAGAAAAACCCCCTACTGAGCAGTGTATCTTTAAAAGCTGTGAAGCCCAAACATGGGCTGTTTACTCTGGACCATATATGCAACATTTTATTGAAAAAAAAAATCTTTTAGTCTAAATAAGTGAATTCTAGAAGTGATATTGTGTGACTGTTAAGAGTTAAATGGTTTGCTATGTTCTTTTCTGGACTTTTTCCAGTTTGTTCACATTGTTCCTGAAACGTGCTTTATAGAAGTCAACACAGTACTCCAGCTGAAGCTGTATTATGGTGGAGTAAAGTGGTAGAGAATTAGCTCTTCTTTTGTAACAGTATGTTGTTGACTCACTTGTGACCTGCTATATCCCACCCCTGCCAATCTGCTTACATGGTGGTCCTTCCTTGATAATTGTTTCCCATTTTATGTGTGTCTGATTGATTGTTCCTTCGTAAGTGCAGGACTCTTCAGTTTTTCTTATTGAATTTCATTCTGTTAAAATTTGGAGCTATAACTATCTCGAAGAGCTGGAAGGGTCATGGAGTCCAGGCCTCCACACTCATAGCAGGCCCTATTACCATCCCCGCCAGGTTTTTAATTTATTCGTCCCAGATACCAATGTGCCCCCTTCAAGGGCTGAACTCACAGCACTGAGTCACCCTCATCCCCTCAGTATCCACTGTGTCCAGATAATTCTGAATTTTAATCTTCTTCTCCAAAGCACTTACAACCCCTCCCAGTTTGGTATCATCCACCATTATCTAAATCATTTATGAAGATATGGAACAGAACTGGACCCAGGACTGATCCCGGTGGGATCCCACTCAATATACCCTTCCATCTTGGCAGTGAACCACTAATGATTTGTCTTGGTGAAGGGCTTTCCAACCAGTTATACACTCATCCTAAAGTAGTTCTAGCTAAGCTATACTTGTCATAGAATTGTCGGGTTGGAAGAGACCTCTGAAGGTCATTGATACCAACCCCCTTCTGTAAACAGGACCAATCCCAACTAAATCATCCCAACCAGGGCTTTGTCAAGCCCGGACTTAAAGACAGTAGGGAAGGAGATTCTACCACCTCCCATTTCAGAGCTTCACCTCTCTCCTAGTGAAACAATTTTTCCTAATATGGGACCTAGACTTCCCCTGCTGCAAGTTGAGACCATTGTTCCTTGTTCTGTCCTCTGCCACCACTAAGATCAGCCTCTTCCCAACATCTTTGGAACTCCGCTTCACGTAGTTGAAGGTGCTATCAAATCCCAACTTCATTCTTCTCTTCTGTTTCCCTAGTTTGTTTATGAGAAGGTCTATGGGCCTATCCTCCATGAATTTATTTAGCTCTTTTCATTTTAACCCTGTTATAGCCTTGGACTTCACAAAATCCTCTGTCAAGTAGCTCCACAGGTTGACTGCGCATTGTGTTGCACCAAACTCTGCCAACCTGAAGCCATCTAGCTCGTCCAAGTCATTTTTAACTCGTCTTTCCCTATTTTTGCCTCAGATTCTACCTTGTTTTCTCCAGTGATTGCTTAGGGACTTTAAAAGGGTGATCCAGTTAAACAATAGCATTTAGTTGGTTAACCATTTTAACGTAGGTCCATTTTAACACTTGGCTCACCTCCCAGCCCCACCGCAGCCATAAGATCCCACTGGCTGGCTCACAGGACCTTCCACAGCTGCTCCAGTCCAGCACTGCTGGTCACTGGCAGAGTTAACTGATAAGGGCCAGTTAACTGGTAAGCATACCTGTAAGCCTCATGATTTCCAGTATGCGTACCAGTTATCGGGTTAACATCCCTGTGTTCGCTGTATAATAGGTTTGATGGCTACTAACTTATTTGCTGAAAACCAAAACAAGTCATTTAGCACTTTTGCCACTTCCACATTTTCAGTTACTGTCTCTCTTCCCCCACCTCCCACCACATTGTGTAGTAGGCCTACCTCTCTTGCTTCTAATATATTTGTAGCCAGTCTCTTGTTAGCTTTTATGTCTTTAAGGCTACGTTTAGACAGTGTCATTGTTTCAAAATAATTGTGCAATTTGCACAACACAAATTGCATAAATTATTTCAAAATAGCTTATTTCAAACTTGGTGACGTCCCAATGGCACCTGAGTTCAGAATAAGGGGCTCTTTCGAAAGTTCTGTTCCCCCTCTCATGGCAAGGGGTAGCAGCCCTATTTTGGGCACCACAAAGAGCCACAGCATTGCTATTTTGGGATACTTTTGTATCCTAAAATAGCACCCGCAGTCAAAAACATAGCCTAACTGTTTTAATCTCATTGTATGATTTGGGCTTTCTAATTTTGTCCATATGTGCTTGTATTTTTGTTTATATTCATGCTTCATAGTTTGACCTCATTTCTTCTTTTTGTGGGACTCTTCTAGGGATCAGTACTGGCCAAGTGTGTAATATACTTTAAAAATCTCAAAAAATCTTTGGTTTCAATTAGGGCTATTAATTAATTGCAGTTAACTTACATGTTAACTCAAAAATAAATCACAGTTAACCACACTGTTAAATAGCAGAATGCAAATGTAAATTTATTAAATATTTGTGGATGTTTTCTATATTTTCAATATTTATTTTAATTACAGCACAGAATATAAAGTGTACAGAGCTCACTTTATTGATTTAAAATATGTGTACTGTAAAAATGATAAACAAAGCAACGTAAATATTTAGCTCCTATCAGTCCATTCAGTCCTAATTCTTTTTCTGTCAATTGCTAAGACAAACAAGTTTGTTTACATTGGCAGGAGATAGTGCCTGCCCACTTTTATTTTACAATGTTACCAGAGTGTGAGAACTGGTGTTCACATGGCACTTCTGTGGCTAATGTTACAGGTGACAAGTATCAGAGGGGTAGTCGTGTTAGTCTGTATCCACAAAACCAATGAGAAATCCTGTGGCACCTTACAGACTAACAGAGTTATTGGAACAGAAGCTTTTGTGGGCAAGCTTTCATAAGGGCATAAGCTTTCATGCATCTGACAAAGTGGGTCCTTGCCAATGAAAGCTTATACTTCAATAAGTCTGTTAGCCTATAAGGTGCCACAGGACATCTCAGTGTTACAGGTGTGTACTGCCAGATATGCTAAACATTTGTATGCCCCCTCATGCTTTGGCCACCATTCCAGAAGACATGCTTTCATGCTGATGGTGCTCTTAAAAATAATGCACGAATTAAATTTGTGTCTGAACACCTTGAGAGAGAATTAATGGTGTGTCTCCTGCTCTGTTTTACCACATTCTGCCATGTATTTCATGTTATAGCAGGCTAAGGATGATGACCCAGCAAATATTGGTTTTCAGTGTGCTTTAACAGCAGATTTCACACAACACAAAAAGGTACCAATGTGAGATTTTTGAAAGATAGCTACAGCACTCAACAAGATTTAAGAATCTCAAGTGCCTACTATAATCTAAGAGATGAGGTATGGAGCATGCTTTCAGAAGTCTTAAAAGAGCAACTCTGATACGAAACTATAGAACCTAGACAGGGCCATCCTTACGACTTCAGGTGCCCTATGCAGCCCAACCACCTGCACCTTCCCATCCCACCAGGGAACTGAACCTCAGCTCTGCAGGGTGGGGGCTATGCTCAGGGGTGGGGCCAGAAGCAGGACAGGGAGGCTGATGGGAGAACAGGTGGAAGGAAGAGCGGTGCAGCCCATCAGTGCTGGGCAGGGAGGTAGAGGAGGGGGCCAGGGCACTGGGGCCACCCGAGCTGGGGGGCCATCAGAGCAGGGCATGGTAGGGGGGCTGAGGGATTCAGCTGCTGGGGCTGGGAGTCAGAGCAGGGGCCTGAGGGACCAGGAGATTGGGCTGTGTGGCACAACAGGGAGTGGAGGGGCTGAAGGATTGGGCTGTGGAGCTGGGAGGCAGAGCAGGGGGATGTGGGGCCAGGGGATTGGCCTGTGGGGCTGGGAAGTGGGGAAGACATCCAGGGGATTGTGTGGCCACATCCAGGAAGTGGAGCGGAGACCAGAGGATTGGGGTTGCTTGAGTTAGCACTGGCGTTGGCTGTGCTGGGCATTCATGGGCGCAGCACAGGGCACTGCTTAATCTGGGACAAAGTGGTGCCCCAAATTTAGTGGTGCCCTTCGCAGCTGTGTAGTATTCTGCATATGCCTTGGGATGGCCCTGAACCCAAATCACCAAAAAGAGAAACCAACCACCTTTTGGTGGCATCTGACTCAGATGACGAAAAGGAACATGCACAAGTCTGCAGCGCTTTGAATCGTTACCAAGCAGAACTTATCATTAGCAAAGACGCATTTCCTCTGGAAAGCTGGTTGAAGCATGAAGTGACATATGAATCTTCAGGACAGCTGGGCATGTAAGTATTGTGTGATGAAAGCTACAACAGTGCTATGTGAACACCTGTGCTCACTTTCAGTGACGTACGTAAGAAGCAGGCAGCATTGCCTCATGCAAATGTGAACAAGCTTGTTTGTCTGAGAGATTGGTTGAATAGGAAGTAGGACTGAGTGCACTGGTAAATGCTAAAGTTTTATATTTTATTACTGAACACAGGGTTTTTGTACATAATTCTATGTTTGTGAGTTCTACTTTCATGATAAAGAAATTGCAGTGCAGTACTTTTATGAAATGAATTAGAAATATAATTTTTGTTCTTTACAATGCAAATATTTGTAATAAAATCAAATATAAAAAGTGAGCATTGTACATTAATTGCAATTGAAATATATTTGAAAATGTAATAAAAACAAAATATTTAAACTAATGGTACTATTTTTACCTGTGTGATTAATCATGATTACAATTAATTTTTAATTGCTTGACAGCCCTAGTTTCAATTTTAAGAACTATATTTTACATCCCTATTTAGTTTGTCAAAGGATCTGTCTGATTTAGGGGCATTCCAAGTATTTACTGCTATTTGCATTTCAGCAAGGAAAAATATGTCATGGGTCCATCCCTCCCCATGCTGTACAAAAATTGGCTTATGGGTAAATATATGGATAACTCAAAGACGGATTTATTTGGGTTTCGGTTCCTGGATGCTGTCAGGACCTCGTAACTGAGCCCTCCCAGAGTTCAGATGGTTCAGTGTCTTTGTTGCTCTGCTGGGGAGCTGTTACACCAACTCTGTGCCTTGGCTGGGGGAGACCAGAGCTTCTGGCCCAGCAGGACAGGGTGTTGGGGCGCACCAGACAACAGGTGGGTGGGCTCAGCATATCGTGTGACAGCTCCAAAAGGATCTCTGTGATCCAGCCTGTCACAATGTAATCATTTATCTAAGACAGGGTATTAAAAAGGAAGAAAACAAGCAAGACTGTTCTACCAGTACAGCATGTGAGGGCATACAGTGTGACATGGAATAACTTTCTGAACTCTTGGAAATTAGAAACACAGACATATATTTCCACATTGCTATGTCATTTTTTCCTAGACTGACTGACACATTTATTACTTTCAGAAAGAGAGTTAAAGAAAAAAATATGAAGACCAGCACTAGCACTGTTCGTGTGTATACTACTCAAATCTTATTCACTTTAATTTTTTTTTTTTTTGACAACTCATGTTTTTCAAATGTGTTTTTTAACCTTCATCCCCTCTCCTCCCTCCACAGTGCTGGGTTAGCCATTTATAAAATTTTATTAATTCGGTTTCTCCGAGCCTGATAGCCAAGCAACCGTTCTTCATCAGGCTCAAAAGGTTTGGGAGAAAGAATGGGTCTCATCCAGAGCCAGTCGTTAGCTAATACTTCTCAAAATTTATAGGCCTAGAATTTGAACTACTTTCTGGGTTTTTTTTCCTTCTGGCAAAAGGAAATCTACTCCTTTGTCAGGGAGGAGAAGCCCATATACACAATCAAATGGTAAGCTCAGCGCTTAATTGGAAGAATTGTGAAAATAATAATTAAAAATAGTTACATTGAATTTATGGTGTACTTTGGGGCACTTCAGTTTCCTTTTGTATTAGCTGCCAAAAAAGCAGGCGTTTAGGTGATTGATGGAATACTGACTTACCTTTTTAAATATGTCTCAGCTGATTTTGTTGCTGGTTTTCTTGTTTGTTTTATTTTTTAATTCAAAGGCCTTAACCGAAGCCAAAAATGGGCTTGTGTTTAAGATGCTGGGGCTGGGAATCAAGAAACTTGGGCTCAGATTCCCCACTCTGCCACATATATATATATTTTTATATATATAAAAAAGTAGATTTCCTTTTGCCAAAGAGAAAAAAAAAAACCCCAGAAAGTAGTTCAAATTCTAGGCCTATAAATTTTGAGAAGTATTAGCTAATGACTGGCTCTGGATGAGGCCTATTCTTTCTCCCAAACATTTTGAGCCTGATGAAGAAAGGTTGCTTGGCTATCAGGCTTGGAGAAACTGAATTAATAAAATTTTATAAATGGCTAACCCAGCACTGTGGAGGGAGGAGAGGGGACGAAGGTTAAAAAGCACGTTTGGAAAACATGAGTTGTCAATAAAAAAATCAAAGTGAATAAGATTTGAGTAGTATACACACGAACAGTGCTAGTGCTGGCCTTCATTTTTTTTCTTTAACTCCCTTTCTACAAGTAATAAATGTGTCGGTATATATGTGCCATATAGGTGTATGTAGTATGTGGCAAAGTGGGAAATCTGAGCCCACATTTCTTGATTCTCAGCCCCAGTATCTTAAACACAAGCCCATTCTTGTTTTCGGTCAAGGCCCTTGAATTAAAAAATAAAACAAACAAGAAAACCAGCAAAACCGCCCTCCGCCCACTGGTAAAGTGAAAACAGTAGCTTTTCCATTCTCACAGAGACAGTGTGAGAATAACTGCATTTATATTTCTGAGTCGACCAGCTACTCGGGTGGTGGAGACTACAATCCAAAAGTCATATTAGGAGCTGCTTGGTCCCTGCCAGCATCCCTTTTGTTAATAAGCAGTGCCTTTAAAATGGTGAACAAAACAGAAAATTCATTGAGGAAACGATATAGTTTCAGCCTTTCAAATATGTTGTAAAGGCCAAAAGTATTTCTTGTGAAGGCCAAACGTACAACAGGATTACAAAAATCATTAGGTAAGTTTATGGGCCTCATCATTAGCCAAGATAGTCAGCGACCACTTTATCCCTAAAACTTCCTACTGCCAGAGGTTAGAATTGGACAAGGGAGGGTGGATCACTTTATAATTACCGTGTCTGTTGATTGCCTCTGAAGGATTTGTTAGAGACAAGCTAGTGGGCCAGCACGATGGACCATAAATCCGATCCACAGCTATTCTTATGTTCGATCATGTGTTAAAAAACCAACAACGTGGGAGGTGAGAATCATTTATTTATGAAAATTCCTTGTTAAATATTCATCCGTTTCCACCATAATGGGCTACTCTTAAAAAGTGTAGGGGGTAAAGTATATTGTTAGCTGAAGTGGCTGCAGTACTTTCAAATGCCATTTTAATATATGGCCAGCTAGTTAGTGAATAAATAGGACAGCATGAAGCAATTCTTAAAGAGGTGAAGGACCCAGTCCTCCAAACGTTTGCTCCATGCTGTAATGGTAATCACTGTTAACAGTCCCATAGCTGTCAGCATTATGCCTGTCACTGTTTGGAGGACTGAGCCCTAAATAAGAAGTAAATGCGTGATATGCAACTATAATTCCATTTTGCTGTTCTGGAGCCACATAAATCAATAAGGGTAAAGCACACAGAAATGGAATTCCTGAGATGAAATTAGAGCTCTCTAAAGCAAAATGTATGTGCTTATCTTATTTTACAGAATGCATGAATGCAGTTTTTCCTCTTCCTTTCCACGGCCACCCTTTTGTGTCTCATTTCTCCAAAATGGTGCACAAACAATGGCCTGATTTTTTTCAGAGGTTGTCTGTCTGCCCATCTCACTGGGGGCTGCAAAGACCCAGGACCTCTGCAAATCAAGCTACCGGAGCATGTGTTCTGCCTATAAGGGGCAACCCTTGCTAAGAGGCAACATAGAGCATGCTTCCTCATGAGGCTTCTTTTGGGGCAGAGGGTGGAGAGGCTATGCTCTCCTTTTGAGAGCTGTGCAGTTTGCTCTCCCTGGTTTGCTCCAAACCTGGGGGTCAGCAAGCCCCAGCATAGGTGCCATGAGTGGCATGCAAGCCAATTTCCATTGGCATATCAGGTGGGAGCTCACCCCTGCCCCTTCTCCCCCATGCACCCCAGAGCTTGCTCAAAGCCATGCCACCTGTGAATTAACAAAAGAACAGTTAATGCTACCAACCGCCACCTAAGCAGTCAAGCTCTGCATCTTTATTTAATGAAGCTGTCGTAAGTAGGGCTATTTGTGACTTGAAAAAGTATCAGCAGCACTTGGACCATGCAAAAGGTCAAAACGTCAAATTTCAGCACTCTGCTGTAGAAAGACTGCTGGTTCCTGCTTCAAAGGCTTAGGTCGAAAAGGTGAATGACTGTGGTACCTGGCCATTCTCTTCAGGGAGATGCAAGTCCCTAGGGACACATAGCAAGGGCTGTCCGTATACTTCCCTGAGTACAAGTCCTGCAATTGTGACTAGTAGTGATATGGATGTTCCGGAGGAGGAAGGAGGGAGGCAGTGCCCCTTGATCATTTCCACCTCCCCTGCCCAACTCAGCCAGGAGCAGCCACAATCTAGCCCCAATTAATTAATGAATCATTCACATGCCCATATGAGATAGAAGCAGGCTTCCCTCTAACACACTTCCATCCATGGGTGGAATAAATGTTGTGATGTGCATCAAGACATATGGGGATGTGCACCACCAGTAGAAACACATGCTGCTGGTTGTGGGTGTTGTGGGCACTCTGCCAAGCAGCTAGGCAGCACTCAGATCTCTTCTGGGTGGCTGCCCAAGCACTGAGCTTCCAGAGGACACTGGATAGGAGTCAGTACTATTGTTCTCCTTTTACAGATGGGCAAAGGGGAGAGCAAAGAGGTTACATCAGGCCATGTTGCAAAAACAAGCCCCACCAAACTTCAGGAGAGGGATGATGCCTGCAGTGTAATATGAGAGAGAAAAGAACAATGATAAAATAACCATAAAACCCTACCAGAATCACTACTGCATTTATGCAAGGAAAGATTTTGATGATTCACAGGTGGCTCCTGAGCTGCCAACCTTTTCACGTTGCTCGCTGTGCATGTAATGTTGACAGGCACCTGTTGTTAATTATAGCGTTAGAAAGCCAGCAGTGAGATTCTCAGTCCATATGCTGGCTACAGGGTCATAACAGGATGAAAAAAAAGAAAAGGTCATTCTTCAGAGAGTGTTCCTGGAGGATTTTCTGTGGCCCTGCCATTGTCACAAACTGATAGTTCTAGTAAGAAAAAAATGCAAGTGGTTGTTTGGAAACAAATAAGGATCCTGGCTCTATAGGGTCATAATCATTTTTTAGGCAGCGCACCCCAGATGCTACTGTTGCAAGCTCTTATTTAAAGATCAAAATAGTTTGCTGAGTTGATAAATATGTTTGTTAGAAACCACATCACCCACTTTTCTATGGCTCTCATGACCTTTGTCCCGCTTCCTGTGTTTTCTGACATTATAGGAGTACCAAAAGAACATGGGAAATAAGACATAGTGCAGTGAATTTGCTCATTTCAGTGGTAACTGCATGGTATTTATGAGGACAGTTGAAAACATTTGAGTGCAAGCACAGGCAACTAAATTCTTCCCTCTCTTACTCAGGGGCTGCTCCATTAAACTCAGTGGAGTTCCACCTCTGGTAACGAGGGAAGAATTTGACCTTGGGCAAGTCGCTTCACCTTCCTTTCTCAATTTCCCACTGTAAAATAGGTACAGTGCTTACCTGCCCTTCTCCCCCAGCCATCTGTGCGTGGTTAGTTTTCATACAGAACTTTGAATGCATAAAACACACTAAAAATATAAAGTATCACTGTTGACCCTACGTATATTCTGCCTTCGATGCAATTCAGATAACATCCACTTACATTAATAGGAGAGTAGCCCAACATCCAAATGGAAAAAAACCATATTAGAATTTACCAAGCCACTTATGGAGAGACTTTGTTACATTTCGAGAGTGGGAGGATGGGGAAATACAAAGGTTCCTATTTGGCTCTCAGAGACGTTAGTCCAAAATGCCAGAGTGGTTTGTGGAGTTGCTCTGGCTGTCTCTACACTTGCATTCCTCTTCTGAAAGAGGCATGCTAATGAGGGAAATAGAAAATGCAAATCAGGTGCAGATTTACATATCTGGCACCTTGTTTTCATATAGAAAGCAGTCTAGATGGGGCTCTTTCGAAAGTAAAACTCATCTTCGAAAGAACCCTTCTTCCTAAAAAAGATAAGAAAGAGACCCGTCTATAGTGCTTGTTTTCTTTCTTTCGAAAGACACTCTTTCGAAACAAGAATATACAATCAGGTGCCAGATATGTAAATATGTGCCTCATTTGCATTTTCAATTTCCCTCATTTGCATGCCTCTTTCGAAAGAGGAATGCGAGTATAGACACAGCCTCTGGGTTTAGGCCCTGATCTTGTCAAGGTTTGCATACATAGGTAACTTTACACATATGACTAGTCCATGTGGATTGACTGTAAACATATGAGCAATTCCTTTCACTCTCATTCATGAATTTTTGTGGGATCAGGGCCTAGCCACTGGTGTTACTGAGAACATAATTTGGCCTAAGGTATTTATTGTATGATTTTATTGGAAGTGTATACCCACATATGTGTCTTTATATAAAATCATGTTTGCTTTTGTCACAGAAAAATAGCCAGTAAACTCCTGTCTCTTAAACAATACCAGCTATACAAAAGCATGGAAGGCTTCTAAAGGGCTTGTCTACACTACCAGCTTCCTTCAAAGGAATGGATGGTAATTAGGGTGTTGGGAGTTTGCTAATGAAGTGCTGCCGTGCATAGGCAGCACATCATTAAGCAAATTCCCCCCTGCGGCAACTTTGAAGTACCGGCACCCGTCTAGCCGCGGTTCACCCACCAGTACTTCAAAGTGCTGGGGCAACTTCAAAGGCCCCTTACTCCGCTGAACCTGCCCCTTTGAGGAGTACGGCGACTTCAAATTTGCCCCGGCACTTTGAAGTACCTGCGGGTACACCACAGCTAGATGTGTGCCAGTACTTTGAAGTTTAAAACTTCAAAGTTGCCGTGGCGGGGGGAGGAGGAGGGATGGGAGTTTGCTTAATGAAGTGCTGCCTATGCATGGCAGCAGTTCATTAGTAAACTCCCAGCACCCTAATTACCATCCTTCCTTCAAAAGAAGCTGGTAGTGTAGACAAGCCCAAAGTGTATTAGGAAGGATATATATAAAGCTCTAGTACAACAAAGTTAAAGACTTAATGTGCAATAATGGGAAGTTTATATATTAGTTTCTAATGATCTTATTTCTGTTTATATATTGAAGGGGCTCCGGGTCTTAATGAGGACCCCTGCCTTTAGTAAATCTTGGATAACAAGTCGTCGTCGTCAGAATCCAACAACTTATATACAGTCATTGTTCGCTCTACATTGATCCAACACAATCGATCCGATGAGATACAAGGTGCTGTACAATGGACTTGCATCCAAAGAGGCTGTGGCTCTGACTGGAAAGTGAAGTGTAACTTAAGAATAATTAACAATGGAAAGATAACAAAAGCCCAGTTCAGATATTGGACTAGTTATTCTCCCATGGATTCAAAATGATGATTTTGGGGGGCAAAAACGATAATATAGGAAATACTATTATCCCCCTGAAAAAATAAAAGTAATGCTTGCTTAAATACAAGGCTTTAAATGGCCTCAAAGCATTATTTGCCAGTTCTGTACTTGCCCAGTGTTAGAATTTCATTAGTTTATTCCCAAATTGTAGGCCAAGGCAGTCTATTTAAATACATCTATAATACTCTTTTCTCTGATACTTGCCATCTCTCTTTTCTTTTGTCTGGATCTGTGACCTTCTGCTACTCCACCCAGGGTCTTGCCTGAAAAATGATTAATTCTCTACACCAATGGGATTTGTAGCCTGCAAGCATCATTCAGCTGTATCTGTAGAAACATGAAACCCTGAGAGGGTATCACAGCGAGAACTTACAGCTTTCCTGAGTTTTTCAACCACATACAGCAAAAGGTTCTAGCTGTTTGTCTGGATTACAGTGAGAATTCAGAATTTACAACTACTTAATTCCTGGTGTAACTAGGCGTATTTGGTCGGAGAGGAGGCATAGGAAAACATTTGGAAGCACAAGATCAGTGTTAAGGGCTGATGAATGTCCCTCAGTTTGAAACACACCTCAGGGGTGTCTTCTCCTCACAGGGGTAGTTGGTGACATTCGTACTTTCTTCCAAAATTAGAATTCTCTAAATAATATATTCTTGCAATATCTATATCAAAGAATGGGGCCAAAATCTCACTGTCATTTAGCAAATTAAATAATATTTCATGCTTTTTAGGTCATCTGCCACTATATTTTACAGCTGTTACATTTTAACTAGTTAAAAAAAGCATGTGGCTGGGCGGCACAGAAATGCTTATGGTGCTTTTGAAAAAATAAACTTTTAGTATGCAAGTGTCCTAAAATCAATAGGGCAATATGCGAATGATTTTAGCTGTCCAGTTTCATCATCCCGTAATGGAGATATGGCAGTCTTAGTACATAAGTTTTCTTGTTCAAATGCTTTAATAGCAATCAGACATGATATTAAATATACAAAAGACAGCCCAGGAAAACTATATAAGGCTATAAACCCTATTCAGAACTATGAACTATGTAAACTTTACTTATTTCTAGTGACATTGTCGGAATATCTGTATAATATATGCAGTTTTTATCATTCACAGAAACAAGTGAAATGTTCTCTTTTGGACTGCCTATTGTATATGTCAGAGGCTTTCTATTTTCTTCCATTCCTGCAAAGCTGCAGTTCCTTTCCTGTTACAACAGTCAGTTTCTAGATGACAAACAGTTGAAAGATTTGAATGAGCAGGAGCTGGAAACCTGAGCGTCAAATTGTCAATATTTTATTCACAATATACATCACCCCAGGTTACTAAGAAGGCCAGACAACAACACATTGCTTCAACTGAAACTAAAACATACGTGGATTTAAAAAACAAAAAAACGAAAAACAGTTGACCGATCTGGAATGTGCACTCTATGAAAATATTTTTCCACTATAGCTTTTCCAAAAAACAGAAGTTCAAAGCTTAACTAGTAACCGTTATAAAAGAACAAATTCACCATGACACTTAAACAAAGACATGAGTCAATATGTTTGGCTTTTGACTGGGAGAGTGTACTTGTCAAGACAAGATGTGAAGCAAAGAAATTTGTTTTTATATAATCTTCAGTGAAAAACACAAGTAGTTGCATTTTACTGACTCAAAGCTACGACATGTTCTTGCCCTCTGCATCTGAAGATCTCAAAGCAATTTACAAATATTAATTAAATAGAATTGACAACGCTCCTACATGGTAAGCAAAGTATTACCACCCTCATTTTACAGATGGTGACCCTGAGTCATAAAATAGAATTATAGAATACTAGAAGGAACTTCAAGAGCTGATCAAGACCAGTCCCCTGAACACATGGCAGGACCAAGCACCAGTTAGCCCGTCCCTGGCAGGTATTTGGCTAAACTGGTCTTAGAAGGCTCCAGTGATGAAGATTCCACAACCTCCCTAGGCAATTTATTCCAGTGCTTAAGCACCCTGACAGGAAGTTTTTCCTGATGCCCAGTCTAAATCTCCCTTGCTGCAATGTAAGCCCATTGCTTCTTGTCCTATCCTCAGAGATTAAGGAGAACAGTTTTTCTTCCTCCTCCTTGTACCAAACTTTTACATACCTAAAAGCTGTTATCATGTCCCCACCCCCATTCATTCTTCTCTTTTCCAGACTAAACAAGCCAGATTATTTCAATTTTCCCTCATAGCTCATGTTCTCTAGACCTTTAGTCATTTTTGTTGCTCTTCTCTGGACGTTCTTCAATTCATTCCCACCTCTCTTGAAATGGGCTACTGTTAAGTGATTTGACTTAAGTTTACGAGAAAGTCAGTGGCAGTTCGGGAGTCCTGACCCCCCACCCCGCCTTTGACTCAAGTAAAGAATAGTCACATTTATTAGAGAGTTGCACTAGCAAAACAAATAGTATTCAAGCAGAAAGCAATATGGGGCAGGCTCTCATGTTATCAGGACCACCAACAGGAGGTGGGAGGCAAAGATGCAGTTGCCCTGGGGCCCAGCAATTAAAAAGGGCCCAGGGCTCTGAGCAGCCACTGCCACAGTGGCTGGAGCCCAGGGCCCTTTAAATCACCACCTGAGCACTGGACAGTGCTCGGTAGCTCTGAGGGTTTGTGGGGTGGGCCGTGGCACAGCATGGCTTGCTCTGGGTGGTGCTGAGAGATGGCTGGCTGACTGAGCCCTGCCTCTTCTGCTTGAGGCCCTGCAACTTCTGGGAGTTCAGAGCCACCCCTCATCCACCACTTTGCCCAGTGGCCTGGCACATCTGTTCACCCCCCTGACGGTTGTAGCCGCAACAAAATGTAATCTGTTTAACTGTGAATGTGGTTATGTTCTAGCCTTTGTGGTCTTCTAAGTGGCATGATTGACACGGTACCAAAGACACTTGAATGACTCCCCCAGAATGGCAGGTGTTTGTCTCACCCTTTTCCGAAATGACATGTAATTGGAATCTGAGCCCACTACATACTTTGACACAAATCTGCACCCTTATAGATTTTCACATGCACCACTTACTGAATTGCTAAAATTCAGGTGCAGGCAATAAAATGTATTGTATCACATACTGCGTTGCTAACGGACCTTCCTGAAGTGGCTGTCTTCCCCCACAGATCTCTCTTCCAAGTCCCAAATTCAATGCAGCCCTCCTCGTGCAGAAACTTAAATGCTGCGCAAGAATACAGTGCCATGTGCCAGCAGGGTGCAATGAAATGCAGATACAGTAAAATTCTCATCTGTATCCAGCTATGGCCAAAAGAGAAAGGGCCCCTCTCATGGGAAGTACCAGTGAGCAATCTCATGAGAGAAGAAGAAAGAGCAAGAACAGACTTCCACAAGATGTCCAAGGCTGGGACTTTTCAGGCCCAAGAGGTTGAGCGAGGTTTTGGATAAGGACCTCTGCTTCCAGGTGCTGATCTAACATGAACCTCCTGAGCTACGGAGTAAATGAGGAGAAATATTTATACTGTGTACACTTAATAGCAAAGTCATAGTCAGGACACTCCCTTTCTGATCATAACTACATGGGTCACATCCCCTCCCATTTTCAACTGCCACATGCCCCGTAGCAACTACAACAATTGATTAATTGGAAACGTAGATCATAAATTCTACATGTTTTGTTGGTGACTTCAGTTCCTCTTCCCTAAGCAGCAGTGACCCAGAGTAGAGACAAATGCTGTGGATTGGTGTCATAGTCTCCTTCGTCTGATTTTTACAGGCTTCTGGATTCTTTTTTGTAGCAGAAAGCCTGGATATTGCTAGAGGCATGAAGGAACTAAGAGGAGGAGGCAGCATTAGGGGGTGGCTGAGTAAGTGCTCCATGGACTAGCAATGATAAATTAGATCCTGGTTTGGTAACCACAGAACCCAGGAAGGGCTAAAACTGACTCTCTTTGCACAGTCTATGTGGGTATATATGACTAAGACATCAGAGTCTAATGGGTTTGGACCTTGGTAGAAATAGGGCTGCTAATTAAGGGCCAGACAACAGCTGTCTCTTTGCCAAAGTGCAAGTGTGGGTGGGAGAAAGTTCAAGGAATTTGGTCCCCTTAACTCATGGTCAGGCATAATCCTAATCCTTGCACTCCATGACTGGGGTGGGGAGGGGGGTCTCTAGCAAGGCTGGCAGAGGGGTAAGGGGTGGTACTACCCCATCTTCACACTAGTCATTGTAACCAGCTTCATGCCAGGAAAACACATGCTGCTCTAGTCCGTGCCCCGATCTCTTGCAAGCAACAGAGGAAAACATGCTCACGAGGGAAGTTAGGGAACTTCGATTTGTAACTTTGATGGTAGGTGGACTAGGAGAGCCTGTGGACCCAAGAAAGCCATGTAACTTAGTCATTGGATATAGCCAGACACAGGACACCGATGAGATGTGCCATTTGTCTGTTCTTGATTGGAATTTCCTATGTTCCTAACACTGAGCAAACTCTATTTATTTATAATAGAACAGTTTCTGGTTTTGCAGAGAGGGTATACAGCACTTTCTGTCCCTCTATTCGCAATTCTCAGAGCTAAAATCAAACATTTAACCGTAATTTATTTAGCAATGTGAATGTAATGAGACTCAGAGGTTGGCAATTGTCTTTGCCATATAAGTAAGGGGCAACTCCCAAAAGCCCCAGAAATTTAGTTCTGTTGCAGGTCAGTTTAGAGGTTTCTCTGAGGCTTAGCTAACCTAACGTGTATCCCCAGGGTTAGAAATTAGGCTAATGTTCTCACAAGATTAAGGCCAGGTTTTTCAAAGGTGGCCAGTGATTGTTTGTCCACCTGGGTATACTTTAAAGGAGCCTGATCTTCAGCACCCTCATTCTGAAAATTGAGTCCCTTTAAAGTATCTCTAGTGTGGCAGCGTGACCTCTCTGCCTCAGTTTTGCCATCTATACAAGGGCAGGAAGTGCTACTTACCTACACAACCCCCACAGCAGTTCAGATTTGGATTTCATTCCTTTGGGATAATGGAGTTGGGAATGTGAACCAAAGTGTGATTAGTTAATGTCAACTGTGGAAGTGGGTTTTACCCACAAAAGCTGATAAATCGGTCAGTCTCTAAGGTGCCACAGGGCTGCTGGTTGTTTGTGAAGCTGCAGACCAACATGGCTACTTGTTTGAGACTATTTATTATGATTCTACTTATACTAAAACTTGTATCTTGTCTGGAGGGCAGAGAACAAACTTTCACTCATTTCTAGGAATAATCCTGATACCTTCTAGCATAGTAATTATCTTTCTTTTTTTTTTCTTTCCCTGTTGAGGGCTTTTCCAAAACCACTAAATAAACGTGGCTGTGTTTAACTGTGACTGGACAAGACACAGCTGAACACACTGTCTTATACAGAGTGGGCTCAGCCCACAACAATAGCTTAGTCAGAGCTATTTCATTAATTTTTTGTAAACATTGTTGAGCAACAATTATTTACCAAACTATTAGATCATCAACCTTTGCAATGGCCTGGGTGCTGGAGCAGGGGTTGAGGCAGATGCTGCTGGCAGCAAGCTTATTCTCTTGGACACACCCCTATGACAGTTTACACAACAGATTCTAGGCAGGACAGACTGGCATGATGTGCCTGTTTGGATTGTATAATCAGAGCCAAGCTTACAGAAAGCATCTTGAGGCTCTGGGGATTTGAAATCTGAGTCCATGGTTTGCGGATGGCCCCTGACTTTACAGAGGCTAAACAATGAGCCCTGGATGCTCTTGTCCATCACACAAGACACGCACACATGCACTTTGCAGCATTCAGAATCTAGAGGCAGATCCACGTTTGTCATTTCGGGCAACCTCTCAGAGGCTACGTCTACACTACGGAGATCTTTTGAAAGAAGCTCTTCCAGAAGAACTTCTTTTGAACATGTGCGTCCACACGCAGACAAAGCAGATCAAAGGAGCGATCTGCTCTTTGAAAGAGTGCGTCCACCCAGGCCCCGCTCTTTCGAAAAAACAGACCAGGGATCGAAAACGAAGACTGTTCCTTCGAAAATAGGGCCCTGCCGAGCGTCTACACACGTTTGCTTTCGAAAGAAGCTTTCGAAAGGAGGTGCTCTTCCTGGAACGGGAAAGGAAGAATGGTTTTGAAAGGAGCACTGCATTCTTTCAATTTAATTTTGAAAGTATGTTTTTTGTGTGTAGATGCCCCGTGGGCTCTTTTGAAAGAGCCCCCTTCTTTCAACAAACTTGTGAGTGTAGCTGCAGCCATATTGCTAGACTGTGCAGCCTACAGAAACTCCTATGAGGAGGCCACAGGTGACTTGTTGTAGCACTCAGTAGGTGCACCACTCCCTTCCCCCCTGTCCCATCCCCCCACACAGGTATAGTCCAGCCAAGAACAGCATATGCTTCCTCTTAAGCATTTAGCACAATTGCAGTTAAGTGGTTGCTCCTGTTCAGAAATGAATGGAATAGTCAAAGAAAATAGTGCTCTTTACTGACACAACCACAGTTTTTAACCATTATACCAGACAGTGTCGCATTTCCTAAGGGTGTCTGGAAATCTAAGACTGATAGAGCACAATGTGTAGCATGGTCCCAGAAAGGAACAGGAACATCAGGAAACAACATAACACTAATGGGCAGGAGGCATCATTCTTGGCAGTAGTTCTTTTTTCAAGGAGGTGCCCAAATAGGGCTGTCTGGTTAACCCACAAGCATCTGGACGTTCTTCCTGGCACGCAAGGGTACCACCAGTTATTTGGCATTGTGATTCTTGCCCACATCTGGTCTTCCCTGGTTTTTGCTGAGGAGAAAGATTAGACGTCCAGCTAAGGGACTGAACCGGGGGTTGAGTGAGGTGTGTTCCGTTCTCCACTCTGACAGATTCTCTCCTCCTCTTTGGCCAAGTCACCTATGCCAGACATTTCAAAACTGCTCAGGCACCCACAAATGGGACTAGAGTTTCAAAAGATCTTAGCTACCATTTAGGCACTTAGATAAGCTTGAAGGAGCTCCTTGAAAATGAGTGAGTGCTGCTGTAGGGCTGAGCACTCCTCTGAAAATGGTCCCTATTGGGAGGCCTCTCGCAGGAATTGAGTTCTTGTGTTTGCCCGAGTTGCCAGTGCTGAGCACTTGAGAAATCTGTCCATGAGCTATTTTGAAAATTTGGTCCTGCGTCTCTCTCTGCCTCAGCTTCCGGTAAAATGGGGTTAATACTGTTTCCCTACCTTACCAGAGTGCTTGTGAGGACAAGTTTGTTCATCTACTTATGCAAGGTGCTCAGATGCTTCTTCAGCCAGGGGTCAGGGCGCTGCAGTTTTCAGTATAATATCTTTCCAGACACACCAGCAACCTGCGTTAGTAGGAGTGTGTTCCATGCACTGGAACAGGAGACCGGGAGCCAGGGTTACGAGCTCTGTGTGACAGTCACATTTCTGCTGTCTCATGGATTCTTCACCTATTATTTGTCTGGCGGTATTACCTAGGGACCCCAGTGGTGGACCCAGCAAGGCTGACAGCCACTGTGGGCCCCAGAATGGTGTGGGGGGGCCTGGCTCTGTGCCCTGAAGGGGGTGTGGCCAAAGGCAAGAAGGGGTGGGGCCCTCGGGCAGTCAGCCCTTGGTACTGCTCAGACTGCAGTGCTGCCCCACCTCCACCAGAGCCAGGCACAGCCCCTTTTGAAACGCTGGGCTCCTGAGCAACAGCCCCCTTTGCTCCTGCCCTTGTTGGTGGGCCTGGGTGGGCCAGGGCCACAATGTGTTCAGCAATATACAAACACACCACAAAATGGCAGTGCCTGCCACGAAGAGCTCATAATCTAAGTGTAAAACAAGAGTTAAGTGAATACCACAAACAGGTGGGGGAGCACAATATGAATGGCTACACCATCTTTCTTGCTGCAACAAAAAAGCAGTCCAGCAGCACTTCAAAGACTAACAAAATAATTTACTAGGTGAGCTTTTGTGAGACAGACCCACTTCTTCAGACCATAGCCAGGCCGGAAGAGACTCAACATTTAAGCCACAGAGAACCAAAACTAATAATCAAGGTTGACAAATCAGAAAAATAATTATCAAGGTGAGCAAATCAGAGAGCAGAGGGGCAGAAGGAGACGGTGGGAGTCAAGAATTAGATGAAGCAAAGTATGTAAAAGAGTCCTTATAATGAGTTAGAGAATTCCCATCCTGGTTCAAACCACATGTTAATGTGTCGAATTTGAACATAAAAGAAAGTTCAGCAGCGTCTCTTTCTATTTTTAGTTCTCTGTGCTTAAATATTGAGTCTGTTCTGGTATGGCTATGGTCTGAAGAAGTGGGTCTGTCCCACGAAAGCTCATCACCTAATACATTATTTTGTTAGCCTTTAAAGTGCTGCTGGACTGCTTTTTTGGTTTGATAGTATATAAACTAGCACGGCTATCTCTCTGCTACTACTGATCATTCTTGCTGTTTTCTTTCACTTGCTTTTACTAGCCCACCCTTCAGATTTGCATTATTCAGCATTTCTTGTCAAAAATTGACTACTTTCATGCCAGATGCATACATGCAAAAATTGTAATTCCCCCACTTTGTTCGTTTTTAACTGAAAAGACCCTCTTGGCTTGCACAATAAGCCATTTTTCATTCACTAGAGACTTGGTAGAGGCCCACGCTGGGAGATCTGGACAATTCTATTTCTTGTAGCATATGCTATCAACTGTGGCAGCTATTAGTCTTCCTTCCAGCTCATTATACCTCCTCCTCCGGCAGCACGGATTTCCACATGAGTGATGGTACTGTTACCTCCCTTCCCACAGGTGGGCCATAGTTCACTTTTCTATTCTTAGCCCTCTGGACTACCAGAACCCGTCTGAGATAATGCTACACAGAATTTTCCCATAGGTCTGCTAAAGGATGTTGTGCGTAATGGCTGTCCCATGGCTACATGTGCTAAACAAAAGATGCCTTAAATGCCCAGCGTTTTCAGGGAGGAGAGAATGATAATTTTAGGACTCACTGCTCTTTTTGACCCCATTGTTGTCGATCGGGCTTAGAAGCAAAGACAGATTATAATCATTTATCATTCAAGGAAAGGAATGCTACGAACATTTTAGAGCATGCAGCACTATCACAAAGCAAATTGGGACACACAGTGAAAAAACCAAAATACTGTGTCCAATGTAAATTATGTGGGGTTTCTAAGGAAACAAAATAAACACCCAAATTGGAATTTGGCAAAGATGACAACAATAAGACCTCTAGTGTTATGAAAAGTACCATAAGGTCATCACAGGACAACAGCTGAAGATTAGCGTTTCCTGCGTCAAACCGCAGATGGAACCTCCAGCAGCCCCACTGCCCTGGCACCAGGCTGGGACATTCATTGCTTATGGTGATTCAGAGATAAGATCGCCATCTACCACAGGCACTGACTGCGGTGTTCCTGGGACTGCTCGACTCCCAGGTCTGCCCAGACCCCGCCACATACCCGCTTTTCTCCCATGGCTCTATCTCTGTCCCACCTGTTCCTGTCTCTGTTCCACCCCTATGCACCTGGCCCTCACTCCTCTGGCTCCCCTGCCCAGCCTCCCGTATGCTGTGGAACAGCTGATTATGGTGGTCAAGAGGTATGGAGAGGGAGGGAGAGGAGCTGGTCAGCAGGGTTTGCTGGCAGGAGGCACTGCAGAGGAAGGGAGAGCTGATGGGGGGCTGCCAACGAGTGCTCAGCACTCACCATATTTTCCCAGTTAGCACTCCAGCCCCAGAGCACCCCTGGAGTCAGTACCTCTGTCAGCTCTTGGTAGTCCGCTGTGTCCGACGGTGCATTGGCTCATTGGTTGTGCACAGGCTCATCAGTTGTGGACTAACGTGGCTGAGGAGTCCAAGCTTTGAACGGCATGGGTGTTCACAGTGGGCGCAAAGGAATTGTCCTGGCTTTGTTGGTGTGGCTGCTGCTGTTGCTTTCTTCCTCTCATGAGCATCAATGAAGTGTATGTGTCACTGCTCTTTGACGTCGTACATGTGTCATATGAGAGCACGCCAGTCTGTTCAGTCTTCTTCATGCTGCTCTAGCTGCTTTGGCTTTAATCCTGTATGAGCAATGCTGGCCTTCATGCAGTCTTTATACCTGTTGTGAGGCCTACCTTGATTCCTTTGGCCCTGGGGGAGTTCACCATAGAAGAGTTGCTTAGGGATTCTTGACCCTCCATTTGTATGACATGTCCTGTCCAGCAAAGCTGGGCTTTCAGAATCATGGCTTCAGTGCTTATGGTTCCTGCTCTGTCCAGGACTTCCAGGTTCATGATTCTGTCCTGCCATTGAATGTGCAGTAGTGACCTCGGGCTGCATGTGTGGAAGCACTCCAGCCATTTCACATGCTTTCTGTACAAGGTCCAGGTTTCACAGCCATACAGGAGACTGGTCAGGACTACAGCCTTGTACACTTTCAATTTAGTGAACAGTTGGATATTGTGCTGATTCAACACTTGCACTCTCAGACGTCCTAGTGCCTGGTTGGCCTTGCAGATCCTGGCATTGACTTCTTTGTCAAGGGAGACATCATTGGCTATCACACTGCCAAGGTACTTGAACTCCTCTACTGTTTTTAACTCTGTTCCTTCAATAAAGATTGAAGTGGGGAGAGCAGACCCAAGAGCAGGCTGAAACAGTACCTCGGTCTTTCCTAGGCTGATGGTCAAATCAAAGAGGTGAGTGGCTTCAGCAAACTTGTTGACAGTAAGCTGGAGATCAGATTCCTTGTGTGCCATAAGTGCCCAGTCATCAAGAGGCCTTCAAGGATGAGTGTCTCAAGAGTCTTGGTTTTAGCATTTAAACGACGGAGGTCGAAAAGTGACCCATCAAGCCTGTACTTTATGTAGACTCCATGGTACAGGTCCCTCACTGTGTGGCTGAGGATGCATGTGAAAAAGAGGTTGAATAGCACTGAGGCCAGCACACATCCTTGCTTCACGCCATTGGGCATCTCAAATGGATCTGAGAGTTCATCATTCGAAAGAGCAAAGCCAGTCATGTCATCATGGAACAGGCGTATGAGGTTAATGAATCTTCTTGGGCAGCCGAATTTTGACAGGATAATCCACAGGGCCTCTCTGTTGATGGTGTCAAATGCCTTGGTCAGGTCTATAAAGATGGTGTATAGATCCAAGGTCTGCTCTATGCACTTTTCCTAGACCTGATGAACAGCAAAGATCATGTCAATGGTGCTGCAGCCTGGGCGGAAACCACACTGTGCCTCTGTTATGTTCTTCTCTGAGATGCTGGTGATCAGACGGGTGAGGACGACTCCAGCCAAGATCTTCCCAGCAGTAGAGAGAAGGGAGATGCCCCAGTAATTTCCACAGTCAGCTTTTTTGCCCTTGTTCTGGAAGAGCGAGATGATTGTGGCATCCCTAGAGTCTTTGGGCATGTCTTCGTCTTCCCAGATGCTGGTCAAAATACTGTGGAAGGCTTTAAGTGACACTGGTCCTGCTGTCTTGAAAATTTCAGCAGTGATACCATCCCTCCCAGGGGCTCTGCCAGAGCTGGTCTGGCTGATTGCCTTTTTGACCTCTTCCATTGTAAGGGGCAGGTCAAGACTGTCTATAGTGGGTTTCTGAGGGATCTGGTCTAGGCTGCAGGGTCGACAATGGAAGGCCCGTTGAGAAGGTTGCTGAAGTGCTCTCTACACCTATTGTTGATGCTGCTCTTCTCCCTCATGAGACTCATGCCATCTGCAGACAGGAGAGGTGCAGTACTTGGCTTTGAAGGTCCATATGCAGCTTTGATAGCACTGAAGAACATCTTGGAGTTCTTGGTGTCACTGCAGTATTGGACTTCATCAGCTTTTCTCTCTCACTACTCATCTTGCATTTTGCAAAGTGCAGTCTGCGCCTGACTCTGAAGGTGCTTTAAACGGTCCTGTTTGGAGATTGATGACTGAATGTTTTGCCATACCAGAAATGTCTTCTGTTTTCCCTCTGAGAGCTTCACGATGGTCTTGTCATTTTCATCACACCGGTCCTGGTGAACTTTCTTTTTTAGTCCTCATGTTGACTTGGCTGACTCCGTCACTAGGGTTTTAAACTGGTCCCATTTTTGTATTGGGTCTCCATTCAGGTCCATGGGACATCAGCACATTGTCAAGGTGGGCTGCGAATTGCTCATGATGACCAGTATGTTGCAGCTTCCTGATGCTGAAGGAGGGTCTGACAGCCATGAGCTTCTTGTGATGCAGCAGTGTGGTGTGCAGCATAAGGACAGGTCTGACGAGTCTACCATCAGTCCATCACTCAGCTCCCCACATGGCCCTGGTGATTTTAACACCATGAATGTCCCACCCGAGACTGATGACCTAGTCAATCAGGTGACACTGTTTTGATCTCAGATGCCTCCATGTGTTCTTGTATTTATCGGCCTGCCTGAAGAGAGTGTTGGTAATTTCGACCTATGTGGGCGTAAAACTGCCAGCAGCTGCACGCTGGCCAGTTTGGTTGGGACAAGCAATTTTTGGGACACCTTTTCTCATCCCCTCCGTCATTTAAGGGTGAGCAGTGCTGCTCCTAAAAAGGCCTGCTCATATGTTGCCTGGGATGTTGCCAAACTCCTCTGCTGTCCTGGGGTCAGAGTCGAGTGACCAAAGTCCACAGGCCGCATATGTGCAGGTTTGGAACTATGACTCCTAGTGGTCACCTCCACCTGTTGCTTTGCCATCGCCTCAGGAGTTTGAAGTAAACAGAAGATGCAGAAGGACAAAGAAGACTAATAAAGTAGACTGATTTGAGAGAGATGAATGTGCAAAGAACCTGTGCGGGAGAGTGCTTAAAGAGGAAAAGCCATTGCACAGGGGCAGTTCCACTCTCTCAGCCTCAGAAGCCTGGTTCCAGTGGTACGAGAAGTTGTCATGGCTGGAGAATTCCTACACTACAGGGCATGGCCATGCTGTCTTTGGTGCCTTGTCATGCCCTTCACTCTCCACAGACCTTTGCAAAGCCACCTTCCTGGGTCTTGGATCTCATCATTGATCTCATCCGTCCAGTCCGCCAGAGCCAACTTTGCATGCTGGTATCAGTGAGTCCCTATCTCACCAAAGGTTTCAGACCTGTCGGCTACCCTCACGTGGTTAGCCACTGGTCGAAGCAGTTTATCGGGGTGTGACTGCTGAGCATGCTATGGTTTCGTGGAGCCACAGGTGAGAGCTGAGTGCCAGGTGGGTACCAAAGGTGCATGAACTGTCCCCGAAGAGACACGACAAGTCCCCACACCAGAGGTGCTACCCCTCCCTGGGCACCCCCTACACTCCTATGCCAGCTACCATACTCCTAAAACCACTTCCTGTAGCACCTGGGTTTTCCCTACAGATTTCTCAGTGAAGTACTGAATTCAGTCTTCCGTGAGGCGGGGAGTTCAATGCCGAGCAAGAATTACACAGCAAGTTTTGTGTTACAGTAGCACCTCAGAGTTCGGAACACCAGATTTATGAACCAACCGGTCAACCACATGCCTCAGCTGGAATCAGAAGTATGCAATCAGGCAGCAGCAGAGACCAACACACACACACACACACACACATGCACACACACACACACACACACCTCCTGCAAAATCCCAAACCAAAGTATAGTGCTGTGTTAACCATAAACCACTAAAACAAAGGGAGTTTTAACAAAAAGATTTGACAGGGTGAGAGTACTGTTTCAGGGCTAAAAGTTGTTAAATGTTGTTTCATTTAAATCACGATGGTTAAAAGCAGCATTTTTTCTCCTACAGAGTAAAGTTTCAAGGCTGTATTAAGCCATTGTGCAGCTGTAAGCTTCTGAAAGAACAACGTTTTGTTCAGTGTTATGAACACCCTCCATTCTGGAGGTGTTGGTAACTATGAGGTTCTACTACCAACATCAGGATAAAAACAGACGAGCACAGCAGTATTGCGACAAGCCAGGCTGTGCTTTAAAACATCTAGTGAAATAAAACTGTTATTTTAACAGTTTTGAGAGTCAAGCTTACACACTACAAGCAACCTGGTGCAAAACTGCTTTACAGAGCAAAGATGATTTTAAATAAAGCAGTGAGACACAAAGTTTCCTCCTATAATCATTGTTGCCTTAAGTGGTGGAGCAAGGGAAGGAGAAAAGGATAAGCTGATGCTTCTCGGGTCTGAGCTTACAAGGTACTGAGTGCCTCTGGAAATGCTAAGTGACTTCAGGCCGTGTTAGCTTTAGTGGGAATTTAAGGACAAAAGTATCCCAGAGCTCAGCAGTTTGCAGAATCAGGCCTTTTGTCTATCAATTTTCACTGAATTGCAAGTATAAATTCACAATACACCTAATGGATTTTTATGTGTACAGATGTGTGGGTGTGTTTTTGCATTTTCCCCTAATAAACTATGCATAGCAAATATAAAGGGACAACAGCTTGGAGAAGATCTCCAACTGTCCTCAAATATTTGCTCCAATAAATAATTCTATTTGTCTTGCCTGTGTGTTGTGTTCACTTTCAGTGAATATTCTAGATTAGGGTTAGGATTGGTTTGGGAAAAAAGCATTTCAAGTGAATAGAAGATGGTTTTCAGGGATGGCTTATGCATGGAGGCCTAGACCCTCAAGGATATTTTAGGCTCCTCACTTCTATTAAGGAACTGAAAGCCAATGTTGCACAGCTCAAATGGAGCCATGCTATGTGGAAGTGAAGAGAATTGCAGGACTCTCCATGGCAGGCAATCGCCCATTTCAGAGGGAAGGATGCTAACCTAACTCAGGTACGTTCCACAAAGGAGACTATTGGGGGATCGTTGCAGTTTTATACACATCCCATTGGTCCCCTCCTATACATGTTTCCCAGGGAGGAGGTGTTCTGGATCATGGCAACTGGAAGAGGACAGGCGCTCCAGCCCTCACTCCATTTTATACATCTCCTGCCCCAGGGTCCTTCACAGGATTAAAGCCCATTGTACTATTAATCAACAAGGCCTTGCATTATAGGACAGACCCGTTACAGTTAGTGCCTCACTCATTCTCATAAGCTGTGTCTACACTATAGCGTTCTGGCAACAGAAGTCACTGTCGACAGATCTTTTCCGACAGAACCTCTGTCTACAGGACATGTCCACACCTAATGCAGGCTCCCCGTCAATGCCCTCTGTCAGCAGAGAGCGTCCACACACCGACTGCCCTGTCGACAGAGTGGACTCCAATGACCCGGAAGTTAGGGTTGCACAGACTCCAAGCCCTTCTTGGAGCAACAGCCCTGCGGGCCCTTAAAGGGCCTCCCCCGGGCTACGTTCCCTGCCCATGCCAAGGCTTGCATACCTCTTGGAGAGATAGCAAAGCTGGTGCAGAGCTTCCTGACTTACTGAGAGAGACTTTGGCCTTTCCAGTTACCTGTGTCGCTAGAGCAACCCCCAGGCTTGTGCTGGCCACACCCACCACTGCTGCAGCTTCTGCAGCATGTCATCCCTGCCGTCCTCCTCCTCCTCCGGAGGGACGCGCCTGACCCCTCCAATCAGGAGGAAGCCATCGTTGCTGCTGCCTTGCTGCAATGGCGCCCACGCCCCCAAGTCAGCAGGCGTGTCTAGCACTACACCACCAACTCAGACTGGTGGGACTGGCTGGTGATGGGGGAATGGGACGACCAGCGCTGGCTCCAGAATTTCTGCATGCGGAAGGTCACCTTTCTGGAGCAATGAACCTGGCTTGCCCCTACCCTCTGGAGGGAGGACACCCACCTCTGGTTCACCATCCCCCTGGAGAAGAAGCTAGCCATCACCACCTGGGAGGCGGTAACCCCTGACAACTACCCATCCGTCGGGAACCAGTTCAGTGTGGGGACGTCCACTTTTGGCACCATGCTCGTGCAGGTAAGGTGCTCCTGGCCCAGGGGGACCCACGAGGAGCAGGAGCAGAGGTGCAATGGGGGAATGGAAAGGGGGAAGGCCCCGTCCCAAGGGCACCGTCCCGTCCCACCTGCTCAAAGCCCTGCTACGTAGGGGGGTGACCTCCTGAGAGGTGGGCTGAAGGACCAGGGTGGGTCGAAGGAGATGGGAACACGCTGGGGCCAAGGGCCCAACCACCCCAGTCCCTCACCCATGTGCCCCACCTCCTCCCCCTGCAAGTCATGAGGGCCATCAACTCCCTGCTGCTGAGGATGCTTGTCTGTCTGATTGATGTAGGTGCTGCCATGGCTGGATTTGAGGTTCCCCAACTGCTTTGGGGCCATCAATGGGATCGACATTCTCATCTGTGCCCCAGACCACAGCGTGGCACAGTTCATCTATAGGCAGGGGGTACCACTCAATCGTGCCGCAGGGGACCACTGCAGGCACTTCATCAACGTGTACGTCAGGTGGGCCAGCCGGGCACATGATGAGAGGGTGTTCCGGAACTCCGGCCTCTTCCGGAGGATAGAGGAGGGCACCTTTGTCCCCTGCCTGGAGCTGCCCTTGGGGACATGGACATGCATCTGTGCACGGTGGGGGAGGCTGGCTACCCTCTAATGGCTTGGCTCATGCAGCCCTGTACCGGACACCTGGACCCCACTCAGGAACTCTTTAATGTGCACCTCAGCTGGGCCAGTTTGCTCGTGGAGCATGTCTTTGGACACCTGAAGGCCTGATTCTGTTGTTTACTCAAGTGCCTGGATGTGGGGAAGGGCAATGTACCCCAAGTTGTGGGGGCCTGCTGTGCCCTCTGCAATCTTCTGGAGAACAAGGGGAGGTCTTGGTCCCACCAGGGGGCTATGAGGAGCCTGGAACAGCCCCCATTCTCCAGGCCCATTGAGATGGGCTGTGCATCTAGGAGGCCCTGAGGGAGTGACCCTCCTAGGGACCACAGTAACCCTCCCCCTCCTCCAGGGCACCCACTGTGGGGATTTCAGGCCCACTGCCTCACCCCATCCCCACCTTGGCCCCTCCCTTTGCTCACCCCTCCCTCCACATCCCCTCCCCAATAACTAGAGACGCAGGGTTTGTGAACAAATAAACCTTTAGTTATAACAGATGAACATGTGTGCGCAATAAATAAATAAATAAATAAAAACCAAGAAAAAAGCTATTTACAAAGTGCAATGGTGCTGAACTATATACAGTGTGGTCAGGGCTTGGAAAAGGGGATGGAAGGCCCCACTCTAGGCAGGGGGTGGTGGGCTGTCACCCCACAGAAGAGCGGGACCCTTAGCAGCCCCGGCCACGGGATCCCCTCCTGCCACAGGTTTGTGGTCCGTGTTGAGGCTGGGTAGGGGGCTGGTGGCATGGGGATTTGTGGGCAGGGAGGGGCTGTGGCAGGGTCAGACTCTGCTGTGAGGGGCTGGAGGGAGGATGTGCACAGCTGGGAGTGGGGGGGGGGCGGCCTGTGGGTCGGGGGAGGGTTGGTCGTGGCTGTGGGACTGCAAGGGCCTGCAGGGCAGGGGGCATGGGTGAGCACAGGATCCATCAAGCGAGGTCCAGGAAAGCTAGGGGGTGGTCTGGTGGAGGAAAGGCTGTGGGAGCAGGGGCAGTGGGGAGAGGGGGCAGTGGGTGCAGGTGGCTGAGCCAGCTGGTCCCACCACACAGCAGTGGCACTGTCCACGTGGGACATCAGCAGGTCCCATGCCTATGCCTGCCACTCTTGGTCCCTTGCCCATCACGCCTTGTCAGCCCGCAGCCGCCGCTCCATTATGTTGGTGACCTGCCCAAGGGTTCTCTGGTCCTCCTCAACCTGGTGATGGACCCTCTGTCCACAGGGCCATCCGCACCACCGTGGACCTGCGCTGCACCCTGGCGCCAGTGGTTCTGTGGGCGTGCCCCCACAGCTCCAGCTCTGGCTCCAGGCCTGCCTCTGGCTCCGGCTCTGGCTCCACCTGGGGGCTGGCAAAGAGGTAGGGCTGGCCCAGCCCACTGATGGTCCAGCTGGAGGGGAGACAAGGAGACGGGATGGCAGCCTGTGCCCTGCAGCTGCAGGGTGGGACTGGGTGGACAACAGTGCTTTGAGAACACGCGCAAGTGCTGGGTTCGCAGGGTGGAATCCCCCGTGAGCTGACGTGGTGGGGATCACGGCATGCCCCACCCTCACCCACTCCCGCAGGCCCCAGGGTACTCACCAGCACAGACCTTGAAAAGGTTCGGTGAGGCCCTGGAGGTGTTCTGGCTGGAGGAGGAGCCCGACTCTAGGCTGCCGACCAGGGTCCTGTCACAGGCCAGGGAGGGGGTGTTGCCCTCACCTTGGGCTGCTGCTCCCCCGGGTGGAACTTCAGCTCCATGGGGGGGCCTCCTCGCATGTGTCCAGGAATCTTGGGGGCAGGGGAAGAGATGTCCTCCACCTGATGGAGCTCATGTAGCTCCCAGTAATAGGGGCAACTGGGCCATCATGCCCCTGAGTGGCAGGCGTCGTCATGAGCTTGGATACAGCCCTGCTGGAAGTCTTTGATTTCTGCCCTGACCTGCTCCATGATCTGTGTGGGGTGTCCTCAGTCTGCCAGGGCTGTTGCAACCTGGCTGTAGCCTGGGGCTTTCCTCCTCTTGGCAGCTGGTCCAGAAGGACTGTCTCCTCAGCCCAGAGGCTGATCAGGTCTCAGACCCTGGGGTCCATCCAGGATGGGGCATGTCTCCTCCTGGCCAGGGGTGTGTCCTGGGGCTCCTCTCCCTGCTCCTTGGTGGGCTGGGCTGCTACCATTGCTGTGGAGTGGCTGCAGGGTGTGGCTGTGGGCAGGCTGCAGGCACACATGCTGGCTGGGCTGTTCACACGCTTCCTACTGCCTGTATGGGGTTTCCAGGGGTTCTGTACCTTTCAGGCTGGCTGGAGGAGCAGAGCATAGAGCTCTGCTGGCAGTGGACAGAGCATCTCCTGGCTCCAGGTGGCTGACACCATGGAGGACTCCTCTGTTGACAGAAAAGTATCTACACTATTTTTTTGCCAACAGAATCTGTTGACAGAGGTGCTGTGCCTCGGACAAGCAAAACAGAACTCTGCCGGCAAAAGTGCCGTGTTCTGTTGACACACTCCAGACAGAACGCATTTGTGGTGTGGACGCTCCCTAGTTTTGTTGCCAGAAGGCCTCTTCTGTTGACAGAGCTCTGTAGGGTAGATACAGTGATAGGGAGTGCTAAAAAGTGCACAAGTGCAGTAGTGACTGCAACCTGGCGGACAGGTATTGATTTCTGAATTATACAGTCATTGAATGTTCACAAGTCATCTACAGCTGTGCTGGAAATTGTTCCCAGGGCAATTGTTTTGGTTTTGGAAAGTGATCCCCGCGAGTGGTCACAGAAAGTAGAGTTGACGTCTGCCGCCCATTTTCAGAGGAAAAGCTACATTAGGTTTAACTCTCCCACACCCGAACACCTTTCAGCAGCGCTGGCAGGAGCCTCTCCTTTTATTGGAGCACTCTCTGCAGTTTGTGGATTCTTACACTGTTCTTTCAGGTTGACCAAAATTGTGGCTTTGGCCTCTTGAGCACTCCTTCCTAGCTGACCAGCAACCAAAGAGGTGGTTTATTGCTGAACAGAAATCTAAGAACTGCTTTTGGCCAGAACTGCCTTGGAAAGTTTACTTGCTAACATCGCTTTGGTTTTCTTTCAAAAACGTCTTGAGAAGCATTGGCATTTTTGGAACAAAAGATTTATTTCAAAAGGCCTAACTTGTTGCACACACCCTCAGCAAACAACAGGCTGTGCTACTATGGGAATTTCAAGCCACCGGCTGAAAGCGAAGGAGCTTGGTGCTGTTTTTTCATTATGTGACTTTTAGTGCTAGTGTGAAGTACTGAATTAACTGCTCGGTGGACTTATGTTTTCCCTTCATCCACAAACCAGGTGAAGTACAGACACAGCGATGTTAGCTTCCCCCATTACCCTGCTTCTGTTCCTCAGCCCTGACCCTGAGTGACCCTTTAATAATTCCTCTCCCGAGTCTGCCAAATGAAGGACCACTTTTGTGGGCTTTGTTCTAGTGAACTGTGTCAACTATGATTATGGCTATGGACTATGATTACTGATTCTGCTGTACGTAGAAATGCTGAGCAATTAAACTGTTTTGAGGGTTCAGGGGAGTTAAGCCAAATTTGGAGTAAAAATTCAGCCCTCTGAGCCATCGGCGAACTATCAGTTAGTCTCTGCTTTCACTGGTGTTCCATGCAAAGTGAGGAGCACAGAACAGCTAAGCAGATTATCAGCTGTGTGGCTAAGAGAACTGAGTTTTTGCCTAGCTTTCTTCAGTCAGATTTGATGGTATAGGATCTGAGCAGTCACTTTCAATTATACTCTTTTAAAAATTACTTTGAAGAAATATGAGGCAATATCAGTAACTCTGGAGAGGTGATAATAGCTTTGGGTTACTACCATTCTTAACACAGGGGGTCTTGTTTGGCCCTTGCGTTTTTGAGTATGTGTAGCAGCAGTGGTCAAAAATGCTTTACTCCAAGTTCTCATGACTTGGTGGTCAAATGCAGATCGCACCATGGTGCTCTCTGCCTTCCTCATCTTCAGAGAAGACTACTGTTGTGTGCTATAGCATAGAATGAGGCTCTCCACTCAATCAGCAGAGAGTTTCTGATAACCAGTGTTCCAAAAAACAGTTTATTTCTGGCTTCTACTCATGATAGTTTTGACTTATGGTGCCCTAAATGCCGCTGCTGTCTCCTGGATAACCTTGGCGGTAAGAGATCAGTAAGATGCTTGACTTGAGAGACCTTTAATTTGTACATCTGGGGTCTAATGGGTAAGTTATCTCCAGCAAAAACCTCTGGATTGTGGAACTTGCTTCCCCAGCTTGCTCTGAAATAGCCTAAATTTACTGAGCTTCCCAACAGGTAGCATAGCCCATTTATGCAGACCTTCCCCTAGAGGATCAGGGAAGATGGATTTCAGTTGGGATGTTCTCCCCCAGGGTCATTTGTTTAATGATTCATAATTATGGAATTTTTATGCCTATTTTAAAACGTTACCTTTTGGAGTTGCCTAAAATGTTTGTGACTGACATGACATTTATATATTGAAAAAAAAAAAAAAAACCAGTGTGTAATAGCCGCATATGCGGTCCTCTTGGAGAAGATCGAGGTGTGTGTATATAGAACATTATGCATGATGGAGGGATGCATAAACCGAATAGTCTGGTAAATCACAGGTATGGCAAGAAGTTTCTCAAATCCTTAGTGGCATGTCTCCTTAGAATTCAGTATTATTTGTGAATACCCTTCTGTTGCACTCAATGTAGGTGTGGCTGAGACCCTGTAATGTCCATATACATGCACAGACACCACAGTCAGTTTACTGCATACACACAGCACTGGGAATGGAATTTATGACCTTTATTTCCACAAACACAGCTGCTCCACAAACTGTAGGCTCTGCAGTCAGCAGAGGGAACTGATAAAACACTCAAACAGGACTGATTCTCCCTCTCCCCCATTCTCACACCTTGTCATTTAGAAGAAGGCACTGATTCACTCCTACTTTCAGGAAGACACTCCTACATCTAACCCCTCAACAGCTTACACATGCAAGCCAGATGCACTGAATTTTATTTAGCTGGCTTCTGCCATGAAATATAAACTTTGCACCAGATTTCAGTCCACCAAAAGATGCCCAGATGCTAAATCGTTGATACAATTCAATCACACAGCTGAGAGGGACACACCAAAGTTATATGAGAAATCATTGCTACATTTCAGAAATAAAATGAATAAAGGCCAAGCAGAATCATATATTGGTGTGTAGTATATTCATTAGTGCAGAGATCCAGCATAGCTATCGCATAGCTTACACACAAGGGAATCCAGGACTAGAATCCTTGTCAGTCAGGTACATGTATGTAGCCTTGTAGCCTCCTTTGGGTGCTACCAGCAGCAGATCTGTTATCCTCTTTGAGGACATGCCACAAGAGGGTCACATCACTCACCCACACAATCCCAGTCTATCACAGCAGAAAAATTAGGAAGAATGCAATATAGTTGTTATTTTAAATCTCCTTACTTTCAATCAGAAATGGACCAAACAGCCAAGGCTCCACTGTATTTTCTTGTTGCCTGGCGTAGCCCTTCCTAATAATTTAATGGACAAATATTATTCTTAGAAGCACAAGAATTCTGAGAATATTATTTTCCAGAAGGGCAAAGAACACAGGGTAGCTAGGATGTCAAGAAACTGAAGAGTAAAGACAGAGCCAGTGTCTACACTATGAGATAAAAATCGAATTTAAAGGAGTTAGCTTGACATTAAAATGTCACTGTCTTCACTGTAAATGTCTTCAGCTCGATTTAATCTGCCCTAATATCAATAACAAGATGCCAATATTAACAGATGGGTATAGCTTCAATCTTGAGTTTAAAATGTCAAATAAAGGCTAGGGTGGAAGCGCCATGTCTTTCATTCAAATTTATTAGCCTCCACAAGTGTCCCATATGTATCCCGCAAAGCTACGCACTGCACCTGGCTCCCAGCTCCTCGCGACTAGCGGGAGTCAGGAAACTGACCAGGGCTGCCACACAGGGCCAGTCACACCACAGCCAGGCAGCTCCTGCCATGCAGAGCCAGATGCCCATGGGTGGGCACCCACCCCACAGGCGCCCTTGGCCACCTGTGACCAGGTGCCCTCAGCCAGTGGGCTCCAGCAGCTCTTTCAGCAGAGCCAGTGAATGGCAGGGGTGTGTTTTTATTTCGGAGAGGATTTTTTTTTAGGGGAGAGTTTTTTGGTGGGGTTGTTTTGGGGAGGTTGTTTTTTGGGGGGAAGTTGAGGTGGGACTAGGTCTGGGGGAGCTTACGTGGGGGGGGCAAACTCCTGCATTTAATGGACTATCGGGAAGGACAGACAGCCCGTCCCCCCACTAGTCCATTACATGGAATGTTTACTGTGCTAGTGGGAGCCAGGAAACTGACCAGGGCTGCTGAGCCATCAGTTTCCCAGGTCTCCCAAGCTGTGGAACCCGGAAAACTGACAGTGCTGCTGCACCTGGTGCCTGGCTCAGAACGCGGGGCTGAGGGAACTGTGGGATAGGTTCCCACAATGCACTGCTGCAACAGTCAATGTTTGGTGATTTCAGTGTGGAAGCAACATGTCAAATTTGTTGGGAGCCTGTGGGAAGTGAGGATACCCAAAACTGAATTTAAAAGAATGGCATTAATAAAATCGATTTTAATAAATTCTAATTTATCTCATAGTATAGATGTAGCCAGAAGGTGTGGCTGTTAAGGTGCAGGGTAAAATTCAATCCTGTCCTGAGATGTGTAAAATGAGGGGTAAAAAAATTCTTGAGCAGCTCTGTCTGCACACTTCAGAGTAGGTAGAGGGCCTGAAAGCTACTGTGTCCTGTTGTAGAAGTGAATAACTTGAACTTTCCCCAATGTCTGCTGCTGGACAGTGGTAGAGTAGCCTGATTATGCCTCTAAAATGGAAAGAAGGCACCCCTTTCACTTTGGAGCTGTTGACAAGTTATAACCAGTCTTTCACTTTAGCATTCAAGGATGGCGTTCTTCTAAGTTGATCAATAGAACTAACAAACCTGTGTCTTAACCCAGACTCATTAATGCCATAATAAGATGGACAACAAAAACATCCCCAGGATTCTCAGAGTACAAATCTGAGGAATAAAGTGCTGACTGCAGAGAACTAGCCTAAAGTCTCTCAGTCAATGCCATGATAATCTCTATAAACTCTTCTGTTTCAATCCAATTCACAGCTCTGTGGTTCCACTAAAGACTCTACATTTATGCCTGTTCATTAGCTTGTATTACAGTACTTCATGGTGCCTTACACAGTGCTACCTTGCTTCACCAGGTCATTTGCACCAGGTATTGGTCATGATTCTTCCCATTCTAATACACAGCATCTCCTATCAGTGTGACTGTCCCAGAGCTCCATGTCCATCATGAAAACTTTTATTTTAAAGCAGTGGTTCTTAACCTTTACTGCAGCCTGCATCCCTTTGTTGCTCAAAATATGTTCTCGCACCCCTTATAAAAAATCAAAAGTGGAGATGGGGAGCCCTATACCCTTTTAAATGCATATTAAGTGTATGTAAAATAGTTTTATGTTCTTACTCACCACAACTTATAGTACAGTAGGCATACAAAAATATGCAAACACTACCTAGAGATGTTACAGAGTTTTGCTGTGGAAGTAAACTGTAAGCGACGCGCCAACAGTTAGCGGCTAACTGATTTCAAACAAAGCCACTGCTCTGCCACATCATCATCTGTGCATGCGTCAAGAAATACCCCACAACATGGCAGTAGACCGTATTTTGTAGTGAGATAATTTCACTACAATTAGCTAAAAACTTGAAAATAAATTTTGTTTGTATATTACAGTAATTGTTAAAAATGTATAATGTTAATAAATACATAGGTTTGATGAAACAAAGTAGTTGTACTTATGTGCCTGTGCTCAATTTGTGTTCTTGTTGATTTACCTTCTAAAAAAATCTGGCATGTCTCGCACCCCCAGGGGGTGTATGCACCCCCGCTTAAGAAACACTGTTTTAAAGAAAGAGGAGATGGTGCCCCCAAAGGCTGCTATGACAATTCTTTCTCAGAATAAACAGCATATGATAGACATACAGCGACCAGGCTCAGGCAGCACTAACACTTCAGTTCCCTGCCAAATAAGTATTTCCCCCCAGAACTCTGGACTGTGTGCTCGTATTTACCCACCATTTTGGGCACAGACTTGGGAGCCACAGTTCTGTCTCACATGCTGTTTTCTCGGGAAGCTGATGGTGACAGAAAGAGTATTAAAGTTTCCACACTACGCGTGAGGAGGAGGCGCAGAATTCAGGAGGACATTAGCTTTCCCCTCCATTCTTTTAGAACAGTGGAGTTGTAGAACAAAAGCTGAGGTGAAAATTCTGTGCCCTCAAAAGTGGGCTCTGGGAGCCACAACTTCAGGGAAAAGGGGAAAGATTTTTTTATGAAATTGTCTTATGAGTGACAGAGATGCTACCAGGAAGACAGAGTGCAGGATGAGTCCTTTACAATTGCATTGCTCCCATGCTTCTCACACCAGCGCCAATTTCTGTTAAAAATATTACTCTTATTACCACGCTATCTTGCAAACTCAAAAATAACATCCAGCATATAAATCATTTTTCATAAACACCTCCCACTTTCTATTGAAACTTAATTTTTAATGTTTATCATTACTTAGTTGTCAGGAACCAACTCTAGTAGGTGTGTATCACACGCAATTTCTCGGCTATGGATTGCAGCTAGAGGAACCTGCATTTACTCAGTCCACCCATAGTCTAAGGAACCAAAAAGGCAAGGGGTGCACAGTGGCCAAGAAAAGTTGATCTTCTGCTTAAAACAGTAGACTGGAGCCCAGAAAAACTGGGCTGAATTCCCTCTTCTGCCACAGGTTTCCAGTGTGATCACGAGCAAGTCACTTACTCTTTCTGTGCCTCCACTGTCTGCTTGTAACAGTGAAGGGGGACAGTACTTCCCAAACTTATACGGGTGTTGTTGAGAATATAATCAAGGAATTTGACAAGGCACTCTGATACCACAGTGGTAGTGATTAGTACCAACAGAGTAAGTATGTGGTTTAGCCTGTGTTAATAGGGTCTGGTACAAAGCCCCTTAACACAAGTGGGAGTTTTCCCATTGATTTCAATGGACCTCAGATTGGGCCCTGAATGAATAGCATTAGAATATAGGCGCAACCACTGAATGAAATGACTGGACATGTCCGTGCTGGTATTTTTCTATCTTCATTATATTCCCTTCAATGTAGCTTTAAGATTAATTAATTTTATACTGTGTTCATTGCCTTTGTATCTAAGCACCTGTTTCTACTGTCTTTTCAAATATTTTTAATTAACTGCACCAATGTTTTTAAAAGACGGTGCAAGTGCTTAATTTGTGCTAGGGCTTGCCATGGCTGAGTCCCAGGACTTCTAGGGCTGGTATTTTATAGCACCAACAGATGCGGATTTGCTGCATTAGTTATATATGTAGAAGACTTGCTTGATCCATGGCACTTCTTACATTACAAATTAAGAACCGTTTGGGTGTGTCTCGGGGTGTTCTTTTGTTTTTCAAACTGAACAATATTATTTGCTCTATGTCCAGAAATTAGTCTTCATAAAAATCAGTTTCCTTTTCAGCACCAAGAAAAATGAGGTTGTGTTGCAAACCTTGAAAGCACATGTCTAGAACAGTAACTCATCCTGGATCCCTGCTGCATTCTACTTTCTTCAGTCCAATGCTACAAAATGATGCTTGGCTGAACCAGCTGCCCATTTTACAGGACAAATTGCCCTCAGGAGATTCTAGTGTAGTTTAATTAGACACAATGGGTTTTTTTACATGTTCTAGGATCTATTTTCAGATGTAAAAATAACACATTTCACAGCAATCTCCAATAAAAGGTGCTTCAGTACATGAAAATGTTCTGTGCCAAATGTATTTTGTGTACCAGGTAAGGTAACACAATAAATGAGAACGGAGATCTCAAGGCAGAATTTTATTTTAAGCCAAATTGTACAATACATTCCTAAAATTTTATAGTTTCTGTGTTTTTCCATACAAAAATATCAGATATTAAGTAGGATTTAAGATTTTACAACAAAAACAAAAAAACAAAAAAAAAGCTATTACGCTTTCTTTGAAAGTTTCATGGAGGAAGCTTCTATGGTTTAATTGTTTTTTGTTTCAGAAAAGAAGAGTTTTACTCAAACCTAAGCATGCTGTGGAATGCTCTGTATATTGTTCTTAGTAGCAATCTCAGGGTTTCTTTATTTTTTAAAACACTTATGTAACCTTTCAGGCAAACAGTTGAAGGAGCTCCTTTCTTATTCTCATTAGAAAGAAAAAACAGATAGTGCACAAGATGCAGGAAAAAATCTCCTAGGTACACTACGCAGAAAACAGTAGCATGAACTAAGTTTTATAACCTTAACATGCTAAGGTTATAAACCTCTCGTAGCAACTGTATTTGTAGAGGTGGTTATTTATAGAAAAAGATTTTTTGTTGTAAAAGAAAAATCAGGGAGGAAAGCAAAGCATTACGCAAAAAAAAGCTTTTTGACTACACTGAAGAAAATGCCAGTTTTTAACTGAAGAAATGTACAACACAAAGAGTAGGTGCATGGCAATCAATATCTACTGTTCACATAATATTAATTCCTGATCGCTCTCTCATTGCTAAATTCTATGGAGGCGTTCTAGGATTAGGATCCATAGGATGGAATTTGTTTAAACAGGTGACCATTTGGTATAAATGCCCTGACTCACAACTTGAGAAACTAGCACAAATCATTTAGATTCATCTCTGAGAGGATGGACAGATGAACAGAAAGGAAAGATTAAACTTATTTAAAAACAATTTTCTGCTTTAATAGATGTTGTGTCTTTATCTCATTTAGGCAAAAATTTTTGATGTCCTTAATATTCTCTTATAATATTTGAAATAATATATAAATACATCTTTTTATATATCATCTATAAGTGTAGCTAATGATGCAATGTAATTTGTTAACACAGTGCTTTTATACATAATATTCTGTTGTTTCAAGAAGTGGATCTGTGCTCTTGAAAAAAGTTTTAAAATCATGTTTAGTCCCAGCTGGTTAATTTTCCTCCCACACTTTTTTACATATCCACCTGATTATTGTTCCTTTCTGAAGGCAGTAGTTTAAATCTTTTTTTTTCTTTGTTTCCTAAAGTAAGAAAACCTGAAGCAGACAATTTGCTGCAGCTGTCCTGTACATTTCAAAAACATCCTCACACAACCACCAGGCCTTCTGAGAGTACCGTATTTTTTAAGAAAATGTAAGCCAGCTTTAATGTGTGCTTTTGTTGATAATTTTGACTGGGCTAGCCTCACTGAGATGGAAAATCTTAAAAGAGTAAAAAAGTTTGACTGGATATAATACTGAACGTTTCAGAATCAATGTGCTCAGAAAAGAGGAGATTTTCCCAATCACATGTTAGTCTTTCTCAGCAAGATATGTTTTCGTTTCATTGCTAAAACAACAGTCAGTTACTAACCTAAATGTCAGATGACTTGACATCTGAAAAAAAAAAAAAAAGCTCCTCCAACACCACACAGGCAGACAGTAGTTCAGCTGACATTAAGCCTGTCTCAAAACTGTCCCGATAGAATAGAAGCCTGAAGTAGCAATAATCTTACCTTAGGTGCACAACGTCCAAGGCAAGGAGATGACTGGCTTGCAACAGTGGAGGACTGTGAAAGTGCTCTGATCAGCTGCTGGTAGCAAGCACTTGGCTTTTATGTGCAGGTGGGAGGAGCCTTACAGTAGGTGGGCAGTGAAAAAAAACGAAGCAGGCAGAACTTAAAAGGCACTGTACTGTTGAATCTGTTCTCCAGGGAGTGGGAGGGAGTGGAGAAAGAGAGAGTTTGAATGACATTCACTGAGGAAGAAAATCCTGATTTATTTGTTTTGTATTACTCATTTAATAATAGCACTTATATTAGTTCTAACTGGTAAGTTATTCCAGTATGTTGCATAGTTATAATGATCCAAGGTCCCATTTCACTTAGTTTTGAGGACTCTTATGCCAATAGGATGATCATCCAAAGTAATTAAAAGAGCAGATCTGTCTCTTCATAGATTCTCCTTCATAGAAGAAAGCAGTTGCTTGATTCTTAGAAACCCTACTACACAGTGATTGGGTTTTCCTTATATTCGGTACATCCACTAGAATCATCTGTCCTGGAGACTCCCAATTTTCTCTCAGTTCTGCTACCTGATATTTTTCTTGACACAGCTGCAACTGCTTGCTGAATTCATCTTAGTTTAGCGCAGTTTGTCCTTGTATCTAAAGTCCCAACAATTTTCCCCATGTCATAGCCTCAGAAAGGAAACATAGTCAAAAGAAACACACGCCTGGTGGTTGCTGTGTAAAATTATGCATTGTTTATTCAGCGCCTTTACTGCTTTCAGATCATATGGGCGCTGACTTCACAGTGTCTAGGACAGTGGTGGGCAGTCAGCAGGCCGGGCCCACCAGAGGGGATGGAGCGCAAAGGGCGCAGTTGCCCCCAGGCCCAGACTTTCAAGGGGGCCCAGAGCTCCAGCTGCTACTGCCATCAAAGGAGCAGCAGCAGCAGTTGGATCTCTTGGCCCCTTTGAATTGCCACAGCTAGTATGTGAGGGGTCTCCCAGCACTGTGGTCCCAGTCGTGCTGACGGCTGAATGCCCTAGGCCCTATCCCTTCCACCACTGGCCCTGCCCCTTCCAGGGATGGAGCTGGGCCCCACCCCCACCTTGCCCTGGGGTCAGCAGCAGCTCTTGGCACTGCTTCAGGTGCCAATTGGGATTCTATGGGTGCCCTGTGAAATATCTGATGTACCATTATCTATGTTCGGGCTCGCCAAGGTTGCTGGTTTCCATCCACATAACGTTTTTTTTTCCTACCAGTATTGCTGACGTGATACGCGCATAAAGCAGGGACACATGAAGTGAGGGGCATGCTGATTGCATGCAACATTGACTGTGAAAGCTGTCCATGCCCTCTGCATCCACTCAAAGTGCTGCTACGGTTCACTCAATACACCCTGCAAAGTCTAGGTACACAAACACACTTAACAACACTCCCCTATCCCAGCAGACCATCTTTGTTCTGACAATCTTGCAGCCCACTGAGCTGAAAGAGGGCCACTCACGCGGCCCACACATTACCCTAGGTTGCCTATCGCTAGTCTACGGACAGTTACTCATTGACTGGATTCTTCAGGTGACTCAGATACTTTGTACCTAGTCAGTCAGAATCCTTTATCTTTACTCTCCCCAGCGTAAAGGGGCATTGATCCTGTTTGATACCTTTGGGTGCTGCCATAATACAAATGACTATGTGGCAATATGTTCAAAACTGTTTTAAATAAGGACATTAATGATGTAGTGAATGGGAAAAGTGATGTGGGTAGACCTGAGGAGGCCAAGACAGGTGGAGCAAAGTAAAGAGAGAGAGCATAGTGCAACTTGATTAAAGTTTAGGAAAGAATAGGAATGAGAGTGGAGGAGTCCTGTTGACACAATATGTGGGACACACTTCATCAGAAGGGGAAGAAAGTGGGTGAGACATGTGCCCCACTCTCCTCCTCCAAATTATTGTGTGCATGAGATAAAGGAATAGGAGTATTTGATGTCATAAGGAAAGGATACAGGAAGTCCATGGTGAAAGTCATGGAGGTCAGCTGTGACAGGGTACCACTTCTTGGCCTGAGACACCAGCCTGTCCTCATTGTTTGCCGCCTTTCTGGGTATCGAGACTTTGTACGCTTATAGGGCTTGTACAACTTATGCCAACCACTTGAAACCTGGGTCTTAATGCTCCTGAATCCATATTAAGGAACTAATTAGATGTGCCCTGATTTCCAAATAAGCCGAGCACTTCTGGTTTCCCTGATGTGAATTGAGTTGTTGCCATTAACTTCAGTGAATGCAAGCTTCCGGCCCTAAGATTTTTGTGTTAGGGAATGCAGCTAAAGTCTTAATTAAGCTGGAAAACAATGAATTTAGAGTAGTTGTCCGCTCTCACCCCTTTGTTTTCATTAATTATTATTATTACTATTATTATTATTATTATTACTGTTATTATACTTGAATAGCTGTTGGATCATTTAACACATTTCTAATATTAATTATAAATGAAATTGTGGTTATTTTATTTTTATAGCAGCAAAATTGTACTTATAGACATTTTACAGTAGACACAAAAGGAGAGGCCCCCTGCTAGAAGTGGTTTACAGCCCAGTCGTAGACATGTTACATTAAGTGGTGATAACAAAATAATGAGGAAGGAATGTGATAAGGACTGATGAAAGGTTATTGCAATAAGATTACATGGTTAGTTAGTTTAGATATGTATACGTCATGACAGATTAATTAAATTATGTACTTCTACCCAGTACTAATCATTGCACACAAAAAAGAGACTATATTCAGTTGAGGAGTGAAACAGTTGGGCAGTTTTCTGCTCATAGAAATCTGAGGCAAGATTTTCAGACGTTAGAGTCTTAACTTTCGGCACCCAATTCCCAATTCCTGTGCACTCCTTCTGCATCCAGTCAAAGTGCTGCTATGGTTCAATCAATACACCCTGCAAACTCTAGGTATACAAGCAAAGTTAGCAAAACTACCCTATCCCAGCAGACCATCTTTGTTCTGACAATCTTGCAGCCCACTGAGATGAAAGAGGGCCACTCATGTGGCCCACACACTAGCCTAGGATACCTACCACTGGTCTAAGGACACTCATTGACTGGATTCTTAAGATGACTCAGATGCTTTGTATCTAGTCCGTCAGACTCCTCTGTCTTTACCCTCTCCAGTACCTAAATCAATGGCCTGATTTTCTAAAAAGCTGGAGCTGCTAGCAATTCCATTAATGCTGGGTATACGGCACATTTGAAAAGTAAGCTACTGAACTGCGAACCTGAGCACAGACTACAATCAAAACAACTAGCATGGGCTTGTTGACTTCTGTGTGCTTCAACCAGTTTGGTTACATGTGATTCAGCACCCTAATGTTGAGACAGTCATAGAGTCCAGTGCCGTCAGTGATGCTAACTTTCCCTAAGGGAATCTGCCAAGTGGCAAACATAAGGGGCCTCTTAGCCATGCAGCAAATCTTGCCTTGGGGATGGGAAAGCACGGTCTGTTCTCTCTACAAAGGCTAGTGTTCTGGACAAGCTCCCCCATCACACCAGGAGACCCTGTACTCACCTCCAGTGCCAAGGTCTTTGGGGACACTGTCTGTGGCAGTGAATATTGGAAAAGGTGAAGGTGAAGGTGCTTCCTAGCTTTCATAAAATGGTAATTCATTATAACGTTTGTATAACAAGAGTATTTGGAAAGTCTACAGTACATGGCATAAGGAATATAAAAAGATGCCCTTGGGAGCCATTAGGAGGATAATCGCTACAAAGCTTTCCTTGGAGGCTGCAGATCTGATATTAACTTTATTTGCCCTTTTGCCTTTAGATCAATGGCTTCTGTTAAATTAAACTGTCCCTGGGGTTTCATGCTAAAGAACAGGGCAGGAGGCATAATTTTTTTTAAAATACAGAGTAAAGCTACAGCTGCGTAAATGCATGGCTACTAAGTGAGGGTCTTTTAGGTAGAAATATAGTGTCAGTGATCAGAGTATTATTTTAATAACCTTGCATTGTTTTAAATGGCAGTGATCCTGTTTTCAAATGGATGAACTGGTTCCAGTAAAGGAACTGGTTTATTGCTGAGAAGGCTCTTTAATCCACTCTAAGGCTAGGACATATTCCCCACTGTGTAAGTTGAGTTTTAGCACCCTGTAAATCAGCAGAGCTGCAGCGCTGTAAACTGCTGTAAAACAAAAGCGAGTCAGGTCCTCTATGTGTTTCTAAGATTACCTGGGGTGTGTTCAAATAAAAGTGAGGGTGTTTGCTGCGGGTTCCCCAGAGATCATCATCATCTTGAAGCTGAAGAAATATGCCTAGAGTAAATATATTAATAAACAAAATATTTAGACATCACAATTTTTCTACTGCCAATCTGCAGTTGAAGGTCCATGCTACAAAAGTCGCCTGGTTGGAGAATTACTTGGATCAACTGAGGAAAATCTGGCTACAGGAGGCAGGGTACAGGAGGAGCAGTGGTATGCACGGCTGGAACGTTGTCCCTTAGGAAAGAAATAATGGATTACATAAGGTCACAAGAGGCCGCTAATGTTGCTGAGCGTGCTAGTTACAAGAGTTGGATTTCAGATCAGTTGCATAGTGCCCTAACTGACAGCTTATGAAGCCAAGGGGGGAAAAAAACCCAGAAATTTTTAAAGCATCGTGCTAAAACTCAAAACTTCCAACTTCTTTTATGACACACCACATTTTTAAAAATACTTTTCAAATTTGTTCATGTTTATTATTATAAAGTCATTCAGAACAGCCTGCAGGTAGTACTTTGTTAATGTACAAAACCCCTCTGGAAAGGAGTTCTTCCTTTCATTTTATTTATTGACTGTAATACAGAAGATATTAATGATTTCTCCACTTGTCTGAAAGTATATTTATTAATGTGTGGTTTCAGGCAATATTCCATCTTCTGTCATGTTTCCCATCATTCTAAGCACTCCCAAAGTCTTTCAGGCAGATTGCCTTTTAAAAGATTAATGCTACATAGCTGCACTTTATATAGAACAACAAAGTTTACAAGAAGGAACCACAAAATAAGAGGAGGGAACATACAGGCTACATCTACACTAGCAAGCTTTGTAGGTGCAGAGCATCTACACACAAAATGTGTTTTGTTAACAGAAACTGTCAACAAAAAGGCTGTGTAGATGCTCCTGGGGGCCCTTTCATCAACAGAGCAGATCGATCCGCTTTTATGTGTAGATGTGATGTGTCGACAGAAGATTTGTCGGAACATCTCTTCCAACAGTAACTTCACTTCTAGTGTAGACATAGCCACAGTGGTGTTCAAAGTTTCAGATCATGAGCCATTGTCTCATTGTCTACCCTACTTCACCTTCCGTGGATGGTGTCGTTCAGAAGTTCCTTGATAAACTTGAGTAGCGTCCTCGCAGGGTACCACCCATATGCCAGTCCAACCCTGGATCAGAAATTAGAATAAATTGTAAAACTTCAGGTTCTGGGTGACTATATGTTGGGAGATGGAAGTCTGTTGTGCGAGGCAAATTGAGATAGGACTCCCGTCATACCTAACCAATATTGCTCAAGCGTGACGAGTTTCAAGTCTCACCGAGCAACATGATTGAAAGTTATAGTGGTGGAAGAACTGAAAAGAACTTACATGAGATATTTGGTTTCCATAACTGATTTTTTTTGCATGCTTATGGCCTACTCTGACCCTGCTTAGCCATGTTTGAATCAAGCAATAAGATGTGGAAGCAATAAAACTTCTAGCAAGTGGAAAAATGCTAGGACTTTTCTCTTTCAGTCACTTAAGCCAATTCCTCTCGAAACTGGTCCCAAACAAGGGAGTTTGCCAGACCAAGGGAGGTCCCCTGCCTCTAGTTCCACTTCCCCCTCTCTGCCTTCAGCTCTCCTTACCAGCAGCCCCCTTATCACCTGTCCTAGCTCAGCTGTCACTGGCCTCTGACCCTGTTAGGCTGATGCTGGCCCAAGCTTCCAACCACAGATGCTGGGTCAGGCAGCCAAATTGACACTGGCTCCCACCCCACAGATGGCAGCTGGGCTGCCACTGGCCCAGCCCAGCCCACAAATGTTGATCCCAGGGACACAATCCCCTCAGGCTCACAGCAGGACCACCAGACTTCTGTCACTCACCTCCCACCCACCAGTACTTCCAGCTGCTGGTGGTCCTCCCACTGGCCTCCCAGCCCAGGGCTCTCTGATCCTGGAACATCTGTGGTCCTGCGGGACCAAGGATCTTACTGGACCAGGGAATGTCAATTTTGGGAGGTGCAACCTTGTATTCTTTCATTATCCTTAATTGTTTGCATATCCCACATGCAGTGGAGGGGGTGGGGCCTCAGACAACAGGGGCAGGATAACCTTAGCTTGGGCTAGGATGACCCTAAGCCTAACCCAAACCCTTACACTTAAACTGCTTCCCCACCCTCAGTTTGTACAATGAAGTTGTAGGGATTAAACGTTTCTTCAGTTCCACCAAATTGAGCTTGGTGGCAGTATTATGCTTTCCCCCCACCCTCTTTCTCTAATAAAGAGGCTGGTCCTGCTATTCTTGCCTATATCTTTGTCAGTAATGAACAAGTTGCAGAGACGTAATTGACATTAAATTTAATCCTTACGGAAGTTCAAAATTTCCAATATTACAACAATTAATATACCATTAGTAAAAAGCTAATAGTTATTTCATCTTAGCTATCATTTTTCTCCAGCGCTGGGGAAAACTCATCCTAACTGAAGGATGATGATGGGCAACCCTGCTTCCTCAGAGCCATCTAAGGGGATAAATTCTGCCCTCACTTTTGTCCTGCAAAATCGGCTGGAAACCGGCAGAGCTGAAAGCAGATTTTTTTCCCTCTATGTTGGAAACATTTCATTGTACTTTTGGATGAATTCCTAAATTAAAATGAATATGGAAGCATATGCCTAAGTATCAAGACTCCCTTCCAGTGTTCTAGCCACTAGATTAACTGTCTCCCAGCTGGAATCAATTGGACAGTTCACACATATGCCATTAGTCCTCTGTCCCAAGAGTTTCACAAGGAAATGTAACATCAAAGGTTCCAAATTCCAACAGCTTTTAAAACAAACAAAACTAAAACCAGGTCAGTGAACTAAAATTTGAACAAAACATAAAGTATTCTCCATATAAATTTGTGGAAACTTTGCAGATGACACACACAAAATGCACGTTTTATGAGAATTACATACTTTCCTCACATTACACCATTGCAATTTCAATTTAGGGAGGTCACACGTGACTGCAGAATACTTACTGCTATTATAGCCTCAGGGCGATAGCTTTGTTAGTCTGTCACTTCAGAAAAAGCAAGCAATCCTATAACACCTTAAATTAAAGACTTAACAGTTTTATTTATTAGGTAATGAGCTTTCATAGGTAAGACCCACTTCATCAGGTTTGTTATGATAGCTTTTGCCGTTATAGCAGAGTTAGTGGACCAACTTCAATCTCGTCCTAGCAACACCAGTCTAAACCTGGAGTAAGGGCCAAATCCTCGTCCCATGACCATTCAAGACAATACTGCCACTGACTTCAACACAGGAGGGACCCAGTCCTGAAGCCTTTACTGAGGGTCTGCATGCTGGTATCACAGATCAGATTATGGGCAGGTGAATGTTTCACAGTAAGAGTCTGTCAACTCAGTGCAGTTTATAGAAATTACATAGCTTCTATTTATTTTATTCAGCTATGTCTTGTGGTTTGCGGTTTAATGTTTTCTGTTCCTTCAGTTTTTAACATAAACATTAAGCTTTGCTGACTTTGCCCCAGGAGCTATAGGTTAGCTTCATGTCTGTTAGGAGCAACAGAAGCTATTTTGTGGGCTTCTTTTGTTTTGTTTTTAAAAGATGTTGTTCAGTGAACTTTTCCTAGTAGCTGGGAACTCTGGTAACACTGCCCATTAGCATGATGACTAACTGTGTTTGAGTGTTCTGTCAAGCTAGTTTCTTAAGTCTCACACAGACAGGCATTACTATAATCGTGAAAGAGCAGCCATCAGACTGCAAGAAGCTCTGGGATGGGTGGAAAGCTTTTTCCCTCTGTGACGTATTGTTGGGCTACGGCTACACTAGAGAGTTTTGCCAACAAAACCCCAGTTTGGTCAACAAAACTGGTGGAACGTCCACACACGAAGGCTGAATCTACACTACAAAATAACTTTGAAGTAACAGACTTCGAAGTTGAGCATCTACACATGTCCTACTTCGAAGATAAACTCTCTTACTTTGAAGTTAATTTCAAAGTAAGGGAAAATGTGTGTAGAGGCTCCTCAGGCTACTTCGAAGTAGCCCATCACTTCAAAGTATGAGACTGGTATAGACACGCCCAAAATGCATTTTGTGGACAGTATGACGACAAAAGTCGGTGTTCGGCCAGCAACCTTCTGCCTCTCCCAGATGAGGAAGGGCACATTTTGTTGAGAGATTCTGTCAATAAAAAAGCTGTGTGGACACTCTGGGGGCCATCTCTTGACAGACAGCGCATCCAGAACAAGGGCAGCCCTGTCTGCTGTGCTTCCAGGTGCTTATTTTGCAAGGGAGCGGCCTGGCAGTCCTGTTGTTCCATCAACAGAGCAGAGCACCCTTCCCCTTGGCTTTTGTGTGTGGCCACACTCTGTCGACAGAAGTTTTGTTGGGAAATCTCTTCCAAAAGTGACTTCGGTTGACAGGTCGCTGTGGTGTGACTGTGGCTTTGGTGTTTAATCACAACTTTGGGAACAAAGTCTAAAAGTGCCTATGCTTTTCCAACTTTAGTGATTTACTAAATGAATATTTTATTTGCCATTCAAGGAAGGAAGAAAATAGAACCAGTGTTTGCTTGGCAATGTGTTCATATTTACAACATTTGTATGCCATTTTTACCATAAAATGGAATATTTTGCAGTTTTCCTATATAATTTTTCAGATATAATTTTCATTCTCTCCGTCAATTTTTTTTTTCTGGTGAAAATTAATGATTTTACCTTGAGCAAATGTGTGGAAAAATCATCATTTACACTGGAGTGGGCAGCGGGTAGTTGAGTCACTTTTCATTTCTCCTTAAGAGTTTAACATTCCTTTCCAAAATGAGGCTGGAAATTCAGTGGGGACCATCTTCTTAAAGGCCCTTCAACCAGTTTGATGAGTATTGCACTTAAAGTTATTAGCTTGTCCATCTTTTGCATAAGGAATGGGAATTTCTTAGGCTGTCAAGGGCACATAGGGCATATGAATAGTGGCCTTTATAGTATTTGCACATTTCCAATAAATTAAAAAAAATAAAAAACATGACTGGAGAGAAATTGCAAGGAGCTTGGAGAGAAGTGAGAGGTTATAATTGTAAGCTCTGTGGCACCCTCTACTCTGGGTGGTGGATAGATGGTGTCAGCTTCAGCCCCAAGCACTGGGGCTTTGGTGTTGGTTTCAGCCTCAGGCCCCAGCAAGTTTAATGCCAGCCCCGGTGACCCCATTAAAATTGGATCTCAACCCACAGTTTGAGAACTGATGTTCTAGGAAAACATCCAATTACTTTTTCTGTTAATCAAGCTATTTGTCCCCTTGATTTTCAGTTGGGGTGACTGCTTGAGATTGTGTCTTCTTTTATCTGAACAGTTTAACCCAGCATTCATTTTATTTATTTATTTTATTTATTTATATTAAAACAGAAGCTGGAACTAACCTTCTTCTGTAACTTGGATAATGGGTGCAAAGGGAATGTGGGTATTTTTAGTCCTGTCACTTTAAAATATAGTCATTGCATCAAGTAGCTATAGAAAGAGACTTGAAGGAATTTATTTAACACAAACATTTAACCCTATTCTAAATTCCTAAAGTAGCAATATTTTGATGGCATCATATTTTCCCTGTTCCTGAAAGAAATTTAGAATGAAGAGTAACATAATATTCATGGGAAAATAATCTATAACTTGATTAAACGTTTGTATTAGCTTTTGTTTATTATTCAAAATGATTGTTTATTATTTGATGTAAAGAACCGGCTACTTCTCGAATGTACAGGCACAGTTGCCCTCTACTGGGTTGAATCAGAGCTGGTTTGTAGTGTGTTATAGGTCACACTGCTCACAGCTAAGAAATATTATGTTTTATATCAACTGATTAGGGCCTGGACTTTTTGGAGCTGAAGGATCTGAGGTTTTCTAGCTCCAAAGCTGCCTGGAAGTTCTATTTTGCATAGGATAGTGATAGGAAGGCCATGGATATGCTTTATTATTTATGTACACATTGCCATTGTCTGTTTCATTGCTCTTAAAAATGTAGGCTAAAACAAGCTGTAAACATAAATTATAAATGCAGCAGAACCTCAGAATTATGAACAGCTCAGGAATGAATGTGATTTGTAATGTTGAAAAAACGCCGTGGTTGTTCTTTCAAAAGTTTACAACTGAATGCTAATTTAATATCGATTTACTACATGGAAGAAAAATGCTGCTTTAACCCTTTTCATTTAAACGAAACAAGCTCAGAAATAGTTTTCTTACTTTATCACATCTTTTTTTTTTAATATTCCTTCTTTAGTGGGTTAATAGGGTGCTGTACCATGCAGTATTTGCTTCTTCTCTTGTCTCTGCCGCTGCCTGATTGCATACAACCAGTTCCAAATAAGGTGCGGGATTAACCAGTCAATTTGTATGTCTGGTGTTCATAACTCAGAGATTCTACTGTATTGTGAGAACAGGGAATTTTTCTACTTACATTTAAAAGGCCAAATACAGACCTCTGATATCCATGCATAACTCCCATTTAATTAGATTATCTTCTCAGTTGGCACTGGGTTTTTCTATTTTTTTTTTCGCTGCCATATGGTGTGGCAAATTCAGGTTCAGAGCTTGACAAATCCTGAAAATGTACATGTAAATATAAACAAGTATGTGCTCATCTTCCTTTTTATTTGATTTCCAAGAACATTCATGTCAATAATTTTTTATTTGCAATTCACAACAAGAGTCAGAAATATTCCAAGTGAATGTATATGCAAAGACTTGTTGGCACTGGAAGAGTTTACATGGCCACCTTAAAAGCTCTTTCTGGCACTGGGAATCATCCACTTTTTGAGGGAAATAATATCAGACAAATTAACAGATCAATCACATAGTAGCAATGGCAAATAGTTGAAGCAATAGTGACTGTGACTAATTTCTGAGCCACCTATAAACTTATATGATCACATAAATCATTAACTAAATAATTTTAAGCATTGAACACATTCATAATTCTCAAAATCTCATCACTGATAATTTTGTAAAAGTGCTAATTTAGTCCAGCATATAGGTTGTCCAGTTCTACCCAGCTCCAATTTGTTGTCCATTCAGGCTATAGTATCAGTTTTTCAAAATAACAGCTGTTATTCTGAAATAATTTTGCTAACATCTACACTACGCACGCACTATTTCAAAATAAATTCAGAGTAGCAGGTGTGTTATTTCAAAATTGGTAACCCTCATTGCAGGAGGCATAATGCCTATTTCAAAAGAGATCGTTCAAAATACGTGAAATAGACCTGTTTTCAAACAAGCCATAATGATGCCCAATGGCACTGCTTCTAAACGGAGCAATGTGTCTGGAAATGCTCTTTTGAAATGTCTGGGAGCTATTTCAAAATAGCCATGTCTACGCTAACCAAATCTTTTGAAAACCCAGGCCCTCTTCCAAAAGAGCATGCAGCATGCGTAGACACACCGCACGCTCTTTTGAAAATAGAATCGACAGGCTGCGCCACAGGAATCGAGCGCTCTCTTCCAAACGTGAAATAGGAAGAGGCTTCCCTTTCGAAAGCCTTTTTTGAAAGAGGACGTGTGTAGACTTTCCGCGCCCCACTCTTCTGAAAAAGTGAGGTCTGCCATGGCGGCGATCAGCAATTAGGCGGAGACGTGCTGCCCAGGGCCTGTGAGATCTGTGCGTCCTGCAGCCCTTAAAGCCACACAGACCCAGAAACCCCACTGCAGGAAGCTTAGTGTGTGCAGGCAGCAGCTGCTACAGGTGCTGCCCCTGCACACCCCAGTGTGACCCAGACCATGCAGGAGTCCAGATGGGTGGGGTGGGCAAGGGGGAAGTGACCTCCCTCCTGGACAGAGCATGAGCTCCGGGACCTGCTGGGCCTTTGGTAGGAGGAGGAGGTACTCTGGGTCCTGGGCACAAAGCGGAGGAATGCAGCTGCTTTTGCCCAGTTGGCCGAGGGCCTGAGCTCCTGCGGTCACCCTGCCCAGCTCCTGGGCAAGTCAGGAGCAGGTGAAGGAGTTGCAGCAGGGTTGTGCCCGGGCTCAGGACTTGACCGGCTGACTGGGGGCTGCCCCCATTTCATGCCTGTACTACTGGGAGCTCCAGAGCCTCCTGGGCCCCCAGGACACTTCCTCCCCAACAGCCCTCCTTGACATGGCAGACGAGAAGCCCCAGCTGGGGACAATAAGGAGCTGGGGCCAGTGGCCAGAGCCGGAGCCAGATGGAGCTTGGGAGTGGTTGAGCAAGGAAGGGGACTTCGTGATCAACCTCCCCTCCTGCACTTCCAGCCAGGGCATCCCCTGACCTTGGAGGTGCACCCTGAGGTATGTACTCGACAGGGCATACACCCCTGGTCACAGGGAGGGCGGCTCCATACCTGCCCAAGGGCCCCTCACAGCCCCAGGAGACTCTGACAGGTCATGGCCCAAATGGGCTGCAGCCCTTTGGATGGCAGCATGGCTGCCAGAGCCCTTAAACACCAGCTCCCATGGACAGTGCCACAACCCATCCCCAGGGGGAAGGGTTGGGGGAGCCAGACCACACAAGGGGGCCACCCACAGGGGAGTGGGGGCCCCCACTGCCACCCTGGGCCTCCAGGTCCACCCTGCCATTGGATGGAGGACAGGCACCCACCGCCCACAAAGGGACAGGGGGCATGGGCCGCGGGGCAGGGGTCAATACTCACAGCCTGTTGCTCTTCTCCCTCCTGTTTTTGCAGCTGCGCCATCTGAGGGCTGGGAGAACCTCGCACCCTCTGTCATCCCAGACAGCTCCCCAGAGGAGAAGGACGGAGATCAGATGGAACCACCCCAGCACCAGGGCATTCCCACTCCCTGAGGAGCCAATGGTGGGCGGCAGAGGACTACCACATCACCACCTTTGTCTGGTGGCAAGTGGAGCTGGTGGAGCAGTGCCTCCACTTTGAGGAGGGGGAGGCCACCTGGTGCTGGGTAGCCTGGGTGGAGTTTATGGGGGCATTCCAGGATGTGGCGGCTGTGTTCTGGGACAGCTGGCCTGGATGCCCCCTCCAACTTCTCCTGCTGCATCTCCACCTGCAGGCCCCCCTGGCTGAGGCTGATCCCAGGGCCTACATGCCTGTCCACCCTGGCCCCTCCCAGTCCTGCCAGGGACCCTGGGAAAGGGAGAGTCCTGGGGCTGGTGTGGGTCACAGCCCTCCACCCCTGTCCTGGAATAATGGCCCCCCAGGTGGGCCACCCAGGTCCCCCTCTCCCTGTAAATTGTTTGCTCCCCTCCTGCTGTAAATAGTTCACCCCCCTCCTGTTGTAAATAGTTAATATGATGAAGTTATGCATATACAGCATTAAGCACACTTTTTTAATGCTAAATACAACTGTTTCTTTTTTCCACAGTCGTGTGATGTTTGCATGGTGGGCTCTGTGTGTGTGTGTGTGTGAGTGCGTGCGTGCGTGTGTGCGTGCGTGGGAGGTGGGTGGTCGTGTATCGGAGGTGGAGGCAGTGTGAGGGAGGTGGTGACGGGGTGCATAGGGTGAAGGGGAGTGTGCGGTGGACCTGCTGGGGGTGGCTGTGGTGCTCACTGGGGCCCCTGGGTGAAGTACTTGTGCTGGACCTCCCAGATGTGGACCCCCTTGTGGTGGGCCTGGTGGCTGGGGTGAAGGCTGGCTGCACGAAGTGTGGGCCGGACTCAGCCGCCCACCCCTGTATAAAGGCCCCCCTGACTTGCTCTCCACAATATTGTGGAGCATGCAGCAGGCACCCATGACCTAGGGAACATTGTAGAACCCCATCTCCAGGCGTGCCAGGAGACAGCACCACCAGCCCTTGAGGCAAAGGTGCACTCAACCATGTTGTTCTCATGGTTGAGCTGGGTGGTAAAGCACTCCTGGCTGGGCGCGGGGTGGCCTGTATAGGGGCACATGAACCAGGGTTGGAGCGGATACGCCACATTGGCCACCAGGCACAGGGCAGTGTGGTGTCCGCTAGCGGGATCTCCCTCTGGGGGACATCGGTCCCTGCCTCCAGCCACCAGCACAGGCCCAAACTGTGGAACACCCATGCATCATGGGTGAAGCTGGGCCAGCCCACGTATGTGTCCTGGAACTGGCCCCAGCTGTTCACCATGACCTGTAGGACCACAGAATGGTAGCCTCTTTGGTTGATGTATTGTCCTCTGCTGTGCTCTGGGGAGCGGCTGTTTATATGGGTCTTATTGAGGGCCCTGAAGCACTTTGGGAACCTGGGCCCCCTGAAGCCTGTGATGGCTGCGTCCAGATCCCAAGTGCTGATCACCCTCTGGAGGAGCATCACATTGAGGGCAGGCACCACCAGCAGGTGGGAGACATGCTCACCTGTGAGGGTGTGTGGGGAGTGCTGGACCCCACCCTCACCCCCTGGCTCAGGTGCCATCCTGGGCCCACCCTGGGCCACTTGTCCCAGCCCCCACCTTGTCCCCACCTCAGACCCCCTGTCCTGAGCCCCCTGTCTCAGCCTCCTGTAGTGGGTGCATGGTCCAGGCTGCCTTACCTCCATCACGACAGCCCCACTGTCTGGAGTGGCCATAGCAACCCTCTTCTCCATGTGGAGGGCACGCCACATCCAGGTGTCCTCATGTCTCAGCATGGGGGACAGCCACTGGTGGAGCTCCAGAAAGGTCTGCCACCACATCCAGAAATTCCAGAGCCAGTGGTTGTTGTCTCATGCCCCCATGATAAGCTGCTCCCATCACTCTGAACTGGTGGGGTAGCTCCAGAGATAGTGGAGCACCTGGAGGAGGGGGCACCGAAGGAGACCCTGGGGCATCCTGCAGGGTGGCCACCACTGCTGTGGCCAGCATGGTGACCACTCAGCTGGCAGAAGCCAGCAGGGTTTCCAGCTGCTGCTGGTCCGTGTTCTTTCCAGCAGTCACTGTGTCTGTGTCAGCTCTGCAGAACTCGTGCTATGCACGCTGAGGGTATTGGGGAGGGGACCTTTAAAGGAGAGGCCAGCTGTGGCCCCGGAAGTACTGTGCCACCATATGACCCCATCTGCGACATTTTCTGGCCCTTTCTTTCGAAAAGAGCATGAGTAAGTGTAGACACTCTCTTTTGAAAGGCTGGATGGCCCCTTTCAAAAGGGCAGATGACCCTTTGGACAGCGCGAATTGATTTTGCCAGCTCCAGGCCATGTGTAGACACTCCCTTTTGAAAGGGCATCGTTCAGTTCTCTTTTTTGAAAGGTGCCCTTTTGAAAATGTGCTCTAGAGTAGACATAGCTTTTGTGAGTAGCTGTGTTATTTTGAAATAAGATATTTTGAAGTAGCTGTTTTGAAATATCTTATTTTGAAATACCACTGTACTGTAGCTGATGCCTTACACTCTTAAATCTTAAGGTATTATTACTCTGCAGGTTTCCCCTGCATTAAATATTTGTATTTCAGATTATTTCCTCGTCTTATATTTTTCAACTAAATCTTATTTTGTGATTTTCTGCCCATGTTATTTTTTGTTATTTTCTGCCAATCTCTGAGGCTGCATCTACACTACAGAGACCCTTTGCAAGAAGTCCTTTTGGAAGATATCTTCCAAAAATCGCCTTAAGAGAAAGTGTGTCCACACACAAAAAAGTAGATTGAAAGATTGGTCTGTTCTTTTGACAGAGAGCATCCAGGCAGCCCTTGCTCTTTTGAGAGAACTGGCCAGGGATCAAAAAATCCAGTAGCATGACAACTTCTCTTTTGAAAGAAGGCGCTCTTCCTGAGACGGGAGGGGAAGACCGCTTTCAAAAGAAGTACTGCATTCTTTCGATTTACTTTTGAAAGAACGCTTTTTGTGTGTAGACGCTCCACAGGATCTTTTGAACTTGCTAGTGCAGATGCAGCCTGTGACTGCTTTATGCATTTATGTGTCCTTGATAGTACAGGTTGAACATTTCCAGTCTGGTCCAGCAACATCCATGGTCGGGCATTGTCGGGCTTGGTGCTCCAGGGCTGGAGCACTCAGGGGGAAAAGCCAGTGTAGCAGGATGACAGAAGTTGCTGGACTATTGCCCTGGCAGCAGGGAGCCTGGCAGCTGGGCGTGGAGCCCAGCAGGGGGCCAGTGGCAGGGAATGGAGCCCAGCCGGGAATCAGGGCCAGCAACGCAGAGTGAAGCCCAGCCAGGAGCCAGGCCAGCTGCTTGGGAGCCCGGAGGCAGGGAGCATGAAGCTGAATCCAAACCAGGGGGCCCAGAGCCCAGCTGGGAAGGAACCCTTGTAGCAGATGGAAGTGGGGGCTGACAGCGGGAAATGGGGGCTGGCTCAGAGCTCAGGAGCAGAGAGCCTGAAGCCCAGCGGCCCAGAGCAGAGCCCAGCAGAGAGTCTGGCAGCCTGAGGCTGGCAGTAGAGGGAGCCAATACTGACCTTCTTGGTCCAGCATTTCCCTGGATTGAAACCAGTCAGGTCCCAAGAGTGCTGAACCAGGGAGGTTTCCCCTGTAGATCAGTTTGATTGATCGCTTTCCCAGACAAGTGGCCCAACAACTGTTGGCCACATGTGCTAAATTCACAAACGAGTGAACTGTAAGCACGCCCCAATCGGAGTTGACTATGTTTATTAGAATAAGGTTCCGATGAAATCACCTGCATTGATAACCTGTCCCAGTTTCAGAGCTTCATCTGGGAACAATGTTTGCAGTAAGCTGGGCACCTGTGTGACCACTCAGGACAGCCCCAGGCAGCCTGAAACCGAGATGCCACACAGCTGATTAGCAGAGCACCCACAGCTAGGATTTCGTTTCTACTTTGCCTCTGTGCACGTAAAAACGTATTCTGCACATGGATGGAAAAGATTAGAGCAAACATTGTCTGTGAATATCATTAATATTCTTTTCATTCCTCATAAATGGGGATACTAAATCAGGCTGACTGCAGCATGAATCCCTATCATATTCCATATCATAGACACTTCACTCATTTTAATGTTTTCCTCTTCATCATTATGCTTGTGCTTAAGGGCTTTCCTGGCTCCAGGCCTAAGAGGTTAAATTCGTTTTTAAAGAAAAGGGAGAGACTTTAGACAGACAGCTATTGATAAAGAGTGGGGGACTCTTTGGAAAATGTAAATGCACACAAATAACACACATCATCTGGAAGGGATTAAGGGAATTAGCAAAAACATTTACTGAACCACTGAAAATTAAGTTTGGAAAGTCACAGAAACTGGGACAGTGCCAGAAAATTAGAGGGAACAAATACAGGGCTGTTACAAGGGCCATGTTGGTTGTTGCGCTCGCCTTCCCTTTCCCCACTCACCCCAAATCCTAGCAAGTACTCGTGCCTAAATCTGGTTATTACTCCTAGTAAAATAATGGAATCTACATTAAAAAGAAAAATCACTAAACTTAAAAAAAAAAAAAGAAAGGTCTGGTTCCGCTTCTGCATATTGATACATCTAATTGGAGGAGGAAGAGGAGCTTGACCCTGTTGCTCTCGCAGCCAACATGTGGGACTCTTTTGGTGGAAGACTGGGATCTGAGGCTTCTGTGAATGGCTCCCTGATTTCAGAGAAACCCCACTGAAAACTGGGAAATGGACAGTGAGCTCAGAAGGTATCAGACTAATAATATGTGTGTGACCCTTCTGTTAACGCCAGACGCCTGCCAGAAGGGCCGGGTTCAACTCTTGTGGGGTTTTCCTGTCAAGGATACAACCGACCGGCTCGAGCCCCCACCCAGTGGCCTGGGACAATTTCACCCCCGTGCTGGGTGCCTGTAAGGCGGTTCTCCCGCCGCCTCGCAAGCACAGAGTCTGAGATAGAAATGGCTTGTTTAGTGACCATAACCTACCCCAAGGTTACAGCGACAGATGCAGTGTATCTCAGCACAGAAGAGACAAACCCCCTTCACCCAGATACCATCCCCATATGCAGTAGAACCCAGTCTCTTGCTGGGGGCTCTTGGCCCTTTACCCCACACACAGTTACAGGGTGTACCTTCTGCAGTGCAGTCCCAAACCCAAAGCCCGCAGATGCATCACCAGGGCAGTACTAGCTGTCCACTTGTCTGCAGCCTCCCCTTGCTGCCACCAGCCGCCTGCTGTAGCCCGCCGGTCGCCATCGTCCGCCGCTGCTCCTACCGGCCACCCGCCAGTCACCATCGTCCGCTGCCGCTCCTACCAGCCGCCCACCATCGTCACTCCCAACCCCACTGCTTGGGATCACTCTAAGGCAGAACCCTGTGATTTTAGCTCTGCGTGGCCTCAGCTGCCACTCTGTGATTTCAGCTCCTGGTATCTCTCATACGGGGTTTCACAAACACCCAGGTATCCAGCTCTATCTTTCAACAGGTGGGGAGGGGTAATCAAGCCAGGCTTATAGCAATATGGCCAAGGCATATGCAGGGCCATGACACTCAGCAAGCTGGCTCAACCAGTACCCCTCCCCTTCTTTCTCACAGTGCTTTAAACCAGGGAGCCCTGTGTAATCAATGTCTTACACAGCTAAGGTGACTGCCCTGTCCCCCACAACAACCCAGAGCATTGGTGAGATCTCACATCTCCCTCATTAAGTGTCAGCTTAAATTGTGATTTTACAACTACATGTTTACAATAGACCAAATCTCATGGCTTACTTGCTACCCATTAGGCTTTGCCCGAAAAGGTATCACACATGCACACCTTTGCATTCTCATGCAGATGACCTCTGGGAGACACATTCCTCCCAGCCTTCAACAGCATTGCGTTCCTTCTGCCACATTCCCTACATGTAAAATCACAACGTGTCGCTGAAACAGCAGCAATTGAGCTCTGATATTCAGCGGCTTAGTGTTGCTGTTCACTGATTCTGCCAACAAAAAAGCTGTGTGGATGCTCTGGGGGCCTTCACTCAACAGACGGCATCCAGAACAATGGGGAGCCCTGTCTGCTGTGCTTCCGACTGCCTGTTTTGTCAAGAGAGCAGCCCAGCAGTCTGGCTGCTCTGTCAACTGTGCAAAGGGCTCTTCCGATTGGCTTTTGTGTGCGGCTGCAATCTCTCAACAGAAGTTTTGTCAGGAATTCTCTTCTGACAGTGACTTCTGTCTACAGGGCGCTGTAGTGTAACTGTAGCCTTGGATGAAGTAAATGATGGTCTAGAGTAGCCCAGAAAGAGGAGTGTATGTGTATGAGTTTGAGAGAGAGAGAGAGAGAGATTATTTGCCCTAGGAAAATGCTTTAGCATGCTAGTGTAAATGAACCAACTTTTTCACAGTTTGTTTGTTTGTTTGCTTGTCTAGCATCAGAGGAGTTGTTCAAACAGCAGTAATGTTAGGTTCTCTAGATACTTGTGCCCATATTCAATTCTTGACATGCAATTTGTGACTGCAGGGTGCCTCCCTTTGTAAATGAGACCCTCATAAGGGTTCAAAGCATAGGTGGGATCTATCTGAGGTTTGGTGTAAAATAAGCTGGGATCAGTGAGTAGGCCTGATTTATACAAAGTGCACACAAAGTAAAAGCCACGGCGGCATTTTTCCCTAAGCTTACCCAGTAATTGTAATGCAGCTGGGCAGGAAAAGCGTCACTTTGTCAGTTGATGATGAGTGGTCACTGTTTGTCTGGTCATGTCAGCCGCTGTTCTGGGGTTGTCAGATATGTGGCCAACTGAAAATGTAGAGCCACTTTAGTTGCACTGCGACTTTCTTCTGTAACTGCTGTTGAGAGACTCAGTGACCCTTTGTAGATTGTTGCAAATCAGGGTTCCTGAACTGGTGTAGTCCAAAAGGCAGCACTGTACTGGAGTCAAACTGAGAGCTACGAAAACCAGATTGAAATAATCATTCATTAAAATCCACAGTGTGGGCCTGAGCCTGTTCCACTTGAAATGAACACTTTTTTTTGGAGAATACTTGTCTGAGGCTATGTCTACACTATAACGATCTTTCATAAGAAGTTCTTCCGGAAGATCTCTTCCAAAGAAACTTCTTGCAAAAGAGTGTCCGCACACAAAAAAGTGGATGGAAAGGTCAATCTGTTCTTTTAATAGCTGCCACGCAGCTCCTGCACTTTTGAAAGAACTGGCATGGGATCAAAAAATCTGGCACCAAGAAGACTGCTATTTCAAAAATGGCCCGCAGAGCATCTACACATGGTTTTCTATGAAAGAAACTTTTGAAAGGAGGCACTTTTCCTGGTCCAGGAGTAGAAGACAGCTTTGGGAAGAAGAGCCGCCTTCCTTCGATTTTGGATCAAAAGAGAGCATTTTGCGTGTAGACGCTCTACATGTTCTTTCAACACAGGGCCTGATTTTCTGAAAGAACTTGCTAGCATAGACATGGCTTTAAGGGGAGGTTGACACTTTTAAATTAGCTCCTCCTACCTATGTCATTCAAGGTTGTGAAAAAGTTTGCACCCTGTGTAACATATTGTAGGACCAGGTCAGTGAACAGAAGAATTGTCCCATCAAATTCGCTAATGAATCTTGGAGAGCTGGATTAACTACATCAGTGGGGGAAAAACCCCTTCCATAGCAGTAGGAAACGCATGCGGCATAGTTGTAGTGCCATAGGTGGGCCACAGTAAGGAGTGTTGTTCAGTTCATAGTAATTCATACTTAACCAGGGGACCCAACAGCCTCTGTGGGTCCTGGGGCATGGTGGGGGTAAAGGTCTGGCTCTGTAGTCCTGGGACAGGTGGAGTGGAGGGTGCAAGGGGCAGCATGGAGGGCTGCCAGCCCTCAGCACTGCCCCCACCTGCCCAAAACTTAGCAGTGGCCGGAGCACGCAACATGACAATCCAGCAGTGATTTAAAGAGCTAAGGGCAATTGCCCCCTGTGGCCCTCCTCCTGTTGGCAGACCTGTACTTAACTTACAGGGCGTTCCCCGCTTATCCTTAGCTCTTTATAGCACACACGAGTTCTGAGAGTTAGGCTACGTCTACACATGCACGCTACATCAAAATAGCTTATTTCGATGTAGCGACATAGCGTCTACACGTCCTTCAGGGCTGGCAACGTCGACATTCAACGTCGACGTTGGGCAGCACCACATCGAAATAGGCGCTGCAAGGGAACATCTACACGCGAAAGTAGCACACATCGAAATAAGGGTGCCAGGAACAGCTGCAGAAAGGGTCACAGAGCGGACTCAACAGCAAGCCGCTCCCTTAAAGGGCCCCTCCCAGACACACTTGCACTAAACAGCACAAGATACACAGAGCCGACAACGAGTTGCAGACCCTGTGCATGCAGCATGGAGCCCCAGCTGCCGCAGCAGCAGCCAGAAGCCCTGGGCTAAGGGCTGCTGCACACAGTGACCATGGAGCCCCGCAGGGGCTGGAGAGAGAGCGTCTCTCAACCCCTCAGCTGATGGCCGCCATGGAGGACCCCCCTATTTCGATGTTGTGGGACGCGGATCATCTACACGGTCCCTACTTCGACATTGAACGTTGAAGTAGGGTGCTATTCCCATCCCCTCATGGGGTTAGCAACTTTGACGTCTTGCCGCCTAACGTCGAAGTTAACTTTGAAATAGTGCCCAACACGTGTAGACGCGGCTTTAGAGTCCTCATGCACTATCATTTGCACCAAGGCAAAGGGTGCTTTTGCTTAGAAGGTCCCTCCGTAGAGTACTGGCTAGGTTGACTGGAGGTACACCGCTCCCCATTGTGTGATAGGCTAGGTGGGCTTTGAATGTAACTAAGACCCAGCCTTACACAGAGAAGTTTAAAGACAGGTGCTGGATGAAGTGCCTGCTGTGTCTTTAGAAACGGAGTCAGAGACGCTTTGAAGCACTCTGTTGAGAGCCGGTGCAGGAGTTCTACTTGCTTCAGTGCTCAGTCAAAATGCTAGTTTATATGTTTTTAAAACAGGACATCTAGTCATCAGAATCACAAGAAACAGAGTTTATTTCCAAATGTATTACCCTTAATTTTGCAGAATAAAGAAGTGAAGTCGCTGCCTCAGTATTTTTGCAGACTGTTCTTGGGGAAACCAAATCTCTTTCCCCTTTTCTGGATACAGTTCTGCATATAGCAAGTCTGGAAAAAATAAAGACGCTACCCCTATGAATAAATCCTCTTTTCTCCATGCTATATCCATCAGCTGCACTCTCCCGCTTGCCAAAAGAAAGCAAACGTGCAACCACAGGGTAGTGTCTAGTTTTAGGTGCACTTATTTTGTTTATAAGCTTTCCCACAGCCTTCATCCTCACAGAATCTGATCACCTCTCAGATCTTAATCAATTTATCTTCACATCCGTATGAGGTAGGAAGTATTAATATGTTCATTTTAGAGATGGGGAACTGAAGCACAGAGAAATTAAGTGACTTCCCCAGCATCACATAGGAAACCTGTGGCAGAGGAGGAGATAGACTCCAAATTTCATGGATAGCAGTCAGTGTCTTCACCATAACACCATGCTTCTTCTCATCTTACTTTTTTAGACTTATCGGATGAACTAATAAATTAAATGCCTAGGCTGAAGGTAGATTACAGAAGTATTTTGAAATAAGATCTTTCAAAACAGCTATTTCAAATTATCTTATTTCAAAACAATGCAGCTGCATGCAAAATCGCATTTCGAAATAGCACTCAGCTATTTCAAAATAGCATTTCCGGAAACATAGGCCATTTCTACACAGGCCACTTCCTTTGGAAGTGGCATGCTAATATACGGAGCAAAAGATGCTAATGAGGCACAGAAGCAAATTTTCAGGAAGAAGGAGCCTCCGGAAGAAGGACTTCCTTCTGGAAATCCACCCCCAGGGCCACACTTCTACAAGGAGTTTTGGAGTCTGGAAGAACGGTCCTGTGAGACCCGGAAGGGCTTGTCAGCCATGCGACCCCATGTGTGACATTTCCTGGCTTGCTCTTTTGAAAGGGCTCACGTTGCTGTGTGGACGCTCCCTTTTGAAAGATCAGGAACCTTTTTCGAAATAGCAGCTCAGTACAACAATCCACTTTGTGTGTGTAGCCCTGTTCTTTTGAAATCCCTTCTTTTGATTTCACTTTTCAAAATTCCGGCTTTCAATGTTTGTGTGTAGTGTAAACACAGCCATAGCGCTATTTTGAAATAGTGCAATTGGGCGCCATTATGGCTTATTTCAATATGGTGTTATTCTGTGTCTCAATAGCACCTATTTCAAAATATCAGTTTCACAACAGGCATTATTCCTCCTGCAATGAGCGTTACTGATTTCGAAATAACACTCCTGCTATTTCAAATTTATTTCAAAATAGAGGGTATGTAGTATAGACATTACAAAAGTTATTTCAGAATAACTGCTGTTATCTAGAAATAACTCTGTATTGTAGATGGAACCTTAACGTCTTGATCCTCCATTGTCTTGCACCCTGTGAATCCATTCTTACCTATCTAAAATGGGTGAAAGGTGCTTCCCAATCAGACTGATACCGTTTTATGACCACTTGACATTCACTGGTGCACAAGGGTAATGAAAGTCCAAGGCAGAGAGATTTTAGGTAGCAAATCCCTGATTCTTGAACGGAGTACTCTCTTCACTGCCTGGGGCTGTTGTGGATTTGATGATCTTTTGCTCTCATGCTGTTATGGTTTTAAGTCCATTATGTAATGTTGTTGCTTCTTCAACGCTGAAGACCAGTCTCTCCAATTTCCAATTTCCAATATGTACTGAACCCATATTGGTTTATTTCTGTGGCCCTGATTCTCCAATCTGTAATGTGTGTTTTACACCAGTTTATCTCTGACTTAAACTTCTCAGATGTGATCCTAGCCATAACTTAGTGATGATGACTTTTCCCTGTTTTGTTTCCCCTTGTTCCGCCTTTGTTTTTTTTCAAAGAGTTTATCTACTAAATTCAAACCAAAATAAGGACACAGTTGTTTCACACAGACCTAAAATGGTGATAAGAGAGTGAGAAATCAGGCACTATATTACTAATGAGCTCCTCCCCTGACAGAAATCTCAAGGTGTGAATGAATATCATGCATCTGACAGAAATATTGATTCATTGTTAGAATGCCACAAATCTATAGATATCCACATGATCTGCATCTGCGGATGCAGACATCTGTAGCCCATTTTTGTGAAAAGGGAGGCAGATACAGATACAACTTTTGTACTTACAACCCTACAAATTCGTGGAAGTCCACTTTATGTTCAGCATTGGTCTGCATCAGTGGATGTGGATATTTGCAGTCCATTTTTGCAGATGCAGATACAAATTTGCATCCACGCAGGGCTCTATGCATCATCACATCTATGGTTCCAGCTGCACAACAGATGCTTTATAAGTCTATCATCAGGTGTCACAAATTGTAAAACATAGTCTGTTCAAACTATTAACATAGTTCAGGAAGATAATTAAATTCCTTTCCACACTGTATGATAGCAGCCTACTTTAACTATGTTAGGTGACAATCATCTTATAACCAGGAAGAACTTCACAGTTGTATTTGTGGGCTAGGAAAGGCCTCTAATCACAGAGCTATAGTAAGGGAAAGACATAGAAGGCTTATCTGTTCTCCTACTATAAAGAGGTTGCTAAGACAGCAAGTTTGATTGATTCTTTATTTCTTGTGGCAGTTGTAGATAAAATTATTCAGTAAAAATACTAAAGGGACAAAATAAACCAACAGCAGCAATGTTATGTCTGGATCTGTGGCTGAGAAATATCTACTTTCAGAGCAAAATAAATGATCTCAAGACAGCAAAATGACTGTCCCCACATACTTTCCACAGTTTCTTTCCATAACCATAAGAAATACTTTCTTGCGGTAATGTATCAGAAGACCCCAAGCAAACATTGTTTAGTTTTAAGGGCGCCATGAATACATCCTAATACATTTCAGTTTAAACCATTTTAAGAATTGCTCTTTTCCAATGATTTTGTTGTAAGTGCTTGCAGTTTTGAAATTTAATACAAGGCAATAACTATTTGTAGCATTTTTGGGCAATGAAGTAAAATCTCAGCTAGCTTTCTGAGATACCTGAAAGGTTAGTAAAATATTTACAATTTTAGAATTAAAAAGTATTAATCATTCTTTTCCTTTTGAATTGTGCATCACTGATCTCACACCTAATTGGGTCTAGATTTGCCTGACAATCCTACAGATGCGCAAGTAGGTGACTGAGCCCCCATGAAGGAACGACATGTCTTATCAAATGCCTTGCTGGCCTTTCTGCTGTGGCTGCCAACCAGAAGGTCAACTGAGATGATGGACTTTCTGATAAAACCCCAGACACAAGTCCACTGCAAACTGAGACATTTTAGTCACAGTTTTTCACTAGGTGGTGTGATCACACTGTTGCAATGTATTTTTAAATATATGGTCTGCCTCTTCCTGTCTCTCCCTTCCTTTAATCAGTCCAAGAGGCTGCTGTTATCTTTTTCTCTCACCGCACAAATTTCCTCCCAGTTCTCTCATCTGGCTGCTCTTTTTGTCCCTCGTACATCAGGCCCTATATGCTCTATATTTCTTGTTCAGAGCTCAATCTAGTCTTACATGGCTGTACTTTTGAACAACTGATGTGAGTTGCACATGTCCGAGTAAATTAATAAATCCCATGGGACAGGTTCCTGGCCGTTATGAATTGACACAGCTCCATTGATTTCACTGGATCTATATCAGTTTAAAACCAACTTAGAATCTGGACCTAAATGTATACATTTATTAAAGTATACCCAAAAAGGGAAGAAGAGAAAAAAATTGCCATTATTATGCACTCTTCCTGGTCACCACTGAAGTTTCTCTAGGAATTCGAGCTTAAGCAACATGACTTGAAATCAATAAATAATTTGTCCTCTGGAGTTTCCAATATGTCCTATGATTTTAAACATGTATTTCAGCACAATAATATGAAGGATCTACTGCAAAAGTGGAAGACTGAGTCTTTGAGCAAATTTATCCTTCACCATCTGAGTTTGGTTTAAACAATTTACCAATTAATGGGTATTCCAGCATTTCTTTACGGTGTTTTGTAGTTTATGAGTTAGGTTTAGGAATACTACGGGCTGAATAAGCCACTGTTTCTGCTGATGCAACCCGCCTGACTTTAATATATGCCAGGAATTTTATTTATTATAATACAAATTTTGTATCCCACTCCAGGCCATAGTTTTGTGTCAGTGTAAATGAGATTAGAATATATCACTTTGTGTGTTTATGAAGATAATGCTCTTTAAAGTCATGCTTGTAATTAATAAAAAAAATTGTTAATAGCAACATGAGGTGTGGCACAACTGCTCTAATATGAAATCCCCATACTGCTTATCAATAACTTCAATATTTATGAGGGCTAATTTTCTTTGGAAATTCCAAAAAAGCCCACTCAACTCTCTGGAAAGACTCCCACTGTCTTCACCAGGCTTTGGATCAGCTTGTACACAATGTATAGTGTCTGACTGTGGAAAGGGTAGCGAGTGTGGGAAATGGACCATGCAGTGTGTTCTGATCTCAGACTGACTAGGCCCATTTATATATCCTGACATGTGCTAGGTTGTGTAGTACTGCAGTAGTATCCGGATACTTTATGTGCTGCCCCTGCATGAAGTTTGAGGCCCATCTGAACCATAAAGGTTCTATAAGGGAAGAGAACTGTAGTTGCAACATCATAGTATTAAGCATGACCTGCTATGATAAGATGTGGCATTAGTTAATTATGGGCCAGAGTCTAATATCCTTAGTTGTGATTAGTAGCATCTTGCTCTGCAAATAGTCCCATTGAACTCAATAGCCCTCTACCCCCGGGGACTAGCCTTCCTAAGGGATCACCTCTCCCTGCGTCATTCTGCCACAGCTGGGGTCAAGTGAAGAATTCAGTTTGATCCCAGTTGTTATCAAAAAGAGGAGGCAGCTGGCAGGGAGTTCCTGTGAGGGTTCTGGGTCTCTGAAACATGGTCCTTACTCTCCCAGTCCAAATTAACCTCAATTTGTTGGCTTTCCAGACATGCTGCAAGAACATCTGTTTGAGTGGGGCTTTGGAGGAGGCTTCCTAGATGCAGCTGACTGGCCGAATCCTTCTGATGGTGATAATTCTAATTCTGCTGAGGTTGAATGTTTTAGCATAAGGCACTATGGCCAGATTTCTGAAGGTGTTTAGCCAGCTAAAGATGCAGCTAGATGCCAAGAGGAATTTTCAAAAGCATTTAAACAAGGTTAGAACCAGTGGGAGTTGGACACCATCTGTTTAGATACTTTTGGGAATCCCACCAAGTGCCTATCTGCATCTTTTAAGTACCTAAGTACTTGTGCTAATCTGGCCCCTTGAGCATAGGATGGGCATATTTATTATTTTAAAACTATTTACATAAGTGATGACACTAATTGCGGAGTATCTTAGTGTAAGGGCCTCAGAATCGCTCTCTACATAAGGCAGCATACTGTCTACATTTCTCAGTCAGAAAATGTTGTTAGTGTAGGGATATGATTACAAATATTCTTCCCTCACGCCTTAGTTTTGCATCGTCAGAATCTTGGTGGACTTTCAGGACCGGATTGTTGACAATTTGATGGGGATGGGGATGAGGTTTATGATGTGGTTATGTTGAATTCATTTTCAGCTAGGTGAATTATTTTAATTGTGTTCTGAGGCTATGTCTACACTATGAGATAAATTTGAATTTAAGGCAGTTAGCTCGATATTGCCAAGTGACTGTCTTCACTGTAAATACCATTAGCTGGATTTAGGTAGCACTAATATCAATAGCATAATATCGTCGGTACCTGCTGGGTGTAGTGTCAAGTTTGAATTTAAAAGTTCAAATAAAGGTCACTGTGAAAAAGCTGCATCTTAAGATCAAATTTATTGGCCTCCAGTGTTCTGTATGTAACCCACAATGCTCCTCAGTGCTCCACTCTGGCCGCTGCTCTCCAGGTGCGCAGGAATTAGGTAACAGGAAGACTGTGAATTTCAAATCGTAACCAGGAAGCCTGTGGCTGTGGGCTCATGTTTGTATGAGAGCCTGAAAAATGTCTTTCTTTGCTGTTAGCTCTGTGAGCATACCTACCCCTTACAAATAGCCACAGCATGAAGTTTGTGGTTCTGTCTCCACACTTCGTATGTTTTTCTGTGCTGCCTGGCACCAGGGGCTGCCCCACCACACCACATGGCAACAAGGCTGTTGTGGGGGTTATGCTTGCATAAGAGGCTGAGAAACTTTTTCTCAGCAGTTTACATTTGTGCACATCCCACCTCCCACCCCAGCAGGCGCCACACGGTTGGGGTCTTTCCTGCACTCAGCCACTTCACATGGGTAGCCCCCAACCCAATAAAAAGACGTGACTGATGTGAATATGCTGCCAGGCAGTACCATGTCCTGGCTTTTGTGCAGTTAGGGCTTCAGGTGCGGGAAAGAATTTCACGGGCTTGCAGTCACTGGAGGGAATGTCTCCCCCAACAGCTAAGACTTTCGGGGCCTTTCTGCCACATGGGGGGACTACTTCAACTGGCCCTCCACCAAAAATATTTTGGGGCCTTTCTGCCATCGGGGGGAATTCTCCACTCACGGCCAAGATTTCCCAGGGCTCGCTGCTGCAGAAGGGGAAGTCTCCCCGGTGGCTAAGATTTTCAGGGCGTTGCTGCCATCCCCCATGTTGGCAATGTCTGTGTAGTGAAGATGGTAGATAAAAATCTTTTTCCTTGTCTTTTCTATCCTCTTTCCTCTAACTTTGCACCCCCCATGCACTAAGAGTGGGTGGATGGCCAGCTGAGAACACAGCCCATGCACAGAAGCTGAATAGTGAAGATGAACACCCTCCCCTCAGCAACTCTCTTTTTTCAAAAACTTTACCATCAACTCTTTCTTCGAGCTTGGCATTGTCCCTGTGTTGTTTTCAGGGATCGCATGCAATCACAGGACGTGGGGGATGGTCAGTGGATGGCCAGCTGAGAACACAGCCTGTGCACAGAAGCTGTATAGTGGACTGGGAAGCCAAAAACCCTGCCCTCAGCAACTCCCTTTTCTCCACATCTTTACTATGTACACTTTCTTCAAGCTTTTCATTGTCCCTCTGTTATTTCCAGGAAACAGAGGCAATCATGGGGGCGAGGGCGGGGCGGGGGCTGACACTTAGTGGACAGCCAGTTCAGAAGACACACACTTGTTGATTTTTATAAAATCCTTAATAATTCAGTTACAGAAGAAAGAGATTTCTGTTCACTTTGCCATGTTAGTTGATGCCCAGCTACTTCTCCTTTCTTCTGAGTGGAAAAATGGACGTTTTCTTACCACAGGAGGGAAAGGAGGACATTGCAATGTGAGACGATGATGTCAAAGACCAGCGACTATACCCAGAATGCTTCAGGGATGAGGGAACTGTAGGATAGGTCCTCACAATGCACTACTGCAACAGTCAATGCTTGCCAACTAAGTGTGGCAGCAATAAGCTGACTTTGTGAGAAGCATGTGGAGAGAAGAGGATAGTCAAAATCAAATTTATAAAATTCAGCATTACAAGACCGATATTAATGAATTCAAATTTATCTTGTAGTGTAGACGTAGCCAAAGGTTGGTGTCATTTAGGTAGTTGCAATTTTGATCAGCAGTTTGGTTTCATATGTATCTGATATGCACCCGTAACTTAAAATAGACTTTTTAAAATACAGTGAACCCTTGAAATGCGCAAGTTCGACATGCACTTAATTCGCATTAACGCAAGTTAAGCACAACTCAAAATCCCACTCCCCCCCAGCCCTAGCTCAACTCCCCATGTCCTGTGTGGCCCCAGCTCAACCCCCACCTACCCTGCGTGGCTCTGGTTCAAACACTCTTGCCCCAGTTCCACCCTCCCATTAGCAGATCTGGCTCAGCCCCCCCGCCTCAGTTCAACCCCCACATGGCCCAGCTCACCACCTGCGTACAGCTCCGGCTCTGGCTCAACCCCTTGTCCTGATTCAACCCCCCACACCACATCGCTCTAACTGCACTTTCCCCCACCCCCTGCAGCCCTAATGCACCCCAGCGTAACCCCCTGTCCACCTCCCACAGCTCCAACACACTGCCAGGCTTAACCATCCCCAACTGCACCCCCCAACCCCAAGACTTACCTTTCTGCTGCTTCCCCAGCTTCAGAATGTGCATTTTTCCGGGGACAAAAGTGGCCCCCAGCGACTTACACAGAATTGGAGTTATGCGAGGAGGCCACTTTTGGTACTACTGTAAATCTCAGGCTCTGCAGTGTGGTTAGCACCTTATACAGTGGGTGAGAGGGATGGTAGAGTGGAGTTAGGGGTTTCAGGCTGTGTAGACAAATTTGTGGGGACAAATTTGGGATCTCGGGCATGTGTTTTCTATCTGGAGTCATAATCAGGTTCCAGAGGGTGATGACCTCCCTCCATTTCTGTGATTGGGTGGAAGGTCAGATTCTGGAGCTTTTTCCTGCTGCAGCATGGGGGGCTGTGTTATGGAAAAGGCTGAGATCCATTTCAGTCAGATGAGAAAGAATTTTGTATGGCTGTCTCTTTTGGAGGCATGTGCTCCAATCTTCACAATGGACAGCTCTACCTCAGTCTTCCCATAGGGGAAGTTGCTTCCTTATCCCTCTCAGTTAGGGTCTGTTTGATTGCACGAAGGCTCAAATTCCCATGTTGAATAACTCCAAAATGTTGTGCTTTTCCATATCAGAAATAGCCCTGTGGATGCCAGGACAAAATTAATTCACCGAATCATAGATTCCAAGGCTAGAAGAGACCATTATGATCCTTTTGTCTGACTCTTGTATAATATAGGCCATAGAGATTTTTCAAAACAATTCTCAGAGCAGATCCTTTAGCAAAATATCTAATCTTGATTTAAAAATTATTAGTGATGGATAATCCACCACAACTCTTAGTCAGTTGTTCCAATTATTAATTGCTCTCACTGTTAAAAACTACATCTAATTTCCAGTCTCAATTTGTTTAGCTTCAGCTTCAACCATTGGATCATCTTATGTCTTTCGCTGCTGGACTGAAGAATCCATCATTAAATATTTGTTCCCTGGGCAGGCACTAGTAGACTGTAATCAAGTGACCCCTTCACATTCTCTTTGTTGAGCTAATGAACAAACTACTTGCATAGTTTCTAGATTAAGCCATAGTCTGAAGATACAACATAAATAAATAAAAAAAAAATCTAGCAGATTTTGACAAGTGACAACACCTCATTCGAGGTCCAGTTTCCCAGGAATCTCTCATCCAAGTACCCTCATATTTTCCCAAAATATGCTCCTCTGGCTACAAACCAAGCCTACATGAGAATTTGAGGGAAAAAAAGTTGGAGGGCTCAGGGTGTGTTGGGAGAGGGTAATGATTCTCAGGCTTGTGATGGAAAAGGGAGTTAATCATGGGTGGTGGGTGAAGGCCCAGCTTGGGATAGCAAGCCCCAACCCCAGCCCGTCTGGCTGAGGCCCCATCCCTACAGCAACCTACCCCTCCTTCCTGCTCCAAGCCAAGCTTCAACCGACACCAGCGTGATCCTTCATGGCCACCTGCAGGGCCGGTTCTGCCATGCTGTGCCTCCTGCCTTTGGGATTCCAGGGAGTGTAGGCAGTTTTGGGAGGCCAGTGCCTTCCCTTACCCACATTACCCCCCACCTTGGAAGCTAATAAAAACATGATAGTATGTTTTCTGCTACTTCTGTTCAACTGACACTAACAACTGTTCAGGGCTAACAAATGAGTTACAAACCAAACTATGGAGTTGCTACTGTTGATTGGTCCACTCCATGTCCCAGTCATCATCTATTTAATAGCAGTAGGAAAGACCATGAGGCATCATTTGGGAGACTTAAATGAAGCAGAACTTCAGCGATGCCGTAGACGTCTTTCCAGTCAAATACTAGCAGGATCTCTAAAGCAAGGTAAACAAGAAGTCCTGTGGCACCTTATAGACGAACGGATATTTTGGAGCGAAAGCTTTTGTGGGCAAAGACCTGCTTCATCAGATGGTCTTTGCCTGTGAAACTTGTGCTCTGAAATATCTGCTAATCTATAAGGTGCCACAGGACTTCTTGTTGTTCTCGAAGATACAGACTAACATGGCTGCCTCTCTGATACTTAAAGCAAGATGGGCATCTAAACTAGCAGCAGGTTAGCTGAAGTTAAACAAGGGCAGGTCAGACATGATACTTGGTGGAAAAGGGCAACATTTCAAAAATCTGGCATGTGCTATAATGCCATCCTCCCTTAAAGGGTATCTGCTTCCTTGTCATTTAGGGCGGTCCTCAGTGCTGCTGAAAACCCAGATGGGAACAGCTGCTGGAAACCCACAGTCCATCCACAGTCCAGCTCTATTGTTCTAAGATTCTGTGATCGTAAGATGGCCTGGAGATTTTTGTCATATCCTGACAGATGCAGCTCCATGCATATGTGATCCACTGTATGCCATCGGGGAAGACAAATGGCTCCCTGACAGCTGCAATGGCTGCTTTTGTTATGCAGCGGCTCGTGTGATAGCAATGCAGACTAGTGCAAAAACATCACCCTTGTGTTCCGATCCCTGTGCTGGCTCTTTAGCAAATATTAGATCACAATGAAAGAACTCAGCAGGCTTGAGCCATTTAAGGGCCTCCTTGCGCTAAGCACAGTGAAAATGTGCAGTCAGAATCAGACCCTGACCCTCAAAGAATGGTACGATTTGAACAGATCTTATACTCCCTATATCAAAGCCCAGGGCTGTTGTCCTCTCCTGCAAAAGAGAGAAGAATGAGAATGAATCTGACAGATTTCAGAAAGGAAGAAAACAGTTCTTGGCCATTGCTTCCTTCCAATTAAAAAGCAAACCCCAGATCTTACATGAACAAGCAGTTCCCTTCTCATGCCCATGAAAAGAAGAGAGAGAACTGATATCAAGAGGTTACTTGTATCATTGCTCCAAGGTGCTTAGATGATCTGTAGAAGCTTCTGCAGCCCCTCCCTCTGGATACTTCCTTCCCCTGTCCCCACTCCACACACACATACATTACAGCTGATTGGATCTTAATAGGAGGCTCTGCCCTTCCCTCTGGGGGCTCCAGAGAATGCTGTAGTTGGATAGTCCTACTTCATTCAGGAGACATTACAGTGATCTTTTGAAAGTTCCTCCAGAAGATCTCTTCCAAAAAAACTTCTTTCAAAAGCGTTCATCCACACACAAAAACATGGATCGAAAGAACAGGTCAGGGATCGAAAAATCCAGCACCAGCAGGACGGCTCTTTTGAGAAAAGGACCCGTGGAGAGTCTACACGTGCTTTTTTTTTTCCCCCCCAAAAGAAGCTTTCAAAAGGAAACACTGTTCCTGATCTGGGAGCAGAAGACAGCTTCCGAAAGAAAAGCCATGGTCTTTCTATTTTGTATCAAAAGAGCGCATTTTGTATGTGGATGCTCCATGAGTTCTTTAGAAAAAGGTCCAGATTTTCATGACCCTAGAAAGACCTTGGAATGGACAAGTAGGGGGAAGGGGTATCCTTGGATGTTTCTTGCCTTTTTGGGGAGGGTCCCTGTAATCTGATGAACATCCTGGCTTTTCACATTTATGAAGAAAATGAGAGACAAAATCCTTCCTTTTACAGAAAAAAGTTCAGAAAAACTGCACAAGTTGAAACTTGCAAAGCAGCAATTTTCCCATGTAAGAATAACCCACACCATGATCCCAATAGTTATTGTAGTTACCTTACCTATATCCACTGGTAGAATTAATTTAAGCAGTTTACAGTGAGAAGTGGGGAGGAACATCAATCATATAGTAAATTTTGTTAACAGAAAATCAGGGGGCACCTATGCTGTGCCTTGAAATAATTTATTCCATGTTTAGTAAGGATTCTATTAAAAATATCATGTGTGTATGTCAGAGTTTCTGCCAACAAAATTTATGAATCACTCATTTTTGAATAGACATACACCATAATATATCTGCACAAATTTCTCACAGATGCTATCTTAGACTCAGCAATGTCCTAATTTAGGCATGGCTCTCTTTTCGCTTTTTAACAAAGAAAATACAAACGCGAAGTAAGCTAGATGTGAATTTGTGCCATGCCTGAGCAACCACGTGATTGGGAAAAGTTGCAAAGAAAAGCAAAAATGTTAATTAAAAAAAAATCAAGAAAAGCAAATGGCACCAATGGGCTTAATTTCAGATAGGTAGAAAACAGAGGAATAATGCAGTGGATTAGTATTGTAATGTATTACCTGTTTTAAAGTTTGTTACACACTAAAGTAAGCTTGGTGGTGTTATTTTGCAGGGATACAGTGCCTTTTACATGGGGATCACTAAGTTCTTCACAAACATTAAGGGCCCAGCTGTAGCTTTAGTACTGAAAGCAGCAGCCATACCTGGAGGCATTCCGCCCACAGGGAATGGAAGCAGATAGAATGACTATGGGAGCAGTGGGAAAAGTGCACTAAAGCACAGCTCCTACAACCTGAACGTAGAACCTCCAAAGAAAAGGGAAACGCCTGGGGTATATTCAATCCTTGCCATCTCTGCTGAGTCTATTAATAAGATGGCAGTAATGCTGGCTTTTCTGATATTGACATTTGTCCTCTTGGAACTGGTCTGAGATCCACTGGTATCCACTATTCAGTAAATACCAAATGTGGAGCAAACTGTACAGAATCAGAGCTGGTAGTGCACTATCTGATCTAAATACGGTTTTCATCACACAAAATCACCTGCTAAAGGTACTTGTACTTTTGCAAATTTGATCATCAGTCTCTTATTCTAACATTGTGACATATCACAGAGTTCATTATGTATGGAATTTCCCAAAGAGCCTAAATGACTTCACTTGAAAGTCAATTGTGCTCCTAAGTGATTTACGCTCTTTTGGTAATTCTGCCCCACAACAACATTGTTTAGCTTCCTAGTTTTACTGTGTAACACACAAGAATTTTTTTTAAAAATCACCATTATGTTCACTAAGGGGAAGAGATGGAAGTGGGGAAGATGGGTTCAGAAACCTAGTTAAAATCAACCGTTCCAGTTTTCGTAAAGAATGGTTTTATTTTTTTTTAATTAGTGGTTGACGAAGCAATGAAACCCAGGTTACAACAGGGATCTATGTTCATCTAAACTTTGGTAGTCATGGAGACAAACAGCAGCTAATTAAAACAAAGAAAAATTATGGGCTCGGTTTTCTTTTTCATTGCACAAAATGGTTTTACTCAAGAATGTAGAAGGCATGTGGTGGTGAGGAGGCTGACTACACTTTTCATTTATGCAGTGTGATGATTAAAGCTGGAAAAATAAGTAGACGGCATGATTAATTCCCAAGCTGTGTTGAGAGAAATTTTTAGGCGAGGGGGGAGTTTTAAAGGCACAAGTGGCAATAAGGCCATTTACACTGAGTTTCAAAATCACCTCCATAACATATGCTACTCGCATTAATACTTAGGTATTGAAGTAGAGCTTTTCAAATGTGCCTAAGGCATCCATATGCCCTAGGCAGTTTTGCAAAGCTCAACCTGAAGCTACAAACTTGAACTGATCATTCTTGTGTGAGGTAGGAAAGTGAGCATTAGCCCCATTTTACAGAAGCTGAAAGAGGGAAGGAACTTGCCAAGCAACAGGTTAGAGATGGCTCCAAACTGAAGCCCCTGAACCTAACATGTCAGTATTCTGGGAAGTCCACTTTTGGATCTGAACACAGCAGCCTGGCTACCTCTCTATTACAGAGGGGAGCAAGTCCCTAGCTTGAGAACCCTGGCTCTGATTATATCTTTCAGAGGACAATGTCTCTGTTGCTAGAACCCTGCTACAATTGCCTACTCTGTTCTAGCTGTATATCTCTAGACATCAGGCTGAAACAAGAGAGTTAGGATGCATCTACAAACTGGTAAACTGCCAGTTAGTGGGATGTTTGGATTTCTGTGGGAAATGAATAATGAATTTCAGAGTTACTCTGAACAGGAAAAGAAAAGAAATTGGATATACATTAAAATGAATTAGTGGATGAAATATTTTCCAGCAAAGGGAACATTATTGCACTTATTATTTTTAGGCCCTGATCCTGTACATATTTATGTACATACTTAACTTTAAACATGAATAGCTCAGTGAGCTCCAAGGGAAAACTCCTATGCTCAAGGTTAAGTAACCTCCATCAATGTTACTGGGATAGAGGCCTAGAATGATCTATAAAATTTCCAGTACTGAGCCTAACCTTACTCGCAAGGATATATAGATATGCATTATCTTCAGGGCTAATTTTCCTCTCACATTGGCTTTACGTCAGTATGGCTACGTCTACACGTGCAGCCAACATCGAAATAGCTTATTTCGATGTTGCGACATCGAAATAGTCTATTTCGATGAATAACGTCTACACGTCCTCCAGGGCCGGCAACGTCGATGTTCAACTTCGACGTTGCTCAGCCCAACATCGAAATAGGCGCAGCGAGGGAACGTCTACACGTCAAAGTAGCACACATCGAAATAGGGATGCCAGGCACAGCTGCAGACAGGGTCACAGGGCGGACTCAACAGCAAGCCGCTCCCTTAAAGGGCCCCTCCCAGACACAGTTGCACTAAACAACACAAGATACACAGAGCTGACAACTGGTTGCAGACCCTGTGCCTGCAGCATAGATCCCCAGCTGCCGCAGAAGCAGCCAGAAGCCCTGGGCTAAGGGCTGCTGCCCACGGTGACCATAGAGTCCCGCAGGGGCTGGAGAGAGAGCATCTCTCAACCCCCCAGCTGATGGCCGCCATGGAGGACCCAGCAATTTCGACGTTGCGGGACGCGGATCGTCTACACGGTCCCTACTTCGACGTTGAACGTTGAAGTAGGGCGCTATTCCTATCTCCTCATGAGGTTAGCGACTTCGACGTCTCGCCACCTAACTTCGAAGTTAACTTCGAAATAGCGCCCGACGCGTGTAGACGCGACGGGCGCTATTTCAAAGTTGGTGCCGCTACTTCGAAGTAGCGTGCATGTGTAGACGCAGCTTATGACTCCAGTGATTTCAGTGGAACTAATCATAGATTCATATAAGATGAGGGTTCGGTAGACACCTCAGGAGGTCATCTAGTCCAGTGTTTCTTAAACTGTGTTCCACACAACACTTGTGTTCAGTGAACAACTCGCAGGCTGTGCCACGCTTGGAAAAATAATTCAGAGTATATATTTTCTGTTATTAAAACCAGGTACAAATTACTTCTTCATTGCTATGACACCTGACTAAATTACTTCATTTTGTTATTGCTGTATATGTTGATGTTTGTTTGTTTGTTTGGTCTGACAGCAATTTTTTGAATAAAATTTTCATTGGTGTTTTGCATAAAAAATATTATTGTTTGGTGTTCCGTGGTCTGAAAAAGGTTAAAAAACACTGATCTAGACCAACCTCCCTCTCAAAGACAGTCCAACCCCAACTAAGGGTAGTCTATGCTACCAAGTTTTGTCAACAGAATTTATGTCTACACCCAATAGTTGACAAAATAGAAATTGCCAGATGGCATTCACTCTTGTTCCCTCTGTTGACAGATCATGTCCAAATTGCGGGGATTTCTCTGTCAAAAATTATCTCTGTCAACAGAAGCTGCCGGTGTAGATGTAGCCTTGCTGTTTCTCTTCAAAAGGCTGTTTTTGGTGAAAAAACTTGGTGGTGTACATGTAGTCTTAATCATCTCAGCCAGGGCTTTGTCAAGCCTGGCCTTAAAAACCTTCAAGGATGGAGATTCCACCACCTCCCTAGGCAACCCATTCCAGTGCTTCATCACCCTCCTAATGAATTTTTTTTTCCTAATATCCAACCTAGATCACCCCCAAAGCAACTTGAGACCGTTGTTTCTTGTTCTGTCATCTGCCAGCTCTGAGAATAACCTGACTCCATCCTCTTTAGAGCTCCCTTTCAGGTTAATTGAAGGCTGCTATCAAATCCATCACCACTCTTCTCTTCCGCACACTAAATAAGCCCAGTTCTCTTAGGTTCTCCGGTTAACTTGTGCACCCCAGCCCCTGAATCATCTCTGTTCCCCTCTGCTGGACTCTCACCAATTTGTCCATATCCTTTCTGTAGCGGGAGCCCCAAAACTGGGCGTAATACTCCAGATGTGGCCTCACCAATGCCAAACAAGCATTGCCTTCCCTCAGACTGCTGTCAGTACTCCTACTTATCCACCCCATTAGGCCATTAGCTTTCTTGGCAGCAAGGGTGCACTGTTGACTCAAACGCAGCTTCTCATTTACTGTAATGCCCAGGTCCTTTTCTGCAGAACTTCTGCTGAGCCAGTCAGTCCCCAGGTCTGCAGCAGTGAATAGGATTCTACCATCCCAGTACAGGCCTCTGTACCTGTCCTTGTTGAACCTTATCTGATTTTGTTAGGCCCAATCCTTCAGTTTGTCTAGGTTACTCTGGATCCTTTCCCTACTTCCAGAATATCTTCTTCTCACCCTGTCTTAGTATTATCCACAAAGTTCCTGAGGGTACAATCCATCTCATCCAGATCATTAATGAAGGTGCTGAATAAAACCAGTCCCAGGACTGGCCTCTAGGGCATTCTGCTTGATAACAGCTGCCAACTAGACATTGAGACCAATGAAATAGCCAGCTTTCTATCCACCTTATAGTCTATTCATCTGATCTATACCTTTTTTAACTTGATGAGAATACTGTGGGAGACCATATCAGGGGCTTCCCTAAAGTCAAGGTATATCACATTCACCACTTTTCCCTTATCCACAGAGTCAGCTATCTCATCACAGAAGGCAATCAGGTTGGTCAGGCATGACTTGCTCTTAGTGAATCCATGTTGACCATTCCTGGTCACCTTTCTCTCCTCCAAATGTTTCAAAATAGATTCCTTGAGGACCTGCTCCATGATTTTTCCAGGGACAGTGGGACTATTTCAGATTTACTTTATTGGGCTCATTAGTTCTTTTCCTCATTTCAGATAATAAGACCTAGACCTCTTATAGCACTTTAATCAGTGGATCTCAAAGGCCATTTCTACACGTGCCACTTTTTCCAAAAGAGGCATGCTAATAAACGGCCCAAAAAGTACTAATGAGGTGCGGATGTAAAGTTCCGGTGCCTTCACTAGCATTCAGTCACATGATTTGGAGTACGGAAGAAGCTCAGGAATTTTCAGGAAGAAGGGGCTTCCGGAAGGAGGATTTCCTTCTAGGAGATCCCCCGGGGGCTGCGTCTCTACATACTGTTTTGGTGCCTGGAAGAGCTTCTTCTGGACTCTGAATCATGTGACCGTATGCTAATGAGGCACCAGAAATTTACATCTGCACCTCATTAGCATTTTTGGGCCATTTGTTAGCATGCCAGTTTCGGAAAAAGTGGCATGTGTAGAAACAGCAAAAGTGTTTTGCAAAGAAAGTCAGGATCATTACCCTCATTTTACAAGTGGAGTAACTGAGGCACAGGGACATGCTCACCCTTCAGGACAGTGGTGTAGCTGGGGTGCAGTCCAGTATTCTACTCACTGACTCATAACTAGCTCACAACACATTCTTTTTGCACAGACTGGTGCAGCAGGAGAGTAGCAGTGGTGCTGGACAACCTATACTTCAGATATTAGTCTGAATTTTTAAGCGGGACGAAATTCATATCTGAACATCAGACTACCACAAAGCTGTTTAAAAACCACATATGAAACCCTGCCTCACATCTCAGAGCTGAAGCCAGAGCCTGAGCCTTGTTGCACGAGGCTAAATTAATAGAATTCAAAAAATTGTGGAGGTCTCATAAATTGCAGAATCCATAATCTCCATAACAGATTGATATCCTTACTTATAGGCCTTGTCTGCCCTTCTACACAGAAGTGAATTTCATCCTAAATGAATTCCTGTTTGCATATAGCCTTTTGGTAATTGATAGTGACATATTATTTAAACAATCAAGAAACCTTTTGTGTTCAAAAAAATCAGTAGATAAATTCTGGCTTTTTTTCCACTAAAATATATTTGTTTGCTCCTTTGTATGACAACGTCTGATTGTATCCTTCATTATTTTTGACAATGTGTCAGTTCCTTTTTCCCTTATCATTACCAACTAAAGTAAAAGGAGAAAAATATGTATAAAACAAACCAGGCAAGACAATTTATGTTGTTTAAAAGAAATGTAAGAGGGGCCAACCCAAAACCCCAAATACAGATACACACCCTGAATTTGGGAACATCTGGAATCAGAGTTGAATGTTGTGGGTCTGATCTTTCTCCAGGTTGTATGTGTCCCAATTTCAAATATGGGATTACAATTAAATGTTTGGGGTTTTCTTAATATGGGAAAAATTGATTGAAAAATATTGTCTGATGAAGTTTAGGCTTATCTTGTAAATGTCACCAAGATTTAAACCATTATTTCAGAAGTGAGGCATTTGGTTACAAGAGGTTATTGTTGTTAAGAAGGAACCCCAAATACATTATTCTTTGTCTGTGCCAGTTCTACTCGCTCAACCCGCAACATGTTAAAGTTTTGTATAAACAGAAAAAGGATTTCTAAGAAAATTGTGCTTTAGTCCAACCCTTTTAGGGGAACAAATTAATTAAACTGACATAGAGCACTATACATACTTCCCCAGTATGTAAGGCTGATGAGAGGAATTTGGCACTTTGAATCAGAAAGGGAATATAGTTATTTATTTCTGAATATATATTGACACTTTGGCCCAAATGATTACAAAGTTAGATTCAATTATTTTCCTTTTGCTCTAATTATACAGTATAGCCTTCTGTCCTCCCCGCCCCCCACCTACACTTAATGTATAACTACAGAGAGAAAGCCATGCTAGTCTATGTACTATCAAAACAAGAAAGCAGTCCAGTAGCCCTTTAAAGACTAACGAAATAAGTTATTAGGTGATGAGCTTTCGTAGGACAGACCCACTTCTTCAGAACAGAAGTGATCTGAAGAAGTGGGTCTGTCCCACGAAAGCTCATCATATAATAAATTATTTTGTTAGTATTTAAAGGGCTACTGTATAACTACAGTGGAAGTGGAGTTACGACTACTACATTGTATCAAGGAGAATAAACCAAGTTCAGTTTTGTGGTCGCATGTCTCCCTAACATGTGCCTCAAACAACTACCTCCTCCCAAACAGCAGCTCTCTCTCCTTGTCCTCGCTCGACATGATTCTGGAAACCTCAATATATGGCAACAATCCAACAAATTGCTGGTCTCTCCCTCCTCTTTCCCATTCCTTAACCCAACCTCCATAAGCCCATGGCTTTACAATGCTTTTCAGGTGGCAACTGTTTCTCTGCTGGGCCCTGACAGAGCTGCTGTGGAATTTGCAAATGCTAGAATACTTATAGCCGCGTCTACACGTGCCGCCTACTTCGAAGTAGCCGCGCCAACTTCGAAATAGCGCCTGCCACGTCTACACGTGGCGAGCGCTATTTCGAAGTTGAAATCGACATAAGGCGGCAAGACGTCAAAGTCGCTATCCCCAACAGGAGATGGGAATAGCACCCTACTTCGACGTTCAATGTCGAAGTAGGGCACATGTAGACGATCTGTGTCCTGCAACATCGAAATAGTGGGGTCCACCATGGCGGCCATCAGCTGAGGGGTTGAGAGATGCTCTCTCCAGCCCCTGCGGGGCTCTATGGTCACCATGTGCAGCAGCCCTTAGCCCAGGGCTTCTGGCTGCATCTGCGGCAGCTGGGGATCCATGCTGCATGCACAGGGTCTGCAACCAGTTGTCGGCTCTGTGGATCTTGTGCTGTTTAGTGCAAGTGTGTCTGGGACGGGCCCTTTAAGGGAGCGGCTTGCTGTTTCCCGGGAAGTGCTAGTCCACCCTGTGACCCTGTCTGCAGCTGTTCCTGGCACCCTTATTTTGATGTGGGCCGCTTTGGCGTGTAGACGCTCCCCTGCAGAGCCTACTTCGATGTGGTGCTGCCCAACGTCAACTTTGAACGTCGATGGCACCAGCCCTGGAGGATCTGTAGACGCTATTCATCGAAATAGCTTATTTCGATTTTGCTACATCGAAATAAGCTATTTCGATGTAGCATACACCTGTAGACATAGCTTATGGCTTCTGAGAGACAGGCAGTTAAAACTACTCAGCAGCAAAGATTTGACAGCCTAGGTGCTGGTGCATTGTGGGAAAAAGGTTGAAATTTAAATGGAGGGAGCTGTGCCAGGGTTGGAGACGCTTCCTAGAGGGGGAGAGAAGGAGGATAGGCAGCAGTAGCCCTGAGGAGGTGTTTTTAAACTGAACTGAATTGAATCTTAAAAGAATGTTCAGGTAAAAGTGCTCAGCATTGGCCTAATTTGAGTACTGTTTAAACCAATGGGAGTGGAGTTGGGTCAAAATGGAGTGCATTTGTAAATCCTCCCCTCACAGCATATTTTGAGGAAAGGCCAAGGTACAGGCCAGTTTTCTGTCATTTACTTACATTTCCTTATATCCTACTAACTAGAGGCCCACCAATTTTCATTTCCAACACCCCCAAGTTTTGATCTAAGGACAGACCCCTATTCTATGGTTTCGACAGCCATTGGGAGCCCCAGGGCAAGATGTGAAGAGGTCCTGTCTCTGTGCTTCCAGAAGGGATGAGGTCAAGAGTGGAAGGGTGGGGCCTGTGGCAGTCAGCCCTTGGAGCTGCTCAGACTGTGACACTGCCCCCCCAGCTCCCTCAGAGCTGCTTAGAGCAGCACTGCTGTGGCATTGCAAAGGGGCCCGGAGCTCCAGACAGTAACGCTGATGGAGTAGCACCAGTGGCAGCTGGAGCTCTGGCCCCTGTACAAATGCCCCCTTTGCCCCTCCCCCCCACTGGTGGGCGTGCCCCATTGCAAACCTCCTAAACCATTTCCAGTGCACCTCTGTACTATTGCAAGGCCAGGCACCCAACTGAACACCTGTACTTGCCAGACATTTTATCAGCCATGTAGACAAGTCTGCATTCTAATATGGGCCATGATAAATTAAATTTATCTGAATGAAACAGTTTTCCTTGATAGCACGCACATCACTGTTCTCTTGCCTCCCTGCAGAAAAACTAAATGGATATCTGTGCTCTGTTCTGGCTATCTTTTGCTTACAGGCTAAAGCATGGGGTAGACGGAGTATACCCATTGTTGCTTTTTCTGTCACAGATCTCTTCCTTGACCCTTAGCATATATGTTTGGCTAAATTTGCCTTGTCTGAACTCACTTAAGATGTAAAATCTGTCAGACAGTCCTAGGCAGAAAGCCAGAGCGTGGTTCCTAAAATGGTTGGTCACTCTAATTAAACCACGTTTGAACTGAATTGTTTAATACAGATTGAACCTCTCTAATCTGAAACACTGTCGTTCAGCAAACTCAGTAATCCTGCATGAGTTCGGTTGGCTGGACAGCCACTTATCATGGGTGTGGCCAAGTTTCCTGTGGTCCCATAAAGTTTGTTTACAGACACCAGTCCCGGCTCTCAGTGTTCTGTGCTGTTATGTAGCTGTAATTTACCCGGAAATGTCTTCTAAGAGCCCAGTAAGCAGTGAGAGTGTTGGTAATGCTGCTAGACAATATTGACCTCCTGTGGTCCAGCAAATTCTCTTATCTGGCACCAGTCAGGTCCTGAGAGTGCTGGATAAGAGAGGTTCACCCTGTAGTTCATGAAACTCATTTTCAGTTTCTGTGCAATGAAGACAGACTTTGCCTCTTTGCTTGTGTCTGATTCGTGGAGTGGTGCTGAGTCAGAGTGATGCATTATAATGATGATCAGCAACCGTACAGTGGTCAGCACATAGTTCTCTCTGAGTGAATCCTCCTAAACTGGGCTCCTTCATAGTCTTAAAGTGGCAATCAGCTTGAAATGGAGCAATAGTTGATTGGTGCTTCAGATATGCAAAATATGTGAAATAAGTGGGGGAGAGGGTCTGACTTATGCTTCAAAGAAAATTAAATACCTTTGAAAACATGTTATTTTTAATTCTTCATTTGTATTGTTATTTCTTTGACTGTAAAGTCTGATATTTCATTATTTCCACTGTTGGCCCACATATAAAATACAGATTGTGTGGCATAAAAACTGTATTCCAGCACACAGATATGTCTCTTAGCGGGACACCTTTGAATTATTCCAAGGTTAAGTAGTCAACTAACTTTCACTCTTTCCTTGGCTCATTGCTGAAGGGAGGTTTCTCTGTATACATATTTTAACTCTTGGTATGCACATACATTTCCTGTCCGTTTTGGAAAATAAAATCAAACATAATTAGTTTAGAAATGGTCACTCTCGTAGCAGCCTGTTATCAGATCAATAGCTCCTACTCAAAGGATAATACCCTGAGTGGAAAATGAGTGAGGAGCTCAGGCTTAAGTCCATGGGCTGTTTGTCTCCAAACTGTCTTGCAAACATTCCATAATACACACAGGGTCAGATTCTTATCTCTAGTAAGACTGTTTTATAACACTCTCTCAGAGCAAAATGGGTACAATGTAATTTGCTTCCACTTTCAGTCCCCTTTTGTTTGCCAGTGGTCTAAAAGGCCCATAGTGTAATTGGCAACCTGGTCCACAGTGTCTGATATTCTACACGTGTGTTGTCTTGACTTGGAATCAGTGTTTGATAATTACTCTTCATTTTATGAACATTTTAACCACAGTCACCAACCTTTTAAAAAGTGGCTGGTGTTTTGCAGTTCCTCATTTTGGGGGTATCCATCATGACACATCTCTTCACGTACTGAAAACCAGGTTGTAGAATCATAGAACACTAGACTGGAAGGGACCTCAAGAGGTCACCTAGTCCAGTCCCCTGCCCTCAGGGCCAAGTACCATCTAGACCATCCCTGATGGATGCCTGTCTAACCTGCTCTTAAATATCTCTAGTGATGGAGATTCCACAACTTCCCTAGGCAATTTATTCCAGTGTTTAATCGCCGTGACAGTTAGCAAGCTTTACCTTATGTCCAGCCTAAATCTCCCTTGATGCAGTTTAAGTCCATTAAGGTCCATTGAAGGCGTGTTAAGTTGGGCACCCAAAATCACTAGTGAGTTTTTAAAAAATTGGCTTGTGAATAACTTGAAACATTTTTTGTTTCTAGAATTGCAGGATGAATGCACTAGAAATGAGCTTGCATGTGCTGAAATCTTATCTACACTGAGTTCTTCCCACAGTGTATGTCTTTCTATTTTTTCCCGCTGTTTCTGAAATGTGTAGAAAACAATCTTTTGATCTATGTAAGATTTCCAAAACACCAAGGAGATATAATGTAAACTTTATCTGTGTGCATTGCCAGAAAGATTGGCTTCAATTAGCCACATTCATTTTCCAGACTTTTTGCTCTAACTCTTTGCCTTGTTACAACCATAGACGTCACACTAAATATTGTGTCCTGGGAAGAGAGAGATCTAATCTCTTTTATGTGAGCCACAATGGATTTGTTTTAAGTTATTGTTTGTGTTGAATTGTCTAAGTATGTTATTATAAGAGATTAAATCATTTCTTCTAGTTTTGGCTTGTTTTCCTCAAATAATTTGCAAATAGTATTTTTCCTTACTCAGCCCCCTCCTTAGTGGTCAAATAATCTTTGGTGGATAATATAGTTTGTACATATTGTAATTTTTCATTTAGTAAGTATTTTGTATACAATGGTTGCCAGTTTTAATTATTATGCCAGTTCCCAATTCATGTGACATGCAGTGCTCCCAGCGATATTAATGGAGAATGGGGTTCTCAGCAATAAAGGACCCAATCAGCTTCTGCTGAAACCAATGGGTGTTTAGCCACTGGTTTCTACCAGAGCCACCATCATAACTGTTCTGACTTAAATAGAAAGAGGAGCACATCAAGTGCTCATCTAGGCTCAAAATCTGCAGTCTGGTCCATGAAGTGGATCTTATTCTCGTGTGAAGGCCCATTGGAAGTAGTAAGATTGCAGTAGTAGGATTGCACCTTGTCTGGAGCCCCATTATTTTCAAGGAGCCATCTGAGTGGTTCAAATGACAAGATAGAGTGTTAGTCAAAAGACAGACAAAGGTGGCTTCTAAACTGGTCCTTAGTTTTGTGTGTAGGCCTTGTTTTCATCCAAAAAGAGGCCCCTTATGCCTGGGGAGACCTGTTCAGTATTTTCCCTTTCTTTTTAAAAGTACAGTAAACTCGTATCCGGCAACCCCAGGACAGGGAGGTTACCGAATAATCAAATATTCTGGACAATAGAGATGTATATACCTACCATTCAGTAACACTAAAGGAAAACAAGATTATATATTAAGAAACAGGAATGTATGCAGAGTACTTTATTTACCAGCAACAGTAGGTTGTACACTCTAAACTTATACTGTATTTGCTGCATGGATTTGTACAGGTTGCAACTCTTCAATCTGGTACTTTCTCGTCTGGCAACATCCCTCATCCAGCATGACCACGGATGTTGTCAGATGAGAGAATAACGAGCAAAAGCAGGATGGCAGCAGAGCCCCTGCATGCCCCGTGGCTGTGGGGCAGGAGGCTGCTGCAGGTCCAGGACCCAAAGTCCTGCTTGCCCCACAGCAGCAGAGACTGGGGAGCTTCTGCAGGGCTGTGACCCTGAGCCCCCACCTGCCCCTGCAGGGCCAGGACACACAGCTGCTGCCAGACCTGCAACATCAGAGGCTGGGAGGTTGCTGTGGGGCTGGGACCTGGCAACAGGGGTGGGGAGGCTGCCCCAAGACTGGTGCTGTAACCCCTGCCTGCCCTGCAAGACTGGGACCCAGAGCCCCTGCTTGTCCTGCAGCAGTGGGGGCCGGAGGCTGCTGTGGGGCCACCACCTGAAGCCCCCACGTGCCGCACGGGGCCAGGACCTGAAGCCCCCACCTGCAGTGTGGGGTTGGAACCCAGAGACCCTACCTGCCCTGTGGCATGGTCGGTGGGGGCTCTGTGTAGGGGCTGACTGGAGCCTGTGGCAGCCTATGGGAGCCCGGGCCGTCTACCTTCCCTCGTCCAGCAAATTCTCTTGTCCGGGACCTATCAGGTCCAGAGTGTGCCAGATAAGGGAGGTTCAACTTTCACTCTGCTGTACTTATGGAAACCGTAGCTAACATTTACTTATGGTTCAGAAGCTGGTTACTTGAGAGTTCTGGATTACAGAATGCTGGATATGCAAGGGTTTACTGTGGTACATTTTTTTCCCTTGGGCAAAAGAATGTAAGTGGCAGTGAAGCCCTCACTTCTTGTAGTAAGGGCTTTACAGTAAGAAAGGCCTTTAGATCCAGAGGGCCTGATGTGAGCCACTGGGCACCTTCAACTTCCACTGAAGTCCGTGTGAGATCAGGGTGTGCGGTACTGGCACATTCATTACATTCATGCTGCTGAACTATCATGATTACAGTCCAAGTCCTGCTTGGTTTACTCACACAGGAAGAGCCACTAATTTCAGTGAGACTTCGTACGTAAGGACAGCTGCAGCTTAAACCCTGGAGTGGGGTAAAAAGTCAGGACGTCAGTCACTGGGGGGGAGAATGGAAGCAGAGCACCTGCCATGGTGACTTTGTAGAGGGTCACACAGAGGGCTCAGGCTTTTCTGGAGGCCCAAACATTCACCAGTTTATGAGACGGAACCCAGATCTGTCACTGCATGGGGAGGAGGCAAAATTGCCATAGTTATATTTTGTTAGTGGGGACATGTCTCAGTGGCCCCACCTATAAAATGGACATAATAATACCCCCCACCCCACAAGGGCGTTGAGAAGGTTAATGAATATCGCAGAGGGCTCTTGGTGAGCCTTGGCTGCAAGTGCTGTGTGTGACTTATTACAAAGCTCTTTCCCAGAAATGAGAGAATGCACTAGGAAGGATAACTCCTCCTGATGATAAAAGGGGAAGGAGTGATTCAGGGCGGCTGCTGACTGAGGCTGCTTCTACACTCTCACTCTCCCGTTGGAGGGGGCATGGTAAAGAGGCAATTTGAAGCAGGCGAATGAGGCGCTAATGTGCATATTCAGCAACTCATTAGCATAATGGCAGCCGCGAAAATTTCGTTGTGCAGACTTTGAATTGCAGATTGACAGTGAAGATGGGGGCAGCTTCGAAAGACGCACCTGATTTCCACGTTCCTTTACTCTGATCTAGTTCTGTGGGAATAAGGAAATGCAGAAGTGGAGCACTGATTTCAAAGCTGCCCCCATCTACACTGTCAATCTGCAATTCGAAGTCTGCACTACGAAATTCTCGTGGCTGCCATTATGCTAATGAGTTGCTGAATATGCACATTAGTGCCTCATTAGCCTGCTTCAAATTGCCTCATTAACACACCCACTCCAATGGGAGGGGGCAAGCGTAGAAATAGCCTGAGTTTGACAACTTTAATTATTACTTTCAGTTGTTTCTTGGCTTTAATGTCCCTGCCCTTTTTGCCCTCCCGCCCCTATTGGCAGCCCGGCTGGATCCTACCAGCGGGACTGCTAACAGAAGGGAGCAAAAGGGACAGCTGCCCTGGCAATTTAAAAGGTCCTGGGGCTCCCAGCTAATGCAGCAGCCAGGACCCCTGGGCCCTTCAAGTTGCCTTCAGAGTCCTGAGGCTCCTGCTTGCTGTGGCAGCGGGGCTGCTGAAGGGCTGTGGGGGAGAATCTGGCCCCCAGCTCTGCCCCTACTGACCAAGGTCCCACTTCTTCCAGGGGCCCAGAGCTGCCCTGCCAAGGACTGGGGTTACTTGTAAGTCCTGATAAGTTACTGATAAGCAATTACTTCCACCCCAGCAAGCATCCCACTTCTGCCTCCAACACAAAGTCTCGTATTTAGGGGATGCCTGGGAAGCCTGCTTTCCCACTTGAGTACCATGGCCATTCTTCTGGCTGAAATCCTTGTAGAACTCCCATTGGCCTTCAGTTCGCACTCTGGAAATGCAAAGCTGTGCAGAGAATGGAAGGGGGGCTTTTGAAGCTCATCCAGTGCTAGTAACCACAAGCCTTATCTTCATAGTGGCACACAATTCTGAAACTAGGTTTTCCACCATCTGACGAGTACAATTGCATCATAACAGTCACACGCCCTGACTATGTGCAACTGAGTTCATCTACAGGTGGGAAAAACTGCAGCAGAGAGACTACGTCATTAGCAACTCAATTTAAGACAACTAGAGACTGATTTTCCAAGGTGTTAAGAGCAGTAGTTCCCTCAGCAGCGTATGGCAGGTGTGGGTGCTCCTTAAATCAATCCCCAAGGCCCAACATTGCAGAAATGTTCATGAATTCTCTCTGTTTCCATTTCGGGAACCCAGTATGAGCAATTTTCAAGTGGCCTGATGCTCACTGAGTAGCAGAGCACCTGGCCTGTCTAAAGTGTATGCGCGAAGTGCTCCCTAAAATCTGGTCCTTGGTGTTTCCACCTGGGAATCCAAAAATGGAGACCTCTGAAATTAATGAAAATTTTAGATTTCATGACTTGTCCAAGGGCACCAATGGAATGAATGTTAGGATTAGGATCAGATATTTCTTATGTCATGCTCAGGACATGCATAACTACTGTCTCATAGGCTACGTCTACACGTGAAGCCAACATCGAAATAGCTTATTTCGATGTAGCAACATCGAAATAGGCTATTTCGATGAATAACGTCTACACGTCCTCCAGGGCTGGCAGCGTCGATGTTCAACTTCGACGTTGCACGGCACCACATCGAAATAGGCGCTGCGAGGGTACGTCTACACGCCAAAGTAGCACACATCGAAATAAGGGTGCCAGGCACAGCTGCAGACAGGGTCACAGGACGGACTCAACAGCAAGCTGCTCCCTTAAAGGGCCCCTCCCAGACACAGTCGCACTAAACAACACAAGATACACAGAGCCGACAACTGGTTGCAGACCCTGTGCCTGCAGCATGGATCCCCAGCTGCCGCAGAAGCAGCCGCAGAACCCTGGGCTAAGGGCTGCTGCCCACGGTGACCATAGAGCCCCGCAGGGGCTGGAGAGAGAGCATCTCTCAACCCCCCAGCTGATGGCCGCCATGGAGGACCCGACAATTTCGACGTTGCGGGACGCGGATCGTCTACACGGTCCCTACTTCGACGTTCAACGTCGAAGTAGGGCGCTATTCCGATCCCCTCATGAGGTTAGCAACTTCGACGTCTCGCCGCCTAACGTCGAAGTTAACTTCGAAATAGCGCCCGACGCGTGTAGCCGTGACGGGCGCTATTTCGAAGTTGGTGCCGCTACTTCAAAGTAGCGTGCACGTGTAGACACAGCTATAGAGTTACAAGTCAAAGACCATTCTTTCAAAAAGTCCTCATAGGTTTGTACTTTGTAGCTGACTCTGACGCCAAATGCCTGGGATGCATCTAGCACAGGGGTCTCCAACTGAAAGAATGAGAAGAGCCATTTTTCAAATTCTGTTACACAATCAGTCCTTCAAGAGCCACGATGCATGTGAATAGGAGACGATCCTTAGTAAATAACGTCAAACCGTACTTTTTGTCACACCTATGTTAAGAACAGTGCACAAACAATGATTTGTATCAGTTAGACAGTTGTTACCCCCATCTCCAGGTTGTACCTACTTCAGCCCCCAAATCACCCTCCTATCCCCAGGCTTTACCCCTCCCCCATCCCACAAACCTGCCCCCCATTCCCAGGATTTACCTGCCTAAGACAACCCCCCCTGCTGCCCAGGTGTTTATTTTAAGGGCTGTTTGAAGGGAAGTGACTGATTTCAGCTGGGAGAATCTGAAAGCCCAGGGTGGGGGGCACAGACTCTGCAGTGTCCTGCGGCAGGAGGGAGTCACTGTGCTGGGTGCCCACCCTGGGCTTGACACAACCACGGCAAGCTGCGCAGTCCAGCCCGGCTTGCACTGGTTTGAGCCTGGCGGGAGGCTTGAGCAGCCCTTCGCATTGGACAGCAGCTCCAGTGTGGCCAAGAGGCGGAGCCCTCTCACCCTCCCTCTGCCTGCTGGCAGCTGTCCAGTCTCCTCCTCCCCTTCCCCAGCATGGATCCGGCAGAGGAGGCTCAGCCACCTCTCCCACCAGCTCTGCTTTTCCCACGTGAAGCGTACGGACGGTGCCCTGCCCTGTTGGCTTTCCCTCTGGGGTTCCCTGCAACAGCACGGGTGACTCTGGAGGCTGCTGCTGCTTAAATAAACAAAAAAAAAAAACCCTAATGCCCATTTTAACAGTGGACTTTGTTCAAGCAGTGACAGCCTCTCGAGCTACAAGTGAAATCAGCAGCGGCAGCGGTCAGAGCCATAAGAGGCCCCTTAAAGAGCTGCATGTGGCTCCAGAGCCGCAGGTGCCAATCTAGCACAAACAGGTTGAACCTCTCTAATCTGGCACCCTTAGGACCTGACTTGTGCAAGACAAAAGAATTTGCTAGAACACACAAGGTCAATATTGTCTGGCACATCACCAACACTTCCACGGATTACTGGGGTCTTAGAAGACACTGAGGGGTAAATTGCAGCTAAATAACAGCACAGAACACTGAGAGCCAGGACTGGCAGCTGGAAACAAACTTTATGGGACCACAGGAAATATGGCCACACCCATAGACCTCTGGCTAACTAAAATCATGGTGTATTACAGTTACTGCTGGACAAGAGAGTGCCAGACTAGAGCGGTTCAACCTGCATTGTCTGATCTGCTTTGTCTATGCAATGCATATTGAACCAGCAACATCTAGTAAGTTAAATAAGTTAAAAATATCCAGGCTGATCAAATCTCTGTTACCTAGAATAAAATATGAAATATAAAGGGGAAAAGGCCCTCACATAAGATTATATTTCCAGTTACTTTATATGTTATGTTTTGCATACAATGCATTCTATTGACCCAACTGAAAAGAATCCCACAATGATCATGTTGCATTATCCATGAGATTCTAATCACATACACAGAAACCGATTGATAAGAAATGCTGATAGATTATTTCCTTTCTTTTTTTATTTTTACTTTCATTTGCATTATTAGTGAAAGAAAAGAGAAGTGTCTTTAATATAAATCTTCAAAGGAAGTGGTGATAGAATTTCAGTTTTAGATGAGTTATGTTTATATTTTATTTTAAACACTTTGCTGTTTATGAGGATGCATATATTTGTATTACATGAGGGTAAAACGTCTTGGCAAAATTCCTAGAGGCATCTATAGTTTTATAGATAAGTATGACAACATTGCTGAATAAATCAGTATTATTCTATGTATGCAGTCCCTGAAATCTTTCCAAATGTTTTCATATAAATCTCTTCTCTTTCACATTTGGGAAAGACTTCCTAGCCACTAGTGTCTATAGGAGTGAAATTATTTTTCCAGTGTTACGGGATACCAGTAAAAGTCTGTCAACAACACCACTGTAGTATTTCCCAAAGAAATACCCATTACATCAGAGTCTAGTCTAATTCTGCAAAGGACGCTGGATAATCTTTCCCTCCAAACAAGGGGGAAAGGTAAGTATTTTACCAAATGCAGCTGTGAAAATGTTTAATTTTAGTAGATTTTGCCTCATTTCCTCTTTTGCTCCAGGTAGTAAACTATCTAGTCCATCACCATCGACATATGGAACAGATGCATGCTCCTTCTTCCTTTCATCTACAAAATAGTTGAACATTTCTGCCTTTTCTACATCTCTAATTACAGTTTTACCACATGCTTCTGTATCTGACCTAGTTTGTTTCCTCTAATATGTTATTTAAATGCTTATTTGTTGCCTTTAATGCTGCTGGGCATTAAGGTTTTATTGATTCTTTTAGCTTCCCTTATCAGTCACCTACATCTTAAACTTGTACCTTATAGTAACAGAGAGGAAGCCGTGCTAGTCTATACACTATCAAAACAAAAAGCAGTCAAGTAGCACTTTAAAGACTAGCAAAATAGTTTATTAGGTGAGCTTTCATGGGACAGACCCACTTCTTCAGACCATAGCCAGACCAGAACAGACTCAATACTTAAGACACAGAGAACCAAAAACAGTAAGCAAGGAGGACAAATCAGAAAAAAGATAATCAAGGTGAGCAAATCAGAGAGTGGAGGGGTGGGGGGGAAGGTCAAGAATTAGATTGAGCTTGGCTTGACTCAGTCTAATTCTTGACCTTCCCCCTCACCCCTCCACTCTCTGATTTGCTCACCTTGATTATCTTTTTCTGATTTGTCCTCCTTGCTTACTGTTTTTGGTTCTCTGTGTCTTAAGTATTGAGTCTGTTCTGGTCTGGCTATGGTCTGAAGAAGTGGGTCTGTCCCATGAAAGCTCACCTAATAAACTATTTTGCTAGTCTTTAAAGTGCTACTTGACTGCTTTTTGTTTTGTACCTTGTAGTCATTGCAATTAACTTCTCCTTTTTCTATTTCTATATTATCATTCTATCACCACTTTGACATCTCCTTTTAAACAGAATAGCTTCTTGCTTCCCTTAATCTTTCTTTGTCTATGTGATCTTGGCTTTTTGAGCATCCAGTATGACATCCTTACATGATCTTAGTGGACATTGATTTTTAGTTTATGTCAGTATTACCTCTTTAAGCATGTGCAGGACACTCTTAGCAAGTTATTTTCCATAAATAGTGCTGTGTCAGTACAGTCCTGCACTGGGAATACAGTAAAGCTGAAGCCACCCAGAGTAAACATTGAAAGAATGGCGCCATAAACATTCACAATGCCTTCTAGAGCTCCCTAGTGCATAAGAGAATGCTGCACTAATTTCGACACTGCTTTAGGAGTAGCAGCATACTATTTCTACCTAGGCCATGTGCCTAGTTTACACAATAGGGAGAGTAATTATGGAAGAGTCACTGCACCAAAGTTCAGGTACTGCAACTCTGCTCAGTCCTCACATAGGTCACATGTGAGTGTGGTGGGATTCCTTCTTCTGACTCTCCCACACTTACACACTGAGTTGGAGTATGGCCAGAATACAAGAGTTAACACTCTGACTTTTATGAGGACTTCCTTACAGTCTTTGGTAACCTACACTTGCCACATTTCTGCAGTACTGACTTAGAGAGAAAAGTGCCATCTGTAGAGTAATACAATCTCATCCATCAGTGAGGTCTTCCATACAGGTATCCCATCCAGTTATTAGTTCCTTAAACGCATGCTTACTATTTTAGATCCAGGAGAGTGACAGCAGAGGGTGATATTGCTATAAGCTTTCTGGTAAACTACTAATGGATGATACAGTAACTCTAAAATTAGACATTTAACACCAATGTTTTTTTTTCTATTAAAATTCATACTACGAAAAAGGAATTAGAAGAATTGCATAAAAACCTGTGAAATAATGTTTTTCTACTCCATTCTAGGGTCAGGTTTTGAAGCCACATGTTAACATTTTTTTAAAAATATCTGATTTACTTGTACACCAGCACTAATACTACAGAGGTGAGCTTCTTTAAGTAATTTCACTTTGCCAAAGGCCCACTTTATCCTCTGTCACAACCTCACTTGTCCACATGGAGAAATTGTCCATATAGCAACTCTGCAATCACAATTCTGATATAAATTCCTTGCCTGGATACTCTATACCCGAATAAAAGTGATTGAATTAATCACTCAGTAATACTTATACAATATTCTAATTTTATCATGTATTTATAATAGATTATAATTTAATTAATTATTTTACAATTATGATTATATAATTAATAGTCTCAGAGGGGTAGCCATGTTAGTCTGTAGCTTCACAAAATACAAACAATCATGTAGCACCTTAAAGACTAAGGCCACATCTACACTTGAGAGTTTTGTTGACAAAACCGAGATTTTGTTGACAAAACTCACAGAGCATCAACACAAAAAATGCATTTAATCAACAGTCTGTCAACAAAACTCATCACTTTTGCCGGCAGCATTCTGCCTCTGCGATGAGGAATAATGGCGTCGACAGTTTCTGTCAACAATAAAGCTGTGTAGACACTTGTGGGGCTGGAGAGGGCCCTCTGTCTACAGACAGGGCTTCCAGTTCACCAGGCACCCCTGTATACTGAGCTTCCAGTTGCCTGTTCTGTCAAGAGAGGGCCAGGGAATCTGGCTACTCTCTGTCAACAGGGCAGACTGCTCTTTTGATCTGCTTTTGTGTGCAAATGTCTATGGTTAAATGGGCCAGAACCGCTGACAGCAGTATGCAAAGGGAGGGTCTCAAAAATGCAAATGGATGCTCATTTGTGTATTTGGTCGCCAACAAACACTGCCGCCAGCACAAAAAAAACTGTGTAAATGTGGTTTTGCTGGCAAATCCTTCCACCTTTGTTGGCAGCCTCTTATAACTGGAAAAAATCAGGCATAAGAGGCTGACAACAAAGTGCGGGTTTTGCCAGCAGAACCATGTTTACGCAGCTTTTTTTGTACCAACGGCAGCATCTGCTAGTGAGTGAATATGCAAATGAGCAGTGATTAGCATTTTTGAGACCAGCTATTGCATACTGCTGCCGGCAGTTCGGATCAGAGTAAGCATAGCCAGTGTGATCTGTTGACAGAAGTTTTGCGGGAATTTCTCCTCCAACAGTAACTTCTGTCAACAGGTCGCTGAAATGTAGACATAGCCTAACAGATTTATTTATTAGGTGGTGAGCTTTCATGGGTGAGATCAGCTTTCTCAGATTCAAGTAGAAAATAAGAACTGAGTTTGTATTAGCAGGGTTAGGGGGAAGGAAGGAAAAGAAGGAAAAAAGGGGGTGGGGCAAGTTATCTGTCACTAACAGGACAAGAAGATGAAGCAAATTAGGCCAAGTGGGATGGGTGCCATTCCTGTGAATATCAAAGGTGGGGAAATTGCCCTTGTTATGCATAAAATAACTGAGATCTCTGTTAATCCCAAGGTTACATATGCCAGATTTGCAAATAAATTCCAGTTCAGATATCTGCCTCTGTAATCTTGTGGTAAAATACTTTTGGAGAAAAATGGGCTACTTTCAAATCCTTTGTTGAATGTCCGGGGAGGATAAAGTGTTCCCCTATATGTTTATGTGTATTCCAGTTCCTGATGTTGGATTTATGTCCATTCATTCTTTGATACAGAGACTCTCCAGTTTCTCCAATGTACATGGTAGAGGGGCTTTTCTGGCCTTGGGTAAGCAAGGTGCATATTCATATCTCTTTAAATTGAGAAAGGGGATGAAAGTAGTGGCCTTACACTATAGATCACTATGCAGCATCAGATGGATTTATCGAGGGTTCAGCTCCCAGTAGGACTGTGTACATTAGTGCTGGCAAAAGGTCTCACATTTTGCTTCTAACAGAGTCTGCAGCCTTAGGGCTGTCTCTCTGCCCTGGTACCTTTGCTGAAGCAAGCTGGAGAGCCACGCTCAGCAAGACAGGGTTACAAGGTGCCCACACTGTGAGGAGAAACAGGCTCATTGATATCTCAGCATATCAGTTGACTGTCCCAAGGGGGTCCTGGCCCATTACAGTAAGGTAGCACAAGATATATACAGATTAAAAACTCAGCAGGAGTATTCAGAACTGCTATCGGCCATGTCTACACTAGCCAAAAACTTCAAAATTTGCCATGCAAATGGCCATTTCAGAGTTTACTAATGAAGCGCTGAAACACATATTCAGCACCTCATTAGCATGCGGGCAGCTGCAGCACTTCGAAATTGACGTGGCTCACCACCACACAGCTCGTTCAGACGGGGCTCCTTTTCAAAAGGACCCTGGCTACTTCAAAGTCCCCTTATTCCCATCTGCTCGTAGGAATAAGGGGACTTCGAGGTAGCCGGGGTCCTTTCGAAAAGGAGCCCCATCTGGATGAGCCGCATGGTGGCGAGCCGCGTCAATTTCAAAATGCCGCAGCCGCCTGTATGCTAATGAGGCGCTGAATGTGTATTTCAGCGCTTCATTAGTAAACTTCAAAATGGCCATTTGCATGGCCATTTTGAAGTTTTTGGCTAGTGTAGACATAGCCATCATGAATAGGGCAATCAGCTAATGTTTGTTGTTACTCCCATGCAATGAGGTAGTTTCACAAACAGAGTGGAAAGTCTCAAAGAGGCAACCAGGTTAGTTAGTATCTCCACAAAATGAAAAAAGCAGTCCTGTAGCACCTTAAAGATTAATAATGTTATTTATTAGGTGATGAGCTTTCGTGGGACTTCTTTGAAGAAGTTGATCTGTCCCACGAAAGCTCATCTCCTAAAAAATAATATTGTTAGTCTTTAAAGTGCTACAGGGCTGCATTTTTTTTGTCCTGTGGAAGTGTACAAAATGTTTTGGTTTGATGAAATCATGTTTCTAATTTTATCTTTGTTACTCAAAGAACCAGTACATTTTATCCTAAACAGTTATATAGCCACATTTATCTCTATAGAACACAAACGCTTACCTCTAATGTGTTCCTCTCACTGCTGTTATTTATCAATTCGCTGATGCTTCTGGCCTCTCATTGCCCCTTTCTTGAAACATTTGCTCACACTTGTCTCTGAAAGCCGAGACTTCAGCTCTTGGACAATAGCCCGATAGCTATTTTTTTCCCAAAGGGCAGTTTGTTGATGCTATATTTCCTCCACCTTCTAAAGGATCCAAGCATATTTCAAATATTACCAGATCACAAAGAAAGAACAAGTCAAGCTGTTAAAAGTCTGCGAATAAAAAGAAATCTGTTATTCATTAAAATTGCAAAATTACAATAATGTTTTCATGTATGCTGTGTTGTAGCCATGTCAGTCCCAGGATAATAGAAAGACAGGGTGGGTGATATCTTTTATCTCTCACCAGCAGAAGTTAGTCCAATTATTACCTCATCCATCTTGTCTGTCTAATAATATTTTCATGGGTTTTCAGAAGTTCTAAGGAACTTTTCGTTCCATTTGAGCTATTTTGTCATTAAAGCAGAAGAATGGGAGCTAGAAGTCCTTCATTTTAGGCCTGACTGCTATAGAATCTCAGTGTGTGGCTTTGGTCATCTTTTAATGTGCCACAACCTACCCTCCTATAAAAAGGCTATAAAAGCTCTTCCAACTTATATGAGTCTTAGTTTACTGTTTTTCAATGTTTGAGAGTCTCAACTCCCAACTGCATAGTTTTCATTATTTATTATAAAACTTGCCTATTTTCAAAGCCATAGGTCAAACAAGTTACTAAAGTATCAGAGGGGTAGCCGAGTTAGTCTGTATCTTCAAAAACAACAACAAGTACTGTGGTACCTTATAGACTAACAGATATTTTGGAGCGTAAGCTTTTATGGGCAAAAAACCACTTCAATCAGATGGAAGAGAAAGAAAAGGGATCAGAGATATCAGTAGTTGTATGATTATGTAGGTGTATCAGGCAAAGGATAAATATCTTGAATTTGATGGTATTAGAGATGGGAACCCAATTAAGAAATTCAAAGATGGAGGCAATGAGCAGAAATTGGTTTTGGATAGATTGAAGGACAGAAGATGAGAAGTCTGGAAAGGAGAACGTTATGCTAATCAAATTCAGAATTGGTATGGGATGCAGGCATGCATTTTAGGGTAGAATTTGATTCAAGTGTATGTTACTATGCTAGTAGAATTAGATGTAGTCACATGTAGGCAAACCATGAAGGTGTACATATGCCATATTCCCAAGAGTTTATAAAAATAGAATATTTTGCTACTTTTCTTCAGAATATTCCTATCCCAATGAATATTTAGGCAGGATTAAAAATAAAAGCTGTTGAAGCTCACATAGAATTTAGAAATCTCATAATCTGAACCATAGAGTGCTGATTTGCAAGAACTAAGGCTTTGAGCACTGAAAACCCTTTTGGTATCCTGCTTCTAATCTAATGAAGAAGATGGATAACATCAGTACAGCAGTGCTGAACTTTCCAAGGAGTGGATGTCAACTCAGACCACAGTCCAGTGATCGCAAACATCAAGATAAAACTCTAAAGCAAGTGTAAGACACACTTTAAGAAAAGAAGAGATATGGCGAGGCTACGTGAGGAAGGAACAGCGAATGCATACAGAGCAATACTCGAAGAGAAGATTAAGAATATCACCACAGAAAGACCTAGATAAGAGAGTTGCAGGGATAGCCATCGCTATAGAAGAAGCAATTGAGCAGACAGTTCCAGAAGATGAAAAGATCAATAAGAAGTGGATTACTCAGGAGACACTGAAGTTGGTTCAAGAGAACAGAGCATTGAAGATCAGAAGAGATGTTTTGGAGATGGAAGAACAGCAATATAGGGTGAAATACAATGAAGTAAGGAAAGCAACCAGAAAGGATAAGGAGAAATATTTAGAGGAGCAATGTGAAGATATAGAGAGGTATTACGGTGAATGTAAGACCAGGGAGGTGTATAAGAACAATTAGGAATATTAATAAGAAATGGCAACCGAAGCAGATGGTAATCAAAGATGAGAACGAAGAATTGGTCATGAGCAGGGAGAAGATGGTGCAGCGATGGACAAGATATTGGACCAACCTATACAAAGCACAGTTGGACCCCAGCTTCTCAGAGAGGCTGACTGAAGAACTGAAAGAGATATCTCCACCAAGCATCGAGAGCAAGACTGATATTTCGAAGGGGGAAGTAGAAAAAGCACAGAAATGACTAAAGAACAAGAGCCCTGGAAATGATAAGATCATGGGAGAGATGATCAAATATGGTGGAGAAAGCATGATTCAGGAAACATACCGACTATGTGATATATCATGGAAAGAAGGAAAGACACCTATGGAATGGACAAGATCCATGCTAGTGACAATACACAAGAAAGGAAGTACATTGGAGTGCAAGAACTACAGAATGATCGCCCTAACGAGTCATCTAGGCAAGGTGCTGATGATTATACTGATGGAGAGACTTAGATCGCAGATAGAAGAACATATAGCAGACGAGCAAGTGGGGTTCAGAAAGGATAGAAGTACCATACAGCAGGTATTTGCACTACAACTGACAGCAGAGAAAGCTCGATGAAAAAACAAGAATGTGTACACTCGCTTCATTGATTTTCAAAAGGCATTTGACAGTATAGATTAGAAAGTGACTTGGGCGGTGTTGGAGCTGTACAGAATAGATAGCAGACTGATACGGTTGTTGAAGGATATCAATGACAATGCGGAGGCAGCAGTGAGAACATGCGGTGAGTTGGGAAGTTGGTTTAAAACAAGTAATGGTACAAGACAAGGAGATCCAATATCGCCAAGTATGTTTATCACACATCTGGAGAGAGCTATGGACAAGATCAAGGAAAAAGTAAAAGGGATATCTGTGCACGGGAAAAGAATTAACAACTTGAGGTTCATGGGTGAGATAGTTATCATTGAGGAAGATAAGGAGAAGCTAGAGAAAGTGGTGCAGGTGCTAAATGAAGAAGGGAAGTGGTACGGACTGATTATGAACATTGATAAAACAAAAACAATGGTATTGGGAGATAAGGAAATAGGGAGGTAGATCAGTGTCGATGATATTAAACTAGAAAATGTTGAGAAGTTCACATATCTGCGGAGCAACATAACGTATGATCTACCCTGTAAGAAGGAAATAGCAACTAGAATAGTGAAAGCAAGAGCGAGTTTGAAGGCGATGGATAAGATCTGGAAAAGCGAAGCAATTAGCTTAGGAACAAAGCTGAGTGTCTTGAAAATGTGTGTATTCAGCAGCATGTTGTATGGATGTGAGATTGGCGATAACAAAAGATTTGAAAAGAAGAATATTGGCGTTCAAAAGGAGTTGTTATAGAAAGATTCTGAGAATAGGATGGATGCAGAGGTCACCAATCAGGAATTATATGGGAAGATACAACCAAAAGAGAACCTGCTGCAGAAGGTTATAAAACGGAAGCTACAACTATTTGGGCATATTTGCAGAATGAATGACAAATGAAAAATCAGGACTCTAGTATTCAGCCTAATGGACGTTTTGAATAGAAGAGGCAGACCCCACAGAGAAGGGATAGATGATATAGTAGATTGGTGTGGAGCTGGTCTACAGAAACTAAGCTGCTCTTCATTGGACAGGGAAAGATGGAAGGAAATAGTGAGAGAGGCATCAGACACCAAAGGGCACTAAGCCCATGGTTATTGATGTTGATGATGATGATGATTCTAATCTAATGAATGGCACTGTGGGAAGGTGACCACAAGCACTTATTCCTGACATCTTGAACTGAGGCATACGGAATGATTCTTGCATGGAATGATGATGGGCTGATACACGTACTTTGCACTCTTCCTACCTAGTTACTGAATTTTGAACGTTTTTGTCAACAGTTCCAGTGACACTTTTCTCTGTCCATGGGTAATTGTCACAGCACAATGCTATGTGTACTCTACAGCGTGCTAGTTATTTCAAATGATTTGTAGGAAACCACAAGTCGTACTAATATGCAGTGAAATGGGTTAATATGAGTTGCCCTCATAGATCCTGTTACTTGACTCACACTTCAAACAGTTGGCCCCATAAGGCAGTGCTATTAAGACAGCGGTGGAGGAATTCCCGTGGGGAAAGTAATTTCATTTGCCTTGAGATTGTGACTAGTTAGCGACTGTTGTTACTAAACCAGTTTTTTGTTAACATCGTTTTCAGAGTGTTTGTTAAACTGAGCCATGGCAGGTTCATTAGAAACAGGAATGTGATTTCTCATTAAAAACACAACCCCCTTCCCCAGATCTACTGTTTGTGGACTAGACTTTTGCAGCCATGGTGATCGGGGTAAGGAGTGCAAAAAGAGGCCTTTATTGGTAAAGCCCAGAACAGATACAAACTTTGTATCCACATCTGTATCTACAAAAGTGAGTCACGCATATTCACATTGACATCCGTGGATGTGGAAACCCCTGGATATAAAGCAGATATCCACTGATTTGCTGGGGTCTGGATACAAAATTTGTATCCACATTCATATCCACAAAAATGAGCCCTGGATATCTGCATACACAGCCACAGATACAGATACCCACCGACACAAAGTGGATAGCCACAGATTTGCAGGGCTGTATTTATCTGTCTTCTAAGCACTGAAGTGGAAAGAACACCACCAGGAGCCTCCTGAAGAGAGTGCAGAAGAGCAGGAGACTCTACATGCTCAAGAGCAGTGATGGGCAATAATTTTTGAACAGGGGGCCAATCCAAGATTTGGGTAAGTGGTCAAGGGCTGCACTTTTCTATGGGGTTGGGTGCAGAAGGGAGCTCAGGATAGGGGGCTGGGGTGCAGAAGAGGGTGTGGTGTCCGAGAGGGCGCTTGGGTGAAGGAGGCGGTTGTGACCTGGAGCAGAGGATTGGGGTCCAGGTTCCAGCATGGGTTATGGGACCAGAAGAGGATTGTGGCCTGGGGGAATGTAGGAGGAGGCGCGGGGGCTGGGAGGGAGTTGTGACAGAGGGAAGTGGGAGTGCAGTGTGCTTGGGTGGCGACCTGGGGCAGGGAGTTGAGGAATGGGAGGGGCTGGGGTGCCAGAGGCAGGCTCTGGCGGGGAGGCACTTACCTAGGTGGCTCCTAGCCAGCAGCCCTGGAGGTCCCTCAGGCAGGGCTCAGAGCAGCTGGCTGCTCCATGTGCCTCTCTGTACCACATGGGGGAAGGGGGACTTTGCACACTGCTCCTGCACCAGCACAGTCTCGCAACTCCCATTGGCTCGTTCCCATGGCTGCCCCTGCTCCTAGAACAATCTCTTAGCTCTCATTGACCAGAACCAGCAAACGGGAGCTGAGAGATTGTGCTGGGGGCAGAGGCAGTGCGAAAAGCTTCCTGCTTCTCTAGGTTCAGAGAGATACATGAAGCAAGCAGCTGCTCTGAGCCACGGGGTTAATCCCTGCCTGAAAGTCCTGGCAGGATTCAAAGGCTTGGTGGGGTGGATATGGACTTCAGGCCATGTCTTGTCCACCCTGCTTTTGAAGAATTTATTCCTTCTTCGTGTGAATAGGTCTAGAAGATACACAACTCCTCACACATGACTCAGCTGATTACTGGGTATCAGGGAGTCTAAACCCTAGAGCTGATTGTCCCATGTAAGTGAAAAAGGGCTGCACCTATCCTTTGCACACATTCACACAAGAAGCAGCCACAATCTGGCTCCATACGTCCTCAGAACTCCAGACCCCACATCAGCTTGATAGCTTATTGGCTCCAGAAATTGTTTGGAACGTCTGTTTTTCAGTTATAAATCAGGTTGCCACTGAGCCTGATGAGCAGCTTGAGCTGAATTTATCTTTGGAAAGCTGTGACATTTGATTGAGGAAGTGAAACACAATTTTCCTATCCTCCTAGTTTGGCATGTGAAGTTGCTCTTTTAAAAAAAAACACACACACAAAAAAGCCCCAACTATGGGATCACGCCTTTTTTCTTCTACTACTTGGAACACGACTAATATGGAAATTCTAAAAGTCCGAGTGATTCCCCTCTGGAAGTTCCTAACATTGCTGTCAGTATCATTCCTTTTTATAAAGGGAACCGTTACAGTTCTAAGAAATAAAGTATTCTAGGAATGCACTCGTAAAAGATTATTCATACAATGGAATTTTTTCACTTCAATGGGAACAGAAAGCTATGTTTGTAGGTGAGGGAGGGAGGGGGAGGTGAATACCTTATTTAAATCACTTTTCAAAGCAGTTTCTAAAGGAACACTGCCCTTTGCATCATGGAATACAACATCTGAAACATTTATCCCCAAAGTAGCACACAATGAAACAACAGCAGGCAAAGGAGCATGAAGCGATGTCGGATTTCTTTTCTTGTATCAGAGACATAGCTGAGTTAGTCTGTATCTTCAAAAACAGAAAGTCCAGTGGCACCTTATAGACTAACAGATATGTAGGAGCATAAGCTTTCATGGGCAAAGACCCGCTTCGTCTTTGCCCACGGAAGCTTATGCTCCAAAATATCTGTTAGTCCATAAGGTGCCACAGGACTTCTTGTTGTTTTCTTGTACGTTTATTCCTATAATCTCATCTCATAACGCCCTTTCAGACGGAAATGAGCTAGTGCTAATATGTCACGTGTGAGGGTGACAAAGGTATATTTGGGGCTCAGAGGCACAACAGACCTTACAGTCAGGCACTGTTTGGTTACAGTTCCTATATCTCACACTTACAGGGCTCAGCTTCTGCTTCTGCCATAGAGACCTGACTGCAGAAGCTGCTGAGACGGGCTGTGTCTACACGTGCCCCAAACTTCGAAATGGCCACGCAAACGGCCATTTCGAAGTTTACTAATGAATCGCTGAAATGCATATTCAGTGCTTCATTAGCATGCGGGCGGCAGCCGCGCTTCGAAATTGACGCTCCTTGCCGCCGCGCGTCGCGTCCAGACGGGGCTCCTTTTCGAAAGGACGCCGCCTACTTCGAAGTCCCCTTATTCCCATGAGCTCATGGGAATAAGGGGACTTCGAAGTAGGCGGGGCCCTTTCGAAAAGAAGCCCCGTCTGGACGCGACGCGCGGCGGCAAGGAGCGTCAATTTCGAAGCGCGGCTGCCGCCCGCATGCTAATGAAGCGCTGAATATGCATTTCAGCGATTCATTAGTAAACTTCGAAATGGCCGTTTGCGTGGCCATTTCGAAGTTTGGGGCACGTGTAGACATAGCCACGATGTGCTTAATCAGCATTTCCTATGGCTGGCCAGGCCATTCCCTCTCTGTGTCCAGCCTCTCTTGACACTGCAGATCTCCCATTAGAAGGGTGGGGTGTTTCAGGTGCTTCACTCAGCTGTACCCTCCCCGCCACAGACTGACTTATGCCAACAGGTAGATTTCTGAGCTTAGACTCATGTTGTCCAAGCTGAGCCATGAAAAGATGGCGAGCCACAAATTTGGTTATTCAAAGTTACCCAATTAATGATACCAGCTGAATGAATTCCCACCACCACCCATCCACCCCGCTGATGGGTCATTTGTTAGCTATTTGCTGCTACAGATTTGAATGTTTGGTGCTTGAGATGTATTATTAGTCACTCAGTCCCATGGCTAATAGCTCCAAATCTACTACAAGTTTTCAGTGTGGCCAAGTGAAAGCTATGGATGAAGCTGTCCCATTTGCATGGAAGCAGTCAAAATATGAATTTGCTCTGAACATCCTCATGTGCAAAAACCCACTTCTGTGACATGTCCTTGGATAATGAATGTAATGAGACAAAAATACCATGTGAGCAAACTGACAGTTGATTCAAAAATCATTGCTCATAAAGCCTTTTGTGTGGTATTGGTGCAGAAACCCACAGAGCTGAATCTCAATGCCACAAATACATTTTTGGAAATTTGCTGTTTAGCAGAGTTTGTCAGATACCCATGTCAACTGAAGCTAGCTGCTGGGGACTGGTGTGTGTTTAGAACACTCTTCAGATATTCTTATTCCAAACCACCACATTGGTGCCCACGTTCAGCTTGGACAGCCCCAGAATGAGAGGTCGTTGGAATGTTACAAGCCACTGTGTCATTGAGAAAAGCAGGGCAAGTGGACAGAAAGCCGCTGTGTCCAAAGCTGACACTCCAGTGAGAAAACTTAGGTTCATTTGACACTTCATAAGCTGGTGAGTTCACTGGGGCCATTACTTTGAAGTAAATATACAAGTGTAAACAAGGTTTTGAAATTCCTGTTCTGCTCTTTAAAGATTTTTCTCTCCCTAGTTAATTCTTATGTCCTATATTATCTAATTCACTTTTAAAATACAGTCTAGTGAAACAAATGTCTTCTGGGGGAAGGTAAGAGTCCAGTCGTTAGAACTGGGGAGTATTGTGTATGTTTTAATGGTTTTGAACTATTTTCTCTTAATCTGATGGTCCCATTTTTGTTTTTTAAAAAAAAGATGATTCATGTCTAATTACCGTTTATATTTTCCTGTCAGGATGAGGGGAAGATCTTGCTCTCTCCTGTCCAGGAGCACTGGAAGAGAAAGCCAGCTCCACTCTGCATAAGTAGCAGAGCAGAATCTCTCCCTGGCCTGCAGGAGAGTGCTAAGAGCAAAACCAGATTCCCAGGCTGGCCTGTGCACCACAAATGGATACTGTTTGCTGCCCAGAAGCCTGGGCAACCTTTCCAGTGGTGAATCGACCATACGGACAATAGTTCCACGTCACCAGGCCCAGGCCTTAAGGGCCCAAAGTGCCCTGGGACCTGTAGTTCCTTGGTCAGCTCCTTGGAGAACTGACCCTGGAGCAGGGAAGAGGCTACATTTCCCAGCATTCCTTTGACTGCTAGCAACAGCAGAGGGAGGGGGAAGCCGTGAAAGCCTTTCACAGCACTTGCTGTGAATGGAGAGCCAGCTGCCGGAAGAGGGTGGTGCTGTGAGTGCAGAACTCGTGTGCACAGGGGGGTAGAAGACTTTGGCCCAGATCTCACCCTCAGAAGCCTTCCCTAGACTAGGAGGAAATTAGGTGCAATGAGGGGACAGTGCACCTCTGCCTGAAACCTAGAGGGGGAGGTACGTGGACCCCACCATGAAAGTTCACTACGATGATTAAGGGAGGGAAGGCTCTACTCGAGAGCCCAAGGGCAAGATGAGGGAGGGGAACTCAGCTCCATGCCCAGAAGGGGCAGGGCCAAGAGGAGAAGGGGTGGAGCCAAAGGCAGTTAGCCCTCAGCACCACCTATACGACAACCCCCAGCCCTGGCCAGCCGGAGCAGACTGCCTCAGCATTTCAAAGGGACCCAGAGCTCTGGCTACCACCTGCTTTACATACAGTACCAGGCATACAGGAAGATTTGACTATTTCCACATCCACAGAAGCAGAAGTGGGTTTTTCCTTTCCATATTTGTCTAGTACTCAGAAAGGGAATCTATCATCTGCCCTCCAGAGCTGAACAAGTGTGCTCACGTTTAACTGGGGCTGCTGTTGCTGTGATTTCTTCATAATCAAATACTGATCCACTGTAATTTGCTGTAGAAAAATCAGAATAACATTGAGCAATAAATGCTGGTATCTTCCCACACATACCAAAACATGGTGGTTGAAAATTGCAGCTCCAGTCCTAGTTAGCACTGGGACTGGAGTTGCTATTTTCAGCCACCATTTTTTACTGTGTGTGTTTTCTTCTTTTAAAAAGAGGACAGTAATACAGCATTGGTGATTTCCCCACAGAAACAAAGAGTAGAACAAAAGAACAACAAAAGCACCCTAATTTTGCCTCATTACGTGGGACAGTCTTACAATATGTATCCAGACGTATCTCCTCTCACACAAACTGAAAATTGTTCCACTTTACTGCAGTTCTGTAACCATGCAGGAACCAGTCCTGAGTTCTGTGAACTTCCAAAATTCCCACTGAATTTGGAAATGCCTTCCTTTTGTAACCATAGTCCCTGATGTTTTCAGCCCTTGTAAACTAAGCAGGTTCACGTTTAGTAATTGGGTGGGAGGCCTTCCGGGGAAAGTTAAGTGTGAGTTATTTTGGGAGCAAGGGAACTTGGAGGTGGTGCGAGTACTTCGGAGTGCCCATAGCTACAGTGCTTGTGGCACTTCGAAGTTCGCGCGGCAAGGATTATGTTAATGAGGTGCATATGCAGCGCAGCACCTCATTGCTATTCACCACTCGGGCTTCTTTACACTCCCCCTTCAAAGGAGGGAGCTAGTGTAGACAAGCGCAAGTAGTAGTAAGCCTCTTCCGCTCCTACATCTTGGAGCACTGGCCATTGACAAAGCCTTGTGAGGAAACGTGTGGACTCCTGAAGAGTCAGATTTTGGGCATCTGTTCCTCTTCTCACTGGCACAAGTCCTGAGAAAGTCAGCTGACTTCTTTTGGTGTAAAATTGGTGTAAACAAGAAGGGAAATCAGATGTATTGTTATGTACATATGGGAGAATGGTGCTGGCCAAACTGGCCAAACTGCAGTGTGCTGGCAGCTGTGTCAATTAACAAGAGTGTCTCCTTGGTTTTAATCCAAACCCATATTACTGTCTAACTTTAAAAAAATACCACTAGGCTAAAATATTCCTTTGTTTTACTGTTTTACAGTTTTGGAGCTTCACCGCAGGGGTCACCCTAAAAACTTTCCAACAGCTTTTCTGACGAAATCATGTTTGCCATAGTTTTTGCTGCACGTTAACCAAAAATGCAAACTTTCTAAAAAGCAGGTAATAAAGGAAACTAAAGTGAGGGGGGTCTGTGGAGTCTCAAGACATAATATAATGATTTAATTATTCCACATGTGTACAAATCATGTAAGAACTCTTTATTCATGTAGGAGCAGCAACGGAATATTTCTAGTGCATTAAACAGTAATACAGTGAGGTAGATAATTCACAAACAGGAAAAAGGCAATTTGTCTAATAAATTGCGGCAAATTGCTCACCATCTCCAGATACAAGTGTTACTCACAAAGTGAGCAGCCCAAAGGATAGGGTGGGAAACCTATTGGTACAAGCAGTGGAGCTTTTCCTTTTCCAGAAATCCTGCTCAAAAACAGGAGCCATGTCTTAGGATTACATAAAACCACAGTTATTCTCAGTACCTTCTCATATCATGAAAAATATTTTTACATATGAAAACTCCAGTTCACATGGTTGGACTGAACAGGGCATTAGGGCTGTGCAGTTGACAGCATTCCAGAACTGCTGCCAGCTTTGCGCCATTACACTCATGTTGTATTTGTATTCTGTCTCACATCATGTAGCTTCTACCTAACGATGATTTGCTCTGGCCACTCTGTGGCAGGCAATTGTTGACTCTTTCAAGAATATCTAGTTTGGGCTGTAACATTTGTCTTCTTTATTTCTGATGTAATTTCCAATGGCCCCCAGACTCTGATCCTGGACTTCATCACAAAACCACAAGCTCTTTGTCCTCCATTGACCTTGACGTAGGGATTCCAAATTCACTCACTTAGCTTCCACTGTACGATCTGTCACAAACAATCTTACTCATAAGAGCTACAACTGCAACTGGAGAGAGAGAGTTCCCGAGTCAGCTATGTTTTAGTTGGATAACGTGGGCTTAATTAGAAAATGAGCATATAATGGAACAGAACTTAGTTCTCCTTTTTCAAAAGAGCCCCTAACTAAGTGTTCTCAGTGTGACAGGGCAATATCCTTGAAAATCTGTACTGAATTAAGTTTAAGTATCGTTGGAGTCAATTGTATTAATGCAAAGCTTATGTATTATTGTGGGATTGTGTGTAACTTCTGTAGGGTGGAGATGTGGCCAGGGTAAATGCTGGAAAGTGTTATGAATCTCAAACGAATACAGGTTGCGCCTCTTTGGTCTGGCATAGTCAGGAGTTGACCAGTCCCGAATGAGAGAATTTGCTGGATCAGGGGAGGTCCCCAGCCATGGCCTCCCAAGTGCCTGCTTGGTCTCCCACCTCTGCCTCCTTGTCTACCAGCTGCAGGGCTCCCTGATGTTCCAGACCATGCTGCTTCAGGGCTGCCAGGGGGCTCTGGCACTGTGCTGCTGTGGACTCTGGCTCCACAAACATCTAGACTCAGCCCCTGTGCTGCTGCCATGGGGCTTTGGTCTGCCCCACGTGAAAGTCTCCACCCCGGTCTGGAGCTCCTCAAGGCTGCAGCAAGGTTCCGGCCACTTGTGGAGCTCCAGCCCCAGCCCCGGGCTCCAGTGGGGCTCCAGTGGGGCTTCAGTCTGCTCTGCTATTTCAGGGCTTTGGTCTGTCCCATGCTCCTGGGGCTCCAGCCCTGGACAGGACTTCTCCAGCCTGCAGCAGGGCTCCAGCCCATGACTGCCATGGGGCTCCAACTCAGGCATCCCAGGGCTCCAGCTATCAGCCCCTCCCAGGCTCAACTTCAGCCTCTGCCAGGCTCTGGCTTCCACCCCAGTTCCCTCTAGGCTCCAGTACGAGCCCCACACTGCTACAGCGGGGGCTCTGACCCCGGCCCCTTGCTACTGTGAGCTGCCACAGGGCTCTGGCCCCAGGCTTTCCACCTCCTTGCAGCTGGCAACCTGCCCTTCTGCTCCTGGGGTCTCTGCTCCAGGAGCATACGTGGTCCTGCTGGACTGCAGATGGTGCTGGACAAGAGAGTGCTGGTGTTTGGAAGTGTGACCTGTATTTTAAACAATGTACCAGACAAGAAGGAACTTTTGGGACAAGTAAATCTGCATGAGCTTCCTAAGCAGTAACTGGAGAAAGGTGAATACAAATTCTCACTTCCAGATCCAACCTTTTGAAGCAGCATCCGGAGAAGAAAACTATTTATTTGCTGATTACCTACTCCCAGAATATGAAGATCAAAAGTACAAATTGTAAGAAGAAAAGATTGACCATGTCCTTGTTCTGAGAAAAAATGTTTTAAACTTGTAATCACAGAAAAACTCCTTGGTGGGGGCTGCAGAGCTGACTGTCTGCCACTAATGCTCTTCATAAGCTTTTAAAGAGAAAGCAGCATATAGACCCTAGCTGCTTAGGCCATCTGGTTTGCTGGGAATAACCACGGATAGGTGGAACTCTGCAGCCTGGAAAAAAATGTGTCAGGAGGGAGAGAGACCTGTATGTCTCCCTAAGGTCTTGTCTATACTTTGGGGAAGATCGACCCAGTCAGGATCGATCTTCTGGAGCTGAGTTTCGCAAATCTGCTAAAGATGTGCAAAATAAATCTCTCTGGAGTCAGCAGTCTACCCTTGTACCCCATACTTTTGCGGGGAGTAAGGAAGGTTGTTGGGAGAAATGCTCCCATTGACCTTCCTTAGGACAGTCAGGTAAGTCACTTTCCGATACATTGATTCTAGCTACGCAATTGCCATAGCTAGAATTGCGTATCTGAAATAGATTTATTTCCCTAGTGGAGAGTAGCCCTAAGAGCAGTCACACCTAAAGAGCTAGGAACCTGGAAAGGGAATCCCTTCTTGGACTATGACAGCAAAATGCAGATGCAGCTGTTCTTAGCTGTGATTAACTTCTTTACATTCAGATGTTAATAGTATTATCAACAATTATTGGTTGCAAATAACTTGGCGTCCTGTACCACTGCAGTCTGTGATTTTATCAGGTCTGTTCCTAGAAGCTGTGCATGGTCTGGTCAGTGTCTGGCTAGGAAACCTCTGTAACAGTGTTTCTCAACCAGGGTTATGAATACCCTGGAGTGGGGGTGGTACACCAAGGTCTTCCAGGGGTTGCATCAACTCCTCTAGATATTTGCCTAGTTTTACAACAGACTACATCAAAACACTAGTAAAGTCAGTACAGTCTACAAGTTCATTCAGGCAATATCTTGTTTCTACTGATTCATATGCCTTACGCTGAAATGTAAGTACAATATTTCTATTCCAATTAATTTATTTGATACTAAAATGATGGGATGTAAGCAAGTTTTCAGTAGTAGTCTTCAGTGATATTTTTGCATGTTTTTGTCAGTAAGTAGTTTTTAAGCTCCTCCATCTATGCCCATAATAGTCCCCAAGTAGGTGAACTGCTCCACATCTTCCAGCTCACCCCCTCCCAGTGTGATGGTGGTGTTGTTGGACTGGCTGATCCTCTTTATCTTGGTCTTTTCCTTGTTAATGATCAGTCCAGCCACCGAGGCAGTTTTGTCTAGTGTTGTGACCTTTTCTTTCATGCTTTCATGTTGGTGTGAAAGGAGGGTGACATCATCAGCAAAATCAATGTCCTCTAGCTGTTTGAGGTATCCACTGAATGCTTTGTTGATAGCCATCTGTTGTCCTGTTCATAATCCATAATGTTCTTAATGTCAGGATAGGGAAAGCAACAGCTGCCATCAACACTCTCTGTCCTAAAGAGAGTTCACAAATAATATCTGTGAAGATGAAACGGTGGATCTCCAACGCATATGTGGAGAGTGCGCTTTGTGTGGATGCGAGACCTGGTGTACCAAAAAGTCTTCAAATCACAAGCTACAGACATTCATAAACGGATGCCTGAGGTACATCCTTCATATCAAATGGCAAAACTTCATCACAGATGAGGAGCTTTGGAACAGAGCAGGACAAGAACCAGTTGATGCTGAAATCAAGAGAAGGAAGCAGGGATGGGTAGGCCACACTGTCAAAAGCCATCATCCAGCATAGCCCATCAAGTTCTCACATGGAACCCGCAGGGAAAAAGCAAAAGAGGAAGCCCTCAGACAATGTGGAGAAGGTCTACTGAGATTGAAGGACAACAACTGAGATACTCCTGGAGCCAGCTAGAAGTTTTGTCCCAAGACAGAGTAAAGTGGAGGAGACTTGTAGATGATCTGTGCTCCATGTGGAGTAAAAGGGTTAAGTAGTAGTTTTTAAGTGAAGTGTAACTTGTGGTATGCAATACAAATATGACTCCTGAAGAGGGTACAGAAATCTGGAAGGATTGACTGGTGCTTGTTTCAAGACCTCAGATTATGTTAGGACCATGTTTCTCAACCAGTGGTACACGTTCGTTTAGGAGTATGCTACAGAAGTCTGAGGGCACATATAACATTTTTTTAAAAGGGGTACTTTACGAAAAAAGGTTGAGAAGCACTGTTCTATGGGAATTCTATTACTGCACAGGAATTGGTGCTGATGATTTAGTACAGTAAGTGGCAGTGTCCCTCTCTTATTAAGCGCTGAATAGATCTGGTAACAAATAGGGGGTCGGGTGGAAGGTGGAATTATTAAAATTTTATAGCAAAATCTTTGATTAATTTACAAGCTTTCGTGCTGGCTTGCTGTTCTCAGGACAGTGTTGGGGACAGTGTGCTGTCTTGACAGGGCCGGCCCTAGAACAAAAGATGCCCCAGGCAAGGAGTACCTTTGGCATCCCTCCCTCCATTTGTTAACCTTCTGAATACCTTATTTTTATTGCCTCTCTAGCCTATATCTCAACATGGATGCACGATTTGCATCCATGATATACCTGGCCATATAAAATGGTATAATTTCATGCCAGGGTCAGTAAATCTATATTAATTCATGCCATATAGAAGCAAACAAAAATAACTCCCCATCAACCTAACTGACACCCCGAGTCACCTTCCCCTGCTCTGTGAGGTGCCATTCATACAGATGAGCTATAAAATCAAAGGAATGGCTGATCACGAGAACTGGTTGGAACAGTTTTGCCAAAATGAAGTTCAAACAAAGCTCAAATATTTCATGGAGACATGACTGTTTCAGTGAAGGTTTTTAGAGACACAGCTTGAGAGAGCTCTCACCCTACAGACTGGTGGTTATGGCCTGGCGTGGGAGGTCCTGGTTCAACTCCCGGCTCTACCTAATTTGAAGTGATTTTGGCTAAATGTCTCTACTTTGAGAGGCAGATTCCTACATTTGAGGCCATTATCCTACTCAACAAGTCACACATGTGTGCAGGTTTGATACGTTTTTGTTTCAGTGCAGACTGAGCACAAATTCTGAAATCTTTTAGATTGCCTCAAAACGGAATGGTCCTCCAGCCAGCTCTGTTGGTGATCATTGCAAAACTAATTAAAACCTTTTGGCAAGAGCAGTGCTGATCAACTAAGTATCCTAATGGTGCATTTTTTCTACCTGCTTTAGTAAAAGTTGAAGCAATAAATAATTGATGGACTATCCATCATCTGCAGGTATGATGATTGCTTTGTAATGTTGATCTATATATGTTGCATTCATTGAACACTGAAGGAAGATATTGAGTTTCCTTCTGCTGTTTAAATTTAATGCTCTGAGACACAATATTTTATCTTATGAGTCCAACTCCCAACTTTATGCATTGGGCTGAGGGAAGTTCTAGTATGTTTGATACATGGATCATATGTTAATTTTGTTATAACCCTTTCATATAAATTGTAATAATATTAATAATAATAATAAGCTTTTATTGAAAAATAGAAAGAATCATAACCCAAGGAACCTTGGACAGATTTCAGCTTCTGACCCTTTCAAAGGTATTGCCTCTGGAGCCTTTATGGTGAAAGAACTACTCAGTCTTGTACACTGTCAGAGGACATTTCCCAAGAAAACTTCTGTCGACGCAACCAAAAGCCAATTGGGAGAGCACTCAGCTCTGTCACCAGAGCGGCAGGTCTGGCCAGTCGCTCTCTCAACAAAAGAGGCACCCGGAAGCACAGCAGACAGGGCTGCCCACTGTTCTGGATGCCCAGTTTGTCAAGAGAAGGCCCCCCCAGAGCATCCACACAGCTTTTTTGTCACCTGGTTCCATCTACAGCAGCGTTATGCCTCATGGCTGAGAAACAGAACACTTCTGGCGAAAATGCTGAGTTTTGACGACAAACTGCTGACAAAATGCATTTTGTGTGTGGATATTCGACTAGTTTTGTCAATAAAATGGGGGTTTTGTTGGCAAAACTCAGGGTAACTATTGCCAGTGACGCCAACATCTCTTTCTTGAATGGTAATAGCTAAACACTGTAATTTGTAGATATTATTGAGATTATATTTTCAGTATCCATTATTTTGCATTTATAAATATTGACCTTTATCTGCCATTTTTTGTTGCCCATTTACCCCAGTTTTGTGAGATCCCTTTGTAAATCTTCTCAGTCCACTTCGGCTTTAATTATCCTGAGTAATTTTGCAATGTCTTAAAATTTTGCCACCTCACTGTTTATCCTTTTTTCCTGGTCATTTATGACTATGTTGAACAGTGCTGTAGCCATACATACAGATCCCTGGAGACGCTGCTATTTAGTTCTCTCCATTCTGAAAACTAGCAATTTCCCACCCTTCAGCCCTAATCTGTTAACCAGTCATGCCTCTTACCTCTTCTGTGTTGGAATGCTGCAGTTCTTCCAATCAGAAACCAGGCCTTGGGTTAGAGTACCGTGTGGCTCAGCTGTGTTTATCCAGTAGGCCTGAATAGCTTTGGGTATCTTGCAGTTATTCTCTTTGTGAGCTTGTGACCTGCAGGGAATACAGCCTTCCCAAATCCATGGATTGCTTAATTTTAACCACAGGAATATAGCAGTCAGAGAAAAGTTTTTTAAAACAGAAAAAGGTCTACATGCATACCTGTATCCTAGACAATAAATCTATAAAACACACTTCCACTTCCTAAAAAAAAGAAAGGACAGTAAATTATCTAAATTACTTCATACCTCAGGATACTACAACAACCACAGCACAATGAACAATATTGTTAACCTTTCCAGCCACAAACTCAGCTCAGCAGAAGAGTCTCTCTTATCCCAGGGTCTTTCTTTCTGCCCCACTTCCTCCACAAACGTAATACAATTCTATGGTGACCTTGAAGCCTTCTTTTGCAGTCTCCATCTAAAAGAATTCTTCCAACACACCTATGCACATCAGTCTGACTCTCTCAACGCCCCCACCAACACTGAAAGAAGAAGAACTCTATGCAGATTCCCCCTGACAGTCATAGCAAAAGTCTGGATTGCTACATACAATGCTTCCATGCTCAGACTGACATTATATGCAAACAATACCAAATGAGACACAATCTCAGCTATGCTGAACACTATGCTGTCCAGAGTCTCAAATATAATCCAGACATTATAATCAAACCAGCTGACAAAAAGGGTGCTGTTGTCATCATAAGTAAGTCAGACTATGAACAGGCAGCAACCAGACAACTCTCCAATATCATGTTTTACAGACCTCTCTCCGCTGATCCCACTTTGGAATTCCAAAAGAAATTACAACTACTTAAGGAACTCCCTGCTGCTACTCGAGACCTTATTCACCCAGACACACCATTGTAGCCAGACAGAATCCCCCTGCTTTACTCCATCTTGCCCCTCTTAGCTGCCTCAAAGCACAAAGGACAAGAAGAAAACAGCACAGTCTTAGAATGCTTGAAAGCACAGATGTGCTTATCTCACGCACAGTCTTTTGATCCTTCAAGAACACAGGATGTGATGCCCGAATCATGACCCTGGATAATGGAAGAACACAGATAAGAGGGCTAACAAGCCAGCCAATGACCACAGGGCCTTAAATTGCCCTTGGCTGGTATTGCTAATTGATACACCTACTCAATCGTCCCAGGAGAGGAACCTCGCACCCCTACGAAAGAATGTCCTGCCTTAATGCTTTAGTTACCTTTATCTTACAAATGTAAATTAAGTTGCAACTCTCTCGTAAGAACTGGCGTCAAAAAGGCAAACTAGCATAATTGGCATCTAACAGATAAGGAAGAGTGTGCATAACACAAGGGGTATAAAGAAGGGTCCGGCAGACCACTCTGAGCTCCAATTACCTATACCTGCTGGTCGGGTAAGGTCTTTGCCTCCCGAGGTTCCAAGGGATGCCCTCCTCGCATATCTTCTTCCCGAGGGATTGAGTGATAGACGCTGGCCACACCGGAGTCAAAGGACGCAGGGGTGAGAATTATACCTGTAATGTACTTTGTGCACATTTAATAGTAAGAGCTCTGTAAACTGAGGTGCTTTGTCCTCAAATGTGTCATTTTCATTTGTAATCTAATTGGTATACCATATGTATCATCCTACTAGTAGTTAAGAAAATAGAGCAATAACCTTGTAACCACTAAGATTCTTATTTCTGCCTTTTAATAAATAGTAACCATTTAAGCTTCCAGCCTGACTCCTTCCAGTTACCGTAACTTGGCTGAACACAAAACAAAGAACCTTAGCCGTTTGGCTATATCAGCCTTGTCAGTGGTAAGGTGCAGTAAAAGCTGAGCGCTGAGTCGTGTCGCCTCCACGGGACAGACTCCTGGGGCACCCGTCAGCCTCCCTGGCTGCCCTCTGTGAAGGGACAGTCCGTCTTAGCAGTTAAAGACTCGGGTGGATCTTTGGGGCACCCTTCAGCCACGCTGTCTTCCCGCTGTGAAGGGACTGCCTGTCTTAGCAGTTAAAGACTCGGGTGAATCTCTGGGGTATCCGTCAGCCATTCTGGCTGCCCGCTGTGAAGGGACTGTCGGTCCTAGCAGTCAAAGACTTGGATGTAACTACGCTCACAGACCACTCCTTACCTGACCATCGACTAACAACCATCTGAGCACCGACCTGGATTATTCTATTTACTTCCCAAAATCTACAGACCTGGAAACCCCGGACGCCCTATCATTTTGGGTATTGGCACCCTTACCACCGAACTATCCAGTTACGTGCACTCCCTCCTCAAACGCTATGCCGCCAACACTCCCAGCTATCTCTGAGATACCACTGACTTCCTGAGGAAATTACAGAACTTGGGAAAACTTCCTGACAACACCATCCTTGCCACCATGGAGGTAGAGGCTCTGTACACTAATATTCCACATGAAGACAGATTACAAGAGATCAGGAATACCATCCCTGATGTCACCACAGCCCATCTGGTGTCTGACCTCTGTAACTTTGCTCTCACCCACAATTATTTCCAATCTGGGGACAATTTATACCTCCAGATTAGTGGAACTGCTGTGGGCACCTGCATGGCCCTACAATATGCTAATATATTTATGGCTGACCTCGAACAACGATTCCTCAGCTCTCGTCCCCTATTACCCCTCCTCCTTTACTTACAGTATATCAATGATATCTTTATGATTTGGACCCATGGTAGAGAGACTCTAGAAGAATTCCACAGAGACTTTAACAATCTGCACCCCACCATCAACTTATGCCTCAACCATTGCATGCGAGAGATACATTTCCTGGACACTACAGTACCAATCAATGATGGCCTGATCAGTACCACACTGTACCAGAAGCCCACTGACTGCTATACTTACCTACACACTTCTAGCTTCCTTCCTGCACACACAACTAGATCCATTGTTTACAGTCAAGCCCTTAGGTACAATCGCATTTGCTCTGATCCTAATGACAGAGACCAAAAACTGCAAGATCTCTATTAAATATTCATAAACCTGAATTACCCACCAGGAGAAGTAAAAAACCAAATTGACAAGGCCAGATGAATACCCAGAAACCAGCTATTCCAAGATAGGCCCCAAAAAGCCAGTAACAGAATACCTACATTACCCCCAACTCAAACCACTGCAACGCATCATTAAAGACCTACAACCTATCCTTAATCAGGATACCACACTCCAGAAGGTCTTAGGTGACAGGCCTGTTCTCTCCTGGAGACAACCTCCCAACCTTATGAGGATTCTCACCAGCAACCACAGACTATACCACAATAATACCGATCCTGGAACCTATATGATTTTTTGCGCCTTGCAAAGGATAAGTTGTCTCTGGCAGAGGTGGCTTAACAGTATCCAAAGAGAGATGTAATTCATCAGAGTCCATGAAATCATCCCAGTTTGGTTGCAGAATTTTGATGCAGGACTCCCAGGAGGCCAAAGACCTGCCACTTTTCAGGAACTGCCTTAACTTTCTGTGGGAGAGTGATTGAATTCAAAACTTAACCAGGAGTCCCCTGTGTGGTAGCTTTTTGTATTACTATGTGGCTAGCTCAGCAACTGCCTGCCACTGAGTAGCTGCCAGGAAGTGGCTATAGAGTAAGTGACATAAAGCTAGAGTTGTTGCAAAGAAATACAGGGTGAGAGAAAAGGCTGAGGGATGAAGTGGAGACAGAAAAGCTGGATTGTAATGGGGAGAGAAGCAGGGGCAAGGGATGAGGAGGAAAGGTCAGGATGTAAGAAAGAAGTATAATGGTAAAGAAAAACAATGAAAGAGAGATTGGACTGAGGGGGAGAATGAGAGGAAATGCTGAGGGACCAAGAGAGGAAAAAGGGTCTTTTGACTAATGCACTGAGCTGGGACTCTGAACCCCTGGCCTCCATCACTTACTGTCTATGTGACCTTGAGAAAATGATGTCATCTGCTTGTGCTGCCTCAGTTACCCATTTATAAAATGGTGAGAATAATACTGTCATATGTCACCAAGAAGGGAAACCACCCAAAGATTCTTGAATGGAAGTATCAGCATTAATGTGGCATTTATTAGACAACAGTGAATCAGAAAAAAATTGCTCGCTTCACTGACATGTGCAACAGCGTCACCCAAAGAGCTGCTTAGGATTCAATAGCTATGCTCACAAATCCACAGGCATTATGTTGAGTGTCATTGGCAATATGTTCCCTAATGCAAAAACTGTACTTTATATGTACTCCTTGTAATAATCCTTTCTCCTTTCTGCCTGTGGTAACTATTTTAAAAGCTTATAGTGTCAGATCACGTGAGTTTCTGTTAAATCACTTTTGAATGTGTTAGTTTCTTTTATATATATAACTATATATATAGTTCTTGTTCTAATCTCACATAGGTACAAGGAAAATCCTTAATATTTTCCATTGTGTCAAGCAGTGCTGATGCTGTTAGAAATTATAGGAATAGTTCATCCAAGTATTTCCCATGCTATTCTGACTGCCAGCATCCTTGAATGCTGAATGAGCTAAATTTCTTATTTAAGAACCAAAGAAAATATTTCTGCCACTTAGGGGTGAGGGTTAGTCTGCTTCCAGGCTAAGCTACAGTAAAGATGCACCTTGAAATTGACTAATGATCATCATCTAGAATGTATTAAAGGGCTGGACACATTCTGATCAAGACTATATGCTCTAAATGTGAAAGAGAGCTTGTGTTTAACAACTAAATTATTTGGATTTGACAATTACATATACAGCAATCAGTCCTAGAGTACCTTAAAGACTAACAATTTTATTTTTTTAGGTAATGAACTTTCATGGGTAAACCTACTTCATCAGATTACCCACGAAAGTTCATTACCTAATAAATAAAAGTGTTAGTCTTTAAGATGCTATAGGACTGCTTGTTTTGTTTTGTGAAGCATGGCTACCCCTGCTGTAAGCGTCAGCATGACTGGATCTGTTCGGCCTTCTGTATCCAGAACCCCACTTTCCTTTGGTCTTTGCAGCCACACACCACATCCTTCCACAACAATGGTGGCTGCTCCAGATATTGTGCGGTGTAAAAATTTTATCCCCATGAGTTTGGACATTGCAGATCATCCTAAACTCATGGCAATAAACCTTTTGTACCTTACCATGATGAGCTTTCCATATGCTACATATGCTTTAGAAAATCCATTTTAGGAATATTTTAGAGCATTTTTTTGGAATTATTTCCTGTAACCTTCCACGTGTCAGATGGGGTGTTTTAGCTGCCATGAATACAGCTGTTCAGGGATTAGAAGCAGAGGAAAAACTAAAGGTAATACAAATAAAACACCTTCAGAATGGACTTTCTGTGCGTAAAAATGTCTTTTAAAAAAACTAAAAGCTGGTGTTGGATCTCATTGGGTGCACTGTGCCTTTAAGAGATCTGATAGTGATACACATGAGCAAGAACTTGAGAGACAAGCCCCTGTCCTGTGTCCTCATCCTTGAAAAGTGTCTTTATGTTCTGTTAGCTTGCTGAACAGATCCCATGGCGACTGTTCCCCCTCATCTTTCATGTTGAGGAGATCTTGGTGTTCTGAGCTGCGTCTACACGTGCACGCTACTTCGAAGTAGCGGCACCAACTTCGAAATAGCGCCCGTCATGTCTACACGCGTCGGGCGCTATTTCGAAGTTAACTTCGACGTTAGGCGGCGAGACGTCGAAGCCGCTAACCTCATGAGGAGATAGGAATAGCGCCCTACTTCGACGTTGAACGTCGAAGTAGGGACAGTGTAGACGATCCGCGTCCCGCAACGTCGAAATTGCCGGGTCCTCCATGGCGGCCATCAGCTGGGGGGTTGAGAGACGCTCTCTCCAGCCCCTCAGCTCACTGGTGGCTGCGTGGAGCGGCCCCTTAAAGGTCCCCTCCCCCGCCCTGACTGCAGGAGGCTGAGGCAACGTGCAGGCTGCAGCCTGCACACGCGGGCAGCCTGCTGAGCCCTCAGCCCCTGAGACTGGCGATGGCTGCCCAGCAGCCCCCCCAGCGCCCCCAGGGGACCCCCCCCCAAGGGGAGCCAGGGCAACCAGCCGAGCCAGAAGACCTGCCAGTCTGGGAAGCGGCAGCGGGGCCCCTCCTGGACGGAGGCCGAGCTGCGGGACCTGCTGGGGCTCTGGAGCGAGGAGGAGGTGCTCCAGGTAATGGGGAGCAAGAGGCGGAACGCGGATGCGTTTGCTCGGCTGGCCGACGGCCTGGCTGCCCGGGGTCACCCTGCCCGCACTCCGGACCATGTCCGGAGTAAGGTCAAGGAGCTGCGGCAGGGTTATGCCCGGGCCCGGGATGCGGCCGGCCGATCTGGGGCCGCCCCCATCACTTGCCCCTTTTACAGGGAGCTCAGGGACATCCTGGGCTCCTGGCACACCTCCTCCCCTCCAGCCACCCTTGACACCTCGGCTGACGAGCCCCAGCAGGCCCTGCAGCCGGACTCCAACCCAGAGGCAAGCCCCGCACCGCGGGGGCCCCCCCCGGAGGCCATCCCCGGGACATCGCAGCAGGAGGAGGAGGAGGAGGAGGAGGGGGGCTCCTCCTCCGCAGAATCCAGCCTGCAGATCCTCCTCCTGCCATCCCGGAGCAGCAGCAGGGCCTCCGACCCCCGGGGATCTCCGGACCGTGGGAGTGGACCCACAGGTAGGTACCCCTCTCTGGTGGACACCCCGGGGCTGGAGGGGTGGGGGTAACAGAGATGTGTCCAGGGCCCCCCCACACGCTCACATGGCCATGGCCCCAAGGACACCAGGGCCATGGCTCTCACAGCACTGCAGCCATCAGCCCCTGCCCCCCCCCACCCTGCATGACAGTGCCATGCCCCATCCCCGGGCCAGGGGGGAGCGGAACCTCGAGGGGCCCCCGGGCGGAGGGGGTGGGACACCCCACAGCAGCAGCAGCATGTGATGGAGTGGGGGGAGTGCCAAAGGGAGACTCAGCCTACATATGAGCCACCCGAGCCGAGGAGCTCCCAGGGCCAAAGGAGGATCCTGGCGCTACAGCTGGCAGGTGACACCTCTGCCCTGAGCAAACAGGGGGGAGGAGCCGAGCTGGCTTGGAATTGGGGGGCGAGGGCAGGGGCCACAGGTAGAGGCTAGGGGAAGGGAGAGCTGGTAGGCAGCCAGCCTGAGGAGAGGGAAAGCTGCATCCCAGAGGGGCCCCCCTTGCGGTCCTCTCCCCACGACGGGTTGGAAGGACTGTCTCTTCCGACAGCTGGTGCTGTCACTCCTGCCAGAAACTGGCCCTCTGTAGCCTAAGAAACCTCTCCTGCTCTCAGACCCTGCGGGGTGAAGTGAGAGTCGCTCCCACCAGGGGACGGGGTGCAGGGCAGGGGGACCCCTGAACCCCATCCATCACAGCAGCATCTCCCGGGGACGGGGATGGGGAACCTGCAGCACAGGGCGGGGGGGACAAAGGCCACGGCTCGGGGCCCACACTGACGCCTGTCTCCATTCTTCTTTCCCCCCTCCTCTCCTGTGTCCTGCACCTGCACCTGCACCATCCGAAGGACTGGAAGAGAGCGCCGGCGAGGCCTCGGTTGTCCCGGAGAGCCCTCCGGGACCCTCGCTCCAGGGCAGCCCCTCGGCCGAGGAATGACCAGCCCCGCGGAGGGCCAGACGGCGGACCCCGCGCCTGCTACCGGCGGCGGCCACGGACCCCCAGCTGCTGGCCATCCTCCGCCGGCAGCTGGAGGTGTCGGAGCAGCACCTCTGGCTGCAGGAGCAGGCGCTGGCCTGGCACAGGGAGGCATGGGGGGCCTATATGGAGACCATCAACCGGCTGGTCGACTACCTGGCCCCCCATGCCGCGCCAGCCGAGCCACCGCCCGCCATGCCCGCTCCTGCAGCCCCACCACCAGCTGCTCCAGCCGTCACCGGGCCGTCCGCCGTCGCCCCACCACCTCCCCGCGAGGGCCACCGCGCCAAGGGACCCCTGGAGCCACCCGAGACTCGCCGGCGCCGCTACCTTCCGGTGGAGCCCGCTCCCACCCAGCCGCAGACCAGACTGCAGGCCCGGCGGAGCTCCCGGCCGGGCACGCCCACTGCTGGGCTGTAGGGGCAAGGGGCCCGGGACGTGGCCCCCCCCTTTTTTGACAGACTTTGGGGACTGCTTTATGTTGGTGCCCCTGTTTGCCCCGTCCCCCCCCGTAAATAGTTCTCCCCGTTCTCCTCCCTGCTTTTCTTTTATGTTGATGGCGCACAGTTCTTTGCTTTGTTGTTGTATATTGTTTTATTTGTGCACATCTTGCTTTTGTTGAACGTTTGTCCCTCCTTTTTGGTTTCTGTTTCACATATTTATTTATTTACAAAAAAAAAAAAATTCGTTAAGACAAAAAAAACATTGACGTTCACCCACAAGTTCGTGCTGTCATTTCTCCTGGACAAGTGGGGGGGGCGGTGGGGTGCTCCATGGTGTGGGCGTTGGGGCAGGAGTGTGGGGGAGGAAGGGGTGGGCAGTAGGGGGCCTGGGCAGAGTTCACCCCGCGGCCTGTTGCTCGAAGTGGGCCCGCAGGGCCTCCCGGACCCGGGTCCCCTCTGGGTCCACCTGCCAACTGGGGGCAGCAGGTGGCTGCACGTGTGCCCTGCCGGCCTCGGCGGCCCAGCCCTGAAGAAAGCTCTCCCCCTTGCTCTCCACGAGGTTGTGCAGGGCGCAGCAGGCACCCACAATCTGGGGGATGTTGTTGGGGCTGGCATCCAGGCGGGTCAGGAGACATCGCCAGCGTCCCTTGAGGCAGCCAAATGAGCGCTCCACCACCTGGCGCGCACGGTTCAGGCGCTCGTTGAAGCGCTCCTGGCTGGAGGAGAGGTGGCCCGTGTAGGGGCGCATGAGCCACTGCCGGAGGGGGTAGGCCGCATCCGCGATGATGCAGAAGGGCATGGTGGTGTCCCCCAGAGGGATCTCCCGCTGGGGGATGTAGGTCCCCGCCTCCAGCTGGCGGCACAGGCCCGAGTTCCGGAAAACCCGGGCGTCGTGGGTGCTGCCAGGCCAGCCCACGTAAATGTCCTGGAACCGTCCCCGGCTGTCCACCAAGGCCTGCAGGACGACTGAATGGTAGCCCTTCCGATTGAGGTATCGGCCTCCACTGTGGTGCGGGGCGCGGATGGGGATGTGAGTCCCATCCAGAGCCCCGAAGCAGTTGGGGAAGCCCAGGGTGGCAAAGGCGGCGACAGTGGCATGTGGGTCCTCCAGCCTCACGAGCCTGTGCAGGAGCATGGCGTTGATGGCACGCACGACCTGCAGAGAAAGCACATGGGACAGCCCCAATGAGGGGTGAGCAGGGTGTGCGTGGCCCTGCCCTGCCCTGGCCTGCCCTGGCCCCCCTGCCCTGCCCTGCCCTACCCTGGCCTGCCCTGCTCTGCCCTGCCCTGCCCTGGCCCCCCTGCCCTGCCCTGCCCTGCCCTGCCCTGCTCTGCCCTGCCCTGCCCTGGCCCCCCTGCCCTGCCCTGCCCTACCCTGGCCTGCCCTGGCCCCCCTGCCCTGCCCTGCCCTGCCCTGCCCTACCCTGGCCTGCTCTGGCCCCCCTGCCCTGCCCTGGCCTCCCACTGTGGGTTCTCTTACCTCCATGAAGACAGCCCCGACGGTGGCCTTTCTGACACCAAACTGCTGCCCCACGGATCGGTAGCTGTCCAGAGTGGCCAGCTTCCAGACAGCGATGCCGACCCGTTTCTCCACAGGGAGGGCACGCCGCATGGCAGTGTCCCGGTGCCTGAGTGCGGGGGTGAGCCACTGGCACAGCTCCAGGAATGTCTGCCAGGTCATCCTGAAGTTCCTGAGCCAGTGGTCGTCGTCCCACTCCCCAAGCACCAGCCGCTCCCACCAGTCGGTGTTGGTGGGGTAGCTCCACAGCCGCCGGCGTGTGAGGCGGGGCGGGGTGCTGAAGGGGTAGGGGCTGAGCCCTGCTGCCCTGGGGGCATCTCCTCCCCTGGGGCAAGAAGGTGCTCAGCTGCCCCCAACATGGCATGAGCCAGGGCAAGCCCTGCTCCTGCCGGGAGGGCTGGGTGGACCTCTAGCTGCTGCTGCTGCTGCTGCTGCTGCTGCTGCTGGGGGTCCATGACTGCGGCGCTCGGGGTCTGTGTGCCTATATGGCTCCTCAGACCGCGTGCTGTGCAGGCTGAGTGTATGTGGGAGGGGCCCTTTATGGGAGCGGCTAGCTGTTGCCCCGGAAGCGCTAGTCCGCCCGTTGACCCTGTCTGCAGCTGTGCCTGGCATCCCTATTTCGATGTGTGCTACTTTGACGTGTAGACGTTCCCTCGCTGCGCCTATTTCGATGTTGGGCTGAGCAACGTCGAAGTTGAACATCGACGTTGCCGGCCCTGGAGGACGTGTAGACATTATTCATCGAAATAGTCTATTTCGATATCGCAACATCGAAATAAGCTATTTCGATGTTGGCTGCACATGTAGACGTAGCCCTGCTGTGATAAAAATCTGTGACTTGCACCATTCTTCTACCCAGCCCTGGAGCAGGAGGGGTAGCACTGTTGTGCCTGAGCTACTATAAATTCCAGACAATAACATCTCTCCTTTCACAGGGGTTTGTTTATTTGCTTATTTGTTTGTTTACTGACAGCCTGCTATGGCCTCAGAATGATTTCACTGCACGCCACCAGTACTTAGACACATTTCTTCAATCTCCTATTGCTGCTTACCAGTGCTGATGGGATTATATTGTAGCTAGCATCAATATAGCCACAGTCAGCTGCAGTCAACTTGGCTGTTGACCTAAGAGCATAGCTCCATGTATGGCAGTTGAACAGTTGGCGGCTTTCTTCACCAGTCTATGAATATTAAGTCTTTATATCTGCTAACACCACATTATGGACTCTTCTTCATGGGAAGCCAGCATCCTTTACCACTGAGGGCTTGTCAATACCTCCTGAAAGATCAGCGCGCTGCTGTGCAGTAAGGGACGTGGCTATCGTGTGCAGCAAAGGACATTGACACACTGAGGACTATAGATTCTCAGCCTTCACTTGGGAAGAAAGTCAGTTTTGATACATCGATTCTAGCTGTGCAAATGCCATAGTTAGAATGGCGTATCTGACATTGACTTATTTCCTTAGTATAAGACATACCCTGAATGTACTGCTGCTTTTTTTAATTCCTGAGATAGATGTGACATTGGGATAGAAAATGGTTCAATTTCCCACACTTCTTTCACAGCTGCCCATAGGCTGTACTTCTTTCTCTCTGCTTTATGTACTGCTTTGCACAATACATAATGATTATAGAGGGCTGGAGCATGTGATTTATGAGGAGACGCTGAGGGATTTAGGCTTATTTAGTCTATGGAAGAGAAGAGTGAGTGAAGGATTTGATAGCAGCCTTCAATTAACCTGAAAGGGAGTCCTAAAGAAGATGGAGCCAGGCTATTCAAAGTGGTGGCAGATGACAGAACAAGTTGCAGTGGGGGAGGTCTAGGTTGGACATTAGGGAAAACTATTTCCCCAGGAGGGTGGTGAAGCACTGGAGTGTGTTACCCGGAGGGGTGGTGGAATCTCCATCCCTGGAAGTTTTTAAGTCCCAGCTTGACAAAATCCTGGCTGGGATGATTTAGTTGGGGTTGGTCCTGCTTTAGGCAGGGGGCTGGACTCAATGACCTCCTGAGGTCCCTTCCAGCCCTAGGATTCTAATGCCTTCACTCTCAGCCATTTTGCATTTCTCTTGCTTCCTGAGCTCCTTTAGCTTGAGCCTGTTTACTTATTCAGCATCAGTGGCTGTTATTGTTTTGACCTCCTCTCTGGACAGTTCAGCTTCCCTTGCTCTTTGGAGGCATTCATCTAAGGTTAGGTCTCTTCCTCTTAACTGCCTTTTCTGTGAGCTGGGATCATATGTCCCACAAATGATCTCGTGTCTCATTTAGGGAATCTTCAGTGTCTCCAGAGTTCCATGGGGTTGCCCATATTCTCACCTCTGTAATGTCTATATCTATTCTTTCTTCTGCTTCTTAGTTTGGGGTAAAAAATGAACAAATGAAATAGGTCTCTCTGCAGTCTCATTCTGTCTGGAGTCAAAGTATTCATCAAGCAGCTTTATCAGCTATTCCAGCATTTCAGGTATTACCCCTGGCAACCGTGCCTCACGTCTCATTCTTTTTTCCTCCCCAGGAGATGGTTTAAAAAAAACCAAAACTTTGCCTTAATTATCTAATCTTTATCGCTCATAGTCATCTCTATACACAGACCCAATTCTTGCCTTCATGTTTGTGCAAGGATTTTTGTCTGAATATCCTTCATTCCCTGGGATCTGAACCCCTCTGTACTCTCTGTTTGCTGCTTGTAGGTGCTGCATTGTTTGCTCTCTCTTTTGCTTTACGTTTCACAAGGCTGAGTGCTGCACCCTCATTTCACAGAGCACATGCTGAGTAACATCCTGAAAAGACTCCATTCATGTAGAAGTAAAGTGGCTCTTTATTGAGCAAACCATTTAGTGGTACTGCAGCTGCAGATAGCATTCCAGCCATGTGTGCGCATACTGACCTTTTCCCCCAAACTCTTCCTTCCTGCGCCCTGAGCTGCTGCTTCCAGATTCCATGATGGTGGCTAGAGGAGCAACCAAGCAGCCTCTGAAATAGAGAAAAGGGTCCAGAAAATTCAAACAGTAGTCCTGCATCATGGTGCTAGGGAAGGCATCCCTGAAGTATTCAATATATTTGCCTTCACTAATGGTAAAACCCTGGAACATAGACAAAGTAAGAGTATGGTTTAGAGAATTCCATTTCCAACCTATCAGCATGGTGTCCAAAAGAGAGAAATTCTGAGATTATTTAACAAGCCTGTGAGAGAAACTATGGAACAGTCTGTTCCTGAGCTTAAAATCAAATCAAGTAGCTGTGAATTTGGCCCCAAAATGAGAAGATCCAGGTCAAAATACATTTCAGTGTTTCAGAGAGGTGATTAAGACGGACCGCTTAGGATATATCTGCACTGCAATTTAAAAACCTGCAGCTGGCCTGTGCCAGTTGACTCAAGCTCACGGGGCATAGGCTAAGTCTTGTTGAATAGGTAGATAGGTCTGTGGCTTAGATGTTTGTGCCTGTGCTGTACTGCTGGGTGTTAAGACCTCATGAGGAGGAAGGATTCCAGAGCTCAGGCTACACCTGGAGCCTGGATATCTACACTGCGGTTAAATAGGCCCTTAGCCAACGCCTTAACCTCAGTCAGCTGCACCATCCTGCCACTGGTTTTTAATTTTAGTGTAGACATATCCGAAGTGACCCTGAACTCACATTTCAAAAAGGGATGGATCTATTTCATACATTAGGAAAAACAAGTCCAGCTCCGTGACGAGGGCCATTATGGTGGAGTAGAGCTGAAATGTCACCAACTCTAATGATGAGATCTTCTTCCTTAAAAGATGGCTTTGGGCCATGCTTAGTCCAAGAAGCAAGGCCAGAGCAAAAGCAGTATTATGCAGGCCTAGGATGGCTAGAAGGACACCAAAAAAAGATGCCCACTATGTACACACAACAGTCACAGCAATCTAAGAGAGACACTGGGGTCCTGCAAGGACACTGATTGTAGGAAGGAAGAAAATGGGCACTTATTTCTTTGAATATCGATCTTGCCCATTCTTTCTCATGGGTGATTACTTCTTTAACTGTCCATGGGTACTCTGTCTCCTAGATACAAGCTCCAGTTCAGCGAGTGCCAAATGAAAAGCGGTATATGCTCATAATATCCCAAAGCAGCTTATGAGCAACATTGTCCCATTAGAAAAAAGCAGTCCTGTAGCACTTTAAAGACTAACAAAATAATTTATTAGGTGATGAGCTTTGGTGGGACATACCCACTTCTTCAGATCTGGAAAATTCTGTCTCATTAGTGAACCTAAACTTTCATGTCACTACTAAATGGGGGAGAGGGTGGGATTTGATTAATGATCCTCCCAGAATTATCCCACTTAAGTAGAGTGGTCAAACAAGAAGTATAGAGGCACTGCACTGCTTTAAGAGCTAGAGATCACTCGGAAATAAAGCAATCCAGAGTCACAGTGCCTGTGCTTGAAAGGCCCCAACCTCCTACGGATCCTGTGGGATCCATGCAGATGATGGGAGATCCTTCAGGCTGGAAGGAAATTCCCACAGCTCGTTCCGTGGGAGCAAGGAGATAAGCCCTGTGCCTCAGCAGAACAATTGTGGAGGAGTTTCACCCCGGGATCTTGGTGGCAATCTCCCTCACCAGAGGCTACACTGGCAACTGAGTGACTAAGCTTTTATTATTCACAGGGGCTGGCCCCTTCCCCCCGAAAGACAAAAGCTTTGTCATGGTGTGTGTCACAGCGTGTGCTAATATAAACAGTGCTCTGTTGTTAGGAGTTCGCTTCTGCCCTCAAAGCCAACACCCCATGTGGGGATCAGAAGATTTCAACAAACGGTGTTTATACTGCCTGACTTTTAGCAACACAGCAGCCCTGTCACTAAAAGCTGTGGAGTGTAGACCAGGCCCCATCTGTGGAGGAATGGGGAGGAGGAGAAGGGACAGTTGCCCTATGGCCCAGTGATTCAAAGAAGCCCTGAACTCCAGCCACTGCCTCTGCCATAGTAGCAACAGTGGTTGGAGTCCCCGGCCCTTTAAATCACTGCTGGAGCACTGCGGCTATGGGTAGCATTTAGCAATGGGGCACGGGGGGAGCAACGTGGTGTGGAATGTTCCAGGTGGTGCTGAGAGCCTTCCCCTTCCACCCTCAGCCCTGTTCCTCCAGGAGGGTGGATCTGCCCACCACCCTCCCCGCACTCACTCCTTGCCCAAGCGCCCATGGAGCATGTCAGCTCCCCTAGTGTAGACATATCCTTAGTCTCCTTCCACAGGTTTCCATCTCTGCGTTATTTGGCAGTCCAGGTTTTTGCAAACTCTCCAGGCACGTACCACTCTTCAGAGACTATTTAAATGTGAAGTTTCATGTTTCAGTGTTTAGCCATATTTGAATAATTGCCCTGGAAATAAACCTGAGAACAATTTTTTTTTTTTACAATGGACAAAATATTCAATATGTTTCTTGTTCTCACATAACTAAGAAATAGCTTAACAGTTCTTACGCTTGAACTTTCAAAAAGAAAAATTCACCTTTGGTTGGATACCAATGTGGACTTTTTCAGCCAAAACCTCAAATGTTTTACAAAGTTAGAGCAAATGAATAGAAGGGTGTATCATAGAAGTTTGCAGTCTTCCTTATAACAGGTATGAGTAGAACCAACTGAAATACACACACACACACACACACATATATGTATATATGCACAATATAGACAGTACTGGATGCACAAATTATTATTAAGATTGTCCAACATTTTACCAGTTATAGGACCCCATTTTCGCTTATAATTTTGCCAAACTTTAACCATTTGTGCTGAAATTTCCCTTACCAGATGTCTGCCGCAGTTTGTTTGTTTGTTTGCTTGCTTGCTCTGCGCAGGGGGGGATTTCAATCAAAATGGTTCAGCCATTTATGAGACTAAGGCTAGGGGAAAATGCACTAGTTTGCCCAATTCTGGTATCCTTTCCTTCAAAAATTTACTCTCCCCATGCTTTGGCAGCAGAGTGGCCTTTGTGTCTGGGATTTGCCTGTTGCTGTCCCCATGAAAATCTGCCCAAATTTGGCCAAGATATAAGCTTTTGGGGGAAAAACTGCAGTTCAAACATGCTCTCTAGAGGCTTATTAGAGCCTGTAACTGGTTCGGGCTCCTGGAGGGTACCTCCCCCTCCAAGTCAGTGGGCAGCCATCCTGCCCCACTTCCACAGTTACCACAACAAACCCTAAGTTAATAGTTCTGGGATTTCCATCTGGCCTCAGGTGGGTGAGAGGCGTCAGTTCGAAAGCCCAGCCTTACCTCAGGCGGGCTCCGGGGAGATTAGCTCTGGTCATGGCAGCGCACACATGTTCCCAAAGCACCCCGACCCAAGCTCAGGGCAGGACAGCAAAACACCCAGTCTCAGGAAAGCCTGGCCCTAGCTCAGGGTGGCAGCAAGCCACCAGTCAGTGAGCCCTAGCCCTAGCTCAGGGTGAGGCAACACGCATACAGTAGCTGGTACAATTAGCTCAAGTGTGAGAAGGCCCAGGCCCTAGCTCAGGGCAGAGCAACAAACCAACAGTCAAGAGACCCCAGGCCCTGGCGCAAGGCAGTGTGGTAAACCAAACAGTTCACAGTTGAGCCCAGGCCCTAGCTCAGGGCGGGGTGGCAAACAATCAAAAGAGCCCAAGGCCTGGTTCAAGGCAGGGCAAGCCCAGGCCCTAGATTGAAGCGGGACAGCAAACAACCAGGCCACAGAAGGCCCCTGGCCTTTGCTCAGGCTGGGGCAGCAAACAGTTTGCCATACGAAGGGCACAGACACTTCACCTGTGCTGGTCGGAGAGGGAGGAGGCTGCCACCCGGTGGGGGAGGGACGACACAGGCCCACCCACTCCACCATGTCCTGGCCCAGGGGCCCTCGTCACAGCAGGAAGGTCAGTTGCAAGGGTTGGCAGGGAATCTGCACTGCAGCACTCCAGCCTGAGGCCCTTTAATGGTCCTCTTACCCCCTGGACCCCTCCTGGTCTTCCCTGAGCACATACCCAGTGTCCAGCCGACTTCTTGGGACTCACAGGGTTCCAGTCCAGCTGAGGACTGGGGGGCCCGACCCAGGCTCGTGCAACCTGTAGGTTCTGCTGACTCAGGCTGGCTTGGGGTGCAGGCTGAGGCCAATACTCCAGTGGGCCCTCTGGGCCCAGTGGGTCATCTGTGTCAGTCAGGATCTGCTGGGGCCCATTGTGGGGCCAGGAGTGGCAGGGGCCCAGATGGCCCAGTCCAGGCCTCCACCTCACTTGGCCAGTCCTCAGCCTCCCACTGGGAGCACAGAGCCGTACTCTGGCTCCTCTGGAGGCTCAGCCCCAACTGAGTCCTCAGGCTGGGCTTTTAGAGTCCTGGCCCCGCCTCCTGACTTCCAGTCAGGTGACAGGGAGGGGACAGGCTCAGTACAAAAGGGGTCCCAGAGGGGTTCCTCCCTCTCTGGGTCAGTAGCGGCCACTCTGTCCTACTATAGAGCCTGATGGGTGAAAATCCTGCACACTCAATTTGTGTTAAGTAGTGCTTTTCTGGTGCCAATACTTGCCAGTGCTGAGTACTGGCACCTCAGCAGCTGCAGCCCTAGGATTGGCTGAGGGTGGGGGATAGGGAGCCAGCTGAGTACTGTCTCCCACTTTAAAAAAAAAAATTAAAAAAAAAAGCACTGGTTTTAAGCGTGCTTCAATCTGAGGCTGAGAAGGAACGGAGAGGCACTGGAATGGAGGGTAGAGTGTCTGTCTCTCATGTCCTTTCAGTGACATCCTTTCCTCTCCCCATCCACACCCCGGCTCCTGTCCCAGTTGTGCATACAGTATGGAAGTGGAAGCTGCCTGATTCAAATGTGAAGTAGAGAGAAGACTTCGCTCTTCACATCAATGGCAGAGAGCTGATAAAGGTCCTCCTGGCATGACAGCCCTTCCAGACACACCTAACAGGGCACGATGTGTCAATTGTGATGGACAACACAACAAAAATGTTTAATATCCACAGATGGGGCTGCACACTCCTCCTCTTCCCTATGCCAGGAAGCCCTCACACTGTGTGACTTGTATGTAGAATATTCAATGCTTCTGCAGGTGCTGTTCCTGCCAGGAGCATAGAACAAGCTGGTGGACCAGCTCAGCAGGTCATTTCTTAGTCACAAGTGGCTACTTTACCAGGACATTGCACATTTAACCTACATTGAGCTTTCCTCAGATAGATATATTCTCCATGCAACACAACAGGAAGTGCCAGCAATTCTGCTCCTTCCAAAACAACAGCCTGGGCTCCAAGATGAATGCATTTCTCCTCCCATGGGAAATCATCTCCTATATGCCTTCCTACCCATGCCACTTAGCTACAAGATCCAGAGGGGTGGAACTCAGGTCATGTTGATGGCACCAGCCTGGCCCCATCAGCACTGATACATATCCACTCTGGATAGGTCAGCAGAGGCCCCAGTTCCTCCATCTCTCTTTCCAGACCTGCTAAAACAAAACTATGGTCTCCAACACCTGAATCTCCAGTCACTGCACCTTATAGCATGGAAGCCCCGTGGCTGAACCCAATGAAGCTTTCCTGCTCTGACCACGTCAGACATATCCTCCATGGCAGAAAAAACCCCTCTGAAAACCACCTACTTCACCAAGTAGAAGATATTTTCAGTCCAATTGGTGCAAAACATTTCATCCCTGATGCTGGCCTCAATGCCACTTATTCTAGACTACCTCATCCATATAAAATAGGGAGTACTTTCAGTCTCCTTCATAAGGGTTCATTTAGCCACCAGATAGGCATTCCACTCAGGTGCACAAAGCTACTCACTCTGTGGTCAACTGATTCTTAAAAGGCCTCAGCAGACACTACTCTCATGTCTGCCAACCAATCCACACCTGGAAGCTCAACCTGGTCCTTTTCATGCTGATGGAACCACCATTTGAACCGTGGCCACATGCTCCCTGCTGTACTTCTCGTACAAATATTCCTGCCCTCACGCCATATTCTGTAAACACAAGGTGCAGTTCCAACCTCATCTTTTTTTCCAATGGTGATGTCATAATTCCACATCAACCAGGACATTTTCCTCCTGGTATTCTACCCTAAACTGCACTCTAGCAGCTAAGAAAAGAGACTCCAGCCTGGGATGTTCACAGGGTGCTGGCCTTTTACACTGAAAGAACAAAACCATTCCGAAAGTAGGTTCAGTTATTAGTAGCTGTGGCAGACAGAATGAAAGGTTAACCTGTATCATCTCAACACCTCTCATCTTGGATAGCATCCTGTATTTGTGAATGCTACAGCCTTGGAGGAGCGCCTGCCCCTCTATTCACTGCACATGCCACCAGAGTGTGGGCCTCCTCCATCATGTTCCTGTCACAGATCCCTACTCAGGAAACCTTCAGGGTGGCAACACACCTTCACCACGCACTACATGGTCACCCATCAGGCCAGAGATGATGCAGCATTTGGATGGGCAGTGTTCTAATCAGTGCAAGATCGCTACCTCCCCTTGTGAGACACCCCATTGGAGTGCACTCCAGGAATTAAACATGGTTACTCACCTTCTCATAACTTGTTCTTAGAGATGTGTTGTTCATGTCCATTCCAATACCACCCCCCCGCTTCCCCTTTGTCACTGTAGCCAACAAGAAAGAACTGAAGATGGGGCAAGTTGGCAGGGCTCTACACTGGGCGTCATGAAGGTACTGCTCTAGGGGATGCACGGGCCAACCCTACAGCTAGCTGCTAGGGGAAAAAGTCATCTACCATTCATGTGTGCATACACACACCTGGCTGGAATGAACACATCTCCAGGACCAATGGTCACAAGAAGATAATCATTTTTTTCGTGATCCTCCCCTGCTGTGCTGTCAGCAAAAAATTGTGAAACCTCTTGTAAAGGTCTATCCCCCTCTGATGCTGAGGGGATGAGGAACTGGTAGTATTTGTATCACAATAGTGCCTAAAGACCCCCGCTGGGACAAGGTCATTATTTTAGGTGCTGTGCAGACTGGAGCTGTGCAAATGGCTGATTCGCCAGTTGATTTCACCAATTGGAAAGTAAACCAAAAAAATCATTCATCAAAATGCTCTGTTCTACCAAAAACATTTAGGCTACGTCTATTCTCGAGCATTTTGGCAACAAAAGTCTGGATTTAGAGACAAACCTCACAGAGCATCCACACTTAAAAATGCATTCTGTTGACATATTGTCCGCAGAACTCAGCACTTTCTTCAACAGCCTTCTGCCTCTTCCCCATGAGGCAGAATGCCTTTCTCAACAGAACCTGTCAACAAAAAATCTGTGTGGATGCTCTGGGAAGCCCTCTGTTGATAGACAGGGCTTCCAGGTCACTGGACAGCCCTTTCTGCTGAGCTTCCAGATGACTATTGTGTCAAGAGAGCAGGCAGTCAGTCCGGCCCCTCTCTGTTAACAGAGCAGATGAACAGAGCAATCCACTTCCATGCATGGCTGCAGGCTGTTGACAGGAGTTTTGTCTGAGGTTATCTTCCGACAGTAATTTCTATCAACGGATCACTGTAGTGTAGACATAGTCTTAGTGTGTTTGAGAGCTTACCTTTAAAAAAAGGGAAGTAAAATTAAAAAGCAAAGTTGTTTTGAATCAACTTGAATTAATTTTTGATTTTTTCTGACTGTCTTTTGTGTTTTGACGGAAACAATTGAATAAATCAGGCACAAATTCACACAGGGCTAATCTACACTGCCCCCACCTTCGAAGGGGGCATGGTAATCAAGGTGACAGGAGATTACTAATGAAGTGCTGCGGTGAATATGCGGCACTTCGTTAGGCTAATTTTCCCCCGCGGCAACTTCAAACTTCAAAGTGCCCGCAGCTATATGCATGCCGGCACTTTGAAGTTTGACACTTCCACGGGGGAGAATTAGCCTAATGAAGTGCCACATATTCACCGCAGCACTTCATTAGTAATCTCCCACCACCCTGATTACCATGCCCCCTTTGAAGTTGGGGGCAAGTGTAGACCCAGCCACGATGACTTAATGATCCAAATCTTCATTTTTTGGTGGGAAAAAATTCATCCAAAGAATTTTGCCTAGCTCTAGTGAAATTATACTATAAGACATCGTTCTTTTCCTCGAGAACTTGCCATTTGAATTGAGAAGACAAGGAATGGAAGAGAAAACAGAGGGATGAAGTAGCTAGTCATTGATCACACAGTAGGTTAGTGGAACAGCCAGTATTATAATTTAGTTTTCCTGACTCCCAGTCCAGTGCACGATCCACAAGACCATCGTGTCTGCAATGTTTTATACTGAAAGACAAACAAAAATGCACCATCAGTGTACTCCAGCCACTCCTAGAATATCGCCCAGCCCCAAGCAGCCCATGACGTTGCTAGCTGGCTAACTTCAAGGAGCCTTCACTGTAAGGCTATGTCAACACTAGGGCAAAAAGTTGATTTTAAGGCAGTTAGGTTCATTAGGTTGATTTTAAGGGGTCCTAAGGTCAACTTTTCTACACAAGATGTAATGCCAAATTTGGATTTACAAGGTCAATTTATTGCTAGTGTAGACACAGTGTTATTTAATTCAATTTTGTTGGCCTCCAGAAGTATCTCATAAAGCCCCCATGTGTTCTTTCTGACCATCACTTTCATCTCCGCTGCTCTCCAGGGCTACGTCTACACGAGCCCCAAACTTCGAAATGGCCATGCAAATGGCCATTTTGAAGTTTACTAATGAAGCACTGAAATGCATATTCAGCGCTTCATTAGCGTGCGGGCGGCCATGACACTTCGAAATTGATGCGCCTCGCTGCCGCACGGCTCGTCCCCACAGGGCTCCTTTTCGAAAGGACCCCGCCTACTTCGAAGTCCCCTTATTCCCATGAGCTGATGGGAATAAGGGGACTTCAAAGCAGGCGGGGTCCTTTTGAAAAGGAGCCCCGTGGGGACAAGCCGCATGGCAGAGAGGCGCGTCAATTTCAAAGTGCTGCGGCCGCCCGCACGCTAATGAAGCGCTGAATATGCATTTCAGCGCTTCATTAGTAAACTTCGAAATGGCCATTTGCGTGGCCATTTCGAAGTTTGGGGCTTGTGTAGACACGGCCCAGGTGAGCAAGAAGTAGGAGACAGGAAGCAGGTATCAGCCCAGGCTCTCCGGTTGCCCCCTGCACCACATGGCTGCTCGGCTCTTCAGCTTGATACCCCCACCACATGGCTGCTGGGTTCGCCAGCTCCCCCCCATGCCACATGCCTGCTGGGCTCTCTGGCTGCCTCCCCGCATCATTCGGCCACCCCCACCAACACCATGGAGCTGCTGGGCTCTCCAGCTGCCCCCACTACCACACAGCTGCCAGGTCAAAATGAAATGAATCAAAACAACACTATTAAAATGAAACATTTCAACACTACCAAAAAAACAACTTTTCACTAGCTCCAAACGGAAACTTTTCAGATTATTTCTGCATTTTGCATTTCTCACTAGCTTTGTAATGGTGTGTGCCAGGGCCAGGCTGTAGAAAAGTGGCATGAAAATGTATCTGGCAGTTTGTTTTCAATGAGTGGGGAGTGAGGGCAATGCACTCTGGGATGAAGACATCAGACACTCACATCCACTTGCAGCACAATTTTCCCCATAACGCACTGGCACAGAAACCCAGAATGCAATGAGGGTGCAGGAACTGTGGGACAGATATCCACAATGCACTGCTTACACAATCAAACTTAGCAAAGGTAATGGGGACACACAGGCTACGTCTACACGTGCAGCCAACATTGAAATAGCTTATTTCGATGTTGCGACATCGAAATAGTCTATTTCGATGAATAACGTCTACACGTCCTCCAGGGCCGGCAACGTCGATGTTCAACTTCGACGTTGCTCAGCCCAACATCGAAATAGGCGCAGCGAGGGAACGTCTACACGTCAAAGTAGCACACATCGAAATAGGGATGCCAGGCACAGCTGCAGACAGGGTCACAGGGCGGACTCAACAGCAAGACGCTCCCTTAAAGGGCCCCTCCCAGACACAGTTGCACTAAACAACACAAGATCCACAGAGCTGACAACTGGTTGCAGACCCTGTCCCTGCAGCATAGATCCCCAGCTGCCGCAGAAGCAGCCAGAAGCCCTGGGCTAAGGGCTGCTGCCCACGGTGACCATGGAGCCCCGCAGGGGCTGGAGAGAGAGCATCTCTCAACCCCCCAGCTGATGGCCGCCATGGAGGACCCAGCAATTTCGACGTTGCGGGACGCGGATCGTCTACACGGTCCCTACTTCGACGTTGAATGTCGAAGTAGGGAGCTATTCCTATCTCCTCATGAGGTTAGCGACTTTGACGTCTCGCCGCCTAACGTCAAAGTTAACTTCGAAATAGCGCCAGACGCGTGTAGACGCGACGGACGCTATTTCGAAGTTGGTGCCGCTACTTCGAAGTAGCGTGCACGTGTAGACGCAGCTACAATGTTGAATTTCTGCACATACGTGGACACTCACCATCAACTTTATAAAATCTAGTGGTATAAAATTGACTTCAGTAAATTTGACTTTATTTCCTAGTGTAGATATATCCTAAAAGTGGCTCAAATAGGGATTTGAATGAAGCAGGAATAATAGCATTTCCTAAGTAGTTCAGGAAGGGCATAAATATAAAGACTATGCTTTTGTCACAACTATAGAAAACTCTGGGCTTGATCTGCACTGTGTGTTGCTCTAGTTTTACAAAGGGAGTTGACACTGACATAAAATTGGAATATCGTGTTAGTGAATCAGATCCAAAGTGTCATAAAATAACCAAAATAGTTGGATTTCTGAACATTTAGCATAACGTAGTGAGGGTAAAATAGTTGTGTTTTTATATAAATTAATCAAGCTGGCACATGTTATTGCTTGAAATGGATTTTCTGGTCAGGAATGTAAATGTCACTACTGTGTGTCAACATTCATTAACTTGGCTTTGATAGGAAAGTCGGGAGTAAAACAGTTTGTCCAATAAATATTAGCTGAGTGCCCAAGCCATAAGTATTTGGACTCACTTTCTAGTATTGTACATTCATATTTTAGTCAGAAAAAGTCCATTGGTATGGGCTGTACGTTTGGTAATTACTCTGTCTAATTGTGTGGGGATTGTTCTGTGACCAACAAACATTGGAAATGACATCAGAAGATGTCTTGTTAATAAATCCAGCACATACAGTTGCATTACATTTATGCAGTCTATGTATGGCAAGTGCATTGCTGATTAAAAAACATACACTGCTGCCATATTGACTGGCAGATTTAAACTATTAGAACACTGGGGTTTTTCTTCTGAATGCCGAAGAAATGGCTGATAATGAGGGTGAGAGCTGAATGTCTGTGTGTGTGTGTGTGAATAAAACAGATACAAGTAGTGGAGCTGCCCTGATTTACATCAGTTGAAGATCTGACCCACAGACTGTAGATAGATGAAGATACCGAATTCTGTAGTGTGGCAAGACAGATCTTTTTAATGTGCATGATTTTTGGAATAATCCTGTTACACAAGTGGCAACCACATGAACAAATCACATAGATAATCCCATAGGAGTGCCTATCTGGAGTAAATCAAATCAAGCTGTAATAATTGCATATTTAGAGCAGCCTAACTGAGAGTGTAATGCAGTGCATAGTCTCCAGAGTACTGAAGAAAATCATGACCATCTCCTGAAAATGCTCACTGCTTGTAATTGCAAACTGGGCTGAAATTATATAACATTTAATAATGCTTTCTTTATTTTCAGCCTTATTTGTTAGGTCCAGGGATTATTATTTCTTTCTGGCAACAGCATCATTCTGTAGTTCCCCCACCTTGGAATTTTTATTTCCTTATTTTATAGTTGGCATCATCCTCAAAAGAAAATAAACAAGCTGCAAGTCAGTGAAAGCAAGGAAAAGAAACATGAAAGAAGGGAAAAGAAAAAATATTGTCAAATCATATTTAGCCCCATCTGGCCTTAGAAAAACATGGAAACGGGTGATCGAGTACATTTTCCAGGATGGCTGCCTTTCAAGGGAAACAAAATCTGGATATTTCTATGTCTAGACCACAGAGGGGAAAAATGCTTTAGTGCTAATTAACCCATTGAAAGTAAAGAACTCCTGAGTGGCACCAGGCAACATACAAGGAAGTTCGCAGCCTTGTGCAGCCAAGCAATGTAGAGAGCAGAGACAGTGTTTAGGCTGTAAGAGTGGGAGGCAGATCTAGGTCCTGCTGCTGAGATAGGCTTTAGGTGAATGAGTCAATTAGTTTTGTTTTGTCTCATTTTCCCTCTCTTTAAATTGAGACCAGTGACACACTCTCCCCTGTAAAGCTCCTTAAGGTCTATGGGTGAAAAATGCTCAGTATTGTAGCTGCAGATGGGAGGTGGTTTATGAAACATCTGGTCATTGCTCAGCTATAACCATTTTCTGCAAGATTATCTGTCCATTAGATTTCAATTGTTTAACAGTTGGGCACTTCGTATGTAAAAAGCAATCACATAATTTAAATCAAGATGCATAATTACAATGGGGTGTTTGTTTATTACTAGGCTGTATGTATATTACGTACATTTCTCCTTACCAAAAGAGATCAACAGAAAAGGATATAGTTATTTTAAAAGAGGTCCAGGGAGTTTTATGACCATCAGCTGCTGGTCAGAATATTCAGCTATCATGCTTCAGGTTGTCATCTCAGTTCATAGGAGTCACTAGACATGAGAGTCACACACACAACCCCATTACTATTCTCAGGTTTTATCCAAAAAATGCTGATTGCACTTTAGTGCTTCTGGAAGTGTAAGGGTAACAACAGTAGCTTCACCCAGGCACGTGCTTCACCCTGTTCTTCCAGTCCTCCTCAGTCCCTGCCTGCAGCCACCTGCTGTTCCAGTACTGAGCAGCGAATGGAAATCTTCGCCACGTGCCAGTTGTCTGAGTTAAATATCCACTGGGAGACTAGAATGAGACCAAACAATCTTCTTCTAGCTTGTAACTTAAGAAAAATGTCTCAGCAGAAGTGGGGTTGTCTGGTATTTGGGATTTATGTCCTGCTCTTTTACCAGCTTTCTTTAACTCTCTGGCAGCCTATCCTCTCTCCCATCCACCTCAGCACCCTTCATTGGCCCCTCTCTGCTTCTGTAGCAGTCAGTACCTCTCCCTCCCTCCCTCCCTCCCTATTAAAACACACAGTTAGAGTGAGTGAGGCACTGAATACTGTTCAGGGAAGTGTTCCTCACTCTGAATTACATAGCTAGACCTGGGCATTACAAACTCCAGGCAGAGCAGACCTTACTGATGCAGGAGAGAGAAGCATTTTTCTCCATGACGCACTGGAACACTGGCTGATGGTTTGTAGATGGGCACTACTGTGCTTTCAGTAGGCTTAGTGGGAGGTGAGCAAAGGAGGAAGTATGGGGCAGAGTCAAAGATTTCCTAGTGCTGGAATTTGGCCATGCTTCCAGGTCCCTAGAAGTAGATGTAAGGATGTAAAGATGTGAGCCAGCTCCTTGTGTTCTGTAGTACCTGGTATGTATTTGGTTATTTAAATCAGCAGTGACTGGGTAGCTTGAGAAATGCTCGACGGATTTTTGTTAGACCTGTCTCTGTAATCTGTCTTTCTGAGATGCTGGAAAGAATGCAGTGACCTAGAGCAGAAGAAATATTGGGGGATCCAAACCAATACACTTCTTAGGCTAGCAAACCAGTCACCTAATAAATCCTTTCTCCTCTTATCTGTTTCCTTTGTTGTCGTCTCCTGGCTTCCTGCTTTCAGTCTCCTAATTTACTTTGTCCTCCATTCATCTCCTAAGTCTCCCTCCTCTGAACCCCCTTTCCTTCCTTGCACAGGCTCTATGTTGCTTCTTTTGGTTACTTTTCATGCACCCCATATTGAAATATATATAGGGTGGAAGGTGACCATCTGTCCCATTTTCCCCAGGACAGTCCCCTCTTTAAGCTGTCTCACTGGTGTCCCGATTTTTTTTTTTAAATGGGCCAATAGTCCCATGTTTTGCATGGCTCCTGCTCCTTGGCACCTTGTGTCTCAGGGCTCCTGCACTGAGCAGCTGCTCCATTCCCTGGCCGGTGAGCTCTACCATGGGATGGCTACCCCTTCTCCAGCACGGCAACCCACATTGCCAGGCACCCCTGCCACAGGGTGGTTGCCGCATTCCCTGCCCCCCAGGAGGTTGAGGAGCCCCTATCCTTCACCCCCCCCCCGCATCAGAAGGCTGTGGAGCCCCCCTTCCTCGTGCCAGTGTCCTGTATTTGTCGTAGGGCAATGTGGTCACCCTACCTGTATAATTTTACCTTACTAACATTTAGGCCAATAGTGTGAACAAAGTATAATCTAGAGGAGATAATTAGAAGGTAATTCAAGAGAACCAGCATTTTTAAAACAAGCAAAGATTTAATATCTTTGAAGGAATTTGTTTGTCTGTAGCTTTGCAGTAAAATATTTTAACTCCTGTGTCAGAGACAACAAGCCAAATTATTAAACAACAGTTGTAAGAAGCCAGGTTGTCAAATTAATGATGATATGTAACCTGTGAGCCTATAATATTACATGTAAAGAAAAGAAAGTCCTTGAATAGTCCATTGCTATGTTCAGTCTTGGTTATTCAGGGGATCAACATTTTTCTTATTATTTTGAAAGCATTGAGGGTTGAGAGCATAGGTGGAGCACTGGCTGCTGCAAGAAGTAACCAGCTGCTAATGCCCTTCCTGTGACAAAGCCATCTCTTCCTCCCCCTGTGGTGTGACAAAAGCCCTCTCCACATGGATACTCTCAAGGAATTCCTTGTGGGCATGGATATTCCTCAGGGTAATAACCTCCTGTAGATCTCACACCTGCTTCCTGAGAGATTCCACCAGTAGTCATCTTTCACATCGAATGGTCCCTCCAGCCTGTTTTTGTAAGTAGAAAATGCAGGCCACAGCCTCTACCAAACCACACCAGTATCAGAGCAGAGGCGTCCATGGTCAGGTTTTCTGTCTGGCTACAGGCACAGGTGGAAGAGACAGAAGCAGTTTTGGTACTGGTGATGCAGCTTTTCCTAACCATAATGGCCATATTAGAACTGCCTCTCAAATTCCTGTGTTTGCAGTCCCTTGGTCATTTAGCCTTTTAAGGCCTTCTCTCATAGGTCAACCCTACCTTCTCATAAATCACATGGGGAGAGGTGATCACAAGGCTGATTGAGGCTGAACAAAGATGATTAAGGGTGATGAAGAGAATGTCCATATATAATTTATGAACAGAAAAAAGTGCTAAATTGTCAAATACATCATTTGCTGTGAATAGTTATTGCAGCTGAACTAAGAAAATGCATTTTCCCGTTCCCAGTGGCTGATCATATCATGGTAGAACCCAGTTTGGCTACAAATGTTGAGATACTTTTTAAAACTTCTCAAAAATTTTAGATGATACAGCTATGATTTTGACTTGATGCCATCCCATATACACCTATATGAAAGGCATTGAAACTACTTTGTAAACTACTGAAGCTCCAGCACTACAGAGCAGAGTTCCCTCTAACTTTTTCCATCCGTGGGCCAAACACATTTCATTATGTGCACCAGGGCATGTGCGGAAGTGCACAACCAATAGAAACGCATGCTGCTTGCTGTGGGTGGCTAGGGGCGCTCTCCTTTTCAGGTGGAGCAGCACCTGAATCTCTCCTGGGCAGTTGTCCAAGTGCCCAGGTTACAGGGAACACTGCTGATGAGTCATTCTGGTAATATTTAATATTCAGTAATTTCCATCCTTCTCCAAAGCTCTCCCACTCAGTAATATCTGTCTATCCTTGGGTTTTATTTTGCTGCCCACCTCCGTAATATCTAAACATAGACCGTGTCATAAGAGCATGAAAATGTCCAGATTAGGTCAGACCAAAGGTCCATCTAACCAGTACCTTGTCTGCTAACAGTGGCCAGTTCCCCAGAGGGAATGGGCAGAACAGGTAATCATCGAGTGGACCAACCCTGTCAGCCATTCCCAGCTTCTGGCAAACAGCAATTAATGGACCTATCCTCCATGAACTTAATCTAGTTCTCTTTTGAACCCTGCTGTAGTCTTGTATGTCATATCAACATCAATAGCAAAGTCCCTCATCAACACTGGGGAGCCTCAGGCATTTTTGAGGGTTAAAGCTCTTTTTGGGATAGGATTATTTTCAACCATTTTATTAACTGCCTTCTTTTGGAAGTGGGTTTAGGCATTGGATGTAAAAGGGGATATCTGTTTTGGTCTCCTGAGCCTGCTGAGAGACATTTAAGTTCATACTAATACTGCCTGGCATTTTCCATTTCTCCCAATGACCTTGAGCTGTCTTTTCTTCCTGAATTCAGTCAAGAATAGGAAGGATGTTGGAGAAACAGGTAGGGGAGGTTTGTCACTATGGAGGACAAATTGTAGTGGGGAACATTAGGATGTAACATTAACTGATCTTGAGGACGTGAGGAAAAGAAAGGAACAGCCAGAGCCACACAGGGGAAGCAGAATGGTGCAGAGCCTCCTCAGACTTTCATACGTTGCAAAAGATTTAGCTTTGGTACAAATTCTAGACTGATGTTCAGGCTGGGTCTTATTTTATTCAAACTGATTCCATTATCTATACCTATATGTATTGCTACACATTAGCATACCTGTATCTGTCTATTTATTAGCTTTGCTCCATGGTATCTACAGGTGTAAACAAAGGGTTACCCTAACAAAGACTTATGGTCCTGGAGCAGGTTTGCCCTATAAAGGAAGCACTGATTTTAAGACTCTGAGCTGTTGAGAGAAAGGAAACTTGGTTGACTGATGAGCAGATGAAGGAGAGAATGCTGGTAGGGTGTGCTGCATCCTACTCAAATTCTCCACTGGATGCCATATCAGGATGTACTTTTCATTTGGTCAGGGGAATTGATTTTTTTGTAAGTGGCTGTTGGCAAGTAGAGATGAATTTGAAAGAAAGAAAATTGAAGCCAAGTACTGCATGCAAGGCTCAGAAAATAGTGCTGGAGACACGTACGGCATGATACGGTTACAATATTTTTGTTGCTGTATTTTTTTAATATGAAGAAACTAATAAACTCTCACAGGTACCAACTCCAGGGCTCCCTGTTTGCTGTAGGAGTTTAGGGCACAGAGCACATCATCCGCTTAGTATGTAGTCATTGAATTAAGAGACTTTCACCAATGACTTCAGTGGTTTCGGGATCAGGGCTTGACAGCATAGTCAGTGAAATAATCTATCCTGGACAAATTTTAATCAATTGTGGTATAGGTCGGGCTGCAAAGATGGGATCAGGGTGAAAGTGGAAACCTGAGAGAAAGAGAGAGAGAAATCTCATTGGATGCCAATGAGTTTAGAAAGGGCTCTGTTGGGGAAGTTGTGCCCTTGAGTGGCTTATGGAACCTGAGTTTACTCCTGGTAAAATTCTGTGCAAAAAAAAAAAAAATCTGCATACAATTGTTTAAAATTCAGTAAATGTTTTGTGTTAAAATAAGACAATATAATCATGCCAGTTTCAATTATTTTGGTAATTGACTTCAAAATACCTGTCAGCAAGTATGTCTGTACCAATACAGACAATAAGATATAGGAAGTGTTGTTTGACAAATAGATTCCTTACTCGGCATATTCATACAGAACTCTGAGTAACAACTCATTTAAACTACAACAATATATTTCCCACGCCCCTCAGTACTGAAGCAAAGTCTGGGTGGAATTGGGCCATGGTGGAGCTGAGGTAGAGGGAGGTGATTGCTGGGAAGGAATCTGGGAGTGAACCTGGAGGGCTGTAGGGTGTGAGTTAGAGAAGTATGGAACAGAATTTTTGAGGGAGTGGGATTGATATGGAGTTAGGGTACTCCCCCCATGCACATCTAGATCACCCTTAGCTTCTCCCATCCATTCAGGCACATCTGCCCTATCTCCCTGCACCACTCTACCTCTCTGTAGCCTGATTCTGCCAACTCTCCTTCCGCTGTCCCCATGTGCACCCACACTCCCAGTCAGCCCACGCCCCCTCAGTGAGTGGCGGATGTACCCTTTGTTGGAGGAGGCAAGTCTCCCCTGCCACCCAGAGCTCTTGTGGGAGCCAAGTCCCCACAGTGGGAGTAGACCACCTCCCCAGCAGTGGGAAGCATGTGGCACCAGTCTTCCTCCTCCAAACATGGGGAGGGAGGGTGGCACATGGCCACAGCCTTCCCTGGAGCACAGTGAGGGTGTGCACCCCCCCTCCCTCTCACCCTCCAGCCCCAGAGGGCAGGAGGTACATAGCAAGCAGCCCACCTGGCCCCAGTGCATCGGCAGTGCCCGACTCCAACTCCCTGGCTTCAGGAAGGCTGGTGTCATGGATCCAGCATCAGGGGGTGAAGCCCAATCAGCCCCATGGGGGAGCCACACTGAATGGGAGGGGTTGAGGGCAGAGATTAGGCAGGGCCAGATGGGCCCACTGGAAATGCATTACCTTCTTCTACCTCTTCTGCCAGCCACCCATACCCCAGTGTGTCCTTCACAAGCCCTTCTGATCCCCAGGCTGTGTGACACCCGAGCAGCCCCTGGTGCACCACTTTCTGGCCCCCCTCCATATCCCATGCTGCCTCACCTGGACCCACCAGTAGGATGCTGCGTAGGAAATGCAGCCTATCCTCCTCCCTATTGGCTCCAGGCTTTTATGGCCAGTAAGCAGCTTTCCCTAGTTCAGGCACCACAACCGCCCTTGGTGGATGAAAAGCCTAACTGCAGCACCTCTCTGGCAGAATCTATTTTCTGTGGAGAAAAAAAAAATCTGTCGAGGGGCAGGGGGGATCATGAATTTTACCTGCGGATCAGGAAGGAACAGCAGATGAATTAAACCCTCTACATCTGAGCCAATCCTTCCTTACTTTAGGGTTCATCTGCACAGCCACTGAGAAGTGTTTTCCTGTGCAGACAGGCAGGTGTGCTTAGCTCTGCTTAAACTAGAGTGCTAACAAAAGCAAAGTCCACATTGTGGCATGGGCAGTGGCTTGGGTTAGCCACGCAAATACAGTCCTGCCCGACCCCTTGTGGGTGTACTCTAGTGGCTAGCCTGCGTTTGAAAGGCCCAGTGCTCCAGCTACTGCCTCAGCAGCAGCAGCAGCTGGAAGACTCAGGCCCTTTTAAGTCCCCAAGCCCTGGGGAAGGGAGCCCCTTTTCCCCTTCTCACCCATTGTCAGCCTTCCCCCATTGGTGGCCCTGCCAGTAAAGTCCTTAAAGTGCTGCTGCAGCAGCTCTTTAATGTCTCTTGCCCTCTGCCTCCCCAACCCACCCAGGCAGCCCTGGAGGGGCTGGGCTGGTAGCTCCAAACTTTTTCATCCATCAAGAGAGCTGGGATCTAAACTCAAACATCGTATCTGGGCTCTGTCTAGTTTCAGTCAGGGCTGAATCCGCAGAAATATAAGGGAAAACATCCATAGGTTCCTCCCATGTGATATGATGCCTTCCACACTATGAATAACCACTGGCAAGCAGATGAGCAAAGAGAATGGGCTTCAGTGCTGTGTTTCCCTCCCCAGATAAAAGCATTCAGAAATGCAAACATTTCTTACTGTGAAAGTGAAGAGATTGCAGCACAAGCTACACACTACTATGAAATACTATTCAGGGCCATGGGCTCTAATGTTAACAGTTACTACCACTGCTAAGCCCTTGTACTCTGCATGGAGCATAGGTCATCTACAAGTCTCCTCCACTTCACTCTGTCTTGGAACAAAACTTCTAGCTCGCTCCAGGATTATCCCACTTGTTGTCCTTCAGTCCCAGTAGACCTTCTCCAAATAGTCTGAAGTCTTCCTCTTTTCCGTTTTTCTTGTGGGTTCCATGGGAGAGCTTGACGGGCTATGCTGCATGATGGTTTTCTGAGAGTGTGGCCTACCCACCCCACTTTCTTCTCTTGATTTCAGTGTCAATTGGTTCTTGTCCTGCTCTGTTCCAAAGCTCCTCATTTGTGACGTAGTCTTGCCGTTTGATGTGAAGGATGTACCTCTGGCATCTGTTTATGAATGTCCGTAGCTTGTGATTTGAAGACTTTTTAGTATGGCAGGTCTCGCATCCATACAAGAGCACACTCTTCACATTTGTGTTGGAGATCCACCATTTCATCTTCGCAGATATTGTTTGTGATCAAGAACAGGAAAGGTGAAAATAAGCACCCTTGTTGCACTCCCGATAGTATGTCGAAGGATTCTGTCAAGACACCATTGTGAACAACTTGGCATGTTGAGGGTTCATACATCGAATGAATCACGTTAATAATTTTGGATGGGAAGCCCTGATGTTGCAGCTGTTTCCACAAAGTGTCTCCATCAACGCTGTCAAAGACATTTTCAAAGTCTATGAAAGTTATATACCAGGGTGAGTTCCACTAGGTCATCATGGTCCATTCCTTGTCACAGTGGGGTGGCTTCTGTGTCTCAAGGACCCAGCGAGCTATGCCAGTGGGAGCTACAGCTCCTAGATGGGTCACCCAAACTGGATAGGTCAAAGTGTAGAGACCAGACGAATTTGGATCACCTCTCCCTGAGGTAAAAAGGGGATGGCTTAGGGTTAACAACCCTATCTGCAAAAAAACCAAAAGTTACAGAAATATCTACAGAGAAACCTACAACTACAGAGGTCTTGGGAGGAGCTGACAATCTGCTTGGATAGAGTATGAAGCATGGCAGGGAAAGCCGAAACGAATGTTAACAGCAGACACTCCCAATCCAAATTTTCATATCCCATTTTCAGCACTCACAGAGGGAAGTACAGTGGAGATTTACATACCAGATGCACTAAATGAAGTGACTTATTACTGAGTGAGTTCATGTCTTTCATTAGCCAATCTGATCAGCAAGAACCTGTTTTTACATCATCACTTTATAGTTCATCTGCCAAGAAACTTGGCTACTATTTTTACATCAGTTTTAACAAGGGAAGCAGGTTCATGTGTGGTATAGAACTTGCCTTTTTTGTCACCAAATTAATAACATTCACACTGAAGAAGTGGAAATGCCTCGTATCTGCTAGCTGAGGATCATTCCGTGGAAATAGATTAGCATAAAACAAATATATTCCAAACAGCCTCTGCTCTCCAGCTATCTGTTCTTGGGACTTTCCCAGCAAATGAGCACTGAGTCACTTCTGTACCCCTACATTCTTTAAAACTATGGCAGCTGCAATTGTGTTGTTATCCTCTCTGACTCTTTTACAACCTGATAATTGTATGTGCTTCTTCAGGCACCCTCTGAGACTTTTGTCAGGTTACAGTGGCCAGTTTACATTGCTTAATGTCTTTTCAATTTGCCCTGGCTAAATCAGATGTTCATGCTGTATGCGAATAATGAAGGTTTCAACAGTGCATATGCAGTTTGTCAAAATGTCACTCTCTTGCATGCTTCATGTTGTCAGAAAATAGATGTATATTTTTCCCATGTGCAAATGCATTTTTAATTACTTTTGCTTTGAAACCTATTACCTTTCTAGATTTACACACCCATCTGGACACTCAGTTAAGGCTATCAGATGTATGAGAAATATTCTTACAAACATACCCTCTACCTCAGCCTCTTACTTTATGGAAGATAGGTTTTATTGGTGGTGGGGGTGTAATTTATTTTGTGCCAATAAGGCGTGTCTAGACTTAATGCAAGTATGAACTGAACTTTGCACTCAGTTACTGTGAACTAATGTGGATCAGGAATTATTTTAGCAGAGTTCCTCATGATTTATGTCAGTGTAAATGAAAACAGATCTAGACTCAAGGGATTTCCTCATATTTTTATAAGAGTTGGTTGGGATTTTTTTTTAATGTTTCTTTCCTTCAAAAATGCCAATTCCTCTAAACCAAAACTTTTCACAAAAATGTATTGGAGTTGACCAAATGTTTGTTGGGAAGGTTTCTCAGTTTTAGGATAGAATTTCTGTGGAGATTCAAAGACAGAGCAACCTCAAAATAATCAGTAGACCTGTGGTTAGGGAACTCACAAAGGATGTGGGAAACTTAGAGTACATCTACAGTACCTGGGAGACTGACTCAGTCATGGTTGATCTTCCAGGGTTCAATTTTGTGTGCGTAGTGGAGACGTGCAAAATCAAAATATCAGGGGTCAACTGTTGAGGAGTAAGGGGGGGTCACCTGGATAGTTTCTCCCATTGATCTGCCTCAATGAGGATGGCCAGATAAGTCGATCATAGGTACATCAATTCCATCTCCACAGTTGCTGTAGCTGTAATTGGAGATCTATGATCAATTGTAAGGTCTACTATAGACCTGGGCTCAGTTCAAGCCTTTGCTCTGGTTCAGGTTTCCCGCAGCCTCAACTGTGTGTTCCAACCACCAGGCCATTGACCATTCTGGGAGGGAGTCTCTCTCACTGCTTTTTCCACAGAATATTTTGAAAGGTCTCCTTCTCATTCTTATGCAGAATGAAAACAAATATCTAAACCTCAACATTTTTCACAACATGGAACTCTTGTTTTCCAGATGTCCCTTGTTTCCACCACTAAACTGTCTTGATTTCAATGGAGTTATACCCAGCGCAAAATGGAGTAAATCAGTAATAAACTTTTATTTGTCCCCTCGACACTTTCACAAGTATATTTTAAATGTCACACATTTGGGTGCTGCACTAGATTCCCCCCTCCCCCCCAAATAGATGTACAGGGCAGCACTAATGTGCATTCATATTATAGTGCCAGGATTTGGCAGCTGCTGACTTTGTAATTGCTTCTTCCTTTTCTTCTTATCTGAAAGAATGGCTCACAACCATGTGATTTTCCTACATTGTACTCAGGTTGTTGGCACCATCCCCAATAGTGGAGGGGGCACCCCACAATTCTGCATTTGATACTTTCAGGTGTGATTATGCCTCTCAGAATTTTCTTTCTAGGGCCTTACACCTCCACATCATCCCCTACATGAGTGGTGCACAAACTTTTTTCAACCACAACCCCCATATTTTATTGCACTTGTGTCATGACTCCCAAAATAGCGAGAAGAGCCATTTTTTCAAATTTAGTTACAAAATCAATTCTTCAAGATCCACAATGCACGTGAATATGAGATGGTCCTTAAGAAGTAATGCCAAACTGTACCTTTTGTCACCTCTATATTAAGAATGGTGCACACACAAAGTGTTGTACCAGTCAGAAAGTTTAGTTACCCCTATCTCCAGGCTTTACCTGCCTCAGCCCTCAAATCCACCCCCTATCCCCAAGCTTTACCTCCCATCCTGCGAACCCATTTCCTATCCCCAACTTTACCCTCCATCAGCCCCACACTCTGCCCCATCCCCAGGCTTAACCCCTATCAGCCCCAACCCCCCATCCCCAGCTTTTATCTGACTGAAAAGATGAACTCCCACTCAACTCACCGCTGCTGCCTCCTCCTCAACATGGCTCCAGCAGGTCAGGCTTGTCTGCCCCTCCCCCCGGCTCTCCTACAGCCTTAGCCTCTTGCCCCTCTTGCCCTGCTGGCTTCCTCTTCTTGGGCTCCCCACCACCACTGACTCCACTTGCGGCTCTGGAAGTTGCCACCACTTAAACAAAAAACTCAATCCAGTTTTAACTGTGTGCTTTGTTTAAGTGATGATAGTCTCCAGAGTCGCAAGTAGAGTCAGCGATGGCAGCATTTGGAGCCACAAGTGGGTCTTTAAAGAGCCACATGCAGCTCCAGAGCCACAGCCTGCAGGAAGAAATCTGTGACCCCCAAGGAGGTCACAACCCCGGAGTTGTGCACCACTGGATTACATAGAGATGTGAATAAAGAGCCACTGACACCAATGCACACTGGGGGCAGGATTACTGAGTAAGATGATATAATTTTTATATAGTTCCTCTTCAGAATACAGCCACACTTAAGACATTTAAAAATTAATGAGTGGCTACATCATGTAAACAAAACCTGTCCTTACCACGATCAAAAATGCATGCAAAATTGAATGCAAACTTCATCTACTTTAAGCTTTTTTACTTTTAAAAAGGAAGTAAGTGAGAAAATATACAACGGGACCAAGAAAAATTAGTTATTTTTCCACAACAGGAACTTGTCTCTGATTTTGTTAAAAATGTAATGTTAGAATGATTACCTCTAGGCAAGTACATACATCGTTAACTTCACCTTGGTGTGGAAAGTCCACATACGACCTTACACACTAAGTAAGCCCTGTATTAAGGATTTACGTGGGGCATTTGGCCTTGGGCAGCCCTTTATCACTACCAAAAATGTTGTCTTCAATGAATGACATTTCAGTGTTGAGCATAGTCTGAGCAGTATTGTCCCCATCAAGATTGGCTCTGAAGTATTGATAACAAGAGCACTGAGCTTATAAATTAAGTCATGTCACTTCTCTAACAGTAGCTTTACCTATGGTGCAATTCCATTGAACCAAGGCTCTTCACTAAACAGTTATTGGCTTCATTTATAGCACCAATATGTCACACATGCTGCTCCAACCTTTTACCTGAAACCTCCCCCTTCTCCTCCCCCAAAGGTTAGATTCTTTCAGTTTAACAACTGCGCCGAGTGGCCTCTGAAATTATTTTGTCACTGACTGAGATGTTCTAGGATAATTCGGGTGTTGCTACACGCCACGTGCACACAGATAAATTGAAAATGTGAAGTGTCGTTTGACTCAAATTCATAATTTAAAAACCTGGTGTGACATTGTAGGCATTGTAATGTCTTCTGCCACCGGCCTGCTGTGTAATCTTGAGTACCTCAATGCAGAACTGCTATGATGCAGAGAATCGTGATGCCGATCACCTGTCCACAAGAAACCGGATCGCTCCCTGGCTTCCACCAGCCTAGTCACTCCTCGCAGGGTGACACAAACAGCCGTTCCAGTACTGAGATTCCCCATCTCCACCCTCCACATTTTCTCAACTGCCAGACACTTGGACTTTTCCTCTCTGGCTTCTCACCCACAACGGCATGAAACCAGATTCCAGTTATCAGGTCAGCTGGGGATACACACGCCACAGAACGTGCACACCAGCAACCTGCTTGGGGTAAAAATAAACAAAAAGTTTATTTAATAGAAAAATACAGTTTCAAAGATGAAATATGAAGGGAAGCAAATGCAGACAAGTTATACACAAAAACAAACAGAAAGACACTCCCTTGGTCTTTCCATTTCTGTATTAAATCCTTTTCCAAGGCAAGTTACCTGTTGCATCTCAGCAGTTTCCTCGTGTCTGGTAGGGGGTATCCAGCATTCACAGACAACCTTCCAACTTCAAGACTGCCTCTCAGGTTCTGAATGAAAAATTCAGTTTCAGATTTTCAAGTTTCCTTTTTAACAATGCTTTCCTGCTCCCCTTTTTACATGAGCTTCAGAGAGGGGGGATGTCCTCTTGTCTCAATGTCTTTCCATTAACTTTAAAGCTCCACCCTTGTCTTTTCCTAGGCTGGACAATGGTGTAGCCCTTGGAGTTGGCTTCAGGTAAACAACAGGTTAGGAGGTGCCCCTGCCTGACTGATCACTCACTGATGTGCTGTGAGGTGGTGCTGAAGTTTTTTGGATAAATACTTAAATTATAACCATAGTCTGGATATATGTCTTGTGACTATTACATTAGAACATTACAAGCATTCATAAATGTTGTATATGACCAGTTCATTCAAATGCTTATTCTGTGGGGTGCAGGACCTTCCCTTCACCTCCCCATCCAATTCTACATTTGAGGTACCTAAACAATGAGACATTGTTCTGGGAAGGTAGACAGGGCAAATACTGATACAAAATTAGTGACAAAGGTGATGTACAAGAACTGAGGAAGGTGTAACACAAAGAACAAGTCCAAAATCAGCAAACATGTGGCTAATTTGAATGATATGAATAGCCCCACTGAAGCCAGTAGGAGGCAGTGGTTCCAACTGCCACTGACAGTTGTTGCCCAAGATCGCTCAAGTTTAGGTCTCAAAAAACAGGGCATCCAAAATCAGTGGTTAGGTTTGAAAATTTGCTTTAGGCTATAGTACTTGTTCAAAGGTCAGGCCTATTATTTATGGTCCCAGTTATCAAGAGTTGGCTGCTAGTGGCTCACTAAGGCTACGTCTACACGTGCCCCAAACTTCGAAATGGCCACACAAATGGCCATTTCGAAGTTTACTAATGAAGCGCTGAAATGCATATTCAGCGCTTCATTAGCATACGGGCGGCAGCCGCACTTCGAAATTGACGCGGCTTGCCGCCGCGCGGCTCGTCCAGACGGGGCTCCTTTTCGAAAGGACCCCGCCTACTTTGAAGTCCCCTTATTGGATTAAGGGGACTTCGAAGTAGGTGGGGTCCTTTCGAAAAGGAGCCCCGTCTGGACGAGCCGTGCGGCGGCAAGCCGCGTCAATTTCGAAGTGCGGCTGCCGCCCGCATGCTAATGAAGTGCTGAATATGCATTTCAGCGCTTCATTAGTAAACTTGGAAATGGCCATTTGCGTGGCCATTTCGAAGTTTGGGAAACGTGTAGACACGGCCAAATAGTCTTATATGCACTTGTAGTGCAGTTGCACTAGTCTTATATGTTTATTTTTAGTATGAATAATAATAAGCCTTAGTTGTACTAGGAGAGTTATACCAAGTCATCCAGGGCTTAGGTAAGAATGGAATAAACAACAATCTTGGTGAGAACCAGACATTAATATCTTATCAGTTTTCACTTTACGGCTACGTCTACACGTGAAGCCAACATCGAAATAGGCTATTTCGATGAGTAACGTCTACACGTCCTCCAGGGCTGGCAATGTCGATGTTCAACTTCGACGTTGCGCGGCACCACATCGAAATAGGCACTGCGAGGGAACGTCTACACGCCAAAGTAGCACACATCGAAAAAAGGGTGCCAGGCACAGCTGCAGACAGGGTCACAGGGCGGACTCAACAGCAAGCCGCTCCCTTAAAGGGCCCCTCCCAGACACAGTTGCACTAAACAACACAAGATACACAGAGCCTACAACTGGTTGCAGACCCTGTGCCTGCAGCATGGATCCCCAGCTGCCGCAGCAGCAGCCAGAAGCCCTGGGCTAAGGGTTGCTGCCCACGGTGACCATAGAGCCCCGCAGGGGCTGGAGAGAGAGCATCTCTCAACCCCTCAGCTGATGGCCGCCATGGCGGACCCCGCTATTTCGAAGTTGCGGGACGCGCAACGACTACACGGTCCCTACTTCGACGTTGAACGTCGAAGTAGGGCGCTATTCCTATCCCGTCATGGGGTTAGCGACTTTGACGTCTCGCCACCCAACGTCGAAGTTAACTTCGAAATAGCGCCCGGTGCGTGTAGCCGTGACGGGCGCTATTTCGAAGTTAGTGCCGCTACTTCGAAGTAGCGTGCACGTGTAGACACGGCTTACAGCATCATTGTTTTCTGGCAGATATAACTATATGCACTCTATATATGTCCTTATTTCAAAATAAGTATCAGGCCATAGGATGACTAATAAGATCAAGATCCAGGCACTTTGTTCCGTAAGTATAAAAAAGTATTTCATAACACAGGAATGTTACCAGCATGATAAGGTAATGAAAAAGCCTGTCACCAAAATTGAGTTAACAAAGATGTCCTACTTGACTTTGTAATAACTTTTGATTTTGCCCTTGTAATGAACTAAGTAAAGGAAATTTGATTTGGATTTTCCAAGCTGTGTTCCCGGATACTTATGACAAAAACAGATGTTTAAGAAAGCATGAACGTGTATTCCATTGGATTTATGGTATTTATACTATCTTATCTAAGCCAGAATTTGCTTGATAAATTATAGCACCGCTTATGGTGGTCATTCTGATATACTGCACTTTAGGCTATGCAGTGCTTAACTATGAGAGCTGAGCAAATACCTGAATACCAGCACACATTTAAAAAAAATCAACTGGCTTATGCTATTGTTCACTCTCCTTTTATATTCTTTCTGTGTGGCTACACTAGCCAATCACTTTGCTGCCAGGAAAGTTAATGGAAACAGCAAATTTCAAGCAAATACTAGGGAATATTGGTGGCAGGAGAATTGTAAACTTATGTGTTTAGCCTACATAGATTCTTATAATGGCAAATATTGACACCGGAAGTCCGATTCTAACTGTTTTCCTCACCCCATCATGGAGAAAATATCCACTACTGTACGTCCAGGGCTTACAGAGAGGAGAGGCTATAGTTCCCATTATCCTGTTAACACCAGGGGGATTACTCTCTTCCATCTTCCTCTAGGCTCAAGGGAGTGTTTCCATTACAGAATCAAATCAAACAAGGGGACAAAGATAATTCTGAGGTGGGAGATGTATGTCCAATGGAATGATAATGATTAATGTAGGATTTCATGACAAGGTTATTTCACCTCTTCATTTCCAGGTGTTCTAACATATGGAGGGTTTTTTTTTTTTTGGTCTGTTTGTTTCCCCCCCCTGCCCCCCGCCACAGGTGTTGAGTTTTTGTAATGCCAATGTAATTTTAGTTTGGGTTCTTACCTCAGTTCCACTGATGCAAACTTTTTCAACCCTACCTCTTCTAAAACAAAGCATTTTTTTTTGTCCCCCCACCCCTTTGGATGAACATCAGTAAGATTCTCCATCCTCTGCAGGTCTAAATGCTAGTGAAAATATCAAGACTGGAATTATGTCAAGAGACTTACTTGAGCAACTCCCAGCCAATAGCCCAACTGATTTTGCAGGCAGATTCTCTGCCTGTTGAACCATGTGTACTTACAAGCCTGAGGGGTGGGGTAGGGATGCTTCAGACAGGAAGCTTCCATTGGCCAGAAACCAGCCAATGGGCTTGTGCAATGGGTGGGGGCAGTGCTTGAAGCCTCTTCCCACTCCCTCTGAGCTTACAGCTGTTGAAAGGAACAGAGTCCAGCAGCCACATTTCTGAGGGGCATGCAGTGGGCAGGGAGTATGGTAGTCAGGGAGCCTGGATAAGGCTTCCCGCTGAATCTATAGGCTGGATCCTTATTTTGCCTGTCCATGGGCTAGACAATTTGGAGGAGAAGTCAGGAATATGGATGAGAGGTAAGGTCTGCAGGAGTGAATGGAAAATAAGAGGAAAGCCTCCTGCAGGATATCCCGCCCCCAGAATAAAGGAACTTGTATGGCTATCTTTAACTCAAGCAATTCCTCTTTTGAGTGCTTCACTTTGCAACCTCAGCATTCTTCTAACATGTCATTTGCATGCAATTTATATTACAGTAGAGTTCAAAATGCATTAGGTGCTGCACACACAAATAGGAAAATACATTCCCTATCCCAAAGAGCTTACATATGTGGCTGTACAAGAAAAATAATAACACCAGACCTGACCGTACCTGATTTTTTTCTAGCTGAACCCATTTCTAGTCAAATGATTTCTAATAAAAAGGTGAAAACAGTTAATACCTGGTGTGATTCCTAGTTGTTATTTTTTCAGGTTAAGTCTTAATAATCTGTGCAGAATAATAGAACACTAAAACCTCTTTATTTTTACTGGAGGACAGAGGCTTGATCGTGCTGAACTTAACCATATTCTCTCTGTGCAGCACATTATGTAGAAGTCAGTGAAGTATCATATTTTGTAAGATGCAGTATTTCTTCCTGGTTAGATATGAGACACATTTGCCCATGGCCAAATCAGTCCCGACCTCTTCGGTAATCACCATCTTTCTTCCAAAACAAGTTTTAAGGAAATTGCCAGGAAAAATGAGGACACTGAATGGCTACATCTACACGAGCCCCAAACTTCGAAATGGCCACGCAAATGGCCATTTCGAAGTTTACTAATGAAGCGCTGAAATACATATTCAGCGCCTCATTAGCATGCGGGCGGCCGTGGCACTTCGAAAATGACGCGTCTCACCGCCGCGTGTCTCGTCTCCACAGGGCTCTTTTTCAAAAGAACCCCGCCTACTTTGAAGTCCCTTATTCCCATCAGCTCATGGGAATAAGGGGACTTCAAAGTAGGCAGGGTCCTTTCGAAAAGGAGCCCCATCAGGATGAGCCGCGTGGTGGCGAGGCATGTCAATTTCGAAGTGCTGCGGCCGCCCGCATGCTAATAAGACGCTGAATATGTATTTCAGCACTTCATTAGTAAACTTCGAAATGGCCATTTGAGTGGCCATTTCGAAGTTTTTGGCTAGTGCAGACACGGCCAATATGGGGGGAAAATCTGTTACATCAGTTCAAATACTAGAGCAAATTAGCAGATGTAATTAAAAAGAAACATTACAAAGAAAATTGCCTAACAGATTTTATCAATGTTAAAGTCTGCCGATTTAGCCCGAGTTGCTTAAAATACGCTAGATTCAAGTGCACAATTGTTCTTAAAAGGCCAGCAGCTATTTTTGTTGCACACATCAGCTAATTGTTCTCAATATACTTGGCTAACGAAGTTCCTCATGACTGCAAGAGAAAAGTTGAAGCTTTCAGAAACATTTCCCCTTCATGTAGTCAGGCATATTTCACAGGTCTGTATTTCTACAAAGCATAGCTGAATAATACTAAAACTTTATACTTGCCATGACAGAGTTAGGCCCAAGGGGCTCCAGGAGAGTCACAGATGGGAAATTTATTAACCCCAGATTAAAGAGGTCCCTGTTCCCAAGGTAAACGAACAGGCTAATCTAGAACTAGCACAAATTTGTGAGAATGAATCAGGGCATTCAAGCCAATTAAAGCACCTGGAGCCAATTAGGAGGTTTCCAGAGTCAAGTGAGTCAGACTGATCAGAACACCTGGGGCCAATTAAGAACCAGTTAAGACTGGTTTTAAAAGGCTCCCTATGGTTAGAAAGGGCTCCTCTTCTGTTAGCTTAGTGCACATAAGGCACTGAGGAAAGAAAGTACTGTGATGGACCTGGAAGGAGCAAGCACAAGATGGTACTGAAAAGAAGAACCTGTGGGTAAGGAAGGTGCTGGGGAGATCCATGGGGAAGTGGCCCATGGAATTGCAGGCAGCTGCTTTCACAGGGGCCCTTGGCTGAAACCCAGAGAAAAAGGTGGGCCCAGGTTCCATACACCACCCTCTCCCCATTACAGCATGAGACTTGTTTTGGTAAAGGGGTTTGTCCTTCCCAGTACCACTTGGAGGGCCAAACAGACAATGGAATTGGTTTCCCCTCTTTTCCTCACACTGAGCAATGACAAGAGCAGCTCAACAAAGAGCGCTAGAGAAAGTGCCTGAATTGAGGGCTGCTGTGAGCTTCTGAGGCAAGCAATCTGCCTAAAAGCGTGGGACCCACCAAGGTTGAGCAGGAGCTTTGTCACACTCTATTGCCTGTCAGAAAGAGAACATGGGGGTCTAGAATAAATTCAGTATCAAATGAAATCTAGCATTTGCATTTACTGGCACAATATAGTAAGCCTGATACAACCGTAGGACTTGCATCTTGTTAAGCCAACTTTTTCTAGTCCTTATTCTAGGTGTGGCCAGCAAGACCATTTAATACTAGTAATACCATTTCATAGTAAGTGGGACTGACACATTCTATTATAGAGAGCTTCTTATTACTTGGTTTCATTTCTGCTAAACTTTAGCTATTTAGGCTGAAATTCCCCAAGTCAGGCTGAATTTTTTTTTTTTTTTAAATACTAGCCAAAATGGTTCAGCAGTTCCTAAGAATGAAGCTATGAAAAAATAGGTTGTTTTGCCCATTTAAAAAAAAATCATGGTGACTTTTTTTCTTTAAAAGCTCTTGCAGCATAATGCTAAATACTTTGAAAAATGAGGTTCTAAGTGCCTTAAGTTTGGCACCCAAAATTTGTGTCTCTATGTCCCATCTGTCAATATAAGGGAATAATTCCCTGTTTGTCTGACAGTGGTGGTGTGAAAATAAACTGATTGTTTGTGAAGCACCCACATAATGTAAGGATGAGAGCAATGGAAAAGTTTGGGAAGAAATTTCATAATTCCCTCTTTAGAGCAGGCTTGGAATAGTATGCAATAAATAAGGACTAGACTAACACACTGGACAGTAACAAGAAACAAAATTTTGTATTACATAGCTGCTTACTGAATACTGTGCATTGTGTGCTCTGAATGAGGCAGGGCTACTATGAAAATTCCATTAAACACTGAATCATAATGCATAGACACAAGGAGCTGAATTAAAGTTGCCTCTGACACTTCCTCTTTTTGATTGCTTGCCTTTGCAAGTTTAATAATGCTCTTCAATGTGTTGTGTGTGTGTGTGTGTTTGTGCGCACACGTATGTAAGCAGGGTCTGAATGGATGCTCCCCTGACATCTAGGGAGGGGAGGGGGAGTGGGAGGGTATTTATGTGAACACCGTTTGCTCCTACTCTGCTTAAATATTCAGCAGAAAAAAAAAGCGGTACCAAAATGATTGGCTGGTGTTGGGTAAAAATCACCTTAGTGCTGAAAACAGCAGCAGTGAAATATGGCTACCAATGCTGTAATTATTGTGTCCATACTGGGAAGCGGGATATGCTTAACCTGTCCCAAATGAGGTGGTCACCCTCAGTTGAAGGAACCTCCTTTAAGCTAGGGGCTCAAATGCCAGGGCCCTCTGAATGTAAGCTGGGGGTGGTGGGGAGGCAGTTCTAGCCAGGAAACAGCAAACCTTCCCCAAAGATTTTCCCTAGACAGTTTAACCCGTTCCTCCCCACTGTTCCAAGAATAGCACTAACTAGCAGGAATGCCCTCACCCATATGCAGAATACACAGCTGTGCAGGACCCCCAGAATTTTGCTCCTTCACTGGGTCTTAATGGCCATCTACCTGCCTCTTCCAGTCCCTGTCCTGTGCCTGCTGCAGCCTGGTGAGTCTTACTCCAGAGAGGAGCCAAGTAACTTTCAAGTGGAAAAGCCTGTCAGGCCTATTAGCAGAACACTGAGCCAATGAAAGAGCCATTCAAGTGGCGATGAAGCCATTTAACAGGCAGTTGGAACCTCCAGGTACATATTGTCAGGTCCTGAATTTACTGTGCTAGTCTACAGGACCTCCTTTTAACATTTGTTTTGACAAATATTTCATTAGGGTGTTGCTGAGGATCATAAGATCACAGCTCTAAAAACACCATCATCCTGCCCACCCCATCCCAGGCTGCCATGGAGCACAGGAACACCAGTTTATGGGACACAGTACTCTTAGGGACCCTGCTAAATAGGTTTCATCGTGACCCTCTGTTAACTTAATTGCTCAGTCAGTTATGGTAGGACTGTATCTGTGCCTTGCCTTTTAAAAGCTAAAGATAACTGAGAGCCAAAATCGCTCGAGATGGAACTGTTTCTGCCCAACCTGCAAAGAGCCTGACCTACAGAGGTCACAGCAGAGAGGCAGGTAGCAGCAAAAGTCACGAGCAGTTGGCTGGTGAGCAAGTGGCCGGTGAGGTGCAGATGTTCAGCATGTGACCGGCAGGGCAGTTGTCAGAGGGCCAGAGCAAACCTCCCACAGAGGGGTGATGGCTTCTGTTGCTTCAGCCTGAATGGAAAGTTGTTATCATGACCATCAATTTCTGAGAGGTTTGACTTGAGTAATTGCTCATAGATCAAAGCCATGCTTGCTGGCAGTCAACCTCCCTTGAGAATAAGTATACTGGGGAGTTTAGAATGGCTTTGCCTATCAATATATATTCTAATGTCAGTCTCCTAAACCTCTAGGTCATGAAAGTATAGAGGGCTTCTCTTCGGTACCATTTGTTTCCGGAAAAAATAAAAGGGCAGCAATCACCTTTTCAAATTCACTGTCAAGCTCCCTTCTAGAAAGATGGATTCCAGTGGCATGACTTCCTCACTATTGGTCAAAGATTTAGATGCGTCTGTCGAAGTGGGTCTTTGCCCACGAAAGCTTATGCTCCAATAAATCTGTTAGTCTGTAAAGTGCCACAAGACTTTTTGCGGATACAGACTAACATGGCTACCCTTCTGATACCTGTGAAGGCAGGGTTCTCAAAAGTGCTTAAGGGAGCAGTATCAGAGGGGTGGCTGAGTTAGTCCGTATCTTTAAAAAACAACAAGAAGTCCTGGGCACCTTATAAACTAACAAATGTTTTAGAGCACAAGTTTTTGTGGGCAAAGACCCATTTCATCACATGCATGAGCTGGGGGGTTCTGGAGAAGGGTTTAAAGAGGGAGTCTCAGTCAAGAGGAGGGCCAGAGTTGACAAGGTCTCTTCAGTCACAGAGGACGTGGTCCATTATCGGCAATTAATGTGGAGCTGTGAACATCCAGAGGGGAGAAATAACATCAGTTCAATAAGGGAGGATGTGGCCCATTATTAATAGCTAATGTGGATGTGTGAACATCAAGAGTGGAGAAACTCCTTTTGTTTTTGAAAATCTCACTCCTGGTCTTTCTGTCATTAGCTGCGTCTACACTAGCCGGCTATTTCGAAGTAGCCGTGCCAACTTCAAAATAGCGCCCGCCATGTCTACATGTGCCGAGCGCTATTTCAAAGTTGAAATCGATATAAGGTGGCAAGACGTCGAAGTTGCTGTCCTCATCAGGAGATGGGAATAGCGCCCTACTTCGACGTTGAATGTGTTGAACCGCTCCTGGCTGGCTGTGACATGGCCCATGTAAGGGTGCATGAGCCAGGGCCGGAGGGGGTACACCACGTCTGCGATGAGGCAAAGGGGTATGGTGGTGTCCCCCACAGGGATCTCCCGCTGGGGGATGTAGGTCCCCGCCTCCAGCTGGCGACCCAGGCCCAAATTTCTGAACACCTGGGCATCATGCGTGCTGCCAGGCCAGCCAACATAAATGTCCAAGAGGCGGCCCTGGCTGTCCACCAAGGCCTGGAGGACCATGGAATGGTATCTCTTCCTATTGAGGAAGCGTCCTCCGCTGTGCTCCAGGGCATGGATGGGGATATGGGTCCCATCCAGAGCCCCAAAGCAATTTGCGAAGCCCAGGCTGGCAAACCCTGTGATGGCAGCATCCGGGTCCCCAAGCCGCACGAGCCTGTGGAGGAGCAGGGCATTGACTGTGCGGATGACCTGCAGGGGAAGGACATGAGAGAGCACCAGTGAGGGGTGTGCAGGGTGTGTCTGGCCCTCCCCTCCAGCACTCCCCCTGGGCTTCCCCGCTCCCCTGGGTCCTCTTACCTCCATGAGGACAGCCCCGACGGTGGCCTTGCCCACGCCCAGCTGCTGCCCTACGGATTGGTAGCTGTCTGGAGTGGCCAGCTTCCAGACAGCGATGCCGACCCGTTTCTCTACAGTGAGGGCACGTTGCATGGGGGTGTCCTGGTGCCATAAGGCAGGGGTGGGCTACTGGCAGAGCTCCAGGAATGTCTGCCAGCTCATTCGGAAGTTCTGGAGCCAGCGGTCATTGTCCCACTCACCGAGCACCAGCCGTTCCCACCAGTCCATGCTCGTGGGGTATCTCCACAGCTGGCGGCGTATGCGGCCGGGGGGCTGGGAGGGCAGCAAGGTCTGGGGCTGCTTCCTCATCCCCCGAGGAAAGCTCATCTTCCTCAAATAAAAGATGGTCAGCTGCCTCCTGCATGGCACTGAGCAGGGCAGCCACTGCTCCTCCAGGGGCGGGTGTGTGGGCCTCCGGCGGCGGCGGCTGCTGCTGCTGCTGGGGGTCCATGGTGCTTCACGGGGTGTGCGTGCCTGTGGCTCTGCAGACCGCGTGCTGTGCAGGCTGTGTGTGTCTGGGAGGGGCCCTTTAAGGGAGCGGTTTGCTGTTGCCCTGGAAGTGCTAGTCCACCCTGTGACCCTGTCTGCAGCTGTTCCTGGTCCCTTATTTTGATTTGGGCTGCTTTGGTGTGTAGACGCTCCTTTGCAGCGCCTATTTCAATGTAGTGCTGTCCAACGTTGATGTTGAACGTTGATGGCACCAGCCCTGGAGGACGTGTAGACGCTATTTGTCGAAATAGCTTATTTCGATTTCACTACACTGAAATAAGCTATTTTGATGTAGCATCCCAGTGTAGACATAGCTATTGTGTATTAAACGTGTGAGAGAAGCATGCTAATAAGAGACTCTATTTCCTGGTCCAAGTCACACAACCTGGCTCATAGTTACACAAGACTATAACCCTTGTTAATGCTTCAGTGTACCACATCTTTGGACACTTGCCAAGTTCTTTACTTCCATGAAGGCTCACAAACTGGGGCTGTTTATGCCCAGTATGAGCTTGTCACTACATCGTTAAGTTAGCAGAAATTGACTCCAGCAGCACAGTCAATGTGGCTTATAAATCTTGTAAGCATCCCTGACAAAACATGGGTCTCACTAAAGTTACATGCACAAATCCATGCAGCCATTTCTGACTTGTATAAGGATATTTAAACACACTTATCTCGCACTTTAAAAACAAAGAAGTTTTGTTGAAGTGGGTCTTTGCCCACAAAAGCTTATGCTCCAAAACATCTTTTAGTCTATAAGGTGCCACAAGACCTCTTGTTGTTTTTGAAGATACAGACTAACTTGGCTACCTCTCTGATACTTCCATTTTAAAGAAATTCCCAAACAGAAGATGATAGCGTAAGGTTACTGAGAAGGTTGAGAATATTAAAAATCGAGGGGCGGGGGTGGGAAAACCCAGAAACCAGCATTTGCTAATAAGGCAGGAAATCTGTGTTTAAAGTTTTAATACCAATATCAACTTTGTCTCTGTATTCTTGCCCATCCTTCACCTATATAGCAGGAATATCTTTTGAGTAAGGGCCAGCGGTCACTACTAACTTCATCCATATTATTGATGATGATGGAACGCAGCTATATTCAACAGCTATGGCACAGGCTAGAGACCCAATTTTCCTTCAGTTGACACATATGACCAGGCCAGAGATTTGTCTATTACCTGTATGTATTGTCTGGGGGAAAAAGCCCACTCCAATCTACCATTTCTCTTAGTATGTGCTGCACAACACAATCTGTTTTGTCCACTCTCCCTATAGAGGTGAGTGCACTCCTTTACCCAGCCAACAGGGGTAAGAGCATACCTTCCAGAAATAGTCCAGAGCTGCACTTACCCTACACATAATGGGACTGATTCTCACTTACACTAGGACACCTTGATACTGCAGTGGGAGAGCATGGGGATATTGAAGTGAGTGTTAGTGCAAGTTACATCAATCTTAAGGTCCATTTACGCTGCCAGTACTGTGGAGAGGAGCTTTAATATCAATGAAAATGGGGTCCAATAACTCTAGCATACCCCACACCCTTTAGAAGTGACATTTCTTTTAGCCTGTCTCCCCAGGGCTGAGAGAGATGCTGCTGTTGGCATCTCTGCATGGATGCCCTGACTGACAGCCTCCTTCTGCCTCAGTCAGCCACAAGCAGTCAGCTTCCGTTTGTTCCCATGGCAGTCCCTTCAGGCCAGTCAACAAGTCATGCCATCTTCCTTGAAGCAATAACAGTGCATCAGGGGCCAAATCCCATCCCCAGTGCTCAGCATGAGTACTTGATGGAGCCACTGGTGCATTTGCAGTAAGTCCCCCACATGCAATACATCCCCTCCACAAGACATGGATTGGAAGTGGAGCCACTCCACACCTCTTACTCTGCCCCACCGCTGTCTCTTTATAGAAATAGGGACCAAGAAATCCTGTATCCCTCCCATAGCCCATCCTTGTCCCATTTTCAATCCCTTCTTTCCAAAGCAGTGAGGTCCCACAGAGCCAGAAGCCACACCGTGCGTTTCTTTTGCATGCACATTTTTCAAAGGCTAACAGGTTTTTTCCCTGTATCTTTGCCTCTAGTTTCCTCCACCTCAGAGAAACCTTCAAAACTCTATTTTAGGCCAGTGTTGGATTTAATAAGACCCACCTCACCTGGTTGCCAAGAAAAGCTCTGCATTTCTGTACAGGATCCTGACACCACTGTCACATACAGCTAGTGAACATAGAATAATATGGGGATTGTGAGCTGTATGCTGAAGGATTTTATGTGTGTGTTTGAGGTTTATTAGAGATATTCTGTAAAAATGACACCAGCATTTTGCTCATCGTTTTGAAAAGCCCATGGTTTGAGTTAGTTGTACAATTCTCTTGATGGTACCACATCTACTGTGGGTTCTGTTTGAAAAGGTGCAAACCCATAGGAGTTATGCTACCAACGAAAGTGCCAAACGTCTCTTATTGAATTGATCATTGGATGGAAGAATGCACTTTTTTATAAAACAGAGGTCTCACAGTTACCTGCGCCTTTCATTGTGTGAGATGGTATTTATTAGATGGAAATTTTTATATCGACTTGACTTTCTATATTCTTTTCTGCTATAACTTATACCTATAAAGACTGGATTTTCATACTGTGTGTAAGTTATTCATGGACTCACAAACATACACATTGGTTTGTTTTGTTAACATTTTGAATATCAGTGTGAACATAACTGTGACCCCAAAATAGATTTCTATTCAGGGTTTAGGATTATTAATGAACAGCAAAGGTAATCATAAAAAGGATTATGTATTGTAGCTCGCGTTTTGTCTTCAGTCACAGGACGTGTTATTTTTATCAACAAAAATCCAGTGTAATTCTCTTAAGAAAGTTGAATAATAAGCTTGTCTTAAATCAAGAATCAACCTATTGGCTCCTAGCTCTGTTTTGAAATAAGCAGTACTGTGCTAGCCTTCATTTAGCTGTTCTTTCAGTCTGTGTTTCCCATGAACTTTGTCTATAGGAAAACTGTATATACAAAACTGGGCTCAATCATTGCCATTATTGGAATTAACTTCTGAAGGAGCTGAGTAGAAAAACATTTACGTGCTGTGCACCTTGTAAGATTAATATATAATCTTGGTATACTAAGATTTGCTATTTTTGGTCACCTCAGCAGAAGCCGTTGAGAAAGGTGGGTGGAGAATCCACCTTTCAAACTTTGTTGTTGTTCCAAGAACAGACACATTTTTATACAAATTTGGGAAATGTATATGCATGGCTCTTTGAGTTTGTGTTAAGAATTTAAGCAGGGTGGAAATCAAAATACATGCATCTGTGTGAAGAATGTATTCAGGTCCTGGGGAGATTTGACACAGAAACTGCCTGACAGTGTGTGACCGGACATACTGGTACCTTGCAGGCTGGCTACTATGTACTTCCCCTGAGTACATTTAACTCCCTTTCTATTGCTTTTGGACTAAGTCTCCTTGGAAATTAATGGCTTCCTCAGTGGCACATGATGTGATATACTTTGCTGTGAACAGACATGTTAACTAAAACAAAACAATAAAACACCGAATTTGGTATCCAAGTGCCTGGCAACCACTGGGAACCTTCATAAAAATAGGCTTCAAACAAAATACCCTGAGAGAGAAAAGGAAACCAAATCTAAACAAACCCCAGAACGGAAGTCCTAAAAAATTATCTTTGGGCTGAGCCTTAAGACCTGTGGTGCATCAGTGCAGAGAGGAAATGGGGGCATATGGAGCAAACATTAGTCCCCTTGTGTTAGCTGCTCACACTGCTAGAGCCTCTAGGGAGGAGAGAACAGCAGCTCCCTCTGGCTACGTCTACACGTGAAGCCTACTTCGAAGTAGCTTATTTCGATGTAGAGACATCGAAATAGCCTATTTCGATGAATAACGTCTACACGTCCTCCAGGGCTGGCAACGTCGATGTTCAACTTCGACGTTGCGCGGCACCACATCGAAATAGGCGCTGCGAGGGAAAGTCTACACGCCAAAGTAGCACACATCGAAATAAGGGTGCCAGGAACAGCTGCAGACAGGGTCACAGGGCGGACTCAACAGCAAGCCGCTCCCTGAAAGGGCCCTTCCCAGACACAGTTGCACTAAACAACACAAGATACACAGAGCCGACAACTGGTTGCAGACCCTGTGTATGCAGCATGGATCCCCAGCTGCGGCAGCAGCAGCCAGAAGCTAAGGGCTGCTGCACACGATGACCATAGAGCCCCGCAGGGGCTGGAGAGAGAGCGTCTCTCAACCCCTCAGCTGATGGCTGCCATGGCGGACCCCGCAATTTCGATGTTGCAGGACGCGCAACGACTACACGGTCCCTACTTTGATGTTGAACGTCAAAGTAGGGCGCTATTCCCATCCCTTCATGGGGTTAGCAGCTTCAACGTCTCGCCGCCTAACGTCAATGTTAACTTCGAAATAGCGCCCGACATGTGTAGCCATGACAGGCGCTATTTCGAAGTTAGTGCCGCTACTTCGAAGTAGCGTGTACGTGTAGACACGGCTTCTGTGTGCAGGAGAGCAGCAAGTCAAGTAATGGTGGGCAGCCTCTGGCCCATTGGGGTTCTGTGTGTGGCCTGCGAGACATTTTGTTTACCATCACCTACAGGGTTGCTAGATTCTGCAGATCTCTGCCTGTATCTTTTTTCCTACCAGTATTACTAACGTGACATGCAGGTAGAAGCAAAGGCACATGAAGTGAAGTGCATGTGATTTCCTGCATTGGCTCTGAGACCCATGCTCTGTCTTTACATCCAGTCAACCCACTGCTATGGCAACCCCACAAATTCTTGGTATGCAAACACAGTTAGCAAAAATATCCTATCCTAGAAGATCATCTTGATTACAACAGTCTTGCGACTCACTGAAATGCAGTAGGGCCACTCTCATGGCCCACAGAGTAGCCAAATTGCCCGTCACTGAGGTGGAGCGTTGGTTAAGCTTTGGCCTCAACCATGCACTTCTCAGAAAGGGAGGAGGAATGCTTACAACCAAAAAGATTAGTGTCAGCTCCACAACATCAATGAAATACTCGCTGTACTCCCAGGACAGTGTAGTCACAAGCAATATTAAAGTTAAGCCGTTTAAAAAAAAAAAAAAAAGGCAGGTCGGTTGTGAAAATGGCTACATGGACTTCAGCATCTGTTGTGTCTCACTGGTGCAGTATCAGGCTAGCAGATGGCTTTCCTTGCTGGCAGACCTGTAGCTTCAACCAACACTCCCAGTCTGTGTACACCACCCTGGAAAATCGACCTGCTCAAGGGCTATCTTCCAGGGTTTGATTTTTGTGTGTCTAGTACAGACACATGAAATTGACATCTCAGAGATCGCAGTTGATCCTTGTACTCCTCACGAGACACTCGAAGTAAGGGAGGTCAGTGGGAGAAACTCTCCTGTCAGCCTTCCCCCATTAAGACAGACAAGTTAGCCAAGCACAGATACATCGATTTTTAGCTATGCAGTTGGCGTAGCTAGAGCTGCGTATCAGCAGTTGACTATCTTAGTCTAGTGTAGGCGCAACCTCAAAGTCAGACTGAATTCACCAGGGATAAAGATCCTGCAGACTGAATTAGGTCCCCAGCTATACCTGTCAACACCATTTTCCTTCATTAAGGCAACAGTTCAGTAGTCAAGGGCAGAATCTGGCCTGAAGAAAGTTAATTACTTGAACAACACGCGGGAAGGAAAGAACCCATTGAAAAAACACTTTTTGTGTTTGTGAAATGAGAAAATTTGGTATGTAATTAGAGAGAAATAATAAACATGGAACCACATAGTGATGTTTTTCAGATTAGAAACAGACTACAATTTCAGTTTTACATCTAGGAAGCAGTTGGTGCCATTTGGTTATAGCAGCATATTGGCTTCTCCTCTTCAATCTGTGGCCAATATTCTGGGCCTGATCCAAAGGTGATTGAAGACTCTCCTTGAATTCAGTCAGTTCCCCAAAGAACTCAACCAAGCCGTTTAACTTTTCTGCTGTGCCTTTTCTCGAATGGGTACCCTGCCGCTCCTTTAAACAAAGGTTCTGTTTGTAATGATGTATGCTTGTAAGCTGCTTTCGAAAAGGTTGAATGGAAGCCCCTGTACAAATGCCATGTCCAAATAAGGTATTTCTAACAAGGTGTCATTTTACTTAATTGCCAGCTTTTTCATAAATTGCAGCTGCAGATCCCCATTTCCATGAAAGTCTATTGCAATATAAATGATAATCCACAGCAGTATGAGAAAAGAATATGCTACTCCAGATTTTATTTACTATGTTGGGTGTTTTACAGTGGAATTTCCCTGTGCAGCTGTGTCTACTCCTTAACCTCCAGAGATGATATTCTAAGGACAGTGAACATAATTAAAGTGATTCTTTCCTAGTTTAAAATCTCTTTCCTGTTTCTGCCTGTGAAATTGTCAACGGATGCCCATTATGCTCATGTTGTTTGCAGTATGAACATTAATCTACTGGGAACTGGATTGAGACCAGTAACTGATACCACACATGTTGAATAGTAACAAAGAGGAAGCCGTGCTAGTCTATACACTATCAAAACAAAAAGCAGTCAAATAGCACTTTAAAGACTACCAAAATGGTTTGTTTAAGTGAGCTTTCGTGGGACAGACCCACTTGGTCTGAAGAAGTGGGTCTGTCCTACGAAAGCTCACCTAATAAACCATTTTGCTAGTCTTTAAAGTGCTACTTGACTGCTTTTTGTTTTGATACCACACAGATCACCAAGTAGTATTAAGTTTTGATTCTGTAAAGTAGGTAGAACTAAGGTCAGTTACACAGAAGCAAATGAAGTTACTGCCATCTCCTCTTTTAATTCTGCCTGTTAGAAAGTCTCTGGCTACATCTACACTAGAGGTTTTTGTCAACCAGGTAGCTGTTTTGTTTACAAAACCTGCAGAGCGTCTGCATTAAAAATGTATTCTGTCAATATACTGTGGACAGAACCCGGAACTTTTGGTGACAGCCTTCTGCCTCTCACCTCATGAGGTGTAACACCTTTCTTGACATAACCTGTTGACAAAAAAGTCACACAGACTATCCAGGGGGCCCTCTATTGACAGATGGGGCTTCTGGGTCACTGGGCAGCCCTGTCTGCTGTGCTTCCGGTCAGCCGTTCTGTTGAGCGTGGTCAGACAGTCTGGCTGCTCTCTGCCGACAGAGCGGATCAACAATGATCCGCTTTCATATGTGGTCATGATCTGTTGACAGAAGTTTTGTTGGAAGATCTCTTCTGACAGCAACTTCTGTCAACAGATCGCTCTAGTATAGACGTAGCCTATGTGTATTGTTACCACACTTTGAGATACCATGTCACTAACAGCAGGGGATGTTTCTTGTACAGTGTTTCTCGTATAAACTCAGTACTTTTTCCTCAATGTCATTGCTCTCTGGAACAGAAGTAATAGACTGAAATCATCTGTGTTTGGTTAGACAGCCCATCCTAGGTTCTCGACTTTTTTTTTCATTTCTACAGCATATTTAGAAATGAAAGGCACATTGTTCATGATGGGTGGTTTAAATTGATGCACCCCAGTGAAATCTGCAAGGAGCAGGCAAACTGCCATTACTAGCATTTTCAGGAAATATTTGCATAAGGAAAGTAGAACTTTGGTCTTTATTTCCAATTATTCATAATGTCAACTGAGTCCTGGAGCTAGTAAAATACTAAACATCAGCCAGCACTGTTATATGCATGAAGTTGGCATTTAACAGGGCATTAAATATTTTGGCCATATTTGTAGACTTTTTCTCTTATAAATACCAATTCAATTACAGACTTTATTTTCTAATTTTAGTTATTTATTCCTGACTCTCTCAATCTCCTTTTCCAGTTCTCAGAGGTTTTGTCCTGCTTTTTAGTCTTGATTTGCTCTGGATTAGCTACCTGCATCTATATTTAGGCACCTATAGAAGTGGGCTGATTTCAAAGGTTCTGATCACCATGGCTTTAATTTTCATAAGTGCTGACATTTCACAAGTCCCAGTGCAGTCCATGAAACCCCACTTAAGGTTGATCTTCTGTGGTTCAATTTCACATGTCTAGCAGGGATATGTGAAATTGACCTCTCATAGGTCGCAGTCGACCCCTGTACTCTTTGGACATGTGAGGAGTAAGGGAGGTTGATCGGACAAACTCTCATGTTGACCTGGTTCAGTAGGGGTGATCAAGTAAGCTGAGCGCAGATGGGTTGATTCTAGCTACGCAACTGCTGTAACTAGAATTGTGTATCATCAGTCAACTTTCTTTGCCTATTGTAGACAGCTTAAGACTAAGGCTCCTCAAAACTGCCTATGTAAGTCCCAGTTGCTGTTAATATTAATGAGAACTGAATGCCCAAATCCCCTACGGCCTTGAAAAATCCCAGTCTACCTTTGCACTTGGAACCCCAGAAGATCAGCCCTAAGTGGATTGATCTTTCAGGCTAGTGTAGACATAGCCTTAGTTACCTACATTTAAAACCCCCAAGTTTGAAAGTCTGGGTCCAAAATATTGCTGTTACCATCCTGTGAGCCACCCAATTCTTCACTCTTATGTCTCCTCATACTATTCTCCATGCTGAGAATAATTTAAGATAACCCTTTAAAACAATGCAGAAGAAATGCGCATCAGCATATCTGCTGTGGCTATAATCTCAAACGTAATTTACATTTTAACCCTGGCACTACGGTACCTTAACTCACTCATTATACCAATCATATTTTTTTTTATGTTGTAGAATGATAGAGGCTGATGATAATGTGATAGCTAAAGAGCAGCTACTTCACCCCCCCAGGAATAACAAAAAGAACTCATCACAATGCACAGTGGCATGGCTCTTATAATTGTTTTCACTCAGTGCTCAAACAACTAACATTAGGGCTGACAGTTGCATGGGTGAGGTGGTATAAAATTCAGACAATACTATTTTGCTCAGCACTCTGTAAACTTTAGACAGCATTCTGGCCAAAACACAGTCCCAGGCTTGCCTGAGTACATACAGCAACACTTACTGATTCATGGAAGACATTGGGTGAAATTCTTCCTTCCCCACATGAAGCCTATGTAGTCAGGCTCTGTGTGGGGAACTCAGCAATGATTGGAGAGGAAGAAGAGGAACCCAGTTAGACTATGTCTACACTAGGGGGCTTTGTCAACAAAACACCAGTTTTGTCAACAAAACTGCGGAAGCATCCAGATTCCCAAAGTGTTCTGTTGACAGCAAATCGACAGAATGCAGCACTTCTGTTGACAGTCTTATCCCACTCCCCACAAAGCATAACGTCTCTGTCGACAGAGATCTGTCGACAGAAATCTGGTCTGAACATTCGGGGGGTCCCTCTGTTGACAGGCAGGGCTGGCGGGACAGCGGGCAGCCCTGTCTGCTGTGCTTCCAGTTGGTTGTTTTGTTGAGAGAGCAGCTGGGCAGTCCAGCCACTCTTTGTCGATAGAGGGGTTCACTCTTGTGATCCCTTTGAAAATTTGGCCACAATCTGTCAACAGAAGTTTTATCAGAAGATTTCTTCCAACAAAAAATTTCTGTTGACATAACGCTATAATCTAGGCGTAGCCTCATGGTTTGTAGACTAAAACAAGAGGGGTAACTTCAGACTAACCAGTCTAAAGAAACAAACAGAGGAGAGTTGCCTGTCTTGGATGTATTTTCCCAGAGAAAGTGGAGATAGTGAGTCATAGGGTCTGAAGGTATAAAGACATACCTGATAGTTCAGGGTATGTCTATACTTAGCAGGAGATTAACCCATTCAGGGTTGATCTTCTCAAGTTTGATTCCGTGCATCTGGTAAAGATGTGCATAATCAATCTTTCCAGGGTTGACAGCTAACCCCCGTGCTCCTCCTCTTATGAGGAGTCTGGGAGCTTGACGGGAGAAATGCTCCCATCGATCTCCCTCTGTGAGGACAGACCTTACAGTTGACCACACGTACCTCAAATCTAGCTATGCAATTGCTGTAGCTAGAATTATGTATCTGCAGTTGACTGTAAGGTCTAGTGTAGATCAAGCCTAAGATCTCCCTCTACTGTCGTCCAGATGCCATGATTTCACACAGGTTGTTTGGAATGTACAGGACCTGAAGACGGAAGGGTAATGGAAAAGTACAGGCTGGCTGAGAAGAAAGAATGAGAAATGTTGAGATTAACGTGCGACATGAGTCACAGGAATGGTGTGTGTGCAGGGTCTAGAAAGGACCTTGGGAAGCGAGGATGTCAGAGAGGTTGTAGGCTTGTAGAGTAGTGGTTTATTTTGTGTACCTGTTTGTTTGGGCAAGGACATTGCTTATATATATGCACGCATATATATTGGCAACAAGGCTGCTGGACCAATTTGTATGGTGGGGGCTGCTGAGAACCACTGAATCAAACTGTAAACCCGGTATACAACAAAAGCATTTCATACCAGGGGGTCCTGCTATACCCCATAGTCCTAGTGCCTATGATTGACAATGCTGGGACTGTTTTGTTGCATGTTTCTCCATGCATATGAGCAGTGCCCACACAGCTTGCAACTTTTTAATTTGAATACCCTTCATAGTCCTAGAAAACAAGATGAGGCTTTTTAAAAGGCAATTGTTATGTTAGCTTGCTAATATCAAGAGTAAGCAGAGAACTTGGAAAGCCTAAAATACTCACTCAGAGTCCATAACCAAAACTTTGGTTGTTTTGGGGTTTGCCACTGGAAAGGCAAAAAGCAACTGAGATTTTTCCAGGAACATACCGCAGATGCAAAAGTCCAACTCCAATAATTATACTCCAGCATCATCTTGCCAATTTCCAACCCAACTTCTATCGTCACATATTTGTACTTCTAAATTATCATCCAAAGAAATCTAAATTCTGAAGCTTGGTGGGCTTGTCCACCACCAGTTACTAGTATAATGAAGACGTATAAAGGCATTCAAATTTCCTATGAGTATTTCAGCTTGTTATCCAGTTGTCAGAAATCATCAGTATCACTATAGATTTATTTGTTGTAATTCTAGTTAGCTGAAAAAATGAAATGATGTGCAGAGAATACAGGATGACAGCACTTTTCCCATGTTAATGCTGCACAGGCTGGGAAGAGGATTTATCATCAGCAATGTTATACTGATACTGCGTTAAAGTTACATAAGAGAGAAACTACAATAAAAAAGGGGAAAATATGTCCTAGATTTAGTTTGAAAGAGAAATTCAATGTACCTATTTGTTTGGACAACCATGTTCTCAGTCTTTTTCAAAGCTGTAAGGGTTGGCATTTGGGTGACCTTAGCATTACTGCAAATGCATGCGCCAAAAGTCTTTCTTGTGAGTGATCTTTGCTCTGGAAAAGCCTACATCTTCATCTGTTTTAAGGATTTTGACTTGAGAAAATTTTTTCTTTTTTTTTTTTTAAATTTCATCGGTATAAAGCAAATGTTAACCTCTGAAATTAAAAAATTAGTAGAGGACAAAATCCTAAAGCTGCTCAACATCCTCTCTTCCTTACCATTGGATGCAATGGGATCTGAAAGAATTACATTCCTGGCAGGGTTAGGCCTGAGAATCAACTCTTGGAAGCAAACCAGGTAGCTGTTTCAAACACAAATCAAATTCTGCAAGGTGAACAGGGAGGTGTTAATTTTTAAAATATTAAAAGAATAAATGGAATTGGAATTTCACAAGCACCTAGCTGTGTGGATAATGGTTTGTGGGCTGTTGCTTTTTTGTTTTGGTTTGGTTTACTGGCAATCCTGAAAAAAAATTTAAAGAGGGGAGAGAATGAAACATTTCACATCAATCCAAAATGTTCGTAAATTTTCAGCAAATTGAAAAATATGTAAAAAAATCAGTATCACCAAATCTGTAGTCCACTGTCCGACTGAGGAATCATTATGGTAGTATATTTCGATTTATCTATATTATTGTGTCAGGATTGAGGTACCATCCTGGCCCTCACAGCTCCTTCAGATGTGTGTCAATTGTTTCTTTTGATAGATGTACTGTACAGCATCAGTGTTTATACTAAAGAAAGAGGAGATGGCAGAACCTTAATTTAGCCTTTAATTGTCACCCAGACGGTATTATATGCTGCATTTCAGGTCTTGGAAATCACAGATTCATTGATTAAGGCTAAAAGTGACATTTGGGGAGTGGGACGTCAAGATAACTTGAGTGCATGAGACTGTTGCCCTCTGGGCTGCAACCTTCAGAGGACAAAGACCCTAATATTACTGCATTTAAAAATCCTTTTTAGTTCAAGTGCAGAGAGATTTGGCTGATAAGCAGAAATTCCAGAATCCTGTTCCTATTGCCCCAGTGTGTGATTTTTTTTATCTGACATCATGGCTACATCTACAGTAGCACACTACGTCGAAGTAGCCTATTTTGATGTAAGAACATTGAAATAGGCTACTTCGACACGTATCGTCTACACATCCTCCAGGGCTGGTGCCATCGAAGTAGCAATGGAGAAAATTAAAAGGCGCTTGCCCCAGAAGGAAATGCAGAGCGTACACACACACACACACACACACACAAGCGCTCCCCGTCGAAATAAGGGGCCAGCAAAGCCCCAAGCTGCTCCCTTAAAGGGCCCCTCCCAGACATACTCGCCCTGCACAGCACGAGATCCACAGAGCCAACAACCGGTTGCAGACCCCATGCACACAGCATGGACCCCCCGCAGCTGCAGCAGCAGCAGCCAGAAGCCCTGGGCTAAGGGCTGCTGCACGCGGCTACCATAGAGCCCCACAGGGGCTGGACAGAGCATCTCTCAACCCCTCAGCTGATGGCCGCCATGGAGGACTCTGCTATTTCGATGTAGTGGGACACGGATCGTGTACACATGCCCTACTTAGACGCTGAACATTGAAGTAGGGCGCTATTCCCTTCTTCGGATAGGAATAGCGATTTCGATGTCTCACTGCCTAATGTCAATTTCAACATTTGAAATAGGTCACGACACGTGTGGATGCAACGTGTACTATTTCGACATTGTGCCAGCTACTTTGAAGTAGCTGGCTACTGTAGACATACGCCATGTGGGTCATACAGATGGGTTATAGCATGCTGGCCATCACTCAAGAAGACTCAACTTTCTTAGATAAATTATTATAATCCTGTTTCTACTGAAATAAATGGAATTTCACCAGTGTAAACCACATATAAATCATCTAGAATCAGGCCTGCTGTGTCTGATTTAAAGGTTGAATTTTAGGACAGGAGCCACATCTTTGTCTTTTATGTAGAATGGGCAAAAACTCAAGATATTGTTACATTTTTTCATAATCATCCATCCATCCTTAACAGTCATCTATCGGCATGAATCTCAAGTGCCAGGTTTGAGAAGTAAAATCTCATGTATCAAGAGTCAGAAAGCTACTAGCAGGGGTCCTGCTGTGGCTGCTCATTATCAGCCATTAGACTCTGAGACAACCAGGAGCATTTAACATATAAAAGCTGTGCTGCCTTTTGGTTGTGGTATTGCTTAGCTAGGATGTATTTTAGCTTGCTAGTGACTTTTAGTGTGTTTTTTTTTTTTTCAAATGGAACCAAGCAAGCTTTATTAATTGCTAACATTCCCAAAACAATGGCTTTCAGGAAGCAAGTTTTGTATGGTTTCAACCATATTTTTGGCAAATTATACAGGGCAGAAAGCTCAACGTGGCATTTGCTATGTATGTGAGAAACATTGTTTATTAAGTGATACATATCAATGAGATATTATTAAATTAGATTTACATTTAGTGGGCACAAGACATGGACAGGCAACAGATGGTCTTGATTGACTTGTGAAATTGCATAAGCCAAGCTGGAAGTATATGGTTTCATGTCAGCTCTCATGGTGAAGCAGAATGGCAGAGGAGGAGAAGGAGGGCACAATGGAGACTGAGTGATGGTGCAGCAGGAGGTGAAGCTAAAGACAACAGGAGCATAGGGAACAGATGTTAAGGGGCTGTTTTCATGAGCATCCCCTTGTGTCCAGCCGAATGGACACACAAGAACATGAGCTAAATGAGAACATGATATGAGAAAATGGAAGGTGGATTGATTATTTCTTTGTGAAACAGTAGAGAACAAATGAAGGAATGTCGCTGTTCCAACATGTGACGCATCTCCTAATTCCCAGGTAGTCTGTGAAATGAGTAAGATTTTTTTTCAAAAGCAAATGTCACCAGTACTCGATGATGATGATGATAGACAATGCATGTTATCCTATAATTCTCAATAGAAGGTGCTTGTGTGCGTCTTTCAAGTATCTGTTTATGTATTGCATATATGTATTGGGGTGCGGGTGCCTCACTTTGAGACTCAGATAAAAGTAAATACACTTCCTCATTTATCTTCACACATAGTTCACGGTATTTATCAAAGCACCTCCAGTAAGATGCTTGGAAAAATCATAATGGGATTATTCATTCAAGCCCCTCTAGGTTACTCAGAAAATGAGACTCACAGTCAAGTACGGTATTGGTCTGTAAGGGCTCTATCTCACAATGGTGTCATTGAGCCACAGGGGGTCATTCCGCATGTGTATGTTCTCTGTGCATTTTTAGTTAAACCATACTATATATCAGTCCATAGATGGGGAAGTAAGCAAAAGATACGCACCAATTATCTGCCAATTGAAGATTTCAGAGTGGGTAAATTGAGGGTCTTATGCAGTCTGCACCAACAGAAGCCAAACTTATACTAAATTTATTATTCCCCTAGATGTCTAAATGTAGGGTCAGCTTGTGACCCAGCTCTTCGGCAGGTGTAAATTGGCATGGTTCCATTGAAGTCAAAATGGAGTTATGCTAATTTATCCAGTTGGGGGTCTGGACCGGTATCTCTACAGCACTAGAAACAGCTAGGAAATTATGACGCTCAGAAGATGCACCATAAAGGAGTGCAGCATGTGCTGCCCTACCTGGCCAGTCAGGTATGCTAGCTGATGAGGAAGAGGACCATGGACTTTTTCCTACCTTGCTTCTTTAATGGCCTTTACAACTAGAAAGGAAGTCCAAGGGACTGCAATTGTGGCCACCTAGTGAGTAGGGATTAAGTTAGTTAGAGGTGGGTCATTCCCTCTAGCACCAGCCCCAGTTTGACCTTTGTTCTGTATGATCCATGCCTGAAGAAAACTTTGGAGCTCTTCCTCACTTCGCTTTTTGAATATCTGCTGTTCAGCAGAGTGAAGATGTAGACAAGGGTGATGAGGGCAAGAATTTCCTCCCTCAGCCAATCAGATTTTGGAATGATGAGAAGCATGAGAGCTGAAGGCATTACAACACAGTCCATTGTAATTCACCCAGTATGTGAAAAATTAACCATTCTAATGATAACCGTTGCACTAAATCTTGTCAGGACATGAATCCAGCCTCTCCTTAAAGATGAAAGTATGAAAACAGCTACAGCGCTCATTCTCCTTTGTCAAATCTTAAGGTTTGTAATCTTGCGCTCCACTCTGAGACACCATATGGCAAAAGAAACAACACGTAGAACTGTTTTCTGTAGAACTGTAGTAGACAAGAATACCAAACAATTTCACAAAACCACTAAATATTTGGCCAGCTTCTAGTCTACTGTAATTTTTAAAAAAATGCTGAAGATAAATGTTTGTTGCAGGGGAAACATCCCCAGGGTATAGCTGACCTATTAATTAACAGATCATTTTAATTTTCCCATATAGCCCGTTCCATAATCTATACTTTGTTAAAAAGTGACTACCACACTAATTAAGCCTTTCTAAAGCTTTGAAAGGCATTTGAATTGTGAGTGAGTGATGCTTTGGCTCTTCTGGCATGTAATGTGTAGAATGTCTGGCCAGTTCTCCAGACTTCTTTCACATATGTTACTGATCCAAAATAATTTCACCCGACACCCTTGAGTGGAATCACAGGTTTGCCAATTTCCATTTCATGTATCTTCTCTAAATATCTGAAAATTTCGGCTTCTAAAGCATTGGTGATTTCTCCAAAGCTGTGTGTGACAGGCATGTTCAATGTCCAAAGTTAATTGACCAAGACAATGTATAGTATTAATATTGATTCTGAAAATAACATCAAAAGAGAAATAAAAAATGTTTGTATCTGCACCAGGAATGATAGCTTATTCAGCAGACATGCAAACTCTAGGGCATTTCCTGGTGGGATAGGTACTTTTAAACAAGTGATGATGTGCAGATTAGCAACAAGCCATATGCATCTAGTTGAAAATGTAACCTCATAGCTGTGGTGACATTTCCCTGAACCTGCAGAAGTCTGAAAGGAATAAAAAATCCCTCAATGTCTTTGTACTGTATAATTTCAATTATCTCAATTTTCTGAGCACCAAGTCAGCACTTTTTCGAGCACTGTGTATGTCAAAAGAAAATTTTATCAACAAAAGTTTCATATTCTGATTTCCTTCGACTTTACAGCAAGCTGAATTCTGGTTCAGTTTTAAATGCTGGTAAAACTGCCAAAATATGAAAACATATAATATTATGGATTATAACATCATCCAGTGTGTTTTGTCTTCTAACCAGTGGTGTGCAACTTTAAGCAATGTGGCCATGGCGTCCATGCAGAACTTCACTGGAGTAGAACTATATGACTTGTTACATGAACCTGACTATGTAAGTTTTACCAGTCCTTCATCCTTCTATTCCCAAAGCACCATCTGGACATTACCCTCTACACCACCACCACCAACCCCCACCCCTACCCCCAGTTTGCTGTTCTATTTGGAGAGGGTAGCTAGTGGCTTGAACACCTGCTGTTTCTTTGGAGGGGTAGCCTCCTGTCTGTAGACTTAATTGACATTCTTCATGTTATAAATCAATGGCTAGTTAACAATGCTGGGGATTTTTTTCCATGTTAAAGATCTTTTGTGAGTCAATTACATGGCCAGATTTCATCTCCTTTCCCCCACAACTTCTATCAGCAAGGTATACAAGGGTAAATTAATTATTCAAGCTATAAAGAAAGGATTATGCCTATTGATTCTTGAACTTTTACCAAAATGGACACCCATACTCCCATAACGGAGCAGAAGTAAGAAGCACTTTGCAATGTCAGCTACCAGGTAGATTTGGAAAAACAAGTGCATGGCCGCTATGAAGCCCTTGTTTTTTTTTTTTCTCCTCCCATCACTCTTTGTAAGCATGTTGAGGCCACTTCATCTCCCAACAGAAAACATTTTGGGTTAGAATAGGGAAGGGAGACAACAGGATTGCCAGTGCTCCAAGATTGTCCTGGAATCTCCAGGCATTAAATATTAATCTTTCATTGAAGATTATGTCATAGGGTGAAACCTCCAGGATTATGCCCAACTGAAGTTGGCAACTCTAGGAAGCAGAGTTGTGGCTTTACCTAGTGGCTCCCAGGGTTAGATGGTGGCAGTGATAATCTGGCTGTAGGGATTGCAGGGTTGCTAGGTGAGCTCCCATAAACTCAGCAAATATTAGGGATAAACCAAATCCAGAACTCTGTGTCCAAACTACAGTCTTCCCCAGCCTTACGAGGGTAATTCATTCCTGAAAAACCCCTCTTAGGGTGAATTCTCATAAGTCAAAAAAGTAATTACCTTTAATTTCAATGTGAAAAAATTTTATGCATTCCTGAGCCCCAAAATTTATGCTAAAAAACACCAAATCCCATTAAAATGAACACAATTACTTCAATAGTTAATATTAGTTATCATAACACAACCTAACAAAGGATTTTCCCTTCATTAATTACTCTATAATATGGCTGTTTACCTGCTTTTGGGGGGCTGTCCCAGGTGCAGAGACAGGGCTGCGAGGGGAATGGAAATTGAAGAGCGCCTGGGAGCGGGGGCGCAAAGCCGGGGAGCTGCCCATGGCTGCAGAAGCGGGGTTGGTGCAAGGGGGCAGGAAGGGCAGAGCAGGGCATGAGGAGGCAGTCTGGCCTGAGCGCAGCTTAGGTTAAGCAGGCAGGGGGCAGAGCCAGGGGCTGGCCACGCAGGGAGCTAGGCAGGCACAGGGGCCCCTGGCTGGAGAGGGGTGATGCCTCATTCATGCAGGGCTGTGCGGCAGAGAGGCCCCACCAGCAGCAGCCAAGGCAGCAGCGGCAGGCAAACCAGGCGCTAAATGGGACAGAACGCTGGAAGCCGTGAGTGGCACCTGAGGCACAGCTGCGCAGGGCAGGTGGCAGCGGCCCCCTAGACACCTGTGGGGGGGCAAGCAGCAGTGGCAGGGCCAGGATGGGCTGCGCGCCCAGCATCCATGTCTTGCAGAGTCTACCTCCCTGCACCAGACCGCTGCCCTCTCGCAGGGCACCGCTGCCCCCCTGCACGGCCTCTTAATCAAGACCGACATGGCCGATTCCATCCCCTCGGTGCTCGCCTACCAGAGCTGCCAGCCTCCACCCGGCCCCAGCCCCGGCCCATTCCGCCAGGAGCGCAGGGAGCCCGTGGCCACCGGCCAGGCCAGGCTGCGCCGCTGCTGCAGTGCCGAGGCAGAGACCCAGACCAGCCACAGCAATGTCAAGGTGAAGGCGAGGGCAGGCCGAGGTGCCCGGGGCAGCGGCTCCGCAGATGGGTGCTGTTCCCTCCTCTCCCGGCTCCGGAGGTGGGCGCCCGCTGCAGCTGACCGGGGGCTCCAGGAAACCACCGCCGGGTGCCGAGTGGGCAGCCGTTGCCTGGAGCCGCAGCCTTTCTCCCGCTGCAGGGTGGCTGCGTCCCACGGAGGTGTGCAAAATCCAAGTCAGTCCTCATATATGCGAAGAAATGCCTCATAAGCAGAAGTAGGGGTATTAAATTAAACTCCTTGTAAAGTCGAATTCTCGTAACCTGAATGGGTGTATCTTGGGGTATGACTGTGCTCCAAATTGTGGGACGGTTCATAGCTGGTGATGTGGGCTGTATGTCTTAAGCCCAGGAGGGTTTATTTCAGATCCATAACGCCAGTGGGTAGTGATAGGTATGAGGAGTGAATGTCAAGGTCTCCCTAGACGCAGACCTAGGCCAAAATTTTCAAAGTGACACCCAGGTTTTGATTTTCAAGGCTGCTGAGTGCTGGGCTGTCCTCCAAGGCCTCTTCTGCTAAACTTCCGAAGAGCACCGTCCAGTGCCAGCCTTCATCACTCAGATGTCTGTCTTTGGCATATACCGGTGCTCTGCTGAGTATACCAGACTGAAACAAAGGGGGCAGATGTGGGATACATCACAGACCCAACGTTACACAACACACCTCTTCCTTTATAAACATTTACACATTACACTGCATGAACTATACATGTGTCCTGGGATTGGCTTGGTTGCTTTGCCGGCGTCAGTCCCTGTTACAACATGCTCTATCCAAGCATGACTTAGTCTTCACCTCAACTTAGAATTTACAATTTATCTTTTCCTTTGTTGTATTGTTCTTAATAAATGTGTACCCTGGCATTCTCTCTCTTTACTTAGCTAGCTTTTGTCTTTTAGATCACTGACCCATTCACTCATCTTATCCCAAACCGCCCCTTTTCAACCTGAGGATCTAGTTACCTCCTAACCCCCTCTTTCCCAAAATGAGGCCTTCCCCAATTTAATTACTTGTACCAAAGTAGGCTTACACAGACCACCCACAATTCAGCTGAACTCACTGGGCGCTGAAGTGCACAGGAGCTCAGTGATGAGTAGGGGAAGCCAGGGGCAACCTCTGCTCTTGACCAAGGCACAGGGCCACAACAACCCCCCCCACCCAACGCTGCAGGCCCTGCTCCACCTCCCCACCCCTTTCTTGCCCTCTCGCCACCAACTGAGCCAGGGATTACAGCAGCAGGGGTCACCTCCCCTCCCCCCAGCACTCATCAGGCCATACAAAAGCAGCCGCCTGCTTTACTCAGCCAATACCCTCTGTGCTGCTCCTCCGCAGGGAGTGGGGAGCAGAGGCTACTTCCCACTGCTGCAGAAAAGAGGGGCTGAGCAGGCACGGAGGATGTGGCACGTCAGAAGGAAGCTCAGCAGGCTGCCACAGGTGCCACGTGGTAAAAGCTGGGGGGATGTGAACTTACCACCGCACCCTACCTCATGTAATCCTCCTGCTTCCTGTCCACAGGACAAATGGGGCAGCTGCTAGCGCACTCCTAAAAGCACAGGGCCTGACGTGGCCACCCTACCTCATCCAATGGACAGGATGGCTCTGTTGAGAGGTGCAGTATAAGCATCTAGGCCGGGAGTAGCCAAATATACAGAGCCTCTGAGCTGCATACAATAATGTTCAGGTGCTCCAGAGCCGAGTACAACATAAGGAATAAAGCTCTTAAATGCTCCTGCTTCCCTTCCAGGAGGAAGCCCCTATTCCTACTGCAGTGCAGAAGCACCAAGCTCCCCTGTGCCCCAAGCCTGGCAGGTGGAGAAGGATGGGGGAGCATGAGCACACTTTAGCTGTAAAAGAATGATATGCGGTTCACAAGCCACAGCTTGGGTGTACCTGGCCTAGACGCATGTGAAGAGAGTGGCACTATCTGGGATTGTGTGGGAGCCTGCTACGACCTGCCCTTTGCATGAGGAAGTTTTGCCTTTTCCTGCCAGGGGTCAGTTCTCTGACTCCACCAGCATCTGGCAATGCAAGCGTTGCATTGCAGGCCTTGATCTCTTTTTACAGGTTAACAACAGGCATGCACCAGCTCGTGAGTTCTCCAAACACCCCTCTGGTGTGCCCAGCCCCTGTTCCCCACTGGACACTCACAGAATTACCATAATTTCAACTTGCAAAGAAATAGCAAAGCCCAGCTCACAAGTTTCAGCTTAAGAGTGCCACTCCACCTGACATGAAGTACTTGGATATACCTGTCGTGAAAACTAGAATAAGTTTAATATCAGAGAATAGTGATCAGATTATATTGGAAACTAACCGTTACATGTAAAACAAAATCAGAACGTGCTTTCTAGAGCCAAAGCTTAGCTCACAAAACATTCCTTACCTCCTACACCAGGGGTCAGCAACCTTTCCAAGGCAGAGTGCTGAAATATGATCTTTTGACCTCTATGTACAGTCCAAGTGCCTGGGATACTTTTTAAATTCACTCATAGATAGTCCTACTTACAAAAGCTTCATTCATAAATAAATTCAGTGCAGAGCTTTACCGTTTAGTTAGTGGCTGGTAGCATTAGCTGGTCTTTTGTTAATTTACAGGCACCGTGGCTTTGAGCAAGCTCCCGGCTGCATGGGAGAGGTGGGGCTGGGCTAAGCTCATGCCTCGCATGCCAACGAAAATCGGTTTGCATGCTACTCTTGGCACCTGTGTCGGGGGTTGCTGACCCCGTCCTACAGGATAGCTTCCTCCAAGTCCTTTTCCCAGCATTTTAAAACAGATTGGCTATTCTCTTTCATCACCTCAAGCCCAGTGGCAGCTTGTTTTCCCAGAGAGAAGGGTGAAATCTCATCCCTTCTCTACTGCTTTGTGCAGTTACAGAATATGGCCCTTCATCCCAGGAGATCCCCTCTTCTTTGAGGCTCCTTTGTCTTTGTAAATCCTCCAGCCTGCACCTGGCCCAGAAAGCAAACATAACCAGCTTTCAAGTATGTCTATATTTATCATATTTTGTGCCAGCTAAGTTGGCCTGGAGGAATTCAGTACACAATGATCTGCCAAAAACCTGAGTTTAGTCTCCTTCCTTCCCTAGAATCTGTTTGTCACCTGGTGACCCGTGTTAACGTAGAACTTAATTTTAAATATACATACATAACTCCTTACACACTATTTGCACCTACATTTTGCAACAATTTTGACAAGCCATGTGACACTTGCTTTCAGTAGAGACCCTACTTGGCCCCTTTTGAGGAAGCCAAGGAATCCCTGGATCACAGCGCACTTTGTCTGTTACCAACAGGAGATTACTGCATCACAATATGCACCTCTGAAAATCAGGCCACAAGTAGGTGACAAGTTTTATTAACAAAAAGAGATGCGTCAGGAAGGCAGAGCGGCAGGAAGATTACCTTTGTTGAGTCAGGATTACATGTGCAACTGTATGTGTGTCCAGTAGCAGCCTGGCCACCAACTTGAGTTCCTGTCACACCAAACTACGTACTTCCTGAAACCTGAGCCTCTTTCTCTAGTTCCGTGCCTTATACTACAGCAGCCCCACTAAAGCAACATGTGGGATTATCAAGCCTGCACTGAAGAGAAGAAGATTAAATAGTGGCTACTGTACCCCCACAGGGAACAAAAAAAGTAGCAAGTGAGGCCACTGCAAGCCACCGGGCAGTCATCTGGAAGATATGAAGGCCTGGTTTTTGCACCACTATAATTATACCACCTTACAAACTGATCTCTTTTTAGTAGTACAGCAAATACATGTAGATAAACTCTAAAAGAGCATCCTAGAAACAGCAAGGAGCAGGTGGTAATTCATTTCCTGGACCAAGAGTCATAGGAATGCAATAATTTTATTCAGATTTGGGTATCCCAGTATATGAAGACCCCCTGGATCTGACTCTTATACTATTTGAATCTCCATACACACGGGAAGTTTCCACTGCCTCTCTCTGTGCTATTCCTATTTCCAGTGTGGATAAAGAGGACTTTATACTCCATTTTAGGCTATCAGTAGGGCGCCTTTTATGGACGAAACACTGGCTCTGGCTTTCTCGTTTCTTGTGCAGACGTTAACACTTGTTCACAGTCAATAGAAAGTGGACATAAAGCTCTGTGGTCCAGATGTTTCCCTGGTGTAAATTGCTACTGTATAATCTTTTGAAGTCAATGGAGTTACGCTGATGATGGTCTGACTCTACCATTTTCAGCTAACTCCTTTTGTACAGGTTTCAGAAAGGGTAGTCATGTTAGTCTGTTTCAGCAAAAACAACAAGGAGTCCTATAGCACCTGAAAGACTAACCAATTTAGTATAGAATAAGCTTTCATCAGCTGCAACTCACTTCCTCAGATGCTTGAAGAGAAAACTTAGGAAAAAAAAAAAAAAAGGAGGGGATCCAGAGATGAGAGCATAACATCAGAGTGGATGTGGCTCACCTCCACCAGTGATGAGCCAGTGAGATTACCTGAAGGAGAAATTACTTCTTGTAATGGGAGAACCGTTCCATGTCTCTATTTAAACCCCTTCTGACAGTGTCACCTTTGCATATGAATTCCAGCCTACCAGGATTGCACTGCAGTCTGTTTTTGAAGAGTTTCTTTGGTTGGTTGGTGGGTTGGTTGTTTTTGTTTTGTTTTGTTTTACCAAAGAATGGTAATTTGCAAGTCAGTAACTGGGTGTCCAGGGAGCTTTATTAACGTATTCCCCGACTGATTTTTGTATGTTACCATTCTTGATATCTGATTTGGGTCCATTTATTTTTTTGCATAGAAGCAGTCTGGTTTGTCCAATGTACAAGGCAGAAGGCCATGGCTGGCACATGATGCTACGAATCACAATAATAGATGTAGCTGATGTTGCTCAGGTCCTTGTGGAAAGCTTAGGGCAGGGTGCCAGGGACTCAGGGCAGGGCGTGGAAAGTGCGGGAATCAGGACAAGAGGTTGGGAGGTGTGGGGGAATTCAGGGCTGGGCGGGGTGGTGTAGGAATCAGGGTGGGGTGGGAGTGGGGAGTTCAGGGCAAAGGGTGGGGGCTCATGGCAGGGGGTTGGAAGTTGTGGGTGAGCTCAGGGTAGGGGTTGCGTGGTGTAGGAATTAAGGCAGGGGCGGGAGGGGCTCAGGATAAAAGGTGAGGGTGCAGGAGTGCGGGCAGGTGGCTGTGGGGTGGGGGCTCAGGGAAGGGTGCAGAGTGCGGGAGTTAGGGCATAGGGTGGGGGACTCATGGCACAGATTTTGGTGTGAGGTGGCTCAGGGCAGCGGTGGGATGCAGTAGTCAGTGCAGAGACATAGGGATGGGGGGATGGACTCAAGGCAGAGGATGTGGGGACTCAAGATGGGAATGAAGGAGTGAGGTCTGGGGGCTGGAAGGGTTGGAGGCAAGAGCAGGGGGAGCTGCTGGAATGAGGGTGGGGCTGGGTGGTTCGGGGCACATGGTTTTATATGTAGTCCTGGGGTGCGGGGCAGGGCAGAGGCAGGAAGAGGAATCTCAGGGCAGTGGGTAGGGGTTCAAGACACAGGGCAGGAGCCTGGAAAGCTGGAGGGAAGCTCACCAGGACAGCAAGTGTGACCCTGCTGCAGTGGTGGCAGCTCCTCCTGTGGGGGCTGAGGCTGCACGGGCCTTTCCCAGCCTCCAGTTTGTCTGAGGGGAGACAGGACTCCACAGACCATCCCCAGGCTGCAGCTGCCACCACTCCAGCCTCCAGCCTGTCCTGGGGGGGGGCTGGGTTCTGAGGACTGCCCCTGGCGTCTAGCTGCCCCCCTCCCAGCCCTGCAGCTGGTCCGGGGGTGGGGCAGTGCCCCAGAGGCAGGCTGCAGCTCCCCACCCAGCATCCTCCAACCTGCAGCCGGTTGGGAAAGGCAATCTACACAGCAACAAAACAGCCCTGCAGCACCAAGTCAGCTGGCTTGGCCCAGACCAGGGTGTCTATTTGCTTTATAAATATACCTCAGAGCCTACAGGGCTCAGCGGGAGTTTTGTGAAATGCGGCAGAACCTGAAATGGGATTTAGACCCTAAAGTCAGGCCAAGGCCAGGCCTACACTAAAGGAGCACATGGAATTAAGATACGCAACGCCGGCTATTTTAATTACCTAGCTGGAGTCGGCATTCCTTAATTCGAGCTTCCTCTCCTTCACCACTGACTTCATTTACTCCTAATGGGGGGTCAGGAGTACTGGCTCCGAAGGGGGCACCCTGTGAGTTCCACTTAGCATGTCCCTACCAGGCACACTAGCTTGAACTCCAGAAGCTTGACTGCAGCAGGGTCAATCTCCCTGGTAGTTAAGATGTACCCTCAGGCTCAGATGTTTGGGGTTTAGGCACTTAAATACTTTAGTCTAGCGAGACCTAAGTCCCAGAGTCAGAAAAACACTTAAATATATGCTCAAGTCTCATTGGTTTCAATGGAATTTAAACGCGCACGTAAGCTCTTTGTTGACTCAAGGCCTCAGTTACATATTTATATATCTTAAGTGGTCACACTGTCAGGGCAATGAACAACTCCAAACGGTCAGTGAATTCAGTGGAATTGCAGAGTGCTTACCTTTGAAAACCAGGCCACTGTTATTTGGGTCCTGAGCTTTTGGATACGAGATATTTTGGCTTTAAACAAAACCCTCCATAGCCTTTGCAGAGTCTTTTAGGGTCACTAGTTCAATCATACCTGGACCTCATAAAATCTAGAATTTATCACTTTGTGGTTAACAAACAGCAGGATTCTCAGTCTACTAACAGACTGACAGCTGCGACAGTGACACCAGTTGTAATCACTACCAAATGGAGGTCACCAAGAGCCTTTCTGTAACAGTAGATGGGGCTGTGTAGTAATTTCATCTCTTCCAGAGTTTCTTGGCTAAACTTTGCTTCTTGCTGTTAGCTGAAAAGCTTGAATGTGAGCTCTGTATTTCTCAGAAGAGATTAGAAGCGATTGAAGGAAAGTCAAGGTTTCCAGAGGTTAAGGAGGTCACTTTAGGTGCTAAATGTGACACTGAGTCTGCACCAAAGGAATCTGTGTGTATTTACCCTCCCATAAGTTATGGTCTAAAAATTAATGATCTGGGGCCCTCTCTTCCTGACTTGTGCCCCACAAGATGTGTCTATGGGAAAGCTCAAAGGATGTTTGTAAGACTTTGGAAGGAATAAAACTATAATTTACCATTTCCAAGATCATTAATGCCAGCTTTTCTAAAAAAAATACATATGTCTTTAAGATCTTTATTTTTTTGATTTATGAATTATTTTCATAGCACAAGTCTTCTGAGACCCATAAACTCCTGCAAACCGCAGCAAACCAGCAGCCAGGGCAAGGCTGAGGTTATTGATATATTCTTATTTTTATTGAGCATTCTTATCCTGCATTAACCAGTTAAAAAGAGAAATAAAAAGTGTCGTAATAGGAAGCTTGCAGGACACGGAGGACTGGCCTGATTCTGCACACTGTGCACTCAGATCCATCTCTACAAAGAGGAAAAAACACAAGAAGTTAGATGGCACCTTAAAGACTAATAAATTTATTAGGAACAGAGAGACAGCCATGCTAGTCTATATATTATCAAAACAAAAAGCAGTCCAGTAGCACTTTAAAGACTAACAAAATAATTTATTAGGTGATGAGCTTTCGTGGGGCAGACCCACTGCTTCAGATACCTTTTTTGTTTTGAAATTTATTAGGGAATAAACTTTTGTGAAATACAATTCACTTCTTTGGATTCTTAAAAATTAAAACAGGAAGGGAAACAGAGCTGGGTGTGTAACATCAGTACTAATTAAATCAGAATGGATGTGGCTCGCCTCCAACGGTGATGAGAAGGCATTTCTCTGACTCTTCTAGGATCCGCAAAGTTAGGCACTGCGATGCCCAAGTACCTTTGTGAATCCAGATGTACCTTTGGACCCTCAGTACTGAAAATACTGACCTTCCATGTTGGTTCCCTCTTACTGAAATAGAACAGATGGTTGAAAATCTGTTGTTTAGCTACAGAGTACATTGCACATCCTGACCCAGCTTGTTCCCCCCAGTATGAAAATCAACAGAAAAAGAAGGCAAGAGTGTTGATAATGTCTGCAAGAATTTCCTCCCAACAAGTCACTAGGATTCTTCTCTTGAAGGCCAAGGTGGAATTTTCCACCTGTAGAAAAATCTGCTTATAGGGTAGTCATTGGAGTCAATGGCTATTGACTTCTGTCATATGACAAGGGTATTCATCTTTTGCAGTCCAGACCGCTGTGGCATGCCTGATATTTTCTAATTAGCTAGGAAAGTCTTGTAATAGTAAAAGATAGCAACAAGATCAAGCTTGTATGTGTATTTCATTAATAATTAATTAATCAAGCTACAAAGCAGGAGGGCAGCTGAAGATCTGGGAATGAGAGATGTAAGGTTAGCTAGAATTCTGATTTGAGCACTATTGTTCCTTCAAAATGTGTGTGTGTGTGTGTGTGTGTGTGTGTGATGTTTACGTGGAAGACTGTTATTTTGCCAAGAGTTCTTTTTGAATCTCCACTGCATAGAACTGAGCTGCTGGACAACAGAATTTTTCCCACTATACAGTATACTTAAAATACCTCAGAAATGAGAAACTACTTTCTAAAGTAATTTTATACATGTAACAGGATGGAGTTAGCTGTTCTTGATATTTGTCAAGTTAGCATCTTAGATGATCTTTCCTCCTCACACCATGGGAACCCAAACAACCATGATAAATCTTGAAGTCCAAACATCCATCTCTTTGTATCCAAAATATTTTGGCAATCACTGGCCCCACAAAGTCAGGTCCAGGCTCCAGCACACTCACACTCCCATGGTCAATCATCTTATTGTTCTGTTAAAATGCATTAACACTGACAATATATTTTAATGTTATTAATGTGGAGCATTTTTATAATACATGTTGAACCTCTCCAATCTGAGAACCTCAGAACCTGACCAGTGCCAGAAGAGAGAATTTTCTGAACCACGGGAGGTCAATATTGTCTAGTAGCATTACCAACACTTCCACTGCTTACTGGGCCCTTAGAATAAATTCAGGGGTAATTTCAGCTAAATAACAGCACAGAATACAAAGAGCTAGGACATGTGGCTGTAAACAAATTTTATGAGATAATGGGAAACTTGGCCACACCCATGATAAGTGGTCATCCGGCAAATTAAAATCATGCTGGATTACGTATGTTGCTAGACAAATGAGTTCTGGATTAGAGAGGTTTAACCAGTAGTTTAGTAATAAGAGACATATGGTGAAAAGATATCAATATGTAACTATACTGTACATCTTTTATTAAATATCAGTTATATGAACAAAGAAACCTCATGCAAAAACATAATTATTGATCAAAGCATAACACTAAGATAATCATTTAATAAAATTAAGAAATGAAATATATCAACAAGTTATATTGCTACATGCAGTGTACATATTGATCCTATACTATCAGTATACTTTATCAAAGTGTGATGATGAACAACATTTCCCATACATCACTATCTCCCCCATATAAATGGTTTTTGTTATACTGTGTACAAAATTTTTTCACTAGTTGTTTGATTTCACAGAAAACTTTCCTGCAAGATCATAAACATCTCTATGTTCACAAATTTGCAGGAAATTGAAGTGTAGTTGAGGGGCAGCTTTAAGTAACTTGCTTTCCAACAGTTTGTGCCACTTCTTAAATTATCTCAAGGCAATACCTTCACTGCAATTGGACAGTGTGACTGCAGCATGTGTTGACATGTGAGAGCTAGCTTGGGCCTAGCTAGACCAGTAACAGTGACAGTTGTGGCAGGACAGGTGGTTGCATGAGCTAGTCACACCCACTGGTTCATGGATCTAGACACATAGTCAAGAGGCTGCTATCTGTGGTGCTGCAACTTTTCCTTGACATGTCCCCGTAATAATTTCTTCACTGGCCACACCCCCTTTTCTAGCTTTCCCCCTCCCCCCTGTCCCCAGAAAAACTATATTATGATTTGTTATTTGAGGAGCCCAAGTCATTGGAACTCATTGTGATCGGCACTGTACAAATATAGGATAAAAAGACAGTCCTTGCCCCAAAGATTTCACAATCTAGGTACCTTCTTCTCTGGGGTATCTAACTTTTATCTCTTTTTAGACAAACAATTGATACCATATTGTTCAAATTTAGATGACTTTGGTCCCTGCACCTGCATAAAACTTGTGCCACTCTTTCCATCACTGTTAAATATAGTACCAAGGTGCTTATTTTAATAATTTTCTAGAAATACGGAGCCCCCATTCTTGATTTCCCTGTGTCAGTACCATTCCTGTGCTCCCTACCCTCCTTGCAGCCTCCTCTGTAGGAGATGGGGCTGAGATGGTAGCAACACTGCATAACTTCTGGCTGGTGCAAGGTCCCTTGGGCCTTCCATTGAAGATTAGAGCAGGCCCCAAAATGCTGTAGTTTGTACTGGGACTGACACAGCATTGGCTCTAGATTCAGGGAGGTATAGCTGTTAACACTGTGCCTCCTCTTCTGTTCACCCTTCCAATTCAGCTGTACCCAGATATGGAGATAGTGGGCCTCCCTGTGATTGTTTTTTTCCCAGAAATTTAAACAAAAAAAAAAAAAAGGAGACAAACTTGTCAATAATTAGAATCCTTCTGAATCTATGAAAACATGCTTCTTGCCAGCAGTGGAAATTCTGACCCGCAGCCTTCTTTCTAAAGTGCAGTATTGTGTTAACCAACAGAGTAAACAACTTTCATATATACAAATGCTTTTCAAAACAGTACTCAGTGTGAGCAAATGGAGTGAACTTTCCCACCAGTTAGGTTATTGGATCACAGATGGCCCCTCTGCAGTGAGAAAGGGGTTCACAAGTACACAGATAAGATAACATGGGCATTCATAAATTTATCCATCAGCACATAAAACGGATCCTGCAGAAATGTGCCAAAAGGCCTTGAGAGGCAGACAGAGCAAATAATTCCACTCATTCCTTCAAGACAAAGAGTAAATCAATGTGGACATTTCACCAAACATGGAGAGTTCTCTAAAAGAACTTCAGGTTAACTGTGTTGCAGAGTTCTCTGCAGTGCCAGCTCCTGGACCCTCACCCAGCCGTCATATCACGCCACCATTTGGAACTACTGCTCTCAACAAGCTTCACCCTCCAGGAAGTACTGCCTTGAACGTCAGTAATCCTCCAACTCCACGTTTAGTTATGGATTTAGTACAGCCCTAAAAAGGGACAATAAATAATTCTGTAGAGCTGTACCTCCTTCGGAGAGAATGTGAACACTCGTCTGTGGTGACAACAACAACAAAAAAAGGTGGTCACCTCATTTTTAAAACGTGTTGGTTTTTTTTTAAATTATATTGGGCAAAAATCAAATAAGCCTAATACATGTAACTTGGTACACAGCCCACCAGCACAGCCCTATAAATGAGCTAGATGGAGAGGGGGCATATCCAAACCTAGGTAGAATATTGATGCAGTTCTGTTTGTAGGGTTCCTTTTGAGCGCAGGCTAGTAAGTCAAAGCTACCTCACTTTTGCAGAACCTCAAGGGTTTAGGAATAATTCTGAGCACATGTATACCTTTGTTTAACTCCATCAATCCCATTGGAGTCACTCCTGATTTACACCAGTGTGCCTGAGATCAGAATCAGGCCCCAGAACTCTAAATCATACAGTGAGTACAGGAGTGGCCAACCTGTTAGAGACTAAGAGCTAATATAGCTGTGGATAGAGTGCAAAGAGCCACATATTAGATATTTATTTTGATATAATTATCTATCTATCTATCTATCTATCTAGTTAGGTTATTGGATCACAAATGGCCCATCTCCAGCGAGAAAGGGTTCACAGGAAGACAGATAAGGTACAACAGGCATTCATAAATTTATCCATCAGCACATAAAATGCAGATAGATAGATAGATAAAATATGGCTCAATGCCCTTCCCTTCCCCTCCCCCAGAGCCAGGCACCCCCATCTCCCCCGCTCTAACCCGGTGCCAGTGACTCACCGGAGCTGCCACTACTTTTCTACTTTTTCTCCTCTCATTTGTAAGATTTGGAAGCCAGTCTTTATTAGAAGGTTGTCAGGACCCAAAAATGCACAGAAGTCCATCTAGTCCATCCGTTAGTCCTTCAGTCATGGAGGATAGGTCCATCAATGGTAATTAGCCAAGAAGGTCACATATGCAATACTGTGCTGTGGGTGTCTTTAGCCTCTGATTGCCAGAGGTTGGGAGTAAAGAACAGGAGATGGATCATTCATTGCTTACATCTTCTGTTCATTCCCTTTGAAGTTGCTGGCATTGGCCACTGTTGAAAGACTAGATAGACCAACCATTGGTCTGACCCAGTAAAGCCATTCTTATGTTCTTAACTGTGCGAAAACTCACAACAGTCAGCCTTCAGCAAGGAAGGAAGATGGGTGCATGGCCATCTAAACAGTAGAGCCACAATGTATTTGCTATTTATTTGTGTCCAAAACTCATTAAAATAAATGGAAAGTCTACTATTGATTTCAGTCGCTTTGGACAATGGCAACATTTACAGCTCTTGACATGTAGCACCACCAACTCTGGCAACATGTTACAGATGCAGAACAAAGCTTGGTTGCCAGGACTATTGTTTAGTAAGGGGGAATCTCAACCCAGCAGCATAAAGATCAGTCAGAACTGAATGGTGGCACCTCCTGGGATCTGACACAAACTAAGGAGCCTGCCCAAGGAATGGAAAGGACAGCGAAAAGGAAGAGGCTGAAAAACCTGACCCAATCAAGTCATTGTGCTCATTAAGCAAAACATGCAACAGACACATCTGAGTCACTTCCCCTCATGTTCAACTGTCGCAAAATACATAACAGAGGGAAAGAAAAAGAAAACAGACCACGCTCTACACTTCCCTCCTGCCCCCATGTGGCTTCTGAGTCTCTCATTCCAGCTACCTCTCTTCCAGTCTCTTTTCCCCACCCCTTCCCTTTCCCTTGCCAGCCTTGTGTTCTTTCCCTTCTGCTTGGGAAAAATCTTTTTCCTTTCATAGCAACTTTGTCTTTGCTGAGTCCTCATTTACCTTGACCCCAGTACTCCACTCATCCTTTCACCACTCAGGCCTGTAGACATCCATGCCACATTCTCATGTCCCATACTTACCCCAATAGAGGTACTTCCTAACAATGAGGAACAAAATAATAAATCCTAACTGGCCTAACATCAACATCTTGGAAGAGCAGGGCCACCACAGGCCTTGGGGCAAGGTGTGTGTGTGTGTGAGGGGGCAGCTCTACATCCCCACAAGGTACAAAGCCTCAACTGGAAGGGTCAGGCCTTGGGCAGTCAGCCATTAGCACTGCCCAGCCTATGGTGCACTCCCGCCCCCTCCCTCCCTCAGAAGCACGTGGAGCAGTGTTTCAGCAGCAGTTCAAAGTGTCCTGTAGCTGCGGCTGTTGGCAGGCCTGTCCTGGAACATTACTACCACCAAAAATATGGATCCTGGTTTATAGTCTTAGAAAGATCTAACTTTTGAAGCATTGGATGTCTCAGTGGATAGACAGAGCCCTTTACCCAGGACACAAGACAACGGAAGTTGTTAATATCTGTTACAATTTATGTGAAATAAGTTTCTCGGTTGCTCGCTGTTCACATAAAAAAAACTTGCAACAATTAGCAGCACACTTAGGCTGCATCTGCATGGGCAGCTTCTGTAGACAGAGAAATCCGGGCAAAACTTCTGTTGACTGAGTGCGTCTACACAGAAAAGCCAATCACAAGAGCAAACTGCTTTGTCAACAGAGAGGAGCCAGACTGCCCTGCCTTCTGTCAACAGAACGGCTGCTGGAAGCTCTGCAAACAGGGCTGTCTGGGGAACCTGAAGCCCTCTATGTCTGCAGCAGTGCCTACATGGGCACTCAATTGACAAAATGCTGTTGACAGAGGCGCTATACCTGATCGGGGAGCAGTATAATGCTGCTGGCTGAACAGCTGAGTTTTGTCGACAAACTCTCAACAGAGCACTTTAACCATGTAGAGGCTTAGTAAGTTTTGTCAACAAAAGCTCAGTTTTGTCGACAGAAGCTGCCCATGTAGAGGTGGCTTTCAGCAAAGAGATTAATGGTTAAAGAGGCCACAGGAGTGGTACTAATGCTCACAAGTAGTTTCAAACTTAATTGATTTCATAACTGATTTACGGGCATTTTGGTAAGTATGTTTCAAGCTGACAGATAAGGGGAAAAGAAGTCATGTCTTTCAGAAGCAAAATACTGTTAGCTTTAGAAATCACAGCCAGATACTGAGATCACTCCAGTTACATAGCCATGTGCTTCCACTAATTTCAGTTGAGTTTCTCACAATTCGAGCTGGTTGTAATGAAGATGAGACTTAGGGCCTCAGGTAGCATGTCAAGCTTTTAGCTTGTTGTCTGAAGTGTTAAAATTAAGTACTTCATGGTTGATTACGGTAAGTGTTCTTGGTTGCAGAAGAAGCCAAGTTCTACAAATTGACAGTGATTCTAAAACATGGGCTGCATGTGCGGCAAAGGCAATAGAGACACACCATGATGATTTTCTGGACATGTGTGAACACTCACCGTCAACTTTATGAAATCTAGTGGTAAAAAGTTGACTTCAATAAATTCAACTTTATTTTGCAATATAGATGTAGCCTTAGACTTTACAACCTCCTCTGGCAGGGAGTTCCACAGGTTGATTGCACTGTGTGAAGGAAAAAATACTTTTGTTTGTTTTAAACCTATTAATTTAACTTGGTGATTTCTAGTTCTTGCATAAATAAGGAGTGAATAACTTTTCTTTATTCACATTCTCACCGGTCATGATGTTATAGAGTTCTGTCATATCCCTCCTTAGTCTTCTCTTTTCCCGGCTGAAAAGTCCCAGTCTTATTACTCTGTCTTTGTGAGGTGGCCTTTCCAAACCCCTAATTCTTTTCATTGCCCATTTCTGAATATTTTTCCCAATATCCAGATATCTTTTTTGAAAAGAGATGACCACATCTGAGTGCAGTATTCAAGATGTGGGTGTACGACGGATTTATACAGAGGCGATAAGATACGCTTTGTCTTATTCTGTCTCTCCCTTTCTTAATGATTCCTAACATTCTGTGAGCTTTTTTTTGACTGCTGCTGCACACGGAGTGGATGTTTTCAGGGAAATATCCACAGTGACTCCAAGATCTTTGTCCTGAGTGATAACAGCTGAATTAGTCCCCATAGTTTTATATGTATAACCGGTATTATGTTTTTCAATATCAATTACTTCGCATTTATCAATATTAAAATTAATCTACCATTTGGTTTCCCAGTCACCTAGTTTTTGGATATCCTTTTGAAACTCGTCACAGTCTGCTTGGAACTTAACTATCTTGAACAGTTTTGTATCAAATACAGATTTTGCTACCTCAATGTTTACACTGTTTCCCAGATCATTTCTGATTGTCCCAATTCCTTAAATCAGTTCCAAGTGATTTGTGATATATTTGGTTTGCCCTTTTGAACTAGATATTTGTCTATATTGAAGATGTTCTGGTGCAAGATAAAGAAGGAGAAGTTGTTTATTGCAGTAGTTTATGATATCGAAGTGTTGGAAATCCCTTAAAAACATCAGTTAGACATTTTGTTTCCCTGTGGAATGAGCTAGCCTCTTGTATAATCTTTTCGGACTGTGTTTTTTATTGAGTCACACAAACAGAGTAACACACATATAAGTAAAGCAAATAAGACTGCTACCCCTAGGAAAAAATCAAGGTATGCACAGGTATTCTGTCTATGATGTGATAGAAAGTTCCCTCAGTGATGGAATTGTTGCCTGGAGGGGAGGTACTTGAGGGGGCAAGGTGCCTGCAGCTTCTGCTCTACCAAGGGGTCTGCCTGTAGCCTGTGCAGCCCCAGACACAGTTTGTGCTTGTTAAGAAGAGGGACAGGTCAGTCCAAATGGGAGATGAATTGATACAGCTCATGGGCAGGCAGACTTCATCAGTGGAGCTTCTAATCAAAGCCACTGTCCCTGATGGAACCACCCCCCATGAGTTGATGACCAGATGTCTTCCCACAAGAGTGAGTCTGCCATGACTGGGACCTTCATCCATTCTGAAAGGAAGATCTAAAAACATGCACAGACCAACTTCTGATCTCAGCTCTATGCCAATCAGGGTAGATGGGGAGAGAGAGGAAGAGAACCGATGGATGAGCAGATGAAACAAAGCACAAAAGGAGGGAGCATGATTCACTTATTCTTAGCTGTCTTATGTAATACACATTTTCCTATGTATGCAGTATTTATAATGGTCACAGAAATGTTATGAGATACAGAACGGGAGGGTAGGACGCCACGAAACAGTGTCTCTCTGGCCCTAATTCAGGAAAGCACTTAAGCATGGGATATGTCTTAAATGGAACTTAATGTGCTTAAGTGCTCTCCTAAACAGAGATGCTTTCAGTAATTTACACATCTGTTAAAACAAGCTCCACGTCATGCTAATGTTTGAGAAGTCCTAGTATACTTAACAGCAGAGATTATGCGGACAGGGATCTTGTATGTGGATTACCAGTTGATTTTTTTTTAAAACTTGCTCCTAGTATAATTTATTATCCACCAATATGAAAACAGAGATTTTTTTTATATCTTCTTGGCATGGTTCACTACTGCATTACTCCAGTTTTATGTGGACGTGACTTTATTGGAATCAAGGGAGTTACAATCACAGCAAACTGGGATAATGTGGTGTAAGAAACTGTGTAGATAGAAAAGATATATATGCTATAAAAACTGTGTTAATAGGACAATAAAGCTGGAATATCAAGCACTCAATTTAGGAAATGCCAGATTAAAGTTGCCTGTGCAACCTTAATTCTATGCGGCTGTGTTTACACTGAGCTGTAGTGCCAGTAGCTTGATGCAAAGGAGGGCTCTCAGAAATGCAAATGGCTGCTATTTGCATATTCACACAAGCTCCCCCAGCCAGCAGAGGCTGCTGCCAGCAGAAAACAAGCCGTGTAAATGTGGTTCTGCCAGCAGAAACCCCCTTGGTCAGTAGCCCCTTATTCCTGGAAAAAATCAGGGATAAGGGGCTGCCAACAAAGCGGGGGTGTTGCCAGCAGAACCACTCCTACGCTGCTTGTTTTCTGCTGGGAGCAGCCTTTGCCAGCAAGGTGAGCTCACATGAATAAGCAAATTAGCTGTGCAAATGTGCAAATGAACAGCCATTTGCATTTTCAAGAGCCCTCCTTTGCATCAAGCTGCCAGCACTATGTTTCAGAATAGATGCAGCCTGCCTCTATAGGTATTCATTTTGTTACATTCTTAATTATGTAATCACACACTATTTTTCCACAGGGCCCTGTCTCATTTGGGGCAGAGAATGAATAGAGCTCACTTAAAAAACCATCTATTCAGTATTTTGTTCAGAATACAACCACTGGCCTTATTTAACACACACTTAAAATGTTCCTCTGTAGTTAGAAAAGCCAATGAAGAAATAATCTACGGCAATTGTTGCTATAGTATTTTAGTGCTTCACAAATTCTAATTAACTTTATCTTCACAACCCACCTGTGAGATGAGGGGGGTGGTATTATTGCTGTTAAATTTGGGTACACAATATGAGACTGCAGAAAGTTGATTTTACAGCATACTTACCATTTTATAGCACTTTATAGCTACGTCTACACGGGGATGCTACATCGAAATAGCTTATTTCGATGTAGCGAAATCGAAATAAGCTATTTCGATGAATAGCGTCTACACGTCCTCCAGGGCTGGTGCCGTCGGCGTTCAACGTCGACGTTGGGCAGCACTACATCGAAGTAGGCGCTGCAGGGGAGCATCTACACGCCAAAGCAGCCCACATCGAAATAAGGGTGCCAGGAACAGCTGCAGACGGGGTCACAGGGCAGACTAGCACTTCTGGGGCAACAGCTAGCCACTCCCTTAAAGGGCCCCTTCCAGACACATTCAGCCTGAACAGCACGCGGTCTGCAGAGCCACAGGCACGCACACCCGTCGAAGCAGTATGGACCCCCAGCAGCAGCAGCAGCAGCAGCCAGAGGTCCACCCAGCCACCCCTGCAGAAGCATGCCCACACCACAGAGCACCCAAGAGCACACCCCCCCACACTTTTCTTGCAAATAAATGGACCTGTTGTTTGAAACCAAACAGTGCAATCTCTTATTAATAATATATATATATATATATATATAGAAAAAAAGGGGGGAACTATTTACATGGGGGGCCAGGTACCAGAACAGAACAGGGGTCCAACACAAACTATATACAAATAATGGGGGATATGTACAAAGGCGGGGGGGGCCACGTCCGCGGCCCCACACCCCTAATGTCCAGCGCCCAGGGTTGGAGGGCGCAACCCTTGCCTCGGCCGGAGCCCTGGCCGAGGCTGGGTGGGGGCTGGGCGAACCGGCAGATACGGCCGGCCGGTGTCTGCAGGCCTCAGGTCCCCTTTGGCGGCAGGCCCCAGGGTGGTGGATGGTGGAGGGATGACGGTTGGAGCGGCGGTCGGAGCGGCAGGCAGATCGGCGGGTGGCACAGCATCGGGGGCCAGGTGTTCCGCGATGCGCTCGAAGGTCCACATGAAGGCCCCCCAAGCCTCCTGGCGCCAGGCCAGCGCTCACTCTTGTAGCTCCAGCCGCCGCTCCTCCACCCGCAGGCACTGCTCCAACACCTCCAGCTGACGCCAGAGGGTGGCAAGCAGCTGGGGGTCCGTGGCCGTCCTCTGCCGGTGGCTCCACTGTCGGCCTCATCCTGGGGCTGGTTGGTGCTCCGCCAAGGGGTTGGCCTGCTGGGATGGCTCCGGTGGGCTCTCTGGGACCACTGACACCTTGCTGGCGCTCTCTGGGCCCTCCGATGGTGCAGCTGCGGAACACAGGGGGGAAGAAGAGTGGAGACAGCCGTTAGTCTGGGCCCTTACCCGTGGCCCTTGTCCCCCCACTGCTCTGCTGCTGGTTCCCCATCCCCGTCCCCAGGAGATGCTGCTGCTGCTGCTGAATGTCCCACCCCCCCGGGAGACCCTAGGTTCCGCTCCCCCCATCCCCAGGGATGGCGCATGGTGCTGTCCTGCTGGGGGGCAGGGGGTGATGCACTCTTCTGAGGGACATGCCACTGCTGTCCTCGGGGCCATGGTCATCTGGGCATGTGGAGGGCCCTGGTCATGTCTGTTGCCCCCGCCCCTTAACCCCAGGGGTGTGCACCGGGGGCGGGTACATATCTGACGGTCCGCTCCCATGGTCACGGGACACCCTCTGGGCGGACGCCCTGCTGGAGCTCCGGGATGGGAGGGCGAAGTGGAGCCCCCCATTGCTGGAGGAGTCCCCCTCCTCCTCCTCCTCCGGCATCCCAGGGGTGGGCTCCTGGGGGGCCCCTGGGGTGCAGGGCTGGCCTCTGGGGCGGACTCCGTCTCTGGGGCCTGCTGGGGCTTGTTGGCCGAGGTGTCAAGAGTGGCCGGGGAGGAGGAGGTGTACTGGGGGCCCAGGATGGCCCTGAGCTCCCTGTAAAAGGGGCAAGTGGCAGGGGCGGCCCCAGATCGGCTGGCCACATCCCAGGCCCGGGCGTAACCCCACCACAGTTCCTTCACCTTACTCCTGACGTGGTCAGGAGTGCAGGCAGGGTGACCCCAGGCAGCCAGGCCCTCGGCCAGCCAAGCGAACGCATCCGTGTTCTGCCTCTTGCTCCCCATTACCTGTAGCACCTCCTCCTCGCCCCAGAGCCCCAGCAGGTCCTGGATCTCGGCCTCCGTCCAGGAGGGGCCCCGCTGCCTCTTCCCAGGCTGGCTGCCAGCCTGGGAGCCCTGTCTCCCCTTGGGGGGGGTGCCCTGGGGGCACTTGGGGGGCTGTCTAGTGGCCATCAGTGCAGGGTGGTGGGTTGGGGCTGCTGTGAGGCGTGCAGGCTCGCCGCGTGGCAATGCTGCTGCCTGCATGCGCTCTCAGCTTCCTGCACAGGAACGCAGGGGGTGGGGAGCTTTAAGGGGCTGCTGCACGTGGTGACCATAGCGCTCGGGGACTGGAGAGAGCATCTCTCAACCCCTCAGCTGATGGCCGTCTTGGCGGACCCCACTATTTCGATGTTGCGGGACGCGGATCGTCTACATGTGCTCTACTTCGACGTTCAACGTCGAACTAGGGCGCTATTCCCATCTCCTGATGGAGATAGCAACTTCGACATCTCGCCGCCTTACGTCGATTTCAACTTCGAAATAGCGCTCGCCACGTGTAGACATGGCAGGCGCTATTTCGAAGTTGGCACGGCTACTTCGAAGTAGCCGGCACGTGTAGACGCGGCTTATATGTTCAAAGCATAGATCCCATTCATTTCATCTGAAGCTGGAAAACCAGACCTCAGGGTATCAAGTCAGGCACACAGAAAATGAGGAGCACGCAGCTAGTGACAACCTATGAAAAGTTTGGTTTAAGCTACTTGCCCGATATTACATATGAACTCTGTGGCAGAGGCAGGGATAGTATCCAGTCTTTAGGGCATCATTCAGCTATCTAAACCATGAGACCCCTCCTTTCTGCTTCTCAGAAAACAAGCAGTCCTGTAGCACCTTAAAGACTAACAATTTTATTTATTGGGTAATGAGCTTTCATAGGCAAGACCCATTTCTTCAGATTTCTGCTCCTGCAAACTCTTGCCTCCTTTACTATACACCTTCCAGCTGCTGCAACAATTGAGCCAGGGGTCAGAGTAACTGATGTAATCTTTCTGCCAGGTGAAGCTATCAGCAGCTAGGGCCAGGTTCAATAGCTTGGGGTTCTTTTCCACTGACCCAACACAGAATTGGCTTGAGCCCCCCACCCAGTGATCTGGGAAATTTACACACCACCTCTGACAGGCAGTACTTTCCCAATTGCAAGGAAGGAAGTAACTTGACATTAATTTGAGAAAGTTTTCATAGACATAAACCATGAGTAAAAGAGACACCCCAAACACACACATCCCCACCCCCAAGTAGGCTGAATAGTGTCCTTTTCCCCTCAGGTTGTTAAGTCCAACAACCAAAAATCCCCGTCACATGCCTGCCCCTTCTATTCACCCCACTAGCAGTTGCTATTCTTGGTCAGAACAGACCCAGAGCTCAGAGGTGCTTCTGGCGAGTTCATCTCCCACTGTGGGTGGTGGGGAGGTAAAGAGGCATTTTATTCCTCCTCTGGCTGCTCACCCTTCCCTGCCACCGCCATACTGACCATTCATTGTGCCTCTCCACAGCCACCTTGCTGACCTTCCTCCACCATCCACCTTTTGGCTGTGACCTCTTCACTTCAGTCTCTTAGTTATTTTCATCTCTTTTGCAGGCTGGACAGAAACACTGCCCCATCTGAAATGATTTCAGTTCCCAGCGGTTTTAGCTCTTAGCAGGCAGGACAGAAACACAGCTCTACAATGATTGATTTCAGCTCTGATCACACTGCAACTGAAATAATAAAGAGGCTCCTATTGAAGCCTGATTAGGCCTATTATTTGAACAATGAGGAAAATAGATCAAACCAGTCTAGGGTATTCTCCTGGGAAGGGCATTCAGCCTCTTAACCAAAATACCTGCCTTCACCCTTCTTACTTGAGGAGATGAAGGCTGCCTTGCCACCTACTGCTCATGCCTACCTCACTCGGGTCCTGCGAGAGGGTGCACCCCGCCCTCCTCTCACTCCTGACCCTGTGGATCTCTCCGTAGGCCCCCAGCTTTGTGAGCTCTGCCCCACCCTTTCGCCCCAACCATCCCAGCCGGCTGCACGCCTTGCAGCCAGTTCCCTTCCGAACCGCGCCCAGACGTCATCTGTACATGCTACTGCTTCACACGCTTCATTTCCCCACCCTCATGTCCTGGCTAGATCACAAGTGGCAGGACCTCCTACTGCCAACAGAGGGTGGGAACTCTCGGTGGGCCAGCCTTTATTCCACCTTGGTCCCGCAGCCCGCCGGGGACATCGGTTGGAGGATCCTCCATGGAGCAGTGAGTGTGGGCATGTACCTGGCGCGGCTCACCCCCTCCCGGACACCTGTTCTTTTTGCAGCGTGAGGGAGAGCCTGGCGCACATCTATGTCGAGTGCATCAGGTTGCGGCCCCTCTTCCGGCTCCTCCAGAACCTCCTGCTGAGGTTCTGGCTGCACTTCTCCGCACACCTCTTGATCCTGGCACACCCCTTCTGTGGCCCCACCAAGTCGCAGGACCCCCTCATCAGCCTCCTCCTGGCTATGGCTAAAATAGCCATCTATGACACCAGGGAGAGGAGGCTGGCCATGGGGGAGGCCTGTGACCGTGGGGCCTATTTGTGCTCCGCCCCTCCGCTCACGAATCTGGGCAGAGTTCCTCTGGGTGGCATCCACTGGCTCCCTTGATGCCTTCGAGGAGCAGTGGGCGCTGTCCGGAGTTCTCCGCTCGGCGTACCCCTCCAGTTCCCTTGTTTTGAACCTTTGACCCCCCCACTCCCATCCCTGTTTTTCTCTTTAGCTGTCCCCTGTATTTTGTTGGGGCCACAGTGTTTTAATGGGTTCTCCCTCATTCTGAGAGGGACCTTTTAGTCACGGGCGGGCTGTGCCCACCCACTCCCTGGTTCCCAAATAGAGCCTTCTTACTCTTACAGGGCTCTGATAGTCAAGACACTGCTTTATAACATCCTTTCTTAGACAAATGACTCTCTTCTTTTGGGACAGATTAAGCACAGTCCTGCTTTTCAGTATCCCCACAACAATTACAACATTGGTAACCCCATTTCGCTATTCCAGTGTTCAGTACTGACATAATTTGTGACCCAACACCTGGTAAGTTGATTTCAATGAGCGAAACATCACTTCATTTGCTCAATGTCTAGCAAATCTAAGTAAAGCAGAAGCAAACTGTGTTTACATAGGCACACCCTGGTTTTCTTCCTTCCTCCCAGCTAGCTTTTAGGGAAGCGTTTGTTCAGACCCTGCTTACAGTGATAGCAGAATGTGCGTGTCATCTTCTATGTGGACCAGCATCCAAGGGGATGAGACCGTGGGTTTCACAGACCTTTGATGACAGCGAAGGGACAGTGAGACTCAAAGATCTTGGGTTCTATTCCAGGCACTGGAGGAGGGTGTGTTCTTGTAGGCACAGACTTTTCTGACCATTTCCATTCAAGTTCAACCCCTTTGTCCTTTCCCTGACCCATTAACCTTGTCATCCTAGTCAGGTCCACTTCCCCCTCTCAGCTTCTTCTCCCAGCTGCTTTTCTTTTCTCCTCCACCAACAGCTCCCCATTCTAGTCTCCCTCCCTGGACTCCTCATCCCACCTCATTCTCCCACTCCCTGATTCCTTGCTCCATTCTCCACCAGCACTGATTCCCCACCACCAAGTCTCTTTGCCCCTCCAGTCCAATCTTCTCCCCTTTCACTGGCTCTTCATCTGATCTCAGAGATCTCCATTGCCCTTACTGGCTCCCAGCCTCTTTGCCCCATCATCCCCACCATCCCCTTCCACCACTAGCCCTATCTTCCCCACTCCACCTGTCCCCAGATTTCCCTCCCCTCAGTGTGGCACTCAGTCCTAGTTCAGAATGACAACGTTTCAGGACAGGCCTGGATTCTCCAGGAATTAGAGTAGGCTTTAATTAAAAGATTATGTCTTGTGATGAAACATCCAGGAATACATCCAGCCAAAACTGGCAACCCCATTCCCTTTCTCCCTGCCCAGTTCGTCCTCGTGTACTTTTCCAAAGAGTTCAAGTTTCCATCTCTCATCTCCAGTCCCACACTCACTTCACTATGGTTCTAGATAATTATTTTCCAGCTTTCATCCTTTCTGTGCTCAGATAAGATGGCTTCCTCCTCCACACTGCCTAAGTGCCAGCAGAGGGGTCCTTGATGGTGCAGGAGATAGGTTACCAGCTCTCTAGCCCTGTACCTAGTCTAGAGAAGCTTTGTAAGGCAAATCCTTCTGAGCCATTCTCTTTCTCCCTCTGCCCCCCCCCCCCCCACCACACACACACACATAGATCTGCCATTGCCCTCTAAGGTGGTACATGCCCAGTTTAGTCAGGCCAAGGAGCTGTGAGAAGCTCAAGCATTGTCAGCAAGAATGGAATAGTTAGATTTTTGCTGCTAAATTCAAAGATGTCTGTACTGACCATGCACAGACTGTCATTTCTTGAAAGCTTATAATTTGTCCAAGTTTGGATAGACTTTCATAGTGACAGCAAAAGGTATATCTCTAACCCCAGGATCATTCCCTGTCAAATTTCAAGTCCTTCCTCCAAAGCGCTAAAGCAGTAGTTTTCACTTTTTTTTTTTTTGCATTTATGCACCCCTATAAATTTTTGAATGGAGGTGCAGACCCCTTGAAATCTTAGACATAGTCTGCAGACCTCCAGGGGTCAGTGGACACCAGGGTGAACTCGAGCACAATTGTGCTAGAATATTTCAGAGGTGGTGGTTGAGTATTTAAAAATAAAGAATATTTTGATACAGGGATACAACATATATTCCCCAGCATTGTTCTCTGAAACAGTTAAATAATTTTGCCTGAAATTCTCTGAAACAAACTATCCTGAGACAGACAATGCATATAGAAAGTCAGCTCAAACAGGTAAAGTTTCACCCAAACATAGAGACAACTGAAAGCAGGGTTTTATAGTGAGTCACAGTGGGCAACTTTGCTAATTAAGCAGTACTGCCAGCCCCACGTAGAACAGCATAGTGGTGAAGCAGGCCCAGTATTTATATGCAGAGCTGACTAGGCTGAAATATATCATAATGCAGGAAGGAAAATGTAAGCACGATTAAATAAAAGGGGTGGGGTTTTATTAGCAATAGTTGCAATACCCAAGATGCTGTTGAGATGAACTTTAGGAAAGAGCTCATTTAGGAAAGCGGATTTAGTCATAAGAAATGTTAGTCATATGTTTAATCTCCTCTCTCCAGCGCTAAGAAAAATAATGCAAAACATATTGGCATGCTATCAAGATGATGATCAAGTGAGGAATTCTTTCAAATATCCAACAATTCATGAGTGGGGCGTAACATCTTGAGTGATTTCTTGGTGGAGACAAAGCTTATATTTTTATTATTAGATCTGGCAACAGGCACTGCCTTTGTGTCAGCTTTCATGTGGCTGAACATTTTCCCATCCTGGGTCAGGAAAGCAATATATTGCAAGGAGCAGAAAAATCTGTAATCCTGCCCTTGAGGCGCATGACTTGGGTACAGGTTATGGGTATACAGGCCAACGAAGTAGGGCTCAAATGGCTGTGGTCCAGGTGAAGTGTTTTTAAACCCCAGCATACATTCTTCTCTACAAAGCAAAAGACCCATCCCAGCGAGTCTCCTTCCTCACCCAACACAATAGGTCCAAAACCCTTCTCCTCACTCCGAGAGTAACTGCATCACACACAGAGAATGATAAATAATCATTCAAAATGGAAGAGGTTGGATGGACACGAACCGAACAACTTTCTCCGGCCCTTAGAGCTGTTCTGTCTGACAAAGGGCATGTCTGCACTTACCGGGAGAGCGATACACTGGCAGCGATGTTCCGGGGCTTGATATAGCACACCTACGCCGCATCTACACGTGCACGCTGCTCCGAAGTAGCGGTGCCAACTTCAAAATAGCGCCCGTCACGGCTACACGTGTTGGGCGCTATTTCGATGTTAACATCGACGTTAGGCGGCGAGAGTTCGAAGCCGCTAATCCCATGAGGGGATGGGAATAGCGCCCTACTTCGACGTTCAACGTCGAAGTAGGGACCGTGTAGCCGATCCGCGTCCTGCCACATCGAAATAGCGGGGTCCGCCATGGTGGCCATCAGCTGAGGGGTTGAGAGACGCTCTCTCTCCAGCCCCTGCGGGGCTCTATGGTCACCGTGGGCAGCAGCCCTTAGCCCAGGGCTTCTGGCTGCTGCTGCGGCAGCTGGGGATCCATGCTGCATGCACAGGGTCTGCAACCAGTTGTCAGCTCTGTGGATCTTGTGTTGTTTAGTGCAACTGTGTCTGGGAGGGGCCCTTTAAGGGAGCGGCTTGCTGTTGAGTCCGCCCTGTGACCCTGTCTGCCGCTGTTCCTGGCACCCTTATTTTGATGTGTGCTACTTTGGCGTGTAGACGTTCCCTCGCAGCGCCTATTTCCATGTGGTGCTGCCCAAAGTCGAAGTTGAACGTCGACGTTGCTAGCCCTGGAGGATGTGTAGATGTTATTCATCGAAATAGCCTATTTCGATGTCACTACAAGGAAATAAGCTACTTCGATGTAGCGTGCACATGTAGACATAGCCCTAGTGGGGCTGCACTAAATTGAATGATCAGGGCACTGCTGTTAATCCTGGTACTCCTCACAGTCATGAAAGTCAATGGGAGAGTTTCTCCGGTCACCTTGGCACGGTGGGGATGGCAGGAAAAAATGATTTAAGGTGCATCGGCTGCAGGTTCTCAATTCTTGTAACTGGAGTTGTGTATCTTACATCACATTTTCCCCTGCCCAGGTGGACCTGGCCTGCAGGCTGAGGACAGCGTGAGTAATCTGTTCCTGCCCCTCTGCAGGCCTTACCTGCTCTGTGGGTACATAAAGAACTTTAGCTGCTGTTCCTTTCACCAGCACTACATTCCAAGGCTCTATTTATTTGAATTGGACTGGCAAACTCGTGGGAAATGCCCTGTTCCTGGCAGGGGCAGATATACTGCAGTGGTCTCTCTCACTGTGTTTTAGAACTGGAGCACATCTCAGATCCTTGTCTTTGTTCCAGGCTCTTTGCAGTGGTGTGACATTCCCAGGATGTTGGTGAATTGCTGGATGATCTAAGCCAGCACAGATAACTCCCCACCAACCTCCTGTCCTACCTTGTGTGCACAGAGGAGGTGTTGAGAAAGTGGAAGGGTAGAACAAGAGAGGACTGAATTATGGCACCATTATGAAGGTGGCAAAAACAATCTGACTGCATCTCCAAAATTCCCCCAGGCCATCTTAGTCCAACAGTTAAAATGGAAACTGTCCTTTTCCTTTACCTACCACCCCACAGATTCTGGATATTTGTTTATTTAGATTTACGAAAACAAACAAAAAATGGTTCCCATGGTATTAGTATCACAGTCAGCTAAAAATGCAGCCAAACATAAAAACACATCCCACAGCAACCTTTATCCTAGACAGCAGAAAGGCTACTTCGATCTCACAGCCACAAAGAATGAAGAAAATGACCCCATCCTCCCTACATGTTGTCTGATAAGAAGCATCCCCTCTCCAAAAGCTGCCATAAAAAGCTGAGCTGTGCAGCATGACATGAGGGTCAACAAATTTTGTGACTCCCAACAAGGGAGTGGGAAGCAAGTTTCAAGCCAAGGAATTTAATTTATTTTTAATTCCATGAGACTATTTCTTCATGTTTGGGTTTTTAATAAAACCTTTAAAAACAGAGCTTAACCTGGGGCCCTAACCTAATTTGATGTTATTCCTTTAACATGAAACAGTGGAATGCACCCACAATATTTCCCTATTAGCCAAGATGTCTTTCTCCAAATATGCACACTTATTGGACAAGAGGCTATATTATTACTTTCCGTTTGGGCAGCAGAAACAGCAAATGTGTCTTAGATTTTTCAGAAAAGCTTTGCCAAACAGTTCAAACCCTCTGAATCCTACATTCCCAACTTTTTCACCTCCCAAAGACTGGAACAGACAATAAGACTAAGGAATGTATTGACAGACTACAATTTTCTAAAGACTAGTCACAAGGTAGTTTTCATCATATTGATGATCATTCTACTGACCCAACCAGCTCTGAAACAATATATTTCACCACCACTCCAGCCACGCAATATTAAAAATATGCTGATTAATACCAGTGCTGGAGGGAAAGTGCAGAACAAAAAGTTAGTATCTTTATTGCATATTTCTGCAAACAGAAGACAACGAGAATTAGAAAGCTAAAAGCCTTTAACTAGGAAATCTGGTGCTGACAAACTGAATTTGGTTTCTAATAAGATGGTCAAATTATTGAGTTTTTATTTGTCCATCTGTAACAGAAGACTGGATTCAAATAACAGAATGCTCATGTACTCCTCTGTCTTAGAGCTTTGTACTCAAAGTCCCCAAAGGGCCTGCTTTTGATCTAACTTCAGTAATTTTACAACTAATTTACAGGAACTTGTATCTACATTTTATTGGTCAGATTCACCGGTGTGATCAAGCAATAGAAAGGACACAGATCCAATTTAACTGGACCCTTATACCCAGTTCGCAGATGCGTAGCGTCACTGGAATGGTGCAAAGGCCAGGTGTCATGGATCAATGAATCTGGCTTTAAGGTACTAATTCTGCTTTGAGCTTTGTTGGTGTATCTTTAATTGGACCAACTTTGATTAGTGAAAGAGACAAGCTTTCAAACCCCACAGAGCTCTTCTTCATGTCTGTGGAGCTCAAAGGGGCTGATCTCTTTCACCAACCAAAGCTGGTCCCAAACCCAAAAAATATTACATCACCCACCTGGTCACTCTGTTTATGTTTTAACAGCTTTAAACTTGGAACTCAACTTCTAACATAATTAAAAAAATTATCTGACCTCCCACCATAACTTCATACAACTGTGAAAAATAAAAAAGACAAAAAGCTTAAAAATGTATATTACATACAGTTATAAAAAATGAAAATTGCATTCTACCAAGCCTATTTATAAGCTGGAGCAATGAGGGTGAAGCTTTGCAGAGGTTGGGGGCAATCAATGCTGACAAAAATTAGTGTGTGGTTGCCGCAACTGGAGCAAATACAGTTTGGAATTTTCTCAAAAAGGACTGCTTGTATCCTATTGCGCTTCCCAGCCATATGGTCTGCCTCTGATGGCTGAGGCATCTTTTTTTTCTTTTTTTACCAGAAAGTATGTTATTGGCTTTAAACTCTGGCCTGCTGCTTCACTCCGAGTTTGTCTACACAACACAGTAATTTCAGAATAATGGCCACTATTCCGAAATAACTTTGCAAGCTTCTACACAACACAACCGCTATTTCTAAATGATTTTGAAATAGCAGAAGGGCTTCCCTTGAATTTGGTAAACCTCATTCTATGAGGAATAGCACCTATTCCAAATACATATTTCAGAGTAGGGGATGTGTAGACAGGGAATAGTGGCTATTTTGAAATAAACTATTCCAGAATACCTTATTCCAAAATAATTTTGCTGTGCAGACAAAGTATTCAGCATTAGCGCCCCTGGAAGTAGTGCTTCCAGGGCTCTAATATGAAATAGGCTCTAGTAGATACACTATTTTGGAATAAATGTACTTATTCCAGGGCTTCTCTGTAGCATAAATGCATTAGTGTGGACTGACTTATTCTGGAGTAATAACTCTGGAATAAGCTATTCTGAAAAAGTGCTTTGCAGACATACCCTCTGTTGTTTTTACTGTCTCTTACTGACACTGCTTCCAAATATTCACTTCATTTTTATAAAGGCGTTCTTTTAAACCAAAGTAATGCACAATGAACTAATTCACTAAAGGCTATTGGTTATACAAAATTTTAATTGTATATACTTTACAATGAATATTATGTAATAAGAGTTTGGGGTGTTATTTACTATGGCTATGGCTACACTATAATATCTGTTGACAGATGTGTCTATCGGAAGAGATTTTCCAACAAAACTTCTGTAGACAGTGTGCAGCTATACACTAAAGCAGGTCAAAAGAGCCATCTGCTTTCTTGACAGAGCAGACAAACTGTTTGGCCACTCTCTTGGCAAAACAGCTAATCAGAAGCACAACAGACAGGGCTGCTCAGTGTCCTTGAAGCCCTGTCTGTTGAGAGAAGGCCCCCAAGACCATCCACACAGCTTTTTTTGTTGACAAAGGCACTCTTCCTCATCTGGGAGAGGCAGAAGGTTGTCAGCAGAATCGCCGAGTTTTGTCAGCAGACTGTCGACAAAACACATTTTGTGTGGGATGGTGAGCAAATTTTGTTGACACAACTCCAATTTTGCAAAAAAAAAAAAAAAACTCATTAATGTGGCCTTAGCCTATGGCTCTTATAACCTTATTCCAAAGTCTTGAAATTTCTTCTGCTAGCATGTTCCCATTATTAAATTCCTCTAACTGGTGCATCATTATGAAGATGAACAAGGGCAATTGCCGGATTAAATATAAAGTTTATTAAACAGCTAGAAGAATGGCATTCACTTGCTCTTATAATTCCTCTGGTCCAGAGGACTCCCCATTCTCCATGGGACAGATGTATGAGATACGACATGTGCAGTACTTTTCAATTATGATTGATGCAACTCCACACTGCTCTCATAAAAACAGATGACCTTGGTTGTGTACTATGTTGAAATTTCAGGAAGTTCAGAGGTTTCAGTTGAAGAATGATTGATTCATTTTGTTTGATAATTTAATTTAAAAACTGGAAAAGAAGTCATCGCTCATGTATTAGAAATTCTTGAAGGCTTCTGGAAGAAATTTTCAAGTATGCATTGGCCAAGCCTACGACAATGGATCCAATATGGCTGGGAAATACAACGGGGTACAAGCTGTCCTTGAGCAAAATCCAAACAGTATTTTCTCCAGTTATGGCAATCACACACTACAACTTGTTGGCATTGATTGCACTGAATCATGGAAGGAAGCAATCTTTCACTATGGAACAATCCAGAAGTTGGTCAACCCCTTCAGTAGCAGCCCTCCAGAGTGGGAAATTCTGAAGCAGCACCTGCCTGCTTCATCATCATCATCATCAACAACAACAACAACATGGGCTCAGCGCCATTTGGTGTCCAGTACCTCCTTCACTATTTCCTTCCATCTTTCCCTGTCCAGTGCAGAGTGGCTTAGTTTCTGCAGACTAGTTCCACTCCAATCTACTATATCATCTACCCACTCTCTGTGGGGTCTGCCTCTTCTATGTGAACCGTCCATAATGCTGAATACCAGGGTTTTGACTTTTCGCTCATTGTTTATTCTTCAGAAATACCCAAATAGTTGTAACTGCCATTGCATAACCTTCTGCAGTAGGTTCTTTTTCAGCTGTATCTTCCTATATAATTCTTCACTGGTGACCTTCTGCATCCATCCTATTCTCAGGATCTGTCTATAACAACTCCTCTCAAACACCAATACCCTTCTCTTTGAATCTTTCATTATCACCCATGTCTCACATCCATACAACATGCTGCTGAATACACACATTTTCAAGACACTCAGCTTCATTCCTAAGCTAATTGCTTTCCTTTTCCAGATGTTATACATCACCTTCAGACTCATTATTGCTTTTGCTAATCTAGAAGATGTTCCACATTCCAATTGATAGTATATGTGTTAGTTGTAATTTTCTTTCAGTAGCCAACTTATCAACCTGACCTGGATCGCTTGAATGGTATTACGGACCTTGTTTATCCAGGCGACATCCGAGCCAGCATCTTTTATCAGTTAGTCCTACAGGCATCAGATTCCATTTGTATTGTTGTTTTATGATCAGCGCATCGCCACTCTTCTGTCCAACCCTCCTCCTTTATCCAGGCTTGGGACTGGCATGGAATCCCTAGAAGTTTCATGGCCGAGTTATCTGTTGGCTTCCCTTCACAGCATGTCAGCAGCAAGATGGTCAGCACAAATGGATGGTGTTAAACCATTTGCAGAGCATTTGGACTCCGTGGGAAAGGCTGTAAGTGAGCTTGAATCTCTTACTTGCACAGCAAAGGCATGCACTGAGTTTAAGTCAATTCAGAAGTACGCGTGCACATTTGAATGCATTTTAATGTTGTCCATGTGAATAAAGTTGCTAAAAATGATCCACAAAATTAATCTTATAACTGAAGCATGCAATGCTGCATTAGATGTTGAGAGGGATAACAATGAAAACTTTCTTAAAGATATACAAAAGATTCATAATGAATGGGAAACAATCCTTTCTAAATCCAAATCAACAGCACAGCGTGTTGACATTTCATCTGTGTTTTCCACCAATCACAGCCCAACATTTCAATCAGATGCAGAAAGACACTATTGAGTCAATGGTATTTTTATTATTATTGACACCATCAAGTCTGGTCTTACATGGCGGCTTGAGTCACTGCAAGAAATTTGTACCCTTTTTGGATTCCTTTGGGACTGTGGAGAACTAAGTGATGATCATCTGTAATCAACAGCTGTATAGTTTCAACAAAGCTATAACAATGAAAGTGCAAGAGATCTCTGTAATGAGATCATCTTCCTGAAATGTATTCGTTCCACTAACTTTATGTCAGACTGCAAGCAAAAAGAACTGCTTCAAGAAATGTTTGAACTCAGCCTATTTACTGTATTTCCTAATATCACAATTGCATTAAGTGTTTTTGTCAGTCTCCCTGCATCAGTGGTTGCTGAAAAATGCACATTCAGTGCGCTAAAACAAATAAGGGAACTATATGGTTCTACAGTGGGCTTGAATGGGCCCACAATGCTTAACATTAACAGTGGTGTTGCATGTAAATTAGATTTTTCTTCAGTTATAAACAAGTTTGCACACAACACAACAAAACCAAAAAAGCATTCCTAAAATGAAGATTTCTGCTTGCAGCGGAAACTCACAAGTAAAGTTACATTTTTCATATAAATGCTATTGGTATAATGACTTAATAAATGTCTCAAGTGATCATTTTCATATAGTCTTTTGGTTTTAGTATGACCCTGTGGATGAAAAGTTAGACAGGTCAGGGGCTGGGCTGGGCCTCTAACCTCAAAGCCACCCGGGCCTCTCTCATTCTCTGAGAGGGTCTGAGTGTGCCCCCATCAACACTTCACTCTGAAAGGCGATCCTGATTGCCCTGGTCAAAGGCTGGTCATGTCACTCCCCTGCTTTAAATAGCTTTTGCATTTGTCTCCAACTTTGCCTTCCACACGTTGCAGTGGAAATACATTAATGTTTCTATTGTGGAGTCTAGTACATGTCCCAGCAATGTTAAAACAGCTGTAATTCCCGTACTCTTTGTAGTGTCCTCAGGAAGACTCCACCAGGGGCAGCTTAGCATCTTCTAACACCTATTGTTCTCCCTAATGACTGCTCCCAGCCAGCCATCAAAAGTGATTGCATTCTGCCTAATGAGTGTTCTTTAAGTTGTAAGCACATTTGTAATACATGCACAGATAATATTCCTAAATTCGGATACCAAAATGATACATGCACCCAAGTAGGATAATCATATTCAGTAAATCGTAACCTCTTTAATGATATTTTACATGACCTATCTTGCATAAAATACATCACAGTTGTCATGGTCATATCATAATATTTTTAGTACAAAGAATATTGGACATAATGCCACAACGGGTTTAAGGTCCAATATCTTGTGACTCGCCAGAGCTTTAGTAGTGGAAACATCCCAGCTCTGAGTGGGACAAGTTACGCTGGATTGTAGCCTTGTAAAGCCCTTAAAGTCATAATATGATGATATATAGAAAAACTATTTTGTAAATAATTATAAGAGGTTTCTGATGTATGTTAGCTACAGATTTTCTTTCCTTCTGAGTTCTGTGGAGACAGACTCATGGCAAATATGGGGGATCTGAAAAATAACACTATTTCATTTTTTGAAAACTCTTCACCATACTTCCAGAATAGTTTTCCTGTAAAAAGTGTGGTTTATCCAGAATGTCAAATGGTTGGTCTCGTGAAGCATAAAGGTTTTCTTGGTACTCTGTTAGAATAACTTGCTTAATTCCCTGACAGCTTTATCACTTGTAAGAAATGGAATCATCCCTAATTCAGCTTAATAAAACCCTGTTATCACACTATTAATATTCTTTACATAGTGCGTGTTCACATCCACAACACTTCTATGCTGATGATAGCCATGTGATAGCCATGTCTTTATTTTGGCAACTATTTGATATACAGGGTGAACTTCTCTAGTCTGGCACCCTTGGGACCTGACCAATGTTGAACAAGAGAAGTTGCTGGACCACAGGAGGTTACTATTGTCTAACAGCATTCCACTGTTTACTGGGCTCTTAGAAGACATTTTGGGGTGGATTACACCTAAATAACAGCACAGAACACCGAGAGCCAGGACTGGGTGGCTGGGAACAAACTCTACAGGACCATGGAAAACTTGGCCACCCTTGATAAGTGGTCATCCAGCTAACTAAAGTCATGCTTGGTTATGGATGTTGCCGACGAGAGAGTGCTGAACTAGAAAGGTTCAACCTGTACTGTGTTTGGGCTTGATCCTGCTCAGTGATCCTTGGCTATATTTGAACTGAGCTGCAATGTGTGTGTACGCAGAGAAGGGTTCATTTGAAGGTCAAGTAGCACTTGAAGAGGAGGGTACTACCAAAATACAGGAGCTTACAAGACGTCTCAGTGCTGCAGGAGTCCACTATTGACTTGTATAATCTATGTGACTAACCAGTACTGTGCAGTATTGTTTATAGAGTGAGCGGGCTTGACCCAAGACCTACTAAACTCAATCAGCTGTGGGTCATTCTTTGTATGAGCAATACATGAGAATATTAACATACAACAGGTCGGTCCTGGACAACACCACTAAGAAGAAAAGGGTGGGCGGTGTGTGATCAGTTCCTTATAGCATCAATAAGTAGTTTGTGACCAACTCATTAGGGCTTTACTGTGCTATTTGGAGATCAGGACCTGTTCACACAACTAGTTATTGCCAGTACAAAAGAGCTACAGAAACAAATAAGAGGGAAACACAGCCTAGCTGTATACCATCAAGGCTGGCAATTCTCAAGATTTTGTCATGAGTCTTGCAATAGGTGATTTTTTAAAGCCTCAGCTCCTGGAATCATGTTATTTCATAAGACTGCTCAGCAGAAGGCAAATAAAAAGACGTCAAATTCATTATTTTTATGTCACGATTTTTAAGCTAATGTTACTGTTTTAGCAGGAGGCCTGACTCATGATTTTAAGCACTTGAGGAAGGTGACACTGTCAGAATTATTAGTTTACATTTAACTTTTGTAAGGGTGGAGATCAGTGATGACAAGCAACATGAAAAGGAAACACAACTTGATGAAAAAAATTGAATAAAGTGAGGAGACACTATCAGTGTAGAAAATAGAAAACAAAGAATTACATATAGGAAAGATGACTGGAAAGAGGTAGAAGAATAGGCAGAGAAAGAAATAGGAAGAGAAAGACATGATTATATTTATTAATTCTTGCTCTAGAAGTCCATGCTAGCCTTGCTGTCCCCATGTTCTCCCATGATTGTTGTTTGGGATGCTTAGAAAAGTGGGAAATTTCCAAAACATTTACATCTTTGGGGCTCTTAAAATTATCAGTTATGTGTGCAAGCTGTATTGCATTCTTGCCCCTTTGAATGTTGGGTTTCTATGGCTAGGGTACAAAGAATTTTAAAAAACAGATGCTATGTAGTTTGACTGACAGAAATGCAAAAACAATGGCAATTTTTCTCAGATATTGTCTTCATTTTAGTTTACATAATGAAATACACACATTTATTTTTTTCAAAAGTATAATTTGAAATCAGATTGTATACAGTGAATTGGGATATACATTCATCTGAGACATAAACATTTCTGACTTTAATTAAGAAAACTTGGCTTTGAGTGATGTTATTCAGCAGAATACAATTAAATATATATTTAAATAACTAAATACCCAGACTATGGTGACATAAAAATAAAGGAATAAAACTACAAGGAATATAGCCCATTCTCCCTGCTTAACTTTTATTGGCTAGCCCTTCTCTGAAGATCCAGGCCTATCATGAATGGAGACAACCAACTTTACTGAAATGTGGGAAACTCTGTTATGGTTTTGTGATGTGGGCAAATGTCTACGAAGGAGACCACTGTTTTTCTTGTTACTCATTAGATTTAAACCCAGGTTCCATAGTTGAAAAGCAAATGCATCAAAAGTCTATGAAAGTCAATACAGGTTGAACCTGTCTCGTCTAACACCCTTGGGACTTGACTAGTGCTGGATGAAAGGAGTTGCTGGACAATTTTCTCGCACATGACTAATATCCCCACTGCTTATTGAGCTCTTAGAAGACATTGGGGGTAAATTACAGCTAAATAATAGCACAGAACACTGAGAGCCAAGACTGGTGGCTGTAAACAAACTTCATGGGACAACTGGAAACTTGGCCACTCCTATAAGTGGTCATACAGATAACTAAAAATCATGCTGGATTACGATGTTTGCTAGATGAGTGTCCCAGATTAGAGAGGTTTAGCTGCTAGTAGAACTTCTATTGATTTCAGTGGGCTATACTTAAAAACCCTACAGGAGAAATCCTGGCCTCACTAAAGTCAACCACACCAGGATTTTACCTGCAAGAGCTAATACACTGCATCACCTAGCTCATCTGCAGACTTAAACAGTGGTAGCACACTGGGGCTTTGAACTTAAAGCTCTCACACAGGACTGGACCCTCTCCATACGTAGATGGGACACATCCAAAGGGAAAAGCCTAGTTTCTGCAAGATTTGGTATCAGTGATATAGTTGACGTACTTCCCTCAGAGGAAATATTACATTGATGCTGAAGGTGCTTTCAAATGATGCATAAATGAGAGGTCCTGACTATTTCTGGTATCAGAGAGGTTATCCGTGTTAGTCTGTATCTTCAAAAACAAGAAGAAGTCCTGTGGCACCTTATAGACTAACAGATGTTTTGGAGCAGCATAAGCTTTCATGGGCAAAGACCTGCTTCGTCAGATGCATGCGTGGTCCAAAATATCCGCTTGTCTATCAGGTGCCCCAGGACGATTTCTTGTTTTTGACCATTTCTGGTCATTTAAGATCTTGTGATATGTCCTCAGGGTTAAAAATAATTTATTCCTGCTTGTCTGAATGTCCTTGCCATATTTGCATCTGAGTGACTCTGTGGATCAAACAAAACCTAACCAATTTTGATCATTTTTGATTCAACACATTTGATGGAAATGTTTTCACCTGAAGTAATGGATACCTATAGTCCTCCTACTTACGTTGTCCTGCAGCTGTGGAATTCTCTACTTCAGTTTACCACAGAAGAACCTGCATTTGTGCCTCAGTGGGGTTCTGTGCATGGCCAACCCCTCCATGTTATAAAGCATGGCCCAAGGCCCCTCATTTGTAATTCAGAAGAGTATATTCCTGTTTGTGAGCGGTGCTACAATAGCAAGTGGCATTTTTTTGGCTATAAAGCTCAGATATTTTTCTCGGCAAAACTAATTATTTTGTGATTGGTCCACCACCTGCTCTGTGAGGTGATGCTCTTCCAACTTTTAGTTTAAAATAAAAAACTTTATTAATAGCAAAAATTACAAACAAATACAAACAGCAGTTTAAAAAAATAAGTACAGGTACTAATCCACCCCCACTTAGTGTACATACCAAATGACTGTAACATCTCATTATTAAATTTTGTTGAGGTGCTAAATTAAAATGCAGATACGCGTCCACCACAGCCTTTCATTCCCTTGCTCCTCACTAACTGGGACAGCGGTTCACATGCTTCAAGTGGTTGTGGCTTTCAAATATCTTTATTTCTGGTTTAAGTTACTGTCAATAATACAGGGCCCTTTACCACACTGCTACATGTTCTTGGAAGCAGTAACAACAGGGTTGTTTTCCTTCCTGCCTGTGTGATCACTTTAACTTTAATTATAGCTGTTCATTTATTAAAATAAATAACTGAGGAATATAAGTTTTAAACTCCAGCTGTTCAAACAGTCTTTTTATTTTTCATTGTGTACATATTGCGGTGGGCAGCTTATTGTATCCATTTTCCTTTAAAAATCTTTTCTAATTCTCTCAGAAATGTACCAGACTTTTTCCAGACATCCTTGATTATCTCTGTGTAAGAGTGCCACTGAGGCAAAATCGTGCCCACTGAACAACTTTTCAGTACAGGTTGAACCTCTGTAATCCGTAACTCTCCCAGCCAACAACTTCTGTAATCTGGCATGATTTTAATTAGCCATATGACCACCTATGATGGGTGTAGCCAAGTTTTCTGTGGTCCCATAAAGTTTGTTTTCAGCCACCAATCCTCGCTCTCAATGTTCTCTGCTGTTATTTAGCTCTAATTTACCCCTAAATGTCTTCTAAGAGTCTAGTAAGCCATGGAAGTGTTAGTAATACTATTAGATAGTATTGACCTCCCATGGTCCAGCAAATTCTCTCGTCTGGCACTGGTGAGGTCCCAAGGTTGCCAGACTAGAGAGATTCAACCTGTATTACTTTACAGACCATTTATACTACTAACATAGCCTTAATGTAAATCATGGGGCTCAGGTCTAAAGGGTGTGTCCACACTAGGTAAAAATCTGTGGATTTTTTAACCATATGGTACCTAACATATAATAAAATGTTAGTCAAGACAAAGTGCTTTGTTGTTTTTTGTGTGCTAGCAGGTGGACATAAATACTAGGCTACGTCTAGACTGTAGATGTTTATCTGTGAGACCAGAGGTCTCTCGGCAGAGATCTGCCATGTTGGGAGCGTTCTGTCGCCATCCCTGTAAACCTCATTCTATGAGGAAGAAGGGATTGCTTGACAGAGGGTTTTTTTCCAAAATATGGTACCATTTCAGAATTTCAGAATAGCTTCTCCAACAGCAAAGTGGGAAAAGATACTCAAGTTGTGGTGAGCAATTTGTGTCTCTTTTTTGACATTTCTCCGTAATCTAGATATAACGCTAGGGAGAATCATAGAATCATAGAACACTAGGACTGGAAGGGACCTCCAGAGGCCATCGAGTCCAGCTCCCTGCCCCAATGGCAGGACCAAGTACTATCTAAACCATCCCTGATAGACATCTATCTAACCTGTTCTTAAATATCTCCAGCAATGGAGATTCCACAACCTCCCTTGGCAATTTATTCCACTGTTTGACTGCCCTGACAGTTAGGAACTTTTTCCTAATGTCCAACCTAAATCTCCCTTGCTGCAGTTTAAGCCCCTTGCCTCTTGTTCTATCCTCAGAGGCCAAGAAGAACAAGTTTTCTCCTTCCTCCTTATGACTCCCTTTTAGATACCTGAAAACCGCTATCATGTCTCCCCTCAATCTTCTCTTTTCCAAACTAAACAAGTCCAATTCTTTCAACCTTTTTTCATAGGTCACATTCTCTAGACCTTTAATCATTCTTGTCGCTCTTTTCTGGACCCTCTGCAGTTTCTCCACATCTTTTTTGAACTGCGGTGCCCAGAACTGGACACAATACTCCAGCTGAGGCCTAACCAGCGCAGAGTAGAGCGGAAGAATGACTTCTCGTGTCTTGTTCACAACACACCTGTTAATGCATCCCAGAATCATGTTTGCTTTTTTTGCAAGAGCATCACACTGTTGACTTATATTTAGCTTGTGGTCCACGATAATCCCTAGATCCCTTTCTGCTGTAGTCGTTCCTAGACAGTCTCTCCCCATTCTGTATGTGTGAAACTGATTGTTCCTTCCCAAGTGGAGCACTTTGCATTTGTTCTTATTAAACTTCATCCTATTTACCTCAGACCATTTCTCCAATTTATCCAGATCATTTTGAATTATGACCCTATCTTCCAAAGCAGTTGCAATCCCTCCCAACTTGGTATCATCTGCAAACTTAATAAGCATACTTTCTATGCCAATATCTAAATGATTGATGAAGACACTGAACCTAACACAGACCCCTGCAGAACCCCAGTTGTTATACTTTTCCAGCAGGATTGAGAACCATTAAGAACTACTCTCTGGGTACAGTTATCCAGCCAGCTATGCACCCACCTTATAGTAGCCTCATCTAAATTGTATTTGCCTAGCTTTTTTATAAGAATATCATGAGATACCGTATCAAATACTTTACTAAAGTCTAGGTATACCACATATAAGAAGCCTAGAGTGTTACCCGCACAAATTTATTTATCCCTTCCTCACTTTAGCGACACACAGGCTACGTCTACACGTGAAGCCTACATCGAAGTAGCTTATTTCGATGTAGCAACATCGAAATAGGCTATTTCAATGAATAACGTCTACACGTCCTCCAGGGCTGGCAACGTTGATGTTCAGCTTCGACGTTGCGCAGCACCACATCGAAATAGGCGCTGCGAGGGAACGTCTACACGCCAAAGTAGCACACATCGAAATAAGGGTGCCAGGCACAGCTGCAGACAGGGTCACAGGGCGGACTCAACAGCAAGCCGCTCCCTTAAAGGGCCCCTCCCAGACACAGTTGCACTAAACAACACAAGATACACAGAGCCGACAACTGGTTGCAGACCCTGTGCCTGCAGCATGGATCCCCAGCTGCAGCAGCAGCAGCCAGAAGCCCTGGGCTAAGGGCTGCTGCCCACGGTGACCATAGAGCCCCGCAGGGGCTGGAGAGAGAGCGTCTCTCAACCCCTCAGCTGATGGCCGCCATGGCGGACCCCACTATTTCGAAGTTGTGGGACGCGCAATGACTACATGGTCCCTACTTCGACGTTGAACGTCGAAGTAGGGCGCTATCCCCATCTCCTGATGAGGATAGCGACTTCGACGTCTCGCCACCTAACGTCGAAGTTAACTTCGAAATAGCGCCCGACGCGTGTAGCCGTGACGGGCGCTATTTCGAAGTTAGTGCCGCTACTTCGAAGTAGCGTGCACGTGTAGACACGGCTACACACACCTCTACCCAATTCTGAGGGCTCCAGGTATGACCCTCTTAATTTAAACTCCTACCCTTACCAAATTCCTAGGGCTTAGGATGTCATTCCCTTTTGGTATGCAGTATCTGTGCCACTGAAAAAGCCTTGCACAATAATATTCTTACTTTCTATTTATTTACAATTACCAAGAAAGCAGAATACATGCTAAGCACAAAGTATCATCCTCACCAATCCTGGTAAAGGCCAGAAGGCTTCCTCTGTTGCTGCACCTCAGGATCTGGCAGTGTTGGTCTTGGGAGTCTTGTGGGGGTGAGTCCTCCTTAAGGTGTTTCTTCTCCCATCCTACTTCTCTTCATGCTTTTTCCTTCTTGGACCCTAGTTTAAGCAGTGAAACCTGAGTCCTGCTTACCTGTACCTTGACCAGTTATTTTAGTGTAATTTTACTAACCAATCATAACATACTGTAACAGAACTACCTAGCCAATCATAACCCACCACCTTAACTTATTTCCACCTTGCAAAATTAATTATACAGCAGACAGGAACAATTACAAACCAGACAGGGATTATACAGAAAACAACAGAAAAGTGAAGACAATCATCGTAGAATGGTGATTCCACAACCTCAGCTTTTGATAAGTCATTGCCAGACAGAATGCTATTGACTAAGTTTTCTTTACCCATCTTAAGATCTGTTTCTTTACCTTAGCCCCTCCAAAAACCACAGCCCCACTGTCTCCAGATAATGCGGCACTTCAGAATATGTTAATGAGGCACTGCTATGAATATGCAGTGCCTCAGTAGCATAATGGTGGCTCCCTGCGGTTCGAAACTTCTGGTTTCAAAATACACGCCGCCTGTGTAGCCAGGGGCCTTTCGAAACAGCACCCTGATTTCAAAAGCCCCTTCCTCCCAAAACCAGATGTGAAGAAGGAGCTTTTGAAATCAGGAGAGTCATTTCAAAAGGCCCTCAGCTACATGGGTGTCATGCGTTTCGAAAGCAATCATGGCCGATTCTTGAAGGGGTACCACTCCATCATGCTCCAGGCTTTGGTGGCTCACCAGGGCTGCTTCATGGACATTTACTTGGGTTGGTCAGGGCAGGTGTATGACACACGCATCTTCAGGAACTCTGCCCTGGCTCAGAGGATTGAGGCCGGGACCTACATCCCCCAGCGGCAGCGCACCATCCATAACATTGCCATGCCCCTCTGGATAGTGGGCAACCCAGCATACCCCCTGCAGCCCTGGCTCATGTGGCCCTAGATGGGCCATCTCACCCCCTCTCAGGAGGTCTTCAATGGCCACCTGATCCAGGCATGCTACCTCATCAAGTGAGCATTTGGACACTTGAAGGCAAGGTTCAGGTGCCTCCTCATGCACCTCAATGTCAAGATGGAAAACATTCCACAGGCTGTGGATGCCTGCTGTACCCTACACAACCTGGTCAAAGCCAGGGAGGGGAACCATCCCCCAGGGCTGGATGCCCAAGACCAGACCCGCCTATGAGCAGCCCTCCACAACCCCTGACTGAGGAAGCCTACTATCTCCATGGGTGCTGACAGGAATTATCTACGGGGGTGGGGCGCTGAAACCCAGGGGGAATGCTGCCCAAGAGGTTGCCAGCAAGGTCCCCTAGGGCACAGGAAGGCTGGGTGCATGCGTAGGAGGGGGGTGGGTATGGGGGCAGCAGAGGGGGCGGGTGTGGGGCAGTGGGGAGGACAGGTGCGGCGGTAGCAGGGTGGTGGGTGTGGAGGCAGCCAGAGGCTGGTCTGGCTGCTTGACAAGGGCAGTCCACACTGTGTGCAGCAGGCCCAGCATCTCCATACAGATCTCCTGCCACCAGGCCAGCTCTGCCTCACCCAGTGCCAGCCACCACTCTGCCTGGAGAAGGGAAAGAAAGGCATTGCATGTGACTGAGCCCCAGGCCCCAGAGGCATGGACCTCCAGCCTCCCCATGCGTGCCTGTACGCCCTGACTTGGCTGCTGGCCTCCCTCCTGGCTGGCCTGGTGTACGTGTTCCAGGTGCTGATGAATGTTCTTGTACCTCCCAGGCCACCACCCCAGCCCGTACTGAGCTGCCCCAGACCCAGCAGCCCTGGTTGTGGCCCCACAGAATTGTCCCCTCCTGGTAGGACTGGGTGGTCCTCCATGAGTGGGACAATGTGTGCTGGCTGTGAGGTTTCCACACAAGGAGGGACAACTTCATGGAACTCTGTAGGTGCCTCCACCCCGACCCCAGCCCTTGTTGCCAGGACACCTGCATGCAGCCTGCAGTGACCAGGCAGAAGCAGGTCGCCATCACCATTTGGAGACTTGCCACCACACACAGCTACCAGGCCATGGGGCGGCAGTCGGGGTAAGCAAGCCAACCACAGGCACTGCCCTCTGCCTGGTAAGGCATGCCCTGCTCGCAACCCTGGCCCTGGGTAAGGAGAGGGGCAGTGAGACCTGGCCCCAGGTGCCTGTGCCGTCCCATCTGGAGTCAGGCCCACAGCTGGAGGGGCTTCCCCATCGGGGCTGGGGGGTTCCCCAGAAGGCTGTGGATGGCAGGGTGAGGAGGGGGCAGGGGCACCTGTGTGCCCAGGCATGAGCATACCTGCGCCCCCTCTCTGGCAGGTGACAGCAGCTCTCATTCACATGCTGCTCTGGAGGCTGGTGCACATCAGAGACCTTGAAGAAGTAGTCATGTGGTTCACAGGCCTCAGCTTCCCCTGCTGCTTCAATGTGCCCCACGTGACACACATTGCCTCCCACACCCCGGACCAGGGCCCCGACCACGACATGAGCCACTTGGGCTATCACCCCATTGTGCTGCAGGAGCTGGTGAAACATCAGGGCCACTTTATGGACATTTGCATGGGCATCCCAGGCCCAGCCCAGGAGGCACTCAAGTTCCAGACCTCCAGCCTGCACTGTAGAATGGAGGCTGGGAGCTTCAGCCTGCAACGTGAGCAGCTGGTTGAGGACGTGAGCGTGCCCCTGTGTGTGGAATGACAGCTGGACCGCACCCTGCTGCTGTGGCTGATGCAGCCCTACACCAGCCACCCTGAGCCCTCCCAGGGGCTTTTCAATGGCCTCCTGACCCATGCACTCGCCCCCATGGAATGTACCTTTGCCCGCTTGCAGGAGCAATTATGGAGCCTCCTGACATTCGTGAATGTGGGGGTGGAGGACGTGCCGCCGATCGTGTTCGCCTGCTGCACCCTGCAGAACCTCACCGAGGGCAGGGAGAGCTCCTTCCCCCAGGCCTGGCTGGGCGAAGCCATACACAGCTACAAGGAGCCTGAGGCAGCCCCTGGGCTAGAGGACAATCTTATGGCGCTCCGCATTCGGGACACCTGGGCTACGTCTACACGTGCACCCAACTTCGAAATAGCTTATTTCGATGTTGCGACATCGAAATAGGCTATTTCGATGAATAACGTCTACACGTCCTCCAGGGCTGGCAACGTCGATGTTCAACTTCGACGTTGCTCAGCCCAACATCGAAATAGGCACAGCGAGGGAACGTCTACACGGCAAAGTAGCACACATCGAAATAAGGGAGCCAGGCACAGCTGCAGACAGGGTCACGGGGCGGACTCAACAGCAAGTCGCTCCCTTAAAGGGCCCCTCCCAGACACACTTTCATTAAACAGTGCAAGATACACAGAGCCAACAACTAGTTGCAGACCCTGTATATGCAGCACGAACCCCCAGCTGCAGCAGCAGCAGCCAGAAGCCCTGGGCTAAGGGCTGCTGCCCACGGTGACCACAGAGCCCCGCAAGGGCTGGAGAGAGAGTATCTCTCAACCCCCCAGCTGATGGCCGCCATGGAGGACCCCGCTATTTCGATGTTGCGGGACGCGGATCGTCTACACGTCCCTACTTCGATGTTGAACGTCGAAGTAGGGCGCTATTCCCATCCCCTCATGGGGTTAGCGACTTCGACGTCTCGCCGCCTAACGTCGATTTCAACTTCGAAATAGCGCCCAACACGTGTAGACGTGACGGGCGCTATTTCGAAGTTACTGCCGCTACTTCGAAGTAGCGTGCACGTGTAGACGCAGCTCTGATGGGTGGAATTCATCCGTGAGGCCTGTGAGCAGTCCCTGGGCACCCAGGGTCAGCTTCTCACAGCCGCCTGGTGCTGCAGTTCCACAGCCCTGCCACACCCCACCGCCTATCCTCCCCGGGCCTTCCTCCCACCTCGGCACAAGGATGCTGGCTCCTGGAGTGGGGTTTACATATACTGCTCTGATGGCCTTTTCAGGCCACTGAGTAATGTAGCCAACTCAGATGGCTCCTTGTATAAAGTAAATGATGTTGCTGAAGCAGGTGCACTATGCTCGGGCTATGCCATTCTCCCCCACCTATGCACAGGGGTGCCCTGTCTGTGTTGAGGGTGGTGTGGGACGGGAACAGGGACGTGGGTCCATGGTGGGGGTCCTGCACAGGGTGCCCCCTGGGCAACCATGGGAGTTGAGAGGGCAGCGATCCCTTGACCAGTGGGGTGTGAGGGGTCCCCCCAGCTCTTGGGTGGTGCAGCTGTATGGATGGCTGGGTTGCAGGAGATGGCACGTCAGTCAGGCAGCCGGGAGCAGAGGGCTGTGCACCCAGCTCCTCTCGGGGAACCTGTTGGCGGGCAGGGGGGCTCCCCTGGACAGAGGGGTCCCCCTGTGGGTGGCATGGGCGCGCCATTCCCAATGAACTCCCCATGGAGGTGCAGCTCACAGTGCTGCCTGCAGTTGCAGGTGCTAGATATCTCATGCAGGCAGGACCACAGGCTGGGGTGGCTCTGCTACAGAGTCCCCTGGGGTCAGGGAGTGGCCATGTGGCCAGCCTGCCAGGGGAGGGGGCAGAGGTTTGCACTGCGCCACCCGGTCACATCACGTCACGTCCGCAGAGTGCGACATGCCAGGCGCTTTGTGGTGAGTCCCTTGTGGCGGTGCTGAGCAGCCCTGCTGGTGCTGTGGTGGGTCGAGAGTGCTGTAAGTGGGATGGTCGTGGGACAGGAGCTGCGAGCCCATGACTGTCTCCCTGCATGGCCCCTCTGCACTGCAGAGCTGCATGTGCTCCAAGGGGGGAGGAAGGGGGTGCGGGTGTCCGCCCGGGGGTGGGGGGTGGGGACATATTGGCACCGAACTCATGTCCCTGCCCTTGTAATAGGGTCTATAGGACTTGCTGCCACTTTCAGGGTGGCTGAAGCATGGGACCATACAGCTCCGCTCGTGCTGTGTAGGGCTTCTCCACTCTCCCTGCAGCCAGCGCCATGGTAGACTGGTCTTTTGGAAGAGGGGCCCGCAGAGTGTCTGCACATCCTTTCTTCCGGAGGATTCTTCCGAAGGAGGACGCTCTTTCTGAAACAGGAGTAGAGTGCGGACTCGGGAAGAGATGCTGTGTTCTTCCAGATTCCTTCCAGAAGATCTGCTTTTGAGTGTAGATTCTCCCAGGATCTTCTGGAAGAGCGCCACCTTCTTCTGGGTGAATCTGCCAGTGTAGACGGGGCCTGTGGGATCTGATCCAAAGCCCACTGAAGTCAATGGGAGTCAAACCGTAGAAGTGATGAGAGGAAGGAAGCTAAAGATTTCATAGGGAGAGAAGAAACTTTCCTCAGCACCGGATAGGCAAATCCATCGTCAACAATGATCATTGGCCTATGCTGAGAAATTTTGCCCTGCAATTTTAAAACCCGCTGATGCTACAAGAAATTTTTTAAAAACTTTCTCTTCCGTGACAATGGTGCCCACTCCTCATGTATTGCTTTCCTTCCCCCTTAATTAAAATAGTGAGATAGCATGTTTTGCATGAGAAAAATTGCTTTGTATCTTAGTTCATCTGTTCCTAATATTTATTCCAAAAGGTTATTCTCAGTTGTCTGTTTGTGATATCTTTATTTCCATGGTAATGTGTTTAAGGTCATAAATGGAATTTATGGATGTTATCGTACCTAGAGCAGGCAGGGATGTCATGGTATTTAGCAGAGGAGATTTTAACTACTTAAAATCATGTTCTTTATTGCCCTGAGAAAACCTAATTAGCCCCAGTGTAAAACATGTTCTGATTTAAAAACGGTTTCATTATCACACACCACATTGAGCTTACTTTTAGTTACACATTCAGACTGCAGTTACAAAAGACAATATAACCACAGATTAATTTAGGGTTCTGCAAATAAAAAGTAAAACCGCAGATGGCATCATATTAATATACGCAATTCAAAAAAGAAATATCAGGATGTTTGTAGTTGTATTTAGGTTCCGTATTTTCTCAAGGACATTTTGCATATCAAATTCATATTTCAATTCCCAATTTTATAAAAAAAAGTCTAAAATATTTGATTATATGATAATGGAAATGCAGAGGAATAGGTTTCAAGCTGTAAGGAATCAGGTGCATGCAGAGTTGCAGACTACCAGTCCAGGTGCATTTGGCCATACAGCATTGTGTAGCAACAGAAGACCAACATTGCTATTGTGGACAGACCAAGCCTACTCCTCAGTTTTTAAAGGATGTAGTCACCTGTTCTATATTTGCTGGAAACTAATGCAATTATTTTTCCTAGTTTCCCAATTAACCCAGGTTTAAACAGGCATTCACCAACGCTCTATTTTCAGCTAATTTCCCCGGGAAATAGCCAACCCTGAAAGTAAGGCCAAAGGAATCCAAACATGAGGAAAGAGCATGTTTTGGTTTTTGGATGAAACATTTCAGAATGGGAAATGCTTCCTAAACATCATCCTGTATGGTGACAAGGGCTTTCTTTCATATTTGTGCAATACATTTTCTAAATTTAAAATGACTCTCATCCCCAGACACTGCCCAAATGCCTAAGTCATTGTGAGAGCTATGATCAGATGTGCCATATTTCATATCCTTCACATGTTGGCTAATTTTGCAAAGCACCACTTTGGGGCATCAAAAAGCACTGTGGCACTGACTGCTGACTTATTCCCTTCTCAACACAATACACACACACACACACACACACACAAAACCGCATCCTGTGTGGTCAGAAATGCTATATACGACTGAACCTCTTTTCCCTCACTCGCGTTTCAGTACTCTTCCCATTCCATGCTTCTTCCCCTCGCAAGTTCTACTTGCGCACGGGATGTTCTATGAAATGTGCAAGCCAGCTGCCATGAGTCTGTTTGTGTCTGACTTCAGACATAAGCCATTTCATTGTGAATGGGGCCCTTAACATTCTCCCTTGTTATTATTTATGCTTTGAGGTAGGTTAAGGGGGTACTAGACCACCAACACACTCCAAGAAAGACAGATGTATGCAAACTTATTTACTATAAATAACAGAAGACATTTTTCTATACAAATATTTCTACTTCTTTTGTTAGTTTGATTTTTATGAGTTCTGGTTTTTCTGGTTTTTTCCCTGACTTATGTTAATAAGTATGGACAACAACACCTTTTAAGTAGATTAGGTCATCACTAAATGCACTAATAATTCTTCACAGAAAAGGTCTAACATTATGTAAAGAACGTAAGTGAGAGGAATAAGGCAAGCTTTCACAAATGGTGTATCATTTTAGAGACTAGTAATTTTAAGCATGTGTTTGGTGTGTACAGTGCTCTTCAACTGCCCCCCACCCTTTTTTATTTTTTCTTTTATGAATACCTGGGGTGACTACCAGTATGGTGTCTAAATAATTAGCTGATGTAAAAGGTGATATGTGGGTTTTTTTCCCTCTCTCTTTGATCAGGTCTACACTAGGCATTAAAGTCAATTGTAGACACGCAACTCTAGCTATGGCAATTGTGTAGCTAAAATTGACTTACCTACAATCGACTTACCTGGCCGTCCTCACAGAAGGAGGTCGAAGGGAAAAACTCTCCCACCAACCTCCCTTACTCCTCATGATATTGAGGAGTACCAGGGTTGACTGTTGACCCTAGATAGTTTGATTTCATGCATCTGCACTAGGTGCACAGTGAAGACATACGCTTTGTGAGTGAGTGAAAGTTATAATTACTTGCAGAAAGCTTTACTATAGAGCTCAGTCTGATTTCTTCGAAGAAGGAATTCCGTAGTCAGGATCTTGTCCTGACAGTGCTCTCTCTTCAATGTCTGAGAATCAAAATATGCTGTTCTCTCTGGATGTCCTCTCAGTGGAGTATGGCGTGGCTGCCTCTATGGATCGTGCATAATGATGTAGTCTCAGAAGACTTTCGTAATAGATGTATTTTTAATTCAAAAATATTCTTTCAAGGGAAGCTATTTGAACTATCATAGAAATATACATCTTCTTTTCTTGCAAATCTGGAAGAAGGTTCAATAACTTAATAATCTAGGGTGTGAATTTCACTGTGAGGGTCAGTGTCTCTTGTTTGAGCCATTGGGCCAGATTTGAAAGAAGCAGCAGGTAACATTAAATGTGACTTCTTCTCCGTATGTATTTGTGTTTCAGTTGGAAATTTCCACAGCCTACGTATCATTTCTCCAATGACCTGAACAGGTGTTCACCCAAATAGAGCCAATTAAACTCACAGCACAATTTATTTAGATTATTCTGTCTCTAAAGACTGTGGAGCGAAAGGAAAGATTTTCTTCACTTATTGATGGATTAACCACTAATTTACAGCTGTTATAAAGATGTGAGGAACAAGACAAAATCAGCCAGGTTAAGATCACAAAGTAAACACAAATAAGCAAGCTGATTGTGGACTATGTCTGGATAAATACTACCAAAAATCTGCAAATATTCAATGAATGTCTAAACCACTTGGCAGTAAGTGCATTTAATCCCTTTTGCATTAATTTTCCATTACTATTCTAGCAAATAAGTAACTGGAAGGCATGTTTGTCTGAAGAATAAATTTTAAAAATTGTTTTATAGAATATTCACCTAATGAAAACTTAGAATTTGTAACTGAAAACCGGATCTAAATATTATGCCTATAACTAAGGGAACAGAAACATACCAAATAACCACAGAGCTAAGTCAAAACAGCTAGATATAAACAATAAACTATTTCAAATAAATGACAAACCAAGAATTATTAGACAAATCAAGAATAAATTTTGCCTAGAACTGGTCAGGTTTTTGACAACTTTTTTGTTAAAAAATATTAATTTGTTGAAATCAAAACTTTTTGTAGGAAAGTGTCTTGGGTCCAGGAAGTAGTCTGTGGCAAAAACACCAGACCTTTACAGAATAATAGCCAATAGCCTAATGATTAGGGCTGTCACTTGAACTGTGGAAGGCCCAACATCCAGTCCCCGCTCTAATTCAAGCAGAACACAGACACCCCATTGTTTTTAGGAAAGTTTCTTGGGTCCAGGATGGCATTTCTGGTCAGAGCCACAGAGAAACCCATTCCAGAATAGCTAGTATCTCCATAGTTATGGTAGCCATGCCTGGACTGTGGAAGACACAGGTTCAGGTCTATGCTACGCCTGTCTCCCCCACAGTCTATATGTGTCTTAAGATTGGGGATATTGGCTGTCTGGGGATGTATACCTGTCTCTGGCTTTCTCTGTGAAACATTTTGAAAAGTCTTGGTTTCAGAAAGGAATGTAAATTCTTTTGCAAAACTGATTCTCTTTTTCTGTCCAGCCATAATTCTAACTGCAGGCAACTCACAACCCCAAAAATATGCAAAAATTGTCAGATAAATTATCCATTAAGAGTTCTGAATGCATGACCTGGAGGAGGTCCTATTTTTTTAGCAATTCACAAAATCAAGTTGGCCACTAGAGATAGATATTATCTTACTTCTGTATGTTTCTTTCTTGAGTGATGTTGTTCACATCAGCTGTAAAATGTATCTAGGAAAATCTTTGCCTCATACACACAACTTCTACTGACCCTGTATTGAAAGAATTCAAACTTGTGGCAGTGTCTTGGAACTCAAGTTGATTTTATGCAGGTGGTCCCAAATAAAGGCTGTTCTGTCACAACAAACTCTCTTATTTTTTGTTTGTCTCTTTGATTGTTTTGTTCCAAATAGTTAATAGAAAAATGTTTAGAAATATTAGGCAGAGCTTTGAACATTGCTATTGGAGCTCTTTTTAATGCCCTGCCACCCGAAAACCTAAGCTGTTTTAGGATGAGTCCAACGTGGCTATGTCTCAGACCCAGGAAAAATAACTAACCTATGTAGAAATCTCATTAAAATACTTTTATGTTCCATAAATTATAAAGTCCTGGTATTAAAGTCTGATATGTTTCAGGGAACAGAAACAAGTTATCCCCGTTAGGAAGGGAGAGATTCCCAACTGTTCCATTAAATAATCTGTGGAGCGTTCCCAAGATGTTGGACCTTAAACCTATCACTTATTTACAAGTGAATAGTATTCATCTTCTCCTCAAATGTATTTCTTTTGTAGTGGGCGCATGGGAGAAGGAACTTCTCACTTGAGGGTGAAGAAAGAAACATTTCCGGGGCAGATTGTTTGATTTTTAAATGGCAGCTCTTTGGGAGCTTCCTGAAGGTTGAGAATGTTCAAATCAATGGGCAGAGCACAGATGATGTGCAAAAGCTCTGGAATTTATTACCCAGCTGTCAGCAGCACATGTGGATATATCTTACTTCTACATATGTACTTATGCACAGGTGATAATTATATATAGAATCGTGTCTCCCGTAATGAAATGCAACCATTGATAGTACATAGCAATGTTACACAACAGGAAAGAAAGTGACGAATTAATTTAGGTTGGGATGACAAAATGTGGTTGCCTGTGCTGGACTCTGGCCAGCACAGCAAGGCTGTAAGAATTCCCCCTTCCCCATCTCCCCTCACCCCACCCAACGTCACCCTCTTAACACGTGAAGTAACATATATTAGTCTATCTACTTTCAGTATTTCTTATAGGCCACCTTTGTAAGTGGTGAGGCTCTTGGCTTTATGTCTCATACATAAAGGTTCACATAAACCTGCAAAAGCCAGTAAGCCTGCAATAACAGAGAGGCCCAGCTGTTCCTTTCTCTTTCACACACAGATTTAACGATTAAAAGCTCCAAGAGTAACAGTAAGGAATAGAAAAAGAGAATTTGAAGCAGATGTTTTGCCTGAAGGCTCAAAGCATTATGATTCCACCTGTGCTTATTTAATTCCAGCCACCATGGCCTCCTACCACCTCATTCTGTAAGAAGGCAGAGAACTTAGTGACTCAGAATTGGAAGATGGAAGGCAAACGTGTGTTAGATCTGCCTTCAGGTCCTAAACTTTTCCCTCTGAATTATACCTTCTGTGGGAAACAGCTGGGTGGCTCACACCACAAGCTCACTAGAAGAAAATATTGAAGTTCCACACAAGTTCCAGATGTGTCCAGCTGTATGAATGACTCATCTGCAACGTACGTAGTGAACGTGGCATTGTTTATGAAAGGCTGGAAAGTTTGTGCCACTGATCACGCTGTGCCATAATTAGTAGATGGGCCCGTGTTCTCTGGAGGAACTGGTGTTGATGAGCCCTGAGGAAAAAGGAAAATGTAGGGAACTGGGCTGGAATGGAAGCAACACACCACTATGTGAACAGAGCCATGGGCTTTAATAAAGTTATTCAACTTACTCTCCATACAGCTTCACTCTCTGTGAATGAAACGTGGTGGCAGCATCAGAACTTACCAAGCTCTCTGCAGTGCAGCAGGTGGTAGCGTGAGGCGCGAAGCTGGACCTGATATGCTTCCCTGAGCCCTGAATTTTGCAGTTAGAAACCTAGCCCAGTGGAAGGGGCTGTTCAAGTTGTACACAAGCCTGGCCACATTGGAGGAGGGAAGCAGCAGGAAACTAAAACTGTTCCTTTACCTTACTGGAGAGCAAAGCAGAGCTAGCCACTGCCTCAAGTCTCACAGCAGGGCTGGAGCCCTGGGACTCTAGAGAGACACAGGTTTTTCACTAGCAAACAGCCAAAGGAAGGGATAGACCCCCTTTTACTGCCTCACGCCCACTGACTGCTGCATGGATTTCAAACAGGTAGTCTGCAGCGCTGGGCAGCACTGCTTACGGAAGTGTCTGCTGGAAGGCAATCGCACATTAGACAGATGCTCATACATGGGGCACTGCAGTGAGTCAGTGGGCTCCCCTCTGCCTCAGAAGAGGAAGGCCACCCCAGTGTACCCTCATGGACAGGACTGGAGCTGTCTTGCCCCACCTGCAGGATGCAAAGAGGCTGGCTGGAAGGATAAAGGCCAGAGCTGAGAGCTCAGTTGGGCCCCAGCCCCTTCCCTGAGCTCCAGAGCTAGGAGGCTGCTTTGTGCCTCCAGGAAGTGGAGGAGAGGGCAGGACTTCCAGGGCCACTGATGACCCCAATGCAGAGGAACTGCAGGCCATGCCAGAGGCTGCATTTCCAGCAGACTCAAGCATCCTGCTACTAAGCCAGGCATGGCAGAGAGGGAGTGGGGAGCCAGCCCAGGGATAGCCAGCTTTGCTCTGGCTGAAGTAATGCCAGTGAATGAATCAGCTTGTTGCAGTCAGGATCCCCAGTGACCCAGCAGCAGCCCAGCCTGCCACTCCCAGGGCCCCAGGCTAGGATGCAATGGAGCGGGTGGGCCAGTGTCACCCCTGCCACTCCAACCCATGAATGGCAGTGGGGCTGCTTCTGGGCAAAAGGCTTGTGCTTCTAGGTGAGCCACCACGATTTAGATCCTGGGCATATCGACTGTTGGCTTGGCCTCAGCACAGGCCCAAGCCCCTGAACTCTTTGCTGCCCTGTCCTGAACCAGGGCCTGGGCATATGGACTGTTTTGCTCAGCATGAGCACAAGCGAGAGCTCCTGGACTAGTTGCTGCCACGCCCTGGAGCAAGGCCTGGGCCAGACTATTAACTTGTTCTGCCTGCTGGTGGTGAGGTGGGTACATGCATACAGCAGAAGACTTGAGAGAAAGAATGAAAGCCCTAGGAGGCAGCACCCCCAGCAACACCTATCAGGTGAGACCTCCAGAAAGGAGAGCAGGGGACCAGGGTTCCATGCCCACAGTGAGATGCATTTACTGTGGGAGACGGCATGAACCAGTAAAGGAGAAACGTCTCGCATTAGGACAGCATTGCAAGGAACGTTGAGGCAAGTTGAAACATTCTGGCAGCATGTGGAAGAACAAAGGAACCACCCAGAAAGATTCAGTCAGACTGGACAAGCGGGAGAGGGAACATCAAACGTCAGTGATGCCACCATGACTCTTCACATCCAAAACCATAGCAGGGTCAGGTTTTTGGAACAGGAAAGCAGGAAAGGACAGTGCCAACCTCTGTGCATGCAACACAGTTCAGAGGGAAAACTTCAGCAATTTAGTCTCCTGCCATGTGATTCCTTGAGTGGAACTAGACTCAAAAATACCAATTACAAGCAGCTGGGAACAACCACTGTACAATGAGAGCATAATGCAGCCCTTACGAAAATGTGACCTCAGAGTAACTAACCCAGAAAATAACAAAAAATACCAACTGAAGATTGTGATGGAGACTAGTAAGCCCCACAGACTTGCCTTGGAGAACACAGCTGCACAAACCATGGATGTATCAGAATTTTTCAGCTCCACTGAGACATCTGCACATAGCAGCGGGATTGAAAGCAGATCCCAACAGGATCAAGATGGCCAGAGACCTGGCAGCTCCAGTGGATACGGAAGGAGTCAGCACTTCACATGATTGGTCAGTTTTCTGTTCTGTTTTTTTCCAGACTTGGCTCCAGTAGTGGAAGCCATATGTCAGCACACAAGGTAGGAAGTCAAGTGGGGCTGGGCAGAACCCCAACATCAAGTATTCGACATGCCAAAACAAATGACAGTGGTACTGCTGTCCTGCCTTAGTACCATCTGGGAGAGCGCCTGACACTGTATGGCTAGGCATTGGAGAAGAGATTGGGTGTAACTGTTCTGCAGGAGCAGTCAGTCATTTATGCCAACAGAGTCCTGCCAGAGGCTGAACCAGGGTACACCCAAATAGGAAACGAGCTGCTGGCTGCGATATTTGGAGTGGAGCAATTCTGTCTATGCACCTGTGGCCACCCAGCAAGAATCAATCAGACCTCAGACCCCGAGAGACAATCATAGCAAAGCCCCTTCTTAGACCCCCAGAAGGACTGCAGTGCATGCTGATCCACCCCCAGCACCACCAGCTAGAGATCAGATATTGTCCAGAACAATGACTTGTGCTAATTTATGCCTGAGCAGGGCATAAATAACCAGCATCAGCAAGCTGGGGAAAGGGGTGGCGGACACTAAATCCGTTAACGTGTTGAAACTGGAAGATAGTGCAACAGCAAAGCTGAGAGAAATCAAAGTGGTTGCGGAAAAGAGGCGGTCAAGAGTGATCCTAGCAGGGTGGCCAAGTGAAAAAAGCCAGGTACCAGTCAGAGCAGAATCATATTTCAAAAGCAGAGGCGCAACCAGAATTTTCCTAAGAAGGGAGGCCAAAGCGCTCCCTCCCCTACCTTACCACCAGCCCCAAGTTCTCTCCTCCAGCGTCTCTCCATGCACACATTCCCCTTCTCTCACTGCCTCTGCTCTCAGCTCTGAGAACTCCTCCTTACACCTGAGCCCACAGTCCCCCTGCCTTGAGGTCTACCCAGAGAGGTGGTCAGGCTGCAGTGCATCACCTGAAGGTGCAGAAGATGGGGGGAAGAGTTGGGGTGCAATTATTTGGTTTTAAGTTTTATGTTAAAACATCCTTTTTTTCCCTCCGTTTACAAATATATCTCGATCAGTGGAACTGGAGTCAGAGGGTCCGTGTTCCCTGCAGGGACTGTTATTGGCAGGACATCAGGAAAACAGGAAATACAAGCAGTTAGACTAGCGCTGTTGCATAGACAGAGCCGTGTACAGAGGTTAATGAAGTTCCACTTGTTTAACTTAACCTGCATTCGCCTTCATCTCTTTGCAAATAAGACACCCAAAGATGGTCTTTTCATAGTTCACAAACCTTCTACTTTACTGTTCAATTCCCCCATTCAGAGAGCTACAGCAATAGAAAGGGTGGTGGCTGAGGGCCAAAGTGACAGCCAAGAAATTAAGAGTACTGAGATGGAAATCTCTCTGGATTTTGTTCCTAAAATAGCAGGCTTGTCACAACTGATGAACTTGCAGCTCTGGGAAATGTATCCTTCTGAGTATAGAGACGTTTAATGCTCTCCCTTCTTATCTGATTGAGTGCCCATAGCGAGTAATAGTCACATTTATACAAGTAAATATGTCACAAGTGAACTGATGTGACCAGTCCAGTCAGATACTTTGTAAAACAGAAACTGGAGGCTATGATAAAATATACATTAAAGCATCTATGTCATTCTCTCTTTTATCTAAGTGGACTTTAAAATATTATAAAAGATTCAATTAAGGGAAAACCTTTTCATTCAAGATTCAAAGGGACTTTTCAGGCAGCCATAATTCTCTTGAGTGAGACTGAGAGGCTTAGCAGGCTGTCCTCTAATAAAGAGTGTTTTTTTAAAAAGCATATCTATATACATAGGAACAGAGAAGGGGCCACGCTAGTCTATACACTATCAAAACAAAAACCAGTCCAGTAGCACTTTAAAGACTAGCAAAATAATTTATTAGGTGATGAGCTTTTGTGGGGCAGACCCACTTCTTCAGACCTGAAGAAGTGGGTCTGTCCCACGGAAGCTCACCTAATAAACTCTTTTGCTAGTCGTTAAAGTGCTACTGGACTGCTCTTTGTTTTGATATGAATAGGGTAATAGAGTACACTTCTAAGAGGTCTCCATGTGGGTGACCACTTAGGTCAGAGTGCATTGATGAAATATTTGAATTTTTTTTTTCAGATAAAGTCTTCTAGACCTTTGATGCACAGGTTGATTAGTAGGGTCAGTGAGAATCTCTGTATCAGTTATGGTATATGCCATAGGTAAATCTTTCAAAAGTGTCTAAGGCTGCTTCTACACTCGCCCCTTCCCATTGCAGGTGGCCTGGTAATGAGGCAATTTGAAGCAGGCTAATGAGGCACTAACCTGCATATTCAGCGACTGATTAGCATAATGGCGGCCACGCGAATTTCAAAGTGCAGAAGTCGAATTGCAGACTGAAAGTGAAGATGGGGGCAGCTTCGAAATAAGTGCCCCACTTCCACATTCCTTTACTCCCACAGAACTAGATCGGAGTAAGGGAATGTGGAAGTGGGGCGCTTATTTCAAAGCTGCCCCCATCTTCACTTTCAGTCTGCAATTCAACCTCCGCACTTTGAAATTCGCGTGGCCGCCATCATGCTAATGAGACATTGAATATGCACATTAGTGCCTCATTAGCCTGCTTCGAATTGCCTTATCACCATGCCACTTCCAACGGGAGGAGGCATGTGTAGAAGCAGCCTCAATGACTTAAGATGCCAAGTTCCATGCCTCCTATTTCCCCTCCCATTCATACAAGTAGGGATATAAGCCAATGGCTGGTATATAGAGTGCTCGCTGAGTGATCTGAGGTACTGACCAGGGAAGAGTCCAGCCTTTCTGAAAGGCGGTGACGAAAAGACACTGCAGTCTGGTGGCTGTTTGGTAGCCTATCTGGCATGGGTGTGTAGCCTCAGCTCCAACACCACCACCACACTTATCATGTGTGTCGGCAATCTCAGCTGAAAAGACAGAACGACTATCATATAATACATCCAATGCCAGCAGCCTCTACGGTGAAAGTGTAGGTGTGGGGCATAACTTCAAACAGGGGCAATCTGGAAAGGTGGCAGTGGTACAAGAGTAGCTTAAGAAATGTCTTTAGAACATGTCACTGAAAAGTAGAGATGTGGGTGATAGCACATGAGTTGTATCCTCTCTCATGCAAGGAGTGAGAAGCCAATGAATCCCTCTTCCACTTAACAGTGCTGCAGTGCACAGCACAGGCCCCTAGAGCAATGGACAGGAAGGAAGCAAAGAGAGGAATTATTGGGTGTCATACATGGGGGCAAAGGGCGGAGAGAGAGGTTTCTGGGTACCATATGCACCCATTGTTCTGGGTGAAGGGACTAGTGCCCCACCTTTTGGAAGTCAGTTTCCTGCATTGTCCCTCGGTTCGGAGGCCTGTGTTCTGACGTACCTCATTAAAGAGGTTGAAAAGTATGCTGGAAATATCTGAAAATATCTTGAGTTCATATAATTTCCAGACTGTTTTCCAGACTGAGGAGATTTGGATGAGTTCAAATAAACATCAGCTCATGAAGCCAAAGATCTTTTAGCTGTTCTGTTCTTCACACACAAGTCTAGCTTTTGGGCTTGGCTCCTGTATCCTGGAAAACATACAGTTTGGTGCAGTTATTTCTTTATTAGCTCATTAAACATCATTATCTCTTAAATCTGCAGGTATACTCTTCACTACGGCTATGTCTACACCACAGCTTATATCAGCATATCTTATGTTGCTTGGGGGGGTGGAGGTGAAAAAAAATCACACACATCCCAAGTGATGTAAGTTGTACAGACCCTAAGCTCCAATGTGGACAGCACTAGGTTGGCAAGGCAGCTTTGTCAGCCAAGCTAGTTACTGCCACCTGTGGAGGCTGGAGTAGTTAAGCCAAGGGAAGAGCTCTCACCCACTATCCTGGAGAGTGCGCATTAGGGAGCTTACAACAGCACAGCTTAACTGCTGTAAACTCTCTAGCATAGCTGTGCCCTGATTTAGTGATAACTGTTTTCTAAAAGACCCTTGGATACCCGTTAGGGAAGTTTAACAGTGAACTAACCTCTCTCTCTCTCTCTCTCTCTCACCTCACACTGATATTTTGATTTGGGGGATGGTGGCTAAGGGGTCTGTCATTAGTGTGGAAGCCTAAATTAGAATACAGCAATGTAAACACACATTAACTTATGGCATCTGCTAGCGTGCCACCTGGAATCCATTCATGCTACATTCATTCACTAACTCTTCTTACTGACTCTGCTTTGGAGCAGCCAACTCTACTAAAATAGTCCATAAATTTAGATATATAAATCTATAAATTCCGTAAACTTCCAATAAGATTATCATAGCAAAGTTTATTGCCTGTGAACAGATAAGGTTGCTTCTGGGTTTTTTGTAGGCATAATAAAGTGCAAAATTCAAACTAGCTTAAAATAAGATTTTCCCAGCGACTAGTCAGCAGTAGAAAACACAGCGACTGATTCAAGACACCAGTTTTAACGAACTCTAGTAGGGACAGCTAGTAAGGTGCAACTTTTGAAGGAATTCATATGTAGCAAATGTTTAGATGAAGTGCAAGAGATACACCTAAGGAAAGCAGAGGCATAAAATTCACGGTGGGGAAAGAAAAGTGGCTACAACTCATTTCCAACAGCGGGCGTGTATGAGCCATCACAGCCTCAGAAGGGTATAGTGTGGGCTGAGGGGAGGGTTTATAAACGAGACAGCTAAGAGATGCTGCCTGCCCACAGTTTACGCCAGAAAATGGCACTGTTTTAACTACCTTCTGTGATTCGGGCCACTCATCGATCTGTGCTTCAGCTATATTTGGAGGTTTTGTAGGGGATGCTCTCACAGTACAGCCTCCTAGTGGCAACATTTTTCAGAATACCAAACCACTCATTGACCCCTCTGCAGCCTAAACCTTCCCTGCCCCAAAGAGCTTAAAGGTTGCAGGGATTACAGTGGGTCAACACGCAGGCATAAGGGCTCTCAGGTTGCTCCCAGACATTGTTTGTAAAAAGCCTCTGGCTTTGTTCATAGCTCATGTAAAAGAAGGCAGATTTTAACTAGGCTGTAGCCTGGAACTGTGCAGGGTTTCCCCGTCCTACTGAAATATTTCATTGCCTTTCGTGCTACAGTTTTGGGAAGACATACAGCCTCTTGACAGACCATATGCACCTCATTTAACATGGCAACCTTCAGAAACGGTCTTTTCAAGCCAAATTGTTTAGCAGACTAATGTGTAGTTTTTGTGTAGATATTTTACAGATGAATAAAATTGTTCCACATTGTGGGCTGTTCAGTAGCTGTGGCAGGAAGTGCAGCCTATTGGGATCTAGCTACTGCAAGGGCAGACTTGGTGCTTTGTTTGCGGCCTTGACAGTCTTTAATTTCTTTTCCACGTTTTTCTGTTTGTTCAGACAACCTGAAGCTGGAAATGATGGAAGGATAGGTGCAGCTTCCCAGGTAAATGGGTGTTGTTGGCAGCCAAGCCAAACATGTGCTGTGCAGATTGCCCATCCACCGGAATTCAGAAAAACCCAGCTTGTAGATTACAGCCCAAGAAGACAGTGAGAAAATATTCACTGTGAGGTATTTTATTTTCTTGTTTTTCCATGAGCTGACAACTGACATTTACCCTGTTCTCCTGTGAGCTTTTTTAAACGCTGTGTTTGAAAAATACAATGAAGTCAGATTTTCCTGAACTTCTGTCTTTCTGATCTTGGTGAAATCGCAAGAAACTCTGTGGATCAAAGGTGAAATAGGAGATTTGCTGTTAGAGCCTACTTCTGAGGAATCCATGGTTTGTATAAGGAAAATGTCACTTAGGTGGAAAGTTTTGATGTAAATCAAAAAGTGTCATGCATCTTATCTAATCGTGACAGAAGAATATCCCTTTTGTGAAATATTGGAGATGTTCCAATGTACAGATCACTTGTATAGTGTTATGCATCCCATTAAGACTTTCTGTGTTGAATCCATGGTATTGTTTTGTGGTTACAGAGGATAATTAGAGTACAGAAGGAGCTGGCTTTACTATTGCTGACACTTTTGCTGACAGTGCTTAGATGTGTACTTGAGTAGAGGAATTTCTTTGGCTGTGGCATTTGCTCTGCTAGAGGGAAGGCCGCCAATGTGAAAGGCAAATCTTTTTAGTAAAACAATTGTATGGCTATGTGTGATAGCTAAGAAGGTTTATCTAACAGTGGCTGGGTCGACACAGAGGGGTGTTGCTGGCAGCTTCAAGCAAATGAGCAGTCTCGCAATTGCGTATGGTTATTAGCATAATTTTGCAGCTAATTAGCACAGCCACGTGAGATCTTGCTGCTGGCAGAAGTTGCTACCAGCGGTAAACAGGCCTTGTAGACGTGCCTTTGCCAGCAAAAACCCCCTCTGCCACCAGCCCAATATGCCCCTGCTGGAGTCCCACTGCATCTAGTTACCCCACCCCCTGCCGAGTCCCAAATCTCTGCATCCGAATTCCCACCTCACATTAAGCCTCTCCACACTTTGATTCTGACTGTCCACACCTGGCCTGGATGGACAGGGCCCCCGAGTGTGCCTGGCACACACCCAGCCTCTCCACTGACACTGTGGGCGGGTGGGGGTGGGGTTGGTCTGCAGGGTGATCTCCCACTTGTGTGCAACCAGGGGCCTTGTGCTCCTCACTCCCAATGGCCTCCACATTTATTTATTGACAAACAAAATGTCTAGCATTTTAAAATATTGTGTACAGAATTTTTAATTTTTTGGTGCAAAATTTCCTTCGGAATAACTCTGACAGCTATATGTTTGTGCAGATAAGAAATTATTATACCTCTGTAAGATGAAGGGAAATGTGGCAGTAGCCAGACCAATAGTTTTAGAATACTTGAGTTGCAGTGAGAAACTCTACAGTCCTAAATCCCTGACAGTGTATATGAGTTACCTCAGGACTGAATTCACTCTGAAGGATTATTTCTTTATCACAGTTACATAAAGAGAGAAATAAATACCTTCATGTAACATCTAGTAAAGTGTCCAGCATCCTTTACCCAGCTCTTCCTGTCTAACATCATACAAATGTCCCTCTTTCTAGTCACACGTATGTTCAGTAGGAGTTCTCTTATCCAGTCTGCAGAGTCTCTGTGGCATGAAACCGGCTTGTTCCTGCCAAAATAAGTAATGGAAGCATCTCCCTTACTTACTTGAGCAAGAACAGGCAACCTTCCTGCCCCAGATATACTTTGTAGATAGAAGAAGAAAGCTACTTCACACTCGTGCTGCTTGCAAAATAGAAGGCACTATCTCAGTCTTCTTATTTAGGGCCTACTCCAAAGCCGGCTCAAGTACATGGGAGTATTTCTATTAACTTAAACAGGGTTTAGCTCAGACCTTTATTGTGAAAATTGGCTTCACCTGAATAAGATTATCTATTTAAAGTAGCTGTGAAATTTGTTAAATTAACACTTTGGTGAAATCTCCCATCTGAAATTACAGCTCCAATATTTTTCAGGTAGAGCTGGGGGAACACTGAAGAATAGCTTGTGAATATTCGTCTGTCAAGTTTTTAAGTGAAGTTGTTTGACATGAAGATTAGAGTCCTCCTTGTTTCTGTTAGAGCACTGAGCAACCAACGTATTCCTCTGGCTTCTACTCACACCACATAAGTATCATCTCGCTAACCCACGCTCAAACGTGAGCTATCCACTCTGTCTTTCTGAACAAGGAGATTAGGACAAAATTCCTTACAGATAATATTAACAGAAGACTAACTCTATATCAACACAAAAAAGCAGTCAATAGCACTTTAAAGACTAACAAAATGATTTATTGGGTGATAAGCTTTCGTTGGACAGACCCACTTCTTCAGACCCACGAAAGCTCATCACCTAATAAATTATTTTGTTAGTCTTTAAAGTGCTACCTGACTGCTTTTTTGTTTTGATAGTATATAGACTAGCACGGCTATCTCTCTGTCACGATTCAAGGAAATTATGATGCTTAGACTATGTCTTTGAAGGATGCGTGATTGTAATTTTCCAGATTGGAGTCAGCTGTCTGAACTGAAAGCTGTATTTACAAACAGTATTCATACTGACAGAGAAGATGTTAATAACAACCAATAGAAAATGAAATGAAAAAATCTACATAGCATGTTATTGGCACGTCAAATAGCATGCAGGGTCATTAGGTGGTGAATGTTTTAGTTAATGTGTAAGCTAACAATAACAAATGTTGGATTTAGTTACTGAATATAGTTATTTAAAGTTTCTTTCAAAATGTTGGGAAGCAAGAACCACAGATTTATCTGAACATTGTTGTTGTCTTGAGGAGCAAAGATAATTCTCCAGCATGATTATCTATCTAACCATTCATCCACAGCAGTATCGTAGCACCTCTGAAATATCCAAGAAAAGGATCTGACCCCAATTACTTGGTTGTTTAATTTTTAGATCAAAATGTTTTACTGTTTTTCATGAGCAATGAAAGGCTACATCTACACGAGCCCCAAACTTCGAAATGGCCACGCAAATGGCCATTTCGAAGTTTACTAATGAAGCGCTGAAATGCATATTCAGCGCTTCATTAGCATGCGGGCGGCCGCGGCACTTCAAAATTGACGCGCCTCGCCGCCGCGCGTCTCGTCCCCACGGGGCTCCTTTTTGAAAGGACCCCGCCTACTTCGAAGCCCCTTATTCCCATGGCCATTTGCGTGGCCATTTCGAAGTTTGGGGCTCGTGTAGATGTAGCCTTTGAGGCATAACTAATAAAGGACTTAGACACATAGAAGGAAAAGTTTGGGGAAAATTTACACTGCTGCTTCCCAGCGTAAGGCTAAATTAAGATTCTCACAACTTGATTGACATTTGCATTAAGGTCTCTTTACACCATTCTAATGGCTACATAAATAGCAATCAGGTCCTCATTCTCCAAAGCTCTCAGTTAATCACCTTTCATGTATACAGGAGGCCTTTTATAAGAATTAATTGCTCACAGTAGCCGTGTCTACACGTGCCCCAAACTTCGAAATGGCCACGCAAATGGCCATTTCAAAGTTTACTAATGAAGCGCTGAAATGCATATTCAGCGCTTCATTAGCATGCAGGCGGCTGCGGCACTTCGAAATTGAAGCGCCTTGCCGCCATGCGTCTCGTCCAGACGGGGCTCCTTTTCAAAAGGACGCCGCCTACTTCGAAGTCCCCTTCTTCCCATGAGCTCATGGGAAGAAGGGGACTTCGAAGTAGGCGGCATCCTTTCAAAAAGGAGCCCTGTCTGGACGAGACGCGCGGCAGCGAGGCGCTTCAATTTCGAAGTGCCGCGGCCGCCTGCATGCTAATGAAGCGCTGAATATGCATTTCAGCGCTTCATTAGTAAACTTCGAAATGGTCATTTGCGTGGCCATTTCAAAGTTTGGGGCACGTGTAGACGTAGCCTGTAGTAGCATCCTTCAGTCTACGTAGACTATGGATCGCGCCCTTCGTAGTTCCATTTGGCATCCTCATTTGCAGCATCAGCTGTGACTGTGAAGACCCACACGAGAGTGACAGTCCTTGCTGCATCTGTTGCATATGTAATGGGTGTCTGGCAGGTCCTTGCTGTGCTTTTTGTGGGCTCACTTCTCCTTTGCTAGCTGTCTGATCCTCAACTCACCCTTCTGAAGGCCCTTGTATAGTTCCTGCCTCCATCTGCTGCGATCATCTGCCAGCTCCTCCCAGCTGTCTGGCTTGATGTCTGCTTCCCTGAGGTCTCTCTTGCAAACATCTTTGTAGTGCAGCTGGGGGCGTCCGGGAGGTCTTTTGCCAGAGGCTAGCTCGCCATACAGGATATCTTTTGGGATCCTTCCATCATTCATCCTGTGGACATGGCCAAGCCAGCGGAGCTGCAGCTGCCTGAGGAGGGTGTGCATGGTTGGGATTCCAGCTTGCTCAAGGACGGTAGTGTTGGACACTCTGTCCTTCTACGATATTCCAAGGATGTGCCTGAGGCAGCATAAGTGGAAGACGTTCAGCCTCTTTTCCTGGCGGGCATACAGGGTCCAGTCTTGCTGCCGTAAAGGAGGGCGCTGAGGATGCAGGCTCTGTAGACTTGCATTTTGGTGTGAGTGTACAGCTTGTTGTTATTCCACACTTTCTCGCTGCGTCTGGACAGAGTTGTGGCTGCTTTACCAATCCTCATGTTTAGCTCAGTCTCTAAGGACAGGGTGTCAGTGATGGTGGACGTGAGGTGAATGAACTCGTGGACGACTTCTAACATATAGTTGTCAATGCTGATTGATGGAGAATCAGCAACGTCCTGAGCAAGTACGTTTGTCTTCTTTAGGCTGATGGAGAGCCCAAAGTCCTTGCATGCTTTGGAGAACCGATCCAGCAGCTTCTGAAGCTGGTCGTCTGTGTGTGACACGACAGCAGCGTCATCTGCAAACAGCATATCTCTGATGAGGACTTCCCACACCTTAGATTTAGCTTTCAGCCTTGCAAGATTAAACAGTTTCCCATCTGATCTTGTGTGAAAAAAGATGCCCTCTGTTGAAGATCCAAAGGCGTGTTTAAGGAGGAGTGCGAAGAAGATCCCAAACAATGTCGGAGCAAGGGCGCATCCTTGTTTGACGCCGCTCCTGATGCTGAAAGCATCCGATAATGCGCCATCGTATTGGATGGTTCCTCTCATGTCTTCGTGGAAAGACTGGATCATCTTGAGTAACCGTGGCGGACATCCTATCTTGTGGAGCAGTTTGAACAGTCCATCCCTTCTGACCAAGTTGAAGGCCTTGGTTAGGTCAATGAAGGCAATATAGAGTGGCTTCCTCTGCTCCCTGCATTTCTCCTGCAGCTGCCTCAGAGAGAAGACCATGTCGACGGTAGATCTCTCTGCACTGAATCCGCACTGTGATTCAGGATACACCTTCTCAGCAATCTTCTGGAGTCTGCCGAGGATGATGCGAGCGAACAGTTTACCAGTGATGCTTAGGAGGGAGATTCCATGATAATTGTTGCAGTCGCTTCTGTCTCCTTTGTTCTTATACAAAGTTATGATGTTAGCGTCGCGCATGTCCTGTGGAACCTCTCCCTCTCTCCAGCACAGGCACAGTAGCTCATGTAGGGGTTCCAGGAGAGTGTCCGTGGCACACTTGATTACCTCTGGTGGTATCCCATCCTGGCCTGGGGCCCTTCCTACTGCAATGCTGTCAGTGGCTTTCTTCAGTTCATCCACAGTTGGTTCCTGATCCAGTTCATCCATTACTGGTAGGAGTTTGACGGTGTCAAGGGCTGAGTTGACCACAATGTTCTCGCGTGAGTGCAACTCGGAGTAGTGCTCGACCCAGCGCTCCATCTGTTTGGCTTTGTCAGTGATGACTTCACCAGATTTGGATTTCAGAGGTGCCATCTTGTTCTGGGTGGGTCCTAATGCCTTCTTGACGCTCTCGTACATTCCCCTGAGGTTACCAAAGTCAGCACTGGTCTAGATGCTGCTGCGTAGCTCGAGCCAGTAGTTGTTGGCACAGCACCTGGCCGTCTGCTGTACTGTTTTTCTGGCTGCTCTGAGCACTTGCAGGGTATTCTGGCTCGGCTAACGTTTGTACTCCAGGAGCGCAGCGTGCCTTTTTTCGATGGCTGGAATCATCTCGTCGGAGTTAGCTTCGAACCAGTCATTTGTGTTTCACAATGTTTGAGCAAAAACTGGGTAGTCTAAATGGTTAAGAAATGTGCAAAAATAAATGTCAAGCAGTTCTGTATCACCCTAAAGATAAACAAACTTATATATTAGGTAGCAAACTTTTGTGGGTAGGAGGAAGTGGGTCTTACCCATGAAAGCTCATTACCTAATAAATAAAGTGTTAGTCTTTAAGATGCTACAGGAATGCTTGTTTTTTTGTGAAGCTATAGGCTAACATGGCTGCCCATTGGAGTCTAAAAATAAATGTTAAAGTCTATTTTTAATGTGTTTCTAATGTTTCAAACCCTGAGAAAGCTTCAGGTCTTGTTCGAAGCACCAGGACGATGCTTCACGCAGCCTGGTGCTCTTATGCTAACATGCCAGACACATAGAATATATATTTTTGAACTTTGTTCAAAGTCAGTGTTATCCTAAAAACGTGGATTATCCAAAGAAAATGTAGTCGGTGTCCAAAATACCTGTTGTTCCCTCACTTCAAATATTGACACTTGTTTGGGGATTCTTGCTATTTATATTGTCCACAGACCAATTTAACTTTGGTTAGGCTGCCAAGAAATGAGATTTGTCTCTACTGGAAATTTCATAATCAAGGCCACACTTCTATATATGTTTTTTGTCCAACTTACATTTTGTTTGGAAATTGTAATAAATCAACTTAATTTGAAAAGCCGCACCCCTTTTTAAACTTTCTACAGTGGATTTCATGAAGTGCCCTACAGTCTGCGTTCATTCACAGCAACCCTCAGCATTTCCTTTTCTTTTTTGTGTGTGTGGGTGTGTTTCAAACAGGTAACATACAAGATCTGATCTTGTGATGCTTAGGATTTTAATTCACTCAGTTGTTTGTTTTAAATACTCTTTCTGACACACCTGTTACAACAGAAGCTTTTCATCAAGCTTATAAGAAAAGCAAATCTACAGCTATAGAGGAAATAGAGGATAGCATTTATTCTAATCTTATCTTGGCCAAAAGCTTTATTTTTTGCACAGAAAAAGGCAGCTCCTCCTACAGACTTACAAGTTTAAACTTTGCCATCTTGACAAAAGTGATACAATATTGTTGTGGCATCCATGCCTCACTCCTTGATTGTGGTGTTGTCACCTCATGGGTTATTGTATCAACAAAGGAGTAAAAGATTGTGCTACTATCATCTTATTAGCTGGTTCACACTGTGCCGTTCAGTTCCACTTTTTAGTCTGTGTGATTATTCAGGCTTATTTTTGCGGTCAGTATGAACAGATGGAAATAATATTCCATTAATAAACTGTGTCCTTCTAGCATCTTTCTGTGGGACCAAACATTTCACAGTGTTTGAAAAGATGGAATCCACTGCTCTCTGCGCCATAAAGAATGTTACAGGCTTTCATAACAGACAATCTGCCAATCTCCCAGAAACAAGGAGAAAAATTTTCAAGACCTTGTGGAATTCATGTTCTCTTGAGAGCAAAATCAGAAGAAAGGTGCAGGTATTTTGCTACTTTATATTCAAGAAAGGCAAGCAGAGATGTTGACTGAATTTTTAGCAAAGAGTGCTAAGGTACAAAAATGTTTGTTTGTTTGTTTGTTTGTTTGTTTGTTTGTTTGTTTGTTGATAAATATGAAGCATACATTGTGCTAGATGCAATGCCGGTTTTTGCTGGGTACAAATAACATGATTTGAAGTCCAAAAATTGAGGTGAAGCACCTTTTTCCACATTTTACTTTTTTTTTATTTTTCCTGTTTTGGCATACTTTAAAAGAGATTGACCTAATGGTTTCATATCTGATATCTGGAGTCACAAACTGGCTTTTGGAGAGGCCTGGTACCTTTGAATAATCTAAAGGACAATTAAAATAATCAGATGCTATATTCACAGTCATGTGAATATTGTGATGGGCTAAATACCATACACTGGCTTGTCCACGCTTTAAGGAACAGTCACCTACCTAATGCATGCTCCCTCAGCTCCAGATCAATGCCTTACCTGCTCTTCTGCCAAAAAGAAGGACTAACGGAAATGACAGCAGAGTGGCTGTGTAACCACGGGCCTTGCATTGCAGTGGGAGTGAGTGGCTGCTTTTTAAAGAGCCAAATACTAGCGTAAAAGGGTAAGGAACCTCTGTTAGCATCCACAGTATGTGCTAACTTATGCAATGTATCAGCAGCAGACTCTTTGCTGTCCTAAATGTGTATTACCACCATTACCAATCACACCATCTCTCACACTTTGAACAAGCTCTAAAAAACTGGCGCAGTACCAGCCAACCCACTATTCTGCCCGCAGAGACAAACGAGCCCAGCTCAGCCTTTAATAGCATTCTCTTGCTTTTTCCTATTGCAAGACTTTTCCTAGAAGCTCAGTTAATTCCAATCTCTCTCTTGTGCACAACACTGACCTCTTGTGTGAAGTCTGCTTTCAGGTGGCAGGGGAAAATGTCTCTTGACTCCATGGGCTCATGTAACTGACATTCAGCTCAAATCTTTTTGTAATAAGGAGAACTGGGAGTGAAAGTATTTACCTAGACTTTTACGTTGAATGTTATGAATACAGCTAGCAGAATCTCTGGAAATTTCACTGCCCTGCTGAAAGTCCATCTGTAATATCCTCACAGGGCCACAAACAGAAGTTCTAATTAGCTTATAGCATTTTCTGCATGGGATGTTGTCATGGGGTGGGACTCACCACCATGGCGCCTCCTGCTGGTTACCTTGGGAGTTAGCTCTTCGTTAGCCCTCACCTGACTGATGTATCATCTGCCCTCACTCCCCAGGATCTCCACTCTCTGGTGTCTGGACCCTTGTTACTCCCTGGATCATGGAGGCCTCTTCAGAACACCACCCACTCCAGTCTGTTGCCCCCATCTGGGGGTGTCTCCACAGTCTTGCTTTGATACACCCATCACTGTGGTCAGCTGCAACTCCCATCTTGTCCCTCACCTCAGGGGCAAGCCACAGTCTGTAATGGCCTCTCTAAAGTATGACTAGGTGCCGAATAAGCAGGGGAAGGGGAGGGAGAGCCACCCACTACTCTGAGTCCCCGTCCAGGGACCTTCCAGCCTTGTCGTTCTGTCCTCCTCCTTTCCCTGGGCCACTTCCCCATCACCACTCGCACCTTTCTGGCCCTTGTTTCAGGACAAGCAGCCTGGCTAATCAGGCTGGAGCCCCACTCCCACTCGCCCGAGCCTGTGCAGCACTGCCCTGCCCAAGGTGCATCCTCTTATTAGGAGCTGGTCCTGCAGCTTCCCTGCTCAGGCCCCCAACCGATAGCCTAGTCCTAAATGGGTTCAGGGCCTTTTTCCTGGCCCAGGAAGCAGACAGGGCCCCTAGCCCATGAAGAGTCCCAATGCTTAGTGCAGGGAAGCACAGTCCTGGCTTACAGATGCCATAACACTGTGGGGCTTGTTCTTAGCTGAACTTGTGATGAACTTGAAGCCACATAGTATTGGAGGACTGTTGCTGTCAGAGCCCAGAGCTCTCTGGTAAGATAAGTGGCATGTGTATGGGCCCATTTATCACTTGCAGGATGATGTCTCTGTGGTGCTTTTGTCTTACGAATAAAGTTGGCATTGAATGAACTGTGTAGTTTCTTGTAACTGACAAATCTCTTGGTTAACAGTCTCTGAAGAAAAAGCAAGCGGGTGTAACTGGACAACCTGTCTCTGCTGGGAATGACACAGTGTAGTCAGGAAGCTGTGCAGCTTCAAAATTGCCCAGTCAGGAGGGAGAGAAATACAGGTCTCCTCCCAAAAAAAGGCTGGAGAGCTGGAAGCCTGGGAGTGGAGATACACACACACACATCTCATAGAACTGGAAGGGACCTTTGGAGGTCATCCAGTCCAGTCCTCTGCCCGTTTGGCAGGACCAATCACCATCCCTTTAAAAAAAAAATCAATTTGCTCCAGATCCCTAAATGGCCCCCTCCCCACTCCACACTCATGAATGTGCCCCCCCCCCCCGCCCCGCCCTGCACACTCTGCAGGTCGTCCAGGCCATCAACAAGGTGCTCCTGAGGCAGCTGGTCCACATCGGGGACCTGGACAACATTATCCGGGGCTTCAAGGAGTTGGGCTTCTCAAACTGCTTCAGGGCGCAGGGCAGCACACACATCACCATCCGGGCCCCAGAGCGCAGCTGCAGGGCCTATGTAAACTGCAAGAGCTACTCCTCCATGGTCCTGCAGGCACTTGTCGATGCTAACAGTCGCTTCCAGGACATCTGCGTGGGCTGACCCAGCTGTGCCCACAACACCAGGGGCCTGTCAGGGGCCGGTTCTACACAGGCCACTTCCTTCGGAAGTGGCGTGCTAGTACAGGGAGCGAAAGATGCTAATGAGGCATGGATGCAAATTCCCCGTGCCTAATTAGCATAACGTCATGCGATTTGGAGTCCGGGAGACCGTTCTTCCGGGCTGCAAACCGCCGTGTAGAAGTGTGGCCCTGGGGGGGCTTCCAGAAGGAAGTCCTCCTTCCAGAGCCCCCCCCCGGCGGCTGTGCTTCTACACAGAGTTTTGGAGCCCAGAAGAACGGTCTTCCGGACTCCAAATCACGTGACGTTATGCTAATGAGGCACGGGGAATTTGCATCCATGCCTCATTAGCATCTTTCACTCCCTGTATAAGCATGCCACGTCCGAAGGAAGTGGCCTGTGTAGAAATGGCCAGGGTGTTCTGGAACTCAGGGCTGGGACATCACATGGCCGGGACCTTCTTTCCCTAGCGGGGGCTCCCCTTCAGCTGGCATTGTGATGGGCACAGCCTACGCCCTGCAGGCCTGGCTGATGAGGCCATATGCAGGGCACACGCAGCCTAGCCAGGCTCTTTTTAATGAGCAGCTGAACCAGGCCCGGAATACAGCTGAGCAGGTATTCACTTGCCTGAAGGGGTATTTTAGATGCCTCCACACCAGTCTGGAGGTGGGCCTCCCCGACGTCCTGGCAGTCGTCAGAGCCTGCTGCACCCTGCACAACTTGGTGGAGGCAAAACATGAGCCCTTCATGCAGGGGTGGGCCGCCAAGGCAGGGCGTGGGTATGAACAGCCCCCTGCCACCCCGTGCTGCCAGGTCAAGCAGGACAGTCTGCAAGTACAGGAGGCCCTGTACCAGGCCTTCAAGCAGAAGGACGCCCCCCACCCCACCCTGCACACACACACACACATACCACCACCACCCTGCACATGCACACCCACCACCACACATGCATAGGGGACACAGGGTAAAACGCAACAATAAACTGTTTACTGAACATTAACAGTGCCCCTCCATGACTGGGGGAACTATTTACAGGCGGGAGGGGGAACAGATAACGGGGGGAGTAGGGAGAATTATTTACAGGGGTGTAGCGGCCCTGGATGGGCAACCTGCGGGCCCTGGAGGGCCGGGTTCAAGGCAGGGGACCTTACCCCTCAACGAGGCTCGACAGCTGGAATCCCTGTCGCCCATACCTGCCCCTTTCTCCCTGTGTCCGGGGGCTGGGGCTGGGCCAGGGCCGGCAGCACAGGGAGGTAGGGGTGTGGCTGGGGCACAGTCCCCACTGCCTTGCCAGAGTCAGCGGGGGGCAGGGGGGGCAGGGGGCGAGGCCACAGTAATGTCTGGGCCAGACACACAAGGCTAGCCAGGGGGAGGTGAGGCAGGAGCAGGGACTTGAGGTTGGGCTGGTGGGGGATGCTGCTCTGGGGGAGATAGTGGGATGGGAGATCAGGGCAGGGGGGGAAGCTGCAGGGGGAGGGGAGGGGAGGGGACATGCAGGCGATGGGGGCATGGGGGACAGTGGGGTGGGAGCAGGGGGAGCGGGTGTGGAATGGGGCAGGGGCCTGGTTGGCCACCACCCCACCCCAGGCCTGCTGCTCCATGGTGAGCCACTCCCACAGCACACCCCCTCAGGTCCCACAGGGCTGCCATGTGGGCTGCGTCCCCCTGCACTGTCCCCAGTCAGGGTCTGGGCCGCTCCCCCTCACCCTCTGTAGTCGGGCTCCCCAGGACCGTTGCAAGGCTGGTCCAGCAGTCAGCTGCTGGAGCTGTGGAGACATAAGGGGGAGAGGAAAAGGCCATTAGTCCCCAGCAAAGGCCCCTGTGAGCCCTCCCCACCCCATCCTGGGGGCCCTGCGGGGACCATATCCTGGGGTTCCCCATCTGGGTGCTGGGAGCAGTAGCTCTCCTCAGCCCCACCCCGCCGGTCCCTCTGCAGCCGAACGGCCCTTGATGCTCTCCTGGGGGCACGGTGCTGGCTGCCACACGTCAGCCCTGTGAGGCTGGGGCAGCAGGGCTGTCTGGCCTGCCTGTGCCCTGGGGCTGACGGCTGTGTGGGTGGGCTGCGGCCACCCCGGGCGGAACTGTGCGCCCCCCCTCCCCGAGCCCCGCGGCCACTGGCATACACCTCTGGGACCCTCCAGGAACTCGGGCGAGGCACGGTTGGAGGGGCCCAGGCTGGATGGGCCAGACAGGATGTCAATGACGAGGGCCCCCTCGCTGTCGCCCTCGTCATCACTTATGGCCTGGAGCCTCCATGGGCACCTGGTGTCAGCCGATGGTCCCAGGTGGTCCTCCCTCTTGGTCCTCATCTCGGGCTCCGGCTCGGTTCTGGGGAGCTCTATGTCAAGGATCATGTCCGGGGGTCCTACCTCCTTGGGCCTAAGAAGGTGGTCCAGTTCTTTAAAGAAGGGGCAGCTGGTGGGCGCTGGCCCAGACTGCCTGGCTGTGTCCCAGGCCTTGCAGTAGCCCTGGCGGAGCTCCTTACCTGGACCTCACCAGGTCTGGGGTGCGCGTGGGGTGACCCCGGCCGGTGTGTCGCTTGGCGAGGTGCTTGACTGCTGCCATGTTCCGGCGCCAGACCCCCGCTCTGAGGAAGGACCTCCTTGTCTTCCCAGGGGCACTTCCCAGAGGTGTGGGTGGGGGTTCTGGCTGCTGGCCATGGTGCCGGTGAGGGCACTGTTGTGCTGGGGGCATCGCGGCTGACAGCGGGCTGTGCGGCAGCGTGGGCTGTCTGCTGCCTGCACGTTCTCAGCTTCCTGCCTGGGGCTTTGTGGGTGCCCGCGTCTTTGAGCACCGCCGAACGCTGGAGCCATCGAGCTCCGCTTGCGTTGTGAGCGGCACTACCGCCTGCCAGCTGATTGCTGCCATGGATGGCTCCTTCTTTTGAAACAGCGGGGCGCGGAGCATCTACTCTTACTCTCCTTTGAAATAGTCTTTCGAAAGGGGGTGCTCTTCCCACCACGGGAATGGAGGACAAAATTTGAAGGCACGTCCCTGTTCTTTCAAAGTTACTTTCAGATGTTTGCAGGGTGTGTAGCCGCTCCACGGGTTGTTTCAAAAGACGGCCATCTTTCGACCTCACTTTCAAATGTACTTGCTAATGTAGACACACCTGGGGCGTCTCACCTCATCCTTGGAAGTATGGAGAACCAAATGCATTGTTTGTGGTGAGGATTACTTGCAGAACAGGGATCATATTAAATCAGCCAGTGGTTCTCATTCCATTTACCACTGTAGACTGCATGTGTGTGTCTCTCCTTCTCTCTGTGTTATGCGGGCTGTACCCACACACTATATGTACTACTTGTATGGCCCTGAGGATGTCACATGGGCCACAGCTGCATGGCCCATGAACCACAGGTTAAGAATCACTGACGATTGCATACATGATTTTGTACTCCATGACATCCATTCTTGATTTATCTGCATATGCTGGCACTTCACATTATGGAGCTATGAAAAAGCAAAAGCCAGCAAAATTTCAGTGTGCTCCTATCTGTTCATGGTCTCACTTTCAATTATTTGAAAACTATGATGTTCTGCTTATTTCAAGTCTAACTATCATCAATGCTGAGATTTAGGCCATAATTTTTTAATTTGTTTTCCAGAAAGCACACTCCAAACATTCAGGGGCGTGGGAGAATTTTTATTAGAACATGATGGGTTAGATTGAATCAATGTCACCATACTGAAAGCATATGGTCTCTCATCAGAGACAACAGACGCCAATTATAGGAACAATACATGTCTAATTGAAGGACTGTTTCCATAAAACGGCCAAATCAAATTATGTACATTTCATGTTTAAACAATTATCAAACATCTCTTTTGAAAAAGGCCAGATAGTAAGTGAAACAAATATCTCCCTTTCGTTGTAATTTCTTATCCATATGTTCCTGGATACTTTTTCAGGAGGAAACTAGTATGTTCTGCCAATTATGTACTATACTTTGGAATACAAGCCCCACAGCTACTTCTGCAAATTGTTGGACTACTAACCCATTAATATTTGCTCAGTATCTGAATGCCAGTGGTACTAAACAGCTCTATAGGTCTTCCAGTTTCTTTACCAACAGAGGGTGAGTCTGATGGGAAAGCAGCATTTGTCAGGGCTAAACAGACTCATTAGTAATAGCCAGTCAAGGAGCAATTTTTGTTCAAATGAAATCACCATGCAGTCCCTAGTACTGATAATTGTGACACAAGAATTCTAGAATGGTATATGTCAAAGGGTTAGCTGTGGGGAAGAAATATACAAACACAGAGAAGCCAAATGTTAAAATAAATGTATAAAATCCTAGAAGTAGTAATTTTGTTGTTGGAAAATTGGCCCCGGATAATAAAACATCTTAAGTGATAACATTTTCTGTTCTCATCTGCCAGGCGTTCTTAGTACCATAGATTAACATACTGCGTCCTGGCCTCCAAGAGCTTACTGTCTACAGCCCCGATCCTGGGAGGAATCCATTCGGCTCTAGTTGGGCCCATTGTTTCCCAATGACCTGTTATGGAGATGCTGTGATGCAGCACAGCCCACACAGGCATGGAGAGGTTGCCGTAGGTTTGAGCAGCCCTTGAGGCTGCTCTAAATTACACCATGTTAGTTCTCACAGCGGCATAGAATCTAGGTTCTGTCATCAGATGAGCTGCATCTTCTGAGCTGTATCTGTCAGTTTGCATGATATAGACTCTGTCTCCGGAGCTGAGACCTTGAATCGCCCTGGAAGGAACCTCCACTGAGACATGCCAGTAAGACTATGCAGAGGAGGAACGTGTGCACAGGGCTCTTCAGCTAGTTTAAAACTTCACTGGGGTAGGTGAATTAGAAAGGAAAAGGATCAGTTAATTATATCATCTGAATAAAATGATGGGTTTAATCAGTCTAGACGTGGCAGGACAGAGGTAATACATTTAATAATGTTTTTCAGTAGATGTTAGTGTTAGTGTGTTAGTGGTTAGCCTGGTTCCCTCGCTGCAATGGCGGGAATGTGAGACTGACAAGTCATGAGCTGATCAGTTTCCCAGCCCTGCAAGCCATGGAGAGACTGGAACCAGCCTGCCCCTGGTTCTGAGCTCCTGCCACTCTAGGAGCCAGGAAACTGACCAGCCTTGGTGGTTCCTGGCTCCACTCCCCTTGCAGAAAAATTCAAATTATGCAGGAAAATTTGAGTTATGTTATTGCAGGAACAACCCCAGGATAACTCCAGGGTTTACTGTGTTAGACGCCGCCCCTGCCCACCCTGCAGACCTCACCCTTGGCCAAGTTTTAACTGTCCCCCTACGGTCCCAAACTGCCTCCAGCCTTAAACCCACCCAGCAGCCCCAAACCTCCTCCAGCCTTAGACCTGCACCCAGCAGCCCCAAATTGCCCCAAGGCTTACACATATCCCCAGCAGCCCCAAACTGCCCCCAGCTTTACCCCCCCAGCAGCCCCAAGCTTCCCCCAATCTTAGACACCGCCCCCCGGCATCCCTCAACAGCCCCAGCCTTAGATACTCCTCATCCTCCTGCAGCCCTCTTCACCAGGGCTGCCAGGCTGAGTGGCTCCCCAGCCCTCCTGCTCCTAGCAATTAACTCCAGTGTTAAAGTTTCAGCACCTAGGCCTAAGGTAATTGCTATCCCTCATGATAGAGATAGCTGCCATATCCAGCAGTTATTGCTATTCATAGATATCTGCCTGAGGCAGCGGTGTTAAGAAACTACAAATGGCTTCTTTAACAGCCACATACAGCTGGGAACTGCCCAGCTGGTGACCTTGAACAAATCTAATGGGACCCATGTTTGGGTCCCAACCCATAGGTTGGGAATCCCTGCTCTACATACATACACTACATCCTATTTCTGGTGCCAAACTATTCAAATACATCAGAAAACTACCTAAACTCTCCTGGTTTATGTCAAGTTAGGAGCACTTGGAACAAATTGGAGACTTTTACATGTATTTTAATGGGAATTTAGTGTCGCTCTTATGAGTTTTCACCTTCGAGCAGAAATTTGAGAACCAATTGTGCTCATATAGTGAGGGATGAGTGTACACCTCAGAATCAGCACATCCCTATGCCCACTTTCACGCCACATCCATTCTGCTAGTAACTGACTTGACAAGCAAACTTCATGGGATTTTGGGGAGCTACAATGATCCTTAGCAAGGATCGTCACAGAATGAATGTGGAAGCCAAAATCAACACCCCCAAGGAGAGGCGGGGCGGGGCAGGGGGTGAAACAGAGAGAGAGAGAGGCATGAAATTTACTTATTTCCAAATAGTTACCATAAAATAGAAGCCAAACAAACTAAACTGTTACAATATTAAATTTAACTTAAATCTGATTTCAGAATTTAGGGCTAGCAAACCATAACTGATTACATAAGGCAGGGGTAGGAGGTTGTACTGAGAGAGAGAGAGAGACAGAGAGACAGAGAATTCTTACCACTCCACGATTCTTGAATCAATCGGGGTTTCCAGGTGGTGATGGCAGCTGAGGGTCCAGAACACTGGCGACAGGCAGAGCAGTGTCCCCAGCACTGTCAGTTAGTAGAAGATGAAGTCCCAATAGAGATGAGGCAGGCTTTAGAGCCAGACATCTGAACATTTTACTTGAGCCTCTGTAGGTGTTTTTTGTTTGTTTTTGTTTTTGTTTTGTTTGTTTGTTTGTTTTTAAGGGAAACAACAATGGTTCAAAGGGGGTCAAGAGAGAGGATGCTAGAATAGTTTATGGATAAATTGATGGCTCAAGGGACTATTCCAAAGTAGTTTTGTTTGGGCTATGCAATAGGAATCGATCATTCCTGGGTACAGGTGGTGTTCCTTCAAGGGAGGCATGATGCCATGTGGCAGCAAAGGTATTTTGGATACCAATAAAGGCGTTATTACTGGCATTGGGCTGATCATTACTGCTGTGCCTGTGTGCAGGTGTGAGTTCATGAGCATCTGGAGCAGAGACTTACCATGAGGCAATGCTTTCTTGCTTTTTGTGTCCCACAAGTCATTGCAGTCAGTGCCGCCTAGAGCAGAGCTGGCCTCTGAGGCAAGGGGGGAGTGGGGCCTGGCTCAGCACCCAGAATAGGTGAGATCTAGGGCACTAGGGGCAGGGTCGAGAGCATTCAGCCCTCAGAGCTGCTCGGCCTGTGGGGCTGCCCCTCCCTTCTCCTCCTCCCACTTCCCAGCCACTCACAGCAGCAGCACAGCACTACTAAGGCAATTCAAAAGGGCCCAGAGCACCAGCTGCTGCTACTTTGGCAGCACCAGTGGCTGGAGCTCTGGACCCCTTTGGAAAGCCGGGTCTGGGGAAAATTGCCCCGTCCCCTGCCCCCCTATTGGCAGGCCTGGGTGCAGTTCTTGCCTTGGAATTGTTCTCTAATCTGTATGGTAATAGAGATGCTTTTCTGTCCCATCTTTAATCTAAATGAGGCTAGGGGAGTTTCCTGAGGGGGTTTGGTGTGCCTTCCCCTGCCTTTTCAATGCTTTCGGTAAGGCCCTTTTCTGACAGTTCAAGCAGAGGCTAGAGAGGGAAGTCCTCCATGAGTCAGACAGGCTGGACACTATATCCTGGTTCTTAAAGGTAACACCCTCCATATGCCAGCAGTACAGTATCTAGGGGCCAGGGCAGGATCAGAATTGGCCCCTTCATATCTTTAACTCCTAAGGAAATTTAAGTATTCAAGCATCTAGGACAAATTACTGTTGTCAAATTCTTGTTCAGTTCACTTTTCTCAGCAGAACTACCAACATCACTGTGCTACTCCTAAATCTCATGTGCTGGTAATGTCCCAACCCCTTCTCAGAGGCAGAATGCTCTCAGGAGTTATTATTGCCTTGTTCCCATCTCTTGAATTCACGACCTACCTAGGAAGAGGGAAGCCCGTTCCTCCATCCATCATGTTCTTCTCTAAGATTCTCTCCTCTGTCCACTTCAGGAAATGCTTCTTGCCAAACACTAGTGATCTGGCCAAGCCGTTCAGGCAGTTGATCCACTGCAGAGTGGAATACTCCCTTCTAATTAAAAATCTCCCTGTTGCTTTTTTATAAGACAGTTAAAGCTTTTCTGAATATTAAAAACATCACGCACAATGAAATGATCATTTTGATTTCAACCCTCAGTCAGGTGCTCTTTAAAACATATGATTTTCATAGTTGCATTTTAATATTATTCTAGACTTTCCTGACTGCTTTATATGATCTCTTTTTACTGAAGAGTAATTGTTTTCCCTGTGATAGGCAGTATGGACCAGTGGATGGGGCCAAGCGAGAGCAACTCTATAAGTTCTAAAATCCATTTTGCCATTTTCTTGCTGTGTGGTCTTGCAAAATTGTTTAGTATCTCTGCACATCAGTTTCCCCCCTTGTAAAAAGGCGGGACAAAGAAGGAGCTCAGGGTCTGGGTGTCTCCTAAGCTATATCTACACTAGACATAGCAGTCAACTGCTCATACGCAACTTTAGCTATACCAATCAACTCATCAGCAGTCGACGGACTGGGCTGTCCTCACAGAAGATGTTCCATGGGAGCATTTATCCCATCAACCTTCCTTAATCCTCACTGCTTGAGAGGAGTTAAGGGCTCAACGGTGACCCCAGAAAGCACCATTTTGCGCATGTGTGAAACAAAACCACAGAAGATAATCCTGATCAGGTCAATCTTCTGCAGTAATGTGGAAATCGGAATAATGAATTTACCCAGAACCTAACAACCTGCAAAGCTCTTTGCAATAGCTAATTAGCAATATTACTATTTATCTCTGAAAACCCACTTTTTGGCCTCTGACTATGCAACCTGTTTATCTCAGAATTATGATTGCATGCTGCTTATGAGAACACACCCATCTCAATTTTTTAAAATAAATCCACTGATAAAATAACCTTTCCAGGTAGACCTGTAAAGTGAAGGTGGAGTGAAGGCTGGCGCATTTCTCACTGACAACATTGAACACAAATAAAATTCAAGCAACTCAAATTCTGCAGACGCAAACCACTCCGTTAAATGCCTTCTGTGGTGCTCTGGATTCCAGATGTTGTTGGATACCTGTTCTAGGGCCTCACATAATTTTTTCCAATGGAATAGTGCCATGAGTACAAAATTAGAAATGTGTTTGTTATTTTACTTGGAAGTTGTCTTTTTAAAAAAAGCTGAATAAGTTTTTAACTGGAATCAATTTTGATCTTTACTAATTTTTTTTTCACTGAAATAACTTTCAAATGAAGAGTGCTGTGCAAGTTCTGCTGGCTTCTTCTTTTTAAATAGGAAGTTTCTAACCTGGAGCATAATGCACTGCCTTATGTTTCAGAGAGGCATGAGGTGAGAACCTAGAGATCCACAGGGAGGTTTATTTGAAAATCGCTTTCTTTCACCAACCCCGCAAAAGGGATGTATGTGTTGTGTGTACAAAGCTATTGCAGCAATCCGTCAGTCATAGGATCATAGATGTGTATGGTTGACGGGACCTTGAGAGATCATTTAGACTATCCCCATCATGATGAAGCAGGACAAAGGAAACCTGGGAAATAGCTGGCTGGTGATCGTCTACTCTGTTCTTAAAAATGAGGATTCCAGAACCTGTTCCAGTGTTTAGCTGTCCTTATCATTAGAACACTTTTCCAATAACTAACCTAAATCTCCCCTTCTGTAGATTAAGCTCTTTACTTCTTGACCTACATTCAGCAGTCATGGAGAACAACTGACCACTATCCTCTTTATAACATTCATTAAGCCATTTGAAGACTGTTATCAAGTCTCACTTCAGTTTACATTTCTCAGGACTAAACCTGCTCAGATCTGGTCGTCTGTTTGTTAATGTTTCCTCACAAATCAGTTTCCCAAATATTTTACTACCTTTGTTGTTCTCGTCTGTGCTCTCTCCAATTTGTGCACAATTCCATAATCTGTAGCACCCAAAACTGGAATATAATACTCATACTGAGGCTGATTCTCACTGAAGTCAAGTTCAAACAATGAAAGGACAACTATGGGACCAGGCCTACAATTTGGATCTTTTCTAAAATCAATCAAAACTGCAGTTTCTGTATTTGATTAAAATTTGTAACCTTTTTTAAGAGAAACTTACTACTTCTATTTTGTCCTACAGGTAGGCATTTTGCTAAAAGAGCCAGTTAACTCTGTGGTTTTTTAGACAAATAATTGACAAGCAGAATTGTCTGAAATTTAGCTCAAGGGAGCTTTTATTGTTGTTACTTGATATTTGTACAAAATGATGTGTCATAATAACTGGTTATATCAAATATTGATTAAAAAGACCAGTTCCACTAGCCGAGGAAATATCCGTGAGAGTTTTCCTGAGGGATGTTTGCGCAGGTTTGGGGATGACAGCTCCAATTCATGGAACCCATAGCTCTTTATCTCTTTCCGGGAAACCTAATGAAAGCAAAGTTATATCAAGCTAGTCTCTCCTCAGAATGCTTATTTCTCTGTGGAAGTACTCAGTCATGATCCCTTCTCAGTGATCTCACAATTAGGAGTTGGAAAAGTGATTGTTGGCCAGCATTTTTAAATCTGGGTATCTGGATTTAGGCATGTACAGTAAAAGCTGTGTTATCTGGCACTCGGATAACTCGTACATTCTGTTAACTGGCACTTGGGATGGCTATGCCATGGTCAGCTGCCACGGGGCCAGCTTCCTGGCTGGAGCTGGTTGAGTGGAACCGGCTTCCCAGCCAGGGCTGGCTGCTGTGGGGTGGCACCCCCCCCCCAGCCCTCAGGGACCCCCACTAGGATTAGTTAAGTGGGGCCAGCAACCCTGCTTGACTAACTGGAAATTTTGATTATCTGGCAATCACCGTTCCCCAGGATGCTGGACAATCAAGCTTCTACTACAACTTTGTAGCTTGACTTTTTGAAGTGTTGAGCTTACACAAAATTGGACCTTCTGGCTCCTCAGAACTTTTTAAAATCAGGCCAGTTATTTAAGTATGGATTTAGGAGTCTCATTTCTGCTGTACCTGAATTTAAAACCCTTGGCCATAAATGTTAGTATAGTGTCCCCATGCTTTGCCCTTTACACTGACTAATTCTAAAACAAATCACTTTCTAGGGTCCAATTTGGCAGCCAACTCACATGATTAACCAAAAATTTAATCGCAATTAAATTACTCATAATTAATCACAATGTTAAACAATCAAGTATCAATCGCAATTTATTAAATATGTTGTGTTTTTCTACTTTTAATGTATATTGGCTTCAGTTACAACACATCATATAAAGTGTACATTGCTCACTTTATAATTTTTTACATATATTTGTTAAACGAGTAGTATTTTTCCATTCACCTCACATAAGTAGAGTAATGCAGGTTTTTATCATGAAAGTGCATCTTACAAATGTAAATTTTTTTTTGGTCACTGCATTGAAAAACAGAACAAAGTAAAACCTAGTTTAGAGCCTATGTAAGGCTAATGGCCACGCTTTGTTGCATGTGGCTGAGGGGACCACACCTCCTCCCTGATGTGTTCCTGGATCTGTCCTACAGAAGGACAATTATTTGCCTATATAGAGGTCAGAGTTTGCACCTCCCCATTCCCACTGAGGCAGGTGAATCAATCCGCTAAGGCACAGCTCTGCCATCAGGTGAGACCACCAGAGTCGGTCTCTCTGGGCTCCAGCAGGGCTGGGTAATCAACAGGTCCAGACCCCAGTCTCTCAGACCGACAGGAGAATAGTCAACGTGAGTCACCCTTAAGCAGAGTGTGGTGATTTGTGGTGATTTGCACCGAGGACTCTGGTCTTCTAGTCAGACTAAACCAGATCTAATAATAGTCAAGGTTCCTTGGCCATCAAGTAGGGGAAGGATAGCTAGCAATCTGGACGCTGCTCTTGCAGTCAGACAGAGCTATAAAAGTGCCAGACATGCTAAATATTTACATGACCCTTCACATTTCAGCCAATATTCTAGAGGACATGCATACATGCTGATGACACTCATTAAAAATGAAGTATTAAATTTCGAATGAATGCATGGGGGAACATTATCTGTCTCCTGCTCTGTTTTATCCACACCCTGACATATATTTCACACTATAGCTGCCTCAGATGATGATGATCCAGCACAAGTTGTTCATTTTAAAAACACTTCCACCACAGATCTGAGAAAACACAAAGTAGGTACCAGGGCAAGATTTCTAAAGATACCTACCACACCCAACCCAAGGTTTAAGAATCTAAAGTGCCTTCAAATTCTGAGAGAGACAAGGTGTGGATCATGCATTCAGACAGCTTAAAAGAGAAACACTCCAATGCAAAAACTGTAGAACTTAAACCACCAAAAAAGAAATCAACCTTATGCTGGTGGCATCTGGCTCACATGATGAATAGTAATTTACACCAAGAGTAGTCCCACGGAAGTCAATAAAACTCCTTGTTGAGTAAGATAAGAGTTAGTATGGAGCCAGTGGAAGCTATGAGTGCCCAACGCTTTGCGAAATCACATTGGTTCATTCAGAAGACTAACTTGACCTGAGAGTCAGGTGGCTTTTAGCTCAAACTGTAGAGCTTGCTGCACCACAGGGTTCTTCCAAAGGCCCTGGGTTCAAGTTTGCCTCTAGGTGGTTACATAGTTGCAGCATATACCAGAAAAAATGTGCCTTTGCCAATAGAGCTTGTATTACTTCCCCAAGTAAAACAATATCTACCAATAAATTCATGTCTATCTTGGCAAAACTTTATCTACATTCTGCTCTCATAAAAAGGACACACACACAGAAAAATTACACCCCTAACCAATATTGCTACGCTAGCAAGAGTTTCTAGTGTGGCTTAGGAGCTGCAGAAATTGGCTCTACATTTCTAATACAATAAGATAGCCTTACTGAGGGATAAAATCTCCATTCTGGGTTTCAACCGTAAAAGGAAAGTTTCATTAAGAGTCATTGACCAATTTCCAACATACATGAAATGAGAATACAGTGGTGGTGAATGACCCCTCTCATTCCTCATTTCTTCCTCCAGAATTGCATGTGTTGTTTTTACATCATATGCATGCAAGGCTAGAAGGGATTTTGAGAAGTCATCACATTTGCCCCCTGTGCTGAGGCAGGGCCAAGTAAACCTAGACCATCTCTGACAGGTAGTTTTCCAACCTGTTCATAGAAAAAGTTCCAAGGGTTGGAATTGCACAAACTGCTTTTGCATGCCTACTCCAAAGTTTAAGTACTCTTAGAAGGTTTTTCCTAATAGCTAATCTATGTCTCCCCGACTACAGAGTAAGCTCATTACTTCTGCCATCGGTGGACATGGAGAGTAGTTGATCCCCATCCTCTTTAATAACAGCCCTTGATGTATTTGAAGACTGGTATTGGGTTCCCTCTCAGTCTTCTTGTCTCAAAACTAAGCATGCCCAACTTTATTAATATTCCCTTTTTGGTCAGATTTTCTAAACTTTTTCTCATCTTTGTTGCTCTCCTCTGGACCCTCTCCAATATGTCCACATCTGTCCTAGGCTAAGGCTACACTACTGTTTCTATTTTGGGATACATTTGTATCCCAAATAGAAAGTGTGCCCAAACACCATGCTCAAAATACAGGGTGTTTCATTCGTGGTAACCCTTGTTGCATGAGGGCTACCAGGAAGCTTGAAAGAGCCCCTTATTTTGAACCCCGGATTCAAAATAAGGTAGCTTGAAATAACATAATTTGCGCACTGCTAATTACATAAGTTGTTTCTAGCTAGGGCCTAACCCTAGAGTGTGATACCAGAAATGCTCCAGCTGAGGCCTCCCCAGTGTTGAGTAGAGCAAAGCAGTTACCTGGTGCGTCTGTCATACGACACTCCAGTGAACACACACCAGAATGTATTTATTTCAGTTACAGAAGCATCCACCTTGTGCTAGGCACTTTGCAAACACAATTGAAAGGCAGTTGTTGCCCGAAAGAGCTTACATTCTAGGAACACAAAGACAACGAGCAAGGGATTGAGATGCAATGTATAGGCAAAGTGATCGGAAGGGGATTCTGTTAAGTGCATGCTTTTTTGGACAATGATGGATTCTTGTTTTTAAATACAGGAAATGTCTCTACCGTAGCCCTCCCACCACAATTCAGTTGTTAGTTTTCTCCCACACAAATTCCCAGCTTCCATTCCAGTGTCATCACACCACTCCATCCTTAGATTTGACACACGCACACACACAGACATAAAAGAGTGGTTTATTCATAAGACAGCCAAATAGATAACTAGATAATGTATCTATTTTCTGGTAGGCTTTGTGGAAAGAAGTGGGTCTTCAAGAAGAATGAAACAAGATGCAAAAATGACTATAAGGCTGCAATTGTTGGTGGAGGGAATGGCAAACAGAAATGATGCAATGAAATATAGGTGTGCCTGAGCACAGAAATGAAAGTTATGTAGGGTCTTGATGGCTTGCCTTGAATTTTTCCTTCATGTGGTGAGACACACATTATTAACCTATCAGAGTGTGACCACCCCTAATATTTTCCATCTCACAGTCAGGCTGCCTCACAGTCTGGGAATGAATAGTCTGAAAGCAGAGGACTTTTGAAATTGGTGTGCCAAATCTCGAACAGCAAAACAGTGAGAGAAAAGTGATTTGTAACAATCAGAGAACTTCAGTGCATTTGAAACTATTAAAAGAGTTAATGAAACAAAATATTCCTAGGAATTATACAGCATGTCAGAAAATGAAGTATTAAAAAAAAGGTCATTAGGAACGAACAAACTGCCTCATTTCCAGGACTGCATGATGAGTAATATGTCTTTATCCTGTTGTGGCTGGAATTCCATTGCTCCTGCTTGGCTGCCCTCCTCCATTAGCATCCCACTGCAACCAATGATACTGGATATGTTCAGCAGCAAGAACACAATTCAGCTGAAGATATCTGCTTACCTCATGAAACACAAAACAGTTCATGATGTCAGAGGGACACTGAGGCTTCTTCTTGTTCTCCCATTTAAACAATAAAACTACATTAACAAAGACAAAAATGAAGAATGTCGTGTGTCATGTGCTCCGATCCAACCTAAAGCATAGAGGTGTGCACCTGAACTCACTAAAAGGTTCTGGCTCTGAGGTATTGCACTAGTCAATAATTTTGCATTAGGAAAATGTTTACTGGCTCATTATCTATTATTATGGCTTGTATTGCACTATAGGCTCCTCAGGGTATGTCTACACAGCAGCATTATTCCGAAATAAGGTATTCCAAAAGAGCTATTATCAAAGAGCTTATTTTGAAATAACCCTGCTACATACAATATGCATTTTGAAAAAGCACTTAGCTGTTTCGAAATTGTGCTTCTACACACAATAGAGCCTATTTTGAAATAGAGCCATTGGACACATTGGCAATGGCTACTTTTAGGGAAAACGTCAAACTGGCCATGCTAATGGCCAAATCAAAGAATACTAATGGTGTGCTGAAATGAATATTCAGCGCCTCATTAGCATGCTGCCAGCCGCGGCATTTTGAAAGTGTTGCATTTCGCTCACGCACGGCTTGTCTACACAGGGGTCCTTTTCAAAAGGACCCTGCAAACATCGAAATCCCTTTATTCATAACAGTGTTTGCTGTTTTGCTCCCTATCCATCCCGCAGAGCTGAACCAAGCAAGTGGATTCCCCTGTCAGCTGAGTTTGCAGGTCAGAACACAGGTGAGCATGGGAATAAAAGCCCCTCATAGAAGGAACAGAATCTCTGTGCTGCTTAGACTCTGGGAAATGAGGGTTTTCTAGGTATAGTCTAGAGATCCCCACTACTTATCTTGGATTATCCCTATCGAATACAGAGGTTTTACTTGTTATAGAAGCTGCTGTTACTTTTTGAAACATGAGATTGCAACACATTCCTGCTAATAGTGGCCTCCAGAAACCGTGGTGCAATTGCTGGGAGGCAAGAAGGTATCCAAATTGTTCCAATCCAAGTTGGAATATCTTATTGGAAAAGACTCAGAATAAGGTATTTGGAGCAATAACTGCCTACCAAGCTTCCATGGTAACGTTCTGGCCACTGAAAAGAAATCTGAATTTTGGGGATTTTGTCAGCTATTCATTCCTGAATGGTCATCTGATGCAACCAGGCTATATCAGGAATTTAAATCTACGATGAATGAACAGGAGGCTTTGACATAAGTAGAGATCTTTTTCACCCTCTTGGTCAAGGCAGGCAAGAAGAACGAGAAATAAACGGTTTCCAAATTGAACTTCATGCATTCCAGTTGCAAAGTGTAGCAAACTGTTAAGAGATTAAATAGATTAGAGGGAATACATAGTCACACAACACTTCATCAAATCCCAATTGCTGGATTATGACACAGCTCCTATTTGAGGTACTTTTCAGCTACTCAGTAAAATGATGGTTGTTCAAAGGTGTCAGACTCCATCTGAGTGTGGACACAAACCCAATGGCTTATTTCACTAACCAAGAGCTCAACCTACGTCATTGGTGAGGCTTTACATTAGTTGCAGCCTACCAAGGTTCCTCTTGTTGATAACCATCTCTCACTTTGGGCCAATCAGCAAAAGCTGGCTGCTTCAATTCCTTGATTGTTGTACTCCAAATTGCACCATTCCAGAAGTCTGGCACCAGAAAACATCAATGCTGTTCCCAAGTCAAAGAAACCATTGACAGACCTAATGAACTACTGGCTGATTTCTCTCTGTGTGTTACCTACAAGCTGATGGAGAGAATTATCCTGTTATAGATTAATGTTATGGTTCATCTTTAGCTACCTTGAGTTCAGGGTGAATTCAGGAAGGGACAGCATGCTCAAGAATCAGGTATTTCATTTCACACAAGACATAGAAATTGAGTCAGGAAAGAATGTGGGTGCATTCTCTATTGTCCTGACAGCAACCCATGATTCTGTGTGGCATGTTTGGCTGATTGCCAAATTGCTACAAGATACTTCTTGTTGGCTGATGGTGCAGTTCATTTAAGAAACAATTAATAACCAAAGCTTTGTCCTGACAGTTGGAGAGAAAAACATCTCAAATACCTCCTCAATGGCCTTCCACAAAGGTCAGTTTTGGACTCTTTTTGCTACACACAACAAAAAGAGACCAAACACTGAAACACACACACACACACACCACCCTCCTGAAAGGCTGGCCAGGAAATATGTGTAGGTTAATGACGTCTATCGCTGACATTGTAAATGATTTCCATAGGATAGAAGGGAATCTCAGCCAAGACATGAACATTGTGACCACTTACTTCTGGCGATGAAGACTAATTCTTAGTGAAATTAAGACAGTTGCAACTATACCATCTAAACAATCACCTTGCCAATTGACCCATTTTACTGTAGGAATTTCCATTTTCCTTAATGGAATTAATCAAAATCTGAGAGCAGACTCTTAGGGTACATTTACATTTACTGGGAGATCAACCTGGTCAGGGTTGATCTTCCAGGGTTCGATTTCACACTGTACTCGTTATCACAAGGAGAGAGGGAGGTCGGCCAAGTAAGTTGATCCTAGATAAGTCAGTTCCAGCTACACAATTGTCTTAGCTGGAATTGCATATCTAGGATTGACTTTCAGGGCTCGTGTAGACTTGCCATCAATCTGTTCCTCCAGTGAGGAACAGCATCAAACATTTACTTCCATCTGTCTGTCTTTGAACCAGCAATACATTCTACATCATGTTTTATAGTCTTTGTTTTTTATCAACTAAACTGTAATCGATGATTGTGTAAATTGATTTAAATGTAAAAATTGTGAATATTTGGGAACATTTGCAGGCTAGGCATTGAATACAGTCTGTTCTTTCTTCCACAGCCTGCTAACAGCTGGAATCCCAAGACGCACAAGTGTTCATAGTTTTCCCAGGCTTCCATTACCTAGTGTACAATACATGTAAACTATCTAGGATTAACAAGGAACTGGCCCAACTTTCCAGAAAAATGTTTCCCAATTTTCCATTCCACAATCCTTAAAGCTCTTCCAGTCTAGAATATTTCAATGCTGTTAAAAGGTGTCTCTGTTTTGCTCTATACATACTCCTCTCCCCACCTTTTATAAAAATAATACAGGGCTAAATTCTGATCTTATACCATGTTTAATCCAGTGACACACTATTGACTTCAGTAGAGTTGCTTTGCATACATACTGATGTGTGATCATGTCCATATCATACTAAGCCCCTTGCTGTGCAGTACAGTGGAAAAATTCAAAAGTAACATTATGCTTCTTTGGTAGATACAGTTGAAGTTGTAGTCTAGGTCACAAACATCTTTAACAATACTGTCTTCTAATACTGAGCCTATCATACTTACACCTGGTCTTCACTAGCGCTCTCACTAGTGGGGAACCCATGGTTGTATTATTCCAAATGCAAGTAAGTAAATAAGCTTTGTAAATGGAAATCATACCTTGCTGATCAATTAGAACTCTCCGAGGGAGTCAACAAGCATGTACACAAGAGGGTCAGTTATCACAATGGAGTAAGGTCCCACAAAAAATCTGCATTGGATGTGTGCTATTCAACGTATTCATAAAATATCTGAAAAGAGGAGATAAACGACGAGGTGGCAAAATTTGCATTTGATATCAAATTACTCAAGATAGCTAAGTCCAAAGCAGACTGTAGAGATTTACCAACATATGTTGCTAAAATGGGTGACTGGGCAAAAAAAGAGGCAGGTGAAATTCAGTATTGCTAAATGCATACCAATGCACATTGGATAAAATAATCCCAACTGTGTACACAAAATGGCGATGCCTAAATTAACTGTGGCCACTGAAAAAGGCAGTCTTGGAGTCATCATGGGTAGTTCTCTGAAAACATCCACTCACTGTGCAGTGGCAGTCAAAAATGCTAAGAGAATATTGGGAAACTTTAGGAAAAGGATAGGTAATAAAACAGAAAATATCATATTCCCTCTATGTAAATCCATCGTATTTCCATTTCTTGAGTACAGTAAAAGCTCAGTTATCCAGCACCTGGATAACCGGCACATTCTGTTAATCAGCATGCGGCAGGCTGGCTGCCATGGGGCCAATTAACAGGCTGGGGCCAGCTGCCAGGCTGGGATTGGCAGAGCAGTCCTGCTGCCCAGTCAGGGCCATTGAAGTCCTGATGCCCACTGCCTGGCCAGGGTGGGTGATAGCAGAGCAGGGCCAGATGCTGTCTCCAGCTTGCATAGCAGGCACATTTTATTACCTGGCATCTCCAGTTGCCCAGGGATGTTGGATAATAAAACTTTTAATATACTAGGTGGAGATCTGGTGTCCCCATCTCAAAAATATATATTGGGATTTGAAAACAATGAGGAAAAGGGGAGCAAAAATTGTTATGGGTGCGAAAAAGCTTCCATGTGAGAAGAGATCAGGACATTTCAGCACAGAAAATAGCTGACTAAAGGAGGAAATAATACAGGTCTTTCGAAGCTATGTGTGGTCTGCAGGAAATAATAAGGAAATGGTATTTATATCATATAACCCAAGAAGTAGGGCTCACCAAATGAAAGTAGGCAGGAAGTTTAAAACAAACAAAAGAAACATCTCCAGACAATGCACAATGAACCTGTGGAACGTGTTGTGAGGGGATTTTGTGAAGACCAAAATGATAAAAGGATGCAAAAAGCCAAGATTGTCTGGGTACCCCTAAAACTCTGACTGCCAGAAGCTCAAACCAGACAACAAGGACTGGACCCTGATTAATGTCCTGTGCCGTTCACTTCCTCAGAAGCACTAGACAATGCAGAAAGCAAGATTACTGGGCTGGACGAACCATTGGTCTGATCCAGTATTGTTGTTCTTATGTTCTTATGTAAGTCTGTACGAGCAGTTGATTATGGTTCTTATTCTGCCTTCCTTAGGCAACATTTATCCTGAAGTTGATTATCATTGATTTTGCCTGACAAAAATTGTTCATAGTCTGTCCCTGTAACAGATTCCATTTTCAATGGCACCTTGAGCATTTTCCGATCTAGTGAATTTCTTCTGTAATAGAATTGATTTATATGAAACATCTGCTCTTAAAAATTCATAGGCACTCTGGTTCAGGATAGGTGGCATGTTGAAAGTATCCTGGCTTGTCTGGTAAATTACTTATTCTGCTTTGCTGGGGGAACAGTGAGCTTTTCAGGGAATTATATCGCATACATTCCCATCTGTGCCCTGAACCACAGTGTGGCGAGGGTCATTGATAGGAAGGGGTGCAAATCAATTGTGCTGCAAGCCCTGGCAGACCACCATGGGCACTTCACCACTGTGTACGTTGGCTGGGCCAGCCAGGCACGATGCGAGGGTGTTCCAGAACTCTGGCCTCTTCCAGAAGATGGAGGAGGGCATCTTCATTCCCCACCAGGAGCTGGCCCTCAGGGCCATGGACATGCCTCTCTGCATGGTGGGGGATGACACCTATCCCCTAATTCCACGACTCATGCGGCCCTATACTGGACACCTGGACCCCACTCAGGAACTCTTTAACACATGCCTGAACCAGGCCCGTTTGCTTGTGGAGCATGCCTTCGGCCATCAGAAGGCCCAGTTCTGGTGCTTACTCACCCACCTGGATGTGAGGGAAGGCAATGTACCCCAGGTTGTGGGGGCCTGCTGTGCCCTCCGCAACCTTCTAAAGGGGAAGGGGGAGGCCTTGCTCTCTTTTGGGAGGCCTGCACACTGGCCATGCCTACGAGAATCCTGGCATAGCCCCCGTTCACCAGGCCCACCAAGATGAGCTGTGCATCCAGGAAGGTCTACAGGAGCAATTCTCCCAGGGACCCCAATAACCCTCCCCACTCTGGGGCACCCCTGTGGGGGTTTCAAGCCTGATGCCTAACCCCATCCCCACCCTGACCCCTCCCTTTGTTCACCCATCCCTCCACATCCCGTGTCCAATAACTAGAGGCACAGGATTTGTGAACAAATAAATCTTGACTTTTAACAATGAACACATATACAAAAAAAACCCTCAAAAAACTATTTACAAAGTGCAGGGGGTGAACAATGTACAGTGAGGTTGGGGCTTGGAACTGGCAGGGGGACAGGCCTCATTCTGGGCAGAGGGTGGTAGGCCGTGACCCCACAGGACAGCAGGACCCCTAGTAGCCCTGGCCATGGGATCCCCTCCTGCCATGGGTTTGGGAACCCCATTGGGGCTTGGTAGGGGCTTGTGGCAGGGGGAGAGATGGACAGGGAGAGCCTGTAGCAGGGTCAGGCTCCATGGTGGGGGCCTTGGGGGCAGGGGAATCAGGTGTGGCTGGGGGATTGGAGGTCCTGGGGGACAGGGGGATGGGTGAGGGCCAGGACAGCTGGGAGGAGGTTTGGTGGGGGAAGGACTGCTGGGGCAGGGGGAGCAGTGGGGGATCCTGGGTGTAGGTGGCTGAGCCAACTGGTCCCATCAGGTGGCAGCGGCACTGTCCGGGCAGGACATCAGCTGGTCCCATGCCTGCACCTGCAACTCCTGGTCTCCTGGCCACTCCACCTCGTCAGCCTGCAGCCACTGCTACGTACTGTCAGTGACCCATCCAAGGGCTCCCTGGTCCTCCTCGACCTGGTGACAGACCCTCCATCCACGGGGCTGCCTCCACCACCTTGGACCTGCACTGCGCCCTGGCGCCACTGGTCCTGCAACCGTGCCTGGCTCTGCCTCTGGCTTTGGCTCCGGCTCTGGCTCCTCCCGGGGACTGGCTGGCTCTGGTGAGGAGGTGGGGCAGGTCTGGCCCACTGACAGTCCAGCTGGAGGGCGGACAAGGAGACAGGATGGTAAGTCCTTCCCTGCACGTGGCCCTCCCGCCCTGACATGCATGTGGCTTGTGGTGCTCTCCATGGGTGTGGGTGCTGCCTGCGTCCTGCAGGCACGACTGCAAGCAATGTCGTGGTCCCCGGTGGTGTGTCTGGTATTGGACCCTTGCCAGCGTGGCTGTCCTGCCCCCAGCCATGTCAGGGGCAGGCAGGCTCCCCTCCCAGGGACCTGGGACCCTGTCAGCCTCCCCTGGGGCTGGTAGCGGGCCAGTGCCCGTGCCCTGCAGCTGTGTGGTCAGACCATGTGGACCGTAGTGCCTTGAGCACATGTACAGGTGCTGGGTTCACAGGGTGGGATCCCACCCAAGCCAGCCCAGTGAGGATCGCAGCACGCGCCACCCTCGCCCACCTCCCCCCACCCCGGGGCTCTGGGGCGTGTGCCTCATGGGGTACTCACCAGCACAGACCTCAAAAAGGTCCAGCGAGGCCCTGGAGGTGTCCTGTCTGGAGGAGGGGCCTGACTCCATGCTGATGGCCAGGGTCCCACCTCTGGCCAGGGAGGTGGTGTCACCCTCTCTCTCGGGCTGCTGCTCCCTGGGTGGGACTCTGGCTCTGGGGGGGAGGGGGTGCTCCCCAGAGGTGTCCAGGAAGCTCGTGGGGCGGGGGGGGGAGAAGTGTCCTCCACCTGAAGGAGCTTATGGAGGTCCCTGTAATAGGGACAGCTGGGCCATCATGCCCATAAGCAGCAGGCCTTGTCCTGAGCTCAGGAATAGCCCTGCCAGAGTTCTTTAATTTCGGCCTGAACCTGCTCCATCGTCCAGGTGGGGTGTCTCCAGTCTGCCAGGGCTCTTGCAACCTGGCTGTAGCCCGGGCATTCTGCCTCTTGGCTGTCAGGTCCAGCAGCACTGTCTCCTCTGCCCACAAGCTGATGAGGTCTCACACCTCAGGGTCCCTCCAGGATGGGGCATGTCTCCTCCTGGCTGCAGGTGAGTCCTGGAGCTCCTCTCCCTGCTCCCTGGGTGGGCTGGGCTGCTGCCATCACCACGGAGTGGCTGCAGGGTGCAGCTGTGGGCAGGCTGCAAGCAAACGCCTGCTGGCTGGGCTGTTCACAGGCTTCCTTCTTCATGCTATGGAGTTTCCAGGGCTGCTGTCCCTTTAAGGCTGGCTAGAGGAGCAGAACATAGAGCTCTGCTGGCAGTGGACAGAGAGTCTCCTAGCCCCAAGTGGCTGATGCCATCCATGGAGGATTCCTCTGTCCACAAAAGAGCATCTACACTACTGTTTTGTCCACAGAATCTGTCTACAGAGGCGCTTGCCTCAAACTTTCAAGACAGAAGTCTGCCAGCAAAACTGCTGCATTCTGTGGCCAGGTTCTAGACAGAATGCATTTGCAGTGTGGACGGTCCCTAGTTTTGTAGTACAGACACAGTTTAAGAGCCCAGTAAGGAGCAGAAGTGTTGGTAATGTGCTAGACAATAGTGACCTCCCGTAGTCCAGCAAATGCTCTCATCCAGCACCAATCAGGCCCCAAAGGTGCTGTATTATAGAGGTTCAACCTGTACTTTTGTTGCTCTGTTTTCTCTCAGTTGTCCTGTGCTGCTACTCTACCTCTCCCCTAGTCAGGCATTTTACTCCTTGCAAAACTGGATTGTGAATTTATTTGCCTTGCATTCCTCCGTCCACTAAATTTCCTTAACACATCTCATCTTCTTCCTGCCTCCCCCCATCCTCTTCACACAGACATTTTTCTGGTGGTTTTCCGGGCTGTGACATCAGTAGGATTTTATTTTATTCCAGTCGAGACTGCACAAGTGCAAGAGCTTAAATAAATTACACCACTTAAAAGTGCTCTTGATAAAAGAATGCCAGAGCAGCCCAGCCACTGGATTTGTGAGCCAGAACCAGAAAACAAGAAACTAATGTCTACTAAGAATCACCTCTTGCTGCCAGCACCTGGTGAGAAAAATCTGTTCAATAGCCAGTTGACCTCACTTAACCCATCAGACACTCAGCTGTAGCACTAAGGAATCCCAATCAGGGAAACCATGTAAGTAAAATATAAGTAAAGCATGTAGGAATTTCCTGCTCCTTCCCTAATATTAACTCTGCCTTTTCAGCCCGTAATCTGAATTAAAATCAAAAGACTTCTCCTGAACCAAACAGATTTACAAGAAACATGGAATTTGTTGGGACCGGAACCAGTGTTAGTGAGAACAGTGAGTTCAGTAACACTCAGGCGCCCCCATCTTTCTTGGAGTTCAGCCCCATCCCCTTCCCTTGTGACAGAGGTTAAAAGGGATATTGCAAAACTTTTGTTATGCAGGGAAATAAGAGATCACAATTTTCGCCCCCTGGGAGCCCCACTTCCAAATCCGATACCTGCTGCAAGGCATTCTTTCTCCAGACTGTGATTTCAATCCCACAGCTTTCTAATTGGTGCATTCCAATGTTAATCTCTTCTCCTCCACCCAAGCCCACAGGCGGAGGTGCAAGTTCTCACCGTGGGAGTGAAAAAATGGTTTAAGTAGCCTCCTTAGAGGAGAAAATGTATCCAAAAGCTATGCATAAGCATGTGCCAATTTTCCCCTGCTGGAAGAAAGAAAAGGGAAAGACTGCAGTAGAGGATACACATGCACCATGTGTATTGTGGCCAGGTCCCTGCTCATAACCCTCCAAGACCAATTTCGTCCAAAGATATGCACAAAGGAAAGGGTAAGGGAAAGTATATCTCAAGAGCTGGCAAATATCTGTTAGTGGCTGTCGCACATATAAGGAGGAAAGAAGCATGGTAGAGAGTCCTAGTTCTCCCAGGTATTCACCAATTGTATCTGTGCCATATGGGGGGGTAGAAAACTGGAAGTGTGTCAGTGTAAACCAACCTGATTTGAGTAGGTGATCTTGTTTCCCAAAACCAAGTTTATGGAGCAGCATAGCTGGTCATGAAGCTTCTGCTGCATTTGGCTGGCTTTCGGAGAGCAGGATACAGATGGCTGGGACATGCTAGTTACAACTCTAGTCAGTCTCAAAAGTGATTCCAGTTCCTGATAATGAATCTAAAGGTTTTTGTAAACATGTTAACTGCAAGACTATCAGTAGATCAGTTCAGCTGGTCACACAGATCAAAAACAGCATGTCAATGCAAATGCCAGCACTGCTGATTTTCCACATATATTGTACTGTGTGTTTGGCAGTCCAACAGCTTTGTTCCTTCCATCTCCTTAGGAAGGCAACTATAGGCAATGGCAAGCTATTGCTTGGAATATTTTTATTTACATGAGGGTAAAAATGCATGATATCTATCAAATAATAACCCTACGTGCTCTTCCAGTGCTGAACCTGAGAAACAAGGGAAACTGTGCTACTAGATTATTTGTAAAATATGAGCCCCAATGGTTGCCATTGCACAGTAAATAGTGAAATAACAAATCATCTTCTTCTATGCTGTTATTGGATGGAGCAAGAGACAACAGGCAGATCTTTTCAAGAGCTGACTTGAAATCTGCATGAAATCAGTATGTGTGAAGGGTTTCCTCTGAGACCTGATGAACTGGAAATAGTAATAACAGAATGGCTTTTCTCCAGCCAGCTGCTAGAAGTTATTTGTTGTATATCAGATTCAATGTGCAGCATGGTGCCATATATTCCCCAAAACTTGCTTCTGTAAGGGGCCTGAAACAGAATGAGTACTACCTCTTACTGAATGGACATCCATCAACCAATCTATTACCTTGGCAAATTGATCCAGTTAAGGACAATCAGATATAGTCAGCTATTGTATCATAAAAGGCAATTATGAACCCGTCTTCCCTGCTCTACGCTCTAATGGGCAGGAGGAGGAAAAGGGAAGCAGAATGGTGAATGGGTACAATTGTACCTGGACGACTTCCAGTGCCTGTATAAAGAACCAAGACTAACAGGTCAGAATTGATGGTTACTACAGGAGCCCCCCAGAGTTCCCATGGTATCCTGCCACCCCCCTCCAAGATATTGTTCCTGTTAATTGCTGAGTGACAGCCTCTGATTTCCTCACTGCCCACTGACCTGTGGCCCACAAACAAGAGCCATAATGGAGTACTTAAAGTAATTAATGGTGTGTCACTGAGATGTTTTTTCCTTCCTGAGCAGTTGGCAAAGATCCATTAAAAACTTGTCAATCTTGCCAGCATGTGTCTTTTACTGCCCCCATGTGTCTTTGGCTAACACTCCCCTCAATGGGAGGAGTTGACAGATTTTGCTCTTTTTCTCTGATGTTAGGACCCATGTCCCACAGACATCCTGCGTGACTCTAGGAAAGTCACTTAGGGTGGAATTCACAAAGGTAGCGTGTATCTCTCTTTATATGGAAGCTGTTGCACAACCTTAATCATTTCTGTTGCTCTTTTCTGTACCTTTTTAGAAAGTGGGCAACCAGAACTGCACACCGTATTCTAGGTGTGGGCATCTCCTGCATTTAAATAGGGGCATTACGAGATTTACTTTATACTTTTCCTTATGATTCCTAACATTTTGTTAGCTTTTTTGACTGCCACTGCATATTGAGTGGGCATTTCCGGAGAACTATTCACAATAACTCCAAGATCTCTTTCTTGAGTGGAACCACCTAATTTAAAATCTATCCCATTATATGTATGTTTGTCATTACAGTATTTTTTCAATATGCACTACCTCACATTTATCAACATTGAATTTCGTCGGCCATTTTGCTGTCCAGTCACCTAGCTTTGTGAGATCCCTTTGTGTTTCTTCACAGTTTGCTTTGGACGTAACTATCTTGAGTAATTTTGTGTTATCTGCAAACTGCCATCTCATTGTTTACCCTTTTTCCCAGTCATGTCTGAATATGTTGAACTAGACTGGTGCCAGTAGAAGATCTCTAGTGGACACTGCTATTTTCGTCTCTCTGTTCTAAAACCTACCCATTTATTCCTTTGTCTCCTATCCCACAAGCAGTTAGCAGTCCATGAGAGGACCTTCCCATTTATCCCATGACAGCTTACTTTGCCTAAGTGTCCTTGATAAGGAATCTTTTCAAAGGCTTTGAGAAAGTCCAAGTACACTCTACCCATTGGCTCTCCCTTGTCTACATGTTTGTTTGGTCCCTTCAAAAAATTCTAATAGATTGGTGAAGCATGCTTTCTTTTTATAAAAGTAATGTTGACTCTTCCCCAACAAATTGTGTCTACTACATGTCTAAAAACTCTGTTCTGTAGTAAAGCTTCAACCAATTACCCTGGTACTGACATTAGGTTTATTGGCCTGTAGTTGCCAGAATTGCCTTTGGAGTCTTTTAGTTATTGTCCAGTCATCTGGTACAGAAGATGATGTAAGTCAATTTGAAAAAAATAGCTCAACATTATTTTTAAGCCCAAAATTGCTGCTAATCATCCGGTTATTTTTGTTGTTTTGCCATCACATTTTCCCATTTTAAAATAAACAATTTTTCTTGTTGCAGTGTGAAAGGCCCATGCAAACAACACAGGAAATTGAATTTATAGCAGCAATGGTGGAATGGACTAGACACAAAATGCTATCAAATGTACAAAGAAAATAAACTGGAAATATAAAGAAAATATTTTCATGTATTTGTCATAGTTGATTAAAAAGTCTTCAAGTTTTGGGTGTCCTTTGAAACTAACTTCCGAGGTTGAGTTGTATTAGAATAGAGTTTCTCTGTGCTGCCTCCATTCTCTGGAGTAGTAATCATTTATAAGTTTTGCAGTAGTTTAATTACATATTTGTGATGTGAATCAAATTGGTTAGGTTCTGTACTTACAAAAATCATCTTTATCATCTGTGTCTGGAAGCGCTATGCCAAGACCACCCCAGTGACATGGCTTTAGCACGTATAATAGAGGAAACTGTAGGTTTTAGCTCTTATACAAACCCAGGTTCTCAAATTTCAGTCTTATAGAATATGAAGATGGAAACTTCAGGACACATTACAATAAAAACACCCATTACATCTGTTCTATAAGAGAAACAGGACTTGTGAGCCTGCCTTTGGAACCTCACAAAGCCTTTTGGAATGACCTGAAAAATGTGGTTCTTAGGAAAGAGTCCCAGCCCATGTGACAACCCTACAGCTCTAAGATATAGTGCAGGTGACTTAGGAGCTGACTCACAGAGCCCTTACATATAGAAGAAGAAGGCCCAAAATAGGAAGAAGAGCTGGTACCAGGCTTAACGATTTAAGAGGTCAGCTGAATTCTGACTGCTGCCAGGGATGGTTGGCTCTGAGAAGAAGCGCTAAATCATCCAGCAACTGTGTGTTCCACAAGAGGATCAAAGCAAAGAAAATTTCCCCTGCTGGGCAGCCAGTTAAATCTCTTTTTTGCTGCCAAGCTCCTCCAAACCGCCCAGAAGTAGCCATCCTGCCAGTGCCGTTCTCCCTCCATTTCCCAGGGCTCTCTCCACTATAGGCAGACGCTGCTTTACATAGGACAAAGAATCAGATGAAACAAAGAGACGAGGGTGCCCATGCAGTGCATGCTTGAGCATTCTTGACAAGGTCACATAGTTTGTTTAATTTTTTTTAATTACGAAGTTTAAGAGGTGTTAGAAAGTTCAGGAAAGAGGCTCCTTACTCTAGCATCTTTCTTCTCTGTCTTGTTGGCTCGTATCTGGCCCCAAATGTTCCTGTCTTGTGGTCTGTGTGAAATGAGTTGGAGATCCCAGTCCAGTTCATCACTTAGAACCACCCTACCCTTGACACAACTTGTCAGTCTCCTTGGCAGCTTCAGTAGAAAAACCAAGGAAATGACTGGCTGGGGAACTCGAACCGCACTCCCCTCCCTTGGAGGTGGTTCTACCAGACCAGGATGGGACAGCATGGGAGGAAGCTTTCGTCGCAAAGGTGCCATTTCCGGAGGCCAGGGAGGGCAACACCTGTGTCTGTACCAGGACCCTGCTGGCTCTTCTGCCCATTCTTCTGACTGTCAGGGAGCGAGAGTAAAGTACATGGCTTGTGTACATGTCCCTCCCTCCTGGCACGTGAGGGGAGAAGGCAGAGGCGTAATTCATGGAATCTGTGCACTTTCTCCTTTCTCCCCAATAGTCAGGAACCATGATAAAGAGTAAGCAGCATCCTGGTATGCACATCTTCCATCTCCACTCTTCCCCACCCTCCTGAATCGTTTCCTTGTTGCATCGCCGTTGCCTGGTCTGTACTTGTTCTATGGATAAGTAAAAACCAGTGCTAGTGAAATGACAGGAGTTACCAGCACTCATTTTTATTTATTTTACAAAGGCCGAAAGCCTGAGAGGCATTTAAAAATACGATTCAGCTGTTCTTAAATATAGGAAGTAACGCTTTGACTTAGCATAGCTGTAGCCCTACTCATATTTAGGCTTATTTCAGATATAGTAAAGCACATGGATATAGGCAGAGCTCCTCTGTGTGCCAGACTTATGAAAACTTTCTAACTACCTGTGCTTATGAAGATTTTAGTGCTACAATATGGTCTCATATGGCAATAATCCATCGAGGAGTTACTGGGAGTGATTCCTCATTTTATTCTGACTATGCTGTCTACCAACTTGCATTTAACAATTAGATTTTTGATTGGAGATGTACTGGGAATCTGGGATGTATGCTGGCTTCCTGCCTTCACCTTGAACTTTTTTTTTCTCCCAGGCACATTAAAACTCAACAGCTTCTTAAAAAATGAAGAAGTGGTGACACCCAGTGGTGAAACAGACAACATAATTTCTTATTTCCTGGGGTATTCTTCCACGTTGCTTTCAATGAACACATTAGTCTGACTGTAATGTGAGATCTGTTGCCACCATCACCAGGCACCTCTGAGGCTACGGCTACACTTACAGGGAATATTGATGGCTGCTATGCAGTTTTAGGTGTGCCAATTGCGTACCTAAAATCGATTTTGCAGCTGTCAACGTTGGTCCCTGTCTTCACTGCAGAACATCGAAGGGAATGCTCCTCCCTCCAACATTTCTTAAATCTTGCACCTCACAAAGAGTTCCTGGTTCAGCATTGATCCCAGAACATGTAGTTTTGTGCATGCACGAAACAGTGCCCCAGAAGCTGGAACCTAAGCATTCAACCTTCCCTGGCTAGTGTAGACCTAGCCTAAATGTCAGTCCACCTCTAGTTTCAATTAAATCCCCCTGCAATGGCTGTTGCATCAGTCCTGCTGTGTCAGACAGTTGTGTCTCACCACATAATGCCACATTAGTTAAAACACAGTATGTAGTCCACTATCACACTTCCTAATAAATATGGTTTTGTAGTTAAAGAAACAGAAGTGTGTATAGGAAGTGGGCTAAATGCTTTGAAATCCAACAGCATTTCTCCATAAGAAGCAAGCCCTGGGTTTAGGCTGCCTGGGAGCTGCAGACTTTTACTAAAGTGCTTCTCTATCAAGGCTGTTTTTAGAATGTGACTCAAAACTAAATCCTGTGGCATGCAGCAAACTCCTGGCCAGCTATCTAAACTGACTCAGTTGTTGGCAATTCTTTTGTCTCTGAAGGCTACACAGAGACTGCCTGGGTCAGCAGCAGTCAAAAAGCTCACGCTGGCTTTGATACTGGCACAAGAAGTCACACTGAAAAGCGGTAAATTAGTCTAGACATGTACAAAGAAGGCCCGGTTCCCTACCTAACAGTGGCAAGTCTCACTAGTTTTTTTCAGAGAAAAAGAACAATGTGGTATTCTGATAATGGCAACCAGGCTGCAATCATTCAGGATCACCAAATGGAAATCTTTCTTGGCTTGATGGTCTAATTGGTTGGGCACTGGCCACTTCTTGTCAAAAGAACTTGTTACAAGACAGTCAAAACATCCCTGAGTGTTGCTTTGGCCCCTGTATGCGTGTTTGTTTGTATCTGTTAGTGTTGGTAACGGTGCAGCTTCCCAACTTCATGTCCATATTTGTGCATAATACATTAAGCTGAGTTTCCATTGCCATTAGTGAGAGAGAAAAAATATCCCTAGTTCCTGGTACAGTCTGTGACTCTTTCATTCATCACTTCCAAAACATAGGGATGGAAACTGAAACATTATAAAATGAATTGGAGTTTCCATGTAACACCTTATTTTGCCATACATGTTGATTAGCACAGGTTGAACCTCTCTAGTCCAGCACCCTTGGGACCGGACCAGGGCTGAACCAGAGAATTTGCCAGACCACAGGAGGTCAGTATTATCTAGCACATTACCAACTGCTTACTGGGCTCTTAGAAGACATTTGGGGTAAATTACAGCTAAATAACAGCACAGGACAATGAGAGCCAGGACTGGTGGCTGTAAACAAACTTTATGGGGTCACAGAAAATTTGGCCACACTCACGATAAGAGGTCATGCGGCCAACTAAAATCATGTTTGCTTATGGATGTTGCCAGATGAGAGATTTCCACACTAGAGAGGGTCAACCTGTAAACATAACTCTCTCATTTTCTGTCTCAGGTATTATTAATCCACTTCATTCAAGACAAGTAAATTTAAAGGACCCTAATTTCATCCTTCCAGTTTTTTAGCAGGAGACCTATCCTGTGCCAGTGCTAATAATCACTTCTCATAGATTTCAGATAATTCAGTCTGCTTACAAACTAGTTTTATTTGCAGTACCTTCTAAAGAGAGCCTTGTTTCACATAAGTGGGTAAGACAAGTTGTCTAGCAGCTGCCTGTAAAATGAGTTGGGTATGCAGTAATCACATGAATCATTTAAAAATGGCTGGCTAAGGCTGAATATACTCATGGATAGAAAGCCAAGTTGTGATTAAATCAGTTCACTGGGCACCCACCCAGCTATTTGGGTTCTATTTTGGGTCTACTGCAGATGTGCCACATAGCCTTCGGTGAGGCCCTTTACTAATTTGCTTCTTTTTCCCCGTCTGCAAAATGGAGATAATAATGGCAAAAGATGTGTAAGATGCCTTGCTGGGAGGCCATCTCAAGTACAGTAGACCCTCACTGCCAGGTACTCCTTGGAAATGGAGGTTGTTCATTACTTTTAAACCTTTGTAATTCTGAAGAAAATGTGGTTGCTCTTTCAAAAGTTTATACATGAACAATAGCTTAATACTGCTTTGAAAATGTACTGTGCATAAGAAAATGCTGCTTCCCTCTTCTTTTTTTTTCCTTCAGTAGTTTACATTTAACTCAGTCCCATACTGTAGTTGCTTTTCTCTTTGTTTGTAGTTTGGTTGTCTCTGCAACTGTCTGTTTGAGTATTTCTGGTTCCAAATGAGAGGTGTATTTGACAGTTCGGTTTATAACTCTGGTGTTCCTAACTCTGAGGTTCTCCTGTAATGTTCTTGTTTCAATAATCACCAGTCAGTAGCACCCCTGCCACTGAAGAAAGAGAAAAAACGCAAGAAATGAAAGAGTGACAGGGAGAACTTTCCAACAGATACTGCCCCCATGCTCATGCTATTTGAAGCAGACTTTGATAGAACATATACTATCGCTGTGGGAGCAGAGAGCCAGGAACTTCTAGTCATCTTGGGAACCATTTCTTCCATTTCACATTTGTCACCATCTCTACAGCTCCCAAGTTTTAAAAAAATAGAAATAGAAATATCAATCTCTCTATCTTCCCAACTTGTAGGAGAAATAACTTGACAGATTTACAATGGAAAGGAGATACCATATGTTTCTTTATATGTATGGGTAGGGGACAGGGACAGTCTTTGTTCTGCTTGGACAGAGTAATACAGAGACTCTTTGGCAAAGAGTCCCCTGTTCTTAACCATTTACTTTGATAAATGATTCTGGGATGCATTAACAGGAGTGTTGTGAGCAAGATAAGAGACATCATTCTTCTGCTGTAGTCTGCGCTGATTAGGCCTCAGCTGGAGTATTGTGTCAAGTTCTGGGCACCGCATTTCAAGAAAGATGTGGAGAAATTGGCGAAGGTTCAGAGAAGAGCAACAAGAATGATTAAAGGTCTAGAGAACCTGAGCTCAGAGGGAAGACTGAAGGAACTGGGCTTCTTTAGTTTAGAAAAGAAAAGACTGAGAGGGGACATGATCATGGTTTTCAAGTACCTACGAGATTGTCACAAAGAAAAGGGACAAAAAATGTTCTCCTTGGCCTCTGAGGATAGGACAAGAAGCAATGGGTTTAAACTGCAGCAAGGGAGGTTTAGGTTGGATATTAGTAAAAACCTCCTAACTGTCAGGGTGGTTAAACACTGGAATAAACTATCTAGAAATGTTGAGGAATCTCCATGACTGGAGATATTTAAGAGCAGGTTAGATAGACATTCTATCAGGGATGGTCTAGAGAATGCTTGGTCCTGCCATGGGGGCAGGGGATTGGGCTTGACGATGTCTCCAGGTCCCTTCCAGTTCTAGTGCCCTATGATTCTATGATTCTACTCTCATCCCAGGCCTAACAAACCCACTACCAGTGTCAGAGGGGTAGCCATGTTAGCCTGTAACCACAGAAATGAGAAGTCCAGTGGCACCTTATAGAATAACAGGTTTATTGGAGCATAAGGTTTCAGGGGAAAAGACCCGCTTCGTCAGATACCTGGAGTGGAAATTCCAGAGCCAGGTATACAGCCACATGAAAACAAGGGAGTACCAATCAAGAGGAAAGCCAGAGTTATCAAAGGGGTAGCCATGGTTAGTCTGTGTCCGCAACCTGTGGCACCTTATAAACCCACTACACCAAGCACAAATTTTACAGGATATTATCAGTAAAGTGTAACATGGAAAGTTTCTTCAGAAAAATTCTGATTAGTTAAGATTCCTAATTATTGTGAGATGCATACTTGGTAATATTTAAAGAATAGTCTATTTATATTGAAAATATTCGTTATGAACTCAGATTAAAAGTTAAACTATGTCTACGCTACGGAGTATATTGACAAAATATTCTGCCCTGGAGTGACAAACATTACACCAATATAAGCACTCAAGTGCACATCCCCCTCTTTGTGCCAGGGCCTTTGGTGGCTGTCAGCCCCACTGCATGTACACAATACTGTTATTGGAAGAGCTTCTCTGGCTGACATAGCTTCTGCCACATGCACCAGCATAGAGTGTCTTCACATATGGTTCATAGATTCATAGGTCTGGATGGGACCTCAGGAGGTCGTCTAATCCAGCCCGCTGCTTCAGGCAGGATCAACCCCATCTAAGTCATCCCAGCCGGAACCTTGTCAAGCCAGGACTTAAAAACCTCTAGTGATGGAGAATCCACCAACTCTCTAAGCAATGTATTCCAGTGCTTCACCACCCTCCTGGTGAAGTAGTTTTTCCTAATATACAACCTACTCCTCTCCTTCTGTAACTTCAGACCATTGCTCCTTGTTCTGCCCTCTGTCACCATTGAGAACAGTTTCTCTTCATCCTCTTTAGAGCTCCCCTTCAGGAAGTTGAAGGCCGCTATTAAATCACCCCTCAGTCTTCTCTTCTGTAAACTAAATAAACTAAATATGCTGCTGCAGCACTGTATGTGAAGACAAAAGGATAATGTGTCTCCACCATGTCCAATTCAAGCAGTGGAAAGTTTTCACCCTGTCCTGTTTAACTGATGATACAATGTAAGGCTCAATTCTTTAGCCTTGAACAATAGTAAGACTTTCAATTGGAAACTATCAAAGACAACTGCAAACCATCCAAAGCACTTTTAGCTAAGAAATGGAACTTTGCACGACATGGGTTTGCCTTGTTTGTGCATAGGAATAAAAGGCTGTTTTCAGTAAAATCATAGAGGAGGGAGAAGCACTTAGTATCCATTCACTGAGAAAACCCATTGAGGAGCAGGGATGCGGGGAGGCTTCATTAATATTTGGATCCCGGTTCTTGCAAAACTACCCAGCTCTGCAAAGGACTGAATTTGGAGGGGAGGCAGCTTTGTTAAATAGGAAAGGCAACTGTTGAAGTGTAGATACAATCTTGTGTTTGATTATTTGGTTTTATATTGGAACCACTTGATTCCACCACTTTCTCTCCTATCTAGTTGAATCTTTAGTCTTTCTTTTATAAACTTACTTCAAGTGCTCGCAAGTGCCGTGTGTGGTTTAAGGTAAAACTAACAAACTGTGCCCCTGTTGTAACTGTAGGAATCCTGACCCAAAAGGAGGGTGGGAGGGTCTCAAGATTATTGTAGAAGGGATCAAGGTATTTCCATCCCTACTTCTACACTGCTGCTGGTGAAGTACTGCCTTGAGAGCTGGGCTGTCAGACAGCAGTGGCTGTTAGCTGGGAGCCCAGCTCTGAAGGCAGCACGGCCACCAACAGCAGTGCAGAAGTCAGGTGGCTTGGTATGGTATTGCCGTCTTTACTTCTGTGCTATTGTTTTTGCAGCTAGGCCTTCAGCCACCAGTTGTCACGTTCCACAGTATTGCCACCTTTATTACTGTGCTGCTGCAGGCAAGGCATTGCTACCCCGTTCTGAAGGCAGTGCAGAAGTAAGGATGGCGATACCACAAGCCCCCTACAATAAGCTTGTGACTTCCCTGCAACACTCTTTTGGATCTGGAGTCCCAGTTTAAGAGACTTTGGCCTCTCTCCTGGACTCTGCATACTGAGAGGTAAAAGTACGCAAAAGGCCACATTTCATGGGGGGGGGACCAGATTTCACAGTCTGTGACACATTTTTCATGGTGGTGAATTGGGGGGGCGCTACTCATGGCCTCCCTTAACCTTGCACACAGACCAGCGAAGTCTGTCATCCGCCTTGTCACCACCCCTTCCTTCTACCATACGTATATAGGCAGCACCACGAAGAGCTACTGTGGGCCTCAGGGCAAGGTGGGAGAGGGGTCTGTCTCTATGTCCCAGAAGGGGTGAGGCCAGTGTCAGAAGGGGCAGGGCCTAGAGCATTCAGTCCTCAGCACCCCACCCCCCTCCCCCATCTTCCTCACAACCGTGCACAGCCAGAGCTGTGCTGCTGCAACAATCCACCATCACTGCTTCTCTGGAGGGGAAAAAAAACCTCTGCAAGTGTCTGTTAAGTTAAGTGGGCTGCCTGGGATCACTGCGAATATCGAAGGTGGGGAAATTGCCCTTGTAACCTGTAGGATACTGGAGATCTTTATCAAGTCCATGGTGATCGGTATCAAGCTTGAAAACTCCTCCCTCCCTCCCCACCTTCCTTCCCCCGAGCCCCCATCTAGCTGGTTCAAAGGGTTTTTTTCATTCATTTTTTTTCTATCTTTTTTAAAATTATTTTTCGCTTAGTTATCAGTTATTCTCCAGATCTGAAGAAGTTGGTCTGTCCCACAGAAGCTGATTGCCTCATAAATAATATTGTTAACCTTTAACATGCTACAGGGCTGCTTTTTTTTTTGTTTTGTTTTGTTTTGTTTTGTGAAGATATAGACTAACATGGCTACCTCTCTGAGACTCTTTAAACCTAGTTAAAGAACATATGTAAATGCCCCAGAATTTATGGCAAGACCCTGAAAATATACATGATGTTTTCAGGCTTCTAATGAGAAAAGAAAATAATCTTCAGTTGGGAAAGAGGGAAATCAGCTCCCAGATATTATCATGCACCACAACTCTGTTTGTTATCTCCTCATCAGTCACCTCTGCAGCAGGAAACATCTGGCATGCACAGTTTTCTCTTCTTTCATAACAAAGAGGCTGGGTGTCCTAGTGCCACTATAGAACACCGTCAGCAATCCAAGAGCCAGAAGCTTGTCAGATCTCAGAATGGCTGGTAAAAAAAAAATACCTGGTAATGCTGTGCCTGTGTTTCTCCAGCAGTGAGGTTTCAAAGGAAAGAGAGAGAAGCTCCATTTTCTGTCTTTCCTGTCCCCTCTTTTGTGTATTTATCTGGTTTTGTCCTCCAAGAAACTTGATCTGACACAATACCAGCAACAGCTCCTCACCATCTCAGATAACTTCTCTTTTCCCCAGAAAAGGCAGTTAATATGATCTTGTAAAAAAACAAGACTGTCAAATGGGGTCTTTGTTGGCAGCTAAAAGGAAAAGGAAAAAGGGGTATTGTTAAACTGAAAGCCTTACTTCATACTTGATGCGAGGTGGGTGAGGTAATACTTTTTATTGATCCAACTTGTATTAGGGAGAGAGTTAAGCTTTCAAAGAATTGATTCAGTAAAAGATATGACCTCATCCTCACTTTTGTCTCTAATATCCTGGGACCAACACAGTTTACTTAGCACTTTAGATTTGAAATGCGCTAACTATTTTTCTGTCTTTTCCTGTCCCTTTGATCAAAGGTTTTTAATGGGTTTTTTTATAATGGAAGTTGCCTGTATGACTTGACACAAAACCCCAGACTGTTTTGCTGTTTAATAGTAGACAAGGGTTTTATTAACATCTTACCCTTTGTTTGGCTGAAACCACCCATCTTTTAAACACAACAGATTTCTGACTAGATCCCTCTAAGGCAAGTGAGATTAAGGGTCTGGGTATGGTCTCAATGACATCACTGGGACAATGTTTTGACCTCAGATTGGCACATCTTGCTCATTGCCCTTAAGATTATCTTGGGCTGAGGCAGCATCTCCTCACTGTTGAGGGCTCCCCTGGGGAATCCCTTTCCCAAAGATACCCGTTGGACCTCTTGCTGACTATTTTCAGACCTTGCTGTCAGATTCTTTCTGCTGGGATCTTTTATCTAAAACACCCAATGTATCAAAAGACTATTATGGGAGATATTTTAATCATTACCAGATTGTAAACATCAGTTTGGGCACTTTACTTCTGGCTAGTCCTTGGCTGGCATCTGTTATCTCTTTGGCTATGTCAAGACTAGAGCAACCTGCCGACAGAAGCTTCTGTCAGAAGATAGCTTCCAACAAAACTTCTGTCAACAGATTGCAGCCAGACAGCAAAGTCAATCAAAAAAATGATCCTCTCTGTCGACAGAGTGGCCAGACTGCCCAGCCACTCTCTCAACAGAACAGCTCCTGGAACACTTCCAGACAGGGTCACTTGGCTGGCAATCCCTTCTGGGAGCCCAGCGAGAGGCAACCTTAAAGCCCCCCACCCCCACCCCCACCCCCACCCCCAGATGCTCATCCCCTGCCCATGCTGAGGGGTGCCTGCTGCCACAAAGGACAGCACAGCTGCTAGAGCGGGGCTTTGACACTTGCTAAGAGACACTGTGCTTTCCAGCTAGCCATGGTGCCAGAGCAGCCCCCAGGCTTGCACTGGCCCCACCCAGAGGTGCTTCAGCACCTGCTACACCTCATAATGGTCATCCTCCTCTTCCTCTGGGAGGGTGAGCCTGGAGCCAGGTTTAAGGAGCATGCCATTGCTGGCGCATGGTCCCACCTGTGCTCGCCCCCTGGGTGCACAGGTGGATCTGGAGGGACTGCACCAGTTCCAACTGGTGGGACCAGCAGGTCATGGAGCACTGGGATGACCAGCAGTGGCTCCAGCCTTTCTGGATGTGGCAGAACACCTTCCTGGAGCTCTGCACCTGGCTCACCCCTGCCCTCCAGAGAAGGACACCCTGCTGCAGTCTGCCATCCCTGTGGAGAAGCAGGTCGCAGTCATCCTGTGGAAGCTCACCACCCCCAACAGCTACTGCTCTGGGGGAAACCAGTTCGGCAGGGGAAAGTCCACTCTCAGAGCCCTCCTCATGGAGATAAGACACTCTGGGGCTCCAGGGCCTGCACGGAAAGGGGGTGTCCCACCCAAGGGGGAACCTCAGGAGGCAGAGTCGCGGGTTCAAGGGCTGGCGTGCAGGGGAGCAGCCCCCATCCCCAGGAGATTGTGTCATTCCATCTCCCAAGATCCCTGTTGCTAGGGGGGCAGCCTCACACAGGGGCTTCTGGAGAGCTCAGAGGTGGGAACGGGAGGGGCCAGGAGATTCCCTGGGGCCCAAGGGCTCCTTCCCTCACTCCCTGACGTGTGTGTTCGGTCCCCTTCCTTTACAGGTTGTGACGGCCCTCAACACCCTCCTGCTGCGGGGGGTCATCTAGCTGCCAGAGGTGGATGCAGTCGTGACCAGATTCACCGCCCTGGGGTTCCCAAACTGTTTCAGGGCTGTCAATGGGACCCACATCCCAATCCATGTCCCAGACCACAGTGCAGCCAAGTATATCAGCAGAAAGGGGTACGTCTCCATGGTGCTGCAGGCCCTGGTCGATCACCGTGGACACGTCATAGATATTTACGTTGGGTGGTCGGGTCAGGCACACAATGCCTGCATATTCTGCAACTCCAGCCTGTACCAGAGGATGGAGGCGGGGATTTTCACCCCTCCACCAGGAGCTGGCAGTCACAGGCATACACATGCCACTGTACATCGTGGGGGGGGGTGCAGCCTGCCCCCTCATGCTCTGGCTTATGAAGCCATACACGGGCCAGCTAGACCTGAGCCAGGAACTCTTTAATGTCTGACTCAGCTGGGCCTGGATGCAGGCCAAGTGCACCTTCGGCCACCTCAAGTCATGCTTTCAGTGTCTCCTCGCCCGCCTGAATGTGGGGGAGCACAACATGCCCCAAGTCGTTGTCATGTGTTGTGCCCTGAACAACATTGTGGAGGGGAAGAGGAAGGCCTTCCTCCCAGGGTGAGGGGTGGACACCAGCCACGGCTATGAGCTGCCAGGTGCAGCTCCAATCTGCCAGGTACATAGGGATGGGCTGTGGATCCACCAGGCCCTGAGGGAGAGCTTTTCCCGTGGCCCCCATAACCTTCTCCTTGGCACCCCCAGTGGGGCCCTCATTCCTACCTCATCCCCACCATGATGCCTCCCATCACCCCTCACCCTTCCGCGACCCCTGGCCAATAAACACAAATGTCAGGGTGGAGGTCAAATAACTTTTATTTAAACAAAGATAAAAGTGACAATAAATGGTGTAATACAAAACTATTTACAAACAGTGTGCAAACAGTGAACTCTGTACAGTAGGGGAGGCTTGGGACAGGGAGTTGGAGGGGTATCAGACCATGGAGGGGGTGGATGGCCACAGTCCCATGAGGGAGCAGGATGCCATACGTTGTTCACCGTGGGATCCCCTCCCACTGTGGGATGGAGGTTCCAGTTGGGGCTGGGAGCATGGGGAGGTATGGAGGCAGTGGGGCTGTAGTGGGGTATGGATCAGCAGGGAGAGCAGGGGGGCCCAGGGAGCAGGAGGGGTGGGTATGGCCCTCAGACACTGCCAGAACTCAAGCAGGCCCTGTGGGATGGCTGGCAGGGGCGGGGCTGTGGGGGATGGAGGGGGCTCCTCCCGGCTCCACCAAATCCCAGGGAGCTGGGAAGGATGTGGCAGCCACTGGCCCTTCCCCAGAGCCCCAGGGAAGCAGCAGCTGCCAGCCTCCCTGGAAATCCTGGGGAAGCAGCAGGGATGTGGCAGCTGTCCGTGCTCCCGCTGTTTCCCTGAGGCTCAGGGAAGTGACTCCCGCCAGCAGCTGCACCTGGGCAGCTTCTGGCAGAAAAGGTCAGTGGGGGGACGGCCCAAATACAGGACAATGAGTCCCTTTTAAAAAATAAGACGGAGCACATTTTTGGCATCCCAAATCCAAGACCGTTCCACCTAATACAGGACGGATGGTCACCTTGCATGATCATTATTTTTGCCGTATTTGCTTTTTTTTCCCTTTGCTTTAGAGAAAGAGCTGTTCCAGTCCAACATGCCTTTTTTTCTGCTTGACCCCTCAGTGAAGCTACCAGATTGGATTTGTTTCAACACATACATTACCTAGTCATTAGACAGGTGGCTCATAATCTTTTCCAAGCCAGAACCTCCCTCAGTCTGCCTGGAATTTTCCTATAGTTTAACAATGTAGGAGGAGCCAGGAAGATTATGACGCAAGATGGAGAAACTATGCAATAGACTGAGGTCACAAACATAGGCTTGTTGACTTTACAGAAATTATCTGGAACAAGGAGGAAATGGATTATAAGGGACTAGGATGTTATCCAAGAACAAATAGGTATATAACAGCAAAATGAATAATAGGCAAAGATTAGCCAGCTAAGTAACTTTGTGTAGTGATAGTCCCTTTAATCTGTACACTTTTCATAGTGATTTGTATACATACTGAGTAAAATAATAAAAAAACCATGGGATTATCTAGCAAGCCTGTGTTTCGAGGCTCCCAGAGTTCTACGAGTATGTACAAAAATGGAAGCATATAACATATATTTTATCATGTTCCCAAAAATAAAGCCATTTGAATTTTGAAGAGGCTGCAAAGGAAAATATACCTACTGTATATACTTAGCTTGCCAAGAACTGGAGTCAGTGGTGCTGAATACAGACATGCAAACTGGATCTGTAACTGTTTCCAGATGTTTAAAATGCAGCAGGAGAGCTGGTAGGGAGGTCTCAAGCATAAAGTTTCTTGATCTGCAACATAATTCAGAGAGGAACGAATTGGTTTACTGTTTCATAGAAAGACATAATGCAAATCATCTGAATTTATTTCTCCCTTGTGCTATGCTTGAGAACATTAGTAGAGATACTGAATAGTTGAATTCTGTTTAATGGGTCAACCAATGCCACACATCCCAACACCTCTTCCATACTGGCATTATTTAAAATCCAAACAAAGATTCAAATTTTGGAAATGGGTCTTCAGAGAATCATAAAATACTAGAACTGGAAGGAATATCAAGAGGTCATCCAGTCTAGTCCCCTGCCCTCATGGCAAGATCAGGCACCATCTATATCATCCCTGTTAGATATTTATTCAACCTGTTCTTAAATTTCACCAACGATGAAGATTCTACAACCACCCTATGCAATTTATTCCACTACTTAACCACCTTGTCATTTAGGAAATTTCAACCTAAACCTCCCTTGCTGCAATTTAAGCACGTTGCTTCTTAGCTTATCATCAGAGGGTAAGGAGAATAATTTTTCTTCCTTCTTCCTGTAACACCCTTTTAGGTACTTGAAAGCAGATAGCATGTATCCTCTAGGCCTTCTCCTTTCCAAAATAAACAAACCCAGTTCTTTTAATCTTCTGTCAGAAGTCATATTTTCCAGACCTTTAATCATTTTAGATGCTCTTCTCTGGACCCTCTATAGTTTCTCCACATCTTTCCTAAATTGTGATGCTCAGAACTGGACACAGTATTCCAGCTGAGGCCTAATCAACACAACGTAGAATGGAAGAATTACTTCTCATGTCTTGCTCACAACACGCCTGGTAACACTCCCAGAATAATGTTTGCTTTTTTTGCAACAGTGTCACACTGTTGAGTCATACTCAGCCTGTGATCCACTTTGACCCCAGATCCTTTCTGGAGTACTCTATGGCCAAGGTTACACTATAGCGAGTTTTGCTGACAAAACCCCAGTTTTGTCAACAAAACTGGTAGAACATCCACGCACCCAATGCATTTTATCGACAGTATTTCAACAAAAGTTGGCACTTCTTCTAACAACCTTCTGCCTCTCCCAGATGAGGAAGAGTGCCTTTTGTCAACAAGTTCTGTCGACAAAAAAGCTGTGTGGATGCTCTGCAGGGCTTCTGTCAACAGACAGGGCTTCCAGGTCACTGGGCATCTCTGTTTCCTGAGCTTCTGGTCCACTGTTCTGTCGAGAGAGGGCCAGGGATTCCAGCCACTCTCTGTCAGCAAAGCAGAACGCTCTTCCAATTGGCTTTTGTGCGTTGCCACACTCTGTCACCAGAAGTTTTGTCAGGAAATCTCTTCCGACAGTGACTGCTGTCTGCAGGTCACTGTAGTGTACCCGTAGCCTATTTTAGGGAGTCGTTTCCCCCTTTGTATGTGTGAAACTGGTTGTTCCTCCCTAAACCTATGTCAAGACTAGAGCATAAAATCAATTTTAAGGGAGTTAGGTCAAATTTATAATGTACCTATCTTCACTACAAATATCATTGTCAATTTTAAGATGTCCTAAGGTTGACTTTTCTACTCCAGCTTTTTCACAAGGAGTAATGCCAAATTTGAATTTAAAAGGTTGACTAAATGCTAGTGTAGACACAGAATTATTTAATTTGATTTTATTGGCCTCCAGAAGTATCCCACAATGCCCCAATATGTCTGTTGTGACCATCGCTTTCACCTCTGCCGCTCTCCAGGTGAGCAGGAAGTAGGAAACAGGAAGCAGGAATCAGCCCTGGCTCTCTGGCTTGACCCCCTGCACCACGTGGCTGCTGGGCTTTCTGGCTACCCGCTGCCCCATGTGGTTGCCAGGCTGTCTGGCTGCCCACAACCTCCACGTGGCTGCTGGGTAAAAATGAAATGAATCAAAACAACACTATCAAAGTGAAGCATTTCAACAATATCAAAAGCAACTTTTCAGTAGCTCCAAATTGAAACTTTTCAGATTTCTATTTCTGCATTTTACATTTCTCAGGACTGGCCCACTAGCCTTGTAATGGTGTGTGCTGGTGTCAGGCTGTAGAAAAATGGTGTGAAAAAGCATTTGGCAATTTGTTTTCAATGGGAGCGGGGAGTGAGGCCAATGCACTCTGGGATGATGACATCAGACACCCACAACCACTCGTGGCATATTTTTTCCCATAACACACAGGCACAGAAACCCAGGTGCAGAAACTGTGGGATAGGCACCCACAATGGGCTGCTGACACAGTCGAACTTAGCAAAGGTAATGGGGACATACTATGTCGCCTTTCTAAACAAGCGTGGACACTCAGCACCAACTTTATAACATTGAGCGGTATAAAGTCGACTTTAATACTTTCAACTTTATTTCCTAGCATAGACACAGTCGAAGTGGAGTACTTTTCATTTGTCCTTATTTAGGGCGACCATATTTCTCCCAGTCCCAAAAAAAGGGGCAAGGAGATATGGGGTGTGGGGAGGAGAGGCTCCTCCCAGCTCCACCAAGCCACGGGGAGCCAGGAAGGAGGCAGCAGCCACTTGCCATCCCTGGCAGCCTGGGGAAGCAGCAGCCCCCAGCACTCCCTGATTCCCAGGGAAGTAGCAAGGATGCAGCAGCCACTCCTGCGTCGCCAAGGCTTGAGGAAAGCTCTCTGGCCAGCAGCTGCACCTGTGAAGCTGCTGGCAGAAAAGTTCAGCGGGGGAGGGCCCAAATACAAGACAATGAGTCCCTTTTAAAAAATAAGTAGGAACACCTTTTTGGCATCCCAAATAAGGGACCGTCCTGCTTAATACGAGATGGATGGTCACCCCACCTTATTGAACTGCGTCCTGTTTTCCTCAGCCCATTTCTCCAGTTTGTCCAGCTCATTTTGAATTCTGACCCTATCCTCCAAAGCACGTGCAACCCCCTCCCAGTTTTCAGACTTGCTAAGCGTACTCACTATGTCATGATCTAAATCATTGATGAAGATATGGAAGCAACCCAGCCCCAAAACTGACTTCTGTAGGGCCCTACTTGTTAGCCCCTTCCAGCATGACTATGAATCATTAGTAACTATTCTCTGTGAGTGGTTATCCAACCAGTTACTCACCCCCTGCTAGCAGCCCCATCTAGGTTGCATGTCCCTGGTTTGTTGATAAGAAGGTCGTGTGATACTGTATCCAGTGCCTTATTAAAGTCCAAGTATACCACATCCTTTGCTTCCCGTTTATCCACAAGGCTTGGCATCCTAGCCAAAAAAAAAAAGCTATCAGGTTGATTTGAGAGGTGTGTTCTTGGCAAATCCATGCTGGCTGTTACCTATCACCGTATTGTCTTCCAGATGTTTGCAAATCGATTCCTTAATTCAAGGGTAGGGAAGCCCCTAGCCTGCGCTCTGCATCGGGACCACAGGTTGTCTGGATTTGAACCGTGAGGCTCAGGGCTTCTCCTCAACAGACTCCAGCCTGCAGGGATGTGGAGGGTTTGGACCTCTGAGCCCTGCAGGCCAGATTAGGCAAGCCATGGTCCATATGCAGATTGCAGGCTCTGCTGGGGGTGGGGGCAGAGCCAGGGGGCAGGAAGTGGCTCTTGGTTCCACTATCAGTTGCTGCTGGGAGAAGGGGATGGGGGACAGCAGCGGCCTGGGCAGCCTGCCCAGAGGTATCACACTGTTGCTCAGATTGGCCGGAATTCAACCCCTCTTCAAATGACAGCCTACGCTCTTCTGATCACTGATCTGCCAGCACACAACCAAGTACCTCCTGTGTTGGCAATGGAAAGAAAATCAATCAAGCCTGTTGCAAAGCAAGTGGCTTCCTAGTAGCATGTGGGGGGGCTTTGACTTGGGTCTGCCTTTGCACTGCAGTGTGAAAGCCAGAGCCCTCATTCTAGCATACGTTAGAAGAGGCTTAACATAGGGTTAAAATACATTGTAGATGCTCAAGCCCAAGAAGCCCTAAGATGGGTCAGCTGACACAAGTCCCATTAACCTATGGTTTGCCGTGTAGACGTACCCATAAAGGCTATAGTCTACCCTTGGCTGTTGTGCAGGCCTCCCAGGTGACATAAGTGGCAGATCCACCACAGACTGAGGGTATTGCAGAGTCCTACGTTTTTATTCCAGCCACAGGCCAACATTCCAAATGGAATTCAGCCCTCTCCCTAAAATGACTTTGAGATCCCACGCTGACCCTGCTTCAGCCTTCTAATACTCAGTGTTTGCCCTTTGTGAACGCTCTCTTGACAGTTTGCATGACCCCGTCCTTCCTGGAAAGAGGAGAATGTCAAAACCTTTCAGATTTCATTTCATGTAAAAACAATGAGCAGTCTGTATGTGATGAATGGTCTCTGTGTGCCATGAGATCTGTGCACACAGCAGTTTCCTCTTGCAGTCAAACAAGGAGCAGTGGGACATTTCCAAAAGCCTTTTGGAGACTCATTTGTCGCTCTGCATGCATATATATGAACTCCTATGACCAGAGCCGCTAACCAAAGTTACCATGCTTTGCTAGACAAAAGCTCTTTGAACTTGTGCTGTACTATTTATTAGTTTCTCAAACAGTGTGGGAGAAAGGACCACACAAATACAATACTAATCTATCCAAAAGCAACCATCAGCATTTTCAAGGAGATCTCAAGTAAGCATTGCCTCTCAAAACAAATGGAGCCGAGCTGTTGTAACAATAGCCACTTTACATTACCATGTGGAAAGCACATGTCCAGGATCAGTCCAGAGAGAGCGAAAGGCTCTCCACAACTCAGTTCTTCCACCCTCATTATGTTAATGGAGGAAAGTAGGAACAGGATACCACAGTACCAGTACCAATCCGAGATAGCTGCTGAATCTCTGTGTGGTAAGTCTATGGTTCTGTGAAAACCAGTCTCCTTCGCTATGGCTACGTCTACAGGTGAAGCCCACATCGAAATAGCTTATTTTGATGTAGCAACATCGAAATAGGCTATTTCGATGAATAACGTCTACACGTCCTCCAGGGCTGGCAACGTCGATGTTCAACTTCGACGTTGCGCAGCACCACATCGAGATAGGCGCAGCGAGGGAACGTCTACACGCCAAAGTAGCACACATCGAAATAAGGGTGCCAGGAACAGCTGCAGACAGGGTCACAGGGCGGACTAGCGCTTCCGGGGCAACAGCTAGCCGCTCCCTTAAAGGGCCCCTCCCAGACACACAGCCTGCACAGCACGCGGTCTGAGGAGCCATAGGCACACAGACCCCGGGCGACGCAGGCATGGACCCCCAGCAGCAACAGCAGCAGCAGCAGCAGCCAGAGGTCCACCGAGCCCTCCCGGCAGGAGCAGGGCTTGCCCTGATCCATGCCATGCGGGAGGCAGCTGAGCACCTCCTTGCTACACCGGAGGAGGAGCTGGCAGCAGGGCTCAACCCCCAACCCTGCAGCACCCCGCCCCCCCCCGCCTCACACGCCAGCGGCTGTGGAGCTACCCCACCAGCACCGATTGGTGGGAGCGGCTGGTGCTTGAGGAGTGGGACAACGACTGCTGGCTCAGGAACTTCAGGATGAGCTGGCAGACATTTATGGAGCTGTACCAGAGGCTCACCCCCGCACTCAGGCACCAGGACACCGCCATGCGACGTGCCCTCCCTGTGGAGAAACGGGTCGGCATCGCTGTCTGGAAGCTGGCCACTCCCAACAGCTACTGATCCGTGGGACAGCAGTTTGGCGTCGGCAAGGCCACCATTGGGGCTGTCTTCATGGAGGTAAGAGAACCCACAGGGGGAGGGCAGGGCAGGGGAGGGGGGCCCGGGCAGAGGAGGGCGGGGGAAGGCAGGGGAGGGGAGGGCAGGGCAGGGCCACGCACACCCTGCTCACCCCTCATTGGTGCTCTGCCATGTGCTTTCCCTGCAGGTTGTGCGTGCCATCAATGCCATGCTCCTGCACAGGCTCGTGAGGCTGGGGGACCCAGATGCCACCATCACGGCCTTTGCCACCCTGGGCTTCCCCAATTGCTTCGGGGCTCTGGATGGGACTCACATCCCCATCCGCGCCCCGCATCACAGTGGAGGATGCTACATCAATCGCAAGGGCTACCATTCTGTGGTCCTCCAGGCCTTGGTGGACAGCCGGGGACGTTTCCAGGACATTTATGTGGGCTGGCCTGGCTGCACCCACGACGCCCGGGTTTTCCGGAACTCGGGCCTGTGCCGCCGGCTGGAGGCGAGGACCTACATCCCCCAGCGGGAGATCCCTCTGGGGGACACCACCATGCCCCTCTGCATCATCGCAGATGCGGCATACCCCCTCCGGCCCTGGCTCATGCACCCGTACACAGGCTATCTCTCCGCTAGCCAGCAGCACTTCAACCAGCGCCTGAACCACGCACGCCAGGTGGTGGAGCGCTCATTTGGCCGCCTGAAAGGATGCTGGAGATGTCTCCTGACCCGCCTGGATGCGGGCCCCAACAACATCCCCCTGATTGCGGGTGCCTGCTGCGCCCTGCACAGTTTGGTGGAGAGGAAGGGGGAGGCCTTTTTCCAGGGCTGGGCTGTGGAGGCCGGCAGGGCCGACGTGCAGCCACCCGCTGCCCCCAGTCGGCAGGTGGACCCCGAAGGGACCCGGGTCCGGGAGGCCCTGCGGGCCCACTTCGATGATGAGGCCGCAGGGTGAACTCTGCCAGGCCCCCCACTGCCCACCCCTTCCTCCACAACACTCCCTGCCCCAACGCCCACACCATGGAGCACCCAACCGCACCCACCTCCCACTTTTCCTGGACAAATGACAGCACGCACTTGTGGCTGAACTTAAACTGCTTTTTCTTTTAGAACTTTTTTTTTTAACTATAAATAAAACAAGAACAAACTATATACAACGTGTGGAACAAAAGTTATGTGTACAAATAAAATAATAGTAATAAAAAAGTTTGTTCAGTAAGAAAAAGAAAACCAGGGATGATAAAGGGGAGAACTATTTACATGGGGGGGACGGGGCAAACAGGGGGCACAAATTAATGTCAGAACTATATACAAGGGGGGGGGCCACGTCCCGGGCCCCTTGCCCCTAAAGTCCGGCACTGGGCGTTGGCGGCCGGGAGCCCCGCCGCGGCCGCAGCCCTGTCCGGGGCTGGCTGGGGGCCGGGCAGACCGGAAGATATGCCCGGCGAGTCTCAGCTGGCTCCAGGGGTCCCTCGGCGCTCCGGCCCTCGGTGGTGGGTGGCGGGGCGACGGCAGACGGGACGGCGACGTGAGGAGCAGCTGGTGGTGCAGCGGGTGGAGCAGGCAGGGCGGGCGCTGCGGCGGCCGGCGCGGCATGGGGGGGCCAGGTAGTCCACCAGGCGGTTGAAAGTCTCCATGTAGGCCCCCCATGCCTCTTGGTGCCAGGCCAGCGCCCGCTCCTGCAGGTGCAGGTGGCGTTGCTCCACCAGCAGGTGCTGCTCCGCGACCTCCAGCTGCCGACGGTGGATGGCCAGCAGCTGGGGGTCCATGGCCGTCGGCTGTTGGTGGCGCGGGGTCCGCCGTCTAGCCCGCCGTGGGACCAGTCGGTCCTCAGCCGAGGGGCTTGCCTGGAGTGATGGCCCCGGAGGGGTCTCCAGGACCACTGATGCCTCGCCGGCGCTCTCTTCCGGTCCTTCCGATGGTGCAGCTGTGGGACACAGGAGAGGAGTGGTGGGGAAGAAGAATGGAGACAGGCGTTAGTGTGGGCCCCGAGCCGTGGCCTTTGTCCCCCCAGCCCTGTGCTGCAGGTTCCCCATCCCCATCCCCGGGAGATGCTGCTGTGATGGATGGGGTTCAGGGGTCCCCCTGCACTGCACCCTGTCCCCTGGTGGGAGCGACTCTCACTTCACTCCGCAGGGTCTGACAGGAGAGGTTTCTTAGGCCACAGATGCCCAGTTTCTCCAAGGAGTGACAGCACCAGCTGTCAGAAGAGACAGTCCTTCCAACCCGTCCTGGGGAGAAGACCCCAAGGGGTGCCCCTCTGGGGTGTAGCTTTCCCCCTCCTCAGGCTGGCTGCCTTCCAGCTCTCTCTTCCCCTAGCCTCAACCTGTGGCCCCCGCCCCCCCACCCCCGATTCAAAGCCAGCTCGGCTCCTCCCTCCTCTTTGTTCAGGGCAGAGATGTCACCTGCCAGCTGTAGCCCCAGGATCATCCTTTGCCCCTGGGAGCTATTCGGCTCTTGTTGCTCATATGTAGCCTGAGTCTCCCTTTTGCACTCCCCCCACTCCATCACATGCTGCTGCTGCGGGGTGTCCCACCCCCTCCTCCCGGGGGCCCCTCGAGGTTCCGCTCCCCCCTGCCCCGGGGATGGGTCATGGCACTGTCATGCGGGGTGTGGGGAGGGCAGGGGCTGATGCAGTGCTGTGGGGGACATGGCCCTCCTGTCTTTGGGGCCATGGCCATGTGAGCATGTGGGGGGCCCTCGACACATATCTATTACCCCCGCCCCTCAAGCCCAGGGGTGTACACCAGAGGGGGGTACATACCTGTCGGTCCACTCCCACAGTCCGGAGATCCCCGGGGGGCAGAGGCCCGGCTGCTGCTCCGGGATGGCAGGAGGAGGATCTGCAGCCCGGATTCTGCGGAGGAGGAGCCCCCCTCCTCCTCCTCCTCCTGCCGCGATGGCCCCGGGGTTGGCTCCGGGGGGCGGGGCCCGGGGGGCAGGGCTTACCTCCGGGGCGGACTCCGGCTGCAGGGCCTGCTGGGGCTCGTCGGCCGAAGTATCAAGGGTGGCCAGAGGGGAGGAGGTGTGCCGGGGGCCCAGGATGTCCCTGAGCTCCCTGTAAAAGGGGCAAGTGACGGGGGCGGCCCCAGATTGGCTGGCCGCATCCCGGGCCCGGGCGTAACCCTGCTGCAGCTCCTTCACCTTACTCCTGACATGATCAGGAGTGCGGGCAGGGTGACCCCGGGAGGCCAGGCCCTCGGCCAGCCGAGCGAACGCATCCGCGTTCCGCCTCTTGCTCCCCATTACCTGGAGCACCTCCTCCTCGCTCCAGAGCCCCAGCAGGTCCCGCAGCTCGGCCTCCATCCAGGAGGGGCCCCGCTGCCACTTGCCGGCCTGGCTGCCAGCCTGGCTGGGCTGGCTGCCCTGGCTCCCCTTGGGGGGGGTCCCCTGAGGGCCCTGGGGGGGCTGCCGGGCGACCATGAAAGGTCCTGTGCCTCCTGTGGCTGCTGAGGGACGTGCAGGCTGGCCGCGTGTCTGAGCTGCTGCCTGCACGTTCCCTCAGCTTCCTGCACAGGAAAGGAGGGGGAGGGGACCTTTAAGGGGCCCCTCCATGTGGTCACCATTGAGCTGAGGGGCTGGAGAGAGCGTCTCTCAACCCCTCAGCTGATGGCCGCCATGGAGGACCCCGCAATTTCGACGTTGCAGGACGCACAACAACTACATGGTCCCTACTTCGACGTTGAACGTCGAAGTAGGGCGCTATTCCTATCCCCTCATGGGGTTAGCGGCTTCGACGTCTCGCCGCCTAACATCGAAGTTAACTTCGAAATAGCGCCCGACGCGTGTAGCCGTGAGGGGTGCTATTTCGAACTTAGTGCCGCTACTTCGAAGTAGCATGCACGTGTAGACACGGCTTATGTGAGCAGCATGGGGCCAAAGATACAAAACCTGGTTTATCTTTCAGCACAGTGGAACACCCTTCATTTCTTCTAGGGTGGTTGCAATGCTGTTGAAAGGTGCCAGCTTTATTCTGCTGCAAATGGAAGTCTCCTCTCCGCCAAACAAGTGCAGCACGGGCTATTGCAATGTGAGCTATCTCATGCCACCAGACCAATGTGGTTCAACTGTGGGCCTAGAGAGGAGTGACACGGGAGAATTGCCCTCTCGTTATCAGTTCTATGCTTGGGTTCTTGCTAAGGCTGTGAACAAGAGATGAATGTCAGGAGGAAATGGATGGCACTGTTTCCCAAGCAATTTCTCACCTAGTAGCACCCCTATGCACACACTGAACAGTAAACGAGACAAAATAGAAAACGGTATGACTGGAGCATTGGGGCTTATCTTTAGTTGCCCAACACAGCTCTGGGTCCTCTTATGGTTGGATCAAGATTAAATTGGGATGTGTTGCACTGAGTCCATGATAGGTAAAAAGTCATGTTTAGGTCAAGATTAATTAGCACACTAATCAAACTGCAATCCATTTTTCTACTTTAGACAAACCTTCAGAGACCTTCTTATACATATTTAATTCAGTCCATGCACAAGCAAAGCACCTGTTAACTTCAACAGGAGTCTGCTGGAATGAGGAATAAGGAAAAATGGTGTGAGGACTTTCCCTCTTTCTCCTCATGTATTTCCTTTCCTCCATCATGGGGCCCATAGCATTTGGATCCAGCCTGGATTCAACCCCACAGGGAAGTAGTCTGGTTCTGATCCATGATAACTGACCATCCCTTGAAGTTGAGAGTGGGGGACATGAGCTCTGTGTTCTGATTCAGGACGGTACCAAATTATTCGATAAAGACTTGACAAAGATGCTGGAGGAGAAGCCGAAGAGAGATGTGTTGATTATCGGAGGAGATTGGAATGTGAAGGTTGAAACAGATAATGAAGGTTGGGAGAGAGTCATGGGAAGGTTTGGAGAAAGAAAGGAATGAAGTGAGAAACTACTAGAGTTTGCTATGGAGCACAAGATGATGATCTGCAACACAAGATTCCAACAAAAGGACTGCAGGAAGTGGACATGATGATCAAATGACAGGAAGTCCAAGGACATGATAGATATGATCTTTCTAAGAAGATGATGGGTACTCTCAGTACAACAGTGCCAAACTTTCCAATGAGCGGATATAGACTCAGACCACAGTCTAGTGACCACAAACATCAAGATGAAACTCAGGAGAAAGTATAAGACACAGTTTAAGAAAAAGAAGAGACATGGCAAGGATAGGTTAGAATGAAATAGGGAATGAGTACAGAGCAGCACTCGAAGAGAAGGTTAAGAATGCAGGCACAGAGAAAGACCTAGATAAGACAGTAGAAGGGATAGCCATGGCGATAGAAGAGGCAATTGAGTAGACTGTTCCAGAAGAAAAAAAGATCAATAAGAAGTGGGTTATGCAGGAGGCACTGAAGTTGGTCCAAGAGAAGAGAGTATTGAAGAGCAGAAGGATGTTTCTGAAAGGGTGAAGCAGCAATATAGAGTGAAATGCAACGAGGTAAGGAAAGCGGCCAGAAAGGATAAGACAAAATGGTTAGAGGAGCAATGTGAAGATATAGAGAGGTATTACGGCAAGAGAAAGACTAGGGAGGTATACAAGACGATCAGTGATATTAATAGGAAGTGGCAGCCAAAGCAGATGGCAATTAAAGATGAGAATGACGAGGTGCTCATGAACAAGGAGAAGGTTGTGCAGTGACGAATGAGATATTGCACCAATCTGTACAAAGCACAGTTGGACACAAGTGTCTCAGAGGGACTGATCAAAGAACTGAAACAGATATCTCTGCTGAGCATCGAGAATGAGACTGAAATCTTGAAGGAGGAAGTAGAAAAGCAGTGAAACAATGAAAGAACAACAAGAGCCATGGAAACGATAAGCTCACAGGAGAGATGATCAAATACAGCGCAGAAAGTATGATTCAGGAAATACACCGACTATATAATATAGCATGGAAAGAAGGGAAAGCACCTAAGGAATGCACAAGATCCATGCTGGTGACAATACACAAGAAAGGAAATGCATTGGAGTGCAAGAACTACATAACAATTGCCCTAATACATCATCTAGGCAAGGCGCTGATGATGATACTGATGGAGAGACTGAGATTGCAGATAGAAGAACATCTAGTGAATGAGTAAGCAGGATTCAGGAAAGATAGAAGTACCACACAGCAGACATTAGCACTAAGATTGATAGTGGGGAAAGATTGACGAAAGAACAAGAACATCTACAACTGCTTTGTTGATTTTCAGAAGGCATTTGACTGTGTAGTTTGGAAAGTGGCTTGACCGGTTTTGGAGTTGTACAGAGTGTATAGCAGGCTGATACGGTTGCTGAAGGATATCAATGACAATGTGGAGGCAGCGATGAGAATGTGAGGAGGGATGGGAAGTTGGTTTAGAATGAGAAGAGGTGTGAGACAAGGAGACCTGATATCACTGAGTATCTTCATCACGCACCTAGAGAGAGCAATGGACAAGATCAAGGAAAAACTAGAAGGGATATCTGTGCAGAGGATGTGAATCATCAATTTGAGGTTCACAGATGATGGAGTTATAACTGAAGAAGATGAGGAGAAGCTAGTGAGAGCAGTGCAGGTGCTAAACAAGGAAAAAAAGCAGTATGGGCTGATTATGAGCATCAATTAAAAAAACAAAGTTTTTTGGAAATAAGGAAATAGGAAGGGATCAGTGTAGGCAGGATCAAACTAGAGAACATAGGCTACGTCTACACGTGCACGCTACATCGAAATAGCTAATTTCGAAGTAGAGACATCGAAATAGCCTATTTCGATGAATAACGTCTACACGTCCTCCAGGGCCGGCAACGTCGATGTTCAACTTCGACGTTGCTCAGCCCAACATCGAAATAGGCGCAGCGAGGGAACGTCTACACGCCAAAGTAGCACACATCGAAATAAGGGAGCCAGGCACAGCTGCAGACAGGGTCACGGGGCGGACTGAACAGCAAGTCGCTCCCTTAAAGGGCCCCTCCCAGACACGCTTTCATTAAACAGTGCAAGATACACAGAGCCAACAACTAGTTGCAGACCCTGTATATGCAGCACGGACCCCCAGCTGCAGCAGCAGCAGCCAGAAGCCCTGGGCTAAGGGCTGCTGGACACGGTGACCATAGAGCCCCGCAAGGGCTGGAGAGAGAGTATCTCTCAACCCCCCAGCTGATGGCCGCCATGGAGGACCCCGCTATTTCGATGTTGCGGGACGCGGATCGTCTACACATCCCTACTTCGATGTTGAACGTCGAAGTAGGGCGCTATTCCCATCCCCTCATGGGGTTAGCGACTTCGACGTCTCGCCGCCTAACGTCGATTTCAACTTCGAAATAGCGCCCAACACGTGTAGCCGCGACGGGCGCTATTTCGAAGTTACTGCCGCTACTTCGAAGTAGCGTGCACGTGTAGACGCAGCTATAGATACGTTCCCATATCTGGAGAGCAACATAACATACAATCTAGACTGCAAGAAGAAAATAGTGACTAGAATAGCAGAAGGTTATACAACGCAAGTTACAGCTATTCAGGCATATCTGCAGAATGAACAATGAACAAAAAATCAAGACCCTGGTATTCGGCATAATGGACGGCTCAAATAGGAGAGGCAGAGAATGGATAGATGGTATAGTAGATCGGTTCGGAGCTATTCTACAGAAACTAAGCCACTTCGCACTGGACGGGGAAAGATGGAAGGAAATAGCAAGGGATGCATTGGATGCCAACAGGCACTGAGCCCATGGTAGATGTGTTGATGATGATGATGATGATGATGATGACGACTGTGCCTAATCAAATTAGGGATGCTTCCATCCTCCTTTAAATAAAATCTTGGCTACATGGAAGAGACAGAGTCCTTTTCCCTTTGCACAGCTTGAGAGCCACTCAGGGCATCTCCATGGTGCAAACTTTATTTGCCATCATCCTGCTCTTAACAGAGGGGTAGCTGCTGGATAGCCACATCACCCCATTCTTACCACTTTCTGAAGCAGCCACGTGTGTAATGCATTTTCAGGTGTAACAATGAGCTTTCTCCGACAGCTAACGATGAGCTTAGGATGTGCGGGGGTGGGGAGCAGCTAGGAGGGGAGACAGGAGGCCCCAGGACCAGACTGTATTTACATGAACATATGTACTTTGCCTAGGTGCCTGTCAGGCTGAGCTGTGCTGCCCGAGTGATCACTTTTGACTTGTGCTGGGTTACACATCATTTTAGCAGTGAATTCAGGAGTAATGAAAAGTTGTTACTCTAATGATGTGAGTAAAGGGGGTCAGCAGAACTGTGCTTGGCCTGTACTGATTGAGGGGATCACCCTCAGCTGAACTGAACTCTCTACCTAGGGGTCCAGATGCCAGAGCCCAGTGGAGATGCCAGATCCCATACAGATATTTACACTTGTCTGGGTGGTCTCTGCCTCATAGCCATAGGTACCATCTGACCTACCCTTCTCCCCTGTCTAAAGAGAAAGTTCCATTAAGAGTCTTTTGCTTTGTTTAGTGATTGCTAGAGTCAAAATCATTGGTGACAGAGACTGCCCAGCCTGCACTTGTAGCAGGCTTCCTGCTAACAGCTGAAATCACTGAGCTCTGGATATCCAGAGGTACAGTGCTGGCAGAGCAGAGAGTGGAGCAGCTGGAGTAGGAAGTGGGCTGCCTTGTTCTCCTTCCCCACCTCAAGTGGGAGACAAACTCACTTTAATGCACATCTGACCATTGGGTCATCACTGATCAAGGACTGTGAGTGAGAAGGGAGGGGCACAGTAAAGGAAGCTTTGACTGTTAGACTGAAGAACCTCAGGAAAAAAAATTCCCTTCTTTGTATTAAAAGTTTATTTTCTATACTGAGACTCAGTGCTTACAGCTGGGGAAGTATAACCTTTGAAAGGCACCCTGGGACAGTGGTTAACTTTCACAAATTACTGGTTAGGGTCTTGAGCTGGTTATGTGTTGCATTGTTTAGACAGACTCCTGGATATTGAACCTGGCCCGTGTTGCTCCTGTCTCCACCTGTCAGAAGGATTACGCTGATATTTTACGAATGCCAGTATTTATGGTGCGGGAGATTAGGCAAAGCGGTTAAGCATTTTGTTATAGCTTCCACCATGCAAAAGAGTGAAGCAGAGTTCTTTTGAAGTACCAGTGCTCCCCTGGATCACTAGCAAGTCCAACTTAAATGGAGCTGCAATAAGGTGGGTGCATAACTGGCTGGCTAATCGTACCCAGAGAGTAGTTGTTAATGGTGCTCAATCCTGCTGGAAAAGCATAACAAGTGGGGTTCCTCAGGGGTCTGTTTTGGGACCAGTTCTATTCAATATCTTCATTAATGATTTGGATATTGGCATAGAAAGTACACTTATTAAGTTTGCAGATGATACCAAGCTGGGAGGGGTTGCAACTACCTTGGAGGATAGGGTCATAATTCAGAATGATCTAGATAAATTGGAGAAATGGTCTGAAGTAAACAGGATGAAGTTTAATAAAGATAAATGTAAGGTGCTGCACTTAGGAAGGAATAATCTGTTTCACACATACAGAATGGGAAAAGACTGTCTAGGAAGGAGTACAGCAGAAAGGGATCTAGGGGTTCTAGTAGATCACAAGTTAAATATGAGTCAACAGTGTGATGCTGTTGCAAAAAAAGCAAACATGATTCTGGGATGCATTAGCAGGTGTGTTGTGAACAAGACACGAGAAATCATTCTTCCGCTCTACTCTGCGCTGGTTAGGCCTCAGCTGGAATATTGTGTCCAGTTCTGGGCACCCCAATTCAAGAAAGATGTGGAGAAATTAGAGAAGGTCCAGAGAAGGGCAACTAGAATGATAAAAGGTCTGGAGAACATGACTTATGAAGAAAGGCTGAAAGAATTGGGCTTGTTTAGCTTGGAAAAGAGAAGATTGAAGGGGGACATGATAGTGGTTTTCAGGTATCTTAAAGGGTGTCATAAGGAGAAGGGAGAAAACTTGTTCTTCTTGGCCTCTGAGGAGAGAACAAGAGGCAAGGGACTTAAGCTGCAGCAAGGGAAGTTTAGGTTGGACATTAGGAAAAAGTTCCTAACTGTCAGGGTGGTCAAGTACTGGAATAAGTTGCCAAGGGAGGTTGTGGAATCTCCCTCACTGGAGATATTTAAGAACAGATTAGATAGATGTCTATCAGGGATGGTGTAGATAGTGGTCGGTCCTGCCGTCGGGGCAGGGGACTGGACTCGATGGCCTCTCGAGGCTCCTTCCGGTCCTAGTGTTCTATGATTCTATGATTCTATCTCACGTATTGAATACCTGTGCTGGTTCACTTTCTGCCCAGCCTCCTGCATATGTGAGCCAGAAATGAAGGGGTTAAATTACCCAAGATGAAATCCTGAGATTCTTTTTGAAGCAAACTTTACTGAGTTTCCCCTTGATTTCTGGGGTGAGCCAGAGCTGTAGCATTAAGCCCTTTATGTTGCAAATGCTTTAGAGCAAGAGTTTCCATGGGATCTTGTCCCATCTTGAGTTGTGGTGGCAGAACGGTTAAGGAACTCTGAGGCATCCTGGGTTAGCGTTGCTACCTCCTGTTCACCTACCTGTAGAATGGGTTAGGACAGTCAAAGGCAATGAGGTGTCATGCTGCCCATGTCATTCTTTTGGGGGGTGAAACTGACATGCCTTAACTACCTCAGCCAGAGGGGAGAACAGACTTCTGACATTATGCTGTAAACAGTGTAAAACAGAATTCTGAGAACAAACTCACACACAGAAGTTTTCCAGTCTGACAAATGAGCCTTTTGTAACAAATTTTCAGGTAGGTGTCAACTTGTCCTCTAAAATTGAAGTTACAGTTTAGTACGTGCAACTTCTTTTGTGGGTAACAATTAATGTAATTTGTTTCAAACTTGTTTTAAAAAAAAGAAATGGATTGATTGTCAATGTCAATTATTTGCTGGTGTATACAGTAAAAGCAGAATGTTCCCATCTAACTACCTGATCTGCTTGAAGCAATTGTGCTCTCCTACTCTGTTCTATATAGGTTTTTATATTGCACTCCTCCCTGCATCCCACTAGTGCATTAAGCAGCTTGAATCCACAGCATCTCTTGTTTATTCTCTCATCCTTTTCCCAGAAGGAGAATTGTGTGTTGTGAAGTGTCCTGCTCTTGTTTTTTTAATGCAAATATAAATGTTACGTATGTAGGTAAGATAAGGCAAGGTCACAGAAGAGTTGCCCTGCACATGAAACGGAGGATAGTGAGGTTTGTGATGGTTCTTAGCTCCTGGAGAAGTTCTACCTGCAGCTTCAGACCAGAGAGAATTCAGTTTTCCCCCACAGAGAAGCTTTTCTTTTATTGTTGTGAATTTCATTGTGCCTGAGGAGGACAGTTGATTACCATGGCTGCGTCTACACGTGCACGCTACTTCGAAGTAGCGGCAGTAACTTCGAAATAGCGCCCGTCACGTCTACACGTGTTGGGTGCTATTTCGAAGTTGAAATCGACGTTAGGCGGCGAGACGTCGAAGTCGCTAACCCCATGAGGGGATGGGAATAGCGCCCTACTTCGACGTTCAACATCGAAGTAGGGACGTGTAGACGATCCGCGTCCCGCAACATCGAAATAGCGGGGTCCTCCATGGCGGCCATCAGCTGGGGGGTTGAGAGATACTCTCTCTCCAGCCCTTGCGGGGCTCTGTGGTCACCGTGGGCAGCAGCCCTTAGCCCAGGGCTTCTGGCTGCTGCTGCTGCAGCTGGGGGTCCGTGCTGCATATACAGGGTCTGCAACTAGTTGTTGGCTCTGTGTATCTTGCACTGTTTAATGAAAGTGTGTCTGGGAGGGGCCCTTTAAGGGAGCGACTTGCTGTTGAGTCCGCCCCGTGACCCTGTCTGCAGCTGTGCCTGGCTCCCTTATTTCGATGTGTGCTACTTTGGCGTGTAGACGTTCCCTCGCTGCGCCTATTTCGATGTTGGGCTGAGCAACGTCGAAGTTGAACATCGACGTTGCCAGCCCTGGAGGACGTGTAGACGTTATTCATCGAAATAGCCTATTTCGATGTCGCAACATCGAAATAAGCTATTTCGAAGTTGGGTGCACGTGTAGACGTAGCCCATGATTGTCAGCTGAAGTGTGAAGAGAGCATAAAGGATTTCAGGAAAAAGTCACAAGAACTTGAACTTTCATTCTTATTTTGATTTTGGTGTGTAAATATACCTAAATTTATATACACACATACATGAGAATAAGAATAAAGGATTAAAGTTCTTGTGACTTTCAGAACTTTTCACAGAATATATCTGAGAATTAATACACAGTTGGAGCACTGTGGGTTTTCCACCATTTGAGGGCAGCATTGCCCTAGGATATCTTCTCAACAAAAAATGCTGCATTACTGTTTTCTCTTACATTTGCTAACTGGTTATAATCTAGTGAAAATCCCTTCACATCCTTTACATTTACCTGTTCTCTGTTTTTGTTCCTGTGTTTGTTTGTTTGCTTGTTTACTTTTGCTATGAAATACTTGACTGTGCAGTTAAATTCATGTACTTGTTTTTCACTAGCAAAAGAAAACACACAAGGACTGGTTCCTTGCTTTGGAAGACTTCACAGCTGAATTAAGACAAACAGGATACATGAGGTAGCTGCCAAAGGAACAGACAGAAACAATATTGGTGTGCCTGTAAACATAGACTCTAAAGCTAGGTCTACACTACAGTGATCTGTCGACACAACTTACTGCTGGAAGAGATCTCCCGGCAAAACATCTGTTGACAGAGTCTGTCCACACACAAAAGTGGATTAAAAGAGCAGTCTGCTCTGTTGACAGACAGCGGCCAGACTGCGTGTCTGCTCTCTCGACAGAACAGCCAACCAGAAACTCAGCAAACAGGGTTGCCCAGTGAAATGGAAGCCCTGTCTGTCGTCAGAGGTCCCCCCCACTCCCACCCCCAACCCTGGTGCATCTCTGTGGCTTTTTTGTTGACAGAAACTGTTGACAAAGGCATTATTCTTCATCACGGAGAGGCAGACTGTTGACAAAACACATTTTGTGTCTAAATGCGCCAAGATTTGTCAATAAAACCCTCTAGTTCTGATGTAGCCTAAGAGTTCTATGTGGCATTTTGTTGCTTAGACTGAGTGATAGCTCCCTACAGATGATTTTGGAAGACAACCATTTTCACACATATGTTTTTTTCTCTGCCTACAATTTCACCAGAATAACTTGTTTACAGCTTTATCTGTGAGACAATGTTTTAAAGCCCCTTTTTATTTCAGCATTTACCAAAAAAGAGAACCTAAATGCTGTTTGCTAATCCAGACTCATACTAATCATTGTTATTTATGTATTAATTATTACTGGGGATTTTTTATTATTACCCCCTAAGGGAAATGGGTCACCCATGTCTATTCTGCACCCTGCCACCCAAGAGGTTCAACATAATAGTCAACATCTTTTTACCCAAGGAAGAGATTGTGGGCAGGAAAGGACCCTCTTTGCACATCATGCTAGTAACACTGCACTATCAGGTACACAAGGCATTACTGAAAAGCACAAGATAGCCCTTCCTGGCCAGCAGAGCCAGAGACTAAAATGCCACTAAGGTCCTCTGCATTACTTATCTTGCTGTGCAGTTGTATTTAGTCACAGGTCATTCCAGTAGAGTCTGTCTAGCACAGGTTTTCATGTCAATGACCCTGGCCAACCAACCCTTCCCTGACATCGCTGGAATTACCCAGAACTCCAGTCCCTAGATCTTGTATGCTTCAAAATTCCAGCTTAGCTCTATCTCAGCCTGGAAAGTGAAACAGCCCAGATGGCCCCTGGAGGATTACCCAAGGAAAGAGCATCATGTGTTATCATTTGAGTAAGTTGTTATAACTTATTTTAAGACTGGAATATTATTTCCAATAGGCCACTCTCTTCAACTTGCTTCAAGCAACCTTTTCTTATGGACATCCATCACCTGGCCTGTGGTCTCTTAGGGTATGTCTATACTTATGGGGGGCGGGGAAGAGGGCAGCGCACTGCAATTGATTGTGACAGCCCACAGCAGGTTATAGTAGCCTCGTGGAGGGCACGTACATGGGCAGTTGGATCTGTGCTTTATGATCCCCAGGGACTAAGGCCCAGCAAGGATCAGCCTGTAGCACCAGGTCAATCAAACACCTGGGGATAATAAAGCACCTGCAGCCAATCAAAGCCTGTGGAGCCCTTGAAAACGCTTCCCATGGGGTAAGGAGAGGGAAGGAGAAAGGGGGCAGGCCAGGAAGGAGGAAAGGCCTGCGAAGGAGAGAGCGAGAGAGAGAGCTCTGCAAGTGGGAAGATTTGCTGGAGCTACAGGAAGAGGTACTGGGGAAAGAGTCTGGGTAGCGGCCCAGGGAGGAAACTGCTGCCATTTTGGCCGAGGGAGACAGCACCTCCAGCAGCAGCAGCCCAGGGTCCCTGGGCCAGAACCCAGATCAAGTGGGAGGGAACTGGGTTCCCCCCAGCCTGCCCCACACTCCCTGGGACAGCTCGGAAGGAGCAGGGGGGAGCCCCAACACCCATGTGGGGACTCCCCCATTTATGACTGTGCCTATGATGAGTACAGCTCAGTAGGCTGTGCCCCGCCCCTGGGGGACCCCGGAGGGACAGCAAAAGGGGGCACAGCGAGCCTCTGAGGCATTACCTTAACTGCCCCAAAGTGCAGGACCCACAAGGAATTGCTCAGGACTTTGTCACATGATCTTCCAGGGATTGATTTTGCCAAATCTGTGAAGACTTGGCAAAATCATTCTCTCCAGGCTCGGCCCTTGACCCTGGTACTCCATGCTATCACATGCTTTATCCCCCAGTCTACACAAGGGGAGAAAGTCGATCCTGATATGTCGATTTTTAGCTATGCTAATGGTGTAGCTAGACCTGTGCATCTGGGATTGACTTTCTGTCCTTGCGCAGACCAAGCTTAAGTGGAACTGAACTTTAGTGTGATGGTTGTTTCTGAATTCTTCTTTTGATTCCTTAAGGACAGTGAATAGGAAAATGGAGAAACTCGCAGCAAGGTTGGGGGTGGAAACATTTACCAGCAGATTGTCTGATATATAATATGACTCCAAAAGACAATTTAAGGGAAGCACAAGAGTCTGATAGACACAACTATTAAAGCCAGAACAGCTCAGGGAATTAGTCCCGCTATTTAGCAATCATACGTTTGATTCTAGTTTATGCAAACAGACAATACACAACATGAAAAGAATACAAAACACAAGTAACCCATTTTCTTTCAGAATTATATTTAGCAAGTGATTGGTACATAAACCAGTTCAAGCAATACAGCTACTGTGAAGCAGTTCTGCATATGCCATGGAAAACAAAGGCAAATTATCAGTATACAGAAGCAGTAAAAGACGTACTGTAATTCTATAGCAAATTATCATTACGCAACAATTTAAAGTGTTAATAGAAATACAGTTTAATTATTATAGCTTTAAACAAAGCAATGCCTTGTTCCTATAGAAAAGGAAGGCCCTTTACCTCGCTGAAATATATTTCCTATGGGGAAGGATTGTGACAGTGATAATTTTATATTGCACACACTTTGGACCTTGGTCTGTGGCTGGTGTATGTTGCACCACTAGCACAAAGTAAGGTTGAGGCCAGCATAGCCAGCCATGGGAGGACCACCCCAGTACAAGAGGATCTTCTGGTGGCCATTTCCTGGCTACTTATGTGTAAGCAGAGTCTGAATGAACTCTCCCCTGACATCTATTGATCAGCTGCAGAAGAGGATTTAGGAGCTGATCTCATTTTCATGGGCACACCCACCCTGCCTAGGTGCTCAGCATGATGGGCTTGCTTGCCCAAATGATCTCTTTTGGTTGCTGTTGGATTCCCAGTCTTCTTCTTGTGGTGGAAGTAGTAATAAAGCACTGTTTTCCTTGTGTGAAACAGGGTGGCAGAACTGTGCCTGGCACACCCCAATGGAGGAACACCAGCACAAGGAAACGGCACTCTCCAAAGCCCAGTGAGTTTGAGAGGGCATGGGTTCAGGTATCTGTACTTGATGGTGTCGCCTTTGCTTAATGGTTGTCGATGCCATTTGAGCCTTCTGGTCTCCATGACTGTGTCTACACTTACTAAAAATTTCAAAATGGCCATGCTAATGCCCAAATCAAAGAGTACTGATGAGGCTCTGAAATGTATATTCAGCACCTCATTAGCATGCCGCCAGCCGCAGCGCTTCGAAAATGCCACAGTTCACTCGCCCACGGCTTCTCTACACGGGGGTCCTTTTCAAAAGGACCCCACCGACATTGACAGGCTGATAGGAATAAGGGGATTTCGATGTTGGTGGGGTCCTTTTGAAAAGGATGCCCAAGTAGACAAGCCGCAAGTGAGCGAACTGTGGCACTTTTGAAGTGCCGCAGCTGGCAGCATGCTAATGAGGCACTGAAATGCATTAGTATTCTTCAATTTGGCCATTAGTATGGCCATTTTGAAGTTTTTAGTAAGTGTAAGCGTAGCCCATGTGTAACAAAAGAGTTAATTTAGACTCAATTGAGAGTCTTGTTACATGCCGTAGAGCTGAGTTCACTGGTACTTAGGCTTAGGTATTAGATCTGCTTTGGGACAGCATCTTTGATGCACTGAACTGTGTCTAAGCAGTGAGGCTTCCACCCTAACAGCTGAAGTAACGGAGAGCTGTGTTAATTGGTGGGCTGTGAAGATCTCTGGTTGACTGGCCAGCAGAGCAGCTGGCACAGAGACTGGAGCACAGCCTGGAGGAGAAGCACTATGAGGGGCCAGCAGGGTGACTGGGAGGGGCAGAGAGTGAGTGCCTGAGCGTTGGGGTGAGTGAGGTGCCACCTTATCAACACCCCCCACTCCACCCTGCATAGGAGGAGAGCTCTGAAGATGTACTTCTGAACTCTGGGTCTGCCTTGACCAAGGACAGGAGCTGTGAGTGGGGTGCAGAGCAGGGACTGGGAAGTTAAAGGGTCTTTTGAATTGCTGCACTGAAGAACCTGATCAGGGAAGTGCCACTTTACACATACACGCCAGCCCGTCTCATGATGTTGAGCTGTTCTTGTCTCAGCCACAGATGAAGACTGAGGCCTTTTTATTTTAAAAAGTAGGCCCAATTAGCTCTTTCTGTCACTTGAATGGTGTAATCCAGACACAAGTCAATCACACCCGGAAGCCCACTTCGTCCAGCTGTCACTAGAGACCCATTGGGGCACTCAAGTGTCTTTATGGAAATTATTCAAAATGTCATTGCTAACGTACAGCCTAGGTCTACTACATTTGTGTGAGTATGAGGAGTGTGTGTGTGTGTGTGTAGTCAATCTGCTATCTCAACAAGCGTTGCCAATTGAACTAATTATTCTGAAACACTAAGGGCTTGTCTGCACTACCACCTTCCTTCAAAGGAAGGATGGTAATTAGGGTGTTGGGAGTTTATTAACAAAGTGCTACCGTGCATAGGCAGCACTTCATTAAGCAAATCCCCCCCCCCGCAACAACTTCGAAGTTTTAAACTTCGAAGTACAGGCACGCATCTCGCTGCGGTTCACCCACTGGTACTTCAAAGTTCCGGGGCAACTTTGAAGTTCCCTTACTCCGCTGAACCTGCCCCTTTGAGGAGTAAGGAGACTTCGAAGTTGCCCCAGCACTTCAAAGTACCGGCAGGTGCACCACAGCTAGATGCGTGCCAGAACTTCGAAATTTAAAATTTCGAAGTTGCCGCGGGGGGGAATTTGCTTAATGAAGTGCTGCCTATGCACGGCAGCACTTCATTAGTAAACTCCCAACACCCTAATTACCATCCTTCCTTTGAAAGAAGGTGGTAGCATAGACAAGCCCCATCAGATCTTCTCAGTATATCAAAGTAGCCAGATGTCTTTCTGTTGAAGCTCACTTGACTGTATACAACAAGAAAGTTTTCTAGCATAAATGTGTGCTATGGAAGATCTCTGGAGCTGGCTGAAGGTATCCTCAAAAGGCTTCTTCCTTGGATTTGGTTCTGGAGTAATGCTGCACATTCACAGAGACATTGTCATTTCCTTAAGTGTTTCTGAAGAAAATCAGACTTCTTTCCTCAGTCTTGTTTACAGTGGCACGGAGTCCATTTAAGTTGTGACAGCTGATTTGTTTAGGCATCAGTCACTGCCTGTGAGCGATGGCCTGCTCTGTTGCAAACTGTAGACGAGAAGGCCAGCAGCATATTAGGATACATTAGGAGGCGCATTGCAAGCAGATCTAGAGAAGTGGTTTTTCCTTTCTATTCAGCACTGGTGAGGCCACATCTGAAATATTGTGTCCAGTTTTGGGTCCCCCGGTATAAAAAGGATGTGGATGTGCTGGAGCAGGTTCAGCAGAGGGCAATAAAAACAATCAAGGGGCTGGAGCACGTGACCTATGAGGAGAGGCTGAGGGATTTGGGCCTATTTAGTTTACAGAAGAGAAGACTGAGGAGTGATTTAATAGCAGCCTTCAACTTCCTGAAGGGGAGCTCCAAAGAGGATAGACAGAAATTGTTCTCAGTGGTGACAGACGGCAGAACAAGGAGCAATGGTCTGAAGTTACAGAAGGAGAGGAGTAGGTTGGTTATTAGGAAAAAGTACTTCACCAGGAGGGTGGTGAAGTACTGGAATGCCTTGCTTAGAGAGGTGGTGGATTCTCCATCACTAGAGGTTTTTTAAGTCCTGGCTAGACAAGGTCCTGGCTGGAATGATTTGGTTGGGGTTGATCCTGCTTTAGGCAGGGGAGCTGGACTAGATGACCTGCTGAGGTCCCTTGCAGCCCTATGATTCTATGATTCTGTGAAACTTGAGTCCTGAGGTATTTGCCTCTCATGTACCTCTCTGCTCAATTGTAAACTCCAGCTGAATGAGACCAGATCATGTAGCATCGCCACTGCATGGTCTCTCCTGGGCTGTCGCAAGCTAATGCTGATTCTGGTCAGGTATAGTAATGATTATCTGATTTTTCTTGGGATAGCTGAATTCATTATTTTGCGAGTGACGGCCTTTCTGACCTCCCAGTACATGGCAGACAGTCATGTGGTGTAATGGTGCTTTTATCCTTGGACAGGGGAGACTATAAAAACTAAATTCTGTGCAAGTCATTGTTTCTTTTTAAAAATGTTGTTCTGTATAATTTTAACTCCCTTCTCCTTTTATTCTCATTACAGAAACTTATTTTCTATGCTTGCCTGAGGCCACCAGAGCCGTCTGATATTCCTCAGAGACTGAATTCCTAACTAGGAGGGCAAAATTCTTGTTCTGCAGATGTCCTGCCTAAACTTTAAGATCCTGATCCAGTGCCCATTAAAGTAAACAGGAGTCCATTGACTTTCGTAGGCATTGGATCAGAACATTTGTAGCTGAGAGAAACAGATGTTAACCGTCACTCTCCTCCTAACCCTGACCCACATTTAAAGGTTCCTCCTCTCCTAAAGAGGAAAAAAATCGGCCCTCATTGTCATATTGATCAGACAAATTCATCTCAAGTAGCAAATGACAATCTATGATAGTAAGATAGAGATTAAAATCTAATATTAGAACAGTGTTTGTTTCTTTAAACCCTGGCCAATCTCCTAGCCTTTCCACTAAAGGAAATTAAAGGTTACAAGGAGACCAGGAGAAATATTTGCATTTTAAAGCAAGCTACATGTCTCCCAGTGTCACACCAAAGATGACATCATTGCGCCTAACTGGCAAGGGCTGGTCATGTGGGAGATGAAGTTTTTATTATGATCAGCTGCAGAGAACTGGTGCAGATGATCTCATCTGCAGCTGAGTATGTTTGAACTTTGTACTTTTTGGTATGCAGAGTCAAAACCCTCTGACGCTGTGGTGTGCAGGTCAGATGTCCTGTAAAATGTGAGATGTTAGTGAATGTCTACAAGAAACCAACCCTTCAAAAGGGTAGGGAGGTAAATAACACAAGTGAACACTCACTGTATTGGTTGTAGTAGTTCACCCCCATAGGATATATTCAAATCTGTTAATTAGGTCCCATCTGGATTAACCATGAAAGGGCCATTCTAATGGTACCAATATCAGTCTTGATGTAAATCCTAAATTTTCAGAATGGTATAAAAGATTTTTGAATGTATTTATTTAGTTATTAAATAAAGTGTCTTCTAGGGTCATGGTACTAAGGATAGTCTGGGAGATGCTGAGAACCCTCAACTCCCAGCAGTTTCGAGAACAGGCTTGGGGGTCAGACCCTTGCTAACGCGTGCCAGTTCTGCTTCTCTGAGATAATTTCCAGAGACTGTGCACTTCCCTGACTTCCACAGGGGAACAAATGGGAACTTAGAGGCACATCTGGTGTTGTGTGCAAATCAAATTACAGTAGTGAAACAGATATTTGAACTTGTGCTCACTCTCATAAGTGTCCTGTTATGCAGCCCTTTGTTCATTTCATCCTACTTCCCCAGCTGCCAAACAATGAAGTTTACCTTAATACAGATTTTGTTTCAAAAATGTTTTCATACTTTGCACTATAGATAAATTCTGAGGCTGGCCCTGAAACAAAAGCAAATAACTTCCAGTACAGCATGAACTTTGATAACAGAAGCAATCACTTAATCAGCACATTTCTGTTTCCACTGGAGTCAGGGCTAATTAACAGGATCAGCTTGTATGCAGAGGGGAGGAAATCAGAGGGTATAAAAATATTTCTCTGCACAGCAAATCTAGTCAGGTTTATGTACAAGCTTTAAAGAGACAATGCTTTCAAAAAAGCTTCCTTTCCAAAGTAGGTTGGGAAGTAGACCTAGAGAGCCATGTGTTTTGCCTAACATCAAGACTTCCTAACCATTTCAATCTATGCATGTAACTCACACTGTCTGTCTTACTCAACATCATCCATTCAGGAGACATTGAGTTATCCTAAGTGAAGGAGAGAGGAAAGAAGCAGAACTAGGTCTGGAAAATGTCTCCACTAAACAGTTTCTATCTCTCTTTTATGACATAAGAGAAGGGAAAAAAATCAACATGCTATAATCATCCATAAGAATCTATCATCACAGAGTTAACCTTGAGTTAGAAATATACTTTCTGGTCTTTCTGTATTCTCATTGCTAACTTGGGTTATGAAGTGTGAGAGGCGGCAATTTGCTCCTGAGCATTTTTATGAGGTAAAAAGAATAGATTTGGAGGTAAAATGCTGGAGTGCAACTCAGCAGATCGCATTCAACTTCTGGCTTTGCTAGAAACTTCCAACGTGACATAGTATCCGTGTGCCTCACTTCCCTATCTGTAAAATGAGGACTGTAATATTTCCCTGTCTTACAGATGTGTTCTGTCATAAGGACTAAGAACATCCATGAATGGATCAGACCGATGGTCCATCTAGCCCAGGAATGTGTCTCCTGACAGTGTTCAGTGCCAGATGCCTGAGAAAAAAGTCTGTTATATCCAATTGGTTATAGTGTATAACGAGGTACTGACCTTCCCAGCCCATCATACACTCCTGTCCTCTGCCCCTCCCTTCCCTTCCTCTCTCCTGCCCCATTCATCCCCTCACACCTCCATCTCCCTCTCCCCATTACCAGGAGAGGAGCTGAATGCCGGCCTGGCTCCTCCCACCTCCTGCAGCTCTCAGCACTGTGGCTGCTCCAGCCCCCATCTCTGAGCCGCCTCCCCCAGCCTCCAGTGGGCAACAACCACTGAAACCATTATTTCCAAAGTCCATTATATTAGAGTCCATCAAATCGAGAGTTTACTATATCTCAGTACAGGTTGAACCGCTCTAATCCAGAACTCTCTCATCCGGCAACAACTGTAATCCATCATAATTTTAGAACAGGACAACCACTTATCATGGCTGTGGCCAAGTTTCCTGGAGCCCTAAAAAATTTGTTTAGAGCCACCAGTCCTGGCTCTCAGTGTTAAGTTCTGCTATTTAGCTGTAATTTACTCCTAAACGTCTTTTTAAGAGCCCGTGAGCAGTGGAATTGTGTGTAATGTGCTAAACAATATTGGCTTCCTGTGGTTCGGCAAATTGTCTCATTCAGCGGTGAAGAGGTCCCAAGGGTGCCAGGCTAGAGAGTTTCAACCTGTAAATGAATCTGAGGCAGGCCCACCAACCGGGAGGAAGGAGCAAAGAGAGCAGCTGCCCCAGGACCCAGCTCTTTAAAAGGGCGCCCGGCTTCCAGCAGCTGCTACAGCAGCATGGCAGTGGCCAGAACCCTGGGCCCTTTAAATTATCCCCAGTCGGCACATGCCAGGCAGTTCTAAAAGGCGGGCCTGTGGGCAGGTCGGCCCCTAGCCTCACCCTTCCACTCAAGGCCCTGCCCCTTCTGTGGGCCCAGAGCTACCCCATGCACCTGGCCCAGGGCCTGGCAGAGTCTGTTGGCTCTGCTGCTGTGAGAAGGAGAACACAGAGCTCTGATGCCATCTACGGATGTCCAATGGAAATGAGACAGAGCTATTGTCAGAAGCACACATCAGAGCACCAGCCACTCCTGTCTTCTTCTAATCTCGGGCATGCCATGTAACCTGTTTTTCATTGTCCTCCCCTTTCAAATGGGAATAATGGTACTGTCTTACCTCCACTGGATATTGCAAGAAGTAATTAATGTTTGTAAAGTACTTAGAAAAAGAAACTTCATCTATTAGAGAAATTAATTTTGATTGTGAAAATCCCATACACTGAAAACTCTCCTCCATAAATAGCACTTTTACTGTCAGAAAGGATGAAGTAAATAGTAAGCTGTCTATTTCCCCATTGTTTTCTGCATGAAATATGTCATTCAGAAATCCACACTTTGTGATCTTCCCTCTTACCTATGTAGATCTATACAAATCCAGTTTGATCTTTGTTAGATCCAAAATTTAATAATGATTGTTTTAGTCAGAAATTTATTTAAAAGCCTATTATCAGACTCTAAGAACACATATAAATCTGTGAGCTTTTCTTCTAACTTTGGTCTCACTGGAACAGCGGAACTGCCAAGATATTAATGAGATGCTGAATTGTGTAACATGAGAAATATTTGAGTCAACCACTAAACTTTAATTTGGTGGTCATAGTGAACTCACTCTATTTACCATTTATTTTAGGTTGTGTCTTCATTTCGAAAGATTTTATCACATCTGTGATTCCCTGACCATCTCTCAGCAAGATTAGTATCTGTAAACCCAGCGAAACCAAACATATCTAAAAGCTACCTTACAGGAACTGACAAGCTCCTATGAGATCTGCTTTTCTGTTAAGAAACTCATGGCTTGGACCAAATGTTGCCGTCATTTCACCAGCACTGATTATAGATTTTGAGTAATGGGGAACATTGTTTGTAATAGCCATATAGGGCTGTTGTTTTGCCAACTCAGAATTTTCTGGCCCTTTTCCTATGGCCATACGTAATGTTGTAGTATCACTCACTTAAAAAAAAAAGTGGCTATATTTTCAAAATTACAGACTGGGATTCCATGTGGAGACAATCCTTACAGAATAGTGCACTTTGCTTAAAACTGCATGCTGGTGTTGTCACTGCCATCTTCTTTTTTCCGGTAGCTCAGTATTCTGAGTTTGTAGTTTGTCATTGAGCAAAAGAACAGCTTTGATAGTGTTATTGTTCTTCACGCCTATCACTATGTGCCACAGTGGACACCTTTCCTCCTGGAAAGTTGTTCCCATTAAATATGGAGAAAATTATATTCTCTATATAATAAAGTCTTGAACGAATATTTTAAAGCGGCTTTTTTTTTAAAAAATGAATATGATGAGTGTTGGAATGAGAGACCAAGTGCCTTGAAAGTTCAAGATGTAACATCAAATAAAAATCCTGGACTGTCCTGGGAAAATGAAGACATATGGTCACTTTAGTTAAAGAAGATTACATTGCATAGGTTAGTTTTGTTTAGCAAACCCTAAGAGTGGTTTGCGTGTCCTCAGAATCACTCCAGTGGCGACCCAGAACACCCTCTCCAGCAAGAACAGGTATAACTTGCCCAAATAGCTATAATTTCCATTGTATAACATTCTGCAGTAGGTTCTATTTCAGCTGTATCTTCTTCTATAATTCCTCGTTGGTGACCTTCTGCATCCATCCTATTCTCAGGAACTTTCTATAACAACTTCTCTTGAATACCAATATCCTTCTCTTTGAATCTTTCGTTATCACGCATGTCTCCGTATGTTGTCACACATCCGTACAATGTGCTGCTGAACACACACTTTTTCAAGATGCTCAGCTTCATTCCTAAGCTAATCGCTTTCCTTTTCCAGATCTTATCCATTGCCTTCAAACTCACTCTTGCTTTTGCTATTCTGGTCACTATTTCCTTCTTACAGTCTAGATCATACGTTATTTTGCTCCCCAGATACATGAACTTCTCTGAGTTCTCTAGTTCAATCCCATCTACACTGATCTTCCTTCCTATTTCCTTATCTCCAAATACCACTATTTTTGTTTTATCAGTGTTAATAACCAGTCTGTACTGCTTCCCTTCCTCATTTAACACCTGCATTGTTCTTGCTAGCTTCTCTTCATTTTCTTCAATGATAACTATATTATCCACAAACCTCAATTTGTTGATTCTCATCCTGTGCACAGATATCCCTCCTACCTCTTCCTTGATCTTTTCCATCACTCTCTCTAAGTTCATGATGTAGATGCTTGGTGATATTGGATCTTGTCTCACACCTCAATTTGTTCTAAACCAACTTACCATCTCTCTGCACGTTCTCACCGCTACCTCCACATTGTCATTTATATCCTTCAACAACCATATCAGTCTGCTATCCACTCCATATGACTCCAACACTGCCCAAGTCATTTTCTGATCTATACTGTCAAATATCTTCTGAAAATCAATGCAGCAAGTGTAGATGTTCTTGTTCTTTCGTTGAGCTTTCTCCACTATCAGTCTTAGAGTCAATATCTGCCATCGGATACTTCTGCCTTTCCTGAATCCCGCTTGCTCGTCCACTAGATGTTCTATCTGCGATTTGAGTCTCTCTGTCAGTAATCATCATCAGCACCTGGCCTAGATGACTCGTTAGGGTAATCATTCTGTAGTTCATGCACTCCAATGTACTTCTTTTGTTGTGTATTGTCACTAGCACAGAGCTTGTCCTTTCCTTAGGCTCCTTCCCTTCTTTCCATGCTCTGTTACATAGTCGATGTATTTCCTGAATCATACTTTCTACACCGCATTTGGTCATCTCTCCTGTGATCTTATCATTTCCAAGGCTTTTGTCCTTCTTTAGTGGTTTCACTGCTCTTCTCTGCTCTTTCTATTTCCTCCTTTGACATATTGGTCGCACTCTCGATTCTCAGTGGAGATCTCTCTTTCAGTTCTTCGATTAATCCCTCTGAGACACTGACCCACCCTCCTCCTTTATCCAGGCTTGGGACAAGCATGGAACCCCTTCATGGTGGAGTTGGATCAGACATATTGTTTAATAGTGTAGCAGCAAAATACTAAGAAGTGGATATTAAGGACAGATCATAAATGACCAGGACTGACTGCAGAAGCAGAGTATAGGTGCCTTGGATAGAAGGATCATCACACACCATTCTGTGGAAACCCTCAGTTTGCTATCCCAGGAACTATCTCTATGGGCTCCAAGGAGAGCTATTAACTTAGGTCCTATATTTAAATACTCACATCATGGACTCTGTAGATGCACCTGAGAAGTGCCATCTCATAAGCTGGTGTAAATTTGTTTATCTCCACTGACTTCACTGACTTACTTGAGTTGAAACTCTGACCTGCACTCTGCACCCAGTCATCCTGTGAGGCCGAGATCAAAGGGAAAGTTCAAATTCAATTTTAGAAAAGCAAACAAATTGGTGAATAACAAGAATGGAGATTAATGAAAACCAATGGAACAGCTTACATAATGACCAATAAAATCTCCAAAGATGTCAATAACGGGGAACCTAATGACCTCTTTTAAAAGCAAATATTGTAGACAAGTAGTACTGGTACAGCTTAAATTTGGTACAGCAAACCATGTTCCCAAATCCTGCAAAGATGACAAGTCGTCAAATGTTTCCTGACAGCTTATGAAACACTTGGTGCCTGCGTGCAGTTCCTAACGCAAATAATTCATGTGGAATGAAATGATCTAAACTAACTCCCAAGACACTTGACCCAGTGTGTGATTTCCTTGGATCACAATTAAGTACAAAATACTGAACTAAAATACTAGCAGGGCCACATGATTCCCTGGCAACAGAATTAGCTGTAGAATCGTGTTCCCAAATATATTACTATTAGCTAATGTACAACGGGGATGCCCAGATCCCCGATCAGGGCTCCACAGTGTTGGGTACTGTGCAAACATACAGTAAATGACAGTCCTTGCCTGAAGAACTTGGGCTAAATAAGGGCAAGATGCTCAAGAGGGTGTAAAACACGATGGTAGAAGTTATAGTGCTGAACCTCTAACCTTTGTTTTATGAAAGATTTGTATTTCTGGCTCTCTTGGTTGTGAAGACAGCACTGAAAATGGTAGCAAGTATAATTAATGTGATGAACTGGTCATGAGTTATTAGACAGCTTGAAACAATATATCTAAGAGTTCGTCTACATTTACGGGAAGATTGGTGCGCTGGCAGTTGATCTTCTGGAGCTTGATTTAGCACATCTAGTAAAGAGTCACTAAATCAGACTGTCATGGCACCACTGTCAAACCTGGTACTCCTAACAGTCAAAAGGAGTAATTGAAATCACAGGAGAGTTTCTCCCGTCAACCTCCCACCATGTGGATGGAGGCAAAAACTGATTTTAGAAAGTTGACTCTAGCTATGCAATTCTCGTAGCTGAATTTGCATACCTAAAATCAATTTTAACTCCTACTGTAGACCTCTCCTTCCCTATTAGCTGGCCTATTCTTCTGGATGGGTTGTTAATGCTGGATCTTAAATATGACAAATTAAATAGCACTGATTACTGTTTAACTGCTGATGATTTAACAGATGAGCTAACAGCCTCATCACACAATGACAAACTGCTTTCCACGGCTCTGCAGCTGCTGCAAGCCCCAGCTGCCCTGTACCTGGCTACTACAATTGTCTGCTTCCCCAGAAAACTTCTGCAATACCATTGTGTTGTCAATATAAAAAGTCTGTGGCACAATGAAAATGAAAACCTCCAGAAAACATAACAGAAATTAAAATGGATATTAAAATAAGACGCCTGGGGCTCGATGTGCTGATTTGATAGGTTGATTTTATATGCTGTTAATTTAAAACCTACATTTTGAAATTTAAATGAAGTGGCCATAAGATTTCCAGCTTGCTGTACCACAGTGCCACAAAACCCAAGCATCTGGCTGCGGAATTTAGGTACAGCTTTTCATTGAACACACAGGGTGTGTCTACACTAGGAACTAACTCAGAAATTAGGCAGTACATCAAAGTAGCCAGCAGAAAGTCTACACGCATTTTCCATTACTTCAAAGTCCTTAAACCATTCCCGGGAATGGAGTAGTGCCCTACTTTGAAGTTTAACTTTGAAGTAGGGCATGCATAGACACTTTACTTTGAAATTGCTTACTTTGCAGTTCTACTTCAAAGTAAGCAACTTTGAAGTTATTTTTGTAGTGGAGACAAAATATCTGTATAGGTAACCAATACAGGGTCATACATCTCAGATTCAAGGTTAAGCAAATCTTAACAATTCTGTCTCAACAAATTTATTGTTGGGGTAAAAATGTGTTTAGGTTTAAATTATGGTTAACAGGGTTAAGGTGTGTACTCCTTCTAGAGTATAATTATCTGCATCATGTTAGCATTAAATGGACTTTACACATCCTTAAATACATTTTCTTTGGACAGTTCTAAGTTGGAGTCCAAAATGGAAATGCAGGTGAGCTGGCCTCACCCTCTACTGATACTAATCTCTGGAGCTAATACTAGGGCAGAGGCCATTTCCTCTCAGTTTTTCCATTTTGGTATGCTTGCCTTGGTTAGATTTTTTTATTCAACTTCAGGTTAGAAATTTATCCCATCTTTATTTTGTACCAAAAACTGTAGGATCCACATCAACTGCATTCAAGCAGCACAGGAGTTGGAACTGCATTGGCAGACCCCAGATCCTACTAAGCAGATGAGCTAAGCAGAAACACCCATATGTGAGCCAACCCAGAAGACTAGCAGAGGCCAACCCGGGGGTCAGCCAAGTTCAGTAAGAATCCAGTTCTTGTTGGGCTGAGCCAAAGCAAGGGACATCTGACCCCACCCCCACAGAGGTAAGATGAGCTAAACCAAGTGGAGATAGGAATGAAGGCATCTGAAGTTTAGCCAAGCCCTGAGGGGGTACTGATTTTCCAAGAGGAGGAGCAAGGCTGACCAAAGTGCAGCAGGGCTAGAAGTGGAACTGAAACCCACCGCACTTAGAATAAATACTGAAACTATCTATTTCCATCATTATTCCCCAAGGCAAAGAAAACAGTGCAACAGAAGCTATTTTCCTTCTCTCATTCCCTGCATCCCTCAACCACAGTTAAATTAACGTACATGCAATCATTTCCGTTCCGGTGCTGATTCACTCAGTTCACAGCACTAATAGCTTCCTCTTCCCAATGAAGAAAGGTGTGTCTCTCTCTGATTCAAACCACAGCATACTTGTTTTGGTGATGACTAAAGGCCAAGTTATGCCCCCTCGACTCATTCCAGGGTTTGGTTTTTTTTTGTTTTTGTTGGTGGGTTTTTTTGTTTGGTTGGTTCTCTTCTTTTCTTTTCTTTTCTTTTCTTTTCTTTTTTCTTTTTACTCCCTAAGAATTCCCAATGATTTTAATGGGGATAATTCACTGTGTAAACTACTATTTTCTGAGTAAGGGTGACCTAGTTTGGTCCTAAAAGAATACATGATAAATCTACAAATATTTAAGAGTTGTAATCTTCCAGAGATTAGTTATTCATTATGGTACAAGGAGATGTGACTAGGCCTTAGGGAAAGAAATCTACACAGCCCAAAAAATTATATTAGATATCAGGAAAAACTTCCTGACTGAAAAATATATTATGCTATAGAAATGTCTACCAACAGAAGTGATGGAAATCCCAAAGCTTTCAACTTGCTTTAGTGCTGATAAAGCACTAGGATATATAGTGTAGTAAACAATCGTGTACATTTAAATTGGCTGACATGGGTCTTCTTTTCCACGTCTAACTTCCATGATTCTGTGGCTTCTACCTCCTCCATGCTCCCTAGCAGACATTTTCCCCACCACTGAAATGCCTGCCTAACAAACTCCTTTACAGTTTGTTCTTCAGTTTCCTCACATTTAAGCCCAAAATTTGGAATAACCTTATATAGCTTTCCACTTGCTTTAGCGGCCCTTAGTCTATCTTTCATTTTTCTCTCCATCTTATTCTCTTTTTAAATTGTGTTTCCATCTGTTACTCAGCCAAAAAGAAAAGAGGTGGGGAGGGAGGAAGAGTAGGTGCTACTTAGCCCTACTGCTAATGAGAAAAACTTACTTTTTGGGCACTGCTTGTGACCTGCATGTGGCTAGCTTTTGAGCCAAAACACAAGTATTTTCATTCTTTCTGCTTAATATCATGTCCTGAGGTTTGCAGTACCCGTGGGTGGCGATGTTCTTTATAGAATGGGTTCACATACCTTTAACTTCTTCACAGTCTTGCTGGGTACATTTTTGAATGTGCTTACCTTCCACTGCTAACGTTGTGTTGGAATCATTCTTCAATTTCCAGTTCATTAATCCATAGATATGTTCCTCCTCCAGGTTTGTAAGAAGTGTTTGCATTTAAAGCCAAGCTTTCTTACATCAGCTTGACATTTTAGTCACTTGGACAAGCTGATTGATGGTGTTAGTATAGTATGTTTGCTTTGCAGTCAATACTAAGCAGTTGTTCTACTGGCTTGTTTCCTTACTTGATAGCCAATAAGTTCATCATCCAGCAAAACCTTATTAGTGTGATTAGGATCATTGAAACGTGACAGATCAAGGTGATCAAGAGCTAAAATTTCTTTTCAGCATGAAGTAAGTGGCAGACAATTATACCTTAGTCTCCTGCAGGGATCCTGCTTTTGTATATAAATGATAATGATTAATGGCAGATTGTTCTTTTCCCCAGTTCTTCTGAGATTATCTTTATTTTAGAGCTGAAAGGCAAAAATCTGCAGCTCCAGGGCAGACAAAACTCCCATTGAGTTCAGTGGGAATTTTCCTATGACTGCAGGATTTGATTACGCAGTATCTCTCTCTGTATGCGTGCATGTTTGTACGTATGTGCACACAATTATAGCGACCGATGACACTTTGTTACACAGGGGATAAACATGAGGGCTATGTCATTACAGCAATTAGTTGATGGAAGTTTTTGTCAGAAGATATCTTCCAACAAAACTTCTGTCAACAAGGTGTAGCCAAATTTTCAAACAGATCGCAAGAGCAATCCACTCTGTCGACGGAGAGCAGCCGGACTGCCCAGACACTCTCTCAACAAAACAGCCAACAGGAAGCACAGCAGAAAGGGCTGCCCAGTAACCTGGAAGCCCTGTCTGTTGATAGAGGGCCGCTCGGAATGTCCAGACTGGCTTTCTCTTGCTAGATCTCTGTCGAAAGAGGCGTTATACTTCGTGGGGAGTGGGATGAGACTGTTGACAAAAGTGCTGCATTCTGTCAATTTACTTCGACAGAACGCCTTGGGAATCTGGACGCTGCCCGGGCTTTGTTGACAAAATGCTAGTTTTGTCGATAAAACCCTCTAGTGTAGATATAACCTAGGAGTAAATATGCCAAAGAGGAGTTACATCAATCAGAAAGCTGTGTGAGAACAGAATCAGGCCATCAGTATATGAGATGAGCCTGAGCTACACAGTTTGGATTCAGATCCAAACATTCTCAGAGATGAGGAAGTCTTCAGACCGATTGTGTCTTGTGGATTATTGCCTGTGAATGGCTGGCAAAAGCTTTGAATATATGTGTATTCTGGACAGAGATATAACTGGACTGATGAGTCTACTGTACCCTGGTTACTGAAAATCCCATCGAGTTATTAATACATGCTTATCTCCAAAAATGATTTTCCTTCATTCTACACAGAATAGGAGAAATAAAATAGAGTAAGTACTGGATACGTAATTAATGCTATGGTTTTGGCATGGATATGTTCAATAACTGTCACCGCAGAAGTGCAGACACATGACAAATCACAGAAAGTGTAGTTTCTGTCACACTATCATGCACAAGAGCATGTTGCAATATGCCATGTAATTTAGGGCCCATTCCCCTGGGAGTCTGCCACATAAAGTGTGACTATATCTAGCTGGACTCACCTGCTCCATACCCTTTAAACTCATTTTTTTGATCCCCAGTTGCATGTAATGTTTCAAATGGGGCCATTAATGTTGCCTGCAGGGACAGGAGGTGGAAAGGGGAGTGTACTACGGGTGCAACCCATTCCCTCTGCCTATTTCAAACGCTCCCTTTCCTTTGCAACTTCCATACAATCACTTATTTTCACACTGCATAACAGGGGAGACCATCTGTTAGATATTAGGCTAATTAATATTAATCTGTTACTGAAACAAAAAATACTTTGAAGACTATTACACTGATTGGGCTTTCCTATCAGTATGGGTCCTGGTGTCTCAGAGAACAGAGTCCAAAAATCCTTTCGTTGTTATAACTTGAGAATTTTATGTGATGGGACAGGAGTGTTATCTGGTGAGCAAAAGGTTAACTCCAGTTCAGTTTCCCACTTCCTCTGCTATAGAATTGTAGAACTGGCCATATAGATACTGGAGAAATAATGAGTTTGGTAAGAATGAACTTTCAAAATTAAGTCAGTAGAAAGCAAGGCCATATTTTCCGTAAAAAAATATTGCGATCTTTGACTATATCTAGCTGGACTCCTCACCTCCGCACCACTGGATTAGACTGCAAACTGGAGAATTTTCCTGTTTACCTTCAGATTATATGAGCATATTTTGCTGTCTTGTTATAAACACTGAGTCTTATAGGAAAGCCCCTGCTGATTGCACTCTTTCTTTCTCTGCTGAGGCATTCCACAAGCATACATTTTGCATATATTCACATTTTCTCTCCTATAGAGCTAAGTCTAACTCCCAGCAAACTCCATTGGAAATTAATGAGTTTTACTCGGATGAGGACATCAAGATTTGGCTCTTAAGTTTTAGAAACACACACACACAAAAAAGCATTGCTTATTGTTTTCTGTAATATAACTGACTAGAGACTGTACAGACATATAGTGCTATAGGTTATGCAGCCATTTAGTGATAGATGGTCTTAGGTTCAAAGGACTGACAGCCTAAATAGATGCAAAAAAGATGGGAAATATTCAGCCTTTTACACATGGAGAACTCAATTCTTAAACCCCAATTTTCTTCTATAGTTGACACATCAAAAAGAACAACACTGAGCATTTAACTTACCCAAAGTTTACTTTTATAATTATTTTTAACTGTAAAGTATGCTTAATTAACACAGGTAAAAATCTCTTTTTAAAATGCGAAGTAAAATTCTTCCATTGAATGCTAAGTATTGGAGGGGTAGCCGTGTTAGTCTGGATCTGTGACAGCAACGAAGGGTCCTGTGGCACCTTATAGACTAACACAAAAGTTTTGAGCATGAGCTTTCATGAGCACAGACTCACTTCATCAGGTGCTCATCTGATTCAGCATCTGATGGAGTGAGTCTGTGCTCACAAAAGCTCATGCTCAAAACTTTTCTGTTAGTCTATAAGGTGCCACAGGACCCTTCGTTGCTGTTCATTGAATGCTGTGTTTGTAATTACAAGTCAATGCAGGGAAGAATATAGCTAAAATGTTGGTACAATAGAATAATTTGCTTCGAGCTGAACCCTGATGTCTTTTATGCATATGTCTGTGAGCTTTGCCCTGCTTTGACTAATCCTGCAAATAAGCATTCAGGCATGGAAAGGGTGAGGAATCACAAGATCAGGCCTGGTGGGGATGGAAGAGGTCATAAGAAGGCTCTTCTGCTGTGTCTACACTTGCCCCCAACTTCAAAGGGGGCATGTGAATCAGGGCCACCGAAGATTATTAATGTAGTGCTGTGATGAATACACAGCACTTCATTAGGCTAATTTTCCTCTGTGGCAACTTTGAAGCTTCAAACTTTTGAGGAGTAAAGGGGCTTTGAAGTAGTGTGGGTACTTCAAAGTGATATAATTTGAGATAAACATCTCCTAGAATGGATTCGGGGAGGTCACCTAGTCCAGCCACTCTTGGCAGGGCCAAGCACCATCCCTGACACCCTATTTGCCCCCCATCCCTAAGTGGTCTCCTCAAGGATTGAGCTCACAACCCTGGGTTTAAGCAGGCCCCTGCTCAAACCACTGAGCTGTGCCAACACTTTGAAGTTTAAAGCTTCAAAGTTGCCAAGGGGGAAAATTAGACTAATGAAGTACTGCATATTCACCGCAGCACTTCATTAGTAATCTCTGATGGCCCTGATTAACATGCGCCCTTTGAAGCTGGGGACAAGTATAGATAGATGAGCCCTTCATCTTGCAAGTCCTCTATGTAATTCTTGCATTAGCCCGCCGGAGCATGGCTGGGGGTTGACTTTGGGTATGTATATGGTATAATCAGAGGCGTGGCCCAGGGGCAGCAAATATAATAGGCCAGGGGAATCTCCTGCCCAGCAAGTGTCAGAAGAGCTGCTCTATGGTGACTTGCCCCACTGGTCCCTAACAGCTTTGTCAGCGCCTATCCTGCAGAGGATCTAGATTAGGGTTGCCAACTTAATAATATTTAAAAACTAGACACTCCAGGAGGAGTACTAAAGCTTCGCATGCCTTATGTCTTCCACCAATCCCCACTCTCCAATCCCTCAGAGGCTCTGCGTACCGTCTACTCTACCCGCCTTTTGACTGTTGCTCAGTGTTTTCCCCTTCCCACCTCTCCTGCCCAGCTCAGAGACTTGCTTGTCGTGCCAGGCTAGGAGCTGCAGCTGCCCAACACAAGTAGAAAACAGCTCCCCCTAAGGAGGGGCTGGCACAGGTTATGGACTGGCACCTCCCCTGCCTGCAGAAACCGGACCTTATGTGTCCATTCAGTGGTTCTGACCACACACTGTCAGATCACCTTTTTGACTGAACTGTCTAGCTGAAACTGTTCACCTAACCACCCTATTGTGGATTCCTCTGATCTCTGCTCAAACGCTCCAGCTGTGTATAACCCAGCACCAGGGCCTTAATCACTTCCAGTACTGCCAACAACAAGCCTTAAAAATCATGAGTCAGGCTCTTAATAACCATTAGACTGGCTTAAAATCATGTGATTTTTAAAAAATAATGAATTTTAGATCTTTTGGTTTACCTTTGGGGTTTTCATCCATTCAGGTGCACTCTGGTCATATTTTCAAGCTTCTGTCCACACTATGAGGGATAGAAATTGAGGTTTGTTTGTTTGTTTTTTGTTTGTTTTTTTAATTTTTAAAGAAAGGTGATATTCTCATTCAATCACTTGTCTCCAGCAGCTGGGGACATATCTCCTGAGATTCATGGTAAAATCACTGCACTCTGCATAATGATAATGCCACAGTTTGACCTAAAGCAGTGATTCCCAAACGGCATTCCACAGGACCTCTGGGTTCCACAAAGTGAAAACAAGGGTTCCATGAGAAAATTCCATTACAGTAGCTGACTCCTCTGCAGCTCCCTGCCCTGCCACACTGAAACAGTAGAACTCGATGTAATTGGTTTAATGATTGGCAGGGTGATGGGAGGGATCTGGCCATTAAATCAGCTGAACTTAGTTACATTATTTCAGCAGTCGCTGGAGAGGGAGCTGCACAGAGCCCTTCACTCGCCCACTACCTGAGCAGCCACACTCCTCCAGTGGGCATGGCTTAGCTCACCACGCCAGCTTTCCTTCCGCTTGGCACATGTGGCTACCCAGCGTAGGCTCCCCAAACAGTTCCACAGATGGGTTAGTCCTGGGGGCTTGGTTGGGGCTGAGATGGGTAAATCCTGGGGATGGGGTTGAGGGTTTGAGGCTGAGAAGCATTAAGCCTGGTGATGGCAGGGAGGGTTTTCAGGATGAGAGGTAAAACTTGGGGATGGGAAGTAGATCTGAGGGCTGAGGCAAGTAAATCCTGGAGATGAGGGGGGAGACTTGGGGGCTGAGCAGGGTGGAGCCTGGGAATGGGGTTCTGCAAAATTCTTTAGCATTTAAAAGTGTTCCGTGGCCACATAAAATTGGGAAACACTGACCCGAAGTATGCAGCTATGAGGTTATGAAGAACAGTCTAGTTGTTTAATTGTCAGGAACACAGTCTTTCATTTTTATATGCAGTATTATTCATATAGCACAAAATGTCTTCAAAGTTATGTGACTTTTGTCAGTCATTTTTCCTTTTTTAATTCCAATTCCTTGTTGTTTTAATTAAAAACTACAGTAAATTATAAGGAACCATGCAATTTTCACCTACAATTCCTGCTATTTCAATTCCAAACAGGTATCAAAGTGAGTGCCATTCAACCACTGCACATTTAGACCCATGTAAGAGATGTAAATAGTTTCTATCAGTGATTTGGTATTCCTTGTTTTTATTTTCACATATTTCCTTTCTTCACTGAAAAACCTTTTGCCTTCCATATAAGTGATGTGCTTGCAGCTTAGCTCTGATCATTGCTATGATAGGATTGCATTCAACCACAGAAAACATTTAGGCTCTTGCCCAAGTTTTTTATCTGAAACAGACAAAGTTGATGGCAATATTTTCATGGTCTGATTCACAATTTGAGTGGACAAAATATAAGATTTTGTAGAGTGGAACTTCTTTGCTCTTGAAGTTCTTTACTTTCTGTAAAAAAACACATCTCAAGAGAACATCTATAGTTATCAAATACAAAATTCTATGTGGAGTTCTGTCTCTTGGATCTGAGATTCTAGGTACTTTGTTTTATGCATGAAATTGCCAGTGTTTTGGATTCCCAAACCCTATCTCACCTCAAGCATGCACTTTCATTTCTGACATTTTAAAAAATCTACAGACAAGCATTAAGTCCAAACCACGCAGCTCAGCATAACAGGTCATATGTCATTGATGCATTTACAGGGTTTTTCTACCCAAATGTTGGGGGAAAAAAAGCTTGACACTATTAAGCACTTAAGTTTTAAAAATAATCAAGCACGTAAAACCAGTTCTGTTGATTATTTTTATAACATCAGCAAATCTGATCAGCAATTTAGGAGGAAGTTAAAAAAAAATAAAGCGGTCCGTGTGCTGGAGAGATTATTAGCTAAGTAAAGTCTGAATACCATAAGTATTTGTATGTGTAGTTCTGTTGGAGTCAGTGGGACTTCACACTGAAATAAGTGTTTGTCAAATGAGAAGCAAATTCAGACGAATACGGTGGGTGACATAATAATTCAAGAACAAGAGCAAAGGAAAGATATCCAGGGCAGGGAAAGGAAAGGAATCAATTTTGTAAAGGTACAGTAAACTCTTTCATATCTGGCAGCCCAGGGACTGGGAGGTTGCCGGATAGTCAGATATTCTGGGTAATAGAGACATGTACCTAGGAATTCGTAACACTAAAGAAAAACAAGAATAGATACTAAGGAACAAACAAAAATGTATGCAGAGTACTTTATTTACCAACAACAGTAGTATTGTACACTGTAAACTTGTACTGTATTTGCTGTATTTATTTGGATTTACTTTCAGCCTACTGTAGTTATTGAAAATGTAACTAAAACTTATGGTTAAAATTGCCAGTTATTTGAGAGTTCTGGATAATAGAATGCCAGATATGATAGAGTTAACTGTATATGTAGCAAATGGGTTCTGAAGGAGTGAGAGAATCTTGATGCACAAGAAGTGGGAGACTGTTCCAAGCAGAGGAATAGTGTGAAAAAGATCAAGAGCTAAGGTAGTGGTGGGAAGGAAGGGAAGATACAGTCAAGAATGGAAAATAATGTAGGAAATGAGAGGGAGAGTAGCAAGTAAGTCGCAAATTTTCAGGAAGGAGGAGCCTCCAGAAGGACAATTTCCTTCCGGAAGATCCCCTGGGGCCACAGCTCTATACACTTTTTTGGAGCCCGGAAATCCTTTTTCTGGACTCCAAATCATGTGACCCTATGCTAACAAGGCACCGGGAATTTACATCCATGCCTCATTAGCATTTTTCAGGCCATTTCTTAGCATGCCCGAAAGTGGCATGTGTAGAAACGGCCCTGAAGAGCAGCAGAGCTGAAAGTGGTGGCCAGAGTGGTTACACTGGGGGCACTGGGGGACACCTCCAGGAAGCCAAAAATTTCAAATTTCACAATTCTCCATCAACACTACCCTAAGGTCAACCATACAAGGTTGAATTTGGTATTACTCGTCATGAAAATCAGGAGCACAAAATTCGACTTTAGGAGCCCTTAAAGTCAACAGAATGAACCATGTAGTGCAAAGTGACTCCTTAGAAATTTGACCTAAGTCACCTAAATTTGACCTAATCTCCTAGTGTAAACCAAGCATGAAAGAGTGGATAGAATCAAGGCAGTAGACTCAGAGGCCCTGATTCAATAACGTACTTAAGCTCAGGCTTGAACATAAGGATGCTCTTTCGTCCCATTGACTTCAACGGGACTAAAGAATGTGTTAAAAATTAAGCAAGTGTTTTGGTGTCTTACCCAACTGGAACAATCCTATGCTACTTTATTCCTTCAGCTGCCACTGAAATACAGGATTCATTTCACCCATGGGATTGTAGGCTGCTGGTCACGTCCAAACATGTTTGCTCTTTGCAACATCTGTCTAATAGTAACAACATATATTTCCACTTGAATTTTCCTGTAACTTACTGACTTGAAGCATCCTTCTAGTGTTAAGCATTGATCCAATGGTCTAAAATCATCCTCAGTGCTTTCCTCCTCCATGTTAGGTTACAGTGACCACATAAACACAAAACATATTTTACATGTCATATTTCAGCATTTTTTTCACATTTGAAAAGCAGGAGAAAATATTTTCTGCTTATAAAAAGAAATTGTTCTTGGGATATATGCCACAAGTATTTCCCTGATGATAACGCCAAGATAAAGTGAACTTAACAGATGTTTCTTGCCAAACCAAAACAGAGATAAATTTAAAATCACTCATTCTGCATTCAGCCTACTCAAAATATTAAACAAGTATTTCCAGACACTAAAATAAATACGTACATTTTACAGTTGTGAAATTCTTATATAAAATTAATAAAAAATTCATCTTTGAAAAAGTTCTTCTAAAGATCTGGTAAATGAGTTTCTGGTGATGAGCTTAATTATAGCTGTTGAGGTGAGTAGTATATAATCAGTTCCCATTTTCCATTTCAAAAGGCTTATAAACAGAGCCATCTTTGCAGGTGGGATTTCTTTTTTCTTAAAAAAAAAGAGCACAATATGCAGAAAATACACAACAAAGAGCAAAATTGAAAGGAAAAATCATAACAAAGTGGCAAGATCAAATAAGATTCAGGTGACTGGCCACAGGATATGAGAACCTTTCAGCTCTAAACTCTAGTCCTGCAAACACTTACTGGCTACGTCTACACGTGAAGCCTACATCAAAATAGCTTATTTCGATGTAGGAACATCGAAATAGGCTATTTCGATGAATAACGTCTACACGTCCTCCAGGGCTGGCAACGTCAATGTTCAACTTCAACGTTGCGCAGCACCACATCGAAAGAGGCGCAGCGAGGGAACGTCTACACGCCAAAGTAGCACACATCGACATAGGGATGCCAGGCACAGCTGCAGACAGGGTCACAGGGCGGACTAGCGCTTCCAGGGCAACAGCTAGCCGCTCCCTTAAAGGGCCCCTCCCAGACACACTCAGCCTGCACAGCACGCAGTCTGAGGAGCCATAGGCACACAGACCCCGGGCGATGCAGTCATGGACCCCCAGCAGCAGCAGCAGCAGCAGCAGCAGCAGCCAGAGGTCCACCCAGCCCTCCCGGCAGGAGCAGGGCTTGCCCTGCTCCATGCCATGCGGGAGGCAGCTGAGCACCTCCTTGCTACACCGGAGGAGGAGCTGCCACCAGGGCAGCAGGGCTCAACCCCCAACCCTGCAGCACCCCGCCCCCCCCGCCTCACACGCTGGCGGCTGTGGAGCTACCCCACCAGCACCGACTGGTGGGAGCGGCTGGTGCTTGGGGAGTGGGATGACGACCGCTGGCTCAGGAACTTCAGAATTAGCCGGCAGACATTTATGGAGCTGTGCCAGTGGCTCACCCCTGCACTCAGGCACCAGGACACTGCCATGCGGCGTGCCCTCCCTGTGGAGAAGCGGGTCGGCATCGCTGTCTGGAAGCTGGCCACTCCAGACAGCTACTGATCCGTGGGACAGCAGTTTGGTGTCGGCAAGGCCACCGTTGGGGCTGTCCTCATGGAGGTAAGAGAACCCACGGGGGGAGGGCAAGGTAGGGGAGGGGGGCCCGGGCAGAGGAGGGCAGGGGAGGGGAGGGGAGGGGAAGGCAGGGCTGGGGAGGGGAGGGGAGGGCAGGGCGGGTGAGGGGAGGGCAGGGGAGGGGAGGGCAGGGCGGGGGAGGGGAGGGCAGGGCAGAGGAGGGCGGGGGAGGCCAGGGCAGGGCAGGGGAGGGCAGGGCAGGGCCACGCACACCCTGCTTACCCCTCATTGGTGCTGTCCCATGTGCTTTCTCTGCAGGTTGTGCGTGCCATCAATGCCATGCTCCTGCACAGGCTCGTGAGGCTGGGGGACCCAGATGCCACCATCACGGCCTTTGCCACCCTGGGCTTCCCCAACTGCTTCGGGGCTCTGGATGGGACTCACATCCCCATCCGCGCCCCGCATCACAGTGGAGGACGACACCTGAATCGCAAGGGCTACCATTCTGTGGTCCTCCAGGCCTTGGTGGACAGCCGGGGACGTTTCCAGGACATTTATGTGGGCTGGCCTGGCAGCACCCACGACGCCCGGGTTTTCCGGAACTCGGGCCTGTGCCGCTGGCTGGAGGCGGGGACCTACATCCCCCAGCAGGAGATCCCTCTGGGGGACACCACCATGCCTCTCTGCGTCATCGCAGATGCGGCATACCCCCTCCGGCCGTGGCTCATGCACCCCTACACAGGCCATCTCTCCGCTAGCCAGGAGCGCTTCAACCAGCACATGAACCACGCACGCCAGGTGGTGGAGCGCTCATTTGGCCGCCTGAAAGGACGCTGTAGATGTCTCCTGACCCACCTGGATGCGGGCCCCAACAACATCCCCCTGATTGCGGGTGCCTGCTGCGCCCTGCACAATTTGGTGGAGAGCAAGGGGGAGGCCTTTTTCCAGGGCTGGGCTGTGGAGGCCGGCAGGGCCAACGTGCAGCCACCCGCTGCCCCCAGTCGGCAGGTGGACCCCGAAGGGACCCGGGTCCGGGAGGCCCTGCGGGCCCACTTCGATGATGAGGCCGCGGGGTGAACTCTGCCAGGCCCCCCACTGCCCGCCCCTTCCTCCACCACACTCCTGCCCCAACGCCCACACCATGGAGCACCCAACCGCACCCCCCTCCCACTTTTCCTGGACAAATGACAGCACGCACTTGTGGCTGAACTTAAACTTCTTTTTCTTTGAGAACTTTTTTTTAACTATAAATATATAAAACAAGAACAAAGTATATACAACATGTGGAACCAAAGTAATATGTACAAATAAAACAATAGTAAGACAAAAGTGTCCTCATTAATAAAAAGAAAACCAGGGAGGATAAAGGGGAGAACTATTTACATGGGGGGGACGGGGCAAACGGGAGGCACAAAATAATAACCTCAAACTATATACGGGGGGGTCCACGTCCCGGGCCCCTCGCCCCTACAGTCCGGCACTGGGCGTGGGTGGTCGGGAGCCCCGCCACGGCCGCAGCCCTGTCCGGGGCTGGCTGGGGGCGGGGCGGACCGGAAGATATGCCCGGCGAGTCTCAGCTGGCTCCAGGGTCCCTCGGCGCTCCGGCCCTCGTCGGTGGGTGGCGGGGCGACGGTGGACAGGATGGCGACGGGCGGAGCAGCTGGTGGTGCAGCTGGTGGAGCAGGCACATTGGGCGCTGCGGCGGCCGGCGCGTAATGGGGGGCCAGGTAGTCCACCAGGCGGTTGAAAGTCTCCATGTAGGCCCCCCATGCCTCTTGGCGCCAGGCCAGTGCCCGCTCCTGCAGCTGCAGGTGCTGCTCCGCGACCTCCAGCTGCCGTCGGTGGATGGCCAGCAGCAGGGGGTCCGTCGCCGTCGGCTGTTGGTGGCGCGGGGTCCGCCGTCTAGCCCGCCGTGGGGCCGGTGGGTCCTCGGCCGAGGGGCTTGCCTGGGGCGATGGCCCCGGAGGGGTCTCCGGGACCACTGATGCCTCGCCGGCGCTCTCTTCCGGTCCTTCCAATGGTGCAGCTGTGGGACACAGGAGAGGAGGCGGGGGGAAGAAGAATGGAGACAGGCGTTAGTGTGGGCCCCGAGCCGTGGCCTTTGTCCCCCCAGCCCTGTGCTGCAGGTTCCCCATCCCCGTCCCCGGGAGATGCTGCTGTGATGGATGGGGTTCAGGGGTCCCCCTGCCCTGCACCCCGTCCCCTGGTGGGAGCGACTCTCACTTCACTCCGCAGGGTCTGACAGCAGGAGAGGTTTCTTAGGCCACAGATGCCCAGTTTCTCCCAGGAGTGACAGCACCAGCTGTCGGAAGAGACAGTCCTTCCAACCCGTCCTGGGGAGAAGACCCCAAGGGGTGCCCCTCTGGGATGCAGCTTTCCCCCTCCTCAGGCTGGCTGCCTTCCAGCTCTCCCTTCCCCTAGCCTCTACCTGTGGCCCCCGCCCTCCCCCCCCAATTCCAAGCCAGCTCGGCTCCTCCCTCCTCTTTGTTCAGGGCAGAGGTGTCACCTGCCAGCTGTAGCCCCAGGATCATCCTTTGCCCCTGGGAGCTATTCGGCTCTTGTTGCTCATATGTAGCCTGAGTCTCCCTTTTGCACTCCCCCCACTCCATCACATGCTGCTGCTGCTGCTGTTGCTGCTGCTGCTGCTGCGGGGTGTCCCACCCCCTCCTCCTGGGGGCCCCTTGAGGTTCCGCTCCCCCCTGGCCCGGGGATGGGGCATGGCACTGTCGTGCGGGGTGTGGGGAGCAGGGGCTGATGCACTGCTGTGTGGGCCATGGCCCTGCTGTCCTTGGGGCCATGGCCATGTGAGGATGTGGGGGGCCCTGGACACATATCTATTACCCCCCACCCCTCAAGCCCAGGGGTGTACACCAGAGGGGGGTACATACCTGTCGGTCCACTCCCACAGTCTGGAGATCCCCGGGGGGCAGAGGCCCGGCTGCTGCTCCAGGATGGCAGGAGGAGAATCTGCAGCTCGGATTCTGCAGAGGAGGAGCCCCCCTCCTCCTCCTCCTCCTCCTCCTCCTCCTGCCGCGATGTCCCGGGGGTGGGCTCCGGGGGGGGCCCCCGGGGTGTGGGGCTTACCTCTGGGGCGGACTCCGGCTGCAGGGCCTGCTGGGGCTCGTCGGCCGAAGTATCAAGGGTGGCTGGAGGGGAGGAGGTGTGCCGGGGGCCCAGGATGTCCCTGAGCTCCCTGTAAAAGGGGCAAGTGACGGGGGCGGCCCCAGATCGGCTGGCCGCATCCCGGGCCCAGGTGTAACCCTGCCGCAGCTCCTTCACGTTACTCCTGACGTGATTAGGAGTGCGGGCAGGGTGACCCCGGGCAGCCAGGCCGTCGGCCGGCCGAGCGAACGCATCCGCGTTCCGCCTCTTGCTCCCCATTACCTGGAGCACCTCCTCCTCGCTCCAGAGCCCCAGCAGGTCCCGCAGCTCGGCCTCCGTCCAGGAGGGGCCCCGCTGCCGCTTGCCAGCCTGGCTGCCCACCTGGCTGGGCTGGCTGCCCTGGCTCCCCTTGGGGGGGGTCCCCTGGGGGGGCTGCCGGGCAGCCATTGCAGCTGGGTGGGTGGCTGTGCTGGTTGAGGGACGTGCAGGCTGGCCGCGTCTCTGGGCTGCTGCCTGCACGTTCCCTCTTAGCTTCCTGCACAGGAAGGGAGGGGGAGGGGACCTTTAAGGGGCCGCTCCATGCGGCCACCATTGAGCTGAGGGGCTGGAGAGAGCGTCTCTCAACCCCTCAGCTGATGGCCGCCATGGAGGACCTGGCAATTTCGACATTGCGGGACGCGCAACGACTACACGGTCCCTACTTCGACGTTCAACGTCGAAGTAGGGCGCTATTCCTATCCCCTCATGGGGTTAGCGACTTCGACGTCTCGCCGCCTAACGTCGAAGTTAACTTCGAAATAGCACCCCACGCGTGTAGCCGTGACGGGCGCTATTTCGAAGTTAGTGCCGCTACTTCGAAGTAGCGTGCACGTGTAGACACAGCTACTGCCAGACATCAAGCTTGAACCATGAACAGCTACTACTTCAGCTGGAACAGGTTTAACTACGCTGCCTAGAAGTAAGTGTTTGCAAAATCAGGCACTGTCAAGTCTAGGCCAGACTGGTAGAGTCACTAGTAGAATTTTTGTTTGTTTCCATTTCACAGGGTTTATAGTAGATCCATATTTAATTTTTTTCAGAGTTCTTCATGAAATTTGTGATAAAAATTATTTTAAAGCTTTTGTTTACTCGAACTAAGAATTTTGATAATTGCAAAATATTGATAACCATTTCTCTATTGTGTTCTTCAAAATTTTAATAAAAATGATGCTTGGTTTCTAAAGGTCAATTTATTTTTTACAAAAATTAAATTTTGATTACAAATTTATTTAATCCCCAAAATTTTGGACAGTTCTTACAGTAATGTGGCCTTTCAGCAGCTTGCATCAAACAGGTTTAGTAGTCTGAGTCTAGTTCATAATGGACAAATATAAACTTGACAAAAACAACCAGTATATTTAGCATTCTGGTAATTCTCAGTAGAAAGGCTATTAAACCATGCTTTCATCTTCAAATGGTTCTTCAAGTATAGGATTAATGCACATTGTTAGAGAGGTAGGGAGGCAAGCAATGCCACAATATGTGCACCAGAGCTGTTTATCCACTCCATCGGTCTCTCCATCACCTTGCAAGAATAACATGAGGCTTGCTCAGGATGTCTGAATTGGAATAAATTTCACCCTTAGTGACTAACTCCCTGAAACATTTTGCTTAAACAAAATCCAACATTCAAAGTTAGCTCTAAAAATAGCTACTTTGAATTATAATATTAATTGCTCAGAGTATATTCATATGTGTTTCATTAAAATATATGAGCAGTTTTCCTTGTCAGTGGTTTACTTACATGCTTAAAATTAAGCACATACTTAAATCCCTTGTGTTCATAGACAGAGCTCTCAATACCTTATATAAGATGTCTCTGAAAGACTCTGCTATGAAGTATACATGCAATAATGAGACAAGGTGAGTGAGGTAATATCTTTTACTGGACCACCTCAGCAGTGGCGACAGCAGCTGCAGGCAAGCCCAGGGGCAAAGTGAGAGAAGAGGCCCTGGCTCCCCTCCCCAAAGGTTGGAACGGGGTCCAAGGGTGGAGGGGGCAGGGCTTAGGACAGTCACCTCTGAGCTACCCATCCTCCCTCAGAGCTGCATGCAGAGTAGCAGCACAAAGTAGAGGTGGTGGCCAGAGCTCTGGTCCCCGTTGAAACTCCAGGCCCAGGGGCAACTGCCTACTTCGTCCCTCGCCCCAATCAACCTGGACCAGCTGGACAGCTGGTGAGAGAGACAAGCTTTTGTGCTTACACAGAGCTCTTCTAAAGGTCTGGGATATGTACTCAGAGTGTCACAGCTATAAATACAAGGGGAAAAGATTGTATAGCATAACTAGGACCATTCAAAATGAAGAGGCTCATTAGCAGCCCTACAGTCAGAGGCTGGGCCTACACTACAGAGTTTTGTCGACAGAAATTACTGTTGGGACCTAGTTCCTGACAGAATCTCTGTTGACACCACACATCCACACCTAATAGAGGCTCCCCTGTGTCAACTCCCTCTGTCAACAGAGAATGGCCAGGCTGCCTGGACCTCTCTCAACAGAACAGCTAACTGGAAGTTCTGCAAACAAGGCTGCCAGATGAATCAGAAGCCCTCTCTGTTGACAGAGGGCACCCCGGAGCATCTACACTATTTTTTTGTTGACAGAATCTGTCGACAGAGGTGTTATGCTTCATATGGGAGCGACTTAACTCTCCTGAGAAAACTGCTACGTTCTTGTCAACAGTTTCTCGACAGAATGTATTTATAGTGAGGATATTCCGTGAGTTGTGTTGACAACACCTCAGTTTTGCATAGTGTAGACACAATCATAAGGAAGAAATGAATTTGCATGAAGGCAGCTGAGGGGGGTTGTTCGTGGATTATAGCTTGCCTCACCAAGAGAAGTTGGTCCAATAACAGATATTACGTCCCCACTTTGTCTCTCCAATATCCTGAGACAAGCACAGCTACAATAATGCTGTATATGCAATAGTGAGGCATTTGTTTCAGGGTGTTGTGGTGTCAAGAACTCTAAATCCATCAGCCCAAATTGATTGCACTGAAGCAGCAGATGTAATCTAACCAACATTAGGACACCATGTGATATGCTTATTATGCAAATAGGATAATTCTCTTGGATGTAAGCCCAACTAAGCACTGGAGTGTGTTTTGGGAAAAGAGGAATGAAATTATTGGAATAATTATTAAATGCATAAAACAGATACTATGTGGTGAACTTGAGTATAGAACAAAACAGTTTAGGGGTGTAAATGTGTGAGTGTATCTAGAAATAATTTCTGTCATAATCTATCAAGCATGTTGTTAATATACAAAGGGAAAAATTATGCTCTCAAATAGGCATGCTGAGCTCTCATTAACTTTGAAGGCAGCCACTTTCACAGTGCCAAAGACCACATCTTATCCAAAATGCAAAATGTCAGGCTTTGTTGTAGTGGAAAGAGAAAGTGAGAGTGTTTGTAAGAACATGAAGCTTAAATATGGATGGAAAAAATAATTACTTACTTTTCCATTTGAAAAGTGTCACTCCTTTCCTTTTACATAAACTGAATTAATTCCTATTAAACACATTCTTATTCTGCTAGAAAAGCAGAAGCAAGGAAAAGAGCCAAGTAAATCATAGAAGTTAGAGATAGAAAAAGTCATATTAACTCATCTAGAGCATCATCTGCCAATAAAGGTCTGTTCCCTGTAGTATATTATCTAGTAATTTAGCCATTGAAAAATACATATGAAATACATTAAATGAACCATAAAAACTAAAGGGTAAAGGGTGGGGAAGAGGCATTGTACATAAGAATCTTCTCCAGAGAAAAGAGAGAGACAGACAAAATGAACCATACACAGAGGTAAACATTCCATTTATTGCTAGAAATTGCTGGTGATGGAAAATAACCATCAGAGGAAAAGCTCATTGATTCTTTTTCTTTAATGGGCTAGCATTCTTATGTCATACATGGTAAAAAAATTTTCTCTGAAAAAGTTACATTATTTGTATTTGTTTCTTAATATTTATCTGGAGCTAGATTCATAATACTGGTGGTTTATAAGTGTTTTGCATAGTATTTCAATCCAGTATCTGTCTGTTGGTCTTTGTTTGTTCTAAAGCATCTGTCAGGCTCACTAACTGTAGGGTGTGCATATATAGACCGAGAATGGCCAAACTTGCCAACCCTACGAACCACACAATAACCTTCAGAAGCTTGAGAGTGGCAATTTATGAATGATCTGATTGACGGGGGGCAGCACCTACCAGCCAGCAGAGCTTCTGTCCTGGTGCCCCACCCACCCCCTCACATAACGTCCTTAATTCCTGCCAGGCATAAGCCTCTATTTCCTTCACCCCACTGTGGGGCAGAAGCTACAAGCTCACACTTGCCTAACCTTGTAGGCGGAGCAGAGATTGGGAGGGAGTTTCTGCAAGCTACATTGTAACTGTACATTTGCCACATGTCACTCACGAGCCACAGTTTAGCCACAACCCAATATAAGCTGGGATTCATGTGAGCACTATTGTTCCTATTAACATCAACACTCAAAGACTGCAATTTAGGGTATTCTGCAGTTATTCTAATTAAATCTGTTTTGTGTTTAAATCTACTTCTAGACGCCAGCAAGAGACTGTTTGGATTTCTCTCTCATTCCCTAGAATGATTTTTCTCTGTTTAAACAAAAGGCAAACATCTATTAAGGTCATCATTTTTGATAGTTGTGCTCCTGTGGGACAGTGAAGATCACAAAACCCAGAGCAAGTGCTTGAGAGCTCTGGATAAAGCATTATCGGTCAAAGGGATCTGGCAATGGAATAAATTTCCACGGGAGTTTAAGAGAAAGCAGAATTGAATTGTCTTAAGAGAACCCTGCAAAACCCTTCCTTTTAAAAGCTAAAATACAAATCAACCTAAAAGAACACATGAAAATTAAAATAAAGTAATTAAAAACCTGTAATATAAAAAGTAACCCTAACTTACTGACTTTGAAAAATACCTTCCAGCAGAGATTTTACCCCTAGAAGGGGAGAAATATTAGAGACTACTTGAAGTCCACTGGGGACTTTGCTGTTGCTATTGACTGTATGTGAAAGATGATCATAAAAACATAGATGTAGCCGAGTGGATGTTTTGTATTTTTTTTTTTTTAGTATGCAGTAGCTACCACTAATGATGGGGAGGACGTATACTTTGCAATCCAGAAAGAATATTATGACAGCTATGTAACTGCTTTATGTTCCAAAGGCTGAGTGGAATTTCTGTGTCCGGTGAATGAAGCTCAAAGGAATGCATATGTAGATGATTTCTGATTCATGTTTCATCATATGTTGCAGAACTTCTTGGAAATCACTGCATCCCACAAATTGATATAAAACTGCCTTAGGGAGGACATCTTTCCTTTGTCTCTGCCTTTACGTGCATTCCTTTGTCTGCTGTTCCGTTTCTTTTGTGATAAGGAATTTAATAAACTTACTACAACAAATTCTCAATCTAAAATTTAGTTTTCTGCCCACAGAGAAAAGAAAAGACTCTCTCCCACTATTCACCAACTATTTGTGAAGTCAAATAGCTCCAGAGTATTCACCACCATTTTGTTGTATTTGGCTTGATTCCATGCTGAATTCTTGCAGGATTTGGTGCATATGGCATGACATAGTCATGCACAAGGTAGCCTATGATGCAGGGATGGAGTCAAACAAAACTCTGTAGGTTTCTTTACAAAAGAGCCTGACAAAACCTCCAAATAGGCCTGAATGCACTGACATAAAATTGCAGAAGTGTTGGACTACAAGGAACTTTGAGCCATCATCTAGTCTAATCCCCTGTACTCAAGGCAGTACTATGTCATATCCAGACAAAAGAGTAAGACTGTGTTAGCTGCATACAACTGGAGTTATGAAATATATAAAATCTCTCATACATCAATGGAACAAGAGACCCTGTAGTCTCCCTTTCCACTGGTGTGTAATAGGCTCTAGGTCAGGCATGTCAAGCTCAAAGCCTATGGAGGGCTGCACAAATGAAAACTGATGGCTTTCAGGGATACCAAAGAAAATGTACTTCTGTCAGAAAGTCTTAATTATTTATTATTATAGATTGTGTTTTAGGTATATTTTATAATATTTTTCAGGTCTTGTTTGAATATAATACAATAATTATAATTGATAATTTAATATGTATGACCACTTTCATCTCAAGAGACAGTGGTTAGTAGCGGCAGCAAGGATCTATAAGCAGTGTTTGAGCATGCAGCTTCTCTTGTGGCTTACCCATCCAATATTGGATTTGCACAGTCGATTGCAATAACTGCATGTCAGTCTATTTCCAAATTCTTGAGTCTGAGAGTTTTTCCTTCTAAGACGACCTTCTTTTGCCTGGCTTGCACATATACTATCGAAGGATGATGTGCCCTGTTGTAGCAATCATCACCAGGTATTTTGATCTGATGATGTAGATTCCCAGGATTTTGGATCCATGTTGAATTTTTTTTCATGGCGTTTTTGCCTGTATCCTTGAATCTTAGCTTTGGTCTGCCTCTTTTTCTCAATCCACATGACAGTTCACCAAAGAGGATTTCTTTGGGAAGATATTTGTCACTCATTCTTCTCACAGGACCAAGCCGTCGTAGTCTTCTGCTGTTGAGAATCGCTGTGAGGCTGGGTATGCCAGATCTTGACAGGACATCTGCATCTGAAACTTTATCTTGCCAGTTGATATTCATAATTCTGTGGTGGCAGTGAAGATGGAACTTGTTCGATTTTTTTTTTCTCCTGGTTTGAGTAAGTGGTCCATGTCTCAGATCCATATAGCAGGATACTCACTACATATTCCTGGTAGATTAGTATCTTTGTTTTCACTGTCAGCTTAGGATTGTTCCATGCTCATTTTGTAAGTCTGCCAAAAACAGTAGCTGCTTTCCCGATTCTGATGTTCAGTTCTTCATCCATGGATCAGTTTGTGATGACAGTATATTCAAGGTAACAGAATTGTTGAACCACATCTAATGGGCTGTTATCCCGAATGACATTGGGTCGCTGAGGTACACCTTGAGAGACTACAACAGTTTTCTTCATGCTTTTGTCAAGGGAAAACAACTTGCAAGCTCTGGATAGAGAATCCACCAGTGACTGTAGGATGTCTTCATTATGATGGACGAGAGCCTCATTATCTGCGAACAGCAATGAAGGGTCCTGTGGCACCTTATAGACTAACAGAAAAGTTTTGAGCATGAGCTTTCGTGAGCACAGACTCACTTCATCAGATGCTGCAAAAGTGAGTCTGTGCTCACGAAAGCTCATGCTCAAAACTTATCTGTTAGTCTATAAGGTGCCACAGGACCCTTCGTTGCTGTTACAGATCCAGACTAACACGGCATTACCTGCGAAGAGGAGCTCCCTAATGAGGACTTCGTTGACCTTAGTTTTGGCCTTGAGTCTTGCCAGGTTGTTGAGAGAGCCATCTTATCTTGTGTGGAGAAATACATTGCTGCATGAGTTTTGAAATGTGCAATTTAGTAGAACTGAGAAGAATATACCAAAGAGGGAAGGGGCAAGAACACACCCTTGTTTGACCCCACTGTTCACTGCAAATGGTTCCGATGTAGATCCATCATATTGCACAGTTGCTTTCATGTTTTCATGAAAGGATGTTTTGAGTGTCAGTAGGGTCGGTGAGCAGCCAATCTTGGTTAATACTCTGTATAGTCCTGATCTACTCGCTGCGTCAAATGCCTTTGTTAAGTCCACAAGTGCTATGAATAACAGCTTTCCTTGTTCTCTGCATTTTTCCTGGAGTTGTCGAAGTGAGATAATCATGTGAATTGTTGACGTGCTAACCCTGAAGCCACATTGTGTTTCTGGATAGACTCGATCTGCAAGTTTTTGCAGGCATTTGAGAATGATACAAGCAAATACTTTGCCTGTAATGCTCAGTAATGAGATGCCTCTGTAGTTGTTGCAGTCATCCTTGCCCTCTTTGCTTTTATAGAGAGTGAAGATGTTTGCATCCTTCAAGTCATGTGGGGCATCTCCTGCTCTCCAACATTTCAGGAGTAAATAATAGAGGTAGAAGATGTGCACAGCCTTGTTTGCCTTCAGGACTTCAGCTGGAATTCTGTCATTTCATTGTGCTTTACCATTGGAGAAAGCATAAAGAGCTTGAGAAAGTTGCTCCTCGGTAGGCTCTGCATCTAGCTCAGACATTTCTGGAAGGGTTAGGATGAGGTTGTCAAGTTCAGGTTGTATTGTACGCTCATGGGAATAAAGACCTGAGTAGTGTTCCACCCATCTGGACATCTGCATCTTCTTGTCTGTGATCACCTGTCCATTTAAATCATGGTTTCCCAAACTGGGAGGCGTGCCCCTCTGGGCGTGTGTGAAGAAATTCCAGTGGGGTCGCGAGGTGACCCAGCTCTCTCCATTGTCCCCCCACCTGGAGAAAGATCCAGCCTTTGCTTCTGACTCTCAGCCCCTGCCATTTTATGTGGGTGACCTGGCAAAGCTGCTACAAAAAGCAGGCAGCCAGCAAAGACCCTGTGGAGCTGGCTGCCTTCTGCAAATGACAGTGAGTGTGGGTTAGGTGGGGAGTAGGAGGACCATGGGGTTAGATAGAGGACTGAGGGCACCTGGCTTTGTGAGAGGGCATGGGATGGGCTCGGGTGGGTGGCTCACAGAGCTTGTGGGGCTCGGCTGGCTGTCCAGCTTGCGGGATGCATGGGACTCAGGAGGCTGGCCCCAGCAGAGCAGGGCTTGGGCTGGCCCTGGCAGCGTGGGGTTCAGGGGCTCAGGATGGTTGGTAGGTGGATGGCCCTGGCAGCATGGGGCTTGGGCAGGCAGCTCGAGCAGCTGGGGTGGGTGGGTGGCTGGTTCCAGCAGCGCAGGGCTCAAGTGGCCAGCAGGCAGGTGGACAGCTGGCCCCGATGGCTGGCGGGCGAGCGGGTGGCTGGCCTCAGTGGCATGGGGCTCAGGCAGCTGGCCAGCTAGGGCTGCACCAGGCAACCACAAAAGGCTAAGAAAAATTATTTGTGCTGATTTTTAATTTTAAATAATATTTTTATAGAAGTTTTTGTGTTTTTTTCAAATTACAAATTGAATTTTTTGTTAAAGGGGTTGGATGATGGTAAAGAAGAGGTGGGGAACATGAGGGTTTCTCAAAAATCTAAAGGGGGGCGTGATGCCAAAAAGTTTGGGAACCGCTGATTTAAATGCTTGAGTGGGGCAACTTTGGTAATGTTTGGTCTGAGTGCTTTCTTCAATCCATCATACATAGTTTTCAGGTTGCCCAAGTCAGATGCCTTTTGAATATGATAACAGAGATCGGTCCAATACGTGTTCACACACCACCTGTATTCTCTCTGAAGAACAGATCTTGAATGTTAAAGTTGATCTCCTGTGCTTTGAGATGGATTCTTTATGTTATTCAGATGTGCCTTGTGTTTTTCTTCAAGAAGACATCTAAGAATGTCAGCATTTTCATCAATCCAGTCTTTGTTAGATAATTTACATATTCTGAAGGCAGATTTGGCACATTCGTATATTGCATCTCTCAGCCTGGACCATGTTTCATCAACTGTTTGTTGGTCAGGTTTGTGTTCCATTTTGCGAGTGAGATCAGCTGCGAAGACAGAGCATTTCAACGCATCTCTAGTATTGAGGGTATTGATTTTTGGCTTACTGCATTCCTTTGTCATATCGAGTTTCTTTGGGACAATTTTCACTCTGCTGATGATCAAGGAGTGATCAGTGTCATCATCTGTTCTGTGATATGTGCATGTAATTTTGACCACATTGAGATGTTTCCTGAGTACCATACAAGGTCAAGTTGATGCCAGTCACTGGACTGGGTGGCGCCATGAAACCTTGTGACACTCTTTCAAGTTAAAGAAAGTATTAAGTGATGCAGAGCTGATTCTGAGAACTGAATTCTAGAAGTCTTTGACCATTTTCGTTCATTTTCCCAACACCTTGATGACTGAGGCAGGCAGGCCAGGACTGATGGTCGCAATCATCTCTTAAATTGAAGTCACCAAGGATGTACAGTTGTTCACCTGTTGGAAAGGAGTCAATAACTTTCTGACAATTATAATAAAAGCAGTCCTTGTCTTTGGCGCACGTCGCCAACATGGATGCATAAGCACTGATAATGTTGACATATCCTGACTGGTGCAGAGCTTCAAGGATATAATATGTTCTGAATCAGCTGTAGGTGTTTTGATAGATTTCAGCAGATTGTTCGGAACAGCAAATCCAACTTCGTGGAGCTGGTATTCCTCTGAACTCAATCCCTTCCAGAAGAAAACATAGTTGGTTTCTTTCACTGACCCAACATCTGCCAGCCTGGTTTCATGGACAGCAGCAATGTCAACATTCTGTTTGTGTAGCTGTTGATCTATGTTTCATAGTGAGTCAGTGTTTGTAAGATCATGGGCAGATTCAAGTCCTGGACACATGGTCTGCACATTCCAGCTACCGAGCTGGGGGCAAGTTGATTTATTATTTTTGTTTATGGTGATTTTTGATTTTTGGTCTATCCCCATGCACCCAATGAGGAAGGCAGATGTGGCGGGTCAGCACCTTATTGACCAGTGGCTGCCTGGCTTGAGGCGAGCAGTAGCTGACCAGTGGAGTGCAATGACCCCTCCCTCCATCGAAAGTGACCTGTGGCATCCTCTTTGCCAGTTGAGGTGGGCTTATAACCCGTAACTGCCACTTCTTATGTTGTTTCCATGCTATCAGCAAGGATGGCATGTCCTCTCCATTTGACACCCTCTTACAAGCTGTATTGCCTGGGCTAGTGTTTGGAGCAAGTGCGTTGCCCAAGCGAAACTGTCCCCCTCTCAGTAGCCCCAGTTGAATCCGAAGGAAAGACAAAAGTCAGTACATTTGGAACTGAGGTGACTGCAAGGAAATGCCGGAAAGCACGATGGATGTATCCTCCCTGCTAACCACCTTAGTGTCTCCACTCCAGATTTTCTGTGGGTTTACTCCCATAGCCTGTGGGTCTCCCGAACTTACCCACATGGCAATGGGGAATTTTTCGACAGGGCTGTCTTCCCTGGGGTGACATAAGGGCTACGTCTACACATGCCCCAAACTTCGAAATGGCCATGCAAATGGCCATTTCGAAGTTTACTAATGAAGCGCTGAAATGCATATTCAGCGCTTCATTAGCATGCGGGCGGCAGTGGCGCTTCGAAATTGATGCGCCTTGCCGCCGCGCGGTGCATCCAGATGAGGCTCCTTTTCGAAAGGACGCCACCTACTTCGAAGTCCCCTTATTCCCATCAGCTCATGGGAATAAGGAGACTTCGAAGTAGGCGGGGCCCTTTCGAAAAGGAGCCCCGTCTGGACGCGCCGCGTGGCGGCAAGGCGCGTCAATTTTGAAGCGCCGCTGCCGCCCGCATGCTAATGAAGCGCTGAATATGCATTTCAGCGCTTCATTAGTAAACTTCGAAATGGCCATTTGCATGGCCATTTCGAAGTTTGGGGCACGTGTAGACGTAGCCAAGGAGTCATGCTCCCTTGGAGACCAGTGACCAAATCATGGTTCACATGCCATTTGGATTACCCAAAATAATTCAGGGACCCAAGTATCTCAAACCCTCATCTCATGCAGAATGAGGGGGCAGAAGCCATTCAGTCTGCTGACCAGCCATCATGCTTGGGGGTCTGTGCAGCACCCATGGGCTGCTGGTGCTGCTGTTGCTGCTGCCCCTGCTCAGGGCTCGTGGAGGACTAAATTTGAGAAGAAACACACCTATCAGTGAGGGAAGAAAGAGATAGAAGACACTGATGATAAGAGCAGACCAGGGAGAAAAGCCCAATCAGAAAAGCCAAAACATTTCAAAGTAAGAAGGGACAGATGATTTTGCTGTGAACATGCAAAGGTGTCAGACAGGACTTCTTGTTGTCTATACTAGAAGCATCTGTTCACACTAACTCTGTTGAGAGAGTTGTGTTGACAGAATCTTTGTTCACAGAGAGTGTATCTACACACAAAAGCAGATTGACAGAGTGATGCACTCTGTGGACAGAGAGCAGCCAGACTGGTCAGCCCTCTGTCAACAGAACAGTTGACTGGAAGCTCTGCAAACAGGGCTGGCTGGTGAACCAGAAGCCCTCTCTGTCGACAGCTGTATCTATGCTGCACTCCTGTCAGCAGAACTCTGTTGGCAGAAGCATTATTCCTCAATTTTTCAAGGGATAACACAGTCAAGACAAATGCTCTGCCAGGACTGTTGTGCACAGACACTTAAACCATTTTGCTAGTCTTTAAAGTGCTACTTGACTGCTTTTGGTTTTGATAGTGTATAGACTAGCGCAGCTTCCTCTCTGTCCCTGAGTTCTGTGGATGGAAGGCCTTTTCTGTCGACAAAACTCTATTGCCGACACAGCTTTTTTTTCCCCCCTGTGGCCAGCACCCGTCCCCGAAGGTGCTCTTCCTCACCCTATGAGATGTGTGCCTCTGGGCCAGGCAAACAGGTTCTCTGCCGAAGTGCCACTTTGTCCGTGGACCTTCCACGGGTTTTGTCGACACAACTGGCCGGCGTGCAGCGGCAAAGTGAAGGAAAGTCTCTTTCGCACCTGCCCGCCGGGGGGCAGCATTCCCGCCTTGCGGTGCCTGTTCGGTTCGCTCCGTCGGAGGGCAAGGGCGGGGGACGCGCCTTCAGCGGCTCGGGTGAGACCTTCCCCCCTGCACACCAATGGGGCGGGGGCGGGGGCGGGGGCGGGGCTTCCACTTTCCTGTGGCACCGCCCCGCGCCCTGTGTGTCTGTCCGTGTGTGTGTGTGTGTGAGGCAGCGGCCGGGGGCCGAGCCGCGGACCCGGAAGCGGTTGCGCCCACGGCAGGGGGCGGTGCGCGGGCTCTGCGGCTGCGGAGGCGGGAGGAGGGGGCGGCGCCGCTGCCGCTGCCGCTGCCGCTGCCGCTGGTGGTGGGTCCCGTTGCCGGCGGCGGGGCGGGGGAGCCCCGCGGGATGCGCTGGGGCGGCGGGCGGCCGCGCCGCAGACGCTGCGGGGCATGCTGAGCCCGGAGCGGCCGCTCCCCGCCGGGACCCGGCCGGCGGCCGCCGCGCTGCTGCTGCTGCTGCTGCTGCGAGGCGCCCGGGCGCAGAAAGGTGCGTGTGGGAGCCTGCGGGACGGACGGACGGACAGCCCACGGCGGCGGGAGGTTTGCAGGGATTCCCCTCCCCCTGCCCCTCACCCTTCCCCTGCGCCGCCCCAGCCGTCCTCGGCGCCCGGAGGGTGGTGTTGTACCCGCTAGGCTGCGGGTCCGCCCCCGCGGTCGGGGTGAACTGGGGGGGGGCAGCCCCCACATTTCCCGGTCTCCTGCTTGGGGGTAACCGGAGGCGAGTGCATCGCCCCCTCTCTGCCTCCCGGGGCTGCCCCCGTCCCCGCTGCTGCAAACAAAGGGGGGAAGAGGGGTCCTGTGTCCGGAGCCCCCTCCCCGCCCCAGTTCCGGGGCTTCACCGCTGCGCCGCGGGCTCTGGCGGCCTGGCGCGTTGTCACCCAGCCAGCGCTGCGTAGTGGGGGTGAGAAGACAGGCTGCATCCCCAGACCCCTGATCTCCGGTTCCCGTGAGAGCTGTGGTCGCTAGCCGAGGAGGTGCCTTGTACCGCCCCCGCCCTTTCCCATCAGTCACTGAGTGTTCCCCCAAGGGTAGAATGGGAGCTGGGGAAATGCCAACGCGTGCCCCAGTGTTGGCTTTGGCTGTGTCATCTTAATGTGACTTCAGCCTAGCTGGAAAGGTGAGGTGAGATGAGGTGGTTTCACGCAGGTGGGATGCTGGTGCCAAGGTGGTAAATGAAAGTGCAGCAGAAATGCTTTCCAGGGTTTGGGGAGCAGGAGTCTGTTTATTCCTGTGTTTTGTATCGTGTTATAGGGTGTGATTTCCTAGTCTGAGCTTCTCTGAATTTGTATGGTGCTTTATTTCTGAAGTGATTTCAAGACAGGCAAGAAAATGGAAACCATGAAAAATGAAAGTTCAGGAGCTGGTGGTTAAAGGTTGTACTAATGTTGGAGCAGACAGTGTATATATGAAATAAAATTTGGCTTCTTTAGGATCTCAGTACAGTATATTGACAACTTAAAGATTTTTTTCTTTCCATTATGTGTGCAGACTGGCATCATCTAGAAGGCAGGAGGTACAGGTGGTTAGTTTATGAAACTCCAGTTGTAGACAGTAGAGACAGGTAACATAATTTGTGTATCAAAACAAAAAAGCAGTAAAGTAGCACTTTAAAGACTAACAAAATAATTTATTAGGTGAGCGTTTGTGGGACGAACCCACTTCTTCAGACCATAGCCAGACCAGAACAGACTCAATATTTAAGAACAAAAAAGCAGTAAAGTAGCAGTTTGAAGACTAACAACGTTTATTTTGTTAGTCTTTGAAGTGCTACTTTACTGCTTTTTTTTAATAGTGTATAGAGTAGCATGGTTTTCTCTCTGTTATGCATCAATATTTAAGGCATAGAGAACTAAAAAAAAAAAGGAGTCAAGTAGCACTTTAAAGACTAGCAAAATAGTTTATTGGGTGAGCTTTCCTGGGACAGACCCACTTCTTCAGACCGTAGCCAGGCCAGAACAGACTCAATATTTAAGGCATAGAGAACCAAAAACAGTAAGCAAGGAGGACAAATGAGAAAAAGATAATCAAGGTGAGCAACTCAGAGTGCAGGGGTCGGGGGGAGGTCAAGAATTAGATTAAGCCAAGTATACAGAGGAGCCCCTATAGTGACTCAGAAAGTTCCCGTCCCGGTTTAAACCATGTGTTAATGTGCCGAATTTGAATATAAAAGCCAGCTCGGCTGCTTCCCTTTGAAGAACGGTGCGAAAATTCTTTTTCAGTAACACCAAAACCAGAACCAAAAAAGTAATCAAGGTTGACAAATCAGAAAAAAAATTATCAAGGTGAGCAAATGAGAGAGTAGAGGGGCGGGGGAGGGGGGAATCAAGAATTAGATTAAGCCAAGTTTGCAGAAAAGCCCCTATAATGACCCAGAAAATTAGCATCCTAGTTCAACCCACCTGTTAATGCGTCTAATTTGAATATAAAAAAGAGTTCAGGAGCCTCTGTTTCCAAAGTAGTGTGAAAATTCCTCTTCAGTAAGACGCAAACTCTTAAGTCATTACCAGAATGGCCCACTCTATTAAAATGTCAGCTGACCGGTTTGTAGATCAGGAGTGTTTTTATGTCTGTTTTGTGCCCATTAACTCTTTGTCTAAGAGAGTTTGAAGTCTGTCCAATATGAACTAAAGGGACATCTTTAGTAGAAAAGACCAGAACATGTGCTCTTCTTTTCGGGAAATTAATGCGTTGTCTTTTTTTTTTTTTTTTTTTTGGAAAATAACTGTACACTTTAGTCTACTAGAATTTACAAGTCAAATTTTGTCTTTTTGAGGATGGTGAATGAACAGATTAATGTAATACTGCTTTGATCTTATCAAAACAGAAAAGCAGTTCAGTAGTACTTTAAAGAATAACAAAATAATATATTAGGTTATAAGCATTCATGGGACAGACCCACTTCTTCAGACCATAGCCATACCTGAACAGACTCAATATGTAAGGCACAGAGAACCAAAAATAGTAATCAAGATTGACAAATCAGAAAAATTGTAATCAAGGTGGGCAAATCAGAAGAGCAGAGGGGATGTGGTTTGCGGGGGGTGGGGGGGCAAGAGTGAGATAAAACAAAGTGTGTAAAAGAGTCCATATAATGGCCCAAATAATTCGCCTCCCGGTTGCAACCACTTGTTAATGTGTCGAATTTGAATATAAAAGAGAGCTCCGTACTCTCCCTTTGCAAGCGATCCTTAAAGTTCCTTTTCAGACTTAACAGGGCTATCTCTCTGTTACTATTCAGCATGCTTTGATCTTATGGTTGAGGGAATTCTCACGTCTTAAAAATCTGAATTCTGTAGCTAAATAAAATATTTCTTCCTCAGATCTTTTTTTTCAGTTTACTTTGTTTCTGACTATGCCTGAGAAATAGTGATGCTGGCTATACAATTTTGTCTGTTCTTGCATGTATCTTTCACATGCTAATACAGCAGAAGAAAACATTCTTTAAAAATCACAAAGTACGGTGGCATTTGATGACAGGTATCATACTCTATTGACATTTAACTTATGTTTTGAACTGTCAGAGTTTGCCCAAATTGTAGTATTGAAACCATACAGTTCTGGCATTCCATCTTATTTCCAGCTAAGTGAATTAAAATATATATTGTGTTGAAAAGAACACAGCTTCACTATAAAGCAGTTGCCATAACAGCCACAGGAATGCCTCATTATAAATGGAAGGAAAAAATTGTCCATTTGTTTGCAATTGGGAATGCAAACTTTTTGAGATGTCCATTCATGAAATAGTTTGGAAACCCGCACACTAATTTTCAGATTGATGTTGTTCTTTGAAGTCACATTTTAGGACCTCTCTCCTGGATTTGAACACTTCTGTGAGATAAGAACTAGATTAAATCACAACTTTTGTTTAAAAAAAGGAGCGGAAGAGGAGTGTGTGCTAAAGCTTTGTGGCTCCTATGTTGTCAATTTCAGTGCTGCTCAATGTGACTGAATGTCAAGACATGGTAGAAAAGATAAATTGGTTGTACAGTAAACTCTTTCATATCTGGCATTCTATCATCTGGAGCTCTCAAATAGCCGGCATTTTAACCATAAGTAAATTTTAGTTGTGTTTTCCATAAGTACTGTATAGTGAAAATAAATACAAATAAACACACCAAATACAGTATGTTTACAGTGTGCAGTACTACTGTTGTTGGTAAATAAAGTATTCTGCATACATTTTTGTTTGTTTCTCAGTATCTTATCTTCTTTTTCTTTAGTGTTATGCATTACTAGGTATACCTCTCTCTTATCCAGAATATCTGGCAAACTCCCGGTGTTGGGGTTGCTGGATATGAAAGAGTTTACAGTATATTTTTCCTTTTCAAAAAATATTTTTCATTTTTGGCAAAGATTACTATCAATGAAAACACTTCTTCCCTACGTAATGCATAAAAAAATTCCATGAGAAACTCTTATACGCAGAATGTACACAAACACCTATGTTTAAAAGACCATGATTGAGATTGCAACAGCGGGCAAGCAAAAGGTCACATAATACCTGTGTAATCTTAATTCAGTCCCCTTGTGCCATATTTATAATGATGTAGTCCTTAATTACATGGTCATACTGATTGAACCTCTCAGATCCAGCACACTATCATCTGGCAACATCCATAGTTGAGCATGATATTACTTCGTTGGAAGAACCACTTATCGTGGCTGTGGCCAAGTTTCCTACAGTTCTGTAAAGTTTGTTACAGCCACCAGTCCTGGCTCTCAGTGTTCTATGCTGCAATTTAGCTGTAACTTACCTCTAAATGACTTCGAAGAGCCCAGTAAGCAGCAGAAGTGTTTGTAATATTAGTAAACAACATTGATCTCCCATGGTTCAGCAAATTCTCTTGTTTGGCACTGGTCAGGTCAGAAGGGTGCCGGACTAGAGAAGTTCAACCTGTACTATTTTTTCCAAAGGAACCCTGCCTCATTCAGTGTGCAGAATGGATGGTGCTCACTTAATGAGAAACTTCATTATTATTTTTTTGCCTCATTGCTTAGCATGATTAATTGCTTCAAGGGCTTTTTTATGAAGAATATCACTGTAATATCAAAGTGCTTAAAAATGTTAAATTATCTTCACAACAATACCGCTGTGAGGTGAGTGGGTCTGTGATCACCATTTTACACAGAAGAGTACGATGAAAAGTTTCCGCAAATTTGGGCTGTTCCATTTGAAATATTAAAATCTGATTTTTCAAGTGCTTAATGTTATATAACATTGTGTACATTCAAAACACCACTTCCACTGGCTTCATTAGCAGATATGAATGGTTCTGCTAATCACGCCTCAGGGTCTCAAGTCAGTCATGTATAAAATGGAGAACACACAGTCAGTGACACCCCACCCCTGCTGCCTCCCCGAAAACTTTGGTTTAATGATGATTTGCCCAGCCTCACATAGGAATCATCCAGTGAAACCACTACCATATATGGGTTCATAGTAAGGACCAGCAAACAGCAAAAAGATGCCAAAGGTGAAAAGATTGCTCGATTCATTTATGCCACAAATTCTCCTTTTCACATTGTTCAACAATAAACACTCAATTGATATGGTTGAGTCCTTACAACCAGGATGTGCTCGACCTGGTTGAGCATGTATTGGTGGAAGATTGCTAGATGCAGCGTATGAGAAGAAACGTCAACAGTGCACAAGGCATACTGAGGGGAGATTTGCCAGTTTAAGCACTGATGTTTGGAACAATGCACACAATGATCCAATAATATGTGTCTGTGTGACAGCTGAAGCTGCGGTTGCATATCTTTCAGAAACAATAGCTACTTCGTGAAATGCCCACACGAGGATATTAAAAAGAAGTGTCAATTAAGGTTGTAATAAACAGTGAGCAAAAATCCACATGGGCAGTTTTGTCACAGTGTTTCAAATATGGCAAAGATAAGACGATACTTAGAAGAAATGGAAGGATACTATATAGTGACTAAAGTGGCTATTTAATGCATCTTTTAGCCAAAGACTTTGGTAGATGTTCTCCAGGAACAAAAGACAATGCTAAAGTCACACAATATATCTGTACCAACTATTTTGCTTCAGCTTCACTAATGAGAGCAAGAGGATCCAGACCAATTCTTCTTCAACATGTGTGATGAACTTCTGTGGTTGGTTGATTTAAACAATTTATGAAGAAGTGGCCTAGTCTGTTTTTTTTTTTTTGGTTGGGGAAAGAAGGGGAGAAGTGGAGAAGCATGATAAAATTGGCACAAGTAACTTGTCCAAAGTATCTAACATTGGATTACAGAGGATATTCTTAGTATTCCAAAGTGTATATCCATAGCCTTAAATGTCAGAAAAAATGCTGCTGCACTGGTGATTCTCTCAAAATTTGGAGACGTTGACAAAAGAAATACCTCACCAAAAAGTTAAACTGAAGGCAATAAAGAAGGGACTGGATCAAGCACTAACTCCACCTTATTTTCCTGTGAACATTCCCAGCTTTAGATATAAAGGTAGATGTTTAACTTCTGAAGAAGATGATGCTGCTGTGGCAAGGGCATCTCGTAATTATCCTCAGTTATGGAAGTCATAAGAAGTTTCAGGGCTGGAGTGAAACCATTTAATCAGTACGTGTTTGCTGAAGTTGTAAGCAAAGTCACCCCCCTGAACTGATGGAAATAATTAGCCAGTCACCTTGAAACAGTTGCTAAGTCACATTTTTGCAGCAGTAGCTTCCTTTGCAGGCACAGAGAGAACTTTTTTCATAGTTTGATATATTTCATACAAAACTAAGAAATTGGCTGGGAGTTGAAAAAACAGGAAAACTCATTTCTTTTTGTCTATGAATAAGAATGACAGTAGGAGTGGGGAAGATGATACCTAGTTATATATAGGGACACCATAATTTAGTGTAGTGATCACTTGTCTGTTAGAATTAATAACATTTGAAAAACTGGGGGGAAAAGTCAGCAACTCAGGAGACTGGTGCAATTGCAAATTTGAAACCTTTATGTAAGATTTAAAATTTAGCTTGAGAGCTGTTGTGTTTATGTGCAAGATTTAGTTCTTAATTCTAGACGTTCTGCTGCTGCATCTGTCACTTGACATAAAGTAATGAATATTATGAATTTGATTTTCATTTATTTGGGAAATAATAACAATCTTAAACACCCACAAATTATACCCTCTTACATGTTGTAAATTAATGTTTTAGTGATCAGATTTATACCATTGTGTAAGAAATATGTGAAGATGTATTGTAGTAAACTTGATTTAAATCAAGAATGTTCTCTTGGTGATTTAAATGAATCTACCCTGGCACAAGGGGACTGCTTTCAGGTTGCACAAGTTACTCACTAACTTTCGAGTGCTCAACTTTACATGCTTAATAATTTTCTTTTAACTTTTTTGTACCTGTAATTTTCTGGGTTAAAAATAAAATTAACTCTGAAAAAATACTGACACACAATTGGAATCTTTAGATCCATCCTCTGGGCTTCTGCCAGTTATGCTGACGGCAATAGTAATTTGTCATCTGCTCTATGTAGAACAGCACTTGAACACACTGAGAAAGTTTGCCATTGAGTTTTATGGTTGTTTGTTGAAAGCGGAAGAATGGTGAGAATCAGTAACTTTTAATTCCATTTCAGCTGTGGAGGAAAGTGTGCTCTTCTGCCATTCCTCTGAACTTGAGTAACTTGACTCAGTCTGTGCTACCCACCTCTGTTCCAGTCCTGTTTCTTTCCTCCCAGCTCCTCCTGCAGTTCAGTTTTCCTTAACTTGTCAGTCACCTCTCCACTGCAATCTCCTTGCCTAGCCAATCCTAGTCTCTTAATCTGGGTTGTCCACACATTCCCAGACTCCTTTTGCCCATCTGTGCCTCTCTTCCTCCTCAGATGTCCCCACTCCCAACTGACTTCCAGTTTCCCTGCCTGGGCTCCTTTTCCAATCTGTGTCTTAATTGTCCCCAACCCACCAGTTCCTGTTCCCAGTTCTCAAACCTCCACCCCCATCTCTCATGTTGTTATCCCTCCTTTCACATACTTCATTCCCTATCCCACCTTAATCCCCAGTCTTCTTGACAAGCCAGACACAGTTTCCTTCTTTTCTTCATGGACAGCTTCAAATCCCTGTTGCTCTATCCACTCCCCTCCTCAGCTCCTAGATCCAGTGCACTCTGCAATGACTGACCTTTATCCCATCTATAGTTGAGTCAGACAGCTTTCTCCTCCATGCTTCCTGGGCCCACTCAGCAGGGGAGTGATTGAGAGCACAGTAGGCACAGACTCCCTGTTCTGAGTTCTGGAGCCTAGTCATGGCTTGAAGTCCAATGCTGAGGTTGCAGGGAAACTCTTGTTTAGGCCCTGGCTGGGACAGACCCAGGACAGATGGAATTTTCAAGGTATTTAGCTCTGAAACTCTGGCAAGCCTTGAGTGACCATGTGCAAATTGGGAATTTTCAGATGCAATAACTTATCCACGTTTGGGTGGGTTTTCATGGGTATGGCAAAAGATACATTACTAAAAAAGAGGTCACCCTTTGGTAAATTTCAAGTTGCTGTTCCAGAGTCTGGAGTTCGTGGAACTTCTCTATGAAAATGTCTCAAGAATTGTTTAACGTGAGCAAAATAATGTATCTTTTCCTAGTCTCATTCTCAAAAATGGCAAAACTGTTTTAGGTGATGTTTTCCAAAAAATTCAGTCAGAGACAGATACCCAGGACCAAATATTTCAGTTTAAAGGGTTACAGTTTGATAAAGGTATAAGCAACTGAAAACAGAGTTTTATAATGGGAAGTGCTGGGCAATCTGAATAATGGATAGTACTGCCAGCCCCACTTCTAGTAGTCTGAATATAGTTTGATAATTTCCTTGTGTGTTTTGCAATATAATCTTCTATAAGGTAACAGAAGGTAGAATATGCATGTCACCTTGTAAGTGCTTTATCCTGAGTGTAGAAGAATGCACATTGTTGTAATAAGTATAGTAGCAATTATTCAAAAGCATTATATCATTCCACAAATAAGAAATGTTACCAACTGCTAGAAAGCACATGTGCATTCTTGCCATGCACTAGATAGTTTCACATTCTTATTAATAGTCAAAAATTAACATTAGTTTTTGTGTCTTGTGGACATACTTATCTGCTATTGGTCATTTGTAAAACAGCCTGCTGTTTGACATGTTATAAACATAATGGCTGTAGATAATGAGGAATTAGTAAGGTATCCAACATGCAGTTTCTCAAATTACTTCGTAGTGAAGACCATGTTCAGTACAGACTGTCTCTTGGATTGCCACCGATACTATTCACAGTTGGGCAGACCATGTCCCTTTGCACTTGTGATTATATAACATCCCTGGGGCAACGATAGCCGTTGTTTACACAGAAAATTGATATTGGGAAAGTATTTAATGTATTTTTTAGCTGCTTTTAATGCAGTGTACCAGCTGGAAATGAGAGAGAGAGCGCCAGCTTCATATAATCAGCCAGCTCTCTATGGACTGCATTTTGGGAACTTCTGCACTGAACAGATGTTCAGCTATTGTCTTGTACTCAGTGTGGCCTGTTTGTTAGTTAAACCTAAGTTATTTTGGCTGTCCTATAACAAAATGAGAAAGTGAGAAAAGAACACTTGCTGTTTTCCATCATAAAATTTCAGAAATGTTCCCGTAAATTGGAATTTATTGAAATTGTTAGGGTCAGGGTTTAATCAGTAAAGCAGCTAGTCCAGTTGGGGTGATATATTATGGAGGCATCTGTAGTGACTCCATACTTAAGGTTGTGTTGTAATTTACATTTAAAGCAGGAGTAAATTCCCTTTGTTTTATTTCTTTGGATTTAGGCTCCAAATTTGACACATACAAATGGGTGAGGATAGTTGAATATTCTATGTATTTTTTTCAATAAAATCTTTAACTTTCGGATATTAACATGTGCCTCTTTGAAATTTAGCTTTTCTCCATTGTTATGCTTTCTTCTAACTGACTGTTACCACCACAAATGCCAAACTGTAGAAATATGTATATGGATATAAGCTATTTTGAATTTTCAAAATCAAATGCATGAGGAATTATTTCACTTTAATTCTTATAAATGAGGCATGAAAAATCTTCTTCTTCAAATATCTGTGATGACTAGAAGTCTTTTCAAAATGCATGTCTTCGACTTCTGGACAGTTTAAGGTCTCTCTCTCTCTGCCTACATCCATGCTATAAGATAAATTCGATTTTTATTAAATTTGATTTTTGTAACACTGGGTTTTATACATTCAGATTTGAGTATGCTCACCTCCCCACAAGGTCCCCACAAATTTAAGTTAGTGCTGCCACAGTAAATAGACAAAGATCTGTTGTTGCCACAATACACTGCTGCAATCTATCCCACAGTCCCCTCAGCCCTGTAACATTCTGGGTTTTTTTGCTGACATTGGGAAAAAATGCTCCACAGGTGGTTGTAGGTATGTGATGTCATCTTTCCACATTGCATTGCCCTCATTCCCCTCCCATGGAAAGCAAACGGCCAGTTTTTCAGAAGGAAGGAAGAAAGAAAGGAAAAGTAGGGAATCCCAGGCAAAAGAAAACTAAATAGGTTGGCTTTAGAAGGTGACTGAACTGTGTAAAATGGTTGCTCAACTGCTTTTCCCCCTGTTGAAAGAACACCTTCACATTAATCCCTTGAAGTATGACTTCTGCCTGATCAGCCAGCTAGCACACCAGGCTGGGGGACTGTCTTACCCACGTGCCAGAATGACTCTGTGCTCTGGGGTCACCCAGGTGATTGTGCCATGTCAACTGGTCCCTCAGCTACTTTTCCCCCCTTGAAACCACAGTGTGGTGTGACCGGTCTTAAGGAAGCCATTTGATAAGGAATTTGCCGAAAGAAAGCGTCAACAAAGATCCCTGAAGTAACTGAAATCTCTTGCTTTTATAACTGAATTATCAAAGATTTTATAAAAAGCAGATAAAACATCATCTCTGATAATATTATGAGAATAGATTACAGCTTGTGATATCCTTCTGTTATTTATTAAAGCCTTTGAGGAAAAGCAGTGGTCCTCATTTAAACACATCTAGATTTTTCAAGAGTTATTGTTTGAAAGAAAGCAGTGGACTAATTGTTAATCCAACTTAAAATCACATGCTGTAGACTTAACTGCAACTAATAATGGAAACAATTCAGTTCACTGAAAACAAAAAGTGCTTTCTGGAAAGGGAGCCAACTTTCCAAAACTTGCTTTGGTACAATGGTTTGCTCTACAGGGTTGGGGCGGAAGCTGAAGAACAAGTTGACATGGTCCCTTCAGGGGCTTTCTCCGGATGGGGAGAGGGGGTAGCCCCCTCCATACATTGATGGGTGGGGGTTGTAGCTGAGGGACCAGTTGATATGGTCCCTTCAGGGGCTTTCTGCGAGCCTCCTGGCGCATGGTGCCCCACCAAAAACATAGCAGAAACCAAGCTCCCTGGCTCGGGTTGCCTATGAGGGGCCATTGAGGTTCCCCGGCTCCCCCAGCAACAGCTAGCCCTCGACAATCTTTGCGCAGGAAGGAGATTTCACTGTGTGCAAGCCAGGACATGGTGCTGTCTGGAAGCATGGTCTGCACTGCACCGCAGGCACATGCTTTTATTGGGTCCGGGACTAGCCATGTGATGTGGTTGGGTGGAGGATTGACCTCTGACTGCATGGCACCTGTGAGGAAGGAGGGGCTGCCCTTGTAGAAAAATGAACCACAGAAAAGAAGTTTCTCAGCCTCTCGTACAAGCATGACCCGCACAGCGCAGCCGCCACGTGGTGTGGCGGTGCAGGAGCTGGCACCAGCGCTGAAAAAAATCTTGGCCTCTCCTGCTGTATCCTGTGCAGGGAAGAAGAAGAAGAAGCCACCACCCCATGCTGGGGCAGTTTTTGTCATGGCTAGGTGTGATCACTGTGCTGATCACAACTAAATGACATCAAAATGGACCCAGATGCCTACTTCAATTTCCCGGGTTTCCTGGTGCTGAATTCAAATTTGTGGGCTTCTTGTTACCTGCTTCTTGTTACCTACTTCTTGCTCACCTGGAGAGCAGCGAAGATGGAAGAGCCCAGAGCGGACAACTGTGGGGCATTGTGGAAGACATATGGAATACCTCTGGAGGCCAATAAAATCAATTTAAATAATTGCCATTTCCACACTAGCATTTATCCGACCTTTTAAATTTGAACTTGGCACCACACCGACTCACGTGGTCGGTGTAGTAATATCGACCTTAGTGCTCCCTAAAATCAACCTAATCGCGTTCAGAGTGAAGACAGTGACATTGTAAAATCGAGCTGACTTAAAATTGACTTTGTCATGTAGCGTAGACGTAGCCTCTGTGTGTGTGTGTGTGTGTGTGTGTGTGTCTGTGTGTATGTAATTTTTTAAAAAAAAATAATCTTTTTTTAAAAGTTTCTAGCCCAATGATTGCAAAAATATCCATCCAAATTTGAAAACTTTAATGCAAAGCAATGCAGCCGTGTCGTCCCAAGCATATAAAGAGAGACAGCTTGCTGACACCACTGGAGTTGGGTTGCAGGGAAACGCATCTGGCTGCTGTTAATCATCCAGTCTGAGTGGTCGGCTGTCCCTGGAGGGTACCCCCAAATTTCCTGGAAAAGAGAGCTGTAGAAGAGTACATCCACTTGGAGTAAAGTAATGTAGATGTTGAGTATAGATTAATTTTAGATCATGAACCAGGAAACCTTGATTTAAATAGCCAGATTTAATCATGTTTTGCATTTGTAAGTCTTAGTTGTTTTCCTAAAGGAAGGTTGCTTTTTATTGTTTGGTAAACTTTAAAACATTGATTTGCAACTAAAAATAACCCTTCTAATAAATTTACTGTTTTTTGCAGCCAAGAATGAGATATATCTGTACACATATATTTTAGTAGTTTTTTAGCTTTGCATACATTTTATTTAATTTTTCATTGTTATTATGTAAAAAACTAGTGAATGAAGCACTTCACGTTTACTGGATGATAAATGTTTTAGTTATAATTTATTTTAAGCAGTGTTTGAATGAAGTGTGTTTAATTAAAAGCACAAAATCAGCATTTGAAAATATATTATTAGCTAAAGAAAATTACATGTGTGAGAGAGATAAGGGAAAAAAACTTATTTCTGGTATCAGGTTATTCAAGATTTTAGAACTAGGAGATTTAATCTTTCGCACCTAGCCTTTATTCATAACGTGAAAGAGCGAAACAAGCTTTCTTGCTTTTTCAGTTTCCAGTTGGTTTCTCAACTTTGAATGAACTAGGTATTGAACTGAACTAGTGGAACTCAAATGAGGAAAATACTCTGCATCTGCAGAAGAGGCTAGTGCTATCAACAGCTGGTTTGCACTTCAATAAACGTGGTCTTAATCAGTTTAGATATGTAGTATTGAGGATGACTTACTTTTTAGGGCATGAGAGAACAGCACTAGTTTTTTTTTTGTTTGTTTTTTTTTAATGGAGCCTCTGGCAATAATTAAGACTACAAATTTCAGTCATCAGAAGACTATGCTCTTTGGGCCAGAGTACAAATGCAGTAAACTTTGTAAGTAGCCTTCTCCTCTTCTTGGTCATAACGAACTGCATTTATGCCAAGTTTAACTGACAGACGTATGTTAGCTAATTGATATTTTGACTCTTCCTGCTTTACTCACCACCCATATCTTGGATGTTTTCTGGTAGGACATACTGGATAGAAGGGTTATGGGTTTAGGGAGAGCGATACAACTTTGAGGAAATGGAGTAATATCGTTACCAAATATGTGCAAGAGTTCTGGGTAGAAACAAGCTTGTATTTGGAGTCTGTGGTAGAATATATGGGAGGGGAACTCGATTCTCTTGTTGTGGGATACTGGCATTTGAACGTCTTCCCTGATACTTTTGGTCTGTCTGTGGCATGCTGAAGTAGGTCTTTAACCACTGATATTGAAATTTACTAACAGTAGTAAATTTCAGAAGAGGTGCCTCATAGCAGGAATTGCAATTGAGTAGCTTTCCTTTTTGTTTTGCAGGTGGCAGTAGTCCTGTTGACAGTTTCTCAGGTGGTAGACAGAAAATGTGTTCCATACAGACCTTTTATCTAGGAGATCTCTTTTCCAAGGAATTGTCTCGTCCAGCCGTATCGTCTTTTCAAGCCTCACAACCTTAACACAGTCCTCTGTAAAATGTTCAGCAACTACTATGTTTAGAGCTTCTTGTGAGTCTCATAATTAATTCCAGGATGTATTTTACACTCTGTATAAATGATATAGCAAACACATACTTTACAGCTACAGCTAAAAATGTTGAACTTCTGAGTTGTGCTCAAATGAAGCTAATGAAAACATTCTTAATTTTTTTGTGGCTGTGTACCACTGAAGTTATTTGGCCTTCTTTGAAAACATAATTTTGCTCCAGTCTCTGAGTGGCACAGCCTTGGTTGTCTTCTGCAGCTTTCTTTATACTGATAATCTAATCCAGGATTTTTCAGATTTTGAAAGATGAGTTCCTTCCATTTCAGGAAGGCAGGCCTGAGGGATTGTTATATCTGTGGGTCCACAAGAGTCTGCAGCATTTGAGTTTGCTGCTGGAGAACTCCTGTTATGGTCTGATGCACCTCTCCTCTCTGCCCTTTCCTTCTCTGTGCAGTCTGCAGTGTTCACCCTCCAGGCCCTGTGCTCATGGTCTGATGAAGCACTGTCTTGCATGATTTTACTGAAAATGTCTTTGCAAGAGCTTTTCTTTTGCCTCCTTTACTGACTCAGACATTCAATGGATGCGGAGCAGAAACCCATTGAGGTTGCAACGTCAGATAAAATCCACAGCTGTACAGGTTGCACCTCCCTCATCTGGCACCCTTGGAACCTGATTGGTCCTGAGTGAGGGGATTTGCCAGACAAAGGGAGTTTCCCTTCCCTCTGGCACCCCCACCTGCTGGGCCATGGACGTTGCGGGACCAGATTCCAGTTGTGGGAGGTACAACCTGTACTGTTGTCAGCATATATCAGAGAGGTAGCCATGTTAGTCTGTAGCTTCGAGAACAACAAAAAGTCTCGTGGCACCTTATAGACTAACAGATATTTTGGAGCATAAGCTTTTGTGGGCAAAGACCTGCTTCATCAGATGCGTGAGTGCGGGGGGTTGGTTTCAGAGGGGTATTTAAAGAGTGGGGTCCCAGAAAGAGGGAGGGCCAGAGCTGACAAGGTCTATCCAGCAAGGTGGAAATGGCCCAGTATCAACAGTACTTATCAAAAGAGGAACAAACAAGTCAGATCAGACGGGGGGATGTGAGCCTTTGTCAGCATCTAATGGGGAGCTATCAACACCCAAAGCAGAGAAACTGCCTTTGTAAGCTGCGAGCCACTCCCAGTCTCTGTTTAATCCATGGTTAATGGAGTTAAATTTGCAAATAAATTGCAGCTCAGAGATTTCTCTCTCCATTTGATTTCTGAAATTTTTTTGTTTCAGAACTGTCACCCTTAAATCTGCCACTGAGGCTGCGTCTACACGTGCACGCTACTTCGAAGTAGCGGCAGTAACTTCGAAATAGCGCCCGTCACGTCTACACGTGTTGGGCGCTATTTCGAAGTTGAAATCGACGTTAGGCGGCGAGACGTCGAAGTCGCTAACCCCATGAGCGGATGGGAATAGCGCCCTACTTCGACGTTCAACATCGAAGTAGGGACGTGTAGACGATCCGCGTCCCGCAACATCGAAATAGCGGGGTCCTCCATGGCGGCCATCAGCTGGGGGGTTGAGAGATACTCTCTCTCCAGCCCTTGCGGGGCTCTGTGGTCACCGTGGGCAGCAGCCCTTAGCCCAGGGCTTCTGGCTGCTGCTGCTGCAGCTGGGGGTCCGTGCTGCATATACAGGGTCTGCAACTAGTTGTTGGCTCTGTGTATCTTGCACTGTTTAATGAAAGTGTGTCTGGGAGGGGCCCTTTAAGGGAGCGGCTTGCTGTTGAGTCCGCCCCGTGACCCTGTCTGCAGCTGTGCCTGGCTCCCTTATTTCGATGTGTGCTACTTTGGCGTGTAGACGTTCCCTCGCTGTGCCTATTTCGATGTTGGGCTGAGCAACGTCGAAGTTGAACATCGACGTTGCCAGCCCTGGAGGACGTGTAGACGTTATTCATCGAAATAGCCTATTTCGATGTCGCAACATCGAAATAAGCTATTTCGAAGTTGGGTGCACGTGTAGACGTAGCCTGAGTGTCCAGGGAGATTGAAGTGTCCCACCACAGGCTTCTGTACATTACCGTTCCTGATGTCTGATTTATGTCCATTTATTCTTTTGCGGAGAGACTGTCCAGTTTGGCCAATGTAAATTGCAGTGGGGCATTGCTGGCACATGATGGCATATATTAAATTAGTGGATGTGCAAGTAAAGGAGCCCCTGCTGGTGTAGTTGGTGTTAGGTCCTGTGGTGATGTCACTGGTGTAGATATGTGAGCAGAGTTGGCAGCGAGGACTGTTGCAGGGGCTAGTTCCAGGCCTAGAGTCACTGGTTTGTGATTTGTAGTGGCTGGTGAGGATTTGTTTAAGGTTGGCAGGCTGGCTGTAGGCGAGGACAGGCCTGCCTCCCAAGGTCTGTGAGAGTGAAGGATCATTGTTCAGGATGGGTTGCAGATCACTGATGATGCGCTGGAGAGGCCTTAGGTGGGGGCCGTACATGATGGTCAGTGGTGTTCTCTTGTTTTCCTTGAGAGGCCTGTCTTGTAGCAGGTAGCTTCTGGGTACCCGTCTGGCTCTATCAACCTGTTTCTTCTCTTCCTTAGGTGGGTATTGTAGTTTGCGGAAAGCTTGGAAAAGGTCTTATAGATGTTTCTCTCTGTCTGATGGATCAGAGCAAATACGGTTGTACCTTAGTGCCTGGCTGTAAACAATGGATCATATAGTGTGCCCTGGATGGAAGCTGGAGGTGTGTAGATAAGCATAGTGGTCCGTGGGTTTTCGGTATAGGGTGGTATTTATGTGACCATCACTTATCTGCACAGGAGTGTCCAGGAAGTGAATTTCTTATGTGGACTGGTCCAGGCTAAGGTTGATGGTGGGGTGGAAACTGTTGAAATCATGGTGGAACTCTTCAAGAGCTTCAGACGATGAAGATGTCATCAATGTAGCCCAGGTAGAGGAGGGGCACTAGGAGACTAGAACTGAGAAAGCGTTGTTCCAGGTCAGCCATAAAAATATTGGCATACTGTGGGGCCATGCGAGTGCCCATAGCAGTGCCACTGATTTGAAGGTATAATTAGTCCCCAAATCTGAAATAGTTGTGGATGAGGACAAAGTCACAAAGCTCTGCCACCATTTGTGCCTCGGTCTCATCAGGGATAATGTTCCTAACAGCTTGGAGTCCATCTTCATATGGGATGTTGGTGTAAAGGGCCTTTACATCCATGGTGGTCAGGATGGTGTTTTCAGGAAGGCCACCAATGGATTGTAGTTTCCTGAGGAAGTCGGTGGTATCTCGAAGAAAGCTGGGGGTGCTGGTAGCATAGGGTCTAAGTAAAGAGTCCAAATATCCAGAGAATCCTGAGGTGAGGGTGCCAATGCCTGAGATGATGGGGCGTCCGGGATTCCCAGGTTTATGGATCTTGGGCAGCAGGTAGAACAAACCTGGTTTGGGTTCAAGGGGTGTGTCTGTGTAAATCTGTTCCTGTGTTTTTATAGGGAGGGTGTTGAGCAGATGCTGTAGTTGCTTTGTGTATTCCTTGGTGGGATCCTTGGACAGAGGTCTGCAGAATGTGGTATTGGAGAGTTGCCTGGCAGCCTCCTTTTGGTAGTCTGTCCTATTCATGATGACAACAGAGCTTCCCTTGTCGGCCTCTTGGATGACAATGTCAGAGTTGTTTCTGAGGCTGTTGATGGCGTTGTGTTCTGCACGGCTGAGGTTATGGGGTTAGTGATGCCGCTTTTCCACAATTTCTGCCTGTGCACGCCAGTGGAAGCATTCTATGTATAGGTCCAGTTTGTCATTTCAACCACCGGGGGAGTCCACGAGGAATTCTTTTTCTTGTACCGTAGGTGGGAGGGTACCTGTGGGTCAGTGCGTTGTTCACTCAGCATAGTCCCAATGGAACTTCTCTCATATGTGTGCAGTTTGAAAGATATAATGTAATTACTTTAAGATCTCAGTTCTGCAACTACTTATATATATGTTTCTTACACATGGATAGTCTCATTCACTTCAAAAGTTAATCATATGACTGTGCGTGCAGAACTGAACATTAAATGTCTTATTCTCTAAATAATACAGTATTGTCTTCTTAAAACCCACCATTTGTAAGATTACTAGGCATCACTGTCATGTTAGTATTTTTTTTTATAAACCAAATAAACTTAGTTTAATCATTCTTGGCAAAATAAATAACAATTTAAAAAGAATTAGCTAACCATTCATAAAGTGGATACAGTTTTCAAAAATAAGTTTGTAACTTGAATTCCTTGCCATCATAAACTGTAGATTATTTTTTTGGAAATATTGAGTCAAATGAAAATGCAGGCATAAAAGGTGGGGGTTCCATAAATTTAAAGGTCTTTACAAAAATCGTTGGTTTCTCCAGAATGTAAGGTTTTCTGTTGTTTTAAACCTTCCTCTTTTTGAAGAAATTTGCCTTTAAGTAATGGTAGCCATGAAGGCATAGGGGAAGGGGGAGGAAATTGGGCTTTCAGCCCTGATTTGTTTGATGAATAAGACCACCTTCTTTCTGTTAGTTTGTTTTTATTTCTAGAAATAAGTTTCTTCTGCATGTTCCCCCAGGTCAGATTAACTCTTCTGGGTGTCCAGGACTGGACCAAAAATGAGGAGTTTGGGGTTTAGTGTGTGGGAGGCAGCTGCTGGGGAGCAGGATGGGCGTGCGAGGTCTGGGGAGGAGGGAGGGTGCAGGAGCAGGCTGGTGGTGTGGGGTCTAAGTAGGAGGGAGGATGCATGAATATGCTGAGGGTGGGAAGACTGGGAGTGGGGAGGGTGCAGGAACAGGCTAATGGTGCGGGGTCTGGATGAGAGTGAGTGGTCTGGATGGGGGTTGGTGTCTGGGCAGGAGGGATGTGCAGGAGTGGGATAGGGGTGTGGGTTGGAGGAGAGTGAGAGAGGACAATGGGGGATACTTATGTGGCAAAGCTCCCCGAGGAGCACACCTGGCTCCACATCCCCCATTGGTCCCAGGCACTGCTCCCTGCTGTTCCCATTGGCTGCAGTTGGCCAATGGGAGCAGCTGAGGACAAGCCTCCAGGCTACATTTCCCTGCACTGCAGTTCCTGGGGGCGGGGGGACCAGGGGGGCAGAGAAGCAGCAGTGCGTGCAGCACTTCTTCTCCATGAGACTTAAGGCTCTCGCCCACACCCCACAGTTGGAGTCGGTGCTAGTGCTCCAAAATCAGAGGGAGGTGGGTTTGGAGACCCAACCCAGGCTCCCTGCTGAAGTTGGGGACCTGAGCCTCGTGCTAAATCTGGCCTGCAGATTGTAGACTTCTCCCCCGTGGTTAAGTTTTGGTATAGTTAATTTATAGGGTAAGTTCATTTTAAGGTAGGGTAGTCATAGTCTATTAGCTGAAGTAGAATACGTAATGATTTCAATGTGATGGACCCTAGCATGAAGAAGATTGAATTTAAGAGGTGTGTGTCATGCCTAGCTGTCTTCCCAGCATCAGATGTGCAGATATTGTGCCTGAAATACATGGGTAAGAATCATTTACCAGCACAATATGCTGTCTGCAGTACCTTTATTTCTCGAGTCCAGAAGGAGACACAGGATAGACTTCAGGCTCTTCTGTTAAAAGAAACATTGTTAACAAAGCCTCTGGGATCCATTAATTCTAAAGGAAGTGAGAACAAGAATAAGAGGTCTGGCTAGGCTCCAAGTACATCTAAATCCAAGAAAGCGTTGACATTGAAGATTTTGTCTTTATCACTGAGCTCCACTGTGACATTAACTGAGCTTCCAGTTGCCAACTCCTGAGATCCCCGCTCTAGTCAGGTTCAGTCTCTGGCAGAACAAATACTGGACAGACAAGCTAAGGATCTGGAAGACTTACTGGAATCAGTGTAGTTCTCTCTCAAAAAGGAGCAAGGCTAAATTGAAGCACATCTCGAGCAGCTTCTTTAATCATTTGCTAAACAGGAGTGCTAAGGATTCAAAACCTGGGATTGCCCCAAGGGGATAGACTTGAAGAATAGACCATCAGATAAGATTATGACAGTTCAACGGTATACTGTGATCATTACAGAGCAAAGTCATCCACATCTGAATTGCAGAATGGATTTGATCATATTGTATTGCTCTCCTGACGACAGTCTGAGACTGTACAATGCGTAAAGTAGATCTCCTAAGTCCATATCCTTGCCAGCTAAGACTCCAGTTGGTTCATCAGAGTGTTTCACCACTCTCCACATTTTGGATCCTTACACTGGTTACAACAAATAGTAGTCCTGTGGTACCTTATAGACTAACAGATATTTTGGAGCATAAGCTTTCGTGGGCAAAGACCCACTTCATTAGATGCATGATGAAGCGGATCTTTGCCCTAGAAAGCTTATGCTCCAAAATATTGGTTAGTCTATAAGGTGCCCCAGGAGGAGGAGGAGTTCTCGAAGATACAGGTTAACACGGCTACCTCTCTGATCCATTGGATACCCTTCCTGTTTCTTCAGTATCAGATGTGGGATCTGATCTGCAATTGGATGTTGGGACAGATCCAACGCTCATAGTGAAGACAGAAGCATATCCTAAATAGTCTTTCCCCTAGAATTAATGCTCCTGGGTCTTTTATGTATCAGCTGAGTGATACAGTGCCAGACTGGGCCAATTGACAGGACAGGCCCATACCACCCTGAATGCCTTGGCCATATTGGATAACCCCTTCTTACCAATACTGTATCAGAAAAATCTAATACTTCAGTGCTGGAACATCTCCCAGAATTGAGGTGTCTGGAGCTGAGAACAAGGGCATGTAGACTCTGAGGAAGAATACTAGGAGGAAGACTCCCCAGAATGGGTAGCAGGTTTAAAACTAATAAAAGAAAGTTCTTCTTCACTCAGTGCATAGTTAACCTGTGGAACTCCTCTCCAGAGGAGACTGAAGGCTAGGACTATAACAGAATTTAAGAAAGAGCTAGATAAATTCATGGAGGATAGGTCGATGAAAGGGTATTAGTCAAGGGTAGGAACGGTGTGCCTGGCCTCTGATTGTCAGAGGCTGGAGATGGATGGCAGGACACAAATCATTTGATCATTGTCTTTGGTCCACCCTCTCTGGGGCACCTGGCACTGGCCACTGTCGGCAGACAGGCTACTGGGCTGGATGGACCTTTGGTCTGACCCAATATGGCCGTTCTTATGTTCTTAATGATTTAAAATATGTCATGGAACTGGAAAGTGGCTCATCTCTCGATAACAGTGGGAGTAGCTGCAGCATTATCCCCTTCAGTGGACACAGTTAAATTTAAGGCCAACCATCCATCCATCCATTTCATTAATGTTGCCTCTAATTTTTTCCCATCCCTGTGCAGGATAAATTTTGCTGTGTGCACTGAAGCATGTGAGGATGTATGCCGCCAGTAGCATCACAAGCTACCGGCTTTGGGCACTCTGCCGATCCGCTAGGCAGCATTTGAATCTCTCCTGGATGGCTGCCCACGCACTCTGTTTGCTGGGAGTACTCGATGGCATCAATTTACAATTACCATCAGTGGCTTGGGACAAGGTCCCACTTCCAGCTGTTGACATTTAAGGTCTAATGCAGAGAATAAGGTCTTGTTACTTTTGCTAACATGGCTCTAGCAGCTAGCAAAATTCCTCCAATCTAGTCATCACTGTTCCAACCAATTTCAGAAACGGTCAGGTTACACCAGATACTACACGAGGGATTCTCTTGTTTTTATATTCACCTTCTGTCCAGCTCCCTTAATTGTAGCACCAGTATTTCAAAGATCTAAGTCAGGTTTTCAACTTTCTTACTCTTTATGATAAAGGGAAGAAGTTGAACTCTCTATAGAGAAAAATCAGGCAGTCCTGTAACACCTTAATGTCTAACAATTTTATTTATTAGGTAATGTGCTTTTGTGGGTAACACCCACTTCATCACTACTTTTCCAGATCTGATGAAGTGGGTCTTACCTAATGAAAGCTCATTACCTAATAAATAAACTTGTTAGTCTTTAAGGTGCTACAGAGCTGCTTGTTTTGTGTGAAGGTACAGATTAACGTAGATACCCTTCTGAGACTCGAGAGAGAAATGTTTGTTTATTTTTACTTCCTTAAAAGTACACAGCAGATCACCAAACTATTGTGGTTAAGTATTAGTTTCAACTTCTGGAGAAGATACATATCTTCTTTAAAAACTCCCAGAATCAATTAAAGTTAACATCTGCTTTCATTAAAAAAGACGGCCAGGACATGGCCAAAGATGCCATTGGGGCATCATTTGATGTCGCTAATATTGCCTTCAGATCTATGGCATCAGCAATAGCTCTTGATAGGCATCTCTCTTCCTATAGAAACGAAATCTAAAGGAGAGGATTCACACTGAAAGTCAGCGCAAAAACTAATTGTGTTGTATCATCCATACTTCTATAGCATGCTCTCTGAGGCTATTGCATCACTACCACAGGAGACCACCTTTATGCCTGTGTTCGGGTATCACTGACAATTTGCAACCTTCTTTGACTTACTTTCACAAAAGAGACAGTCATATCACCAACAGCAACGGCCTCTCAATCACAGGAGAGGAAGAAATCCTACAAGTCCCAGGTGAGGACAAAGAATACCTCAGCCACGTTTTCCATCTCTAACATTAGTTTCCTTGTTTGACATGAGTAAGTAAACCAGAAATGACCCGTGTCTGCTGATAGTGGAGGGAGGGCAGGTGGCTTCAGCAGTGTTACTAAGCATGTTAGGAATACAACTGAATCTAGGGAGGTGAATGACCTGCCCCGGCCCACCCCCCAACACTGTTGCCTCTGCTGTAAACCAAGGCTGGAAAAAGGTACATGCATATTCGGAGGCTCCCCATCTAAGCAAATTGCATAGACATAAATGATGACTGTGGAGGAAGGGGAGGTCTGCTAAGCTTGAAGGGAAGGAGAACTCTAGAGGGTGGGTCAGATCTTCCACACAATGAGCAGTCACTCTCACTGAAGTCAGTAGGACTGTGGCTACACTAGGAATTTCCTTTGAAAATACTTTTGAAAGCAGGGCCTATTTCAAAATATCCCAGGGAGCAGCTACGCACAAACAGTGCTCCTTTGAAATGACTTTAGAAGGAATGTGGCTCACTTTTCAAAATCGCTCTTCCCTTCCTGTGTTAGGAAGAGCACCTTCTTTTGAAAATAATTGTGAGAGAAAACGTGTGTAGCCGCTCCACAGGGCATTCTTTTGAAAGAGAGGGTCCTCCATGGTACCGGCCCATCAGAGTGTGGAGATGCCCTGGCTAGCCCCAGAGGAGTGCTATGTTCCTTGCATCTGGCTGTGTTTAATGTCCCAGAGATGCAGAAACCCTGTGGCAGGAAGCTGAGAGTGTACTGGCAGCAGGGATGGAACACCTACAGCCGCATGCCCTCCAGCACACCATCGAGGGGCCAAACACATCCCAGGCAGCCATGGGTAGCAGCCCGGAGCCCTGCACCCCAGAGGTACCCAACATCACCCTGGGGAAGGGCTCCCAGGACTCCAGACAGGGCAGGAAGAAAAAGGTACTGTCCTAATCAGAGGCAGAGCTGCAACACTTCCTCAGCCTGTATGGGGACGAGGAGGTCCTACTACAGACCACGGAGTGTCAGTGGAACTCCGCAACCTTTGGCTGCCTGTCCGCTGGACTCGCTGCCTGGGGGCACTCCAGTCCCCCCTACCCTGGAGCAAGTATGAAGGTCAAGGAGATGTGGCAGACCTATTGCAAGGCCAGGGATGCAGCAGGCTGCTCGGGGGCAGTGCCCACAAGCTGCCCCTGTTACGACAAGCTCAGCCACCTCCTTGGGGCGAAGAAGGCAGCCGCCCCACAAGAGCCCCTTGACACCGCCACGCCGGAGGAGGAACTCCAGGAGGTCAAGGAGGAAGACCCAGGACCCTGAAGTGTCCCCACCCCCGACACACACACATCATGACCTGGAGTACAAGCTGGAGCCAGACAGCGATGGGGAGTAGTCGAGCAACAGGACCCTGGTGATGGCCATTCTGTCCAGATCCTCCAGCTAGGCCACCTGCACCTAGGCCTCCCCCGGGCTCCTTGGGGCGCCCTCAGGTGGGAGCTGAGTATTTCAGGCACTGCAGGGCATGTGGGGCGGGACATTCCTCAGCTCCAAGGGAGGCCCACACACAGCCATCAGCACCCAATCATGTGGACAGCACCACAGGGCACATGGCCTGGGCTGGAAGGGTTGGGGCAGACTATGGCCAGCGTATGTGCCACCTATGCTGGGACCCCTCTGCATGTGGAGTGCCCCTGGGAGGGTGGGGAGGGCTGGGTACTGGACATGGGGGACACATCCCCCATGTGGCCAGGTCACAGGTCTGACGGGTCGCCTGTCTCTTCCCTTCTGTCTTCACAGCTCCAGCACCTGGTGGCTGGGCCAGCCCTGTTGATGTTCTGGGGAGTCCTGCAGCAGCTGGTGAGGGGGCACAGGGCATCCCACGTGCTCCGTGGCAGAAGGACATGCCACCACCCCTGGAAGGAGGAGGGCATTGCCTCCCAGAAAGCTACCTAGCGGGAGCAAAACCAGGTCCTGCAGGAGTGGCTGGCAATGGAGCAGGCAGCCTGGGATCGGGTTGCGGACGCCTTTCGTGCCCTTTCCCAGACCGTCACCACCTGCCTGGACCAGGCACCTGCGCCCCACCTACAGCTCCCCCCATACCTCTCCCACCGAGCCCCTGCCCTTGTTGCCCTGTTCCAGCCCCACCTCTACCCAGCCACCCAGCTGGAACTTGGGTGGTAGCTGATGGCCAATGCAGTCACCCCTGAGACCTCCCCTCCTGCCCCCACCCCTCTGTGCACCCCATCAAGGCCCAGGTCGCTGCACCACTGCCACTCCACTACCTCCCGTGCCCCTGGCCCCACAGGGAACCCTGGACCCAGGATGGTGTAGGGGCACTCATGGCCTCCATGGCTCATTGCCGCCCCATCCTGGCAGAGGAGTGAGACCCCCACCACCCTATCCCCGGTCCCCACTGTATATAGTTCATACCCCATCCCCAGTCTAGTTACTTTGGAAGGATTATGTTGTCAGTTGTCAGTAAAAATTGAATTTTTCACCACCCCAGTGCACCCTCAGAGAATAGTTGCGGGGGTGAGGAGGGCATGCAAGAGTGGGGGGCAGCGGAGGTGCCTGGGGAAGGGTACGGTACCTGGGGGCCCCAGGTGAAGGCCTCCCAGAGAACCTCCCTCACATTCACCCCATCCTGGTCCACCTGGCGGCATGGGGCAGTGGCTGACTGCTCAAAGTGGGTTACAGCCTCAGCCACTGACCTCTGGACAAATACCTCCTGCTTGCTCTCCACAATATTGTGGTGAGTGCAACAGGCCCCCACGAGGGTGGGCATTTTCTGGAGGCTGCCCTCCAGCTGCATCAGGAGGCAGCGGAAGTACCCCTTCAGGCAGCCAAATGCCCGCTCAGCGGTGTTGTGGGCCTGACTGAGGTGGGCGTTGAACTGGTCCTGATGGGGTCCATGTGGCCCGTGCATGGCTGCTTGAGACACAGGTGCAGGGAGTAGGTGGTGTCAGCCACTATGCGCAGAGGCATGGTCATGTTCCCGACCAGGATCTCCCCTGGGGGGATGTAGGTCCCCACCTCTATCCTGCGTCCCAGCCACGAGTTTCTGAAGATCTGGGCATAGTAGGCCTGGCCCGACCAGCCCGCTCAGTAGTGTTGATGAGGGCCTGGAGCACCACTGAGTGGTACTCCTTCTGGTTCTATAGCTTCCTGCACTGTGTTGTGGGGACCGGATCGCTATGTGAGTCCTATCCAGCATGCCAAAGCAGTTGAGGAATGCCAACTGGGCAAATTCTGTGATGGTGGCATCAAGGTCCCCGTCGAAGACGACCCAGTGCAGGAGGAGGTGGTTTATTGCCTTGACTACCTACACGGGACGGAGGGCAAAAGCGCCTCTGAGCATGTGGCGGGATGCTCTGGGACCCCCTCTCTCTTCCCTGTGGCGAGTGTGAGACCAAGGCTGGCTTACTTCCATGAGGATGACCCTGATGGTGGCCTTGCCCACCCCAGACTGGTGCCTGACTGAGCGGTTGCTGTCTGGGGTGGCCAGCTTTCACAGTGCAATCGCAACCCTTTTCTGCAGGGGTAGCGCGGGCCACGTCTGGGTATCCCGACACTGGAGGACAGGGGCCAGCCAGTGACACAGGTCCAGAAATGTGCTTTCATCCTTTGGAAATTCTGAAGCCAGTGGTCGTTGTCCCAGTCCCCCATTACAAACCGGTCCCACCACTCAGCACTGGTGGGGTGCCTCCACAAGTGCCATCTGACCCGGGGGAGGAGGCACGAACCTTGAAACGTGGGGGCGGCCTGCAGGAGGGCAGCTAAGCAACTGGCCATCTGGAGCCGCAGCAGGCAGCCACGAGCAGTGCGGCCAGCAGGCTGGCGATGGCATCCAGGAGTTCCTCATCGGGGAGCTGGTGGGGATCTGTGCGGGTCTCATCAGTGGCTCTGCTGTGCTCCTCTCCGTGAATGTGGTGGGCTGTGCAGCGGACACCCTGGCAGTCCTCATCCTGTGCCTGACAAGGGTGTTGGGGAGGGGCCCTTTACGGTAGTTGCTGGCTGCGGTTCCCTGAAGGGCTTGTCAGCCATGTGACCCTGTCCATGGCAGTTCCTGCTTCACTCTTTCGAAAGAAAGCCCAGGGCTGTGTAGCCACTCGCTTTCAAAAGGACGGAGGGCACTTTCGAAAGGGCGGATAGATGCAGGCATCTGGTTTTTGTGTGTAGTTGCTTTCTTTCAAAAGGGTAGCTTTCAGATGGTGGCTTTTGAAAGTTTGCCTTTTGAAATTAAGCTGTAGTGCAGCCACAGCATAAGTGTTTTAGAAACAGGCTTGGATCAGAAGGAGAGAAAAGACTCCAAGTAATTTAAAATGCTTTTTTAAAAAATTTTAGTTTTGGAACCCCGTTTTTCATTACTTTTTGATATTTCTTTTTCATGATACTTTTTTTTTGAGTTTTCCTGTCTCAGTTGAAAGGAATGTGAAGCTGACACAGCATCTTTGCTGAACGGAAACAGTAGAAAATTCTGTGCATAGCATCTTATGCTAGAGGAATCCATCAAAATAGAGTTACGAATTCAGAGTTAAAATGAGCAGCTTGGAATTCCTTTCTTTGCTTAAATTCATCTAAGAACTCTGGTACTGACATTACATTCAGTTAAGAGAGTTAATTTTCCTTGATATTCTCTCTTGAATTGCTAATATTTGTTTTCAGATTGTAGTACTTTGTGCAGACAAAATCTCCTCAATAAGCCTAACAGTTAAATTCTCTCTCCAAACATGCACTGCGTACATTAAAATTCACATTATTATTTTGATATGCATGCTGTATACTTTGCATCCTGTAGACTTGGAGCACTATAATCAATGTGTCTGTAGACCTGGTTTCATGCTGTTCCCTTCTCCTTATTAGGAATACTATGAGGAATTTCTTGTATTAAGTTTCAGATTTTTAAAATGATTTTGATAGAACAGCACTAAATGTCATGCTGGCTGCAATTCACTTTGACCTCCAAACAAAGGTCTCAGAAAAAAATTAGAGTAGGTTAACTGTAATGCAGACCTCTAAATTACAAATCGCTTTCAGGGATGGTCTTCACTTAAATACCCTCTTCCACATAAGTTAAGCTTTGATTTGCTACGAGGAGTTTGACAGGGTTTTCACATTTCATGTTGGGCCCCATGCGGTAGTTACGGTTTTGCAATAATTTTGTATTGATTTCACAAATTTCTTTGAGAAATTGAAATGTAAAATGTATTTCAGATTACTCATTCACTCACTTGTCCAGTGCAAATTTTCTGGCTGATCTTTTCAAATGTCTCATATGCCATTTATTAAAGACAATAGAACTTGTCAGTTCATTCAAGAAAAATGAGTTGTGAAAGGCATTAAAGTTGTCTGTCTGAACTCTAATAATTTGATTTAATGTCCATGTGTCCAGCTCATGAGAAACTTGATCCTATGGTAGCTGAATTTGGTGGTGACCTTTACTTCAATAAAATAGATGTTACGGTAGATATGTGCTTAGAGTGCAAAGCACATTTGCAATGGATGTTTCCTTTTTTCTTGAAGAAACGGCTGTTGACTGCAGAACTTTCCCCCTGCATCAAAGATTAATAATGTTTTATTACTCAGGATCTGATCAATAATGTTTTATTACTAAGGAATAATGGCACACTTTTTATGCAGGTGAGGTTCAAGTACTACGCTCTCAACACCAGTAAAACAAAACAAGATTCCCTCATTTAGCAAATCTCAGTGGAAGCGAATAAAAATAATCCTCAATAATGATGCTGTCCTTGTCACACTGCACTGGGTACTAGACACATAGCAGTAACTGGTAAATTCTTCAGGCACAAGAATCTGTTGCTGTACCAATGAGACAAAAAGACATAACATATGTGACCGGTCTGAGCCACTGGAGGCATTTGACTTTGCCACAATGATCCTAGTTTGGACTACACATGCCAGGTGGCACAATTTAAGCCTTCCAAGAGTACCTTGAATATCTCCTATGTCCACTCATATATATGTTTATGTATATACGCTTATGGTGTGTGTAAAGCAGTTAAAGCCTGGTCTACACTGCTTAGATTTATACAGCTTAAAAAATAAAAAAAAAGTTCACACTGCCTAACCAACATAATCATACTTGTACAAGCCATTAGGCAGTAGAATCAGTTATTGCACAGGTTTAACCTGTCTAGTCCGACACACTCTGGTGTGGCAACATCCATGGTGTGGCACGAAGTTAGTCAAAAGTCCATGTGTCATGGGTGTGGCCAAGTTTCCCATGGTCTCATAAAGAATGCTTACAACAACCAGTCCTGGCTCTGTGTTCTGTGCTATTCTTTATCTCTAATTTACCTCAAATGTCTTCTAAAAGCCCAGTAAGCAGTGGAAGAATTGGTGAAGCTGCTAGATAATATTGCCCTCCAATATTTCCATACAGTCTCTGGTTCAGCATCTGTCAAGTCCTGAGGGGGCCAGACTAGAGAGGTTTTATCTGTAGTACAAAACTGCCTCATGCCAATGTACTCCTTCCCTTTCCCATGTGAGAATGTTTGTACTAATAAAAAGCACCCTCATACAAGTATAACTGCAACCATATAGCAACATCATACTGCTTTGTGCCAGGGTGAGCAAACTTTTTACATTGGGCCCCACTTTTTCGTCCCTGCAATTAGCAGAGTCCCCCGGTATGTTTGAAGCAATCCAAACCGATGGAAATTTTGATTTTGTTTGTATGGAAAAAAAAACAACTTTTGGCATCTGTAAGAAAATTAGTATGTAAAATGTAAATACTTTAGTAATCAGTATCTAAATGTGAATATGCATACATAAAAACAGAAACACATTTCAACATTTTGAATTGGATGGATAAGCCTGAGACTCAGCAACTGATTGTGCTGCGCACCCCATTACATTTTACACCCTCCTGAGAGGGCCCTTACCCCAATTTGAGCACCTCTACTTCACAGCATCATAGTTAGAGCAGTACAACTTAGTAGGGTCTGCAAGGCCTGAGTGTGATTTTGGTTCACGTTCAGATTCCCTGAAAGTGTAGACTTGTGTTCATAAGGTTACTTCAGGCCAGCGAAAACAAGGCTTTCTAGGCTTTCACAGAGTGAAATTGTTGTCAGATTGCCTTTTTTGTTCACACAATCTGATATTTTAATTTTGGCCTCTTTGTTCAAAGTTGGTACTGGGTGTTTGGGTAACTGAGTCATATCTATGTACTGTTTTGAATATATAACAAACTAGCAAATCACCAGTTCATATCACAGAACAGGAAAAATGCTGGGAGGAAATATAAAGAATCAGATGAATTGTTCATTACTTAATTAGAATACGGCATGACATCTGTTGCCATTTATGCTGAAAATTTAGGGTTTTTTTATGTCTGCGGTATGTCAAGGGTATTGAAATGTTGCCTATAGGTAAAAGATGTGATCGGTTTGGATTGGCTAAAGAGCTAGGTACTTATTTTTATAGTTATTATTAACCCACTGAGTTCCTGCATTTGAAAGATAAAAATTTTGTCCTCACTTCTCAGCATACAACCAGGAAAGGAAATCCTATGACTTTGCTGATTACTAGGAAAGGAATTGGCTTTATTTCTGATTTCAAAAAAATATTCCGAACAGCAAGGATTTTCACAGTTAAGGGCTCTCTTTAGTCTATTCACTATAAATTTTCTTATGTTGACCACTTTTAAGCTACCTTCATGGTGAAATGAGGCAACCGTTTACTAGTATATAGCATTGCCTATTGGGATAGTAAATGAAAAAGACTTTGTCAAGGAAGAATTTAGTTGAGTAAATATATTTAATGACCCATTACCAAAGTGGAAACAACATTGTTTATAATATATATGTCAGCTGATGATGGAACATATTTACAATAAGAATGCTAAAAATAAGACAAAAAAGTATTGTCATGTCAATGCTTTTATAATAGAACCTGTAAGTACACAGAAAGCTGTTCCAAAAGAAAATATACACTATTGTTCTAACATTATGAATAGAGAAGACTTGCAAATGCTAATCAGTATACTAGCAGCACCTGCAGCTGGGATTTTAGACTATATTGTTATCTTGCGTTTTGAGGTCCTCGCGAGTACAGAGACATTAGTTTTTAAAAATGAAGGGCCTCTGCAAGAATAAGTCACTAAGGGTCATTAGTTTTTAGCAGTCTTGTCAGTCCACTCAACTTGCTACTGCAGTCATTCTATGAAAAGGCATTGTCCATTTTATAAGGAATCCTTTTTCATTTGAATAGTTCATTATATAGTCTTCAGACTTTTTAGCATTTTTTTTTAACCTTAGGCCACACAGTAATAGGTTAGCATATAAAACAATGGCATGCTGTGAAAGCCTATAGCTATTGCGTCAGAAAGCTGTCCTGAAGAGTAATGTTGCTAGTTATGGAGTGTTAGAAGGTCGTACCTCAGCATACTTTCTAATAGTGGTGATACATTTGGCTAAAAGATGCATTCCCTAAAGAAAAATGTGAGAGGTTAAATGAATCTCGGGATGGGAAAAATAGTGGGAGGAAGAACGCTTTTAAATAGAATATTGCATTGGATTTGTGCCTCCATGTCTACTGTTCTTATTTGAATGTGTAAAATAAAGTCTGATACCTGTACTTTAGCAGTTCACAAGATCACCTTCAACCAATCTGGAAGTGCTCTACATCTCACAGGGTCATGCCTTACAAGAGTAGTGCATGCCCTAATATTATAATTTAGTGCAACTGATTTTAGTGGGTTGACGCATTTGCTTCAAGTGCTAATTTAAATATTGCAGTTTGCAGGGAGTTGTTTCATGCCAAAAGTTACAATTTTAGCTGGGTTATAATCTTCCAATCAGAACTACTTCCTTCCCACATGACAACAATGTTCATTGAGTCCTTACTGCTACTTATGTAGCACTGTCATTTTCAAAGCATTTTGCAAATATTAATTGTATCTTATTGGCTGCAGTTCATATTTTGCTTTTGAGTAAATACACAAAGGCTCATAAGTTACTTTGCCCTTTTTGTGGATAGTTTGCTAATACATTTAACTTACGATTGTAAATTTACAATCACAGCAGAGTTTTCTACTCTCTAACTCATAGACTTTCCATATTTATTTATTTATTTATTTATTGTTTATTATGTGGTTATAGTATATTTTTTACATTTAGAAAGAGGTGGTACTTCAAAGACCCCTGTGCTCTACACAGACATAGAAATTACAGTACATACCCTAAAGACCAAGCCAAAACTAATAAACGTGCATTTTACCAGCAACAAAATGTCATCACCACCTTAAAATTAAGTGGTTTACGGTCATACTTCTCTTTAGCTATTCCCAGGGAGCTCTTTTGCTCTCCATTTGCCAAAAGATCTTGTTGCCCGTCTGTTCCTACTTCCAAAATGCTAAGAGTGCAGAATCATCAATTAAACTGATGTGTTCCTATTTGAGATTATAGTTACAAGAAGTTTGGACTTCCTTTTCCATTTTTATTAAAAACATTTTGTCTTTGTCCATGAACCTGAGGAAATAAACCTGTTCTGCTGGGAGGGGGATGGCGGGGAGGTGGTTGTTTTTGCTGCATGTTTAGGTTTGGTTTGGTTTTAAAGCCATCACAGAGTAATCTTATCTATTGGTGAAAGCTGTTCCATCTCCCCAGTCAAATGTGCTCAGGCACTAGGTAAAGTTAGTTAAATCCTATTTTGTCATGGTTGTAGTTTCACCACTGCCTATTTTGCTTTTGAGCCTTATCACAATGTACCGCCGTCACTCAAATGTACGATTTGAGCACATACGAGTTTTCTTTTCTATGTACCCATTCGGCAAATGAGAGGTAATTGCCTGGAGTATACGCGAGTTGCCGTGAGCCATCAGAGCTCAAACATTTAAACTTTGTGTGTTTGCCTGGTTAGTGGACATCATGTTGTCTTGCAGACTCTTGTGAGAATGATTGATGTGTGGGGTGGGCCAGCAACAGCAAAGAAGCCAGCTGGGTACAGCAAAAGTAGAGCCAGCAGCCCATGTGGGGCAGGCCAGTGGCAGCTGGGACAGTAATAGCAGGCTACCAGCCCATGCGGCAGCTGTGAGGTCAACTGTTCATAGTGGGGCCGGCAGCCCATATGACTTGGAGGCTGGCTGGGGATGGCTGGAGATGGTGATAGCGGGGCTGTCAACTTGTGTGGGGCTGGCTACTGGCAGCTGGGAGGCCAGTCTGGGACAGTGGTAGCAGAGATGTCAGTCATAGGTTCACTACCAACTGCAGTGCCCCTAGCACTATTTTTCCCATAAGCTCTTAAATTCCTCTAGTGCAAATTCCCTTACAGTGGGGGTTTTTGGGAATGTAACCCTCGTGGTTGGGGAAGGATTACTGTAGTTAGTAAAAAATTTCCTTTCAAAAATCTCTAGCCATTCCTAAAAAGTAAGTTGACACTAATAATTTTTATATGCACGTGCTATGTGATTTATTTGTAGTAAAAGTTCTTTTTCTTGTTTTAAGGTGATGGTTGTGGACACACGGTTCTGGGCCCTGAAAGTGGAACTCTTTCTTCAATAAACTACCCAGAGACGTATCCCAACAGCACAGTGTGTGTGTGGGAGATCCGTGTAAAATCTGGACAAAGAGTTCAGCTCAAATTTGGTGATTTTGATATTGAAGATTCAAATGCTTGCCATTCTAATTACTTGAGAGTTTACAATGGAATTGGACCTACTAGGACAGAGATAGGTAGGAGCTTTTATATATATATAAAAAAATATATATTTTTTTAAACTGTTGGATCCTTTTGTGTGGGGTAAAACTTGAAAAATATTCCTTCCTTCCTTCCTGTTTGCTTTTAAAATTACTTTTTAAAAAACCTCACTGTTCATGAACTAACGTGTGTTAATAGTAGACACACAGGTGTGTCTACACTGCGAGATAAATTCAAATTTAATTCAGTTAGCTCAGTTTTTACCACATGACTGTCTTCACTGTAAAGACTATTAGCCCAATTTTGGGTGCACTAATCTCGAGATTACAAAATCGCAGTTACTTGACGGGTATAGCATCAAGCACGATTTCAGGAGTTCGATTAATGGCCAGTGTGGAAGCACCATATCTTCAAAGCGAATTTATTAGCCTTCAGAAGTGTCCCATATCTAACCCACAATGCCCCTTCACTGCTCTGCTCTGGGTGGTGCTCTCCAGTAACAGGAAGACTGTGAATTTCCAAGCGGAAGCAGCGAGACTTTAGCTGTGGGCTCATGTTAGTTTATGACAGCCTGAAAAATGTCTGTCTTTCTTTCTATGCTATTAGCACTGTGTGTGCATCTACCCATTCAAATAGCCCTACAAGGAGTTTGCGGTTCTGTCTGTACACTTGCTTTTTTTTTTTTTTTTCCCTGTGCTGCCTGGTGCCAGCCCCTGCCCCACCATACCACGTGTCAATAAGGCTGTGCTGAGGGTCGTGTTTGCACAACACTCCGAGAAACTTCTCAGTGGTTTACATTTGTGTGCGGACCCCTTTCTCTCCCACACAGGAGCCACACAGTCTGAGTCTTTCCCGCGCTCAGTCACATCACGTGGTTAGCTACCAACCCAACCCAATAAAAGGATGTGCCTACCTTTCAGTATTGACAATGCTTCCAGTCGCGCATTTAGGGCTCCAAGGGCAGTAAAAATATGGGCTTTGCTGCTGCCGTGCGGAAGTCTCTCCTGGCAGTTAAGATACGGGGGGCTTTGCTGCCACTGTGGGAAAGTCTCCCACAGTGATTAAGATACTGGGGGCTTTGCTGCTGCAGTGGGGAAGTCTTCTCCGGCGGTTAAGATACTGGGGATTTTGCTGCTGCTGGGGAAAAGTCTCCCCAGCTGCTAAGAAATTCAGGGTTTGGCTGTTGCCATGGGAAGGACCACTTCAACTGACCCCCCTTCGTGCCCTCGCAGTTCGCCCATACTGGGGCTTACTGCCACCAGGGGGGAATCAAAAATTCTTTTTTTCTAGACTTTTCTATCCCCCCCTTTTTTTTTCCTAACTTTGAGGGTCCCTGTATTATTTCCAGGGATCAGCATATTTTCACGAGCAGGAGGGGAATGAGAAAAATACAATGTGGGAAGATGATGATGTCAAGACTAGCGAATATACCCAGAATGCTACAGGGATGATGGAACTGCGGGATAGCTTCCCACAATGTACTACTGCAGCAGGCATTGCTAGCCCATTTGTTTGTGCAGTAGTGGGGAGCATGTGGGAAGTGAGGATGGTCAACTTTGAACTTATAAATTCCAGAATTAGAAAACTGATATAAATAAATTGAATTTATCTCAAAGTGTAGATGCAGCCACAGTAACTCATCCCAAAATGCCAGGGGATTGTTAAAGTGACATTGAGTTCTGAGTAGGCTGGCACCTTGTCTTCCCGAGTATGCGTATGATGCTTAGTACAATGAAGCTCCTTTGGGTGCTACGTGTAAGAAATAATGAAGAGGAATGAGATGTGCACTGTATACAGTCTCAGATTGGGAGAAGGAGTGAATTTAGTTTAGTAGAATTATCTATTCTCCTATTCCCAGAGGAAGAAAATATGCAAGGTTTTTTCTGTGATGGCATCTGAGCTTCACAGTCTCAGAAAAAATGACTAGAATGCAGCTGATTTGCTAATGATAGCACTAATTAGCAGTTATTAGCCAATTTGCTAATGATAGCACTGTCCTGAAAAGCACTGCTTTGGCAGACTTGTTGTGCTGTATGGTATTCTGTTTAAAATTGAAGGGCGGGTAGAGATGAAAATCTAGCAGATAAAATTTAAGAGTAAGAACTCAAAAAGCAGTCTCCAGATTTTCTATGCAGAGACATTTTGGCAGTTTTACACTTTCTTCTACAGAAATTTCTTTTGGTAATTGTGTGTTTTTATATAATCAAGGAATATTGAAGTAGCTGAACTGTCTTACTGTAAAGGCACTTGCGGAATTCTGGCTTTTTTCAAGTAGATTTATCTTACTGTTACCTAGATGAATGTGTGAAAGTAAGTATGTGCTCTGTGCCCTTAAGCCAGACTTGCTCTAAAATAACAAAGTACTGAGATCCTTAAATGGCAAGGAACGTCCAGTCTTGATCAGTCTGTTACTCACTTTTACAAGTGAGTTAACTGACTCACGTAAATGTTTTACTTCATTTGTTTCTTTTGTCTTTCAGCTATATCCAGCTGGCATAAGTACAATATGTTGAGCAGTATGTGCTTCTTTCTGCTAGTAGCAGATTAATTCTTGTAACTAATAAGGATGCTAAAAGTTGCAGCTATGGCTAACACAATTTCTTGAATTTACATATTTGAAAAAACAGACAGTGGAGATGAGACAACTGATTCCTATTTTGATCCTCTCTTGACAATGTCTCTAGGCAACTGAGATAATAATACTGCTGCTACTACTACTAATAATAAAGAATTAAAGTGGAAAGAATCTCACTTTTGCCAAAAAACTCATAGGATAATGTTGAAGATTTCTCCTCTTCCTTCCACTAGCCCCTGAAAAACAGCCAAGAAATTCCAACTCAAATTTAGCCTCTCAGGCTTTGGACGTGGGTTTTTTTTTATTTATTGCACAATTAAGGCCAGTAAAAGAATATTAACTTTAAACATCTGAGAACAACCCTAAACACCAAGTCAATCTTGTGCACCTATGTGAGTACTTTCAATACCCTTACCTCTTAATAACATTTTTTGTGGTCATGAAGGAGTTGCAGATGGACAGGGTTGTCGTAAGGAACTATGGAATCAGAGTTGTGGTTGGTTGTGACACTGAATGTTTTTTATATATTTTCAATTTTTTTGGTAAATTGAATCATTTATTTGGAATGTCCAGACTTTGTAATGTTGGTGGGTTTTTGGAAACTTACAAAACTCTCAAGAATTTTTTGGCTGACATGTTTTTCAGACTTCCAGTTAACTAACTTAGTCAGGCAATTTTCTTGTGTGTATATAAAAAACAAAAACAAACAAACAACCCCTCATTGTTCAGCAAAAGGAGTCCATGCATAATTTGGATTCCCAGCAGGGACTTGGTGAACCTTGAAAGTCATTCAGAAAGTATCACTTTTTTTTGTTTTGGTTTGGGGGTTTTTTATACAAGAAAATCCCTGGCTAATAGTTCAACTAGAAGTTAAGCTTGTACTGTTTGACTGACATGTTTTTCATTCTTTCTAGATATGCTCTCATCTTCATGTTGCTTGATCTGTCCTATTGCCATTTAGTTTTCTGTACCTTTCCTTTTTTCTCTCCTTCAAGCCTGGGTTGATCCCAGTGCTCTCTCTCTAGGCCATTCATACTTTACATGTATTATTACACATATTTGGAAAGATGCAAACATTTTTAAAATATCTATGGCCCCATTTCATCTTGAGAGACGGTGGTTAGCAGTGATGATGAGGATCTATGGGCAGTGTTTGACTCTGCAGCTTCTCTCATGGCTTATCCGTCCAGTATTGGATTTGCATGATTGATTGCAATAACCACATGTCAGTCTATTTCTGATTATTGAGTCTGAGAATTTTTCCTCCTAAGATGAAGTTGTTTTGCATGACTTGCACATATACTATTGAAGGATGATGTGCCCTACCGTAGCAGTTGTTACCGGGTATTTCAATCTGATGATGTAATTTCCAGGAGTTTAGATGGATGTTGAATTTTTTTCATGGCATTTTTGCATATGAATCTTAGCTTTGATCTTGGATTTCTTTGGGAAGATGCTCATCACCCATTTTTTTCACATGACCAAGCCATCGTAGTCTTCTACTTTTGAGAATGGCTGTGAGGCTGGGTATGCCAGATCTTGACAGGACATCTGTATTTGAAACTTTATGTTGCCAGTTGATATTTGTAATTCTGTGGCGGCAGCGAAAATGGAAGCTGGTCAGTTTTTTCTCCTGGTTCAAGTAGGTGGTCCACGTCTCAGATCCATATAGCTGGATACTCGATACACATTCCTGACAGTGAAAACAAAGATACTGATCGGTCAGTTTAGGATTGTTCCATGCTCATTTTGTAAGTCTGCCAAAAATAGTAGCTGCTTTCCTGATTCTGATGTTCAGATCTTCATCCATGGGTAGGTTTGTGGTGACAGAAGATCCAAGGCAACAGAATTGTTGAGCTGAATCTAATGGGCTGTTATCCAGAATGACATTGGGTCGCTGAGATATATCTTGAGTGAATACAACAGCTTTCTTCATGCTTATGGTCAAGGGAAAAGAACTTGCAGGCTCTGGACAGAGAATCCATCGGTGACTGTAGCGTGTCTTCATTATGAGGGATGAGAGCTGCATCATCTGCAAAGAGGAGCTCCCTAATGAGGACTTTGTTGACCTTAGTTTTGGCCTTGAGTCTTGCCAGGTTGTAGAGAGAGCCATCTAATCTTGTGTGGAGAAATACATCTCTGGGTGAGTTTTGAAATGCGCATTTAGTAGAACTGAGAAGAATGTGCCGAAGAGGGTGGGGCAAGAACACATCCTTGTTTGACCCCACTGTTCATTGCAAACTGTTACAATGTAAATCTGTCATGTTGCACTGTTGCGTTCGTGTTTTAATGAAAGGATGTTATGGACTTGAGTTGGGTCAGTGGGCAGCCAATCTTGGTTAATACTCTGTATAGTCCTGATCTACTAACTGTGTCAAACGCTTTTGTTAAGTCCACAAATGCTATGAATAGCAGCTTTCCTTGTTCTGTGCATTTTTCCTGTAGTTGTTGAAGAGAGAAAATCATGTCCATTGTTGAGCTGCCAGCCCTGAAGCCACATTGTGTTTCTGGATAGACTCGATCAGCGAGTTTTTGCAGGCATTTGAGAGTGATGCAGGCAAATACTTTCCATGTGATGCTCAGTAACGAGATGCCTCTGTAGTTGTTTCAGGCACCCTTTTCGCCTTTGTTTTTATAGCGAGTGATGATGTTTGCATCTTTCATGTCATGTGGGACATCTCCCGCTCTCCAACATTTTAGAAGTAAGTGACAGAGGAAGGGGATGAGCACAACCTTGTTTGCCACTAGGACTTCAGCTGGGGTTCTGTCATTTCCTGGTGCTTTTCCATTGGAGAGGGCCTCAAGAGCTTGAGAAAGCTCTTACTCTGTAAACACTGCATCTAGCTCTGACATTTCTGGATGAGTTGGGATGAGGATGTCAAGTTCAGGTTGTATTGTACGCTTGTGGGAATAAAGACTTGAGTAGAGTTCCACCCATCTGGACATCTGCAGCTTTTTGTCTATGATCGTCTGTTCATTTAAATGCTGTGACTTTGGTAATGTTTGGTCTGAGTGCTTTCTTCAGTCCATCATATGTAGTTTTCAGGTCGCCCAAATCAGATGCCTTTTGAATATGAGAACATAAATCGTCCCACTGCTTGTTTGCACACCACCTGGATTCTGTCTGAAGAACAGATCTTGCATGTTCCAGTTGATCTCTTGTACTTTGTGTTGGGTTCTTTGTTATTCAGATGTGTCTTGTGTTTTCCTTCAAGAAGAGGCCTAAGAATGTCAGCATTTTCGTCAGTCCAGTCTTTGTTAGAGAATTTATGTGTTTCAAAGGCAGAGTTAGCACATTTGTGTATTGCATCTCTCAGTATGGACCATGTTTCACAATCGGTTTGTTGGTCAGGTTTGTGTTCCATTTTGCGAGTGAGATCAACTGCAAAGACAGAGCATTTCAACGCATCTCTAGTATTGAGAGTATTGATTTTTGGCTTACTGCATTCCTTTGTCATATAGAGTTTCTTTGGGACAATTTTCAGCTGATAGGAATAGGGGGATTTCAAAGTTGCCAGGGTCCTTTTGAAAAGGAGCCCCGTCTGGGCGAGCCGCATCAATTTCGAAGTGCCGCGGCTGCCGGCATTCTAATGAGGCACTGAATATGTATTTCAGCGCTTCATCAGTAAACTTTGAAATGGCCATTTGCATGGCCATTTCGAAGTTTTGGGCTAGTGGAGACACAACCATAGAGTTTCTTTGGGATGATTTTCAATCTCCTGATGAACAAGGAGAGATCAGTGTTGCAATCTGTGCTGTGGTATGTGTGTATAAATTTGACGGTGTTGAGATATTTCCTGTGTACTAGTACAAGGTCAAGTTGGTGCCAGTACCAGCTCTGGGGTGGCACCATGAAACCTTGCAACGTTCTTTCAAGTTAAAGAATATATTAGTGATGCAGAGTTGATTCTGAGAGCTGAATTCTAGAAGCCTGTGACCATTTTCGTTCATTTTCCCAATACCTTGATGACTGAGGCAGGCAGGCCAGGACCGATGGTAGCGTCCAATTCTTACATTGAAGTTGCCAAGAATGTACAGTTGTTCACCAGTTGGAAAGGAGTCGATAACTTTCTGAAGATTATAATAAAAGTGGCCCTTGTCTTCGGTACACGATGCTAATGTGGGTGCATAAGCACTGCTGAAATTGACATATCCTAACTTAGTGCAGAGCTTCAAGGATATAATGCATTTCAATTCAGCTGTGGACCTATTGATAGACTTCAGCAGATTGTTCCGAAGAGCAAATCCAACTCCACAGGGGTGGTGTTCATCTGAACTCAAGCCCTTCCAGAAGAAAATGTAGTTGGTTTCTTTCACTGACCCAACATCTGCCAGCTGGGTTTCCTGGACAGCAGCCATGTCGACGTTCAGTTTGTGTAACTGTTGGTCTGTGATAGCTGTTTTGAGTATTGAGTTCGTGTTCGTAAGGTCATAGGCAGATTCAAGTCCCGGACTCATGGTCAGCACATTCCAGCTACCGAGCCGGACACAGGTTGATTATTATTTCATTTTATGGCAGATACATCAGGTACATATACTTTTTGATTTTTTTTGTCTATCCCCGTGCACCCACTGAGGAATGTAGACGTGGCGGGTCAGCACCTTATTGACTGGTGGGGCTGCCCGGCTTGAGGTGGGTGGTAGCTGGCCATTGAGCACAATGACTCCTCCCACAGACTAAAGTGACCCGTGGCGTCATCCTCTCTGCCAGTTGAGGAGGGCTTATAACCCATAGCTGCCACTTCCCATGTTGTTTCCATGGTATGAGCAAGGGTGGAGTGTGCTCTCCATTTGGCTCCCTCTGACACACTGCATTGCCTGGGCTAATGTTTGGAGCGTATGCATTGCCCAAGTGGCACTACGCTGCTCTTGGTCGCCCCAGATGAATCCAAAGGAAAGAAGTCAGTAGATTTGAAACTGAGGTGACATGGGAGCAGAGCTGCATGCTGCCTGGCATGTCACCAGGTGGCATGTAGGAGGGGTCCTCTCCTGAGAGGTTTGCTGCAAAATAAATGCACTTCGTCATGCAAATATGCAGCTGTGGACCAGCAGCGAGAACTTTACCAGGGTGTGATGGGGCACTGGTTGGCATCGGATGTCCCAACTAAAAATCACAAGTGCCCGATGACAGTGATGTGGCATGATGAATGTAGCCCACCTTCAAATAAGGCTACTGCCCCCTCATTCTGCATGAGATGATGGTCTGGGATACTTGGGTCCCTGGATTATTTTGTATAATCCAATTGGTGTATGAACCATGATTTGGTCACCAGCATCCAAGGGACCATGACTCCTTACGTCACCCCAGGAAAGACAACACTGTCAGAAAATTCGCCGCTGCCTTGTGGATAGGTTCAGGAGATCCAAAGGCTGTGAGAATAAACCCAGACAGAAAATCCAGAGTGGAGACCCTAAGGTGGTTAGTAGGGAGGATTCATCCAGCCTGCTTTCTGGTATCTCCTTGCAGTCACCTTAGTTTTGAAGTATGGACATACATATAATGTATGGTTTTAAGAGTGCTTATGTTTACTGTAATAGTTTTTTCATTTTCAGAAGACTTAATATCTTTGTGACTCATTTGTACCATCCAGTAAAATCTGTGAAAGGCACTTAAATGTTAGAAACTCTTGGAGGAGTGAAGTTTGAAGTCCCACTCAATTGTATCACATGAATCATAGAATCACAGAATACTAGGACTGGAAGGGACCTCGAGAGGCCATCAACTCCAGCCCCCTGCCCCAATGGCAGGACCAAGTACTGTCTAAACCATCCTTGATAGACATCTGTCAAACCTGTTCTTAAGTATCTCCAGCGATGGAGATTCCACAACCACTCCAGGCAATTTATTCCACTGTTTGACCACCCTGACAGTTTAGGAGCTTTTTCCTAATATCCAACTTAAACCTCCCTTGCTGCAGTTTAAGTCCATTGCCTCTTGTTCTATCCTCAGAGGCCAAAAAGAACAAGTTTTCTCCCTCCTGCTTATGACACCCTTTTAGATATCTGAAAACTGCTATCATGTCTCTCCTCAATCCTCTCTTTTCCAAACTAAACAAGCCCAATTCTTTCAGCCTTTCTTCATAGGTCACATTCTCTAGACCTTTAATCATTTTTGTTGCTCTTTTCTGGACCCTCTCTAATTTCTCCACATCTTTTTGAACTGCAGTGCCCAGAACTGGACACAGTACTCCAGCTGAGGCCTAACCAGCGCAGAGTAGAGCGGAAGAATGACTTCTCTTGTCTTGTTCACAACACACCTAGGCAGACAACTAAATATTGACAGATTTCATAAATGTATGTATACAAAAGCTAAAGTCTAAATATAAAGACTGGTGAACTTAATATTGGTTCCTAGTATTAACTCAGGGTATCGATATTGTAGGCATAACAGAAACTTGCTAGAATGATGATAGGATACGATAATACTAGGTTACAAATATATATAAGAATGTGCACAATATGTAAAAAAAAAAAAAAAGCATAAAGTCAAATAGCAATAGTAATAGTAATCAGATTATACCATACAGTGTCTATGGACAGAAAGTCCTTGCTTGCATAATAAGGCTATAGTAGTAAGAATATACTCCTAACCAGGATGGTGCAGAGATTGTAAAATGCATAGGGATTTAAAGGGGCTATGAAAATCACAGAATCATAGGGCTGGAAGGGACCTCAGGAGGTCATCTAGTCCAGCCCCCTGCTTCAAGCAGGAGCAACCCCCACTTAAGTCATCCCAGCCAGGACCTTGTCAAGCCGGGACTTAAAAACCTCGAGGGATGGAGAATCCACCACCTCTCTAGGCAATGCATTCCAATGCTTTGCCACCCTCCTGGTGTAGCAGTTTTTCCTAATATCTAACCTACACCTCTCCCTCTTCAACTTCAGACCATTCCTCCTTGTTCCACCATCTGACACCACTGAGAACAGGTTCTCACCCTCCACTTTAGAGCTCCCCTGCAGGAAGTTGAAGGCAGTTGTTGAATCACGCCTAAGTCTTCTCTTCTGTAAACTAAACAAGTCCAAATCCCTCAGCCTATCCTCATAGGTCTTGTGCTCCAGCCCCTTAATCATTTTTGTTGGCCTCCGCTAAACCTGCTCTACACATCCACATCCTTTTTATACTGGGCGACCCAAAACTGGACACAGTATTCCAGATGTGGCCTCACCAGTGTCAAATAGAGGGGAATAACTACTTCTCTAGATCTGCTCCAGATGCTCCTCCTAATGCACCCTAGTATGCCATTAGCCTTCTTGACTACAAGGGCACACTATTTACTCATATCCAGCCTTTCATCCGCCATAACCCCTAGGTCCTTTTCCATCGTACTGCTGCTGAGCCAGTCGGTTCTCAACCTATAACAATGTGTGGGATTCTTCCAACCCAGGTGCAGGACTCCCCACTTCTCCTTGTTGAACCACATCAATTTCTTTTGGCCCACTCCTCCAATTTATCCAGGTCACTCCGGATTCTCTCTCTACCCTCCAGCGTATCTACCTCTCCCCTTAGATTTGTGTCATCCGCAAACTTGCTGAGGGTGCAATCCAGTCCCTCACCCAGGTTATTAATAAAGATGTTGAATAACACTGGCCCCAGAACTGAGCCTTGCGGCACTCCGCTTGAAACCGACCACCATCCAGATATTGAGCCATTGACCACTACTCGTTGGGCCCGACCATCAAGCCAGCTTTCTGTCCATTTTGTATTCCAAGGATCCAATCCATATTTCCTTAACTTATGGACAAGAATGTTGTGGGAGACCATATCAAAGGCTCTGTTGAAGTCAAGGTATAACACATCCACTGACTTCCCCATGTCCACAGAGCTTGTTACCTCATCATAGAATCTGATCAGATTGGTCAGGCAAGACTTGCCCCAGTGAATCCATGTTGGCTACTTTTGATCACTTTCCCCTCTTCCAAGTGCCCCAAAATGGATTCCTTGAGGATTCCCTCCATTATTTTCCCAGGGATTGAGATAAGGCTGACCGGTCTATAGTTCCCTGGATGGTCCTTCTTTCCTTTTTTAAAGATGGGCACTATGTTTGGCTTTTTCCAGTCATCCAGTATCTCCCTCAATCTCCAAGAGTCTTCGTAGATAATGGCCAAAGGTTCAGCAATGACCTCTGCCAATTCCCTCAATACCCTCGGGTACACTAAATCCAGACCCATGGATTTGTGTACATCTAGTTTTTCTAGATAGCTCAGAACTTGTTCCTTCCTCGTAGATGGCTGCCCTCCATCTTCCCATACTGCATTGTCTAGGACTGTCATGTGGAAGTTGACTTTGTCTGTGAAGACTGAGGCAAAAAAAGCATCGAGTACTTCAGCTTTTCCTACATCATCTGTCACTGGGTTACCTCCCTCATTCAGTAACAGCCCCTCAATTTCTCTGATAACCTGTTTATTGTTAACATGCCTGTAGAAACCCTTCCTGTTACTCTTCACATCCCTTGCCAACTTCAGTTCCAGTTGTGCTTTCGCTTTCCTGATTGCTCCCCGGTATTCTCCAGCCGTATATTTATACTCCACCTTAGTCACCTGTCCATGTTTCCATTTCTTGTATGCATCCTTTTTGAGTTTAAGCTGCCTGAGAATTAAGTTTAAGGATTTCCTTGTTAAGCCAAGCTGGTTGCCTACCATGTTTGCATTTCTTACTATGCAGTGGGATGGTGTGTTCCTGTGCCTTCAGTAAGACTTCTTTAAAATACTGCCAGTTCTCTTGCACTCTTTTCCCCTTAATCTTCATTTCCCAAGGGATTCTGCTCACCAGTTCTATCAGGGAGTCGAAGTCTGCTGTTTTGAAATCAACAGTCGGTATGTTACTGCTCTTGGCTGTATCACTGGTTCCTACATGGAGAAGTAGGAAGGGGTAGTAGTTTACGGGTTTAACAATTTTTGGCAGGGACTCTGTAATATCCTGGATTCTAGCTTCAGGCAAGCAGCAAATTTGCCGGGATTCTAGGTCCAGACGGCAGAAGGATGACGCCGTCCCTCTTAGGAGGGAGTCCCCGACCACCACCACCCGTCTTTTTCTCGTAGGGGTGGTGGTCATAGAACTCCCATCACTAGGACTGCGCATCCCATGCCTTAGAAACCACGGGGACTGCTTCAGATTCAATCCCTGTGCGGTATCAGCCCCAATTATCTCCGCCGTATCCCCGTATATCCGCCAGGTTTAAACCTACTTTTTTCAGCTGAACTGATTGCTCAGAAATGTCACATTTACTTACATTTACTATGGTTATGGTTTTACTAGAGAGTTTTGCAATATGTAACATATGCTAAACAGGGATATACAGTGCATATAACAAGCTAAACAGGGATCAGATGGGACATTGAGTAACCACTGAAAATCTCCACAGTTACTCGATTACTCGCTGGAGGCGGCCATGGGAGGCAGCTCCAGAGAGCAGGCCGCCCTCCCTGCCAGCCAGTTGGAGCTGGGATGTGGTATTTAAACCACGTCCCAGCTCCAACAGGCTCCCAGGGAGGGGACATGGGCTCCCCGCCAGCCTGTTGGGGCTGGGAAGCAAGATTTCAGCTGCCTCTCAGCACAAACTGTCTCCTGCATTTCCCCTCATGGTGGCTCTGCAAAGAACCACTGCAAGAGGAAATTGGCAGCTTAATTACTTGAGCCCCCGCTGGCACAGAGGTTTTCAGTTTCCCTCCCGAGGTGGCTCTTTGCAGAGCCCCGGCAAGGAGAAATTGCCAAAATTTCAGGGTACGCATGGACAGTTCTTACAGGACACTGGTTCAGTACTACTGCTATATATCACTAAATGGAAATAAATATTCTACAAATACATTTACTTTGCAAATTGGGCCCACATAAGTTCCAAGTCCATTCGAATTTTGTAATTATTTAAATGTATGTGTAGCATCCTTTGCCTGCGGCTGTTGCCCTATTTAGGCAGCACGGGCTTCCACAGCTGGCCCCCTCAACACCAGCCGACCCTGGGGCCTTGTCTCCTTTAATGGGCGGCGCAAGACAGGCTTGCTGTTAGGAAGCCCAGCCCTCAGTTCGGGGTGGGGCAGCAGGCAGAAAGTTCAGAAGCCCAGCCCTCAGTTCGGGGCGGGGCAGCAGGTAAGCAGATAGCCACCAAAGCGGGGTGGCTCGGGAGAGACGAGGGGCTGCCTCTCTGGGGAGGTGGGGCAGCGGAACACAGGTCCTCCCATTCCACTGCATCCCGGTCCGGGGCCCTAACGATCGCTCTCAGCCTGAGCTTGGTAGTGGGAATGCAGGCTGCAACACACCACCATGGGCTCAGGTGGAGTGTTCCCCGGTCACTTCCTACCTCCACCTCCATTGGTGCTGGGTCCCAGTCAGCATGATCAGCAGGTCCAGGCTGATGGGTCTCCTCCGGGTAGGTAGCACTTGCTAGGTCTGGCCAGTCGGGCATCTCAGCGTTGTCCAGGTAGTCTACCGGGAGCAGGACCGGGGGCTCCGGATGGTCAGAGGCCTCAGCACTGCAGGCATCAGGCAGGACTCCAGGACCATGCTCACCTGGGACCCCAGGGTAACTGGCTGTGGGCAGTTTCTCCGGCCCCAGCAGGGCCTCAGGAGAGGAGGCCTGCTGCAAGTGCAAGGGCCCTGGTAAATCCAGGAAGTCGGGGTCCTGACCTAATGGCAGGCTGGGCTGTGGCTGCCCAGGCTGGTCTGGGCAGCTGGTGGGTGGCTCTCGCCGGCCCGCCGTGGGTCTCCCAGTCCTGGCAACCAGGAGCCTGGTCAGAGCCTTCCGCCCCCCTTGGAGGCCAGTCTTTTAACAGGCCACGAGCCCCACCCCTGGCCCGTCTGGCCCCAAGTGCTGCCCTCTGAGGGGCAGGGTACAGGTGTTCTGGCTCAGGGCCCACCCACTAGGGTCTCTGAGCGGCCTCCTCTGCCTCTGCGTCAGTGGGAGGCCACAGCACCTCACTACAGTATGCAATAGTGCTTATTGTGATTAACTGTTAGTGGAAAAATCCACAATATAAGTTTGCTGTCATTTCGCAGAGATTGACATGGTAACATTTCAGCTGGTCAGTGATTACTTGGGGCTTGATCTTTGGTTTGTAGTGAGTCTTGCATTAACTTGAAAGGCAGTTATTTTTACAACCATCTTTGAAACAAAGCCTACAAACTCAGAGTGGAAATTCAAGTCAGAAATTCAAATTTTCTGTTAGAATTTGTGAGTCTGTGATAATTTTGCATCACCTTGCATCCAAAGATCTCCAAAAAAAATTGTGACAGACGTTAAATGCCCGAGGGAGTAATCCTCCAGATGGAGTGTACAGCTTGTTACAGAGATGATGCAAATAGACTTGGATTCAGGGATATATATTGGTGCTAAAAGAGAGGTCAGTTTAGGTTATTGTTTTAAAGCAGACTTTAGCTGCTGTTGCTTATAACAAAACAAAAAAAAACAAAACCCTCAGACGTATTTTAGACTAGTATTGGCTTAACTCCATCCCAGATTTTTACTTCTGGGGTAATTTTGTTACACTGAGCACACACAGATTCATGTTCAGTTGTAGATTTCTTTGCTTCCCTGCAGAAAATAATGGGGAAGCAAAGGGAAGCTTCAAGAGGGGTCAGACACCAGTGTGGTTACTGGCACCTGCAGCAGCCATTGAAGAAGGTAAATCTCATATGTGGGGGGAAGGAGACAGGACTGGGGGAGCCCCTGGATGCAATTTGAAGACACATAGCCTCCCAGACCGGGGCCATCTGTAGGGTATGCAGGGTCTCATGCCACTGCTTCCCCCAATTACTGTGAGTGTAGAGCTGCCTGGGTAAAGGAGGGTTTTGCAACAGCTCGCTGACTCTGCAGCTGAGCACCTTAGGTCTAGTGCTGGTTGTACTCCTCTTCTGTATACTGGACACCAGCCTGTTTTCTGTACAACGGCATGTGAACGTGGTGGGGAAAGGCAGGAGGAGTGTGTGCGGGAAGAGCCCAGAGGACAGAGGGGAATGGGAGTGGGTTGATAGGATAGTGAGAAGAGCAATGAGGAAGGGAGGATGCTGGTATAGGGAAGGAAGATATGGAAATGAGGGAAAGGATGGGGCAGCGGGGAGAGGAGGAAGGGGGATGAGATTGAGAAGATACCAGGGATAGGAGAAGTGGGGGAGGAGAAGCCCAGCATGTGTCCCCCTTGGCAGCAGCTGGGGTATCCTTGTTAAGGAAACCCATTAAACCCCCACCCTGACAAGCGCCCCCCCCGCCCCGCACATATACCAACACAGTGAGCCCCCCTCACTTGGACCCATACCCCACTCAGCCCCAACTAGCTGAATCTGAACCTCGCCCCACCAAGCTCTGCACCCCCAGCATCTGGACCCTCCCATTAGCCCGTCACACCCAGACCACCCCCTGCCGAGCCCCAGCCGCCTTCATCTAGACCCCTTCAGCAGAGTTCTGTTGTCCAGCATCCAGATTGTCCCACGCACGAACCTTTCACGCCACACTTGGATTCCCCTCTCCTCAAAGCCCCTTCCCACTGGGACCCAGGTTGGCTGAGCCTGCTCACCCATACCTGGTGCCGAGGGGCAAGGCTCCGGAGTTTCCAGGGCAGGACCAACCATTCGTGCTGGGTCAGGGATGGGTGCAGCATCACTGCTGCGTTCCTGTCCAGGGAGGATGGGGAGGCTGTGCTGTGATCTCCCGCCTCCGTGTAGCCAGTGGCCTTTGCTCTCCACGGCTAGGTTGAAGCTTTCATTTCTTTATTGATGCATAATGTTTGCAGAATTTTGCAGCATTTTAAAATGTGTGCAGGTTTCTTTTTTTTCCTCGGAATTTTTAGGCACAGAAACCCCTTAGGAGTAGATTTTGGACATATAATGTGAAGTGAATATTATACCAAAATACAGAGGTGGCATTATCAAGAGATTAATGGTTGATGAGAAGGAGTTGATGTCCCACAGTGCCCATCTCAGACTGTCAGCTCATGCCAACTATTGTTACCCAGATATTGATTAGATGGCTATTAACTATTAAATATAAAATCTTGTTAAAATATTTTTTCTGGACTTTTTCTAACTTCAGGACTGTATGGATTTAATACCACTAGTATGATGCAATGTGAGTGGTATGTTGTCGTCTTGGAATTTGCTTTATGCCTTTACTTAAAAAATGTTGGAAGATAATATCTGAATGGTCAAGATGATTTTGGTGAATATTAATGGTTAAAAAACTAGGTCATTTGTCATCTCAAAATGTAATATTTCATGGATTCATAAAACAGTGGGGAGAATTTTCTAGTGAATCCCTAGAGAAATTAGTTCTCAGCCTAATTCTGATCGACATTTGTATAAATAACTTGTTGAAACATACAAAATAATTTCAGATGGTTTGGAGGTCATGTAAACACACGTGTTTTTCACACTACCTAGTAGAGTTACCTCTTTCATATCGTTCATTCTATTATCTGGAACTCTCAAATAACTGGCATTTTAACCATAACTAAATTTTAGTTACATTTTTCCATAAGTACGGTATAGTTAAATTAAATACAAATAAATACAGTATAAGTTTATAGTGTACAATATTACTATTTTTGGTAAATGTAGTATTCTGCAGGGGCTTGTTCACACTTGCCCCCAACTCCGAAGGGGGCATGGTAATCAGGGCCACGGGAGACTACTAACGAAGTGCTGCGGTGAATACGCAGCACTTCATTAGGCTAATTCTCCCCTGCGTCAACTTGAAAGTGTCAAACTTCGAAGTGCCGGCATGAATGTAGCCGTGGGCACTTAGAAGTGCCCGTGCTGCTTCGAAGTACCTTTATTCCCCAAAATTTTTTCTGAGACTATAAGGCCAAGGCTATAATAGGGGCTAAAATTGCTTTTATATACACAAATCCAGCTACGAGAACTGTGTAGCAGGAGTTGATGTATGTATCTAAAATCGATTTTTGCATCCATCCACACAGCAGGAGGTCGATGGGAGAAACTCTCCCATCAGCTTCCTTAATATCTCGTTACTGCCAGTCATACTGGAGTCGACGGCAGAGCCATGACAGTTAGCTTTAGTGTGGCCCCATTAGGTGCACTTGCCTGTAAGTGTGGACTTACCCATAGTGTACGTGTGGCGTGTTTGTGATAAGGTTCAATTGTAAGTGTTCGTTTTAAATGAGAAATTTAGTATTTTATTTTAAAAAAATCATTTTTTAATAATCACTGATTTTTATCCGCCCTGATATGCAGCCCGTTCATTTTAGTCTTGCTGATACTGAGACTTCATTCTGATTCAATCTGCCATAGTCAGGGGTCTGCACCCCGTGGCTCCGGAGCCACGTGCAGCTCTTGCAGGACTTTTTTGTGGCTCCCAATGCTATAATTGCACAACAAAAAAAACAAAAATCCAGAAAACCTTCCTGATTATTTTAGATAAATGGTGAACATCTAAAAGCCCAACAATGAACAACTCGTATCTAAATAGCAAATGATGTGTGATCTCAAAACACTGGATAACTGCCACTAGTGTCCTCCAGAGAGAGAGAGAAGGTCCAAGATTAAAAGTGATGAGGAAAACAGTGGTACAAACACACATGTAAAGACAGAGGAAACAGAATATGTAAAACGTTTGTGAACATCCTGCAGTAAACGTGTGTTGCATTACAAATCATTGTGTGTGCGTTGTTCTTAAAATAGGGATTACAAAAAGTATGGTTGGATTTTATTTATTAAGGACCATCTCGTATTCACATGCATTGACGCTCTTGAGTTACTGAGTTTTTTTTACCAAATTGGGAAAAATGGCTCTTCTTGCTATTTTGGCTGCTGACCCCTGGCCTAGGTTTACTTGGTCCAGTCTCAGTGCAAGTGGTAGTGGATGATTTCTTAATTGTCCTTCTACACTGATATTCCTGTGGTTCTGTAATAATATTATTTAACTGTTTTGCTGTTTAAGCTCCTGTTCATATGCATTTCTGATTGACTCAACAATTGAAATGCATATGATGTCTGTACTCTTCGTTCATCTCAAATACTAAGTATGTTCTTCACTTACAGTCCTGGTCGTTAAGTGTAGTATGTAAAACTTATTGTGAGCTTACACTGAACATAAACAGATTTCTTAATGAGTTTTTTTTTCCTCCCTTCGTAGGAAAATACTGTGGTTTGGGCTTTCCAATGGACAGTTTAATTGAGTCAAAAAGTAATGAAGTCACAGTACAGTTTATGAGTGTGACACACGTTTCTGGGCGTGGATTTCTTGCCTCATATGCAACCACTGAAAAATCAGGTATTTGTCAGATTCAGTTACTAATTCTGTATAATGATTAAACTTAGAACTGTATGACAAGTACAAACTTATTTTTCTCTGTTCTCAACATGTGCAATGGATAGTTAAAAATTTAAACTTAGATAGCATTTTAGCTTCCCAAATATCCTGCCCCTTAGATACACTAAGTTGCTGTTCAAAGTAGTTAAAGAATGAAGCAGTTGCTTTAGATAAAAGATTAAATATGTTTCTTCAGAATATAATAACCAAGATGCTAGATGACGGGTTCTGACACTTTTTTAGTGCAGGTAACCTGCTTGTAGAGTGGCAGTCTGATGGAATTCTGATCCCATTCAGTCTCCTGTAATCCCTGTGGTAATAATTGCATTTTTCTACCTTTCTGTTTTGATATACATTTATCAGTTCCAGTGTTTATAATCTGATCCATGTTTCCTTAATCCCTCCAAGGATTTTTATGGCTAGGGCCCAGCTGGTGGCTTCTTGTCCATTTTTCTGCCAACAGCTTCTTTCTTTCTTGCACTTACGATGCTGTGGCTTGCAATGGAGGCTGCTGTACTTGTTTTTCCTCTTTACATTTGCTTCCACTTGTGTTCAAACTGGATACCAATAAAAAAGGACACAGAACTACATGTGATCCTCTCGTTCTTTATGGTCTACCAGCAGGTACTCTGCAGGTCACAGTTTGAGAGCCTCATTAGAGTTAATGCTACAGAAAAGCAGATGAGGTCATCTTTTCATTCTGAATTTTCATTGTGTGTTGTTTTCATTTTGAATAGCATTAATGTACATGTATTTAAACTTGATAGCTCAAATTGAGATAGAAATAAACACATATGTTAAAACCCCAAACACTCTTTTATTTGGTGTACTAATTTCATTGTTTTCTTTTGTAAGCGGAAAATAAGAATTTTTGACTTCTTATAAAATAATACAGTGCACATACAAACATTCGGTGAAGCATTACCGTGGATAATTGAAATTAAACTATGACAAATAAATGACCAAAGCAATTTTGGATGTTACTTTAAATTTATAATATTTACTTGCTAAATTATCAGTGGGTTTCCTACTCATTAGTACAGATTATCAAGGTTCCACTGTACCCTACAGATTCACAGCTAGTATGTTACTTATCAAATGCATTGTTTTCATTCTGAGGCTTTTTTTATGGAACTATGCACAGAACTGATTATTGGGTGAGACTCAAATCTGATAATCTTTGTACTAAGTTGGCTAACTGGTTGTTTCTGTCTTCTTCTTGATTGAATATTTTTTTTCTTTTCTAGACCTAATAACCTGTTTAGACAATGCAAGTCACTTTTCTGAACCAGAATTCAAGTAAGACTGTGATCTGCTTGGGTTTTTTCCCTTTCACTATGGTTGTTTTACTCTGGCTTTATTCAAGTTGTTACACACATGATCTTCCACTTTGTTTCAAAGAGAATTATTTAGATGGCAGTTTTAAACAATAAAATGACAAAATCCTGACCTTAAAATTTCCAAAAATGAAGATGGTAATTTTATTATGCAGTAGAACCTCACTAATTTGCACTAAATTCACGTAGATTTCCAGACAAAAGTTAATAATGCTAATGATAGCTCATAGTACTAAGAATGCATTGCTTTTACAAAATAGATTACAAAATGTATACTAAATAAAGGGAAATATGTACGTCACCCCAGTTTCTGAAACTGTTTACGGTGCTGGTGACCACCGTAATCACTCCTTGCAACATACACTGTTTTTCAGTTCTTGCAGATGTGTGGTAACTCTACCACCTGGAGTAGAGCACAGCTCCTAAAGATACTGTGTGTGGTTACAGTATGTCACAACTTAAATCTAATGTATATTTATTAGATGATAAAAGCACATTTTATGATCCATGAGCCCTTGATATTCTATTATACACTTATGAATTTGAAAATGAATTGGCCTTTGGCATCTTAATTAGTGTAAATCAGTGAGGTTCTGGTGTGATGTAATAGACATTTGTGTTCATTCTGGTGAATGGTAGACAAGGCTGGACATCAGGAGTCAAAATCAGTGCATTACAGCAGGGTCTCAACATTCACAAGAGTTCCGTGTTGACAGCCCTCGCGAATGTTGAATTTCGTGAATACTGTATGGCAGCTGCTCCCACCTGGAGCCTGGCTGCTGGGGGTCCTGCCCGGAGCCTGGGAGAAGCTGGGGTGGCTGGCGTTCCTGCCTGGACCCTCGGACGAAGCGGCGGCTGCCGGGGCCCTGGGGGAAGCAGCAGCTGCTGGCGCTCCTGGCCGGGGCCCCGGGGGAAGCAGCGTCTGCCAGCACTCCTGCCTGGAGTCCTGGGAAGCAGACACTGAAGGCTGTTTGCAAATAATTGACTGTTGAGCCCCTACTGTATTTAAAGGTAGAAAGTATTGTAAATAAGAATAAATTAATTTGGCTTTACAATACTTACAATACTAGACAATATTTAGATTTTGGAGGGCCTGTAAATGCATGGCATAACAGTCTTTCAAGATTTGACCTTTGCAATCTCTTCATATTTAAGGCCTTAAATCAACTATTTGCCCCTATCCATTAAAGTGCATAAGCACTTGCTTGGGTCCCATTGACTTTATTGAGAGTCAGGTATGTGTTCAAGTACTGCTGAATAAAGGACTAAATGATGCGCATGTATTCCAACATTGTTCCTCAAATTTTAGCTTTTTCTTATTTGTGAAAGAAATTGCAACTAGGAGGTGTACTTTTCTCAGAAATACAACTATGTTGCCCCCTGCTTTTCTATGCTCTAAAAACATTAGCTGAAGTAAACCAGTTTTTTATTGTTAAAGCACTACATGAAGCTATTCTGTAATGTTCACTTTTCAGAGAGACCATTTTAAGAAGTACGATTATAGATACATAGTCTAAAAGTTTACAAAATAAAAAAAATCACTAATGCTAGTATAGTGGATTCTGATTCAAAAACTTCAGAATTTACTGACACTATGTGGTATTGATACCTGATAAAGGGATATATACTTTTTAAAAATGTAGTTAAAGCACATATTCTCATAACATTCCTGTCAAATCTAGGTTTTTACTGTTCTAAATCTTTTCCTGTGTTTATATATGTATATTCATTTTTTATTTATATGCAGTGTTGTTGTTGTAGCTATGTTAGTATTGGGATATTAGAAAAACAAGGTAGATAAAGTAATATCTTTTATTGGACCAGCTTCTGTTGGTGAGAGGCAAACTTTTGAACTTATACAGAGCTGCTTTTCAGGTCTGGGTGCATTAACATCCAGAGCATTACAGATAAATTAGAACAGTTTGCTTATTGTAAACAGTCAACACATTTTTCAAGGGGCCATATTCAGCAGGCCACTTCACCTTGAATGAGTCCTTGAATCATAGAATACTGGAACTGGAAGCAACCTTCGGAGATCAAGTCCAGTACCCTGCCTGCATGGCAGAATCAAGTCCAACTAGACCATCTCTGACAGGTATTTGTCTAACCTGCTCTTAAGCATCTCCAGCGATTGAGATTACACGACCATCCTAGGCAATTTATTCCAGTGCTTAACCACCCTGACAGTTGTGAAGTTTTTCCTAATGTCCACCCTGAACCTCCCTTGCTGAAATTTAAGCTCCCTCTAAGTTCAAAACATTTTCTGTCTCACCAACAGAACCTGATCCAATAAAAAATATTGCCTCATCTGCCTTGTCTCTTCATTTCTGACTTGACAGTTGTCTCAAATTGACACGCTGGTATGTGGTAGTTTTAGGCAACATTACAGTAGTACAGTCCTACCAAATAGTAAATGATCTGCTCATAGTTTGAGATCCGAAACTTAAAATTACAATGTGCTGCTTGCTCTTGTTAAAGTGAAGTGCAATGGAGTGCATGTATTGACTTTATATCCCTTTTTCTTCCAGTAAATACTGTCCAGCTGGATGCGTGATTCCCTTTGTTGATGTTTCTGGCACTATTCCTCATGGATATAGAGATGTAAGTAAATTTAAATAATACATAATATTCATTTTAAGTTTGATTAAATTCTGCAATTTTTTATAAAAATCTGTTATGTATGTTTGTTTTCTGTCAGCTCTATTTCCTTGACTCTAGGAGTAGATACGTCCTAACATGACATATTACTGATTTTTCTCAACTGCTTAATGACTCCAGCTCCAGCCCTTATTGTCTCCCAGAAGTGGTTAAACATCCATGCTCTTGTATTTTGATTATACGAGCTAAGAAATGTGGATCACTAGAATACTCTCCCGTACTTCCCACTTTATTTCTGTTGGCTCACTCTCCGAAGCTGGTAGCATTCATTTCTGGAGAGAAAGCTATTTTCTTTATGGCATCCTCTGATATCATGACACTGTACTGGATCTCAATAAACAGCAGTCATATTTTTGCTCTTCCTCGTTGAATGGACTTTTAGCATGTGCACTACACTGTCATCTGGCAACAAAAATGGCTAAGTTGTTGTGTGTTTATATGCTAATAAAAGTATTCTGTGCTGTTGTCTGCCAACAACTGAGTATAGAGACCAACTATATTCTTCCTGCACTTTCTGTTAAGAGAAGTAGGTTACAGTAACCAGTTTTTTCCTCACCTAGCTTTTGGAATATACAGATATGTATATTCTCTTTCCTTAACCTAACCTCAGAGATTCTCAGGAAATCTTAAACTGAAAATCATTTGCCTCATTCAGTATCTAAATTTCACCTGAAGATCTTATTCAATCATAGTATTACATTCCATTCACTTCTATTGCACGTCTCTTTTAGAAAACATCTGATGAAGTGGGTCTTTGCCCACGACAGCTTGTGCTCCAAAATATCTGTTAGTCTATAAGGTGCCACAGGACTTCTTGTTGTCTTTTAGAAAACAGCAATCTGCAAAGCTATACATTTCATGTCTTATAAATTCAAAAATGAATGGTGCTGATGGGTAGTGGGGAAACAAACAGCGGTTTCTTGACAGCATAAAAAGACACTGAAACAATTTTTGGGGAAAAAAAGAATCTGAACGTTATTTTCTATTTTCTTCAAAGTCCTCTTCACTGTGCATGGCTGGTGTGCATGCTGGAGTAGTGTCCAATAATCTGGGGGGCCAAATCAGTGTTGTTATCAGCAAAGGCATTCCATATTATGAAAGCTCCTTGGCAAATAATGTCTCCTCAAAAGTGTAAGTATATTTGCTATGTTATATATTTCATGCTTACATTTGGTTTACATCTCTTATTACTGCATCTGTGATCATCAGTTGTGTCAAGGGAAAATTATCAACTAGTAGAATTACCATCTGCAGAAAGGATAGATTCTGTACTAAATAGGTTCTTATGCTGTACCACTCATTTTTGTGATATATGATTTTCTGTCCAAAGTACTGTAGCATCTAGTACATAAATTAAAATTACAGCTTCTTTGCAAAACTAGGGAATTTAACTTCAAATATATGTAGCATGACTGTAAACACCTAATAGTTTCTGTTTTAAATAATGATTTGATTGAATATATGCTAGTCTTGGCTGCTACTATATATAAACACTATCATTTTTAAATTCTTATTTCAGTTTTCTTACAGTGGAACAATTTATTTTTTGCCTTCTTTCCTTTAAATAAAATAAATGGCCAGGGAAGGATTTAAAAAAAAATTCTTACCTGTTTAAATCTGAACAGCTGAAAGTGTAACATACTTGTATGGCTAACTGATACATTAAGAAAAGAGTGGATGCCTGCTCTTTATTTCCTTGAAATCTGTTTTTCAAGGCTGACTTCTCAGGCCAACCTTAAATCCATGGTGGTGTATGTTTAGACAAGTAAATCATTATCTATTCTGAGATCCCATCTACATTTGGGAAATTTTTGAAAATTTTATTCCAATTTTCTGCCATTGCTAACCCCCCTTCAGCCCATTAATGACAGCAGTGTTGGGAGCCCTGATGTAGAAAGAAGACTGCTGGCCACTCCTGGCATTTTTAATGCTGTATCCTGTAAATTTATTCAGAGCAAGTCTGATTGTGTGGGATAAATGCCAGCGTTTCCTTTAGTATAGGGATCCCAACATTGTTAATAACAGTGGCTCTGCACCAGTGTGGGTTGCAGCAGAAAATTTTTAGAGAAAGTTAGTTTAAACAGTATCTGAATGAGCAATGAAATAGATTTTATTTTTTAAGGGATTCCTAGTCATGTTTTCTACTGAAGAATCAACATGTTATGGCATCTGTAAGACTTTGTGAGGACTAAAGGATTGTATGTTGTAAGAAGATCAAAAACTGAACTGAGTTGCTGGTATTTGTCTGAATTTGAAGCATCCGTGCTTCAGTGCTGTTTGAAATATCAGAACCTGTAGAACAGAGTTTAGATTCAGTTTGAGCTGTTGAAGTTTCAGGTGTAGATGCGTCTGAACATTTGGTTCTTGGGAAAAGGATGCTGCTGAAGACAAACTGAGTGTAACATGGTGGTCCTCTTGATTTAAGGCCTTCCAGTCTTCCAAAATCCCTGTAAATAAAAGATACTTTGGGTGGAAGGAGTTGACCCTCATTTTCTTGTTCAACTTCATCATTGAGATAGCAACTTCAAAATAATTGGCTTTTCTCCTAGGTATATCAATAGCTGCACTCTATTACTTTGAAATATGAAATCTTTTAGAATAGATGGTGCCTTTTAGGCCAGGTTACAGCCTGGAACAAAGGTGTCTGTGCTGACAGTGCTGAAACCAGAATCCACAGTGGTGGTAGCAGATGCTACCTCAGTAACAAAACATAGTTGGGTATGAATAGGTTTCTAGTGTGATGCAATAGTAGGGAAAATAAGTGTGAGAGTAATTTGCCTTCAGTGTTCCAATAGTAGCAAGAAAAAAAGCTTTCTTCTGTTTTCTGCAGGGGACAATTATCTGCAAGTCTCTTCACATTTAAGACTAGTGGTAAGCATATCACTCTATGGACTGCATATTAATTTTTATATAAATTTATGAAGTGGGAAAAGTATTTTTGGTTAAAAATAGAGCTGTTGTGCTTGCAACAAAGACTTTTTTTACTGTGTTAATCAAATAATACCTTTTATATGTTTCTTAGTTTTCACTGGATAGTTGTGAAGATTGGTCAGAGTTTCAGGGCTTTGATTATACAGATAAATGCTGAGTATGCATTGGTATTGATACTTTGATTTAATGAGAACTTTTAATTTAATTCAGTTGCTCTGTGTCATATATCTGCTTCCTTATGCCGAAATTTAACCTCTCCATTTCTAGATTTGAAACATTTAAAATGTATTCTCTCGAGCCCCCAAAGTTATTGTTTAGCCATATTATAATTATTTGTCCTTTTGAATCTTTCTCCATATGTCAATATTCAAGAACGGTTTTTTGTGCTGCTACAGAGAGAGAGAAGTTCTTCTACCTTCATGTTGCTTTTTTAATGCAGTTATAATTATTGTAAGTGTATTTTCAGAAATGTAAAGGTCAGCATTCGTTCAATCATTCTACATTTTTATCCCTTTTTTTTTTACATTCTGTTCTATTTTACTTCATTCTTACAGCCAATTTGTTACTTATTGCTGAGTGTTGACTGAGGTTTTAAAAAAAATATCATTCTCAATCCCTTAAATTTGTTTCTGCACTCTTCTTATCTTTCTGGTTTTAAGATACTCACAACTGAATGTAAGATTTCAATCCAGATGCTTTCTTGTCAGAGCTTTGGCAAGAAACTGTCATCCTTGCTATGGAAGTATGAGTGCTTCTGCACATAAAGCCACACATTTCATTGATCCTTTTAAATGGTTACTATGAAAACTCATATGAAGTTGCTGTCCATTGTAATCGGCCTTGCACCTTTGTAATTGGCCTTGTACCTTTTAGAGCATTACTGCCTTCATTGCGTTACCCTTCTTTCCAATTTATTTTCTAGATGATTTTCTCTGTGATACATCAGCTATTGTTTTCCACACTGAATCTAACTTTTCTATAAGTCACTTCTTAAATTATTTCTTTATCCTTAATGATGTTGTAACACCTCCTAATTTAGTTTCCTCTCTAAATTTCATTCATATGCTATTTACTCTCTGGTGTAACTCCATTACTGAAGTGATTAGTATCAGCCTCCTAGATAGCTCTGTTGTAACTGAGTATGTCACTTTTTATTGTTACCTTTTGCTTATCATTTTCCAGCTTGAATTAATTTAGCAAATTTTTAGATACTGAGGTAGTATACCATATTGCATAATTAAATGTCAGATTCGCAAAAAACATTATGTTATGCAATATAACTTCAATTCTTAATAAGGGAGAATTCAAAACAAAAAATTTGGTTGTGGATCTTTCAGTTTTGCATCTCAATCCTCATCTCTTATGTTGTTCAGGTTGCTATGGGACACTGGGAATGGAATCTGGGGTAATCTCTGATTCTCAGATTACTGCATCATCAAGTCTTGAGTGGCGTGACCAAACAGGCCAGGCAAACATCTGGACTCCTGAAAGAGCCAGATTGAAAAGGCTTGGACCTCCCTGGGCTGCTTTTACCACTGATGGATATCAGTGGTTACAAATAGATCTGAATAAGGAAAAAAAAATAACAGGTAAGCAGAATTGAGACAGCTGTTTAAAATGGTATTTGGAAATATAGGTTTATAATTTGATGCAAGTTTTAATCTGGGGTTATAAATGAAGTTCAGTTGGCTTCTGATTGTAATCAGTACAATGATATTTACATGGTTTCTATTAACAATACCTAGAAGTTCGTGAATTACAGATGGACAATTTAGGCTCCACTGTAAGGTATGGTTTTGCATATGATCCTTTCAGAAAGGTTGGTGCAAATGATTCCTACTTTATTTTGGTTTTTCAGACTTGTCCTGTTTCTGTTCATTGTCCTTTTGGATCCACAAGGCTTTTCTGGCTTTTTTATAGCCATATAAATTCTCAGTTAATTCTCTGTAATGCAGCAGTTTCATTCTTTGTAGTGGGTCACCGAAAGTAGGAGTTCCAATTTGACATAACACAAACGTTTTTGACTGTTGACTTCAATCTTTAGTTCCAGTGGTATCCACATCTTAATTTTCCTCTTGTTGTTTGTATAACAAGAGCTAATGTGGTTATCTGGTAGTCTACTTTCTTGTCCTACTCCCTTTTTCTGATTATGTACTCGATTTTATATCAAGTGACCTTTCTGAGATAAGATTTTTTCCTTTACACTATAACAGCAAAAGCTTCATGGTCATACTTCTGCTTATAATCATTCTTAATTTGAAAAATGATGGTTTCTCAGACTCATGCCTCATGTTGTTATGATGCTTTCTTATGCATGTTGAAAGCCGTGCATATTCTCATCTCATCATCTTCTCTCTCTTTTCCTGTTCATGAAGTAGTATCCTTTTTCTAGTTCAGAACTCCGCTGTTTTCATCATTCCATCTCCAATTAAACTGAACACTAGCTGTAGTCACTCATGTTTCATTATATTAAAAGAATGTAAACAGAATAAAGCAAAACAGGAAAATCACCAAACTGGCCATTTGTCTTCTGTAGCTGCTCTCCCAGCACCTGTTTCACTTTCCAAATAAATGTGTAACCTTTTGTCACTTTTTCTAATTATCGTATTTACCTTGTAAGGCTGTTTGAGATGGGGACTTTGCCAAATCCCTGTTTAAAGGGCTGTGCACATAATGACCCTATAGAAATAGTTGTCTGCTTTAAACATTTTCTATCACATTTATGTCATGGTGCCTTTTTATAATCACATTCTTTTGGATTCAAAAGTCTGAAACACTGTCAGTGTTGTGGAACAGAGTTACGTCATTTGATCACTGGAGATGATAAATTAATTTTTATTTAGCTGCCAAACCAACCAAGTTGGCATTAAGTATGTGCATATTCTCTCCTTGGTTAGCGTTGTAGTTTTCCGTCTTTAAAGACGTTTTGTCATAAAGTTTAGGTTTTTTTGGGTGGCAAGATAACTGGTAAATTAACCTGGAAATTCAAAATTGATGCATTGATTTAAGAGAGAGACATAAAAGACAATGAATAAAGCATTAGTTCTGATCCCATTCCCACCACTCTTGTGCTGTCTTCACTTTGTGTACAAAATACAAGACAGGGAATCAAAGAACCATAAGTTTCGAAGGGACCACTAGGGTCATCTGCTCTGACCCCCAGCCAAAAAGATGGATTTGCTATGGCTAAATCATTCAATACAACTGATTATCCAGCCTTTCTCTGAAAACCTCCAATGAAGAAGAATAATCCACAACTCCCTCGGCATATTTTCCATTGTTTTACTGCTCTTACAGTTACAAAATGTCTCCTGAGATTTACTCTAAATCTGCTATGTTGTCATTTGAACCCACTGTTGCTTGTTTTACCCCTCTGTCAAGAGGGTAACTTTTTCTGACAGTCTTGACATTTTGCTGGAGTTTTCATGAGACTGAAATTTCAGTAAGTCTACCATATCTAGCTGAATGTTGTCTGTGGAGTTGGGGGACCTTTGAAAAACATGTTACATTATGCTCATGATTTACATGATCCATCATTACCCTTCTCCTCATGTATGGAAACACAATACTTAAAAGGTTTGTCACCTCCAGTTTAGCAAAGACTTGCATGTCTTACTCCCGAGGGAATTCTGTGTCACAAAATTAAGAATTCTGAGCACAGTGTTTTAAAATTCTGCAAAATCCTTTAAATTTTGTTTTTCAGTAAATAAATATGGGAGGCTCCAGCATAGCAGTGGGGAGCACAGGCCCATTTGCTGCAGAGAGGTGGGAGATCATCCTACACACACAGACACTCACTCACTCTGAACTTGGCAGAGAGATGGCACCTCATCCTGGCACAGCAAAAGGGCCAGGAATGGCTTAAAACATCCTGGGGCCCCTGTTCCTCCAAGCCAGACATACCAGGTGTGAGCAATGGGCTCAGCTCGGCAGGAGCCAAGTGCGGACAGGCTTGGTGTGGAGTGAGAGGATTCTGTGTGAGGAAATCTGGGTATGGATGGCTCAGCAGGGGATCTGGGGATTGGGAGCCTGGGTGCAGCTGTTTTGGGCTTCACGGGGTAGTGTTCTGGTGCAGGGAACTTTCTGGGGTGGCCCAGGTATGGGCTTCTGTGGCTCGTTGGGGTGGGGGTTCAAAAGTAGAGTGTTTTAGTGTTTTAGTGTGGGGGAGGGGGGACAGGAGTCCAGATTCAGGGTGTTAGGGCTTGGCAGGGTTGGTCTGGGTGCAGTGGGACTCCAGATATGAGGGGCCTGGGTGAAGTGGGAGGGTGTTGTGATCCACATATTGGGGGAGGGGGCTGGATGCATGGGGGTTGGGTACAGGGAACTCAGCTCTCTGAACAGTGACCCCACCCATCCCATGACCTAGGAGTGACGGGGGAAGGAAGTGAGAGGGGGGATAGAAATTCCTGCACCCAGGGGAGGGTTCTAGTGGTGCATCTGAAACTGTCGAGGACACTCCTTGCAGGAGAGGAGTAAGTCCTGTGCCCTCCAGCCCAGCCAGGTTTAGCAGCTGTGCCCAGTCTAAGGTAGGAGCAACCACCCAAGAGCATCTGCAATTCTCTGCACTTTCCTGGAAGTGATTCACCTCTCCACTGGCTGCTTCAGGTTTCCAAAAGAGTGTACCCATGCTGCTGGGGAGCCTGCTCTTGCTGCTTCCTTTTGCTTTTCCATTACAAAGTAATTTTTCTTCAAGGAAGCAAAGAAATCTGCAGAAGATATCAATTTTGTGCGTGTGAATTGACACAGAATTCCCCAAAGATAAGTTTGCAATGCATCTCACATGATGACATGTACAGTAGACCCCCGAGTTACATGGGGATTGCGTTCCTTGCAATCTCCACATAACTCAAATTTCGCGCAAGTCAGGGGAGATGGGAACCTGGGCTTGCTGGAGTCTGGAAACTGACCAGCCCACCAGGTATGGTCAGTTTCCTGGCTCCCAGAGTGGCAGGGAGCAGGAACCAGGCGGGTCAGTTTCTCAGGTCCCTCAAGCTGTGGGGGATCTGGGAACCAAGTGGCAGCTTGACTCCCAGCTCCTGCCACTGGCAGGAGCCAGGCACGGCTTCTCCCCAGCTTCCCCTAGCTGGGGGAAGCTGGGGAGAAGCCATGCCCGTCTGGGGGAGCAGGGTGGGCAGAGAATTTCTGTGGCATGCAGTGCAGCTTTTCCCCGGGTGGGGGAAGCAGAAGCGAAGCCCTGCTGCAGCACCTGTCTGCCTACCAGGCTCCCCCACCTGCAGTGGGGCTTCTCCCCTGCTTCCCCCAGCTATGGGGCTGGAGTGCTTTCGATCTGCACTCATTAATGCAAGCTAAGCACAAATTGAAATCACACATACTGGGGGGATTACTGTATTTGCATTTCAAGTGATGTATGTTTTCTGGGAATTATTCCCTAAGTGGTCCATTATCGTAAAGAGATGTGAAGGCAGGCCTTGTTCCAGTGGCTGTGGCGTGATCTTAAAGAAAGTAGATGTAATTTGCAGTAATTATCAATGTAAAGAAGGTACACTTCAGTGTAAATGGTACGTTTGTATGCAATCCACCTATCATTACATGTAATCCAGTCTGGTAGATCTCTTCAGTTTTCCTTGTCCCTGAAAGAGAACAGACTATGATAGATCTCCCATGTCTGATGCTAGTTGAATATATCACATGGGCACTTAGCCTTACAGCAGCCATGTTAGTTATGCTAACTTTATACAGTTTGCTACAGCATGTACAGGCTTAGACTGTCTTCTGAGTCTATAGGCAGCCATATGCTGTGTAGAGCTGTAAGATCCATGAATCACAAAATCATAACATCTTCATGTTGTATATTCATTTACGGCTGCATGGTTTTATCATAGAATCATAGAAGAGTAGGACTGGAAGGGACCTCGAGAGGCCATCGAGTCCAGCCCCCTGCCCTCATGGCAGGACCAAGCACTTTCTAGACCATCCCTGAAAGCCATCTATCTAACCTCTTCTTAAATATCTCCAGTGATGGAGATTCTACCACCTCCCTTGGCAATTCGTTCCAGTGTTTGATCACCCTGACAGTTAGGAACTTTTTCCTAATGTCCAACCTGAACCTCCCCTGCTGCAATTTAAGTCCATTGCCTCTTGTTCTATCCTCAGAGGCAAGGAAGAACAAGTTCCCTCCCTCTGCCTTATGACACCCTTTTAGATACCTGAAAACTGCTATCATGTCCCCCCTCAATCTTCTCTTTTCCAAACTAAACAAGCCCAATTCTTTCAGCCTTTCTTCATAGGTCACATCTCTAGACCTTTGATCATTCTCGTTGCTCTCCTCTGGACCCTCTCCAATTTCTCCACATCCTTCCTGAACTGCAGTGCCCAGAACTGGACACAATACTCCAGCTGAGGCCTAACCAGCGCAGAGTAGAGCGGGAGAATGACTTCTCTTGTTTTGTTCACAACACACCTGTTAATGCATCCTAGAATCATGTTTGCCTTTTTTGCAACAGCATCACACTGTTGACTCATATTTAGCGTGTGGTCCACTATAACCCCTAGATCCCTTTCTGCTGTACTCATTCCTAGGCAGTCCTTTCCCATTCTGTATGTGTGACACTGATTGTTCCTTCCTAAGTGGAGCACTTTGCATTTGTCCTTATTAAACTTCATCCTGTTTACCTCAGCCCATTTCTCCAGTTTATCCAGATCCTTTTGAATTATGACCCTATCCTCCAAAGAAGTTGCAACCCCTCCCAGCTTGGTATCATCTGCAAACTTAATAAGTGTACTTTCTATGTCAATATCTAAATCGTTAATGAAGATATTGAACAGAACCGGTCCTAAAACAGACCTCTGCGGAACCCCACTAGTTATACTTTTCCAGCAGGATTGAAAACCATTAATAACTACTCTCTGGGTACGGTTGTCCAGCCAGTTGTTCACCCACCTTATAGTAGCCCCATCTAAGTTGTATTTGAGTAGTTTATTGATGAGTATATTATGTGAGACCATGTCAAATGCTTTACTGAAGTCTAGGTATACCACATCCACCGCTTCTCCCTTATCCACGTAATAATTCACATTCCTTTTTTTTCACTTCCTCATTCCCCACACTCTTAAAGTGGTTGTACTGCATCTGTGCACATTGTTTAGGAAGGACTTTCTTTGGACAGACTGTACAGGGGAGATACATCTTTCCTGTTACTAAAGTAGGGCATGTGACCACAGGAGAAAGTAGCCATCTTTCATTCTTGCACGTTCTCTCTGTTACTTAATGTCCATACGTATGGTCTTTCAACATTCAGATGTCTTATCCACTTCATCTCTGTGTTTCAAAAATATTTTATTTAATTTTTAAAATATAGATGCATGAATGGCAGTGCTTATTTATTTTTAATCTGTTTTCTGTTTTTTCCCCCGATTTGTAATTTCCTCCATATTGTCACAAAGATATTTGTGTTGTGATCTAGCACAACAGATAGTGCAAGCTTAACTTTTATGAATGGTCGGGGGACTCCTTGTGTCATAAAGGCTACGTCTACACTAGCCCCAAACTTCGAAATGGCCACGCAAATGGCCATTTGGAAGTTTACTAATGAAGCGCTGAAATGCATATTCAGCGCTTCATTAGCATGCGGGCGGCCGCGGCGCTTCGAAATTGACGCGGCTCGCCGCCGCGCGGCTCGTCCCGACGGGGCTCCTTTTTGAAAGGACCCCGCCTACTTCGAAGTTCCCTTATTCCCATGAGCTGATGGGAATAAGGGGACTTCGAAGTAGGCAGGGTCCTTTCGAAAAGGAGCCCCGTCGGGACGAGCCGCGCGGCGGCGAGCCGCGTCAATTTCGAAGCGCCGCGGCCGCCCGCATGCTAATGAAGCGCTGAATATGCATTTCAGCGCTTCATTAGTAAACTTCCAAATGGCCATTTGCGTGGCCATTTCGAAGTTTGGGGCTAGTGTAGACACGGCCAAAGTTAAGCAAGTGCTTATTGCTTTCCTGGATTGAATCTATAATGAGCCGGATGCTTGTTACATTTGATGCTAGATAAGTGTTAATTCAGTGATACAGTACATTTTGCAGTTACTCTGCATACAGAACAGGAATAGAGTTTGGAGCAATCAGGTGGCAACTGTTGCAGGAAGGGACTGATAGCTATCAAACAATCGTTCTTGGTCAAGGTCTGGGAATGACCCTTGCATGTAAACCCAACTGTATGGCAACCATTGCATGACAGGTTGCGTTCACCTCTATTTTCTCTTCTACATAAATTCTTCAAAAGTTGTTTCACCTTTTCCTTGTTGTGTGTTAGGTAAAGAGCTTTCTTGGGTAAGCCCAACTTCTTCAGAAGTATGTCTTACTCATGAAAGCTCATTACCTAAAAAAATAAATTTGTTAGTCTTTAAGGTGCTACAGAACTGCTTTTTTTTTTGGTGAAGCTACAGGCTAACATGGCTACCCCTCTGAGACTTGTGTGTGTTTTTCATCCACCCCATGCCAAAAACGAATTAGTTTTAGGTGGAATGATTATGTTCTTTAACACCTATATTTCAAGATGACAGTCCAAAACTATCCTCTTCCAATTGGCCAGTTCAGTCCCACAGCCCTCTCGGAGATCTCTGTAATCCTATCTAATAGTCTCACTGCCAGTGGCAGTACTGGTTCATCAACTTACATACAATAAACTTCTGTTCTCTTCTCTCCATCTTGTCATTGGCTGTACTTTGAGGTTTTGATTTTACACTGTTCCTTTAATGCAGTCTATAAAAAGTTTTTCAGACTATTAGAATTCTATACCTGCTTAAAAATGCTTGTGGTCTTTCAGTGCTTCTTTTGTATTGCCTGTCAATCCAAAACCAGGGTGCCTTTGGTTTTGTCCTTTTATTGAAGAACACAAGGCCAAATGCAGCAGCCTGACAACCCCCTGTCTGCGCTCCCAAAATGAAAATTAAAATGTTAGGAATGTCAGGAATTTTTCAGAAAAGTAAGTTAAAATATTTATAAGGACACCGTTATGGGGTGTGGAAGTTATAGCTCCTGATGGTTTGAGGAAAACACTTCAAATATTAACTGACACACAGGCTCAGTTCCGCTACCTAAAGTTGCCATATCCTGGGTGTATGCTTCGTATTATAAATCATTGCAGGAAAACATTGAAGTAAACATTTTTCAAAGACAGATACTTGGCATGCATGTAAATGGAAACCTTCATGTTCACAGGTATTATAACCACTGGATCCACCATAGCTGAGTACTACTATTACATCTCAGCCTACCGAATTCTATACAGTGATGATGCGCAGAACTGGACAGTGTACAGAGAACCTGGTGTTGATCAGGATAAGGTAAAATTAGTGTAGACTCTCTAGATAAGGTCTCATAATGAATGTTTAGATATTGTATATATGACCTGGCAAAATGAACAAAATTGTCTAATTACTTTTATTTACAGCTTGGTTAATTATAGTTCTGATCGTTAGGCCAAGAATAGCATACAAACAAAGTTATATTTTATGAATTCAGACCTAATCCTCTATGAGAGAGAAATATACAGATATCCAAGAAAGAGCTGAATTTCAGACGTGATATAGGGAGAAAAGATCTCTGTTAGAATACTCCCATTATCATCTTGCTACACTGTATTCCCTTCAGAATATTAAGACTTCTCCCAAAATAGATTTTTCTCCATGTTTAGTTTAAATAAAAAAAAAAGGGGTGGCGGGATTTTCTTTCCCCTGTGAATATAGCATGGTATTTAGATTTCTCCCAATTACCATTCACCTTTGTCTACACTGTTTCTATTCATTTCTCACTGTTTTCACAAAAATGTTAGCATATAATCTTCTTTCCCCCTCATGGCTTCTAACCAGTTAAACTCCATATAAAATATTTCACATTTAAAACTTCTCATTTAGAATGAGATTATTGTGATAATTTCAAAATAAATCCATGTTTAAAATGTGAGATTATTAAAGATATCAGAAATAATATTGCAATAAAAAATCTTTAAAGGTATCACTTGAATGGTTATAGGTAACAAAAATTAAATAAGACTAATATTCTGTCCTTATTTCTTCCCAGTGGTCTAAATTCAGAATCTGTTAAAATCATGGCAAAATTCTTGCTGACATCACTGGAACAAGTATTTGGTTTATATTGCTGCAAACCCCTAGGCACAATGTGTATGTTATCTTACAGACTTCATGCAGTGTCTAGAATTCAATAAAGTACCTCCTCTAGACTCTGGCATAGAACCTATTGTAAACAGGTTTCTTTAAAAAAGAAAAAAGTATAAAGCATCCAACCATATGTGGGAAGTCTGATTACTTAGCTGAATGTTCCAGTACTTTTCTTGGGGGAAAAAAAAAGATGCTATGTAATGCAGCTGAACAATTAAAAGACTGGTGTGTTGCCCCACTGTTAAGAATACACTTTGAAAATACAGTAATAATTTTAAAATCAGGCTTAAAAGTAGTCCATAATGAGATTGTCCTACTTTGTCTCTGTGTTACTGGTGTTCCACTCTGAGTGGGATTACTCTTTTTTTTATAAGAAAAAAAAAAAAAAGTCTTTTTTCAAAATGTTCATGTAATGAAGTAAGAGTCCAAGAAACATTGAGGAGATGGTGGCCAAACTTCTTTAAACCAAAAGTGTACAAATATTCAGGTTTTTTTTTTTCCCCTTCATATTCAAGTTTGCAATTCCAACACTAAGTTCTCCTGAGCTTTGCAAATTCAGGAGGTAGGACCAGACATGTCAATCATCAAAAAGGAGCTTAGGTCACCCTTCTAGAAAATGTCCAGGTTTCCTCTGCCTCCTATCATGAGAGCATAGCAGCCACTTAGAGGAATAACTCTGATGTCAGGCTAGAATTCTTGGTTAGTCCTAGTCGAGAACATACTTACTCCAGTGTGCAATGTCTTGTCGTTCCTTTTCCTCATCCATCTTCAAGCTGAGCCTGAGATAAAGGGATGTTGTATGGGCAGCTCCCCTGCAGACATTCTAGGCAGGGTGCCCTTCCCAGTGAGTGCACTCTTGTCTCTAAAGAGCCCTCCTTCTAGTGCCAGCAGAAGTGATGTTTCACTAGTTCAGCTGAAATGAGGAACCTGTCAGCATGGGCAGTAACACCTCAGCAACCACTCCAAGTAGTAGCCGAACATGAAGGCCTAAACCAGACAATTCAGCAGTTGAGAGCAGCACTGCCACTGCTATAAATAATGGTGTCTGACCAGTTTTAGTCATACTTTAGCAGACATGCCAGCAACCAGCTCCAGTGCTGCTCCAGATGCTGCTTTCTGTTTCAAAGGATTCTTCAGACAGTCTCTGTGTGCCCCAACAGGTTGGGGCTGCTTAGCTGAACTGTGCTTCAGAGCAGAAAAACGTTGTCCAGCCTCCAGTCACTGGAATCACACCCAAACAGCCACCGGTGTTTTCAGTCAGCCCTCTGGTAAAATATCTGGCCGCTGCTGATTTTAAACTCCCCAGTTACTATTGAGGTACCTTCTGCAGAATTTATTCAATGGTTATTGCCAGTCTCAGACGATCAAATCATTTTGTCCTCATCTTCCTTCCCAGTCTAACCTTGTCCTGAGAGCCTTCTCTTCTCCTCCGGATGCCAAATGGGCCTTTGTTCAGGGGAATGCCAGCAAAGTCTCCCCCGCCAGCTAAGAGATTTGTGGGGGGACTACTTCAGCTGGTCCCCCACCAAAAATGTTTTCACGGCCTTTCTGCCACCGGGTGGAAGTCTCCCCCAGTGGTTAAGATACTTGGGGGCTTGCTGCCACAAGGGGGAATTGTCCCTGATGGCTAAGATATTCAGGGGGTATACTTCAATTACCTCAACGTTTCAACTGGCTCTGCAGCTGCAGACCACTCTACCTCCCTATGTTTTTGGGAGCTTGCTGCCCATTGCAGACACCTGCTGCTTTGATACTTCTGTTGTAAAATCTTTTTCCTAACATTTCCTGACTTTTTTTATGCTTTGATTCCCCCAAAAACACGGGGGTAAGGGCCAGTTGAGATTGTTGTTTCCGTGACAAGTTTAGTGTAAGAGATTTCACTGCCATCCCTCGTGTTGGCAGTGTCTGTGTAGAGAAGAGGGAAGACAAAAATCTTTTTTCCTAATCTTTGCTATTCTCTTTCTTCTAACTTTGCACCCCCTCACTGAGGGAAGAGTGGGCGGAGGGCCAGTTGAGAACAAAGTCTGTCCTTGTGTTATTTTCAGGGATCAGATGCAATCACAGGAGTAGGGACAGTCAGTGGAGGGCCAGTTGAGAACACAGCCTGTGCACAGAAGCCTTATAGTGAACAGGGAAGCCAAATACCCTCCCCTCAGCAACTCTCTTTTTTTTCAGAACAACAAGAAGTCCTGTGGCACCTTATAGACGAACAGATATTTTGGAGCATAAGTTTTCATGGGCAAAGACCCGCTTCATCAGATGCATGGGTGGGGGTGGAGGGGGATTCAGAGGAGTATTTAAAGAGGGGGTCACAGTTAAAAGAGGACCAGAGCTGACAAGGTCTATTCAGCCAGGGTGGAAATGGCCCATTATCAGTAGTATACATCAGAGAGGAGAAAAAACAAATCAGATCAGTCAGTGGGGATGTGGCCCATTGTCAGACTGTAATGTGGACAGGTGAAATTCCAGCATAGGGAAACTGCTTTTGTAAGGGGCCAGCCGCTCCCAGTCTCTGTTTAATCCTTGGTTGATGGAGTCAAATTTGCAAATGAATTGCAGCTCAGATTTCTCTCTCCATTTTATTTTTGAAATTTTTGTTGTTGTAGGACGGCTACTTTTAAATCTGTTACGGAGTGTCCAGGGAGATTGAAATGTTCTCCTACAGGTTTGTGTATGTTGCCGTTCCTGATGTCTGATTTATGTCCATTTATTCTTTTATGTAGAGACTGTCCAGTTTGGCTAATGGAAATTGCAGTGGGGCATTGCTGGCATGTGATGGCATATATTATATTAGTAGATGTGCAGCTAAAGGAGCCCCTGATGGTATGGTTGATGTTAGGCCCTGTGATTATATCACTGGTGTAGATATGTGAACAGAGTTGGCAGCGAGGTTTGTTGCAGGGAGTGGTTCCAGGTTTAGAGTTACTGTGGTGTGGTCTATAGTTGCTGGTGAGAATTAGTTTAAGGTTGGCAGGCTGCCTGTAGGCAAGGACAGGCCTGCCTCCCAAGGTCTGTGAGAGTGAAGGATCATTGTCCAGGGTGGGTTGCTTACCCCATAACCTCAGCCGTGCAGAATGCAATGCCGTCAACAGCCTCAGAAACAACTCTGACATTGTCATCCAAGAGGCCAAAAAAGGAGGTGCTGTTGTCATCCTGAATAGGACAGACTACAGAAAGGAGGCTGCCAGGCAACTCTCCAATCCACATTCTGCAAGCCACTAGCCTGGGATCTCACTGCGGAGTACCTAAATAAACTACAGCATCTGCTCAAGACCCTCCCTATAAAATCACAGGAACTGATCTACACAGACACACCCCTTGAACCCAAACCAGGTTTATTCTACCTGCTACCCAAGATCCATAAACCTGGGAATCCCGGACGCTCCATCATCTCAGGCATTGGCACCCTCACCACAGGATTGTCTGGATATGTGGACTCTCTGCTAAGACCCTATGCTACCAGCACTCCCAGCTTTCTTCACGATACCACCGACTTCTTCAGGAAACTACAGTTCATTGGTGACCTTCCTGAAAACATCATCCTGGCCACCATGCATGTAGAGGCCCTTTACACCAATATCCCGCATGAAGATGGACTCCAAGCTGTTAGAAACATTATCCCTGATGAGACCAAGGCACAAATGGTGGCAGAGCTTTATGACTTTGTCCTCACCCACAACTATCTCAGATTTGAGAACAATTTATACCTTCACATCAGTGGCACCGCTATGGGCACTCGCATGGCCCCACAGCATGCCAACATTTTAATGGCTGACCTGGAACAACGCTTCCTCAGTTCTCATCCCCTGGCGCCCCTCCTCTACGTGTGCTACACTGATGACATCATCATCTGGACCCATGGGAAGGAGGCTCTTGAAGAGTTCCACCGTGATTTCCTGGACACTACCATGCAGATAAGTGATGGTCACATAAATACCACCCTATACTGAAAACCCACAGACCACTATGCTTATCTACACGCCTCCAGCTTCCATCCAGAGCACAATACATGATCCATTGTATACAGCCAGGCACTAAGGTACAATCGTATTTGCTCCAATCTGTCAGACAGAGACAAACATCTACAAGACCTTTACCAAGCTTTCCTCAAACTACAATATCTACCCAAGGAAGTGAAGAAACAGATTGACTGACAGAGCCACACAGGTACCCAGAATCCACCTGCTACAAGACAGGCCTCTCAAGGAAAACAAGAGATCACCACTGGCCATCACATACAGCCCCCACCTAAAACCTCTCCAACACGTCAGCAGGGATCAGCAACTCATCCTGGACAATGATCCTTCACTCTCACAGACCTTGGGAGGCAGGCCTGTCCTTGCCTACAGACAGCCCACCAACCTTAAACAAATCCTCACCAGCAACTATAGACCACACCACAGTAACTCTAAGCCTGGAACCAATCCCTGCAACAAACCTCGCTGAAAACTCTGCTCACATCTACACCAACAATATCATCACAGGACCTAACATCAACTTTACCATGAGGGACTCCTTTTACCTGCACATCTACGAATGTAATATATGCCAGCAATGCCCCACTGTAATTTCCATTGGCCAAACTGGACAGTCTCTGCATAAAAGAATAAATGGACATAAATCAGACATCAGGAACGGCAACATACACAAGCCTGTAGGAGAACATTTCAATCTCCCTGGACACTCAGTAACAGATTTAAAAGTAGCCGTCCTACAACAACAAAAATTTCAAAAATAAAATGGAGAGAGAAATCTCTGAGCTGCAATTCATTTGCAAATTTGACTCCATCAGCCAAGGATTAAACGGAGCCTGGGAGCGGCTGGCCCCTTACAAAAGCAGTTTCTCTGTGCTGGAAGTTCACATCTCCACATTAGAGTCTGACAATGGGCCACATCTCCCCTGACTGATCTGACTTGTTTTTTCTCCTCTGTTGATGTACACTACTGATAATGGGTGGTTTCCACCCTGGCTGAATAGACCTTGTCAGCTCTGGCCCTCCCTTTTACTGGGACCCCCCTCTTCAAATACTCCTCTGAATTCCGCACCCCCCCATGCATCTGATGAAGCGGGTCTTTGCCCACGAAAGCTTATGCTCCAAAATATCTGTTAGTCTATAAGGTGCCACAGGACTTCTTGGTGTTCTCGAAGATACAGATTAACATGCTTACCTCTCTGATGCATCTCTTTTTTTCAAAATCTTTACTATCAACTCTTTCTTCAAGCTTTTCAGGGTCCCTGTGTTATTTTCAGTGATCGGATGCAATCATAGGAGCAGGGACAGTCAGTGGATGGACAACTGAGACTTCAGTTACAGAAGAAAGACTTCTGTTAACTTTTTTGCCATCTTTGAGGATGTCCTACTTTTCCTTCCTTCCAATGAGAAAAATGGATGTTAGCTTAACGTGGGAGGAGAATGAGGAAAATGCAATGCATGAAGATGATGTCCAAGACCAGTGAGCATAACCAGAATGCTACAGGGATGAGGGAACTTTGGTATAGGTTCCCACAGTGCACTGCTGTGACAGTCGATGTTTGCCAGTTGCATGTCGCAGGAATAAGTCGACTTTGTGAGGAGCACGTGGGGAGGTGAGGATAGTCAAATTCAAATTTATAAATTCCAGAGTTACAAAATCAATATTAATAAATTTGATTTTTTCCTCAGTGTAGACACAGCCATCAACCCCTTCTCCCTCAACTCCTTTCTCTTAGTGGAGGAGACAGCCTTCCTGCAGCCTGTAAGAGGAAGTAAAGTCAATCTTCATCCTTGCCTAGCCTGCACCAGAATATGGCTGAGAGAAAGTGGACTCGGATCTGAACCTCTTGGACCTAATCAGTCTCATTCATCCTTCCATATAAAGCACTCAGTCTATAGCACTGGTGGTGAGAAGCCAAAGAGAAGAAAGGAGCATGTGCTTAGGTCAGGGGTGAGCAAACTTTTTACATGAGGCCCCACTTTTTGTCCCTGCAATTAGCAGTCCCCAACCTCTCCCATCCTATCCAATGTAATCCAGACAAACGAGAATTTTGGTTATGTTCACATGGGGAAAAAAACTCTGGCACATGTAAGAAAATAAGTCTGTAGAATATAAAAACTTTGGTATATAAATGCGAATACACATACATAAAAACAGTAACAGATTTCAACGTTTTTAATGAGATGGATGATCATGAAGCCCAGCAACCGATCATGTTGCCACCCACCCTTATGAAATTTCACACACATACCCCTGATGGGGCCTGACCCCCACTTTGCACACTCCTGACTTAGGTCACCTGGAGACTCACTCTTCTGAGAATTTTCTCTTTCAGACACCTTTTCTTCCTCAGGTTTGGATTCAGAGGACCAATCCAACAAATGGCATCTTTTCGCTTTGCTTTCTCTCTTGAAAAATTTCTTCTTTGTCCATTGGTACTCACATGGTTTCAGGGTTCCACACAGGACAGTGACTCAACGTACACCTCCCTTAAGTTTCCAAAGTGGAGTTCTTGATCCAGTCCTGGAAAAGAATTAGAGTGCGCACTACTAAAAAGGTTTAATCACCGCTCTGTAATGGCCTGAAAGTTAAAATCAGACTGCTACCCTCACAGAGGGTTTACTCAGCCATTGCTAACCTTGTGAGTTAGTTATCTCTTCAGAAGGCAATGCTCTATCCAGTGAGCTCAGTGATCATAGGCCAGGGTCCTTGTGCTGGAATGTGAGGCCACCTCTGCAGGACTTAAACACATTCTCTTCTGCCACTGCTTTGCTTATGCTGTTTTAGCCTGTATGGGTTTCTTCTCAGAAGATACCTCACTGGGCCTGAAGATTTGAAAACAACTACTGCATAAGATCTCTCGTTCTCTCTGAGGAGATTTGGTATCAGATATGTGCCTTATTCCTTTTGCTTTGTGGCTGCCCAGGAACACGATAATGATAAAGGTACTCGATGACTGTACAATGGATGGCAGGCATCCAAAGACTAGATGGCTTCTTTACTGAGAAGTATGTTGCTGGGTGTTGTGCGTGTCTAGACAAAGCAGTTCTAGAAGTTAAAGATTAGGATGAGAAAATCCTGCCACTGGCAAAATACCAGAGGAAAGATTTATAAACCTCGAGCTAGGCACAAAGAGTCCTTTTGAGTTTTTCCCTCATCTGACTTCTGCTGATGAGATACTAACTTAATGGAGAGAGTATTGGAACAGATTTTGCAGTAAAACTCCCAGAAGCATTTTCTCCAGTTTTCCGTCCTGATAACAAAACTTCTTCTCTTCTGTGCCCTTCTGAACAGTAACAGAGAGGAAGCCATGCTAGTCTATACACTATCAAAACAAAAAGCAGTCGAGTAGCATTTTACTAGCAAAATAGTTTATTAGGTGAGCTTTCGTGGGACAGACCCACTTCTTCAGACCAAGAAGTGGGTCTGTCCCACGAAAGCTCACCTAATAAACTATGTTGCTAGTCTTTAAAGTGCTACTTGACTGCTTTTTGTTTTGATAGTGCCCTTCTGAGAAGAGGATCCCTGTGGAGTCAGTCTTCTCCAGTGTCAGCCAGAGGAATGAATGCCACCTTCTTCGATCAGTGAAGCCTTTAAGAGAAGTCCAGTTTCTTGTAACTGATTCTGCCCAACACCCCTTTTTCTCACTTCCAATGTCTGATAAAGTATATCCAGATGAATTGGGAGGTTATTGTCCCACTTGCTGGTCACTTAGCAAATACATGGCCTGTGAGAGATGCTCAGGGACCAGTTCCACATTCTCCTTCATCCTGTGCAGTCACAAAGGATCAGTTATCCTGGATTTGAAAGGCTTGAATGTGCTTATTCCATCTCTCCCGTGTTCACCTTCAGCCCATCACAAGTGCTCTTTTCATTAGCCTGGGAGTAAACAAGTAATGCATTCAAATTGGGACCCTTGGCTGAGAAACTGGGCATGATGGTAATTACAAATGTGTTGGCCTTTCTTAGTACCTTTGACCTTGCAAGGCTCTCCATCGCAATAAGGGTAGGATTCTCATGAGAGCTGAGACCTAGGAAAAGGTTTCTTCATTACTTTTATTTTGTGTATCAGAATTCTTAGCATACCTCTAAGCCTTGGTAGCAGACATACTGGGACGTCTTCTGAAGTGGGGATTAAGAGATACTCTGGTGACTGACAGGACTGGTCCTGCCTGCTGAAGCTACCCAGGAAAACTGACTAGGAACAGTGAGCCTTGAGCAGTTTGAGAAGAAATATAATCAGCTGTTGGTTTTAATTCTAGCTTTGACTGCCCTCTTCTGGACTTTAAGGTAAAATCTTCACTCTTTACCCTGAGCATTAGACTTCGATTGTCAAAGATGTTCAGTTGGATCATTCTCCTGCCTGAGAATACAAAAGTTTTCTATGTTTTATACTAACATATAACACTTTCCTACAGTCTATTTGAATTGTGCCTTTGTCTCTAGTGTAGTGACCACTTCCAAATTCCAGATGTGAAATGCAGTATGTAGCTTGGAATTGCATTGTACCATTTGGACCTGTATAGTCCCTTGTCTGGTAACATCTGTGGCTCAGCATCCCCGAGGGTGGTTCTGTGCTGGAGCATTTGTGGGGAAAAGCCAGTGCCCTGTGCCCAGCAGCTCTGCCCCCCACACTTCACTGAGCTTCAGTGCCAGGAATGAGTTATTTGTGCCATTCAAGCTTGGGGAAGAAAGACAGGGTGGACGCTAGGGGCCCATGGGGTTCAGGAGTGCAGCCTGGCAGTGCACTTCCCAGGGGGCTGTGCTCCTGGTTTCTGGCCACAGGTTCTACAGCCACCCTACCTCTTTCCCCAAGAATCCCTGCTTTCCTCTTCCTGCCCCTCCCAGTCACCACTTGGTCAATGCCAACTCCTCTGTTGCCACCAGAAGCAGAAGAGCTAGCATCGACTTCTCCTGGTCCAGCAAATTCTGTGCTTTAGGATGGGTCAGGACCCAAGGGTGCCAGGCCAGAACTCTACAACCTGTAGTTAATCAACTAAAGTCTTAAATAAAAGAAGAAATACTTAAAGATACTTTTGTAGAAATGTACTTAACCAAAACCTGCCAGTTGTGATGAAGAGGCATATTTAAATAATTGGAGCCAGTTACTGAACAAGGGAATAGATTCCCTTTGCCAACTTACTTTCTGAGCAACTAAGGCCCATAATTTATTTGCAGGCTTTCATGGTTTTATTTCAGCACTTATCCTGAAAAAAATGGAGCCTGGTATGTGGTATATGGCGAACATCGGTATATTGAGAACATATTTAATTTTAACAGCCCTTGCCCCACACACCTGTTACAGCTATACATGAACTAATGTCGTGTTTTAGTGACTGAAAGTACTCTGCCCTTCAGAAAGTAAAAATACAAAGTAGAAAGAAAGTCAAAGTCAGTGTTTTCAATCTTGAGGAAAATATATTTTAATACCTAAGTATGTAGTGCTAGAGTAAAAACATTACACACAAATAATAACTGCATTATTTTAGTTCTAAAACAAGAGTTGGGGGGTAGACATAGTATATTTTTATTCTTTGTACAGCACCTGGCATAGTGGGTCTCTCTCCATGACTGGGCTAGATGCAATGATAAAACAAATAATAATTATAGGGAGTATGGAAATGCACCCTGGACATCTGAATATATTTTTTGTTGCTTTTAATTCCTCGTCTAATAAAAAACAAAACACGTACAGGTTGAACATCTCTCATCCAGCACTCTCGGGACCTGACTGGTGCCAAACGACAGAAATTGCTGGACCACGGGAGGTCAATATTGGCTAGCAATATTGCTAAGACTTCCACTGCTTACTGATAATGACAGCAGAGAACCCTGAGCGCCAGGACTGATGGCTGTAAACAAACTTTATGAGACTACGGGAAACTTAGCCAAACCCACAATAAGTGGTGGTCCAGATAACTAAAATCATGCTGGATTACGGGTGTTGCTGGACAAGAGAATTCCAGATTAGGGAGGTTCATCCTGTAGTTACTTTCAACCATACCATCTATTTTAATCACCTTTTAAAAACTGGTTTTAACTGAGCATTAGCTATGGGAGTATGTGAAAAGAAATCTTCTTTACAAAGTAAACTCTGAAATGAATTTAGAATTTCAACTCACATTCTTGCTCATTTGGAACCAAAATTAGAAATGTAAAACAGGGTTTATAGCGACACCTTATACTTATGCTTTTTATGGTGCTCTAACAATGATCACTGATGCTGGTCTGAACCTACAGAAGTCGGATTCGTTTGTATGTTTTTAACACATTACTTTTCTGCCAGGGAAGCATTGTAGATGTTGCTAATAGTGACATGCACTATGCAGTCTAGATGTGATCATGGTTTTTAGTCCTATCTCCATCAGAGCATAAATCACAGTATGCATTTTAACAACAATCTGCACTGGTCTGTCACTGTTGTTCATTATGCCCTGCCCATTATTGCATATGTATCATCGTTGTCCTAGGCACTCAAGCAATACAGATTCTCAAATGTGGCCAGCACTTTTGTGTCTTGGAGCCCAAACTCCCTGCTGTGGTCCCTGCTCTGTTCCTCACAACAGCAGCTGAAGCTCACAGTGGGGCCCAACAGCATTTCATTGTACCAATAGGGCTGCTGCCTCTGCAAATTCCACAGAGATGAGCAACTGATAAGCCCTCTCTGAGATCGGCATGTATCACAGCTGGGAAATTTTGATGTGCACTGTTCAGACCATTACAAAGAACTTGCATGTGTGGCTACTGTGACTCTAACACTGTTTCCAACATCCATTACACATGAGCATACATACAGGATGTTTCACTTTGTGAAGAGGAAATACAGAAATAAGTGTACTGACCAAAACTCAGGGGCTGCTTTCTGACTTGTACTGGAAGAGAGGAGTCTCAGAGGGGTAGCTGTGTTAGTCTGTATTTTTGCAAAACAAAGCAAGCAGTCCTGTAGCATCTTAAAGACCAGAATCTGAAGAAGTGGGTCTTTCTCACAAAAGCTTTTTCTCACATTAATTAATCTTTAAGAGGTTACAGAACTACTTGTTTTGGAAGAGAGGAGTTGTGATCACTTCTCTTTCAAAAACCTGAGTAAGATTTTTTTGTTACAGCCTTTTAAAAATTGTTAGTAATACAGTATAGACGGTAATAAGTGTGTAACTTCTGTGGTAATAGAACAGATAATTCTTTACACTGAAAAGAGGTATTATGTTATTTACACGACATTCTGTCACTGGGTGACTAGATTATTACATGTATATATTAATTTTCAGAACTGTGGCATTGTGAATATACTGTGGCTTTATATTTGGCCATCGTGTAAACTCATTTGAGAACCAGAGACATAAAAGTCCACTTCAGGAACCAGGGACCCATCCCACTAGATGCACAACAACTAGACTGTCCCGTCTCAGAGACCTTACATTGATTCATAATTTGGCAGAGAGTACAATGCTATACTTTATAGTGGATTTGACTTTACCTAGACCAGTGTTTCTCAATTTTTTTATGAAGTACCCCTTTCAAACAAACAAACAAAAAAAGTATCCCCAGGTTTCTCTTGTTCACCACCAGGGTACATGTACTACCAGTTGAGAAATATATTCCAAAGGCAGGCATGTCAAATTCAAAGCCCAGTGAGGGACACACAAAAACTAATAGCTTTGAGGGCCATGGAAAGTCATAATTACTTATTATTATAGATTGTGTTTGTTATATTTTATAATATATTGTCTGTCTTCTTTGAACATAATACAATCATTTTAATTGAGAATTTAATACTTAATATGAATTTTATTATTTTATAATTTTATTAATAGCTCATAAAATTTGATTTGTAAAATTATTTGCACGTATATAGTAATTTTTAATTTAAATATAAATGTCGGGTACTCCATGCCCTGTCTGGCTCCCAGCCCCAGTGCTGCTGGGTTTACCCTGGCCCCAGGCAGATACCCAGGGCTGGAGCTGCTGAATGGGGCTGCCTGCCCCAGAGCTGTGTGGGTTTCCTGTGGCAATGGCCGGGTCCCCAGAACTGGAGCTGCCAGTGGGGCTCTGTGCCCTGGTGGGCTCCCAGGGCCACAAAAAAATTGATCGGGCCACATGTTTGTTATGCTTATCCTAAGATAATCTGAGGTCTTGACACAAGTGCCATTCAGTCCTTCTAGATTTCTGTACCCTTTTCAGGAGTCAGATTTGTTTTGCACAACACCAAGTTACACCTCACTTAAAAACTACTTTCTTACAAAAGCATGCAAACATATCACAGAAAACTAATACTTGAAAGCTTGCTGACTTTCTACCAGCTGATTATCAAATAAATGAACTGCAATACAAATATTGTACTTACATTTCAGTGTAAGGCATATGAAGCAGTAGAAAAAAGTCATTGCTTGAATGAACTTTTAGATTGTACTGACTTGATCAGTGTTTTATGTAGTCTGTTGTAAAACTAGGCAAATATCTAGATGAGTTGATATACTCCCAAAAGACCTCAGCGTACCCCAAGGGTGCTCATGCCACTGGTTAAGAAATACTGACTTAGACTGTATTACTTCCTGTATGAAGAAGTGTAAAACTTGCAGTTGATCAGAATATCTATGTAAGACTCTGTTGTGCATTATAAGATGGCTGGGCCAGTGCCTTATTTTTTCCTTCGTATAAATACAAAGATCATTTTGGTATGTGCATGTCTGTGCAAGGTGGGAATGAGAGGTTTGGCATGTGTGTTCCTGCACAGGAAAACTGGAAATTACTTCTGTTCAAGCACTTTTTAATCCACTACAAACTTCACTCCATTCTTTCACCTGTTCAATGACCCATAACTTCTTCAATCAAAGATCGTATGTTAATCACATGTAATTTACAGTAGATAAACTTGTGCTATACAAATAAGCTTAAAGAAATAATGAAGGAACTAATAGGAATTTTTATTTTCTTTCTCAGTGTATGGATGGTAAAAGGGCAAGTGTTTTGCCTTTTAGTAGGCAAGTAGCTGCCATTCTCCTGTAGATGGAGCTAAAAGTCCATGTGATGATGTAGCAGTCTTTTCCTTCCTACAGTTTGGATTACTAAAAGGATTACGAAAAATACTGCTCGTGAGCTTGTTAGAGCCCCTGCTACATCTGAAGATCGCTCTAGAAGTTTGTGACACTGGAGTGTCCAAGGCACATGGTGGTTCCACAAAATTTTATTCTCAACTTAGCCTCATGGAAAATGTATCTCAAATGCTGACAAAAAGAAAATGCAAATACTATGTAAATACATTTCCCTTGAGTGAAATGGAAACCACATTATCCCCAGCTGTCTCAGAACCTTGATGAATTTGGCTTCTGGGAAAGAGTGTGCTTGTGGATAGAAAAATTTTGAAGACCTATGGATGGCACTTGCCCTACCGCTATCAAAATAATGTTGAGCCTAAAGCTTTACTTGACTGATCCTAGAAAAGCGCCTCTAGAAGAAGTTTCTTCTACTTTTAGCTGAGCAGAATACTATATTCTGTCATGTCAGATGCAAACTTGACCATGGTAATCAGATGCTCATAAACCCAGTTGACTGTTGTAATTCACTCTTCATTCAGGCAGTAAAGAAAATGCCCCTTCCAGATAACGTGTTGATAAGACCACCGTATGTTTGTGTGATTATGCAGGCTGTCAAATAGCAGATGAAGTTTGAGACACTACCCTAAACCTTCATGAGCATAATGGGCTGGGACAGTAGGTCCTCTGAAAAGGATAGGGTGAAGTGTAACTGGAATGACCCTAGCATGTCAGTGAAAGATTTTTTTGCATGTCTTTGGTATAGATATTTCTGAACAATAGGGAAAAGTTGTCTCTATTACTAGGATTACTGAGTAGCTCTGTTGTCAAACCTGGCATCAAGCTTGTTTTTGGTCAGGATTGCTAATGAGAGATTTGTTTTTGCAGAAGTTACCATATTTGAGGAAAGTTATCCCATTAATATACCAATCGGGAAGTGCAAACTCAACTATACGTTGCTTCTTAGGTATTTTGTTTTTGTTTTTTTTTCCATGAAGAAGAGTCTATTGACTAGTATTTTTCAAGCCATTTTTGTTAGTCTTTAAAGTGCTACATTTTTGCTGCTTAGTATTTTTCAAGGCACCCTGCTGTTTACCCTGCTGGGGCAGAGGGAATAGCTTTCGTTGTGCTCTCATCCCCCCTTGCCCACACCCTCAACATTTTCAGAGTTGTCTGATCATAAATACCCTCAGAAATAGGGAATTTGGCTTCTCTTTTTCCATCTTGTATTCAAAGGAGTTTGTTGTTTTTTTTTTGTTATTTTTAAGAAAAACTCATTGAGGGTGTAGTAACAGAGAGGTAGCCATGTTAGTCTCCACTCCAACAAAACAAAGTAGCAGAAATGTAGCACTTTAAAGACTAACAAAATGATTTACTCAGTGATGAGCTTTTGTGGGCCAGACCCACTTCTTCTGATCAATTTAATTTCCAATACAGACTTACACATATAAGTACAGAGGACCCAAAAAAAAAATGCAATAAATACTGACAAGTCAAATAGGATAAAAGGAAGGGGGTGAGAGTTTGCGCGGGGGGGGGGGGGGGGGTTGTTTATTGTCCTGTCTGAGATAATTACGAGCATATAATGAAGGGAAGCAGCCATTGTAATGCATCAGGTAGTTGATGTCTCTGTTCATACCACATATTAATGTGTCGAATTTGAATATGTACTCTAACTCAGAAATCTCTTGCTCTAATCTGTTGTTAAATGCTCTGTGTTGCAGGACACAAATTCTCAGGTCTTTAACAGAATGGCCCACTTCATTGAAATGTTCACTGACAGGCTTATGTGTATTGAGTTTCTTCATGTCTGCTCTGTGTCCATTTATTCTTTGGCGAAGGTTTTGCCCAGTCTGTCCAATGTACATAGCGTAAGGGCATTGCTGGCACATAATGGTATATATAATGTTGCTGGAAGTGCACAAGAGTGTGCCTTTGAACTTGTAACTAACGTGGTTAGGTCCCATTATGGTATCTCCAGAATAAATATGTGGACAAAGTTGGCAGCAGGGTTTGTTACAAGGAAAAGTTCCAGGATTCATATTACTGTAGCGTAGCCTGTGATTGCTGGTGAGAATCTTTCTCAGGTTAGGAGGGTGTCCATAGGAAAGGACAGGCCTGTCACATAGAGCCTTCTGGAGTATTGCATCCTGATCCAGAATAGGTTGCAGATTTTTAATGATGCATTGCAGGGGGTTGAGTTGGGGGCTGTAGTGATAAGTGGTGTTGTGTTGTTGATGATCTTGGGCCTATCTTGAAGTAGCTGGTTTCTGGGTATTCATCTGGCTTTGTCAATTTGTTTTTTCACTTCTTGCTTGCTTGGTAGAGGTCTTGTACTTTTCGGTCTCTGTCAGTAGGATCAGAGCAGATGTGATTGTATCTAAGGGCTCGCCTGTAAACGATGGATTGTGTGGCATGAGCCGGACGGAAGCTGGAGGCATGTAAGTAAGTGTATTAGTCAGTGCGTTTCACAGTCCAGAGTCTCAAAAATAACTTGGACATTATAGTCAGGACCGCTGACATATTTGACACATTAACATATCTCAAACAGGACATTTAACATACTCGCTCCCAACTCTCATCCCCTTCCTTCTTTCCTATGTGATTTGTCAGTGTTTAGTGCTTTTTTTTTTTCTTTCTTTTTGGTCCTCTGTACTTATGTACGTCCGTCTGGATTGGAAATGAAATTGATCTGAAGAAGTGGGTCTGGCCCACAAAAGTTCATCACCCAATAAATCATTTTGTTAGTCTTCAAAGTGCTACATTTCTGCTGCTTTTTTTTTTTTCATTTAGTGTGTGTCAGGTTTTATTGATGGTGGTCGGATAGTAACTCTGTAAAAACTGGCACTTGTTTGATTTACCAGGTGAAAATAATTTGTAAAGTTATATGGCGCCCCTACCCCCTCCAAAAAAAAAAAAATCCACTATTTTTACCTTGAACAGATTTAAATAATTGTTAGTAAAGGTATTTTTGTATGTTTTTAAAAATTCTGGAGTCCCTTTTGTTTTCATATTAAGCTTTACAGCTTCTGTAGACTGCAACAATACAAACACTAAAATGTCTTGAATTCCATTTAGTAAAGGTTGTGCGCACATATGTCAGACAACTAAAAACATTATAAAGGCATCAGAAGTTTTTTTGCATTCTGTTATTGCAACTACCTGCCTTATTTATGAGATATAAACACAAGACACAAGTAGATGACATCTGAGTAAAATAATAGTAATGTCATACCTGGCAGATTTTATTCTAAGATAAAGGGTATTGAAGATGAGGTATGTGATGGGGATACAAATGTTCTTTGTATTTGTCTGCTCTTAAGATAAAACATTTGAGGTTTTGGTTCATAATTCTCTGCAATCATCTTAGGACTGCCCAGTCTGCCTCAGGTGTCACGTGATGAGGATTTATCACTGAATTAGGCCTACTAATTGGATCATTAGTTCCCCAGTCAAGGCCAGGTAGACTGCAAATAGTCACCCTATCTCCGAGGAGCTTGGCCAGCCCAGTAGCGCTGTTGTGGAAAGCACAAAAATAGGTTCTCATTGCACAGTACCTAGAGCTGCTTATATAGTTAATTGAAATTGTTGACATAGCTAGCAATGAACCGTTGTATCATTCACTATAGGAGCTAATAATTCGGTTTTAATGTTTTTTTTCTTTTCCTAGATATTTCAAGGAAACACTGAATATTATCAGGAAGTTCGCAATAACTTCATCCCACCTATTATTGCACGTTTTGTTAGAATTAACCCCTTAAAATGGCATCAGAAAATTGCAATGAAAGTGGAACTGCTAGGATGTCAGTTTAGCATAGGTAAGACGTTCAAAATGTCACAGCTATGGAAAAATTCACTATGAACCACTGGAATATGTTTGTAACTATCACTTACATTTTGGATTTGTTTCCATTAAGAAAATTCTCTTAAAACTATTTTCTTTAAAATATTTTTGGAGAAGGCCAGAAAAATCTAATTTTGTAATGCTCACTGGACTAACATTTTGTAGTTGAATTGACATTCACAATATTCTGACTCCTGTAACTGGAAGATACCCCTGTGAGGTGCTCTGTGTTTAAGATCTTTGTATCAAAGGTGTTAGAAATTTGCTTTTTCTTTTCACGAGATTGTGTCCTTTTCTGACTGACCAAAATAAATGAGTCCTATGCTAACCTGGCTGCATTTTCCTTCCATACTAAGGGAACTTGTAAAACTAGCACCAAGATTGAGTTAACTTTTTTCCCCCCCCCACATATCCTCATACAGTTCGGGCTCCAAAACTTACCTTGCCGCCGCCACCACCACCTCCAAATAGTGACGACTTCTCTGTCTACACTGATAAAACAACTTCCAGTCCTGAGATCAAAAACACTACTGTGACTCCAATTGTAACCAAAGGTATTAATACTTAAGTGGTGATAGTGTCTGAGAGGGATCGGTAAAGGTCTTATGTTAACGTATTTTTTCATCTGTTGTTGGTCTCAGGGTATTGGAGAGACAAGGAAGGTGAATGTTTTTGTTTTGTACAAACTTCTGCAGGGGAAAGAAACAAGCTTTCAACTATCACAGTGCTCTTCCTCTGTGCAGCTCAGCAGCTTGTCTCAACAAAATTTGGTCCAAAATATCACTTCACCCACCTTGTCCCTCTTATGCCAAGGTAGTTTATCTAAATATAAATTATTTGGTATTTACTTTCTGCCCTTCACGGTGCTCTGAATTTAATGTGTTATTCAGGCTGTTTACCTGCTGTAATAAACTCTATCACTTGTTTGTTTTCAATATTCACATTACCATAGTAGAGACCCATATGGTGGGTGATGATTTATAGCTCCAGTCTGCCCTCAGACATGCAAATGGAAATCCAGTGGAACAATTGGCAGTAGAACACTATCTATATGAAAGTTTAAAAAGACCCAGAAAAGAGATGACTAGGGAGGGTAGTATAGAGGTCAATACAATGATGGTGTGGAGAAAATAAGAAGGGGAATGTTACTTACCCGTTCAGATAACACAAGAACTAAGGCTTACCAAATGAAGTGAACAGTTTTAAAACAAAACCAAGGAAGTACTTCATCACATAAAATGTCAACCTGTGGAATTCATTGGCAGGGGATACTAAGAAGACCAATAGTGTAACTGGGTTAAAAAAAAAACTTGAGGAGTTCCTAGAGGATAGGTCCATCATAATTACCACCATAGTCAGGGGAACAACTCCTTGCTCTGGGTGTCCATAAACCTCTGAATGCCAAAAGCTGGGAATGCACAATAGTGGATAACGTCACTCAGTAATTGCTATGTACATTTTTTTCTGAATCCGTTGACACTGGTCACAATCAGAAGACAGGATATTAGACTAGATGGACCATTGGTCTGACCCAGTGTGGCCATTGTTAACCATTCAGGTGTCCTTTTGAGATAGAATTTTGAAGTGAGTTACAGCTCTTCACTTATGGCCACTGATCACTAAAAAAAATGGCAAATTTAAATTTTCCCATCAGCTCACCAAAAAGTTATCGGTGTGTGTCTTCTGAATTTCAGTACTCTGTTATGTAATGTCAAAAAAGTGATGACTCCTAATTTTTACATTAATCACATTAATGGCTTCCACGAATCACAGATTTTGGCATGAAACTTCCACCTTAGGAAATGTAAATTCATCTGTGTTTGGTTGGTTTTTTTTTTTTTATTGACTTTTATGGATAAGAAATCCTTAGCTAAGAAAATTGTCAAAAGTGAGTAAGAGCATTGCAAGGCATTGATGAAGAGCAGTTGGGACAGTAGTCCAAAGGGTTAGTCTCCTGCCAAATGAAACACTGCTGGAATCTCACTGACATTTTCAAGTCAATGTTAAGTATTGTTAGATGTTCAAACGTGCGTGGTCCTGTGTCGTTCTATTTTTCTTTTAGTTGGTATTTAGGCAAATTGTAATTTGAACTCTTTTTTTTAAGATACAAATAAGAAATTGGGTCTGACGCTGTAATTTTGGAAAATGTACATTTAAATTAAGATAGCACCCAGAGAGCAGCCTGGTCAGGACTTCCTTATGCTAGGCACTGTACAAATCTATATAAAATTATGGTGTCTTCTGCAAAGACTTTAGGAACCAAAAATTGATATGCAAATGTTATTCTGTCCCACACCATTTTTGTTTAATGGATTTCAGATGTGGCACTGGCAGCTGTCCTTGTTCCAGTACTGGTGATGGTCTTCACTACTCTCATTCTGATCTTAGTGTGTGCATGGCACTGGAGAAACCGGTAAATGAATGAATGATTAGTGATCTTGTAAAATACTTTAATTTAATCTGTAATCTAATACAATGCGTATGCAAATATGAAATTTATAGTTAAATCCTTCCCAGAAAGGCTGTATTAGTTCAGAATTGTCTACTCATGTATGAAGAGAGAATGTTCTGCATGCTAGACTTCCATGTCGTGTTGGCTAGCATTATAAAACTACAGCCTGCTTTTCCTAAATTTTTGGGAGACGTTTGTTTGTTAGGGATTATATTTTGAAACATGAGCACCAGTTGCAGCCAAGCACATAGTCAGGACTTTCACTTCCCATTCAACCCTGAGGGATCCACCCTGGCACAGGAGTCTTCATGTTGTCCAGGTGAGAGAGCTTGTAGGGGGCAGAAACCAGAATGTTCCAGCTTCGTATCGTCAGATAGTTGCCACCAGTCAGCAGGAGTTAATAGAAATTGTTACTAGCCTGTAAACATTTTAGTGCTATAACTTGCCAGGGTTTATCTTCTGCAGGAAAATGTTGGTGAAATCAGTAGTGGTTTTGCATTTGAATATGGTAGCTAAATATGCCCAATTTTTACTTTTTTCCAGAAAGAAGAAAGCTGAAGGAACATATGACTTACCTTACTGGGATCGTGCAGGTAACAAAATGGTGGCAAATTTCTGGATTTGGTGCCAGCCTTTAGCAGCATAGTTTATGATGCAGAGGCCGTGTCTACACTAGCCCCAAACTTCGAAATGGCCATGCAAATGGCCATTTCGAAGTTTACTAATGAAGCGCTGAAATACATATTCAGCGCCTCATTAGCATGCGGGCAGCCGCGGCACTTCGAAATTGACGCGGCTCGTCCCGACGGGGCTCCTTTTCGAAAGGACCCCGCCAACTTCGAAGTCCCCTTATTCCCATCTGCTCATGGGAATAAGGGGACTTCGAAGTTGGCGGGGTCCTTTCGAAAAGGAGCCCCGTCGGGACGAGCCGCGTCAATTTCGAAGTGCCGCGGCTGCCCGCATGCTAATGAGGCGCTGAATATGTATTTCAGCGCTTCATTAGTAAACTTCGAAATGGCCATTTGCATGGCCATTTTGAAATTTGGGCCTAGTGTAGACACGGCCAGAGCGTTTTAAACAATGACAATATATGTAATAGTAACAGAGAGAGAACCTTGCTAGTCTATATACTATCAAAACAAAAAAGCAGTCCAATAGCACTTTAACGACTAGCAAAATAATTTATTAGGTGATAAGCAAGTCTGTCCCACGAAAGCTCATCACCTAATAAATTATTTTGTTAGTCTTTAAACTGCTACTGGACTGCTTTTTTGTTTTAGTAACATGTGTAACTTCCTCTTGCCAGAGCAGACTGAAAGATCGCTACGCAGTGGTTCTGAAATCTGAATTTTTCTTCCATTCAGACTTGTAGCTTTTTTTTCTGCAAATTAGCTTAAAAAATAGACTTCCATTTTTTTCTGACACGTATTATTAGATCTCCACTCAGAGCCTTGGTAATACAGAGTTGAAATCCTATAAAGCAGTGTTTCCCAAAGTGTGGTATATGCATCTCCAGTGGTACGTGAACAGATTTCAAGGGGTAGACGGCAGAAAATAAATTACTGAAAATCAGAAGCTAAGCTGTGGGAGGGCACTGGGAAAGCGGGTACACCAATAAGGCTGAAGTTCCAAAAGGGGTACCCACATGTTTTAAGTTTGGAAAACGGGAAAGGCTGGAATCTTTCCATTTAAACAAGCAAGAAACAGAACAATGAATCTCATTTTGAGCAATAATTTTGTATATAGTTCTGAGTATTGATGAGTCTGGTATTTTGTAGGATTGTATAGTATTGAAAGCACTTTAGAATGCCTGTCAATTTTACTTGCTATTGCTTCAATCTTCCACACTTATAGTACTGTCTGACTTGCTCCTTGTTATTTTTCACCTTGTTAAAATCCTCGGTCTAACGCAAAAAACACCCACGTGGTTTTTATGAGAGGAGGAGAAAAGGTAAAGGGGAGTTAAAATCTATAGTGTAGGAATTTATAATGCACAGGGCTCCTTTTTGATTCAGAATGCCCAGTGATCTTCCACATAAGTAAGCTTGTGTTTAAAACTACCTAAATGACTGTGGTAATATTCTCCATGTGTATTTGAGCTTACTGAAATACTTAACATCTGCACAGTAAGACAAGTAATGGTGGTAACACAGAAATTCAGAGCCATTCTGGCCAAATTGCTTTGGAAATGATACAAGTTAAAAACTGAGTGGAAGTCTTATTTCCGAACTTCCTGTATTTGTCAGGCAGACTCGAATAACTTCAACAGTGTGTTAAAATATAATGTATAGTGGTCGCATAGGCTACGTCTACATGTGCACACTACATCGAAATAGCTTATTTCGATGTAGTGATTTCGATGAATAACGTCTACACGTCCTCCAGGGCTGGCAACGTCGACGTTCAACTTCAATGTTGGGCGGCACCACATCAAAATAGGCGCTGCGAGGGAACGTCTACATGCCAAAGTAGCACACATCGAAATCAGGGTGCCAGGAACCGCTGCAGACAGGGTCACAGGGCGGACTCAACAGCAAGCCGCTCCCTTAAAGGGCCCCTCCCAGACACAGTTGCACTAAACAACACAAGATCCACAGAGCCGACAACTGGTTGCAGACCCTGTGCATGCAGCATGGATCCCCAGCTGCCGCAGCAGCAGCCAGAAGCCCTGGCTAAGGGCTGCTGCACACAGTGATCATAGAGCCCCGCAGGGGCTGGAGAGAGAGCGTCTCTCAACCCCTCAGCTGATGGCTGCCATGGCAGACCCCGCTATTTCGATGTTGCGGGATGCAGATTGTCTACACGTGCCCTACTTTGACATTCAACTTCGAAGTAGGGCACTATTCCCATCCCCTCATGGGGTTAGCGACTTCGACGTCTCGCCGCCTAACGTCGATTTCAACTTCGAATTAGCGCCCAACACGTGTAGCCACGATGGGTGCTATTTCGAAGTTGGCGCCGCTACTTCGAAGTAGCGTGCACGTGTAGAGGCGGCCATAGTGTTCTATAAGCTCTGTGAAGAGTGATAACCAATTTCTTGGTGGGAGGAGGAGAGAAAACAAGGCAAGCTGTTCTCACAGAGGCTAAGAAAGGGTTTTAGCATCTTTCTTTGGTAATAACATGAAAGGATTATCCCTGACTTTATGCAACGTTTTAAGTTACTTTATTCTTTTATTTCTAAAATGTGGAAGGATGGTGGAAAGGCATGAAGCAGTTTCTCCCTGCCAAGTCAGCAGAGCATGAAGATGCCCCTGTTCGCTATAGCACTAGTGAAGTTAGTCATCTGAGACCAAGAGAAATCCCAACCATCTTACAGACAGAGTCTGCAGGTACCTGATTTTTGGATTAATGTGTGAAATGATATATACTGGATGAATTTATAAGAACTGAAATCTGGTGTTACCTCATTGCTTGTTGCTTGTGCTGGGGAGAGAAGGCATAAGACTTTACTCCCTACCTCGTCTGTCTTCTCAGACTTATTTAGATTTATGATTTGTTTAGCCAACAGAATTGCCAAAAGTGAGTAAGAGCATTGCAAGGCATTGATGAAGAGCAGTTGGGACAGTAGTTCAAAGGGTAAATCCTGCAAAATAATTCCTGAACACTGCTGGAATCTCATTGACGCTTTCAAGTCAATGTTAAGTATTGTAAGATGTTCAAATGTATGTGTTCCTGCATTGTTCTAATTTTACATTCTTCTAGTTCTAAAATGTGGAAGGATGGTGGAAAGGCAACCTTAATTCTGACATGTTGTAAATTCCCTCCACTTTGTGGACCTGCACTAGAGAGGAATGAGACACTTTTCCAAAGGGTTTCAAGGCTCCTGCTGATATCAGAGGAATGTAGAGATTCAGGAATCCTGTGTTTAATTCCAGATTCTGTAGTGGACACAAACCCTTCTGCCTGTGTGTCCTCCTGTCCTGTGTTTCCATCTACTCATTCTAGTCTCATCCCCGTGCTTTGGCTTTGCCCCTAGTCCCAGGGCTTCTCATGCTTGTCTAATCTCCACCTATCAAACTAACAAGATGCTATTGAGCACATATAAATTCTTATTTTTAATGAGCAATCAAAAACCACATCTATGATATCTATGTACGAGAAAGAGCTAAACAGGTCATCTGAAATTTAGTTCTGCCGGCAGACACCCAGCATGGGAAATTTTCAGATCAAGCAATTGAACCGTCGCAGTTATGAAGTCTGTCAAGATTAACTATTAGTGGTGCTACTATTAATAGTCTATTGCTGGGTCTCTTGCACCTTTCTCTGAAGTATGTGGCACTGATAAGATACTGGACTAGATGGACCATTGCAAACTACCCCCAGTCTGTCAAGCCAATGTTCTTAATGAGGGCTTCTTTTTAATGCAATGCCACTATATTAAACTTAAAAATGTTCCTGCCTGTAAAATTTTCTTCTTTTTCTTGGAAACATTGTACAGAGTATGCTCAGCCACTGGTTGGAGGAATTGTTAGCGCACTCCATCAGAGATCAACCTTTAAACCAGAAGAAGGGAAAGAAGCAAGTTATGCTGATGTGGATCCTTACAACTCTCCTGTACAAGAAGTTTATCATGCTTATGCTGAACCACTGCCTGTTACTGGACCAGAATATGCAACCCCAATAATCATGGACATGTCAGGTCACCCCACTGCTCCTCCTGTTGTCTCTTCTACTTCTACGTTCAAGACTACAGGGAACCAAGCCCTTCCCATAATGGGAACTTGCAGTAAACTGCTAGGTAGGACAGATAGCTCATCCTCTGCACATGCACTGTATGATACACCCAAGGGGATGCCTGGACTGGGTTCCCCAGATGAATTGACGTACCAGGTACCACAGAGTGCATCACATTTCACAGGCAGTTGAAGAAAACTGAGGTAAGTGATGAATGAGCTCAGGGTGGCAAATGTGAGTTCTTAAAATTCTTTGAAGGTGACTATATTATGGTCAGTTTTCAATCACATTGAATTTATATTGTAAGTTGTAGTGACATGGAGTAAACAGAATGTGATATCTAAGGTTCAGGAAATTAACAATCTTACCATTTCTTTGGGTATATAGATGATATTTAATGCTTGCCTGTTCAGAAATCGCAAGCGTCCATTTTACTACTGTAAATGAGAGCGAGGTACTCTAAGATGAATTTCAAAAATGTATTGACTGGAAGTAGTCATGTTACATGGAGAGGAATGATACAGTCCCTCAAAGTTGCGCAACTTCAGAGAAAACAATTTTACAATGAAAGTTGTTACCTCTGCCATATCTTCTGAAGTCTCAAGGTCAGATGGAACCCGCAAAGTCTGACCTGCACATTAACAAGCCACAGAACCTCACCCCTAATCTTCTCTGTATTAATTCATTGTGGAGTCAGATTTGACCTTTCTAAACAGCAACTACATTGTGATTAGTATCTTTAACATTTGTGAGTCTATCTCTAAGACTACTGAATTATCCTAAATTGAAGCCTCAGATTCCCAACTGCCTCTGCAATGTGGCTGACAGCTTTGTCATTCTATGAGGCAATTGCAGGTCTACATGAGTGACTGATTTTTTTTTAAAGAATGCATACTGGTTTACATCAGCGGGAAGGTATTTCTGAGAGCATTTAAGATAAAAGGGTCAGATTTTCAAGCTTGTGCACAAAAATGCCCAGCATAAGCACATGAATAATATGACTACCTGAAAGTCTGTGTACACAGTGTACGTGTAGGTAAGTATATTTTGGCACAGGTGCATGTGAAAATTGGGTCATTGTGACTCAAATGAAGGGTGAAAAGGCTTAAGAATTGACATTTGTTTTAAGTGTGAGACAATTTAGAAGCCACTATGTAAATCATTTTTATTTTAGAATTAAAGCTGTGCTAAATTTCATATTAAGAGAGATTATTTTCTAAGAGATTAGCTCACAAACAAGTAGGTAGAAATAGATTAGAGAGCTCCATAGACCAGTCCTGTCCAATGAAAATTATAGCTTTTCTGGATGCTGTTTAAAATGGTGGAAACAAAGCACAGCTTGTTGGGAAGTAATGAAAAACTTCTTTAAAAAGCTTTATTTTTATTAATAGGATGGCACAGTCTGAAAGAATTTGTGACATCCTTGCCCACACCATAGCCCAGTTTTATGGACTTTAAACATGATTCAAATGAGCCTTACTTGTCCAAGGCTTGCATAATTGGTTATACAACAGATAAACTAATACTGGTAAAAGGGACTATGCCAATTCCAAGTGTTTACTCCTGCTGCAAATGGTGTTGTTCTGCCTTTTCCCTTGCTATTTAGGTTTTACAAAAATGTGATACATAATTTATTTTTCACCTGTTACTGAGGTACTATGACTAATCACATGTGTGATGGTAAACATTGGGAATTATGTACACTGTTTTAAGGCCTGATCCTGCATACACTTACTCAGAAGATTAGTTCTACTGATGAGATGGTTCTGTAGGATTGGCCCCGAAATGTGAATATTAAGTTGGTAGCATCAGCCTTCTGCCAGAAAATTAAATTACTAGCCCTATTACTTGTTTGTACTAGTCCAATGTTTAACAGAAGGATGAAATAAATTGTTAAAATTCCCACAGCTGGCGATTGTTCTGTGGTATTTTCCTAAACATATTGGTTTAAGGGAAACTAAGAGACTGGAGACTCCAGTTTTTAAAATGTCATATATGACACTTTTCTGAACAAAACAAAGGTGGTGCTACATGGGGGCACATATTTTGCTTTGGAATAAACAATTTTTAACTAACAAACAGTCAAAAATAGAGATCAAAGCTTAAGAGTAGTGCAGGGGAAAAATTGCTTCAAGCAGCTTCAGTGTGAACGAAGGCTCCATCTATACCCTAACCACAACAAGTGGAGCAAAAGAAATGAAGAGCATTATGTAAATTTGTTTTTAAGGCAGATCTCAATTTCAGCAGAAACATTATCGAGAAGCAAAATCCTTCCAATACAAACAGTGTTTACAGATAAGTTATTACTGATTTCATCAACTGTACTGAAGTTGATTGGGCTGTTTGTCTTAATGATCAAAGAGCCCAGATTCTCCTTCCAGATTACAAAAGCTCAGTAACACTCCAGCCCTTGTTAAATGAGTACTTTACTCGCTTATACAAGAGACACATATACTTACCTTTGTTCACTAGACAAGTGAATTCCCCCTGCTAATACCAACCAGCTCCGCACACCCAACTTGCAGCAGCCTGAACCCCACACCACATTTAATGCCCCCCCACCTGCCCCATGGACTCAACCAGCCACCAGGTTTTAACCCTCCCCAACCCAAGGTTCACTTACTTTTCAAAAACAGTGCCACATGCTGCCACTTCTTCACCAAGTTAGGAGCACTAGAAATGACTCAGACTTTTTAGTATCCCTCTTACAAGTTTTTGCCTACAAGCAGAAAGTTGGGAACCAATTGTGCTCATCTAGCAAGGGATGAGTGTACAAAACTTATTTTTGCCACTTTTAAAACACATACTCTGTGCACCTTGCATTTGATGAGTTAAGAAGCAAAATAATACTAATGCACCTCTCTGCTCAACAGAAATTTATTTACAATGCCAGAGTTATTGGCATAACACTGGATTTGGCAACAGCGATTAGAGTTAACTGATTAATTCCTGAAAGTAAGCTGAACACCTGTGTGGCACTATCCCCTGTAAAAAAAAAATAATACACTCTTTATTCTATAGCAGATACAGAAAAATGTAATTTATTTGATATAAAAAGGGCTCTTTGAGTGTCCCAGAATGTACTTTACCTCAGCACGTACTATAGTTACTCTATTTGTATATATTGTTAGACTTCAGCAATTTTATGTATTTTAAATAAATTGTACATATATACTTATGTTCAATGAAACAGAACTTAAGCCTGACAGATAGATACATATTATTTATAGCCTACAGCAATTTAGGTTATTTTTTCTTGACAAAACGCTACTAGGTTTAAAACTAGAATATTCTATACACTGATTTTTATATGACATTCATTTTTACATTGCAGTGTGATTAGCACCCTTAAATCCTAGCTGGGAGTCAATTACACTAAAGTTGCTGTATTCCTTGCAGGACTCAAGGATGCTACTGGAGCATACTGCACTCTGTCCTGTATTAACTTTTCTGATTAGGTGTTATGTCATAATATATGTTTGTACATTTAAGAGGCACACATTTTTTCCTGTGGTTACTAATGCTAGTAAAAATTATTCCCATTAACTCCATATTTAGTAAAAATACATTACTAAGCTGACAATCACTAACTTTATTTAGAAATCCTGCTGGGGCCATCATTAATTTAAAAGAATCAAACAAAAACAGTCTAAGAGAAAGCTTTCCCCCACCATTCCATATTATGGGTGACTGAAAAGCACTGCCCATCTTACTAACTATAACGATCCTTGTATTAAAGCGCTTTCCAAAAAATAATAAATTTAACATCACCACTCACCTTTTATCTGTAGAGTTTGCTTATGTGCAAAGTTCCTAGGGGCTTTGATGTCTCCTCCTCCTGGAGATAATCATGATTAATTCTTTAGACCTACTAGTTTGATTACCTTAGAGTTCCTATACTTGAAAACAGTACTCAAGAACAAACCTGCATGGAGCTTGTTATTTAAAAATAAACTTTTATTTAAACAGTCAATCACAAATGTTATCTTCATGATTCTGGCTGCATTTAAATGTTAGTGATATTGCATATTTGTTCGTGTTTTCAAACCACAGGTTATATAGTTTGGAAAACAAAGGTACCCTCTATGAAGAGGTCTGCATGTACACTAGCAGCCCTAAAATTTGACTAGACATACCCATCTGATATTTTTGCAAGGGGCAGGGACTCATTCCAAAAGACTGAGTCTTTTGAGTATTTTTTCTCTTTCTAAAAAGATCTCAGTTCTTCGCAAGAGCCTGTTAAGTCTTTTCTTAAGATAATCGTTGTCAAAACCTTGGGCATCTTCCAGCATCTGAGAAACAGTTGTCTGTTCTTTCACAGTGTGCCACTTCTCTATTTCAACTCTTGTATTACACAACTGTTCCTGAAAAGGAGAAAAATTAAATACAAAAACACATTGGTTAAAATTAGCTGTAGATTCTGTTGTTCCTATTTGCCTTCTTCCATGAATTAAAAATGCCTCCATGTTATTTCAGAGCCTTTTCTGGGGCAGTAGACATGATTCATACCTGAGAACTAGTAACATAATATTAGAGGGGCTTTCGTGGTAAAGTGCAGGGAAGTCAGACTTCTGTATCATAACTACATAGACAGATGCTTCAGCAGTCCAGTGTTAGCATTGATGTGCACATCAAATTGCGTTTTCAACCCAGTCAATTTCTAAAAGTAACTGATTTTTTTTGAGGAATAAAGAGGAAGGATAGTGAGCCTGCTTTCACTCCAAAGCAATCACTAACTAAGGTAATTAAGACCTTACCATCAGAATTTTATACAAATCTCTTATACTGAGTAGTGGGAATAGTAGTATAACTGCGAAATGTATTTCCCTCATGCTACATAACCAAGCTAAGACTGATTTATATACATTCCATGAATCAATCCATCTGGGACAGCTGAAAAAGTCTCAAGGAAATAGCTTGCCAGGTGACATGCGGCTGCAGCTGAACAACAGTCTGAGCTTTTCTGTTATTACTATTACAGCACCCACCATAGTGATATCTGAACTCTTAGTTAGAGGTCACCCTAAAAAAGTTATTCAAATAGAACATTCACCTGGCAGTATCGGCTGCTGACCCATTTGAGCAGACCATGACTTCCAGTTGTTCTAATAGGCTACGCCTGTGCCTTCATTGCGTTCGCATTCATGACTTACCTGAACGTCTGCTAGTTTTGACTGTGCTGCTTCAACTTTGCATTTCAGAGTCTCCACATCTGTCTGGTGGAAAATAAAAATTAAAACAACTGTGAAGTATATTACAGATGGATAAGCCCGTTAGAGTAGAGGAACTTTTGCAAATCGCGTGGGGCAGAAATGTACCAGAACTTTAAATATGTACATCCCAATACCTGTGTAAAGGGATGGAGTAACACTGTACACAGTTACTGAAACAAATAGTACGACACCTTAAAGGAAGTGCTTGCAGCACAGGCCACAAATGTTCTACACCAGTTGGGTACCCATCACTAGATATGAGCCAAAAAAGGTTTAGACTCAGCCTAATTTGTAACCAATCCATAACATGACAAATATTTGTACGCCTTTGTTACCACGGTCAGCCCCAAATTGGAGCTGCAGACAGGAGTTTAAGAGGGAGTTTGACAGAGGGAGGCCTACAATGGTTAGGAAGACCCGCAACACCTGTGCCACCACTACTTCTGTCTCCTCCACCTGTGCCTGTAGCCAGACAGACTGCCTGACCATGAATGCCTCTACCCAGATCCTGGTGTGGCTTTGCAGGGACTGTAGCTTGCAATTCCCACTCATTGATATCCAGGCTGGGGGGACCATCCAGTCTGAAAGGTGCCTGCTGGTGGAATCTCTCAGGCGACAGGTGAAGGAGCTACAGGAGGAGGTGGCCAGGTTGAGGAGTATCCAACTGCATGAGCAGTTCCTGGATAGTATTCATGTGGAGACAGCTGAGATAACTGTCCCAGTATACAGGACAGCTGATCTACCTATCTATCTCCACCAGTGGTTTATCAGGGTGGACACTGGCAGCTTGTTACTTCTGGCAGTAGGCAGTGTTCCAACTCTGCTCAGAACCCTCCCACTGTGCTACTAGGAAACCGTTACGCTGTACTTGATACAGGAGACAAAGAATTGCCCCGTACAGCAGAGGAGAAGCCTCGTACCCCCAAGGCGGGGAAGTCTGCTGCCACCACTGCGAGGAGGAAACGTAGAGTAGTGGTGGTCGGGGACTCTCTTCTGAGGGGGACGGAGGCGCCCATCTGTCGTCCTGACATTTCATCTTGGGAGGTATGCTGCCTGCCTGGGGCCTGTATCTGAGACATTACGGAGGCATTGTCGAGGATTATCAGGCCCTCTGACTACTATCCCATGCGGGCAGCACTAATGATACTGTGAGGTATGATGCTGAGCAGGTCAAGAGTGACTTCAGGGCTCTGGGGGCACAGGTGAAGGAGTTTGGGGCGCAGGTGGTATTCTTCTCAATCCTGCCTCTAGGGGCCCAGGCAGAGACAGGTGCATCCTAGAGGTGAATGCCTGGCTTCGAAGATGGTGTCGCCAGGAAGGTTTTGGCTTCCTTGACCACGGGATGCTATTCCAGGAAGGACTGCTGGGCAGAGATGGTGTTCACCTTTCGAGGAGGGGAAAGACAGTATTTGGACACAGACTGGCTAACCTAGTGAGGAGGGCTTTAAACTAGGTTCAACAGGGGCAGGGGAGCAAAGCCCACAGGTAAGTGGAGAACATGGAAACCTGGGTGATGGGTCAAAAATGAAAGGCAGCATGGGCAACAATGTCAGAGTAAAAAGAGGGTCAGGGCAAAACAGGGAGGCAAGATCTAATCAATATCTTAGATGCCTATATACAAATGCAAGAAGTATGGGTAATAAGCAGGAAGAACTGGAAGTGCTAATAAATAAATATAACTATGACATCGTTGGCATCACAGAAACTTGGTGGGACAATGCACATGATTGGAATGTTGGTATTGAAGGGTACAGCCTGCTTAGGAAGGATAGACAGGGAAGGTGTTGCCTTGTATATTAAAAATGTACACACTTGGACTGAGGTGGAGATGGATGTAGGAGATGGACATGTTGAGAGTCGCTGTGTTAGACTAAGAGGGGTAAAAAACAAGGGTGATGTCCTGCTAGGCATCTACTACAGGCTGCCTAGCCAGGTGGAAGATGTGGCTTAGGCTTTTTTTTTTTTTAAAACAACTAACAAAGTCAAGCAGGGCCCCAGATTTGGTGGTGATGGGGGACTTCAACTATCCAGATATATGTTGGGAAACTAATACAGCGGGGCACAGACTATCCAGTAAGTTCTTGGACTGTATTGGAGACAATTTTTTGTTCCAAAAGGTTGAAAAAGCTACCGGGGGGAAGCTGTTTTAGATTTGATTTTAACAAATAGGGAGGAATTGGTAGAGAACTTGAAGGCAGCCTGGGTGAAAGTGATCATGAAATCATAGAGTTCACAATCCTAAGGAAGGGTAGAACAGAAAACAGCAAAATAGAGATAATGGATTTCAGGAGGGCAGATTTTGGTAAGGTCCCATGGGAAGCAAAACTGAGGGGAAAAACTGCTGAGGAGAGTTGGCAGTTTTTCAAAGGGACATTATTAAGGGCCCAAAAGCAAGCTATCCCACTGTGTAGGAAATATGGAAAAAGACCGCCTTGGCTTAACCAGGAGATTTTGTATGATCTCAAAATAAAAAAGGAATTGTACAAAAAATGGAAACAAGGAAAAATTACAAAGGATGAATATAGGCAAACAACACAATAATGCAGGAGAAAGATTAGAAAGGCTAAGGCACAAAATGAGCTCAAACTAGCTACAGGCATAAAGGGAAACAAGAAGGCTTTTTATAAATATATTAGAAACAAGAGGAAGACCAGGGACAGAGTAGGGCCATTGCTCAGAGAGGAGAGAGAAACAGTAACAGGGAACTTGGAAATGGCAGAGATGCTTAATGACTTCTTTGTTTCAGTCTTCACTGAGAAGTCTGATGAAGGCATGCCCAACATAGTGAATGCTAGTGGGAAAGGGGTAGGGTTAGAAGTTGAAATAAAAAGAACAAGTTAAAAATCACTTAGGAAAATTAGATGTCTGCAAGTCACCAGGGCCTGATGAAATGCACCCTAGAATACTCAAGGAGCTGATAGAGGAGGTATCTGAGCCTTTATCATCTTTGGAAAATCATGGGAGACAGGAAAAAGATTCCAGAAGACTGGAAAAGGGCAAATACAGTGCCCATCTATAAAAAGGGGAATAAGAATAACCCAGGAAACTGCAGGCCAGTCAGCTTAACTTCAGTGCCAGGAAAGATAATGGAGCAGGTAATTAAAGAAATCATCTGCAAGCACTTGGAAGGTGGTAAGGTAATAGGAAACAGCCAGCCTGGGTTTGTAAAGAATAAATCTTGTCAAACTAATCTGATAGCTTTCTTTGATCAGATAACGAGCCTTGTGGATAGGGGAGAAGCGGTAGATGTGGTATACCTAGACTTTAGTAAAGCATTTGATACAGTCTCTCATGATAGTCTTATAAAAAAACTAGGCAAATACAATTTAGATGACGCTACTATAAGGTGGGTGCATAACTGGCTGGATAACTGTACCCAGAGAGTAGTTCTTAATGGTTCTCAATCCTGCTGGAAAAGTATAACAAGTGGGGTTCCACAGGGTCTGTGTTAGGACCAGTTCTGTTCAATGTCTTCCTCAACAATTTAGATACTGACATAGAAAGTACGCTTATTAAGTTTACAGATGATACCAAGTTGGGAGGGGTTGCAACTGCTTTGGAGGATAGGGTCATAATTCAAAATGGTCTGAGGTAAACAGGATGAAGTTTAATAAGGACAAATGCAAAGTGCTCCACTTGAGAAGGAACAATCAGTTTCACACATACAGAATGGGGAGAAACTACAGCAGAAAGGGATCTAGGGATTATAGTGGGCCACAAGCCAAATATCAGTCAACAGTGTGATGCTGTTGCAAAAAAAGCAAACATGATTCTGGGATGCATTAACAGGTATGTTGTGAACAAGACATGAGAAGTCATTCTTCCGCTCTACTCTGCGCTGGTTAGGCCTCAGCTGGGAGTACTGTGTCCAGTTCTGGGCACCGCAGTTCAAAAAAGATGTGGAGAAACTAGAGAGGGTCCAGAAAAGAGCAACAAGAATGATTTAAAGGTCTAGAGAATGTGACCTATGAAAAAAGGTTGAAAGAATTGGGCTTGTTTAGTTTGGAAAAGAGAAGATTGAGGGGGAGACATGATAGCGGTTTTTAGGTATCTAAAAGGGAGTCATAAGGAGGAAGGAGAAAACTTGTTGTTCTTGGGACTCTGAGGATAGAACAAGAGGCAACAGGCTTAAACTGCAGCAAGGGAGGTTTAGGTTGGATATTAGGAAAAAGTTCCTAACTGTCAGGGTGGTCAAACAGTGGAATAAATTGCCAAGGGAGGTTGTGGAATCTCCATTGCTGGAGATATTTAAGAACAGGTTAGATAGATGTCTATCAGGGATGGTTTAGATAGTACTTGGTCCTGCCATTGGGGCAGGGGGCTGGACTTGATGGCCTCTCGAGGTCCCTTCCCGTCCTAGTGTTCTATGAAATCTTTCCTTTATAATTCTTGATTAAGGCTTCCCCACAAACTAGAAACTGTAGGTGTTGCAGCTGTGTCTGAGCTACCCAAGTATGATCAGATTTATTTTTTAACCAGAAAATTCTTGAAAGCCGTGTAAAGGACTTTCACAGGCTCTACCGGTAGTAAGCAATTTTACTGTCACCCTTTTGACACAAAGCAGTACAGTAAGGTCTGAGTATGTGACCCCCGATTCCTACAATAAACCCTGGAAATGCATGATTTCCAGTTGCACTTAACTCGCTCCCCCCAGCCCTAGATCAACCCTGGCTCAGCACCTGCACATAGAGCTTTAGCTCTAGCTCACCTCCACACATGGCCCAGTTTCCATCCTCCCGCCAAGGTTCAAGACATGCCCCCCTCCCCCACCACATGCAGGTCTTCAGGTCAAGCCCCAGCCCTGGTTCAAACCACCTGTGCACAGCTCCCATTCCATCCTCCCGTCCCAGTTCAACACACACCCCCGCAGCCTGGTTCATTAGCCGAGCAGGGCTCTGGTTCAACTCCACCCCAGGCTTAATCCCCTGCTCCACCCCTGGATTTACCTTTCAGCTGCCTCTCCAGCTGTAGAACGTGTATTCTGCTGAAGAAAAAAATGGACCCCCTCCTACGCGAAGTTCAGGTTATGTAAGCGTGCACGGAAATGAAGCCTCACGTAACTCGAGGGTCTACTGTACATGCTTAATCTGTAAGCTTTGTAACAGTGAGTGGAGAAACTAGCCTTCAATCATTGCACGACTTAATATAATCACCAACTTTCTATGAACCAAGTCTTTTCTCCATAAACTCACTTCTTTCTGCACTCCTGCTGCAATTCCATTATCTTTACACCCAAAACCATTCAATATGCTGGAATTCTACCCCAGATTCTATTTCTTTACAGTTCTGCACACAGTGCTTTAGAAAGCCAAAAAGAGTGGTTTTCAAAGATAGATTATAGGCAATAACAGAATTTACTTGTGCTTCCTGCATGCCATGTTCTGCTTCCTGTATCCGTTGTTTACAAGACTCTCTTCCCAGCCTGGAAAACAGATACATTAACATCTCCCTACTATGCTCCCTATTTCTGATGGTCATCAGAACCCTTTAATGGAATTACAACCTTTTTAATAAATAGAAGAAAATATTTCTTCACAGAATGCATACTTGACCTATGGAACTCTGCCATTGGAAGTTGTAAAGGGCACAACTATAACAGGTTAAAGGACAATATATTCATAGATGATAGGCCCCATCGGTGGCTATTAGCAAGGATAGTGTCCCTAGCCTCTGTTTGGCCAGAAGGTGGGAATAGATGACAGGTGATAGACCACAATGAATAACTGTATTACTGTCTCCCTCTGGGGGGCACCTGATCTTGGCCACACCACATCAGACCGTTCTTATGTTAAGTTCCTCAGTCCTCAAAAGAGAGAGAAGTGGTAGCTTAAGTTTCAGCCTACCACAGTCTTACTCCAGGCATAGTGTATTGTACAGAATCAAGTTGCAGTTACGTTACAAAAAAAGATCTCCCACCCCAGTTCTCTAAATCTGCTGGTTTCCTCTACCTTAGTCCATGTTTCTGAGGCAGGTGGTCAAGGGAATGTGTTAGCTTTTTTAGCTCTTTTGAAAATGCCTGAAGTTCAGCCCGCTCTTGCTTTTGAGTATGCTGCAGTTTCACAGGATTCAGCTGCTCAAGCACAGCTTTTGGTGACAATGCTTCAACGGTGGCAGGATCCATTCTCTTACCCAGGAATGCTCTTCCAAGTTGGACTGTTCTATCATAAGACGTTTTCTGAAATTAAAGCAGAAAAAAAGAGCTTCATTAACAGCAAAAAACACAAACAGTTATGACACAACAGGTTTCATGCGAGAATACAGTTATATACTCTTGGCTAAACAATTAGAATAAAATGCATACTAAATTAGGTATAATCCAAACCACTGTGTATCATAACCTCTCAGGCTATGTCTAGCCTGCAGGCTTCCATCAACAGAAGTTTTGTCAACACAGTGTGCATTTAGACTGCAGATCTGTCAGAGGAGATCTGCTGGTTGGGAGTATTCTGTTGACATCACTGTACATCTCATTCCACAAGAAAGAAGGGATGTCTCGAGAGAGGGGGTGTTTTTCGACCAGTGGCCCTGTGTGGACAGGCCAAATGTTGGAAAAGCCTCTCCTGAAAGAGCTGTCAGCAATCTAGATGTAGCCTTAGATAAGCTCAACAGATGTTTTGTTTTAACATGCAATCTTACCTGTTTACAAACATTAAAGAACAAATAATTGGCAAGACTTCTTACATGAGTCAGGTGATTTTTAATAACCACAGTCAGGTTTATGTTTAAGGTCTCATCTGAAAAGCAACATCTCCAGCAGCAGAATGGACTCTAGTGCTATCTTTTGTCATTGGCTGAGTAGTAACCAATTCTGAAGAGAGTGACACTTCTGAATTGGTAACAATTCATTACTGCCTGCACCATCTAGGTGCTTCTACAATATCTGCCATATTTAAGTTCTGTTCCAGCATGATGCTGTAATAACAACCTATGAAATACAAAGATCACAACACACTCTGCAAGAGGAGTTCTTATTCTTTAAGCCACCCTCACACTCTCAGTCACAACTTCTTTTAAGTCCTTCAGTCACAGTGACTGTAGCTAGTGAGCTGTCGAACAGGCTCTTACAGAAGACAAGTAAGGTGCTGTTGAGTGCTCACAAGAAACTTGCTCTCCCTGCACACTCAGGAAGATACACTGGGAATAAAGAACATTAAACCACAAAGCCTATTACTTGAACTGAAGAAAAGGAGACAAAAAATTGGCAGCATTAATTTTGCACTGTAGCTTATACCAAGTGGGTCAGTTACCATTTGTACAATTTCTTCGTGTACTTTCTCTCGCTGTGCCAGTAGCAGCTCCTTTGTCTGAACCATGCTCATTAGTTCCTTTTGTAGATGTAAATATTTTGCCTGAAAAAGCAGTTTGGAACCTAGTATCACACACAAAGGTTCTTTAAATAGTCTATATAAATATAAAGCATTTCCAGCTGATAAAAGTGTTCCTAGAAAAGAGGTTGCTATTTTTGCATGCTCCAAATGATTTCTGAGTTTTAAAAACAAACAAACAAAAAACCCAAACCACTGTATAGATTTTAAATCAGATAAACTATTGGAGCTGGTTCCTCACCAGTCAGTATTGCAGATGGACTTTGCTTCTACTCTTATACACATTTACAGAACTATTCATCAGCATATCCCACTCTAGGATGGCTAATCTCTGTTTTTGATTATCTCTCAGTCGAAACTGGGCGGCGGGCATGACCCTGCATGCCCCACCTGTGCATCACATCTGCTCTACACCTTGAGGGGTGAGCCAGATGTCTCCAGGCAGAAATTTGGGGGTAGGGAGTGGTGACCCTGAATGCCCTGTCCACCCTCTGATCAGCAATTCCAGAAATGAAAAGTCATTTCAGTGGAGGAGGTTGGGGGGGGTGGGGGAGAAAGACAGCAACAGTGGCAATTTCCCAAGAACATTAGCCCTAATTATGACCATAACTAAGCCAGTAGGGCTCATACTCCACTACAACGTCGATCCTGCACATACTGATCAGCCAGTTATTTGTTTATGCTCTTTCACAAACTTACTCTTACCAGACCGATTGCCCTGCAGACCTCCATTACAGATGGAGCACTGGCAGTGCAAGCTTTGACCCACAGGGATGGATGTGCATGAGGAATAAAAGGGCATTTAATTTTTGGTTTCTCAGAGACTGGTAACAAGGGTGCAAATCATACTCCCAGAAGAAGTCTGACCCAGAAACTTACACTCTGCACATGTATATTGTCAATGCAGACAATGAAAATGATTCACTCAGTAGAGACTTAGTGAAACCTCTAATCTAAGGTAACCCAGGGAGGCTGGAGAGGGTTGTGGGAGAGGCCTGTGGGCCAGACACATGACACCTTACTTCCCAGAGCCCAGCTACAGGCTCTGTTCTGTTCACTCTGTTCTGATGCAGGTGTGGCCCTGGCCTTCCCCACCCCTTGCCAGAGCCAGGTCTTCCTGGTTCATTTCCATCCCAGGCAAATGAGGATCAAGCTGGGCAACCAGAACATGCAGATGCTCTATAACTACTGAGCTGGCCAGCAGCTCTGCAGCCCCAATTCTGTAGGGAATACATGAAATTTTGTGCAAATTTTGCACAATGCAATTGTACAGAATTTCCAGAGTGAAATCAGAAGTAATATATGAAGATAAACATCTCATAGGGACCTTGGGAGGCCATCAAGTCCAGTACCCTGCCATCTTGGCAGAAACAAGCACAGTCCTTTTTCTTTAAATCCATTTGCTCAAGAGCCCTAAATGGCCCCCTCAAGGATTGAACTCACAAGCCTGGGTTTAGCACGCTAAGCTCAGTGGTTTGCACATGTCTCTACCAGGGCACATGGTCTTGTGAGCTACCAGTCCATTGGCTACTACATACAGACCAATTTATATCACACAAATCAGCTGTGTAGGAGAGCACACCAAGAGTGGAACACACATGTGCAAATCACAGAAACATAAAACACTAGAACAGGAATGGATCTCAAGAGGTCATTGAGTCCGGTTCCCTGTCCTCAAAGAAGAGCACAACTAGATGACAGCAAAGTAATACTGGAGGTTTAGAATTTGTTTCTGATTAGAGAACAAGTATTACCAACTCTCCCTCAGTTATTCAGGGAAAAACAAAACAAAGATAACAAAACAGATCTTTTAAAGCCTTAGATAGAAACTAAAATACAATCTTACCTTCAATTTCTGTGCTTGTTCTCGGTTTTTCATGTCTTGAAGAAATTCCATATCTTCTTTAGTGCACTGGTAATCTTTTATTCTGTTAATCATCATTGATATATTCATCTCACTCAATCCTAGTCACATACAGAAAAAAAAGTTTTCAAGGAACCAGAAGCTCACATGGAGGCTCATTACTGCCATATATCTGCGTATGCCCCAAATCTCAGGCCAGATTCAGTGCCACTGTCTTCAAATGGGAATTAATAGCATCAGTTTTAATAGGAATAATAATTAGTACTTAAAGTGCTCTGACAATTATGAGGTGAGCAAAGTCATTTATTAGCATGGTGAAGAACAGGAGGGAAGCTGTCTACTTTGTATTCCATAAGCAAAGCAAAGACTTTGAGGTGCAATGAGGATGACACTGGGAAAAACATAGTAAAGGGAATTTTAAATGAAGATGTACTGCTAATCTTTAGATTCCCAATAATAAAGTGTGTTGCCTGTCTCACCTCTTTTAGAAGCAAAGAATAACTATTAAAAGCTTTAGGCAAATAAGCCGTAAGATCAGAAATATTTCAGTTTGACCTAACCTTTGCCAAGTGAGAGAAAGCAAAACTTCAAGTTTAATGGTTAGCTGTGCTCTATCATGATACCGAAAACTCTTTCATATCCAGCAGCCCCAGGACTGTGAGGTTGCCAGATATTCAAATATTCTGGACAATAGAGAGGTATACCTAGCAACGCGTAACACTAAAGAAAAACAAGATTAGATACTAAGAAACAAAAAAATGTATGCAAAGTACTTTATTTACCAACAATAGTAGTTTTGTACACTGTAAACTTATACTGTATTTGCCGTATTTATTAGTATTTACTTTCACTGTACTGTAAATATGGAAAACATAACTAAAATTTACTCATGGTTAAAATGCCAGTTATTTGCGATTTCCAGATGATAAAATGCTAGCTATGAAAGAGTTTACTGAATTTGGAATTAAGGATAGCTAGAAAAAAAAAACAAACACACTATAAACAGGAAAATGTTTCTAACAACAAAATCTATTAAAGCATGGACTTGTTTCCTGGGCAACACTAGAAGCTCTAAGTCATTTTAAACAAGCTGGACAGCAGTACAAAATACTGTATGTTGTGAAGAAACTGGCAAGGAGCGACAAAAAGACAAGACAGCTCCTGTTAACTGTTCCTCAATTTCTACAATACAAAGTGTTACAAAGGTCTGTAGATATACAGTTTGGTGGCACACTGCACACTGAGTGCCTGCCATTCGTGAGGAAGCACTAGGTATAGCTACTATGCAGGGAAATGCATCTCTTCTGTGGAAGTGAGAGCCATTACATAAAAACCAAAAAACTTAAACCATAAAGTGGGCACTGCATGTTAGCACTTTTCCCACTGCGATGCAGATACAAGGCCTCTGAGTGACAGAAGTGAATGAAAAATTTACTTAGTTCACCAAGCACTAGGCTGATTGCAAAGTTTTGTTTTGATTTTTTTTTCTGGTTTTCATTTTGTATTAATAACTGTTCTAGCAAGATATGGTGATGACAGTAACTAGAGAACATGCATTTTCATTCACTCACTGTTGCATATATAACCCATGTTGTAAAATAATCTGAAATTATCTTCTAGCTATTCAAATAGGCACTATTACATATTTAGTAAGTTTGGAATGGTATTAGTTTAAAATTTATAATTGTACTACAAAATCTGAGGTCTCCACACTCCTCTGAAACTTGTATGAGGATTGTGATTTAGGAGCACATGCAGTAGCAAGCTAATGGACAAACACGTCTTAACAAAAATATATAAACAATGAAATCAGCACATGCCTTGAACTGGTATCTCACTTATTCGCTTGTTTGTTGAAGAAATAGGGAAACACTTTGGTTCTGGAGAATCTTGCAAAGGTTCAACTGGTTCTTGTAATTCTTGCTGTAAAGGACACAGATATTTACTACTAATAAACAAAAATCTTCACACAGTATGTACAGAATATAAGCTTCTTTGTAGCTGTTGAACACACTGATATTACTCATGAGCAGATTATATATATGGGATCCAACATACAAGCAACGGAGTGCTTCGGGCTACTTATATAAGGCCTAGTCTACACTGAGAAATGAAGTTGGTATGCCATTATAGTCAGTGGTGGGCAACCTGCAGCCCACTGGGGCTCCACCTGTAGCTTGCAGACCTCCTGGGTGCCTCCTTCCCCATGTAGACTAACAAATATTTTGGATAGTAACAGAGAGGTAGCGGTGTTAGTCTGTACTCCAACAAAACAAAGCAGGAGAAATGTAGAACTTTAAAGACTAACAAATGATTTATTTAGTGATGAGCTTTCGTGGGACAGACCCACTTCTTCAAATCATTTTGGAGCATAAGCTTTTGTGGGCAAAGACCTGCTTTGTCAAATGCGTGACTGGGGGGTTCCAGAGGAGGGTTTAAAGAGGGAGTCTCAGTCAAGGGGAGGGCCAGAGTTGACAAGGTCTCTTCAGTCACAGAGGACGTGGCCCATTATCAACAGTTAATGTGGAGTTGGGAACATCCACAGAGAAGAAATGAAGTCAGTTCAGTCAGGGAGGATGTGGCCCATCATCAGTAGCTGAAGTGGAGATTTGAACATCAAGAGTCGAGAAACTGCTTTTGTAATGGGCCAACCACTCCCAGTCTTTGTTCAATCCTTGGTTGATGGTGTCAAATTTGCAAATGAACTGTAGCTCTGCAGTTTCTCTTTGGAGTTTGTTTCTGAAGTGTTTTTGTTGTAGGACTGCTACTTTTAAATGTTACTGAGTATCCAGAGAAATTGAAATGTTCTCCTACAGGTTTTTATATGTTATCATTCCTGATATCCGATTTGTGTCCATTTATTATTTACGTAGAGACTGTTTGGCCAAAGTAAATTGCAGTGGGACATTGCTGGCACATGATGGCATATATTATATTAGTAGATGTGCAGGTGAAAGAGCCCCTGATGGTGTGGCTGATGTGGTTAGGTCCTGCGATGATATCCCTGGTGTAGATATGTAAGCAGAGCTGGCACTGAGGTTTGTTGCAGGGATTGGTTCCAGGCTTAGAGTTATGCGGTGTAGTCTACAGCTGCTCGTGAGAATTTGTTTCCTCACTTCTTACGTGGGTACTGTAGTTTCAGGAAAGCTTGGTAAAGGTCTTGTAGATGTTTGTCTCTATCTGAGGGATTGGATCAAATGCGGTTGTACCTTAGTGCCTGGCTGTATACAATGGATCATGTCATGTGACCCTCACATTCCTGCGCCTCGGAGCCTTGCATGTTTATGCTTCCCCCTCCCATGCAGCACCTTCTGAGGAGGCACAAACCGCCTAATTTGCACTCTCCCTCGGAGGGTGGAGGAGCAGTGAAGTGTGGGGCTCTGGTACCCCTGTGCATGGGAGACATGGGGTGTGAGGAGATGACAAAGAAGCTGCAGGTGAAACCCCAGCAGAACGGGCAGAGCAACTCATGGCCCATTCACTATTCATGGTTGGAGAACAACAAGAAGTCTTATCGCACCTTATAGACTAACAGATATTTTGGAGCATAAGCTTTCGTGGGCAAAGACTCTCTTCATCAGAGCTGCATCTGATGAAGCGGGTCTTTGCCCACGAAAGCTTATGCTCCAAAATATCCATTAATTTATAAGGTGCCACAAGACTTCTTGTCATTCTTGAAGCTACAGAGTAACACGGCTACCTCTCTGATACTTGTCACCATGCAAGGCACTACATTTAGCCGCAATGAGTGGAAATCCATCAACCTCGTGAAGAAACTTGCACAGATAGACAGACATCGTCTTCCTCTCCAAATGCAAACAGAATGACATCATACCAAAAGGACTGAAGGTGAAAAACCCACTGAAACCAGCATACTACACAGATTGCAGTGAGAGATTGTGCCACACACTCTCTAAGAAACCACCTAATCAGCATCCTGTACAACAAACAGGGCTACATCAAAAGAGAGCTCTCAAATTTGGAGACCCTCTTAAATGAACCATCTTCCATGGAAACCTCCACATGGCTGCACTTTACTAGAACAAGACAGGAGATTTACAACACACATTTCTCTTCTTTCCAGAAGAAAAAGGACTGTAAACTATGTAAACTCCTACTTTCCACATGGGGCTACAATACTGGTACCCCTAACTCACCCAGCAATATTGTCAATCTATCCAACTACACACACAGCCCAGCAGAAGAATCTGCCCTTTCTCGAGGACTCTCTTTCTGTCCTACCACCCCCACACACTTGCTACAGTTCTGTGGTGATCTGGAAGCCTTCTTTCGCCATCTACGACTCAAGGAATACTTCCAACATGACACTGAACAGCACACTGACCCACAGGTACCCTCCTACCTATGGTACAAGAAAAAGAATTCCTCATGCACTCCTCTGATGGTCGAAATGACAAACTGGACCTATACACGGAATGCTTCCGCTGGCATGCACAGGCAGAAATTGTGGAAAAGCAGCATCGCTTACCCCATAACCTCAGCCATATAGAGCGCAATGCCATCAACAGCCTCAGAAACAACTCTGATGTTGTCATCCAAGAGGCCAACAAGGGAGGCGCTGTTGTCATCATGAATAGGGGCTGCCAAAAGGAGGCTGCCAGGCAACTCTCCAATACCACATTCTACAGGCCTCTGTCTAAGGATCCCACCAAGGAATACACAAAGAAACTACAGTATCTGCTCAAGACCGTCCCTGTAAAAACACAGGAACACATTTACACCCCTTGAACCCAAACCAGGTTTATTCTACCTGCTACCCAAAATCCATAAACCTGGAAATCCCAGACGCCCCATCATCTCAGGCATTGGCACCCTCACCACAGGATTGTCTGGATACGTGGACTCTCTACTTAAGACCCTGAGCTACCAGCACTCCCAGCTTTCTTCACGATACCACCGACTTCCTCAGGAAACTACAATCCATTGTGTCAGGTATCAGAGGGGTAGCCGTGTTAGTCTGGATCTGGATCTGTAACAGCAACGAAGGGTCCTGTGGCACCTTATAGACTAACACAAAAGTTTTGAGCATGAGCTTTCGTGAGCAAAGACTCACTTCATCAGATGCTGGTCATGGAAGTCTGCAGAGCCAGATATAAATAAGCCAGGGCAAGGCTGGGGTAACAGCCTTGGTTATCCCCAGCCTTGCCCTGGCTTATTTATACCTGGCTCTGCAGACTTCCATGACCAGCATCTGATGAAGTGAGTCTTTGCTCACGAAAGCTCATGCTCAAAACTTTTGTGTTAGTCTATAAGGTACCATAGGACCCTTCGCTGCTGTTATAATCCATTGGTGACCTTCCTGAAAACACCATCCTGGCCACCATGGATGTAGAGGCCCTTTACACCAATATCCCACATGAAGATGGGCTGTTAGGAACATTATTCCTGATGGGACCAAGGCACAAATGGTGGCAGAGCTTTGTGACTTTGTCCTCATCCACAACTATTCCAGATTTGGGGACAAATTATACCTTCAAATCAGTGGCACTGCTATGGGCATGCGCATGGCCCCACAGTATGCCAACATTTTTATGGCTGACTCGGAACAACGGGTTTCTCAGTTCTCGTACCCTGGCGCCCCTCCTCTACCTGCGCTACATTGATGACATCTTCATCATCTGGACCCATGGGAAGGAGGCTTTTGAAGAGTTTCACCGTGATTTCAACAGTTTCCACCCCACCATCAATCTTAGCCTGGACCAGTCCACACAAGAAATTCACTTCCTGGATACTACTGTGCAGATAAGTGACGGTCACATAAATACCACCCTATACCAAAAACACACGGATCGCTATGCTTATCTACACACCTCCAGCTTTCATCCAGGACACACTACATGATCCATTGTTTACAGCCAAGCACTAAGGTACAACCATATTTGCTCTGATCGATCAGACAGAGACAAACATCTACAAGACCTTTTCCAAGCCTTCCTCAAACTACAATACTCACCTAAGGAAGTGAGGAAACAGATAGATAGAGTCAGACGGGTACCCAGAAACCACCTGCTACAAGACAGGCCTTGCAAAGAAAATGAGAGAACACCACTGACCATCACATACAGCCCCCACCTAAGGCCTCTCCAGCGCATCATCAGTGATCTGCAACCCATCCTTAACAATGATCCTTCACTCTCACAGACCTTGGGAGGCAGGCCTGTCCTTGCCTATAGACAGCCTGCCAACCTTAAACAAATCCTCACCAGCCACTACAAATCACAAACCAGTGACTCTAGGCCAGGAACCAGCCCCTGCAACAGTTCTCGCTGCCAACTCTGCTCACATATCTACACCAGTGATATCACCACAGAACCTAACACCAATTATACCATCAGGGACTCCTTTACCTGCACTTCTACTAATATAATATATGCCATCATGTGCCAGCAATGCCCCACTACAATTTACATTGGCCAAACTGGACAGTCTCTCTGTAAAAGAATAAATGGACATAAATCAGACATCAGGAACGGTAACGTACAGAAGCCTGTGGTGGGACACTTCAATCTCCCTGGACACTCAGTGGCAGATTTAAGGGTGACAGTCCTGAAACAAAAACATTTCAAAAAAATCAAATGGAGAGATAAATCTCTGAGCTGCAATTTATTTGCAAATTTCACTCCATTAATCATGGATTAAACAGGGACTAGGAGTGGCTCGCAGCTTACAAAGGCAGTTTCTCTGCTCTGGGTGCTAATATCTCACCATTAGACTCTGACAAAGACTCACATTCCCCCGTCTGATCTGACTTGTTTTTTCCTCTTTTGATAAGTACTGTTGATACTGAGCCATTTCCACCTTGCTGAATAGACCTTGTCAGCTCTGGCCCTCTCTCTTACTGGGACCCCACTCTTTAAATACCCCTCTGAAACCACCCCCACCCCCACTCATGCATCTGATGAAGTGGGTCTTTGCCCACGAAAGCTTAGGCTCCAAAATATCTATTAGTCTATAAGGTGCCACAAGACTTCTTGTTGTTCTCGAAGCTACAGACTAATACGGCTACCTCTCTGATACTATTCATGGTTGCTTATCCACATGTTCTAAGGGATACTTTTCCCTGGCACAAACAGCATGAGGTTCATGGGAAAATTTTCCTGTAAATCTAGCTGCCACTTCTCCAGGACATGGAGTACCCATCCTCACCAGAGAACCCCTCCCACAGCTGTAGGTAGCACCATCACTGAAGTGTTACAGCAGTGCAGAAATTTGTATGTGTAAATAGGCCCTTGGATTAGTCAAAACACCTTACTAGTAGGTTTATCCTGGCAAACTTCTTCTGAGTGAAATATTCTTCTAGGAGGTTTTCCATTGTTAATTTTTGGCTTGGTTTTCAAGTGCTGCTACTTAAAGACAATCTGGAACTTTTGCATGGCTTTGCAAAGAATTTTAGAGGGATTTGTTTTTTTTAAAAAAAAAAAAAAAAGGCGGGGGTGGGCACCAGTCCTGCAACGGGACTCACGAAGGCAAATACTTACTTTCTACTGATTTCAACAAAACTATGTGCAGATGTAGGAATGAATTTGCCAACAAAAAGCCCAATTCCAGTAATTATTTCTCCAGTAAGGATGAGCCAGTGCAAGCTGAATGCAAGATCAGAACCTACATATGCAACAAATTGAAGTAGTACTGTAGTGTGGATTTCAAACACAACCTATTTTTAAAAAAGTCTTCCCCTATTCCTAACTATAAGGCTATGATGGACAGACAGACAAAGTCCTAACGATTACCCAAGAGCAGACACAAACGCTTTCCGTGGACCACCAGCCAACCACCCATGATGACAAAATACTATCATGTTTATGAAAGAGTTAGAACTGCAAGGAAATCATTTTGTAAAACCATTATTTCCATGAGACACAATAATCAGCTCTAAATCAACTCAAAGATGACATCATACCTCATCCTTTTCTGTAATGCCAGAGGTGCTGTAGTGGTCATCAGGCTGCTGTGTACACTGGCAAATGGAATCTTTTCTCCTAGTGTAAACCCATGCATTTGAGGCACAAGCCTCTACAGAAGTCTGCACCCTCAGAAGTTTCTCTGATGCTGACGTATTAATCTGTAACTTGATCGCATCACATTCTGAATGACTAATTCCAATTACACCTGCTGAAAGTCTCTCATTCAGTACTGTATGGTCTTTTAAAGCTTCCTCCAAGAATTTCCCTTGTTGATTTGTATAGTTTGGGGTACGAGGAATTTCTCTTCCTGTAGGAATAATATTGTCTTTAAAAGTTGTTATACTCCATTCTCCTAACCTGGGATTGTTTTTCAAAGAGCAAGATCCTTCTCCCCAAGATGGCAACAGTCGTCTGATTTGTGGAGCAGTTCTTGGAGTTTTCAGACCAAGACACGGAACATGCTGAGGGGCTGAACAAAGGTTTTTGCATTTGAGTTCATTGTTTTTCTTGGATTTGCCATTCTCTCTTTCAGTCACATTAAGATTACTTATTTCACTGAGAATATTTTCAACTTCATTTTTATTTAGAGCAGTTTTAAAGAAACTTGCATCTAATTTCCTTGTCTCCATGTCTTCTCCCAGTTGTATAAAGCATCTGATATAGAATAAGGAAAAGATGAAGAAAAATTAGCTTTCTCTAATGCCCAATAATAGGAAAAATTAAAAGTCTTTACAATTATCCAAGAATGAAAGAAGTGACTGAAAATTAAATTTAAGACATAGCTACATCTCAAGTACAGTTCTACTCAATAAAAACTAAAAATGTCACTTTCTTATTCAATAGAGGTGCTCAACTTGTGTATTCAGAATCAGCTACATACTTAAATTACTTTTTAGCATTGTTAAGCCCTGAAGAGCCATTACAGTAATGCAAAAGTTGGAACGTTTTCCAGCTCACTCATCATCAACAGAATTGTAGCCTTGATCACCGATACTGAACTTAAATGGTCAAAATTCTGACTAGAGAATGTTTTCGGTCTGAGGTAACAGGGAAAAACCCATCTTTGCTTTTAAATCCCCATTATGAATTTGAACAATTTCCAGTCAGGAAGAATCAAGGTGTTGCTGAGAAAATGAGCATTTTATAATTGAGTCATTGAGAATCATTAAGCATGGAACCTGCTGCTGCCATTTTTAAAGTAATGTCAAAAGCATAATTGCTCTGGAAGATCCTGCACACTTCCTGAATTCTCTGCTGTAGTAAGTAACATTGCAAAAAATTACAGCAGGCAGCTGTCATGAACAATGCAACATTTTCAGACATATCAGGCTAGAAGTTATCACTGAAGACTCTGCAGGACAAGCTTGATTTGAGACCCCAAGGGCATTTTGAGAGTTAAAATAAAATAAAAACAAAGCATTTTAGTCCACATTTCACCTCCCTTCTGTGGTTTTGTAAAATTCCTACCTTCTCCAAAATGAAAGGGAAGTTTAAAAAAGTCACATACTTTTGGGTTTTAACTGTGAATGTAAGTTTCAAGCCAAAGGGAAAAGATGCAGAAGTTGGGATGCAGAAAAATAAGAGACTGCAAGGGGGTGGGGCTTCCAATGTATGTTTCTTTCAGTAGGCCCCTCGATAAACCTACTAGTGGAGGAACCACATGTCTGCAGCTTAGGTCTTTTGTTTAGGAATAGCTCTGAGTCAGCATCACTGTTGACTCTGAAATACAAGGCTGAGGTTTGCATTAACTGACCTTGAAGCGGGGTAAATTGTGTACCAGTTGGTGCAAACTCCAGCTCACCCCTGGTTCTGTTTAGCCCGTTTACTTTCACTGATTTCACAAAAACTTAGCCCGGTTAAAGCACCGCAAGCCCCCAGCGAAGGGGAACCTGGGTCAGTATAGCACCGGCTTAACTCCACTACGAATCCTTTAGACAAGCTCCAGGTTTAACTATCACACAGAGCTGCGCCCATGTGGCTAAAGTGCGATTCCAGGAGGCAGCGCAGCCTGGGGCTGGAGCACAGGACGGGGCCTCAGGCGAGCGGGGGCTGCTCCTGGCCCTCCCTCTGCTAGGCTACGCTCAGCACACACACAACGCGCGCACCCACCCAGCGCTGGCTCCCCCCATCCCCTCTGTTCCGGGCCTCCCTCCGGGGCCTTCTTCTGCCCCGCGGCGCCCGCCAGCAGGCGCCTCAGGCCCTCACCTCTCGGCGAGGCGACCGTCTTACTGCCCTGCCCGAGCGGCGCTCACCCGACGGAACCAGTTTCAGCCCAGCACGCGTCTACACCGGGCGCCCAATCCGAATTCGGCAAACGCGGAGGGACAAGACCGCGTCACGGGTCTCGCCCCTGCTGCGAGGGACCCCAGACCCTCTAGCCGTTACTGACTTCCTCGCACTGCGGCAGCCCCCAGCGGCGCTTTCAAACTGCCGCTCCCCGGCCTCTCATTGGGCAGAACGACCAGCGACAAGGCCCAGCTGATTGGCCCGCCGCTCCAGGCCGCTTGACTGGCTACCTCTCGGACCAATCAGACGCAAGCAGCCTGACTTACGCACCGAGCACGCTGGTGTGTAAGCACGCACCCCCTAGAGCCCGGCTCCGAGAGGGCAGGGTTCCCTGCTTCCTCTTCTACACCACTCTAACTGGGGAAGGGAAGCGCTAGCAGTCACATACCCCTATAGTGTCAAGGCATGAAACGGAGTCAAGTCGGATCTAATTCGCAACGGTGTAAATCTGAAGCAGCAACCTGAATTACACCATTGTAAAAACGAGAGCCAAACCGGGCCGAGGTTCTCAATTCCCATAAAATATACATGGTGTTGTTAACGAAATGTATTATTTTGATCCCGCTTTATACAGGTGCCATATTCTTACCGGCTCTGACCAAGCGCTCTGGCCCCATTTTCAAATCAGAACAAACTCTGAAAAAATAGTAGTGACACCATTTAATTACACAGTTATCAAGAGATTAAAAAAATAAGAGGGATTATTTCTAGCACTGCACAAGACAAGACTGAAGTGCAAATAAGGGCTAAACAGAGGGTACTTATGTTACACTGCAATAAAACATTATTTCACTTTAAAGTCATATTTATCCCTACAACAAATTAAAATTAGATGAGACAACAAAATTACCTTTGCTCTGCAGGAACCATTAGTAGATTTTTACAGCTGAAATCTTCTCAAATACTGGTTCAAGTATTCAGGTACAGGTTGAACCTCTCTAGTCTGGCATCCTTGGGACCTGACCGATGCCAAACAAGAATTTGCCAGCCCATGGGAGGTCAATATTGTCTAGTAGCATTACCAGCACTTCCACTGCTTACTGGGTGCTCAGAAGACATTTATGGGTAAATTACAGCTAAATAACAGCACAGAACACTGAGAGCCAGGACTGGTGGCTGTAAACAAACCTTATGGGACCACAGGCAACACCCATAATAAGTGGTTGTCTGGCTAACTACAATCATGGTGGATTACAGATGTTACTGGTTGAGAGCGTGCCAGACTACACAGGTTCAACCTGCACCAAAGTGAGGAGTACAATTTAAGTGTCTACATAGAGAAGATGACCAAATACAAAGAAATTGCACACAACTTCCCTCAAAGGTGCAGGAGGATTGCAAAAGATCTTCATGATGGTAAAAACGTAGAAGCACAAATCTAGTTCTATTAAGATGCCATATGACAAGTACTCAGACTTTTAATTTGTATTTCTCATAAAAGGCGGTACCTGCAGCAGCACTGCACTTCTATGGCCAAGTTGAGTTATTGTTTTGGGTCTATCTTAGACAAACTGAATTCCCAACATCTTTGGTTTTCTTTGGAGGTCCTTCATCCACGTACTTGATAAGCCTCAGCTTGCAAGTTCCAGCACAATCACCATTTACAGATACATTCACCCTATCTCCTCTAAGGCCTCGCCAGAAACTAAGACTACAAAAGTGTATCTGTCATAATGGTTTTATGTTCCCATTCTCTCTTGTTCTCCTGTTTCTGAGAGAGCATCTGAAACTGCGAGGAGCCAGTCTGATCCGCCACTGAGAGAAGAGGGGTGATACTGCTCATCTCTCCAGAAAATTCCTGCCGCAGGCTCTAAATCATGGTTTCCCAAAGTGGGGGGTGTGCACCCCACGGACGGGCGCACAAAGAAATTCCAGGAGGGCGCAAGGCACCCATCCCCCCCCCCATCATTCCCACTACCCCAAGAAAGAGCCAGACTTTGCTTTCAGCTCTCAGCCCCTGCCATTTTACGTGGGTGACCTGGTACAGCCGCTATAAAAAGCAGGCAGCCGGTGAACTTCCACTTGGAGCTAGCTGCTTCCTAAAAAGGTGAGTGTATGTGTGTTGGGGGGGGGGGGGGGAGAGTGTAGCCAGACTGCCAGCCCCCTCTCAGACCAGCATTGCTGGGAAAACAAGGGAGCCAAAACAACAGGGCACTTAACGTAAATTCCAGCACAGCCTTTGAAGCTGTGAGAAGCACAGGTGTGCTGCTGCAATGTGCCTCTGGGAACATATACGACGATTAGGCTCACAGCAGACAGAGAAGCTGTGACAGACATGGCTCTTAGCCCCTACTAATAACGTGATGCACACACACCAACATCCTAGGTGGGAAAATATTTACCCTAATAAAAGGAATGTCCAGTAGTCGAAACTTATTGTTTCTCTCCCTTGCAAGTGTAAACTACTCTTGCGAGAGCTGGCGTCACCCAGACAGACCAGCCCCAATTTGGCATAAGAAAGGAGAAAGAGAATAAAGGATTACAGAGGTGTAAGTATGGGACCTACAGCACCATGATTTTTGAGTGCTTTTCACTATCTATCTGCTGGTCAGATAAGTGACAGCCTCCCAAGGCTTCTGCAGCTAAAAGGGTCCCTAAGCCTTGTCCCTTATTCGTCTTTCCGCGGAATTGAGTGACCGATCCTGGCTTGGCACTGCTGGAATCGAGAGATGCAAGGAGGGTAAGAAGCACCCATACCTGATCTCCTATCTTTAGTGTACACATATTTTGAAATCGAGCTCTGTACTTTGTTTTCTTTCTTTGGGATTGTGGCTTCAGTTGTGTAACTTGTTTGTGTGTGTAACATCTATACATTTAAATAAGTAGGCACTAGCAATTTTGTAACCACATGATTAGAATCTAGTTTAATAAATTTTGGTAACCGTTTGTGCATAAGCCTGACTTGTTTCCCTGGGTTACTGTAAAGCAGCCAACGCAATTAAAGAACCTCAGCCGTTTTGGCTATAAAGCCTGGCCATTAGGTGAGAGTACTAAGAGCCTAGCGTTGAGTTGTGCCGCCTCCAAGGGGCAAACTCTTGGGGCATCCATCAGCCTGGCCTGGGCTGCCCGCCGCGAAGGGACAGTGAGTCCTAGCGGTTAAAGTCACGGATGGTGTAAAACGGGCATAGCTGGCACCTCACCAAACATCCTTGGCCATCGGCTAACAGATTTGGCGTAGTTGGCAGGATTGTGATATAGGCTGCACTACAGTAACACAATGAAACCAGTCATGATAAACACCACAGAATTCCCTGAGCTAGAGAAAAGTTTGACGCAAGAGGGATGGGGAAATCCTCTGTGGAGCAAAGAACTGCTAGAGAAATATTGGGGAAAACCAGCAGAGATCTGGCAGCATTTCTGTAACTGGAGAACTGCCTGCAAGATTAAGAAAGGGAAAGGAAAAGGGAAAGGTGCTTGTGTATGGCTGCTTACTAACATCTGGCAAGCTGCCTGTAAGGATTATCATAGTCTGGCAATAGAATTTAATAGGCTACAACAGGAAAGGGACACACTGCGCAAGGAATGCCAGAATTTAGATACCCGAGTAAGAACACTGAATGGGGATATGGAGCATCTTCAGAAAAGATTACTTCCCTTAATTGAGAAAGAAGGGATAGAACGAAGGGAAAAGCTGGAGACTAAAACACGCAAAATCAACCGGGCTAAAGTTGAGACTGCTCTCTGGCTAGACCCTGAGGAATGGGACGGAGACATTTGGGACTCAGCAGATGAGCCCCCTCCTCTGAGGAGGAAGGTCCCTCTGTAAAATTAAGACCAGCTATCACACATCACAAATCAGAAGAACATGAGGGAAATTTGAGTGGGGCAGAGCTGGATGAAGAAGGGGATGACAATGATCCATCCACCTCTTCAAAAACAAAGAAGGGAGGTAAAAAGGGAAAAGGGAGTAAAGCTCCAACACACTTTACCAAAATTACCACCCGCCAATATACTCCCATGGAGTTAAAAACAATCCAGGGGGACTTTGCTAAAAAGCCTGAGGAAGGTATAATAGAGTGGCTGGTCCGCCTCTGGGACACTGGGGGTGGATATGTACGCCTGACAGCCCAAGAAACTGAGCGCCTTAACCTAGGTGCAGGAATATTCCTGGAACATTCAGAGGGGAACACCCCTAAAACACTTTGGTCTCTGGTTTGTCGATGGGCAAGAGGAATTTACCCAGCAGACCGAGATGAACCCACAGTAATGCACTGGACCAACATAGATGAGGTAAAAACAGCTCTATTAACTGTGGCTGTTATTAGCATGCTTGGCCAAAGATTTAGCCTATGAAGTCCATGGGAGGGTCAGGTAGATGTAAATGATCTCAGACCCCTGCTTAAGGGAGCTCCGAGTAACCATAGGGCTATGGCACTGTCCCTTAGATCAGATGCTGCAGCACATAACACAACCTTTTGGGCACTGCTAAACCATCTGGTGTCATACTTTAGAGAATTTGGAGACATCAGAGCACTGACAGGCAAAGCTAAGATGCGTTCCCTTCAGGGAAACAAGGGGGCACCATCTAAAGGACATAAAAACAAGCGAGAGCCAACCCAGGAGGAAAAGGAGCTTAGAGCCAAGTTGTGGAGACAATGTCTGGCTTTAGGTTATCCCAGAGATGTGATAAATGGACTGCCCACTGAGCGGCTAAAATTATTAACCACCTTTAAAAGAGCTGACTGGGAGAAAACTAATGCTACTCCCAGTGCACCTCCGCAGCTCTCACCTCCTCCCCCTCCTGCAGACACCCTGTACACACCATTGCGGCAGCAACTGCAAGAGTTACCAGAGCAGGGAAACTAGCTTGCGGGGGTTGATCTCCTCTCCTAATAAACCAGCTTAAATCCAAAGAGGAGAAAACAACAGCAAAAGACCCCCAGATACATGTAACTGTAAATGACAAACACATTATTCCTTTCTTAATGGATACAGGAGCTCAAATGTCCATGATTAAGCAAGAAAGTTTTCAGGGCCCGCCACCTACTGGCCGAAAGCAGGTAATAGTTACAGGAGTAAATGGCAGTACCATAATTTACCCATTAGTTAAAATAAAACTGGATATCCCATTGCAACCCCACCATCAGCCCCGAAAATATGAGGTGATTTTGGGCAACGCCAACATACTGGGCATGGACATTTTAAGAGGAAAGGAGGGAAGAATGAATGGGGAAAGATGGGCTTTTGGAGTCAGTTCTGTTCCTCATGCCACCCACCTGGAAGAGGAAAGCCCTCCCCACTATTCTGTAAACTTACTTAGCAGCGCGCCTGCTCTCCCGCCCTCAACAGTAACAAACATAAAACAGTATAAGTCCCAGCTGAGGCCATAAGCCCTGTTACTGACCTGATCAAAGATTTGGAACAGCGAGGAATTTTAATTCGGACACACACTGGCTATAATTCTCCTGTTTGGCCAGTCAAGAAACCAAATGGCAAATGGAGACTCACTATAGACTATAGGAAGCTAAACAGTAACACTGGACCATTAACTGCAGCAGTCCCTAGCATAATAGATATTGTAAACACCATACAAACCTGGGATAAACCCTGGCTAGCAGTATTAGATGTAAAGGACATGTTCTTCATGGTCCCTTTGCAACCAGCTGACCAGGAAAGATTTGCTTTTACTTGGAGAGGTGTACAATACACTTTTACCCGAATGCCACAAGGGTTTAAGCACTCACCCACTATTTGCCATGGGCCACTGGCAAAGGTCCTAGATGACCTTATACTGCCACCCAATGTACAAACTGTGCAATACATTGATGACATCTTAATAGGTGGGAAAACCTCAGAAGAGGTGCAGGAGGCTATGAATCAAATCAAAGGAGCACTAGAAGCCCTTAATTTAGATTTACCAGCTGAGAAATGCCAAGGTCCCTCCCAACAGATAAAATTCTTAGGTACTGTATGGATGGGAGGTAGGAGGTCTGTGCCTAATGACACTGTGCAAGAGCTAAATCAGGCACCCTCCCCTGAAAGTAAAGATCAATTGAGACTGATTTTGGGAACCCTGGGGTTTTGGAGAAAACATGTACCTGGCTTTGCCATTGTAGCCAGGCCATTGTACAATTTGTTAAAGAAAAGTGCTGCCTGGGAATGGGCTCCTGCCCATGAGGAAGCCCTCAGGCAACTGATAGGGGAGATACACACCTATCAGGCTCTGGGTCCCATACATCCTGAAGCCCCATTCCATTTGTACCTAACTGTGGGAGCCACTGGAATGTCTTATGCTCTCTGGCAAGAAAGTGACACTGCTCCCAGACGACCAATTCAGTTTGGTTCCAAGTCATGGCAAGGGTCACAAGCTAACTACACCCCTTATGAGAAGGTGCTTCTGGCAGCTTACACAGCCTTGAGAGAAACTGAGGAATTGACTCAGGATAAGGACATCACAATTCACACTCCTCTTCCAATCATTAAACCTATATTGGAAGGGAAAGAGTTACCACCTGGTGTAGCACAGAAAATGACTATTCAAAGATGGGCACTTTACATACACCACAAGGTAGGTGGTGCAGACACTGCACAAAACCCCACTATGATTCAGGAATCCCTATGGAAAGTGGGAATGCCTGATGAATACCGCCTACCTCCACAGCAGTCTCCCATTAAGGATGCCGCCCCATTTGATCCTTCTCAGCTTAAGGGAGTATGGTTCACTGATGGCAGTGCCAGGCTGGTTAAAGGAAAATGGAAGGGGAAAGCTGCAGCAGTGCCTGCAGACACCTCTGCAGCACCCCTAACTGCTGAAATTGATGGGTCAGCACAACTTGCAGAATTGGCTGCAATTAAACTGGCCTGTGAAGCAGGAGCCACCGCAGTATATACTGATTCCTACGCAGTATGGGCAGGTGCCACTCAGTGGATCACTAACTGGAAAAATAACCACTGGGAAGTAGGAGGTAAACCAGTATGGGGATTGGAATACTGGAAGTGGTTATATCAGCATGCCCTGCAACAACCCCTGTCTATAGGACATGTCTCAGCTCATCAGAGGAATAATACCCCAGCTGCACAGTTAAACAATTTAGCCGATGCAGCTGCCCAGCTCTTTACCACACAAGTAGAATGGGAACGCTTATATTCATGGTTACATGATAATTTAGGACACACAGGAAGTGATGAGTTGGTGTGGCAAGCACATATCAGGGGGTGGCCTATCACCCACAGAGAGGCTAGAGACCTGGTGCAAGCCTGCGCTATTTGTGCTGAGACTAGGAAACATACAGCAGAAGGACAAAGGTTTGCCAGGCTAAGAGATGGAAAAACACTATGGGCAACCTGGCAGGTCGACTATGTCGGACCACTACCCACTACAAGGCAGAGGTGGAAATACATCTTGACTGGGGTAGAAATTGTTTCAGGGATTGGTTTTGCATATCCAACCCGATTGGCAACAGGGTTGTCCACAGTTATGGGACTAAACCACTTAACAGCAATTGTCCCAATGCCTCAAGAAATCCAATCAGATAATGGTTCGCATTTTAAGAATAAACTTGTAAGGGAATGGACCCTTAACCATGGAGTCCAATGGACCTTCCACCTTCCATATCAACCTCAATCTAATGGCATGGTCGAGCGCTGGAATGGGTTGCTAAAGAATCACTTGAAGCCTACTGATGGCACATGGGGAGACAGACTGGACGAAGTGGTGCAGAGATTAAACAATAGACAGACTCCTACAGGAAGTCCAATCAGCAGGGGATTCTTCCCTACAGGGAAAGCTATCTCCCCTGCCAGACCACCACTGCACAGTTCCAAGTATGCTCCCGGAGACACTGTTGTGATTAAACACCCAGCCTTGGGAACCTTTACCTGTGTTTTGCACGCCTATAAAGAGAAAGGCGTATGGAGTGCCTTAAATGCTGATAAAAGGCTAATAACCATTACAGAGGCTTGGATCAGATCCAAGACCGGCTGACCATGTGATTTATTGCAGGAATGGTCCCATGGTTCCGAGCAACCTGCCAGCTAACCTGTCAGCGAAATGGAGCGTGCAGCAGACCTGTTTGATCACTAGAGACTACTATGAACTGTTAATATATTTGCCATTGCTTATAATAGCAGGTATAATTATTGCTTTTGGTTTTAAAATAAGTTTTTTAGTTAGAACCCGACCCACCAGAGATATGTTCCTGCAAACCCTCATGATCCTTCTGTTGGCTCCAGTCACCTTGGCAATACCAGAACATCCTCTTCGGGGAGCAATCCAAACCATCGCCTCAGCTGCTGGTGCTACGAATTGCTGGATGTGCACCTTGCTCAATTCAACCAACAGACTGGGAATTGAATTTGTACCACTCAGCCTAAATGATTGGTGGAACAAAAGCGACATCTTTCGGTGGGGACCAGCGTGGTACACCAACAACCCTCGCATTGACTCCGGGGGGGGGGGGGGGGGACGACAATGGCATCGCACTGTTTGGGGACGTCCTGTGGAATATGTAAAGGGATCATCTAAAGAAGTATACCCTATTTGTTTTGAAACTCAGGGTGACATACAAATGGGTAGTCTAGATAAGCACCAATGTGCCCATACAATTGTATTTGATAAAAGAAGTGGGGATTGGACTACCTACCCACCCATAAACGACAAAAGGACTTTAAAATGTTGGAAAGGTCCCATCAATGGCACACTTGAACATAGACCCCTTTTTAGAATATATAATGCCACAATTGTTCCCCTGAATATGAGTAGATACCCTGAAAGCAGAGATTGGTATGACCAATCACTGTTCTTTATTCCCAGTACTGGACATATTTATAACCCATTGCTAATCAAATCTATTAACTCCTTATTAGATCAGTGTAATGAAGATGAACTTTTTCGCTCAGATCAAATTTTAGAAGATTTGTTAATGGTTTTACTCTGTACTGACATTAAGATGGGATATTGTATTCCATATCACCAACCCATGCCTAAACCTGAGGGGGGCGGGTGGCACAGACGACCTTATTTGCATATCCAACCCGATTGGCAACAGGGTTGTCCACAGTTATGGGACTAAACCGCTTAACAGCAATTGTCCCAATGCCTCAAGAAATCCAATCAGATAATGGTTCGCATTTTAAGAACAAACTTGTAAGGGAATGGACCCTTAACCATGGAGTCCAATGGACCTTCCACCTTCCATATCAACCTCAATCTAATGGCATGGTCGAGCGCTGGAATGGGTTGCTAAAGAATCACTTGAAGCCTACTGATGGCACATGGGGAGACAGACTGGACGAAGTGGTGCAGAGATTAAACAATAGACAGACTCCTACAGGAAGTCCAATCAGCAGGGGATTCTCAGTAAAGAACCTGGCTTGTTCTTTATTTGTGGGGACAAGGCATATAAATATCTGCCTGTAGGTTGGACTGGAAGGTGTTCACTGGGACATGCAGTACCCGAGGGACTAACAGTACACCCTCATGTTGATGCCCCCGGAATAACAAATCTGGGAAGTTTTATACACCGATCCAAACGAAAGTTCACCTACAACCCCGATTGAACGGCCCTCTGGTTTTCACCGATTTACACGTGCACTTACACCTTGGTTAGGTATAACTGAGCTCGAGATGGCGATAGCAAATGTTTCTGGGCAATTGGAAATTGCTCTTAATCATACTGCTGATGCATTAGGGCTTTTAAATGAACAACTTCAGTCTGTGGCCTGCTATGCTCTGCAGAACAGAATAGCACTAGACGCTATCCTAGCCCAGCAAGGAGGAGTGTGTGCTGTCATCAACCAATCTTGTTGTTTTTATGTAAATCATTCAGGGCAAATAGAGCAAGATGTCGTTGCTATTAAAGGTGCAGTTAAAATTTTACATGCAGTGGCTGAGGATGGACAAACCTCATGGATGCAATGGTTAGCTCAACATTTGGGATTTTCCCTCTCCCCGTTTTTACATTCAGTTGTAAATACTGTTTTAACCATTTTAATTATTGTAATTGTTTTTTGTGTAACTTTATGTATTATGAAGTGTTTGATTCAAACTGCTCTTTCCTCCACGCAAATCAGATACCTAGAGCTGAAAAGGGATCCCAACCAATTCCGCGAACCCTCATCCTTTAATTTGTTTGTTAGGTATTTCTAGATTTCCCCAAGCAGGGCAAGAGGTGCTGGCATCACCACCACCTTGCAATCTGGGATGTAGTGTGGTGCATCAGGGGGTGGAATGTAGCCAGACTGCCAGCCCCCTCTCAGACCAGCATTGCTGGGAAAACAAGGGAGCCAAAACAACAGGGCACTTAACGTAAATTCCAGCACAGCCTTTGAAGCTGTGAGAAAGCACAGGTGTGCTGCTACAGTGTGCCTCTGGGAACATATACGACGATTAGGCTCACAGCAGACAGAGAAGCTGTGACAGACATGGCTCTTAGCCCCTACTAATAACTGGATGCACACACACTAACATCCTAGGTGGGAAAATATTTACCCTAATAAAAGGAAAGTCCAGTAGTCGCAACTTACTGTTTCTCTCCCTTGCAAGTGTAAACTACTCTTGCAAGAGCTGGCGTCACCCAGACAGACCAGCCCCAATTTGGCATAAGAAAGGAGAAAGAGAATAAAGGATTACAGAGGTATAAGTATGGGACCTACAGCACCATGATTTTTGAGTGCTTTTCACTATCTATCTGCTGGTCAGATAAGTGACAGCCTCCCAAGGCTTCTGCAGCAAAAGGGGTCCCTAAGTCTTGTCCCTTATTCGTCTTTCTGCGGAACTGAGTGACCGATCCTGGCTTGGCACTGCTGGAATCGAGAGATGCAAGGAGGGTAAGAAGCACCCATACCTGATCTCCTATCTTTAGTGTACACATATTTTGAAATCAAGCTCTATACTTTGTTTTCTTTCTTTGGGATCGTGGCTTCAGTTTTGTAACTTGTTTGTGTGTGTAACATCTATACATTTAAATAAGTAGGCACTAGCAATTTTGTAACCACATGATTAGAATCTAGTTTAATAAATTTTGGTAACCGTTTGTGCATAAGCCTGACTTGTTTCCCTGGGTTACTGTAAAGCAGCCAACGCAATTAAAGAACCTCAGCCGTTTTGGCTATAAAGCCTGGCCATTAGGTGAGAGTACTAAGAGCCTAGCGTTGAGTTGTGCCGCCTCCACGGGGCAAACTCTTGGGGCATCCATCAGCCTGGCCCGGGCTGCTCGCCGCGAAGGGACAGTGAGTCCTAGCGGTTAAAGTCACGGATGGTATAAAACAGGCATAGCTGGCACCTCACCAAACATCCTTGGCCATCGGCTAACAGAGAGGGAGGAGGAGGATGGGGTTAGATGGGGGCTAGGGGTGCCTGGCTCAGGGGATGGGGTAAGAGCGGGGGGGCTGGTGATGCCTGGCTTTGGAGGAGGGGAGGGGCTCGGGCTGGCAGATCACAGCTCGTGGGGCTTGGGCAGCTGGCCCCGTCAATGCAGGGCTCAGACAGGCAGCTGGCCCTGACAGCCCAGGGCTTGGGTGACTGGTGGGCAGGTAACTGGCCCATGGCTCATGGGGCTCGGGTGACTGGCCCACAGCTCACGGGGCTCGGGAGAATGGCCCCATCAGCACAGGGCTCAGGTGGCTGGCGGCCAGGCGGGCAGCTGGCCCCGGTGGTGTGGGGCTCAGTTGGCTTGGGTGGGCAGCTCTGGCAGCATAGGGCTTGGGTAGGTGGGTGGGTGGCTGGCACAGGCAGCTCTGGCGGCTGGCCAGCTGGGGCTACACCAAGCACCCACAAGAGGCCAAGAAAAACTATTTGTGCTTATTTTTAATTGTAAATAACACTTTTATATCAAGTTTTTGTGTTTATTTTAAATTACAAATTGAATTTTTTGTTAAAAGAGGTTTGGATGATGGTAAAGAAGAGGTTGCGGGGTGTGAGGGTTTCTCAAAAATCAAAAGGCGTGTGTGATTCTGAAAAGTTTGGGAACCCTTGCTCTAAAGTCATGTATACAGAATGCTTGGGCTTCTTCAACAACCACAGATGAATTCTTCAGGACAACTTTCTCACCTTCAGTGACAGTGTCCTTTCTCACATAAAGATTCCTGGACCAAACCTAAGCAAAATTGTCCTGGGGAATTCCCCTTATAAGCTACATAATGCCTGTACAGTGAGTTGCTCCACTAAATAGCCCTCGCTAGCTACACAAACAACATAAAAACTTAACAGAGTGAAAGTTGCCATTTTCTTATACGCAGTATTTCAACCATCAAACTGCTGCATAAAAATGTCTAACGATCAAGTCTTCAGCATCTAATCAATTATTTTGTTAGTCTTTAAAGTGCTACATGACTGCTGTTTTGTTTCCTTCAGCATCTGTTAGACTTTTATAGCTTTCAGACTGAAAACAATTAAAAGCTACTGTGAAAAATCAGAATCTTACATTGAAAACATCTGTCAAACTGCACTATCCAAACACAGCTGCCTTCTTCTTTGGATGACTCTTACATGTCAGAAGAAACTGCTCTGTTAATTCTACTATTATAATCAGGACATCAAGTGTCTGGAATTAGGTTAAAATTGCACGGCAGTCCTCAATTAACAGCAGTGTGAATCCCTGGTGCTATCCTTGCTATTGTGAAAGCATCACTGGGAGAATGGCATGCAGACAAGAAACACACAGTCAAGAAGGAAAGGAGCTACCAACTCTAACATAGCTACCCAGATTGTTATAATGACTAACATTTGTAGAATCTCTTTTATGTCCAATAACCTCTACAGACTGAACCATTTTACCGATCAAAGGCAGCCTCCTTTGAGGTAAAATGGGACAGTTATTTCCCAGCACACAGTAAAATTACACAGTAGTCACTTAGAAACTTAAAGAGGACAAATGCTGTGTCCAGCTGAAACTGATGGGAGCCTTACGCAGGCACAATACAATTACCCAAACTGAAATTTGTCCCGGATACTTCAGTCAGCTACCCTTGGAAAACATGCCATGATATTTTTAATGACTGTGGAGGTTAATAATTGGTCCCATCAGCACTGTGTCCCTATGCTATACTAAAGCAGGGATTTAATACTGACTCAAAAGGAAATATGCCACCTATGTCCCATTAATGCAAGTAATGGAACTTGTTTGAAAATCCTGTTTAAAAAAATGGAGTGGTTCAAACACATTTCCCATGTAGGCTGGCAACACGGAGAACACTTTGATTATACAGAGTCAGAAAATGTATTTTACACTCCAATGCATCATTAAAATTTATGGCACTATATAAATTAATAATCTCCATGCTACAGAGCTACTTGTATATACTGGCTACAGCGTATAATTAATTATTTCAGTTCATAGGCCAGGGGTGGGCAACCTGCACCCCGAGGCCTTCAAGTGTTCTATATGTGGCCCACAAGACATTTTGATTACCGTTACTCACAGTTCTACAGGTTTCTGTCCAGACAGGCTTTTTTTCTCCTGGTATTACTAATTAGGGGGTAAACTGGGAAAGGCACAAACAAATAATTGCAAATGTATCCATGTCTGATGTATACATACAGCAAGACCACGCAAAGTGACATACATGCTGATTGCACATAACATTGTGAGAGCTGGGCACTCCCTCTGCATTCAAAGTGCTACCATGGTTGTCACATCCTGCAAATTCTAGGTACGCAAGCACAATTAGCAAAAACTACCCTATCCTAGGAGACAGTCTAGGTTACAGCAACCTGAAAACCCACTGAAGTGAAGGAGGGCCACTCATGTGGCCCACTTACTAAGGTATGTGGCCCTTCACTATCGCAGACCTATCACAATAACCCAGGAGTCCATCCTTCTTTAATTTTTGGACAGGATGAGTTAAGCAAATGTGCCTGTTTGCAACACAGAAAAACTAACCAAGGCAGAGAGATGTTGGACATATTTGCATTAGCAATGAAACTAAAAAGCCAGAAAGGGACTTGGCAAATATTATAACCCAATCATTATTGAAATGTTCTGTAATTCATGCTTCAGTTAATATATATTTCCTATTAATGAAATTCAACCCTGATGGGAGCTGGCAATGAAATGTAAGCAGTGCATCAGTTTTTGACATTAACACATAAATCACTTGTATGCCGCACTGTAATTTAGACATTAGATTTCAATTCAAAATTAGATTTTATAGTAATAGGAATTTTTTCTGGATGTAGTGTTACAGGTAAACTACATTGCTCTCAAAGTAAATATGTCAGAATCTGAATTAGTAATAGATTCAAAATTACAACTAAATTCATTAAAACATATACACAGACACAAACAAAATACAGGAAACCTTATTAACCTCAGTCACATTAGTCCAAAATTGCTTCTTATAGGAAGATAGATTATGTCACTGGATATGAATAAGTTACCAGTCACTGCCTCAGTTATTCATCCCTCTAGTTATTTTATTAACCCTAAATCATTCAGATGAAATGGGATTTCATTTACCATAATTTTCTCTGTTATTTATCTGCTCTGTAAACAGTTGATGACAAGGAAACCAGATGTCCTGCACTGCTTTAAGCATCTCTGATGTCGTCAACTTTGGCAAGACAAATTTAGAAGCCTGCATTCAACTCTTGGCAGGTGTCCCTTCTTTTCCTGTGTGTAATAAAAATATATAGATCCATATGCTTCCAAGTGCTGGCTGGAGTTTACCATTACAAGATCAGGTTTTAAGCAGCCCTGGTGTTGGCTTTGCAACAGTTTCCTTTGCAAGCAAGAATGATAGGTGGAATTTTTTTGAGCATTATGCCACTTACTGACTAGTGCCAGCAACTGTAAGGAAAAGATTCAAAGTATGATCAGTTTTTGCAGGGAACAAATTGATTACAGACCTTACTATAAGATGACATTGTGCAAGAAAGGCTATAATATCTACGGAGACAATCATAATATCCCGTGGTGGTGGGCAAGGAAGCCAGCTTCATATATAGCAAAGCTGGTTATTGGGCGTGACTTGGGAAAAGCACAAACAAATAATTACAAATGTGTCCATGGTCATTGTACAGCTCACCTGGAGCCATAGCAATGTAAGTATTACTCAGATTTACCCAAGCTGCTCAAATGCAATACAAACAGTTTGACAAATAGAGGAATAATGGATGAGGAAGGTATTCTGGAGGAAGAAAATGTCTGTGTGAGGAGACTGGATAGGCAGAATAGGCAAGATACTTGGAATATTAAATCGAGCGGATATAGAAAATCTGCAAAGGAAATTAGATTATGCCATGAATATAAGAGCCACTCAAAGCGAACTGCTCTTCTTAGTCTAATCTGCAATCCCAGGTGGGGAAAAGGTTGTGCTAAATGAGACATGGGCCAGGCAATATGCTACAGTTGAATTGAATTTGTTAAACGATGTCCGAGGTATAATTAGGAGCTTATTACATGGACATTGGCCAGCAGGATGGAATTCTTTCTGTTCTGTAAACTTAAACATTATTCCTGAATAGACCCCAGGTGGTAGAAGGCTATAATTTGAAATTGTGAATGGACCCAATGTGCTCTTCTGGCCTTCAGTCCCATAAATGGAACTCTTGCAAATACCTATCCAGCCATTAACACCGGTATTTTAAATAATGAGTCACTCATATACCCTATGAAAGGTAACAAATGGGCAATAAAGGATGAGGAAAGAAAGCTTGGACATGTAGAGGATATTCAGATGGGGTGGGTTTATAAGCCAGGGTAATTACAACTGGTAAAAGGCGGGTATGGGAACCTGAGTGAGCATTGCCATCTATTGGGCCCCAAATCACATAACACATACAGGGAAAGGTCTGCTATCATTCAAACAATACACTACGAGCACAATTGGTTCCCAACTTTCTGCTCGTTGGTGAAAAATTGTAAGAGGGACACCAAATTCCTTTTAAAACACTTATAAAAGTCTCTGATTGGTTCCGAGTGCTCCTAACTTGGTGAAGGAGTGGCAGCAGGTGCTGCTGCTTTTGAAAGGTAAGTGAAGCTTGGGTTGGGGAGGGTTAAAGGTTGGGGGTAGTTTGGGGCTGTGAGCAGGAGGGAGAGTTAAAATCCTCTGCTGGGTTGGGTCTGTGAGGGGCAGGGTTTTTTTTTTCAGGCTGCCACATTTTGGGGCTGTGGGGCCAGCAGGGGGTCAGGCTGTGGGGCCGCTGGGGACTGGCGGGTGGGAGGGTCAGGCAGTGGGGAATCTGGCTGCGGGGCCAGCAAGGGGATCTGGCTGCCGTCGTTTGGGGCCACGGAGCCAGTGGGGCTGGCAGGGGGGAGGGTCAGGCTGCGGGGCTGGCAGGTGGTCTGGGGCTGTGGGGCTGGTGAGGGGGTCAGACCACAGCAGGTTGGAGCCACAGGGAGGGGAATTATGCTCATATTAGCAGGGGGGAGTTCACTTGTGGAATGAACTAAGGGAGGTATACATGTCCCTCGTCTTAACAAGTACTCGTAAATAAAGTACTCATTTAACAAGGGATGAGTGTAGTGATAATGCATCAAATGTCACCTTGGAGGGTCATAGAAGCTGAGTAGCGCTCTCAGAAGGCACATTATGCAGCAATGTGTTATTAAAGAGCATTACATTGGGTGGTGAACACTGGCAAACTGTGTCCCATGTTATTACCCAAAATGTAACCTGGCCAAGGGAGATTTGTTTCATAACACAAAATTAGAGATTCAGCCTGCTGTCAGTGCAATGGAGAGTCATGCTGAAGTCAGCAGAGGCTGTACAGGGCACTGCTCAAGAAACAAGAAAGTAGTCACTTCCTCATGTTAAGTGTGGGTGAGGAGGATGGGAAATTCACAAGGTTGAGAAAAGGCATGAGAACAGCAGGAGTGAAAGACTAGTGGAATGACTTAATGCATTCTAACATGGGAACTGGAATACAACACCTGCAGCCACTGATAATCATTTGCTTCATACAAGGGTTAATTACAGTCTGTGTGTTTTGCTTGACAGAGTGGTTATGTATATCAACACAAAATATTCAGCACGACATTATGTGTTCTGGGCTTAACATCCCCTGGCCTATGAACAGAACATATTGGCAAAGGGTTGTGTAGAAAAAGAGGCCACCAATAGCAACCTAGTCCTGCCGGTTCACATTTTATTGCCCAAGTAATGTTTTCCCTAGATGGCTGGTAGGGGACCCTTCACATAAAAGTTAACTGAGTGCTGAAGCCATACCTAGCATTACTATAAACATGCTGTGAAAGCTTACAGTAAAAGCTAATGGGGTGGGGAGGGATAGCTCAGTGGTTTGAGCATTAGCCTGCTAAACCCACGGTTGTGAGTTTAATCCTTAGGGAGGCCGTGTAGGGCAAAGAGATTTAATAAAATCTGTCAGGGATTGTGCTTGGTCCTGCCAAGAGGGTAGGGGCAGGACTCAATGACCTTCCAAAGGTCCCTTCCAGCTCTATGAGATATGTATCTCCTATTATTATTACTATTAACAGTGAACAATGTAAAGACAGAGCTAGGAATAATCATGGTCACTTGGATCAAAGGCCCCTCCCCACAGACTTAATCAGGCATGACAGAGAAGCAAAGTAGTTTGTGATACTACTGAAATAAATACCTCTTTATGGAATATTGGACAAGAGTGGTAATACACAGATGGCCCCCCTGCATTGCAAAGCCCACAGATTATGCAGGAGTAGTAATATGCACCAACTGGGGGGGGCGGGTGTTTCTCTGGAGATACTGGAAGAAATGGATAAGTACGTAAAAGAGAATGGAAACAAGTCATGTGATCGCAGGTGCAAGTAAAACAAGAAAAGGAGAGGATATGTAGGATGTAATTTATAGACTGAATATTTTAGATAAGTTGGGACACGTGAAAGGAGACCTGCTTGTCTGGGAACGAAAGAGAACCACCAGGTTAAAAAAAAAATACACCAAGGTCTCAGAGTACATGACCCTGCTCTTACGTGGCTGACCCCGATTCCTACAGTAAACCCTGGAAATGTGCAATTTCCAGTCTTGCTCAATTCCCACCCCCACCCCCGGTTCTGCACGGTCCCAGCTCAGCCCACTCACTACCTGCGTATTTGCTTGCTCCTGCTCACCCTCCACCCCTGCCTCTGGCTGTAGCTCACCACCCCTCAGGTGTGACTTTGGCTCAACCTCCCTGGGGCTCACGTCCCATGCACAGCTTCAGCTTAATCCCTACCCCGACACCCGGCTCTGGCTCCAGCTCACCACCCCCAGCGCAGCTCCGGATCAACTCCCCCAGCCCCAGTTCAACTCCCCCCCATGCACGGCTCCAGTTCAGTTCTCCCCGTCCTGGTTCAAACCCCCCACACGTGGCTCCAGTTCCATCCTCCTGCCCCAGTTCAACCCCTCCCGCGCTCCGGTTCAACCCCCTGCCAGCTCACCATCCAAGTGCAGCTCTGGCTCACTCCCCACCCCGAGGCCCAGCTCTGGCTCACCACCCCTGCATGGCTCTAGATGAACCCCAACCCCCATTCAGCCCCCCCCCCACCCCCGCACCCTGGTTCAAACCCCCCGCACATGTGGCTCTGGTTCCAGCCTCCTGCCCCTGTTCAACTGTGCCACGTGCAGCCCTGGTTCAAACCCCCAGCAGCCCAGCTCACCACCCGAGCAGAGCTCTGGCTCACCACCCCCACAACCCTAACGCACCCCAGGTTTAGCCACGCCCCACCCACAGCCCCAACCCACTGCAAGGCTTAACCCTCCCCACCTGCCTCCCCACCTAGGACTTACCTTTCTGCTGCTTCCCCAGCTGCAGAATGTGTGTTCCACTGGGGAAAAAGCTGGATCCCCACTTACGTGAAATTCGGGTTATGCGAGGGCGTATAGAACAGAACCCTCATGTAACTCGAGGGTCTGCTGTACCCAAAACCTGAGTCAGCAACCTGATCAAGTGAACTGGGACAGCAAACTAATCTTAGTGCGAGGCAGAAATTGCATTGATGCGATATATAATGAAGAACCCTGTAACATATTTAAGACAAGCAGCTGAATGAGGCGGCATACTTTCATTTAACCCTGTACTGTGGACTGTTTCAGCTGACTGGTCGCTCACTGTATGTAGGTAGTCTGTCGTGTCCGACGATGTCCTGAGCTTGCAGAGGCTCATTGGTTGTGGACTCACATGTGGCCAAGGAGTCCAAGCTTTGAACGGCATGGGTGTTCACAGTGGGGGCAAGGGAAATGTCCTGGCTCTGTTGGTGCAGCTGCTACTGTTGCTTTCTTCCTCTCACGAGCATCAATGAGGCGTATGCGTCTCCGCTCTTGAAAGTTGTCATACGCATGTCATACGAGAGCACGCCAGCCTGTTCGGTCTTTTGCATGCTGCTCTAGCTGATCTGGTTTTAAACCAGCATGAGCAATGTTGGCCTTCATGCAGTCTTTATATCTCTTGCAAGGCTCACCTTGATTCCTTTTGCCCTGGGAGAGTTCACCATAGAAGAGTTGCTTAGGGATTCTCAACTCCTCCATTCATATGATGTGCCCTGTCCAGCGAAGCTGGGCTTTCAGAATCATGGCTTGGATGCTTGTGGTTCCTCCTCTGTCCAGGACTTCCAGGTTCATAACTCTGTCCTGCCATCGAATGTGCAGTATTGACCTCAGGCTGCACGCGTGGAAGCGCTCGAGCAGTTTTATATGTTTTCTGTACAAGGTCCAGGTTTCACAGCCTTGTACCCTTTCAGTTTAGTGGACTGTCAGATATTGTGCTGATTCAACACTCGCACTCTCGGACGTCCTAGTGCCTGGCTGGCCTGGCAGATTCTGGCATTGATTTCCTTGTCAAGGGAGCCATCATTGGCTATCACACTGCCAAGGTACTTGAACTCCTCTACTGTCTTTAACTCTGTCCCTTCAATAAAGATTGAAGCAGGGAGAGCAGCAGATTCTGGAGCAGGTTGAAAAAGTACCTCGGTCTTTCCTAGGCTGATGGTCAAACCAAAGAGGCGAGTGGCATCAGCAAACTTGTTGACAATGAGCTGGAGACCAGATTACTTGTGTGCCATAAGTGCACAGTCGTCAGCAAAAAGGGCTTCAAGGATGAACTTCTCAAGCATCTTGGTTTTGGCATTCAGATGACGAAGGTCAAAAAGTGACCCATCAAGTCTGTATTTTATGTAATACACTCCATGGTCCAGGTCCCGAACTGAGTGGCTGAGGACACACGTGAAAAAGAGGTTGAATAACACTGGGGCCAGCACGCACCCTTGCTTCACACCATTGGCTATCTCAAACGGATCTCAGGACTTGCCATTTGAAAGAACTAAGTCAGTCGTGTCATTGTGGAACAGGCATATGAGGTTAACGAATCTTCTCAGGCAGCCAAGTTTTGACAGGATAATCCACAGGGCTTCTCTGTTGATGGTGTCAAACGCCTTGGTCAGGTCTATAAAGACAGAGTACAGATGCAAGTTCTGCTCTGTGCACTTTTCCTGGACCTGACGAACAGCAAAGATCATGTCAATGGTGCTGCGGCCTGGGCGAAAACCACACTGTGCCTCTGGTAGGTTCTCCTCTGAGATGCTGGTGATCAGACACTTGAGGATGACTCGAGCCAAGATCTTCCCAGCAGTAGAGAGAAGTGAGATGCCCCAGTAATTTCCACAGTCAGCTCTGTTGCCCTTGTTCTTGAAGAGCGAGATGATTGTGGCTTCCTTAATGTCTGTGGGCATGTCTTCATCTTCCCAGATGCCGATCAAGATATTGTGAAAGGCTTCAAGTGACACTGGTCCTGCCACTTTGAAAATTTCAGCAGGGATACTGTCCATCCCAGGGGCTTTCCCAGAGCTGATCTGTCTGCCTTTTTACCTCATCCATTGTAGGTCAAGACTGTCTATTGTGGGTTTCTGAGGGATCTGGTCTAGGGCCACAGGGTCGACAATGGAGGGTCTGTCGAGAAGGTTGCTGAAGTGCTCTCTCCACTTATTGTTGATGCTGTTCTTCTCCCTCAGAAGGGTCATGCCATCTGCAGACAGGAGAGGTGCAGTACTTGGCTTTGAACGTCCATATATAGCTTTGATAGCACTGAAGAACATCGTGGAGTTCTTGGTGTCAGTGTAGTATTGGACTTCATCAGCTTTACTCTCCCAACACTCATCTTGCATTTTGCAAAGTGCTGTTTGCGCCTGGCTCTGAAGGTGTTTGAAACGATCACATTTGGAGATTGAGGACTGATCGTTTTGCCATGGCAGAAATGCATTCTGTTTTTCCTCTAAGATCTTCAGGATGGCCCCATCATTTTCATCAAACCAGACTTGGTGAACTCTCTTTTTCAGTCCTAGTGTTGACTTGGCTGACTCCATCACCAGGATTTTGAACTGGTTCCACTTCTGTGCTGGGTCTCCAGTCAGAGGCCCATGGGATGTCAGCACTTTGTCAAGGCAGGCTGCGAATTTCTCATGATGACCAGTATGTTGCAGCTTCCCAATGTTGAAGGACGGTCTGACAACCTTGAGCTTCTTGCGGTGCAGTGGTGTGATGTACAGCATAAGGACTGATCTGACGAGTCTATGATCAGTCCAGCACTCAGCTCCCCACGTGGCCCTGCTGATCTTAACATCTCAAATGTCCCGCCTGGCCACAGCCAACGTGATGGGAGGATTACCGTGTGGTACCGGGGATGCCGGATAATAAAATATGCTGGATATTCAAGCTGGGACTGGCAGCTGGCCCTGCTCTGCCCTCCTCCCCTACTCAAGCAGCAGGCACCTGGCCCCGCACTAATGGCCCTGGCTGGGCAGATGGCCTGCTCTGTTGGCCCTGGCCAGGTAATTGTCCCACAGCAGCTGGCCTTGGATGGGTAACCAGCCTCATGGCAACCAGCCCCAGTTGGGTAACCAGCTCCATGGCAACCATCCCCAGTCGGGTAACCAGCCCCATGGCCGTTGGCCCTGGATGGGTAAGCATCCTAGCTGGTCAGCCAGCCCCATGGCAGCCAGCCACAGCTGGTCACCTGGGATGTGACATGCCAATGAACTGAATGTGCCAGTTACCTGGATGCTGGATAAGTAAGCATTTACTGTAGTTAACTTATGTAACAGTCTCTGAAGCTCATCATTAGGTTTTTTGCATTTGTTTGTTTTTGTTTTAATTTTGGGACTCTATAAATCAGTGTAAAATAGTGAACACAGAAACTCATTTTAAGTAAATGAGTATTAGTTTTAATTTCACTTGTACTCTCACAGTGAAACCTCACATTAATAATCATCCATGTCCTCCATGGCAAATTAGACCTAAGTTCTGCACAAAGGACCCTAGATTCTGCAAGAGCTTCTGTCATATCCTTTATATTTAATTTTTTTTCTAAAAATGGAGGTTTATAAATGAACTAACCATGAAAATGATACAACTAAGCAGCAGTCTTTGTATTTATTTTTAGATTAAATTCAATTAAGTACATCCTGCCCCATATTTTCAAGTTCTTTTTGATTTTTCAATTGACAATGCCATAGAAGTTGTCTAGTGGGAAATTGGAGGTCTTATCAACAGTGTAGGAGACAGCTGGAGCTTTTGGCACAGGGGAGTATGAAAAAATTTGGGATTGGGACCTAAAAACATTAGCTAGGTTTTTCTGCAAAAATGACTGGCAGTGAAAGAGTTAGTTCTGATGTTTATATGGCCATATTTAAGTTTTACTCTATCTTTTTTCTTCAGAATCTAATCTTTAACTTTTTGATCACAGAGAGAACCTTTAGAATGTAAATCACTGCACAGCTGACCTCTTACTCCAGCCTAGCAAAAAATATTTCTCTAAACAGCTGCAAAGAAGATTTAAATATGTTCAGTGAGGAATCAACTCTGCCCAACCCCATTCACTGAAGGAGATGACTCTCCCACCCTGACTGTCCAAGGTATGATCCCAGGGGTTCAAATCTCAGGCACGGATGAAGCAAAGCTCTTAGAACCAGATTTTTAAAGGCACTTGGGTGCTTAACTCCCACTGAAAGCGGCGTGAGTTAAGCACCTAAATACCTTTAAAATCTGACCCATAAGCTTGTAAGCAATGTCAAGCATATGAATAGTCCCATTCATTTCCATGAGAACACCAGATGCCTGAGTGCTTCGTTGGGTCAGGGTATCAGCTGTAACTCATGGAAAGCTCTGGGTGAAGTCAACAGCAGTTCAGCCTGAGTAAGAACTTTGATAAGACTGAGTAAAGACCCTGGGGTTTGGCCCAGTATTTGTAGTCGGTATTATTTCTGGAGTTCATAATTCTAAAATACTAAGACTTCTGCTACTCATACTCATCTAAGACTTTGACAGGAAGTTACTAGGGGAAATTTTACTTCTGTGTAATTCGTATGCTGATAAGCCCATAAATCAAGCTGATTGGATTCTGTTTGTTTTGGGTTATGACAAAAATCATCCTGCTTGTGACTCTTTTGAATTTACCAAATCCATGTCATGACTGAAAAGCCTCCTCAGCTAGGAGGACAGAGCAAAAGGTCCATGCTCCCCCTGTCTCTTGCTCAGAGGTGCACCTTCAAGTCTGCTCAGAAAGTTATGTTATTTGGCTTATCTCTGAAAGTAAGTTTTCTTCTGTCGGTGTTTTAAGTGAATTGCAGCAATGACAGAACCTGCCAGCACAGTCACTGCGCCAGAAGCTGTGTAGGCAATTCCCAGAAAGAGATTACTTCCTCCACTCCACGTGACCGTCGAGAGAACCACCTGCTTTTTGCCTTTAAATTTGGTAACAGGGAAATCTGATTAGGTGTCGTTAAAGTTTCCTTAACAATCAAGATGACATATACAGTGAGGAGAGTGCAAAAATACTCTTCAAAGTCCACAAGACAGGGGTTTTTGCATTTATGATAAAGTATTTTTAGGTACTTTTTACTAGTCAATATCCCCTTGCTCCTTGTTAGCAGTGGGTCCGCAAGCCCCAAAATGGCTGGGCAAGGGTAAGAAACTCACACACATCATCTGTATCTACAGTTTTAGCAAAATTACACTGGATATCTTTAATAATAAGATTTCAGATTCCTCCTCACGTAGCTTTTTACTGCACTGGAGTTGCATCATCATCATCATCTTTAAAAGCAGCCTGCAATACTTGCTGGCACTCCAGTCTGCGACATGAGGACACTGTACATACCATCCTTTTTGTGTTCCCACCACTCAGTTCTGAGCCACATTTATTTACCTAAGGTCATGTCTATACAGATGAGTTCTATCATTTATGCCAAATTAGTTATTCAGGTATAACCCCATGTGTGGACATTTTTATTCAGTTTAACTTAAACCCTTTCCCAAGCAATGTAAGCCAGAGTCTCTCAACCAGATAACCCAGTGGTCCTCCACTAGGGCTGAATGTAACCCTGGGGGTACTGAGAGCTATTCCATGGGATACATCAACTCATCTAGATATTTTCCTAGTCTGGCAACTGGCTGCAATTTTTCAGTCATAGCGAGCTTGAAGTTTTTTGTATTTTTAGGCCTGATTTTGTAACCAAGCAGTTTTTAAGTGAGGTGAAACCTGGGGGTACACAAGACAAATCAGACACTCCTGAAAGGGTTGAGCTAGAAAATAGACTTCTCATAGAATAAGGGCTGTCTTTGTTACACATGGGGGTTTTAATGGCAGCTCCTGTAAACGTCCCTTTGCTAGTAGTACTCCAGCAGGCTCTCTAAAAACAAAAGTGAAGACCCTGTGGCATGGTCTTCAGCATGGGCTCTACAAGCCTCCCTGATTCCCAGGACACTTACTTACACACAAGCTCACGTCACAGCATCCTCACTTCTTTTTTTAGTGAGCTATCTAAAGCACCACTAATACACACACAGCTACACAAGCTGCCATTCATGCTCTTGACTGTAGGGTAGGCATATCCAGAGTGTGTTCACATGGGAGGTGATATCGTATAATTATATCTGAACAAGTTCACCCCTCTGTTCACACGGTGAGGATAAAGCCTAAGCCTCTTTAATGCCCCAGCATCTGCATTGTCTCCAGCCAAAGTTCAGGCCAGCGGCTGCCTCAGAAGTTAGATCTAGTGTCACACACTGGCCTGATACAGGGCATTTAAGTGACCCACCCAAACTGCTCCAGCACAAGCTGCCAAAAATTCAGGGATGCCCCTAACCTAGAACTCTTTCAGGTTTTTTCTTGTATTACTGGCAAGCCACAATATTAGCAGGCGTCTCCTTTTTTATCTACTTAAAAATTAAAGAGTGACTTGGACATGATGAAAGGATACTGTAGGTAATATGGAAGGTGTAATTCCCCACTGGGAGACCATCGGCAAAGTGGTTCATACGGCTTAGGCGACGGTAAAGGTTTTTGAATGTGGGAAAGGCTGACACCCGCATCCAGATGATAAAATCATCGTTTATATAACCATTGTTCCTTTCATCCTCCTCATCTAGTAAATAGGCTGGTTTCTGCCAGTAAGGAGGCCTTGCTGTTCCTGCAGAGGAAGATGAAGAACAGGGATGAGCTATCAATGTTTAGAAGGCTGCTAAAACAGGCAGTTAAATTATTTAATACTTCTGGGTTTCTGATGTTCAACCAAGAATACAAACCAGACAAAGATCCCATCCATTCTTCACAAGACACAGAGCAGAACATAGTTTCCATCCACAGATCTCAGATCACCTCTCAGGCATTAATGAAACGAGTCTCACAACATCCCTGTGGGGCTAGATGCATAGTATTACCCTCATTTTATAAATGGGGAAACCTGTGCAGGAGAGGCATAGTGACTCATACAGTCAAAACAAAAAAGCAGTAAAGTAGCGCTTTGAAGACTAACAAAATAATTTATTAGGTGATCTTTCGTGGGACAGAAGAAGTCTGAAGAAGTGGGTCTGTCCCACAAAAGCTCACCTGATAAATTATTTTGTTAGTCTTTAAAGTGCTGCTTTACTGCTTTTTGTTTTGGTAGTATATAGACTAGCACGGCTTTCTCTCTGTGACTTGTACAGGAATAGTTCCCCATTCTAACCGTAAGACAACTTTCCCTCTGCATTTCATTGCTCCCCCTTATGTTTTCATTTTTATGAATCGATTCCTTCCCAAATGCAGTGTATTTCTCCACTGAAAATGCTAGAGAAGGTCTTTTGAAGTTGCCCCCAAGAAGAGCACATAGACCGTTTTCGCAAAGATTGTGTCTGTCCCAGGAGACGTCCACAAACAGAAGAAACACTTCTCGACTAAGGCATGGCAGTGAAATCATCCTTACCTGCAAATGCAGAAGTGAGATTGTGTGACGCTGGATTCTGAAATTTCACATTTTTATCTGTCCACCAACTATTTCCACTCTTCAGTAATGGGACTTGAATAGCAGTGGATGAGTCCACACTGTAAAAAAGTTGAATACTATCTGCAGGGAAAGCCAAAGTAATACATGTTTACTACCAGTTATACAAGTTCCAACAGTGCACAGACCAAGTGAAACCTAAACACAGAAGTGACAGCTACACTAGAGGGTTTTGTCAACAAAACTCGCAGATCATCCACATGCAAAATGCATTTCATCGACAGTGTGTCAACAAAACTCAACACTTCCACCGACAGCTTTCTGCCTCTCCGCCACACGGCATAACGCCTTTGTCGACAGACTCTGTTGACAAAAAAGCCATGTGGACACTATAGGGGGCCCTCTGTCAACAGACAGGGCTTCCTGTTTGCTGACCTTCTGGTTGGCCGTTCTGTTGAGAGCGTGGCAGGGCGGCCTGGCTGCTCTCTGTCAACACAGCGGATTGCCTTTTCAATCCACTTTTGTGTGTGGCCCCAATCTGTTGACAGAAGTATTGTTGGAAGATACCTTCCAACAGTAACTTCTGTCGACAGATGGCTCTAGTGTTGCTGTAGCCAGAGAGAGAGAGAAAGAATCCTGCGAACAAACAGAAAGAAAAGACGGGGGCTACGTCTACACTGCAAGATACATTTGAATTAATTAAAATCGATTTTTATTATGCCGTTTTTTTTTTAAATTCAATTTTGGGTATCCTCACTTCCCACAGGCTCCCAACAAATTCGACACATTGCTTCCACGCTGAAATCACCAAACATCAACTGTTGCAACAGTGCATTGTGGGAACCTATCCCACAGCTCCCTCAGCCCCGCATTCTGAGTTGGGAGCCACGTACAGCAACACTGTCAGTTTCCTGGGTCCCCACAGCTTGGGGGACCCGGGAAACTGACAGTGCAGCAGGCCTGGTCAGTTTCCAAGCTCTCGCTAGGCTGCTATATCTACTTTGGCCACCCTGCCAAATGGTTTAACATCCATATATCAGAGAACAGTGCACCCTCTATTTTTTTTCCTCTGGGGCACAATAAATGTTGTTATGTGCACCAAGGCATGGGTGGATGTGCACCACCAATAGAAACCCATGCTGCCCGCTGTGAGTGGCTGCGTGGGCTCTACTGATCAGCGGGGCAGCACCTGAATCTTTCTTGGGTGGCTGCCCAAGTGCTCAGGCTACAGACAGACGGACGGACAGAGATGCGAGGATCAGCCACGCAGAGAACACGCACAGGTCAGCACTTAAACGGGGAACACAGAGATTTTTTAAATTGGCTACATCTATGCAAATGAATGCATCAGGGTGTGGAAGGTACTTACCATTGAACATACTGTTGGCGATGGCGCCGCACGGAGCCATTGGAGTTCCGTTTGGGTAGGTCGTGAAAGGAGCACAATAGCTGTTCTGAATCTGAACTCAAGGTCAAAGGATAATTAGAAATGTCTTTTCCCGATCAATCTCGGTCAATCCCTTACTCTCATTTCCCTCTCTAAAAACAAAACAGAACAAAAACAATCCCCCCCCCCCCCAAAAAAAAACCCCAAACCACCAAATACCCAAGAGTGCTAGGAGCTGCCAGTGCTTTCCAGTCACGTTAGCAATGGGCCAAAACAGAACAAGACAGGAGGGAGGTGTATCTGCTGTGATGTAGTGGGCTGAATTACGGCTGCACGGCTGCCGAGGGCAGAGTTCCCAACATAGTGGACTGTCGCTGTGTGACAGATTCACACAACCAGCAAAAACCAACTGACTATACAGAGGAAACGATGAACCTGTTCCTGTAGAAATTAAGGATACTGGAAGAGGTTTGTCTCTCTAGTCTCCTTTGTTCTGTTATATTAATATTTTACAAACATGTGAATGGTCCCAAATTGGAAAAACAAAAAAAACCCCAAACACTTTAGGCCTGTTAACAGGATAAAAAAAAGGTTTTTTCCCATCTGCACTGGAATGCTAGTCCATGGTACAAGCACAGGTGGGCGACAATGGTGTTGTAACAGTGTGCCTTCACGCAGGTGTAACTGCAGGAGGATCTGTTTCTAGAAAATAGTTTTGGTTGCCTCAGCCTGTCAATGCTCCATTTGAGACTCCTTAAAGGGACCTGGCATTCAAAGGATGAATTTTCAGCACTTAGGGCCCATTTAGATTAGAATGGCTGTATCTAGACTAGCCTCGAACTTCCAAGGGGGCATGGTAATTAGAGTGTCGGAAGATTACCAATGAAGTGCTGAGGTATATATGCAGCTTCATTAGTCAAAATCTCAGCCATGGCAACTTCAAAGTGTGAAACTTCGAAGTGCTGGCTCGTGTGTAGCCACGGGTCAGCTGCGGGTATTTTGAAGTGCCCGCGCTAAATCGAATCGCTTTACTCCTCAAGGAAGTTGCCACAGGGGAGATTTTGATTAATGAAGCTGCATATATACCACAGCACTTCACTAGTAATCTCCCACCACCCTAATTACCATGCCCCTTCAAAGTTTGGAGCTCCTCTATACACAGCCAATTACAAATAACAATTACAACCAGTTACAATGCTGTAATCCTTGGCCCAGTTACAACACGGTTCCTTTATTCAGTGTAGACAAGACATTGAACTGCATCCCCAAACTCTGCTAGAACAATGGACTTATCTAAGCTTTTACAATGGATTGAAGACATGTAAAAATGGCTAGGTGTCATCCATTCCCCAGGACAAATGTTTTTATAGCTCTCCCAGAACTGTTAGGAAGCTGTCAATAAAATCCTACTACTAACAATATTGCCGATAATTCTCAGCATAGGTGATCTCAAAGCACATTTTTAAGAAATCTCCCTTTCCAGGCCGTGAAGTTAGTTTGCTTCCCAGTTATGCATGTTACAACTTCTAAGACAGTCAAATGGTTCATTATCAGAGTTAGAATTTGTGACTGTTGCTTCTGTACTTAATGCCAAAGCTTTGCAATATCTCTGTGAACTGTGGTAAGTGGGAAAAACTAGTAGAAAAGTTTACTGTGCCTCCTAACCTCAAGGAGACCACACTCACTGCAGAAGTGAGAAAGGGAACTTAACCCCTGGTAGCTCACCACATTTCCTATTTGCCATAAATGAGATGACCCTGGTATAGTGCTCCAAATTTAAAGAAACGGAGGAGTGAAAACATTGAGCTCTGGCTTTCTTTTTTAAATGCACTTGGGGGCCCAACTGTGGTTCATAATCACAGCCTAGCCTGGAGGGGAAAGAGAGGGGCTATGCTGCAACAAGAGATCCTATGAGGAAGTCTGGTGATCTGAGGCTACACAGCAACACAGGAGAAACATTTTTAAAATGTAAATTGAGTTGTAAAACCACAAAAAGCGGCAGAAGGACCCAGAGGCAGGTGTAGGACTAGAAACTACTTTTTAACCAGATACATGGGGCACACATTTATGATGATCATTTACAGAGCTACCATAATTATTCTATTGTATTTCCTCTACAGTCAAACTGTACATCTGCTATTTTACCTCATATCGAATTCTCCTTGCTACCCATTTCTGAATGGTAAATGTTCAACTTTTTTCTCTCACCCACATACTTCCTATCTGACCACTCTGCCAAAAGAGTGAGATATGTAAGGAGGAGGTCATTTCCGAAATAGAAATCTTAATTCTCTAGTCCATACCAAAAACACCACCCAGCAGACATGAACTTAAAGTTAACAAACTTCACCTAGGAGAAAAGGTTTATGCACCCTTGTTTTAAGCTACTATTTCTTTCTAGTCTGTGCTCATGAAAGGTGCAGGTCTGACAGCTCTGCAGTCTCTGCTGATGGCCTTTATTCGTCCACCAAAACAATTCAGTGCAGGCAGGAGCAGTGCAACCTTTCCTGTATTTCCCCAGATATATCTCCCAGCCTCCAACTGGACAGCCTTCTCTAGGGGTAAGAAAATAGTTTGAAGTCCACTGGCCAATCTGCTGAGACTGCTAACTTAGTTGTAATTTTGGACTGATTTCTAAAGCTAACACTGGTCTAGCACCTTCTTCTAGATATCAAAGTGCCCAGGAAACTATTGAGAATTCTCCACCATGTTCTCCACCAACCGCCTGTTGTGCAGGGCTCTAATTCACATTTTATTAATGAGAAAACTAATGCAGAGAGAAATGAAGCAATGACTTTCCCTAGCTCGCAGCAAGTCTGGCACACGCAGGAATACAATGCAAACTTCAGCTCTAAGACACTGGCTTAAATAAACAATAGTTCTTCCTCTCCACACCAACTCAAACATTTTCTCAGTAGTTTGTTTCACATGGGCATGAGAGCAGGGACCTGTCAAAAACTCTTTCTTATTACCGATCTCATGAAGCATCCAGACTCTCCCGTTGTGAGCCCTAACAAGGCTAAGTTAATTCTCCGTACACTAAGAACTTAACATGACGAAAATATTGATGATATAAGAAATACTCTTACATTTACATCTTGGCCCAGCAACTGTGCATCACTTCTGGAGAGGACATACCTCCGATGGTTCTGATAAAAGTTTTCCAGACGATAGTACATAAAAATATCACCCTAGAATTCAAAGGCAAATAATGTAAGGTGAGAAGACCATAAACAAAACAGATCATTTTAATCATAGAATCATAGAACACTGGGACTGGAAGGGACCTCGAGAGGCCATGGAGTCCAGCCCCCTGCCCCAATGGCAGGACCAAGTACTATCTAAACCATCCATAACTGTTGCATTAAAATACAGGCTGTGTTTCTACCTACATTTCAGCTATTTTCACCAGAAACCTTCACTTACTTTGGGCTTGTGGGTGGAGCTTGGAGAGAATACCAACACTTCCCCCGCCTGCTACTCTGACATCGCTGAATGGAAGGTGCTATGAAAATGCAAGATTATTTTACTGCAGTTGGCACTATTGGCTGTAATTCTGGAAACATCAGAAGTGGTTCCGCTGAGGTCACAGTGGCCAGAGTTTTTAAAATATGTTAAGTTGCTTAAATTCAGTTATCAGGTTCTTTTCTTTAAATGTAAAGTGAATTTGGCATGTGTGAAATGTGCAGCACTGAAATATTGTAGATTGAGGGTAACATTTTCCAAACTGCTTCCCTGATGCCTTCTCTTTTTTTCAAAAGTGAAAAATGAGGCTTGGGGCTTGTCTACATAGTGCCAAAGAATAGTCAATGAGGGCGTGAACTGCAAAGTGCTCTCACAACCCCAGGAACACCTGCAGTATTGAATACAGTAAACTCTCGAGTTATGGGGGGGGGGGTGCATTTCTGCAACCTCCCACATAACTCAAGTTTCCATGCAACTTGAGGGGAGACAGGAACCCACTTCTGTTAGCGATGGTGGCCTGTCTCGCAGCAGCCACTTCGGGGAGGAACAGTTTCCTCTCGGGGTGGTAGCCTGACTTAGGCTGCAGTCACGTTAAACCAAGACACGCAAATCTCAAGGGTTTACTGTACCTTGCACTGATGTGGCCCTCAGGATTATGCTTATGCACAGTTGGTATCTTCTAGTTGGCATGAAAAGGGTTTACAAGGGCCAGGTAGAAAGCAACATGTTAAAGCATTCCACAGTTCACACATCCATAAGCAGGAAGCATAGAGAAGCCCTTTAAAATTTTTGAAAATTTTGAGCCTTGAATCTCCAGATCCAGCCTAATACAAGCAACAGAAGACCCAGTTTGTCCATACAACATAAGAAACTGACTTTTTTACTTCTAGTTTTAAATGCTCTTCAAACCTCAATCCTTCCCTACAGCTGAAGGATTTCTATGTCTTATGCTTTTATAGCCTCTTTCGTATGGAAGAACCCTAAGGTTGCTGTATAAATTTAAATGAACACTTAGTTTAAAAGCTCATTTTATTCACTACTGACTAAAGTCCCCCAAATGCAGTCCCTGCCAGGACAGAACATAAGGTTTGCTTTAACAGTACATGCTAATGTTACCCCATTTAGCACAGGAAATGAAGAATGCCTTTTCCAACTTAAACTGCAGAATGAAATTACCAGTTGAAACTGTACAACACTGGACATTAATTCTGAGCTGTGGAAAGAGCTACAAGAGTTCTGCTGAGCAAAAATGACCAGGACTTCAGTGTTATGTCTCATTTCAAAGAGGATCCTACTCCAGCTGCCCTGTGCCAGCTAATACGAGGGTTGGCCAGGACTGGCTCACTGCTTGGAACATCGACTCTACTAATTCAGAAAAATGAGAAGTCACTTCTTGAATCAACAGCACCAGTTTTCTACCTGGGAGGTCTCCAGTATAAGTACTGATGGAGCCTGATCTTGCTTAATATTTGGCATTTGCCAAAATGAATAGCAACAAGGGTAAAAGCACATATTTTGGATCGAAGGGCTTTAGGTCTGTGAGAGGTACTGACCTATAACCATTCAGAAACTAGCTTAGTGTCATTTACAGGGCAAAATGTATCCTTCCGGCTAAGGATGGTAAATGGTTAACTGTTTAAATGCAGGGCCTGCTACCTGTGGCCACAGCTGTGGAGACACACCTTGTAGCCATGGCTGGGGCCCCTCTGGCCCACTGCAGCTGGCTGCCACTGGAGTTCACCAGCAAGGACCAGTTAACCAGTAAGTGTACCAGTAAGTTTCACGCTTACCAGTCAACCACTTAATATCCCTACTTTGTACGCCAACAGAAACCTACGACCTCCAGCTGGTTTCACAGGTTTACTCACCTGCATTTTCTCCTGCAGTGTGAAGGGGGCGGAACAGTTGCATTCTTTATCCCAGTTAGAGGAGTTTTCACGCAGTTTTGAACAACTTAGACATACATCTGAGTAACTGATCTGTCAAAGAAACCAACCCGCAAAGATTATGTGCTGTTAAGCCCCACTTTGGGTAAGCCCCTACTCCCAGCTACCAGGGTCTACAAACAGTCCCCTCTCTTCACACTTGCGCACTCCTGGAGATCAAAATTTCCAAAGCACCCGAGAGATGTAGGATCCTGAATCCTGTTTTACAAAGTGACCCAAACACCTATGAGCCCTAATCTCATGGGGAGTCAGTGGGACATTGGCAGCTAAGTCACAGAGACACTTTGAATATCCCATCCCTAACTTAAATCCGTCCAAGAGACTTGGGCACTGATTGGTGAGAAGCCAGGGCCCTTCCCCACCTGCACACCGCCCATCCAAAGGGAGTGTCTTGCACAGCTGAATGGCACTCCACCTGCCTTGCATTGCTCTGGAGCACTCCCCTAGCCGATGAAGCGATAAGTCTGACAGACTCCCAAGTAAGTTGCGGCCAGCCCTTCTCTGTCAGAACACTGCTGAGCTGAAAGTAAAGGCTCCAACAGGGATTCAAACACCATCTAGGGGATAAGCATACAGATCCAGGTTCTCTGCTATGCCTAAATTCCCCTGGGGTGCCATTCTTATGGTGACCTCATTCGTCAGCTGGCTTTCTGTCAGCACAGGAGGAGTTTAGATTGCCCTGAGGCCTGTCCTGAATTCCATTAGCTGGTATCCACCCCCAGGGGACATCTGCCAGATGATGATGTCTGGAGTGCTGTATGTTTCCACCCTCAAATCCTGAGCTGCAAGGCATTTGCTGTCAGAGCCATTTATGCTGACGCAGCACTCACCAGACACCCTTGGCAACCTAACATATGACAAGCAGGGAATCCCACGGTGGAGTGTGGAGGATGAAAACAGTTTCTGCCTTTTTTATCCCACCCGAGCAGCACAAAGAGAGCAAAACATGGGTGAGAGTCAGGTCTATGGCAACCCTGGCTGAAACGATCATAAAAATGGGCATTATTTTCTCTTTGTGTTTAATAGTTTGTATTTATCTTGCACCTTTCATCCAAAACAAGTGCATTTAACAACTGAAAAATAATACCATCCTACTACGACATTTAGCAAAAATGTATAATAAAGCCTCATCATTTCTTTTTATTTTTATCCATTATAATGCATACTTAGACTATAAAAGATAAGAGGCCCAGTTTGGGCTGGGAGACATCCTAATAGGAAAACAAGTCAGATTTTTTTTTTGTAAGGTGACTGGCCCACACAAAAGGGCCGGTTTGTACTATTTTGTTTTGTTATCCCATGGGTCAAACAAAAAAACAATCTAGCTGTCCTTGTCAATTCTAGTGGGTGCTATATACAGGATATGTATCACAGATGGCAATGTGATTTAGCAGTTTGAAGAGAGAATTTGGAGCCTAGCATGCTGGCCAACTGATTCACTGAGAGACCTAGTGTAAATCATTGTGTTTTAAACATTACTTGCATCCCCCATGAAACTGATACTAAGTTACCTAATTACGGCTAAAACAGGTTGAATGTGAGTACTGTGAGTTGCAGATTCATCCCTCTTTTCTGTTCACAAGTCAGTCACAAACCAATCCTGTTTGTTTGTTTGTGTGTTTTCTGGTCTATTTGTTACCTAGGTTGTGTGACTGGTACACATGGCATAGTACTGCTTCCTCACTTTCAAAACTAGAGAAAAACAGATAATGCACTTCAAAATCTATTTATCAGCCTAGTCAAAATTTTTGCTAGAATTGTCAAACCTTTCAAGATTCATGACAATTTACCCAAATATCAGCTGTCTAAACACTCACAAATAACAAAATAATAGGAAGTAACAAGTTAGTGAATTGAATTTAATACTTTAATTTTGAAATTGACCTTCATATACAACCTTCTCTACCTGCAGCAGTCATCATTATAGAAATGAGGACTCTCCCTGTGGTTTAGGATTCTGGCTTGGCAAATATTTGACACTTTTCTAGTGCCTAACAATACCAAAGTTACCACCAGTTGTTTCCTCCCCTAAGCATGGGGATGAATGGCAGGGCCACAGATATTACCTTCTGGTAAACTAGCAAATGCTGACTTTCACCGCTTTCACATGGGGTCTTGTGGATTCGTTTGACATCCTTAGGTGAAAGGAGTTCATCCACAATAAAACTATGCGCACCCTTTGGTCTGAATCACAAACACACAACTCGTTTTCTCCCACAAACATGAGCCACTTTCTAAGAACACCCATTGAAAAATGACCCCAAACACACCTGGATTTCCTTGACGCTTCTTGCAGATAGTATTAAGATGATTCCCACCAGGAGGCAGAAGAGTCCAGTGACAAAGAAGCTGGAGAGGACAGTCGGAGCTGTGAGCTTGGGCTTCCAGGCTGGCAGTTTCTGTTGCTTAAATGCACTGTTATCTGGACACCTGGAGGGCCGTTCCTGTGCCTTTTGGCTGCCCTTTTTTTTCATACTGTTGCTGTTGGAGAGGTGCTTATCTTCTGGGGGGATGAGAGGGGCAAGGGTGTCCCTGTCAGGCTTAGGTCTTTAAAGTTACAAGACCTTCTCTGAAGTTGGAGGCCGAACTGTTGCTGTAATCCTCTGTTACTTCCTGGAATTACTGATTAACTAGACTTCTTCCTCAATAGAGGCTCATCTTGTCCGTTGGTGACCTCAATCACTTTAATCTGCTGGTGCTATCAGCCACAGCTGTACTTTAGTCAGAACCACAGGGATGGCACCCTCCACACTCCACCACTCTGGAAAAGTTATTGAGAGTCGTCCTTTGCCGCCTCACTTAGGACAGCAGAATCTCAATGTGATGCACCTCGTGGGAATGGAGGTTCCACTCAGTTCTAAGCTACTGATCATTTGCAGGGACACTGCCTGCTACTTGAGGTACTGGCGCACACCCTGGTCCCTTTTTCCTTCTCTTCCCTTTGTTTTCACCATCACCCTAAACAGAGCTGTGTTATCAAAAGCAAGACTGGCTTTTACAAGAGGATGCTGTATTGGATGATAGGGTGAAGGGCTCCTACCTAGTGTGAGTCCCTGGGGGAAAACTTACTAAGACAGGAACTGCAACACCCTTTGTACGCGTGTAGCTTTTGGAAGGTTGGTGTGGCCCTCTGACATTCTCCCCGTCCCCACCTTTTGCACTGGGAGCATAAGATCCAAAAAATGAAGGATTCTTGTAAGCTCTTGTCATCACCTTGCCTCAGGCCCTGTCACTATCAAGCCCAGAACTTAATCACATAGAAGCTGCACTTCCGGGAAGCAGTCTAGCAGAACAGTCAGTGGTTTGACAGGGAACAGGGGCTAGCCATTTCCTCCATGCAGTTCAGACTGCATCTCCTACTCACTGGCTGACACACTATAAATGGGATTTGTTAACACATCACACCAATGTTCAACGAAACAAAAAATCTCATCCAGAGACAGGCAGTTTTGCATTTTAACCAAAAACACCCAAAGTGTTTACTCAAAACTTTGTTTCATTTTTCAAACAACTTGAGTGCTCCCTATTACAGATGTCCATATTTTGCTGACTAGCATAATGAGCATGTTTTACTCCACATGCTCTATAGCAGCAGTTCCCAACCTTTTCAAGACGGTGACCCATTCTGACAATTCAGGAAGATTTCATGACCCCAGGCAATGCAAAACCGGTGGCAGGGGGGAGATTCTCTCCTGGGAACAAAAAGAATATAAATCTTGATTCACCCCACCCTCCTCCCCTGGCTTTAACCTCTCTCAGCCCCAAAACGCCCTTCCACCCCCCCAGGCTTAAACCCCTCACTGCCCTCGCCACCCACCTCACTTGAGCACCACTGCTGCCTCCCACTGCTCCTTCACCAGGCCACCACTGCTGCCTCCTCCGTGCGGCTCCCTGCATCTTTCCTACTCCCTTCCCCTACCTGCAACAAGGGCAGTTCCCTGCCCTGGCACACTGAAATGGGACTCAGTTTAATTGGTTGAACAGCTGGATCCCTCCCACTGGCCATTAATCCAATTAAAGCGAGTTCCACTTCAGCACATCGGAACTGGGACTGGGAGCCGGAGGAGTGAGTGGCGGCAGCAGCGGGAGCCACAAATGGCTCCTTAAAGAGGAGCCAGTTCGAGTCCCGACCCCTAGGTTGGGAATCCCTACTCTATAGAGTCAACACACCCAAGGGACAGCATATTGGATTCTGACATCACAGTAATCAGAATTAATTAAAATTCTAGCAACAAAATCTTTGTTTGCTATAGAAGCTGGATAAATCCCAATGAAAAGAGCTATAGGGCTTTTACTCACCACGAGCATTCAGGGCTTCAGGTTGAAGTCTGTTTGAATGATGGTCCCCACAGCAGCACAGTAGCCGCTAACGCTAGGGGGTGGCTCACGACTAACTCAGAGGAAAGAAAAGTCACTTCTTGAACTCAGATTCCTGCCTGAGCTTGCAGGGCCAGCAGTATGCAAAGAACTCTTCTTACTTATAAACTGAGCAGCTCTGATCTGAGACACAAATATGGCGCTCCATGATGTTATTTTTACGAGGCACTTTTCAAGAGAGGACAGCTTCCAAAGAGAGAGCTGCCCTGCAAATAAAGCTCATTTCATGAAGGGAAGTAGGAATGGCTGCAGAAAGTCAGGTAGATTTTATCTGTCTTATGAGATAATGTTTCCAGTGGTGACAAGTTTCAGAGCGGGAGCTGTGTTAGTCTGTTTCAGCAAAAATGAGGAGTCCCATAGAACTTGAAAGATTCACAAATTTGGTTGGGTTTAAGCTTTCACAGTATGGAGGCCACTTCCTTAGATAAAGTGGGCTCCAGCTCACGAAAGCTTCCTTCCAAATAAATCTGTTAGTCTTTAAGATGCCCCAGAATTCTCCATTGCTTCTAGTGGAAGACTTCAGTGCTGAACTTTCCCGTGTATCACAGTTTGTATTATTCTCCTGCAAACAGTCAGTTGGCATAAAAAGAACAAAGAAGTGGATTTGATTTATTCTTTATTCTTTCCTGGTCTGACATAGCTGCATAGTACAGGAATGACTCTACAACATGGAGCACACAGGCTATTCAACATCCAACTATGAGTGTTTTCCCACCCACAGCTTGTTCAAAGATCAGACTCAGGTCTGAATGCCAGTAACAGATATAACAGCCACTACCTTAGGCTACGTCTACACTACGAGATAAATTTGAATTTATGACATTTGAATCATAACACTGGGTTTTATAAATTAGAATTTGAGTATTCTCACCTGCTCACAAATTCCAGTTAGTGCTGCCACACTAAATCGCCAAAGAGCAACTGTTGCAGCAATGCATTGTGGGAACCTATCACACAGTTCCCTCAGCCCTGTTGCTTTCTGGGTTCTTTGCTGGTGCAGTATGGGGGGAAAATGCCCCACAAGTGGTTGTGGGTATGTGATGTCATGTTCCCACATTGCATTGCCCTCACTCCCCTCCCATGGAAAGCAAACGGCCGTTTTTTCAGAAGGAAAGAAGGAAAAGTAGGGAATCACAGGTGAAAAAAAACCAAATAGGTTGGCTTCAGAAGGCGACTGAATCATTTAAACTGGTTGCTCAGCTGCTTTTCCCCCCTGTAGAAATTGTGGGTACGCCTTTAGGTATGATTTTTGTCTGATCAGCCAACTAATGCACCAGGCAGGGAACTGTCATATCCACATGCCAGAATGACTCTGTGCCCTGGGATCACCCAGGTGACTGTGCCATCTCAACTGGCCACCCAGCCTGGGTGAAAATATTATGGGAACAGATTTTAGCTTGTGATATCCGTCCTCTCCCGCATTCTATGAGGCGATGCGGTTGAAAGGGCAATTGACAGGGTCCTTTCAGCGGCTCTCTCTGGCAGGGGAGCCATCCCTGAATGATACTGACTGTGGGCCCTGGGCCCCCCCAGTGTCTGTTCCAGATCATAGAGGACACCTATAGCTATTATCTTTGAAAAGTCATCCTCCCTGTCGACATCCAGCTCCTGAAATATTCGCAGTGGGGGTGAGGAGGGTCTTCCCCCCAAGTGACAGCCAGTCCCTGAAATCTTTCCCACCTTTGGAACCTCACTGCACGCAACACCAGGACATGCTGCTGTGTGGCAGCATAGTCTGCAGTGCACTGCAGGCACGTGCTTTTATTGGATTGGCCAGGGGCTAGCCATGCGATGGGGTTGGGCAGGGGACAGACCTTGACTGCATGGCGCCTGTGGGGGAGAGAGGGGCTACCCCTGTACAAATGTGAACCACAGAAGTTTCTCGGCTTCTCATACCAGCATGACCCCACAGACTAGCTGCAAGGTGGCGTGGTGGGGTGGGGGCTGGTGCCAGTGCTGAAAACAAACAAACAAAAAAATCTCAGCCTCTCCTACTATATCCTGTGCAGGGAAGAAGTCATCACCCTGAGCTGGTCACCCACATGGCCCAGTAGAGGGTGGGCGTCTGAAGTCACCACCATCCCAGAGTGCAATGCACCCACCACCCCCGCCACTAAATGGTGGGTGGTGGGGCATCCCTGGAAAATGAAGTGAGCCCCAAAAAGTTTCTTGGGGGCTGGCTCCTCATCAGTCCTGTACAGGGGAAAAGCTGGCAGCCGATCGGAAGGGAGAAGACCAAGAGTGCCTGCCTGTAGCATGGAGGGGGGATATGGAGAGCCCACCAGCCATGTGGTACAGCCAGGCAGTCCTCACCAATTGAAAAGGCATTACTACAACCGTTCACTAAAGGAGTCCCACTTGGCACCACGGCTGGACACCAGGGCTTCAGGTGTTGATGAGGGAGGTGCTGACTTCAGGCGCTGAGTGAAGAGCTCTGGACTGTCAGGATCAGCTCCCACGGGTGCTAGTTGAACATCGGTGTCCTCCTCTTCATCACCCTTCTGTTTCTGCTCCTGCTCTACCTCTCGCCTCACACTGGAGCCCTCAGGACTGTCTCCTGATGAGTCCCTTTTAGCTTTGGGGACCGTGGTTGGCTCACTCCCAAGAATTCTGTCCAGATGTTGTAGTATCCACATTGCTTGGGAGATGACCCTGACCGCCCATTGGCTTCTCTGACTTTGTGGTAGCTCTGCTGGAGCACCTTTACTTTCATCCAGCATGGCTCAGTGTCCCAGCTGTACCCTTTAGCAATCATACCAGATGAAATCTTCATGTAAATGGTGGCATTTCACTTGCAGACATGCAGTTTGCTCATTACTGATTCTTCTCCCCACACAGAGGTGAGATCCAGGATCTTGTTGTGAGTCTATGCTGGAGCTCATTTGTGACTCTATGAACTCTCATACAGAGAACCCTGACTACTCATCATGGCTGGATGTGATGGATGGCTGAGGTCTTGTATCCATGCTGGTCAGAAAGAAAATGAATTTGCACGCCTGATGCCATTCAAATTGACAGGCTTTCTGTTACCTTATGCCCTGCACACCTGGAGAGGATCAGAGATGCAACCAGCCAGAAAGGACAACTGTGGGGGCTCAGAGGTGTGGTTGGTGTTATGTGTCTGACCAATGTAGCTATGCAACAAAACTTTAGACCTGGCCTAACTCGATTCCTTTCTTTGGAATTCTGTTCTCTACAGAAAAATCAACCCTGTATAATGGCGTCAAAATACAGGTTTAAAGTGATCTCAGAGAACTTCTAAGTCTTTCCACGCTGAATGAAGAAATTGAACTGCTTTGTAATGATGCTTTTTAGCTGGGAAAGCTTGTTTAAAAGCTATAGTTCTATAGACTCCTTCAAAAGGGGAAGGGAAGTGAATTTTGGTTTTGGTCAGCACAAACAGATGGCAAGCAAGATAAAGTCTACCAGTGGGGCAGTGCTATCTCTTTCTGTCCACATCTCTGGAGGATGGGCAGAAAGCAGTGACACTGGAGAGTCTGACAAGAAGGAGGCCCCTCAATTGCCATCCCTCAACTGCCAAACAGATGCGTTCAAAAACTCAGCAAACAAAGCCTTAAAATACACCTAGACACTCCCTATACTGCTGACAGGATCCAGTCCCAAAAAGAGCAATAAATAGAGGAACGCATTTGGGTACAGGCCACTGTGATCTGCCTGTGTTGCCAGGTGGACAGCTGTCTTTCAGAACTGCCCCACGGCAATTGGTTCTGGCACTTTGTGACATCTGCAGAGAAGTGATGGTCCAATCATGCGATGTTACAAGCTGAATAAATACTGGGTGAGGCTCATAACTTCTCATTTGTGATACTCAACATTACAGAAGGTGGTGGTATGGTGTGTAAAGTGAGGCTTGCCATAAAGTGAGGATAATTAAGCAAAAATATGAACCAGGATGTGTAGCCATGACCCAGGTAAAAAAGCAAGTGTACCCACAACCCAGGTATCATCATGATCCCACAGCTTCTAGCTCCTAACGACACGCCTGATTAGTTGGAGGGATTACTTACATGAGTTGGTATCCTGGTGATTTTGATATCATAAGAAGCATTCTGCCTCTGAAGTTTCCTGCCCTCACGTGAACAGTGCTGAGAGTGCAAGAGCCACTGTTATTTTCCAGGTACATCCTGATGAAATACAGTAGTGACAGGCAGGGCTGGCCCTAGAGGGTGCAGCACCTAGGAGAAATCAGTGTCCACCTGCCACTCCCCTCCTCACCCGCCTCCCACCCTTCGCTCTCTTCCATGCCATCTGCCCACCTCCTCACCTGTCTACCTGGTAGTCTCCATTCAGTTTGGTTGATGCACTCCCTCCCCCTCATCCCAATCCCTGCTCACATCACTGTCCACCTGCCTACCTTCTCACCCTCCTCCTGTCTGCCTGCCTGATACTTGCCTCCTCACCCACCTGCCTGCCGCTCACCTTCTTAATGTCCAGCCTCCAGCCCACCTCCTCACCCTCTTCCCTTCCAGTTCACCTCCCTGCCCCACTCACCCACCTTCCTCCTCACCTCACAAGCTGTCCCGACCATACATTGCTCAGGATGCAGGACAAAGGTCTAAAACTGCAGCACAGTCCTGACTTTATCAAAGCGTGGGACCCCCTGCAGTGGAAGGCTTGGCTTGGTCTCCCCAGTTCACCCCATCGAAGGGATGGCTCTGGTAACAGGGTTTGTGAAGGCCAAGAGAGCTCTAACTCATCCACGTGCTGAGGGGATAACGAAATAAGGTACGAAAGGAACAATATGGCTAAAATGTCTTGACCAACTCCAGACTGGCCTCTGTAATGGCCAAATGCCTTCTGCATGTTAGGAAGCAGTAGCAGCAGAGAGGAATGGGAATTTTGGGATCAGAATTGCCCAGAAGGTGCATGGACTGTCTTCTACTCTTTCTAGGGCAGCACTTAAGGCTTCCTGTCAGGAGAGCGGAAAGAAGAGTCAGAAGAAGAGAGCAGCTGTGGGAGTCAATCAGAACAGGTACACTCAGCCTCAGAATCCTAAGTGTAATAGAAAACCCACCCCAGCTGTGATATATGCAACATATGTCTAATTTCAGATCATGTCGATATAATAACCATCACTGGTACATAATCTACTTGTAAACCTTTCCTTTATTAGAAGAGGGCCAGAAAGCTGACAAAACATTGTGATACACATTTCTGCTAAGCATCTCAGAAAAGTTAGAACTGAATCCAGTCAGCCACTTGACAGGTGGCTATTACAGACAATGATAAGAGAAAAACAGCTATAAAATGCATCCTCCTTAGTTACACCTTTAAAATAGTCCCAGCTTCACAGAATCCTCTCTACACAGTTTTATAATTCCCATTTCCAGAAGGTCAGTTGTTTCTTTTCTTATCTGAGGAAACAAAAATTAAACAAGACATGAAGCAGGAAGATTACTGAAAGTGCTCTCTGTACACATGCACAAAGCAATATTCTACACAAGTTTCACGGGAGGCTGAGTAAAGGCAAGAGCTTCCTACACAAATGCAAGTTTTACCACACAAATATAAGGAACTTTAGAAACTTCCTATTTAGTTGAATGTCTCTCAGACCACATCTACATTACCCATAAAATCGACTCGCTCAGGGTCAAGATGTGCAAAATCGACCTATCAAGGGTTGGCAGTCGACCATAGCGAGGAGTAAGAGAAAGAAGAAACTCTCACAGTGACCTTCCTCAGTGAGGACGGCCAGGTAAATCAGTTGCAGATGAGTTGATTCTAACTGCGCAACTGCCATAGCTAGAATTGCGTATCTGCAATCAACATACCTGCCTCGTGTAGATCAATCCTCATCTTATCGACTGTAAGGACCACCATATACATTTGAGAAGTAACATTACCTAACACCATAACAAGAGCAGGAGCTCCACTGCAGTTATGGTTATAGCAGGACTTTCACTACAAGAGCTGTTGTCAGCTCTCACTACGTCAAAGAGAATTTCATCTTTAGGGCTGAATGTTTATATGCTCCATTTCAGTCCAGGGATGACTGGTGGGGGAAAACCTGACCAATTGCTCTATCTGAGTTATGTAAAGAGGGGATTAAATTTCTTCTCATCTGAAGTACATTTTAAAAGCATTTTTCCTCATGTAACTCAAATAGCTTAACTGTACAAGTTGTTATTTTCAGACTGGATAGACCCTATGTTGTTAACAGAAAGAACAGATGTAATGGGGTTACAAAAGGATTTGAAAAGCTCATTTTGATGCTTGCACATTAGGAGAAAGGTTACTACTTTATATTGTAGTCAGTATCTACCCACTAAGTTTCTGAACTTTGTCTATAGGCAGATTATAGACTCTGAAGCCAGACTATATTTGGCTTGTTGTGCTTTGACAGAGTTTAGAGTTCTTCAGGAAAGAACCGTGCAAGCTCCTCTTGCCTGAATATGCTAAATGTCTCTTTTTTGATCTTGGCTGGTGTGAGGGTAGGGGCAAACAGGGACGTGAACATACAGCTTTTACTAATGCACTGTTGGGGTCACCCATCTGCCCACTGTTAAGTTAGGAAATGCAGATGAATACGCAACTCTTGTAAGAGCCATGCATCAGGCTACTCCTTTCCACTGCAGATGTGGTGGGATCTAGAACCAAAGTGCAGGAGGGCTTTTGTTTCTGTTTTTAAACTCACGTGTTTATTAGACCTTCACCAGGTAAAAAATTAACCGTGCGACACCAACATTCCCAAGAAGATGCCTTGCTCTTCCCTATCTATCTTACTGAGCATTGTTCTTAGCCCACAACCCCTGTACGTTCTGCTGCCTTTTCTACTCTCCACTGGAAATGAGGTAAGTTTGCCTTTGGTGGGAAGACTGATTTTCATGCCTCTGAAAATCAGACTATGAGTTTTCTCTTGTACTAATATAAAAATGTGTGTGTGTTTCCAGTGCTCCTGTATGCAATGTATTTAAACAAAGAGTACAATTGTGTTTACAATAAGATGCACCAAGTCATCCTGTTACAGGACCAGAAGTTACTCTGCAGCCAAAAGTTACTGAAGAAGCCACCAGGGTCATATCGTAAAAGGGCCTCTGCCAAGTCCCAAATTGTACTGGTGTCATTTTGCATCCATGATTAATTATAGATGCAAAGATTTAGCACATCATCTGACTAAATCTGCTAACTGAGTTGCTAACAGTTACACATCTATCAGCACTTCCACCTTCATCTAACTGGACACCCAACCAGTTGTGTGATCATATGAAGGCTCATTAACTGGAAGCCATTTCTGACATCAGGCATTATCTATCATGTTATTATTTATTGCTATTTATAGTGCTTTTGGTATTTTACACACAAGTAGGGAACAAGATCCCTGGCTCAATGAGATTTTATTCCAAAGGGAAAATTTTGCCTTTGCCAGCACCTAATAGAATTCACTAAGGATCTGTTAGCACATTTTCTCTGTAATATGCTATCTGAGTACAGTTTACTACATACCTTCAACGTACGCAATTTTCCAGAACAACAAAAAGTCCTGTGGCACCTTATAGACTAACAGATATTTATCCTCCTGGACTCTGTCTGGCATATTCAGTAGTGCAAAGCACCGTACTACAAGGTGCTTCAGATATGTACTAAAAGTTGTTGGGGGAAAACCCTGTACGCTGTATTATCTGGGAGACAACATGTGATTGAAGGCTGGTTCACAATGCAAAAGCTGCACCAAAGGGCAAAGTCTGGATCACACACTCGTCCTTAACTTGCACAATTCCTGAACTTGTAATTTGAGAGTTTGAAGTTTCCTTTGGAAAGGCAATTAGTTTTGTGTTCCTACTGTTTACACTGATTTTCTGCTAGTAAACTAAAGTTAGATTCACTATTTTGCTATCTCTGTAAGTCTCAGATTTGCAATAGCAGAGGTTCAAATCCAGGGAGCTCAGTCAGAGTCTGCAGTTTACTGCCTGCCGTTGACTCGCAGAAACCCTGGTCCATTTGTACGCCACATGAGCCCACACTGCTTTTTGAATACTAGAGCTTTGTGTCAGTGTGTCCTCGTTAACGTTTCTGTGATCCATTCATCAGTATGCAAATAGCTTACATATTCTTATACGCTTTAGGGCATGTTGAGATTTCTATTGAAGATTTACCACAAGAGGGAGCCTCTCTGCTTCCCTAAGTGAAGCTGCTCTCTTTGCTACTAGATTTTTTTCAAGGTATTTTAGCAGACACTGTAGTTCATCTTGGAACACAAGAAACAAGACTTTATGCAAGTGGCCGTGTGCGATACAACCTACTCAAAAATCGGTTAACCTACAGAGCAAGGTGTGGTGTGTGACAATTTTCTTTGTGAAAGAGGTTTGTGCTGTGTGTGAAAGGAATTAATCTCCGGGGCCTGCAGAAACAGGCTGCTTAGAAGTTACTCATGTCTGCACAGGAGAGAGGTAGCCTTCTTGTACTGATTGGAGAGACATGTGGGGAGTTCACTCCTGAATACCTGTTTCCTATATACTCTACTACAGATGAAACCGGGACAATGCCGCTGCACACCTACGCGCACATAATAGTGTGAGTGCTACAGTATGACACTGAAAAAGACACAGACTCATGAGGAGGAAAAGGTTCTACTGGAGGCTCACAGGCCTGTGTGAGTTGCTGCTTTGTTCTAGATGAGGATGTAGTGTGACTCCACAGACCAACGTGCTCCTTTCATGTTGGGATCTGTAACTGTGCCCTCAAAAACTGATGAATCTGGTTTCCTTTTCTTCAGTTTTTTTTTAAGGGGGGACACTCCCCAGGAACAGCTTGTTGAGTCTGTGGGAGGGGCAGAACTAATAGGTCACAGACACTTCAGCAGGAAATACAGGTAGAGGGTGATGGAGCACAGTGGTGCTGTTTGAGATGGAGGATATAGAAGCAAAGTTCCTCAGTTGTGAGCAGGAGAATCCTGTGCCTAATAACAGGGATAATGTTAACTCCATTGTGCTCCCTGAGACCTGTTAGCAGAAGTCAGTTTTACAGCAGAAAATCCCGACTTCCCAGAATTCACACGTTGGCCATGTCTGCACAGAACAGTTCAAATAATTGTATCATTTTTTAAAAACGTGGCCTTAGTGTACCTCAGGGATATCAATCATTCTCCTTAACTTCTGATCTCTCCAGTTCCAATCCAAAACCAGGTACTTCAAGGAGTTCAAGCTCAGGCCGTCTGAAAAGGCAAGACAAGTCTTACTATATGAGAGATTACATGACGTGCTTATCAAAACTCCTTCTGCCATTTGTCCCCATGGCAACAGATCTTTGAACATTAAGCACTACATTTGCCAGTTGGAAAGCTGATGCAATGACAAAGCAAGCTTCCTTATCACATAATACCATGCCTTTTCAGAAGACAAACACAAAAGCAAAGCAACTGCTGTTGCCAGTCTTGCCAAGAGCTAATATCGTGCCTGCAAAGAATTCCCCAGACTTCCTCTTCATGAAACCACAGGACTTGAATTTCAATGGCTGACAACAAGTTGGTAAATTATAAGGGCCTGAGCCAGCAAGAGCCAATCAGTGGGAAGTGAGGATGATACTCTGCAACTTGCACAATCAGGCCCTGTATGAGCTACAGGTCAGCAGCGCTGCAAAGGGCTTTTGTCATTTGGAAGGAGACAAAGAGGCAGCCAGCTCTCTGGGAAACGACCCCTCGCCAGCTCTGCTAACTCTTCCGTATCTAGTAGATGATGCCCACAATTTTTCTTGCAAGCTTTTTCCCAGTAACTTTCCACTGCAGCAACCAACTGTCAAACATGAAGAACATATAGTTAACTTCTGCTTACTAGCCCTCCATTTCTCCTCACCATGCAGCTTTGGGCTGGTACAGCAACATCAGCTCTGTAATGTACTTCTGAGTTGTGATATTGTCACATTCTTGTAAAAATTAGCAACACTGAAACATCTCACTGTTCCTGTGCTTCCTTTAGAGAGTGACAGTAGAGTCCCACGCCAGAACCAGCGCCCATCCTCAAACAGGACAACAGCTTGGCCAATTGCCCCAAAGAAGGAACTATCATGACTGGATCATGGTTAGTATCCTGTGATCTTAACTATAGTTTGTTTTTATTAGAAATATCTACATAGGAAGCCAAATATAAGGCAGAAAAAACCACTTACATTTGGGGAATGGAAGGGTGGTGACTTTGTCGTTACTGCCACTTAAATCAACATATGTAGATCAGGGATCTAAAAGACCCGCCCCCGGGTGATATAGCTTACATGACCTTACTGGTGTCTACACCAGGCCGTCATCATAGCTTCTGCCTCTTGTTCAGGTGGATTAATTAAGTCGATGCTGATTTAGCTTGGAGTGGAAGCAAGCCCAGAGAAGCTAACTTCCTATTCAAGGCTTTTATGCCAGACAGGAAGGAAATTGGGTATAATAAACTGAAAGACCAGGCAAATCTAGATTTCTTCTTCTTCTCCTTCAGTAACAGACTGGCTTTAAATTCAGAGTTGCGCACAGCACAATTCCCTTTGTCATAAGAACATAAAAATGGCCATACTGGGTCAGACCAAAGGTCCATCCAGCCCAGTAGCCTGTCTGCCGACAGTGGACAGTGCCAGGTGCCCCAGAGGGAGTGAACCGAAGACAATGATCAAGTGATTTGTCTCCTGCCATCCATCTCCAGCCTCTGATAATCAGAGGCCAGGGACAGCATTCCTACCCTTGGCTAATAGCCTTTTATGGACCTAACCTCCATGAATTTATCTAGCTCTTTCTTAAATTCTGTTATAGTCCTAGCCTTCACAGTCTCCTCTGGCAAGGAGTTTGACAGGTTAACTATGCGCTGAGTGAAGAACAACTTTCTTTTATTAGTTTTAAACCTGCTACCCATTAATTTCATTTAGTGTCCTCTAGTTCTTGTATTATGGGCACAAGTAAATAACTTCTCCTTATTCACCATCTCCACCCTGTCATAATTTTATATACCTCTATCATGTCCCCCCTCAGTCTCCTCTTTTCTAAAGAGAAAAGTTCCATTTTTCCAAAATGGAAACACACATCTCCTAGAACTGGAAGGGACCTCAGGCGGTCATCTAGTCCAATCCCCTGCCCTCTTGGCAGGACCAGGCACCATCCCTGACATTTATTTGCCTCAATCCCTAAATGGCCTTCTCAAGGACTGAATTTGAAACCCTGGGTGGAGCAGGCCAATGCTCAAACTGCTGAGCTATCCCTCCCCCTAATACCACTGTCAAAACCATTATGCTCAGCTTCTTGGATTTTTAAATCTTATATTGCTGAACACCATTTGAGCAATATTTGAGATTAGATCCCCAAATTTATGGGCTCAGAGTCATCCAAAACCTTCAAATTCTACTGAAGTTTTACTTATTCTGCCAAGTTCAGTATGTCCATTACCAGAGCTCATCCCAGCCTCCTTTCTTACCTTGTTCTACTAGAGCTTTTATCCTTCCAGGTGTTCCTACACCCAGATGGATGACACCATTCTCCAGCATGCGCATCTGTTCCTTTATCTAATTCAAGGACAGACAAAGCAAATACGGTATCAGTAATCCCAGAAGCATGGGATTCCCTCTTGGATGTAAATTCTGCATGATACAATAACTCCTCTTAACACATCACCTAAGGTCAGGTCTAAATCTCTGAAGTACAGCAAGCTGGGATGTAAGCTACAGCATACAGTATATGTACGTAACTATCCAGGTGGGTTCTGTTGCTATACACTAAGAATTCTATAAGCACACTAGGGAATTTTTAGTGTGTGGTAGCAGGAGCTACATGGGAAGTTAGTGCGTAGCAGCTAAAGCACTGTAGATGAAGGTAGTCAGAGTCACACTGTACATCTCTCACTTGGTCTATACTAGGCAGGTAAGTTGATTGCAGTTCTAGCGATGGCACTTGGATAGTTAGAATTGACTTATCTGCAATCGACTTACCTGACTATCCATACAGAGGGAAGTCCAGAGGAGAGCGTCTCCCATCGACCTCCCTGACTCTGCATGATAGTGAGGAGCACATGGGTCAACTACCAACCCCAGACAGATCGATTTAGCACATCTCTGTCAGGTGCACCAACTCAAACTCTGGAAGATCGACCCGACTGAAGTGTAGACATGCTCTCAGATTGTGCAGCTGGTCCATATGTGCAAAAAGGCACAAAAAGCAGGGAGGTGTCCAACTCCCTTTGAGAGTCAATCATTGAACTTTGCTCAGTGACTATAGGAATTTAATTGCTTTATCGTGATGCTTTTCAGCTTGTATTAATTCCTTCAAAAGGGACTGGGAAGTGAATTTCAACCTTACCCAGTACAAACAGATGACTAGGTAGGCAGTGCTGTCTCTCTCTCTCTCTCTCTGTCCAATATGCTTCCACCTTTGAAAATATCACCTCAAGCTCTTTTTCTGAGGTTTGAATAGCACTGGCCTTCCAACAACTAAATCAATCCTCTAGAACGAAATGCATGCAGCCTGGGGAACTTAATGCAGAACACTGATCTGCCCAGCTCTTGGGAAGGATGAAATACACGGGTATGACATTGACCTGTGTGGCAGTATTTATATAAGAGACCAAATTTTCATTCACTGTTTTCTCTTTCCTTGCTTGCAATACATTCCCCTCATTTGTACTCTCAAAATGGCATTTACGCTGGGTAGCTGAGCATTTGACTATCAGATTTATACCTATGAGCTTGGGTGATCATGTAATTCTGTGGATGCATACACATGTGCACGTTTTTTTATTTTGTTTGTTTTTTTGTTTTTTTAAACAGGCACAAAATCAGAGACTGACCCGAGGCACAAAATGTTTGCCTGAGTACCAAACAGATACACAGGTTACTGGATGTTTTGAGAGTAACGTGGATGCCAATGCTACACAAAAATACATGGGATCATAACCTGGGGAAAGTTTGAGGAGTGAGCCGAAGGATGGCTTGGCTGAGCACCCAAAACTGTGTTGTTGGGGTACAAAGGAGAAACTATGTGCATGGAAGGAGCTATGTGCGTGATAGGTATCGTGGCAGTACCATTCCAAAGATAACAGTTAGCTACTTTATGAAAACTAGCTCTGAACGCGCTTACCTTCATGTGTTTTGCAAACAATTTCATAACTTTGCAGTCTCCTTTGAATGCTGTCATTGACCTAGTAGAGGATAAAATTAAAAAAAATGAACTTACATATTAAAGCTCATATTAGGTGTACATAAGCAGGCATAAGAGGGAACCAAACCTAGTTAATTCAATGTTTAAGAATAGGATTTCGAAAAAGAGACAGATGTCCAACTCCCACTGACTCCTATTTGTAATTTGAAAACTTTCCAACAAATCATTATCTCAGTTTACATTTGGGACTTATAATGGCATGCATACCAGAAGGTACAATTTAGGAGAGGTTAACACACACCTTTTAAATAGGTATTTATGAAAAAGGACATGTGCTTTTACAGTTGACTCTTTCAAGACAAATGACCAATCAACTACCAAATTTAAATACAAGAACAATTACATTATTGACCACAACTTGTTTATCGGAAGACCAGAATTACATCCTGAAACTCTGCTCTGCGGCATAATTCTACATATAGAAAACTTCGTGATCTGTATAATAAATTCAGCAGGATGAAATGAGTATGGAGCTTACAAAGCCCCAATTAAAATAGGCTTTTTCCTGTACTCAGGAAGAAAACAATGCACCAGTGACCCTCCTTTACAACCATGAAGACTGGACACTTTACTTTATTTTCAAACAAAGCAAAGCAAACAAAACAATATCCAGGTAAAGCACCAAAAGAAAGAGCCCAGGGCACGGAAGCAGCAAAGCATGGATGTGAGACAAAGATACCAGCGTGGAAATCAATACATACAACCAATATAGAGACAAGGCAACATTCATTTGTTCAACAGCTCATATCCCACTAAAAAGGAGTAAGGTGCAATGCCCTCTTCTCAAATACATACACTCATGACCATGGCCTCTCTCATACCAGCAACACTGCCAATAACAGATATGGGGGCAGAACCCCCCATACATCTCTCTCCCAGTCACTAACAAACATTTTCCCCGGTTTTTACTAATAAGATGCAAATTACATAGAACAGCGAGAATATGGGACAGATAATCCATACCCCAGCCCATATCTATATCCCACACAGTTCCCTCCCCCAACCCGCCCTTTAGCCTACGAATGAAACAGTCAGAGATATCACCAACTATGGGGGGACTGCAATAGCTCCATACTTTTGTTCAGATTTCCACTGCATGGCTTCATGAGACAGAGAACCAAGCATTAGGGTCACCTAGCAATACCATTAGTACATCCAGTGTGTCTACTCTACAGGAAAGAGAAGTTACTCACCGTAGTAACGATGGTTCTTCAAGATGTGTCCCCGTGGGTGCTCCACGATAGGTGTCGGGCTCGCCCTGGCGCCGCAGATCGGATCTTTCCAGCAGTTTCTGCCGGACCATGCATGCGCCGGCGCGTGCCGCTCCCTTGGGCACTCCTGGCCACGTGCGCGATCCGGTCCCCACCAGTTCCTTGACCAACTGCCTCAGATGATCCTGAAAAACACTAAACAGAGATCCGAAGTGGGGAGGATGGGCGGGTGGTGGAGCACCCACGGGGACACATCTCGAAGAACCACCGTTACTACGGTGAGTAACTTCTCTTTCTTCCTCGAGTGTCCCCGTGGGTGCTCCACGATAGGTGACTACCCAGCAGTAACCCAAGAAAGGAGGTGGGTAATCAGGTTATGTGCAGCTTGCCCCCGAAAGGACCGCTGTCGAGAGACAGGTATCCTCTTGGAATACCCTGTGTAGGGCATAATGCTTGGTGAAGGTGTCATAGGATGACCATGTCACCGCTCTGCAGATGTCTTTTAGCGCAATGCCCTTGAAAAAGGCCGTTGATGCCGCCACCGCCCTGGTGGAGTGAGCCCTAGGCGGGGCCAGTAAAGGAGTCTTTCTAAATTCATAGCACATTTTTATACAGGATACGATGTGCTTCGAGATTCTCTGCGAAGAGAGACCTTCTCCTTTTGATCTGGGAGCGAGAGAGACTAGGAGTCTATCTGTTTTTCAGAAGGACTTAGTCCTGTCTATATAAAAAGCCAGCGCCCTCCTCACGTCCAGGAGGTGTAGGCACGCCTCTTTGTTGGAGTTATGAGGCTTTGGATAAAACGAGGGTAAGACTATAGGTTCGTTAATATGAAACTCTGAAGAAACTTTCGGAACAAAGGCTGGATGCAGCCGTAAGGTTACCGCCTCCTTCGAAAATACTGTGCAGGGTGGTGTTGCCATAACTGCCGCAAGCTCGCTCACCCTGTGAGCTGACGTGATTGCAAGAAGGAAGGTCATCTTTATCGTAAGGAGACGGAGGGAAACTGTGGCTAAGCGTTCAAGCGGTGGTCCCGTTAGTGCGTTAAGCACCAGGTCCAAGCTCCACGAAGGTGGAAGCGGTTTCCGAGGGGGGTACAGGTTTACCAGCCCCTTCAGGAACCTGGTAACCATGGGATGGGCGAATACCGTGGGCCCTTCCTCTTCGTGTCAGAAAGCCGATATAGCGGCAAGGTGGACCTTCAACGAGGATAGGGAGAGTCCGCCTCTCTTGAGGTCCAGTAAGTATTCTAATATTACAGGTATAGGCACAGCAAGGGGAGCTAATTGCTTGGTAGAACACCATGCAGTGAATCGAGTCCATTTCTGCTTGTAGATCTTCCTGGTGGAAGTCCTTCTGCTACTTTCTAGGACTTGTTGCACTCCCTCCGTACATGTGCTCTCTAGGGAGCTGAGCCATGGATTAACCATGCTTGCAGTCGCAGGCCTCGGGGGTGTGGGTGCACTATAGACCCCTGGGCTTGCGTGAGCAGGTCTGGCGCCACCGGAAGGGGCATTGGTGGGCAGTCCGACATGCGCAGGAGTAAGGGGAACCATTGCTGTCGATCCCAAGTTGGGACTACTAGGATCATGCGGGCTCTCTCTCGCCTGGCTTTCTGCAAGACCTTGTGGATGAGCACTGTGGGAGGAAATGCGTAGAGCAGGGGGCCCTTCCACGAGATCACGAATGCGTCCCCCAGGGACCCCTGTCCCAGTCCTGCCATGGAGCAGTATTGTGGGCACTTCTTGTTGCGATGAGTGGCAAGCAGGTCTATCAGGGGAAACCCCCATGTGTGAAAAATCGGTCGTAGCAGATCGGAACGGATCTGCCACTCGTGTGTGAGTGCGAAGTGCCTGCTCAACTGGTCTGCCTGCACGTTGTGAGCGCCTGGTAAATACGAGGCTTTCAAAGTTATATTGTTGGCGATGCACCAGTTCCACAGGCGGACTGCTTCCACACATAAGGCATGGGACCGAGCTCCTCCTTGTCGATTTATATAAAACATGGTGGAGGTATTGTCTGTACTGATCCCAACTACTTTGCCTTGTATATGGTCTCGAAAGTGTTTGCAGGCGTTGAACACTGCTCTGAGCTCCAGTATATTTATGTGCAGCGACTGTTCTGTAGGGGACCACAGTCCCTGCATCACCTTTTCGCCCATGTGTGCTCCCCACCCTATGTGGGAGGCGTCGGTGGTGAGAAAGATAGATATTTGTGGTTGATGAAAGGGTACTCCTGTTAGCATGTTCTTGGGGTTCACCCACCATTGCAGGAATCTGCACACCTCTGTCGTGGGCGACACCACCCTGCGGATGGTGTGTGCTGCCGGTTTGTAGACGCTCGCCAGCCAGTGCTGCATGCTGCGCATGTGCAATCTGGCGTTCTGTACTACGAACGTTGCTGCTGCCATATGGCCTAGCAGCTGTAAGCACGTTAGAACTGGCACCGTGGGGCTGAAGGTGATGACTTGTACGAGGGAACCAATGGCGCGAAAGTGGGCATCTGGTAGATAAACCCTTGCTGTGATGGAGTTTATGTGTGCCCCTATGAACTCTATGTCCTGTGCGGGGTCGATCTTTGACTTCGCCAGGTTGATGACCAGGCCCAGCGAAGAGAACGTGCCTGCCGTAACGCGTATCATGCGTAGTACCTCTTCCTTCGAGGCCCCTTTCAGTGGGCAGTCGTCCAGATACGGGAATATAAATACCCCCTGTCTGTGCAGGTAGGCTGACACCACTGCCAGGGTCTTAGTAAATACTTTGGGGGCCGAGGAGAGGCCGAACGGCAGAACCTTGTATTGGAAATGTTCTTTGCCGACCATAAACCGGAGAAAACATCTGTGAGCTGGGTGGATTGTTGTATGGAAATACGTGTCTTTTAAGTCGAGGGCTGAGAACCAATCTCCATCGTCCAGTGCCGTAAGTATAGAGGCGACTGTGATCATCCGAAAGCGTTGTTTTTGTTTGCGCAAGTACCAATTGAGGCCTCGATGATCTAGGACGGGCCTCCAGCCTCCTGTTTTTTTCTCTGTAAGGAAGTATCTTGAATAGAACCCTTTCCCTTGGAGTTGCTCCGGCACTCTTTCCACTGCCCCTATAAGCATAAGATGGTCCACCTCCTGCTTGAGTCTCGCTTCTTGGGAGGCGTCCTTTAGATGGGGCCTGGGTGGAGGTTGTGGCGGTGGGAGCAACTGGAAGGGGATCGCGTAACCCGTGGCTATGATCTCCAGTACCCATTTGTCTGTGGTGATCTTTTGCCACTGGGCGTAGAATGGTCGGAGGCGATGATGGAACATTAGCTTTGGATGACATTGCGCGATGGTAGTGATAGTGCAGCCCTCAATCTGTCCGTCAAACTTGTTGCCTTTGGCCCTGCCCCGAGGATGCACGGCTCTGTTGGAAACATCGCCTGGGAGTTCTGTACTGTTGGTGCTGTTGATGCCGCCCTTGCTTGTAGCCCCTTTGGTAGTGAGCACACTGGGGTTGATACGGGTATCATCTTTGCTGAGGGTAATACTTTTTCTTCCTGTATGGAGGGGTATAAATCCCCAAGGTTCTGAGAGTAGCCCTTGAGTCCTTACTGGAATGAAGGACCGAATCAGTTGATTCAGAAACAACTTCTGTGTGTCAAAGGGGAGATCAACGATCTTTGCCTGCAGATCCCTCCGGATACCCAATGTCTGAAGCCAGGATTCCCTGCGCATGACCGCTGCCGTAGCCGTTGAGCATGCCGCCGTATCTGCTACATCCAGGGCGATCTGAACTCCTGTCCTCGAGGCTGCGTAGCCTTCCTGCACGATGGCCTTCAGCACCGGCTTCTTATCCTCTGGAAGTGAGTCCATGAGGGAAGTCAGCCTGGAGTAATTGTCAAAGTTATGGTTCGCTAGGTGTGCTGCATAATTTGCCATTCTCAACAGTAGGGTGGAGGAGTAGTAGACCTTTCTGCCGAATAACTCTAGCTTCTTGGCATCTTTGTCCGTTCCCCCTGTCTTGTACTGAGAAGTTTTCGACCTCTGTTGAGACGATTCCACCACCAGAGAATTTGGTTGTGGGTGACTGAACAGGAACTCCATGCCCTTCGCCGGGACGAAGTATTTCTTATCCGCTCTCTTGTTTATAGGCGGAGCGGACGCAGGGGTCTGCCATATCGTGGTAGCAGACTCCATAATTGCTTCGACGAGCAGAATAGCTATTTTGGAAGAGGCCGGAGGTCTCAGGTTTTTGAGGAGCTTATGGTGCTTCTCCTGCACCTCTGCTGTTTGGATGCCTTGCATAAAGGCCACCCTTTTAAACAGCTCTTGAAACTGTTTGAGATCGTCTGGGGGGTGGATGTCCCCTGGGGCCGTAGCCTCGTCGGGGGAGGATAGAGAGGAACCACTAGTGTAAGCCTCTCTGGATCCCTCTGGGTCCTGTTGACTGTGATACATCCTCTCACTGGAGGCTTGCGAGGGGAAATCTCAGGGTTCCAGAATCAACTCCCCCTGAAATATTTGCATTTCCGTCCCCGTCCGCGATTGCCCTCGGGGATAGAGAACCGTCTGAGGGGACCTGTCCCTGGGGGTATGCCTATGGTGTCTATGCCCCGCATGATAGGGGCGACCATGGCAACACGGGCACGGTTCCTGGGGTGGAGACCTGGACCACTCTCGAGGCGCATACCCCCGGTGTTTGGGGGAGCGAGATCGTCTGGGTGATTGAGACAATGGTGAGACTGATTTGTGATAGTACTCCAGGGGGTCAAATCCCAGAAAAGGCGAGGGTGGCCCGAGCCATGGTGATGCTGGCTGGAGGAATGGGGAGGGAGGCTCAGGGTAGACTGGGGGAGACCCCTGCCTCCTTGTTGGAGTTCACAGCATAAGGGGAGGGCTTAGAGAAAGCAGCCCTGCAGCCCTGTTTGGAGAAGGGCTGCGGTGCCGGGTTTTCTCTGCTGCCTTTCCCCTCCCCTGTGGGGCTGACTCCGCCCCTTTCCATGCCAGGGATCTCGGCCCCGCTGTCGGTGCCGCGCGGGTGGTCTCCCCCGGCGCCTGCAGGCCGCGTGCCTGTGAGCTCTGCACCGTTGGCGCCCCGGGGGTCTGTGCCACTAGCTGCGGTGCCGCCGGTTCCGGCGCTTGCCTGGCCGCCGCTCTGCCCGCGGTGTGGGCCGGCTGTTTGATTATCGGAGGCTCAGTCTCTGCCACGTGCGCTTCCGTGCCGCCACCGCTCGTCTGTGATTGCGGCTGGGGGCTATGTGCTGCACCCGTCCTGCTCGCTGTGGCTGCCGGCAGGGATCGGGTTGGCGAGAGATTCCTCCGTTTTTGCACTGATGGGGTGAGGAAAGCTGCCTTCCTTTTATGGGCCCCTGCGGGTCCCTCTTGTTGGGGCCGCTCCGGCACGTCTGGCTGGAGGGCCTTGTCAAAGAGCAGCATTTTTAGCCGCATTTCTCTGTCCTTCCTTGCTCTAGCTGTGAGCTTTGTGCAGAAGGAATATTTTTGGGTGACGTGAGATTCCCCCAGGCACCTAATACACTGACTGTGCCCATCGGAGGCCGGCATAGCTTCGTGGCATGACTCACACTTCTTGAATCCTGAAGAGGACATTGCGGTGAGTCTTTGAGTTGTTAATAGGGTACTTAGCACCTTCTCTGTGCTCGTTCCCCTCTCGGACCCAGCCTGCCGCGGCAGGAGGCCTAATGGCCTTACGTCCCCGGGCCTCCACTGCTCCTCTTGTTACTAAGGCTTTTATATACTCTTTTTTTTTTTTGTAATAAGAAAAACAACAAGCTAACTTAAAGACTGAAAGACTAAAAAGAAACTCTAAAAACACTTAAAACATTAAATACGCTGACTCTGGCCGCAGCCTGAGCGGATTCCGTCTGCAGCCGATGGCGGTTAAGAAGGAACTGGGAGGGACCGGATCGCGCATGTGGCCGGGAGCGTGCAAGGGAGTGGCACGCGCCGGCGCATGCATGGTCCGGCAGAAACTGCTGGAAAGATCCAATCTGCGGCGCCGGGGCGAGCCCGACACCTATCGTGGAGCACCCCCGGGGACACTCCAGGAAGAAGGAAAAATTTTTCCTTGTGCCAGTTCTGCAAACGTAGCTGGATTTCTGAAGACCCTGGCTTCATGGAGGAGCCACTATTTTGTCACCATTGACATAGAAGTTTGTGTTTTTCTTTAAGGCTCAGCTAATGAAGTTGCACACTCTCAGCTTTCAATGGAAAAAAAATCTAGCCCTCATAGGTGCAAAGAAAAGTTTGCATTTGTAACCACAGTGCAGCCTAAAGATATAAAAACACAGGAGACAGGAATTAAAATTAAGGCTTATTCTCTGAAAATCATTCAGTAAAGGGTGGCAGAATCACACCCTCTTGAGCAGGCTTTGCTTTCCATGCACATGAAAACAGGACACCAGGTAGACCAACACTTCTTAACCAATGAATCATGACCCTGGAAAGCAAGGTCACAAGCCAACCAGAGCGGGGATGTGAGGCACTAACAAAATGTATTGCAAACTATTATCACTGATACATTTTTTTAACTTTATTACTTTCATAGTAAATGCAAGGAGGAGGGGGGTCATGAAAATAACTGTGAATTGCCTGCTTGAAAAGATTGAGAAACACTAACACAGGCCAGACACGGTGGTCTCTACAGAGGTCCCAGATCACTGTTGAACTTTGTAACAGAAATGTCCTGACACTGCAATCAAAATAATAGTGTTGAGCTATGCATCTTTATGCACTTAATCTGTACTTAAGTGTGATAGGCTGTATGTCTTTCTAAGAGCAACTATTCTTTACTTTTGGTTTGTAACAAAAACAGTACATCTATGCAGCTGAGTTATTAAGTTCTACTTTAGTTTAAACCAAATACCACAGTACCATGGTTTGGAGGAGTGAAGGATATTGCATTAGTTGAGTCAGTAATTTTGCTGGCTAGCTAAGGACAGTGTCCCAGTTTTGCCTTTATGTCTGGGGTTCCAGGCAAAACCTTTGACCAGGTGCCAGTCTCAACATAACATTTGCTCTCAACTTACTTAATGAGCTCCAAACAACGGAGAGCAGAACTGCAGATAATCAGCATCAGCACAGACTTCTTCTCCTTGTGGTTTTTACGAAGTTTTGCCCATTTTGGACAAACTGCAACAAGAAAGAGAGAAAGTTATGACTTAAATGCCTACTGCAATGCTTAACTGCTCACATACATGACAAATAGCTGCCCGGCAAAAGAATATACTTCCTGCACAGGATTTCACAATCTCAGTTTGTAAAATATGTAAATTAAGATACTTCAAAAAATTAACAAACAAAATTTCTCATGTACCAAACAATGAAATAGGATTACCAAGCAGGCTACATGAATAAAAAAATTACACAAGAGTCAAAATGCAGTCATTGTGTAAACACGCACATATCCATTGACTTAACTTGTCCCTAACTTGGCAATGCAATTTTTTTACAGCAGTGCTTTATTAGCGATAAAAATCATTAAATGGGATACATTAATCACACAAGTACCATGAGAACGTAAAAGCAGATCTACTTAACCAGGGCAGAAGAGAATAAAAATTCCCATTATTAATATCAGTAGCCAGGAACAGGTAGAAATGGCACAATAAAATTAAGATAACACAGTTAGGCCTTGTCTCCGCCGGGGGTGGCATATAGGAGACGTGCAGTTACACCATGCGGTGAAAAACGCAAGCTGCATCAACACTATGCATGGCAGTGGGAGGAGGGAGCAGGGAATGGCTCCAGCTATGCGCAATGGCCAGAGCCTTTTCCTGCTGCCAGTCTTAGTGCACTGCCAGGAGTCTTTCACTGTAGCAGGGAAAGGCCCTAGCAGTGGGGACATGCCAGAGCCTCTTTCTTGGCTACCTTGTCCCCTGCCCCCAGTCCTTTGCTATGGCCAGAGCCTGTGACAGGGAAAGGCTGCAGCAGGAAGGAGGTTGTGGACGCTGCACTGCTTAAGGCAGCAGTATAAGCAAGGGGGCAGGCAGAGAGCTGACATATGCCATAAGCTTCTGGCATGTCTTTATTTACCAAAACCTCACTGTCTGCAATGCTATTTATGCCCATGCTAGGCAGGCTTGTACTGTATGTACTCTGCACACTGCTGTCAGCACAGACATAACCTTACATATTTAACAAAATGCGACCAAATATTAAAAATATTTCTCAAATATTATTTAAAAGCAAAACTGAAATATTTTGATGCAGAATAAAGTCTTGCGGAATACAAAGATGCAGAAGCACAGAAGACACACTATAACTGAATTCACGAATATTTCAAGACTAAGATTAATTTTAAGTGAGTAGATGCGCAATATTATCTTATGTATGCCATGAAGATTCTACTTCCTCTTGAATACTGAACTAAAAAATGTTATCTAAGCCACAGTCCTTGCAAACAATATTTTACTCACTTTCCTTCAGGTAAGAAGAAAAACTGTGGGTGAGGTCATTGGCTGGAAGGAAACACGAATCTGAAACCGTAAGAGACAAAATACTTTGTTGACAGACTTGCAATAGGACAATGGAGTGCATTTATAAATTTACAGCACAGTATAAAATACAACTCTTAAATCTTTCTTGGATTAATCTACCAGTAATGTTTATTCTTTGAAAACTATGGCAGATTGCACTCTGAAAAGGCAAAAGTTCACGGTCTCCACTACGAACCAGCAACAGCAGTGAGCTTGTAAACTATTTAACCGAATCATGGTAAAATCTATAAACACAGTTTTAAATCCCTCCTCAATTATCTGAATGTTTGTCTCCCCTCACCCTCCTTAAGCCCAGCAATACACAACTGACCACCTATATAATGGAGGGTTTTCATATGTCTTTGTGGCATCAATCAGAAGCCATAGCCAGAAGCATTATGATTTTTTGGACCATTGGTCCAATCCAGCATGGCAAGTCCTACATTCACGAGTCACTAAAACAATGAGGATTGTACTATAGAATAAAAGTAAGACATGGGTCATTCTCATATCAATGGGGTTATTTTTCTCATGGAACTCTCACATTGCACAGCTCAGTAAATTATGTTCAGTCACAACTATATAAACATTTACATGCATTTTAATTCTCCATCCTCAGTTGGAGGCCTCCTCAATGACACTCGCTCCATCCTAGATATAAATCTGCCAAATTTTACCCAGCTGCTAGTCCCCATTCAGTTAGACCAATAACTGCCAAGTGCCATTAGTCTCCTCTCCCTTTTTGTAAGCATGCACAAACTCACACTTTGAACACCAACTTCGATCTGCATCCTACAGCACCGTCACAATAGTGCATGAAACTTGGCACCAGGCACCTCTTTAGGAGGGGGTATGTTTGCCAATGTGTCTGTATTTGGGTAAGTTTATTTGTTTTAATTCTGATAAAAAAAGCTTGATTACAAAATCTCTCTAATCGCTTGTTGTGAAATACATTACGCATTAACTAAGAACATTCTTGTGTCTATCTGAAAACTTTAGTGAGCGGACGCACAAGATACATGCTTCCACAATATTTGTGAAAAGCACCAAAAATAGGTAGCTTTTTTTCTCATACTGTAAGTGTGGTACCCCTTTAGAATTTCATTTAATGTAGGATGGCGTAAAATTCGAGCCTGGGTTATTTTAAATTGGCAAATACAGAAGGACTTGTGCTGAATCACTGGTCAGAGCTGTACTTGCCAGTTTAACAGCTTTCCTTCTGTTTATCTGTCAATGTCCTTTAATTTTCTGTTGCTGAAGGCTTAGCTGTGCACCACCAGAATCCAGACTCTAACCCCTTGTACTAAAATGACTTCCCAATAGCTTACTTAGAAGCTGGTGTGTAAGAGGCTGTGAGGGTGCTCAGCACCTTGCAGGATCAGTTCTTGATTTAGGCTTTTTTTTTTTAGTATTATTATTTACAAGATGTACCTCCCCTGCACTGTAGGGTAAACCGCTAAGATTTCAAGTGCAGTTTTAATTCCAAAGGTGAGGCTATCACCACTGAATGCATCCAAAGGGCAGCATGGAAAAGACTACAGGGAGTAATTTCGCTGCTCTAATGTCAATTTTTGGTTCGGTCCTCTTTTCATTTCTTCAGGGTAATTGTGTCATCTATCTTTGCCATTGTTTGAGCAAATGAGGGCCCAGCCCAGTCTGAATACAGTAACTCATATTAAGGACTTAATAATGCTGAACAATTCAGAAGAAGATGTGGAAGGATACAGCTCTTAATTTTCTGACTTCAAAAGGGAACAAAATATAGGTTCTAGGTCAATGACTATTTGCACCAAACCAGCAGAAATGGAATGCTAACAATATCTTTAAAAACCCAGAAAGGGTTAAAGCCACATAACTACAGTCTGTAGCAGCCAGAAATCACGTTTGCTCAAAGATGAACATCCGTGCTTAGTATTTTGATAACACGACTAAACAACTTCAAGTAGTTGCTCTCCATTCTGCCCAGTGACTTGATATGAATGAGTTGACAGCTACAGAAGCCACCAATGCCTTCGGCTTTGCAAGTTTCCAATTCCTCCTTTAAAAAAAAAAGGAAAAAAGGAAAAAAAAAAAAAAGCCACCCCAGACCCAATCCATATTGAAATGGGTCACTTCATTAGCCTAAAGGCCTTTCTTAATAGGAAAGTGACACAATATTGTTATTTGCCCAAAACCCTGTGGATTTAGAATTATAACATGTAAGCATTTCATAGCAATACAAAGGAGGGAAGAGACTTCTCTGGGTTTGAGGATGCAATGTGTCAGCAACGGCAAAACTCTCTCCTGATTCAAGAAGAAAGATAAACTAACCCTAAAGAAAGAAGTGAGGGTCAGTCTCGGATCGTATGTCTTTGCATGAAGCTGGTAAGAGAGAGAGTGCTCTTATCTACAAAGACAAGATTTAAACATTCAAAAACAGAGTGCCACACGACTGCCCATGGTGTGGGCAGAAGGCAGAAAGAGTTCTGTGAATATCAATGAGAAAAAACGAGAGAGAGCAGCCTAACGGACTTGATGCTGGGGCCTTTTTGGCTCAGAGTATACATCATCAATAAATAAGAAGATCTCAGAGTATCTTCTTATATAACACAACAACAAAAATTAATGCTCCAATCAGGGCTCAAAATAAGGAATTGTGAAACTTTTTAGGCTAACACTGTTAAGGGGTGAAGTAAGCTACAGGAGGAGAAAAAAAAAAGCATCTCTATCTAAACCCAAGACAATTACAATTGTTTTCATTACAAACCACTCCTCCCATACACACACTTGCTTTGTGAATTGAAGCTTCTGGAAGATGCTGCACAGACAGTACTGAAAAACCAGTTCCACTTTATCCACAGAATAAAACACACACCTCTTCACCTGGGAGGACAAGATGGGAGTTCAGCCTCTAAGCCCTGCCCATTTTATCACTGGGCTCAGGAGTCACTCTTTCCTGTCAGACTGCTGACACGCAGCCACTTTTGACACAACATCCATCCTCTAGGTCTGGACTAAAAGTGCCAGCTCATTTCATGTAGCTTACCAAAAGAGCCAACAGAGGAATCAGAGCAGCATCTTCAGAATTCCATAACCAATTCAGAATGGCGTCTGATTCTTCCTACTTGAGAATTTACCTCAGCTCAGGTGAAGCCTTCTGCTAAATGTATAAGTACAGTTCCACTAACCACAGGAATAAGACCATTTTGCTGGCTCTCAGTACCCTGGAAACCATTACTTGGAAATCCCTGCACTTCCATAAAAAAAGAAACTTCCTGAAATTAACGTTCTGTGATGAGTGGTTACATTGAAACAATGCTTCCTTTCATTTCCTTGACAGCACCATTTGGAAAACAAAACCACTTACTTATTCCAAAAGAACTCATAAGTCACCTTAAACAGCGTAGCAATACCCCAATGGTTTTCAACCACTGCGCTACATGCCGCAAAAACTGCACAAGTGTGCCATGAAATGTTGTCAATTTTCCCTCACTGTGGCTCTTTGCAGCACCACCCCAGGGGGAAGCATAGCTTGGTGGTTTGAGCTTGGGTCTGCTAAACCCCTGGTTGAGAGCTCAATCCTTGAGGAAGCCATTTAGAGGTCTGGAGGAAATAGATTAAAAAAAAAAATCTTTCAGGGATGGTGCTGGGCCCTACCAAGAGGGCAGGAGACTGGACCTGATGACCTCTGAAGGTCCCTTCCAGCTGTATGAGATGCGTACGGTAAGGTCTCAGAGTGCGCGAGGGTTCCTTTCCACACACCCTCGCGTATACCTGGATTTCGCATAAGTGGAGGTCCAGCTTTTTCCCTGGCAGAACACATGTTCTGCAGCCAGGGAAGCAGCAGAAAGGGAAGTCTTGGGCTGGGGGTGGCAGCTGGGGAGGGTTAAGCCTTAGGTGGGTTAGGGCTGCAAGGGGATGAGGAGTAGAGTTGAGCACGGGTGGTGAGCTGGGCTGCAGGGAGGCAGGGAGTTGAGCTGGAACCAGAGCCATGCATGGGTGGTGAGCTGGCAGGGTGGTTGCACCGGGGCGGGGTGGGGTGGCTGGCTGGCTGGGCAGGCAGCTTGTGAGCTGAGGGGTTGCACTGGAGCTGCGGGGGTGGGGAGGAAGGCAGGCGGCTTGTGAGCCAGGGGGTTTGCAGCAAAGCCGTGTGGGGCAGGAGTGGGAGGTGAGTGAGCGGCTTGTGAGCCAGAGGGGTTTGCAGTGCAGCTGCGTGGGGTGGGGTGGGGTGAGCAAGAAGGGAGCCACGCGGGGCAGGGGGACGAGCAGATGGCATGTGAACCATGGGGATTGCACCGGAGCCACGGGGGGAGGGAGGCGGGTGGCTTGTGACCCAGCAGGGGGTTTGCACTGGTGCTATGGGGGGCGGTGGTGGCTTGAATCAGAGCTGCTTGCAGGCAGTTAAAACCGGGCTGGAGGCTGGGGGTGGGGGCATGAGCTGGAGCCATGTGAGAGTGGTGGTAAGCCAGAGCCAGGCATGGGCCTGCGAGGTGAGCCGGAGCTAGGGGGGAGCTGCTCTGTGGCCATGTGGAGCTGAGGGAGGTTGAGCCAGGGCAGGGGGAGCGACTGAAAACAGAACTGGAAATCAGCTGCATGGTTTACAATAGGAATTGGGGTAGGACACGTGGGAGTGGGATCGCGTACTCTGAGACCTTACTGTATCTCCACATATTAGAACTGATGATCCTGCATTCGCTGGGACTCAAGTAGCAAAGCTGCCTGTGTCCCAGCTGGTGCAGGGATCATCAATTCCCCCACCCCTCCTGCCAATGGTGGGTCTTTGGAGAGCCACAGTAAGGAGAAATGCCAACCTCACAGGACTTCATTTGTGCCAGGAAGCAGCTGAAATGCTGCCTCCTGACCTGAATGACCTGGCGGAGAACCTGTCCCCCCACTCCCTGCTGCGGCAAGGTGGAAGTTTAAATGTTGCATCCTGGGTCCAACAGGCAGATAGCGGGGGAGCTTGCTTTCAATGGTTACCCTTTTACTTGACATCCCTAGAATGGCACTGAACAGATTTTGAAAATGTGTCTGTGCTGGCTGTCTATGACCCAGTGCTCTGTGGAGGATTTGAAACATTAATCCATTTGATCCCTGTTTAGCTTGCTGTACGCACTATGCTGCAAGCATCTCTAGTGAAACTGTAACCACAGTAAAGGCAAGTAAATGTGACTTTTATGAGCAATCGATTCAGCTGAAAAACGTGGGTGTGCCATGGAACTCTTTGTCTCGCTGAAGTGTGCCAGGCTGCTGAAAAGGTTGGTAACCCCTGCAATACCCTACATGAAAAAAATTCCCGTAAAACCCACTAGAACTCAGATTTGGCTTAAGAATTTGTTTATTTCCTAATCCCCATGCCCCCAACAAAAGGAAATGAATAATACATGTCTTTAATGTGGCACATTTTACCTGGCAGTTTTAACTCCTCTAATTCAATCACCGAACGTTTAGTACCAAAGTGTTGATTAAGCAGCATTTGTAGGTCTTCAGGGACGCCTGGTTTTGGAGACGATTTTGCAAGAATATCAGAAATTTTCTTCTGCAAACAAAAGTAAAAAAGGAGATGTGAGATATTTTCAACATGGTGTTTACTCTGACAATCTAACGATACTCTGTAAGAGTACGTTTCATCATAATCTTATGCAGGTAAAACTCAGTCCTAAAGTCCTTATATTTGGGCAAAACTCTGATTGACTTCATTGGGATTGAAAATTAGAGAACTGGGTCCAGAACCTGTGAAGATGCACTGTGAAGTAAAAAGCAAAATATCTTTACTGCGTACCTCCGTTGTGTAGTCTATATGCAATACTGTCATATTAGAATATTCTCAAAGGTTGTGCTGGGGGTGTAGGTGGGTGATAGATTTTTTAATTTATTACTTTAGCAGTGTTGCCAAGTATCACAAATGTAACACAAGTCTTATCCATAATAAGTGTTTTTTCTTAAAGCTCCCGTTCCAGGACTCAAGAGATTACTGAACAATCTCATTTCTAATTTAAATTGCATGGAACATCTCATCTCTTGATTGCTTAGAACAGCTTGGAAATGTGATTACAGAATACCCTAACAGCTCAAAAACCAAAAGGCAAAGAAAACAACATTCAACATTTATTTTAATAACGTGAAACAACCTATTAGGTATTACTTAATAAATATTTTGTTAGTCTTTAAGGTGTTACTGGACTGCTTGTTATTTGTGAATCTACAGTCTAGATGTTCCTCTGAATTTATCTGAAATATTATTTGTATTATTTGGTGAGGATCTAGTTCATGATTTTTGAATGATGGGGTGGCAATAATTCTCTAGCAATATCAAAAATACTAGATCCTCATTACCATCTCTTTGTTTGAGATCTTTCTAGGACCAAAGATATGTCATGAATCGAAAACCTAAATTACAATGTTAAATCTCCAACTGTGGGACAGGAGCAGGGTGCTGGGTTGTACATCATACAGCCACTTCAGCAGTTGAAATGTCAAATGCAGTATTATATGTCAACACTTTGAGAATATTTTCTTACATCTTTTCAAAAATTCTGAGCAGTCTATCTTTTACAAGCAGTCAGGAAAATGGTATTTTATAAACAAATCCCACAGTTAGGGCTTGATCTTAATCCCATTTAAAGGAGTCAGAGTTTTACCATGCTTAGCCGTTATAATTTCACTCTTTAAATTAATTTAATTAATTAATTAATTAATTAATTAAAGGAAAAAGAACCTGAATCCCTCTTTATTTAAATGATCTTGCTGCTTTTAAAAACAGGAGTTTTTCAAGCACAGAAAGCATCTTGGCAAGACAATGGGGCAAACCTAACACGAACAAACCACACACAAAACAAACAGTTCTGTAACGCCTTCAGGACTAAATCTGAAGATGTGGATCTTACCCACAAAAGCACATTACCCAATAGGTTTGCTATTCTTTAAGGTGCTACAGAACTGCTTGTTTTTTGTGAGGCTACAAACTAACATGGATACCCCCTGAGGCTACATCTACACTATGAAATAAAGTCAAAGTTTTGTGGGCTTTATAAAGTTTCCACATCTGCCCACAAAGTCAACTTAGTGCAACCCCACTAAGTCACCAAAGTTCCATTTTTGCAGCTGTGCATTGTGGGAACTTATCCCAGAGTCCCCTCGGCTCTGTGGCATTCTGGGTTTTCTTGCTGGTGTGTTATGGGAAAGAATGCCCAGCATGCGGTTGTGGGTGTGTGATGTCATCTTCCTAGAATGCATTGCCCTCATTCCCCTCCCATTGGAAATGGCCATTTTTCTGAAGACTCTTTCCCCGATGTTACACATTGTTTGAGTCATCCGCATTATAGACACCATGCCCAGCCCCAAGCCGCCATGCAGCAGTTACATTTCTAAGCGGTCACTGCTGGGACTGTGCTTCATTCTGTCTCTTTTTAAAGAACAGTGACTTTTAAAAATAATCTGATTGTACCATGTCAACAGGTCGCTCAACTAATCCCACACCTGGTGAAAACACACCAAACTGTTGGGCTTCAGAAGGTGAAGCCCATGAGGCCCAAGTAGAACAAACTGGCTCCATGAGACTAGGGAAACACTTCATATTATTCTCAAGGGAAGAGGGAAAATTTGGGAATCCCAGGGGAAAAAAACACCAAACAGGTGGGCTTCAGAAGGTGAAGCCCATGATACTCAAGTGGAATAAACTGGCTCCTTGCGACTACGGGGAGACTTGGTATCATTCACAAAGAAAGACGGTGCAGTGCAAAAGTGGTAGTATATTGGTAGTGTTTCTGGCTAAAGTGAGGAATGCACTAGGTGAGGAGACCCTTAGAAGTATTTGTTCCAGACTCATTATGAACCCCCCCAAGACTAAAAAGAAGAGAGCAAAATAATCAAAGAGGGTGTTGATGTCTATGGGCTATTGGAAGGAGCCATCACCCCAGTCAGAAGTGGCTCGAGAAGAGAAAGCAAAGCTAAGGAAGCATTAGAAGATAGAAAAGTTGGGGAAAGAATGAAGTGATTCCCTTGCCTCTTCTAGTAAAGAGACAGAGCCCACAAGATCCATTCCTTCATAGGAAATCTTCCCCTGAGCCAACAATTTGGAAAGGGAGAGTACTGGTGCCTTGCGGGTGCCTCTGGGGGACCAGCACCCAAAAATATCAGTTGCCAGGGGCCAGCCCCCCCGGCATGTCAGCCCCTGAAAATATCAGCTGGCAGGGGGCGGCTGAGTGACCTGTTGACATGGTTCAATCAGTTGTGTGTCTGGGGGGGAGCAGCCCTGAAAATATCTTCTGTCAGGGACCTGAACCCCAGCAGGTGTTGCCTCTGGGAGTCCAGCCCCCGAAAATATTTGCCACCAGGGTCCAGACGCCCTCTCCCCCCCCGCAGCGCTTGGTAAGCCCCAGAAAATGTGAAGTGTAGAAAACTAGTTTCTTGCAGGGAAGAAGCCCTCACCCCACGCAGGGCAGGATGCTGTCTGGAAGCGTGGTGCGCACTGCACAGCCAGCATGTGGTATGGTGGAGAAGGGACTAGCCTGCCAGCTGCACGGTGCCTGGGGGTGGGGGCAGGGGCGGGGAGGGGATTGCTGCCCTGTGTAAATGGGAAGCACAGAAAAGAAGTTTCTCAGCCTCTCCTGCTACACCCTGTGCAGGGATGAAGCCTTTCAGGGCAGGACATGCCGCTGCCTGCTGTGCCACTGTCTGGTCCTCACAGCCAAGTTGCCATGTAGTATGTGTGTGTTGGCGGTTAGCCTGCCAGTCAAAACGAGATCCTGGTTTCCTGCTGGCTCCATTTTGGGGCTCTTTTTCATGGTGAGATGCAGTCGCCATGCTGCCCATAAAGAAAATGAATACAAATAGTTGGGCTTCCTGTTTCCTACTTCTTGCACACCTGGAGAGCAGCGGAAGTGAACGCAGCCAGAACAGCCACATTCTCGGCATTGTGGGACATCCCTGGACGCTGACAAAAGTAATGTTGTTTCCACACTAGCATTAATTCGACCTTTAAAATTCGAACTTGGCATTACGCTGCATCCGAGGGTCAGGGTTTTTAAGTTGAGCTTAGTGCCTCTTAAAATCGACCTCATGGTATTTGTAGTGAAGACAGTCACATTGGACTATTGAGTTAAGTGCCTTAAAATCGACTTTATGCTGTAGTTTTGACAAAGCCTGAGACTATGGACAAACCTAACAGCAAGACTGTGAACTCTTTATTTGTGTTAGTGACGTGTTACTGGCTTGAACAATCCTGAGACTAAAGGGATCGTAATCTGGCCCTAAAATAGATCTTGAAACCACACAGGCCAAGATTTTTGTCCAGTCCCAAAGCACTTAGTTCCTGATCCAGAGCCTTTCGAAAGCACTGGGAGCTTTGCAGCGAACTCTGGCACAAGTCCTTGCAGTGTCTCAGTGAACAGCACTAATTAAAGTTCCATCCTGATTGGGTAAAATTTTCCTGCTGCATAATAACTGCAAGCTGCACCACTTGGAGGAGTTTTATAGAGCATAGTTATCTAACAGATAATAACCCAACATCAACAAGACTCTTTCTGCTTAGTACCACAGAATAATTGCCGTTTCAATGGCCCATTACATCATTCACTGACTCACTCAGTCCTGCTGGAAAAATATGGTTCTCTTGAGGAAGATGCTGATGTTAACAAGAAATTCCATAACAGCCAATGCTAGGACACCTGATCATACACTTTTTCTTCAAGGAGAGATGCGGGTGAGGGTGGCGGGGGTGGGGAAGAAATGTTCTTCACACAGGAAGTTTTATTATTTTTCTTCTAACTCATTCCAGATGCTTATGGAGCAAAGGGTTTTATTTAATTAACTATTTATAAGAGAGAACAACATTAGTTTGGGACATATAGGTTAGGGTGATAAATTCTTCATGATAATTGCTTGACAGGCTGTGTGTCCAGACTTTGTGGCATATTACCACTGAAACGAAAGGTCTAACTAAGCCTCTACTGTTTGCATGAAAACTGTGGAGGTTTATTTTAGGACTAGTCACCCACCCATTTTCATCATGGGATGCATTTGTTTTGGCTGCGGTAAAAGTGACATAGTTATTACTGCCAGAGCTGCATTTAGGGCAAAATCCTCCCATCCCTTGTGGTGTGTGCAAAGTCTAATATAAAGCCAAAATCCTGTGCACCGGCTCTGTAAGACAGCTAAGATTTTGGTCTGTGCAAAAGACAACACATTTTGTGCCATGTCATCTCCACCAGGATTGTGGAGGGTGCCCCTGGGGACACCCAAGGGTCATGATCAGAAAATCAATACATAACAAGACACCCAGCATCTCTGCTGTGGGGAGAAAGGGGACTAACACACTATTGCCCATGAAAAGCAGTAACATCTGCAGTCTGGCTGCAAAGGTGAGATGAGGTGATTCTGTCTCCCCCAATGTCCTTTCAATCTCTGCATTAAGGTCTTCTACTCAACTTTGCACACAAGTTGTGGTTGGGTACATAGATGTGAAGCAGGTCTTGACTGTAGTTGAGAGAGGTTCTCTTCTAGGATAGAGTTGGGTTTTTTTTCTCCTTCCTAAAACTAGCCACAATGCTGTATTCCCAGCACACTACACCCAGCAAAACCAGCTTGTAATGCCATATCACTGGCATTGTGCTGTCCCGAAACTGACCTGTGTTATAAAAGCAACTGCACCCATCCAGCCCCTGAATGTCATTTGTGCTAAACTTTTTAAAAGAAGAAAAGAGGGGAAAGTTGACAGTACCTTCCTTCTCCTTTTCACCTTCACAGTGCTTTCTTCCTTTTCCTTGGGATGAATTAGAAAACATTCTGCAGGCTGCAAAGCACAGGTTGTAAAAAGAGATTTAGTTTCAGGGATACTTTTACCTCAGAACACCACAAAATGGGAGGGTGTGGGGGCAAAAGTTGGGTACAGAGATTAGGGTACTGGTGGGAAAAAAAACCACATACAGGTTTGGGGTAAAACTCTGTTTTGTTACAGTGGTGTAAATCTGAAATAACTTCTGGAACTATTTTATACTCACACTTATGCAACAAAGAACAGAATGAAAGCACAAAACCCTGAAACACATGAGTCATAGGCACACTTTTATCACCCAGTTTATAGTAGATTTAAAACAATTTTCTCTCCCCTTCAATATGTATGTGCCTTTAGCGCAGAGCAAGTGCACCTGTATTTTCCCCTTGCAAGGGCTCCTATTCTAGACTCCTGACTCCTCAGTTGTCACCCTCTTGGTCAGAGACTCCAGACTCTCATCTTTCTGACTTGGGTTTCTCCAGGCTGCACAGTTTCTTGTCCACGGTCTATTCCCCACGTGGGTAACCATGTTACCCTGTAGCTTCACACATAACAAGCAGCCCTGTAGCACCTTAAATACTATTAAAATTTATTAGATGAATGTTTATTTGGCCAGTCACCTCAGGAAACGGGCCTTACACACGAAAGCTCATGACCTAATAAATGTGCTAGTCTCAAAGGGGCTGCAGGACTGCTTGTTATTTGTGAATTCCTCAACAGCTCAGACTGAGTCTGCAAGCCTGCTTTGCCTTCTCCTCAGAGGGAATAAGCAGCATAATTGCTCACAGGTAGAAAGTACCACACTGTTTGTCCTTGGGACCTTGCTTCAAAGGACTGGATTGGAAGGTGGGAATTTGCATTCCCCTCTCCCTCAGCATTTCCTGCAATACCCACTCAAATAAAAATTCATTTTTGTTTCACCCATTTTTAAAAGATTCTTTTGAAGCTCTTATAACACTTCCTAGCGTTTAGATTGTCATGTCTTTCCAGCAGAGTTATTACATACGATCCCTCAATTATATACAAACATTTACATTTGTAACACAGCAGTCCCTTGAATTATACGAGGGCTCCATTCCCATGCACCCTTGCATAACTCAAATCTCGTGTAAGCTGGGGGGCGGCTTTTTTTCCGGTGGAGCGCACGTTCGGCAGCTCCTTTTGAAAGGTTAATCCTGGGGTTGGGGGGGCAACTGGGGAGGGTTAAGCCTGGCGGTGGATTGGGGCCATGGGAAAGGGGCAGAGGGGTTAAGCCTGGGGTGGGTTAGGGCTGCAGGGGTCTGGGGAATGGAGTTGAGCAGCGGCCGCGCGGCCCTGTTGTGGGTTGAGCTGGAGACATGCACGGGTGGGGGAGGGTGAGGCAGAGCTGTGTGCGCGGGGCGGGGGAGGGTGAGCCAGAACTGCACACGGGGGAGTGGTGATCTGGAGCTGCGCACGTGCCCACAGAAGGTATTGAACCAGGACTGTGTGGGGGTGGGGAGGGGGTGCATTGAACTGGGGTTGAGCCAGGGCTAGGGGCAGTGGGATTTTGAGTTGTGCTTAACTCGCGTAATGTGATTTAAGTGCAATTCAAAATCATGCATTTCGAGGGATTGTTGTACAACGAACCCCCAAAACACGTAAACTTAATTCAGTAAGGTTTCTACAGGATTGCAGGAAATGGCCATCTCTGTTACAGTAATGACCATAGCTTCTCTTTCCATTTCCAGTCTCCACTTAAATATGTGCACAGAACCATTATTTTTAATAATTTTCCATTGAAACTAGCTTAGACTCATTGACTATTTTGCTCCACTTAGACACACAAGACTCCTTGGGCAGTGGCACAGTGTAGGCCTGGTGAGCTGATAAACCCAGGAATACAAGTATTATTTCTTCACACACTACTCCACACCACATAGAAGTGAAATGTTCAGACGAACTAAATGCAGCGACTGCCTTTGTTGATAGCTTGGAATCTTCAGTGACTTAAGCAACAGATGCAGATAGACCAAGTGTCATATCCTCCTGCAAGTATTGTTTCTTCTGCTCTTGCTCATGCTGCAGCTTTTTGCAAATCGCCATCATAAAAATGACTTGTGTTTTTTCCTTCTGAAATGTACTGTGCAGACTACCTGCTGATTTTGACCTGGCTTCATGTGCTCTGCATCTTTTTCTGCTATTTTTACACAGACGTTTTAAAAATGCAGAAAAACAGGAAATTTATGTTGAGACCTTTGATTCATGAACTAAAATGCCATGGATTCCATGTTTGTTAATCACAGACAGAACATAAAATGTTTCCTGTGTTACGTTTCTTATGCAACATCTGTTCACATGTCACCAAGTTACTGAAAAACCAAAATGTAAACTGACAACATTCTTGTGTCTGAGAGAGAGAGAGAGAGTGAAAGTTTACATTCCAATTAGGCCATAAACAGAATTTGGGAGTGACTGACAAAATAAACATTTAAAATGGAGACAAAGTATTCTTTTCATTTTGGGTCCGCCGACAGCCTGTGAATTAATTAAACTATCAAAATATTCTGTGGACTGAAAATATAGATGTTAATAATTCCATTCATTTCTTTCCAGACTGGTTTCCAGACACCAAGGTCACAACAGAATAGTTTCTGGACTGTGGATTAGACAGGAGTGAAACGGATTAAATCTGTAATTTAATATGAACCAGAAATTGAGGATTTAAGTGAAATACAAACATTAAAACATATCTGATTAGCCAACTTTCTTGCAGCAAAAGAGCTGAATTATACTGTAATGAATTTGTGGCCTTGCGATGCCACGTATCATTGCCTCATGAAGTGTCAAAGCTGCTTTGGGGCAGAATCTTTTAATATTTAAACTGAACAAAGATTTCTGTGAGGGATATCATAAGCCACAGTTAAGGTGTATAATTCCATTCAGTAGGAGGCACTGCTACACCAGCTTATTCTTTGCAACATTCATTTCATTTTAAATGTCCAACTACAGGTAGTGCTGGCAAAATACTGTACTGATAGCCTCGAACTCTTCTGTTTATCTGCAGCACAGGTATAGGTGGGCTATCATGGTGTAAGCCTCGCCTTACATTATTCTGTCAAAGATCCCCGTCATGACCACAAGGTGGATAGAAGTTCACTCCCCATAGCCCCATTCAGTCCTTCATTTCTCTGCAGAGACCACTGAAAAAGGTGGCAATAAATGCCAGTGGTGTTGCTGGCATTTGTCCGTCACAAGCTGCAATGATACTACAAGCTTCCTTCACCTATGCCGCTGCGCAGCCTTCACACAGTTAGAACTTTCAGCTAGTATGGACCTTGGGCAAATTGAAAACTGAAGACCTAAAGCAGAAAGGTTCTTATTTCATTCCTAATCCCGTCATGTCCACCCACTTCACACCTGCGTATGGCACCTTCAAGGGAGCAATACAAGGAGCCCTTTAAAACGCCATAGTGGGTTATGGAAGAGCTTACTTCCCAGTTTTGTCACTGATTTTGCTGCATCTTTTATTATTAAGCACATCCTGTGTGGTGCTGAGCATCCTCAATTCCTGCTGATGTCAGTGGGAGTTGAAGGTGCGCAATGTTTTGCAAAACTGGGCTCTAAAAGTATCCATCATTTGGAACCCAGTCATTCCTCACTGAAGTCTAATGGCCATTTCAACAAGGGCAGGTTCAGGTTGTCTCCTTGGGTGTTGTACAAACATTTAAATAATAAACTATCAGAATCTTCAGGTAATGTCAACATTAAAAGACTGAAACGTCACTTAGCCCCCTACACCACTGCACAGTCACCTGACACAAGCCTGGGAAAAGAGATGGGTTGTGCACCCTAATGTACCTGTATAAAATGAACCAAATTATCACTGGAGTCTCTTAAGATTGGAACCTAATTAATTCATGCAATGCAGCAGTACTAAGCAAGAAATCCAGATAGCAAGTGGAGCAAAGCACATTAATTTAGGGTGAAAAGCCTGATTTTATTATGTTTTACTATCTGTATGATCAATATGGTCATAATCTTACTAACCTGTTTTCTTTTCTTCAGTGCAGCAGGTTTAATGTCTGCATCAGGTTGCACTGGTTTACTTGTGTTGGTTGATTTTTCCATTTCTTCATCATCAGAAGGATCTGAGAAAAATTAATTTTTTTAAACCACACCTCTCAACTTTCCATTAGAAAACATCTTAACATAATACTGACAAGAACTTCCAAGAAGTGGGGAGAGGATTGACAGTATGTCAGACCCAATGTATTTATGTAAAACAACTTCAGCAGCAAGTAGAAGAGTTCCAAAATACAAGTTACTGAAGATTGCTTCTATAGTCACTTAATAATTTCAAACTGTTCTCCCAACTCTGTGGAATTCAGGGAATAACTTGCCACATGCAGAATTATTAGTAGCCATTTATAATCCATCCAAGAAATCTTAAGCACATTCAGCAGAATGACCAAAAAACATTCATCCATTGTTGTCCACTACAGTTCTATAAGTTTGGTTACATTGCTCAGCTTCCTTTCAAGACAAATAAAAGCTGAACCTGATCCATGGCCCAAGATTTCCTATATGCAGTTGTGGGCCAATCCTAATAAATTACAGGTAGATCAACAAATCAGCGACAACACTACTGACAGAAAATAATTTTTAAATCATAGGACTGCTGAGAAAACGTCCCTTTTTTGCTGGATTTGTTGGCGTGTCTCTTGGAAGAAGTCAGATACTCTTTCTCTCCACCCCCCATTAGATAAATAACAAGACTTAGCACTTTGAGGAAAAATATCTCATTCTGAAAGTTCAAACTAATTGATCTATACAATCAAGAACATAAAACCTGGTAACATTTTATTCTTGAAATATCACTCTCCCTGTGTACACATATATCAATTCTAACAAAACAAAAAGCAGTCAAGTAGCACTTTAAAGACTAGCAAAATAGTTTACTAGGTGAGCTTTCGTGGGACAGACCCGCTTCTTCAGACCAGAGCCAGAGTCACTATAGGGGCTCATCTGCATACTTGACTCAGTCTAATTTTTGATCTTCCCCCCCACCCCTGCACTCTCTGATCTGCTCACCTTGATTATCTTTTTCTGATTTGTCCTCCTTGCTTACTGTTTTTGGTTCTCTGTGTCTTAAATATTGAGTCTGCTCTGGTCTGGCTATGGTCTGAAGAAGTGGGTCTGTCCCACGAAAGCTCACCTAATGAACTATTTTGCTAGTCTTTAAAGTGCTACTTGACTGCTTTTTGTTTTGATAGTGTATAGACTAGCACGGCTTCCTCTCTGTTACTATATCAATTCTAAATGTAGAATTTAGGCCATGGGACACTTTCTAGTGACAATTAGGCAAATGCACTATTCCCACACTCAAAATAGACTGACCAGAAAGCTAAAAAATGCTGATGTTTTGAGAAATATAATATAGATCAAGAAACATTCTTAACTATTTAAAGAGAGGCATTAGAAGAAAGGTCATTCAAAAGCATAACATTAGCCTCTTATTTTGAGCAGATGTGAAATTAATCTATGAAAGCACATGAGCAATCACTTGAAGAAGAAATTTCTGATGCAGACCGAATTGCTATTGATAATCACTCCTCTGCTAAGTGCCAGAATCCACCTCCTCCTATGAATTTTAATTATTAAAAGTGACTAAATCAATTACTACTTAGAATGTGTATTTTCTTCTGCTCTTAATAGGTCTTGACAATAGTTGAAATCATCTGCATTCGGACCTTAGCACTAGCCTATCTGAAGATTTTGCTATTGATTTCAAAAGTGAACAGTATGCTACTGTAAGCATCAAGCTACAAAAGACACACACATTCATCATTATATAACATCTGTGTGATCAGCAAGAAGTAAGTACATAGAGGCTCCAGAGGCTAATAAAGAAAAGAGAGGGAGAATGACCTCCTTTTGGTACTTACTAGCTCACTGTGATTTATTTATTGAAAAATGAAGCAAAGGGATGAAAAAGACTGTTTAGTCCTCACTCCTCCAGAGATGCAACAACACACATTAAAGTTTTCTAATGGAAGTTTGGAGAGTTATATAAACTGATTTTTACACACCGACACAATAATTTGGAATCACATGGGAAAATCCTAGCATAACACAATGGCTATCAATTATTTTATATATTTCTCCATGGAGATTATTACATTCTAAGGTTCATACCTCCTCACATGTTGGAGAATCTGAAGAACTGTTAAGTATCCTACAACTGGACTATGATAGCTGCTGAGTTTAAATCTGGGAGCTTGACAGTAATGGAGAAAAAATAATCAGTAAACTCTCTCTATCAGACTGAATACCATCTGGCTATACCAATCTATATCTAATATGAATCAATCATATTGGACATAGATTGGATTAAAGCAAACTGTAATCATTCTAGAAGCAAGATGGGGACTGAAAAGGACATTTGTTTTCTCTCCCACACAAGTTAAGGCCCTCTTAACCAGAGAGACCTATTAACATACCATTGATCTTTACTCAGACCAGAATTATCAGCCAGGAGAGACCAGCCATCTCTGAAGGAACATGAGAGATGTTGAAATCCTGAGATGAAAGTGAACAAAGCCATGCCCTAATTTTGCAGATCTAGAATAGCGGTGAAAAACATTCCTTGCCCAGGGCACAGAGTCAAAGGCCAAAGTGGTGTTAAGATAAACATTTTTTTATGAGCAGGACCTCTGCACAGAAAATGAAGTAGCAAAAGTTTCTATTATTCTGCCTAGCTGCAGCCTGCAACTGCCTCATTCTTGATTTCTTACTTCTGCCCCAAACAAAAAGGGTGTGACAGGAAACCTAAACTAGAATTTGTAGGTAGTGTGGCATCTCTCTATTCCCTGAAGGATGAACTCTAGCTTGATCCCCTCCTTTTTTTTTTAATTTACCTGAAATAACTAAAAAAACTTCATAAAACTATCAAACCATTACAGTAACTGACTTAAACCCTCACATTGCTTAAATAAAATCCTAATACATCTTGATCTGCTGTACTGCAAACTCTCTTCAGGCAAGTTCTTGCCTGTAATAGGCTGCTCAGTTTCATGATCTACAACAGAGTCTTAGTTTGTGAACTATTTTCAGTTAATATGTCTGCTCTCTGTCTCTGCAAAGTTTTGAGGGTATGTCCGTACTTACAGGGGGATGGCACGCTGCGATTGATCCTCCTGGGGTCAATTTTCCTGTGTGTGTGAAGATGCGGCAAAATCGACCTCTCTGGGCTCAGCTGTCAACCCTCGTACTCTGCCGCTGATGCATAGAGTAAGGGATATTGGCGCGAGCCTGAAGATCCCTGATCTACACCAGGAAACAAAGTCAATCCCGATACGTGGATTCTAGCTAGAACCTTAGTGTGGACCAGGCTCAGGTATCTTGAGCAGATACTTACAATTCCTTTGTAAGATTTTGCCTTCAACTGTAATCACTGAGCACAAGTGAAATGACTCCTCTTTGATCCCTGTAGCTTGGACTGGCCAGCGTCCATCTTGTCAAATTATCATTTCTTTTCTTTAACTGAGGAAAAGGTATTGCTCCTTTCTTCTGTTAGTCTCGTTGTATTTTCCCAGCTTCTTCTTCACTATCAAGCACTTTTTATTAATCATTTGCTCTTGTCCCATACCCAATAATCAAGTATTTATATGCCTATTGTAGCAGAGTTCAGTGAATGACTTTTCTCATTGCAGCAGTGTAGTGTTAGAGCTGAGTAATGCTAAGTATGGACATTCTTTTGCATGCATTGGTTTTTTGAGCAAGTTACACGTCCCATTACACATCTCATTGAACTGGAAGGGACCTCAGGAGGTCTTTGAGCCCAGTCCCCTGCCCTCTTGGCAGGATCAAGCACCATCGCTGACAGAGTTTTTTTTTAAGTCTATTTGCCCCAGACTCCCAAATGGCCTCCTCAAGGATTGAATGCACAACACTGGGTTTAGCAGGCCAATGCTCACACCAGTGCTTCACTATACACAGTCCACATTCAGCTAATCCACTGATCTGAGGGTATGTGGGGTTAGGTGTGTCATGGTGAGAGCCATACATTTACTGAAATCCAGAAATTCCATATTCCTGAACTGTGAGCCATTGCGAATTGTTACTGTTCTTGAAATTCCATGATGTGCCAATCAGATTTACTAGGCCTGACTACTGTAGCTGCTGTGATATCTTCAAGCATGTTTAGTTCTGAGAAATTGGGCAAGCAGCTCATTATAAAGGTGAACATGTCAATTCCAAATTTGTCCCTTAGAAAGAAAGGTTACTCACCGTAGTAACGGTGGTTCTTCGAGATGTGTCCCCGTGGGTGCTCCACATTAGGTGTCGGGCTCGCCCGGCGCCGCAGATCGGATCTTCCAAGCAGTTTCTGCCGGACCGCGCATGCGCCGGTGCGAGCCACTCCCCCGCGCGCTCCCGGCCACGTGCGCGATCCGGTCCCCGCCAGTTCCTTGACCAACCGCCTCGGATGCTCCTGCAAAACACTAAACAGAGATCCGAAGCGGGGAGGATGGGCGGGTAGTGGAGCACCCACGGGGACACATCTCGAAGAACCACCGTTACTACGGTGAGTAACCTTTCTTTCTTCTTCGAGTGTCCCCGTGGGTGCTCCACATTAGGTGACTACCCAGCAGTAACCCAAGATAGGAGGTGGGTAATCGGAGTATGTGCAGCTTGTCCCCGAGAGGACCGCTGTCGAGAGACGGGTATCCTCTTGGAATACCCTGTGAAGGGCGTAATGTTTGGCGAAGGTGTCACAGGATGACCAGGTCACCACTCTGCAAATGTCTTTTAGCGCAACGCCCTTGAAAAAGGGGTGTTGATGCTGCCACCGCCCTAGTGGAATGAGCTCTGGGCATGGCCAGGAAAGGAGTCTTTTTGAGTTTGTAGCACTTTTTAATGCAAGATACGATGTGCTTCGAGATTCTCTGCGAAGAGAGACATTCTCCTTTTGATTTGGGAGCGATAGAGACTAGGAGTCTATCCATTCTCTGGAAGTACTTGGTCCTGTCTATATAGAAAGCTAGCGCCTCCTCACGTCCAGGAGGCGTAGGCGCACCTCTTTGTCAGAGTTATGAGGCTTTTGATAAAACGAGGGTAAACAATAGGTTCGTTAGTATGAAACTCAGAAGAAACTTTAGGAACAAAGGCTGGATGCAGCCGTATGGTTACCGCCTCCTTGGAAAAAACAGCGCAGGGTGGCGTTGCCATAACTGCCGCAAGCTCGCTCACCCTGCGAGCTGACGTGATTGCGAGAAGAGAGGTCGTCTTTATCATAAGGAGGCAGAGGGAAACCGTGGCCAAAGGCTCGAACGGTGGTCCCCTTTTCGCATTAAGCACCAGGTCCAAGTTCCACGAAGGTGGAAGCGGTTTCCGAGGGGGGGGTATAGGTTTACCAGCCCTTTAAGGAACCTGGTAACCATGGGATGGGCGAACACCGTGTGCCCTGTCTCTCCGTGTCTGAATGCCAAAAAGGCGGCAAGGTGGACCTTAAACGAGGATAGCGAGAGTCCTCCTCTCTTGAGGTCCAGTAAATACTGTAATATCACAGCCATAGGCACCGAAAGGGGGCTAGCTGTTTGGTAGAACACCATGCCGTAAAGCGAGTCCATTGCTGCTTGTAGGTCTTCCTGGTGGAAGTCCTCCTGCTACTTTCTAGGACTTGCTGCACTTCCTCCGTACATGTGCTCTCTAGGGAGCTGAGCCATGGATTAACCACGTTTGTAGTCACAGGCCTTGGGGGTGCGGATGCACTATGGACCCCTGGGCTTGCGTGAGCAGATCCGGCGCCACCAGAAGGGGCATCGGTGGCCGGTCCGACACGCGCAGGAGTAGGGGGAACCATTGCTGTCAATCCCACGTTGGGACTATCGGGATCATTCAGGCTCCTTCCCTCCTGGCTTTCTGCAACACCTTGTGGATGAGCACTGTGGGAGGGAAAGCGTAAAGCAGGGGGCCCCTCCAAGAGATCGTGAAGGCGTCCCTCAGGGACCCCCGTCCCAGTCCTGCCCTGGAGCAGAATCGTGGGCACTTCTTGTTGTGCTGAGTAGCAAACAGGTCTATCTGGGGAAAAACCCCATGCATGAAAAATCAGTTGCAGCAGATCGGGACGGATCTGCCACTCGTGCGTGAGTGCGAAAACGCCTGCTCAGCTGGTCTGCCTGCACATTGTGAGCGCCTGGGAAGTACGAGGCTTCCAGGGTTATATTGTTGGCGATGCGGCAGTTTCACAACCGGACTGCTTCTGCACATAAGGCACGGGACCGAGCTCCTCCTTGCCAATTCATATAAAACATGGTGGAGGTATTGTCTATACTGATCCCGACTACTTTGCCTTTTATATGGTCTCGAAAGTGTCTGCAGGCGTTGAACACTGCTCTGAGCTCCAGTATATTTGTGTGCAGTGACTGCTCCGTGGAGGACCACAGCCCTTGCGTCACCTCTTCGCCCATGTGTGCTCCCCACCCTATGAGGGAGGCGTCTGTAGTAAGAAAAACCAATATGTGTGGTTGGTGGAAGGGTACCCCTGTTAGCAGGTTCTCGGGGTTTACCCACCATTGCAGGGATTTGCGCACCTCTGTTGTGGGCGACGCCACCCTGTGAACAGTGTGTGCTGCCGGGTTGTATACGCTCGCCAGCCAGTGCTGCATGCTGCGCATGGGTAACCTGGCGTTCTGTTGTACGAACGCCGCTGCTGCCATGTGGCCCAGCAGCTGTAAGCACGTCAGAACCAGCACCGTAGGACTGAAGGTGAAGACTTGCACGAGGGAGCCGACGGCCCGAAAGGGAGTCTCTGGTAGATACGCCCTCGCTGTAATAGAATTTATGCGTGCCCCTACGAACTCTATGTCCTGCGTGGGGTCTATCTTTGATTTTGTCAGATTGATAACCAGGCCAAGCGAGAGAACGTGCCTGTTGTGACGCATATTATGCGTAGTACCTCCTCCTTCGAGGCCCCTTTGAGTAGGCAGTCATCCGGATACTGGAATATAAATACCCCCTGTCTGTGCAGGTAGGCTGACACCACTGCCAAGGGCTTGGTGAAGACTCTGGGGGCCGAGGAGAGGCCAAACGGTAGGACCTTGTATTGAAAATGTTCTTTGCCTACCATGAGAAACCAGAGGAATCGTAGGTGAGCTGGATGAATAGTTATGTGAAAATACGCGTCTTATAAGTCGAGGGCTGCGAACCAATCTCCATCGTATAGTGCCGTAAGGATGGAGGCGATTGTGATCATCCGAAAGCGTTGCTTGCGCAGGTACCGGTTGAGGCCTCGAAAATCTAAGATGGACCTCCCGCCTCCTGTCTTTTTCCCCGTGAGGAAGTACCTGGAGTAGAACCCTCTCCCTTGCAGTTGCTCCGGCACTCTTTCCACTGCCCCTATGAGCATGAGGTGGTCTACCTCCTGCGTGAGCCTCGCCACGTGGGAGGCCTCCTGGAGGTGGGGCCTGGGTGGAGCGACTGGAAGGGGATGGCGTACCCCGTGGCTATGATCTCCAGCACCCATTTGTCTGTGGTGATCCTTCGTCACTGGTTATAGAATGGTCGGAGGCGATGGTGGAATAACCGCTTCGGATGACCTTGCGACGGTAGTGATGGCGCAGCCCTGGATCTGTGTGTCAAACTTGTGGCCTGTGGCCCTGCCCCGAGGACGCACGGCTGTGTTGGGAACGACGCCTGGGAGTTCTGTACTGCTGGTGCTGTTGATGTCGCCCTTGCTCGTAACCCCTGTGGTACTGGGGACGCTGTTGCTGAGTCCGCAACATCCAGGTCGATCTGAACTCCCATCCTCGAGGCCGCGTAGCCTTCTTGCATGATGGCCTTGAGCACTGGTTTTTTGCCCTCTGGAAGCAAGTCCATGAGGGAGGTTAACCTAATGTGGTTATCGAAATTATTGTTCTCTAGATGCGCTGCGTAATTTGCCATTCGCAACAGTAGAGTGGAGGAGGAGTAGACCTTTCTGCCCAACAGCTCTAGCTTCTTGGCATGTTTGTCTGTTCCCCCACATTGCGACGACTCCACCACCAAGGAATTTGGTTGTGGGTGGCTGAACAGGAACTCCATGCCCTTTGTCGGCACGAAGTTTTTTTTTTTTTTTTTTTTTCCGCTCTCTTGTGGACAGGCGGAATGTCGCAGGAGTCTGCCATATCATAGTGGCAGACTCCAAGATTGCGTCATTAAGCAGTATTGCTATTTTGGAGGAGGCCGGAGGTCTCAGATTTTTGAGGAGCTTATGGTGTTTCTCTTGCACCTTATCTGTCTGGATGCCTTGCGTGAAGGCCACCCTCGTAAAACAGCTCTTGGAACTGTTTGAGATCGTCCGGAGGATGGACGTCCCCCGGGGCCGTAGCCTCATCCGGGGAGGAGAGCGAGGAACCACTGGGATACATCTCTGTGGACCCTTCCGGTTCCTGCTGGTGATGGTACACCCTCTCACTAGAGGTTTGCGAGGGAAAATCTCGGGGTTCCATAACCAGTCCCCCCTGAGATGCTTGAGTCTCTGTCCCCGGTCGCAATTGCCCTTGGGGATACGAGATCGTTTGTGGGGATCTTTCCCTGGTAGATAGCCGATGGTGTCTATGCCCCGCGTGGTAGGGGCGACCATGGCAGTATAGACACTGTTCTTGGGAAGGTGACCTAGACCACTCCCTTGGTGCATACCCTCTGCGTCTGGGGGAGGGCTGGAGAGAGCGATTTTGCATAATAGTCCAGCGGTTCAAACCCCAGGAAGGGTGAAGGTGGTCCCAGCCAGGGTGAGGCTGGTTGCAAAAAATGGAGAAGAGGGCTCCGGGTAGGCTAGGGGGAACCCCTGCCTTCTGGTTGGAGTCTGTAACATAAGCGGAGGGCTGTGAGAAAGCAACTCCACAGCCCTGTGCGGAGAGGGGCTGCAATGCCTCCTCTTGTGTGCAGCCTTTCCCCTCCCTTGAGGAGGTAACTCTGCCCCCTGACGTACAGGGGATCCCGGCCCCGTGCGCACCGAGCTCGGCACGCTGGAGGGCGGTGCCGCAGGTGCGGTGTGCTCCGGTGCCTGCAGGCTGCGTGCCTGCGCGCTCTGCACCGCCGGTTCCCCGGGGGTCGGTGGCGCTGCCTGCGGTGCCGCCGGTACCGGCGCTTGTTTAGCCGCCGCCCTGCCTGCGGTGCGGGGCGGCTGGCTGATTATCAGAGGCTGACCCGCTTCCACGTGGCTCTCCGTGCCGCTGCCCATCAGCTGTTGCTGCGGCTGGGGGCTGCTCGCTCTTCCCGTCCCGCTCGCTATTGTTGCCGGCAGGGATCGGGCTGGGGAGGCTTTCCTCCGTTTTTGGCAGCTTTCCTTTTATGGGCCCCGCAGGGTCCCTCCTGCTGCGGCCGCTCCAGCACGTCTGGCTGGAGGGCCTTATGAAAAGCAGTTTTAAGCCGCTGCCCTGCCTGCGGTGCGGGCCGGCTGGCTGATCATCTGAGGCTGAGCCGCTTCCACGTGGCTCTCCCTGCCGCCGCCGATCAGCTGTTGCTGCGGCTGGGGGCTGTGCGCTCCTCCCGTCCCGCTCGCTGTTGCTGCCGGCAGGGATCGGGTTGGGGAGACTTTCCTCCGATCTGCGCTGATGGAGTGAGGGAGGCAGCTTTCCTTTTATGGGCCCCAGAGGGTCCCTCCTGCTGCGGCCGCTCCGGCACGTCTGGCTGGAGGGCCTTATCCAAAGCAGCATTTTAAGCCGCATCTCCCTGTCTCTCCTTAATCGCCTCTCGGCAGGACTCACATTTTTTAAAGCCTGAAGAGGACATTGTTGGTGAGTCTTTGAGTTTTATTAAGTGGGTACTTAGCACCTTCCCTGTGCTGTTTTCCCCGTCCGATGGCCTGCCTCAGCAGGAGGGCTGATGGCCCTAGCTCCTGGCCTCTGGCGCTTGTTACTGGGACTGGCTGAAGCTGTCCCGCTCGTAGTTTGTTTGTTGTTGTTTGTTCTTTTTTTTTTTTTTTTTGCAAAATAACAACCGGCTACTCATAGTAGCCTAAGTATCTGAAAAAAACTTTTAAAGAAAAACAGATAAAGTCGTTGAATACGCTGACTTGGCCTTAGCCTAGTCGGATTCCGTCTGCAGCCGACGGCGGTTAAGAGGAACTGGCGGGGACCGGATCGTGCACGTGGCTGGGAGCGCGTGGGGGAGTGGCGCGCACCGGCGCATGCACGGTCCGGCAGAAACTGCTTGGAAGATCCGATCTGCGGCGCCGGGCGAGCCCGACACCTAATGTGGAGCACCCACGGGGACACTCGAAGAAGAACTGTGAGTTGTTTATGTGGTTCCATTTGCTTTTTTTCAGCTGGGAATCTTTGTATTTCAGACAGGTTCCACTCTCACTCACCATTTTTTCAAAGTTGCTGTTCATCTGTGTCCAAAATAAACCTCACCTATGGGGAACAGGCAGATGGGATATATTGTCTTCCTTCCTTTTCTTATTACTGGTATCTCTGTTTGCCTCAACTTATATTTAGCCTAAAGATTGTACCATGTGACACCATATTCACGAGTATGTTAACTGCTTGTGCCAGATCATCAGGCTGTGTATTTTCACCTGAAATATGAGATCTTGAGAATGCATCTACACTTACTAAGTGTCATCCAGGTTAAAACTTCAGGATCATGTCATGTTTTCGTATTTTCAAAGGCCAGGGCTGCATTCTTGGTTGCCCTTCTCCTAGTCCCTTTTTTGAATACTGCAATCAAAAAGACCAGTTTCTCCTTGAAAGGAGTGACCATACCAAAACTCATGAAATCTTGCACATCCAAACACCAGACTGAATGTATCTCTTTCAGTTTGTGCCTGTATCTTCTCTGAAGTTGTCACAGCCTCACCTGCGTTTCAGACTAGCAATCAGTTTCAGGACTCTAAAAAGTTTTATCAAGCGAATGTTTAAAACAAATTAAAAGCAAAGACAATTTTAACAGTAAAATGTACACTGGATACAGGGGGTCAAGGGAAAAAGAGCAAGCAAAGTTCAAAAGCAATAGGTGTAACTTGCCTTGTCCCAGATGTCGGTGGTGGGTATTTAAGACTCAGTACATAAATGCCTCCAGGGCCACCACCCATAAAGCAAAGCAGAGTCTTAGGCTTTGTCTACACTAGCCCCTGCCTTTTGAAAGGGGGATGCTAATGAGACACTTTGGGATATGCTAATGAGGCGCTGCCACGACTATGCAGTACCTCATTAGCATAATGGCAGCCTGGGCGATTTGAAAGGGGCTTAAGGGGCTTTTGAAGACTGGGGCATCCTTTCAAAAGGCTCCTGCCTACACGGGCGACACACAATTCGAAAGCGGCACTTTCGAATTGCCCTGGCCACCATTATGCTAATGAGGTGCTGCATATTTATGACAGCACCTCATTAGCATTTCCTGAAGTGCCTCATCAGCATCCCTTTTCGAAAGGTGGTGGCTAGTGTAAATATAGCCTTAGTCTCTAGAAAAGTTCATAATGTCTTTGGTGCAGTATGTCCCACCGTGGGATCCATCCTGCACTCTTTTCAGCCTGGTGGCCTACAACAAACAAGCAAACACAGTCCTTCAGGTAAAAGAAGCCGATGTTCCTGCTGACCTCATTGGCCATCATGGTCTTTCCATGTCATCTGTCATCATCAGTCAGGGATGGTTTGTCCTGGATGTAGGTGTGTGGTATTTAAAACTTAGTCGATAAGCATCCTCATGGGTGTCACCCATATGGCAAAACAAAGTCTTAGTCTCCAACAAGGTCTGAAAGTTCTTTGGTGGTGCATGCCCTATGATGGGCTCCATTCCATGCCTTCTTCGATCCAGTGGTCTACCTGAAACAAAAAATAAGTATGTGTAGTCTATCAAGTGAAAGAAGCTCTGATTTTGTCCCTCATCAGCTGTCATAGTCTACTTGCGTCATCCCTCATTGTCCACCGAGGTGGTTAGGTCTCAAAATGTAGTTCATCAGGGGAGGCTGCAGGCCCCTTCTTCAAACTCTGTCCTCATCAGTCATCTGGGTCATCGTCGTCCCTCAGCAATTGCTCGGTGCAGTGCTTCCTTCGTTAGGAATATAGTTCATCGGGGAGGCTGTATGTGCTGTCCTTGGTCCCGTCCCTCATTGTCCTTCTCCACCATTCCTCTGTTGCAGTCAGTTGTCAGTGTCCCTCGTCGATGGTATCTTCTGGCACTTGTGGAAAGAAACAAGCCTGAAAGGGAAAGAAATGTTGGAGACACCACCCCTTCCCACCTCCCAGCTGAGTGCTTCTGTGGTGGGTGACCATGACTGTCTCTTTTCTTATGTTTTTATGTTGTCTAAAATTCATCAGGAAAGGCAGTGGGTGTTCCCCCTGGTTTGGTCCCTCGTCAGTGGTCTCAATCAGTCTTTGGATTCCCTTCCTATCTGTCCTTTCAAGGTGTCTGTGCAGAGTTTGATGTCTTTCAAATCAGTTCAACAACTGCAGTGCTGGAGCTGGTTTCAAAATGTGCTTTAATTCATGTTAGGCATCTATGCCCATTTGATGTGCTAGTGAGATATCTTAGGTGACTTTCGCCTGTCGTATAGGTAAGCGTCTTTTACTGACATAAATCAACATGCCTAGCAATCTCTGAATTATCTTTCTCTCTTCAAGTCGTGGCATGTTCAGTATTGCTTCAATCTTTGGTTCACTGGGCCAGATTCCTTTGAAGGTCAGTCTCTTCCCCAGGTACGTTATTTCCATTGCTTGAAATTGGCCTTATTCACCTTAAGGCTATTAGTTTCCTCTCAATTTCCAAAACTTTCTTTAGTTGTCCTGGTCGTCAACAGCAGTGCTGCCCAAAATTATCACATCATCATTGTACACTTACACACCTACTAATCTCTCTCACATCTGGCTCATTGTATGGGGAAATACTTCTGGAGCTTAAGAGTGTCTTGGGAAGCAGCTTGTGCCAAATGGTGGGTTGAATGTACAGATCTTGGAGCTCTGGACATAGGAGGGGATATGCCAAAATTCAAATGAAGCAACTAATTTGCTGAATAATTTGGCTCTTTCTATCTTGGATTAGAATTCCCTTTTCTCTGGCCTTCCTCTTTTTATGTTTTTGTTCAGCTGTTTACTTTCCATACACAGCCACTTTCGCCCTCCTTTTTCATGAAGGAGTAAACCCAAATGGCTGAGCCTTCTGTTCTCCAAATGATACCGTTTACTGGCATGTTTCGAGCAGTTCTTTTAGCCTCTTTCTTAAGGATTGTGGAGCTTTTAATGCAATTTGTAATTAATGTTATAGAAAAGACAGTTGCCTGTTTCCATAACTGGTGTTCACTGAGATGTGTTTCTCATGTCCATTCAAAACAGGTGTATGTACTCTCCTCAATGCACTGCTGCCAGCAGAAGATTTTCCCTTAGCATTACCCATGGAGGAGCCAATTAAGGCTCTGAGCTCACCCTGGAGTGGTTTGCATATGTCACATTATCTAGGGTGCTCCGGGGCCCTCGGACCTCACTTTCTTCGCACCAGAAAGCTCTGACAACAGCGAACAAGGGCAGGAAGTTGAAGGGACATGAGCAACAGATCTCAAAAAACACCGGTTACGGAAACAGTCTTTTCTTTTCTGAGTGATTGCTCTTCTCCATTCAACATAGGTGACCCAAAGCAGCACCTCAGGGAGTAGGAGGAGTTCACTGACATGCCAACCCCAACACAGCTCTTCAGAATGCAGCATCCTCTTGGGCTGGTTGCGTCAGGAAAAGAAAAGGTGTGCACCAATGACCACATGGGAGCCTTACAAGTACGCTGGATAGGAATATTGGCAAGGAAGGCTGCTGAGGAGACTTGAGCTTCACTGGAGTGAGCCCAGACAAGGAAGGCACCCACCATCTGACAGCATGTCAGAATGCAGGAGATTATCTTATCATAAATCTCTCTCTATCCAGTAATCCCTCGAAATGTGCAATGTCAAGTTGCGTTTAACTTGCATTAGTGCAAGTTAAGTGCAACTCAGAATCCCACTCCCTCCGACCCTGCCTCAACCCCCACCAGCCCCGCACGGCCCTGGTTCAGCCTCCGGCCCTGGTCTGCCTCACCCCTCCCTCCCTCCCTCCTTGCGTGGTCCCAGCTCAACTCCACCCACCCAGCCCTATCCCAATCCAGGCTTTACTCCTCCATCCCCTTCCCTCAGTCCCAACTCACCGCCAGGCTTAAACCTCCCCAACTACCTCTCCCATCCCACCCTTTCAAAAGGAGCTCCAGGTGCTCCTGCAGCTTCCTGGCTGCAGAACGTGCGTTCCACCAGGGAAACAAAGCCACCCCCCCCCCAATTTACGTGAAATCTGAGCTTTGCAAGGGTGTGTGGGAACAGAGCTCTCGCATAACTCGAGGCACTACAGTATAACACACAGTGTTTTCAAAAGGCCAGACATCTTCTAAGTGTGAATGCCCAAGACAGGTTATTTTCATTGGTACACCACCACACACATTTGTTTTATATGTTTCCCATTGTATTGTACGCGTGCACTCTCCCAGTTCTGGAACCGGTCATCCATTCAATTTTCTCACATTACTTTTGACTCCATTGTTGTATGTGCTTTACATCTCTCTAATCCAGGCTGTGCCAGAAAACCACACTCTGCATCCTGTGGTGCTGGAACAATTTATATAATGGGGGTGCCATGAGCCACCGAACCAAATGTATACAATGGAAATCACTTCAAGCCAGTGCGTGCGGCCAGCACCCCTACTTCCAGCACCTATGCCTGCATCCAGTGTTTATAGGAAGTGTGGCATCAGTGCATGCTTGCTGAAGGACGACTTCTACTACAGCACAACTCAAGGAAGACTTAACGGGCCACAAGAAGTGACCTGAATAAAGGCCACAGGTTACATTTTAACATCTCAAACAGAACAAGTTTGTTCAAAAATTGACATTTCAGTCAAGGAAATAAAGTTCTAGATGATCTAATTCTGGACAACAGATAGCTATGTCTGATCACGTACAAAGTTGTAGGCTCATCAGGTTAAGCAAGCTCATTTAGATTTTAATAGCTGCGGTATCTGTGTCAGTCCATCACATTTTCACTCTCTGTTCCCTCAGTAACATAATATCCTCTTAGATGCCCACCTGGGAGTGAGAGTTTCCTGCTCTGTGCAATCAACCCCACACCATTGCAAAGTTGCCTGTCTATTATGCGCTACTGTCACTTATCTGTGGTAGATGTGACCCTTCATTAGCACAAACTGGAAAACTATGACCTCCAGTCTATTTTGGAAGTTTTCACATACTTTTGGTAACTTGGTGGCATCAGAGCCCTACACAACCCAACCTAGGATGGTGTCTTCCTCCACTTTTTCACTTTACTAGCAAGTCTACAAGGTTTCACCTTCAGGGAGCAACTCCCCTGGCTGTAATGAGAATGCATTAGCAAAGCATCCTGTTTGTGCAAGTGAGAGGTTCACTCTTGTTCCATCAACCCCATAGGAATCTTGTAGAGCATGGTTTCACAAGCTGGGCGAGTGAAGAAATTCTGTGGTGGGGGGGGGGCAAGGCAACCCAACCCCCTCCATCATCCCCCTGACTCCCAGAAAGAGTCAGCCTTTGCTTCCAGCTCTCAGCCCATGCTATTTTACATGGGCGACCCGGCGCAGCCACTATAAAAAGCAGGCAGCCAGCGAAGACCCATGAGGAGCTAGCTGCTTCCTGCAAAGGAGTGTGGTTGGTGGGGAGGGAGGAGGAGGAGGAGGAGAAGGTTAGATAGGGGGCTGAGGGGCCTGGCTTGGGGAAAAAGAGCGGGGGGAAGGAACATGGGGTAAGAGCAGGGGGCTGGTGAGGCCTGGCTTTAGGAAAGGGGAGGGGTGGGGCTCAGACAGGGAGCTTACAGGGCTTGGGTGACTGGCCCTGGCAGCGAGGGGCTCAGGTGGCTGATCCGCAGCTTGGATGGGCTGCTTGGGTGGCTGGCAGGAGACCAGGCAGCTGGCCCCAATGTCTGGTGGGTGGGTGGGCAGCTCTGGCAGTGCAGGGCTTGGGTGGGTGGGTGGCTGGCACAGGCAGCTCTACCACATGGCATGGGGCTCAGGCAGCTGGGGCTGCCCCAGGCACTCACAAGGAGGGGGCTGTTGCCATTAGCCTAGCCAGTCCATAGTTGGCCTCTGGGCTGGGCTGGGGCCAGCACAGTGTCTGGCACTCCAGCCAGGACCGCAGCCGGTCTCTGCAGGGCCTGGGCTGCACCTGCCATGCCAGCAGTGGCAGAGCTGGTGCCCATGGGGCCAGGGCCATGTCCAGCATGGGGCTGGAACCAGCCTTCGCAGTCTGTGGCTGGGTTGGTATCGGCCCAGTAGGCGTCAAGGTCCAGCAGGAGATAAGGGGACTCCGGGGGGTGGGGAAGCACTAAGGCCCCGGCGGTTGGCATGTGGCTCGGGACAGGGCAGCACGGCTCCACTGAGTCTGCTATCCGCTATTTTCCAGACAATTTTTCTGGTAACCCCATTCACAAATTAGTATGCAATCCATTCAGTGTTGATGTCGATACATTGCCAGAAGTATTGCAAGAACAAGCACTTGATAGAAAATATGATTCAAGTGCGAAAGATAATTTTGAAAACTCAGGCTTGTAGGAATTTTGGATAAAATATTTCCCAATGTACTTGAAAGTTGGAGAAGTGCTACATATATTTTTCCATTTTTGTCAACGTACTTCCGTGAGAAAAGCTTTTCAATATTTAGTAATGTTAAAAACAAAACAAAAACTGACTGGATGTCAAAAACGATTTGCATTGGGCACTTTCATCTTTCAAACCTAGGCTTTCTCAACTTGTGGAGAAAATGCAGAGTCATCCTTCACATTAAATTCATTTTGTTTCTGCTGTTTCTGATGTTAAATTACCTTTTCATTAAATTTTTGGGCCAAGAAAAACTATTTGTGGTTATTTTTAATTTTAAATAACATTTTTATATCAACTTTTTGTGTTTATTTTAAACTACAAATTAAATTTTTTGTTAGCAGGGAGGTTGGACGATGGTAAAAGAATAGGTGGGGGGCATGAGGGTCTCTCAAAAATCAAAGGTGGGGGTGTGATGCTGAAAAGTTTGGGAACCACTGTTGAAGAGCTACCAATTTATACACAATCTGCAGTGACCCTGCAGCATATTATATGGCCTGGTTATGTGAATGCAGTCCATCCAATGGTACAGCTGTACCATCCAATCCAGCGAAGGCCCTGCTGGGATATATTTGTGTATCACTCCGTGGTAAGGCTAGAACAGTTGCTTCTCTGGATATTTGTCACATATTGAAACTAACAGGCACTGCACAGAGAACAGCTAGCCAAGGAAACTGACAGCTATTTAAATATTCCTTTATAAATCCTAATCTGGCATACCCAGAAAGGGAAGAAATAGGGGTTTTAACAGTGAGTCATAAACAACCCCTTCTCTTGTATCTAGCCTGGTACACTACTAGTTACATAAATCTAAGAGCAGACAAATGGTGTCCTGGATATAACCCCATAAACAATTCCCCACCTGTTCACTGCCTGTCTGAGTTTTGGACCACGCTTCATGGAGAAAAATCCTTGTCCTCTTCCAACTTGGAATGAAAAGAAGAGCAGAGTCTGAACACAATAACAATTGTCCTACATGCACACATCTCCAGTTTGAGCATATCTTAACGAACTATTTCTTATTCTATGTGACATCAGGACTTAGTACCTATTCTGGAAACAGTCACACATATCCCACCAACATAATAGGTGGCTTCAAACTATCATTATTTGTGACACCCTGTCAGCTCCAGTTCTATCAGTGCTAAACTTGTTTTTTTACGTGTGCTCAAATGCCATGAAGTCATATTATGCCACCCTCACTCATATTAAGCAGTACCTTGCTCCATGGATAGTTAACTTGAAGGTAACAGGGCTGCTCACAAAGCAAAGTATTACTCAGTGTGATTAAATGTGCCAGCATCTGGCTCACCATCCTCAGCATACTCGTACTGGTTCACATCATTTGCTATTGGCTAGATTTTCAAAAGCCAAGTTATCATTTCTCTCTCACAGAATGAAAGACAAAACAGGTTCCTGCTTGATACTACTGGTTATGGCGCCTAAGCGTCCCTTTCAAATATCCAAATCTGGTGCGTTAATAAAATATCGATTTGCACCTCTACTGATATGTTAGTGACTTGATATCCAGGCACCGATGCAATAACTTACTGCCTGGATGGTGTTATTTAAAATAACAGTTATCTATATTAATTTTCCCATACTGGTATTTACTTTCATATATGGATACGGCCTTTCCCTGCTTTTTCTTTCAGTAGCACAGCACCACCAGCGATATCTCACATCTGCAAGAACTGACAGACTTCTTGTGACTCACGGCAACCTGTATTCCCACAGTAGACACAACAAAGCTGCAATAATTCTCGTACAAATATGCCTTGTGAGGTATCATATGAAAGCCAATAACAAACTGATCATTAATATTGCCGCATGTGTTAACTTATACACGAAGGAATGACTTCTCTCTATATGATGTTTAAGACAAGACAGCCTTGCAGAGGGGGACGAACAGGTGTACGTTAGATAGTGGAATGGGGGTTTACCTCAGTTTACATATTATCAGTAAACAAAGTTATCAAGCTAAACCGCTGGAGGACAGCCTGTTCCTGGATTTCTGAGACAGAGAGGTAACAATGGTTCTGACATCCCAGAGAAACACTAGAATCCTCAGAAAGAGGGCGGCCAACCAAACTGCCTGGCCACCCTTGGGCAAGGTGTGAGGTGCCAGCTTCATGCTCCCAGATGGGGCAGGACTGGGACAGCTCGCTCTCAGTGCCACCTGGACTGCACCATCTGCTCCCACCGCCCCCCAGCCAGGCCACTGGCTACACAATGGCAGCGGCCGGTAGCTCCAGGCCCTTTTGAATTGCTGGGTCCCAGGGCAATGGTCCTGTTTGCCCCTTCCCATTGGCAGGTCTGCCCAGGAAGTATTCCTGACCTGCAAGATAAACAAATACCTGTGAGCATTGTAAGGGGATATACTCACCGCTGAGTCACCTCCTCATGGTTTAGTCTAGGGATTAGCTCTTGCCTGGCCTGGTGCCTCCTTCCATTGGTTCTTGCACCCCGCCTCTCACCGAGTATTGTGATACTCACTCTTCATGACTCAGCACTCTGACTTGATCACTGTTCAGTCCTCCCCTTCTGGGGCATGGACATCACACTGGACCAACTGTCCAATGCCACCTTCATCAGGTCTGACCTATTTCCCAGACACTGCTAGAGGAACCGAGGCGTGCTCACTACTCCAGGATCCAGATCAGAGACTCTACCATCAGCAGCCGCGGTCTGCACAACTTCAACCCTCACTGCTCTTTCCCTGAGATTATTCCCACTCTGCCTTCCACAGAATCTCTTCCTCACAACATCACTGGGAAGCCCTTCTTACACGGCTAGGATCCTGGGACATTTGCTCCCCACGCGTCGCCTTCTGCCCCAACTTTCTGTGCCCAGAGGGCGGCTGCACACTTTCTCCCTGCATCTCCCTCCTGCTGCAAACTTTATACAAGCTCAGCATCCCCCAACCCAGCTGGGCTTCATCCTTAATTGGCTTTTTTCAGGCCCTAGCTCTCTCCCTTGTATGGCCAATATGAGTAAATAGGGCACTTCTGATCCACCTTAATCCTTTCATGACTGGTGTGGGGTTTACACCCCATTACAATGTTATACGTAACAGAGGTAGACTCTATTTTAGGAGATGGGGCAGTGGATCAGTGTTCTCCTCACATGCCCTATGAGTACTCAGATCATAATAGAGAAACTGATCATCCAATCAGCAGACTGCATTCCAAGTCCCTTCTAGGGCTGAATCTCAGTCACTTGCCTGTTGAAACTCATGATGCAATTCTGCCCCCTCCGTCCCCAACTTTCAAGCCATCAGACTAGTCCTGAGAATACTGCACCTCAATTGTGGAGGGATTGCCAGCACCTGAATGCAGCATTAACTAGGACTGGAAACATAAATCCCACATATCTATCTTACAGTCACTCTAGAGAGGTCTTTTCTATATCTTAACCACCTGAGAAAATTGCAGCTGAGGTAAGGATGTGTAATAAGCTTCTAAGGAAATTGCTTGGCACTTCTAGGGGGAGCAAACTCTCCAACTCTCTTATTATCTGGCTTATCCCTCTGTTGGTCCGCAGCAGAATACTGTGTTCTGGTCTAGCTCCATTCCTCTCACCTCAAGTTGGTTCACAGCTTTGTGCATCATAGCTGGGAGGAGTGTATCAGTGCCGTAGTTTCCTGTATTAAGAAACATCACTCCTCCACATATCCACAGTGAGGATGCTACGTCCAGAATGGTTGAGAAGATGAAATACCCATCCCTTTTTGGCCACCCAAGAGCACACTTGCTGTCAAAGCACGAATTGCAGGCCCTCTCGCCATGCCCAGATTTCTCTATGACATCTGCTTAGCTTGAAGAATGGTCAGCAGCTGACATGGGAAACAGGTCTCTTAAAAATGACTCAGCGGCGAGTGTACCAGCTTTGTCTTCCCATGCTGTTCATAGACCTTTCTGAACGAATTTTGAACAGCCCAGGGTCAATGAGCAACCAGTTTCACACCTAGTGTCAGTGAGAGGTTCCCACATGGAGCTGTGGCTAGACAGTGTCACACATCACTAATGACGGCCCTCTGATCAAAACTGAAGATGGTCTGACGGCTCTGCACTTTGCTGATGAGGCTGCTGCAAATTGGCTTGGCAAGCACTGCCTCTGATAAGAAATGATGCAAAGAAGAGACAAATTAAGCAATCTGATCTCAGTGATGGCTCCGGGCCAGTAAAGAGCTGGAAAGGAGGCTGTGGGTAAATAAATAATCTTAAACAAGAACTGTATCTTGCCAGAAAAAGCTTTAGACTTTTACCAGCATCTCTTCCCTTTTATTTGCTTTTAACTACCTCTACTGTTCTCTCTTTCAATTTGATATCGGAGGTGGAAGTAATCAGGTGCACCCTGATATGTAGTTCCGGCAACAGCTGCTGAGCTGCAGGAAAAGTCAGCAGGGAGCCATTTAAAGAGCTGCCAGGGACACAGGCTGCACTAGAAGAGTACCTTTAATAATTTTTAAGTTACTTTCACCACTGCTTGATATCATTTAACCCAGACTCTTCTGTTAATGATTTTGTTTTACTACAAACCATTAGAGTGCTATGTTTGAAGAGAGGGATGCATTTCGTCATCATCAGTAACCATGGGCTCAGCGTCTGTTGGTGTCCGATGTCCCTCTCACCATTTCCTTCCATCCTTCCCTACCCAGTGCAGAGTGGCTTAGATTCTGTAGACTAGCTCCACACCAATCTACTACATCATCTATCCATTCTCTGTGAAGGCTTCCTCTCCTGTTTGAACTATCCATTATGCCGAATACCAGGGTCTTGATTTTTCGTTCGTCATTCATTCTGCAAATATGTCCAAAGAGTAGCTTCCGTTTTATAACCTTCTGCAGCAGTTTCTCTTTCAGCTGTGTCTTCCTACATAACTCCTCATTGGTGACCTTCTGCATCCACCCTATTCTCAGAATCTTTCTATAACAACTCCTTTTGAATGCCAATATTCTTCTCTTCAAATCTTTCATCACCACCCATGTCTCACATCCGTACAACATGCTGCTGAGTACACACATTTTCAAGATGCCCAGCTTCATTCTTAAGCTAATTGCTTTGCTTTTCCAGATCTTATCCATCGCCTCCAAACTCGCTCTTGCTTTCGCTATTCTAGTCACTACTTCCTTCTTACAGTCTAGATCATAAGTTATGTTGCTCCCCAGATATGTGAACTTCTCTACATTTTCTAGTTCAATACCATTGACACTAAACTTCCTTCCTATTTCCTTACCTCCAAATACCATTGTTTTGGTTTTATCGATGTTCATAATCAGTCCACACCGCTTCCCTTCTTTGTTTAACACCTGCACCATTTTTGCTAGCTTGTCCTCATCTTCCTCAATGATAAGTATATCATCCGCGCACCTCAAGTTGTTAATTCTTTTCCCATGCACAGATATCCCTCCTATTTCTTCCTTGATCTTGTCCATTGCTCTCTCCAGATGTGCAATGAAGATACTTGGCGATATTGGATCTCCTTGTCTAATTCCTCTACCTGTTTTAAACCAACTTCCCAACTCCCCGCATGTTCTCACTGCTGCCTCTGCATTATCATTGATATCTTTCAACAACCTATCAATCTGCCAACCACTCCATATGACTCCAACACCACCCAAGTCACTTTCTGACCTATCCTGTCAAATGCCTTTTGAAAAATCTATGAAGCAAGCGTATATGTTTTTGTTCTTTTGTCGAGCTTTCTCGGCTATCAGTCTTAGTGCCAATATCTGCTGTATGGCACATCTATCTTTTCTTAACCCTGCTTGCTCATCTGCTATATGTTCTTCTATCTGCAATCTTAATCTCACAGTCACTATCATCATCAGCACCTTACCTAGATGACGCGTTAGGGCAATTGTTCTGTAGTTCTTGCACTCCAGTGTACTTCCTTTCTTGGGTATTGTGACTACCACAGATCTTGTCTATTCCTTAGGTACCTTCCCTTCTTTCCAAACTATATTACATAGCCAGTGTATTTCCTGAATCACGCTTTCTCCACCGTATTTGATCATCTCTCCCGTGATTTTATTCCTCCCAGGGCTCTTGTTGTTCTTTGGTCATTTCACTGCTTTTTCTACTTCCTCCTTTGAAATACTGGTCTCGCTGTCGATGCTTGGGGGAGATATCTCTTTGAATCCTTCAATCAGACATTCGGGTCCAACTGTGCTTTGTATAGATTGGTGCAATATCTCGTCCATCGCTGCACAATCTTCTCCCTCTTCATGAGCTCTTCTTCATTCTCATCTTTGATCACCATCTGCTTCGGTTGCCATTTCCTGTTAATATTTCTAATTGTTTTATACACCTCCCTGGTCTTACATTCACCATAATACCTCTTGATATATTCACATTGCTCCCCTAACCATTTCTCCTTATCCCTTCTGGCTGCTTTCCTTACCTCATTGCATTTCATCCTATATTGCTGTTCTGCCATCTGAGAAACATCTCTTCTGGTCTGAAATGCTCTTTTCTCTTGAACCAACTTCACTGTCTTCTGAGGAATCCACTCCTTATTGATCTTTTCTTCTTCTGGAACAGTCTGCTCAATTGCCTCGTCTATAGCGATGGCCACCCCTGCAACTCTCTTTTCTAGGTCTTTCTCTGTGGCGATATTCTTAATCTTCTCTTCGAGCGCTGTTCTGTATGCAGTCCCTGTTTCTTCCTCGCATAGCCTCGCCACATCACTTCTTTTCTTAAACTGTGTCTTACATTTTCTTTTGAGTTTTATCTTGATGTTTGCAATCACAAGACTGTGGTCTGAGTCTATATCCGCTCCTTGGAAAGTTCAGCACTGCTGTACTGATGTTATCCATCTTCTTATCAAAATCACATCTATCATGTTCTTGGATTTCCCGTCATTCGATTGCCACGTCCACTTCCTACAGTCCTTTTGTTGGAATCTCATGTTGCAAATCACCATCTCATGCTCTGTAGCAAACTCTAATAGTTTCTCACCTCGTTCGTTTCTTTCTCCATATCCAGACCTTCCCATGACACTCTCTCAACCTTCATTATCTGTTCCAACCTTCGCATTCCAATCTCCTCCAACATCTTTCTTCAGTATCTCCTCCACTGTCTTTGTCAAGTCTTTATAGAATAGCTCAATCTCTTCCTCTGTACTATCAGATGTGGGTGTATACACCTGAATGACTGAGATGTTGAAAAGTTTTGCTTCAAATCTCGCTACCATCATTCTTGCACTCACTGGTTTTTAACCTAATAATGCACTTCTAGCTGTTTTGCTAAGAAGGAATCCAACTCTTGCTTCATGCTTCATTTCGTTTCCTGACCAAATGACTTTGCAACTGCGTATCTCTCCTGATCCCTTCCAACGCATCTCTGCCAGTCCAAGTATATCACATCAGTATCTCTCCACCTCCTTCTGAAGCAGCTTTAATTTTTCAGTTGCCCGCAGTGTTTGGACGTTCCATGTTCCAATGGATAGCATATGTGTTAGGTGTAATTTTCTTTCGGTAGCCAACTTGTCAACCCAACCCTGATCGCTCGATTGATATCGCAGACCTTGTTTATCTGGGTGACGTCTGAGCCGGCATCTTTTAACATTTAGTTGTACTGGCATCAGATTTCATTTGTATTGTTGTTTGATGGTCAGCGCATCAACACACATCTGACCAACCCTCCTCCTCCTTCCAGGCTTGGGACTGGCACGGACCTCTCAGTGGCTTCATGGCAGAGTTGGGATGCATTTACTCTCAATTAAATTAATTAATTGTGAGGTACTGACTCTTTAACAGAGCAGTGAACTTAATAGCTTCTCTGCATACAGGGTGGCAGAAGCTATGTATCACAGAGAAACAGAGAAGAGCCTGGACTTCACTGACTGTTCTTTGTCAGGTGAGGTTGGGGCCAGGAGAGCTTTGAACAGTTTGCAGTTCAGGAAGACAGGCTAGTGCAACAGGGAGCTGACATACAGTAATGCCTTGAAATATGTGCATTCAACATGCATATAACTCACTTCTCTGCAAGTGGCATGTGGGGGGAGTACCGTGGATGGTGAGACCCTGAAGAACCAGATATGGGGTCTCCAGTTGGAGGGCAGGGAGACCCACAGCACCCCAGCTGGCAGCTGGCTGGGCAGCGCCCAGCTGGCAGAGCCTGCCATGGGGTCCCTGGCCAGGGGGTCTGGAGACTCCACTGCTCTGTGGCTGGAGCAGAGCCAGCTGCAGGGGCCTTAACGGGGGTGAGGGAAGACCCGCAGCTGGAGCCTTCTCCCTCCCTTTGCCCCAGCTGCATGGCTGTCTCACAGCCATGTGGCTGGGAGAAGGGAGGGAGAAGGCTCTTTAGCCTGATTCCCAGCTCCCTGCTTGTGGGAACGGGGAAGCTGACCACCCACGAGCTGGTGAGTTTCCCAGGTCCCCCAAGTGGCAGAGAGCCAGGAACTAAGGAGCAGCCTGGTTCCTGGCTCCCCTGTGCCAGAGGTACCAGGAAATTGACCAGCCATGAATTGGTCAGTTTCCCACTCCCATGAGCCACGGAGAGACTGGAAACAGGCTGTCTCCCCTGGTTCCTGGCTCCCCGCCACTCTGGGAGCCAGGAAGCTGACCAGCTCCTGCAAACCCAGAGGAGCCAGGAACCAGGTGTCAACTTGCGTGAAAATTTGAGTTACACTGGGGTTGCAGAAATGCAACCCCCACGTAACTTGAGGGTTTATTGCACTGTCTAATCATCACCAAAATCACTTTGGCTGAGGCAGAATATTTTGGCTGAGGCAGATACAACAATATTTCACAGCTTTTAGTATTTCTAATAGTAGCAAACTATACTCCCCCAGGCACTAGACATCCAAATACAGAAATACCCGCCCCACACACATGCACATACACACCTCCTCTAATCACAGTAACCATGAATGTTTTGCCATGCACATGTACGATTTCATACTTATTTATCACAAATTGTTGTCATTTTAAACATATCTAGTGCTATACCAACTTTTTTTTTTTCATTCCAAACATAGCAGATTTCCCTTTACCATGTGCCTTATTAAACCTCATATCTGCTTAGCAGGAACATTTCCCACGTAACTTTCTCCAGACAGTACTATTTAATGGCAAACAGCAAATTAATGGTGTACCCAGCCATGAAAATTAAGTACTATGTCTTGGAGAGGGATGCAAGTTTGGTCACATTAGTTCATCGGTGTGGATTTGTGTTTGCTGGCATAATCCCTCATTATTAAGCCATTTGTTCTCTTCACACCACTCATTTACTCTAACAAATCTGGTAGAGGACATCTGGTAAAATAACTTTAACATATATATTTATCTGTTTTAATGACTAAGTACAATTAATGAAAAAAAATTTAAACTCTCCCAGGAAAATGTAGTCCTGTGAGCCATTGGAGAATATGTCAAAAATGTAAAGAATGTGTTAGGGATCAAAGAGTAGGAACAAATCTGAAAATATTATAATGCCATTATGGAAGCGCAAAGTATCCTCTCATATCAAATACTGGGTTCATTTCTGGTCACACTTGTGGAAAATGACAGAATAAAATAAAACCGATTTAAAGATGGGTGACAAACATGGGAAGAGGCAAAAAGAGACTGAAGAGATTGCTAATTTCTTACATTACAGGGGAGATAAATAGAATAAGAGAAGCATACAACATAATGGATGGCACAGACAAGGTAAATCAGACACTTCTATTTACTCTCATTCATAACACATGAATAAGGGAACAGCCTACTAAAAAAGCAACAACTGAAACATAAAATACTTGTTTTGTTTTAGTCTGGTTTGCTTCTGACACACAAAATGCTCCAGACTTATGACAGTCACATCTGTAAAACATCTTTGAGGCTGGATTAAGCAAGCAATCTGATTTTGATATGGATAACTAAAACTATTCACAGTTGCATTAGACTGGGCAAAACAATTTATAGAAGGGATATAAAAATCCTGTTTTATGATATCAGGCAGCTGTTACAGATTGATGCAAAAAATTCCCTGATGGGCTGACTAGTCCACAAGTGTGCACTCTGGCATTTCTTTCACCTTTCTCTAAAGCATCCAGTGCTGGCCACTGTCAGAGACAGGATACTGGATTAGATGAACTATAGATGGCAACTATTCCGGAAATGCCTGTATTCTCCTCCCATTGCTCCCTTTCTGTCGTCTATCATGTAGCTCTCTATGGATGGAACACACTTACAACCAGTTCCATTCTTTTTCGTCAGTCAAATCATTCCTACCAGGGAGTATACCACCAACACTAACCAACATCAGTCAGAGAACCTGGGAGTGTCACAGAAATGAGCAGGAAGGAAAACAAATGAAACAACAAAGGGTAATGTCACAACACTCGAAAGATGTGCTTGTAACAAACCCAAGTTACTACATAATCTATTATTGTAAACCTCATCCTACCCTTTTCTCTGTTTCCCTTCTTTTGTCCTTGTCACTCTAAAGCAGTGTTTCCCAAATGGCGTTCTGCAGAACCCCGCGGTTCAGCGAAGTGAAAATAAGGGTTCTGCGAGAAAATTCCTCTGCTGCTCCCTGCCCTGCCGCCAATGAAGCAGTAGAACTAAATTTAGTTGGTTTAATGGCTGGAAGGGGGCGGTGGGAGGGATCTGGCCATTAAACCAACTAAATTTAGTTTCCATTATTTCAGTGGTGTTGGGGCAGGGAGCTGCAGAGAGCCCTCACTCGCCCCCCCCCCCCCCCGCATCCAAGAGGCCCCACCTCTCCAGCGAGAATAGCTCGGCTCACCCCCACCAGCAGAACACCTCCACACCAGGCTTCCTTCTGCTGGGTGCATGTGGATGTCCAGTGTAGGCCCCCAGCCAGTGCCATGGATGGGTTAGTCCCAGGGGCCAGTTTGGGGCTGAGGCGGGTTAATCCTGAGGATGAGGAGGCACATTTGGGGCTGAGAGGGGTTAAGCCGAGAGATGGGGGGGAGGGGTTTGGGCTAAGGCAGGTAAAGCCTGGAGACGGGGGGCAGCTTTGGGGCCCAAGGGGGTCAGAATCTGGGAATGGGATTCCGCAAAATTATTTCAAGTTTAAAAGGGTTCTGTGGCCAAATAAAATTGGGAAACACTGCTCTAAAGCATCATATCTAAAATTAGAGTTTAAGCAACTTGAGACAGAGCATGCAGCTGTTATCTATTCTGCAAGGCAGCTTCTACCCCCAGGTGCTGTAGAATGATCAGACTTTTTGCTATGCTGTCTTCATAAATATACTGTGACATAAAATATTATTTCTGACTCTGTAGGTGAGTAAGGTTCAACCACTCTGTGCATGAGGTCACTGACAAACAGCAGGGTTTTGTTGTTTAATCAATCAATCAATCAAACACAGACACACAAAAAACAACCACCATCAAAAGCCTTGACCTACAACATGCATGTTAACTTAGGAAGAGTTTTATTTTACAGATCTGTCAGCAGAAAGAGAAATATTTAGCTCTGTGTAGTTTCAGACTGGGAAACAACCCCTAATTAGTACTATGTTCTAACTTTAAATCTCAGTTTGCGTGGGGAAAAATAATAATAAAATACCAGGCAAACAATGTAACATATTTTTCTTACATGCCATCTAAAATTACTGAATTCTTCATTGAACTGGATTAATGAATGTTAATGTTAATTAGGGTTGCTAGGTGTCCAGTTTTCAACCAGAATGCCCAATCAAAAACGGACCCTGGCGGATCTGGCCAGTACTGCCAAATGAGTGTTAAAAGTCCAGCTGACAGCACAGCAGGGCTGAAGCAGGCTCCACATCTGCCTTGGCTTGGTGTGACTCCTGGAAGCAGCATCATTCCCCCTCTGCCTCCTGCCTGTAGGGGCAGCCAGAGAGCTCTGCATGCTGCCCCCATGCTAAGTGATGGTTCTGCCTCTCCCATTGGCTGGGAACTGCAGCCAATGGGACCTGCAGAGGCAGCACCTTCGGATGGAGCAGTGCGCAGAGCCGCGATGCCATGTCTCTTCACAGGAGCTGCTGAGGGGGTATGCCCCTGCTTCCAGGAGCACCTTGAGATAAGCGCCATCCTGAGCCTGCACCCTTCAGTCTCCCCCACAATTCCCTGCCTCAGCCCTGATCCCTCTCCCACTCTCCAAAACCATCTGTCCCAGCCCAGAGCCCCCTCCGGTATTCCCACCCCCACACCCCAACCCTCTGAACCAGCCCAGAGTCCTCCACATACCCTGAGTCCCTCATTTCTGGTCCCATCCCAGAACCTGCCCTCCCCACCTCAGAGCCCATGCTGCCTCCCACACCCCAGCCTCCTGCCTAAGCTCAGAGCGCCTTCAGATCCACCCACCTCCCAGAGCCCTTCCTGCACCCCAAGCCCCTCATTCCTGGCTCCACTCCAGACCCCACCCCCCCATGCCCCTCTGGAGCCTTCCCTCACGCTCACAGTCCCAACTACCTTGGGACGGAGTCCCCTCCCACACCCTGAAATCCTCATTTCTGGCCCCACCCTGGAATCCTCACAACCCTCTCATATCCCAACCCCTGAGGGTGAACAAGAGCAAGTGCGTGAGGGTGGGGCTAGCAAAGGGAATGGGGATGGAGTGATCAGGAGCCTGGGCCTCAGATGATGAGTGGAGCAAGGGGCAGAGCCTCAGAGGAGGTTGGGTAGGGAATGCAGCAAGGATGTTTGGTTTTGTGCACGTAGACGGTTGTCAACCTAAACGTTAATGTGAATCTCTGGCTTTTCAGGCACTCCATAAATTACTTCAAATGTACATTTTACTTCACGTGTGCACTGTGTGACTCCTTCAGTCAGATTCGCCTTTATGCTGAACTGCTGCAGAAGAAAACCACTTTCTAGTTCAGGAGTGCACAAAGTGTTGGGCAGGGCCCCTGGAGGGGGTGGGGCATGAAATTTCATAAGCGGGGTGCAGCATGATCGGCTGCTGGGTCTCAGAATCATCCATCTCATTGAATGTTGACATGTTACCATTTTTATGCACACATATTCACATCTATACCGATTAACAAAGTTTTACATTCCACATACTCATTTTCTTACATGTGCTGAAAGGGGTTTTTTATACGAACATAACAAACGTCCATTGATTTGGATTACATTCAATAGGTTTTGGAGGGGTCTTACTATTTGCAGGGATGAAAAGTGGGGCCTGTGCAAAATTACCTGGTGACCCTTAAGTGAACGGCCATGCTCAGGCACGTTAGGGTGAATTGCATGGGCACTTGAACAACGCGGTGAGGTACGTGGGGTGGAGGCAGGGTCCACAGACCCTTTTAAATTGTGATAGGGAAATGTGCCTTAGCACAAAAGGCTAAACCACAAACTCTAGAAAAAGAACTGAGGAACCAAGTGAACTGGGGAAGTTTAACCCAGTTTGCAATGGAACTTACTGAAGTGCTTGCAGACTGCACTGTCTGCAGCCAACCCCCTGCTCTAAAAAAATGTCAAACAGGAAAACCCTATACAGAAAAGAGCCATGGCCTCTGACCTAGCAGCCCAGAGGCTCCAGCTGCGTACCTTAAAAGGGAAAAAAGTATGGGACGTATGGTTGTGTAAAAAGGGGAGGGGGCTGAGAGGGGCTGCAGGCAAAGAGAAGCAGAAACAACCAGGATGTGATGTGTCAGGCCTCGGGAGGAGCCAGCAAATGGCAGATCATAAAAAGGGGCAACAAAGTAAGGAGGAGGAGGAACTCCCGAATCCTGGAGAGACCGGATGCTGTCTGCGACAAGGACTGATCACCCTTCGCTGCTCCTCCAGCCTGCTCACAAGTTAAATAGAGTAGTGTGTGAAAACCTATTGGCACCACGAAGAAATTTGTAACGGTATAGCTTAGATAGCCAGATGCAGTGTTTTATTGTTTTGTTCCTGTACCTGCTCAGCTACGTAAGTAAAAGTTAGCAGCTGCATTTTATCTTTGACTTTTCTTTTGATACCCTGACATAGCTATGTGTATGTCTTTAGTTGTATGAGTCTGTAAGAGTCACGTGTAAGGCTGAGGCAAAGACGCCCCAGGACCCCCGAGAGGGCTTTGACCCAATGACCGGGACTCAGCTGGGAAGCGTGGCCTGCTGAAACTCCATGTTCTACAGAACAGAGTATTGTTTGTGTATGTACGTCACTTTCTCCTATTAATCCTTAAGTCCTATCCCCTGAAATTCAAAACTCACACTTCTTGGGGATAGATAACAGCTCTTAGAAATCAGTCTTTCCACGAAGACATGAGAGGAACTGTCCAATACGATGGCACATTATCGGATGCTTTCAGCATCAGGAGCGGCGTCAAACAAGGATGCGCCCTTGCTCCGACATTGTTCGGGATCTTCTTCGCACTCCTCCTTAAACACGCCTTTGGATCTTCCACAGAGGGCATCTTTTTGCACACAAGATCAGATGGGAAACTGTTTAGTCTTGCAAGGCTGAAAGCTAAATCTAACGTGCGGGAAGTCCTCATCAGAGAGATGCTGTTCGTAGATGACGCTGCTGTCTTGTCACACACAGACGACCAGCTTCAGAAGCTGCTGGATCGGTTCTCCAAAGCATGCGAGGACTTTGGGCTCTCCATCAGCCTAATGAAGACAAATGTATTTGCTCAGGACGTTACTGATTCTCCATCAATCAGCATTGACAACTATATGTTAGAGGTAGTCCACGAGTCCACCATCACTGACACCCTGTCCTTGGAGACTGAGCTAAATAGGAGGATTGGCAAAGCAGCCACAACTCTGTCCAGACTCAGCAAGAGAGTGTGGAATAACAACAAGCTGTACACTCACACCAAAATGCAAGTCTACAGAGCCTGCATCCTCAGCACCCTCCTTTACGGCAGCAAGACTTGGACCCTGTACACCCGCCAGGAAAAGAGGCTGAACATCTTCCACTTGCGCTGTCTCAGGCGCATCCTTGGAATATCATGGAAGGACAGAGCGTCCAACACCGCCGTCCTCGAGCAAGCTGGAATCCCAACCATGCACAACCCCCTCAGGCAGCGGCGTCTCCGTTGGCTTGGCCATGTCCACAGGATGAATGATGGAAGGATCCCAAAAGACATCCTGTATGGTGAGCTAGCCTCTGGCAAAAGACCTCCCGGACGCCCCCAGCTGCGCTACAAAGATGTTTGCAAGAGAGACCTCAGGGAAGTAGACATCAAGCCAGACAGCTGGGAGGAGCTGGCAGACGATCGCAGCAGATGGAGGCAGGAACTATACAAGGGCCTTCAGGAGGGTGAGTTGAGGATCAGACAGCTAACAAAGAAGAAGCGAGCCCACAGAAAGCACAGCAAGGACCTGACAGACATCCATTACATATGCAACAGATGCAGCAAGGACTGTCACTCTCGTGTGGGTCTTCACAGTCACAGCCGACGCTACAAATGAGAAGGCCAAACGGAACTACGAAGGGCGTGATCCATAGTCTACGTAGACTGAAGGATGCTACTACTATTACTAACAGTCAGTGGATTCCACAAACCCGTGGGCTATTTTAGAGAACTACTGGGAGTTAGAAAAACCCCAGGGGGTGTTTCTTTTCCTTTTGGGTGTAATCCTATTCCTCCTGTTAGTAGCGTGGTGTAAGCCACAGCTACAACTACGTCAGTTTCATAATAAATAGCACAATCACTCTCAGTGGAGCGGGCCTTCACTGAGAAGCAGCCCTCCCTTTTCCCCAGTTCAACACTTCACCCACCTGTCACCTCCACCCTTATTTAGGACTTGGAGCACAGCTTATTTGCTCCTTAGGGCCCAACATAAAAACTTTTCTCACCCCTGTTTTACTCCATCCTAGCTCAGTTAGAATGTACCTAGCTGCCTCCATGGTAGTACTGAACACCAGGGCCGGTGCTAAAGGGGAAGTGACCACCACCCCACCTTTCCTCATGGCAGCATGTGAGACACAAACAGCCATTTTCCCTCTCAGCCTCGCCACGATGCTCCATAATGTCTTGGTAACAGATTAGCTGCTTTTAACTGAACTAGGCTGGGCTGGGAGCTGAACAGCAACTGTCACAGGGGCAGATTCAAGAAAGAAACATCTAGGAGATGGAGAGATGTGTGGTCTGGCAGAGAGAGAGAGAAAGCACTGAAAGTGGTGGGAAGCAGCAGTTTGAACTGCCTACTGGAGGGAGTCAAAATTACTCAGATATGTGCTATGGGTCTGTAGTGCTAAAATCAAAACCAAGTTACCTATCAATTCAAATGGCAGCGTCCTAGGGTTTTGGTGACGGAGCTCCTGAGTTCCTCCCTTCGGCTGATCAGAAGTCCTTAATTTTCATGGGGAAAACAAAAGATGGTCAAATGGTTGACAAGCAGATTTATTACAAACCTACATTTTACCATAATTTTTTCTTCTGCTCTAAGCACAACGGGATCCCGGTCCATGACTGAGTCTTTGATGATGATGATAATAGTAATAAAGATCAACTCATCCTCAAAATCAACTACAAGAAGAGTCGTTGCTAACCTCACTTCCAAACATCACAGGTAAATTGGACAGAGAAAAGATTCATAACACAAAACATTTCTACCTCCTTTCTAAAAGACTGTATTTACAGGTGCTGGAACTAAGAGCGTGCCCACACTCCCACCTTGAAGTGGCTTCCATTTTATACAGAATTTACAGTTGGGATCCAGGGCTCTGAACACCCCCATTTTACACATTGTTCCAGAAACCCTGACTGTAGAGGTCTTCTCGCCTCTCCACAAATATTCCCTCTAATCTTTTCGATCTATGTGTGGAGTTTTTCCAGCCATGTGCAGAATAAATTTTTATGTGCAGTGAAGCGTGTGCAAATATGCACCATCAAGAGAAACCAGACCTAGCTGTGGGGACTCTGCTCATCAGCTGGGCAGTATCTGAAACTCTCCTGAGTGGCCACACAACCACCCAGCTTACAGGGAACACTGCTCTCCACCCCCCCATCTAAGCAGTACACTGAAGAAATACTGAGATATCAAGAGTGGAAATAAAACTAAAATGTTTCCCTCTTGGCTTACAATTATCAAAACATGTTAAAATTCAGACAATAAAACAAGATTATATACTAGAAAGCATTAGGATAGCAAGCATAATGACAGGAAATGAAAAACTAATGTTCAATCACATGAAAGGGCATAATATAGCTCACTTGACATCTTCGATGTTCCATGGCAAGACAGACTGACTCAGCAAAGTGCCTCTCTTCTTTAAAAAATAATAGAGATTTTTCCTTTCCAATTTATTGCACTAAGAAAGATTTTCCAACTTAATAAAACTTGTGGAAGTAATTTTTTCAGGGCCTCTTTGCACCAATCAAACAGGCAGAAACTCCATCCTGTTCAGGAATGACCAAGTGCCTTCTCAGGATTATCCTATTTAGCCTATGCCTAAACTGTGGCTGATACAAAGAAGTCTGTAAAGATTCGTATTATCAGTTTCAAAAAAAGGCATGAAAAATTCCTCAGAGAATGAAAACATTCTTCTTGGTCAGTTCATAATGAAAGATTACTGATGCTGAATTCGCCAGACAAATCTGCTGGTACATTGCTCAATGTAGTTCCCTTCTTCCTTGGCTTAGTGGCAACTTGATCTAAATACCAGACCATTTCAGCTGACAGGAACAGTGCTTGATGGTAAAGTTTCATGTTATTTTTAGATTCACTCAGACATGGTCCAGCACGGTTAATATACAGGCATTAATATCTGTCATACTCTGATCTGCAAAGATTTCTTTGTGGAGCACTTCTACGAATTAGCACTCCTTCATCTCCCCTTCCAAGATTCTTTCCAGACTCAGCTCTCACCCTCCCTCTCAACAACCAGAGCTCATGCTTTCAAACCGGTTCGCCCTGATTCACTAACTGGAAGTGAACCAGAACAGAAAAAGGAATCTGTCTAAGAGCAACAGACAGGTAGAAACGTCTAACCTAGCACACCGAGATAATATAGCCAGACCTGTGTCATATCAGATGATTTCAACAGTGCTGTAGATTAGGCTCACATTTCAGAGTGACTACAATTCAGCATCCTGATTATTTGACATTTAAAAAAAATTGGATGAAAAGGTATCACTACAAAAAAAGAGCAGCTACACAAAAACGATAGCAGAAGAGCAACTACAGGTAAATATAGTGGGTAATCCTCTTTCTAAGCAGCAGCACTCCCTGATGCTACCCAGGAGGATTGTGCTCTTCTATAACTGAGGGGTCTGACATACTTCATTTCTGCCTTCTGACAAGAGGCGGCAGCTGGGGCCACAATGCTCTTTTTACAGGGAGAGAAGGCAAATGAATTTAGAAAATGTATCCACTTACCTGGTTTTGAAATCCTACCTGGTCAAAGTACAAACCAACAGACACAATGTGATGGCCCTGACCATTCATTTAACTGTTTCCCTTCTTATTAATTTCATCACAGCTATCCCTCACTGGAACAACTGTTGCTTCCAGATGCCTTTGTATTTTAACATAATGTGCAAAACAGATCTGTCATGTGCCATAATGTTAAAATAACTGACAACATAGTGAAGGTCCAGGTGGCACTTTTGCCTCTAAAAAATATCCCAGCTGCTTAAATTTCCCAAAAATTACCTTTGCAGTGATTTTGTATAAGTCATTTAACTTCCTCAAAGTTTATTTTACTGAGGTGACATGGAAAATGAGGATTTCAGCTTTTTAAAAGTGTTTAGGATGCTTTTCAAAAGAACAATAAAAATTAATATTTCACGCACACTTGGGGCCTTTCTTTCTGGCAGATTTCTGGATGCTTTTATTCCTGCACATACAAGAACTACTTCACAAACAACTCAAATGCTGCCAATACTGGATTGAACATTGCAAGCACTACTATCTACAGGTTAAAACACCAAGAGGATACTGCATCCAATTAAAACTCATAGGAGAATTGAGCATCTGAATATAATAATCACCTTAAAATATGGACAGAACACAAGGGTTAACAGCTCTAGTCTTGTGAAAAGTGACAAACAATTTTGAAAACGACAACAGTCTAGGGACTATGGTTCTGTTCAGACGATAAATCAGCTGAGAAGTAACAGCAACGAAGGGTCCTGTGGCACCTTATAGACTAACAGAAAAGTTTTGAGCATGAGCTTTCGTGAGCACAGACTCACTTCATCAGATGCTGGTCTTGGAAATCTGCAGGGCCAGGTATAAATAAGCCAGAGCAAGGGTGGGGATAACAAGGTTAGCTCAGTCAGCAAGGGTGAGGCTTACTACCAGCAGTTGATCTGGAGGTGTGAACACCAAGGGAGGGGAAGCTGCTTCTGTATTTAGCCAGCCATTTGCTGCGAATGTTCACACCTCCAGATCAACTGCTGGTAGTAAGCCTCACCCTTGCTGACTGAGCTAACCTTGTTATCCCCACCCTTGCTCTGGCTTATTTATACCTGGCCCTGCAGATTTCCAAGACCAGCATCTGATGAAGTGAGTCTGTGCTCACGAAAGCTCATGCTCAAAACTTTTCTGTTAGTCTGTAAGGTGCCACAGGACTCTTCGTTGCTGTTACAGATCCAGACTAACATGGCTACCCCTCTGATTCTCAACTGAGAAGAATTATCTCACTGAATAACAGTGCCCTTCTTCAAAAATGCTTCTGTGTGGATGTTTTAAACCCACCCCCACACCCCATTTATTTAGTACTTCTGAAGCACCTCCATATGGGGCACTGCACTTAACAGTGAATGTGCAGATTTTACTAGTACTCACTAAATAAGAAGTACTTTCCAAAGAGCTCACATCTTACTGCCGTGTTTCCCAATATTTTTTTTTCTGGCCATGGAATACTTTTAAACTCTAACCAATTTTGCAGAACCCCTAATAACAGCCTTATATATGGCTTAACGCCGCCCAGCCCCACGATTAACTCACCTCTGCCCCAAACCAGCACCTGAGATTGACCCATCAACCCAACGAGGCCCCCAGCCTAATCCCATCTGAACAAACTCCACCCATTAGCTCCTCCTGTTACCTCACCCAACATGGCAGACGAACCTACCTTAGCAACTGCTGCTGCTCTGACTCTAGTCCCTAGGGCCTGATTTCATTGGCCGCCCTATGGCAACGCAAGGGGCCAGCTGCAGCCAATGAAAGGTGAGGACAACAGAGCAATCACAGGACCCATCTGGCTCCCCTTCTGGACAGCTGTTGGCCCCACCTTGCCCTGTCCCCATTGCATGCTCTCTGACTACTTTGCAAGTGAAGGACTCTCTGCTGCTTCCTGCCCTGCAGCTGCTGAAATAATGGAACTAAATTCAGTTGGTTTAAGGGCCAGATCCCTCCCACTGCCCTGCCAGCCATTTTACCAATTCACTTTAGTTCTACTGTTTCAGCAGTGGCAGCATCCCCAGCCGAAAATGACTCTTGAGAGCTGCATTCAGCTCCAGAGCCGCAGGTTGCCAACCCCTGATCATTTTCTCACGGAATCTTTATTTTCACTTTGCAGAACCCTGGGAGATGATGGAACACCATTTGTGAAACACTGGTCTACAGACAAACAAAGATTTAAAAGCCAGGGGAAGGGGAATGACAACGGGCAATTTATACACTGGTCAACTTAATTCACTATAAGGAGAAAGCCAGAAAATGGGTCTCTTTGAAAGATTAATATGTGGATAACCAATGCAAAATATCCATAGATAACTTTGACTGGGCATGAGTTAATATTTAACAATTAAAGGTCTTCACTCAGTGTATTAGGTTTAGGAACGGCTAGAATTTACACAGCCGCCTTGCATCTACACCAGAATTTATCTGAATTGTTAATAAGCTCCGTAACAATGAACAACACTCTTTAGAGAGGATTTCTTTTTCTTACTGTAATTGGGAATGAAGCAACGCTGTGTACTGACTTTCTGAAATCACAGTCCTTCCTACACTTTGTTATGACGTGATGGATACTGAGTGAGGAGTCTGGCATCAGTGCTGGTGAAAGGTAGTGGAGTGACAGCTCTAGAGATCGACTTCTCCATACACAGAAGTCATGTTATATAGGCATTAGTGGGACAAGCTTCCATTGCATTGCTCCGCGAACACACCTCAAACCTGACCTGGGAGGAGATCCCTTCCACCAGCCACTTCAACAGAGGATTTGGTCTTAAGATCCCATTTAATTTTTATGTACAACAGACTGCACTTTGCGAGGTAAATAAACGAGAAGAGATATACCACAATTACAGGCCTCTTTATTAAAAGCAAACTCAAGACACCACAGGAATGCAGCACTAGAAATCAGAAACCTTGCTAATCCATTCCACAAACTAGATTGTAGATTATTTTCTATGCTAGTCCTAATATCATCTGGCATCAGAATGAGGAAACATGGAACCATAACATCATAAAGGTATTAGGGAGCCAATCCCCGAGCATGGACACGAAGAAAACAGGGCTCGTCTGGAAGCTGCCTAATTCATATTTCACTTTCTCCCTCAAAGTCAAACACCAATTTCCTTTATAACAGCTAGCTTTTCAGCCTGTGGGAGCCAGCCATAAAGATGTTATGATACGCAGGCCTAACAGATACTCCACTTAATTCATAACAGGTTTTGTTTTTATGGTATCTTGGATTCTAGTATTCCTGCTCATAGTAGAGTACTGTTGTTTTGCTGCCTTCTACTGCTATTCAATTTTTTTTTTTTAATTTGTAGGCATACTGCAGCACTCATGGCTTTAATGGCCCTGATTTCCTTTCTGAGGTTTGATGCATCATGAAGAATAGTGCAGCATGCCTTTGTACTAGTCGAAGAAATCTGAGACAGAAGAAGGGGAAAGGGGGAACAAAGAGGAACAGGGGGCTTATAGACCAGTCCACCCAACTTTGATACAGGAACAAATTAAACAATCTTGTTTGTAAGCATCTAGAGGATAATAGGGGTTATAAGAAATAGCCAACAAATTTTGTCAAGAATGAATCATGCCAAAACAATCTAATTTCCTCCTTTGACAGAGTTACCGACTTAGGCTGTGTCTACACTACAGAGTTTTGTCGGCAGGAGTCTTCCATAGACATAACTCAGGGAGTATCTACACACATAAAGAGTTCTGTTGACAGAGTCTTGACATTTGTCTCAACAGTATTATCCCTTGAAAAATTTGAGGAATAATGCTTTTGTCAACAGAGTTCTGCCAACAGAAGTGCAGTGTAGACACTGCCGTAGACAGAGAGGGCTTCCAGTTCACCAGCCAGCCGTTTGCAGAGCTTCCAGCCAGCCATTCTGTCGACAGATGGCAGGGCAGTCTGGCTGCTCTCTGTCGACACAGCAGATTAATTTGTCAATCTGCTTTTGCGTGTAGATGCAATCTGTTGAAAGAGTTTCTGTCAATGTAACTCCGTCAACATACGTTACTGTCAACAGATGCTTCTAAGTGTAGACGTAGCCTTAGTGTATAAGGAAGAAGCAGTAGATGTGCTGTATCTTCATTTCAGAAAGGCTTTTGACACAGTCACACAGGACTATCCCATAAGCAAATTAGGGAAATGTGGTCTAGATACAGTTGGTACAAGGTGAGGGCACTACTGGTTGGAAAAAATGTACTCCATTCATGGCTATCATTAGTTCACTGTCAAACTGGGAGGGGAACGCCTAGGCAGGACTGTGCAGAGGTCTGCCCTGAGTCCCATTATTCATTATTTTCATTAATAAAAGAAAGGAGAGTATGCTTCAAAAAATCTATAGACACACCAAACTTGGAGGGGTTGCAAGCACCTTAGAGGGCAGGATTACAGACTATTCTGAAGAGGAAGGAGATCGCTTGTTCTCCATGATTGCTGAAGGTAGGACCAGGAGCAATGAACTTCTGCAGCAAGAGAGATTTAGATTACATATCAGGAAAAACTTTATAACGATACTGATGACGAAATTCTGGAATCAGCTTCCAAGGGAGGTTGTTGGAGCTTTTTAAGAGGAGGGGTTAGAGCTAGGGCTGGGCTCTCCTGAGTGAGGAGACAACCTGGATTTGGACTGCCCCACCCTGAGAGAGGGCTTGGGGCTTCCTAAGACTGATTGTTCGCTGCCCGCCCTGAGCTAAGGCCTGGGCCAGCCCTGCCATGCAGCAGGGCTTGGGCTCTTCTGTGTTTGTGTGCCCTCCGTGACACTCAGCTAGGGCTTGAGTCGTCGTGAGACTGTTGTGTTGCCCCATCCTGCATCAGGGCCTGGGCTTCTTTGGAGGTGTGCCACCCCAACCTGAGCTAGAGCCGGGTGACACTTAAAGAATGTGTTTGTTTCCTGCCCCACCTTGCTCCAGGATGTGGGCTCCTGTTAGATGTGTGCCACCCCACCCTGAAGGGGGGCCACCTAAAGATTCTGTTGGTGAACTGTTTGCTGCCCAGCCCTGAGCTAGAGCCAGAGGCCTTCTAAGACTGTGGACCTGCTGTTGTCCAGATCTCAGGAGAGGCCCCAACTTGAGTTAATTTCCCCAGGGCTAGTCTGAGGTAAGGCCGGGCCCCCGGACAGTTGCCTCTCACCCACCTGGGCAAGGTGGGAACCCCCACAAACTGGTTTGGGGGTTGTTGGGGGTATTCATGGCAGTGCGGCAGGATGGCTGCCTACTGAGCTGGAAGGGGAGGAGCCCTTCTGGGAGCCTGAACCTGTCACATGGATATAAAAGTTGTTTTTTCACACGTCACCGAGTGACAGCGTAATGCAGTTTTATAGTATATATCAAGATAATTCTCCATCAGCTTAAGAAGATATATTCTCATACATTACCACTTGGGGTAAGGAGAAAGAGCACTGGCTTATAAATACGAATATCTCTTTAAAAGCACAGTGCTCCATCAAAGCTCCTAAAGGTTTTATTCCTATAATTCACATATTTCTGTGTTCAAAACTTTTCCTTCTGCATATACTCACTCTTCCCTGTAAACTGGTCTCAATGTAAGTTATATTTCAACCCTACATATGCTAATTTGTAACACTTTCATATTTAAATTTCATGGTTTACCCCAATCTTTCTCAGTCTTACGAAAACTCTTAACAAAAGGAAAGACAGTGAGTAAGAAGGAGAGAATAGATATATAGATCTTAATGTTAAAATATTATAAACAAAAGAACTATTCTACACACATTGCTTTTAGAAGGGGAAATGCCATGTAATTCCTATTCATCCTATTTAAGACTCTGTAATGTTTAAGGCTGGAAGGTACAAAATGATTCAAAGCAATATCCCATTTGTTATCTCGGTTCTAAACTTGTATGCAGCGTATATGTCTGAAAGGACCAAGTAAAGAGCTATAACTCTTGATCTAGACTGTAATTACCATAAAAATAGAGCTCATACCTATACTTCTTTGCTACAAACAGATGGCTGCTTGCTTTTTTGTCCCGTTACACTGCAGCTCTGTCCCATTAGATCCTCTTTGTGGAGAGTGACAGCCTGCGAGGTCACTTTTCTGACAAGGTCATCTGCCTTCAGAGTATGAAGAGAACAGCACAGAAAAGTGGGTTGGGTTATATTTAGAATTTGGTCCAAGTCAGTGCCATGGTTCCTCACTGTCTCTCCCTTGCAGCACTATCTTGTGTGTCTGGGTCTAACTAACCCTCTGTTGTTACTCAGCCTATGGAATACAGAGAAGAATCATTATGAATTACTGTTGGGACTAGGTTTCTCAACTTGCTAAAACAACTAAATTGGGAGGTCAGAGGAAGACTGATCAATTTCCTTTATTCTGTAGCTTTAAATAGATAATATTCTTTACTGAAGTGGATTTGCCCTTTGAAGTGAATGAGAAGAAGGGAACTGTCCAGAACAAAACAAAGAAAAAATTCCTGCACTAAGGTAAGCCTATTTCACCTTGATGATACCATCATCGTTTAGAAACTGAGTCGATTGTTTAATGCATAGGACATGAGTCGTCTTTTAATTTGTACGCTATTTACTCTTAATATGAAGAGGTTTTGGGGTTAATGAACTGAACATGGGTCTGGACAAATTCTCAGCTTTTTGATATACAAAATATCAATTTGCATTATTAATATGGGAAGGAAATAGGAAAGTAATACACCATTCATGTGTTACAGTATCCACTGTCTGAATAAGCCTGACTTAATAACACCCCAGTAAATATTACAGATCTAGTATTAGAAAGCACAATGCAAAAAATAAACTATTATATTCTGAAAATAAGCAAAAAGTGTGTGTGTGTGTATATATATATATATTTGAGTATATGTGAATGTATGCATTACTGTGTAGTTAGTGATTATATTAAATTTATATGCATTAAGTAAATCCCAGTTCACAAAATATGCTTTCTAGTGACAGCTAGCTTGCAAAACAGGGTTCTCTGCAAACATGCAGGACTATTTTTAAATAACCATCTCTCAAAAGGGTGCTCAGGCTCTCTCACATTGCTAAAAAAAGTTGCAGAAACTCAGTGAAGCTACAGGCAGCATACAGGGGTCATACGACAGGGGTGTTTCTTTTCAACAGAGTGCAATTGGTAGCAAGCTGCTTCCTTGCAAAACTTAAAAGCAAAAGCCATTTAATTGTTTTTCTTAACCTACTTTGGTCTATTATGATGTTATTATGATGATGTACAACATGCCATATGAAGCAAGGGTGAGGAAGAAATCTATCCAACTGAAGAGACACAGTTATCATTTAAACATTATTGAATTGTACAGTGCTCATTTCCTTTCCACAGAAACATGATAAACAAAGGAATCTGTTCATAGTGAAGTCTGATGTAAGTGAATCTCTGTCCATAATGACGTAAAGAATCCTGAATTGTTCCAGTGCTTCAGGGCAGGCATGTCGCCATTCTAGTTACAATGAGTCTCTAATTAGAGCTAAACACTTCTATAGGGTGGAAAAAATGGTTTACTTCTAGCCACCTTTCCTGTATATTCCCAGTCCCATGAAACTTTTAATGCAAACCGAAATGATACTCAAACCAATAAAAATAGTGCACAAACCATAGCAGTACAGCACACTTACTGAAATGAGTATTTTGTTACTGCCATACCATTCCTCTGTCCCAGAACTCTTATGGATAATCTGAGTGGAAATACACTAACAGAACTAAGGTGCCACGGCAGTTTAATGTAGTAACCTCAACCGTAGGGATTTCCTTACCCTTAATAAACAGCTCTACAAGCCTCACCATGCAATGCTAATGTGCTAGGATCTTTAAATGTAATTCTTTAGAGCTGTGGTGTCCAACAAGCTAGCCACATGTGGCTATTTGGCTGGTTGAGTGTGGCTAGTTGGCTAGAATAATGTGGATAGCTCACTAATACTACAGTGGCTACTGTTTCCGAACTGGTTGGACACCGTGGCTTTAGATTTTATTTTTGCTTTTCATTTGTTCATTTACCACCCATTGGTGCTAATGACTGTTGTAAAGGATGATCGATAGGGCTGTTACTAGCCCCGAAATTTGTGACACAGTCTGGGTCCATCCCTTGTTCTACTTGATGGCAGAACAAGTAAGAGAGTCCCTAACATACTTCAGGTCACATGACATCACCATATCTATCATGAGTCCAACATGAGGAGGTTGTGTTGCTGTGTGATGAGGCTATGTCACAATGTGTTAATGGAATGTTGGGGTACACATCAATTCAACAATACAGTGGTGTTCTGAAAAGCAAAGGAGAAGAGGACAATTCTAGAAAACACTCAGCAAATAAGTTTCATTGTTAACAAAATCTCTGAACAGTTTTGACATCCTACCACTAGAAGTTCTCCTTTCTGTCCCAAAGCCCACACCTCAGTTGATGCGTGTGAAGGAAGGTGGCCCTGTTAGGAAGACTAACAAGGCAACAGTAGAACACTACCTTTCACACGGAGCTAGTTCATCTGTGTAATGCTGACCCATACAAGTCCTGTACAATAAAACCCCTACTTATGCACAGGTTGTGTTCCTGGGCAACCACATGTAAGTCAAACTTTGCACAAGTTGAGGTTTGTGCAGGGACGGACATGGGAGAGGGGGAAAGAGCTATCCCAGGGAGCGGTCTCCCCGGGCTGGGGCTGCGAGTGGCAGAGGGGCTCAGCAACTGCAGCGAGGATGGTGTTGACACTGTGTGCTCACCACAAGCTGTGGTGCTTGTGGTGCTCAGCCTGCTGCCTAGTTCCCAGGTCCCTACAGCTTGGTGCAGCTGGGAAACTGACCAGCACTGCCTGGCTCTGGGCTCCCCAACCGCTTGTGGGAGTCAGGAGCCAGGTGCAACTAGGAGCCAGGTGCAGCAGAACTGGGCAGTTTCCCAGCTCCCCCAAGGTGGGGGACCTAGGAACCAGGTAGCAGTGGGGGGCACTGTGAGCCACGCTGCCACACCAGCCCACGGGCACATGGAGACACCATGATCATCGCCGTGGCTGTTGAGCCCCTGAAGTTGTCAGATGGGCAACAGTGAGTGGAGAGAGACCAGGTGCAGCAGGGCCTGGTGGGAGGGCACAGCAGCCTGGCAGTAATTGTTGACTTCAACTTGCATTATTCCAAGAAATGAGCAAGTTGAAATCATGAAAGTCTGGGGTCTACTGTCAATAATTCCAGTCTCTTTTTCCTCATATACCTGCTATTAAAATCTTTTGTGTACCATAGTATATTAGACTATAAAAGTATAATGCTTACATTCTGGCACAGTCTTACATGTTGAAGGAATTCATCTTGATCCCTTCTCTTAACTCATATAAAACCACGCTGTGACCTCTCCTTCTTTCCAATTTTATTTAGCAACATATTTGCAAGGCCTGAGGATTTGACCTTTTTTTTTTTTTTTTGGCACAATGAAATACGTAATGGCAGACATCCATTTCAACAAAAGATCTTCCTAAGAGTTCATGGCTTTCAAGAGAAAATTATTAAAGGAATCCATAATTGTATAGATTTGGGCTAAGTATGAGGTGATCGTTGATTTTCCGGTGGGATTTTTAATGTTAGGAAGCTGGAGGACAATCTACTGCATGTTGGACTGTAGTAGTGTGTTGCTAGAGTTCACTACAGGGAAAGGACTCAGCTGTAATAAGCTGTTACCGATATAAACTAAAAAGAGCAACAAGTCTTTGTGGACAGAATTTTTTGTGTGGATGGAGAACAAGAATAATATAAATGTTCACAGTGAAAACTGAAGTCTTCAAACTTTGGTAGTTTTTGTATGTTGGTGCAAATTACAAACTGGTTTAGTTTTTGTGACATTTTTAATGCTTGAAAGCCCCCCACTGAGTGAAATTATTGGCATGGTGAAAACATTCAGTCTTCTATTATTCTGTATATTTTCGAAGTGCCCTTCCCACTCCCCTCTGCTTGAATTAAAAGAAAAACAGAGATGTCTGATTTAGACTGGGAGGATTAGATATTCATAGGTACTCCAGGGGTCAGGCTGAACTGCTACTGAATTTCAATGGGAGTTGGGAACTAACTTGCTCAGATCATCTTGAAAGGTTCATCCTAAACTCTTTGGAACAGTAACCATGTCTGCCTCCCAGGGACTGGTCCTACAAGCTCTTTTTGCTTTCAGTAGTCATTTCTCCTCTGGGAAACTGGGAATGGAGATGACAAATGGATCCCTTGATGATTACCAGCTCTGTTCATTCCCTCTGGGGAACCTGACATTAGCCACTGACAGAAGTCAGGATACTGGGCTAGGTGGACCTTTGGGCTGACACATTCTGGTCATTTTTATGTTCTTATGCATTCTGAACTGAAGTCAATAGGGCTGCTTGCATAAGGACAAAAGGATTGATCCTGAGCCTAGTGAAGGCAAAAACAAAGCTTAGTCAATACCTCACTATAACTGTTAAAATGCACACAAGATATTTATATTTGAAATATAAAAAACTCACATTTCAAGTGCCAAAAATTGGAGTGTGATAGGAATGGGGAGCAGGACTGTATCTAGATACAGACACAACCAGTGTTTATAGCCCTATAGCATTTAAAGCACTGCTAAGCCCCTTCCCCACTGTCACTGACATTATAGCATGTATCACCTAAATATGTCACCTATCCCTTTCCTGGGCACATCCTGCTCAGTGGGACTTGCTCTCTTCAGCCCTTTTCAGAACCATCATGGGCTGACATCTGAGCAAGGTTCATGCCTCACTCCTGTTGGACTGAACCAGCAGAAACCTCTCTCACCCTCGTCCTTATAAGGGCCTGGGTGTGCTGGCATATTTGCCCATTGGAGATGAAAAAGAGGCTGCAACAGGGTCAAGGCACTTTGTGATCTCCCTGGAGGATGGATGGAGAGAGCCACTAAGAAGATCTTCACCCATGCAGCAAGATACAAGGGAGGAACCGCTGGGGATATGGGAAGGCCTTACCATTTTTTCTTTCTCTGTGCCCCAAGACAGAGGTTACCAGCTGTCCAGGCAGAGCTTTCAGGGCACTTGCATCAGTGTATAGATCCTAAGGCCAGCAGGGACCAACGTGACCAACTGTGTCACACAGGGCAGAGATAGTAATAATTCCTAGTGCAGAGCTTATAGGAAAAACATCCAATCTAGATTATAAAACTGCCAGTAATGGAGAATCCACCCAGGCCTTGGTAAATCATCCCAATGGTAAATTCCTCTCGTGAAAAATATGCCCCATTTCCAACCTCAATTTGTCTAACTTCAGTTTCTAACCATTGGATCATATTATACTTTTTCCTGCTGGACTGAAGAGTCCGTTAAGTATTTGTTCTCTACATATATACAGAGAGTAGTCAAGTCCCCTCTTAGCCCATCATTTTATTAAACTATATCTAGTTTAAACTATAACTTGATACATTAAACCATATCAAACTATATACCGTCTCTTTATTAAACTATAGCAAGCTCCTGGAGTCTCTCACTAGCAGGCAGGTTTTCTAGCTCTTTAGTCATTCTTATGGCTCTTCTGTGTACACTCTCCAATTTATCAATATCCTTCTCGACTTGTGGGCAGCTTTGGAACCAGTGTTCCAGCAGCCATCATACCAGGACTGAAAACAGAGGTAAAATAATAATTCCTCGCTGTGGTTCTGTCACCCCTGGCTGACAGGGTAAACAGACAGGGGAGCAAATCCAAACAACATGAGCAGCAGCTGGAATTACTTACCACATTCAGATAACCAGTATTGATACTAATGTGCTTACACACACCTCGCACCGCCCAATGCAATTATACAACAACTGGAGCTGGAGTATTCCACTCAGCCCTGCTGTCCCTAAGCCAAAAGGGACTGGAACCACACACACACTTGGGCTCTGAGGTGGGGCCTGAGTACCTCACAGCTTTCCTAAATAACTCCCTTTGGCTAGTGACCAGAGTGTCTTTGCCAGGCTGAAGAAGGCATTGTGCCCAGCATCCTGCAGCCGAAGGACAAGTAATGCAATAGGAAAGAAGGCTGCAAAAGGTGGAGGGAAAAAAGAGAGAAAGTGACCATGATCCATTCAAAAGTAGGATGGAGCTCCATTGTGCGAGCCCCAGTACAAAGTAAATGACAGTCCTTGGTCCCATACATGTTATAGTCCAGGTTTCTTCACCTCGAGAGCTGGACGCAGATTTCTCATGGAATAAACAGGCTAAATTTCATGTCTTGCACAGGCATGCTGTACTTGCAAATTAACTCATTTCAGCACTGTATTGGGTTGATTATCATGACTCTCAGCATGCCCTAGATGCGGGGAGGAGGATAGAGATGGTGGTACTGTCATATGTGCAAAAAGAGGATGAGGGACTGGTTATTAGATAGCCAGCAAGCACAATAAAAATTTCAAAACTGGAGTTCGGCAAATAATTCACAGGCCATTTCATTTTCTGCTGAAGCAATATTTTCCCTTCTAGTTTTCTTGGTGACAGGAAGAAAAACAAAAAATCAGAGATGAGACAACAAGCGCACAGCCCCAAGCTTCGTCTGACCTGCTTTTACAAATCTATCTCGCACAACAGGAAGAAAAAAAACTTGTCCGCACGATTGCCCACTAGACTTTGCCTTTGTACACCAGACAAATAACATGTTAATGACTCCTCAGTGTAAAACAACAGATACTTCGCTCTGAGAAAAACAATAGACTATTAACTTTTTCTTCAAGCTTTTCATTGTCCCTGTGTTATTTTCAGGGATCAGATGCAATCACAGGAGGAGAAAACAGTCAGTGGCTGGCCAGTTCAGAAGACACACACTTGCTGATTTTTATAACATTTTTGATAATTCGGTTACAGAAGAGATTTCTGTTAACTTTGCCATCTTTGTTGATGCCCTACTTTTCCTTCCTTCTGACTGGAAAATGCACGTTTGCTTAACACTGGAGGGGAATGAGGCAATGTAATGTGGGAGGATGATCTCAAATACCAGCAAACATCCCAGAATGCTACGGGGATGAAGGAACTGTGGGATAGGTCCTCACAATGCACTGCTGCAACAGTCGATGTTTGCCAATTGAGTGTGGCAGCAAAAAGTCAACTTTGTGAGGATCACGTGGGGAGGTGAGGATGGTCAAATTTGAATTTATAAAATCCAGCGTTACAAAATCGATATTAATTAATTCAAATTTATCTCGAAGTGTAGACATAGCCTGAGGAATGTTAATGCTAACTTTTACTGGAATGCGTATGGCATTATTTTCAAAATTAATATTGTTTTCAGTTTCCAAGAGATTGACACACTATTGGACGTAAATTGAAAATGAATAATAAAGTTGGGGATTTCTTTCTTTCCATGGCAATAGATATTCGATGGCAGGATCACAGTTAGACCCTTCTCCCACAAGTGATTAGCTCAGAAAAGTCAAGAAGGAAGACAGTAGCAGGGTGACATTACTAACACTTCCACAGTGCCCTGAAACTTGGATTTCTGTTCTGCAGCTCTATCTGCTCTCAGTTCAAAATGTACACTTAATCTCTCAGGATGCTTAGTAAAGTCCACAAGCTAAATACAGGAGCAGGGAAGCCTAGAAAAGCACTGGAAGCAATGCCAAAACTTTGCTGAAGTGGCCTTTCTAAGAACAGAGTAGCTGTAGACTTAGCTCCTCAGCGCCAGCTGCCAAGGGTGCGTAATGCAGTGCCGACTCAATGATACATTTTATTCTAAGATTACTTTCGGCTTTTTAAAATATTTTTCAATACAATTGTCAGTGGCATTGAATGGCTGTAATTGTACAGGAAAAGGCAGCTAACATTCATTTTAGATATATTTTCATTCATTCCTCAGGCATCTTCAGTTATGGATATATTGAATGCCACCAGCTTCAGGTAAGCTGCATAGATCATCATCAGGGCTAAAAGGATAATTCAGGTAGAATGACTATACAAAATTCCACTCTTCTGCTGCACAAAGGAGTCACGCCTGCACACATCTATGCATTTTATATACAGAGGATAAAGAATTAAAGACCAACTCCAACAGACAATTCCATTTTAAGGAAATACTTTAAGTACCCTCTTCTCATTCATTCTCTTCCACTTCTATTCAAAGTCAGCTTTTCTAATAGTCAGTTCACTGCTGACCCATTGGCCAGTCATTTCCCTGGAAAGAAAGAACCCTGTGAAAACTCTCTTACTCACATAACTAACATTATTTTAAAAAATACCAGAATATTTGTGGAATTTTGTATACCACAAACACCACTGTATAACAAAGAATATATAACCAAAACAGGAAAAAATGCTCCCAACTGTAGATTTTTGGATCATAAATATTTGGGAAAAATCTCTCTCTGAGTTCAACACTTGAAAAATAATGTGCATAGTACAGTGAAAATTGGATACATTAGGACATTCATCTTATTTAGATGAATAGTCCTATTCAATACGATAACTTGTGAAAGTAAAACAGGCAGAAAATGTCACTTATTTTCACAAATCTTATTGGGGTGGGTAGAATTAATGATTGAAAAGGTAGAATTAATGATTGAAAAGGGATTGCTCTTTTGCTGGGAGCCATTATGAGCCCTGATCCCCAAATGAAAGAAACCCAAGCATTTGGCTTGTAACTTATTAATCAGAGTCACTCACTACCTGGTTTCTACTGGTGACACTGTGTGAAATCATTTTAAGGATTGGTCCCTTTTGTTTGGCCTTCAGAAGTGTTATGCCACGATCAGCTGTTTGAATTCCCAGTTTGGAACAGAAACATGTGCGGCAGCTGCTTATGCAAGTAAAACACGGCTCAGATATCCTGCTGATAAAGGTGATATTAGACTCTGAAGAGGGCAGAAACAGCTATCAAGTTAGTTTCAATCAGCTACTGCAAAAGTCACCCCTACTGCTCTCCCCAAAATAAACAAAATAAATGGTTTTCTGAGTGTTTTTGCACATCTTCCTAGGTTTCAAAATTAAACTCTCCCATTGGCTATATTAATAATTAGAAGCGGAAATCCCACTTACAAAGGGAAGGAATACTTTATTTATTTGTACTCATGAAAAGTGACAGGTTATAACCAATTGGCTGGATGTTAATGTACAGTAGTCCGTTGCTCTGAATTTTTTCCCTCATAGTTGTGCCAGTGCACATCACGACTCCGCAGCAACATGTTGTGCTGTGTGAATGGACAGGAGCTGAGTGAGCAAAACCACTTAATTTCTCTTTTTCCTATTCTTTTTTTTTTTTTAAGGGGGGTGGGGGTGGGATGGAGGAGATGGATATGGACAGGCATTTCAAGTCCAGACTGAAATGACACACCTCTGCCAGCTTGTGACACAGAACTTATGCCTATGTCTCTAAAGAAAATCTAGTGCATCTACCCTCCCCCATTAAAACTACTTTCATCTGCCTGCAACTCAGTCTATGTAGAAGGACAAACAGTCTAATTAGTGAGAAAACACATCCTCAGTATCTTGCCTGGAGTCAGTCTCATCATGAATCCCCTTCAGAACACCGATCATCTCCAATTTTATATATCCTGTCCTGTGGAAGGGTTGCTATTAAGTGAAGAAGCGACAGCCAGCGGAACAAGATACAAGAAATCAACAAGTTTCTACACGTAGACCATTCTGAGGCCACTAGAGCTGCCAGGCTAGCTCCTTCCCTAGCGTACTCTCCTCTAGCATGCCTTCATAACTGAATACGTTAATCTCTCTCTATCTAGACACAAAGCATCAGTTTTACATTATTTGAGAGAATGTAAAACACTCAATTACTTGGCCGTTTCGTATTTTACAACTGTTGGAGATATAATAAAGGCATTTGATTATATTGCACATATTCTTTGAATTCTGTATAGATGCCTGCTACAGACACTCAGAGGAGGTGGCTCCAGACAGCACACTTGGAATGCAGTTAGATGCAGGTTTGTGGGAAGGGGCCTCAAGTAGGTTTATTAGGCTTCTGGGGTAATCATTCCTGGAGTCTATTCCTAGCTCTCATGTTGAGTTGGGACCTTTGGAAAGTCATTACACCTTTTTTTACCTCAGTTTGTCCATCTGTAAGAAAGGACCCAGTAACATTTTCTATTGTCAGGACTGAGCACCTTCAGCAGAGCCTGAAGACTAGTCTGCTCAGTCTCCAGGCAGATAAATGAGATCTGCTGGGTTCAGGGGTGCTGGAACATTCTGGGGCAGAGCCATCGAACCAAACTGTGAACAGTGTGTGTGTGTGTGTGTGTATTTTGAAAACCACTTCAGTCCAGGGGGTGCAGCAACACCCCCACGTTCCTATTTTCAGCAGCAACAGCTAGGTTGCAGTAGGGCTGCTGGACTGTCAACCCACCTGACATGGTGGAAGGGAGCCATCAGCAGTAGCAAATCACTGAGTGTTCAACTTCTTGCCTGCTGGTGTGATTGCTCATGTTCCCCCAGTACTCCCATTTTTTTTTCCTGCCCTGCATCCCTTTCCCGACTTATGACTCCAGCTCTGACTTCGCTCTGCATTTGACTCCCAACTCTGGCTCCACCCCTTGGCTCTGATTTCTGGCTCCTGACACCACTCCTTGGCTTTGGTTTCTGGTTTCTCCTGCGTCTGGCTCTGATCCTTGGCTCTGCTTCCTGGCTCTGACCACTGGCCTCCAGCTCTGGTTCTTGGCCACCCCCACAGTCTGTCTGTAACCACTAAGCTGGTCTGCCAGCTCTTGAGTTCCTGACACCTACCTCACGGTGGTGGTTAGAAGCTTAATTAATATTTTTAAAGGCTATGAGATCCTTGGAGGGAAGAAGGTACTATAGAAACAAAGACTGATTAGTGAATTTACTACCTTCCTATTTTTCTTGTATAGAAAGAACAGAAGGAACATGGAGTCTCTGTGTGAGCCACTGAAAAAGAAGCTGGTTTGTAATGAGCTCCATGTATCTGCCTTCAAAGTGTCAAGATAAAAAACTTACCCCAGGCTGGCTCTATTAGAGACACAGCTCTGCTGAATGACTTACAAACTAACCCTGACATTACAAGGCTGCATAGTAATAAGAAATATTTAGCGGGTCACTTTCTCATAGCTCTATTAGATTGAAATGGTCCAGGAGAAAGTGTGCACATTGAGTAAAAGATGGAGATGGATTAGTCCTACCCAAATGGTTTGACTGCTGCACATAACCCAAGGAATTACTGGAGAAAGGTTTTGTAAAGCTAGGATTGGAATATATGATATAGAGGGACACAGAAATAGTGTCTTCTTTAGATCATGCAAGTGCAGGAGACAAGCCTGTAATGCAGATATACTCAGATTCCCTGCACAGTTTCACACTCTCGGATTAATGTCTGACTCGAGGCTCTTCCAGGAACTGTGATTACCTCTTGTTTCCTCTATAGCAAAATCAGTGTCAGGAAAACACACAAACATAGAACTGTTATGCAGGAGCGTGGATTGGTATCACTACCATCATCTATCTGTACCAGCTTTCTGAGATGTTTTCCAGTACCCCAAACTAGAAATATTCAAAAGAAGTCAAGGGTTAAACTACAGAAGAAAAATAACGTACTCAAGGCAGAGTCAATGCAATGTTTTATTAGTTGCAGGTTGGTGGTTGGGAAGGAAAATCTATCCATAAGTCACTCCATCAAACAACCAGACTATAGTAGTAAGTGACAAATTAGCCTTATATATTTGGTAATGATGTCTGGTTTCGCTTGATTTCTGATTGAAGTAGTCAGCTAGCTCTGCAACAGTGGAGAACAGAGGTCAGTAGAAAAGGTGTCATCAGGATGTGCTGAACATTAAAGTCTTGGAGAACGTAAACAAACACTGGTTGAATAGAGGTTTCAGTTGAGTAAGCTGTAATCAGCCCTGTCTTGCATTCTAAATTCCCATTTACCTCATCTAAACCTGAAGACTGACGTACTGGTTTTAAAACACCTTTTAACTTTATTTTAATAAATTCTGTACCATTTCTTCAAAGCCTCAGAGGTAACAATTTATTTCTGATGTGTTCTTATTCCTGTGATGGAGACTTACAATACTCTCTCTTCTGATAAATCTGTATGGTGACGTAGCTGCTCAATATTGCATATAAACTCTGATGCCAAATCTTTTACATCACATTTCTTAATTTTTAGGATCCCAAGTTCCCAGTTAAAAAATGAATTTTCAAAAGCATAGAAAATTTTACAAAAACTTAAGAGCTCTATTATCTGGATTATTATTAATGCTGACATCATGAGCCCTGGATATCAAAACAGTATTACATAGACATGTCACCACTACATGTAATTAAAATATTTAGTCACCAGTTAGCAAAACAAAACTACTTACTATATTCTAACTATTGCTTACATAACATACATTGAAATCAACTGTGATTACAGAGACGCAATAAGGTATGCAGGCTAAAATCTTGCAATTGCTGGAATAACTCCCAAAGTTGTGATGTATGTTAATCTGACACATTTAAATATAACCAATTATATACCTTTCTGACAAACATATGGTGAATGACAAATTGTTGAGTGGTTCGAGCCTATCATTTAAGTTTTGTGAAAAAATATTATGAAACCCAAAAGAAATGACCTCATGCACATTTAAAATTTATAGTAAACACAGTTTGTTTTATCATTTGCAACCCAAACTTAGGAGAAACAAAATCAGAAAATGAAATTTTCTAGGAAGTCTAGTTTTATTGCCAGGAGAAATGGCACACAAGGAGTAAGCAAGCAATATTAATATGAAAAATTAAATTTGTGAAATCCTCATGTTTTATTAGCTTGCAGTGTTAGCAGTAATGGAGAGGAAGACAGCTTGTCTTTAAATACATGCATTTATTTTAACCTAACAGTGTTTTCTTTTAACATTTTTAAGTTATCACATAGGCTATGTCTACATAGCAATGTTATTCCCGAATAAGCTATTCCAGAAGAGGTATTCTGGAATAACTTATTCCAAAATAGCACAGTTACATACAAAATGCATTTTGAAATAGTGCTCAGCTATTTTGAAATAGAGTATCTACACACAATAAATCTTACCTCAAAATAGGCTCTAATTCCCGTCTATGCAGCCCCTCTTTCAAAATACTTATTTTGAAATAGGCTCTATTCCTCGTACAATTAGGTTTACCAATCTCAAAATAAGGCAGCCACTACTTCAAAATAATTTTGAAATCGTGGTTGGGTTGTGTAGATGCTCACATAGTTATTTCAAAATAACTATGGTGAATATCTACAGTCAGGCTTCTCGCATACCTCTCATTACATGAGAAACCTGAATTTATTCCTGTGGCCTAACCAGACCCATGAAGGTGACTAAAACTGCAGGGGTGAGCAAACTATTTTTATATCAGGCCCCACTAATTTCATCCCCACAATTAGCAGGGCCCCCAATCTGTCTGATATAATCCAAACTGATGGACATTTTGGTTATGTTCATATGTAAAAAAAACCCATTTGGACATGTGTAAGAAAGTAGATATGTGGAATGTGCAAACTTTATTAATCAGTATATAAATGTGAATATACTTACATAAAACCATTAACATATTTCAACATTTTAATGAGATCAATGAGCCTGACGCAGCAGCCAATTGTGCTACACTCCCCATTATGAAATTACATGCCCCCCAAGGGGGCCCACCCCCCAGTTTGCTCACCCATCCTTGCATTCAACACAGTACTTCCACACTACAGGCAATTTTGACCAACTCATGAGACATTTCCTGAGGATTAATTATAATTAATATTGTCCAGTAACTAATCAGCAGGATATGCTCTGAGCCTACATTTTTCACTCTTATGAACTGGAAAAAAAATCCTCTTCTTTTATAATGGGTAACGAAGTTGCAGTTGGCCTGCATGGCACGTTTCCATACACACAATGGCTGCATCTACACTAGCAAGCTCTTTCAAAAGAGCCCATGGAGTGTCTACACACAAAAAGCATTCTTTTGAAAGTAAATCGAAAGAATGTGGTGCTCTTTTCACAATCACTGTTCCTTTCCCGTTTCAGGAAGAGCTCCCTCTTTCAAAAGAAAACGTGTAGACGCTCCGCAGGGCCCTTCTTTCAAAAGAATAGTCTTCATTTTCAATCCCTGGTCTATTCTTTTGAAAAAGCAGGGCTGGGTGGATGCTCTATTTCGAAAGAGCAGATCACTCTTTTGATCCGCTTTTTTGTACGTGGACGCACACTTTTGAAAGAAGCTCTTTTGGAAGAGACCTTCCAAAAGAGCTTCTTTTGAAAGATCTCTGTAGTGTAGATGTAGCTAATATGAATGCACTGTACAATAGCCATGCATATTGCATGAATGATTTCTTAAGAGTCAGTTTGATGTATAACAAATCAAACTATAATGTATTTTTCTGATCACTTGTTCCAGGTCCATGATCTCCTAGGCTTAATATCAGTCTGGAATTCATCCTACCCTGGAATGAAACTGCATTTACAACTAGCTTCTTTGCTATGTTTTTAAAAGAACTGAATTAATTTCACGTACTGAATGTCAAGAACGTCACTCTTCTTCCAGAACAGTACATGTGAAAATACCAGTGACATGATGGTGGGAACATTTCTGAAACCTACCATGTCTCAAAAACACAGCCACATTTGTTCCTTTAGCTCAGTGTTTCCCAATTTCATTTGGCCACAGAAACCTTTTAAACTCAAGAAAATTTTGCAGAACCCCTAATAACAGCCTTATAAATGGAACCAAAAAAGTAGACCACAAGTAAGGGTAATAATAAACAAATGCTAAACAAGGTCATGAGATCCACATTTAGTTTAATGGCAGATATTTAAAAACAAACATCGCATTTAATATGTACAACAAATTCAGTCACCTGCATGATCCACGCTTCCTGAAGACAAGGGTGAGGATTTACAGTGGTCAATGACAGGCAAGCGCACCAGACTGACTGGCTGTGTGCATACGGCGCTGAGTGGTAACATCGTTGTCCCCACTCTCTGGCTAAACTGGCATTACACAGGGGCACTTATTGTGGAGAACACAAATGAAAATTGTTTTTAATAAAATTCATAAATGCTTAAATTTTTTTAAAATCATAAAATGTTATTGTAATGAAAATTTCTCGCAGAACCCTTATTTTCACATCCCGGAACCCCAGGGTTCTGTGGAACACCATTTGGAAAACACTGCTCTAGCTTTAAATGGGACCAGGATTCCGGTTCAAAGACAGATATTATCCCCAGTGCTCTCTGATCTGTATCCATGTCTTCTATCCATCCATACACTTACACTGTGACTGCCTTTGTAGTGTTAATTTACTAAGTAGAGAAATTTCATACTAGAAGCTTCTAAGGGTAGGTCTACACTGCAATTCAACAGGCATAGCTGGCCTATGGCAACTGACTTGGGCTCTTGAGGCTCAGACTATGGCCCTGTTTAACTGCAGTGTAGAAATTCAGGCTTGGACTGTTGACCCACCTCTGAAACTCCTCCTCCCCTTCCACCCTGCCCCCAGGATCCTAGAGTCTGGCCTCTACCTTTAGACTAAACATCTACACTAGAATTACTAGCCCTGTAGCTTGAGCCCCACAAACCTGAATCAGCTGGCACCTGAATCAGCCGTGTGTGTTGAGTTCCAGTGAAGACGTACCCTAGGAGGCTATTATTTAACTTGCCAGAGTGTTATTGCTTATAAGAAGGTCTAGTGAACAAATGAGTCTTTTCCTTCCACTCTAGGGCACAGTTCATAAGTTTATCCTGACTTCCTATGAAAGAAGAGTTCCTTGGGTGGACGCTGTTCACTAAGAATGAGCTGTGACCTCTGTAACAATGGCTACATTGTAACCTACTGCTCACAAAACATAGAATTCACGGGCAAGGTTCTCACCAATTTATTCCATCCATGGGCAGAATAAATTTTGTTATCCCCAGCAAGGTCTGTGCCAATGTGCACCACCAACAGAAACACGTGCTGCCCACTGTTGATTGCCGGGGGTGCTCTGCTAATCAGTTTGGACGGCACCTGAATCTCTCCCGCACAGCTGCCCAAGTGCTCAGCTTACGGGAAACATTATTCATGAGCAGGAAGGAGGAGCACTTTCAGACGGATGGATGCTAGCTCACTGAACCCTTAGTGGGTAAGGACTGTGACCATGAATAGTGATTGGGGGCACCAGTGAAGAGTGTGATATTTGTTCAATTGGTTTTGCTATATTTGTTTTGCTTAGGCGATACGCTTTTGTGTTCTGTGCATCTTCCTTTGTTAGCCCCACGTAAAGGGAGGAGCAGTAGCCCGTCTCAAACCAGCAGAGTCAAGATCCATTTTTTCCAGGCTTTTGTCTGAGAGAGGAGGCGGCGCAGTTCTCTTACAGCTAGGAGATAGAAAAAGACACTCCCAGCAACTCAGGGTATTTAGAAGCATAGCACAGGTTGGAGCAGGATTCCCAGGCCAGGCACCTCTCTGACAATAAACAGAAAAATAGAACCCATAATGGGGTCATGATCCTCCAAGATCTTAAGAAAGGCTTTCCCTTGCTACAAGCATCACATCCATTTTACTTGGGCTGAATTTGAGACAGCTGGAGTTCTTGTGCACAGCAAGGAAGCTGGGGACAGCAAGGTCTGCCTCAGACGAGCTTAATGTAGAGCTTCAGAAGGCAAGGTGTCTAGCCTTTTGGAAAGCCATGCTGAGCATGCACAGTGAAGGAGAGCAGCTGCCCATTTCAGCCCTATGATGGGAATGAGAGGAACCATGTGAGACAGTTTCCACTCTCTCATTCTGGATTCTGCAGGCAAGTTAACGGCCTTTTGTGGGTGCCGGTGTTGAAAGTGGCAGACAACTTCAGAATCTTTGGAGCGTTCATTTTTTGGGCATGGTCACTTTCCAGCTCTTTGAGAAACTACCCCCATCATTCAAAGCCAGAGCAAGAGGAACTTCCTGATTTATATTTGTGTGACCAAAAGTAAGTGTTGTACAAGCAGGAGTGACCCAAGCCATTTTGCTGGCCAGGGTAGAAAATGTTTGTGGTGGCCAACTCTGAGCAGCTGAGCAAAACACAGGACAACACACAGAGGGCGTGGACAATAGCAGAGCATCCTAGCAATACAGCATCCTCTGGAACCTGGTACCCAACACAACCACCCTGCTCACCTGATTCTAGAGCCAGCCTTGAATATCCGATGTTCTGAAATAGATCCTAAAGAAAAAATTGAGAGGGCAGCTGGTATTTGAACCGTTCTTGAGTGAGAATACCAAAAAATTATGTATGGTATCAATCAGAACCAGATTAAATAAGAGAATCAGTGGAATTATTGAATAACTTCTCTGGAGTGAGTTGCTTTCTTTCCTCCAGTGTATTTAGTCGTGGTTTAGAACAGCTGAATCAAAGAAGTGAAGTCATGCTATTCAGTATCCTGAAGTGACTGGGACAAAAATAATGCTCTAATTTATAAGAGCCTAGCAGTTACCAATCTCAACATACTGTAAAACAGGCAAGAACTGCTTAGGCATTGCCAAGAATGACTTGCCTCATCCTTGTCTGGGTTTTTTTTTTTTTTCTCCTTCTGGTATGTCGGGTCTTAAAAGGGGAGAAAATCACATATTTTGTTGTGCCTAAGAAAGTAGCATAATTCCTCAACAGGAAAAGGTCTCATGGAAAGGTAGAGATGGTAGACTCTATAAGTGGTGGAGGTCATCCCCCCAGGTAGCGCAGGATGACATTCAAGATAGTTATTCCCTCTTAAACAGCTTGCATATTTTGTATTTATAACAGCCACTCTTCAGTTTCTTTCTCCAAAATTAATTTGACAGATATTGCTGCATTTCATACACTTCTGTAGCAAAAACCAACTTCTTTCCAGTACATGGGGGAAGGGAGTCATGCAAATCACCTTCCCCTCCCAAAGACTTTTGTTATGCCAAGATGATACTTATTTCTTTTGAGCTGTGTTTGTTGAGAGCTCCCATATTAGACTGAATGAATTCTGAAGAGAAGTCTGGAGTCTTCACCATATTATTGTTACGTGTGTTTCTGAAGCACTCATCATTGTAGCGTGGGGCTATGCTGCCAATTTAAGGACTTATTTGTTCAAGTTAGAAAAGTCTCTCTCCCTCGTCCTGTTAAGTTGCTCAGTTGCTCAAACATTGGTGAGTGATTCTAGAGACAGCTCCTGCCGTTGTGTGGATCACACTACCTGCTAGCCACATGTGGCCATTTTGCCAGTTGAGTGTGGCTAGTTGGCTAGAGTAACGTGGCTAGTTTGCTTCAGAACTGGTTGGACAGCATGGCGCTAGTGGATATCTCACAACTAGGTTGCTAGGAAGAAACTCTTGCCTATATACACGCACCTAGCAAAATTACATTAAGATGGTACAATTCTGCCATAATACAGGTTGGACCTTCCTGGTCTGGCACCGTTGAGACCTGACTGACACCGAATGTGGGAATTTGCCAGATCAGGGGAAGCCCCTGCCACTGTCACATCCAGCTTGCCACCCCTCCCTGCTGTCAGCTCCACCTCCGGACCCCCACCTTCAGCTCCAGAGAGTCCCCCTGCCTCTGGCCTGACTGGGCTGTTAGCCCTATACAGACTTGCCACATCCTGGCCCAGCCTGCCTACCATGGTTCTACCTGACACTGGCCCCACTGCAACCGGGCACCTGGCCCTGGGGTTCTCTAGTCCGGGAGCATCAGGACCAGAGAATTTTAGTTTAGGGAGATACAACCTGTACCACCAATCCCAAGTGCTCACAGATCATGAGTCAGGCAGCATAAGAATGCGATTGGCTTAAAAATCACATTTAAAAAAAAAATGAGTTACTCTGATTTGCCTTCTCATTATTGAGTCTTTAGGGTTCACGTTTGCAAGGTTTTCTTTGTGACCATAAACGCTAGAAAGATTTTTTAAAAAAAAAATGAGAGCTGAGCTCTATGACAAATGAAAGTCCACAACTGCAAACTCTCTGTGGAGAATGCCTTGTTTCTGACATCATGAGTTCAAAGAGAGCTCTGTCAAGCTGACACATCCCTGCTAAGTGGGGAAAGGAGAGGGGCAAGCACTGAGACATTTGCACACTAAGGCCATTTAGGAACTGGAAAGCTGGGAATGAGAAGTTAGATGATAGCCAATGTAAAACTCAGAGCATTTGGGTGAGGGGTTGCTATGTGATGCTCCATCTATGCCTTTTAGGGGGTTATTGACAAGAAAAGCATTGTATTTGCATTGTTAGATGGAAGAACAGGGAGGAAAAATGAGAGATTAGGAAACTCCTAGATAATTTAAGGCAGCACTGTGTGTGTGATGCTCCTTTCAACCTTTCCTGATGGGGGATTTCTCATTCCCACTGCTTGCTGGGGCAGTTAAATCAATCGTTTCTGTTCATGTTGTTCCGATTTGAACATAGCGCTAACTTTCTGCATACACAGCAGGTGTTAAACGCATCACTTCAGCCCTTTTGAAACCTGAGATAAGCACTCAGCTGGTAGCACAGTGGGCAAAATATCCGAATGATTGGAAATTGCAAGTCTGTACAAAAAACTGCCTCTCCGAGTAGAAAAGTTGGGCTTCTGCCTTGTTCTAATGCAGTAATTTGATGCTTTAGTCTTTTGGCTTTTCAGTCTAAATTCTCCCTGAGCTTTGGTTCCACAAGCAATTATTGCTAGACATAAATCGTCGTTTTTCAGTCTGGGAATAATTTATATGGGCCCATGAATCTAGTTGTCTTTATAAAATTGTGATTGTTTTCTGATAGAAATTATTACTGTAATATTTGCTGTCAAACCCACTGTAAAACAGCGTGTCTGTAGTACTGTCAGGTTAAAGGAATTAAAAACATTGCAGAAATAGGTGTTTGGCAAGGGACAATTTTTCCCAGACAGGAACCTACGTCTTTATTGTTTCCACTAGTGAAGAAAAGCCATTATAATTACTGTAAATCATTGTATGTTTTATTGCTTTTAAACTGAAATGTCCCACCCTTTTTATAACTAATTTAAGTTTCATCCTTGAATATTCGTCTCACATTTTCTTACTTTACGTGTAGCAGTCACGCAGACACACAAACAGAAGGGTGAACGCAAGGACGCCTGCTCCCTGGGCAGAACTTGTCCCTCCTCAAACGAAGCAGGCAGCACAGAAGCGAGCCATCATGGAGGACAGTGCACTTGTATTCCTTTAAGAGGTGCATTATCAACCAACCCCATTCCTTCTACACACAGGGGAGCTCTGGGCTTCATGCTCCTCAGGGCTACAGGTGCCACACCAGCCCCGAGACAGTCTAGTACCTTAAATGCACAAAAGAGCCTCCTTCCCCCTAGAGGCTGAAGGCCTCTGTGTCTCCTAAACTCCAAGGATGAAGTGCAAATCTCCATTTCATAGGGGGTTTTTGTTTGCTTGCTTGCTAATTTTGGTGGGAGAAATGAGGAGGAACTATATGTGCATAGACTTGTAGGCAGCAAATAGTTCACACTTTGAGGTCTTTTTTTGTTTGTTCCTCCAGTATAGATACAGAACCTGCAAATGTGATTTTACTGATTTATTTTTTGCTAGGGATTTGTAAACAAAAATGCCGATGGTGTAATATTTTGTCCCCTCATCTTAATGCTGTAGAATAATGGATTTTTCAGTTAACTGGCAATCCAATTTTTTTTTTAAAACAAAAAATTGTTTTGGGACAACCCTAATAATGAAATTTTGGAATTTCTGGCAATTTGAAAAAGTTGACGATCATTATTTTGTTTCATTTCTATTTTCATCATTTTAAAGTTTTTTTGTTCTTTTTTAACGAAATAGAATTGAGAGAAATTTAAAACTGAAAAACTGCTTTGAATTGAACATGTTACATTTTTCTTCATGAAAATGTCAATCAAACTTTTTGACATTTTCAGAATTTTGCTTCGAAATAAACAATTTGATGAAATGGAAACAAATCTGCGAAACATTTTGATGTCACTGAATATGAATTTTCCAACTAAATGAGTTTATGGTGAAAAATGTCACCTACGCTACTTCATTTATCTATGGGTTTATACGGCCACTTTATCTGAGTGCCTTTCATGAAAAATCACTACCAAATAGCGTCTTAGCTCAGAACAAGAGTCCTGATTGCTTTCTAACCCAAGCCTCCACAGCTATCTTCAGCCTTTCAGCAGCACACAGCCTGTCCCCTAAACTTTCACAGGCTTCTTTACAAGCTATCTTCTCTAATATGTCCCAAGATCCGTTCTTCCTTCTCTTCTGCATTGTGAGTTTTTTTATACCCCAAAGAGGAGCTGAAAGTCAGTTCATTTTACAGTTACGTTCTTCAGTAAAAACTGGATTTAAAAGATGCTAGTATGATAATCTGAGAGTCAAATGAAGCTTTGTAATGGGTAATTATACAGAAATAATATAGATAAATAGTGTAACCCTCACGCACACTTCCTCATCAAAACAAGTTGAAAAAGATGTGATAATTAATATTACTTTTCAAAAAACCACATTTCTGACAAAATTAATTACTTGTTTTCTGAAGTATTCAGCCCACACCAAAATGAATGGATTTATATGCCTGCCTACCTAAGCATTTATACAACACTCATTGTCACATGGCTTCAACAACAACAACACTGGGTTTAGCAAGTCAATGCTCATACCAGGTCTTCACTATACACAGTCCACATCCAGCTAATCCACTGATTTCAGGGCATGTGGGGTTAGGTGTGTCATGGTGAGAGCCATACATTTTACTGAAATCCAGAAATTCCATACACTTGAACTGTGAGCCATTGCAAGTTGTTATTGTACTTGAAGATGTGTCATTCACAGTAAATTAAAAATTCCAAAGATGTGTAGACACTCATGCACTAAAGTCTATCCATGCATTTATGACTTGCACAAGACTGTGGTCAGCAGTTAACAGTCCCAGTTGTGTGAGAATATATGCACATACAGGCATTTATTGCCATGCATAACAGCTCTCAAATGCTAATGCTGAAAATATCAAGAGCAACCACTACTTTTAAATTTGTCCCAACTTGAGACACCTTGGGCCTGATTTTCAGAGGTGTGGGTCAGCTTCTGTGGCTCACGCTGACAGTAACTGGAGCTCTGAGTGTTCAGAACTTCTGAAAAATCAGTTTGCACTTCCAAGGAAAGAATTCTTTATGCAACTGAGGAAGAACAAGAGGTTATGTGTAAGCGTTTTGCTATCTAGTCGAATTAGTTTATTTAGTAAACTAGTTCAAAAGAGATTCCTAAAGTGAGGGCCAAATTCAGAGGTGATGTGTGTCCTCTCCTAGTCACATCGATAATTGTCCCCTGCAGTGGCCGTACCCAATAAAAAGATTGATCAGTATGCTACCACCTCCGAGCTGCTAGATTGGGTCTTTTACCTCCTGTGTAGTCTCAGCGTTTAGCTTCAATCTTGACCACATCATTTGTAACAAGGTGGCAGTAGTGAGACTCTTCACATCCAAACTCCACTTGACCTAATTACTCCCAATTACTGTTAAACAGTGTGATGAAGTCTAAGTAGGCCTGAGGGAATCTTAAGTTGTCATATTAAAGGAAGGCCAGACAAAAAAATGCGTTGCACCAAATTAGACTCTCTTTAGATTCACTCAGACTCCTCTGAATTTGGGGCACAGAATAAACTACAATTTTCTTTGAAGCTATGTCCACCACATGGCAACAACTCAATTTCCCTGTGACCTGTTTGACCACTAAACAATAGTTTTGAGAGTCTGCTAGCAAACAGACATAGGTTTAGGACCAAGATCTTGCCCAAAGAAGAGGAACGTAGAACAGCTCAAATGGCCCTTGGGAGGGTGAGTGGAATTTTGCTTATGTTGGCCACAGTAAATGCATTTCTTTAAGGAAGAACATCAGAGGAGGGAGAACAGGGTAGCGCTGAATGCTGAACAAAATGATAGCTGTCTCTCACCCTTTAGAAATATTGACAGAAGAGTTCATGGTTGCAGTTAAGGTTGTCAGCTTAGATTAGCTTCTTTTTAGGCATCAGTCACAATAGTTGGAGGACAAAACAACTATTATATATATAAAATCACGAAAGTTGAGAGTTGCTGACAATTTAAAATAAAATAGGTTTTAAATATCTTTGATCACATTATTGCACAACCTACATTTTTCTGGCACATTTTAATCAAGCAATGTCATAAGCCTATTTAAAAAATAAACAGCTACAGAACAGAAGTAGCACCATGGCTAAGGGCCAGGTATTGTGTGGCTGGAAAGATACGATCTTCCCCATTATTTTTCAATACACATTCTGCACCCAAACATATGTGATTTTTTTTTAAATAAGAAAAAAAAAGCTGTCGCAATAATCAGAGGCAGCAGAGCAGACTGGAACATAGGAAGCAAGATGTATGGTATTAACAATTGTGATGATAAAGGTGATCTTCTCACTGGGCTGGTAGGAGAGAGAGATTGAGAAGAGCAGAAGATGAGAATGAATGGGAGAAAAAGAAATAAGGGGAGAATGGCATTGATAATGTCTCTGCTTGGATGGGCCACAAGCACGACATTAGAAAACTAAGAAGTCACAAGCCTCATATGCCACGACTCATTTGCTTTTGGGCTCTTCAGTGAGGCAGTTTTCTTTTGGACCAGTCTGACCGTTAGTTATTTGGGGAAAGAAGATGATGGTATATATGTATATATCCCAACTGAAGTATTCTCCAGACTAGAGTGGGCTCCCTATGAAATGCCTGTGATATCTGACAGAATTCCTTGCTCTTAGCTGCAAAAATCACCCTAATCTTAACTTCCCACCTCCACGCCTTTACCAGGTGGCATTCCCCCTCTGAATCTTTGAAATAGCTCTGCTGCTTTCTACTCCAATACTGCATCAGAGCGGAGCTCCTTTCTGTGCACTTCACCAAGTTGCGCGGGTGTCCTGTCATGCCTCTGTATATTGCAAAGTATCTAGGAAACTTTCTCCAGGCTGGATTTCCCTAACAATATGAATCAGTGGCATAGCCGTGTTAGTCTGTATCTGCAAAAACAACAAGAAGTCCTGTGGCACCTTACAGACTAACAGGTATTTTGGAGCATAAGCTTTTGCGGGCACAGATGAAGTGGGTCTTTGTCCATGGAAGTTTATGCTCCAAAATATCTGTTAGTCTATAAGGTGCCACAGGACTTCTTGTTGTTCCTAACAATATGCTGCAATATACTTCATTGCACCACTCAGCTAAATTAGCTAAAGATGAAAATGAATTAATTCCTTAATTGTTCTCTTTACATACTGACCTGGAAATGTCTGTTTCACACGCTCAGTTTCAGCCTTGAAAATACACACCTACATGGTGATTAAGTCAAGGGCTGCCCTTCTCAGTGAGGAGTATTCCTCTGCCACATCTCAGTTTTCACACTCAGGCTGCTTTGGCGGAAAGGATGTGTTTGTTAATAATACAAAGTGTATTTTTATTACTAAAGTGTGGCGTGAGTGCTCAAACTTTAAATAAAAATAAAATGTACCTTCAGTTACAAGAAAGACCAGAAAAATTTCAAGCCAAAAATTGTGAACAACTGAAAACACAGAGTGAGAAATGAAACTACAGTAAACTCGTTCGTATCCGGCATTCTATCATCCAGAACTGTCAAATAACCAGCATTTTAACCATAAGTAAATTTTAGTTACGTTTTCCATAAGTGCACTATAGTGAAAGTAAATATGAATAAATGCAGTATAAATTTACAGCGTACAATACTACCGGTGTTTGTAAATAATGTATTCTGCATACATTTTTGTTTGTTTCTTAATATCTAATTTTATTTTTCTTTATTGTTATGCATTGGTAGGTATGCTTCTCTATTGTTCAGAATATCTGAATATTCAACAACCTCCCGGTCCCGGGGCTGCTGAATGTGAAAAAATTTACTGTAATATGCAATCTTTATCTACAGCACTTGCTGCCATTACTGCTATAATGTATTTGCCTTTAAAGTTGGATTGCAGGAAAAGGAATTGATCTGTCAGTAACAACTTGGTGATACATCTTGAAAAATCATGGGTCACTTTTATTAGAATAGACATCTGTACATCAGCAGTAAAAACAGAATCCATGCTGAAGATGAATGTAATATAAACCCCTTACTGTGCACACAAGTTTAGAACTTGGATCCTATTTCTTAACAGAGTGACATGGATCCCTCTCTTTACATTCAGTCTATTTATGGGCAAGTACCGCGCTGAACTGCACATCTGTAAGCCTGGCTCTTTCCTCGCTTCTCAGCATTACCTGTAACTGTAATGTTTGTTTGTCATTCCAGCTGAAACACAGAATGTGCTAAATGAAAAAAAAAACAATGTTGAGACAGACAATACTGTGCAATGTTAAAACTGAAACTCTAATCCTGCAAAACACAGAGTATTCAAAATTATAGTTTAAAGAGCAAGTCTAGTGCTGCTCTCTTACTTATGTAAATATCATTAAATAGTCCTGTTTTGAAATTTACAAATGCAAGTGGCTTTGGACATACAAAGTGCTCTGTGAAAAAGAGTAAGCTATCATGGGGGAGAGATAGCTCAGTGGTTTGAGCATTGGCCTGCTAAACCCACGGTTATGAGCTCAATCCTTCAGGGGGTCATTTAGGGATCTGGGGCAAATGGGGCAGGGTAAGGGGAGAAGGATGGTGCTTGGCTCTGCCAAGAGGGCAGGGAATTGGACTCGATGACCTCCTGAGGTCCCTTCCAGTTCCATAAGATGTGTATCTCCATATATTATCATCCTCATAGTAGGAAATGAAGTACAGAATGGTGAGATGACTTGCCAAAGACCGATGGCAACACAAAGAAGAGAATCCAGGTCTCCCTTTGTCTAGCCTAGCTTCTTATTCACTAAATCATGCTATAGGTTGAACCTCTCTAGTCCAGCACCCTTGGGACCTGACTGGTGCCAAACAAGAGAATTTGCCACACCACAGGAGGTCAGTATTGTCAACACTTCCACTGCTTATTGGGCTCTTAAAAGACATTCGGGGTAAATTTACAGCTAAATAACAGCACATAACACTGGGAGCCAGAAATGGTGACTATAAACAAACTTTATGGGACCATGGGAAACTTGGCCACACCCATGGTAAGTGGTCATCCAGCTAACTGAAACCACACCGGATTACAGATGTTGCCAGCTGAGAACATTCCAGATTAGAGAGGTTCAAATTAGTTACGACACACAGGAGATGTGAAGATTAATTTTTGTCCAGTGTTTTAAAAGTGTGACATGTACACAAGTACTAATGATCGCTACTGTCTTATTCCGTATGTGTAGTGGCTACACTGGGAATAATGCATTCAAATAAGATTACTTTAATGCTGCAATTAGAATTTGTAGTTTTGTATTTAATTTCTTTGGGGCTTTTTTTTAAGTGCATTTGTGGAGTTACCAACTAAAGAGCTGCACCGTGCTCAGACGTGGGGCCCAGGAGGTTGGGGGGATTGGGCGGACTACAGACTCTGCAAAATTGCTCACAGAGTGTCTGCTCTCCAGCGCCCTTGTCCATGTGAAAGAACACTAAAAGGGGTTTGACTGTGTTTCCATTCCACAGCTGTGTGAGGCAGAATTCTATTTCCTCAGACCTTGCAGAATTCCTCACCACACAGCTTGGTAGCTCATGCTGTAGGTGCACACAGATGACATACTACGGACCTGAGAGGCATTTTTTGATTAACCAATTGCTGCAATTAGCATGTTTATTCAAAATATTAGGGCCTAGTTGTGCAATCCAGGCACCTGGTGTCTCCAGGCACCATCCCCCACTGCCATGGAGTTTCTCCCCTCAGCAGCTGCCCCATTCCCTGGCACCCCACAGAGGCAATGCCCAGTGCAGGTGAGCTCTGCCAGAGAGTGGCCGATTAATTCCCTGGTGCTCCCTGCTGGGAGATTGTGGAACCCCCATCCTCTACCCCTCTTTATCAGGAGGCTGCAGAGCCCCCATCCCTTATTATTGTTGGTAAACACTCAGAAAGCAGTGCCCCCAGATGTCAGATTAAGGGCTCACTGACAGAAGCAAGAGATGCAAAAATCCGGCTTTAAAGTCTGTACCACACCTGAAGAGGGAGAGTGGTGTAATTATAGGCTGTGATTTTCAAAAGCAGCCAGAACGGGCCTAACATTTTTAATTGAAGTCAGTAAACTTATTCAGAGCAGAATTATGCCAGTACTGTCTCTCACCCATTGTCAATTAGAGAGGCTAAAAAATACACAGAGGGCTCATCTGCACTAGCCCCCTCCCTCGAAGGGGGCATGTAAACAAGCCAGACTGGTGAATAACAATGAGGTGCTGTGCTGCATATGCAGCACCTTATTAGCATAATTCTCGCCATGCGAATTTCAAAGTTGCTAACTTCAAAGTGCCGGCAGGCAGCGTAGCTATGGGCACTCCGAGGTACCTGCACTACTTCAAAGTTCCCTTACTCCCAAAATGTTTTGGGTTTCCCACAGCGAAGGCACAGAGTTGGGATTGTAGCCCACAGCAGAGCAATACAGACACTGAGAACACCTCAGCTCTGGGCAGGCTCAGTCATAGGGACTTTACACAGTATCCAGGTGTACAGCTCCAGTGGGAATCTCATTCTGCATAAAAGTCATATACAAAACAAGATCATATCCATGAAAGACAGATATGCTCAGCTATAGTCCCCACTCCAGGTAACATTTTTTTAGAAGGGGCTTGATAATAAACAAATACTTCTATTAAATATAAAAATTAGGATTTAAGTGGTTGCAAGTGATAACAGACAAATCGAAGCGTGTTACTATGCAAAATGAAACAAAACACACTAGCTAAGCTTAATATTGTAAGAAACTTGTTACATACAATTTCTTACCCTAACAATAGTTCTAATCATCCTTCTTACAAACTAGGTATCCTCCTAGCTTGAGCTCAAACCTTCCCCCTATTCAGTCTTAGATGTTTCCAGCAGTGATCCTGGGGGTGGAAGCAGGGGGTGAATTGGTGTGTCACAACTGCCAACTCCCCTATGGTTTGTTTCCTTGCCCATAAGCAGATTTTCCCCAAAGCAGGGATCCTGTGTGTTCTATTTCAACCCTTTCACACGCACACTGACAAGTATTACATTCAAAATGGGTTCCAGGTGACCTAGCTACATGTCTTAGCAGGACCAGCCCTGTATAGACTTACAGGAAGCATCAGACTATTCCCAGTTCGCTGTCTTGAGCACCAGGCCATTACGTTTCTTACATAACACTAATGGCTTTCAGTAGTACACCAATATTAATAAACAGGTCTATACTTCATATTTCTAGCTCAAAATACAGGAGTGACACGCATACAGAAAGAATATGGATATTTAGGGAAGTACTAGCTCTCCAACGATAGCTGACGTGCCCCATTTTGCATACAACGTATCTGAATTTTGAATATTCATATTCAAAAATATATTTCCATAAAAATATGGGAGCACGTCGACAGAATTGGCACCTTAGAAATCCCACAACTAAATTAGCTGGACAGGTAAAGAATTAAAAACTCATCTAGCTAAATGAACACACACAGACATCAACTTGGGATGCACATAACTGACCCACTGCTGAATTTAATCATTGGAAAAATGTAGGATAAAACCTCTTTTTGTTTTAGGTCATCTGACAGAAGCCAAGTCAGAGCACGAGCATGCATTTCGGGGCAGAGAGAAGGTCTGGCAGAAAATCTGTCTGACCCTAACTCTTGAAATGCAGGACTTTTCCTGTCAGAAGACATCCACCTTGTTTAAACTCAGGAACACCATTTCTCATAACTAGCAATTACCACATTAAGAACATTCTATTTACTTTTTATGTTTTTTTTTAAACGTTATTTCTTTGAACAAAGAACCCTTGTAGCCTCGTGCCAGAAATATGTCACAGGTGCCAAGGATTAAACTGGCAATTTCAAAGTCAGGATACTGTTAAAAATAGCCTCAAACATTCCAACCCTCTGTGAACCAACTTCTCTCTTTTTAAGTGATTCGCTCAATTTACTCCCTCACTTCCCAAGTGATGACATGACAGACCTCAGGTTTGCTCTTCGGTAACCAGTGCAGGAGAGGTCACTGACTTGGCAAAAACAAACTGTTTGAGAGCCAGCTGATGGGAGACAGTGCTCAGAGACCTGATGAGAGTTTGCCATCATTTACGTATGTCTCTCCCGCTCACAGGCTCTAGTGTCACAGCAGCCTCCTGTTCATGAGGAAGGTTTGGAAACAGCTCCTTTCCCTGTAACATTCCCTTCTCTTTGAAGCGGTTACTAGAAAGCTTCATTGGGTGCTTCCTCTCCTCACCCCCTTCCCACCCAACAGCCCATCATCAGGGTAATAGAGCTGATGTCTGGAACCCTTACGTGGGAGCACAAGGGTGAGGACTAGATGACCTAATACACCAGTTCCTACAATTTTGAGGACGCAGTAGCAGTCACCTCAGTTCGTCTCCCACCCAATCTTTTCACTCAAACAATCTGCACTTCACCAGTGGCTGGCAACCACTTCCCCATCTTACCTGACTGACAAGCTTGAGATCAGCATTCATATTTCGCAATACTTTATGCACACCTTCTGTTCAGTTATACATGTGTTAACTTGCTGTGGCATTTGGGCAGCTTTGTGTACCCCTGGAATCACAGAACAAGTTAAATGAACCCCATGAATTAGAGTTAGGCATTGGAGATGCAACCAGAGGACAGGACAAAGAATGAACCCCATATCAATCATTATGGTGCGTAGAGGAAGACTGCCAGTTGAGAAGACAGACAGCCATCCATGTACTAGTTTTAACTTCAATAGGAGCTCAATCCTATTGCAAACAGAGATATGGGTCTCTCTCTTTGTGCTGCCACCACATTACTGAGCCTTAGGGTGTGTCTACACGTGCACAAATCTTCGAAATAGCCATGCTAATGGCTATCCTGAAGATTACTAATGAGGCGCTGAATTGAATATTCAGTGCCTCATTAGCATTAGGATGCTTCTGGCCACGGCTCTTCGAAAGCACAGCTTTCAAAAGCGCACGGCTTGGCGCGGCTACACAGGGGTCCCTTTTTAAAGGACCCTGCACCTTTCAAAATCCCCTTATCCTGTTCACTGATCGGAATAAGATGCGGGGTCCTTTCAAAAAGGACCCCGATGTAGTCGCAGCCGGAAGTGTCCTTATGCTAATGAGGTGCTGAATATTCAATTCAGTGTCTCATTAGTAATCTTCAAAATATGGTTATTTCAAATATTTGTGCCCGTGTAGACACAGCCCTAATGTTTAACTTGCAAAATAAACTGATAAGGGATGGCTGATTTAAGAGGATCTCTAGCTAGTTGTGTACCTTTGTCCAAACTTAGCGGCAGCGATGCTCCATAACCATTATTCACTGCCCATTGTTACCAACTTCACAGAGCCCAAGACACTTACTCTTCCCTTAGGAGAGAGGTAGAAGGAGCCTTCCGTGGGAAAAAAGTTGTGCCTGGGTAAGTAATGCAGCAGCACATGGAGGTGGCTGATAAGATGGAGCACACAGTCAGGGCCAAGAGGGAAGAACAGGGCTTGGAAGAGTGGCCATCAAGGAGCTGGGGACCTTTTTGAGGTCAGTGGGAGAGTTCTGTTGCTGATCCAACTCCTTTAAAAGGTTGTGGTTGTGTTCAGCATGCACACAGAAAGAATATGGACATTCAGGGGATTACAAGCTCTCCAATGACAGGTGACCTACCCCATTTTGCATAAAACATATCTCAGTTATGCATATTCATATTCAAAGACATATTTCCATAACGAAGTGCAGCACAAAGATAGTTGGAGAAGTCAAATCTGTTCACCTGTTCCTGGATGCCAGTAAGGGAACCACTGATAGGATGCAAAGAGAGGCATTTCTATCAACTGAAATACCACGAACCTATCAGCATCAGGTGGCAAGAAAAATTAACAGAGTTTAAATATGGGGATTTAAAAGACCTGTTCTTCCTTGAGGCAGTGTGGTGGGAATTACTCTTCCTGGCAACCCCCTCTCTTGCTGCTGTTGCCATTAATGAAACATCAGAAAGAGAAAATATTATTTCATGAGCCTGTTCTTTGACTTTGCTCGAAGATCACTGGTGACAAAGTAACTGCCAGTCAATCACCTGCCTTGGCTTGCACATGAACCCATGTCAGGTAACCTGAGGCAAATTTAGCAATTCAGCCCTCACCACATCTTGAGATTGTGGTTTGACCCAGTGGCACAAACACTTAACTGCAATCCCTGACAACAGCAGGCTGCATGCACTAATCCCCCACTGACATTTCAAGTCAGTTCCTATTGTAAAGTAGCACAGAGAGCAATGCACTTCTGTTCCATAACGGGGCTTTTCTAGTGCTTTTGGAATAAGATGTCTATTGGCTACAGTTAATGGCATAACGGTCCTGCTTGGCAGTATGTCACCTTCAGTCAGATTGTGCCTGATAAACAGCTAAAGCACGGTCAGGACGGTCTTTGCTAAAAATACCTTAAAAATTGACGTTCCATGAGGAAAAACAGCTAAGAAATTGATGTAATATATATGTTACCCGACTCCGAAAAGTAAGCTTTCCAGCAACAGAAAGAGAACATAAGAGGAAGTTATAACATTTGAGTACATTATCCATCAATATGGTTAATCCAAACACAGCCACCTAAGCATTTTCATAGGGTACAACAGGCACAGTAACAAGTAAAAGCGTGTTAGCAACACATCAGATGGTAAATGTATGTGCAACCAGTTGTTCACAACCATTATCACAACGTACATTGGGGAGTACTAGCCACTGCAAGAGATGCACCTGGCCTGACACACTGCGTCCCGACCACCGAAACCAAACCAAACCAAAATTTCCATTAGTTTCTACTGGTGCTCAGTCTTTTCAGGAACTTTCTTGCAAAGAGGTGGAATATTACTGAGCATTACATAAGCAATTCAAATGAAGAAACAGTCCCATATCTATTTAAATAATGCTACTACCCAACAGAGAGTAATGTTACCCTTCTCCTGAATGCATAAGGAAGTATTCTCCCATATGTATATCTGGCCAGCATGCTGTCTCCTCAGTGAAAAGCAGAATAAAAGAAACAAATAATTGAACAAAGCAGAACTGCCTCAAATTATATTTGCAGTAACATTTCTCTCGGCACTGCATATTAATACTGTATATTAAGCAACACATATTCAAGTCTAAAGAGGAACTACAAAATTAAAAAAAATGCACCTAGACCATTATTCATGGTGTCAAAAAGAATACTAAATCCACTCTTCCATACTCAAACACGCTTTCCTGGATAGATTGAGTGTAAAAGGACTGTAGGTCCTAGAAGCAGAAATACTGAGGTGTTCTGCTGCACCCGTTAGGTTGAAGTGGTTTCCATCAAACACACAATTTACAATTTGGTTCAATGCCTCTTAGTATCCCTGCTACACAAGTGGTTTCAGCGGCCCTGGATTGAGAAAATAGAACCTAGCTAAATGAAGTTAAGAAGCTGTTTTTTGTTTCTTGCAGAAAAAAATCAGTTTCTCTCTTCCAACTCATCTCTTTCAGCTATGGCAAAAAAGATGCTAAAGAGACATCAGTGAGTTCAAAGGTAGAGATTAATTAAAAATGTAGATAGCCAGTAATTCTTTTAACTGGAAATGAAGTCAGAATGTGTTCAGATTCTCAGTAGCAATATAATTTGTGATGCCTGTTACTTGGTCATACATCACAAAAGAGAAGTTACTCACTTGTAGTAACGATGGTTCTTCGAGATGTGTCCCCGTGGGTGCTCCACAGTAGATGTCGGGCTCGCCTGGTGCCGCAGATCGGAATTCTTGTAGCAGTTTCCACTGGATCGCGCATGCGCCAATGCGTGCCGCTCCCTTGCGCACCCTCGGTCATGTGCGCGATCCGGTCCCTGCCACTTCCTTGACCAACCGCCCCAGATGCTCCTGAAAAACACCAGACAGAGATCCGAAGCAGGGAGGATGGGTGGGTAGTGGAACACCCACGGGGACACATCTCGAAGAACCATCGTTACTACAAGTGAGTAACTTCTCTTTCTTCTTCGAGCAGTCCCCGTGGGTGCTCCACAGTAGGTGACTACCCAGCAGTAACCCCAAGTAAGGAGGTGGGTACTCGATTCACGTGCAGCTTGCCCTTGAGAGGACTGCTGTCGACAGATGGGTATCCTCATCGAACACCCGATGCAGGGCATAATGCTTGGCGAAGGTGTCGCAGGATGACCAAGTCGCCGCTCTGCAAATGCCTTTCAATGCAATCCCTTTGAAGAAGGCCGTTAATGCCGCCACCGTTCTGGTGGAGTGAGCCCTGGGCGGGGCTAGCAAAGGGGTCTTTCGAAGCTCGAAGCACAGTTTTATACAGGACACAGTGCGATTTGAAATTCTCTGGGAAGAGAGGCATTCCCCTTTCGACCTGGGAGCAATGGACACCAGAAGCCTGTCCGTTTTCCGGAAGGGCTTAGTTCTGTCTATGTAGAAGGCCAACGCCCTCCTCACATCTGGGAGATGTAGGCGTGCCTCCTTGCTGGAGCTGTGAGGCTTCGGGTAAAACGACGGTAATACTATTGGTTCGTTAATGTGAAACTCCGAGGAAACTTTCGGAACGAAGGCTGTGTGTAACCGTAAGATCTCCGCCTCCTTTGAGAATACTGTGCAGGGCGGCATTGCCGTCACTCCTGTGAGCTCGCTCACCCTGCGGGCTGACGTAATCGCAAGAAGGAAGGTCGCTTTCATGATAAGTAGTCGGAGGTGTACTGTGGCTAGTGGTTCGAAGGATGGTCCCGATAGCGTGTGGAGTACCAAGTCCAAACTCCACGACGGTGGTAGTGGTTTTCGAGGGGGGTACAGGTTTACCAGCCACTTCAAGAACCTTGTGACGATAGGGTGGGTGAATACGGTGGGCCATTCTTCTTTGTGCCGAAAAGCTGATATAGCTGCGAGGTGGACTTTTAGCGAGGACAGAGAGAGCCCATCTTGTTTGAGGTCCAGCAGGTATTCTAGAATTACAGTTATAGGGACGTCCAGAGGAGCTAACTGTTTGGCAGAGCACCAGGCGGTAAAGCGTGTCCATTTCTGTTCATAAGTCCTCCTGGTAGAGGTCCTTCTGCTACACTCTAAGACTTGTCTTACTCCCTCCATACACGTGCTCGCTAAGGTGCTGAGCCATGGATTAACCAGGCTTGCAGATGCAGACCCTGAGGGTGCGGGTGCACTATGGACCCCTGAGCCTGTGTGAGTAAGTCCGGGACTACCGGTCGGGGGAGTGGTGGACGATCCATCATGCACAGAAGCAGGGGAAACCATTGTTGTCGGTCCCAAGTTGGAACTATGAGTATCATGCGAGCTCTCTCCCTTCTGGCTTTCTGCAGAACCTTGTGGATAAGTGTTGTGGGGGGAAACGTGTAGAGTAGAGGGCCCTTCCATGAGATCATGAAGGAATCCCCCAGGGACCCCTGCCCTATTCCTGCTCTGGAGCAGTACTGAGGGCATTTCTTGTTGCGCTGGGTGGCAAACAGATCGATCTGGGGAAACCCCCAGGTGCGAAATATGCATTGTAGCAGGTCGGAGCGGATCTACCATTCATGCGTGAGTGCAAAACGCCTTCTCAGTTGACCTGCCTTCACGTTGTGGGCACCCGGCAAGGAGGAGGCTTTCACGTTATGTTGTTGGCAATGCACCAATTCCACAATCCGACTGCTTTTACGCATGGCGCACGGGACCGTGCCACTCCTTGTTGATTGATGTAGAACATGGTGGAGGTATTGTCGGTATTGATCCTGACTACTTTGCCGTGCAGGTATTTCTGAAAATGTCTGCATGCACTGAACACTGCTCTGAGCTCCAGTATGCTTATGTGCAGTGTCTGTTCCGCGGGGGACCATAGCCCTTGCGTCACCTTGCTGCCAATGTGCGCTCCCCACCCTATGTGGGAGGCATCGGTTGTAAGAAAAATGGAAATTTGTGGTTGGTGGAAGGGCACTCCCACTAGCAGGTTCTTGGGATCTGCCCACCACGCGAGCGACTTCTGTACCTCCGTCGTGGGCGATACTACCCTGTGAACGGTATGGGCTGCCGGTCTGTAAATGCTCGCCAGCCAATGCTGCAGGCTTCGCATGTGTAACCTGGCATTCTGTACCACAAACGTGGTGGCCGCCATGTGCCCCAACAGTTGCAGGCATGTTAGGATCGGCACTGCGGGGCTGTACATCATGACTTGCACCAAGGATTCGATGGTGCGGAAGCGGGCGTCGGGCAGGTATACTCTCGATGCGATAGAGTTTATGCGCGCCCCTATGAACTCTATATCTTGCGTGGGTTTGGTCTTTGACTTTGCGAGGTTGATAACTAGGCCCAGCGAAGTAAACGTGTTCGCGGTAACGCGTATCATGCATAGGACCTCTGCCTTTGAGGCCCCTTTCAGTAGGCAGTCGTCCAGGTATGGAAAAATAAACACGCCCTGTCTGTGCAGGTAAGCTGATACCACTGCCAGGGTTTTGGTAAAGACTCTGGGTGCCGAGGATAGGCCGAACGGAAGAACCCTGTATTGGAAATGCTCCCCGCCGACCGTGAAGTGGAGGAAGCGTCTGTGTGCCAGGTGGATTGTTATATGAAAGTAAGCGTCTTGTAAGTCGAGGGCTGCAAACCAGTCTCCATCGTCCAGTGCCGTAAGTATGGAGGCAACTGTAATCATCCGGAAGCACTGCTTGCGCAAGTATCTGTTGAGGCCCCGTAGGTCCAAAATCGGCCTCCAGCCCCGTTTTCTTCTCTGTTAGGAAGTATTGTGAGTAAAAACCTTTCCCTTGGAATTGTTCCGGTACTCTTTCCACCGCCCCTATGAACATGAGGTGATCTACCTCCTGCTTCAGCCTCGCCTCGTGAGAAGGGTCCCTGAGAAGAGGCTGGGTGGGAGGTTTCATCGGTGGTAGTGACTGGAAGGGGATCGTGTAACCTGTGGCTATAATTTCCAGCACCCATTTGTCTGTTGTGATATTTTGCCATTGGGAGTGGAACGGTTTAAGGCGATGATGGAACATGAGGTGAGAGTGGCACTGAGCGATGGTGTTGACAGTGCAGTCCTCGACATACCTGTCAAACTTGCTGCCTCTGGGCTTGCTCCGAGGTTGTGTGACTTTGTTGAGAACGTCGCCTGGGGGCCCTGTACTGTTGCTGCTGTTGATGGCGCCCTTGGTCATAGCCTCGCTGATATTGTGCGCGTTGTGGTTGGTAAGCGTAGCACCTTTGCTGAGGATAGAATTTCTTTTTCTTGTATGGAGGAGTGTAGATACCCAAGGTCTTAAGTGTGGCCCTCGAATCTTTGCTAGAGTGTAGGACTGAGTCGGTTGATTCTGCAAACAGCTTTTGCTTGTCGAAGGGAATCTCTGGGCATACCAGACGTCTGGAGCCAGGACTCCCTACGCATTACCACTGCTGCAGCTGTTGAGCGTGCCGCTGCGTCCACCACGTCCAGGGCAATGTGAACTCCCGTTCACGAGGCCGCGTAGCCCTCCTGGACGATCGCCTTTAACACTGGCTTCTTGTCCTCCGGTAGGGAATCCATGACAGAGGTAAGTCTAGAGTAGTTGTCAAAGTTATGGTTTGATAAATGTGCCACGTAGTTTGCCATTCTCAGTAATAAGTTAGAGGAGGAGTAGACCTTCCTGCCGAACAGCTCTAATTTCTTAGCATCTTTATCTGACCCCCCTGATTAGTACTGAGGCGTCTTCAACCTCTGCTGGGATGATTCGACCACCAAAGAATTGGGCTGAGGGTGACTAAACAGGAATTCCATGCCCTTGGCTGGGACGAAGTATTTCTTATCTGCCCTTTTATTCGTAGGTGGTATAGAGGCCGGAGTCTGCCATATGTTAGTGGCTGACTCCATAATGGCTTCGTCCAGTGGAATAGCGATTTTAGATGAAGCCGGGGGTCTCAAATTTTTCAGGAGTTTATGATGCTTCTCCTGCGCCTCTGCTATTTGAATGTCCTGCGTGTATGCTACTCTTTTGAACAGCTCTTGGAATTGTTTAAGGTCATCCGTAGGGGAGACATCCCCAGGGACAATTGCCTCATCTGGGGAGGATGAGGAGGAGCCGCTAGGATAAACCTCCCCCAAGTCCTCTGGCTCCCGAGTTCGCTGGTATGCTTGCTCTCTCGTGGGCTGTGAAGGAAAGTCTTGGGACTCTGGACCGAATTCCCCCTGGGACAGCTGCGTTCCTCTCCCAGAGCAAGAGTGTACACGGGAGTATTGGCGAGGAGTGGGAGGGGATCTGCCCCTGGATCTAGACCTCCGATGTCGGTGTTCAGTATGATGAGGACGGCCATAACAAGATGGACAAGGGCCCGGTGATGGAGACCTGGACCACGAGCAGAGTGTGCACCCATGATGTCTGGGAGAGCGGGATCTCCGTGACGACACTGATAATGGTGAAGCTGGTATGTGATAGTACTCATAGGGATCCATGCCCAAAAAGGGTGAAGGCGGCCTGAGCCAAGGTGAAGGTGGTTGGAGGAACGGAGAGGGAGGTCCGAAATAGGCCAGTGGAGTTGAAGCCCTGCAACGCAGCGTGTGTATCTCGGGGAGGGGGGAGGGGGCGGGGCGGGCCTGGGTGATAACGGCATTGCAGCCCTGCCTGGAGATGGACTGAGGTTCCGGGTTTTGGCTCTAGCTTTCCCCTGCCCCTGCAGGGTGGGCGCTGCCCCCTCCCGTGCCAGGGATCTCCGCCCCGCTGTCGGTGCCGCGCTCGGTACCGTCATAAGCGGTGCCACACGGGTAGCTTCCTCCGGTGCTGCCGGGCCCCGTGCTGGGTGCCCCTGCGCCATCGGCACCGTGAGAGCCAGTGCTGCGTGAGGCGGCACCGCCAATTCCGGTGCTTGCCACGCTGGTGCCCACGGCACCGTCAGTGCCGACTACTGAATAGCCGGAGGCCCAGCCCCGGCCATGTGCGCGACTGCGCTGCCGCTTTCATCAGCCAGCGGCTCAGGGCTCTGCGTTCCACTCGTCCTGCTCGCTGAAACCGCCAGCAAGGATCGAGACAGGGAGACTTTCCTTTTCTTTTGCACAGAGGGGGTCAAAGAAGCCACCTTCCTTTTATGCGACCCAGAGGGCCCTTCTGTGTGAGGCTTCTCTAATGGCTCAGGCTGAAGGGCCTTATCAAACAAGATCATTTTGAGCCTCACCCTCTGTCCTTCCTGGCCCTGGCTGTAAGCTTAGCGCAGTGCAAACACTTTTGGGTAACACGGGACTCCCCCAGGCAGCGAATGCACTTCCTATGCCCATCAGAGGCCGGCATAGCCTCACAGCATGACTCACACTTCTTAAACCCTGAGGAAGACATTGCGGTGAGTCTTTACTGTTAATAGGGTACTTAGCCACTAATCAGTGCATTCTACAATCCAAATAACATTCACGGCCTTCAGGGTAGCGGACGGCTTAACCAGCCTTCTTTGTCCACTCCTCTTCCCTCCGTTCCTCTTCTCTCCTACTATTTTGTATGGTTTTTTTTTTGTTTCTCTTTTTTTTTTTTTTTGTATAATAGTAAGAACAACGAGCTAACAAGTAAAAACAACTGTCTTATCTGTCTCAGGCTTTAGAGCCAGAGCAGATTCCGTCTGCAGCCGTTGGCAGTTGAGAAGGAACTGGCGGGGACCGGATCGCACACATGACCGAGAGCGCGCAAGGGAGCGGTGCGCATCGGCACATGCGCGATCCAGTGGAAACTGCTAGAAGAATTCCGATCTGCAGCGCCGGGCGAGCCCGACACCTACTGTGGAGCACCCACAGGGACCACTTGAAGAAGAATCAATGTTCTGCTAAACTTTAGATTAAAATTTAGATTTTCCCTATCCTGTAAACACTAAGGCCATTTCTACACATAAAGGCCCGAAATATGCTAATGAGGCTTGGATGCAAATTCCCCACGCCTCATTAGCATAAGGTCAGGTGGTTTGGAGTCCGGAAAACATTCTTCTGGACTCCAAAACACCGTTTGGAAGCACGGCCCCCAGGGGGTCTTCCGGAAGGAAGTCCTTCTTCCGGAGGCCCCTTCTTCCTGAATGTCTTCCGGACTCCACACCACGTGACCTTATGCTAATGAGGCATGAGGAATTTGCATCTGAGCTTCATTAGCCTATTTCAGGCCATTTATTAGCATGCCACTTCGAAGAAATGGCCTAAGTCTTTCCAAAAAACCTCTACATATAATCCTGCAGTTTATAAAACAGACAATACAAATGCTTTTGCATTTCAGCAGTGGGAACTGCACAGTACACTTAAAATCTCGAAGGAAATGGTAGGATAATATTTAATGGTTGAGTCCCCAAAGCAACATTTTTCAAAAGACCTCAAATTTAAAAGTTGCCTCTACTTCAAAGCTACTTTGCAGATATGTCGGTTTGGACATCAGATCAAGTTCTTTTAAAATACACTTATAAGTATGCCATAATAAAGGGACACAAACTGAGGAAAAACTAAAGAAAATATCTAACAAACAAGAAGGCAGACCCTGTAAATAAACATTAGCATACTTGTAAGAGGCTGAAAAGAGTGACTAGGCAACTAATTATTCAACAGAATTGCTCACAGTCCATTTCCTTTCACATTCTCAATACACATAAGTCACTGGAGTTCTGGGGATGTTGTTGCACCACCTGACTTAAGTGTTTTCCATTATTTACACAGCTTACCGTTTGGGCCAATGGCTCTCAGCACCCCTCACTAAACAAATGATTCCAGCAACAGTCTTAGAATGTTCCCAGGTCTTCCAAATTTATGTGAAATTTACAACTGTAAACTCTTGTTTAACCGCTACTTGATTAACCTGCACACTCCAATAACTGGCGTATCTCACAGAGAAGCAGCTTTGGTCAGAGGACACTGGCATAGAGCAGAGAGAGCAGAATCTGCCAGCTGCACTCAGATGCAGCATGGAGGGACATAAGGCAGCACCGAGAGGGCCTCCCTCTCTCTCGTGCTCTGTGCACAAACCCCAGCCTTCATGCTCTTTCTCCTCTGCTCAGTGGAAACTGCGTGGGAGCGCAAAGTGGGAGGGGGGCAGTCCCTCAATGCCGCCCTGCATCCCTCTGTGCTGCATCTGAGTGCAGAGGAGAGGCTCCTCTGCTCTCCCAACCAGTGTGAGCTACTCAGCTGAGGTCATGTCCTGTTGGCAGGGGGTAACAGTCTTTTAATGTATGCAGAAAAAGACTGGCAACAGCATTCTGCACACATTTTTGTTTCTTAAAACCTAATCTTGTTTTTTGTTCGTGTTATGCATTGCTGGCTATACCTCTGGTCTTATATTTGCCATAATACCTCTCTATATCTTCCCATTGGCTCCTCTAACCATTTCTCCTTATCCTTTCTGGCTGCTTTCCTTACCTCATTGCATTTCACCCCATATTTCTGTTCTGCCATCTCAGAAACATCTCTCCTGATTCTCAATGCTCTCTTCTCTTGAACGAACTTCAGTGTCTTCTGGGTAATCCACTTCTTATTGATCTCTTCTTCTTCTGCAACAGTCTGCTCAATTGCCTCTTCCGTAGCAATGGCCATCTCTGCGACTGTCTTACCTAGGTCTTTCTCTGTGGCGATATTCTTAACCTTCTCTTCAAGCGCTGTTCTGTATGCACTCCCTGTTTCTTTCTCACACAGCCTCGCCACATCTCCACTTAAACTGTGTCTTCCATTTTCTTCTGAGTTTTATCTTGATGTTTGCGATCGTTAGACTGTGGTCGGACTCTATATCCGCTCCTTGGAAAGTGCGGCACTGCTGTACTGATGTTATCCATCTTCTTCTTATCAAAATCACATCTATCATGTTCTTGGACCTCCCGTCATTCGATCGCCATGTCCACTTCTTACAGTCCTTTTGTTGGAATCTCGTGTTGCAGATCACTGTCTCATGCTCTGTAGCAAACTCTAGCAGTTTCTCACCATGTTCGTTTCTTTCTCCATATTGAAAGCTTCCCATGATGCTCTCCCTACCTTCATTATCTGTTCCAACTTTTGCATTCCAATCTCCTCCGATGGCCAACACATTGTTCTTCGGTATCTCCTCTACTGTCTTTGTCAAGTCTTTATAGAATAGCTCAATCTCTTCCTCTGTACTATCAGATGTGGTTGCATACACCTGAATGACTGAGATGTTGAACAGTTTTGCTTCGAATCTCGCTACCATCATTCTTGCACTCTGGTTTTTATCCTAATAATGCACTTCTAGATGTTTTGCTAAGAAGGAATCCAACTCCTGCTTCACGCTTCATTTCGTTTCCTGACCAAATGACTTCGCAACTGCACATCTCGCCTGACACCATCCAACACATCTCTGCCAGTCCAAGTATGTTGCATTGGTATCTCTCCATCTCTTTCTGAAGCAGCTCTAATTTTCCAGTTGCCCACAGTGTTTGGACATTCCAAGTTCCAATGGATAGCATATGTGTTAGCTGTAATTTTGTTTCGGTAGCCAACTTATCGACCCAACCTTGTTTATCTGGGTGACATCCAACACAGCATCTTTTACCATTTAGTTGTACTGGCAGCAGATTTCATTCATATTGTTGTTTGACGGTCAGAGCATTGCCAGACATCTGACCAACCCTCCTACTTCATCCAGGCTTGGGACTGGCATGGAGCTCGTAGAGGCCAGGGAGGTGTATCAGACAATTAGGAATATTAATAGGAAATGGCAACCGAAGCAGATGGTGATCAAAGATGAGAAAGAAGAAGTGCACATGAACAGGGAGAAGATTGTGCAGCGATAGATGAGATATTACATTGATATATACAAAGCACAGTTGGACCCGAGTGTCTCAGAGAGACTGATCGAAGAAGTGAAAGAGATCTCCACCAAGCATCGAGAGTGAGACCAACATTTTGAAGGAGGAAGTAGAAAAAGCAGTGAAACAACTAAACAGCAGCAAGAGCCCTGGAAATGATAAGATCACAGGATAGATGATCAAATACGGCGCAGAAAGCATGATTCAGAAAATACACCAACTATGTAATATACCATGGAAAGAAGGGAAGGCGCCTAAGGAATGGACAAGATCTGTGCTAGTGACAATACCCAAGGAAGGAAGTGCACTGGAGTGCAAGAACTACAGAACAATTGCCCCAATGAGTCATCTAGGCAGGATGCTGATGATGATACTGACTGAGAGACTAAGACTGCAGATAGAAGAACATATAGCAGATGAGCAAGCGGGGTTTAGAAAAGATAAAAAAGTACCATACAGCAGATATTGGCACTAAGACTGATAGCAGAGAAAGCTCGACGAAAGAATAAGAACGTTTACACTTGCTTTGTCGATTTTCAAAAGGCATTGGAAATTATAGATCAGAAAGTGACTTGGGCAGTGTTGGAGTCATATGGAGTGGATAGACTGATACGGTTGATAAAGGATATCAGTGGCAATGCAGAGGCAGCAGTGAGAACATGCAGGGAGTTGGGAAGTTGGTTTAAAACAAGTAGAGGTACGAGGCAAGGAGATCCAATATCACCAAGTATCTTCCTCGCACATCTGGAAAGAGTGATGGAGAAGATCAAGGAAGATGTAGAAGGGTTATCTGTGCACGGGAAAAGAATTAACAACTTGAGATTCGCGGATGATGTAATTATCATTGAGGAAGATGAGGAGATGCTAGCAAAAATGGTGCAGATATTAAATGAAGAAGGGAAACGGTATGGACTGATTACGAACATCAATAAAACAAAAACAATGGTACTTGGAGATAAGGAAATAGGAAGGAAGTTCAGTGTCGATGGTATTGAACTAGAAAATGTAGAGAAGTTCACATATCTGGGGAGCAACATAACATATGATCTAGACTGTAAGAAGGAAATAGCGACTAGAATAGTGAAAGCAAGAGCGAGTTTGGAGGCGATGGATAAGATCTTGAAAAGCAAAGTAATTAGCTTAAGAATGAAACTGAGCATCTTGAAAACGTATGTATTCAGCAGCATGTTGTACACATGTGAGACATGGGTGATAGCAAAGATTCGAAAAGAAAACTATTGGTGCTTGAAAGGAGTTGTTATAGAAAGATTCTGAGCACAGGATAGATGCAGTAGGTCGACAACGAATGAAATGAACAATGTACAAAAAAATCAAGACTCTGGTATTAGGCATAATGGATGGTTTGAATAGGAGAGACATACCCCACAGAGAATGGATAGATGATATAGTAGATTGGTGCGGAGTTAGTCTACAGAAACAAAGCCACTCCGCAATGGACATGGAAAGATGGGAGGAAATAGTGAGAGGCATCGGACACCAATGGACACTGAACCCACAGTTATCGATGATGATGTATACTTCTATGTTGTCCCAAATATTTGTATATCTGGCCATCTCCTAGTCCTTGGGCTGCCGGATATAAAAGAGTTTACTGTGTTCAATTATGTCTAGATACCACACAGCATTGCAAGCTACACAACTGGCACATGACAAAATGGCTGCATCCCAGATTATGACTTTCTGAACCTTTCAGAATTTTGACTTTCCCAAAGTACGGTGCTATTAGCTATAAGCGAGCTGCTATGCACTTTCTCCTTGCTGGCTCCATCTCTCAATACTGGCGCTGAACCAAGAATTTCCCTATTGAAGAACAAGTGTGGAAGGGCTAATCCCAAATTAGTAAAAAGAATTAGGGCAGACCTCATTCCCTCTTCTCCATAGCACACCATCAAGATTGTACCACGTTCCTGGAAAAGTTTAGGAGAAACAGTCTTTGAAGTTTTACCATCCATGAACAGGAAGTAAATCGTGGTTGGTGGTAATTAAATACACTTGTTAGTCAAAGACACTTAAAACACAAAAATGGTTAAAAAAAACCAGTGCCTATTGTATAAGAAGGAAATGTGGCTGTGGTACCAAGAAATGGCAAAATTTAAACCTGCAGATTGGACATATGTGCACATTCATAAACCTTTGGAAAGAACTGCAGTCTACAAGTTTTTAAATATCCCCTAAAACCCAAAAAGTACACTCCTCACAAGAGTGAAGTCTTTATAAGCACTCAGTTTTGGCTTAGCTCTGATCCCATTCAGGTCTATGGAAGAAAATTAATTCTATGCTAAATGTCTCAAAAACCGTATCATAACACCCTTGCCCCCCCAGCCCCATTTTTGTTTAAATTACAAACTATTCAAAACTGTCCAACAACATGTAGATAGGAAATAGTCTTATTTTCTGCTTTTAGAGATACCCACAACTACTAGTATGATCAGTCTTTCAGATTTTTGTGTCTCCTCAATTTACTGAGAAGAGGTTGCATTTTTTCCCACTTCACTCATCTTTAAAACATTTTTGGAAGAATAAAAATATCACTCTGTAGCAGATATGCTTGCCTTCTAAAACAACCTATATATAAAACAACCTATATATAAAACACTCACGGAAACCTATTCTGAGGTCTTGATGAACCAGTGAAGAAAATTCTTATTGTAAACTGATTATCTGCTCAAAAATATTCAAAGTCCTATTTGTTAAAATTATGTTATACGCTACAAACTGATGACCTAATGTTTCAGTTACTGAATGTCTGCAGGTTAAAGGTATTTGGGCTGAGGGCTTTGAAAATTCCAGTCTCAGTTCTCTTTTACTTCAGCCCCAAGCTCATCGAAGCCAACACACATTATCAAAGCCTACGTCTTCTTATGTCATATGACTACTGAAACCAAAGCTATCTTGCAAAAGGTTAACCCTGCAAAAGATGCAAAACTAAGAATCCCGCAAAAGGGAACAATTTCATGGCAAGGGCTCTGCTGAGTGCAACAACTTGAGCTTTGGGGAAAGAATATTTCCTTCCAACTGCCATTCTGTAATTCCCAAACTAAAACTAAACTAAAAAGTCCACCGTCCTTCGCAAGTGTTGATGGAATATTTTCCATTTTTCAATGGAAAACTGGATTTTTCTACTAGCTTTCAGAAACCTTTACACAACATTTTCTGCAGAAAGAGTCCCTTTTTGGTCAAAACAATTTTCTATTTGTGAGTGAAAACATTGGTGTTTTTGGATGTTGAGTTTTCTGGGGGAAAAAAAAAATTCTGGGGAATGTAAGACAGAAGAGAAATTTCCAACCAGCTCTTCCTTGTGTAGTCTGAATCACTTTTACGTTAAAGAAGTGCCCCTTAAACATCTGGCACATTTGGAAAGCCCAGGTCTGTACATTAGTCCATTGCCTAGCCATAGTGAAACAGGATAATGTGCATTCCTATATAATGCCCAATGAACAACTGTGCAGATTTTAACGAACATATGCACATATATCTCAAGTGTGTTGTGAAGCTCAAGGCTGAATTAAGGTCAAATGCTTACATAGTTCAAGTGTCTATCATTCAAGTTCTGTCAGAGGGCACAAAGGAAGAACAAATCACAGTAAGTTCCAATAAACCATGAAAGTTTCTTTTGTACTCACCACTTTGTAGTTTTACAAACAACCTGGACAAATCTACCCTTAAATATGCTGTTGAAAATTTGGTTTACAGAAAGTGGAATAATCATGTCCTCAGATATATTATGAGACGCGCATAAAGCCGCAAAAACATCAGTCGTACTCTTTTGGGGACTGATTCTGAGATCATACCAATGTGAACAAAGAGTAACTCAGCTGAAATCAATGGAGTTACACCAATGTATAGGAGATAAAAATCAGCCTCCCCTAAAGAATTGTTTCAGATACTAAAATCATAGTTGTAGCATTTGTGGCCCATGCCCCATGTGCGCTGTTCTAAAATGGAGGTTTCAACTATATTTATTTTGAGATAACATTCCCCTGACTATGTTAAAGTTATAGCAGTACAGACCAATTCAATTTAATTCTGGAAGAGGCAATAGCAAACATCTGCACCAAAATAGCCACAAAGAGAAGATTCTATTTTTCCATCTTTTTAAGTGACCAGTGACATCTCACAGCACTTTTCCACAGCACTGTAAAGCGATTGACAACTACTGCACTTGAGAAAAATCACAGCTACGGCCAAGCACACAAAGTGGCAGCTCTTCACATTTTATTTTGTAATGTAATGCAGTTAACATATTTTCCACCCTTAGCACCACAAATCTGATTTTCATCTTCACAATTATGTATTGCAAAGGTTTAGTAATACAGGTTGAACCTCTCTAGTCCTGCACCCTCATCTGGCAACCTCCATAATCCAGCATGATTTTAGTTAGCCTGATGACCAATTACCAAGGGTGTGGCCAAGTTTTCATGGTCCCGTAAAGTTTGTTTACAGCCACCAGTCCTGGCTCTCAGTGGTCTTGTGCTGTTATTCAGCTCTAATTTACCCCTAAATGTCTTCTAAGAGCCCAGTAAGCAGCGGAAGGGTTGGTAATGCTGCTAGACGATATTGACATCCCGTGACCCAGCAAATTCTCTTGTTTGGAACCAGTCAGGTCCCGAGTATGCCAGACTAGAAAGTTTTAACTTGTAGGTATGACACAGACCTCACATTAGCAATTGTCTTCTCTCCTGATGCAGAAATGCCTTTAACTGTACATTTTCAGGGCATGTGCTATGATCCATCTATCTACCTTACTTAGATTGTAAATTTTTTGGGGCAGGGACTGTTGTTTAATTTTATTTTTGAGCAGTGCCAAGTGCAATCAGGTCCTGGTCCATCCCAGGCTTTCCTAATAATATAAATAATAGCTAGTCCCATCACCCCACTATTTGAGAACTTAAACATGAGTGAATTCATCACAAGCTTCTTGTGGGACTCAGAAATATGACCCTCCATTTGACAGATGTAGAATTGAGGCAGCCATCAAAATGGCCAATCGAGGCTTTTTAACTGAGGGAAAAAATGGTTTGCCTTCTATGAGTTAGCTGGTCAACAAATCCCAGCATGGAGCCCAGGCTTACCTCAACCAGCTAACAAGGTTCAAACTACAATTAACATGGTCTTAAACTAGGATTGTAATATGTGTAAGTTAACATGTTCAACATACATTTCTCCCCATATGTTAGACATGGTCTGAAAAGTTGTAATTCTTGTTAAATTGAAAGTATTGTATTCATATACAAGGAGTTCTAATTTTCTCTGTCCTCAGTTATTTCAGTGCATTTCAGTAAAAAAAAAAAAATAATACAATAAAACAAATCCCCCTAGAAATAAGAACAACTTAAATTTAGAGGCTGTGGTCTAGATTCACTACACTAAGTAATTCTCTTGGCTGTTTTGACATGTGACTGTGCAATAAAATTACAAACAATTTAATTTAATCTCGGATCTAAACATACATTTTTAACAGTACATACAATCACTGAAACTGTGAGGTAACTTAAACACAAAAATTAGAACACTAACCCTCTCTATAGCCTCTTATGCCTGGAACGAATACAGGTATGGAAAAGATCTACAGAATAGAAGAGGGACTAAACTGATCATGTTAAATAAAATTAAACAGAATCAAAACAAAAAGCAGTCAAGTAGCATTTTAAAGACTAGCAAAATAGTTTATTAGGTGAGCTTTCGTGGGACAGACCCACTTCTTCAGACCATAGCCAGACCAGAACAGACTCAATATTTAAGGCACAGAGAACCAAAAACAGAAAGCAAGGAGGACAAATCAGAAAAAGATAATCAAGGTGAGCAAATCAGAGTGGAGAGGTGGAGGGGAAGGTCAAGAATTAGACTGAGCCAAGTATGCAGACAAGCCCCTATAGTGACTCAGAAAGTTCCCATCACAATTTAAACCATGTGTTAATGTGCCGAATTTGAATATAAAAGCCAGCTCCTCTGTTTCCCTTTCCAGATCCCTGCGATAATTCTTCTTCAGTAACACACATACCTTTAGGTCATTGACAGAATGCCCCATTCCATTAAAATGTTGACTTAACGGGTTTGTGGATCTGGAGTGTTTTGATGTCTGTTTTGTGCTTATTGACCCTTTGTCTAAGGGAGTTAGAAGTCTGTCCAATATACAAAGCACCTGGGCATTGTTGGCACATGATGGCATATATGATGTTAGTAGAGGAGCATGAGAAAGTGCCCGTGATTCTGTGAGTAACCTGGTTAGGTCCAGTGATGGTATTTCCAGAGAAGATATGTGGACAAAGCTGGCAGCGGGCTTTGTTGCAGGGAAAGGTGTTCCCCTTAGTTATGACACAAATATTTTACATATTTGATTTATTCAAGGTATGACTGAAAAAAACAATATGCCAAACATGGCCAGTCTGACTTCCGAACTTCAATAGCATTCAATCATGTCCTTGTACAGGTTCAAACTCCCTCGTCCGGCACTCTCTCATATGGTAGGACAATGGATGTTGCTGGACCAAAGAGCAGCCCACATGAATGGGAGCTGGGTGGCGTGCAGAGCCTGCTGGCAGCCGTACAGCTGTGGGGACTCTAGCTGGGGGAACCCCAGCAGCCCTGTGGCTCGGAGCCATCTGGGCACTGAGCCCCGCTGGCTACCCCAGCTGCAGGAACCCAGGCCAGAATAGGGAATCTCAGCAGCCCTGCAGCTGGGAGCCAGCTAGGTTTCAGCAGTCTTGGGCAGGAGCCCTACAAGAGTGCCCTCCCACTCCAGGCAGTCATCCTGACCTTTCCTTATCTGGCAAATCCCCTTGTCCAGTACCAATCAAGTCCCGAGGATGCCAGACCAGGGAGGTACAACGTGTACCTTAAAAACAATGGAGTAGCCCATGAACTGAACTGAAATTGATGAGTCTTGGACATATTCCCTATAGAAATGTAAATCAAAAATATCTAGAAGGTTGGTTATGTTAATGGTTGCAGCTGGCTCCTGAATAACAGCCCTAGAGAAGTATCACATGGATATAAGTGACACGCATACCCCACATTGCCAAGCTGGAAGGAGAGTATACAGAACCAATGTGAATTCAGCCCATACTGAATTCAAAGACGACAAGGATACTTGCACCATGACGTGAAAGATAACATCTCTGACGAAGCTGCTGTGATGTACCCAGAGTGTGTGTTATGTTACATTGGCATAACTACAAAAAGTAAACCAAAATAAAACTAAGTGCAGCGTGTTGCATTCTTGAGAATGTTGCAACCATAAAGAGAAGAGATGATATATTGGGAACGTATTTTATCTTCATGCCAGGAGTTCTATGTCTTGAAAGTGGAATAGTCTGCCATCCTGAAGGCCTAGTTCAGAGGGTGTGTCTATTGGTGGGTGCAGGTAGAGTGTCAAAGAATTTGTTAAGAGGAAAGAAAGAGACAAGAAAATCAACTATTCTTGCAAGACAATACAGTTTAAAACTATCAACATAATTTTTTAAAGCAAATGCACTGAGAATGACTAGGACTAAGCATGAAGTCCTCTCAACTGTCCTTAATTTCAGTATATTACTTTGAGATTTTTTTCCCTCCTTTAAGTGACTGTCATGACACAGAAGTGCTTTCTTTTGTGAAAGTGCAAAGAAAATGTAACTGAGTCTCACAACAAGACCTAGATACATATTTATTATTAAATAAAATTAGTCTGAAAACTAAAGCAAGACATAAATAAAAGACTATCTTTCACATTTTCACAGTGTGATTTTTTATAAGTCAAATTCATAACAAGGTCTATATTTAAGGGGACAATGGAAAATACTTCTTAACATGGCATTTCTGACACACTGCCAGTAATGTAGTAGATAAAACAAGGCAGGCTACTAATTGTTCTCATGTGTAACCACAGGGACATTACAGTGTAGGTTATTTAAAGTCTGGTGGGACTTGCTCATGACTCTGGATTAAGAATACTTTTAAAAGTATTCTGCTGAACACTGTCTGAAAACCTGTTCCAAAAAGCTGAAGTGAAAATTTCACAGATCCTAACACTGATTTACAGTCAGGCAGTTCATGACCTGTAAAATAATCAGATTTTTTTTTTTGATCTTTTCAGAATAGTTGGCATCCTGTGCCCTTGCAAACAGTTTTTATATTTTGCACTATAAAAAATGTCATGAGAGTTGCTGGTAGGTTTGGAATGAGCTCAATAATATCAGGGTTTTATTTTTAAATTCCTCAAAGTGTCTAGTGATCAAAACACAGCAAAGTGCAAAAATATGTTTGGAAGAGGACTGCAAGGGCTGCTGGCTTTATAGTCACAGGATTGCAAAATAAAATAGCCACGAGATATTATAGACATCTATTTAATGCAGGTGGCATGTCATGCATTCTCCCAGAGATAGTCATTTGCTTTCCTCTGCTAAAAGAACTCAGTTTAAGGAACACAGTTGCAAATCTTCCAAGAGATTGTTGTAATCTGGTCATTTAAAAAAAATACACTAAAATGGAGTCAATAACATCACTATCAAATAAACTTTGTGTGTGTGTGTGTGTGTGTGTGTGTGTGTGTGTGTGTGTGTGTGTGTGTGTGTGTGTGTGTGTGTGTGTGTGTGTGTGTGTGTGTGTGTGTTAGTTAATGCCAAAAGAGCCAGTAGGGCTAAGATATTAACCTCCTGCTTGCTTTAGCTGTCACATTTATATCATAAGAAGCCAGAATCTGCCTTCAGTTCCATCCATACAACCGTAGCTAAATGGGCAGTGTGGGTGGCATGGGTGTAGCTGAAGACAAATGATTAAGCTAGCATTTTTGTGTCAAATATCAGAGGGGTAGTCGTGTTAGTCTGTATCTGTAAAAACAACGAGAAGTCCCAAGGCACTTTATAGACTAACAGATTTATTGGAGCATAAGCCCACTTTGCCAGGTGCATGTAGCGATGCATGTGTCTAATGAAGTGGGTCTTTGCCCATGAAAGCGTATGCTCTAATAAATCTGTTAGTCTACAAGGTGCCACAGGACTTGCCGTTGTCATTTCTGTGGCAGTTTACACAAAAGGGAAGATGAGGGAGAGCTGAGACACATTTCATATTTGCTGGGTAAAGTTTAAAGTTTTGGCTTTGAGTTATATTGCTATTTTGTTTCAAGTCCCAGCTCTTTTAGTAAGTCCCATTCTGCTGCTCATATGATATTGTGGAAGTTGCAGTCATTGGAGACAATCCATCTAAAGACCTTCTCGTTTAAAACTGAAGTATCTTTGCAGAACATTTATTTATATTACATACCAACTGTAGAAGATTCATCTAACGGGTACAGAGGGACAGGCTAAGTATATCTGGTCTAGATTTAATTGCCATAAGCTAAACCCTGGTTGCATTGATTTTAGTGGAATAGAAATCAGGTTCAATATGTCGTAACTTAAGCATTATAAAAAGCACTTAGGGACCCTAAAACTTACTCAATGTACACATGGAGGTAAAGTAGTTTGCTACATATTACAAATTATTACACAGTGTCAATCAAAAATACCCACAAAAATTAAAAATCCAGCACATTTATGTTCTATGAACCACCATGCCCTTTTGTGGTGTTCATTTATATAAAGAAAAACAAGCAGTGCATTCTAGCTTTACAAAAGAATGAATCAAATGTAACAGACTTCCCGTCCTCTTTTATAAACAGGATAAAACCAGATATCAATGCCTATTGGCACTTGAGTATTTTTTTTAAATATGAGTCTCTTTTTACAAATCCAATAGCCCTGTCAACTTTTTCCACTGTCTCAGAAAGGAAAGTCACGGTGCAACAAATGAGATTATTATTTATGGAGCATAACAAAAATACGTCAAGTCTTGGAAACGCAAACATTGATGTTGAACAACCTTTAAAAAAAACTTGCTGCAATTCATTTTTAGGAAAAAAGAGGACTGCTTCCCAAAAAGCTTCTGCTAATGTAAAAATTAAACACACATCTGTTAAAGTTATGAGCATCTTCCTCACTGAATTTCACAGCCCGCAGTTATTTGCCAAATTTCCATTAACGTGGGTCACTGCCATCAATAAGAATGGTTAGAAAGGTTTTAAAAATCTCCAAGGACAGTTTAAGAAATCAAAAATGAAAAACTATCAACAGGCAATGTCCACAGACATGCCAGTGATAGATATGGAAGTTTTGCTTAGTTTTATGAACAGTTAGTTCTAGGCACATATAGTAATTTACTGACTAAGAAAATGGTTGGCTTGCTGAAGCACTATCAAAGGACCACTTCACTATTAAATAGCATATTACACACAATGCTCTGTTTAAAAACATAATCTGCTTTCCCATCCAGGAAAAGCAGCACAAAAGCTTTCTTCATTGAGCTTCATGCACATGTATTGGTTCTATGCACTTGGCGTAGAGGAGGTTTTAGGTAACTCAGTGAAAGAGGAAGAGAAGCGGGGAGCTTGTGCTGAGGTCTGTAGCAGAAGCACAACAGCAGAAGTGCTGCATACTGGTATAATGGGTATCACGTCTGTCCGCACTCAGCTAGGATAGGAATAATAAAAAGCAGAATTACTCATTTTTTGGAGGAGTTCCTGTTTTTCTTTCCAAGCACACACAGCTCTTCCTCAGCACAACAGGATAGTCACGCTCCCCAGGTCAAGAGGAATGTAACTAGTCATAACCACACGTTATTGCACCTAGCTAATAAATGTAATATAGTGAGAGAGTGAGAGGAACACAAATTCGGAAGTTGCCAGAGCTCAAGAAGTGGGTCTGTCCCACAAAAGCGCATCACTTAATAAATTATTTTGTTAGTCTTTAAAGTGCTACATGGCTGCTTTTTTGCTTTATGAAAATCCAGACTAACCTGGCTACCTCTCTGTGACTCTTTACAGGGGGAGGATCTCTCGAATGGCATTCACTGTCACATCACCAAAACAAAATATTAATCACAGGAGATCATGCAGATCTTCAAAATATGACTTTTCTTTCCTTTCTTCTATGCTTTCATGAGCAATCACAGCTCAATGTTCTGGTTACTTTTAAGTCACTGACATTTAGGTTAATGCCCATTGGTAGCTGACACTTCTCAAAGATTTAGCTACAGATTGTTTACAGACTCCAGAGTTCATTTTCACATGCCTGATAGAGACACACAAAATGGAACTATCTGGGGTCGGCAGTCAACCCCTGTATGCCTCACTATCACAAGGAGTAAAGGGGGTTGATGGGTAAGTTTCTCCTGTTGACCTCCCTTCATGTGGATGGCCAGTCGATTGCAGTTAAGCTCATTCTAGCTACACAGCTGCCATGGATAGAACTGCGTATCTGTAATTGACTTACCTGCTTATTATAGACCAAGCCTCAGACTGCATTGGTCAAAATGTGTGTGGTGTGTGAAGAGTTTTTTCTCAACCATAATGGCTAGAGTCTCTGAACTACTATTTGCTTAAAACTAAAGCAGAAATGTTGGAGAATATGTAATAGCTGGAACAAAATGGTGCTATGCCTTGTCAAAGACAACTCTATCTCTCTGCTCTACCCACCCCCCAGCATTTGAGCTCTCCCCATAATGTAGATATCTCGCAAAAAGTGGAGTCAATCTTCATTGGATCCCAATGATGCCACATGAAATATGTGCAACTTGCATGTCGTATCTTTGCCAACTTCAGCTCTCCTAATTCAACCGGGAATTAGAGAGTCAAAATGAGTTTTCTCCCCAACTTTTTCAGTCTGTGTACCATTACTGGTAATAAAGGTTCTGGAGACTAATTTACACTACTGCAATTCCACACTCCAAGAAATTTCACTAGCATGAAGTAGTAGTAGTAGTAGGCATCCTTCAGTCTACGTAGACTATGGATCGCGCCCTTTATAGTTTCAACTGAGGACTTCATTCTACTGTGACTATGAAGACCCACACGAGTGTGACAGTCCTTGCTGCATCTCTTGCAGATGTGGTGGGTGTCTGGCAAGTCCTTAGCGTGCTTTCTGTGCACTCGCTTCTCCTCTGCTAGCTGTTTGATAGAGAAGTTATTCACCTGTAGTAACGATGGTTCTTTGAGATGTGTCCCCGTGGGTGCTCCACAATAGGTGTCGGGCTCGCCCGGCGCCGCAGATCGGAATTCTTCCAGCAGTTTCTCCTGAATTGCGCATGCGCTGGCGCGGGCCGCTCCCTGCAAACCCCCGGCCACGTGCGCGATCCGGTCCCCGCCAGTTCCTTGACCAACCGCCTCGCATGCTCCTGAAAAACACCAGACAGAGATCCGAAGCGGGGAGGATGGGCGGGTGGTGGAGCACCCACGGGGGACACATCTCGAAGAACCATCGTTACTACAGGTGAGTAACTTCTCTTTCTTCTTTGAGTGGTCCCCGTGGGTGCTCCACAATAGGTGACTACCCAGCAGTAACCCAAGTCAGGAGGTGGGTAATCGGTTCATGTGCAGCTTGCCCCCGAGAGGACTGCTGTCGACAGACGGGTATCCTCTTCAAATACCCGATGTAGGGCATAATGCTTGGCGAAGGTGTTGTAGGATGACCAGGTCGCCGCTCTACAGACGTCTTTTAACGCGATGCCCTTGAAGAAGGCTGTTGATGCCGCCTCCGCCCTGGTGGAGTGAAAGCCCTAGGCGGGGCCAGCAAAAGAGTCTTTCGAAGCTCGTAGCACATTTTTATACAGGACACAATGTGCTTTGAGATTCTCTCTGAAGAGAGACCTTCTCCTTTTGACCTGGGAGCAAGAGAGACTAGAAGCCTGTCCATTTTCCGGAAGGACTTAGTTCTGTCTATGTAGAAGGCCAACGCCCTCCTCACATCCAGGAGATGCAGGCGTGCCTCCTTGCTGGAGCTGTGAGGCTTCGGGTAAAACGAGGGTAAAACTATTGGTTCGTTAAGATGGAACTCCGAAGAAACTTTTGGAACAAAGGCTGGGTGCAACCTTAAGGTTACTGCCTCCTTTGAGAATACTGTGCAGGACAGCGTTGCCATCACTGCTGCGAGCTCACTCAGCCTGCGGGCTAACGTAATCGCAAGGAGGAAGGTTGTTTTTATCGTAAGGAGACGGAGGGGAACTGTGGCTAATGGTTCTAAAGGTGAACCCAATAGCATGCTGAGCACCAAGTCCAGACTCCACGATGGTGGAAGCGGTTTCCGAGGGGAGTACAGGTTTACCAACCCCTTCAAGAATCTTGTGAGGATAGGATGGGTGAATAGAGTGGGCCCTTCCTCTGTATGCTGAAAGGCTGATATAGCAGCGAGGTGGACCTTTAGCGAGGATAGAGAAAGCACGCCTCTTTTGAGGTCCACTAAGTATTCTAGTATTACAGGTATAGGCACGTCAAGGGGAGCTAACTGCTTGGCGGAACACCAGGCTGAAAATCGAGTCCATTTCTGCTTGTAAGTGCTCCTGGTGGAGGTCCTTCGGCTACATTCCAGGACTACTTGTACTCCCTCTGTACACATGCTCTCTAAGGAGCTGAGCCATGGATTAACCATGCTTGCAGACACAGACCCTGAGGGTGCGGGTGCACTATGGACCCGTGACCTGCGTCAGTAAGTCCGGCGCCACCGGTAGAGGAAGCGGTGGGCGGCCCGACATGCGCAGAAGCAAGGGAAACCATTGCTGCCGATCCCAAGTTGGGACTATGACTATCATGCGTGCTCTCTCCCATCTGGCTTTCTGCAGAACCTTGTGGATAAGCACCGTGGGGGGAAATGCGTAAAGTAGAGGGCCCCTCCATGAAATCATGAATGCGTCCCCCAGGGACCCCCATCCCACTCCTGCCCTGGAGCTGTATTGGGGACACTTCTTTTTGTACTGGGTGGCAAACAGATCAATCTGGGGAAACCCCCATGTACGAAAAATGCGCCGTAGCAGATCGGAGTGGATCTGCCATTCATGCATGAGTGCAAAGCGCCTGCTTAGTTGATCTGCCTTCACGTTATGGGCGTCCGTCAAGTACGAGGCTTTCAACGTTATATTGTTGGCAATGCATCAATTCCACAATCCGACTGCTTCTGCACATAGCGCACGGGACCATGCCCCTCCTTGTCAATTGATGTAGAACATGGTGGAGGTATCGTCGGTATTGATCCTGACTACTTTGCCATGCAAGTATTTCCGAAAATGTCTGCACGCACTGAACACTGCTCTGAGCTCCAGAATGTTTATGTACAGTGTCTGTTCCGCGGGGGACCAAAGCCCTTGCGTCACCTTGTCGCCGATGTGCACTCCCCATCCTATGTGGGAGGCGTCGGTAGTAAGAGAAATAGAAATTTGTGGTTGGTGAAAGGGCACCCCCACTAGCAGATTCTTGGGATTTTCCCACCACGCCAGGGATCTGCATACCTCTGTTGTGGGCGACACCACCCTGTGGACAGCATGGGATGCCGGTTTGTAAACGCTCGCCAGCCAATGCTGCAGGCTTCGCATGTGTAACCTGGAATTCTGTACCACAAATGTCACTGCCGCCATGTGGCCCAACAGCTGTAGGCACGTTAAGACTGGCACCGTGGGGCTGTATGTGATGACCTGCACCAGCGCACTGATGGCGCGGAAGCGGGCGTCGGGCAGATATACTCTTGCTGTGAAAGAGTTTATGCGTGCCCCTATGAACTCTATATCTTGTGTGGGTTCGGTCTTTGACTTTGCGAGGTTGATAACTAGGCCCAGCGAAGTAAACGTGTCCGCTGTGGTGCGTATCATGCGTAAGACCTCTGCCTTCGAGGCCCCCTTCAGCAGGCAGTCGTCCAGATATGGGAAAATAAACACCCCCTGTCTGTGCAGGTAGGCTGACACCACTGCCAGGGTTTTGGTAAAGACTCTGGGAGCCAAAGAAAGGCCGAACGGAAGAACCCTGTACTGGAAGTGCTCCTTGCCAACCGTGAAGCGGAGGAGGATCCTGTGTGCCAGGTGGATTGTTATATGAAACTAAGCATCTTGTAGGTCGAGGGCTGCAAACCAGTCTCCATCGTCCAGTTCTGTGAGTATAGAGGCAACTGTGATCATCTGAAAACGTTGCTTGCGCAGCAAGTAACAGTTGAAGCTCCGAAGATCTAAGATGGGCCTCCAGCCTCCTGTTTTCTTCTCTGTTAGGAAGTAGCGTGAATAAAAACCTTTCCCCTGGAATTTTTCTGGCACTCTTTCCACTGCCCCTATGAACACAAGGTGATCCACCTCCTGCTTGAGCCTTGCCTCGTGGGCAGCATCTCTGAGGTGAGGCCTGCAGGAGGCTTCGTCGGTGGGAGTGACTGGAAAGGGATCGTGTAACCCATGGCTATGATCTCCCGCACCCATTTGTCTGTGGTGATCTTTTGCCCTTGGGAGTGGAACGGTCTGAGGCGATGATGGAACATGAGATGAGAGTGGCATTGAGCGATGGTATTGATAGTGCAGCCCCCGACATACCCGTCAAACTTGTTGCCTTTGGGCCTGCCCCGAAGGCGTACGGCTTTGTTGAGAACGTCGCCTGGGAGTTCTGTACTGCTGCTGCTGTTGATGGCGCCCCTGGTCGTAGCCTCGTTGATATTGAGCACGCTGTGGTTGATAAGTGTAGCGTCTTTGCTGAGGGTAAAATTTTTTCTTCCTGTATGGGGGAGTATAAATGCCCAAGGTTCTAAGTGAGGCTCTCGAGTCCTTACTGGAATGGAGGACCGAGTCGGTGGAGTCTGCAAACAGCTTTTGTGTATCACCGGGAAGATCCACGAACTTCGCCTGCAGGTCTCTGGGGATACCAGACGTCTGGAGCCAGGATTCTCTACACATGACCATTGCTGTAGCTGCTGAACGTGCCGCCGTGTCCGCCACGTCCAGGGCAATCTGCACTCCCAACCGCGATGCTGCGTAGCCCTCTTGAACAATCGCCTTTACCACTGGCTTCTTGTCTTCCGGGAGTGAATCCATGAGGGGGGTAATTATCAAAGTTGTGGTTTGCTAAGTGTGCCGCGTAATTTGCCATTCTCAATAGCAGGGTAGAGGAGGAATATACCTTCCTGCCAAACAGCTCTCGCTTCTTAGCATCCTTGTCCGATCCCCCTGATTTGTACTGAGAGGCTTTCGACCTCTGCTGGGACGATTCGACCACCAAAGAATTCAGTTGTGGGTGACTAAAAAGGAACTCCATGCTCTTTGCTGGGACGAAATACTTCTTATCCGCTCTCTTGTTCGTAGGCGGGATAGAGGTCGGAGTCTGCCACATGGTAGTGGCTGACTCCAGAATGGCTTCGTCCAGTGGAACAGCCATTTTGGATGAAGCCGGGGGTCTCAAATTTGTCAGTAGTTTGTGATGTTTCTCCTGCACCTCTGCCGTTTGAATATCTTGCGTGAAAGCCACTCTTTTGAATAGTTCTTGAAATTGTTTAAGGTCATCCGGGGGGGGGGAGACATCCCCGGGGACCATGGCCCCATCTGGGGAGGATGAGGAGGAACCACTGGGGTAAACCTCCCTCAAACTCTCAGGCTCCTGTGGTCGATGATACACTTGCTCCCTGGAGGATTGTGAAGGAAAGTCCCAGGGTTCTAAAACTAACTCCCCTTGAGGCAACTGTGTTTCCGTCCCAGATCGAGAGTGTACACGGAGGTATTGAGCAGCAGGGGGGGACCTGTCCCTGGATTTGGTTGGAGAAACGGAAAGGGAGGTTCTGGATAAGCCGATGGAGTCACAGGCCTTCGGTGAAGCGTGTGTATCACGGGGGGAGGGCCTGGTGCTAAAGGCAGCGCAGCCCTGTCCGGAGATGGGCTGCAGTGCCGGGTTTTTGCTTTAGCCTTGCCCCTCCCCTGCGGGGCTGGCACTGCCCACTCCCGTGCCGGGGATCTCGGCCCCACTGTTGGCGCCGCGCTCGGCACACTCAGCTGTGGTGCCGCGCGGGTAGTTTCCTCTGGCGCCTGCAGGCTCCGTGCCTGGTGTCCCTGCGCCATTGGTGCCGCAGGGGCCGGTGCCGCCGATTCTGGCGCTTGCCTCGCTGATGCTTTGGGCGCCGCACATGCCGGCTGTTGTGTAATCGGAGGCTCAGCCTCTGCCATGTGCGCTGCCGCGCCGCCGCTTCCCTGAGCTCGCAGCTGGGGGATCTGCGCACCGCTTGTCCTGCTCGCTGAACTCGCCGGCAAGAATTGAGCCAGGGAGAGTTTCCTCCTTTTCTGCACCGAGGGGGTCAGAGAGGCTGCCTTTCTCTTATGCAACCCAGAGGGCCTTCTGGGTGAGGCTTCTCCGGCAACTCCGGCTGGAGAGCCTTATCAAACAAGAGCATTTTAAGCCTCATCTCTCTGTCTTTCCTGGCCCTGGCTGTGACCTTAGCACAGTGGGAACACTTCTGAGTAACGTGTGATTCCCACAAGCAGTGGATGCATTCACTATGCCCATCGGAGCCCGGCATAGCTTCGCGGCATGACTCACACTTTTTAAAACCTGAGGAGGCCATAGCGGTGAGTCCTTTACTATTAATAGGGTACTTAGCGCATAATCAGTGCCTTTTCGCCCCAAATAGCGATCACCGGCCTGTGGGGCAGCAGGCGGCCCAAGTGGCCTTCTCGTCCGCTCCTCTCTCCTTCGCTCCTCTCCCTTTTTTTTTTCTGCTGATATTCTCTTTCTCCTTGTTTTCTTTTCCTTTTTTTTTAGTGACAAAAACAACAAATTAAAGGAAAAACAGCTATCTTATCTGACTCTGGCCTTAGCCTGAGTGGATTCCGTCTGCAGCCGATGGCGGTTGAGAAGGAACTGGCGGGGACCGGATCGCGCACGCGGTCGGGGGCGCACGGGGAGCGGTGCACGCCGGCACATGCGTGATCCAGGAGAAACTGCTGGAAGAATTCCGATCTGCGGCGCCGGGTGAGCCCAACACCTATTGTGGAGCACCCATGGGGACCACTGGAGGAAGAACCTCATCTCGCCCTTCTGAAGCCCCTGCCTCCATCTGCTGCGGTCATCTGCTAGTTCCTCCCAGTTGTCCAGCTCGATGTCTACCTCTCTGAGATCTCTCTTGCAGACATCTTTGTAGCGCAACTGGGGGCGTCCAGGAGGTCTTTTGCCAGAGGCTAGCTCACCATACAGGATGTCTTTTGGAATCCTTCCATCATTCATCCTGTGGATGTCCCCAAGCCAGCGGAGCCAACGCTGCCTGAGGAGGGTGTGCATGGTTGGGATTCCAGCTTCCTCGAGGACGACGGTGTTGGTCACTCTGTCCTTCCATGATATTCCAAGGATGCGCCTGAGGCAGCGCAAGTGGAAGATGTTCAGCCTCTTTTTCTGGCGGGCCTACAGGGTCCAAGACTCGCTGCCATAAAGGAGGGTGCTGAGGATGCAGGCTCTGTAGACTTGCATTTCGGTGTGAGTGTACAGCTTGTTGTTATTGCACACTCTCTTGCTGAGTCTGAACAGAGTTGTGGCCGCTTTTCTGATCCTCCTATTTAGCTCAGTGTCCAACGACAGGCTGTCAGTGATGGTGGACCCGAGGTAAACGAACTCGTGGACGACCTCTAACGTATAGTTGTCAATGTTGATTGATGGGGATTCAGCAACATCCTGACCGAGTACGTTCGTCTTCTTTATGCTGATGGTAAGCCCAAAGTCCTTGCACGCTTTGGAGAACCGATCTAGCAGTTTTTGAAGCTGGTCTTCTGTGTGAGACACTACAGCAGCATCGTCTGCGAACAGCATGTCTCTGATGAGGACTTCTCGCACCTTAGATTTAGCTTTCAGCCTTGCAAGGTTAAACAGTTTCCCATCGGATCTCGCATGCAGCAAGATGCCCTCTGTTGAAGATCCAAAGGCATGCTTCAGGAGGAGTGTGAAGAAGATCCCGAACAATGTCGGAGCAAGGACGCATCCTTGTTTGACGCCGCTCCTGATTCTGAAAGCATCCGATAATGTGCCGTCATATTGGATGGTTCCTCTCATGTCTTTGTGGAACGACGGGATCATCTTGAGTAACCGTGGAGGACAGCCTATCTTGTGGAGCAGTTTGAACAGACCATCCCTGCTGACCAAGTCAAAGGCCTTGGTCAGGTCAATGAAGGCTACGTAGAGTGGCTTCCCCTGCTCCCTGCAATTCTCCTGCAGCTGCCTTAGAGAGAAGACCATGTCAACGGTAGACCTCTCTGCGTGGAATCTGCACTGCGATTCGGGGTACACCCTCTCAGCAATCTTCTGGAGTCTGCCAAGGATGATGCAAGCGAACAGTTTACCAGTGACGCTTAGGAGGGAGATTCCACAGTAGTTGTTGCAGTCGCTTCTGTCTCCTTTGTTCTTATACAACATTACAATGTTAGCATTGCGCATATCCTGTGGAACCTCGCCCTCTTTCCAGCACAGGCACAATTGCTCATGTAGGGGTTCCAGGAGTGTGTCCGTGGCACACTTGATTACCTCTGGTGGTACACCATCCTAGCCAGGGGCCTTTCCTGCTGCAATGCTGTCGATGGCTCTCTTCAGTTCATCCACAGTCAGTTCTTGATCCAGTTCGTCCATTACTGGTAGGTGTTCGACGGCATCGAGGGCTGCGTCGACCACAACGTTCTCATGTGAGTACAGCTCAAAGTAGTGCTCAACACAGTGCTCCATCTGTTTGGCTTTGTCAGCGATGACTTCACCAGATTTGGATTTCAGAGGTGCCATCTTGTTCTGGGTGGGTCCTAATGCCTTCTTCATACCCTCATACATTCCTCTGAGATTACCAAAGTCAGCGCAGGACAGGATGCTGCTGCATAGCTGGAGCCAGTGGTTGTTGGCACAGCGCCTGGCTGTCTGCTGTACTGTTCTTCTGGCCGCTCTAAGTGCTTGCTGGGTACTCTGGCTCGGTGAGCGTTTGTACTCCAGGAGTGCAGTGCACTTCTTTTCAATGACCGGAATCATCTCATCGGAGTTAGCTTCGAACCAGTCGTTCGTGTTTCTAGCTCTTCAACGAGGAACTGAAGAGGCTCTGAGTTGATATCTCTGCACTGCAAGAGATGCGACTCGTAGATTCGGGATCTCTAAAGGAAATGGACTACACCTTTTTCTGGCAGAGTAAAGCCCAAGAAGAACCCAGACAGCATGGTGTTGGCTTTGTTGTCAGAAACACCCTTCTACAAATGGTGGAATTACTCATGGGCGGATCAGAAAGACTTGTTCGGATCACGCTTCAAACTTGCGCCGGTCCTGTCCACCTGATCAGCGCTTATGCTCCAACCCTGTACGCCACACCAGAAGTAAAAGACAAGTTCTACGACGTGCTTAGTGCTGCTGTAGCGCAAATACCTGCTCCCGAACAACTGTACATCTTGGGTGACTTCAATGCAAGAGTTGGAGCTGATTGGGCCTCGTGGCCTTCCTGCTTAGGACACTTCGGTGTGGGAAAAATGAATGACAATGGACAGCGTCTCCTTCAACTGTGCACGTACCACCATCTGTGCATCACAAACACATTCTTCCAAATGAAGCCAGAGCACAGAGTGTCGTGGAGACACCCACGCTCGAAGCACTGGCATCAACTAGATGTGGTCATCACTAGGCGTAATAACCTCAAAAACGTCCTTCTGACACGCAGCTCTCATAGTGCTGACTGTGATACAGATCACTCGCTAGGTTGCTCCAAGCTCAAGCTGAGACCCAAGAAGCTGTACCGCTCTAAACCTGCTGGAAGGCCCCGCACTGACGCCAGAAAGACGGCAAACTCGGAGAAAGCTGAAAAGTTCAGAGACACCCTCCAGGAATATCTGCACAGCAGCCCTGGGGATGCCGATGTGACATCCAAACGGCAACATCTGAGGGATACAGTTTACAACACGGCCTTCTTGGTGTTTGGAAGATGAAGAAGTAAGTTACATCAAAATCTCACCCTGTGACTGGAACAGTAAAGAAAAGAATTATTGGAAACACAGATTAAATAATTTGTTGGTGGAAAAAATCAACATAGTTTCTTTAAAAAGGAAATCATGCCTTACTTATCTATTAGGGTGTGTCTACACTAGGAATTAACTTCAAAGTTAACTTTGAAGTTAAGCACCACATCAAAGTAGCCAGCAGAAAGTCTACACACATTTTCCCTTACTTTGAAGCTAACTTTGAAGAACGGAGCCCAACTTCGAAGTCCTCACTCAATTACCGGGAATGCAGTAGTGCCCAACTTCAAAGTTATTTTTGTAGTGTAGACACAGCCTTAGAGTTTTTTGAGGAGGTCAGCAATCTTGTGGACAAGGGGAATTCAGTGGATGTAGCGTACTTAGATTTCTAGAAAGTCTTTGACAATGTCCCTCACCAAAGGCCTTTTAATAAAATAAGTTGTCATGGGATAAGAGGGAATGTCATCTCAGGGACTGAAAACTGGTTAAAAGACAGGAAACATAGGTTATAAATAAAATGGTCAGTTTTCGGCGTGGAGAGAGATAACTAAAGGGTCCGTGCTGGGACCAATAGTATTCTAAGTATTATAAATGATCTGGAGAAAGAGGTAAATGGTAAAGTTTTAGACAGTAAATCTTAGAGTCATTGTAGAGAGTTCTCTGAAAACACTCATACAACATGCAGAAGCAGTTAAAAAAGCAAATAGAATGCTAGGAATCGTTAAAAAGGGTATAGAGAATAAGACAGAGAATGTATCACTGCCTCTGTATAAGTACATCTTGAGTACTACATACAGATGTAGTCACCTCATCTGAAATAAATGTCTTGGTATTAGAAAAGGTTCAGAAAATGGAAACAGAAATGATCAGGAGTTTGGAACGGGTGTCATATAAAGAAAGATTAAAAAGACTGGGAATTTCAGGTTAGAAAAGAGGAGACTAAGGGGGGGATACGATAGAAGTCAACAAAATCATGACAGGTATGGAGAAAATGAATAAGAAAAACTTATTTACTTAGTCCCATAAAAACTAGGGGTCACCAAATGAAATTAATAGGTAGGAGGTTTAAAGCAAAACAAAAAGAATTTCTTCATGCAGTGCACAGTCAACCTGTAGAACCCCTTGCCAGATGACGTTCTGAAGACCAGGACTTTAGCAGCGTTTAAAAAAAAGAACTTAGAAAAATTCATGGAGGAAAGGCTATCAGTATGTATTAGCAGGATGGGTAGGAAAGATGTCCCTAACCCGTTTGTCAGAGGCTGGAAATCGATGTCAGGAAAGGGATCACTTGATGATTATCTGTTCTGTTCACTCCCCCTTCTGGGGCATCTGGCATTGGCCAGCGTCAGAAAACAGGATACTGAACTAGATGAACTTTTGGTTTAGTATGGTCCAGTATGACCACTCTTACGTTCTTATTTATTCAACAATATTTCTGCTGAGGCACCAGAACTCATCCCACTACATTCCCTCAGCACTGCCAGGAGCAAAACTTAGAAAAACATGAAGAAGTTACATATAGTTTGAATTTTTTACACTGCTGAGCTGAATGCAGTGATTTAAATTTTCTCCCCAAGCAATGTGTTCACACCTTAAAAAGGTCCTTGAAGTTTTACTCCAAAAAATAACTATGTTAAACTGGTTTCAGAGATAGCTGCGTTAGTTTGTTTCAGCAAAAACTACAAGGAATTCGGTGGCACCTTAAAGACTAACAATTTTATTATGCCATAAACTTTTGTGAGTTGCAACTCACTTCATCAGATGCGTGAACAGAAAGAAAAAAGAAACCAATAGTAGGGATACAGAGATGGGAGTGTTACATCACAAGTAATTCAATCAGGATGGATGTGGATGAGAAGATGAGATACCTAAGGTGGAAAATTCTTATGGTAATGAGTGAGCCATTCCAAGTCCCTAAGGCAGGTGAAAAAGGCTAGGTGGTGTGTCCCCCTCCCCTTCCAGGACTACCCTGCCTTGGAGCCTCCCACCCTTTAGGCAAGGAAAGGGGCCGAAGCTCCTCTCCCCACACACAGATTCATATGGGGAACATTGCTTGCTGTTCCCCATTGTCACTGCCAGGGAGCAAGGGGGAAGTGCACTGGTTTTGCATTCATCACTCTGGCTGGAGAGGGCAGGGGGCAGATGAACAGTGCACTTTGCTCTCACTCCCTGACAGGGACAGGAAGGAGAACAGTAGGCAGCTTCTACGCCCCACCCCCACTCCCTGCACACCCCATACCGAGCCCCCCACACTTCCAAAATGACCAAATTGAATACAGCCCTTTTTTGTTAAAACATAGCAAATTATAAGAGTTTACAGGGATGAAGAAAAAAACATACTTGATGACATTCCCATTTAAAAAAATATACTAAGAAAATAAATAATGAGCTGTGATGGATGCAGCCAATCTTTGGGGGGAGAGGAAGTATTCCCTCTAATTTTTTTTTCCATCCATGGGTGGAATAAATGTTATGTGCACCAAAACATGTGCTGCCCCAGGCGGGTGGCGGTGGGTGCTCTGCTAATCAGCTGATGGCACCTGCATCACTCCTGGCCGCTGCACAAGTGCTCAGCTTACAGGAAACACTGTGGCAGGGAGGAAAAGGGAATATGGTGTTCCAGAAATTGCTTTGCAGGTTCAGTACTTTACTATGGACTTTACTTCCTTTGGAGTCTGTCAGAAAAAGCTACCACAGGATTCTGCTCAGGTCATTGTTCTGGGGGTTTGATCTGCAAAAACAAAATAGAAGTCTTGGCCCCTTGTGCTCACCAAAGATGACAATGTCCATCCCCATCCAAGCTGGCCAACCTCCAACCTGAATGATTTCACTCCATTTCCCAAGATTTTCCTTTCAACTAGATAAGAGATTCTTCAATTCCTGTCCAAAACTGCTACAGTAGTGCACTGTTAGGCAGCAATCATGTTTCATCCCAGAGATGGCTGTATTTCATCCATAAGTCTCTGTTTGTTGAATGTCCCTACGTGCAGCTGCCAGTACATTTTTAAGCAGGTATGGAAGAAAAGTAAAGTTTGAGATTTGTTGATAACTTGAAAGCTTTTGCTTTTGGGAGAAAAAAAAACAATTTTTTTTTTTCAATGAGCAGTGTTTGGGTTAAGTAAGCAAGCAACATTTCAAAGCAAGTAACTGCTATTAACAGATGCATTTGCAACTGCAGCGATGAAGGAAAACAGAGCCACGAGAAAAGTTTCAACAAGGCAAGTTGGCCAAAGATCAATGGATGAGGTGCTTGCACACAGCTGCAAAATAACTGACGGATCTTCCTTAGCAATCTTAGGAATACATGAACAGATGTTATTCACATTTTCTGCAGGAGTGAATTCTCAAAATCACATCCACCAAGAGATGGAAGTTATGTTCTAATGTTACTAATCTTGTCACTCACCGAAACTGATTACAACTCTGTGAAGAACTATCACAACTAAAATGTGGAGACAAGAAGGGAATAAGAAAGCAGCCAGCACCTTAAGGGAGCATGAAAGACACTTGTAAACTAACGATCAAAAGAAAGAAACATTATTACACATGGCTTTTTCACCTCATTATTATTAATTTGTTAAGCTCTGGCAATGGACTTGGCATTGCACATGACATAAAATAGAGATGATTCATATCTCAAGGACCTTACAGGCCGTGGATTTATAAATTGATATGATTTCAGTTTTACAATCCACACTTTATATGGAATGCCAATATAAATGTCCTCCATTTCTTTTATAATTTATGGGCACCTGCTCTCACCCCAGAGCATTTGTTAATATTTAAGGGAGGAACGAGAGGCATTTACTATATGTCAGAGAAACAGATTGAGGTAGCATGAACAGACCAAAAAAAAAAAAAAATCAACAGAGAAGGTTTGAAAATGAACTTTTCACTGAATGCAAATGAGAGTTTCACATTTAGAGAGAAAAAACAGAACCTACAATTGCACCCAGAAAACAATCCAGAAGACAGGTTTTGGGAGCACAGGTATAACATACTCCATATTGTAGCTTCACTTGTAAGCAAATAGCAGCATTTTGCATTGAGACCTCCAGGGTTCAGGTCCTGTACATCTCCAATATCATATCTCTATTTGTGGTTTATTCTAATATATGAGATCAGTTGCAGCAGATGCACTGAGAGCCCCTACATTTGCACTTGTGGGGATGGAAGCAGTAGGTTCTCAGCCCTCCATTTCAATTCCCACCTTGGAAAATGCTTCCCCACTTTACTGGAAACTTCTTGACTTTCTGCCCATGCAGCAACCAGGGCTCCTGCTAATTTTTTCCATATGTGGGCAGAACAAATTTTGCTATGTGAACCAAGACATGTACAGATTAGCACCACCTATAGAAACTCATGCTGTGGGAGATCTGCTGATCAGCTGGGGAGCACCTGAATCTCTCCATGAGGCCACCTGAGCACTCATCTTTACAGGGAAAACTAGTTGCAAGGCTTGTTCATTCAAACCTTTCTTAACGAGGTAAACTCAGCAAAGAGGTTGGTTTTCCTCCTCACTTGTGTACAACTATTCACATGTTACCCCAAAATAGGGTATCTGCTTTACAGTACAACTGGAAGAATGAGATGCACCCAGTGAAGATATCAATAACAAAACATAAAATAAATGCAAGAGACTGATTCAGGGAAGGCTGTCCTGAAATCCTTTTTATCATTATAAACAAACAATAGAGAAAGATATGAGATGACTAGACCGTAAGCTCTTAGGCAGAAGAAAAAAAATCAGCTTGTAAACTACAACAAAATGAATACCAAAGCACAACCGCATCACTGTGGGGAACAGCACATGTCAAAGTAAAGTTCTTACCCACCTACCTCACCTGTGACTCAACAGTCTAGGAGCCCGCTCCTGCTCACATTCAAGACAATGGAAAAAAAAATCCATTGACTTGACTAGTGCAGAATCATGCAGTAGTAAGTCTTTACCTTGAGTTTATAAACACAATTTATAATGAAGCATTCATACAACAGACCCCTCTAATTCCCTTCACTAAGGCTAAACATAAATGTACCCCGCTGTGAACAGAAATCAGGGAAGAACACTAATTCACTATCCTCTGATGAATTTCTCTGACATTCACTGGAAAACAGAAATAATATTTGACAACCACGGCCTGCACAGTTAGCACACCATGCTGCTGGCCCTAGAGGTATGGCAGAGATCACCTGGAGTGCAAGAAGAGTGAGGAATGACATGAGGTTAGAAGAGTTACGCTCCTGAAACACTTCAGGGCAATGAGAAAATGTGAACTCTGTGACACTGTGCGCTAACACTGATTGATCATGAGTGGTATTCTTGCTTTCAATGCATTCTTATATATTGGTTATCAGCACCAGTGGATGATGTCCCTGCAACTCTTCATTGAAACTCCCAGCCACAGTTCATCATTTTTAGTATTTCAGGGGCTCTGTTCTCACCAGGAGCTTTCCTCAAACACACCACCATTTCTTCCAAAGCTGATCCATAGTTCCATCTTTCCAATACAGCTGCTTTGTTCATGTAGCCAGCTGGCTTTTTTTTGACATTCTGTCACTGCAATGGGGACAGCTGAACTATACTGCTGCAGTCACCCACAGTACAAAGCTATCATTTAGTCCTCTCCACTGGTCTCAATCACAACAGGTGGGTGGTGGTGACCAGATCCAAACTTTAACAAAAGTCACCACTGAAAGTTAAATGAAAAATTGGAAAAATGAGTTTTTAGATAAACGGAAAATGACACTGTAAAAACAGGGCTAAAAAGGCAGCTGAAATGTTATTGTTCTCCATCTTCCCCTCCCCCAAAACCCCAATGCCTTGTGGGTTATCCTGGGAAGGAGTAAGGCTAAGGGAGTGAACCCTGACAGAAAATCCGGAGTGGAGTCCGAAGGCAGTTCGGTGTCAACTTCTGGCACTGTCCCAGCAACTCCTGCAGCTGAGCTGGTACCAGACGTGGAGGTTATCCTCTCCTTTGGACTATATCAATAAAGCCGAGAGGGGGACACTGGTGTCTGGGCAGCCCAGAGTCTCCATAATAAATGCCCAGGCTCGCGCCCGGAGAGGTACTCCGGAATCGCTGAACAGCGTTGCATCAACACGGGAGGCAACAGATACCGGTTATAAGCTCTTGCTCGACTGGCGTAGAGAACGAGCGCCAGGGGTTGCCTTCGACGGTGGGAGAGATCCTCGCATCTCACTGGACAGTCACCACCTGCCTCAAGCTGGGCAGCCCCCAGCCAATAGGGTACTGTCCCGCCACAGTTCACCTGCCTCGCAGGGTGTGTGAGGCTTAAGGTTCCTGAACCTGACAAGTGACTGAAATTTGGGCACCAGGCAAAACAATAAGAAAATCAACAAGAAATGAGAAACATCAACAATTCAAGCTTGCTTGCTGGAATGTGCGGACCATGCTGACCGGCTTGACTGAAGATCTTCAGGCCACCAGTGACACCCACAAGACTGCTGTCATCAACGAGGAACTGAAGAGGCTCAGAGTTGATATCGCTGCACTGCAAGAGACGCGACTTGCAGATTCGGGATCTCTAAAGGAAATGGACTACACCTTTTTCTGGCAGGGTAAAGCCCAAGAAGAACCCAGAGAGCATGGTGTTGGCTTTGCTGTCAGAAACACCCTTCTACAAATGGTGGAATTACTCATGGGTGGATCAGAAAGACTTCTTCGGATCACGCTTCAAACTTGCGCCGGTCCTGTCCACCTGATCAGCGCTTATGCTCCAACCCTGTACGCCACACCAGAAGTAAAAGACAAGTTCTACAACGTGCTTAGTGCTGCTGTAGCGCAAATACCTGCTCCCGAACAACTGTACATCTTGGGTGACTTCAATGCAAGAGTTGGGGCTGATTGGGCCTCGTGGCCTTCCTGCTTAGGACACTTCGGTGTGGGAAAAATGAATGACAATGGACAGCGTCTCCTTCAACTGTGCACGTACGACAATCTGTGCATCACAAACACATTCTTCCGAACAAAGCCACAGCACAGAGTGTCGTGGAGACACCCACGCTCGAAGCACTGGCATCAACTAGATGTGGTCATCACCAGGTGTAATAACCTCAGAAACGTCCTTCTGACACGCAGCTATCATAGTGCTGACTGTGATACAGATCACTCGCTAGTTTGCTCCAAGCTCAAGCTGAGACCCAAGAAGCTGTACCGCTCTAAACCTGCTGGAAGGCCCCGCATTGACACCAGAAAGACGGCAAACTCGGAGAAAGCTGAAAAGTTCAGAGACACCATCCAGGAAAATCTCTGCAGCGGCCCTGGGGGCGCCAATGCGACATCCAAATAGCAACATCTGAGGGATACAGTTTACAACATGGCCTTGTCAGTGTTTGGAAGAAGAGCTAGAAACACGAACGACTGGTTCGAAGCTAACTCTGATGAGATGATTCCAGTCATTGAAAAGAAGCGCGCTGCACTCCTGGAGTACAAACGCTCACCGAGCCAGAGTACCCAGCAAGCACTTAGAGCGGCCAGAAGAACAGTACAGCAGACAGCCAGGCGCTGTGCCAACAACCACTGGCTCCAGCTATGCAGCAGCATCCAGACCTGTGCCGACTTTGGTAATCTCAGAGGAATGTACGAGGGTATGAAGAAGGCATTAGGACCCACCCAGAACAAGATGGCACCTCTGAAATCCAAATCTGGTGAAGTCATCGCTGACAAAGCCAAACAGATGGAGCACTGGGTTGAGCACTACTCCGAGCTGTACTCACGTGAGAACGTTGTGGTTGACACAGCCCTCGATGCCGTCGAGCTACTACCAGTAATGGACGAACTGGATCAAGAACCGACCGTGGATGAACTGAAGAGAGCCATCGACAGCATTGCAGCAGGAAAGGCCCCTGGTCAGGATAGTATACCACCAGAGGTAATCAAATGTGCTGCGGACACAGTCCTGAAACCCCTACATGAGCTACTGTGCCTCTGCTGGAAAGAGGGTGAGGTTCCACAGGATATGCGCGACACTAACATTGTAACATTGTATAAGAACAAAGGAGACAGAAGCGACTGCAACAACTACCGTGGAATCTCCCTCCTAAGCATCACTGGTAAACTGTTCGCTTGCGTCATCCTTGGCAGACTCCAGAAGATTGCTGAGAGGGTGTACCCCGAATCGCAGTGCGGATTCCGCTCAGAGAGGTCTACCGTTGACATGGTCTTCTCTCTAAGGCAGCTACAGGAGAAGTGCAGGGAGCAGAGAAAGCCACTCTACATAGCCTTCATCTACTTGACCAAGGCTTTTGACTTGGTCAGCAGGGATGGTCTGTTCAAACTGCTCCACAAGATAGGCTATCCTCCACAGTTACTCAATATGATCCAGTCGTTTCACGAAGACATGAGAGGAACCATCCAATATGACAACACATTATCAGATGCTTTCAGAATCAGGAGCGGCGTCAAACAAGGATGTGTGCTTGCTCCGACATTGTTTGGGATCTTCCTCGCACTCCTCCTGAAGCATGCCTTTGGATCTTCAACAGAGGGCATCCTGCTGCACGCAAGATCTGATGGGAAACTGTTTAAACTTGCAAGGCTGAAAGCTAAGTCTAAGTTGCGAGAAGTCCTCATCAGAGACATGCTGTTCGCAGACAATGCTGCTGTAGTGTCTCACACAGAAGACCAGCTTCAAAAACTGCTGGATCTGTTCTCCAAAGCGTGCAAGGACTTTTGGCTTACCATCAGCCTAAAGAAGACAAACGTACTCAGTCAGGATGTTGCTGAATCCCCATCAATCAGCATTGACAACTATACATTAGAGGTCGACCACGAGTTCGTTTACCTCGGGTCCACCATCACTGACACCCTGTCGTTGGACACTGAGCTAAACAGGAGGATCGGAAAAGCGGCCACAACTCTGTCCAGACTCAGCAAGAGAGTGTGCAATAACAACAAGCTGTACACTCACACCAAAATGCAAGTCTACAGAGCCTGCATCCTCAGCACCCTCCTTTATGGCAGCGAGACTTGGACCCTGTATGCCCTCCAGGAAAAGAGGCTGAACGTCTTCCACTTGCGCTGCCTCAGGCGCATCCTTGGAATATCATGGAAGGACAGAGTGACCAACACCGCCGTCCTCGAGGAAGCTGGAATCCCAACCATGCACACCCTCCTCAGGCAGCGTCGACTCCGCTGGCTTGGCCATGTCCACAGGATGAATGATGGAAGGATTCCAAAAGACATCCTGTATGGTGAGCTAGCCTCTGGCAAAAGACCCCCCGGACTCCCCCAGTTGCGTTACAAAGATGTCTGCAAGAGAGATCTCAGAGAGGTAGACATCGAGCTGGACAACTGGGAAGAACTAGCAGACGACCGCAGCAGATGGAGGCAGGGGTTACACAAGGGCCTTCAGAAGGGCGAGTTGAAGATCAGACAGCTAGCAGAGGAGAAGCGAGCGCACAGAAAGCACAATAAGGACTTGCCAGACACCCACCACATCTGCAAGAGATGCAGCAAGGACTGTCACTCTCGTGTGGGTCTTTATAGTCACAATAGACGCTGTAAATGAAGTCCTCAATTGAAACTTTAAAGGGCACGATCCATAGTCTATGCAGACTGAAGGATGCCTACTATGCTACCTCCCCCATAGCCCTTAGCACTCTTGGTGCCAGTGGGTATCTGGGACACATCTACCCACTGACGGCAGGTAATTCGGCGGGCTGCTTTTAAAGGAGGTACTTCTCAGTCTGCTACTGTACTATAACACAACTAGCACAGTGTCCTTCTTCCTCCCTAATCCCCCCTCTAGTGGCTGCTCCACATGATAGGATGAGAACCTACCAAAACTACTAGCTGGAGGACTCACTGCTTTAGCACAAGCCATAGCGGCTTCTACTTTTAACATAAAGTGCCCCAGGTTTGAGCCCTGTTGGCAATCCAAGTGAAAGAAGATTGTCAATGCTGATAATTTTGTTATTAAAAATACAGGCAATAACAGATGCTCACAAAACAGACTGATTTTTACCCTGCAAAAATTCTGTATTTTACACGTACAGTGAAACTTGCCCCTTGCTACAGAAATTTGAAATGGTGCCCCCAACCCCAGAGCTTTTTTAATTGACATCCTAGAGTACATACCTATGAGTGAGCCACACACTGACCATTTTCAAAGCTGTCTTTTAAAACACTGCTGTCATGTGCTTATGTGCTTTAACAGAAGTGGCATTTTCTAATGGAAGTAAAGCTTTTAATGTTTACAGAAAATGGTTATGAGGACTTTTCCTTTTGAGGGCTTAAAAAACAAAGATGCTAAGAGGTTTATGAGCGAAGCTAAATGACTGCCAGACTTCTAAAGTGACAACACATTAGGAAAAAAATTCTTGTGTGTTTTGCACACTTGAAATCAGCCATATTTCTTCCCTGTCATTGGAGTTTTTAATATTAACTGTCATGAAATATAACTCCCAGATGACACAACTGTGAAGTGTAGGGTTTGTTTTGTTTTGTTATGTTTGTTTATTTTTGTTTTGTTCACTAGGTTGCAGTGAGGTTTTGGCATTATCATCATTATTATTATTGAGCCAAAAGTGGGAAAGGATAGGCCCTTTCCGACAATTCTGAAGATAAGTATCTGCTCTATACACAGTATCCATAAGATATTCAACCTCATTTTCACAAAACAGCTATAACTAATCCAGACACTCTGACACAAGAGCACAGTACAAAGTAAACAACAAGTCTAGTAGTACTTTAAAGACAAACAAAATAATTTATTAGGTGATGAGCTTTTGTGGGACAGACCCACTTCTTCAGACCACAGCCATACCAGAACAGACTCAATATTTAAGGCACAGAGAACCAAAAATAGTAATCAAGGTTGACAAATCAGAAATATATTAACAAGGGCCGTGTCTACACTAGCCAAAAACTTCGAAATGGCCATGCAAATGGCCATTTCGAAGTTTACTAATGACGCGCTGAAATGCATATTCAGCACCTCATTAGCATGCGGGCGACCGCGGCACTTTGAAATTGACGCAGCTCACCACCACACAGCTTGTCCAGACAGGGCTCCTTTTCGAAAGGACCCCGCCTGCTTTGAAGTCCCCTTATTCCTATGAGCTGAAATATGCATTTCAGCGCTTCATTAGTAAACTTCGAAATGGCCATTTGCATGGCCATTTCGAGGTTTTTGGCTAGTGTAGACATAGCCAAGGTGAGCAAATCCGAGAGCGGGGAAGAGTGTCAAGAATTAGATAAAGCACAGTATGTAAAAGAGCCCCTACAATGAGCTAGAAAATTAACACATGGTTTGAACCAGGATGGGAATATGTCAAATTTGAATATAAAAGAGTGTTCAGAAGCCTCTTTCCAATCTGCTGTGAAAATTCTCTTCAGTAAGACACAGACTGTTAATGACCTGAAAGTCTGTGTTTAACTGAAGAGGAATTTTCACAGTAGTTTGGAAAGAGAGGCTGCTGAACTCTTTTATATTCAAATTCGACACATTCCCATCCTGATTCAAACCATGTGTTAATTTTCTAGCTCATTATAGGGGCTCTTTTACATACTTTGCTTTATCTAACTCTTGACTCTCTCCCCCGCTCTCTGATTTGCTCACCTTGATAATATTTTTCCGATTTGTCAACCTTGATTACTATTTTTGGTTCTCTGTGCCTTAAATAACAAGTCTGTTCTGGTACAGCTATGATCTGAAGAAGTGGGTATGTCCCACAAAAGCTCATCACCTAATAAATTATTTTGTTAGTCTTTATAGTGCTACTGGATTGCTTTTTTGTTTTGATAGTATATAGATCAGCACCGCTCCCTCTGTTACAATACAAAGCAAGCAATACTTGGCCACTCTCTTTACTTTTCTGTTTCAGTCTGCTAGCTTGCAGTGAGATGCAAAAGTTTTTTTTTAAACCTAACATCACTGTTTAAAGAAACTTTTTACATCAGGAATGGTATTGTCTGGTGAAAGATGGCATCATTTGTTATTTAATCTGGTTCTCATTCTTTGGTACATATTTCTCAGTTACTGACATATTTGTCAGCGTCAGTATGTGTACTAGTGAATTTGTTTGATTAAGAACTCCTCCTAAAAGATAAAGGTAGGATCACCATATCAGGTATACAGCTTCCTCTTATCATAACATAAAGCAATGTAAGGGTTTGGTTGTGCCAGGAAAACGAGATCTGCCTGGAATAGGACTGTGTCTCATAAAATCAAACAGAAAAGAGGTAGGATCACCAAATCAAGTATACTATTCAAAACTGACATAACTGAGCAAATGTTGAAAAAGACGGAACCAAAATGACCCAGAAAAACAGAATGAACCTGGAATAGTGTTCCTTCTCAGTAAACTTTACAGAAAAGATGTAGAATGGAGAAATTTGGAGTAATGCTGTTTTGGCACAGCTAAATCAATGCTTAAGGTCTGAAAACTACTCCTAAATGGTAAGAGCTAGGATGACTTAACACAGCATACAGCTTCTCTTACCATACTTTAAAGCGGTCGGTCTTAACCTTTACTGCAGCCTGCACCCCTTACTAGAAGTCAAAAATGGAGATGGGGGGGCCTATACACTTTTAAATGCATATTAAATATATGTAAAATAGTTTTATGTTATTACTCACCACAAATGATAGTACACTAGACACACAAAAATATCCAAGTACTACCCAGAGATGTTGCAGTTTGTTGTGGAAGTAAACTGCAATCAATGTGCTAACAGTTAGCGGCTCACTGAATTCAAACAAAGCCACTGTTAATAAATACAGGTTAATAATAAATAGGTTTAATGAAACAAAGCAGTTGTACTTATGTGCCTGTGCTTAATTTGTGTTTTTGATGATTTACCTTCTAAAAAAAATCTGGCACGTCTCACACCTCCAGAAAAGGCATCATGCACCCCCAGTGGGTGCATGCAGCCCAGGTTAAGAACCACTGCCTTAAAGAAATGTAAGGGTTTGGTTGTGCCAGGCAAATGAATGGGATTGCTTCTCATAAAACCAAATAGAGAAGACAGAATCACCAAACAGGGTACAAAAAATCACAGAAATCATCCTCAGAATTGACATAACTGAACAAATTTTGAAAGAGATTGAACTAAGATGAGCCACAAAAACAGTATGAACCTAGAATAAGACTGCTTCTCAATAAACCTTACAGAAAAGAGAGAGAGAAAATTTTGAAATAATACTCTATTTTGGCACAGCTAAATCAAAGCTTAAGACTTGAAAATGAGAAAATGTTATTGGAAACCAAACTGACTGTAGTCCTGTTCATTAAAACATAGAGAATTATAAGAGTTTATAGGGATGAAGAAAAACCACACACTTGATGGAATTCCCATTTAAAAAATTAATGTAAAAAAATTAGACAAATTTTAACAACCGCTTTTCTAAAGAAAACCAAAATAAAATTAGCTTCATAAAAACAATACATTTTTAAAAAATATGATCATTTAAATAAAACATGTATATTTTCCTTTTATTTTAAAAGAAAACCCTCCATTATTGAGTTAAGGACCTGAGCAATGCCAGATAAATCTGCCAATATACAATATTTTGAAGGTGTATACACACTTACATATTCAGACACAAACACACACGCAATATGTCTGTCTACATGTATGTAAGAGTGTGTGCACATACATACACATACAGTAGGGCCTCAACATTCACGAACTTAAGGTTCATGAATTCAATTATTTGCGAGCGGCCTCTTCCCCCAGGGCTCCAGGCCAGGGAGTTCCAACAGCTGCCGCTTCCTGTTGCTCCAACGTGGGGAGCACTGGCGGCGGCGGCTGCTGCTACTCAGGGCTCCAGGGCAGGGAGTGCTAGCAGCCACCGCTTCCCCACGTTCATGAAATTCAAAATTCACCAGGGTTCTCAACACAGAACCCTTGTGAATGTTGCGACCCTACTGTACGCACCCCCCCCTCCCCCAAACAAGGCTTATGAATTTCAAAGCTCAACTAGGCAACAGTAAGAAGTCCAGCACTTTAAGCTAAGCGACACGAAAAGACTCTTCAATTAGCCAGACATCTTACAAGAGTGAGTTGAGTCCTACCTAGAGATCCCATTAACTCATGAGGCAAGTGGGCACTGAGCCATTCATTATATATATATTTATCTATCTAGATAATATGTGGCTCTGCAGTCCATCCACATGGCTCTTAATTCCTAACTGAGGGGCTACCCCTGTCTTAAACCCTACCCTGAAACTACTGTACCACAACTGGGGGAGTCATGATACTACCACGGGGCTAAAACATTCAGGACCAGCTTCATCTTATAACTAGAATGGAAGTATAGCCCCAGGCAGAGCACAATGTAGCCATCTACTCTGAAAATGACAAGGGTCCATATCAAAAACAAAAGGGTTCCCAACTTTCCAGTCAAACATAAATAGGAAAACCAAAAGATGACTCTGACCAAGACTGCTAGCTGGATGATCACCTGACAGCTGCTGGTGAGCTAACATGATCTCCAAATAGTCAACTACATTAACAAACAGCAGTGCACAATCTTGGAGGCTGATTAATTTAAACCCACTTGGAGTGGAAAAAAGTAGCAAGAACCAGAATCAGACTCTTTAGCTTTAAAGAGGCAGAGAGGAAAACCTCTAAAAAACCTGAGGGACAGATTTCTGGCAGGAGTTAATGTTAAACTGCTCTCAAGGGATGATACCTACTTGTGCAATCATAACATTAACAATTGGAGTCATAAAATGAAACAGCGGTTGGATTCAGTAGCAATGCAGGCCACACTGTGTTTTTATGAGGCAACTCAGGAGTTGTTGCCCTCTTTTTGAAACCCTCGAAGGCTTTTTGATATGGATCTGTGGCACATGAACTGCTCTCTAAACAAATCCTATTCTTAGTGAATGACAACAGCATGTGGGCTCCTTCTGAGATTACAGTGAATGTTGAAAGGATCCATGTTTACTTTTTCCCCACTGTGGAAAAAAGTTTGCATAAGGTGATATGGTGCAATATACTGCAGTGGTGGTGTTCTCTGTCAGTGCTGCACTTCATTTCCAAAACACAGATGGGCAGGATGAATTAAGTGTTACACTTCAGACTACTGACAACAATTGCACTCAGTCTCTAATACTTAAGGCAGACAGAAGATTAAATGAGAACACAGCCCATGATCTCTCAATCACTGGGTCAAGCTCTGACTACTTTCTACAGAGTGTGCTAGAGGGGGGATATTCCCTGCATTGTGTGCTCGGGGCAATGGGAAAGGGCACAGTCTGCTGTCCACAACTCACCCGCACAGAAGTTGGTCGCAGTGATCATGGGCAAATCGCTTCAGAGACACTGAGGAGCTGAGCTGAGTTAGAATGACTGGCTGCACTCTACAGACTCAAAAAACTGGTGAGGCTGTGACCAAGATTTCATCCACATGCTTTCTGGGAACTTGGCTTCAATAAAAACACACTCAAAGCCCTGGGTGACATGCCTGTTCTCTCCTACAGACAACCTCCCAACCTCATGAGGATCCTTACTAACAGCCACAGTCTATACCCCAGGAACACCCGTCCTGGAACCTTTCCCTGCAACAAAGCCCGCTGCCAGCTTTGTCCACATATCTTCTCTGGAAATACCATCACTGGACCTAACCAGGTTACCCACAGAATCACAGGCACTTTCTCATGCTCCTCTACTAACATCATATATGCCATCATGTGCCAACAATGCCCAGATGCGTTGTATATTGGACAGACTTCTAACTCCCTCAGACAAAGGGTCAACGGGCACAAAGCAGACGTCAAAACATTCCAGATCCACAAACCAGTTAGTCAACATTTTAATGGAATGGGGCATTCTGTCAATGACCTCAAGGTATGTGTGTTACTGAACAGACATTATTGCACTGTTTTAGAGAGAGAAGTGGACGAGCTGACTTTTATATTCAAATTCGGCACATTAACACATGGTTTAAATCGTGATGGGAACTTTCTGAGTCACTATAGGGGCTCGTCTGCATACTTGGCTCAATCTAATTCTTGATCTTCCCCCCCCAACCCTCCACTCTCTGATTTGCTCACCTTGATTATCTTTTTCTGATTTGTCCTCCTTGCTTACTGTTTTTGGTTCTGTGTGTCTTAAATATTGAGTCTGTTCTGGTCTGAAGAAGTGGGTCTGTCCCACGAAAGCTCACCTAATAAACTATTTTGCTAGTCTTTAAAGTGCTACTTGACCGCTTTTTGTTTTGATAAAGCCAGGTCAGGTCTTTTAAGATTTGTCCCATTATAAATATGGTCCACACAATGGGCCATCCTTTCGTTTTCCAAAGGAAAATACAGAATATCTAAGATTAATATGTATATATATACGCTTCTAAAGACATTATAAAACATTAGGCTTAATTTCCAGAACCTTAGACAAAGGTAAAAAGTCACATATTTAAATAACTGGTTTGGCTTTTTCTTTTGAATATTTGAATGCCCATACTAGGTTAGACCAGTAAAATACAGATATGATCTCAGGTCAGTGTGTGCAAGCTGACAATCTTTGGATGCTAGAAAATCATAGAAATAAAATATTAAAGCAGAATACTGGAGAAGGCTCCATCAGGTAAATAATTATTATTAAAATCTGTGGTTCTAAAAATAAGATGAAGAATCTCAGTCAGCACTCTCAGTAACCTGGAATTTAAATATGGCAAGACTTCTAGGCAAGTTATTCCTTACTCCTAAAACAAAATACACTCATAAGTGTTCCAGATGTCGTCAGCTTTGCATCATGAAGTATTTTTCAGAGATCCTCATTTTATACTGTTTTACCCAGCAATTGCCCCACTGCCTTGTGGGTTATCCTGGGAAGGAGCAAGGCTAAGGGAGTAAACCCTGACAGAAAATCCGGAGGGGAGTCCTAAGGCGGTTCTGTGCCAACTTCTGGCATTGACCCAGCAACTCCTGCAGCTGAGCTGGTACCAGACGTGGAGGTTATCCTCTCCTTTGGAGTATATCAGTAAAGCCGAGAGGGGGACACTGGAGTCTGGGCAGCTCAGAGTCCCCGGGAAAAAAAAAAAATTACCCAGGCTCGCGCCTGGAGAGGTACTCCAGCATTGCTTAACAGCGTTGAACCAACACAGGAGGTAACAGATACCGGTTATAAGCTCTTGCTCGATCGGCTTGGAGAACGAGCACCAGGAGTTGCCTTCGACAGTGGGAGAGATCATCGCATCTCACTAGACAGTCACTGCCTGCCTCAAGCTGGGCAGCCCCCAGCCAGTAGGGTACTGTCCCACCACAGTTCACCTGCCTCACTGGGTGTGTGAGGCTTAAGGTTCCCAAACCTGAAAAGTGAGTGAAATTTGAGCACCAGACAAACCAATAAGAAAATCAACAAGAAAAGGAAACCATCAAAGTTTTAAGTTTGCTTGCTGGAATGTGCAGACCATGCTGACCGGTTTGACTGAAGATCTTCGGGACATCAGTGACACCCGAAAGGCTACTGTCATCAATGAGGAACTGAAGAGGCTCCAAGTTGACACTGCTGCTCTGCAAGAGACGCAACTCGCAATTCAGGATCTCTGAAGGAAAAGGACTACACATTCTTCTGGCAGGGTAAAGCCCAAGAAGAACCCAGGGAGCATGGTGTTGGCTTTGCTGTCAGAAACACCCTTCTACAAATGGTGGAATTACTCATGGGCGGATCAGAAAGACTCCTTCAGGTCATACTTCAAACTTGCGCCGGTCCTGTCCACCTGATCAGCACTTATGCTCCAACCCTGTACGCCACACCAGAAGTAAAAAGACAAGTTCTATGATGTGCTTAGTGCTGCCATAGCGCAAATACCTGCTCGCGAACAACTGTACATTTTGGGTAACTTCAGTGCAAGAGTTGGAGCCGATCATGACTCATGGCCTTCCTGCTTAGGCCACTTCGGTATGGGAAAAATGAATGACAATGGACAGAGTCTTCTCAAACTTTGCATGTACCACAAGCCATGCATCACAAACACATTTTTCCAAACCAAGCCACAGCACAGAGTGTCAGGGAGACACCCACGCTTGAAACACTGGCATCAACTAGACGCGGTCATCACTAGATGTGATAACCTCAAAAACGGCCTTCTGACATGCAGCTATCACAGTACTGACTGCAATACAGATCACTTGCTAGTTTGCTCCAACGTCAAGGTGAGCCCCAAGAAGCTGTACCGCTCTAAACCAACTGGAAGGCCCCGCATTGATACCAGAAAGACAGCAAACTCAGAAGGAGCCGAAAAGTTCTGAGAGACCCTCAAGGAGAATCTGCGCAGCAGCCCTGGGGGCGCCGATGTGACATCCAGATGGCAGCATCTGAGGGATACAATTTACAACATGGCCTTGTCGGTGTTTGGAAGAAGAGCCAGAAATACAAATGACTAGTTCGAAGCTAACTCTGATGAGATGATTCCAGCCATCGAAAAGAAGCATGCTGCACTCCTGGAGTACAAATGCTCACTGAGCCAGGGTATCCTGCAAGCACTTAGAGCAGCCAGGAGAACAGTACAGCAGACAGCCAGGCGCTGTGCCAACAACTACCGGCTCGAGCTATGCAGCAGCATCCAGACCAGTGCTGACTCTGGTAATCTCAGGGGAATGCATGACGGCATCAAGAAGACATTAGGACCCACCCAGAACAAGATGGCACCTCTGAAATCCAAACCTGGTGAAGTCATCGCTGACAAAGCCAAACAGATGGAGCGCTGGGTCGAGCACTACTCCGAGCTGTACTCACATGAGAACATTGTGGTTGATACAGCCCTCGATGCCGTCGAGCTCCTACCAGTAATGAACAAACTGGATCAGGAACCAACTGTGGACGAACTGAAGAAAGCCATCAACAGCATTGTAGTAGGAAAGGTCCTGGGCCAGGATGGTATACCACCAGAGATAATCAAGTGTGCCACGGACACCCTCCCAGAACCTCTACATGAGCTACTGTGCCCGTGCTGGAGAGAGGGAGAGGGAGAGGTTCCACAGAATATGTGCAACGCTAACATTGTAACCTTGTATAAGAACAAAGGAGACAGAAGTGACTGCAACAATTACCATGGACTCTCCCTCCTAAGCTTCACTGGTGAACTGTTCACTCGCGTCATCCCCGGCAGACTCCAAAAGATTGCTGAGAGGATGTATCCCGAATCACAGTGAGGATTCCGCGCAGAGAGATCTACCACTGACGTCGTCTTCTTTCTGAGGCAGCTGCAGGAGAAATGCAGGGAGCAGAGGAAGCCACTCTATATTGCCTTCATCGACCTGACCAATGCCTTCGACTTGGTCATCAGGGATGGACTGTTCAAACTGCTCCACAAAATAGGCTGTCCATCACGGTTACTCAAGATGATCCAATCTTTCCACGAAGACATGAAAGGAATCATCCAATATGACGGTGCATTATTGGATGTTTTCAGAATCAGGAGCGGCGTCAAACAAGGATGCGTGCTTGCTCCCACATTGTTCGGGATTTTATTCGCACTCCTCCTGAAGCACGCCTTTGGATCTTCAACAGAGGGCATCTTGCTGCACACAAGATAAGATGGGAAACTGTTTAATCTTGCAAGACTGAAAGCTAAGTCTAAGGTGCGGGAAGTGCTCATCAGAGACATGCTGTTCACAGATGAGGTTGCTGTCGTGTCACACACAGAAGACCAGCTTCAGAAACTGCTGGATCAGTTCTCCAAAGCGTGCAAGGACTTCAGGCTTTCCATCAGCCTAAAGAAGACAAACGTACTTGGGCAGGACATTGCTGAACCTCCATCAATCAGCACTGACAACTATACGTTAGAGGTCGTTCACGAGTTCGTTCACCTCGGGTCCACCATCACTGACACCCTGTCATTGGAGACTGAGCTAAATAGGAGGATCAGAAAAGCAGACACAACTCTGTCCAGACTCAGCAAGAGAGTGTGGAATAACATCAAGTGGTACACCCACACCAAAATGCAAGTCCACAGAGCCTGCACCCTCAGCACCCTCCTTTACGGAAGCAAGTCATGGACCCTGTACGCCCGCCAGGAAAAGAGGCTGAACGTCTTCCACTTGTGCTGCCTCAGGCGCATCCTTGGAATATCATGGAAGGACAGAGTGACCAACACCGCTGTCCTTGAGCAAGCTGGAATCCCAACCATGCACACCCCCCACAGGCAGCTGTGGCTCCACTGTCTTGGCCACGTCCACAGGATGAACGATGGAAGGATCCCAAAAGACATCCTGTATGGCGAGCTAGCCTCTGGCAAAAGACCTCCCGGACGCCCCCCAATTGCGCTACAAAGATGTTTGTAAGAGGGACCTCAGGGAGGTAGACATCGAGCCGGACAGCTGGGAGGAGCTGGCAGACGATCGCAGCAGATGGAGGCAGGAACTATACAACGGCCTTCAGAAGGGTGAGCTGAGGATCAGACAGCTAGCAGAGAAGCGAGCCTACAGAAAGCACAGTAAGGACGTGCCAGACACCCATTACACATGCAACAGATGCAGCAAGGACTGTCACTCTTGTGTGGGCCTTCACAGTCACAGCCGACGCTGCAAATGATGATCCCAAATGGAACTACGAAGGGCGCGATCCATAGCCTATGTAGACTGACGGATGCCTACTACTACCCAACAATTCCTCAAATTTGAATTATTTGCCCAGATTTTTAATTTCAGTTATACCTCCATAAAGTAAGTAAACTCTACAAAGGTGGAGCAATTTTACCACATCCAGAGGATTGTACCAGTGTTCTGGACTGATATTGGTGTAACTAAGATCAGAATGTGGCCAGATGCCTATTAGACATTTTATTATTTTTTTCCCATTATTTCAAATTAAATATTTATATTATTATTATTTGTACAGGTTTAACCTCTCTAGTCCGGCACTCTTGTCCAGCAACATCCGTAATCCAGCATGAGTTTAGGTAGCTCAACAGCCACTTATAAGTTTCCGCAGTCCCATAAAGTTTGTTTCCAGCCAGCAGCCCTGGATCTCAGTGTTCTATACTGTCATTTAGCTGTAATTTACTCCCAATGTCTTCTAAGAGCCCAGTAAGCAGTGGAACTGTTGCTAAAGTGCTAGACAATATTGACCTTCTGGGGTCTGGCAAATTCTCTCGTTTGGCACCAATCAGATCCCAAGGATGCCAGACTAGAGAGGCTTGATCTGTATTATCATAATATCTGCCCTAGTCATGAACCAGGATTCCACTGTCATAAACCAAGTACAAACACAGAAGAAAAAGACAGAGCCTGCCCCATGGAGTTCATAATCTATGCAGGTAGATACTGATAGATGAGTACTTATGGGGGAGTACAACTGAACAATAAGACTATCACCCACTTTATTTTTCCTTTGTTCATCATGACAGGCAGGGTGATCTCTGCACACCTGGAATTCAAGTGTTGTCAAGTTTTTTGTAGGCATCAGAATAAAAGAGAGCTTCAATCAGGAAGTGAAAGGTGGATAATGAGGTATCTGGGCCTATATTTACAAGGAACACCTTCCAACCTTGAGGACTGGCACAGGAGAAGACATAAAGATGACTGAAAATTTAACAGGTGGTAAAGAGAGGCCAGAATCATGAGCTGATTGGCAGCAAGCACAACAGCTCAGTAGCAACTGAGATATGATCAGTGGGGGGGACTGAGGGCCTTGAGGGTGAATACAAGCTGTAGACATTTGACTCAATAAATAAGAAGGGATGCCAAAAGAGGGATGACCTGGTCAGAGCAACAAGATAGGGAAACGATCTTTGGAGCAGCACTGTAAATGCATATGAGCAAGGCAAGATAGCATTTGTCAAGGCCAGAGAGAAGGATGTTGCAATAATAATAATCATCAAGATGTGAAACGGTGAGACCCTGGAGGAGAGTTTTAACACTGTGGATGGGTAGGACAGGCCATATGGTAAAGGTCTTCGGCAGAAAGAACTGCAAGATTTAGGCAGCCTGGGTGTGAGGTCTGGGTAGTTGCTCTTTTTAAGCTACTGCATTTCATGTCAGGAGAGATGCCTACAGCCGTGGTGTCCACTACGTGCACCACTTGCCACATTTGGCAAATAGGACACTGCACTGTGGTGAATACGGGGGTGGCCAGCCCGCGGCTCTTGAGACACACTGTGGCACTTGGAGCTTTTAAGTACAGCGCCTCCTGAGAGCCGACCACCCACTCCGCGTGTGTGCTCCACCGCTTGGTGGGAGAAGCACGTGGTGGCCCCACGATGGCTCCAGGGAGTCGCTGTCATTTAATTAGAACAGAGGGGATGGGGTTGCCTGGCTCTGGGGGAGGAGATGGGCATTTATGGGGGTGGGGTGGTCCTCGGAGTGCCTGACTCTCGGAGAGCTTGGCTGGGAGCGGCATTTATTTGGAGGGGCAGTTGGGAGTGTTTGGCTCTGGGGGAGGGAGGGAGCATTTATTTAGATAATTATGTATTTAATAATATAATGTGGTGAATATGAAATGATGACAACAACAAGCGTGGGAATCTTTGAATTCCCAGTGGACACTGCTGGCCTACAGGCTACCTCAGCTTCACAGTGACCACACCCAGTAAACTGCTCCTGCACTGATACATAATTTGCTATATTTTAATGATGTCTCATAGCTTAATTCTTTGTAAGCCCTTGCTATTTTAGGAGGACTAGGTTTAAAGACAACAAATGCTCCACTTCAAAGATTATTTCCCCCTTATCTAGTGCAGAAGCAATGACCTTTTAACACTGCAGTTATGTAATTAAAAAGATTAATGATGTAGTCTACCCAGTTAGAAGTTGCTTGTATGTGTTGAACTGTTTGCTAAAACTACCTTTGAGCCCCTGCCTAAGAACTCAGAAACATCCTATTTCTGCATGGAGTTCAGACTCTAGTTTCTGAATTTTTCACACTTTTTATTAAAGTAGACTTAAAACTTTACATCTTGCACCCACATAAATGGAACAGTTCTACACCTCCTCCAGCTCCCAGGCTCAAATATCCTGGCATAAAGCAATCAAACAAAATAGGTGACTTATGTTTTTACTAGTTCCTCCAGACTATGATGACATTTCCTAAAACATTAAGCCAGGAAACTATTAATGTCTCTAAAAAATTGAAAAGGATCAGGCTATTCTGAAGGGCATATTCATTATACAGTGGCTCAGAAAGCTTCCTTGTAGCTGACGAGTCAATAAAAAATACCAATAATATTTAATATTACCTAGCGCTTTCCAGCTTCAAAGTACTTTACAAGTTTGCTTTGTAACACCTCTTGTGCTAAGGAAGTATTATTCCCATTTTAAATATTAGAAAGCACGTAGGCTTAAGTGGTTTGACCTAGATCACATACAGAAGCCCATACTGGAGCCAAAATTAGAACTCAGGTCTTCTTTGCCCACAATCTCAGTCCAGTAGAATATGATGGATTTCAATTCTCGAACGTGCTGCCTTCAGCAGCAGAGAACAAAATAGTCTTAAGCTATCAGTCTAAAAACTAGAAGGATCTTCTTCTAGATTTACCTTATCTTTGTTGAGCGGAGTCTGCAGCATTTGTCAACTGGATCAAATATACTTCAGATGTCTGCAGGGCCCAGTGACGGTTAAAGACTTCTGATAAATATCAGTTGAAATATTACACACAGTTCAAGCATCAAACATTTGAGCTTTTCAGTGAGAGTCCAGTACTGAGACCTACTTGCCAGATCGTCACCTTCTCTCCATAGGCAGGCTTGTGTGTTCCAATAAACCTGAGATTGCTAGCACAGGGAGTCTCGTTCTCCCGGCAGGGTCACCCATGGCAGCAAGATCAAGGGGAAGGGTCCAGACAAAGAACAATCTGAAAAGTACTCAATGGCAGAGCAAGCAGAGGATAGAAAAGGATATGCTACAATAGCTGTGAAGGTGGATGAAGGCTGCAGTGGACAGGAGACTCCCAGTTGTCGTGGATTCCATGCCACTGGACCTGAGTTTTCTATCCGTCAAGAACCGTGTGATAGCTGCAGTGCAACAGTCCCCCCCATTACAAGAAGTCACGCACAGGCTCTTCCTCTGTTTATTACTCTCCTAAACTTAAGCCCTATAGCAATTGGTGAATGACGATGTGAGCGGGATTGTGAATCTGGAAGCTTTTAGTCAAGAACCAGCACGTAGGCGTTGTATGTGCGCATCACTCATTCCATTTGGAGGACTGAAGTGGTAGAATGGTCCAGCTCCTGCATCTACGATTGAGCTGCCTTATTTAGGATCCATTCTGTTCACCCCACATGGGGAGAGGGCTAGAAAAGGTGTCCTAACCATAGTCCACCTAAATCCCCCAGACTGGATAACCATGTCCACTGGGTTCACCTCGATGCAGTTGAAATTGAACAGTAAACTTTGGAACATGGAATATTCAGACTCTAATGACAACCCAGACAGTGAGCAACCTGAAAGAGACAACAATTATCGCCCACAAGCTGCAATGATTCACTATTGATATCCCTATCCTGGCAGAAACATGTGTACCAGAAGAAAGACAGCTAAGAGAAGAAGGCAGAGAGTACACATTTTTCTGGAAAGGAACCCCAAAGGAATAAAAACGAATTCATGTAGCAAGACTTGCCATTAAGAACAAACTGACAAAGATCATATCTGAAGTCCCTGTCAGCATGAATGAGCATCTCACGACTCTCCACTTGAAGCTTGCCAAAAATCAACAGGCAACTGTCATCAGCACTTATGCACCAACTCTACACACTGAAGATGATGTGAAGGAGAAGTTCTACACCCAACTGGATACAGTCCTGAAAGTCCAAAGACGACAAGATTATTCTCTTTGAGGATTTCAATGCCAGGGTCAGAAGAGATGCTGATCTCTGGCAGACTATCAATGGGAAAGAAGGAGTCAGCAATAGCAACTCCAGTGGAGTTCTCCTCCTTACAAATGCGAGGAACATGAGCTAGTCATCACGAACACATTGTTCCACCAAAATAACAAATTTAAGACCTCATGGCAACATCCTCAATCAAAGCACCAGCACCTCATAGACTATGTCATCATCCACACTCGAGATCGGTGTGATGTCCTTCTCATATGTGCAGTGACTAATGCTGACGACGGGCTGGACTGATCACCACCTTATTCAATCCACAATGGTGATTAGGATTGTCACCAAAATGAAAGTCAGAAGAAACAGATCCGACGAAAGATCAACGTACAAGGCTTGAAGAACCCCATCAGATGAAGTGACTTCCAGATAGTGCTCCAAAGGAAGCTGCCGACAGGACACCCTGAACATGTGGAAGAACACTCGTGTCAATTCAAAAATGTCATCATTGGACCTTGTGGAGAAACCACTGGCTACTAGACCAGGAAGCATCAGGACTGGTTTGATGAGAATGACGTGGAAACTGAATGCTTGAATGAGGCAAAAAAGGAACGCTTTAGGGCATGGCAAAGCAACATAAATTGCACAATGAAGAGAGAAGCGAATGCCAAGGCTGAGGCAGATGTGCAATGTAAAACAAGGACTCTGAAAAACCAGTGGTGGACTGAGAAGGCGCGAGAACTCCAGCATCTCGCAGACATCAGTGATACAAATAAGTGCAATAAGGCAACTGGACTAGATGGAATCCCCACTGAAGTCTTCAAAGAAGGCAGCACAGAGGTCTACAAACAGCTCCACCTCCGGATTCTCAAGATCTGGGATAAGGAGCAGATGACACAAGATTTCAGAGATACACCAATCATCAGGCTCTTCAATAATGGTGACAAGTGAGACTGTGGAAAATGTCATGTCATCTCTCTTCTGGCAACAACAGGGAAAATCTTAGCTCAAGTCCTTGCAATTGATTTCTGCCACACTCAGATAAAATTCTCCCAGAATCCCAGTGTGGCTTCTGACCATTCCAAGGAACAGTGGACATGATCTTCAGTGCCTGGCAGCTGCAAGAGAAAGGTTTTGAACAAAACCTAGCCTTATATATAAAGTTTCATTGACCTGACCAAAGCTTTCGACTCAGTCAATTGGAGCACCCTATGGACCATCCTCTCAAAGATCAGCTGCCCCAAAAAAATCATTAGTATTTCAAAGGCTGCTTTTTTCCAACATTACTGCCACAATATTGAGCAACAACAGATCCCAAAGCAACCCCTTTGAGGTCACAACAAGAGACAAGCAAGGCTGCATCATTGCCCCATCACTGTTCTGCATCTTCATCGCCATGACACTTCACTTCATTGATGACAAGCTTCCAGATGGTGTGAAGATTGTCTGTAGAATGAGCGGGAAGCTTTTCAACCTCAGGAGTCTGAAGGCTAAAAGCAAGTCCTCCACAACCTTGATCATGGAGCTCCAGTATACGGATGACTCTGTGGTTGTTGCTTTTTCTCCCACATCCCTTCAGACTATCTTAAGTGCCTTCACTGAATCTCGGCTTCACGCGGAACATCAAAGAGAACAAGGTGCTCCACCAACCTTCACCAACGGGACAATCTCATGCACCTTCTACTGAAGTCAATGGAGAACTGCTGGAAAATGTGGAGCATTTCCCATACCTCAGAAGTCATCTTTCTGCTAAAGTTGACATTAACGTGGAAATTCAGCAACCTCTGAGATGCGCAAGCTCTGCTTTCACCCACCTCAGACAAAGGGCCTTTGAGAACTGGGATAGCTATCCCAAGACAAAGCTCCTTGTATACCATGCAGTGGTTGTTCCAACATACTATGTGTGTGTGAAACCTGGACAACATACAAGCATCATTTGAAGGCACTTGAACAATATCATCTATGCTGTCTCAGGAGAATCCTAAATATCTCTTTGGAGGATAAGTGCATGAACACTAGTGTCCTGGAAGAGTCGAATATCACCAGCACTGAAGCCATTATCATTCATCTACAGCTTCGTTGGACTGGTTATGTGGTTAACATGTCTGATCGGCATCTCTCAAAACAGATTGTGTTTTCCAAATTGGAGGAAGGACAGAGGAGTACTGGAGGCCAATGGAAGTGATATAAGGACATGCTGAAGGCACACGTGAAAAAGTGCAGCATCAGTGTTGACACTTGGGAGAAACTTCCCCAGAATCAACCCCAGTGGGGAATGGTAATCTGTGAGGGGGTGGTGTGATTTCAGAGGTCCCGCCACAGTGCAGATGAGGAGAGGTGGAGAAGAAGAAAAGAACGTCAAAAACTGTGCTGTGCCTCTCCGACAGCAACTACCACCTGCCTCTTCTGTGATATCATGGCTCCAGAATTGGGCTGATCTGCCATCAACAGACTCACAAATATGAGGGTGACATGAACACATCCTACTCGTTATCAAGTGACCACAAGGGAAAAAAATGTACTGCGAAGGGGGCAGGCGGAAAGATCCAGAAGATAACTGATCAGAACATAGTGTACAAAACCTAGTCCAGAAAATAAAATAGGTTAAGGGTTAAGCCACAATGGGAGGTCATCTGATGATATGGAAATGTTATCTTTTATATGCCACACCAAATTAAACAGGATTAAAAAGCATTAAAGCATTTTAAAATAGCAACAGCACTCACTTCATTTGCAACATATTGTGGGTCTAATTTTGATGTTGATTAAATAGGTCCAGAGCAACCCCACTGAATTTATCAGTGCTAAATAGTTTTAAAAGTGGCCTACAAAGAAACAGACCCAAAGGGTTCACAAGAGAGTACTACAAATAACATAAAAGAATAAATATTTAATCCCTCTGTCCAGGGACCATATTCTGTGCTAGCAGTGACATGGACCCAACAAGCTAATAGGTCTTGTACTTCTGAAGCAATTATGATCTAATTACATCACATGAACACTATGTAAAAATCCTATTATTGCACAGTGCCATCTGCTGGGCAAGGAAAGATTAAAATATTCTCATCAGCTTCAAAGTGTGCTTTGTAGAGGTTGGGTCAAAAGTTACTCTGTTCTCAATATAAAAGCAATGGATTCAGAGAAAGCAGAGTTCAGTGTTCATGATTCCTGTGGCGAACTGTGGACTGAGTAATTCTGATCTTGACTGCAAGATCATTCACAGGCAAATATACCTAAAACACTGAATTTGCTACTGTATTTCTGGCTAATCACAAGGTCCTGATTAGGATTTCCTTTTAACATCCAGAGAGGAAACAGGAGCACAGGAAGTGAAAGCACAATAAATTCTTGCATGTTAACATGAGATATTTCAATAGCATGTCTTCTTTAATCCTACCTAAAGCCAAGCACACTGTCTGCTCAGCATCAAACATTTCAACTTCCTCAAACTCAAACCACGTGTGTTAAAACAGACCTACATATTTCACTGTAGCCCCTGACTGGAGAGCTGTTTGCTGTGGTTTAAAGTGGAGGACCCCACCCTACCCTGAAAAGTTATGAAGACTGTCCAGGAAGCTAAGGAGGAGTGGGTCCTTCGGAGCTACTCAGCACCCATCTGAAACTGGGCACAGAGATTACTTTTTAATCATTCCCTAGAGTGAGTTACCTCGGATGGCCTCAAATCAGGGTGCATCAGACTCAGAAATAACATATGCCCCGGTCCTCTCCTCTCCCTCCACACCTCACTGCTCTTTTGTTGCTGTGCGTATGGGCAAAGAGAGAAAAAGGAGTGAGAGCCACTTTATTGCCCTTCCCTCTGTGCTAGTGAATGCAAGTGAACGTAGTGCTAGTGAGGGAAGCACCAGCTGAACCATGGGTGGGTGTGTAGCTGTGGTGTTGTGCTGCCCCTGAGCATAGCGTTTCAAAATCACCATGTACAGTGTGTGAAGAGAACGAAAGCAATTGCTGGGACCACGTGTTCTCCCTCTACCTCAGGATCTCCCATGGGGCAGCATGAGGAACAAAGTAACCTTGCAAGTGAGTTGGAGGACCATGAAGAGGACAGGACAGATGAGGGATGGGGTGGCAGGGTACGTGGTGGTGCTCCTGGAGAACAGAAGATGGCTATCAGACCTGATGGGGCAGGAGTCAGAGAATCAAATGTTCATAGATTGTCTGGGAGGAAGAGGCACAGAAAATCAGCTGATTAAGGACTAAAAATAGATTAATAGCGCAGCAAGACAGCAAAACATATCCTGATGAAGAAGAAAGTGAAAGGGCCAGAAGGAGACGAGAACCCTGGCAAGGGCAACAAAAAAAACTTTAGGGACACATGAGAAGATGGTATAGGATGTGGGGAGAAGCAAGAGGACAGAACATGCCAAATAGACATTTGCAAGGAGTGAACAGAACAGATTCTTTTGTTTGCCTAGCTATGGGGATAAACATTCCTCTAACTAGAAACCCATAAATTGTCAAAAACACAGTGGAAACTGATTTAGACTTAGAGGAATCGGCCTCCTATAAAGCCACCAGCAATTTCTCTGAAGTCCTTTGCAAAAATAAACAAACAAACAAAAAACAGGCATTAAAATGTCAAGTAAACATGAAAATTAAAGTTTCTGCCCTCAACCCCAATGTGCGTGTGCAACTGTGGCAGCCATGAGCAAGGACAGAATGCTATTCAGCTAGTTACCTACCCTACAGCGCATTAAATTGGCTGCTTACCACTGGCTTCCACAGCATAGAACCAGAACTGCTCAGATGCATATTTTATGTTGCTTTAAGCTAGAGGAGATTCTTCTTTAGCATGAGTGGCAGGAGCTAGGGGGAAAAGAGTTCTAGCTCTGTTGCAATTGGAAAGTGCGAAAGGGCCTTGGCTTGCAGCATAAACTAGCAGTCAATCATAAAGTTCTACAGTAAACTCTTCCATATCCGGCAGCCCTGGGACTGACAGGTTGCCAGATATTCAATGTTCTGGATAACAGCGAGGCATATCTAGCAATGCACAACAAGAAAGGAAAACAAGATCTGATATTCAGAACCAACAAAAAATGTATGCAGAGCACTTTATTTACCAACAATAGTAGCATTGTTCACTGCAAACTTATATTGTATTTGTTGTGTTTATTTGTATTTACTTTCACTACACAGTAAAATCTCAAAATGCATGATTTTGAGTTGCACTTAACTAGTATTAATGTGACTTAAGCGCAACTCAAAATCCTGCTCTCTCCTCTCCCGGCCCTGGCTCAACCTCCGGTGTCCCTGGCTTAACCCCCCAACACCAGTTCAGTGCCCCCGCAGCCCGACTCTCCACTCCCGCACGTGGCTGTGGCTCTGACTCAACCCCCTCTGACTCTGGTTCAACCCACCCCCGTGCGCAGCTCCAGCTCTATTCCAACACCCCCCTCTCAACAGCACTAACCCACCCCAGGCTTAACTTCCCTGCCCCTCTCCCACAGCCCCAACCCACTGCCAGGCTTAACGTTCCCCAACTGCCCCCCGCCCCCCCCAAGCCCAGGACTTCCCTTTCTAAAGGACCTCCAGGTGCTCCAGCTGCAGAACATAAGTTCCACTCGGGGAAAAAAGCCGCCCCACACCCCCCACTTATGCAAAATTCAAGTTACTAGCGGGTGCGTGGGAATGCAACCTTCACGTAACTTGAGGGACTACTGTACTGTACTTATGGAAAATGTAACTAAAATTTACTGAAGGCCAAAATGCTAGTAGGGTTATTTGAAAGTTCAAGGTGATAGAATGCCGGATATGAAAGAGTTTACTGTATCTAGCTCACAGATTTGTTGTGATACAACGCTGAGAAAGTGGGCCTTAATGTGGATTTTCACACTGCTGCTCTAAGAGACCACACACTGTACATCAGAGTTTTCCTGCAGCTTTTCATTTTAGCTCCACCTCAGACTATCTTCATGTGAACATTCCCCATCTCTGTAGCAACTGTAACAAACACATTGCAAGATTACAAACCTGTAAATACTCGCTCCATACAAGTTTAGAAGTACTGTTTTACTCAAACTGTTCACAGAACAGCACTGTCATGAAATTTAGGGATTTCCTGAAGAACTCTCTTTTCCTTTTCAAACTCTTAAAAGGAGAGCAACATCTAGGAAAAACAACCTTGAACATTAACACAGTCCTCCCAAAGGAGTGTCAGATTGACTGACATGGAGAATCCCAGAATGAAAATTCACAAAATGAGAGAGAATGTTCCTTTTCCCAGGCTCCTCCATTTTGAACAGTCTTCAAACTGAATGGAAAAGCAATACATTATCACATGGGAGAAAGGATGCAATTTACTCAGGTAGATCTGACAAGGAACTTAAGGGGTTCTGGGGCACTGCGTTCCCTAATAATCTTCTAACAAGTGCTGCTTCACTAGAAGTGAATACGTCTATGAATCCAAGCCACCTCTGCTTTCAGCGGTGAGGGGCGTCCACACGTGATATGTATTTGTTTGCCTTCCACTGAACTGTGCAGCTTCTGTCTTTTCCCAGAGCAGATGGGACACCCAGCCTGCCTTTAGCCCTCCTCATCCTCCTTTTCCTCATAAAAAGGCCCAATAGTTTGCCCAATAAGAAACTGAAACAATTTCTATTTCCCTGTCTCATTCAGAAAGTATGTGCGTCCAGGAGAAGTCAGCGCCTCCCCACCAACTCCTGCCTTGCTAATGCCCAGCTGAAACAATCACAGCTGCAGCACTGAGCAACAAACAGAGTATAATGACAAAACTAGGGTTGCGGGGGGAGGGAAGGGGAGAAAGACTTGAAGCTGTCACTTGTGCTTGGAATCACAGGAAGACTGGAGGAAAACTAGACAAGAGAACTTCTGGAGCCAAGGAGGCTACTGGGCTTCTCTTCAAGAGTCTGAGAATTCTTTCCTTAAGAAGGAAATATGGAACTGATAAACAGATTCATGGCTGTCAATCCACCAGCACTTGGATGGTGAGCAGGATCCCATCACAAACTGACCATGGCTGAGAAGTTGTGTGTGTGTGGGCAGGGAAGAGGAGAGCTGATGGCAAAGGGAAGCGAGGAAGAAGAAAAGAAAAGTCTGAAAAAGGAAAAGCACAGAGGAAAGGATGACCAGCCAAATCAGACATCTGCAAGCAGGGGAAAGGCAGACAGACAAATGGCAACATGGCGAGGAGACAAAAATTTAACCAAATCGGAACCCCTTTCCCTCCTGCCAGTGCCAAAAAACAAAAGCACATTGAAATACAGATTCAGAGAGAAACAGGGGAAAAATAAGGCAGCAGTTTTTATTGTATAAAAAACGTTTTATGCACCAAAGTGGATTTAAAATGTAATGGTGGCCTGGCTGTTCTCAATAGCATCAATCTATAAACTCTACTCGCTATGAATACAGAAGGTATGAGATTCCCCTTGGTGCTACCAGAATTAACTCCTTTTCTTTTTAAAAACCTATTATTCAAATCAACTGTTTATATAGATGAACATTCAATTCTGCATGCTGGATTAGGGTAGACAGGAGTGAAACAGCTGCTGCTTAAAACAATAATTGCATGTTCTCCCTTTATAAGTACTTCAAATGTCCAAAGGCCAGCAAATACGCTGAACCACAGAGATGCCAGACTTAATTCTAAAATTTGAGGAGAGGTGGGGGAAACATTCCAAAAATAGCATTCAGCTCAGAAATAAAAATCACCATGGCCACAAAAGCAAAGCAGGCCTTCCTTTATTGTCTGCAGATTGGAATGTGACTCTAAAATAGCTACACAGAGATCCGTGCTGCATATAAAAGATCAGAATCGGTCAATGTTTTCATGCTAGCTGCCAACGTCAGAATAGTTTTAAGACCATTTCAAAAGATCACATGATTCCAGCAAGAACTGAAAGAAAAAACTTCTGTCCCCTTTAATAGATTTTTTTTCTTACTCATGTGAAGGTAAAGCGCAGAGACAGGTTTTGTTTTAGAAAGGGTTGTTCAGTGTGAAGCCAAGATTAAAATCTATCACCAGTTTACTAACTACTAGTATGTATTTTTAAAAGCAGATTACAAAGAGAAAGTTATGAATTGGAGTTCATATTCAAGTTCAACTCTTGGTATGAACAGAGACCGCAATTACCGCATGCATTACAAGGACTGCTTCCCTTCCCTTGATGCCCATAATTATCTTGGGCAAGACACTTAACTTCCCCCTGGCCCCCTTCAGTCCTATGTACTTGATTTGTTAGTTTTTATTGCAAGTGTTTTTGGACCTCCGTACTTACAGATATCAGTCTGTACTGGTAATGCGACTGATCTGATAAAGTGTGTCTGTCCCACGGAAGCTCATCACAGAATAGATCATTTTCTTAGTCTTTAAAGTGCTACATTTCTGCCGTTTTAACTGAATACTGACTAACAGGGCTTCCTCTCTGTTACTACACACTGACAATAGTTAGCCTGACCTTACAACATGCAATTGTCGGGAGAAGGATGCACCTTACTATTCTTTTCCAGCTCAAACTTCTCCCCACCACCAAATCAACCCCACGTCTTGAGAAGACTAGCACTAGAGTTGAGGGAGATCATAAGAATGACCACACTGGGTCAGAACAAAAGTCCATCTAGCCCAGCATTCTGTCTTCCAACAATGGCCCATGCCGGGTGGTGTCCTAGAGGAACGAACAAACAGAAGAGACACTCACCAAGATATCCCTCCCCTGTCACCTAATCCCAGCTTCTGACAAACAGAGGCTCGGAACACCATTCCTGCTCATCTTGGCTAACAGCCATTGAGTTCAGTTTCCAACTCCTGTCAGGTTAGCCTTCTCCACATAGACTGTCAGCAAGGGTGACAATTGGGTGGCCACTGCAGCGGTGGCTTCTGAGACTAGAATCTGCCCCCATTGGAATCAACCCATTTCACATGAAGTACCGAACATTCACCAGCCGGTTACGCATCAGAACTAGTGACTCATTATTAAGCAGCTTTGGATCCTAGTTTTCTGAGCTATCCAAGAGGATCTTCTTTCAGCCACTTCTGTAAAATCCAAGTCAAACAGGAAGTTTAAGTTTTTCCAGAAAGTTTGTAAAGAGGCTAATTATTTTTATAATGCTAAATTTAAATACTTGTTTTATTAATGCCTAGGTATGATCGTGAAAAGGGGTGTGTTGGGTGCATGGATTAGATAAATAAAAATGGGTGTCATGAGCTAATTTAAACTGTTAAAGATTGATACTGCTACTTCAAAATGGCACAGCATCAAAGGGGCTAAACTATTGCAGACAGACAGACATGAAAGTGAGAGAGATCTGGCAAGTACCAATAGAGTAACATTTAATTTGAATGAGAAACAGGAGGAATTTAAAGACACATGGCCACAATTCATAGAAATTTATGATCAAGGAATTTCTTTTACCATAATTTTCTTTGTACTATGAGACATATGTAATGGCTCAATCTTTTAAGTGCAACATCCATTCCTGTCATGTTTGAGAAATGTAAAGAAAAGGTTCTGAATCTGAGATTCGGTAGCTGGCAAAATCATGTGAACTTAAGCAAAACACTTATTTCAGAAAGTTGCCCTAAAGTACCCCTCAACTTAGTAAGCTATCAATCTTCTTTTCTTTAAGAGTTTCTGTTTTTTCACAGTGCTTTTTCATGAAGGTCGTGAGTCTTTGCCCATGAAAGCTTATGCTCCAATAAATCTGTTAGTTTATAAGGTGCCATATGACTTCTCGTTGTTTTTCCAGATACAGACTAATACGGCTATCCCTCCGGCACGATGTAAAGAGTAACAAAATATGATCCCTCCCATAAAACAAAAAGTTTGTTCGTGGAAGGATATAATAGGATGGATTGAAAAAACACCCTAGAAATGGCTCAGTAATGGGTCTCTCTCTATTGTAGTTTTTATTAATTCTTTGTTTGTTATGGTATCATACTACCTTAAAAGAAAAGAAAACAGATACTTGCTAGGCTCTTTCCACCGTTATGGACAAAGGTAGTACAGGTTAAATCTCTCTAATCCAGCACACTCTCATCTAGCAACATCTGTAATTCAGCATGATTTCAGTTAGCCGAATGACCACTTATATGGCTGCAGCCAAATTTCCTGTGGTCCCATAAGGTTTGTTTCCAGCCACCAGTCCTGGCTCACAGTGTTCTGTGCTGTTATTTAGCTGTAAATTTACCCCTATATGTCTTCTAAGAGCCCAGTAAGCAGTGGAAATGTTGGTAATGTGCTAGACATTATTGACCTCCCACGGCCCAGCAAATTCTCTCGTTCAGCACCATCCTGAGGGTGCCAGGCTAGAGAGGTTCAGTCTGCACTTTGAACTGCTTGAGTAGGAAGAAGGTAAAGGTTTGGTCTTGTTTAATTTAGCTAAGGCATGCAAATGGATGGTGAGAATTTTGTGGCTATCCCACCAGCCTTTAATTCAAGCCTGGGGACAGGAAGGGTAGGTGCTCTTCACAAGAGCATATATTTAAAAAAAGTCTCCAAGCTGCGTGGGCACAGAGAGGACCAGAAGCTAATGGTGAGAGGTGCTGTTTGTTTGACACGCTTACTTTTGAAGCCAAAGGGATGCCTTGTTCAAATTCAGTAGTGACCCAGTCAGTATGAACTTAGTTGGGTTCTACCTACACATACTGAACTTCCTGCCATTTTGCAGAGGGGGGCAGCTTCTGGGGTCAGCAGATGGCAAGTAACCCTCTGGCCAGCTGGCCAAACTTTCTAGTCTCCATTCCGCTCTACAAGGGACAGTATGACATTGTGTCATTTCTTATCCACTCCAATCCCTCTAAGGAAGCAAAGAAATGGGGCTGGGCTGCGAAATGCAAGATTACATGAGAGGTGAGGTTGCCAGTGTGAGGAGCCTGCAGCAGCCAAGTCTTTTGCTCACACTTAAGGCAACCCTGGCTAACAATTTCAATTTTCTGAAACACAACTGGGTTAAAAATCGCCAAAGAGACGTATCACATAATCCAGTTCAACTTGCTGTGGCTGGGGGGGGAGGGAGAGGGAGAGAGAGAGAGAGAGAGAGAGAGAGAGTGTGTGTGTACGTGCGCAAACAGTGGGAGTTTAAAAGAGGAGGTGGGAAAGTTTAAATTGGACATTAAGAAAATTTGCCTAACGGTCAGGGTGGTTAAGCACTGGAATAAATTGCCCAGGGTGGTTGTAAAAACTCCATCATTGGAGATATTTAAGAGCAAGTTAGATTAATATCTAACAGGGATGATACAGCTGGTGCTTGGTTCTGCCGTGAGGGCAGGGGGTAGGATCTGATGACACCCTGAAGTCCCTGAGCCAGTGCAGGATATCCCCTGGGTACCAGAGCCATTGCATCCTTAGACAGTCTGCAGCAGCGGCTCTCAGGCCTGTGGCAGGGCCTCAGCCATCCTATGAATGGAACCCACAGGGCCCAGGGGGAACCGGGAGATTACCTGCTGTAACTGGCGTGGGATGGCAGCAGGGTGTTCCCCCACTCCGCACTCACCACAGTGGCGTAAGCTGGAGTGACCCAGCACCCTGCTCTGCTCTGATGCCCATCTCCCAGCCTGCTACACTCTGCTTCACTGAAGCAGTGGGAAGCTGCGCACTCTGGGGCTAGGGCACTCTGCCTCCTGCCACCGCAGTGAAGCAGAGCACAGTGGGCTGGGGGATGGGCAGCAAGTGGAACCCAACAGGCTGTGGGTCACTCCAGCACCCCCATCCCCCTGGTGAGTGGCGGGAGGCTGACCCCTGCGCTGCCACCACACACCAACCCTCCCAGTAATCCCCTGGCGCACGTTACTCAGGAGAGGAGGCTTTAAGCAAGGAGTGCAATGGGGAAGGGAGAGGGTGTAGCAGGGGCAGGACTTGGGGAGAGGGGTGAATTAGGGGGAGAGGTGGAGGCAGAGCAGATGCGGTGCCTGCAGCAGAAGGGGTTGCCCCAGACGCTGCATCTGGGGCACTGAGGGGGAGGGTGTTGTCCCAGGTCCCCCTAGGGACAGCCCTGCTGGCTATCATACACTTTTTAGTGCTTTGTCCAGTCTAGTTTAAAATGCCACATCAGTGGGTCTTTCACCACTTTCCTAAGAGACTATTCCACAGCTGAGTGCATCTCACAGTCAGATAATTTCCATTTCTACATTATTTCACTTTTTGGAGAAAGGGAAATTGCACCTTACCCTGCTACGTGGTACAAGCCACTAAAGACCAGCTAACTTTTCTACCAGGCAGCTTTAATGCTGGGGAAATGTGAGAAAAGTTAAGATTTGCAATGGTTAATCCTTCCACTGAACTGAGAGTTACAAAATTTCCTCCTGTCTGAGAATGGGAGGAAATGGGGGTCAATGTGAAGAAAACCTTGGACGCAGAAAACATTCACCCTGCTTCACCCCGCCTGTCATGCCGACTGCATTCTCTCTCTTTTTGTTACCAGAATGTATACAACTAATTCTATTTTCTAGCACTGCAATTGTTGATTGATGAGTCATCTTTCCTGTAAATTTATTTTTTAAATGATTTTGGCTTTGTTCCTTGAAATTCCTGGCTAGCTATGTAATGGAAATTTTGACCTCACACTCTGGTTTCTTTAACATCACAGATACCGGGATTATGAGTTTGGGAAGACCAGCCAGTTGATGAAGGGATGCAGTGGAGAAATATGTAGTTTAGAAAGGAACAAATAATTAAATTAGAAAGTAAATATTTAGTTCTATTGACATTAGGTTACGTTCATAACACTATAGCAACTCATTTGTTACAATTAGGGATGTATTTGTTTTTTCAGAAGTTTATCATTTGGCTATAAAAAAGTCATTCTCAAATTAAACTTGGCATAAAAGGACTCAGCCTGGAAGCAATATGTCCTTTAAAACAGGCCAGATTATAGAGTCCAAAAATGTTGTAAGTAGTGGACAGGAAGAAAGATTAGCGATATAAGACTAGAGTTATGCATTTATATAACTAGGAAGACATCTACTATGATGTGCAATCCATCTACCGTATGGTGTTATCCCTTTGTTTACAATGAATGCTTTTAATCTCAGAGGAATAGGCATGCTAGCGTGTTAGCCTCCCAGCTATATAAACCCTGGATTCTATTTTTCCTCTCCATTCTTTCATCTGAGGAATTGGCTTTTACCCACAAAAGTTCATGACCTAATAAATTTGTTAGTCTCTAAGGTGCCACAGGACTGCTCGTCATTTATGAATGTTTCTGTCATTGTAATCGTCCTCATGAGCAATGCTGCTCAATCTCTCCTTCCCACTTGACACTGTGAGAAGAACAGGCTGGCTGAGCCCCCTTCTCCCAGAGCAATCAGACCTGCAAGATGAGAGCATGTGGCCCAGGTATCAAAATTTAATGTTGCCATAATCTGCTTTGTAACAGTAATAGGGAACAGTATTATGTGAGATATAAGAATAATTTTCTGGTTTATTATATATTGAATCAGAGCAGAATACATACACAAAGACAAATGCACATATATGCGGCTGGGATTTACATGGAAAACTGGAATCGGTCAGCTTCTAATGAAAGAAGTAACTTTTCAAGACCCATACAACCAGCGGTCCCCTCCCCCCTTAGAATACAAAGAGAGACATCTGCACCAGATGAAGCCTCTGAGTAGCTCCCATGGACAACGATAGGTAGACTTTGTTGCTCCACTTACATCTAGAAGGGGACAAATGCCCAACTCTCTACAGGCAGGAATATCAACAGTGAAAGGAGGCTTAATTCGTCATCCCTTCTGCTGTCTGGGGTCTTCACGTGAAAAGACATTATAGTATGGATAAAACTGTGGACAGCTGACAATCAGTGGGCAAGCTCCCTCAAACAAGGATACCATCATGGTCCCTGGAATTTCTTCACAGTGATGCCTCCCACAATCTGCATCTCTTCCATCCTGTCCAGATTTAGATAACTAACTGGCTGTCATCCAGGCCCACACAGCCCTCCTTATCCCTGGAGACTGGTGTATCTATGCTGAGAGAAAAGGATACAGAGAAGAGGAAAAATAAGACCCCAAAACTGATCCCTTTGTAGCACCACAGTTAAGAATCCTTCAAGATGAGCAATTGCCGTTCATGGTCATTGTAGGTCTCTCTGAAAGCAATTAGCATAACCCTCACTTTTAAAGCAAGTCTCTCCATATGTGCCAGGACCTGTAATAAGGTTGAGAGCACCTCACAGTCTAATGTGTCAAGGACTGGTGTCAAAGCTGATAGTATTGGCAAAGATGTCTGTCCTGTATCTGTTGCCCTGTGGAAATCAGTCACCATTGGTGTGAAGCCTGACTGACAAAAAACTTACACATTTGAGATATTGCTGGGAGTTGGCTTGCAACAAGCTTCTTAGTGAGGTTTCCAAGAAATGACTGATTCCCAGAAAAGACAGTTTATCAGAGAATCTGGAACATTTTTAATTGTAGTCTCTCTGACTACCCAGCGGTATAACCAGAGATACCAAGCTGGTGAATAGAGATATGAAATCTCTTGTATAATGTCCCTGAGGTGATCTTAGGCCAAGAAGATTTATGTGCAAAAACTCCTTCATTCCTTTGTCTGTCACTGGAAAACAAGATACAAAGAGAAATCAGGTTGAATCTGTTTACACACACACGTGTGTCCTAATGGAGGGTGGCTGGAGAGAAGTAAAAGTCAATCCACCTGTGATCAGGCCTGCTGACTGGGGGCGGGGTGGAGGGAAGAGGGAAGTAGAGGAGGCAGCTGTCACAGGGCCCAACAATATATAAGGCCTCGGGGCTCCCAGTCGCTGCTGCTGCTGCTGCTGCTACAGCAGCAATGGTAGCAGCTGGAACCCCAGACTCTTTAATAAATCACCACCAGAGCCCATAGTGGTGCTCGAGGGCTGACTGGGAGAGGCCAACACCCAGCCCTTCTGGGGGCCTGGCGCCACCATCCCCGCACCTTACTCAGAGCGTGGTGAAGTCTGTTTGCCACCCTGCCTTGAATCTAAGATGATACACAGACGCTTTTAGAACAATGAATCCCAAAGGCCAAGTCTACACTAGGCCTTTCCTTTCAGAAGGCACATGGTAACGAGCCACATCATCAGATGTTAATGAGGTGCTGCCATGCATACGCAGCACCTCATTAGCAAAATACCAGCTGTGCGTGGCTCGAAAGTGCCGCTTTCGAATTGCGCGCTGCCCTTCTAGATGGGGGCTTTTTGAAAGGATGCCCCCCCGCCAGACTTCAAAAGCCTCTTATTCCTAAAACCAAATAGAAGATGGGGCTTTCGAAGTCTGGCGGTTCCTTCCAAAAGGCCCCTACCTACATGGGCAGCACTTGATTCAAAAGTGGTGCGCGCACAGCCAGCATTATGCTTATGAGGCACTGCATATTCATGGCAGCTCCTCTTTAGTATCTGCCAACGTGGCTCGTTACCATGCCCCTTCTGAAAGGAAGGGGCTAGTGTAGACGTAGCCAAAGAGGCCGCTACCTGCAAACAATCACAGATCATAGGAGTGAAAATGTCAAAAAGCTTTTTATGACATGAAAAAAAACAAACAAATGACACATTTACTGTGTTTCCTTCAAGAGCAAAGCAGTTATTTTACCAATCACCCTTTACAGTCCTATAAATACTCACTGTTTCAAGCTCAAGGCATATCAAAGAAGAGCTGTAGGAGCCCAGCCACTCTTATAATGAACATACAGTTGTGAATAATTGAAAGAATTAAGTTGGATAAATTGAAGAAAAAAATTACCCATGTCTACATAGTTAATTGAGCTCCTAAAGAAACTTACACCAGATGTTTTTAGATGTTACCTCAGCTGCCTCCCAGACCACTATCACACCTATGCTCTTCTTTATTAAAATACCAATGTTATTAACTGGAACCATGCATATGTTTCTCCTGGGAAGAGCTTTAATACAGCATTTATAAGCCTTCTGAGAAGCGCGTCTTTTGGAATTGAAAATAGCACAAGAAGCGTAAAAAGTCAAAACCCAGTAACAATAACTACATGGAATAAATATATAATATGCAAATGAAAGAGCAAATAAATATTTTCCCCGATGGAAAATGCAAACGTGTGCAGCCAGGGTCATATCTGCACACGGGCAGTACTTTCCTGTTAATTGTTAATGAGAAAGTCTATCATTTAGATTCTATTTCCCCCATCAATGACAACTGTAAGTCTGGGCAAATGCACCCCAGTCATTACCACAAAACCAAAGAACCACAAGAGGGGATGTACAATAAGTGAAGTACAATAAACACAAAATAAAAATCACAGCTTAACTGGCCATTTCATATCACATGTTAAGGAGCAATGTCAAACGCTCTGCTAGCCTAAGATTTGAAAGACCAAGGTTCAATTCCCTGCTTTGAGCCACAGATTTATTGTGAGACCTCAAGCAATTCAGTCTGTGCCTACTGATTACATCTGTAAAGCTGGGATAATACCACTTCCTCATCCAATGGCGGTGTGAGAATAAAAACATTAAAAAGTAGGTGGTGCTCAGATGCTACCGTAGTTGGGACCATATGACAACCAAAGCTATACAACTGAAAATGAACAACAGCTATGTACATAGGATTCACAGAAATAGTGTTTATAGTACAGCACTTTCTGTTGACTTGCTAGTATCAGCTAACTAATCACAGACATAAATGCCACCCCAGTGGTGTCCATAGGCCGAAGAATCTCCCACGGGCTCTAGGAACTAAGAGTGCTGCTGCATGCCCTGGCTTGAAGAGATTTGCATTAAACAAAGGGTTTACAGTTTGCTTCAATGACTCTCGGCAACCACAACTTTACAAATGGTTCCAGTGCCCCTGGAATATGCCTTTGTCAGCATACATTTCTCTTGAGTGAACAGCATGGAGAATGTCCGGATTTCACTCTAATCATATTCTTCTTTTCAGTATGATTAAAAATGACAGAAAAAAACAAAGAGGTACATAAGTGGAGAGTGGGAGTGGGTAGAAAAGAACTTAAACAAATTCAATGAAGCAGGAGAAAGACATTTTGATGCAGAGGGAGTCTGGCTCAGAAACATAATTAAGAGAACGTTCCATGATGAAAAAGCCCAGTTTTAGTCTCCTTTGACTGTTGCTTAATCTAGGGGGGAAATTTCTCCCAAAGCAGTGACCTTTAAGACAGGTCCACCTGGAACCTGGTAGCAGAAGAAAGGTAACCAACCATAGCTAAAGGAAAAAAAAGCAAAAAGCAGAGCACTGAGGTAGTACAGAAGATTGCCAACAATTAAAGACATGTAGCCTAATTGAGCAGTATATTTCACCTCAATACAAGGACACTAATGACAGGTCTACACTACACATTTACATCAGCCAAGCTACACTGGTGCAGCCATGCTTCAGCCATGGCTGAAGAAGATGCTCTAAGCCAATGGGCAAGAACTTTTCCAATGGCTTGACACATGGCTGCCAAGGACATGGGGGCCCAAAGTGACAGCTGTTCCTGGGCCTGGCACTTTAAAAGGGCCCAGGTTCCCCAGCCACTGCTCTGTCAGCTGTGCCAGTAGCCAGAGCCCCAGGCCCTTTAAATTGTTGCCAGAGCCCCAGGCAGTGCTGAAGGGCTGGCTAGAGGGATACTAGCCCCCATCCATGCCACTTTTGCTCAAGCTTCCTCTCCCCCGCTTCCAGGGGCTCAGAGACACCCTCTCTGCCCTGCCCCCACAACCTTGCCCGGGGCAGCTCAGGGTTAATGCCTCCATCTCTTCCAGAGGCAAAAGCTGCATCAGAGGGAGAAGCTCTTTGGATATTTCTTTTCTGTGTACTATGTATGACGCACACAAAAGGCAGTAACAGCAGGGCCCACAGCCACCATGGGCTCTGAGGCAACGTGGAGGGAGGGCTGGCTGCATGCCCCCAAAGGGGGCAAGGCGTTCAGTGGAAGCGGAGGGGCCCCAGGCAGTCAGCTCTTAGCACTGCCGAGACCACGGTGTCGCTGTCCCCCAGCCTGCAGAACTATGCAAAGCAGCGCTCTGGCGGCAACTCAGAGAGGCCCAGGGCTCCACCCTCCACTGCTGCCACAGGAGCAGCTCTGGGCCCTTCTGAATCACTGGGAACCGGCCCAAGATAATTAATAGCATGGTAGTCGAGTGTTTGTGGATTGTTGATGAAGTGAATATTGAGGGAAGAGGGAAAAATCAGCCTTCAAACAAAAGAGGCATAATATCGGTGAATCTAATCTGACATGCTCCCGAATGCTCTATGTGCAAATAACCCACCCCTGAGGTTTTATCTCAGGGTCAACAGGCTACTAATTCAAAATTAAATTGCATCATATTTAAGAGAAGCATTATATATTTCATTTAATCCGGTCATAATTATTTTGTATTCTCACATCCCTTTTTTGCTGTTCCCCATATAAACCTGGTTGCTCTTTAAGTTCAACATCAGCTAACATTTGGCATCGTAACACAGAAAACCAGCTTCATCACCAATTGTCCCATGCATACAGTATCAAGAACATGTCAGGATTTGTTGCACCTACAGACAAAGACCTTTTAAAAAACTCATAAAAATAAACGACCCAAACATTAGGTAAAACAAATTATTTGAAAGGTAATTCAAGTTACTTGATGGACTTAAAGTGATTCACAACCGTTTATGACCATATACTATTGGCAAATATCTGAGTCACACCAAAGCTACCGACTTTAAAAAAAAAATGCTGAATTTTTTTTTTCCTTCTCATTTTCAAGCAAATAAAAATCAATTTTGGCAAAGTCTCTTCTGTTCTGATTGCGCAAAGGAACTGTATTTCTTCACATTATTAGGATATTTCTGTGACACCACCATACAGAAGGGAAAGAGACAACATAGTAGATTTTACACACTACATAGAGCGATGATTATTTAAGGAGGTAAACCAGTGATGGACTAACAAGGCTAGTGAGCGTGCTGTATGAGTGGCCCAACTTCATCTCAGTGGGCTGCAGGATTCAGATTGGGCCTGCCTGCTAATCATGACTCCAAGGGTAAGATTCAATACACCGTACTTGATTCTCCTTCTTTACCATGCCTTTTCAACAAAAGGATTATTATTAGGGGCCAGTTATATTGCTGGCAAAAGTAACAAAGAAGCAAAGGGAGCGTATGGCTCTCACAATGGCATCTGCACTCTGCCTCCACCTCACGTGTCCTTGTTTTATACGTGTCACTTCTCATTTTGCCTGGGGATGCTCAACCTTCCCCTCCACTACAGCGCCCCCCTCCCCCACCCAGCTCCCTGCGTTCCACCCCTTCCCTCAAACCTCCATCTGGCCTCTTCCCAACCCCCTCCCGGAGTAAGCTCCCTCCCTTCTTGTCCCCCAACCTCCCCGCATTTCCAGAGCACTGATTCACGCCCCACCCTTGTGCCTTCCTGTCCCTCCCAGAGCTGAACACCACAAATCGGCTGAGGAGTGGGGAGAGGGCACATAACAGACAATTCATGACAATGCAGAAATGCTGGGAGGAAGCTGGAGGAGTAGGTAAGTGCAAGGCCCCCAGCACACAAGAAGCACGGCAGAGGTGGGTTGCATAGGCCGCACGTAAACCCCCAATGGGCTGAATGGAGCCCGCTGGGTGCAGGTTGCCCACTACTGAGGTAAACAAAAATAATTTAAATCAACATCTTTCTCTGAAACCCAGCTAACCCCTTAAAACAAAACCAAATTGATGAATTCAATTTTTCTTCTATCCACATATGTGAAAAAAATACCAGCATTAATGACCCATCCGAACAATCAGATATAAAAAGAGAAGAAAAACAAGAACACTCACTGTTAATAATAGCCTGGTTACTAGGAGACATAAGAACATAACTTTCCCATATACTGGGCTTCACTATAAACCTACTTCTAAATGTTTGTTTTACTCACACAACTACGTCTTACTTATTTCAACGGCACGCTACTACCCTAAACAAGATTTGGCCATTAATGTCCACACAAAACTAAAACCCTAAAACCTGTTTTTGTGTCTGTACGTATATTCTTATATTTTGTACCTGTCCACACAAAACTAAAACCCTAAAACCTACATTCCCTTATCAATCTCTTCCCCTCAGCATAATATTTTGGAATATTAGAATGTATCTGTCTTTAGCCCATTGGTTACAGGTTGTACCTCAACAGAAGCCATTTTCTATCAACTCTTTTTAAAAATGTGTTTGCTCCTAAGACTGAGCAAGATGTTACTGCACCAGTATATCACCTTTAAGTAGTCAGTCCCATTTACATGATATTATTAGGCTTATTAACAAAGTGCTAACTACTTACTCCCTGTTGACTTCTCTCACTTTAGTGACTGTTCCAAATATGTTTACGACAACAAGGCTGTTTACTCTCAACTCCAAAGAAACGTTTTCTAATTATTTACCCCATTTAAAATACTTACTATACCAGAGAGGAAAAGCACCGTCTACAGGCTCACCAGATGACTGGCAGTAAAGAATTGGGCATGCTAGTGACACTACTGCTGACCTGCTAACACTGCGAAAGTCATTTAGTGTCACTGGGCTGTCATGCAAGAGTCAGAAAATATGATGGTATATATTTAATGGCCACAGAAGTGATGATAGATTTAATTAACTATTGAAAATCAGCTTGGGACCATTATGCTCTAGGCCAGGAGTGGATAAAGTAGGGTCCAGGGAGCACATTTGGCCTGTCAAGTCACCGGCTCCAGCTCACCGACAGCTTCAGGCATAGCCAGCTGCTGCTCTAAGCTTCCTGTTTCGTACAGTTCTCTGCTCTGGAGATCAGGAGGGCGGGGGAGGCTGGCTGTGCTGCTCCTGACTCTCTGCAAAATATCTCAGCTTCCACTGGCCAATTTACAGCTCCCTTTTATACCCAACCCTCCATCCTAGGCCCTGTATCTCTCCCATTAGTATCATGAAAGGGTGCAGCCCTTGACCACTTTCCAAATTCTTGGAGTGGCTCCCCATCAAAAATGATTGCCCACCCCTGCTGTAGGTGCTACAGAAGTGGAAAGCATTACAATGTATGCAACGCACTTACAGTGAGAAGACACCTTCTCAGTCATTACTATGCACGTGCATTCCAAAAAGGAAGAAATGCATTGGAACATTTATTTCCTATCTACAGTTCCATGACTTGTGTATGATGGTTAGAGAATGGGTCTAAAAAAAGAAGAAAATACAGTATGTCAGATGCTCATACTCTGGTATGGTTTACACTTAGCTCCTTTCACCCTGAAAGCTCAAATGGGCTTCATACTGTTCCAATGAAACACAGCAACTCTGCTGTATAAGATGGTACTCTCTGCACAGCCGCACGGAGTAGGGACATCTCTTATTCAAAGATATTGAGAAAATCCCATGGCACCGTTTGCAAGAGTTCGTTAGCTCTACATTTTGCAAGTCAAAAACCCTGCATAAGGGGAACAGAAGCATTTTCTGAGAATCAGGAATAAGGTCTTGAGAAATATTAGATATCTGCAGGACTAAGCAGGCTTACCTCAGAAAGAGCACAACAGATGCACATCCCCCTGCCAGCCCAAGTCAGCGGGCTGATGGGGAGCGAGGAGAAGGAAGAGAAGGGCAAGATTATAATCAAGTTCACCTTGCTGCTCCCTCTGGAGCAGGGGTAGGGAAACTTTTCTGTGTTGAGCACCACTGGTCCACAAAAAAAATCAGCTGGGAGCCATATAAAAGTGAGAAGATAAATAAATTAATTAATTAAAAAAAATCAAAACATCACAAAATCCTCACTGATGTGGCCCCTGACTGAGGCACCTCACTCCCCTCATGCTCCAGCACCATAGGCAGAAGACTGGAGAAAGGGGGGCAACCCCCAGGCAAGATTAATTCTTCTAGGGGCCCAGCATGGGAACAAAAATGGGAGTGTTCAGGTTTCAGTGTGCAGGAGGAGGCTGCTGGGGAGCAGGGGAAAGGAGCCTGGAGGGAGGCAGGGTGCCGAAGGGGGTTGGGGTGGGTGACTGGGGTCTCTGTGGGAGGGAGGGTGCAGGAACAGGCTAAGAGTGAGTGTTCTCAGTAGGAGAGAGAGGGCAAGAGTGGGCTTGGGTTTGGGGATCTGGGTGGGAGGGTGCATAAGTGGGCTGGGGACAGCAGTGGGGGCCTCAGGACCCAGCTGGAAGTGAGGTCTCTGGCAGCAGAGAGGGTGCAGAAACAGACTGAGGCTGGGGGTCTGGCTGCAAGGTAGGGTGCAGGAGAAGGGCGGGGGTAAGGGGTCTGGCAGGAAGGGCTGGGGGTGCTTACATTTATACACCACCACTGTCCCCTTCCCCAGCTTGGGAAATGGCGACAGCAGGAGAATAGTCTTTCCAGAGAGGTTTTTCTCCCGCCGCTGCCAGGCACCACCCCCACGTTGCTCTGATTGGCTGGAATTTCTGCCAATGCAGGCTGCGCTATGCTGCTGTTCCCCCCCACCACCACCCCCCCGTTGAGGGAGGGAAAGGAGGAGAAGCAGCGGCACCACTTTCCTGCCTCCTCACCCACTCTGTCAGAGCCAGATCCAGCCCTAGCTTGCTTGATCTGGCCCATGAGGTTTGGGGCTCCCCCACCCCACCTGCACCTTGACAGGGGCTGGATGCTGGGGAGGGAAGCCCAAAGCCTTGAGGGCCAGATTCAGGCAATCTGCACTACAGATCTGCACTGTGGATTGGGGGTTTCCCACCCCTACTCTAAAGAGGCCAGCACCGCACTTTGCAGCAACCCAGAGAAAACCTTGTGTTCAGGAGCCAGGTGTGTGGGAACTTTTCTGCTCCTGCTAGCAACAACAAAAACTTTAAGGCAGACATCAGAGAGGTGGCCGTGTTAGTCTGTAGCTTCGAGAACAACAGGAAGTCTTGTGGCACCTTAACTATAAGGTGCCACAAGACTTCCTGTTGTTCTTTAAGGCAGATGTACTTAGGGTTGGACAAGTCAAGTCATTCAAACATTCAATTTTACTCCATATTATAGTTTCCAGTGTAGCTACCACGAGAGGAGAGGTACTCATGATAAATTAGGGTGACAACATTTGCTCGGGTAGGGTGCAAAAGAACAGAGAATGACAGGGCCCTTTGCAGGGTGAGAAAGAGGAACGGATGAGGAAGGTGTTTGTTATCTTCTCCCTCCACCTTCTGTCCAGCTCCAGTCACAATCTAGTCCTTAGCATCCACACAGGGCCCGCAGGAATTCGGTTTAAAAGATTAGAAATGGTTTAGAAATTATCAGAATTATTTGCATTATTAAAGGAATGCCGTCTACTTCATCTAGTCCACTTAAAGTAAGAAATAAAATTATTTGTGAGGTATCTGCCACTGAGTCCTCATGCCAATTTCTATAGTTTCACAACTACGTTTTCCTATTTTTATTGATCTTTTTCATCTACTCTATCACTGTGTCAAAGACCCATACAAAACAAAGGGAGAAACACTCCCTGGCTGCGTAAGGGGAAAGACTGAATGAGAATGACTCCACAGTTCCAGCTCCCAAGCACACAGCAATGTCCCAAAGAACTCCACATTTCCTTAATAAGTTGCACTGGTACCTAGGAACTTCACTAATGGTCCAGGACCCCTTTGTGCAAGGTGCCATATGAATACACAACAGAAAGTCCCTGCTTCAATACCTTTTGGTTACAACTTAGCTGTTTCTTGTAACAATACAATGCAAATATTTTTCTGACAGAAGGAGGATTTCAGAGTTGAGCGTGACCCTTTGTTCAGCATTGCTTGGAACCTGTAACTCTTGATATACGGATAATGGAAATAAACACTTCTCCCTCTGTGCATCAATTCATGATTAAGCTTAACAAAATTAAAAACGACTGAGGGCATAACACCAATCGGTTTCTGTGGAGTGTTCATCCACACTGTCCATCTGGTTATAGTTTCAAAGTGATACAGATTAAATAACATGATTCATATGTGAAAAGGCTGAAAATAAACAGAATTTTAGTACCATTCAGTCGTAAACCAGCTAGCATTTGCTCTCTGCATGTCCTTATTATGTCCATAATAATTTTTTTTCCTTTGAGAGCAACGTATTAGGTGTTTAATCTGTACACCTCAAAATTAAAACCAGAAGGGGTTTGTTTTATTAATTTCTCCTCCTCCCACTCCCTCCCACCATTCCATCAACATTTTAAACTTGAAAAAGAGACACAAAAACCTAATTACTAAAAATGCAAGCACTCTTTTAAATATCTCATGAAGATAAATTTGTCATTTTTAATAAAGCCACTTAATAATGTGCTCTTTCTTTGAGGATAATGTTCACAAAAGACATGGCCATTAATGGCTTGCTTTTATGGGTGATTAACTAAAGTGGATTTGAGCCTTTGATGAGTACAAAAGCTGTTCACTGTGCATGCCATTCTGTGAACGTAAATTTAGGCCTATTCCAGGACAAGGCGACAGAAGCTCCTTCTCAACACTGAATATAAACATCCAACCTCACATACTTCACAAGGGTTGGGAATTCTCCACTCCTGCAATCTTGAACATTCTGTCATGTCTCTTTGAGGGGCACAGGGTAACAACTGCCTGAAGGAGAGTTTAAGATTACTAAAGAGCATGGGACAATAATGATCAATTGTTCTGTGGAGAGGAAAGGAAGTGATGTAATTGGCCTCATGGAGGGTTCCTAAGGACATCATTGTGCTGAGTTTCCTGAGCAGTGGCTGACTGAAATCCTTATCTTTTTGGGCAATAAATGCATGATACCATCACATATTGCAGCATGTTATTCAACTGTAATATATGGTCATTGACTAAAAGAGTCAAGCAGAGCAGTTGGGTGCACCTAAAGTTGCACTATTCACGTGAGGCCACTGAGATTACTACCAACATATGTCATATTGATGCACACCATAACTTTTCTGGTATTTGAAACGGAGAATAACTTCAACAAGAAAATTACATTTCGGGAGATTGGCAATAAATGAGCTATAGCAGCTCTCACATGGGTTATGAAGTTACCAGAACTTCTGAACAGCATTATATCCTTCATTTATTTGACTGCTTAATTGTAGTTCTTTTATATAGAGCAGATGTGGATTATGCAAAGATACCTATACCTATCTGCTCTGCTTATACACTATTCTAAGTTACGGTGTTCTAGTTGGGCAAGGGCAACATGAAGTTTGAATACGTTACAAATTTCTAGTGGCCTGGTGTCAGGAGCCAGGGCCACAGGATTTTAATCTTCAGACCTGAAACGCACTCTCTCTGTCACTCTGGTCAGGTCACGTATCATCTGTCTGTCCATTTCCACACCTGTAAAACCTACCTCTTACACGAGGTACTGTTAGGTTCATTGGCTGCCCATGAAGTTTTTAATCTTGACATCTAAACTCAAACACGATGACTGGCCCAAATTCCGCACTCCATATTCAGGTAAAATGGTAATTGAAATCAGAGGAGGAAACCTCAACTTAAAGCTACAATACTAGCAGAGCTTGAAGTGGTAGCAGCAAAGCAGAGTACACCTTTGGCTCCTCTACTAGGCAATGGCTTTAATGATCAATGCCAAGAGGCCCATTTAGAATATGTTGCTATTAAACCCAGTTCTTCCCCTGCTCTTTACTGAATAAGAACATAATGGCCACACTGGGTTGGACCAAAGGTCCATTTAGCCCAGTTTCCTGTCTTCCTACAGTGGCCAGTGACAGGTGCCCCAGAGGGAATGAACAGAACAAATGATCATCAAGTGATCCACCCCCTGCTGCTTATTCCCAGCTTCAGACAAACAGAAGCTAGGGACACCATCCCTACTCATCCTGGCTCATATCCCTACATGCACCCATCCTCCATGAATTTTTCTAGCCCTTTCTTGAACCCTCTAGAGTCTTAGCCTTCACAACATCCTCTGGCAAAGAGCTCCACAGGTGGACTGTATCTTGTGTGAAGAAATAATTCCTTTTGTACGTTTTAAACCTGCTGCCTTTTAATTTCGTTTGGTGACCCTTAGTTCTTGTGCCATGAGGAGTAAATAGCACTTCCTTATCTACTTTCTGTACACCAGTCATCATTTTATAGACCTCAGTCATATCCCTTATCATTTTAAATGTACAGATGAGATTACATTTTCCAGTGTTAATTACTTTGCTTTTATCAACATTAAATTTCATCTTCCATTTTGTCGTCCAGTCACCCAGCTCTGAGAGATCCTTCTGTAGCATTTGGCCGTCTGCCTGGGACTTAACTATCTTTGAGTATTGCTCAAGAGTGTAGCTTCTCCAAGATGAAAAATCCCTGTCCTTTTAATCTCTCCTCATAAGGAAGCTGTTCCATATCCCTAATTAATTTGTTGTCCTTTTTTAAACATTTTCCCATGCCAGCATACCTTTTTTTGAGATGAGGCAACCACATCTGCATGTGGTATTCAAGATGTGGGTGAAACATGGATTTACATAGAGACAGTAAGATATTTTATCTTATTATCTATCCCTTTTTTAAATGATTCCCAACATTCTGTGTGCATTTTTTTAACTGCCGCTGCTGATTGAGTGGATGTTTTCAGTAAGCTAGCCGCAGTAACTCCAAGATCTCTTTTAGGTAACAGCTAATTTAGATCCCATCATTTAATAGTTGGGATTATGTTTTCCAATGTGCATTACTTTGCATTTAACAACATTAAATTTCATCTGCCATTTTGTTGCCCAGTCTCCCAGCTTTGAGAGGTCCTTTTGTAGTTCTTCGCAGTTAGCCTGGAACTTAGATGTCCGAATATTGCTGAAGAATGTTGCTTTACCATATGTCTACACTGCGGCTGGACCTAAGTGCTAGGACCTCATGCGGTGGGGGTGGGGAGGATTCCAGAGCTTGAGCTGCAACCTGAGCCTGAAGTCCACAGTGGAATTAAATAACCCCAAGCCTGAGGCCCACAAGCCTGTGTCAGCTGGCACAGGACAGCCATGGGCTTTTAATTACTAAGGAGGCGTTACCCATGGTGATTTCATATTCAGCGAGATCCCTGAGCCAAAGTTTTTCCTATTAACTTCCCTGGAGTGTCCTTGTGCACTACCATGAGTGTTGTTTGCCTAAACGCTGACAAAACAGTTTCACTCACACATCTGCCTGGAGTCTTTTTTTCCCCCCAGGTGCTACTCGATTGCCTTACCCTGTAAAATGAAATGAAAGGGAAGTTACTGAAAACACTTGAGCGAGCTTTCAACAATTTCAAATTTATCTAACTGTGTGTTTAATTCCTATCAATCTGGGCTCTTATACGGTCACTCATCACCATCCCATCTCTGCTGGCTGTACAGCAGGAAGCATAATTTCACAGAGAGGATAGTTCTATGTTGTCATATTTCACATAGAGAATGGTTTTAGAAGATGTTGTGTGATTCACCAAACAGACTCCAAGATGTTTCATTTAGGAGAGACTACTACAACCATCTAAGTCTTATTTCTTGCATAAATACCAGGCAAAGAACTTCCCCCAGTAATTTCTGCATCAAGCCCATAACATCTGTTTGAGCTATAATATACCTTTTAGAAAGGTACCACGTCTTTAGATTAAGACTCTGACTGAAGCGACCATGTGCCCAGGTACCTTGTTTCAATATACCGTAAACTGGTCAATTTATTGTAAGTGCTTTCTTCAATGTTTTTAGGGCAGTTAGCACGAGGGGGTCCTGGGTTCAGAACTGGGGCTCCTAGGTGCTATCGTACTACAAATGAATAAATACACAGCAACAATACTGCAGTCAAATGTCAGACAAAATGAATATATCTATATCAGTCATTTGATCTGTAATAAAGAGCTACATTAATTTACGTTAGAAACTCCTCATGGCATGGACCAGGCCTTCCCTTCTATGTCTCATAGTACATATGGCATAGACGCAGCATGTGTCTCCATACCCTGAAATATAAGCCCAGGCTCAGGCTCAACCCTAACCTGCCTTCCATGTACACATAAATGACAGTAAGCCAGGACGCAGAACCAGGGATGACCACACTTACCAGCAGATACCGAGAAGGCTGACAGCTGTGCAAATTTATCTGACCAGTGGCCACTGCTGTGAGCAGATTAAGCAGCTCAAGAGCAAGTACCAGAAGACCAGGGACCAGAACTGCACCCCACCTCTGAAAACTGGCCAATCTCACGTCTGTTTTGTGAGGAATCTGCCAGTGGGACTGGGTGCTGAGCCCTGTGCGAAGCCACCCAGGGTGCCTGAAGATGTGACCAGCTGGGATGGTGGCCTGCTATTCCTTGAATCCAGCACAGGGACTTCTGGGAGCCTGCAACAGACTCCAAGTGAGGAGCATGAAGCAACTCTGTTGCTGAAACCAGTTCTGGAGCAGGCTGCGGAAAAGTGTCAATGGCAAACTCTGGATCCAAGCCCAAGGTCGACAGTATAAAAAATCCAAACAAACATACATATGATAAAGTCAATGTAATTGAGCAGCACCACAATGTAACAGGTTGGACCACAGGCATCCCCTTAGGATTGTCACCCAGTGTGCTGACCATGCAACTTAGCCCACCAACCCATCCTGTCCCTTGCTGGGTCAGAAGCTCTGGTCTCCCCAGCTCAAGGCACAGCGCTGAGTAACAGCCCCCCGGCAGAGCAACACAGACACTGAACCAGTTCAGCTCCAGGAATGCTCAGTTATAAGGCTGCTGACAGTACCCAAGAACACAGCCGTGGGTACTGTCTGTATCTCCTCCACAAAGAGGGCCAAAACCCCAAATATATCTGTTTTACTCTGTCCAGAAGTTTTACATAGAGAAAGATTATAAGTTCTCCCTCCTTATCAAAGAAAGAGATGCACAGCGGCTACCCCCCTCCCTCTGGTAACAATTTATGTTCGGCCTGGTAATAAAAGTGTTTTTATTAAGTAATGTAGAGTCTCAACATTCGTGAGGGTTCCGTGTTGAGAACCCTTGTGAATGCTGAATTTGCGAATATGGCAGCCCCCGGCTGCTGGTGCTCCCTGTCCGGGGGAGGTGGCGACTGCCGGCACTCCCAGCCCGGGGCCCCAGGGAAGCAGCGGCTGCCGGTGCTTCGTGCCCCAGAGCCCCGGGAAGCAGCCACTCACAGCCACTCACGAATACTGTGACCCTACTGTATAAAAAATAGGATTTAAGTGATTGCAAGTGGAAACAAACAAATCTAAGCACAAAAACCACACCGGCTACTTCTGATATGTTAAGAAACTTGTTATACGTAATTCTTACCCTAGCAGTTGTTCTATTCACATCTTTCACAAGTCAGACAGCCTTCTAACTTGGGCTCAATCCTTCCCCACTGTTCAATCTTAGATGTTTCCAGCAGATATCTTGGATGGTAAGAGGGAGTCTCCTGGTGTTTGACCACTCCTCTATTGTTTGGCTTCCTCGTTCATACTCCTCTTGCCCAAGGCAGGAATTCTCTGTGTTCAGTGCAAACTTTTTTCACCTTGAGTGAAAAAGTACCAGATCCAAAATGGGGTCCAGCATTGGGTGGCCTGGCCACATATCTTTATACGACCAACCACAGTTTGGGCTTACAGGAAAAACAAACCTATCCACAGGTCATTGTCTTGATCACCCAGCCAGTGAGTTCCTAAAGTATCACTAATGGCTTTTTACTAGGATACCTGGACTAATAAAACAGGCTCCTACTTAATATTTCTACCTTCACATACAAGAAAAATACAGCACAAAACCAGGATATATAGATTCTGCACATTACAACTTTTAAAATGACATGTTACAGGGCACACTTGGCATACTTTGCATAAAGCATCTTTGAGTTATGCATACTCATAAGCCAGTTTTCATAAAGTATGAGGGAGAGGTATAATGAACAGGATCAATGTCCAGTTACTGAACATCACTATCCTATCGCAGGGTGCCATTCACATTATCTAATTAAGAGATAATGGTACACATATAACTATTTTTGTGTTCCTATCACAACAGAGCACATGCACCTAATCATGTAATTATTTGAAATCCATCACTAAACTTTAACCTCCTCGTCTCTAAAGCTGAAGCCAGCAGATCTCCGTCTGGGGGAAAGATCGTCCTTTTCTCAGAATACTTCAGCCTGTGTATAGAATCTATTTTGGAATTTCAGTAAAATAAATTAGAAGTCTTAAGCATGATGTTATAGTTTTCCAGTTTCTTTCAATATTATACCGAACAGCATCAAGGAATTACAGATGTCGTATTGATGACTGTACTAGGCAATAGGATTTGTGTAGGTACTCAAAGGATTAAATAGTAATCCTATTCTAAATGGTTTGGTTTACTGTTTGCTTGGCAACTTCTGGAAGTCAAACAAACATGTGATAAATGTTTTCCTAAACTGAACTCAGAGACAAGTAGACCTTCTTTCCACTGTACATACCATTTGTTTAGCAAACCAGTGCATATTTTCCATCCATTTATGTTCACTGACACCATGTACACAACTACATGTGCCCTTCTTCTCCTACACTGCATTCCCGCTAAACCTCATTAACTGAAACAAAGTAGTGGAAGACCTAACAAGTGGCCATGCACGTAAAAACAGTATGTTGCTCTACAATCAACTGTAAAAAGTGACATTGATTTTAAAAGGCATTTAAAAACTGCACCAAGGAATCCTATGGCTTTTTGACAGGCACTTTATATATAAGTTATGACAAACACAGTAAATTGTTGTGTAATTTAGAGTCATCACATTTCAGGTTTGCATTCACTGAAGCAAGGTCCATTATTTTTAACGCCCATCTGGCTCTGTCCTGATGTGATTTTTCAGGGTCAGAGCACCACCTGCCACAAGTACAACTCATGGAAAGAAATTCCTGTGAGGCTCCTGTCTTGGAAACCCCTCTCACATTTCACAGGGGAAGTAGAGTTTGCCACTCCCACTCTGAAGGCCACTGAGCCTGCCCCTGACATTGCATACCTTGGGGATCTACAGCTATGTCTCCAGCATCAGCTCTGGATCATATCCCTGCCTTCCTAGCATCGCAGCTACATTGCACATATGCTACCAAATACTCTCCTTGGCCACAGCTGCCCCTAGCATTTCCAAAGAGAAGATTCGCAAGTCTTAGGTTGCATTGTCATTTCTGACCTCTGTGATCTAGCACTGTCAGGATCTGACTGGTCCCGAACAAGAGAATTTGCCAGACCAGGGGAGGTCCCCTGTCACAGGCCCCCCATGCCCACTGCCAGCTACCAGCTGGTTACTGCCCCAGCAGGCACCCTGCATCTTGGCCTCTTCCAGCCTCTTCTTGCTCACCCAGCTTCTGTCAGCTTCCTGGGTGGTCTGCATTCTGGCTCCTGCTGCAGTGCTCTGGCCCTGCACAGCCATGGGGCTCCAGCCCCACACTCCCCAAGGCTACCAGGGGACTCTGGGTTGCCATCCCTGTTGCCCCTTGCCTTGTCTGGCCCTTCTGCCCTTAGGCTCCAGGGCTCTCTTGTCTGGCCGGTTTTTAGTGGTGCAACTTGTACTCTTTGACATTCATCTTCACTAATTTATTCCCAACTCCACACCAGCAGAGGGATCCCTGTGAGATCCAGAGAGGAGGAAAAACAACATCATAAACATGAGTGATTTCCCCTTTCCATAAAAAAAGTGGGAAGAGCCAAGGCACGGGGTGGGCCATAATTTTTGATGGGGAAGGGAGGCGCTATAAGAATTTGGACAGTGGTCAAGGGACAAACTCTTCCATGATATTAATGGAGGAGGTGTAGGGTCTGGGATCGAGGTTGGGTGCAGAAGAGAGTCATACGCTGTGCAACGGGAAGCTGAGATATTTTGCAAGGGGTTGGGAGCAGTACATGCAGCCTATTCCTACCTAACTGCTCTCTGCATAAGGTGGTCTGCAGCCAGATCTAGTAGCTTGGTGGTCAGATCTGGCCCACAGGCTGTATTTTTCTCACCCTTGGTGTAAGGCCTCCTCCTCCCTTCCTGGCCATTGGTATGTGTGAGATGACCTGTACCTAGTTTTGATTCAGTCGTCAAAAGGGCTAAGCAACTCTGGAAGCCAAAGGGAAATAAGTAAGTACCAAATGACTTCTAAGTAAGAGGGCCTCAGGATTAGCCTCTACTGCATAAGAGTTTCTACATATACATACTCGTATTACATGAGCTGAGAATGCAGTCCAGATCTTGCATATTTTTATTTTCATTTATATCATCAAACATATGCTAAGCAACAGAGAGTGCAAGCCTTAAGCAGCAGCACGAGAGTGTCCAGGTTTGTAGCAAATATAATGTGCAGAACAAAAATCATATCTTGGTTCCCCATACTGCAAGGGACTAACTGGCTCTTCTCTGATGCAACTGTTATAAGGTTATAAGCACCTCAGAAGATCTTGAGTATACACTTAAATTCCCATAGCAGATCTGTGCATTACTTCATTCTTCATAGACCTTGCATCTCCCTCTATATTTATAGATATAATCACCTTCTAGACACTTGGGAAAATGTGATACAATGCTCATTGTTCCCATTCCTCAATCACTCAGGCAGCTGACATGTATATTCCTGTTAAGGGATCTGTTCTCTAGAAATAATCCAAGTCATATTTTCTCCTTAATTACCTACAATATTTATTTTAAAGACAGCGCACCGAAAAGTCTACTGTGTCCATTTTTTCATGTTGGTTACACTGCAACAAAACATTTTGGTTGGAAGGGAAAAGAATGTCTTAAGTTCATAAAGCTAAAACCCAAGATGCACAAAACCAAAGCATTCCAAAGTTAAAAATAATCATTTTGAACTGCAAGAGCCAAGCTGTAATTTTGTGTTGTTCAGCATATCATGGTTTATATAGGGCCAGCACAATAAATCAAACCTCACCTAATTAGAGATACTACTGCATATCTAACATTATTCAGACAAATAATTAAAACAGGACAATCCATAATGCAAGCCAGATATGTTTACTAAAATACGTTCTTTTCAGTGTTTTTTTAGCTTCACTGTTGCTTGCAGAGCTTTCACATTTACTAAATTACAGACCTGGAGCTTTTATTTTAGTCTGACCTCACTTTCAAGGAATTCTTCAATTAACTTAACAGTGCTTTAAGATCTTCATCCAATGAGAAAACAATCTGTGGTTTCTAACTCTTCCAATGCCAATGGCTGCCATCCATGGGTGACTTTCAGACATATTTTTCAGAGCCAGGCTGTGTTTGCTTAAAACCAACTAGTTGTCACAGTATTTTGACAAGCCATATATATATATACACACACATAGATAGATATAGATATAGATATATAGATATAGATTTCTTACTTTGAGTTGATTGTTCTGGTTTAAATTATGTTGTGCCGTAATCTGTTCAAAAAGTGCCAGTAAACCTGATAATTCCTACTAATTTATCCATCACAAATTGTTCTTTTATTGAAAATAATTATGTTTACTGGCACTTTTTGAAGGGATTACAGCAAAACTTGGTTTAACCAGTACAATCAACTCAAAGTGAAAAGTACTTATTAGTCATTGTTACTAAATCGTCTGTGCATTTGCTGATCATTTGTGACCCACTCTTTCTTTTTTTATTTTTTAAATTGTAGATTTTGTTGAAAGTAGCTAAGGTTACAATCAGTGGAAATGCAGGAAGCATTTTGAATTGCTAGATATCCAGCAGCTAGTGCACCAATCATTTACGATATGCAAGATGTCAAACCAAAAGCCAAATACAGTTTCATGAAAAGGATGAACTTGAAGACAATTGTATGCTAAACAACAGAGGCCCTTCACCTAAACCTTGAGTTTTGTTCAGTATTTTTACTGGTCCTTTTTAAAAAACCCAAAACATACACATTTTACTTATCAATCACACCAAAAGATGCAGGGTTGAAATATTAAGTGAATACCAGGAGCTAGGTTTCGATGATTAATACAGCAACCTAGAAGAAATGAAAATACCAAGAAAAGCAAACAAATATCTACATGAGTTCAGTACCAGTTTAACTTGGACACACACTTTTATCAAATGTTAATCAATAAAAATCATGGAAAAGTTTTAATTTACTGTAATATTTTAATTTGTTAGGAGTCAAAATGAACCAAACGTTGAACACTACCACATGTAGTGCATAAATATGTTTTGAAAGACAGGGTAAATGGATTTCCTGCAAGTATATGCAGAGTAAACAGGTGAACAGAAGGTTCCTTCCAAAGTTTTGCTGAACATATTTTAGTTCAAGATAGTATTACACCCAATGTTGACAAATAGAACTAGAGGAACGTTGGCAAGGTAGCAGGAGTATTAAGGCCAATGGTGTATCTGGAGTCATTTAAAAGGATCTGATCTCTAGAAATAATCCAAGTCTTTTTTTTTTTTTTAAATACTTATCTATAGTCGGACACACAGCTATAATAGTTCCTACAAACCAACAAGTAAGCTAACAGGGCTGCTCACTACTTGGAAAGCACATTACTCAATTTTCCTTCCTTTGGTTCTGTTTCGTAAGCCTCGCTCCCAAAATGTCCCTGGTGAGGCACAGTAGGAAGCACAAACCTACAGCCCTTCAGCTCATGCATTTATGCAGGCTACAGATTAGAACAAGTAAAGGCAAGCCACAGAAAGGTAGCCGTGTTTGTCTGTACCTTCACAAAACAAAAAAGCAGTCATGTAGCACTTTAAAGAGTAACAAAATAATTTATTAGGTGATGAGCTTTCCTGGGGCAGAGCCACTTCTTCAGATCTGGGAATAGTTAGGCAAGCATTAGGCATAGTCCTACAATTTAAACAGCAGCAAATCTCAAGCCCTTGAAAGGAGGAGACATGGAATTATGTTCTCAGTAGCTAATGAGGTGATTAGTTATCTGCTTCACTCTTTGGCCTTATTCTTCCTGACAAGCATGAGTAGTTTGCAGTCTGCACACGAGCACTTGCTAATGCAGGACCATGTTCTCTTTGACACTTTTTATTTTGTGCTCCATACCCATGCTGTACCCAATCATACCCTTTATCTTCACCAGACAGAAATTACATTATCACTGTTTCAATGGACAGCAAACACAAAACCACAATTACTTCTATCAAGATCTGCTAAATAACCCTGCTAGGGACATGTTCTGGCCCAGAATTACTGAATCAAGATTTCTCAAGTTCTTCCACATCTCCCCATAGACTTGCCTACCTGCTTATTCATCTGACAAACCATTTTTTAAACAATGGTTAATACATAATCTGTGAACTATTATTTCGGTTGGTTTGATTTACAATTAAAACAATCAAGGAAACAAACCTGAAACCTCATTTCTGTTATTGTGTGCCATCAACTACTTTGTAAAGTAAATTTGGGTTTGAAATAACTAGCTGTCAGGACAGAAACATACAGAATAATCTTTGTTTTAGGATAACATTTGGGATCACGAACATACACATTTCCACTCATCACCAGCAAGTGACTGTTGATCTTCTAACATAACCCCAGAATTTCCTAGAATTATTTCTGCAAGCAATAGTAAAAACTAAAAGATGTAACCTCCCCAAAGCAAAGCCACAGTCCTATTTTTGTAACGTGTTTTTGAAGCCCTGTGCTTATAAAATGAAATATTTTCATTCTCATGTGTAAACTTGTACAGATTGCTTGCTATTGATCTTCTGAGTCATGTTTCTGGCAGTAAATTAGTAACCTACTAGAAAATATAAGTGCTATAGAAAAACTGATGTAATGTATTAGTAATTTAAGCCTGCATTTAACTCTTTCAAAATATCAGCAGGAGAAAATGTCTGTAAAAAATAAGGATATTCAAAGAAATTTGCTTGGGGGCAGTATCTGTGTTTCTTCTAATGTTTTCCATCCATTTTGGTATGCGCACCAAGGCCTGGGCCAATGTGCCCCACCCACAGAAACACATGCTGGTGACATGCTGTGGGTGCTTTGATAATCAGTGGGTGGCCCCTGAATCTCTCCTGAGTGGCCGCCCAAGCAGTCAGCTGACAGAGAACACTGGGCATGAGTCAAGCTACTGGTGAGTGGGGGTGGGGTGGGGGTGACCCTTTAAAATGCACTCCTTCCAGAAAGGCATCAGTGGTCTTTGGCAGAAGACCCCAGCCACATCACCCTACCACAGGAAAGAAACCCTGAGTTTCTCCCCACCCATTCTCCACCTCAGCTGGTAGGTAGGGAAAGGGGAGGGCGGGATTCTAAGAGCTGCACTTTAAAAGAGTCACGTGTTGCAATCTGGACACCCCTGGAATACAGGTTAAAGAAAATCTGGCACATTCACACACCATGCCTGGAAACACATCTGCCATAGATATCTGTACACAGCATATACAGTCTTCCTCTGCCTGACGGGGGTAATTCGTTCCTGAAAAACCCCTCGTAGGGTGAATTCTTGTAAGTCGAAAACATAATTATCTTTATTTTCAACGTGAAAATATTTTATGTGCTCCTGAGCCCCAAAATTTACACCCATTTATGCTAAAACACCACCAAATCCCATTAAAATGAACACAATTACTTCAACAGTTAACATTAGTTATCATAACATAACCTGACAAGGCATTTTCCCTTCATTAATTACTCCATAATATGGCTGTTTACTTTTCAGGGGGCTGTCCCGGGTGCAGAGACAGGGCTGCGAGGGGAACTGAAATCGAAGAGCACCTGGGAGCAGGGGCGCAAAGCCGGGTAGCTGCCCACTGCTGCAGAAGTGGGGCCGGTGCAAGGGGTGGGCAGGGCAGAGCAGGGCACGGGGAGGCAGCCTGGCCTGAACACAGCTTAGGTTAAGTGGGGAGGGGGCAGTGCCAGGGGCTGGCCGGGCGGGGAGCTAGGCAGGCACAGGGGGCCCCGGCTGGCGAGGGGCGATGCCTCGCTTGTATGGGGCTCCGCGGCAGAAAGGCCTCGCCGGCAGCAGCCGAGGCAGCAGTGGCAGGCGAGCCAGGCACTAAATGGGATGGAACACTGCAGGGGGTGAGCAGTGCCCGAGGCACTGGGTGGACGGCGGCATCCCCCCTCTAGCCACCTGGGGGCGGCGAGCGGCAGCGGCGGGGCTGGGATGGGCTGTGCACCCAGCATCCACGTCTCACAGAGAGGCGTGATCTACTGCCAGGACTCGGATGAGTGTACCTCCCCGCACCGCACCGCTGCCCCCCTGCATGGCCTCTTCATCAAGACAGACACAGTCGACTCCATCCCCTCAGTGCTCACCTACCAGAGCCTCGCGCCGCCAGGAGCGCAGGGAGCCCGTGGCTGCCTTCTGGGCCGGGGCATGCCGCTGCTGCAGTGCTGAGGCAGAGACCCAGACCAGCCACAGCAGTGTCAAGGTAAAGGCGGAGGTGGGCCAAGGCGCCTGGGGCAGCGACTCCGTGGATGGGCGCTGTCCCCTCCTCTCCCGGCTCCGGAGGTGGGCACCCGCTGTGGCTAGCTGGGGGCTCTGGGAAACCGCCGCCAGGCACTGTGGAGAGATGCGCCGGGGGGGCAGCAGCTGCGGGCAGCCGTTGCCTGAAGCTACAGCCTCTCTCCCGCTGCAGGGCGGCCACATGCCGCTGAGGCACACAAAATCCAAATCAGTCCTCATAAATGCAAAGAAATGCCTGATAAGCCGAAGTAGGGGTATTGAATGAAACTCCTTGTAAAGTCAAATTCTCGTAACCCGAATGGGCGTATCTCGGGGTATGACTGCATATACGAACTAGATGTGCGTCTCAGGCCAAATGCTGCCTCTACTCTTACACAACCCAGAACAGATGCTCACCAATACCGTAAGGCCCAGGAGAATCCCTCATTGGAGAAACATTCCACCATCCTGACCACAAACTCATCCAGATATTTCTGCTTCTACCAAAACTAATCTACTGGTGGGAGAAACTGAGCATACAGGACATTGCCAGCTCAGTGACGTAGGTATCTACAAAAGCCAAATGGGCAGACTGTGTCCCTTGCATGAGGTAAGGCTTGAGACTTAGCTGGCGCTGGCAAAGACAGCAAAAATCATCATGCAAATCTCCTGCCCTTTGCTCTTCTCATGCCTGTATATGCTCCCAGAACACATATCATAGACACTACAGTGGTGACCTGAAAACACCATCTAACAGGTGGAAAGATAGCAAGGGAGCACACCCATACCTTCAGAGCAGTTGAGGACTTGGACACACAATTGGCATTGATTTTGGTGGAGCGCTAAGGATACATTCTGAGTAAGTATCGTCCAATAATTATTTGATTGTTGGATGAAGTTCTTTAGCCTGTGCTATGCAGGAAGCCAGACTAGATAAACATAAAGGTCTCGTCCAGCCTTAAAATCTATGGAAATTCAGATGGCATAGTTTAAAGATGAGATCTCATTTCCTAGCATGTATTACTTTATTCCTTTATTTTATTTTTAGTCTTTTATAAACATACAAAACTCAGACAAATACACAGTGCATAGAAGCACAGAAAACGTACTCTCCGTCATCTCAGATGCAAACAGCTACATACTGTCCAAGTGACACACAGTTTTGACCAAGAAGATAGCAGTATCAGTGTTTCCATAATTCTTTATGAAGAATTATGGGATTCAAAATGTCTCTTTCCAGCATTACCTCATGCCTGGGCCTCTCACTGATTAATTAAACTATATACATATAGAAAAAGCAAACATCAGCACTGCAATACTATGTACCAATGTACAGTATCTTTGGCAAAAAAGAAACGGCCTGCTGTTCTCAACCAAAAGTCAATTTCCATAAGTTAATTGTGAATTGTAACCAGACAAGATCTCTTTTCTAAAACACTTCCCAGCAATAGGCAAAATATGTCCAATACACAGGAAATCATATTTATAGTTGCATTACTCTCTGCAATACACCAATTCTCCTCTCACTAGGAGGACCAGTGAGAATTTCTAAATGAATGGTTTTCTCCCCAGGATTCTTTCATCACAACATACAATAGCTAATTCTAGAGTCAATACCGGTGAGGAGAAGGGAAATATAGCAGAGAGATCCCTTTCATTGCTAAAGCAACCTTAAAATAATGAACTATCAGACTTCTCTACTCAAGAGAGCAAGCTCTGAAATCCTGTTTTTGTAACCCGTTGGGTACATCTACATGGGCAGTCTCTGTTGACAAAATTGGGCTTTTGCTGAAAAACTTGCCAAGCATCTACACAGGTAAAGCATTCTGTTGAGAGTTTGTCAACAAAACTCACCTGTTCAGCCAGCAGTGTTATTCTTCTCCCCAATCAAGTATAACACCTCTGTCAACAGAGGGAGCTTCCGGTCAGCCGTTGTCAAGAGAGGGCAGGGCAGTCTGGATGCTCTCTGTTGACAGAGCAGCTTGGTCTTTCGAGTATGTGTAGACGTTATCTGTTGACAGAGCTACAGCCAAGGTCTTTCTGTTCACACTGACCTCCGTTGACAGAGGCTGACCGTGTAGACGTAGCCTTTGTCTCTTCATTAAAACCACACAGCAGTGAGATTCTTAAGCATGTACTTAAGTTTAGCAGAGGAGAAATCCAATATTACTCAGGTCCTTAAGTATCTCATTGACTTAGGGCCTAATCAAGTTACAGCCTCATCTGTACCTGCTAATTATAAACTCTTTTAATATGCCTACATTTTTAATATTGAAAATAGGGTAAAAGTCAACAAAAGCATTAATGTGCAACTGTCAAATGCTCTTACAAGCATTTAAGCACACTCAATTTCCTGGCAGTCATCTTTTCCTCATGTTTTTTGCTATGATTCAGAAAACCATACACCAATACTAATGCAAGCTCCACTCTGAAAAGCAGAAATGTAACATTTCAAAGCTTTTAATAAAGATAAATTAATACTTTACCACATGAGAAATTCAATCAGAGGCACAAGCACTGCAAGAAGAGTTCTTACCTAAAATGAAGAAAAATAAGAATCATCACTAAATATAAGAACAGAGAGAAAGCTGTGTTAGTCTATATACTATCAAAACAAAAAAGCAGTCAAGTAGCACTTTAAAGACTAACAAAATAATTTATTAGGTGAGCTTTCGTGGGACAGACCCACTTCTTTAGACCATAGCCAGACCAGAACAGACTCAATATTTAAGGTACAGAGAATCAACATCGTATATGCCATCATGTGCCAACAATGCCCAGATGCTTTGTATATTGGACAGACTTCAAACTCTCTTAGACAAAGAGTTAATGGGCACAAAACAGACATAAAAACACTCCTGATCCACAAACCTGTTAGCTGGCATTTTAATGGAGTGGGCCATTCTGTTAATGACTTTAGAGTTTGTGTGTTACTGAAGAGAAATTTTGACAACATCCTTCAAAGAGAGGCTGCTGAACTCTCTTTCATATTCAAATTTGACACATTAACACGTGGTTTGAACTGAGATTGGAATTTTCTGGGTCACTATAGGGGCTCGTTTGCATACTTGGCTTAATTTAATTCTTGACTCCCCCCCACACCCCTCTACTCTCTGATTTGCTCACCTTGATAACTTTTCTTCTGATTTGTCCACCTTGATTACTGTTTTTGGTTCTCTATTCCTTAAATATTGAGTCTGTTCTGGTATGGGTAAGAAGAAGTGGGTCTGTCCCACGAAAGCTCACCTAATAATTTATTTTGTTAGTCTTTAAAGTGCTACTTGACTGCTTTTTCGTTTCACTAAGTATACTGTATCACACTTTAAAAACACCAATAATTCCAAAATAATGATTTGTGCATATCATGACAACCACTGATCAGCCCCAAGTAAAAAATCCAACAGATAACTGCCATTTCTTTGACCCAGTAATTAACATTATCAGGAAAATCACTACTGTATACAAACAAGCAATAAAGTCAAACCCAATGAAACCCAAGTGACCGGTTAAAAAAAGGTTGCTTAATAAATTTGGGGTTTCAATGAAAATTCAGACAAACCTGTACTGAATACCAATGTGGAGACTCTAAGGGTGTGACTTAATAGAGAGGCTTGCTTGATGGAGATGAAGTTCCTTCACTGAGATTTCATTGTGTTTAAAAATTGGACAATACTATGTATTTATTTGAATACACATGCATATATGGGTTTTGCATGCAATCATGTGTCATATGACAGTGTCTTTTATTGCTGGTCCTCCTATGTCAAGTTTTAGTTGAAATGATTATCAAGTTTTATAAAACAACTGTGATTAAAGTAATTTTGTTTGACAGCAAATTTCATTTTCACTGCACCACCCCTTTCTTTCCCTCTTAAGAGTGGCCAATTTTGAAAATGGGCTGGAGACCAAAAACTGAAAAAGCAGGTAGGCTGCATCTACCCTGAATTACCCTTTCAGAAGGGGAATGCAAATGTGGCTGAGCAGAAATGCAAATGAGGACCCACTTTACATATCATGTACCTCATTCACATAACGGTGGCCATATGCTGTTCCAGAAGTACTGTTTTGTTTTTTGGGGGTTTTTTTTGGGGGGGAGGGGGAACCAAGCACTGTAGACAGGGTTCATTTGAAAACAACTCCCGTTTTTGAAAGAGCCCTTCTTCCTGAAAATTACGAGGAAGAAGGATGCTTTCAAAAATGGGGTTTCCCTTTGAATGAAGCCCTTCTACACTGCTTGTTATCTTTGAGAAAACAGCACTTCTGGAACAGCAAGTGGCCACTATTATGCAAATGAGGAATGTCATATGTAAATCAGCACTTATTTGCATTTCTGATCAGCTGCATTTGAATTCCCGTCAAAAGGGAAATGTAGTGTAGATGTAGCCATAAAGTTTTAGTATTTCATTAGGAAAAAATCAATTTTAAAAAATATTGAAACTTTCACAGAAATGTTAGTTTTCCAAAAACGCTTCTTCAAAAAGTTTCAAAACGAAAAATGGCAACCATCTCTAGTTGTTATAGGTTAAGAAAAATCTGGGTCGGGGAGAAGAAAGGGTTTTTAAAATAATTTTTGAACTGCTTTTTTTTTCTTCTGAAACCTTTTTGCAGGTCCTAAATACCTGTAGTGAACATTAGTTATCTTGCAAGCCATGGCATCCAGCAAAATCTCCATAACCAATGATGAAAACGTACTTTGTTTGTTCAGTGAGTGTATGGCATGTCTCCGAAAAGGGCCGTAATTTTTGGAGTTTCAAGTACCCACACTACACACCCCCGTATTATATATTATTGAAAAGCTCATTTTTATGTCCCTTTAGATAAAGCATGATGCAGAACTATCAAGTGGTGCCTGCAGGGGAAATGAAAAATAGAAATGTGCCCTTTTTTATATAGTTCCACAAACATTGCAACGTGACTATATTTACAGTTTTTACCATTTAAGTTTATTTCAGTACTTTAATGGGATGTTTATTCGTCAAAGCTACCAAACGACAATGTATTAAAACATTTCTATTGGTTTTGCATGGTGAATATCAACATTTTGCAATATGCTAACAGGAAATGTTTTCAACTCATATATTCCTAATTTTTAAAGTATCTACACATTTTTTGTATTTTCAATGAAAATCTGATGATCAGTCAGTCTTACACTGAAGACTGTGCACCAATAGACAGATATTGCATGCCTTCAGTTTGTATGTTATAGAGGTTTGATATAAATGTATGTGAATTTCTAATGTAATCCTACTCCATTTGTAAGCTTTTTTACATAAAATGTAGCATCTAGTATTGTGATGGAGAACCTACGCTAGCGAGTGGGCTTCGTTTCAATGGGCTGCAAGACTTTCATAACAAAGCCAGCTTCCCAGGATAGGGTAGTCTTGCTAACTGCAACTGAGTACTTAACACTTGTGGGATATGCTGAGTGAACTATAGCTGTACTTTGATGGGATGGAGAGAGAGAGCATTATACAGCTCTCACATCAATCTGATGTGCATTCATCGTGTGCCTTTACTTTACATGCCTGTAACTTTAGTAATACTAGTAGGAAACAAATTATGCAGACAGAAACCACCCTTTGTGTGGGCAACGGTAAACCAAATGCCTTGTGGGCCACACACAGAACCCCAATGGGCTGCAAGTAACTGTGTCTGTAGTCAAACCAACCTTCCCTGAAAAGAACTCTGTACATGCCAAGGCAATTAAAACTATGGCCACCCACTGAGATCATCACGATAAACAAGATGGCACTGGTGATGTTGATTAGCCATCACTCCAGAACTCCTAAGATATGTCTAAATGAGAGACTTTTCCCGGCAAAACTGGGCTTTTGTCGGAAAAATGTGTGGAGCATCTACACAATACTTGTCATATCTGTTGACAAAACAACACATCTGCCAGCAGTGTTATACCTCTGCACCTTCAGGTATAACGCTTGTCTGGACAGTTTCTTGTCAACAAAACAGCTGTATAGACACTCCAGAGCCCTTTTGCCGACAGACAGGGCTTCCAATTCAATGGGCAGCCCTGTTTGCAAAGCTTCCAGTCAGCCGTTCTGTCGAGAAAGGGCCGGGCAGTCTGGTTGCATTCTGTCGACAGAGCGGAGTGCTCTTTTGATCTGCTTTTATGTGTACATTCACTCTGTCAACAAAAGTTTTGCCAGGAAATCCCTTCTGATAGTAGTGTCTGTTGACAGATGCTTCTCATGTAGATGTAGCCCTAGATTTCAATAACACCTGTACACGTGTATTATTAGGGCTTGTGTACACTTGTCTACACTATGGGGAAGATCGATGCTGCTGTGGTCAATATTCCAGGGTTCAATTCAGCCTTGTAGAAACGTTCTTAATCAGACCCTGAGGGTGCCCATTTGATTGCATACACCTTTGCTGTCGCTATCACGAGGAGTAAGGGAAGTTGATGGAAGAAAGTCTCCCATGAACCTCCCACAGTGAAGCTGCACCAGAAATTCAACCAAAGGGTACATTAACTCCATCAACTATGCAATTCTTGTAGCTGGAGCTGCATATCTTTGGTTGGCTTTCTTTTCTCTGGTGTAGACCTGCCCTTAGTTTTCTGTTTATCCTTTAGATTGTTGTGATGCTTTGAAGTTACAAAGAAATTCAATGTTATGTCTTGAAATAGCACACGGAGTTAAACTAACATAAATGATTGCAAAGATTTCAAAGTGGTCACTGTAATGTGTTGATTGTGTCACTGCTTATCTTCACTTCTGTAGTAACAGCACAACTTGTTAGCTTCACATCATGCCTCATCTTAAAGTAGACATGATAAGCTTTCAAATGATACATGCATGTAATGCGTATATTAAGTTGACCATAGTGATGATATCTGTTGCTCACCTATAAACTCCTTTATCACTGGGTTCCCTTACCAAAGTTCCCCTACATCAATATGCACGAATCTGTTCATGGCATCTCAGTTTTAGAGTTGCTGGTATACAAGGGAGGGGTGTGGCCAACACCACATCAGACTGCCTTTAGAAAGCCTGAGACAAGAACACACTATTTGGGATTGTAGAGAAGTGCTTTATCCACTCATCGCCCACAGCTCTGCTCCTCCTCCTGGTCTTTAGTATTTAGCAACCCACCCTCCCCACGGTACACAGTGAAAATGACAAGAGAGCCAAAGTTTAGGGAAGGAGAAAGCGTAACCTGGATAAAATAAACAAACAGAACCAGATCTGCTGGTGAGCTTTTATTTCTTCTTTTAAAAAAAGTTTGTTTTACCAATCAAGTAGTATTTAAGTGAAGAAAGAAAGGGGCTTTCCTACCCTCTGAAGCAGTTTCTTGGTAGTAAATAGACATAGACCTCTTCTGTTGCATCACACATACTGGGAGGGACTATCCCAAGATAAAAGTCTTTTAGAAGAAAAAAACCCACCAGATTCCAGGCTACAGAACTTTATATATACCCCACACAAGGCTGTCCAATGCAATATGGGACATATTTTTAATGGAAAAAAATGCAGAATCCTCCAGCGTAACAAAAATGTACAATCTTATCACCACTAAACCAGACAGTCAAATGGCCTTTAAAATGTAATTTTGCACATAACATAGCTTGGCATGTTGAATTTAATTGTGGACTATCATTTAACAATTTGTACTGCACGAACACACAAGAGGAAAGCACTTGCCCCCAAGATCTTACAATGTAAATATACAACATCTGCTTCCAGGTTTTTGGCTGCTTTGTTTCTATCTGCTGAAGACTGTACTTTCATTTTTTTCCTTTGAGTATCTCCTGGTCATTTCAAATGCACAACACCTGTTGTGCAATGCTGTTGGTTTCGTTTCTGGTTTTCTTTGTTGCTTTTTTGCCCATAAAATTAATTTACATACTAAGCATGCAAACTCCAAGCCAACAATTAGAAGACCAGGTGCCAGAGCTTTCACAGATTCTCTGCAGAACATAAGAATACCACCATATAACAAAGATATTTATGTCATCAGCATGCTTCCTTTGGTTTTATTACTACACATGTGATTTATACACTTCATATGGCAACAGAAATATGTAATACTTGATCCCATTGAGAAAGATGGATTTTTTTTTCTTCTTTTTTCCGGAGGAAACATCACAGTGGGTTACTGACATATGGTTTTCTACTTAATTTAAGTAGCAAAGTGAAATTTCACTTCAGCTGGCCTGTTGATAAAGTCCTTCCTCAAGATTTCAGGTGATGGCTGGGTCTACACTTGCCCCCAACTTCAAAGGGGGCATGTTAATCAGAGTGACAGAAGATTACTAATGAAGTGCTGTGGTAAATACGCAGCACTTCATTAGGCTAATTCTCCCCGTGGCAACTTTGAAGTGTCAGACTTTGAAGTGCTGCACGTGTGTAGTCTCTGGCACTTCGAAGTGCCTGTGCTACTTTGAACTGCCTTATTCCCTAAAATTTTGAGGAGTAAAGGGGCTTCAAAGTAACACGGGTACTTCAAAGTGCCCATGGCTACATGCGTGCCAGCACTTCGAAGTCTGACGCTTCAAAGTTGCCATGGGAGAGAATTAGCCTAATGAAGTGCTGCGTATTCATCAAAGTTGGGGGCAATTGTAGATAAGCCGGATGTGTTTTTACACAATAAAGAGAAAATATCAAAATGTATTGAGTTGAAACTAAAGCAGATTTTATAAGCTTTTTTCAATATCTGTTAGTCTATAAGGTGCCACAGGACTACTTCTTGTTCTCGACGATAACAGACTAACACAGCTACCTCTCTGATACTGTCCCTTTGTGCATATGTACTGTATTAGGATACAGTAATCTTAATTTCATGATCACTGATCTCACAAATGCACTAAAATTTGTCCCATCATTTTATAGCATCTTGAATTTAGAACACACTCTTACAGACTTAAATCATTGTCATTAAAATGAATTGTCACATGTAATGTTACCTAAAATATGTAATTATGTAAGCTATCAACCCATTAAGATAGGTGCTTCAGTACGGTAATCAGTAACTATGTATTATAACATGTGTTTTCAACCATCCATACAATGTGTCAGGTAGAATTCAAGGAATTACCCAGTTTACTACAAACATACTTCTCCTGACCCATACTTCTCAAGTATACACTGTTTTAAGGGATGTCATTCATTTCAGTCCAGACATTATGCTCCAGACAAACTTTGTGTTCCCCCTCTTTTATTGTAAAAAAATATCAAAAATTAACAATTACGGAACTGAGGTTACAGAAAGAGAAGTTACTCACCTGTAGTAACGATGGTTCTTCCAGATGTGTCCCCGTGGGTGCTCCACAATAGGTGTCGGGCTCGCCCGGCGCCGCAGATCGGAAATCTTCCAGCAGTTTCTCCTGGATTGCGCATGCGCCAGCGCGCGCCGCCCCCCTGGGCACCCCCGGCCGCGTGCGCGATCCGGTCCCTCGCCAGTTCCTTGACCATCCACCTCGGATGCTCCTGAAAAACACCAGACAGAGATCCGAAGCGGGGAGGATGGGCGGGTGGTGGAGCACCCACGGGGACACATCTTGAAGAACCATAGTTACTACAGGTGAGTAACTTCTCTTTCGTCTTCGAGTGGTCCCTGTGGGTGCTCCACAATAGGTGACTACCCAGCAGTAACCCAAGTAAGGAGGTGGGTAATCGGTTTATGTGCAGCTTGCCCCTGAGAGGACTGCTGTCGACAGACGGGTATCCTCTTTGAATACCCAAGGCAGGGCATAATGCTCGGCGAAGGTGTCATAGGATGACCAGGTCGCCGCTCTACAGATGTCTTTTAACGCGATGCCCTTGAAGAAGCCTGTTGATGCCACCACCGCCCTGGTGGAGTGAGCCCTGGGCGGGGCCAGCAAAGGAGCATTTTGAAGCTCGTAACACATTTTTATACAGGACGCAATGTGCTTTGAGATTCTCTCTGAAGAGAGACCTTCTCCTTTTGACCTGGGAGCAAGAGAGACTAGGAGCCTGTCCGTTTTCCAGAAGGACTTAGTTCTGTCTATCTAGAAGGCCAACGCCCTCCTTACATCCAGGAAATGCAGGCGTGCCTCCTTGCCAGAGCTGTGAGGCTTCGGGTAAACAAGGGTAAAACTATTGGCTCGTTAAGACTGGACTCCGAAAAGACTTTTGGAACAAAGGCTGGGTGCAGCCTTAAGGTTACCACCTCCTTTGAGAATACTGTGCAGTGCAGCGTTGCCATCACTGCCGCGAGCTCACTCACCCTGCGGGCTAGTGTAGTTGCAAGGAGGAAGGTTGTTTTTATCATAAGGAGACATATGGGAACTGTGGCTAATGGTTGAAAGGGTGGACCCGATAGCGTGCTGAGCACCAAGTCCAAATTCCACGATGGTGGAAGCGGTTTCCAAGGGAGGGTACAGGTTTACCAGCCCCTTCAAGAACCTGGTAACGATAGGATGGGCGAATACCATGGGCCCTTCCTCTGTATGCTGAAAGGCTGATATAGTGGCAAGGTGGACCTTTAGCGAGGATAGAGAAAGCCTGCCTCTCTTGAGGTCCAATAAGTATTCTAGTATTACAGGTATAGGAACGTCAAGGGGAGCTAACTGCTTGGCGGAACACCAGGCTGTGAACTGAGTCCATTTCTGCTTGTAAGTCCTCCTGGTGGAGGTCCTTCGGCTACGTTCCAGGACTTGTTGTACTCCCTCCGTACACGTGCTCTTTAAGGAGCTGAGCCATGGATTAGCCATGCTTGTAGGTGCAGACCCTGAGGGTGTGGGTGCCCTATGGACCCCTGAGCCTGCGTGAGTAAGTCCGGCACCACCAGTAGAGGGAGCGGTGGGCGGTCCGACATGCGCAGAAGCAAGGGAAAACATTGCTGCCAATCCCAAGCGGGACTATGAGTATCATGCGAGCTCTCTCCCTTCTGGCTTTGTGCAAGACCTTGTGGATAAGCGCTGCGGGGGAAACGCGTAAAGTAGGGAGCCCCTCCATGAAAACATGAATGTGCCCCCAGGGACTCCCGCCCCACTCCTGCCCTGGAGCAGTACTGGGGACACTACCCACTATTTAATCTGACTCTGGCCTTAGCCTGAGTGGATTCCGTCTGCAGCTGATGGTGGTTGAGAAGGAACTGGCGGGGACCGGATTGCGCACACGGCCGGGGGTGCGCAGGGGGTCGGTGCGTGCCGGCACACGCGTGATCCAGGAGAAACTGCTGGAAGATTTCTGATCTGCGGCGCCAGGCGAGCCCAACACCTATTGTGGAGCACCCACGGGGACCACTCAAAGAAGAAGGAGTTTTACATGAAAAGAATGAAACCCAGAGTATTTTAAGCTGTCAATCTGTCCTTTTTTACATCAACCAGTTTACATCGTTTCCCACCTACTGTGTCCCACATTAAGTCTTGGGCATGTTAAACAGTAGGAGTTGGCTGAAATATGACAGCAAATTTTCAGTATTAGCCTCTATTACTATACTTCATTTGTATTATGATTTGTAGAAAGGACAAAACAAAAACAAAAAAAAACAACAAGAAAAAAACCACACACTTACCGCTTACAGTATATAGTTTATACATATGGTAGCGGACACTGCGCTATATATATATATATGATATGATAAACAGGTGTGTGTGTGCGCCAAGGACTTCACAATAGTCTAATATGGGAAACAGAGTAAGCTCGCAAAAGACTGAAGACCTTCTGCACCATGTTCACTGTCCTCATGCCCACAGTGATCTCTTCCAGTGGTGCTTGAGATCACTTGGCATGTCCTAGAATTATGCCTTAAGCCTAACTAACCTAGGCCATGTCTGCCCTATGAGATACTATCAATTTTAAGGCATTTAGCCGGATTTTACCAAGTGCCTGTCTTCACTGTAAATTCCATTAGCTCGATTTATAGTGCACTAAAATCAACATCATATTGACATCAAAATATCTTAGTAACCCGACGGGTATAGAGTTCAGGTCAAATCTAAAATTCCACATGAAGGGTAGTGAGGAAGTGCCATGTCTTTAAATGGAATTCATTAGTCTCCAGAGATGTCCTGTATATGGCTCACTCTCTTCCGCTCTGGCCTCTGCCATCTCCATTGCTCTCAGGTGCCGAGGAATTAGACAAGAAGATCATTTCAATTTGGCACCTGGAAGCCCATGGCTGTGGAGTCATGAGAGGCTGAAAAATCTCTCTTTCTTTGCTATTTGCATGGTTGTGGGGTCTGTGGTTCTGTGTCTACTTCTACTAGCTGCTTATTTTTCGTCACTGCCAGGAGTCAGCTGCTTCCCTCACCCCCGCCCACACCACATGGCAGCTAGGCTGTGGGTGGGGATCCTGCTCGTATGGTAGGACAAGAAACTTTTCAGCTGTTTACGTGTTGGCCTGCCCCCCACATCTCCTCCCTTCACTCCCCAAGAGGTACCACACAGTCTGAAACTTTCCCTTGCCCACATCATGTGGCAGCTAGTATATGGGCGGGGGTCGTGCTTGCATGAGATACTTCTTTTTGGCCGTTTACATTTTGTCCTGACCTCCAAATCCACTCCCTTTCCTCCCCCCGGCAGTGCCACACAGTCTGGAACTTTCCTGCACCCAGCCACATCACACGGCTTGACCCCAAACCAATAGAAGGTCGTGCTGCACAAGGTACCAGGCAGTTTGCATGTGATGAGGGTCCTGTAGCCACCTGGGGGACGTGTCCCTCAATGGACATGATTTCGTGAGCTGCCTATAGTCAGGGATCTTTTAGCCACCCGTGGGAAGTCTCCCGGGGCAGTCACAATTTTCAGGGCTGGCTATAGCTGAGGGTCTTTTAGCTGCTCCAGGGAAGTTTCCATAGGTGGTCACAATTTTTGGTCAACAGCAGAAAATACTTTGTCACTAGAGCGTCTGTCCTCTTGGAGCAAATTTTTTATAAGAGCTCTATCCAAAGGGCCAGGGTCTGGCTATAGTCAGAGCTGTTTTATCCATCCAGGGGAAGTCTCTCTTGGCAGACACAAGTCACAAGAGTGACTGCTGTTTCAGAACAAATCTGTGTATGGGCTTTATCCAAAGGCCATTGAACGCAATGTAGCTCTACAATTACAACAGTTAAGTAAGGCTTAACAAGTAAGGCTTGCAATGACTAACAGAGCCATAACTGATTTTACGACTCATTGCATTTTCAGTGTGGTGCTTATGTCTACTACTTGCACATGCATTTCCAGGTTTTGCAGTGGTTGCAAGGATGAAAAATCTTGTTCTGAGGGTCTCCTTTGACAAGTCTAAACCTAGACCCAAGCCTGGCCCTGCTGGTAATAGGGGCAGGTGGTGGGTCCTACACCAGAGTGTCAGATACTGGGTCCAGGTGTAGCCCTGCTGGAGCTCCATGCTGCAGTGGGGGGCTGGCCTCATCCTGCCAGGGTGGCGGCCATCTGGCATAGGCTTGGGTATTACAGCACTTCACCTTGAGGCCTTGGAGTAGGGTGGAGGGTCTGCATCTTTCACCCAGTCCAAGAGGGACCCACCTCTTGGTGCCCTGGGCTGGCTCTTGGGCCTCTGAGACAAAATTATTGGTCTGAGGATCTTCTTTGACAGGAGGTCTAAATGCAGATACAAACCTCCACAGATTCAGTGCTTTTGCATCCCATTTTGAAAACTGGTCAGCTGGGAAATGCAAAATCTTTTTTTTCCCCAAAGTGCTTTACTACCCCTTCCCTCCCTTCAATTATAAAAAGCATATTTCTTACACAGGCAAGGCAGATCCTGCCTGGAAAGAGAGACGTTTGGTTAACGTGGTGGCAGGGGAAAGAAGGAAATGAAATGTAGGAAGCTGTCAGATACCCACAGCCACTTGTGGGGGAGTTTTTCCCATGAGGCCCAATGAAAATAGCCAGAATGCTACAGGGGCTCAGGGAACTGTGGGATAGGTTCCCACAATACACTGCTGCAACCATCAATTTTGGCAACTTGTATGTGGCACCAATAAATAGATTTTGTGGGGAGTATGTGGGAAGGCAGGGATGCTCAAAATTTAAGTGAAAAAACCCAGCTCATTGCGTAGACACAGTCCTAGCGTCTAACTCTCATGCACACTGCAAAGCGACTGTAAGAAATTTATGTCTCAAAGAAGAATAATAGAATAGAACATAACAGAAAGAGGAGATTGAAATAGGCCAGAGTTGGGAAATCATGAGCCTTCTTCTAGTTCTATATTGAACACCACCCCCTGTGCCAGAGAGGTGTGAATTGATTACAAGCCTGACTCCCATATGCTTGAACAAGGTTCAAGGCTTTAATACACATTGGGGATAAAGTTCATGTTCCACCTGCACCACTAACTGGACCCTTGTTGTAACCTTGTTAAGGAATCAACTTACAACGAGCTTCCCGAAAACAAGGCCTCGTCAGAGGGGCCTGAAAAGCACAGCAGGGTTCAAACACCAGTGGCTTTGGTACAAAATTGCCTCTATGTTTACAACATAAAGCTTCATATGTGCACACTTGCCCACATCAAGATCGGTGGTGAAGGCCAATATCTGACATGAGGTTCAGCAGTGAAGCTCATTACTACTATCAAGCTATCGTTAAATCCTTAAGCATTTAAAAAGAGCTAAAGTTGATAGAAGGAGAATTCATCTAAGGACAGCAATATCGCCACCGGGTTTCCGCAGCTGCTTGAACCACAAATATTGAATGATTTTTTTCCTGCTTAAATGTGAGGTCACTTATCAGTAAAAATTATATTTAATGTTTCATAAATATAGGGGCTTAAAAGAAAAGTGCTTCTAATCAGATCTGGCAGAAAAAGAAGAAATGCATAGAGTGAGGTAAGTGTGATCTTACCCAGCTGAAGAACAGGAGATGGCAAGGCGTCAGCACATGACTCACACAGACACTAAACAGTAGAGAGCTAGAGATAATTCTCAGGTAAACTTTGCATGAGCCACTACGTCATCCCTCTTTAACCTTCCTGCATTAATCATGTCATGAGTAACCTTATGCAACCCAAGAAGAATGTCTCATTTACAGGGAGCAGGGCAGTGCTAACAGAACAAACACTTTGGCATGTCAAGGAATGCAAGACCAACCTGAATTTCATTTGAACTCCTTAACACACCCCAGTTGAAAATAAACCCTTTTAGTTCCACAGGAAAATTGCTACTGCAGGGATTACTGATTAATCAGTTTTTGATAATATAAGATGTGCAAACGGAGTTGAGTGAAAAGAGCCGGCCTGAACATGTTACTCAAAACTTCAAAACAAAACTTTGTTTTTGGAGCTCATTAAGAAAGAAGACAGTGTCTTTCATGGCAGGCAGGCCACTGGGCAGCTGGAAGTACACCCAAAAAAAGCCAAACAAAAGAACGTTCATCAGAGAGAGAAAACATCTGAGATTTCATAAAGAGGAGATACAAAAGTACGGTCCAGGATAAATAGGGATTGCAGATTCATTCTCTAAGGTTATGTTTAGACTGCAGGCTTTGGGCTCCTGACAGAAGTCTGCCACGTCCAAGCAACACGGCTGCTTTTCCGAGACCAATCTGGGAAAATCAGACTCATTCTGCCAACATTCCTTGTACACTTCGTGCTACGAGGAAGAAGGGATGCCTCAGCAGAGGGGGTTTTTTGACTGTTGGCCCCACATGGACGGGCCAAATGTCAGGAAAGCCTCTCCCCACATAAGTGTCAGCAAACGATAACGTGAATTGCGGAGCACAATTTGCATATCCTTTGCTGACAGTTCTCTGCAGTTTAGATGCAGTCTAACAGATGTCTCTGACAGCGCAGGACGAATTCAGATCTTAATTAGAACAAAGACTCTTAAAAAGGCCACACACTAATCTAAATTTTGTGTGATCCTTTGCACTACATGACACCTCTGAATCTGTGATAGAGAATTGTAAAATCATAGAAACGTAGGGCTGCAAGGGATCTCAAAAGCTCATCAACTTCACCCCTGGCACACAGGCAGGACCAAACAAACTCAGACCTACTCCTAAAAGGTGCCTGCCCAACTTGATCTTACAAAGCTCCAGTGACTTGCATTCTACAACCCCTCGTGGAAATCTGTCCAGGGCTTCATTACCCTTATAGATAGGAAGTTTTTCTTAATAACCTAAGATGATAACCTAAATCTTCCTTTCTGCAATTACGTTCATTACTTCTTACCCTGCCTTCAGTGGATATGGAGGATAATAAATCCTTCTCTTCTTTCTAATAGATTTATTTGAAAAATCTTACCAGGTCCCCACTCAATCTTCTTTTCTCAAACTGAAACATAACCAATTTTTTTAATCTTTCCTCATTGATCAGGTTTTCTAAACCTTTTATCTTTTTTGCTGCTCTTCTCTGGACTTTCTTCAAATCATCACTGTAGCTTCATATGTCTCTCAAAGTGTAGTACCCAAGATCTGGACACAGTACTCCATATAAGGCCTCATTAGTGTTGAGGAGAAAGGGACAATTATCTTCCAGGTGTGTTACATATGATGCTTCTTTTAATAAACCCCAGAACAATAATAGCCTTTTTCACAACTGCTTTACATTGTTGATTCTCATTTGTGACTCATTACAATAACCAGATGCTTTTCAGCAGTACAGGTTGAACCTCTCTAATCTGGAACTTTCTCGTCTGGCAACATCTGCAATCTGGTATGATTTTAGTTAGCTGGACAACCACTTATCATAGGAATGGCCAAGTGTTGTGCAGTCCCATAAAGTTTGTCTACAGGCACCAGTCCTGGCTCTCAGTGTTCTGTACTGTTATTTAGCTGTAATTTACCCCTAAATGTCCTCTAAGAGCCCAGTAAGCAGTGTAAGTGTTGGCAATGCTACTAGACAATATTGACCTCCCATTGTCCAGCAAATTCTCTCATTTGGCACCCGTCACTTAGGCCCCATTTTGTAACTGTGCCTTTGGTTTTTCCCCTCGTAAAGTGTAGTACTCAGCTCTTGTCTTTTCTGAATTTCATCTTACTGATATGATCTAGACTGTAAGAAGGAAACAGCGACTAGAACAGCAAAAGCAAGAGCGACTTTGAAGGCGATGGATAAGATCTAGAAAAGCAAAGCAATTAGCTTAGGAACAAAACTGAGTGTCTTGAAAACGTGTGTATTCACCAGCATGGTGTATGGATGTGAGAGATGGGTAATAACGAAAGATTCAAAAAGAAGAATATTGGCATTTGAAGGAGTTATTATAAAAAGATTCTAAGAATAGGATGGATGCAGAAGGTCACCAATAAGGAACTATATAGAAAGATACAGCTGACAGAGAACCTGCTGCAGAAGGTTATAAAATGGAAGCTACAACTATTTGGGCATATTTGCAGAATGAACAATGAACGAAAAATCAAGACCGTGGTATTCGGCATAATGGACGGTTCAAATAGGAGAGGCAGACCCCACAGAGAATGGATAGATTATGTATTAGATTGGTGCGGAGACAGTCTACAGAAACTAAGCCACTCTGCACTGGACAGTGAAAGATGGAAGGAAGTAGTGAGAGAGGCATCAGACAGCAACAGGCGCTGAGCCCACGGTTATTGATGATGATGATGATGATGATTTGAGACCAATTCTCTAATGTGTCACAGGTCATTCTGAACTCTAAACCTATGCACAGTGGTACTTGCAATTTCCCCCAGCTTAATGCTATCCACACATTTTATATGACAGTCTCTACTACATTACCAAATAATTAATAAAAACTATTGACGAGTACCAGACCAAGGACAGACCTCTATACAACTTAACTAGAAACATCTGCCAGTCTGAATACAAACCACTGGTAATTATTCTTTGAGTACAATCTTTCAATCGTTATACACCCACCTTACAGTGACAATGTATACCACATTTCCTTCAACTGCTTATGAGAATGTGAAGTGGGACTGTGTCAAAAGCCCTACCAAAAACTCAGGATTTATCATATCTACTGCTTCCCCAATCTAGGAGGCCTTCTCAACAAAAGGAAATTGGTTGGGTTTGGCACAATTTGTTCTTGACAAAAACATGCTGGCTGTTCCTTAAACCCCTATTTTCCTCTAAGTGTTTACAAATGGATTGTTGAGTCAGTTGGTCCAGTTTCATATTGGGTCATAAAGTTAGGCTGACTGACATATAATTCCCTCGGTCCTTGTTGTTTCCCTTACAAAAGCGATGTTGTTTTTCCTTCTCCAGTCCTCTGGGACCAAACCCATCCTCTGAGTTCTCCAAGGTAACTTAACAGTCCTGAGATTGCTTCAGCTAGATATGTTAGTGCCATATATGATTAACATGCAGTTGCAGTATGCACACATGCATATACAAAGCCTAAGTGTTGTCTCCTATATAAGCTTATTTCAACATCCAAAAGTGGACAAAACAAAAACCAAATAAAAGATGTCCACCCTTGCTCCCTCTGTTGACAGACCTATGCCTGCTTTGGGGCGCACCATCATCACTAGCAACACAGCATGGCTACTTATCTCTCAGTGCAGTATTGTGGGAAGGCAGAGTTAACTGCTGGGAATCTTGGGATTTTCTCTGAGTTCCTCCACAGCCTTCTCAGCTGCCAAGAGCGGCAGTGTGAGTAGCTCTGTGAAGTCGAAGTCTGAGAAATGGCAAAGCAGAACTGAAATTTCACTTAGCTACTTCAATTAAGTGGCCAACCTTTAAAGTGGAGGGAAATTATCCATCTGCAACTGACAAAGTGGGTCTTTGCCCACAAAAGCTTATGCTCCAATCTGTCTGTTAGCCTATAAGGTGCCACAGGACTTCTTGCTGATTTTGCTGACACAGACTAACACAGCTACCACTCTGGTACTGAATCAGATTACTGGTCTATAGATGCTTCAGAGAGATTGAACAGATCGGGTTAATTTATTGAGTGAGCCAACTTCTACCATGTACCCCCAGTTTCTGGCTGTTATCTCACCATCTTGAAATACATGAAGCAGTACTTTTCTATTGTGTCCTGACACAGGGCTAACACAACCTACCCCACATGAACTTCCCTTTCTTTTTTGAGCTCTGTTACAATTTTGGCATTCAAAACACCCCCTGGTAACAAGTTTCACAGCCTGTGTTTTGTGTGAGGAAGTTATTCCTTATGTTTGTTTAAATTTCATTGGGTGAACCTGGTTCATATATTGTATGAAGGTTTAAATAACACTTCCTTATTCACTTTCTCCACACACCATTCATGATTTTCTAGACTTCTGCCATAATTCTTCTCGGTCATCACTTTTCTAAACAGAAGAGTTCTAGCCTTATTAACCTCTCCTTGTACAAGTCCTGTTCTATACATTTGATCATTTTTGTTGCCCTTCTCTGTAACCTCTTCCAATATAACTTTGAGAAGGAGCAATCAGAGCTGCACAAAGTTTTGAAGGTGTGAACGTACCATGGATTTACACAGAGAAACAATGATATTTTGTCACATTTTCTACCCCTTTCCTGCTGTTTCTAAGATTCTGTTAGCAATTTCTTTAACTGCTGCTGCGCATTGAACAGACGTGTTGAAAGAAGTAGCCACAGAGACTTCAAGATCTCTTTCTGGAGTGGTAACAGCTAATTTAGACCTCCTAATTTTGTAGGTCTACCTGGGATTACGTTTTCCATTGTGCATTACTTTGCACTTATCAACACTGAATTCTGTCTGTCATTTGGTTGGCCAGTCACACACTTTTGTGAGATCACTTTGTAATTAAAGATTAGGACTGAAATTTTCATGGACAAATATATGTTTTCCAAACTGACTTGGCTTTTAAGAACATAAGCCTGTTCAAAATACTGAAAGAAATATAACTTAAAACAGATATATAAGTGAACTGATCGGAGCCATTAGGCAAAAATCTATGTATCTGTAACCGTGAAGTGTATTAATTATAAGGGGTGATAGGATTCTAGCTAACAAAACATTTATAATTTTATTGCAAAATTGAACAACCACAGGATTACGTGGCACACTACCTCAAAAAGCACTACTTCTTCGCAATACATGAAGTGACCTGTCAGTGACTTGGGAAAAGAGCCATTCATCATGTTAAAAATGCTGTGAGATATCAGCATAGAGTAGTAGAATTTCACAAATCTTCAGAGTTCACTAAAGAGTTATCCAGAATATATGAGCTAATGCAGACTAACTGGTGCCTTCTCCTCCTGCTCTGTCATTATCTATCAGTAATAGACGGTTTAATCCTAAAAATATATAATGTGGTTTTCACTTTGGCACTAGATTCCAGATACAGTGGGCAAAATATGAAATGTAATTTGGTTTAAAAGGGCTTTCTGTGTATATTCAATAACTGAGTTGCCCAGTAAGACCAAAATAAAAATTGCTTTTGTAATTCCAAAGAGTCACATTCAGCTTTTCATTTTTATTCTTTATTAGGTTTTTGGGTTTTCTGAACATAAAGACCACTTATTTCATGCCTCAGAGTACAGTAGGTTTTTTATTTTTTTGACTCTTGCCTTACTTTAGTGACCAGTCTTATGCTCCCACATCATCAGGTGAACAGACTGCAACACAATAACTCAGATGAAAAAAGACAAACAGCTTGTTGCCTTTTAAGTGTAAATACGAGTGCAACCTCATTTCCCAGTCATGCTTCCAAACCTGCCATGCAAGACACACTGCACCAGACAACATCAAGAAGCGTGCCTGACAGCTGTGTGCATCTTTAACTCACAAATATGGATTTTTAGGATTAAAAAATCCTAACATTAAGTTTGCTGCATTTTTCTATTTTTCATTATGAAGATAAAATCACATTTCTACTGTGTTACAAGTAAAGAAAGTTTTTTGTTTGTTTTTTTTAAATAAAATTCAAATTGAAAGACTACAGACAATTTACATACCTTTCATGGACACAGACCAATTCCAGATAGGTATGGTCTACAGGCTTTACAATTCAGAAGTCATAAATAGAACCACAAGCTTCCTCCTAATAAATTATTTTGTGGAAATTTACCAAATTAGGACTTAATCTAAAACCCACTTAAATGAATGGATATCTTTACCTTGATTTCAATAGGCTTTAGGATCAGGCATTTAAGTAATGTCTGCCTGTGCTAATTATGAAAATATGTTATGAATTACTACTTTTTTTTTTTTATTTCAAATTCATACTACAAGAGACAGTTCTGGACACTACCACAGTATGTGATCAACTTTGCAAACAGAAAAGTATAAAACTGGTAGGAAAGATTTTATTTTCATCTTTTAAGAAGTTAGTAAACAATTGATAATACAAAAGAAATAAGCATTTAGTCTTTTATTTTAAAAGATATGCATTAAACAACAACAAAAAATCATCTGAACCGGTCACATTTTTAAATTACATATATAGAAGTGTCTTGTAGAGTGACTGTTAATTAAACACTCCTAGTTTAATATGATCCTTGGTTTCTTGGGCAGAAGGTTTAGAAGATATCCTTTTATCTCCTGAAATGAACTAGAAACATTCTGAAAACCTTCTTCATTTTAGAACATTCAATAGAGAATATAAAGCCAAAAACTTTCATTTCCACTCAATTCATAAATGTACCTCCTGTTTAATTTACTATATGCATTAGAGACCTACAGGTGTCTAATTCATCTTGTTATCTAAAGGATGAAAAATATATTTTAGCAAAGAACATAAGAACGGCCATACTGGGTCAGACCAAAGGTCCATCCAGCCCAGTATCCTGTCTGCTGACAGTGGCCAGTGCCAGGTACCCCAGAAGAGGTGAACCGAAGACAACGATCAAGCGATTTGTCTCCTGCAATCTGTCTCCAGCCTTTGACTAAAGGCTAGGGGCACCATACTTTACCCTTGGCTAATAGCCATTTATGGACCTAACCTCCAAAAATTTATCAAGCTCTATTTTAAACTCTGTTAGAGTGCTGGCCTTCACAGCCTCCTCTGGCAAGGAGTTCCACAGGCTGACTGTGCGCTGTGTGGAAAAAAATTTTCTTTTATTAGTTTTGAACCTACTACCCATTAATTTCATTTGGTGTCCTCTAGTTCTTATATTATGGGAACAAGTAAATAACTTTTCAATATTCACTTTCTCCACACCATTCATGATTTTATATACCTCTATCATATTGCCCCTCAATCTCCTCTTTTCTAGACTGAAAAGTCCCAGTCTCTCTAGCCTCTCCTCATATGGGACCCTTTCCAAAGCCTTAATCATTTTAGTTGCCCTTTTCTGAACTTTTTCTAATGCCAGTATATCTTTTTTGAGGTGAGGAGACCACAACTGCACGCAGTACTCAAGATGTGGGCGTACCATAGTTTTATATAGGGGAAGTATGATATTCTTCGTCTTATTTTCTATCCCTTTTTTAATAATTCCTAACATCCTATTTGCTTTACTGACTGCCGCTGCACACTACGTGGATGTTTTCAGAGAACTATCCACTATAACTCCAAGATCCCTTTCCTGATCTGTTGTATCTAAATTTGCCCCCATCACATTGTATGTATAATTGGGGTTATTTTTCCCAATGTGCATTACCTTACACTTACCCACATGAAATTTCATTTGCCATTTTGCTGCCCAATCACTCAGTTTGCTGAGATCTTTTTGAAGTTCTTCACAATCTACTTTGGTTTTGACTATCATGAACAGCTTGGTATCATCTGCAAACTTTGCCACCTCACTGCTTACCCCTTTCTCTAGATCATTGATGAACAAGTTGAACAGGACTGGTTCCAGGACTGACCCTCGGGGAACACCACTAGTTACGCCCCTCCATTGTGAGAATTTACCATTTATTCCAACCCTTTGTTTCCTGTCTTTTAACCAGTTTCCAATCCATGAAAGGATCTTTCCTCCTATCCCATGACCACCTAATTTACATAAGAGCCTTTGGTGAGGGACCTTGTCAAAGGCTTTCTGGAAATCTAAGTATATTATGTCCACTGGATCCCCCCTGTCTGCATGTTTGTTAACCCCTTCAAAGAACTCTAATAGATTTGTAAGACACGACTTCCCTCTACAGAAACCATGCTGACTTTTGCCCAACAAATCATGTTCTTCTACATGTCTGACAATTTTATTCTTTACTATTGCTTCTACTAATTTGCCCGGTACTGACGTTAGACTTACCGGTCTGTGAATGCCAGGGTCTCCTCTAGAGCCCTTTTTAAATATTGGCGTTATATTAGCTGTCTTCCAGTCATTGGGTACCGAAGCTGATTTAAAGAAAAATCAGATACTCAACAAATTGTAAAAGAGAAGAGTGAAACCACAATCTTAATAACATCTTCAAACTTCTACAAGAATTGTCAAAATCACATCTGATTCCTGAATATTATTGCCACTAAAAAAGGAGCTTCATGGAGATGGCAACCTGTAATTAAATCTCATCTGACTGGCAGCTATTGGGTGTATAGCACTTATCAAAATGGGATTTTATTTGTCATTTCTATATTAAGTAACCAAAAACAGTCTTTTGAACAGAAATATTGTAACTGTAAACACATTTTTGCATAAATTTAATTTCCAACATCTAATTTAGATTAACTTTTTTCTTGTAGTATGTGACCGTTTAAGACAGCATATTTCTGATTATTTTGCACACCATATATACTTTTTTTTTTTTTTTTTTTTTTTTTTTTAGTTTTCACCCTTTTTTGGGTATTATCAATACTGTATGACAAGAATGAGATGATTTAGGATTGTACAGATAGTTTAGAGTGGCTGTTGGATTGTTTTTTAAACTACTTGAGGATTGTGGGGAGGGATAGCTCAGTGGTTTGAGCACTGGCCTGCTACATGCAGGTTTGTGAGCTCAATCCTTGAGAAGTGCTTTAGGGATCTGTGGCAAATCTGCCAGGGATGGTGATAGGTCCTGCTATAAGCGCAGGGGACTGGACCTGATGACCTCTGAAGGACCCTTCCAGTTCTGTGAGACAGGTATGTCTAACTCCATATTTGCCTCCTAAAAATAAAATTTTCTGCCTGATATGACCAGCACAGAAATAATGGGACTTTGTATCTTCAATGTAATGTTTTAGAAGAATGAATTAAACCTTATTCTTGAGTAAAAGAAGGCAAAGAGAATCTAAACGTATGTCTACACCGCAACCTTATTTTGAAATAAGCTATTCTGGAAGAGCTACTCCCAAATAGCTTATTTCAAAATAATGCTGCAACACAAAAACTGCCTTTCAAAATAGCACTTCACTATTTCAAAACAAAGCATCTACACACATAGAGCTTATTTCGAAATAGAGCCACTGGGTACACAATAGCTTATTTTGAAATAGGCTCTACTCCCTGCCTAAATAGCTCACATTTCAAAATCGCTATTTAGAAACAGGTGCTATTCCCAATTGGCCACGTCTATACTACCCCTCCCTTTTGAAAGGGGTATGTAAATGCTGCAGATCGGAAATGCTAATGAGGCACTCATGAATATTGAATGCCTCATTTGCATAATGGCAGCCACCCAGAGCACTGAAAGTGCTGCTTTCAAATTGAAAACGAGCCATGTGGACAGTGTTCCTTCAAGAGGAAGATGCATAGATGCTAGGACGGTTATTGCAAAATAACTTTGTTGTGTAGACCTACCCTGACTTGCACAAGGTCACAGAGATTTAATCAGCAGCACTGCAGGAATGTGACTGTTATTGAGACTAGGTAATGTTAAGAAATAAAAAGATAAAAATGAAAGTTCAGAAAGATATTTAAGCATCTGCTTAAATCTAACCCAATGCAAAAAAAATCACCAAAATACATATTTAAGTCCCCTGAACTTCAAAAAGAGGTTTAAGAGCACAGTTAAACATTTCCCTGAAAAGAGGTGATGTACTTAATCATGTTTAATTGTAAGCAGAGTCTTAAGTCCTTGGCGAATCCTGTAGCCACCTGACTCCCATTCATGCTATCATGTATTTGTTCAGATGAGTAGATGTAAGTAAATGTAGGTGCCCTAATGAAAAAAACACTTTCAGCAGTTTCAATTTGGGGCTTGACTCTACTGTCCTAGAATGTGGTCTACGGGAGTATGAACTGTAGTGCTTATAGGGCTGTAAATAACGTGCTGGGCTGTAAATAGCTGGTGCTAAAGGGTAGCTCGTTTTCATTAACATAGCTGTGTTTCAAACAGGGTTAAATTAACGTTAACTAGGTACTTCTTCATTCGTACTAGCAATGGGCAGTTACAGCTCAATGCTTTAGGCACACTGCAGTTCACACTCCTGTGATCTGTACTGTTGGTCTGTGTAGACAAGCCCTAATGTAAAAATAAAATACAAAAGAAACTGCCAGTGAAGAGGAATTACAGTGCAGTATTTCTCAACCTTTCTTTATAAAGTACACCTTTTTTAAAAAATTATAAATACCCCCAGACTCCTCTTGTATTCCCCTAAGGGCACACATACCACTGGTTGAGAAACATGGCCCTAAGGTAATCTGAGGTCTTGAAACAAGTGTCATTCAACCATTCCAGATTAATGTGCCCTTTTTCCGGACTCAGATTTGTTTTTCACACCCCCAAGTTACACCTCACTTAAAAAGTACTTACTTACAAAATCATGCAAAAATATCACAGAAGACTACTACTGAAAACTTGCTTTCTATCATATTTCTATAAAATACAGGAATTGGAATAGAAATATTGTACTTACTTTTCAGCATAAGGCATGTGAAGCAGTAGAAAAAAAGCCATTGTCTGAATGAACTTTTAGATTGTACTGACTTTACTAGTGTTTTTTATGTAGCCTGTTGTAAAAGTAGGCGCTAGATGAGCTGATGTACCCCCACCTCTGAAGTCCATCATGTACCCTCACGGGTACTTGTACCCTTGGTTAACAAACACTGCCTTATGGTATAGTCAGGCCTATCAAGGCCTTGTCTCTATTAATTCATTGCTCTCACCAGTACTCTCACTCACACTCCCAAATCAGTTCTGCTCTTCCAGGGCTGATTCGGCATCATACCTAATAGCATGGTTTTCTATAGTACCTCTCTGTTCAGGGAAGGTGAGGGAAAGAAGCCTCTTAAACATTGTGTGACATGTACACTGTACAATCTTTTCCTCCAAACCTCTGGTTCTCAACCAGGGTACTATACTCCTTGGGGGTACTCAGAGGTCTGCCAGGGGTATAAACTCATGTAGCTACTTGCCTAATTTTACAACAGGTTTACACAAAAAGCATTATTGAAGTCAGTACAAACAAATTTCCTACAAATGACCTGTTCGTGCAGCTCTGTTTTTTACAAACTCAGATTTAAGTACAATATTCATATTCTAATTCATTTATTTTCTAATTTTCTGGCACACACGAGAAGGTAAGCAATTTGTCAGTGTAGTGTAACACTTGTATTTTAAGGTCTGATTTTGGAAGCAAGTAGTTTTAAAAAGTGAGGTGAAATGTTTGGTCTTGCGAGCTCCCATCAGACTCCCAAAAGGCCACGCTTATCTGAAAAGATTGAGAACCACTGGTTTAAACAAATGTGTTGCAATGGTAGAAAAAAAATGTTGTTTGTCTGAAAATGGCAGGTACTGGGAGTAGTTAATAAAAATGGTTGAGAAACACTGCTCCAAACCATCAGTATTCTGTAACAAAATACAGTGCTTTTTCGGTTCAGCGCCTTTCTTCATGGGGCGGGGGTGGGGGAGCTGTTCTAGCAGACCCAGGTGGGGAGCCAGCTTAGTATTAGCTCCTTTTATTTTTAACAACAAACAAAAAAAAATGGAAAAAAAAACGAAAAACAGAAACAAAAAACAAAACAAAAAACAAACAAAAAGCTCTGACAAAATCTATCCAGGTTTCTCAACTGTGTCATTTAGGTTTGCTCTTCCACAGAAGTTATTCAGGTCTCCCTCATCTTGGGAATCTGGACTCTGAAAGCTTTCATTGTGGCACCCAAAGATCATTGCAATTTGTTACAGGCTAATAATGCACGATAGAGGTTATCAAAAATGTCTCTTGCTTTCTTCCACACTGTGGTATCAGCATGAAACATCCCCTTCAAAATGGATCATAAAGCACCTAATATCCCTCTGAGATCCACTTCCTGTGTATTAGTGCAGCATTCAGCACAACGCTGTCTAATCCTGGCACCATGTTCACTACCACAATACAAACAACAAGCAATACCAAATTCAGGTCATTATTCAATGGTCCTTCCTTACTTGGCCAGAACTCCTATTGACTTAACCATAAAATAAAGTCATCATACAAGACTCCATCACCGTAAGGGAATGTCTTAATATGCCATAAGCAATCGCTTAGGGTGTTGACGAGAAGCAATTTTACCAGATCATGCTTCCGTAACAATTTCTAATAGACACATAAATAAGCACAGTGCCATCTTAAAGATCTAGCTGATGTAGCCAGTGGAACTCATGGCTGGGCTGAAGCATTATTTTATAATTTGGATAGTCCTGAAGACCACTGTGTCTGATTCAGAAAATTAGCTAATTTGGTTGGCTGATTATTTAAATCACAAAATAGACTGATGAAAAACAACAAGAAGTCCTGTGGCACCTTATAGACTAACAGAAGTTTTGGAGCGTAAGCTTTCATGGGCAAAGACCTGCTTTGTCAGATGCACTGGGGGTCATTCAGAAGAGGATTTAAAGGGGGGGGGGGTCTCAGTAAAGGTGAGGGCCAGAGCTGACAAGGTCTATTCAATCAGGGTGCAAATGGCCCATTACTGGTAATTAATGTGGAGTAGTGATCATCAAGAGAGGAGAAAACAAGTCAGATCAATCGGGGGGGGGGGGGGGGGGGGGGGGGGGGGGAGATTTGGCCCACTGTCAGATTCTAATTTAGTCGTCTAAACTAGACTGATGCTCTCTCTCACATCCTTCTATCTAAGATATTTATCTGGGCCTCATGACTATCATAAGATAAGCACTTTGCAGTTTTCAATGTCTTTAACCCCATTGGGGTATGGAAATACTATTATACCCACTTCACAGAAAAAGACTGAGACCAAGGATCAGCTTTTAAAAGGAAATTAGGGGCCCAGCTAATCACCTACTTGTGTTTGTAAGTCCTGATCCTAAATGATTTGCATGAAGTCACACACAATGTCCATGGCAGAGGAGGAAGTTGAACCCAGAGTTCCAATAGGCCAATATTCTACTACTTGTATGGTTCAGGCTAATGATACAGAGTTTACCAGTTGCAATCCAGACACATCAACTTTATCTCACTTGGAGATTGAGGTTTACATCACTGGTGGGGAGGAAGAGGACAGAAGAGCACTGAACAATATAAGTGCAGGAACTAAGGGTGTGGGAGGTGCTGCCATAGCCCCAGGCTTGAACTGGTTCCCATCATATAAAGGGTTTACAGCTTGGTTCAATGGGTCTCAGCTCTCCCATTATAAAAATTGTTCCAGCATGCCTGCTGAACAATAGCCAGCTTTTAAAGCACATTATAAGGCTTATCAGCTTTGTACTGCAGAGTCCCACTTGGCTGTTTCATAATCACAGAACATAAAACAAAAAAATAGTTGTGTAAATGGAACCATAGAAGAACTCCCAAGCCTGTGCAAGCAACAGAAAATGAACAGAATTTGTATAGATTCTGCTATAAAATGGCACCTTTACTTCCCTCCTCTACTAGCACCATCAACTTCTCTTAAGTTTTCAGGCTGTATCACTGGTTGCCTGACCCTACCTCCATGAGATCAGGAGGATTAGCTGAAGCCATTTTGATACGTTGTCTCTGAGGAGTTTTCTTTTTCTATCAAGAGGCTAGAACTGCAGCACAACATTAAAATTCTCTTATGGCCCCATCTGTTAAGACCAAATTGGATTTGATGTGGAGGAACAACAGCCTTGCAAGACACTATGAACCAAGTTAGCATCAACACAAAAAAAGGAAAAAGAGAAGAAACAAACTTTAAGACTTGTGACAGTTGTTACATACTGCTTGGTGACTGAACAAAGAATACATTCACAACTAGCAGGGTAACAGTCTGAACAAGAATTTCCCAGAAATATTCCAGTTTGTTGAAGCCATTTTAAAATTACCTCATTCCTTCAATAACAAAACATATTAATTTTGACTTTAATGTGTGTTGTGTATAAATTGGAATCAAATTCTGTGGAGATAAAAGCAGCAGGTTCTTTAAAGATAAATTTTCTTGGATGGACTAGAGAAGCTGTTCAGAACAGTACTTACAAAAAGTTAGGGGATAAAATTTATTTTTCAAATTAAGGCATTGATTCAGCAGCATGTGCCTAATTTTAAGCATGTGAGTAGTACTGCTGCTATTAATGGGACTATTCAGATGCCTAATGTTAGGCACCTACTTAATTACCTTGCTTTGCCGAGGCCTTTACAAGATTTAGATCAAAATTTAAATACCAAGATTTCAAAGTAACCAGCTTTACAGTAAACCCTCAAGATACATGCAACTAGTTAATGTGACTGCAGCCCCGACAGGAGCGGGAGATGGCTCCTGTCATGGGCGGCAGATGCCAGTCACTCTGCTGACCTTGACAGGAGCACAGAAACTGCTCCTGTCAGGGGCAGCAGCCACAAGTCAGGCTGTCATTCCTCACAGGAGCAATGAAACGGTTCATGACAGGAGCAGTTTCCCAGTCCCTTCCACTTGCAGAGTCAAGAAACTGACCAGGGCAGTAGCCCTGGTCAGTTTCCTGGCTCCAAGGAGCAGAGGGGAGCCCGGTGGGCGGGTCAGATTTCCCGGTTCCTGCAAGCCCAGGGGGTCCAGGAACCAGGCTGCAGCCTGGTTTTCATCTCCCCTAGACTTGCGTGAAAATTTGAGTTATGCAGGAGATGCAGGAATGCAACCCCTGCATAACTCAAGGGTTTATTGTATTTTGAAATCTTTTCAGAGGAAGGGAAAATAGCAGTATCAGAGAATCTAACAACTACAGCTGTTTCAAAGGGAGATGTATATCATCTGCCGTTCGTGTGAGAAACTCAAGGTGTTTGACCAAAGTGTGCCCTCAAGAAATAGGTACCATTATAGCTATCTTGAAGTCAGAGGCAGCCTCAGAAACAGAACAGTTCATGTAAGGTTGTCAGCAATCCACTCCCTGCATGTTTGGGTGCAAGTTCAGTTACTGAAGCCTATAAAGGCAACAAAATGTAGAGTATCAGGAGACCTTGCTAAATCTTAAGAAGAGTGCAAAATAATTTCCCAAGGAACATAGTGAAAGGATCACCCCAGGAAATTCCTAAAACTAGTCCAGAAAAAGTAGTAGGAAGTAACTAAAGAGACCAGCCCTGCATTGGTGAATTGATCACTTATATGAGCCTCCCCCGCTCCCCGAATCTCTAATTTGATATTAAAACTATCTAGGATCTGAGTAAAAAAGGTAGATGGTTTGATTTGGTGTTGCGAACTTGCATGCCTGAAGCAGGTACAGCTGTGTGTTAAAATGTCAGTTAACATGCTCAAAAATACATTAGCATTTCTGATTACGAATCATTCCCTTCCAGCATAAACTATGTCAACAGAAGCCCAGATAAGGTCAGCCAAAAAAAAAAGATTTCTTTATGATAACTTTTTTCTTAACCTTCTCAGATCAGGCTGGCTTCATCACGCATTAATTTAATCACACCTCCCCCAGCAGCCCTTGCGTAAATCCCATTGGGATGCAGGAGATGTTGAAAGATAAAGGGAGCCTGAAGCAGTTCCCATACTGCCTTTTTGATAAATGCGATATTCGGCTTCCAGTTATTTCACAACGTCAATGACATTAACCTATCAAAAGATGCTTTCCAACAATAAGGATTGCACTATCATCTTTCCTTTTTAATAGAATACCTTGTGTAGGGTGTGAGAAGACATTGTAACGGTCAAGAGTGCAGTCCAGCCCCTCTGTGAATCCTCAGGAGAATCTAAACAGACCAGTCTGTGCAAGGTGAAAAGCTGCAAAATAACTGCCATGGGAACTACTGCAGAACCAGGCGCGCTTGCCAAGACTTCAAGGCTACGCTGGCAGTAGGCCACAAGAGATAGTGATAGGAACGCATAGGCAATTTTAGGCAATCTTATGTTAATGAGTTGAGCTTTATCAGCTAGTGTTAGGAGGCCTGCTACAGAGCCTCTCCCCGAGCGAAGCTCCGACGCGTCGGGTTTTCCCCCCACTGGTGACTGCAGCGTCTCCGGGGCTCCCGTTGCGGGTGTCACGTGCTTTCAATAAACCAAATGTAGCACTCGCCTTCTGGGTGCAGCCTCGTTTCTGGGGAACCCGAGCCTGGTTGGTTACACCTTGCAATCAAGATATTTGGTTTTTGACCGCAAGAGGCTTGAATTGCCAAAAAAAAAAAAAAAAAGTACTGACTCCCAATTAGTGCTCTCATGGACCTGTCTGCTTCTTATTCAGTAGAAGTCCCAAATCACAACTTGATACATGTGTTCTGTGTTCATCTCAAATTGTAGTTCAGTAAAAGCCGTGTTATCTGGAATTTGAATAACTAGCACTCTCTATTAGCTGGCATCTCCTCCGCCGGTGGCCACCCAGCAGGTGCTGGCAGAGCAGGGCCAGAGGGCTGGGAGCCAGCTGCCTGGCCAGAGCCAGGGCCTGCGACCATGGGCCAGCTGCCTGGCCAGCAGCAGCAGGGTAGGGGCCTAGGGAGCTGGCTGCCAGGCCAGGGCTGGTGGCTGTGGGGCCAGTGGCAAATTTGATTATCTGGCACCCCCAATCCCAGGGGTGCTGGATGATAAAGCTAATACTGTAATACATAAAGTGATCCTCTGTTTTAACATGCACATAAGAGACATCCCTTCATAAAAAACCCAATTCTTTATAAATTTGCAGGGTGTTACACCCCAAAACTATACTAATGCTGTTCATTAATGTATTTTTTTTTTCCCAGATAGGGACGCTGGACAACAGATATTTCCAAATTCCATTCTCTCTCCCCACAGAGTTTGTACCCCAAGTACAGAAAAGAAAACAAATATTTAATATTCTAATCCAATACAACAAAGCAATCTCTCAGTGTTTAACAGATTAATTTTTAAAATCCTCCTCTCAATAATTATACCTTCCCAATGCACCAAATGGAGTTAACACAGTATATGATGTAGGACTGGTTTAGTCAATTCTGGCCCAAGAGGTCTTTCTGAGTTAAGTAGTATCTCTCACCGGTCACTCAGTTTTACTGTCCTCCTGTGGCATGCAGCCTGAAAGTGCTCAGTGACAGCAAGACAAATCTTAATATTAAAATTATATTAAAATAATGCACCAGTTATACTCTTGGCAACATGAAAAGCACCATAACTATTTGCCAGAGGTTAAGGATTGACTATAGACCAAGAAAAATCTCTTGGTCAATAATCAAGAACAATCTCTCTCTAACACCTGAAGAAGGTTTCTCTATGTAAAAGTTGAGCTGTGTCTGCCAAGCTCATCCACAGCTACTGCCCATGATTTATCTTATCTTTTAATAAGAGACCTTCATTCTTCAGGACATGGAAAGTTTCAGAAGGGAACACAAGATCCTGAAGTCTCCAGTAAGTCTGCTGAAGAATGTGTACAGTTTTAAAATGTAATGTCTAAGTTCCAGATATAATTTAAATAGTCCTCTTACACAAGACCAACAATTTAATTTCATGACTGTCATAACAACTTATAACAATATATGGAAACATGAATAATTTTCAGTTGAAATAATTACAGCACATAAGGCATCAGACACGTGAAGTTATTCTGTCTTGCCACTGTGTAACAATTAAAGGGTGGAAACAAAACGTGTTATAGTACCAACTTTCAAGAACTGTAAGTTGACACTGAAATCCGTCATCACATACCATTCCATACAGGATATCATTAGATGTCCTTGATGAATTTATGGGCTAGTACTCCATCTAGCACATTTATTTTCCATATGCAAATCTCTGAAACCCCATTAATTCTCTAACACTTCAGCAACTTAATTTATTCAAATTCATTTTTTTATTATACCAGTAAGGTCTACATTTTTTTTTCTTTTAACGTACTTCTACCTTGGCAGGACTGGTCTGTGTCAAAGCACAGTACTTTATTATAAACTGTTGGTTTTCTATGCCTAAATTTGCTTTGAACAGAGCATCTTCTTATATTAAAACAAATTATTTTTCACTTTCTAAATTTCCATGAGAACAAATGTCAAATTTCAAAATCAAGGCTAATTTAAAAATAAAGAAAAATACATTAGGTACATGCCGGAATCATTAAATGTGAATGCCTGAAGTCAGATTCTCAAGTCAATATTCAGGCATCTAAATGAAAATGCCCTCATTTCCAGATGTCCTTAACACCCATAACTCCCAACAAATTAAAAATCTTCAGAACCTCCTACTGAGTGTCAATAGGAGTTGCAAGTACTCAACACCTGTGAAGAAAAAATGAAACCATCCGTTTCTTTGGGGTGACTGTATCTGGGATGTAGATTTTTACCTTTTGGACATAGCACTTCATATTGAACTGCCCTCCTTCAAAGAGCTGTCAAACCCATTTTGTCCTCACTACAGGTCTGTGAAATACATAATGAAATATTAAGCTTATTTTTCAGAAAAACGGGAGGTATGGGAAAGCGATTTGCTTAAAGACACACACCAAGTCTGTGTCACTGAAGGAAGTTCCTGTCTCTTTGTCCTGCTGACTGGACCATTTTTTCAGAGGTGCTCCTCCAAAGAGGCTTCAAACAACCCATAAGATTAACTTCGCTGTAAAACAAAGCTGAAATTATAATACTGTCTTCCATTCACCCCATCACCAATGTTCCAGATCCTGTTTCCTCCACAATGAGAAGGGATGAGAACTTAATTTGTCTGTTTTTTCCACCTTTGCAGTGTCCTTTCCACCTAGGACTAATCACCTGTCTCCTGTCCTATCCTGAGCTCTGCCAAAGGTGAGGAAAGAGGAAAAATTAGTCACAGGTTCAGCTGGGATTTATAGCTACCAGGATAAGCGATAGGAGCAGGCCCTTGAGTGCTCTCATCCCTTCCCTGCCTTCCCCTCCCCCGCCAGCTTTCCTCCCTTCCTGGCCTCTCATGATTGACAGAGTAGACGGATGCACCCTTCAGCCCCCATGACCAAGACAAAACCCAGGGAGTGACTCACCAGGGCCCAACCAGCAGCTGCACATGCTGTCTTCTATTATGCTCTGTTCTATACAGATTCTAACATTACCCTCATCACAGAAGGATGGCCACACCATTCAGAATGGCATTAAGCAACTTACACCGCCCACATGGTTCCTCTTCTCTTTTCCCTGGGGGAGAGGTGGTGCAGGGGGGAGGAGACTACATGTATAGGTTACGTTTACACCCCATTTTCCCCTGCAGATTCTCCTATCCCTTTGCTTTGTTTTTCTGCCGTGCAGCTGGAAAGCAAACTGAAGTCCATGCACACAGAAGAGCTGATTGACAGGAGGGAGGGAGTTGGTGAGCTGACTCACTCTGCAACTGCTAATCAACACTCTGAGACAATCAAAACCAGTGACACTGCCTGGGCTGGGCTTGGGACAGAGGTCTGAAGTGCCTCCCCATTCACAACAGCAGTCCTGAGTACAGCTGGCACTCATGCGCACAGAAAACGCCTATAATTCCATCGTCATGGCTGCACTCTAAGGCTACGTCTACACCAGCCCAAAACTTCGAAATGGCTATGCCTTATTAGAATGCCGGCAGCCGCGGCACTTCGAAATTGATGCGGCTTGCCACCGTGCACCTCGTCCAGATGGGGCTCCTTTTCAAAAGGACCCCAGCAACTTCGAAATCCCCTTATTCCTATCTGCTGTTAGGAATAAGGGGATTTTGAAGTTGCCGGGGTCCTTTCGCAAAGGAGCCCCATCTGGACGAGCCACATCAATTTTGAGTGCCGTGGCTGCCGCCATTCTAATGAGGTGCTGAATATGTATTTCATTTCCATGGTCATTTTGAAGTTTTGGGCTAGTGTAGACACAGCCTAAGGGAGCAGGGCCTAGCTTACCCAGGCAACTACAAATTTGAAAAAAGTATTTCTTATAAGTGCTATAAAAAGTCATTGGGGATGGGGTCTAACTCTCAGTAAAGTTCTATCTTGCAGAGGTGGTCTGTATAACTTCACAAGGATTCCATTCCTAATACTTTTCAAAGTCTGCATGATACATTTATTACTGTAGTCTTGCCTAAACTCTCAAACTATTTTTATGAGACCCTGAACAATAATAATAATTTAGGGTTAAGTTAAACTTGCTAAAATGAAGTATATTTAGTACAAAGTGTTAAGACCTTACAGTCCAACAATTCCTAATTACCAGGGAGAACACAAGGACTTGTACTGTATGGGACATAGCTGGTTTAATAAATGTGGGGAAAGTACCTTTGAGATAAGGATTTGCCTATGTTAAATATTTATCATTTGTGCTCTAATGGGAAGCATTATATTTTGATGTCATTTTTACCCACAATTTGGATTTTAAACCCACACTCAAATGCTTATGTTTTTAAATGATAGCACAAACATCCTTTTCAAGTTTTGGAAGTGAAAACAAGGATGATCTAAAGCAGTGTTTCTTCAGCTATGTTCTGTGGAACAGTGGTGATCTGTGCACAACATGCAGGTGTGCCACAAGCATTTGACACTTTTTTTTTTTAATATAATACACTGATGTATATTTTCTGTTGTTAAAACCAGATACAAGGTTATGGCTTTATTGCTATGATACCTGATTAAATTACTTCATTGGGTTTTGCTGTATATATTGCTATTTGGTGGGGGGGGTTGTTTGGTTTTGTTTGTTTGCTTTTAAAAATTCTCATAGGTGTTCTGCATAAAAAATATTACTGTTGGGTCTTCTGTGGTCCCAAAAAGTTTAAGAAACACTGATATGTAGCAACCTTTCTGAGTCAGAGTGCTGAAATCTGACCTTTTGATCTCTATGGCTTGTCTACACTACCACCTTCCTTCAAAGGAAGGATGGTAATTAGGGTGTTGGGAGTTTACCAATGAAGTGCTGCCATGCATAGGCAGAACTTCATTAAGCAGATTGCCCCCTGCAGCAAATTCGAAGTTTTAAACTTCGAAGTACTGGCACCTGTCTTGCTGCGGCTCACCCGCCGGTACTTCAAATTGCCAGGGCAATTTCAAAGTTCCTTTATTTTCAAGAAGTAAAGAGACTTTGACATTGCCCCAGCACTTTGAAGTACTGGCGGGTGCGCCGCGGCTAGACGCGTGCCGGTACTTTGAAGTTTTAAACTTCGTGGGGAGGAATTTGCTTAATGAAGTGCTTTATTAGTAAAGCACGGCAGCACTTCATTAGTAAACTCCCAACACCCTAATTACCATCCTTCCTTCGAAGGAAGGTGGTAGTGTAGACAAGACCTATGTGTAGTCCAAGTGCGGGTGATACTTTTTAAAGTCATTCATGGTTCTACTTACAACACCTTCATAAATAAATGAATTAAGATACAGAGCTTTCCCATTTCGGTGGGAAATTAAGGTGCAGAGCTTTCCCATTTGGTAGCATTAGCTGGTCTTTTGCTAATCCACAGGCGGCATGGCTTTGAGCAAGCTCCCAGCTGCATGGGGAAGGAGGGGTGGAGATGAGCTCACACCTCATGTGCCAAAGAAAATTGGCTCTCATGCCACCCTTGGCACCCATGCCAGGGGTTGCTGACCCCTACACTAACTCAACAGAAGAATGTTTCTGTTGATCTAGCTATGGGCTCATGGGGGGTGGATTAAGAATACCAGTTATATCCATGTAGGTAGTGTCTACACTGAGGCACAGTTCCCGTGCTGCTGCAGCATTTGAAGCATAGACAGGCTCTGAATAGCCCCAGAAAGACAAGCCTTACTTCCATAAGTAACTTTTGTTCATGTGAATAGTCCCACAGGCTTCAGCAGGATTATTTACGAGTAAAGGTCAAAGGATTCTACCATGTGTGCCCTGATTTCTACAGCGCTCTGTTCAGTAGCAAGAGCAGAGGAAGGAACATTATTTTTTTAATAAGGGTAATTCTGTTTTTTTCTAACACACAGTCAGACTGTAAGAAAAAAAAAAGCAATGTCCTGTTGTCAGAGAAATATTACAATTTATTAACTGTGATCACGCCTTGCATTCTACATGGCACGTACTAAAAGCAGGGGTTGTTCAGGTCTGGGTAACCTCTTAATCAAGGTAAATCCAGTCTACTATTAATGTGTTTTAAACACTTACTCACTCTACAATAACTGAATTGATCAGCATAGAGTGTTAAGAAAATTTATCCTCTTACAGAAATAATATGCGCTTTTAATCTGATAGTGTGTTTTAATACTAAATTCCCACTTGCTCCCTGATGCAGTTACTCATTTCTAACCATTCAGGAATAAAATGCCACACAAAACACATTTTAAGAATGTTAAGTAAATATTCACAAATTACCCTCCCAAACATTGGAAGTGAATTTTTTCTTCCGACAAGAATATCGTCTCACAATGCAAGCTTGAGCCTATGTATCTTACAATGCAGGTTTGAGACTGAACTGGGAAAGGGCACTTTGCCATCAATCAAAGAGGATGTGATGGATGAGGTTGATAAGGAAGTGGGCACACTAGCAGCTGAGTTGGTAGATACAGGGTCCAAACCTACAAAATGTTAGAATGCCCCAGGAAGCACTGAGCAACCTCATCTCCTACTAACAGGTGCTGAATAGGTCTCAGTAGCTTACAGGGTTGAGTCCACTGCTTGTTTAACTTTTTGGAAGATGGAAGATTTACACATGAACCCTAGTATTAACTAGCTATGATGTTCCAGTCTCCATCTTCTCACATCCACCAAAACAACTGCACAAAGCTTAGGTCTGTCACATTACCATCAAAATACCACTCGCCATAACCAAAAAGAAGATCCCATCTTGTTTCCACTGAATTCAGTGGCTAAATTATGTTTACCTTCTTGGTGAAGATCTTCTTGGTAAATTCCCATGAAGTCTTCTTGTGCCATGTACTTCCTGGTTTACCCAAGTCATCAGAGATCTCCCCTTTCTGTCCATGCCACTTCAGCGGCCAGATCTAAAATCACGTTTGAAGTATTTTTGCTAGAGCAGTCTTACCCCACAACCACCCTTTGATTCCTATTATTCACCAGTCTCATTCCACAATGCTAGCAAGCACTAACTAGGCCAGATCCAAGAAACAGACAAGAGAAAATTCACCACAATAACTTTCTGTGTCAAAAAAGGGTACTTCAGAAACACCCTTCCACCTAATCAGGTTGTACTGGTGCCAGGCGGCTTCACTGAGAATTATGAGAACTTTGTTTAAAATTTATCAGGCACATTTCTGAAAGTCAAAGAGAATTTACACTGGGATTTGCAGAAACCACAGGGAGTTAAGGCAACTAAGTTCCATATACCTTTAGAGCCCCTAGGCCCCTTTAAAAAAATATCACTGCATTGTTCTGCATGTCTCTCAGTTCCCTCTCCCTCCACCCCCGTCCTTTACTCCCAGCTGCCATCAGGTAAGAAGTGTCCACAACCATCTTCATCTGAACAAGTGGAAAAACAAAGAAAGGAATGAATGACAGTGTGTTCAAACCCACATCCAAAAGTACGTTAACCAGAGAAGACTGAATTACAACATACTCAGAAACACAATGAAGTCACCACTGTGGCTGCAAAGCAGGAACATACTTCCTGAAATATGAAGCCTATGCAGTGGAATTGTGAAGTGTGCTATCTAATAACAGAAATGTGTATGTCCCATCCCTCCCAGAGATGGCAACCTATTTACACAAAATTTCACCCAAGAAAATTGGGAACATTCAGGGGCAATTCTAGCATGTGTGCAGCCATCCACTCCACTTCCTTCTTTTTGTGTGGAGGCAATTTAATGTTACTGCTTTCAAGAAACTTCCTATTAGAAAACTATGGTTTCCAATTGATTTTTATTGCATTTTCCAAAGTTACATCATTGGAGCTGGGTCTAATGGAGCTCAAGGATCTAAAACTGTAAACTACCACAATAAATAATAATGAATATCATGGCTTATAAAACCTGTAATCTGAACACACAGACAGAAAACTACTTTCACCTTATATAGTTACTTTTCAAAACCCTGCACTTTTCATGCTCCTCTTTGTTTGCCTGCCAAACACGTACAGCCACAGCCACCAATTAATAATATTAACCATATAAAATATATAATCACTGAGAGCCAAAGGCATGATTTTACTTGGGCTCATTTCAGGTAATAAGAGAAAATTAATCTCAGTGAAAAAACGTCTTTCAAAAAAAGCAGCAAGCAACTATAGAAACTGAAGTGATGAGCTACATGGGACTTGTATTTTCTTCACATTATTATTTATTTGTCTAAGGCCTCAGGCACTTTACCACAGGTAGAAAGTAGAAAACGAAGGGCATGGTCCTCCTGCCAATGTAATCAATAGATATTTTTCCCCAATGAGGTTTAACAAAAGAAAATACAAAATTCATGCCCTAAAACAGATTACAATACAATGTCTCAATCATGTAGAAGTGAAGAGAACTCTCTACTCCAACTGGAAAAATGAGAACACTCACAACTTTAAAGATAAAAATGCAGTCAAGTAGCACTTTAAAGACTAACAAAATAATTTATTTGGTGAGCTTTTGTGGGACAGACCCACTTCTTCAGACCATAGCCAGAACAGAACAGACTCAATATTTAAGGCACAGAGAACCAAAAACAGTAATCAATGTGAACAAATCAGAAAAAAAATTATCAAGGTGACCAAATCAGAGAGCAGAGGGGCAGAAGAGGGATGGGGGAAGTCAAAAATAGATTAAGCCAAGTATGCAAACGAGCCCCTACAGTGACCCAGAAAATTCCCATCCCAGTTCAAACCACGTATTAATGTGTCGAATTTGAATATAAAGAGAGAGTTCAGCAGCCTCTCTTTCAAGAGTGTTGTGAAAATTCCTCTTCAGTAACACACAAACTCTTCAGTTGTTAACAGAATGGCCCACTCCATTAAAATGCCAGCCAACAGGTTTGTGGATCAGGAGTGTTTCTATGCCTGTTTTGTGCCCATTAACTCTTTGTTTAATAGAGTTTGAAGTCTGTCGAATATGCAAAGCATCTGGGCATTGTTGGCACATGATGGCATATATGATGTTAGTTGAGGAACATGAGACTGTGCCCGTGATTCTGTGAATAACCTGGTTAGGTCCAGTGATGGTATCTCCAGAAAAAGATATGTGGACAAAGTTGGCAGCGGGCTTTGTTGCAAGTATAGAGACTCTAGAAGAATTCCACAGAGACTTTAACAATCTGCACCCCACCATCAACTTATGCCTCGATTACTCCATGTGAGAGATACGTTTTGTGGACACTACAGTACAAATTAAGGATGGCCTGATCAGTACCACACTGTACCAGAAATCCACTGATCACTATACTTACCTACACCCTTCCAGCTTCCATCCTGCACGCATAACTAGATCCATTGTTTACAGTCAAGCCCTTAGGTACAATCGCATTTGCTCTGATCCTATTGACAGAGACCAAAAACTACAAGATCTTTACCAAATATTCATAAAACTGAATTACCCACCAGGAGAAATGAAAAAACAAATTGACAGGGCCAGATGAATACCCAGAGACCCGCTACTCCAAGATAGGCCCAAAAAAGCCAAGAACAGAACGCCACTGGTCATCACCTACAGCTCCCAACACAACCCACCGCAACGAATTATTAAATGACTACAACCTATCCTTAATCAGGATGCCACACTCCAGACAGGCCTGTTCTCTCCTACAGACAATCTCCCAACCTTGACTGTTTTTTTGTTTTGTAGACTAGGATGGCTTTCTCTCTGTTACTATTTAACTTTAAAGATGTTCACATATTACATGTCCAGGGCCTCCCAACAAAAAAAGATACAATGCAGTGTATTATCACTGTGGATGTTGGCAAGTCAGGGTGACCTGGTCCTCATAGATCATTGGCAGACGATCAGCATGAGAGTCACACACTGTCAAAGGCTGGGAGCATGATGGAGCAGCATTCAGAAAATAGGGAATAAACTTATGGTCACTCTCAAACATTACCTTTCTCTGACTCACCTAAGTGATGCCACAAGAAGCAGGATCTAGCAATTCCTGGGAGGGAAGCCATCAAGAGAATGGAAGACTTGATCTTGAGAGAGTCAAGCTCCATTGGTCTCAGTTCAAAAGGTGCTGTGGGAGCTCAGCACCTTTGAGAATTGGACCCTAAATGTAGAAGAATGGAAAATACTGGATGATTTTCCACAAGGGCATAAGTAGGGGTGTGCAAACCCAGCGTTGCTTTTGACATGTTTCTATATTGTGCAATTTTACAGATGCAGGAAACCCGCTTTCTAGCATACTTCATATAGAATATAAAAGACTTCTAATGTCCGGTTTGTGCAGGTTATTGGTGTCTGGCATAACTATGACTAAGTGTTAACTTATAATTATACACATTATTAATCATTATTATTGTTGCTGTTTAAGGAATACTAACAACTACAACAACAACATGCGAGATCACACTTTCTGTATTACAGTAGGTAGAGAAGGGAATAACCATTACAACACAATAGCGCCCTGATTACCACAGCACAAGGCAGCGGTTCACTGATCATAAACTATTTCTGAACCACAGCTTCAGCATGAAAAAGGAAAATCCAAATTATGAATTAGATGAATGCTTTAAAACGACAGTACAAAAGAAAACTGACATGGTTTAATTTCTGATTGCATTAACTTTGATGCTTACTTTCAGATTTGAGTGGCTAAGGAATAAGGTCATGTACGAGGGCTGTGTGAAATCTGTTATGAAACTCAACACCCAAGGATTAATTACAAACTTGAATCTGAACCTAGTTTTGTTGCAATCCAGATGCTTAGATACCATGCTGATGAATTCAGTATAAAACGTCTAGAATGAGAAATGCTGCGCTAAACGGTGTTAAAAGTGAGGTGCAGTCTCCTAGCAGGTACAAAGGAAAGACCAAAGGGCATACAAAAGGCATAAATTAAGATGGCAAATCTGATTAAAAACCATGAAGAAGTTGCAGAATGGATTGGGGTAGAATACAAATGGATCCAGTTCCTGAGAGTAGAGAACAGGCTTTCAAAAAGAGAGAATGCTGGATTTGAGAGCTGACGAATTTTTAGAGCAAACTTGGGTGACTCACACTTTTGTACAGTTTACATCAAAAAAAGTTACCATTGTATCTGTTATTCTTTGAGATGTGTTGCTCATATGTATTCAAATTATGTGTGTGTGCCATGCATACACACCTGTTGGAAAATTTTAACCCAGCTGCTACCCATTGGGCTGGATGTGGAGCCCCCAGGAGCGGCACTGGTGCAAAGCCCTATAGATAACCCTACTGACCCAACCACTCCTTAGTTCCTTCTTGCCAGCTACACCAAGAGTGGGGAAGGAGGGTGGGTTTCAAATAGATATGAGCAACAAACTTCAAAGAATAACAGTTACAACAGTAAGCAACCAAGTGGTTTTTTTTCCCCTTCTTCAAGTGCTTGCTCATATCTATTTGACTTAGGTGATTCACAAGCCAAGCTCAGGAGGTGAGGTCAGAATCAATCCGTGGCTGACTCAAGGACAGAGGCCACAAAGGCGACATCCTGTTTAGTCTGCTGCCCAACAGCACAGTGTGATGTAAAAAATGTGTACAAAGGAGCATATCGCAGCTCAACCGGTTTCCTGGAGAGGCACATGAGCCAGAAAGGAAGCTGAAGAAGCCTGGGCTCGCATTGAGTGCACCACTAACAGGCAGCAGGGTAACCTTAGCGAGGTTGTAGCACTTTTGTATAAGTACATGATCCAGGAAGAGAGATGCTGCTATGAAACTGGAAGCCCCTTCATATGATCAGCAACAGCCACAAAGAGCTGCGAGGTCTTGTGGAAGGATCCCCTCAATGTAGAAGGAAAGCATCCATCTCACATCAAGAGAGAGTAGTTGCTGCTCCCATGAGGAGCTGTGAGGTTTACGACAGAACACAGAAAGAAAAACGTCCTGGTCAGTATGGAAGCCAGAGACCACTCTCAGAAGGAAAGCTGGGTGGGGGCAGAGCTGAACCTTGCCCCTATAGAACACTATGTATAGGAGCTCTGACATGAGGGCCCAGAGATCAGACACCCTCCTGGCAGAGGACACAGCCACAAGGAAGGACACATTCCAGGAGAAGTAAAGTAGAGAACACTTGTCCAAAGGTTCAAAACGGGGGGTCATAAGCACTGTGAGGACCACGTTAAGGTACCAGGCCAGCAGGCAGACGCTGTCCGTGTCCTTGAGAAAGTGTGTGAAAACAGAGCACTTGCCCTCACCCAGACGGAAGGCCAAGATGGACCTCAAGAGAAGAAGTGAGACCTTCTTGCTTCAGGGAAACAACATAGTCCAGCATCTGCTGGACAGAGATAGACACAAGTATGAGGTTGTGCTGATAACACCAGCGGGTGAAGCGTGTCCACTTACCCAAGCACAAGTGCTGCATAGATGGCTTGTGGCTGCTGAGGAGGACCTGCTGCACTCGTTCTGAGCACACCTGCTCAACGGGTTTTAACCACAAAGCCACCATGCCCTGAGGTAAAGGGAGTGAAGATCTGGGTGGCAGAAATGACTGTGGTCCTGCGTGATAAGGACTGGAAGCATGGGAAGCAGAATGGCCAGACGTATCAAGAGCTTCATCAACCTTTGGCACCAGTGCTGATGAGCTCAAGCCGGGCCCATCAGGATAACGTCCACTTGGTTCTTGTGTTAGGTACATATCTGCCAGGGAGCTGGGGCTAAGCCTCCCAAAAGGAGCAAAACTGAGGACACTTGCGGTTGTTCAGGGATGTGAGGAAGTCCAGGTTGGGAGAGCCCCTCTTTTGGAAGACAGAGTGGAGGACCTCCACACCAATAGATCACTCGTGAGCAAGGAATTGGCAACAGAGGTGGTCCACCAGCTGGTTCTGGACCACCAGGAGATAAGATGCCTTCAGGTGGATAGAGTGGGCTATGCAGAGTTCCCACAGGTGCAGAGCTTCTGAAGAGAGCAGGGAGAACTATGTACCCTCCGTGGCTGTGGCGTCGTCTGTTAGGAATGCAGCACAGCAGCTGCGGAGATTAGGCACGAAGGCTAAACAAGTGAAGCAAATAGTTCAAAACTCATGCACGTTGATGTGGAAATACAACACCTCCACAGACCACATCGCCTGAGTGGTCAGTTGCCCCAGATAGTCCCCACAGCCCAAAGTGGATGCACCTGTTTCTAGAGACACAGTAGGTTGGGGGCATGAAAGTAAATGCCAACTGCACATTTTGGAGATTTCAACTACCAGCGGAGAGCATCAGAGGCATGTTGCAACACCATGATGAGCATATCCATGCTATCCTGGCTGGGGCAATACACCAATGCCAACCATGCCTGGAGGGGGCAAAGGCACAGCCTGACAAATGGGACTGTGTACATGCATAACACCATGTGGCGCAGAAGACGGAGACACATCCCGATTGTGGTGACTTGAAACTCTGACACAGAATATAGAAGCTAGGCAAGAGCCTGGAAGCAAAAGGTCAGGAGGAAACACCCGCACTTTGGTGGCATCAAGAATCAGCCCAATGAACTCTATTCATTGACTCAGGATCAACAAGGACTTGGCTGGACTGAGCAGGAGTCACCAGCGTGTCCAGAGTTTCTCTGGTGAAAGCCACTTGGGTCTCCACCTGGTAGAACAATCAGCCCCACAGAAGCCAATCATCCAGGTGTGAATAAACCTGAATGTCATTGCTGCAAAAGAAGGCCACCACTACCAGGCATTTGCTGAGCACACTGGGGGCTGTGGAGAAGACAAAGGGAAGGGCCATAAACTGAAGATGCAGGTTTTCTACAGCAAAACGGAGGTAGCGCCAATAGGAAGGCTGGATTACATTATGAAAATGTGCATCCCTTAAATTGAGAATGGCATACCAGTCCCCTGGATCCAGGGAGGGAACGCGGTGCCTAGAGAAACCATACAGAACTTTTGGGAAGTAATAGATTTGAGAAGTATTAGAGGGGTGGCTGTGTTAGTCTGTATCTGCAAAAACAACATGAAATCCTGTGGCACCTTATAGACCAACAGATATTTTGGAGCATAAGCTTTCATGGGCAAAGACCCGCTTCATCAGATGCAATAGACTAGAGTTTCCTGACACCCGGGATAGACCACAGGCCTCCTTTTGCCTTTGGCACTAAGATATAATGCGAATAGAACCCTTGACTTCTGTACTGAAGAGGAACCTCTTCTACTGCCTCCAGGGCCAGGAGCAATTATACCTCCTGGGAGAGGAGCCATTCTTGCAGGCCATTCAAGTCAAAATCAGTTTTGATGAACTCTTGAAAACCAAGTCTGGGTATTTTACCCCATTTGTAGAGCCCATAAAAATGGATACAACTGAATTTTTGAAATGTTAATTTCTCCATTGCAGTTTTGAACATGAATAACACTCAAAGATTTTTGTTTGAAGTTCATGAAGATTATCCCACACAATGCAGGGGATGCACAACAGAGGTTTGGGCATGTGCACAGTCACATTATTCATGTCTTGATAAAATTATGGGATATCTGTGGGTCTTTTATCTCTTTCCCTCTCAAGAGTCATTAACACTTAGACGAAGTAGCTAATGATCAAACAAGTGGAATAATGTTCCTAATTGTCCTTTAACTTGCTCGCCATAGACATGAGATCATGAGGGAGACAGGCATGCAGTCTCATCAGACACAAGTAAATGCTTTTGATCTTCCTTTGAAGAAACTATTCTCAGGATGTTCAGAAGCCTGTGGTTTATTTTCATGCATGCAGGAGAGCAATGCTGAAGAGAATATTCCCACACACACAGACATTTCAGCAAAGCTAAGCTTGTTAAATCCCTGAAGGAAAAGAGCAGCAAATTACAAACAATTTACTGGGCTGTAGAAAAGGTACAGTTTTATTCTTCAATCCACACCGCAATCTCTATTGCCCATTCTACATTTCTTCTTACGTGTATAGAGCTTCTCTTATATTGCTGTATTTCGCTATTTACAATTTTGAATACAGCCTTAACTAACGCCACAGGAAAAATGAATGAAGGTGTGAAGAGCTCCACACAAGTGATTAGGAAGCTAATGGGCACTTAGAGGTCATAGAGGCACTTTTAATTAAAAACGAACAGTAAAATCCTCAAACCTAGTGATTACTTCGTTTAATTATAAATCTGACCTTAAAAAATTATTTGTTTCCTAAATTGGATTATCTTGAGAAAGATCAGATTAATGTGAAGTTTTCAAAGTGTTCCACTTAAGTGGAAAGCACATCATCACATCACCTCATAATTTATCACAAACTCTGTATCAGCAGAGCTATTCTACCTAGCACCAGTGGGGGATAACCAATATATTGCCAGTAATACACAGACAGGTAAAAAGGAGAAGTGGGGAGACAGACTTAATCACAGAAGTCAGACACTGGAAAGTCCCATTTGATCACATCAGTTCATTTTTTCCCACCTCTCTCTGCAGAGTTGTTCTTTATACTATATAAAAGTGTTTTGCATACAGCAGCTTTGAAAAGATGCTTTAAACGTGACTGCATTTTCCCAGTTAAGTAGATTTGCAAGAAACTATTCAGCAGACATAATTTTGGATAAATAATTACAATGTAAGCACTGATATCAATATCATGTCAATGACAATAACCCGCACCAGCTGTTAAGAAGAAAGAATAAAAAACCCTATTGCAGGCAGTTATGGGATGACCTGCCCACCGGCAAAGATTCTACTTAATCCTAACCCCGATCATTAAGGCTATGTCTATACTATAGCGATCTGTCAACAGGAATTAATGTAAAAACTTCCATCAACAGGTCGCAGCCACACATGAAAGCAGATCACACTGTCGATCCGCTCTGTCAACAGAGAGTGACCAAACTGCCTGGCCAGTCTCCTGACAGAACAGCGAACCAGAAGCACAGTAGACAGGGCTGTCCAGTGATCTGGAAGCCCTGTTGACAGAAGGCTCCCGAGAGTGTCCACACAGCTTTTTTGTCTACAGATCCTGTTGAGAAAGGCATTCTGCTCATGGGGGAGAAGCAGAAGGCTGTCAATAAAAGTGCTGACGTCTGTTGACAGAACACATTTTTAGTGTGGAGGCTCCACAGGTTTTGTTGACAAAATTCTCTAGTGTTGACATAGCTCAAGAGGCTGTCTTATGCCCAGAAGCATAAGATTGTATATCCTTTCCAAAATTTCTTTAAAATATTTACTCAGGATAGTCTTCTTATCCATAAAAATCATAAAAATGTACACTGGAAGATGGGACTTTGAGAAATCATCAAGACCATCTACCGGCTCTGATCATATAAACCTAGCACATCCTGACCAGGTGTTTGTCTACTCTGTCCTTGACAACCTCCAAAGGCTGGCATTCCATAACCACCCCAGAAGTCTTTTCTGACACTTAGGCCATTTCTACACAGGGCACTTCCTTCGGAAGTGACATGCTAATACACAGAGCGAAAGATGCTAATGGGGCGTGGATGCAAATTCCCCGTGCCTCATTAGCATAATGTCACATGATTTGGAGTCTGGAAGACCATTCTTCCAGACTCCAAAATGTCGTGTAGAAGCACCGCCCTCGGGGGGGTGGGGGGTGCAGCTTCCAGAAGGAAGTCCTTCTTCTGGAGGCCCCTTCTTCCCAAAATTTTTCGGGAAGAAGGGGCCTCCAGAAGAAGGACTTCCTTCTGGAAGCGCCCTCCCCCCCGCCCCCCGGGGGCCACACTTCTACATGGCATTTTGAAGTCCGGAAGAACAGTCTTCCCGACTCCAAATCACATGACGTTATGCTAATGAGTCGTGGGGAATTTGCATCCGCGCCTCATTAGCATCTTTCGCTATGTGTATTAGCATGCCACTTCCAAAGGAAGTGGCCTGTGTAGAAATGGCTTAGACTGCCTAATAATTAGAAAGTGTTTCCAAATATTTAAGAAAAGTATCTGGCACAGAAGGGTAAGCCCATTACTACTTCTCCTACATTCATTCAACACGGAGAGCAATTGATCACCGTCCCCTTTTTAATAGCCATGAATGTATTTAAAGACTTATCACATTATTATGCTTCCTTTCCCCATTTTTTCCAACCTTCCTCATAGATCAGGTTTCTAAACCATTTATTGTTTTTGTTCCTCTCCCTAGACTCTCTCCAGTCTCTCCCTATCTTTCTTAAAGAGTGGTACTTAAAAGCAGACATGATAATCCAGATGGAGCCTCACCAGCATAAAGCTGAATGGGACAATTCCTGTCATATATTATTGATGACATTACTGTTGATATAGCCCACAAGCCCACCCCACCAAATGATTCATATGTTTAGCTTTTGACATTTACTATACCCCCTGGGGAGTAATACTCCCTACTCTGTTACTCTCAGTTCTGTAGTTGTATATTTGATTTCTTCTAAGTGAAAGACTTTGCATTTGTCTTTGTTCCTCCCCTACCACCCCCTGGTCTGACAGCCTGCTGCTAATAGTTCTGAGATTGCTTCAATTAATTCCTTTTCCCCAGGGTAGATTTTGATCAGTGCCTGCCAAGCTGAATACATCTAACTTACCTAGATATTCTTTTACCTGATCTTTCTCTAATCTGGCTCGTGTTCTTCCCTCTTGTCGTTAACATGGTGTTATGCTTCCACTTACAATTGACTTCCTTAAAGAAAATTGATGTAAAATAGGCCCCAAATCCAACCTACTCCTTCACCCAAACTGTTGCTGACCTCCCACTCTCCTACCTGAAGCTCCCTTCTGCATCCAACCTCTGTCCCAGACCCCACACTCTTATCATAGAAATGTGTGGGCCCTCAACACTGATCAAAACCTTGGAGTGGCCCCTACCAAAAATTCTTACCTACCCGTGGTCTAGAAGCCCTGAACTATGCCTTTTACATCTCTTGATAGGTGAAATCCATTTTGTTTCTTAGCTTCTCTCTCATTTTGTCCTTATATGTTTTTGCCATTCTGTTGTATTCATTCCTAGCAATCTGTCCATATTTCCACTTTTGGTAGGAATTCATTTTCATTTTCCGATTATTAAAGAGCTCCTGATCGAGCCATATCCGCCTCGGACTAACTTTCCTTTGTGTTGGGATAGTTTGTTGTTGTTCCCTTAATATTGTGTCTGTGTGAAAATGCTAGTTCTTCTTATTCTTAGATTTTCTGGTCAATGGGACGCTTACTTGCTAGTACTCTAAATTCATAAGAGTCTGCTTTAAAAAACAAACAAATGAAAAGAACTCTGTCTTAATTCAGACACACTCACTCCTTCCTTTCCATGAAGTTTGTGAATATTTACCCAAATAACATTCCACTTTCAGATTCACAAATCTAAAAATTGGTCCCACAGCTACCAACTCCATGTTCTGAAAAAAGATGTTGTCCCCAACACATTCCAAGAATTTAGCGAACATTTTGTGTTTTCCATCTGCCACCTATCCCCTAATAACTAATCCCTTCTTAATTCCTGCAAAACTTTCTGCTCCAGTGATATCCTGTGGTAATGAGAGCAGATTAATTAGGGGCTATTTGAAAAAAAAAAAAATTTGTTTAATCAGCTTTGAATTTGCCATCTTTCAGTTCCACTGAATATCTGATATTCAGCTGAATGTATCATATTCTGAAAAAGAGAAAAAACAAGCTTCTGGTCTACAATTTCTATACCATTCTCTCTCTTTTGTAAAACATATATGGGTTATATTTACCTCCAAGTATTATAAAAATAAGATCCTACTCTTTCTGCTACATGGCTGTCTTTTGTCCAGTTAATTGTAGGGTGCACAGATAAAGGCTTCATTTAGGTATATGATTTGTAAGGTAGGAACATTTTCCTTTCATGTAATGGTATTTCCAGCTTTTGCTTTGGATAGTCCTGTAATTACTTATATAATGACAGCTAAATTACAGCAGGTGAATAATAAACATTAAACCACAAAAGTTATATTAAATAATGTGAACTGTGTCTTAAGCTCATGAAAAAGGCAATTTTTATATATAAATATAAAAAACTTGGAATGCAACCTGACATCATAACTGAAATATAAGAAAGCTGTGTTTTATTTCAATAGTTGATACTAAAGATGTCAGAAGAATTTCACATCCTTGTTTAAAAAGGGAGTCAAAGATAAATGCTGCCCACAGTTTCAGAGACTTGGAACTGTATTTTCTAACCAGATTTCTTCATGGAATCACAAAACATTAGACCTGGGAGGGACCTCAAGAGGTCTTCGAGTCCAGTTCCCTGCCCTCTAGGCAGCACCAAGCATCATCTAAACCATCCCTGAGAGGCATCTACCTAACCTGCTCTTAAAAATCTCCACTGATGGAGAGTCCATCACCTCCCTAGGTAATTTATTCCAGAGTTTAACCTCCCTCACAGTAAGGAATTTTTTCCAAATGTCCAACCTAAACCTGCCTTGCTGCAGTTTATGCCCATTGCTCGTTGTCCTATACTCAGAGGCCAAGGAGAAAATTTTTTCTCCCTTCTCCATGTAACCCTCTTTGAGGTACTTGAAAATTGCTGTCATGTCCCCTCTAAGTCTTCTCTTTTCTAAGCTAAACAAGCCCAGTTCTTTCATTCTTCTCTCATAGCTCATGTTCTCTAGACCTTTAATCATTCTTGTTGCTCTTCTCTGGACCTTTTCCAATTTCTCCACATCCTTCTTGAAATGGGGTGCCCAGAACTGGACACAGTACTCCAACTGAGGCCTAATCAGCACAGAGCAGAGTGGAAGAATGACCTCTCATGTCTTGCTCACTACACTCCTGTTGATGCATCCCAGAGTCTTGCTTGCATTTTTTGCAACATTACACTGTTGACTCATATTTAGCTTGTGGTCCACCATGACCCCTAAATCCCTCTCTGCAGTACTGCTTCCTAGACAGTCATTTTCCATTTTGTGTGTATGAAACCTGATAGTTCCTTCCTAAGTGGAGTACTTTGCATTTGTCCTTATTAAGCTTCATCTTGTTTACCTCAGACCATTCCTCCACTTTGTCCAGATAATTTTGAATTATGACCCTATGAAACTGTGGTAAATGACTTACTAAAGTCTAGGCATACCACATCCACTGCCTCTCCCTTACCCACAAGGCTTGTCATCCTGTCAAAAAAAAAAAAACTATCAGATTGGTCTGGCAGGATTTGTTCTATACAAATCTATGCTGGTGGCTACCTATCACCTTATTTTCTTCCAGATGTTTTCAGATGAATTCCTTAATTATTTGCTCCATTATCTTTCCCAGCACAAAAGTTAAACTGACTGGTCTGTAGTTTCCCAAGTTGTTCTTTTTTTTCCTTTTTATAGATAGGCACTACATTTGCCCTCTTCCAGTTTCTGGAATCTCTCCTGACTTCTAGGACTTTTGAAAGATGATAGCTAAAGGCTCAGAAACCTCCTCTATCAGCTCCTTAAGTATTCTAGGATGCATTTCATTAGGCCCTGGTGACTTGCAGACATCTAATTTTTCTAAGTAATATTTAATTTGTTCTTTTTTTGTTTTATCCTCTAAACCTACCAGCTTCCCACTAGCATATGTTATGTCAGGCATTTTTCTGCACCAGACTTCTTGGTGAAGACCGAAACAAAGAAGTCATTAAGCACCTTAGCCATTTCCAAGTTTCCTGATATTGTTTCTCCCTCCTCACTGAGTAGTGGGCCTACTCTTTCCTTTGTCTTCCTCTTGCTTCTAATACATTTATAGAATGACTTCTTGTTACCTTTTACGTCTCTAGCTAGTTTAAACTTGTTTTGTGGCTTGGCCTTTCTAATCTTGCCCCTGCGTATGTCTTGTTTGCTTATATTCATCTTTTGTAATTTCTCCTCATTTCCACTTTTCATATGACTCCTTTTTGATTTTGAGATCATGCAAGATCTCCTGGCTAAGCCAAGGCAGTCTTTTACCATACTTTCCATCTTTCCTCTGCAGCAGAATAGCTTGCTTTTGGCCCCTTAATCATGTCCCTTTAAAAAACTGCCAACTCTCTTCAGTTGTTTTTTCTCTTAGTCTTGCTTCCCATGTGACCTTACCTATCAGCTCTCTATTTGCAAAACTTTGCTTTCCTGAAATTGATTGTCTCTGTTTTGCTGTTCTCCCTTTCACTATTCCTTAGAATCATGCAGTCTATGATTTCATGGTCACTTTCTCCCAAGCTTCCTTCCACTTTCAAATTCTCTACAAGTTCCTCCCTATTTGGTAAAACCAAATCTAGAACTGCTCTCCCTGCCCCAGTAGCTTTTTCCACCTTCTGAAATAAAAAATTGTCATCCATGCAGTCCAAGAACTTTCTGCTTAGTCTGTGCCTTGCTGTGTTAGTTTCCCACCATATGTCAGTATAGTTGAAGTCTCCCATCACCACCAAATCCTGTGTTTTGGATGATTTTGTTAGTTGTTCAGAAAAAGCCTCATCTACCTCTTCTGCCTGGCTAGGTGGTCTGTAGTAGAACCCAATAGGAAATCTCTCTTGTTTTTTTACCCCTTTTAAAACCTAACTCAGAGACTCTCAACATCTTGTCTCCTACATCATCTCCACCTCAGTCCAGGTGGGCACATTTTTAATATATATGGCAACACCTCCTCTCTGTTTACCCTGCCTATCCTTCCTGAGTAAGTTGTACCCTTCTGTACCAATATTCCAATCGTGCGTATTATGCTACCAAGATCCTGTGATACCAATTATGTCATAGTTTTGTGTGTGTGTGTGTGTGTGTGTGTGTGTGTTAGGATTTCAAGTTCTTCCTGCTTATTACCCATACTTCTTGCATTTGTATATAGGCATCTAAGATATTGATTTGCTTTTGCCTTCCAGTTCTGCCTACTCCCATTTTTACCTCTGCTCTTATAGCCCATGATCCCTCCCCTTTCCAACCCAACTCCCAGGTCTCCAGGTTTTGTATTTACCTGTGGGCTGTGGTCTCCTGTCCCTGTCAAACCTTGTTTAAAGCCCTCCTCACTAGGTTAGCCAGTCTCAATACAAATACTTTCTTCCCATTCCCTGAAAGGTGGAATCATGTCAAAACTACTTATCCTCACTGAGGACTTAGTTCCAGCGTAAGTTCGAAGTATTAGAAAATAAACCATTTAAAAATATAAAATAAGCAGGTGTATCATTTAAACAGTGGGGGGAAAAAATAAAAACATTCCCTCCACACATTGGTATCTCATAAGCAATTGGATAGAGTTAAATGAACCTCCCCACTTTGGAGAACAGGGAAGAGAAATATTACCTAAAGCAATCCTTCTCCCTCTCCCAAAAGTTATACTACTACTACTGCCCTGAAGTAAAGCCACACCAAAATGAAGCAGGCTTTAACAGATCACAAGCCAGTGGCAATTGCACGGTAGACGTTTGCAACCCCCAACAGTTACTGGTCAGTGGCAAATCAGTTCAAGTTTGGCAGATCTACAGTGGGGTCCATGGTGATGGAGGTGGCCCATGCAATTTGTCGGCATCTCCTCAGGAAGATTGTGAGCCTAGGAGACGTACAGGCCAGAGTGGATGGCTTTCCTGCCCAGGGCTTTCCTAACTGCAGTAGGGCAATAGATGGCACATACATCCCCATTACAGCCCCATCCCACTTAGACTTCCCAGCTGCTATGTAGACGTACCCAAAGGAGAGCCCAAAAGGTATAGATTACACAATCTTAGACTCATCTCTGAATTTGGCCAAAGGCTTCAGGCCACATAAGGATGCTATACATTGTGAATGGCAGGACAGTTTTGTTAGTGAAGCTTGATCTAAAGAGGTCTGTAGTCACTGAATGGAAACATGTCTCTTTCAACCAATCAGAAACAAATAAATATGAATGCTTAATAGCACTTAACATATCTGATAATGTGAATAGACTTTAAAGTGTGTTTCAGGTAACTGTAGCATGCTTTTGGAGTGCTATGTGCTGTGAATACACGTTTAAGAGTCTCAAGCCACAATATTAACAAAAATTGCTTCTAAATCAGGGGCTCTCAAACTATGATCAACAAGCCACTGGTGAGCCATAAAGCACCTGCTACCGATATGAAGAGAGCTTACCGGACACGTGGTATTGGCGCTTCTCCTTGTTTCCATTTGTTAAATTCAACTATATGAAGCTGAAAATACATTACATTTACCTCCTAGTATCATTTTATTATGTAAGCAACTGCTGTAGCTGTGTCAAGAATGCCACTGTGAACAGAAGAAATAGCCCATGTGGTCATGACTCAGAACGGAACAGATTAGTGTGAATACAATGAAAGGTTGTTCATGGTATCATAATCCAGAAGGCGATCTTTCCATCAAGATGTGGTCCACACTACGAAAGATCTGGAGACCCCGATCTGAAAATCATAAATTCAAAATAAACAGCAAGATACCAGACTGAAAAGTAGTTACGGGAGCCGCACAATATCTGCAGAATTCTGGTTTTAAAAAATGGCTTCTTGTGTCAATTCAGCACAGTGAAACAGTATAATATTCAAATGATCCTTCTAGACCTTTCCCAATCTCTCCAAAACCTTAACAAAAAGAGAGAGAAGGCACAAAAGCTAAACTGAATTGTGCCACTGACAACCTGCTTCTCTGGGACGTGACTGAAGCAAATACTCAAGTCCACCCATCAGCCTAGGAGAGCTTTTTATGGAGACATGCTTTAAGACAGGGATCTTCAGCATGTGGCTCCAGAGCCACATGTGGCTATTTCAGCACATTTTTGTGTCTGCCAGTATAACTGCAAAGTAAAAAAAATCAAAACAAAAACAAATCAAAAGAAAAACAAAAAACTTTCTGATTATTTTCAATAAATGGTGAACATCTAAGAGTCCAAAATGAACTCATACTTAATATCAAACTATACGTGATCTCAAAACATTGGATAATTCCCCCTTTAATATGTGCAGTGCACTGTTGGACACGATCCTATCTCTGTGTTTTTATTGTGTTGCTAAGAAAGTCTTGATTTTGAAAAGGAAACTCGCAGCATTCATTCGTGAAACAACACACATTTTAAGAAAGAAAACTGAAATTAAACTGGAAATAAAATTGGCACAATTAAAGTGGGGTTGGAATGGTTTAAAAAAAGAGGAAAATGGAAGACAAGAACAGAGAATTTCAAACTGAATGGACTCAGTCCTTCACATTTATATCAAGTTTGGCTGGGCTCCCTTTATGCCTCATCTGCAATGAGAAATCCAACCAAAAAAATGCAACCTCAAGAGAACATGTAAGAAGTTTGTGAACATCCTGCAGAAAACATTTATCACATTAGAAATCATTGTGTCTTTTTGTAATTGGAATTACAAAAAGTACGGTTTGATGTTATTTATTAAGGACCATCTCATATTTACATGCAGTGCGGCTCTTAAACTACTGTGTTTGGGGGGGGAAAAAAAGGGCTCTTCTTGCTATTTTGGTTGCTGATCCTTGCTTTAAGTGCTCTTTTGCAGGTGTGTGTTGGCCTCCAAAGTCATGCTGTCAGATCACAGCAAGGCATAGTGATGAAGTAACTCATTTTTATAGGGGAGAAGAGTACACTATACCACTTTTACCCTGAGTACGTTGCTATGGAAGAACTCTCTCTGATGTACTCCACATATATGGTGGCAACATTCGACCCTGACAAAGAGATGGCAAAACTAAACATTAGTCAACTGAAAGAACACGTCAGGCCTCCACCACAAAAATTACCTTTAAAGGTGCTCTTTTTCTCTCTTTGCCATGATCTACTGGAGCCTGAGTCTTGCCCAGTTTGAATAACTACTCTCCTAAATTGTGCAACAACTGCACTTGCAAAGTTCTTGAGAAGCTAGAGTCAGGGGGTCCCAAGTTTTAACAAGACTCTATTACAGAGAGCAACCTCGTATGCTTATTCACTCTCCCTATGAGAGCAGCTTGGCTCCCCCTCCCTTATGATAGCATGACAAGAGGATCACTAGGGAGCAAGTGAGGGACCTGTCCTGCTTCTGGATCTCCAAGACACCTAATTGCATCCTGCAGACCCTGTGGAGGAAAGGAAATATTTGACGAGTCTTTGAGAACTCCCAGATAAGATAGATGTTGAAGAACAGAGCTTTCTGGTTTTGACCATATCCCTTTAAATAAGAGAGGTTTCAAAAGAGAAATGAGTAATTCCTTGCTTAGTCATGGACTCTTGGAAGGAAGATCAAGTTCTCAACAATACAGGATCCATACCATGGGACTAATGATTTGCTCCTGTGAGTGATTTTGTTAGCTCGTAAGTCAATAACTGGCTAAAGAGAGAAAATACTGATGGGAAAAGAAAAAGAAAAAGAAGATGGATATTTCTTAAAATCTTCCGGTGTCTGTGGTGAAGTCATCTCTGCAGGATATGTCAGTCCTTCCCACAAAAACAGTGGGGATTTCAGAGACACCTGCTTCTTCGCTGCTGCCAAAGAGACAAATACAGTTTCATCTCCCTCACAGTATGATTGAGAGGGTGGAGACCAAATTAAAGTCACAGAAACATTCAATCATTTGTTACTGTGGCTCTTAAGGGCATGTTTTGATCCTACAGATTAGCCCACCACTAAGATTTCATTCTTAAATGTAAAAGAACATTCATGTTAGGAGACTAAAATAAATTAAAGGACCCCACCCCTAAGGAGAACAGATCATAAAGTCTTAAACCTATTTGAAGAAATTACTTCCTTGAAACTTTGGCTTTCCAGCTGCAGAGAGAGGGAGGGATGGAGGGAAGTGGAGAAATGCTGAAATTCAACACCCACTCATTCAGTTCTGACAATGTGACAGCAACAGGGTCTACAGAGCTGCACTGCATCTGGTAAGAAAGTCTATTATCATCTCCTGCCACGTACACCAAGATGCCTGTGCAAACACTACCAAGAAGGCAGACAAGGCATCATCAGCTGGCAAGTAAACTGGCACAGATCATCTAACTGGCCAATAAGAGTTCCACATGGGAATTATGACAAGCTTAACAGGTAGCAAGCACCAGTATCTATTGTAATGTTGTAGCTAGATGGTACACGAACTGTTGATCTCTAATGAGTGACTTACCAAAGATAAATAATAACACAACATGCAAAATGGTGTGGCTTTAAGGTTTCCTTCTCTTCTTAACCAGCTGCTAGCAGCTGTTACCCTCTGCGCTAATACCACCTTTCTTGTTGGTACAGAGTAATGTGGAGCCTGAGTTAGCTCACAGGAATACCACACTGCAAAAAGTGACAAGTATCAGAGAGGTAGCCATGTTAGTCTGCAGCTCTGAGAACAACAAGAAGTCTTGTGGAACCTTATAGACTAACAGATATTTTGGAGCATAAACTTTCGTGGCCAAAGGCCCATGGGTCTTTGCCCACGAAAGCTTACGTGAAAAGTGGTATAATTCAGAGCTCTGTCTTCCAATTATAGGGGATGTTAATGTTATTTCGGTATGATGAACTACCATCTCTGCTACAAGGGAGAAGAGTGCTTTAACCATGTTGCAAGACATCTCTGGTGTAAATGGGTCTTCTCAATGTGGCTATTACAGTGTTTTGTAAGAGACGGATACACAGAAGGAAAGATTTTCCACTCATTAACCTAATGTTCAGTCCTGGCCCTGCAGAGATGATTGTTGCTTTAGAGTGCCCTAAGACTGCTCATCTCCAGAAACTTCATGGTATTATTAAAATGTTGTCTCCTTCTGTTCCTTAACTTTCATGTGGGTGGAAAATGTTGCTTTGTGTAAAAAGGCAAAAAACACAAGTGGAAAGTTTTAAATGACTTTATTCTGATTTATAAAAGTTACACTGGAACCATGTGAAAGCTGACTAACCTTACAGAAAAACAGTGAGGTCTGCACCACAATGAACTGTCTGTGCGGTGGTACAGGGTAGTATGCTGCAGTCAGTGGCCAGTCTAAACTGTCAGAAGCACTGAGAAGTGTAACCACTAGGCCATGTTGCAAGAGGAAGGTCTGAGAGTTTGGAGAAGAAAGGGCTGAATTTCAAGATGACGGGTGGCTAAAGTCTATGTTTCCCACGCCTGCAGTAGTCCTTTGTCTGCCGCACAAAAATGGACAATGTCCGCAGAAACTTGACCCTTTCCAGTGGTGGTTCTTGCACCAGTCACAGATGTGGGTTTCAGCATATAAAATCAACTGATAGTATGATCACCAAATCTGAAAGGTGACAAAACACTCACTCACTCAGTGTGTAACCTAGCAATCCACGTGAACAATTATTCATTTGGCATCTCACACACAGCTATAACATGGACAGCGACCCAAAGCAGCCCAGAACATCCACTACAGACTAAACAGCAAGTCAGGACATGAGACGTTTTGTTTCTTTTTCAAACCTTAACTCAGGGGTCAGCATGCTAGGCGAGAGCTCATCCCCATCCCTTCTCCCTCATGCAGACGGGAGCTAGCTCAAAACCATGCTGCCCGTGGATTAACAAAAGGCCAATTAATACTACCAACCAGCACCTGAACAGTAAAGCTCAGTGTCTTAATTTATTCATTAATGAAGTTGCTGTAAGTAGAACTCTCAGTGACTTTCAACAGTATCACCAGCACTGAGACCGTACAGAGAGGTCAAAGGATCAAATTTCGGCACTCCACCTCCAAAAGGTTGCTGACTTCTGCCTTAACTTCATAAACAATGGGAGAGGGAGGGTGATTCACAGTATGGATTGATGTCCAAGCTACAAGGCATCTTTCAGTCTGCATAGACTATGGATCGCGCCCTTCGTAACTCCATTTAAGATTGTCATTTGCAGTGTTGACTGTGACTGTGGAGGCCCACACGAGAGTGACAGTCCTTGCTGCATCTGCTGCGTATGTAGTGAGTGTCTGGCAGGTCCTTACTGTCCTTTCTAGGGGCTTGCTTCTCCTCTGCCAGCTGTCTGATCTTCATCTCGCCCTTCTGAAGGCCCTTGTATAGTTCCTGCTTCCAGCTGCTGCAGTCGTCTGCCAGCTCTTCCCAACTATCTGGGTCGATGTCTACCTCCTCGAGGTCCCTCTTACAGACGTCTTTGTAGCACAATTGGGGGCGTCCAGGAGGTCTTTTGCCAGAGGCTAGCTCACCGTACAGGATGTCTTTTGGGATCCTTCCATCATTCATCCTGTGGACATGGCCAAGCCAGTGGAGCCGCCACTGCCTGAGGAGGATGTGCATGGTTGGGATTCCAGCTTGCTCAAGGAGGGAGCTGGTGGACACTCTGTCCTTCCATGATATCCCAAGAATGCACCTGAGGCAGTGCAAGTGGAAGACATTCAGCCTCTTTTCCTGGTGGGCGTACAAGGTCCAAGACTCGCTGCCGTAGAGGAACGTGCTGAGGATGCAGGCTCTGTAGACTTGCATTTTGGTGTTAGCGTACAGCTTGTTGTTGTTCCACACTCTCTTGCTAAGTCTGAACAGAGTTGTGGCTGCTTTTCCAATCCTCCTGTTTAGCTCAGACTCCAGCAACAGGGTGTCGGTGACGGTGGACCCAAGGTAAGTAAACTCATGGACGACATCTAGCATGTAATTGTCAATGCTGATTGATGGAGGTTCAGCAATGTCCTGAACAAGTACGTTTGTCTTCTCTAGGCTGATGGTAAGCCCGAAGTCCCCGCATGCTTTGGAGAACTGATCCAGCAGTTTTTGAAGCTGGCCTTCTGCGTGTGTCTCACTAGAGCAGCGGCATCTGCAAACAGCATGTCTCTAATGAGCACTTCCCGCACCTTAGACTTAGCCTTCAGCCTTGCAAGATTAAACAGTTTCCCATCAGATCTTCTGTGCAAAAAGATGCCCTCTGTTGAGGATCCAAAGGCATGCTTCAGGAGGAGTGCAAAGATGATCCCAAAGAATGCCGGAGCAAGGACGCATCCTTGTTTGACGCCACTCCTGATGCTGAAGGCATCCGATCATGTGCCATTATACTGGATGGTTCCTCTCCTGTCTTCGTGGAAAGACTGGATCATCTTGAGTAGCCGTGGTGGACAGCCTATCTTATGGAGCAATTTAAACAGTCCATCCCTACTGACCGAGTCAAAAGCCTTGGTCAGGTCGATGAAAGCGACAGAGTGGCTTCCTCTGCTCCCTGCATTTCTCCTGCAGCTGCCTCAGGGAGAAGATTGTGTCAATGGTAGATCTCTCGGCGCGGAATCCGCACTGGGATTCAGGATACACCCTATCAGTGAGCTTCTGGAGTCTGCCGAGGATGACACGAGCGAACAATCTACCCGTGATACTGAGGAGGGAGAATCCACGGTAATGGTTGCAGTCACTTCTGTCTCCTTTGTTCTTATACAAGGTTACAATGTTGGCGTCCCGCATATCCTGTGGAACCTCACCCTCTCTCCAGCACAGGCACAGCAGCTCACGCAGGGGTTTCAGGAGGGTGTCCAAGGCACACTTGCTTACCTCTGGTGGTATTCCATCGTGGCCTGGGGCCTTTCCTGCCGCAGTGCTGTCAGTAGCTTTCTTCAATTCGGCCACAGTTGGTTCCTGGTCCAGCTCGTCAATGACTGACAGGAGCTCGACAGCGTTGAGGGCTGCATCAACCACAGTGTTTTCGCATGAGTACAGCTCGGAGTAGTGCTCGACCCATCGCTCCATCTGTTTGGCTTTGTCAGCGATGACTTCACCAGATTTGGATTTCAGAGGTGCCGTCTTGTCCTGGATGGGTCCCATTGCCTTATTTATGCCCTCGTACTTTCCCCTGAGATTACCAGAGTCAGCACTGGTCTGAATGCTGCTGCATAGCTTAAGCCAGTAGTTGTTGGCACGGCGCCTGGCCTGCTGTACTATTTTTCTGGCTACTCTGAGTGCTTACTGAGTACTCTGACTGGGTGAGTGTTTATACTCCAGAAGTGCAGTGCGCTTCTTTTCAATGACTGAAATCTTCTCATCAGAGTTAGCTTTGAACCAGTCATTTGTGTTTCCAGCTCTTCTTCCAAACACTGACAAGGCCATATTATAGATTGTGTCCCTCAGATACTGCCATCTGGATGTTGCATCAACACCCCCAGGGCTGCAGCGCAGATTCTCCTCAAGGGTCTCTCTGAACATTTCAGCTTTTTCTGAGTTTGCCATCTTTCTGGCATCAATGCGGGGCCTTCCAGTTGGTTTAGAATGGTGCAGCTTCTTGGGTCTCAGCTTCAGCTTGGAGCAGACTAGCGAATGATCTGTATCGCAGTCGGCAGTATGGTAGCTGCGTGTCAGGAGGACATTTTTGATGCTGTCACATCTGGTGATGACCAAGTCTAATTGGTGCCAGTGTTTCGAGTGTGGGTGTCTCCATGACACTCTGTGCTGTGGTTTGGTTCGGAAAAATGTGTTTGTGATGCACAGATTGTGGTACGTGCAAAGTTCAAGGACACGCTGTCCCTTGTCATTCATTTTTCCCACACCAAAGTGACCTAGGCAAGAGGGCCATGAGTCACGATCGGCTCCAACTCTTACACTGAAGTCACCCAAAAGGTACAGTTGGTCACGAGCAGGTATTTGCACTATGGCAGCACTGAGCTCATCATAGAACTTGTCCTTTGCTTCTGGTGTGGCGTTCAGGGTTGGAGAGCAAGCACTGATCAGGTGGATGGGAGCGGCGCAGGTTGAAGTTTGATCTGAAGGAGTCTTTCTAATCCGCCCGTGACTAGTTCCACCATTTGCAGAAGGGTGTTTCTGATGGCAAAGCTCACACCGTGCTCCCTGGGTTCCTCTTGGGCTTTGACCTGCCAGAAAAAGGTGTAGTCCTTTTCCTTTAGGGATCCCAAAGCTGCGCGTCACGTCTCCTGCAAAGTGGCGATGTCAACTTAGAGCCTCTTCAGTTCCTCGTTGATGACAGTGGTCTTTCGGGTGTTGCTGATGTCCTGAAGATCTTCAGTCAAACCGGTCAACGTGGTCCGTACATTCCAACAAGCAAGCTTGAAACTTTGATGGTTTCCTTTTCGGTTTGTCTGGTGCTCATTTCAGCCACTTGTCAGGTTTGGGAACCTTAAGCCTCATGCACCCAGTGAGGCAAGTGAATTGTGGCAAGACAGTACCCAGCTTAAGGCGGGCAGTGACTGTCCAATGAGATGCGATGATCTCTCCCACTGTCGGAAGCAACCCCTGGCGCTCGTTCTCTACGCCGATCGAGCAAGAGCTTATAACCGGTATCTGATGCCTCCCGTGTTGGTTCAACGCTGTTAAGCAATGCTGGAGTACCTCTCCAGGCGCAAGCCTGGGCAATTTTTATGGATACCCTGAGCTGCCCAGACACTAGGCCCCCCTCTCAGCTTTACTGATATAGTCCAAAGGAAAGGACAACCTCTACGTTTGGTACCAGCTCAGCTGCAGGAGTTGCCGGGACAGTGCCAGAAGTTGACACAGAACTGCCTTAGGACTCCCCTCCGGATTTTCTGTCAGGGTTTACTCCTTCGCAGAATAACCCACAAGGCAGTGGGGCTTCTTCCTCTGTCTTCACAGGAATTGTTGATTTGCAGCACCACACCTCCTGGTCCGCCATTGAGACTGTGCATTAGAAGGGAGAAGGTACAAGTCCCTTCATAAGGTCAGTACATGAAACAGACCAGACCCCCCTCACTGTGTTTCGCCTGTGCGCTGACGCAGTTGCCCGGGGGATGGCATTGCCGTAATGCACAACAGCTGCTAGGAGCCAACAGTGAGAGTTGAGTGGTAGGTGAGGACCAGTGCTTCCGTCCACCTGAAAAGGCGCAGCTGTCAGAGAATCAAAGGTACTACCTCTACCCCAGACACCCCATATCCACCCAGGACCAGGATTGATGTAACTAAATGGAATAGCCTGCATACTTGGCTCTAGTTGTCCCTGACAACGTGTTTATTATTTGAAATGCACATTGCGGTTGTGTCTACACTAGGAACTAACTTCGAAGTTAACTTTGAAGTAGACAGGACAGAGTCCACACACATTTTCCCTTACTTACTTAACTTTGAAGTAAGGGAGCCCAACTTGGAAGTCCTTACTCCATTCTCAGGAATGGAGTAGTGCCCATCTTCGAAGTTTAACTTCTAGGGTGGGCGTAGACACTCAACTTCAAAGTTGCTTACTTCAAAATAAGCAACTTTGAAGTTATTTTTGTAGTGTAGACACAGTGTGATGTGGTGCAGTGATACCAATAAACTTTCTTGATAAATAAAAAGGTTTATTTATAAACATGTTTTATAAACATTTACTTATGGCTGGGTAGACCAGGTTGCCATTACCACACCAAAACAAGAAAATATTAAAACAAAATAAATAACAAAAACAAAGTGCATGAATAAGTGCATCTAAATAAGCCACGTGCAAGAGAGAAACTCTCTAGTGTGGCATGTTTTGCTTTCCCTATTTGCTATACACTTTGGCTATGTTTACAAGGTGCCCTTAATTCAAAATAAGAAACAATTTGCTGAATTGCATATCCTATTTTGAGTCAGTTTTGAAATACTGGACTATTTCAGGGCATCCTTACTCCTCCCTCAGTGAAGGGTAGAGGGATCCAACAAATAGCGCACCCAGTATTTCAAAATGCCAAGCACATTTCCTAGATGTGGAGTTATTACTTAAGGATACCTCGGTATCTTGAAACAGCTCTGCAGCCTAAACATAGCCTTAGTGCCAGGGAGCGAGTGGAAGCATCTGTTGGGGACAGAGCAATACAGAAGAATGATGTGGCAATGTTGCCCTATCCCACTGTTCCTGGGGTCTGCTTGCCTGGGCTATGCAGCCATGGAGATCTCCAAGCTGTCAGGGTGTGGAAGATGCAGAAGGACCCAGTACTCATAATTATTAGTGTTATCAGCTGCTCAAACAGCACTTTCTGGTGAGCACTAGCTGCTTCCCTTTGCCACCATTCCCGTTCCCGGAACGACAAAGCAAATGTATGCTCCCATGCTGAAACCCTGTCCTCAAGCTGTGCAACCACCCTCTGCCTTTCTTCTTGCCTCCCCCTCACTGCTTTTCCTCTAACTATAAGTCCCTTTCTATTTGGTGCTGGACCTGCTTGTTGGACCCATCCAGAACTTGAACCACAAGTTCATCCCTGAATCACTTCCTCTTGGAACAGTCCATGAAGGTGCATCTTGCCAGGCAGAGTGGCTGAACTGTGAAGCTTTGGTAGTTCACAGAGGTCGAGAGGGTGGACTACAACATGACAGAGTTATTATCTCAAACGGCTCAGTGCAGAAGAACAAGAAAAATTCTTGCGGAACGTCAAAGACAAAAGTTACCTTTCCAAACCAAGCTTCACTAAGTTGCGAGATGGATGCTTCCTAGACACAGCCTGGTTAATTGCAGCAAAAGAAATGAAGAGACAAAGGTAAATTAAAAATTCAAAGCTGTTTGTGGTTTTCTAAAAATTGCAAAACTACTTGGTTCTTGAATGCAGGGACATCAATGGCCATACTAAAAAAGCTGCTCCCCCCACCCCCAATCATTTCAGGCTTTCTATACAGGCCAAGCCTTTCTAATCTGGCACCCTCTCAACCGACAACATCCATAGTCTGGCATGATTTTAGTCAGCCAGAAAACAACTTTTCATTGGTGTGATTAAGTTGTCTGTGGTCCCATAAAGTTTGTTTCCAACCATCAGTCCTGGCTCTCAGTGTTCTGAACTATTATTTAGCTGTAATCAGCAGCCCTGGAACACTTTTGACAAAATATCTTTTGTAATCTATCATATTCAATGAGATCTGCTGGATCTCTACAGCCTGTTTTTGGCCATGTGCCATTTTTGTAGTTGAATTGGTAAGCATTGTCTACATATCTCTGATTTGCTCACCTTGATTATCTTTTTCTGATTTGTCCTCCTTGCTTACTGTTTTTGGTTCTCTGTGTCTTAAATATTGAGTCTGTTCTGGTCTGGCTATGGTCTGAAGAAGTGGGTCTGTCCCAGGAAAGCTCACCTAATAAGCTATTTTGCTAGTCTTTAAAGTGCTACTTGACTGCTTTTTGTTTTGATTGTGTTCCAAATGTTTGCCTTTGTGAAAACCTCAACAGGAGGTGTGGCTGCCCTGTTGTGAGAGTCTGGCTCCCAAGGGGATAGCAGTACTTAGCCAACAAAGGACCTTTAATTGGTGCCAATCCACACCTGAAGAACTTTACCCTATCAAATTATTCTCTGTTACTGAAGAACTTTATCAAAGAACTTCAGACTGGTCTGTCCCATGAAAGCTCACCTAATAAACTACTTTGCTAGTCTTTAAAGTGCTACTTGACTGCTTTTTGTTTTGATAGTGTATAGACTAGCACGGCTTCCTCTCTGTTACTGAAGAACTTTACTGTCACTTTCAGAGCAGGCAATCCCTGACTGCCTAAAAAGAACAGGGACAAGGGCTTTCACTCATGTAACTGTCTGCATCTTGGACAATAATTTTACACAAAAGAGAACAATGGAATTCACAAAAGAGAACTTTACTGGAGATCTAGGTCAGCTAAGATCATTTCTGACTTGAAGATTTCACCTTATACAAAGGCAACTCTTTAGGCAGTATTTCGCAACGTGGGGTCCATGAGGATATTGCAGGAGATCCAAGAAAGAAATAAAAGATAAATAAAACATCATAGAAGTTTTAAATAAATTGCAAAGTTAAAATCTATTTTTTAAATTAAATATCATCTAATAATTTATTAATTGCTGTCCAACAATCTATTTTGTGGTTTCCTTTCTTATTTAATGAAGTGTACATAGCAGCTAGAATTGGCTTTGATGGGGGGGGGGGTTTCCGAATGGTTTGGGGAGGGTGATTGGTCTGCACTAATGTAAAGGTTGGGAACCTCTGGTTAAGATAAAAACTCACAAGAATAGAATTCTCTTTGTGTTTTTTAATTTAATTTGGTAATTTACGTCAATCTGCCTGTTTTCTTTGAACCACTTAAATCCTACTGATTTGCTCAATATAAACTCTTTTGTTTATAATTAAGCCCATTGTAAACTGGTATTACCTTGGGAGGGCTACCGCTGTGCCCATCTCCCTTTCTTTGATGAAGGGGGTTTACCTAATGAGCCCACCCTGTGCAAATCTTTTACACAGAGACAGATGGATTTATTCAGGGTTTGATCCCTTCTAGGAATCGATTTCCTACTGCTGTGCCCTAGAATTGCATCCATCCAGAGCTGTGACTAAACAATGTTGCTCTGCAGGGGAGCAGTAACTCTAACTCTGTGCCTTGTCTGGGGATGACCAGAGGAATTGTCCCAGCAGGACAGGGTGGTGGGAAGCCCCAGACAACAAGAAGGTGGGCATCAGTGTCATGATCAGCACACTGGGAAACATCCCAAGGGGTCTTCTGTGACCTCATCCTATCACACCCAATACTACAATTGAAAAGGATCTTGAGATGTCATCAAGTCCAGTCCCCTGCCCTTATTCCTTTTTTTTTTCCCCCAATGTGAATTTGTCTAACTTTTTGTCTATAGATTGGTTTATTTCCAACACACCAGGAGACTAGGTAAGTCTACTTATGGACCATTTATACCATTAATATAGGATTTGTGGTCCACTTAAGTGGAATATTCTGACTTTTGTGTCCCTTCTCTTCTGAAATGAATGCCACCAGCAGTAATTCTCTGTTCGATGATGGTTAATATATTTAACTTTTCTCCCACTCCTTCCAGCTCCAAAGACCTAAAAATGCGGTCCAGAAGTAACAGCACAGAAAGTCCAACCAAATTGAAACAGCACCAGCAAAGACCAAGAGACCAGGATAGAGAAGATACTGCTTACGCTGGGAGAGTAAACATGAAAAGGGGCCAAAAGGAAAAAGATACTAGTACTATCCTAAAGAGCCCTGAGTCTGAGAAAAAACAAAAAAAGTATTCCAAGAAAGATGACCTCTCTCGAGATGACCTATTATTTCTTCTTAGTGTGCTTGAGGGTGAATTACAGGTACAGTTTTTTTGTTTTATGTTCCAGATTGTAGGTTCATTGCATAATCTATTCTAAATATATGCTTTTTTCCTTTTTATACAGTATGCTTATTATAACTGGGGCAGGTGTACAAATACACACTGTAAGAACATATATTCATCTAAAAAGCAGAAAAGAGCTCCCAACCCAGAACCTATCCTAGAGCAGGGATGGACAACCTGCGGCTCTCGAGCTGCATGAGGCTCTTTTAGCACTGAAATGCAGCATCTGCTCTGAGCTGTGTGCTCACCTCTGCTCTGCACATGCACCCCCATGTTTGGAGGGAGAAACATGTAACTGTGGCGGCAGCTCCAGTGAGTCCCAGGCATTGGGTTAGACCAGTGGGATGGGAGCGCCTGGCTCTGAGGGAAGGGGAGGGCATTGAGCCATGTATTATAATTTTGTTTTTACCTGTCGCTCCACCCCTGCCCTGGACTTTCCCTTCTTGTCCCAGTATATAGAATATTTGAAATATGTAGATATCCTGGTAGAAATGTCTGAGTGGCTCAATGGTCCCATTACTCTGGAAGTACACAACAACATATGAATTCATCCCTGTGGAGAACTCAAAGCTTTAATATCACATCATCCCATTGTGCATTCTGAATGTGATACATGCATTATATAAATACTTTAGGACTATTTTGGAAATTTAAAAAAAAAAAAAAAAAAAAAAACTTATCAGGGCCATTTCTTGCATGCCTCCTGTAAAGCCAGGAATGTTAGAGTCCAACTGCACAGTTTTCAGACGGACCAACAAAACCACTAAAATGGCCCTATATAGGTTTAAAATAGCTCTAAAGATCCATTATATCAGGCCTTACAGAGGTAGGAGTGAGTGCTGGTTTCCACTGTGGCCATGAGATTCTTGCTTTCAAAACTGTGACTTTTTCTATATGTAAAAGTTCTCAATGGCCCGGGGTTACGGCTGCGTACCCAGAGCAAATATAATCTGGGAGTGCGAATGGAAGTCTGTATTTTCAGAAAAAAGGAAAGGTTTCTGTGGCAGGGTGATTTAATGAAAGTAAAGACAGCTGTTTGAAACTGCTCATGAGTTTGGAATGTATGGGAACAGAGGTCAGGTGAACTGGCCAAAGGTGCACAATAAATGGATTTATCACATGGTTTCACAGTTTAACATCTGGGAATTACCTTTGTGAGTACTTTTATTATGAATATATGTATATGTAGACACATGGTAATACTATACATAGTCTGCGTGGGGATTCTTCCAACTGGTCATTCACACATATAAGTAGCCACCTGGCCATAACGACACATGAACATCCTCCCAAATCTCATTTAAATTCTTGTAAAATGTGTTTTTTTGGCTCTTTCCAGAGCAAAATTCATAGCAATTCCTCCTCCTCCAATTCTGGGCCCAAAACACACAGTAGGCTATTTCATATAAAGTCTCCTATTTACCTGTCTTCTCTCTAAATGTAACTCAAGACCCAGATTTCCCACTCTCTCTGAAAACACATTTCAAAGGAATGTCTGTCTGTTTTTTAAAAAAAAGTCCAGTTTTCTCAGTATATTTAAAATTGAGTGGGTTTAAATTAAAAATATGAACCTATTGGGGCCACTGCATAATTTGTAGGTTCCTGTTGGTCAGAGAGAAAATACTTTTGCAGGAAAAAATGGGAACAGAATTTTTTAGATTCTGATCAGCCAGTGTACAGTATTGCCTGCTCCAAGTCTTCAAAAATTATGAGTCAGTCCGCAAAAATCAAGAGATTATTTTGAAAATCAGATTTTAAAATTTTATTAATCTTCTCTTTTATTTGCCTTCTGTTTTCTGAGAGGAAGTTACTTGGGTGATTATCTCCACCTCCAAAAGAGCTAGAAATTCTTTTTTTCTTTCAAGCTGTTATTTCATGAGACTCGCATGACCCAAGGAGCTGGAACTTTTAACAGAAGTACAATATTAATACTAAAGTTGTGAGAGTCAGAGATATCGAATGCAGTCTAAAAAGGTTGCCAATTTTGGTAGGAATCCTAAAACGCACTGAACCTCTCTATGACTGATGCCTAACAACAGAATCTGCCGAACCACAGGAGGTCAATATTGTCTAGCAGTTTTACCAACACTTTCGCTGCTTAGTGGGCTCTTAGAATGACACTTAGGGCAATTAGAAATAAACAACAGCACGGAACACGGAGCCAGGACTGGTGGCTGTAAGCAAACTTTATGGGACCACAGAAAATTTGGTAATGCCCATGATAAGTGATAGTCCTGCTAATTAAAATCATGATGGATTACAGAAAGCTGCTGGATGAGAGTGGTCTGGATCAGAGAGGTTCAACCCACATACAACAATTTTAAGTGACTTGACTTTCTGTATTTCCTATTGACATTTTTAATTAATATTAACACGCATTCCTCTCCTTCTGACTTCTTACCTGTCATCATGAAGGAAAAACAATTTATTTTTAAAAAGGCAGACTATTTGCTTTTATTTTATATACTTATATTTTGGTATCTATCAAACATTATAGCTGCATCTGCACTAGGCAAATCTTTCAAAACAGCAGGCCCCAATTCAAAGTATCATTTGGCACGTCCACACACGCCACATGCTCTTTCGAACATGAAATCAATGGTAGGTGCTGCAGGAATCGAAACCGCTCTTCCAAACAGGAAAAAGGAAGATGCCGCACTTTCAACAACTTTTTTTGAAAAAGGATGTGCGTAGACGCTCCGCATCCTGCTTTTTCAAAAGAGTGGGGTCTGCCATGGCAGCAATCAGCTGTTAGGCAGAGATGTGCTGCTCAGCCCGAGGGGCTCTGTGGTCTATGCGCGCAGCAGCTCTCAAAGCTGCACGGCCACATAAACCCCATTGCAGGCAGCTGAGAGCGTGCAGGCAGCAGCCCTTGCATGTCCTGCCCCTGAATGCCTCAGTGACACCCCAAGCAGCTGACAGATAGCAATAGCCAGCACCCAGGCAGGTCAGCAGCCCCAGGTCCCCCTCTCTCCCTAAGCACATCCAGGGCTTGCAGGATTCCAGCCTGGTGGGGGGAAGCATGCCCCCTCCCAGAGGGAGCATGAGCTCCGGGACCTGCTGAGGCTCTGGCAGGAGGAGGAGGTGCTTGGGGTCATGGGCACGAAGCAGCGGAATGCATCCGCTTTTGCCCAGCTGGCTGAGGGCCTGACTACCCAGGGTCACCCTGCCTACACTTCTGACAAAGTGAGAAACAAGGTCAAGGAGCCACGGCAGGGTTACGCCTGGGCTCCCAACCCAGCCACCCGGTCGGGGGCCACCCCCATTTCATGCACCTACTAGCAGGAGCTCAGTGTGTGGGGCAGTGTGTGGGAGACCCACCAGGGTTGCCAAGGCAGCACTCACTGGGGCCCCTGGTTGAAGTAATAGTGCAGGGCATCCCAGACATGGATCCTGTGCTGATGGGCCTGGCAGCTAGAGATGGTGACTGGCTAGGGGTAAACCATGCCGGCCTCGGGTACCCACCCCTGCACAAAGGCCTCCCTCTTACTCTCCACACTGTTGTGGAGCATGCAGCAGGCACCCACCACCTGAGGAATGTTGAGGACCCCCACCTCCAGATGGGCCAGGAGGCGCCACCACCCCTTCAAGCAGCCAAAGATGCACTCAACTACCTGGTGGGCACAGTTGAGCTGGCTGTTGAAACACTCCTAGCTGGGCGTGGGGTGGCCCATATAGGGGCGGCATGAGCCAGGGCTGGAGCAGGTATGCTGCGTCAGCCACCAAGCACAGGGGCACTTTGGTGTCGCCAAGCAGGATCTCCTTCTTGGGGATGTAGGTCCCTGCTGCCAGCTGGAGCCACAGGCCTGAGTTCCAGAACACCTGTGCATCGTGGGTGCAGCCAGGACAGCCCAGGTACATGTCGTGGAACCAGCCCCAGCTGTCCACCATGGACTGCAGAACACTGAGTGGTAGCCTTTCCTGTTTATGAATTGGCCTCTGCTGTGCTCCAGGGCACGGATGGGGACATGGGTCCCATCAAGGGCCCCAAAGCAATTCAGGAACCCCAGTGTGGTAAAGGCTGCAATGGCCATGTCCAGGTCACCAATACAGACAACCCTCTGGAGGAGCATAGCATTTAGGGCATGAACTACCTGCGGGGAGGAAGTGGGGGAGACACAGACACCCGTGAGGGTGTGCGGGGAGTGCCTGGCTCCCCCCTAGCCCCACTCTAGGCCCCCCCACACCATGGTGGGTATATGCCTGGGCCTCCTTACCTCCATCACAACAGCCCCAACTGTGGCCTTGCCCACACCAAATTGGTGTCCCACTGAGTGGTAGCTATCTGGAGTGGCCAGATTCCAGACAGCTATCACAACCCTCTTCTCCACAAGGAGGGCATGTGGTATCTGGGCGTCCTAGTGTCTCAGTGAAGGTGATAGCTACCAGCACAGCTCCAGGAAGGTCTGCCACCTCATCCAGAAATTCCAGAACCACCAGTCGTGACCCCACTCCCCCATGACCATTTGCTCCCACCACTCTGAGCTGGTGGGGTAGCTCCAGAGTTGGTGGAGCACCCAGGGGCAGTGGGGGCGGGCAGAGGACCCCATGGTGTGGGGCATCTCCTTCTGCCTCTTGGGGGGGCTCCCTTGCCAGGAGCCGTAAGGTAGCCACCACTGCTGCAGCCATCAGGATGCTAATCTGCTGCTGCTCCATGTCTGTTCCTGCAGGCACTGTGTCTGCGGTGTTTGGGAGGGGCCCTTTAAACAAGCGGCTTGCTGCAGCCCAGGAAGGGCTTGGCCACCCTGTGACCCCGTCTGCAGCATTTCCTGTCCCGTTCTTTTGAAAGAGGGCATTTGTGAGTGTAGATGCTTTCTTTCGACAGCCTGGATGGCCCCTTTCAATGGCACTTGTCGATGGCACCAGCCCCAGCCCGTGTGCAGACGCTACCCTTTGAAAGGGCGTCTTTTGATTACTCTCTTTCGAACAGCATCCTTTCGAAAGAGCGCTCTAGTGTAGATGTAGCTTATAGGCTACGCACAAATTCAAGGAATGTTTCCTAAATGGGATTTGGTACACAGTAACTTTAAAAATGGTACATGTGTCTGCTCTTTTGTCCCGGAACATATGCAAACATACTATTAAGTGAATTACCATTCTTCTGAATTACCATTCTTTTGAAAGAGAATGTTGGCAAGGATGCTATATATATAAAATCATACAATTACATATAGAGAATGAGTCATGTACACATATGCAGCCAAGATTTTCAAACCTGACCAGATTTTTGGGTGGACAGCCTGAAATATCTCAGAGGCCCAGTTTTCAGAAAGCAAGACTTAAGACCTTCTGTAGCTCAAGATTCTTTCAAGTTCCTTGAGGGGGCACACAAGATTGAGAACTCTAACATTATTAGTTACATTTGAAAATCTTGGCCTTAAGTATTTCACATGCACATGCTATACATAATAATTCTCTCTGTCTCTCTCTCTCTCTCTCACACACACACACACACACACACACAGGTCACTTCTGCCAGCTTTAAAGGCAATTAATCTTGTTTTAAAATGCTGCCATTATTGCATGCTTTTGGAATGCATGTTGTGAAAGGTCACATCCTCTGCATCATGTACCTCACTAGCTTCAATGTACAAACATGTACATGTAACAATAGAAGCTGATTATCTCTGACTGAGTTGAAACAAAAACTGCCTTCATAAGCATGTGAATATAGAATCCACCTTTCCAAAGTACATTAAAAACTACATGAAAATCTAAAACCAAATGCCAATACCAAAAATTACATTTTCGTCTAAATTCTTGTACAATAAGTATGTGTTCGTACAAAAACTCAATTAAGTAAACTATTTTAATGCTGATTTATATATTTATTTTTTAAAAAATTAAGGATAGGATTTTGAAAATACAAAGACCAATATTTCTCTTATAATTTTTGTGTTCACTTTACCACTTTTGTCTGGGATTCTTAACATATAATTTGAAGAACTTTAAAGGCTATTGCCAAATGTTAATGTAGAAGCTGTTCATTGAACATGTCAATACATAAAATGAGTTCACTGGAACTCTTTGTGTTTCCGCAGGCTCAAGACGAAGTCATAGGAGTTCTTAAGGCTGAAAAAATTGACCTGGCTTTGCTTGAAGCACAATATGGCTTTGTTACTCCTAAAAAGGTATTAGAGGCACTCCAGCGAGATGCTATTCAAACCAAGGCTGCACAATGGCAAGAGGATATCTATGAAAAGCCTATGGTAGAGGTAGGCATAGTATTATACAATATTAACACACAGCAACTAACATGCTGCATCAGAGTCAATGGGAGAGGTCGCATTGATTTCTGTGCCAGACGGATACTGCCTGAGCAACTAAGTAGCGAAGTACAGAATACAATTTGCTGTAATTTTTAAAACTGCATTATCTAATTGATTTAGCATGGTGCAAAGACTGAGTTCTGATCTTGGCTCCCACAGCAATTGGGAATATGACTCTGGAAAAGTAATTTAACCTCTCTGAGCAAAATTCAGCAGGTGCAACTCCCTTGCAGTCAATAAATTTAGCCCATATTTTCCTCATACTTATTTGTTTCACGAGGGGAGAGAAGGGCAGTGGTAGTAAGGACTGTTAATTTATATTCAGAACTTTAAAAGTTAGCCTAACAGCTATGCTATTTAGTGCACCAGTTTGCTTTCTGGAGGACCAGATTCACATCTGTTGCAAGCAGATGCATCTCCATTAGCTTCAAGTGAATTTCTCTGCTTGTGCCAGGTGTGAACTGGTTGTAAGGTCTCACCCCTGAATCCCTGTATGCTCTATGCTCCCTGTGGAAGTTACAAGTGCACAGGAACAGTAGGATCTGACTTTTAACCATGTATTAAAATTACTGAAGGTAATAATATGATTTTAGTGCTCATTTTAGATTACTATTATCTTATAAAGTAGTGAAGAAGATATCTTCCAATAAGTGTTTTCCAGGCTGTGTAACCAAACCATGCCAAGTATACAGAGGTCATTTCACAGACAATTAGGTCAAGAACAAGGTCAGTACTTATTTCAGGAACTCAAAGGTTAAAATCTCCAGCTATAATCTAAAATAGATAAAGTTCAATTGCAGAAGTTAATTTATTTTAGAACATGGTGGCAATATATCATAGGATACTTTGAGTATAGAATCATAGAATACTAGGACTGGAAGGGACCTCGAGAGGCCATCGAGTCCAGCCCCCTGCCCCCACGGCAGGACCAAGCACTTTCTAGACCATCCCTGAAAGCCATCTATCTAACCTCTTCTTAAATAGCTCCAGTGATGGAGATTCTACCACCTCCCTTGGCAATTCGTTCCAGTGTTTGATCACCCTGACGGTTAGGAACTTTTTCCTAATGTTCAACCTGAACATCCCCTGCTGCAATTTAAGTCCATTGTCTCTTGTTCTATCCTCAGAGGCAAGGAAGAACAAGTTCCCTCCCTCTGCCTTATGACACCCTTTTAGATACCCGAAAACTGCAATCATGTCCCCCCTCAATCTTCTCTTTTCCAAACTAAACAAGCCCAATTCTTTCAGCCTTCCTTCATAGGTCATGTTCTCTAGACCTTTGATCATTCTCGTTGCTCTCCTCTGGACCCTCTCCAATTTCTCCACATCCTTCCTGAAGTGCGGTGCCCAGAACTGGACACAGTACTCCAGCTGAGGCCTAACCAGCGCAGAGTACAGCGGGAGAATGACTTCTCGTGTTTTGTTCACAACACACCTGTTAATGCATCCTAGAATCATGTTTGCTTTTTTTGCAACAGCACCACACTGTTGACTCATATTTAACTTGTGGTCCACTATGACCCCTAGATCCCTTTCTGCTGTACTCATTCCTAGGCAGTCCTTTCCCATTCTGTATGTGTGACACTGATTGTTCCTTCCTAAGTGGAGCACTTTGCATTTGTTCTTATTAAACTTCATCCTGTTTACCTCAGCCCATTTCTCCATTTTATCCAGAATGACTGAATGAATGAAAATGATTTGAAGAACAGTCAAAGCAGCTCATAAATGTTAAGTGTAGCCTGGTATATTGCATAAGGTTTTCTTTCTTTGAACACTTAATGGCAGCAAAAAGATTTTGTAACATCACTGGATTTAGCAGTTATAAAAAGACAGAGCTAAACAATGTGAGCACGGCAAAAATAATGCAGATCCTTGATGACCCACAAATGTCAGTTATCTACATGATTGACAGAGTGCACAGCATATTTTCCGTTGTATTTATTTATTTCACAATTTAATTTTTTGTTTGCTTTTTGTAAATATGTACAAAAAGTGAGGGACAACCATGATGGGAAAAAAAAGGTTCTGTGAACTTTTCCCATGTAGCCCTAGCAATGTGACCAAGCCCTGAGTCCAAAATGCCTGATGTTCTGGCTTCTCTTAAGCATTTTCTCCCCATCTTGACAACTATGAAATAGTTTTGAGAAGTAGAGCAACATCTTCAGGGGGTGAAGTGCAGAATGCCCATATTCAGTTTAAACTGCGACATGGTTCAAATGTTAAGTCTGATTAAGAGCACGTCAAAGGGCAAGAAGAATACACGTTCTCCTTCCCTGAACAGAATCCAAGTGGCACGTAGTGGCAGGGAACTTGGCTTTTTAATCAGGAAGAATCTGAGAAACCTCATGCAGCCTGACTGGTCTCAAAGCATCTTAGGGCTTGTCCTAGACTACTGCTCAAGTCAATGTAACTTGTGTCACTCAAGGTGTGAAAAAGTTTCCCTGGACCTAAGCTCCATTGACAAAGTGGTGTTTACACCTGCTATGTCAGCAGATGCTCTCCTTCCACCTTTCATTGAGATGGAGTAATTATGCTGATGGCAGAACACACTTCCTTCACCAAAGCATGTCATCAGCAGACACACTACAGCAGCACAGCTGCACTGATGTAATGTGGAAGTGTAGGCTAGCCTTTAGTGGGACTCCTGCTCCTACACTTTCTTTCACGGTTCACTCCATCTATCCATAATGTTACACTATTTTTTTAGCTGACTTAAAACTGTGCTGGGGCTTTGGTGCTTGGACAACTGCTTCACCTCGAACAGGACCAAGGACATCAATTCATTTCATGTAAACAAAGAAATCCACCAAAAAGAGTAAAAACAACAAGAAATCCCGTGGTACCTTATAGACTAACAGATTTATTGGAGCATAAGTTCTCATGGGCAGAGACCCACTTCATCTGATGCATCTGGTAAATAGGTGGATGAGATAAAGTGGGTCTTTGCCCACGAAAGCCCATGCTCCAATAAGTTGGTTAATCTATAAGTGTCACAGGACTCCTCATTGTTTTTGCAGATACAGACTAACACAGCTATCCCTCTGATACTCACCACCAAAGAGTGCTGAGAACAGCACCTACCTCTCTCCTGCTCTTTGCGGGGCTGATTATGAATGAGGTGGATTAAAAAAAACTAGCCTTCCCTGGGTTGTGAAGGATTTTTGTTTTTAAAAGCAGAGAGACCAGTTAGAAGTTATGCTTTGCGCAACTTAAAGGCACGATAAGCTTGTTTTTACTTCCTATTGCCAAAATATACAACACAATTTTTAATATTTAAAGAGGAACTAAAAATAAGATTATTTTTCTTTTGTATTTGCTTTATTGGGATATAAAAAGAAGGGCTGAAAGGATTTTTTTTCCTTGCTAGGTTTTAATGGGAACTACTCAGATCCAATATCCCTACCCTTCCCAAAACACTATTTATCACTGGAAAAGCAGTAGGCATATAACATCAAAATATGAAAAAAGTAGCTAAGAGTAAAAGTAATTTTTATTCAGACCAAGTCCAGCACCTACCAAAGCATTCAAGGGCTCCATTGTTTTTTAGTTTGTGTTTCTGTCCTGTCTAAGCCCAACAGGAATCCTTTTTGATTACTCCTATCCTGTTTTGTCCATGTGTTTTGTGTTGAGCCCACCCTCACCAGAAAACAATCTAGTAGTCTTTCACAGGACCACTTCTGGACAAGGACAGAGGAAGTTGTTCTGTGAAAAAATTATCACTTATCCAGTGAATGGAAGCTTCCCAGAATTCCTAGTGTATATTCCTGAATTCTCAAAGGAAACAGACTTGACACTTTTTAATTTTCATCTTAAAATATCAGAAAGCCTCTTACAATCAAGCAGCTGTCACTGTGTTTGGAAACTGGTGATTCTAAAGAGCCATTGCCTTACAGGAAGAGTAAGAAAAATTCCCTTGATCATGTTTGCTAACGTTGAACAGATTCCATTTTTAATTCCTCATATTTCAAAAACTGATCTAGCCTCTTTAAGTCAAAAATAGGTCTCAATTCTCCTAATTGTTTGCTAACTACAAAGTTGTGATCCTGTTCAAGAACGTGTTCGTAGATTTAGACATGAGATGTAGCTTGTTTCCACTGTGATCCAAGAAAAGTATGGTAGCTGTCCTGTGACAGACTACTAGGTTGTTTCTGGTGACAGTGGGCTGAAGTAAACATGGAGGAAACAACAGGGAAATTGTTCCTTGTAATGCCTTGCCCCTCCCAATGCCCCGCCCTCCGTGCAAACAAAGGTGGATAAGACAGGATTGGAGTAATCAGAAATAATTCCTGTTGGTTTTAGACAGGACAGAAAAGAGTTGCAGCTTCAACTCCAGCCCATAAATGGAGTATTAAATTGCCCAGTATTAACTGCCTGGGCTAGAGTTGCACTTCTCAAACAATTCTCTCATGTTAGGCAGAGAGGTTCTCTTCTCGGAGACCTCTTTCAGAATGGAGTCCTCGCTGTCAGGGGAGAGCAAGGAAATGAAGCTGCGATGAGATTTTCTCCACAGGGTCAATCTAGAAAATCTGCCCATGAATTGAGCATGTAAGCTCAAAGATGGATGGACTCCAGGTCAATGTCACTGAATTTGTAAAACCCCAGCAAGGCATATGGAAGGCTTCTATGGATCAAGGAATGTTGCCTTAGATCTGAAATAGCTACTCCAGAGATGTACATGGTGCAGATGCAAGAAGTTAGCTTGGCTGGCAGGTTCTTCCCCATTATATTGTCCACTTTACAGTCTGGAGCCTTAAAAGGCTTGGGTAATACCCTGAATAGAGTGCACAAACTACAGCTGCCCCGACAGGCAGAACAACAACTTGGGGATGACTATTCTTTTGTACATTAATTCTTGTAACAGGGTGAACCTCTCTAGTCCAGCACTCTCTTGTCCTGCAATATCCATAATATACCATGGGTTTAGTTAGCCAGACAACCACTCATCATGGGTGTGGCCAAGTTTCCCACAGTCCCATGAGGTTCATTTACAGCCACCACTCCTGGTTCTCATTGTTCTGTGCTGTTATTTAGCTCTAATTTACTGCTAAACGTCTTCTAAGAGCCCAGCAAGTCATGTTGGTAATGCTGCTAGACAATACTGACCTCCTGGGGTCCAGTATATTCTCTTGTTCAGTACCTGTGAGGTCCCAAGGGTGCCAGATTAGAGTCCTACCTGTGCTACCCTCTTCATAGCAGAATCTGAGTACCCCACAGTAGCGCTGTAAGCAACACAACTGTCACAATGTGGTTCACTTGCCCGCCTTGTCTGTCTGCCTTGCCTGCTGTAGGTCAAGAGGCTGCCCATGGATAATCCTGACTTCACATTGGTTGCTACTTGTCTGGCAGATCACATGAAATGCACCAAAATTATTGATGGCAACTGCATGATGGAAGCCCCTTCCCCAACTCTGAGTATTTTTAAATGAGGATAGGATGATTAACAGTGTCCCCTCTTTTTCTATTTTAACCTCCCCACAGCTGTTTTGGACCTCATGTAATGAAACTCAGAAATAGGCCATCACCTTCCTCTAGTTGAACTCCAAAGGGCCCTACACTGAGATTTGTCCACCACACCTCCTCTCACCTTGAATGTTCCACCTTCCATACCGCATGTGTGTATGCGTGAGAGGCTCCAACATCTTGCATCAGTCCCACTCTGGGGTTGGCAACCATACTAGCAAAGAGAAACACTTTTTCCCAATTCTGTAAAAAGCTCAAGTTGCACTCCATGTGAATGCCTATATACCAATGCAAGAAATATGGGTAATAAACAGGAAGAACTGGAAGTGCTAATAAATAAATACAACTATGATATCGTTGGCACCACAGAAACTTGGTGGGATAATACACGATTGGAATGCTGGTGTTGAAGGCTACAGCCTGGCTCGGAAAGATAGACAGGGAAAAAAGGGGGGAGGTGTTGCCTTATACACAAAAAATGTACACACTTGGACTGAGGTGGAGATGGACATAGGAGATGGATGTGTTGAGAGTCTGTGGGTTAGTTTAAGAGGGGTAAAAAACAAGGGTGATGTCCTGTTAGGAGTCTACTACAGGCCACCTAACCAGGTGGTAGAGGTCGATGATGCTTTTTTTAAACAACTAACAAAATCATCCAGAGCCCAGGATTTGGTGGTGATGGGGGACTTTAACTATCCAGATATATGCTGGGACACTAATACAGCGGGGCACAGACTATCCAATAAGTTCTTAGACTGCATTGGAGACAATTTTTTACTCCAAAAAGTTGAAAAAGCCACCAGGGGAGAAACTGTTCTGGATTTGATTTTAACAAATAAGGAGGACTTGGTCGAGAATTTGAATGTGGGAGGCTGCTTGGGTGAAAGTGATCATGAAATCATAGAATTCACAATTCTAAGGACTGGTAGGAGGGAAAATAGCAAAACAGAGATGATGGATTTCAGGAAGGCAGATTTTGGTAAACTCAGAGAGCTCGTAGGTAAGATCCCATGGGAGGAAAAAGTGAGGGGAAAAACAACTGAGGAGAGTTGGCAGTTTTTCAAAGAGACATTATTAAGGGCCCAAAAACAAGCTATTCCCCTATGTAGGAAAGATAGTAAATATGGGCAAAGACTGCCTTGGCTTAACAAGGAGATCCTGCATGATCTCAAACTAAAAGAGGAATCCTATAAAAAATGGAAACTAGGACAAATTACAAAGAATGAACATAGGCAAATAACACAGGAATGCAGGAATAAAATTAGAAAGGCTAAGGCACAAAATGAGCTCCAACTAGCTACAGGCATAAAGGATAACAAGAAGGCCTTTTACAAATATATTAGAAACAAGAGGAAGACCAAGGACAGGGTAGGGCCATTGCTCAGTGAGGAGGGAGAAACAGTAACGGGGAACTTGGAAATGGCAGAGATGCTTAATGACTTCTTTGTTTCGGTCTTCACAGAGAAGTCTGAAGGAATGCCTGACATAGTGAATGCTGGTGGAAAAGGGGTAGAGTTAGTTTTTGAAATAAAAAAAGAACAAGTTAAAAACCATTTGGAAAAATTAGATGTCTGCAAGTCACCAGGGCCTGATGAAATGCATCCTAGAATCCTCAAGGAGCTGATAGAAGAGGTAGCTGAGCCGTTAGCTCTCATTTTTGGAAAGTCATGGGAGACGGGAGAGATTCCAGAAGACTGGAAGAGGGCAAATATAGTGCCCATCTACAAAAAGGGGAACAAGAACAACCCAGGAAATTACAGGCCAGTCAGCTTAACTTCTGTGCCAGGAAAGGTAATGGAGCAGGTAGTTAAGGAAGTCATCTGAAAGCACTTGGAAGGTAGTAAAGTGATAGGGAACAGCCAGCATGGTTTTGTAAAAAACAAATCATGTCAAACCAACCTGATAGCCTTTTTTGACACGATAGCGAGACTCGTAGATAAGGGAGAAGCAGTGGATGTGGTATACCTAGACTTTAGTAAAGCATTTGATACGGTCTCGCATAATATTCTTATCGACAAACTAGGCAAGTCCAACTTAAATGGGGCTGCAGTAAGGTGGGTGCATAACTGGCTGGCTAATCGTACCCAGAGAGTAGTAGTTAATGGTGCTCAATCCTGCTGGAAAAGCATAACAAGTGGGGTTCCGCAGGGGTCTGTTTTGGGACTAGTTCTGTTCAATATCTTCATTAATTATTTGGATATTGGCATAGAAAGTACGCTTATTAAGTTTGCAGATGATACCAAGCTGGGAGGGGTTGCAACTACCTTGGAGGATAGGGTCATAATTCAGAATGATCTAGATAAATTGGAGAAATGGGCTGAAGTAAACAGGATGAAGTTTAATAAAGATAAATGTAAGGTGTTGCACTTAGGAAGGAATAATCTGTTTCACACATACAGAATGGGAAAAGACTGTCTAGGAAGGAGTACAGCAGAAAGGGATCTAGGGGTTCTAGTAGATCACAAGTTAAATATGAGTCAACAGTGTGATGCTGTTGCAAAAAAAGCAAACATGATTCTGGGATGCATTAGCAGGTGTGTTGTGAACAAGACACGAGAAATCATTCTTCCGCTCTACTCTGTGCTGGTTAGGCCTCAGCTGGAATATTGTGTCCAGTTCTGGGCACCCCAATTCAAAAAAAAAGTGGAGAAATTAGAGAAGGTCCAGAGAAGAGCGACTAGAATGATAGAAGGTCTGGAGAACATGACTTATGAAGAAAGGCTGAAAGAATTGGGCTTGTTTAGCTTGGAAAAGAGAAGATTGAGGGGGGACATGATAGCGGTTTTCAGATATCTTAAAGGGTGTCATAAGGAGGAGGGAGAAAACTTGTTCTTCTTGGCCTCTGAGGAGAGAACAAGAGGCAATGGACTTAAGCTGCAGCAAGGGAAGTTTAGGTTGGACATTAGGAAAAAGTTCCTAACTGTCAGGGTGGTCAAGTACTGGAATAAGTTGCCAAGGGAGGTTGTGGAATCTCCCTCGCTGGAGATATTTAAGAACAGATTAGATAGATGTCTATCAGGGATGGTGTAGATAGTGGTCGGTCCTGCCGTCGGGGCAGGGGACTGGACTCGATGGCCTCTCGAGGCCCCTTCCGGTCCTAGTGTTCTATGATTCTATGAATGCATTTCAAATCATACTTTAGGTACACCTATTTTAAGAAGAACATATATACAATGATTTGCAATGTGATACATGTTTATACAGGACATTCACAAACTTTTTACATATTCTATTTCCTCGCATTTTGTGTGTGTGTTTGTACCAATACCTTCCTGAGTTTCACTCCTGAACCTTCTCCCTCTCTGGAGGACACTAGGGGAGTTACCCAACATTTTCAGATCACATATACAGTAAACTCTTTCATATACACCATGCTATCATCTGGAACTCTCAAATAACTGGCATTCTAACCATAAATAAATCTCAGGTATGTTTTCCATAAGTACAGTATCATGAAAGTAAGCACAAATAAATACAGCAAATATAGTATAAGTTTACAGTGTACAATACTACTGTTGCTGGTAAATAAAGTGCTCTGCATATAGTTTTGTTTCTTAATATCGAACCTTGTTTTTTTTCTAGTGTTATGCATTGCTAGGTATACCTCTCTATTATCCAAAATGCTTGAACATCCAACAACCTTCCAGTCTTAGGGCTGCCAGATATGAAAGAGTTTACAGTAGTTTACTATTTAGATATGAGTCTATCATTTTGGGGCTTTTAGGTGTTCACCATTTATCAAAAATAATCAGTTTTTTGGTTTGCTTTAACTTTGCAATTATAGCATAGCATCGGGAGCCATAAAGAAGTCTTGAAAGAGTTGCAGATTGCAAACCCCAATCACTTTCTAATCCATCTGTATTCCTCTCTCAGCTGTTTGGTACTAAACTTGAATGATCTTATCTATTAAACAGAGCACATTCAATGGCACCTCTATTTCTGGCTACAAATTTCAAAGGCCCATAGGAGCAGGCAGGCAGTGCCCATGGACTACAGTCATGAGGGGAAGAGAGAGCAACAGTAGTGCTGGAAACTTGGCAATTAGGATAAGCATATTTTGTCTAAATAAGTATTTGGCTCATTGTTGAAAGGGAGAGAAATGCCTATATGTATTCAGGAAGACCTAAAGCTCTCTGTGCACAGTGCTTTATAGTATATAATTTTAAAACCAAGATTATTTACATACATGTTCTCTATCAGTGGCATTAATTAATTTATTACCTGGATTTATATAAAGAAAAGCAACTCTCTCTGATTTTATACTGGCACTGTGCCACTAAACACAAAAACAGCCTAGAGAATAAGTTTAGGAGTCCAGCTCCAACACAACACATATGAGGCATTCTGTTCTGTTTTGATTTTAGATACCAGTGGGTGGTAAAATGTTTCTACATGATTAAATTCCTGTGACTTTCAAGCTTGTGAAACTATTCAATGTTACGCAAAAAACTATCCTCTCATTTTCCATTGTATTGTACAGTATGTTCAAATGTTAGATTTAGCAAAAACAGACAGTTAGCAAGAACAAAACAACACATCATTTAATCAAAATTTTGTAATTATGTATCTAGTGGATATTTGCAGGGCTGTTTGTTAGCACTTTCTGTACTCTTTAGTCAGGCAGTGTATATAGAGCCTATTTTTGTAGATGCAGCATGTAGCCAGGGAGTTTTGGGAGGCCATCATGCCTATTCAGAATTCTCTCACCCAATTTCTCCACTGAGATTGCTGTTCACATCCTATCAAACCTAGGGTTGTAAGTACCAAGTATGATGGTTTTATCGCTCCCCCCTCTAATGCAGAGGTGAGCAAACTTTTTACATCAGACTCCACTTTTTGTCCCAGCAATTAGCAATGCTCCTCCTCCTACACTAAACCAACAGACTTTTCAGTTATGTTCATATGGAAAAACAAACAAACAAACAACTTTCTGGCATGTGTAAGAACATAAGTCTGTAGCATGTAAAAACTTTATTAATTGGTATATAAATGTGAATACACACAACATTTTTAATGAGATGGATCAGGCTGACACCCAGCAGTCAATGGCTCTGCACCCTTTATGAAATGTCATGCCTCCCTGGGGCACGCCCCCCCAATTTGCACACCTTTGCTCTCATGGCTCAGAGTGCATCCCACCAGCTCTGCACCACTACCTCTTTCGAAGCCAAATCAGGGGCACAGCCACGAGTAGGCCTGGAGGGGTGGTTACCACTTAGCACTCAGGCCCACTGAAAGCTGAGCAGCGATCTAGTGCTCCCACAATGCCCACAGCATCACGTGGGCATCTGAAAATCAGGATGGAGCTATGTGCCTGCACTTCAGAAAGCTATGCTCCAGCAGCTCTGCCTTGCCATATTCTGAGCTGCCCCCTACATGTGCCCAGCTCAGCAAGTGAAGTCCTGCATCTGGGGCTAAAGGATTAGGAAGCGGGCGAGACATAGGAGTAGCTGAGCTAGCACAGTCAGTCATTGGCCAGCCACCCAAAAGTCAGGGCCCACCCAAATTCCCATTCTGACTATGCCACTGAACAGAAATCCACAATTCTCTCACTCTGAGACCTTGTCCTCTGGCTCCCACACTGCAATTGCTCAGCAGCTCTGGGGTCAGCTACCTACCAAACGTCCCTTCAGGAGCTGTAACAAGTGGTGAACACAGTGATTAACCACCTTTTCAAAACAGAGAATTATGTAATTTCAAGGGTACAATCAAAGCATAACAAAGAGTAGGAGTTTTCTAACATAGTAATCAGTTTATATCCGTGTTTCTTAACTTTGAGACCACAGAAAACCAAAAAATAATATTTTTATTGCAAAACACCTATGAAAATGTTCTTTAAAAAACAGCAACATATCCAGCAAAACCAAAATGAAGTAATTTAATTGAGTATAACACTGGTCAATGCATTTATTTGTTTTATCTAGAGGCTTACGCAAGCCTAGTTATCACCAAGCTACCCCTAGGGACTGAGGCTCAGTCTGCTCACCAGAGTCCTTGCATCACTCCCCCCTGTGCTCTAAAAACTGTCCTTTTATCCACACCACATTCTTTGTTCCGGTTTCCTGCCTGGCATTGCCCAGTTTGGCTGTTGATCTCAGCAAAGCCAGAGGAAAACTTCAAAGAGAATGATATCTGCATTGCCAGTTAAGTAGAACAATGTGAATGGAAACATACAAGTACCACTGATTTATTAAAACCCGTGATATTACAGCAAACATCACAATCAAACCACAAATACTTAGAATATATAATATTCATAAAATACGTGTGGCAGCTCCCATGGCCTTCACAGCAAGAATCACAAACAGGAATATTTTCCACTTGCTAATACCATTTATTCATATCAGCCTCACTACTCTGGGCACGCACCTCCAACATTCATTTATGTACTGGGAAAGCAGCCACTCTTTTATTTTTGTCCTTAATTAAATGTCAGCAAAGAAGTTTAGTTCAGTTTTCTTCGATACAGTAAAATCTCTATTAGCTGGCACCCACAGGGAACCAGGGGTGCTGGATAATCAAATGCGCTGGATAGTGGAGTGAACATAAGAATGGCCATTATTAGGTCAGAGCAAAGGTCTGTCTAGCCCAGAATCCCATTTGCCAACAGTGGCCAGTGTCAGGTGCCCCGGGGTGGGGGTGAGGACCAAAGATAATGATCAAGCGACTTGTCTCCCGCCATCCATCTCCAGCCTGACAAACAGAGGCCAGGGACACCATTCCTACCCCTGGCTAATAGCCTTTTATGGACCTAACCTCCATGAATTTATCTAGCTTTTTTTTTTTTTTTTAAAAAAAAAAAAATAAACTCTGTTGTAGTCCTAGCCTTCACAGCCTACTTTGGCAAGGAGTTCCAAAGGCTGACTGTGTGCTGTGTGAAAAAGAACTTTCTTTTATTATTTTTAAACCTGCTACCCATTAATTTCAGTTGGTGTCCTCTAGTTCTTCTATTATGGGAACAAGTAAATAACTTTTCTTTATTCACCCTCTCCGCATTGCTCATGACTTCATATACCTCTATCATATCCCCCCTCCGTCTCCTCTTTTCTAAACTGAAAAGTCCAGTCTCTTTAACCTCTCCTCACATGGGAACCGTTCCAAACCCGTAATCATTTCAGTTGCCCTTTTCTGAACCTTTTCTAATGCCAAAATATCTTTAAGGTGAAGAGAGCACATCTGTACTCAGTATTCCAGAGGTGAATGTACCATAGTTTTATAAAGGTGCATTAAAATATGCTGTCTCATTTTTAATCCTTTTTTTAATAGTTCCTAACATCTTATTGGCTTTTTTGACTGCCGCTGCACACTGCTTGGCTGTTTTCAGGGAACTATCCACGATAACCCCAAGATCTCTTTTCTGATTTCTTGTAGCTAAATTAGCCCCCCATCATACTACATGTATAGTTGGGGTTATTTTTTCCATTGTGCATTACGTTACACTCATCCACATTAAATTTCATTTGCCATTTTGTTGCCCAGACACTGTTGGGTGAGATCTTTTTGAAGTTCTTCACAGTCTGCTTTCATTTTGACATCACCCGCAAACGTTACCACCTCACTATTTACCCATTTCTCTAGACCACTTATGAATAAGTTGAATGGGACTGGTCCTAGGACTGACCCTTGGGGAACACCACTCATTATCCTTCTCCATTCAGAAAATTTACCATTTATTCCTACCCTTTGTTTCCTGTCTTTCAACCAGTGCTCAGTACATGAATGGATCTTCCCTCTTATCCCACAACAACCTAATTTACACAAGAGCCTTTGGTGAGGGACTTTGTCAAAGGCTTTCTGGAAACCTAAGTATACTGTACCTCTTGGATCCCCCTTGTCTGCATGTGTAACCCCTTCAGAGAATTCCAACAGTTTAGTAAGGCATGATTTCCCTTTACAGAAACCATGCTGACTTTTGCCCAACAAATTATGTTTGTCTATATGTCTGATAATTTTATTCTTTACCATTGTTTTGACCCATTTGCCCAGTACTGATGTTAGACTTACCAGTCTGTATTTACCTGGGTTGCCTCTAGAGCCCTTTTTAAATATTAGTATTATGTTGGCTGTCTTCCAGTCCTTGGGTAAAGAAGCTGATTTAAAGGATAGGTTACAAATTACAGTTAATAATTCCATAATTTCACATTTGAGTTCTTTCAGAACCCTTGGATGAATGCCATCCGGTCCTGGTGATTTGTTCCTGTTAAGTTTTTCCTATTTGTTGCAAAACCTCCTCTAATGACACTTCAGTCTGGGACAGTTGCTCAGATTCATCACCCACAAAGGACGGTGCAGGTTTGGGACTCTCCCTAAAATTCACAGCTGTGAAGGCTGAAGCAAATAAATCATTTAGTCTCTCCACAATGGCTTTAGCATCCTTGATTGATACTTTTGTATTTCAGTAGTCCAGGGGCCTCACTGGTTGTTTAGTAGGCCTCCTGCTTCTAGTGTACTTAAACATTTTGCTATTACTTTTTGAGTTTTTGGCTAGCTGTTCCTCAAAATCTTTTTTGGCTTTTCTTATTACATTTTACACTTCATTTGGCAGTGTATACATTCCTCCTTATTTACCTCACTAGGACTGGACTTCCACTTTTTAAAGATGCCTTTTCATCTCTCATTGGTTCTTTTTACACGGTTGCTAAGCCATGGTGGCTCTTTTTTAGGTCTCTTACTATGGTTTTTTTTAATTTGGGGTACACATTTAAGTTGGGCCTCTATTATGGTGTTCTTGAAAATTTTCCATGCAGCTTGAAGGGATCTTACACTAGTCACTGTACCTTTTAATTTCTGTTTAACTAATCTCATTTTTGTGTAATTCCCCTTTTTGAAATTAAATGCCAGAGTGTTGGACTGCTGAGATGTTCTTCCCACAATACGAATGTTAAATGTTATTATATTATGACCACTATTCCCAAGCAGTCCTGTAATGGTTACCTCCTGGACCAGATCCTGTGTTTCACTCAGAACTAAATCAAGAATTGCCTCTCCCCTGGTGGGTTCCCAGTCAATATGGGGATAACTGAAGTCTCCTATTATTGAGTTTTTTATTTTGATAGCCTCTCTAATCTCCCTTAACATTTCAAACTCACTCCCACTGTCCTGGTCAGGTGGTCTAAAATATATCCTTACTGCTATATTCTTATTAGAGAATGGTATTGCTATCCATAGTGATTCTATGGAACACTTTGATTCATATAAGATTTTTACTTCACTTGATTCTACATTATCCTTCACATAGGCTATGGCCACACGAGCCCCTCCTTTCAGAGGGGCTATGGTAATGTGGCACTTTGGGATATGCTAATGAGGTGCTGCTATGAATATGCAGCACCTTATTAGCATAATGGCAGCCATACGCACTTCAAAACTACCGGTTTCAAAACACAGCTGCCCATGTAGCTCGGGGGGGGGCCTTTCAAAATGGACCCTGATTTTGAAAGCCCCTTATTCCCATCTGGTTTTGGGAATAAGGGGCTTTCAAAATCAGGGGTCCATTTTGAAAGGCCCCCCCCAGCTACATGGGCAGCTGTGTTTTGAAACCAGTAGTTTTGAAGTGTGCACAGTCACCCTTATGCTACTGAGGTGCTGCATATTCATGGCAGCACCTCATTAGCATAACCCAAAGTGCCACATTACCATAGGCCCAGTGTGACCACAGCCATACAATGCCACTCCAGCACCCACACGACCTATTCTGTCCTTCCGATATATTTTATATCCTGGTAAGACTGAGTCCCACTGATTGTCCTCATTCCACCAGGTTTCTGTGAGGATTATGATGTCACTCTCCTCCTTTAATACAAGGTTCTCTAGTTTACCCATCTTTTTAGTTAAGACTTCTAGTATTTGCATAGAAGCCCTTTAAAAAATTGTCACTGTTTGTCTGCTCTTCCCTGATGTATTAGATTCTTTTATATGTGAGTGTTTCCTGTCTGATCTGCGGCATATTGCGTCAACTCCCCTCCTCTTTTTCTGACCAAAGCCCTGCAGAATTTCTGTCAACAGACTCTCCTCTAAGAGAAGTCTCTGTCCGACCCATGTGCTCCTCCACACCACTGGGCTTTCCCCCCATCTCTTAGTTTAAAAACTGCTCTACGACCTTTTTTAATGTTTAGTGCCAGCAGTCTGGATCCGCCTTGGTTTAGGTGGAGCTCATCCTTCCTGTATAGGCTCCCCCTACCCCAAAAGGGCCCCCAGTTCCTAATGAAACTAAATCCCTCCTCCCTACATCATCATCTCATCCACGCATGCTGCAGTTCTGCCTGCCTACTCGGCTCTGTGTGTGTGGAACAGGAAGCATTTCTGAGAATGCTACCGTAGAGGTCCTGGATTTCAGTCTCTTTCCTAGCAACCTAAATTTGACCTCCAGGACATCTCTCCTTCCCCTCCCTACATCGTTGGGACCTGCACGTACCATGACCACCAGCTCCTCCCCAGCACTACACAAGTCCATCTACATGCCTCAAGAGATCCACAACCTTCACACCAGGCAGGCAAGTCACCATACGGTTCTCTCGGTCATCACAAACCCAACTATCTATATTTCTAGTGTTTGAATCACCCACTAACACCTGCCTCTTCCTAACAACTGGCGTTCCCTCCCCCGGAGAGGTATCCACAGTGCGAGAGGATACCGTAACATCCTTTGGAAGAAGGGTCCCAACTAAGGGATGGTTTCCCTGAGCTTCCAATGGCTGCTCTCTTCCCCTGAGCCTTTCATCCTCCTTAAGAGCACTGGGGCTCTCAGACTGGAGGTGGGACAGTACTAGTGTCCTGGAAAGCCTCAGCCACATACTTCTCTGCCTCCCTGAGCTCCTCTAGTTCAGCCAGCCTGGCCTCCAAAGCCAGAACTCAGTCTCTGAGGGTCAGGAGCTCCTTGCACCGAGTGCACACATATGCCACCCACCCACAGGGCAGGCAATCATGTGTGTAACACTTGACACAATAAACAGGATAGCCCCCACTCTGCTGCTGGGCTTCTGTCTGCATTTTCTTCTAAGAATAAATTTGATTATATATGGGGCTTTTATTTAAATATTTGGGATATAGTTTTATGTCTAAAGGTGGTCAGAAGTAACTACCACCCTCTAAACTCCACTCTCAAAACTCCCTCCCGTTACCAAATGCCCTGGTCACTTACTAGCAGGGTTTATAAAGCTCTGGCCTTCCTGATAGTCCCTCCCTTTGGCTCCGATTGGCTCCCTCTGACTCTGGCTACAGCTTGACCAATGAGCAGAGAGTTTTTTTATTTCAAATCCTAATTAAGGCTCACAGCTTCCAGCTGCCAGCCTGAGCACATGGCCTTTCAAATAAACACACACCTCAACACTCAAAACTCCAGGCAAACAGACAAACTCAAGCCCTGAACCCCGCCCAAACAAACCCCCCCCACACACACTCCAGACAGCCACTTACTCCAAGGTGCTGTTAATTGCCCCCTCTTTCACCAGGAGAGCCACTCTCAAACTCCCTCCTGTTCGCAAGCAGTGGGGTCCGCTGGCCTTTTGGCAGCCAGTTCCAGCCAGGTAACTTGACCCCATGGCTGCTGGTCCAGTGGCCGCAGCACTCTGGTTAACACAACACGCTGGTTATTCCCCTTGAAGTCAGATGGGCATTTTTGAAACAATGGCCATGGAGCTCTCAGCTTCTGGCTTCCTTTGTCCCTGTCCCCACAGATTGACACCCACAAAAATCTCAAGCTTAACACCTAGAATCACGGCCTGTTGTCCTGAATTCCTTTATATGACTGACTGTGACTCCACTAACACCAGCAGAAGAAACTCACCACTTACGGACGCACAGTCAGTAAGTCCACTGCACTGTTTTTTCAGCTGAGCCAAAGTAAAGCTCTCCTCCACGCTTACTTAAAGACTACTTGCAGATTACCTACCTGAAAGCTGATCAGAGCCACCTCCTCTGAGAGGAGACAACTGCATGAACTAACAATGTGTGGAGCTTAAGTTTTACCAGTGGGATGAAGAAGCTGTGTGATGGGAAGTAGAACATTTTCTTCTAGAGCTGATTACAATGTTCCTTTTTTTTTTTTAAAACAAGTTCTGAAATACTAAAATATCTTTAAAAATTGAGAAAAATTTCAAATCAGTGTTCAGGAAATTTCACCTTTTTTTTTTTTGACCAATAAGAGAGCTAGTGAAAACATGTCAGTTTTTTTATATTTCTATATTATTATTTAAAAAGGGGAGTAGAGGATTGAACTTAAAATAACTGAACCTTATTCCAGCCCACCCCAGCAGCTTTTCTTGCTCTCTAGTAAACAAGGAGTTAACATCAGCTCAGTCTTGGTATCCTTCTGCATGTGTTCTGGGGAAGGGCTATAGCTGTAGCTGTTTGGGAAGCAGAAGAAAGCACTAAGAAGATAAGACTTTACACAGTATAGACACACAGGAATGGGTGGGGCCCTAGAAGTTAGGGAGTTTTCTGATTGGATTGAATTATTCAATTTGGTTTCAAGAGGAGTGCCTCAAGGCTCGGTTATGGGGCCAGTGTTATTCAACATCTTCATTAATGACCTGGATGAGGGACTGGATTTGCACCCTCAGCAAGTTTGCAGATGACACAACTCGGGGGAGAGGTAGAGACTTTGGAGGGTCGAGAGAGAATCCAGAGTGACCTGGATAAATCGGATGACTGGGCCAAAAGACATCTGATGCAGTTTCAACAAGGAGCAGTGTAGAGTCCTGCACCTGGGGCAGAAGAATCCCAAGCATTGTTATAGGCTGAGGACCGACTGGCTCAGCAGCAGTATGATGGAAAGGAACCTCTTAGGGGTTATGGCAGATGAAAGGCTGGATATGAGTAAACAGTGTGCCCTTGCAGCCAAGAAGGGTAACAGCACACTAGGGTGCATTAGGAGGAGCATTTCGAGCAGATCTAGAGAAGTAGTTATTCCCCTCTATTTGGCACTGGTGAGGCCACATCTTGAATATTGTGTCCAGTTTTGGGCCCCCCAGTATAAAAAGGATGTGGATGTGCTGGAGCTGGTTTAGCGGAGGGCAACAAAAATGATTAAGGGTCTGGAGCACAAGACCTATGAGGATAGGCTGAGGGATCTGGGCTTGTGTAGTTTGCAGAAGAGAAGAGTGAGGGGTGATTTAATAGCAGCCTTCAACTTCCTGAAGGGGAGCTCTAAAGAGGAGGGTGAGAAATTGTTCTCAGTGGTGTCAGATGGCAGAACAAGGAGCAATGGTCTGAAGTTGAAGAGGGAGAGGTGTAGGTTAAATATTAGGAAGAACTACTTCACCAGGCAGGTGGTGAAGCATTGGAATGCATTGCCTAGAGAGGTGGTGGATTCTCCATCCCTCGAGGTTTTTAAGACCCGGCTGGACAAGGTCCTGGCTGGGATGACTTAGCGGGGGTTGATCCTGCTTGAAGCAGGGGGCTGGACTAGATGACCTCCTGAGGTCCCTTCCAGCCCTGTGATTCTGTGATTCCACAAGGAATCATGCTTACTGGGACAGTCTACTCATTCATCCAGTGTGCATGGGCAAACTAACTGAGTATTTTTATGAGTTTTCGATGCATTTCCCTCATTCTCCTGCTGTGTTAGGTAAACATCCCTTTTTCCAGGAAGAATCTTGCTTGTATAAGTTATTTGCGTTTTATAAGTGAAGGGGGAGTGGAGTTAGCAAAGCGGTTAGAGCATTTGCCTGCTGAACCTAGGGCTGTGAGTTTAATCTCTGATGGGGTCATTTAGGGATATGGAGTAATAGATTTAAACAAAACTCTGTCCAGGATGGTGATGGGCCCTGCTGTGAGTGCAGGGGGCTGGACTCAATGGCGAAAGCAGCTAGGAAGAGTTAGAAAAAAGATTTCGGCTTCCCAACCAAGAGGTTTTCAAAATGGGATGCAAAAGCACTGAAGGGGCTGAGGACAGAAATGCATGAAGCTATACTGCAGCTTTGTAGTCTGCTGTGAATAGGAGGTAGCTCACAGCTTTTCCATCTACGACAATCTGGAAAATGAACTGTGACTTAGGGCAGATCTAACCTACAGCTGTAAGAATATGGATTGGATCTGAATTTAGATCTCCTGGCAATGACGATCCTCAGAACAAAATTTTCTCTCAAGGCCAGCCACTGTAGTGACAAAGTTTTTTCTTCCCTTGAGAGAGTATTTCCAATGTTTTTCATAAGAAGATCTTCCCCCACTCCAGATCAGTGATCTGAAATGGATTAATCCATAACTCTGAAAAGAAACTGTGTGTCACTGAAGACCAGAGCTAAAGCCCATTGAAATCAATGGGTTTCTTTACTCTGACTTCAATGGCCTTTGGATCAAGCCCATACCAAGGTACTGCTCTATTCGATGTTCGAATGTTCACTGAGCTTGGCAATTTGATTGCAAACTTTTCATTACCAATCAAGGTTACATCGTCAGTACGCAATAAAAGTCCTCCCAGATCAGTCTTTATATAGTCTTTTTGCATGACCCTAAGCAATAGTTGATTTTAATTGATTGCTTTTGGCCGACCAATCATCATTAACCATGTTTTCATTAGGTGTTCTTTTTCTATTAACCCTTAGCCTCATAGGTTCAATGGGCTCTATCACATTTATTTCTAGATGCTATTTCTAGTGCTCTATCATGTTTATTTCTTGATGCTCCATAATCTAGAAAGGTATGTCTAAGTACACATGGGCATTACACTGAATGTCTGCCTCTCAACATTTGATTGCACTTCCTCTGCTTACCATGGTAACTACAGGTAATGAGAAACCAGGATTTGATTCCAGAGAGGGAGCCAGGTATCACATACAAAAAAAGCTGCAGGTGTGCAAATTACCCACTAACAACACATGGTCAGCTGCAAGGCCCCTCCGAGCGTCTAAGCTGCCAGGGGAGACATCCCCCTAGTTGGTTGCAAGGCCCCCAAATAGCTGACGGCCCCCAAATATCTTAGCTGCTAAGGTGGACTTCCCCCCCCGCCCCGCCACTGGTCCCTTGCTAGGGGTCTGGGGGTCTGTGTGCAGTAGGGAACCAGTTGAATTAGTCCCCCCCAAATATCTTAGCTGCCTAGTGAGACTTCCCCCCAGTGGCTGCAAGCCCCCAAAATTTCTTCCTGCCAGGGGACACTTCCTCCCTGCACCATCAAGCCCCCAAACATATTAGCCACTGTGGGAGACTTCCCCCTGGTGGCTGTAATACTGTGAAAAACTCTTTCCCACCCTTGGGGCCCTAAACATGTGCAAGCTAGGACATGGTGCTGCCTAGCAGCATGGTAAGCACTGAATGGCAGCCACATCCTTTTATTGTGTCGGGGGCTACCCAGGTGACGTGGATGAGGGCAGGAAAGACCCCAACTGCGTGGTACCTGTGGGGGAGGGAGGGGTGTTTGCTCACAAACATAAAGCACTGACAAGAAGTTTCTTGGCCTCTTACTCAAGCACGACCCCCACAACAGCCTTGTTCCCATATTGTGCGACAGGGCAGCAGCTGGCACAGGCAGTGCAGAAAAAAGTAAGTGTAGAGAGAGAACCACGAATTCCGTGCTGAGGCTATTTGTAATGGGTAGATGCACTCACAAAACTAATAGCAAAGACAGAGACAGACATTTCTCATCAGCCTCTCATAGAAACACGACCCCACAGCCACAGGCTTCCTGGTCCTGATTTGAAACTCTCAGTCTTCCTAATTCCCGTGCAGCTGGAGAGCAGCAGCCAGAGCAAAGCACTTTGGGGCACTGTGGGTTATATATGGGGCACCTCTGGAGGCTAAAATTCAATTTTAAAATGTGGCACTTCCACACTGTCCTTTAATCGAATGTTTGAATTCGATCTTGATGCTACACCCGGCAGATACCAATGATATTATGATATCGATGTTAGTGCGCCCTAAATCGAGCTAATGGTATTTACAGTGAAGACAGTCACATGGTAATATAAAGCTAACTGCCTTAAATTCAAATGTACTTCAGTCTAGATGCAGCCTCTGACATATGAGCTTTAAGCCCCATAGGGTATCTTAAGGCCCATAGGAAACACCAAGATCATCTAGCCTGATCTCCTGCATGTCTCAGGCCACAGAACCTCACCTCACACCCCGAATATTTCCTATAGCATATCTTTCCAAAACAAAACAAAAAAATACTATATTACAAAATTCTCATAAAAATATACCATCCAGGCACAACACATGCTTAACTTTTGCCATGATGATTAAATGTGATGATTTCAGGGACACCTCAGATGACTTTAGTATAATTTTGCAAAGTGGTGTTAATAAATTCATTCTTATGAAAATGCCATTTTTCTTGTATACTATGTTTAAAGGCATTTTATAATGCCATAGATATGTTCCATTTGTCACTAAGTTTCCCACTTTTTAAAAATAAACTTGGGTTCATTATTATTATTCTCATACCATTCATGAAGAAATATTGAAGTATGGAGGTGACATCCTGCTGATGTGACTCCATTAACTATTTCTGAATCTATGAAGTACTGTAGACTTCAGAGACACCACCAATGTCATATACAAGAGGAAAAATGAGAAGTCTGATTGCGAATACTCTTACACAAAGATTATCTGCAGTGGAACATCATTAAACACAATCTACACCCCACCATCAACTTATGCCTCGATTACTCCATGTGATACACACATTTCCTGGACACTACAGTACTAATCAAGGATGGCCTGATCAGTACCACACTGTACCGAAGACCTATTGATCGCTATACTTACCTACACTCTTCCAGCTTCCATCCTGCACACACAACTAGATCCATTGTTTACAGTCAAGCTCTCAGGTACAATCGCATTTGTTCTGATCTAACTGACAGAGACCAAAAACTACAAGATCTTTACCAAACATTCATAAACCTGAATTACCCACGAGGAGAAGTAAAAAAAACTAATCGACAGGGCCAGATGAATACCCAGAGACCAACTACTGCAAGATCGGCCCAAAAAAGCCAAGAACAGAACACCACTGGTCATCACCTACAGCCCGCAACTCAGACCACTGCAACGAATTATTAAAGACCTACAACCTATCCTTAATCAGGATGCTACACTCCAGAAGGCCCTGGGTGACATGCCTGTTCTCTCCTACAGACAACCTCCCAACCTCATGAGGATCCTCACTAACAGCCACAGTCTATACCTCAGGAATACCAGTCCTGGAACCTTTCCTTGCAACAAAGCCCCCTGCCAGCTTTGTCCGCATATCTTCTCTGGAAATACCATCACTGGACCTAACCACGTTACCCACAGAATCACCTGCACTTTCACATGCTCCTCTACTAACATCATATATGCCATCATGTGCCAACAATGCCCAGATGCTTTGTATATTGGACAGACTTCTAACTCCCTTAGACAAAAGGTTAATGGGCACAAAACAGACATCAAAACACTCCAGATCCACAAACCAGTTAGTCAAAATTTTAATGGAATGGGGCATTCAGTTAAAGACTTAAGAGTGTGCCTGTTGCTGGAAAAAAAAAAAAAAAAAAAAAAAAAAAAAATACTTTCGCACCACTATTCAAAGGGAAGCAGCCGAGCTGGCTTTTATATTCAAATTCGGCACATTAACACGTGGTTTGAACCGGGATGGGAATTTTCTGAGTCACTATAGGGGATCGTCTGCATACTTGGCTTAATGTAATTCTTGACCTTCCGCCCCCCACCACTCTCTGATTTGCTCACCTTGATCATTTTTTTCTGATTTGTCTTCCTTGATTACTGTGTTCGGTTCTCTGTGCCTTAAACATTGAGTCTGTTCTGGTCTGGCTATGGTCTGAAGAAGTGGGTCTGTCCCACGAAAGCTCACCTAATAAATCATTTTGTTAGTCTTTAAAGTGCTACTTGACTGCTTTTTGTTTTGATCATTAAACATGTGGAACCACAGTTTCAGTGTTGTTCAATAGATCCATAACCTCTCTTGATTTAAAGACTAAGTTACGGAGGATCTACTATTTTCCTCCAGCTCAAACCAGCATACCTCTGCTAACAAGGTCTGTGGTTCCTAAACACGAAATCCAACTCTTTAATTCCACTGTTGCACAAATATGCCTGAACATTTATGGGAAAGTGATTTTTAAAACCACATATTCTCAGGTATTTTTGAGAGGCAACATTTGGCTTAATACACCATCACTTAATGAAATAACACTCCAGTTATGATAATGGCAAAATAAAACTTTCAAAGCTGGCCTCAATTTTCAGAAAGCCTTAAACAATGTTTAACTATAACTTTAGAAGTGGTCTGATTTTCAGAACATGGTGTATGCCTACCCACTGCAAATCATGACTCTACCTACAGAACAAGGTAACCCAAATCACTAATTACTTGTGAAAATATTGGCTTATATTTCTAAAAAGCATACTTTTCATTCAAGCAAACCTGTCACATAATGAAAATAATTCCGTATTGTTTAAAGCCAGCTGTTTTTTCTATGAGTTTTGTGATGTTTTGCAAGGTAAATGCTAAATTTTATACACCCCACTCACAGGAGGAAGTGCAGCAAGTGGAATGACCATAGGATAGAGCAGGAGTGGACAAAAAAAAAAAAATCAGCCCCCAGGGGCTGGACCTGCCCCGCCAAGAATCTCTCTCCACCACGCCCAGCTGATTAGCAGAGTGTGCATACTTACAGAGAGCAGCTTGTTTTCAGCTGCCCCCATCCCACCTTGTTCAGTCTGCAGCCGAGCTGCCCTAGAATTGTCCTGCTGGCTCTGCAGAGGGAGAGGAGGTGAAGGGGTGAGAGCAGTGCTCAAGTCAGAGTGTTCCTCTGCCCCGTACCCCACCTCTGCAGAGCAGGGATTGTTCCAGTCTGAAGCATGGATGATGACTCGCGTAGGAATGCAGAGCAGGGGAGGGGGAACGTTTCGGGAGTAAGGGAACTTTGAAGTTCGGTGTGTACTTAGAAGCACCCACAGCTACACTGCCCGTCAGCGCTTCGAAGTTCCCACGGCAGCCATTATGCTAATGAGGTGCTGCGTATGCATCGCAGCACCTCATCAGCCTTCTCCAACCTGCCTGCTTAGCATGCCCCCTTCAAAGGAGGGGGCTCGTGTAGATGCATCCATAGTCACATATATACAGAAGCAGACACTGAGTCTGTTTCAGTCTTTCTGACACACAAGCTGTTTCTTCCATACTCACACGCACTCTCTCTCTCAGCAGCCCCCAGCCTTTCAGCCCAAGGTCCACCCCTTTCATGGGGCCCAGAGCCAGTACCAAAATTTGCAGAGTGGCACCACTGTGAAAATTATTGCCCACCCCTGAGATAGCACCAGAAACTGAGTCCCAATCCAGGCTTTACTGTACATTTGTTATAGGACCTTGATGGAAGCTGCTTTTTTGACATATGTACCTATCTCACAAGGAGGCTGTGAAAATTACTGTGCTATTGTTTGTAAATTTCAGTGTAAAACTCTGAATATTGCTGAGGATTATTTCAAAGGGAGCTGAAATTAAGATGGCTATTTTTGCTTAACGACAACAAAAAAAAACAGCTATTACCTAAACTCAAGAGTACCTTATGCCAAGACATCTGTTTCTCTGCTGAATTATTGATGATATGAACACAGCTCAGGGAACAGTAAATATTAATGGCTGCTAAGGAGCTAGTTGCTGAACACAACATAGTTTAGAGTCCCACAGAATAAAACTTCCATTTATTTAAAAATTTCTCAACAATGAAGTGGTGGAGTTAAACCACTTTCAAGTGGATTCCAAAGAATTCAGACATCGGGTTATAAATTCTGTGTTATATTAGGTTAAACTTTGGGACTGTATGACTTAAAAATCTCTCTCTCTAAAGATTGTATTGATGACCAAGAAAGAATTTAGTATGATTTGTGATGAACAAATACATACTGAAGCAAGTAAGAATTTTACAGCACTGCAACAGCTTTTGTTTCCTTTGCAGCTTGACAAACTTGTTGAGAAACAGAAAGAAACACACAGACGAATGCTGGAACAACTTTTAATGGCAGAAAAATCACACAGACACACTCTATATGAGTTAGAGAATGAGAAGAGGAAACATACAGAGTTTATGGAAAAAAGCGATGAATTTACAAATTTACTGGAACAAGAACGAGAAAGGTAAGGTTGCCTTATACTTGTTAACAAAAAGTGTTAGTTAATCCAAAAAAGAATTATGTGGCTTTCTATTTTCTTGTTTTCCAGTTAAGTCTAAAATCAGATGATAACTCCAAAACAAAATGTTTTGGACATTCCTACACAAACACACACATGTATATATAAAAAAAAAAAAAAAGAGGCACAGAACTGTAAAGCAGTTGAAGTGTGCCAACTCACTAACAGATCTTATCCCAAGCAACTTACAGCTTCTTATTATAAAGAGGACATTTTATTATACATCACAGAAAAGCACGAGCGCTTTATAAACTGAATGCAGCATGCAACAGGTGTAACTTTCAAATTTTAAAGGAGTTAGTATACAGGACAGTAGGAAAGCTGGCACGCAGTCTGGAGTGGGGTAGGGGAAAAAAAAAGTAAGTATCCAGAAGAGATGTGGACAGATTGAAAGGAACCAAAACAGGCAGAAAAGGGCAGAAAGTTATTAAGAGTTTTGGAAATGAGGAGAAAGCCTTTTAGCACCTTTATAACTTCAACAGTATCAAAACAAAAAGTTGCTTTCTAACATTCAATCCTGAATTGCCACAAACATCCTGCATAAGCACAGTATGAAGATTTTGCTCTGAATCTCATAAAAGATAATAAATGACATTAAATGCTTTTTTTTTAATCTTTAAAACATAAAACTTTTAACATGTCTGGCCTCTGAAACAGCAATTAGGCACAATGCATCCACAAAAGGTACGGGAAAAAATAAATCAGGAACATATCCTATTCCCTGGACAGCTACTCCAGAAGATAGGAGAATATTGTCTCTATTTCCTTTTACTTAAGAACAGCTTCCAGATGGAAATGTTTGGGTGTGAGAACGTCAAACCAAGTCTAAACTCACATCATGCATAGATAATTCTTCCTCTGCTTCGCCTGTATAACATCATGTTTCATGTATTTTGGCAATGGTCTGCACTTTCACCCTTCCTGCTGCACCTCTCTTATTCAGGTATCAAAGGCAGCAATACAGGCTTTCTACCAAAGACAAATCCATATCATGAGTCAGCAATTAAAATAAATGCTGTATACATAACAGGAGGAAAAAAACATTCATAGATAAATATAAACAGATGTAGAGGGATATGAACACAGGAGGGATAGATGAAAGAATAGTTTCCCCAGGAGACACACAGTGGGGCTTTTACTCCAAGAACCATACTGTAAAATACTGATATACCAGGAGCCAAAACACAAAGCAGTCTATGTTTTAGTCCACACCCTTCTTCCCAAACATGCACCCCTCTCTCATAAAGTAAGAAAAGCTCACTTCTAAGAGTCTGAGCACAACAACCCAAGAAACTAAAGCAAACTGCTACTACTACCACCTCCAACAGGACTGTAAAAGGTTTACCATTTTTATCTGCAACATTTATTAATATCTGTGGATGGAGGAGGGAGTTGACTAATAAGACCTTAGAGGATGTAATACTAGATTTCATATTAAGTCCCATTTTCTGTGTTTTCTTTGGAGAGCTCATTTTATGTGGAAAACCCTAAAGGAGTGTGATGTCACATGTTGAGCAGAGTCCAAAATGTTTGCCAAGTGATGTTGCCATCAAGATCTCTAAGCAATTGCCTGCCATGGGGGAAGGGGAGTGTCAAAAGGAGGAGAAAATCTCACACAAGTTAAGGCAAACCTCCCTTAATGTTATGCTGCACAGATTGATGTTTTAAACACACATAAAATAACATTTTTTTCCATTTCTCAACTCCTACCTTATTATCAATATTCCAATCACTTGAATTTCACAATCAGCTTGTGAACAAGCAGAGCAACATGAAAAGCTTCCCATGTGAAGCAATGCTAGTCAATGATTTTGGGCTTTATTTTTATCCCCCACTTTTTCTTTAAGTTAGTTTTTCATTCATAGAGTTCAACAAACTTTTCGTGCACGTAAGAAGCAGTCTTCTCCGTTCAACGCAGAAAGTTACGTAACTTCCTAATATTTTTCCATTTCAAAGCAAAGTCCAGAACTTTTGTTCAATCCACTCTGGAAGAGTAGGCATGCATGAAAGCCAAACAGGATTATGAATAAGTGATTATTCATCCAAAATAATACTTCCATATCTTGGAACAGACTCCAATCGTGCTAGCACTACAGATTGTCATTTAAATTGTAGTGAAAATAGAGAAACTATCAGTCAGCTGTAACTCTTATTGCTGAGTGCCTTTTTTAAGGAAAAAGACCATCTTCCAATCTCAACAGAGAGCACTTTCTTCTATTTCAGGGTGTACAAGATCCAAGAACTGAAATTATGAGTTTTCAGAGACACTTGTGATGAATAACTCACTTATTTATTTAAAAAAATAATAAATAAAAACACAGAAGTCTCCATGTTTCTCCTGAGTTAGATGCCTCACACACTGCTTTTCTCTTGCAACTAAACAGATCTTATGGCCTAATCCTGCAAAATGACGAGCACTCAGGTCCTGATCTAACAAAGTGCTCAAGCATAAACTTTAATCATCATAAGAATAATCTGATTGACTTTGGGGGATATCAATATGTCAAATTGCCAATACCAGAAATTTAGACATGCAAAAAGACTAAAGCTAACTCTCTAGATTTGGGAACCCATCTTGGACTGATTTTCAATGGGACATAAGCTACTAAAATTTTTAGTTTTGCTTTGGTTTTGTTTTTTTTTTTTTAAATCTCCTTTCTTGTTGCCATCCGAGGAAATGCACTCCATCACCACCTCCCATTAAGGAATACAAAATAGTTTCTAAACTGCACCTTAATAGTTAATATCCCCTGTCTGAAATTTCCTGTAGGCATCAGATGACACAAGTTGAATTTTTCCAGGTTTCTTTTGCCCCCCCTGCCCTTTTTTTTTAATTGCTGTTGGTTTCTTAGTGACCGAAGGGAAATTTAACAATGCTTTCATTACTTTCACCTATGCACAATCACATATGCCAAAATTTTACATTACACTTATTTTGCTAAAGTGACCACACTGCTCTGTGGCAAATACGGGTCACCAGCCTCAGGGGATGGGGGATCTGCTGCCCCACATCAGGGCTCCTTGGCTATGGGGGGCTGCTGCCCACCATGAAGCACTGTGGATGGGCTTCAGCCTCCCACCAGCAGGCACCAGGAAATGTACTAGCCACACCATAGCAAGCATCCCTGGCGGTGGGGGCTGCTGCTCTGGGGAACAGGGCAGTTGCCCCACAGAGGAGCTCCCAGCCAGCACGGGCTGCTGCCCCGAGGCACATGGCACCAGAGGGTTGTGCAGCTGCTCTGCACTGGAGCTCCCCAACAGCAGAGACTGCTGCCCGGGAACAGGAGCCCCGCAAATACAGGACAATTTGCTCATTTTCTTAAAAAAGTCAGGACGCCTGTGAGACAGCTTAAATAAGGGACTGTCCTGGTAAAACCAGAACACATGGTCACCCCTTATTTTACTCATAAAACACTAATAAACTAAACAAAGGGACAAATTAATGCAAATGCCCCAATAACGTTAAATACTGCAACGAATACATGCTGGCTGGTCTTTACTTATGGGTGGACTGCTAATCCCTTGTGCTTCGCGTGCATCTAGCCAGCCTGGAGTGGGAGCCAGTGGGCACAGTTTGGGGAAGGGGGGATACTGAGTTCCAGGGGACATGGAGGAGGTAGAGCCGTGGGCAATACGTGATCCCCTGGCTTGGCGAGGGAACCCCAGCCGAACCCCTTCACCCTGAAGTCCTGCCCCTTCTGGGCCAACCAGCCCCAACCTCCCATTGTGCCACTGTCCCCCAGGTTCACCACTTGTGGCTGCTGGGCCCTGCTTCCCAGCCCCAGAGCCCCAGCAGCCAGTGCAGCCCCAAGCATCTGGTCTCAGAGTGCCATGTCACCAGACTAGCCCTTCTGCCATGAAACGCCCACCAGCTGAGCCACCAATCCCAGCAGAGGGTGGTCATAATTGCCTGGAGAGTTTTTTTCCCCCCACCATTAGAGCAGCAGGGAGCTGCATCAGGTAGCTACCCCCCAGACCTCCACCCCCCAGTCTGCTTCTGCACCCTCTCACTGAGACCCTTCACTCCAGCCAGCTCCTGCACCTGCCTCCCTCCCAGACCTCCCCCCAACCCCCCACTGACTCCTCTCCCACCTAGAGAGGACCTCCAGCCTGCTCCTGCACTCTCCCTCGCACCCAGACCCCACCACTCAGGCTTGCTTCCTGGCACCCCCTCCCATATTAAACCCTTCATTTTGGCCCCACCCCAGAACCTAGGGGGCCCACAAAATCTAGTAGCCCTGGTTCCCTCCACCGCTCCCCTGGCTCTGGAGCTGGTGCATGAGAGGAGTGGGTTTTTTCTTTGCTTTTCAGTGATCTCTTATTTGCTGCTCACTTATGTGGCCCCTCAACTGATTTTTCTGTGGGTCAGAGGCCCCCCAAAACACTAAAGAGGTTCCCCAACCTATCCCACTATATATGAAGCAATGATTGGCATGACGTTTTCAGCCTTGTGGCAGGGAGTAAGTAGTTGTCTTATGCCTGAAGAGGAAGGGTGGTTTCCACTAGAGCCTCCAGAACAAGTAGAATACGCTCTGTCACTACAAGATCTCAGCTGACAATTGTCTGTATGGAGACTGGATGCAGGCCCAATGCTGAAGGCAGTAATGAACCATGCAGCTGCAGCTCTTATTATTAAACAAAGGCAGCACCTGCACAACCGCAGGCTAAGAATTATGGGGCTTGTTTACACGCCATTGCAAGCAAAACATGAAATTAAGGATTAAGCAGTTTGCTACTTTGTGCCTCTAAAACCTACACGTCGGGGATTTGAGAGGGGGTTTGACTGCATTGGGATCTTTTTAACCTGCCCCATTTTATATCTTATCCTTATACTTCTTTATTTCTTTTCTCTTCTCTCACCCCCACCCCCTTTAAAAAAAATTCAATATATGAGGACTCAGAGCTGCATTGTAGTCCAAAAGAGCTTACAATCACAAAAAGCCTCTCTCTTCCACTCCCACCCCTTCTAGGAAAGGGACCTGATGGGAAGGTAAGGGGAGTGAGAACAAAGAGCAAGAAGGCACACTGAATGCTTCCAATACAGAAGGAGGGAGGGAAAAAAACAGCAAGGAACAGAACTCAATATAGACATCAACTTTGGCTAAGGGTCCTTATTGCTTTCTTTGCTTCCTTGTAGGTGGGTACACTCCACTTGTGGCAGGAAACAAAGTATTAGTAGAAGATGAGAATTGCAATAAAATCCATCAAAACGACAAGTTGTCCCATGGCACTTTAAAGCCTAACAAATCTACTGGGGTGCTAGGGCACAAACTTTTGTGAGATACAACTCACTTCCTCAGATGCAAAAGCAAAAACAGGGATATAGAGATGGGAGTGTGACAGCACCAACAGAATCAGAGTGGAGGCAGCTCATTTCCAACAGAGATGAGAAGGTGGGGGAACCGGGATAGGAAATTACCTATTGTAATGTGAATACCACTCCAGGTGTCTGTTTAGTCCTCATTTCACAGCGTCAAACTGTAACAGGAATTCCAGCTCGGAAGTTTCTTGCTGCAAACTCTTTTTGAATTCCATCCCCCACTCCCGAGAATGGCAACTTGTAAATCAGAAACTCTATTGTACAGTCCAGGTTGTCCAAAGCACATGACAGAGGGGTACATGGTGACATATATTATATTAAGATGTGCACATGAATGAGCCTTTGATGGTACAGGTGATGTGTAGCAGATAATTTATATAACTCCAAGAAGAAATATCCAGATGCCCAAATATATTTTAACTATGTGCAGCACATGTAAAGTTAAATAATGATAAACTATTATTTGACTAAGTATTCACATACACATTACAATATAAAACAAGTTCTGTTTTCCAATTCAGATGGGACACCAAATCCACAATAATGGTATTTAAGTTATGGATATTATATACTCCAGTTGCCTAAAAGGTGTGTAAAACAGTTTAAAAAAACAACAACATACGTTGAACTTACATAGTGCTTCCGCACAGCTCAAAGAACTTAAGTGTGAAAAACTGGTACACAGCTGGGGCAGGGGGTGGGGAAAGCAGGTAATAAGGGCCTATATACAACAAAGCCCTAAATATCAGGATTCTCCCTACAAAACTGGGACATCTGTGGAGCCTTGCACAAATACAAAATTTGTATCTGTACCCACATCTGCACAAATAATCCCTGAATGTGAATACCCGCAAAATAAAGTGGGTATCTGCATGCTTTTTATTCCAGACAGTATTTTTTGTAACCTCAAAAATGAGCTGTGAATATCAGCATTCACATATCAAGATACAAAGCAGCTATCTGCGTATTTGCAGGGCACTAGACATCTGTTACAGTAGCTGAGCCACAGACAGCTCAAAGTGACTTGCCCTACCTCATACTGCAAGTTGGCAGCAGAATAGTAAATATAACCTTGTAGCAGAATTAGAAACAGAAACTTTTCCCCATTCAGATTTGTACAAATGTTGACTGGTTTGTTGATGCACTATCCACAGCATAACCACCTGTAATATGATAAATCAAATGTGGGGGAACAGCTTTACAAAAAGATTGGGCAGTATGATTAAGAAGGCTAAAGAGTTTTTAAAAAGCCAGTTGTAAGAAATGTTAATTTTTCATTCTAGCATTGATTGAAGCCCCACAAAGTTACATGTACTAGCCTGTGAAGAAGGCAACAACCACAACTGATATATACATACACAACAAAATCCTAAAATTTCCTAAAACAAAACACACACAATAAATTCTCCTAAGGACAGGGTCGGGGAAGAACCTATTCCAGATATGGGCAATAAGTGGCCCATGTGCTGGATGAGGTTATCAAGGGTTCGCCCTAGTGGGCTGCCATATAGTTTATTTACTGTGTGTTCACAGGTATGGATGCTCTAGTTGGTCAGGAATGGTGATCCACAGACTGCTTATTGCCCACCCAAAACATATTTCATTGTATTATACAATTCTCCTTAAAGTGATTTCTTGGTAGAAGAGGTTTTCAAATCCTTGATTGCACTTATTTGAGTAAAACCTGTTGAGCACCATTTAGTATGAATTTCAGAGCGAAAGAAAAAAAACACACACACCTACAGTCATGAAAATTTCTCAGATCACCAAAGCTCTGTCACACTCCAAACGCTTGGCCTACACAAGCCTGGAACTCTAGAAAATCCTAGAAAAGGGTCAGGTACAAACCCCTGGCATGCAGCTATCTGATTGGCTTGCCATCATGCAACAAGGGGAAGAAGGACGTCTCACAACTCCTATTGTTAAGCCTTAGAGGGTACAGAAAAATATATGTCCTTTCTTCCATATTTATGACCATCAAACTTGTCACTACCTGCTCAGACATCCATACCCATCAACTGAAAGATACGAAACTTTCTCTGTGCGTTCTAGTCTTTCCTCGGCTATTTTTCATTCAAATTACGTAGAAAAAGAACAAAAAAGTTAATATAGACTTCATGGCATGACAATAAAAAACATCAATTTAAAAAAAAAAAACAATGCACAATTAAATCAGATTATGGTATGCAACAGATACCTATATGGTTCTTGCAAAGCTGTAGAAACATTTCATATAGTTATGCACTGTCACTGTCTGTATTTAAGTGACAGGAGAAGTGATTATCAGATTATACTGACATAGTTATTCAATATAGTTTGCAAAGTTGTTTGGAATCCATGGAATCATAAGGTACAGTATGGTAAATGTAAGATCAAGTTTATTGTCTTTAATTCTGACATATCCAAAAGACACTTTATATAGTACAAAAATATCATATGGTATCTTTCACACTGGAAAATCCACTATCCTACAACAACTGACACAATTCATATTTTCATTTTAAACAACTTCATCTCTTTCGGTATTCTAAGAAGCATAACAATATAGAAAATGTTACAGAAAAAGTAAATACTGATGGCTTATTTATTCTAGGGGTGACCAGCAGTTTTTAATTTCACACACACTAAACTATTGTTGTAGATTGCATTGTACTCAAATGCAATCATTTCCTTTTGGTTTTCTGGCAGTGCGTTATATATTACATATGCCTGAGACTATGTCTTGCAAGCTGTGAAATGGATGCCAGATCTCTGTACATTTGACCTTTTTCATGGGTATCTAGTGTTTGTAGGTGAATGAGTGAGACCCACCACTAACACAACTTTAGCATTGTAATTCTATACGACACCCCAATGGCACAGGCTACTACTAATACCAGCATCTGATGAAGTGAGTCTGTGCTCACGAAAGCTCATGCTCAAAACTTTTCTGTTAGTCTATAAGGTGCCACAGGATCCTTCGTTGCTGTTACTAATACCACTGAGGCATAAAGACTAGCTCCAGGAAGTGATGCACACAGATTAATTACCTCATGTAGTATATGAAAAACTACATAAAATTACGTAGTATAACTTTCAACAGATGTTGTGAAGCTTAAGTCTTGTCAAAATACACATGATTCAAAGGTTTTCACAAAGTTCCTCTAGCATGATACAGGCTTAAAATGATGATACAGATACATGACTTTTTAAAAAAAAGTGAAAATAAAATCAAAGAAAGTGAAGTCAGATAGAAGAGCTTTTGGATGTGCATTAAAACTCATTTTTCTGTATCTTAGATTAAAATAATTAAAACCATTTCTTCAAAATATAAACAAAAATAACTCAGCTGCCTTCACAATCAACATATAAGCAACAGAAAATCATTCATAAGTTCAGTGTCATTTTAAAATGTTCGACCTACTACAAATTTCGATAAGATCCAAGAACTGTAAGTCGAGTTCATTTCTGGTATGCCTCACAGAAGCCGATGAAGAGAGAGAGAAGAACTGGGAGGATATTTCTACTTATTTATATTTTAAATAATTTAACCTATGCTAGACACCTTAAAATCATAGACAACATAGCACAATTCAAGGGAAGACATCAATCTGCTTAAACCTTTAACAAAATTAACAAATAAATAGTTAATTTCACCTCAGACACGGAGCTGGGAAAACAGACAAGTCTTGTAGTTTGCCCTAAAAGTCAGTGGGTTTACACTGAATCACACCAAGGAAGGAGAATGAATTTGTAAGTCATACGACCCTCACAAAGAATGCCTTACTGGTAGCTCCAAGTTGGTCTTTTTAGTAGGCAGGTACCAGAATACTAAGGGGTTCATAGATCACATTCCACATGGAATCTAACCAGCAGCGCAGATCATTGAGCACTGATATAACGCACTTCTAGCATGATGCTACCTTCACCCATCAAGTATTCACATTCTGCATCAGTTTAGCCTTCTCAGTTTTAGAAATGCAATGGTGTCACTATAGGTAAGGTTTCATCAACTACTTCCTCTTAAAGGTCAACCTTTCTAAGTCTTCTAAAACTAACATGCTTAAACTACCCTTTGAAATTTGGTGTGTCTCAAAAGCATGCCGGGCAGAATCAGTGAACCAAATATTGGTCTATCTGAGCTACTGGTTGTGGAGATATAAGCCTTCCACCTCCCCAAGAGCAGACATTTTAAAAACATTTCTAGGCAGGGGTTTGATTCTTGTTTTGCTCAGAGCTAGATCAAACTTTCATTGTGATGAGGATGAAATTGATTTCATGTGGACAGTTTTACCTTCACTAAAAAGTCTTTGGAGGACCCAAACTGTAAACAGCTTCTAAGAAAAGGGTCACTTACAGGCTTACAGCACACAAGCACTAGTAAATTAAACAAATAAATAATAAAATGAGACCGTTTCCATGAAGCCTATTTACGGTGGAGTGACAGAGTTTGAAGCCAGAAGGGATCAGAACATCTACACTGATGCCCATCAAAATCCAACATCACTAGTACCATCCAACACCCACACACTCACACCAACAACTAAAACTAGACCAAAGGATTACAGCCCACATGAACTCTGACTGTTGTATACCACAGGCGTAGGGCGACCAAAGCACACCCAAAGTTCCTGTGAAGGCAAAGAAATGACTGTGTATACCCAGATTAATCTGGTTAGTGACCTACTCCTCACACTGCTAAAGAAGGCAAATCACCCATTATTGCCATTCCGACCTGGAGGAAAATTCCTTCCCAACCGCACACATGTACACTGGTATGTCCACCGGTATGTCCACCCAGAGCCCGTAAGCAAGGAGCAGCCAAGTGAGCATGTGAGAGAGAGAATGCTAGGTACCAACTCAGAGCAGGGACCCTTCCACCCTATGACTCAACTCAAATCCAGCCACTCTCATCTCTGATGCTTCAGAGTACGGAAATTAAAAATAAATAAATGAAAACTAAATTACACAGAATAGGTTTTACTGGGAGAGGGGGAAATCCCTTCCTTAGCCCTGCAAGTGGCTGGCTGAAAATTTGAAGCATGAACTTTCAGAAATACAAGACAAATGGAAAGTGAGTCCCAGTAAACTGCTGCCTGCTCCCTCTCCTCTGCCGAGCATCACAAGAAACTCGGTCATACAACTGCATTCACAAATTTGTTCACCTCTCTCTCAAAAGGCTTCTCCCCACAGCCCCTATTAAGAAGCTGCTCCAGAACCTCACCATTTGGTGGTTAGAAATCTTCTAATTTTCACCCCAAATTTCTTCATGGATTGTTTAGAGCCATTAGTTCTCATGCCAACATTTTGCGTATTAGCTTCAAATATCTGTCCTGGTATTAGACCCAATGGTTTGAGAGAATGTATTGAAGCCATTGCCCTAGCGAATACTCTACTACTGACATTTCCAGTCCAAACCTTTGCATGTGTGTGCAATAAAGACATAATAATTCATATTGCTTTCAATAAGTTATGCTTGCTATAACATTTTTATTTTCTGGAGTGGTTTACTATGAACATAGCAGGATAGGCAGCACACAGCCTAACAACCAATTTTGCGATACTGTTGGAGGAGTAGAATGGGTGAAACAGGGAGTCCCGATGTAGCTGCCAAGGTGGTAGGAAAGCCTAGGTCTTGGTTGTTAGAGAAAACACGTATATTTTACTAGTCCCTGGGTGATGGTGGGGGTGGGAGTACAAGTGGCTATGTCCTGATCTATAGAAGATTAATGTGGTGCTTCCAAAAACACATTGTAAAGGATGCTTGAGAATTACTCTCTCTGTCTCTGTGTGTGTGTGTGTGTCTCTCTCTCTCTCTCTCTCTGTGTGTGTGTGTGTGTCCCCTTTAAACTGTTAAATAGAATCTTGAGGGTGAGAATGAATGTGGTGTGAAAGGAGTCAAAGAGCTTATACATTTCAACAACTCTGGTGCTGGCAGAGTAAAGGTATATGTGTTACTGGGACATACTGAGGCTCTGCAGAATGGCAGCAGAGTTCAGATTGGAAGAGCAACCTTAATAGTGAAATTCCAGGTTTTTAGAAATTTGAGTTTTCTTCAATGGAAAGCTCTATACAGAGACAACATACAACTGAACAATTTTTATCTCTGCTCTTTTGTTGATGAATTTGAGTGTTGCTCTGTGTACAGCATATTCTAATCAATGTGACTGACACATTGACGAGTGCAATAAGATCTGTGACCGAAAAAAGCAGCAATGCTTTTCTATCTAAGGGCATGTCATCACTATAGGCTGGATCAATCCAGAGGAGGATGATTTATCATGTCTAGCAGATTCAATAAATCAACTGCCGAATACTCTCCTAATGACTGGTACTCCACCAGAATAAGAGGAGTACGCAGAGGCGACATGAGAGTGCAAACCTACTGCAGTGAAGACACCACAATAAGCAGACCCAAGTACGTTGACTTCCGCTATGTTATTCACATATCTGAAGCTGTACCAACAAACAGTAATGTGCATAAGGACCACGTGGCAAAATGTGGCACAAATATTTATTAGTATTTCTAATATTGCCAATGTACAGCAAATCTCTAGTTCATTTCCTGCTATAGCAGAAGACCATGAGAAATATTACCATAATTTCTAAAATAAGATGGTATCGAGGGAAAGGTTATATGCCTGTATGAGAAGGGGGTGGGGGGAAAAACCCAACAACAAGGCAGTTAAGATTTCTTCCTTGTGACAGAAATATTCAACTATGTTAAAAATGCCTTAATTATTCTTAGAATTTAACAAGCAAACAAGAATAACGACCATGAGAAAAGACAGCATAGGCCAACCATCAGTAATGCAGGGATTCAGTCTACACTCATAACTAAGTTTCCCATGACATAATATGAACTTGAATTATTTATGTCTTGGCTACAAAATCATTGGAGATTATTACATAGTGTGCTAGCACATTTACCCAGCATTACTCAGGTCTTTAACTCATTTTTTTTAAATAAAAGGAAAATTAGGGTGACCATCCATCCCATACTTGGTGGGATGGTCCCGTGTTTGGGATGACAAAAAGGTGTCCCTACTTTTTGTTTAAAAAGGTGTGATTGTCTCATTTTTAGGCCCTCCCCTGCCAACCTTTTCCACCAACAGCTGCGCAGATTAATGTGGTGCTTCCAAAAACACATTGTAAAGGATGTTTGAGAATTATAGCGTGACTAGAGTGTTTGTGTGTGTGCGCGTGTGCATGTGTCCCTATCCTTAAAATAGCATTAAACAGAATCCAGCTGCTGACTGGAGAGAACTAGATCACTTCCCCAATGCGCAGGGAGCACCAGTGGCTGCCATTTCCCTGGGGCTCGAGGAGCGCTGGGGGCTGCCACTTCCTTGTGGCTTCCTGGAGATGCTGACAGCCGCTGCTTCTCTGGAGCTCCCGGAGAGCGCCTGTGGCTGCTGCCTCCTCCCTGCTCCCTTGGGCTAGGTGGAGCCAGGAGGAGCCACCCCTCCCCCCATAGCTCCCTGTCCGTATTTGGGACAGGGAACTATAATCGCCCTAAGGAAAATGTACATGCTTTATTTAAGAGTGTGACTTTTTCAAAAATACAGTGTTATTTTTAGTAAGTTAACTTTTATTTCAGATTTTGTAAAAAATGGAATTTATCAAATCTTTCCATCCAATTATTTTTTAGCATTTTTAAATGGGAATTCCATCAAGTGTATTTTTTTCTTCATCCCTATAAATTTGCTATGTTTAAACCAAAAAAAAAAAAAAAAAAAAAAGGGCTATAGTCAATTTGGTTTCATCTAGTTTTCAAGTCTTAAACATTGCTTTAGCTATGCCAAATCAGAGCATTACTCCAAATTACACCATTTTCTCTCTTCTCTGTTTGGTTTATTGAGGAGCAATCTAGCAATTCTATTCCAGGTTTACCCTATTTTTCTGGCTCATCATGGTTTACTCTCAGCATTCGCTAAGATATGTCAACTTTGAGCACTTGACTAGACTTGATTTGGTGATTCTGTCTCTTTCCTGTTCAGTTTAGGAGAAGCCATCTCATTCTAGGCCATCCCATCTTCTTGGGGCAACCAAACCTTTACTTTGCTTTCAGTTACGATAACAGGAAGCTGTATACTGAATTTAGTGGTCCTTACCATTTATCAAGTGTTCTTCATCAAACAGACAAACTCCCTAAAATATATATTAGATACCAAAACACACTAGCACTTTAATAAATTACAGTATATGCTTAAAGAGCTATAGGAAATTGAATGACACAATGCTAGTAACCCAAACTTAAAACAGCAATTTTAAGCACAGAAACAAACATAAATAGGAAAAGATAAGATGATTTACTGGCTCCAAATTTCTGAGGAATTAAAAAAAAAAAAGATTACAATAAAGACTTCTTAAAATAACCCCAAAATTCCCTTAGATGAAAATGCAACTTTTCATATTTTGCAAACATTTTGTTATTTGAGCCTGCAATGTATAGCATGGATAACAACCAAAAAAAAATGATGCACACTCAGAAAAAGGTAACATATAAATGTACTCCAAAGCATGAAGATCAAGCACAACGACTAAGCTGAAATAGCACTCCATTGTATTTTAAGCATACAGTTTGTGCATTTACTTGGGAAAGACTGGACAACAACATAGGATGTGTGCACATACAGAAATAGCCACTTCTGCGTCGGAAAAAAATCAGGATGTAACATTGTAGAGTTTTCTTTTTTATTACTTCCATTTCAAGATACTATATTAGGTGAATGAAAGGCTCACGAAATAGGAAAACTGGTATAGGAACACCAATTAGTTCACTTAATCTCGCCCCAGACAATGCAGGATTGCTCTCCACAATACACTGTCTACTACTTTGTCCACTCTAGTTTCAAATGTCCTAAGCTCTTTCACACATTCCTCTGGACAAGTGTTCCTTACCTGGTAAGTTATGTGGAAGGTTTCTCTCGCTATTATTTATCCTACAATTTCCTTTTCCTAGATTTCATCCTATTAATCCTGCTTACAGCCTTTGCAATCTTTTATATATTTGTGGGCAGCAAGGTCTCCAGTATAGCCATTGTGAAGATAAGTTATAGATTTTGGTCATCAGCTGAAATGAACAGGGAATAAAAGAGAATAATCCTCACACAATAAACTTGTTTGTTGCATCAGGGTTCCAAAAGTCCACTTCACCTGACCCTGGTCTACACGAGGGATCAAAGTTGATCCCAGATACGCAATTCTAGCCATGCCATCAGTGTAGCTAGAATCAACGTATCAGGATCGACTTTGTTCTCTGGTGCAGACTGGGGCTCTTAGGGCTTGTGCTGACATCCCTTACTTGTGTGTTCTCAGCCGTCAATCCTTTCAGCAACAATAAACTTCACTTCAAGATGTAAAATTAAAATTGCTCTGGTAGTTTGAGTATGATACGCTGATGAATACAGAAAAGGAGTAAAAACAAGGAGGAGGAAGGCATGCTTTTATCCCCAAAGGGAAGCTTTTTAGAAATAAGCTGGAAATATAGTTATGTTGAAAATATGTGAATAACTACCCTCCCACCAAGTTGCAATGAAAATAAACAAAAATAGCAAACAGCAGAAACTGGATAGGAGAGTTAAACAACAGGTTCTCAAAATGCCCATCTATGTTACAGCCAAAAAATCTATTCTTTCTATAGACTTACTGTTCAACTATATGCCACATCTAACTGCGAGGCTCACATCACTCATGCAGTACTATTGTGAGACTTCCCTTCACTCCTTCTGTGTTTGGCAAATGGGCAAACTCCTGGAATCCAGAAAAATAATGGACCAAGCAGCATAACACAATGAGCTTTGATTATAGGGTTGCCTTTGACAGCCTGTGCCTGCATTCTTGTACCCAGGATATTCTGTGCAATACAAGAGAATTGACGGTATCAGCTTGGAGACTGTCTAGTTGAGTTAAGTTATTATAAAAGGTCATTAGAGAGAGACTGCTCCTCAGAACAATTATATTTCATTTCTGTCTTGGGGATGGCTCTCAACATATGTCTCTTGCGTCAGTCCCTGAGAGATGAATGCCTGTTACTCATACTGACTTTCAAGAAGAGTTGCTGTTACTCAGCATCTCTGTGTTTGGTCCATTGCCTAACGTCATAAAATTACTCAGCCACACTCAGTGGTGTCAATAGATGCTGCAGGCCCCAAGGCAAGGTGGCCCCAGTTCTGTGCATGGAAGGGCCAGGGCCCAGAGCAGTCAGACATCAGTGCCACCCAAACCATGGCACTGGGATTCCCAAATACACTGCCCTGACAGCCATGGGCAGCTGGCATTTCAAAGGGGCCTGGAGCTCCAGGAGTTGATGCTGACAATATAGTGGTGGCAGCTGGAGCTCCAGGTCCCTTTGAAAGGCTGGGCTCAAGAGCAACTCGCCCCAACTCCTTCCTCCTCCCCACCACTGACATTGGTAGCCTTGGCCCCACTATTTAGATGTAAGGTGATGAGCATGCTCAAACCCCACTAAAATCAATAGCTGAGGTCATCCATAACCTTGTAGGAGGTATCTGGCATGTCTCAGGATCAGTGTCTCACTCTTAACCAACTCCCACTAAAATAAATAGGGGTCTTACATTAGTGAGGACTCAGATGACTATGATTTGACCCATAACGAGTACTGAGAAAATTCAAGTAGTTGGTTTGGTTTGTTTTAGTTTGGTTAACAAGTTTCCCAGTGTTAAGAAACTGGATCTCTGAGTAAATACAAGATTATTCAATTAAACTGGAGCAGTTTAATTTGTCATTTTTAATATCATCTTCCTATTTGCACTCAAGAAAACAGAATTCACAGATTCTTTAAAGGTCAGATGTGAGCTAAGGGAACATATCACAGGCAGCTTCAATTAAAGCTAATGGGAAAACAAGACAATTATTATTTCTTTCCAAGATAAACAGTATTAGCAGACAGACTTCCCAAAATATTTTAAGTTGCCTCCCTGGCCAAGCCATTTCTATTCACGAAGTAACAATGAGAGGCATCATGGAGCTTTTACACTTTCCTCAAAAGCACCCAGCACTGACCACTGCCAAAATACCATATTTGTTTTGGTGTATTGATTCATGTCCTCCTGGGACAAATCCTGAAGCACTTACTAAATATCTACTCAGTCAAAATGCCAATGAGACTTCACCTGTGCAAAGATGAGTGAACCATGAATGAACAGTTAAGGATGGCAGTCTAAAAAGCACTGCTTTTAGGTGACTCATTTGCAGAGATGTAAACCCCATTAGGAATGTTCTAGTGAGTAGCCACCTCTAAAGAGAAGTTTTCAATAATTTGGTGCAAGCTAGCACCGTTAGTGGATATGAATATTTGTTCTCCAGTCACACCTTTGTGAAGCACATCTAAAATCATGGTGTGACTGGGAGGAATATTTTCATTTTTGTTTTCCTCTATGTTTTCCCAGAGTCTGTCACAACAGGGACCTGAACTTGCTAGAGATTTCTGAGCACTATTGCAACATAAATTTGGATTGGTTAAAGTACACCCATCTGATACTCTCAGTGTACATGCAACAAAACTTAAGAGACAAGAGAAGAATTAGCAGATCTCCTTCCTCTTCAAACTATCAAAAATTATGACTATGACCCTACTTAAAACCTATTACACCCAAATCAAACTGCACCTTCCTTGAAATGCTGGGAAAACAGACGTTCCTGCATCCAGAAAGAGGAATATAATCCAATAGGTATAGAAAAATTCTTCCCTCTTCTGTCCTTTTCCCCACTGCCTCACTTCAATTTGCACAAAACAAATACTTAAGATGTAAAGACAGTGGAAAAACTAACAGAATAGTATGATAATCTGACATCTAAACCCACAACTAGTGAATTTGTTTTAAAGTCAAATGGCCTGATTTTTTGGGAGATGATTAGAGAACTCTATACACCTGAAATGCTAAAAACCATTTTTGTTTCTTTGAATAGCCTTGCAAGCTGAATTTTAATTTATTTGCATTTCACCAGATGGGAGAGCAAGCCAGTTAGTCTCGAACTGGCTTTCTAAAAAGAAAATTGAGAAGTCTGATGACATATTTGGATAAACAAGCTCCCTGAATAAAGTTACTTCAGCTTTTAAATCTCTTCAGTTCTCCATAAACCTCTGAAATCTGCATAGACAGGATGTAAGCTAACGTTAGCCAATACTAACAAAACAAACAATGAAAACTCAAAGGAGCATGTAAACATGCTTGTCCATGGCTCACAGTTGGAATACAGCCATAATATCTGAGTTATTAATCACTATTCAATGACATCTGGTCCTGAACCTTGATATCTGTACCTCATCTACATTTAAGAGTGAAATTGTGTCATGATAAATGAACATACATTAACAGACAATACTGTAATTCCAACTGACAGAGGCTATGTCTACACTACGAGATAAACTTGCATTTAAGGCAGTTAGCTTGATATTATTATGTCCCTCTCTTCATTGCAAATACCATTAGCTCCATTTAGGGAGCCCTAATGCCGATATCATAGTATCGTCGGTATCTGCTGGGTGTAGCATCAAGATCAAATTCAGAAGTTCAATTAAAGGCCAGTGTGGAAGCGCAATGTCTTAAAATTGAATTTATTAGCCTCCGTACGTAACCCACAGTGCCCCGCACGGATCGCTGCTCTGCGGATGCGCAGCAGTTAGGTAACAGGAATCCTGCTAATTAGAGTTCGGCACCGCGAAGCCTGTGGCTGTGGGCTCATATTGGTATGATACCCTGAGAAATGTCTTTTTTTCTTTGCTATTAGCACTGTGAGTGCATCTATCCATTCAAATAGCCCCACCACAGAGTTCATGGTTCTGTCTCTACACCTGGTATTTTTTCTGCACTGCCTGGCACCACCCACTGCCCCGCCGCACCACAAGGCTGTTGTGGGGGTTGTGTTTTCATAAGAAACAAAGAAAATTATCAGTAATTTACATTTGTACGTGCCCCCTTTCTTCCCTCACAGGAACCACACAGTTGGGATCTTTCTTTGCTCAGTCATATCAAGTGCGTAGCCCTGACGCAATAAAATGACATGCCTGTCGTTCAGGGCTGACCATGCTGTCATGCAGCACCATGTCCTAGCTTGCATGTGGTTAGGGTTCAAAGGGCAGGAAAGATTTTTGGTGGCTTGCTGACGCACAGGGGGACTACTTCAATGCAGTCCTATACTGAAGATTTCAGAACAAAGCTACAGTCCACCTCAGCAGAATAAATTAACACTTGCATTTAGACTAGCTAGGTTATCTGTATTACAGCATCACCCAAACAACAGTAGTTACTCTAAAATACAAGATACATATCATGATTATTTTCCTTACAAAGGAAAAACAACTTGCCTGTTTTAAATACGTAGAGCTAAGACAGTGCGGTTTTACTCTGAAAAGTTAATACATAAAAATGGCATCTCCTTGCTCAACAGATCTGATCATTGCATTTACTCATTTATATTTGCTGAGTTGGTAGCAAAATACTTTTTTTAGAGCATTTAATTTCTGTAAGTCTTGCTGTAGAATTATTGCAGCTAAAAGAGAAACGCCACTGGGTTTGTGCACCAACAGAATTGTTTACTCAGTTCCTGTCAGCTATACCTATACAAACCCACTGAGCCTGCACGGGTGTAATAAAGAAAAACCTTTTATGATCTTGAGCAAGGAGAGACCCAGCTTAACTCTCAGATTCCAGGAAGTGTCTGAAAATCTTGAACTTAGGAAACAACGCATCAAATGTGACTTGAAAATCATTCAGGGGAATGAGGATGAAAATCCCTTTCACATCGGAATTTGTTTCCAAGGAGAACTACGTAAACTATCTGAAGGTATATAACATATATGTCAAGTTTGCACAAATAGGTAGAACACCTGTGTGACTTACATGTATGCGCATGTTATGAGTACTTACCTAACAACATTATAATAAGGTCCCTGCCATAAACTGACAACCCAAGTAACGTTTGGGCTTCGATATTTAGGAAGAGCTTTGGATGAAAAGTGCTCTCTTTCTCACTCCCTCTCTTAAGTATTATTACTGCAAAGCAGATCATTGTGCCTGTGTAACAGATAGTTCTTATGTTAGTTCTTTTTACATGGCATACATAGACTTTTGTCAAGGTTGTAAATTTGAAAAAGCAAAATCCTAAAAGTAAATGGAAGCTACATATTTTATACATGCCTACTAACTTTAATTTACTATTCTGTTCTCAGGAATAAATGGAACTGGGTTTGCAGATGATTGGTGTATGGAAGCTAAATTATTTCTTACAAGGTTCCATTTGGCATTAAAAGACTGAAAGCAGTTAGGATATTGGTGCAAAGGCCAAAAAATAAAATAAAAATAAAATTAAGGAGTAAGAGAAAAATATGTCTTCCCAAAATTACCACTTTCTGTTCTCCATATTCAGGGTCAATATTTTTATTGACAACAAGGGAAAATACTGAAATATACCCACACTTTAAAAGACAGGCTGTATTTTTTTTATCACTTGACTAAGTATACAGTTACAAAAATTGCTTACATTAAGAACCTGAGTTTTGTTTAAATGTTTAGTTGAAAAATACCTAGAGCCAAGATGCTAGTAAAGTAAATTTTGTATTATCATTGTCAGCATAAATTACAGGTTATATGTTGCCGTAATCCTTTGCAATGAGATGGTGGCAAAAAGCCAAACAAAAGTTCATAATTTAAAACACAATCACTTACATTCTGTGGCATTTGGTTAGTGTTTAATAGCTTCTCAAGGGATGGGGAATTTACTAAAGTGCATTGTTTTGATACGAGCTAAAATGAGCCATCTCTTGTCGCTACATTTGGCAATTTAATATTAATTTTGAGATGAACTTACAATTAAAACAGTTTACATTTATGCATACATATATACATATTATGCACACTATAGACAAAAATCATTTTGCTAACCATTTTTGCAAAGAAAATGTTTATTTCCCTGCAGCTTTAACCTGGAATCTCTGTGTTTAGGGGGCTCTCTATAGACAATTTATTCATTTTATATACCTTCTGTATACCATCTTGTTACTTTACGTAGTTTCATAAGAGAGGACACTATAAAGACCATATAAATAATACATATATACAGAAAGTAGATCAGAAGCTTCTGTTCTTTCCATCTCTTAACATAAGATATTCAATTAAAAGGTGGCAAATTCACAACAAAAATATTTTTCACACAATTTCACGCATATTTTGACTGTGAAATTCATGGACACAGGAGGTTGTGAAGGCCAAGAATTTGGTAAGATCCACAAACGGCCGTAACATCTATACGAACAACAAGAATACCCAGTAAGGATGCCAACTCTGATTGAAGCTATATCAGGACATTTTTCTTCCCCAACATGACATGTTATTTTCTTAAATTAGCCTATTAAAATCTTCAAGATTGCTTTCAATAGTCACCAGGAGAGTGACGCCAACTTGGAAGATTCCAGGCCAATCCTAGAGGGTTGGTAACCCTAATACCCAGGGTCACAGCAGTTAAAAAATTCACAGCTCAGGCCAATATTTATCAGAAATCAAAATGAGACCTTATACAGAGGCAGATTACCTCCATCTGTGAGGTATTCTCTTAAGCAGCTGGTGCAGGCCAATGCCGGAGACAGCATAGTGGATTAGATAGGCCTCAGATCTCACCCAATATGATGAGACACAAGGATTCTGTTACAATCAGCAACTGATGTCCCTGTTGGGTTTTTTTTTTTTTTTGTTCCATTTTATCATGCACCATCTAACATGATAACTCAAAGGGAGAGCAATAATACAATCTCCTACCTACACCAAACCAGAAGATGGGCTTTTCAAAACTAGCTGTGCTGCGTCCACTTCAGCGTTTTCCAGTTGTAGGTATGTTTTGCAAATCTTTTGCTGTCTGACATGTTACCTCATATTAAACCCTCTGAATTTGGGTAGAAATAAATTCCAGATTACACCTGAATTTGAGATCGGAAAATGCTGCATGTGGTTCAGCCCTTCCAGATAAGATTATAGGCCAGGTAGAGGGCAAGAAAGGAATGAGGTACAATGGATTACCTTTGGCTTTGATAGAAAATACTCCAAAAAACACTTCATAAGAAAGCCAGGAAATGTATCACAATAATTGTTTTCATTTAAGTTCATTAATGAATGCTGATCCCTCCTTACTTTTCAAACTACTACATCAAACAGTTGAGAATGTGAAAAATTTGGGGGCCAATTTAAATTTTTAATTTATTTATTTGTGATATATGGTTCTTAAGAAAGAGGAGTGTAAAGCTTCTGTGTGGTTCTTATTTCCGCATGTTTTGATTTAGAAATTCAGATCCCCCTATGACCCCAGATAGCAAAGACATGAATATCAAAGATACAGGTACTAAAAATAAAGCCTTATTCACTGAGAAGGAAAGTTTATTTTATACACAACATTTAAAAGGTGTTTGTGTGTGGTGATGGCAGCAGGATGGAGTGTCAGATTTGACTGTGTTAGTAGCTGTTTCTCAGATTACAAAATGGGAGGAAAAAGTTCTTTTGTTAAAGACTCAGTTCCCTAGGGAGCTGTATATCTCTGGATCTGCCAAGAGAGACATTCAGCAGGAGAAAAAAAAAAAAAAAAAAAGGAAGATTATACATTGCACTGCTACTAATTCTTAGATGAGATACTTGAGAGAAGAAAATTTTCTCACTCCTTTTTTAATCAAACAAAGGACAGTCCTGCAACCATATGTCCCATTCAACTCAATGAGACTTCCTACAGGAGTAAGAATTTTCAGGATCAGACCTCTGTTGTGAGAAATCTCCATATAATTGTAGTGAAAACTCTTACTCGAGACACTTTAAATTAGACTTTTAAAAAGCACTGGAAGATATATGGTCGGCAACAGTCCTTCCTTAACAACGACAGAGAGGTTATTAATTTTTTCCTCCATTTTTGACGCCAAGTATTCTGTATCAGTCTTCTTTTTTGGTTCCTGCCCTCAGTACCACCTCCCTATGAGGGTTCAGCTCACTCAGCATGAATGCTGAATGAAATGTTCAATGGTGATAAATACAAAGTAATGTACATTGGAAAATATAATCCTAGCTATACATAAAAATGATGTGTTCTAAATTAGCTGGCACCACTCAAGAAAGAGATCTTGGCTTCTGTACGACAAGAGGTTAAGACGAATGGGATTTTTCAGCTTGGAATGGAGATGAGAAAGGGAGTAATACAATAGAGGTCTATAAAACCATGACTAGTGTAGAGAAAGCAAACAAGGAAGTGTTATTTACTCTTTCCCATAGCACAAGAACTAAGGATCACCCAATGAAATTAATAGTCAGCAAATTTATAAACAAACGGAAGTATCTCTTCACACAAACACACAGTCCACTTAGGGAAGTCTTTGCCAGAGAATGTTGTGAAGGCCAAGCCTTTAACCATAACAAGTTTTTTTTGTTTTTTTTTTTTTGTTTTTTTAAAAAATTAGATATAGGTCCATCTAGCTATATGGAGTATAGGTCCATCAACGACTATTAGCCAGGATTGGCAGGGATGGAGTTCCTAGCCTCTGTTTTTCAGAAGCTGGAAAAGGGCGAAGAGGAATGGATCACTTGATGATTACTTGTTCATTGACTCTCAGGCACCTGGGACTGATCACTGTCAGAAGACAGGCTACTGGGCTAGATGGACCTTTGTAAAATGGCCAGGAGAAATCTCATAAAAATGGCCACATAGGTCAGAACAAAGGTGGAGAATCTCATGCATCTGTTTCACTTTACCTGAGCTACTCACTCTCTCTGCCTTGATGCTTGAAATGATGGCCACTTCCTTCTGGTTCTTAAAAGGAGGGTCTTTTGGATAGAAAGTGAGTGCAGGAGAAACACAAGCTGAGAGAAGAGGAAAGAAGATCCAGTAGGCTTTCAGTGAAGATAAGAGCCTCAACCTTGTCCCTATGCAACCAAAAGTACTCTTTTTCCAGTAGGATAACCTGTCCCTATCCAGAATTATCTCGGACTACAGGAGCCACCATTTTTATGAGAAAAAATGAGAACAGACATAAATACATTGTAGCTTTTGGGGCAATTTTGCTACTGCAGATTCAGAATGTACTTCCCTATCTGCAACCGGACCCAAAGAGCAGTGACCTTCTTTTCACTACTGTTTAAGACAAGGATTTGATGGACAGTAAGCTGTCTAAGGCTCCCTCTAAAACAGACTGGCATGATCCAGGTGAGGTACGGACCAATGTGGAGACGCTGCCCAAGTGTATCTGCTTATTCCATTGAGGGAATTTGTCGGACTACTGTTAATGTAGTTTGCCATCAGGGAGTGGGTGTTCTTTAAGCCTTGTTTGCTCTGGAATCATCTGACAATTTCAGTAACTTTGAGTACTTTATTCCATTGATACCTAGTTAAGAAGAGGCAGAAGTTCACTGCAGCTATGGACCAGAACTCCCTACCCTCACTAATCCAGAGTGAGAGCGTGTATGTAAGAGAGCTCCTGTCATGGATTTAACTCCTTTCCCAAATCCTTACTCATTTTTCTCTAAGTACATAATTTTTCTGACCACCAGGAAGATGTCCAAAGACCGCAATCTGAAACTACAGGACTAGTCCAAAGTGCTGTAATTGTGGCCACTTTTGAAGATCACTAAAGTCAGCTAGTGCAGAATACTATGACAAATACCCTTAGCAAAAATAAAAGCTTTGCCTTCAAAGGTGCTTGTTAAATAAGGGTAAGGTCTATATACAATTAGTTAGTGCCAGCCTTGTTTAAAACAAACACACACGCAAATGGTACTCGGTACCAGCAAGTACCAGCACAGAAGAGCACTGCAATTAGTTTTTAGCAGAAGTCTCTGTACCTTCTCTAATTTTCTTTGATAGTCACCAACTCCTTTTTAACTTGTTTTAGTAATGCCTATAAAAAGGCTGGGAAATATCCATAATTACCAGAAATTACTAGGAAAAAAAATCTTGTGAATTTAATTTGTTTGGTTTGGGAAATATTTCCTATAACCTTGCAGTTATAAATGAAGTTGACTGTACTCGTTTGTGACCTAAACTACATACACACACAAAAAGGGTCTTAAAATTCAAGCTTAAAATATATTTTTGAGATGTTTATTCTATGAAAGAGAAGAAACATTTATGAGTGTTTTACAGGCAAAAATTTAAGTACTTGTGAAATTCCTAACAGGGTGACCATAATATTTCAACATGTATGCATATAGCCTTCAACTCACAGTAACTTCTGTAATATTCTTAGAGTATATGTTCTAACAGTCCATGTATTTGTCCGTGAGCAAGCTAGTTTAAATGTATTTTATTTTTAAGTGCCTCAATTAGCCTGTGTCATTGGTGCAAACAATTTAAGTCTATATACAAGGAGCACCAAAATGTATTCTGGGCTTTAGAAGACACATTTGCTCAGTACCTGCTCCATAACTTCTAAGCATTTGTTGGTTAGTAAGGGTCATGTTCTCCTCAGGGTTATGTTCTCCTCAACTTCATATCAGTTAAAATTAAATCTATTTAATAGGAAGGAACAGAGCAAGCTCAGAGTAAGCCTGTGGCACTCCTTGCCAGAGGATGTTGTGAAGGCCAGAAATTTAATAGATTTAAAAAAAATAACTAGATACATTCATGCACAATAGGTCCATCAATGCTTATTAGCCAGGATGTGTAGAATGGCATCCCTATCCTTGGTTTGTCAGAAGCTGGAAATGAGTGACAGGGGAGGGATCAATTTGATGATTATCTTTTCTGTGCATTCCCTCTGGAGCATCTGGCATCGCCCACTGTCATAAGACAGGAGACTGCGCTAGATGGACCTTTGGTCTGACCCAATACGGCCATTCTTATGTAGTGGACAATAAGAGGACATAAATACAATTCCTAGTTCGCTATTTCAAATACAGTACAGGTTGAGCGTACCTGACATCTGTGCCCAACTAATGACGAGTTGGTAGCCTGTTATGTCACTGTGCTAGTCCTTCAACAAGTAGATATGCATACTATGATTCATACTTCACCTACACAGTCATTGCTAATTGGCTCCTTCCTTGTTGTCAGTCTCAGAAGAGACAGCAAAGATTGAACAATCCATGGAAACAAAACTAGCTTCTTCCTCCTACAGCTGTTCTGTTGGGGTGAAGAATATTGGTGAGGAAGCATGGGGATAGTTTAAACTACTGCAGTTTACTCACATGAGTAAAGACAGCACATTCAAGCGTTAAACCTGCTATTTATTGAGACTAGGGTATTCTCAGGGTCCAGGAGCATGCCTATGCACACAAGCTCTCTCACGCTTCCTTCTCAGCCTTGCAACCTTGTATGATCCAAAGCAAGTCAGCATGTTTACATTAGAGAAGTCTGCAGGACAACTGAGCGTGCCCACTTTAGTAGATTCATAAATATGAAAATAATTGTAAAAGTGATATTTTATTGTTTGTAAGCCACAAGATTCTTATTTTAAGGGAGATGATAAGGTAATTGTTTTAAAAACTATAGTTCTGTATTTTAACACAATTTCAAACAGAAACCAACTCTTTTAGGATCCTGTTGATTCTGAACTGAATATTTCCTGGCTTCTAGCCAGAACAAGTGACACTCCAAAAACCAAAAACACGTTTCCACTCAAAATCTTTGTTATGATTCCTTTTGCCTACAGTATTCATGATGTCACTGACTATGATAAGAAGCCAGGAAATATGTAGCCCTGACCTCTCAAGACTGTAAGGAGTTAGATTTGTTCAAACACAGTACTAATTAAATTTTTAATCAAAAGCCAGACACACTTTGCCTTTTCTTGGAACCTTAAACACCTCTTTCTCCTACGCTTTAAAATAAAGTTGGCTAAGCCTTGGTATTTTTCACCTTTAAGATGAGGGATGTTGGAGGGTATACTGCACCCAACTTACAAGCAGAAATTTCTTTGTAATACTGGGTGCACTGTTTATCATCTGTTATAGCCCGAATATAGGACTTGCCACATTAGTGGCACATCAAGTCCTGTAGCCTGAGACTTCAGAGGATGATGATGCACCTGGTTAACTGCGCATCAGCTCACATGCTGACAACTCAAATATAACTCTCCAGGGACTCTGTCAATCTGCTAAGTGAGATAAAAACAAATACCTGGATACGTTCTGATAAGGACTGGTTGAAATTCTTCTGCCAAAACTTTTTTTTTCAATGAAATATTGACTTCTCTCTCTCTCGCTTTTTAAAAACAAAAATCTAAATTTGGCTGAAGACTTTCAGGTTTCTGTCCAAACTTTTTTTTTCTTCATTTTTTCCACCAAAAGTCAGTAATTTTAGCAGAAAAAAAAAGCTGTTTTCAAAACAATTCTAATTCTGACTCTCCCACTCAAGCACCAGCACTCCTGGAGATAGATGACTGCCTGTTGAAGAGAGTGCTTGGAAACTAAAGAGTGTGTCTCCTGACCTGCTCTCCCCAAGCAGCACGCCCATGTATGACAAGATATGAATTAGACCCAAATATCAGGGCAGTAGTTATGCAGTACAGTTGTAGCTGTGCCAGTCCCAAGATATTAGAAAGAGAAGGTGTTAGTAATTGTTACAATACTCTGTATTTAAGTACTAAACCAGTGTGTATTTAGCGTCGAAAATATTGTGCAACGTGCCACACCACTCCTCCTCTTTAATGAGTGTTGTGGCCCCCAAGAGACCTTTTCCACTCGATCTCCCGAGAGCTTAGTTTAGCTATAGTTTTGTCTCTTAGGTTCCTTTATCTTTACTAGGAAAGTTGGGCTGAACTGATTAGACTAAAGCATTATACAGCAAACCTTTTCCTTTGCATGTTGAATAGTGACAGAGAGGAAGCCGTGCTAGTCTACACACTATCAAAACAAAAAGCAGTCAAGTAGCACTTTAAAGACTAGCAAAATAGTTTATTAGGTGAGCTTTCGTGGGACAGACCCACTTCTTCAGACCATAGCCAGACCAGAACAGACTCAATAAATATTGAGTCTGTTCTGGTCTGGCTATGGTCTGAAGAAGTGGGTCTGTCCCACGAAAGCTCACCTAATAAACTATTTTGCTAGTCTTTTCCTTTACATATATGTAAATGTAATGCATTTACTATATGTTGCCTTACAATATTTTTTGGCTTGAAAGGACCCAATCACTGTGCAGCATGCTCTGTCCACACATTATTCATCTTCAACCTACTTTTTACCCCTTCTCTAAGTTCCCATCTTACTATTTTGTATGCTGCTATTTCCTTTGGATTTAAGGGTTTCCTCAATGTTCTCCCTCTTATCTTAGCTGGCTCAGACATTCAGTCTTCTTCACTTTTAATTATTCACTGCTTATTTAAGTTACACAAATATGCCATTTCTAGCCTGTTAATTAATTTAGTATCTTGTCTTCCAAGATATGAGGCCTCCCTCATGTTTAATAATTTCTGGACACCCTTACATTCCTGCAACGAGTGAATACATTAAGTGGTGTAAAGCCATAAACATTATCGGGAATTGAACATAAAATTAAAAGCCATTATACTTCCATTTTCTCTTGCTTCCAAATCTACTAGCTCCTCCTTAAAATGTGCTTTTTTGGCGTATGGGTAAGGGACAGATTTTATTCCCAGGTTTCCTCTTTCTACTCCCTAGCACAAATTCCGTATATCTTTCACACACACAGTATGCAGACCACCTTGTCTGCCGCCCTCTCTGCAAGCTGCCCAGCCCGGATTTAACTTGTATGGAAGGCAGGTTATGAAGGAACTGGAAAGATAGACTATGTACAGAAAACCTGCCTGAGAAGGGCACACAGTTTTTTTTTCTTTTCTTTAAATAAATCAACCTTCAGTAGTTAAGTGTACCAATTATGTGGCTAACATTAGGGGAACAAATTTTCCTTTGCCTTCCTATTGCCATATGCCTGTCATTTTTTTCCTACAGTTTCCATTCACTGTTTCAAACATGTGTTGCCACTTATGTGCCAAGAAAGGAATCTCTGAACTACCCCCTTTATGTATGATGAAATGGCAGACTGAATGGAGCCAGGGAGAGCGCTATTAGCAGTTATTCACACTTCTGTTTTCTCTTAACTTCCTTTTCTTTAAAGTTTATTCCTTCTATGCAAGGATGTGTAACTATAAAGACATCCATGACTCACACTGCAGAATATATAACTTTAGTCATGTATTGCAAAACCAAGCTGTTTTGTTTTGTTTTGTTTTTAAGGCCACCTTAAATAAACTTTTTCTCCTTTACGTTTCCAGATGGCGAATTCTTTTGTGAATCGCTTACCCAAGCATCAAACACTGGTAATCCAACATTCTTTTCTTGTAAACTCATTGCTACAATTTACCAGTGTTTAGGATCCTGTCTTTTTATGGATCACTTGTCCTTCTAGCATCAGACTAGGCTGTGCATTCTTACGTTTTGCAAAAGAAGCAAACGTCAGAAATTAATCAAAAACAGCATTTTTCTCCCACAACCAATTAGTGAAGGGGAAAAAACACGTACACAGAATATACACGTACACAGAATATAGAGGGACACTTTCCGTAAGAAGTGAACTTTAAAAAAAGACATTTTAAGCCAGTATGATGGCCAATAACGCCAACACTTCTAACTATTTTTACTATTGCTACACAGGCAAAAGTTGCAAATCAATCTGAATGAGAGCTCAGGAGAGCACATTCTGTGCTAACCCAGTTATTAGGATTCATACAATGAAACAGATCTTAGCTTCAACTATCCATTGTAGGTTTCCTAACAGTGGAACATGGTAACAGAAGGTTAAACCATCTGAACATGCCTTACAATCTGGGACAAAAAAAATAACCAAACATTCCCAGAGGGAGTCATTCTAGTTGGACAGCATATGTACAAAATCTAGTGTAAAAACAGAATGTATTAGACAGATAAAATAACATTCAGTAATAGTTGTACTAAATTTCTCAAGACTGAAAAAAATACTAGTTAAAGTACAAATGAATCTTAAAGTTGTCTGGGTTAAGCAGAGTTTCAGCTCAAATATGAAAGCAATGGGATGTGTGTCGTTTTACAACCAACATACTATCTGCACAAAATGTTTGACTTTCTGGAACCACCTCGGGACTATACAAAGTCTGGGCAACATGTACGTACCCACCATTAATGATGTACAGGACTGGATGATGGTTTCTACATATGTACTCCTTGTAGGGTAGAACCATTATGTACAATGTAAGTGTTTAAAAAATTATTGTGTAAAATCATTAGTTTTAACATCATGTTCATATTGATGAAGATAAAATAATTCAAGAAAAAGTGTGTTAAAAATAAGCCAAAATGCAGTTACTAAAGAGAATCTGCATCCTTAGCAGCCACTCACTTCTGGAGCTCTTACCTCTATATAAATACATAAAAAAAAAATTTCTCTTGGGCAACAAATGATGTCTTCACGTCAGTCTGCCACCAAGAGGGTAGAGGCAGTGAGAGAATATGGAGGGAATGGAGCGGGGAAAGCAGGAAGAGAGTGTGGCTGGTGAGCATAGCAACCAGGGGGCACGGCCCTAGTGTTTTTCACGATCAACATTTGTACCTCTATTTGGTAAGTAAATAACTGCCTTATGAATTTTATTTCATTTAACATACATTTAATTGTTCAGTGGACAAAATTGAACTACATGTTGAACCTCTCTAATCTGACACGCTCATGTCCAGCAACATCTGTTGTCCATCATGATTTTAGTTAGCCAGACATCCACTTATCATGGGTGTGGCCAAATTTCCTGTGGTCCCATAAAGTTTGCTTAGAGCCACCAGTCCTGGCTCGCAGTGTTCTGTGCTGTTAGTTGGCCCTAATTTACTTTAAATGTCTTCTCAGAGCCCAGTAAGCAGTGGAAATGTTGGTAATGCTGCTAGAAAATACTGACCTCCCATGGTTCAGCAAATACTCTTGTTAGGCAGTGGTCAGATGCCGAGGGTGCTGGACTAGAGAAGTTCAACATGTACATGTAACCTTAAAATTGTTGCTTTCAAATAATATGCAGTTAGATACAGAGGCTAAATATTGGCAAAGGAATGTGTTTTGTTCTGTACGACAAAGGTGAAACTCGGGGTATAATCTATTCATTTTGTAAGAAGGTAGTTAAATAGATGAAAGTGTAGCTCTACTCTGCAAAAGTGACTGTAAAACTGACATCTTAAAAGTGCTTCATATTGGCTGTCTCTGCATAATTTCAAACTAAACATGTCTCATTTACAAGGAACGTGAAGTTTTACTTAAGTGCCAGTCCTCCAAGCTCGATCTGAGAGTCGAGGTGAGCATTCTTTCCTTCTTGCTTATCATCACCAATACTAAAGTTCTAGAAATTACTGCTGTCATTGACATTTATGCAATCTCACTGGTGGAATTTAATAAGTAGTTCTCTTGAAATGCAAGAAAGAAGGAAAATACTTCAGTTCACAACCTCCTCCTGGGGGATATGATAACAGATGTAAAATGCACCAGTAAATTTACTTTTGTCACTTTATGTGAGCAAATATATATCTTAACAGTTCTGGCGGTACTATTTTTACACAATTTTTTAGAGGGGAACTGTAGTTGAAGTAGTTTCTACCAAAATGATCTGCATTCAGGAGCAAGAAAAAAATTAACAGGACCTATCAGCAGGTATTGTGTGTGTTGTGTGACCAGCCTTCACTCCTGGGATACAATACATAAGCTCTGTGGTTCAAACAATCCCCCTGAAAGGGCCTTTGGTACCAGCTAATGAGGCAATGAGCAAGGAGGATATAAAGTTGTACAATATGATCAGTCAAGAACAAGTCCCTTAGGAGTTTGTAACAGGCCAGACACCAGTCCAAGAAAGAATCCTTGTTCATAAATGCTGAGAAACAAGAGACATATTCAGTGCTGCTCAAATATAACCCATAATGCTTTGCACTAGCACCTGCTTTGGAATACTGCTATAGTTGGTGCAAAGATTATTAGGAAATTTGGAAAATAAGAACATCTGCCCTCCCTTTATGAGCAACAAAGCGGTCCTCTAAAGAGAGGGAATGCTACACTCAGGAGACTGGATGCCCAGATGGTCTGCTGAACTGAGTGGTCGGTGAGGGGAAGCAAGCAAAAAACAAATGGCTGATCTTTGGATGATAGTAATCACAACTTGCATAGCATTTTACTTCTTCAAAATGCCTTCGTCAGTGTAAATAGTTTGTCCATTGTTCTTTGCTAGAAGGGCATAAGGGCAGAAGTATTAAACAGGTAAAAGTACAAACTCTGTGCTATCAGTTGTGAACTGATACAACTATGTTAGCACCTCCAGCGAGAAGCAATGGCTTCATTGTCTTTCAAGAGTTGGGTACCATCTTTTGATAACAGGGAATTAATTCCACGTTTGCGTGGTCCAGAAACAGCTTTGGTAGCATTGAAGAAACCTTTTGTATCCTTGATGTTTATAAGATGCTGGAGCTCTTGCACCTTCTCAGTCTACCACTGATTTTTCAGAGTCCTTGTTTTAAGTTGTACTTGTGCCTTGGCATGCATGTCTCTCCTCATTGTGCAATTTATGTCGCTTTCTCAGGCCCAAAAGGCTTTCATTTTGTCTCAATAAAGCATTAAATTTCTACATCATTCTCATCAAAGCAGTTCTGATGCTTCCTAGTCTGGAAGCCAATGGTCTCCCCACAAGCTCCAATGATGGCATTTTTTCAATTGACTCCACTGCTCTTCTACATCTTCAGGGTATACTGTTAAGCAGCTTCCTTTGGAATGCTATCTGGAAGTCACTTCATCTGACGGGGTCCTTCAAGCCTTGTACATTCATCTTTCATTGGGTCTGTTTCCTGTGACTTCTCCATTTGGTGACAATCCCATTTGCCATTGTGTATCGAATAAGAATGATCGGTCCAGCACAGTCATCAGAAAAACTCATTGCACATGTGAGAAGGACATCATGCTGATCCCGAGCACGGAAAATGACAGTCTATGAGGTGCTGGTGCTTCGACTGAGGATGTTGCCATGAGGTCTTAAAATTTGTTTTTCTGGTGGAACAGGTGTTTGTGATGATGAGCTTGTGTTCCGCATGCCAAAAGACGCACAGCAATTATCACCTGCACGCAGGTGACAATTCAACATCAATATCGCTGCCCTGGCAGAAGCACATACTCCAGAAGAAGGGCAGCTAAGAGAAGAAGGCAGAGAGTAGATAAATCCTCAAGTTACGCTGGGATTGTGCTCCTGCAACCCCTGCATAACTCAAATTTTTGCACAAGCCTGGTTCCTGGCTCCCCTGGGCTTGCAGGAACTGGGAAACTGAACAGACCACCAGGACTGGTCAGTTTCCTGGCTCCCAGAGTGGTGGGGTGCCAAGAACAAGGGGGCAGCCTGGTTCCTGTCTCCCCTCTGCTTGGGGACCCAGGAAACTGACCAGCCATGAGCAGCTCAGTTTCCCAGGTGATGCAAGCAGCGGGAAGCTGGGAACTAGGCAGAAGCCTGCCTCCCAGCACCCCTCCCCTTGCAGAGCTGAGAAACTGACCAGGGCAGCAGCCTTGGTCAGTTTCCTGGCTCCAGCCAGTGGAGGGAAACCAGGAGCAACCTGACTCCCTGCTACCCTCCACTCCTTGGTTGTGTGTATCTTGATGACTTACATTACACACTTTTCTGGAATGGAACCCAAAAGGAAGAAAAATGGATCCAAGGAGAAGGATTTGCCATCAAAAACAAACTGACGAAGATCCTATCTGAAGAGCCTGTCAGCATCAACGAGCATCTCGTGACTCTCTGCTTGAAACTTCCCAAAAACCAACAGGCAACTGTCATTTGTGCTTATGCACCAACCCTAGACACTGAAGATGATGTGAAGGAGGAGAAGTTCTACACCCAACTGGATACAGTCCTGAAAGACAAGCCCAAGAAAGACAAAATTATTCTCTTGGGGGGGGGGGGGGGGGTTCAATGCCAGGGTCGGAAGAAATGCGGATCTCTGGCAGACTGCCATTGAGAAAGGAGGAGTTGGCAACAGCAGCTCCAATGGAGTGTTCCTCCTTATGAAATGTGTGGAACACTTGCTGGAGGAAGCACTAGATACTAGAATCCCTTGACCAAATTCCTCAGCAACTGCCCAGAGACAATCTTGCAACACTTCCTACCCTGGGTCCAGTCTAAACTGCTATCAAAGAGATGAAGTGTAACAAGGCAACCGGACTAGATGGAATCCCCACCAAAATCTTCAAAGGCGGCAGCGCAGAGTGCCACAAACAGCTCCACCTCCTGATTCTCAAGATCTGGGATAAGGAGTAGATGCCACAAGATTTCAGAGACACACTGATTATGAGTATTTTCAAGAGGGGTGACAAGTCAGACTGTGAAAACTATTGTGGCATCTCTCTTCTAGCAACAGCAGGGAAAAATCTTAGCTCGAATCTTTGCAAACCGATTCCTCCCACTATAAGAATAAATCCTCCCAGAATCCCAGTGTGGCTTCCGACCATTCTGAGGAACAGTGGACAAGATCTTCATCACCCAGCACCTGCAAGAAAAATGTCATGAACAAAACTAACCCTCCTATGAGAGTTTCATCGACCTGACCAAAGAACTAGACTCAGTCAATCATAGCGCCCCATACTCTCAAAGATCAGCTGCCCCAAAAACATCATTAGCATCTTAAGACTGCTTCATGACAACATGACTGCCACAGCATTGAGCAGCAATGGATCCCAAGGCGACCTCTTTGATGTCAAAATGGGAGTCAAGCAAGGCTGAGTCATTGCCCCATCACTGGTCTACACCTTTATCACCATGACCATTCACCTCATTGACGGCAAGCTTCCAGATGGCGTGAAGATTGTCCATAGAATGAATGGGAAGCTTTTCAACCTCAGGAGACCAAAGGCTAAAAGCAATACCACCATCACATTGATCATGGAGCTCCAGTACACAGATGACAATATGATTGCTGTTCTTACTCCCACATCCCTTCAGACCATCTTGAGTGCCTTCACTGAAGCATATGAGAATCTCGCAAGGCTTCACACTGAACATTAAGACGACCAAGGTGCTTCACCAACCTTCACTGATGAGACAATCTCACGCACCTTCTATTGTATTCAATGGAGAACTGCTGGGAAACGTGGAGCAATTCCCTCACCTTGGAAAGAAAGGTTACTCACCGTAGTAATGGTGGTTCTTCGAGATGTGTCCCCGCGGGTGCTCCACATTAGGTGTCGGGCTTGCCTGGTGCCGCAGATCGGATCTTCCAAGCAGTTTCTGCCGGACCACGCATGCGCTGGTGCGCGCCGCTCCCTTGCGCGCTCCTGGCCACGTGTGCGATCCGGTCCCCGACAGTTCCTTGACCAACCGCCTCGGATGCTCCTGCAAAACACTAAACAGAGATCCGAAGTGGGGAGGATGGGCGGGTAGTGGAGCACCCACGGGGACACATCTCGAAGAACCACCGTTACTACGGTGAGTAACCTTTCTTTCTTCTTCAAGTGTCCCCGTGGGTGCTCCACATTAGGTGACTACCCAGCAGTAACCCAAGAAAGGAGGTGGGCAATCGGATCATGTGCAGCTTGTCCCCGAGAGGACCGCTGTCGAGAGACGGGTATCCTCTTGGAATACCCTGTGAAGGGCGTAATGTTTGGCAAAGGTGTCACAGGATGACCAGGTCGCCGCTCTGCAAATGTCTTTTAGCGCAACGCCCTTGAAAAAGGCTGTTGATGCCACCACCGCCCTAGTGGAATGAGCCCTGGGCGTGGCCAGTAAAGGAGTCTTTTTGAGTTCGTAGCACATTTTTATGCAGGATACGATGTGCTTCGAGATTCTCTGCGAAGAGAGACCTTCTCCTTTCGATTTGGGAGCGAGAGAGACTAGGAGTCTATCCGTTTTCCGGAAGGACTTGGTCCCGTCTATATAGAAGGCGAGCGCCCTCCTCACGTCCAAGAGGTGTAGACGCGCCTCTTTGTTAGAGTTATGAGGCTTTGGATAAAACGAGGGTAAAACAATAGGTTTGTTAATGTGAAACTCAGAAGAAACTTTAGGAACAAAGGCTGGATGCAGCCGTATGGTTACCGCCTCCTTGGAAAAAACAGTGCAGGGTGGCGTTGCAATAACTGCCGCAAGCTCGCTCACCCTGCGAGCCGACGTGATTGCAAGAAGAAATGTCGTCTTTATCGTAAGGAGGAGGAGGGAAACCGTGGCCAAAGGCTCGAACGGTGGTCCCGTTAGCACATTAAGCACCAGGTCCAAGTTCCACAAAGGTGGAAACGGTTTCCGAGGGGGGTATAGGTTTATCAACTCTTTGAGGAACCTGGTAACCATGGGATGTGCAAACACCGTGTGCCCTTCCTCTTCGTGTCTGAATGCCGAAATGGCGGCAAGGTGGACCTTTAACGAGGATAGTGAGAGTCCTCCTCTCTTGAGGTCCAGTAAATACTCTAATATTACAGGTATAGGCATCAAAAGGGGGGCTAGCTGTTTGGTAGAACACCATGCCGTGAAGCGAGTCCATTTCTGCTTGTAGGTCTTCCTGGTGGAAGTCCTCCTGCTACTTTCTAGGACTTGTTGCACTTCCTCCGTACATATGCTCTCCAGGGAGCTGAGCCATAGATTAACCACGCTTGTAGTCGCAGGCCTTGGGGGTGCGGATGCACTATGGACCCCTGGGCTTGCGTGAGCAGATCCGGCGCCACCGGAAGGGGCATCGGTGGACGGTCCGACATGCACAGGGGGGAACCATTGCTGTCCATCCCACGTTGGGACTATCAGGATCATTCGGGCTCCTTCCCTCCTGGCTTTCTGCAAGACTTTGTGGATCAGCACTCTAGGAGGAAAAGCGTAAAGCAGGGGGCCCCTCCACAAGATCGCGAATGCGTCCCCCAGGGACCCCCGTCCCAGTCCTGCCCTGGAGCAGAATCGTGGGCACTTCTTGTTGTGTTGAGTGGCAAACAGGTCTATCTGGGGAAAACCCCATGCGTGAAAAATCGGTCGTAGCAGATCGGGACGGATCTGCCACTCGTGCGTGAGTGCAAATCGCCTGCTCAGCTGGTCTGCCTTCAAATTGTGAGTGCCTGGTAAGTACGAGGCTTTCAAGATTATATTGTTGGCGATGCACCAGTTCCATAACCGGACTGCTTCCGCACATAAGGCACGGGACCGAGCTCCTCCTTGCCGATTTATATAAAACATGGTGGAGGTATTGTCTGTACTGATCCCGACTACTTTGCCTTGTATATGGTCTCAAAAGTGTCTGCAGGCGTTGAACACTGCTCTGAGCTCCAGTATATTTATGTGCAGTGACTGCTCCGTGGAGGACCACAGCCCTTGAGTCACCTCTTCGCTCATGTGTGCTCCCCACCCTATGAGGGAGGCATCTGTAGTAAGAAAAACCGATATTTGTGGTTGGTGGAAGGGTACCCCTGCTAGCAAGTTCTTGGGGTTTACTCACCATTGCAGGGATTTGCGCACCTCTGCTGTGGGCGACACCACCCTGTGAACGGTGTGTGCTGCCGGTTTGTATACGCTCGCCAGCCAGTGCTGCATGCTGCGCATGTGTAACCTGGCGTTCTGTACTACGAACGTCGCCGCTGCCATGTGGCCCAGCAGCTGTAAGCACGTCAGGACCGGCACCGTAGGGCTGAAGGTGATGACCTGCACGAGGGAGCCGATGGCCCGAAAGCGAGTCTCTGGTAGATACACTCTCGCTGTAATAGAATTTATGCGTGCCCCTATGAACTCTATGTCCTGTGTGGGGTCTATCTTGGATTTTGCCAGATTGATAACCAGGCCGAGCGAAGAGAATGTGCCTGCTGTGATGCGTATCATGCGTAGTACCTCCTCCTTCAAGGCCCCTTTGAGTAGGCAGTCGTCCAGATACAGGAATATAAATACCCCGTCTGTGCAGGTAGGCTGACACCACTGCCAAGGTCTTGGTGAAGACTCTGGGGGCCGAGGAGAGGCCAAACGGTAGGACCTTGTATTGAAAATGTTCTTTGCCTACCATGAACCGGAGGAATCGTCAGTGAGCCGGATGGATAGTTATGTGAAAATATGAATCTTGTAAGTCGAGGGCTGCAAACCAATCTCCATCGTCCAGTGCCGTAAGGATGGAGGCGATTGTGATCATCCGAAAGCATTGCTTGCGCAGGTACTGGTTGAGGCCTCGAAGATCTAAGATGGGCCTCCAGCCTCCTGTCTTTTTCTCCGTGAGGAAGTACCTCGAGTAGAACCCTTTCCCTTGCAGTTGCTCCGGCACTCTTTCCACTGCCCCTATGAGCATGAGATGGTCTACCTCCTGCTTGAGCCTCGCTACGTGGGAGGCCTCCTGGAGGTGGGGCCTGGGTGGAGGTCGTGGCGGCGGGAGCGACTGGAAGGGGATGGCGTACCCCATGGCTATGATCTCCAGCACCCATTTGTCTGTGGTGATCCTTTGCCACTGGTCGTAGAATGGTCGGAGGCGATGGTGGAATAACCACTTCGGATGACCTTGTGCGAAGGTAGTGATGGCGCAGCCCTGGATCTGTGTGTCAAACTTGTGGCCTTTGGCCCTGCCCCGAGGACGCACGGCTCTGTTGGGAACGTTGCCTGGGAGTTCTGTACTGCTGGTGCTGTTGATGTCACCCTTGCTCGTAACCCCTGTGGTACTGGGGACGCTGTTGCTGGTACTGGTACCGTCTTTGTTGAGGGTAGTACTTCTTCTTTCTGTATGGAGGGGTGTAAATCCCCAGGGTCCTAAGTGTGGCTCTTGAATCTTTATTGGAATGAAGGACCGAGTCAGTTGATTCAGCAAACAGCTTCTGCGAGTCGAAGAGAAGATCGACTATCTTTGCCTGAAGATCCCTCGGTATACCCGAAGTCTGGAGCCAGGACTCCCTTTGCATCACCACTGCCGTAGCTGTGGAGCGCACTGCTGTGTCCGCAACATCCAGGGTGATCTGAACTCCCGTCCTCAAGGCCGCGTAGCCTTCTTGCACGATGGCCTTGAGCACCGGTTTCTTGTCCTCTGGAAGCGAGTCCATGAGGGAGGTTAACCTAGTGTAGTTGTCGAAATTATGGTTCGCTAAATGCGCTGCGTAATTTGCCATTCGCAACAGTAGAGTGGAGGAGGAGTAGACCTTTCTGCCGAACAGCTCTAGCTTCTTGGCATCTTTGTCTGTTCCCCCTGTCTTGAATTGAGATGTCTTTGATCTTTGTTGCGACGACTCCACCACCAAGCAATTTGGTTGTGGGTGGCTGAACAGGAACTCCATGCCCTTCGCCGGCACGAAGTATTTCTTATCCGCTCTCTTGTGGACAGGCGGAATAGTCGCAGGGGTCTGCCATATCATAGTGGCGGACTCCAAGATTGCTTCATCAAGCGGTATTGCTATTTTGGAGGAGGCCGGAGGTCTCAGATTTTTGAGGAGCTTATGGTGTTTCTCTTGCACCTCTGCTGTCTGGATGCCTTGCGTGAAGACCACCCTCTTAAACAGCTCTTGAAACTGTTTGAGATCGTCTGGAGGATGGACGTCCCCCGGGGCCGTAGCCTCGTCCGGGGAGGAGAGCGAGGAACCACTAGGGTACGCCTCTCTGGACACTTCTGGTTCCTGTTGGTGATGGTACATCCGCTCGCTGGAAGCTTGCAAGGGAAAATCTCGGGGTTCCATAACCAGTTCCCCCTGAGATACTTGAGTCTCTGTCCCCGTTCGCGATTGCCCTCGGGGATACGAGATCGTGTGTGGGGATCTTTCCCTGGTAGATTGCCGGTGGTGTCTATGCCCCGCATGATAGGGGCGACCATGGCAGCATGGGCACTGTTCTTGGGAAGGTGACCTAGACCACTCCCTTGGTGCATACCCTCTGCGTCTGGGGGAGCGAGACCGTCGAGAGACCTGGGACACTGGAGAGAGCGATTTGTGATAGTACTCCAGCGGCTCAAACCCCAGGAAGGGTGAAGGTGGTCCCAGCCAGGGCGAGGCTGGTTGTAAAAATGGAGATGGGGGCTCCGGGTAGGCTGGGGGGACCCCTGCCTTCTGGTTGGAGTCTGCAGCATAAGCGGAGGGCTGAGAGAAAGCAACTCTGCAGCCCTGTCTGGAGAGGGGCTGTGGTGCCTTGTTTTGTGTGCAGCCTTCCCCCTCCCTTGAGGGGGTAGCTCCGCCCCCTGACGTGTAGGGGATCTCGGCCCCGTCCGCGCCGTGCTCGGCACGCTCATGGGCGGTGCCGCATGGGCGGTGTCCTCCGGTGCCTGCAGGCTGCGTGCCTACACGCTCTGCACCACCGGTTCCCCGGGGGTCCGTGCTGCTGCTTGCGGTGCCGCCGGTACCGGCGCTTGTTTAGCCGCCGCCCTGCCTGCGGTGCAGGGCGGCTGTTTGATTATCGGAGGCTGAGCCGCCTCCACGTGGCTCTCCGTGCCGCCGCCGATCAGCTGTTGCTGCGGCTGGGGGCTGTGCGCTCCTCCCGTCCCGCTCACTGTTGCTGCCAGCAGGGATCGGGCTGGGGAGACTTTCCTCCGTTTTTGCGCTGATGGGGTGAGGGAGGTGGCTTTCCTTTTATGGGCCCCGGAGGGCCCCTCCTGCTGCGGCCACTCCGGCACGTCTGGCTGGAGGGCCTTGTCGAAGAGCAGCATTTTAAGCCGCATCTCCCTCTCCTTCCTTCCTGTGGCTGTTAATTTTGCACAGAAGGAGCATTTCTGCATGACATGGGACTCCCCCAGGCACCTTATGCAGTGACTGTGCCCATCAGACGCTGGCATTGCCTCTCGGCAGGACTCACATTTCTTGAATCCTGAAGAGGACATTGTTGGTGAGTCTTTCAGCTGTTAATGGGGTACTTAGCACCTTCTCTGTGCTTTTTTCCCCACTCTCCGATAGCCTGCCGCGGCAGGAGGGCTAATGGCCCTAGGCTCCTGGCCTCCGGTGCTCCGCTTGTTACTAGGACTGGACTGAATGCCGTCCTGCTTGTTGTTTCTGGTTTTTTTTTTTTGAAAATAAAAACTGGCTAACTTACAGTAGCCTAAGAACTTGAAAACGTTAAAGAAAAACAGTTAAAACCACTGAATACGCTAACTTGGCCGTAGCCTAGTCGGATTCCGTCTGCAGCCGACGGCGGTTAAGAGGAACTGGCGGGGACCGGATCGCGCATGTGACCAGGAGCGCGCAAGGGAGCGGTGCGCACCGGCGCATGCGCGGTCCGGCAGAAACTGCTTGGAAGATCCGATCTGCGGCGCCGGGCGAGCCCGACACCTAATGTGGAGCACCCACGGGGACACTCAAAGAAGAAGTCAATTTCCGCTAAAGTGAACATTGATGCAGAAATCCAGCATCCTTTGAGCCATGCAAGCTCTGCTTCGCCTGCCTGATACAAAGGGCCTTCGAGAACTGGGACATCTGTCCCAAGACAAAGCTCCTTGTATACCATGCAGTGGTTGTTCCAACGCTACTCTATGCAGGTGAAACCTGGACAATATACAAGTGTCACTTGAAGGCACTTGAACAATATCATCAGTGCTGCTTCAAGAGAATCCTAAATAGGCCTTGAGAGGATAGGCACACAAATACTAGTGTCCTGGAAGAGTCAAACATGACCAGCATTGAAGCCATTTTCATGAACATCTTTGTGGGACTGGTCACATGATTCAGATATCTGATCAGCACCTCCCAAAACAGATTCTCTTTTCTGAATTGGAGGAAGGACAGAGGACCATTAGTGGTCAGCAGAAGTGATAAGGACATGCTGAAGGCATAGAGGAAAAAACGTAGCATCAGCATTGACACTTGGGAGAACCTTGCCCAAGACCGTCCCCGGTTCAGAATGGTAATCTGTCAGGGGGTGGTGCAATTTGAGAGGTCCCACTGCAGTGCAGAGGAGGAGAGGCACAGAAGAAGAAAAGAGCATCAATTACTGCCACACCCACCTCCAACAGCTACCAACCCCTGTCCTTTCTGTGATAAGATCTGTGGCTCCAGAATCGAGCTGATCGGCCTTCAACGGACTCACAAATAGAAGGGTGCCATGAAGACATCCTACTTGTTAATCAAATGACCACCAACACACACATACATACATACGTTAGCACCTAAAATAGGGATGTAAAATTGTCAGGTTAAACAGTGGGTTTAACTGGTTAACCAATTAAAAGGTGGGGCAGTTGGGGAGGTCGCCCCCCGGCTACTACAGATAGGAACTGCTCTTTGCAGAGCTGGAGTGCCTCCGCCTGCAGCAGCCAGTGGGGCTGAAGTAACCTCCCGCCCAGGGCCAGGCAGCTGCTCCAGCCCCTACCAGTTAAACATTAACATCCCTAATCTGAAATAAAAACACTTCACGCTTCTTTAGCACCTTTTAGCCAAAAAATTTTAAATGTTACCAACATTTATAATCCAACTAGGTTTGAGATATTGTAGAGAGGTAGACATCGAGCTGGACAACTGGGAAGAACTAGCAGATGACCGCAGCAGATGGAGGCAGGGGTTACACAAGGGCCTTCAGAAGGGCGAGATGAGGATCAGACAGCTCGCAGAGGAGAAGCGAGCGCACAGAAAGCACAATAAGGACTTCCCAGACACCCACCACATCTGCAAGAGATGCAGCAAGGACTGTCACTCTCGTGCGGGTCTTCATAGTCACAATAGATGCTGTAAATGAAGTCCTCAGTTGAAACTATAAAGGGCGTGATCCATAGTCTATGCAGACTGAAAGATGCCTACTACTACTACTCCCAATATACAATAGAGAAAACGAACACCTAAAAGGTCAAGGCCAACATTTTCAGAAGCAGACTTTGATTTTGAGTGCTCAAAAAGTGGGTCTGTCCCACGAAAGCTCACCCAATAAACTATTTTGCTAGTCTTTAAAGTGCTACTTGACTGCTTTTCGTTTTAAAAAGAGTTCAGTGAAGGTTCTTCAAAAGGTGCTTCAAATGTTAACCCAAACATTAAGGGAGTAGCTTTTTGGTACTTACATTCGCACTGCTTTACATACAAATCTCAAAATAAAAAGACCTAGCTTAAGGGCAGCTATTAACACAGACCTAATTCTGAAGTCATTCAATAAGATTTAACTATGATCCTCAAACTGAAAACTCAATCCACATAAAAACTGAGAAGTCGACAAAACAAAAAAGCAGTCCAGTATCACTTTAAGGACTAACAAAATAATTTATTAGGTGATGAGCTTTCTTTTGTTAGTCTTTGAAGTGCTACTGGACTGTTTTTTTTTTTTTGATAGTATATAGACTAGCATGGCTATCTCTCTGTTACTATTCAACATGAGAAGTCAACAATATTATCATCATATTACTAAACCCAGGAGGTTGGTTGCAATTATTTTGCATTGTGATTTTTTTTGGAAATTTCATTTCAGACATATGAGACTTAACTTTTAAAAGATCACTTTGTAAAAAAATTCAGTCTTCATTAAGATACGAATATAAGGAAAAATATCAAAATAATAAATAACGAAATTTTGATATCACTTTCACGCAATCTGAGAAATATAAATCTATACCACATCTTCAATAAAGTTCTTGTTCAATCTCAGATCAGTTTTGAGCTTGGACACTTGACGTGGCCTGGAAAATAAATTTTCCACATACGGTACTTAATAAGTGAACAACACAAAAAGGGGCTTAAATTAGCATAATAAGACAAGTTAAATATTCCATGACAAAAGACATTTTCTTTCCAATGTTTGTAAGTGGACCACTCTCCAATAAATTTAACGAATGACTGGGTGGAAATTGCTCTGCTTTGTCTGAATTCATTACAGCAGCAATTGTGGCATTTGAAACTTCAACAAAATGATCGCTAAACCTAGCTGTTAAATAAAAAACATCAAACACCTTAACCAGCATTTACAGAAAGAAAAAGGAAAATGAACTGATACCAGAAAAAGTTTCTCATCCGTCTGAGGTATACCCTTTCCAGTTAATTCTGCTGGCTTGGACCAATACTCTGGTATGTCTGTAACCTATAACGTGATGCCTGTGAAAAGACTAATTTCATAAGGTCAGTTCTTCTATAGGCAACTACAATTTATGAGCCAAATATGAATTTGCTCTGATGGTGTAATGTTTTTAAATTATATGTCCCACTGCAGACCTTCTGCACGTGCAAAGACAAGCATAGAAGTGATTCTCCAATTATAGTGCTGCAATGTTACCTTGGAAGTGACCTGGCTCAAAGGGATCAGTATCAGCTTCTCAACATTCCTGCATACCTGATGAAAACCAGAAGTATAAGCAATCTGAGTCTGGGCTAACTTGTAATGCACGTGTTAAAGCGCTGTGCCTACCCCCCTAACCAATCTGATTTGTGAGTTCTCACTAAACTTCTGGCACAAAATACTGGTATCACAAATCAAAGATAGAAGCATCAGTTCAAAAATTGACTTCATTCTCCAAAGAAGGCCGTCAAAATGGGATTTCAATTTAATCAAGCAGTTTTCACACTATGGTTCATGGATTACAGGTTTATGGAGCACTAGCTGGTAGCTTGCTCAGAGATGGAAGTGGCGTGTTGAGATTTACAAGAACTCTTACTCTAAATGGAATCAGTCTCAAAAGCTTGCATTTGTGACTAAGTTTAGGAATGTCAGTGACATGGGAAACGAGTTTTCCAGCAACGTATTAACTCCATGGCAATCATAAGAAACTCATCCAGGCAAAGGAAAACTTACATAAGAGCAGCCATACTGGGTCAGACCAAAGGTCCCTCCAGCCTAGTATTCTGTCTTCTGGCAATAGTAGATGCCAGGTGACCCAGTGGGAGTGAACAGAAAAGATAATCAAGTAATCCATCCCCTCACCCATTCTGAGCTCTGGCAAACAGAGGGTAGGGTCAACATCCCTGCCCATCCTGGCCAATAGCCATTGATTGCGCTATCTTCCATGAATCTCTCTAGCTCTTTTCAATACTCTTATAGTCTTGGCCTTCACAACATCCTCTTGCTTTGTTTTGTTTTCCTCCTCATAACAGAAGAGCTAGGGGACACCAAATAAAATACTTCTTTACACAATGTGTAGTCCCTGTAGAATGAGTGGTCTTCTCACACGGCTATGTATGTCAGTTCCATACCATAAGAACCATAAAAAAGTATTTATTAGTGAAGGCACAAGGCAAACCTCTTCACCTTTAGAGAGCATCTTCTATGAGTCTCAAGCACTGAAGAAATTTAAAAACAGCATGTCCTTAAAATTATCGCCTCAATTTTCACTCTTCCATGGTGAGTATCAGTAGCAAAGAGTAGCAAATACAAGAAAACAAATGGAGAGAAAACAGAAAGTTAAGAGTTAGTGGCACCAAATGAAAATGTTTGTTTGAAATGAAGAATGTTTACATGCCTAGCAGCTCAAAGATCATTCTTCCCCAGTACCTCAGAAACTTCTGGAACACGCTAAAAGGAGCAGATCAGTTTCATCAGCCCCGCCAGCAAGCAGGCCACAGCAGAACCCACCACATCTGATGGAACAGACCTTCAGGACGCATGGAAGCCAATTCCATGCACAGAACAAAGATCAGTTTAATTCCTGAATTCAGACTACTGCTGCAGACTAGCGGAAAGATCAAGGCTGCTGCAGCTGATGCAGCAGGAGTCAATTTAGTGAATCTAGTGAAGACCTGCTCAAATGACAGCAGAGAGCTCTCCTGTCTGCCCCGGATATACCATTGGAAGGACAATATGGTAAATCAATGGGAGAGCACCTCCCATTGGTGCAACATGGTGAAGACTGCAAGGTAATTTGACCTAAGCTCTGCCAACTCCAGCTATGTTATTACTCATATAGGTGGAGTAGTATAATTCAGGCTGATTTACCCTAGCAGTGCAGACAAGGCCTCTGAGTTAACAGCTGGGAGAGAAAGAAAACTAGATTTCTCTCACCTTAATGCTTTAATAAGAATAAATGCATCTATCACCTTGTTCTAATCTAATTGTAACCAGAGTTCAGAAGCTCAGTCACCACCATCTTCACAAGACACATAATTTAATCCTTGCTAGGGAAAGAGCTAAGACACAATACCCAGTTCCATTCTATGCACTTTAAGCATAAAAAGTCTAAACCACTCCCCAAAATATCTGGGACTTTATTCATTTCCTGGAGTGCCTGCTCTACTGTTTATAAGAGATCCTTTAAAGATGCCTACAAGAATAATTTCTGGTAACAGAGCAATGACAATGAGTCAAAGTAACCAGACTCTGTCTGCACTATTATAGTTATATGTTCAAGTCTCTAAAACAAATGTCAATGTTGTATTTACAGCAAGGACTTGAGAAACACTGCAGATAAATCAGTCCTTCCAAAGCATCTCAAAAGCCACAAAAACTGGAAGAAATCAGGAACCTCTGGGATAAAAACTGTAAGAGCTTAAACAGGCCCCATTATTTCAGCCTGAGTCAAACAATGTTTAAAGCAGCTGATAAAAGAAATGCTATCATGCTCTAAAGCATAAACTTCTTTGACAAACTTTCAGATATAAAAGTCTCCTAACACAAACATCTGGAAAAGATTTTAATGTGTGACAATATATCGTATGTCACTCGATTTTGCATGTCCAATTCCCAAGTAAAGCACTATTAGCTTTTATATATGAGTACGGGGCAGGATGCCCTTCTCTCTTATATTAAGCATCATAAAAATTAGTTTTGCCCACTGGCCCATTTAAATATTGACCTCTCAGTCAAAACTAACAGCTAGTGTGTCATTTGGTCCCTGTTACAATGGTGGTGTTGTAATATGAATACCTGGCCACTACGAACTGTGCAGAAAACTCTAATTCGTGTCACAATGACCACCGAACAATCAATATTGAGCAATAACTTTCAGACATGACTAACACTGAATTAGAGTCATAAATATTGCAAGCTAAAGTTCCAAGTTCAATTTTCAAGACCCTTAGGTTGAAGCCATTTAATCCATTTCAAATAAAATGCTGATTCCTATTACATTGGCTATAAATCAAAGTCATTTCACGGATGTGACAAGACCTTCCTGTACAAGGGTATCTTCTGTTAATTTAGTATTATTGTATCCACTTCATCTTCTTCCTTTCCACATCAGGAATATAAAATATTAACCAGTTGCACGTGTTTCCAAGTCTTAGTATGTCTATTAAGAATACCATGACTCAACAAACAAAAGAGGCATAATGAAGAACTATTAGACTACATAAAAATTCAAAATATTCAAAAACTATTGAACATGCAAATAGTAATCTAGGTTCATTGGGTCATAACTCGGTTTGCTGATCAGCACGGAAAGATTTAGGGATTGAGAAGGATATCTACTGTAATCTGTGCTTACAGTTCTTTATCATACATAAGGTTCAAACACCTATTTTTATACACATTACACAGAAAGAGAGAGAAAGAGCCTTCTGCCCCATGCTTTGGGGCAGGCCTAAGCTTCAACAGAATGTGGGCTCCAGGAGACTGTGAAGGGTTAGCAAGGGGGCCTGCCACTGGCGGCCATGAGGAATCTGTCCCCAGTCTGCCCTGTTTCGCTCCACTTGCCGCCCGTATCACTTGGTGGAGCGGGGAGAAGCTGGAAAGGGGCAGGGTGAGGGCTTGGTGGAAAGGATGGAATAGGAGCAGAGCAGGGGCAGGGCCTAGAGCAGAAAGGGGTTGTCCCAGGCAGTGTTACTTCTAAATGTTTCATCCATACTCAGAACAAATTGTGTTATGTGCACCAATAGAAAACACACGCAGCCCACTGTGGGTTTCTGTGGGTGCTCTGCTGATCAGCTAGACAGAACTCGAACCTCTCCTGTGTGTCCAACGAGCACTCAACTTAAAGCAACGCTGATCCTAGTCCCTGCACCCCCATGTGCGCACACGTAAAAACAGCAAAAAGAGTACATTTATCAACATACAGGAAATATCCTAGAAGAGCTGTTTGATGTACTGCAGCAGAATAACTAAGGAAGTTTTACTTACACTGCCGTGACTTCTGGCTTTACCTATGAACAAACATTTGCATTTTCTAGGTGTTTAGGGGAGAGGGGGAGTGCCCAATATTTTTAACCTGTGGGATCACCCATGAGCAAGACGTCTTTGTACTAGGAGCTATATAAAACAAAAAGATGTCTCCTACCCAAAAGAGTTAAGAAATCCTAGTATGAGGGCTAATCTATACCTACACAAAGACCGACGCACTGCAGTCTACCTTCCATGGTTAGATTTTGACGCATTTGTTAAGACACAGCAAAATCGGTGTCTCTGCCCTTGGCCATTGACAACCCTTATGCTACGCTATCGTATGGCATAAGGGACGCTGACGCATGAGCCCAGACTACACTAGGGAAGAAAGTCAGTTCCAATACATCAATTCTAGCTATGCTAATGGCATAGCTAGAATTACATATCTGAAATCTACTTTATTCCCTAGTGTGGATCTAGCCTAAGACAAGAAACTAGAAATAGATACAGACAGCTGAGAGTACAAGGAAATAAGGCAACACCATGATCAGCAGTGGCCTGTGCACACCAATAGCCTAATCCTTGTCAAGGTTGTGAGGGGCAGCATGGGTGAAAGCAAAAAGGTGCTTGTTTAACAATTTAACAAGATGACATACTGAGCTGACTGAAGCACTAACTGTTCAATATGGAATTATTAGGTGATGTAGACTAGAGAACTGGCTGTGAAGCTTGTGTTTGATACAAAAAAGATGGGGAGTCCATGGAAAGATGCATAAAGAAGGGGCAGTGTGATCAAAGAGCAGACTAGAAAAATGCATATCTGAGTATGAAGGATGGAGCCAATGCAAGCCTGAAGTGAGTTTCTATTGAAGTCGTATTAGGTCGGAAGAAGCTATCATGGGAAATAACCTTACAAGGAATAGAACAGAAATTTCATTGGACCATTTAATTAAACAAGATAATAGAGCGGAATAAAATTAATTGAAACTAATGAAGGTAACACAAACACTGTCCTCATTTTCAAGAGAGCATTTCAGAAAATCGGAATTTCAAGGAATGGAAGTGCTGGTGTTTTTGTTTTATTTTGTTTAAAAAAACAAAAACACAAAAAACTCTGAATACAGATTGATTTGAAGTCACTCCCTTATACTCCAGCAAAGGTTTTCTGGAATGAAACACTTTGCATTTAAGCATTCAAATTGTCCCCGTTTCAGAGGTGGGAAATAATTTTTGATGCGTGGAGGGGTCGCTCCAAGATTTTCTATGGAGAGGGTGTGGGGTCTGGGACAGAGGTTGGATGCAGAAGGTGACTTGTGGTAGGGGACTGAGGTGCAAGAGACAGTGGGGTGGGGGGGTCTGAGAGGGAGTTTGGAAGGAGAGGATTACAACCTGAGGAACAGCATTGGGGTGGAGAGTATGAGGTGGGTTATGGATGCAGGACAGGATTCTGGCCTGTGAGTGCAGGATCTGGGAGAGACTTGTAAGCTGGGGCAGGGGACAGGAGGGTGCAGAGGGTTTGGGTGCAGAAGAGGATTCTGCTCTGCAGGATGGTCATAAGAGAGGGTGAAGGGTCTGGAAGAGAGCTGAAGTGTCTGGTGGATGGGGGTGGAGGAATAGAAACCAGCCAATGAGAGCAGAGAGATTTTGTTAGGTGTAGGAGTATAGCACAAAGCCACTCCCCATCTCCTCTGCAGCAGAAAAAGCCACACGGACCAGATAGCCACTTTGAGTGGCGCTGCTCAGTGCGCAGGTATGGGCCAGATTACAAGGCTTCTCTGGCATTGCCCTACATGGTATTCTTAGCAACAGTTAAGTCTTCTGGCAGTGCACCTCAAAGTATCAAATTGAGGAATGCATTCCCAAATATCAACATATGCCTCTTATTGCTGAATTTAAGATGACGGCATCTCTGCTGACTTATCTATCAGAAGTTTTCATAAAAGAGTAGGTTAACTAAAACCCCTTTGTATCTATTCTCTCTCCTCCTACCTCAAAGACACTGTGGAATTTTTGGGGAAGACTTCAAGAGGAAACAGGTATCTGAAGCCTGCAAAAAACATTCCTAAAACCCAAGAGACTCCCTTGAACAGTACCAGCTATCGACAACGATCAGACAAAAAACTAAGTATATACTATCCACTAGGAAACCAAGAAATTCCATAAATACTTTTCCAGACTAGAGAACTGAACCACACAACCAAGACAAATTCCTAAATCATTAATTCATCAGATAGCATAGCATTGCTAAATCCCAAAAGGACCAAAGATTTTCAGGTCATGTAACATCCCTAGAAATCCACAATTCAAAACAGTCCATCTGGGATGTATTAACCACAGTGTTAGTTCAGCACAGATTCTTTAAGCAGATACCAAAATGATCAGTGTCCTTAAAATATTGGCATAGCCACTGTGTTGTTTTTCAGTGATCAGTATCTGGCCATTGAGATAGTGAGAAGCAGAGACACTGAATTCAAAACAAAATCATCATTTGAGGAACATATTTTATATATGTTTACACAGATATACAGTAAGCAGCAGTATTCATAATCACAACTGACTTAACCCTTTATCCTTAACCCTTTATCCTTAGCAGAAACTTGCAATAAGGGCTTTCTTTTCACTAGCTAAAGCTGCAGGTAGAGGGGGAGATGGGGAGCCACAGCAGAAAAAAAATTACAACTGTGAAACAAAAGACTTGAATATATTTTAGTTCTGGACTGGCTCTAATCAGTGATCACTAAAACTTTTGATATACCATGGCCCTGAATCAACCTTGTAACATTTGTGATACCAGAACCAATACACTAAAAGTCAGATCACTTTAGCCTGCATGCTGGGGGTCTCACATTCACTCTGGAGCAGAGGAGTACTGAATAACAAGCACAGTGACTGGAAATCTCACTCATGCATGCAAAAAGTCAGAGAGGAGGGGATACAAAGCTGTGCTAAGAAGCTAAAGGAACATAGGACATCATGAAACACTTCCTTGGCCTATCTATTTCAAGTCCTTGACAGGCAAATCCCTCTGTGGACACTGCTTGAAGCCTTGTCTACATAGAAAAGTTATACTGGTCTCATTTACATTGTGTTTTAAAATGGGTTTAATTAAACCAATGCAAGGGGGTCCATAGGGTATTTTTATACAGGCGTAAGTAAATTGTTTCATTTCATCTTTTACCTTAAACCAATGCTACTTTCTCACAAAGACAAAACACAACAGGAACCAGGATTACTAGTGAGGCAGATTTGAAGTTGAAGAGCAGTAGAGAAAAAAAGGAGTGGGGGGGACAAAAAAAAAAAGAATAATCTTGTCCTGATTGAACAGAGATGTTAGATCATCAGTCTTCTTGGCTAGAGCACAATAATTAACCAAAGAGACATTCTTTAGAGCTGAGAAATCCTGTGGCACCTTATAGACTAACATATGTATTGGAGCATAAGCTTTTGTGGGCAAAGACCCACTTCGTCAGATGCACTGAGATGAAATGGGTCTTTGCCCACAAAAGCTTATGCTCCAATACATACGTTAGTCTATAAGGTGCCCCAGGACTTCCCGTTGTTTGTGAGATACAGACTAACATGGCTACCCCTCTGATTCATTAGTGTCCTATTTCCAAGAACAGTCATGCATGCACAGCATGGTCCCCTCCAAAGCACACCAATCTCTAAATCAGCCCATAGATCGGGAGATCCTGGAGCCTCTGCCTGGTGATACTGTCTGGTTTGGTCAGTAGGCTACCAAGAGCAGGAACTTCAGCCATGCTGCTCCTCGTCTCTGCATTGGACCTTCCTCCCGCGCCCTGCACCACCCAGGAGCCCCTGCTTGCTGTGCAGAGTGGGAGAAATTTAAGAGGAGGGCACATATACCAGCATGGACTGCTCCCTCTACCTCTGTACCCCATATCCACAGAGATGGGGGGATATGACAGGGTCAGAGAGCTTGCTAGCAACTCCTCCTATGTCTGAATGTGCTCAGCATACTTGAGTGGCAAGGTGCATCTCCATCACTCTCAAACTCTGAACAGTAACAGAGAGGTGGCCGTGTTAGTCTGTATTCTAAGAAAACTAAAAACACTTCAAAGACTAACAAAATTATTTATTCGGTGATGAGCTTTTGTGGAACAGACCTACAGACTGGCATTTATAAGTAGAGAAGTTTAAAAAAAATTGTAATAAAAACTGACAAATCAAGTACATGCGACTGAAGGAGGGGGTGAAGGGTGAGGGATGTTAAGTGTCTTGCCTGAGATAATTAAGAGTATCAAAGGAAGGGAAGCAGTCCTTGTAACTGCCAGAGGTAACTGTCGTCTTTGTTCATCCCAAGTGTTAATACCAAGGTCTTTAAAGACCTGAGAGTTTGTGTCTTAGAACAAAGAGACTTTAAAACAGATTACAGTAAGGTCCTCACATTCGTGAACTTCAGGTTCGCGAATTCAATTGTTTACAAGCCTGGGGCTCTGGCAGGGCGCGCCGGCGACTGCCGCTTCCTGGGCCTCTGGGGCAAGGAGCGCCAGTGGCTGGTGCTTTCTGGGGACCTGGGCAGGGAGCGCTGGCAGATGCAGCTTCCCCATGTTCCCAAAATTCAACGTTTGCAAGAGTACACAACACCGAATCCTTGCAAATGTTCAGATCCTACCATACATAGAGATATTTGTGAGTTGGAGTTCCTATTCAAATTTGACACATTAACACTTGGTATGAAGCCAGCAGCCCCTACCCCTCCCTCCCAGGAGTTGTGCTAGATATGTTGGCTACTTTTGGGAGTGGTGCAGGGCCAGGGTAGGGGTGAGCCTGTCTTAGCCCCACTGGGTCATTACCCAGGAGCTGCTTAAGGTAAGCGGTACGCAGCTGGAGCCTGCATCCTGAACCCTCACCCTAGTCCTGAACACCCTTCTGCACGCCAACCTCCTGCTCAAGGTTCAACCCAGAGAACCTCCTACAATCCAAGCCCTTTGGCCCAAGACTAGAGCCTGCAGATCTCTGCACTCAAACTCCCTCCCCAGCCTGGTGAAAAGTGAGTGAGGCTGTGGGGGTGGGGGGGAGAAGTGGAGTGAGCAGGGTAGAACTGCAGGGAAGGAGATGGGGAAAGTGTTTGAGTTGAAGGTAGATTCTGGGTTGCATTTAAATTCAAAAAAAGTGATCATCTACTTAAGAAGGTTGGAGACCAGTGCAATATATGATAACTTCTCTCTGGTGCTGAGAGAGGCTGTGGAATCTCCATCTCTGGAGATATTTAAGAGCAGGTTAGACAGACATCTATCTGGGATGGCCATTCTAGACCGTGCTTGGACCTGCCTTTATGGCAGGGCACTGGACTTGATGACTTTCAAGGTCCCTTCCAGTTCTAGTGTTCAATTATTCGATGCTGCTGAAGTATTAAACCATTTGCGGGGAAAACTAAAACACAAACACATATTTCTGAAGCAAAAATTCAAAGCATAACCAAAAAATCTTAAGTTTCTAGGTAAGACCACAGCACACAAGAAAATTTTTTCAATTCAGTTGGCTAAGGCTACACTATTGTTTCTATTCTGGGATATATTTGTATCCCAAAACAGAAACTGCATAGCCAAACACTGTGCTCAAAATAGTAGGGATATTGCAAGTGCGGTGTTTCCATTGCCAAGACTGGGGTTACCAAGAAGCTCGAAATAAGCACTTATTTCAAACTCACAGTGCAGTTCGAAATAAGATGCCTCGAAATAAGCTATGCAAATTGCATAACTTATTTCATGCCAGAACTACAGTGTGGCCCTAGCCATTGTGTGTGTGCGGGGAGGTATATATACATATGGGGGAGAAATGCTAACAAAATCATCATTATTATGGGCATAGAAAGCCTGCCAATTCATCAAACAACTTCCATTTGACTAGTCAACTCATCACCTTTGGACCAAAGCGCAACCAAGCCAATTTTCTTCTTTATGTCTCATGTCCTCTAACACACCTCTTAAATGAGTATTAGTTCAAGTTAAGAAGAAGAGTGTATATTAAATGCTTTTATATTGCTTTGGGGCAAACTCTGAACTTATTTTGTACCAGCATTTTTCTAAAATTTTCTCTTGGTTAGATACACAGAATAGGGAACCAAAAGCATTACTTGGTAGAGCATGTCTTCTGACCCTGTCAGAAGAAAAGGAATCAACAGTTAAGTGAAGAAATGCAGCCACTGTATGCCTTGAGTCTGTGCCTTGAAGAAAAAGACCAAACTAATTCTAATAACAACTGGCTTAAAACTTTGAGAGGCTCTGCCAAACAGAAGAGAAGGAATACCAGACAATAAAAGAGTCTGGATGGTTAATTCTCTCCCTCTGCCAAAAGGAGGAGGATCTGAATCTGCTATTGTCATATTGACTTTCATGGCCCAGAGTGAAAGTCAGGTGATACAAGAGAATACCCTTACCTTTAAGAACTCTCCACTGCTCCCCACCCCCCCCCCACAAGTATACAAACATTCAGACTCTTATTTTGCCATAAAAGCCTCACGATTTACTTCAGTAAAGTGCAGAAACTAAAACTACGAAAAAGTTGTCTGAAAACCAGAAAAAAAAAATGAATGGTGAGCTCTAGTAGTCTAAAACTGGTTTTCAAACACTGTGCTGCAGCACACTGGTGTGCTGTGAGAACTGTCCAAGTCTGCCTTGAAATTTTATCAGTTTCCCCTTGACATGGCTCTTTGAAGTGCCACCACTGGTGGTGGAGGGACAGGGAACTGACACCCCCATGCCAGCTGGGGTCAAGGAGCAAGGCTTGGTGCAGGGTTCATTAATTCCCGCCCCACCTCCCGTGGCTCTTTGTAGAGCTACCATGAGGGGAAACGCTTATCCTGCAGGACCCCGTTTGCATTGGGAGGCAGCTGAAATGCTGCTTCCCAACATGAACAAGCTGGCGGGGAGCCCACCTCCACTCGCTGCTGTGGCAAGGGAGAGGAAGGGAGGGCAAGAGGCTATTGGAGCTGGGACGCAGTTTAAATGCCTTGTCTTGGCTCCAATGGGCAGTCGGGGAGGTGAGCCTGCTTTCAATTGTTACTCTTTTACTCAACAGCCGTGTCTACACGTGCACGCTACTTCAAAGTAGCGGCACTAACTTCGAAATAGCGCCCGTCATGGCTACACGTTGGGCGCTATTTCGATGTTAACATAGACGTTAAGCGGCAAGACGTCGAAGCCGCTAACCCCATGAGGGGATAGGAATAGCGCCCTACTTCAACGTTCAATGTCGAAGTAGGGACCGTGTAGACAATCCGCGTCCCGCAACATCGAAATTGCAGGGTCCTCCATGGCGGCCATCAGCTGAGGGGTTGAGAGACGCTCTCTCTCCAGCCCCGGCAGGGCTCTATGGTCATCGTGTGCAGCAGCCCTTAGCCCAGGGCTTCTGGCTGCTGCTGCTGCAGCTGGGGATCCATGCTGCATGCACAGGGTCTGCAACCAGTTGTCGGCTCTGTGGATCTTGTGTTGTTTAGTGCAACTGTGTCTGGGAGGGGCCCTTTAAGGGAGCGGCTTGCTGTTGAGTCCGCCCTGTGACCCTGTCTGCAGCTGTGCCTGGCACCCTTATTTCGATGTGTGCTACTTTGGTGTGTAGACATTCCCTCGCAGCGCCTATTTCGATGTGCTGCTGCGCAACGTCGATGTTGAACATCGACGTTGCCAGCCCTGGAGGACGTGTAGACGTTATTCATCGAAATAGCCGTCACTACATTGAAATAAGCTATTTCGATGTAGCGTTCACGTGTAGACGTAGCCAACATCCCCAGCATGATGATAAGCAGATTCTGAAAATGCATCCATGCTTGCTGTTGGAAATGGTATGTTCTTTGGTGGATTGGCAATGTTGATGCATTTGATCCTCGTCTAGCTTGTTGTATGCACTACTGTGTTGCAAATCTCTCTAGTAAGGCTGTAACCATAGTAAATGTAAGTAAAGGTGATGTTTATGAGCAAATCGATTCAGCTGAAAAAAGTGGGTGTACCGTGGAACTGTTCATCTCACTGAAGTGTGCCATGTTACTGAAAAGTTTTGGAACCACTGGTGTATACAATAAGGTGTTAAGGGGAGGGGGAAATCCAATTAAATTGTTTTAATCATTTAAAAGGAGTACTATCAAAGTATAAAATAAACGTACATGCTGATCTTCCTCATTTAAATTCATGGTAGAACTCCCACAGATTTCAATAGGAACAGGGTTTGACATGTATTTAGAAATAATACAAGATTATTAGAACAAATATTTGGACATTGGTTCACCCTGTTTCTCATGTATGTTAGGCAATGAAACTAGACTGGGCAACTTCACTTTAGGTCTCATTTCCTAAATCAACACTGCTTTCTGTTACCTTTAATTTTCATGCACTCATGCAAATGTTTATATTCAGCTTGCACAACCACTGTTCCTCAGAACAAATGGTCACAAAATATTGGCAATTTTAATTTTAAATAATTGACATTTTTTTCTTCGGCGTCTATTTGTTATAATCCAAAATTAGGGCCCAAACTAGTTGATAGTATCCTGATAAAAGTGGAAAAAAATAAATTATTTGGGGAACACCAACATGAAACTAGCTAAGCCAGGCCCTATTTCAGCCAAGCATTAAAACACATGATAAAACTTACATGCTTAAATCTAGCTAATTTAATTAAATGCACCAGCATATGTTGAAATGCTTTGCTGAAGTGAGGTTCATGATTGCTATTTCCTTTATTTTAGATGTGAACTGCAAAGACAGTAAATGCTATAATGGTTAGGGTTCTGAAAACGTTGCTAGGAAGATTGTGTGATGGAAGATAAAAAAGACAAGAGATTTAATAGAAGGGAAGAATGTAATGAATTTAAATTTTAAAATCAAAGCATGTAACTAAGGAACATACCCATCACCACCCTCATCATTCTCCTTGAATGTTATAGGTCCTTCCCTATCTTTCATATCCTTCTGTATTGTTAGCTCTTCAAAGTAGGGACCTTGTCTACAAGTAAACGCCTACACAGAGTAGACACTATCACAATCTAAAAAAAATTAAATTAAAGGGTCATCAGCAAACTAGAAAATGCATGAGAGAACACTCAACAGGGAGCAGTCCTCTGTCAAAGGATAGACTAGATGACTTAAGGGGGTTTTAATTTTGTCTCTAATTTCTATGATTCTTTGGTTTTTCTATCCCGCCGTAATACTTGCAAGGGTAACAACAATTTTGAAAACTATGATTAGTCACTAAGGAAACAAGAGTTTGTTTTCAGGAAGACATAGAAGCAAAATTACCTAAATAATAGGCTTTCCTTACTCTTATCTAATTCTTTTATGCTGGAGAACAGTTCTAAGCTGTTAATGTTCTGCAGTCCCTCTAGATGCAGGAAGTTTTACTCACCAGGACTGCATCTTTTTTTTTTTTTTTTTTTTTTTTTTTTTTTTGTTAAACACACCATGAACACAAGGTAGGACCACCACTTTGCAAAATGAAGATCTCTTTGCCTCCTCCCCTCTTCTAAAATCGGAACTGGCAGCAATGAAGGAGTTAATGTAAACTGTATACTCTTTGGGATGCAAAATATCTTTTTTGCTTTGTTAGTAGTCTAACACAATAGGATCCTGGGGCTCCTAGGTACTCCTGCAGAACAAGTAATAAATAACTGCCAACAAAGTCACTTAGCAATCTTACAATAGCAAAAGATTAGCATCAGTGCGTTTTTTTTGTAATAAAAGAGGTGCTGGTACTCATCCTCACCCAGTGGTGGGGAGACCCCGCAGTCCCACAGCTGGGAGCCAGTGGGGGCACCAAGCCCTACCAACAGCCCCTGCCATGGGAACCCCGCTGGTGGGAACGTTGATTTATTTTAGTGGAGGTGCCAGTATACAGTACCAGCACATACTGCCCACAAAAAAAGCACTGATTAGTGGGGGAGGGTAGGGGAAGGAGCTAGGCAGAAACTAATGTCGTAATCAGTGGATTGAAATTCTTACTGCACATTTCCCTGACAAAAAATGCTTCACTATTTTAACCTAACAAAGAAAGCAGTTCTATAGCACCTTATAGGTTATGTCTACACTAGCTCCCAACTTCAAAGGGAGGATGGTCAGCAGGGTGTTGGGAGATTACTAATGAAGTGCTGCGGTGCATATGCAGCTCTTCATTAAGCTAATTCTCCCCCGCAGCAACTTCGAAGTGTTAAACTTCAAAGTGCCAGCTCGCGTGTGGCCAGCTTCGAAGTTGCCACGGCAGAGAATTAGCTTAATGAAGTGTTGCACATGCACTGCACCACTTCATTAGTGATCTCCTGACACCCTACTTACCCTGCTCCCCTCGAAGTTGGGAGTAAAGTGTTGTACAGTAGTGAAGACACAGCCATAGACTAGCAAATTTATTTATTAGGTCATAAATAAACAAACAAACAAACAAAGTTAGTCTTTAAGGTGCCACACACCTGCTTGCTTCCTTTTGTGAAGATTCAGGATGGTCTGGCTACCCTTCTGATTATTTCAGCTTAGCACCTGGAATAGTCTTCTATTCCAGTCACTGCTAAACAACGACATTATGGAAGAAGCAAGTGGAAACAGGTAATTACACACTTTGCACATTCACTGTGGCAGAGCTGCTTTACAACAAGCCACAGAGGTGAACATTGTCTTGGTGGAGCAGGATAAATTAGGAACATGTCAAGGTCATATGCTGGCTGTCCCTGCTGCAAACATGGATTTATAAAAAGGGGAGTTTTCATTCCCCTCAATCCCCCACCTCTCACTCAGGCAGAAGAACGTCACAAGCTCATAACCATCAGTCTCTGGGCTTTGTTCCTTAACAGCAAGCTCCTCTTGTGAGCAGCATCAAAACAGAACCAGCTTGGGAAGGGTGGTCCTTTTGTTTCACGGGGATGCTGAGAACTTCTAGCCCTCCAAGTTTTGCACTTGCCATTATAAACAGGCCAAATTATGTGGCTGGCACTTGGAGCCTAGGTAAATATAACTTAAGTGGAATCAATCAGTGGAGAACAGGCATGCTGTGGGGAAAGAAGTGCACAAAGGAAATGGGGGCAGGAGGGAGGCAGGGAAGAGAAGAGAAAAGATCCAGGGTAAGAAATGCTTACATTTAATGCCTTTAATAGTAACAGAGAGAAAGCCATGCTAGTCTATGTCCTATCAAAACAAAAAAAAAAACAGTAAAGGAACACTTTAAAGACTAACAAAATAGTTTATAAGGTGAAGTGGGTCTGTCCCACGAAACCTCACCTAATAAATTATTTTGTTAGTCCTTAAAGTGCTACTTTACTGCTTTTTTGTTTTAATGCCTTGAAGTGTTACATACTGTAGCTTGGTTCTATTAAAGAGCTGCTGAGACCCACCATAAGAGGTGGCTTTTTAGTGGAGAGTGAAGTGAGCTAGAGCACCTCACTGCAGTATTGTGATGGCTAATTAGCGTTTGTAAAGCACTCTGATGAAAGGTACTTGAAACAAGTGCAAAGTATTATTTTCTGGTTAAACGTAAATAGGACTGGTAAACCTTAACAAGGTTTGAAATCCTGTCTCTCTCACCAACAGAGGTTGGTCCAATAAAAGATAATACCTCACCCACCTTCTCTCTTTTACAACAAGGCAGATCAGTCTCCTAAAAGACAGGTTGAGAGAGATTTATGCAGTAAAGTCTTTCATATCCAGCATTATGTCATCTAGAACTGTCAAACAACCAGCATTTTAACCACAAGCAAATTTCAGTTATGTTTCCACAAGTACAGCATAGTGGAAAATAAATACAAATTCAGCAAATACAATATAAGTTTACAGTTACAATATTAATGTCATTGTTAAATAAAGTGCTCCGCATACATTTTTACTGATTTCTTAATATCTAATTTTGTTTTTCTTTAATGTTATGCATTGCTCCCTATTATCCAGAGCATTTGACTATTTGGCAACCCCCCAGTCCCAGAGCTGCTGGATATGAAAGAGTTTACCGTACACGGACATTTATAATGATAACTGGGTTTTAAGGATGCAGGACTGATCCCCTTCCATGTAATCAAATTAGAAACTTATCTCCTGAAATATTTAAATACACACACACGCACATGTACACACCCTTACTTACACACAACTACGTAGTCAAACAGACCATAAGACAGAATTGAATTTGGAGTGAGTTTGGCTGCAGCAGTGCAAAAGTGATCCCCTGATATTTTTGAGTTAAGCCTGAACACGTTTTAAAGGCCAGAAGTTGACCCCTGTGTGTTTATCCTGCTTATGCTGTTTTTTCCCCTTAAAATACATATTTTAGTATTTATTTGCTCTAGCACATGAAAGCAATACCTCTCTCTAAACACAAATATTGCTTATCACACTGGCATTCTTAAACACATTTTAACAAAAAATGTTCTGTTAGGAGCTTTGGAACAGATTAAAGTAAACACACCTGTGAAATCATTTCAAGACAAACATACAGAGGTGCGAATGAAGCAGATGCATCCATAATCCACTTTGCAGAGCAGAACATAATAGTTGAGAGTGCACTTAGTGGTTTAAGACTCACACTAACAATTAAGGGGGTTCTTCAATTAATTCCCAAGAACCCTACATAGGGCTTCACCTAGGAAGTCTCCTGCATATTGCAGATAATCACCCCATGTTTTTAGGGTGTGGGTGGCAAAGATGGAGGGCAGCAAATAAGATATATTTTAAGTCTTACAATTTTATGTTCCTGTTTGAGTCCTCAGTTCCTTAATCAAATGATTAGTTTGTTTTAAAATCTTCTTACTAAAAATAGTTGGTCCAAATCCTAATGGCGTTAGCTGAAATACAAACGTGAGAAGGAAAAAGGGTTTTGTAGAAAAAACAGTGAAGGAAAAAAATAGATTTCATCTGGCCTTCCCATCATCACTTGAAGAATTGTTTTGTAGTTACATCATCAGGAAATAAAATACTATCCTCTGTGGACCCCAACTCTTTACAGAAAGTAAAAAGGAGAAGGCTTGAAGCTCTTATCACTCACAGAGGAGTTCAGCTTAAACTCAGATTTTTTTTGTCGTCTTAAGAAAGAAAAAGAGACAAACCCCTTTCAAGGCAACTTATTAAGAAAGATGCCCTTGATTTTTTTGTAATGCTGGACTCAGAAACTAAGAGGAAAACATTATCTTATAATCAGCAAATGACTTTCCATAACTTTATTATCAAAAAGCAAGAGGAACTGCTGTTACCCATGCCTTCCGCACATTCTTTTTGGCCACGAACTGGGTAGACAAATGAAATATTTCACACAGTCTTGAGCGTCAGCTGGAGCCAGAACACATTAATAAGCTTTCTAAGTTCTGGCTATCACTAAAGTACACTAGTCAGACAGGACGAGTCTGCACAACACGGAGTTCCTTATATGGCAATGCAATGACGTAATGCTCCATAGGCTTGGGGCATGCAAGGAGTCTCTCTCTCATTGTTTGGTGTAACTGCTGGAATGCTCACATCTCTGATGCTTAGGAGAACTGAAATCCCAACACCATAGAGCAATAACTAAACCAGGGAATTCTACAGTCCATGCATATAAGGTAAGAGAGAGGTGGGAGGAAAACTTTTTAGCAACCAATGGCCATTTCTTGTTTAAAAAAAAAAAAAACAAAAACCATCAGCATCAATAATTATTTCCAAAACACTGGATTCAGAAGATGTGCCCTGTAGCTCAAAACTAGCATAATTACAGAAACAATTCTGGGACATTTGTCTTTTCTTTAAGTAAAACATCCTCCCGATGCAACAGATGAAGCATTTATTTAATGGTAAGCGGGCAGGGGGAAAGCTATGAATTACACACACTTTCCAAATGGGCTGGACAAAATAATGACTGCTTTTAAACTGTGGAAAGAATCCAACTGTATTGTAATACATTAAATAGAGCTACTAAATTTATTTTTATATGGTTTGCTTATACGTGCATGCTACATACTAAAAGACATGCATACATACATGTATACTTTATTTGTACTTTTGAACATCTTACTTTGTAGACTACTGAGAGGCATTTAAATTGTACTCAAAAGCGCTGAACTATTGCTGGGAGTACTCTTTTGTAATAAGGTTACATTTTGTTTAAACCTTCCATTAACTTAATTTATACAATCTATTCAAGTCCAACACATTAGTTCCCTCTTCTGCATCTTGTGTGCAAATGTCAATTGTAAAGAGGGAGTAAATGTCAGATCTTTGTAATAAGACTTTTAATTATTGGCCATCTAGCAAGTGATGAAGCTTTAAAAATTGGAGGTAATTCACTACCTTCCAGGGCTGATTGTGCAAGGTCCTAAACTCAGCAGTTGAGAGCATTCAGCACTTTTCAGGAAGTGCTCAGTATGTTGAAAAAAATCAAGCTCTAACATGACAGTGTGTTTGATGGCTGCATCCTACAGAAATACACTCTATTGACTTAGATGTCTATGGACACATACCTGTAATCTGTTACTCACAAGAGTAATCCTTACTCAGTCTTAATCTCAGTGCTAGCAATTAACTACACAGGCAAGCACAGATTAAAGCACGTATGTTTGCAGGATCATGTCCCCGATGTACATTGCATTTTCATTATTACACAGTTAATTAACTGAATGAGTAAACTAAATTCTAAAACATATAAAGTCAGATTAACACATCCTACACATTAACCTAGCAAGTAAACCAAAACCCATATTCAGTACTTTTTCAAAGTAACTATTAACTGTCCACAGGATTAAAAGGAGTCTGCATAAACATCAGCAGAGATTAGTTTTTATTTTAGGAAATGTTGAAAATCCTGCAAGATTCTAGTTTGGCAGTATACCTAAAAGAATGAAACCTATTGCATCCATGACCACTGCTACGTTATCAGCTATATGTGGCATTTGAGACAAGCAACAAAAAATACTGTTAAGAATTTTTTAAAGAATCTCTTTTTCCCACAACAGAACAAGAATGAGGGCTGACTGAAAGAGTAAAACATTGTCTTAACATATTCATTACAATATGTTCTTCTTTTAGACAAAACATTGTGTCAGTTGGAATTTTCCAGACACATTCAACAACTAAATTTATAAACTGAAATTTAATTTCAATGGTAATTTGGTACTTATGTATTACTAGCATTGGTATTTTAGTAATAATCTCTCTCATCCTTGCTTTCAAGATAATCCCTATTATAATCAACAGACAGCATTCAGATCTCTTTTGATGCTGTCAGCCTTGCTGGCTGCACAGCTGACAAGAAAATGCTATACTGACTTGCAGAGTGAAAAGAATCTTAGCAACCAAAACAACTGGAGGTTTAATTATTTTAAAATAAAAGTTTAGATTCCATTGTCTTAATCCCTACAATTTTTTTTGTATGTGTGCACCATACCTGTGGCCTTCTATCCTCTGCCCTACAATATTTGTTTAACACAACAGAGAGGTAATGATATTCCCTAATTATAATGCCCAACAGATTTAACTTAATGCATGACTTAGTAAATTAAATAATGCAATTACCAAATGTACAAAGGAGAAATATTCACTGAAGTTAAAAAAGAAAAGAAAAAAAAACAAAACAAAAAAAAAAGACTTCCAAAAGCAGAGTCCAGTAACAGATTCCCAGAAACTGCTCATTTAGTCAAAAACAAGAGATTCTACAAAATTTTGATAAGGAAACAACAATAGACAACTCAGTTGTATGGAAATATTCCATATGCAATAGAAAAACTACTTGATAAAGGCTACTGGAAATGGCAACATTTCACCCATAGGAAAGAGACTGTTCAGCTCTTTTGATCAGGACAGAGGAGGGAAAGAGAAACCAAGAATTACTGTTTCAGCAATACCCACAGTATCATCTCTCCTATAAACCGCAGTAAGCCTGATGTAAATCATAGCATCCATTAACACCTGTACCAGCCTATTTTTTTCTTTTTTTAAAAAAGTTTTAAGAGGAAGTATTTTATTTTGCACTTTAACTCAATTCTTTTCTGATTTATACTGCCATAAATCTGGAAAAAACTTCACTGAATTTAGAATGAGGAATCTGACCCACTGAATTTACATATCTACAGCTCTTTGGTCTGCACCTTTCCCCCCATTTTATTATTTTTTTTGCAAGCAAGCGTGAATTACTTCTCACTACCTAGAGTGGCTTTCAATGTAATATAAATTTATTTAACTAGAATACAGCCCATCAGGGGATGATCTCATATGAAGTCAGAGATGCCATATTTATCTTTTTTTCTATTCTCCAAATCAGTAACTATTATTTTAATTAATTGCCTAAAGAATGCATTGAAGACATCTGACTAATAGTCATCAAAAGTACAGTTCTTAATTTAAATGCATTAGGGTAGGAAGCATTACAACACAATGTGAAAAATTAACAGACTATAACTAAGACTAAGACTAACACTAACTCATTAGTTGTATGAAATATAGTTTCTAAGAAAAAAAATGCATGATGGTCCTCTTTTCTGTATCTGCAACAAAAAAAAACAAAACAAAACTGATTTTCCAGCTCTTTTAATCTTCCTCCACTCAATCAATTCCAGATAAATCAAATCACTGCTTGACTCTGCTAATTACCAACACTTCCCTGATTTTCATAATGGATTCTGCAAAAAGACTCAGAAAACCCAACCCTAATTTCACCTATTATGTACAAATTCTCAGTATGTCGATACTTTTTTTTTAAATAAAGATCTGTGCCAAACATATTTAAAGGAAAACTGAAAGGTTACTGATTTTGTACATTCTTTTGCAATTAATTATTCTGCAAGCAACTTCTGTCAACTCCTGTGTATAGCACTAACTAAACAATACTGATGAATTTACAGTTAAAATCTGCTATATGAAAGATAGTACGCCAAATATTTTATACTGTAGAAAAAATTAAACCTTCAGTAGCTTTAAGTTTTTAAGTTGTGACTCTTTAAAAGTTCAGTTAAATGCTGTCACCTATCACCTAACACAACTGGTAGGACCGTTAACACTATACAATACTGCTGATGTGAATGATTTTGAACTGTTTATGTCCATCTGCCTCTCTTATTGAGTGGAATTCCTGCAACTCCTCTTAGGTAGTTTGATACCGCTGATAGGCTGGTCAGTTCAACCACTGACTCTTCGCAAATCATTTACTATTCATTTGCAGGTAGGTATGAAGCGGTGGCAAAAAATTCCAAATTTAAGGCCCTTTTAGGAAAGTCAGTGGGAGCTGAGTCACTCAGCACCTACAAGGATTAAGCTCTTAAATTAACAACTGTCACCGTTTTCTCTGAATAAGACAAGAGTGGTTTTGTCTGAGTTTTCAGGGCCCAGATTGTTCCTACTGAAGTCAATAATAAAACTTCCATTGACTGACTGCTGATACAGGATCAAGCCTTTAGCACTGTCTTTCCCAAACTTCATGGACTCAGGAGAAAAAGTTTTAAAATATTTTTGGTAATGATCAGTAATCACCAGTCTGCAACTAATCCAAAAAAAAGATCAAGCTCCCTGTCAGTGCTGTTTCCACCTTACCTCCAGTTAAGTGTGAGAAGAAAATGAGGAGGAAGAAGAGGGAAATGAGAAAGGAAGAGAAAACTTCAAGCAACAGGTTAGAAAGAGATTAGATTCTACAAACGCTACATTAAGGCATAAAAGATAAAAGCATGTCATAACAGAATCCTGTAAAAAAAATAAATGAAGTGGATGAATCTCATTAAAAACTGCTGAACAATCAAACTATTTAAAAAAAAAAAGATTCCTTTTATCTTGCTCATTCAGGTGTACAATGCACTGTGCCCTTTTCTGCCGCCGAGGTCAACTCTCTGTGCATGTCCCATCATGCATGTGCTAGAAAAATGTGTTGCCCCTTTTAGTTCAGCTTCAGAAAAAGCATACAGTCAGTTGACTTCCCCAGAATAGAGTAAGAAATAGAGAGCAGAACACAGTCACCTAACAGATTAATGTGTGGGGGAGCTGAACAACTGCAGTCCATAGTGACAAGTTGGAATTGTGGGTGCTCAGCCATTCAGAAAACTAGAACCCAAAATAAAGGGTCACCCAAAATAAGTGATTACTTCCAAAAATTTAGCTTTCAGAGTGCAGCACTGTTCTGTCCTGGAAAGTAAAACCTGATTGCTTATCATCAGAACTGTGTGTTTCTGGACCTTTAGAAGCTTCTGTGACCAGTTTGGTGGGTTTTCCTTAAAAAACAAACAAAAAAAAATTAAAACAAACCCTCCCTGATCCCACAAGGACATCCTTTAAGTCTGCCAGAAGAGCTAAAATGTCCCTTTCTGTGTTGGGACAGCTCCCAGCACAATAGGTCCCAATCCAAATGGGGGTCTCTAGGTACAGTACTACAGCTTTCAAAAATATAAAGCAAAAAACACCTTTCTGGATAAATTTTTTCAATGGCGTTTTTTTAATATTGAAAAATTCTAAAAGATACGAATCCAGCTCAGTTTTCCTTTGTAGGCTCCCACAGGGCTGCCAAGGAACAATAGCATAGATATAATCTGCCAATGTCAAAGATATGTCTTAACCCAGACATTTCAATGGAGTTTCTTTAGAATTCAGTGTAAAGAGGTGGACTTTTTAAATAAACTTCTTCCGTGTTCGCAAAGCAAATATCGCTACTTGTGCATGACAAATAAAAAAGAGAAAACTTCCTACAAATGCAACAGAAACTGAGATTACACTTACGCTGTGCCACAGAGTGGACTATGGCACTGCAAACTGCAGCCCATATGGTGTAAGTGCCTGAGTGTATTCTGTTGGCATGAACTGAAAAGATACCTAGCTCACATTAACAGTGTCAGAACTATGTTCACGTGAATTAGGTACCTTTCAGTTCATGCGAACTACATCCAGGCAGGACAGTTACAGTGCAGCATGCTGCTGTGACATCCCCCATAGTCAGAATTCAGGGTCACATAGACAAGCTCTGCCCTCAGTAGCATATGTGGCCGTCCTGAGAAAAATGCAAAAGGTGAACTGCATAAACAGCAAAAAGTAGATTAGAGCTTTAAAATTCTTTTCTTTTTAATAATCTTTAGTATTAAGCATATATTGACAAAAACTACTTTCAAATTGTTTTTAACCTCACTGTTTCTTTAAAATGGTTGTCTTTCAGGGGCATTATTTCAAATTTTGGGGTGGGGGGTTGTATGCACTGTGATGGGAGGAGCAGAGGACAGTAACTTCAGCATAGTTATTGAGCATGCTGACTAGATACTAAATAGAAAACTGGATCCTGCCCACCACACATCACCTCTTTCCAGGGGCTATTGAGGCATTTGAAAACTCGTTTTGCAGCAGATAAATTATCAGTTAGCTGAAAGGAACGCTATATCTAATTCCTGTGTAAAGGAAAATTAAATAAATATTAGATCTACTCATCTCTAATACGAAACACATTCTGACACCCCTTGGCAAGTCACAAAAGGATCCTGGCTAGGCTAAAAATTTAATGTACATTCTTGCTTCGTTACTAACTCTGCTGAGAGAAACACACAGTCAGAACTCCTGGCTCTCTCTCAGCTCTGGGAAGGGAGTGGGATGTAGTGGACTGCAGCAGGGTAAGCAGATATATCGGGGTTCTATATAAGAACATCAGTCTGTCCATGCTGGGTCAGACCATCGGTTCATTTTGACCAACAGCAGACAATGCCCAGTGCTTCTGAAGGAATGAAAAGAAGGGGCAATTATCAAGCGATCCATCCTGTCTCCCATTCCCAGCTTCTGACGCTTGGGCTATCATTCCTGCTCATAGCCATTGATGGACCTCTTCTTCTTGAACTTATTTGGTTCTTCTGAGATCCATGTTATAGTTGGGCCTTACCATCATCTCCTGAGCAATGAGGTCCACAGGTTGACTGTGAAGAAAATTACTTCATTTGTTTGTTTTAAATCTGCTGCCCATGAATTTCATTGAGTGACCTTGTGTTATGTTAGTGAAGGAGTAAATAACATTTCCGTATTCTTTTTCCCCCCCAACACCATTCCTGACTGAGACCTCTGACATGCTTCCCCAAACTTTAGTCTTTTCTTTTCCAACCTATGAAGTCCCCGAATTTTAATCTCTCCTCCTATGGAAGCTGTTCCTTACCCCAATCATTTATTTTACTCTTCTCTATGCCTTTTCCAAATCCAGAATTTTTAGACGGGGTGGCCAGATCTGTATACCATATTCAAGATGTTGGCACACCATGACTTTATACAGAGGGAATATGGTATTTTCTGTCTTATTATCTACTTCATTCTAAGTAATCCCAATATTATGTTAGTTTTTGAGGCTGACACTCAATATTGAGAACAGATATTTTTAGGGAACTGTCCGCAAGGATTCCAAGATTGCTTTCTTGATTGGTAACAGGTAATTTAGATCACATCATTTTGTATGTATAGTTGGGATTATATTAGTCCATGTGCATTGCTTTGCATTTATCAAGAACGAATTCCAACACTGAATCCTCTCTCAAGACGTTAAATTGATAGACCAGTTATAAACTACATTAAGAAACTATTGGCCACAATGAATATCGCTATAACCAGTAAATCCACTTTTTTCACCCTACCAATTTTAAACCCCCCCCACACACACAAGTCTGCAGGAAATACAAAGCAAGCATGTTAGCCACTGCTAACAGCTGAGTGACGAAGACAGATTCTAGAAACACATTCCTGTTCACATTTCAAAGGGATGTATGGCAAAAAGGATCTCCAACTCTGGCCTTCATGTTAAAGTAGAGAATTTGAAGGCAAATGCAGTAAAACATCGAGTAACTGGAAATACCCAATTCTGCTACACAAGAAAAAAAAGTCACCTTTCGGATATCGTCATCATCATCATCATGAACAATCACCATGGGCTCAGCGCCTGTTGGTGTCTGATGCTTCCCTCACTATTTCCTTCCATCTTTCCCTGTCCAGCGTGGAGAGGCTTAATTTCTGTAGACTAGTGCCACAACAATCTATTATATATCATCTACATATTCTCTCTGAGGTCTGCCTCTCTTGTTCAAACCAACTGATTTTTCGTTCATCATTCATTCTGAAGATGTGCCCAAATAGCTGTAACTTCCATTGAATAACCTTCTGCAGTAGGTTCTCTTCGGGCTGTATCTTCCTTTATAATTCCTCATTGGTGACCTTCTGCACCCATCTTATTCTCAGTATCTTCCTATAACAACTCCTCAAATGCCAATATCCTTCTCTTTGAATTTTTCATTATCACCCACGTCTCACATCCATACAACGTGCTGCTGAATACACACATTTTCAAGACAACTCAGCTTTGTTCCTAAGCCAATCGCTTTGCTTTTCCAGATCTTATCCATCATCTTCAAAACTTGCTCTTGCTCTCACTATTCTAGTTGCTATTTCCCTATTACAGTCTAGATCATGTTATGTTGTTTCCCAAATATGTGAATTTCTCTAGGTTCTCTAGTTCAATCCTGTCTAAACTGATCTTTCTTCCTATTGCCTTATCTCCAAATACAATTGTTTTTGTTTTATCAATGGTCATAATCAGTCCTTACCACTTCCCTTCCTCATTTAGCACCTATACCATTCTTGCTAATTTAACTATATCATCCACAAACCTGAAGTTGTTGATTCTCATCCTGTGCAGATATCCCTTTTACCTCTTCCTTGATCTTGTCCATCGCTCTCTCTAGGTTTATGATGAAGATACTCAGCAATATTGGATCTCCTTGTCTCACACCTCTACTCGTTCTACACCAAACTCCCATCTCTCATCACGTTCTCACCACTGCCTTTGTATTGTCATTGATATCCTTCAATAACCGTATCAGTCTGCTATCCACTCTGTCTGACTCCAACACCGCTCAAGTCACTTACTGATCTACACTATCAAATAGCTTCTGAAAATTGACAAAGCAAGTGTATATGTTCTTGTTCTTTCGTTGCGCTTTCTCCACTATCAATCTTAGTGCCAATATCTGTTGTATGATACTTCTATCTTTCCTGAATCCCACTTGCTGATCTGCTAGATGGTCTTCTATCTACAATCTCAGTCACACCGTCAATATCATCAGCAGCATGCCTAGATGACTTGTTAAGGCAATCATTCTATAGTTCTTGCACTCCAATGCACTTCCTTTCTTGTGTATTGTCACTAGAACAGATTTTGTCCATCGCTTAGGCGCCTTCCCTTCTTTCCATGCTACATTACATAGTCGGTGTATATCCTGAATCATAACTCCTCTGCCATATTTGATCATCTCTCCCACAATCTTACCATTTCTGGGGCTTTTGTTGTTCTTTAGTCATTCCACTGCTCTTTCTACTTCCTCCTTTGAAATATCAGCCTCATTCTCAATTCTTGGTGGAGAGACCTCCTTCAGTTCTTTGATCAGTCCCTCTGAGACACTCGGGTCCAACTGTACCCTGAACAGATCGGTGCGATATCTCATCCATTGCTGCATAACCTTTTCCCTATTCATGAGCACCTTACCATTCTCACCTTTCATCACCATCTGCCTCAGCTGCCACTTCCTATTAGTATTCCTGCTCATTTTATACACCTGCCTATTCTTACACTTGACGGAATACCTCTCTATATCATGATGGAGTTATTTGGGATTTAGTAGTAGGCATCCTTCAGTCTACACACACTATGGATCGCGCCCTTTAAAGTTTCAATTTAAGACTTCATTTACAGCATCTATTGTGACTATAAAGACCCACACGAGAGTGACAGTCCTTGCTGCATCTCTTGAAGATGTAGTGGGTGTCTGGCAAGTCCTTATTGTGCTTTCTGTGCGCTCGCTTCTCCTCTGCTAGCTGTCTGATCTTCAACTCGCCCTTCTGAAGGCCCTTGTGTAACCCCTGCCTCCATCTGCTGCGGTCGTCTGCTAGTTCTTCCCAGTTGTCCAGCTCGATGTCTACCTCTCTGAGGTCTCTCTTGCAGACATCTTTGTAACGCAACTGGGAGCGTCCGGGGGGTCTTTTGCCAGAGGCTAGCTCACCATACATGACGTCTTTTGGAATCCTTCCATCGTTCATCCTGTGGACATGGCCAAGCCAGCGGAGTCGACGCTGCCTGAGGAGGGTGTGCATGGTTGGGATTCCAGCTTGCTCAAGGACAGCGGTGTTGGTCACTCTGTCCTTCCATGATATTCCAAGGATGCGCCTGAGGCAGCGCAAGTGGAAGACGTTCAGCCTCTTTTCCTGGCGGGCACACAGGGTCCAAGTCTCACTGCCATAAAGGAGGGTGCTGAGGATGCAGGCTCTGTAGACTTGTGTTTTGGTGTGAGTGTACAGCTTGTTGTTATTCCACACTCTCTTGCTGAGTCTGGACAGATCTGTCATTCAATATTTGGGATCTGCCATTCAATATTAGTCTAGTAGCTCCCAAACTGTTGTTTTGGTGACCTCTTTTACACTGCAAGCCTATGAGTGGTTATAAATTAAAGCTTATAAGGCTACCTAGAAATTAAAAACACATTTATTTCTATTTAACACTATCATAAATGCAGGAGGCAAAATTGGGTTTTGGGGTGAAGCCAGACAACTTACAACCCCTACATGATCTCTGATGGGTCATGACCCCCCTTTCAGAACCCATAACCCCTGCTTTAATTAAAAGATTAAGAATAGTTACTTCAACTGAACTATTTTTCTTCACCACGTTGTTAGACAAGGTATTTAAATTTATCAAATAGCCCTCAGTCACATTTACATTATGGTCCTTAATGATTCACTGAGTAATATCAACAGCTCACATTCTACAATCAGCTCTTAAAACAGCCATGACTGTCTCACAATCAGCCCCTCAGACCAGAGACTGAGGCAGGAAATATTTGTATGGGCATGTCCAAGGCTTATGGTCAACAGACTCAGGTTCTAGTGAACCAGGATATGCTGCAGTTTCTGCTCTTCCTCAGTTACCTTGTTCAGCTCAAAAGATCTTTAACAAGAATGATTCAGCTGACCTCAAGAGATTGGAGAAGATCCTCGACAGAGAGGTTGTTCTCCAGGTATCCAATCACCCCATCACAACTTGAATTGCACTTGGAAGCAAAAAAGCAATTTTTGGGAGAATGATAACGTATTTTTTTTAAACTAAACACTCTAAACTGGGCCTAGAAGGTGTCAGTTTGCATCACTGACAGCTTCAAAGTGGGCTTGACTAATAACGTCAGGGATACCACACTGCGATCAGTTCAGATTGCCACATTAGTGAGAAATGGATGGATTCACATTGTTGGGCATAGATGAAAATAATTTCAGATGAGATCAAAAGTGAAATGTGTAAGCATTTTTTCCACTGTAAATATAGTTGATTTACCTTTGATTATGTTATAAAACAACTCTAGGCCATTTACGTAAACCATATTTACTAGGGTCTTTTGTTTATTTGTAAAGTCTTGATCATAAAATTTCAGAATACAGGTTGAACCTCTCTAATCTGGCACTCTTTCATTTGGCAACATCTGTAATCTGGCACAATTTTAGTTAGCTGGATTACCACTTACCATGGGTTTGTCCAAGTTTCCCATGGTCCCATAAAGTTTATTCACAGGCAACAGTCCTGGCTCTCAATGTTCTGTACCGCTGTTTAGCTGTATTTTACCTCTAAATGTCTTCTAAGACCCCCACTAAGCAATGGAAGTGATGGTAACATGCTAGACAGTACTGACCTCCTGTGGTCCGGCAAATTCTCTCATTCAGCACCGCTCAGGTGTCAAGGGTGCCAGACTCGAGAGGTTCAACCCATGTTCAGCATCAACAAAAAAAATTATTTTAATCAATTCAATTTCACTATATCTGACCAAAATAAAATAAACTTCACTACAAATGTACATCAAATAAAGTATCTGCATACGCTGAAACCATACCCAGATTAACACGAATACCTAATGTAATGGCTTACTGCAAGTAATCATGAGAGCTAGAGGTTGACACAGGCAGCTACAGGAGCCTGCCACCAACACAGCTGAAGGATCGCTGCTTTAGCCTCATAGTACATAAGGGCCCACTGAAGGTGTATGTGAATAGGGCCACAGTTCATACATTCAGCAGCCTACAACAGATACATAATCACGCCACCCATTCTGTCAATGGCTGAGAATTTGGCCTACTCATTTATTTCTATGTAATACAAGTTAAATTTGCTTCAGAGAACATCTAGTTCCTGGAAATGCTGTGGGAAAATGACATTTATGGCCAACCAGTCTCTTCTGAGTAACATGATGAATTATTGTTGGAAAATAGCCATTTTCAAAGTCATCCTAAAAATATTAGCTAAACTTAAGTCCTTTTTGCTATATTGGGGTACTTGCATAACTATGTTCAGTGCTGGTCAAAATATCAGCACAGCTCCTGATGAATCACATACTAGAAAGATAAAGGAGTAACAAAAGCATCATGTAAGACACATCCATGGATCTACATGTTATAGAATGGAACAAAACAATCAACAAAGTAGGAACAGTTATCCTTGCAGAAACCATCTAAGGAAGCATGTCTGAGATAGTCTTTCAGAATAGTAATATACTATACCCATGGATAACTTACAGGGCTTGCACTTCTGATAGTGACCTGAATTTGCATGTTTTGTGAGACTTCATCAACATGACATACACTCAGCCAGTTCAGTCATTTCATGTATTTTTAATAATTCTGATTATAAACCAAAGACAAAATTTAGTCTTTTATACTCTAACATTTCTATCACGTTTGCAAAAAGTCAGCTACAGAAATTTGAAATAAAGGGCTCTGTTCTGTATTCTCTTAAATCAGCAGCACCACTCACACAACCAGTCAGAAAGTACAGGTCTCTTGTTTACCCACTCAGTAAAAATGGGCTGAAAACCAGAGTTTCACATTGTTTTATGGATTCTACTTAAACAAAATGTAGACAGGCTCCCCAATATCGTATTTTTATTGTCACCTTAAAATTTAATTATCTGACGACTATTGTAGTATGTTTGTTAATTAGCAGTAATTATGAATGCTTAGCTCTAGGATCTGAAATTAAATTTATTTTTCCCTTGAAACTTCAGAGCAGAGGCAAAAAACATTATGAAAGTGCTGCTGCAATTTTATGCATAATAAACAAAGTTTACTTAGAAACGTCACATGTCGGGACCTCTTCAGTAGGTAGCATTTACTGCAGTAATGGAGCGCTTAGCCACAGACTAGGAAATGTCACTTCTATTTCCAGCCCCTTCAAAGATTTCCCTATGTTGGGCAAGTCATTTAATCTGTCTTTGCTTTCATTTCCCCATCTAGGAAGAGAGAGGAAGAACACTTTCCTATCACACATAGGGGTTGGGAAGATTAATGCACTAATTTTGGTAATCTGTTTAGAGATGTTCAAAGCAAGTATTATAGAAGAACTATAAAAGATTTTCTACTGTAACTACAGTTAACTCTTGCACATAGTTTTCACTTGCTGCATTATAAAAGCAACTTACTGGCTGAGACACATATTTTGCAGAGATAATACATACCTCCAGACACACATGGTCATAGAGAAAATTTAACAAGTTGCTTACCTGTAAGGCTTTGAGTATTCAGTAACAGTAGATACTTGAAAGGATCTAATATCAGGCTGCTGAGAAGGCCAGAGTTTTCCAGCAATACGTAATCCAGAATGCACTCTTTTTTTTAAAAAAAAAGGAAGATGTAGAACACAAATACACCTCCCTTCCCCCCTCCACTCCAATAAACTTATTTAAAAACTAGCAGATATTCCCAGGACTGCTCCAGTCAGTCCTTCTGGGGGACTCAGGGCAGGAAGATGGGAGGTGTGCATGTGGGGAGGGTGCTCAGGGTAGCCTCAAGACCAGCCAGTGGCTGCAGTCCAAGGAGGAGGGCACTGCCATGCGGGTGCACTGCCCAGCCCTGGCCAGTGGCCGAGAGGTATGGCAGCAGCAGCTACACTGGTGGCTGCATCCCAGGCTAGCTAAGGCTACGCTGCCCTGCCAGTGATGCTCCTTGGAGAGGCTGATGGGGTCCCCCTTCCCTATATCCAGTGCTAGGGCGGAAGGCCAGTGGGGAGAGTAGTTTGGGATAAGGCTTTGGGGCAAGGGGGCCACTTACCTACGACATACAGAGCCCTGGCCCCAGCTGGCCACTCTCTTACTGGTGTAGCTGCCCTGCCCCCTGAGGTCACTCCACACTGAAACCATCCCGTGATCGCTGCCCCATTGTACTCAGCGTGGAGCATGGCCTGTCCCTGCTATCAAGCCCTTCCCTTTCGGTTCAGTGAGAGGCCATCAGATTCCAGGCACATTCCATTGTCCTGGCACAACCAAGCCACGACCCTGCTTTAAGTTATGATAAGAGGAAGCTGCCTATCCACTTGTTGGTCCTACCTCTCACCAGTCAGGAGGAGTTCTCAAACAGACACAGACACACATTTTTCAAGTACACCGTAGACATAATCAGTTTGTGATCCTGGAGTACAAAAATGAGCAATAGATTTCACTGGATCTGCCCTGACTCTTGGAAAACAGGTAGAACCTCTCTCGTGTGGCCACGCTCTCGTCCAGCAACATAGACGGCATGATTTCAGTTGGCTGGATGTCCACTTATCACAGGCTAACAGCGCCTTCTCCCTCTCTTCCCCCTAACCCCACTGGAGCCACCATCAGCCTGACAGGCGCATGGCTGAGGGAAGGCAGCAAGGAGACAACAGGCAACTGACTAGCCCTGGTGGCTGTTCAGTTTCCTGGGTCCCACAAGCATCTGGGAGCAGGGAACCAAGCAGCAGCTGGGTTCCAATCTCCCATCCACTTACAGAGCCATGAAACTGACCAGGACCACAGCCCTGGTCAGTCTCCTGGCTCCAAGGAGTGGAGGGGAGCCAGGAACCAGGCAACTGATCAAGGCTGCTGTCCTGGTCAGTTTCCCAGCTCTGCAAGGGGACAGGAGCTGGGAACCAGGCTTCTGCCTGGTTGCCAGCTCCCTGTTACTTGGGGGACCCAGGAAACTGACCAACAAGCATCAGGCAGCTGGGAACCAAGCGGCACCCTGGTTCCCAGCTGCCCTACACTGGTGGGACCCGCAAAACTGACCAGACATGAGCTGGCAGTTTTACGGGTCCCACAAGCAGTGGAGAGCTGGGAACCAGGGTGCCGCTTGCTTCCCGTCTCCCCACTGCTTGCCACACCCAGGAAGCTGACCAGCCACATGCTGGTCAGTTTCCTGGCTCCTGCAAGCAGTTGGGAGACAGGAACCAGGCTGCCCTCTGGTTTCCAGCTCCCTACCACTCTGGGAGCCAGGAAACTGACCAGCCCTGATGGGCTGGTCAGTTTCCCATCTCCTGAAAGAAGCCCCGGGGAGCCAGGAACCAGGCAGCAGCCTGGTTCCCTTCTCCACCCACATCCCCCAACTTGCACAAAAATTTGAGTTACGCAGGGGTTGCAGGAACGCAACCCCCGTGTAACTTAAGGGTTTACTGTAATTTACTCTTTAATGTCTTCTAAGAGCAGAGTAAGCAGTGAAAGTGTTGGGAATGCTGCTAGACAATATTGACCTCCTGTGGTCTGGCAAACTGTCTGGTGTGGTACTAGTCATGTCTTGAGGGTGCTGGACCAGAGATGTTCAACCTGAACTTAGGACTTTAAAAGCATTTTTTTTTTTTACATTAAATCATTTAAAATTTACTGTCAGGTCAACCTTATTATTCCCATTATATAGTTGCAGAAGTTGAGATATAGAATTTAATTTATTCAAGCCAAAGAGGAAGGCAGAGGCACAGTCTGGATCAGAAGTCAGGAGTTCTTGCCTCACAGTCTTGTTTCTCTGACCACTATACCACATCTCTAAAGACTCATCTTTCCATTTCCTTCTGTAAGCTTTCCATCTGCAAAACTATAATTTCCTGGCTGACGTAAATTCAAGGAGTTCCAAATTCTGGTGTTACATCTGAAGTTACTTGCTTTATTTCTGGCTTCGCATGCAGTTTGCTTTGCAGAAAGGAAAATGGAAAAAGGATGCACTATGGTAATAGTAAAAACAACAACAAACCACTAGCCAAGAAAATAAACCCATCATCCAGGTGTGACCACAATGTTAATAGTTCATAGTTTCATTTAAAACTGACAGTCAAACAGGAAAGAAATCTTCAGAATAGAAAATTTTATATTCACATTGCATACACAATTATATGTCATTGACATATTAACAATGAGAGGTCAGTTCTAAGATAAAACAGAATGAGTCAAATAGCAGTTAAATCCAGGGAAGGGGATACGGGAGGAGAGAAAAAAGCTGTATATCAGAAGCAGTTTAGAAGAGTGCACCTCAGAACTCATACTGCCATGCCTTCCAAAAGCTGTGTCTCATCCATAGCAGACTTTCAGAGATAATCCCAAGTAAAGCTATTTACTGTAGCTGAGTCAGTACAGTACAGAAATTAATCGTAACTGTGTTTTTTCAAGAGCTCACACCAAATTTCACTTCACCAAACACCTCATCCCTTTAAAAAGAAAAAGAAAAGAAAATCAACCTAATAAAAATTAGACACACAAAACTCAAACCACATTTCCATGGAATTTTTTTAACTTGTTTTTAGTTGTAACATCAGACATAATTACAATTCTAAGAAATTAGGCAAAATATTTTTCACCACAAACTGCTGGGAGTAAGCCAAAAAAAAGGAAGGTCCATACAAAAATCAATGGTTTGTCCAGCCCACTATCTTGTCTTTGGACAGTGTCCAACGACACGTACTTCAGAGGGACTGAATACAACTGTTACTCATCAAGTGATTCATCCTTGTCACCCAATTCCCAGGTTCTGGCAAACAGAGGCTAGAAGACAGTTCTGTGCATGCTTTTGCATCCCTGCCCATCCTTGATGGACCTATCTATTTCTTTTTGACCTCTTAGTCTTGACCTTCAAAACATCCTCTGACAAAGTTCCACTGGTTGAGTGTGCATCGGGTAAGGAAATACTTCCATTCATTTGTTTTGAAGTTGATGCCTAATACTTTCATTTGGTGACCCCTGGTTCTGGTATTATGAGACGGTATTCTAAATAACACTTCCATATTTATGTTCTCCACTGCAACCATAATTTTATAGACGTCTACCATACCCCTCTTACTCATCGCTTTTCCAATCTGAAAAGTCCTAATCTTATTGATCTTTCCTCATACAGAGGCTGCTCTATATTCCCTATTTATTTTCACGGCCTTTTTCTATACCTTTTCTAATTCCTATATATCATTTTTGAGCTGTGATTACCAAATCTGCATGCTGTATTCAAAACGTGTGCATTTGTTCATAAATGCGTTTATACAGTGGCCATGTGATATTTTCGTCCATCCCTTTCCTAATGTTCCCCAACATTGTTAGCTTTTTTGACTGCTGCTGTGCTCATTGACTGAATGAAGAAGTTGGTCTTAAATAAAAGTGTTAAGTCTTTAACGTGCTACAGGACTGCTTGCTTTGTTCTTTGAAGATACAGACTAACAAGACTACCCCTCTGAGACCATCTGCAATAACTTCAAGATCTTTGTTTTTGAGTGGTAACAATTCATTCAGACTGTATCATTTTACACAGATAGTTGGGATTATGTTTTCCAATGTGCTGTTCTTTGCATTTATCAACACTGAATTTCATCTGCCATGTCACAGTTCTGTGAGATCACTTTGCAGCCTGCTTTGGACTTAACTATCTTGAGTAGTTTATTGTCTGCAAATATTGCCACCCCACTGTTCGCTGCTTTTTTTCAGATCATTTGTGAACATGTTGAACAGGATTGGTCCCAGCACACACCGTTGCAGGGACACCACTATTTATGCGTCTCCATTTTGAAGACGGATCATATATTCCTACACTTTGTTTGCTTTTTTAACCATTTACACATCTATGAGCTTCCCTCTCATTCCATGACAGCTTACCTTCCTTGAGTCTATGGTGAAGGACTTTGTCATCTAAGTATACTATATCCACTAGATCACCCTTGTTCACATGCTTTTCCCCCACCTCACCCCCTTCCAGAGAATTGTAGAAGATTTCTAGGCATCATTTCCCTTTACAAAAGCCATGTTTATTCTTCCCGAATAAATTGTGTTAATCTACGTGCCTGATCATTCTGTTCTTTGCTATAGTTTCAAGCAATTTGCCTAGTACTGAAATTAGACTTACCAGTCTGTAATTGCGGGGACGGACTCTGGAGCTTTTCCAAAAAAATTGGTTTCATATTAGCTATCCTCCAGTCATCTGATACAGAAGCTGGTTTAAATGATAGATTACATACCACAGTTAGTAGTTCTTCAGTTTCACATTCCAGTTCTTACAGAATTATTGGGTGCATAGTTTCTGGTTCTAATGACTTATACCATTTTTTTTTTCCAAAATCTCCTCTAATGACCCCTCAGTCTGGGCCAGGTCCTCAGATTTGTCATCTAAAAAGAATAGCTAATAGGCAATCTCCCTCACCTCCTCAGCCATTAAAATTGATGCAAAAATTTTTTTAGTTTCTCTGCGTTGGCCTCTTCTTCCATGAGTGATCCTTCAGCATGTGAGTCATCTGGTTGTTTAGCAGGTTTCCTGTTGTTAATATACTTAAAAATTTTTGTCTGTGACTTTGAGTGTCTTCAGCTAGCTGTTTTTGAATTCTTTTTCATCTAATTATATTTTTTAACTGTCACTGGCCAGAGTTTGTGTGTCTTTGTGTTTACCTCACCAGGAGGTAACTTCCACTTTTTAAAGTATGTCTCTCAGTGCGTTTTTGAGCCATGGGGAAACTGGTTTGGTCCTCTAACACCACTTTTTAATTTGCAGGTATACACTCTTCCCTCATTAAACGAGCACTTTGCTTATAAGTACTCACTCAAGGGATACATATACCTTTGTTCACTAGATGAGTGAACTTCCCCCTGCTAATATGAGCAATACCACACACTGAACGCACCGCAGCCTGACTACTGCCACCAGCCCCGCAGCCCCAACCCACTGCAGCCTGACCTCTCCGCCGGCCCCACACACCCAACCTGCAGCATTCTGAAACCACCCCTGCCCACCCCACGGACCCAGCCTGCAGCAGCCTGAACCTCCCCCTTCCCCCCAACACCTTGGACCCAACCACCGCAGCTTTAACACCCCCCGGTCCACCCCACAGACCCAACCTGCACCAGGTTTTAACCCTCTCTCCCACTCATGGCCCCAAACTGCCCCAACCCACACCCCTACACCCAAGGTTCACTTACCTGTCAACAGAAGCACCACATGCTGCCACTCCTTCACCGAGCTAGGAGCACTTGGAACCAATCAGACTTTTACATGTATTTTAATGGGAATTTAGTGTCCCTCTTACAAGTTTTCACCTACAAGCAGAAAGTTGGGAACCAACTGTGCTTGTATGGGGAGGGATGAGTGTACACTTAAATTGAGCCTCTCGTACAGCGGCCAGCAACCTTTCCGAAGTACAGTGCCGAGATCTACCTTTTGACATCTACGTACAGTCCAAGTGCTGGTGGTGTTACTACAACTACTTACAACAGCTCCATTAATAAATAAAGATGCAGAGCTTTACTGCATAGGTGGTGGTTGGTAGCGTTGGCTGGTCTTTTGTTAATCCACAGGCGGCATGGCTTTGAGCAAGCTCCCGCCTGCACGGGGGAGGAGGGGTGGGGCTGAGTGCCTGCCTCACATGCTGACCTCTGCTTTAGCATGTTGTCTTGAAAGAAGTTTCCATGCAGCTTGCAGGAATTTCACTTCTGGCACCGTACCTTTGAAGTTTTAACTTCTTCAGTTTTGTGAAGTTCCTTTCTGAACTTACATGCTATTGGGGTGGGCTGCTTTAGTGTTTCCTCCTGAACAGAGACGTTAAATTTTATTATCATCAAGTGGTTCAGTTATATTCTTGTTTACTTTGCACATTGACAATGCTTGGCAATACTTGTATACTCATTTTCACAGTTTTTTCCTTCTACGTTGGTCAGTTCACCTTCTGCTTTATGCACTAGGTGTGAGATCATTCCTGTGCACTTGCTGGGGGGAGCAGTGGGAGGTATGAAGGGAGGGATTCTAGAAACAAAACTCCTAAAGCCCTGCATGAGAACAGACAGCAATACCAGCAAAGTTTGAAATGAAATCAAGGAGGCAGTCATACAAAAAGGATAAAGTGGGGAGACGCTGCTTTTCCTGCTGTTCTCAAGAGACCTAATAACCATCAAAAGCAAAGCAAGCTATTTAAGTGTTCTTCAAGGTCTTTCTCAAAATCTCTCTCTTTAAAAACAACCCTACATGCAGCTATTCTTCTGAGACATCTCTCTCTTTAATGATACTCCAGCACTTTCAAAGTACAGAGCAGTATACCAAAATCTTGACATTTTCTGAAGTTAGCCAATTAAGAGAGTTGTGTTAAGCATCCCCCTTCAAAGGCACATATGGTAGCCCAGCACATGAATTCTATCTTCATAGACCTACTGGGCTATAGGTTCTCTCTATGCAGGTTTCATTCTGTTTTCCAAAAATGAAGTTACCCATATGCACCCGGAGTACACAACCTTATGGTTCTGATCCCAGCAGATCTCTAGAGTTTTGTCTACACTTGCTTTCCTCTTCCGAAAGAGGAATGCAAATGAGGCACTGATTTACATGTCCCATGCTTCATTTGCATAAGCTCTTTTTGGAAGAGATTCTTTCAAAAGGAAAAAAAAGCAGTGTAGACGGGCCTCTTTCGAAACTAAACCCCTGAAACAAAATAGGAAGAAGGGTTCTTTCAAAGATGGGGTTTATTTTTGAAAGAGCCTTGTCTACACTGTTTTTTTTTCTTTCAAAAGAATCTCTTCTCAAATGCAAACGAAGAACTAGATATGTAAATCAGTGCCTCATTTGCATTTTATATTTCCCTCATACACTTTCAAAAGAGGAATGCAAGTGTAGACACAGCCCAGGTGATTAGAGCTGTATGGATGGATAATTGCCAAAAAATGTTCAGAAAACTGAAGAGTTAATACACTTGCTTAGCAGTCAACACTGAACTGGCACCTCTGGGAGGAGAATAAGAAAGGGGCCCAGCAATTTCAAGTAAGACTAAAATCAAGGTTCCAGTAACTGTTGGTTGTTACAAAGAGCCTATTTTTTGTGCCTCCTGAATACAATTGCTCTTGTGTGAGTGTGTGTGCTGAGCTTCATGACAAACTTCCAACCCAGGTAAATATATTATGAATACCTATTCTAACATAAGAACATAACATAAGAATGGCCATACTGGGTCAGACCAAAGGTCCATCCAGCCCAGTATCCTGTCTGCCGACAGTGGCCAATGCCAGGTGCCCCAGAGAAGGAGAACAGAAGACAATGATCAAGTGATTTATCTCCTGCCCTTGTAATAAAGGCTAGGGCACCGTATTCACCCCTGGCTCATAGCCATTTATGGACCTAACCTGCAAAAATGTATCAAGCTCTTTTTTAAACCCTAATAGAGTCCTGGCCTTCACAGCCTCCTCCAGCAAGGAGTTCCACAGGCTGACTGTGCGCTGTGTGAAGAAAATTTTCCTTTTATTAGTTTTGAACCTACTACCCATCAATTTCATTTGGTGTCCCCTAGTTCTTGTATTATGGGAAAAGGTAAATAATTTTTCTATATTCACTTTCTCCACACCATTCATGATTTTATATACCTCTATCATATCGCCCCTCAATCGCCTCTTTTCCAGACTGAAAAGTCCCAGTCTCTCTAGCCTCTCCCCATATGGGACTCGTTCCAAACCCCTAATCATCTTAGTCGCCATTTTCTGAACCTTTTCTAATGCCAATATATCTTTTTTGAGGTGAGGAGACCACATCTGCACGCAGTACTCAAGATGTGGGCGTACCATAGTTTTATATAGGGGAAGTATGATATCTTTTGTCTTATTATCTATCCCTTTTTTAATAATTCCTAACATCCTATTTGCTTTACTAACTGCCGCTGCACACTGCACGGATGTCTTCAGAGAACTATCCACTATAACTCCACTATCCCTTTCCTGATCTGTCGTAGCTAAATTTGACCCCATCATGTTGTATGTGTAATTTGGGTTATTTTTTCCAATGTGCACTACCTTACACTTACCCACATTAAATTTCTTTTGCCATTTTGCTGTCCACTCACTCACTTTGCTGAGATCTTTTCGTAGTTCTTCACAATCCCTTTTGGTTTTGACTGTCCTGAACAACTTGGTGCCATCTGCAAACTTGGCACCATCTGCAAACTTGGCCACCTCACTGCTTACCTCATTTTCTAGATCATTGATGAACAAGTTGAACAGGATCCGTCCCAGGACTGACCCCTGGGGAACACCACTAGTTACCCCCCTCCATTGTGAAAATTTACCATTTATTCCAACCCGTAGTTTTCTGTCTTTTAACCAATTCCCGATCCATGAAAGGATCTTTCCTCCTATCCCATGACCACCTAATTTACATAAAAGCCTTTGGTGTGGGACCATGTCAAAAGCTTTCTGGAAATCTAGGTATATTATGTCCACTGGGTGCCCCTTGTCCGCATGTTTATTAACCCCTTCAAAGAATTCTAATAGATTAGCTAGACACAGCTTCCCTCTGCAGAAACCATGCTGACTTTTGCCCAACAATTAGTGCTCTTCTACGTGCCTTGCAATTTTATTCTTTACTATTGTTTCTACTAATTTGCCTGGTACTGATGTTAGACTTATCGGTCTACAATTGCCAGGGTCTCCTCTAGAGCCTTTTTTAAATATTGGCGTTATATTGGCCGTCTTCCAGTCATTGGGTACCGAAGCAGATTTAAAGGATAGGTTACAAACCAAATTCTCTACAATTACGGATCAATAAGTTATACTTCATTTTTTGTCCAAAGCTGTTGCTGTTGAGTTTTATCCCAGAGGTGACAGCAAGGTTCCTGTATAACCATTTGTCTTTGGGATGATGATAATTTGGAATTATAAGGATGATCCGCAGATGTAATTAACTGCCCAGTGGAGAACATACCTTATTTGCAAGAGTTCTGATTTTTAATTAAACTTTCACATCATAACATTTGTCTGCCTTCAATTTTCCTTTAGTTCAAATTTGGGGTTTATTTTAAAACAATGATTTTTTTTAAAGTTATGTCAAATAGTGAGAGGCACGATTATAAAATAAAGTACACTGATCCCTCACTCTATGAGCACAATTGGTTCCCAACTTTGTGTTCGTAGGCGAAAACTCGTAAGAGGGACACTATATTACCATTAAAATATATATATAAGTCTGATTGGTTCCTAGAGCTGGGCAAAGAAGTGGCAACAGCTGGTGCTGCTTTTGAAAGGTAAGTGAACCTTGGGTTGGGGGGTTGGAGTGGGTTAAAAGGCTGGGGACAGTTTGGGGCCATGAGTGGGAGGGAGGGTTAAAACCTGGTGGCCTGTTGGGTCCGTGGGATGGCTGCAGGGGGGCGTTGTTCAGGCTGCTGAACGTTGGGGGTGTGGTCTGGCAGGGCAGGCTGCTGCAGGTTAGGTCTATCGGGCTGGCAGGGAGGGGAGGCAGGGGTCAGGCTGCCACAGAGCCAGTCTGTGGGGCTAGGGGCGGGGAGAGGGAAATCAGGCTGCCGTGGGGCCGGTGGAGGGCAGAGGGAGGGTCAGGCTGCCCCAGGTTGGGGCCCCACAGCTGGTGGGGGATCAGACTACAGCAGGTTAGAGCCAGGGGAGGGGATGAGCCAAGTATTAGCAGGGGAGTTCACTCGTAGAGTGAAAAAAGGTAAGTAAACATGTCCCTCATTTAAGTGAGTACTCATTAGTAAACTACTCGTTTAATGAGGGATGAGTGTATTACCATTCCATCCGGCAGTGCTGACTGATCCAGGCAAAACCAACATATTGGGTATGTTGTTGCTTCTATAATTTTAGAAGACTTTGACTTTCTTTACAAAAAGAATGTAAGCGTAAACACCGATAAAGATAACAAAAAGGACATTAAATAGCCATAACATAGGTATTTATGAACATTACACATCAATAAGTAGGACTGTAGGGAAGGACAAACAAATACACACATACACATCCTAAGACTGGAAAAAAATTAGTAAAATCTGGCTTTACTGCCATAAACTATAGAAGGGAATGCAAGACTGGTTTTCTTCAGGAAAGAAATACTTCACTATATTGGTGTCAAAACTCACACCAATTTGTAGGATTTACCAGAAGTGATAAAGCATGTTTCTTCTCTTGCTAATGGCCTGGCTTTGACTTTTCTAGTTACTGGGAAGAACATCTCAGAGAGAGTAATCATAATTACATTTACGTTTCTACCTTTCAGTTTAATATTCATATTTACATTATAAAAGGGAATTTCAAATACATATCCAAAAACATACAAGCAAGTCTCCTAAAGCTGACACCTGCAGAGTATTTACTGAATGACATGATTTAAATTATCTGCCATTTCTATGGCCTGAACCAAATTCGAGCTACAGCAGCTCCTTCATTATTTGAAGAGAGACTTTTCAAAGTCCAGATTTCGCAGACCAATGTCCATTTCAGTTAAATCCTTGAAAATGTGCCCTTTAAAAGGGCTCACCATGAAGAAATTGGCCTGTTTTATTCTTCGTACTGTATTTTTATATATATATTCTGGAACAGACTAAATATGAGAGCAGGAGGCAAAAAAGATTACAAAAACAAAGCTCTTATGATCTCATCTCTGTCACAGTCACTTTGTTTCCTCAAAACACAAATTTAGAGCACACTTCACCCACAAAAATTCCAGTCAAGCAATACTAAACATCATACAAGAGTATATTGGAAAACCCCACTTATAAAACATATCACCTGACACCATAAAATGTGCTGTTAGCTATGAGTATAAGTTTCTAACAAAACATACAACACTGAATATAAACTAGTGCAATCTTGCCCAGTGATCAGCTAGATATCAAGAAGAGCAGAATACATATGGAGACTCCAAAAGGCCATAAATGTGTGTCCTGAAAAAAATAAATTACAATGAAGCTCATTTTTTTCAGAGGGCAATCAATATGATTTATTGTAAAGAAGAAACAACTGGCATCTCATTTAAGTGTGATGATAAACCAGAATAAAGGTTAGTAACTTATATAACAGAAGTTCTGAAGACCAGCAGTAAAATGACACTGCTTTGACTCTGTTTAACTGCCTAAAATGCATGTCTATAAAAATAGCTTCCAAGACGTATTTTCGCTGGACTGTATTCAGTAAGTGCTTTTGTAGCCCCATGAGAGTAAGTACTCAGAATAGTCTATGATTGCTTTGTTTAAATGATGCATCTACCTTTGTTTAAATGTAACCACATTCTTATGAAATACATCTCAAAATGAAAATAATTCAAATATTTAACCTAACTGGACAGCCTGCTGATTTACTTACGATTTGTTGTTCATCCTGATCATTCTCTAGTAAAATGTATTAGGGTCATTTAGAGGATACTTGGCAAGTTAAAAATCACATTAAAATAAACTTAGCTATAGTATAGCTATAACTTTAATGATTAACCCTCAAAACATTGTACAAAATTAAAATTTGCTCTTCAAATTTTATGCTGTTTCAGGATTGACACACAAAAAGTAAATGCACAAAAAGTCCCATAATATGCTATAAGTCAACCTATGCTAGTGAGTAGGCCACATGGGTGGCCCTCCTTCAGCTCAATGGGCCACAAGATTGTCATAACCAAGATGGTCTCCCAGGATAGGGTAGTTTTGCTAATTGCGCTTGTGCCCTTAGAATTTGCAGTGTGTGCTGACTGAATGATAGCAAGCAGCACTTTCATCGGATGCAGAAGGCGCACACGACTCTCACAATGTTGTGTGCAATCAGCACACACTTCACATGACCTTGCTTTAAGTGCATGTCATTTTAATATTTGGTAGGAAAAAGCTATGCTAACGAAACCAGCAGAATCTAGCAACCCTGTGGCAAGGGCAACAGTAAACAAAGCCTTGTGGACAACACATAGAACCCCAATAGATTGCATGCGGGCCTCAGGCCACCCACCAATGCTCTGGGTAATCAAGTCCTGATACTGCAAGGAGTTCCACATAGGAACACCCCTAGAGAGAGCTCCTAAAGGTCTAGCCACAAAGAGCTTATTGGAGGATCAAAATCTGAGGCTATGTCTACACATGCTCCTCACTTTCAGAAGGGACTTGTAAATGAAGTAGATTGAAAATGCTAATGAGGTCCTGATAGGAATATTCAGCCCCTTATTTGCATAATGGTAGCCACCCAAAGCATCAAAAGTGCTGCTTTCAAATTGCAAATTAGCCTCAAAACTAGCCTCAAAAGGAAACCCTGATTTCCACAGAACCCGTCTTCCCAAATGATGCTCTGTGTGTCGTTATGTAAATAAGGCATTGAATATTCATATAAGCACCTCATTAGCATTTCAACCCATTTCATTTACATGACCCTTCCGAAAGGGAGGGGCAGGTGTAGACTTAGCCTTAGTGTTTGCAGGAAAAAAATTTCAATCTGTTCAATGAAAACTGAAAAAAGTACTCAGTTTTACGGCTGTTTTTCTTGTTAGTATCTCATCGGCTAATACTGTAGCACGATGTCTGCACAGCAAACTCTACAGGCAAATGCTTACTGCCAACCAAAAAGAAAGACAATAAAAATACTTATAAGTAAATTCATCTTCTTTTTGTAATCTCAACAATACATAACAGCATTCCTGTAAATCTCATATTGTATATGCATATTATGTCAAACACAGAAACAAAAACTAAAGTTTAACATACACATTAATTTTTATGGTCACCTTCCTAGAATTTCTTTCCAAAAAGCATACAACTCTTTTACAGTTCTGGACATGGAATATTTTTATAATGCTTATAAACTTCTTCATCTTGCATTTGATTTTATCTAGTTAAATAGTATTTTTAAGAAATCCAGATTAAAAAACCTAAACAGTTGAAATATTTTTGAAATTTTATTATAATTTATACCCTGGCCCGTGTCAGAGGTACGTGCTTTGGCACACCTAGGCTACGTCTACACGTGAAGCCTACATCGAAGTAGCCTATTTCGATGTGGCGACATCGAAATAGGCTATTTCGATGAATAACGTCTACACGTCCTCCAGGGCTGGCAACGTCGATGTTCAACATCGACGTTGCGCAGCACCACATCGAAATAGGTGCTGCGAGGGAATGTCTACACGCCACAGTAGCACACATCGAAATAAGGGTGCCAGGCACAGCTGCAGACAGGGTCACAGGGCGGACTCAACAGCAAGCCGCTCCCTTAAAGGGCCCCTCCCAGACACACTTGCACTAAACAGCACAAGATCCACAGAGCCGACAACGAGTTGCAGACTCTGTGCATGCAGCATGAATCCCCCGCTGCAGCAGCAGCAGCCAGAAGCCCTGGGCTAAAGGCTGCTGCCCACGGTGACCATAGAGCCCCGCACGGGCTGGAGAGACAGCTTCTCTCAACCCCCCAGCTGATGGCTGCCATGGAGGACCCCACAATTTTGACGTTGCGGGACGCGGATTGTCTACACGGTCCCTACTTCGACGTTGAACGTCGAAGTAGGGCGCTATTCCGATCCCCTCATGAGGTTAGCGACTTCGACGTCTCGCCGCCTAACGTCGAAGTTAACTTCGAAATAGCGCCCGACGCGTGTAGCCGCGACGGGTGCTATTTCGAAGTTAGTGCCGCTACTTCGAAGTAGCGTGCACGTGTAGACACAGCCCTAGTGGGGTTTTTATCTCCTACAAATTTTTAAAAGAATTTTTAGAAAAACAAACATGAAACCAAAGTGCTCTGTATTTTTATTACTGCACTGTTTGTAATTATTTCCATTTTTTGGCAAATGGCATTTGCATGTACAACAGGATTTTAACATAAGAGCTACATCTACATGAGCCCCCCACACCCTTTCGAAAGAGGAAAGCTAATGAGATGCTTTGGAATATGCTAATGAGGCACTGCAATGAATAGGCAACACCTCATTAGCCTAATGGCAGCCAAGGCACTTTGAAAGTGCCGTTTTCGATTGCACACTGCTCATCTACATGGCATTATAGTATTTGGTTATAAGAATAAGGGGATTTTGAAGTGTGCAGGGTCCTTTCCAACAGGACCCCGTGTAGATGAGCCGGGTGCGATCAAGAGTGGCACTTTCGAAGTGCTGCGGACGCCATTATGCTAATGAGGTGTTGCATATTCATTGCAGTGTGTCATTAGAATCCCCCTTTTGAAAAAGGGGGCCTAGCGTAGACGTAACAAAGGTGAATAAGTTGTTTAGACTATTGTGATTTTTTCTATGGATTTGGCGTTTTCTAAATACAAGTAATGGTACAATCCATGAGCCCAAAAGCACACATTTTACAGGGACAGATGATAGAAAAGGGAATGGGATGTAACACAAACAAAGTGATGAGAGCTATGTGTACTACTATTTACTTGATTTGTTTTATTGCTTATTCACCCACACACAACCAGGAGTGAGGAAAGATTGGTTATTAGAAATATTTATGTTTAACACACTAAAATCCATTCCCCCCCACCCCATGGCTTTTGAAGTACACTTCATAACCTACGTTAACCTTGATAAGCTGATTTTGTATAACGCATCTTCCATTCAAAAATAAATGATTTGAGTTTGCAGAAACACATCTCCAGAAAGTTTACAAACTTCCATTTTCTTAATAAATAAATAAGTGAAGGACGTTTTCAATATACTGCCAACATCCCTTCCAGATCCTAAGTAGGACTTCAGAATGATCAAACAGACAGTGCCCCCAAGAATTTACCTAAATTAGACAATAACCCAGGACAGGTACTAATAGAGTAAACCCTTGATTTAATGGGCACCTCTTCCCCTATTAGTCCATTAATGCTGAAAGACCATTAAATGTGAGGGCTTATTTGTATTCACATAGCATGCCTCCCCCTCCCGCCCCAAGCCAGCCCCTCCCCAAAAAAATACTGTAAAATGGGCGACTCAACAGTACTGCTGGAGCCGCTGAGCTGGAACCTCATTAAGTCCTGGGCCACTGCCAAGGTTGGGGGAGCTGCCACCATGGCTGGAGCCTCCGCCACAGCTAGTGCTGTTGCTGCCGCCGGCAGAGCCAGAGCCACCACGCACTCCTCCCACTGGGCGAGAGACACGTATACAAAATGTCTTCTGCCTGCGTATTCACCCCATCCCTGGTGGAAGGAGCACACACGTGGTAGCTTCTGAAGCCACAGCGCAGAAGGCACTGTGGCTCCTCCAGCCGTGGTGGGATCCATGGCAGCAGCCCCAGCCACAGCAGGTCCTGCAGCTGCTCTGGCCCCTCCAGCAGCAGCTACAGTGAGTCACCAGCTGCTATGTATTTTCTTTGGGGGAGAGGGGGGCATGGTGGATTCAGCTGACTGGGGGAACAATGTTCCTGAATCAGGGTCTGCTAAATTGGGGGTTTACTAGAATATAGTTCTTCTGTTTAAATACTAATTCACAACAGACTTGACCAAAGCTCAATTTGTGTCCCTCACTTGAGTCTCTTGCCCTGATTCAGCAAAGACTTTATTAAGACTCCGGTGCCTTACTTTAACAAGAAGTCCCAGTAATGAATGAGATAACACTACAGAAGAGAATGAAGATATGGATTGGGGTGCATATACAGTACACACTGAAATATTGCTACTCATTCCAACGCTAGCCAACAGAAGCATTTAAATGCAAGAAAAATCCATAACCTAAATCACATTATAAAATAATGACAGAAAAACCATGGAAAAGTTGGGATTGTTTAAGGTTTTGTGGCCAACCACATGCTGTAGAAATAAATCTTCAAGGTACAGCCTGAAAATGCTTTTGTCTGAGCTAAATAGTTGTCAACCTAGTTAAAAGATAGCCGTTGAATATATTACTGATTAATTTAGGTCTTACACTTTTGGTCCTTGTCCAAATAATTTTTAAAAACAGCATTATAAAAGGTAAGGATACAATTTGATTAAATAAAACCAAGACTAAAAAGTTGTAATGAATTCAACAAGCATTACTACAAGATGGCTAACCTCAGGCACACACAAACACTGAACAAGTCCAAATGGAACTGCTAATTATGCTTTTGTTATTGTTTTGTAGCTATGGCAACACCAAAATCAACTGTAGGACTAAGACACTCAGGGTCAGAGTGGGGAAGAGTGAGATTTACATTGTTGGGAACACAAAATACAAGTTGTACTGTATAAAAATGAAAAGAATTAAGTAGAACTTTTTTAAGATACTAACAATGTAGTAAATAAGTCTTTGACTCTGTTTTTACTGCCTTCTCGAGCAGACTTGCTATGTGTGTCATCTTAATCAACCCAGTGTCAGTTTTCAAAGTTCATTTCAAAAACACTGTCCCTTGGCAGATGTCTTTCAATGTCCACTTCCCGAGGGAAATTATAAGTAGGCTTGTTGATTAAACAATAATAGAATACCATTTATCGAAATACTTTGGGGGTTTTCTACATTTTCAAATACATTGATTGCAATCACAACATAGACTATAAAAGTGTAAATTGCTCACTTTATTTATACTTGTACTGTACAAAGCAAAAGAAATTATGTTTTTCAGTTCATCTAATACCGCTACTGCAATGAAATCTTTTTATCACGAAAGATGAACTTACAAAATAATGTACAGAAATAACTGAATTCAAAAATAAAACAGTGTAAAACTTTAGAACCTAAAGACTACTCAGTCCTATTTCTTATTCAGCCAATTGCACAAGTTTGGTTAGAATTTGCAGGTAATGTTGCCCACTTCTTGTTCATCATGTAACCTGAAAGTGAGAACAGCACATGGCTCTTTGTAGATGATGTGGCAAGAAAGTTACATGGCAGATATGCTAAAAATTCCTATGTCCCATCATGTTAGAACCACCATTCCAGGGAACTTGTGACCATGCTGATGATGGGTTCTTCTCAATAATAACCCAAAGCAGCGCAAACTGACCCATGTTCTTTTTCATCATGAGTCAGATGCCGTTAACAAATGGTTCATTTTCTCTGTTTGGTGGCTCAGGTTCTGTAGTTTCTACATCAGAGTGTTGCTCTGTTAAGACTTCTGCCTCACACCTCATCCTCAGACTTTCAATGGGACTTCAGAGACTTAAATTTCAGGTTGAGTGCTGTAACTATTTTTAGAAATTTCATATTGGTACCTTTTCTTTGTTCTATTTGCTGTAAATGTATTCTAAAAATGAATAGGTGCTGAGACATCATACAAGACTGCTATAACATGAAAAATGGGGCAGGATGCGGGCACAATAGAATAGATGACATACAAGTTCAGTGACAAATTTAATTAATGAATTTTTAATGAGTGTAATCAGCATGGAAGCATGTTAGCTGGAATGATGACCAAAACACAAAAGGACATCCCAATGTTTAGTATGTCTGGCACATAAATACCTTGCAACAGTAGCTACTAATGTGCCATGCGAACAGGTGTTCTCACTTTCATGTGACATTGTAAACAAGCGGGCAGGGGCATTTCCCATAAATGTATACAAATTTGTCTCTCAACGATTGGCTGAACAAGAAGTAGAACTTGAAGGCTCTAAAACTTTACATTACTTCACTTTTGAGTGCAGTTATTTAACAACAAAAAAAGCTATGTTAGTAAGTTACACTTTCATGACAAAGGAATTATAGTGCAATACTTGTATGAAGTGAAATGAAAAACACTATTTGGATTACTCAGGTTCTTGCAGGACACAAATGCACAATCCTAACACGCATCTTACACCAGTAGAATATCTTGCATCTCATAAAAAGGAAAGATTGTAATTTTATACTTGAGCTACAACAGTTACAGGTAAACCCTGATTTTAGGAACATCTCAAGGAACTGCTTAAGTCTTCATGAAAGGCAAAGCTTCATACTATGACTCTCAGATATACCATCAGCTCTGAGTTTTGCATTACAAGGAGTATGGGATTTGTGAGCAATTCAAAACATCAACCACCAACCCAAGAATTTAGCTGCAGAATTAGATTGCTAAAAAACGGCAAGGGTCCCATTTCACTTAGAAGTTGCTGACACAGTTTAGTATCAACTTAGTTATATCAGTTGTTACACCTACATCTAAATAACCAATGCAGATAAACAGGCATAAACATAGTGCATTCAGACCACATCTTGGGAACTGCCAAATAATTTAATTTTGGTCTACAGTAGTGTTTAAAGCTTGGCAACTAATAGAGCTGCACAGGTAAATACAGAAGCTATACTTCTACAGCAGAAACAGTAGAGCGTGCAGGTTTGAATGAGGAACAGGCACCTCTACCTACAATGAAATAGTTAATGTGAGGACTTACAGTCATTATGACCTTCTCCATTGCACTACAGAGTCAGACAGCCTCAGGTTATATCACAGATTGCACTTTGTTCACCTCAAATCTAATTGGTATGCAAATTCTAAACACCTCTATTTTGAAAACTCCACTACAAAATATATTTTATTTTGTGTTTTTCAGATTGAAAAAGCTAATTGACCAGGAAACAGCTTATCAGGTAAAAAAAGAGAAGGAAAACAACAAGAAAATAAATAAATTGAAAGAAGAACTTGCCAAGCTGAAAACTTTTGCTTTGATGGTGGTAGATGAACAGCAAAGACTGACAGAACAGTTGAATCAACAAAGTCGTCAGATCCAAGAGCTAACCATTTCTGCAGAGCAATTACACGAGAAACTCACCATTGCTGAAGCAAGAGCCCAAGAAGAGAAGCAGAAAGCAATTAGGCTGGAAGCAGAATTGCAAGCCCAAACCAATAAGATATCCCAACAGCAAGAAATAATGATGGCCAAACTAACTAATGAAGAAAGCCATAATCGCCAGCTCCGGTCAAAATTAACAGCACTCACTCGACAAATTGATGAATTAGAGGAAACTAATAAGTCTTTACGAAAAGCAGAGGAAGAATTACAAGACCTAAGGGAAAAAATAAACAAAGGAGAATGTGGCAATTCCACTCTTATATCTGAAGTGGAAGAATTACGGATACGTGTCTTGGAAATGGAAGGCAAGGACGAAGAGCTCATAAAAATGGAAGATCAGTGTAGGGAGCTTAACAAAAAACTAGAAAAAGAAGCAGCACAAAACAAGAACTTTAAAGCAGAAGTTGACAAACTCAACAAAAGAATTATGGAGCTAGAGAAATTAGAAGATGCTTTCAACAAGAGCAAACAAGAATGTTATACTCTGAAATGCAATCTAGAAAAAGAAAAAATGTTAACAAAGCAATTGTCTCAGGAACTGGAAGGCTTAAAAGCTAGAATTGAAGAGCTTGAAGCCATTGAAATCAAGTTAGAAAAAACAGAATGCACACTCAAGGAAGATTTAACTAAATTAAAAACATTAACAGTTATGCTTGTGGATGAACGAAAAACCATGAGTGAAAAAATAAAGCAAACAGAAGAAAAGTTACAAACTGCAACTGCCCAGCTTCAGGTGGAGCAAAACAAAGTGATGTCAGTTACAGAAAAACTAATTGAAGAAAGTAAAAAGGCACTGAAATCAAAATCTGATGCAGAGGAAAAAATATCCAGTGTAACAAAGGAAAGAGACGAACTGAAAAACAAACTGAAAGCAGAGGAGGAGAAAGGAAATGATCTCTTTTCCAAGGTAAATATTCTACGGAAGAGGCTTCAGTCACTAGAAGCCATTGAAAAAGAATTTCTTAAAAATAAACTCAAAGAGACTACTAAACCAAGCACGTGCTTACAGCAGGAGGACAACAAGATTAAAGAACTTGCCCAAGAAGTTGAGAGGCTGAAAAATAAACTGAAAGAAATGAAGGCCATAGAGGATGATCTCATGAAAACTGAAGATGAATTTGAGTCTCTAGAGCGAAGGTACATCAATGAACGAGACAAAGCTATATTTCTATCAGAAGAACTGGAGAACGTGAAAATGGAACTGGCTAGGTATAAATTAGCAGAGAAAGCAGAGTGCAACCAAGAACAGTGGCTTTTCAAAAAACTTAAAGAAGAAGAAGCAAAGTCAGGGCACCTGTCTAGGGAGGTAGAAGCACTGAAAGAAAAAATTCATGAATACATGGCCACAGAAGACATAATATCTCATCTACGGGGTGATCATACGGTCCTACAGAAGAAACTCACCCAGCAAGAAAACAAAAACAGAGAGCTAGCCAGAGAAACTGATAACCTTACCAAAGAATTAGAGCGATACAGACGCTTCAGTAAGAGCCTTAGACCTACTCTTAACGGAAGGAGAATTTCTGATTTGCAGGTTCTCTCTAAAGAAGTCCAAACAGATCCAGCAGACAGCGAACCTCCTGATTACAAGAGTCTTGTTCCTTTAGAACGAGCAGTCATAAATGGGCAGTTGTATGAAGAGAGTGATAATGAAGATGAAGACAATGATGAGGAGCAAACGGTGTCTTTCAAATGCAATTCATCTATTGCAAATGCAGTAAACAAAAAGTTATGGATCCCATGGATGAAGTCCAAAGACAGCCATCCTCAAAATGGAAAAATTCACAGCAAACAGAATGGAAATTGTACACAGCCACGAGACTTAGTTTTAAGTCACACGCCTGGTCAACCGCTTCATATAAAGGTTACTCCAGACCATGGACAAAATACAGCGACCCTTGAAATAACAAGCCCTACTACAGACAGTCCTCACTCTTACACCAGTACAGCGGTTATACCAAACTGTGGCACACCAAAGCAAAGAATAACCATTATTCAAAATGCCTCCTTAACGCCTTTAAAATCAAAATTAACTGATAGTTACATGACTCCAGAGCAAACCATGTCACCTATTACATTGGCTACTTTTGCAAGGTCTCAAACTCCTGAATCATGTGGCTCAATAACACCAGAAAGAACAATGTCTCCGTTGGCTCTTACAGGTTCTTCAAGTTCTCCAGACCAAATGCTTTCTCCAGAGCCTTTGGAAATTGGTGCCAAGCATACTGTTTTCAGAGTGTCCCCAGACAGGCAAACATCATGGCACTTTCAAAGATCTAACAGCACTGGATCAAGTGTAATAACTACTGAGGATAATAAAATCCATATTCATTTAGGAAGTCCTTATGTTCAGGCTCTTGCTAATTCAGCAAAACCTTGTACTTCAATTCAGGACAACAGAACTCCAGCACTAACTAATGGAACACCCACTAAACCTGCTAGTAAAATCATGAGCAGTATCACTATCACACCAACTGCAACTCCTCTCCCACGACAATCACAAATTACAGTAAGTAATATCTATAACTGATTCCCATCCGTACTGATTCCCCTGCCAGCAACCCATCCTATTTTTCATCCCAGCAAGAATTATTCGGAACACCCCTTTTATTTTTGGAGAGATCTGTGCATGAACTGTACAATGCTATTTGGAACTAACGTTAAGTTTTGCCTGCTTAGTCATATTGAGTGTGCACTTACTGTATATCTTTTCACAGAAATATCTTTATGTAAAATTTTAGTCTTCCACTTGTATAAATACATCTTTGTGTATTTCCATTTTTTGAAACTCACATTACTTTTGATTGCTAGGTGTCTTGGTGAAATATTTTAACATTACCAGAAAACAGTAAATCATTGGTTGTTTTTACCATTGCTTGCAGATTTTGGTTTTTTGTTCTTTCGGGAGGGAGGTGCACTTGTTTTATATTTTTGCGCATATGACAGCTTTTTATTTTAAATCCTTGAAATGCTTGCTACGTGCAGATCAGAATGTTTTCATGACCTTCCTTCCATTACTCAATTTCTCCAAGCCTCATTTTTTTTTTTTGGATCAAACACACACACAAAATCACATGTACAGTACCAATTTTAAGTTCATGATGCACAAGTCACATGTTTTGGAGTATGTCAATCACTGAGGACTTTATGGGTGTGGATTTTTTCAAACACTTTTTTTCCATTCTGTTAAAACTTCATCTGTTTCCTCCTTCAAATCTCTCTGTTGTAATTGGGTTGAGTTGAGATCACAGATTTTTTTGTTTTCTGTAAAGCAAACTTCGTCTACATTAAAAATATAAATATGTAAAGACCTTAAGGACCATGGATGTTAGGAGGACCAGAAACCCCAGGTTGGGAGGTTAGTAAGGGGAGCCCAAATGCCTCAGACAGGGGAGCCCAATGGGGCTTCTGTCCCTGGCTAGAGATGACTGCTGGCAGGAGCTGGCCTCTGCAGGGCCAGGGCTGCACCTGGTGCTGGGACCATGCAGGCAGCCCAGCCATGGCCACACCAGTAGCGCAGCCAGAGCATCATCAAGCGCCCACTAGGTGCGGGCTGTGCCTACAACCTGGCCGGTCCAGAGCCAGCCTCTGGGCTGGGACTGGGCTGGTGCCTGCAGGGTAGTGCAGTGTCCAGAACCCTGGCCAGGGCTGGAGGTGGTCTCTGCAAGGCCTGGGCCATGCCTGCAGTTCTGGGACCATGGCAGCAGCTCAGTTGGGGCAGAGCTGGTGCCCACCAGGCCAGGAATGGGGCCATGTCCACCACTGGGCTGGAACCAACCTCTGCAGCTCGCACCCAGAAATGGCTGAGCCAGTATTGGCCCAACAGAGACCACGATCCAGCAGGAGGTAAGGGGGCCCCAGGGCTGGGGGGGGATTGGGAAGGAGTGGGCAGCAGACTTCCCTTTGTCCGTGAAATTCCCTCCTCCAGTTGGGTCCCAAGGGTGACAGATGAAGGAGGTGAAGCCTGTAGTACAGTACCACTATTTAGACAAAACTGAGTCACACACAACAGTGCTGGATGCTATATTGGTACATATAAATGACAAATAGTAACAATAGCTTCTGAAGAATATTACATAGAGTGAAACCAGAGCTTCAGTTTGAATTATTTATAAGGCCAAAAGGTCTTAAATTCTCTCTCGACATCTCTCTCATTATCTCAATAAAGAATTACTGCTGAAATTCACTCTTTTGAAAATAGCTTTTTAAAGAGAATCAATTTGAATTACACGTTTAGAAAAAAAAAAGTCTTTTCATGACATTGCTAATTATTATCAAGATATTTTTGCTTAAATTGAATCTGGGTATTTTATAAATCACAGCTCAAGGCAAATTGGACAGAATAAAGCTATTCATTCCCATGATTGCAAACAGTGATATTAATTGTACTTCAAGCCCTGATTCTGCAAAAGACGTCAAAAGCATGAATGAAAACTGAATGGAGAGTTAATGATTATGACAGAAGACAGTGGCTAACTGTAAAAGAAAAAGGAAAACACAAAAATGTATATTGATAATTAGCAAATGATGGAAAAAATAGAGCTCAGGAGAGTTTCAATTAAATCAAATTTTAAAGAAGTGCACTAGAGCACTATTAAAAAGATTTAAGCTACACAAGATAGTGTGATGACCGGGAGAACCGTATGGTGACTTGGCTGCCTGGTGCAAAGATTGCGGATCTCTCGAGGCATCTAGATAGACTAATGCGTAGTGCTGGGGAGGAGCCAGTGGTTGTGGTACACGTTGGTACCAACGACATAGGAAAGGGTAGGAGAGACGTCCTGGAGGCCAAATTTAAGTTGCTAGGAAAGAGACTGAAATCCAGGACCTCTATGGTGGCACTCTCAGAAATGCTTCCCGTTGCACGCGCAGGGCCAGATAGGCAAGCAGAACTTCAGAGTCTCAATGCATGGATGAGACAATGGTGTACAGAGGAGGGGTTTAGATTTATTAGGAACTGGGGAGACTTTTGGGAAATGGGGAGCCTATACAGGAAGGATGGGCTCCATCTAAACTAAGGTGGATCCAAACTGCTGGCACTAAGCATTAAAAAAGGTCACAGAGCAGTTTTTAAACTAAGAAATGGGGGAAAGCTGATTGGTGCAGAGGAGCACGTGGATCGGGCAGAAACTTCTGTTCGAGGAGAATCCATCGATAGAGATATTCTAGGCTTTAGTAAAAAAGAGAGGAGGGGAGATATCAAACAATGGGCTAGATCAGACAAACAATCATGTATAAAAGAATCTAATACATCTGGGATGGGAAGACAAGCAGAGGCAAATCTTTAAAATGCTTCTACACAAATGCTAGAAGTCTGACTAATAAAACAGGTGAACTAGAGTACCTTGTATTAAAGGAGGAAATTGGCATAAATTGGCATCATGGAAACCTGGTGGAATGAAGACCGTGTATGGGACACAAATCATACCAGGATATAAAATATATCGGAAGGACAGAATGGGCCGTGTGGGTAGCGGAGTGGCACTGTATGTGAAAGATAACATGGAATCAAATGTAATAAGAATTTTAAACAAATCAAAATGTTCCCTAGAATCACTATGGATAATAATTCCAAGCTCTACTAAGAACACAGCAGCAGGGATATATTATCAACTGCCTGATCAGGACAGTGATGTTGAAATGTTAAGGGAGATTAGAGAGGCTACCAAAATAAAACACTCAATAGTAATGGGGGATTTCAATTATCCCCATACATGTCACATTAGGACGAGATGCAGAAATAACATTTCTCAATGCTGTTACTGACTGCTTCTTGGAGCAGCTGGTATGGGAACCCATGAGGGGAGGGGCAATTCTCCATTTAGTAGTGAGTGGAGCACAGGATCTGGTCCATGAGGTCACTATTACGGGACCACTTGGGAATAGTGATCATAATGTAATAAAATTTAATATTCCTGTGACGAGAAAAACACTCCAGCATTTAAGTTCAAAAAGGGGAATTATGCAAAAAATGAGGAGGTTACTTAAACAGAAATTAAAAGCCAGAGTGACTAAAACAAAAACCCTGCAAGCTGCATGGAAGCTTCTCAAAGAAACTATAATAGAGGCCCAACTTAAAAGCTTACCCCAAATTAAAAAACATACTAAGAGACCGAAAAGAGAGCCACCATGGGTTAACAGCCATGTAAAACAAGCAGTGGGAAATAAAAAGGAATCCTTCAAAAAGTGGAAGGCAAATCCTAGTGAGGTAAATAGAAAGGAACATAAACACTACCAAATTAAGTGTAAAACTGTAATAAGGAAAGCCAAAAAAGATTTTGAGGAACAGCTATCCAAAAGCTCAAAAACTAATAACAAAATGTTTTTTAAATACATTAGAAGCCTGCTAAAAATTTTAACCAGTGGGTCCCCTAGACACTACAAATACAAAAGGAGCAATCAAGATGATAAAGCCATTGCAGAGAGACTAAATGATTTCTTTGCTTCAGTCTTCACGGCTGAGGATGTTGGGGAGATTCCCAAACCTGCACCATTTTTTGTGGGAAATTAAACTGAGGAACTGTCCTGGATTGAAGTCTCATTAGAGGAGGTTTTGGAACAAATAGATAAACTTAATGTTAACAAGATCACCAAGACTGGATGGCATTCATCCAAGGGTTCTGAAAGAACTCAAATGGGAAATTGCAAAACTATTCACACTAGTTTGTAATCTGTCCTTTGGATCAGCTTCCGTACCTAATGACTGGAAGATAGCTAATGTGACACCAATACTTAAAAGGGCTCTAAAGATGACCCTGGCAATTACAGATCAGTAAGTCTAATGTCAGTTCCGGGCAAATTAGTTGAAACAACAGTAAAGAATAAAATTGTTAGGCACATAGAAGAACACAATTTGATGTGCAAAAGTCAACATGGTTTCTGCAGAGGGAAATTGCATCTTACTAATCTGTTAGAGTTCTCTGAAGGGGTTAACAAACGTGCAGACAGGTGAGATCCAGTGGATATAGTATACTTAGATTTCCAGAAAGCCTTTGACTAGGTGCCTCATCAAAGGCTCTTATGTAAATTAAGTTGTCATGGCATAAGAGGGAAGGTCCTTTCATGGATTGAGAACTGGTTAAAAGACAGGAAACAAAGGGTAGGCATAAATGGTAAGTTTTCTGAATGGAGAGAGGTAACTAGTGGTGTTTCCCAAGGGTCAGTCCTAGGACCACTCCTGTTCAATTTATTCATAAATGATCTGGAGAAGGTGGTGAGCAGTGAGGTGGCAAAGTTTGTAGATGACACTAAACTGTTCAAGACAGTCAAGACAAAAGCAGACTGTGAAGAACTAAGTGATTGGGCAACAAAATGGCAAATGAAATTCAAATGTGAATAAGTGTAAGGTAATGCACGTTGGAAAAAAGTAACCCCAACTATACTTACAATAGGATGGGGGCTAATTTACCTATAACTAATTAGGAAAGAGATCTTCACGTTATCGTGGATAGTTCATTGCAAACATCCACACAGTGTGCAGAGGCAGTCAAAAATGTAAATAGGATGTTAGGTATTATTAAAAAAGGGATAGAAAATAAGACAAGGAGTAGCTTACTGTCCCTATATAAATCTATGTTACGCCCACATCTTGAATACTGTGTACAGATGTGGTTTCCTCACCAAAAAAAAAAAAAAAAAAGATATCCTGGCACTGGAAAAGGTTCAGAAAAGGGCAACTAAAATGATTAGGGGCTTGGAACAGGCCCTGCATGATGAGAAGCTAAAAAGATTGGGACTTTTCAGTTTAGAAAAGAGCAGACTGAGGAGGGACATGATAGAGGTATAATAAAATTATGACAGGTGTGGAGAGGGTGAATAAGGAGAAGTTATTTACTTGTGCCCATCATACAAGAACAAGAGGACACCAAATGAAATTAATGGGTAGCAGGTTTAAAACTGCCAATTCAAAATGAACATTAGATCTCTATGTAACTAATTTTCAACTTATGCCATTAAGATCCTATACGTATGAACATTTGCATCAGTGCATACCTCTGCATTAATCCCCAATATTCTGGCAGAATATTTTAGAACATTGAGAACATTTGCAAGTACCGGAAATGCCAGCGTCCTTATTAGCTTTACATTCTGCTTTTATTTTAAAATTACGTAGAAAACCACATACCATTTTGCATTTACATTCTAAGCAGATACACAGAGGTTTCCCGAAGAGCTCATGAAGGTAGTCGAAAAAGGCAGCTATTCACCTAAATAGTAGGCATCCTTCAGTCTGCATAGACTATGAAACGTGCCCTTTAAAGTTTCAATTGAGGACTTAATTTACAGCGTCTATTCTGACTATAAAGACCCACACGAGAGTGACAGTCCTTGCTGCATCTCTTGAAGATGTAGTAGGTGTCTGGCAAGTCCTTATTGTGCTTTCTGTGCACTCGCTTCTCCTCTGCTAGCTGTCTGATCTTCAACTCGCCCTTCTGAAGGCCCTTGTGTAACCCCTGCCTCCATCTGCTGCGGTCGTCTGCTAGTTCTTCCCAGTTGTCCAGCTCGATGTCTACCTCTCTGAGGTCTCTCTTGCAGACATCTTTGTAACGCAACTGGGGGCGTAAAGGAGGTCTTTTGCCAGAAGCTAGCTCACCATACAGGATGTCTTTTGGAATCCTTCCATCATTCATCCTGTGGACGTGGCCAAGCCAGCGGAGTCGATGCTGCCTGAGGAGGGTGTGCATGGTTGGGATTCCAGCTTGCTCGAGGAAGGCGGTGTTGGTCACTCTGTCCTTCCATGATATTCCAAGGATGCGCCTGAGGCAGCGCAAGTGGAAGACGTTCAGCCTCTTTTCCTGGAGGGCATACAGGGTCCAAGTCTCGCTGCCGTAAAGGAGGGTGCTGAGGATGTAGGCTTTGTAGACTTGCATTTTGGTGTGAGTGTACAGCTTGTTGTTATTCCACACACTCTTGCTGAGTCTGGACAGAGTTGTGGCCGCTTTTCCGATCCTCCTATTTAGCTCAGTGTCCAATGACAGGGTGTCAGTGATGGTGGACCCGAGGTAAACGAACTCGTGGACGACCTCTAACGTATAGTTGTCAATGCTGATTGATGGGGATTCAGCAACATCCTGACCGAGTACGTTTGTCTTCATTAGGCTGATGGTAAGCCCAAAGTCCTTGCACGCTTTGGAGAACTGATCCAGCAGTTTTTGAAGCTGGTCTTCTGTGTGAGACACTACAGCAGCATCATCTGCGAACAGCATGTCTCTGATGAGGACTTCTCGCACCTTAGACTTAGCTTTCAGCCTTGCAAGGTTAAACAGTTTCCCATCAGATCTTGTGTGCAGCAAGATGCCCTCTGTTGAAGATCCAAAGGCATGCTTCAGGAGGAGTGCGAAGAAGATCCCAAACAATGTCAGAGCAAGCACGCATCCTTGTTTGACGCCGCTCCTGATTCTGAAAGCATCTGATAACGCATTATCAGATGCTATTCACCTAAGCAGATTTTCAATATAGGGCCCAGGGACGGATAGCTCAGTGGTTTGAGCATTGGCCTGCTAAACCCAGGGTTGTGAGCTCAGTCCTTGAGGGTGCAATTTAGGGGTCTGCGGCAAATAGATTTAAAAAAAAAAAAAAACCTGTCAGGGATGGTGCTTGGCCCTGCCAAGAGGGCAGGGGACTGGACTCAATGATCTCTGAAGGTCCATTCCAGTTTTATGAGATGTGCGTCTCCACCTGTGTAGCTTAGTTGATTAGCAACAAGCAGGCAGTAATCTGTTACACTGTCTTCCAAAAAATTAATTATACAACATGAATTAAGTTAGTCATTCCTAATAAGCACTCATGTCCTTTGGGCAAATTGTCCAGTTCTTCTCGGTCACAAATTGCAAAGAGAATGGGGATGCCTAGTCTTAGGGAACATCTACACTGTAGCTAGAGGTATAATTCCAGGCTGCGTAGGTCCACTAGCTTTGGTGCCATTATATCCGTGACCCAAAAACTGCAGTGTGGCAGCAGTGATATGGATTAGCCACCTGAATACTTATTGAAGGCCTCATACATGACTTGAGCAGCTCTCCCATGCCACTATCCATCCCACTGCAGGTAAACAGTCGTAAGGTTGATTCGTTTGGGGAAACAGATGCTTACAACTCAAGTTTACAGCTTCAAATAGCATCTTGCAGTTCAGACGTTTAGGCAATCTTCTTCACCTTCCGCACGTAAAAAGAGATCCTCATGTTTCTAATGAGCATGCCGAAGGGGGAAGCGAGCTTGACAATATTCTTACATAACACAAAGAAGCAGTGTAAGATTAAAAGCAAGATGGGCTGCTCTATTCAGTTCCATACTTTTTTTTTCCCTGTGGAAGTAAACTATCCTCTACCCACAACCCTTTGACATTAAGAAATGAGCAAAGTGAAATTTATAGATTATATCAGATTAGATTATATAATTATTAAATAAACTGTTTCTAGAGCAGGTACGCCCAAAAGTTTTCCCAAAAAGAAAGTTCAACTAACTCTGTTCTATCTTGCTCATAAGACAAACAGTAAGGATCACTAGCATTCCAAGGTGATTCTTACCTGTCTCATCCTATGTTGACACCAACTTGTTCCCTGAGCTTTCAGTGAGCCCTTCTTCTAATAATCTTTGAACAAATTCTCCCTTTCCCCTAGATACAGAGTCAAACCTTCAGGGAAGGAAGACAGGGGTTAACTGGATACAAAAAAGGAAGAAGAGGTAGCACTCCACTACATCTCACCCATTTGAGCACCCTTCTTTAATGGCCAACATGACGGTGCCATGTGTACTCAACTACATCCTCCCATGACATGCACCCTAGATTCTCACTTTGAAGATAAGGAAGATGGGAGCTGCTGGGTACTCAGGTCACTTGAAAGTCAAGCCACTTATTTAGATGTCTAAATAAGGGGGAGGGATGGGGGAAGGAGTATAATTTTAGGCACGCAGATTTGAAAACTGTGGTCTAGTTTATTCTGGAGGAGAGCCAGCCTAGTAGCACAGCGGTGCTTTCTACTGTTTTGCAAGAAACATACTTTTGACCTTTGGTCCCTGTCTCCTGGTAGGGGGTGTGGGTGGGGTGGGGGTGGAATCACAGGTTAATATACTGCAGAAGCAAAGTGCTCATGATGAATGAGAGGCATTGCCTGACATTATTCAACAACAAACCTCAATAGCCAATTAAGAAGATGGATTGATGAAAACAGAAGGTACAGCTAAATCCTTCTTTTCTAGACGCACCCTAGAAAACAGTGTCTGGAGACAGACTACAGCTGTTAAGAAGAAAAAAAGGGAGACATCCGATATCTCTTACAAGGTTTTAAAAGGCATTCTATCACACACATGAAAAAAAAATGTCAAGTTACTATATGGCAGCACAGAATGATTATAATAAAACTGATGCTGCTGGATTGGCATAGAGATGGAGGAACCATGCGCACAAAGATTAGGAAACATCAGCTACTGAGACACATAAAAGCTGACTGAAGTCCTGAATCTCCAGACTTAGGCAATGGGTAGAACAAATATTCTTACCAAGAAACAAACAAGGAAAGATCTTAAGAGCTCAAAGCAGCATGGATGGGTGCAAAAGAGATATTTTAATGCTCAAATCAATTATTGTGAAAGGGAAACCACCCCAGAAACTGAAGGCTTTGACAAATACCTGTGAAATTTTATTACAAGGACAAATCCCACAATCAATAAACCACAGAGTATTACTGCACTCTCTGCATGACAGCATAGAGCCTCCTGGGCCAAAATGCTGAGGGAACTGAAGCACAGAGAGACACACTGAAAATAATCAGCTTAGGTGACTAAATATTATTCATAACAGGGGACAGAGTGGAAGTCACATGTGAAGAGGTTTTCAATACATCAAAAACAGCTTTTATCTTGCTGGTGGCTTCTCACTTAATTATTGTCACTCCCCTCGAAAATACATAGCACATAACATTTTCATTGTCAGAGTACAGTACTACAATTAATGTTCACAGAATCTCTCTAAGGAAGGTAAGAAACAATATCTTAATTTTGCAACAGGAGAAAATGAGAGAGAGAGAGAGACTTTCAAAGCACCAGAACAAGACAGCCTAGGACAAGATTAAAACTCAGGAGTTCTTAAACTCATACTCAAACCATTACAGGCCTTGTTTCTCTCTTAGAAGTGAACACTACCAATGAACAAAAAAACCCACACACTACCATCTTGCCTTTGTGTAGTGTAAAAAAAACTTTTAAAATGTGGATTTCAAAAGTGTTAAAACTTTACCCTGAAATCTACAGATCTTCCCGAGAAATAAAAATGTGGATCCCACTTCTGAGCTCTTTGATGCAGAGGTTATTATTTTCCAAATACTTGTGCACTAACCAACATAACAGAGACTCAACATAGTTCATCTCTGTGCTACCACAAAGTATGCTAAACAAAAATGGAGGGGGGAAATATACATTTAGTTTTTTGCTTGAATAAACAATCCCAATACTGAAGAAAATTCTGCTTTAAAATATATTTATGTTTAGCCCTATGGCTTCATAAGCTTCTTGGCGGGTGGGGAAGCAAAAAGAGAGAAACCAGAGAGCAAGTGTGGAAAACTGACACACTTTTTTGTTTTTAATCAGGGGATGGAGTTGGAATTGCCTATATAAGACAAAGCCCCTATATCAGGACATCTGGCCACCCTAATCTGTTTGAAAACAGAACACTGTAAAAAAAGTTAGCACACAATCCTTAGTTGCCCAGAATCTGCACAAAAGAATCACTGCTGCCAACAATCTTATGAAAGGAATAGATAAACAGATTTAAACCAAGAGGAAGTGGGTTTACTGAAAACATTACATTACCAATGTACATGGAGGTAATAGCCAAGTGTCAATACTTCCCTCTGCTGGATACAATCAACCCTACTTCAGAATTGGCATTTTAGGGACCAGCTCAGAGGGAAAAAGTCCTCTAAATAAATTACTAACAGAAAATGGAGATTTCCCTTTAAACCAAACTGACACCCTTCTTTTGTAGCACAGGTGTGCCTTCACTAGAAAATGAGATTGCATTTAAAACACAACTTTTAACCACGGAGGAAAGTGACACAAAAATCCCAGCACACAAGAATAAAATATGTGTCACCATATCTGCTACTCCTCAGGTAAACCCTGGTCCATGTAGAACATACTCAGGGATCGATGAGGATGACTTGAAGATAGGCATAAATTGTCTTTGTTTATACTGACCAGTCAGCAGGGTGTCAATTAACTCAAGTTTAAAGCTGATAAAATATCCTAGTTAAAACAAACCAAAAGAAAAGGAGGATAAATAAGATTCTGATTGCTAAGGCTTTTGAAAGGGACTCAGGCTAGGTTGGCTTCTATTCCTAACTCTGCCCATCTCCTTGTGTGACCTCTCTGAGCCTCAGATCCCAACCACCAAAATGGGGATATTAAAACTTGCCTTTTTTTTTTTTTTTAAAAGAAAATCAAGATGCTCAGATATTGTGGAGATGAGCAACACAGAAAAGCCTATAAAATATTTTGATATGCCAGGTCTCCTGTGTGGCTGAGGGTTAGACAAAGCTCATGGCACGTGTGCAGAAACTGCGTATACTTTCAACACAAATTCTCTTTCTGAACAGCACAAATTCATTATATTAAGCAGTTCAATTCTTCCTTCACCCCCAGCTGTAAATGAAACACTATAATAAAAATCAAAATACACCAGGGGCATCATATGCACTGTAAAGCAAAAATCAAAACACCAAAGGTTATTACAACTAATCTTTTTCCAATCCTCTCCTCCTCTAACTTTAACTCAACAGTTAAAAATGGCACAATCCAAGAGTATTTAGTTCCACAGCATGAGCTGTCCAGTGCATGCAGAATTCTAGGGTTAGAATAATACAGTGAGCCAACTGGCTCAACACTTATGGTGCTTGATAATACGGGAATAGTGATCCAGTCATACTGCAACAGTTAAGGACCTGTCAGCATTTCTACAGAGACACCAGTTTCTGAGGCATCTACAATTCAATCATAAAAACATGTTCCAGTTTAAAACCTGGCATGCGGGCCTGAATACACAGGAACATTTTTTGTTGTTGTTGTTGATACATTCTGTACACAATTCAAAACTTAAATAAGTTTTTCCCAAGGATTTTAAAAAGCCAATATGCATTTTCAGTGTAAAAGCTCTCATCACATTGCAGAAATGGCTTTACTGATATCTTCCTTTCCCACTACTAATTATAACAACAAATAAATTGTAATGACAAATTAATGGCACGCACAGATCAAAAAATACAATCCCTGTGTAATCCATGTCCAAAGGTACCTTGGAACACAAGCAGTCACATCACAATGGGTATCGCTATCTTTCGTGAAGCATTTTATCAAGGAGAACAAACTATAATCAACCCCCACTTTACATATGAGAAAACAGGTGCAGAAAGGTGAAGTGATTTGGCCAGCAAGAAAGTGAATCAACAGCATAGCCAGAATTAAAAACACAGGGATCTAGATTCTCCATTCCGCACCTTAAACATGCATACCAGACTGTAAGGTCTTCTTCATGGGCACTGCCTCTGTAGTTTGAATAATGAAAATGCAAAAAACCGTGAAGAGCAATTTTTGAGAAGAAAAGCATTGTGTAAATTCACTAGGCTGACTACACATGAAAAAGACAGGCCATATTTTGAACTGAGACATGACCAGGTTCCATTAAATTAGATGATTAATAACTACAGAGAAATATGGTTGCAGATTCGTTGTTTGTGCTACTATAACTAAAATAGTTTTGTTCATTCCTCTCTCCAGAGGTATTAATGCTAAGCAATCTAAAGCCTGTTTTGTACAAGTATTTAAGAAAAGCTACTGAGCATTACTAGATTCCTATTCATTCAAGGATGCATTTCAGAACTTCTGTAAACCCTTCACGAACCACCTTCTCTTTGGTCACACCCACTGTGATTTACATATCCAAACTCTGCCTCCCCAAACCTTGCACAAAAACCTTCTCCTCTCCTTGCAGCTCATAAGGGCACCTCCACCCTATCACTTCCCTTCTCTTTATTCAAATTTCATTTCCATAATATTATCTTCTCCCTCAGATAAATATGAACTGTGCATGTCTCATACCTCTTAAAAGTCAGACTAGTTAGTTTGGTAGCTTCGGAATGTATGTAGACTGGCTAAAGTTGAGAATTCTTGGCCTTCAGAGAGTGTTCCATAATGTTAAAAAAAAATCTGTACATGAGCAACTATAAAAATAAAATACTACAGCACTTAAATAAATGCTAAAAGCCTAGATGCAGCAAAATGTAGCATTTTGGACCTTTGTTGCAGAAGAATACAGTGTTGCTAAACAATCTCTCACTCACAGAGAGAGAGAGAGAGAGAGAGAGAGACAGACAGACAGACCGCAGCTGAAAAGTAAAAACCTTCAATCTGTTCATTCTGACTTCCTGAAACATTTCAGAATGAAAATAGAGGTGCTCAGTGAACTAGGACAAACTGGAAGGGCCTGTGGTGAGGCACGCTTGCAAGAACTATAAAAATCAATATTTATCATTTGGGGTGCATCTACACTTGCATTCCTCTTTCAAAAGAGGTATGCAAATGAAGTAAATCGAAAATGCAAAAGAGGCATAAATTTGTGTATTTAGCACCTCATTTGTATATTTTAATTTCAAAAGAGCTTCTTTCAAAAGAAGAAATCCAGTGTAGATGCTTCTCTTTCAAAAGTAAACCCCATCTTCAAAAGAATCCTTCTTCCCATAAGAGTGATTTTTATAAAGCGAAGAAGGATTCTTTCAAAGATGGGGTTTACTTTTGAAAGAGCAGAGTCTACACTGGATTTCTTCTTTCTAAAGAAGCTCTTTTGAAATCAATATGCAAATGTGGTACCAAATACGCAAATTTATACCTGATTTGCATTTTTCATTTACTTCATTTGCACACCTCTTTCGGAAGAGGAATGCAAGCGTAGATGTGCCCTCGATGTCTAAAAGAGAATGCTACTTCCAGCCCAGCCCTGCCATTCCTTAGCTCTAACTCACTCCTGATCAGGATAGCCAGAGCTTTTAACAAGCTTAGGAAGCACAAGGAAGAGATAAGCAATCATCACCTTTCTTTTCATCAGCCTCATACATTTGCCCTATCAAGAGTTAAATAAGGTTGTTTGCATAACTGGGCTACACAGAGCTAACAGTTTGAACAGAACAAAAATTAGGAGAGGACTCCCTCTGCTGTTCAAACAGGCAAGTGCTGAAAAAGAATTGAATGAAATGATATTTTTCTGAGATGCCTTTCTATAACAGATGCAGAAAGATATATGAGGAAAGCCCTAAGCACTACATGCTCCCCTTTGTCCTTTAATGAAAGGCATAAATCTCTAAGACAGAAAACATATAGCCACACATCATGCTGTATTCCACAGAGAAGTCAGAGTGAGGGTTGGCTTGAAACTCCTGTAAGCCAATGGGGAGACAGCCAGATAGCTAGAACGGGTACCTTTCAACATGCCCATCTTGTCCTCAATCCACTGCACCTCCACCCACACTCGCCATGATCCCTGCACTTCTGTGCCAAGAAACGGTAAATTTACACTGATCATTCTGAAAATATAAAAGGAGAAAAATACTAATCTGTTAAAATGTCTGATAGAGTTTGATTTTAAGTTCGTCCATCATTGCAATTCCTTATCAAAAGCATGCAAATAATAAGTTACAAACATATAATACATAGAAATTTTGGTGCTCAGAGCATAAACCAATCACTGGACTGCTGGAGGTTAGGAATAAACTTACCCCAGGCATGTTGTTCTATAGTTGTCCCTTGCAGTTTCCTGACCCTGCCTAATGTCAAAAAAAAAAAAAAAAAAACAACCACAAACCCAACCCACAAAGCTAGATATGCCATGGGTCCAATCATGCATAACAATTTCTATATTAAGAGGTATTTGCTCTTCCTATCCAGTTCAAATTTCCAATAATTGACATCTATTCTAGAGGTTAATTTAAAATGAAGGAAGACGAAGCCTGAGTATCAAATTGCAACATGCCCTGGTTCTGGGCACCCCAACCCTTACTTGCTTTGACAATTAATTTTAACCTGTCATTTCAATGACTGCTGATATTACTGACCAAGAAAATTAATTTGCCATATTTAATTTAACGTAGTAAGATTAGCTTTTAACATCTGAAGCTAATCATCATACTTACAGACTGAGAGAAAAAAAAAATCAGTGCTTGCTTGCTTTGTAAAAGAAGCAGTGAGGGATAAAAAAAGGCATCTTCCAAAACACGGAAGGCTAATCCTAGTGAGGTAAATGGAAAGGAACATAATACCAAATTAAGTATAAAACCGTAATAAGGAAAGCCAAAAAAGATTTTGAGAAACAGCTAGCCAAAAGCTCAAAAACTAATAACAAAATGTTTTTTAAATACATTAGAAGCAGGAAGCCTGCTTAAAAAAAACAAAAAACAGTGGGTCCCGTAGATGATACATATACAAAAGGAGCAATCAAGGACAATTAAGTCATCATGGAGAGACTAAATGATTTTTTTGCTTCAGTCTTCACAGCTGAGGATGTTGGGGAGATTCCCAAACCTGCACCATTTTTTGTGGGAAATTAAACTGAGGAACTGTCCTGGATTGAAGTGTCATCAGAGGAGGTTTTGGAACAAATAGATAAACAATGTTAACAAATCACCAAGACTGGATGGCATTCATCCAAGGGTTCTGAAAGAACTCAAATGGGAAATTGCAAAACGATTAACACTAGTTTGTAAAAACTATCCTTTGGATCAGCTTCCGTACCTAATGACTGGAAGATAGCTGATGTCACACCAATATTTAAAAAGGGCTCTAAAGGTGACCCTGGCAATTACAGACCAGTAGGTCTAACATCAGTTCCGGGCAAATTAGTTGAAACAATAGTAAAGAATAAAATTGTCAGGCACATAAAAGAACATACATTAATGGACAAAAGTCAACTTGGTTTCTGCAGAGGGAAATCAGGCCTTACTAATCCGTTAGAGTTCTTTCAAGGGGTTAACAAACATGCAGACAGGGGAGATCCAGTGGAAAGCCTTTCCAGAAAACCTTTGACAAGGTACCTCAAAGGCTCTTATGTAAATTAAATTGTCATGGGATAAGAGGGAAGGTCCTTTCATGGATTGAGAACTGGTTAAAAGACAGAAAACAAAGGGTAGGCATAAATGGTAAATTTTCCGAATGGAGAGGGGTAACTAGTGGTCTCCCCCAAGGGTCAGTCCTAGGACCAATCCTGTTCAATTTATTCATCAATGATCTGGAGAAGGGGGGGAGCAGTGAGGTGGCAAAGTTTGCAGATGACACTAAACTGTTCAAGATAGCCAAGAAAAAGGCAGACTGTGAAGAACTCCAAAAAGATCTCACCAAACTGAGTGACTGGGCAACAAAATGGCAAATGAAATTTAATGTGGGTAAGTGTAAGGTAATGCACATTGGAAAAAATAACCCCAGCTATACTTAAAATACGATGGGGGCTAGTAAGAGGAAAGAGACCTTGGAGTCATCGTGGATAGTTCCTTGAAAACGCCCACGCAGTGTGCAGAGGCAGTCAAAAAGACAAATAGGATGTTAGGTATTATTAAAAAAGGGACAAAAAATAAGATAGGGAGTATCTTACTGCCCCTATATAAATCTATGGTATGCCCACATCTTGTATACTGTGTACAGATGTGGTCTCTTCACCTAAAAAGGATATCCTGACACTGGAAAAGATTCAGAAAAGGGGCAACTAAAATGACTAGGGGCTTGGAACAGGTCCTGCATAAGGAGAGGCTAAAAAGATTGGGACTTTTCAGTTTAGAAAAGAGGAGATTGAGGGGGGACATGACAGAAGTATATAAAATTACGACAGGTGTGGAGTGGGGGAATAAGGAGAAGTTATTTACTTGTGCCCATCATACAAGAACTAGAGGACACTAAATGAGATTAATGGGTACCAGGTTTAAAACTAATAAAAGAAAGTTCTTCTTCACTCAGCGCGTAATTAACCTGTGGAACTCCTTGCCAAAGGAGACTGTGAAGGCTAGAACTATAACAGAATTTAAGGAAGAGATAGATAAGTTCATGGAGGTTAGGTCCATAAAAGGCTATTAGCCAAGGGCAGAAACAGTGTCCCTGGCCTCTGATTGTCAGAGGCTGGAGATGGATGGCAGGAGACAAATTGCTTGATCATTGTCTTTGGTCCACCCCCTCTGGGGCACCAGCATTGGTCACTGTCAGCAGACAGGCCACTGGGCTGGATGGACCTTTAGTCTGACCCGGTATGGCCGTTCCTATGTTCAAAACAGGACTATTTTTAAAGCCTAAATAGTAAAAATATCATCTTCTTTTCTATTTCCCTATAATTAGCAGACCTATAATGGAAACTCTGGAAATGAATAAGCCTCAAGTACAGTATCTTGGAATAGGATAGTTTCTAGGTTGGTTGGAGAACAGGAGTGTGAACTATGATGAAAAAGGGTCTCCAGGTGCTAGGCAGCATGTCTTAGTTGCTACTTAGAGGATGACTGAATTGAATTGCAAAGCCCATACCAACTCCGAATAGGAGGCTGAAAATGAGATGACATCTACATGGAGGAGGATAGGGGCAGCAAGCAGCTCTATTAGCTCAGGCAATGCTTCTTCTGGTTGCCAGAAAGAAGACTGGAAAGCTGAAAGGACCTTTCACTTTCCCTGGGAAGGGACATAAAAAGAGTAGAGGGAATAACCATGCAGGAGTGGTGCGTGTAACTGAAGAAATCATTCTTGATGGGAATCCTGATTTCCTTTCATTGACCCAGAACTAATATCAAACTAAAGAAGCAAAACCCAAAACACACCCACGCTATTCCAGTGGTTGACACCTTCAAAGCAATGCAGAGGTAATAACTTAAGTAATAATCATTTAAATGTAACCATTGCTAGGGTATACACTCAAGACTAGACAAGGAATTAATGAGGATTCATTCTGCAGAACTCTCACCATATATTCATAACAGCTGTGGTACTTCAAATTCACACCAAAGAATCTAAACATACGTTACAGACAATTTTCATGGTGCATTCATAGTGCAGATAATTATCATCCACACTTTACAGCCACTTTACTGCCACAGGGGACAATCTAGATAAGGTGACCCAAAAACATTTGTTCTAACCCTCAGATCCTCACTGCTGTACCAGTTATAAACAGAAATCAGGGAAAGAAGATGGGAAAAGAAGGCAACCTTCCCAGCTCACTTTCAGCTCTAGATACTACTAGCCCTATTGGTTTAGAAAGGCACTGCTACAGCTTACTCCTACATGGCTAATTCTTGTTCAGTAAAACCCCTATATACTTGATTTCAATGTACGTGTTACTTAGATTAACGTGAGCTGAAATCGTGAACGGTGGGGAGCCAGGAACCAGGGGGCTCCTGGCTCCCCACGGCCTGCAGGAGCCAGGAAACTGACCAACCCTATGGCTCCATTCCTGCTCCCCTGGCCAGCTTCCTGGCTCCAAGGAATGTCAGGAAGCTGGGAACCAGGCAGCAGCGTGGCTCCCAGCTCCCACAAGGAGGGGGGCCGGAAGCCAGGTTGCTTCCTGGTTCATAGCTCCCCACCAGGCCTGGGAACTGGCAAACTGACCAGCACAACAATGTTGGTTAGTTTCCCAGCTTCTCCAACTTGCACAAAATTCAACTTACACGTGGCTGCCCGGGAATGCAACCTACACATAAGCCAAGGGGTTATCATACCAGTTTAGAACTTTTACAGCCTGTGTAACTGCATCCATATCTGGATTGTACTTTCATAACTATGTTGAGTTTTTTTTATTGTTTGAACCAAAACTCTAACCAAAATAGTTTTACAGTTCCAAAAACTACACTGATCAGACTTTATCAAATGAATCCTTTCAGTAATATACTTATCAGTAGTAATAAAACGCACCTGAAGCATTATCATTTAATCAGTGACAAACTGCAAAGCCACTTAAATCATCATTTTATAAAAGTAAATCTTTTTTTCCTGCAACAGGAAATCTGACTGCTACAAAACACACAAAATCAAAAATCATCATGCGGAAATTGTTAAAATACAAAAGATCTTTTCAGAAGGCTAATAAAAGTGATGCAACTAAACTTCCAGCAACAATTAAAGGCCAGAGCAAAAGCATTCCTTAACTATTTGTCTACTTTTCACAACTGCCGTTATAATTATCCTCTAAAACTCCTAATCCATAGCAATCTCACCAGCATTTATGGAATGTTTACCATGGTTTCTCAAGGTATCTCTGTTTAAACTAAGTGTCATTTCACATTATGCTTATAAAGCAACAACATATTGCTCACCCACCAATGCAACAGGGAAAACAATAGTAACTTGCATCCTTCTTTCCCTGATTTCTTAATATGGTTAAGATAAATAAAAAAAACACTGCATCCAGAGCAACTTCTGCCTCCAGTACCAAAATGAATTGCTCTAACACTGAAGGATTTGACGATAGTGAGAAGCTCTAGTTCTGTAAAGCCGATACAGCTGAAACAGGCCTATGGTCTGTTCCCTTGTCAGTCAGTCCAGGATTCTTCCTCACAATGCACTTTTAGTAGTTTGCTCTAGAATTAAGTAAATGCCTGTGAGGTAATGAAGGTGTTTTTCCCCCTCCAAAATTCATTTCTTCCTTTTCTTTATTTCATTATGATATACTCAACCCCCTGAACTTTCTAAGCTATTGTACTGTTCCTCATCACCCCCTCCTTTGTTAGTTCAATAACCAGTTGAGTATTACCTTAATTCTAGATTGTGAGGCCTCAGGAGCCTTTACGGGTTGTTGGCTCACACAAAGCCTACTCAGCAGCACTGCCTAAAAATAATAATTCCACTCCTTCTTTACTGTTCACATTCTGCACACAAATAAACCCTTGCATCCCCACAGAATAGCCATCTGGCCAAGCTATGCCTGAAATACTTCCTTAAATCTTTGCTAAAAAGGCAGCACCATCTCTTTGGTGCTCTCTTGTGAGCTCTCACCAGCATGTCTAGGGTTTTATACCTACTATGTATTTGAGAGCCTTTGTGCATCTGTCTGTCCGTCTATTCATCTCAGAATCTGTCTGTCCAGGAACAACTCCTAAATGGTGAAAGCTAGGGCCAAAAAAAGTTGGTATGCAGGACAGTGGGATGTGTGTTGAATGTGTCTGTTTCTCATCAAATGGAAAAGGAGGGCTCTGATACCAAGGAGTGCTTTATTCCAGAATGACCGGGGGCGAGGGGGAGGGGCAGCAAGCACTAGAGACAGATATACTGTGCTCCAAAATTACCTTAGCAGGGCAGCCTGGGAGAGCCGTGGAATAGCTGCCGACTGGGCGGCACAGCCCCCGCCACCCGGCGGAGAGGTTCCCGCTGCCCTGACCAGCCCAGGAAAGAAGTCCCCACCATGCCAACAGCACCAGAGAGCCACAGGCTGCAGCATGGCCTCCAGCACCACAGACTGGCCCCGGGGAGCAGCCCGCAGCCAGGCAGCACAGCCCGAGTCCTGCAACACCTCCCAAACTCTCCTCACCTCCCAACCCCTGCCCTGAACCCCTCCTAACCCCACAAACCTGACTCCTGCACCCCCTACACAGCCTAACCTCTGCCCTGAGCCTTCCACCAACACATCCTTAAGCCTCTACTCTGACTCCTGCAACACCACATCCCCAGCTCCCTGCCATGAAGGACCCAAGCAACACCGGGTAAATCTTCTACTATAGATAAACGTGAGAGAGAGAGGGGTTAACAATAAAGTATTTATACAGTAAGTTTCATCTATAGGCACCAACGTACTTTTCAGTTACAAAGGAGGATCAGTATCTGCTTCATTTTACAATTAAGGAAACTAGGGCCTGGAGACATGAAATGATTTGTTCAGAGTCATACAATTAATCCATAGCAAAATTGGAAACAGATCCCCAAGCATCTTCACTCTCAGTCCCACGTCCTATTCATTGGCTTATGATGTATCACTGGGAGGCAGGATGCACTGAAATCAGTTCTTGAAGTGGGTCTCAAGGTTCACAGGGAAGTACCATCAATATTATATCTGTTTATATCTGTCCTTCATGATTGGTGCCTTTGGGGATACAGCTTAATGTGCACTGGCATTTTCCCCCCCATCATATTGCATAGGACTCTTTTCAACATCTTTAAAATATATTTTTTCCACTCAGTATTTAGTTGATGTAGCCACAAGTTGCATTTTGTTGCAGGCTGTGACAGTTCAATCAAGAATACCATACCCGTGTAGCTGCAAAACCAACAAACAGTTCTGAGGCCTTTTATTTTCCTTTTTTAAAATCATGCCATTTACTGCCATGTAAAGACAAGAAGACTGCAATAACAGTCTCCAAAAGAGTAACAAGACATTCATTCTTCTCCCATTGTTTTCCACAGTCAAAAACTAACATTGTTTCGTATGCCATTAAAATAAAACAAAACAGAAAAATCAGGAAAAGTACTCTGACAACATTTCTTAATCATATCAATGTATTTGTTTCTCAAAAGCTGAGAGAGCACTCAAGAACTGTACAAACCGACTACCCTAACTGCTTACATTTTTTCTTGATTTCAAGATTGCTGATGTTTTCCAACGTACAATTCCTACTCGGATCCCCAAACCAAAGTCCACGAGCACGACTAAATTACCTGTGAAAACACCTCCTGGGCACCTCAATAAACCACTCCAGGGAAGCAATGCTGGAAAGCTACAGGTCATGAGAACTGTATCTAACACTTACCTTCAAAATGGAGGGAAAAGGTAAACTACTCTCTGCAACGTCGAGAAGTAAAATAAATTAGTTGAGTAATATGAATCACTGCAGCAATTACGTCCAAGGGCTGTCTCAGAAAAAAGGTAATATTTCTACAAGTTCCGAGACAGAACTGTTCACGTCTGTAAAAAAAGACTGCAAGGCTCCTGCTACCACCACAAGACATCAGTAACACGCTCCAGACCAAACTTGACTCTCCCTGCTCCAGTGAAAATCCTGCTTTACACCACATGAAATGACAGCAGAATTTGACCCCTTAACATGAAGTGGCAAATTAAATTGCAGATGTTTCTAATATAAACCAAAATTTGACCCACACCCTCTGCTATAAATAACCACAAATTTAACTCTATTCTGGTAGATTTACAATGGTGTATTACAATCACAATGACAAGTTATTGTACAAAGATTTTGATTTCAATTAGGCTATAGAACTGTGTTTCAATGTGGATATTTTTATGTTAAAATTTAAATGAGATAAGATCATGCTTGGCAAACTATTCTGATACGAAAGACCAGAGAGAAAAAAAAATAGGCCAACAGGAATATACACTCAATTGAAAAGCAAAGAGAAATCCTTAAAAAAAAAAAAAAAAAAAAAAACTACATAGGTGAATTGCTAAGGTGACTATTAAATAATAGCACAAGGATGAAGGGATAAACTGAGAAGGGATAATGCACAAATTGAGTTTCAGTGAACAAGAAACATAAAAGGCAATAAGAAGAGATTTCATAAATAGATTAGAAATCAGAGAAAAACTAAAGGACAGCATAGATCTGCTCATGGATTGGGTTGAGGTAGGAATGAGAGCCAACAATCTGCAACACTAAGAAGACTGAGCAGCTTAATGCCTATTTTGCTTTGGTCTTTGCTAAAAAGATTAAATTGTGAACAGACGTTTAACATAATAAATATATATATATATATATATATTAAGAGAGTTTGTGCATCTGTCTGCGAATCTGTCTGTTCAAGAACTTCCCGAAGAAGGTAAGAGCTAGGGCCACCCAATTTGGTATGCGGCTTCCTCCTATAACAAAGCAAGGTTAAGGTTTGGCTGTACCAGGACAATGGGATATATGTAGGATATGACTCTTTTGCATCCAATGGAAAGGGAGGGGTGTTAGAGGAGGAACAGTTATACTCAAGAATGACCCGGAGACAGGGCACCAAGTGCCCCAGTCCCAGGGAGCAGCTGCTGGACACAATGCAGCTCCCACTCCACCCTGGGGCCAGCCCCATCCCCTGGCAAAGCTGGGTAAGTCCTCTGGTATTAACAATAAGAAAGAAGAAACACAGAACAAGTTGCAAATTATTTAGAGATGTTAGATGCATTAAACTGACAAGACCTGATAAGTTTCACCTAGCATACTTAAATATCTGAAACAATCTCAGAACCACCAGCAATTCTCTTTTAGCATCCTTGGAGATAGGTGAATCTCAAAGGACTGGAAAAGGACAACCTCTCTTTATAAAAAGGAAACAAAGCGGATAGAGGGAACTGTAGATCTGACACCCTAACATTGATGCCTCTAAAGATATTAGAGCAAATAACTAAATAATTGATTTGAGATAGAGGATAACAAGATGATAAATGATAAGCGCCAAGAACAAATAATGCCAAACCAAACCAATGTCCTTATAGGTGGGGGGAGGGTTGGTGGCCTACTACATGAGGTGAAGCAGTGGAAATCCTGTCCTGATTTTAGTAAGGCTTATTACAAAGTTACACATGATACTCTCATAAGCAAACTAGGGCAATGTAGTACTTTCATTTAATGACAGTACAAGGTCGTTATACAACTGTTTGGAAGATTACTCAAAGAATAGTTATCAATTGTATGTCACCAAACTGGGAGCATGCATCTAACAGGGGCCCACAGAGGTCTGGCCTGGATCTAGGACTATGGAATATTTTCAGTATGATTTGGATAACAGTATGCTTGGAAAGTATGCTTATAAAATTTGCAGATGATAAACAGAGGGATTGCAAGCATTTTGGAGGACATGATAGGATTCAAAATGACAAACTGGAAAATTGATCTGAAAATAACAAGATGAAATTAAATAAAGACAAGGGCAAAGTACTACACTTTGGAAGAAAAAAGATCAAATGCACAACTACAAAATGTGGAATAACAGTTGTACTGCTTAAAAGGATATTGGGGTTAGAATTGATCACAAATAGAAAGTCAACAATGTGATGCAGTTGCAAAAGATACCAGTATATTCACAGTAATGTTGTATTTAAAAAACACTGGAAGAAATCTTCCACTCTACTCAGCACTAGTGAGGTCTCTGCCAGAGTCCTGTGTCCAGTTTTATATGCCACCCTTAAAATTGTGGACAAACTGGAGGGTCCAAAGGAGAGCAACAAAATGATCAAATGTTTAGAAAAACATGATGTATGAGTAAAGGTTACAAAAAACTGGGCAAGTTTAGCTTTGAGAAAAGGATGACCTGATAAACAGTTTCCAAATATGATAAAGTTGTTGTCGAGAGAACAGTGATCATCTGTTTCCATATCCACTGAAGAACAAGAAGAAAATCGACGATCTGCAGCAAGGCAGATTTAAATTAGATACTAAGAAAAACTTTCTAACTACATTAGAATCTCAGAGTTATGAACATCAGTGTTACAAACTAACCAATCATCCACGTATCTCATTTGGAACGGGAAGTACAGCATCAGGCATAAATAGAGGGACCCGACCCCCCTAACCCCACCCCCTCAAAAAAAGGCACAGTGGATGAGGGCTATACCAGGGATACATAGTAATACCACATGAAAATAAAGGCACTTAGAGAAGCATACCCCAGGACAAGGCTGGTCTAAGCCAAAGACATGAGAGGCTGACTACATGCACCCATAACCAGCCAGAACATTTTTATCTCATGAGATATTGGAATTCTTGGCTAGGGTCCCAATCTGCTACAGAGACAGTGGAATAGCTACACACATTGCATCACTCCTTGAGTGATTCAACCCCTGGCAGTAAGGATGTGCTCCATCACCCACAGTCACCAAGTGGGGACATACAAATGACATTTGTTAAATCAGAATCTCAAAAGTCAAATTAAATAAAATTGACTTGATTTTCTAGTGCACACATCTGCTTAATTCTTAGTATCCCAGGGATGTTTTCCCCCCCGCCAGACTCAAACATTCACACATAAATAACATATGTATCTGCAATTATAACTCCATCCTTGTGAAGGTTTTGATCATGCTACTTGATATCTATTACTGACCTTTTTGCAAGGGCACTTATAGTCCCCATCAGGGCGTGCGCAAAATGGAGGAGACAGGCCCTCATTGGGTATGTGTGAAATTTTGTAAGAGGGAGCACAGCATGACTGGCTGTTGGGTCTCAGGCTCATCCATCTCATTCAAAATGTTGAAATATGTTACTGTTTTTATGTAAGTGTATTCACATTTATACCAATCAATATTCAACAGACTTATTTTCTTACATGTGCCAAAAGGCATTTTTCATATAAACATAAGCAAAATTTACATCAGTTTGGATTGCATTAGACAGGTTGGGGGGCCTGCTAATTGCAGGGATGAAAAGTGGGGCCAACATAAAGTTTGCTCAATGCTGGTCCATACAACAGAGAGCCATTGCCTTTTCAGTTCCTACTGAATTATGCATTTAGCTAGAAGAATCATTTCTAGTTGAGTCTTTACTCAGCTTTTGTATAAATAAAAACAAAAACACAACAAAGCTTCATGCTTTCCAGCAATGGGATACTGACTGTTACAATAAAGATACTGAAAATGTTACACATAAACAAGTTGTGAAAGAGACAACATGGTTTTATTTCTTGAAGGATAATACTCATTATAAATTGTCATAACTTATTATGAAAAAGCAAACAAATTCCATAGAAGAGTTCCTTTCGGTCTAAAACAACAAATCAACAGAATGTTGTTACTGCAGACTATTGCATTGTATACCCTGCAACACTAATTCATGGGTTAGTGTGCTACAGATTCCTTTGACTGCCTCTTATCTCCCTCATCCCTTTCTCCTCTAAGGAACATACTCCAGAGGTCTCACTAAAACTGATCTGCAGAATAGCTGCACTTTTGAAAGTAAGCTAATGTGGATTTTTTTGTACCAAGAGTGGATTTCAGATTCACACGTTAGTCAGTGGTGACCATAACAAACAGGCTCAGGAACATTCTGCTCCAAGCAAAACCAACATCCTGGTGCCCAACAAATGCTATTTTATAATCTCATAGCTAGAACTTTAGATTACTTTAATCAAAGACATTAAGGCAGCCTATTAAGCACAACTATGGCAATCTTTTCAAATGTGTGACTGCAATATGTACTTCTATAAACAACTGATCAGAAATTTTCTCATAAGTATGTAAACATTAAAGGAGACAACCTAGCGAGAAATATATTGTGAATGTTCCATAGAAGATAAATTTAAAGGAAATAGTCAAGAACTAGTTTCCTTGAAATATGGAGATATACATACAGGAAAAGTCTGTAGAACTCACTGTCATAAGATGTTGTGAAAGCTAAAACTATAACTGAGCGCAAAAGAATTAGACTTACAAACTCCATGAACCTATCAGTAGATTCAGGAATGCCTGGAATGCAACCCCATGCTCTGGGTGTCCCTAAGCCTCTGACTTGTAGATGCTTAGGCTGAGTGATTGGGCAATGGACCACTTGATGACTGCCTGGTTTTGTTCATTCTCTCTGAATCATCTGGCAGTGGCTGCTGTCGGAAGATAATATACTGTGCTAGATGTGCCTATTGGCCTGATGCAGTATAGCCATTTTAACGTCCTTATCAGTGACAATATTTAGTATAGTCATTATCAGTTTCCATACAGGGGCCTAAGACTGAACTGGCTTGGCAAATGAACTAACTTCTCATTTGACTATGCTAATCTATGCCTGGTATTATTATAATTCGTCCCAGACCCAGCCGCCACAGCATCACGTTCAATTCTCCACCCAATTCTAGTGCTTGTGAGCCACTACAGAAACTAAATTCTCTGACTCTTCTCGGAATACTGCAATTCATCCCCACCGCCTGGTCCACATAGGGTTTGATCAAACAAACAAGTTGTAGAGACGGGTTGAGAGGAACAAGGAAAGTACAAAGAATACACACCTATGGAAAGATCTAGTTACAGATGGGACGGGGACTGAAAGAATCCCTAAGCAACACAGGATTACCCAGGTTTCTAGACATGGTCACTTTAGGTCAGAGAGCTATGGCACATTGAGAGTAAGCAGTGATGGAGCTTGCATCAGCGCTGCCTATGTTCCGCACTTGGGTGGAGAAAGGACTTCAATTTCCATGGCTGTCAAAAGGCATCTTTCACTTACACTACTTTAACTCAGAAAAGCTATCAAACATCCCTTATCAGCTTCCCCTCTCTCTCCCAGATCTCCATGCAATATGAAAGTCCTGTTTTAAAAAGCATATTAATAATATCAAGTTCTAAAGTTACATCATCATAACAAGGGGTAAGAGATGTTATACTGAAGATTCTTTTTGACATTCCGCAGTGCAGTAATTGTCTGTGAAGCCAGCATGCCAACTCAAAGTTTTTGATTTAGAATCCCTATATGCCATTACAAAACCAAGGGAAATTCTTCAGACTAAATTAGCATAAACAGTTCCTTCCAGCCTTAAAAAAAAGAATAATTAATTGCTTACCAACAGCATATTTTATATATATTCACATCACCTGAAAGTGAGAACTATTATCAAAATAGCAAATTTTCTTTACACAAGAATAGTTGTGCTTACATTAATGTGGAAGAAGAGCTGACAAAACATTCTGTGATGTGGCCAAAAACACATAATTACTCCCATACTCCTGCTCGGATATACATTTTGTGTTTTTTCCTCTCCATTAGGTGAATCTGAAAATCTATTACAGACACTTCACTTTAATGATTGTTTCTTCTAACTTTAAATTTTGCTAAGTTACAAAACACTCCTCAGGGGGTTGACAGAGTATGTATTGGTTTGCAAAAGAAGCTTAATCTATTGGTTCTTTTATATTTTGTGAAATGAAGCGATCTGGTCTGGATAGGCTTGTCAATGTATGCTGGTATTCCAACTGAGAAGTGTAAATATTATTCTGATACACACCTACAGCTTTAGGAAAAATGCTTTTAAAAATGTGAATAAAATCTGACAAGAAAATATTATTTTGCATTTTTAATCCCAAAGTTTGCAGGATATTTTAAAGGTATGGATCTTGTACAATATGATTTATTTCCTCCTTCATGTCAAACAATGTACAACCATTCTACATTAGTGCCCATATTATACAATCTAAACTGAACATTTGACTTTTCATCCATCCTATGCAAAGAATAAATAAATTAATTTAAAAAATGGAAAAGTCTGTCGCAGCTTCTTAACTTACTGGTCTGGTCACTTGTACTAAACTAAGTATTTGCATGTGGCAGCAACTAGCTCCATACAAGGACCCTGCCAACAAGAGATACAGGATGTACACTGCAGATTATGTGGTTTGTACAGTAATCACCTGTTATCGTTACCATTAAAGCACACTAAAGAGAACAAAATTATAGACAGATTTACAAATAAAGAAGAAATCAAATAAAATGCCAGAATAACACAATGGGGCTTTTGAGAGCAAAGGGTTTCTACTTACCTACAACGTAATTTCCTCCATGGTCATGGTTTAAATTCAATTTGCTGGAGCAGACTTTGCTTCAGTAACCATCATGACAGTTTACTACCCTGTTTGTTCTTGAACAGGGGTGGCCAAAAGGAGCCTGCAGGACAGATGCAGTTCACCAGGGTTTTGCTTTGTTTGCCTGCTTACCCACAGGTATGACTGTTCATGCCTCCCATTGGCTGTGGTTCACTGCTTCCAGTAAATGGGAGCTGCAGGAAGTGGCACAGGCCAGGCAACTGCTTTCTGAAGCTTCCATTGGCCAGGGATAGTGAACTGGTACCAAAGAGAGCTACAAGTGTCTTTACCTGCAGACACTCAGGTAAAAAAAGCATCTGGTGTCCCACCAGGACTAACCCTGGTGAACTGCATCCAGTCCTGGGGCTGCTTATTGCCCACCCCATTCTAGATAAACTGAGTAATATTTATATGTATGTGTTTATGCTTGGCTGGTTGAAAAAATGTCTTATTTAAGAATCTCAGTCCTAGGAAAATTGATGGCAAATTCAGCACAGATGGAGCTAAGAACAATAATGCAACTATAGACTCCATTCCAGTTTGTTCACTACACTGTTTTGTTACCACTTAATATTGCTGGGCTCTGATTAGGCAAGACTGCAATGGAGACTAGACACTTCAATGACTTGCAGAATCTGAAAAGCTGCTTACACTGTCAGCAGGATTGAACCCAACAGCAACTTGTAATCCTCAAACATGCCATCCTAAAATTCAATCTTTAGTACAGTAAGGTCTCGATATTCGAGAGTGCAACATTTGCAAATTCAATTATTTGCGAATGCTGCTTTCCCAGAGCTGGAGGGGAGAGCTGGCAGCCACCACTTCCCCAGGGGTTCCAGGGCCCCCATATTCGCGAAAAATCAACATTTGCAAGGATTCTGAACACAGAACGCTACTGTACTTCTTTAATGGACTGTAAAATAATTACTGTGATTGGCTGTACTCTGCCATCATCATATTCTGTGAAGTGAAATGACAGAAAGAGGTACTTAGGTACTCAGATCCTTCACTACTCTTTCATGTAATGTTTTCAGTAAGAAAAGGACATTGCTTCTTGAGCGCCACATTTTATGTCATTCTACATGGCTTATATTTCCAGTTTTATATTTCCAGTTAAACAAACCCTATTTTATTTTTGGGTTAATATACTGCAATAACTACTGACACAGCATAAGCAATTAACTACAGGGGGGAAAATAATGGGCATAAGCACAGTGTATTGATATGAGGAAGGAAAGAGGAGAGCCCGCACTGTGGGTAGTGCTCACAGTCCTTTTCACAAAACTGTGAATTCACCATATTGAACTTCAGACGTACTATGTGTTTCATTTCTGCTGCTGCTTGCTTCCAACATAACTATATAGTCAATATCAACAGCAAAAATCCTGCATCTGACAAAGTGCATTCTACCCATCAACGCTCAAATAAATTTGTTAGTCTTTAAGGTACCACAGGACTCCTTCTTGTTTTTAGAGGTATTGACTAACACCATTATCCCTCTGAGACCACACTGCCTAGAAAAACCAGGCTAAGACTCAGGTTTAAGATCAAACCCCATATTTTACACACAGATCCTTCTGATACGTGCTAGAAACCTCTCAGAACTCAGGCCTGCAAAACCACTCAGAGACATGGGTCCAAGACCCACTAAGACATAGATCAAGCCCAATTGTTTTGCAGATTCAGATTTACTATGAAGTGTAGACATAACTATACAGTCCTCGTTTTCATAGCCAAATAAACTGTTAGTCCCCTTTTAACGAAGCCTGACCAGAAAACCTTTCACTATTAAGAAAACAAATTCATTAAGTGTATCGAGTATCAGAGAGATAGCTGTGTTAGTCTGTATCTTCAAAAAGTCCTGTGGCACCTTATAGACTAACATATTTTGGAGCATAAGCTTTCGTGGGCAAAGACCACTCATTCATCTGACCAACTGGGTCATTGCCCACGAAAGCTTATGCTCCAAAATACTGGTTAGTTTATAAGGTGCCACAGGACTTCTTGTTGTCTTAACTGTATCTCTACATATCCTTTGTAAAAGTGCTTTGAGAGCTACTGATGGAACATGCATAAGAGATAAATATTAAATTATATTTTTATAGGGCAAAGCAGTTGCAGAGCACCAGCCAAAAAGCACAGTGGAGGGAGAGCAAATACTTAGTTCCTGTTCCTCTGAAGCACATGAGAATGATGACTGGTGACCACTCCCACCAGTTGCTCCACGTGTTTACCTCCAAATGCCACCTGTTTCAAAGGCCTTTTAGAAAGAGCATCTGACCAAGCAGCTCTTTGCCCACGAAAGCTTTTGCTCCAAAATATCTGTTAGCCTATAAAGGTACCACAAGACTTCTTGTTGTTCTCAAGTATCAATAGCGTCTAGTGCTCAGACCTGCCAATGCACAGAGGAAGACCAGAAGCGCTCAACTCAAGCAGAGCGTACACTTCATACGCTTAATAAAGCCAGCCCTCTACAGGCGAAGCCTCCCTCCCCTCAGTCATCTGTATTTAAATGGAGAGCGTCCGTGGCAGCCACTATTTCTGTGCAATAGTCTCTGTTTACAACGCCTCCTGGGGAAGGAGTGGAACATATTGGACGTTTTGTTTGCAACCAAGAGGAAATGTCCTCCCCCCACCCCCGCGTGAGGGAGTGGGAGGAAGGAAGGAGCAAGGGGGCAGGCACGGGAATGAGAAAGAGAAGGGAAAGGGGTGAAGAGGGCGGGAACTGGAGGGGAATGGGGAGACCAGTGAAGAGGCTGCTGCAAGGCCAGCAAAGGGAGGCGCCAGCTCCCCACGTGGCAGGCAAGTACCTGGGCTGTTGCTGCCGCTGCTACTGTGTGGTCCGAACTGAGGCTCCCACCAGGGCTCGTCCAACGCGTCCCCCATATCCCAGCCGCACCGCAGGCCACGCCGCTGCCTTAGACTGGGAAGAACCACGCACCAGCTCCAAGGCGCCGCTGCCGGCTGCTGGTGCCGCCTTCTCCCGACAGAGACACGCCCCCTTCCCCGGGCCAGGGGGCGGGCGCGCGGGCGGGCTGCGAGACGCGCGCGTGCAGTAGAGGGCGCTGCTGCCGCTGCCAGGTGGGCAGGGGAGCCTGTGCACGGGGTGACGGGGGCTGCCGGCAGAAGAGAAAACCCCTCGTGAGACGGTCCTTTTAACCGCCTTGAAATCCAGTAGGGAGGGAGCCACCAGCACGTTTCGTCCCCGCTTTTTTTTTCCAAAGGGAAAAGGGCACAAATGCCAACGTGTGTATCAGAGAGGTGGCCTTGTTAGTCTGCAGCTTCGAGAACAGCAAGAAGTCCTGTGGCACCCTATAGACTAATAGATATTTTGGAGCATAAGCTTTTGTGGGCAAAGACCCGCTTCATCAGATGCATGAGTGGGGGGTGGTTTCAGAGGGGTATTTAAAGAGTGGGGTCCCAGTAAGAGGGGGGCCAGAGCCGGCAAGGTCTATTCAGCAAGGTGGACATGGCCCAGTATCAATAGTAGGTATCAAATGAGGAAAAAACAAGTCAAATCAGATGGGATATGAGCTATTGTCAGAGTCTAATGGGGAGATCTTAACAAATGTGAATCGGGTCCCTGCCTTTAGTGTATGTACCTAGCCGGGCACACACGCATAGAGCTCGCAGGTTTAATGGTATGTTACAGAATGGACTTATTTATTTGCTATCCTTGGTTCACAGTAAATATTTATGAGTTACTGATTAGTGAATAGCAAGAAAAAAAACAAGGTGCTTATTTTTCCTGCACTGCAAACAATTTACAAGGAAGGAGAAAGGAGTGCAGCTAGCATGCAACTGTTGGTTATGTTGAAGTCAGATTTTAACTGTCTCTTTTTTTGGCCTATAACAAGCATAACCTCTTGCCTGAGAGGAAATTCTAAATATGTTAAAATGTATTGTAATCCCATAAACTTCCCCCCATTCACCTATAGAACATGGAAACTGCAAAGACTTAACAGAATATTTTGTAATTTTATTCACAATAGTGAATTTATAATTTCCTCTCAGGCAAGAGGCTATAGAGTATTATGAAGATGCTAGTTACCATTATGGGCCAAAAAAGACAGTTAAAATCTGACTTCCACATGGTTACATGCTAGCTGCAGCTCCTTTCTCCTTCCTTGCAAATTGTTTGCACCACAGGATATGAACAGAATATTTTGTATTTATTCCCAGTAGTTTTACTGAAGTCAAGAGTTCTTCAGTAAGACAATTCAGCTAAAAATTATTCTGGTTCCCTTGTACATAACTAGCTTCAAAAAATATTGAGGCATTTACACAAAATCTTGAAATACATTTAATAAATAATTTATGCAGTAACTATTGCAGTAGGAATTGCTCTGAAACTGTCTTCGCTTGTGACAATGTAATGCTATTTGGTCCTCAGTATGTAAATCTTCAGATTGCCTTGCAACATTACAGGACAGCATAATCTTGTCATGTATATGCAGTTTCTGGAATCAATTTAAAGTAGGCCCTACCTAGGGGAAAAAAGCGAGATCAGTATTAAGATTAACAATTCTACTTTAAATAGGTATAATACCAGTAACACATCCATGAGAATTAAAGGCTTGTCCTGCAAATATTTAGGTATGGACTTAACTTTACTACTCTTGAGTAGCCTTGTTGATATCAGTAACAGACAGAAAGCCATGCTAGTCTATATACTATCAAAACAAAAAAGCAGTAAAGTAGCACTTTAAAGACTAACCAAATAATGTATTAGGTGAGCTTTCATGGGACAGACCCACTTCTTCAGACCATACCCATACCAGAACAGACGCAATATTTAAGGCATAGAGAACCAAAAATAGTAATCAACATTGACAAATAAAAAAAAAATTATCAAGGTGAGCAAATCAGAGAGCAGAGGGGCGGTTGCTCTCTGATTTGCTCACCTTAATAATTTTGAATCTGTTTGGGTATGGCTATGGTCTGAAGAAGTGGGTCTGTCCCATGAAAGCTCACCTAATAAATTGTATTGTTAGTCTTTAAAGTGCTACTTTACTGCTTTTTTGTCTTGTTGATATCAGTAGGACTCCATTCAAAGTCCTAAAGCTAAGCACATGTGTAAGTGTTTTCAGGAATGAGGCCAAAGAACTCAAGGAGACATTGCTAATAGTTGGAGTGAAGCATGCCATTTACAAGCAGAGCCTTAGACTATTTAAAATCTATTGTCTGAAAAAGAAATGAAAGCATATCAGACAAAACAAGTTAATTTGGTGTAAAAAGAAAGCACACATCAGACCCATAATAGATTTATAAACATGGAATATAGCCTAAGAAGGCATTAGTTTGAAATATAAATATGTAGTAATTTAAGTGGTCATTAGATGGCACTATTGTGCCACAGAACTGAATCAACTCCTATATGTCAACACTCCTGTGTTGCTACCACACTTTTTTGGGGAGGGGAGAATGAGTGCATGTTTGAAAGTTATAAGGGAGTTACATGATTAAGCCTATATGTATTAATTGTTATTATGGAGGAGATGCGTTACAATAAAAGTAGCTCATCATACAAGATTCAAATTTTACCTCTGAGCTGTATATTGTAGTTCTGTAAAAAATGACTATAAACAAATACAGGAACTTAACAGAAGTAAATATAAATAACAGTCCATTAAGAGATGCAAATGAAATAGTATTTCACTTAAGTAAACTTACCTGGGAAATGATGTCTTCCTAAATTGATGCATTGTCTTAAATCGTTTGGAGGGGAATTTCTTTGTAACTGTTTGTTACATCTGTTATTTGTAGAGTGTTTTTATTTCTCCTCTTGCCATTCTGATTTTTCCATGAGCACCATCCTGTAATTGACTTCTTACCTGTAATGACATCAAATTCAAGTTTTAAGTAAAATAAAGTAACACCAGTTAGCTAACATGGTTTTATTCTACACTTCCACATCATACAGGCATATCTTGTTATTAGTTGGAGAGGAGTTGCTGCTGTCAGTTATGCACGTGAAGTAACTGCAGTGCTATGATGACTTCAGGTAACTTTTGTGATCCCCGAAGTCCTCTCCTGATAACATTGCTCGTGAACTTTCAAATCTGTCCACAATAATTTGACAGAGCTACTTAGCTGCGGTCATGTCCCGCTGTAACAGTCTTCTACTGAATGTGCAATCTTCCAGAAAAAGACTGTGATCAATATTCTGCATACACTTTTGTTTGTTTCTTAATATCTAACCTTGTTTTTCTTTAGTGTTATACATTGCTAGGGATATGCCTCTCTATTATCGAGAATCTTTTGTTATCTGGCTGGGGTGTTTCCTCAATCTAATCACCATACTTATATAGAGAGACTGTGAGCAGTTCCTTATGTATCTGTATTATGTTGCAGTGCAAGTGCAGCCCAAGGACCAGTGCCTTTCAACAACAGCCCTGGAAACTACCAGTTGTGAACTACAAACTGTGGCATATTGGGAGAACTTCCTAGTTCCTGCCCAGATGTTCCCTCTGGCCCAAGCAGTGTCTCAGCAGAGACCCAGATCTGGAATATCTGTGTTCCTGTGTTGTGATTCTTCTACAGATAGGGCCCAAAAGGGCTTTTTGAGCACACAGATTTCGGTTTTTGTGGAACAGAGGGAGGACATGGACTTGGTTGTTGTGGGAGCTAGAACACGTTTGTAAGGTGGGTTGTGCTGTAGAATATCCCCTCTGACACCGGAAGCAGCAGAGGTAGATCTGCAAAGTGCAGGCAGAGCAGAGGGGATGATCAACTATTATCCTGTTTTGTTTTGTTGTTTGTTTGGTTGGTTTTTTTACAGATGAAAACCAGTCCTTGTTGGTTTGCCTGAATGGGTCTGTTGTGAGTTATACAGACAGTAACACATAATGCAGACTATACCAAGGAGCCTCCACATATTAAAACATAATGCAAAGTACACCAAAAAAGCCTCTGGCCTAGTCTCCCCTGGTTATATATCTGTGCCGAATAACCTCTCACTGGGCTGGTGAACAGGAGGAGTTACAGAAGTGTGAGAAATGTTGAGTTCTGTAGGCAGATGAGGCTATAGGATGTTTTCACAGGGTTAATTAGTTAAAATGTTTGCTTTGCACTTGGAAAGCAACGTCTTGATGGCTCCAGTGAGCAGACAAGTGGGCCATTGGAATATAACGTGTGAAAATTCATCTTCAAGCACTTGATGATTTGTCTCCATCCTGGAGACAACAATGGGTGCATAGGAAAACAGGTGCAAGTTATACTGTTACCTGGAAAACATAAAGTTGCCATTTGTGGAAGAAGAGATTTATTGCGGTCACAGGAGATCAGCTGAAGGCAGAGAGGAGCCCAGCATATTAGTGCTTGGTTCAGGGTTAGGAAAGTTGCTCCCCAATGGACATTCCTTACATTGGAGTGGATTCCCTGAGAAACTGCTATCTAACATATTATTATGGCAGGTAATTTATTTTTCTGTATGTGTGAAGTTCTTGTCTGAATGCATTCTGTCCAGATACAAGTTCTTTTCCTTTTATTTACACCTTCCCTGTGTGGTCGTACTGTCATCTCTCTTGCTTACAGCAATTAAGGTGATTGCATTCTGTCCTTGGATTTCATATACATTTCCATCCCAAAGTAAAAACATTTCCAAATTATGTAAAGATTCTTCAATTTTCTTGTGTCTATCTTATGACTGGACTGTGATTTCAGCATTCTTGATTTAGCCTGGCAGTGTGCAACCTTTTGCAGATACTGACCCATTTTGACAATTCAGGAAGACTCAGTGACCCAAGGCAAATCAAAAAAGGGGGTTGGGTGGGGAGTCATAGAGCCATAACTGCCTAAATTTGCACCTGAGGCAAGACTATAAAATTGTACCCCCTCGTGTTTGTATATTAATAGGAGTTATTTTGTAGAAAAAGGGAAAAACATTAATAAAATAACAGTATTTATTACAGTTAATCTGTGTTGGGGTAGGGGAAAGACTCATCCTCAAAGTGCTCCCCACTGCCCTCATCTTAAACCTTGAGGCTGGAGGAGAGGCACACTCGGGGTCTGGGTGGGAGTCAAACAAAAAAATGAAAACTGGGCAATCACCTACATAAAAGAGAAGGCGGGGGTCAGAAGGTAGGAGGGAGGAGGAGAGGTGAAAAGTACTTTCAGGGGTGATTCAGTGGCTTGCCTGGGACCAACAGGAATATCACAGCTGTCTTTGTAACACCTAATGCAGGGCTGTCCAGTGATCTTTTCAGTGCATGCCACATGGGAATTTTTAAATGGGGGGCTGAAAACAAAACAGCCCCAAACCACCACCCCACCCTCACCTCCACGCTTAACCCCCCTCACAACTCCAAGCTATCTCCAGACTTCAACCCGCTCATCACCATCTGGTTCAAAATGCCTCCCTATCGTCTGCCACCCCGTGGCCCGGTTGAAAACCGCTCCCTCGCCTGCCGCCCCCCTGCCCAGTTGAAAAATGCTCCCCCCACCTGCTGCCCCATGGCCTGTACAAAACTACCCCCCTGCTGCCCGCCCAGTTGAAAAGCGCGCCTCCTGCCTGCCGCCCATAGATTGGGACCCCCGCCTTACTTTGCAGAACAAAGAGGAGGCACAGCAGGGCATGGGGTGGAGGGACTTTGGTAGATGCTTTTGAGATAGAGGCTGCCTTACTATTCCAGGGTTAAGGTGCAGCCTGAAGTCATATCAGAGTCATAAACCTTGTCCTGGAACCAAAGTCCTTGACTTGCCTTGAACCTCTTCCTGCAACACAGTCCCTGTACCTGGCACTTGTCAGAGCCCTTTTCTCACTCCAAATCCATAAGTCTAATACCACAGTTTTCTACTCACATTCTACCCCTGCCTGATGAATAGCAGGACGCATGTGGAGGGAAGGAATTAGGGGTGCAAAGTGAGCGGGGGCAAAGCATTGTAGAAGGTGTATGGTGGAGTGTGGGACGAGGGTATTTGGGTAGAAGTGATCTTGCATTTAAAAAGCTTGTGAACCACTTTTTTACCATAGTAAACCTGGTTACAGTGTGTAATGAATATGTTTTCCTATAAGAATCAAAAGGAAAATATTTTGAAGACCAAATTGCTAATGTTTTGGCCTATCTGAAGAGTAATGTCTACACCGAAGGAAAGAAGAAATCAGGCAGATTGACTCTCCGTAGCTTTGCAAGCAAGTTTTCTTTGGAAGGCAAGGAATTGTCTGGGTGTTTTTTTTTTTAATTATTTTTGTGAGATGTTCTAATGCAATGTTTAGCCTACAATTGATGTTTCTGGTGTCACTCCACTGCCAGTACACTGAAACCCCAGCTTACACACTGGTTGTGTTTCTACTCAAATGCAGTTGTTGCATTTAAGGCTAGTTGAGTGGGGTGTTAGAACCCCTGCCTGCTCCACCTCCTGGCTGTAGCCCCTGGATCCCCCAGCATGTATGTTCAGGTTTGATTGTATTGAATTAGTTAATTATGTGAGATTTAACATCCTTACTTCTAACCATTTAGAGAAATTGAGCCCTTGGATTCAATCCATTATAACCCTGATGCTACAGAGTGTGAATATTTGGGATATTCATCTACCTTACAATAATTTAAGGCCTTTTCATCACTGCTGCAGCTTTAGTGGAATACTGTGATTCATTTTGGTAAGTGCTCTTCCTTCCACCACAGCCCTGACTGAATTGGTGGGGTGGCAAGGAAGTGCTGGATGGAGCATGATGATGACACATAAGTTCTGGATGATACTCCAGAACTTCTCACTCCCTTGGGCAGACCTAAGGATTTAGCTCAGGATTGTATCTTCTCTGATCTTCATGATGTCAAGGGGTTGAGAGGTGGGGTGTAATATAAAAATGCCTATAGGATTTGGGAGAAAGGTGGAATGGCAGGGGTCTGAGTGGGACAAAGCCGTGTTCCAAGGCAAAGTGCCACAAAGTATAAGTCTCTGCTAAGTGCATGCAGAATTACCCTCCCCTGTCAAAGTTTGGCGGGGTTATAACATTTAACTCACACAGGACACACGCAATCCTAAGTGAGCCTCTGATCTCTGTCTTCTCTGATTAATAGACAGCAAGCTGTTCCGTACAGACAAAGAAAGGTTCCCATTGTGCAAAGCGTGCAAGAAGCCCAGCAAGTCTTTAAGAGCTTTAGTGACAGTGCACATCCGGAATTAATTAAAACAAAATATTCAATGACATCTAATTATTATTGGCCAGGAATGACAAACGACATTGCTGAGTGGGTATGTTAATATGTGGGACTTTACGCAGAGGAACACTAGTTACAATGTACAGAGAAAACTTAAATGTTTAAAATAAATCTAAAAATGCATTAATTGCGCACATCGGAACAGTGTACCTTGGCACTATTTTGCCATAAAATGTTACTTTTATCATGTCATCCCATCCTTCCTAGGTTGCATACTGTCCATCTTGCCAGAAAATCGGAAGGCAAATAAATCTGGACACCGCCTTGAAAAGCATAAAGGTAATTTTTTGAATAAGAAAACTGATCTGTTTTCTCAGAAATCCCATTCTTTCCCTTATTGACAGTCTGTACATTCTGAGAGAGTTGTAATCATGGCCTGTTAGCTAATGGCTGGGTAATGAGTGGTCTGTGAGCCTATTTTACAGCTGAGTCTTTAGCTGCTAGGAAGGCCTGTCCCTTTGCAGCGGGCAGCCAAGATGGCTGACGGATGCCCCCGAGATTCACCTGAGTCTTTGACTGCTAGGACAGACTGTCCCTTCACAGTGGGCAGCCAGTGTGGCTGACGGGTGCCCCCGAGATAGGTGCAGAGAGCTTATACCACCTGAGTCTTTGACTGCTAGGACAGACTGTCCCTTCACAGTGGGCAGCTGGGGAGGCTGACGGGCACCCCCAGGAGTCTGTCTCATGGAGACGACCCAACTCAACGCTCAGCTCTTACTGAACTTTACCACTGACCAGGCTGGTATAGCCAAACGGCTATGGTTCTTTTGTTTGTGTTCGGCTGAATCACAGTAACTGAAAGGAGTCAGGCTGAAGCTTAAACATGGTTACTATTTATTAAAGCAGAAAGAAAAATCTTAATGGTTACAAGGTTATTGCTCTATTTGCTTAGCTACTATAGTAGGATGATACAAATGACATGTCAATTGGAGAAAGTTACCCATCTGAGGACCAGACAACTCAGACTAAAGAGCTCTTACTATTAAATGTGCACAAAAGTACATTGTAGGTATAATTCTCACCCCTGCATCCTTCGACTCCTGGCGTAGCCAACGTCATTCACTGAATCCCTCAGGAAGAACTGAACGAGGAGTGGTGTCCCCTGGGTCCTCAGGAGGCAATAAGTTTACCCGACCGGTAGATACAGGAAATTGGAGCTCAGTTAGAGTGGTCTGTCGGACCCTTCTTTATACCCCTTGGGTCACGCACATTCTTCCTTATCTAAAGGTACCAATTGTACTGGTTCATCTTTGTGACGCCAGTTCTTACAAGGCAGTTGCAATTTAATTTACACTTGTAAGATAGAGATAACTAAATCATTAAGACAGGACATTCTCTTCGTATGGGTGGGAGATTCCCCTTCTGGGACGAAAGTGTGGGTGTATCAATTATCAGTACCAGCCAAGGGCAGTTAGAGGCCCTGTGGTCAACAGCTAGCCTATTAGCCCCCTTGTCTGTATTCTTCAGTCCAGGGTCATGCTGACACAGCACATCTGTGTTTTGAAGCATCAAAACTGTGCTTGAGATGAGCGCATCTGTGCTTTCAAACATTCTAAGACTGTGCTGTTTCTCTGTACTTTGTGCTGGTCTGAGGCACCTAAGAGGGGCAGGCAAGATGGAGTAGAGAGAGCAAGGGGGATTCTGTCTGGCTACATGGCCATACCAGACAGTGTGGCTGTGGCTTGCACAACACTTCATATTTCAGAATACTGCTGGAGCCTGAAAAAGCAATGCTGTGTCTTTTGTGCTAACCTACACAGGTGCTGCTTTTCAGGACTTGCTATTCCAGTCCCGGTAGTCCTCATTGTACGAGGAGTAATGGACCTTTTGGAATAGCAACTTGTTCTGAAAATTGGTTCTGTGTACATGGTGCGAAATCCAGGAAAAGGTATTTTGAAATAATTCATGCATTTTGCGTAATGCAAATTGTGATAATTATTTCAAAAATAATTGTGGACATACCCTGATAGATCTTTTACAGTACGCATGAAGGGTGATACCTTGCCCTTAGGCATTTGACTCATAGCTATGTATTGATTACTTCAGTTTGCAAGGGGTAAGAAAGCATGCAAGTGTCAAACATAGTGAACACTCACCTTTATTGCTCTGTGCACTGCTACGTCATACCTATTATGCTTTCCTCTTGTGCTGTCTTTCACAACCTTTCATGTACTAAGTAAATACAATTTAGATGGGGCTAGTATAAGGTGGGTGCATAACTGGCTAGGTAACCATTCTCAGAGGGTACTTAGTAACGGTCCACAATCATGCTGTAAGGGCATAGCAGGTAGTATTTTGTGGGGGTCTGTTTTGGGACCGCTTCTATTCAATATCTTCATCAGCAATTTTGGATACTGGCATACAGCAGGGGTTGGCAACTGACAGCTCCGTAGCTGCATGTGGCTATTTAAGGAGCCCCTTGGTGGCTCCAAGAGCTGGTATGGATGACTCTTCTTCTGGCTCTGGAGGCGGCTACCACTGCTTAAACTGAAAAATAACTTGAATTGTGCACCATTGAATGAAATAAATTTAGTTTTATATGTTTTAAGCGGAAGCAGATGAAGCCGTTGAGCATTCAGCCACGGCGGGGAGCCCAGCATAGAAAGCTGGCTGGGCAGGGAGCCACCCATATGGGCAGAAGTCAGACAGCATGAGAGCTGAGGGGGAAAGGCTGACACAGCCTGCCCCTGCCACATCCGCACAGCCACAGTGAGAAGGAGGAGGCAGTGGCAGATAGCAGTGTGAGAGGGGGGCAGCATCCATGGCAAAACTGTGCACACTGAGGTGAGTTAAGCTGGGTGGGGCTCACAGGGGTTAAGCCTAGGAGCGAGGGGGAAGGTTGAGGCTCAGAGTGGTGAATCCTCATGATGGTGTGGTTGCGGGAATGGGGGTGTAGCCTGGGGATAGGATCAGGATTTGGGAGCTGTGGCGGGTAAAGCCTGGAGATGGGGGTAACAAATTTCTAACTTGTACAAATAATTGTTTCTGCGCCGCTCTTGAAATAGGGGTGATAAAAACCACAGTTTGACATTATTTATTGAGGACTTCCCATGTTCACATGCATTGTAGCTCCTGACTGATTTTATAACTTATTTTGAAAAAAATGGCTCTTAAGATTTTGATTGCGGTCCCCTGTCATAGACAGCACTCTTTCTAAGTTTTCAGATGATACGAAGCTGGGAGGGGTTGCAACTGCTTTGAAGGATAGGCTCATAATTTAGAATGATCAAAAATTATCTGTACAAACTGCAAAAGTGGTGTGAGGTAAACACGATGAGGTTTAATACGGACAAATGCACAGTACAACATTTAGGAAGAAACTGAGGGTGGTTCATCTTTTATTTCTACCCTTCCTTGGGCTTCAGAAGGTAATGAAGGACGCTTCCTCAGATACTGGGGTATGTGATTTCTTCCCACAACCTGCAATCTGTTACACTGGCAGAGGAGGCTCTAGGCCAGAATGCCATCCTTGCTTGCAAATTGTGTGTGTGTAACATTCCCCTAACAGAGCTGTCTGCGGCTTGCCCCACTCATCAAGCCAAACCCACTTGAGCAGCAGGGTCGACAGCGCGGACCGTATAATTGACATTGCAACAGTGACCATTTGTGGCTGAACTTGAAGCTTTACGGCCTGTGCCTCCACTCCCACTTCTCAGAACTGGGCCATCAGAAGAGTAACTCCTGCTCTCAGCAGATGTCAGCTTGTTCACAGGTCCCCAGAGGCATCCATCTTAGTGGCATTCTAATGGCTTTTTTCCAAGAGACTCTTCTTAAGCTCAGGCCAGCAGTCCTGCCATCCCCGAGTGTGCCAGCATCACCCTTGTAACCTGGATGCTTTCCACCACGCTCAGGCACTGCGGGACATATTCTTTTTCTGGACTCTGATGCCCATCGACAACTCATCCCACTGTCTCAATGCTACTGGAGAGTTGGCTTGTACCCTGGACACAGTGTATCATGCAGCTGCATGTAGCTAATGCAAATTGGGAAGGAGTAAGTCTGTGGTTATCAACCAGTGTTCCGTGACTTACTGCTGCACCATGAGAAATGTGCGAGAGTGCTATGAGATTTCCTCATTTATCCATTCCTGTGGCTCTTTCCAAAGCCACGATGGGGGGGGAAAATGATGACCCCATGACAGTGTACCTGAGTTCCAGCTGGCACAGAGTTCATCAATTAACCCCCTACCAGTGGCAAGGGGAAATGCTGAGCCTGTTTTTGCAAGGTGGCATCTGAAATGCTGCTTTCAGGCATGAATGGGCAGGCGGGGTTTTCTTCCCCACTCACTGCCCTGGGAAGGGTGGAGTGAGGGAGCCTGTTGGAAATGGGATCCAGTTTAAATGCAGGGTCCATGCTCCAATGGGCTGGCAGGAAGAGGTGACATCTATCACCAAGAGCTTCAGTAAAAACAGAGGGCATGCCATGGAATTGTTTGTCTCACTGAAGTGTGCGTATTACCAAAAACATCTGGGAAACACTGGTACATGACGTGCCAGGTGCTGCTTGCTGGCCAAAGGACATTTGTTCACACTGGGAATGAGGAGTTTTGGTAAAATGTGTGAGAGAGGAAGTTTATCAGGTCAGCTTTTTAGTTTGTATAAAAATGGTGTCTTTACTTCTCTGGCGCTTTTATTCTCCTGCTGTCCGTCCCCTTCCTCACCTCAAGACATCATCATTCTCTCTGTTCTGATGCATATTTTACTGTGACTTTAGTGCCTGTGCAATTGACCAGCTTGACAACCCCAAAGATAGAAGTCATGCCTACACAAAGACCAGGGCCAGCCATGGTTCTCCGTGTATGAAGAATGATTCTACATTTTCAAGAGTGAATGACTTCTTTGAGATTTAAGGCACAGAAGAAAGAGAGTCAATAGGTAATTCTTAGGGGTGGAAGTAGAGAGGGAGCACAGTGTGTGTTATCTGTCATAGGCTGCATCAGGTGCACATCCCAAAATGACAACTGCCTATCCCGTAGATTGCAAATAGTACAGTACAGTACAGTACAGTACAGTACAGAAAAAGCAAAGCCCTAACGGTTACTGTGTTGATCTACCTCTCCCTAGGTCAGCATCAGTATATATATGTATAGGCGAGTATATCTGTTTAAGCATATACAGCTAATTTACTTGACCAGTGGAGAGATGACACACAGGGCCTGACCAGAACCTCTGTTTCAGGAGAGATCTCGGTGCTGATGTCTTTAGAGCAGAACAAACTCATTTTTATTACAGAATAAAATTTCTTGCTATCCACAGTAGTAGGTTCTGTGGCAATCACAGTGCCCTAATGACCTAATTTTGCCCCTGAGGCAAGAATATATCATTGTGCCCCCTAATATATTCCTAGTAGTCAGTCCTTAGAAAAATGGATATACATAAATAACAATTACAATAACAACACCCTGCTTATGCTGGTGGGGGTGGGAGGGGGTACATCTGCTTTCCCCAGGGCTCGCTGGGGGCAGAGGGAGCTGAGCAGGCTGTATATAGTGTACCCCATACCCCATGTCTCTCCAGCCTCAACAGGGCCTGTGCCCCTAGCAGCTCTTGTGGCAGGCGCTAGTGGGGCCGCAAAGGAAACAGGGAAGGGCAGGAGGTGGGTGGGTGTGCTGACAGCGCTGGGTACACAGCCAAGATAGTAATGTGGCAGGTGGTGTCTTGGGTAGGGCCCAATGTGTGTGTGGAGGTAGTGGTAGTGCTGTGTTCGAGGTGTGTGTGCGCACGCATAGATGCTGGTGGTATTGAGTGTCTGCAGAGGGTGTGAATGATGGTGGTGCTGTACCAAGAAGCAGATGTTGGTAAGTGCTGCTTGACCTGCATGTGCAGGTATAAAGTGTGTGAAGGTGGGACGCTGCATAGGAGAACTGTCTCCAAGACCAAAGCGAGGCTGTCTGGGAGTCAAATCTGAGAGGTGAACCCCCAGCCTCAGAACTAGCTGTCCTGACGACAAAGTGAAGTCCCACCTATGTGGATTACGTCAACGTGCATGGATAGCTAATTCTGAATGACAGCGATGTCTGGCATAGTTGTATGTCAGAATACCATACCAGGAGCAAATTCTGACGGGTAGCCTTTTTTAGCAATAAACCGTGACCCACAGACACTTCTCCCAGTTTTCGAAACTGGCTTGTTCCAGCCCACTTTCACCCCTGTCACAACAGTCTCCTGCTCTTCAGTCTGAGCTCTCCCGCATGGCAGCCCCCTGCACCTCCTGTAGTGGATCCCAGTGAGCCAGAGGCGGGATGGGGAAATGCTCCCCTCGCCGCGGTTCGGCACGCTTACGAGTCCTCTTATCTATTTCCCGGCTGCCCATCGAGCAGCCCAATCCCGGGAGCAGACCTGCCACGGGCCAGGTGCTGCCCGGACGATGCACTAAGGGGGCGGAGCCAGCAGGGGGCTGCAGCAGCTGCTTCTCGCCTACCGCACGAGCTGCATCTCTCAGCGCTTCCCCGGCCCCTCGGTCCAAAGTGGGCGTGTCTGAAAGATGCTCGCGCCGCGTTCCCCCAGCCCCATAGCAACAGCGACAAGATCCGACTGGTCCACGTCACCGACCGCCGAATCCGCGCTTTACGGCGAGCCTGGGATTTACGACAGCGCTGAGGCAGGCGGATGTCTTCACCGGCTGTCGGGGAAAAAAAAAAAACCCCAAAAACGCGGTTTACGGCAAAGCGAGGGCACGTCAACAGCTATGGCGGAAGGGGAGGAGGCGCTGCCGAGCGGCTGGTGAGTGAGCGCTCATCACCCCTCCTCCTGGACAAGGACCCCCGTCCTCCCGCAGTCAGCAGGGGGGGAGCTGCCCCGCAGGGGGCAGTGGAGAAGCCGGGGAAGCTGGCTCGGGGCAGCCTGGGGGTGAGGGGGTTCGAGCCGCTGCCGGCCCGGGACAGCGGCAGCGACAGCGACCTCGGCTCCCTTTGCGCCCGGGGCCGGCGGCGGCTGTGGCGGTGGGTCTGGTCGGGCCCCGGTGACCATGCGGGGTCTGCGCGCCAGGAGCCGCCCGCTGTCTCCTTTGGGTTAGTTCCATCCCCTGCTGCGCGTCCGGCTTGCGCGGGGGGAACTGGACTGAGATCATCCCAACGGCGTCTGCCTCCTCCTCTGAGCTGGGTCACGGCTGTCGCCCTGCACCGTGTCCCCAGCCCGGAAAGTGTCGGGGCCTTAGAGAGGCTCCGAGTGAGTGGGAGCGCCCTTACACGCTCCCAGGGGCAAGCCCCGGCGGCCACAGCGATGGGAGTTTGGTGTCTGTGCGCCCCGCAGCTATTCGATGTGCTATTTTTGTTGCCTGTGGGGCTTCCTATGGCCACTTGAAAATAAATCTGACTCTGTAGTGTGGAACAAGTTAAGTGCCTGCAGCAGTGCCTCCTTTACATCCCTCTGCTTGTATCCCTTGCGGGTATGTGATCTCACATGGGTATGGAACTACGAAGGACGCCATCCATAGGCTACCTAGACTGAAGGATGCCTACTACTGTGGGACTCTCAGTCTTCCGTTCTCAGCTACCTCCCTGCTCTTCATTCCTTTTACATATATACGTGCAACCTTCCTTTTGTTCTCTTGTGTGCAACTGTCTGTGCAGTTGTCCCACTATTTGTGATCGTGAAATTATCAATCACCTGTATTGGCTCACATGTCTTACTGTGTCTCTTTGTGTGTCATCTATGTTTAGTAGGAGGTATGCTTCAGTCTTGGTCTAATATAAAGGAGCTGGACTCCATGTGAATATTGGTGTTCCTAACATCTGGTCTATGATTTAAACTTGAATATTGTAGTTGGGTCAACCTGTCTCCCACTATAGATAACAGCTAAGTCAATGGATTCTCATGGGTGGATTTAATACACCAACAGGAAAAAAAAATGCTATTGCTATAGGAAGCGTGTATGCCAGTGTGTCTCAGCCTTTTTTTCATAAAGTACCCCTTTCAAAAAAATTATAAGCATCACTAGACTTCTCTTGTGTACTCCTAAGGATGAGAAACACGGTCCTAAGGTTATATGAGATATTGAAGCAAGTGCCATTCAGTGTTTCCAGATTCCTGTTCCCCTTTTCAGGAGTCAGATTTGTTTTGCACACCACCAAGTAACACCTCACTTAAAAACTGCTTACTTACAAAGCATGCAAAAATATCACAGAAGACTACTACTGAAAACTTACTGACTTTCTACCATCTTTGTATCAAATTAATTGGAATAGAAATATTGCGCTTGTATTTCGCATAAGGCATATGAAGCAGTAGAAACAAGTCATTGTCTGAATGAAGTTTTAGGTTGTACTGACTTCACTAGTGTTTTTTAAGTAGCCTGTTGTAAAACTAGGCAAATATCTAGACGAGTTGATGTACCCTCTGGAAGACCTCTCTGTACCCCCAAGGGTACTCATATCACTGGTTGAGAAACACATATATGCTACTGCAGCTGCGCTACTTTTAATGTAAACATATGCTTCCATAAATTCTTTGTACTGTGGCTTTATGGGCCATAGTACATTTATCTAACTCCTCGGTGTCCAATACACTTCTTGTTCACCACACGCGGCGAATGGGGAAGCGGATTGTGGCAAACATAGCTCAGGAGTACTGCACATGTGGGGCACATCTCTGGCCACTCTGTGGTGCGAAGCGTGTGGTGGCAACTACTCCTCTGGCCCCAGTAGCTTGCCGGGGAGGGTGTGCGGTGGCTTGGATGGCTCACACCACATGGCGGCTCAGAGTGTTCAGGGGAGTGGCCCACGCTGCATGGTGGCTCAGGTGGGCAGCTGGCACCCTGTGGCTGAAGTGAGTAATCTAGGGAGGCTTGGCCTGGTTGGGGGGAGGGGGTGGCGTCTTGGGGGGATTGCTGTTGCAACCTGTAAATTACTTTTGGACGCTATTGATTTAATTACTGAGTGTTCACTTGCATTTGCAAACTGACTGCATTCTTCTGGTTATAGAAAAAGTAATAAAATGTTCATTAAAGCTTATGGGGCTCATTGTACCAGCAAACCATTTAATAAATGCTAAGATTTGTCATTTTTAAATAAAGGTTTAGCTATATGGATATATAATTATACATTAGAGTACTCCTAAAATTATTGGGTGTTGGAACACTGAAACATAATCCTTCAGATGAAATCTAAATCATATGGCGGAATCTTTATTCCAGTCCTACCAGTTCCAATAATAATTGGTGAGAGTACATTCAGCCTTCAGGATCTAGAAACATAGCTAAAGTTTTTATTAAAAAATGAACAATGAGTTCTGCATGAGCCATGCTGGTTCTATACAGATTGGCTGTATCTACATGTAATCAGCCTGAGCAGAGAATACTAATGAAGTGCTGCGATGAAGATGCAATACCTCATTAGGCTAATTCTACCCACAGACTTCAAAGTGCTGGCATGCCATGTAGCCGCTGGCGCATTGAAGTACCTGCGCAACTTCAAAGTGCCCTTACTCCTCAAACTTTAAATCTTAACATTTATGAAGTGCTTTACTGGTACAAAATTTTGAAGAGTAAGAGCACTTCGAAGTTGCATGAGTACTTTAAAGTGCCTGTGGCTACACAGAATGCCAGCTCTTTCAAAGTATGTAACTTTGAAGTTGCAGCAGGGAGAATTAGCTTAATGAGGTACTGCATATTCATCACAGCACTTTGTTAACATTTTCCATTGAGGCTGCTTACCATGCCCCATTCGACATAACCATTGTTTGCAATAATATAGATATTTTACCATGTGTGGCCTATGTTTATGCCATGCTGAATAGTAATGTTCAGTTGTAATCAGTATTCCCTCTAATTTTTCAGACACCTGAGTGGAATGAATTTTATGTGCACAAATATGGGAATGCTATGTGTCGCGTCACTTTCATATTGTTGGGTTTAACAAAAGTCATGTATTAGTAGTGGGATTAAAGGATGCTGAATGTGGGAAAGGGCTTAGGTTTGGGGTAGAGAGTTGGGGTGCAGGGATGTTATGGCTCTGGCTGGGTTGGGGCTAGTATTATGGCTCCTTCCCCACTCTAGCAAGATAAATGCAGAAGTGGGGGCCAGCAAAAGTACCTCCAAAACCTTATCTACCAGGTTTTGGTATAAACTTGCCCCCAAAAATCCTAAAAACCTTAGATTTTGGGGATAAGATTTGCTGCCAGCACCCAAGTAGTAATAAGGAAACCAGGGGGAGACTACTTGGGGAATCTTAGCCCCAAAAGTAAAAACCAGGACACAAAAATTAACCGATACCAGGTTAATAGAACGAAAAAGAGAAAACTGTTATTATTACAACAATATTTGTGTTGCAAGCCTCATGACTAGATGGTAGAGTTACAAAGTAAAACACATGGAGAGTTTTCACCATGGGCCTAGAACTTAGTTACAACCATAAAACAATAAAGCCTAACGGATCTATCTAAACTTTACCCGACTTACAGAAGATTGGAGAGCCTGTTCTTGGAGGGAGATATTCTGTATCTCTCTCCCTCATGGCTGGAAAGAAGAAAAAGAAAAAAGACAGAGAACAGAAGAGGGAGGAGCTAAAATTTAATTCTTACCTACATTTCTACAGGCCAGCCCCACCTGGCTAAGGAGGTTAACCCTTTTACTTCCAGGCTGCTGGCTAACCCTCATGATCATGACAGCCAGGGATGAGAGTTCAGGGTGTAGGAGGTAGCTTCAGGTTGGAGGGCTCAGAGTGGGGCAGGGGACTGGCAATAGTGTTAAGGAGGCCGCCTCATGCCTGCCTGTCTTGGGGCATCACGCTGTGCTGCAGAAGCAACCAGTAGGTCCGTCTCCTGGGGAGGAGGGGACGATGAGACTCCACAGCAATGCACCCCTCACTGCTGGCCCCAGCACAGAGCTGCCATGACTGTCAGGGAAGTGCCTCTCCCTGGCAGCCCCAGGATCGAGCTGCCCCTGGCTGCAGCTGCCCCCTTCTGGAGCCAGCAGAGAGGGGTGACTCGCTGCCAGCCACAGCAGCTTTGGAACTTGGGGAGAGACATTTCTCCCCCTTGCATGAGACTTAATGGAAAGCTGCACAGCTGCTTAGTGGGAACTCTGAGTGTCATTTAAAATAAACAGGTTTGGCATTGTTTGTATGGGGGAGTTCCCAGTGAAAACTTCATTGTTTGCTGACAAATCTCCTAGGACTTTATTCCAAAAGAATTAGTTTGACCAAATTCTAATACAGTAAACCCTCAAAATGCGCTATTTTGAGTTGCACTTAACTCTCATTAAAGAGAGTTAAGTGCAACTCAGAATCTGGCTCCCCCCCAGCCTTCCCTCATCCTTCCCAGTCCTCTGTGTCCTGGCTCCGAATCCACCCCCCGCAGCCTGACTCGAGCTCAAACACCCCTCTCCCACAACTCTGACTGAACTCCACACCCTGCCCCCCTGCAGTCCTAATCCACCCCAGCTTTAACCCTCCTGCCCCCCTTCCATGACCCCAACCCACTGCCAGGTTTAACTCTCCCCAGATCTTCTCCTGTTCCCTCCCCCCCAACCACCACAGGATTTACCTTTCAAAAGGAGCTCCAGGTGCTCCTGCTGCTACCCCAGCTGCAAAACGTGGAAGGCCACTCCCCAACTTATGTGGTGGTGGAGTATGCGAACGCAACCCTAACGTAACTCAAGGGACTCCTGTGTATATATATAATTATCCTTCTGCCTGTTTCCACTCAATTTCATTTGTTTCTTTTTTTTTTTAATTTCATTTCATTTTGTGTGTTTTGCACTGAAACATTCTAGGTGCTGTAAATAACTGCCACTCAAGATGTGTTTATAATTTAAGGAGTCAATGAAGAGATATCTCTGCATAGTAGCAATTGGGATCATAGCTAGTTAAAAATAGAAATTGCCTACTGGATTCTTGAATTTATCCCACTGTAACGGCAAGATGTAGTCCTAGATTCATTCAGTTAGAGATCATATTGATGTTATGCTGTATCTTGTCTAAAAGGCCCAGAAAAAGCAACGTAAATAGAAAATTTGTTTTGTGAGGAGGATGTGGATTTTCTTTGTTTTGACTTTTTGCTTACTTTCATTTGTAATGACAAAAAACTTGTTTAACAGAGGTAAAACACTGTTTGGTCAAAGTTTTCTGAATGGCTTATGTTCAGATATGAAAATAATTCAGTTAATATTTCAGTGTATTGTTATAATAATGTGTATATGCTCTGGTTGCTTTATCTTCCTTAGCAGAAGAATAGGTTCATCAGCTCACATTTTCCAGAATGCATTGGTACAAATACAGTTCGACTGTTTAGGAGTACATGAGGAAAAACTGTGTGTCAGTATGTGAACACCACTTAACCATGTTTGTCCTCATGAGTTGAGGAATTTAAATTTATTTTACATTGTTGGGTGTTGCATCTAAATTGCAGGCACTAAAATCAAATAGAATATAGTGCTGATAACACAGCATTGCCCGGTGAATATTATGTGTAATATCTGGTGTTTGTCAAATGGAGTTTGACCCTGTGGTTTCTATCGGTCCAACTGGACTTCTGAACAGAACGTTAATTTGAGCTTGGGAAAGGTTACGTTACTGTACTAATGATTGCCTTTTTTCATATGGTTCCTCTGGTGCAATGTCAAGTGGCTAGTGTGGACACTTTATAAGAACTACAAAACACAGCCATCGCTAAATTTTTTAGTTGATTTATTTCATCTCTAGTTCTGTATGGATCAGGTTTTTTAAAGTCATAAGAAAGGATTTGTCCACCACTTAAATGAGTTCAGGCTTGTAAATCTTAACGTAGTTTTATTTTTCCTTCTTTGCATGCATTAGTGTGCATCTCTTCTATTTGGAAGAGTATTCAAGTGAGCAGCTTGGTTTTCCTTGGCTGGCTCTACACTAGCCCCCGTCTTTGAAGAGGGCGTGATAATCAGCCTGAATGGAGAATACTAATAAAGTGCTGCGATGACTATGCAGCACCTCATTTGGCTAATTCTCCCCACAGCAACTTCGAGGATTAAAGGCACTTGGAAGTTGCGTGGATATTTCAAAGTGCCCACGGCTACATGTCATGCCAGCACTTCAAAGTTTTAACACTTCGATCAAGCTGATTACTATGCCCCCTTCAAGCTAGTGTATATGCAGCCCTTGTCTCTTTTAGATGGGAATGAAAAGTTGACTGAATGGCTCTAATGAATGATGTTTTGAGCTATTTATTGAGGGCATAGAAAGAAAGCATTACGCTATAATAGATAAAACATTAAACTTTGCAACCTACTGCTGGTTCTTTAGACTCCCTATTTTAGAACCATATTCCCTGCCCTTCTCCTTGACAAAACCATACTTCTAAGATAGTCATATTTATTGCACAGCTATGGGGACAGTGTTGCTGTTTCTAATCTAAAATCGGCAGTTCCTCTAATATGAACACGCATAATAATTTGGGCGGAGGGGTGGCCGGGGGGGGAGTCCTCTACAATAGACATGAACTGGTAATCTCTTTCAAGGGCTCTAGGAAGCTACTTACAAAACTGTAATAACTTTTATTTACATGTTAACATGTAAGGGCAGGTCTTTGGCTGACCAAAGTCTGAGATTGTAAATTATTTGTACGTGTACAGTGACTCTTAGCATCAAGGTCCTGATCTGGGTTTGAACTTCTAAGCACTTTTGTTATACAAATAATAGATTAAGCCTTTTTTTATTTAAAAAAAAAAAAGTAAACCTCTTCTTATGAAGTCTTGCTACACTTTCATAGAAAATGGTTATGACGTCTTGCACACAAAATTATAGACATATGGGATCTGATACATAAACAATTGTGGAGGTATTTAACATCAGCATCTAACATGGAACAACATGAAGGCTTAAAATTAAGCATATGCATACATTTTACAGGTTTAGGTCTTTATTGTCTGTATTTCAAAATGAGCAATCTTTAGATAATTAGATTTTTGTGTGTGTGATTTTAAGACTAGAATGGACCAATCTCGATCAAGAATTCCACTGCAAGTGAGTAGTTAAACATTTCAGTTGGCATAATAAACTCAGCATCTGACTTTTTCTCTTCCTGTGCACATTTGCTGATGCCCATTATATGGATTTGAATTGTAGCTAGTGAAGACCATGAGCGGATCCATACCGTAAGAAAAGTGCCTAAATATGAGTCATTTTATTGGGTCTGCTGTATAACTTTGGTTTATGTCATCCACTATCACAGTTCTTCCTTATGAAACAAAGCTTTCAAAGGACAGTGAAATTACTAACTAGAATGTGATGTGGCATCAGTAGTTACTGACAGAGGGCTTGAACAGATAACCTTGTAGCACCTACATGGACGATTATATAAATTAATTTATTATATGTATGTTTGTATTTTGTTGCAGAATTATTTGTTACTTAATATTAGGGATGTTAATGTTTAACTGGTAAGCCTCAACCTAAATGGATGAGGCTTAGTGGTTACAGTTACTGGGTGGGAGTTGGAGCAGCCTCCCACCTGCTGCAGGCTGGGGGTTGCTCCAGCCCTTTGGGGCCTGCTAGGCATGGGAGACACTCCAGCCTGGCCAGAGCAGCCTCTGTCTGTAGGAGAGGGACCTTCCCCCCATTTAATTGGATAAACCTGACATTCAACCAGTCAACTATTTAAATGGGATTTTACATCCCTACTTAACATATGGTAAGTCTGTCAAACCGCACACACTATGCAGACAAATTGTTTAACTGTAATTTATGCTATACCTGCCGTTTTACCATCACTTTAACTTCCTATGAAATTGTAGGATGTAGCTCAGCAAGAGCATTCAGTCTGCAATCATCTCAAATGTTCAGCTGCAGCCAGCCTGGACATAATATATCTGCTTAAAGTATGCATAGTTTTCACTTTCTGAATAGTAATCTGTTTTGTCTACAACGTTTAAAACATTTTTGTTGAAAGATTAAAAAATTCTTATAACTAGAACTTCCTGAGTATTCTATTACATGTTAATGTAGATTGCAGTATTAGTGTTAAAAGCTTTTTGTATCTTTTCAATATATTGATTTGCTGGGAGGAGGTTAGGATTTTTGCCTCTGCCACACCAATTGTGCCAAATAAAACTGAAGACTAGGTTAATTAATTGGCTAGTGTCTTACAACATGAATATGTGGGAAAAAGGAGTTAAGAGCTAACTACTGATAAGCCACTGGAAAATAGTTTCTAATTTTAAGTTGTCTAATGATTTATTTAATGAGACACTGCCACCTAATTTAGGTCCCAAGTTTGTGTTGGAAACTGTGGGTAAAAAAAATCACCTTAGAATCGCTAACATATCAATGAAAATGGTGCAGCTCATTAGCTTTACATATTCTTCTTCAATGCTAGACCAGTTTCCTAGCAATATGCCACTTTATGGCTACGTCTACACGTGCCCCAAACTTCGAAATGGCCATGCAAATGGCCATTTCAAAGTTTACTAATGAAGCGCTGAAATGCATATTCAGCGCTTCATTAGCATGCGGGCGGCAGCGGCGCTTCGAAATTGATGCGCCTTGCCGCCGCGCGGCGCGTCCAGACGGGGCTCCTTTTCGAACGGGCCCCGCCTACTTCGAAGTCCCCTTATTCCCATGTAAGGGGACTTCGAAGTAGGTGGCGTCCTTTCGAAAAGGAGCCCCGTCTGGACGCGCCGCGCGGCGGCAAGGCGCGTCAATTTCGAAGCGCCGCTGCCGCCCGCATGCTAATGAAGCGCTGAATATGCATTTCAGCGCTTCATTAGTAAACTTCGAAATGGCCATTTCGAAGTTTGGGGCACGTGTAGACACGGCCTGTGAGAACCAGAAAAATGAAATAATCAATTTTCAATATTTAAGCTGATTGGAATTATAAGTCAAGCAGACTTGCACACATTGTGAAAAATCAGTTTTTACAGTATTTGATTTCAGTAATTGGAGTTTTTATGAATTACAGGTCAGGACACCTGTTTTCAAATATTCTTTTAGGTTTATGGCATCCTCCAGCTTGCAGGGATCTTTAGCAGATACAACATGAGTTTACATATAGCACAGTAATGAATAGTTGAATAATGTTTCTGTTAAGTACTTTTAAATGTATTATAAAAATTTTTCTGCAGGGAAAAAGACCTTGAAGAAGCTTTAGAAGAAGGAGGTTGTGACCTTGAAACAGTAAGAAACATCATTCAAGGGAGACCACTGCCTGCTGATTTGAGGGCCAAAGTCTGGAAGGTAACCATGTCTTTAAATAAGATATGTAGATGTTTCTTTGTTTTTATTTGAAGCTGATGATTTCAGTATCGTGAATAATTATGAAAGGATTGCCCACTCTTAGATTTCTGCATAGGTAGAGCCAGTAATGCTTTGAATAATCCTGTATTTTCAGATTGCACTGAATGTTGCAGGAAAAGGGGACAGTCTGTCATCTTGGGATGGTTGTTTAGATCTACCAGAACAGAGCATAATTCACAAGGATTGCCAAGAGCTGATTGGTAAGTTTCATTATTACTTTTCTGCAGTGCTTCCTCTCTTACAGTCATGAGATTCAGCATAATTCTCTTCACTGTTATTTAAACTTCAATGGGCATTTTTTGTGTGGGGGGAGAAAAGCTTAGCACAGCACAATAATTGAATATCGAAGATATGAAGGGAGTGCAAAATATTATCTGTTGTGTGATAGGCTTCATAATCCAAACAGAATCCAGCAGTAAAAAGGCTATGACTGAGACTGTTGAAAACTAAATTATCCTTTTCAAAAAAGTTGGTCTGTTGCATTTGATAATTTTATATCGTGCCCTTTTGAACGACACAGTGCCTCATAACACAGTTACTCTCAGGTTCAGCTTACTCTCAGGTTCAGCATGCCCATCCACTTAACCATCACTACTGCTTCCTACAGGGTGACTTCCACTGAATTTAAATACAGTAGAGTCCCCACGTTCGCAAAGTTAAGGTTTGCAAATTCAATTATTCACCAGCGGCCACTTCCCCATGTTGGTGAGCACCAATGGCTGCCACTTTCCCGGGCCCCGGGGCAGGGAGTGCCATGGCCGCTGCTTTCCCAGGGCCTTGAGTGCTGGCAGTTGCTGCTTCCCCGGGGCTCTGAATGCACCCTGCTGTTCACGAAAATCAACATTCACGGGTGTTCTGAACACCGAACCCTCATGAATATTGTGACCCTACTGTAACTCTTTTGTCTAGAAGATTTTGTCAAGTATAGTTGAAAGTTCTAAACTATACTATACTTCAGTTCTATAGTTCTAAACTTACTAAAACTGAAAAGGGAATTACTTTTTTTTTTTTTTTTTTTTAAACTTTGTACCAGTCAGTTTCCCTTTTTTGTTTAGGTGTTTCACATAGCAATGCTGGAAGAAGACATAAAATAGGAAAATGACATTTTAAAATTACAATATGTCTCAGGAAGATTAAGTGGCAACTGTTTTATCTGAAAATAATATCTCATTTTATGCAAAAATGATCTTACGTTGATGGCGTCCCTTCAGTAATTAAGCAATCTCCACCCTTGCACTTTAGTTGTTCGTGTTTCATGTTTTTGATTTATTTGGTTATTTACTTTCAAGGTATAATAAAACATCAGTCTCAGACTTTGTCTATACAGGCAAGTTTTGTTGAGGAAGAGTGCCTTTTGTTAACACACCTGCATCAGTGTTCACACTGCACCATACCTTTTCTTGGGGAAAATGGTCATTTTCATTGACACAACTTGCCCCTTCACTGGGGACTTTTTTCATTTACCCTTCCCTGTGTTGTCAACAAACATGCAGCGTAGACACGTCAAAGAGTTTTGTCACTCATTCTGGCCTCTAGAAGGTTGCCCACAATTCCCAGTCAATGACCAGTTACTCACCCCTCCTCGTCCTTTCAAGTCCCACCAAATTTAAATGCCATTTCCTGCTGACTGATTTTTCTATGTGAGTTCATTGGAGAATGAGTGTCTGGTTCTAGCCACATGGTTGTTAAGGCATTTGATACAGTGTATATGCTACGCTACACAGGACTGATCTTCTAAATCATGGCTCTCTGCACAGTCTGAGCACCTGGATCCCCTCTCCCCCGCTCAGCATGTTGTGGTCTCTTGGTATCTTCCCAGGTGCGCATGCCTGGTCGTCATACCAAATGCTCCCACACTTGAACTGCTGTGCAGCTGCCGGATCTGATCAGTGTGTAGGAAGAGGAGTGAGTCTGGTGCCAGTGGCAAGTGACCCATAAGAAGTGGGACACGTATGGGCATGTTTCTTGATCCTTGTGTGAAAAGGGGCATGAGTAGAACATGTTGCAGTGCAGAGCAAAGATTAAAGAGCTCATATGATAGCTCTGGAAAGGATCTTGAGGAGTCGTAGAGTCCAGCCCTCTGTGCTCACAGCAGGACCTATCATCGCCTGAGACGGATTTGTTTTTTCTAACCTGCCCCAAACCTTTGCAAGGCCCCCTTAAAGAATGAACTCACAACCCTGGGTTTACAAGACCAATACTCTGACCACTGAGCTATCCCTCCTCCTAAACCCAGTTACACATAAGGCCCATAAGGCGAACTGATGCTCCGGTGTTTCAGAGAAGACCTGCCATAATGTCCAGTTCCTTGTAGCTATACTCCGCAGTGACCTCGCCTCCATCACCGAGAGCCCCATGGATAGTTTGGAGGACACAAAGGCAGTACACGAAGGACCTAATCCAGAGGCTGAAATAGTAGAGGAAGAAGTATATAGCTATATTCAAGGACCAGGTGCTCCTCCTGGTGTCACTGAGCATGGATGTCAGCCAGGAACTGTTGACAAACGTAGCCAGTCTGAGCAACCATTTTCTGGAGACCAGGAAGCAGGGGATGAAGTGCAGGGTCAGCGGCTGAAGCTTGTGGAGTGCGGGACTGAGGGCATGGAAAAATGTGAGGCTGTCTGTGTTTTTGTGTGCTGCTGAATTAATCAGTATGTCTGAGCAGGATGTCAATGCTCACTGTGATCTCAGTGGAGTCCTGCAGAGAAAGGCTATCAAAACTTTTTAACAGGTGCTTTAAAATTTTCTGCCACAGATTCCATGGCAGTGTATCTTAGTCCCCTCCTCCTCCACTGTAGGACTCTATCCTGTACCAGTCCTTAATTACTTGTGTGGGAACCAAAGTGGAACATAGGTGGGCTGTATATGGAGCAGGATGAAAGCCACAATCATGGAGAAGCTGTGCCCAGGTTTTCTTGCTTAGCCTGAGCAGGAAGATGTTTGTCAGCATGATACCCACCTGTAGATAAGTGTGGCCTAATTACAACTAGGTTCTTGCAAAGGGAATTTTCTAGCCCTAGCTGGAATTTTTTTGTACATATGCATGGTCTTCCCCAGCCTTTTTCCCCACTTACTCCCCATGATTAGGGTGCTTGCCAAGATGCATTGCTCGTTAAGGTCAGCAGGAAAGTGAGTGGAAATGTTGGAAAAGTGATTTGTAAGTGAAATGTTACAATGAAGGACTTGATGTTTGCAGACTCCTTTTTGTGCATTCTGCTGAACAGCAGAGACTTTGACCATGGACCACGTTAGAAAGAATGCAACTGATAAAAAAGTGCCATGAAAGAAACAGGGAATATTGTCCTCAGTGACATCTAGCATGCCATAGAAACATCTCCATTTTACCCTGTTTTCCAAAGGTGCATTTGAAAACCATGCACTATTAGTACTAGTTATGGCATAGCCAGGACCTCTGCATTTTTTGCAGAATTCAGAATTGGATGCAGAACTGCTTTGAAAACTAGTTACCATTGTTTGTCTTCCTTTCATTTCACCTTTTTTCCATCTACTGCTATATAACCTTAAAAAAGCTAAACAAACTGCTGCAAATGCACCCACTCCAGTTCTAAAAGTTGTCATTGGAGGGCTTTCAATAGCACTTAGAACAGTTTACCAATAACACAATCATAGTTTTTGAAGTGTTTTTGCATGTGTATAGTAACTATTGAGGAAAAAGCTGTTCCCAACCCCATTTTTGAAAGAACCCGTCTTGCGATTTTGTTTCTGGATGAAAGGTTCTTTCAGTTCCCTTCCCCCCTCTGCCCCCCCCACACCCAGCAAAAGGAACCCCATCTACACAGCTGTTTTTGCTTCTGGAAAAGGATCTTCCAGAAGTGAGATTGCTCAAGAATGTGCAAATGAGGCATGTGTTATGTAAATCTATGCCTCATCTGCATTTCCAACCTTGCTTATTTGTATTCCACTTCCAAAAGCAGATTGCAGTGTAGAAGTAGCCAATGTGAATTTCTCTTCCCTATTTCACTTCTTGAAAAAAACTCACTTACGTAAATCAGGAAAAAAATTAAATCCCAGAGTTAAGATTAAAAAATTATGTAGCTTTTGCAGGAGTACAGCAAATGGCACAATCAGTTTTCAAATTGTATTGGATTATGGCACATTACATTTGTAAAATCGCTTTTCCTCATGGTTTTTTTCCCCCATTTTTCTTAGTCAAAAGAAAACTTATGTGTGACTGTTTTTGTAATCATATCAAAGTAATTAATTTAACCCGTGAAACATGGCATTAAGGTTATTTCCAAGACTTGCACTTAATGCTGGATTAAAATCCTCTCTTCTCACTTCAGTGAAGGTGTTTTGAGTCTGCAGATTTATAACAGCTCTTTGAAAAATTCTTAGAACAATACTTGTATTTTCTTTTATGTATTGTAAAAATATTTACCAGCTTTCGCAAAGGAACCATTTTCAGTGCTTCCTTTGTAGATCATTTTTACCATCGTTTATGAGCAATAGAGTCTCAATAGCAAAATAACTAGTCACCACAAACTTCATGTGGGCACACTAATTATTGTAAAATCTTTAAGTAAAGGCTGCTTTTCAATTTTTGTATTTTAAATAAATTAATTAGTAATTTTTCTGGGTTTTTTTGGGGGGGGCATTATCCAGTTCAGCTGCCTAAAGAGAGGTGACAGAGCCAGGTGTATGTAGGAAAACTTTTTCAAGTAAAAAAAGTCGGACTTTTATTTATGTTGGATTTTATTGATATTTTTATCTTTAACATGATAAACCTGCTTAAAATTAAATGTTTATTTGCGGCACCTTCTGTTAAGGTGAGGTCTAGACTTTCTATAATCAAGTAAAATAGTTAAAAATAAACTGAATCAATGATCTCTCCTTGTAAATGTTGAGTTAAATGCTACTATTTTATATGGAGAGAACAACCGTTAAAACATTTAATACAGAGCTCAAGCTTTATAAATAGGTCAAATTCTTTGTTAAGTATAATTTTCACTCTTCACAGCTGAGTGAATGCTAGTATTTTTCCAAATGTCAATACTTCTAGCCTCTCTGCTGGAAAAGCTATGCAAGAATACTTCATTATGTAGACAGCTTACTAAAGATACTGTTCAATAAAAATTATTTTGAAATACTGGTTTTGCACATTTTAATTAAATTTTAATTTTTATTCAAATGCAGCTGGAAACAAATTGTGAATAAAAAATTAATTACCTGTAAATAACAGATTTTGAAACAATAAAAATATGAAGAAATCTGAATAAATATGCTACATTACATATTAGCAGAAATAAATGGGCATACTTAAAAACCATTTGTTAGCAAAAATTACCAAATCTAGTTTAAAAGCTTTATTTAGTTGTAAATAATCAAATCAATGTGTTTTATTGATTATATTAACTAGCAAGAGTAGTCGTCTCATTTGCATAATGAACGAGAATGAACTTCTCTTAAGGAAAATACCTAAAAAGTATAATTAGAAAACAAGATTAAAATTAATTATTTAAATCAGTAAGTAAAAATCTAGGATTTTTGGTTGATTAAAATTAATGTTTTAAATCAATCCACCTTTGGTAAAACTGTCAGTTATCTTCCTCTTCCAGTGTTGCCAACTTGTATGCCTGATTTAACAGTTGTGCTTTTTGTGTACCCCCCACCCCCATCACCTAAGGCTTTTGGAAGACAGTAGCACAGGCTAATTAAGCCGTCTGCAGCCTATATGCTTCCTTGCTCCTCATCCCAGGTCTGTAGCAGTCCCAAACTCCCTTACTTAACCTGGGATTTGCATTTATGGGCTGGCTATTCTAAATGTAAGCTAGTTAAACAGATAGACAGCTCACTCATTAACCCATGTTCTTTCTCCTATTCCCATAGTAACCCTCTCTCGCTGCTTTCTATGCTGCTGTTGACCAGTGATGTTTGTCGGTGAGAGTCCTTCTCTGTCCAGCCTCCTAAGGATTGTCAGAGAGGGTCTCCTCTTATTGTTCACCACACAGACTTTTCAAATACAGAATGTGCTGCTGTGTGGAGATGCAAACTGTGCTTGTCAACCTGATTTGTCTGCAAGTCTTTCTCATCTGTCTGCCACTTGCCATCATTTCATAGTCCCTGGTAGCCACAGGGGACATGGTGGAGAAAGGTAGGAGGGGAGACTTGCAACTTTGTTGAGTTGACAAGCACAGCTTGCACTGCTACAAGAGAGTACATACGTATTTTGTATATGATATCTTTGCATTTTGCGATCAGAAGATGTGCTCTGATATTTTAATCTGTCCAATATTCAAATTTGTGTTTGTATGTAAATGGGTTTTTGAGGAATTGGAGATACACATTATGGATTAGCCTGTAGAATCAAAACTCCTTTTTGACTTGCAGAGTCAGGGAGACTAATGTGCTGCAAGCCCTAAATTGGAATAAAAGAGGCACATTTAGTACATTTTAAATCTACCTGTTTGTTTCACAAAGATAGGAAAATTCAGTATTAATCTGTTTCTAGTTAATTGTGACATCCCACCTGGCTTTGAAAATTTAGGTCAATGTCAAACCCATTTTCATGTCATCGCTGAAACACTTAACTGCTACTGTATGTTCACTCAGTTATAGTTGTGTATATGAATGTAATTGCCATATAAACCCTTGTGCGAAAATTTGAATTACGTGGGGGTTGCAAGAACACAATCCCCGCATAACTCAAGGATTTACTGCATTGTAATATAATTTATGCCATCATGTGCCAGCAATGCCCTGCTGCTACGTACATCGGACAAAGTGGACAGTCTCTACGTAAAAGAATAAATGCACACAAATCAGATATTAGAAATGGCAATATACAAAAACCTGTAGGAGAGCACTTCAGTCTCCCAGGCAACACAGTAGCAGACTTAAAAGTAGCTATCCTACAGCAAAGAAATTTCAGGACCAGACTCCAAAGAGAAATTTCTGAGCTACAATTCATCTGCAAATTCGACGCCCTCAGCTCAGGCTTAAACGAAGACTGTGAATGGCTGGCTAAATACAGAAGCAGCTTCCCCTCCCTTGGTGGTCACACCTCCAGATCAACTGCTGGTAGTAAGCTTCACCCTTGCTGACTGAGCTAACCTCGTTATCCCCACCCTTGCTCTGGCTTATTTATACCTGGCTCTGCAGATTTCCAAGACCAGCATCAGATGAAGTGAGTCTGTGCTCACGAAAGCTCACGCTCAAAACTTTTCTGTTAGTCTATAAGGTGCCACAGGACCCTTCGTTGCCATTCCATAACTGTCTCTGAAATATTTCTTACACTTTCTATTTACAGATCAGCTGTCTGTGCCAGAAGAAGAGAAGTCAGTATTAATTTTGGATATTGAATCCATTATTACCTTTTATTGTAAATCACGTAATGTTAAATACAGTTCCTGCCTTGGTTGGATACATCTACTCAAGCCACTGGTGCAGCTTCGAATTCCATGCAGTGATTTGTACAATTGTTTTTATGCTATCATGAACAAGTACATTCCCAGGTAAAGTGTGTATGCGCGCGCATGCGTACAAGTGTATGTTTCAGAGAGAGAAAACGAACTGCCTTTGCTGGTACTGAATGTATAAATTTTTCAGAAGAACTAATTTCTGTGGAAAGTTACATAATAAAGGAATAGCCTTGTTGGAAGCAAAATTGCCAAATTCTCTCAGATTATAGTAAACCCTTGAAATATGCAGCTTCAAGTTGCATGTAACTTGCTTTAGCATGAGTTAAGCACATCTTGAAGCTGCTCTGTGGCCCCTTACCCCTGCCTTCCGCCGGTGGCACAGCTGTCAGGCTGACAGCCCTGCAGCTGGGGAACGCAGGGGGAAGGGGCTTTTTGCTTGCCTAGCTTCCAAAAGCCTTCTCCCTGCCTTCCTCCGGTGGTGGGGCTGCCACCTGTGCCACTGGAGGAAGGCAGGGAGAAGCAGCCAGGAAACTGACCAACCCTGGTGGTCAGTTTTCCAGTCTCACAAGGCGGGGGCAGGGGTTGGGAACCAAGGGACAGTCTGGTTCACACCTGCCATGCGCTGGTAGAACCAGGAAACTGACCAGCCATGAGCTGGTCTGTTTCCTGGATCCTGCAAGTGGCAGGAAGATGGGAACCAGGCTGCCCCTTGGTTCCCAGTTCCCCACCACTCTGGGAGCCAGGAAACTGACCGGCCCTGGTCAGCTGGTCTGTTTCCTGTCTCCTGCAAGCTCAGGGGAGTTGGAAACCAGGTTGCATCCTGGGTTCCTCTTCCCCCACCCAGCTTGTGCGAAAATTCGAATTACGTGGGGGTTGCAAGAACACAATCCCCGCATAACTCAAGGATTTACTGCATTGTAAAATTAGAAGGGGTACATGAAAATGTAATTAATCTGAATGCTATGGTTTTGCTAGATATGGTTCCAGAAAAAGAATTTTCATGGTATAATTAACTCTCACGTAATTGGCACACATTCCCTAAACCTTTTCAAAAGGCACAATGTCTCCTTATGCAATATGGGAAGTACTTGTTTAGAAACTATTCTGCCTATATGTTCCGTGAAGCAGAATAATCTCTAAATTTACTCTCCCCTTCTTAGCATTTTGCATATGTTTAATGCCTGTGTTCCAGGGAGTTCAAAGCACTTCACAAATGCTAAATTTCTTAACACCTACTAAAGGACATATATACTATTTTAACCATTTTGGGGTGGGAAAATTGAGGCATGGAAAGGTCTTATTTCCCAAAATGCACTGTAGATAATTCTCAGTTTGGAAATAAAACTCAGGAATCCTGAAGCACCATCTGCTGTTTTAACCACTGCAGTTATTCGCTCATCTTAAATGTATTACAGTAATGCCTGGAGACTGCAGATGTGTGAAGTGCTGTACATATACATCAGAATGAAAGATCTTAGTTCAGAAGAGAGAAAGAGGGAGAAAATGTGACTCCCTTTTTACAAATGAGACATGATGAGATTTGCCGAGATTTCACAGGCAGTCTGTAGCAGAATTGTCTGTGAAACCCAACTCTTGTGTGTCCAAGTCCAGTGTCTTAACCAGAGGGCTATCCTCATACTCTTTTTATTCTCAAAAAAGGCAACATAATATTTTTTAAGTATCAGCAATAAGGATATTATCTGAAATCCTAATTGTAAGCTTATTATTGTAGAAATTATTTTATTGACATCAGGTAGAGAAATATTCAGAAAAAGCAGTAGACTATTAAATTGTAGACACTTTTCCTTGAAGATATCCAGTTTAACAAAGCAAGGGAAGGAAGACACAATACATAAAATTAATAGAATTGTTCTTAAAGAGAGAATGATTTTCAGATGTTTCCAAAATCTGATACTTGTTCTCAAAGATTTGTTTATTATAAAAAATTGTTCACTTCTCCCTGCATCTAGCTATTTTTATCCATGTTTTGTAAAATAATAATTATTCTTATTATCTGGACAGTTAATTGACCAGCTTATGTGGAAAACGTCAAGCCATTAATGTTCACACATCTGTTTTTATTAAGGACTGTAATATTCTTAAATAGAAAAGAGTTCAAAATAGTCTTGTAGTGAGTGTGCGTAAGAGAGGTTAATGAAAAATTTGAGTGGAAACTGATTAGTAAAATGATTTTGTTATAACATACTAAAATAGATATACAGTAACAAAGGTTTTGTAGAAATTACCTTCCGAGATCTTGTTATTTAAGTGGAAAAACAATATTCCAGTTCTTCTGAGGGTGAGATCTGAGCCAGAGCTGCCTACTCCCTGTGCACCCATGTTCTGTACTTATAGTGCCACCCCCTTACAGCAGCCTTCTCCTTGTACAGTAAGTGCTGTTCAGGGACCTCATAGCTTCCACCTCTTCCCCTTCCCTTTCCTGTTACTAGCAGCCAAGGGCATGCTGAGAAATGTAGTCCTTTCTCTGTTCCAGAGCCAGCTCTTTAGGCAGAGAGCTGGGCCAAGGAACTACAACTCCCAGGGCTTGTCTACACTACCACCTTCCTTTGAAGGAAGGATGGTAATTAGAGTGTTGGGAGTTTACTAATGAACTGCTGCGGTGCATAGGCAGTACTTCATTAAGCAAATTCTCCTCCCACCTCTCCCCGGCAGCAACTTTGAAGTACCGGCATGCATCTAACTGCAGCTCACCCGCTGGTCCTTTGAAGTGCTGGGGCAACTTCGAAGTCCCTTTACTCCTCATGCTTCGAAGTTGCCGAGGAGGGGAATTTGCTTAATGAAGTGCTGCCTATGCACCGCAGCATTTCATTTGTAAACTCCCCAAACCCTAATTACCATCCTTCCTTTGAAGGAAGGTGGTAGTGTAGACAAGCCCCCAGAGTGCCTTTTGGTTCCTCATCATGATTTGCTGGCTCTCCCTGCACAGTACAGCAGGGAGAGAAACCAGACATGAGAGGTGCATTCACGCACACCCTACATGCAGGCCTCACCACGGAAAATCAAAACAAATGACCACACATTTATCACATCATGCAAAGATAAGAATGAATCCAGCAGCTGGGTCTACGTAGTATAAGAGGCTGGCAACAGATTGGGGATTTGCTGGCAGACGCGTGGCTTGTTTACTGCTGGCAGCAGCCACTGCCAGCAGAGTGATTTTGTGCAGCTATACTAATTAGCCATGCAATTATGGTAATGAGCAGCCATTTGCAATTGTGAGACAGCTCATTTCCATGAAGCTTTCGGCACTACAAGCCCGTGTAGACCCAGCCAACGTGTATTAGTATATCATCTGAAATAGTGATAAACAAATAGAATGTTGGTAGATGATTGATAGTCACAGTATTTCTCATCTTTGTTTGATAACGGTAGGTGTACTGTTAAAAATTTTTTCCACATTGTTGTCACATGGCAGCATAACCTCTGCTGAGGTGTGGAACATAGATTCCTCTTAAAATAGCCAGATCTATTCTTTCTTTGGTTAAAAATGATGCCTTAAATCAGCATCTCAAACACTTTTTTCCTTTAATTTTTCACTTTTGAGTCCATTTTGAATATTGGTAGCTGATAAAGTCTGAGTGACTTGAGCTCTTTTATTAACATTCACACCAAAATTGATTTTTGAACCTAAATTGTTATGCTGAAAATAAGACAATGGAATGTCTTTCATCAGTCATCTTGCACTGTTAACTTGAATGTGAAAACAGTGATGTTTAGAATCTAAAATAATTCATTTAATTGGTTTCACCTAAAACTTCAATACCATAGAATTGCTCACGTAAGAGACATTCAACTAACTACATCAATCGGAAGAGCTGTATGTTCAGTGGACTTAAATTAGAAGAAAGATCTGTCTTTACAATCATCTAAATTAATTTTATCTTGCTTCATACCATGGTTTGCCTCTCTTTCCTCTCCACTAATTGCTTAATATTAAATTTGGTGTACATGAAGTTCTTTTAAAATCACTTAGGTCAGTTTTATTACACAGAATCACAGGGCTGGAAGGGACCTCAGGAGGTCATCTAGTCCAGCCCCCTGCTTCAAGCAGGATCAACCCCCACTAAGTCATCCCAGCCAGGGCCTTGTCCAGCCAGGACTTAAAAACCTTCAGGGATGGAGAATCCAGCACCTTTCTAGGCAATGCATTCCAATGCTTCATCACTCTCCTGGTGAAGTAGTTTTTCCCAATATCTAACCTACACCTCTCCCTCTTCAACTTCAGACCATTACTCCTTGTTCTGCCATCTGACGCCACTGAGAACAGTTTCTCACCCTCCTCTTTAGAGCTCCCCTTCAGGAAGTTGAAGGCTGCTATTAAATCACCCCTCAGTCTTCTCTTCTGTAAACTAAACAAGCCCAAATCCCTCAGCCTGTCCTCATAGGTCTTGTGCTCCAGTCTTAATCATTTTTGTTGCCCTCCGCTGAACCTGCTCCAGCACATCCACATCCTTTTTATACTGGGAGGCCCAACACTGGACACAATATTCCAGATGTGGCCTCACCAGTGTCGAATAGAGGGGAACAACTCCTCCTCTAGATCTGCTCCAAATGCTCCTCCTAATGCACTCTAGTATGCCATTAGCCTTCTTGGTTACAAGGGCACACTATTTACTCATATCCAGCCTTTCATCCACCATAACCCCTAGGTCCCTTTCCATCATACTGCTGCTGAGCCAGTCGGTCCCCAGCCTATAACAATGCTTGGGATTCTTCTGCCCCAGGTGCAGGACTCTACACTTCTCCTTGTTGAGCCACATCAGTTTTCTTTTGGCCCAGTTCTCCAATTTATGCAGGTCACTCTGGATTCTGTCTCCACCCTCCAGCATATCTACCTCTCCCCTTAGATTTGTGTCATCCGCAAACTTGCTGAGGGTGCAATCCAGTCCCTCACCCAGGTTATTAATAAAGATGTTGAATAACACTGGCCCCAGAACTGAGCCTTGCGGCACTCTGCTTGAAACCGATCACCATCCAGATATTGAGCCATTCACCACTACTCTTTGGGCCCAGCTGTCAAGCCAGCTTTCTGTCCGTTTTATACTCCAAGGATCCAATCCATATTTCCTTAACTTATGGACAAGAATGTTGTGGGAGATCATATCAAAAGCTTTGCTGAAGTCAAGGTATATCACATCCACTGACTTCCCCATGTCCACAGAGCCTGTAACCTAGTCATAGAAGCTAATCAAATTGGTCAGGCAGGACTTGCCCCTGGTGAATCCATGTTGGCTACTTTTGATCACTTCCCCCCTTCCAAGTGCTCCAAAATGGATTTCCCCTCCATTTATTTTCCCAGGGATTGAGGGAAGGCTGGTGGGTCTATAGTTCCCTGGATTGTCCTTCTTTCCTTTTTTTAAAATTAGAATAATTTATTTCTAATAAATTTTCTTATTTCTTATTTCTCTGTTTGTTAGAATAGTTAACAATTTTTTTGTTTAGATTCCTGCCCAAAGAGCCTTTCACAAATAAATGTTGAAACTTTATTGTGATATTTAAATGTGCTTAATTTTTTTTTTAAAATCACCCTCTGATCTGCTTTAATGTGGCCAGTTGTATAAATTAAGGGATTACATGTTTCTTCTTTATACCCACAACATTATATTTTCTTTTTAGACGAATTGCCAATGTAAGCCTGATGACTGCAGTATTAAGGTGTTTTCATAAACACTGTCATGCTACTTGCTTTTTAGGGATTGTTTCCTGAAGGGGAGACCATTTCACCTATTTAGGCTTCTCCTCCAGTATCATGAGCCTGAACTCTGCTCCTTTCTTGACACGAAGAAGATGACTCCTGACTCATATGCACTCAACTGGGTAATAAAGTGAAAGTAGGGAAACATAATGAAAAATAAATTTATATAGAAACTTTTCATTACATACTGTAATTGGAATATTGATACAAGAGAAATTTGTAGATTTTACTTTTTTAGTCACTTCCAAAATGTTTTGAAATAAAGGGAGAACATCAAGTTATGTGTGTTTTGTATATCACTTGTATAGTCTCTAGCCATTCCATTCCAAATAGAAGATGAGACTAAGGGGGAATATGATAGCAGTACATACAATCATGACTGGGGGAGAAAGCATGAATAAGGTAAAGTTATTTACTTGTTCTCATAACGAAAGAAGTAGGAGTTACCAAGTGATATTAATGGGTAGCAGGTTTAAAACTAACAAAAGGAAGTTTTTCTTAACACAGTATATAGTGGGTCTGGGGAACTCGTTGCCAGAGGAGGTTGAGAACGCCAAGACTTTAACAGGGTTCCCAAAAAAACAAAAAAAACCTGAACTTTATACATTCATGAAAGCTAAGTCCATCCATGGCTGTTAGCCAGGATAGGCAGGAATGGTTTCCCTGGCCTCTGTTTGTCAGAGGTTGAAAATGGATGTCAGGAGAGGGATCACTTTCATGATTACCTGTTCTGTTCACTCCCTCTGGGGCATCACGCATTGGCCTCTGTCAGAAGACAGGTCACTGGATAGATGGACCTTTGGTCTGACCCAGTGTGACCATTCTTATGTTCTTTGGAAATAAAATTTAAGCTATTGACGCAAGGGATTTGAAGTGCTGCTTATTACATATAAGTAGCAATGCCTGAATCAACTGCTACTTTCAAAATGTGATTAAGTAGTACTGCATACCAGTTCCACACGCAGTCACTTGTTTTACATATGGACATCAGTGCAGAGATTATGAATTATAATAGGGCTAACTCAGTTTACAAATTCAGATTACCTGTTGCCTGTTTTAAATTCCTCCCTCTCTTAATAATATATTTGAATTGATGAAACTAATACTCAAAAAAATTCTTTACAGGATTGCAGCCCCACGACTGCATCACTGTCTCTTAAAGAATTGGCTTACTCCCCTCCTCCCTCCAGTTTACTAATTAATGTGATCTGGTGCTTGTTTTGAAATTGCACATCATGTTGATGTAAACACAAGTGCATATAAAAAGACTGGAAGATCACACTCTGCTATGTTATGTTGTGTAAGAAATTGAAAAAATTTGTTTCTGAGACAATTTTTGTAAGTTATATTTTTCAAGAGAAGTCTGTAAAATGTGCATATTATAAAAACGTGTGGTAAAGCTATTAAACATGCATCCTACTGGTCAGGATGTCTCTTGTATCCTTGGGCTCTACGAAGTTTTTCAGAGATTCTTCACTTCCAGCTAGAAGGGTAGAAAGCTATAAAACTGGGTATAACATATCACATTTTAAAATTAGAGCTTGAGCAGGTAATATCTAATATTCTATATGCACAAATAAATAAAATCTAGCTTTGGCCCATCATCATCTACAGCAGCAGTCAGATTGGCTGCAGTATGTTTATATATTACTCTGTAGTGAAAGTCTGTTTTAATAACTATTATCTAAAAATGTCAAAGACGTGAGGAAGTCTGAAAATAGTGAGACAGTCTGGTTCCCCAGCATGCCACTCTTTTAGAAGAAATTTTTAAGGGTAAAATTATTCTTCAGTGCTCAGTGCAGATGTACAGTTCTATGTGTCTTCAGCATTTTTTCTTTTAGCTAGCTTGTCTGTCTGTTAGTAATATTATAATCCTGCAACAGTTGTTTGACTGTTCACTTTCTCTCATGCTGTTCCCCAACTTTCCAGCTTGGAAGCCTCTTTTCATATTATTGCTCAGCAGAAGTTATTCAGGCAATATGGGACGGATACCTACAACAAGCAGATCCATTTTTTATTTATTTCTTAATGTTAATCATCCTTGTCAATGCAAAGTGAGTACATTGTTAATAATGTGATGTTGGTCACACAGTTTTGTCCATATTTGATGTTTATTTTTACTGACTTAATCCATACTTGTGTTTCTACTATTTTCAGAGATGTTATTTTAGCACAAGAATCAGACAGCAGAGAAGAAATGATAAGTATGTACTGCTCTTGTAATGCTGCTGCTAAAATAATCGTCCCCATTTGCCAGTCTGATTCCATCATTCCCTTTACAAATCCCTTCTCTAGCTATTGCTCTTCATAATGATCCTGATTGTCCCCTTCAAATCTCTGCATTGCAACACTGTTGCTGCCCAAATTCTGCTTTCATTTTCTTTCCTTCCTCCATCCCTGTTTTTGCATCCTATCCATTCTGTTCTTGTGTTTCCCTTTCCTTCTCCCACATTTGGCAGCATGCCTTTCTTCATGTCTTTGAAACAACCTCTGTACTTATACTCCAGTCCCCTCCCCATTTTTTCTCTGTATCCATCCATTTTTGTGTTTTGTTCTTTCCCATATGTCTTCATTTATATGACTTAGACTGTAGAATCTTTGGGTAAGGGTCTCTTCAATTCTGTATATAATGTTGGTTCACATGAATGAAAATGCTGGCCCATGAGCCATTAAACTTTTTTAAAACAAATATTTACGTTTTTATAGATCCAGAATGGCACCATACAGTTGTTGGAGTTTTTTGCCACTTTGGCATACAACCGGTGAATTGCATGCTCTGGATCTTCCTGAGCTCCCTCGTTACTAGAAAATATATCGGTTGCAGATTAAATTCTAAATATAGATATGTACTAAACATGAGCAATTCTGAGTTGACACTCAAACATCTAGTAAATAACATGCTCGTGAATGATGTATTTCTGAGTTGCAGAATCATTTACGGATAACAAATACTTCCTGCATTAGTCTGGCTCCAGCAGTCTGTAACTAATGAGATTTGACTACCAGTCTCATCCCATCACACAGCAATTCAGGCAGCTTAAGAACCTACTGCTATTTTCACAAATGTACTAGTAAATACCACCATGTGGTTTTCAGAACATCTGTGTTCCTGAATGAGAAGATAAATTATTATAAAGATTAGTTGACAAAGGTACTTTTGTTGTGTTCTGTTAATGTTATATTTTACTGTTTGAAGAGGCCATGTGCCATGTTTCATTTAAATGATTGTTTAATTATTAATTTCTGTATGTTGCATTTTACAGGATCCCTAGAAACTTCCCCAGCCAGTTTGGATATAGAAGATATAGAAGACCTTTTCTCTTTAGCACAATACTATAGTAGTAAAACTCCAGCATCTTTTAGAAAGGTAATAGCCAAGCAGTTAGGGAAATTACTTGACAATTTGGTGATTTTTATGAGCGGTAAATAACTCAGACAGGCCAAACTGAGACAGTGGTTCCATGGCAGGGATTGGATAGCAATCTTGGATGCAGTTTTGACAAAATGAACAGAATAAGCTGCTGAGAAGAAGGATAAATAGGGCCCTTAGCATGGAAGATAGCCCTGCATTTCTTATTGTTACAAGTAGTCCCACTGACTTCAATGCAACTAATAACTTGCAGCTAGTACTTATTACTTTTGGCTTGCTTGTTGTGTATTTTTCTGAGTATGGTGTACAAATGTTTTGGGGTAGACAAATAAGGAGGAGTGCCAAAGGGGCAAGTCTTCTAAACACACACTTCTGTTTGCTGAGATGAAGGAAAAAAATTAAGCTATGGTGACAGAACCATAGTTAATATAGGGCTCTTAAGCTTTTATTGCCCCAGCCTTCAATGTAAGGGGAGTCTGGCTGTTTTAAATGTTTTCAGAAGTTTATTGGTGGAGAGAGCTACCTTATCAAGATATGGCTCACTCTTATTTTTAAATTGTCTGTCAAGTCTAACGTACATACACTGTGCCTACAGTTACACGACAGCAATCTGTTCACAGAAGTCACAGTCAGAAGAGATTTCCTGACAAAATTTCTATCCACAGAGTGCAGCCACACACAAAAGCCAATCGGGAGAGCGCTCTGCTCTGTTGATAGAGCATCCAGATTGTGCCCTGCTAGTCTCTTGACAAATCAGGCACCCAGAAGCACTGCAGACAATACTGCCCATGGTTCTGGAAGCCCTGCCTGCCGAGAGAAGGCCCTCCAGAGCGTCCACTTAACGTTTTTGTCTACAGAACCTGTCAACAAAAGGCATTCTTCCGCATCTGAAAGAGGCAGAAGATTGTCGGCGAATGTGCCGGGTTTTGTCAAGATACTGTTAGCAAATCCCATTTAGTGTGTGGATGCTCCACTAGTTTTGTTGACAAAACCGGGGTTTTGCTAGCAAAACTTGCTGGTGTAACTGTAGACTGTGACTTCTACAATGCTACCAATCTTAGTCTGATTTTTTTTTTTTTTTAAAAAAGGTGTAGTAGCTGCAATGAATGTTAAAGGTATTTTGTGTCTCACCATAATAGAACAACCACAGTCTCTTTGGCAGCAGTTTGTTGGGACTCAAGGATGACGACACAGATTTGAGCCAAGCTCTCTGTCTAGCAACTTCGGTATCTGAGATTCTTCAAGCAAATCAGCAACATGGGGTCAGTAATTACATATACTTACTTTGCTGTTTTCCAAAAATGGGGAGGAGAAATCTGTCATTTCCCCCTCTAGCTGAAATATATTCTGGGAGCTCAAAACACAAGTTACTGTTTGCTGATTTAGAAATAATTTCATGACTTGAGATTCTAGCTCCCTTGTAAATAATCACTTAGTCATGGTGCAGTCCTTTTATGAGTGGCAATGATTCCTCTCCCTCTCCCCCAAGAAAAAAGCAAGCCTTTCATGGGAACTGAGGAGCTTAGTGTGACATTCCCATAACTTGATTCATGAAGATTGGGATGCAGTTTACAAAAAAAGTTAAATCACTCACTCACTCTTCGGGTGCGTCTACACTTGCATTCGTCTTTTGAAAGAGGTATGCAAATGAGGGAAATTGAAAACGCAAATGAAGTGTATATTTGCATATTTGACACCTTATTTGCACATTATTTCAAAAGAGCTTCTTTTGAAGGAAGAAAACCAGTGTAGCTGCTGCTCTTTCAAAGATGGGGTTTACTTTCAAAAGAACGGCACCTACACTGGTTTTCTTCTTTCCAAATAAGCGTACACAAATCCTTCCTTTCGAAAGAGGAACGCAAGTGTAGACACACCCTTCTTGTGTCAGATCACTCTCTACCTGTGATTAAGGTACTACTACAAAAGAATCCTGCCTTTAAATTATGAAATATTAATTTATGCTTCGTATTTGTGTAATATCTTGTAAGACAAATATACTATACAATATAGTGGCAGTTTCGAAATGCATGCTGCCTGTGTATCTGGAGGCCTTTCAAAACGACCCCCCTGATTTCAAAAGCCCCTTTCTTCCCAAAACCAAGTGGGAAGAAGGGCTTTTGAAACTGGGGGGGGTCGTTTTGAAAGGCCCCAGCTACATGGAAGGTGTGCGTTTCGAAACTGGCACTTTTGAAGTGCGCGCAGCCGTCATTATGCTAATAAGGCACTGCATATTTATAGCAGTGCCTCATTAGCATCTGCTGAGGTGGCTCATTACCATAACCCCTCCGAAAGGAGGAGCTACTGTGGCCACAGCCTTGGAGTATTTGGATGTGAAGACTGCTGTGTTAATGTAAGATTCCTATTGGCTTATTACTGATGTTATTTCTGCGGTCTAGCTGGTGCTCCCACACTGAATGTAGTTTTCTATTAACTAGAAAGTTACATCAGGAGACTCCTCCCCGTAGCATAGGAGGAGTTCTTACTAAATTGTAATTGCATAACAAATCTATTTGAATGGTATAACTTTCCCAGTAATTATTTTAAGCTTTACATTTGTAAATTGCAACAGGTAAAATTGTTTTTCTTTCAGGAAGGAGTAAGGTTCTTTGTAGTGGATTGTCGTCCTGCAGAACAATACAATGCTGGGCATTTATCTACAGCGTTTCACCTAGACTCAGATTTGGTTAGTATGCTTTTTATTTTGGACAAAAGTTGTCCTTAGTTAAAACAAAACTGAGACGGGGGAAGTGTCTAGTTCCATAAATGACTGGTTCTTAAATTCTGATCAGTGTAGGCTTTGTTAGTCTCTAAACAAAAGTGTCACTGAGTTTGGGAAGTCTACTTTTCTTTCCCTTGTTGTTTGTATGATAAAATCTAACCTTCTGATATATGGACAATGTAATATATTACGATCTGTAGTCTAGAGACTAACACAGTTTGGCTGTCGAAGTGTACTAAGAACCCTTTGTTTCAGGAGCTTAGGCAGTTATTGAGGCATTATACAACTATCCATTCCCTATACCTCTGATCTTCTCTTGTCCCATCTCGCTCGCCTCTCTGTGCTCTTCCCAACAACAATCAGGTATCAATGTAAAAGCAACTTAGAGATGCCTAAAATAGTGGCTAGCTTCACTGTCCCATTTGTGTCCTTCTGAAACTCTTATTTTTGTGTCTTTTTGTACTTCATCCCACAGACCTGGAAGGTCCTTTCGGTCCCATATTGTTACCTTACCTTTTCATTTAAGCCCTCCTTGAAAAAAGAAAACTAGTTTTTTTTCCTATAGTGTGAACAAAAATTGAGTTAATAGAAGTAGAATATTCCTTTCTGAGAATTTTTCTCAGGAGAGCTTCTGTGTGTGTCTGTTTGTCTTTAATTTGTGCCCTTTAGAGCATTGGGCACACAGTGCTTACCGAATAACACATGAGAATCCTGATTATTTTTTTACAAGTTGCTGCCAAGTTGTTTGTAAAGTAAATCATTAATATTGTCTTTCTTACATTGTTGTTTTATTCCACAGATGCTCCAGAATCCATCAGAGTTTGCACAGTCTGTAAAATCCTTACTAGAAGCACAAAAGCAGTCCATTGAATCTGGCTCCATAGCTGGTGGAGAGCACCTCTGCTTCATGGGAAGTGGCAGGGAAGAAGAGGACATGTATATGAACATGGTGTTGGCACACTTTTTGCAGGTACAAATGGGATGTTGGAATTCTTGTTTGGACAACTAAAGAATTATGTTCTTTCAGGAATTATCAGTAAAAAAGTGACAACATAGACTTTCTTTACACATTAACTACATCTGGTTTTGAGTTGTCATTTTTAATGACAGTCAAAATTAGTAGTTCACTTCAACCCAGATCTTGCCTTACTTCAAACAGATCCACAGTAGATGACCTTGGCGTCAGGAAAATTCTTTAAGGATGCACTTCCCAAGTTCTAGACATATTATTCTATGGGGAGGTATGAGTCGTTTTTGTCTTTCCCTCAGATTCTTCCTTCTCCTCTCATGGAAGGATGCAGGGATCAAGTCTCCAGATACTTGGGCTCCATCAGAAAGCAAGGGATAAAGATATGGAGGTCTTATGCCTCCACCCAGTATGACTTAGCTCTTCAGAGTCCCTAGCTTAACTAAAGCCATGTTGTCAGAGTCACTACTCTAGAGACTGCTTCTAAGCCTTTTATGAGGATTAGTCTCATCTCAGGGAGTTCTGAAAGAAAGTTTAATACAGTCTGAGACTACAGTCCTCCTACCTGAGCATTCCCTGTAGAAATCTTCCAAAGATATAGTCACTAGTTCTGTGATTTCACAGCTCCCATGGAGCCAGTCTTCAGAAATTCAGGTAAGTGATATGAATTTTTTTGTACAGTGGCATGATTTGGGATACAATTTAGGGAATATAAGTCTGTGTTGCAATAATGCTGCAGACTGCCTGTTACTGAACCATCTCCAGTTCTCCATAAAAGTGGCCCATTATGAGCCATACTTTATTACTTATACCTTCATTACAATAATTTTAGCCAGGGTGTAATTAATTGAAACTTAAGTTTTCTTTTTAATTGATTAGAAGCTGAGAGCCTCACAAAATGTTACTCTTATAAAAGGCCATTTGTAATGCCAGCCTTTTGTAGTTTGCCCGTGAATTCAGTTCAAAGTGTTGCTGATGGCTTCTTCAGAAATATCTTACGGCAAATGAGTTCTCTTTCCAAATACGATCACAATTTAACATGTACTGACCTTAATGTCTTTTGGTACCTTCAAGGCATGCCTTTCTATTAGTTCACTTTGACTATTTTGACTTTATACCAGCTCTTCTTTTTGGATTTTTCCTCCACCTAATCTCCGATTGTTGGTGAGTATGGGTGATGCTTCTAGGCCATCCCTTTATTAGGGTAGGTAGTATTTTAATTTATAGAATGCTTTAGAGTCTTGAAGATGGAATTTAAATAAACTGAATTGCAATAGTTTTTTTTTTTTAAAAACTTTTCAGAACTATGCCATTAGCTAAAAATGATTGGCTTTTACAGAATCACTTATCCATTGTGGTACATGTAAGACCATAGTTGGGCATTACAGTGAAGAAGAAAGAGCTTATTGCAACTTCGTGATGGGGCCAAAAGTCAAAAAGCAAGCAACAAAAATATGTGTGATATTCTTGCAGCATGCTTTTCTGCAGTATCTGAGCCTGAGTACCCAGATAGGAAACACCCATGTTTAACTTTACTCTGTGAATAGCCCCACTGCTTTCAATAAGAGTACTCTAATGATTAAAGGTAAGCACATATATACATTTCTATAGGAATAAGGCATTACATCACTCTACCACACTTATTTGAAAAATAAGACATGCTTGGTTCAAAGAAACTCCAAATTTATCAAGTAAAGTATGCTAAGCATATGTCACACCCTTGCGGTAGAAGCTTATTTTTTCTGCCTTACATTTGAAAATTGATGAATGTCGCAAATATGATCTCCAGTATTTTTCTTGTTGCAGAAAAACAAGGAATATGTAAGCATTGCCAAAGGAGGATTCATGGGTAAGCTCCTGATTTAATAATGACTTTTACATTCACTCTTGGTATGATAAAGCTTTGAGTTTCTTAGGCTTGTCTACACTAGCCCCCTTCTTCGAAAGGGGCATGGTAATCAGCCTGAGCAGGGAATAATAATGAATAATATTAATCGCAGCACCTCATTAGGTTAATTCTCCTCACAGCAACTTCAAAGTTGCAAACTTCAAAGCACCAGCCTGCTGTGTAGCTGTGGGCACTTTGAAGTATCTGCGCAACTTCAAAGTGCCCTTACTCCCAAAATTTTGCATGGAGGCTTCGGAGTTCCTGTGGCTACACGGCAGGCCAGCGCTTTGAAGTATGCAACTTCGAATTTGCCGCAGGAAGAATTAGCCTTATGAGGTGACACATATTCATTGCAGCACCTCATTATTATTTGGTGCTCAGGCTGATTACCATGCCCCCCTCAAAGAAGGGAGGGCTTGTGTAGACACAGCCTTAACATTTTAATGCTTTTGGGATTAATGCTGTTTAATGGTGTTTAATTTTAATGTTGTTTTTAATATTTTTAGTGCTATTGGGTTTACTGTTGGTAGTTGTTTGGGAATAATTTTGTATTCATTATTAACAACCATTGTCGCAGTGTTTCCTGAATAGTGAATTAATCATGAATGAAGTGTCCTCCCTAATGTTGATTCTGGGTGTGTTAAAATAAGTACACTATTTCTTAATATTTGGTGACAGATCTGCAATTCTTCACTACTTTGTTTTCTTAACTGTCAGTTACTAGTTACCCAGTGCTGCAATTTACAATGCATGGGCAGAAGTCAGTCAGGCTCTGCATGAGAGTAGAGGTCTACTTCTGCTAAATTGTAGTATCAGGACTGAATAGTGCCTCAGGGCAAATTAGTTAAAGTGGAAACTCTTTGACACACTCTCCATCTGATCAAAAACGAAGCAACCAATTATTTCCTGGGGTGTCTTATGTAATTATTTTTATTGCATTACAATAAGTGTGTTTAGAGGTTCTGTAGCATTGGAAGGAGCAAGGAGTAGCACTTGTACTTACCTACATTTTTGTAAGTCATCTATACTGATACTCAGCTGTCTGAAGTAAGACATGATCAAATGAGTCATTCAAATGTGGCCCTGAACTGCTTTTTAAAAATGCTTTTTCTGTTAGCACTCCAGCAGCACTTAGCAGACATCAACGTGGAAGGACCCGAAAATGGATATGGCCACTGGATTGCAAGTACCTCAGGCTCCAGAAGTAGCATAAACTCCTGTGTTGATGTATGTGTATTTCCAGATCACGTTGTACATTTGAAAAAGACAAGAAGCAATGGTTTTTATTTTGTGTGCTTTCCTAGTGCCTTTCTATTCTATAATGGAAAAATGCATGTTGTTAATTTAGGTCCCGGTCTTGCATTTGGATTTGTGTGGAGATTCTTGGATTTGTGTGACACCAATACATGTCTGATAGAAGTATCCAAGCCATAATTTGTTGCTCTGTCCAATAGATGTTGACAAAATGGGCCCTAGAGGGCCTAAATCTACTCTTCTTTTAGCTCATATTTATCCTGCAGAATATATTGCTACAAATAATAATTGTTCTTATGTGTATATTAAATTGTAGATTATGACCATCTTACATCCAGTTGGAGGTAGCCTGGAGTCATCTTGTGTTAGAAGAGAGACACTTTAGAGGAAATATCCTCACGCTGGTTATGTTTCAGTAAAATATCTGGAATAACTACATTAGATATTCCTCATTTTGTGGTATAAAAATACATACAATTGAACACTGGATGATGAGGAAGTCCTTATGGAATTTCAGGAGATCTTCCCAAAGATATAATAGAACTCAACCAGTTGTTTACAAAGTCAGTGACTCGTCCTTCCAAAACTATTTCAGAATTTACATATCTAAATTTCAGAAAATGAGGTGGTTCAGTTCTAATACAGCAGCGAAAGTCAGTAGCAACATCATTTCAGCATAAGGGTGAGCATGCATCTCCAGGAAATGGTGCACTGTGAGGCTAAATTCTACTTTACACCTGCATTTAAAGGATCCATAGGGTATGGAGTTCACGTTCCATGACGCCTCTAAATTCCTTCCTTTCTTGATTATCAAGAAACACATTTCTTAAATTTTCTGTTCTCCTAGTAATAGTTTTACTATATAGGTATAATGTGGATTTTAGTTTTGATATACGCCTATGTATTAATGTGTTACAACTATTTCTTCTCAGTGCATTTTAAGAGCATTGTTCTAAATAATGCAGCTTGCTTGCTTATATCTTTAAAACTTTAGTTCTGTGTGGGTACCACTCCTTTTAAATCCTAGTGCCATGATAAACAACATTGTGCATAAAAATTTTGTGTAAACAATTATAAGAGATCATGCTCAGAATTTTGTAACTTTCCATTCTTTACAAATTACTGATAGTAAAAATGTTGCGTTACAATTCATTCAATTACTTTTAAAGGGGGATTCTCCTAACGGTTCAAGTGATGGAAAAGGAGTCAAGTCCTTGGTAAATAAAATGACTGTTGCTTTGAAGACTAAATCTGTGAACGTGAAAGAAAAAGTTATTAGCTTTATTGAAAATACATCAACTCCTGTGGACAGGTATGGTATTTATATGTGATTGAGATTATAAGTGATGAATCATTCCCTGTTGCAAATGGATGTTTTTGCAGGTATGAAGATTAGACTAAATAATAAGAACCAAGAGAAGATAAACTGAGAGAGATCAGAATAAGCAGAGATTAATCAACACTGAAGGTTCCTGAAAATCCCACTCTTAATCTCTATTTTAAAGAGTTTTGCACGTTTCATATACATTTGCTAAAAGTGGAGGAGCGGAGACAAAGTATAGTAGGCATCCTTCAGTCTGTGTAGACTATGGATTGCGCCCTTCGTAGTTCCATTTAGGATCATCATTTGATGCTGTTAAGCGATGCTGGAGTACCTCTCCAGGCATGAGCCTGAGCAGTTTTTTTGGGACCCTGGGCTGCCCAGATGCCAGCATCCCCCTCTCGGCTTTACCAATATAGTCCAAAAGAGAGGATAACCTCTACGTCTGGTACCAGCTCAGCTGCAGGAGTTGCCGGGTCAATGCCAGAAGTTGGCACAGAACTGCCTTAGGACTCCCCTCCAGATTTTCTGTCAGGGTTTATTCCCTTAGCCTTGCTCCTTCCCAGGATAACCCACAAGGCAGTGGGGCAAAACCAAAGAGAAATATGAAAATTGGTTGTCTTGTCTTTGTGTGTTGAACATAGAACTGAGATTTGTGAACTCATGGATTCTAAGAACAGTTCTAGTATAGACTCCCTCTTTCAGCTAGAAAGGTTATCTGAGTCTTGTTTTTCCAACTATTAAATAGGAATATTGATTTCACAAAGGGTTCTCTGATGGTATTTGTTTTAAAGCACCTTTAAAGCTGGAAATACATGTTCTAAGTATTTGTTCTGAATATGACTGAATTTGGTAGCCTATTCTACAACTATTTTTAATTACTGCAAGGTTTTGAAAAATGGATGCTATTTTGAGTCCTTTAAAGCATTGAGATATTTTCTCATTAGTAACAACAACGAAGGGTCCTGTGGCACCTTATAGACTAACAGAAAAGTTTTGAGCAGGAGCTTTCGTGAGCACAGACTCACTTCATCAGATGCAGCATCTTATGAAGTGAGTCTGTGCTCACGAAAGCTCATGCTCAAAACTTGTCTTTTAGTCTATAAGGTGCCACAGGACGCTTCGTTGCTGTTGCAGATCCAGACTAACACAGCTACCCCTCCGGTACTTTTTCATTAGTGGGGCTCAGGGTGGCTGCTGTAGTGAACAATGGTTGTCAATTCTTCACCTACTTAATTTTTAGTCCAACTAAAAGGGTTGTTTACAGCTTGTTTTCTCGGTTGCAATGATGCAGTTACCACTTGCAGCATGGTTTTCTTCAGAAGTGTCTTGTAATTAAGCCATCCTTTTGTTTCCGTTGGACTAAGCATTCAGACAAGGCCTACGAATAAATCATATCATGCAGAAATGCCTCTAACAGAATTTCTTCTAAACTTCCTGTGGTTTCTGGATAGGTCTGCTGAAATTTTGTTGTGTTTTATTTGTCAACATCTGTGATGAAAATGTGTAGGGGAAAATTGCTGATACAGAACACTCATCTTTTACAGTAGATTTTTTTTTTTTATTTTTTGTAATTATTTTGTTCTGTCCTCTGCCCCAATTTGCTGTAGACTGTCTTTCAATCTTCCCTGGCCAGACAGAACAAGCGTGGAGCGGTAAGCTACTGAGTAGACCAGTCTAACTAAAACCACATTTGTCGTTTTTGGCATGACTTTGCAATGTTTGTAAGCATTGGTCACACTGACATAATCTCTGAAATTTTATATATAAACTTTAAAAAGCTGTGCTTTGCATCAATCTGTTAACTTTTTTCCAAGTATCATTCTGCAGGTTGGGGAAGAAAATTACAATATTTGCAGTGCTTTCTTATTCTCTTGACTTTTATTCAGTCTTTTTTTTCTTTGCTCTTAATTTTTATGAAATCTTTTTTTAAAAATCCAGTCACTTGTGTTTTGCATCTTATTAATTAGTTCTATAGAGAAAGGTGACAGAAGCTTTTATTTAGCAGGCTTCAGTTTTGAGCTTCGGAAGGAGAGAATTCAAATTCAAAGGACAGCTTGTACACACTGTTCAACAACTGTCTTCAGAACTCAGGGTGGTCTAAAACTGCTGAAGTCCTCTTAGAATTTTGTCAACAAATTTTAAAACTGCTGTATTCCTAGAAAACCCTGGTTAAAGAGAAGGTTCCAAGCTTACGCAGACCTCCTTAGATTAGCTCAAAAGTGGCTCTCTCTAACCAACAGAATTTGGTCCAATAAAGAAAATCACCTCACCCGTCTTGTCTCTCTAATGTCCAGGTAATAAAAATGGCATATTCTCAGCACATTCTTAGCCTGCAGTGATGCAATATGCCGATCAGAATGGAGATGGTCATATTATGTGAAATTAGTTCTGTGTTTAATAGACTTGCACATTATCTGAGGATTTTCAATAAAGAATGAATTTCGGTGAGGAATAGGGCACGAAATAAGATAAAATCAGTTATCTCTGAAAAACGGTGTGGCTTTGTAGGAGATAAAGGTACTACCTATGCTGTTTATATCTTACGGTCATCAATAGAAAGGGCATTAGAAGTACAAAAGGACACATTTATGCTTTATAGACTTTGAGAGAGCATTCGATTGGGTAAATCACGATGAAATGATAAAAATCTTAGAGGAACTGGATATAGATGGAAGGGATTTAAGAATAATTGGGGAATTTATACTGGGATCAAACAGCAGCTGTAAGAATGGGTGGCGAACTAAGTGACTACAGGAGAAAAAAAGGGGGGTTAGACGGGGTTGTGTTTTTCACCAGATCTTTTTAATTTGTATAGTGAAAGGATTATGCGAAAAATAGAGGGTCTTCCTGGGTTAAATATTGGTGGATACAACTTAAATAATCTTTGATATGCTGACGATACAGTTTTTATTGCAGAAAATGAATGGGATCTTGAAGAATTAGTCAACGTAGTTAATAGGGAAAGTGAGCTGAAGGGACTTAAGTTAAACCTTGCAAAAACGGAATCAATGGTAATAACTAAAAGCAGAGTTATGCCAAGGTGCAACATAAGTGCGAATGGGATAGTTATATGTTAGGTGCCTAAATATAAATACTTGGGGTGTTATGTCACATTAGATGGTAGATGTACAACAGAAGTTAAATGCAGAATTGCACAAGCAAAGTCTGCATTCCAGAGAATGAGGAGTATCCTCACTAACAAGTTGTTATCATTAGAAGTTAAGAAAAGAGTTTTGCGATGTTGTATTAAGCCAATATTATTATATGGATCTGAAGCGTGAACAATCAGCAAGCAAGTTTAAGTCCATTGAAGCCACAGATATGTGTTTTTTAAGGAGGATGTTGCGAATTCCATGGACAGCTAAGAGGACAGATGAGTCTGTTTTGATTGAAGTACAGTGTAGAAGATCATTGCTAGTTAGAACAAGGACAAGACAAGCAAAATTTATAGGACGTGTAAAGAAGAAATTAGGACTTGAACACCTAGTAACGGCGGGGAAATTAGATGGTAGATGGGGTAGGGATAGGCAGCGAGAGAAATTATGCGATAGTATTACTTCCTGGTTATGGTGTGGAAGCACTGTAAAAATGCTAGAAAGCACTCAGAATAGACGGGGTGGAGGGCCATAATTGCCTACGCTAGTTGGCTTGGCACTTAAGGAAGGAGGGACATTATCTGAGATTTGAGCAGACTATCATGCTGGCTATGCTAAATTACCCAACACTACTAGATCATGGAGTTGGTATTGTGTGACCAAATAGTAGTTTATGTTAATGGTATCTTGGTAATTCTTGGAGAGAAATTGGCCTGTCCCAATAAAACTGAGACATCTGGTTATTTCAGGATTGATAAAGGTGTTGTTAAAAATATATAAACCTCTTAGGAAGAAACCTTAACATTAAACTATGAACTTTCTTTACAACTTTTTTGTTTGTTTTATAACTGACAGACCATCCTACCTTTTTATTAAAAAGAAATATTGCTGTACTGTGTTGTTTTGTTTTAACTCATCCCTTTAGGAATATGCCCCCCCCATGCTCAAATCATCTTTCTTTTTCCAGTAGAAAGTTGTATTAAAATAGTAACCAGTTAGTACATTAATTTATCCTGGGTTATAAGAATATGCTTTTCTTAAAATTCAGGTGCTGAAAATAGAAAATGTTTTGTCCCATTGATTCAGTTTTATCTTTACAGGCAAAAACAGTCTGATTTTGCTTGTTACCAAGTGGAATTAGATTAAATGAGATCACTGACCAGTATCACAGATTGGTCTCATTTAGCACTGTAGAATTCCTGTAGAATTCCCCATTTCTAGTTTAATACAGTGCACATTTTTATATAGTATGCCTTTCTCTTTTGCTTTGGCTAACCTTACTCTTTTAATGCAGTTATGGTCTCTTTTAAATCCTAGCTCTGAATTCCAATTAAGACTATAAATATATAATCTTATAAAACATGCTGCTTCTTACCAGATCAGTAATCTACAGTATTCTTCCTCATTCTTTTGTCTTAAAATTTCATATGCCCAAAAATCTAGCTAAATAGAATCACTGCCCTTTTGGATTGTCAGTGTTATTGATGCTTATTGTCTTAAATTACTAATGAGAACATTTTTATCTTGCTTTTTTTGTATAACACTTCTGTGTTCTCTCACTTAACAATTAGGTTTTACATGTTCTTCCTCATTCAGTACCTTCTAATCAAATAGCTTTAGAAGATCTAGTAACTTGTACTTTTAAATAGATTTTCAAAGATAGATAAATATCCATTTTCTTTGATGTAGTGCTAAAGCCACGGGCACCCTCTTGGAGCTGGTTCTACAACTGTAGATGAGTTAGCACTCATCAATATATTGGTTCAAAACAAGAACTGAGCTTTATAGTTGTTTAACTGAAGCAAATTTGTTTTCTTTTTTGTAGCTACAGTGTTATCCTTTGGGATAAGCTCTCTAATAGTGACCCTCTTGCCAGTCCAGCAAACAATCAAATGTTCTGCTTTATAGTCTCCATCTTTTCCTTCCACCCCTAATTTGCAATCCTTACATAGTCATATCGCATGTTAAAATGTAATTCAGACAAAACACTAGAGTGCTCTGCTAGGTATGTCAAAGCACGGCCTTCAATGTTTTGGATTTTAAGTGGGTGTTTGGTTTAAGAGAATGGTTAGAAGTTGTCTGTAGGAGGCAGGACTATCTGCTCTGCAGTACAGGTGCTTTTAAGTGTTCAGTCTGGCAAATAACTGCTTTATCATTTTCACTAATCTGGGGCTTTCTGGGTCACTCCCAGCGTTCTTGCAGTAGACTTCAAGAGACTGTGGATTCTGCTCTGGTGGTCACATTTTGCTATTGCATGTTGCTAGGACATGTTGTATTACTGGATCTTAAAAGATTTTTCCTCTACCTGTCCTCTTCCCATGCTAACAGACATATCAGCAGCAGTGACAGATTGGGAAAACCCTACCGTGGTGTAAAACCAGTATTCAGTATTGGAGATGAAGAAGAATATGATACTGGTACCGTAAGAAACTATTCTTATCTGAAATCCCCTTACTTTAGACACATACCCATGATTTCCTATATATTTCACAAAGTTGCAGGGTGCCATTGTTGTCTATCATTAAGTACAAATTAAATACTCTGAATTTACAAAAAAAAGTTTTGAATAATTATTCTTTCTATTAATCAGGCATGTTATTAAGGGGCTTAATGACCACGTAAGACTAGGGCTCCATTGTTCTGGGAATTGTGCAAACATAGAATAGTAGACATTTGGTACCCGAAAGAGTGGTTCACCCCCTCTCACGCTCTCACACACCTTTAACTGCCAACTCTACAAATTTACCTTGGGGATGTGACAGTCAAGCTGCATTCTCTTTTTCACACTTTGTTATAAAGGTCTTGCAAGCCTACATTTGTCATCAGGTACAACCTTGCTAACCTCCACAGAGGTTACATACTTTGGCCTGCAACAGTATTCCATCTAATTTTTGCCACACGTGCATGGAATGAAATTTGTTATGTGCAGCAATATAGTGCACATAATAAAATTCATGTACAGTAAACTCTTCCATATCTGGCAACCCCGTGACAGGGACATTGCTGGATATTCAAATATTCTGGATAATAGGTAGGTATAGTTACAATGCATAACACTAAAGAAAAACAAGATTAAATATTAAGAAACAAATAAAAATATATACTTTATTTACCAACGGTGGTATTGTACGTTTTAAATTTATACTGTATTTGCTGTATTTATTTATGTTTATTTTCACTGTACAGTACTTATGGGAAAACCTAACAAATTTAGTTATGGTTAAAATGCTAATTATTTGAGACTTCTGAATAATAGAATGCCAGATATGAAAGAGTTTACTGTAAAATGGGGTGCATCAGAAAGGTTTGAATTGTGGGAGGGTGTTCACAGCTGCAGCAGAGGATTCGGGTTGGGGCAGGGTGAAGCTGGCTGGGGCTGAGGGCTGTGGGGTGTAGCCCGAAGATGAAGGGTTTTGGATGCAAGCTGTCCGCTGGCTATTGCAGAGAAAAAGGACTCCCCCTAAGCCTCTCCCCACCACAGCAGCTCTGGGGTTGAGGCCACAGGATAGGCACCAATGTTCTCTCCATTTTTTCCATCCATGTGCAGAATAAATTTTGTTATATACACTGAAGCATGTGTGGCTATGTGTGGCTACCTGTAGAAACACATGCTACCAGCTGCTGCCGCTGCGAGCACTCTGCTGATCAGCTGTGTGGCATTTGAATCTCTCCTGGGTGGCAGCCTAAATTGGAGATACACATCTCCTAGAACTGGGAGGGACCTCAGGAGGTCATCTAGTCCAGTCCCCTGCCCTCTCAGCAGGACCAAGTGCCATCCCTAACATCTATTTGCCCCAGTCCTTTAGTGGCCTCCTCAAGGATTGAACTCACAACCCTGGGTTGAGCAGGCCAGTGCCAAAACCACTGGGATCATTGGTAGGCACGCTTCCTCTGGTTGCAACACGTTGAGGGCTGGTTTGGAGTGAGGGGAGGGGCATCTGTCCCCTAGTTGCTGTCGGTCTGGGGTTGGAGGAGAGGAATCTCTTCCTCACTGCAGCCCTGAGCCACTGCATGGTACATAATGGGCTGCTGTGCAGTTTGTGGGGGGAATTTAGATCTGCAATACCTTTTATTACTGGTGACAATGAGCAAGAAGAAGAAAATCCAATTTGATTGCCAGATCCTCCGTTGGTGACAGTTAGGCGGTGTGTGTACTGCCTGCTGTTTGGATGCTGAGGGTGTAATAGCAATACGAACCAAAATGCTGTGCGGTAACACCTCTGCGTAGATGCTGCAGTCAGAAACTAAAAGGTTTGTAGTTCATGTTAGTGGCTGTTCACCGAGGACCACGTGCTCCTTAGACAGTTTAGTTGCATCATTAATTCAATCATTGAATGCTGCAGTCATATAACTGCCACTAGGATGGGCACAAGCTTTTCCCCTGCCAGCACAGTAATTCCGTCTGTGTTCTTGTCCACCCAAATAAAACACTTTCCACACTTGTATTTGCAAATAATGTGTGGAAGTTTTCTGCTATTTCCATTCGAGGATGTGATTTTACTAACTAGAGTGCATAAAATGGGTATGATCAAGTAATTCAGATCCACAATAAGACTTGTCTATACTAAAGTATTTTCAATAAAAATTATTTAACAATCAACTTATTGCACTTTTTAAACTTAACATTCATAGGAGCAAAACCAACATTAACCAAATACATTGTATTAGTGCAGAAGAACAAAAAGACCTGTTTTCAGTGCTTGTGCACTGAATTTACAATGGCATAATTAAGAGCCAAATATGCCCTATAACTTCTGTTTCAGTGTCCCTTCTTAGGAAGTTACCATTTTAGTTGTGGATGTGCACGGTTACAACTCTAAATTGCCTCAGACATTCTAGCTAGAGCATGCAAAAATAGCTTTGAAAAAAGAATAATTGAAAAAATGGAGATGAGAACTCAAATGGGAATGCAGGATGGTTGGGCTTTAGTAGATAATGGGTTTCTTGCTTTTTGGTGCTGAATGAGATTACATGCTGTTTGGAATTCCTCATTTTTCTAATTGGGGCATGAAACCTAATTATTTGTATTTTTAATAAGCAATAACATTGTAAACACTGAAGTGGTGACAGATATTCCATCAGTGTAAAAGTCATTTTTTCTCTTCCATATAGATGAAATTGACAGTTCCTCAATGTCAGATGATGACCGAAAAGAGGTGGTCAACATCCACACATGGATAAATAAACCAGATGTAAAGCATCATTTCCCCTGTAATGAAGTGAAAGAAAATGGCCATATGTTTCCCAGGTATTTAAAGAATTGTTTATTTTAAGAAAATGAAAAGGCTAATGGTGGTGGTAAATTGTTTCTGGATGTTGTGTATAATGAATTATAAGAGCATTTGCCCAGGGTGCACCTTACATTGGCATAGCCATATTGCTGTAAGGTACACAGTATAGCTGGTCTTTGTCAACTGGCAAGAGCTATCCTGCTGACAAAATAAAACTACCTCCAACCAGGGGCATCTCCTCCCAACAAAGCACTGTCCACACTGGTGATTTTTGTTGGTAAAACTTTTGTTGACGAATGGTGTGGGTTTTTTCACACCCCTGAATGACAAAAATTTTACCTCAAGAAATGCAGTGTAGGCATAACCTAATCATCTAAGCCAATAACTAAGAGCTGTAATATTATTTATATTCTCACAGTGTCTAGGAGCTCTATTGATTGTGGTAGATGCTAGATAAATATGCTCATTGACTATTTCTACAGAACGTGTACAGAATTTTACTGCTACTGTTACAGTAGAAAGAATAATGCTAACTTCTTTGCAAAACACGTTTCAGAAAACACTGACAGGCTACATCTACACTAGCCTAAATCTTCGAAATGGCCAGGCAAATGGCCATTTCGAAGATTACTAATGAAATATATATTCAGCGCCTCATTAGCATGCCGGTGGCCACGGCTCTTCGAAATTGCCGCTTTTCGCTGCCATGTGGCACATGGCCATTTGCATGGCCATTTCGAAGATTTGGGCTAGTGTAGACACAGCCACAGTAAGTTTGGATTTATATCCTGCTTCAGGGGCCCAAACATCCAAGTGTGGCTACAGTCTGGCCTTATCAGTAGCCTCACAATAGTGTTTTGAAGAGGTACAGCTGTCTCTAAATCATGACACAGTTGTAACAACTTTTTCATTTGATCCTTGGAAGGAATTGGAGCATGATGCATCTTTTCCATTAGGTGACCCAAAGAATATGACTGAAGTGACTTAACAAAGTTGGACTATAGTGAAAAGCATGATGGCCTTTGCTCAAAACATTTAAGCTGCATTAAGTTGTGTGTTGCTCTTATTTAGAGAGACAGCTACTTTATATTTTTATTTAAAAGAATTTACTGGAAGGTAGAGCTCTAAAATTTGACTAGAAGTTTCAGGCAATAATGTTTCACTGTGGCATTTTAGCACAGTTCTCAAGAATAATATATTTAAACCACTGAAAAAGTCCAAATGGGTGTGTGAGAGGGAGCTCTTCTAAGAATTTTACCTAGGATGATAAAGCCTGTAACTGGACATACTTAACGTACATAGGATGCAGGCTCAGGACCTCTGAGTTGGCTTCCTGTGAGACGTACATGTTCGTTATTGGTTTTGGAGAGACTGCAGTGTCTGGGTTCTTTGACAACCTGGAAAAGGTGCAGCTGTGTGATATTAAATAGCTGCCATGTTTGACTTCAGATGGGCTTACATTACAAACTTGTCTCAGAACTGTAAAGTGTTTTGGAATTCTTCTGACTTAAATATGCCGCATAAATATCAAACTGAGATTTGAAAACTTTGCTAGCTCACGGCGTCAGTTATCTTAATTAAACTTTCTCTATATTTGATAGTTACTCCATTTGTTGTAAATGCTTTCTCTTTTCAAAGTCATCTCTTGGTAACTGCCACACACATGTACTGCTTGAGGGAGATTCCATCGCGAAAGGGATTGGCTTACATACAGTCTCGTCAGGCACTCAATGCTGTAGTTAAAATTACATCCAAGAAGAAGCACCCAGAATTAATCACCTTTAAATATGGAAACAGCAATACTTCAGGCATAGAAATTTTGGCAGTGGAAAGGTAAGACTACTTCTCAGTTACATACTGATTAGAAATCAGAAGGCCTGATCCTGCAGGCTAGTATGCACTTCTTCCTTTGATATCAGTGGGAATTGGAGGCACTTGGCACTTCCAGAATCAGGCCTCCAACTAATATTGTGGATTTAGCAGCTGTAATGTCTTGATATGAACCAGGCTGATCTGCAGTTTGTCTTAGGAAATATTTAGTTTGTGGATTTTAGAAGAAAAATATACTATTTATGCCCTGATAAGCTTAACAATCTGTAAGATCAATCATGGAGCAAGAAATGTCTCAGTCTCCACCCCTGCCCCTGTATAAATGCCTCTGAAAGAGTTTGGAAGTTAGTATTTTATTTTTGAGAGAAATGCTTTTGGCTACCATTTTACTGGAAAGTGTCCTCTCGGTAGGATTCATGTAAGAGGCTATAAACAAGTTTCTACACTGCTACAACAGGCCCAGATGTATTATCTGAAAAGGCACCATGCCTACTTCATCTCTAAGATTTTGATCTTGGTTCATCATTTTGGGAGAGGAGAGGAGAGGACATAGCTCCAAAGCAAGAGAACTATTGTGGGCTTTAGGCTTGCTTCTTTTTTTTCACTGCAATGTATAGTTTCTATCCTTTAAATCCACTTTGGTACCCAATGACTGGAAGACAGCCAATATAACGCCAATATTTAAAAAAGGCTCTAGAGGAGACCCTGGCAATTATAGACCGATAAGTCTAACATCAGTACCAGGCAAATTAGTAGAAACACTAGTAAAGAATAAAACTGCAAGGCACGTAGAAGAGCACGAATTGTTGGGCAAAAGTCAGCATGGTTTCTGCAGAGGGAAGTCGTGTCTAACTAATCTATTAGAATTCTTTGAAGGGGTTAATAAACATGTGGACAAGGGGCACCCAGTGGACATAATATACCTAGATTTCCAGAAAGCCTTTGACACGGTCCCACACCAAAGGCTTTTATGTAAATTAGGTGGTCATGGGATAGGAGGAAAGATCCTTTCATGGATCGGGAATTGGTTAAAAGACAGAAAACAAAGGGTGGGAATAAATGGTAAATTTTCACAATGGAGGAGGGTAACTAGTGGTGTTCCCCAGGGGTCAGTCCTGGGACGGATCCTGTTCAACTTGTTCATCAATGATCTAGAAAATGAGGTAAGCAGTGAGGTGGCAAAGTTTGCAGATGACACCAGGTTGTTCAGGACAGTCAAAACCAAAAGGGACTGTGAAGAACTACAAAAAGATCTCAGCAAAGTGAGTGATTGGGCAGCAAAATGGCAAATGAAATTTAATGTGGGTAAGTGTAAGGTAATGCATGTTGGAAAAAAGAACCCAAATTACACGTACTACATGATGGGGTCAAATTTAGCTACGACAGATCAGGAAAGGGATCTTGGAGTTATAGTGGATAGTTCTCTGAAGACATCCACGCAGTGTGCAGCGGCAGTTAGTAAGGCAAATAGGATGTTAGGAATTATTAAAAAAGGGATAGATAATAAGACAAAAGATATCATACTTCCCCTATATAAAACTATGGTACGCCCACATCTTGAGTACTGCGTGCAGATGTGGTCTCCTCACCTCAAAAAAGATATATTGGCATTAGAAAAGGTTCAGAAAACGGCGACTAAGATGATTAGGGGCTTGGAACGGGTCCCATATGGGGAGAGGCTAGAGAGACTGGGACTTTTCAGTTTGGAAAAGAGGCGATTGAGGGGCGATATGATAGAGGTATATAAAATCATGAATGGTGTGGAGAAAGTGAATATAGAAAAATTATTTACCTTTTCCCATAATACAAGAACTAGGAGACACCAAATGAAATTGATGGGTAGTAGGTTCAAAACTAATAAAAGGAAATTTTTCTTCACACAGCGCACAGTCAACCTGTGGAATTCCTTGCCCGAGGAGGCTGTGAAGGCCAGGACTCTATTAGGGTTTAAAAAAGAGCTTGATAAATTTTTGCAGGTTAGGTCCATAAATGGCTATTAGCCAGGGATAAAGTATGGTGCCCTAGCCTTCAGAACAAGGGCAGGAGATGGATGGCAGGAGATAAATCACTTGATCATTGTCTTCTGTTCTCCTTCTCTGGGGCACCTGGCATTGGCCACCGTCGGCAGATGGGATGCTGGGCTGGATGGACCTTTGGTCTGACCCAGTATGGCCATTCTTATGTTCTTATGTTCGCCTTTATATATGTATAATCTGTGTGTGAGACAGAGAATTCAATATTTTAGAAGTGTTACAGTGAAGAATTTTTATAATAAAGTCTCATGATTAACACATAGATGTTATCTATGATGTAAATAATGGTTTTCCCTGTCTTGTGTGTCAGATTTTTCACAACCATAAAGAGTCTGATCCAGTCTATTGACTTCAGTGGACTTGGGATCAGACCCACAATAAATAGTCTTCAGAAAAAAATTCATCTAAGGATGTCTGTAAAATTTGTGTACCATAAGACAAGCACTTGAGAATGAACATGGTAATGAGAGGTAAAGGATGAATTCAGACATGAGTTTTGATGATTGGTATTGAAAGTTGTCACAGTGAATTAATGGTCATCCTTTCTCTTTTAAAGGTATCTGATTCCAAATGCAGGTGATGCTACCAAAGCCATAAAACAACAAATCATGAAAGTTCTGGATGCATTGGAGAACTAATAACACAAAATAAAACTTTTAAACATAATGGTTGAAAAAGAAAAGAGGTGGGCAATATACTGTATGTGGACGCAAAAAGACTGCTTTCCTACTAAGAAAATATCTGTTTGCTGATGGAATGCCTGAGTAGCAGGCTTAATATAGGGTAAATTATTAATTTCTCAGCAGGATTTCAATTCTTTTTCTGTTAATAATTTTGGCTTTTGCAAAGGTTTATTGTAAAGGTCAGGATTTTTAAAAGCAACTCTAATTTAGCAGTTCAGTTGCATAGAACTACACAAAGGGAATACAGCTCTTTCAGGTATGGAAATGTAGTTGAAGTGTCTTAAGTAACCTTGAGAAGTCAAAATGTCTAAAGCCCAATGGCTGTAAATTTGATTTTACCTATGGGTAATAATAAATATTATCAGTCCGTAGATTTGGAAACAGGAGAGGCAAAAGCCAGTAATGCTACTTACATCTCCCAATTCGATGGATCTTCAAGGGATAGAAAAATAAAACCATGCTAGGGAGGGAAGAAAAGGTGCTTTAGGTTGTTTTTTTCCTAAACCTACTTTGCACTATGCTGTAAAATAATTTGAATGGTTAAATGACTGTTTTTAAATACCAAGCTGAACTGTGTACATAAGAAACTTTACCACAGGGTTATAATTGTGCGATTATGCAAATTAAATGTCTCCTGTTTGAGGCAGTATTACTATTGTAATACAAGTGCATGAATGCCTTTGAGTGAGTGAAATTGGAATTCATGTTTCACATGACAGATTATGAGGTGAAGGTGAGTAGTCTGCCCTCTATCAAAACTGAAATATCTAATAAAAATATATTTTTGTGGTTGTCATTTCAAAAGCCTTCAGTTCAGCACAGATGGATTGTACTAACTGGAAGGTGTGTTCTTCAAGACTAATGCACACAAATAAAGCAAAGTAGTCCAAGCACTGAATATCTGTGATAACCATTTGTTACCTTCAAGGACATATGGATTTTTTTCCCATAATGTCAAATAACTGACAACTATTCTCACATCTTTCAGTTTTTATTTTAATTTGGCTCTCACATTAGCAAGCTCACTCCTGGAATCCCCATGAAAGAGTTTATTTGCATGCTGATGCTGAAATAAGCAAAAGCTGTAGAATGATGATTAAGGGAATCGGCTGTACTGTGTGGAAACCACTTAATATTTACAGCTAATAAAATGTAAATTTGATGTATCTTAAGGAATAAATGAAACTGACCATTATAAAAATCAGATATTTTAAGTTATTTTAGTAGGAATCAAGCTAAGGCACTTTAATTCTGGATCAAATTCCCCTTTTAAAAATATCTAAATAAACATCAGTAGAACTTTAATTACTGAAAGTATTTGCATGAAATTGCACCTGGCCCAATGCTCCTGTATTTATAGTTCTCCCTGCAGCTGTCGAATTACATTCCCCTCTTTCTTGTCCTCTGAAGAGCCTCGGACTCTGTGCGTACTTCAGCAATGAGATTTTTTTCATAATGTAAAGATGTTTGTGTTACTGTTTATAACTACAATTGTAAATAAACCAAGTACAATTTGAACATAACTTGTTCTGACAGAAGGAATTTTAATTTTGTACTGTTTGAGTCTCTTGGCCTATCCACGGTGTTTCTAAACATAACTTTTTTTTAAATAAGAAGGCAGATGAATTATATACTTGAAGTGAAAAAAGTAGTAGGCTACAATTCATAAGCTGCTGGTTGTGTATTTTGTTTTTTTAACTTTGAAACACTTTCATATGTCAAATGAAATATAATAGTAGAAAATACAGACAATGGAACTTTGTCTAAGATAGTCGTAAGTCTATAGTTCAGCTATCATTAAAATTAATTCTGTTCATATTATTGTCTTACCATGGTCAGCATTGCAATGATCAGAGCTTATGTTTTGAATATTGCTGTTTGTAAGTGAACAAATGGTAGCATAATTCAAAAGCTGATTACAAAGCATTTGTAATTCTGATTCATATTTTGCTCTTGTCAAAAATATTGTGAGCACATATATAATAGTTTTGCTCACTATTAGGAGGATTAAGTAAAACAAAATAGAAAGAAGGGTGCTTTTGAAAAGTCGGCTCCCTTTTAAATGAACCCCATCTACATGGCTGCTTTGGGTTTGGGAAGTAGCTCTTCTGGAAGCCAGATCATGTGAGAATATGCAAATACCACATGAGATATTTAAATCTGCACCTCATTTGCATTTCCAGTCTCACTCATGATAGCTCTTGGCGCCTCCATTTGGAGGGGAAGAGCAGTAGTGACCCATTCAGGTACTTGGCCTCCCATGGAAATTATGGGCAAACTGGGGGGCACCTTAGGCAGAGCTGGCATAGGCACCAGCTGGCCTGAAACCCCTGCCACAGAAGGCACAGATGACACCATTACCGCTCCCTGCAGTTGGGTTGGTGGCAGTGCCTGGGCTGGTGCCTGTCCCATCAGCACCAGAGGTACAATTGCGGATGGTGCTGGCTCTGAAGGGGTCCAGTCCTGCTGCGACAGCACCGAAGAGGGTGCTGAGGTCCACACCGGTGAGGTAGAAGCAGGCAGCTCCACGATGACCACCGCTTCCTGTCTTTGTTCTGGTAGTGGGGCGTCCAGTGATACCAACAGTGCCAAGGTGGGATCAGCGGGGCCCCTGGCACCATTAAAGGCACTCCAGCGGCCTGGCCCTGCACCTCATGGAATGATCACGGGGTCCAGAAGGGCCACTGCTGAGTTACCTGCAAAGCTGGTGGCCAACCCGTATAGTCCGAGCAACGACTATGGTGTCGACTACGGTGCCTGCGACGACCAGGGTGTGACCTTCTTCCCGCTCTATCCGGGGGGGGTGGGTGGGTGGGTGGGTGTGTGTGTGTGTGAGAGAGAGAGAGAGAGAGAGGCGGTGCATATAGTGGTTGCCACATCGGCACCACTCCAGGGGGAGCCACACTGACCCTATGGCTACCGGTTAGGGCAAAAAACTTCCAGCAACTGGGCATGCACCTGCACACACCCACCCAACTTGGAATGGACATGAGCAACACACCTCAGAGAACCCATTACAGAACAGGCAACTGTCTTTTTTTGAGGGTTTATTGTACAGAGAGTCTATTAAATTGCATAGAGAATTTGCTCTTTGGAAATATAACTGCGGTGTAGTAGCTTGTGCTGCTGGGGAAAAAGTATCCGAAAACCAGTCTTCAGGTCTTGTGATTTCAACTTTTTAAAGACTGTTTTTCCAGGCATTGCAATATTACAAAATTACAAATTACAAAACTTGTATTGAATTTTGGATCTGTCAATGTGACCATTTTTAGTGTTTTTGTAGCAGTCTTCCTATTGGGCTTGTTTATCCTATTACCAAGCTTCCCACTTCTGTCTGCAAAGGCTGTCTCTCCAATATTTCTACCTTGTCTGAGCAGTAACATCAAACTGGGTTGCCAGCTGCCCTAAATTATGGGATGCTTTTATGGGTTGAATAAATGTCACTAGGATGAGACTTACACTATCTCTAAGTTAATAGGGCTTAAAGCCATATTGTACTTTAATATACTGCATGATACACATACCCCTATTCAAATGCATTTTTAGAAGAGGTTTGTAGTTTTTAGAGAAAGTGATAATTATGAGAGTTGAGAAGAGCACTATCCATGCAGAATAAATTTCTTAATATCTACTTGTACACTGCTGGCAATGCTCAATGTATCCTCCAGCCCCCATTTCACCTGTCTAATAGTTGGTTCATGAGAGAAATGTTAGGTAACAGCCACCATTTGAATTGTTTACCATAACTGTAACTTTAACAGCAGTTATCCAGATGGAAGCAAGACTTCTGAAAAACATAGTATTAAGAATGGGAAGTATGGGGTGCAATGGCAGGAATTCTGGAAAATAGTGTTCTGCATGTTAATATTGGCCAAAAATAACATAGTTGGTGGTCTGTACTACAGAACGTTAGAAAACTATGGTAAGGGGAATTCCTCTTCTGCAAAGGAGGAAAAGGTTATGTTTATGGACAACCTGGTCACTAGAATTATGTTGTGTGTATGTGATCACCAAAGAATAGGCTTTAAGCATTCCAGTGCTGTTGACGAGTTGCTGCAAACCTCAAGTCATACTACACTTACTATAAAAGAGCTAAGAGGTCCAAATTCATGGCTACCATGTATGAGGTGACTTTACTAAGTTGTTTTTTTCAGACTGTCGTGCTACATTGTTTATTTTAATAGTAACACAGAGGGAGCCATGCTAGTCTATATACTATCAAAAAAACCCAGTCAAGTAGCACTTTAAAGACTAGCAAAATAATTTATTAGGTGAGCTTTCGTGGGACAGACCCACTTCTTCAGACCACAGCCAGACCAGAACAGACTCAATATTTAAGACACAGAACCAAAAACAGTAATCGAGGACAAATCAGAAAAAAATGATCAAGGTGAGCAAATCAGAGAGTGGAGGGTTGGGGGGCGGGGGGAAGTTCAAGAATTAGATTGAGCCAAGTATGCAGATGAGCCCCTATAGTGACTCAGAAAATTCCCATACCGGTTCAAACCACGTGTTAATCTGCCGAATTTGAATATAAAAGACAGCTCTGCTGCTTTCCTTTGAATAGCAGTGCGAAAATATTTTTTCAGTAACATGCATACTCTTAAGTCATTAACAGAATGTCCCATTCTATTAAAATGTTGACCAACTGGTTTGTGGATCTGGAGTGTTTTGATGTCTGTTTTGTGCCCATTAACCCTTTGTCTAAGGGAGTTAGAAGTCTGTCCAATATACAAAGCATCTGGGCATTGTTGGCACATGATGGCATATATGATGTTAGTAGAGGAACATGAGAAAGTGCCTGTGATTCTGTGAGTAACCTGCTTAGGTCCAGTGATGGTATTTCCAGAGAAGATATGTGGACAAAGCTGGCAGCGGGCTTCGTTGCAAGGAAAGGTTCCAGGACTGGTATTCCTGAGGTATAGACTGTGGCTGTTTGTGAGGATCCTCATAAGGTCGGGAGGTTGTCTGTAGGAGAGAACAGGCATGTCACCCAGGGCCTTCTGGAGTGTGGCATCCTGATTAAGGATAGGTTGTAGGTCTTTAATAATTTGTTGCAGTGGTCTGAGTTGGGGGCTGTAAGTGTTGACCAGTGGTGTTCTGTTCTTGGCTTTTTTGGGCCGATCTTGGAGTAGCTGGTCTCTGGGTATTCATCTGGCCCTGTCGATTTGTTTTTTTACTTCTCCTGGTGGGTAATTCAAGTTTATGAATATTTGGGAAAGATCTTGTAGTTTTTGGTCTCTGTCAGTTGGATCAGAGCAAATGCGATTGTATCTAAGAGCTTGACTGTAAACAATAGATCTAGTTATGTGTGCAGGATGGAAGCTAGAAGGGTGTAGGTAAGTATAGCGATCAGTAGGTTTTCAGTACAGTGTGGTACTGATCAGGCCATCCTGTAGTGTCCAGGAAATGTATCTCTTGCGTGGAGTAATCGAGGCATAAGTTGATGGTGGGGTGTAGATTTGTTAAAGTCTCTGTGGAATTCTTCTAGAGTCTCTATACCATGGGTCCAAATCATAAAGATGTCACCAATGTATCGTAAGTAGAGGAGTGGTAATAGGGGACGAGAGCTGAGGAATCGTTGTTCCAGGTCAGCCATAAATATATTAGCATATTGTGGGACCATGCGGGTGCCCATAGCAGTTGCACTAATCTGGAGGTATAAATTGTCCCCAAATGGGAAATAATAGTGTTTGAGAACAAAGTTACAGAGGTCAGACACCAGACTGGCTGTGGTGACATCAGGGATGGTATTCCTGATTGCTTGTAATCTGTCTTTATGTGGAATATTAGTGTACAGAGCCTCGACATCCATTGTGGCAAGGATGGCGTTATCAGGAACTTTTCCGATGTTTTGTAATTTCCTCAGGAAGTCGGTGGTATCTCAGAGATAGCTGGGAGTGTTGGTGGTATAGGGTTTGAGGAGGGAGTCCACGCAACTGGATAGTCCGGTGGTAAGTGTGCCAATACTCGAAATGATAGGGCATCCAGGGTTTCCAGGTTTGTGGATTTTGGGAAGTAAATAAAATAATCCAGGCTGGGGCTCAGATGGTGTGTCTGAGTGAATGAGGTCCTGAGTAGCAGCAAGGAGTTCCTTAAGTAGTTGTAATTTCCTTTGGAATTCCAAAGGGGGATTAGCGGAGAGAGGTCAGTAAAATGTGGTGGTGGAGAGTTGTCTGGCTGCCTCCTGGTCGTACTCTGACTTATTCATGATGACAACAGCACCCCCTTTGTCAGCTGGTTTGATGATGATGTCTGGGTTATTTTTGAGACTGTGGACAGCATGGCATTCATCATAGTTGAGATTGTGTCTCATTTGGCATTGTTTGTGTATAATGTCAGCCTGAGCACAATTGCGGAAGCATTGTATGTAGAAATCCAGACTTTCACTATGACCCTCAGGGGAGTCAACGTACAGTTCTTCTTTTGTTGTTGGTAGGGGGGGTCAAGGGAGTCAGACTGTTATTTATAGGTGTGCTGGAAAAATTCTTTTAGATGGAGGCAGCGAAAGAAAGCTTCAAGGTCACCACAGGATTGTATTAAGTTCATGGAGGAAGTAGGGCAGAAGGAACGACCCCGGGATAAGCATACTCCTCTGCTGGGCTGAGTTGGTAGCTGGAAAGGTTAACAATATTGTTAGTTGAGCTGCTGTTATTGTGGTTGAAGTATCCTGAGGAATGAAGTAATGTAGAAAATTTATTCTCTTCTCTCTTTTGTAGACAGTGGAAGTGGGTTTTATAAATTTCTTGTCTAGCACTGGTATAGCCTCGTACTATGGGGTCTTGCATGGATGCCTGTTTGCTGTTGATAATTTTGAGTTCAGAGAGTTCATTTTTGATCATCTTTTGTTTATTGTAAAGGATTTTGTTCAAGTGGTTCCTCAGTTTTTTAGAGAGCGTGTTGCATAGATGCTCACTGTAGTCAGTGTAGTACGTTGATTGCAATGGGTTTTTCACTGTCAGTCGCTTGGGTACAATGTCCATTTTCTTGCATGTTGTTTCTCTAGTTGTTCTCTGGTATTTGATTCTGTCCCAACAATGGCATAAGGATTTGAGCTAACAGCCTCAGTGTCTTAAAGTCCCACTGCTCCCACCCAGTCCCTTTCTGTAAAGCCTGGGAGGGCTTTCTGCAATCTAGCTGAAAGATTTCGAATAGGTTGTTACTCCACAGTCAGTGCCTCTTCTATGGTTACTTCCCCTGTGGTCGATTTCATATTTCAAGGTGGAAGTGGGCAGATCCAGACTGGGGATGTGAAACCTCCAGGCGATCAGGGAGGAATGGGCCTGCACTCAGCAGCGTCCTGCCCTGCATTAATTCCCTAGCCCCATGAGACGCACAGCGTATGGCAACTTCACCCTTCGCACCCCTTGCCAGCAATTCATCCCCACTCCGGGGTACATGAAGGCCCCTGTCTTCAACAGAACTACAACTCCCAGCAGCCCTGTGTGGTGTTGCCCCGAGTGCGCATGCGCCGCGCCTACCACCTGGGTCTGTCAGCTGAGGACAGGGTGGCCTAGGGCTGAGATGCTGCCGGCGCGAGGAGCTATGGCCAGTGAGTCGCTTAGTCCCGGGGCAGATCGCGCCGCACCTGAGTGCGCGTGCGCGTGCGCGTGCGCGGGGAGAGGGTCTCCAAGCGCAACTCTCCGCCTGGGGTGCACGGGGTAGGAGGGGCTTCTAGTGTGTGTCTCTAATATCTACTCCCGGAGGCTTGGCTGCCCCTGGGAGGGGAACCCCTGTACGTCTGTCTGCAGCGCCCCCAACCTCCTTCCTCATGGGGCGCTGGCCTGGATTGCTGCCGCCTCTGTCTGCAGCCCCCCAATCTCCTCTCTCCTCCATGGAGCCCCTGCTTCCTTCCCCCCGCCGCCATAGCACCTCCCTCCTCTGTCTTCTGCTCCTCAATCTCCTCCCTCTCCATGGGGCCCCTGCTCCATTCCTCCCGTAGCAGGTCTCCCCTGCCATCCTGCTCCCCAAAGCACCTCCCCTCTCTGCTGCTCCCACCAGGCTCCTGCCCCCCTTGGAGCTCCTGGCTTCCTCCCTCCTATAGCATCTCCCCCCTCTGTCTGGTGTCCTACCATCCATACCCAAATAGCAACTCCTGACTGCCTGCTGTCCCCTCCTGCACCTCCACACCATAAACTGCCTGATTTCCTGCTCCAGTAGGCCTGCCAGCAGGGTAGTGCAAAGGGGGCAATTGCCCCTGGGCCCAGCTTTTCAAAGGGGCCTGGAGCTCCAGTTGCCACTGCTGCTACTTTGGCCTCTTGGATTTGCCACGGCAGTGCTGTTCCAGTTGTGTGAGGTGGTGAAAGAGTGGGTGGGGGGCCCAGTAGTGAAGACTGCCCTTGGCCTCCCCGCTTCCTTTCTCAGCTAGTTCTTACTTTTTGCTTATGTTGTATGGGATGTTGTATGCTGTCAGCTGCAGGATCCCAAACTCCATCATGTGAAAAACTTATCATGAGTGTTAAATCTTGATCAGGTGTGTTATATTTCAAGCCTTCAAACAATTTCACATGCTGTTCCTTCAAGGAATGTTATTAAAGGCACACTGGATTAAGTAGGCTTGTGCATTCTGCTCTTCGCATCAGAGCAATAGAAAGTTATAGTGCTGTATATTATTAGTTCTGAACATTATAGTGTTTTTTCCAAAAACTTGGTCTCAAGTTTGTTTAGCTTCTTGTCTTTCATAAAGCAGGAGGATGCTTTGTAATACAAACATAAAAGCACTGTTTGTATGTTTGCATTTGCTGTCAGATGAGCAGTCTGCATGCCTGGAGACCTGACTTGCTCCCTAATAATTTCTTGCAGTGTATTTTCTGTAGCTGCCAGGACATACTAGTAGCAGACCTAGAAAATTAACATAATTGTCTCTACTCTTATTATTCTTCTTGCTAAAGATCTCAGTGTACTGAAGTAGATTAATTTAGGAAGGCTCATAAAACCTGTGAGTGATGTGGATAATCTTTTTTATCCCCCTTTCACAAACTGAAGGCACTGAGAGGTTAAGACAAGTGACATGCATTTCACAGTTTGGCATGCCAGCCTGTTCCGTTTCTGCACTGTGCACTTGCGTTGTTCTGTCTGAATAATGGAGGTTATGTTGAGATAAAAGTTTGGTTTTTGTTTCAGTGAGCAAATTTTCTAAAACAGTTCTCTGAATTTTTAGGGGAAGAGAGAGGACTTTAGAACACTACACATTCTTGCCAGTTGTTAGTTGCTGAAGTCAGAAGCTTTCTTGTCTGTTTAAAATTTCACTGAGGTTTTATTTACGCAGTAAACCAAATATTAAAACAATAAGGAGTGTGAACTGTGGCACAGTGAGGACTGAGGATTGTGTCGTTTGCTTGACCTTTAGCATTTATGATCTTGGTCACTTAATTAGTAACTAAAAGTAGTAGAAGGTCTTTGCAGTTATGTTACATTAGAAGCAGCACAGCTGCAGCGATGCTTTGTTAGTGTAAATGCTTGCTGCAGTGTCAGGGTTTTTCTGTCACTGTAGTAAACCCACCCCTTCAAGAAGTGATAGCAAGGTCAATGGAAGAATTCTTTCGTTGGTCTAAATGTGGGTATGTGTGTATTACAAGTGCTTCAGCAGCAGCACTGTGGTACAGACGCTCACTGTAGAAACCAAAACAGGCTTTTCCATTGCTGTAACAAACCCACCTTTGCAGCAGACAGGTCAATGGAAGAATTCTTTCATCAACATAGCTGTGTCTTAGTTTGACCTAAGGCCATGTCTTCACTTACAATCTTATAGGGGTACCAATACAGCTGTGCTGCTGTAAGAGCACTTGTGTAGGTGTGTTATCCTGACCTGTGAGAGTGCTCCCATTGACATAGTAATACCAGCTCAAGTAGAGTGTCTCCCACCACCAGTGTAATGCCAAAGGGCAGAACTGAACGTGGGACCTTAGTGCTTGAGCCTTTACCGCTTGGGTTTAGAGCCAGCTGGCTCTCAGCCTAGGCTGTAGAGCAGAGACTTAACTCTCCCTTCTCAGTGGTCTCAGTTATGTACTTCCCTCAGCTGGGGAAGTCCATCCCAAGCTACTGAAACCTTCCAACTGTTCATCCCAGATGAGCCCCCACTTTTAGCTGTGGACAGGCAAACTTCAGCCTGGGACCTCTGGAGCTTAGTGCGTGAGCCTCTACAGTCTGAGCTAGAAGCCAGCTATATCAGCTAAGGGGGAGACTCAGTCTTTCTCTCTGTAACTGGTCCAGGTGCCACTCCATGGGACAGTGAACCACACCCCATAGGGGTGTGGGTTAAAATAGCATGGTGCAGGTGAGCACTTACGCTGACAAAACTTATGTCACTCACAGGAGTATTATTCACGAGCAACAAAAGTTTTGCCAATATGCGCCATGTCTGCATGAATGCTTTTGTGGTCCAGGGACCTGAGCGCTGTAGCTAGGTCAACCTGAGTTTTAGATATAGAACAGGCCACTATCTCTACCAGGGCATAGGTCAGCTTACGTGTGTCTTTCAGGGGTCTAAATTTTTTGCATCTCTGAGCAATATAGCTAGGGTGACCTAAGTTAGACCAAGCCTGACTCTTCTTGGCCCGGTCCTCTCTCCTCTGGGACCAGTTCTCTCTCTCTCTCTCTCTCCCCGCCCTCTCCTCTTTGTGAAGTGAGGTTAATCGTTGCTCTTTCCTGGCCCTGCTGTTATCTTCGACTGTGCAGGGTGGGTTCTTTGGGGTACTTTTCATCGCTTTGTTTTGCTCTTTTGGATTCTGCTTTGTCACCTTGCAGCGTTCGGGAGCATTTTTATTGACGGTAGGCTGTTTTAAAATTACTTGGGCAAATGTGTTCCTGAATTGTCCTGAGACTCAAGCTACTGGGGGAACGAGTTCTAAAGGAAGCTAATGGACCATGTGTGACACGTGATTAAGGGCTGGCTAGTACACTAGAAAAAAGCAGAAGTCTGATAGCTCAGCAGCTCTCAGCCAAGAATCTGAGGACCCCTGTGTGGCCACAAACGTGTTTCAGTGGCGCCACCAAGAAGGGGTGCTATTAGACTCAGTGGTGCCCATGGCAGAAAGTTGAAATCCATCCACTCCAAGCTCCATCACCTGGGGCTTTGTTTTTGGGGCCCCCAGTGGCATGGGACTCTGGGCAACTGCCCTTTTTGCTACCCACTAACACTGGCCCTGGTTTTTATATGCAGAAAAACAATTGCGGTGGTGGACTTTGGAATTTTTATAACATATTCAGAGGGTCTCAGAAAAAAAAAGTTGAAGAACCCCTGTCTCACCACCATAACTCAGAGGACCCTGCCACAGTTTCATCTAGTAGAGTTCATATAAGTACAGTTCTGCTTGCCCACGCTACACAAAGTAACATTGCTGTGTACCTCCTGGGTCAATCTTTTGTCCTCATAGGGGATAACTGAACTGTAAATGTGTTATCTTTAACATGGAGACACATTTAACAGTACTTTTGCTAGGTCTATTATGGATGAGAGGAGGAAAGAAAGCCATTGATTTTATATAAGACTGTGGTTAGCCCAAAATATGGGCTCAGTGTCGCTGTCTTATGATATGCAATGCAAGTTCAGCTGACATGTTCCAAAAAGGTAATTCTTAAGAAGAAAAGGTAGGAGGTAGTGAGAGGAAAGAACAGATTCAGATGAGACCAGTGGTGGTGAAATGGATAGAAAAGATGAGAACAGCACCCTGATTGGCATCTGACCACCATTAAACTGAAGGATACAAGCTGCGTGAGGTAATATCTTCTATTGGACCAACTTCTGTTGGGGAGAGAGGCAACATCAGGCTATCAGGGTCCTGATTTCTTCAGGTCTAGGAAAGGTACTCAAGCTTGTCACGACTAAAGCCAATATGGAACAGGTTGTTATGCAAAAAGGCATTACACATGTTGCAAGAAGCAATTGCCCATTTCATTTTTTGAATGCTTTCTTGCAGGATGAGTAACTTGCCTATCTGTTAGTCTGTAAGGTACCACAGAACTTCTTGTTGTTGCCTATAAAAAGAGCTCCATTGAGTTTGAAAGCTTGTCTCTTCCACCAGCAGAAGTTGGTCCAACAAAAGGTATTACCTCAGCCACTTGGCCCCTCTCATCCTAGGACAAGCATGGCCACAGGAACACTGCAAACACTGTTAAACTGTCAGTTTTGGGCTTGTACATTTAAAAGTTCCCCATTCCTTATGCAGAGTTTTGCATGAGTGCCAGTGTTTAGTGGATTTCTTTCCTATAGATCTGTCCGTTTTGAATTAGCATTTGAGTTTATGGGTGTTAAACTCCAGAAGACTTCTGCTGTCCTACCTAGTGGAAGGACTGGCTATCACCCCACACATGTACTTCTCTGGTAGAGTGGTAGCTCCAGAGATGACTTTAGGACCCTCCTGGCACTTATTGGCAGTGGTTTGCAAACTAATTAAGGACAGCAGGCTAGTTGCAAATGTTAATATTTGTTCAATTCCTTTTAAAAAGCTCTAATTTAGAAGTGTTTTAGCAAAACTGTGTTGACTAATTATCTGTCTTCTCTGTCTTTAGACTTCCGTCTGGCCCTAATCCAACTTCATGTATCTGCTGTCAAATCAGATAATCTGAACAAAGCTTGTGAACTGGTAAGAAAAGCAGCAACACAAGGAGCAAAAATTGTGGCTTTACCTGTAAGTATTGGCCAAATCACTTCAGCTTACTTAGTCACAGACACCTGCAGAAAATTGTTTCTTCTTGGGCCAAGTCTGCCTTACAAAGTTAGGCCAACAGCTACATTGGTTTGGGGTGTGCCATATCCACCCCCTTGAACAATATAGTTAAGGTGATGTGACCCCCCCCCCCAGCATAAACAGAAGAATTCTTCCGTCGATGTAGCTATAGCTTCAGGGAGATGGATTGACTTCAGCAATAGGAGAACCTCTGCTGTCTCTGTACTGTCCATGCTTAAGTGCTATAGTGGTGCAGCTGCAGCAGCTTAAGTATAAACATAGGCATGTATTGGTCAAGTACTAATTTCTATCTCATTCCTGGTGTGCTAAAGTACTCTGAAGTTACCGAGTTAAATAAAGAGGCACATTAGGTGTTAGTGTCACATCTAAGAAACTTAAGCATACAATGAGAATTTGCTGGAGCTAGCAGGTCTTGTTTCCACGGGTCCAGGTTCTGATTCTCCCTGAAACTGATTTAAATCCAGAGTGATTCCGTTAACCTGAATCAGCTTACTGTGGTTTGATCATGGTGTAATCAGGATCAGGGCCTGGAGATTTTAGTCCTGTTTTTATTGCTGTGGTACTATTTCTGATGGTGATGAACCCACTATGTGCTTCAGCAGCAGCAGAGAATATTTCTGCAAAGGTGGGAGAAAAGGGGGTTCTCATGATTCTGTGCCATGTTCCCTTTTTCCTCCAAAGGCATGCGCAGAATGAAGAAGTGAAACAAAACGAATTCAGATCTTTCCGGTGGCTCCTTAGTTGCAGAATTGTCTGGTCCTGAGATTTGTATAAAAATGCCTTTATAAATGTGAGAGCTGGGTTTGATCTCAGAAGAATATAAAGTTGAAAATAGGTTTAGAGAGTTGCATCCCGCTAGTGAAGTGTGTTCTGGTCCAGATGTTTCACCTTACCATCCTTGAACTCTTCTTTCTTACTGATCTCCGTGAGGAGGGGTGACGATTTCCTCAAAACTTGCTAATGGCTGCAGCTCTTTCTAACTTTTATCCTCCTACCCATTCTTTTGTCTCTGTCTGAGGCCATGTCTATATATAGAGCACTGCAGCAGCAAAGTGTACCAATATAGCTGCATTTCTGTAACATGTCTGGTAAAGATGCTCTATGCCAGGGGATCTGCAACCTGTGGCTCTGGAGCCACATGTGGCTTGTTAAGGACGACTTTGTGGTTCCTGATGCTATCATGGCAAAGTTTACAAAAAAAATCCTGATTACTTTTAATAAACAGTGAACGTGTAAAAGCCCCAAAGTGAACAACTCGTGTCTAAATAGGAAATTATACGAAATCACAAAACGTTGAATAACTCCCCTAGCATCCTCCAGAGAGAGAGAAGGATCAGCATTTAATGTAATAATGGGCCACATCCTCTGTGGCTGAACAGATCTTGTCAACTCTGGCTCTCCCCTTGACTGAGACCCCACTCTTTAAACCTTCCTCCTGGAACCCCCCATTCATGCATCTGACGAAGCGGGTCTTTGCCTGAGAAAGCTCCAAAATATGTTAGTCTATAAGGTGCCACAGGACTTCTTTAGTTTTGTGGATACAGGCCAATTCAGCTACCCCTCTGATACTTGTCAACAATACAAAGTCCTTGGAAGAGTGAACTCTAAATCTAGCTCTTTAATTGGAAAACTCTGGCTCTTTGACAATTGGGAGAGGAAGTGTTATAGGCAAATCTCCTACTCAGTTCTGCCAATGCAGCTCTCCCATAACAAATATGACCTTTGATTTTGCTGCGTTTGGTCTCCTTCACTGAGATTCCCAATTGTTTGCTAGTTCTGTGTGTGAACGAATGTGGAGCCCATCCGACAAATTTCTTTAAAATGAAATTAGAGAGCGCAGTTCCCTACAGCGCTATATGTAAAGATGCTGCTACGTGGCAGGGAGAGCTGCTGTCAACATACTTAATCCAGCTTCCCAAGAGACCGTAGCTATGCTGATGGGAGGTGCTGCCTGCAGAGGGTGTTATGTCAGTATAACTGTGTTGCTGAGGAGTATGGATTTTTCACCTGGCCTTATTGCTCCTCATGCGCATATGACACGCTTAAAGTACTATACAAACGTCCTTGAATGAAGCCTCACAGCAACACTGGAAAATAGGCAAAAAGTATTATTCCCTCACCATTAAAAAAAAAAAAAAAAAAAAAAAAGGCAGGGCAGGCGGGGGAGAAGTTCATACACAGAGAACTGAAGGGACAGTCTCAGGTTCACACAAGTCCTGAGGCAAAGCCAGGCCCGGAACTGATGGCTGACTCCCAGTCCCATGGTTACACTGCCAGACGGTGTTCAGCAGTCCTACACCCTTCTGAGAACCTTACTGCTGTATTGGGCTGTTTGCCACATAACATACAGTGTTTGACTTTGTGAGGAGAAAAGCACTGTTCTTGTTCGATATTTACTGCTTGTTAACGTTCTTTTCCTTTCAGCCCTGAACAAAGGAATGTCAAGGCCAAAATGAAGTAGTAATGCTAGTAAATAAACATTAACACTTCATTTTTGTCAGGGATAAGGGGCTGTCGACAAGGAGGGGTTTTGGTGAACAGACCCTTATCTATATGGCTTGTTTTTTGGCAACTGAAGCCTCTGCCGGGACAGCAATCACAGGAGTATGCAAATAAGGTGTGCAAATGAGCACTTCATATGTGCTGTCAGCCACCCTCATTGCATGACCCTGCCAGCAGCAGCACTCTGTATAAATGTAGCCTAGCAGAGTTGGTACCAATTGCTAGTCTTTCTCTGGCCTGTCTGTTAGCCTTTGAGTAACTTCACAGGTGTTTAGGTACTACAGTGCTGAGGGCTATTTAAGTACCTAGATAGAGGTTTCAGAGGCCCCACCAGTGATGATTTCAGATTTTAATTTGTCTCTGTGTTTTCTGCTTCCAGGAATGCTTTAACTCTCCCTATGGTGCTAGATATTTTCGTGAGTATGCAGAGAAAATCCCTGGAGAATCCACGCAGAAGCTCTCAGAAGTTGCTAAGGAGTGTGGCATCTATCTCATTGGAGGTAGAAACTTCTCCTTAGTGTGTGTCTTCCAAGTTTAAATTTGGTTCTTTGGTAGAAGTGCAAGTATTGTTGGCTAATTTGTGTAGCTGGATTGTCACTATGTGTAATAGTCAGAAATCCGTTTTCTCTTTTTAATAAAGGATCCATTCCAGAGGAGGATGCTGGGAAATTATATAACACATGTGCTGTTTTTGGACCTGATGGTGCTATGGTGGCCAAGCACAGAAAGGTGAGAAAAGAGAAACATTTTGCTATCATTCACTTTCTCTTGATGTGGCTGTGTCTGATAGATAGCTGTCTTGTAAGGCAGTGACAGAGTGCATGCTTTTTAAGTCTACATCTTGATTTCTAATAGGAACCTAACATCCACAGACTTCACAAATGAATGAGGAACAAAGGAGGGAGTAGTTATGAGACTATGTTGTGCTATAGTTTTGTTATTGTATGTAGTGTATTTTTCATCTGAGGATCCAAATGAACTTTTAAAAGGGAGCAATATATTTATTTTATAGCTGATGTAGCTTAGGTATAAAGAGGTTAATTAGTTTTCCCATTATGACATGGCAAATCAGCAACAGAACTGGTAAAAGTACCAGGGATTCACACTCAAGTCGTGGCATAATTTCTGTTGATTTCAGTGATTTTTATCTCATGTCGTCTGTCTCTCGTTCCCTTGATCTGTTTACAAGCCCATGCTGTCACGATTTTTGCTGTTACCTTATTTATTTGTTGTAAATAAAGTTTTGGATTACTTTAGCCTTGTTTGTGTTTGTAGAAGTTCTGATTTTCGTATTCACTCTTTGGTGAATAATTACAAGGAGTTTGTCAATAAATGTAATCTGCTGTGTTGTTTATAAGAAGTTTACGTCTTCTTACCTGTTTGTGGTGAGCTATTGGCCGCCCAAGTCATGTTTAAGTATTGTGTCTGCTCCCTGATTGGAGGGTAGACACTTGCTATACAGAACAGTAGCAAACAACAGATCAACACAGGGTCACGTAAGAATGCACACGTGTGTTTGTACATCTGTTGATCAAACACTTGGCTGTAGAATACCTCTTTCTTATACATAGAGAATAATAAAGAGGCACACAGACATTGTGAGATTGAACAATAATTCAGAACTTGATTGAATTAGGCACTGTTCAGCTAGGTTTAGTATTCGGCTGCTCACCCAGTGTGACATAATGATGCAGCTGGGCTACCCCCTTGAACAATGCCTTAAAATTATTTTCTTTTTTTTCACCGTGGGTGTTGGGAATGTTTATACAGTTGAACCTAGGCTGTCAGGAAGGAACTCTGGTACTGGTCCATCATATTTGTATTTTTTCATAATTGTAGACAGTAGCACAAAGAGACCCATGTCAAGGTTGAACCCTTACCCCCTGGCCCCACTCTCACCCCCCACTAACTGCAGGAAAAGATGATGTAGGTTGTAAGCTCTTTGGAGCAAAAGCCCCAGTCCTGCTATTGCTTGTACATGCAATTAGTTAGATTGAAGTCAGTGGAACTCTGTGACTGGAAGGTAACTTGCCTGGTTAAGTTTTGCAGACCTAGCACTGAAACCATGTTATCAGAAAGATAATTGTCTTTATCTTGTCATAAGTTCTCATATTTTACTTCAAATGTCAGGATAATTTAAGTGTCTTTTAATATGAAAGGTAGCTCATCTAGTTTGGTACATGTAAATGAGGACAAAAACAAGTAAGAATAGTTAAATAGTCAAATAGTTTGCTTAGAGGAATCAAAGAATCCCCATCTTTGAAGATTTTTGAAGAGCAAGTTAAAGAAACACCTTTTAGGGAAGGTCTAGGCATACGCAATTGTGTCTCAGCATGGAAGGGGGGACTAGATGGCCTCTTGAAGGCCCTTCTAGTACTCCATTTCTGTGATGACCAGAGTGTAAAAAATTCTGCTGCTATTTCTGAATGGCTCATTTCATGAAGTTTGAAAAACCCAACAGTAGTTCTTTATTATTCATTAGGTTTTTAGGTAGTTTGACATCATTTCTATTACTTCCTCACACTAAAGACTTCTTATTTTATCTACTAGCACTATAAAACATTGTCATATGGATTAACTGATATCGGTTGTATAAAAGGAACAGATATTTTCTCAAATAGTTTAGTAAATTGTAAAGCAAAGCCAGGACAGGTTTTTGTGCTAAAAAAGTTTGTCATCCTAAAATATTAATTTAAATCTAAAAAATTATTAGGTTGAGATTCTGATAAAACACTTATCTAGGATTATACAATAGGCTAGAGGATCCCTAAGTTTAATATAGCTTCATGCACAGTAGGGAGAAATCCTCATTAAGATTATTGTGCTGAATAATTTGTAAGGAACATCTTGGGTTATTTTTGAAACAGATTCATTTGTTTGACATTAACGTTCCCGGGAAAATCCGGTTCCAAGAGTCAGAAACTCTGAGCCCAGGAGACAGTTTCTCGGTGTTTGATACTCGTGAGTATGAGAGAACCAATTATCTTTTTAAGGGACCCTAGTAAAATGACAACAACCACCACCATCTTGACATTGTGTTTTCCCACCACAGTAATAGTTTTTATGTTAGTTTGCTAGGCATTTGACAGCTGCATAGGAAGATAAATCACATCTTTCTCAAAAGCATCTAAATCCTGTTGTCAAGTGAATTAGATGCTTACGAGTCTATTTTATTGGGAGTCACTGGGACTTAGGTTCCTAAGTCTTGCAGATATTTTTTGAAAAGTTTACCCATTGTCCAAGCTGTGATTTAAAGAGAGAGAGACAAGAGGTGTCGGAAATTAATGCAACTTCCAAAAATAATCTGAGCAATGCCAGACATGTCATGTTGGTTCCATTCACTAATGGTGATGGTTGTAATTGTATAACTAGAAGTCTTACAAGATACTCTTTTGTTTGGCTATATTACATTTTTGTAGGGCTGGTTTGGAGTGTTACACACACCATGCTGTGCATGCATAAATAATAGCAATATCTCATAGGAGGGATGTTGGTTTTGTCCAGTTCTGGCTTTGCTCTTGTGGTTTGGACTTACGTTTCCATAATTCCCAGGTGCCTGTTTACAGATATTGTCTGGACTAGGGTAAGATTTCCTCTCCAACTAGAATTGAAAAAATGGGAAAAGCAGTTATTGAAGTGGCTTTCTCATGAGGGTTCAATATTCCCATAGTACATAATAGGCCGGGGTCTGCCATCTGCAGTATGGAGCCACATGCAGCTCTTTAAGGACTTTCTTTGTGGCTCCTGAGGCTATAATTGTAAAGTTAAAAACCAAACCAAAACAAACAAACAAAAAAAAAACCCCAAACCTCCTGATTACATTTGATAAATAGTGAACGTATAGCAGTCCAACAATTACCTCATATCTAGATAGCAAACAATATGTGATCTTGGATAACTCCCCCTTGCATTGTGCAGTGCATTGTGCGATAGCATATTGTATCTGTGTTTTAATAAAGTCTAGATTTTGAAAAGGAAGCTCGCAGCATTCTTGCTGTGAAGGGGAACACACATTATAAGAAAGAAAACTGAAATTAAACATGAAGTAAAATTGGCACCATTAAAGTGGGTTTGGAATGGCTTCAAAAAAAGAGGGAAATCAAAGATGAAAACAGAGAATTTCAAACTGAATGGATCCAATCCTTCGCATTTATAGCATGTTCAGCTGGGCTGCCTTTATATCTCGTTTGTAATGAGAAATTCACCAACAACACAAAATGCAACCTCGAGAGTCATTTTCTCTAAAAATACACTTCTTCTGCTGAACACTGTCCAGCTGGAGGAGAAGCCAGAAAAGAAGCCCTGGAGCTGCTGCTACACAAAGCAGAGCAAAGTAAAAATACATTCACTAAATGGGTGACATCACCAAGTAACATAACTGTGGCTAGTTTTGTGGCAACTCGAGACTGTGAAACGAGGAAAACCATTCACAGTTGGCGACAATATAAAAGAGCGCTTTATCAAAGTATCAGAGCAGCAGTACAGTGACTTCGAAAACAAAAATGAAATTGTTCAGACTCTAGCATCCTCCAGAGAGAGAGAGAGAGAGGGTTCGGGAGTGTAAGTCAGGAAGACAGTGATACAAACACACATGTATAGTGTATGGAAATAGAATATGTAAAATGTTTGTGACCGTCCTGTATCATGTATTACATGTATCCTGTAACATGTATCACATTACAAATGATTGCGTGTGCTCTGTTCTTAAAATAGGGTTTCAAAAAGTATGATTTGACATTATTTGTTAAGGACTGACTTGTATTCACGTGCATTGTGCCTCTTGGGCTTTGTCTACACTACAAAAATAACTTCGAAGTAAGCAACTTCAAAGTTGAGCATCTACGCACACCCTACTTCGTAGTTAACTTCAAAGTAAGGGGAAAAGTGTGTAGATGCTCTGCTGGCTACTTCAAAGTAGTGTCTAACTTCAAAGTTAGTTCCTAGTGTAGACATAGCCTTGAATCAGTTTTTTTTACCAAATTCAAAAAAGTGGCTCTTCTTGCTATTTTGGGTGCTGACCCCTGTATTAGGTGTTCACAGAATTAGTCTGAAAAACAGTAATTTGAATTAGGTCATTTATATAGACTTCATTACACCTGAAAGTTGGCTTGGAAAACAATAAACAAGTGTTGGACTAGACCTGGCAAATTCCATCCTATGAGGATGGCATGATAGTGGAGATTTGAAATTTTCAACTAATATAACAGAATCCTCCATGTAATTTGTTTTATATCCACTCCCAAGGCAATTTGCTTCCTTAGGTAATATAGGTGACTTTTGCCCTTGCTATAATCCTCACCAAAATTACACTGTCCCGTTATCTGAGCTCTGTCCAGATTCTCAAATATCCCTAGGACTGTGGTCCTCTGCATCTTGCAGCACATTTTGAATGGCCATGTATGGGAGAAATCTCTTAGCAACAATTGTGTTATTATCTTGGAGCATATACTTTATGGTTTTTCTTTCCTGGATGTATGCTTCATTGAGAAGTTGGTCGACACTTTTTGAAAAGATACATATAAAACCAGACAAAGACCTAACATGACTAATTTTGAGTGTGTATAGCTGTTTGATAAAATAACTAACAACATCTAATTTTTGAAAAAGAAAATTCTCAGCCTGGTGCACTTTTTGTTAGCAGGTGCTGAAATTCACTGCAGGTACAATGATTGTGGAAAACAAAGCACAAATCTAAAATCGGAGCTTGTTTCTTGTAGTGGAAAGTATCATATGGGAGCTTTCCTGATAGCTGGATGGAAACTTGAAATTGCTTTTCTGCATTCAGCATGACAGTGGTTTCTCCTTTGTGTCTCTTTTATTTTTGGAACAGCATATTGTAAAGTGGGACTGGGGATCTGCTATGACATGCGATTTGCTGAGCTTGCTCAGATCTACACACAGAAAGGTGAGGATGTGTTGCTAATTTCACTTGTCTAGTCTGTACAAGGGTGACTTGCCCTTAATTAAGAGGTGACAGGGTTGCTTCAAAAAAAGTGCTTCTTGCTGATCAAGCCACAACAGCATACTAGGATCAGACCATATGATTATCCGCAATAAGGAACAGAGCTTGTGAGCTTCTGGTCCAAAAATACATATTCTAAGCGGTTATGAAGGCTGAAGTCTTTGAGTAAATACACTCAAAAGGAAAATAACTTTCTCTCCTCACCTTTAATCTCAGTCACCCAGGGTTTTTTGTTTTTTGTTTTTCCCCCCCACCACCCTGCAATGATTGCCAGGCATGCAACACCTGGGGAGGATGGAGAGTTCCTGGCTGAGGGGGAAGCAGGGCAAGTCAGGACTCAGAGGAGGAGCTGGTCCTGTTTTGCCTCCCCCACGCTGCATACCACCCTCCAAAAGCCAGATTGAGAGAGGGGACTGAAAGAAGGGCACGACTCATCACACAAAAGGGGTGATGCAGATAATGGTCTCTCTTCCCTTTTCTCTATGCTTTGAGGGGCAGCGAAATAGACAATAACATTGTCATTTTAAACAATCAGTATTGGATATCAGAATCATCGACCCTGTTGCAACAGATCAGGCAGTTCATGTCGATGGTCTGCCTCTGCACACTGTCGGCAGAGTCCAAGCATCTGATGATAGTTGCTGTGCAGTATTTTTGTTCACAGCCAGAAGGGGAAGAGTCTTGCTTCTTTTTGAGGGAGAGCTTGGATTCTGGAGCTCAAGATGGCAGCTGCGGCAGAAAAATACCAATTCACTCTTCCCTGGCCTGGGTTTTGAAAGCGACAGGGAGGAGACAGGTCATATTAAGAGGTGATGATCAAGAGGAATAGTCTAGAGGTTGCCAGAGATGGGAGGCGCTGAGGTTAGCTGAGAGGGCTCTGTACAGGAGATCTGAAGATGATCATGTCCTGTCCTGGAAGGAAGGCACATCTATTCTAACATCTGGGGATTGTTTCCAATACTATGAAGAGTGAATATGCTTGATGCTTCCTAATTCTCATGTGACTTTTTTTTTTTTTAAAGCTATATGACTTGGCCTGTCCTTAATTAGACTCACGCAACTTACAAACTTCATATAGTGTAGAAGTGAAGGGCCAGTGGCTAACAATACATCACTGCATGATTGCTGCAGGCAATGGAAGAATGTTGGGCCCCATGTTACAGACAGGAGAAACTGGGTCTGTCAACAGATCATGAGAGTGGGATCAGACCTTGTAGTCCACTCTTCTCTGGCACCTGCCCTCAGAGGGTCTCCAAATACTTTCAAAATGTTGATTCGATTTAGCCACACTACATCCCTAAAAGATGTATTGTCTGCAGATGGGTTAACTAAGGGACGCAGATGTTAACTCATCCAGGGTCACACAGGAAGCCTTTAGCTAAGCTACGACTACAGCCCAGATATCTGTCTGTGCAACACTTGTGCAAAATTTATACCCATATCCACAAAAATGGACCATGGATATACACATCTCCATGATATACAGCAGCTAGCTACGGATTTGCCGGGCCTCACAGATTGTGTCACTCGGACCGTCCACCCCTGCCTTTTACTTGACAATAAATATAGCACTGAGCCAGCCACACTGATTCTAAGGGTCTGACACCAGCTGCTGTCTTTTATCCCAGCGTGGGCCGGGTTGTAACTAAGTCTTCGTAAGCTTTGTGGTGTTCAGGCAGTCTGTGCCAGCTGATTCCTAAAGCCGCTGTGCTGTTTGACGCAATTCACCTGACTGACTGTGTGTGTTTCAGCAGTGCAGGCAAACTGCAGCCTTGCTTCCCCAGGACAACTCCCTTGTTATCTTACTACCCTGAGGCATTCTTTTTTTAACCAAGGTTGCCAGCTGTTAGTGTATCCAGGGGCTTTTAATATGACAACTGGACCAGCCCACTGGGAACTGCTGCAAAGAGGACGGTAAGATCTAACAGTCTTTCCTTTCTCCTTAAATGGATTTTACCTTCTTGAGCTGAATTTGTTCGACTGGGGGCTTTAGTGTTACATGAATCTTTCTAGTCCGACGTCCTTATATTATATAAGCCATACACAGCACCAAATAATTCCCACCATCAATAGGGAAACTTATGACTTTAGTCATGATATGAACACCTTTGTGCCAATCTCTCACATGCCAATCTCTGAGAAGCGCTTTTCATCAATAGACCTGGGTGTGCTTTACACAGAGAGGTGACATAGATGGGTAAGCTCAAGGCTCTGAGCCAGAGAAAGGGGTGAAAGCTAAGAGCTGCTCGCTGTGATTTAACCCAAGACCATACTGTGACTCAGTGAAAATTAGAAACTGAACCAGTATCTCCTGATGCCATGTCTAAGCTTCGGGGAAGAGCGACCTGGTCGGGGTCAGTCTTCCAGAGTTGGATTTTCTGCATCTGGTGGAGACAAGTGAAATTGATCTGTCTGGGCTCGGCAGTCGACCCCTGTAGTCCTTGCTAGCACTAGAAGTAAGGGAGGTCGATGAGAGAGACTCTTCTGTCCACCTCACTTAGTGAGGACAGACCTTAGTCGATTGCAGAAACATCGAATCAATTGCCATAGCTAGAATTGTGTATCTGCAGTCCACTTTCAGGCCTAGTGGCTCTAACCCAGCACAGCTTCGTCACTTAGTTGGCATGTTAGCTTCTGTGTGGTATGTTACTGTCTACATCCTGGAATGTTTGCAGTGCTTGGGATTCTAAGTGCAATTCAACCAGCCAGCCCTATTGAGCAAAGGACTTAAACTGGTATTAAAGGGAGCTTAAATGCTTCGGGCTATTAAATCAGGTCCACTGGGCATATGGTGATTTCTCCCCTCCTGATTCTCTGGATTTTTGCCTTGCTGACCTTGATGTTATGTATGGTTTTGGCTGTTCTCCATCTCCTAAAATGCAGTAAGAGGGAAAATCCAGATAATCTCATTGGCTTAATTTTTCCTTCACTTCTGTTTCTCAAACAGAGCTAATCCGCAGTGCATAAAGATGTGAACGGTAAATTTTTTTTGTCCTTCTTTGAATGCAGAGCCGTTGATAACCAAGTCTACGTGGCTACTGCATCTCCTGCTAGGGATGAGAAGGCATCATACGTTGCCTGGGGACACAGCACTGTAGTAAACCCTTGGTAAGTGCAGAATAATAACAGAATTTTTCTAACCAAACATTAAAAAAATGTTACACTTCTGTCTGAAAATGTTTCTACCTTTTCTTAAAAGTATCACCTAAGATCCATTTAGTTACAAATGACACACGCTTCTCTATTTTTACAATTAACTTAAATTTGCATCGGACAACACCATGGCTATGTCTACACTAGCTCCCACCTTTTGAAAGGGGGATGCTAATGAGGTGCTGCAGTGAATATGCAGCACCTCATTAGCATAATAGCAACCGCAGCACTTTGACAGTGCCACTTTCAATCGCATGGAGCTCATCTACACACTTTGAAATCCCCTTATTCCTATAAATGTATTTCAAAGTGTGCAGGGTCCTTTCAAAAATGACCCCATGTAGGTGAGCCACGTGCGATCAAAAGAGGTACTTTCAAAGTGCCATGGCCACCATTATGCTAATGAGGTGCTGCATATTCATTGCAGTGCCTCATTAGTATCCCCCTTTTGAAAGAGGGAGGCTAGTGTAGACATAGCCCTTATGTGTAGTCACTTTGCTGTTTGTGTGGGTTTTTCGTGTAGAATACATAGAATGGAATACAAAGCTTCAAGGAAGTGTGCTTATAAAAACAAAAAATAAAACCAAGGTGATCTTTGAGACAGAATTAGCAGGGTACAGACCAGATAGGTCAGACTGTATTCAATGAGCAGCAGTAATTTTCATCTGTGATCCTGCGTAGATTTGGGTAAATCGGGATAAATGTGTAACCAAGAACCTTCCTAAGCAATAATTACCATTTTTACTTCCTAATAATTAACTCCATTCGTGTTACTCATCTGCCAGAAAACTGCCATCTTGTGTAAAATTGAAACCTTCTTATCTGATGGTGCCTCACCACTTTCACTTGGCTGCAGTGGCATTACCTTTTCTTTTTTTTTTTTAGCCAACAGCAGAGATGGTGGAAAAACTGCCAAGAATGTATCATGTTTGGTTGTTTGTCAGTCCTGATTTTAACAAAGACCCTTCTGTGCCTGCCCAGTTCCTTGAATTTGAACCTTTTGAAATGTGAATTCTTTGTCTTCAGATGAAGCGGGGCAATGTGCCATGCTAGCCATCCTCGTTCAGTGCAGTACTTGCACGCATCCATCCACGTTACTGTTGCCATTGTGCGTTCTTCTAAGTAACCTGCAGCTCCTTAAAGCGGTGGTTTGTGGTATGCTTGAAATGTTGTGCCCCATGTCCAGGAGGCTTCTGGGAGAGGGAGATCAAAACCCTGCCATCTGTTGTTCTGTCCCATTACAGTGTTAGAGCAAGGTGAGGAACGCAGCAGGGTGAGACCTACTCATTGCGCGTGTCATCATCACAATCCTGTTACAGGGAACTCTGAGGGGTAATCATAAAGCAGTGCAATTCTGGGCTGACTTACATCATTTGTACAGGTTGGACCCCTCTCATCCAGCAGTATCTGTCATCTGGTGTGATTTTAGATAGCTGGCAACCACTTTACATGGATGTGGCCAAATTTCCCGGGGGGTCCCATAAAGTTTGTTTCCAGCCACCAGTCCTGGCAATCAGTGTTCTGTGCTGTTATTTAGCAGTAATTTACCCCTAAATGTCTCCTAAGAGCCCAGTAAGCAGTGGAAATATTGGTAATGTGCTAGACAATATTGACCTCCTGCAGTCCAGCAAGTTCTCTTTTTCTGCACCGGTTAGGGTGCTGGACTAGCAAGATTCAACCGGTGTTATGCTTGCTGATATTTTTTTTCAGATTCTTCTTACTCAAGTTTTCAATCTTACAACACACATATAAAATGTGTCTCGGTTAAAACCAAGCACCTGTGATATGCTGGACTCTGAAAGTGCTGCACATTGTGACAAACATTCTACTTTTTCACACTCCATCAGTCCCAAGAGAACTTGTGGATGTGACCATAACCTTGTGCATACGTTAGCTTAGATTGAATACTCGCCAGGACAGGGACCATCTTTTTGTTCTGTGGTGTACACCATCCACCACAACTGGGTTTGGTTCCCTGAGGGGCTCGTAGGTGCTATTGCCATAGAATAAATGTTGTTTGATTTTTTAGGGGGGAAGTCATCGCTAAAGCTGGCACTGAAGAAACAGTTGTCTACACAGATATTGGTAAGCCACGAGTTTTTGTTCTCTCTTCTCCCACCATAAACCTGTAAATAAATGGGAAAGATAAACTGAAGTCAGTGAGGCTAAGCCAGAGCTCTCAAACTGTGGGGTGTCTCCCTTCAGGGGGTGCAGATGGAACCTGGGGCAGCTGCCACAGAGGGCAGAGTGGAAGTGTCCCTGGCTGGTGGCCCTGCACCCACAGTGCCAGTTGCTGCCCCCAGCCTTGGCCCCCTTACTTCAATTCACCTCCCACCTTACCCTGAAAGTAGGGGTGTGTGTGGACATGGTAAAGGGGGACAAGAGGTAAAAAGTTTGGGGACCACTGGCCTAAGCAGACCAGGACCCTCTGTAAACTGAACATCCTTGGGCTCATCTGACCACTTGCACTTAGCTGGGTTATGTTTGTTTTATTTGCCTGTTTTTAAAGACATTCTGGTGAAAGGTGACAGCCTGGTGGGCAGCCCTCACCTTCAAAAACTGAAGGCTTCTAGCCATTCACAGAAACTGGTATAACACACTTGGCAGCAATGCCAGAGCCTCCTAATCTGCCTCAACAGGGACCTGGGACGCTCTCCTCAAGGGGCACAAAGAGTTCAGTCTCCAAGGGCCATTCAGTCCACAACTTGACAGGCTGAGCACACCTAACCAGGCCCCACTGTCTATCTGCAAGTTGTGGACAGCCCCCCCCGGCTCTCCAGTTGTCTCCTTGTAGCATGCAGCCATGTTCCATTGAACACTCACTTCCAAAGAAGCAGGGCAGCCCAACTTACCAGTTACACCTCGTGTCGCTGCTCCCCTTAGCACTTGGCACTTCCGATTATACTGAAAACAAGTCACAAGCTTATTTAACAAAGTATAGCGCTGAGCACAACGATTCAAGTGGTAGAAAGTAGAAGGATTGAAACAAACAGTTTTGTAGAAAATCACAACAGATTCTAGATCCTAGACTTACTTAACTCAAGACATTCCTGTTGAAGAGAGAGCACAGCTCAGCCAAAGTCCTTCCTGCATGCTACAGGATGAGTGGGTTCTGATCTTACGTTCATGGTACAAATCAGACCGACATCTTGGGGAAAGATCCAGCGTGTCTGTCTGAACTCCAGACAGATCAGAACAATTTACTGCCCTTACTGGAAAATAGGATCTCCACACACTCCGCACCCCCACAACATATTTTGTCGATTTCTTTCCTTGAAGATTTCATGATCTCTTGATTAGCCTTTGGCTCAGTGTGCAAACAGGCATCCAGCGTGAGATGTGGTACTCAATACATATTTGATCAACAGGAGGGACTAGCGCTAATTTTCCCTGCTTGAAAGGAACCTGTGCTAGATATGCCACTGCTTATCTGCCTTACAATCATCATCATTATCTGTACGTGCATTCTGCAGTGATCAATGGCTACTGGTTCTGAGTGGAAACCTCACAGAGCATCCTTTATATATTGCATATATTTGACCCCAGGGATTCCTGTGAAACATCAGCCCATGTCTGCTGCCAGATTGCACTGCAGGATTTTTGGGTCACAGTGCCAAATGTGGCAATTGCTTTTTGCGACTTGGCCATTGACCAGCCACAGAAATGCACAGGCCCAGATTTGTCAAATCCATTCAGATAAGTTCCCCTTCACTTGGCATAACAAGCAGGGTTCCGCAGGGATCTGTTTTGGGACCAGTTCTATTAAATATCTTCATCAACGATTTAGCTATTGGCATAGAGAGTAAGCTCATTAAGTTTGCAGACCAAACCAAACTGGGAGGGGTCGCAACTGCTTTGGAGGATAGGTTCATAATTCAAAATGATCTGGACAAACTGGAGAAATGGTCTGAGGTAAACAAGATGAAGTTTAATAAGGACAAGTGCAAAGTACTCCACTTAGGAAGAAACAATCCTCTTCATGCATATAGAATGGAAAGCGACTGTCTAGGAAGGAGTACTGCGGAAAGGGACTTAGGGGTCATAATGGAACACAAGCTAAACAGGAATCAACAGTCTGATGCTGTTGCAAAAAAAGCAAATATGATTTTGGGATGCATGAACAGGACTGTTGAGAGTAAGACACAGGAAGTCATTCTTCCTCTCTACTCAATGCTTATTAGGCCTCAGTTGGAGTATTGTGTCCAGTTCTGGGTGCGACATTTCAAGAACGATGTGGAGAAATTGGAGAGGGTCCAAAGAAGAGCAACAAGAATGATTAAAGGGCTGGAGAACATGAGCTGTGAGGGAAGACTGAAATAACTGGGCTTGTTTAATTTAGAAAAGAGAAGACTTAGAGGGGACATGATAGCGATTTTCAAGTGCCTGAAAGAAGGTTACAAGGAAGAGGGAGAAAAATTGTTCTCCTTGGCCTCTGAGGATAGGACAGGGAGCAATGGGCTTAAACCGCAGCAAAGGAGGCTTAGGTAGGAAGTTTTTCCTAATGTCCAAACTGACAGAGTGGTTAAACATTGGAATAAACTAATTAGGGAGGCTGTGGAATCTCCATCACTGGAAATATTTAAGAGCAGGTTTGATAGATACCTATCGGGGATGATCTAGACGGTGTTTGTTCCTGTCAAGAGGGCAGGAAACTGGACTCAATGGCCTCTTGAGGTCCCCTCCGGTTCTATTGTTCTATGATTCTGTACAAGTCAGATCCCAGACACATCTCTTGCCTTAATAAGCATCAGGCTCTGTGTTCATGGATGCAAGTCAGGTACACACGTGTGCAAGTCTGAAAATCTAATCTTTTTTCCATTTCTCCAGCTTTGTAAAGACTGTCATAAATCTCTGCATACAAAGTGGTGCACGTGCTTTTTCCTAAATAGCAGCCGGAGTCTGTCTAATCTGTTTAACTTTTCATTTTTCACAGACCTGAAGAAACTTGCAGAAGTCCGCCAGCAAATCCCGCTTCATACTCAGAAGCGCACAGATCTTTACAGCATAGAAGCAAAGAGAGACTGAGGCTCCAATGCGTCTCCATGCCCTTCAAAACGCAGCTTGAGAGGAGCTCTTTTGATCTTTTAGATCTTCAGACAGAAGGAGCCAGTAGAGCAATCATTTTCACAAATGACAGCTGATCTTGCAACCAGCACCGTGCAATTAAACAAAAAAAAAGCACATGCTGGTGTATTTTTTAAATGAACTCTGTAAGTGAAGTAGAATATACGTGCCTTATGCTCTTTTCATAGATTGGATATTTCATGACACTTTACAGAACAATGAGTTACATGCTAGAGCAGGGACTGGTGACAGACTAGGCTACCATTTTGAACACTGAAGCTTGTCTGACTGAGAAGGAATGCTGGCCAGGGCCCTGTGCTTTCTGAAAAGTGCCATGAGACTTTTAGTTTCTCCCCAAATAATTATTGACATTTAGATTTTGTTGGACAGGAGTGATTCCTGCTGCATGGCTTGACCCCACTGCTTTGTGGTCTAGAGGTGAGGTCCGGCTAGCACTGCCAGTCTGAGACATACCAGTTACGTTTTCTATATGTACGATGAAAGGTGCTTCTACTGTGCCTCCTGTCGTCATATCTAGGCATCAAATTAATGACTGATCACTTCTGCCTTGTGCAGAGACTGTATTCCTGCTCCCATTCGCTGCTCCTTGCAGTTCTCTAGCACCTACAGCTGTTTTTCTGCCTCAGATTCCCACAGCAGCCCATTGCTACCAGCCCTTTACACACCTGCACAGAAGTAGAAGTTGGTTAACAGCATTTTATGTTCAGCATCACTGTCTTCCCAGTTAATTTTTTGTACTGATCTTTGTGTTAAACACCCTCTTATTCTTAATATGGTGCTTATGTTTAATACAACAAGAGGAACTGGTCTGGATTCTTTTGCTAGCTATTATCTGGTTGTGTAGCATCCTTGTAAGAAAATCCAGCCACCCAGAACTGTTACTCGAGAGAGCTCATGAAAAATGTGACTACCTTACAATGTAGGTGTGATACATAGATGTGATCTTGACATCTCTGCACATGTGGAAATCCCCCTTTGGGGTGGGGGAAGGAGAGTCGCATGATTGAGCTTGTTTTAAACTGCACCTAATTAAAGCAAAACTAATAGGTGACCAAGTGTCCGGGTCGTAATTCTGGTAAATAGGACCAGCAGAAAATAACTCCCCTCAAGAATGTGAGCCACAGCTTCCCCCTTATACTTGCCTTATTATCCTAACCTTCTGAAGTTCTCCAGGCAGTCTAGACCTATTCCCTTGTTACTTTTTAATAGCTCCAGCTTAAAATTTTGGAAGCAAGTTTCCATGCCTCCTTTTAGTTAAGCTTTTTAAAATGTTGTACATCAGTCTGTCACCAGGTGCTCACTTAACAACCAGCTCCTCTTCCTCTTAACTTGCTCTTGGCATTTACACAAGTCATTCAGTTCACCTTCTAAAGGAGACCTGAGTTAGTTTTGTAAGTAAAGCTAAAGTCCATACCGAGTAAAGATAAGAAAGGCAAGGGGCCAAATTCTGCCCTGTGATGCAAAGGAACGGGCATTACAAAGAAGACCTGCAATGGAACGATTCCCGATTTGGAGGAAGTTCAAGGCAGGTTTTACGCCACTCTGTCTTGCATGTGTGGTGTACTGATGGTGCAGTTCCTGGCTCTGACAGGTGGTGGTGCAAATGTAATGATGTGAAATACCTTTCCTTTGTGTCCCACGATGCAATGTGCACAGACTTCAAACTAGGATACTAGAAGTGCCTTTTTTCCCCCAATTTTTCACTTCTCTCTTTTTTTTTTTTTTTTTTTTTTAAACTGAGTAACTCCCAAGTGGCAGAAGTGGTTAGAAAGGTATCTTCTGCTGAGGAGCTTTTGAAAACAGGCCTGTTATTCACTGTTCCTCTTATTGAACTGAGATGACAAATTACAGCAACATGCTCCATTACGACAAACTGGCACTTGAAGTAGTTCAAGTATCTTTGTAGTAAAACAATATTTCTACTATCAGAGCTGAGACTAAGACGGAGCGTCTTCTGACTGCCATGGATTACAATACCTGCTCTGTCAATATAGCACCCTAACAGTGGCTATGCTTTACAGGACCTGTCTCCTACCAATCACAGCAGCTTGCATATCAAATATAAAGTAGCTACACCTTGTTTTCATTAGTATACATAAGAATTTTCAAAAACCACTAAGGTGAAATGGAGATTTATTAGTTGAAAAATATAAAAGATTTTGCAAACAATGTACCATTTTGAGTCTAGTTTCATATAAATTTCTCCAAGGAGCCATGCGCTGATCCTTTCCTTAAATTGCTGTTTGCCACCCTCAGTATGAGCCCCAGTCAAAATCTATCCCTTAACCACATCAGCTATTTGTTACATTAAGCTACTGTCTGATAGTAGGATGGATACTTTTTGTTTTTCATGCAGCAAAACAAACTAAAGTTTATTTTTCACCTTTGGTAGGTTATACAAGCAAGCCTCCGTAAAGTGCAATCTACAGCTGGTGGTAGAAAGAAAATTCACAATCTTTTTTCTTCTCATGCCTAATTGACATACCATTTCTCAGTTTGATTGGTCACAAAATGGTCATAGCAGAGGCTCAACTACAGCCCTGCTAGCACAATAGCAACCTTCTTTCATCTGCTTTTTTTAATGAGGCTCAGTGCAGCCGCCCCCCCCCGCCCCAAAAAGAGCTCAGTGTAATGTAGTGTTGTTTTTTTTTGGTTTATTCATGTACAATCAACAACAACTTTACACAAATTCTTATGCTACTTACTAGTTAAGGCGCGCATTAATGGTTCCTGTGCTGATGGAAGACAGGCACTTTATTAAACAGCTATTTACATATGCATCAGACTCCTATAAATATAGAAAAGCACCAGTCACCACCAGCACTATACTAGCAACAGCATATCCCCCAAAGTTCAGGTGCAAGGAAAAAGTAGTTTTAAGAATGACAGAAAACAGGGCCATATCTTGCATTTATAAAGAATGCAGAAGGGCTGGTATGAGCACTGTTGAAAAGTCTGGGCAGAGCTATCTCTACTGATTCAGCTGTGCTCACTCAATAGTCAATATAAGATGTAGACCAGTTACTGAATAATTACATTTTAGTTTCAGGCAGCTAGTTTCTGCCCTAATTATTCACCCTTTGAACCTGGGTTCAAATCATGTTGGCTTAAGTCACGAAGCATGAGCTCATCCTCATCTATTTGACATGCTTTTCTAAGACACTTTGTGCATGAACTAGACTAGTGGGGATTTTACAAGATCAGGATTAAGCTGTATGGCAGAAACCCAGGAATCCAGCTTCTCCCAGTACCATGTGTACCAAGCCTGTATCAAGATCTGCAGTATCTGTTCACTTTTCCTAGATTATTTTAAACCAGCTATGGACAACATAGGAATTAAAAGCTGCATTACACTTGTGGCTTTAAAGGCCATCCTTGGAAGCCAAGGCATTGGCTCAAGAGTCATTCCTACAGCAGGCTAATCCTGGGATGCTGAGCAGCAACTGCACCGTAGAGGGGTATAACTGCATCCACGTAAATGGAATGCAAACTGCTCAGTTTCCTCTCTAGGGATATGCTGGTGGAGGGCTTTTCCCTCGGGTTAAGTTCTTAACATCGCGCTTAGCAAACAACAGGAAGCACACTTTGTGTTCTTTACTCCCTACTTCACTCTACCCCTTTTTTGGAGGAGAAATGGAGAGAGAACAAAAAGGAGTTCTGACTATTCATTACTTAGAATCTGTTCCTCCTAGGTCACAGAAACCTCATTCAGACAGACTAGGATTATAGCTTTGCAGTTTCCACTTAGCAGGAAAGTAATTTTCCACCAAAACCTCGCCTTATGTAAAAGAGAGAGATTTGAAAGTAGTATTTATTTGGTGACTTTACAGGTGATAAGTCATTTACAAAAAAAATTACAGACAAATGCATCTTTCAGTGCAGATTCAGCTATCTGAAAAACAGGCAACAGTCCGTGATGTGGAATGGTAGTAATTACGCAGCACATGCTTTTTTTTCCTTAATCTTTTGGAGGAGGAGGAGGAGTTAAAACAAACGTCAGCTGTAGATAAGGCCATGCAAATAAAAACCCTGCTGGAAAACAGGATACAGTCAACTTTAGGAGTAGTTTCAGAGAATTTGAGCATCTTGTTATTCTCAATAGAAGTACAGATTGAAAATGTCATAAGCAGCCCACTGCTTTTCTTTCATACAGTTTCCTTTAAGACTGCTTGCATCTTCAAAATCTCTTTCATTCCATACCACCATCTCTGGTTCAGGAGTAAATAACTTCTTGACTCATACGTAAATGGGAGGATTAAGCCGCTCTGTCTACTAGCCGTCCTCCACCTCATTGTTCAGAGCAACTGTTGGGCAGGGGTAAGGGGTAGAGGGAAGCTGAGGTTAAAATACAACTTGATCTATTAGATGGTAGAAGTAGCAGCTACTGCCTGATACCTGCTTAGCTCATTCCTTTAAGTGACACAATAGATTGGAACTTCAGTACAGTTCTGCACATATTTCAGTGAAGGTAAGACCCAAAATTAAGGAGTTGAAGTTTGAAGAGAGGCAAAATAAACATCTGCGAGATACTAAGAGCCCCTCATACCCCAAAAAGCTAGTGGGAGGCTGCCATGGACTCACTTTGGTTCCAAAGAATAATGAGCAGTATCTAAAATCCCCTTTAGATACCTAACCATAGAAACACTTTGTTTATACTATACTAGTGTTTTAAGAAAAAGTCAAATCAGAAGAAATGTGCTGTTCACTGAACAACTGTGTTCTTAATATAGAATATTTGTAGTTTTAACAAAAATGGGCTCTGAGTACTAAGAAAAGAGTCCAAATCCATTATCGGGCTATCGGATTCAGTTTTATTCATGTTCTCATCCAATCCTGTAATGGGTATTTACAAGGACTTGGTTAGAACAAGGATGTAGCCACTTCCTGAGTTGAAATTTAAACACTGCATTATCTGTTACATCCAGGCCAAAAGTCTGAACTGTCCCAAGTTTGAACTCAGTCACAACCATACCTGGGCAGTTCCATGCCAAGTCTCAGCAGTATATTCAGTTTCTTGAAAAATTCTCACAAGCATGGGAAACTTGTGAACAATTTCCATTAGCATTAGAGTGAGAACAACTGTAGAAGGAAACATATTTTCCTTTTCAGTTTAACTTCTGCTTTACCCAGAAAACTTTTAATATTGTTCTTGTTACAGTACACAAGTGCTTTTTGGGGAGAGGGAAAGGACACCAAATAACTTCTTTATAGCTGCCACAGGACCATTTCTAAATAGTTATGCAGAGGCTGGAAGAGGTCATAAGGGAATATTGTGCATGCCTGGATGTATTTACAGGGTTTGTCTTCACATCTGTTGGCTTTTAAAAATATCCCAACTATTAAATACTTTTGTATATTAACCCTTGTTTTTGCAAAACTAAAATCAACCCATAGAAATTAATCGCATATAAAAGAAAACTATTTTACAGCACTATTATTAACTATAAAATCAACAGGAAAACATGCTGTAAAATTCTGAATATGCTGATAAAGCAAAATTCACCCATAACAACATCACCCAAGTATTAAAGTTTTTATTTGCATGGCCAAAATATCCTTTGTTCCCTTGAAATTTTGTTTTATTTCCCTTAACAGGTGGCAAGGTTTCCACTGCATCGGGAACAAGGGCAGCACAGCTTACTTCCCTGAACAAGCACTCTCACAACGCCTAAACATTTAACAGAGGCAACAAATGACAACACCACAAACAGGAAAAAACTAAGTTCCACCATTCAGCATGGTTTGCAACAGTGTCTTCAAGGCTAGGTTGAAGTGGGCAACTTTACTTTTGAAAGATCACTCTCTCTCCCCCTCCCCCCTTTCTTTTTTACAATGTTGGTGGCTTCAGTCCGTATTTCTTTGCAACTTCTGTCTGGGCATAGGCAGCATCACAGAGTGAGTAGAGGTGGGCCATCTCCATTTCAGATTTGGCCAGGTTAATAGCTTTGTTGAACATTTCAATGGCTTTGTCCAGATTGCCTCTGAAATAAACCAGATTATCAAAATAAGACAAAATAATACCTTACATTTCTATAGCACCTTTATTCCCAGAGAGTTTACCGGTATTGCCCCAGTGAAACACAGCAGTAAGTTTGCACCAAAGGCACCACGAGAAAGGAATGGTCTTACAGGTCATATTTTGATGTTTTCAGGTAAGAACTTTCCACAACTGATGCAAAATAGCACAGCTGTAACTAGCTTTGTTATTACTCAACTACATCAGCTGGAGGAACAGCTTTCAGTGGACTCTGACATTCCAAAAGGGAAAGTTTTGAGGTTACACAGACAAAATGGGGAGCCACAGAGCTTTCAACGTATATTTTTCAGGAAACATGCCCTGGCTCCCATAAAAGCACGTATGCTGATTTTGTAATGATGTAGTTTAGTAGTGACCTCCCAGTCAAGAAGATAGCTTGACTAATGCAAGTTTATTATTCTGACAAGCTGCCTGCAAATTCTTCCTTAAAAAAAGTACAACTGTCTGCTTTTCCAAAGCCTAAGTATATTATGGACTTGATTGGAATCTACACTGAACAAAACATGCCAACCAGTTACTCTTTTGTCTTTTTCAAGCCAGGTTTTCAAGCCTGTAAGAATTGCAAGGGGAAAACAAACTCACATAGTTGGAAGAGCAACGAAGGGTCCTGTGGCACCTTATAGACTAACAGAAAAGTTTTGAGCATGAGCTTTCGTGAGCACAGACTCACTTCATCAGATCATAGTTGGAAGAAGGGGTACCAGGTAAATTACTGCAAGAGGCCTGAGCCAGTTGCCAGTTCACTGTCCTAGTCCACAACAACAGCAAAAAACTGTTTCACATTGGCTGTGGCCATGCTAATGGCCATTCTGAAGATTACTAATGAGGCGCTAAAGTGAATATTCAGCACCTTATTAGCATTAGGACGCTTCCGGCTGCTGCACTTCAAGAGCCCCGCTTTCAAATGCCCGTGGCTTGGCGTGGCTACACAGGGGTCCTTTCGAAAGGACCCCTCACACTTTGAAATCCCCCTGTTCCCTTCAGCTGACAGGAATAAGGGGATTTTGAAATGTGCAGGGTCCTTTCAAAAAAGACCCACATGTAGCCTCGCTGAGCCGTGGGCGTTCGAAAGCGGTGCTTTCGAAGCGCCACAGCCAGAAGCGTGCTAATGCTAATAAGGCGCTGAATATTCAGTTCAGCGCCTCATTAGTAATTTTTGAAATGGCCATTAGCATGGCTATTTCGAAGATTTGTACCAGTGTAGACATGGCCATTGTGTTAAATGTTTTCCAGCATAACACATTTTCAGTTGTAGTAATAGTTCTTGAACAACACTTTCTATCAGCAGATATCAAAGTACTTTACAAAGGAGGTTAATATAATTATTCCCATTTTACATATGGGGAAACTGAGGCACAGAGCCAGCAGAACTTGCCCATGATCACCCAACAGATCAACAGGGACTAGAACGCAGACCTCCTGACTCTCAGTACAGAGCTCTTACAACTAAGACACACTGATTCTTAGACAAGACTTAAAAGTGAAGACAAGGCGGAGGGAAAAAAATGGGCAGAGGATGAGACTGGTATGTGTGGTGAGAGGGAAGAAAAGGACTCTTCACTGAAACTAAATCAAACAGATCCCATGAGTATCTGGCTTAGCTGCCAAGGTTATGACTAGATATTCCACAAGTGGTTTCAACCTGATTGCTCAGTATTGTTGACTACTTTGAAATTTCATGCAAATAGTCCCAGAGAAGAGAAACAACACTATCTCTAAGAGTAAGTTTAGGCTAGGGTGGCTGGAGCCTAGTCTGCTCAAGCTTCTTGGGATAAAGGGACAGGATCAAGGAGCCCTCTCTCATCAAGAGATATTACTTGCACAACTGTGGTTTAAACAGATACACAAGAAATGCCAGTTTGTCATAGATGTGAAATGCGTTTAAAGAGCAAGAAGGGACATACAGAAAAGTATTTAGTCTACCCTAGAAGTGTTTTTGGTTTTTTTTTTTCTTTTTATAGTTAGGTGTGGATAGTTTGAAGGTCACACCAAGGGTATTTGGATAGTTTATTTTTAAGCAACAACTTTCATCAAATAAATACTCACCTAATTGACAAAACCCTGTCACCTGAATCTGATCTAGCAGCCCTTCAAATACTGTATAAAAAGGCCCCATATATTTAACCTGCTTCTCCTGCACTTAGCATGGAAGCGTTAAAGGCTGAATCATGACGTGAAAGCAATTTCTTGAACAAAGGTGAAATGTGCATGATACCAATTACAGAAAAAGGGGTTATTCTGCAAACTCCTGGCAACTTGGGGAATTTATGGGGTCACTAGAACTTTACAGTAAGGCTGCCACTACACAGAGCAGTGCTGCCTGAAGCATTATGCAAAGGAGAGCTTGTAAATGCAATGTCATTTGCATATTCATGTGACTAATTGAGATTGCCCTGCTGGCAGAAAACAAAACATGGTTCTGCCAGCAAAACCCCACTTTGCTGGCAGCCCCTTATGCCTGATTTTTTTTCCCCAGCATAAAGAGCTGCAAGATATTAAGAGCCCCTTATGCCCCAAAAAGCTTGTAGGAGGCTGCCATGGACTCACTTTGGTTCCAAAGAATAATGACCAGCATCTACAATCCCCTTTAAGATACCTAAACATAGAAAAAGAGTGTTTTCACCAGCAGAAGCCTCTGCCAGCAGGACAGTCTCATGTGACTATGCAAATGAACTACATGACTATACAAATGAGCACATATTTGCATTTTCAAGACCCCTCCTTTGCATCATGTTGCCAGCAGCTCGGCTCCGTGAAGACGCAGCCTAAGCAAGTCAGGACTCTTGAGTCCTGCCCTACAGCTTCCATTGTTGAGACTTCTCTCCAGTACAAAGTAGTGAGTGATGAAGAAACCTACTGGACTGCTGTTAATTCCAAAGGTAACTTAACGTCATTTGTCTCCATAAATGAAAATTGGAAAATGTTACCTTTGCACTTCAATGGTTCCCATTGTTTCATATGCAAAATCACATTTGTTATCAATTTCAATGGCCTTGCTTATGAGCTCCAAGCCTTTGTCTAGATCCTGCTTCCACTGAAGCTGAAGTAAACTGCAAAAAGACATATTGGTTAGAAGACCAGGCTTAGTTCTGTATATTCCACACATAGTCCTGTCTAAGTTAGACAAAGTGAATATCCCCTATAAAAACATAGTTAAGTTCCTTATGCAGGGTGGGTAATAATTTTTAGTTTATATCTGAAAAGAAGATAATGTCAAATATAATTTAAACACGCTGTCAGCAGTTACAGAATAACAAAGACAAATTACATCCTCCTTCAAGTGTAACTGTTTCCATTAGGAGGATCAATGCCAAATTGTTTTTGTAAGTGTTAAAACTGAGAGCATAAAGCTGTATTCTAGAGTGGTTATCTATTACATAGAGAAATTTTAAGGTTCTTACAGTGATATCCAGTAGCTATGCCTTTTGGAATGCATGCCAATGAAAACATACTGAAATTTCAGTCTGATTTACATTTTAGTTGGAAAAAAAAAAAGCAATTATAATACTATTTTTACAACTGTAAAGTACTAGAGCTATTAGTCTTGGGTTGACCTTTTCAGACAAATATACGTAATCAGGTGATGACACCTGAAAATCAGCAACTTATTAAGAAATGCAGAAACATTAGTGATTCAATAACACATACCCTTTATGCACATAAGTAGTAGCATTGTCTGGCTCAAGGTCAATACATTTATCATACATTTCATCAGCCTTCCCAAATTGCTGCTGATCTGTTAATGCCTGCATGAGAAGAATCAGAGGGGTAACCATGTTAGTCTGTATCCACCAAAAACACGGGAAGCCCTGTGGCGCCTTATAGACTAACAGATATTTTGAAGCATAAGCTTTTGGGGGAAAGACGAATTCACACTACATTGCATCTGATGAAGCACGCCTTTGCCCACGAAAGCTTATGCTTCAAAAATATCTATTAGTCTGTAAGGTGCCACAGGACTTCTTGTTGTTTTTGCATGAGAAGAGGCACTCTTAAAATACGAAAAACCAACACACTGAGTAAATCTAGAACTACTCAAAACTGTATCAGTGCCACTCTCTCCCAACTTGGCTCTCTCCTGACACACACGGGCAGGCACATGCACAAGTTAATCACCATAGTTAATTTTTAAAAAAAAATCAGAATTTTTGAACGTTTGGTTCATCAACCCTTTTAGAAACATGCTGTGGATTACATAGATCAGTGTTCATAATACGCATAATGGCAGGATCACAACTGACTTTTGGTAATTATACTGCATGTGAGGAACCATAAACTAGTGCGCACAACTCCCAAGTTGTTAGCTATACTGTATCCTTAAGAATTCTTGTCTTCAGCAACTTCTGCTGCTGAACACACATACACATGGGACTCTATACTGGTCCCTATTGCATTACCCATCTGAAGTCAGAACACTAACAAATGCATTCAGATAAATTAAAGCCGACTGACTGTTCACTCCATTCATCCTTTCTTACAATGGAAACTATATAAATAAGTGTAGTTCATACAGCTATGCCAAAATCTACCTGCTTAGACTTAGTTGTTTATATGTGAATAAAACAATTTGTAACACAGATAAGATCAAACACACCTGAGCATAGAGTGCATAGCCTTCAGCACACCTTGGAAATGCTTTAATGACATCCTCAAAGCCTTTCATGGCTGCCTGAACTTGTGAAGGATTATTTCCAGTATAGGCTTGGCGATACTATTAAAGAACAGAGCGTAAACATAAGAAACCAAAATGAGTAAATAAGGCAGGAAATCAGCCTCCCGAGAGAGAGAGTTAAATGAAAATTAATACCCTCGCCAAAAAACTAGACAAAGTGGCATGTGTGCCTACATTCTGCTAAGTCAGTGTCTGCAGCAGTTGGCCACACTTCCAACCATCCACTAGCATGGAGTTTGGCCAAGACAGGGAGGCCTGGTAGTTACCAGCAGCTGGCCTCCCTCTCTCCAGAAGGTTTGGATCTCTGACTGCTCCTATTATGGCAGCTCTCCCTTGCAAAGTCTCCAATACTGGTGGAGTAGTGTAGCCAGGCCGTGGGTGAGAGTGCTAGGAGCTGTCTGCTCTAACAGTAAAAAAACTGGGTTGTTTAGAACCCAGGGGAGTACCTCACCACACATTACCTGGCCACCGGCTAACAAGTAGTCACTTGCTTAAAATAGATACTTCTAGAAGACATCTTAGTTTTTCCAGTTGCATTAGTAAAGTACTGCTGCATTTGCTATGATGAAGAAAAAACAGTATATTGCTTTGTTACAGGATGTTAATAAATAGCTACTTTTAAAAGTATCAATACAAAGTATTTGTCTAAACACATAAAAGTGGTAAGAATTTGCCAAATGAACAAAAGGCTAAATAAATTTTCCTTCATTATTTCTTGAATTTGATATGAAAGGATTACAAAATATACTGATGCATGATTTTTCTGTTAATTTAAGATGAAAATGGAAAAACAAACATCAAAATAAAGCTGGATACATTCAGTGGAAAAAAAAAAAAAGAAAAACGATACATCACTTACCAATGCAAAACATTTCTGTGCTTGTGCCAAGGCAGAATCCGGTCGTAATCGAATACATTCATCAAAATCTTCCACAGCTTCTTCAACATGGTCAAGTAGGATTTTTAGCTAAGGAAAGAAAATAAATCCTAATTCTGCATTTAATCTGTGTTTTTAAATGCTTAAGCAGGACCTCTATGTTATAATAGTTAGTTATGTGAAGAGATTGTTTTTCAGTCTTACAACTGTAGCATAAACCCTTCAGAGAAATCTCTGCCACTGAGTATACAAAACTGCTGTTAAAGAAATTGAATTTTGGTTTCATTCACAGCTGGTAGTGTTCAAATATAAGCACATAGCTTATAGGTCTGCACCTCCTTTTTCTTATTTCTGGTGCTGGTTGTCTGCTTTAATTCTTTTGCACAGATTTTGTGGATTTTCACATTGCACATTCTCTGTGCTTTGTTTTCCAAAGCCACTTGACTTCATTTGATGCAAATGGATTATCTGGAGGTTAACAATATAATCTTAAATTCTCTAGAATTTGTGTTTTAAAATATCTTCTAATATAAACTTAACAAAGTTCATATTCTTCCTTTTCATTTGACAGGCGTTTATTTTATGTTTTCCAAGGCAAGATGTACAGAAGTTTTATTCTTCTCTTAAGTAATTAACAGCTGGGTTATTTGTTTAGTATAATCTTATTTCCACATTCCGTATTAAACAAACAAAAAGTTATTTAATTTGTGAACTGAACCATTTATTTAGTCTCAGTCAGTTTTGCCTATGCATTTAACTACTACCATATAGTCTACTCGACTTAATGTTATGGTCGTCAGATTACTACTGGTAGAATTTGCAATTTTTGCAATGCACTATATCAAGCATGTATAGCAATTTACTGATCTTTTCTCTGTATTCGTCCCTTAGTTCTAGCTAACCCAATATTTAAACTTAAAAGAATTAGAACTCTGTGCAATGCAGCTCTTACCTGTCCTCTATGGTGGTAAACATCTGCATTCTGAGGATCAATATCAGCAGCCATGTTAAAATCCTGAGTAGACAGCATAGGCTGTTGCTGCTGCATATACATACTGCCTCGTTTGATCAGGGCATTAGCACGGAGCTATAAAAAAAAAAAAAGTCCAAACATTTTTATTTTTAAATTACTTTTATAAATAATTTAATTTTTATTTTTAAATAATTTCTGTTGCTACTTCTCTCACTGGTCTTAAGACCACTCACAGTCAATCTTGCAGGGTTTGATTTTGTGTGCACGTGAAACCAAGCTCTCAGGGGGTCAAAGTTGACCCCTGTGATCCTCATGAGACGCCAGGAATAAGGAAGGTCGAAGAGAGAAACGCTCCTGTCGACCTTCCCCTGTTAAGACATACAAGTTGGCCAAGTGCAGATACGTTGATTTTAGCTATGCAATTGGCATAGCTAAAATTGTGTATCTGCATTCGACTTCCATGTCTAATAGAGACATATCCTTAGTTGCTGTAATGTAACAGACAACTTTTCATTTAATTGGTTTCTCCCATGACAAAAGTTTGACATTCATTTTAAGTAGCAACAGTAAAAAGGTAGTAAAATGTGTTACATAAAGTTTAAAAGCATTAATACAATTATGTACAAGGGTCATTTTATACCATGTCAACCCATGCTTCTGCTTTTACTTAAGTTTAATTGTTTTTTGGGATGTCTTGTAAGGGACATATCTACCAAAACCAGAAGCTATTTTCTTAGCAATTTAGTGTGCAAAGAAAAAAAAAAAAAAAATCAAACCGAGCATTTGTCTTACTTATGAATTAAGTTGTTCGCAACTAACAGGCACCTTAACTTACTGACTTCAAATCCTATCTGCTCTCTAAGTTTTATCATTAAGCTGAGGCAAACCTGTCTTGTTTCTTCTTTATTTTCTAAATGGATATTCTCTCTATTAGTCATTCTCCATACGATATTAGAGATTCACCAATCTGAGCTTCCTATTCTATGACCACTTTTTTCTTCTCACTTGTAAAGGGTCAGCAATTAGGAAGTGATTTAACAATCATGTCAATTATTTGCTATATTTATATTATAATATCACCTATTGTTTACAAACAAATTAAGATAAGCACAAATACACATAAGATGAGGCAGTGAACACTTTTGGACCCATACCAGAGAACCATGATTTGCTTTTATTTAGAGGCAGCCCAACAGGACCATTTCATAAGTTACTCGCCCCGTGGATAACACACGTGAAGAAAAAGGCCTTTCCAATATAACTGCTACTTAGCTTTCTCAGGCAATGTTTGCATGGCCATACTGGTCTACACACCACACTGCTGGCAATAGCACAAAGTGTACCTGGAACTGCAGCCACACTGCAGTGCATAATTACACGTTAGTGAAAGGTTCTGACAGAGGGGGAGGCAACAGGGAAAGGCTTCAGCAGCTCTCCACTGCCAGAGCCTTTCACCACTGTAGGGAAGAGCAGCAACAAGTAGCATGCAGAGCCCAGCCTCGCTGGTCAGTCTCTTTACCTGCAGTGGTGAAGGGCTTCAACAGTGAGAAAATACACTGCTAAAAATAGCAGTGTAGATGTGGAGGCATAGCTTCTGTGAGTGGAGAGCTGTGTCAGGGTACATCCTGTGGTATATACGCTCTCCTCCAGTCATGTCTCTACTTTTCTCATCATGTACGCTGCTGTTTATACCTGTACTTTGGAAGCTACCTGAATATGTACCGTACAAGCCACCAAAAAAAACTTTGCCATACAGTTGTACCTCTAAGCCTGCCAGTCACACTGAGATGAAAATATCCACTCAGTGATGATTAGCACAAACCAGGAATAATGAGACAAAGTAGTGAAAAAAGAGCTAACTGCCAGGGAATTTGAAAATAGCAAACTGTTTTGCAAGCATTAACATTTTTTCAGTAGAATCAGTGCAAAGTAAACTCTGGCTATTTTAAGATTTCTTACCTTTACATTAGCATCTTCCATACTGATGACCTGATCTAAATCAGGTTTGGCAGCATTTGCATTGCCAATAAGCAGATAGAAAGTGGCTCGCAGCAGCAAAGCCTCTGCCATATATTTGCCTTTAACGTCAATTTCTTTTGTGCTCTCACTGATAATTTTGTCATAGTTTTCTTCTTCCATATACTGCTTTGCTTTTAAATACCCAGAGCTGCAAATTAAGTACAGAACAGTTAAATATGTATAAAACAAATGCACTGTGAATGTTTTACTAGGAATTCATATTTCTCAATCATAACAAATAGCAAGTTTGCTACACTGTTACTTCTAACACTTAAAGTAACACCATGAGTAAAATTACAAACATCCTTAAAATATTCCCTTGATCAGGGACTCTGTAAGTAAAGTAGTTTGGAAAAAAGTGCACAGGTTGTGGAGTGAAAGAATCCACTCCAGCCCTAAAACTTCACTTCTTTAGAAATGATAGGTTAGTCACAAGGGTATGACCTTTGATCAAGGAACAGCAGTCTCTACATTAGGACTCCAGCCATGGTGCTATTCTGAAGTCTTTGCTTATGTCCTCGGGGCAATAATAACCTCTTCCAGAACTCTGGGGGAGTAGGCCAGGTTTATCAATCACAGAATAAAATATTAAAAGTAGGGCTTTATAACTAATGTTTTTAAAACCTCAGTAAAATTAACACATCAGTTTTTACATTCTGAATAGGACTTGAGGGAAAGAATCGTACTTTAAACAGCAATGTGTGCACAACTGTGTGCCTCTGAATCAGAATATTTTCACACAGGTAAAAAAAAAATCTATTGATTGGTTTGCCCCAACTTGCTCTAGGGAGCTTATAATGTTGCTTGCAAATGTTTCCATATAGCACGTGAGGATGTTATCAAATAATAACCCTAATGCAAAACAGGAAAGTAAGCAAGCACCCTCATTACACTGAATATGCAAAATAGGAGTGCTCAGCAAGAGTTTTTCTTAGTAAACACATATTTTATTTTGGTACTTTTAGGTATTAACATTCTCAGTGATATCAGATGGCGTTTATTACATTTTTTACAACTTTAGGTCTTTCAGCCTCCACTGTTTTAGTTTCAAGTTGCTGCTCTGAAAGGTACTAGTGTGTCAAGCACATTCTTTCCCATCTTCTCCCCACAGCATTGTTATAGACATCACCAAAGGGAGGAAGGGAAACATTCCTATAATCCAGAATCCCCCTTCTTCCAACAACATTGTTGCAGCTCTCCACTTCCCCCTGGCCACCAAACTTAACTTCAGCAATGTTGATCTTCAGTGTCCCTTCTCACTGCGTCAGCTACCCATTACTGCTGTTCACTAAAAAAATGCTAAAAGAGCAGATACTTAAAAGGTAAAATCAAAGCCATCCAAAGTTTTGAACTAATATAATCCGATCTAATTAAAATTTCATTTTGTTTTAAAAAGTTCCCAACATTTCCTATTATGAAATTTTGCTACCTTAACACTATGCTATAATATACACATAAAATAAAATGATGTAGAGTATCTGAGGTTGTGACAAGTTTTACCAATAATCCCCATACTCACTTTTCTTTAACTTCTGAAGCCTCCCCCTCCTTGTCTTTATCTTCATCAGATTTCTCACCCTTAAGCAGAGGTTGGGAGATGATGTCATCTGTGAAAGAGCTGAAGTAAGATTTGATGAACTGCGGTGAGGGCATCAAAGGCTCACGGTTCTGAAACAGGACAAAAAAATTGTAACATTCATGTTTTAATTACTGAGATCAAGTGGTAAATGAGGATGTGGATTCCTTTTGCTAGTGAAAACAAATCTGTTCTCAACTATTCCATTCTTTCTGAGGGTGAAAGAATGTATTTTTTGCACAAAGTATTTTTTGTAATCCTGTTAACAGGCAGAAGGGTTGGGGTCAGTACTTACATACAATACAGTAGGGTCTCACAATTAGCAAACTTAATGTTTGCGAATTTAATTATTCACAAGCAGCTGCTTCCCCCGGGGCCCTGGCCATGGAGCGCTGGCAGCCGCCACTTCCCCTAGGACCCTGGGCACTCCCCATATTTGCGAAAAATCAACACTTGCAAGGGTTCTGGACATGGAACCCTCACAAATGTTGAGACCCTACTGTACTCTAATTTATACAAGCAGATGCATTTCCCCATCAAAAGAGGAAACGGAAGCAAACATTAAACGGAGAAAGAAAGAGGATATTTTTTCATAGGGTAGGAAATAGGGATCTCTTTAATCCCGATTGCTCTTGAATAGATGTACATCTCTTCCTTGTCTCTCCCACCACTGAAGTTTGTTTATACCTATGATGCGAACTGTCTCCTGCCAGGGAATGACTCCCTCTACCTAGAGCTCTGCTCAGACATAGCTCATTTCACCTTAGATCTAAAAACTACCAACCGATGAGTTGCTTTGTATGGCTGTACATAGTATCTTGGAGCAGGTCTACACTTAAGGAGAAAGTCGACTTAAGATACGCAACTCCAGGTATGGGAATAGCGTAACTGGAGTTGACGTACCTTAAGCAGAACTTCTGCAGTGTCCCCACAGCAGGAGGTCAACAGGAGACACTCTCCTGTCCACTTCCCTTAATCCTTGCAACCCGGTGGATTACCGGGATCTCCAGGAGAGCAATCAGCAGTCAGGTTAGTGTATCACTACTAAAGCTGCTACATCAACCCTTGGGAGACCACTGTCCAGCACATCCATCTCCAGTTATGTGCAAACAAGCCCAAGTTCAAAGTGAGGCTAATACACAACAGCTACAGTTCACACCTTCCTGATGTAACATCTTGAATGCATTCGCCCTAACTTCCCAAATCCTAATTAGCACCCAAAATAGTTCTGTCCATTTCAAACAGCTCTAAACAAGGACAGATAACCCTGTTCAAGATTATTCACTTACTCATTATCTAGGCTTCTTAGTTACAAAACTGTAAAATCTGAAACTTTAACAGCCCTCCCCCGTCCACAGCCTCCCTTCCCCACAAGAATGGACATATGTCTTTCCAACACTGAAACAAACCACAAAATATGCAATCTGACTTAGATGTTTCTCACTCTTCTACCCTATCTCCATGTTTCTCTTGCTACAGGCTACAGACATGGATCCACAATCACAGTTTGTATCTAAACATCTCACAACCACTAGTACAATAATAAATAGGGTTATGCTCACAACACCCCATTACTAGCCCCATTTACGGATGGGGAAGAGAAGCCAAGAATAAGTAATTAGCTCAAAGTCCATGCAGGCAGTCTATGGTGGGTTGAGAACAAATCCTAGATCTCCTGACACAGAGTGCAATTCCCTAATAATAAAGCCACACTTCCTACCTCATTCCTTTTCCTCTTGCAGCTCTCTGCTGTTTTTAAACTAGATAATACTTCTTTAGTCTTTAAAAAAAACAAACAAACAAAAAAACCTCTGACCCATGTTTCCCCTTATTTTGCCCGGACGGCATGGAAAGATTTCAGTTTCTACTTTCTGTGTCTATTAAAAATAATCTGGAACATGTACAAAATACCTTGCCAATGCCCTTTTGCATTTCACATCCATTATTACATCGAGAACAGAACAACTGATCACAACCACTCTTCATCCCTCCAATTACCACTGACTGCCTTGCCTAACTTGACAAGCAATATAATTAATTGATAGCCTGTAGTCTACCTGCACATTTGGCTGCTGGAACAACCGCGGAGAAATAGCCTGCGGTGACACTTACTGAAACCATCCAAAGTAGTTCTCATCATTCCTTAATTCTACTAAAGCCCTAATTGAGACTGGACATCAGCCTAGTCGGGGTATCACCTGTGCATAATAATAAATTAGCCTGGATTGCACAGGTTCCTGTCTAAGATGAAACCACCAAAATATGCTGCTCAAATCCACAAGACATGAAAAGATGTACTCTAGAAGTTAAAATGACATATTTCCCTTTTATACAGGCTTTTTAAATAAAAGCCTATAACAGAGCTCTGTAAACAGCATCATTACAACAGCAGCTAAAGATGACAGAGTGTGTAGCTCAACCTTTATATTTTAGCTGATTAAAACAGTAATTTATAATCATTGACTTAGAATCTGAATCATCAGTGCTTTTGTAATCCAAGCAACATATCAGATTGTAGCAAAACCTTTAAGCTTGTATTCTCGTCATACCTTGTATTTCTCTTTGGCCTTTTCTTTTCCAAGTAGTTTAAGAACTTTATCAGCTAATAACATGCTTTGCTGGTTTTGGAAACCTTCTAAAATACACACCGCAGTGACATCTGGGAAAAACAACACAAAGGCAGGACTGTTAGTAATTAACAATACAGTCGTCTTTAAAGTTAATGAGGAAACAAAGTAATCCATTACATTACATGGTTTTCACATGAAGTTTCATACGTTGTCCAGAATATCAAATTGTTTTAAAGACACGAGGCTGTTTATTTTTTCCAGAGACCTTTAATGAAGACGAATGTCTGTAATTTTGTTGTATATACACCCAAATAGCCTCAAACCACTGCATTCAGAAATCTGATTATCCATTGTTCATACAAACACTTGGAAGCTTATAAGGGACAATAATCTGCTGTTTGGCAGATTTGTTTCCTGTTTGGTGACTGGGTCTCCCTTAATTCTATTAAAACCCTGATTAAGACTGGACATCAGCTTAGTCAGAGGTGTCACCTATACATAATAATAAAGTAGGCTGAACTGTACAGGTTACCGTCTGAGATGAAACAACCAAAGTGTTTTGCTTAAATCCACAAGGCATAAAATGATGTATTCTAGAAGTTAAAACAGCATCTTTCCCCCTTTACAGATTTTTTTTTTTAAATAAAAGCCTGTAACAGAGCTCAGTCAACAGCATCAGTAAAACAGCAGCTCAGGGTGACAGAGTGCGCAGCTCAATTTTTATTAATATCATTCCCCAAGATCTCTAATTTTCTACCTTTTCATGCTCCTACCCGATTTCCAGCCCTTCCCATTTTAATCAGTGTTCTTCACAAGCTCCAACTCAAACTACACAGCCTTCACTTATGCCTTGTTAAGAAGGCAAATTTAAAAGAAAATCCCATCACTGTGCTACATCCTTACCAGAGTTAGGTCCACATTGTATTATTTCCAGCCATGCGTGATGTTATCTCAAAACTCAGGCTTTGTCTACATTATAGCATAAAGTCAATTTTAAGGCACTTAGCTTGATTTTACAATGTGACTGTCTTCACTGCAAATACCATGAGGTCAATTTTAAGGGGTACTAAGGTTTACTTTCTCACCCCGCCCCCCCCCCCAGGTGGTGTAACAGCAAGTTTGATTTTAAGAGGTTGAATTAATGCTAGTGTGGAAACAGGGTTAATTTGATTTTATTGGCCTCCAGAGGTATCCCACAATGCCCTGAATGTGTCTGTTCTGGCCACTTTCACCTCCGTTGCTCTCCAGGTGTGCATGAAATAGGTAACAGGAAGCCTGGCAACTTTAATTCATTTTCTTTCTGGCCAGTGTGGCGATAACATCTAGAAATGATTTCTCAGGGTTGCAAAAGAGCCGGAGCCATCTGGAGATGCAGGATCTCATTTCTGTGTGGGTGGATGAATCCATGCTGAGTGAACACCAGGGATGATCAGCAGTGTTGGGTGAAAAATCAAGTTCCTTCACATACCACATGGCTGCCCAGCTGTGCAAGCCATGCCTGCATATAGTGATGTGCCCTGTCTTGCACAGGGTTTCACTGCTTGAGAGGGCTTCTTCCCTGCATAGAATTAAGCAGAAAAGGCCGAGAAACTTGTTTTCTCCACTTCACATTTTACGGGACTGTTTGTTTTCAATGGCATGGGGGAAATGAAAGCAATGCAGTCTGGGAAGATGACATCACACACCCATTTTTTTCCTCCCAGCCAGAAAGAAAAAAAAAAAAGAATGCAATGGGGCTGAAGAAACTGAGAGACAGGTGCCCACAATGCAATGCACTGCTGTAACAGTCAAACTTTGGTGATATGGGGACACTCTAAGTTGACTTTGTGAGCTGGCGTGGACACAACTTTGACTTTATAAAATCTAGTGGTAAAAAGCTGACTATTAAATTGACTTTATTTCATAGTATAGACATAGCCCAAGAGTGGCATAGTAGGAGAATCACTGTTCCAATGCTGCAGTGTAGACAGTCTAATATAACTGTGTGGGCGCTTACCGTATTCGGAGTTGACTGGATCTAAAAATCAACTTTTCCCACAGTCCCTCAAAAGATGGGAGACAAATTAAGAGGACAATTTAAAAAAAAAAAAGTATAACACATGCATGCAATATTGACATAGGTTTTCCCATATTACGGTACTTCTACTCAAATGCCTTCTTCATTCAAACAGACATAGTGGGATGAAAAAGAGTAAAATGTTGCACTGTAACATGAATATAAACATCTGCAGGAGGAACAACTAATTTCTCAGATCTAAACTAATTAAGTGCTCATAGACTCAAAGATGCACTTAAGGTTAGAGAAACTTAACTGAAGAAAAATTTTACATACAGTAGTGCTGAATTTTTAAAGGTGCCACTGTGTGTTGCACCACACATGCAGAAATAGAACCAAGAGTTATAGAATGTGTTCCAAAATTTCACTCTCTTGAAATGAAGTAAATAGGTTAATATTAAAATACATACACAGAAGAGTACCCACCTTCTAAACACTCCTTCTTATTATCTAGTTTCTCATGTGCTTTTGCACGTCTGAAGAGAGCTTTCACATATTTAGGATTAAGTTCAACTGCTTTTGTGCAATCTTGTGCCACCTCTTTCCATTTTTGCTGCAAGTACAAGAACAGCCTAGTTGAAAAAGATCATCAAAAAGGTCATCAAAGAGCACTATAATAATAGCCAATTTCTCTCAATTTCAGAGCCCCAGTCGAGCGGTATAGCTGTAATTCTCAGGACGCTCCTCCTCCTGGCTTTCAGTTATTTCTGCATGCTTTTCAATTAGTCATATAGGATCAGAAACTGTGGGAGCAACTAATAAAAGAGAAGAAAGAATATGGGAAGGGAATTTCCAAGGACGAAGGGAACCAGGTAGATAGGCAGCACATGTAGGAGAAGACAATGAAATGGCAGAAAAGCATGTGCAAAGGAGCAGAGGACTAGAACACAACAGACGAGAGGGAAAGATGAAATCGTGAGCAAAAGCACACCACAAGATTAAATTTTTGCACAGGTTACTGTCTGAGATGAAACCACTACCCACCCACCCTATGGCATTACTTCACAGGGATGTTGTGAAATAGCACAGGAATAAAGGAGGTCAACAAGCTCTATTAAGGTGTGATCTATATTATAAAAAATGAGAAACCATGAAAGGGGTCTCATTATTACCACTTATAATAATAGTATTAAACTAACATTGATGCTTTAAAATAATCAGAAAAGAGGAAACTCTCCCATAACCAGTCACTGGGGTTCATAAAAATGTTTCTGAAATGAAATTCCTGTATAATTACAGAGTCAAACTAGAGGTGTTTAGAATACACATATTTATTCATTCTCTTTCACTTTCACATCAAACTCCCTCCCTCCTGGCCTTAACGTCTATGAATTGGAGGCTAGTGAATATTGAAGGAACATGGTAATCTCATTTTGTTTTCCACATGCAAGAAGGAAAGCAGTGCTATTCTGGCAGGTGCTGGAGCCGGGGAGACCAAAGGAAGAAGCAGCAGCACTTTTTGGAGTACAAACCCACTTTAAAACTCAAGCTTCATACCAGTTGTTCATATGCAGCAGCTCTGTTTTGGTAGAAAGTAGAAAGGTCAAAGTTTTTATCCGGAGGGCACAAACTGATGGCCTCTGTGTAGCACTGAATGGCTTGCTCATATTTTCCTGCTTTAAAATACTTGTTGCCTTTGTTCTTTGCTGCTTGGGCTCTATCAAGGGGGCTCTGAAAAAGAAAAAAAGAAAAAGACTGGTCAGCCCCACTTAGCCCTCTGCGTACAAAGAAAAAGAGCCACAGGTTGAGTAATAAATACTGGGGGGGTGAGGGGCTGACTTCCAGTTGTGTCTGTGAACACCCTCCTCCGTAGTTTTCAGACAGGGCGTAACACAGCCACCTTTTGCAAGGGCATAAGATGGCATAACAGCTTTTAAAGAGATTCTCTGACACACCATTAACAAACAGCATGTTTTTTCTTGGTAAAGGTAGGCAGTTTGGGAGGGAGGACAGAAGGGTTTAGGCCTCATGACTGACGAGCTACAGAAAAATGACACTGGTTTGTAAAATGTATTTCTGTAGTTTAAATGATAGCACCATTGTGAAAACACAGAACAGACTCAAAACGACTCTCACTGGAAATCTGTTCCCGTACTAAAGTGCATGCATTTCATTCCCCTGTGCTGAATCAGTGCTACCTGAAACATGTTGACAAAGAATATGCCGTGAGAAGTTCTGCTGATCAGGAGAAGCAAAACCTGTTTCAGAAAGCAAAGCTTAATTGCTTTTTGCATAAAGGGACAAGCTATTAACCTTTGGGAGACTTTAGGTGACCTGTTCATCCACCATTAAGCTGAAAGTGAGAACTGGCCTACCACCCTCTTCTGTTTACAGGAGAAGAAAGTGAGATGGCTTTCCCAAGGTAGGCTGTTTCCTTATTATATTCCTCCTCTGTCTGGGCTCTGCCTGCTGAATCAAACACATTTTGTGGAAACACCATATGGACAATTAGATATGTGATCTCTCTGAAATACAGAATATGGTGCACCTGCCAGCACCATTCCATCCTCACAAGGAGCCCAAGAGGGAGGTCAGTCTTTGTTTTCAATCACAGATCATACGTGCTCAGATCAACAAGCCCAGAATTTGTTAACACTTAAAAAGTCAGCATCAACAGCTCATACTTCTGATTCTCACCCTTGCCTGTCGTTACAATAAATACTTAAATCTGATCTACTCTTAAATTTAGAAACACCACGAAGTCCTGTGGCACATTATAGACTAACAGATATTTTGGAGCATATGCTTTCGTGGGCAAAGACCCGCTTCATCAGATGTATGAGACTTCGTCATGCATCTGATGAAGCGGGTCTTCGTCCACAAAAGCTTATGCTCCAAATATCTGTTAGCCTATAAAGTGCCACAGGACTTTGTGTTGTTTTTGGAGATACAGACTAACATGGCTACCTCTCTGATACTTGTCTTAAATTTAGGCTAACACAACTGCAGCATTTAGGGCTGTGAAAAACTGCCACCCCTAAGCAGCTATCTATGTCACTCACTGGAGTAGAAACCTGCAGACTGGTGGAACAACGCTTTTGTCAACCTAAATACTGTTGTATGCGGGTAGAGTTCCTACAACAGCACGGAAACCCCTTCCGATGCTATAGTCTGTGTGTACACTGTAGGGTTTCATTGGTATAGCTACGTTGCTGTACTGCTCAAAGTGTGGACGTGGCCTTACGCGACTTTAACAGGCTAAAATGAGAGACATATTTCATTTTAATACTCAGGCAAGAGTCTAAGCTACTAATTCCCCTTGTTGTTTGTGTATATCTTTCAAACACAAATACAAAAATAATTTCAGTAATGGAAAACATTTGTAAAACTGAAAAAATGGCCATAAAAAACTGGTAAAACTGTTACCTGTTGCTACTCTAAACTTTTTTTAAAAAAACTGACTAAATCCCAAAATGACAGCGCACACAGATTAATAAGTGGAATAAAACACATAGATTAAGAAACATATCACAGCTTTTTTAGTTTAATATTCTTTTTTCTTCTAAATATATAAGGTTTGAGATCCTCTGACAAGTCATCTTAATTTACTTTCATACTGTAAGGAAGAGAACTCTGAATTTCCCAGTTTTGTTTTGAAAAGACAGATTTAAGTCCCAGTGTAATACTGTTTTGATCTGCCTATGGAAATATTTAATTATAGGCACATGCATATATGCAAGTATACTTTTCTGCTAGCATTAAAAAAAAAAAAAAAAAGAGTTCTCCATATTCATATCTATTTGGTTAGTCTGAAACAAAAAGAACTTCAGCCTAATTTTTTACAGATATGAGGGTGAACTTCCTTTTTTTAGGTTTACCTCTGCTCAAACTGAGAGACAGAATTTTTTTAAACTGGAAGTACATCAAAATTAAGAAAATAACAAAAACAGAACAATATCATGTGCTTAGTCTATAAAACGAGCAAACAGAATGAGCAGGACAAAAGCCTACCTTAAGAGTACCTTAATATTTGTCTACAGAATTTACCACTTTATTATAAAGTAAATAGAAGCTAGATTGTTAAATAAGGCTGTATCTAGACTTACCTTGAAGGTCAACTATTGCTACATGATTTTTGGTATGTCAATTGTGTACCAAAAATCAACTTTGCAGCCATCGACCTCTGTGCCTGTCTTCACGGCAGAAGGTCGATGGGAGGACCTTGTGGCTCAGGAGGAGTTCCAGGCTCGACATTGACCCTAAAATGCGCCGTTTTGACGGCACCCTGGAAGAGCGACCCAGAGCGGTTGATCTTCTTTGGTAAGTATAGATGTAGTCTAAGAGAGAACTTTGGAAACATCTGCCAAATAGTATATTTTTGGGCACATATTTTAATGAGTTCTGTGCACATACTACAGAAAGGATGGCTTACATATTAATATCTCATCCCAAAGTCTTTCATATATTATGCATGACTGGCAGCACAGCCTATAACAGAGGTTCTCAAACTTCATTTCACCATGACCTCCTTCTGACAACAATTACAACACAAGCCCAGAAGGATTAAGCTCTTCAACCCCAGGTGTGTCGAAAAAGGGAAGAGGGCGGAGGCAGAGATGAAGCCTGAGCCTGCCCCCCTGGAAGTGGGTAGCTGAAGCTTAAGATCTTTCATCCAAAGTAGGTGAAGGCTCTAACCAGAGCCCTTCTACTCACAGCTGAAGTCCTCAAGCTTCAGATTCCACCCAGGATAGAAGGGTTCAGATGTGTGGCTCCAGACCCAGCAAGTCTAACATCAGCCCTGATGACCCCAATGAAACAGGATCACAACCCACTTCCTGTACACATTTTTTTTCATATTCAGACAGTGTAACTATTTTATGTATGTAGTTATTTTGCTTTAGGTTTGTAGAAAGACCCCTAGAAGAGCTGATTATAATGCTAATTGGGTTTGGGGTAGAGAGGGGAAGCCTAAGTAGTAAGAAGCAATTATAAAACTAATCTTCCAGATGGGACAGCGGCCAAAACCAATTTGTGTTTAAACCCAGAGAATTATTAAATGTATTGTGTTATTAACTATTAAAGTACTGTGTTCCACAGAGTTGCTCCTCAATAGCAATGAAATAGCACAGATCACTGGTGGTTCTTTGGAAGCTGTGCTAGACGTAGCCATGGCAAATAGATTTGCCAGACAAATAAAATATCACTCATATTTACATAACCACAGTACAGTAAACTCTCATATCTGGCATTCTATCACCTGGAACTCTCAAATAACCGGCATTTTAACCACAAGTAAATTTTAGTTACATTTTCCGTAAGTACAGTACAGTGAAAGGAAATACAAATAAATACAGCAACTATAGCATAAGGTCACAGTATACAATTATATTGTTAATGGTAAATGAAGTACTCTGCGTGCATTTTCATTTGTTTCTTAATATCTAATCTGTCTTGTTTTTCTTTAGTGTTATGCACTGGTAGGTATACCTATCTATTATTCAAAATATTTGAATATCCAGCAACCTCCGGGTCCTGGGGCTGCCAGATATGAAAAGAGTTTACTGTAAAAAAGCAAGCAAGATATCTGAATCCTACTGGATAGGTAATTTTCATTGCGCAAGGCTGACATAGCACGTATCATCTGTGAAACTTCACATCCAGTAAATTCTTCTTATCTCTCAATATTAAAATTTCTATATGCTTCCTAGGCTTAGAATTCTCATATTTTCAAATGCAGTTCTCTCTCTGAATTCTCAATCACCAAAGTGAGTTTCAAAGAACTTCTTTGAAATCATCTGTACTGTCCTTTGATACATGGATAATTTCTGAAGAAAATATTTGTTCACTTGTAATTGACTGAAAGCGTAATGTCTTAAAATTTACCTTTAATTCTATTTGCTGGGAAATATTTGTTTGCATTTCCTCAAATCTTATTATGTAACTCCACGAATATTTAATTCCTTTAAAACCATAGTTAAGCATTTTTTAAGCATAGCTGAGAAAAGATTAAACACTACATTCTCTAATCACATAATCGAGACATCTTATGGAGTACATTTTTAATGGTTAAATGCAATCTTGATTAATCTTTTTTAATGGAATATTCTGAAATTGTACACAAAAGGTACACTGAAATAAAATCTATTCAGACTAACTTAAGCCCAAATTTTAAATAGCAGATGAGGAAGTCTGGCAGTTAATCAGAACCAATACAGCTTGAACTTCTCTAGTTCAGCACCCTCGGGATCTGATCGGGGATGGATCAAAGTATTTGCTGGACTACAGCAGGTCACTATTGTCAAGCAGCATTACCACCACTTCTGGTGCGTACTGGGCTCTCAGAAGATATTTAGATGTAAATTACAGCTAAATAACAGCATAGAATACTGAGAGCCAGGACTGGTGGCTGGAAACAAACTGTATGGGACCACAGGAAACTTGGCCACACCCATGATAAGTGGTCCTTTGGGTGCTTAAAATCATGCCAGAATACAGATGTTGCTAAACGAGAGTGCTGTATCAATCATTTTTCCACAATGAACACTGCCATCAGGGAAGCTCATGAAGAAAAAGTGAACTGTACATGCGAATGTGCATTTACAAGGTGTCCAGAAACTTATTACGGTAGAGTCTCATGATTTGTGAACTTAATGTTTGCAAATTCCATTATTCGCAAGCAGCTAAGCGGCCACTTCCCTGTGGTCCTGAGCAGGAGCGCAAGCAGCCACCGCTTCCCCTGGGGCCCTGGGCACTCCCCGTATTTGCGAAAAATCAACATCTGCGAGGGCTGTAAGTGCGGAACCCTTGCGAACGCTGAGACCCTACTGTACTGGTGTTAACATTTTTTAAACAGCTTGCTACATAATTTTGGTATTATAATTACATGAAATAGAGTAGTGCCATTCCTGTAAAAGGAAAGAAAGATTAAAGTTTTAGTGAATGCAAAGTATTTAAATACTATGCTGTTAACTGTTAGAGGAATGCTTATAAAATTGTATCACTTAATATAAGGAGTCTACAATGAAGTTGTTCTGATGCAAGAAAAAATTTAACTATTTCAGCATGTTAGGGTCCAAATGTGCACCAATTCAAAGCAATTTTGACCTTTGCGACCAATTATGTTACTGATTAATCTGCACTGAAACTTACCCAGATTCTAAGAAAAGCAATGACAACTGCAAGAATATACAGAATAAGAATGAGCCTTACATAGCTGATTTTCAAAGTAACGTGTCAGAAGAGAAAAGGGAACTTCCAAGCAGCACAGCAGACTAAGTCCAGTCTATTTTAGGAAAGTAGGCTGGTGTAACTACATTGCTCAGGAGTCTGAAAAACCTTCCCATCAACCTAGCTACCACCTCTCCAGGAATGGATTACCTCCACGGATGGGACTACCTTGTTTTGCACTACCTGTTTGTCCTTTAGTTAAAAGAGCATTATGTTCTAATAAGAGTATGTTGATACTTAAACTGCTGCACTGCTGTAAGCACCTCAGTGTAGACACTACCAGTTCTGGCTGGAAGGATTCTTTCATCAGTGTAGATAAACCATCTCCCCAGGAGGCAGCAGAGAGGTTGACTGAAGTATTCTTTAGTCTATCTCGCACTGTCTATGCCAGACACTAGGCTGCCATAGCTATGTCGCAGAAGAGTGTGCAATTATACACCCCTAAGAGCTTGACCTATGCCAATATAAGTTCCCAATATAGACCTTCCCTAAAGCAGGGCAGAAACCAGCCATGCACAGGTGTTTACAAGAAATGAGACAGCACTTTAGAAAATACTATCTATGGTTTTCAACTGAACAAAAAAAGCAAGATAAAAATACAATACAGAAGAATGTATGAAATAGGTCTGACAGATCAGTGCTTCGCAAGATGCAGAGGTCTTCTAGGGGAGGGGTGAGGCCCCTTCAGGCCCCACTTTTTGGTCCTGCGATTAGCTGGAGCCCTCCCCACCTGTGGAAGGACCACAGGAAAATATGTGGCGGGGGGGGGCACTCAGGAAGGGGTTGCTAGGGGACTACAGAGCATGCCTCAAAGATGGAGGGGTGCTCAGGAAGAGGATCCCAGAAGAATATGAAGAAGGGACCCCAGGTGGATACCTTACCAAGCCAGGAACTCGATGGCTGCCCCCGTCACTTGACTCATGGGCTCTGTACATTCTGATTGGCCCTGCAGATGGCGGGAGGTGTGGGGTTCCCTTGGCAACAGCAGCAGCAGAGGCTGCACTGGAAAAAGCAGAGGGTTGGCAAGGCAGCAGAAGCCACATGAGGGACGAGCCGATCACACTGTGTGCCCCCCCTTACAAAATGTCATGCCCCCCACTTTGCACACCCATCCTAGGGGATATATGAACTCACCTAGATATTTGCCTAATTTTACAACAGGCTACAGAAAAAGCGCAAGCCAAGTCAGTACAAACTGAAATTCCATGTAATGAGTTGTACATACTACTGTATATATTACACACCAAAATGTGAGTACAATATTTATATTCCAATTGATTTATTTTATATACAGTAAAAATGAGAAAGCAAGCAATTTTTCAGTAATAGTGTGCTGTGACACTTTTATATTTTCCATGTCTGATTTTTTAAGCAAGTAGTTTTTAAGTAAGGCAAAACTTGGGGTACGCAAAACAAATCAAGACTCTTGAAAGAGGTACAGCAGTCTGGAAAAGTTTGAGAGCTGCTAATCTAGATTACACATACACAGGTTGAACCCCTCTTGTCCGGCACCCTTGGGAGCTGACCGGTGCCAGACGAGAGAATTTGCTGGACAACAGGAGGTCAATATTGTCTAGCAAATTACCAATACTTTCAGTGCTTACTGGGTGCTTAGGGGTAAATTACAGCTGAATGACTGCACAGAACACAGAGCCAAGACAGGTGGCTGTAAATAAAATTTTGGGGACCACAGAAAACTTGGCCACACCCATGATAAGTGGTCGTCCAGCTAATTAAAATCACGCTGGATTAGAGATTGCCAGACCAGAGAGTTTTGGATTAGAGAGGTTCATCTTGTATTTATATAATAAGCTTCTGCTACCCATAGACAGTCTATTTCTACTGTATAAATAACTACAGATTTTAACTTGTACATTTGGAATTAAACCTGGACTGATTTAAAGAAAAAAGCCAAGATACAAGAACAGTGCATTACAGTAATTCCAATAATCACTAATTTTTCAGTGAAATTAAAAGATTATACATCTCAAGCTTTTTAAATGAATATACTTCCTCAAATGGTGATTGTCACCCTGCACAATTCAATACTGCAAGAGGATAGCAAGTAAAATACTATGCTGGCTGCGAGTAAAAATAATATTGCCCATTTTATTACAGAAATATGTACAGCCAGCAAATTAAGTGTAGTAAAACCTTATGCTTTCATGAGCTATTTTTCCACCATGATCTTGGAAGAAATTCCTCCCCTAATATACTGTACATAGCATTCAAGAAAAGCACTAATTAAGGCCAGTCTATTGCTGGCACTGTTCTGCATGTTGATGGACTATGCTCTTATCTGGGTAGGACAAATCTGATAATTTTGGTCTATTCCTTCAGCAAATTTACCAACTGGATTCAGTTTTTCAGAATCTTTCCCCATTACTCCGCAAGGACACTATTCAATAAACTATGTTTCATGTAATTTATATTAAAAAAAAAATAAAATGAGCACAGTTCTACCAGTATGAAATTTCTTCAACGCAAGTATCTGTAAAAGTTTTAAATTGTAAAGAGAATCTAATGCCTGCAAATTGCAAAATGACCAGCAATTTCATATGGTTAGAAGGTACCATAACGGTCATTTTATCTAACCTTCATAATCCCGCATTATTTTCATACAAAAAAGATTTAACTCCTATGTCAACTAAGAGTCAACAACAGCTCCAGAGCCATTGTAGGCTCTCCACATTTAAATGACAATTGGATTTGAAAACACTTTTAGGCTACATCCACACTATGAGTTAAATTCGAATTAAGGCAGTTAGCTCGGTATTACCATGCCCTTGTCTTCACTGTAAATACTAAAAGCTCGATTTAGAAAGCACTAATATCAATATCACAATATTGTCGGTACCTGCTGGGTGTATCATCAAGTTTGCATTTACAAGTTCAAATAAAGGCCAGTGTTAAAGCACCACGCCTTAAAATCAAATTTATTAGCTTACAGAGGCGTCTCATATGTAACTCACAATCTCCCTCAGTGCTCTGCTCTGGCCGCTGTTCTCCAGGTGCGTGGGAATTAGGCAACATGAAGGCCATGAATTTCAAATTGGGACTAACAAGCCTCTGGCTGTGGGGTCATGTTTGTATGAGAGCCCGAGAAACGTCTTTCTTTCTTTGCTTTTACCACTGTGAGTGCATTAACCCATTACAAATAGCCCCAGAACGCAGTTCATGATTCTGTCTTTATACTTGGTATTTTTTTCTGCACTGCCTGATGCCAGCCACTGCTCCACCGCATCACATGGCATCAAAGTTGCTGTGGGGGTTGTGCTTGCATAAGAAGCTGAGAAACTTCTCGGCGGTTTACATTGGTGTGCACCCCACCTCCCAACCCCACAGGTGTCATGCAGTTTGGGTCTTTCCCTTGCTCAGCCACATCACATGGGTAGCCCCAGACCCCATAAAAGGACATGTCTGGCACTCGGTGCTGACCATGCTGCCAGGCAGCACCATGTCCTGGCTTGTGCATGGCTAAGGCTTCAAGGGTGTGAAAGAATTTTGGGGGCTTGCACCCTTCAAGACAAAGTTTCCCTCAGTGGCTAAGATTTTCAGGGCCTTTCTGCCACACAGGGGGACTACTTCAACTGGCCCCTCACGCCCCAACAAGGACCCAAGGACCAGCTGCCACCAGAGTGGAAATCTCCCTCAGTGGCCGTGTCTACACTAGCCCCAAACTTTGAAATGGCCACGCAAATAGCCATTTTGAAGTTTATTAATGAAGCGCTGAAATGCATATTCAGCGCTTCATTAGCATGCGGGCGGCCGCGGCACTTCGAAATTGCTGTGGCTCGCTGCCGCGTGGCTCGTCCCAACAGGGCTCCTTTTCGAAATGAAGCCCCGTCGGGATGAGCCGGGCAGCAGCGAGCCACAGCAATTTCGAAGTGCCGCAGCCGCCCGCATGCTCATGAAGCGCTGAATATGCATTTCATCGCTTCATTAGTAAACTTCGAAATGGCTATTTGTGTGGCCATTTCACAGTTTGAGGCTAGTGTAGACGTAGCCAGTGACCAAGATTTGAGGCGTTGCTGCCATCCCTTGTGCTGGCAATGTCTGCGTAGTGAAGAGGGTAGACAAAAATATTTTTCTTAGCTTTTTCTACCCTCTTTCTTCTAACTTCACACCCCTTCAAGCAGAGAAGAGTGGGTGGAGAGCCAGTTGAGAATACAGACTGTGCACAGAAGCTGTATAATGAACTGGGAATCCAAACACCCCCCCCTCACCAACTTTCTTTTTTCAAAAACTTTACTAGCACCTCTTTCTTCAAGCTTTTCATTGTCCCTGTGTTATTTTCAGGGATCAAATGCAATCACAGGAGAGGGGACAGTCAGTGGATGCCCAGTTGAGAAGAAACACTTGCTGATTTTTATAAAATCCTTGAAAAACAACAAAGAAGTCCTGTGGCACCTTATAAACTAACAGATATTTTGGAGCATAAGCTTTCACGGGCAAAGACCCGCTTCATCAGATGCATGAGTTGGGGGGTTTCAGAGGAGGGTTTAAAGAGAGAGTCTCAGTCAAGGGGAGGTCCAGAGCTGACAAGGTCTCTTCAGTCACAGAGGATGTGGCCCATTATCAACAGTTAATGTGGAGTTGTGAACATCAAGAAAGGAGAAATCAAGTCAGTTCAGTCAGGGAGGATGTGGCCCATTATCAGTAGCTAAGGTGGAAGTATGAACATTAAGAGCGGAGAAACTGCTTTTGTAATGGGTCAACCAGTTCCAGTCTCTGTTCAATCCTTGAATGATGGTATCAAATTTGCAAATTAACTGTAGCTCTGACGTTTCTCTTTGGAGTTTATTTTGAAGGTTTTTTTATTTTGTTGTTGTTGTTGTAGTAGGACTGCTACTTTTAAATCTGTTCCTGAGTGTCCAGGGAGACTGAAGTGTTCTCCTACAGGTTCTTCTATGTTACCGTTCCTGATATCTGATGTATGTCCATTTATTCTTTTACATAGAGATTGTGCAGTTTGGCCAATATAAATTGCAGTGAGGCATTGCTGGCACATGATGACATATACTATATTAGCAGATGTGCAGGTGAGAGAGTCCCTGATCCTGTGGTTGATGTGATTAGGTCCTGTGATGATATCGCTGATGTAAATATGAGAGCAGAAGTTTGCTGCAGGGATTGATAATTCAGTTACAGAAGAAAGAGATTTCTGTTAACTTTGCCATCTTTGTTGATGCCCGGCTACTTGTCCTTCCTTCCAACTGGAAAAATGGACATTTGCTTACCACAGGAGGGGAATGAGGGCAATGCAATGTGGGAAGATGATGTCTAAATAAATAAATATATGGAGATATACATCTCATAGAACTGGAAGGGACCTCAGTAGGTCATTGAGTCCAGTCCCCTGCTCTCTTGACAGGACCAAGCACCAGCCCACTTTTCTTTTTCCCTTCCCTATTTTGCCCCATATCCCTAAATGGCCCCCTCAAGGATTGAACTCACAACCCTGCATTTATAGCAGGGCAATGCTCAAACCACAGAGCTATCCTGCCCCTGCCCCACCAGTGAACATACCCAGAATGCTATGGGGGTAAAGGAATTGTGAGATAGGCTCCCACAATGCACTATTGCAGCACTCAGTGTTTGCCAATTGAGTGTGGCAGCAAAAAGTCAGCTCTGTGAGGAGCATATGGGGAGGTGAAGATAGTCAAATTCAAATTTATAAAATCTAGCACTACAAAATTGATATTAATAACTTTCAATTTATCTCGTAGTGTAGACATAGTCTTAGACAGCAAAACTTGGATTCATGGTATCTGTGCTCATCAAGTGCATTTCTTATTTAAAGTTTTGACTTTAAATGATTAAATACACAGTAGGGTCTCAACATTTGCAAGTGCCACATTCGCAAATTCAATTATTTGCAAATGGCCTCACTTCCCTGTGGCTCTGGGGCTGGGAGTACCAGTGGCTGCCGTAGCTTCCCCAAGGTTCTGGGGCTGGGAGCAAAAGCAGCTGCCACAGTTTGCCCATGGCTCCTTGGTTGGGAGCGGAAGCAGCCGCCACCTCTTCCCCGGCGCCAGCCGCCACTTCCCTGGGGCCAGTGTGCCGGTGGCCACTGCTATCCCATGGCTCCAGGGCAGGAAGGGCCCACACCTACTGCTTCCCGGGGCTCTGAGGCCCCCCCCCCCCCACATTCATGAAAATCAACATTCGCAAGGATTCTGAACATAGCACCCACGCAAACGCTTAGACCCTACTGTATTTGTCAGTTTTATCATCAAATCAGTAATCAGAAGGATCTACAGACAAACACTGCGGCAAATGCATCTGCCAATTAGACTGACGTTTCTGCTGAAGCTGTCAGCAGGGAAATAGCTCTCATGTAACTAAAATCTAAGAATGGGTATGACAACCCAATAAGATAATGGGGCAATTCACAACACAAAAGTATTGGTCCACTGTGAGCACTGAGAAGAGCAAAGGTGTCTTGGTTTCAATGTTGCTATTTTGATATTTTTTTTCCACAAAGGCCATGTCTACACGTGCTCCAAACTTCGAAATGGCCACGCAAATGGCCATTTCGAAGTTTACTAATGAAGCGCTGAAATGCATATTCAGCGCTTCATTAGCATGCGGGCGGCAGCGGCGCTTCGAAATTGATGCGGCTTGCCGCCGCGCGTCTCGTCCAGACGGGGCTCCTTTTCAAAAGGACCCCGCCTACTTCGAAGTCCCCTTATGGGGAAGCACGTGTAGACGTAGCCAAGGAGAGCTAGAAATAATTTTAAATGAAGGCTTAAGAGCTACATTAGGGGAACTTTTATAATACCACTCCACCTATACTGGTGATTTCATCAGAGTAACTATGTCAGAGAAAACTCTGCATTATTAACCAACATAGATATCCTTTCCAGTGCAGCCCTACCATCAGATACTGTAGAATCCTTTTGATGATTAACATATTGTGCAACAATCAGAATGTAAACAAAAAGTTATGGGTATTATAAACAAATCAAAATTTAAATACCAATATTACAAAGTGGTCCACATTTTACTTTTGCTATAATTTAAAAGTCAATTTTCAAACGTCAAAATTCAAGAATTTTCTCAAGAAATAAAAATGTGCAACTGAAAAAAAATGATCCCAACCAACCAATTAATTGATTTTAAAATTCTCAACATTAATTTTAAGTTTGGAGGGTCTACCAACAGATATATGGATTTAGTCCCTATTTTAATGCAAATATCAATAACTGACTATGGATCGATTTTGCTCACTTTGGCTATGTCTACACTAGCCCCCTGCCCTTTTGAAAGGGGGATGCTAATGAGACACTTCAGGATATTCTAAATGAGGCACTGCAATGAATATGCAGCACCTCATTAGCATAATGACATCTGCTGCACTTTGGAAGTGCTGCTTTCGATTGCACGCAGCTCATTCACATGGGGTCCTTTTCAAAAGGACCCCACACGCTTTGAAATCCTCTTATTCCTATGAAGAGTCTCATTAGCATCCCCCTTTCACAAAGAGGGGACTAGTGTAGACATTGCCTTTATATTTAAAGAAAATAAGGTTTATTTTGTTTATACAAGTCTACTAATCCTATGCTCATTTCTACGAGGTTCCACCAAGCACTTCAGACTAAGATCAGTCTGCAAAGCAGAGCCAACTACAATTGCCTTTTGCATCTCAGAAGCAATCTGCTTGCATATTATTGTTTTAGAAATGAGATACATTTATGAAGCAATAATGTATTTCCAGATCCAATTACTTGTAGGTAATGCATATTGCATGATGGGATGTTCCTAATCATACACATATTCCTTCTCAAAGCTGATTTATCAGAACTGGGAAGCAGTCAAATTAGCATTACATAGCAAGCCGCTCAAAAGGAAACACGAATAACTAAACAAGCAAAACAAAGCAGCAGAAATGTAGCACCTTAAAGACTAACAAAATGACTTTGGTGATGAGCTTTCATTGGACAGACCCACTTCTTCAGGGTCTGTCCCACAAAAGCTCATCACGGAATAAATCCTTTTGGTAGTCTTTAAAGTGCTGCATTTCTGCTGCTTTGTTTTGCTGGAGTACGGACCAACAAGGCTACCTCTCTGTTACTATTAATCAAATAAAGGGGTCCTGAAAAATAAATGCTGAGCATTTAAGCTTAAAAAACCCCACTCCTGCTCTTAGGTACCATAACCATGTTAAGTCAGAATGATACAGACTAGTTATGCCTATTTCAAAACCATTTATACCCTCCCCCTTTCGAGGCACAAACATAAAGACCACCATACTAGACTTGACAGAGTGGTCCACACCTCTCATTTCACCACAAACCCACCACTTTTCAGCAAGTTACAATGCACTGACACCAGCTGGAGTGAGACTGTCCACACTACAAATTACATTAGCATAAGTTACATCATCCAGGGGAGTGAATATCTACACCCCCTGAGCAATGCAAGTTATACTAAGCACCAGTTTAGACAGTACTATGTTGGTAAGAGAGCTTCTCCCACCAACACAGCCACCACCTCTTGCAGAGGCAGGAGCTGCTGCAGCTACACAGTCCGCTGATTGCGGAAAGGATGCTCGAAGACAACAGGAGGCTTAATAACACTTGCCTCTGTTAGAACTACAACACTATTCTGGCACTTTGTTCTTCTGTGTAACTTACCTCACACAGGGGTATGGATTATTCACATCCCTGAACAAGGTAAACCATACCAAAATAACCTGTAAGTGAAGACAAAGTCTAAACTAATGGAATAGCTCTCTACCACACACTTCGGGTATGTCTACCTTATTGCAGACCACCAATCAATACAATAGAGATCAATGTATTAAAGCCAGTACAGATGTCATAAACTGACTGCTGATTGCTCTAGCATCCACTCCAGTACTCCACCTCAACAAGAAGCACAAGGGGAGTCGATGGCACACCACAGTGAAGACACTATGGTAAGCACAGCTGAAGACTTCGGTTTGGGTTGTGTTATTCACATAACTGAAGTTGCACAACTTAGATCAATTTTCCCCTCCCTAGCCCCAGGGTAAAGGCGTCTGGCTGCGCAGGGGCAGTACCCACAGACAGGCGGCCTCGCCCATCCGCCCCTTCAGGCCACGCGCTTTGCCACGCTTTAAAAAACCGCACGGGTAAAATCAGGTCACAGGAGCGAGGCCAATTCCCCGGGCGGCTTGTCGCCTCGACCCTGCCCAGGCTGCTCGGCGGGGAGCGGGACTCGGAGCGCGGGGGGAACCCGGGCTGCGACCCGGGGCCCGAGACTTCCCCCGCCGCGGCCGGGCCCCTCACCATCTCCTCGTGCCCGAGCCCGTCAGGCTGGCTGTCCCCGTGGGCGGCGGGGCCCGGGCTGGCCCTTCCCTCCGGTGTCTTCCTTTCGCTGGGACCCTTCCCGCGCGCCGGGCGCCGCCGCCGGCCCCACAAGTAGAGGGCGCCGGCCCCGAGCAGCAGCGGCGCCCCCAGCGCCAGGGCCACCTGCCAGCGCGGCAGCCCCGAGCCGCCGCCGCCGCCGTCTCCCCCCGCTACCGCTGCGGCTTCCACGGGTTTGGAGGCGGCCATAATCCCCGCTCCGCTCGCCGCGCCAGCCGGGGACGGGATGGAAGGGGAGCAGAGAGAGGGGTCACCGGAAACCCGCGGCATGCCGGGAAGGGGTCAGGGGAGCACTTCCGTGCGCCGCGCGCGCGAGCCGACTCTTGGCAGACCAGGGGAGGCGGCGCCCCCTGCCGGCGGAGAGGGGACAGAGCAGGAGCCGCCCCCTCCACCCGCGCGCTTTCGACCCGGGAGTGGCTGTGCCCCCTGCCGGCGGAGAGAGGTGCTGCAGCGGTTCAGAGCAGAGGCGGAGCGGGGAGAAAGAACTCTCCCATCCTAGCCTACTGGGCTGAGTGCGTGAGCATCTGCCCTTCCCGCGAGTCACCGCACCTAGGCACTTGGCCCGGGCTGCATGGGCCAAGGGTTCTGTTGCTCCTCAGAAACCCCTTGATGTGGACAAGAGGAGGGCACCGGCTGCTGGGCAGGGAAGCCGAGGAAGCTGGGCTAGTGCCAAGCTTCAAAACTCAAGAGTCTGGCCCCCAAAGTCAAGAGACTTTTTCTTTAAAACAATGTTGGGTCCTATTGATTTGCCTTCTGTCCTTTGAACCTTTATGGTTTGCATTTTCAAGCTACTGTGCACAACCATGAGCCTGAGAAACTTACCTTTTTTTTTATTTATTTAAATCACAGCACAGGTTCCCCCAGAACAACATGATTCCAGGAGTTGGAGCTTTCCCAAATAGCACACGATGGCTACGTCTACACGTGCACCCAACGTCGAAATAGCTTATTTCGATGTTGCGACATCGAAATAGGCTATTTCGATGAATAACGTCTACACGTCCTCCAGGGCTGGCAACGTCGATGTTCAACTTCGACGTTGCTCAGCCCAACATCGAAATAGGCACAGCGAGGGAACGTCTACACGGCAAAGTAGCACACATCGAAATAAGGGAGCCAGGCACAGCTGCAGACAGGGTCACGGGGCGGACTCAACAGCAAGTCGCTCCCTTAAAGGGCCCCTCCCAGACACACTTTCATTAAACAGTGCAAGATACACAGAGCCAACAACTAGTTGCAGACCCTGTATATGCAGCACGGACCCCCAGCTGCAGCAGCAGCAGCCAGAAGCCCTGGGCTAAGGGCTGCTGCCCACGGTGACCACAGAGCCCCGCAAGGGCTGGAGAGAGAGTATCTCTCAACCCCCCAGCTGATGGCCGCCATGGAGGACCCCGCTATTTCGATGTTGTGGGACGCGGATCGTCTACACGTCCCTACTTCGATGTTGAACGTCGAAGTAGGGCGCTATTCCCATCCGCTCATGAGGTTAGCGACTTCGACGTCTCGCCACCTAACGTCGATTTCAACTTCGAAATAGCGCCCAACACGTGTAGACGTGACGGGCGCTATTTCGAAGTTACTGCCGCTACTTCGAAGTAGCGTGCACGTGTAGACGCAGCCGATGTGTGATAAAAGCACAAGAATTGGCAACCTTGAGCACTGAGACTTCAGTTCAACTAGAGTAGATCCTAGAAGGTGCTGAGTGCTTCTTATGCCCATTGAAGGCAAATGGGGCATTTTTCTCATTCTTCTTTTACCTCACATGGGGTGCAGCTACACTAGCAGGCTACTTGGAAGTAGCCAGCAGAACGTCGAAATAGCACGCGTTGCGTCTACATGTGCCGTGCGCTATTTTGACGTTGAAATTGACATTAGGCGGCGAGACGTCGAAATCGCTATTCCTATCAGAGGATAGGAATAGCGCCCTACTTCAATGTTCAATGGCGAAGTAGGGCATGTGTAGAGGATCCATGTCCCACTACTTCAAAATAGTGGGGTCCTCCATGGCAGCAATCAGCTGAGGGGTTGAGACGCTGTGTGCAGCCCATGCGGGGCTGTGTGGTCCCTGCACGCAGCAGCCCTTAAAGCACCACAAACCAGGATTTCCTGTGGCGGGAAGCTGAGAGCATGCAGGCAGCAGAACATGCACGTGCTAGCCCTGCACACCCTACAGAGGCCCTGAACCACCAGCCATGGCACCAAGCCAGCCCCCAGAGCGCCCCCCCCCCAGGACTCCCCCCCGAGGGGACCCAGGCACCCCCGGTAGCCAAAGGGGGGGGCAAAAAGAGGTGGGGGCCCCTCCTGGTTGGAGTCCGAGCTCTGAGACCTGCTGGGCCTCTGGGCTGAGGAGGAGGTGCATCACATGACGGGGAGCAAGCGGCGAAACACAGAAGCGTTCGCCCGACTGGCTGAGGGCCTGGCCACCCAGGGTCACCCTGCCCGCACTCCAGGTCACATCTGGAGCAAGGTCAAGGAGTTGCGGCAGGGTTACGCCCGGGCCCGAGACTCAGCCAGCCAGTCTGGGGCTGCCCCTGCCGCTTGCCCCTATTACAGGGAGCTCAAGGCTATCCTGGGCCCCTGGGACACCTCCTCCCTGCAGGCCACATTGGACACCGCAGCTGAGGAGCCCCAGCAGGCCTCGGAGCTGGAGGCCAGCCCTGAACCCCGGGGCCCACCCGAGGGGCGGCGGAGGAGGGGTCCAGCAGCCGGGGGGGGTGTCCTCATTGACCTCCCCTCCCAGAGCACCAGCTGGGCGTTCGCCCACTGGGGTTCCCCCGACCGTGGCAGTGGATGGTCAGGTACTTACCCCACAAGGCACAGACCCCCGGGACACTGGGCAGGCACACCACACATGACCGGGAGCCCCACACACCCCCAGCAGACCCCGACCCGCAACTGCCCAGCCACAGCATAGTCCCAGGATGGCAGCACGGCCATCAGCGCCTCTCAGCACCCGCACCCATGGACAGCACTGTGCCCTAACCCCAGGAGAGGGGGAACCATGCAATGGGGACACCCAACAGGGACACCTACCCACCAATGGGGGACAGAGACCCAGCACCTCCTGTGGGGGCGGGGGAACAGGCCATGGGCCAGGGCATAGTACTAACAGCCTTTCTTTCCCTCTCCACAGCTGTACCATCTGAGGCTCCAGGCAGCCCGGCACCCTCCATGGTGCCCAGGAGCCTGTCGGAGGTCAGGCATCACCAGCACCTGGGGACACCGTCAAGGGCAGCAGGACGGGCACACCACCACCAGACCCAGGGGATGGCCTCCGTGGGCCCCTAGCTCCTGGCGGCTCTCCGGCGGCAGATGGAGGTGGCTGAGGAGAGGCTGAGGTTTGACTAGGAGGAATCTACCTGGTGCTGGGTGGCGTGGCAGGAATTCATGGGCATATTCCGGGACATAGCTGGGTCGCTCCGGGAGGCTGTCACCTAGTCCCCACCCCCTGCTGCTTCACCCACCGCCCCACCTGCCTCACCGCCTGCCTCGCCACCTGCCTTGGTGCCTGCCGCCCCTCCTGCCACCTGCCGCATTGCCTGCCAGCTCCTCAGGACCAGAGCCCACTGGGGCTGAAGACCAGCCAGTGGAGTCATCCTGGCCATACCTGCCGGTCTTTCCGGCCCCCAGCTGGCTGCACAGGGGACTGTGGACAAGCTGGGGGGCTGTGACCCGTAACCACCAGGGGTCACACCCCTCTACTCCCACCCCAAACTGATGGGCCTACGGCTGAGCCATCCGCTGGCCCCCCATTATATAGTTGTCCCCCTTTGTATATTGGTTCCAGTTTTTATTCTGCACATAACACAGTTTACCGGTATTCAATAATCCAGTTTTATTTTCCAAAGAACCTGAGCCCTGTGTGCTTCTTGGCGGGGAGGGTGTGCGGGCGGTGGGGGCGGTGTGTGGGAGGCCCTCCAGGGAAGGCCAGGGAGGTGCTCAGGGGTCTCTCTGATCAAAATGGGCCCGCAGGGCCTCACGGACCCCTACCCCCTCGCGGTGGGCCTGGCGACTCGGTGCAGCGGCCAGCTGGGGGAAACCCGTGCTGGCGTCGACTGCCCACCCCTGGACAAAAGCCTCCCCCTGCTCTCAACAATGTTGTGGAGTGTGCAGCACGTGCCCACAACCTGGGGTATGTTTTGGAGGCTGACGTCCAGTCGGGCAAGGAGGCACCGCCAGCGGCCCTTCAGGTGGCCGAAGGTCCTCTCCACCACCTGGCAGGTGTGGTTCAGTCGGCTGTTGAACCGCTCCTGTCTGGCAGTGAGGTGGCCGGTGTACGGGCACATGAGCCAGGGCTGGAGGGGGTAGGCCGTGTCCGCCATGAGGCAGAGGGGCACGGTGGTGTCCCTCAGAGGGATCTCTCCCTGAGGGATGTAGGTCCCTGCCTCCAGCCGGCAGCACAGGCCTGAGTTCCTAAAAACGCGGGCATCATGTGTACAGCTGGGCCAGCCAACGTACACATCCTGAAAGCACCCCGACTGTCCACCATGGTCTGCAGGACCATGGAGTGGTAGCCCCTTCAGCTGATGTATCTTCCCCCGCTGTGGTCCGGGGCGTGGATGGGGATGTGGGTCCCGTCCAGGGCCCCAAAGCAGTTTGGGAACCCCATGGCAGCAAACCCGGTGATGGCTGCGTCCAGGTCACCGACTTGGACGACTCTCTGCAGCAGCATGGGATTGAGCGCACGGACCACCTGTGGGGAGGGAACACAAGCGCCCATGAGGGTGTGCAGGGTGCCCCAGGCCCCTCCCCGCTGGGGTCCCCCTCCTGGGCACCTCCCCAGGCACCCCCCCACACACAGCTTCTCCCTCCCTGGCCCCTTCTCACACCCAGCCCCACACTTGGCCCCCTCCCTCCCCCACCCCCCAGTGGGTGCATGCCCAGGCCTCCTTACCTCCATGACAACAGCCCCGACCGTGGCCTTTCCCACTCCAAACTGGTGTCCCATGGAGCGGTAGCTGTCTGGAGTGACCAGCTTCCAGACAGCTATTGCAACCCTCCTCTCGATGGGGAGGGTGCGCTGCATGCAGGCATCCTGGTGCCTCAGTATGGGGGTGAGCCACTGGCAGAGCTCCAGGAAGTTCTGCTGGCGCATGCGGAAGTTCCACAGCCACGTGTCGTCGTCCCACTCCCCCATGACCAGCTGCTCCCACCACTCAGAGCTGGTGGGGTAGCTCCAGAGTCGGGGAAGGAACAGTGGAGCCCGGAGGTCAGGGGTGTCCCCATCTGCCTCCAGGGAGGGCCTCCCCTGCCGGGAGCTGCTGGGCGGCCACCCGTGCAGCACCTAGCAGGGCGCTTGCTCCCTGGGTGACTACCTGGAAGGCTTCCTGGTGCTGTTGCTGCTGCCACTGCTGGGGGTCCATAGCTGCTGTGTGTCGGCCTGCGAGAGTGTGGCTAGTGCTCTGGAGACCTCGTGCTGTGCAGGCTGGGTGTGTCTGGGAGGGGCCCTTTAAAGGAGCAGTTTGCTGTTGCCCTGGAAGGGCTAGTCCAGCCTGTGACCCCGTCTGCAGGCTTTCCTGGCCCCTTATTTCGACAGGGAGCGCTTGTGCATGTGGACGCTCCACGTTTTCTTCTGGGGCGGCTCCTTTCGACGTTCCCCGTTGCTACTTCGACATTGAATGTCGACGGCACCAGTCCCAGAGGATGTGTGGACAATATGCATCAAAGTAGCCTATTTCGATGTTGTTACTTCAAAATAGGCTACTTCAATGTAGTGTCCTAGTGCAGACGTAGCCATGAAGTCAATGGGACTCCTTCGAGGATAAAAGTTAAGCATAAGAGTATTGCCAACCCCAAATATTAAAAGAAAAACCATGATTCAGTCAGGAGATTTCATGAGATTGTCTTAAACAATAATGAATGGAGATGCTATTTGCCTTCTGGTTTTTGAGTCTTTATGGTACACTCTGATTACATTATCAAACTGTTTTCTATAGTCGTTGGCTACGTCTACACGTGCACCCAACTTCGAAATAGTTTATTTCGATGTTGCGACATCGAAATAGGCTATTTCGATGAATAACGTCTACACGTCCTCCAGGGCTGGCAACGTCGATGTTCAACTTCGACGTTGCTCAGCCCAACATCGAAATAGGCACAGCGAGGGAACGTCTACACGCCAAAGTAGCACACATCGAAATAAGGGAGCCAGGCACAGCTGCAGACAGGGTCACGGGGCGGACTCAACAGCAAGCCGCTCCCTTAAAGGGCCCCTCCCAGACACACTTTCATTAAACAGTGCAAGATACACAGAGCCAACAACTAGTTGCAGACCCTGTATATGCAGCACGGACCCCCAGCTGCAGCAGCAGCAGCCAGAAGCCCTGGGCTAAGGGCTGCTGCCCACGGTGACCACAGAGCCCCGCAAGGACTGGAGAGAGAGTATCTCTCAACCCCCCAGCTGATGGCCGCCATGGAGGACCCCGCTATTTCGATGTTGCGGGACGCGGATCGTCTACACGTCCCTACTTCGATGTTGAACGTCGAAGTAGGGCGCTATTCCCATCCGCTCATGGGGTTAGCGACTTCGACGTCTCGCCGCCTAACGTCGATTTCAACTTCGAAATAGCGCCCAACACGTGTAGACGTGACGGGCGCTATTTCGAAGTTACTGCCGCTACTTCGAAGTAGCGTGCACGTGTAGACGCAGCCATAGAAGCTCAAAATGTAACTTTTTCTTTAAATGAGAGCAGTGATTACTTAACTAGTCAGTTCAGCCATAAATTACATCCCTGATGTGAAGTCCATCAAGGATCAGACACCTTGAAGGATTAGATGTATGGGAGCTCTACTCTGCCATGCTCTCTCATGCAATTCCAGCCCTGCCACACCACTCCTCCTACCAGCTATGACATGGGTGACATTTGCGAGTTCTGGCGTTTCCAGCAGATTTACACTGGCAGCCAGTTCTCTAGCTCATGAGAGAATTATTCACTAACCTGGCTAACCATTTTAAGGCCACTTTGCACTACTTACCTAACATAAGTATGTCTTAGAAGGCTAGAGAATCTGCATCCCCGCCACTGTACTCAGAGAAATCACTTATAAGAATTGTTTCTAGCTTTTCAGAAATCCCCTCCTATCTCAAATCAACAGAAAGGCTGTGTCTACATGAACTCCCTACTTCGAAGGGAGCATGGTAAGTAAGGTGTCTGGAGATTACTAATGAAGTGCAGTGCTGCATATGCAGCACTTCATTAAGCTAATTCTCCCCTGTGGTAACTTCGAAGTGTTAAAGTTCAAAGTTGCGGCTCGCATGTAGCTGCAGCTAACCTGCTGGTACTTCGAAGTGCCTGGGCATCTTCCAAGTCCCTTTACTCCTCAGCCAGAGAGAAGGAAAATTAACCACTGCAGCTCGGTTGTTGGTTTGGTTTGGTTTTGGTTTTGGTTTTGCATGGCACCTTGTGTGACATACTCTATCCCTGTACCCATTTATTCAACACTGTAATATGTTTGTACAGAGTATTTTTGTGAGATGTCGTTTGGAAAGTTATAATCCGTTAAGCATTACTATCCTGTTTAAATCCATGTGTTCTCACTGAACATGAAGTTGTGAGAATTTGCTATACATTGGTTAATGAAATACTCTGTGAGTCTGGAAAAGACCCACAGACTAGCTCCTCAGAGATAACAAAAGCATGACTAACGCCCCGGCCAGACATTAAGCAACTATAACCAGCTGTTCTTCAGTAGGAGAGTTGTAAACAAAGACAGCTGCTCAAGCACGTACACTATGGGGTAGCTAAATCCCAGGAGAGAGCAAGGATTTTTCCAGTTCTTAGAGACAAAGTGTAAATGAAGGCAGTGACATCATCGGGGGCCTTTTTCTCATCTTCTCATGATGAGGCTTGGAAGCAAGATTGCTTAGAAAATAGAGAGAATTCTCTTGGAACTGGGGTCAGGGGAAGAGGGATGGACCTGGCTACAAAGCTGTCTCATTAATATTGGGGCCCCCTGGAGCTGGGGCCTTGCCCCCTCCTTTGTCTCTTTTTCTGCCCCAGCCCAGACTAACTGCTTTCCAACTCCCAGTTCCAATTCAAAATCCTCAGGCTCCACCTCCTCTTTTGTCTGCAGTCCAGAGGTGTCACCTGATCACCTAGGTTACGCTCAGCAGGCGCCCCACACCCCCTGTGAGCCACACCTGCATACACACATATCCCCCTACTACATCACATCTATTAACTGTGAACTGAAAGCTGTCTGCAACGTACAGTAGGGTGAGAAAAAATGTTTGATTAAAATCTTGCTCAACTCGATCAAGTTTAGAATGTCCCTGTTACTTTTAATTTCTTATGTAACTACTACTTAAAATCTCTCTCTTTATATTTAATAAACTTATTTGGGAGTTCAATCTAAACCAATGGGTTTGTCTAGAACACTTGGGGGAGCTGGACATATTACAGAGGCTTGGACATGTCACTAACTTTTGAAGGAGTGTTAAACTAATAAATGGGCTTGCATTATTCAAGAAGGTTTTAAGTCGTGTAAATGGACATTTATGGCATATCATGCTGGGGGAATTTGCTGGTGTCTCCCTATATACATTTCAGGGTGGCCTGGGAGACCCTTCATGCAATTTTGCTGGGTGTGCCTCTGCACCCTGAAGATGGCTGAGAGAACAGAACTAGGAGGGGTTTAGTGTTCGCTGGCACAGCAGTGTAAGAGACAACCTGGGTAGGAGAATTCAAGGGGGACACAGGAGTTCTACAGTCTAGGTTTCATTCCTGGACCTGTCACACCTTCCACTGAGAGATATGACATTGGTACTGTCATTAACTTGTCGGAGCACTCACCTGAAAAGAAGAGTTTGCTGGTGCTGTTGATTCTTCACATTCAACGTAAGTGTTCAATGGAGGGAGAAAAGGGGGTTTGATTGTTACTGCTGGTTTCTTGTCTAAAGCACTCAATGGAGGAAGAAAAACCTTTGAGGAAGAGGAGCAGAAAGACGCTTGCTTTTCCAGAGCTCTTAACGGAGGGAGAGGAGCAGTTGCCATTGGTGGTGATGATGCTGGTGATTGCTTGCCAGACACTCTCAGGGGTGGGAGATGACCACTGGTCAGTGATGCTGATGGTACTTTCCTGCTTGGAGGTCTGAGTGGAGGGCGTGGAAAGTTTGCCATCGCTGCATTTGCTTGCTCATCTTGAGGACTCACCTGCAGGCAAATAGGAAAGATTGCTTTGTTTTTATTTTTTGCTCAGCTGCACTAAACCATCTGCACCTTGCAGGTCACTTGGTGGCTTTCTTTACAGGTGGGTGAAAAATGAGATATTTAAAGAACTTCAATCATTAGTCAAAGCAAAAGTGTGAGTGACTGCAAAGATCAAAGACAGTTAGGTCGCGTCTACACTAGCCCCTTCCTTTTGGAAGGGCCATGGTAATGAGTGAGTTGGGAAGATGCTAACAAGGCACTGCTCTGAATATGCAGCACCTCATTAGCATAATGACAGCTGTGCGCGATTCGAAAGTGACGCTTTCGAATCGTGTGCTGCTGGTGTAGACGGGGGCCTTTCGAAAGGACCCCCCTGACTTTGAAAGCCCCTTATTCCTAAATCCAAATATTCATGGCAGTGCCTCAGTAGCATCTTCCCAACTTCCTCATTACCATGACCCTTCTGAAAGGTAGGAGCTAGTGTAGACATAGCCTTGAGGTTGAAAAGGAAACACTTGAAAATCAGGTGTTATCAAAATGAAGAGTGCACATGAAACCATTATTCTGCCCTCTTGTGCTGATGCATTTTGGTGATCGTATCAAAAAGTGTCATGACTACCCCTCTCTATTTTCCCCCTGACGAGGTTGCAATAATCTGTTTCTTTTCTTTCCTACCAAATGTTGGCCAACATACTCCTGGTTTGTTTGTTTTTTTTTCCATTAATGGTTCTATAGACAAGAAAACTGGATGGACTCACTGAAAAAGAGTCAGTTCTTTTCACGTTCAACATAAGTGCTCAATGGAGGGAGAGAAGGGGGTTTGATTGTTACTGCTGGTTTCTTGTCTAAAGCATTCAAGGAGGAAGAAAAACCTTTGAGGAAGAGGAGGAGAAAGACGCTTGCTTTTCCGGAGCTCTTAACGGAGTGAGGGGAGCATAAACCAAATATCAACTGGCAGATAGCCTCAAAGACAATATTAGTTACTACCTCCTGGTGTGCTTGATTGGCTCAGAATTCACCTCTTGCATCCCCACTACCCAGTACATGCAGAGAGAGTCCTCTAGTAGGTACAAAAGGATTTAGTCTGATTTCTGCATCCACATAATGAGAAATGTAGGTGCCCATAGAGATGCCAAGGATTGGCTTCCCTTCATAAAGAAAGATTTACAGCCCCAAAGAGTAAGATTCAAGGTCAAAAAGTGAGACTTTCCATGTAAGACATTGCTTAAGAAAGGGACTCTTACCTTTGGTCTTTTGGTGACATCCAACAGTCTAGGTTTTAAATCAAACCAGTACTTAATAGTTTGTTTTTAAATGTACACAGATATGACCTTGCATATGAAACATTTAATTGTTCTAATTCATACTAAAGTATAGGGCATGTGGGAATTCTATAAGCAGTACCAACCAGTGGATTTTGATAAGAACAATTATTTTTTTGCTAGTTGGAACAAAAGCCTGGATGACTGGACATCCCCAAGAGACCTTAATAACTTCTGGTTTAGACAAACAGTCAGTGGCAAACCAAGGGAAATATTAAAAAACAAACAAACCTGTTTTGATGTAAATCTAACAAAAAAGAAAACTGTTTTATCAATACAATAGGTTTGTTTTGCATGTCATTTCACAATGATCATCCCTTTTGAATGCATTTTATAGTATAAATATTGTTTGGTTTGTATATTACTGGTCCTTCTATATTTACAGAAAATGAAAATAATCAGATTTCAAAATAAATAAATTATATAGGAAGATACATCTGAAAAAGAACCTACTGCAGAAGGTCATACAACAGAAGCTACAGCTATTTGGGCATATCTGCAGAACAAACCATGGGCAAAAAGCCAAGACCCTGGTGTTTGGCATAGTGCACAGTTCAAACAGGAGAGGCAGACCCCACAGAGAATGGGTAGATGATATAATAGATTGGTGCGGAGCTAGTCTACAGAAACTGAGCCACTCCACACTGGACAGGGAAAGATGGAAGGAAATAGTGAGGGAGGCATCAGACACCAACTAGTGCTGAGCCCATGGTTGTTGTTGATGATGGCAAAAAGAAATTAAAACAAAACAAAACATTAAAAGAATGTAAAAATTAAGTCATTAAATTGAATTTAATTAATTGAAGATTATGAACCATAGAAAAAGGACTCCTATTCCTCATTTTTTTAATATCTGATTTGGTTTCACATTTTGTGTGTTTTCTTATACTGCCATGTGGCCCTCTTTGCTATTTTGAAACTTCAAACTTGAAACACAGCTCAACCAGGTGCACTTGGATAATGGATGGTGTCCCTGTAGTCCAAGCTTTCATCTGAAAACTATCTCATTCTTTTGAAGAAGAGTGAACACTCTCTCTCTTCTGCAATTGAGTAGGATAAACTAAAATGTGTGGCAGCCCTTTTAGGGGAACTTGAGAAGACCACTAGGGCTTTTGATATTACTAAGTTATGCCCCATGGTGTCATCTTGTATTGCATAGTTGTGTTATCTATGTCAGTTTGTAGTGTTGTCTCATCCAATTCACACTGAGGAATATCTGATTTCTGCATCGACTGGTAATCAGCAAACTCCTCTTGCAATTTCTCTGTCTCTGGTGAAGAAAGATCAAACATGTGCTGGTATGTGCCATCCAAGTGCCCATCCTGTTAGAAGTAGTCTTCCTCATCAAAATTCACAAATGTGGCCATCTTTAACATTTTTTATTTAAAGGGAGCTTTGCCCATGCATACTTGTTTACACCTGTAGAAAAGAACTTGTGTTTCGCAAAAGAGTTAATATCCTCTTGCTCTTCCAATGTCTGTACAACTTCTTTTGTGAGCAGGGGTCAGCAACCTTTGGCATGCAGTCCATCAGGGTAGCCAGGTAGTGAGACTTTTGTTTACATCGCCCATCTGCAGGTATAACCCACACACCTATCTGTGGTTAACTCCAGCAAAGTCCCCTGCAGCTTCCATTGGTCATTGTTAGCGATTCTCAGACAATGACAGCTGTGGGAAGTGGTGGGCAACATGTCCCTGAGGCCTGCACCAATTCCCACAGCTCCCACTGGCTGGGAACAGCGAATTGCAGCCACTGGGAGCGACAGGGGGCTGTGCCTGCAGATGATCAATGTAAACAAAATGTCTCATGGCCCATCCTGATGGGCTGCATGCTTAAGGTTGACAAAACCTGCTATAAACCATATATCTGGAAGTGTATTGCAGAATTAGCAAAGTCTACCTCTGTTAGTGATGCAGCATTTTTGATTACTTGCACCTTAGTAAACTTTCCTAGTAGTTTTCTCACAAAAGTAGAAATCACTCTATCTACTAGGTAAATAGAAGAATTTTCCCCCCTGCTTTTGAGAGCTGCATACTGCTGCAGCAATATGTTAATAGCTTCTGTCAGGCTATGCCATCAAGCATGACCATGCTTCAAAATCTGTATACCACATAATAGAAATAAAAGGACTCCTCTAAGAATGACTTTTATTTGGTGCTTTTGTCAAAGTGATATTAACAATCAGTACAGACCTCTTCACCATCAGATATAGATACTTTGGAAAGCTAGGAAGTGTAACTGCCATCAGGCTCAAACCTGGGACCTCAGTGCAAATGCCTCTACAGCTTGAGCTAAAGGTCAGCTAACTCTTAGCTTAGGCTGTAGAGGGCACTTATGCTTTCTCTGTGAAGTAGTCTCAGTACCACTACATGGGACTGTTAACCACACATAGGTGTGTGGGTTACAGAAGCACCACCACAGCAGTACTGTAGATAATGTGTGCCCCATAAAATACACACGTGCATTCTTAATTTGAACCAGTATCTTACTTGAATTGTTCTTGCCCATGTTTACACTGGCATTATCTGAGAAAATCCAACACAGTTATCCTGTGGTCTCTCATATGATGTCATTCTCCCATCAATTTTGGAAAAGATTTATTTTGTGGTGACGGTATAAATGTCAGTAATGAGGCATAAGTCAAGTAACTGCTGTCACAAGATCCTCCCTGTCAGTGGATTCATTTTTGTCTAACCCAATATTAAAGCCATCAACAGAAAGAGAACAAGCTTCAATGTTCATTTGCTTCACAAGACACATAAATTCGGAGCAATGGCACAACTTCAAAGTTGAGCATCTACATGCACCCTACTTCGAAGTTAAACTTTGAAGTGGGGCACTGCTCCATTCCTGGGAATGAAGTAAGGACTTTGAAGTTAGGAAAATGTGTGTGGACTCTGCTGGCTACTTCAAAGTAGTGCCTAACTTTGAAGTAAACTTCGAAGTTAGTTCCTAGGGTAGACGTATACCATAATGAGTGGGTTTTTTATGTGATAAAAGCATTGCAAGTTTATATAACTTAGTCTGTGTAACACACTGTAGTCTAATTACCCTGTTGCCTTGGCTAAAGGCATCAGATAAATTAATTAATCAATTTTAACTCTCATCAGGACACAATGAAACTGTACATAAACCAAAATCTTGGCCCCAATAAAAAAACTCAGCTCATAAAAATCTACCTTTCTGAAACAGAATTTCTGACAAAATACTAAGAATAAATAATTGCATTACTAAAAAAAAGACTACAAAAATTGCTTTTGAGGAACTCAAGTGCCATGAAGAGGGTTAATAATTATCATTAATAATAATAAACCAATAGTATTCAATAGCAGTAATCATAGTTTTTAAACATACTCAACTTACTTTATCAGTGAGGGGATTCACTATAGACACAAATGGAATTTGTGACTGTGACAATACTGCTCTGTTGTGTGTGTATTTCACTTTCCAGTTGATGAGTTAAATCTTTTTTCTCCTTAATGGCCACCAGGACAGCTCTCAGAAACACAGCATACATTTAAAAGAAAGAAAGAAAGAAAGAAAGAAATCTTGCCTGTTGCCTGGACAATGAAGGGTCATGAATTTTTCCAGTGTGGTTTAAATCTTGAACTATGTTTTGCAGAACCTGCAAACGTTCAATCAGGTTCTCATTTTAAGGGCAAACATATTTGTTTCCACCTTCTCGTGTTCCCATCTCCAGACTCTACTCTCCTGCATGGAAGGAGGACCTGTATTCTCCATGGGTACCACAGTACAAAAACCCCTGTGCTGAGGCCCTGGATGTATCCTTGTCTCTTTCAACACCTGAGTAAAAATATTTTTCAGTCTTTACGGATTTACACAAAATGAGTGAGATAAGCTTAGGAATGTGGTGTGAGACTGAGACAGTGTGCTCCTGAGTGAGACTTAACATTGTATGCTGAGGTTTAAGGTAGTTTGATTTGGTTTCAATAGCTAATAGGGCTCACCAATAACGGGCCATAAAGCTCTGCAGCCAACTGTTGGTTACATAGGTGCTGACTCCTTGGGTGCCTGAGGGGAAGAATATCAGTGAGAGCTGAGACCCGCCACCAGCCAGTTTCCCTGAAGCAACTCCTGTATGCCAGCAGTCCTATGGATCCACCCCTCCCTTTCCCTCCCAGCAGCTCCTACCTGCAGCAATCAGCTGTTCCATGGTGTGCAAGAGGCTGGGGTGGAGGGGCAGAGGAGAAGCTGGGACGAGGCACACTCAGGGGTAGAACTGGGCAAGAAGAGACAAGGCAGTGTGGGGGCTTACGAGAAGGGGTGGGGTGACTTCCAGGCCTGGGTTGGGGGATGGGACGGGGGAGAGACTGGGCTCTCCCACGGCTTGGGGGAAGCCATTACCTTTGGTTAGTTGCAATCAACAAATGCCTTTGGAACGCTTTGCGTCCATGCAGTGAAGAATCGTAATCTAAAATCCACATTTAGAGGGAGAGGCAGAGATGATGCAAATTCACTCATTCCTCTGGGCCATCAAACTATCTCAGAATACAATGCCTGGTCTTTCTATCTAGAACCATAGAACACTAGAACTGGAAGGGTCCTCAAGAGGTCATCGAGTCCAGTCCCCTGTCCTCATGGCGGGACCAAGCACACTAAGGCCCCCATCAGCACAGTCCTTGAGCACTGACAGTCTCTAGTGAGCTTGTCCCCCAAACACTTCCGTGATGTCGGGAAGAGCCATTATCACCACAGCACAGTACAGACAGGGAAATGAGGCACACACGTTGTCTGTGGTGGAGCAGTGAACTGAATCCAGGTCTCCCAAGTCCCCATTAGCGCCCTAACCAAGTGCACCATCTAGCCCCTCTGCCTGAGAGTCTCACAGCATTCTCTGCCCCTAGTGTCCTATGGGACAATTCCACAGGCCATCTCTAGGGCCTGATTCTCCATTGCCCTGCATCCTGTGCAGCCCTTTACACCAGTGCAAAGTGAGCATAAAATTCTACCAAATCAGAATGGCAGCTTATATTTTAAACCCACCTAATGCTCAGCTTGAATTGCTCTGAATGAATATGCAAGGGCCAGGGCAGTAGCAGAAGCAGGCCCACAGGGTCCAGCAATTCTTCTACCCCCTTTGGGAAGACAGCATTGGACCTCAAACAATTCTGTTTCCTGAGAAATACTGTTAGTAGCACCTGAATTTTTTTGCAGGACTTTATTCCTGTATGCACCTCTAGCACCAGGGCAGATATGCCTACAGCACAGGTTTGCCAGTGACTACAACTCAGCATTTGAAGACAGCCCGCTACCCTCCCAGGTAGAGTGTGACTGTTGTTTTGGGCCCATCTCTCCAAAGAAGGTAAAACTCATCCCATACAGAAGGACCACATGTGATTCTTGCATTACTTGAGCTCCTTAGTAGAAGCCATTTAGAATGGAAGATGTAGTGCTACCGTTTGAGCTAGCTAGGCTCAGTCCCTGCTGTCCAGAAGGTCAGTGAACATTGGGACTGCGTTTAGCCTAGGGCTGAAGTAGGCAGGTTGCACTCTTTTCACCTGTTCCCTTCATCTCTTTGTGCATTGGAGCAGGCCTAGGCCCAGTCTAGCCCAGACTGTGGAAGATGAAGTGGCCACGGTGAAAGGCAATGGGTATGGCCTTAAACTCTAAGGCCATGGATACGTTAGTGAGTTTTAATGACAAAACTGGTGGAATGTCCACACACAAAATGTGTTTTGTTGACAGTTAGTCAAGAAAACTCGGCACTTTCGCTGGCAGCATTCTTCCTCTCATCCATGAGGCATAACACTGCTGTCAGCAGAGTCTGCCAACAAAAAAGTTGTGTGGATGCTGTGCGGGGGGGTGTCTTTGCTCAACAGAATAATGGGCAGCCAAGCGCTCTTCTGATTGGCTCTTGTGTGTGGCTGCACTCTGTCGACAGAAGTTTTGTTGGGAAATCACTTCTGACAGCAAGTCCTATCAACAGAGCTCTGTAGTGTAACTATAGCCCAAGATTCTGCGAACCAATGTTGTTCCAAGTTGGCTGACATTGTTCACCCACAAAAGAGGATGAGGAAGATTCTGGGGAAGATTTGCTTTTCATCAGGCAGGGCATGTTATTAAACACCAGCAGGAAGAGCAGAGTCAAAAATTATTTCACATAGTCAGTTGAGCCTCAATAAACAGCTGTGCCACATTCTGGCCACTGTCAATATATCCATTCTCCTTCTCGAAATTACAAGTCTGTTTTGTATCAGTGTGCACCTCCCAGGCATGTTTTGTGGGCAACTCTCCATCGTTATTGACAGTTGATGCACTCAGAAGCAATGAATATGAATTAGGCCACACGTTTGCCTTGCCATCCTCCAGGCTGTGTGATATAGGGCATCTCTGTAATGGAAAGATTAAAAGAAACCTCATTTAAAATAGATTACTGGCTATTGGCTTATATATAAGCACTGCCTAGGGCTGCATCCAGTTGGATTGGCTTTTTTGTTAATTTGGGATGGAATGTTTGTCCCTATCCTTCTTGTTGTCACAGCAGCAGGGGACCCTCTGTTCGGCAGTTCAGTCTCACATACCTCTGTCCAGTCTGGCTGGGCGCTTCCCTCCAGCTTGGAGTGTCTGTACATGGAATATGAAGAGGATGATGATATTTCCTTTGCAAAATGGATGAGCAGTTTCTGGGGCCACAGCTTGATTGATGAGAAGGAGAAAGGGGGCAGAGGTCACAGAAAACGCCAGACGCGACCCTTTAGTGAAAGGAGAGCCTCCCTTCCAGTAAGAAGTGTGTGTGTGTGTGTGCGAGATGTACACGGGCAGGGACGAGAGAAATAAGTGCCTCATCCGAGCTATGATCCTGACATCCTGGGGCGATGAGTGTGGTCCATGTTGCTGAGCAAATACCATTCCTGTAGGCTACGTTGGGAGGTGTGGGGGCTCACTATCTCTCAGCATCAGGTTCCTGATACCTTTATAATGAAAGAAATCAATCCAGCTCTGTGCCATAAATATAACGAAGATGACTCGAGGCTGGACAAGCAAAATGTTTTCACTCCTTAAAGGCTCAAACTAGAGGAGAAAGTCAGGAGGCATACATGGGCTGTGCTCACAGCACTAGGGAATAGCTGTGCTTTAATTATTTATTGAGTGAGGATGGGTTCTGTGAAAGGGTATGAAGGGAAGTCAAGAGGGGCTTAGGGTTCTGGGAGACAGGAGTAGGTTATCTCAAGACTTTATTATATTTATCTTTTGTTAAGATAGATTTTAATGTAACTTTTTATTTGGAGTGCTAAAGAAATAAAATTACTAATTATTTGTTAGAAAAAGTGCCCCAGGAATGCAGCTAAGGATTAAGCCCATGTAGAAGTTATGGTGGGGAAACGTTTCTACCCAGGAGCCCACTACATCATTGCTTTTTCCTATCCATCTCACGTTCTTGTAGTGACCAGATCAGCTCTCTTGCTTGAACAAAACTTTACTGACTTCAGTGGGAGCCTTGCCTGAATAAGGAGTGCAGAGTTGGACTTACAAAAAAAAAAAGACAGTACTCTCTCACACACTCTAGTATCAATAGTGTGGGCTGAAGCATCTTTGTATAAGGGTGAGCCAGCATAATTACTTATTATAATTATGTAAAATATGTTATCAATTTAAGGCCCTGATTTTGCAAAGATTTAAGCACCCCAGTAACTCTGCACACACGAACAGTTTCACTGACTTCAAAGAGGCTGCTCTTGTGTGTAAAGTGGCATAGGCACCTAACTCTTTGCAGGGTCAAGGTCTAACTCTGTAACTATTCTGAATCAGGCAAGTCTGACCCTGTGATACTTTTTGGCCTTTAAAATCTATGAATCTGTGAAATGAAAGATGCTACGTATAACAAAGCTTCCTATTGTATTGTGCAGATCCAGCTATTTTTGCAAGCAATTTTCTGCCTTGACCCCTTGTGGAAACTATATTACCTTGTTGAATTTCATCCACCCAGGCTATACCCAAGGTTCCTTTTCTGTGGTGTATATTATGTTAAGGGGTTTTTGACTGTTCGAAGGCTTTTGCTTTTTTACAAACACTCTACGCTTGTACTCTTTGCCCTGTTCTGGGCATTTTCAAATTACAAAAATTCATCCCCACAGCTTTTCTGAGTGCAAAACTGTATAATGTGGAACTCAGAAAAAAAAAGAGGATTTTATAGAAATATGTTCGTTTTCCAGAAGACATTGCTACTCTCAGGCTGTGTCTAGACTAGCCCCCAGCTTCGAAGGAAACATGGTAAGTAGGGTGTTGGGAAATTACTAATGAAGTGCTGCGGTGCATATGCATCACTTCATTAGGCTAAATCTTGCCCACGGCAACTTCAAAGTGTGAAACGTTGAAGTGCCGGCTTGCCCATAGCCAGGGGTCAGTCGCAGGTACTTTGAAGTCCCTTCAGAGGAGTGCGGGCATTTCAAAGTATCTGCAGGTAGCAAGCCGGCACTTCGAAGTTTCACACTTCGAAGATGCTGAGGGCGAGATTTAGCCTAATGAAGAGCTGCATATGCACAGCAGCACTTCATTAGTTATCTCCCGACACTCTACTTATCATGCCCCTTGGAAGTTGGGGGCTCATTTATACACAGCCTCAGTGATGAATTTGATAAGCAAACAGGGAAAGAGCTGCATACGTGGCCCACAGTATAGATATGTGGACAAAGCTGGCAGCGGACTCTGTTGCAAGGAAAATTTCCAGGACTGGTGTTCCTGCAATATAGACTGTGGTTGTGGGTGAGAATCCTCATAAGGTTGGGAGGTTGTCTGTTGACCTACGACCTATCCTTGATCAGGATGCCACACTCCAGAAGGCCCTAGATGACAGGCCTGTTCTCTCCTACAGACAACCTCCCAACCTTATGAGGTTTGCCAGCTTTGTCCACATATCTATTCTGGAGATACCATCACTGGACCTAACCGGGTTATTCACAGAATCACAGGCACATTCTCATGTTCCTCAACTAACATCATATATGCCATCATGTGCCAACAATGCCCAGATGCTTTGTATATTGGGCAGACTTCAAACTCTCTTAGACAAAGAGTTAATGGGCACAAAACAGACATAAAAACACTCCTGATCCACAAAACGGTCAGCCAGCATTTTAAAGGAGTGGGCCATTCTGTTAATGACTTAAAAGTTTGCATCTTACTGAAGAGGAATTTTCACAACACTCTTGAAAGAGAGGCAGCTGATCTCTCTTTTATATTCACATTCGACACATTAACACATGGTTTAAACCGGGATGGGAGTTTTCTGCATTATTATAGGGGCTTGTTTGCATACTTGGTTTAATCTAATTCTTGACTCCACCGCCCCCGCTTCCCCTCTACTCTCTGGTTTGCTCACCTTGATAATTTTTCTTCTGATTTGTCCACCTTGACTACTATTTTTCGTTCTCTATGCCTTAAATATTGAGTCTGTTCTGCTACAGCTATGGTCTGAAGAAGTGGGTCTGTCCCACGAAATAAATCACACTGTCCCATATCACCTAATAAATTATTTTGTTAGTCTTTAAAGTGCTGATGGACTACTCTTTTGTTTTGATAGTATATAGACTAGCACGGCTTTCTCTCTGTTACCAATAGTCTGAAGCTTTCACTACCACAACTATATTAAAGAAGAGAAAACCTGACTCTAGGTTCAAACCATTTTCAGGCACTGAATGACTGATTATGAGGTTATTCAAGGGAAAAAAGGAATGGATGGATAGCTTTTGGATTCTGAATAGCTGATATTCTGGAGCCTACATGCTCCAAATCTACTGTGACTGTTAAGTAGACCTCAACAAGCAATCAACAGTAACACTCGTACAGTGAAGAGCAGCTCTGTCTGTAGGAGCTGAGGGAGCTTGGCCCCTCAGAGCATTAATAATTTTCTGTGGCAAAAATCAGTGGTTTATTAAAAAAACAATGCTTTATGTTCTGGGCTATACAGTCAGCATAAAACCTGCCTGTAGTGGCTGGTGCTCACTGGAGGGAACACCTCATGGCCAGGTGGTGAGAACTTTAGTTACCATATCTCCACTCTTTCCCCCAGACCTCCTTTATGCCTGGTATCAATCTGTCTTCTTTGTTTGGGGTAGAGTCAACACTGAAGTCAGAACAGTCATCCCCTACCTCAATGATCTGCACCAAGGCTTAGCCAGAGCTCTTTAACACGGCCTATTCAATGAGCTGCACTGAGTCAGATATGCAGTTTTGAAGAAGACCTTTTCCCTAACTGCAACACTGTTGTCGTGTATAGTATGTGCTTTTCAGTCTGTCTGTCTGCAGAGTTTGTTCTATAATTGCACATTGTGAATGCAAAGTTTTAAAACATAGTAATCAAAAATAGAATATTTTCAAATACTACACCAAAAGAATGATAGAATATAATCCTGTATCTCACAAGTCCTCCTGTTTTTGCCCAAATCTCCCTAGAAGAGACTCTAAGAGATTTTTTCCATCAATTGATACACACTTTCTTATTATTCCTATAGAAACAGGTAGCTTGGGTATCCAGGGAATAATACACGTGCAAGAAATAGACTAGAAAGCTATAGTTTTGTTTATCTTAGCATAGTATGTGTACTTTCCCCCAAGCTTAATTGATTGCATTGATGTACATTTAAATACAACATGACTTAATAAATACAGCCATATCAATCTTTTAGAAACAGTTGTGCTTCAAAGTAAAAATTGTTTGACCAGAATCATTATAGCTTTTCTTAGAGGTGATCGTACTGGTGCTTACTGAAGTAGTAAGTTAAATCTGGAAATGAAGACTGAGACAAATCAGTATGAGATGAATAGTCCTGAGGGCAAGCTGGTTTCATCTGTAGCAAATATGTGTGCAAGAGGCAGAGATTTGCAGAATTCTACTGTCAAATTGGGTTGTACATGGTAACAATTAGTAGGACATTAAGTCACACAAAAACTGTGTAAAACAAGATTCCAAGAATGTCACTCTGTGTATTGCTCTGAAGCCTGTTATACCTATAAAGTCAGTGTGAAATGAGGGAAGCAGCTACAAGCACGGATGAATGTTCTTTTTTGTTCACAGTGTTAGTACCAGGTTTTATGGTCTGTTAGCATCAAATTTTCAAGTTCTCAGCCATTTTCTCACTTAACAAATTCCACTGCGTGGTAGCATATCTATGACATGCCGAGAATCCTAGACCATTGTGATATCAGCAGTAACTCTATCAATCATCACTTTTCCCACTGTTAATTTGCATTCAACAGTTTCATCGGTTATGTGGGAGAAAACTGCACAGCTGATGTATAACATGGTCAAAAAGACACATGTATGGCTAACTGACACAGGCACAATTTAGCACAAATCTCCCAGCAGAAACTCCCAGGCACAAATCAACACAATTATCCACACAACACGCCAAGCATACACAATAATCCTAAACACACAGAACCCCTCACTGCAGCACATATGCCTCCTTTGCCATCTGCACAAATCTACACAACATTCCCTGCACAGCAACACAATCAACACCCACAGTAACCCCAAACATCACTTTGAAACCTGTTTTGGGTCAGTATGAACCAATGGACAGAACTGCACATTGGCTATGTTTACACTACAGAGTTTTGTAGACAAAACTGGGATTTTGTCAACAAAACTCAGAGAGCATCTACACACAAAATGCATTTTGTTGACAGAAACTGTAGACAAAAAAGCTGTGTAGATGCCCTTTTGTTGACAGAGAAGATCAAACCATCAATACGCTTTTATGTTTAGATGCGATCCGTCTCTTCCAACAATAACTTCTGTAAACAGATACTTCTAGCGTAGACACAGCCCTTGAGAACATCACCAGGTTCAATCACTGGGATTGCCAGTCCATTACTATTCAATTTTTAAATTCTCAGCCAGTTTGAGTTTGACACACAATTTTAATAATGACACCTAAGCCACGTCATGGATTTTTAATTATTAAGACATTTGTAATTATTGCAAGTGTGTGTAAAAAGGAACAACCAATTAAAAAGTAAAAATGGATGTATATGAGACTGTTGTATCTTGCTGAAAAATGCATGTCTGTTTTGCTTCAAATATGGCAGCATTAGGGCTGCACAAATGTAAGTGTGATTTATTTATTTTTAGTCCCTTGGAGTCTGAGGCAAGAACACTTCCCATGTCCTTAAAAATCCTCGGAAACTCTTTCATGTCCTGCTGACACTCTTATTCCAGCCACTTATTGCCCCCAAGTGCAGCCATACTGTGCAATATGCTTTCTGTAGTAAGCTTAGATATTTGTCTAGGATTTTTAGGGTGTTGTAGTTTAATTTTCCATTCGTTTTCCCTGCGCTCTGATAGGCCACACCAACATTTTTGGGGTTGATGGATATTTTCTGGTCTCATGTTTGGGACTATTTTGGGATAGTGTGACAGAGTGGCTGCTCCCAGTAGGCTTAGCTTCGCATTACTGCTGGTTATAAAAGATCCCTGAAGACCTTTGCGAATGACAGGACCATTATCAGCGCATCCGGTCCAGAATGCACAATTAACAAATCCAGTGGGGGTGTAAGAAATCAGAGAGGTGAAGCTCACAGATTCTGTCTACCAGGCCACCAAGAGCTAGAGTCACCTTAGGGACAGGAGGAGGAAGTAAATCACATGAGTAGAACTCGCCAGAGGCAGCAGACATCAAGGCCTTGTTTTAAGAGGAACAGAACACCCAGAACATCACCAGATGGGTAGTCAATGGGAGCTGCAGACGCTCAGCTCATAAGAAACTCAGGCTCTGAATGCCTCTGTACATAGGGGAATAGGGAGGAATGAGCTCCACAGGGGCCCCTTTCTAGACTAGAGGTAAGCCACCTAAACCGTGGCTACAGCTACAGAGACATAGGTATGCAAGCTCTCAGCAAGCTAAAGGACTAAAAAGAGTAGTGTGGCCATGGCAGCAGAGGTTCAGACAGGTTTGTATTCAGCGTTGTGCAACCACTGGGCAATGTGGGGTGGGGGCTTTGGTGGAAGGTGAGCCTTCCCCAGCCACCACTCACATGCCTGTATCACACCGTGCAGGGATCCGGTGTAGATGTAAAGGGCTTGGGGTTCTGAACGCTGCCGCTGCTGCTGCCGTGGTAGCGATGGTGACAGCGCAGAGCCCTAGCACCTTTTAAAGTGCCATGTCCCCTTCCCTGCCTATCCGTGGACCCGGTTAGGTTTCTTATTTAAATGTCTGCCTTTAGGTAGCCCCTTTTGGAAAATCAGATTAAAGGGCAAATTTGGCTCTGGTCTCTGGAAAGGGTCTCTTGGAAGGTTAGTTCTGTGGCACAGGGCAGGCAGGATACAAGAGGCTGAACACAGTCATTTACACATTCTGTAGCAGAGTTTGATGTACATAAGGCCTGCTCCTCTTTTATGCTTCACACTGAACTTTGATCTCATCTGTTGCAGGCCAAGCTTTCGTCCATCCATGTGACCAGACTTCATGCATCTACGAAAACCCCATCTTCAGGTCACTTGAGGGGCTGCAAGGAATTTCAAGAGGGCCAAGATGGGAAATGCCACTGTCACATGAAGGCATGCAAAATATCCTCCCCAGAAGGCTCGGGATCAAATAGTAGATCAAACTCCATCCAGGAATTTTCAGAGTCCTTTGAGAAGCAACTGCATTTCAAATGCAAGCGCTCCGTTTCTTTGGTAGGTAACCACCATTACAGGGTGTGTAGTCCACATAAGACACAATGAGCCAATTTGTCCCATTGACTTCAGTGGGGTATACCCCGGATGCATATATCTTAAATTCGGTAGATTGTACAAACAGGCTTATAATGATAATACACTGTTAACCTGAACACTCATAATGTTGTGCAATTATCTATGCCAGTTACTGATGGGATGCCAAAATAAGGTGACTAGCCTAGAATGACAACGGCAGTAAGATATTTTGAATGGGCTCTCCAGCTGTGCCAATGAAACGTTACAATAGAAGATTTAAAACGTTGCTACTTTTTATGGCTGACCAGGTACCTGCTCACCTTAGCAGTGAAACACTGCCCTCATTCTCACAGCTACTGACCTTTTTAACCCTATAGGCTATGGTTACACTGGCGAGTTTTTTCGACAAAACCCTGGCATGTTAACAAAACTTGTGGAGCATGAACACACAAAAGGCGTTTTGTCAACAGTTTGTCGACAAAACTCAGCACTTTCACCGGCAGCGTTCTGCCTCTCAACCATGAGGCATAAAGCTGCTGTCGACAGATTCTGTTGACAAAAAGGCTGTGTGGACACTCTGGGGGGCCTTCTCTCGACAGACACGACATCCAGAACAATGGGCAGCCCTGTCTGCTGTGCTTCCAGGTGCCTGTTTTGTCATGAGAGCATCTGGGCAGTCTGGCCGCTCTGTCGACAGAGTGGAGCTCTCTTGCAATCCACTTTTAGTGTGTGGCCACACTGTCATCAGGAAATCTCTTCCAACAGTGATGTCTGTCAACAGATGGCTGTCATGTAACCATAGCCATAGAGTGTTGCAGTTGGTATGGCCCCTGAAGAAGCATAGGCATTTTCTACCTTTTCATTCTCAATGACACAATCAGGTACAATAGTTTTTGACTTTGCTCTATTTTAGAGCTCAGTTGTCCAGAATTTAATATAAGTTCTTGTTTAGCTATTCATATTAGCATTTTTATCTTCAAGGCCTTTCATAAGTGGAACACTGTCAACTTGAATCACACTGCCTCAGAATGGTTTTACTGCTTGTGACAAGTGAAAACTCAGATTACTAGTACTGAATAATTAGAGGGGACACCATTTCTATTTTATCAGTTTGGTTGCTTTGCATTTCACAATCCCTTGTATAAAGTTATTTCAGCTGTCTGTGGTGGTCTTTTATACAGCAATATGGCAAAGAAAGCCTCCTTTTACAAGAAGGAGATGCGATTGTAAAAACACCAAAAAATTTGTTGGCTGACTGTGGAGCAGACGTAGAAATTGAAATGACTTTTAACTCTTGTGATCTTTTGTTTTGCTAGATTTCAAGTTGATCCTGATTCAGAAAGGCATTTAAACAAGTGTCTTAAGCATGGGACTTCAGTGGGGCTAGTCTCATTCATTACATTCCCTAGGTAAACTCACATAATTCAGGGTTAGACATCTGCTTATATATATGTTGCTGAATTCAGCCCTGAAGAGGAGATTGGCTATGCGATCCCTTTTAAAGACCATAGCTGTTACAAGAACATTTCCAAGTTGTCAACTCTTATGATCCTGGCGGTGGCCCCATGCTGTTCCCGGGCAGGGTCCGGGCCTTTCCCACTTGCCCTCCGTGGTCGTACTCCCTGGCCTGTGGACAGGGCTCGTCTGGCTGCCAGCTGCTGGAGCTGTGTATACAGAAGGGAGCAGAAGAATGGACCATTAATCCTTGAGATGGCCCCTGCATCCCCACCCATTCCCTGCCCTCCCCATCTCAGGGGCCCTGCGATGTCCAGATCCCAGGGTTCCCCTCATGGGTGGCATGGGTACAGGCTCCCCTCTGCCCCTCTGTCCCTCCACAGCTGTGCAGTCCATGGTGCTGTCCTGGCTGCGTGGTGCTGAGTGCTGGGTGCCAGCCCCCTGTGGCCCATGGAGCACAGCCATCCAGGTTCCACATGGACTGGGGCCAGCAGCCGTATGGGTGGGCTGTGGCCACCTTGGGCAGGACCAAGCACCCCCTTCCCGGGTCTCAGGGCAACCAGCATGCATGACACCTACCTGAGGGTCCAGAAACTCAGGCGAGGCATGGGTGGAGGGCACCCGGCTGGATAACCAGGATGTGATGTCGATGACAAGGAACCCCTTGCTTGAGCCCTCGTCATTGCTGATGGTGTCAAGTCACCATACTCTCCATGGGTGCCTGGTGCCGGCCGTGATCCTCACCTTCACTCTCTGTCCCTGTCTCTGTCTTGGTCTCTGGCTCTACTGTGTCCAGGATGATGGCCGGGGGGTCCCACATCCTTGGACCCAAGGAAGTGGTTGAGTTCTTTGAAATAGGGGCAGCTGGTGGGCGCTGCTCCCGACCGTCCGGCCTGTCCCGGGCCTTGCAGTAGCGCTGGTGGAGCACTTTAACTCTCACCGGGTCCAGGGTGCAGGTGGGGTGGCCCCGGCCGGTGAGGCCCTTGGAGAGTTGCTCAAATGCCATGGCATTGTTGCACTGGACCCCCGTTTGATGGAGGACCCTCCTCATCCTCCCATAGGGAGAGGAGGTTCTGGAGCTCGGCCTCCATCCAGGAGGGGCCCAGCACTTCAAGGCCTGCCTCACCTCCTGGGAGGGCTCCCTGCTGTCCTTGAGGGGTCCCTCGGGTGTGCAGGGGTCTGGCTGACTGGCCATGGGGCCAGGGAGTGCGGGGGCTAGCTGGGGAATCACAGCAGGCAGTGGGCTGGAGAGCAGCTTGGGCTCCCTGCTGCCTGCATGTTCTCAGCTTCCTGCCTGAGGGTTGGTGGGAGCCTGAGTCTTTAAACACAGATGGACACTGGAACCATAGAGCTCTGCTTGTGCTGTGAGCAGCACTGCCGCCCGCCAGCTGACCGCCGCCATGGAGGACTCCCTCTTTCAAAAAAGCTGTCTGCAGAGCGTCTAAACTTGCTTTCTTTTGAAAGAGTCTTTTGAAAGGGAGTGCTCTTCCCACCACGGGACCGGAGGACTAACCTCGACAGTCATTAATTTCGAAAGACCGCAGTTCATGTGTTGATGCTCCATGGGGAATTTCGAAAGACGGGCTTCTTTCGATGTTACTTTTGAATGTACTTGCTAGTGTAGATGTGGCCTGGGAGTGTTCCCGGCTCATGAAGATGACAGTTATCGTGAGGATGATAATTATGGCATATAAGATTATTGTTATAGCTTCATATACATCTTTGTAATCTCTTCTCTCCCTTTAGGGACTGCCGAGCTTAGAATTTATTGAATTTTGGACTTTGCATTATCCATCTTTGCTTTTTCTTTAAGTAACCATTCTGGTTTATTTATTCCTTATAAGCATTGCCTAAGGCTATATAGTCAAGTGCCCAACACAGTAGAGACTGGATAAATGTTCTACATGTAATACACAAAGCTCTCACTTCTGACTGTATATTAGAAGGAAACTGAAAGTGTGTAGATAACAAAAGGATCTCCATGTGGGGGGTATACATGGGATATACTTTTCAGGCAATCTGATCCTTCAAGGTGCTGATTACTTCCAAAGCCCCTTGAAGCTGGTGCAAACTGAAGGTGCTCTGCACCATGCAGTATTGGACTTTAGGTGTCAAAAGTATAAGAGAGAGAACTTGGATTTGAGGTTTAGCCATGTGAATTCCTATTTCTTTGAATACTATGAAAGTCTTTGAGGTGCTATTCAATCCATCCCTCATGTTGCAACACAGGAAAGGTACATGAGGAAGAGGTAATCCTATTCAGCCTCATTCTCAGTGTATCTGTTCCTTCTTGAAAGTTGCATGGATGACAGCTAATAACCTACCACACCTGTGTTTGGGGAATCTTCTGAGCCAACAGAGAACATCATCGAGGAATGTGGAGGCTCCATTAAACCCTGGATCTAGTGAGAGAGTAGCCAGAGGCTGGGCTGAATTCCCAGGACTCTTCCTCCCTCAGGGCTGTTCAGATGGGTGATCCCATCCTGTAGGTGTGCAGCATACCAGAGTTATAAGGGAACATTTGTCGCACCTTGCTGACTTTTAGGGTGACTACTCTGGGGCCATGAGTTTGAGCCAGTCATGTTAATGCTGATTTGACAGAGGTAGGTGACCAGCATTTTTATAACAACTTTTTGATCAAATAAATTATGAGTTTTTGTCACCATCTGGGGTCTGGTTTCTAATTTTCTCAATTCTATTTGCCTTTCAGCAACCTGAGGGCATGGAGGAGAGAAGAGAGTGGACAAGGCTGCATATATCCAAGAGCTGGTCTCACAAGAAAGAGAGAGAGAAGAGGGAGCCAAAGAGACAGAGGGAGGAAGAAGAAAGTCCAGAGGCTCCTGCTGGGAAACAAGGCTAATAGCTTCCCTCTTAAACAGGCATTAACAAGGTGTATTTCTTCTGCATAAAAGGTTACAGTGAATTCATGCCTGCCGACGGGCATGTGTGAGGAGGGGGAGGGCAAAGGGAACAGTTGCTCCAGGGCCTGGTGTATCAAAGCGGCCTGGAGCTCCAGCAGCCCATACTGCTACTTTGGCCACAGTGGCAGCCAGAGCTCCAGGTCGCTTTGAAATGCCACAGCAGTGCTGCTTCGCCACTCTGCTCTAAGGCCACGTGGGGCCGGGGTCGTGGGCAGTGCCGCTCTCTACCTCATCACTCTCCACCATGCTCCCAAAGCCAATTCCTCGGCCCTTGAACTAATGCACCCTCCCACTTCTACCTCCATGCCTCACTCACCATCTACCTTAATCTCCCTGGTGCTGGTACCTCCAAACCCATTTACTATCTCACTTCCCCACTCCACACTTCCTGTGAGGCCTCACTGCCTCATTTCTGACCTTGTCTCTCTTGTCTCCCTGTAATCTAATGACTTCCCTGATAAAGCCAGATGGCTTTTCCAACTACCCCTCATCAAGCTGCGTTATTCAGGGAAGGTTGCCCTGAAGAACACAGCTGGGCGAGGGGATGTTGGAAAATAGCAGGAATCTGATCCATCAAAGCAGGAACGTCCAGGGAAAGGGTAGCAACCTCTTCCCCCCTTACCACTCATTCCCATCCATATTCAGGTTTTTACTGAATGAAAGGGTCGCTACCCTTTCCTTAGACATTTTGGTGGGAGTTTCCCCACAGTAGAGGGAAACCTCATCCCTTGGGAGAAGGGGCTTCTCTAGGTTCTTGGCTACAGCACTGCCCTTTGTGATCAGAACCTAGAGAAGCCCCTTCTCCCAAGGGATGAGGTTTCCCCGTACTATGAGGAACCTCCCACCAAATGTGGACAAGATTTCCTTCTGGGCACAGGAAAAATCTACCCAAGTGACCGGGCTTCCTTTAGCAGAGTGGAAAAAGAGAACTAGAGTAGTTCTTGAGATTCATCAGTGCTATTAGCCAGGATGACCAGGGATGGTGGCCTGAGTCTCTGTTTGCTAGAAGCTGGGAATGGACAACAGGAGATGAATCACTTGATAAGTACCTGTTCTGTTCATTCCCTCTTGGCCACTGTTGGAAGACAGGATACTGGGCAAGGTATGGGTGTTCTTATTTTTTTACAAAAGCCTGGCCATTGTGAGAAGGGCTTCCCTAGAACTTGACTATAAAAATGGGGACTGGATAACACTCTTAAGCTACGTCTACACGGGTATGCTACATCGAAATAGCTTATTTTGATGTAGCGAAATTGAAATGAGCTATTTCGATGAATAGCATCTACACGTCCTCCAGGGCTGGTGCCATCGACGTTCAACGTCGACGTTGGGCAGCACTACATCGAAGTAGGTGCTGCAGGGGAGCGTCTACACACCAAAGCGGCCCACATCGAAATAAGGGTGCCAGGAACAGCTGCAGACAGGGTCACAGGGCAGACTAGCACTTCCAGAGCAACAGCAAGCCGCTCCCTTAAAGGGCCCCTCCCAGACACACTTGCACTAAACAGCACAAGATCCACAGAGCCGACAACTGGTTGCAGACCCTGTGCATGCAGCATGGATCCCCAGCTGCAGCAGCAGCAGCCAGAAGCCCTGGGCTAAGGGCTGCTGCACACGGTGACCATAGAGCCCCGCAGGGGCTGGAGAGAGCGTCTCTCAACCCCTCAGCTGATGGCCGCCATGGCGGACCCCGCTATTTCGATGTTGCAGGATGCGGATCGTCTACATGTGCCCTACTTCAACATTCAACGTCGAAGTAGGGCGTTATTCCCATCTCCTGTTGGGGATAACGACTTTGACGTCTCGCCGCCTTACGTCGATTTCAAATTCAAAATAGCGCTTGCCACGTGTAGACGTGGCGGGCGCTATTTCGAAGTTGGCACGGCTACTTCGAAGTAGCCGGCTCGTGTAGACGCGGCTTTAGTGAAGATGGAAGGTTAATGACACTATACACAAGAGTCAATTTTTTTCATTGTCCTGTGATTTTCCACGATTAGCAAATATCTCATTACTTTAAAGCAAAGTAGAGCTTTAAGTTTGAATATCCAATCTTTTAAACGTTTAGGTTTTCCATAAAACTTTTAAAAAACTTAGCTGCATCTTAACTTTTGTTTGGGAGTATAAAAGAGGTGATCTGTAGTTAGTGTTTGTATAATATTCTTCCTTTGTATCAAATGTTATAAAATAATAAATACAAAGATGTGCCCATTTACAGCTGTCATTGATGTGTTCCTTCCATGTTCAAGCTGAATGTTCACAAAGTCCCTCTTTCATGCAGAACTGCCAGCCAGGTGCAATTTTCTTTAACTAAAAGTTGAAAATTACATTACACAATTTAGGACACAAGCTGTTACAGCTACCATGTGCGCTGTACTTTGGACCTTTTGCAATTCCTTTCCAGTATACTCCTCAGGTGGCAGGCTTCACCGCTCTCTGGGGGAAACCTGAAATTCAGCCCTACTTGGACTGGTTTTCTGGGTTACAATCCAGCTGAATCCCAACCATATTGATGATACAGATCCAGCTCAATTTGTCTCCTCAAGAAAATTCCAGTAGCATGAGACCAGTGGCTGATTCAAATTATTCAAAACTGCTTTGTCTTTCAAATGAGTGTAGTGTTTATTTAGCAAAGGACAAACAAAAATCAGGAAAAAAAGGCCTATATACCAGGTCTTACACAAAGCTTAATTATGAATTGCACCTTGAAATAGATATGGGAAGCTGATCTGGAAAAACAAGTCCTGTGTTTTCACAAAATGTTCATTGACAACTCGTATGAATGAAATGAGATAGTTTTAAAACAAAGATGTCTACCCCTAGACCTAAAGGAGAACTAGCTAGCTCTAGCAGGAGGTGTTTTAGCGTCTCTGTGAGTTATTCACTGTGCTATGTGTTAGTTATGTGTGAAAGTGTTCCCTTGTTCCTCAAGAAGCAAGGAATGTCTAAGGAAGACACTCTCCCATCAACCTTCCCGTTAAGACAGACAAGTTAGCCGAACATAGATACGTTAATTTTAGCTAAGCAATTGGTGTAGCTAAAACTGTGTATCTGTGGTTGACTTCTGTGTCTAGTGTTGACATATCCTACGTCTACACTACAAAATAAAATTGAATTATTGAGGTCAACTTTTTATCACTAGATTTTTATAAAGTCAAAGATGTGTCTGCAAATGTCCAGAAGGTTGATGTAGCGTGTCTCCATTGCCTTACCTAAGTTCGAGTGCATCAGCAATGCATTGTGGGTACATGTCTCACAGTGCCTGTTGCCCCATTGCATTCTGGGGTTTTGTGCCAGTGGCTTATGGGAAAACATGTGCCACAAGTACTTGTGGGTGTCTGATGTCATCATTCCAGAGCGCAATGCCCCCATCCCCTACCACTGGAAAACAAACGGACAGCCCAAGGAATTTTGCATAATTTTTCAGGCTGTTTTCCAAAAGCCTGCCCCTGGCTCATGCCACTGCATGGCACTAGCATGGATCCTGAACAGCTCAGAGTTGTTGCACGGTGTGTCATGGCCACTTCCCAAAGTATTCTGCAGTATTTTGTGAGACAAATCCAGGATAAGATGGATGTGGAGGATTTGGATGTTGATAGTGAAGAAGTGAAGAACAGGAATGCAGAGCTGCTGGCTGCCCTGGATGCATTGCTTGCAGTGGAGTGCCCATTCTGGAGACATGAAACCAGCATGCTTGTAGGATCGCATCATTTTGGAAGTCTGGGACAACCAGCAGTGGCTTCAGAACGTCCACATGCACAAGGTCACTTTCATGGAACTTTGTGATTTGCTTTCCTTCACCCTGATGCGCTGTTATACCAAAATGAGACCTGCTTTGACAGTTCACAAGCGAGTGGCAATTGCTCTGTAGAAATTTGCAATGCCCAACATCTCCTGGTCAATGGGAAATCAATTTGGGGTGGGCAGCTCTACAGTGAGGACCACGATGATGCAGCTAGCCAATGAAATCTATGACCATCTAATGCAGAAGACCAGGATTCTGGGAAATGTGCAGCACCTAATGGACGGCTTTCCTGCTATGGGGTTTCCTGACTGCGGTGGGGTAACAGATGAGACACACATCCCCTTCCTGGCCCTGGACCACCGAGCCTCAGAGTACACAAACCACAAGGGGTACTCCTCCATGGTGTTGCAGGCATTGGTGGATCACAAAAGTCATTTCACCGACATCTACTTGGGATGGTCAGTAAAGGTGCATGATGCGTGCAACTTTAAAAATTCTGGTATGCACAGAAAGCTCCAGAATGGGACTTTCTTCCCAGAACAGAAAATCAAGATTGGCAACATGGAGATGCCTGTAGTGATACTGGGTGACCTTGCTTACACTCTGCTCCCTTGGCTCATAAAACCATTCACAGGTACCCTGGATTGCAGCATGGAGCACTTCAACTACAGACTGAGCAGGTGAAGAATGGCAGTGGAATGTGCCTCTGGCCATTTAAAAGTGAGATTCAGGTGCTTTCTGACCCATTTGGACTTTTGCCAAACCATCCCCACCACAGTTGTAGCATGCTGTATTCTACATAACTTTTGCAAATCAAAGGGGGAAAATTTCACACCAGACTGAGTTGCAGAAGTAGATGTTCCGGGCAGTGCTTATGTACAGTTAGACACAATGGCACTCATCAATGCAAATGCAGTAGGAACAGCAATCGGATGGGCTTTGAAAAATACCCTTATGAATGACCAGACAGCCACATGAATCTGCTGCATTTAACTATTGTGATACCACACGCAACTCCCCACAATGATGTGTGCCTGACCTTTACGAAAGTACCTCCAACTTCACGCCACCCCATGTGAACCAATAAATGACACCGTTGTTTTTAGAAAACCATTGTTTGTATTTAGAGGGGGAGGGTTAAGAGGTAGATAGGAAAAAGAAGGGAATCCTGGAACACATGTGGTGAAATGTGAGCTTTTTGCCGTGTGGAGAGGTTCTGTGCATGGAGCAAGAGACTGTCCTTGCCCTCCCCCTCTACTTTTGGGGACCCCGATAGGGGGAGGGTCAAGCCATATCAAGGGGAGGCTAGGCAACAGGGTGTGGAGGCCACATAATGAATCCTGTGGTGGGTGTTCTTCCGTAACTCCAGCACGGAACACAGGCTCTTGGCTTGCTCTCTGCTAGCCATCAGGTGCTCTTCTGAGTCCTTGTTCCTGCACTGGAGCATTGTTTACTGCCACTGCTGGGTCCACCTTCTGCTTTGGCTTGCTCCCTGTCTACCTTTTCAAGTTACTGCAGGATGAGGTACTGTTTGGATCTTTTCTTTCACCCCATTGTAGCAACCTTGTCTCCCACACTCATGCCGCCTGTTTAAGACAGTGAAGGTCAAAATCAATTTTTAAATGTGACACAAAGTGCTTACCTTTAGAGTGAATCGGTCTCTATCTGACCCATTACCCATCATTACAACTTTTGTTTTCCAAAGCCAAAGCCCAGCAGTCATGTGTGGTGGGGTGGAAGGGTTCACACCTACCAGATGCATGGTGGGATGTGTGTGTGGGGGGTGTCTTCCCTGTAAATTGTAAACTGCAGAAAAAAACTTTCTCGATGGCTCCTCATAAATCCTGTGCAGGGGAAAAGCAATTTACTTCAGGGAAAGCCCACGCTGGACATGCTGGTGTCTGCGAGCTCGACCCACACAGCCCTGCAACTGTGTGGCAAGGGTGCGGGTTTGAGCTCACTGGACACAGGGCAGGGTGGGTGAGGTGGGTATTCCTGGTAAACAATAAAGTGCAGAAAAAAAAATCTTTCTCAGTGGCTTCTCATAAATCCTGTGAGGGGAAAAGGCCATTTAAAGGAGGGAAAGCCCATGCTGCACATGCCAGTGTCCAGGAGCAGGGTCCACACAGTCTGGCAGCCGTGTGGCAGGTGGGGAGGGTTTGAACCTGCCAGACACATGGCAGGCTGGGGCAGGGAGTCTTCCCTGTAAACTGTAAAATGCAGGGGAAAAAAACTTTCTCAGCAGCTCGTCATAAATCCTGCGCAGGGGAGAAGCCATTTAAAGTAGTGAAAGCCAATTTTTAAAGCAGTGGGTTTGCAGGGGAGAAGTCCAGGAAAGACTGCCAGCTGCGCAGAGGGGAGAGATGGAGAGCCCACCAGCCATGTGGTGCTGCAGGACAGTCCTGGGAAACGTAAATGGCCAGGGAGCAATGTGAAAACTCTAATGAAACTTCCCGTGCCAATTCTAGGTTGCCAAAAGAGATAACAGCCTCTTAAGACTAACAGAGAGTGAAAAAGAAAATATGTTCATGCTCTGTGAGCACAGGGCTAGAAAATTTGCCAGAATGCTGTGTGGTGCCATGATGCCAGATTACTTATTGGTTGCCTGGTTTGGCAAGGTGTGCTATCATGAAAGCTGCAATAAATCAGGCCTCCCCAAAAACCTCATGAGAAAAATAAAAGGGTATCTGGCTGAGAACTTTATAGAGATCTCCAAAAAGAAGCACTCCATCCTCAGAAATATTAATAAGCCGCTCTAAGGGGCACAGAGCCACCATGCCTGAGCAGCAACCCACTTGTAGCAGTTTAAAAAATGTGCTCCACAGAAGTAAGCCAATAACCCAACCCAGCCACAACCTGCTTGTAGCATTCTAAAAAGTACTCACCAGAAGAGCACTCTGCACCATTGCTGGACCCTGGAGCCTCAGGTGTTGATGAGGGGACTGGGTCAAGGTCAAGGGTGTTGAAGAACACCAGGCTGGCAGGATCAGCTTCATCAAGCTCCCGCTGAATGTCGGTGTCATCCTCTGTATCAGCCTCCTGCTCACCCTCAGCTCCCACTGGAGTCCCGAGGACGGTCTCCTGAATAGTTCTTGTTCACCTTGGAGAGCATAGTCGGGTCCCTCCCAAGCATGGCGTTCAGCTGCTCGTAGTAGTGACGCGTCTTGGGAGAACAGCCAGATCACCCGCTGGCTTCTCTTACTTTGAGATAATTCTGCCTGAGTGCCTTTATTTTGACACAGCACTGCTGAGAGTCGAGGGCATAATCTTTCTCAATCACGCCCCATGAAATCTTCTCCTAAATGTCCATATTTCACTTGCTGACTCGCAGTCTGCGCATCACTGATTCTTCACCCCACATAGAAATGAGATCCAGGATCTCACTGTGGCTCCATGCTGGAGCTCTTTTGCGACCCTGAGATCTCAGGTCAGAAGAACCCTGAGTAGTCATGAGGGCTAGATGGCCAGAAAACCAGTCATTATCACAGAATCTGCAATTACCCTAACATCCACCAATGCCCTGGCAAACAGACAGGACTTGTAGCATGTATTATACACCAAAACTCAAATGGGCTAGGCTGAGAAGCGAATTTTAGTCTCAAGGGACCTTCACAGAGAAGCAGTCCCGTTTCTTTAAAACTGAGACAGCTCCAGCTTACTCTCTATTTAAATAAACCAGGTATTGATCTCAGTCATCACAGCACACATTTATATTTACATTAGGACTGTTCTATATTGGTTTGGTTATTTACATCCAGTTTAAGGCTCTGCTACACTATCAAGTGCTTAATCAGTAAAGAAAGAGGTGCTAAGGCTCAAGTAATTATGTGCTGGGACTAAGGAATTTTTTTTTCTTCCATAATTGAAGCAGAAAGTCCAGAGGTGCCAGGGCTGTGAACTACCAGGCCTAGAGGTGCTGGGGCTCATCTTCAGCACAGATTAAGTAACGACACTGCCAGAGTAGTATAAATTGATTTTTTCAAAAAAGAAGCAGACCAGAAGACTGACCCAGTGTAACAGCCAGTTTGTCTGTCTCTTTCCCTTCTCACTGACCTTCCTTTGCTAGTTTATAGGAGGTTATACCTGCCCTGTGGAGCTGATGATCTGGACTCCACTCTTCATGGGAGGAAGATCACTCTACAATCCAGGTTGCTGCCAATCATAAGCCTAGTATGGCTCCTCCTGAGCTGTCAGTAAACACAGCTTCCCCAGCAGTGTCTTGTTGCCAAAACCATGCAGAGAACAGCCAGGAAGTAGCTGCAAAAGGTGCTCCGTAGCTTTATCCACCACCAGCTCAAATATTTTCAAACATGACTGTCCTTGTCCCTGCTAATGACACAACGGTGCTTAACACTGAGCTGGTTAAATTTGGTTAGTTAACATATTTTCTAAGATGATGCATTTTCCCATGCAGACAAGGCCTTGAAGACAATAAGGAGATGTATTACAATTGTACTCAGCAGCAAGGTTACGGAGATCTTCTAGTCCTTCCTGCATAGCATGCAGGACCTTAAGATGAGTTTATTCTACCCACAGGGCTGAAGTATGAATCAAAGTGGAGTGCTGCTTCTGCTCTGCAGCTTTCAGGGAAGAATTGCTGGATGTCTTTCACCTAGACACTTCATGAATGCCAGGCTAACTTATTCAGGCCGGGTTCTAAGCCCAGAATTTGGTCCTTAGGAGACAAACTGGCTCACAGATCTACCCAGCAAATCTCTGCTGATATTTTGTTTTCCCTGGATGTGCAACATGCCAATAAAAGGGCTTCCACAGCAGCTGTAAACTTGGTGGATCTGGTCCCAGGAGGATCTCTTATATGGAGAGCCCTGGATGGCAGAGAGCAGCCCATAATCTAATGATTTCTACAAGCGGCAGGAGAGACCCAGCTCTATTAAGGGCAGCCACAGGATTGGGACGTTGTGCAAAGCCCATCTTTGTGTCCCTCTCCTCAGCTATGACAAGTGCTATTCATCCATAGTTGGAGACCTAGTCATTTGATTTAATAGATTTCTTTATGTGTGTGGTAAGTTCAACCCCAGGTCAACAGAACTCAGATCTCAGCTGTAAGGTAAGTAGACCTCATATGTAAAGCCACTCTTTGGAGCCATCCTATGACTGACCGTGATTTAATGTTCCTTTGAAGGATGAAGATTCGGATCTATGTGTTATTTGTCATGATGATCTCAAGACCGGCAGTATAATAATACTTCACTGCATGCACAGCTTTCACAAAGAGGTACTGCAAGAAACTTGGGAGGGGGGACCCTATTCCTTGTCATTTAGTTTACCTGGAAGAGGAAGGTTGCATATATGACCGGCCGTGACAGCAGCTAGTCTTTGAGTAAGCCCCTTGTGCTGTTGGTTGAGACAGTTATATGTGTAGAAGCTGCTGCACAACCTGATGCTCTTCCTCCACTGGATGAATTCCCCAGTGTCCAGATAAGAGGCCTCAACAAGAGCTTTGTACAAAAGGAAAATTCAGGGCTGCATCACAGCCCCGTCGATCAGTTGACTGAAAAATAATTATAGAGAAAGGAGGGAGCAGAGGGTGGGGCAGATTGGGATGATGCAAGGGATAAATAGGTTTAACCTCCATGACTCAGGTTCAAATCTGGCCCTGGACAGAAGTGGCCCAATCATTGTTATGAATCTGCTGAGAGTGAAAGAGTTTGCTGGGTTTGGTAGAATCCTGAGTGGACTGATCACGTACGGGAATTTACTGATCATGCCTCTCAAGATTCCTGTTGGATGACTGTTGGTGCAACAAGCCTGGATTGCTAACTTTCTCCTTCTCTTGTTTTTCTCTTCCAACAGTGTATCGAAAAGTGGCTGCTAAAGAAACCCACCTGCCCAACTTGCCGCATCCATGTGCTGGAGTCAAAGCCTGTTTTAGACCTTCATCAGCCGGGATGAAAAGAAAGCTCAGAAGGACTCCATGAGGAATCATTCAAAGCTCCATTTAACTTAGAGAAGAGAAAAACAACAACAACAACAACAACAAAAGAATTTTCATGCCTTAGGTCACAGAGTACAAGCTAGTTATTTTAATGCTAGAAAAAAATTATAATGACCAAAAATGACTTAAATTAAAACTAACTAAATCATTCTGCCTAGATGTGCCACTGCAACACGCCAATGTTCGTGGGAAAAAGAGTGAAAAATATTGCTTTTGCAATTGTACATACAACTGTAAATAAAAATCACACATTTGCTACAAAAAGAAATAATTTAATAGTGACTTTCACTCATTTTCGTTAAGCAGATGGATGATACAATTACAGTAGAACCTCGGTTTACGTATGGGCTGCATTCCCGCACACCCTCGTGTGACTGGAATTTTGCGTAAGTGGAGGAGTGGCTTTTTCCCCTGGCAGAATGCATGTGCTGCAGCTGGGGAAGCCACAGGAGCACTTCTTGAAAGGTAAGTCTGGGAGTGGGGGAGGGTGCAGTTGAGGAGGGTTAAGCCTGGCGGTGGGCTGGGGCAGGAGGATTAATCCTGGGGTGAGTTAGGGATGCAGGGAGGTAGGGGGGTGGAGTTGAGCTGGAGCCACACAGGGTGGGAGGGGGTGAGCCATTGCCACGTGTGGGGGTGGTGAGCCGGAGCCATGCTTGGCTAGTTTGAACTAGGGTGGGGAGGTTAAGCCGGAGCCATGCATGGGGGTGGTGAGCCGGTGGGGGGGCTGAACCGGGGTGTGCAGGGTTGAGCCAGGGCCGGGCAGGGGTTGAGTTGGAGCCTTGCATGAGGGATGGTGAGCCAGAGCCATGTGTGTGTGAGTGAGAGAGAGAGAGAGAGAGAGAGAGAGAGAGCGTGCACCAGAAGTTTGAACCGGGGTGAGGGGGTCAAACCGGGGCTACATGCAGGGGGTGGTGAACTGCAGCCAAAGCTGTGTGCAGGTGGTGAGTGGGGCTGGAGGGGGAATTGAACTGGGACCATGCAGGTCGGGGGTGTTGAGCCAATGCCAGGGGAGCAGGATTTTGAGTTGCACTTAACTTGCATTAATGTGAGTTAAGCGCAACTCAAAATCCTGCATTTTGAGGGTTTACTGTACTGGACAACAGAGGGAACTCTTGTATCCATAGAGAAAATTAAGTGACACACTTGCATGAAGTTAAAAATTAATTACAGTGTCACTGAGGGACTCTGGCTTAACAGCTGTTACAGTGAAAGCAGGGGTAGTGATGCCTACACCCTCCCTACAATATTCTTTTTTAATCTCATTGTCTTAATCTAATTCATCTTTTGGATTCTAGGTTCCCATGTTTGTTATAAAAACCAGTTGACTTGTTGGTTGATCAGGTCACACAGCCCTAAGCCAGTTGAAGGACTTATTTTAAAAACATTGCTTATGTAAAAGTCACTTCTAGAAAACATATCCACAGAATACAAGTCCACTAATAGGCTATGTTTTCAGTGCAGAGCTATTTTGGGATATCTAGGGATCCGAAAATAGTAACTCTGTGTCTAGGAAATGCACCCAGTATTTCGAAACATTTTTAAAAATACCAGGCACACTATTTCAGTATCCCTTTACCCCTTGTTGCGAGAGGGGTAAGGAATGACTCGAAATTGTGCTGTCTTTCAAAATTTGGCACTGTGTAGATGGCACCAAATCCCAAAATAACCTATTTCAAAACTGACTCGAAATAGAAAACACAATTTGAGTAGCACTAACTGTGTATCTTATTTTGTGTTAGAGGCACAGTGCGGACATAGTGATAGTGTTTAAATTATGGCAGATATAGTGATGCAAAATGAGAAAGGAAAGAAAAATATTATAGTTATATGCAATTCAAATCTAAGGCTGCCTCTCGGATCATGTATCCCGTAAAGTCAAATTATGCCCTTGAATATGCATGTAGGATTCTCAGTGGTACGGATGAGAGCAGTACATGGGTCCCAGGAGAGAAGCAGGCCTGTTGCTTAAGGATTGCAGCACACATTGAATTAGTGAGTAGAGGATATCACTGGTATGTCTACAATTGTTCTCCATCAATGTTCACTGATCACTAAATCATTATGGCTGTGTCTACACTTACAAAAAACTTCAAAATGGTCATGCTAATGGCCAAATCGAAGAATACTAATGAGGCGCTGAAATGAATATTCAGAGCCTCATTAGCATGCCACTAGCCATGGGAATTAGAAAGTGCCACGGTTCACTCGCCCACAGCTCATCTACATGAGGGTCCTTTTCGAAAGGACCCTGCCAACACTGAAATCCCCTTATTCCTATCAGCTGATAAAATCTCTGGGGACATCAAATCTCAGACATCAAATCTCAGAGGTCAAATTCTTCCATATCTCACTGATAAACTTGAAATATGACAGTCCTCAAGAATCACTCCTATTTTCCATGTTGTTTAATGCACTGTACTTATTAGATGTTCGGGGAAGATCGGTCCAAATTGCAGAGCAGAACTTCATCAGGAGAATGATAGTACACATCCCCTCCTATTTGGTCTCTCCTCTGAGAGAATCCTTGAAAGAGTGCAGGCATTGTGTTCCATCAGAGAGATTTTATATTGAGAATAGGAAATATTTATTTTTCAAGGTAGTATGTTTTCGTCAATATTCACAGGAGACCCTCAATTTTATGAACAACAGTCGTTTGAAAAGCCAGTTATATGAGCCATTTTTCCTAGCCACAAAAGAAATCACAAAGCAAATATCTTGAAGAAAAAGTCAACTTCCCTTCCCGTGCTCATGCCCCCAGTGCATTAGACATCACTTTGGTGTGGTTTGGAAGACAAGAAGAAAGTGGGATGTGCACTACACTGCAACTTATGCGCCATACTTGTTGTAATCTTAAGATGTTCAATTTTATGAATGTTTTGATTTTGTGAACTCTTCAGTCCCCAATACGTTACTAAAACAGCGTATCTATTGTACATCTTCAGAAGCAGTTGTTTCATAAAGCCACTCACCGTAGCAATGCTTTTGACAAAGAAGAACATTTTCCTACCTGACTATCTAAGTTGAGTATCTGTTGCTTAGTAGATTTATCCATGATTTGTGTGAGATTCTCACAGTTCTTCTTGTCTTAACAGTCAGGTGGATGGACATTTGGTACTCTAATTTCACTCCATTATCATTCACAGAAAAACTGCATTGCTTATGTTCTCTGATCACACATCCTCTCTCTTCATATCTAAACACAATTTCTGTGGTTGTTCTCTAAAAATATAATGGGTGAAAATCAGAAAAGCTCATCATAAATTTCTGTATCTCTCCATTCATGAAAATATAAAGTGAATCTGTTGCTGTTAATATATTCCATAGGAAATTGAGGAGAATTAAGCTATACTGCAGATTAAAACCTTGATTCTGCAAACACTTACACAAATGCTTAACTTTACTACCTAGAGACGTTCCAGTGAATAATTTGTTTTCAGGTTTTGGGGCCTATGCTAATTTTTTTTCTATCAAATAAACTAACAAATCTCTTAAGCAACTTATAGGAGGGAAAGGGCATGAAATACAGTTAACTTTATTAAAAGACATCATTTGAAAAAAATTAGCAAAGTGGAAATCAAAATAAAACAAAAATAGAATAAATTTGATAGTGGATCTTTACTTATTTTAAATGGTTTACAGAAGGATTGCTGCCTGGGAGTTTAAGCCAGGACTGAACATCAGGAGTTAGAGTTTTCATTCCTATCTCTGCCACTGACCGGCTGAATGATTTTGCTCTGGTTTTTTTACCTCTATGTGCCTATTTAGAAAATCCGTACTATGAGTACTAGTTGTTACCTATTATTCCAGGGCATTGCAAGGCTTACGATTCCATCACCAAACTTTTTTGCTAGCCAGAAAACATGCTGAAAAATCTAGGATGTTACAGTACCAGTGATAAAGGTCAGAGGGTGTTGCATCAATTGGATTGTTTTATCATGGGTGATGTCATAAAATAATGAAGTTCATTCTTCTCTGTAGCATGGCTACAAACATTTTTCTCACAGGCTATGTCTATACTGCAGGGTTTTTTGCATATTGTTTTTTTTTTTTTTTTGACAAAACAGCCATTTTGTCAACAAAACCTGGAGGGTGCTGAGATTGCAAAGTGCATTCTGTTGACAGTAAGTCAACAGAACAGAGTGGTTTTGTCAACAGCAGTATCCCTCTCGCAATGAGCAAGAACACTCTGTTGAAAGAGATATGTCAACAAAAGGAGAGTGTGGATGATCCAGGGGAGGGGCCTTCTGTCAACAGAAGAGGCCTCTGGGATGCTACTCAGGTGCCCCAGTGGACACCCTATTCACAACAATCAGTGCTTTATGGTTCTTGCCGCTAGGCCTTTTTTAAAGCCACAAGAAGGCCAGGGAACCCAGTGGCAGGAAGCGGAGAGCACGGGAACAGCCAGGTAGCACACCGCTGCCTCCAATGTGCTCAGAGCTGCACCCGGAGCACAGATGGCAGAGCCACAGGCACCCTAAGACCCTCAAAGGAGCAGCCCCCTCAGTGCTAGGACCCTCCCCAGGGCTCTAAGAGGCATGCCCTTTGTAGTCTGGGGCAGAGATCAAGGGCCTCCAGGATCTATGGGCCAAGGAGGAGACACTGCAAGACCCCAGGGCCAGGCCAAATGTGGCCACCCTCGCCACACCCTTGAGCAGGTCAGGGCCAAGGTAAAAGAACTATGGCAGGGTTACATCTGGGTCCAGGATGCCGTGGGCTGCTGGGGGGCAGAACCAGCCACCTGCCCCTATTTCCGTGAGCTACACTGGATCGTGGAGGGTGGGGGGAACATCACCCCGCACAGCCTGAGCTTGGATTTACAGCTCGATGCCCCCCATCGTTGAGTTTGAGCTGAGGAGGAGGTTAAGCCTGAGGAGGGGCACCAGTGGGACCCGACGAGACTGGCAGCTGCGTGATCGCCCTGGATCGGGTCACCGGAAACCAGGAGATCTCCAGGGCCTCCTTGGATGTTGCGGATGGTTCCTCAGGCGAGTGCCCGGTTTGTCACACATCCCACGGTGTGGGAAGTAGATGCAGATGGTGCAGGGTGCAAGCGTCGCTCGTCTGGCTCGGGCGGGACCCCACCCTGTGGACCCAGCACGTGGTACCATGTGCAGTGGTGGTGTGCCTTACGCAGACCCAGCAGACAGCCCCTGGGCACAGGTGGCATTCTGCTCCCAGGCTTGAGGGAGGCCAGACGAGCGTCAGGCCCTTGGGATGGCGGGGGTGACCCTGCCAGCACCTGCCATGGCTGGAAGCAAGCTAGCCACAAAAGCAATGGCATGACCCTGGGCACGTCAAGGGCTGCTGCACCCAGCACATGGGTATGCCTCCCTGTGCACAGCAGCATACACTCCCATGGGCAGTGGTACAAGCCACAGGTGTGTGACAAACCCCACAGAGGGCCAGGCTGTGCTCGGCTCCCCCGTCACCCATGAGAGGACCCCTCTGTAGCTGGACACCCCCCTTGGCCACCAGCATGTTGACCTTGAGGAGGGGAAGGCAGCAGTGACCAGCATGGTCCCATAGGCACCTTGGAGTCCCTGTGCAGCAGGGCCCACTGTGCAGGCCACACATGCCTTTGCTCCTGGGACATCCCCATCCCTTAGCCCGGGGGGTGTCGGTCGCTGCTCAGGGGCTGTGTTGCATGAATGGCCGACTGTTTCTCTCTCCTTGTGTTCTGCACACCCACACCAGCACCAGCTGAGGTCCGGGCCACCCCCATGTCACTGCCATGCTGCCACCCAGAGCCAGAGGAAGAGGTCACGGGTACAGGGAGACATCATGCGCCAGTATGCTGAGGTCCTGAAGAACATGCAACAAACTCTCGCCTACTGTGTGCAAGGACATGGGTGTGGGACCAGCTAATGTCCTGCTGCGATGCCATAACCATGGTGTGGTGGCACATGCTGGCCCAGCCACCTGCTGCTGTCCCCGCCAACCTTCAGCGGCCTGCCCTCCACCTGCATGCCAAAACTGCAATTGCCTTTTCAGTTTTAACAAGGTCCTTTTTTATACACATATTATAATACCACCTTTAATTACACGATCACATCCTATTGGTTCCCCCAATAGCACCTCCGTCTACAGTGTTTAGAGAACAAATTGGGTCTGCTAATTCACTGTGTGGCTTCAGGCCTTATTTGCCATTCAACTCCATTCTTAATACAGAAATATATATTTTTTTTCATTGACACTTGTATAGTACTGTCAGCTATAGTATCTGAGTGCTTCATACATATTAATCTTCACAACACCCCTGGAGTGAGATGGTATCTCCATTTTTCTCAGAGGGACTTGAGTAACAGAAATTCAGATAAAAATTACCCATTAATTTTGTAATATGTCTAAGACCTGACTCTTTGGGGAGTATTTTGTATTTTATATCACTTTATAAAGTTGAACACACAGCTCCAAAGAATTTCAATGGAAGTCATGAGTCATAGCACTTCTGCAGAACTGATCCCAGGTATCTTATACTGGACACTCAAAATTAGGAACCCACAATTAGTGACCACCTGTGAACATTTTGGTTTAAGGAATTTGCCTACAACCACACGTGAACTTTGTGGCAGAGGCAGGGACAAACCTAATTCTTCTGTATGTCATTCTACCGCCTTCCAAGTTTTGCACAAAATAAGACAGGCAGCCAACAGACAACCCTCGATTCACTACACAACCCTGATTCTTCACCAGAGCAAGATGATCCTGTGTGCCAAATGAAGCAAATGTTTCAAGGGCGGAGGTCAGAGTATATTATTTATGATCCCAGACTGTAAAATAACACACACACACACACACACACGGTCTGAATTAATGTTGCACAGGCAACTATAAAGCCAGCATTTTCTAACTGCTGGACTTTGCAACCCTAACTTTCTCTTCATGTAATAGAGGGGTAGCCGTGTTAATCTGTACTCCAGCAAAACAAAGCAGCAGAAATGTAGCACTTTAAAGACCAACAAAATGATTTATTCAGTGATGAGCTTTCATGGGACAGACCCACATATTAAGATCTCTTAATGTAGCTATTTTGGGATGTAATTGCTAAGTCTTGAAAAAAGCAAACTAGGGAGAAAAATTTCCAAGGTATGGAAACTTCAGGGGGATTGGAACCTTTGGATCCCAGTTCAGCCACTGCCACTGGACTTAATGGAACATAAGCGGTAATAGTAATAGGCTGTTGTCATCAGTGTGGACCAACCACCATGCAAGTGGTCACAGCTACTAGCTGATATCAGAGGAAGTTTGAGGTTCATGATTCCTGGGTTCAACTGCAGATTCGATGTTCCAGTGGTTATTTACGTTTCTTCTAGTGTTCTTTTCTCTCTGCTCCTATCTCCCATTCCTCTTCTTCCTTCAGCTCTAGCTCCAGCTCCTCACCCCTATGTATTTTAATCAATGTGCTTTATTGGTCTCCTCCATGATGCCTAGGTACCAACAGTTCTGGTGCCCATCAGCAGAGTAGGAGCGAGGAGGAGAAGATGCAGAGAAAGTTTTCATTCTGGATTATATCAATTTATATTGTGTTACTGTAGCAAACCTTCAGTAAAGACTGTGTGAGTAGGTTGTGATGCTGGCAAACTGTCACTGTAGGCTAGGTTGTGTGGAGATCACTAAACTTTTAATTTTGATCTAAATTACATTTCAAGCAAGGGGGGGAAAGAGATCACAACATTTTCACAATACTGTTCAATGTTTCTACTTCTAAAAAGTAGAAGTTTGCATGCTTCTGACCCATATGTAATACAAGTAACAGCAAACAGAAATGAAGTCCAATTTGCTTTCATTAGTTTTCAGCATTTATATTGGCATTTCAAAGAAAAAAGTGTCACAGATAGACACTCTGCTTCCTATTTATGTTCTTGTACACAGTCCAAGTAACACTCCTTTAAGGTGAAGACTCTCCAGTATCAAACTGGACACTTTTACAGTGGGAACTGAAGAGCCATACAGCTGAGAAACTTGCTCTTCCATTTTATAATCCACACTTTATATTTTATGAGCACTTGAAAAATTTAAATTCGATAATTGGAATCACACAGGATTAATAGATTTACAATACTGGAGAAGACATGCCACGTGATTGCATAGTCACCCAATGAGGGAATACAAACCGTATAATATGCTATGTAATAATTGCTAGCCCCTTGCCCGTGCCTCCATACAGAGTTTTGTCCACAAAACCGAGCTTTTGTTGACAAAACTCAGAAAGAGTCTACACACAGTCTTTTGTCGACAGTCTCGACAAAACAGAGCACTTTTCCGAGCAGTGTTATCCCTTTCCATGTTGAGGAATAGCGCTTCTGTTGACAGAGTTCTGTCAATAAAAGTGCAGTATAGATGCTCCAGGGCCCTTTTGTCGATGGACAGGGCTTCCGGTTCACCCAGCAGCCCTGTTTGTAGAGCTTTCGGTCAGCCATTTGGTCAAGAGAGGGCTGGGCAGTCTGACTGCTCTCTGTTTACAGAGTGGATTGCTCTTTTGATCTGCCTTTATGTATAGATGCAATCTGTCAACAGAAGTTTTGCCAGACAACCTCTTCTAACAGTGACTTCTATCGACAGATTGTTGTAGTGTAGACATAGCCATATAGTTCAAATCCTGAATACTTGCACATAGGGCCATTCTTACGACTTGTGGTGCCCTACACAACCTGAGCACCTGAACAAACACACAGACACAGAGATCAAGCTCTCTCCAATATACAGTAGATTATCACTAGTGTTATTTTAAAAGTTTTCTCTAGAGTTTAGACCTTGACTATACCCTGACCAAGAAATAAGGACCTTGACAGAAAATAATTGACTACCCCAGTCCTATAACCCAACAAGATTATACTTATTTACTATTTGGTATTTACAGTAACAGAGACCAGCAGAGCTCTCCCTAGGAATGCAAAATCCTTTGCTACCTGGCTGATCAGAGTATTCTCATGGGGAAAACAGTTTAAAAAGAAAAGAGGTGAATGTATAGAGAAATAGACATTCCCAGAAGGGCAGCGATCACTGACGCCAACACAAACTCAAATGGTAAATGGATAAGTGCACTTCTTGCATTCACTCAGACTGAAGTTAGCTTAGTCTGCCTGAAAATCCTCTAGCAGAAGAAAGTCCATTAGGCAGAGATAGTAACATTATGTGAGAAGCACTGTGCCATCAGTTTTAAAAGAAGTTGCTAAAGAGGTACTCTTTGACCGGAAAACAACTATGGATGCCGTAGGGTTTGGATCCTGCTATATTATCAAAAGACTTGCCAGTTCATGTTGTTGTTTGATTAAATGGCATGAGGGAAAATAAGTAACACTGTATCCTCACCTATAATGGTGAGGATACCATGTTAATTTTGTTAAATTCTGACTGCATGTGGCCCACTTGCCACTCATTTGAAACTGAGGAAATGTGAAACTTTACGCTGACACTGGGCAGACATAACTATCTCACAGTATATCCACACTACCAGCTGGATCAACGGGCAATGACTGGTCGTGCAGGGGTCAATTTACCAAGTCTAACATAGACATGATAAATTGACCACTGATCATTCTATGGTTGACCTTGGTACATCATCTCACTGAGAAGCACAAAGGGAATAGATGGAGGAAAATCTCCCTCCCATCAACACAGCACAGTGAAGACACTGCAATAAGTATGTTGACTTCCGCTACACTGGAGTTGCGTAACTCTGGCTAGGTCTACACTAGGCAATTGCATAGCTAGAATCAACTTGTCTGCAGTCAACTCACTCGTTTGTCCTTACAGAGGGAGGTCAATGGGAGACACTCTCCCATCAACCTCTCTTACTCCTCACAATATTGAGGAGTACAGGGATTGACTGACGACTGCAGATAGTTTGATTTCACGTGTCTCTAACAGGAGCATGAAATCGAACTCTGGAAGATGGATCCTGATGGAGTTGGTCTTCTGGGTAGCCTAGAGGTACACTTAAACTTATCTCCCCCTACATCTTAGATCAGGCCTCAAACTAAGTGCTACAACTCTGGTGGTGGTGGAGTTGGCATAGTGGGCAAGTTAGGCTGGTGGGAGCAACATGTTAGTGTAGAGACAAACGTAGTTTGATCGACATAAGCTACCCTACTTCAACCTCGCTCCATACTATGGACCAGGGCTTCGTAACTGAGCTAACCTCCAAAAGAGAGCGGTCTGAGGCACACAAGTTATGCTGGGGGTTTCCAGCCCCTAGCTATGTGAGTGCCTGCAAAGAGGTAATCAGCAGCGAGAACTGGTGAGCTCTGCAGTGCTACGAAGGGAGGCACCAATAGGCCGTAGGCCTTTGAGGTCATTGTGCCCCTGTGGACTTACCTAGGAGTAAAACCCACGTTAAAGTGGTGCACCCCCAGAGTGTGATCCAGCCGCCCTGCAAAATCCTTCATCCCCCCGAACAACCGGACAAGGGGAGTGTTCGCCAGATTGACTGACTAAGACCGGCCAGAGGCAGCGGCTCTCGGCACATCCGAGAGCCCAGAGAGGCGCCCCAGACCCCGGACACTCCCCTCCCCGCCCCGCTGCTGCCTCCTCCCCCACGTTCAGTGCCACATCACTGGAGCCACCGCAGGCGCCTCGCTCCCCTGCAGGGGGCGACGTGCCTCTCCCCCGCCCCCTGGCCTGGGAGCCCGAGACTGACTGCGCCTGCAGCCCGTGCGAAGGCGCCGAGGAGGTGCCGCGGCCAATTACAGGCAGAGGGGGGCGGGGCGTTGCAGACGGGCGGCGCTGGAGTGTAGCGCCCGGCACAGCTGGCCAGCTGCGGCGCGCAGGCGGCGTCCCTCGCGGGCAGCGACCTGGAGCGTTGCCTGCGCGCTGCAAAGCAGGCGCGGGGTGGATGTCTCCTCCCCGCTGAGAGATGGGGGGCGGCGGGGACTCGGCTCCCAGGGGGGCTGTAAAGGCGGCGGAAGTCCCACAGCTGGAGCCGGGCTCGCGTCTAAGAAAGTGAGACGCGGCAGGAAGAAAAGCGCAGAGAACCGAGCCGGCTAGGTAAGCGGGGGAGGCTCCAGCGTAGGGGAAAACCTTTGCGCTGATGACTGAGGGGGAAGAAGAAATTGGACCGTGCCTGCCTGCGTGTGCACCACGGCCAGCGGTGGGACAGCTTTGGAGCGGCTGCCACGGCTTTTGCCGCAGCCTCGAAGGCATCTGTTTTTCAAATCTCGATGCGCTGTGGTCTGCGCGGCGAAGGGTTGCACAGAGCAACTTGTGCTCCCAGCCCCTGCCTCACTCTTCAGTGGCGCTTTGCCTTCTCTCCCTCTTACGGACGGACGCCTTCAACCAAATCATCCCAGACCAGCGGGACTGGTGTGGACCAGCGGGTAGAGCAAAGCAAGGACTAGGAGGTTTGTTTCCTAGAGTCTTGTGTACTATTCCTGGCTCTGGGTAACTCTTCTGAGTACTGATCCACATCCTTGACTTTGTTTTAATCCTCTGCTGAAAGAGAGAGAGAGAGAGAAATGCATAGGGGGGGAATGGGCTGAGATCAGAGCCCCTCACTTATAATCTGCGCAGGGTGTCTGTTATAGGCAAATGATATTGACGAGTCTAGTGCATTCAGACACCACATAATTTCTATGGGATTATATAATATAATAATGTACTTGATTTTTAAAACCATATATATTCGGGACTGTTCACTCCAAGTTAGAGTGTCTCACTCCAAGTCACACTTCAGTTACTATAAATCATTTACATCAGCCATACTGAATCATGCGATGGAGGCTGTTGAAAATATTATGAGTGAAACAAATCCCACTTTGCTTTTAGCTGCCGGCACTGTTTACTTTTCTCCCCCCTTCTTGGATCTTTCAGGGTGAGAGTAATCTGTATTTCAGCCTCAGTTTCTGACTGAAAGAACTGAAGTGGAATTTAATAACCATCATTTATTAAATTGTAGAAACACCTAAATTAACAAGGCTACCTATTTTAGTTTAGTCTGAAACAATAGCAGGAGGAATGTTTAAAATCTCCATGTTCTCCTTGACACTTCAGTTTTCAGAAATCACTCATTCTCCTTTTCTGATAGTTCTTACAAGTTTACACATTCACTATATTGCATATTTCCAAATATTTTGTTACCTTTTTAGTAGGCAGTTTTTAGAATTTTCAGCAGATGAGAACTGAAGTGCACAAGTTAAACATGTTAAAACATTTGTACCTATTCATTTGTAAATCAGAGCTGGAGTGATCATTTTGTATTTGTGATTTATCTGGTGCTATAACTGTGTTCTGATAGTGTGTCTGATCTTGTGTAACTGTTTTTGTTGGCCTTTGGAGTAATGGCATACATTGTAGTTTGAGAGTCATCGTAAGTAGGTCACCATTGTAAATAAAAATGTATTGGTGTTGCTTTTGAGGACAGATTGATCATTCACACTGAAATCATGTGCCTAGAATTAATCTAAATTAGAGCTGAGTGAAATTTTAGTTATTTTAAATTTTAGTTTTTAGAACATAAGAACATAAGAATGGCCATACTGGGTCAGACCAAAGGTCCATCCAGCCCAGCATCCCATCTGCCGACGGTGGCCAATGCCAGGTGCCCCAGAGAAGGAGAACAGAAGACAATGATCAAGTGATTTATCTCCTGCCATCCATCTCTTGCCCTTGTTCTGAAGGCTAGGGGCACCATACTTTATCCCTGGCTAATACACTAGTGTAAAATACACTAGTGTATTTTAGTGTAAATTTTAGTGTATTTTCAGGGATGGGGGGGCGGGGAGAAGTTTTGATAGACCTGAAACTAGTCAATGTGTTGAGTTCAGTCAGTAGTTTTGATCAGAGGGAAAAAATCAAAATGATTCAGTAACTTTGAAATTAAGCATTTCATTCTGAGCCAATTTTCATTTTACTTTTTAATTTACCAAAATATTTTTAAAAGTTGTTTTCTGTTTGACCCAAAATGAAACTTTTTTCCATTTTTCAGAATTGCCAGTGCACTGAAAAATCCATTATTGGCTCTGCTCTAGTACAAAAAGGATATTAAACATTCAGTATAACTTAATGTAGGCTTTTCTTATATTTACCTTCTATGGGTAGAGTAGGTTAACCTTAGGGATATTTTTATCTGTGGAGAACATGAGTCGAAACAGGAGTGAATGATTGCAGTTACCTTTGGATAAACTTTCTTTTTGATTTTCTTTCTTCTCTTGAATATTGTATCTTTCCATGACTAACACATTAATCCCATTTTTTGGAACAGTAGCACCAAAAGATCTAAAAGTCTTTTCCAGTTCATTAGTCTTAAAACATTGTTGAACCATGAATTGTCAATGGCAAAGCTCCCATTGATTTCGTCGGTCCAGAATACGGCATGTCTTCTGCTACTTAGTCACCAGAAGGTCATACCCTATTTAGATGTAGCAGACAGCAATTGTGATTTTTATCATCCTGCTCCCTTTCCAGAGGCTCACTGCACTGGGCAAAACTCCTGTGTCCGTGGTAATTAGCCTGACAAACTTTCCTCGTGTAAGAAAACAAACTCCATTCAAAGTCCTTAATTTTTACTGTGCAAAATTTACTTCAGGGCAAGGTTTAGTACAGGACAGGTTCAGCTCCACCTTTCTTCCTAATACAAAAGAAGAAAAAGCTGTAATTATGATGATAACAATATGTTCATTAGTTAACTGGAGTGCCAGGCCAGTTCTTGAGTACTTTTTTCTCCTGTTCCAGGAGTGGGTTAAAATTTCATTCAGGTTGCTGAGCTTGTACAACTCTTTTCACCTCTTTTCTTCAGTTCTGTCTCTCATAACGGAGCTAGAAGATTCTAACTGAGCTAACTCTGGGCTAGGGCTTTATACAGGCTGAAACTTTGTCGTCCAGCACTCTCTCGTCTGGCAGCATCCGTCGTCCAGCAGGACAATGGATGTTACTGGACCAGAGAGCACCTGGACCACAGAGTTCTAGGAGCCCCACTGTCAGCCTGTACTGGGGATCCACAGGTACAGCCCCATGACAGGGAGCCAGGTCGGGAAACACACTACTGCGAGCTGGCTGGAACTGGGGAGTCCCACTGTGGGGAACCCAGCCCCAATCAGGGCCCCACAAGGAGCCCCACTTGTGGAAGAGGTGGGAGAGACGGGCTGTGGCATCCAACCCAGCCAGCAGACCTGCAGCTGCAGGGACCCTGGTAGGGCTGGGAAAGCCCTGCAGCTCCACCATGGAGGACCCCCGCCCACCCCTGCAGCCCTGCTTTTGGGAGCTGGCTTGGGAGCAGGACCCCACAAGCAGTCCTGTAACTACAGGACCCTGGCTGGGGGAATCCCAGCAGCTCCATGGCTGGGATCTGACCAGGGTGCGGAGCCCCACTGACAGCCCTTCAGCAGCGGGGACCCCTTCTGGACCAGGGGAGCCTGGCAGCCCTGTGGGGAGCCCTGCAGGAATGATGGTCCCCATCCAGACAGCCCTGCTCCTTCTGGGACCATGGAGACAAGCCCTTCCTCCTACCTTGTTCCAGGGCCCACATTGGCTGTCTACTCCCATGGACAAAGCAAGCAACATCCACACTGGAGTTGATAAATATGCTTTTGGGGGGATCTGAAGATACAGGTTTGTAGGGCACACATCAAATTAAATCATAATCCTGTGATTTTTTACAAGCAATATCTGTCACGATAACAAGGATCTTCGAGACCATCTGTCTTTATGCGTGCTTAGTTTGTTTATTTTGTGCATTTGACAGCACTTGTGTGTAGTCATTTTCTATTTCCCCTATTTGTGTGAGCCCAATTTGAAAAAGTGTGGTCTTTTCCATCGTACTTTGGAAAAAAAAATGTGAATTGTAGATGGGCTATCTAGATATGTTTTAGGACAGGAAATAAATTTTTCAGTGTCACTGTCTTATGCCCGCGAAAGCTTATGCTCCAGTATATCTGTTGATCTATAAAGTGCCACAGGACTTCTCGTTGTTTTTGCAGATACAGACTAACACAGCTTCCCTTCTGATATCTGTCTCTTATTACCTTCATTAATAGCTTATTCTTATAGTCTCAAGTATGATTGTATAGTAAATATGGCACAAACATGCTGATATGCGTTTGAATTGAACATATTGTAATTGTAACCTCTCTCAATCTAAAGGAAGGCTTCTTTCGGATTTTTCATCATTAATCTGATATTTTGCTTTGATGTATGCTGTAAGGTAAGGCTTTGAACCTGCAGTGAATAATGAGTGTAGACTGTATAACACATGTCTAGTGAGATCAAAACATGTGGAGAGGAAAGATTTTCCCCTTCATTCAGAGGAAAAACTAATGTGTCTACAAAAAGTATCATGGAGGTAGCCATGTTAGTGTGGATCTTCAAGAACAGCAAGTCCTGTGGCACCTTATAGACTAGCAGATATTTTGGAGCGTGAGCTTTCACGGGCAAAGACCCATCTGATGAAGCGGGTCTTTGCCCACAAAAGCTTATGCTCCAAAATATCTGTTAGTCTATAAGATGCCACAGGACTTGTTACTGACGTTTGTGGTGGTCACTACTGAGCAGATCAAGAGATGGACTTGCTTTGGCAGAGGATGCCACATCACCCTGGTCTGATAGTTGAGTAATAACTGTCTCACAGATCTTTCCTCTATTATTAGACACATTTATTTATTTCCTTTTTGCACACCCCAATAGGATGTCTCTGTGGATAGGGACGCCTTGTGTTTGTTCTAGCCCAGGGGTTCTCCCACACACTTATAGTATTAAAAAAAAAAAGGCTACAGGTTGGACCTCCCGGGTTCAGCACCCTTGGGACCTGATTGGTCCCAAACCTGGGAGTTTGCCAGACCAGGGAAGATCAATGAAGGCTGTCTGTTGATGGCATCAGGGCTGCCCTCCTGGCTGCTGGGCTCCCTTCTTAGCCACTGACTCCTGTTCCCAGCCCCTGCTCTCAGTCATCATGCCCCACTTTGGCCCTAGCTAGGTTTCCTTCCACTGAGCTCCTGGCTGTCAGTTCCCAGTCCTGGTCGGGCTCTATTCCTGGCACTGGCTGGGCTCCTGACCGCTGGCCCCCATCTCTACTCACAGTCACCATCCTTCCTGCTGCCGGACTCCCATCTCCTGCCAGTGCTCCAGGGCTCCCTGGTTCCAGGCCACTGGGGCTCTCTGGTACAGCAACATCCAGGGTCCTGCGGCCACAATTTTTCCCCCTGAGTGCTCCACTTCTGGATAACCCATGGAATCCTCAATGGTGCCAGACCACACATGTTGCCATCCCAGAGAGTCCTGGCCCAGAAGTTCAGCCTGTAGCAGAGTAGCTCAAGGGTCTATGCCCTTCTTGCTTGTGACTGTTAGGGGGCTCCTCCCCTCCCCGTGTCATGGGCAACTTCCTTGTGGCAAATTCTGCCACTGCTTCCATTGAAGGGTAATATTGGAGAAGGCATCTGATGTCATGGAGTTTTAGCAGTTGGAAAGCAGGAGCAGAACTGACACCACACGGCCAAATGATACTACATGGGCATTCAGTTAGCACTTTGTGGACCACAGACCACAGTTGGAAAACTGTGATAAGAAGAAGGAGAAGATTCTAGACCCTTCATATTCTATTTAAATCAGATTGACTGCATACAATGGGGATTTTATGGTTGCTAAAGTGAAAAATCTACTCCATATCTTCTCCAAAATCTGATCTGCTGACCTGAATGACAGCGCTGTTTCAGCATTCACTATGGGTTTGGGGTGGTGGTGTGGAGGGAAAGGGGTTTTAAGTATTTATACCAGATATTTATCTAAATTTCCCTGATTTCTTTATCAGTATAATTTCGACACTTGGAATTCTGTGTTGTAACTTTTTTTGTCTTCCTGACCTGTCTTGGAAATCTTACAGTCTTTCTTGTAGTAATGAGAGGCTTGGTGTAAGGCTAAAGACTGGGGACAAAAGTCAGTGCTTTGTTAACATACAGCAAAGCAAAAGGCCTCAAGCCTGAACAACAGTAGGTTAAAGCAGAAACTGTGCTAGGTAGATTCTGCCCACAGGAATGCAGCAAGAGACAGAGCTGATAAGTCACAGGGCCTAAAAGCACATAAAAACACCTGAAAGCATCAAGAGCCAGGCACTTAGTCATACACATAAACACATCCTGCTTCATACCATGCACTCTCCATCCCCTCCCCACAGATAACACCTTAGCACCAGGTACATTCCAGGTACATTAATGGGTAGATCTAGTTACATTAAGGGGTGTTGATGTATTACAATGAGGGGGTTTTACCTGGATACCAATGTCAGAGTCACCAGTGTAATCGGGTGTCTCTATCGGAATGGTGCTCGGACATCCAATCTGCTCCCTTTGACGTTAATCACTTTGGCCGCATGCATGTGCTCTCTTTGGACAGCAGTGTAAACTCCCGGTTAGCCAACACTGTAGACCTTGGAGAACCCCCAAGAACCACAAATCAAGCGAGGTACGAAGGCACTGGATCCAGGTTTACTGTGCTTGACGTATGGTCTCCAACACTCTCATGAGTCTCCAGTATGACTCAACAGTTTACATTAGTACATGCACACTCCATGACAATGGATGCAACTCAGTTGACGGCAAGAGGTGTCCATCATCCCCTTGGTTTCTCGATACAGCCCCTGTTACACACACTTTTGTACACAAGTATAAACAAGTTATGTATCCATGTACAACCCCCTCATTGTAATTGATTGACACCCCTTAATGTAACTAGATCTACCCATTCACTTAGGGAATAGTGGTGGTACCATCAAAACAACATGATCCATCATGCTGTCATTACGACCTATTCCTGAACTTGGGTGGAAATGTACCTGGTGCTAAGCTGTTATCTGTGGGGAGGGTATGGGGAGTGCATGGCACTAAGCAGGCTGTGTTTTTGGGTATCACTAAGTGCCTGGCTTTTGGTGCTTTCAGGTGTTTTTATGTGCTCTTAGGCCCTGTGGCTTATCAGCTCTGTCTCTTGCTGTATTTCTATGGGCAGAATCTATCTAGCACAGTTTTTACTTTAACCTACTGTTGGTCAGGCTTGAGGCCTTTAGCTTTGCTGTATGTTAACAAAGCATTGACTGTTGTCCTCAGCCTTTAGCCTTACACCAAGCATCTCATTACTACATTTCTCATTCTGCAAAGTTATGCAAATTTGTAAGACTCCGGCTAGGATTTTTAAAGCAACCTAAGGGAATTAGGTGCACAGGTCTCACTGATTTTCAGTAGCATTTGGACAACTAACTCATTTAGGGTCCTTAGAAATTTACAGCCTATATATATGAAATTATAGTTGACAGTCTTACTAGAAATGACTTACTGAGTCAGCAATCTGTATTTCTCTTCAGGTTTTTGCATTATAGAGAGGCATGGGCAATTTCAAAGGTCATGCTTTGCCTGGGAGTTTTTTCCTCCTCTTTGGCTTTTGGTGGTCAGTGAAGTACCCAGTGAAGTATGTCTGTCGAAAGAACAAGAACGCTTGTTACCTTGGTTCCAGGGCAGGATTTCAGCGTTTGGAATTTATTGAGGGAATCGTCAAAGCAGTATTCGCCCTGATTGGTAAGTCAGACTCTGGTTTTAATGAGATAAAGTAGAAGGGTGAGGGACGTGCTTGTTCATATGAGCTGCGTCTACACGTGCACGCTACTTCGAAGTAGCGGCACCAACTTCGAAATAGCGCCCGTCGCATCTACACGCGTCGGGCGCTATTTCGAAGTTAACTTCGACGTTAGGCGGCGAGACGTCGAAGTCGCTAACCTCATGAGGAGATAGGAATAGCGCCCTACTTCGACGTTCAACGTCGAAGTAGGGACCGTGTAGACGATCCGCGTCCCGCAACGTCGAAATTGCTGGGTCCTCCATGGCGGCCATCAGCTGGGGGGTTGAGAGATGCTCTCTCTCCAGCCCCTGCGGGGCTCTATGGTCACCGTGGGCAGCAGCCCTTAGCCCAGGGCTTCTGGCTGCTTCTGCGGCAGCTGGGGATCTATGCTGCAGGCACAGGGGCTGCAACCAGTTGTCAGCTCTGTGTATCTTGTGTTGTTTAGTGCAACTGTGTCTGGGAGGGGCCCTTTAAGGGAGCGGCTTGCTGTTGAGTCCGCCCTGTGACCCTGTCTGCAGCTGTGCCTGGCATCCCTATTTCGATGTGTGCTACTTTGACGTGTAGATGTTCCCTTGCTGCGCCTATTTCGATGTTGGGCTGAGCAACGTCGAAGTTGAACATCGACGTTGCCAGCCCTGGAGGACGTGTAGACGTTATTCATCGAAATAGACTATTTCGATGTTGGCTGCACGTGTAGACGTAGCCATGGTATCATTATCTTTTAAAATTATATATTCAATGTCAGTTTCATAACAGAGGTGTTTGTTTTATAAACAGAAACCAAAAACATGAATTAATGTCACACTAACAGTGAGGGCAATTAACCAGTAGGACAAACGACTAAAGTAACTGGTGGATTCTCCATCTCTTGATATCTCCAGATCAAGACTGGTTGCCTTTTTAGAAAATGCTAAACTGACACTCATTTTCTTTTACTGCAGCAGTTTATTGTTTTATTGTATTGTAATTCTGCCCTCATTTGAAGTGTGGAGAGAAAAGACTGAGGGAGAGAAGGAAACGAAAGCTCCAGGATGGGAGTATGTGGATGTGGTTGGAACTGAAACAAATGTGGAAAAAATGTGCATTTGCTCTGTAATATAACAATTTGAATATGTTCAGGGTGTATTTGGCTCCATTATGCTAATCTTCAGTTTAAAATATATATTTATATAGAATGCCTCAACACAAAGTGCTTTATAAACTACAGTGTACACACAAAATGCCACTGAAATGCAGCTGTCACTGGGATGGAGGGCTGTAGCTAGCTGGGAGGGTGAGGGAGGAAAAGTTAAAAAAAAAAAAAACAAGAAAAAACAACACCCTCCAGCATAAAACACAAAGCCCCATGGGAGCTTTAATGCCCATGTGCAAAGCAAGGGATCCCTGCCTTTAACACATTTTAGGAAATAATCCCCATGTAGTCAACTAATTGTCATACCAATATACATACTGCAGAAAGGTGAGAGGTTGAGGCCTGGTCTACACTAGGAAGAAAAATTGATTTTAGATATGCAAATTCAACTCTGAGCATTGTGTAGCTGGAGTGGACTTCTGTAAAATGGATTTTTGCTTCTGTCCGCACAGTGGGAGATTGATAGGAGACGTTTTCCCGTCAACTTTCCTTACTCCTTGTGACTGCCAAGAGTATTGGGGGTGATGGTGGAGCCCTGACATCTTGATTTAGTGCATCTCCACTAGGCGTGCTAAATTGACCTGGGGAAGATCAGCCTGCAGCTCATCAATCTTCCCATGAGTATAGACGTACCCTGGGGTACGGGTGCACGGTGGGGGGGCAGACTCCCTGGGGGAGCATGAAATTTCACAAGGGGGGTGCAGCACGATCAGCTGCTGGGTCTCGGGCTCATCCATCTCATTGAAAATGTTGAAGTGTGTTACAGATTTTATATATGTGTATTCACAGTTGTATACTGATTTAAAAAGTTTTTATAGTCTACATACTTATTTCCTTATACATGCTGAAAGATTTTTTATGTGAACATAACCAAAATTTCTGTCAGTTTGGCTTACATCAGACAGGTTGGGGGAGCACTGCTATTGGCAGGGATGAAAAGTGGGGCCCTACGTAAAAAGCTTGCTCACCTAGGGTGACTCTGCTGAGACTTGAACTTTGATTCTTGGGAGGCCAGGTATGTTAAACCCATTCTTAAGCTACTGTGTAGCCAGTGAATGGTCGCTACAGATTTAGGCAGTAGATCACAGACAACAGCAGTTAGACTAGATTAGAAACAACGTAAAGTGACAATCTGCACTGTTAATGTTGGCATAATGCCAGGACAGTAGCACAGCTGGCCTGCTGCTTCTGTTGAGTAAAGCGCTGTCTTCACTTGAATAGCTTAGGACTTAAAATCCATCTGTGCCTTAGGTAAGCCCTAGTGTAGCCACCCACATTTCCGTGTTGTTTCACATGCAGGTATGGTAGCTGAGCAGTTTGTTCCTGATGGGCCTCATCTGAAGTTGTACAATTATGAGGAAAAACACTGGGATCATTTGATGAACTGGCAGCATGCCACCATGTATCTCTTCTACGGCATCTCAGGGCTGGTGGACGTTGTGGCTCATGGCACCAGTGTATTGCCAGTGGCCTTGGATAGGCTGATGCTTTCGTTAGCAGTTTTCATTGAAGGTGAGTTTACTCATGTGTACAGAACCCAGATAAAACTGAGGAACCAGTCAACCAAGTGTATGGTTGTTGTTTTCAAGCAGCAGTCCTTTGGACTGGAACTGAGGCCTAGGGGATAGAGTGCCATCATTTCAGTGGGGCACTTAACCCCTTTAAAGGAGTTTGAAAAAAATCTCAGCCCTGAACCTTCTGTTTACAGAAAACATAAAGCAAGTGTATTATAGCATCACCTTTGTTACACTGTAGAGAGAGTGTAGTAATATTTTATGTTAATCCCATTTTTATTAGGGCAAATTCCCACCCCATTTCCTGAACAGAATAACTGGGGTGGGCTTTGAAGAGTGCCACAGAGGAAATATAGTGAGGAATCAACCCCCTTCTCCCAGGCTCCACAGCCAGCTTGGAGAAGGGAATTAACAACCTCCACCCCCTGTCACTCCGCTCTCCACGCTGGCTGCGGGGCAACAACTGGCTGCTTTATGGAGCTGCACCCACCTTAGTATTGTGTGGTGATTGGATTGTATAACTAGAACCCAACCAGAAGATCATGTGTATGTATAATTATAGGTCTCTGCTTTTGTGCCTGCTTCTGTCTTATAGTCCAAAGGGGCCTAATCCTCTGTGCAGCCTCTGGGTGCTACTATAATGTAAATGCTGCCTTTGTGCATTTCTCAGCTGGACTCCATATGGAATAAACCTTTTTAAAGTAACAGAGAGTAAGCCGTGCTAGTCTATATACTCATCAAAACAAAAAGCAGTCAAGTAGCACTTTAAAGACTAGTCTTTAAAGTGCTACTTGACTGCTTTTTGTTTTGATACCTTTTTAAAGGAGCTCATTATAGAAGGAACTGTCATGGTTTCTAGTGGGAAGTGAGGGGAAGTACAAGGTGTCATTAAAACAGAGGCCAGGTATTATGCTATTGTCTCAAAAGATTGATCAGTTCCTTTGTTGTCACAGGTTTTCTCTTTTATTACCATATACATGGGCGAGCCATGCTCGATTTTCATGTTCACCAGTTACTTTTAGTGGCTATCTTTGGAGCAGCTTTTTGCATATTTCTGGAAGTCTTTTTCCGTGGCAGCATTGTACTTGAGATGCTCCGGACAAGTCTCTGCATTCTGCAAGGTAGCTGGCTCTGGCAGGTGAGTCAATGTGTCCAGCTATTAGGATTTCCTCCTTTTATCTGTAATATTCACTTTGTCCATTTGTTGCTTCTTCCAGACATAACTGTGCACTTACATAGTGCCTTTTATGCATACATCTGAAAACACTCGTTAATAACTATAATCCTGTATTTCCCTCTGAGGATATAGAAATGCTTAGTAAACATTTTACAGATGGGGAAGCCATTTTTCAAGTATGTCTGTTTTCAGAGACTGAAATAAGACTACAGTTTAGGAATTCAGCTTTGGTCCTTTGCTGTAATCACTAGACAGTCCCAGCCCTGGAAAATACTGTATGAATTGCGTAAACAAACAGTTACTTAGTGGCACTAGATAAATAAAATGTTTTTTTTACAGACGAGGTTTGTCTAAAATTTAGAAAATCTACTGGAAAATTAGTAAGTAAATACTTCTCAAAGCACAGTCAAAGTAGAGGATAGAGAAAAGGCCATATGAACAGTTCATTGGCATTGCTGTAAAGAGACGGGAAAGGGAGAAGTATGTTGAATCATGTGTTGGCTTAGTCCCATCTTTCTGTTTCCTAAAAACCATCTCAGCTGATCAGTCTGACACTTTCAGAACTTTGGAAATGGAACAGGTGAAACAAGTGCCCCAAAACAGTAATACTTCAGCGATATGGCACTAGTATCATTCACTAGAATTACCTCTTAAAAGTCTAATAGACATTGCTCTCACCATTTGTTCATTCTGTATACCTAGCTGGTGTTTAGTGGCCATACAGTAATTATTTTTGCTTTTCTCAAAACAGTGTACTTATTAGAGAAATGATGGCACATACTCATTGCATAAATCACTGCTGTCTTACAACAGAAATAGGGATACCAGCAGTCCTGTGCTGGAGAACTGTGGTCGCTATAGTAACTTTTTCTTTCCTCCTGTGTCTAGACTGATTTCCTTTTTTTAAAAAAAAAAACATGTTGGCCAGTTTTGGTGAATGCAAACATGTGGGGTTCTTTGGCAAAACTAGACTTTGTAGCAAATCAATATTTATACATTTGCACGAGCAAAGAAACCTCTAAAATGACCTAACTTTTCCATAACTGAACTCAAAAAACTATCCACTGACTCAGAACTTAATGCCGTATTTTATTGTTTATGGAGTTTTCTTGCTTGACTATCAAGGTTTACCACAGAACAGTTAGATGTTGTCATTTATTTTGTTTGTCTAATATTCATTAAGACAGGAGACTGATTAGTTCTAAGAGGTTTTTGGTCTCGGATACAACACAATGAATTAAATAGAAAAATAAGAGTTCTGAGATACAAATGTGGCTTTTTCCACATTTGCATGGTAGACTTCAGCTCTATAGGTGATTGAATACTGCACACTGACAGCAGAACTGCAAATCTGTAAAAGATGAGTGAGCTTTCCTTTTGTATCACTAGTGCCCTGATTCATCAGATACTCTGCCTGTGAAGCAAAATGCATTCAATCCACTTCAACTGTTATCAGCCAGACTGCTTAGAAATGATGTGAGAGGGTACTAGATAGCCTAAGGAACTAGTGCTATTCTAGTGAAAACCTTATCAACCATAAGTCACTATCGCCTGATGGCTTATGTGAAAATTGTCTGTTAGGAGTTGAAAAGGTGTCAGTGTCTCAAAAAAAGTCACCATCATAACAGGCCCTAGCTTGGAGCCTTATATAAGGATGTTAAACTTTTGTACTATTTTGGAAAGAAATTTCACCCACAGTCTGGAGAATATATACAAGTTTCAGAGCAGTAGCCATGTTATTCTGTTTCAGCAAAAAAATAGACTTAGAAATTGACTGCCGATAAGTAATGTTAGCTATGCTAGTTGTATACCTGCAACTGACTTACCAGTGGTCAACTTTGATGTCTGTCAACACAGAAGAGGGTTGACGGAGTATTTTTCCCATTCTCCTTCCTTAATCCTCGCCACTCGTGAGGAATTCTGGGACTGACTTTGACCCCAGAAAGCGCCGTTTTATGCATGTACAAATTGAAAACCCCGAAGATTGGCCCTGAGCACGTCGATCTTCTGCAATGGTGTGGCTCTAAGCAAAGAGGAGTCCTGTGGCACCTTAAAGACTAACAAATTTACTTGGGCTTAAGCTTTCCTGGGCTGAAAATGGAAACTTCATGCATACATGCAGAGTTCTTTTCACTTTTTACTGATTTCACAGTTTCAATGCCCGTTTTTTATTAAAACTTGTCAATTAAAGTCTCCTTTCTTGAAATGAATACGTTAGTTGCCATAGTTTGCAGTCTAAAATGATCATTGCTCCCATCCCACAACAGAACTTCATTAATATCAAGAAGGGAGAATGCAATAAAAACTAGTACATGTGGGCAATCGCTGACTATTTTCTGACTGGTAGTGTTTTCCACTTTTAGGGCATAGAAGAAGAGATGCTACTTTGTCATCTTGTATCACATAAAGCTGACAGTCACAGGATCAGCTGGGCTGGCGAAGTTTCCCTTCTTGAGAAATAATCAGGGGGAGAGAGTACTCTCTGGAGCTGGCCCTGTATCTTTGATGAGATTTCTTTGCCTTTCAGCACTATAGTGTGATCTTAGAAATAATCTAATTGTGGTATGATGATATAAAATTGTTTTGTTGTAGTACACTTAGAGGTCATCTTTGGTACAATTAAAAATGTTCTGCAAATGTTTGCCATGTGACCTGTGCCTCACAAGTAATGCATTATATGGCAAAGAACAAATATCAAATAAATATAATTGCATATATTTAATTTTAATTACAGATTGGCTTTGTACTTTATCCTCCAAATGGGAGACTGGAATGGAACCAAATGGATCACAATAATATGATGTTCTTGACAATGTGCTATTGCTGGCATTATGCCTTTGCTTTTCTTATACTGGCTGTAAATTACACTATTGTCAGCTGGTAAGTTAATTACAGAACTAACCTTTGGAGCACCGAGTGTCTGTAGCATCATCAGTGTAAGTTTTTAGGCTCATGGGATAAAGGATTCCCTCTGCCCACTTGCAAGGTAAAATAAAGATAGATGCTGCTCATTCATTACCATTACATAACTGACCACTCTAGTGAATGGGAAAATAAGTAGGTTGAACCTCTGTAGTCCAAGACCCTCAGGACCTGAACAGTGCCAAACCAGAGAATTTGCCAAACCATGGAAAATCGATATTGTCTAGCAGCATTAACAACATTTCCATTGCTTACTGAGCTCTTAAAGATATTTCAGAAGTAAATTACAGCTAAATAACAGAACACTGAGAGCCAGGACAGGGGCTATAAACAAACTTTATGGAACCTCGAGAAACTTGGGCACACCCCTAATAAGTGGACATCTGGCTTACTAAAATCAGGTCAGACTACAGTTGTTGCCACAGCAGAAAGTGCTGGACTAGAGGGGTTCAACTTGTTTTTTGTAAACAAAAGGCTATTTTACCATTGTTAACTGGCATCTCACATAAATTGGCTATATTTCTTTTTACATTGTCTAGAATTGCACTGCAAAGTTAGAGCTAAAAAATAACTTCAAGATCAGTGTCTCTCAACCTTTCCAAACTACTATTCTCCTTTCAGGAATCTGATTTGACTTGTGCAACCCAGGTTTCACCTCCATTTTAGAAAATCGTTGCTCGCTAAGTCAGACACAAAAATATAAGTGCACACTATTACTGAAAAATCACTCACGTCTATCTCTATGATATTTTAGTTTGTACTGACTTCGCTATTGCTCTTTTATGTAGCCTGTTGTAAAACGAGGCAAATATCTAGATGAATTGATATCAGGTGTGAAGATAAGCAGGTGTGTGGCTTTGGCAAGATCTGGCTGAGCTGTGGCAGAAATCAGCAGGGAGCTCTTTAAAGCGTGGCTGGCACCTGAGTTGGAATATGAGAGTACCTGTAAGAAGTTCCAAGTTACTTTCACCCTGGATTGATAAACGCCATGGAAGACCTCTGTGCACCCTGCTGGTGATCCCTGGTTGAGAGCCTCTGTTCTAGGTCTTTGGATAGTCAGAGTCCCTGTCGCATGCTAGCTGATAATGCTTATCTGCCGGAGTTTTAAATTGCTAAAATCAGAATGTTATTACCACTTATTTGTAGACTATTACATAGCTCAAACAGTCTTCATTGTTCATACGTTTGCCTGACTAAATTTTGTTTTGGCCTCTTTTATCCCTTTATTCTCAACTGTAGGAATATGGTTGTTCTCATGATACAGTAAACTCACGAAATGTGTGATTTCAAGTTGCGTTTAACTTGCGTTAACACGAGATAAGTGCAACGCAAAGCTGCTCTGCTGCTGTCTGCCCACCTGGCTCCGCCCCAGGCTGGGGGAAGCAGGGAGAAGCTGCTCTGTGGGTGTCTCTCCCCTTGCTTGCCCCAGCTGGGGGAAGCTGGGGGTGGGGGCAGCCACAATGGTGCAGCTTCTTCTTGGCTTCCCCATCTGGGGGAAGCCAGGAAGATGATGCGCCTGGCTCCCCACTGCTGGCGGGAGCCAGGAAAGTGACTAGCAATATGATGGTCAGTTTTCCGGCTCCCGACAGTGGAGGGGAGCTGGGAGCCAGTCTGCTGCCTGGTTCCCAGCTCCCCACCTCACTGTGGGAGCCAGGAAACTTGACCAGCTCTGGTGCTCATCAGTTCCCCAGCTCCCACTAGTGGAGGGGAGCCGGGAGCCAACCTGTCATCTGTCTCCAGGCTCCCCTCCTTTTTTTGGAGCTGGGGAACTGATCAGCACCGGGGCTGGTCAGTTTCCTGTCTTCTGTGAGTGGCAGGGAGCTGGAGCCTGGCTCCCAGCTCCCCACTACTCACAAGAGACTGGAAACTGATCATTTGGGCTGGTCAGTTTCCTGGCTCCCGAGTTATGCACAAATTCGAGTTACATGGAGGTTGCCAAGAATGCAACCTCTGTGTAAGTTGGTGGTCTACTGTATTTATTCTGATTAAAAAATAACAAGTCCTGATTTTCTGTGACATGTTATATGGGAAGTATCAAGTTTCATCCTTGTGACGGCAGTTATTTGGCCCATCTGGCTTTTATACCATCTTCCTTATTGTTTATACCCTTTTCTATTCTTGCAGGCAAATATCCCCATTTGGTCATTCTTTGGCCATATTTTAGTTCTTCCAGTTTTTCCTAATCAATTAGTCATTCTGGCTCCTTGGTGATAAAATGATTAACTTTGCGTCCGCTGTAAGAATAGCCAGGTCAGCATTTAATTCACTTTATTTTCGAATGTAAAATGATGTGGCAAATCTCTTCTCTTCTTTTCTTTTCCCACGCTGTCTCCAGGGTAGTTCGTTCGAAGATTAAACAGGCCCAGTCAATGGAGATGGGATTACTGAAGACTTCTGAACGAGATCAGGAATCAGAAGATGAAATCTAGTTTTGTCTGAACTCTGTTTTTCCACTTTGCCATCTTCACCATTAGGACCATGTTTACCTCATTTCTAAACATGTTTACCATCTTGCTTGGTTTTGTTACAACTCACTACTCAAGTATCAGCCTCAACGAGCTGTATACTTGTACATGACTAGATTCTTATTGCAGAGTGTGGGTCTGATATTAATTTGCGGTGTTTCGATCAGCACAATGTTCATCACATGTTTCAGTGGAAAAATATTTTCCTATTAGACAAACTTAGATTGAATGGGATGACATTGTCACGTAAAAATCAATTCAGCCCATTAATAGCTGACTAATATGTCCTCTTCCTGCTGTAGGAGAAATTGGTAAGTTTCCATATACTGATATGTCAAAAAAGCTGAATTGCCAGGCATGTGTATGAAATAATTGTACCGAACTTTTAAAACAATAGAATAAGCACATTATTGATAGAGACCTACATTGTCTACATTGTGAAGTATACTGAAGAATGTCTTTGCTTGCAGTTGCAGATGAAGTGGCAAAAAATTGCAAATTGCAAACGCATATAGCATTTTTCTGCACAGCCCATCTTGTGTTCAGTACCACATGTGCCCAACCGAATTTCTGCAAGGGGTCAAATAAGTGTAGAAATGACCGTTGTGGTTACTCATCGTGGGAGGAAGTTACTCATTGCAATGTCTTGACATACATATCACCCTGCATTTTGACAAGCAGTACAATGACCCTACGTTAAGACTGGGGAATTGGAACAATTTTTATAGCGGAGGTGCTGAAAGCCACTGAACAAAATTGTAAACCCTGTATCTGATGGAAACCACATATATGGTTGTTATTACTACTTACAGCCAATAGGTTCTACCACATCCCTAGCACCCTTTGTCTGTCCCATACCCCTGTTTACAGCAAGTTTAGCAATTTTCTTGATAGAAATGCTGCTGTGTGTGTCAAACAGGGCAATAGCAGACATCCAAATTAGTTCTATATCCTGAATTCATCTCATTTCCCATACTGCCATGTAGTGGGATTTCACTAGGGCAAAGGGGGAGTCACATGACTGGGTGCAGTGCACAGATCCACAGGGTGTGCTCAGCAGTGGCTTCGTATGTGTTTAGATGCTTTCAGCAGCTGAGGGACCTTGTCTGCTCTCTCTTCCTTTCCTGGGAGATGTTGATTGCTGTAGAGCAGAGTGTTCTGTGGGCACTCATAAACAGTGATCATTTTAAAATCAACTCTGCCGGCTTCTTTGTTCAATTTCTGAATGTGAAGTAATTTGCATTGTAGAAATGTTCCTTCAACTCTTGCTGCAGTACGGATGCACTCCAATGTGAATTGGAGGTTTAGGAAGTGAATAATACATGATACAGAACAGTGAGCCTTATTGCACGGAAGCATACTGTCCAAGAAGGTTGAATACTTGAAGTGCATTTATAAAACAACTCCCTCTTTAAAAGGTTTAGAGTAGTAACTGGGCATGACTGAACATCTGTCACTCAGCAGCAATTCCGGTTATTGTAGGTTCCATGGCTAGAGAAGTGAGTACAATAGGAATTTTGTAGCCAATAGTACACAACAGCCATTAAGTGTTTGGCAGTTACTCTGCAAAAGGAGCCGCTTGCTTTCAGAATACAGTCTTTAGGCATATTAATATTTAAATACCATAAGCACTGCATTTAAAAACAGGATGTTGCCAGTCATATGATATAAAAATTCCAGCCCTCTGGGACTGAAACTAAAGACATATTCCCCTGTCCCCCCACCCCTTAGTGTTCTCATGTTTACATCACACAATTCCAGGCAAGATCCTTCTTCTGCAGAACTTATATAAGCAGTTACAGTCACTGCTGGAAGTGAGTAAGAGCAGCAGCATCTGGAGGGCTAGCTCAGTAATTTGAGAATTGGCCTCTTAAACCCAGGGTTGTGTGTTTAACCCTTGAGGGGGGCCATCTACGGCAATACATTTAACAAAATGTTAGGGGTGGTGATAGGTCCTGCTGTGAGGGCAGGGCACTGGACTTGATTACCTCTGAAGGTCCCTTCCAGTTAAGACCTAAATTGGCATACTTCATCTAAAATTATTTTGTACCTCTGATGTAAAGCTGAAAAAGTAGAGCTTAGAAAAAGGCTAAGACTACCACTCTAAACCTATAAAACTATTATTTTAAGTAGCTTATAGCTGTAAGGAAAAGTTTGAAACCCTTTACCTATAACTACAGGTTGCACCTCCCTGGTCCAGCACCCTCAGGACAGAAGTGGTCCTGAACCAAGGATTTTGCTGGACCAGGGGAGGTTAATGCTTCCCTGCTGGCCACTGGCCACATGTTGACCATTCAGGGTTGCCAGCCTTAGCCACCTTCCTGGCCTCCTAGCTTGTCTTCCCACTCTGTGGCCACACTCCTGGCTTGCCGCTCCCACAGCTCTGGCTCCAACTTCCCTGGCCACAGCTGCTGGCATGGCTGCTGGCTTCCCAGACCTGGATACATTTTGTCCCTTTTGGGCACTTGTAAACCTCTAGAAATTACATTTCCAGAATTCCAATTTAGAAGTTAAAAGTTAACACTTTTGTGACTAATCCTACGATTTCTTTTATACACAAAATATCTCCTATTAAAATGGCATTCCAAAGAGTCAGAATAAAATGGATTTTCAAGTGTTCAGGATGTTTGATGCTTTTCTAAGTTTTTCCTTCCCTATCTCATGCTGTTTTTACCACATCTATCTTGTAGGCAAGCTGTTACTCTGCATTAAAGATGGAAATGAATCTTTACCCTGCCTCTCAACAGATAACACATGTTGGCATGTATTGGCATCTGAATCTTAACATCAAGGCTCATTTGAACTCTGTAATGGATCACACCAAAGCCCCAGAGCTCAGTCCCCGGGCATCCCAAACTTTGCAATATTCATAATCCAGATCTGAATCTTTCAGCTCAGGACCATCTCTAACGTACAAGTAACTTACTTGCTGTACGTGGTTCTTTGTGAATAGTTTTAACACATAGGGCTTGACATTGCTAAGTGGTAAGATACCTAAACATCCATTGGCTTAAGGTGAGAATGATAAACATTGTTTCAGTGATGCTTTTGACTCCTTATCCCACAAATATGACAGTACAATGCCTACCCTGAACTAAGAGAAATAAGAGACTAACTTCAATGCATGCACAATTATTTGATGCCATGATGTAAATTTATCAAATTTGGAAAAACATGGATCAGCAAAAACAGATTCTAAAGCCTGCTTGAATTTCTGTACAAATGTCTGGTATTAAAATGATCAAATATAAGAAAAGGCAAAGGGAAAATTTTAATATTTTTATAATATATACCTATAATATAAAAAGATGCAGTCACTTTCACAACTCTCGAGTATTGTTGTTATAGTATGAGAAAACCAACCAACCAATTTATTTTTAGGAATAATCTTTTATTTACAGCAGAAAAAATTACCTGGTGTCTTCTAAGGCTGTTCCTGATTGGGTATGTTTTGAACACTATTTATTAACATTAAAGAAATAGGACCTTTGGTATTCCTTTATCAATAGTTTGTTTGAATTCAGAGAAGGGATGGAAGTCTGCCAGGTTTACAAACATACCATTATGGAAAGGTAGTTCTCTAATTAAACCTTAAGTTAATATTAACTATTGGTGCCTTTTTAAAAGAAAATGTATTAGTTAATAACAAACAAGATGTGCCTGTACTTTTATGTAAATAAAACTGATATATTCATTGCTGAAGTCTGTAATCTCTTCAGTGGAAGCGCTTGACTCTGTAGGGATGTGTGTGTGTATGTGTTAGCACGTGTTTTTACAACTCTGGTGACCTCAGGAGACAGAGTTGTTTGAATGGCAACTTCCTAGATGCCAGTGGTGCCTTGATTTCCTGTTCACTTTCCTTGCCATTCTCAGCAATGAAAGAAGGCATTCTGGAGACAGTGTCACTAAGTACAAAGCACAAATCCCAAAGAGTAGAACCCCATGTTGTAGGGGAAAGCAGGCTATGTGGAGGCCTTGTGTCTCATGTTGGAACTGAGGACTCCTTTGCTACTGTGCTTGCAAGTACAACGGGGACATTTCTTGTGTTCAAATACTAAAAATGAATGAACGTTAAACTAATACAAAAGTGAACAAAATACTCTTCCAAATGGATTGGTGGGGTGATTGAGCTGACCCTCACTGGCAGAAAAGAGGACAGCTGCACCAGAGACAGCCAATCAGAGAAGAGCTGAAGAGAACAGCCAATCTGGGCTAAGCAGGCTCCTATGAAAAGGGACCTGCAGGTTGAAAGAAGTCAGTTCTGCCTGGGAGCGTAAGGAGGAAGAACTATGTCTGTGGATGGCTGAGACAAGTGCCAGCACCTTGAACATTTCAGTACTCCCAGCAGTGGCTGAGACAGCTCCTGGCTGGTTTGTCAGATTTGTGGATTGAGGCCATGACTAAAGGCCAAAAGGGTGCCGAAGCCATGTGGGAGGTGGCCCTGGAGAAAGGGACTCCAGTTGGCTGCTGAAGTTAGTGGTGAGACAGTAAGTAGGCTGCAGGTCCCCTGCAAGAGGAGAGCACAGTGTGTGGCACAGCTAGAGGGCTGCGCTGCTGAAGAGAGCACCAATAGCCCTGGGAGAGATGTGAGTCCTAGAGCAGGTGTGAAGGTGGTGAGGCACCACTTCAGAGAGCTTGCTGCTGTGGAGAGCTAAGTCCCCAGTCAAGCAACAGGAGGTCCCAAAGCCAGTAGTGCCTGGGAAAATCCCCTCAGGTGAGCTGCCTTTCCCCACTTCTGGGCCTCCTGAGATAGGACAATTGGAGCTGTTCCATATATGGAGGGGCTTCTTCCTCCCTCAGTGCATGGAACAGGCAGAGCGCCCTCTACGGATGCTCCTCCTTACCTGGCTCTGCAGCTCTAACTCATTCATCCAGGTCAAGGGGTGTGGGGAGATGCAAGAGAGATAGGGAGGTGATATCTTTTATTGGACCAACTCCTGTTTGTGAAAGAAACAAGCTTTCAGGCTTATACAGAACTCTTCTTTTCGCAGACAACCAGAAGCTTGAAAGCTTGTCTTTCACGAAGAGAAGTTGTGGTTTGATCTGTCAAAATGTCCTTAAATGGGACTGAGAGAGTTAAATTTCTATCTCTGAAGGTGAAAAAATGAGTTAATAGTTTAGCCATCACAAGGAAGTGAACTGACAGTATATCATCGCAGGGCATGTTTAGTGCACGCGCAAAATGTCTTCCTTCCACTGGGACAGGAGAGCTTTGATTGTGATTATTTTTGGAGCAGTGACTGCAGTGCTTTGGATGCTATGCATTTGGCAGCTTATCCTCAGGTTTAAACCAGGTATTGCAATATTTTTTTTCTGCTTTACCCAGTTCATAAAGGGATAGAATTAAAGAACACTGAGTTCTTAGTGCCATCAACTTCTTGAGCAGGGATGTCTCCTCTCATCCTTGGTTGTGGTTTTGTTGTAGCTGTATTGCCCCCAGCAGAATCTGAGAGAGACAAGTTGGGAGAGGCAATACTTTTATTGCTAGTATACCTCCTGTTCTGGCCAGGACAGCCCCTTTTTTAAGCCATGTCCCCATCAGCCAGATTTTTTTTTTTTTTTTGCAAAAGTGGGCATTTTTCCTGTTCGATTTTGCCAACTGATCAAGTGCCAGGTTTTGCCAAAAAAAAGTTCGGTGAAGTGTGGAGGGGAGGGCAGAAGTGCCAGCCCTACATCAGGGGCCAGGGTTTATGGTAGGGAGGGGGCAGCCAGGGTTCCGGTGGCCGAGCCTTGTCGGGTTGGGGGAGTGAGTGTCTTGGGCCAGCGCCATGCTGGGGGCTGGGAGAGCTCATACCAGCCCTTGGCTGTGTCCCATTTTCCCTTTGGGAAATATGATCACACTATATACTGCAGTAGTTCTCAACCAGGGGTGCAAGGCCTGCAAGGGGTCCAAGAGGAGGTTTCCAGGGGTCTGCACACCCCCCTGTGCCACCCAGGACTGGTGCCAAAGCCTGAGTAGCTTAGCCTTACAGGACACCCTCCCCCCGGTCTCTCCCCAGCTATGGTATGGAGCACTGGGCGATTGCCTTGCTTACTTCCCCCTACTGTTGTCCCTGGCTTTTAAATACAGAGAAAAACAGTTGTGGCCTGGTTAGGCTGGGGAGTTTTTATAGCATGTTGCGGGGCGGGGGGCTCGCAAAGAAAAAGACTGAGAACCTCTGTTTCATAGGACCAGCTTCAGATCCTGAGGGAGACAAGCTTACGCAGAGCTCTTCTTTAGGTCTGGGGGGTGTACTCAGTGTCACAGCTAAAGCACAACCTAGAGCTGATTGTTTAGTGTAAGTAGCTAACATGTACTTAAGGGTAACAGAGAGGTAGCTGTGTTAGTCTGTACTTCAACAAAACAGGAGGAATGTAGCACTTTAAAGGCTAACAAAATGATTTATTCAGTGATGAGCTTTCGTGGAACAGATCGTGGGATCTGAAGAAGTGGGTCTGTCCGACGAAATCTCATCACCGAATAAATCATTTTTTTAGTCTTTAAAGTGCTACATTTCTGCTACCTGCTTAAGGGACTGTTCAAAGTTAAGAGGCCTGGTAATACCTCTCCAGAAATGGGGTGCATGGGAAGGGAAGGAAAAAAAGGTTGGAGAGGTGTTAAATGGGTTATAAACCCAGTGTCTCTAGTCAGTCTGTGATTTTTAGTGTTTAGCAAAATTATAAATTTAAGTTGGCAGGCCCGTCTCTTGAAGGGGTGGTGTAGCTTTTTCCTGAGTTTAAGGTTGGAGGAGTCAGATCCAGAGGGATCACTTTCTGAAAATTGTGTTCATCCACAGGCAATATCGGTTCTGTCTTCAGCCTTTTTCTGTGTGTGTTCATTTGAGAACAGAGTAACTTCATTTTACACACATAGCTGTTGTTGAGGCAGAGTGCACTAGATGAGGTACACCATGGGTAACGGGTATGTCGGACCCCCTGGATCTTGAAAGGTGTGTTGTCAAGGATGTTCATCCTTGCAGCACTGGAGATAGGCTTTTAGGTTCTGCATCTGTGCTGGCAGGGCCCAGCACTGCTCTGAGTAGGTGTGTCTTGGTGTGTAGGGAACTTGCTTCTGTCGGTGCAAACTTTATTATCAACAGATGCAGATATCCACAGAGCTGCAAGGCTCTGCTAGGAAGCACAGTGGTGAAAGCAGCATCATGTCAAGCTACTACTTGCAGTAGCCAACCCCCGTGCTGGCAGCTCCTCCAGCAGGCTGTCCCACCGTGGCATCCTTAGGCATACGCGAGGTGTGCAGATACACAGGGGACCACTCAATTTAGGGCACCGCTGTGCCTCAGATTGAGTAGTGCCCTATGCTGCATATACCTAGCACGGCCTACTCAAGCAACCCCAATGTCCTGTCCTTGGCCCCTGCTCTGCTGCCCAGGCCTGGTATCCAAATCCCCCAGCCCCACATCCTGGTCTCAGCAACCCTAATTCTCTGACCCCCTGCTGCACTGCCCACCCTGGGTGGCCCCAGTCTTCTGGCTTCTCACTCCATTGTCCAGCCTCAGTGGCCAAATTCCCTTTCCCTCTGCTGCACTGCCCGGCCCTGGTAGCCCTAATCTCCCAGCCTTCAGCTTTGACAGGCTGTACTGCTCCCCCTTTTGCCTGTTCTCCTACCAGTCTACCAGCCCTGTGCTTGCCTCAGCAGCCCTGAGCATGCCCTCCTCTCCACAGAGTTGCTGCCCCGCTTCCTGGTGAACGATAGGGGGTGCAGGCACTCAGGCTGCATAGGGCACCAGAATTCATAAGGATAGTCCTGTGTCCCACCCCATTCCTTTCTACCGGGATGGACACAAAGTTCACCAGCAGCTGTCCCTGATCATGCTAGTGCATATAAGTTACTCCCACACTCCTGGAGAGGCGTGCAGTGACCTGTGTCTCCCATATTTGTGCAGGTCTCTTGCGATGACCTTGGCAAAGCTGAAGGGGTTTTTTAAGTCCAGGAGAGGGGTTTTCAGGGAAGATTTCTTCCAGGATATGATCCCCATCAAGTAATTATTTAGTGATATCTCCTATGGGTTCTAGTGTTAGGTGACAACCTGCAGTGTCTGGTCAGAGAGGGTGTTACTTCTTCACTGAAGCAGCTGCTCTTGGGGTATGTTGGTGGCCCATTCCATGATGCAGTCTACTCAGGGGCACCAGAAGTGGGAGACAAGAGGCCCTGGCCCAGCCACCTTTTTCCATGGGCTCGACTCCCTACCCCTCTCTCTCCGGAGGCCTCATTCCTCAGTCAGACTGGGAACTGGAACTCACTTGGGTGAGAGTGGCCTGGAGAGCCTCGGCAGCTGTGACAAGCTGTGGATGTTCCACCCGCCTGGGCTGCAGGATCCTATAGAAGTTCTAGGCCCATGACCCCCTGCCCCCAAACCTCCCCACTGGCCCTGTCAACCTCATCTTTGGCACATGGATAGTCTGTGGCTCTCCAAGCCTCGGGGACAGCTTTTACCCTTCTTCCCATAAAAAATATGAAGCAGGGTTCTTTTGAAGAGGGGTTTACTTTCGAAAGAGCTGCGTCTATACTGCTTTTCTTTTTTTGCAAGAACCTCTTTCGAAAGAAGAATATGCAAATGAGATGCCAGGTGCCTCATTTGCATTTTTGATTGCCCTTATTTGCATGCCTCTTTCAAAAGAGGAATGCAGGTGTAGACCCAGCCTTTGTGTGTAGCTGCTGTATTTTGAAATAGCTAAGTGCTACTATAAGGTTCCCACATTTGCAAACTTAATGTTCGCAAATCCAATTATTTGCAAGCAGCTCTGGATGGGGATCACCCGCGCCACTTTCTGGGGTCCCTGGCAGGAACACCGGCAGCCACCGCTTCCTCAGGGCCCCAGGCAGGAGCACTAACTGCCACAGCTTCCCAGGGCTCCAGGGCCGGGAGTGCCAGAGGCTGCCGTGGCTTCCCCAGGGCTCCGAGCCCCACTCCCTATTCACAAAAATTAGCATTCACAAGGGTTCTGAACACCAAACACTCGCAACCCTACTGTATTTCCAAATGCCTTTTGTGTGTAGCAGTGTTCTTTTGAAATAAGCTATTCCAGAATAATGTCATTATTCAAATGTGTGTGTCTGCCATCTGGGGTGGGGGTGGGGGTGGAGGTGGGGAGAGGGGCCTGGGCAGGGAGTCCCCCAGAGGACTAAGGCTGGCCACACGACTCCCTGCCCCTTGCCCCAAGAAGGCCAGGGCTAGCTGCACGGTTTTTCCGATCCCCGGGAAGAGAGGGGCTGGTGAGTGTAGCGTGCAGTTAGTGCTGCCCACTGGTATTTAGTTAACTATATATGGCCTCCATTCATCAGGATAAAGAGCCCTTTTGTGTGCTTGTGGCTTTGTCTTATTTGGAGTTCAGCTACCTGTAGCCAGTGCAAACCCTAAGTGTGGTTAAGAAAATCTGCAATTTGCATCAGTGCACCTAACTTCCGCTTGAAACTGGAGTAACCAGTGCAAACTAGGACTTCTTTCTTCTTCCTGCACTGAGGTTTTGCACCAGTACAGCAACAACAGCTACTGGCCACAAAGAGCTGAAATGGAACATGACTAATCTCAGTGATATAGAAGGCTTTAATTCCTGTTTGTTATGGGTCTTGGACATACTACATGTAGATTAAATGCTTTTTCTAATATGCAATTTCTGAGACTCTTGGGTCCTCATTGCCAATCCTAGAGGTGTCACGTACAGTTTCGTATTAACCTTTTGTACATAAAGACATCATATAATGGTGCTAATACTGGGAAGATACACCATAGGGGCAATACAACGTATACAAGATTAACATATGGCCACTTTTTTTTCTGATTAAATAACTTGTTGGGTGAGCTATCAGGTTTAAATGCAGGGAATAAGGCCAGATTCTGAAACTGGGACAGGCACACTCACAATGCAAAACCAGCAGAGTTGTGTAGTTCTGCTTTGGGCTGGCTTCAGTCTCAATGTTGCTGGTTTTGTAGCCGTACGTGCATTTAATGAATTACACGCTGCAACCCCAGCTCATCAGAGAGCTCTTCTCAGTGATTCTGGTCTGTGTGATTGGCCCTGGTCTGTATTATTTCCAGGGCCATTTACCAACATCGAATCAGTGGCTCTCTTCTTGCACCGAGCACCACATGCAATCTCATGGAAATCTCCTGAGCTCATGCAGAATTTGGATGTTGCTCACCCGTACAGAGCTCCTTGAAGGACTGGAGACAAAGAGGGCATACATGCACTGCAGCTGTGAAGAGTGAGCCCCAGGCCAGGTACACAGACTTCCAGGAGCTCTGCTCAAGGTAGTGTACTAAAAATAAGTGTGGAGGTTGTTGCACAGATGGTGGCTTGAGCTACACACCCGAGTCCAAGCCCACCTGGCTCCCTGGGGCTGAGCTTCAGTGGCTAGCTCAAGCCTCTGTCAGTGCTGCAACAGCCACAACTACTATTTTTCACATACCAGCTCAAGGGGAGCTAGCACAAGTCTGTCTAGCCCTCTCTGGGACTCTCACCTCCCGGCTGTGGAGTAGATGCATCTTGAACACACAAGCCATGGAATCTGCTGCTGCCTAAATTTTGAAGGGAGCCCCAAAGCAGAGATTCTGCCCCACAGCCCTGCTGCTGCTACTGCTAGTGCCAATGTTTTGGCAGGTTGGGAATCCAGATGGGTCATCTACACCATATCTGCTGTAATTTGACTCATAGAATGTAAGTATTGTGACAGCTCTTTCATCGGGAAACACTTCCTTTTTTTAAACAGAAATCTCACCCACGTCCCCGTCGCCCTGCGAACATGGAACCTATGAAAATGAAGTCTGCCTTTGCCCAGAAGAATGGACAGGACAATACTGTCAGATAGGTTAGTATGTAGTTTTTATGAATCAGCCAGAGGAGCAGCGGGGTGATCAGCCTGCCACAGTATTGGACCACTGGGCAATGATGTTATTTATGCCATGTATTGAGGCTGTTCTAGTTCAGCCATTTCTGTTGTGTTTTTAAAAGAAGCACGGTGAAGGGAAGCCTTTCATTTCATTGGAGCACGGCCCGTTTCTAGACAATTTAGGCTGGCTCGCATTCTTTGAATTCTTTTGTTGGAACCACTGAATAGCATAATGGTCTAAAACTCTCGATCAGACTGGAGGTGCTGACGCTGCCTCATGCAGGAGAGAGCCAGTTGCCTGGCAAAAGTAAATGGCCAAGTTGGGAGCCTATCCCTGGCTTGTGGGATTAAGGAGACCAACCTCTACCCTTACATCTCTTTGATCTGTCACCTGCACCCGGGGACCAGACTGCTGGCTCAATCTCGGCATGCAAGGAATGTTCAGGTTTAAGTTTTCGGAGCTTTTGGGTTCTCACTCAGGTCTAAATTTCGTCAGATTCACCGGCCTCTGTTTGTTGCTGCTCATACATTTGTAGAAGGCAAGAATAAATAAGTTGTCTTGTTCCCTTCTCCTTCTCCATCTGGAGTCAGAGAATGCCTGCAATATATACTACTGCAGAGGTTAGCAAACAAGGGTCTGAAACTGCACACAGCTCCGGACATCCTGCAGAGATCTCTCTTAAATATTGTACAGCTTCTTTTCCCTTGTCATCTGTGCACCTCCCACACATCTGTAAAGCAGAGAAGTATTATTTCCATGTTACATGTGGGAAACTGAGGCACAGATATTAAGTGTCTTGCCCAAGGTCATGCAGGAAGTCTGTTGCACCACTAGTAGTTGAACTCAGGCCTTACGTGTAAACAGGCAGACACAATAAAAGTATGAACCAGGTTGTAATTCAGTGCCCACTTCAATCATTTGCTGTTGGCATCATACTTGTATCTAGTCACTTCTGAAGCTGCCAAGGAACTTGATTGTTTGCCCGTAACTAATAATTTCTTTTGCTACACAAAAGAAGACCATCAAAGAAAACATGATTTGCAAATATTATGCTTGTTAAAAGGTTATAATCAATCAGCTGTCATTTGAACAGAAATTTAAGTTTTGCAAAAACAAATCTTTACAAAACCTAAACTCAGATAATTTCCCACTAACCTGGAATGCATATACAGAAAGGGACAGAATTAAGGCTGTCTGACCAATGAATACATCTGCTGTTCGCTTTCAAGTTCTTGACTTTGCAACCCATAATGTTCTTCTCAAATTGGGATATTTTTAAAATGTAATCTCCTAGATCGCAATTTTAAAAGACATTGAAAAATCAAACATTACCTTCTGTGTGATCCATAAATGTCTAGAGTAAGCCACCCTGAAAATGACAAGTTCAGGGCAGACTGTAAAAAGGAGAGCAGATTCTCCCCAACCTGGTGCCTAACAGTAGAGTTAGGCTTACCAACCAGTCACAAACTGTCTTGTTTTATCTGTCAGACTAGATATTAAGAAGTTAAAAAAGGCCCCCTTTATTGCATTACAGTTCTCTCATTCCCAATCAGCACATAGGTCTGTGCAGTGAGGAGTTATTAAACAACTCTGTTCATGATACAGGAAGTTCGTCTGAACCCCAAGGAGCCAGCCACCTTCCCAAGTCAATATTAGTTTGGATCTTACCCAATATACCATGCTGCCAGCCAGTTCTTTTGAATCTCAAATGCAGGCATTTGATGAAGTGAGTCTTTGCCCATGAAAGCTTATGCTCCGATACAGCAGTTAGTCTATAAGGTGCAACAGGACTTCTTGTTGTTATAGTACATAGACATTGCTGCCCCCGGTCACATACATGACCCAACATCTCCTAATGATTCATTGGTGTCATTCCTGCCTTCTCTCAATTGGTTCACTGTGTTGTTCATTACCTTTGGCGGGTCATCAGGCACACTGGATAGTGTTTATGCCTGTCTGTCTGGGGGTGCTAGAACACAAGTTTGAAATACAGGCATATTACGCATATTTGCAATTCACAATACAAAGACGACTCAAACATATAGACAGGATTATCATAGTTGGCAAATCACAATACTTTCATTGATACCTTACACAGCATATCCAGTAAGATTTACTACAATTTTATAATATTGGTATCAATATCGTCAAAGTCTCTTGAATGATTTCATACAGTGTTACAGCCCCCAAGCAAAAATGAGACAGAAAGGGATGTTCCCAGATACTGCTTAAGGCATTACAATAATTCTTATTCTTGATAATGTATTATTTCAGCTTTCTGTTCAACATCAGAAGTCTCAGCTTATAAGAGAAATGGTTTATCAAAATTATGTTTTACTGTTACAGGCCTTTTCTTAGTGAGGTTTATCATGGAAGCAACAATAATACTGAATCCCTTTACAAATTCATGTTAAAATTTATGTAGCTTAATAGTGGACTGGACCTTCATATCTTTCTAGGAGTTCTTGAAAATGGCTAATTTATACGTACAAGCTCTGGCCAGGTGTATCCTCTGTGCAAACATGCATAGGCAAATCTTTGCCCCATCTCTGTCAGCAAGGTAATTTGCATCTACCAAGACATTAGCTTTCCAGTTCCCATCTACTATCAGTTCCAGTGTTGGATGCTGTCTTAAAGAGAGATGGTCCATTTCACCTAGCCCTTCTGAAGCAAAGTTGTGATATCCTTTCATTACCAATCTCTTCACCTCTGTGGAATCAGATGTACCCAGGTGTACCGCACAACCAAAGCACTGGAGATACACCCTCTTTCAGCAGGCACACTGCTATTTTTGGCAAACAGTTGGAGAAACTCTCTAGACAAGTCATTGTCCTTAACCTACACAGGGCTTGTCTATGCTATGGGGAGAGATTGATCTATGTCACACAACTTCAGCTATAGCAACGAAGGGTCCTGAGGCACCTTATAGACTAACAGCAAAGTTCTGAGCATGAGCTTTCGTGAGCACAGACTCACTTCTTCAGATGCTGGTCATGGAAATCTGCAGATTTCCATGACCAGCATCTGATGAAGTGAGTCTGTGCTCAGGAAAGCTCATGCTCAGAACTTTTCTGTTAGTTCTATAAGGTGCCACAGGACCCGTCGTTGCTGTTACAGATCCAGACTAACATGGCTACCCCTCCAATACTTAACTTCAGCTATGTTAATAGCATAGCTGAAGTTGATCTACTTAGATCTATTTACTGTGGTCTTTGCTGTGATGTGTTCACAGGAGACATTTTCTTCTTGACTCCCCCTGCACGTCTCATTGAGGTGGCATACCAGAGTCCACAGGAGAGTGATTGGTGGTCAGTTTATCACGTCTGTACTAGACTCAATAAATCAACCCCTTCTGGATTGATTGATGCCCTGTCAATCCCTCTGGCAGTGAAGACAAGCGCACATGTTTAGGAGCACTTCCTCTCTGGTCACACCTCTCCTCATCGGTAGCTTGTAAAGCATAGGGATCCTCATGTTCCATTAACATAGTTTCCCCACAGTGCTGACTATACAAACCTCAGCTCACAAGTCTACCTAGGTGCATCTAAATTTTCTTTGCCCATCTCTCCTTCTGTAAAGCCCTCACACACTGAAGTCTTTACATGAAAGGTTATCTGAGAATTTCTGACAGTTAGTAACTGGGACATTTTCCTCAGCAGAGAAACTGCTGCTTTTCACAAATAGTGGATCATTGCATTGAGCCATCTTAAGCAGATCACTTCTGCATTGTTCAAACTTATTTTTATGTGCTTCACTCATCAGCAGTCAACCAGGAAATCTGCTCTTTTCTTCCTCAGTTAGGCTTTAACCTAGGGTGACCATCTGCCCCCTGTTCGGCAAGACAGTCCCGTATTTGGGACACCAAAAAGGCATTCCTACTTATTTTTTAAAAAGGACTAATTGTCCTGTATTTGGGCCCTCCCACCACTGACCTTTTCTGCCAGCCGTTGTGCCGGAGAGCAGGTAGGTCACTTTGGGAAAGCAGCGGAAGCATGGGCCGCTGCTGCGTCCCTGCTGCTTCCCCGGGGCTCCCAAAGAGAGCTGGCGGCTGCCACTGCCCCAGGTATCGGGGATGACCAGCCCGTCCCCCCGTCCCCCCGCAAATCTCGCTGCCCCATATGTGGTCGCCCTACTTTAACCTGAACATCAGCTTGCTTTTCTTACATGTGAAGTTGCCATTCCTCTCTCCTGCTGAGGACGCTGTCCATCTCTCTGGCTTGTCATTTTGATTCTGGTGTTGCTTGATGTAACTTTTAATGATTTCCAGATCAAAATTCAAATTTTGGATAGTGTGACCTGAATGATCATGGGCAGCGGGTGACCCCCTGGCTTGGAGAGGCTAACCCTGCATCCCCAACCCTTTTGCCCAAGGCACCATCCCTTCTGTGTCCACCAGAGCTCAGCCCTCACTGTGGCTTTGCACCCCTGCCCCAGCCTATTTCCCATCTCTCCTTCTGGCTGCAGAGCTCCTGGGAGCAGGCCCCCAGATTCCCGCCTGAGTCTAAGAGAACTGGACAGGCAACATGTCCCCCAAAAGCCACTTTTCTCCCCCTGAGCCACCAACTGCACTGCAGGGCAGGTAGTAACACAGTCAGAGCAGCCCAGCACTGGGATGATGGGTAGCATGTCATGGCCCCAGGGGGGGGCAGAGCCTTCCCGTGCCTATAACTATCTCCCATGCAAACAATCTGGTTTTGTGAATCCTGCCAAAACTACACCAAAGTGACCTAGAACAGACCACACTGAAAATGTCATGGTCAGGGCAGGCTCCAGACAGGAGAGCTCATTCTCCTAAGAGTGGTGGTTAACGCCGAGGTTAGACTCACAAACCAAACTGTGCTTCTGACCTCCTCGTTGGTTATCAAGAAGCAAAAAGAACAAATAAAACAAACAACATCACTCAGCAGACCCTGATAATTCTGAATGGAAGCATGGACCCCTCTGAGAATCTTAGACGGCCTATCAGCCCTCAGAAGGCCATGGAGCACCAATTGAAAGTCACTGCTTTCAGCCACAGATCTAAATTTGCCATCCCTTCCTGTCTAGCTTTATGTTTTATGTTCTTGAAAATTGTTCTACGTGCTAATAGTGTCTAATCAGAATGTATTTGTCTTTATACAGTTAATTTCTGTGACAGCAGCAGTTACATCAGCTCCTCAGAAAACATTACTTTTAGCAGAATTGTAGTAGGCCACATTGGCTACTCTGAAGAAAAATGTGAAAACTCCACTGCAAACGGTATGTGTTTCCTTCCTCTCTTCCTCTAATTTCCTTACCCATCTCCCCTCCCACCCCCAAAGAAAAGGGGAATTTAAGACTGGTGAAAGATGTCAACTTATTAGACCAGGGCTGTGTCTACACTATCACTGCACTTTCAAAAGAGGCTTTTAAATTAGGAACATGAAAATACAAGTGAGGTGCCCATTTACATACCTGGCACCTCAGTTGCATATTCTTCTTTCGAAAGAGCATCTTTCAAAAGAAGAAAAGCAGTCTAGATGGGGCTCTTTTGAAAGTAAACCCCATCTTCAAAAGAGCCCTTCTTCCTATTGTTTTTGAGGGGGAAGAAGGGTTCTTTCAAAGATGGGGCATACTTTCAAAAGAGCCGCGTCTACACTGCTCTTCTTTCAAAAGAAGCTCTTTCAAAACAAGAATATGCAAGTGAGGAGCCAGATATGCAAATCTGCACCTCATTTGCATTTTTGAGTTCCTCATTTGCATGCCCTTTTTGAAAGTGCAATGCTAGTGTACACACAGCCCAGGAGATGGAAATTCTCTGTTTAAACCCAGAAGAGATACTGTCCTTCCCACACTGCACTGTTACTATGGGTATGTATACCCAGCAAAGTTATTGCAAAATAACGGCTATTATTTTGAAACAACTTTGCTAGCATCTACACAACAAAACGGCTATTCTGAAATAGTTTTGAAATAACAGTTGGCTTATTTCAAAATAAATAAACCTCATGGCCATGGCTACACTAGCCCCAGCCTTTCAAAAGTGGTATGCTAATGAGCCACTTCAGCAGATGCTAACGAGCTGCTGCCATGAATATGCAGTGCCTCATTAGCATAACAGCAGCTGTGCATGTTTCAAAAGTGCCGCTTTCGAAACGCACGCTGCCTGTGTAGACAGTGGCCTTTCAAAAGGACCCCCAGATTGCAAAAACCCCTTTTTTCCATTTGGTTTTGGGCAGAAGGAGCTTTCAAACTCCAGGGGTCCTTTCAAAAGGCCCCTGTCTACATGAGCAGCACGTGTTTCGAAAGCAGCACTTTCAAAATATGCGTGGCCACCATTATGCTAATGAGACACTGCATATTCATGGAAGCACCTCATTAGAATCTGCTGAAGTGGCTCATTAGCATACCCCTTTCAAAAGACAGGGGTTAGTGTAGCCATGGCCTGTTCCACAAGGAATAACACTTACTTTGAAATAGCTATTTTGAAACAGGAGCTGTGTAGACAGGGAAGACAGTCTATTTCTAAATGAGCCATAGTGCATCCAATGAGTCTGTTTTGAAATAGGCTATATTGCATGTAGATTCTCTATTTTGAAATAGCTGAGAGCTATTTTGAAATGCATTTTGTGTGTAGCAATGTTATTTTAAAATAAACTCTTCTGGATTACCTTATTTCAAAATATGCCTGCTGTGTAGACATACCCTATGTTTTGATGTTGATCCCTAGGGCTATGCCTACACGAGCGCAAAACTTCGAAATGGCCATGCAAATGGCCATTTCAAAGTTTACTAATGAGGTGCTGAAATACATATTCAGCGCCTCATTAGAATGCTGGCAGCCGTGGCACTTCGAATTTGATGCAGCTTGCAGCCTCGTGGCTTGCCCAGATGGGGCTCCTTTTCGAAAGGACCCCAGCAACTTCGAAATCCCTTTACTCCTATCTGCTGATAGGAATAAGGGGATTTTGAAGTTGGTGGGTTCCTGTCGAAAAGGAGCCCCGTCTGGATGAGTTGTGCAGCTGCAAGCTCTGTCAATTTCAAAGTGCCGCGGCTGCCGGCATTCTAATGAGGCGCTGAATATGTATTTCAGCGCTTCATTAGTAAACTTCAAAATGGCCATTTGCATGGCCATTTTGAAGTTTTGGGCTAGTGTAGACACAGCCTATGAAGATGATGGAATAATTTGATCTCTATGGCTGTGTCTACACTTGCATTCTTCTTTCAAAAGAGGCATGCAAATGAGGGAAATCAAAAAATGCAAATGAGGTGCAGATTTACATATCTGGTGCCTCATTTGAATATTCTTTTGAAAGAAGAAAAGTTATGTAAATGAGGCTCTTTCAAAAGTAAACCCCATTTTCAAAAGAACCCTTCTTCCCTTTCCTAAATGGGAAAAATGGTTCTTTCGAAAATGGGGTTTACTTTTGAAAGAGCCCCATCTACACCGCTTTTCCCCTTTCAAAAGAAGCTCTTTCAAAACAAGAATGTGCAAATGAGGTGCCAGATATGTAATTCTGCACCTCATTTACATTTTTGACTTTGCTCATTTTCATGCCTCTTTTGAAAGAGGAATTCAAGTGTAGACACAGCCTAAATGTCAATGTAAATAAATATAATTTACTCTCTTTGTGTCCTTGGCTGCCAAGATCGGCAGCAAAAATGCTAGTCATGAATGGTGACTTTTGTGAGTAGGATACCTGGACATTTCAAATTGGACTGATATCACTAAATCATATCACATAAGCCACTGAATAGTTTTGGTGCTAATTAAGTCTGCTACGGTGCTGTAGAGAACCTAATTGCACCATATGACAGAGAAAAAAAATGGCAAGTTATTAAAAAGTTATTAAAATACCATCAATTTATTCTGATTGGATTGTGGATATTTTGTAAGTGAAAAACAGGAGTAGGAAAGCGGTTTTTTAATAGGGACAGTAGAATACTATATAACACAGCAAGTTTACTCCACTTATAATATGTGATGATCTGTAAGGCATCTCTCTGTTCAGCAACATGTGTTATTAATTCCTTTATATTTCTGCTGGTGACCTGTGACAAAATTTCGAATCTGTTGTGGGGAAAAAAATTACCAGTGTAAGGAGTATGATTCTACAATCCCTACTTGTGTGACTAATCCTTCCCTTATTTATGTGACCAAATCCAAAGACATCAATAGCTCTTCTTATCTGAATGAGAGTTACTAGATCAGACCCTGAGAAGAAAATAATTTTTAAGATTGTAAGGGTTGATGGGGACCTGAGAAGAGTGATGACATCCCATGATAGTGAAAGGATTTTTTGTTTGTTTGTTACATTAAAGCTGGTATTCCAAAAGCAGGACAGAAATGCTACAATAACAATGGAAAACCTACTCTAGCTGATTTGAGAATTGTGAATTGTAGTAGGAACATGAAGACACTAATGGATGAGGTAATCCTGTCTTTTAATATGCCATTTAATGGGTTACTACAACTATAGTGATGGGGGCTGTAATAACCTTCACTGGTCTGCTCGTGGGATATGGATTCCAAATGCAGAGTTAGTGGAAACAAGAAACAGTGGGCTAAAATCGCCAGTACATTGTGACTGCTTTGGTCTTCCCTCACCCAGAGCGTTTCTACGCATGCCACTTTCTCCAAAAGTGACATGGTAATAAACGGCCCAAAGTATGCTAATGAGTTGCAGATGTAAATTCCTGGCACCTCATTAGCATAAGGCCACATGATTTGGAGTCTGGAATACACTCTTCCGGACTCCAAAACAGCGTGTGAAAGTGCAGCCCCCCGGGGGCCTTCCAGAAGGAAGTCCTTCTTCTGGAGGCCCCTTCTTCCCAAAAATCCAGAGAAAGTGGCATGTGTAGAAACGGCCCCAGTGAGTATTTTCATGGTTTTCAAGAAATAATTTTTTCATTAGCACAGAATGGAATAAATCACAAATTTATAAAGATCAGTTCATTAGAAAATAGGATAAATAGCAGATTTGTCTTCCTCAATACAACTGATATAAACTATAATGAAGCTTTCAACCCATTTCGAGCCACCAGATATGATTCTGTATTACAATACAGCTGCACGTTAGGAAAAGAAATAAAGGTGGGATTTTTGAAAGCACTCGCTTTTGGCCTGTGACTTCCTATTTGACTTCAGTGGGAGCAGAGGTCAATGCTGACCACTTTTGTAAACTCCACCCTAAGAGAATGCAGAAAAGAGGAGAAGTAAGTTTACACACTGTCCCCTAGGTTCTTTCTGAAGCAGGCATTCCAGATGATAGGGTTTTGTGCTAATTACTTTAAAACCCATGAACCTGCAAATTTTGTGATCCCATTCCAACATGGAAGGAGAGGCAGATTTCCTGTCTCCTGCTTGATTTTTATTCTTGTTGCTTTTTGACCTTCTAATTTGCTTTCACCAAGTTTCACACTTCCAAATCAAAATGTTCCCCACTTCCCCCATCCCCAATCCTCACTCTTTCTACCATGACTTACATTTTAGTATTAATAATAGAGAGGAAGACATGTTAGTGTGTATTCTAACAAAGCAAAACAGCAGCCATGTAGCACTTTAAAGACTAACAAAATAATTTATTAGGTGATGAGCTTTCATGGGACAAACCCACTTCTTCAGATCTCTAGCATTTCCAGTCCAAACTCAGTTATATAACACAAAGGTCCAAAAAAGTTGCAATAAAAACTGACAAATCAAATACATGGAACAGAAGGAGGAAGGTTGAGGAGTGCGGGATGTTAAGTGTCTTACCTGAGATAATTACAAACATCAAAGGAAGGGAGACAGTCCTTGTAATGCGTGATATAATTGCTGTCTGTGTTCATGCCAAGTGTTAATGTGTCAAATTTGAGTATGAGCCCCAGTTCACAAATCTGCCTGTGTAATCTGCTTTTAAAGTCTCTTTGTTGTAGGACGCATGCTCTCTGGTCTTTAACAGAATGGCCCATGCCATTGAAATGTTCACTGACAGGCTTATGTATATTGAGATTCTTAATGTCTGCTTTGTGTCCATTCATTCTTTGGTGAAGTTTTTGCTCAGTTTGTCCAATGTACACAGTAGAGGGGCATTGCTGGCACATGGTGGCATATATAACATTGGTTGAGATACAGGAGAACGAGCCCCTGATCTTGTAATTAACATGGTTAGGTTCAGTGATGGTATCCCCAGAATAAATATTAACAGAGAGATAGCTGTGCTAGTGCATGTACTATCAAAACAAAAAAGCAATCCAGTAGCACTTTAAAGACTAACAAAATATTTTGTTAGTCTTTAAAGTGCTACTGGACTGCTTTTTTGTTTTGACAGAATACATATGTGGACCAAGTTGGCAGTGGGGTTTGTTGCAAAGAAAAGTTCCAGGATTAGTATTATTGTGGTGCAGCCTGTGATTGCTAATGAGAGTCTTCATTAGGTTAGGAAGTTGTGTATAGGACAGAACAGGCCCGTCACCTAGGGCCTTCCAAAGTTGTAGCATCATGATCTAGAATAGGTTGTATGTTTTTGACAATGCATTGCTGGGGTTTGACTGGGAGCTATAGGTAATGACAAGTGGTGTTCTGTTTTTGGCCTTCTTGGCCTTGTCTTGAAGTAGTTGGCTTCTGGGTATTCATCTGGCCCTATCAATCTGTTTTTTCACTTCTCCCAGTGGGTAATAAAGGTTTATGAGTGCTTGGGAGAGATCTTGGAGTTTGCGGTCTCTATCAGCAGGATCAATAGGATTTTAGTTTTAGAGAGATTACTGGATAAATTGTAAAATAGAAAAAGAATGTGTGTCCTCTATAATATAAGCTGAGAAGCAGGTGGTTTTTAGCTCAAACTGTTGAGGTGCCTGTGCTAAGCTCCAAACTTCCCAGGTTCCAGTCTGCCTGTGGGCAGTTTGCAGTGAGTCATGGGATTTGTACTTTCAACACTAGATGTGTTGTAGTCTTTGCTTTGCAGGGTTTCCCCTCTTCCTACTCACTACTTTCCTATCTTAACCCCAATTTAAAACAAAACAAAACAAAAAAAGCTACAATCCACGTAACTAGTAAAGCTGTGGGAATTAGTCATACTATTTGCTTCCATGTACAGCTGGGTCTACACGTGAGTGCCCTTTCGAAAGGGCAGAAATTGAAGTCAAAATAGCAGCCATGGAAAGGGAGCATCCGCCACCACTATTGGATGGGCATTTCGATCCGCTCTTTCAAAGTGCTGCCGCGGTCTTTCGAAAGAGAGCGTCCACACAGCTCCAAGCCCTCATTAGACAGAAGGGAGGCAAGAAACGCCGCGGATTGGGTCCCGTAGCCAACAAGCCCTTCTGGGGCTGCAGCCAGCCACCCCCTTTAAAGGGCCCCTCCCTCCACCCTCCACTCTGCACCAGCCGAGTGCTACCCAGCCTTTCCCAGCCCAGCAGAGCCCACCCGTGCCCATGATGGAGGCACAGCAACAGCTCCTGCAGAAGGACACCCTCATTATGGACACCCTGCTGGCAGTGCTGTGCACCATTGCCGCAGCTGCACCCAATCTCACTGGGTGGCTGAGTGGTCCCTCTGGGGCCATGGGCGCCCCCTGGGTGCCTCGACCCCTCTGGACCCACCCCAGCAGCACCAATTGGTGGGAGCGCCTGGTGCTGGGGGAGCGGGGTGAGGAAAGGTGGCTGCAGAACTTCTGCATGTCGAGGCAGACCTTCGAGGAGATCTGCCACCGGCTCGCCCACACACTCTGGCACCAGGACACCTGCATGCGGCCAGCCCTCACCCTGGAGAAATGGGTCATGATCGCCATCTGGAAGCCGGCCAGCCTAGTCTCCTATCGCTCCGTGGGACGGCAGTTTGGGGTGGGCAAGGCCATCATTGGGGCTGTACTTATGGAGGTAAGATGGGGCTGGGTCACGCATCCCCCACGGGTCGGGGTGGGGGGCTGGAGCGAGGGGAACCCACTGCTGCAAGGGTCTGGATGGGAGGGGGGCAGGGGGCTGGATGGGGTGGGGTCCGGAAGGGAATGGGGCAGAATGGGCCCGAAGTCGGGGGGGAGACGGCCGCCACACCTGCACTAGAGCACTTGTCCCCCTCCCCACCTGCAGGTTGTCAGAGCCATCAACATGATGCTGCTCCATAGGGTCGTCCACCTGGGGGATCTGGACAACACTGTCACTGGCTTCCAGGACGTGGGCTTTCCGAACTTCATCGGCGCTTTGGATGGCACTCACATCCCCATCCGCGCCCCACCATGCAGCGCTCACTAGTGCCTCAACAGGAAGGGCTGCCATTCAGTGGTGCTCCAGGCCCTGGTGGACGCGAGGGGCTGGTTCACCAACATCTATATGGGCTGGGCCAGCTGCACCCACCATGCCCAGGTCTTCCGGAACTCTGGCCTCTGCTGGTGCATGGGGACAAGCATGTTCATTCCCCAGCGGGAGATCTCGGTGGTGGAGGACGTCACCATGCCGCTCTGCATGGTGGCAGATGTGGCAGGCCCCCCGTAGCCATGGCTTATGAAGCCGCACACAGGACACCTCAACCCCACCCAGGAGTGCCTCAACCACACCCACAATCAGTGTCTGAACCATGCCTGCAACATTGTGGAGCGGGCCTTCAGGTGCCGAAAGGGGCAGTGGAGGTGCCGCCACACGTGGCTGGAGGTTGGGGTCCTCAGTCTGCCCCAGGTGGTGGGTGCCTGTTGTGTCCTCCACAATGTTGTGGAGGGAAAGGGAGATGCCTATGTCCCTGGGGGAGACCCTCTGTCTGGCCCAGCTATGAGCAGCTGGGCACCTCCCCCCATCCTCCAGGCCCATTGGGATGGCCACCGCATCAGGGAGGCCCTCAGGCAGGCCTTTGCCGATGGCCACCTCTGACCCGCATGCACACCCACATCCCACACACATCTGCCACCCACCGTCTCTGCCACCCCCCGGCCCACACCAGCACCGCACCCACACATCCACCACCCACCATCCCCCTGAGGAGCACAGCACAGAGTGGTGAACATTAAAATAAACATTTATCTAGACTCTTGTTAACTATGTACAGGGCGTGGGAACCTAACTTGGAGGGGAGTGGGGGAAACCTAACCTGGAGGGGGGCGGGGTGCTCATTCCGGGGCAGGGGTGGTGGGTTGAGAGCCCCGTCGGCCCCTGGAGCCCCTGCCTCCCTGGGTGCGGGGTCCCCAGTGGGGAGGAGAAGGTGTGGGGAGCACTGGCAGGTAATGCTGGAGAGTGGGCCTGGTGGGGGTGGAGGGTGCGGGCTTGGTGGGAGCAGAAGGTGTGGGATCAGTGGGGGTGGAGGGTGGGGGCTCAGCAGCGGTAGGGAGGCAGGCTCATTGGTGGTGGAGGGTGCAGGCTCAGTGGGGGTCGCTGCCAGGGGGGCCAGGAGGCGGGCAAAGTTGGCCATATGGTCCCGGAAGGTGTGGCCAATGCCCTCCAAGGTGGTCAGCAGACTCTCCCAGACTGCCCTCCGCCACTCCATCTCGGCCTGGGTGAGCTGCAGGTGCTGCTCAGCCACCTCAGCCTGGTGCTGGCTGGCTGGGTCCTCCTCGGCCCAGCAGGGGGGCCCTCTGGCCACAGCCCCGACAGTGCACCACGTGGGGTGGTATCCGGGTGGCTCCAAGGACAGCGGGAGGGGGCTCTTGGGAATGAGAGATGGCGCAGGGCTCTCCCAGTCCACAGATGGTGCGGCTGTGTGGAGAGGAGGAGAGCGTCCAGGGGTCTCTCATGCAGGTGGCCCTTCCCGGCCTGCGGTGTTAAAAGACCAGCACCAACACCAGTCCTGGGACTTTTCCTTGCAACAAAGCCCGCTGCCAGCTTTGCCCACATATCTTTTCTGGAGATACCATCAGTGGACCTAACCAGGTTACTCACAGAATTATGGGCACTTTCTCATGTTCCTCAACTAACATCGTATATGCCATCATGTGCCAACAATGCCCAGATGCTTTGTATATTGGACAGACTTCTAACTCTCTTAGACATAGAGTTAATGGGCACAAAACAGACATAAAAACACTCTTGATCCACAAACCTGTTGGCTGGCATTTTAATGGAGTGGGTCATTCTGTTAATGACTTTAGAGTTTGCATGTTACTGAAGAGGAATTTTCACAACACTCTTCTAAGAGAGGCGCTAAACTTTCTTTTATATTCAAATTCGACACATTAACGCATGGTTTGAACTGCGATTGGAATTTTCTGGGTCACTATAGGGGCTCGTTTGCATACTTGCCTTAATCTAATTCTTGGCCTCTCCCCTGCCCTTCTGCCCCTCTACTGTCTGATTTGCTCACCTTGATAATTTTATTTCTGATTTGTCCACCTTGATTACTGTTTTTGGTTCTCTGTGCCTTAAATATTGAGTCTGTTCTGGTCTGGCTGTGGTCTGAAGAAGTGGGTCTGTCCTACAAAAGCTCATCACCTAATAAATTATTTTGTTAGTCTTTAAAGTGCTACTTGACTGCTTTTTTATTTTGCTACTAGTAACTTATCATAGGCTCAGCATTTGTGTTTTCAATGTAAATTGTTGCAATATTTTTAATATTAGAAGCTGTACTGCCACCTAGTGGATTTTAAAGAAGACTCAGCATTTTTCCATTACAAGTTAGGGGAAATTTGGGAAAACTGTGTCTGCAGTGATCAGGAATTACCACTCTTGTTAAAGCCTGTAACCCAGACTGGTTTGACTCTGCTCTCAAAGCTAAGTAGTCAGAGAAAAATCAGGTCATGGGAGTCTCAAATTGGACATCCCAAATTGGTAGATATTTCATACCTTTATCTTTGTGTTTCAGTTCCCCATCTAAAACACGCGTTTAATTTGAAAATAAACTAATGTTTTTCACTTGCTTAGACATTAGAATAATAGTTGACAGGCAAAATTAATAATACTATATTCAGGGCAAGGTTTGAGTCATGTGCCATAAATGAGGCGTGGGGTCTCATGAATCTAGTTGCCCAGGGAGCACTCAGCTCTTGGAACCATGATACAGTCTTTTATGACACGATCACATACTATTTTTTGCCATAGGTCACGGGGGGATTAGTGAAGGGAGACAGAAGAGGCCACTGGCACATTTATCCTCTCCTGCCTCCTTCACTACACCCTTTCCAACTTCTACACCAAATGAAGCAGGGGTCCTGTAGACAACAGCATCTTTTATTACTCAGCCCTAATTCACCCCCAGAGAAGGTCCAGCCCCTCAATGAGTCAGGAGTCCTGCCATAGGCGATAAATGGGACGGGAGAGAGGAGGAGGCACAACCCCTGCTGGAATGCCGTGGAAGGGCAAAGAGCTGGCTAGCAGCCAGGCGGAGACCAGAAGAAGAGGTGGGGAGGCATGAAGTGGGCCCAGATGGAGGGAGGTGAGGCCTGGGATGCAGGGTGGGTTGTCCCATCCCTTCCCTGAGTTGGGGAAGGGGTCATGTGCCAGTGGCCCCTTCTGTCTCCCTTCACCAGTTGCCCCTGAGCCCCCTGGAAAAAATAGTATGTGATCATGTAATAAAATACTGTATCACAACCCATAAGTACAAGCAAGGGCACTTTAAGGTTGCACAGGCATTGTTATTTCTGGCATTTTTTATTGTTTGAGAGCTAAATTCTGCAAACTTGGTAATGTTCTTTTCATGTATTGTTTGTGTGTAATAGGCACATCATGCTTCTCCTGTAGTTATTAGTGCACATACCAGCTCTGCAGGCTTCAAACCCACCTCTGTATCTCAGATATTCACTCAGGCTTTGTCATTTAAAGATGTTCATACTAGATCTATTTAGATGAGGACTAGCCTACTCAAGTATGCTGATCCCTTTGTTCTTTTGGTGGCTCCTGAAAGTCACTTCGGCTCTACTTCTGATTGTGTAGCACACATTGTGAGTGGAAGGGGCTACAGAAGTCCATAGATTCAGAGCCTCAGGGTTCATCTACACTGATAAAAGACAATCAGGTTCTTAGAGCCTGGGCTCCAGCCCAAGCCCAAACATTTACCCTGTAATTTCATAGCTCTGTGGCCCAAGTCCCCAGGAGACCAACGAAGCAGATCCCGCTCAGCCATGGTGGTTTTTATTTATCACAGTGTAAACATAGCCAAAGTCATCTGCACAAGATTGTATTGCATTTCCATGGGTGGGAGAAGTGACTGTGTACAGTGGGACCAAATTCTGGGCCTGCTGAGGCTACGTCTGCTCTCACCTAGAAGGCCGATGACAGATACGCTTTTTTAGGTACGCCGATCATGTACCTAAAATCAACTTTTCAGCTGGCAACTTTGGTGGCTGTCTTCATGGCAGAAGGTCGACGGGAGCACTCCTCCTGTTGACCTTCCTCAATCCTCCTGGCTTGCGAGGAGTTCCAGGGTCAATGATGACCCTGGAATGTGCTGTTTAGCACATGTGTGAAACTGCATCCCGGAAGACTGAACCTGAGCAGTCCGTGGTGAGTGTAGACGTGTCCATTACTGATCTGTTGATTTAATGGGGTCTGTCAATTTACAAATAATTTGGCTGTGAACCTGATAAGCTTTTATTTCTCTAGAAAATGAGTATTAAAATGGCCACTCTTTTCCCTCATATCATCTCTGTGTGATGTAACATCTTTTCTAACAGCTAAACAATGCAGATAACTCAGAGGTCAACATTTCATCCATTGCCAGTGATGTCCAGATCCTTACTTCCGTGCCACAGAAACTTACCACTGAGAACATCTCTACTGCTGCAGACATTGCAAAGCATATTCTGGAAAGTCCATCTATGGTGAGATTCAAAATTGTTTCATATGGCTTTATAAAAGAGTAGTATGTTTGGGAGACTTTCCTTAGGCTCACAGAAAATCAGTCTTTTTAATTTTCACTTAATAAAAAATAATAACTCAAGTTTCTAATCTAGCTGCAATATACTAAGCTATTAAACAGCAGATCTGAATTCAGGTCTCAAGCATCTATAAATAAGAGTTATCATTCTATTTCATTTCATTTAAGTCAAGTGTTAATAAAATATTCTCTCACAATAAAATGTGTTATAGGAAATGAGTTTGTACACCATTCCTACTAAACATTTCCCATTTTTCTGTTTATCAGACAAGTGATGATGCATTAGCTGCAGTGGCTACAGTTAGCCAACTTTTGGATGCTAACGTAAACCAATTCAACTTTACAGACAATAACCTAGTTACTGCTACAGCAAGGTATTTACAATTTGTCTTTCTGTTAAAGTTGGTAAAGCTAAACATGTCTGTCCATTTAAATGTAAAACTGAATTAGAGCCAGACGAATTAATCTCCAGGGTAACTCAGCTGCTTTAGTAGTTACCCCATGGCTTGTGGTATGTGATGATAGATCACATGATGAAGTTGGCCCCCTTTCCCTAATCTGGGGACAGTGAGGGCTAAAGTTGGGGATGACAAATCAAGTCTTCTACATTTGGTTCTCAGCTTTACCACTGAGTTGCTGTATCACCTTGAGCCAGTCATTAACTAGTATGTTGGTTTACTTGTCTATACAATGGGCATAAGAGTTCTTACCCTACCTCCTGTGGTGAGGTGGACCTTACTGAATATTAGTAAACACATAGATGGTCTGGTATCAAAGGGATAATAAAAGTGTGAAGTGTTACTATTACTAGTAGCACATCCAGGGAATGGAAAAGGAGAATTGCTAGCATGCTAATACGTTGTTTCCTTAAAGGACCAGGTTCTTGAATACATTAATGCCCTGAAAAAAATCTCCCAGTTATCTAACCAACTATTTGACAGTCTAGATTTTTATTTCCTTGATGCCTAAGAGGCCAAATCCTTGTTCCACAGAGGTCAAAGGCAAATCTCTCATTGACTTTGACAGTAAGAGGATTTGGCACATTAGAATTAGAGATTTTTGATCTAATTCCTCACTTTCCTACACTCTGTGGAGCAAAATGGAAATCACTGCAGGAGGGGAGCAGATATTGGTGCTACATTCCGACACACTCTTCAGTGATAAAGACATTTACAACATTCCTTACTTCCATGTAGCCTCACAAGTACACTGGAAAAATTCTCTTTGAGTGGCTCTGCTGTTCAAACCAATATTGCAGTCTGTAACCTTTCCTTGACGTCAAACTCAACCACAGCCTTATTCTCTGCACAGAAGGGTAAGCTTTATTTGCTTGGTGGGAATTGCAAGGACAATGAACAAATCTTACTATATATTTTAGAAAAGTTCCTCTGACTGTGAGGGGGTCCCTTTGTTCAAGAACTCCTCCTAAATGTAAGAGCTAGGACCACCAAATTTCATATGCAGCTTCCTCTTATCATAACTTAAAGCAAGGTCAGGGATTTGTTGTGCCCAGATAACGGGATGTGCGTGGAAAGCAGTTGTTTCATATTCAATGGCAGGGGTGGGGTTTGATGGCAGAGACAGTTATAATCAGGGAGACAGCAAGCATGAGGGTTCACATGACCATAGGGGGACAGCAGGCACTGTAGCGAGCAACTCCCGGGTGACAGCACAGATCCCACCACCTTGACCTGTCTACCAGGCCCAGGGAGTGCTGTCAAGCAGGTTGTACAGCCTTCCACACCCACGCCACACCCCAGCTCTCTGCCTTGAGCCGCTCAGCCTCCATCCTCTAGCCTTCTGGCCTCAGCTCTCCACATCCCCAAGGCCCTGCACAGACTCCTTCACTCCTCCCCCACTCACTGCCAGCCCCCTGCCCCGAAGCAATCGAGTAACGCTGGTAAGTTTTCTAGTGTTTACAAATTCTGACATTTTGTACAAATTCATTGGTGACTTTTGCCTACACAGGACCAAAAAGTTCACAGTCTGACTGTACTCACGTAAGACAAAATGTCTCTACATTTAATAACATCAGCAGTACTGAAGTTCAAATACTGATCAACGTAACAGGAAACAGTAAGTTCACTCTTCACTTCCCCAAGCTTGTGCCAGGCAAATTCTGCCCCAAAATGCTCTCACACTTGTTTGACACAAATGTATGAAAACATGTCATTTTTATGTACCTATATTATGCACGTATCATAGAACAAGAAGTGCATATGGCAAATCTAATGGTGTGACCTTGTCTGTGAATCATGGCTGATTCACCTGTAACATGGCCTACATTACGTCTATGTTTTAACTGAAAACCAGTGTGTGTTCACAGAGCTACGTGCTTCAGAGTGAACCACTAAATCCAGTTATGGCACATATCATAGAACAAGAAGTGCATAAGACAAATCTAACTGTGTGAATTTATTTATGAATCTTTGCTGACTTACCTGTAACGTGGCCTGAGCTATTTTTAAGTTCTGCTCCAGAACTGTACTCTACTACCATATCAGCATAAAAAGAAAATCCCATTTGTCTATTGAATAATTGAGATATGTTTCATCTCTGTATTTCAGCTCCTAGCAACCTGCACACAATGAAGCAGTTCTGAATTAGTCTGGGTATAGGGTATTAGCACAGGGCAAGGATGTGAAAAACCAGACAAATATAAAATTACACCCAAACACGATGCTAAATGAACATTCATGTTGCAGACAATGTTGATCACTCACAGGTCAACTATGCAACCTTAATTCTGCCTCCTTGGATATACGCACGATGACACAGTCTATGATTGTAGTATATCATACTTTTTTCATGGATCCTTGCCTCATTCAGCACATAAGGTAAATTGTTCTCACTGAATGAGCACCTATACAATATGTTTTATAGTAACTGAGAGATAGCCGTGCTAGTCTATATACTATCAAAACAAAAAAGCAGTCCAGTAGCACTTTAAAGACTAACAAAATAATGTATTAGGTCAGCTTCCATGGGACAGACCCACTGAGTCTGTTCTGGTATGGCTATGGTCTGAAGAAGTGGGTCTGTCCCACGAAAGCTCATCACCTAATAAATTATTTTGTTAGTCTTTAAAGTGCTACTGGACTGATTTTTTTGTTTCAGTATGTTGTGTTTTCCTCATAATTCAAGGTGTGGCCTGATGCCTTATTTGCTACACACTAATATGCAAACCCTTTTCTGAGTAGTAAACTCCTCATGGGCTTTTTCATGATATCAGCCACTATGGTAACTGCATGCTTGACACAGATTAATTTATTTTCACAATATGCCTTTGAGGGAAAGAGCTGTTCTCATCTGCATTTTACAGATGGGGAATTGAGGCACAGTGAGAGTTTGGTTAACATTTCCACTCTTTTTTGGGGCCCAATTTTTAGTGCACATGACCTGATTTTTCAGAGTACAAGGAGTAATGTAACACTTAACATATTTAAAGCATAGTGCCACTTGACTTTAACTTGCAGCTGTGAGTTGTCAGCACTTCTGTAAATGAGCCCCCCAGGGTCTCAACCTGGGCACCAGAAAAATGTGAATTAGCTCAATTAGCTATGTGAAAAAAATACCATTTTCTGAATAAGTTACATATATTTGGCACACTAGGTCAAATTGTGCAAATGATGCTTGTGCAGTTTGATTAATACAACAGTCTTCATCCCCCACAAAAGTATTCAGTGTATTTATATGCCCCAAATTTACCTTTAAAATATCCAAAATGCTTCAAGAAATATTGGAGAAGTTTTGCAGATTGGTATGTGATTGGTAGATATAGATAACTAATTATTTTCTGCCACAGGTAAGTAGCTGATTTCTGACATGGGGGACCCTCTAACTTCAGTGTCTCAATAGTCTGATTCTTAATTAAATTATAAGAAAATGTGCTCAATGGAAAGCAAAGAGGTCATTTTATTTTTGGTGTACTGCGTCTCTTATATATTGAGTCGTCCGCTTGTTTGCTGCAGGTACAGTGGACATTTTATGTTCATTGAACTTGAAGTGACCGCTATAATAAGATTGCATAATATTTTCCTTCACAAAATTCCTAATATCTTTATTCAAAAACAAGGTCTAACACCATAGTTGGTTGCAGCAAGTTTCTGAAAATATGGCACTGGGAAATGCGTGGGGCTAGAGAGAAATGGCAACGAATGATGAAGTGGGGCTTTGCCCACAAAAGCTTATGCTCCAAAGGATCTGTTAGTCTATAAGGTGCCACTGGATACAGATTAACACGGCTACCCCTCTGATACTTGTCATCTCCAAGAAAGGAAATTATGACATTTTTTCAGTTAATGTTGCAGAAGAAGCTGACTAGAATCTTAGGGAACAAAGAAAAGGTATTTCCTTAGCTCAAGAGGTTTCCCTGACAAATATTAAGGCCTGCTGTGTATAACGGAGTTGTAAGAGCTTCTCAAAGAATCTTTTATAATAGACATCTTAGGTAAGTTAACTATGGGAGTTGCTATTAGTTCCTTCTGTAATAGTCTGTTCTATTAGTATTTATGACCTTCATCTCTTTTCACTTTGCTCAATGTAGATTCATCTGCAGATCGAAGTATTGGCTTTGTCTTGTATCAAAATGACAAGTTTTTCCAAGCAGAAACTTTCAAGAGTTATTATGATTATAGCAAACGAGTTATCTCTGGCTATTTTCCTAACGCAACATTCAGTGATGTTCAAATAGTCTTCAGTCCACCGGTGAGTCCTCTTATAAATAGAATTAAGACAAAGGGTGTTCTAGAGAAAGTTACATAGGAAATCTTGCTGTTGCAGCCTCAGTTATTTATCATCCAAATCCCTGTCACACCTACTGGTCACAATCAGTTTGGGCCCAATGAGGCAGACGTTATGCAAATGTAGTAAAGGACAGTCTCTGTCCTCTCAAGGACGTAGCTGTTTTGAGAGAAGGTATGGTGTCTAGAGTCTTTAAAAAGGCTCTAGGGCTTTATTTATCTTTTTTCCTTCTTCAAAAGTACAACATAATTACAACATAACTGCATCATTGTTCAGTTATTGACATGGGAAGGATGCCACCAAGACAGAAGAAGACTAAGGCCTTGTCTACACTGAGAAGTCTAGCTGCTTTAACTATGCTGATATAGTTAAAGGAGGGCGCACATATGAAATTGACCAAGCTGTTTAATACGTCAGCTGTAGAGAGTTTGTTTCGCAGAACTGTCCAGGAAGAAGGACCACTCCACTAGTTAGCTTCACTGTGGTGGGCAGACAGATGTCGTTCTGGTTGAGACCTTTTGTTCAATGTTGTCCAAGTGCCTTCATTATTCCAGAAAGCAATTTCCTAGTCAAAGTAACAATCCCTGGAGATGGCACTGCCCCAATACATGCGTATTTGCTATTTTCAACTGTGTGCCTGGAATCAAAATGGCAGGCACTGGGGCATTGGAATGAAGAGCAGTTTGGACCAGAGCCTTTGTATTACCATGGCTGATGGTGAGGGCAAAAAGCTGAGATGCTTGTGAAATTTGACAACAATTACCTGGAGGTCATTATGTCTGTGGGATGTCAGGGCAGAGTCATTTGCAAAGAGTGCTTCAATGAGAAGTCTCTCTGGTGTCCAGAGAAGAGCAACAAAAATGATCAAAGGTCTAGAAAACATGACCCATGAGGGAAGATTGAAAGAACTGGGTTTGATTATTCTGAAAAAAGAGCCCACTGACAGGGGATGTGATAATAGTTTTCAAGTACCTAAAATTTGTTAAAAGGAAGAGGGTGAAATATTGTTCTTCTTAACCTCCGTTGGGAGGACAAGAAGCAGGGGTCTTAAATTGCAGCAAGGGAGGTGTAAGTTGGAGATTAGGGGAAACTCCCTAACTGTCAGAATGGTTACAGCACTGGAATAAATTACTTAGGGAGGTTATGGAATCTTCATCGTTGGAGATTTTTAAGAGCAGGTTAGATAAACCCCTATCAGGGATGGTCTACTCTAGGTGGTGCTTGGTCCTTTCTGAAGTGCAGGGGACTGAACTTGATTACCTCTCAAGGTTACTATGATTCTATATTTATTACCTTTTTTGTGCATTGGTCTGCATGAATTTTATATTTGAACAACGATTTCTGAAGTTTTAATTTGCATTGTCACACTGTCTGAAGACTCTCAGGACCATGAGTGCCAGCCTCAGAGCAGACTGTCAAAAGGAGGGCAGACACCCCAGATTGTTGGTATATTCTGTAATTTGGCTTAGTCAGCCCATTACCAGGTGTGAATGCTCGAAGTACTATAATAGTCTTCTAGTGCAATCATGCCGTGTCCCAAAGACACTGCAATCTATCTTGCCACCCAGACAAGCTGAACTATGTGATAAATGGTCAGTTACACCAAAAAATCACAAGATACCAGATTACTCTCAGTCCTCAAAGACCAGTCACTCACTCAGGTTGATTTGTATTCTAGGTCACAGACCAAGGACAATACTGGTGACCAATTCTAGAACAAAACTAACTAAAGGCTTATTAGTTAGGAAAAACAAATGAGAGCTAAGGCAGGTAAAACACATGTACAGGTGAGTCATAGTCTGTAACTCAAAATATTAGTACAGATGTAGTGATTTGCCAGTTTACTGCAAGTCTCTCAAGGCTACCAGTAATAACTCAGGATCTTTGTCTTCTGATTCATTATTCCCTATTCTTCCCTATTCAGCACTGTACAAGAACACAGGACTGCAATGGAGAGAAATGTCTGCCCCACCCCCCAGCCCTGGACTGCCGTGGCCTCAACTCAGCCCCAACCCAAACCTTCCATAGACAGGGTACAGGTGCCCCTACAAGAATGCCAACTCTGGAGCTGTCCTTCTGGGGGTGAGAGGGACCTCTACTTCAGCCCCAATGCAGTCCCAGCCTGAACCTGGTGTGATTGGAAGAGGTGCCTCTCCCCTTGACCCACAGCCCAGTTGCTGCTGCAGTGAAAGAGCTCTGTGGGGGTAGTCCTCTCTCTCTCTACCATACTCATGGCTCATCCTGCACACAAAACCCTTTATTTGACACAGCTTGCCCCCTCAGCCAGAGCCCTCACCCTCTGCAGTCCAAACCTCTGCCCCAGCTCTCAGCCCCACTCTGGTACTCTGAAACACTCCCCCCACCAAATGATTTGTTTAGTGTGCACTAATATTCCTAATAATTTAGTGTGCACATCGCCTCCACATTGGTGCATATAACCAAATTAATTTTGAACATGCATGGGGAAAAATTAAAGGGCACACTGGTCACTACCCACGTGGGCTCTTTCTTTGCCAGGCAGAGGGAGAGGAATGAATTTGGACTCTTTGCTCTCTGATCATCAGTCATAATGAGTGCTTGGGTACAAATAAACTGTTATTAGCGCTTTCCAGTTAAAGCTCTTTATTTACACTATATGAGGCTTCCTCAATGTAAATGTTTGATATTACAGTATAGTAGAACACAAAATAATGAAAAAATGCATGCCGCACCCCATTAGTTTTCATAAAGTTTAAACACCAAATGCATTCATACAGATTTAAAAACTGTTTTGATTCTACACTAAACCACAAGTGAATTGGTCTGGTAATTAGCTATGCATTTGTAAGTGTTTAGTAAGGCCTGGGGTGTTGGCAAGGGCTGGCACCTTGTTTGCCAACATCACATGATGCAATTTTTCTGGAAGATATTTGTCCTCGTCCTACAAGCCTATGTGGCTATGCTTGGAGGCTTAACCCTATTAAAGTGATTATTTCACTGTAATAGATCATAATAATGGGGTGAATTTGAAAATAAGTATCACTCATACTGATTACAGTGAATTAAATCCTATCTTTTGTTTCAGTTTATTTTTCACAAAACAGCTGCATAATATACTTTCTTTTATTTGAGCATCTCAGAGTCTTTCATATATGTTAGAAGTCTATTTATCATGCACAACTAAAACAAAGGATATTTTAATAACAAATTTGTATAGTTGTTATGAAAATGTAAAATTGCATACTTATTAAACGTATTAAGCAGCCATATCTGGAGGAGAGTATTAAATGGCTCAGCAGGTTGCCAGTGGAGTGTGGAGTTTTCTACCTTTTGGTTGTAGTACAAACCTAATTTGGTTTGGCAGCATTGAGTGTTACTGTTATCTGATGGTTGCTGTTTGGAACATGGGAAACAAGCTGACCTTTTTGTCCGACTGTCACAGGACATATATTTCTGTCATAATTACCAAAACATTTTCAGCAAATTGCCAGCTTATTAGTAGTCTCAAAAACGTTGTAAATGGCAACTGAACTCTCCTTTTATGCTTCAAATGGAAGGTTGGGGTGTGTTGTCATTTCGTGAGGCCAAATTGTGTTCATGCTGTCCCATGAAGTTGACTGGAAACTGCAAGTGTTGCAGGCTGTATGTGTCAGCTTTCCCTACTGAAACAACAATCTTTGCTAAACTCGGCTTCATTGGTGCATTTTTGCAAAGTGTGTGTTACCAATTTTTCGTCTTGTTTTCACGATCCATAGAACAACTCATTGATTCAACTGCATAACTACGCATGTGTCTTTTGGGATTACAAAGCAAATGACTGGAACACAACAGGCTGCAAAAAAGAAAGCAGCAGCCTGGGATTGAGATGCAGGTGCAATCACCTTACTAGCTTCGCTGTATTGATGGTAGGATGTTTTTTTAACAGCAAATCATTCATCTTTTCTTCTCTGTTTTGGTATCTTTATAATAATTGAACCTCGATATAAGGCCTCTTTCAAATATACAAGATGATACAGTCTTTGCCTTCAAGGAACTAATAATCTAAGAGGAGCAACAGAAGAGTAGGGGAGGGAGAAAGAAAACCTTGCACTCAGGATTTTTTAAATATCAGCTGTCTCCAACATCTCCTTTATGTAGACATTGTCAGCTGGCCAATTTGTTATTGGTATCTTGGTGTCATCTGCACAAAATTCTCTGTCACTTGCACACTCTAAAACCCTTGTGTTAATCCGGCCCTGTCTGGTGTAAAAAGGAGGCACCTTTGAACACTGCCATTCCCCCTTTCTTCCCCCACCCCTTCCACACTGGTCTGGAGCTGCAAGTCCCGGGAATTGCGACCAACGGGAGCAGGGGGGTCAGTTCCTGCAGGCAAGGGCAGTGCAGAGAGCCACCTTCCACCACCAGGGCTGCAGACAGGGATGTACTGGTAGCTTCCAGGAGCTGTGTGGAGCCAGGACAGGCAGGGATCCTGCCTCAGCCCTGCTGCACCACCTAACAGGAGCTGCCCATGTCTTACACCCCAGTGCCCTACCCCATTTCCCACAGCCTAACGACCTCCATGACCCCATACCACATGCCCAGCCCTGAGCCCACTCTAGCACCCTAATGCCCACCCAGACGCCACATCTCCACCCTAACTTATTGCTCTGATCCCACTGTCACACCCCAGGCCTCTTAGCCCCACCTCGGAGCTTCTTGCAACCCAAGCTCCTCATCTCTGGGCCCAGCATAGAGCCCACACCTGCAGTTGGAGCCCTCACCCTCCATCCTAACTCTGCCTCAACCTAAATCCTTCTCCTGCACTCCGCACCCCTAATTTCTGGTACCATCCCAGAGCCTAGGGGAAATCCTGGGCCTCTGCATGTCCACCTACCCCCTGCAGCTTAGCCTGCCTTATCCCTAAGCCCCTGCTGCACTGCCAACTGGAGCCACCAGGGGCTGTTTTTTGACTGGGTCCTCATCTACATTTTAGAGTTTTGTCAACAAAACTGGTGTTTTGTAGCCAAAACCCATGAAGTGTCCACAGCTAAAATGCATTCGGTCAAGAATCAGTAAACAGAATGCAGCAGTTTTCTCGGGAGAGTTAAGTCACTCCTGTACGAGGCATAACATCTCTGTGGACAGATTCTGTCCACACAACAATAGTGTAAATGCCCCGAGGGGCCCTCTGTAGAGCTTCTGGGTGGCCACTCTGTCGAGAGAGGGCTGGGCAGTCTGGCTGCTCTCTGCTGACAGCGCTTTTGTCGGAAGATACCTTCCAACAGTAACTTCTGCCAATAGATCACTGTAGCATAGATGCATCCTGGGGTGTTCCGGTCCAAACCTGGACTTCTGGCAACCTGGTCAGGAGAAGTGACTGCCGAGGGAGCATAGGGATTGACATATCAGACAAATGTTTTACCTGGACAGGTGTCCTGTTTCTGGCACTGGCCAATACTAGGTGAAAGATAGGTGCAAGAAATTTTTAGTCAACAATTTCAGAATAACCTACCATAAGGGAGATTTCTTCCTAACAGTTTTTAGTTAGAGGCTGGGTTATGTTCTAAAGTATGAAAGTTCATATCCCTTCTAAAAATAAAAATAAAACCTCTACCTTATATAACTGATTTTTCTCATCAGCCATATAAATGTCTAACCCAGTGTTTCTTAAACATTTTCAAACCATGGAACATGTATGAAAATTTTCTTCAAAAAATGGTTTTTGGACCAAAAATAAAATACAACCCCCACCCAAACAGCAACATATACAGCAAAAACAAAATGAATAAGTAACATTTGGTTTTAACAACAGAACATACTGTCTTATTGTAAAACTTTGAATTATTTTTCCAGACACTCCTGGCACACCTGCAAGTTGTTCACAAAACAACTGTGTTCCATGGACCATAGTTTAAGCAACACTGATCTAACCTGTTGGGAAACCTTGCTTATACCTTGTGTTAATGAGTTCCATATATTGATTTTTGGCGTAAATTATTTCTTGCATTAATTTTAAATTGTTACCTCTTAGTTTCTTTGAATATCCTTTTGTTTTAATAACAAGAAAATGTGTAGGAATTAATGGCTTCTCTGTGACATTCATTCTTTTGTATATCTCCATCAGATCTGTGCTAATCCTAACACTATTAGATCTCTCTCAAGTACCTCAAAACTACTCTGGTTTTGACTAATTTTATATGACCTGCAAATTTTGGCAGTAGCTAGTAGTAGTCATAACATTAAAAAACACTATCATTCTCACATCCAATTTTCCACAGAAATTTTAGAGAGAAACTACCTCCTCCACTGCATGCATATGCAACTAGATGTATAACTTCTTTATAATGAATAAGAATTATTTTCTAGAGCTTCCAGAAAAAATACAGATACGCAAAACCTCTAGTGATTATCTCACACATTGGTACTGGATTCTCCATTGCTGGTCTGATTATTACTATTGTGTTTCTAATTCTCACCAGGTAAGAGAAAGTACATAATATAAACATTATTTACAAAAATATTTATATGCTAAGCTAATTTAACTTTATGATGCTCTGAAATGGTCTGAAAAAAAAGTGAGTTAAGTCACTTTATAACATCTTAATGTCTTATGACACAGTATCAAGAATATGCTGTATGTTCTAGCAGTTAGCCCGAAGGGCTGGAAGTCAGAAGATCTAGGTTGTTTTCTCATCTCTGCCACTCTCTTGCTGTGTGACCTTGAATGACTCATGTAACCTTTCTCAGCTGTGGTTTCCTTTTTTAAAATATGGAGATAGCAAAGCAGTGAAATTAATTACTAAAAGATATTTTGTCAACTGATAATTGAAACCACTATAAAGTTCTGCAGAGTGTATTACTGGGCCAAATTTGGGAGCTATCGAGCCCTTGCTATGAGATACTGAGTACAGCAAACTCTCGATTTAACAGAAAAGTGCCAGCATGCCATGTACTCTCGGCCACTTCCAAAATTTTTGGGGAGTAAAGGCACTTGGAAGTAGTGCGGGAACTTCAAAGGGCCTGCAGCTACATGGCATGCCAGCACTTTGAAGTTTAACTTCGAAGTTGCCTTGGGGAGAATTAGCCTAATGAAGTGCTGCATATTCACTGCAGCACTTCATGATCAGGCTGATTACCTTGTCCTCTTCAAAGAAGGGGGCAAATGTAGACATAGTGTGAATGTTCAGAAAGATTTCTGTTACGCTGTTTTCTCCCTCTTACATTTATGCTAGTCAGCTTGAAAAATGGCAGAAAAGCAAGAAAATATGTCCCAACTGTTGTACTAAGGGCACGGTCCTGTGATGTGTCAAGTGCCTTCAGTTCTCTTTGATGTCAAAGACAACTGATAAATTTGATAGGTATGTGTGAAAATAAAAGGCACATAGTAGTCTTCGCCAAATGTTTATTGCTGGTTTTCTTTTTTTTTTTTGTTTTGCTTTTTTATTTTTTTGGCTTTGAAAATTCTACTCAATCCTAGGTTTGTGTTAAAAAAGGCTAGACACCCACAGCTTCTAACATGTTAAGTGATACAGAAAAGGACAGAATGTATCATAATTTCTTCTCTTGCTTTGCTACTTTTTTCTTAAATATGTATGGCGCTTATCAACAAACAGGAAAACACGAAAATTCTCAGTTACCTGGATGTTGGTGAATCTCTGTACATCTATGCTGATTTTCTACCTCATCTTCATCTCTGGAATTGAAAACTCAAATGCTAAGAAAAAAGGCAGTGACATTCTCATCCAAAACGTTATGTTTAAATCGGACCAGGCTGATACTCCTGAGAGTGCTTCATGTACTGCTGTAGCTGTCTTACTGCATTATTTCTTGTTGGCAACATTTATGTGGACAGCACTCAATTCTGCACAATTGTACCTACTGCTGCTTAAAACGCTGAACCCCATTCCTGGACACTTCATCTTAATCACATCAGTAATTGGATGGGGTAAGAATTAGCGTTTCATATGCAGAGGGCTTTTCAAAATGTTGGTAATGCATTCAGTGTAAGCTTGAAATGGATTAATCCAATATGCAGGAAACGAAAGTTTCTTTGGTTTGGTTATGTGGTTTAATAGGTAGCCTGCAGTTACTTCTGATGCCCCTTTAATGGTGCATCTGGAGGTTACCTGCTCAGTCTGCTGTCACTTAATAACATGGAGATTAGCAGAACTACAGGGCATATATGCATGCTCATTGTTATGGCAACTCTCCTCTGTTGCATGCAGCAAGAATTTTGGCAACAGTTAAGTGCTTTAGGAATATTTTATCACCTGAAAGAAAATTGTTTCTGATAAATGGTGGCATACTGGAGTCAAATTCTGCCCTTGGAAGAGTATATATGATTTTCATTGATTTCAGTGGGAGCCATGTATCCATCCAAGCAAAAATTGGCTTATATATTATATATTAATTTGTAATAAATATTTAGCATGTCTTCAGAGCATAGCAACAAGCAGCATTCCTAGAAGACAAAATGGAGGGAGGCCAATGGGAGGTAACTACTGAATAAGATAAGAGCCTCTGAGAACTCAGACTCATTCAGTACAGTGTTCTAATAAAGTAGGCGTGAATATCTTAGGCGTCTTTGTCACTAAATAGTTCTAGATTGTGATAAGGGACTAGGATTGCACAGTTGCTGCAAGAGAGCCAGCTGCAGCACAGGAGAGGAATTAGCTTTGTTGCCCAGATGTGGGGGGCCTAGAACAGTGAGGGACAACCTAGACTAGTGAGTGGGCCACGCGATTGTTGTAACTGTGACAGTCTCCCGAGTTAGGACGGTTTTGCTAATTGCACTTGCGTACCTGGAATGTGGGGGGCATGATGATTGAACCATTGGCAACAGTGGAGCTCATGGTTCTCACAGTTGATCTTGCATGCACCAGCCTTCACATGCCCTTGCTTTGGGTGCATGTCACTTTAGTGATACTGGTAGGGTAGACACTAGGTGGATGGAAACCAGTGGAATCTGGCAACCCTGTGTGTGGGCACTGGTAAACAAAATGTCTAATGGGCCACACAAAGAATCGCAGTGGACCACATGCTGCCTGGGGGCCACCAGTTGCCTACCACTTCTCTAGAAGAGATGCTCAGGAAATGATGCACCACAAGTAAAGTCAGTAAAGCTTGGCCCTGTGCTTCCCATAGATAACTACCCTACACCATTCTAAATCCTGCCTTTTCCTTATGGCCACTATCCCCACTTAACTGAGTGCAGGAGGGATACAAAAGGGCCCTTATCAAGCCTTGAGGGTTTTGACAAGTAGGTTTCCCCTTTATTTGGGTATTTCTGCAAAAGCGGGTGATCAAGACAATAAACACTTGTGTCAGAGGAGTAGCCATGTTAGTATCCTCAAAAACAACGAGAAGTCCTGTGGCATCGTACAGACTAACAGATTTACTGGAGCATAAGCTTTCGTGGGCAAAGACTGACTTTGTCAGGTGCATATCATCTCAGGTGCATCTGACAAAGTGGGTCTTTGCCCATGAAAGCTTATGCTCCAATAAATATGTTAGTCTCTAAGATGCCACAGGACTTCTCATTGAATAAACACTTGATCTCTTCCTCTCTCAATTAGGCTTGCCTGCAGTAGTGGTTGCTATAACATTTGGAGCTACATACAAGGATGGCAAGCCATTACAGTACAGACAAGAAGAGTTGTAAGTAGATGAATGATTGCAGCAGTTGTTTTATAATGCGTAATGGTATTCATGATACCTTGGATATACCATGGTAGTATTTGTAGCTAATTAACCAATCCAGTTCTAAACGTTGTAGTCTTTTCCTGAGCAAAACTTCTGTTAAATTCAGCCCAAGTTTTGCTTAGGTAAGGACTTCAGGTGTTGGTCCTTTGTTAGCAAATGTTGACTGGGCCAAAATTTGTCTTGAATGCTCATACACAACCCCTCATTGACTTCAGTGTCAACTGTGCATGCCCTCGGCCTCTTTGAAATTCAAGCCACTTATTTAGGTGCCTAAATAGGGATTTAAGTGCTTAAATTTAGGCATGTAAGTTTTAAAATGTTGGCCTATGTCTCTAATGTCCAGAATTACCCTATGTTATTTGGACCCACTTTCCATATGACTGTATCAACTCCATAACAGGCTTTCTTATAAAATATGCTGGGCTGAGATGGGCATGGTCTGTGGTTGGTGTTAGTGGACAGTACATACATAATCCAAGGTAGATTCTTTCAAATGAGATGTAAAACCAAATCGCTTTCCACCTGGATCACTAACTATCCAATGGTGATCATCTCAGGATTTGGTATTCATGTCTTTGTTGGTCATTTCAACCTTCCTTCCTTGGTCCTACTCAGTGAGTCCAACAGGTTCTCCAGGCCCCTGGGCAAGGTGGGGTGAGGCAGAGGCTCTGTGCCCACCCAAAGGGTGGAAGGGGCAGAGTCTGGGGTAGCTTCTTCTAGGCAGTCCTCGGTGCTGCCCAGAATATGCTGCATGGGACTCTAGTGGTGGCTTAAAGGCAGCAGTGGTCAGGAGCCCTGGGCCCTTTTCACTTGCTGGGCCCCAAATAACTGCCCCCTTTGTCTGCCCTTTGACAGTGGGCCTGGCCCCACTTATCTATTTCAGGAGCTGCCTCATGCGTCTTGCCATGAACATAGACTCTAACCTTTCTGGAGTAGGGGCCTTCCTTTATAGTACACATATATACGGATTCAACTACCGTTGGCTCTCTGATCTTTGACTGGGGATCCATAGGAATATTTTAATATGGACAATAATAATAATACACTCCCACGTCTGGATCAGAGTCCAGTTTAGATGATTGCATTCTGTCTCGTCGAATTCTTCTCTGCAGCTTTGCTTTGATAACATATTCTTTACTTGTCCTGGGGAGAATTTTTTTTAAATAGGTTTATTAATGCTGAAAGTCTGCAGCATTCCATTGTAGATATGACTGCATTTCACTAGTGGGTGAGTGATGGCTATAAGGTCCTCTGGGATCCTTCAGGATGAAAGACGGTATATTATGTTATGGTTTTGCATTTATTATATGCCTGCCTCATCTGTTCAAATGGTCTCTTTTTATGTTTAAGTTGCTGGCTTGCAGCCCTAGATGAACAAGGGAATGTGAGCACAGAGAAGCCTATGATATGGTCATTCCTTTTGATAGTGGCACTCATCCTTCTGATTAACATTGTCATCTTTGTCAAGATCATAGTCTCTGTTATGTGGAAGGATAACATGAATCTCACAAGGTGAGGGGGTGGAAAGAACTGAGATCATTTAGAATATTACAATACATTCTTTCATATGACATGGTCTTAAGCATTTAACAAAAGGCTCTTAATTTAAAAAAAAAAGGTCTCTTCAAAGAAACTACAGACTGAACCCCCTCCAGTCTGGAACTCCAGTAACATCCCTAATCCGACATGCTTTTATTTAGCCACACAACCACTTGTCATGGATGTGACCAAGTATCCTATGGTCCCATAAAGTATGTTTAAAGCCACTGGTCCTGGCTTTCAGTGTTCTCTATTGTTATTTAGCTGTAATTTACCCCTAAATGTCTTCTAAGAGCCCAGTAAGCAGTGGAAGTGTTGCTAAAGTGCTAGATAATATTGACTTCCTGTGGTCCGGGAAATTCTCTGGTCCATCACCAGCCAGATCCCAAGGGTGCCGAGAGAGAGGTTCTACCTGTAGCGTGTTAGAATATCACAAATTGCAGTAGCCCTCACTAGCTCATTAACTTAAGCTAGTGGACCCAATTCTGCTCTGTATTACAATGGTGCACAATAGTGTCTAGACTAGCACGGCTTACTCTCTGTTAATAATGGTACACTTAAGCAGCCTGCATAATTTTTTTCAAGTCAACTTATTTTGAACTTGGTACCATCCACATGACACTGAAGTTCGAAATAAGCGGCTATTTCAAAGTTTTCTCTACCCCGCCTGTGATGAGGGATACTGGAACTGGACTACCACACTTGAAAGAGCACTGCTATTTAGAGCGCTGTGTTTCACCCATGGAATTGCTATTTTGGGGTACATTTGGGGTACATTAAGCTACAGCAAAGCCATAAGAGAGAAAGTTGGCTCTGTTTCTTTCGGCAGTAGTAGACTTTGTCTTCGGAAAATCTGATTCTTGGTCTTAGGTGTTACCGGGTGTCTTTTATAGTTTTTGTCCCTTTAAAAACGTTCACTGATCATTTTGAGCATGACTTTTCCCTCCTTTTACAACCGGTCTCCTATGTTTATGTGATTGAAATGCCCAAATTTGGGCTACACTTTAACATACTTTGGCTCAATTCTCCTAAAAGTGCAGTAGGCCTGATCTAAAGGGAGCCATTTCATCAACTTTTGTGGGCTTTTCATCAGCACAAGCAGAGCAGTCTGGTCCAGTCCACCACACCAGCCAGGTATCTGCAGCTGGTACACACACACACACACCTCCAAGCGCTGGAAGGGACCTCGGGAGGTCATCTAGTCCAGTCCCCTGCCCTCTCGGCAGGACCGATCACCATCCCTGACATCTATTTGCCCCAATCCCTAAATGGTCTCCTCAAGGACTGAGCTCACAACCTTGGCTTTAGCAGACCACTGCTCAAACCACCGAGCTGGTGCACCAGAAGCCAACCCCAGCTCTTCCAGGACGGTTTTTCTCAATCTGCACAGCAGTCCTGCTGGAGGACTGGGCTGAGTGTGGCAGGTGCACCACGGGAGTTGCCAGTGTAGTAGGAAACTGCTCCCTGTAGGAATGTGCTCCCACTAGACTACCCAGCCCCCTGGAGCTGCAGCCGGAAAAGGAGCAGAGCGCCTGTGTAGTGATAGCACATTCCTACAGGGAGCAGTGTCCTGTACCACACACCCGCAGCTCCTCTAGTGTAGCTGCTGCCCCCAGCCACACACCGATGGACTTGTCCTCCCACGGGCTGCTGGACAGACAGAAAAGATGCAGCACCCTAGAAGATCGGGGTCAGGGCTGGTGTGGGGGGTCTGCTCCTTTCCCCACTGTGGCTCATGGATCCCTGGACAGCCCAGCACCGCAGCAAGGAAGAGGCAGAATGCTGGCAACTCCTCTGGCATGGCTGTACCACCCCCAGCCCTTTCCTCCAGCGGGGCTGCCATCAGACCTCAGGTGATGCAGCTGAGTGGAAGGGGCAGTGGCAGTAAAGCTGAGCAGGAGTCACCTCCAGCATTCTGCTCCTTTCGCTGCTCTGGTTCCGAAATCTCCAGCTCGGTAGGAGGAAGGAAGCTCTCTCTCCTCCCCAGGTAAGGGAGCTGGATCATAGTGAGATAATGGGAAGAGTGGGAGAGGGTGGGGCAGGGAAGAATCATGTGAAGGGCTGCATGAAGTCACATCCCTGCCTGCCTCCCACTGGCAAGAAATAGATTCCTCTTGCTTTGGATCATGCTTTAAACTAGTTTTATATGTGTGGGTGACAGTGGATTAATTGCTGATTTACGTTATTATGAATGGGAAAACAATCAAAGCTCCTGTCATAGTCCACTGAGAATTTTAAGCACTTATCATCCCAGGAGTCTAAGATCAGGTCACTTATTTAGAAGTCTCCCAGTGGACTGAGATGTCTGATTTTTGCATTGCAAGATGTCAAAATGTTGACTGTACTATATAATGCGAATTTTGGATGTTATTGTCCTAATGGCATGTATGTCAAGTCTGAAAGCGAATGGTTACTTTTATTTAGCTGGAAGATGCATTGCCTTCAACATGTGTTCACAACACTGTTTAATTTCCCTTCTATAGTTTTCAGAGGTGGAGCTCACCCCAAAACAACCTGATTACAAAATAATCTGCAAACATGGGAGAAGTTGAGATTCAAAGCTAAATCCAAACACCTTTGGAGCCCTGAATCTATAATAGGTAGAACTTTGTGGAAATTTGAATCAAAATAAGAATTCTTCTAGTTTAGCCCAACTGCTAATAGTTTTAAACAGTAGCAGTTTATTTTTTATTTTATTTTATTATTCCTTCCTGCTTCCTGAAGGATTGGCAACTTTTTTCTCTTTCCATATTGAATAATGAAGCCGAGTTCCAACGGTAATCATTCTGACCATATTTTTATCAGTGATTCAGAGCTATGAAGAGAGATTTCCCTTTTGATCTGCTCAGTGGAATTTGAATTCTCTCCATTCTGGACATTAGCCTAGATTACTAGTGAATAGTCCGGAAATGCCGGACACTGAATAAAATGGTTGAATTAGCCAAGACAATGAGTTGTTGTATCCCTACATTTTTAAACATTTACAATGCTACTTTTTTCTTTTTTTCTAGCAATAGAAAAAGATCATTCAGAACCAAGATCGTCGGCACTTTATCTATTGCTGTAGTGCTTGGAATCACCTGGGTCCTGGGCTATATGATGCTAATAGGTGGTGAGGAAGCAAGTCAAGTCTTCAGCATTTTGTTCTGTATTTTCAATACCACACAGGTACCGTTTGTAGCTGTTTCAATAATGATGTATGAGACATTGAAAAAAAGCAGCTAACCTCATCCCTCCATAAGCCAGTATTTTAGTTGATTGTTGGAAAACCATATTGCTTCATACAGAAATTCACAATCCCGGTTTTAAAATGACAGCAAGTTGATGTATATCATTCACAAATCTCTTCTGGTATTATTAGTTAACATGCTCTTTTATTCCGTAGGATGTACAAGGTGATCACTGCAAAGAGTTGTCCATTTTTAGGGGGTTCTCTTTGTACCAGACCTTACTAACAGGGGTTGTGTGAGCTAATATTGGGAAAAATTTCACTAGCTCTGAAAGTGTCAGCAAAGGAAAATTGTGCAATTTCCAATGCTTTGGAATGGGCGGAATGAACCTTCTTTTTTGCAGGGGGCAGAGGAAGGGTGGGCAGTGACCCACAGGAAAATCAGTCAGGGACAACAAAAGAAAAAAATCCCTCACTTACTGAACTCCCAAATGAGAAGCAAAAAAAAAAAAAGAAGAAAGAACTGGGGTGGGGCACAGCTACTCACTTCTCTCACCCTCTGCTCCAGGTGCCAGGGCTCCACTCACTCTCCTAGGAGGGAGGTGGGGAGTCCCACAGGGATTACTGAGGGATGCTGAGGCTCAGAGATTTGCCATGGGGGAAGACCTGAGCCTCACCACAGGAGTGATCAACGTAAGCTGAAGGCCAGATCTGGGCTGTGGGCCATAGCTTCCCCGCCCCACCTTAGGATCTCTAAAACTAGACTGGACAAAGACCTAGAGAAAAATACATGCATCTCCATTTCTCATGAACAATGTGGTCATGCTGGAGTTTTTGCTTTTAACTTCACAGTGTGGCATTCCACACCATTGTATAAATGTTTAGCAGACATAGATGACACCTGTATTTTGCACAAGAAATAAGTGTGTTTGGCAAGGGTTTGGTCCAAAGTCCTACATATTATTTAAATACCCATTAATTCCAATGGTCTAGACCAGAGGTGGCCAACAAATGGTCTGCAGGCCAGAATCCAGCCCAAAGAGCCTTTTCATCCATCCAGTGGAGTCATCAGTGGGACCATTTGGAAAGCTCGGTGTGGGGTTGGCAACCTGTGGCTCCAGAGCTGCATGTGGGTCTTTGAGGAGCCATTTGTGGCTCCAGACGCTGCTACTGCTGACTTCTCTTCCAACTCCCTGCCCTGCGATGCTGAAATAATGGAACTCAATTTAATTGATTTAACAGCCAGCAGGACGGATCTGGCCATTAAACTAATTAAATTGAGTCCCATTATTTTAGTGCAGCAAGGCAGGGAGCTGCCCACGGGGGAAGGGACTAGGAAGGCTGGAGCGGGGGTCATGCGGCCATAAGAAGGAGGAGGCAGTGGCTTGGCGAAGGTGCAGTGGGGGGCAGCAGTGGCAGTGCATAGAGCTCCTGTGCGAGGTAGGTGGGGAGCAGTTTGATGCTGAGTGGGGCTAAGCCTGGGAGTGGGAGGGAGGGCAGTTTGGGGCTGGGAGGGGTTAAACCTGGGTGGTGGGTTTGGGGCTATTTTGTGTTTGGACCCCAGAGCATGTAAAATATTGCCAGGTGGCCCCTGATGAAAAAAGCTTGGCCACCCCTGAGCTAGACAGTGCTCAACATTCAACGGTATTGGATCTCCAAACTCTTTTTTTAACAAGTGCTCTATATGACACTATATATGAATGGGTGTAATTTTTTGAAACCTAAAAATCATCAGGGCTTAGAAACAACAGGCATAATGGCACTTCTCTCAAGCTGCTATTTTTCCTCAAAAAAAAAAAATGGTGGGGGTTGGCTTCTGAGGAAATTATACCAGAATAAGTAAGTCTAAGATTTAGGCCTTGGTATTTTTAAGAAAAGTCGTGGACAGATCTTGAGCAATAAATAAAAATTCACAGCCCCGGATCTGCTTGGGACTTTTACTACTTTTACTTCTCCTGGGGTAGTGATGGTTTGGGAGCCAATGGCTGGCCCTAGCAGTATGAGCTGGCTGACCCCAGCCACCTGTTGCTCTGAGGCCCCTATGTACAGCTGCTGAGATGGTCTCCAGGGTGGGCCCCGGGACTGCTGCTGGCTGCTGCTGAAATGGCAGTCATGTAGGTCCCAGAAAATCATAGAATACATGACATCTGTGATTTCCATGACAGACTCACCTTGGCTGTGTCTACACTTGCATTCCTCTTTTGAAAGAGGAATTCACAGGAATTAACACATATTAACAGGTGTGTCGTGAACATGACACAAGGGCCGTTTCTACATAGGCCACTTTCTTTGAAAGTGGCGTGGTAATACACTGCCCGAAATATGCTAATGAGGTGTGGATGCAAATTCCCCATGCCTTATTAGCATACCGTCACTTGATTCAGAGTCTGGAAGACCGTTCTTCCAGATTCCAGAAAGCTGTGTAGAAGCGTGTCCCCAGGCGGGCTTTCGGAAGGAAGTCCTTCTTCCGGAGGCCCCTTCTTCCTGAAAATTTTTGGGAAGAAGGGGCCTCCGGAAGAAGGACTTCCTTCCAGAAGACCCGCCTCTGGGGGCCGCGCTTCTAAACGGCATTTTGGGGTCTGGAAGAACGGTCTTCTGGACTCCAAATCACGTGACTGTATGCTAATGAAGCACGGGGAATTTGCATCCGCACCTCATTAGCATATTTCGGGCTGTGTATTACCAAGCCATTTTCAAAGAAAGTGGCCTGTGTAGAAACGGCCAAGATGTCATTCTTCCACTCTACTTTGCCCTGGTTGGGCCTCAGTTGGAGTATTGTGTCCAGTTCTGGGCACCGCATTTCAAGAAAGATGTGGAGAAATTACAAAGGGTCCAGAAAAGAGCAACAAGAATGACCAAAGGTCTAGAGAACATAACCTATGAAGAAAGACTGAAAGAACTGGGCTTGTTTAGTTTGGAAAAGAGAAGATTAAGGGGAGACATGATAGCGGTTTTCAAGTATCTAAAAGGGTGTCATAAGGAGGAGGAAGAAAACTTGCTCTTCTTGGCTTCTGAGGACAAAGCAAAAAACAATGGGCTTACAAGGGAGGTTTAGGTTGGACATTAGGAAAATGTTCCTAACTGCCAGGGTGGTCAAACACTAGAATAAATTGCCAAGGGAGGTTGTGGTATCTCCATCTCTGGAGATGTTTAAGAACAGGTTAGATAAATGTCTGTCAGGGATGGTCTAGACAGTATTTGGTCCTGCCATGAGGGCAGGCGGCTGGACTCAATGACCTCTCAAGGTCCCTTCCAGTCCTAGCATTCTATGATTCTATGCAAATGAGGGGAATAAAATGCAAATGAGGTGCAGATTTACATATCTGACACCTCATTTGCATATTATTCTTTCAAAAGAGCATCTTTCGAAAGAAGAAAAGCAGTGTAGACACTGCTCTTTTGAAAGTAAACCCCATCTTCGAAAGAATCCTTCTTCCCATAAAAAAAAAGGAAGGAGGGTTTTTTCAAAGATGAGAGTTCCTTTCAAAAGAGCAGTGTCTACACTGCTTTTCTTCTTTTGAAAGAAGCTCTCTCAAAATAAGAATGTGCAAATAAGGTGCCAGATATGTAAATCTGAACCTCATTTGCATTTTTATTTCCTTCATTTGCATGCCTCTTTTGAAAGAGGAATGCAAGTGTAGACGCAGCCCTTAAGTATAGGGTAAACAGGTGTGTGAATTCAAAGCACTATATGTATATTGTCATAATTCCTATGTGGATGCACTTATTCCAGTAAATTTCCCAGCATGGAAAAGCCCTTATTTCAGTCTTCATGGAAGAAAGGAGAAGAAGCTGTCACAGATCTGCACAATTTACTGTGAATTAGATCTCATTTATGGCTCAACAGGTGAGAGGGTGTTCTGGAAAAGCAGCCACGTTTTATTCCTTAGTCAAGATGGGGCTATAAGAACCCATGTGTATTCAAGTTCCAGTGAGAAGGAGCCAAGCTGAAGGGACCCAGTGAAGCCAAATGGCACATTTGAACATGTGCCCTATCTACTGAGAATTTTCTCAATCTGATGATGGCCTGGGCTAGGCTTCCTTTGTGGCCAGGTCTATGAAGGTCCACCATTCCCCACGCCACCGCATCATCTGACTCTTGAAAAGCACACCGACAGTTTTAAGAAATTGTTGACTAAAATTTCCCCCAGAAGTTTAGTTTCTAAGCATGAAAAAATGATTTGTGCTTCAGAATAATTAAAAACAAAACATTTCATCCTTTTCCCTGGAAGCTGAGTTTGTTTTTTAAGCCTGCAGTCAGCTCTCTAGCCTATCTGTTTCAATGGTTCTGCTGTCTGTGAGACCGGTTTTCCTGAAAGAAACTATTGACTGTATGACAGATATATAATAATAATTTATTATTCATAAATCATTATTATTAATTATTATTATTATTATTACAGAAGTAGCTAGAGAGAGGCTAATCTTGCATCAGAGCTCCATTGTGATAGATACTGTACAAACACATAACAATGAGATTATCCTTGGACTGAAGACTTTAAAATCAGTACATTTCCCAGGTGGGATGTGGTGGGGGAGCCCACGGGGGCAGTTGCCAGATTTCCTGGCCCCCCACTTCTGCTACAAGTCAACAGCAGTGGCTGGAGGCCCGAGTCCTTTACATTGCTGCCAGAGTGCCACTCCACGTATTCTATGCGGCTCTGAAGGCTGGCAGTGCTGAGGGCTGGCCACTTCCATTCCCTCTCCTTCTGCTTGAGGCTCTGCCCCTTGGGGCTGCAAAGCTGGTCCCTCCCACACCTTACCTAGAGAGCTGTGAAAGAAGTTGCCCCCTTCGTACAGTCTAAGGCCAGAGCTACACTAAAAATTGTTGCTGCTATAGCAAGGATAGCTAAGAGTGCGGGGGGGGTGTCGTGGGGGGGCTTGCAACATTTCTGTACCATCAAAAGCCCTCTATTATTCCAACATAAAAGAGCTTTTGCCAGTATAACTTATTTTGCTCAGGGAAGTAGCATAAATTATAATGGCAAAAGCCCTTTTTTGCTGGTATAAGCCATGTCTAACTCTAGGAGGGTTTTCTGATACTGCTGTACCACCAAAGTGTTTCAATGTAGACTAGACCCAGGTAAAAGTGGCATGACCCAAAGGGACACCTCCTTAAGATGTGATTTGTTTTTACAAAGGTTACAAACTTTAAGTGCCATCCTCCAGTTTTAACGAATGGAGACTGCCTTGTTTGGTGTCACCCCATGTTGTAGTATTTAAAGGAAACTCTCTTTTACCTATAGGAGAGGTGGAGAACCTAAGCCCACAGCTGGGATCCAGCCTGTGCCTTGCCTGGAACCTGTTTATCCACACCTCCTACTCCACAGTGGCCCTGACCCAAAAAAGATTCCCTGCGTCTGAGCTATAGTATAGGGTCTTATATAACACATACATAAGCAGGCCTGATATTCCATCCAGAAAATGGCATTACTGTAATTCTTACACATTAGCCAAAATATATAGCATTCTTGTAATGCCATGGTGTCTTGCAAGATATTAATGGTTCATAATTACAGTGAGTAGGAGTAGGTGACTAGTCTAGGATTTGGGACACCCAGCTTCAGTTCCCTGTTCTGTCACATATTCTTTGTGTGACTATGGGCAAGTCACTTAGTTTTTCTGTGCCACTCTTCTCCATCTGTAAAAAAGGGATAATAGCACTTGCCTACCTTACAGAGATGTTGAGAAGATAAATATATTAAAGACCGTGAAGTGATTTAAGATCTACTGATAAAGTGTAACATAATAAATAGGTATTATTATTATTATTCAAGCCAGATCAAAAAGATGTTGGTTAATTTCATTATGATTAACTCTGAGCTTTCATTTATTCCACAGGGACTTCAGATCTGTATTCTGTACACTTTCAGATCACCAATCTTCAAGAAAAAGATCACTGAGATGTTTTCCTATGTCTCAATGCCAGATATACCAATTCACTTGCATTCAAAGACTTATTATTTTGTAAAGTTCCGTGGTTATAAAAAACATGCAGATGAGACCGTCAGACCATCTGAGACGTTTTCAGAGGAAACTACCTTTTCCAACAGTGATCCGACACGATGAGTTAAGATGTAAAAGTGAAGTTTTCTAAGTTTGTTTTACATAGAACTCATTGTTTGTTTTGCATGATGTGACCACGTCTCCGGCAACAAGCAGTGAGCACACATCAGAAATCAATAGGACATACACCAAAAAAATGTAAGGCAAGATAAGAGCTGTGCAGAGCGTATGTATAGCACTTCATTTGTTAGTTCTTACAAGTTGAGTGGAAGGTCATTAAAATGATGCACAACATAGAAGGGCATCTGTCTGACTTAGTCTTGTCTGTTTTTTCTCACAATTCTATCTCTTCCTGGCCTGTCCAACACACACACACACATTTCTACACATGCCGCTTTCCTCAAAAGTGGCATGCTGATAAATGGCCTGAAATATGCAAATGAGGCACAGATGTAAATTCTTGGCGCCTCATTGGTAGAGGGTCACATGATTTGGAGTCTGGAAGAAGTTCCTTCGGACTCCAAAACAGTCTGTAGAGGTGCAGCCCCCGAGGGATCTTCTGTAAGGAAGTTCTCCTTCTGGAGGCCCCTTCTTCCTTCAGGAAATGGAAACGGCCACACAGGCCACACTACAGTGATTTTTTGAAAGGAGTCCTTCCGGAAGTTGTCTTCCAAGAGAACTTCTTTCGAAAGAATGTGTCCACACACAGAAAACCAGACCAAACGAGTGATCTGCTCTTTTGAAAGAGAGCATCCACACAGCCCTGGCTCTTTCAAAAGGACAGGCCAGGGACTGAAAAATCAGGCACCATGAGGACTGCTCTTTTGAAAAAAAAAAGGCCCTACGGAGTGTCTATACATGTTTTCTTTCACAAGAAACTTTTGAAAGAAGTTGCTCTTCCTGAAAGGCTGCATGGACACTAACACTTTCGAAATACATTTCAAAAGGAGGAGCTATTTTGAAAGACTCCATGGAGCGCCTACATGCAAAATGTGTAATTTCTAAATTAATATAGAAATAACATGGCGCTCATTTCAAAGTCCCTAGCCCCTTCCCATTTCAGGAGAAGCACCTCATTTTGAATGGCTACTTCAAAAGAGAACATGTGTAGACACTCCACAGGTTGCTCTTTCAAAAGAGGGGTTCTCCATGGGCCTGGCCAGTCTGCGTGTGGAGAGTCCCTGCCAGCACAAGGGGGGCGATATGCTCCATGTGTCCAACCACATTTGTAGACACAGGGTCCAAGAAACTCCTAGGCAGGAAGCTGAGAGCATGGTGGCGGCTGGCACAGCACGAACTCCCACCAGTGTGCCCTCCATGCCAGCCGATGAAGCCCCAAGCCCCTGCAGAGTATTCATGGCTAGAGGCCAGGAACCTCATACTTCCCAGGAACCTCCTCTGCCCCATCCAAAGGGTCCCAGCAGACCAGCTGGGAGCAGAAAAAGAGGGCTCCCTCATGGAGCAAGGCCAACTCAAAGACCTCCTGGCACTCTCGAGGGATGAAGAGCTGCTGCTCCACACAACAGGGTGGCACCGCAGTGCAGCGGTCTTCAACCACCTCTACACCAGGCTGACCTCCTGGGGCCATCCTGCCCTCACTGGAGACCAGGTGCGGAGCAAGGTTAGAGAGCTGTGGCAGGCCTATTGCCAGACTTTTGATGTGGTCAGTGGCTCAGGGGCAGGGGCCACCACCTGCCCCCACTACCAGGAGCTCAAACACCTCCTGGAGCCCACAGAGGCAGCCCTGCCCACCCACCTGCTGGACATTGCAGCTCTGGACCCTTATTCCCATCTGCTCACAGGAATAAGGGGACTTCGAAGTAGCCGGGGTCCTTTCGAAGAGGAGCCCCATTGGAACGAGCTGCGCGGCGGCGAGCCACGTCAATTTTGAAGTGCCGCGGCCACCCACATGCTAATGAGGCGCTGAATATGTATTTCAGCGCTTCATTAGTAAACTTCGAAATGGCCATTTGCATGGCCATTTCGAAGTTTGGGGCTAGTGTAGACACAGCCGACTGTCTTCACTGTAAAGACCATTAGCTTGATTTTGGGTGCAGTAATCTCAAGATTACAAAATCGCAGTTACCTGACGGGGGTAGTGTCAAGCTCAAATTCAGAAGTTCGATTAAAGGTCAGTGTGGAAGCACCACGCCTTAAAAGCAAATTTATTAGCCTCCAGAGGTGTCCCATATGTGACCCACAATGCCCCTCACTGCTCCGCTCTGGGTGGTGCTCCCCAGTAACAGGAAGACTCTGAATTTCCAAGGGGAGCAGTGAGACTTTAGCTGTGGGCTCGTGTTAATTTATGACAGCCTGAGAAATGGCTTCTTTCTTTCTATGCTGTTAGCGCTGTGTGTGCATCTACCCATTCAAATAGCCCCTGCAGGGAGTTTGTGGTTCTGTGTGTACACTTGCTATTTTTTTCTGTGCCGCCTGGTGCCAGCCCCTGCCCCACTGCACCATGTATCAATAAGGCTGTGCTGGGGGTCATGCTTGCGTAACATGCCGAGAAACATCTTCTCAGCAGTTTACATTTGTGTGCGAACCCCTTTCGCTCCCCCACAGGCGCCACACAGTCTGGGTCTTTCCCGCACTCAGCCACATCACGTGGGTAGCCCCCAACCCAACCCAATAAAAGGATGTGGCTGCCATTTAGTGCCAACAATGCTGCCAGTCACGTGGGAAAGAGATGGCTTTGCTGCTGCCATGGGGAAGTCTCCCCTGGCAGTTAATATACTGGGGGCTTTGCTACCACTGTGGCGAAGTCTCCCCTGGTGGCTAAAGGTCTTGCTGCTGCCACTGGGGAAGGAACATCTCAACTGGTCATCCACTGACCCCCTCCCTCTTGGCCCATACCTGGGCTTGCTGCTGGCCGCCCCGCCCCCCGGCGGTTAAGGGGCTTGCTGCCGCCGGGGAGGACCACTTCAACAAGTCACCCAGTGCCTGCCCCCTCCCGCTTGGACCATACCTGGGCTTGCTGCCACCAGGGAAAACCAAAAATTCTTTTTTTCCTGCACAATCCATGACCTGGCATCAAGACTCTCCCCAACACCAATACAGTGTATGGGGAAACCAAAAGTTCTTTTTTCCTACATTCTTCTAAATGTAACATTCTGGGCCCCTGCATTATTTTCAGAGATCACATTTTGGCAATGATGGGAGGTGGGATGGACGGCCAGTTGAGAATATAGTCACTGCACTCATTTTGGCAATATAATGTATGGGGAAACCAAAAATTCTTTCTTCCTGTCCTACATTCCTCTCAAATTAAAAGACATTCAAGGCCCCTGCATTATTTTCAGGTATCACATGCATGCAATCATCAGTGTATGTCCAGTTAAGAATACAGTCACTGCACCCCTGTTGGCAATGTGATGTGCGGGGAAACCAAAAGTTCTTCTTCGAGTGGTCCCTGTGGGTGCTCCACAATAGGTGTCGGGCTCGCCCGGCGCTGCAGATCGGAATTCTTCCAGCAGTTTCTCCTGGATCACGCATGCGCTGGCACGCGCCGCTTCCCACACACCCCTGGCAACGTGCGCGATCCGGTCCCCGCCAGTTCCTTCTCAACCACCATCGGCTGCAGACAGAATCCGCTCAGGCTAAGGCCAGAGTCAGATAAGATAGCTGTTTTTTGTGTAATTTGTTGTTTTTGTCGAAAAAAAAAAAAAGGAAAAGAAAAACAAGGACAAAGAGAATATCAGCAAAAAAAAAAAAAAAAAAGAGAGAGGAGCGAAGGAGAGAGGAGCGGACGAGAAGGCCACTTAGGCCACCTGCTGCCCCGCAGGCCGGTGATCGCTATTTGGGGTGAAAAGGCACTGATTACACGCTAAGTACCCTATTAACAGTAAAGGACTCACCGCGATGGCCTCCTCAGGTTTTAAAAAGTGTAAGTCATGCCGCAAAGCTATGCTGGCCTCTGATGGGCATAGTGAATGCATCCGCTGCTTGGGGGAATCACACGTTACCCAGAAGTGTTCTCACTGTGCTAAGCTCACAGCCAGGGCCAGGAAAGACAGAGAGATGAGGCTTAAAATGCTCTTGTTTCATAAGGCTCTCCAGCCGGAGTTGCCGGAGAAGCCTCACCCAGAAGGGCCCTCTGGGTTGCATAAGAGGAAGGGCTCGATCCTTGCCGGCGAGTTCAGCAAGCAGGATGAGCAGTGCGCAGAGCCCCCAGCCGCGAGCTCAGAGAAGCGGTGGTGCGGCAGTGCACGTGGCAGAGGCTGAGCCTCTGATTACACAACAGCCGGCACGCAGGGCGCCGAGAGTGCCAGCAAGGCAGGCACTGAAATCGGTGGCACCGGCCCCCGGGGCACCAACGGCGCAGGGACACCAGGCATGGAGCCTGCAGACGCCGGAGGAAACTACCCGCGCAGCACCGCAGCTGAGTGTGCCGAGTGTGGCGCCGACAGCGGGGCTGAGATCCCCGGCACGGGAGGGGGCGGTGCCAGCCCCGCAGGGGAGGGGCAAAGCTAAAGCAAAAACCTGGCACCGCAGCCCATCTCCGGACAGGGCTGTGCTGCCTTTAGCACCAAGCCCTCCCCCCGTGATACACACGCCGCACTGAAGGCCTGTGATTCCACCGGCTTATCCAGAACCTCCCTCTCCGTTCCTCCAACCAATGTCACCCCGGGCCCTTGCCCATGCTGCTATGGTCGTCCTCATCATGCTGAACACAGACACCGCAGGCCTACATCCAGGGGCAGGTCCCCCCCGCTGCTCAATACCCCCGTGTACACTCTCGATCTGGGATGGAAACACAGTTGTCTCAAGGGGAGTTAGTTTTAGAACCCTGGGACTTTCCTTCACAATCCTCCAGGGAGCAAGTGTATCATCAACCACAGGAGCCTGAGAGTTTGAGGGAGGTTTACCCCAGTGGTTCCTCCTCATCCTCCCCAGATGGGGCCATGGTCCCTGGGGATGTCTCCCCCCCGGATGACCTTAAACAATTTCAAGAACTATTCAAAAGGGTGGCTTTCACGCAAGACGTTCAAACGGCAGAGGTGCAGGAGAAACATCACAAACTCCTGAAAAATTTGAGACCCCCGGCTTCATCCAAAATTGCTATTCCGCTGGACGAAGCCATTCTGGAGTCAGCCACTACCATATGGCAAACTCCGGCCTCTATCCCGCCTACAAGCAAGAGAGCGGATAAGAAGTATTTCGTCCCAGCAAAGAGCATGGAGTTCCTTTTTAGTCACCCACAACCGAATTCTTTGGTGGTCGAATCGTCCCAGCAGAGGTCGAAGGCCTCTCGGTACAAATCGGGGGGATCGGACAAAGATGCTAAGAAGCGAGAGCTATTTGGCAGGAAGGTATATTCCTCCTCTACCCTGCTATTGAGAATGGCAAATTATGCGGCACACTTAGCAAACCACAACTTTGATAATTACCCCCCTCAGGGATTCACTCCCGGAAGACAAGAAGCCAGTGTTAAAGGCGATTGTTCAAGAGGTCTACGCAGCATCGCGGTCGGGAGTACAGATTGCCCTGGACATGGCGGACACGGCGGCACGTTCAGCAGCTACAGCAGTGGTCATGCGTAGAGAATCCTGGCTCCAGACGTCTGGTATCCCCAGAGACCTGCAGGCGAAGATCGTGGATCTTCCCTTTGATACACAAAAGCTGTTTGCAGACTCCACCGACTCAGTCCTCCATTCCAGTAAGGACTCGAGAGCCACACTTAGAACCTTGGGCATTTATACTCCCATACAGGAAAAAAAAATGTTACCCTCAGCAAAGACGCTACACTTACAACCACAGCGTGCTCAATATCAATGAGGCTACGACCAGGGGCGCCATCAACAGCAGCAGCAGTACAGAACTCCCAGGCGACGTTCTCAACAAAGCCGTATGCCTTCGGGGCAGGCCCAAAGGCAACAAGTTTGACGGGTATGTCGGGGGCTGCACTATCAATACCATCGCTCAATGCCACTCTCATCTCATGTTCCATCATCACCTCAGACCGTTCCACTCCCAATGGCAAAAGATCACCACAGACAAATGGGTGTGGGAGATCATAACCACGGGTTACACGATCCCCTTCAGTCACTCCCACCGATGAAACCTCCTGCCAGGCCTCACCTCAGAGACGCTGCTCACAAGGCGAGGCTCAAGCAGGAGGTGGATCACCTTATGTTCATAGGGGCGGTGAAAAGAGTGCCGGAAAAATTCCAGGGGAAAGGTTTTTATTTACGCTACTTCCTAACAGAGAAGAAAACAGGAGGCTGGAGGCCCATCTTAGATCTTCGGGGCCTCAACTGTTACTTGCGCAAGCAACGTTTTCGGATGATCACAGTTGCCTTGATACTCATGGCACTGGACGATGGAGACTGGTTTGCAGCCCTTGACTTACAAGATGCTTAGTTTCATATAACAATCCACCTGGCACACAGACTCTTCCTCCGCTTCACGGTCGGCCAGGAGCGCTTCCAGTACAGGGTTCTTCCGTTCGGCCTTTCTTTGGCTCCCAGAGTCTTTACCAAAACCCCGGCAGTGGTGTCAGCCTACCTGCACAGACGAGGGTGTTTATTTTCCCATATCTGGACGACTGCCTGCTGAAGGGGGCCTCGAAGGCAGAGGTCTTACGCATGATACGCGCCACAGTGGACACGTTTTCTTCGCTGGGCCTAGTTATCAACCTTGCAAAGTCAAAGACCGAACCCACACAAGATATAGAGTTCATAGGGCACGCATAAACTCTTTCACAGCAAGAGTATACCTGCCCGACGCCCACTTCCGCGCCATCAGTGTGCTGGTGCAGGTCATCACATACAGCCCCACGGTGCCGGTCTTAACGTGCCTACAGCTGTTGGGCCACATGGCGGCAGCGACGTTTGTGGTACGGAATGCCAGATTGCACATGCGAAGCCTGCAGCATTGGCTGGTGAGTGTTTACAAACCGGCATCCCATACTGTCCACAGGGTGGTGTCGCCCACAACAGAGGTGCGCAGATCCCTAGCATGGTGGGAAAATCCCAAGAATCTGCTAGTGGGGGTGACCTTTCACCAACCACAAATTTCTATTTTTCTTACTACCGATGCCTCCCGCATAGGATGGGGAGCGCACATCGGCGACAAGGTGACGCAAGGGCTATGGTCACCTGCGGAACAGACACTGCACATAAACATACTGGAGCTCAGAGCAGTGTTCAATGCCTGCAAACATATTCGAGATTACCTGCACGGCAAAGTAGTCGGGATCAATACCGATAATACTTCCACTACGTTTTACATCAATCGACAAGGAGGTGCACGATCCCGTGCTCTATGTGCGGAAGCAGTCCGATTGTGGAACCGGTGCATCACCAACAACATAACGTTGAAAGCCTTGTACTTGCCGGGTGCTCACAATGCGAAAGCAGATCAGCTGAGCAGGTGCTTTGCACTCACGCACAAATGGCAGATCCGCTCCGATCTGCTATGGTGCATTTTTCATACATGGGGGTTTCCCCAGATCGATCTGTTTGCCACCCAGCACAACAAGAAGTGTCCCCAATACTGCTCCAGAGCAGGAGTGGGACGGGGGTCCCTGGGGGACGCATTCATGATTTCATGGAGGGGCCCTCTACTTTACGCGTTTCCCCACCACAGTGCTTATCCACAAGGTTCTGCAGAAAGCCAGAAGGGACAGAGCTCGCATGATACTCATAGTCCCAACTTGGGATCGGCAGCAATGGTTCCCTTGCTTCTGTGCATGTCGGATCGTCCACCGCTTCCTCTACCGGTGGCGCCGGATTTACTCACGCAGGCTCAGGGGTCCATAGTGCACCCGCACCTTCAGGGTCTGCGTCTGCCAGCATGGTTAATCCATGGCTCAGCTCCTTAGAGAGCATGTGTACGGAGGGAGTACAAGTCCTGGAATGTAGCTGAAGGACCTCCACCAGGAGGACTTACAAGCAGAAATGGACTCGATTTACAGCCTGGTGTTCCTCCAAGCAGTTAGCTCCCCTTGACGTGCCTATACCTGTAATATTAGAATACTTATCGGACCTCAAAAGAGGCGGGCTTTCTCTATCCTCGCTAAAGGTCCACCTCGCTGCTATATCAGCCTTTCGGCATACAGAGGAAGGGCCCACTGTATTCGTCCATCCTATCGTCACAAGGTTCTTGAAGGGGCTGGTAAACCTGTACCCCCCTTGGAAACTGCTTCCACCATCGTGGAGTCTGGACTTGGTGCTCAGCACGGTATCAGGTCCACCTTTTGAACCATTAGCCACAGTTCCCCTCCGTCTCCTTACGATGAAAACAACCTTCCTCCTTTCAATTATGTCAGCCCGCAGGGTGAGTGAGCTCGCAACAGTGATGGCAGAGCTGTCCTGCACAGTATTCTCAAAGGAGGCGGTAACCTTAAGGTTGCACCTAGCCTTTGTTCGAAAAGTTTCTTCGGAGTTCCATCTTAACGAACCAATAGTTTTACCCTCGTTTTACCCAAAGCCTCACGGCTCCAGCAAGGAGGCACGCCTGCATCTCCTGGATGTGAGGAGGGCGTTGGCCTTCTACATAGACAGAACTAAGTCCTTCCGGAAAACGGACAGGCTTCTAGTCTCTCTTGCTCCCAGGTCAAAACGAGAAGGTCTCTCTTCACAGAGAATCTCAAAGCTCATTGTGTCCTGTATAAAAATGTGCTACGAGCTTCGAAAGACTCCTTTGCTGGACCTGCCTACGGCTCACTCCACCAGAGCGGTGGCGGCGTCAACAGCCTTCTTCAAGGGCATCGCGTTAAAAGACGTCTGCAGAGCGGCGACCTGGTCATCCTACGACACCTTCGCCAAGCATTATGCCCTGCATCGGGTATTCGAAGAGGATACCCGTCTGTCAACAGCAGTCCTCTCGGGGGCAAGCTACACATGAACCGATTACCCACCTCCTTACTTGGGTTACTGCTGGGTAGTCACCTATTGTGGAGCACCCACGGGGACCACTCGAAGAAGAAAGAGAAGTTACTCACCTGTAGTAAAAATGGTTCTTTGAGATGTGTCCCCGTGGGTGCTCCACCACCCGCCCATCCTCCCCGCTTCGGATCTCTGTCTGGTGTTTTTCAGGAGCATTCGAGGCGGTTGGTCAAGGAACTGGCAGGGACTGGATCGCGCACGTGGCCGGGGGCGCGCGGGGAGCAGCACGTGCCGGTGCATGCGCGATCTAGGAGAAACTGCTGGAAGAATTCCGATCTGCGGCGTTGGGCGAGCCCAACACCTATTGTGGAGCACCCACGGGGACACATCTCAAAGAACCATCATTACTACAGGTGAGCAACTTCTCTTTCTTTCTTCTAAGTTTGAGTGTCTTCTGCATTATTTCCAGGGATAGACATATTATCAGGGATCAGGAGGGGAATGATGAAAATGCAGTGGGGAAAGATGATGTCAAAGACCAGCAAGCATACCCAGAATGCTACGGGGATGAGGAAACTGTGGGATAGCTTCCCACAATGCAGTACTGTAAGTCAATGTTAGCCAATGTGTGTGTGGCAGCAATGACTCAACTTCGTGGAGAACACGGTGTGAAGTGAGGATGGTCAAAATCAAGCTTATAAATTCCAGAATTAGAAAACTGATATAACTAAACTCAAATTTATCTCGTAGTATAGACGTAGCCTCACTCTGTGGCTTTGAGAATTAGTGAGCTGTGCTGCTGTCAGTCCTTACCTGTAAAATGAAGATGATAATAATATTGACCCTCCAATCCTATACTGTGTGTTGGGGGAACTCTGTGAGAATTAGGTAGTTTATAGATAAAAGAAAATATCTTGTCCTGATTCAACAGGACCTGATAGACCATTGGTGTGATTAGTGATCTTTCGTGTTAAAAAAGAATGCTTGTGGTAAAGGTTAATCAGCTGGTTGTTCTTAAACAATCTGTATAACCCCTTTTATCTTTTCATTTCTAATCAAACTGAAGTGAAACAAATCCTTGAGCCGGGGACCTTGAAACAGAACTAGTCATGTCAGATACAAAGCTGGAACTAGCAGGAAAGTGCGAAGGAGTACATAAACTTCAAGGTAGTTGTCCACATTGGTCTGTCGTTTACACACTCTGACACGCCGGCTATGTCTACACTAGAGGGTTTTCTCAGCAAAACTGCCATTTTGCTGACAAAATCTGTGGAGCATCCAGATTCCCAAGGTGTTCTGTCAATAGTAAGTCAACAAAATGAAGCACTTTCATCAACAGCTGTATCTGACTCCCCACAAGAAATAATGCCTCTGTGGACAAGAGATCTGTCAAAAAAAAGCTGGTCTGGATGTTCCAGGGGGCCCTCTGTTGACAGAAAGGGCTTCCAGGACACTGGGCAGCCCTGTCTACTGTGCTTCCAGTGGGTTGTTTTGCCTGGCAGCCCGGAGGCTCTCTATCGACAGAGCTGATCGCTCTTGCAATTCACTTGGCAGTTTGGCCATGATCTGTTGAGAGAAGTTTTGTCTTCCGACAAAAACTTCTGCCGTCAAACCCCCGTAATCGAGATATAATCCTTCTACTAATGGCAGGTGACCACCAGAAGGGCCGGGTTCAGTTCCTAGGGGTTTCTGTCAATAATGCAATCAATCAGCTTGATCCCCACACAGTAACCTGGGACAGCCTGTAAAGGCAGTTCTTCCCCTCTTGCAAACACAATGTCTGAGACAGAAACAGCTTCTTTAATAACAGTAGCCCAACATAAATTTATACAGTGGCACGTGCAATATACCTAAACAAAGGAGAGATAAACCTCCATCAAACCAGGCACTGTCCCCAGAGTCTGCTGAACAAAGTCTCTTGCTTAGAGCTCTTTATCTGCACCCACCCGTGCTTATAAGGTGCACATCTCACAGTGCCGTTCAGAACCCAGAGTCCATAGGTACATCACCATGGAGGTGCTACCCGTTCACCTGTCTGCAGCTTCCTGCTGGCTGCCTCCTGCCAGCCACCTGTCCGCCGTGCTCCACCTACCACCTGTCCACTGCACTCTGCTGGCCTCCTGTCTGCTGCTCTCCACCAGATGCCACATTATGGGTTTGGCTTGAGGCAAAACCCCGTGATGTCAGCTCTCAGTGGCTTCAGCTGCCACCCTGTGATGTCAGCTCTCAATCTCAGTGTCCACCAGTGGGGATTCTCATATAAAAAAGAGCACAGACTCCAGCATTCAGGTTTTAGTTCTGTCTTTGAACAGCAGGGGGAAGGACTAATCAAACCAGGCTAATTGCCAAGACTCAGTCAGGCCTAAAGCTCCCAGCTGGTTCTCTTTCTGGTTCAAACATCCCCCCACCTCACAACGCTCAGATGAGGGGAGCCCTGGCTGATCCATATCTTACACAGCAATTATGACTGCCCTGTACCCCCACAGCAACTTCGAGTATGGGTGAGGTTCCACTTTTGTTACACTGGGTGATAGCATAAATTGTGACTACACAACAACGTTACAGCAATGAAGGGTCCTGTGGCACCTTATAGACTAACAGAAAAGTTTTGAGCATGAGCTTTTGTGAGCACAGACTCACTTCATCAGATGCTGGTCATAGATGATCAAGTGAGTCTGTGCTCACGAAAGCTCATGCTCAAAACTTTTCTGTTAGTCTATAAGGTGCCACAGGACCCTTCGTTGCTGTTACAGATCCAGACTAACACGGCTACCCCTCTGATACTTGACAACAACATGCTGTTTACAATAGATCAGGGTTTCTCAGCCTATGGATTGGGACCCAAACATGAGTCACGATTACATGTCAAAAGGGTCGCAGACTGGGCTGGCAGCTCCATGGGTGGCTATTAAGAAGCCATTCACACTCCTGCAGTGGTTCTCAACTTCTTAATTGGATTAACAGCCATCAGGCAGTTCAGCCAATCAATTACATTGAGAATCATTTCAGCTGCAGGGCAGAGAACTAAATACCAGAGGAGCAGCACTGAGCTCAGGTAGGGTGGGGGCCTGAGTCAGAGGTTGGGAGGGAGGGTAGAGCTGATTAGCTACCTGGCTTCCAGCCTCTGCAGGAGATGGGGTCCCCCCAGGCCTCAGCAGGGATCCCACAGCTGATGGGGCTCTGCCAACCGCGGCTCTGCCCCAGCCAGCTTCCAGCTACGGGGATTGAGAGTCTCCCCCAGGCACTGGCCAGGTTTTCTGTGGCTGGTGCTGCCATCCAGGGCTCTGCCCCATCCAACTTCCAGCTGCAGGGGTTGCCCCCCCCAACCCCAGCTGGCTTCCAGCTGTGCGGGGAAGGGCTTGTTCTCCCCACCCTGGCCCCAGCTGGCATTCCTGCATCTGGCTCTGCTGGCCAGGACTCTGCCCCAGCTGGCTTCCAGCTGTGGGGGGTTGGGGTTTCACCCACACCCAGGTGACTGATGCTGCTGACAGGAGCTCCACACCCCAGCCAGCTTCCAGCCGCAAGGGTCCCTGTGCCTCCCCTAGCTCCCTCCAGCCTGTGAGTGACTCCTCGCCCCTCAGTGAGACACCCTTGGCCCCCATCAGCCCCGAGTGACTCCTGGCCCAAGTGTGACTCCCCTAGCCCCCTCCAGCCAGTGTGATGCTCTTAGCCCAAAGTGTGACTCCCATAGCCGCCTTCTGCCCCGAGTGACTCCTAGCCCGAGTGTGATGCCCCAGCCATCTAGCCCCCTCCATCCCCGAGCGTGACCCTCCTAGCCCAAGTGTGATTCCCCAGTACCCTCCAGACCCTAAGTGACTCCTAGCCCCTCATTGTGACTCCTCTCCTGAGTGTGACTCCCCTATCCCTTAATTGTGGGGTTTAAGCCAGGGTGAGCAGCTCGAGGATGAGTGTCTTTCCACCACCACAGTTCTAACTATAGTAAATGTAATGCTATTATTTTATTAATATATTTCCCCTTTTCTATGAAATAACTATTATGAATATATAAACATGAGGGGGCACAATTTTATATTCTTGCCTCAGGTGCAATATTAGCTAGTTATGGCTTTGCCTCTCTCCCTCCGCTCCCTAGGTTTGAATTGCCTTGGCCCACCAAGTCTTCCTTTGAATTGTCAAAATGGGTCTTGGTCTGGAAAAGTCTGGGAACTGCTACAATAGAAAAAATGCCATTGCTTCCCTGCTACCCATCAGGCTGTGTTTGCAAGGCATTACATGTGCACACCTTTGCATTTTCATGCAAATGATCTCTAAAGGACACATTCCTCAAATTCTTCAGCAGTACAGTTTTCCTGCTGACACATTTCTCACACAGACATCGCCTCTATCACACTCACTTTGGACAAGACATTAATCTTCTGTGCATTTGCTTTTCCAGCTGTAGAAGGAAGTCCTTAATACTCAGTGTTGTAAATCCCTTTGATATTTTACGAAGATGGAAGCTCTGTACAGCAAATTATTATCATTTTTATTTAATAATTATTTTGTTATAGAAATCTTTTGTTTTTATTGAATGGCATGTAAAGCCAAATCCTTCAGTGGTGCTTGGTCTTTATGAAGAGTGCAATACTGCTCCAGCTTTGATCAAATATATTTCATTTTTTGGATGAAAGCGTCGTTACAATGACATCAGATAATTTTTTCATTGTACATTTGAGATTAAATTATTTAAATATAGAAATAATTTTCCTTTTTTTATAGACCCCCCAAAAATGAACAACAAACCAAAACAAAAAATTGGTCTGATTCCCTTTTTTCAGAAACATTGGTTTTGATATAAATGCATAGTTGACACATTGTTGCTCAACACTTGCAGCATCCAATGAGTTATTGCAACAATTTCTATTGAACTCTGTGGACTCTCCTCAAAGTACAATAACCATTTTCAACTTCCCTTGAAAGATGGCAGGGAGCTATTCTATTTAACTCAAAGATTACTCTTTTAAAAAATCTTTCCTCTGCAGTGTGTATTTAAGAGCAATAGTTCAACTCTTATCTACACGTGGAACACAGTGATCCTCCTAATGGTGCTGAACTTTGATATTCTCTGCAATGTGGATGTTAAAGAGGTGAAGTTCCTTGCTGCTAACTAACAGGAAGTCCTGCACCCGTAAAAGCCATCCGATCAAAGGTGTGAAAAATGAAGGAGGGAGAAAGTCTCAGTAGATGAGACAAAGTGGTACTGAAAATATCTAACTTTTTTTTCCCCAGGGACAGCCACCTGCATTAATCCCCCTTTCTTATCACATAACATTCACAGTTGAAAAATTATAGCAAATTTAATGAGGTGTCTGGTGGCTCCTGAAAGACTACCGTTACATCTCCAGGGGCAGATTCTGTCAAGAGAGGTCACTGTCAACAGAGATGCCCAGGCAAAACCTCTGTCAACAGATTGCATCTACACACCAAAGCAGATGGAAAGAGCAAGCCATTCTGTTGACAGAGAGCAGCCAGATTCTGATGCCCTCTCTCAACAGAACGGCTGACTGGAAGCTCTGCAGACAGTGGCAGCCCAGTGAAGAAGTGGGGGGCGAGGTAGGTGGGTGGGTCCCAGTTTTTGGAAATCTTAGGGGCAGGTGGCCCTGGCTGGGGATCCCCTGTGTGGGGCTGCCTGTCCCGCACACTGCTACTTAAACCTTGTGCTCTGTGTGCAGCATAGGTCATCTACAAGTCTCCTCCACTTCACTCTGTCTTGGGACAAAACTTCTAGCTGGCTCCAGGAGTATTCCAGTTGTCTTTCAGTCTCAGTAGACCTTCTCCACGTTGTGTGAGATCATCCTCTTTTGCGTTTTCTTTGCGGATTCCATGTGAGAGCTTGACGGGCTATGCTGGATGATGGCTTTCCGAGAGTGTGGCCTACCCATCCCCACTTTCTTTTCTTGATTTCAACGTCAATTGGTTCTTATCCTGCTCTGTTCCAAAGCTCCTCATGTGTGATGAAGTCTTGCCATTTGATGTAAAGGATGTACTTCAGGCATCTGCTTATGGATGTCTGCAGCTTGTGATTTGCATCCCATGCCATTCAGGGCAGTACTGGAATGTCGGGTTTTCTGGGAATGTGTCAGTGAGTGGCCACCCTGTCTCCTTCCCAATCTGGAGCTAGCTGCCTCCTCTGCAGTACCTCCCCCTATTATACCCAAGCTGTCTCTTTGTGATACATTTCTGTATAACAGAATTTCCAGATCTGAAGAAGTGGGTCTGTCGAAGAAAGCTCATCACCTAAAAAATCATTTTGTTAATCTTTAAAGGGCCATAGGACTGCTTTTGTGTTTCGTGATGGGGTCATCCTGTTAGTCTGTATCTACAAAAACAAAGGGAATCCGATGGCACCTTAAGACTAACACTTTTATTTGGGCATAAGCACTCATGGGCCAACAACTACGCATCTGATGAAGTGGATTTTATCCATGAGAGCTTATGCTCAAATAAATTTGTTGGTCTTTATAATGTGCCATAGGACTTCTTGTTGCCTTGGGAGATATACCTACCTATTGCATAGAACTGGAAGGGACCTTCAGAAGTCATCGATTCCAGCCCCCTGCCCTTACAGCAGGACTTATTACCATCTCTGACAGATTTTTTTTCAAAGTGTATTTATCCCAGGTCCCCAAATGCCCCCTCAAGGACTATGCTCACAGCCCTGGGTTCAGCAGGGCAATGCTCAGACCACTGAGCTGGCCACGCCGCTCCACAGTGGTGTGAGGCACCTTCCTTCGCTACACGTCCTTGTATGTATGCTCCCTTGTCGGGCTGCAGCCCCCGTCATTAGCTGACCCCGAGCGCTCAGCAGCTTCACTACGGCCCTCTCGGAGGTCCACGGCGCATGCGTGCTACTCAGAGTACGGTCACTTTGCTCGTGGGACGGCGCAGCCCTGGCCGAGAGATGGTTCTCTCCCGACACATGCGCACTGCCGCTCTGGACCTCGCCGTGCTGGCGCGTGGGTGAAGCTGAGGCCGGCCCCGCCGTGGATGGAACCTGACGATCACAGACTGCGCACGCGTGGGTTCCTCCGCCTTGTCTGGCCCGCCTCGCTCCGCTCCATCGAGGTTCCTTGTGTCGTTCCTTCAGCGCGCGTGCGCGCGCCGTCCGGCGGCCATCAGCTTCCGTCGAGGGGAGTGCGCCTGCGCGGCGGCTCGGCAGTGGTATCAGCCGATCCAGCTCTTGGCCCCTGCCACGTACGGGCGGCGGCGGGAATCGGGCGGGCCGGAGCCGCCGCGCGCTGAGGAGAAGCCCGAGTAAGTGAGCGGGAGCGGGGCCTCGTCGCTTCCATGCGCGGGGCGCCGCTCGGGCTGAATGGGGGCGCGGCAGGCCAGGCCGGGCGGGGGGACCTGGCTCGCCCTATGGGGCCTGCGACGGGTGGGGGGGCGAGACTCCTGCGCAGTGTCCTCCCCGGGACCCCCTCTCACGCGCAAACCCCCGGGCAGTGGGAGTGGCACCGCCCCCCCCCCCCCCCCCGGATCAGGTCCGCTGGAAGAGGAGACGACAGGGGCTGGAGGCAGCGCACCCCCCCTTCGGCCCCTTTCCCGTGAAGCTCATCTGCGTCTGGGAGCGCTGTGGAAGGGGCCCTGTCTGTCGGGCTTGTCTGCACAGGAGTAGCTTTTGCACCCGAAAGTCTAACTGATTCATTGGGGCGTAAGCTTTAGTCAGCTGGCAACGTGGGGCTTGCGTGCAAAAGCTCAGTCCCAGCTAAATCGGTGAGGCTTTAAAGTGCCACAAGACTCCTCCTTGTTTTTGCAGACACAGGCTAACATGCTACTCCTCCGATCCCGGCTGTGGAATGGGTGCTCTATACCTGGCTGGGCTCGTTCATGGCCTCACATTGGTGGGAATAAAGCAGTTTTGGGTCATTTCTAACATCCAGTGGAGATGCTGCATCTCTCAGAAAGATGACTTGACTGTATCACTTGGAAAAAAAATCTTCCTTTTGCTATAGGAAGCCTGTATGCTTTGGTGGCAGCCTGCAGTGTCACAGCTGTTCACAGCAGTGTAAACATAATATTCCTATTGCATAATAAGAAAGTCCATGTGTGTAATTAGTAGGCAGTCACTAGTTTGCTTTTGCTTCCTGCCATGTTTTGAATTAAATTTCACGTGTAGACTATTATTCTTTTGCTTTGCTGTTGTCACTTACCTTGTCAGAGTGACTTGTAACACTGAACTAAAGGGTGTTTTGTCTTTTAAAGCTTTGTTTAGCAGAGCTTAATAGTTCCCTGTTCTTAGCTCTGCTCCTATTATATCAATCTTCAGGCAAATCAAAGGATTAAAATATGGGTTTGCTATAGAAATGATTGAGGTTACTAATTTAGCATGGGATTAACTACCAGATTGCAAATGGAAGATGGGCAGTGAGGGAAGGAGACTTGTTAGTCATTAACAAATACAAGAAATTATGGAGCAGTATAAAAAAGTGATAAATAACTTTATTCAAATGAGATGATTTTATTAAGAATGTTTGTTTGAATTTTAAAGGCAAGACAGAGGGCAAGTTTGCCACTATCAGAAGCATATCATCCAATAAGCAAGTGCTATCTTCACTGGAAGCCTGTTTCAAAGGAAGTCTGACATTCAACTGTATCTATACACACATTGAAGAAAATGCAGTGAGAATTCTGGACATGTCAACAGTAAAAGTATTTTCTGTAACTATTAAACGGAGGCAGTGATGAAGATATTTCTTTAAAATCCTGTATCGTTAACCTCATGCAGGATGGTGATCAGTTGGACAAGCAAGTGCAGTTGGAAGCTATTTCTTGTTCTTTTTTTCTGAGCAACATAAGAAATGGATTTTCATAGCTAAACATAGCAAATAAGCTACTATGCTTATATAAGCATTTTGTTGTAATCAATTTTTTTTTTCTCCTAGTACGGTTGATGGTGCAATACACTCCATGCACCCAGAGGCCGCTTTTAGCCCTGGGATTCAAAACTATAGAGTTGTTTCTTATAGTTACTGGTAAAGTCAAAGTGTGGTTCTTGTGCCAGAGTATATTACATACATAAATGCTGTGCTATTTTTTGTGCCAGTACTCAGTACTGGCACCTTGATAGCCTTAGCCATCAGATTGGCTGAGAGGGTGAGGGGCAGGGAACTGGCTGAGTACCGAAACTTTCTTTTTAAAACAAAAAAGGCCCTGCATAAATGTGTGTGCACGTGTGCAAACACATATTTTAAAACGTCTTAAAAATTGATTTTGAAAAATAATTTGAGATCAAATTTGACTCTACACATTGTGGTTGGGAGCAAGAGCTATTGCTCTTATGTAATAAAGGAGAGTCCTCAGAGCAGCAGGAGAGCGCCACAACTGCTGAGTGCAATATGTGAAGTTGACGCTACCTTGGCCCCACTCCCTATTCTCTATAAACAAAGACTCTATATACATTGACTGATTACAGGGGGCTGACATCTGCAATCCCTCTGGCTCCCTGTGAATCTAGACAGAGAGCCAGAGAGGTGAGAGCTGGGGCTGCTATCAATTGCTTTCTTATTCAGTTAGGGAAGTGAACAAAATGTAATTGAAGAAGTTGATGTCTCATTCCCCTTTCCTTGTGTCTGTATCAGGCATCATTCACCTTTCACTAGCCACGGCACCATGGAGTTTTCATTAGCTTCAATCTATCCCTGTAACTGTTTCATGTTTGTAGAAAGGGAATTGTAAATCTGTCACTTGAGGAAGTAATCCATGATCAGGCTAGCTGCAATAAACCGGCTGTGAAAATCTATTTTGGGATGTTGAGAAGATGGAGCTACTAGAACAGATGTTTAAACAAAGTATGTGTATTGTGGGTGATGAGCCCTTTTAGACATTTTTTTTAATTTGGTAAAAAAACTCTAATTCAAGAGCTGCAGTGCATGTGAAAATGAGATGGTCCTTAATATAGTCAAACCATGCTTTTTGTATCCTGTATTTTAAGAACAGTGCACATACAGTGATTTGTAATGCGATGCGTGTTTACTGCAGGATGTTCACAAACTTTTTCACATGTTCTGCTTCCTCACACTTCACACGTTTGTGTTTGTACCACTAATTTCCTGACTTTCGCTCCTGAACCTATTTCAGTTATTCCAATTTTACTTCATTTCATTTTTCTTTCTTAAAATGCTTGTTGCCTTTCACAACAGGAATGCTGCAAACCTCCTTTTCAAAATCAAGACTTTTTATTTGCAACACGATCAAAACACAGATACAATGTTGTATCCACAATGCACTGCACACATTAAATGGGGAGTTAGCCAATATTTTGAGATCACATATCAACTGCTATTTAGATATGACTTAAAATGATAAGAAGTCCTGTGGCACCTGACAGACTAACAGATTTTCTTTGGAGCATAAGTCTTTGTGGGCAAAAGACCCACTTCATCAGATGCATAGGTATGAGTTGTTCATTGTTGGACTTTTAGACGATCACTGTTCATTGAAAATAATCAGGAGGGGTTTTTTTTTTTTTTTGCTTTTCAATTATGACATTGGGATCCACAAAGAAGTCTTAAAGAACTACAGGTTGCAGATGCCTGAGCTAGGCTGTTAACAATTGTGAAGCGAAATTGTGAAAGATGGTAAAATGTTATGGGTGAAATAAAATCTTCACTGTTACTCAAATTGTTGAAGTAAATTCTCTCTATTTCTCCCCTTTAACTTGTCCCATTGGGTAATATGTAAAATAGCTGCAATGAAGATTCACAATATGTTAACCTTCTTGCCTTTCTGATGCAGATTCCGTGTTCTGTCTATAATCTACAGCTTATCAGCATCGCTTCTGTTAGTGCATGGCGAGACATCTGAACAACGGCTTCAAGTGAAGTGGGGAGCCTGAAAGACAGTCTAGCAATTCTGTCAGAAAAGGTAATCATTATTATAAAAAGCTTATGAGTGACAAGGAAATGAAGGAAGATCTAGAGGTGATAGGGACGATATTAAAACAGTTTTCATAATACAGTACTTCTTTCCATTAACTCATCACATCTCTCAAGCCCTGGAGTCGAAATTCCTCTTTTCAAAAAAAACAGAACAGTGCCATAGCCAGAATATAAGCTTTAGTATTTTGCTCAACCGGTGTGTCCCAAAGCAGACATGAAAGGCATTTTTCATGCAGCGAAGAGCTGTATAATAACTTAGCTTGCTCTCTGTGCCTGTCTAATTTTGGCCCCCTTTTCTGAACTAACAAAAAAGTGACTTACTTAATATAGCTGATACTTTGCATTCTCTTCTCGTAAGTCACCATGTAGTAAGTACAATAGTTGGAACAAAAAAAAACTTGTGTATTTTATATAGGGAAAACAGTTAGTCAGATGAAACCACATAAGAACACAGTCCTGGGCAAGATGTTCCTACTCCCACTTGTGTTGTAACATAACAGTATATTTTGGTTTTTTATGAAATGTCAAAATAGTGGGATAAAAATGTAGAGAAGCATCAAGATATAGAATTCAGTAGAAAAATTTTTTTCTTATTCTGTGAAGGTGAAAGAGATGCCCTTTTAACTTGAAAACTTTTAAAACTGATCAATTTAAGCAAGCTTTAGATAAATACCCTTTAATAAGTAAGTCCTTTTAAAAAAAAAAAAAAAAGTGTGTATTTGGTCTCCTACATGTGTGTGAGGCTTTTTCAAAGGAAATTTGGAAGATTCAAGAATACCCAAGACAATGTCTCCTCCCTTCCTTCAGTATGACCTTCTGTTTGTCTACCTCTTTGGCAATAGGAGTTTTGCATTGTAAGACTTCCTAACTTCTGAGCTCCGCTGAAAGTATCAGGATAATGAAGAAATCCCTTTTATTTCCTCCCACTCCAGAGCCTTGTCTTCCCCAGGCTCCTTTCTCTAGCATACTACACACTTCTGTACACTGGTATAATAAAATACTTTTGGCAAACAAAACCTTACCTGCTATATATTTTTTGGAATATCACATTTCTTGCTTAGGATTTGTGATTGATGTTTTTCTGAATTTTGATATTTTGGGACAAATAGTAATTTTCAATCTGTATAGTTTATTGACATTTTAAAAAACAAATTAATTCAAGTGTTTAAATTCTAGACTTTCATCAAAGTTATGACTTTGAATTTAGAGATTTCCTAGGTTAAGAGAGCACAGTTATAAGCATGGTGAGTAAAAATTGATTTGAGAAAAATCAGTCAGGTTTTTAAATTAGATTTGTTCTTTTTTTTTTTAAAGCTTCAATAAAATACTAAATTACTCACTTAAGAATAAGCTACAGTTAAATCTCATCACAAACATGCTATACATACACTTAGGGCTTGTCTACACTAGCTCCCTACTTCGAAGGGAGGATGGTAGGGCTAATAGTTAGACTGGACAGGCTAGAGCCATTCATTCACTTTTATGAGAGTAAGGCTGTGTCCACCCTACCTCCCTACTTCGAAGAGAGGAAGGTAAGTAGGGTGTTGGGAGTTTACTAATGAAGTGCTGCCAGTTCCCCCTGTGTGGTAACTTAGAAGTGCCTGCTAGCGTCTAGCCACGGCTTACCTGCCGGTACTTCGAAGTATCGCTAGGTGAGCCGTGGCTAGATGCAAGCAGGCACTTCTAAGTTACCACAGGCGGGGAATTTGCTTAATGAAGTGCTGCATATGTAGCGGAACACTTCATTAATAATCTCCTGACACCCTACTTACCATGCTCCCTTTGAATTAGGGAGGTACAGTAGACACAGCCTTAGTCTCATAAAGGTGAATGAGTGGCTCTAACCTGTCCAGTGTATTAGCCCTTTCTCAGCAGACTGAAAAGTGACGTGCAAAGAAAGATACAAGCTAGATAGCATTGTCTTTGTTCTTTGCTTATCTAGTGGTGGACCTTGGCCATGCATGGCAGAAGCTTAACTGAGACATTGTCTTAAGACAGACAGACACGCAATATTTAGGAGAGCACAGAGGCAACATAGAAAGGAGCACTGGAGTGGACTAGACAGAAAAAGGGAAGACGTTATTTCACAGACTCTCTGCTCCCTATATTCCTCCACACTTTTGCCACAGAAAACTGTCATGGCTTCTTGGTGTAAGAGAGAACCTGTCTGAGAATATTGTGAAGAAATTTGTTTCCTGGGTAAAAAAGGAAAATGTGTCAAGTGAGAGCAGTGCAAGAGGATGATGCAGGATGTAGTTGCAAGAATGAAACAGCATAAGGAGAACTACGTAGCTGGAGAAAATGTGGATATGGCTGAGTGGATCAACTAATTAGTAATTTGCTTTGTAATACATCATTCTTCAACACCCTCTATGCCTTTTAATATAGGGGTATGTCTTCATGATGCGGAAGATGGATGCTGCTGCAGTTGATCTGGCATTCAATTTAGCGCATCTGGTAGTGATGCGCTAAATTAAAGTCACGGTGCACTCCTGCTCCTTGTGAGGAGTAAGGGAAGTTGATGGGAGTGTTTGTTCTTGTCAACCTCCTGTAGGGAAAATGGCATAGAAGGTTGTAATTAATGTGGCTGGAGTTGCATATCTTAATTCCGCCTTCCCCTTTAGTATAGACCTGGCTTTACAAGGATTTGACAAGTATATTCCAAAGTTGTTTACTACGCTGGATGTTGCTAGGGGGAAAATAATTATTTTAGCTAATCATTATGGCTTGTTTAATTAGTTAACTAGGTTTAAAATCTCTCACATATATAATACGGAAAATGGCAGTAAGAGAAATCCATAGCTGCCAATTTGCAATAATATATTACATAATATATGCCTCTTATTTTGGAATGTCGTGGCCATAGATCGTAATGGTGATGCTGTAAATCTATTCTTTATTTTAATTCAGTATAACTCATTTTTTCTAAGGTAATGCCATCTTGTTCTTGTGTTTTTTGAAAAAACAAAAGTGCAAACTGACTTCAGTAGGGCTTACTCAATACCCAAGTGCACTCTAAGCACAGTCAGTGTTGGCTTTTTTGGTAACTTGATTTCAATCCTTTTTTTAAAATTTGTCAGTCCACCAGAGTTATAAGATTCAAAACGGCATGAAAAGGCTCTCTGTGACTATTAATTTCCCAACTGATCGGGAGTATTTAAGAAAAATCTGAAAACAAAACTGAGGTTTAAAAATAACTTAAATGAATTTTTTGCTGATTTTTAAAAAAAATCCTTTGTGAAAAATTTGTTTGTAGTTTACTCTAGTTTATTCATTGCATCTTAAAACATGACACATGCATTAGGGATCTGGTTTTTCAGGAAAGCTGAAGTAAGATCAAGTCAATTATAATGAAACCGGTTTTTAGCTTGCTTGTTTCCTCCTTTTCTCTTGCATTCAGAGAGACACGTTTCCCAATTTGATCCTCCTATCAAACTTTTTTTAAGAACTTCTTCGTCCTCCAAAACAATTCCAAACATTATGGCTTTGCGTTTATCCATGTTGCGTCTGACTGTAAGATGCCATACTTATGGTCCAATAGAAATAGCTAGAGAGAGAGTCATATTTCTCTCATTTATTAAGGCCGTGCTTTTACAGTGTTACTTCCCTCCATGACATACACATGCGTCGCAAATGCAAACCTTAAATTATTTTACATTCAAGTATATTTACTTGAAGGAACACATTCCAATATTGTAAAAGCTAAATTCAGAAAAAATAATTTGTAATCTTTATCGGCAGTACAAAAGCCCATATTTCATCTCAGAATTTTGAAATTTGGCTTAAAACAAAAAATTCTCATTTTATAAATCTCCATTTTGCACTTGAAAGGTTGTGAAATGGCTGATAAACTGAGTTCTCTCAGTTGTTAGTTTTGCAGTGATGTACCCAAGAAAGCTTCTCTTGAGCGTATTGTCACAATGTTTTTGAAATCCAAAAGGTTACAGAAATGTGTACTAGATAGGACTTTGGTGGTTGAGAAACAGATCAGCTTCTAAAAGATGTTATGTGAATGTTTTTCATTAACAGGTTTATAGGAGAGCTGAAGTCCACCATGAACGGACAACTGGATTTAAGTGGGAAGCTGATTATTAAAGCTCAACTGGGGGAGGATATTAGGAGAATTCCAATTCATAATGAGGACATCACCTATGACGAGCTAGTGCTGATGATGCAGAGAGTTTTCAGAGGAAAACTTCTGAGCAGTGATGAAGTCACAATAAAGTATAAAGACGAAGGTATAATTTTCTTATTATTGGTATCGATTAGATTGAAAACTGTCGTAAAACTCCTTTTAGAAATTGTTTCTTGGTATTCTTGTTCTTGGGATATAAAAAATATTAATTATTACAGGATGATTCTGATCTGTAAAAGTTGTTTGTTGAGGATGTGCTAAGCATCTCTTAATGTACCTGAAAGATTAGAAGTGTTGACCTCAACTCTGATGACAAGAGAAAGGTCAGATGAGCAGACAGCACAGATAGAATGCAAATGTCAACACTTTACTGTGACAGACTACAGGAGGTTGGAACCCTGATTGTTTTTGCAACCTTCTTCTGTCAGGTACCTGAAGAGGTGCATGGGTATCTTTCTGGGGCATATTTTTCTTTTGTCACCCTGGAAACACCTTGTATATTAGAATTTGGTGGCATTAGCTACATGTGAATGCACCACAGGGAGTGGGGCTGTGTTCTGGAAAACATAAGGAATCCCTTTGGACCAGTAGCATCCAATAGAAATTTAAAGATCGCTAGGCTTGTGGTTGTCATGTTTCCACATTTGCCACATCTCTCTCTCTCTCTCAAATAAATGCCTTCCTCCAGAGCCAGGCACCCCCCGCCTCCATTCTAATTCAGTGCTGGCAACTCATCAGAGTTGCCAGTGCTGCTTCCGGTATGTGCTTCTCCCACCAAGCTGTGAGATGTGTGCGTGGAGTAGGCAGACAGTTCTCGCTGCATGTGACTCTCAGGAGAAGCTGCCTTTAAAGGCTCCAAGAGTCACTTGCGGCTTGAGAAATGTATTCGCCGCTTGTGGTGATTAGCGGGTGTATTGGACACCTCTGCTGTGGACAGTTCCAGAAGGAAAAACTTCAGAGGAATTACATTACTTCCTAAGGACTTGCTCATCATCAGTGCTGGAACTTAAGTTTCCAGTTGGGCAAAGTAATGGAAAAACTGATATAGGAATGTGATTAATTCCAATATGCGTGATTTTATGGAACATAAGTCTTGTCAACGAAACCTGATTTTATTTTTGAGATTACTTTTATTAGTGAAATATCTAAGTGTAGTAGGATATACTTAAAACTTTGCAATTTCAGCTTAGTACCACACAATAGCATGATTAAGAAATTTGTCATGTAGTCAGTAAAGCATGGATCTAATACTTTAAGAACTGGCTGACAGATCAAGAGATGATTGTAAGGAATTATCACTGGGTTGGGCTGTTTCCAGTGGTGACCTGTTGTGATCATTAGTAGGCATGACTCAGTACTTTTTCATCGTGATGTGGGAGTAAATGTGAAATCACTGATGGTAATATTGCATTTTAAACAAAGATTGGAGTGATAATGATGATTAGAGGGCTGGCATGTAGCACAGTCTGGGTCACAGAATAAACTGTGCCCATTTGTATATGGTACAATTTTTATTATCCAGCATCCCCAGGGAACCCTCTCTGCCAGCCCTCGCACTCATGCTGGTTAATTGAATGTGCAGGAGACAGTTTTTACTGGACTGGGGGGAAGCACAGCAAGGATGGGGATCAAGCCGATCTGCACTCATTCTATATGAGTGACACTTATCCTGAGAGGCTGGGCCAGGCTCCTTACCATGAGCATCACCTTGCACATGGGGTTGCAACACCATGCAAGTTTGGGCCATTTGCCTCCCTCTCATGCTGCTGGGCCAAGTTTGACTGAGTAGCCCTGTGTACCAGGTTGTGAAGCCTGGAGTGGGGAGCTGGGCCCATCCTTCCTGTAGCAAACTGTGGGGTGAGTATCTAGGAACAAGGAATGCAAGCCATATCTGCATAATGGGGGATCGGATTCTGGAAAGCAGTGACTGAGAGAGGTTTAGGATTCATAGTGGCCAAGCGACTGAATGAGAGCACATAGCCTTTGGCAAAAAGGGCTAATGCGAATCTTGGATGAATAAATAGCAGAGGTAGGAGTGGGCGGAGGAGTGGGTGAGCGGGCAGGCGTGATTTTTACCTTTCTGTGATACTAGTGAGACAGATACTGGAATGCTACCTACTGTACTGCTTTCCACATTTTAAAAGGGATGTTGAATTATATTGGGAAATTGGAGATGATACCGGAAAGGGCCATTCAGGGAATGTAGAAAATATCTCATAGTGAGTGCTATACTGTGGTGCTGAATGTGAATGTGGAGTGGGGGGGCGGGTGTGTGTGGAAGAGGAGGGGCAGAATGGTGTCACTAGGGGTGCATATAGCCCCGTCTACCCCCACACATCGCCTGTGATTTATAGCTGTCTGCTTCTGGCCTCTGACTCCTTTTCTCATTTATGCCATTCTATTTGTGCAATAAAAGGGATGGGATTTGGTTTATACAGTCCCTGGTTATTGAGGTTAACATTTTTCTGCTCCAGAAAGCAGAGAGTGGAGTTGTATGTCACCAGTGACATTCTGGAGCACACTGTTGTGAGCCGTTTGAAATGGACATGTAGCAATTCTAACTAATGGCAGTAATCATTTATACAAATCTTATGCGTGATGAGCTCTAACTCATCTATTTTCTGTGCAAACATTTGCAGGGGGTATGTTAATGGCATGGTATTCAATATCCTTCCAAATTTATGGTGTATTGAGTTGCATCTTAAATGAGTTATTCTGCCAATTTATCTTCCTTTTCTAATTGCGTATCTTGTTGAAAACTTTTTTATATATTTTGTTTAAAACACTTTTTTTATGGAATTAACAAAGCACGTTTGAATTTCCTTCTAGTGTGGATTATTCCACAGTCAAGTTGTCACTGTCTTGAACATATTCAAATTGGAACATACCAAACTTTATAAGCTTCCTGAATGCCCTCTGATTAATATCCCTCAATTGCATAATTTGGGTGGAAGGAATATTTTTCCACGTCCAATTTAATTAGCAAATTATAGGTTACCTTAAGATTTAAGAAAGGATAGGGTTATTTTAAAACAAAACAAAAAACCTTTATTCTGAAATGGAGGGTCCTGTGGCATCTTATAGACTAACAGAAAAGTTTTTGAGCATGAGCTTTCGTGAGCACAGACTCCCTTCATCAGATGCTGGTCCATGCTCAAAACTTTTCTGTTAGTCTATAAGGTGCCACAGGACCCTTCGTTGCTGTTACAGATCCAGACTAACACAGCTACCCCTCTGATACTTTATTCTGAAAGGCTCTGTTCTTTTTTTAGATTTTACATTAGCCCATAATTGTATTTGATGTGTACCATGTTTGTAATATAACATATAACTATCTTTTTCTAGTTGGTTTTTAAAACCAAGTTTAATAGGTTTATAGTTATAATTTCTACACAGTAAACATCTTGCTCTAAATGAGCATTAGTCCTCTTCATGTTACTGTTCAATATTAACTATTTTTAAAAATTCTTTACAGATGGAGATCTTATAACAATTTTTGATAGCTCGGATCTTTCCTTTGCAATTCAGTGCAGTAGGATACTTAAACTGACATTGTTTGGTAAGTACAAATGTTTTTTTTAAAACTAGAGCAGTAGGCTGTCCTCTCACGTGTCCACCCTTACTTAGCCTTCATTCTGTATGCTGGTGACATTTCCTTTTGTGAAGGCTGTTTTCTTAATGAGAAGGATGCCATACATTCAAAAATTGCCTTCCTGCCTGAAATGTCTTTCCCTATTGTTACAAGAGACACCTAACATTACAGAAGCTGCAGGTTTGGAGTAGAAATGTATTTGCAACTTTATTTAATTCATCTGGCGGAGGATTATGTTTAGGGAATTTCATTCTTTTTTCCCACACAGCCATTGACTTAACTTGATTTGTGTGGGTCTTCCACACAGCAAGGTAAGAGAGAGGAGCATTAAAATAAGAAAATGTGGTTCTAAAAATACAAAAAGGGGGCTTCAGACAGGTATAATAGAGACAATTCTCAACTCATTTTCTTGTTTAAAAAAAGCTAAATAGATTTCAGGCTGACTGTCCTTTTAAGCAGCTGTTTTTCAGCCAATGCCATTGTTAAGGGAATTAGTTGGCTTGATATATAGTGCTCAGTAAGCACCCTTCTGTCACAAAACGAGTATTGTGGTACTGGCTTTGTGCATTCTGAGCTCTTGTTAATTTTATTGTGGAACAGAAAGTGGATATCTTTTCCATTTTGATTTGTAGTGATTGTATTGTGCCATGCACACGCTCAAGAAGTACAGTGAGAAATGAATTGAACCCACAGGGCAGCCACTCGGGTGCTGGCACTGCACAAAGACCTTTTGTATGCTCCTGCTGTTAATAGGCCTTCTCCATTGATGGTTTAGGCTTAAATTAATAGGAAAAACGACGGGACTGGCAAGCATGAGAGCGCCACAACTGCTGAGTGCAGTATGTGAAGCTGACACTACCTCAGCCCCACCCCTTTTCACTATATACAAAGGCTCTGTATGCATAGCATATGTTACTTTGTATTTCTTAAACTGCTCTTGACTGGTTAGCAGGACACTGCCAACTTAAACATGACTGAACATTTTTTTAAGTTGCTGTTTACAGTTAACACTTAAATTGCTGCAAATACAAGATCAGAAAAAATTGGTAACTGAATATTAATGAATTCTTGCTTGACCTAGGCATATTGGAGGTGGGTGCATGAAAACTTCTTCATAAAGCTTTGGTAACGTGCAGTAAAATACCAAACTGGGTTTGGAAAATGTGCATTTTGGATCACGTGAGGTCACTGTTTTCACTCATCACCTAAAATGGTAATAGAAATGCCAACAATGCCTACAACACGTGATTTTTAAGTTCCCCCTCCACAAAAGCGACATTCTTTTTTATAATTAACGTCTAGAAATACTAGAATGTATGAAAGCTGTTTCACCTGTGCCTGCAGAAATTTTACTAAGTTTCTTCAGAGTTCATTTCTTTAATTATTGTTTTATAGTTAATGGGCAGCCAAGACCTCTAGAATCCAATCAGGTGAAATATCTGCGCCGAGAGTTGATTGAACTTCGCAACAAAGTGAATCGGTTGTTGGATTGTTTGGAACCACCTGCTGAGCCAGGGCTTTCCACCAGCCTGCCTGAAAATGGTTGGTTGGATATTTCTGCTGACAAAGAACTGATGGAGTCAATGTGTGCGCTCTGATGTACAGCAAAAGAATATTGCCTATTAATTCATTGTCTGTAGACTGTTCCTCAGCTGCTGTGTTGGAAACTTCAGATTGCTAATGCTTTTATGATTTACTTACTGTGGTTGGCTTAAAGCATCGGTGTCCAACCTTTTGGCTTGCCTGGGCCGCATTGAGTGAAGAGCAATTGTCTTGGGCCACGTATAAAATATATAATATAGTTGATGTATATAAATCACATAATAATATTAAAAGTTTACGATCTTGTGGGGCCGCATGCAGGCCGTGGGTTGGACACGCCTGGCTTAAAGTCTTCTTTAACTAGAAGGGTATTAAACTAAGTTAAGAAACATTGACTGTCTCTTAGCTGGTGTCTTCAAAGTAACCAGTTATTATTTTTCAGACTTCTCTTAAAACTTAATTAATTTAAACTTCCCTGAGACTTAGGTAAGTAGTAATATGATTATTTTGCAAATAAGATGAGAGAGGGGAGTGGACACTGAAAACATAATGACTTACCAAGTTTGTGCCTTGAATCATTGCTTGGAACCAAGCTGGGAACTTGAGAATCCCTGGATTAGTCCTTTTCTCAATCTTTTAGATAGTTTAGCATTTTTGGTGGTGCCTAAACGATATGATATTTAACTATGAAACAAAACAAATGCTGATGTTTCTGTAGCAATTTTCAGGGTGCGTGGTATTTTATGGGGTTAATAACTAGCTGGGAGAAGTTGATTTGATATACAAGCTGCTAATCCCTTGAAAAGAATCTGAGCTAAGTGGTGGTTACTCTATTTTTACTTCATAGTAGCAATAGATCTGACATGGTTTTTCTGGGAGTAAGCACGAGAACTGTACCTTACTAGTCAGCATAGTTGAACCCTACTACGGACGTAAAATCCCATTTAACCAAATAAGGGAGGTGGGTGGCTCCCCTCCCCCCAGCAGTGCACTAGGGACTGGGGCTGCTCTGAGTGGGCTGGAGCACCATTGCCCATGGCAGTGCTGTGGGCAGCGAAGCTCTGGCTGGGTCAGAGCAGCCCAGGTACCTGGCACACCACCAGTGAACCAACCCAGCCAGAGAAGCCCTTCTCAGTGGCGGGGTTAGGGAGGTGTCTCCCTTGTCTAGCTGCCTGTCCCCTGTTCCCCAGCCACTGAGTAGAGGGACTGCTCTGATTGGGCAGGAGCAACTTCCTGCCCATGGTGGGCGGGGGGCTGCTCCAGCACCTACTGGTTAACCAGTTAAACATTAACATCCCTAAACCTTACCTTGAGGAACGGAGTAGTAATAGTTATAAAACCCAACCAGAAACATAGTAATACAAAATACTTAATGTGTGGCATTCTTCTCTCTGTTGGGCAGCTTCATTGGGAGGTCTCTGTTGGCCTCCCCATGCTGGGAAAATTTAGAAAAGCAGGCACTTGCTTCAGGTGGGGGGAGAAATCTTGCCATCTGTAGCCAGTGATTTTAGTTTTTGTATTAATTTATTGTGTGTTATTATGGCTAATTGAGATATATTCTCACAATATTAATCAAGATAAATGCATAGAATTGTAAAAGTGTAAGATGAAGCAAAGTATAAGAGCAAGTAACATTTAGAGGAATCAGGTGATATGTCAGACAAGCTGAATGCAAGGAAGCTGTAAGATCTAGTTTAGCACTGGATTGAGAAATAGGTGACCTAAAAATGACTCTTATGCCCTAAGATTCTGAGAAAAGAGGCAGAAATGTGTAATATTCAGACACAGGTTAGGGAAAGTTAAATATAATTGTAAAATGCTTTAGTAATTGAAATGTGCTTATAACATGTGCCTTGACCACAAGGTGAAGGTGGTCCTCAACCTGTACAGCCTATAGAATTCAAGGTCCCTTATGTCTCCAAGAGGTCTTGACCAGTGAATGAGAGTGAGCCGGACAATGACAGCATGTACGTGTGTGGAATGTAGATGTGGATAGAATCACTGTTTAAACATGGGGTATCTAGGATAGGCAAATTGAACTTCCTAAGGGAGACTTAGCAGGAACCTCTCATATGGACAGTCAGTCCATATGATTAATACATGGTACGTATCCTTTTCTGGAGTGTTATATGCTGCTAATTTTGGTTTTATTGGCAATTTTAATAAAACTACTAATAGATGTTTTTTTAATTTATGTCACAGAGGTAGCTGTGTTAATCTGTATCTTCACAAAACAAAAAAGCAGTCCTGTAGCCCTTCAAAGACTAACAAAATAATTTTAGGTGATGAGCTTTTGTGGGACAAACCCACTTCTTCAGATCTGAATTTGGTCAGAATTTTACACATCCGAAGTGGGTTTGTCCCACAAAATCTCATCACCTAATAAATTATTTTGTTAGCCTTTAAAGTGCTATAGGACTGCTTTTTTGTTTTCATAATTGTGTAAATGATTTGCCTGCAGCTTCTTGTGTACCTAGGGTCTCTAGCTCTAGAACTAACAGGCGACTGTGTTGAACTTCAGACTGTAGCCACCAGAATGGAACCCAGGGGAGGATGATTAATTATAGAGTATAAGGCTGCAGATTTCACTCTAATATTTATTATTATTGTATAGCTTGGGAGCCCCAAATGTTAACCAGGAACAACAAGAAATCCTGTGGCACCTTATAGAGTAACAGATATTTTAGAGTGTAAGCTTTCATGGGGAAAGACCTGCTTTGTCAGATGCCCACGAAAGCTTCTGATCCAAAATATCTGTTAGTCTATAAGGTGCCACAGGACTTCTTATTGGTTTTGAAATACAGACTAACTGGGCTACCTCTCTGATACTATTAACCAGGAACCATTGTTCTTGCACAAATAGAACAAAAAATTGGCCCTGCCCCAACAAGCTTACTGTTTGTTTTGTGTACTATACCATGTTGCTTCAGAAGTGAGTTAAGATTCAACCAATTTGCATCAACTTTATAGTGGGTATGTAGAAAAACACCATTCTCCAGTTATTCTGATGTCAATTTACAAGTTGTTCATGGTTTTTAAAATTTATCATACAAGTTGCATATATGAGCCACCTCCGCTGCCTCCTTATCACTGAATGATGCAGGTTGAACCTCTGTAATCAAGTGCTCTCTTATCTGACAACATACATAAGCCAGCATGATTTTAGTTGGCTGGGTGACCAATTATCATGGGTGTGGCCAAGTTTCCTATGGTTCCATAAAGTTTATTTCCAGCCACAAGCCTGGCTCGTTTTCTGTGCTGTTATTTAGCTGTAATTTACTTCCTAAATGTCTTTTAAGAGGCCACTAAGCAGTGGAAGTGTGTGAGTAGTGCTGCTAGACAAAATATTGATTTTCCGTGGCCTTGCACATTCTCTTATTCGGCACTGGACATATCCCAAGGGTGCCAGACTAGAGAGGTTCACCCTGTACTTACTGTGAAGCCTTTTCTAGAATTTTTAATTGGTGCACGTAACAAACAAATCTCTTGCTCTGCTTATAGATGCTGTGGATGGTAATGAAGAAAAGCCTGCTGCTACTGACTGTTCTGTCAAGCCATCTACTCAAGTTATAGCAGCAAGTATGTCTGCTTTTGATCCATTAAAAAATCAAGATGAAATCAACAAAAATGTCATGTCAGCATTTGGGCTGACAGATGATCAGGTGTCGGGTAAGGATATATATTTTATTGAAATAAGTGCAAAAGACTTTCATTGTTGGCAGTTAAAACTTCAATCTTGTTATGACATGACTTCATAGTACAAATGTGTTAGGTTATTATTTCCATTCAGTACTTCATTTTTACAGAGTTCCATAATATAGTTTTAAACTCGCTGGGTTGAATTGGCTTAAACGTTCTGATGAAATACATGTAACACAATTATACTGCATCGTTTTTAGATATGTAGAAAGCAAATATAGCTTCCAGTATCTTAAACTGAAACAGTGGGCTTTCTATTAATTGGGCTTTTTGAGCAAGTTGAAGTGGCCACAACTGTATTTAAATCTAAGGACTTGCACCTGCTTATGCAAGTTAGGCCTTTACTTTTAAGTGTTTCAGTTTATTGAAGTTACTTTGAGTGCTTTAAACAGACCCCCTCCTCTTCACCCCTTTTGTTATTCTGTATAAACTTTCCTCTTCTGCTTTCATTTGTAGTGAGCTTTGGGCCAATTTGACTTTCAGAATTCCATGCATTTGTACAAAACTGTAGTGTTAGAGTGGAAAATACTGGTCACAAGTGTCAGGGGTAGCCTTATTAGTCTGTATCTGCAAAAACAAGGAGAAGTCCTGTGGGACCTTACAGACTAGTAGATTTATTGGAGCATAAACTTTCATGGGCAAAGACCTATTTCATCTCCATGCACCTAAATCCCCTAAATGAAAAATAACTTCAGACAACTGCACAAGAACATTGGAATGTGAATTTAGGCTGTCATAGTTTTTTTTTCTGTACTTTGAATAATCATACATAAAGCATCAGAACTATAAAATCAATGTGCTGAAATTCCTGCAACAAGCCACTTGGAGTAAAACGGATTGACAACCAAGTGGCTACCTTGTGGCCTGATCTTGCACTGAGTTCCAATGATTTAACTAGGGGAGCTCAGCTTAGGTTTCTTAATTTCCCTTGCTTTGTTAGCTCAAACATCTACTGCATTTAATGGGCTCTGAATTCAAAACAGTGTCATAGCTCCCCTTTTTATTTTTATTAAAATGGCAATAAAACTGTTGCCCATGCTGGACGTTTTATAAACTGTATCTTACTATGAAGTAAAATTGGAATCAAATAAACTTCTTATGCCAAGAAAAGCCAAACTAAAACCTCTTCCTTTAAGCTTCCATTTTAGAACTGTTACTCGTCACTTAACATTTTTTGTTAGCATTAATGGAGTTCTTCAGCAAAAGATTTTTCAAAGATTCTTTCAGACTAGAGTAAGAAGAGTAGAAATATTGACACATTCATGTGCAGATGGTGGGGATCTCCATTGTTTGTTACAAACAAGAGTGGACAGATACTGTTAAATCAAGACCTTCATATTAAGACCATTGGCAGTAGTCTATAAATGTTGACATCTTTGATTTTAAAATAATCATAAAAATATTAGCAGTATTTCCATGTAGTTGTACAGGTTGCACTTCTGTAGTCTGGTGCCTGGTGTAGAACCAGAGAAATCGACAGATCACAAGAGGTCATTATTGTCTAGCACATTACCAGCACTTCCACTACTTATTGGGCTCTTAGAAGACGTTTAGGGGGTAAAGTAGAGCTAAATAACAGCACAGAATACTGAGAGCCAGGACTGGTGGCTGTAAACAAACCTTATGGGACCGCAGGACATTTTGTCCACACCCAAGATAAGTGGACATTGGGCTAATTAAAATCATGCTGGACCTCAGACGTTGCTCGACTAGGGAGGTTCAATTTGTAGATGTTACAGTAATTAACTTTACTGGCACACACTAGAAAACTTGACCCAATTTTATTTGCTGCTTGATCTTGTGGTAAACAGTGTGTCCTGACGCTTGTTTCTGGTGGTTTTGGCCAATGGAAATATGTTGACCATCCTGGTTCTCCTCTCCAACTCTCTCCCCCACCCTCTGGCTGGAGCAAGTACCAAAAGTGTTGAATGTTAGTATGCATACTGCTTATTATTGGTGGTGAGGTCAATGTTGCACGGCAGCTTTGCTTGTCGATTTTCATTGTACGCACACAATACAATTAAAAAAAAATTAGGTCAGCAAAGTAAGAACAATGCTGTTTGAGCAGTTATTAAAATCAAAATCCAGTAATTTAGACTTTTTGAATGAGGCTTACAAGTGGACTAGGGAATGAATAGCTTAAAAAAAGGCTTGTTGATATTTATTTTGGCATGTGACAGTTTGTGATTTAATTGTTTATGAAGCTTAAGCTATTTACTGTGTCTGGCTTTCCTGTAATTTCATGCAACTGTGAAAATTTAAATGGAAATCTATAAAACTTAAAGTTAATTTAAATAGCAATTGTAAAAAAACAAAACAAAACAAAAAAAAACCTGTCCAGTTTATTGATGTACTATGTTAGAACAATGTACTACATTTTTTATATAATAGGCATAAAAGCTATACTATATTCTGGGGAGAAAAAAATTATAATCTGTAAATTGCACTTTAGCTCTCAGATCTGTTGCTATATTTATGTGTAACATAAATCATTTGTTACAAATTAACTTATCTCTTGAGGAGCCTCCTGGATTCATCCATACTGTTACTAAAAATATTTGTTATAACATACTTAGCTCACCATATTGGAACAAATGTTGAAACATATTTGAATAATCTCTTATGATGCTTTTGTATAGTTGATGGGGAAGTTATATTCTTAACAAAAATTAGAAAAAAATGTAGGGGTGGTAGCACAAATGACCCTTCCCAAAGCTGTAGTGATACTACTTCACAAACAAGGAAGCCAGAAGAGAGATCTTTGTTTCAAATTTTTAGAATTGCAGAATGTGCAAGTAAAATTGGGAAAATATTTGTTACATTTGTGTCCAAGGAAGCATATTGTAAGGTTTTGGTTTAGGAGCACAAATACCGGTTTTAGGTCTCAAACCTGCTAACGCTTATGCATTTGCTTAACTTTAAGCACCTTAAGGAGTCCCTTTGAAGTTAGTGGAATTACTCGTGCATAAGGTTGGTAGGATCGGGGTATTAATTTGCAGGCCTCTGATCAGTGTCCACAATTATGTGTTGTATTTTTTTCAGCTGGGTATTCCAGAACTTTTTACAGACGTATATCTAGAAGTTACCCAATCTTTGTGACTTCAGTCTGTTCACTGGCATACCAGTGACGAATTTCCTCACTGTATTTTTCAGAATTTTCCTGGCAGGAAACTGTTTTTGCACAAAAACCTGCCATATCTTGTCTGGGAGTAGAAATCCAAGAGTCTTTACAACTGGAAAACTCCCATATCTACCAAATAGTTATTTGCATAGGAGATAGTGGTAAATCATCCCAGCAGGTATTTTCTAAGTAGAATAGGTTTTGAATTTCGCCTACATAGACTGTTCTGTAAAATAGAGGTAACCTTCTCAAAAGTAAAGCTGTGCAAAACTGGAATGCACTTGATGCAGAAAAGACATTAGTGAAATGATTATATATAAAGTTTAAGACTATGAAACTTTTTTGTTTTCACATGCTTACTATGTTCTCTTGCTTCACCAGGACCACCCAGTGCCCCTGTAGAAGAGCGTTCAGGAACACCCGATAGCATTGCTTCCTCTTCTTCTGCAGCCCATCCCCCTGGTGTTCAGCCACAGCAGCCAGCATATGCAGGAACTCAGCCACAGACTGGTCAGATGGAAGGTGAGCAGTACCTTCTCTTTAATTTACATCGTGAAAATTGCAGTCAGACTTCAATAATTGAGGATTGTCATGTTTTTATTGAAAGGTTACATTAGGACTTGATGTGCTTGTCTAATGCTAGATGTGACTAGGACTATTACAGGGAATATCTGCTTCTAAATGCCACCATTCCCCCATTACAATGTTTTTATGAAGATTCATTATTTAAACAGTAGGTGGTGCTGTAGCTTTGTCGTAGGAGCCCCATGGTACTGGAAAACTAATGCAGGGAGGGAGGGAAGGTAGCTACAGTAGTTACTGTAGGAGTAGTAAAACTAGTGCATATGTAAAAGTCATTGTAAAAACTGACAGGGACATTAGTCATTCCAGTTTTTGAACTTCACATTAGAACTGCTTGAAAATCTAATGTGTGCATGTTACTTTTTGTTCTGCATGTGTCAAGCAGTAATTGATGTCACTTATCGGTATAGAAACTATGGGGAGATCTGTTAGAAATTCTGCCTTGCATATGATAAAGTAAGCAATTATACGTTACTTGCTAAATATCTTTTAGCGTGTGTTCGTGGATAGAGACAAATTTACTCTCCTGTCCAGAAATCCAGGCCAACTCAGCTGTTACTGCTCTAATATATACTGTATAATGCTATATGATGCTTTTGCAGATGGGTCATTATGAAGGCCATTATTATAATCTACTATTAATTCTCCAAATATTGCTTTGGAATCATATAGCCATTGTGATGGCTTTTTGTTTTTGTGCTAACTTTTCTTCAAGTGTCTTACTTACATTACTTTACAAATTCCATTTAACACCAGACTTGAGCATTCAAAGCCCTTCATTATAGTGCATGCTCTTCTTTCTTTGATTAGATAAGCAATCTTCATTATGCCCAAGTTCTGTTGGTTCTGTATTGGCACTTGCAAAAACACTGAATGCATGTCAGTCTTTTTTGCCTTTTCCAGGAAGGGCCTGCTGTGGTTATTTTAAGATACAGCTTAAAGATTTTTAGAATAGGTAGATTGGTGCAGAGCTAGTCTACAGAAACTAAACCACTCCACAGTGGACAGGGAAAGATGGAAGGAAATCGTGAGGGAGGCATCGGACACCAACGGGTGTTGAGCCCGTGGTGGTTGTTGGTTAAAGATTTTTCTCAATTTTTCTTAATTTGACTTCTTGAAGTGATTTTGAGGCAGAATTGCATCCCCGTTTTGGTTTCTATACTGCATATTGCAACCTACAGTTCATTCATCAGTAGATGAGTTTAGCCAACACCAGAAAAGGGGATGAAAGTAACTCGATACCATGTGGCTAATAAGGAAGATTTTAGGACTGAAATACATAAGCCACCTGTGGAACCAATGAGTGACGTCAGTAAACTTAAAAATGTCAAAGAGCCAAGTACTCAGAATATAATTACAACGTGTCATTTTTATGTGGATTGGAAACAGTATAATATATGCTGTTATTTATTAATATTAAGCAAATATTAACATGTTGAGCAGTTGGCTTGGATTCAGTAACACTGATCATCTGTTGCTTTTAGCTTCGTTGTTCTGTTTGAGAATTCTGAGTTGTTGATTTACATGCTTTAGAACTTAAGTGGGAATAAAGGAATTCTGTAAGTTACATTTATCACATTTAGTGTGTCCCCTATTTAATTCTTTTGGCTCTTGAGACTTGTGCTGTGGGTGCTTTTGGACACTAGTGATTTTAGGTCTTTATTGGGAGCCAGAAAACGTAACTAACTCAGCTGCTAACAGCTTTTTTTGTGGGAAATGCAATCAAACTCTCACACTGTGTAACAAGGTAAACGTTGTCATTTGTCAGTGTCAGTGTCAAATCAGTGAAAAATTACCCTCTATGTTGAAGAGAGCATGAGAGCTTACTCACAAATCCTAGTTTTTTTCCCCCACTAAAGATCATTGGACATTTTTAAAAAATCCTCACTTATTTCACACTATTAGTATCAGCACAATTCTCTGTAGCACAATACGGAGAGACCTTTTATATATAGCATGGTTCAGAAGCCTGTGGAACACGCATTTTTAGTATTATTTACCAAAATTAAACTGGTACGCATCTTTTTTTACAGCCCTATTTATATTCCATCATAAGAGTTAGTTAGATGTACAGGTTGAACCTCTCTAATCTGGAACTCTCTCATCTGGCAAACTCAGTAATCCAGCATGACTTTTAACTGGAAGACAATTTATTATGGGTGTGGCTAAGTTTCCTGTGGTCCCATGAAGTTTTACAGCCACAAGTCCTGTTTCTCAGTGTTCTGTGCTCTGATTAGGTGTAATTTACCCCACAGTGTTTTCTCAGAGCCAAGTCAGCAGTGGAAGTGTTAGTAATGCTGCGAGACAATATTGACTTCCCATTGTCTGGCAAATTCTCTCTCTGGCACCAGTCAGGTGCCGAAGGTGCTGGATGAGAGAGGTTCAACCTGAACTTCCTTGCCTCTCCCAAAATTTCCATTCTTTCTGAATGGAGGTAATTTCTCACATTTTTGTTTCCAAAATCAAATTCTCATTAGTTTTGTTGCTAGAAGGAGAGATCACAGGTTTTGTACTCTGGTCATCACAAATACAGTAAACTCTATTGTATTTGGCATTCTGTCATTCAGAACTCGCAGATAACTGCATTTTAACCATAGATAAATTTTAGTTATGTTTTCTGTAAGTATGGTATAGTGAAAATAATACAAGTAAACATAGCAAATACAGTATGAGTTTACAGTGTACAATACTATTGGTGTTGGTAAAGAAAGTACTCTGCATACATTTGTTTGTTTCATAATATCTAATCTTGTTTTTCTTTAGTGTTATGCATTGCTAGGTATGCCTCTCTTATCCAGAATATTTGAATATCCAGCAACCTCCTGGTCCCATCTGATATGAAAGTGTTTACTGTATCAGTGCATACTGTTGCTCGTTCCTTGGTTATATAAATAAGGAGCCTTGTCCACTTGCAAATAATGGTCACTTACTTTATTGCAAGTATTTATTTTATTTCCAATATACGTTAGCTTCATGGGAGTGAAAGGTTTGAATATTTTTGTGTTCATAAACTGAGTTGTTTTTATGATGCGGAGGGCATTATTCAGTTTCTCTGCTTTACACACACACACATTATTCCCAATTAATTTTTTTTAAAACATTTCTTGGACTGAGATAGGAAAACATGCTTAAGTTCCTTGGATGTATCTTTTTAATGATGCAAGGGTTAACCTATCTTTTCTGTTTTCCTCATCACCATGAATGATGTTGGGAGACTTTTTAGGAAATGGGATGGGGAGAAACCTTAGCAGTGTCATCAGGTGAGAGGGCTCCCAATTAGAAAGCATTTTAAAGGTCCCTAAGAATGAAAATTGCTGAAGGAGATAGAAACTTTCTTCCTTCTGGCAACTACCACAATATCACAGAACACAACAGACCTAGTTCCTCAAGCTTCCCCTTCTTAGCTGAGCTTTTTACTTTGGTTTATGGCCCATGTTTCCTCTAATCTTTTCCATCCATGTGCATATTTTTATGTGCAGTGAGGCATGTGTGAATACTCACTGCCAATGGGAAAAAGAAACATAGCAACTGCACAAGCACCCAGGTTATGGCTTAGCGCTCATGTTCCTAAAGGTCTCGTTGTCTTTCCACAATCCAGTTTTTAAAAGATGGTTGGTACTCGCTTCTGTTGGTTTTTCCTGGAATTCCTTTCCCCTGTTATGTGCATTGTTACTTGTTGTAACACTGAGTGGAGCTGGGAGCTGCTCTCAGCATAAAGAATTTGGAAAGAGAGATCTTTTGTTCACTCACTTTTGTTTTAGCTATTGCTCTTCACCAAAAGAACCTCCTGGTCTTATGTATAACAACGTCTTTATTCATAACTGAGGGATATGTGTAGTTTCATTTTTAAACATGAAGAAATTACTTGGACAGTATGCCCTAAAACAGGTGGTCACTCAGTAGACCAATTCCAGAATATTAACAAATGTCAGTGTAAAATCTTGTCGTAGGCTATCACTAAAGAAAAGGGGTTAAAAACAAATGCTTTATTTTCTACCGATGAGTAAAGGTGAGAGCCTTCTCTTTCTTTCTCTGTCCATTCCCTCAGTGCGGCTTGATGCAAGATAACACAAATTAGGGAATGCACATTGTTTAAAGCCCTTCCAACCCTTCTGCCTGATTTATATTCCATATCACTTGATAGCTTTGCCTTTTTCCCCGCTCGCCTCACTCTAATATTGACCCTCTTCCCTCCATCCTCCCCTGCCCCTGCTTGGGAATTTGAGACTTCACTTTTTTTAATGTACACAAGATGTCAGCTGTTGTAGTTGTAAAATGTGGATTTTTCTGTGGTCTTTGCCAACACAGTAGGAATACAAATAGCATTGACCCTTTCACATTTTTTTAAAAAAAGAGAGCATGTATAAAAATTGTACGCGGTTGCTGTTGAAGAGGGAGGAGGAGATTTTTAGCCAGTAATTGTGATTGTGACTCTCTTGATCCAGTCATCACCTGGAATAGGTCAGAAGGTACATAACTAAAAACTGCAAAAGAAGCAAAATTACTTCTGTTCTCTCCCCCCCTCCCCCCCCCGAAATAGTAAAGGGTACTGGAACATCTTGGGGACTTACTGCTGTCAGCATGTCTGCCAAAGCTGAGCCAGACATGAGGTTTGGTAGCCGCAGCTTGGGTTCTAGTTTGCATGGTATTTGTGCAGTGGAGTTGAAAAGTCGATCTCTGAAGCTCGACAGGGCACAGACCAAGGAGTCTGATTCTGTGGCAGTGTTCAGTGCTAAATTAAAGCAATAGGCAAACATTTAAGTGCAAAGTTTGCCTAAGAGAACTGAAATACAATATTGTGTTAAGCAAATAAAATGGAACTCCTGAACTTGTGCATGGTGTCCTTTAAAGGCGCACACTCCCCCCGCCCCACCCCGGGGCCTCTTGGAAAACTTGGCCTATTACGAGCACCACGTATGCTAAAGGATGTGTGAAAGAGCAGATTACAGTGAATGATGTACTGACCATTCTACTCAATACTCGCACAGGAAAACATTTTAGAACCATAGTGTAAAAAGGCAGCCAACGCAGATTAAAGAGGAAAACACCATTAGGTTTTTAAGACCCATTTATTAAGATACTTCAATAAACAACAAGCACATTGTTTGCCATTAGATGTTAATTAAAGCATGTTACTTGTTCCATCACATACACAGCATCTCCAAACCCACAATCTGTTATGAAAAAGCCCGTGTATATTTATCCTACTTTGCTGGCTAAATTCTTGGATGAATTCTTAGGTCTTGTTTAGATGAATATTGGAGGAGCTGTAGACAAGTGCCTTCCAGTAGACACATTGTAACTAACCCTCATGAGGAAACACTGTACAATCTGTTTTTAAAAATGTGGGATAGGATGGGTTCTGAGACTTAAATTGCTGCTTAGACATTGCCCAGACCATTGTTTCTGATATCAGATATTGGGCCTTAGGTACTGTGCTGCTTTATTAAGAACACATTTTTGATTCATAGGCCAGATGTATCAACAGTACCAACAGAGTGGTTATCCTGCTCAGCAACCGCAGGTTCAGCCTCAACAACAATATGGTATGCAGTATCCAGGTAAGCTTCTGCTGCTCTCAAGTTGATGTGTAGGTGCAGAATGAGACCTAAATTTTAATTCAGTAATATTTCAGTTTTAGTTACTGTGATAGTAGTCAATTAATAAAGGTATTTATGCATTCTTTTAGAATACTGCTATGATTCTATAACCCTATGAAAAGTTTCATAAAAGGCCACTAAACAAAAATCAATATGAACATATCTGCCAGGTTTAAGCTTATATTAAAGCAGATTGGTACACTGTACATTCAGTGTGCATCTTAAGTGTTGATTCACATACCAAGTTATTATCTCCCTCAAAAAAACAAAAGTAGCAAACTTTTGCAGAACATATGCAAGTTACAGATTTTTTTTTTATATAGGCAGCTGTTGCTATTTCAGAAAATTGTGTGGCTCAGTGCATGAATTTGAAGAGTTTAATGTATTTACAAGAATAGACTTTGCATAACTATGGTAAGCAGAACTTTGGCTAGGGGTAAGCACCCTGGAAACTTCAGATGTAAAGGGATGTCATTCACAAACTGCCATCTTTCCTTCTCTCAGCACTCTGCTAAGCTGTGGCTAATGCTCTCTGTAGACCCCTCTTCCCCACTAGTGAATTCATGATCTGAAGACAGCATCAGACCTTCTGCACTTAATTTCTGTGCAAGTAGGAGGGTCTATTAGTTTCCTTTCCAGTCTTAAGATTTTAATGGTTTTTCTGCTTTCACTCATTCCTGATAGTAATACCATAGCATACTCGGTATTGTGCTGGGAGACTTTCTGTGAAGATTTGGCACATTGCAGGAGTTCTACTTTCTCAGAGTAAAATGCATTTGGAAACCTCAAATTGTAATGAATTACATTTCTAAAGATAATTGTTTTCATGCTTGGATTAAGCTGTCCAGGTCAGCCTCATAAACGAACTCTTCACAGATGGCAGTCAAAGTAGATCTATAATCTTTCCCTCTGTAGCTTTCATTCTTACCATCTTTAAAAAGGACTGGAATTTATCTGAATATTACTCTGTCTTCTTTCAAATGCCCCTTGCCTTAGAGTGGGTTAGAGTTCCCACTCTCTTCTGGCAGGTGCGCTTAGCATAGCGCTGACTTTTGGTCATGCCAGTGAAAGTGGAATTTTTGAAAAGTGTGTTTCATGAGTAAATTTTCAGGCCACTTTCAAGGTGAGTTCAAAATTTACTCCAATACATTCTTCAGTTCTTATTTTCTATCTTCAGGCATTTGCATTTTTAATAATTTTTATGTATCTGGTGTTTAATGCTGACAGGATTCCAGTCAATGGAGAGGTTTCATTGCAAGTAGCTGCAGGTGTGTTTCATGCTAGAGATAAAAGTAGCTATTACTTTACAGCAGGATTTTGTTGTTTATAGCCTCCAAACTGAGAAATTCCCAAGGAAGCTGCTTTTACACAGACAAATCACATTTGGGACACATTAAATTGAGGCCAGCAGCAGTTGTACTCTAAGAAGTGCTGTTCTGTAAAGTTCTTTCACGTTTGTTTAAAGTTGTAATCTTTGAATTATGTCTTTAGCCGAGGAACACTAAAAGCTGCAAACTAAATGAAACACTAGCCAGCGAGTTAAGCATGAATTCAGTGCAAGTATTCTGCATTGACTTAGTTGTTTACTGAAAGAAACAAAGTTAAAGCAACTGACTCAAATGTAACTGTTTCAATGTATATTTGAGACCTTTAAATTCCTTTGGAAGGGGAAAATGAAGTGTCCATATCCTATTCTCATTTTCCCCCCCCTTGTTTCTCAAATAAAATAATTATCAGGATGAAACAATCATGGGTATATCTTTCAGCCTAAATGGAAAAGCTTCATTTTAGTCTGAATTTAAAAAAAACTTCCCCAATACTTGAGAGTGCTCTATTTTAGCATATCAATGATATTTTGGCTGGGTGTACACGTGCCCCTTCCTTTTGAAAGGGGCATGTTAATGAGCAGGTCAAAAGATGCTAGTGAGGCGCTGCAATGAATATGCAGTGCCTTATTAGCATAATGGTGGCCACAGTGATTTGAAAGTGCGGCTTTTCAAATTGTGCACTGCCTGTGGAGACGGGACTTTCTGAAAGGACCCCCCCCAGGTTTCGAAAGCCCTTCTTCTGATCGCAGATAGGAAGAAGGGCTTTTGAAAACTGGGGGGGGGTCCTTTCGGAAGGTCCCGTCTCCACGGGCAGTGCATGATTTGAAAAGCTGCACTTTCAAATCTCCGCGGCTGCCATTATGCTAGTGAGGCGCTGCATATTCATTGCAGCGCCTCATTAGCGTCTTTCGAACCTGCTCATTAACATGCCCCTTTTGAAAGGAAGGGGCACGTGTAGACCCAGCCTTTATGTATTTGTGAAGGACAGAGAAACTGCAATTTCTTATCATCCAGCTGGGAGCACTGTCTGTTGCATATATCAAACCTAGTGGTTGGTGGTTGTGCTTATTTGTTATCCCTCAAATGTCTGCTTGTAAGAAAAATGACAAAGTAAATATGCTGCTTTATTTTCTGCTAAATCTGTTTTGTTTTGTGTTTTTTTTTTTTGTTTTTTTTTTTTTTTTGTCTCTTTGTCTCTTTAGCAGGCTACAGCCAGCAGACTGGTCCTCCACAAGGACAGCAGTTTCCAGGATACAGTCAGCAGGCCTCACAGGCTCCAGCTCCTGGCTTTTCTGCTCAGCAACTGCCTGCTCAGCCTCCTCAGCAATACCAGGCAAGCTCCTACCCACAACAGAACTATACTACACAAGCCTCCCAGCCTGCTAATTATAATGTGGCCCCTGCTTCCCAAGCTGGAATGGCTCCGAGCCAGACAGGAGTGTATCAGCCCAGGCCAGGTTTCACACCACCTCCTGGAAGTAATATGACCCCCCCTCCAAGTGGGCCCAACCCTTATGCACGCAACCGTCCTCCCTTTGGTCAGGGCTATACTCAACCAGGACCTGGTTACCGATAAGGAAGCCCAGCTGCTACAAGACGCAAGCAGCTATTAACTATTAATACATCCCAACACTTTCCAATATTTAAAATTGGTATTGATGTTCCAAAATGATGATAAAAGGCTGAGCGTTCTTTTACTGTTGCTGGAACAAAAGACCAAATGATTCTTCTTTCCTGCTTTAAACTATATCAGCTTCCTACTTATTTTTGGTTTTCGGAAACACTTCCTAAATGTTTGTAAGGTGATTGACATTCTAGCTTGCCTTGTCTGATGGAAATTAAGATGCTAGTTGGAAATGTAGCCCAGTTATCTGGCTTGTTTTAACTAATAATATGATGTACTAAATTAGACCCACTCTGGAATTAAAACTAGGTATTATGTATAAATTGTAACATTTACACTGAAAGCTAATAAAACTATTGAATCCAGTACTTGTTTTTTTAATTATTAAGCACTCATGATGAGCTGATAAGCACATTTTTGTACATCATTTATATCTGTTGAGAAACAAGGGAATAGTTTAAAAAAAAAAAAAAGCCTGCCACATACACAGGGTAAGTGTTACAAATGCAGGCTGCTGTTTAATGTTATCTTCAGGATTAACACTTGTCACTGGGTGATTTTTTGTTAAAGATTATGAAGTCATGTTAATTTTCACTGTATTATTGCAGCTTGCATTAAATGACATACCACTGGGTTTAAACTGTTGTTCAGTGGAAGCTTTGACTTGATAGAATTTTCTTGGTGTTAATGTTACCAGGCCGAACGAGAAAATTACTACAGATATTTTGCCAGCCAGAAAAACTAAATCAGTGCCTATACTTGACAGGTGCAAACTCAGCATTGTTCAGTTAACAAGCACCTGTAAGTATGTAGAGTGTTAGGCTGACACAGCTCTAAACTGTTTTTCCTGATAACTATTAGAAATATTTAAAGAGCCCCTCATCCTTCGCTTCTTACTGTAGTGGTTGTTCTTCCAAAAAAAGGACTGACGGGGGGGAGAGAAGCTTGTAATGTATCCTTTGAAGATTGAGTTCAGTGCTACCTTTCACCCAACGTTTTGTGTCTCACTGTAACACACGAGTGAAAAACCAATAATTATACAAAAAAAACTTTACACGATTAAAAAATATTTTATTAGAGTACAGTGTACCTGCAATGTACTTTAAGGCATTTTCTACAAATGAGATATTTCTTTGGTGTTCCTGTTCATACCTTTTTCAATACAACGACTGAACATCCTGCTTAAAAAATCTCTTCAGTTCATAAATGTTGAAGCAATAAACCATCTAGCCTTGTTGGGAGGGGAAGAAGAGTAAGTTCATAATGGAACTAATCAGAGTAATTTTGAATTAATTTATCTGCTTTTCCCCACACTAACAATTCTGTGACTCTTTTTTTAATAAAGGAAATCTGATTGTGCTGGCATTTGGAGCATATTTTTCACACCTCGTTTTCTTACTAAATTCTGTGGTGCTATATATTTAGCCTTCAAAGTAATTCATCAACCTTTCAGAAAACCCACTGCAGTAGTGGCAGATTTGACTTCCATTTCCCAGGTGCTCTGCCTACTTGGAAGCCTGATTAAGTGAAAATACTATCCATCAATTCAACATAGACGAGTACTAAAACTAACTGGGTTCTGTTGTAAGTAGCAGCTGTGTTTAGGGCTATAGACTAATTCTGACCATGTGAACAGGCACTGTTTTATAATACTGAGTTTCAAAGCTGACATTTTGTCACCAAGAAGCTATGCTTGCATTTTTTTAATACCTACAATTGCTTTCTTGGTGCTAAAGAATTTAAATATTACAAGCTTGCTTATAATTTTGGCAGGAGCACAAATTTTCCATGTAGATGCTAGGGGAGAGGTCTTCAGTCTGGGTATTTTTAAAGTACAGAAGCCAGTTCAAGAGCTTTCTAATTGAATAATTTAAAATTATGGAGAAATCACCAGAGACTTCACAGAATTAACTTGGTAGATAGCATATAACGGTACTTCAGTGAATATCTAAAATTACATGTATACTGTAGTTTCATGATCACTTTTGCCATAACTCTCCCTCAAAACATTTATTACAACAGTATGATAAATAATATACAAACTGTATCTTTTAAAATACCATATAAATTTTCCTTAATACCCAGAATATAGGGAGCCAGCTTCCCGAGACCGTAACCTTATCCGTGTGCTTTTTTTTGGTAAAATGGAATAACTATAGTAAGCAGCCTATGCTATTAAACACAGTTAATGCAGTATTGTCATTAGAGTTTATAAACTTTATATATGGGTAAACGTTTAAATGACAGGAAGACCATAAATTTCCATTGCTGAACTTGTTGGGGGAGAAGCAGGGCAGTGTCAGGCCTTCTTTCATTTTTCAGTTCATGTTGCAGCTACCATTTACCAGGTATTGAAGTTCCACACTCATACCAATGAACGTAGGTGATATGGGTCTCGCCACCTATTTTTCCAAACTTGACAGGTTCCTGGCGAAATGCTCTGAAGAAGCCTAAAACAGTGAGCAAAGGCTTAGTATGGAGGAAAAAAGACCTTACCTTCCACAGGTGCTCCTGATTCTCATTCATAGGGTGTATATCCGATTTCAGAAGCTCAGTGGAATGTTTAGCCTGTACCAAAGGCTAGAGTAGTGGTTGCTGAATTGAGATGTAATGTAGGAAATGAGGTAAAATAGTTTTGTCCAGCAAAAAGCATGCAACAACAATCCATTCTTCACAAGTTGTGGCCAGGAGGAGGGGCAAGAACTGCTGTTACCCTGAGAGAATAGGGGGTAGGGTGGGACAGGCTTGTTTTCTCTGAAGGAAGAGTAGGTAGGAGTTTGAGAATTCTCTGACAGAAGTGCTTATGGAGGCAGCAAGGAAGGGAACATGTCCAATACCCTTCCTTTATTGAGATAGGGAGCCATCAAAGCTGTGCAGAGGGGCTACTGTGCTGCCCTGCCCCTAAATAAAGAGTGTCTAAACTCTAGTTGAGGTGCTGTGGGTTTTGCTGGATTTGGGGATCATGAAGGAATTTTTCCCTGGGGGTGAGAATGACAGGATGCTTGTATTTCTTCTGACTGACTCCTTGCAGCAACCTGGAAGCCTGGTGTGAGTTTAATGAAGAGTAAGCAGACAATTTAAAAGCTGAGACTGTGGAATTTCATTGCAGCTGGCATCCAAAGACACAAGACATAACTATGGGAGGCTTTCAGATGTCTTGTGTACACTCAATTCCTCTTTGTGGGGAGGGGGGAGGAGGAGGACAGTGAAAGGATTCAGCAGTGGGTAGACTGAAAAGGGCCAGCACTTATTTGGCATACTGAATCTAGAGAATTGTCTGACATAAGTTGTAGTCTTCCATTTTAAAACTCCTCCCTGCATTTGTCTATGTGGGGCCTGGTCCCTGTACATACTGACCATCCAAACAAACTAGTCAGTGACCAGTGCATCAAACCTAATATGCAGAAAAAGGAAAAACTGCAGTCTGTTTCCTTCCCCTAATGCATTGCAGGGAGAACAACTACACAATTAACTTGGGGAGCTAAGCCAACTTGGAAGTGGAATTGACCACCCCTCAATTCCTGTGCATTCTAATGCCTGAACTGACTGGGAGAGAGTGAGCACATCAATCTGTAACATGTAAAATTAAAAGCAGATCAGAGGTGTGTCACTGAAGGAGATACTGCTTCCACTTTAGCACGTAAAAAGAGGGGACCCTTGGCGAAGGACAGCCTCAGAATCTACTACGAGTCACCAACTCTTTTCCTAGGCTCCCTGAAACTTCTGAAATTGGTTTTACTTCTGAAAAAGAAGAATGGCCACCAAGTGACTCTCTTGTAGTTATGTTAACATTGGAAAAAGTTCGTTAGTTTTTAACATAGCAACTTCAAGTGAAATGCATACTGAACTTGCCTTGTGAAAACTTCTGTAAATATGATCTTGAAGCAGCCAAGGTATGACGTGTTAAGCTCTGCCTGAAGACATTTATTTCTGTTTGTGGCATTGCAAAGCTTACTTGGTGCTGCACTTGTGTAAAAAACTAAAACTAAATCTGGCATTTCAGAGCCTATTACTGATTTGCTAATGCCAGTTTGTATAAAACTTACGTTCTGACCCACCCCCACTTTTTTTTATATGATGTATTTGTTTTCAGGAGGGCAACTGAAGGAGGTTCAGCTTTATTCTTTTTGGACATTAATATTTAGTACTTAATACAGGGTTTTTATTTGAAAAGCACATAACCAACATTAAAACCTAAACTCTGATTTTGTGCTGGTAGAGCTATTTCAATTAAAACATAAATCAGGAGACAGCTGCAGTCCACGGTATGGATGCCTTATGCTGGTTTAACTTACTCCTCTTCCCTACACAGAAATGATAACAAAATACAGTACTACAGGTTGAACATCTCTACCCTGGCACCCTCAGGACCTAACCTGGGCCAAGCAAGAGAATTTGCTGAAGCACAGGAGGTCACCATTAGGTAGCAGCATTTCCAACACTTCCACTGCTTATTGGGCTCTTAAAAGACATTTAAGGGCAAATTACAGCTAAATAATAGCACAGAACGCTGACTGCCAGGACTGGTGGCTGCAAACAAACTTTATGGGACTACAGGACACCTGGCAACACCCAGGGTAAGTGGTCATCCAGCCAACTAAAATCAGGCTGGATGTTGCTGGACTAGAGCGGTTCACGCCCATTAATGCAGGGGAGTGGACTTGATGACCTCTCAAGATCCCTTTTAGTTTTGATTCTACCATAGTTCTCATCTTCAAATGCCACACCATGCAGCCTGAGAGGGAAATATATATTAGCTGTATTATGTAAAATTATGGACAAATCTGAAGCAGAGGATAGAATTCAGTGTGAAAGCTACTAATGCCTAGTCCTGTGCTCAGATCATGCTTCTGTCCTGTAAATCAAAGGGCTTTCCTTCCCAGATAAAGGGTTGAATCCCTCTTACAGCAGATGATTCCTAGCTAGCTGTAGGTGGGCTAGTCCTTGGAGTGTGAGGTGGACTCGCTGGTAATAGAGTTAAATGTAGGACTCTTACTTATACTGATGTTGACCATAAAGCCAACAGTAGGAGAAATGGTGACAGTTTTGTTACTATGACACATTTCAGAGCTTACCATCTTTGACTGGAAGCTGCTCTGGTAAAACTTGCTGCCCTGTCTTCCCATCTAAAAATGAGTCCACAAATTGGCAATGATCTTCTCCATGTCCCCGCTGGTCTCCTATGTTGTAAAATTGTCCTGAAATCAAAGAAAATATGGGGAAAACCCTTTGAAGATCAACATAACTTTTAGTTCCTTTGTAATTGAGCAGGCTCAGAGATGAGTTCCAATAGTCATTTTGTCTCAATGTTAAGTCTGTTGGCTGTCCCAGTTAAGATCTGTGTTTTACAGCATTATGTTAATACTCAAACACAATGACAGTTAATGAAAAGGGAAATACTTTTGTTTGGAATAAGCAGAAATTTCTATGTATGTATATTTTTCCTGACTTTAGTATAGTTTGTTTAATGCTGATCTCATCCTGTTTCTACTAAAAAGCATCTAAAATGACTCCAGAAACGTTTCTGTAGGCCATACCTAACTGAGCAAACCAAAATATCGAAATCGACTTTGTGCTTACAACGTGTATAATTCACGTTTTAGAAATGACTAACGAACCCATCCATGCATTAGATGAGACGCATGAGACTAAAACTCCAAGCTCTTTTTGGACCTATAGAAAAAATATCTTCAGATGACTATCAGTGCTCTGTTAATGCTCTCATACAGAGAAGTTACTCACCTGTAGTAACGATGGTTCTTTGAGATGTGTCCCAGTGGGTGCTCCACAATAGGTGTCGGGTTCGCCTGGTGCCACAGATTGGAAATCTTCCAGCAGTTTCTCCTGGATCGCGCATGCACCGGCGCATGCCTCGCCCACTGGGCGCCCCCGGCCGCGTGCGCGATCTGGTCCCCGCCAGTTCCTTGACCAACCGCCTCGGATGCTCCTGAAAAACACTAGACAGAGATCCGAAGCGGGGAGCACGGGCGGGTAGTGGAGCACCCACGGGGACACATCTCGAAGAACCATCGTTACTACAGGTGAGTAACTTCTCTTTCTTCTTCGAGTGGTCCCCGTGGGTGCTCCACAATAGGTGACTACCCAGCAGTAACGCAAGTAAGGAGGTGGGTAATCGGTTTACGTGCAGCTTGCCCCCGAGAGGACTGCTGTTGACAGACGGGTATCCTCTTTGAATACCTGAGGCAGGGCATAATGCTCAGCGAAGGTGTCGTAGGATGACCAGGTCGCCGCTCTACAGATGTCTTTTAACATGATGCCCTTGAAGAAGGCTATTGACGCCGCCACCACCCTGGTGGAGTGAGCCCTGGGCGGGGCCAGCAAAGGAGCATTTTTGAAGCTCGTAGTACTTTTTTATACAGGACACAATGTGCTTAGAGATCCTCTGTGAAAAGAGACCTTCTCCTTTTGACCTGGGAGAGAGAGAGACTAGGAGCCTGTCTGTTTTCCGGAAGGACTTAGTTCTGTCTATGTAGAAGGCCAACGCCCTCCTCACATCCAGGAGATGCAGGCGTGCCTCCTTGCTGAAGCTGTGAGGCTTCGGGTAAAATGAGGGTAAAACTATTGGCTCGTTAAGATTGGACTCCGAAGAGACTTTTGGAACAAAGGCTGGGTGCAGCCTTAAGGTTACTGCCTCCTTTGAGAATACTGTGCAGTGCGGCGTTGCCATCACTGCCGCGAGCTCACTCACCCTGCGAGCTGACGTAGTTGCAAGGAGGAAGGTTGTGTTTTTTTTTTTTTTTTGTAAGGAGACGTATGGGAACTGTGGCTAATGGTTCAAAAGGTAGACCCAATAGCGTGCTGAGCACCAAGTCCAAATTCCACGATGGTGGAAGCGGTTTCCGAGGGGGGTACAGGTTTACCAGCCCCTTCAAGAACCTGGTAACGATAGGATGGGCGGATACCGTGGGCCCTTCCTCTGTATGCCGAAAGGCTGATATAGCGGCGAGGTGGACCTTTAGTGAGGATAGAGAAAACCCGCCTCTCTTGAGGTCCAATAAGTATTCTAGTATTACAGGTATAGGAACGTCAAGGGGAGCTAACTGCCTGGCGGAACACCAGGCTGTGAATCGAGTCCATTTCTGCTTGTAAGTCCTCCTGGTGGAGGTCCTTCGTCTACATTCCAGGACTTGTACTCCCTCCATACACGTGCTCTTTAAAGAGCTGAGCCATGGATTAGCCATGCTTGTAGGTGCAGACCCTGAGCCTGCGTGAGTAAGTCCGGCGCCACCGGTAGAGGGAGCGGTGGGCGGTCCGACATGGGCAAAAGCAAGGGAAGCCAGTGCTGCCGATCCCAAGCGGGACTATGAGTATCATGCGAGCTCTCTCCCTTCTAGCTTTGTGCAAGACCTTGTGGCAAACAGATCGATATGGGGAAACCCCCATGTACAAAAAATGCGCCGTAGCAGATCGGAGCGGATCTGCCATTCGTGCGTGATTGCGAAGCGCCTGCTCAGCTGATCTGCTTTCACGGTGTGAGCACCCGGCAAGTACAAGGCTTTCAACGTTATGTTGTTGGCGGTGCACCAATTCTACAATTGGACTGCTTCCGCACATAGGGCACGGGATCATGCTCCTCCTTGTCGACTGATGTAAAACATAGTGGAGGTATTGTCAGTATAGAATCCCGACTACTTTGCCATGTAGGTAATCTCGAAAATGTTTGCAGGCGTTGAACACTGCTCTGAGCTCCAGCATGGTTATGTGCAGTGTCTGTTCCGCAGGGGACCATAGCCCTTGCGTTACCTTGTTGCCGATGTGCGCTCCCCATTCTATGTGGCAGGGGTCGGTAGTAAGAAAAAATAAAAATTTGTGGTTGGTGAAAAGGCACCCCCACTAGCAGATTCTCGGGGTTTTCCCACCACGCCAGGGATCTGCGCACCTCTGTTGTGGGCAACACCACCCTGTGGACAGTGTGGGATGCCAGTTTGTAAACGCTTGCCAGCCAATGCTGCAGGCTTCACATGTGCAACCTGGCATTCTGTACCACAAACGTCGCTGCCACCATGTGGCCCAGCAGCTGTAAGCACGTTAAGACCGGCACCGTGGGGCTGTATGTGATGACTTGCACCAGCGAACTGATGGCGCGGAAGCGGGCGTCAGGTAGGTACACCTTTGCTGTGAAAGAGTTTATGCGTGCCCCTATGAACTCTATATCTTGTGTGGGTTCGGACTTTGACTTTGCGAGGTTGATGACTAGGCCCAGCGAAGAAAAACATGTCCGCTGTGACGCGTATCATGCGTGAGACCTCTGCCTTTGAGGCCCCTTTTAGAAGGCAGTCGCCCAGATATGGGAAAAATAAACACCCCCTGTCTGTGCAGGTAGGCTGACACCACTGCCAGGGCTTTGGTAAAGACTCTGGGGGCCGAAGAGAGGCCGAACAGAAGAACCCTGTGCTGGAAGCGCTCCTGGCCGACCGTGAAGCGGAGGAAGCGTCTGTGTGCCGGGTGGATTGTTATATGAAAGTAAGCAAGCATCTTGTAAGTCGAGTGCTGCAACGCAGTCTCCATCGTCCAGTGCCGTGAGTATCAAGGCAACTGTGATCATCCGAAAACGTTGCTTGCGCAAGTAATGGTTGAGGCCTCGAAGATCTAAGATGGGCCTCCAGCCTCCTGTTTTCTTCTCTCCTAGGAAGTAGCGTGAATAAAAACCTTCCCCCGGAATTATTCCGGCACTCTTTCCACCTCCCCTATGAACATAAGGTGATTCACCTTCTTCTTGAGACTCGCCTCGTGGTAGCGTCCCTGAGGGGAGGCCTGGTGGGAGGCTTCGTCGGTGGAAGCGACTGGAAGGAGATCGCGTAACCCATGGCTATGATCTCCAGCACCCATTTGTCTGTGGTGATCTTTTGCCATTGGGAGTGGAATGGTCTGAGGCGATGATGGAACATGAGGTGAGAGTGGCATTGAGCAAGGGTATTGATAGTGCAGCCCCCGACATACCCGTCAAACTTGTTGCCTTTGGGCCTGACCCGAGGGCGTACGGTTTTGTTGAGAACGTCGCCTAGGAGTTCTGTACTGTTGCTGCTGTTGATAGTGCCCTTGGCCGTAGCCCCGTTGATATTGAGCACGCTGTGGTTGTAAGCGTAGCGTCTTTGCTGAGGATAAAATTTTTCCCCCCTGTATGGGGGAGTATAAATGCCCAAGGTTCTAAGTGTAGCACTCGAGTCCTTACTGCAGTGAGGGACCAAGTCGGTTGAGTCTGCAAACAGCTTTTATGTATCAAAGGGAAGGTTCACGATCTTCGCCTGTAGGTCCCTCGGGATACCCGATGTCTGGGGCCAGGATTCTCTATGCATGACCACTGCTGTAGCCGTTGAATGTGCCGCCATGTCTGCCACGTCCAGGGCAATCTGGACTCCCGTCCGCGATGCTGCGTAGCCCTCTTGAACAATCGCCTTTAACACCGGTTTTTGTCTTCCGGAAGTGAATCCATGAGGGGAGTAAGCCTGGAGTAATTATCAAAATTATGGTTTGCTAGGTGTGCCCATAATTTGCCGTTCTCAATAGCAGGGTAGAGGAGGAATATACCTTCCTGCCAAACAGCTCTAGCTTCTTAGCATCTTTGTCCGATCCCCCCGATTTGTACTGAGAAGCCTTTGACCTCTGCTGGGACAACTCGACCACCAAAGAATTTGGTTGTGGGTGACTGAAGAGGAACTCTATGCCCTTTGCTGGGACAAAGTACTTCTTTATCCGCTCTCTTGTTCATAGGCGGAACAGAGGTCGGAGTCTGCCATATAGTAATGGCTGACTCCAGAATGGCTTCGTTCAGCGGAATAGCAATTTTGGATGAAGCCGGGGATCTCAGATTTTCCAGGAGTTTGTGATGTTTCTCCTGCACCTCTGCCGTTTGAAATGGCTTGCGTGAAAGCCACACTTTTAGACAGCTCCTGAAACTGTTTAAGGTCATCCGGGGGAGAGACATCCCCGGGGGCTATGGCCTCATCTGGGGAGGATGAGGAGGAACCTCTAGGGTAAACCTCCCTCGAACCCTCGGGCTCCTGCGGTTGATGATACACTTGCTCGCTGGAGGATTGTGAAGGAAAGTCCTGGGGTTCTAAAATTAACTCCCCTTGAGACAACTGTGTTTCCATCCCCGATCGGGAGTGCCCACGGGGGTATTGAGAGGCCGGGGGGGACCTGCCCCTGGATGTAGGCCTGTGGTGTCTGTGTCCGGCATGATAAGGATGCCCATGGCAGCATGGGCAAAGGTCTGGGGATGGAAACCTAGACCACTCACGGAGTGTGTACCCCCGATGTCTGGGAGAGCGAGACCTCCGCGACGACACAGATAGAGGTGAAACTGGCTTGTGATAGTACTCCAGGGGATCCAATCCCAGAAATGGTGAAGGTGGCCCAAGCCATGGTGACATTGGTTGGAGGAACGGAGAAGGAGGTTCCGGATGGGCCGGTGGAGACACAGGCCTTCGGTGCGGCGTGTGTATCACAGGGGGAGGGCTTGGTGCTAACAGCAGCGCAGCCCTGTCCAGAGATGGACTGTGGTGCCGTGCAGGTATCCTCCTCCGGTGCCTGCAGGCTCCGTGCCTGGCACCCCTGCACCGTTGGTGCCGTGGGGGCCGGTGCCGCCTGTGGCGGTGCTGCCGGATCTGGCGCTTGCCTCGCTGACGCTCTAGGCGCCGCGCGTGCTGGCTGTTGTATAACCGGAGGCTTAGCCTCTGCCACGTGCACTGCTGTGCTGCCGCTTGCCTGAGTATGCGGCTGGGGGCTGTGTGCTCCGCTCGTCCTGCTCGCTGCAAACGCCGGCAAGGATCGAGCCAGGGAGAGTTTCCTCTGTTTCTGCACCGAGGGGGTCAGAGAAAACTGCCCTCCTCTTATGCAACCCAGAGGGCCCTTCTGGGTGAGGCTTCTCCGGCAAGTCCGGCTGTAGAGCCTTATCAACAAGAGTATTTTACGCCTCATCGCTCTGTCCTTCCTGGCCCTGGCTGTGAGCTTAGCACAGTGAGAACACTTCTGGGTAGCCTGTGATTCCCCCAGGCATCGGATGCAGTCGCTATGCCCCACAGAGGCCGGCATAGCTTCACGGCATGACTCCCGCTTTGTAAAACCTGAAGAGGCCATTGCGGTGAGTCCTTTACTGTTAATAGGGTACTGAGCACTTAATTTGTGCCTTTCCACCCCAAATAGTGATTACCGGCCTGCGGGGCAGCGGACGGCCTAAATGGCCTTCACATCCGCTCCTCTCTTTTTTTCTTTGCTGATATTCTTTCTTTGCTTTCTCTCTTTTTTTTTTTTTTAATAACCAAAAACAAATGACGCATAGAAAAAAACCACTATTTAATCTGACTCTGGCCTTAGCCTGAGTAGATTCCGTCTGCAGCCGATGGCGGTTGAGAAGGAACTGGCGGGGACCGGATCGCGCACGTGGCCGGGAGTGTGCAGCGGGGCGGCGTGCGCCAGCGCATATGCGATCCAGGAGAAACTGCTGGAAAATTTCCGATCTGCGGCGCCGGGCGAGCCCAACACCTTTTGTGGAGCAGCCATGGGGACCACTCGAAGAAGAAATATTATTTCTTAAAAGAGGCAAAGCTTGATAACATTAAAAAGAACAAAGAAACAATCCCAGCCCCCTTAAACTCAATGATCAAGTTCAAGTTTACAGGCAAAACTCCTACAGTAGGACCAAAAAATTTATCTTAGCAGATTTATATAAATTATTAACCAGCTTCCCAAACAGAAAATGAAACAATCTCGCTGCAGCGGAACAGAGCTAAATATTGACTTTGAGCAGAAAAAAGGCAGTACACAAACAAAATCTCCCTTTCAAGGAAATGCATTGCCAAATTTTTCATCTCTAGTTAACTAATGTTTGTGAATGAAATTTTGGTATTCCTTCTGAAACACACCAAAGCAACCCACCATAGTAGTATGTAACTTCAGAAAGAGGAACTACACAACAATGAGCAAGCAGGTTAAATTGAAATGAAACAGGACAGTCATGAAATACCTGCAAGCTGAATGGCAATTTAAGTATATATGCCAAACAAAAACACAGACTAAGAGGACTAAACAGAAAACAACGAAGTAAAAAAATGATTAGAGCTAAAAAATAATACCCTTTAAAAACTGGAAGTTAAAGCCTATTGAATGAAATGGAAGCATAAAGTAAAGTAAGTTTAAAAGTATAATGAGGGAGGCCAAAAAAGCATCTGAAGTGCAACTAACCCAATATTTTAAAACTATCTGTGAAAGTATTTTTTGTAAGTACCTCAGCTGCAGAAAGGTGGCTAAATAATGTGGCCACTGGACGCTTGAGGTATAAAAGGAGCACGCCGGGAAGATTAGACTATTGCAGAAAAACAGAATTAATTATTGGCCTCAGTCTGCACCACAGAAGCTATAAGAGAGAGAGAGAGACTCTCACACCTGCACCATTTTTAACATGACACATGGGGTGGAACGATCCCAGACTGTGGTGTTGATAGAGGTGCTTGAGGAACAAAAGGCTAACTAAATTAAACAGTGATAACTCACCAATGTCAGATGCTAGTCACCTAGGAGGGCTGACGGAACTCAACTAAAGAACTACTAATGGTGGTACGTAAGCAATCATTTAAATCAGCTTTTTTTTTTTTTTTTTTTTTTAAATCAGGGCTGTGGCTACAGTATGGTGATCTTTCAAATGATGATCATCTGGCAGATGTTTTTCGAAAGAGCACATCCACATACAAAAAGTGGATCAAAAGAGCAAGCTGCTCTTTGAACGCGCGCATCCACCCTGTCTTTGCTCTTTCAAAAGAATGGGCCAGGGATTGAAAAATGAGGACCGTGCTCTCAAACAAAGGTGTCATCCCCCCCAGAGTCTACACCCACTTTTCTGAAAGACTATTTTTGGACAAAGGCGCTCTTCCTCATTTGGGAGCCAGAGAGGGCCTTCAGAAGAAACACCACGGTCTTTCGAAAGGCGAGAGAGAGAGAGAGAGAGAGAGCGAGCGTGCATTTGTGTGCATGCACTCCACTTGGTCTTTCAGATGATGGCCTTATTTTCCAAAAAGGACTTGCTGGTGTAGACACGACCCAGATGAGGAGTAAATGTGACACCAATTTTAAAATAAGGCTCCACAAGTAATCTTGGTAATTACAGCATGACCTTAGTACCAGCCAGACTGGTTGAAACTGTTGTAAAGAACAGAATTAACTGACACACGAACACGCTTTGGTGCGTGCGGCACATGGCTGTTGTAAAAGGAGGTCATGCCCCAGTAATCTATTACAGTTCTGTGAGGGTCACCAAATGCTCACAGTAGGCTGTTCCAGGTACTATGGCATACGTGGCCTTCCAGAAAGCTTTTTTCATACAGTTCCCAACCAAAAGGCGGTTACGTAAAGTGCTCATCGCATAAGGGCTTTTCTTGGATCCATAATTTCATGAAAGACCAAAAAAAAAGTCTAGGACTAACTGGGGGTGGTGGTGGTAAATCCGCACCCCCCCCACCCCAGCAAGTGGGGGGGGGCTATTGACCCACAGGAAAAAAAACATCAGGGGGGGGTCCACATACAGTGACGGGGGGGGGGGGGGGGGAACACGAAATATGGTGGTGTGGGGCTGCCCCAAGTCAGAAATAAGGGGTTCAGAGTGCAGGCAGGGGCTCAAGGCTAGGGCTGGAGACACAGCATAAGGGCAGGAGGGCTCAGGATACTGACTGGGGCGCCAGTCTGGGCTCAAGGGGTTTGGAATGCAGGAAGAGCCTCAGGGCAGGGGCAGGGAGTTGCCGGGGGGCGGAGGGGGACTGTGGGCGCTGTGGTGGGGCCAGGGATGGGTTGTGGGGTGGTGGTGGGGGGGCTTGTGTTGCAGGCTCCAGGCAGGAGTCTGGCTGTGGGAGAGGGTTCAGGTTCCTGGCCAATGGGAGCTACCAAGCTGACGCTGGGGACAGCATGCAGTGTCTCTGATTGCTCCTAGGCATCAACATCCTCGCTAGTTGGGAGATGCGCTGCCCACTTTTCCAGCCCAGCCCACACCCCTATTTTGCCTGTCACAAATGAGAGCAGGAAAGGGGTTAATCTCCTGCAGTAACCTGAATACCAGGTGCATGATGGGAGTGAAGTAGTTTTGTTTAAACTGAGAACAATTGCAGCTTTTGGGGCTTTCATTTTTCTATGGCCCATCGACAGGAAGACTCGGGGGCGGGGGAGAATGTCTCCCAGGCATTCAGAAATACATACTGACTGTCACAACATCAGCCACAGAGGTGTAAGTAAAAGGGAAATGCACAGTTAGAGGAGATCAGATTATAATTATCTTGAATGTGATTGGCCTGGCTGCTCTGTATTTCTCTTTTGTGTTATTTGACTTTTCCCTTGTACTTTGAATCCCAGAGAAGTATTTTTCTCTGCATACAACCCAGGATTTACTTTTCTCTTGTTTTGTGAATAAATCTCTGTTTTTAAGCAATTGATCTGAGCCTGTGTCATAAGAAGGGTCTGGGCACGCCTTAAACTGAGAAGGTCAGCTACTAAATTATAGTTCTTGTGTCTAAGCTCTCTCCTGAGCGGGGTAAGAGCTTGGGATACCCCACAGGAAGACATCCTGAGTGTGTCTTCCTGGGTTAGGGTGGTCTTTTCCCACTCAGGTGGTGGCAGCTATGTTCCAGGGTCCAGGGGATATGTAACTCTGGGGAAGTTTTAAAGTAAAGCCTGCGTATAGCCAAGATGTTCTTAAGTCTCTGCAGGGTCCCACTTTCTGCACTCAGAGTGGGGAAGGATCCCTGACACTGCCCCTTTCCCATAAGCCCTAACTCACCTCTTCCCCCCACGCACATCCTGTCCCCACTCGTTGCCTTCCCCAACCCGAATTTTCTGAACACTGCAAATCAGTGTTTCACAGTGCTTCGGAAGTGCTGGGAAGGCAGGGGAGGAGCTAGCCAGTGGGGCCACCAGCAGGCAAGAGGCATGGAGGGAAGAGAGGCAGAGGGGGCAGCTTGTCTTTCATGGGTTCTCAGCACTCACTAATTTTACCCCTGTGGGTGTTCCTTCTCCAGACAACCCATTGTGTCTATGCTCATGGCTCCAGGGCAGGATCGGGGGGCGGGGGGGAAAGTTAGGCTTGCGGGGTTCTGGCCTGTGGCACAGAGACTTGTTGCAGGCTACATAACATGAAGCATTGGCCCAGCTAGCTTGCAGGTTTCTCCTGCCCTGTAATAAATAACCAGTTTTCAGAATGGAGAAACTCAAATAGTGGTATACCCAGGGGTCCCTCCTGGGCCCAGTGCTTTTCTGCATATTTATAACTCATCTGGAAAAAGCAGTAGACTGAGGTGGCCAAATGTGCAGACACAAAATTGCCCATCATAGTTAAGCCCAGAGCAGCCTGTAACAAGTCACACAGGGAGTCTCACAAAACTGGCCCACCAAACAACAGAATGACAGATGAAATTCAGTTCTGATAGATATAAAGGAAAGCTACATCTATATTACAAGATAAATTTGAATTTTATAAAATCAGTTTTGCAATGCTATGTTTTGTGACTTCAAATTTGAGTAGTCTCACCTTCCCCCAAATTCCCCACAAAGTCATCTTACTGCTGCCACACTCAGTCACCAAATACTGACTATTGCAGCAGTGCATTGTGGGAACCTATCCCAGTTCCCTCAGCCCTGTAGCATTCTGGGTAGTGTCGCAGGTGCAGCATGGGAAAAAAATGCAAGTGGTTGTAGGTGTGTGATGTCATGTTCCCACATTGCATTGCCCTCATACCTTCCAGTGATTCCTTCAGTGTGGTTCAGGTGGGGAGGGGGGAGGCAGCCTGCCTCATCCCATGGAGTGGGGTTTTGCGGGGATCAGAGGCTGAAGGGACAGTTAAAATGGTCTCTTCACTGTTCAGGCAGGGCAGAGGGAACTCCTGAAAATCTTAGCTGCTGGGGGGAACCTCTCCCAGCAGCAGCAAACCTCCAAAAATCTTTCCTGCCTTTGGAGCCCTCAAAGCACACAAGCCAGAACATGGTGCTGCCTGGCAGCATGGTCTGCACTGAACAGCAGACATGTCCTTTTATTGGTTCGGGGGCTACCCACATGATGGGGTTGGATGTGGGAAAGACCCAGACTGCGTGGTGCCAATGGGAAGAGGGAGGGCGGAGCCCCTGCACAAACGTACACCTCAGAAAAGCAGTTTCTCGGGCTCTCAGACAAGGTAGGCCACCCACAACAGCCTGGCTGTCATGTGGGGTGGTGGAGTAGGGGCTGGCACCAGCACTGAAAAAAAAAATCCAAGTAAGTGCTCAGCTTGCAGAGGTAGAGACAGAACCATGAACTCCATGTTGGGGCTATTTGTAATGGGTAGATGCGCTCACAGCACTGATAGCAAAGAAAAAGGTTCCCAGCCTCCCATATGAGCATGACTCCACAGCTGTGGGCTTCCTGATGCCAAACTCAAATTTGCAGGCTTCCTGTTACCTAATTCCTGTGCACCCGGAGAGCAGTGAAAATAGAAGTGGACAGAGCAGAGGACTCTGGGGCATTGTGGGATACATATGGGACACCTCTGATGGCCAATGAAGTCTATTAAAAGACACGGCATTTCCACACTAGCCTTAATTTGAACTTCTAAATTCGAACTTGATGCTACATCAAGTAGCTTTCCATGGTGTTGTAATACTGACCTTAGCACTGCCTAAAATTGGCCTAATGGTATTTACAGTGAAGACAGTGTCATTGTGAAATTGAGCTTACTACCTTAAATTCGACTTTATCATTTAGTGTAGACATAGCCTTATGCACAGTGGAAAACAATGTCATCTGCACATACAAAATGATGGAATCTACATTAGCTGTTACCACTCAGGAAAAGAGTCACCATGGATAGTTCTTTGAAAATAGTGATCAGTGTGCAACAACAGCGAAAAAAGCTAATTATCACTATTAGGCTCTGTTAGGAAAGGGATAGATAATAACATAGGGTATCACAATGTCACTATACAAATCCATGGTATGCACCTCCCCGACCTATGAATACTGTGTGCAGATCTGGTCACTCCATTTCAAAAAAGACGTACTATAACTGAAAAGATACAGAGAAGAGCAACAAAAATGATGAGGGGTATGGAACAGCTTCCTTAGGAGGAGAGATTTAAAAGACTGTGATGTTTCAGCTTAGAAAAGAGACATGTAAGTGGGGATACAAAAAATGTCTATAAAATTGTGACTGGTCTGGAGAAAGTGAGTAAAGAGGTGTCACTCCTTCACATAAAAAGAGAACCACAGGCCTCCAGCTGAAATTAATAGGCAGCAGGTTTAAAACAAATACTAGTAAGTACTCTGTCACAACACACGGTCAACCTGTGGAACTCATTGCCAGGAAATGTTGTGAAGGCCAAAGCTATGGTGGGCTTCCAAAAAAGAATGAGACAAGTTCATGGACGATAGGTGGCCAGTAGCCCAAGATGGTCACAGAAGCAACTCTGTGTCCCTAAACCTCACATTGCCAGGAGCTGGATCACTCAATGCCTGTTCTGTTCATTCCCCCTGAAGCATATGGGTTTGGCCACTGTTGGAAGACAAGATACTGTGCTTGATGGACCACTGCTCTGACCCACTACATCCATTCCTATGTTCTTATGAAGAGGGCGATCATATCTCCCTGTCCCAAATACAGGACAGGGAGATATGGGGGTAGAGGGTCTGCTCCTCCTGGCTCCACCAAGCCCCGGGGAGCCGGGAAGGAGGTGGCAGCCACTGGCCCTCCCCTGGAGCCCCAGGGAAGCGACATCTGACAGTGTTCCATGGGAGCCCAGGGCAGCAGCAGCCACTGGCCCTGCCCTGGAGCCCTAGGGGAAGCGGCAGGGACATGGCAACCACCCACACTCCCTGTGCTTCCCCAACGCTAAGGGAAGTGACTCCCGCCAGCAGCTGCGCCTGTGCAGCTGCAGGCAGAATAGGTCAGAGGACGGACAGCCCAAATACGGGACAATGAGTCCCTTTTAAGAAACAAGTCGGGAGGCCTTTTTGGTGTCCCAAACACAGGATTGCCCCACCTAATACAGGGTGGACGGTCATCCCACTTATGCAAGACATTACTTTTTTCATTTTCTGCTGCGTTTGTATTTCTTCTGTGGGAGAGTCGGTCTCCAATGCTCATTAGAAGGGAGCTTCTCTGGGGTAAAATTTACAAATTGAAATGAATTTTCAGATATCTCAAAAGTGAAGCTGCTGAAGACATCTTTAAAAATTCAACTATTTTTAAGTATCAGAGGGGTAGCCGTGTTAGTCTGTATCTTCAAAAACAACAAGAAGTCCTGTGGCACCTTATAGACTAACAGACATCTATTTTGGAGCATAAGATTTTAGGGGCAAAGATCCACTTTGTCAGGGGCATCTGTCAAAGCGGGTCTTCGCCCACCAAAGCTTATGTTCCAAAATATCTGTTAGTCTATAAGGTGCCACAGGTCTTCTTGTTGTTTTTGAATATTTTTAAAGAGATATCTGTGGCAGTGCATTGCAATGCATTGGTTGCATTGCAATGCTAAGGAGGACTGTTAAACGAGATCAAAAGAAGCTGCTGTTTTACAGGAACAGCACTGGCATGTTTAGATTACAGCAGTTTTCCTCTGTAACAGATACTGAATAAATGGGGGCAGTTGTATGACTAAAACATGTGCAGTCCCATTCAAATTCTGCAACACAAACACACACTGCAAAAAATTCCTTTATCACTCATCTTAAATGACTAATAATGAAAGAAATTGAATAATGCAGGCTCCTAGCTTGCAACGAAACTGTCAATGAGCCTTTCACAAGGCCTCTGCACAGGTAGATATTATTTGCAGGCTCTACTAAATTTCACCACAAATACTGCTTATCTTTCAGAATTTTCCTCAGCAGGGAGTTTCCCTTTCAGGCTCTCGTAGTCTATCAAGAAGTTACAATATTCCAAGCTGAGCAAAAACTCAATTTATATTGATTTTTGGTTTTAAAAAACCTATCAGCCTCAAATATATCTCAGAGGGAGAGGAAAGCAAAGGAAACTAATACATGGACAAAATGGAAACAAAGGAAGAGACTATGATAGTTGAAGGTATTGCTGCCTTTTGGAAAGCTCTGCATACACACTCATGGGTCAGATGGACAAGTAATGGGATTATCCCAAACTTCTGTCAAGCTCCCCTTATCATCATATATTACTCATATATGGGGTGTGTGTATCTAGGTATCTATATTACAGGTAGCATATGTGTATGTGTATTTTGCATATATAGATATCTACAGAGACACACGCATGATACCAATGGGAAATTACAAGCTTATTTCTTCAGCTACACTAACATGGGCAACATGATACTAGTTCTAGTATGATAGCAGCAGCAGCAATAACCCCAGGCTCAGAGCCCTTTGGTGTCTGAAGCCTCTCTCACTATTTCCTTCCATCTTTCCCTGTCCAATGTGGAGTGGCTTAGTTTCTGTAGACTAGCTCCACACCAGTTTACTATATTATAGTATGATACATGAAATAATTCAAAAAGCATGTGATTAAGTGAACTGCCTGATCAGGAAATATGTGACAGATCCCACCAGAGAAATCACAGACTGACAAAACTCTAAATACAACAAACTATTTGCTAGCAGCTGTTCTGTGGTTACCACCTCTATCGTGTTTCTGTGCTAGACTTTTTTTCAGTGCTCCTCATCACTGATGGTCTTGCATAGTCTATGTGTAGCTGTGCTCTGCTCCTTGGGGATTTTGAATAACACTTGACAATGCACAGAATATTGCTTGTTTTTATATTACATACATGGCTGCATGTAAGGCCATAAAGGCAAACAGGGAAGAGATAAAAGTCTCCTAGTAATAACTAGATGATAGGATATATTTCCAACAGATAAACCTCACAGTTGTTTATTGTAAAGAAAATAGACCCAAAATACTAACATTTGAGCAACTGAGCATCTCATCTCCATAGATAAAGCTTTTTATGCCTTCCTGTGGCTAGCTGGCTTTAGTATGTTTGACAGAGGATGAACGGGAGGAGTTTTGAGGGGAGGAATGTTACGTTTTCCTCCCCTCAAAATCTTAGAACCTGATCTAGATATCACTAAGATTAATAAAACAGGATTCAGCTCCAAGGCTTGCTCATATTTAGCTATCAGATTTTTCTTTTCCAAAAATTTGAAGGTCAGCTAAATTTGTTAATGTGACTAAGCCTAGATAGGCTCTTGTAGAATACACACATCAAGGTGGAAATCAGAACTCCATGTGGTTCTGCTAGTCTACAGTAACAAATTATGGTTCCTCAGTCTGCTGGACAATACAAGTGGATACAGTTCCACTGCATTCAATGGAGTTGTACTGCCTCTCATCAGGGCTGAATTTTGTCTTAGAATTGGAAACTTTCCCACTACAGTACAGAAGCCCACACCCTGTGAAAGAATGGTGAAAAATGTGACACTATGTTATAGGTATTGGATAAATATTTCCATCCATTCAAATATTGTGACAACTAATCTGGCATTGGTTAAACAATGGAAGTGAGAGAAACATACTCCAAGTGTAATGAATTCAATCTGGCTGCCTTGGTCATTGCCCTGCCAAGTTACATCACCATTCTTTCAGCAAGAGCAACAACAACAACAACATTGCTACAGCAGTTTTCAAAGCAGTGTTAATTCATCTGATTTAGGACTGTGTTCCAAGGTTACAAGGTTAGCACTCCAGTTTCACAGACTGGTTTTATAATATGCTCTGCCTCACTGGCAATTTTGTCATCTTGTAGACGTTATGACATGAAAGAACCATTATGATCATTTAATCTAAAGGTCCTTAAACTTCATTGCACCATGACTTCTGACAACAAAATTCTTATACAACCTCTCCCCGCTTTTTATCTGGGGCGGGGGGAGCCAGGCAGCACAGCTGGTTATTATTTTGGTATGGTCTGACCAGCATTGCTGAATGTTCTCTGCTCTCTTTCCCACTCCATAATCTCAACAATGGGCCCTATCCTGTGAGGTGCTGAGCTCCGGGGTACCAATTACTGGAGATGGGTGGAAGGGAATTATCTGCTTGTGAGAGGTCTTCAGCACTTGACAGGATGAGGCCCTGAAATTTGCATCTTTCAACCACTCTTTCTTGTTTTTGATCCGACCACATGCAACAGCCACATCAGCTTACTTTTTACTTTTGAGGATAGTTCCCATAGGCTATACAGGTCTGTTATGCTTTGTGTTTTGGGCACTACGTTAGCACTTTCGTTATTGCAGCACCATAATGGCGCTGACTGAGATCTTGTCTTCACTGGATTTTTTTTTGCATTGGAGAAACTTTATTGAAGCACAGAAGTACCCAGAGGTAACCATTACAAGCTAACAGTTTTCTAAACACAACGGCCCTGGCTACACTAGCCCCCACCTTTCAAAAGGGCTGTGCTAATGAGCCACTTTGGCAGATGCTAATGAGGCACTCCATGAATATGCAGCACCTCATTAGCATAATGCCGATGGCACGTGTTTCGAAAGTGCCACTTTCGAAACGCACACTGCTCGTGTAGACAGGGGCCTTTCGAAAGGACCCCCAGACTTCAAAAGCCCCTTCTTCCCATTTAGTTTTGGGTAGAGGGGACTTTCAATATCTGGGGGGTCCTTTCGAAAGGCCCCTGTCTACACAAGCAGTGTGCGTTTTGAAAGTGGCACTTTTGAAATGCGTGCGGTCGCCATTATAAACATGAGGTGCTGCATATTCATGGCAGTGCCTCATTAGCATATGCCAAAGCGGCTCATTAGCATACTCCTTTTGAAAGGCAGGGGGTAGTGTAGCCACGACCAACTTGCCCTGACTACATTAGGAAGCCAACAATCAGTTTAAAAATCAACTTGTCCATCATGTTTTAAAACATCCTATTTTCCTAGTCTATACATGGCCCATGTCATCTAAACTTACTTTTAGCAGAGTTCCAAAGCAAGGTGGCAAAACCCATAACATTTGAACCACTTCTCTTACTAATTGTCGGACCAATGGACCTTCGCCAACTGATGTTTCATGATGGGAGCTGTCCTAAATCCTTTCCACCAATCTATCTTTGAATGAGGGAAAATGGAAACAAAAGTTTTGTATCTCTCTCTAGATGAGTGTGCATGTGTATAAAGATGCAACCGACATGGGGGGAATAAATCAAACCCTGGGAGACCTACAGAAACAGAACAGAGACCAGCACTTAATAGACAGTTTTAGTAACCTGAACGTTATGAGCGAGGACTAAGAAACAATGTCAAAAAGGCTAGTGTTCATAATGGAAATGAGTATGTTGGGCTTGGGGAATGGGATTTAAAAAACCCCCAAAAACAAAAGGGCATGATTTCAAATAAAAAGAGGAAAGGATTACAGTTAGACACACAGCCATGTGTACAGAATACATAAAAACAATCCCTATAAAAATTCACCATTCAGAAAAGATCTACAATATGTTTACAGGCTAAACTTGTTCACTGAAAGAAAGTATTGTAATATCTGCTCTGTCTTGTCTGCTCTTGTCTACACTTCTTGTGACAGTGCATCTAATATCAGGTCCCAACTATGCACAAAGAACTGTGCAGGCACAGGTTTTTAATGCAAGACTGACACTACCCTGTGTAAACTCAGGGCAGAAGTGGACCCTCGGTTTCATACCTGCTCTGCCAAGTGCCCAGAATTGTTTTGAGTACCAGAAAACATGTAATATAAATAGTAACTTGTCAATCTTGGAACATCCATAATCTGTATTTCCAAGGCAATTCCAATTTCCATGCACTCCTGATCATCCTTTAAAACCATTCAGTCCAGGCCCATGGATATGAAGGACCTAGATGACTGTGTGTAATTTGGATCATAGCTATAGAACCACTTTAACACTGTCTTTGGTTACTTTTACCTGTAAGTGAATCACTGAGGTAAATCTTATATCTCAGGGAGTTACATAGTTGTACGCCTACAAACTTCTTATACCAAGTTCTTTTGACGAACTGTTTCCCTTTGCATTCTGAATAGGAGTCAGAATTGAACGGGATTTCAGTCCAGATGGCATCTTTTCCCACTGCAGGAGAAGAAGAAAGAGGGGAATCAATGATACTGCTATACAAAACTGAGCGTTACAAACCCATTTAAGTGACTATAGAGCACAGGACCAAATGCAACAGGGTGCCATTTGGAACATATTAATAGCACCAGTCACCTGCATTTTATGGGATTGCTAAGCAGCAAAGGATACACATATATAGGTACAGTGAGCCGGTCCCTGTCAGACTGCACAGCTGTCCCTTCTTGGGGTCTCTGGGAAAGCACTCTCACAAGGGTCAGGCATCCATCCACCTCTCCTGGGTGGAATGCCACACTTCCCCTGCCTCTGGGTTACAGCCTCCTAGATGGAGACCGTGAATAATTCAGCAAGTCCAACTGCTTGGCCCCTGCCAAAATACTTTTGCAGTGACACAGAAACAGCTTCTTCAGATAAAACATCATTTATTTTGACCAGATGATACACAGTGCTTTGAAAAGTGGGCTAGAAAATAACCAAATACCTACAGGCATATCTCCTTACCTAAGCATCGCCTCTCCATCTACAGCTCAGGTTGATCTGAGTTATTCACCAGCTCTGAATGGGAAGAACAGCTTGCAGTACTCACGCTGTCTTGATTGTGCCTTTTTGCTGACTTGTCCTAGCTAGTCTCCCTCAGCCACTCGATACTTTTACCCTTTTTCTAGACTATTGAAGAGATTTGGGAGGGGAACAGCACCATGCCCTGGATGGAGCCGGAGCCAGAGCCAGCTCAGTAACTTATCCCCACAATTGATGGCTCTGCAATTATTCTCAATATGTTTGAAGCAATGGATCCAGAAAGTTATCTTAGCTTTACCATTTCTGGCTTCTACAAACATGCTTTTCCTCTAACTCTGCAGGCAGCAATACAAAATTGAACAGGGAAACTGAGTCACATAACCATAGTAAGAAATACTACAAACGTGTTTCTGAGTTTTTCACCCAGGGCCTTGACTTTGGAGTTGGTTCTGATCTCTGTTACACTGGTGTAAATCTAGAATAACTCCACTTAAGTAAACAATTATGCCAGATTTAGGCTGCTCTAACTCAGATCAAAATCTTTAATGTACAACATGCATTGCTGTGTCAGGGAGCCAAATATCTGAGATACAGTTACAATTTACAAAAGGAGGCAACATATAGCGGTAGTGGGGGAATTGTGATTCCATTGCTTTTCTAAACAGAGAGAGTACAAATTAGGACCCTGGAAATTTGCAGAAAACTATATGATAAACCAGATGAAGTAGCTTATGCTGTGGAAAGGAAAAGAATTTGCAAATTTTTAGAGGTGATTTCAGTATTAAATGCAAATAACAATTCCTTTGGCTGAAATAGGTCTCTTTTGCTACTTTTAGATCCTGATCCAACTCCCACTGAAGTCAACAGGAGTCTTACCACAGGCTTCAGGTGGAACTGGGTCAAAGCCTTTCAAAGCTATATGTTTTTCATGGCACACATTTCAGTACAATGACAGATAAATAGCAGTCTTTGACTTGCACTCTGTTAAGCTATTTACTAAGTGAGAAATAGTTTATTCTTTTTAAAGAACCTTCTATTCATTTAATAACCAGGCTGAGAAAAGAGCTGTCCATGGCTCACTTGTGTACTTTGGTTCCAAGCCATCCAAGGTGCCCCAGGAATACCACATCACATTGATTGTGCTCTGCTCAGGTAAACATTTAGACTGGCAGGAATTCCTTACAAGTGAGATAGATGGAAAAAGTGAAATCATGTGTGAATGCTGCTCTGTTCCATGACATGTGTAACTTGGACAGCACAACCCTCTTGTCATAAAGGAGTATGTTATCTTATTTCAGAAAAATGTTCTGATTAGAGCACGCTATACATAAAGGGCTTACTTGAAACTGGCTTGTTCACTCTTGGGTCCGCTGGGGAGAAAAACAAACATGCAGTCAGATGTTATAGAATAACCTCTCCAGACATTTCAACAGAAGCACACTAGAAAGTGATTTTCTTTGGTCGACAAACTATAATCTATAAAATAGCTACAATTTTTGGAAGCCAAGTTCAGCACATTTTTGTGTATGTTTAAGAAATAAACTACTCGTGTAACAATTTGGAATTACCATATCACTGAGCTTTTGAAAACATTATTAGTGGTTCACTACCAGTAAAACTGGGTTTTGTAAAACAACAGAAAAGATTACAAAGTTTATCATCAATAAACATATTTTCCTGGCATTTTTTAAAGTTTTAGTGCAAAAATTTAATTTGTTTTCATAAAAGGATTTCTCTGCAATGCTTGCTGCCCAAAGGTTGCAGCTTTAGGTTAGTGTATGTGACTGACAAACGGAGAATGTGTGGACATTGATTAGCAAAACATGAAACTGACCAGTTAATTTCCATTGTCTGACTGAAAGTGAATGGGAAAAATAAAAGTAAGAAATCACAAAACTGCATTAAAATATATATGGCTCTTTCAAATTTAATCATCTAAAGATACATTTGTAACATAAGAAGGTGTAAATTTTTCTTAAAATATGTGGGACATCTACTGAATTCCTCACACAGTTTCCACTCACCTTTTACTTAGTCAAAACTCCTATTAATTTCAGCAAGTATACAATGAAGGATTTGACCTCAAATGTTACACCTGATAGTGTCCCTTTAAAGAGGCTTGGTAAACAGTAAGTGCCTGGTAGTTCAGAGTCCTACACACAATAGGCACCCACTCTAAACAGAATAGCTTCTGCTGCAGTTAATAGCTAGTTCATAACAGGCTTCAAGAGAAGCTGCATCGGGCTAGACAAAGGAATGCAGTAATGGGTGATTCTTTCTGTTCCCCATAGCCAGGTGGGGCTTTGCTTTGTACCATTTGGAACACATGATGAAGTTGCAAGTAACGCTCTACTTTGCAGATTCATTAACCAGACAGATATATTTCTGAGGGCACTATGCCAATGAGCACATGAGTAAAAGCCTTAATTTTACAGAATATATGTACTGTGCTCACATTGATTCCATTCCAATAAGCATCCATCTGGTGGGTGAAACAATGGATTACAAAGCAGGGCACATGGATTCGTTCTGAGCTCTGCAACTGTCCTGTGGGATGATTTTGGGCATGTCATGGTCTCTCTGTGCTTTCATTTCTCGTCCTGCCACACATAGGTCCTATTTATTTAGCATGTAACCTTACCAGGGCAGCAACTCACTGTCTTTCTGTAGAAATCTACCTATTTACACACACAAACACTGCCTACCACAATGGGACTCTGATTTCAGTTAAACCCCAAAAGTACAACTGTGACATAAATAAGAGTAACACAACAATAACATTCTTATATTGCAGACAATGGGAAAACCGTGAGCAATAAAGTAAAATTGCGAAAGCGTGCCCAGTGTGTAAATCTGTCGTGTGTCATCTGTGCAGTGGCCTGCAGAGATATCTGAAATAGGGATAAAAACACCAACATAGATTCACGCTAATTGAGCTTTGGATTTAAATGCCGCACTACACATTAAAAATATGCACACGTGCACAAACCCTGCTCACTACACAATCAAATCAAATCAAATCAAAACAAATCCCTGGTTTCAGTAGAAGCCTTTGTACACTTTCCATAGTTAAAAACACAACTGGGTTTGCACCATAAAGGAGTATGAGAATGTGTCATTTACATATGGGCTACGTCTACAAGTGAAGCCAACATCGAAATAGCTTATTTCGATGTAGCAACATTGAGTAACGTCTACACGTCCTCCAGGGCTGGCAACGTCGATGTTCAACTTTGACGTTGCGCGGCACCACATCGAAATAGGCGCTGCGAGGGAACGTCTACACGCCAAAGTAGCACACATCGAAATAAGGGTGCCAGGCACAGCTGCAGACAGGGTCACAGGGCGGACTCAACAGCAAGCCGCTCCCTTAAAGGGCCCCTCCCAGACACAGTTGCACTAAACAACACAAGATACACAGAGCCGACAACTGGTTGCAGACCCTGTGCCTGCAGCATGGATCCCCAGCTGCCGCAGCAGCAGCCAGAAGCCCTGGGCTAAGGGCTGCTGCCCACGGTGACCATAGAGCCCCGCAGGGGCTGGAGAGAGAGCATCTCTCAACCCCTCAGCTGATGGCCGCCACGGCGGACCCCGCTATTTCGAAGTTGCGGGATGCGCAACGACTACACGGTCCCTACTTCGACGTTGAACGTCGAAGTAGGGCGCTATTCCTATCCCTTCATGGGGTTAGCGACTTCGACGTCTCGCCGCCTAACGTCGAAGTTAACTTCGAAATAGCGCCCGGCGCGTGTAGCCATGACGGGCGCTATTTCGAAGTTAGTGCTGCTACTTCGAAGTAGCGTGCACGTGTAGACACGGCTATGGAGAGACAGAGACACAGAGTGAGGTGAAGTGCCCAAAGCAGAGCTGGGAAAAGAACCCAGGTTACCTGAGTCTAGTGCCCCATACATTAGACTATGCTGTACCCATAACCAAAAATATCCAAGATCAAATTAACCTTTTCCTTTTGGCTGAAGGCATTTTCATGGCTTTCACTTGATAAACTGATACACTTATTGAAGCTCTTACCTGATTCGGTATAAAATGGTGCTTTGGTGCTTGGCCCGTCTCCAACGGGGTTCCTGGGTGTCACCTGGAATTCATAACTGGAGAATAAAATTGGAAACAAACACACGCTGTATTTTTGATTGTTGTGGGCCAGGACACCACTCATGCAGACACCATTTCCGATGCTACCGGCTTCCTGGACAAGCATAATGGATTAAGTTTCCTACTCTAAAAACATTTTGCTCCTAATCTCATAAGACCCCTCTGCCTATGCATGGTGAGCTTGCATGCAGATCCTTTGTGTTTGTGTTAATTCTCCAATGGTACCTCATTCTGTTTTGAATGCTGGAGGGGGAGCAGGTTAGGAGATGGGGCCTGCTGTGCAAATAACGTGCCTCTCCCAAGACATGGGGCTGGAATGTTCAGCCAATGGAGAATGCACCTCATTGTTCTATAGAGTCCTCTAATAACAACAACGTCCCCATTTGGGGAGGTCTCTTCCTTATCCTTCTCCATAGCAATACTTTACAGACTATTCCTAAACACAAGAACTTCCTGGGTTCTCAGCGCCACCTCCCTCCAATGTTACCTCTAATTTTTTCCCATTCATGAGTGGAATAAATTTTGTTACGACCACTAAGGAAAGTGCAGAGATGCAGCTCCACGAACCAAAACACCTGCTGGTGGCTGCAGGTGGCTGTGGGAGCTCTGCTAATCAGCTGGGTGGCAGCTGAATGGCTCCCGGGTGGTCACCAAGCATTCAGCTTACAGGGAACACTGCCCTCCGCTCCTCTCCCACGGCCTATGTCGGGAGTGGGTTTGCCATCCCTGGGACACAAGAGCTGGGGGTGTGGGCTGACCCTGAGCCCAAAAAACTGGGCAGGTGGCAGTGTGCACACAGTACCCTACTGATTTTCCAGAACGGCTACCTCACAAGGGGGGTTACCCTGAGAAAACCTGAATGGGGCAACTCTGAAAGGTTGAGACCAAAGCAGAATGCAGGAAAGTAAAACAAGATAGAAAAGAAAGAAAAGTCCCAGTCAGACTGACCTGGCCTTGTTGCCGGTGTGGCTTTGCTAAGAGGGGAACCAAAGACCCGCTCCCAATCCCACAGTTCAAATCCAGGAGTCTGAACGATTGCTGCCAGTCCCCTAGAGTTACTTCTCCTTCCCCTTTTCCTTAACAGCACTCAGTGCCCCTGCCTTCTGTGGCCTGCCTGTTTTGCTGCTGTGCTATGAGGAGAAGCAACCCCCATCTGTAGCCTGAGCCCCCTGTCTCAAACCTCTGCCCCGACTCCTTCCTCCCACTACAAACCCTGACTCCTGCACCCTCCCTCTCACAGACCCAGCCCCTGCCCTGAGCCTCCCCCCTCACAACCTCTGACTCTGGCATCCCACATTCCCAGCCCCCTTCTCTGACCCCCTTGCACTCTGCCACAGGTACTGACATATTGCTATCCCACCCAACACCCTGCCCTGAGCCTACCACCAGGGTGGGGTGGGGCGGGGCAGGGGTGTGACACAGCAGAACCTGTGAAAAATTCAGGTTATTTTTACCCTGAGTGAAGCCTCGACTAGAGGACTTATATTAGAGTCACTGCAAGAAACAGCTCCTGGTTTGGAGGCTATGAAAGGAGAGAAGTTGAGCAACCTTAACATAAATAAGTAACAGGTAACTGAATATGTTTTAAATTAGCAATTAACACAAGGCAGTGGACATATTTAAAAACAATGAGCAGGTATTTAGGTTACTTTTTATCTTGAATGTTATATTGGACAGTTACTTACAATACGTAATTATATATATATTTTTAGGGGCAATAACATACTACTGTTGATTCACAAAGAATCACTTATAAATGGAAGGAGAGGCTTAGTGAATTTCTCACAGTGCTATAATGAAATAGAGCTACAAGAGGCTGCTTTCCATGCAGCATTTTTCCAAGAGATCAAATGATCAGAAAAGACAAAATTTATAAAACACGCCACTAATCTCATACTTCGGTTGCCAAAGATTCCATTTATAAATTCTCCCCAAAGAGGCTGAATAGTTTAATCCACACTGTGGAACTTCCAACTGTTTCTTGGTCTCTGAAGACCTGAGCAGCAAGCTGATTAACCCCAATAAGTTGTTTCTGGCCAAATACCAAGGGATGGTCTCCCACAGCTACTTGGTGGGATAATTTTTATTTCACCCGAATTTAATGCTTAATGTTAACAGTTGCTTCAACTTTTGTAAATTTTCTCATCATATAGAAATATCCACAAGTGTTCTCATGGTGGGCAAATATTTTGTAAATGAAGCGTCTACATTTGTAAGCATAACTATGGGTTCATTATATATATTTAAAAAGCCTACCAAATCTAATTTAGATATTTGTTCCACGCTCACCACTCTGGGAATCCAAGATGATTTAAGATCACTTTGAATAAGTCACGTGATGTTTAAATGCAGAAAATCTACCAGGGAGAGGGAATTTTTTCATCTTATAAAAAATTAAAGGTAATTTTTTAATGAAATTTTAATCTGACCTGTTTGTAAGCTCTCATTCTATCATCTCCCCACCCTACAACTTTTAAAATTCAGATGGTCTAGGTCTAGCCTTCTCAACCTTGCCCGTAGCAGCTCTCACCTCCATTTAACATCATGGGATGGCTCAGGTGGTGGTTACAGCCCCATGACACCAGTTTGCAACCCCACCAATGGGTAAAAAGAAAAGGTGATTCACACTGTGTGGTAGCTGAGGTTCTTTGAGGTGGTTGTCCCTGTGACTACTTCACGTTAAGTGAATCTGCATCCCTGTGTTTGTTACTGGAAAATTTTAGTAGCAGTGCCTGGTTGGGTCACACGTGTGCTCTCCCCACCTTGGGCCACCTCCAGCGCTTCCATAGTGCTGTGTGACTACCACCCCTCCTCAGTTCTTCCTCTACCACAAAGTTTCTATAGTGAAAAACTCCAAAGTAGAGTGAAGGAGAACATAAGTCCAAGTACAGCACCTGCTGCTGAGTGTTGCTCAATGCCACACTGCTGCATGAATATATGGGCTGGTGTGCTCAGAGTGCTGCTTTGCAGGTGTCCTTAACAGGCATGTTATTGAGGAAGTGAGTCTGGGTCCCTGGTGGCGATTGTATCTGTTGATGGCAATAACAAAAGTCAGTGCAGCTAGAGATCCATTTTACAGTCTCTCTTTGGATCTGGCATCTCTCTTAGGACTGATGTAAATAGCTAGCACCCTTCAGGTGGCCAGAGTGTGATGCACTACGTTTTGTTTGTCCCCATGAGGTTTGGTGAAAAATGATGGAAGATGGCATGGGTTGATACAAATGAAATGATGGAACTATTTTAGGTAGGAACTTGAGGTGTGGCCGTGAGGTAACTATTTTTGAAAAATACTGTATTTGGGGTATGTACCAGCAGGCAACCAATTCTCCCACTCATTGTGCAGAAGTGATAGTGACAAGGAAGGTCACCCTCACTGACAGATGGAGAAGTAAATGCATCACTTATGGCTCCAAAGGGGAACACATGAAGCATCACAGTACCAGACTGTTTTCCTACGATGGTACTGGGGCTTGTATTTCAGCGTGGAGGTTAAGAAGACCTTTCAGAAGAGATTTAATGGCAGCACGGCGAAGATGGAGAGCTTGTGCACTTTGCAGGGGAATGCCGTATTTGCTGCAAGTTGTTCTCTCCTGTTCATGAAGGTGTCAGGTATGTCACGTAGCAGGTCTCTTACTATTTAAAAGCACGTCCCTTACCTTCTCTCATCTGGTCATTTCAGCATCACAGAAACATGGAGCAGCCATTCCCCTTTAGAATAGCTTATCCCGTGAGTGAGGGTAACTATGCTATGGTGGGGGTATATTAATAACTGAAACAAACGCCTAAGTTTTTTTTTTTTAAAGAAAAGAAAAAGAATCAGGGAAGACTTAACTATGAACTAATTGGGTTACAAAGTTGGTGGTGCTGTGTCTCAAGCTGAGAATGGTAGACAAGGAACGGAAGGAGTTTTTTGTATAGGACTGTGTAACTTCCAGAGGTGGTATAAGATGGAGGCAGTGAGTGTGTGACCTCACCAGGCACTGCTACTAAAAATCTCCAATTACAACTGCAGGGGCACAAATTTACCCTCCAAGAAGAGCCCTTGGTTTACTGACACTGAATGGAGCAATTCTCTGCTTCCCTGGGGCATATGACATCTGTGCCTCTTCTCATAATTCATCATGTGTGTTGATGGCAAGTGCAATAACAGCACTAAACTCTTAAATGAAATTCTTCCTCTATAGCTCTAAAAGCACTTCTGTGAAAAACGGTAAGGCTTATTATCCCCATTTTACAGAACTAAAACTAGGTGCCAGAGTGGTGAAGAGACTTGTCCAAAATCATATACAGCAGGTCCACTGCACACCTAAGAAAAGAGCCCAAATCTCCTGACTTCCAAATCCACTGAAGGGCAAGCTTTGTTCTGACATGTTGGGATTCACAAGTGAATAAAACACACCTCCTGATTTATGCTACGATTTTGGCATCAACAGTTTAAATAATTTCATGGCAGAGACGTACAGAAAGAATAAGGCATGGAAAGGTCACCAAATAATGTAGCTTTTGCTACAGCAGTCTTCACAAGCGTATAGTGGCGGCATGGGGGAGGTGCTGAAAGGTGAGGCCTGGAGGATAGCTCAAAAACGATCCCACCTTGCATTAGCTCTGCATCGTCAGCTTCTGTCCCACTGGGCCCAGCTACCCATACTTGGAAGAGCAGGGTGCCCAAACCTAGATGGCACTGTGACCCCATGTGCCACATTGCAATGCTACTCAGTTACAGCCATTTCCAACACTTCACAGACTATTCAAAGTCACAATTTCTGTGACCTCTGTAAAAAAAAAAAAATCATAGGTCCAATCACGACCAAAAGCATCAAAGGCAGCTGATGTATCTAACAATATTGGTAGCGATCCCTGACCATCGGAGGGAGAACATCTATTTGAGCTACCAGTGTGGTCTTTATGCCATATCCAGGGCCTGAGCCAAACTGAGAAAGATCAGGGAGACTGAGGTGGCCAGACACCCCAACAGCAGCTTTTGCAACAAACACAACAAGGTGTGGCATGGATAGCAGGACGTAAAATATCGCCAGCAAAATATATATAAACAATTATTTTTAAAAGCAAAATCAGGATGAATGTAGCAGAGGGAGAAATTTACCTTATTCCATTACTAATGAGCAGATTTTGCCTCTCCTTCTAATGGGCGGATAATGGGGGTCAGAGGCTGCTACAGCCTATTGCCTCATTCCATAGCTCATGTAAAAGACAGGCAGAGTTGCTGCCCTTACGTTCATAAGTGCAAGGACTTTATCCTCTCTCTAGTCCTGTAATTACGGGTACATGCGTTGTAGAAATTTAGTCACTTTGAATGTACGTAGAGCGGTGTCTGACTGGGCTGGGAGCTGAGCTCAATAAACAGCGAAATGGATCTGTCTAGGAAGCCTCATCCAGAAATTCCAAACTCTGCGTAAAGCTGACTCTGCGGACTGGGACTAAGGTGGACAGAACAACCACCAAGCAAGTGGAGAGATCTTTTTGATCAGCTGCAACATGGAGCAGAACCTGAAGGAGTAGGCTTTACAGAAAGCAGACATCGGGGCTGACCCAGCACCAGTGACTACCAATAAGTCTATCTGGAGTCGTGAGGGAAGGTTTAGAGGGGTGAGGATTGGTTTGTGAATAAGACTTATGGGTGTAAGCGAGCCAGGTAATTAATAACTAAAACTCTGGGGGTGGCCATGCACTTCAAATGCTGGGTTTTGTTGAATTTTTAGGTGAATAGATGGTTATGATGACCTAAGAGTTCCTATTGTGAATGAAACCTGGTAGAGTGGTTACACACGTAGTAAGGGAGTGTCCTTGTCAATTTAAATATTAGGACCCATCAATTCTACAAGTTACTTAAATAACTAAAACAGAAGTGGGAGACTGCAAACATTTTTAGAGGAAATCCAAATGTCTCCATTTTCCAGATCTCGCGACAGGCATTTCAAAGAAGTGTCCAGGCAGAAAGCATCTCTGTCTCCTTCCTTTGCTAGCTTCCAGCCAGGAGACACCACCAGTGGCAGCAGCCCAGTGACGAGCAGCTATCTTTGGGGTGCAGGATAGTTACCTACTTCATGACTGACAGCACATTGCTTGCGAGTAGGGAGAGAGAAAATGTTCGGCCAAGAACAAAGAGCAGGAGAGAGGTGCCAAACCATATTCTAAAGAGCTCATGTGGTGTTTCCATAAATGTCTAGATATCCACGTCAGTTTTTAAGGCCGTGGGCAAAAGATCTGAAAAATGACTAGTCTGTGTACATGAATAAAATGATGTAAAAAAAGGTCAAGTGCTGGGCTGCTATCTTACCATTTCTACAAACCTTGTCTAGGGAGGGTGGCCAGGTGCTCATTGAAACAGGAACCCGATGGCTCCGGTCAGCAGTGCAGAGGGGGTCTGGGGTTAAGCCAATCTCCACATGTACCCTGGCTCCACGCAGCTACCAGAAGTGGCTGCCAGATCCCTACAGCCTGTAGGTGCAGAGAGACTCCACGTGCCACCCCAGCCTCAAGGGCTGACTCTGCAGCTTCCACTGTCTGGGAACCACAAGGTGCGAGGGTAGTCACAAGAAGGCTTCTTGGACACCCATTTGTCTAGGAGCCGTGGGGATCTGGTAGCCACATCCTGGGAGCTGCATTAAGTGCCGCCCAGCCTGATGTCCCCTCCCACAGGCAAACTCCCTTGTGGAGCCTGCTCCCCAGCCCTCTGTCCCACCTCAAACTCCTCACCCCAGCCCAGAGCCCCCTCTGCGCTCCAACCACTGCCCCAGCCCAGTGATAGTGAGTGAGGGTGGGAGTGAATGAGTTAGCGCGAGGGAATGGAGTAAGCGAGGGACAGGGCAGGGGTGTTCAGTTTTGTGATTAGAAAGCTGGCAACCGTAAAAACCAAGTGAAAAAGGCAAAGCGATTAAGTGACTACATAGGCCAGAGTTTAGAAAGCTAAATAGTCAACCTATATAATGATTATCCCATATCTACATCTCAGCCAGTTTTGATGTCCTTAAGAAGCTGTAGCCTATATCCCATCTCAAATATATTGCCAAAAATCCTCAACTAACCTTTAAAAATAGCATCTTACAGCAAACTTTGACTCCAGACTACATTGGAATGTCATTCTTTAGGCTCTGGAAAGAAAAGGCCTCCAAAAAACAATCCTAACCACAGCGGACAATAAAAGTACTTGTGTAGATTACATTTCTATTTATTTAATTAATGTATGGGCTATTTTTTCCATAGGAAATTGTTATCCCACATGAAACTTTGGCAAGCAAAGGAAATTCCATTATTTTCCAAATCATGCAGAAGGAGAAAAATGCAAGGTCACAGCACTGAAAAGGTGGAATTAACAGAGCTCTTCAATGTAGTATTCTCACTTGGAGTGCCACCACAGCATTTTCGAACAGAAAAAGAGAAGTTCCAATGAAGTCCTCTTATTACTTAACACTCCTGTCTTTTCTTTACAAGTATGTACACTTAATATGTACATTTAATTGTCAGCAGAACTAAAAAAGTATACAATACACTATTTACCATTGCCTGCCTCCCATCTGGACTCCCTGAGGTGCAAGATCCTTACATGCTACTCTTCCTCCGACATACAGACTGAGAAAGAAAAGAAAAGAAAAGAAAAGAAAAGAAAAGTAGGCAGGCAGACTATTTCCTGGGAGCCAGAAACTGTTTCAGAAGGTACTGCCACAGAGAGTTTGCTATCTCTTAGCTCATGCATGCAGTCCAGTAGGGGAGAAAAACTGTTTCATGGCCATCAGAGCTCTGGGATCCTGACATCAAGAGTGATGCCTAGAGGAGGACCTTCTCCTATAGTCTTACACCATCCTCATCACTATAATACCTGAGTACCTTCCAACAATGTATTCTTCCTAGGGAAAGAACTTCATGTACAGCAAAAGGTTCTGTACTGGTAAGATTTATGTTTTCTTTAAATGAAAATGGCATACGGATCAGTTGGAGACCGCAGACTGCAGAAATGTGCCTTGCACTCTCAAAGGAAAATAGTGAGGTTTGCGATGGTCATTTACTCCTGTGGGAATTTGTTCCAGTCTCCCAGTTCCTGAGACATCTCTGTCTCCAGCACAAAGAAATGTTCACCCTAACAAAAGAAATTACCACAGAGAAGCAGAGTTGCTGACCATGGTCTCCATCCTGCAGTGTTAGGTGATATACTATATGAGTTGATGATGGTAACAAACCACTTGTCTGGGGCTGCCACATGGAGTGAGTAAGAGGGTGTTGAATGGTAATGGAAGACAGGCGGAGGGGAGCATGGAGAGGTTAGACAGTGAGTGACTGGTTGGATAATAAAGGACATCCCAGCAGGGCTGCTAAGGAACATATTGTCTTAAAAAATCCTGTGCCAGGGGAGTTCTGGACATACAGGGGAACACATTTCATAACAACACATAAAAAAGACAACTAACCCATGTCCGCTGGTCCTCCTTTCTCCCCATATATTACCGTCACTTTTGTTTTTCAAATCATGTTATCCTGAGAGTGTAAGATCTGTGACACAGGGAATGTGTCTTCCGATATGTTTTCCTACTACTTTTGGGATACTAAAGTAATGACAGAATAAACAGGTAAAGAGAAGTTACTCACCTGTAGTAACGATGGTTCTTCAAGATGTGTCCCTGTGGGTGCTCCACAATGGGTGTCAGGCTCGCCTGGCGTCGCAGATCAGAATTCTTCTAGCAGTTGCTATTGGATCGCGCATGCGCCGACGCGCACCACTCCCTTGTGCGCCCTCGGTCATGTGCGCGATCCTGTCCCCGCCAGTTCCTTGACCAACCACCTCGGATGCTCCTGAAAAACACTAGACAGAGATCCGAAGCAGGGAGGATGGGCGGGTGGTGGAGCACCCACGGGGACACATCTCGAAGAACCATCGTTACTACAGGTGAGTAACTTCTCTTTCTTCTTTGAGTGGTCCCCGTGGGTGCTCCACAATAGGTGACTACCCAGCAGTAACCCAAGTAAGGAGGTGGGTAATCGATTCATGTGCAGCTTGCCCCCGAGAGGACTACTGTTGACAGACGGGTATCCTCATCGAACACCCGATGCAGGGTGTAATGTTTGGCGAAGGTGTCGTAGGATGACCAGGTCACCGCTCTACAGATGTCTTTTAACGGGATTCCCTTGAAGAAGGCTGTTGATGCCGCCACTGCCCTGGTGGAGTGAGCCCTAGGCGGGGCCAGCAAAGGGGTCTTTCGAAGCTTGTAGCACATTTTTACACAGGACACAATGTGCTTTGAAATTCTCTGGGAAGAGAGGCCTTCCCCTTTTGACCCGGGAGCGAGACACACCAGAAGCCTGTCCGTTTTCCGGAAGGACTTAGTTTTGTCTATGTAAAAGGCCAATGCCCTTCTCACATCCAGGACATGTAGGCGCGCCTTCTTGCTAGAGCTGTGAGGCTTCGGGTAAAATGAGCGTAAGACTATTGGTTCGTTAAGATGGAACTCCGAGGAAACTTTTGGAACGAAGGCTGGGTGTAACCGTAAGATCACCGCCTCCTTTGAGAATACTGTGCAGGGCGGCGTTGCCATCACTGCTGCAAGCTCACTCACCCTGCGGGCTGACGTAATCGCAAGAAGGAAGGTTGTTTTCACAGTGAGTCAGAGGGGTACCGTGGCTAATGGTTCGAAGGGTGGTCCCGATAGCGCGCTGAGCACCAAGTCCAAACTCCACGATGGCGGCAGCGGTTTTTGAGGGGGGTACAGGTTTAACAGCCCCTTCAAGAACCTTGTGACGATAGGGTGGGCGAATATGGTGGGTCCTTCCTCTTTATGCCGAAAAGCTGATATAGAGGCGAGGTGGACCTTTAGCGAGGATAGAGAAAGCCCGTCTTGTTTGAGGTCCAATAGGTATTCTAGTATTACAGTTATAGGAACGTCAAGGGGAGCTAACTGTTTGGCGGAACACCAGGCTGTAAAGCATGTCCATTTCTGTTCGTAAGTCCTCCTGGTGGAGGTCCTTCGGCTGCACTCCAAGACTTGTCGTACTCCCTCCGTACACGTGCTCTCTAAGGCGCTGAGCCATGTGTTAACCATGCTTGTAGGTGTAGTCCCTGAGGGTGCAGCTGCACTATGGACCCCTGAGACTGCGTGAGTAAGTCCGGCACCACCAACAGGGGGAGTGGTGGACGATCCAACATGCGCAGAAGCAAGGGAAACTATTGTTGTCGGTCCCAAGTTGGAACTATGAGTATCATGCGAGCTCTGTCCCTTCTGGCTTTCTGCAGAACCTTGTGGATAAGTGATGTGGGGGGAAACGCGTAGAGTAGAGGGCCCTTCCATGAAATCATGAATGCGTCCCCCAAGGACACTCGCCCTATTCCTGCTCTGGAGCAGTACTGGGGACACTTCTTGTTGTACTGGGTGGCAAACAAATCGACTTGGGGAAACCCCCATGTACGAAATATGCGCCGTAGCAGGTCGGAGCGGATCTGCCATTCATGCGTGAGTGCGAAGCGCCTGCTCAGCTGATCTGCCTTCATGTTGTGGGCGCCCGGCAAGTACGAGGCTTTCAACGTTATGTTGTTGGTGATGCACCAGTTCCACAATCGGACTACTTCCGCGCATAATGCACAGGACCGTGCCCCTCCTTGTTGATTGATGTAGAACATAGTGGAAGTATTGTCGGTATTGATCCCGACTACTTTGCCGTGCAGGTATTCCCGAAAATGTCTGCACGCATTGAACGCTGCCCTGAGCTCCAGTATGTTTATGTGCAGTGTCTGTTCCGCAGGGGACCATAGCCCTTGCGCCACCTTGCTGCCAATGTGTGCTCCCCATCCTATGTGGGAGGCGTCGGTAGTAAGAAAAATAGAAATTTGTGGTTGGTGGAAGGGCACCCCCACTAACAGGTTCTTGGGATTTTCCCACCACACTAGCGATCTGCGCACCTCCGTCGTGGGCGACACTACCCTGTGGACAGTGTGGGATGCTGGTTTGTAAACACTCGCCAGCCAATGCTGCAGGCTTTGCATGTGTAACCTGGCATTCTGTACCACAAACATCGCTGCCGCCATGTGCCCCAACAGTTGCAGGCACGCTAGGACCAGCACCGCGGGGCTGTATGTCATGACTTGCACCAGGGAGTTGATGGCGCGGAAGTGGGCGTCGGGCAGGTGTACTCTTGATGCGATAGAGTTTATGCGCGCCCCTATGAACTGTATATCTTGCGTGGGTTCGGTCTTTGACTTTGCGAGGTTGCTAACTAGGCCCAGCGAAGTAAACGTGTTCGCGGTGACACATATCATGCGTAGGACCTCTGCCTTTGAGGCCCCTTTCAGTAGGCAGTCATCCAGATATGGAAAAATAAACACCCCCTGTCTGTGCAGGTAGGCTGATACCACTGCCACGGTTTTGGTAAGGACTCTGGGTGCCAAGGATAGGCGGAACGGAAGAACCCTGTACTGGAAATGTTCCCCGCCGACCATGAAGCGGAGGAAGCGTCTGTGTGCCGGGTGGATTGTTATATGAAAGTAAGCGTCTTGTAAGTCGAGAGCTGCAAACCAGTCTCCATCGTCCAGTGCCGTAAGTATGGAGGCAACTGTAATCATCCGAAAGCACTGCTTGCGCAAGTAACGGTTGAGGCCCCGTAGATCCAAAATCGGCCTCCAGCCTCCTGTTTTCTTCTCTGTTAGGAAGTAATGTGAGTACAAACCTTTCCCATGGAATTGTTCCGGCACTCTTTCCACCGCCCCTATGAACATGAGGTGATCTACCTCCTGCTTCAGCCTCGCCTCGTGGGCAGCATCCCTGAGATGAGGCCGGGTGGGAGGTTTCGCTGGTGGAAGTGACTGGTAGGGGATCGTGTAACCCATGGCTATAATTTCTAGCACCCATTTGTCTATTGTGATCTTTTGCCATTGGGAGAGGAACGGTTTGAGGCAATGATGAAACATGAGATGAAAATGGCATTGAGCGATGGTGTTGATAGTGCAGTCCTCGACATACCCGTCAAACTTGCTGTTTCTGGGCTTGCCCCAAGGGTGTACGGGTTTGTTGAGAACGTCGCCTGGGGACCCTGTACTGCTGCTGCTGTTGATGGCGCCCTTGGTCATAGCCTCGCTGATATTGTGCACGCTGTGGTTGGTAAGCGTAGCATCTTTGCTGAGGATAGAATTTCTTTTTCTTGTATGGGGGAGTATAAATACCCAAGGTCTTAAGTGTGGCCCTCGAGTCTTTGCTGGAGTGGAGGACTGAGTTGGTTGAGTCCGCAGACAGCTTTTGCTTGTCAAAAGGAAGATCCACGATCTTCACCTGTAGGTCTCTGGGGATACCGGACGTCTGGAGCCAGGATTCCCTACGCATTACCACTGCTGCGGCTGTTGAATGTGCTGCTGTGTCCGCCACGTCCAGGGCAATCTGGACTCCCGTCCGCGATGACACGTAGCCCTCTTGGACAATCGCCTTTAACACTGGCTTCTTGTCCTTCGGAAGTGAATCCATGAGAGGAGTGAGTCTAGAGTAATTGTCGAAGTTATGGTTTGATAGATGTGCCGCGTAATTTGCCATTCTCAATAAGAGGGTAGAGGAGGAGTAGACCTTCCTGCCGAACAGCTCTAATTTCTTAGCATCTTTATCCGACCCCCCGATTTGTAATGAGACGTCTTCGACCTCAGCTGGGACAATTCAACCACCAAAGAATTGGGTTGTGGGTGGCTAAACAGGAACTCCATGCCCTTGGCTGGGACAAAGTACTTCTTATCTGCTCTCTTGTTTGTAGGCGGAATAGAGGCTGGAGTCTGCCATATGTTAGTGGCTGACTCCATAATGGCTTCGTCCAGCGGGATAGCGATTTTAGATGAAGCCGAGGGTCTCAAATTTTTCAGGAGTTTATGGTGCTTCTCCTGCACCTCTGCTATTTGAATGTCCTGTGTGAATGCTACTCTTTTGAACAGCTCCTGGAATTGTTTAGGGTCATCCGGAGGAGAGACATCCCCGGGGGCAATGGCCTCATCTGGGGAGGATGAGGAGGAACCGCTGGGGTAAGCCTCCCCCGAATCCTCTGGCTCCTGAGTTCGGTGGTATACTTGCTCCCTGGTGGGCTGTGAAGGGAAGTCTCGGGACTCTGGACCTAATTCCCCCGGGACAACTGCGTTCCCGTCCCAGAGCGAGAGTGTACACGGGAGTATTGACAAGTAGTAGGAGAGGACCTGCCCCTGGATCTGACCTGCGGTGTCTGTGTTCAGCATGATGAGGACGACCATAGCAACATGGGCAACGGCCCAGTGATGAGACCTGGACCACGATCGGGGAGTGTACCCATGATGTCTGGGAGAGCGGAATCTCCGTGACGACATTGACAGTGGTGAAGCTGGTTTGTGATAGTACTCAAGGGGATCCATGCCCAAAAATGGTGAAGGTGGCCTGAGCCACGGCGAAATTGGTTGGAGGAATGGAGAGGGAGGCCCGAAATAAGCTGGTGGAGTTGCCGCCCGGCGGTACGGAGTCTGTATCTCGGGAGGGAGGCTGGGTGATAAGGGCATCGCAGCCCCGCCTGGAGATGAACTAAGGTGCCGGGTTTTAGCTCTAGCCTTGCCCCTCCCCTGCAGGGTGGGCGCCGCCCCCTCCGGTGCCGGGGATCTCAGCACTGTCAACAGTGGTGCCACGCGGGTAGCTTCCTCCAGCACCAGTAGGCCCCATGCTGGGTGCCCCTGTGCCGTTGGCGCTGTGGGAGCTGGTGCCACTTGCGGCGGCGCTGCCAATTCCGGCACTTGCCACGCTGGCGCTGGCGGCGCCTTCTGTGCCGCCTGCTGTATAGTCGGAAGCCCGGTCTCGGCCGCGTGCGCTGCTGCACTGCCGCTTTCATCAGCTGGCAGCTGGGGGCTCTGCGTTCCGCCCATCCTGCTCGCTGGGACCTCCAGCAAGGATCGAGCCGGGGAGAGTTTCCTCCTCTTCTGCACAGAGGGGGGTCAAAGAGGCTGCCTTCCTTTTATGCGACCCAGAGGGCCCTTCTGTGTGAGGCTTCTCCAGTGGTTCAGGCTGGAGAGCCTTATCAAACAAGATCATTTTGAGCCTCATTTCTCTGTCCTTCCTGGTCCTGGCTGTAAGCTTAGCGCAGTGGGAACACTTCTGGGTAACATGAAACTCCCCCAGGCAACGAATGCATTCACTATGCCCATCTGAGGCCGGGATAGCCTCGCGGCATGACTCACAGTTCTTAAACCCCGAGGAAGCCATTGCGGTGAGTCTTTACTGTTAATAGGGTACTTAGCCACTAATCAGTGCTTTCTAACCCAAAATAACATTCACGGCCTTCAGGGCAGCGGACGACTTAACAGCCTATTGTCCGCCCCTCTCTCCTTCATTCCTCTTCTCTATGCTATTTAATATGCTCTTCTCTTTCTTTCTTTCTTTTTTTTTTTTTGTATAATAGTGACAGACAATGAACTAACACACAAAAACAACTGTTTTATCTGTCTCAGGCTTTAGCCGGAGCGGATTCCGTCTGCAGCTGATGGCGGTTGAGAAGGAACTGGCGGCGACAGGATCGCGCACATGACTGAGGGCGCGCAAGGGAGCGGTACGCATCGGCGCATGCACGATCCAATAGAAAGTGCTAGAAGAATTCCGATCTGCGGCGCCAGGTGAGCCCAACACCTATTGTGGAGCACCCACGGGGACCACTCGAAGAAGAACTTAAGGTTCTATCATCTCTGAAATCTTCTAGTGACATAACAAAACATGGCTCTGAAAAATCATTTGCTAGGGCCCTTTCAGCTTTAACTCAACATTTACCTTTTTGTTTTATAATTATATGCTCTTTATCTATAAGCATCTATGTACACATATCTCCTGCTAAAAAGGCCTTTGAATAAAATCACCCATTATGCATTATTACAAATAGTCTGACATATGAATATATTTTAGATATTTCACCTTCACTAGACATTTTTATTTCCTTTTCTGTAGGTTTATATACATCATGAAGTATATCAGCTGGAAGCATAGTTTGCTATGGGATATGACCTAATCCAAAGGAACCTGATCAAATGTATCCAAAAGGGAGGAAAAAGCAATTTTGAAACATTGAACTATCTACAATGGACATGCACAGAGATGGAACCCAAAAGGAATTTATACAATGCTTTTTAAAACAAAAACTTAATACAAATACAAACAGGCTGGTGCAGTGACAGCTAAATTTACTTCTACATGAATCTCCCCTGAATCATTTGGCCTATCTCTGATTCTAGTATGACATCAGTGTAATCATATCATTTGCCTTTGTTATCTTTTAATCACTGCTGACACATACGTATGAGAACAAGTTTAAATAATATTGTCTCTCTTTTGCAAAAGTTATATACAAAGTCACATGCTTTGTATATATAACTAACTTTTGTGAAGTACGTAACTTTGTACGTACAGTAAAGTCTCAAAATACGTGGCTTCAAGTTGCATGTAACTTGCTTTAACACGAGTTAAGCACAACTTGAAACTGCTCTGTGGCCCCTTACCCCTGTTTTCTCCCAGTGGCGTGGCTGTCAGTCTAACAGTTGCATGGCTGGAGGATAGCAGAGGGAAGGCTGACAGCTGCACAGCTGGGAGAAGACAGGGAGAAGGGGCTTTTCGCATGCCTAGCTGCTCACAGCTGCGGGCAGCTCGGCAAGCTAGAAGCCTTCTCCCTGCCTTCCCCCAGCAGCATGGCTGTCATTCTGACAGCTGTACCACTGGAGGAAGGCAGAGAGAAGCAGCCAGGAAACTGACCAGCCCTGGCAAGCAGAAACTAGGCTGCCCCCTGGTTCCCAGCACCCCGCCACTCTGGGAGCCAGGAAACTGACCAGCTCTGGTGGGATGGTCTGTTTCCCACGTCCTGCAAGACCGGGGAAGCTTGCACGAAAATTCAAATTACACTGGCGCTGCAAGAAAGCAACACACCCGCGTTAACTCAAGGACTTACTGTATAACTTTAACTTGCAAAGTTCCATACTTTTCTACTGTTGCAAAGTTTCCTGGTCACTTTTGTGGTCTGTGAATTTTACTAGTTGCATTTATGGCTACGCAAGTTAAAGTAACAAAACAGATATTCAAATACTAACCTTCACAGATTAAAAGTAGTCTCCTGAACTGCAAATGAGAGGCAATTTTTGTTCCCAAAGACAATCTCTCTCCTTCTGGAATCTCTTGTGTCAAGTAAGATTTCCCCTCGGATGCCTATAACCGACGAATATGAAGGTAAAAAATTAGGCCAATTCTGCCAAGGAACACTTTCTGGCAGTAGCTTACACAAGAAGTCTTCGTCTCCATCAGTGCCAACACACCAGCGCCAATGGGGCCCAGGCATGCTCCTTACGTCAGGTTCTCTGGTCTTCTTTTCAGAGATGACACTTGATCTCAAAGTGTTGAGCACGATTCTCGATGCTGGTCCTCCAAGGTACCTGATCTTCCACCTGCCCCTCCCAGGCATCGGTGTCAATGTCACACATTACCAGGGAATTCTTAAGGAAATCTCTGTAGTGCTGCCTCTGTCCACCAAGAGACTTCACACCAGTCCTCAGCTGAGCATACAGAATCTGTTTTGGCAGATGTGTGTCAGGCATCCTGCCCATGTGACCAGACTGTTGTAACGGCCTCTGGGCGATTGTTGCCCTGAAGCTGCAGAATCAGGCTCTATGAGGGCACTAACTTTGGTCCGTCTGTCCTGATACATGATGCCCAATATTGTCCTCAGGTACTTTTGATGGAATTTCTCCAGATCTTTTGAATGATGTCGATAGAGAATCCAAGCTTCAGTGCCGTATAGTAACATTGGGATGATTGTGGCACTGTAGACATCGATCTTGTTCCGCATCTCAATGTCATCGTCATAAAAGACTCGCCTCCATAAACATCCATAAGCTGCACTGGCACTGAAAATTCAGTGGTGGATTTCATCATCAGTTTCAGGGTTGATGGACAGACAGCTTCCAAGACAGGAAAAGCTATTGACATTTTCCAGCACTTGGTCATCTGCCATGATGGTTGGTTTGGGCAGTGGTACAGTGGGTGTTGGCTTAAAGGAAATTTTGGTCTTTTATATATTGAGAGTCAGTCCCAACATGCAGAAGGCCATGATGATAAAATGTCAAAGATCGCTTGGAGGCCATCTTCCAAGGTAGCACTGACCGTGGCATCATCGGTGTACTGGAGTTCTGCCACTGATATTGCTATGGTCTTGGTCTTGGCTCTGAAGTGGCCCAGACTGAAGAGGATACCCTTGATCCTGTAGGTTATTTTGACTCCATGTGGGAGGTCATCTTCGATAACCTGGAGCATGGCTGCCAGGCAGATATTTTATATTGAAGGGGCTATTACTCCAGTCCTTATTTCAATCAGTTCAGTTGCATCACCGCTGTTGAGTATGAAGGCCTTCATGTTGTTATGTAAGAGGCATATGATGTTGATGAATTTGGTGGACAGCTCAAGTGTTGCAGGATCTTCTTCCAGAGGGCCTTGTGGTCAACAGAGTAGAATTCTTTAGTCAACTTGCAGAATGCCATACACAGAGGCTGATGTTGCTCCTGACACTTCTCTTGTATTAGGAGAGCAGAAAAGATCACGTCAGTCATTCCTTGCCCTGGTTGGAAGCTGCATTGTGACTCCAAAAGAACCAGTGGAAGGAGGTGATTCAGAAGGACTTGGGCCAGAATTTTACCTGCAGTTGAAAGCAAAGAGATCACTCATAGTTCTGCAGTTCATCCTGTCACCCTTCTTAAAGATGATCACTGTGATGACATCTCTGAACTTGCTGCGTATGGTTTCCTCCCTCCAGATCATCAGAAGGAGGGACTCAAGACATGACAGCATGGATGGACCTTCCTGTTACAAGATCTCATTGGGGATTCCATAAGTGCCTATGGTCTCATTGTCTTTTACCTTTTTTATTACTGCTTGGATCTTACAAATGGAGGGTTCATGACCCACATCAACTTGGAAAGGTAGCCCGGCAACCATGTTGAAAATGCTTTGCCAACAGTTGCATCATAGTTGAACACGTGCCTGTAGCGCTCTTGTCACCCACTACTGATGCCATCTTTCACCGCAGGTGTCTGGAATAGTGGTTTTCAGAAAGCACCATGCCCAAAGACAATACTCTGGTGGGACTTGACTGCATAGCTTGTCACTAAGGCTTTGTTGGAAGACACGCCTCATCTCATGGTCCTTTAAACCCTTAGTGTTGGAGCCTCTTGCGGTGGATTTTTTTGTGGGGGAGGTGGAGGGGAGAGGGGGTGGCCAAAAACATGCCTTGGTGTTAATTTGAGCAAAATAATGGAACAAACTAGTTGGCAGTCGGTCCAGCAATCATCAGCACCGATCATAATGTGAGTGATGTGGATGTCAGGGCAGTTCCGAGACAGGATGATGGCCTGGTCAATCAGGTGCCAGTGTTCCAGCTGTGAGCATTGCCAGGAGGTCCCAAAACAAATCTTCTGCCAGAATACAGTGTTCTTTATAACAAGACCATGGTCAGCACAGAATGTGAAAAGGCGACCACTGCATTTCATTTTTCCCACACTTTGGCTACGTCTACACGTGCACCCAACTTCGAAATAGCTTATTTCGATGTGGCGACATCGAAATAGTCTATTTCGATGAATAACGTCTACACGTCCTCCAGGGCTGGCAACGTCGATGTTCAACTTCGACGTTGCTCAGCCCAACATCGAAATAGGCACAGCGAGGGAACGTCTACACGCCAAAGTAGCACACATCGAAATAAGGGAGCCAGGCACAGCTGCAGACAGGGTCACGGGGCGGACTCAACAGCAAGTCGCTCCCTTAAAGGGCCCCTCCCAGACACACTTTCATTAAACAGTGCAAGATACACAGAGCCAACAACTAGTTGCAGACCCTGTATATGCAGCACGGACCCCCAGCTGCAGCAGCAGCAGCCAGAAGCCCTGGGCTAAGGGCTGCTGCCCACGGTGACCACAGAGCCCCGCAAGGGCTGGAGAGAGAGTATCTCTCAACCCCCCAGCTGATGGCCGCCATGGAGGACCCCGCTATTTCGATGTTGCGGGACGCGGATCGTCTACACGTCCCTACTTCGATGTTGAACGTCGAAGTAGGGCGCTATTCCCATCCCCTCATGGGGTTAGCGACTTCGACGTCTCGCCGCCTAACGTCGATTTCAACTTCGAAATAGCGCCCAACACGTGTAGACGTGACGGGCGCTATTTCGAAGTTACTGCCGCTACTTCGAAGTAGCGTGCACGTGTAGACGCAGCCTTTACCTCCCAATTATACCATTCCATAGGTGATCGTATCTACTCTGACGCTGAAGTCCCCAAGAAGTACATATTTTCACCAGTTTGTAGGATGGAAGCGTAAGTACTGTCACAAACTTGTTGTTGGCCAGCCTAAGATGCATCATCATTAGATATTTGCTGACACCTGGAGAGTGTTCACTAGGGCTGCACATAAGGCTATTCCTAATAGCAAAGCTGACATTGTGCATGCAGTACTTGTCTTTGCCTTTCCCAATGACAGTAGAGGCTAGAATGGACCAAACAGCTAATCTGGTATTAAAAGAAATCTTATATTTCATTGCAGCTGGACATGGGTCAGCAAAGCACAGAGTGAACACAAAGCATCTTTTGTAGCAAACGAATGGCAGAAGTTACAAGAAGTTAAAATAACTAGGACATTTTAAAAATACATTAGACATAAAAGCCCAACGCATCTCTACTACGGGCTTCTGTGCATGGGGATGATTATAGACAGAAGAATTTGACATTGCTGTAAATAAATGACATCCTCTACCTCAGTATTCACAAGGAAAGACTGGTGGTGGGAGGAGGGGAAACAGACTGTACATCTGTCCAGAGGAGAAAGCAGAAGTACAAAAGGGAATCAGGATAGCACCAAAACAGATGACTAAAAAACTAAACTGAAAACAGAAAAATCCAAGGGCAGATATGAAACATGTAGAATTGTCAAAGAAATTGTAGACAAGATATGGGAACTACATTTAATCCTTGATTAAACTGGGGCTCATAAAATCCTAAGTATTGCCCCCCATGGACTTACTGCTGCAGAGCCGCCATGGCCTGGGGGATCCACAGCCACTTCCCTGGAGCCACCAGGTGTTCCTCCCACCAGGCTGGTAATGTTGTTCATCAGCAACATCTTTCCCATAGCTGAAGTCAGTCATGCTGCTTTGTACTTTTCCTAGATTTTCCCTAACTCACAGATGTTGTTTCAGTTTTTCTCCAGTCTATTGTTTCCAAGGAATTTTAGTATTTAGTTGCTAATACAGTAAACTCTTGATTTAACAGGCTAATGGAAGGGAGAGGTGTCTATTAAACCCGGATGTCCGTTAAATCAGAGGGTTTACTGAGACCCACCCTCACCAGGCGTCCTTAGCTCTCCTGAAAAATACACCCACTACTCACCACCACAGGAGGAGCTGCCAGAGCCCTCCTGTGGGCAGACGGCACTTATGTATGCGCCCCACTCCTGGGGAGAGGAGCGTGTGTTGGTTCCAGCAGCAACGGTGGCTCTTCCAGGCAGTGGTGGGGCTTTGGCTGTCGTATTCTGCAGAACCCCCAGCTCTGGCAGGAACCTTGCTGCTGTGCACCATGGGGCCCCCAGCTGCGGCAGGACTTTTGCCGCTGTGGGCAGCATGGATGCCAGCTGCAGTGAGGTTTCTGCTGCCACATGCAGTGGGATCCTTGCTGCCGTGGCAGGACTCCCAACCACAGCAGGATCCCCAGCAGTGGGAGCGGGCTCTGGCAGCTCCTCCTGTGGTGGTGAGTAGTGGGTGTATTTTTCAGGAGAGCTAAGGACACCTGGTGAGGGTGGGTCTCAGTAAACCCTCTGATTTAACGGACATCCGGGTTTAATAGACACCTCTCCCTTCCATTAGCCTGTTAAATCAAGAGTTTACTGTATTAGCAACTAAATACTAAAATTCCTTGGAAACAATAGACTGGAGAAAAACTGAAACAACATCTGTGAGTTAGGGAAAATCTAGGAAAAGTACAAAGCAGCATGACTGACTTTAGCTATGGGAAAGATGTTGCTGATGAACAACATTACCACGGCAAAGCATTACAACAGAGGAAAAGCCAACTCATACTAAGGAAATTTCAATTTCAAGCATTCCTTTTATAAAAAGAAAACAAGAACAACGAAGAAAAATACTACAAATTGTGAAGAATGCCTTGATTGCTTTCTTTTAAAGACAGTCCTAGAAAGAACAGATTTACAAGAAGAGATCATGCCTGATAGGACTAGTAAGTATAGAACATATTTTAATCTATTTAATGCCTATATCTGACACAGCATCCTACAAAAGACTAAAGACATGTTTCCCAGAGGAGCTGCACTGTATGAACCAATTCTCGCTAGTAAGAAACAGTGGCTGGAAATCACATTCTAATCAATTTAATCAAAATCACCATCTTTGTGGTTTTGCTTCAAATGTGGGTTTTTCAGGTAACAGCATGAACTGCTTTTGCTATAAAAAGGCGACATTTCCAGCTGACAGCAAATAAGTAACTTAATGATATTGCTCATAGCAGTATTTCTCTCTGCTCAGAAGTGTCAGAAACTCTGACATTAGCATGTGTGTAAAATTAATGTCTATGAGAAGCCACCAGAAAAAAAAAATCTAAGCTTTCATATGTGACATAAGGGCAAAGTGAAGATTTATAAGATATAGAAATTATGCAAAAAAGTAATCAGCACAGTATTTATGGGGACTCAAATCCTGACAATTTTGCCTGAGTGAAAAAAGAAGCAGATATTGACAAAGACTTCACAATCTGGCCCAGAATGAGGTCGAGTGGATGTAAGAATGAGTTCAGATATTAAAATATAGAGGGTACTCGTGTGTGGAAGCCCATGGAGACGAAGAAAGCAAACATTAGAAAAGAACTTCTGAGTATGCACTTATTGATGGGAAGGGCCTGAATCAGAAACATCTGTTTGGAGATTTTACAGTTGATTTTGTAGATGAGCATTTCACAAAAAGGTGGATTAAGAAACGTATGAAAAGGAAGTGGCTGTGAAATGAGAGAGAGAGGAGAGAGCTATTACGAGCCAATATAAAGTTCAGAATAATTAAAAATCATGGTTGTGTAACTATTTCACAAACTCCAGTAGAAGCACATGGGCAGAAAAGAAACTGATGCGACGAGAAAAAGTCTTCCCTCACTGGGGTTCCCCAGTGAGGTAACTGTTAAAATCAATAGATTTATCTAAGTCACAGTGGAGACAATTATTTTTAGGTGGTGTGAAATCCTTAGATGAAAACTGCTATAGAAAGACAAAGCATTTATACAAAGAAGCAGATAGTACATCTGCACTCAACACACAGACTGTGTCAAAACTTGGCCAAAATTTCGAAAGGGCCATGCTAATGGCCAAACTGGAGAATACTAATGAGGCGCTGAAATAAATATTCAGTGCCTCATTAGCATGCTACCAGCTGTGTCACTTCAAAAGTGCCGCGTTTTGATTGCGCGTGGCTCATCTACATAGGGCCCTTTCAAAAATGACCACGCGAACGTCGAAATCCCCTTATTCCTATCACTTTCGAAGTGCCGCGGCTGGCAGCATGCTAATGAGGTGCTGAATATTTATTTCAACACCTCATTAGTATTCTCCGATTTGGCCATTAGCATGGCCCTTTCGAAATTTTGGCCAAGTGTAGACGCAGCCATACTGTTTTAAAGGAGGGAGTCAGGCATTTATCAAGTTGTGCTGTAGTACCAACATGTAGCGGTTTTGAGAGAGCATAACTATCAAACGCTGCACATTATAGTTTGTACTTTCTGGTTACTTTTACCAGTATTCTTAAACTTTTTTTTTTTTTTGCTCTTATACTGAATTTCTGCAAACATTCTTTTTGACAGTTCTCCAGGTACATAGGCCAAAGCACTCTTCATCTAAGGAAAAGTTGTTTAAATGGTCAGAGGCAAGTGCCAATTGTCAGTCATGTGTGACTATGAGAAAGTGGAATAGACAGCATGTCTATGTCTTGAGCAAACATGACTTTTCTGGGTGATCCAACAAAATGAAATAATATAAGAACATCAGCACATTTCACACAGGCTGCTGAGCAACTGACAATGGCATGCATTTATGTAAAGTGAGCATCTTCTACTCAGTAAAACAGGTTTTAAACAGAACATCATGCTTTCATTTCTTTGAGTTTGAATGTTTTGGAATAGTCTCAAGTCACACCAAACAAAAGTAAGCGGATTCAGATAACAAGGCAAGCAAACGATGCTGCAATTTGATTGAAGTTCTTGCACTGATTATTGGATGAATTAACCAACCACACTATTTGGTAATGAACTAAATTACAGTAAGTATGTTGTTTCCAAAGTTTATATTGCCAGGCCTACGTAGAGGAGAAAATAGCCAGCAGTGGCTTATTCCTTTGAGGCAAAAGAAACAGGTAATTTATAACAGGAACTCCACCACTTTGGTCTTTCCACAAAAGGCCCTGTTTACATTACAAAGGAAATAGTGCTAGCAACCACTGTGTTTAAACTTGGTAGTTGGCAAGACACCCCAACCAATGAGGACAGGTTTTGGTTTCTTCTGATTTGAGAAGTATCTCAAATCAAACCATGGGGCACATTAAGAACCCAACCTACACAAAGCTCGACTACTCACCTAAAAGAAGTTCATGTTATGACTTCATGGTATAGTTACAATACAACTCTTCAAAAAAAAAAACAAAAAACCAGACAAAAAACAAAAACAAAAACAAAAACAAAAAAAAAACACCTTTCCAGTATGCAGTGATCAGGGAAACAATGCTGCTATTATCTTTAGAATATATTTGTTACAGAGTGGATGGACAATAACTGTCTGATGTTAGCTCCTTCCAATAGAAAAGGGATGGACAGCAGTCCTTTAGCAATCCATTATCGCTATTCCTTAACTGACTAGATTTTTGTTCAGTGGTGATACAGTAATCCTCAGCTTCCCACCCTACTACTCTGAATAAGGCTGTTGCAAGATATAAAATTCTTAGCTCTTGGTGACACTGCTAGGAAGATTCAAGGAATTCTGCCTACGCTAACATACTTACTCGCTACATCTACACTATAGAGATAGATCTCTCTTAAGAAACCCTTCCAGAAGATCTCTTCCAAAAGAACTTCTTTCGAAAGAGTACGTCCACACACAAAAAAGTGGATCAAAAGAGCGATCTGCTCGTTCGAAAGAGAGCATCCACACAACCGCCACTCTTTTGAAAGAATAGGCTAGGGGTCGAAAAATCAGGTCCCATGAGGACTCCTCTTTTGGAAAAAAGGGCCTGCGGAGCATCTACACGTTTTCTTTGGAAAGAAGCTTTCAAAAGGGGGTGCTCTTCCAGAAACAGGAAAGGAAGAGCAACTTCAAAAGGAGTGCCACATTCTTTCAATTTACTTTTCAAAGAACTCTTTTTGTGTGTAGACGCTCTGTGGGATCTTTCAAGAAAGCCCCTTTCTTTCAAAAAATCTTTCAAAAGAACTTGCTAGTGTAGATGCAGCCATTGTCGTTCCCTGTGCATGAAACATCCTTCACATCTCAGTTCTCAAGCCACTACTCTCTTTCCCTTCAAATTCCTCTTGAACACTCTATCCTTCCATGATGCCCACAAGAAGTGAACAACTCCCTCCACAAAGAATTACTGTAAGCTCCTCTTCCTGTTGGACTGCCTAGAGAATGTATGTATGAAGTGTAACACTTAAGAGACACCAAACCAGACTGGGGTGCTACAGTGCTAGGTGTGCGAGCCTCTAAGGAGACAGGCTCTGCTCTGAAGAGTTTAGACAACCAAAACAGAGAAGATAGTCAAGAGTGGGAAGGGAAACAAAGGCACAGAAAATGAAAAGTGGTCAATGGCAAAGCTAGTAACAGAACCCAAGTCACCCAGCTCCCAGGCCAGTTCTTCCACCTTCTTCAAGACTAAGTATTTTGGAGCAAGGACTGCCTTCATGTTGCATCTGTACAGCCCAAGGCACCTGATAAATACTAATAATGTTACACTGTATAAATTCCTGGAGGAAATATGACTATGTATGGTAGGTTTTTCTTTTTCAATCACAGCAGGCATACTGAAGGTCACCACTTGAAAGAATAAGGAACTTCTTTGTTAAAATGGACCTATTTAATAGCCAGTAACATGCAGGATTCAATGGCTGCCGCTGGGTATGTCATTCTGACCTCACCCTAATACTGACATAAATTATCATGATAAAAACTGTTATAAAGGATCTCAGATGGGAGAACTTTGGTTACATCAGCTGCAATAATAGAAAAATGTCTCCTGTGAACAGGGCTTCTGCCTCTCATTGAGGTGGCTTACAGACTTCACGAGAAGAACACTTTCCCACTGACTTAATGTGTTTTCACCAGACCCACCAAATCAGCACTGCTGTATCAATTGCAGTGGTGCTGATTTTACTGCATAGTACAGACATGGCCTAAGTCTATTCGCTTTGAAAACAGATATACTCAGGCACATTGCACATGATTTGATTGTTCCTCAATACAGAAAAGATTCATGTTCCACTGAACTTCACAATATTTGGATTTGTTAATTCTGAATTCTCTCCCAAAGCATGGATATTGGATCATTAACTATGTTTTAATACTGGTATAACCAAGTCACATCTATACACATTTTATGCAATTATAAATGTTTCAAAATAATGCTCCACTCTAGTTACAATTATTTATTTAAAAAGGTAGTCACATATGCAGTTTTTCTGAGATACTCCCACTTGAAATTTTAGTCTTAACGCTTTAGATTCTCTGAGACCTGAATTCTGAAAGATGATTAAAACTATGGAAATGTTACCAAATTGTTGAAGTCCAATACTCTAAAGATTTTTTTCTTAGGAGGGAGTAGACATTTAAAAACTGAACTGTGAATCTTTTGCCCAGGATGCAGAATACGTCACCTTTGAACTAGACCCAGCTCCTACAGTCTGGGTCATCTGCAGCATCTCTGGCATGAGATTATTTTCGCTGTTATCTCTATTTTTTTAAAAAAGTCGTCTTCTCTTGGGAATTAGAACACACTCTGTTCTTATATTTGTATCTTTTTCTTAGATTGTGATGGGACTAGCTGGATGAATTCTAGAAGTTCTTTGAGTGTATTACCTTGTGTTAGGTTTTAGATTTTCCACTGTAGAGTGGGTTTGATTTGTAGTTATAACACTCTTCTCTTTTCCATTAGGTTCTCCATTCTCTGTCGACACAATCTCATACTCTGCAAAGTTGAAAGAAACAGATTTTTTTCCTTTAAGAAAAGTTCTACTTCCTCTTTTGTCATTCCTTACTTTTTTTCTTGTCAGATTTTCTCCTTTGTGTGGCTTTCCCTGATTATCTTATCTTTGGTCATACTGGTATCTGAGTTGATTAAAAAACCTCTCTTTTTAATGATCCAGTCTCATGGAGTGGTGAAAGTAATGGTTTTTGGGTTAGGAGAGCTTGTTGAAACCCTTGCCCTGTCTGCGCAGTACCTCTCTTTAAACTGAAACCCATGCCTCTACTTCCCCTTGAGGTGAGATCCCATGGTCCAGTCACTGTCCACTAAGTTTATAATTGTCTTGTTGACAGCACTGATACTTAGTAGGCCCACTGGGTTTCCCTCTGGGAGCCTGTGGTCAGCACACATTCACTGTCAACAGAGAAACAGCTTCTTTAAAACAAAGATTATTTATTCTGCCCAAAAGTTATGTCATGCACAGACAGACATTTAAAACAAGACCTAAATGCATGGTCCCTTACTTAAGCTTAATGTCTCTAGCTGCTGCTCACATCCATTAGAGTTATTCCCCATTTCTGAGTTGGGAGAAAGAGCCTAAACTGCTTGCAGGCTCAGTATTCTTCATCTGTCTCGTACTATCAGCTCTTTTACTGACACAGCCAGACATAGGGTGACTACATGTCCTGAACTGGGCAGATCATCCCCAAATGAAGAGTTCAAGCACCAGCTCCAGGCTGAATGACTCTGTCACAGCATGTGTCCCACATTCTGTGACACCATTCTGCACCTGCCTGAGGCGTGGGGTGGTACCAGCCTCTTCCCACTTGCCATGAGGTCCTGTCTCTTGCTCCTTCTTTCTCCCCTGATGTTCCTGGCTGGGCCATAAGCTGGAGATGAGGGCTACGTCTACACGTGCACACTACATCGAAGTAGCTTATTTCAATGTAGCGACATCAAAATAGTCTATTTCGATGAATAACGTCTACACGTCCTCCAGGGCTGGCAACGTCGACGTTCAACTTCGACGTTGGGCAGCACCACATCAAAATAGGCACTGCGAGGGAACGTCTACACACCAAAGTAGCACACATCGAAATAAGGGTGCCAGGAACAGCGGCAGACAGGGTCACAGGGCGGACTCAACAGCAAGCTGCTCCCTTAAAGGGCCCCTCCCAGACACAGTTGCACTAAACAACACAAGATCCACAGAGCCGATAACTGGTTGCAGACCCTGTGCATGCAGCATGGATCCCCAGCTGCAGCAGCAGCAGCCAGAAGCCCTGGGCTAAGGGCTGCTGCACACGGTGACCATAGAGCCCCGCAGGGGCTGGAGAGACAGCGTCTCTCAATCCCTCAGCTAATGGCCGCCATGGCGGACCCCACTATTTCAATGTTGCAGGACGCGGATTGTCTACACATGCCCTACTTAGACGCTCAACTTTGAAGTAGGGTGCTATTCCCATCCCCTCATGGGGTTAGTGACGTCGATGTCTCTCTGCCTAACGTCGATTTCAACTTCGAAATAGTGCCCAACATTTGTAGCCATGACGGGCGCTATTTCGAAGTTGGCGCCGCTACTTCAAAGTAGCGTGCATGTGTAGACACGGCCGAGGTGTAATAAGAGCTGCCCAGAGAACCTGGGCTGATGTGGGGAGCTCTGGGCCATCCCCCGACCATGGAGCATATGGCCTGGAGAGTGGGAACACAAGCTGCGGTCTGCTTCTGCACCTCCCATATCCTTAGTCTGCACTCTCTACACTGTCAAGATGGGCAGCCCCACCCACATATCCATGATGTCAGCATAGGACAGGATTCCTTTGTCTGCTCGGCAAATTACACTGGTCACTCTTTTGGGGACTTGGAAGAAATTTTTCTCACTGCCAGAATGACTGAGGTGAGGTGAGGTGAGTTGCGGATTTGCGGGGGGTGGGTGGGTGGGTGGGGTGGTCTTCACCACAGCAGGTCAGAGAAAGGGTGAAGAAGATCAGGTGGTAGGGTTCAAACTGTCACTACCGTGAGGGTGTACAGTGCAAGTATCTGTCCCACAGGAGGTCTGTGTTCCCTGATAAACTGGGATTGGGAGTGGATTTAGAAAAAGGCATCCCCTAGAGAAGCTGGGGAATGTGTGTTGGGCTTCCAGGGTGTCTTGGAATGGAAAAGAAACAATCTCATTTTCCCAGCCCCTTAGCCATCATACAAAGTAAGGCTGGTGGGGTCTTCACAAATGGCTGGGGATGAGCAGTGGAAGACAGGAGGTCTGACGGTTGCCCTCCACCACATGGAAATATTAAGGCAGAAATCAAGACCTGCACTGTACAAATTATTGTTGGATCTTTCTGAGATGAGATAAGCTACTAAAGTCGTGGCCTAGTTATATGACATCCCTTGTAACCTGTCTTTCTTCAGTTGCATCTGGAACAATGAGACACCATAGCATTTCTGGTACGACTACCATGCAGAAGCCACAGCTGAGCACTAGCAGTGAAAGGATTAATGTTTGACATTGATTGCTTTCAAGTAATTTAGAAGGTAACTGTCATCTCTTTTTTGTGTACTGTTTGCCAGTCTTTTCCATTACTGAAATGGAATTCTGGTCTTAGGAATATCCAAGATTTTGAAGCTCTCAGGCAACATAGCAGAGAAAAGGTAGCTGATAATAATCGCTAATTAAGAGATCAACAAATTTTGCTGCTTTTTCATTTCCAAAGCACTCCTTGTCCAAAACATCTGGAGAAAATATATTTGTATGAACATAAATACAGAGAAATGCAATTTGGAAAATCCTTGACAAAAGTCCAAAAATAAAAACAGATTTCTGAAAACTCAAATTAAGTGCCTCTTAACCAATAATAAATATTAGACTGGAATGGAATGGAATTCAAAGCTTTCCACTCAAATTTAAAAATTATTGTATCTGTTCTACTAAATAAATACAGTATGCAATGTACTGAAGGGAAGAAAACAAAGCTATATGATAGAGAGGAATGTTGTTGGGTCCAAGAATTTTGGAACTTGATATTGAACATATTGGCCGTGTCTACATGTGCCCCTCCCAGTTCGTTCTAGGCATAATGGAATTTCGAAGTCTGGGGTTTATTTCGAGGTGCCAGCCTCTACGCAGCCAGTTTGCGTTTTGAAAGCAGCACTTTCGAAGCATGACTGGCTGCCATTATGCTAATGAGGTACTGAATATTCATATTAGTGCCTCACTAACCAGTTCCAATCCATGTTGTTTACTTGTCCCTTCCAAAAGGGACGGGCATGTGTAGACACAGCCATTCATAAAAAAAAACCAGCTGGATGGTCAAACCCTAACAAGCTTTTTTTTAAACAGAAAAACGTTGAGATGCTCAGTAATAGTTAATGACATTCATATAGCTTGTCCCATGTTTCTTTCTTTTCCTGGAGACTAAGAGATGCATTTCTGTTGAAGAAAAAGTTGCAGAACACATTAATAGACAAACCATCATTACAGTGGTGATTAAATGGAAAAAGGGAGCATGGTATTGTACTCTTCCTAAAGACTCAGGAAGGAATTTTCTACAGGCAAAACTGCAGTGAGTACGCTGATGGCTGTACTGCCATTGCCACTGAAGGGTGTATGCTCGCCCTGTGTGTTCCAAATCTTTCTCTTCAAGCAGGAAAATTTAAAAAGAAAGTATCTTGGAAGATGTCAGAGACTTTTCATTCATGCAAAACATGGGTGAATCACATTCACTTATTTTTCAACTGAATCCTTTGTATTTGCTCTGGAAAGAATTTCCTCTTACATATTATACGTGTTTCTTAGGAGAGGACATCAAAACTAAAACCAGACAACCTCGATGTGGAAAGGCTCTGCATGGCTATTTGGGATAAGGAATGCTCATGCAAAAGGACACATCCGTCATTGCAAAGGCTTAGAACACTGTCCTTCCCCACCATTCAAGCTGGAGAAGCCAACACACACACACACACACACACACACACACACAGAGACTGCAGATTATTTGATACCATAACATGTGTTGCTCTCAAAAGAAAACACTGAATTTGCCACTTATTATACAGATCTATAAAATGGGTAGGCTAGAGAGTCAACAGTAGGTTTGTGAGGACATGAAGGATAAAAGAGCCATTCAGCTATAAATGATGACAATATGCAAGACGACCTTTTAGAGCAAAGAACATAGGGACTACATCCACACTAGTGGATTTTGTAGACAAAAATTGCCGAGTGTCTAGACACAAAATGCATTTTGTTGGCAGTGTGTTGACAAAAGTGAAGGTATTCACCTTGGTGCAGTAACTATCATTCTTTGAGATGTGTGTCCTGTGGGTACTCCAGTGTGGGTGCTGGGTTCATCCTGGCGCCACAGATCGGAGACTCTTCTTAGTTGTATCTAGCTGGTCTGTGCATGCGCTGCTGCTGGATCTCTCCATTCACGCTCTTTTAATCACGTGTGGGGACTGGCTCGAGCCCGTTACTCAAAATCATTCCGGAATCTTTGAAAAAGAATGAACAAACAAGGCAGTCTCCAAAGTGGGGAGGAGGGTGGGAAGTGGAGCACCCATGGGACACACATCTTGAAGAATGACAGTTACTGCACAGAGGTGAGTAACTTCACTTTCACCTTCAAGTGATGTCCTGTGGGTGCTGCACTGTAGGTGACTGTGTAGCAGTTCCCAATAAATGGAAGAGGGAATAGAAAAACAAAGGGAGGCACCATGTAAATGGAGCAGAGAGGACCACTGTGGCTAGCGAAGTATCCGCAGCCCATCTGTCTCAGACAGCATAGTGTCTCACAAAGGTAGCACAGGATGACCAGGTAGCTGCTCTGCAGATATCTACAAGGGACACCCCTTTAAGGAAAGCTGTCGAAGTCGCCACTGCTCTTGTGCAATGCGCTCGTGGTGGCATTGCGAGAGGCGTCTGGCTGGAAGAATAGCACTGGGTGATGCAGGCGGTAATGATATGAGCTATCTGTTGAGATGAAAGAGGCTCACCTTTGGAGCACTCAGCCAACGATACTAACAAGTGCTCTGTTTTATGGAATGCTTTGGTCCTGTCTATATAAAAGGCAAGTGCTCTGCGGACATCTAAAGTGTGTAGTGCTGCTTCCTGTGGCAATGAGCGCGGTTTAGGATAAAACACAGGTAAGATTAAAGGTTTGTTGAAGTGAAAGTCGGAGGAGACTTTGGGAACAAACACCAGATGGTGTCTAAGCATTACTCCATCCTTAGTGAAGATCGTATTCAGTGGTCTCACCATGAGGGCTGATATTTCGGCGATTCTATGGGCAGATGCGATGGCGAGAAGAAAGGTTGCCGTCATGGTAAGTAGCTTGAGACAGATGGTCTCCAGGGGTTCAAATGACGGTATCATCAATGCTCATAGAACTAGATCAAGATTCCATGGCGGGGGAGTTGGTCTATGTGGGGGACACAGATTTACAAGTCCTTTAAGGAATCTCTTAGTAACTGGGTGAGCAAACACCGAGAACCCTCGATGTGACCCCTAAACACTGCTGGCAAGGTGCACTCTTAAGGAGGTTAGTGCCAACCCTAAGTCTCTGAGTTGCAGAATGTAGCCCAAGATGGCATTAAGAGGGGATAACGCCAGATCCACTTTTGTAGTGAACACCAGATGGTGTTAGAGAGATAAGCAGCTCTAGTAGTTTGCTTCTGCCTGTGTTCTAAAACGTTCCTGACTGCTGTGGAACAGAGGAGCTGGGACTCATTGAGCCAGTTAGGAACCAGGTCGTGAGGTGTAATCTGCGTATCTGAGGATGCTGTAGGGCTCCTTGTTCCTGCTTCAGTAGGTCTGGTAGGAGGAGGAGAGGATAGGGAGGGTAAGGCAACATCCTCTGTAGCAGTGGGAACCAATGTTGCTGCTGGGCCAGTAGAAGGAAGGTATCCCATCCATTCTGGCTTTTTGGAGTACCCTGGGTACAAGGACCGTAGGGGGAAAGGCATACAAGAGAGGTCCCTTCCATGACCTCAAGAATGAGGTGTCTAAAGATCCCTGTCCAACTCTCGCTCTGGAGCAATAAAGGTGACATTTCCTGTTGTGACAGGTGGAAGAGATCGCCGATGGGGATGCCCCAGTGCTGGAACGGGGAGCAGACAACCCCGCTGTAAAGTTCCCACTTGTGGTCCGGTGCAAAGTATCTGCTCAGGGAGTCTGCAGTGACATTGCTGAGTCCAAGTAAGTCAGACAAGATGCCACAAGTGTGATGTTTTTGCGAATGTACCAATTCCACTGTTGGATTGCCTCCACACAGAAGGAATATGAGCAGGCCCCTCCCTGGAGATTTATGTAGTGCATTGTCTCCACATTGTCTGTTAATATTTTTACTGTTGCACTCCGAACGTATTGTTGGAAGTTCTGACAGCCCCGGAGAACAGCTCTGAACTCCAGAAGATTGATGTGTAGTAGGCATTCTTGTGGGGACCATCACCCTTGAATGGCAAAGGTGTCCATATGGGCTCCCCACCCTAGAAGTGAGGCATCTGTGGTGGTTGTTAGAGGTGAAACAGGACACTGGAAAGAAGGCTCTCCTCTCTCCACCAATGAAGTAGGGATTTGAGGACATGATGTGGAAGGACCACCGCGCGGTGAAGGCTGTGGTCGGCAGCATTATACACTGTAGCCAGCCAGTGTTGTAGACCATGAAAGTGGAGTCTGGAGTGCTGTATCATGAACATTGTTGCCGCCATGTGTCCCATGAGTGAGGCATACAACCTCTTGTACAGTGGGGCTGTTTGTGAGGATCTCCATGAGGTCCTGGATGGTCTTGAACCTGTGGAGGGGCAAATATGCTCTCGTTGTAGTGCCATCAAGTTGAGACCTGATGAATTCTCTAGATTCTGCCTAGGCTGGAGGGCTGACTTTTTCTCATTGATGAGGAAGCCTAGAGAGTGAAAGGCCAACTGTGTGGCACGCCCAGGAAAGGCTGAACTGGAGGTGCCGCTGTTGGGGCCAGTATCAGCGCCACCAAGTTGGTGCTGGTGGACTGAGAACTGGGCACTTGAAAGGGGTCGGCACCCTCGGTTCTGAAGGCTTAGATGGCAGTGCTGTTGTGCCTTGCTGCTCATGTCCGGCTTAGGCTTTACTGAAGCAGTACCAGAAATGCCAGGCTTGAAGGCATCTCCAGGGGTGCGCTGCGGGATCACAGGCAATGAGCTGGTGGGTGAAGTTTTAGATTTCTTGGTTGGCAGGGTAGAGGAGGATGAAGTCCCGCACTTGAAGATAGGCTGGTCTTGAGCTGCACTAGGCTCTTCACTTGGAGGTTGAAGAGCTTTGTCAAAAGTATCATTTTCAGGCACATCTCACGGTCGCACTGAGCTTGGGCAGTTTGCCAGCACTGCACTAAACTTTTTTGAAGGATGTGGCCTTCTCCCAAGCACTGTATGCACTTGGAGTGACCATCCGAGGCAGGCATTGCTTTGCAGCATTGTCCACATTTTTTAAAGCCTTGAGAGCCCAGCATGGTTGAAAGGCTCCAGACATGCAGTTCATTAACTGGGTTATGCAACTAGTAACAAAGAGAACTGAAACTTAGCTCTGAGTCCAACCAGAACAATAACATAAAACTTCACGATTTCAACTTTTTTTAAAAAAAGAATGATGAATAAACCAAAGTAACAAGAAGAAGAACTTTGAACGATTTTGAAAGAGAATAAATAGTCTCACAACACCAAGTTGCAGAGAAGCAGTTAGCCCTGTCTGCAGCCAGGGGCGGCTGAGAGGAACTGGCTTGAGCTGGTCCGCGCACGTGAGTACAAGGGCATGAATGGAGACATGCAGTGGCAGCGCATGCACAGACCGGCTAGAGGCAGCTATGAAGAGTCTCCGATCTGCATCGCCAGGATGAGCCCAGCACCTACAGAGGAGCACCCATGGGACATCACTCAAAGACGAACTTGGCACTTCTGTCGCCAGTGTTCTGCCTCTCTGCAATGAGGAATAATGCCTTGTCAAATGCTTCTGTCAACAAAAAAGCCATGTAGATGCTCCAGGGAGCCCTCTGTTGACAGACAGGGCTTCTGGTTCACCGGGCAGCTCTGTTTGCAAAGCTTCCAGTTAGTCATTCTGTCGAGAGAGTGGCCAGGCAGGCAGGCTGCTCTCTGTTGATGGAGTGGATCACTTTTTTGAACCCCTTTTGTGTGCACATGTGATCTGTTGACAGAAGTTTTGCCAGATTTCTTCTGACAGTAATTTCTCTTGACAGAACGCTGCAGTGTAGACATAGCCACACTGTGTCTTTTATGAGAAGATGAACATGAATACTAAGATATCGTCACTATTTTAAATCTAAACACCTGAATTGGGTTACATATTTATAAAGGAAAGAGATAATGATGATCCTACAAATGTCTATTTTGGAGTATGATGCTTATTACTGCAAGTAGAAGCTTACAGAGTTTATTGGCTAGTTGTCAGGTTTTGCTGGATCAGGTCCTTAGCCTGTAACCTCCTGAAGGCAGAAAACATGTCTGTATCATCACCGTAAAATGCTATGCATGCCTGTAGTATTGTGATATATATAAATTTTAAATAATAATGTTAAACTACTTGTTTTTCCCTTTTATGGTCAAACAGCTGAATCTCCATTATTTGATCCTATCAGACCGCAAAGAATCCACTTATCTACAGTGCATAGAGGAGCCAGCAATAAATAGTGAGACACATTGTATGAGGCCTGATTCTTCATGGTCTTACCTCTTGTGCAGTCACTGACATCAGTGCAAAGTGAGTATGAAAAACTCCACAGGTCTGAGTGTTTTATACCCACCTTCTCCAATGCTCAACAATTACACAAGGTGCTAAGCAGTGAAGAACCAGGCTCCCTTTATCTAATGATGTTTTTATCTCTAGACATAAGCTGACAACAAACAAACAAAGTAAAAAATGAGCATACAGTGTTATATACTGGAGTAGTAGATGATGAAAACTGAATTTGAACTGACCGGTAACAGTGTCATTGTCTGGTTTTGTCCAGTTCAGTACAACAAAGGTTGGACAACCTTCGACTGTTACTACAGTCAAGTTGGAAGGAGGATTTTGTGGAGGAGTAGTAGCATCTTCCTTGGTGCTGCCCTCCTCTTCTGGGAAGTATCTGAGAGTGCTTGTGATAGAACATGGCTCATCTTCAGGTTTTGGCATGTACCGGACATGAGGGCCTAGGAGAAAAGCATTCTCAGTTAGTGCTAGGTAGGAAAACAGAATGCAGACATACTAAAAACAAGGCATCACTTATTTAAATATATGAAGTAAGCAATTCTGTCTGACAAATCATGTCCAAAATCTAACACAAATGTTCGAGAACAGCATTCTCTTACAGTGACCCCTACAGTTGCGTGTGCACTGTATTCTGTATGTTTGCTTTAATTTAATTTTCCCATTTTTTGCAATTTACCTTCTCCAAGGCCCAACCTCCTTCTCTGACAGGATTACTGTACTAGTCAATGGTGAGGAACAGGGAAAATCAAAGAGAATGCATTATGACTTTAGTAAGGCTTTTGTTACAATACCACATGGCATTTTCTCATAAGAAAACTAGGGTAAGTGGTCTAGATGAAATTGCTATTCTGTATGTGCATAACTGGTTGGAAATCCATACTCAGAGAGTAACTAATAATGGTTTTCTATCAAACTGGGAGGTTGTTATCTAGTGGCATCCTACAGAGCCCTTCCTGCTTCAATTCCATGAAATATCTTCAGCCATGACTTGGGCAAGGGAGTGGAGAGTACACTGATAAACTCTGTGGATGACACCAAGCTGGAAGTGGTCACAGGCATATTGGAGGAAACGGTCAAAACTGAAAACAAGTCTGACAAACTGAAGAAGAGCCCTGAGATCTCCAAGATGAAAGTCAATAAAAATGAGTGCAAAATAGTGCATTTAAGAAAGAAAAACTAAATGCAGAATAACTAGTGAGGTAGTACTAGCACCATAAAGGATCTGTTAGTTACCGTGGATCACAAATTGAATCTGAATAAACAACATGATGCAGCTCTGAAAAAGCCTAATATCATTTTGGAATGTCATATGTAAAGGCATGACAGATAAATGTCTTGTTCTGTTCAACACGGGTGAAGCCTCAACTAGAGTATTGTGTAGAATTCTGGGTACCACATGGACAAATTGAAGCCCAGAAGAGAAACAACAGAAAGTTAAAAATAACTGACCTACGAGGCGAGTTAAAACCGGGTACATTTAGAGAAAAAGAAGGCTGAGGGGGGAGCTGGAGAAAAGCCTTCAAATATGTCAAAGGATGTGACAAAGAGGACAGTGATCAATTCTTCTGCTTTTCCACAGAAGACTGGAGAAGTAGCAAAAGGCTCATCCATAAAAAGGGAGATTTAGGTTAGATATTAGGAAAAACTTTCTTCCTCTGAGATTAGTTAAGCAGTGGTAAAAGCTGCCAATGGAAGTTGTGGAATCACCAGCCATGGAGGTTTTTAAGAACAGGTGGGAAAACAATTGTCATCAAGGATGGTCTTGATTTACTTGGTTGGATTTCTTGATCTTTCAACGTCTCTTAAAGTTCTGTATTTTTATTTTCCTCTGATCCTGTTTGCAGCTTCCACCTGAGAATATAATACACAACAATCATCGTCTCATTTCCACAGAAAGGGTAGCAAGTTGAAAGTGGGGCCTTCCTTTCATTAACTGTCTGATCGTGCAACTTTTGAAGCCAAGGGATTTAATGGATTTCAATGGTGGAAGATCAAGCCCTTACAATGCAAGAGTTTTACATTCTGTAGTGACATTATAAAAGAAGATTAATGAAGGTGATAAAGAGTATATTACCCTTAAAATGGAAAGTTTTACTACCTCAGAGAGACAGAGGTCTAATATCGCTTTAATTGCACACACACGAGTTTCTATGCATAGACAGGAAAGAGGCAGAATTAGTCCAGTGGGAGTGTAAATTCTTCCTTTGAGTAGATGGAAGTTATTATTGTAATTCCGCACTGCCACGTTTCAGGTTTCTTTTTAACATTCGACAGTGCCCTCTCTGTTTGAAGGACAAAGCAAGATTTGTTTTAAAAAAAACAATTACTAGGGTGACTGATGTATTTTCTTGCCTGATTTAGCTTTTATGGACAGGTCCACTGGCAAGCGTGGTATTATCTGTAAGAATGTGTTTGCCTTGTAATGTCTGGTAGGGTGAGTACTCCATAGGGGAAAGCATACCTTGAGGGTAATAAAGAGAAAAAGTCTGTTTGGGTGGGCTTGCAAGGCATTTTAGGACATTCCACTATGATTTCAATAGAGTACGAACAACATGCATTAGCGCGATTGCTGGCCAGTGCTGAAATGATCTCTGGAAGATTCCTTTCCCACCCTCCAGTTTAGGAGCTGGGTGTTGAGGTAGAAGATTCATGGAAATTGAGACAAAATGCAGTCAAGAATGATTACATGATCTACATTAAAGTCCTGTCACCAAAATATAACAAAAAAAATCACTTAAGGTTTGGAAGGAGGAACTAAGCGGGTTATTGTGATGGGTTGTGTACCCCATACTGATATGATGCGTTAACTGGAGCTAGAGAGAGCAATTAAGGTACTTTGCTCTATCAGGAGGGTAGGTAAGTCCCAAACACTGACGGGGAGGAGCTGAGGGTAGTATAAAAACAGGAAGCTGTGGTAGAAAAGGGTTGCAAGAAGACAGGCAGGTACTCTGCAGTTATTCTCTAATGGCTTGTCTATACTTAGAACATAATAGCAGCACAGCTGTATACTTCAGTGTAAACATAACTTATGCTGATGGGAGGAATTTTCTTGCTGAAATTGGTAATCCACTTCTCAAGAGGTGGCAGTTACACAGGCAGAAGACTTCCTTCTACCAACCTACATGGTCCATAGTAGGGCTCAGTATGACTACATCTTACTGGGGTGCAGATTTTTCATACTCCTGAGAGACACTGCTATGCAGATAAAATGCTATTGTAGATCTGGCCTGGGATCAGACAGTGGGAAGAACCCAAGGCAGGCACAATGGTGTGTAAGTTTCTAATTTTACTTTGGAATTTTGGTTAGGGAGATTCCAACCCTGACAGAGGGTGAGCCCAGAGAGTTGTGGGGATGCAGACCTGAGAAAGGCTGGGTAGGAAGAAATCCAAGGAAACAATTGCAAAGATTTGGATGAACCATTCCTTGCTGATGGTTACAGGGTCCCTGAGTTAGAATGTGATGTAGTAGGAGGAGGGCCCAGGTTCTATTACCAGCCACTGCTGAGCAGACAGTAAGCCAGATATAGGAAAAGCAACAATGGAAAGTCCTGGGAAAATGGAATAACAACAATGGGACCAGTGAAGAGGCTGAAGACTTGTTCAGTTGCTGGACCATTCCATTACTGCAGAAGGGGCAGACATAAATCATCATATGGCTCAAGGGCCAAATCACAGGAAGACATGGACCACCAGACAACCACGGTGGCTATCGGCAGGGAATGCCAGGTTTGAAGAGAACTGCTACATCATTCCTGGTCACAAGGAGGCACCACACCGATAAGCAAACTCTTCTACAGATACATAATTTAACACAAGTATGTGGAAATATATGAAAACTGACCTAATAAAAAAGGACTGTAATCACTAAAGTCATACCTATGAACCGCTGTTTGCCCTGAGTATCCGTCTCTGATGTTGGAATCGAGCTGAAGACAGTTTCATTAACTGAGAAAGAGACAATCACAATAATATTCTCAGAAAAGCGTTATCTTGCAATATTAAAATGACAAACACCCCATAATTCCTCTGCCATTCTAAATGAGCTTCTTAAATCCGCTATGCGAAAAATTTTTACTGTCATTTTTGCTTTCCCCCAATAGTCACCTGGAATTTGGTTGTCATGAAAAATAAAAGTCTACGTTCTTGGCCAAAATGAGTATAAGCATTATTCAAATGACTGAGTTCATTATTGCTGTTGAAGCCATTCCATACAAAATATCCACACTCCTCTTTAAAGAACCTATAAAATATTGTTTTTGCATTGCACTGACTCATCACCCTTTAACTCATGGTCTAGCTCAGACTATTATATTGATTCAGTGGAATTTCCACAATCAAATGGCAAATATGGGTCAAATTCTGTCTTCAGAGTAAGTAACTCCCATTAAAGTCAATAAAACTTATGTGAACAGAAACCAGTGGAAGCATGTGCAAAAGCAAAATAGAACCCAGGAGTTAACATGTTAGTAAATACTGATTATGTTAAACACAGTAGGCTACTTCTGCACGCAAATGCAAATCTAGTTTCCATCAAAGTCAATGGCAGTCAGAATTAGGAAATCATTCATGGACATATCTCAGCTTGATCGATCTGAAGAGGTTTGAATAAATATTTTACATACATTATATAAAACTAAGAAAAATATTTTTCATGAGGGTTTTTTTTTTTAACTCAGGTCTCTAAATTATTCTAACCTATACTAGTACTTTATGTAACTCTCCAAGTGAAGCAGAACATATTTTAGCAGGCTATTTTCATTGGTTTTTAAAGATCTCCATAAAAGACTGTCACTCGTTTAGAAAAGCATATCAAATTAGGAGCAGAAATTACATACTTTCAATAGTTAACTCGAGCTGTGATCTTCTAACCGCATCAAGTTACAATCTAGAAATCTCAGTATCTGCTTTTGGGAAAGACCTTGCTGGACAGCACATAATGTAAATTCACAGCATGCATTCTTATAAGTCTAGTATCAAGCCCACTTTTGTCAGCAGACCATGCCACAGAGAGTTCACTCTCATCATAAAGAGGCAAGATTCTTTGTGTTACCATGCAATGAGCGAATCATTCAGAATCTCAATCCAAATCCAAATCCAAATTTTGCACCTTGCCCCTCAATCTACAATGTGCAAATCACAATTTTCCCAAAGCCAGATGAGTTTAAAATCCCGACCTAGAGGCTAGGACTCTTCCGATACTACTTACATGCAAAGGGACTGGGTTATCAGAATAACTAGGTGGATATATACAACAATAATACCACCACGCATATCACACACGGATAATATATGATATGAATGTGTGGTGCTATATACTAGGAAACTCTCAGGAAAGGAAGCTACACCTTTTGGAGCTTCAACACAATTCAAGTGTCCTCTTCACAAGTATTAAAATTACGCAAGACATGTGCAGACTTCTAGGAATACAATGCACCTTATTCTGATCTCACAAAGATGCAAATCAGAAGTAAGTCAGTTGAGTTCAATGAAGATACACCAGTGCAGAAGTGGTGTAAGTGAGATCAGTATCCGAACCAGCTCAGAGGACCTTATATTCTATGGATAAAATAAATACAAGAGTTTGGGAAAGAGATGCAACAAAAATTTAAGTGACTAATACAATCAGCTAGCTGAATTGCCAGGAACTTTAATACAGAAGTCCCTTAACTTAAGAGGAAAAAAAACCTGCTGCTTACCATATTCTTCTGGGGAAGCAGAAACTGTTGGCTTTTTATTTGGTGTTTCTGCCTTTCCAGGTATGGTTGATCCAGTGGGGTTGGCGACAGAAGTCATGGGAGAAGTTGAAGTTTGTGACATCGAGGCAATTCCTAGGCGGAAGAAGTGAACTTGTTTTCTTTTGAGCATAACTCAGATTTTCGATGACTATTTAGTTAGAAAAGTGGGGTCATGTACTTGGGAGGGAAGTATTTTCAAGTATAGCTTCCCCTCAGCACAGATACACCATTTTCCAGTTTGACTCAAGAACAATTGGACAAGCCTGGACTGTGGCTGAAAAAATACAGTCTATTCCTTCAATATACAGGTTGAAGCTCTCTAATCTGTCACTCTCTCATCCACCAACATCCATAATCCAGCATGATTTTCGTTAGCTGGACAACTACTTATCATGGGTATGACCAAGTTTCCCGTGGGCCCATAAAGTTTGTTTACAGCCACCAATCCTGGGTCTCAGTGTTCGATGCTGTTATTTAGCTGTAATTTACCCCTAAATATCTTCTAACAGCCCACTAAGCAGTGGCAGTGTTGATAATGTGCTCGACAATATTGACTTCCTGCAAGCTGGCAAATTTTCTCATGTGGTATCATATAAAGAAAATGCTAAGACATGCAAATGTTGATTTCTGAGGGATAGAGAGAGATAAAATTTGAATATAGTTAACTGAATGAACACAAAAGGAAGAATCCTACACTAACTATTAAAGGGACAAAATCACACAATAAAACTTTCATATTCTTCATCTGTAATTCTCTGCTTCTAGATTAGTGGTGATAGTTTACACCTATCACAAAGTACAGGATGAGAGAGCTAAATTCAGTAAACGAGACTTGGACTCCTTCACTACAGAACTGTTTTTAAGTTCCTCTCACTTCAGTACTCAACATCAGGGGACATTATCAAGTCCAGGGTATGAATAAGGATTAAAGACATGAAGTCAGCCAGCAAAAGGTGCCCTAATAATGGCTGAAATTATACAGCTGACTATTGGAACCCTAACAAGTTTGTTACACTGTTTCCACAGGGCAACTCTAAATGCATTAAAGGCGAACAGCACAAGTCTCATTAGTTCTGACCAACAATTTGCACCTCTATTTGGGGGTCAGAAAGGATTTTATTTTGGCCTAGACAGACCTTTTTTTTTTTTTATAGTAAGCAATATCCATCTGGAGAAGGCAGTGACGGGTAGTGCTATATTCTCTGTTGAAAATAAATGACAAATTTATTCGCCATTTTTAATTATTTTACATCATGGGATATTGCTTTTATTCTCTGCTGGTGTCTTTCAAGGGGTACTGCATCTGATGAAGCAGGTCTTTGCCCATGAAAGTTTATGCTCCAAAAAATCTGTTAGTCTATGAGGTGCCACAGGATTTCTCATTGTTTTTGCAGATATAGACTAACACGGCTATCCCTCTGATACTATGAGACAAATGTTTCCTAATCATGAGATTAATTAAAGCTGTAAATAGTCTTGCAAGAAAATTGGAGAAAGCTGCATAATGTGGGTCATTTAAAACTAAATTGGACAAAACGTTAGGAAATGTATGAGAGAAAAAATCCTGGCCCCAAGAGATGGACTGGATGATCTAACCAGTTTATTCCATCTCTAACATCCAGGATTCTATGATTCTTACTGGCTAATATGTAAAATTGGCCTCTGAGTTGAGGGGAAAAAAGATGAAAATAGGAAACACTGGCAGATGTATTAGAGATTTAATGAATTAGAGATTGAATGGAGAAAAAGTAGCACTCAATATTATTCAAAGCATAAGAGAAACACATTGGGTCAATTTTTGGTGTGCTTTATGACATAAGCATTACTATGGCTGCGTCTACACGTGCACGCTACTTCGAAGTAGCGGCAGTAACTTCGAAATAGCGCCCGTCACGTCTACACGTGTTGGGCGCTATTTCGAAGTTGAAATTGACGTTAGGCGGCGAGACGTCGAAGTCGCTAACCCCATGAGCAGATGGGAATAGCGCCCTACTTCGACGTTCAACGTCGAAGTAGGGACGTGTAGACGATCCGCGTCCCGCAACATCGAAATTGCTGGGTCCTCCATGGCGGCCATCAGCTGGGGGGTTGAGAGATGCTCTCTCTCCAGCCCCTGCGGGGCTCTATGGTTTCCGTGGGCAGCACCCCTTAGCCCAGGGCTTCTGGCTGCTTCTGCGGCAGCTGGGGATCTATGCTGCAGGCACAGGGTCTGCAACCAGTTGTCAGCTCTGTGTATCTTGTGTTGTTTAGTGCAACTGTGTCTGGGAGGGGCCCTTTAAGGGAGCGGCTTGCTGTTGAGTCCGCCCTGTGACCCTGTCTGCAGCTGTGCTTGGCAACCTTATTTCGATGTGTGCTACTTCGGCGTGTAGACGTTCCCTCGCTGCGCCTATTTCGATGTTGGGCTGAGCAACGTCGAAGTTGAACATCGACGTTGCTGGCCCTGGAGGACGTGTAGACGTTGTTCATCGAAATAGACTATTTTGATGTCGCAACATCGAAATAAGCTATTTCGAAGTTGGGTGCACGTGTAGACGTAGCCTATATGTGGTAAAGCCATTATTAAGAAATGCAACATCCTACAGCAAGTGCAGAAACAAAGAAGTAGATTTTTGGCTTGGCCACTGCTGATGAGACATGAAGTTTCTACTGTCAGCACCAAGATTCCTGCTCCTGATCTGCCACACATTAAACTGAAGTATCTACTCAATGCCTGCCACAGCCAGCATCAATACATACCCAATACAATTAGCTCTATTACAAAGGCGTCTCACCAAAAGGATCGCAGGGTGATCTGCTTTTGTGTGGATATGCAGAGAGGTGTGAGGGCAAAGTAGCTGCACCACTGTAGTCAGGGCCAAGAAAAAGCGAAGTTCCTGCTCTGCGTGGGGATTGTACTTGCCTATGTGCCTGGAAAGCACACAAAGCACCAAAGGGGCAGGGGGCAGAGGAGGAGGAGGAAGGGAAGAGAAAGCAGAACCATGGCCTCTTATCTGTTGTACATCAGAACTCACAGCAGACCACATGCACTGGGTGGAAGTGAACAGGCTTCACATTCTGAAGGGAGCCAGTATTACCCTCTGCTCAGGGGTCTGACTCTCTGGCCTAATCTAGCCCACTGTTTATGTTATCTTGCCTCAGATAACGAAAAAGGTTCAGATCCTGTGAAGTTCTAAGTCTGCTCAGTTCCCATGGATATCAATGGAACTTAAAGCTATTAAGCACATCAAAGCAAACAAAAGGGTTCAGCTGAAGATGAAAAAGCTGAGATACCTGGACTTCCTGGTTTACCAGTCATTGTGTTTGGTGGCAAAGGTTTTCTTCGCACCTGTGTCGGTTTGGCAGGTGGTAAGGCAGGCTGCTGACGGTCAGGTGGTCTAGCAACTGTATAAATGTATAAAGTTATAAAAAAGTGTGGTTAGCTGTGTAAGCACCTGCCGTATCAGAAAGAGAAACAGCGTGGACAACATTTTAACTTCCCAAATAAAATGTTACGGCACATGCTAGCAGCAAAAGCAAAGAAAGGGAGACCCTGAATGAAGTTATGTACTGAACCTAAAATTCTCTGTAGGAGAAGTGCATGCCTGTTGGATTAAATCAAGATTTCATCAAAGGACGGCAACCAAGACAGTCCATCTGAACCTCTATTTTCTTTGACAGGTCACACAACGTGCTTCAGAGATTTGTTTACTGTACACAGGAAAAAATTCCTGTAACCACAATGGAATATTTGTATATACAAAGGATAACCACCTCCTGAAAATATTTGGAATTCCATAAAACAATTGTCCTATTACAAAGGCCCATGAATGCTGTATTTTTTCACTGCCTTGCATTTCTGGAACTATCATCCAAAAGTACTCAGCAGTTGTTTTATTTTTAACAACATTTAAGGAAGATTTAAAAATATTAGCTAAGAAACAGGTACAGCATGAACAGAAGAAATGTCCCTAAACTGAATGGCCAATATATTTCTGCTTTGATCTGAAGATAACACTTACAGGAGTTATCAGGTTAGACAATCTGTTTCTCTTATTCAGTCCTTGACTTTTCTACTGCTCCTACTGACAGTAGTGTCAATTGTGAGGGTAGTTTGAACAGTAGAACCTCAGAGTTACGAACAGCTTGGGAATGGAAGTTGTTTGCAATTGAACAAAATATTGTGGCTGCCCTTTCAAAAGTTTACAAATGAAGTTATTTAATACAGCTTTGAAACTTACTATGCAGAAGAAAAATGCTGCTTTCCCTTTATTTTTTCAGTAATTTACATTTAATAAAATACTGTGCAGTATTTGTGATTTTTCTTCTCTGTTGTGGCCTGATTGTATAACTCCTATCTCAAATAAGGTATATGGTTGACAGATCAGTTTGTAACTCCAAGGTTCTACTGCACTGTGATCACATCCATCACAACACTGAAGTAAGACTTCTGGGTCATTTTGGATGTTGCTGATGAAAAGTCAGTCCCATGGTTTTATTATGATAGTGTCCAAAGGCCCCACACTGTTAGAGATCATGCAAAGAAATGCGCAGCTCAAAGAATATAAAATCCCTGGGGGGAAGAAACATCTGTGCGTAAACTGCTGTTTAAATTTGCAGTGACATATCCATGTTTTTTAAATAAAATAATTCATAGATGATTCACCTTCTTCAACTATAGATGGTAACTATTTCAAACAAAACAGATGGGCTGGTTTTACTTATCAGAATGGCAAAATTGGACACAACCTAACAATTCAAGCTGATCAAACAGATGTTACCACCTCTGAATTGTTAATGTATTTTTCAGAAGACCACAAAACCTTTCATAAGATGCGGTGGCTGTGTCTACACATGCTGCCTCTTCTGGAAGTGGCATGCTAATGAACTATCTGGAAGATGCTAATGAGGCATGGATGCAAATTTTCCACACCCCATTAGCATATCGGCATATGGTTCAGAGTACAGAAGAAGCTCTTCTGGACTCTAAAGTATATGTGCAGACACGCGGCTTGTGGAGAGCTCCTGGAAGGAAACCCTCCTTCCAGAAGCCCCTTCTTCCCCAGAATTTCTGTGCCTCATTAGCATCTTCAGGATAGCTCATTACTGTGCTGCTTCCGGAAGAAGTGGAATGTGTAGGCACAGCCTGTCTGTATGAATTCTGAAGATGTATTCTAGAATAAGATAAAGTAAGTGTGAATCACAACTGGCCGCAATTTTCAACGGTAAGTTGGAAAACAGGAAATAAAATTTAAACAGAGAGTGAGACTTATCTATTACCAATGTTTAAACATGTCTTTTTTAAAAATAATAGAGTCCATAAGGTTAGAGGATATATTCACGGTTTACGTTAAAAGGAAGACTGCTTGCATCTAACATGTTCAAGAGTAAGATAACACTCAAAAAGCAGCCAATGTCAACAACGCTGTTGGCTGTTGATGTGATACACATCCATTCTGCAATGTTCTTGCATAGTTTGTGGAATTTCCATAATACTGCCAATTCTACATCATATTTTATTCACCCAATACACAGTCATCAGATTTATAATTAACAAATAATAATACGAATGTAGAAAAATTCTCCTATACCTGCCATTTGTAATGGAATTAGTTCCATGCAAACTATTAGGAGCTCATTTCTCTTCAATGACATGAATTTTCAAGGTACTCCATTCCCTCAAATCCTACGCACCTCAACGAAAACTGAGAATACTCAAGAACTCAAAGAATTCTGCACTGTGTACGAAGCTCAGAACAACCTGCATGTTCCACCTTATTCCACCTATACCTTATTTAAAATGTACCAACAGCAGTGCTTTTAGGCTGCATCTACACTAGAGAGTTTTGGAGGCAAAACTGAGGTTTTGTTGACAAAATTTGCAAAGCATCTACACATAAAATGCCTTTTGTTGACAGAAACTGTCGGGGAAAAAAGCCGTGTAGATGCTCCGGGGTGGGGGGGGGTCTTCTGCCGACACAGCAGGTCAAAAGATCTATCCGCTTTTATGTGTAGATGTGATCTGTCAACAGAAGCTTTGTTGAAACATTTCTTCTGACAGTAACTGCTGTAGACAGGTGCTTTTCGTGTAGAGGTAGCCTTAGATTTTTGCACAGGCACAATTTTGTTTCAAAAATCTAAATGATTAAATAAAGTGTATTAAAAGTGCAGCCATCTTTAGGTTAAGTTATTCAAGTTCTGATTTAGCTTTCAATTTTAATGTAGGTAGGCTTCATGAATAGCACTGAACTTAAATAAAATTACAGTCTACACTTATTTATGAAAATAACAAAACAGCAACATAGCCCACAATCTGTTTTGACTACAGGTCAAGGAGTTGGTTACTTCAGAATGCTAAAGGCTTACCATTAAACATATAGGCTACATCTACACTACAGCGTCATCTGTTGGCAGAAACTACTGTTGGAAGAGATCTTCCAGCAAAACTTTTGTCAACACATCACATCCATGCACTAAAGCAGACAGAAAGAGCAAACCACTCTGTCAACAGAGAGTGGCCAGACTGCTCAGCAGCTCTCTTGACAGAATGGCCAACCGGAAGCTCAGCAAACAGGGCTGCCTGGTGAACTGGAAGCCCTGTCTGTCAACAGAGTGGGCCTCTGTGTGTGTACATGGCTTTTTTGTTGACAGAAACTGCTGACAAAGGCATTATTCCTCATTGAGGAGAGCCAGAACACTGTCAGTGGAAGTGCTGAGTTTTGTTGACAGACTATCCCAGTTGTCGACAAAACACATTTTAGCCGTGTCTACACGTGCACGCTACTTCGAAGTAGCGGCACTAACTTCGAAATAGCGCCCGTCACGGCTACACGCGTCGGGTGCTATTTCGAAGTTAACTTCGACGTTAGGCGGCGAGACATCGAAGCCGCTATCCTCATCAGGAGATAGGAACAGCGCCCTACTTCGATGTTCAACGTCGAAGTAGCAACCGTGTAGTCGTTGCGCGTCCCGCAATGTCGAAATTGCGGGGTCCTCCATGGCGGCCATCAGCTGAGGGGTTGAGAGACGCTCTCTCCAGTCCCTCAGCTCAATGGTGGCCGCATGGAGCGGCCCCTTAAAGGTCCCCTCCCCCTCCCTTCCTGTGCAGGAAGCTGAGGGAACATGCAGGCGGCAGCCTAGACATGCGGCCAGCCTGCACGTCCCTCAGCCACCCAGAACAGGGCCAGCACCTGCTATGGCTGCCCGGCAGCCCCCCCAGCGCCCCCAGGGGACCCCCCCCAGGGGAGCCAGAGCAGCCAGGCCAGCCAGCCCGGCAGCCAGGCTGGGAAGCGGCAGCGGGGCCCCTCCTGGACGGAGGCTGAGCTGCGGGACCTGCTGGGGCCCTGGAGCGAGGAGGAGGTGCTCCAGGTAATGGGGAGCAAGAGGCGGAATGCGGATGCATTCGCTTGGCTGGCCGAGGGCCTGGCCGCCCGGGGTCACCCTGCCCGCACTCTTGACCATGTCAGGAGTAAGGTTAAGGAGCTGCGGCAGGGTTATGCCCAGGCCCGGGATGCGGCCGGCCGATCTGGGGCCGCCCCCGTCACTTGCCCCTTTTACAGGGAGCTCAGGGACATCCTGGGCCCCCGGCACACCTCCTCCCCTCCGGCCACCCTTGATACCTCAGCCGACGAGCCCCAGCAGGCCCTGCAGCCAGAGTCTGTCCCGGAGGTAAGCCCTGCACCCTGCGGCCCCCCCTGGAGCCCACCCCCCCGGCCATCGCAGCAGGAGAAGGAGGAGGAGGAGGAGGAGGAGGGGGGCTCCTCCTCTGCAGAGTCCGGGCTGCAGATCCTCCTCCCGCCCTCCCGGAGCAGCAGCCGGGCGTCCGCCCCCCAGGGATCTCCGGACTGTGGGAGTGGACCGACAGGTATGTACCCCCCTCTGGTGTACACTCCTGGGCTTGAGGGGCGGGGGTAATAGATATGTGCCCAGGGCCCCCCACATGCACACATGGCCATGGCCCCAAGGACAGCAGGGCCATGTCCCTCACAGCAGTGCATCAGCCCCTGCCCCCCTCCCGCACGACAGTGCCATGGCCCATCCACGGGGCAGGGGGGAGCGGAACCTCGAGGGTCCCCCGGGAGGAGGGGGTGGGACACCCCGCAGCAGCAGCATGTGATGGAGTGGGGGGAGTGCAAAAGGGAGACTCAGGCTAGATATGAGAAACAAGCTGAATAGCTCCCAGGGGCAAAGGATGATCCTGGGGCTACAGCTGGCAGGTGACATCTCTGCCCTGAACAAAGAGGAGGGAGGAGCCGAGCTGGCTTTGAATCGGGGCGGGGGCTGCAGGTAGAGGCTAGGGGAAGGGAGAGCTGGAAGGCAGCCAGCCTGAGGAGGGAGAAAGCCACACCCCAGAGGGGCACCCCTTGGGGTCTTCTCCCCAGGACGGGTTGGAAGGACTGTCTCTGACTGCTGTGCGGTCACTCCCGACAGAAACCGGGCATCTGTGGCCTAAGAAACCTCTCCTGTCAGACCCTGCTAAGTGAAGTGAGAGTCACTCCCGCCAGGGGACAAGGTGCAGTGCAGGGGAACCCCTCAACCCCATCCATCCCAGTAGCATCTCCTGGGGACGGGGATGGGGAACCTGCAGCACAGGGGTGGGAGGACAAGGGTCACGGCTCGGGGCCCACACTAACGCCTGTCTCCATTCTTCTTCCCCCCCTCCTCCTGTGTTCCGCAGCTGCACCATCGGAAGGACCAGAAGAGAGTGCCGGCGAGGCATCAGTGGTCCCGGAGACCCCTCCGGGGCCATCGCTCCAGGCAAGCCCCTCGGCGGAGGACCGACCGGCCCCACGGTGGGCTAGACGGCGGACCCCGCAACAGCACCCGATGGCGACGGACCCCCAGCTGCTGGCCATCCATCGTCGGCAGCTGGAGGTCGCGGAGCAGCGCCTGCAGGTGGACCAACGCCGCCTGGACCTGCAGGAGCGGGCGCTGGCCTGGCGCCAAGAGGCATGGGGGGCCTACATGGAGACATTCAACCGTCTTGTGGACTACCTGGCCCCCCATGCCGCGCCGGCCGCCGCAGCGCCCGCCCTGCCTGCTCCACCTGCCGCACCACCTGCTGCTCTGCACGTCGCCGTCCTGTCCGCCGTCGCCCCTCCACCCACCACCGAGGGCCGGACTGCCAAGGTACACCTGGGGCCAGCTGAGACTCGCCGGGCATATCTTCCGGTCCGCCCGGCCCCCAGCCAGCCCTGGACAGGGCTGCGACCGAGGCGGGGCTCCCGGCCGCCCACCTCCAGTGCCGGACTTTAGGGGCGTGGGGCCTGGGACGTGGCCCCCCCACCTTGTATATAGTTATGTCACAAAAGAGGATTGTTTTATTGACCCATTTCATTTATATTTGTGCCCCCCCTTTGCCCCATCCCCCCCATGTAAATAGTTCTCCCCTTCCTTATCATCCCTGGTTTTCTTTTTATTGACCAACGTCTCCGTTATGTGCAATCTTTTTTATTATTGTTTTATTTGTACAGAATACTTTTGTTAGAAGAGGTCTTGTATATAGTTTGTTCTTGTTTTAATTATAGTTAAAAAAAAAAGTTCTAAAAGAAAAAACAGTTTAAGTTCAGCCACAAGTGCGTGCTGTCATTTGTCCAGGAAAAGTGGGTGGGGGGTACGGTTGGGTGCTCCGTGGTGTGGGCGTAGGGGCAGGGAGTGTTGTGGAGGAAGGGGTGGGCAGTGGGGGGCCTGGCAGAGTTCACCCCGCAGCCTCATCATCAAAGTGGGCCCGCAGAGCCTCCCGGACCCGGGTCCCTTCGGGGTCCACCTGGTGACTGGGGGCAGCGGGTGGCTGCAGGTCGGCCCTGCCGGCCTCCACAGCCCAGCCCTGATAAAAGGCCTCCCCCTTGCTCTCCACCAAATTGTGCAGGGCGCAGCAGGCACCCACAATCTGGGGGATGTTGTTGGGGCCCGCATCCAGGCGGGTGAGGAGATATCTCCAGTGTCCTTTCAGGCGGCCAAATGAGCGCTCCACCACCTGCCGCGCGTGGTTCAGGCGCTGGTTAAAGCGCTCCTGGCTGGTGGAGAGATGGCCCGTGTACGAGTGCATGAGCCAGGGCCGGAGTGGGTATGCCATCTGCGATGACGCAGAGGGGCATGGTGGTGTCCCCCACAGGGATCTCCCGCTGGGGGATGTAGGTCCCCGCCTCCAGCCAGCAGCACAAGCCCAAGTTCCGGAAAACCCGGGCATCGTGAGTGCTGCCAGACCAGCCCACATAAATGTCCTGGAAATGGCCCCAGCTGTCCACCAAGGCCTGGAGGACCACAGAATGGTAGCCCTTGCGATTGATGTAACGTCCTCCACTGTGATGTGGGGCGCAGATGGGGATGTGAGTCCCATCCAGAGCCCCGAAGCAATTGGGGAAGCCCAGGGTGGCAAAGGCCGCGATGGTGGCATCTGAGTCCCCCAGCCTCACGAGCCTGTGCAGGAGCATGGCATTGATGGCACACACAACCTGCAGGGAAAGCACCAATGAGGGGTGAGCAGGGTGTTCGTGGCCCTGCCCTGCCCTGCCCTGCCCTGCCCTGCCCTGCCCTCCCCTCCCCTCCCCTGCCCGGGCCCCCTTCCCCTGCCCTGCCCTCCCCCCTGTGGGTCCTCTTACCTCCATGAGGACAGCCCGACGGTGGCCTTGCCGACACCAAACTGCTGTCCCACGGATCAGTAGCTGTCTGGAGTGGCCAGCTTCCAGACAGCGATGCCGACCCGCTTCTCCACAGGGAGGGCACGCCGCATGGCAGTGTCCTGGTGCCTGAGTGCGGGGGTGAGCCACTAGCACAGCTCCATAAATGTCTGCCGGCTCATCCTGAAGTTCCTGAGCCAGCGGTCGTCGTCCCACTCCTCAAGCACCAGGCGCTCCCACCAGTTGGTGCTGGTGGGGTAGCTCCACAGGCGGCGGCGTGTGAGGCGGGGGCGGGGGCGGGGTGCTGCAGGGTTGGGGGTTGAGCCCTGTTGCCCTGGGGGCAGCTCCTCCTCCGGTGTAGCAAGGAGGTGCTCAGCTGCCTCCCGCATGGCATGGATCAGGGTAAGCCCTGCTCCTGCCGGGAGGGCTGGGTGGACCTCTGGCTGCTGCTGCTGGGGGTCCATGCCTGCATCGCCCAGGGTCTGTGTGCCTATGGCTCCTCAGATCACGTGCTGTGCAGGCTGAGTGTGTCTGGGAGGGGCCCTTTAAGGGAGCGGCGAGCTGTTGCCCCGGAAGTGCTAGTCCGCCCGGTGACCCTGTCTGCAGCTGTGCCTGGCATCCCTATTTCGATGTGTGCTACTTTGGCGTGTAGACGTTCCCTCGCAGCGCCTATTTCGATGTGGTGCTGCGCAACGTCGAAGTTGAACGTCGACGTTGCCAGCCCTGGAGGACGTGTAGACGTTATTCATCGAAATAGCCTAATTCGATGTCTCCAAATCGAAATAAGCTACTTCGATGTAGGCTTCACGTGTAGACGTAGCTTTTGTGTGCAGATGCTTCGTGGGTTTTGTCAACGAAACTCTCCAGTAAAGACATAGCCATAGTGTATGTAGATATATTCTTCAAAACTCGTAGGTATAATATGTGCCTTTAAACTCTTCAAATCACAAAAGGGTTATAAATAAACACATGCTACTTACCTAAACTTAGAAAAAGTGGCCTAGTAAATTAAAATTAATAGCCATCCTTGGTTTATTGCTTGGATAACAGTTTATCATATTGACTTAACCCCTGCCAACTATAATGCTTAGACTGGATAAACTTTCAGGAACTGAAATGCCAAATTTTAACAGCATGACTTGCTTTCCCCTTCTTTAACCCAAATAAATCAAGTGCCTGTGCCAGAATTCTAGCTAGGGATTATAAAGACACCACAGTTTATAATTAATTTAGAAGGCATTTCTTTAGGCACATTCTTCCATATTTTCACCTGAAAGGAAAAGTTTTCTCAAAAACATTAGTATGAGCATAAAAGTAAACTCATGCACAGTTTCAGAGGGATGCCACTGTTTTTTTCCCCAGAGTAAATGCTAGTGAACTAAAACAGTTCCGCAGTAAGTATGAGTTATTAGTAGGAAGACAGAATATATCATGTGTGTATGTATACACACACACACACACACACATGCACGCCCCAGGCAATTTCTATTAGGCTAATTAGAAAACAATTAGCATGAACAGAGTGATTTTTTGACACCATGAAGGCCTGAAAATTATAATGTTCATAGGAATTGAGTTCCTGAAAAACTGTCATATTGATAGCCCTGGACACAGGTGCCCTCTCTTTGTCCACAGAATTGGTGCAGAACATTCAAACAAAAGTGCAAGCTTCCTCAGCTTGCCTTGCTAATTGTCCTAAATCTTTGCCTGTAGAGTGCACCCTTATGGGTTAAATGGTAATTTAGTCTCATTGGCTAAGGTTACACTGATCCAAACTGTCAGCAGCAGTATGAAAATGGGGGTGTGTGTCTCAAAAATGCAAATGGATGCTCATTTGCATATTGGCTTGTCAGCAGAGGCTGCTTCTGGCAGGAAAAAAAGCAGTGTAAAAGTAGTTCTGCTGACAGAACCCCTTCGTCCCCCATCTGTCAGCAACCTCTTATGCCTGCAAAAAATCAGAGACTGCTGACAAAGTGGGGGCGTTGCCAGCAGAACCGTGTTTACACTGCTTTTTTCCTGCTGGCAGCAGCCTCTGCAATGAGCAGCCATTTGCGTTTTTGAGACCTCCCACATTTGCATACTGCTGCCAGCAGTCTGGGTCAGTGTAACTGTAGCCATTTATACCCACTCCCTCCAGGGGACTTTCCTGAGACATGCAACAAGTGCCACCTGGCATGACGTTTTTGTAGTGTGGCCACTTGACCATGAAGGATTGGTCAGCCCATAGCTCACCAAACAACCGTCGCATGGTAATAACATTTGGTCACCAGCAGAGGGAGCTGGACATGAACGGGTGATCTAGTAATGAAAATTTCTTTACCCTTTTATCAGTTTCCTGAGCCATGAGGACACATCTATCTGATAAGAAATGAGTCATCCTACCTTATCTACTTCAGCTGAAATGGTGTGTTTTGCTTTGTTGCACAGTCATCTAAAAAGGCCCAGGCCAGCAAGTGAGGGTGAGGAGGGAACAGGGCCTGGACAACCCACTTGATCCCTAGCCATGCCCCGCCCACTTTCACCAAGTGATGTAGCCCGGGTGACAAGTGAAGCCAGGGCTGCGGTGCCAGCAGCGGCAGAGGAAGCGGAGCAACACAGCAACAGCTCACTCTGCTCCTCTGGCTGTGTCGCTCTGCTCCCTGCCGGTGAGCGTGGACACAGTCCTGCCCCTGCTCCCTCCTGCTGCAGCTTGGAGAGCAGACTGAACTGCTGTACGTAGCTTCACTTCCCCTGTTGCTACAGCTGAATGTGTGCAGGGGCTGGATCCCTGCTGCTGGCAGCAGGCCCTCCTGCTAAATCCCCTTGATGTCCAGAGACTCTGGCCCTGTTGGCTGCTGGTCAGCCCCTTGCCCCACCTGGCCATGGTGTTTGGGGAACATGTGCCCCTCTCAGCTCTCCATACATCGCCCCATGCATTTTATCACCTGTCCTCATTTGTGGGGGACTGTGACATGGCACTCACAATTAATCTTACCAGAATCTGGCTTTTTGCTTGTAACATTGGATTCCCGTGATATGTTTGAGCCTATGAGAAATTTAGTAAAATCTTGGGCTGCTTCTTTGTCACCTGTGAGAGAAAAGAAAATAAAGTAAATGTACACATGACAAAAACGATACATAAAACTCATCAACAAATATGAGCTAAAACAAATATGAGCCTCATAACATGCAGCTATTTTCCATTGTTATTATGTTAACTGAACCTCAAAGTGAGCCACCTGCCATCTTTTAGTTCAAGGAAGAAGATATTGTCTGTGGCCCCAAAGAGGTGGAATTTTAGACACAGCACAATGAAGGGGACAAAAAACTGATGTAAGGGACAGTAAAAGCCAGAGCTGGCAACAGCAGTGAGAGTCCATGGTTACTCAAGAAGGCTAGTGCCCATTGTGACAGAGAAAAAGCTCGTTCCCTCATTCCAACACATAAAATATATGGACTCTATTAGCGGGCTAGCTCTTTTTTCCTCTGAGAAGACTCTTTCTTGAACCCCAATATGGAATTACTGGAGATACACCAAACCAAACAGAGACCATATTTGGATTACTGTAGGCAAAATGTGAGTAAAATTCAGTTCATACATAAAGGCCTGTCCTACTTGCAACTAATGTAAACAGATCTTTTGAAAAAGCCCGAAGTGTGTGGCGCAATAAAGATAAACATAACGATTTTTGGTATAATGTAACTGTTTTACACACTGACATTGAAGACACAGCCAGACTAATCTTAATATGTTGTTCCCTAACAGATGAAGCGCATTTACACATCCCACTTATTATTCAATGGTTAACTTTGGTTAAATGAGATAGAAGAGATTCATTGCAATTTTGTCACATTTATGGACAATCCATCCTGTATAGTTCTTCTTAATGAGCTCAGTATGTTATGTTAAAAATCACTAATCACAAGCTCTGTTGCAATTACCTTGCAAATGACTCAAAACACTGTGTTGTTAAAGTCAATTTGGATAACATGTCACACAAATTGACTAAACTGATATACCCACTGTCCAAACATGAAAACAGTCAAATGATTATCAATTTCTCCAACCTCACCATGACATTAGAACCAAAGATTTGATTGGTTTGACAATTAAGTGTTAGATGCACTATTCCAACAATACAAATCAGTTACCATTTTAATGTAACTTCCTGAATACAACTGATTTGAACTTCCTGACCTGGGTTTTGTGTTCTCAGGCCTATTTTCACTGCATGCATGCAGCGCATGGGAGTGATTCAATCAGACAGAATTCTTCTGAGTACACTCACTGCTGCATGCCTCCATCGTTATATCCCACAGACCATTTAGTGACCTAAAAATATGCAGTTGGACTCTCAGTGTTAGTCTGTCACCTCTGATTTTCAATAAACATACAACACGAGTGGCTCCATACTTTCAACTGGTTGGTGTTCCTATTTAGTGATTCCCTCTAGAAAAAATCCTCCCTCCATCCTCAAGTTCTTATCAGCCTTCTCATGTTTTGCCAGTGTGTTTCTGCACTGATTTGATTGCTTGAACTAAAAGACCATTTCACAATCTCAGAATTTCAGCTTTTGAGGTTAGTAAAAATAACATTTACTGACAATATCCCAAAGAAAACTCCATATCCACGTGCATTGCCCAAACAGGAGGCAGATCTATTACTCTCTTGCAATTCTGATGGTTCTCAAAGTCCTCAATACTTTCTGATTATATTATACATCTATAGTTACACACCACATAATTTTCTCTTGGACAATTAACAAATAACGTATTTCATTTCTCAAATGAACTGATATAAACAGACACATTCCCATTACTTAAATTTCTGGCTGACCTACTGAACCTCCTCGAAAATTAAACGTCATCATTTGGGGAGTCAGACATCCAGTAATCCTCACATCTGGGAAGGCATGATTTTTCTCAAATTGTGAGACAGTGATGAAAAAAGATGTGTTTGGACAATGGATTTTTTTTTAGTTTCAAAGTGCTCTAAAAAGATGGCTCAGCATTGTTACTCCCATTTTACAGACAGGGAAATGAGACATCTGAAGTGTCAAGTGACTTGCTCAAGGTCAAACAATGAGTTATAGTATTGAAAGACCTCTTTATGCGATCAAAGCAATGGATAACTCCCACACTGTAAACTAGGATTCAGAATGGAGCTCAAGGACAGGCACAAGAACCATTAACCGATCTGTGTAAAGATCACACAGTTCAATATTTGTCTCAAAAAGAAAAATATGCTGCAACTCATGAGATATCCGGTGTAACCTCTAAGCGTATACATATTTGATTTATAGCAGTAACTTTAGGCAACAGTTAAACCTATCTATTCTCTAAATTCTTCGCAGTTTTGTTTTATTCTAGCAGTAATGCAAGGACCTATAGTTTTCTGCCTCGTAAGAAGTTAGATTTAGCACATTTTTATGTTTAGATAAGTGTGAGAATGTAGAAATTTCCAGCCCTTGTCAAAAGGTTACTCTAACTGGAAAGGGGTCAGTGTGCCGATGCAGAATGCACTATTAACTGGTGTGGAATCTGAAGGCACAAAAACACAATGACCCTGTCAGACTGGACGTCCTGCTTTACCACAGAGGCAGGGGTTATCATGCAGTACTTCTCAGCATTCTAGCCCCAGATGCCACTTCTAGGAATTTGTCCCCAAGGACATGTAGAGACATCTCACACATATTCAGAGGGGTGTCTTTGTCTAACCCTCAATCAAATATGTGTACTCTCAAAATCTGAAGGCGCAGAAGTCTAGTTTTGGTTCTGGGAGGCCTGACCAAGGTGACGCAAGAAGGTCTATAATACCTGACAGAGAACAGCGTTAGGGAACATCCTCCTTCCTTAAAGCAAAGATCAGTCCTCTTCCTCAAAGAGAGGATTTTCTTCCTCACGCTCCTTTTCAAAAAAATATTTTCTGTTTACTAGTACTAGTACCTATTTAAATCTCTCAGTGTCCTTTGCTATAATAATCTGTCACCTCTCACCACCAGTGGAGTGTGGCTAGTCCTTCAACTCGTTGAGTCTTCAGGACAGAAAGAGAGTATGGTGTTTACATTTGCATACTCAGGTTGCACACTGTGTTACCACCTGGGGTGAGGTGGGGGGATTGAATCCCTCATGTGTGTATTGCCCTAGGCATTTTACCATATGCAATTTTACTAGCAATTGCAATAAAAATTGTTCTGCTTTAGTATTGCTTACAGTGTAACTGTGATTGCAGCGGGTACTGAGACTAACCTCCAGACATAGAGTCTTTTAGCTTGTAATATCTGCAGTCAGGGGTGCAGGGCAAACTTAGAGATTCTCAGGTCAGATTGGTGAGCTGACACCCAAACAATATTCCTAATCAAATTCCCAACTCCGGTCAACAAGGGGAAGTATGCTCCAGTTTACTATACCATCCCACAGCTAATAAATCAATACAATGCGGAGGCTCATTCACAAATCTACGCAACTATATCAAACAGAGTTAAACTAGGGCATCTTGAAGAAAACAAATCAATCTTACATGGCAACTTAAATGGTATATAGTTAGTCAGCAGGGAAAAATAAAGCCAGGGTTTCCAGGAGAAAGGCTGAAAGAGCCATAATACTGGCATGGCCATTCTGTTTTCCCTTTTGCCTGATTAAATGCAATTCAGAAGTGCAGGAAGTGTGGTTCTGTTCACTCTTCAAGGAGTTAGTGGTATTTGGACTACCCACCATTATGCCATTTGTCATAATATCTATCAAGTTAGTGTTAAAGTTTATCATGAGACATTCATCCTACCCCAAAGTTTTGAATAGGAACATGAATGGCCAATTGTATTTGCATGCGTGTTTACATTCTTCTCTTGACTTTAACCATGCTTCCTGGAAACACTCATGTAGCCTGGAATAACACTGTATCTAGAGCTCCACTCCCATAAACAGAGTTAAAGACAAATTTGCCAGGCTGGTAGGGTGAAGGCGTCCTCGCTCCAGGACATGGCCTCAGGCAGAAGGGGCTAGGCCTGGGGTTTAGCCTCCTGCAGCCAGCCCTTCAGTGCCACCAGGGATGCACTGCCCTGGGGCTCCAGGTGGGATCTGAAAGGCTTGGGGCTCCAGCTGCTGCTGAAGTGGCTGAAATGATGGGTAGGAGGCTCAGGCCCTTTTAATCACTAGTCCCCAATGCAGCTGCCTCCTTCCCCCTGCCTGAGCATGAAAAGAGCAAATTTCAATTTATTTACATAATATAAATGGATTTTTCCAGCATATGCAGTAGCGGGAATTTATAAAACAACTAAATCAACTACTTAAACATTTGAGTCCTGTCGAGTTTGAGCACACAGCTCTAGTTTTAAAGGTGAGGGGAAAAAGAGCAATACATATAGTGCACGGCTACTGTGACAGAACAGCCCGTTCAGTGCCCCTAAAAGGATACTGTTAAATTGTAGGAGAGTTGTTGAAACAAAAACAATATGCTAATACAGTGTGTGTGGTGCTTTAAATTGTCAGGATCAAATACTTATACATGAATCATTAAGAAAACCACTTTTCTCATTATGACGCAAGCTTTGTCAGTTAAGACAATAAGCATGGAATCAAATTCAAAGAAAATGATAGAAAAATGTTGCCTCACATTAAGAAGAGAATTTTAAAAAAAAAAGTTTATTCAAAAGGATGTTGTTGCCTGTGTCCCATTCTCAGACAATTTAACACCTGGCACCAGAGCCAAGAATGCAACCAGCCAAAAGGCTGAAAAAAGCCAGCCAGGAAGCCAGCCACAGTCTCAAATGCTGCTGGAAAAACACATTCCGCAGCTTGGAATCTGGATCCTTCAGCTGCCAAGCACACTCTGCATGGGGCAGTGTATCTTGGCACTGATGCGATAGCCCAGTGATGAAGAACTGGAGCAATCCAAGAACACCACCAGCAAGAAAGGCGAAAGAAGAAGAGCCCAACTGGTATTAGAATGACATACCAGCCAGGGTTCTTCAGTAATTGCACTCTTTATTCAGGGGACAAAAATTATGCCATGTCTAATGGCTTTACAAGGTACTATTTAAGCACTGTATAAGTAGGGACCTACTAATGTCATAGCCATGAAAAATCCATCACAGACTGTGAAATAAGCCCTTCCCTGTGCAGTCTAATTTTCACTTCTTTCTAGGAGCGCCCCATCAATGGAAGCTTTCTTCTGCTCTGACCAGGCAGTGGTGGGACAGGACTTGTCTCCTTCACAGCTGCTGGGAGTGATGAGAGACCACCTCCAGGTACCCCCCTGCCCTGGCGCAGGATGCTGTCTGGGACAGAGCAGCGGCCTGAGGGTCCTGCCACTATGTATGGGGGCAGGGGGCTCAGTGCTTACTGCAGCTTTGCAGAGAAAGCAATTTTTGTCCTTCCCAAGCTGGTGAAGGAGCCCCTAGCTGGGGCACACCCAGCAGCACAGAGGAGATGAGACCCACTCTACCTCTTGGAACCTCCTGCAGTTGCAGACAGCTCTGTGGTTGCTGCCTTCAGAGTCCTGCTTTGTGATGCCCTGCTCCATCTCCTTTTCGGTAAGGACCCCACAGTTACAATACCATGAAATTTCAGGTGTAAACAGTTGAAAACATGAAATTTACCAATTTTGAAATCCTATGGCTGTAAAAATGGCCATAATGAACCGTGAATTTGATAGGCCTTAGTATAGCCCCCGATTGGCACTACCAGAAAAATTATCATGTCTAAATGTTGCATATATAAATGCAGTAGCTTACACACTACTTAAGTAGTCCTTTGAAAAAAGAGTTAATATAGCAAACTTTATTAACAAACATAAAACTTTAATTGGCCATATTAAACATGTTCAAATACAAAAAAACATAATTCATGAATTTAATTAACTTTTGTCCATATTTTTCCAAAGGTGACCTCAAAAGTCAGCCAGCTGTTAGAGGAGAAATGGCACAGTACAATACCGTCATAGAATAAAAAAAGAGGGAATTTAATGGGGGCTCATCATCTTCAACGTCTATACATAAATGCAAGCAAGTCTGGGAAGTAACCAGGAAGAAATGGAAGCCTTAGCATACAAGGTCAACTATGAGTTAATTGGCATTACCGAGGCTTGGTGGGGTAAATCTCCTGACTATAATATTGGGAGAGGAGGAAACTTTGTTCAGGAAGTACAGGCAGGGGAAAAAAGGGAGGAGGTGTTTGCATTACACATCAAGATATATATTTTGTTTTGAGGTCTACAGAAAAAGTGAGGAGACAAGTTGAAAGTCTCTGGCTATGTCTACACTTGCCCCCTTTGACAGGAGCATGGTAATCAACAAGTGGGAGATTACTAATGAAGTGCTGTGCTGCATATGCAGCACTTCATTAGGCTAATTCTCCCCCGCAGCAACTTCGAAATGTCAAACTTCGAAGTGCGGGCATTCCGTGTAGCTGCAGACACTTTGAAGCGTCCGCGCTACTTCGAAGTGCCTTTACTCCCCAAAAGTTTGACACTTCAAAGTTGCCGCGGGACAGAATTGGCCTAATGAAGTGCTGCTATGTAGCACTTTATTAGTAATCGCCCATCAGCCTGATTACCATACCCCCTTCAAAGAAGCGGACAAGTGTAGACATAGCCTCTGTGTAAAGCTGAAAGGGGAAAAACAGTATGGTGTCATGGCAAAGTTCTACTACAGACAATCGTATTAGAAGGAGATAGAGGAGACATTTCTAGAACAACAGAAACATACAACCTGGCAGAAATGGTAGACTTTAATTAAACAGGGGGAAATGTATTTGCTGTGATGTGCTTAGATTACATTGGGGACAACTTGTTTCAGAAGGTGGAGGGAGTAACCATGCAGAGTTTTTAAATTTAATTTAACAAGGAGGGATCAGTTACAAACCTAAAGGAAGAAAGCAATTTGTCTGAAAGTAAATATGAAATTAAAGATTTCATGTTTTTAGGGAAATGAATGAGTGAGTGCAGAAGAAAAAAGATAATGGAGTTTAAAAATAAATTTTAACAAAATCAAAGAACTGGTAGATAAGGTCCCATGGGAAGAAAATCTACGGCTGCATCTCCACGTTCTCTCAAAAGATCTTTCAAAAGAAGCGGCCTCTTTCGAAAGATCCCATAGAGTGTCTACACACACAAAGTGTTCTTTCAAAAGTAAATCAAAAGAGTGTGGAGCTCCTTTTGATATTGCACTTCCTTTCCCATTTCAGGCAGAGCTCCCCCTTTCAAAAGCTTCTTTCAAAAGCAAACGTGCAGACACTCCGCATGCCCTATTTTTCAAAAGAGCAGTCCTCATGGGGTATAATTTTTAAATCCCTGGCCTGTTCTTTCAAAAAGAGTGAGGGCTGTGTGGATGCTCTCTTTCGAAAGAGCAGATTATTCTTCTGATCTGATTTTTTGTGTGTGGGTGCTCTCTTTTGAAAGAGATCTTCCAGAAGAGCTCTGTAATGTAGATGTAGCCTAAGAGGAGAGATCACATTCAGGAGAGATCACAGTTTCTAAGGCTACGTTTACACTATCCAGAAAGGTTGACCTGCTCTAGTATGGACATGCGAAATTGACCTCTCAGCGGCCACAGTTGACCCCTGTACTCCTTGCAAGACATGAGAAGTAAGGGAGATATGGATGGCCAGTATGGATATCTCAAATAGCATATCTGTAGTCAAATTACTTTACCCAGTGTAGATGTAGCCTAAGACAGAAAATAGGAAGGAACAACTACAAATATCCCAAAGCAAAGGAAAAAGAGGATTAACAGTATGGGGCAAAAATGGAGCAACTTAGTGACCTAAAAATGTGGAAAGGATTCCTAAGGATAAATACAAAAGAAGAGCACGAAACTGTTAGGACAAAATGAAAAAGGATAAGGCATGAAATTTGGCACACCAAGCAAGGGACTTTAAGCACAATTTGTAGATGTTCTACACATATGTCATCATCCAGAAAAAGGGATAAAGAGGAAAATAGATAAAAAAAAAATGTCCATTTCTTAGTGGGGAAGAAGCGCTAACAACAGGAGACAGCAAGCAGGCTGTAAGGTGTTTAAGGCTTCATTTGCTTCAATATTAACTAAAGTGGTTAATTATGACCAGATGCATAACAGAATTTATAACCACAGGCAAGGTTCATGAAACTATTTTCTCATCATACCCTTAGGCTGTGTCTACCCATGCCACTTCCTCCTGAAGAGGCATGGTAATGAGCAGCCTGGAAGATGCTAATGAGGTGCGGATATAAATTTCCTGTCCCTCATTAGTATATGGCCACATGATTCAGAGTCTGGAAGAAGCTCTTCTGAACTTCAAAATAGCCATGTAGACACACAGCCTGCAGGGATCTCCTTGGAAGGAAATCCTCCTTTTGCAAAATATTGAGGAAGAGGAGGCTTCCGATACAACTTCTTCTGGACTCCAAATCACGTGGCCATATGCTAATGAGGAGCAGGAAATTTACATCCATGCCTCATTAGCACCTTCTGGGCTGCTCATTACTATGCCCCTTCCGGCATGGATGCAGCCTTAGAGTGGTAGAGAATTTGATCCTGACTTTGAACACCATGACTGTAATTATACTGTGGCTCTTGTTTACATGAAATTAACTCAAATTGAAGCTACAATTGGGCCATGTATAAAACTGTCGGGAATAATAATCTTTCTATAGTGATGTTCAGTCATGGTGGGCACAAACTAAGCATCATAACATAATCAGAAAACAGTAAAATGAATTACAATATTCCAATTAGATAATTCACTTTCAAACGTAAGTGAAAATTGGTCAAACATGAATTCAGAGAACGCTATATGGATTCAACAGATATGCTTCTGGAGTGTTTTTCTTGAACATTCAAAAGTATTGCAGAGAAAGCATATACGTAATCATTACCTCTTGATGTCCCATCCTTTCTCATCACTTCTTCAGTTTTTGTTCTACCAGGTCCTGATGTTGTCTTGCTTACTGCTGCAGAAACAATTTAACATTAAATTGCTCAAACACTTATTAATTAAAAATTACCCCTCTCCACTCAAAACACGGCCTCTAGAAAATTAATGGCCTGTTGGTTACACAGGAAATGATATAATTAGCAGTACTGTAGCTCATGCATTTGATTAAAAAACATGCTATTATTGTCCACAAATTTTGTCTTGAAAAATCATTTTTTGTGAATATATGCAAATATTTTCTGAAAAACGGAAACTACCAACAAGGGATCGTTTTATATTCTTTTACTTCACAATCACAGAATGGCTAAAGAATCCACCAGCTGCAGAATTTGGTGACAGACTACAAGCTCTCATTGAAAAAATAATAAAGTTTATGTGAGCAAAGTCCCTCATAAAATTGTGGAATATGTTGAAAATCTAAATTGTTGGGTACTCTTAAAAATTAAATCTAGGATTTGTATTAAATTTAGAATTTACAAGTATCACAGAAGAAATAAGAACTGTTTACATTACTTATTTACATATTTATTAAATAAAAATCATGATCTTTTAGTTTACTTGAAGATGCTGTCGAAAATTCAGCGGACCATGTTGTTGCCATGCATTCTTAAGCAAAATTCCATATTTATTTCACTGGCAAATACTGCTTCAGAATCAGTGTTGATAAATGCTTCAACATGTCCCAGAAGTTAGGACAAGGCACTGCGAAACTGGGAGTCTGACATGAAATGTAATCTGAATTTGTCAAAGAACATGGGAGCTCTGATTATTACTCTCGGAGGAGTAGCCAGATTAGTCTGTAGTTACAGGACTTCTTGTTACTGGTTATTACTGTTAGTTAAGCAGAATTATAAGGCTCTTTCTAAATTGTGCTTTGCACTATGTAAACAGCATCTATATGTTGGAAATAATGAAACACATCTTCAAATAGAAAAAAAATTAGAAACCAGAAAGATTATCTGATTCAAAAAAATTTTAAGTAAAATGAGTAAAATTAGCAAAGGAAAGACTACATAAATAGACCTACTCAACAGAAAATATTAACTACTTAACAGCAATACTTAAAAAAGAAAGCTAAAAATAAGTGAAGCTGATTAATTAAGGAAATTTTAAAAGTATACTTAATTACCAGGTCTGGTCTGTGGCTTATCAGATATCTTGGGTTTTGCAGAAGTGAGATGCACTTTATGAGGTGCTGAAAGAAACAATCTGAAGTTAAATGCCAAGTTTGTAAGGACTAGCAAGGATCAAGGGAGACAGGCCCCGTCAGTGCACTAAAGCAAAATGGGCATGTGCCAGTTTTGTAATTTTCAACATATTAATTTAGCTGCACACTGAAAGGCTGTGATAGTTTGTTTAGCCATCAGATGTTAACTATAGCCAGTCTGTAGAGTCTGTTAGCTACATTCATGCTCAGTTTTAAGAGGAGAAGTCATGAATTATTTTACACTCAGTTACGCTATTGCATATGGCTACAGAGTCAGTTTGGCAGGGCATCTGTGACCATAAGAATTTTAATTAACATCTATAAAAACAAAAAGAGTCAAGTATTCCAGATAAAGGTGTGAAAGCTTTCAGAATCGCTCAAGAGAGGTCTGTAAGCAACATGAAGAAATTCAAAGCAATGAGAGCATAGGCTGGTGAAATAATACCATGTTTAAAAATGTGAAGTGTTGGCTATTACCCAGGGTAGCCTCTGTTTTCCCAAATGGTTCTGATATTTTAGGTTTAATGGTTTCTGTATGGATCATATAGGAAGCTGTAAATGTTAAACAGAAGTCAGTAGCAGCTGAGTTAATCACTATCATCTTATATCCAAAACACAGTTTAGTAGTCTCTACAGTTCTTTGTACCATAAGCATAGTTTGTCATTTGGCTGCTGAACCTACTAGCCATTTTGTGCTAGCAACACTGTATAATATTTTGAAGAGGGCAAGTGAAGAACATCTTTTTCAATATGAAACTATACAGGAAACATTTAAGCAGAATGTCATTGCTCATCTTGGAAAAAGTACTACAGGCCAAATATTTTATCTGAAAGATGACTGAGTCTATTAATATTTGGCACTTCTGTAACAGTATCCATATGAGAAACAAACACTAAGTGTAATGCATTCATGTTAATAAGTCATATTGATCACCGTGAGGCAGATAGTAAATTTGATTGTACGGAAAAAATGGTTACTAACTTTCATAGCTGTTGTTCTTCAAGATGAGTTGTTCTGTTTATTCCAATTTAGATTTGTGTGCACCCTGTGCACAGATGTTGGAAACTTTTCCTCTAGCGTCCTATGTATGCCCCTGGAGTAACACCAGTATATGGCACTATAAATGAACCTGCTGACCTGCCCCTCCCTTGTTCCTTCTTGCCAGCTATATTCCAACAGAGGGGAAGGAGAGTGTGTACTGGAATAACATGAATTTTTGATATCTTGAAGAACAACAGTTACGGGAGGTTAATAACCATTTTTCTTCCTTGAGTGTTTGTTCACATCCATTCCAATTCAAGTGAATCCCAAGCTACTATGCGGGAGAGATGCTCTAGAGACTGCAAGACTGCCCTGCCTACAGCAGTGTCATTGCGGGCCTACTGATAAATGGCACAATGGACTATGAATGTATGAATAGAGAACCAGGTGGCTGCCCTGCATATGTCCTATGCATGTCCTATGTCCCATATGAATGGGAACCTGGGCTAAGATAGCCATAGAAGAAGTGAATGCCATCACAGAATGTGTGGTAAACACCAGTAAGGGAATACCAGCCAGTTCATAGCATTTATGGATGAAATCCGTAATCCACAAAGAGATTCATTGAGAAAAAACTGGAAAGCCCCGATGCAGTCTGTGACTGCAACAAAGATCTACAATGACTTTCTAAAGGGCTTCATGTGATCAATATAAAGAGCAGGTGCTCTAAGCACATCCAGAGTGCAGCAGCTGCTGCCTCACATCGGTATGTATGTGGATTTGAAGAGAAAACAGGGAGACAGAAGTCATGACCTAAATGAAAATGTGACATCACTTTACGGAGAAAGGCTGGGTGAGGTCTGAAATATACCTTGTCCCTGGGAAAATATATAAAGTGGCTCGGATGTGAGTGTCCAGAGCTCTGAGTCCCTTCTAGTAGAGGTGAGAGCCACTGGGAAGGATACCCTCCATGAAAGGTAGAGGACGGAGCACGTAGCTAGAGGCTAGAAGAGTAAGTGCATTAATCTGGATGAGACAGACGTGAGGGAAAGATCTCCCCAAGTCTTCAAGGGGTTTACAAAAATCAAGCACACACCTTCCCCCAGTGAAATGCTGGAATGGCTGTTGGGAAGATACAGTTTACCCTTGTTACTTCAAAATGAGTAGATAACCCCGGATGAAGGGAATGGAAGCTTGAATGAGGGTTACCTGGCACTCCTCAAACCAGCACAAGAACCTCTTCCACTTAGTGAGGTAAGTGGCTCTAGCAGATGGCTTCCGACTGCCTAACAGGATTCTCGAAGCCTGAATGGAGCACTGGAGCTGTGTGGGGTTCAGCCATTGAGCTCCCATGCCATTAAGTGCAGTGACTGGAGGTCCGCGTGCAGGACGTCAAGAGGCAGCACTAAGGCTGAGTTCACAGACAGCCGTAGGAGTGTCATGAACAACTGCTGGTGCCACCACGCTGACATCAGAAGGATGACCCTGGCCTCATTCCTTCAGATCTTGAGGATGACTTTGTGGATCAAGGAAAGCAGGGGAAAGGCATATATTAGCTTTTTCTTCCAGTACAGCTTGAATGCATGCATTAGGGACCTTGGATTTTGACCGTGGAATGAGCAGAAGAGAGGGTATTTCTTGTTGGCTTCTGATGTAAACAGATTGACTTGAGAAATTCCCCAGTGGTGGAAGACGGATCGGAAAACATCATCCCTCACTGACCATTTGTGCGTGAGAAACAACCTGATGAGGCAGTCCACCACTACATTCTTGAACTTTGGAGAGGTAAGAAGCCTCAAGGAATTTGGAGTGGGCTATGTAGGACTCTCAGAGAAGGAGTGCTCTTGGCACCATGGCGATGACCTTCCATGACTCTGCTTATTGATATAAACAGTGTCTGGCAATGCTGTCATGCTGTAACCTTGCACAGTGGTGTGAAAGGTCTGACAGGCCGAACAAAATCCGCTCAGCTCCTTGATGTTGATGTGGAGGAGCATCTCATGGCCCAACAATCTCCCCCGGATTAACAAGCCCCCTAAGTGCACTCTCCAACCAAGGTCCAGCATATCTGTAGCTAATATCATCTTGGGCTGGGGGGGGCCCAAAGGGGACATCTGCACAAATGGCCAAAGAGGTCCATCCACCGCATCAGCCTCAGGAGTATATGTCAAGGAATGGTCAGAAGCAGATTCAGGACATCGTGGCCAGGCTGGTACATTGAAACGAGCCATGCCTGGAGTGGCCTCAGTTTCAACCTGCTATGTGCAACCACCTAAGCGCAGGCTGCCACGTGCCTGAGAAGGCTCTGGGACCTCCTGACCATTGTTGTGTGGGCAGCTTGTCAGGACTAGATGAGGCACACTATGGCTCAGAATCTCAAGTCCGTCAAAAGGCTCTTGCCACCCTGGAGTCGAGAACTGCTCCTATGAACTTTATTCTCTGGTTAGGAATGAGTGTGGACTTCTCCAGGTTGACAAGGTTTCCCAACCATTGAAAGGAGATCCTGATGAGGTGGAGGTGAGTCTCCACCTGCTTCCTAGAGTCACCTCTCAACCATCAATCATCAAGGTAAGGGTACACATCCACACGCTGTCTGTGGAGGAACACGGCCACCATCGCCATGTATTTGTGAACACACAGAAGGCTGCAGAGGGACCAAATGGAAGCACCATGAACTGATAGTGGATCAGACTCCCCATGAAGTGAAGAACACGTCGGTGTGGCTGACAGATGGTAATATGAAAATAAGCTTGTCTCATGTCAAGGGCTACACACTAATCCCCTAGATCCATGGAAGTAATAAAAGAATTCAGGGAAAGCATGTGGAACTTCGGCTTCAACAGAAACTGTTAAGGCTGTGAAGATCTTGACTGGGCATGAGGGCCCCTTTCGATTTTGGAAATTAGAAAATAGCAGGAATAATACCCTTTTCCCCTGAACTCCTCAAGCGCCCCTGTGGCCTGGAGTGAGTGTACCTACTGCTGGAGGAGCTGCTCATGGGAAGGGTCTCTGGAAAGGGATGGGACAGAGGGCAGGGAAGGGGAGGGAGAAAACTGGAACACATATCCCGTGTCGACCATACATAAGACCCACTAGTCAGAAGTAATAAGGGTCCATGCTCGGGGAATGAGGATAGGGAGTTGCCAAAATGGGGGTGGGGCAGGAATCCAGTGTAATGAGTGATGCACAGTCCTCAAATGTCACAGAGAGGTAGCTGTGTTAGTCTGTATCTTCCCAAAACAAAAAGGCAGCCCTGTATCACTTTAAAGACTAACAGTCCTCAACTGTCTCATCAAAACCCTGGCTTGGAGCCATGCTGGGACTTGGTCAGGCCTAGGTTATGGCCAGATGACTAGAATGGATTCTTGACTTACTGTTCCTGCTTCTGCACCGGTAAGAGCCCTGGCAGTGGCAGGACTGTTAGTAGTGCTGAAGCTGTTGCTGCTGTTGGGATTTAAAGGGCTAGCACTGTGCAGTGGGAGTGTGAATTCCCAAAGAGAATACTGGGGCCCTGCTGTCCTTTAGGTTATGGAGACTTACATTATCAGTCTGTTCGGTGAACAAGCCCATGCTGTCGAATGGTAGATCTTGCAAAATGCATTGCAAGACTGGGCCCATGCCAACCTCTGCATAACTATTCCCACTGAGAGAGCACTGACAACAGAGTCGGAAGTGTCCAAAGAGGCCTGGAGGACTGTCCTTGCCAAAGTCTTCTCCTCCTCTACTAGCGCAGCAAACTCTGCTCAACAATCCTCTGGCAGAAGCTCCTTGAAGTTCAAGGTGGCATCACAGGTATTGAAACTGTGCTGGCTGAGGACAGCTTGCTAATCATAGAATCATAGAACACTAGGACGGGAAGGGACCTCGAGAGGCCATCGAGTCCAGCCCCCTGCCCCAATGGCAGGACCAAGTACTATCTAAACCATCCCTGATAGACATCTATCTAACTTGTTCTTAAATGTCTCCAGCGATGGAGATTCCACAACCTCCCTTGGCAATTTATTCCACTGTTTGACCGCCCTGACAGTTGGGAACTTTTTCCTAATGTCCAAACTAAACCTCCCTTGCTGCAGTTTAAGCCCGTTGCCTCTTGTTCGATCCTCAGAGGCCAAGAAGAACAAGTTTTCTCCTTCCTCCTTATGACTCCCTTTTAGATACCTGAAAACCGCTATCTTGTCTCCCCTCAATCTTCTCTTTTCCAAACTAAACAAGCCCAATTCTTTCAACCTTTTTTCATAGGTCACATTCTCTAGACCTTTAATCATTCTTGTCGCTCTTTTCTGGACCCTCTCCATTTTCTCCACATCTTTTTTGAACTGCGGTGCCCAGAACTGGACATAATACTCCCAGCTGAGGCCTAACCAGTACAGAGTAGAGCAGAAGAATGACTTCTCGTGTCTTGTTCACAACACACCTGTTAATGCATCCCAGAATCATGTTTGCTTTTTTTGCAACAGCATCACACTGCTGACTCATATTTAGCTTGTGGTCCACGATAACCCCTAGGTCCCTTTCTGCTGTAGTCGTTCATAGACAGTCTCTCCACATTCTGCATGTGTGAAACTGATTGTCTCTTCCTAAGTGGAGCACTTTGCATTTGTCCTTATTAAACTTCATCCTGTTTACTTTACACCATTTCTCCAATTTATCCAGATCATTTTGAATTATGACCCTGTCCTCCAAAGAAGTTGCAACCCCTCCCAACTTGGTATCATCTGCAAACTTAATAAGCGTACTTTCTATGCCAATATCTAAATGACTGAGGAAGACATTGAACCTAACACAGACCCCTGCAGAACCCCACTTGTTATACTTTTCCAGCAGGATTGAGAACCATTAAGAACTACTCTCTGGGTACAGTTATCCAGCCAGTTATGCACCCACCTTATAGTAGCCTCATCTAAATTGTATTTGCTGCTGGAGAAGGCCCGCCATGTACACTTTGTGCCCAAATATGTCAAGGTGCTTGACCTCCTTGGCCCTGAGAGCTGGCACTGGCTGGCTCTGGCGTTCTCACTCATTCACTGTTGAGATGACCAAGGACCAGGGAGGAGGTTGGGAGTACAAATGCTCATAGTCCTTGGAGGGCACATAGTACTTCACTTCCAGCCCTTTTGCTGTCAGTAGATTAAAAGTCTGGAGTCTGCCACGGGGCCAGATTGTTCTTTGACACCATCTTTGTGAAGAAAAGGCAACACTGAGAGTCCTCCAGGGGTCAGGATGTCCACCATGGGATCTTCTACTTCTGCTGCCTCCTCTGTCTGAATGCCCATAGATTGAGTAGAGCAAATCAGTTCTAAGGACACCTCAGTTCACATAATCTTCTGGTTGAGGTGATGGCAACTACCTCACATAAGCGGATCAAAGAAAAAGAGGGCTGTGGCTCAAATGGAAGCCTTGTTAATGCAGAGAGACCAGTCTGATGCTTCATCACAGCAGGGAAGGTTCTAACCTGACAGGAAGGTTCTGAATCCAGGGTGACCATCCTGAACTTCAATCTGCAGATAAAGACACTGAGCTGTTTGAGATCTGAGTCTTCATCCTCTATTTTGGGAGATGAGGAATTGTTTTGAGTAAATACTCTTTACCTAAATACTCTTTGCCCAGTGTTGAGGGGGTGCCAACATTATGGTTCCCAGATGAAGATGATATTCTACTTTTTGAATTAGCAACCTCTCGTAAGAGTGATGCCTGAAAAGGGAAGAGAAGGGCTTATGATGGGGGAGGAGAGAGGAACTCTATGCTGTAGCTAGTGTGAATGATGTCAAGAACCCATTTGTCAGTCTTTATTATCTGCATAGCTCGTGAGAAACAAGCTAGATGACTACCACGCTACGTATAAGAATTTGACGAGGACACCTAGAAAGATTTGCAGCTCTTGAAGGTTCTGTCAAAAATGTTTCCTCGCAGGGCTTTCAGAGTCAGAAGGAGAAAGAGGGGGGGAACGTTTGCTTGCACGTCTGCTGCATCTTCTGCCACTCCCATGGCAGTTCGTAGCCCCTCTGATGATAAATGGGTGAGATGTCAGTTGTTACATATACTGATGTGCCTGTGGAATTTCTTCCATGGTATTGCAGAGGGTTGCCTTTGAGGCCTTCAATGAGTGTAATGAATTATCAGTCTTCTCACCTGAACAGCTGGTCACCTTGAAAGAGAAAATCCTCCACTGTAGATTAGATTTCTCTGAGGACTGAAGCCTTGATACTCTACACCTGACAATAGCCATCACTTGTGGGGCAGTGTCCACTGCATGAACTGACACTTACAGGAATGATTAGGTAATCAATATACCTTTTTCAATGAGTACTTAGAATTCCACTCTAGCCGACTGCAGGAGCATGTTAGTAAATTCTGTAAACTTAAGAGTAATTCACAAAATAGTGTTCAGATATAAATGCCTGGCAATTTGCTATACAGAATTGCAGACTGATTGAAGTAAACATTTTTCTCACAAACAGGTTCAAAGATTTAGCTTCTTTATCAGAAGGGATGGATCTTTGTTGAGGCTGCCTGTATCTTTTAGCAAATGCGTGGTCTACGAGTAAGGTTTGAGCAAAGTGTGTGAACAACATGATAACAAAAAATGTTTGGTATCAGGCAGATGTCGACCATATTGGAATATGAATTGGGATCATCACTTGAAAAAGAATAATCCTGGAGTTTCAAGTACAAATCTAAATGAGATTAGCATTTGTTGTGTGCTTACCAAGACTAATTTTACTTATGGACATGCATGCATTATTTTTTCCACAATGGGAGCATAAGATGCATACTTCAGGACAGAATGTGGCTCAGTTTCTGAGTTCTCACTCCCAAAAAGCACAAGAGTAGGGTACTTGGGCTTCTGAGCACAACCAAAATGTTCCGGGAATACAGGTTTCTAGGCAATATTGTACACCACTTTTGGCCTTAAAATGCAAAACTCACTCATCTATTTCAGAGATTGTTAACAATATCCAAACACTGAATTAACTGAAAAAAAACAAATTACCAGTTTTCAACTGTGGATTTTCTGTAGTTAGAACCATTTGAGGCTTGAACGAAACCTGGTATGTTTCATTTGGAACTGAAAGTGAAAACATCAGAATTTATTAAATGTAGATCATGTTTCAAAATTGGATGCTACAAATTAAATTCAAGGAAGAGGAGGATTAAAATGCCATTTGTGTAGTCCAGAGATGACAAGGTGCAGTCCCACAAACCTGGCTGAAAATCATGCTTTAACTGAAAATGTAATTGTTGATACTAGGAGATTGCAAAACATTAACAAGACAGGCAACAGAAGATTAAGCAGGCTAGGGTAAAGCTTTGTAGATGACAGTCCATTCTTGGGTGTGAGATGTTTGTTCCTAGAAAGAACAGCAAACAATCTGACTGGAAAATCAGAAGCAGTATTTTGTGTGAGCCCTAGAGCATGACCAAAAAACAAACAAAAGACAGAAAATTATTGAAGGTTTAGTTGTTGATTAAAGAATAATTTCAGTCATCTTCCAAAAGCAAAAGGGAAAAGGTGAGGACAAAACTGGCAAAAACATCTTGTTATCCAGTAGTAACAAAGAGGTAGTTGTGTTAGTCTGGATCTTCACAAAACAAAAAGCAGCCCTGTAGCGCTTTAAAGACTAACAAAATAATTTATTAGGTGATGAACTTTCTTGGGACAGGCCCACTTCTTCAGAAAAGGTCATCACCTAATAAATTATTTTGTTAGTCTTTAAAGTGCTACAGGGCTGCTTTTTTGTTTTGTTACCCAGTGCCACTTTGGACCTATCAACAAAATGAACTGTTATAAGGTTCACAGATCTCAGCTACATTGTTTTTGGAGCAGTATGAAATAAAATATTGATGGCATTCGGGACAAATGCAAAAATCAACTGAGTAGTGTGTGATGTTGGGGAAAAAAAGAACAGCTTTTTTTTTTAAACAAGATATAAGAGCAGTCTAATTAAACAATTGCCAGATACAGAAAGTTTGTTTTCCAAGTACTTAATAAAAAAGAGTTCACATGTATAGAAAAAATGCTTTTATTATTTCCTGTATATTTTAAATTTTCTCACCTTTCTCTTCTCACAAACACTCTTTGTAGTCAATCTAACAATAATGCCCATTGATGCAATCACTGATAGACCTAGTCAGCTGATTCCTCAACGTAAGAATGATTAGGTTACTTGTACAATATTCCTCAAAATCATCCTTAAAGAAGGTTAACTTTTTAGTTAACTATGTGTTGCAATTTTTGTTTGTGAGGTACAACAAAAATGTGCAATTGTCTTCAGAACAGAGTTATTGATTATATTCTCTCCCAGTGTTAGAAGACTGAGAAAAAGGGAAAAGATTAAAAATGATGATGCCTATCTCAAGAGCAAATATAATTGACAATTCAAACATTAGTCTTTTAAATTTTAACAACGCCTCTTTTTCAAAAAAAAGTTGGCCTTATTTTGTAATCCAACTACTACTGGATGTTTGGATGGTTCTAAGACCTGAGTTCAGAGACTGGTTAAAAAGGCAAGAAAGGACTTACTATTCTCGGTTCCCTTTCTCACAATAATTTCCATAAGAAGAGAAGAGCTTCAATGGTACAATGAAGGCTGCTATACAAATGCATATACTGTGTTAAATGGGTTAAAAACAAACCCTGGATATTACTTAAGTTCAAGTTCTTTATTCTTTTATCAACAATAACTGTAGCCAAATGGCTGACTTGCTGTGGAAATGCCTGCTTTTCACAAAGAGAGATTCAAGTCACGCTAGCCCTTTCAGTGTTTCAGTATTTAACAATTGACTGTTGTGTGCACAATTACATAAAATGGTCATAACATCCTTCAAGAGTCCATGTTTGTCATATCATTAAGGCACTACTTAATGGCAGGGTGTGTTATCTGAGGTAGTGCCACAATAACATTTGTAAAGACAGTAAGTCTTTATACTGAGTTACAGAAATAACGCAATTACCAGGTTTAGTCTGCAGTACTTCTGGCCTAACAGATGCTTTGGGTCTGGATGGCATGAGTCGTATTTCCTTTGGAGCTGAAAGAAAGGAACAGTATTATTATTGTATTCTTCAGGAATATAGTTCAATGCCATGTTTAGTTCACAGAAATACAAGCCTGCAGTGAAGACAATAACAATTTCATGGTTTCTGTAAGATGAAATAAAATGACTGCTCAAAAAGAAGAAAATTAGAGTACTGTGTTGTGGATGACGATGTCAAATGGCCTAAATTCTGATACTCTTAGAAAACAGGACCACTCTGTTTTGACAGATAGATAAGAAATAAGAAGTTAATGGTGCTTTCAAGCAGGCTTAATAGAAACAGAGATAATTTTTAAGACTGAGCTGTGAGTCTTCCATGGCAAAGAATGTGAATAAATGTAATAGACTGAGAGTATGAAATGTTGCAGCATGAAATAACTTTTCAGGGCAGGTTTTCAAGAAAAGTTGCTTTTGGTAAAAAGGGAAAAATGACATATAACAACTTCAATAAGGAAACTTCTTTACCCACTGTAGTCTTTGGCTGTTTGGAGGTGACAGAAGGTTTTGTTATAAGTGGCTGTGGGGACGTTTGACGTATTGCTGTTGAGGAAAACGCAAAGACTCTTAGAGGCTAAAATAAAAAAGAACTGATGAATTTCTGTTTTGCATACGCTTGATATAATAAAAAAACTGCAATGGAAATAGGTAGGATTTAGGTTATCAAACCAATAGCCTTGCCCCCTCCTTTCCTCAAATGGTCAAGTTACAAATTATAGGATAAAACAGTATCAACTGTATTGGTTGATGGTTTACAGAAACAGCATGACTAAAATCTTGCCAGTAGCTTCTTCCTTTATATTTGTGCTGTGACAGAGACATCAATATACCCATTTAAAACTGTTTTTGTTTTAATATACAGGTTGAACCTCTCTAATCTGGAACTCTCTCGTCTGGCAACATCTATATCCGGCGTGATTTTCGTTAGCCAGATGTAGCATGCATGTGGCCAAGTTTCCCATGGTCCCATAGAGTTTGTTTGCGGCCTACAGTTCTGGCCCTCAGTGTTCTGTGCTGTTGTTTAGTTCTATTTTACTCCTAATTGTCTCCTAAGAGCCCAGTAAGCAGTGGAAGTGTTGGTAATGCTGCTAGATAATGCTGACCTCCAGTGGTCTGGCAAATTCTCTCATTTGGCACCAGTCAGTCCTGAGTGTGCTGGATTAGAGAGGTTCAACATGTAATACTACTAAGCTCTTATCTAGCACTTTTAACTGGTAAACCACAAAGTATTTTACAAAAGAAGTAATTATAATTATTCATGTTTGGGAAGAGTAAAACACAGAAAAGAGAATGATGCAGCTATTCAAACCTAAAAATACCCCAGATCTTCCAATACTAAAACAATGACAATCAATAATTTGCCATTCTTTGAAAATCCTTTGGGAGTAAGTAATAGTGAAATGGGGGGTCACCCTCTGCTTTTCAGGTCTAGAAATCCATCAGCTTTAAAGTACAGTGGGTCCGATAGCCACCATGTGCCCCAGGGCAAAGTGGGAGGGCAGCCCGGCTCTCCAGCAGGGCTTAGGGCAGTCAGCCCTTAGCATCACTCAGGCAGTGGACACTGCTTCCCCTCGCTCCCCAGAGCTGCACAGAACGATGGAGAAGTGTTCCCACAGCATTTCAAAGGGGCCCAGAGCTCCAGGCCCCTTTGCAACAGCCCCCTTCCCACCGCCTCCTTGGTGGGCTTGTTAAAATACTTCTGGTTCCCATATGCAAAGGTGTTCATTTTGCAACTGTTTTCTCCAGCAAAGCACAACTAACTAAACTGACTAGAGTTGCACAGGAGTAACTAAGGAGAAATGGACTGAAAGCTTTTGAAAAGCAAAACACTAAATGAATGATTAAACCTCCATATACAGAATTACTAAAAATGACTCAATTACCAGCTTTAGTCTGTGGCATTCCTGGCTTGATAGATGTTTTTACTTTAGTAGGAATGAACTGTTTTTCACTTGAAGCTGCAATAAAAACAAACAAACTTGGACTACAACTACATTTTTTCCCCTAAGGAACCACATTGTGATTGTAGCTTATGAGAAAATATGCATCCAATTGTATGCAGGGCAAATTATGCAAGAGCAATGCTGAAAATCACTTAGTATGAACACTCCACAAAACCAGATAACGATAGGATGAATTTTGTTTCAATGATAACTGCCATCTATAAAAAGAATGGCATTCCCAGTGTCAAGAGAACATCCACCTTTGAATGAAACAGCTGAGAAAGTTGATAAAAGAGACACAACACATGATAATGTAAAAAGGCTGCTCAAGCTACCCTTAACAAAAGATAATGTATTCAAACACTACTGGTCATATTCTTCTTCTGCATGCGAACACTTGAGGATAGAATTTGACCCCATGTAATTTTTCTGTAGTTCCCCTGCACCAAACTGGATTTATGAATCAGCTTCCCAAATCCAGCACATAAAGCTACTCATAAGACTGTCCATGCTCCATCAGGCCAAAGGTCCATCTAGCCCAGTACTGTATCTTCAGTGCCACATGCCCCAGCTGGAATGAACAAATGCTGAACAGGCCACAGAAGCTGTTTTGTGGCTAGCTAGTTCGATCTAAGTGATCCATTCCCCATCGCTTATGGGAAACAGGCCAGGGACACCAACCCTGCCCATCCTGGCTAATAGCAATTGATGGACATATACTCCCTGAATTTATCTCATTCTCTTTTGAATCCTGTTATAGTATTGTCTTCATGACATCTTTTGGCAAAAAGTTCCACAGACTGACTTTGCATTGTGTTCTTTAGTTTTAAATCTGCTGCCTATTAACTTCATTTGGTGACCTCTATTATGAGAAGGAGCAAATAACAGCTACCCATACATTAAGTGATCAAGCGGACCCTACTACTATTTACCAAAAGTTCTGTAATGTGCACACCACAAAACTGTTAGAGCTTGGTAGCAGACTTGATATGACCAGTATGTGCTTGGCAGGCTAATGTGTTGTAGAGTTACATTCCAGTTTTTTGGGCATTAACTCTTTGTGTGGGCAGACTCAAAGACTAAGAAGTATCTCTATTCAAAGAAGTCTTAGAGGCAAGTCTGCTATCTGACAATCTCATAAAACTCACAGAAAGTACAACACACCAGCTAGACCAGACTGTACAGTTATCAAACATCAATTCTAATAAGAGGTCTTTCAAAAATTAAAATAGTGGAATGTATGACAGCTGTTTCCCGAGACAAATGAAACAAAGCAGGATTAATTTGTTCCATTTGTTATTAATTCAAAACTTTAAACTGGGCTGAAGGGTGCTGCTTACGCTGATACTAAAAAAAAAACTGTTCATGTGAGGAACAGCAAAAAAACCAGTGTGCTCTGTGCCAAAGGACAAGAATGCATCTAGAAGAGTCAAATTGGTGGTTCCATTTAATGACATAAATGAAAAAGAACAAAACAAAGTAGCTACCTATTGAATAAATATTATTACCCTGTGTTGTCTTTGCTCGCTCAAGAGTGTGAGGAGTTGTAGCAGTGACTGGCTCTTGGAGGGATGAAATGATTCCTGATGGAAAAAATGTAGATAATTCCTAAGAGGGATGAAGGGACTCAATGACACTACACAATTTATACCACAGGAGGATCTGGTGCACAATGTTTTACAAACATTTGCAGCGAGCGTTTACGATTAGAGATTTACAAGGCATAAGTTGCTTCTCTTTCAGGCTTCATTTAAAAGAGTTTTGAGGGGTTTTTTTCCCTAAAGAGAAAAATAATTGAACATGGTGACACTATACTCTACATTCAGATATACTGTCACTTCTTCATCTGCAAATTCTCTGTGGTAGACTTGATTTGCAGATACATCTATGGTCGTAGAAAATAAAGATAGACTGACCTAGGCAGCAAAATTGAGATCAAGATCCAGATTTCTCTGAAGGCTGACAAGCAATTCAATCCAGTGTTTTGGTTCACTACCCCATTACTACAAACAATCATGCTGTGCACAAGGGGTATATAGCAGAACTTGCAACAATACCTAAACACACGTACTAATTTTCCCATGGTACGGTTAAATAGTCTTAAGCTTTATAATAGTTGTTACAATAGTTTCTGCCTTGGGAGCAATTTTTTCACCACAGAGGCACTCCTACCAAAAATTGCAGGTTTGTCAAACCTGGAAATTTTCACAGTGGTGTCAATTCTAATTAAAATCGTTGGCTTTCCAACAGAGAGTTTCCAAACAAAAATTCGGCTTGCAATGTTATTGTGGTTTGGTTTCATGCTTTAAAAACCAACCAACCAAATAAACAAACAAAAAGAAACCAAAAGGGAACGTACTAAGTCAACATATCAATTTGAAATGAAAATTATCATTTCTTTTGACCTAAATTGCATAATTTTAGATTATTTGGTGTTATTTTATTATTTTAGTATAGAAGTGCCATTTTAAGTAAAACACTTGTTATTTCTTGAATGATTATAAAAATTCATTTCAAATTGCTCAGACTTTTCATGGGAAAACTGAAATTTTTCAATAGACAAATTTTGAAAAAATATTTTTCCTCTAACACTTCTCTCAGGAAGAATTTTGGTTTTTCAATTGCTTCTGGTTAAAGCCTACACAGACAATGCAAAGGAGTCTAGAGAGAAGAAAGAATCAGTGATGGTGGAAAAGGTGTTACATAGCAAAGGATCAGAGCGAGATATACATGTCAGCACAGTGTTAGTATTTCTCATATTGAGTACATTTCTGTCCTCTCTGAGAAACTGGGCCAGCCTTAGAATTCTATCAATACAATTTCTCACGCTTTATATATCTTAGATGTTAATACAACAGCTCTGATCAGCAGAACTTTTAATACAAGTTTTTCTTTTAAATTTTAGTTTTCAGCACAAGGTCTGCCATTTTGTACCTAAACTTAAATATTCTAGTTTTACTATAAGAGAAGTAACAGATTACGTACACAAAACAATGGTAGAAGACTCTTATTTAATTTATAAAATTAGGACATGCCATATTCATGGTTTCCTGTGCAACACAATTCCTGCCCCTTTGTTTGTCCATTCTGTTCTCTAAATCAGACCGGGATCATATGGAACAAATAGTCATCATATAATTAAAGACTGAATCACAATACTTGTACATAAGGGGGCAAAATTAAGGCTTTATGGATAAGCACAAATCTTACACTTCCTAACCTTTCGGTACATCACTTTTCAGGTTAAATAACATTCTTTTAATATGTTTTTGTGTAATTTCCTACTTTTTTTCCTCCCAAGAGGAAAAAGGTAAAGACAAATTCTATTAAGTGCAACTGTGACAGCCTATCTTCATGCCATCAGCAACAGGATTTGATCCCTGAATCTTCACCACCGGTTTCTGTCATTGAACTACAGGATTAACTACACTAGCTTGCATCTAGAAAAGGCTGCTACCTCACCTCAGAGAGTGTAGAATTGGTCACACAGGCATCATATGCTGGTTCCAGAGGTGACTGAAGGGAGCCTGGCCTGCCTCTGCTCTCTCTGTTTCCTGCCCATCCTGTCTAGGGTTGAGGTAGCTCTTGTCTTACATTATAATCTAAAGTGAGGAGATATAAGGGTTCTGGATTCCTGTAAACAGCAGGTGTGTGGTGAGCCTGGCTCAGTTTTTTCTCCATACAAACACACAGCCCACTGCTACAGCTGTTCTGGAAGTCTCCAGATGATCCCAAAGCAGTGTGCTCTACTGCTGGTGTTTTGGCACTAATATGAACAGGACTCTTTGAACTATATGTTTGTTTAGTTGTTATTTCAGCATACTGCCAAAATTTTACTGAGGAATGCAACTGACCCAAAAGAAATGACTTTTTTTTAACAGTTTATACCTCAGCTGACTCTGAAAGCACATTAATGAGACAAGAGAACCACAACTTCCCTAATCTGAGGCTTTCTTCTCTACCAGATTCCAAAGGCATCCTACGAACAATGGAAGTGTCACAGTTCATTAAATATAAATTACAAGTGTCTTTTTATAATAAAACATGTTAGGCAACTTAAATAAAGGAATTGGTACCAGCTCCCCAGGTAGCATGGTAAGGATGCTATATCACACCAAAATCAACTGCTTGTTTTCATCAGACTCACTGTTTAGTTGCATTAAAATTGAGTCTTCTTTAGCTACAATGATAAAATTCTAGTAGCATTTCTCCTGCTACCATTTTTTTTCCTAATAGTCCATTTCAGAAGAGTTGCTAAAAACATGAATCTAAACATAATGAATGCAAAATAATTTACCAGGTTTGGTGTGTGGCACATCTGGGCTGGCTGATGTTTTAAGTTTGGAAGGAACCCACTGAGTTTCTTTTGGAACTGAAAGAAAGAACCTCTTATAAATGTTAAAGCTCTTAAGAACTAACATCAGGTGTAAAGCCACAGATATTGCATCCCTCTGCCTGCCGAAAGGAAACAAAATTTTTATGAAGCCAGTGTATAAGGCTGAAAGTCATATATGCACAGGCCTTTAAAAGAGAAATGATGGCCTGGCATGTGAAAGCATTTGAAAAATGTTCAAGCAAGCAGGGGACAGAATTCCTTGCCCTGTTTGGAGCAAACCTAAGAAGGAATAAGACAAGAGTTTATTAACACAGAGGTATGGTTGCAGGATGACTGAGATTTTCCATGTGTATTTTGGAATGGGCAGCAATTATACCCTAGGCACTTCTCTTCATGATACGCATGTGTAACTCCACAGGTGCTGAGTATAATAGATCAGGGGAGGCTAAGCCTCCCTCAACATAGCCACCACTGCTAAATGCAGGCTTTGGCAGTTTGGACAGGGAAGTTTTGTGATTATGCCTCATGCAGCTTGCAGGGTGTGACTTGTCTCAGGGGTCCCCAAGCACTGCACCCCATCCGCAGGCAGGAGTGACTCTCACTCAGGAGGTAGAACAGGAAGTTTATTAGTCGACAGAGGCACAGCTCAGCACAGAGATGTCAGTACAGCAGGCAGGGACAGTCATTCCTACTCATCCTGGGGAGAGGAGCCCAAGGGGTGCCCCATCTGGTGTCTAGCTTCCTCCTCAGCCAGGCTGGCTGCCTTCCAACTCTCTCCCCCCAGCTTCTAAATGCCGCTTCCAATTCAAATCCAGCTCGGCTCCTCCCTGCTTTTTGTTCAGGTCAGAGGTGTTACCTGCCATCTTAGGTTACAGCCCCAGAGGTCATCCTTAGCCGCTGTGAGCTGCTCTGCCTGTCTCACACACACATCCAGCCTGACTCTCTCACATGCTCCCCGCCACACTCCATCACATCAAGCAAGGTGACTGAGGAGATGGTATATGCTACTCATCTTCCCAAGTCCATCAGATCACTTCCTTAGCTGTCCCAGAACCTGCACTGGACACATAAAAGAGCAGAGTCTTTGAAAAGAGACCCTTTTCATATGGGGATGCTTGGGGTCTCAAGAGAGGAGGCATGGTGTGGCTTCAGACATTCTGAGGCTTCTCTGGGTGTTGGGGAATAGGGCCTCAGACCTGAAGGGCAGCTCCACTGGCTGCCTGTGATTAACTCCTGTCGGTGTCAATAAAACAAGAAAGTACAAGAGAATGGAATCGAGCTTTTCCCAGGAAGAAGACAGAATGGATTGGAATCGCCAGTTCCAAATAACAGCTGTACTTAAGAACACAAAGCAGAATACATTATAATCAATCACCGAAGGAAAACATCCCGACATCTCTAAGTTCATCATCAAAAGCAAGCCCCCGCTAAAGAACAAGCCACACCATTCAGAGCAGCATGAGACCCTGGCATAAGAACAGATGCAAAACCTGCAGACGTAGCTCCATGGCTATGACCAAAAAAAAAAAATAAAATATCTCATTTCCTCTGAGCCTACTTCTGTTTCAAGAAATCTGTTAGTTTTACACATGCTTGAAGTGCACCAGTGGAAAGTCTAACTTTAAGAGTGGCCATCTGGGTTCCAACTTCCATAGGAAATGTAGCTGATTTTGATTTCTATGAATAGGTAGTTTCACCTACTCAAAAAAAGACGAGCGTCTTGCCTCTTTGAAAAGATAAATCTTATAAATTAATGAATCAACAGGTTCCCTAAAGTATGTTAACAAGTGTATAGATCAGCATTTTTATAACGTAACTGATAAAATTGAAAATGGTCATTAAATATCTGTAGTTTCCATCTGTAGATGTAAAATATGAAATAACAGATGCTCTTGAGCTGATGGCAGAGATGTAGATACTTGCCATGCTACTGTGATAACATGCTAGCCTGTTAATTTAAAAAAAAAACAGTCACCTGAAGTACATTTGCTAAAAATGAACCTTTGCAGTTAAGGAACACAAAACAAACACTTCATTACCAGGTTTTGTTGGTGGTACATCTGGGCTGGGTGTCGTTTTTGGTTTAGATGGGACACGTCGACTCTCTGTCACAGCTGAAAGGATGCACAGAGTTCTACGTTAAATCAGGAACACTGCCAGGAAGGTGGGGAGCTTTCATTTAGATTTGTCCAAAGGAAAATTGAAATTTCTTTCAGAAATCATTCCACAGAAAAATCACGACTAGCTCGTATAGTAGCAGATAGCCCACTATTACAATTCCACATAAATTAAAGAAGAGGTCAGAGGCTGAAGTGACCCCTGCCTACTCTGCAAATTGTGGCAGTGGAAAGATGGGTTACATCTTGCTTCCTGCTTCCTCCAGCCTCAGTAGCGCCACCAGAGCTCTTGTGCTGCAGAAGATTCAGGGCTTGTTTTGCTAGGGTCATGTGCATTGCACGAGAGAGGGTATTTATAAAGCACTCTAATTCATTATGCATTAAGTGGTATGTGTAACCCTGCTGCTACACAGTAAAGGTTCCCGAGTGTGCTTTAACATAGGTTAGAGATCAATAACACCTACTGATAAGCGCCAGCAGGACTGACAGCAGTGGTGGGCTATCTGAGGACTGAGGGCCACAGGGCCCATTGGGAATCTATGTGTGGCTCACAATACAGTTTGTTTACCATTGCCCACTCTGAGGGTTACCAGATTCAAAAGTTTGTTACAAAAGTGACAATGACTTAAAGCAAGGAGACGTAAAGTGAGGTGTGTGCTGCTATCATAGAACACTGTGAGACCCAGGCTCTCCCTCTGCATCCAATCAAAGTGTTGGTACAGTTCACTTGGCACACCTCACAAATTCTATACACACAAGTGTGGTTAGCAAAACTCCACTCCCTTGGGAGACCATCTTGGTTATGACAATCTTGTTGCCCACTGAGATGAAAGAGAGCCACTCATGATCCATTCACTAGCCTAGGTTGCCCCTCACTGATCTACACTCTAGTCAGACCTGTTAATGTGTAGCATATTAGTGCACTTTAGAAATCACACATCCACATGGCATGTGTGTAACTACCAAAAGGCAGCCTCGAAGCTGGGACTTTTAGAGCTGAGTGCGTGAGTCTCTACAGTTAGAACTAAAAGCCAGCTAAAAGGCTGTAGAGGCACATTCTTTCTTTCTGTAAGTGGTGGATGTCACTTCATGGGACAGTGAACCCTAGCCAGTAGGTGTGAGGGCTGCACATTGCCATACCTTGTACATAAGTGCTCAGTCTCTACTCTTTCCTGTTGGAACTACCGTTGTATATTAAGTTTTCTAAGTATTTTTTACCCTTTACTTAGCATGGCATAAAAATATTGACAGACAAGCGACACAAAGACTCTACACTGTTCATCTTCAGATAAAAGGTGATGTACAAAAGCAAACTGTAGCGGCTGTGTTGGTACCTTTAGTTTTTGATACCAGACAAACAAAACCCTCAGAACTACAGATGTGAGACAGTAGATGAAATCTTTCTTTCAACCTTTGGAAATTAAATCAAAGGTCTTCTACTGCAGAAGGGCATAGAAAAAACACTGAATAAAATACAGTAAATACAAAATTAAGATGGAATTACCAGCTTTGGTTGGTGGCACATTGGGGACAGGTGATGTCTTAGGTTTGGAAGGCAAACTCCAGGTCTCTTTTGGAGCTGTAAGAAAACAATTGGGGTTATATTGTTAAAGCATTCCAAGCATCACCATCTGACACCGGTCACAAACAAGCCTGTATATACAGTCACAAAGTACCTGCAAACTTGCATAAAAGTGTGTGTGCATGTAATGACAACTGAAAGAAAGAAATTTGAAGGGAAGATGAAATATTGTGTGGGAAAGCCTGGATGAAATTCCTTCTTCTCTTGGAACATAGCAACACAGGTAGTTTCCAATGCAAAAAGAGATTACTATGGGATGAAGGAGCTACTGGGTAGTGAGTTAGACAATTCATTGCTTTATGACTAATAGGTAAAATGTCCCAGGCCTCTACATTACCTCGGGGCTCATTTAGGTCGTTTATTTTTAAGAGGTAAAGTGTGATTTTACATTATGCACCAAACATTTAGGGTGTGTCTACACTAGCCGGCTATTTTGAAGTAGCCGGCACAACGTCGAAATAGCACGTGTCGCATCTACACGTGCCGGGTGCTATTTCGACGTTGAAATCGACGTTAGGCGGCTAGACATCGAAATCGCTATTCCCATCCAAAGATCGGAATAGCGCCCTACTTCAACGTTCAATGTCGAAGCAGGGCATGTGTAGATGATCCGTGTCCCGCTACTTCGAAATAGCGGGGTCCTCCATGGTAGCCATCAGCTGAGGGGTTAAGAGTTGCTCTGTCCAGCCCCATGGGGCTCTGTGGTCACTGTGTGCAGCAGCCCTTAGCCCAGGGCTTCTGGTTGCTGCTGCTGCTGCTGCAGCTGGGGGTCCATGCTGCGTTCACAGGGTCTGCAACCGGTTGTTGGCTCTGTGGATCTTGTGCTGTGCAGGCCGAGTGTGGCTGGGAGTGGCCCTTTAAGGGAGTGGCTTGGGGCTTTGCTGGCCCCTTATTTCAATGGGTAGCGCTTGTGTGTGCGGATGCTCCGCACTTCCTTCCAGGGCAGCTCCTTTCAATGTTCTCTGTTGCTACTTCGATGTGGAACGTCGACAGCACCAGCCCTGGAGGACGTGTAGATGATATGCGTCGAAGTAGCTTATTTCGATGTTCTTACGTTGAAATAGGCTACTTATGCATAGTGTGCTAGTGTAGACGTAGCCTTAGAGACCCATTTCACAGAGATGAATTTCATCTACCTTGCTGTGAAGAAAACAAAGTGGCCAAGAACCTGGTGTGTCACATCATGACTATGTAGAAATGGAAAGGTGAAAAATGATGGTGGGTGATAATGTGAATACTGAATTTTAGAAAATTAGTATATCAACCTTAATTGCTGCACTAAGATGCAAAATCAATATTACCATCCAACAGAGAACTGTTGAATTGGTTGTTCAATTCTAAATGTAACTGGCTCCAGTGCTGCATTAAACTGATAAAAAATTAAAACAAACACTCCCAAAAATAATCACATGAATCATTAAATTAAAATTAATCTTGCCTTATTTGTAAGAAGCATTTTTAAAAAAACAGACATCATTACAGTGAATCTTAACTCTATCTCACTCCTAACCTAGTAAGGGTTCAGTTCTACCCTTGGCACGCATGTGCAGCTGGACCTCAGACTGAGGCTCAGGAGCCATCAGTGTTTCTTTAATGCATTTCCTGTGGCTCTTTGCAGTCCATGATATTAAAACACTGCATGATTTAATTGTTAACCAAACTTAGTCATTAACCAGTCAGGATGCTTTTACTATGTTACTAAGTAATTGAGTTATCAACTTGCATTAAAGTATTAACATATGCTGTGAGACTATTACACACACACACACACACACACACACACACACACACTTCCCCCCCCTCTTCTATTTTCCTTGTCAAACTGTTTAAATGAAACAATGAATTTTTGCTAATTTGGCTCCTGAACCACAGAGGTCATAGTATAGCTGAACTATAGACAGAAGGGTAGACAGTATATAACAAAGTGATAGCTCCCTGGCTGTGCATCCTTTAATTCTATTCCAATCAGCTACTCACAGTTGAACTGGCCTGCATGCCTCATGTACTTTGAGTGAGTAATACCATGGCATTAAACATGAAACATTTTATCTCTGTGCACCTTGGTCACATGAGCACCAAGGGAGGTTTTACCAATGTATGTTGACATATATGTTGTACTATTCTTTGAAAGGCTTAATTGAACCCACCCTCACAGAGGGACAAAGCATAAAGACTAAGAGAAACCAACACTTTCAGCAGCACTGTTCAGTCTGAGGCAGGGAGAGATGAAAAAGAGGTGGGACCAAGTCCCTGACTACCTTGGCAATGATTAGCAGAGCACATAATGCAGTGCCATACCTACTCCTTCATTCCTCCTTTTGCCTTATGGAGGGTCCACTGGGAGAGTGCAACTCAGAACTATGCCCCATACAAGACAATATCTACAGAATAATCCAGGCCCTAAATACATATCTGGAGTCTTTGCAGCCGATCCAAAGGCACCACTTTTCAGAATTATCTTTGTATATTGGTCTCTTTAAATTCAGATCACAAACCCTGTAGGTTACATTATAGAAAGCACCATGCTCATGACAACAAAACTCTGAGCTACATAATGAAAGTTCTGTGCCCTGTCGGCTGGAAAGGATACTTTGAAATAAGATCAGTGAAGCCAAAGTTACCCCGACTGAAAAAGAAGGACAACTCATGAGCCTCATCTTTAAGAAAAATTGTAAAACCTGCCTCTTTAATAAAGCCATTTCACCAAGACATTCAACACTGATGTCTTCTTCTATGCAGCCTTCTTCCTCACAAAACACCCCAACCCCGCTTCGCCCACTCCCAACCAACCCCTCCATGTATTTCCAAAAAGGAGAAGACACAGACTGCATGCAGTTTGCCAAAGCCTTTCTGTTGCTAATTAACTGAATGTATGCTGGGTCTTCATTGGCTCCAGGTGTCCTGATTATCTTGGCTTTCTTGAGTCAGCAAGCTTCCTAATTGGCTTCAGGTGTTTTAATTGACCTGATTGATTTTAGCAGGTTCCTGGTATTTCTGGATTAGTCATTGTGTAGTTTACTCAGGGAACCGGGACCTATATAATCTAATTTAATCCAATGTATTTCCCCTCTATCACTCTTCTGTAGCCCTCTGGCCTGACCCTGCCACAGTATACGTTAAGATAAATAAAATATAGGAGGGCTGAATCACACCTCAGTATGAGCTACAAAATACTGATGTATTTACCAGGTTTGGTTTGTGGCACATCTGGGCTCGGCGATGTTTTAGGTTTGGCAGAAACACGTCGTGCCTCTTTTGGAGCTGAAATAAAGAACCAGAGTATTAAAATCAGTGTCCAGGAATCTGACACTGCGTATACCTGAACGCAGAGATTACGTGACTCTGGGCCCCACGGGAGAAACAGAAATACACTGGACCTTCTGCACTCCAACTGTTCCGAATCTGCGAACAATTCGAGATAGGAAGGAAGAAGGAGCTTTGCATGCTGCTGCTCCCCTCCCTCCCAGATGGAGAAGGGCAGCATAGCAACATGTTTCCTGAGGCTTTTTTGCCACGGTTCCCATAGCAGCAGGAGGCACTGCCTCAGAGAGGTAGGGGGTAGGTACATGGAGCCACATGTGCCCCACAGGAGTGGCATGCCAGGTAAATGCCCCACCCTCACCCCCACATGCCCAGACGCAGCAGTGCCCTTTCTGGCCTAGCAAACTCTTTAATCCGGCATACCTTATTTCCCAAGGTTGTCCGATTAAAGAGGTTCAAGTGTACTTATGTGAGCAAGGGAGGTGAATGAAAGTCGGGTATGCAAAGGAATTTCAAAGAAAAAGCTGTGGTGTTGCACAGTATCTTTATGGAGATTAACTAAGCAATGGGTGGGATTACTCACTGAATTTGAGCCCACCAAAAAAAAAAACCCAAGAGAAATTAAAGAAATTGCAAAACACAAACAAACATGGTTTTAGAAAGATGTAGTACTTCTTGATGCTCTAGAGAGTAAACAACTTAAACCAAAGTACCTTCCCATAAAGAAAACCATACAAAAGCAGATACGAAAATGACAAAGATACCTAGAAGAAGAAGAAGATAGTTTATTCATGAAAAAAGTGATGACAGGTGAGACATTGAGCAAAAATCTACCATGCCTACATCTCTAATGAGAAAGAAAAACAAATATGACACCTCCCATACTAAACACCATTACCTAATGGTGTCTTTGGTTGTTCAGTTCTAAAGGTAGTCGACTCCAGGGCTATATGAAAAACAAAATACAATATGAACACAATATGAAAAATCAAAATAGAAGAGAATAATTCTATTTAAAGTATACTTTATTTATGGCTAAATAACAATTGTGCTTTCATGTGTCTGCCAGCAATTAGACAATGTTCAAGAACCATCATGCTCTGACAAAGAGTTTCTCAAGCTTCATTGGACTACAGCTTCATTGGACCCATTCTGGCAACAAAAATTACTACATGACCCCAGGAAGGGGAGTGAAGCCTGAATCCCACTGTCCCATGCAGGGGTGGGGGTAAGTAAAAGCTAAAGCAGAAGCCCTGCCGCCCTGGTGGGTGCGAAAGTTGATGGCTTCACTCCTGGATGGTAGGGCTTGGACTTTGTCTTCAGCTGAGCTTCAGCAGGTCTAAAGCCAGTACTGGTCACTACATTAAAATGGACTCCTGACCCACTTTGGGGTACCAACCCACAATTTGACAACTGCTGCTCTAGAATGACAGAACCCGGCCTTTAATTGTGGGCTAATTTTTCCCAGGCATCTTTATTCCCTTAAACTGATCTTTATTCCCTTAAACTGATCTTGGTCAAATACCTGAAAATCAGAGCCTCTGTTGGGAAGCTCTTTCAGAACAAGTATCTTTCGTATGATGCATATAAACTTGTTGTGGGAGAGCCTCTGCTTGTGAACACTATATTATTAAAAGGTGTGATATCTGCGCATTTTGTTCTGTCTTATTTTAGTATTCATTTGAACACAAAACAGATTTTTTAATTGTTGTAATGAATGGACATGCAAATTATAGCACTCTACTTCACAGAAATGAAATGTCATAACAAAAATGGCTTTACCTCCCTAGCACAATTATTCGTTATGTGTGGTATTAAAAAAGGTTACATTCAAAATATTTTCTTGATATCTTTGCAGGTAACCCCAGGAAAATCAGAAAACAAAGCTGAATCTGACAGAAGTCAGTTAAGAAATAACTTTCAGTATCTTAAATTAGTAACCGAAAATATTAAAAATGCACACAGGATAATACAAGCACCTCAATTTTGGGATGGTAGTTAACATGGTATTTTTGGTATGATTACAGGAGGACAACTTGACATAAAGAGTAATGGAAAAATGGCCACAATAGAAAAGTATACAATTAAAATTCATGTCTAATTTTTCAGGTGTTTTCAGCCCATCTTTTGCAAATATCTGCAATGATTTTAAAAATCGATTGGTAAGAAGAGTTACACTTTCCACACCAAGAAACCATATTTAGTTGGTAACTTTTGGTTTTGAGTGTGACAACCTATCACAAAGAATCTATCCAAACAGTTGGGTGGGCACTTTGCTAAAAGGGATCATCAGCAAGTCATCCATGTGTGCCAACATTTAGCTCAGAATGGTGACAACAGAAAATTACAGTGGTGTTTTTGACACCACAGTATAGTAACCACTGACATTTTTTTTTCACTCTACCCATATTGAAATCAAGTTAATTGACTAATTAATTGTTTGTTTAAATACAGAATAAAGTATCTCGGAATAATGAATGATAGCGTCATGATACTTTGAATCCAATTAAACAACTGTGATTTAAATTTCTGGTAACTTCTAGCTCTTACGGAAAGAGTGATAAGACATATAATAAGGGTAAATACAAGAGAAGCTATGCAACATCTCTTCTGAAAGAGCAAAGCAGAGTCTGAAGAAATATACAAATACATTGCTCACACAACATTGACACACTTTTAAAATTCGATATTAGAAAATACTGAGTCACAGTCTCCTCCTAATTACACTGCTATAAATCAGGAATAATTTTAATTCTCATCCATGTATCTAAACATTGGTATCTGCATGATAATAGAAAAGCTAATAATAATAGAAAATAGATAACAGAAAGCTACTCAATTTCTACTATTGTCATAGATGGACAACAGCAAAACACCCAACTCATTGCAGCAGAGTTGCATTGTGTCACTATGATGTTAAGTATTTTTCAAATTACTTAAACAGCTGCTTAGAGATAAACTTCAGTAGGACAGAGAAAATAATTTACCAGGCCTTGTGTGTGTCACATGAGGTTTGGGTGATGTTTTAGGCCTCAAAGGAACACGTTTTGTTTCTTTAGGAGCTGTAAGAGAGAACATGGGTTACAAATTATTGCCTGGGAATCAGAGTCTAATGCCAGGTGTAACACAAAGAGATGGCACATTTCAAGCCTGCAGCAGAGAAACAAATCCTTATGGGTAACAAAGAAGATGAAGTCAGGTATACAAAGCAGTTTAAAGAAAAATGAGTGTGTCTATAATTGTCCAAGCAAGGAAATGGAATTCCTGATCATGTTGAAGCCCTGCTGAAAAAAAAAGTTGGAGAATAAGTTGCAAGCATAAACAGACAAGACTATGCTAAAGATGTTTCAAAAGAGACAGCCTTATTGCCTTGAAAAGGAGATAATGCACCTGTGTAATAAATACAAATTCCTAAACAAGGCGTTTGTGCCAAATACCAAACATATCCAGGAAAAAAGAGGAATTTTAATTGAGGAAACTGATGACATGAGATGATAACTACAATGTGGTTTTCTGTGAAGAGAAGAAAAAAACAAGCATGACTGGTCACTAAACAAAGTTCTTTACCTATTGTTGACTTTGGTGGTTCAGTTCTAAGTGTAATAGGTTCCAGGACTGCATCAGAAACAAAACAACAGAAAAAGCATGAAAATCTAAGCAAGGAACACCCAACATGACAAGGCTGTCATGCCCTGACACCCAGCAAGGATCAGCATAGCAGCAATGAAACAGTCAGATCTGAGACAAAGAGTAAATACTTACAACTACCAAACATGCATGTATATATAAACAAATATATTGTGTGAATGCAAAGATATAAAATTAGATTTAAATTCTCCACGTAAGTAATGTGTCTTAAACAAGACTAATTTTATTTTATTTATTTGGGAACAATATCGTTGGCAAACTTGTGTGGCTCACATGGCAAAGTTTGTAAAATATCCTAATTCTGCTAAACAACCACACTCCCTAAAAGATTCAATCTTCCATCAATGGCTAATCATGGCCTGAAGTACAAAAGTTTCCTGAATAGGGGACCACAAGTGTTACAGTTGTCCAATCAGAAACACCTGGAGATTTGTTACAAATCCTAATTAATCGAACCACCTCAAATTCCACACACCAAGTATTCACAGCAAACTAATCATGATCAATGCACAGATTAGGGAAGAGTACTGCAAAAACATGACTAATTTTGAATGAATACATTAAAAAGTCCCATTTGCTACTGCTCATTTGCTCTGAATTACTCAATTACTCAATATTTACACTCTATTATTCCTATTTACATCACAGTTGCAATAAATAATTTATCTCGACCTTTAGCAAATTTTATCAGCCTTAAATATTTACAAACTCCTGATAGAAAGGTAAAGAAAACATATTAATGGGGGTTTGTTAGAGCTAGTTGCATGACCAAGTTTAGAATGTGGTAGTTCTGGTTCTGGGGACATTTTAGGTTTGGAAGAAATGAAGTGTGTTTCAGATGGAGCTGAAAAAAAAAAAGAAAAGGCCACATTTCGAATGGTCTCAAAGAATCACAGCCTGACTCTGGCAACATGTTCAAACCATAAAAAGTGACACCAGCAATGTTGTGAAAAGCAAAACTTCAATTAAGTTGGCATGTGTTTTATTCAGAAATGACTGACTCTCAGGGTGCGTTTACACTAGGAACTAACTTGGAAGTTAACTTCAAAGGTAAACAGTACTTCGAACTAGCCTCCAGAAAGTCTACACGCATTTCTCCCTTACTTTGAGGTAGGGAGCCCAACTTCGAAGTCCTTACTCCATTCCTGTGAATGGAGAAGTGCCCTACTTCAAAGTTTAACTTTGAAGTAGGGTGTGTGTAGATGCTCAACTTCAAAGTTGCTTACTTTGAAGTTGTACTTGGAAGTAAGCAACTTCTAAGTTATTTTTGTAATGTAGACAGCCTGAAAGAGGTAAGACATTTTTGTGTTGCAGTGCAACTTGAGGGCTTCTGGCAGTGGGCAAAACCCCTGAAAACCTTTAATCACAGGAGTTGATTTCAGTGGCTATATTTGTGAGCCTGAGGTGATGGGAACAGTTAGCACGTAAATTCTGCTCTCAGGTAAATCTGTGGTGTTCCCATTGACTGCAATAAGAGAGGGATGTGTTTATCTTAAGGAAGAATTTGGCTGTTGAAGTTAAAAGAAAGTTTTATCCATTTCGTTACACGGTCACCTGAAAGATCATATCGTCAAAGGAATTTCTTCTCATACATATAACCATAATCTATATCCAAAATTAAACCCTTTGATTGCAAATTGACATTTCTGTCTTCTATTTGTGGTAATAATCTGCCTGAGAACTAAAAATTAACATTATGGGAACTAAAACCTTAGAGAGAATCTTTTCTTCTAACATCAAATGGCCAAATCTGACATTAATCAATCACTCTTTCCAATCTGCCTGCTCTATACACTCAAACTGTGTTGACATCAATGTTCAAACTTCATAGCAAACCATAAGCCGCGTCTACACTAGGCATTATTTCCGAAAGCCTGGGCTCTCTTTCAAAAGAGTGCATGGCACATGTACACACCATACACACGCTTTTGAAAACTAAATCGAAGGAATGTGCCCCAACATCAGAAATCGCTCTTCCAAAATTGAAATAAGAAAAGCTGCCCTTTGCGAAAGCTTATTTCAAAAGGTGTGTGTAGACGTTCCGCGACCCGCTCTTTTGAAAGAATGGGGTCTGCCATGGCAGCTATCAGCTGTTAGGCGGAGATGTGCTACCCAGCACCTGCGGGGCTCTATGGTCTGTGTTTGCACCAGCCTTAAAGCCGCTCGCACCCAGAAACCCCGCTGGAGGAAGCTGAGAGTGTGCAGGCAGCAACCACTGCACGTGGTGCCCCGGCACACCTCAGCCAGACCCACAGCAGCTGCCGGCACAACATGGCCAGCAGCCAGTGAGGAGAGAAGCCCCAACGCCTCCTTCTGAGTGTTTCCAGGGCTCCCAGGAGGCCAGCTGGGGGTGGGGGAACAAGCCACCTCCTGGATGGAGCATGAGCTGCAGGACTTGCTGGGCCTGTGGCAGGAGGAGGAGGTCCTGCGTGAGACGGGCACAAAGCAGCGCAATGCGGTTGGTTTCACCCTGCTGGCCGAGGACCTGACAACCTGTGGCCACCCTGCCCACACTCCAGACCAGGTACGCAGCACGGTAAAGGAATTGAGGCAGAGGTACACTCGGGCTTAGGACTCGCCCTGCCAGTCGGGGGCTGCCCCCCACTTCATGCCTATTTTATCAGGAGTTCCAAAGACTCCTGGACCCATGGGACACCACCTCCCCACCCTCCATCCTCGATACCTCCACGGAGGAGCCCCAGCCAGAGGAGCCTGATGAGCTGGGACTGTCAGCCAGCCCAATGCCAGCAGGGCCAGAGCCAGAGCCTGCAGCAGTGGTGGAGTGGTCAAGGGAGGAGGGGGACCTTGTCAAAGGTCTCCCCTCCCGCACCTCCAGCTGTGCCTCGGCCAGCTAGGCATCCCCTGACCTCGGTAGTGGACCGTCAGGTATGTACCTCACAGGGCACACACTGCGGACCACAGGGCGAGGGCTGCATGCTCGTCAGAGGTCTCCCCACACCCTCAGCAGACCCTGGCTGGCCACAGCCTAGCTGGGCTGTGGCCCTTGGGGTGGCAGCATGGCCGCCAGTGCCATTCAGCACCCACTCCCATGGACAACACCATGGCCTGCTACCGGAGAGAGGGGATGGCAGGGCCAGACTGCACAACAGGGCTGCCCTCAGGGGGATGGGGACCTCCACTGCCACCATGGGCCTTCAGGGATGCCCTGCTATTGGACAGGGAATGGGGGCTCGCTAGGCGATAGGGGGCGTGAGCCACAGGGCAGGGGATTGGTACTCACAGCTTGTCCCTCTCTTCCCTCCTATCTCCGCAGCTGTGCCATCCAATGACCAGGAAAACCTCACACCCTCCGTAGTGCCTGACAACCCCTCGGAGATGAGGACGAGGACTGCACTGTGCCACCGGCCAAACCAAAGCAACTCCGCTCCCAGAGGGGCCAAATGGGGGCAGTGGAGGACCACCACCTCGCCACCTCCATCTGCCGGTAGGTGGAGGTGACGGATCAGCACCTCCACCTTGAGGAGGGTGAGGCCACCTGGCACCGAGCAGCCTGGGCAGAACTGATGGCTACCCTGAGGGATGAGGCGTCCACCTTCAGGGAACTCCTGGCCTGGATGCCCCCTCCTGCTGCACCCCCCTCAAACCCCGTGTTGTCCCCCCTGCAACCCCTCCCACCATCCCCCCCGCAGCCCCTCCTGCTGGAGCCCCACCTACCAGCCCCCCTAGAGAGGCCCTTGCTGATGCTGTTCGCTCATCTGGGGCAGACCCCTGGCCCTACCTCTCTGTCCTCCCCGCATCCTCCCAGCACCGTTGGGGACCCAGGACCGGGGGGTACACAGATCCTGTGGCTAGTGTGGGTCAAGGCCCTCCACGCCTGCCATGCAGTAAGGGCCCCCCATGCAGGCCACCCACATCCCATGCCTCCTGTTGATAGTTCACCCCTCTCCCACCTGTTTTTAGGTGTATGATAATGTTTGGCATATTTTGAGCAACATCATTTGTTGTGTTGAATAACAGCAGTTTATTTCACCCATATTCCTGTGTGCTCATTAGGGAGGGCAGTATGTGGGAGGTCAGGGACAGTGTGTGGAGGGTGGGAGGCTACATGTGGGAGGTGACAGTGAGGGGTAAGCTGGGGGGGGTAATGAATGGTAGACCCAATGGGGTGGTTGAGACAATGCTTACCAGGGCCCCTACTTGAGGTATCGGCGCAGGGCCTCTGAGAGGCGGACACCATCCTGGTGGGCCTGGCAGCTGGGGGCAGCCTCTGCTGGCCTCAGCTGCCCACCCTTGTACAAAGGCCTCCCACTTGCTCTCCACAATATTATGGAGCATGCAGTAGGTGCCCACCCCCTGGGGAGCACTGAGGATGCCCATCTCCAGGCAAGCTAGGAGGCAGCACCACCAGCCCTTGAGACAGCCAAAGGTTTGCTCGATGACGTTATCAGCATGGTCAAGCTGGGTGTTAAACCGCTCCTGGCTGGGGGTGAGGTGGCCTGCATAGGGTCACGTGAGCCAGGGCTGGAGTGGGTATGACGCATCAGCCACCAGGCAGAGGGGCACTATGGTGTCCCCCAGCAGGATCTTCCTCTGGTGGATGTAGGTCCCTGCCTCCACCCAGCGGCACAGGCCCAAATAGCGGAAAATACACACATCATGGGTGCAGCCAGGCCAGCCCACTTAGATGTTCTGGAACTGGCCCCAGCTGTTCACCATGGCCTGCAAGACCATGGAGTAGTAGCCCTTCAGCTTTATATATTGTCCTCCACTGTGCTCTGGGGTGTGGATGAGTATGTGGGTCCTGTCGAAGGCCCCGAAGTAATTTGGAATCCTGAGCGCAGCGAAGCCCATGATGGGTGTGTCCAGGTCCCCAATGCGGACCACCCGCTGGAGGAGCATCATGCTGAGGGCACACACCACCTGCAGCAGGAGGAGATGTGCACCCATGAGGGTGTGTGGGGTGTGCCAGGTCCCACGGCCTCCTGGTCGGTGTGTGGCCTGGCCTTCCTTACCTCCATCACAATGGCTCTGACTGTAGCCTTGCACACACCAAACTGGTGTCCCATGGAGCAGTAGATGTCTGGGGTGGCCAGCTTCCAGACAGTGATTGTGACCTCCTTCTCCACGGGGAGGGTGCGCCGCATCTGGGTGTTCTCATGTCTCAGCACAGGGGACAGTCACTGGCGGAGCTTCATAAAGGTCTGTCACCGTATCCAGAAATTCCAGAGCCACCGGTTGTCATCCCACTCCTGCATGACTATGTGCTCCCACCAGTCTGAGCTGGTGGGGTAGCTCTAGAGCTGGTGGAGCACCCGGGGCGGGTGATGATGAAGGAGCCGAAGGCCTAGGGGGTCTCCTTCAGCAGGAGTTGCAGGGTGGCCACCATTGCTGTGGCCAGCAGGGCGACCACTCCACTGGCGGCAGCAAGCAGGGTTTCCAACTGCTGCTGGTTCATGCTCTGTCCTGCGGACACTGTCTGCAGGGCTGGTAGCAGCTCTGCAGGCCTTGTGCTGTGCAGGGTAGGGGTGCTGGGGAGGGGCCCCTTAAAGGGAGGGGCCAGCTATGACCTCAGAAGGGCTTGTCTGCCAGAAGCCCAGGCCATGGCATTTCCTGGCCCCTTCTTTTGAACGAGGGAGTGGCTACATGTAGGCGCTCTCTTTCGAAGGGCTTGCTGGCCCCTTTTGAAAGGACAGCTGGCCCTTTGGACGGCACAAATCAATGGTGCCAGCCCCAGCCCATCTATAAATGCTCCCCTTCGAAAGAGCATCTTTCAGCTACTCTATTTCGAATGGCGCCCTTCCGAAAAGTGCTCTACTGTAGACATAGCTTTAAAGTTTAAATGAAAAACAGTCTTCCACAAAGACAAAAAATTTTGATTTGGAGATCACCATTGAAAAAGCAATTTTTTTTTAAATTAAGAAAATATGGACCTGTGAAATTCAAGTAGGTATGGAAGGGCTAATATTAAAATAAAATTAATTCATCCCTATTCCTAGTACGAAATATTTCCAAGATGCATCTAAGTTTCTTCTTCTACTCTCAGCACAAGATTGACATTAAATATCTACTCCTTCTTACATAGATCCTACATTGTAAAACTGACATCTTTATATGCAATTTCTGCGTAAGGTGTACTGCAAGAAGAAAAATACATTCTCCTGAGCCAACACAGATGACATTTTGTAGTTAACTAGGGTAAAATTGAGCCTCAATGTATATTTCAAAAATAAAGGTATTTACCAGGTTTAGACTGAGTCATTATAGGTACAGCAGATGATTTGGGCTTCAAAGGTGTGAAATATGTTTCACTGGATTCTGAAACACAAACTTAGTTTATAGCTATCATCATTTAAGCATTAGGGTGTAAGAATGTCTTCACCCCCAAAACTATATAGCTGCACTGAAGAAACATCACTACAATGCAAACCTGGAAAAGAGACTAGAATTAATGTAAATTAATTCACCAACTAGAAAACTGTGACTGTAGGTTTAACAACAGAAGCAGATACTCTCTTTTTTTCACAGGAACTATCAAAGAATTGGGATAAATTTATGTTCTGAAGCAAAATCATAATTTCTAAATTGGAAGTCAAAAGCAAGGAGGCTATCATAAAATGCAAAGGAAAAAAACTGTTACCCAATGTTGGCCTGGGCCATTCAGGGTCATCAGAAGAAACTTTATATGTAGCTTCAGGAATGGTTGGATTTTTTGCTGTAGGAAAAAGTGAATTTAAGTGAAGATAATTAGACCCTGAATGAGCAAAGCACTTTAACAGGTACATAAATGCTTTGTTGAATAGTGCTAGATTTAATCTAAATACATACATAAGCACTTTGCTGAGAGTCATTAAAGAGAGCTTCAGACTGGTTACTTAAAAATAGATTAATGAAATTCCTTGAACATAATCTGCATAGTTAAAGACAGGCAATGTTTTAAAAGAAGAATACTTCCCGTGAGATTTGACATTGCAAAGATGAAGTGCAAAAGACACTAGTCTCCTAGTCTGGGTGGGAGAATTTAGTGTTATTTTAAACAAACACACACACACACACACACACGGCAAATTAATATTAAGAATTCAGTGTTCTGTGCCGTTATTTAGCTGTAATTTACCCCAAATGTCTGCTAAAAGCCCACTAAGCAGTAGAGGTATTGGTAATGTGCTAGAAAATATTGACCTCCCATTGTCCGGCAAATTCCCTCTTCCGGCACTGGTCAGATCCCAAGAGTGCTGGATGAGAGAGGCTCAAACTGTATTTTAAATGTGTATAGTCTAAATAAAGTTGGCTTTCTGACACGATTATAACTGTAATTATTTTGTCTTCAAAATAATCAGATTTTTAACCTGATATATATAAAATGTACACTTTTAAAACTTTAAAATGTTTGGGAAGTCACTAAATGAATCAAAACAAACTCATTTATACAGTTTGCATTTTACAAGTGCCCCAAATCTGGGTTAACTTTTCTGAAGCAGTGCCCTGTTCAAGTAGTAAATTACAGGAAAATATTTACAGTACCAGGTTTATTTTGTGGCATTTCTGGTACGGCACTTGCAGAAGCTTAAGGTTTTGAAGGATGTGCTGAGGTTCGTATGAACTATTATAAACTTATCTTGCCACCAACCAATCAACACTCTTTTCATCAAAGTGGTTTACTCTTGGGGCAAGCTGGACTTAAATTCTGTGGCAAATTTCCCACGTTGTCGCAAACAGGAAGGTTTGTGGAAGTGTCTTTTAAATTACAGAATTAAGGTGTGTAATGAATTCAGTGTGAAAAAGACTAATGCAGTCAATATGGAAGCTGCTGATTTATTTCTTTTGAGATAAAATTAAATTTTATGCAGTCCATTTTTTTTTCAGATTTGATACCCTGAAGACATTTCTGGAAAAGTGACTACAATTAGTAGCTCAATTACAGAAACTGTCCTGTAGGAAGATGGACATTTTCACAGTTGAGTAAGATAGCAATTAGGTAGAATGACAATAGTTCCCAAATGGAAAATGCCAGGTGCTCATCAGAGGACATCCCCATTCTGTTGCTGGAAAGCTGCCACTGCCCCACCTGCTGTGCCAGGTTCTTCATCCTTGGAACCCCGCTGAGAGGGGTTGCGTGTATGGCCCCTGCAATATTCTGTTGCTTGGTGGCAGGAAAGTTGCTGGAGGGGATAGAGGGGAATTGCATGCTGGAATTCTGGAATGCTGCTTTTTTCCCCGAGCCCTAATTCCTACTGAAGGTGGCTGGCATCTCTGCTTGCCCCCTCCTCTCTGCACCCCATTTTCTGGAAAAAGTGGACATTGATTCCATTTTGCTTTTGCCAACTGACCAACACAACAAGAGCAAGTAGGTCAAACGCCTACCTTTGTGGCGGGGGGTGGGAGTCAGGATAGCCAAGAGACAGCTTAAAAAGGGACTGCCTGGCCAAACTGGGTCACCCTACATATAAGGCTTTGGGTAGCAGTCCAGACCTGTGAGGCAGTTTGAGATTGTGGGATGAGTATATTATTTGGATGTTCCTACTATATGAACATCAGTGAAACAAAGCAGCCATTGTCATATTCAAATTGTCATATTCGAGTTCCAGTCATTGCCTAGTGAGGCAAACAGGGTAGTCTCCACCTTCCAGAGTTATCGTTTCAGGGTGTCTGCAGACTAAGATCTTGTCTATATTGGACACGTCTGTACCAATATAGACACCATGAAGTATCTATATATTGTGTCAATGTAAAATGCATTCTGCTCCACTGTAACACATCTAGACTAGCAGCTTGCATCACAGTAGCTATACTGTAAATATTTCTAATATAATCAGGAGCGCAGGAGTCAACACAATATTGGTTTTACGTTCTCATAATTCTTCCAACACTTTTGTTCAAACCTTGAAGGCTAGAAACAAATTTCATTAATGTAACAAAAGGTTAGATACCACAGATTACACAGCGCATCAATCTTAGTTAATGTTTGTAAAATGCCTTAAAATGATGACTGCATTATTCTTTGGGAAATAAAACTCCAATATCATCGCTGTTTAATTCCTGCAAGAGGTTTAATTTGCAAAACTGAAATAAAATAAAACAGAAATAGGTCTGAACGGAAAAGTCTGAAGCCAAAGCCAGATTCCACACCAGGTATCCTAGAAGAATTTTCTCTACATAGGTCTGAACACCTCCCTCCCCAACAACAGTCTTGGGAGATTTTGAATCCAAACCCAGAAAAGGAGTGGAATTTCACAACTAGACCTCAAGAGAGTGATTTAAAAAAACAAGCTTAGAATACCTGCAAACTTTATGGTCTTTGAAATCTAGATCAGATACATTTGTATCTTGTTGTACAGTTTGTTATAGGTCTGCACACAAACAAAAGCATTGATTTGGACTAGAATATAGGATTGTGCTTCCACTGGGAAAATAGGTGCCTGTCCAGAGAGCCTGCTGAATATCTCTATTTAATTATAGTAGCATTTTAACATTAGCACGAGAATTTTAATGGAACTTGAGAAGTATGTAAGATCTTGTATGGGTCTTTTAATCTTTAATGAATAACTGTTGTGAATGGATGTCTCCAGTCAATGAAAGGAAAATCAGCTCCTTCTTGGGTAAAGGTATCAGAATTGCTCCCTGTGTTTTCTTTTATTCTTGTACTTAATACGTTCATTACTCATGATTAGATTTCACTGTTGCCTAATCTGAGGTATTAAGGACAACTTTCATTACTCATTTAGGACACAATATTACTGTGATGGGATTTCTGCCTCTGATTTAAATGGGAATAAGATTTCACACTTAATAAATACAAGCAAAAGCTCTCAGATACATCATGGGCAGATATAGCACAGGGTGGGAGTTCATCACAAAAATTCCCAAGCAGAGTTTAAGGTGCAATGAAACCAAATTCCTAGGGGGGGAAAAAAGTCAAAAAACAAAAAACAAAAGGAAAGATGAACAGCGCAGCTCAGATGGCAGAACCAAACCCACTAGAAAAGAGAGTGAAATTCAGTCAGTAGTTATGAATAAGTAGGCACAAAATGTCCATTCAGAAAAAGGAAAATTCTTCCTTGATGAAAAGGAAAAGCACAGAAATGACAATTCACTAAGGAAGAAGTGTGTCATCATTACCCATTGTAGATTTTGGATGTTGAAGGGTCTTAGTAGTAGCAGTAACGGAAGAAATCTTAACAGTGATGGGCACTGGAACAGGTTCCTTGGTTGCTGCTGGAGTAAAGGACATTATCTTAAGAGAGGTGAAGCCAGATCTATGCCTTTTCAAGGGTTTTCCAGTGGACATCAAGATTACAACATGGCTACTCCAAATGTGCCTCAAATTCTACCCTTCCTTTGACACTTTTTGGGAGATTTACACCCATGTGTTGTTCAAATTAATGTAACCCTCCCAGTGGAGCTTATTTCTCAGTACATTTGCAGCCTGGAAAACCTGAACTGCATTGTAGGTTAAAACACGGCTAATCTCTTTATAATAGCCCAATGTATTTGGGAAACACTATTTTAATGTAACCCATGACACGTCATTCACTGTCAAACATTTCTTTAAATGGAGCAGGACTGCAAGTACTGTAGGACACCAATGGCACAAGCAAAACCAAACTGTTCTCTTTGAGGCCCTTTTAAAAGTATATTTTGCAAATAATATACTTATTTTGCTTCCCTTCTATTAATTTAGTTCTGAATATCTGAACCAGCCAAAAGGAATACGTTGATAGCAAATTAGATTAAAACGCTTTAGAACTAAATCCTCCTTCCACATCATCAGTATGAGTAATCAGATTTGGCACGGGGATTCCTGGGGAGGAATCCTTCAGCCCAGGAGTCTGAGAGAAGGTGCATCCCTCTGCAGCAGCCACCCTTCCTTTCTGACCACATTTATAGTACAACCCTCATTTTTGACCCATCTCACCACTGTTCTGTCCTAGGTGCTCACTGGCCTGGGGATGCACAGGGAGCTAATGTGGAGCCAGGTTCTGAAGCAGAGAGAGAGCTCTCCAACTCCTGGCCCATTTGCTCCCTCCTGCACCACCGTGTCTGATCACAGTTAACATCCGTTTAAGGGAAATGTCTCGTTATCTTTTCTGACTTTTTCTCAGACCTCCTTTTCAGTCTTCATGAAGTTTAAACTCCATCTTCTTCAAGAAAAAGTAATTATTGAGGGAATTCATATTGTAAAAGTCAAAATGCAAAAATTCTGATCCCAACGTTATGGTACATTACTATGAGTAAAAGGGAGAATATTCTACCAAAATAATAAAGATGCTGAGATAAAACTAGCTCATAAATACCTTTACTTAATATGTATTATAAAACAATAATCACATTAAAACCTGGTGAAAGAAAAAAATACATGGGGCTGATCCTGGGCCACTGAAGACAATGGCAGGCTCCTGTTGCCTTCAGTGGTGCCAGATTATGTCCACAATGAACAAAGGGGTCAATGGTTGTTTCATGCCATTGTCTTCAGTGGGGTTAGGAGTTATACCCTCACTGTAGATTTAACCAGTTTCAAAAACAATGAGAAGTCCAGTGGCACCTTAAAGACTTTGTGTCTACACTACAAGATAAATCTCAGTTTAAGGCAGTTAACTCGACATTACTACATCACTGTCTTCACCGAAAATAGCTCAATTTAGGGAGCACTAATATTGTCGGTACCTGCTGGGTGTAGCGTCCAACTCAGATTCAGAAGTTCCATTAAAGGCCAGTGTGGAAGTGTCACATCTTAAAATTGAATTTATCAGCCTCCAGAGGTGTCCCGCATGTAACCCACAATGCTCCTCAGCACTCTGCTCTGGCTGCTGCTCTCCAGATGCACCGGAATTAGGTAACAGGAACACCATGAATTTCAAAGCGGGAGCAGCAAGCCTGTGGCTGTGGGCTCATGTTTGTATGAGAGCCTCAGAAATGTCTTTCTTTCTTTATTAGTGCTGTGAGCGCATCTACCCCTCACAAATAACCCAGCACTGATTTCTTGGTTCTATCTCTACACCTGGTATGTTTTTCTGTGCTGCCTGGTACCAGCCGCTGCCCTGCTGCACCACATGGCAACAAGGCTGTTGTGGGAGTTGTGAATAAGAGTCCAAGAAACTTCTCAGCGGTTTACATTTGTGTGTGAACCCCCTTCCTTCCCCCACAGGTGTCATGCAGTCGGGGTCTTTCCCTTGCTCAGCCACATCACGTGGGTAGCCCCCGACCCAATAAAAAGATGTGGCTGCCATTCGGTGCTGACTATGCTGCCAGGCAGCACCACGTCCTGGCTTGCGTGCAGGTAGGGCTTCAAGGGCAGAAAAGAATTTCAGGGGCTTGCAGCTGCTGGGGGAAATTCTCCTCTGACAGCTAAGATATTTGAGAGGAGACTACTTCAACTGGACCCCCACCAGAACCCCCCACCAACCCTTAGCAACTGGCTCCCCCCTAACAACATATTTGGAGGTTTCATGCTGCTGGGGGAAGTCGCCCCCAGCAGGAAACAGTTTAAGTGGGCTTGCAGCTGCTGAGGGTGGGGAGTCTCTCCCAGAGACTATAATATTCAGGGGCTTGCCGACACCAGAGGAAAGTTTCCCCTGGCACCTAAGATATTCGGGGGTAGTAATTCAATTGGCTCCCCCACTGAACCCCACGCCCTTAGCAAGGACCAGTGAGGCTTGCAGCCACCAAGGGGAAGTCTCCCCCTGCGGCTAAGATATTCAGGGGTACTACTTCAAGTACTTCAATATTTCAACCAGCTCTGCAGCCACAGACCACAGCACCACCTCCACCCTGGCAAAAAATATTTTCGGGGGCTTGCTGCCCATTGCAGACACCTGCTGCTTTGACATTTCTTTCATAAAATCTTTTTCCGAACATTTCCTATCTGTCTTCATGCTTTGCCCCTCCACTCCTCCAAAAAAAAAAAAAAACACAGGGCGGAGGGTCAGTTGAGATTCCTGTTTCCATTATAAAGTTCAGTGTAAGAGATTTCACTGCCATCCCCTGTGTTGGCAATGTCTGTGTAGTGAAGAGGGAAGACAAAAATCTTTTTCCCTAGACTTTTCTATCCTCTTTCTTCTAATTTGTGAATACAGTCTGTCCCGGTGTTATTTTCAGGGATCGGATGCAACCACAGGATGGGGGACAGTCACTGGATGGGCAGTTGAGAACACAGCCTGTGCACAGAGGCCTTATAGTGTACCAGAAAGCCAAAGATTCTGCCCTCAGCAACTCTCTTTTTTCAAAAACTTTGCTATCTTCTCTTTCTTCAAGCCTTTCAGCTGCCCTGTGTTATTGTCAGGGATCGGATGCAATCACCGGAGAGGGGATGGCCAGTTGAGAATTTAGTTACAGAAGAAAGAGACTTCTGTTAACTTTTTTGCCATCTCAAGAAGAATAGTTAGCTATCTACAAACTTTTAATAAAATTTGGCATACTTAATGGTTTTCTTAAACTATGAGTAAGCTTTTATTTTAAACATTGTTTACCAACCTGTAGTTTAAGGGGACAGTATTCAGAGTTTTATCTCCTATATTATTTAGTTAATGGTTATTTTCTTTGGTTGAACACTGATACATGTAATACAACTACACTTACTCTGACAAAGCATAACAGAGCATAAAGGAGATTAAATGACTTAAATTTGTGAGACTGCTTATCATGATGAGAGATTTCTACAGTCTCCATGGACATGTGTTTAAAAAAAAGTCAGGTGTCAGCATGGCTCAAACAATATGAAACAAAATGATTACAGAAGAGCATACTGTAATTACCCGGTTTTGTCTTTGGTTCTTCTGGATGAAGAGAGACTTTAGGTTTGGAAGTAATTAGTTTTGTTTTACTGGGTGCTGAAAGGTAGAAAGACAAGAGATTGTAAGCCCAAAGTTTTGAGGTAAGGAGGGAGTACTTACACTTGGTTCTCTTGCTCTTTGACAGTCACATCTGTACATTCGTAATGGTGGGCTATGGCACCCTGGCAGTGAAAGAGAACTGCCTCGGAAAACCATGTCTTTTGGGTTTTATTTTCATGTGATAGCTCAAGTGAGGGTGATGGCATCATCCTACTCTATATAAAGAAGTGCATCCACCCAACCAGGTGCCTTAGTCTCCCTCTTTCAAACCAGAGACCTGATGTTACACTGAATTCTGAGGAAGAAGAGAAGAGGTTGGATAGTGTGAATACACACAGGTAATTTTCAAAGAACAAAACATGTTGTAAAAAAAAACAAAAAACAAAAAAAACTTTCTTTTTCCTTTGAGGGCCTCTGCATGACACTGGGATGCAAATGGGAGCTTGATTCCTGCTATCATGCCTCCTTGTTAAAGGCCAGATTAATCCTTTTACACTAAATAAGAGTAGCCCTAAGAAATACATGCAGAATTCACAATAATCTACATAAAGAAGGGAAGAAGGGCCTTATTCGTTCAAAGTTCTGTTATGACTAGATTGCTATTCTCAGGATCCCATCTGGACTGATCAGTGGGACTAGTAACAGAGATGATAGAAAAGATACACTTGCACAAACACACAATTATACCAATTTCTATGTAGTTAAATGGAAAAGCAAAGTGACTATGCACTGTGGAAACATCATTACCTAGTGTTGTTCTTGGACGTTCAAGGGGGTTAAAAAATTTAGGTGTATTGCTTTCCAAATGAATTGCTTTTTCTGCTGATGAAAAAGAAAGAATTCAGAGATACATACGTATACGGAAGATAGTGGCATCTCTAGAAGAGATAGACAAAATTGGCTTCGTAATACAACAGTTAATTCTGAATGGTGCAAAAACCTACAACTACTTAGAAAGTTATAATGAAAATGTTTCAAAAAATTTGGCCTATAGTAACTCATCCAGTTCCGACACTTAAATACCATTAAATTATAACAAACTTTGGTGGGAATTATTTGTCAGGAAGTGGGTAATATTTTAACTAGCAAAATTTCAACACAATACTTTGCAGAGGATGAGGAGAGAATCATAATAATGTTGCTTGGTTTCTTACAATACTGTCTAAATAATATCTCATTACACTTTAAATTATTCATCTTTTCAGCTTTATGACTTCATTATAAACCACGCAATTTCTAAATGTTTTCATGGCTTTATCTTTGCTTATACAACTCCAAACAAGTCTGGATGTGTGTGATATATATTTCTCTTATGACCGACATCACAGGTGAAATTAAACCCTGGTGTAAGAATATGATGCAATTTGACTGCTTGCATTTTGTACCCACCGACTTATCTCCAGGTCTGTGTTTCACCCCTTACAGTGCTACAATTTTAGATGAGCTACTGATCACTGAATCTGTATGCACTCTTTGGCAACAAATGCAACGGTACAGATCGTTAACCTAACGCTCAAAAGGAAAACAAGAGACTTTTGACTAAGGGACTTTTAAATTTACAGGCAAACCTGGGTACTGTTGAGTAAGCACGGGCCAATTTATGATTTCATGTGGAAACAATGTAAGCACTTGGTTCCAAACCCACACCCTGTGCAACTGGTTGATTCCAGCTAAGTTTTGCTTCAGGATTTTTTTTTTTATTTTCCCAAATTAACATTTCAAATCTAAACCAAGGGATGCAAACTCACACTTTGCATAACTCTCCTGAGAACTAAATCTGCTGAATTTCACATCAGATGCCTTTAAAACAAAATACATGAAATTACAGAAGTAATAAATTACTATAATGCTTGGCATGAAACATAATTACCAGGTTTAGTTTTCAGCACTTTAGGTCTGGCAGATGATTTAGGTGTAGAAGGAACAAACTTTGTTTCCCAGGGAGCTGAAAGGAACAGATTACATTTTACATGTTTTCTTCTAATCCTTTCCTTTAGAAATGGAATCATATTAAGGTGAAGCGGTGCTACTTCAAAATGGCTTCTGGAAATACAATAATTTCTGAAAATGGTCTCACAAAACTGTCACAAAAACTTACATGCCTAGGAACAAAAATGATTAACTTGCCCTTTACTATAATGATTGATAAATAATTAAAATATCTAATTATGTTTTAACTTCTGAATGAAAAATTATTCTGGACAAGTTAGGAAGTTGAATTTTGTACTACGAGTCTGAAATATATACTATAAATATGGTTTGAAAAGGTAACGTTATTTCTTAGAACTCTCAGCTATTCAAGAAGACAAAGATTCTGGGGGAGAGAGAGAAAGAGAGAAAGCCATGAAATGAGTAATATGCAAAAGTATGGTTATGTCAATTGTAAAAAAAAAGTAGTATTATTGTAGGGGAGACAGAAATATTGGTAAGATTGAGCAGTTCTGCAAATTCTGAAGATGTCTACCCATAATTTCAGGGGCTGAAAAGGTAGTTGGCCAGTCTGACTGACAGGGTAAGGCCTTGTCCTAGGAGGTGAAGTCTGTAGAAATTGAAGGTGACCGATCAGCACCTCAGAAGATATGATCATTCATTTTGCCTATATTTATAAAAAAGGATAATGGGGCTGCTTCCAAAGTAGATTCAGGAGGAGGAGCTTCATTGTCATAAGCAGAATGTCAGTGAAGTCCTATGCGTAAGCATACATGAAGTGACCGAGAAATAGTTTTCAAGCCCAAGGAACATTATGACAGATTCTTAGAAGCAGGGAAAAAGATTAATGAATATTTCTAGGTTTTTTAAACGAAGAGAAAAAATCCAAACTTTCCTTTTCAGAAAGCCTCTTTACCAGTTTTGTTCTTAGCCTTTCAATAGTTATATTTGACTATTGATGGGAGAGTGCATGGTTATATTTTTGTCATTTCAACAATTCTCAAATAAGGGGCAAACTGCATTTACAGAGATGCACATATACCTCCTAATGAGTTTATTCAAGGGCAGATATTTTATCCTTACGATACAATAGATTCTAAAAACTCACTATTTTGTGGAGAAACTCAATTTAGAAGAGAAACTAAGATCACGAATGTGAATTTGGGATTTTCTTATAGTACTTCGTCCCTGACAATTCTCTTGTATAAATGCAGTAGATCTTGAAACAGAATGAGGTTAGCATGAGTAGCAGTGATGGTATAAAATGGTCTTCAGTGATGGAATTCTAAGGATGGTTAGAGCAGAAATACAGAGTGACACACAGCTACTGAAACATTTGTTACCTAGTGTTGTCTTTGGCCTTTCAATTGCCTTTGAAGATTTAGTTGTACTGGGCTCCAAAAGCAGTGGTTTTTGTGCTATAAAACAAAAAAGAATCCAAGCATAACTGAATAGTACAACGAAGAACACCAATAATAAGTTAAAGATGTGGGAGGTTTAAAAGAGCTCATGCAATGATTCCTACATTCCTGTTTTAATATAACATGAAGTACACAAAATAATGGAACATAGACTGGATTGTTGAACATCTGGTACCCTACAATCACCAGTCCTTGGATTGTGAATGGGGCACTCCATAAAATGGGGATTAGGATCCATCTGTTGCTGATCAAAGGAGCAGAAAAGGGGGCAGGGGAAGCACCACATGACTCGGGGTATGTCATCATGATCATACAGCAAGATCCAGCACACAACTATGGGCATTGTCAGGGGCTCCCCTTCTGTTGATCACAGCTATTTTCAATGAAAGAAAGCACCCCTTCCACGATATCCTGGAAGTGAAATGACCACAAATGAACAGAAAGCACTAGGCACCAACATTGCGCTAGTGTTGTATGTACCTCACATATGTATACATAAGTTAAAATACAGAAACAACAGATATGGATATTGTTTGTGTAATCACACACAAAAAGTATTTGCAGACTTTTTAAGTAAGCTATGAAATTGTGAACATTCTTTGCATTTGTCTACAAAACGCACGTTCAATAGTCTGATGATCTTGGGTCTTGCTGTTCTTTAGCTAACTTCAGCTGAAATCAGCAAATAGAACAACAGGTGGTATGAATCAGATCCCTGTATACCATTTGCTATCTTTGTAACAACACTATAGGATTTTTTCAAAAGTGTCTTGCTGATATTTTGAGTTATATAAATGGACTACTTAATTACCAGGCTTCACAGGCTGTACTTCTGGAAAAGGAGATGGTTTCAATTTAGAAGGAATAAGCGGTGCTTCACTTGGAGCTGAAAAAAGAGCTTGGTTTATAAGTAGCCAATTCAGAAATTACTGAAGAAACTGCACATGCCACAAGTTTGCAATGATGATGATGAAGTAATTCAGTATGGAATGTGAAAGCCACCTGAGGACATCAACATTCAAAAGGGATGGAGTTGTCGTGAATTAATCAGAAATAAAGACAATGTTTTAAAGATGGCTACAACTTTCACAGTTAAAATCATACACGAGAGAGAGAAAGATGATAAAAGGATGATTGAGCTCTCCATGCAAGTTTCACAGCTAACAGCATCAGCTACATATGTTCCTACAGAGAAGTGAACCAAAAGGTGTTAGAGTCTTTGGTGACACAGGGAAAACAAGAATCTAGAAGTCGGATAAAGGTTAATGATTCATTGCATGAAATGATCTTATGGAAGAAATGCATTCACGTGGGATGAGATGTTCTCCGATAAAGAGACACTGTGACCATTTTCACTGTGACAAACAACATTACCCAATATTTCTCTTGGCCATTCAAGAGCACTAGAAGTTTTAGGTGAGAAAGATTCCAGAGTAGGCTCACTTGTTGCTGCTGGAAGAAATGTTAACAGTTACAAGAGAAAAAAATGTTTATGGAAGAAAAAAGGTACTTCATGACTTAAAAAAAAAATGCTCTACAAGAAAATAAAGAAAATAATAAAGTATTCTGTTGATTCCTGGACATTATTTTCAGCTTACCACCAATTTAGTATGTGTTAGAAATGAGCTCAGTTTTTTGAAGCACACAGTTTTGGTAACTATAAATCATGGTATCTGTGAATGTGCAGAGATTTTACATAATTTAATTCCTTCATGCCTTCACAGCAATAAATTTGGACGAAATTTTCACTATCTAAATTATTGTCAAGTCTACACGTTTCCCCTCGGTATCTGAGTTATGTTGCACGGAATAACACAAAGGAATAGAATAAAAAGGGCATGTTGTATTGCCAGTTACTCAAATACTGACAGATGATAGCTGGTCCAGAAAGCTGACAACTGACCCAACTGTTCTCCAAAATTCTGGAGAATCAAATGTTTAAATTAGTTAAATAACTCAGTGCAGCCTAGAATATGTTTTTCCTTCATATAAAAATTACAGTAAACCCTCAATGTAATGGACTAAGAGGGATGCCCTTTATACCTGAAAGTCTGTTAAATATGAGGGTTTACTGCCCACCCATCCCCAGCCAGGCTCTCCCAACCCCAGTCCCCTCCCATCCCTCCCAAAATGCTTTCAACTCAACAGAGACACTGCTGCTGGAGCTGGAACCCCAACTGCAGCTGGGACTGCCTGAGCAGTGGCCTGGGCCCCGCCATGGCTGGAGGTTCCGTTTGCAGCCTGTTAGGAGCCAGAGCCTCCACGAGTGAGTGCTGTCTGCCCATGTACGTTCCCCACCCCTGGTAGGAGGAGTGCATGGCAGCTCTGGTAAATCACCTGCCATTCTTTTTAGGCGGGTGGGCAGGCTGGTGGATTTAAGATTTTATCGGCCATTGATTAAGTGGACTTTGGGAACAATGGGGACAGGGAGGGTGGTGCATGGGCTGGCAGAGGTCTGTTGTTCCCAAAGTCTTTTAAATTATGGCCCATAAAATCGAGGGATTACTGTATTATAGTTCTACAGTACTGGTCTATAACTTTACTATCTATAATGTAATCTTAATAGAACATATTGGACAATTCTTACAACGTACTATCGTATTTTTTAGTATTTATGTCACAGTGTTATTCAAAATGTATATCTTTCAAAACAGCAACAGGAACTCTGACGAGCATGACTTGCCACTCATAACAGCAATACCAATTTGAATGTTTGCTAAAAATTCCGCTCTGGGGGCCTGATCCTAGGCCCACTGAAATAAAATATAAGTAGGACCCTTCCAAATGCCAAATTCACAGCAATGAAACATGGGTCATGCACCATGAAATCTGGTCTCTCCTATGAAATCTGATCTTTTGTGTTCTCTCCTGTAAAAGACCAGTGTTTTTCAAATGGAGGGTCCTGACCCAAAAGGAAGTAGTAGGCAGGTATCAAGGTTATTTTAGGGGGAGCCATGGTATTGACACCCTATTTCTACACTGCTGCTTTAAGAGTTGGATGGCCAGAGAGTGGTTGCTGCCAACTGAGGATCCAGCGCTGCAGGCAGTAGCACAGAAATAAGGGTGTCAATACCAAGCCATGCTATCTATACTTCTGTGCTGGTGCTGGCAGTAAATCTGCCTTCAGAGTTGGGTTCTCATCCTGCAATTCCTGCTCTCCAGCTGCCCAGCTCTAAAAGCCGCACCTCTGCCAGCTGCAGCACAGAAGTAAGGACAACAAGAAGACCTGTGGCACCTTATAGACTAACAGATATTTTGGAGCATAAGCTTTCGTGGGCAAAGACCCGCTTCATCACATGCATGGAGATTAAGTGGGTTTTTGCCCACAAAAGCTTATGCTCCAGAAAATCTGTTTGTCTAAAAAGTGCCACAAGACTTCTTGTTGATGTTGTAGATGCAGACTAACAGTTTTATAGATAAAGAAGTAAGGGTAGCAGAACCTTTCTACAGTACCCTTGTCACCCCGTACCAACACTACACAATGAAATTTCACATTTAAATAGCTGAATTCATGAAATCTATTATTTTAAAAGCCCTACAACCCTGAAATTGACCAAAATAGACCATGAATGCGGCAGCTCTAATTATAAGGCTTCCATTTATTTTTATTGGGCTTATGCCTGATTGTGAGCCACCAAATGGTAAAAATCTGTGTAATAATAATTTTACCTGGATTAACATCTGTTATATCAGGTTCATCAGATGTTGTGGGGCTTGAAAGTATATCATCAAAAGCTAAAAAAGAAATGGGTAATAATGTTTATTTTTTAAAATTTAGACTTTTATCTTATGAGGTGCTCAGTTAAAATGCAGTGGCTCACCAATTTAATACATGAACATATTTTACACTGACAATGGAACAGTGCTAATGTGGAATGGGAGCTGAAAGCGAGCAATTAAAATTAGAGTTCAAATGGAAACACCGAGAATGCAATGAAGGTTAATGTTTACTCAGATTGTTCATTTCAGTATGTCTTTAAACACTCTGGAAAGTACACAGACAAAAATGTTGCAGACATAATCTTCTGGGATTCTGTGGGGATCAAGTGTTCAAGAAACAATGAAAGCATATGTTACGAGACCTGGGAAAATACTGCAAAAAATATTTCTGCAAATATTTGCTTTAATTCACACCTCTTTAGTGCTTTGCTTTCTGTGAACATTCTGTGATAGTTTTACAAGCACAAATGTTCATGGAAAGGAAACAATACCCCAAAATTTATGTACCAAATTATATAATGAAGACCCTTTGAATAGTGCATATTCAAAGCAAAATGTTTGTGACCAATCCAGAAAGTTAAAAAATAATTAGCAAAAAAAAAAAAAGGTTGAACAATTTTCAATCAAATATGACCAATTCATGGATAGTCTGCTATAAGAAAAAGCAATGATTAATTCACCAGCTCCATGCATGATTCATCTGGCTTGATGAGGTACACAAGTTAAAAAACAAACAAGAACACCCCAATAACTTCTCTTGATACTGAGAAACAAAAATACCACAATATGTGACAACCGCAGCAGTGACTCACAGATGGAATATTGGTTCCTTTTTTGAAAAAAAGAAAAAAGCAGTAGGTATAGCTGTAAGATTTATTGATAACAATCATCATGGATGACTGATCTGGTAGATAACTAAAGCAAGGAACAGCAACGAAGGGTCCTGTGGCACCTTATAGGCTAACAGAAAAGTTTTGAGCATGAACTTTCGTGAGCACAGGCTCACTTCATCAGATGCTGGTGATCAGCACCTGATGAAGTGAGTCTGTGCTCATGAAAGCTCATGCTCAAAACTTTTCTGTTAGTCTATAAGGTGCCACAGGACCCTTCATTGCTGTTACAGATCCAGACTAACACGGCTACCCCTCCGATACTTAAAGCAAGGAAACGATCCCAGAATTGATGTGACACAAAACCCAAAGAGTTTAATTAAATAAAGAAACTGGATGTGTCATTATTACCCATTGTTGTTCCTAGCAAATGAGGTATTCTGGAAATTAGAGGCTCAGATGTTTCCAGTTCAGCACTATTTGTAACTGCAGGAAAAAAAAAAAAGGACACAAATCTGAGATGCGGCCTCATAATGTGTAGTGGGAGTGGATTAAAAACAAGAGAGATTATATCACATTCCTTTAAAAAGGCCTTACAATACTGTAGGTGTCATACAAGGAGATTCAAGGGCATTTTTGCAGCCGGTAAGAAACTTATTTACTAGTTTTGCAAAAATGTCCTTACCGCAGTATACGCTCAAATGCTTTACAGTAGGGTGAGCAAAGTTGAGTGCACACACTTGCCTTCAACTGTATCTAAAGCAACAGATCAGTTCCTAATGCTACAGGTTTTTATAAATGGCTGAAATAAGGTTTAGAATTTCTACAGTAAACACTGTAATTTCCAGTTATAGGTGCCCTAAAGTAGTATTTCATGAAATTACTTAGCACTGGTAGTTTTCTATGTACAAGTGACTCTTCTTTCATGCTGCACTTGTGTGTCTGGTATGAATTAATTAAGTGTAAAATCAGTGCCCACAAGCAGCATGTTTTATATTATGACCTAACAAAAGATTACTCATTTAAGATGCCAAGGGATGCTGGAGAGCCCAGGGGCAATACAGCAAGGAAATTCATCACAAAACCTCAGCTTAATGGTTCATGGTAAGGTTATGACCAATGTTTCTCCTTCAACCCTTCATTCTGTTCTATACCATTCAGGCTTTTATACTGCACTCATCACTGTAGTACTGTACTGCCTTCCAACAGACCATTAAGCAACCTGACCACACATCTATCATGTGGGGTGTGTCTACACTAGCCGGCTAGTTCAAAGGAGCCGGCACAACGTTGAAATAGCACCCGTCATGTCTACACGCACCGTGTGCTATTTCGACGTTGAAATCGATGTTAGGCGGCAAGACGTCGAAGTTGCTATGCCCATCCGAAGATGGGAAGAGCGCCCTACTTCAACGTTGAACGTCAAAGTAGGGTGTGCGTAGACGATCCGCATCCCGCTACTTTGAAATAGAGGGGTCCTCCATGGCGGCCATAAGCTGGGGGTTGAGACGCTCTGTCCAGCCCCTGTGGGGCTCTATGGTCCCCGCGCGCAGCAGCCTTTAAAGCGCCACGGACCCAGATTTCCTGTGGCAGGAAGCTGAGAGCGTGCAGGCAGCAGCACATGCACGTGCTAGCCCTGCACACTTTCCAGAGGCCCCAGTGTGCACTGCCACCACCCATGGCCTCGAGCCAGCCCCCCGAGCACCCCCAGGGCTCCTCTCCTGAGGGGACCCAGGTGCCCCCAGCAGCTAAGCTGGGGACCAAAAAGAGGCAGGGCCCCTCCTGGTCAGAGGCCGAGCTCCGAGACCTGCTGGGGCTCTGGGGTGAGGAGGAGGTGCTCCACATGATGGGGAGCAAGTGGCGGAATGCAGAAGTGTTCGCCCGACTGGCCGAGGGCCTGGCCACCTGGGGTCACCCTGCCCACACTCCGGATCATGTCCGGAGTAAGGTCAAGGAGCTGCGGCAGGGGTACGCCTGGGCCCAGGACTCAGCCAGACGGTCTGGGGCCGCCCCCCGCCGCTTGCCCCTATTACAGGGAGCTCAGGGCCATCCTGGGCCCCCGGGCCACCTCCTCCCACCCCGGACACCCTTGACACCATGGCTGACAAGCCCCAGCAGGCCTCGGAGCCGGAGTCCGGCCCGGAGGCCAGCCCTGAACCCCAGGGCCCACCCAAGGAGCCCCACCCTCGGGACAGCGGAGCAGGGGTCCAGCAGTGGGGGGGGGGCTCCTCATCAACCTCCCCTCCCGGAGCACCAGCTGGGTGTCTGCCCACCAGGCTTCCCCTGACCGCGGCAATGGATAGTCATGTACATACCCCACAGAGCACACACCCATGGGCCACAAGGCAGGGGCACCAGACATGACAGGGAGCCTCACACACCCCCAGTGGACCCCAACCCATAAACACCTGACCACAGTACGGTCCCAGGACGGCGGCACGGCCATCAGTGCCCGTCAGCACCCGCACCCATGGACAGCACTCAGCCTCAACCCCGGGGGCGGGGGGACAATGCCATTGCGACAGCCAACAGGGACATCACACCCACCAACAGGGACGGAGACCCAGCACCCAAGAGGGGGCAGGGGGAATGGGCCATGGGCCAGGACACTGTACTAACAGCCTTCCCCTCCTTCTCTCCCTCTCTCCAGCTGCAGCATCTGACGCCCCAGGCAGCCAGGCACCCTCCGTCGTCCCCAACAGCCCGCCAGAGGTCAGCCACCGCCAGCGCCCGGAGACACCCTCAAGGGTAGCGGGACAGTCCCACCACCGCCGGACTCTGGGGATGGCCCCTGTGGACCCCCCAGCTCCTGGCAGCTCTCCGGCGGCAGACAGAGGTGGCGGAGGAGAGACTCCGCTTTGACCGGGAGGAGTCCACCAGGCAGTGGGCAGCATGGGAGGACTTCATGGGGGTCTTTTGGGACATAGCTGGGTCGATCCGGGAGGCCACTGCCCGGCTCCTGCCCGCAACTGCCCCCCAGCCCGCCCTCCCCGCTGCTCCACCCAAGGCCCCCCCCCACCCCCCGCTGCACCGCCTGCCACCCCACCCGCCTCGCCTCCTGCAAGCTCCACAGAGCCCACTGGGGCTGAAGACTGGGCAGTGGAGGCATCCTGGCCGTACTTGCTGGTCCTCCCAGCCACCAGCTGGCCATGCCGGGGACCGCGGACATGGGGGGGGTCGTGAGCCGTACCCGCTGGGGGTCATGCCCCTCTACCCCCACCCCAGACTGATGGGCCAACGGCCGAGCCGTCCGCGGGCCCCCATGTACATAGTTGTGCCCCACGTATATAGTTGTCCCCCTTTTTGTATATTGGTTCCAGTTTCTGTTGTGAACAAAACAAGTTATCAGGTTTCAGAAAAAAAAGGTTTTATTTTCCGAAAAGCTGGATGCGTGTGCTTGTTGGGGGGGTGGTGTGCGGGTGTTGGGGGCGGTGTGCGGGCAGTGCAGGCTGCGTGTGGGGGGGTCTTCTGGGGAAGGCCAGGGAGGTGCTCAGGGGTCTCCCTGATCAAAGTGGGCCCGCAGGGCCTCGCGGACCCATACTACCTCATGGTGGGCCTGGTGGCTGGGTGCGGCAGCCGGCTGGGGAAGTCTGTGCCAGCGTTGACCGCCCACCCCTGGACAAAAGCCTCCCCCTTGCTCTCAATGATGTTGTGGAGCGTAGAGCATGCGCCCACAACCTGGGGTATGTTTTGGAGGCTGACGTCCAGTCAGGCAAGGAGGCACTGCCAGCGGCCCTTCAGACAGCTGAATGTCCTCTCCACCACTTGGCAGGCGTGGTTCAGGTGGGCGTTGAACTGCTCCTGGCTGGTGTTGAGGTGGCCAGTGTATGGGCGCATGAGCCAGGGCTGGAGGGGGTAGGCCGCGTCCGCCATGAGGCAGAGGGGCACTGTGGTGTCCCCCAGAGAGATCTCCCTCTGGGGGATGTAGGTCCCCGCCTCCAGCCAGCAGCACAGGCCTGAGTTCCTAAAAACACAGGCATCGTGTGTGCAGCCAGGCCAGACCAAGTACACGTCCTGGAAGCAGCTCCAAGTGGTAGCCCCTGCGGTTTATGTTATCTTCCTCCGCTGTGGTGCGGGGCGTGGATGTGGGTCCCATCCAGGGCCCCAAAGCAGTTCGGGAACCCCATGGAGGCGAATCCAGAGATGGCTGCATCCAGGTCCCCGAGTCGGACGAACCTCTAGAGCAACATGGCATTAAGTGCATGGACCACCTGTGGGGAGGGAACACAGGCGCCACTGAGGCTGTGGAGGGTGCCCCAGGGCCCTTCCCCCAGGCCTCCCTCCCTGGCACCTCCCTGGGTACCCCACCCACCCAGCGCCTCCCTCCCCGGCACCTCCCTGGGTACCCCACCCACCCAGCGCCTCCCTCCCCAGCTCCTCCCTCCCTCCCCAGCCCCACACCCGGCCCCTACCTCCCCAACCCCACACCTGGCCCCCCCCGCCCCTTACCTCCATGACGACGGCCCTGACCGTGGCCTTTCCCACTCCAAACTGGTGTCCCTCGGAGCGATAGCTGTCTGGAGTGGCCAGCTTCCAGATGGCTATTGCAACCCTCCTCTTGATGGGGAGGGCGCACCGCATCCGGGTGTCGTGGTGCCTCAGTGCTGGGTTGAGCCACTGGCAGAGCTCGAGAAAGGTCTGCCGGCTCATGCGGAAGTTCCGGAGCCACATACTGCCATCCCACTCCTGCGTGATGAGCTGCTCCCACCACTTGGAGCTGGTGGGGTAGCTCCAGAGGCGGGGGAGCAGCCAGGGGGTGAGGAAGAGGGGAGCCCGGTGGTCGGGGCGTCCCCATCTGCCTCTGGGGAGGGCTTCTCTGGCAGGAACCACTGGGCAGCCCCCCGGGCAACACCTAGCAGGGCGCTTGCCCCCAGATGACTACCTGGAGGGCCTCCTCTTCCTGCTGCTGCTGCTGGGTGTCCATATCTGCTGTGACTTGGTCTGCGAGAGTGTGGCTACTGCTCCGCAGACCTTGTGCTGTGCAGGCCGGGTGTGTCTGGGAGGGGTCCTTTAAAGGAGTGGCTTGCTGTTGCCCCGGAAGGGCTAGTCCAGCCTGTGACCCGGTTAGTGGGCTTTCCTGGGCCCTTATTTCAAAAGAGGGTGCTTGTGTATGTGGATGCTCTGCATTTCCTTCCAGGGCAGCTCCTTTCGACATTGAATGTCGACGGCACCAGCCCTGGAGGACATGTAGATGATACACGTCGAAGTAGCCTATTTCGATGTTCTTACTTCGAACTAGGCTACTTTGACGTAGCGTGCTAGTGTAGACGTAGCCGTGCTGTTTGTTTATTCATTTTCTTAAAGCGAGCAATGCGAGGAGTGATGTGTCTTGCTTTATATGTGCAAGTTCTAGCGACGAAAACTAACTGCCCAATAGAGACAAAGGCGTCCCACGATAAACAATAATTTACCTCAAGAACTTTTTAAAAGTGAATTTAGTGCTGGTGAAAGGCCTTCATCATATTTTTAGCTAGACAGTCGTTAGGGAGCGTTAAAGTAGAAGATGCACAGGACAATCTACAAATCTCTACAATGATGCAGGGAAAAGATACACATATTTTCAACAGGAATCCCCTTGTTTCAGAAAAGAAACAAAGGGAGTTGAAAGAGCCTACTAACTCCATTTCTCTTCGCAATAGGCTGGTATTGCATCCTCTTTGCAAATGACATTGTCTCAATCAGTATTTATAAACTGTATTGTCATAAATTAGTCTTGTCCTTAGGGCTTGAACCTCAGTCAAGGCACAGATGTCTTTATAGCAAAGGATGCCCTTTCTACTCTGTATTGTGCGGAGATCATCCCTTACTTTTTTTTGTTATCCACACAGAATTTCTAGATATCATTCCTCAATGGAGGAGTGGTCTCAGGGTTCCCTTTCCCTATCAACTCTGCTTAAAGCTCACCCTCAAAGCACCTGAAAGGTCTCGATAAACCCACAGACACTCATGTTTTTCTCTGACCCCTTTGACTGTTTATTCTATCTTTGCTTTACTGCAGTAGCCTATGGTTTTCCCCCTCTATATGTAAGCGTATGCCTACACTGCACAGCTTTTAGTGACACCAAATGCAAACACTGTTTGTCAGCACTTTTGCAGACAGAAAGCTTCCACTCCTTATGAGTGGTGTTTGCGTTGTCTCTCCTGCATACAAAACATTGTTAACATTAGTACTTGCTGCAAAAGTGGGCAGGTAGGGGGATTAGCAGTCTGTTGTTCAATTGCCAGTGTAAATTTGTCCACAGCTAGCAACATACTAATCCACGTCTTTTCATCAATAATGTTGTATGCCTGATACCTTTTCCCCAGCAAAAGCTCTCAATCCCAAAGTCTACACCAGCAAGTACTTTCAAAAGATTTTTCAGAAGAAGGGGGCTCTTTCGAAAGATCCAGCAGAGCGTCTACACACAAAAAGCATTCTTCAAAAGTAAATCGAAATAGGAATATCAAGTCTTGCCTTCTCTGTTTTTGCTTGAAGACTCCCGAAAAGATCAAATCTGTGTGTGAACTTTTTCACTACTTACTTGAATAGGAAGGGGGATTAATTTTTCAATAAAATGAATTTTCTCTTCCTCAGTGTTTGCCAGGAGTTTAAATTAAGTAGGTTTTCACAAAAACAAAACAAAAAGTTTTAAACAAACTGACAAAAATTCTCTCCCCTTTAAGTAGTTCAGGGTTCATATTTAGGTTGTGGGTGGCATCATAATTAGAATAAATTCTCCTGCCATCAATAGAGTTTTCTAGGGGGAAGAGAGGAGTTTAAATACCTTCATTTGTAATGCTAAAACTAAACAGGAAGAGTATAAACGTTCAGGTCTTTATATATTTTGTGAACACCAGCAAAAACAGAACATCTTTTGCACCTAGCCTTTAAAGAACAGACATGGACTCAAGAATATAGCTCTCTAGTGTCAAGGCAAACATTGCTGTGTGAATGAAATGAATTCTGTAACTGAAACGTGAAAACTACAACCAGATGAATTACTTAAAAAAAAAAAATCCTCCCATCAGAACACAGTTGGCAGCCTGTTTTCTCTATCTACGCAAGTGAACTGTAATCCATGTAACATTTAAATATAGTGCCAGTACTAATTGTTGGGGAAGCTAATGACTAACATACTCAGAGAACCCAGAGCTGGGACCTTACCACAGGAAAAGAAAGATGGAAGTTTACTTGTTGGTGTGCTGGAACACAGGCAGGGAGAAAGCCATGGACCACCTAGGCAAGTCTACACTGCGAAGAAAATATGCTGCACTATCTCTGAGCCTGGGTCAATTGACTTGAGCTCACAGGACTCAGGCTCAGAGGGGTAGCCATGTTAGTATGTAACTTCACAAATAACAGAAAATTCTGTAGCACCCTAAAGACTGACAATTTTATGAGGTTGTGAGTTTTCATGGGTTAGATCCACTTCTTCAGATGAAGGTGTAAGGCTGGGGAGCTAAAAATAGCAGTGCAGGCATTCCTCCTCAAGCTGAAACCTGTACTCCGAGCCCCTCTCCTTTGCTGGGTGTTAGACAACATTGCAAAGTAACTGGTAAAAGTCACTGAGATTCCAGACTTGGGCTAAAACTTAAGGTTTACAAGTGGACATTGTAACAAGAATTGTAAAGCTTATCATTGGTTGTAAAGCTTATCATTAGCTCAGTTAGAGCAGGATATTAATATAATTTCCATATTGTCTGCAACTTTCAAAAAAAGAGACTGGAGTGGTTTTGTGGATAATGCAGAAAGACAACTTGGGTTCAACTCCTCCCTATACCATAGACTTTCTGGGCAACCACAGGAAAAAAAAAATCACTTAACCTCTTTGTGCTTTACTTTCCCTCCTGTACAGTAGAAATAATATTTCCATTCTCCCACCTTTGGTCCGTCTCGGCTGTTTAGATTGTAAACTCTTTGAGGGCACAAACTGTTTTATTACACAAAAGTACAACAGCTACCATAATGAGAACCTAGTGTTGCCACAAGTCCTCTATGCATGACTACAATACAAAAAAAAAAAAAATCCACAAATCTGAGGAGTGACAGTGTGCGCCAATGGATCAGTTCTCCTCACTTCAAATGCTATGAAACTGTACAATAATTCCCACCAAAAATAAAGAACAAAAACATCTACCACACAGCAGTTCTACAGTAACAGCCTGATTATCTGGCATTCAGGTAACTGGCGCATTCAGTTAACTAGCATGCCCGGCTGCAGCCAGCTGATCAGCTGGGACCAGCTGCCACAACTGCCACAAAGCCAGCTGACCGCCTGGTGCCGGCTGGCTGCTGCACAGCTTGGAGTGGCAGGGAGGCAGAGCAGGGCCAGCTACCTGCTGTCCAGTGGTGGAAAAAGGGCAAAGAGTGGAGCCGGCTGCTCACTGCCCAGCCCAAGGGGGCACAGTGGGGCTGCTGCTGACCCCAGCTCCAATAACAGGCACATTTTATTATCTGTCATCCCCAGTTCCCCAGGGATGCTTGATAATTAAGCTTTTACTGTAATTTTAATGGTTTTGCCGGCAGTACATTTTTCTGGGTTTGTGAAATAGTAATGCGTACTTTCTTTTTCGCATAAGGCAAATGTAATTTTTGTATGCTGACAAAAATGGGTATTTTTTTCCTTTTTGAATCCTCAGCAGGCAAACAGTTAGTAGTTTAGCACAATTTCAACACATGGTTTTAAACTACCTATACTTTTTACCTGAAGAGATTTCTGTGCAGCTCAACACCTGTCTCTTTCACCAACAGAAGTGGATCCAATAAGAGGTATTACCTCACTCACTTTGTCTCTCTAATGTCCTGGGACTAACACAGCTAAAGTATTAACACAAAATACATTTTTACACTCATTTTCAAATTCTACAAGATTGACACACATTCCGAATTTTCATCTGTGCAGAGACTTTTTGTAGCTGGCAGGGTTGGACTTACTGAAACAAACACCTAATACAAACCATATGCAGGCTACATGTGTAAAACTTGACATTTTAAAACTATTTATCAGTCAACAAATGTTTCTTATCCACAAAAGCCTCTCTATATAACCAAGCCAAAAGCATGACGGGGGAAGGAAAACCTCTTAAAAGCTACAAATAACTTTTCATTCCATTTACACAATGGCTAAATTGTGTTGATAAGCAAGTATGCCAAAGGGGGACTGTTAACTACACCATATTTAAGTTTTGTTTAAAACTGCATTTTCCAAGGGCTGTAATATGTTTAAGGCTTTACTATAGTTTTACCGTTTAATTCCATGGAGTTACAATGGTATAAAACTGGAGTGACATAGTAGTGAAGGAGGCCCATAGAGTGGAAGACTTAAAGACTTGGTATTTTATTGTAATGCCTGATCATTTATTTACTCACTTGGTGATTTTATTTTATGTTATTTTATGTTATTTTTCCTACAACCACCATATAACATGGGGTTATTAAAATCAGTAGCTAAATGCCCCTTCTTCAGGGGGAAAATGATGAAGCAGGTGTGAAAGACAATACAAGTAGCCTACAGAAAGGAATCAGAACTCACTAAGCAACATGATCTAAAACAGTCTTGTAAATACAAACAACTGCAAATGCTGACTATTACTACTGAGTAGTATCAAGCAGTCTGATTCACTGCAAGGTCTATATTAAGCTGTGATATCACACTAATAGTTTGTCATTTGTTCAATACCCACAAAATATGCAAATCTTTTTGTATTTGGCCATTCGCATTTTGTTTAAAATGACAAATGCCAGCAGGATTATACCTCCATCTTCTCACCGCTCCCCGCCCCAACCCCATAAGGCATAAATGCATGACCCAGCATAAAAAGAGTGTGTGTATGAGTCTCTGCCATTTAGAACAATTTACCAATGAAAGGGAGAAGTTTGTGCCACTCTGTCCGCATGCTCAGTTCAATACTCAGCCTCTAAACCTTTAAGGTTAGAGACAATTATATTTCACAAATGATTATTTTCAATGATGGGTGTCGATTCCAATTTCCAAATGAATAATGCATTAAATTAATAATACAGTAATTCCTTGTTTTAAAAGACATCAATTGCTGCTCAGACTTTTGAACAGAGCTCAGTCCTTCAAGGTAGTTAGATACCACGGTAATAAGCATGATATAAAACCTTAAATACATCCAAGTGATGAGAGGCATAACTCTCATCACACCAATAAGGATGGGGTGAAGGGGTGATATGGGGAAGCTCTGCATCTGGCTGTAACAAGCCCTGAAGCCTTTTAATGCCCCTCTCTTAACCAACCATCCACATTCCCAGAGATGCTCTCAGAGCCAAATTCTATTTAAAAAATGTGACAAGGTAAGACTGGGAGGGGGTAAGAACGAGAGGGAAAAGCAGGGCAGGAAAATAAGCAGGGTGTGAGCAGCTGGGGAGGAAGATGCCCTGGGTCAATTGGGTCCAGCTGGTCCCACTTAAGCCTGCTTTTAAAAGAACCCTTGCCCAGTAGGCAGGGGGAGAGAGGACAGGACAGGACCGGACAGGACAGGACAGGACAGGACCGGACCGGACCGGACCGGAGCGGAGCGGAGCGGAGCGGAGCAAAGCGAGTTTCCTAGAGGGACCAAAAGAAGGAGAAGAGTGCTCAGCCGCAAGGGGCTAAAGCCCCTGCCCAGGAGGCCTGGGATTTGGAGTAAGACCAAGCTGGCTGAATCCACAGGAGGAGCCAAACCAGGAGGGGGAACAGGCTGCGGCGGCGGCTGCTGCTGCTACTACCACTGGGAAGTGGCCCAGGGAAGGGCTGTGGTGCTCATAACAAGGGGAGCCCTCCCCCACCACCAGCAGCCACACAGGGTCCCTGGGCCGGAACCTGGAACAAGTGGGTGGGGCCCAGGCTCCCCCCAGACCACCATCTTCCCCCTTCCCCCTCCTCATGAAGGGCAGAGGTGTCTGGACCAGGGGAGAGTGGACTAAATAGAGGCCTAGAGCCTGGCCAGCCTTGCCACAAAAAAAAAAAAACAAAAACAAAAAAACTGTGTAGGAACACAAAAAGCTCGCTCTCTTTCAAGAAACTGCCATTCATGTGGTGCATTAAAGTCAAGAGACGTAGTGGGAAGCCGAAGACTGCTTAATAAAAGACCATGTGTTTTACAGCCTAATGGGCTGTAACTAACAGATCTGATTAGTGCCTCTTCTGAAGTTCTGGGAGTTGAAGGAAAAAAAAAAACCTGCATTTCTCACTGGATTGAGAGAAAAACTAGACTACGGTTTTCAAGATCATTACACTGTGCTTGAGCAGTGAAAACATGCCAAAGCAGTTGGTCACCTGGCAAGTCTCCTTTTAAATTGAAAGTACATTTCAAAGTGCAGTCTAAGTTCGTTCAGCAACTTGAAACTGCCTCAGAAGTTGGATGGAATTATCAGCTTTAAAAAGAAACTTAATATTGTGTTCACACAGTGACAAAACAAAAGACATGCACAATCAGAACTACAAGCACGGGCACAGCCTACGTATGTTCAGTGTGTTCTGGAACAAATGACTGATTAAGAATTTTCATAATGTGTCTGAAAAAGGGAAATAAAAGAAGTGTAAAGGATAAACTTTAACAGTATGAAAGGGAAATGAACTGAATTCTATGGTATAGAAGTCTAAAAAATATGACACTAGACACCAAGAAAATAGCATTTACCAACTTCCTCTTTACTAGCTTCAGGTGTTACTGGTTTCAGAGTTGTTTGAGCTGCTACTGTAAGAAAAAAAATCAATCTAGTTGAGATTGTCAGGTTATACTGTACACCTCACAAATAATGCCTTGATTTAGTTGCTATTTTGTGTTGCTAAGAAGTTTAACAAAACTGCATTTAAGCATTCTGAACAGTAATGAAGCATAGAATAGCAGGTTACACATTTTTTTTTCAAACGCAACAACCTTGAAAGTAAGAGCCAGAACCCCTACCCACTTCCTCACTACAACCTCCTAAACCAGCCCAGTGAATGAGTAAGAGTGGGGACAACGAGCAACAGAAGGAGGGGAGGATGGAGTGAGCGTTGCCTCAGAGGAGGGGCTGGCCAGGGAAAGGGCAATGATATTCAGTTTTGTGTGAGTAGAAAGTTGGCAACCCTATTAGCATTGCACACTGTAATATTTTGTTATTTCCATTTGTATATAATAGGCCAAAAGTACTGTGCTTGAAACAGCAGTGGCTTGTCTTGCAAATTTCATAAAGGTATATAAAAATGTCATAACAATTCATAACAGCAACGCAGGGTCCTGTGGCACCTTACAGACTAACAGAAGAGTTTTGAGCGTGAGCTTTCGTGAGCACAGACTCACTTCATCAGGTGCTGCTCTTGGAAAGCTGCAGGGCCAGGTGTAAATAAGCCAGAGCAAGGGTGGGGATAACAAGGTTAGCTCAGTCAGCAAGGGTGAGGCTTACTACCAGCAGTTGATCTGGAGGTGTGAACACCAAGGGAGGGGAAGCTGCTTTTGTATTTAGCCAGCCATTCACAGTCTTTGTTTAAGCCTGAGCTGAGGGCGTCGAATTTGCAGATGAATTGTAGCTCAGAAATTTCTCTTTGGAGTCTGGTCCTGAAATTTCTTTGCTGTAGGATAGCTACTTTTAAGATCTCTCAGGCCACACAGTAACAGACCTAAAAGTAGCTATCCTACAGCAAAGAAATTTCAGGACCAGACTCCAAAGAGAAATTTCTGAGCTACAATTCATCTGCAAATTCGACGCCCTCAGCTCAGGCTTAAACAAAGACTGTGAATGGCTGGCTAAATACAAAAGCAGCTTCCCCTCCCTTGGTGTTCACACCTCCAGATCAACTGCTGGTAGTAAGCCTCACCCTTGCTGACTGAGCTAACCTTGTTATCCCCACCCTTGCTCTGGCTTATTTACACCTGGCCCTGCAGCTTTCCAAGAGCAGCACCTGATGAAGTGAGTCTGTGCTCACGAAAGCTCACGCTCAAAACTCTTCTGTTAGTCTGTAAGGTGCCACAGGACCCTGCGTTGCTGTTACAGATCCAGATCCAGACTAACACGGCTACCCCTCCGATGATGATTCATGATTCTGAAGGCATCATGCAAAATACTGTAAATAAATATGTTACTTCATAAAACACATGCACCTCAAAAGTATTCTTGTTCACAAGTCAAGTCATACAGGGTAAATTAAACTAACCGCTTGATTAAAAACACAGAGATGTCTCTTCTAAATTTGCTTGTCACGAGATTAATTTTACAAGAAATGTAATTACCAGATTTGGTTGGTAGCTCTTCTGGGATGTCAGATGGCTTGGATCTTGAAGAAACAAGCTGTGTTTCATCAAAAGCTGAAAAGAGAATCTGAATTTAAAACGTTGAGGGAGTTTAGAGGAGCTGATGGGACACCATGAAACTCAGCTACAGCCAAGTTCCACATTTCAGGATGATGCTGACACAGGGAAAGATGGTGGATGGGTTGAAAGTCAGCTGTGAGATGAGTGCGTAACAAGAAAGAGGTTGGTGACAATATGTCCTTTTTGCAGCCAGCTATTAAATCAGTTTAGAAAATGCTTTACAGATGATGATAACAAGGAAATGGTTGATGCAACAGGGTCAAACAAAACGTTTCACAATGGGTTTTGAAGCCACAGTGCTTGAGCAAATCTTAAAATTATTGTTAGCAGATAAAAGATATGCTAAGATGAGGGAAAGAGTAACAATCATATACTATTTACCCATTACTGTCCCTGGGGTTTCCATGGAAGGAAAAGATGTAGATTTCAGGGCTGGTTTCTTGGTAGCTAAGAGCAAACATGAAAACAACTCTAAGATATTGGAGCTGGCAGTCTTTGCAAAGGTGGTACCAACTCACACCTTTAAAAAACCTCTGTATTTGGGTTGGCAGTACTTTAAAATCATTCCCTACTGACACAATGACAACCAGCAGATGGGCCATTCACGTAGTTTTGATTCTAGACATTTAACTAGTTTTATCCTCCACTTCAAAGCAAACCCAAGTACCACCAAACAATCAACAAATTATGTGTTTTATAGCACTTTCTGGTTTCTTGATAAGCTGCCCCTTTGATATTGCAACTAAACATTATGGGGAAAGTACAATGGGGCAGGATTCACTGGAATAGCAACTGAAACAGTGAACTAATAATTATGGAAGAGAACTGATGATGTCTTCCAATGTTCACGGCCGTGCAAAAAGATTGTAACATTCATAAAAATATTTTATTTTGCTTCAACTTAAAGGTAATCTGAAGTGTGTTTGAATTTCAAGAGGTAAAATGAAGGCAGAATTTGCACTGGTGACACAGAGTACATTTGTGTTTCATATGAAACGTTTATCAGTCTGCTCTGGTATTTTTATTGCAACAAACAAATCTCCTACTTTGGCAGGGCTAAAATTAGTGCTTTTTTGGTATCAGTAAATATAGTTCTCTCCAAAAATTATGCCTGCAACATCCCCTTATACCTGTTAATATCTTCTGTTTTTAAAAGGAACCTGTGCTTCAACTTGTTCTTATAGCACATAGCAGATGCATGAGTTTTTCAGAAGAGGCCATACGAAAAACTCAGATCTGAACTTTCTTGACCTAGTGGGGTTTATGAAAAATATCCAATGTGATTTGTCCTCATTTTTAATGAGGATGACAAACGTATGGTAAAATCTGAACTAATACACTAAAATAATAAACAGTAGCTGCCTGCTTCCACATCTGTTTTCAGTCAGATTCTGAATGACTCATTTTATCAGTAGATATGATCCTATGCTACCATCCTAATCGGAAGAGAGGGGAATACTGATCTTGGACATTAGGTAAGCAAATGCCACATGATTCACAGCTGTTGGCAGAGGGCCTTTCATTAACTGTACTTGTATAAAGTAAGAGGAGGGCTTTAAACTAGGTTTGCCGGGGACAGGGGAGCAAAGCCCACAAGTAAGTGGAGAACATGGAAACCTGGGAGATGGATCGGAAGTAGGAGGGAGCATGGGCAACAATGTCAGAGTAAAAAGAGGGCCAGGAAAAAACTGGGGGGGAAGTTCAAATCAATATCTAAGATGCCTATATACCAATGCAAGAAGTATGGGTAATAAGCAGGAAGAACTGGAAGTGCTAATAAAAAAATACAACTATGATATCGTTGGCATCACAGAAACTTGGTGGGATAATACACGATTGGAATGTTGGTGTTGAAGGCTACAGCCTGGTTAGGAAAGACAGACATGGAAAAAAGGGGGGAGGTGTTGCCTTATATATAAAAAATGTACACAGTTGGACTGAGGTGGAGATGGACATAGGAGATGGACGTGTTGAGAGTCTGTGGGTTAGTTTAAGAGGGGTAAAAAACAAGGGTGATGTCCTGTTAGGAGTCTACTACAGGCCACCTAATCAGGTGGAAGAGGTGGATGATGCTTTTTTTAAACAACTAACAAAATCATCCAGAGCCCAGGATTTGGTGGTGATGGGGGACTTTAACTATCCAGATATATGCTGGGGCACAGACTGTCCAATAAATTCTTAGACTGCATTGGAGACAATTTTTTACTCCAAAAAGTTGAACAAGCCACCAGGGGAGAAACTGTTCTGGATTTGATTTTAACAAATAAGGAGGACTTGGTCGAGAATTTGAAAGTGGGAGGCTGCTTGGGTGAAAGTGATCATGAAATCATAGAATTCACAATTCTAAGGACTGGTAGGAGGGAAAACAGCAAAATAGAGATGATGGATTTCAGGAAGGCAGATTTTGGTAAACTCAGAGAGCTGGTAGGTAAGATCCCATGAGAGGAAAAAGTGAGGGGAAAAACAACTGAGGAGAGTTGGCAGTTTTTCAAAGAGACATTATTAAGGGCCCAAAAACAAGCTATTCCCCTATGTAGGAAAGATAGTAAATATGGGCAAAGAACGCCTTGGCTTAACAAGGAGATCCTGCATGATCTCAAACTAAAAAAGGAATCCTATAAAAAATGGAAACTAGGACAAATTACAAAGAATGAACATAGGCAAATAACACAGGAATGCAGGAGTAAAATTAGAAAGGCTAAGGCACAAAATGAGATCCAGCTAGCTACAGGCATAAAGGGTAACAAGAAGGCCTTTTACAAATATATTAGAAACAAGAGGAAGACCAAGGACAGGGTAGGGCCATTGCTCAGTGAGGAGGGAGAAACAGTAACGGGAACCTTGGAAATGGCAGAGATGCTTAATGACTTCTTTGTTTCGGTCTTCACAGAGAAGTCTAAAGGAATGCCTGACATAGTGAATGCTGGTGGAAAAGGGGTAGCGTTAGTTTTTGACATAAAAAAAGAACAAGTTAAAAACCATTTGGAAAAATTAGATGTCTGCAAGTCACCAGGGCCTGATGAAATGCATCCTAGAATCCTCAAGGAGCTGATAGAAGAGGTAGCTGAGCCGTTAGCTCTCATTTTTGGAAAGTCATGGGAGACAGGAGAGATTCCAGAAGACTGGAAGAGGGCAAATATAGTGCCAATCTACAAAAAGGGGAACAAGAACAACCCAGGAAATTACAGGCCAGTCAGCTTAACTTCTGTGCCAGGAAAGGTAATGGAGCAGATAGTTAAGGAAGTCATCTGCAAGCACTTGGAAGGTAGTAAAGTGATAGGGATCAGCCAGCATGGTTTTGTAAAAAACAAATCATGTCAAACCAACCTGATAGCTTTTTTTGACACGATAACGAGACTCGTAGATAAGGGAGAAGCAGTGGATGTGGTATACCTAGACTTTAGTACATTTGATACGGTCTCGCATAATATTCTTATCGACAAACTAGGCAAGTCCAACTTAAATGGGGCTGCAATAAGGTGGGTGCATAACTGGCTGGCTAATCGTACCCAGAGAGTAGTTGTTAATGGTGCTCAATCCTGCTGGAAAAGCATAACAAGTGCGGTTCCGCAGGAGTCTGTTTTGGGACCAGTTCTGTTCAATATCTTCATTAATGATTTGGATATTGGCATAGAAAGTACGCTTATTAAGTTTGCAGATGATACCAAGCTGGGAGGGGTTGCAACTACCTTGGAGGATAGGGTCATAATTCAGAATGATCTAGATAAATTGGAGAAATGGGCTGAAGTAAACAGGATGAAGTTTAATAAAGATAAATGTAAGGTGCTGCACTTAGGAAGGAATAATCTGTTTCACACATACAGAATGGGAAAAGACTGTCTAGGAAGGAGTACAGCAGAAAGGGACCTAGGGGTTCTAGTAGATCACAAGTTAAATATGAGTCAACAGTGTGATGCTGTTGCAAAAAAAGCAAACATGATTCTGGGATGCATTAGCAGGTGTGTTGTGAACAAGACATGAGAAATCATTCTTCTGCTCTACTCTGCACTGGTTAGGCCTCAGCTGGAATATTGTGTCCAGTTCTGGGCACCCCAATTCAAGAAAGATGTGGACAAATTAGAGAAGGTCCAGAGAAGAGCAACTAGAATCATAAAAGGTCTGGAGAACGTGACTTATGAAGAAAGGCTGAAAGAATTGGGCTTGTTTAGCTTGGAAAAGAGAAGATTGAGGGGGGACGTGATAGCGGTTTTCAGATATCTTAAAGGGTGTCATAAGGAGGAGGGAGAAAACTTGTTCTTCTTGGCCTCTGCGGGTAGAACAAGAGGCAATGGACTTAAGCTGCAGCAAGGGAAGTTTAGGTTGGACATTAGGAAAAAGTTCCTAACTGTCAGGGTGGTCAAGTACTGGAATAAGTTGCCAAGGGAGGTTGTAGAATCTCCCTCGCTGGAGATATTTAAGAACAGATTAGATAGATGTCTATCAGGGATGGTGTAGATAGTGGTCGGTCCTGCCGTCGGGGCAGGGGACTGGACTCGATGGCCTCTCGAGGCCCCTTCTGGTCCTAGTGTTCTATGATTCTATGATTCTAAGAGCCATGCAATATCCTCCAAAATATCACACTAAACTGCATATATATCTATATCTATATCTATATATCTATCTATCTATATATATATATAAAAAGCTGTCTTTTAAAAAAGTTAAAATTCACAGTAAATTGTCCTCCCACAAAGCACCCAAATGAAAAAGATGCCTCTCTATGTTGTAATAAGATATAAAACTAAATAAGAAACAACATTCTGGGAGAAGGTAGGGAAAAATACGTAAAACTCAATTAAAATACATATTGACAGGAACTAAATTTTACTCTATTTGCTCATCTTATGAGAAATCTGACAGTTTCTTGATGAAATTAATTTAAAACATAGTTACTAAAACAATAAGTCAGATATGGTTCAGAAAAGCAACGTGGTATCATAGGCTTGGTAAGCATATTGGCCGCTGTGGGAGAATGGGACTTTTCCCATCTATTTCAGTGCAGGCTGAAGCAAACCAAATTGATACACTTTTAAGGAGTGATCCACGAGAATCACACTCAAGGCTTGTATTGAAATTCCATCAACAAACATAGTGTTGAAAGCTACAACAAAAGCATTCCTAATCCTTCAAAGTTATCCAGGTGAAAAGCTCTTCCAACCACATGTGATGGCAGTGACCCTGGTAGCTCTACACTTAGGGGTGCTAAAACAAATCAGTACAGTGGGGCAAGCTATAAGCTCTGCATGTGGTGGAAACCAATTCAAGTTGCTGTTGTGACAGCACCTAATACAAATTTAAGAAACCTGTGAAATTAGAGACTCAGCCTGGATCAGTTGACTTGGGTTCCCAGGGCTGAGATTGTGAGGCTAAAAACTGCAGTTTGTAGACATATCGGCTTGAGCTGAAGACCAGCCCCTCAGGCCCTCTTCCCTCTCAGGGTCTCAGAGACCAGTTCAAGCTTGAACGCCTACACGGCTACTTTGTAATCCTGCAGCCTGAGCCCAAGTCAGCTGACCTGGACCAGCCATATCCATGCCATAGATCTTTTATTGCTGTGTAAATGTGCCCAATCGGTTGCTGCGTGTATGGATCACCTTCCGAAAATCAGGGCTCAAACCAGCGTAAATATATCATATTTCATGCTATACAGCCTCATTGGAAGACCTCAACAGTGCAATTCATAGCTAGCCTGAAACAAATGATGTGAACGAAAGGCTAGTTTTGCCAATCTATTGCTGCACCATTTTTTAATCTTTATTTCTGGAAAGCAGGTGTGGGACTAGGTTATTTTTGATAGTATTATCTCTAATAATTCTGACATCAGTGGCTATGTTTCAACGAACCGTGTTCTTAAAATTACTGAATATCCTCTCTCTTTAATACTGACTTTAACGGCTTGTCTAGATATAAAATTAGTTCACAGGAAGCTGGGGTATAAAATCTACCTTGTACTAGCCTGATGCTTTGGTGCACTAAATGTCTATGTAGACTCTGAAGCTGCTCATTAAAATTTCCCTAAGCACTTTGATCTAACCCACTTAGAAATGAGAGTAGATCAAAGTGGACTATGGACCTTTTAGGTCATGCCACACATTTGGGCTAATGTCTACACTAGTAAGTTTTTTTTAACCCCGAAAAAGCCGGGGCTCTTTCAAAAAGTCCCACAGAGCATCGACACACAAAATGTGTTCTATAAATATTAAATCAGAAGAATGCAGCCTTCTTCCTCTCCCAGATGAGAAGAGTGCCTTTTTCGGAAAGATCCTTACAGAAAAAAAGCATGTGTAGATGCTCTGGGGGCCCTTTATCAAAAGAGCAGTCCTCATGGCACTGGATTTTTCAATCCCTGGCCCGTTCTTTTGAAAAAGCAGGGGTTGTGACAATGCTCTCTAGAAAAAGAGCAGCTCAGTTTTTTTCCAATCAACTTATTTGTGTGTGCTTTTTCAAAATAAGCTTTTTGGAAGAGATCTTTGGAAGAACGTCTTTCAAAGTACAGTAGACCCCCATGCAACTCAGGGGAGCCAGAAAACTGACAAGAGCATCCAGCGATTGGAGGGGGGTGCTGGTCAGTTTCTTGGCTCCCACAGTGAGGCGGAGAGCTGCAAACCAGGTTGCTGCTTGGTTCGCAGCTCCCTGCCACTCTGGGAGCCAGGTGTGGTTTCTCCCCAGCTTCCCCCAGCTGGGGGCAGACAGCTATGGCGGTGCAGCTTCTCCCAGCTGGAGGAAGCCAGGAAGAAGTCTCGCTGCTGTGGCTGCCCGCCCAGCCTCCCGCATCTGGGAGCAGCTGGGAGGACAGAGCCATGGTGGCATGTCTGTCTGTCCACCCGCTTCCCCCAGCCGGGGGAGCTCTGTGGGCAGACAGCCACAGAGTGATTTCGAGTTGCACTTAACTCACATTAATGCAAGTTAAACACAACTCAAAATCATGCATTTTGGGAGGTTACTGCATTGCTGTAGCATAGACCTAGCCGTGGTGTGCAGCATGCTAATGTGAAGTAGATTTAAACCTCCGTTTGCTGTGCACTAACTATATCTTACCGGATCACTCTCACAGTAGGAATAGATGGCTGTGTTCATTCCATATGAGAGGGGGTTGCTGACCAGAGGGCAAATCCAGAAAATGCCATGAGAAATTTTAATTAACTAGAAACAAATGCTAAAATTTGTACTCAATCCAAACTCACACTGAAGTCTAAGAGAGTGTTGTTTGAATAAGAATTTCTACATTTGGGACTTCTCTTTGCATGAAATGAAAAGTACATGTGCTAAATAATGTAAGCAAAAAATCAATCCAGCAATCAGTACATATGCTCTTACTCTTGTTAGTTACTGTTAAACCTTTTCACTAACATACGACTGATGTTCACTGGCTCCCCATGTTACATAAAAGTATGGGTAAAGATAGTTTCCACTGAACTCAACAGGAACCACACAAATGCTTCTGTGCAAAAAATTATGTCCAAAGGCATTTGTGGAAACATTATCAGGTTCTCCAGCACAAGAGAAGTGCTATGGCCTAAGGTTCAAAAAAGCAACACGTGATTCTGGAGACATATTAAAGAGGTCTGATTATCACAAGCTGGCAGATCAACACTTTATGAAAATCAGACCCTTTTAAAATGTCCCAATAATTGAAGCAACACAGATAATTATTTACACTGGAATATTTAGGTGGTTCTTTAACAAGAAGAAACCAATAACTACGCTAAATAAATTGACTTTTTAATAAACATTATACAGTCCACAACTTTGCTGCTGGATAGCATGACAGTTCAACTATGAAATACAAGCCATCTCTGAAACTGAAGGGGCATTTACAAGGAAAATACTAAGCTCATAGGCCAGATCTTTCATATGTATAAGTTCTTATAGTTTGTAACAGAGAGGCCAGCAGACCCTTCTAGGATAGGGAAAAAAGCACAGCAGCCATGTGCTAGGGAAACAGATATTGCAGTAAGGCAGGTGACAGCAACTGCAATTAAATGATGAGCACCAGCTGAGCTGACTACTGGAGGCTTAAATGCAGCCCAGTCAAGCAGGGATGAGGGGAGAGTGAGAGATGAGGTGGAGGAGATTGGAGAGCAGTTAGGAAGGAGATAAGGAGAACACTAGACAGTAAGAAGTGCTGGGAGTGCTTGTAAAGACAGCTGGGGAGGGAACAGTGCCTGCATTCCCCTCCCCCAGAAAGGCTGACAGCCCTGGCTGTGACTAGGGGAGGAAAATAGACTGACCAACCAGTCAGAGCAAAAGAGGTGGGCGCAGCCTGACCCTTACAGCCAGGGCCAGAGGTGTGGGACCCGAGCTAGACAAGGGGGCACCTTACCACAAGTTCTATTAACTTAAATGGAGCCAGGATAATTTATGCCAGCTCAGGATGTTTGCTATATCTATATATTTCTTCTAAATAATTTTGACCATTGTGTCACTAAAAGCACAAGACGACTTAATTTTGCAGTAGACAAATTGCATGGCTGTAGCATTATAAATCATAAAACCACATTATTGTATCTCAGCAGTTAAAACCACATTGCCCACCTGAGTGTAATACCAACAAACACGTCTCAAATAATATTTGTCTTGAATTTCTCAACTTTAGAAACAAGGTAATTACCAGGTTTTCTCTGTAGTGCTTTTGGACCATCAGGTATTTTGGGTTCAGAAGGAATAGGCTGCACTTCATTAGAAGCTATAGTAAAAGAAATAACCAGGTCTTTATTTGCTACAGGTCATTGGGAAAATATGACACAGAACAAACTATTCCAGCACACAGAAAGTGCCTGAAGCCAGCTATATAAGAATAGGCTGTCTTCTTAGACACAATTTTGTAATTAATGCAAAGAAACATTGTGGAAACACAGAAAGGAGTTTGGAACATGAATATCCTCAGCTACTTCCTGAACCATCACGAAGAATCATCTAGCTAAGGAAGACAGAAAAAAATATCCAACACTTAGCTTTCTAATGAACAAAGACAACTGTGATTTAGTTCTCATGATAGCATCCTCTCAAACAGTGTAGGCAATTAAAGTTAACCTTGCCAGAAAAAACTGCAAAGGAAAAAAATGGGATTAAAATAAATCAAAACCAACAAAAATATTATACAATATTCCTCTGGGCTTCTGAAGTGAGGGAGATGTTTTAGTGTCAGGAAATTCTGGAAGCCTGTCTGGAACTGCAAGGGCAGAAGGGGAAAAAGCGAAAGCACAAAACTGATGAGAGTCTGTAGGAATCTAGAAAAAAATGTGAATCTCTTTGTACAGTGTAACAGAAACAGAAAGAAAAAGACATTTGTCTTGACATTACAGTGCGGGTGACTTCTATATAAACTTTTCCTTTCGTAATTACTTATATGTGTACTGGCTACACCTACAAACTTGTGGAGCATCTGCACACAAAGTCTACATCAACATGGAGCCCTGCTGCTGGCAGCATGAAGCAAAGGAAGGCTCTTGCAAATGTAAAAAGCTGCTCATCTAAATAGTCATGTGGCTAATTTGGATGCTTCCACAGGATCACCCTGCCATCAGAGGCTGCTGTCGTCAGAAAACGCACCCTGTAGACATGGTTCATATTTCACTCCATGTCTACTAATATCTGCACCATTCTCTGGAAAATGAGGACAAATTTTCAATTAACTACAGGGTCAAATTTTCAAAAATTATCTCCTGACTTTTGTTGACAATTTAGCATAGATTTGGGTGTACAATACAGGCAGTGAATGTAACATTATTACAGTTAATAATACAGAATTTTGACAGCATAAAGTCTGCGGATGCTGGTCCTGACAACAAAATGAAAATGAGAGTAACTGTTAATGCAGAAAACACATTTTTGCAATGCAGAAGTTTTTGACCAGGATTTTGTATAGGATAGGACACATTTTTCTCATGACATATTAACCCACAGTGAGCCATGACAATCACACATTTTTTTATAAACGACAATTTGACGCCATGAGGCTGAATCTGCCTTGAGTTTTTGATGCTTAGAATATTTTATACACTTAAATAATCAGGTTTGCACTGTAATACAATTTATCTAGCTGCTGTTTGAACAATAGAAGCCTAAAGATCATTTCTAACTTCACCTATGTAGATTTGCATTGTTTTCACCTTGGAAAACTGATATTCTACAAGTGTTTTTGTGATTTTTTTCATGCTAGCTACAAGTGAGGTCCACTGAAAATGGAACACATGCCACGCAGTAGAAATGTCAGTAGCATACCATTGCTTATTCTAAAGAATGTATCTCTATTACTGAAAGAATCCAGTGAGGTGAATTTATCATTTCAATGGCATCTACTCTACATAATACTGTTACAATATCTGTGATTTATATGAATATTTGTTTCCATGTTATAAGCAATGTATCACCAAGGAGGATTTCCTTGAAGAAGGGTCTTGGAACTGGATGTTTCGCTTGTACCTCTAGGCAATTTTTGTAGTGTAACATCTGGTTACAGATATCAAGACACATAAAAGCAACTCAGAGTTCAGTAAAGGGCAGGACAGAAAATTAATCTGAAAATTAGAATACCTAGTACACCTATCTTCTCACAACACTAGCCGTAGCAGGGCTCAGACAGTCTTCTGTACTACATTTTATTTACATTTTATATATCTATAAAATTGGTAGCTGTAAATATAAAGCAAACGTAAAATTTAATTAAGATTTTCTCTGGACTAGCTCTCTTTTAAAGTGTGGTAGGAAAAGACAGGCAAATTTTGGAGTGGAAAAAAGCTAATAAGTCGTATTAATTACCCAGTATGTTTTGAGTTTGTGCCAGTTTAGGCTTAGGAGTTGAATTTGTTTCTTCAAGTCCACTGTCAGTTTCAGTGTGAGCTGGAAAAAAAAAAAAGAAAGAAAAAGAATCTAGGCTTAATTTTGAATCAAGAATATAACAATGGCCGTATTGCATCAGATCAATGCTTGATCTAGTCCAGTTTCCGCTCTTCTGATAGTGGCCAATACCAGGAGCTTCAAAGGAAATGAACAGAAGAGGTAATCATCCAGTGACCCATCTTTCTGCTTTTTTCCACTCCCAATTCCTGGTACACAGAGGCTAGGTGAACTCAGAACAAGGGACTGCGTCCCTGCCCATCCTGGCTAATGGTCATCGATGGACCTATCCTTCATTAACTTACCTAATTCTTTTCTGAACCCTGTTAGAGTCTGGGCCTATACAACATCCTCTAGCAAAGAATTCCACAGACTGTGTGCGCTTACTGCAAAGAAGTACCTCCATTATTTGCTACAAACTTAATGCCTATTAACTCCATTGTATAAACTCTGCTTCTTGTGTTATGTGACGGAGTAAATAATGCTTTACTTTCTCCATAGCAGTCAACATTTTATAGCCCTCCATCATATCCCCACCTCAGTCATCTCTTTCTTCAATCTGGGCAGTCCCCATCTTTTTAATGTCTCCTCATGCAGAAGCTACTCCTTCCTTAATCATCAGAGCAGCCATTCTCTGTACCTTTCCCAGTTCCAATTTACCTTTTTTGCAATGGAGCATCCAGGTTTGCACACAGTATTCAAGATGAGGATTTACATAGTATCATGGATTTAAATAGTGGCATTATCCAGTCACCCATCCCTTCCCCAAATGGCTCCTGACTTTCTTGAGCAGTAACAGCTAATTTAGACCTCTTTGTTTTGTGTATAATTTTGAGTATGTTTTCCAATGTATATTATTTTGTATATATCAACATTGAATTTCATTGGCCATTTTGTTGCTCAGTCACCCAGATTTGTGAGACCTTTTGTAACTTTTACAGTCTGCTTTAGACTTAATTATCTTGTGCCACACTTTTGGACCATCTGCAAATTTTCACCATCTGCCTACCCCCTTTTCCCAGGTCATTTCTGAACATGTTGAATGGAACTGGTCCCAGGGACATATCTCTGGGGACACCGGTATTTCTCTCTCCATTCTGAAAGCTGCCCATTAATTTTTACCTCGTTTCCTTTCTTTTAAACACATACTGGTTCGTAAGGACCTTCTCTCTTGCCCCATAACTGCTTACCTCTTGTAAGTCCATAAACTTACAAGCAATCCTTGCAAGCTTTTGTTCAGTCAATGCCAACAGTTTGTGGTTTGGTTTGGTTTGGTTTTGTTCCTGTTTTTTGACGCAGCCAACAATCTGTATTATAGGACTAGAATAACTTCTGCAGTAGCACAGCTCCACATCATTAAAACTCCTAATTTGGATTTTAGAAGTGAAATCCCACATGAATTTGGATTTTGGATTTCTATGGTGGCTGTTTCACACGAACCATAGGAAAATAAAACTCTCCAAAGAGTAAAATTGAGATCCGGACCTCATGAAGTGTCTTTGCAAAAGTTTGCCTAATTTAATACTTAACCTGCTATAAACAAAATTTACAATACTGCTGTGATACATATAACAATTTCACCATCCATTCTGGACTGCTTTATTCGTCTAACACTGACTCTTTTTGGTAGAAGGATTCACCTAGCCTATCCTCTACTCTTCACTCTGTCCAGTAAAAATGTTACATTATACTTGTCTGCTGCTATTCATTACTATTATGTTTACCGATTAAAACTAAAGCACTTGCAGTTTATGTAGTATTTGTTCACCATAAATAACTTCAGTTGTTACCCATATTTTACAGGGCTAGTGTATGACTGGCACTCCTTTTGACTTGTGCAAGAATTATAAGACCAACTTATTCAGTATCTGATTCTGCAAGTTGTTTTGTCTAACAATAAACACTGTCCAGAAAACTAACGCACAGCAAGGGCAAAGATTTTCTCTTCTATTCTGACTCACTCTGTGGGAAATGAGAAACAAGAGCTGCAAAGGGCAGTTCCAAGATAGAATCAAGATGTGGGTCTGCAAAGTGGCCAAATCGTATTTGATGGTTTTCTTAAAGCTCCAGTTAGTTGATTTTCACGGCCAGAAAGGACCATGAGATCACAGGCTTTTAGGCTAGAAGGGATCACCACAATCATCTTGTCTGACTTGCACACTGACTTTCACAAAATCCTCACCCATTCATTTCTGTAATGGGTCTACATAACTAATATCTAGGTCTGTGTCTACACCATGGTTTCCCAAATGGGGGGGGGGTTGCCCCCATGGGGGCATGAAGAAATTCTAGGAGGGGTGCGAGCCACCCCCCCATGATTTCCCCGACCTAAAGAAAGATCTGGATTTTGCTTCTGGCTCTCAGCCCCTGCCGTTTTATGTGGGTGACCAGGCACATCCACTATAAAAAGCAGGCAGCCGGCAAAGACCCATGTGGAGCTGGCTGCCTTCTACAAATGAGTGTGAGTGTGGGTGGGCAAGGAGGAGGAGGATGGGGTTAGATGGAGGACTGGGGGTGTCTGGCTTTGTGGGAAAGCAGGGAAGGGGTTCGAGTGGGTGTCTCACAGGGCTCAGCCAGCTGGCCAGTTTGCAGGATGCATGGGGCTCAGGCGGCTGGCCCTAGCAGAGCAGGGCTTAGGAAGCTGGCCTCAGCAATGTGGGGCTTGGGCGGCTCAGGCTGGTGGGCGGGTAGCTGGCCCTGGCACATGGGGCTCAAGATGGTGGGTGGGCAGCTGCCCCTGGCTGGCCAGCGGCTGGGGGGGCACAGCTGGTCCCAGCAGTGTGGGGCTTGGCAGGCCGGCAGGCAGGTGAATGGCTGGCTCCAGTGGCTGGCGGGTGCGCGGGTGGCTGGCCCTGGCAGCGTGGGAGGGTCTGACAGCACAGGTCTCAGGTGCGTGGGCAGCTGGCACGGGCAGCTCTGGCAGCTGGCGCTGAACCAGGAAACCACAATGGGCTGAAAAAAATATTTGTGCTTATTTTTAATTTTAAATAATATTTTTATATCACGTTTTGTGTTGATTTCAAAATTACAAATTGAATTGTTTGTTAAATTGGGCTGAATGATGGTAAAGAAGAGGTAGGGGGGTGTGCGGGTTTCTCAAAAATCAAAAGGGGGCCGTGATGCTTATTAAGTTTGCAGATGATACCAAGCTGGGAGGGGTTGCAACTACCTTGGAGGATAGGGTCATAATTCAGAATGATCTAGATAAATTGGAGAAATGGGCTGAAGTAAACAGGATGAAGTTTAATAAAGATTAATGTAAGGTGCTGCACTTAGGAAGGAATAATCTGTTTCACACATACAGAATGGGAAAAGACTGTCTAGGAAGGAGTACAGCAGAAAGGGATCTAGGGGTTCTAGTAGATCACAAGTTAAATATGAGTCAACAGTGTGATGCTGTTGCAAAAAAAGCAAACATGATTCTGGGATGCATTAGCAGGTGTGTTGTGAACAAGACAGGAGAAATCATTCTACTGCTCTACTCTGCGCTGGTTAGGTCTCAGCTGGAATATTGTGTCCAGTTCTGGGCACCCCAATTCAAGAAAGATGTGGACAAATTAGAGAAGGTCCAGAGAAGAGCAACTAGAATGATAAAAGGTCTGGAGAACATGACTTATGAAGAAAGGCTGAAAGAATTGGGCTTGTTTAGCTTGGAAAAGAGAAGGTTGAGGGGGGAACGTGATAGCGGTTTTCAGATATCTTAAAGGGTGTCATAAGGAGGAGGGAGAAAACTTGTTCTTCTTGGCCTCTGCAGGTAGAACAAGAGGCAATGGACTTAAGCTGCAGCAAGGGAAGTTTAGGTTGGACATTAGGAAAAAGTTCCTAACTGTCAGGGTGGTCAAGTACTGGAATAAGTTGCTAAGGGAGGTTGTGGAATCTCCCTCGCTGGAGATATTTAAGAACAGATTAGATAGATGTCTATCAGGGATGGTGTAGATAGTGGTCGGTCCTGCCGTCGGGGCAAGGGACTGGACTCGATGGCCTCTCGAGGCCCCTTCTGGTCCTAGTGTTCTATGATTCTATGCCGAAAAGTTTGGGAACCACTGTTCAACACCATCCCTCCCTTTCAGAAGGGGCGTGTAAACGCAGCTGACAGAAAATGCAAACGAGGCGATAGTTTGCAGATTCAACATCTCATTTGCATAATGACAGCGACTCCTTGTTCTGGAACAGCCCCATTTTGGAAAGCACCCTTCGTCCTAATTTTTTCCACAAAGAAGAGTGCTTTTGAAAGCAAGGCTTCATTTACAAGGGACCCCTTCTTCACATCCATTTTGTATTTCGAAAGCAGCTCTTCTGGAATGGCAATTGGCTGTTATTATGCAAATGAGGTACTGAGTATGCAAATTAGTGCATCGTTTGCATTTTCAATTCACCGTATTTGCATGCCCCTTTTGAAAGAGTGGGGTAATATAGACAAAGTCTGGGTGAATTACAGAAGTTCTCAAATCTTGATTTAAAGAGCTGATTCAAACTTATAGTAAATCTCACACTGACTGTAGTACAAGTGAGGGGCCCCATGCTGGTGAAGAAGGTGAACCCCACTACCCAGGGTATCTGCCAAAGTAGCCTGGGGAAAAATTACTGCCTAACCTCAAATATGATGATCAATAAGAATCTGGGCATGTGGGCAAGACCCAGCAACCGAACACCCAGGAAAAGAGTTCTCTGTGGGAGTTCTGTGACCTTGAAATACAATGTCCCATCATTGGTCATTGGAAATATTTACTAATAGCAGTCACAGATAAGACATATGCTATTGCAAGCAACCTTGTTGCACCCGCCCCTCCATAAATGTATCAAGTTCAGTCTTGAAACAAGTTATTTTTGGCCCTTACTTTTCACCTTGCAAGGCTGTTCCTGAACATTGCTCCTCTGATGGTTAGAAACCTTCATTTAATTTCAAGGCTAATCATGTCAAAGGCCAGATTCTATCCATTTGCTCTTTGGGCATCACTGGAGCTTAAACTAAACAAACTCCTTCCCTTCCTGGTATTTATCCCTCTGAGGTATTTATAAAGAACAATCAAATTGCCCCTCAGCCTTCATTTTGTTAAGCTAAATAAGCCAAGCACCTTAAGTTCTTTTCTTGTAATACAGGTTCTCTGTTCCTCTGATCATCCTAGTAGCCTTTCTACACATCTACTCCTGTTTGAATTCCTCTTCATTAAATATGGGAAACCAGAACTGCACAGAGTATTCCAGAGGAAATCTCACCACTACCTCGTACAATGATAACAACTCTTCCTTATCTCAATAGGAAATACTGTGGCACAAAATCAGAAAGGGTAAAGCACATCAGATACCTTTAACGAAAAGTAGTTCTTTAAATACATCAGGAGTAAAATACAGAACAAGGAAAGCGTAGGTCCTTTGCTTAGTGAAGAAGCAGCACTAATTATTGATCATGTCAAGGAAGCAGACGTGTTTAATGTTTATTTCACTTCTGTCTTCCCTTACATGGATAAGAAGGCAACCAGATGCTCAACACAATATTAACAACATGGGGAAGGAAGGCAAGCTAAAAAGGAAGAGAACAACTTTAAATATTTGAAATAAGCTACAAGTATTCATATCTACAGGGCCAAATGTGATTCATCCCATGGTATTTGAAGAGCTAGCTGAAGCAATCTTGGAAACATTGGCAGTTATCTTTGAGAATGCACAGACAACTGGTGAGGTGCTAGGGAAATGCAGTGAAGCAAACATAGTACACGTACCAACATAGTACACGCACCTATATTTGAAAATGGGAATTAAGTGGACTTAGGCAATTACAGACCAGACAGCCAAACTTTGACACTTGAAAAGATACTGGAACAAATAAATATACAACCACCATTTTGATAGCATCTGCAGACTAATGAAAAATAGCCACCTCGAATATGTGAAGAACAAATCATTCTAGACCAAACTAATTTCCTTCTGTGAGAGGATTACTGGACTAGTGCATAGTGAGGAAAACAACTGATGGGATAGGTCTTGATCTATTGAGGCTTTCGATACATTCCCCATCCTCATAAACACAGAGGGGCAGTGGTGGGCACCCTTCAGCCTGCAGAACTGTAGCCAATGGGAGCTCCCAGCAGCCGTATCTGCAGATGCAAGGTAACCAGCCTGTCTGGCAGCCCTCCCCACCCTCTGGCCCCAGTGCCTTGCCCTGATGAGCCACGCATGGCCCATAGGCCACAGCTTGCCCACGGCTGTAGTAGTGAAGTTGTGGAATCCCCATTTAACAATAAGCTGGACAAACAGTTGTCAAATGTGGTCTAGGTTTACTTGGCCCTGTCTCAGTGCAGGTGATTAGACTTTATAATTTCTCAAGGTCCCTTTCAGTCCTACGTTTCTATGATTCTATGAAATGCTCTATATATTCATTATTTCTACTTTGAATTGGTCTGGCTTCAGCTTCCAGTCATTGGCTTTTGTTACTACTTTCTTTGCTAGATTAAAGACCTCTTTACTGTCAAGTATTTTCTTGCCGCCAAGGTGCTGTAATCAAGTAATCTTTTAAACTTCTTTTTGATAAACTAAAGAGTTCCTGGTGCTCTGTGCCCCTTTACTTTCTCTCTCTCTCTCTAACGAGAAAGTACACCAAATTCACCTTTCCCTACCATTCCCAGCTGTTATTTAGAAGAAAACATGAAGATTCCATACAAAGCAGCTGTTCAGATGCCTCAAGAAACTCCAAAGCAGCAGCTGGAGGACTTCACTGAGCAGACCGGGACTCACCATAGAGCACTAAGGGCTAGTTGCAATACACCCTAATTCGCTGCCTTGGGTAGAACTCTTGCATGTTGCAGTGGTCCTCCTACCTTTTTTAAAAACAAAATTCTAGAGTTGTCACTATACGGCACCATTCCCAGACAGAACACAGATTCATCAGAATGCTCCATTTTGTGTTGTAATGTGCTTGTTATTTTGTGACTAGAATTTGTATCACTGTCAGTAATGAGACAGCTGGAAAGATGATTCATAGCTACTGCACGTCCAAAAGTTAAAACAATTTTGCCAATCACAAGCCAATGATATTGATCACTAAAATACAGCATATATTCTAAGAGTAAAAAAAGTCTATTGCTGGCAGTTCAGGCCTTTGATTAATAAAACATTGATTCCCCGCCACCTCTTTTTGCGGGGTTGTGTTTGCTGACCACTACCAGCATAGTGTGCTAGCAAGTGGTGGACCTAGCTTCAGAAAATACTTCTACTTATTTCAGTTGGAGCAAGGAAGTGGCCTCAGTCAAATGGGAATCACTTTGGTGCTGAAAAAAAGCATTAATTGTTTTAATGGACAGCATTACACTATGCCATATAAACAGTTTTCAGGAAATGTCATTCTATTTTGAAAACAAAGTAAATAATTATATGCAGCAGTGTTATAAGTGACTAACAAGAACAACTGGCAAAAGAGACTATCGTAACAGCAGCAATTTGCATTTCATACTTAGGCACTATTACTTTATCTTTTTATTGTATCACGACTTATTTCAGGAAATTTGAATATTTAAATTAGGGTTGTTTGTTTTTTAAAGACACAAAAAGTAAAGTAAGTAAACTGCTGTTTTTTTTTTCAAATTATAATAATTACATGCAATATTGCAAAAAAGCTTTTTTAAAACACCATATCTGTGAAAGGGAGAGAGATTTCACTAGGGCTGTCTTTGGTAGCCATTGCTCTATAAAGAGCCATAAACTTAGTATTTACCTAGTGTGTTCAATGGTAATTCAGGCACAGGTGCTATGTTGGAGTCTGTGGATTCCAGTTTATTTTCACTCTGATCTATGAGAAATAAAAGTTATTTTTTCTTTCAACACACATTCACTACATTTTGTCCACAACTTGTTAAATGTGTTGCAAGCCAAAACTAAATAGCCAGATTTAAAAGCTGAGTCTCATACAGTTATGCAAATAAAATTAAATATTTGGATGTTTTGTGCTATGGAATGGAAACCAATGCCACAAAAGTATATATTGCAACACATGCTGCTTCATTTGGACCCAGCTCAACTTCCACTGAAGTCCGCAAAAGTATTGCAACTGACACAAGTGAAAGACAGGCTTCCTGTTTTCCTAGGTCCCTACAGAGGAATTAAAGTTTTCTGAAAACTTGGGACAAAGAGTCACTAACAAAAGTGACAGAAAACTATTTGAAAAAAAAGAACCATTGCTTTTCTGAAGTACTTCAGAAGTTAGCAAGATGCATGGTTCAAGAACAAATTATAAAAAAGAACAGCTGTTTTTCCTTTTCATATGATATATCAAGCTGGCAGACAAGTGAGCTGAACAATGTACATAAGCAGCTAAGGTATTTCAGGTCTGTCTACAATTAGAATAAAATAAACAGACTATTTGACATTTTTATTGCTTTCAGCAGAGACTCTGGGAAGGAACACGAGTAATTTTTGTAATAAAAAAGGGTTTAAAGAGCAGCAAACTGAGAGGGTTAAAATTACCATGGAGAAAAAGATGTTTTACCTGGAGATTCCTCTGATTTTTCTGGGGCAGCAGGCACAGTAGGTTTAATGCTCTCCTGAACTGATTCAGTGGTAGCTACAAAATAAAATGGTTAGCACAACTGAGATGAAGCTGCTTAGTGTTGGGGCATTCAAGGCAGCAAGAACGGGTTTAAGATTTAAAGTATTTACTATTTAATATCCATGGATAGTAAAACCTGAAATGCAATTATTGTGAGAGATCTAAAGAAGCTCATTAGACAATTTAGCAAGCTGGGCACCAACATGTGAATGTATTTTCTCTAAGTAGCAGCAGGGCCACCAGGGGCCTTGGGGCAAGGTGTGTGTGTGGGGCCAGCTCTGCATACCCTGAAGGGGTAGAACTGAGGGTGCAAGGGGCAGAGTTAAGGGCAGTCAGCCCTCAGCACTGCCCAGGCCTTGGTGTCATGCCCTGCTCCCACCACCCCCAGCCCTTAGAGCTGCCTGGAGCAGCACTCCGGTGGCAATTCAAAGGGGATGGAGCTCTCCAGACAGGGAGCAACTTTCTCCTTTGCCCCTCCCCTTCCCTCTCTCCCATTGACAGGCCTCGCAATAAGCATGAGAAAGTACAGAGGACCTGCTGTACACTGAAATAATGGCAAATACTGTTTATTTAAATAAATGTACATAATATGTTCCTTAATGCGTGGTTGTTATTTTTGATATATCCCCTTTGCTAGAATTCCTTTTTGTGGCAGAAGGCATTCAAGTATAAATGAACGTGTTTAGGTCCTGCAGTGAGGGCAGGGCACTGGACTCAATGATCTTGCGAGGTCCCTTCCAGGTCCATGAGATAGGTATATCTGCATATATTTCTACTGATCAGAGCAGGGGACCAATTCACTGTGAAACCTGGGCAAGTAGCTGAACTGTTCTGTGGCTCTGTTTTACCATCTATAAAATAGTGTTAACATATTGACCCACCTCAAGACACTGTACGTCTTAGCTCTTTACAAACTTCCCAAAAGAATTTGCATGAAAATGCTATCTCAGATCCAAGTATTATTATTATTATTACTACAACTATGCTGAAGATGTTCTGCTGGGTCATTAGACTAAGAAGATTCATTAGGAAAGGAGCACTGAAGAGATTTATTCATACTAAATAGCACTTCCAAATTGATAAATTGTCAGAAAAACACCTACAACACTCCTGTAAACTCCCAGCATTGCTATATAACTTGTGCCATTAAACACAAATTCTTCTAAGTCCTAGAGCAAACGCAGCGATCCTGCTAAATGTTGGCCCAATCCACCTCTGACTGAAGTCCATGAAAAGATTCTAATTAAATGAATGTAAATCTCATGACCAAGTCTCCAAATCGAATGAATATTTACGTATTTGAGACAGTAAATTTTCTCTTAAATATTTGCAACATGCATTTGTAAATTTCACAATCGCTCTGGCTATTGAATTCATTTACTAAAATATCTGTGAAAAGTGAATACTAAAAGGGACAAAATAGTAAAAATAATTATTTTAAAAATTAAAAATAATAGTCCATTTATCTATAGTTGCAAATCAAATGTTCATTATCCATACCCTGAGCAGCTATGGTTAATACCTATGTGCAGAAGCATCCTACTTCTTCCAGGACTTCAGGACAAATATAAAGAACAACTGAAAGGCAGACTTGTCTGCCACAGTTCAGACTGGTATTTGGCAATACTCTTACCTGGAGGTTGTAGAATAAGAAATCTGCAAATGCTTTTAAAGACTAAAAGATTACGATAATTTCATCCAGAAGATGGCTGGCAATCCTTACACATTTTTGCTGCATGACTACATTCTACATTTCTTTTGTTCCCTCCAAACTCTCCAGGACTGCAAAGGTCTGGTGAACCACTCAGTTTTGAATTCCTACACTGGGCTGACTTAAGTTGTAGGTAGCCCAAGGAATTTATTGTCCATAATATTCAACACACTGTTATAAAAATTATTTGTTAGGAGTTCCACCAAATAAATCACATTTTTACTTCCATAAATGGTCTGCTCCATCCTCAAGTCATTTTACAGGTCAGAAATTTTAAGTGGTGGGTACAAACTCAATGTCTTTATGAGAATAAAGTTAGACATCTTTAAAGAAAATAATGAAAACTAAGCTAGTCTGATCAGTTGTAGAATGGGTCTTCTTTGATGTGCTATAGTATACAACAAGCACAGTGAGATTTAAGGGAGGAATTCAGCGCCTCTTACTCACGCAAATACTTCTATTTATTTGAAATCAATTTCCAAGACAAGAAGGATTTGGCCATGTAATCTACCTGATTGATAAGGACAAACATTATGCACAAAGTGGTATAGTTACAACAATAAAAATATACACTTAACTAAATTAAACGTAAGCAAAATCTGCTGGAAACAATTACTTTCCTAAACTTCTCCTTTATTGTGATGCTTCTGTCTTGCCTCTTTTGAAGCCCAGGTCCATACAATGAAGTCAATGGGAATTTCGCAACTCACTTGTATGGCAGCTGAATTCAGCCCTTCTTCATTTATAAAAACAGACCAGATCACATGAAAGAGATATTCCTTATATTCTACGTGAGTTAGTGGTTATTGCAGTAATATTCTTTCCTCTTCACCCTTTCACAGACAACCAAATGAATGGAGCACCACAAAGACACAGTACAACACAGTTCTAGAGCAAAGATGTCGAACACTTTTGCCAAATGCATTGTCATTTCACTGGTAGTTCTCTCACTGACTTTACCCCAAACCATAAAATAGAAATGGAAGTACAGTTCTGTCTTCCAGGTGAAAGCTATAAAGGCGGCAACACTTCCCGTGCATGGGACTACATAGCTGCCATAGAGTATATTTCGCGGAGCTAGATCAGCAATTACTGTAGGCTGTATGCCTACCAGTGGTCTGGAGACAAGGGGCACACTTTCAGAATTGAGCTTAATCAGTCAGTCTGTGGAAGATTACATTGTTACCACTTACAGTTCAGATGTAGAGTAACAGCTGCAATTTTTGCTTTCATATATTTAACATTACCACCCGCCTCAATTATACTCCTTCTAGCAATGTGCTGCTATTGCTGATGCTAGGTGAAAGCATTAACGTCGTGCTTTGGAAACTGAAAATGTAGCCTCTTTGGAAATACCAGCTCTGAAATGTTCTCAGATGGCGTCACCCTTGAGCAGTACATACCCTAAAATTGTCAATGCATTCATATATATTGTCCCAGACACGCAACAAGAATGGAGAAGTGCAAGGGACATTGTTTAATTAGGCTGCAACTTTATTAACATCTCATCTGGGAACCCTCTAGCAATAACCCATGCAGGTCAGGATTCCTTCCATAATTACTTCCAGCTGGTGGAGAACAGCCAGCAGCCCGGCCTATAGCTGATCTTCAGCTTTTACTGGACCCCAGAGCCCTGCTTTCATATGAAAGTTAAGGAGCTGGGGAAAGATGATTTTCTTCAGACATTAGGAGCCCCAGTCCCACTTCCAGCTTCATTAGGGAATGCCTTCTCCTAAATCCACTTCCAGTTCTGGTTTACCAGGGAACTGGACCCCGTCTGCTACAAGTCTATGTACTGGATACCCACTACCTGCTAAACTGCAATACTGAAAGGTACCGCTTCACCAGTCTACCAAGTCACTGAGCTACCATGGGGAAGGCAAAAAACCCCACCCACGCTACCTGGCTGTGAAGGGAAAAATTCTTCCCAGTCCCCAAACAGGTGACTAGCATACTGCCCCAGGACAATACAAAGCTCAATCCGACACTAATGCCAGGGGTGGGAGAGACCAGTGGTGCAAGTAAACAAAAGTTCTCACTGCTAGGAGAGAGGGAGGGCACATCAGCTAAAAGGGTGTGTGCGCGTGTCAAGTGACCTCCCCATGTGACCCCTCGCATGATTCCAACCTGCCCGCCAAATCTGGACCCCCATGTTCTTCCCCTTCTCATTGCACATAACTGGGTGGGGGTGGGGGAAGTGGAGGCTGGGGGCACTATGGCAGCTGCTCCCTTCCCCAATATCCCTTCCAGCCAGGAGAAGGGCAGAACTCCCAACCTTTGACCCTCCATGGAGCTGCTGAATCTGTGTACGAGGCTGGAAGGCAGGGCTGGCAGTTCTGCTCCTTTCCCCGCTGGGAGCAAAATGACGGCAGCTTCTCTGGCTGCTGTAGCACTCCCAGCCTCTCCCCTCAGGCGGCAGCCCTGTACTCAAGACACAGCAGCCACTGGAGGGGCTGGCAGTGGCCAGCAGGGAGTCTTCCCAGAACACCACGCCAGCTAATGTAATGTGTCAGTACGGTGTACCAGCCCAGCCCAGCCCACTTGCACCACTGGGAGAGACTGAATTGCTAATCCAGATTTGAGAAGAGACTCAGGCTGGAAGAATGGAGTTTATATGTATACTCCCCACAAGATAAGCCCATGGTTTACCACAGCCCTACTGGCCCACCAAGAGGATGCATTCCCCTACCTCTCAGGCACCACTCTCATTCAGCCCTTTCAACAGGGGTCCATAAAGGAGACACTGTTAAACCCCACTAATCCAGACAAAGGCCTCTTATGTTTGAGCTTGTCAGGAGTTACAATCTGTGCCCAGGAGGCTGATGAACACTGAAAGATGGCAGATGAAATTGACATATAAGGATGTCCTCACTGGTGGTTACAGCAATGAGTACTGGTATGTTTTAAACATTTCTATGGATTCTACTAATTGGCATGTTTGAAAATAAAAGTTTAAGGCTTTTATTTTATTTTTCAAATCCAGACGAATTTCCACTATTTTTATTACTTGTTTATATTTTGCTACATTGGCAATTAAAAGTGTGTATTGCACTTCTAATTCATGTATGCAAACCAACAGACCTTCAGGACAAAATTTTCAAACTTGGTGCCTTAAAAGTTAAGCACCTGAAACAAAAAGGGACTGATTTTCAGTGGTGCTGGGCACTGTAATTGCCCATGAAGTCTGTGGGAGCTGTCTGTTCAGCATCTCAAAAAATCAGGCTTTAAGGTGCTAGCCTTAAGCAGCTGAGTTTGAAAAGTTTGGATTTAGCATTTAAGCTCTCAGTCTTCATCTTCTATAGAAAGTAATAAGTAATTTAAACAGACAAATTTAACACACAATATGTTGTGTGTGGGAACCCTCCTGTATTATGAAAAAGAATCCAGGAAGCTAGATTTTACTTTTGTTAAAAGTTTGTTTTCACAACATTTAAATTGTGGGGCAAATTTGACTTGACTGTGTCACTTGCCTTAATCAGTAAGGACAATTTTCAAAGCTAACTAAATGATGCAGACTGGGACTCACTCAGGGCGCAGGACTCCTTATGGACTGCTTTCAAGTTTACTGTATTCCAGTTCTCATCAACCACCAAACTAATTTAGCTGATCCTACCTGATTTCAACTGCAGTTCTCAAGAAGAATAAAGGCTTCTTTTACATGTAATTTTTAATGTGACTCTACCCTGGGAAAAAATGTAACAGATCCGTAATTACCTGAGAAAGGTGGTGGGGAAGTTTCTTGCACTACTGGAGTTTTGGATTCTGCAGGCCACATCTGGGTTTCATTCATAACTAAAAAGGCAGAAGTTAGACTGTAAATACCAGAAATAGATCTGATCTGCTTCTGTTTACATCTATTTCTACCCCTGCTGTAGTTTGCCAAAACAATCCAAAGTGAACACACGTCAAGTTAAATACTTTAGGGAACCACTGAACTTGCTTACACCCCAGCCCCCACCCAATAAGAGCAAGTGACTATCTCTCTGAAACATGCATTATTTTTAAAATACTTTTCCTTAGTATCTGGTGTTCAAAACCTCCCAAGAATAGATACCTACTTACCCATATGACTGGCTCAAAACAAAGGAAACAGAATGGCTTTGCATAAATGCACATTCTCAGACTAAAATACACTTATACTGATGATGCTCACCAAGCACATTAACTTAGTATAGGGGATTTCTACTTACCTAGTATTTTGTTTGTTGTTTCAAGTATGTTCACTGTCTCAGGTATAGGGAACTTCTGTTGTGTTTTATTGGGACCTGCAACGATGAGGTGCACTACACAAAAAGATAAGTGAGCTATTGTTCAGAAAAAGGTAAACTATAATCTGCCTTCAAAGATGTCCATGCAAGGGGTCAATGAGAACTGAGCATGGTTATCAAAGGGAAAAAAAATTCTCTCTGTTTTGTAATCTCTACATTGCCACTGTTCCAGTATCACTGGCTACAGAAACCAATTATACCTTAGAATTCAAGTATATGGTATATCCAGCACCATAATACATGTATTCTATCTGAACATACTCAATATGTGTATTCTAGCTGAACAAGATTGCATGGCAGTCTTGTAGTTAAAGAAGATTTGTTTGAGCATGGTTTGAATAACAACGCTCATGGAATGAAAGTTAGGCCAAACAATTTGATGCCACCCAGGAATTTTTCCAAACTCCTGGGGTCAAATCCATTCCTGAGTTCAGCAGTGTTACACTGGGGATAAATTTGTCTCCAGATATTTAAAGCAGAGGGGTTCCCAATCGTTTCAGACAATAGTACAAATTTACCATAGTAAGTTGGTACTTTCTAGTGCCTATTATCTGTGTGCTGTATCTTGATACCTAATTGCCCAAACTTTGTATCAGGACAGACAACTGACTGGAATGAAGGTAACTGGGATACACTGGACTTAGTACATGTGTCGGTAACACAGCGGGCAGGGTACATAGTCTATCCTTCAAAAAGCCTGAAGTACAAATACACATATTTGTGCCAGTGGTTGGAAACCCATGACCTAATGCACACCTGGGGGAGAGGGCCTCAGCATATGTTCTTGTAAGGCCTCAAGAGATCTCTGCCAAATCACTTCTCTCCCTTCCCTGCAGTATCAAATAACTGTTTTGTAAAATAGCGGCAACTAGCCCGAAAAATATTCTGACTATAAAACAGTCCCTTTTGTACTTCAGGTGCACGCTCCCCATCACCACCCTTACAGGAAATGTAAAAGCATTTACACAGCTTTTTATCTATCAGACAGAGAAATAAAGAATGTGTGTCTTAGTCACCTAGTATTGCTCCTGCCAAAGCTGGCCTGTCCATTGTTTTAGGCAGCATCTGATGTGTCACATTTTGTATTACTGCGGAAACAGCAAGCATCTTATCAGAGAAATTTAAATTTTTAAATCAGAAATAACACACACGAAAGGACTCTGAACAGTCTGGGAGGCTCTTTACTTAGTTTACTAGCTCTGAGCTATCAGCTTCATATTTTTACACACTATCTCAAACCTACCTCAGGGCTTGAAAGCAGTCTCTTTTCTAAACCACCAGTAACTGCAAAACTTTTCCATATACTCAATGTCATTTTCATGCCATCAACGTTAAAATAATTTTCTTTGTGAAAATTATGCTGTACACCCGGAGTTCACAGCCTCTCTCTTTGTGAGCTCCCTTGCCCAAGCTATAAATATTCCACAGACCACCTCTGCTGCAACTGTTTTTCTGCATATAAAAGCCAGGGTTGGCATTATGGGGTAGCAACCACAGCAAATGCCTGGGGCCTCTGCAAAGCTAAGTTGCTCACGCTTGAGCCGGAGATGGCAAGACTTGGGGTCCCAGGCTCCAGCACTACATGATAGGGCTTTGATTTTGTGTCCTAGGCTCCAGCATGTCTAACACTGACCTCTCTTGTGTACCTTCTGACCCATGAATGAGAACTGCTGATATCTCAAGGTATCAAAATTAATAGCTTAGCTGTCTGTACACTAATACAAGAAGTATGGGTAATAAATAGGAAGAACCTGAAATGCTAATAAATAAACACACTACAATATAGTCGATACCACAGGGAGTTGGTGGAATAATATGCATGCCTGGAATATTGGTATATACTCATCCCTTGCTATACAAACACAACTGGTTACCAACTTTCTGCTCGTAGGTGAAAACCCATAAGAGGGACATTAAATTCCTATTAAACGACATGTAAAAGTCTCTGATTGGTTCCTAGTGCTCCTAAATCGGGGATGGAGTGGCAGCAGGTGGCGCTGCTTTTAAAAGGTAAGTGAACCTTGGGTTGGGGAGGGCTAAAGCTTGGGGGCAGTTTGGGGCTGTGAGTGGGAGGGAGGATTAAATTCTGGTGGGGGGTTCAGGCTGTGGGACTGGCAACAAGGTCTGCTGCTGTGGTTTGGGGCTGCAGGGCCACCAGGGGAGTCTGGCTGTGGGGCCGTGGGACCGGTTAGGCTGCCATGATATGGGGCAGTGTGGCCAGTTCAGCTGCCACGGTATGGGGCTGCAGGGCGGTAGGGGTTCAGGCTGCAGGGCCGCAGGGGGTTCAGGCTGTGAGGCCAGTTGGGGATCTGGCTGCAGTGGGTTGGGGCTGCAGGCCTGGTGCGGGAGGCAGGGTCAGATTACTGGGGGTTGGAGCCACAGGGAGGAGGTAAGGCTCCTATTAGCAGGGGGCAGTTCACTCACTGAGTGAATTAGGGGAGGAATATGTGTCCCTTGTTTAAGCAAGTACTCATAAATAAAGTACTCCTTTAACGAGGGATGAGTGTGGAAGGGTACAGATTGCTAAGGAAAGACAGGCAGAGAAAAAGGGAGGAGATGTTGCCTAATAAATTAAAAATACATACACCTGGACTGAGATTGTGATGGCCATAGGAGACAGGCTTAATGAGAGTCACTGGGTCAGATTAAAAGGAGTGATGTCATGGTAAGCATTTACTACAGACCACCTAATCAGGAAGAACTGGGTGAGGCTTTTTGTTTAAATAACTAACAAAATCTTCCAAACCATACGACTTTCAGTGACAGAGGACTGCAACTATTCAGATATTTGTTGGGAAAAATAACACAACCAGGCAGATTATCCAACAAATTTTTAGAATGCTTCAGAGACATTTTTTTATTTTAGAACTTGAAGAAAGCTAGAAGAGGGGAGGCTGTTCTAGATTTGATTTGAATGAATAGGGAGGAACTGGTTGAGAATTTGAAAGCAGAAAGCATCTTGGGTAAAAGTGATTATGAAATGATAAGTATCCCTGACTCAGCAAAATAAAGACAATGGATTTTGAAAAGGCAGGTTTAAGCAAACTCAGGTAACTGATAGATGAGGTCCCATGAGAAGCAAGAGTAAGTGGAAAATCAACTGAAAAAAGTTGGCAGTTTTTCAAAGGGACGTTATTAAGGACTCAGGAACGAAGTATTGCACTGCATAGAAAAGATAAGTAGTACGGCAAGAGACCATTCTGGCTTACTTGGGATTCAAAAATCAAAAAGGAGTCCTACAAAAAGTAGAAACTAGGTTAAATTACAAAGGATGAATATAAACAAATAACACAATATAGGGACAAAATTAGAAAGGCAAAACCACAAAATGAGATCAATCTACCTAGAGGCAGAAAGGGTAACAAAAAAAATTCTATAAATATATTAGAAACAAGAGGAAAAGCAAGGACAAGTTCAAATAGTCAATTAAACTTTAAAATTTGCTTATTGAAATAAAATTTGTTGTTACCAAAATATTCCTTGCAGTAACTCCGTTCAGTAGAATATTAATGGAAAAGGGTTTGAACACAGTCAAAGTGTATTTATTAAAATGCTCACATTAATATTTATGATTTTGGTTTTTGTAGTATTTGATTAACAATGGCAACAACTATTTTTAATTCAGCATGAAAGCAAATAAGAAACTCAACCATGAAGCCTCTGGGGGTTCCATGCCAGTCCCAAGCCTGGATAAAGGAGGAGGATTGGTCAGATGAGTGATGATGTGCTGACCGTAAAACAACAATACGAAAGAAATCTGATGCCAGTACGACTAAATGAGAAAAGATGCCGGCTCAGGCGTTGCCCTGATAAACATGGTCCACAATACCAATCGAGCAATCAGGGTTGGGTTGATAAGCTGGCAACCGAAAGAAAATTACAACTAACACGTACACTATCAATTGAAATGTGGAATGTCCAAACACTGTGGGCAACTGGAAAATTAAAGCTGCTTGGGAAAGGGATGGAGCAATACTGATGCAATATACTTGGACTGGAGGAGATACACTGGATGGCCTCAGGAGAGATGCATGGTTGTGAAGTCATTTGGTCAGGGAAAAAAACGAAGCATGAGGCAGGAGTTGGATTCCTTCTTAGCAAAAGAGCTAAAGGAGCACTGCTAGGATACAAACAATTGAGTGCAAGAATGATAGCACTGAGATTTGAAGCAAAACCGTTTAACATCTCAGGCGTTCAGGTGTATGCACCCATGTTGGACAGCATGGAGGAACAGATTGAGCTATTCCATAAAGACTTGACAAAGATGCTGGAGGAGATATCGAAGAGAGATGTGTTGATCATCAAAGGAGACTGGAATGCAAAGGTTGGAACAGATAAGGAAAGTTGGGAGAGAGTCATGGGAAGGTTTGGATAGGGAGAAAGAAACAATTGAGGTGAGAAACTACTAGAGTTTGCTACAGAGCACGAGTGGTGATCTTCAACTCAAGATTCCAACAAAAGGACTGTTCAAAGTGGATATGATGATTGAATGACAGGAAGTCCAGGAACATGCTAGATATGATCTTGGTAAGAAAAAGATGAATAACATCAGCACAGCAGTGCCGAATTTTCCAAGGAGCAGATATAAACTTGGACCCAGTCTAGTGATAGCAAACATCAAGATGAAACTCAAGAGAAAGTGTAAGACAAAGTTTAAGAAAAGAAGAGACGTGGTGAAGCTAGGAGAAGAAGAAATAGGGAATGCGTACAGGACAGCACTTAAAGAAAAGATTAGGAACGCAGCCGCAGAGGAAGACCTAGATAAGAGAGTCAAAGGGATAGCCACGGTGATAGAACAGGCAATTGAGCAGACTGTTTTGGAAGATGAGAACATCAATAAGAAGTGGATTATGCAAGAGACCCTGAAGTTGGCCCAAGAGAAGAGAGTGTTGAAGATCAGAAGGGATGCTTCTGAGAGGGCAGAACAGCAATACAGGGTAAAATGCAATGAGGTAAGAAAATCAGCCAGAAAGCAGAAGGCAAAATGGCTAAAGAAGCAGTGTGAAGATATAGAGAGGTATTATGGTGAATGTAAGACTAGGGAAGTGTATAAGATGATCAGGAATATTAATAGCAAGTGGCAGACAAAGCAGATGGCAATCAAAGACGAGAACGAAGAGGTGTTCATAAACAAGGAAACGATTATGTAGCAATGGACAAGATATTCTACCAACCTATACAAAGCACAGTTGGACCCGAGTTGGACCTGCACTGGACAGGGAAAGATGGAAGGAAAGAGTGAGAGAGGCCTAAGACACCAGCAGGTGCTGAGCCCATGGTTGTTGATGATGATGACGACGACAACGGAATAACAAACTTTCCAGTCCTATATCTTGTCCATCAGCAGCCAATATCAGATGTTTCAAAGGAATGTGTAAAATTACTCAGTAGATGTTCAAGTCATACTCTGTTTATGTGGGAACTCTGCTACTTACTTGGATTTATTGATAGGTTTATACCCCGAGGTAGTAACTCTGATATCACTTATATACTTTATCCTGGCCATTGTAACTGAAGATTGTATTTTTTACTACACAGACATCCAATCCTTTTTAAAAAACACTTATGTTTTATGTTGGGTGCATCACAAATATTTATATGGGATTTTAATATAAATTATTTACTTTAAATTTTAAAACTTGCATAACAGCATACAAACATCTTTTAAGAAAAGCATACAAAATATCTGGAGTTAAAATAACCTAGATAAAATGTGCAAGTAGAGACTGATCTTGCGCTTCAGGACATAAATCTATGTTTGTGCTAACCAGCAGCTGAGGAGAATGCCAGCAGGTATGATTCATTTGCATGCTTGGGAGAACTTTAAAAAGGAGCACCATGCATTATCATTACCTATATGGATTACCATAGTTCCTTCTGATCACATGACATGCATATGTGTTCTAGTTATATGAATGCAGGAATGGGCGCCAAAAATTACTATGCTCTAAACAGTATCAACAGTACTGATACTGATACACATTTGTGGCCTTAGGCTTAAATTTCACTCACCCATAATATGGGGACAATAATAGTAATGCATCTCTTAAAATGATTTTATCAGTATTCATCAGATGCCTAATCTAGCACCCCTATCACACTCTAAACTTCCGCTGATCTTAAATGTGCTAGGAATGCCGGATGAGGCGCTGTTTATAAAATATTCTGAAAATGAACAGAGCCAAGTGACCTATGGCTGGTATGTTAAAATAAATCTGAAATTTTTACTTAGTCCATGTGTTACCCTCTTTATATATTGATGTATTTAACATTTCTCTGAGTTGGGGAGCTATTGGCTTTAATATAAAGGCAATCATTTGCAGAACATATTAATTAAGCTCCTGTATTTCTGTTTCTATAGAAATAGCCTCTTTCAAATTTCCAAGAGCTGATCCCTTAAAGATGTTTTTAACATGCTTCAAATCCCAATGTATGATGAATATGTTGGTTTAAATCTATTCACACATGCTATTAATTAATACAATATATCATACCCACTCAACAGTCTACTCTGTTTTATGGACATGTGGAATTTTTATTTCTCTAAAATAAAAGAGCGACATTATTTAACATCTGGAAAATAAGTGCAAGAAGCCATCTCTGAAAACGACTTATCCTGCATGAATACATATTAGAAATATAAAAGATTTGGAAGAAGTCTCATGGAACATATTTCTTTTTCTAAATCCTTTCCCAATTTAAAAACCATACAGGTAAAGTTAAACATTTTGTGCTCAGAGAAAATTAAATGTCACGAGAACTGTTATTTCACATTTGTCATAGGCACACTTCTAAGGAGTTTACTAATCTATAAAAGCACAGGCAGCAATGACTACCCACAGGAGTAGAGACATAATGACAAAGTGATAAAGACTCAGTATACTCAAATATTGAAAATCCATGCAGGTGACACCACTGAAGAGACAGGACAACACGTTCTACTCAAATTCTCCACCTAGGATTTCTCACAAGTCATCTCCAGATGGAGGAACTTCCCAGGAAATTGAGACAGATGGGATTTTTAATCAGAGAAAGCCTTATATTTTAAACATCACTATTTCAAAGTGGCATAAATAAAAGTGGCTATGCATAGACATGCTTTAATTTGCTACTTTAATTTCTCTCTTAACAGCTTTCTCCTCATCTTTATTTCAGCCTAAAGCACACTGAAAACATATTCATTTTTTAAAAAGGTTCCAAACATCCCATGCTCTTGAGCTGGATGTTAAAACTATTTGCTGATTTGTCTCTAAATCATTCTAAAGTATTAGGGAATACTTTTACTCACCTAAAAATTACTAAATATGAATCCTGCTCTCTGCCACCCTCGCACCCATTCCCCACAGCTCAGAAAAAGCTAACGTCTGAGCTAATACCTTTTAGGTTTAGTGAATTGCTTGTTCAAGAAACGTTCTGAAAACTTTCATAATTGTACTTGCACTTCTTTGTAGAAACATAATATAACATTGCCTCAGCGTTGGTTATTTCTTCTCTGGCATTTTAACACTGTCCATCATGCTCTAAGTCTCCAGCAACAAGATATCCTGTGGCACCTTATAGACTAACAGAAATTTTGGAGCATAAGCTTTTGTGGGCAAAGACCCACTTAGTCAGATGCACAAGTGGGGGGGTTTCAGAGGAGGATTTAAAGAGGGAGTCTCAGTCCTCCTCTGAACCCCGCCCCCCAACTCATGCATCTGATGAAGCAGGTCTTTGCCCACAAATGCTTATGGTCCAAAATATCTGTTAGTCTATAAGTTAACACAGGACTTCTTGTTTTTGAAGATACAGATTAACTCAGCTACCTCTCTGTTACAAGTCTCCAGCAGTGTACAGTGCAGAGAATATGGCTGAGTGCGTATGACACGCTGATTGTAGATTTTATTACAGCACTGTGCAAGAACACAGTACATAGGAGGCATGCACATTTTCTATGATCCACACTCACAACACATCAAAGATCTGGTTGCTGCACATAACTTGCAGATGGTAGTCTAATAGTGTGCAGAGAGACTACAGACTCTGGCATGCAATGCTCATCCTTAACTAACCAAAGCTTTTTTAGGTAAAATTGGGACATTGATATCTAGGACTTGCTGTCTGCAAGGGTTAGACCTCTAGATGCAGTATAAAGGAGGTTGTAGATAACAATTTAGAACACCGTGAATGACAACTCATGTGTCTGAGTATGTTGCATACACAGTGGGAAAACACAGTCAGACTGGCAGGGATGCCAAGAGGGAGAGGACACACAGTTTGCAGTATGAGTAGAGCAAACAGATTATATTTATATCCAGCTCAACAAATTCTTCGCTGTAGTATTTAAAGGAAAGTTCAGAAAAGTAAAGCCTTAGCATTATGTAACTTTCAGAACACACAGAAGATGCCTGTGTAAAAGAAGGTAAGAGAGCTGGAAGGAGTGAAGCAAATGGAGAAAACCCAAGGCTTGGTACTTTGAGAGGGACCATAGTTTGAAGCTTATGAAGAACCGATCAGTACATGATTCTGTACTGTAAATATCTCACTGTGTACGACAAAATTTAAACCATGTCACAAAGTGCTTCTTCTTTTCATAACTGACTGCTAAGTGATGCCAGGCAGACAGAATGACAAACCTTGACACATTTAACAATGTGGTTCAAATGGATAGTGTCAGAAACTAGAATTGTTATCTAATAAGTAGATGATTCAATTCAATGGTTCAGTTTAAAAAATGAAGCATAATTTAGTTACTTTTGTAGTAAAACCCACAGTTTTCTGAAGTTCCATTGCTTTTGGTTAGGAGGAAAGTTCACTGGACTCTGCAGATTAATCATAATAAATGCATTCACTTTTCATTCAATTTATACTTTTTCCTGAGATACTTGGTTTTTCCCATTAATACAGATCTCAACATGAATAAAAACCATACAAGTTACCTTGTTTGATTCTTGTAATAGGGACCAGTTTTGTAGTATCTCGTAATATAAGCTATAAAAAAGAAAATATAATGTAAGCATCAGGATCTGAGCCATAATTGTAATTGAATTTTTCTTTGTAATGAAAATAAAAGGCAGTAAGAAATTCTGTATTTATAGACCAGAAACCACTGGCTGCAGCCAAATGGAAGGGATCAAAATGTTTTATTTCAGTTCATGCCAACAAAAATGAAGTGTAACCGTCAGGGGACTGGAGCCATGTCCACTTTTAACTTGGGACAAATGAGACACTGCTGTATAAATACAGAATTCCTTACTGCTAAAAAATACTCTAATCTATGTTCTCTTTGAGCTGAATTGCTCCAGCTTGTATTGTAAATTACTAAAGAACTGGAGAAACCAGGACAATGGAACGGTGCAAAGTAATTACAATGAAATTTTTTAAAAACAAAAAATGAACAAGCAAACAAGAACAATTTGTGTTTTGTGTTACCAACTCCCAACTCTGACCAACATTATTATGAGAAGAGTCACAGACAATTCTCATAAACCAAGACGATTTTGTGGTTTTAAAACCAAAATCAAGTAAAAATTTCTCATTTAATGTAAAGTATGGAGGTAAAAGGAATTTGTTGCAGGTTAGCATCTGTGACCTTCACCAATGGTGTCATCTTCATTCGGACAAATGGTTTCTCCAGGTGATATGACAGTCACAAGAAGGATCCAAATTGAAAGGAGTGTATATGTTTTTTAATATTTGTATTGCAAACATTTGAATTTTTATGCCTTACACCACTCTCTGATTTGCTCACCTTGATTATGTTTTTCTGATTTGTCCTCCTTGCTGACTGTTTTTGGTTCTCTGTGCCTTAAATATTGAGTCTGTTCTGGTCTGGCTATGGTCTGAAGAAGTGGGTCTGTCTGACGAAAGCTAACCTAATAAATTATTTTGCTACTCTTTAAAGTGCTACTTGACTGCTTTTTGTTTTGATCCAGAAAGTTTTTCATCCATACACTAAACTTTTACAGACTTTTGAGCGCCACGGACATAAGCACCTTCAGCACATGAACTGATCCTCCATTTCTCAAAATGGAGAAAACAGCAGTTCTCTGTAAGTAGGCCCTGATCATCCTTTGCCTCATGCAGGTACTGGAGCCAACATTTCAGTAGTACAATGACCGGAAAGGAATCAGGCAGAAATACTGCCAGCAACATAGAAAACCTAACTGTAGCTATTAAATATAATGCTCTTTCAGGGAAGTCTGAGTTTAAAGGACAAACAGAACTCAATATACAATTACTTCTTTTGACTAAACATAACAAATAAAGTCCTTCTTTTATGAGTGGGGATCAGTTAACATTACTGGTTGATTCTGTATTTCATAACAGCATCCATCTAAACAATTTCATCCAAAAACATATTCAATGTAAAACTAATAAAATATTATACAGTAAATCCCCAACATATGAGATTTTGACTCGCGCTTACCTTGCATTAACGCAAATCGAAATCCTGGGGTTCCCAGAGCCAGGGGTTGGTGGGAGCACAGATCCTACGCTAGCTCCCTGCTCCAGCCCCTGGCTCCCCCAGCTCAGGGAAGCTGCTTTTCCAGCTGGGGGAACCAGGGAACAGACAGCTACAATGGCACAGCTTCTTCCTGGCTTCCCCCAGCTGGGGGAAGGCAGATGGGCAGATAGCCGCACTGCTGTGGCTTCTCCCCAGCTGCCCACCACTGTGGGAGCCAGAAAACTGACCAGTGCTAGTCGGTTTCCTGGTTCCCCACCCCCCACAACTTGTGTGAAATTTGAGTTAGGTGAGGTTGCCCAGGAACGCAAACCTTGAATAACTTGGGGGTCGACTGTACAGTGTTTTTTTTTAAAAAAACATGTTTCATCTGGGTCAATTTTTATGAGATCATTGGAGATCTCATTACAGATCACATATTTCTTCTCCTGACTTTTAATCAACCTTTGCAATCAAGTTGAGGCAGTCAAGTGTTATTTAAAAATAAAGTGCACACTACAGAAAACAAAACTAATTGAAGTGGACTACATGGTTTTATGTGCGGATTTTAACTAACAAAATGTTGTATGTTCTTTCTCTTTAAAAAGAAAGTAAAACTGCTTTAAAAAACACAACACAATAGCTTGATATGGTTTGGTAGAAGCATCTTCAACACGTGAACTAACCCTGTATTTCAGTCAATGGAAAAAACAGCAGTTCTCCACGATATAAGCAGCCCTGGACCATTCTTTTGGCTCCTGCACGTACTGGACCCAATATTTCAATAGTACAATGACTGGAAAGGAACCAGGTAAAAGCAAGGCCAGAAATATAAAACCACCATCAAAATAAAACTACTACTTGTAGTGGTAATACTTTATTACAGAACATATACACAACATAATACTGCATTCTACATACTGCAAATATTTTCCCTAGCTGTGTCTACAGTACAAAGTTTTGTCGACAGAAGATGCCTCCTGTCAACAAAACTAGGGAGTGTTCACACTACAAATGCATTCTGTCTAGAATCTGTCAACAGAACACAACCTTCTTCCCAGCAGAGTTATGTCTTGAAAGTTTGAGGCATAGAGCTTCAGTAGACAGATTCTGTCAACAGAAAAACAGTGTAGATTCTCCGGTCGGGGGAGGGGCTCTGTCTGTCAACAGAGAGGGCTTCCAGTTCATCTGGCAGCCCTGTTTGCAGACCTTCTGGTTGTCTGTTCTGTCAACAGAAGGTTGGGCACTCTGGCCGCTCTCTTTCGACAGAGGGCATCAACAGGGGGAGCCCCTATTAGGTGTGGACATGTTCTGCAGACAGAGGTTCTGTTGGCAAAACTCTATCGACAGTGACTTCTGTAAACAGAACTTTGTAGTATAGACTCAGCTTCTGTGTTTGCAGATTAACTCACAATTTGAGAAGTGGATGGAAGTAGTCTGATTTAGGCTGACATTGAATTTGTATGGAAATAGTGCTTGTAGGTATTAGGGAGCATCTGGAAACCTTTTGAAGAAAATAGACTTTATTGTCATTACAGAGACTTAGCAGGATAACTCCCATGGTTAGAGTACCAACATAGTGGGATATATTTTGTTCTGGGTATAAATATGGGAATAAACAAGGAAGTGGCAAGTATCCGATATAAAGGAAAAGTGAGTGACTGATTTACTGAAACTTTTGGGGTGAAAATAACAGGGGAAAAAAACTACAGCAATATTATGGGGAGGATTTATAATAGACCACCAAATCAGGAAGTGAATGAGTGTGACTTACAGCCAGAAAGTGTTAAGCAACTAGCAGGCTAAATGACCCAAATGCAATCTTTAACCAAAGAGACAAAATAGAAAAGCATGTTAAAGGAAATTAAGGTCATTCTGTGTTAGATGAACTGGAGCTGTGAAATTCAGACTTGTATTGTTAGAAAATTAGAGGTAATACTAATTGTATGTATTTAAATCTTGTTAGATGTTGATCACAGAATCATAAAACACAAGACTGGAAGGGACATCAGGAGGTCATCAGGAGTCCAGTTCTCTGCCCTCTCAGCAGGACCAAACACTATCTAGACCATCCCCAATAGCTGTCTGTCTAACCTGCTCTCAAATACCTTCAGCGATGGAGATTCCACAACCTCCCTAGGTAACTTATTACAGTGTTTAACCATGCTTACAGTTAGGAAGTTTTTTCTAACATCTAATCTAAAACTCCCTTGCTGCAGTTTAAGCCCATTGCTCCTTGTCCTATTCTCAGAGGCCAAGGAGAACAATTTTTCTCCCTCCTCCTTGTAACCTTCTTTCAGGTACTTGAAAACCGCTATCATGTCCCCTCTAAGCCTTCTCTTTTCTAAATTAAACAAGACCGGTTCTTTCAGTCTTCTCTCATAGCTCATGTTCTCTAGACCTTTAATCATTCTTGTTGCTCTTCTCTGGATCTTCTCCAATTTCTCCACATCTTTCTTGGAATATGGTGCCCAGAACTGGACACACTAATCCAACTGAGGCCTAATGAACACCGAGTAGAGCGGAAGAATGACTTCTCGTGTCTTGCTCTCAACACTCCTGTTAATGCATCCCAGAATAATGTTTGCTTTTTTTGAAACAGCATCAGACTGCTAACTCATATTTAGCTTGCGGTCCACTATGACTCGTAGATACCTCTCCTCAGTACTACTTCTGAGACAGTTGCTTCCCATTCTATATGTATGAGGCTGATTGTCTCTTCCTAAGTGGAGTACTTTGCATTTGTGCTTTATTAAACTTCATCCTATTTACCTCAAACCATTTCTCCAGTTTGTCCAGATCATTTTGAATTATGAGCCTATCCTTCAAAGCAGTTGCAACTCCTCCCAGCTTGGTATCATCTGCAAACATAAGAAGTGTACTCTCTATGCCACTATCTACATTGTTGATGAAGATATTGAATAGAATCGGTCCCAAAACAGATCCCTGCGGAACTCCACTTGCTATGCCTTTCCAGTGTGACTGTGAACCATTAATAACTACTCTCTGAGAACAGTTAAAGAGAAGTTACTCACCGTAGTAACGATGGTTCTTCGAGATGTGTCCCCGTGGGTGCTCCACAATAGGTGTCGGGCTCAACCGGCGCCGCAGATCGGAATTCTTCCAGCAGTTTCTCCTGGATCGCACATGTGCCGGCGCGCGCCGCTCCCTTGCGCTTCCCCGGCCACATGCGCGATCTGGTCCCCACCAGTTCCTTGACCAACCGCCTCAGATGCTCCTGAAAAACACTAGACAGAGATCCGAAGCAGGGAGGATGGGCGGGTGGTGGAGCACCCACGGGGACACATCTCGAAGAACCATCGTTACTACGGTGAGTAACTTCTCTTTCTTCATCGAGTGTCCCCGTGGGTGCTCCACGATAGGTGACTACCCAGCAGTAACCCAAGAAAGGAGGTGGGTAATCAGTTTATGTGCAGCTTGCCCCCGAAAGGACTGCTGTCGAGAGGCGGGTATCCTCTTGGAACACCCGATGTAGGGCATAATGCTTGGCAAAGGTGTCATAGGATGACCAGGTCGCCGCTCTACAGATGTCCTTCAATGCAATGCCCTTAAAGAAGGCTGTTGACGCCGTCACCGCCCTGGTGGAGTGAGCCCTGGGCGGGGCCAGCAAAGGAGTCTTTCGAAGTTCGTAGCACATTTTTATACAGGATACAATGTGCTTTGAGATTCTCTGTGAAGAGAGACCACGTCCTTTTGACCTGGGAGCGAGAGAGACTAGAAGCCTGTCCGTTTTCTGGAAGGACTTAGTTCTGTCTATGTAGAAGGCCAACGCCCTTCTCACATCCCGGAGATGCAGGCGTGCCTCCTTGCTGGAGCTGTAAGGATTCGGGTAAAACTATTGGCTCGTTAAGATGGAATTCTGATGAAACTTTTGGAACAAAGGCTGGGTGCAGCCGTAAGGTTACCACCTCCTTTGAGAATACTGTGCAGGGCGGCGTTGCCATAACTGCTGCAAGCTCACTGACCCTGCGAGCTGACGTAATTGCAAGGAGGAAAGTTGTTTTTATCATAAGGAGACGTAGGGGAACCGTGGCTAATGGTTGAAAAGGTGGACCCGTGAGCGTGCTGAGCACCAGGTCCAGGTTCCACGATGGCGGAAGCAGTTTCCGAGGGGGGTACAGGTTTACCAGCCCCTTCAAGAACCTGGTAACGATAGGATGGGCAAATACCGTGGGCCCCTCCTCTGCATGCCGAAAGGCTGATATAGCGGCGAGGTGGACTTTTAGCAAGGATAATGAAAGTCCGTCCCTCTTGAGGTCCAATAAGTATTCAAGTATTACTGGTATAGGAACGGCAAGGGGAGCTAACTGTTTGGCGGAACACCAGGCTGTGAATCGAGTCCATTTCGGCTTATAAGTCTTCCTGGTGGAGGTCCTTCAGCTACTTTCCAGGACTTGTTGTACTCCCTCCATGTATGTACTTTCTAAGGAGCTGAGCCATGGATTAGCCATGCTTGTAGGCGCAGGCTCTGAGGGCTCGGGCGCACTATGGACCCCTGGGACTGCGTGAGTAGGTCCCGCGCCACTGGTAGGGGGAGCAGTGGGCAGTCCGACGTGCAGAAAAAAGGGAAACCATTGCTGCCAATCCCAAGTTGGGACTACTAGTATCATGCGAGCTCTCTCCCTTCTGGCTTTCTGCAAGACCTTGTGGATAAGCGCCGTTGGGGGGAACACGTAAAGTAGGGGGCCTTTCCATGGAATCATGAATGCGTCCCCCAGGGACCTCCGCCCCACTCCTGCCCTGGAGCAGTACTGGGGACACTTCTTGTTGTGCTGTGTGGCAAACAGATCGATCTGGGGAAACCCCCATGTATGAAAGATCGGTCGTAGCAGATCGGCGTGGATCTGCCATTCGTGCGTGAGTGCAAAATACCTGCTCAGCTGATCTGCTTTCACGTTGTGAGCACCTGGCAAGTACAATGCTTTCAACGTTATGTTGTTGGCAATGCACCAGTTCCACAGTTGGACTGCTTCCGCACATAGGGCATGGGATCGGGCTCCTCCTTGTCGATTTATGTAAAACATAGTGGAGGTATTGTCTGTATTGATCCCGACTACTTTGCCACATATGTGGTCTCGGAAAGGCTTGCAGGCATTGAACACTGCTCTGAGCTCTAGTATGTTTATGTGCAGTGACTGTTCCGCAGGGGACCATAGCCCTTGCGTCACCTTGTCGCCAATGTGCGCTCCCCATCCTATGTGGGAGGAGTCAGTAGTAAGAAAAATAGAAATTTGTGGTTGGTGAAAGGGCACCCCTGCTAGCAAGTTCTTGGGGTTTACCCACCACGCCAGGGATCTGCGCACCTCTGTCATGGGCAACACTACTCTGTGGACAGTGTGGGATGCCGGTTTGTAGACCCTCGCCAGCCAATGCTGCAGGCTTCGCATGTGTAACCTGGCATTCTGTACCACAAATGTTGCTGCCGCCATATGGCCTAGCAGCTGTAAGTACGTTAAGACCGGCACCGTGGGGCTGTATGTAATGACTTGCACCAGCGTACTGATGGCGCGAAAACGGGCGTCGGGCAGATACACCCACCCTTGCTGTGATAGAGTTTATGCGTGCCCCTATGAACGCTATGTCCTGTGTAGGGTCAGTCTTTGACTTCGCGAGATTGATGACTAGGCCCAGCGAAGGAAATGTGTCCGCTGTGACGCGTATCACGCGTAGGACCTCTGTCTTCGAGGCTCCTTTCAGTAGGCAGTCGTCCAGGTATGGAAATATGAATACCCCCTGTCTGTGCAGGTAGGTTGACACCACTGCCAAGGTCTTGGTAAAAACTCTGGGGGCCGAGGAGAGGCCGAATGGAAGAACCCTGTACTGGAAGTGTTCCTTGCCGACTGTGAAGTGGAGGAAGCGCCTGTGTGCCAGGTGGATTGTTATATGAAAGTAAGCATCTTGTAAGTCGAGGGCTGCAAACCAATGTCCATTGTCCAGTGCCATGAATATGGAGGCAACTGTAATCATCCGAAACCGTTGCTTGCGCAAGTAGCGATTGAGTCCCCGAAGATCTAAGATGGGCCTCCAGTCTCCTGTTTTCTTCTCTGTGAGGAAGTAGCGTGAATAAAACCCTTTCCCCTGGAATTGTTCTGGCACTCTTTCCACCGCCCCTATGAACATAAGGTGGTCCACCTCCTGTTTGAGCCTCGCCTCGTGGGCAGCGTCCCGGAGGTGGGGCCTGGAGGGAGGCTTCATCGATGGGAGCGACTGGAAGGGGATTGCGTAACCCGTGGCTATGATCTCCAGCACCCATTTGTCTGCGGTGATCTTTTGCCATTGGGAGTGAAACGGTCTGAGGCGATGATGGAACATGAGATGAGAGTGGCATTGTGCGATGGTAGTGATAGTGCAGCCCTTGACATGCCCGTCAAACTTGTTGCCTTTGGGCCTGTCCCGAGGGTGTACGGCTTTGTTGGGAACGTCGCCTGGGAGTTCTGTACTGTTGCTGCTGTTGATGTTGCCCTTGGTCGTAGCCCCGCTGATACTGCGCACACTGTGGTTGGTATGGGTAGCATCTTTGCTGAGGGTAATATTTTTTCTTCCTATATGGAGGGGTATAAATACCCAGGGTTCTAAGGGTAGCTCTGGAGTCCTTACTGGAGTGGAGGACCGAGTGGGTTGAGTCTGCAAACAACTTTTGCGTGTCAAAGGGAAGATCCATGATCTTCGCCTGTAGATCCCTCGGGATGCCCAATGTCTGGAGCCAGGATTCTCTACACATGACCACTGCTGTAGCCGTTGAGCGTGCCACCGTATCTGCCACATCCAGGGAGATCTGGACTCCCGTCCTCGAAGCGGCGTAGCCCTCTTGCACAATTGCCTTTAACACCGGCTTCTTATCTTCCGGAAGTGAATCCATGAGAGAAGTAAGCCTGGAGTAATTATCGAAGTTATGGTTTGCTAGGTGTGTGGCATAATTTGCCATTCTCAATAGCAGGGTGGAAGAGGAATATACCTTCCTGCCAAACAGCTCTAGCTTCTTGGCATCTTTGTCCGATCCCCCCGATTTGTACTGAGAAGTCTTTGACCTCTACTGGGATGATTCGACCACCAGTGAGTTCGGTTGTGGGTGACTGAAGAGGAACTCCATGCCCTTTGCCAGGACGAAGTACTTCTTGTCCGCTTTTTTATTCATAGGCGGAACAGAGGCCGGAGTCTGCCATATGGTAGTGGCTGACTCCATAATGGCTTTGTCCAGCAGGATAGCAATTTTGGATGAAGCCGGGGGTCTCAAATTTTTCAGGAGTTTGTGATGTTTCTCCTGCACTTCTGCCGTTTGAATGCCTTGCATGAAAGCCACCCTTTTAAACAACTCCTGAAACTGTTTAAGGTCATCCGGGAGAGCGACATCCCCGGGGGCCATGGCCTCATCTGGGGAGGATGAGGAGGAACCACTAGGGTAAACCTCCCTCAAACTCTCAGGTTCCTGCGGTCGATGGGATAACTGAGTTTCCATCCCCGCCCGGAAGCGTCCACGGGGTTATTGGCTGGCTGGGGGGGACCTGCCCCTGGGCGTAGGCCTGGAGTGTCTGTGTCCAGCATGACAGGAACGACCATGGCAGCACGGGCACGGGTCCGGGGACGGAGACCTGGACCACTCTCGGGGTGTGTACCCCCGATGTCTGGGAGAGCGAGACCTCCGCGATGACACAGATAGCGGCGACACTGGTTTGTGATAGTACTCCAGCGGACCCAATCCCAGAAAGGGCGAAGGTGGCCCCAGCCATGGTGACATTGGTTGGAGGAATGGAGAAGGAGGTTCTGGATAGGCCAGTGGAGACCCAGGCCTTCTGGGCGGCATGTGTAGCACAGGGGGAGAGCTTGTTGTTAGCAGCAGCGCAGCCCTGTCCAGAGAAGGGCTGCGGTGCCGGGTTTTTGCTCTTGCCTTTCCCCTCCCCTGTGGGGCTGGCACCACCCCCTGCCGTGCCGGGGATCTCAGCCCCCTCTGTCGGCGCCACACTCTGCCTGCTCAGCTGCAGTGCCACGCGGATAATGTCCTCCAGTGCCTGCGGGCTCCGTGCCTGCTGGCCCTGCACTGTTGGTGCCACGGGGGTCGGTGCCGCCTGTGGCGGTGCCCCCGGTTCCTGTGCTGGCCTGGCCGCCGCTCTAGGCGCTGCGCATGTCGGCTGTTTTGTAATCGGAGGCTCAGCCTCTGCCACGTGCGCTGCCATGGTGCCACTTGCCTGAATATGCGGCTGGGGGCTGTGTGCTCTGCCCGTCCCGCTCACTGAGACCGCCGGCAGGGATCGAGCTGGGTAGAGCTTCCTCCATTTTTGCACCGAGGGGGTCAGAGAAGCTGCCTTCCTTTTGTGGAACCCAGAGGGCCCTTCTGATTGCCTCTCTGGCGCATCTGGCTGGAGAGCCTTATCAAACAAGAGCATTTTAAGACGCATTTCTCTGTCTTTTCTTGCCCTGGCTGTGAGCTTAGCACAGTGGGAACACTTCTGGGTAACGTGTGATTCCCCCAGGCATCGGATGCATTCACTATGCCCATTGGAGGCCGGCATAGCTTCACGGAAGGACTCACGCTTTTTAAAGCCTGAAGAAGCCATCTCGGTGAGTCTTTTACTGTTAATAGGGTACTTAGCACCTTATCCGTGCCTGTTTACCTGAATCGTGGACCCCGGCCTGCAGGGCAGCGGGCGGCCTACTGGCCTTCACGTCCACTTTTCTTCTCCGCTCTTCTCTCTCTTTTTTTTTTTTTTTAATATTCTCTTTGTCCTCTCTCTCTCTTTTTTTTGAAAAAAAAAAAAGAAACAACAATTTACACGTAGAAACACTGTCTAATTTGACTCAGGCCGTAGCCTGAGCGGATTCCGTCTGCAGCCGATGGCGGTTGAGAAGGAACCGGCGGGGACCGGATCGCGCACATGGCCGGGGATGTGTAAGGGAGCGGCGCGCGCCGGCGCATGCGCGATCCAGGAGAAACTGCTGGAAGAATTCCGATCTGCGGCGCCGGGCGAGCCTGACACCTATTGTGGAGCACCCACGGGGACACTCGATGAAGAACCAACCAGTTATGCACCCACTTTATAGTAGCCTCATCTAAGTTGTATTTGCTTAGCTTATTGATAAGATTACATGAGACTGTGTCAAGTGCCTTACTGAAGTCTAGGTATACCACATCCACTGCTTCTCCCTTACCTACAAGACTTGTTATCCTGACAAGGAAATCTCAGATTGGTCTGGCATGATTTGTTCTTTAGAAATCTATGCTGGCTGTTACCTGTCACTTTATATATCCAGATGTTTGCAGATGAATTCCTTAATTATTTGCTCCATTATCTTTCCTGGCACAGAAGTTAAACTGACTGGTCTGTAGTTTCCTGGGTTGTTCTTTTTTCCCTTTATGTACATAGCACTATATTTGCCCTTTTCAAGTCTTCTGGAATCTCTCCCAACTTCCAGGACTTTTCAAAGATGACAGCTAAAGGCTCAGAAACCTCCTCTATCAGCTCCTTAAGTATTCTAGGATGCATTTCATCAGGCCCTGGTAACTTGTAGGCATCTATTTTTTCTAAGTAATTTTTAACTTGTTCTTTTTTTATTTTATCCTCTAAACTTACCCCCATCCCACTAGCATGCACTGTGTTAGGCAATACTGCATCCGTCTTCCTGGTGAAGACCGAAACAAAGAAGTCATTAAGCACCTCTGCCATTTCCAAGTCTCCTGATATTGTTTCTCCCTCCTCACTCAGTAGGGGGCCTACCCTGTCCATGGTCTTCCTCTTGCTTCTAACTATAGTTATAGAATGATTTCTTGTTACCCTGTATGCCTCTAGCTAGTTCAAGCTCGTTCTGTGACTTGGCCTTTCTAACCTTGCCTCCGCATACATGTATTGTTTGCTCATATTCATCTTTTGTAATTTCTCCTAATTTCCACCTTTAATATGACTCCTTTTCGATTTTGAGATCATGCAAGAACTCCTGGCTAAGCCAAGGCCACCTTTTATCACACTTTCTATTTTTCCTGTGCAGCAGTATAGCTTGCGTTTGGGCCGTTAGTAATGTCCTTTTGAAAAATTGCCAACTCTCTTCCATTGTTTTTTTCTCTTAATCATGTAAACAGGTGGTTCATTTCTGTTAGTATAGTCTTTGGAGTCAGAGATCTAAAAGGGGAATAGTAACATTTAAACACTTTAATGATAACATTATGTACATTTCTCTTTGAAGTTTGTAGTTGACTGTCTATAAATTGCTTAATGGCTAATTACCTTATGCTAATGAATGCACCTACTTACCTGTGTAGATACCTACGTTCCTGATCCTGTATCTCAGATCTATTTAAGCTTCAGCAGGAGAAGCTTGAGTTGCAAGAATGACGTCTCTAGCTCCAGTCTGGATCATGCTGATAATGGACATTGGACTATGCCCTATGAAACTAATTATGAAAGAACATTTTGCAACTCTGAAGATCACCATCTCTACCATGAACCAAACCTAAGAACTTACAGGCACATGTTATTGTCAGAGCCCTGAAAATCCAGAGATAGTTGCATCTGCAAATGTGGATGCAGATATCCTTGGATAGTTCTTGCAGTTGCAGATACCAATTTTGTATCTGTGCAGGGTTCTAGTCATCACAACCAGGAAAAAAACTTTCCAGGAGAGAAGGAGGAAGAAAGGAGCTAGGGTTTGATGGCACCCACGGCAACACAAAGTTCAGGTCCCAGTGAGAGACAGGACCCGTGATGTAACGTCTACAGACCTTTCAAAAAACAGACCATCATGCAATGAGTGAAGACCAACCTACCCTGAAACAGAAGGTAGAAGGCCAAAATAGTGACCAAGTGGACTTTGATTCATGACAAGAACCCTTAGGCTATGTCTACACTTGCCCCCAACTTCGAAGGGGGCATGGTAATCAGGTCATGGGAGATTACTAATAAAGTGCTGCAATTAATATGCAGCATTTCATCAGGCAAATTCTCCCCCACAGTAAATTCGAAGTGTCAAACTTTGAAGTGCCAACGTGCTGTGTAGCCACGGGCACTTTGAAGTGCTCACGCTACTTTGAAGTACCTTTACTCCTAAAAAAAAAGGGCTCCCCCTGGCCCTAGCTCAACCCCCACACCCCACCTCGCTCACCACTGCATGACTCTGGCTCACCCCCAACCCCCATGCCCGGCTCTGGCTCACCGCCTCTCACACGTGGCTCCGGCTCAATCCCCACCTCAGCCCTGGTTCAAACCCTCAGCCAGCTCACCACCCCACATGTGCAGCTCTGTCTCATCCTCTCCCCCTGCCTTGGTTCAAACCTCCTGTATGTGGCTCCAGCTCAGCTCCCCTATGGGTACAGCTCTGGCTCATCCCCCGCCCTAGTTCAAACCCCCTGCGCACAGCTCTGGCTCAACACTCCATCCTGGTTCAACCCCCCCAAGCCTGGTACACCACCTGAATATGGCTCTGGCTCACCACCCCTGCATGTGGCTCTGGCTCAACCCCCACCCCCTGCGTGCCAGTCCAGCTCAACTACACCCCCTGCTGTCCTAACCCACCCCAGGCTTAACCCCCCTGTGCCCCTCACAGAGCCACAGCCCACCTTCAGGCTTAACCCTCCCCAACAGACCCTTCAACCCCAGGACTTACCTTTCAAAAGGAGCTCCAGGTGCTCCTGCTGCTTCCCCAGCTGCAGAACATGGGTTCCACTGGGGGAAAAGCCACCCCCTCCCCCGATTTACGGGAAATCTGAGTTATGTGAGGGTGCGTGGGAACAGAACCCTCATGTAAATCGAGGCACTACTGTACTGGAAACCCAGAGTTCAGTCTGTGAGCAGTTTCAGCCAGGATTGCCCAGTGTCAGCCGCCCTACATTCCAGTTCCGTAAGAAACTAAAGAAATGAATTTAATTAAATAACTTAATAAAATCTTATGAAGAAACAAATCATAACCCAGATATAATAGCCATAGTTACAGGAAACATGAGCAAAAAGAAAACTACAAGTAAAATTTGAACAGTTCAGTCCACACAAACTCAGTAAGAAAAAAATGAGAGGTCCCAAAAGCTTAGATTCAGTTCACCAAACCCTCAGTTTGTGCCTCTGATCATCGAATCTGCACCATATGCTGAGTCTCTCCCCTTGCTTGTAGGGAATCCTCAGCTGAAGCCCAGGCAGCCTTTTCCTCTACTATGGATCACTGCTAAGCAGCCAGCTCACTGATTACACTAGTCAGCAACTCAGAAGTGAACAGGCTTAAAGAAACCCTGTACTAAAGTGCTGCAGAGTGAGGAACAACAGTCTCCTCTCTGCTCCTGGCTCACCATCTCCCTGCTTAGACAGGCCTTTGAGAAGCATCTACTCTACCTGCTTGCTCATGAAGTTTGACCCCAAACTACTGGTCCCAACTCCAGAAACTTCTTGGTGGAGTGGTAAATCATCCCAGCAACAGTAACACTCAACTCACTCTTACCACCCCCACAAGTGTCTCTTAAAGAGATACCTTCCTATTAGGTGCATGAGTTACATTTACACAAGAAATAGGCCCTTTGACTGAACACTACCGGCGGTAAGAAAGAACCAAGAGGGCAAAGAGTCAGTGGTGCCTAATATACTAATGCATGACCATAGCACTCAAGAGGGTACCCCTGAAGAGCCTACGAAAACTGCTAAGGCAAAAGTCTCTGACAGCTGCACCCATGGGCATGCACACACCTAGAATGGAATCAACATGAGCAATCACCCACAGAAGAAAGGAAATATAAAGAGCACGTCACCAAGGAAACATACAGGGCAACAGCACAAGAATGTAAGGACAAAATCAAGAAAGCCAAGGTCAAGAAAATGTTGGAGAGAAGAAAATGGTCAGACAAAAAATAAAGATCAAGGATGCTGCAGGTCTGCTGCTTAAGGGAGAAGATGAGCTGTAACGGAAGATGACTGGAAGGTAGAACTGTCAATAGCTACTTTGGTTTAGTCCTCTCACAAAAATTAACACCTGTCCAGACAACTAGCAAAGTTACCATGGATAATAAAGAGGAAGGGATACAAATTGGGATAAGTAAAAAACACATGAGAGATCTTCTGACCAACTTAATGTAAATCAGCAGGGCCGAATGCTATTCACCTGATGACACTGAAGGGATTAGCTGAAGCTATCGTAAGAACCCCAAGCAATAATGACAGAAGAGCCCTAGAAGACTGAGAAGGGCTATCAAGGTGCCCATTTTGAAAAGCAGGAGCCAGGGAACAACAGACCAATCAGTTTGACTTTGATATCTGAGAATCTACTATAGCCACGTATGAGACATTCAGTTTCCAAATACCTGGAGGATGAAGGGATAATCATTAGCAGCCAGCATGGATTTACCAAGAATAAATCATGCCTTGATTTCCTTCAACAGGATGACTGATTTAGTGGATGGAAAAATGTGGTGAACATAATTATACCTGGACTTTTGACACAGTCTCACATAATATTTAATAAATAAGCTGGAGGAATCTGGATTCTGCAGCATTATCATTAAATAGAGGCATAATTGGTTAAACAACTGCAAAGAAAGAGTAATTATTAATGGAGTGGTCTCAGATTAGAGGAAGGTGCAGTTCCAAAAGCATCTGAGATGAGTCTGATGTTATTTAATGACCTGAATGTAGGTATAAAGACCCGACTGATCAAGTGTGCAGATCACACAAATATGGGGGGAGGGGCCGTGTTCCTATGAGCAGAATAAACTTTGTTACGTGCACCAGTGCATGTATAGATGTGCACCTCCATTAGATACACACATGCTGCCCTGTGAATCCCCGATGAATCAGCTGAGTGGCACCTGAATCTCTCCTCAGAGGCCACCCATGCTTTCAATTCACAGGGAACACTGGCAGGGTGGAGAGCAATACTTTGCCAAATAAAGTTTAAATTCACAGGGGTCTTGAAGAACTAGGCTACAGAGAAAAATGAAATTCAACAAAGAAAAATGTAAGGTGCCACACCTAGAGGCAAGTAATAAGGATGATCAAAGGCTGGAATGCAACCCACATGAACAAAGGCTGAAGGAAATGGGTGTGTTTAGTTTAGAAAAGACGAGATTAAGAGGGACAGAATGTTGGTCTTCCAATACTTGAAAGGCTGCCATGGAAAAGATGGAGAAAAGGTCTTCTCCTGCCACAGAGGGCAGAAAAAAAGTCAATGAGGTCAAACCACAGCATGGCATATTTAGATTAAATCTCAGGAAAAACTTCCTAATTGTAAGAACAGTAAGCCAATGGAACAGACTACATTAGGAAGCTGTTGAAATTCCTTCAATGGAAGCTGGATAGTCACCTGTCTTACATGGCCCAGAAAAAAAAAACCCCAAAACATCCCCAACACTTCATCTTTGCAGGGGGTTAGACTAAATGACCCTTTGATTGACCAAGAGACCTCACTAGTTCCATTCAGGTGTCTATCCAGTATAATTTGTATTATGCATTCTAAAAATCCTCTCTCTACACAACCTCCACACTGATCAAATAAGTATCCAGAAAATAATCAATAGATGGAAAACATGACAGAAGATAGAACAGGAGTGTCAGTGATCACATTCTCAGGCTAACCAGCTGAAACGTACAGAACTTAAAATACCAAGGCATGACAGCCAGCAATTAACCTTTCAAACTCCTTCTCCACAATAAAGGTCAGCTTGTGAGTCCAGCTCCTGTTATTTGTATATTTCTTTGATTTCTTATTTGTAATAGACAAAAATCACTCAAGAGTTTTTACAGTAGAATGACTGTGACCTGATAATAAACAATCTGAAATCACTGTATGTTTTTTTAACTGGTATTGTTAGTTGGTACGCCAGTCTCTCTTCACATCAAAATTGTGGCTTCATTGTGTTAGGCATTACACTACACACACGATGTCAAGCAGGTAAAAGTCTGTGCCTTTAGCTGAAAAAATGACTACTGTTCTTCCATTATTTTCATTTTGAACCCAAAGGTAGCTGATAAAAGCATATTTTAAAGAACTGAAATACATGTTAAATAATGAAACTATGATACAAACCCTGTGCCAGATTAGGTGGCATTTTTTGTGGTGAGGGCATCTATCCACTGGAAAGTGGGATGAGACCACCACACTAATCTTAGACCAGACACCAAACATTCAAACACCCAGTACCAAACTGGGTTGGCTTCAGGAAAAGTTGACATCATGGTCATTAGTGAGGAACTCAAATAATTTCTGTTGTTTAATGCTCAGAATTTTACCCATTACTACTGAGCAGGGTTTACCACCATAACCATTGTTATCAAACATCAGATCTTTCAAGGTTCTCATCTGCTAAAATGTTCCTAAAACAGCTAGTTGAACAACTTTGGGCCATGCCTCTTCTAACATCTGGATTCCATCCCAATGTCATTTTCATTAAATTAGTTTGCCCATTGAGAAAGTTACTTCCTGTATTATGAGGGCTAAAATCCTGGTGGGATAATAATGCTGGAATGATATCAAATCTGCTGTTGTCCCCTCTTCCATTACCACCATTTCATCCTCACACGAGCCCTTTTGCTGCTGAATGGTAACAGATGGCCAAGTCCTCACAAGTCAGTTCTTCATTAGAGGGAAAATCAGTGACATGAAGTTTGGGTGTTCCCTAAATAAATATTTCAGGTCTCAGATGTTCTCACAGCATGTAGACAACCCAGTTTTTTATTTCGTATTTTTCTATATCCAGTTCACAAAGGCAACTCTGCTTATGACCTGACCCTAGTTGCAGACCATGTCAGGGAGCCAACTAGCCTGCTGCTTGCAGATCCCGTCCTTAAGGGCCAATGCTTCTATACAGGACCTTGCACAACAAAAAAACTAACAACATAGCATGTTTTACCAAAACTGAATAGCTGCTCCAATGCTAAGAAAGAAAACTTGGAGGACTGGGTGTAACAGCGCCATCGGATGATGTCTGTCATAACAAACTCTGCATGTGTATCTAAGAAAGCAAATCTTCATTTTAAGTTGAAAAATATTTATGTACCTTCTACCTTCAGCATTTCTAAATTCACTTTAAGAGCAGGCACTTAGATATGACAGTGAGTAAAACATCTAGAAGACTGCAGATATTAAGAAATAAATAAAAGTGATTTGCTCAAGACTATACAAAAAGTCAGTGGTACAGCCATGGTCAGAAGACAGCTCCTGATTCGTAGTTTCATCTGTTTTTGTCCAAGATATAAAAGAGTTTATATAGCCGTACAGCTTTTAGCAGCTGCTGTTTACTTCTTTCTAGTGTTTCTATATCCCAGAGCCATATAAAGTTAACATATATTTTAAAATGTGAGACATCCAGACAGCTTTACTCTCCTTATTACAGCCCTGGATTCAATCTGACTGGACAAGCCTTAAGAAAAGTCATGTTTTCCTTTGGAGATAAGTAAGTGATTGAAGCTAAAAGTTAAAATTCCATATTGGACAGGGGATCTAGAGGGACTCCACCCTTCAGCTTGACATGATATAACTTCTGGATTCTAATAAACTGAAAAAGGAAGTTATTTTTCTACAGTGTTCTCCTTCCCTGTCCTTCTTTTTTCCTCCTTGTTCCCTGCCTCTTGTCAATGGTGGGGAAAAAGGAATGACTATCCCTAGGATTACTTCTTTTTTTTCCTTTAAACTGCTCCTCGCCCAGCCCCAAAACTTAGCCAAACTTACTGGGTCAGCCTGCCTAAAGAAACAAAATCTGTTTCATTGCAATGCTGTTAAAAGGATAGAATAACTGTATACAATGACACAAGGGATGCAGTAATAAAGCTTTAAAAAGGCACTCACGACAGGGAACAATTAGAACCACTCCAAAATGAGATAAAATAAAAACAACTTCTAGCCTAACTCATGGCCAGTCTGGCTCTGCACAAACTGTGTAGTTGCATCGTTAAAACATACTCCACTTAATTAGCGTGAATGTTTCTCTAATGTGGAAACTGAACAATATAAAGGGATCATCATCCCTTTTTTGTTTTGTATCGCTGAACTGTGAGTTATGGTTTGTGCACGTTGTCATGTAACATGCCAACTGACCTGTCTGCAGGCCTAAAGGCCTTAAAGAGCAGCCTGCAGACCTCAGAGAGCTAGAGTGTGAACTTCCATTCCTGGTGGCACAACCAAGTTCCCATCCCTGTGTTACAGCCTGGTACCCCACAAACATAACCATGAGATAGCTACATCATCTGCTGACACCTGCGTTTAGACATGGAAACCTGAGGAGAAACCAATAACCAGGGCAACCTTGGCTTCAGCCCAGTGAGAATGCTAAAAGTGGCATTGAGTCAGTATGTGCACACCCACTAAACAGCTAAGGGATAAAAATCACTGTAAGGTCTTGCTCCGAGCTAAGTTTCAGCAGGGGACTCTGAGCCTCAGGAGCGCCCTGGACATTTTCCCCCAGCTACAGCAACATCTGCCACGGCCCTGATGTCAGGCACTTTGGGACCGGAACTCCCTGCAGCCTAAAGGGACGTAAGCATGCCAAATCGCCTCTCATCCAGATATATATACATCCTGTAGTGCTTTGTTCATCACGTGTACTATGTGAATTAATTACAATAACATAGAGTAGATAAGCTTAATAAAGTACAATTATCCCTAACTGGTTCTGTGCTGAAGTGAATCCCATAAATCCTGTCTGACCTTGGCCTTCTGAGCTGACACACACCAGGATTGAATATGTTTATTACAACTCATTGGGTCCAATTCTACCCTAGGCTGAAGCAGTGCAAAACATAAGGAAAGCCAGTTTAATCAGCCATCTTGTAATTTCCCTTCATAAGGTGAATCCCTGGGAAGCCCAGAGTCAACATAATGTGTCCAAGACCTAAGAACCAAGGACTGGTCAAGGGAACGAGGGAATGGCCAAAGTTTACCTTCATTCTCATTATCCCCAGAAGGTGGAGTGACTCAGCTGGGCACGGACTACCATGTATTCCTTTAGATTAGTTGTAATGCGAGGGGACATAACATGCTCATCTTGTGTAATGTAGAGGTGGTCTGCTCATTTCCCCCCAGACATCACCCTCAGTTGCACCAAGGGCTGCTCTGATACATTCAAACATCTGGCCTACTAGCTTTAGATTACTATCCTAAAACTTTTAGTCCAGTGATTACCAGGCACCCTCTCTCCTCCTCTGATACGAGCATAGATCACAGAGATGGAAGAGACTGCAAGGTTAAGCCCTATGGCTACTGTATTCAGTCAAGTGCTCTATAGTGTTTTGTTAAATGAGTGAACTAATAGGGCCTTCCACCATTTTTCTGTGGGAGCTTTTATTACATTGTCCAATATACTTTCATTGATAGGATGTGTTTTTGTCCACAGAATAAGGTTTGCTAAAAATGTGACATTCCCTATAGAGAAATAAAACAAAACAAAACAAAACAGACCAAAAAAAATGTTCTACTACAGTATTTTGAAATGAGCATACCACAGAATGTCACAGAAGACAGGGTATATTGTTACACAGTGCTTACTTGTCACTGTACAGGTACTACAACAGATTTAAATTGCTAATTTCCTTCTTTCTGTTTTGTGTCTTCTCTGCATTTATACCTCAGTCATATTTTTTAAAAAAAATCTTTTTATATTTATAACAACATGTGATTTTGACATTAGTTGGGTGCTTTTATGAAGGCCAAATAAAATATATATGAAAAATCCAATGATTTTTATTCATATGAAAATTCTGTAAACACATAACAATTTTAATTCCCCTATCTATCCACTAGTGAAGATATGCTGAATTTCTTAATTATCTACATGAGAAAGCTATGAGTACTTCACAGCTTCTCTGACACTGTAACTGTTACACACAAGTACCTTCACACATGAGAAGTCCAAGTCAAATACAGTGAAACTACTTGCTTGAAGTTTTTTCAGATCCCGCTGTAAAACTCTACGCCCCTCACAATATTTATAGAATACATGCACAGAAAGGCTAAATATCCCATTAAAAGATCCGCAAAAAGAAGGCCCCTCACAAGCCATTAGAAAACAAATCCTTCCCTGCATACCTCAGGTATGCCCATCACCGTGACATCATGAAAAGCACACCTAGGTAGGCCTTCTAGGTCAATATATCCAGGTACTATTGGACAAAAGAGAAAGCAAATTCCTAAGTCTAAAACTCACATACTGAAACTATCAGCTTTGTCCCTTTAAAACCAGGGTGTGGTAAGCCTCAACACCTCATCTCTCAAAGTACACAAACATATATTTTAATACAGTGTTTGAATTTTAGATTTCAAGTTCTGATTAAGAGGTTTTAATGATTTTCCAGTATTATAATCCTGCCACCACATTCACTTCATCCCATTTACAGCATCTAAGGGAGAAGAAAAATCTGACATTACAAAATGTAAGGCTGACACTGAGAATACTACGTTCTTTTTGCATACCTGTGTTTTGCTATTAGGTATGAGGTTGTAGTTATTCTGGAGCTGTCCATTTCCTTTGTCTTTACCTGATTTAAGAGGAAAGAAATAAACAGACAGGACTATTATTCATATTCTTCAAGACAAAACAAAGCATTCTATTTTTTCCATATTATTTTTCAATGGCTATCAAGATAGAGAGATTTGTTCCTTCTGCCAGTTGCTACAGACTGTGTTTTAAGTTTAAGTTTGAGCACTTCTTTTTCCCATATTGTTAATGAGGAAAAGGATGTGTTGTAATTACACATGACCAAGGAGAGGGCTGGGTGGGAGGACTGCTAGCAGGGAGGAAAGAGGGAAAAGAGCAGGGTGAGCTGTTGAAGTTTGCTACCTTAAAGTATTTTAAGTATTATTTATTGGTTGCTGGCTGATAAAATTCTGCTATTGTAAATACAGAGGAGAAACAATCCCTTTTTCTTAAAATCTCAGGGCCATATTTTAATGGTATTTAGGCACCTACAGTGATTTTCAAAAACGGCTAGATGCTTAAATCCTATTGAAAACCATGAGTGTTAAGCACTGGATGCTTTCAATAATCCCAGTACGCACCTAAAGTCCTTTAAAAATTTGGCCCTTAAGATCCAAGTCCTCATTCCTCTAAACAGTAGCTACTGCCCATAACTTCAATCCATGCCTAGTCCCTTTGATGCTACTGGGCCTACACTGAGAATAAAGTTTCATGGGATAATGGGTGCATTCAGTCTTCAATCCCAAACAGACAAAAAACGGAAAACAACTTAAAACATGCAAAGCAGTGTAAATTAGGCCTGATCCTCAGAGATGCTGAGCTTGAACAGAGTTGAATGATGTAACGCCAATGGAAAAAAAGAAGGAAACACTGTTCTGGGATTAGCAGAATTGTTGTAAGCAAGACATGAGAATTCATCCTACCGCTTTATGTTACACTGAATAGACCTCAGTTGGAATATTACACCCAGTTTTGGGTGTTACATTTCAGGAAAGATGTGGAAAAACTGGAAAAGGTCCAGAAAAAAACAATAACAATGATTAAAAGTTCAGAAAAATATGACCTATTAGGGAAGACTGGAGGAGGGGGGGGAAGCCAACTCTAGGCTTGTTTAGTCTAGCAAATAGAAAACTGAGAGGGGACATGAAAACGGTTTTTGAGTACAAAATGGTTATTGCAAGGAAGAGCGAGGAAGACCATTCTCTTTAGTCTCTCAGGATTGTACAAGAAGCAATGGGCTAAAATTGCAGCAAAAGTGGTTTAAATTGGCCTTCAGAAAAACTTCCTATCAGGGTGGTTAAACACTGGAACAAATTGCCTAGGAAGGTTATGGAATCTCAGTCATTTGAAATTTCTAATAGCAGGTTAGATTAATACCTATTAGGATGGGCTAGATCTGAGTCCCAAGATGGAGTGCCGGAATTTGACCTTTTGACATCTCCGCATACTTCAAGTGCTAGTGATACTTTTTAAAGTCACCAATAGTCCTACTTACAACAGCTTCATTAATAAATAAATCAAGATGCAGAGCTTCACCATTTAGGTAGTGTCTGGTAGCATTAGCTGGTCTTCTGTTAACCCACAGGCACCATGGCTTTGAGCAAGCTCCTGGCTGCATAGAGAAGGAGGGCTGGAACCCAGCTCCCGCCTCGCTGAAAATTGGCTTGTATGCCACTCTTGGCACATGTGCCAGGTGTTGGTGATCCCTGTCTAGATCAATAGTTTTCTAACTTTTTGTATTGGTGACCCCTTTCACACAGCAAGCCTCTCAGTATAACCCTCCCCTTTTCAGTGAAAAACGGGGTGGGTCATTAATTTAATGGGAGTTTGGGGTTGTCAGCTCCATGACCCCTGTAAACAACTTGTGACCCACCTGAGAGGCATTGAGAATGCCTAGTTTCTTCAGTAAAGGCAAAAAGAATTTATAGCAAAAGATACAGTGCACCTCTAAGTTTGATGTACTTCTTAGTTTGAGGTTTACTGCTGTGTTTTGTTTTTAACCATATTGTGCAGTAACCAAGTTCCTCAAGATGTGGTTCTCTATGGCTTTCCTACTTCAGATGCACGTGCACCCAAGGGGCCTTGATCAGAGATTTTTCAGTGGCAGTGCAAATTCAGCCTGCACATGAACTCTATGAATCCTCATGCCCCATTGTGGTATCCCCTGATTTAGAAATATGTCATTGGAGTTTTGTTTTTTTTTTTGAATTTCTCAGTAGGGAATGACATCTTGCAGAATGGTCTCGCAGTCTAGGAGGAGGATGAATGCCGACAGATTCATGACACTAGATGATACATGCAGAGATCCACTGCAAGAAGCTTTGAAGAGCGACTGTGGCTCCTTTGGATCTGTCTGAAACTGAACACACGGTGGGGGAGCAGCTTACTGAGTGATTTGGTTGTTTCCAAACAGAGAAGTAATGCCCTTTGGACACTGACGATTTCAAAGACAGCTTCGATATTTTGCATGGTATGGTTTTTGGGGAAAAAAATTATTATCTGAAATTCAGACGACAAAAAAAATTTAGGATTTAAGACTTTTCCTTAAACATTGTAAAAGAAGTGATCTGCCATCCATTAACACCCCCTCCCACACCCAGTTCTTCTTTGTGAAGAAGTGATGGCCACCAAGAAAGCTGCTTTCATGTATTGGTGAAGCAACAAATATGTAGCTTGAGGCAAAAGAGTGTTTTGTCATGCAATTAAGGATGAAGTTTAAGAACATTACGGGGGTAGGATTCCTAATCTGTGGGGAAAGATTCATATGTTTTTTGAGAAACCTTGCTATTTTAGGGTGAGCAAAAATTGAAAAGCCTTCCATAGATGGGTGAAAGGACATTTGCTGTGTCTACACGTGCCCCAAACTTCGAAATGGCCATGCAAATGGCCATTTCGAAGTTTACTAATGAAGCGCTGAAATGCATATTCAGCGCTTCATTAGCATGCGGGCAGCAGCCGCGCTTTGAAATTGACGCTCCTTGCCGCCGCGCGGCGCGTCCAGACGGGGCTCCTTTTCGAAAGGATGCTGCCTACTTCGAAGTCCCCTTATTCCCATGAGCTCATGGGAATAAGGGGACTTCGAAGTAGGCGGGGTCCTTTCGAAAAGGAGCCCCGTCTGGACGCGCCGCGCGGCGGCAAGGAGCGTCAATTTCGAAGCGCAGCTGCCGCCCGCATGCTAATGAAGCGCTGAATATGCATTTCAGTGCTTCATTAGTAAACTTCGAAATGGCCATTTGCATGGCCATTTCGAAGTTTGGGGCACGTGTAGACACAGGCTATAGCAGCCAATGGAATCTTGAAGGAACTCATAACAAGACCTGATCTTTTACATTCTAACACGTAGTAAGCTAGGCTTGAGGAAAGAGGAGAGAGAACAGAAGAAAACTGTTGAGAGGTACAACAATTGTGAAATTTCTTCCATTTCTGAAGCTGAGTACTTGGTGTAAATGCTGTCCTATTATAGAACAATGTTGAACAGGAAATCTCTATTCCCAAGAACTACCAAAGAACTACCAAGAATCACAGAAATTTCAGTTTGAGATGAAGTATCCGATAAGCATTGGGGACAACAGGCAGCAACTGATTAGCAGTCTCAGTGGTTAAAGGAAGTGAGTTGAATTAGGTAAGGATACCAAATCTGTCTCAACCAAGCAAGTGCAAATAAAATGATCTTGACCTTGGTCTTGGTGGGTATGCATCAATATGGCCCTTAACCATGATATTAGGAATTAAGACTAGAACAAGACAGTATTTATCACCTTTCTGTTGAGAACACTGGAAAAGAGATCCATTTCTGGAGCCCTCTTAGGTTAGAAATATGCTGTTTACAACATGTGAGGCCAACTCCCTTTTGTAATTCTGGGAAAACTGCCCACTGATGCCATCAGCTATGGTATTTTATTTACCCTGGAGATAAAAAGATGAGATGACTCTTTGGCTGGCTTTGATCCAATCTGAGAATTTGTTTGCCTTAACACAAAGCAAGGGAAAGTGCACCTTGCCATGTCAATTAATGTAGAAGACCCAGGCCACACTGTCAAGGTCATGACCTTCACAAATTTAGTTCTGATCAGTGGAAGGAACTCAGTGCAAACACTTCTGACTGTTCTCAATTCTAGAAGGTTGTTGTAAAGAAGCAGCTTTTGGGGAGACATCTGCCTGGGAAGGTGCATGACCCAGAAGGTGTGTGGTACCAACCCAAAAGAGATGCATCTGACGTTACAACTATGGTAGGAAGAAGTTGAATGAAAGTGACTCCGTCACAGACCTTGTGGGGGTGTGGAGATCCTATCTCACATAATCCGGAATGCAACAAGGAACAGACAACTGCTTGCCTAGGCAGCATATTCAGTATATAAACTGTCCTGAGCCATCCCTAGAGACACTCAAGATGTAACCTAGCACATTGAGCTATAAAGGTACAAGATGATAGACATCCTAAAAGTTGGAAAAAAATTAATCACCAAGGTTTGAAGATCTACCTGAACTACTGAAATTTCATTTTTAGGTTCATAAGTCCATCCATAGGTAAGTGACTCTGGGCTATCATGGCAGTCAAAGATGCTCTTGTGAAACCTATTTATTTGTCCTGAGGTCAAAGTGGACTTGCCAAGATGGAATGAAAGATCTATATTGTCACACAGAGACCTTGTTGTTGTCAATAAAATCACTTGGTAAGATTACCCTGAGTAACTAAACATCATGGTAGGAGAGGACAATTATCTCCAGTCAACATAAGTGGGCAACAGCAACCGCAATAACCTTTGAGAATACATTGTGGGCAGAGAAGTCAAATGGGAGCACATGGTACTGTAATTATGGCTGACTGTAAAAACAAAGAAACCAGTTTTCAGAAAGGTGAACTCAGACATCAAAATACATGACAAGTGAAGCATTGACTGATTACGCATTCTCTTAATATTGGCTCATTACTAGCATCCCAAGTACCCAGGACTCTGATGAGCGGCAATACATGAGTTTGAACCTCATAATCTCTAGATTTCGAGACTGAGTGTCATGGAAGGCCAGGGTCCTGTCCTCAAAGGATACTGTGGCATCTACCATGATGATAATTTTCTGGTCTTTGTTGGAGACGATGTCCAGTTTTAGTTATTTGTCCATTCCAAGGATGCTGGATTTCCTGGCAACTTTCCCCAGGTGTGGAGGGATGGCTCTGATCTTGGATGGCATTGTGTCATGGCTGCCAGGCTCTAGAGGGGACCAGTGAAGCTACACAAGATGTGGGATAGCATCTCATTGGCACAGCAGCATTTCCTGTGTCTCCTGCTCCGATTCCCAATTCAAGCGGCCGATGGCTCTGTTTAGTGGGATGTCATCCAGCAGGGTCCAGTGGATAAAACTCCAGTCAGCAAACTGGGTGAAGCTGCCCCTGGGAAGCAAATGGTTGCTGACATCCCATTTACACATCACCTCAAATGTCTTGCCCTGATCGGGCTTCCATTTCAGATTTTCCACATATTGACTGCCAACAGCATGCTTCAGGGTCCTCTCTGGTGTGGTTCTGGCTCACGGTGTGATGATGCTACACTCTCTGTTCTTCACCTGATCCACACCAAGGTTTAGCTTAGCCACATTTTGAAATTGGAGCCCAGTATTTTTCTGAATCTCATTCAAACACTGGGCTGGAAATTTTACATAAATAAGCTCTCTTATTAGAATTTCTATTCTTCCTGTTTTCAGTTGAAATAGAAATACTGAGTACATATTTCCAAAAGTGTTCACAACACTCTCTCTTTACATAAACAGTACTTGATCAGAAATTAACTTATATAAATGTTTGTGGTAAGTAAATTAAGATAGGCTGTAAATGTCTGCAAAGCAAATCTGTGGATTTTACTTAAACACATTTTTGAAAAAAAAAATTGCAGAATTTGACTTGCTTTCTTTCCAGTATAAAATGAAAAATATATTGTGTAACATATGTTCATATAATATGCTGTGTAATTACTCATGAACTGGGATTTATTCCAATAAAAAGAAAATATATTTCAAAACATTCAAGACAATCAACTTTTCCCAAACGTGCCTTTTTTTGTTGTTGTTGAGAATTTGCATAGTCCAGTGAAAATAAGATTTGTGATACAAGTTCTAGGAAGGCAGCTTAAATCCTGCCCAGAACAACAGAGTGATTACTATTTGACAGTTGTTCACTATAAAACAGGCGTAACACCATCTCCCTACTTGACAGTGCTACTGTGCACATAAATTAACGTTTGAGAGGGTTAAACACTGCATTGATGACAGCCATGAAGAAATTAAAAACCCCTCTATGTTTAGGGTTTGAATGGTGTGCATTGAGTCATGCTGCCACGCATCATGGCAAGGGGATCAACAGAAATATTGAACTGCTTCCCCCCATTACTGAGTGCTGTCCAGCCTGAGCACTAAATTTGGCATGAATCCTACAGAGAAAGCAGTAGGCCAGATTCCACAAGATGTTACATAGCCCTTTTACACCGGGTTCAGAGACATTAGAGACTCATAAGGGGAAAATCAAACCTCCAGATCAGAATGGTACAGAATTGCTTCAGTCAGCTTCACAGACCAGGACCCCATTGTATTAGGTACTGTACAAACACACAACAAAAACATAGTCTCTACCCAGCTTATTACCAATCTGAAATCAGCAACAGGAAGCATGAAAACATTCAGACTAGGGGCCTGCTCTTGCTCAAGCTGAAATAAATAGTGAAATTCCCATTAATGGCACATGGAGGAAGACTGGCTCCAGAAAACAGTGCAGCCATACATGGAAAATATTGAAAATGGTCCCAGTTTCATGACAGTTCCAATTATGCTGACTTGCAACATGTTCTGTTGATGATAACTTGAATGGAACCTTAGGCACACAACAAATTTTGGGGCAGCATTTCAAGTTTTACAGATTCCTAAAAAAAATGCTCGAAATAGAACTGGAATTTATTCACATGACTGACTACCCAGCATGCCAACAAACTCATCTATAATAGATAACTTAAAAAGAATGAAGAAACCTTGCTGGCAAATCAGGAATTTGGAAGTTCAAGGAAATACTGCTAAGTACTTACTAGACAGTATAGTTTTGTGATTGCAACTCTTGCTCCAAATCCCATTTTCTGCACTGTCTTTCACTCCAAATTCATAAAGTGTGTTGGGCTTCAGGTTCTCCACTACTGTCTCCGTAATTGGACAAAGCTGAAAACCCCATTTCTTGTTTTTATCCTTTTCCCTGTAGCGAACTGTATAAAATCTGTTAAAAAAAGTGAAAGAACTTTTCTTCACAATGAGGACATTCATTCCAATGAATATTTTTAAAGAACGCTTTCCACTCTTTCAGAGAAAGAAACTAAGAAACAAAGTTTCACTTGAGAGTTACGAGAGAAAGTGATATGAAATTTCTTGCAGAGTATTCTGTACAAAAGGCCAGTTCTCTTGTTCCTTCCTGACCCTTTGAGTCACCAAACCATCACAAAGATGTTGGGACAGCCATTCTATCTTCCCAGCGGGGGTACAGCCAATTTAGACAGTTTTTATATAAACACCCTCCACAGCCTCCAGCTTCCAGCAGAGGTGGCGCACTGGGAGTGGGAATGAATGTAGTTAGGGTGTTACTCTAGAGCAATGCTTCCCAAAGTGGGGTATGCATACCACTGGTGGCACGCAAAAGGATTTCAAGGGGTACACAGCAGAAAATAAATTTCTAAAACTCAGGAGATAAGCACCGGGGTGGCACTGGCAGGAGGGGTATACACATAAGGCCGAAGTCCCAAAAGGGTACATGAATGTTTTAAGTTTGGGAAACACTCCTGTAGCGTGTATAGTAATACTATGTGAATAGTACGTAACTGTTCTCCTCATTTAGACAAGCCAGCAATCTTACTTTACACACAGCCCGTCTTGTACTCTCTAATTTATGACAGAACCAGACCCAGCGCACTGTTGGCCCCTGGAATCAGGGAGGCACAAGCAACTCCTCCCCGTCCCTCTCCAACAACAAACAGATGCTGAGTGTGGCAGAGAATGTGGCCCTCCAGGTTTCTAAGAAAGGAGGAGAGGGTACGGGGGGCATGGTGAAATCCAATGGAGGAGGCACCATCTAGTCTGACTTTCTGAAGTACCCTGGGAAAGATAACCGTAGTGGGAAAGGCATACAGGAGAGGGCCCTTCCATGACCTTAAGAATGTATTATATCATCCACAGGCATAATGTCTCGTAGAATGACAGCTTCATCTGGAGATAATAATGACTGGCCAAGAGGGGATGTTACAGGCTCCTGTTCCTCCACGTCCAATGCTAGTGTCATCTCTCTACTTGTAACCGCTGAGGTGATGGAGACTGTGGTGGTGGTGATGGGGCCAAAACATGTGATAGCCCAAAAGAGGCATGGCCCAGTATAGCATGACCTCGGAATTAAGACCCATCAAGAGAGTCCCAGATAGGGGAGCATCGACTAGGAGAACAGTGACGGCAGTGGTTGCAGTGGTAGCAGCTGCTGGAATGGCGGGAACATGGTGATTCATATGAGCACCTGCGCTGGTCCCATAAAGGATCTCTGAGGTAGGAATAGAACAATTTGCAGGACATCCTAGAAGATGGAGGCAGTGAAGGGTACAAGTGCTGAAGGAACTGACCAGGGGCTGTGCACAACTTGACCTGTTGCTCACAAACAGGGAAGAACTAGTAGGAGAAATAGAAGTGGGTGGAAACCTGGGCTACTGTGAGCATGAGATTGTAGATTTCAGGATCCTGACGAAAGGAAGAAGGGTGAGCAGTAACATACAGACCCATGATTTCAAAAGAGCAGACTTTGACTCCCTGAGAGAACTGATGAGCAGGATCCCTTGGGAAATGAAGATGAAGGGAAAAGTGCTCAAGAGAAATAGCACTATTTTAAAGAACAAACCATCCTGCTGCATAGTAAGAAATACAAATATGGTAGGCAACCAGCTTGGCTTAACAGGGAAATCCCCAGTCAGCTTAAACTCAGAAAGGTACATGCAGGAAACGGAAACGTGGACAGTTGACTGAGGAAGAGTATAAACATACGGCTGGAGAATGCCAGGGAGTAATCAGGAAAGCGAAAGCACAGTTGGAACTGCACCTGGCAAGGGATGTGAAGAGTAACAAGAAGGGTTTCCACAGGTATGTTAACAATAAACGAGATATCAGAGAAGGTGTGGGGCCGTTACTGGATGAGAGAGGTAACCTAATGATGTAGGAAATGCTGAAGTACTCAGTGATTTTTTTGCCTCAGTCTACACGGACAAAGTGAACTCCCACATGACGGTCCTAGACAGTGCAGCATGGGAAGGTGGAGGGCAGCCGTCTGTGGGGAAGGAACAAGTTCTGAACCATCTAGAAAAACTAGATGTACAAAATCCATGGGTCTGGATTTAATGCACTCAAGGGTATTGAGGGAATTGAAAGATGTCATTGATGAACCTTTGGCCATCATCTTTGAAGACTCTTGTAGATTGGGGGAAATACCAGATGACTGGAGATAGGCAAATGTAGTACCCATCTTTAAAAAAGGAAAGAAGGACAATCCAGGGAACTATAGACCAGTCAGCCTTATCTCAATCCCTGGGAAAATAGGGGATCCTCAAGGAATCCACTCTGGAGCACTTGGAAGAGGGGAACGTGATCAAAAGTAGCCAACATGGATTCACCAGGGGCAAGTCCTGCCTGACCAATCTGATTAGCTTCCATGATGAGGTAACAGGCTCTGTGGACATGGGGGAGTCAGTGGATGTGATATACCTTGACGTCAGCAAAGCTTCTGATACAGTCTCCCACAACATTCTTGTCCATAAGTTAACGAAATATGGATTGGATCTTTGGACTACAAGATGGATAGAAAGCTGGCTTGAGGGTTGGGCCCAATGGGTAGAGGTCAATGGTTCAATATCTGGATGGCAGTGAGTTTCAAGCGGAGTGCCACAAGGCTTGGTTCTGGGGCCAGTGTTGTTCATCCTCTTCATTAATGATCTGGATGAGGGACTGAATTGCACCCTCAGCAAGTTTGCAGATGACACAAAACTAGGGGGAGAAATAGATACGTTGGAGGGTAGAGAGAGAATCCAGGGTGACGTGGATAAATTGGAGGACTGCGCCAAAAGAAATCCGATGTGGTTCAGCAAGGAGAAGTGGAGAGTCCCGCACCTGGGGCGGAAGAATCCCACACATTGTTATAGGCTGGGGACAGACTGGCTCAGCAGCAGTAGGATGGAAAGGGACCAAGGGGTTATGGCAGATGAAAGGCTGGATATGAATAAACAGTGTGCCCTTGTAGCCAAGAAGGCTAATGGCATACTAGGGTGCATTAGGAGGAGCATTTCGAGCAGAGCTAGAGAAGGAGTTTTTCCCCTCTATTTGGCACTGGTGAGGCCATATCTGGAATACTGTATCCAGTTTTGGGCCCCCCAGTATAAAACAGATGTGGATTTGCTGGAGCGGGTTCAGCAGAAGGCAACATAAATGATTGAGGGGCTGGAGCACAAGACCTATGAGAATAGGCTGAGGGATTTGGACTTGTTTAGTTTACAGAAGAGAAAACTTAAGGGTGATTTAATAGCAGCCTTCAACTTCCTGAAGGGGAGCTCTAAAGAGGATGGTGAGAAGCTGTTCTCAGTGGTGTCAGATGGCAGAACAAGGAATAATGGTCTGAAGTTCAAGAGGGAGAGGTGTAGGCTGGATATTAGGAAAAATTACTCTACCAGGAGGGTGGTGAAGCATTGGAATGCGTTGCCTAGAGAGGTGGTGGATTCTCCATCCCTAGAGGTTTTTAAGTCCCAGCTTGACAAGGTCTTGGCTGGGATGACTTAGTGGGGATTGATGCTGCTTGAAGCAGGGGGCCGGACGAGATGACCTCCTGAGGTCCCTTCCAGCCCTGTGATTCTATGATTGTATGACGGTACTCTCTGTCATGATAAGCAGCAGTTAGAAAAGGGGAGGGTGGTCTGCGTAGTTCATAATAGTGTGGACTCTGCCTCTCCAGCTGTCCCAATCACATAAGGGGTGATCTCAGTGCCAAACCCCCGAGCAGGTTGACCTTTCGGGTTAGTACAGATGTAGACTTAGGGACAACTGATGCTTAAAGCCCAAAAGAAAAATAACAGAGAAGTACCATGTTAGTCTGCACTCCAACAAAACAAAGCAGCAGAAATGTAGCACTTTAAAGACTAACAAAATGACTTATTCAGTGATGAGCTTTCGTGGGACTAACCCACTTCTTCAGATGAATTTCATTTCCAATACACACGGACATTTATAAATGTACTTATAAATGTCAGTCTATATTGGAAATGAAATTGACCTGATGAAGTGGGTCTGTCCCACAAAAGTTCATCACTGAATAAATCATTTTATTAGTCTTTAAAGTGCTATATTTCTGCTGCTTTTTCCCCCCAAAAGAACAGAGATGGAGACCCACATAGCAATCAAAGATTTAAATGTCATTTTCATTTACTTCCTTCATCTTTTTTACTCCTTTCTCAACAATTTTTTGTTTAAATTAAAATCAGGCAATCAGCCACCACAATTAAAAGGCACATGTACAATACAACTGTAAATGTATATGAATTTCCTTATGCCGTTGATATACACACATGAACAGAAAAAACCTACGGACTTTGTACTGCAATTTCCAATAGAAGTTAACAACCCAGATTTTGCCTTTAAGGAAAGATATGAGGAGATCACACTGCAGATCGATGTGCTTAATTTGCAATGAAGGAAGTTTTGTGGCTCATGTAATTAGGTGTGAGCTGTCTAGAAGAAAAGGAATATTGTCCCTTTAAGGGCTCTCTTCAGTGGAGAGAATGAAAGAAGAATAGGGATGGATAGGCAGGACAGGAAGACTTTGGGCACAAATTTTTGTAGAATGGCAATTAAAGTTAAATGTGTGTGTTAGATAAGAGTGTTCTTTTGAAGAACTAATGAAAAAAACGCATGCCTGATGATCCAAGCGTTAAAAGCTGAAATTGAATATTCAGATTGAGCATCTAAGTATCTATGCATGGATTTCTAGAGATGTGATTTTATGTGATATCTTTTATATTCTTCCACCACAAACTAATGAAATATTTAAAGCAAATTTTCAATTAAGGTTCTGTAGACATAGTAATGCACAACTGTTTTTATCAGCAAATCAGGTTGGCACGTGCCTGTTAAATGGTTTCATTACTACTAAAAGGTCTCTTTCACGGGTTCAATGTTATGTTAATGGGTCTGGCAAGCTGGAAGGCTTTTCACTTTAAAGTTAACAGATACACTTTGGAAGGAGACAAGTATCAGAGAGGTAGCCATGTTAGTCTGTATCTTTGAGAACAACAAGAAGTCCTGTGGCACCTTACTGACTAACAGATATTTTGGAGCATAAGCTTTCGTGGGTAAAGACCCGCTTCATCAGATGCATGAGACTCATGAGTCTCATGTATCTGATGAAGCGGGTCTTTACCCATGAAACGTTATGCTCCATCTGTTAGTCTATAAGGGATCATAGGACTTACTGTTGTTTTGGAGGGAGATTTATCAGTCTGCAGTCTGTAACAGCCTGCGATGGGAGCCTACAGGAACTGTCAGAGTAGGGATAGGAAGAGAAGAGAGGTTGACTACAAAGATCCACAGAAGGCATTGCCTGCTTTTGCCTCTTATATCTGCTGACCATGCAGTGACCAAAATTTTTCAGTCAACTTCAGGCAGGTCACAGCCTTAGAGCTTGACCTTGCTGAGAGCTGAGTGCCAGCTAAATGGTGTTGAGCTTCTTCTATCACTTCTCTCAGCGCTGAAGGAACTGACTATTTTGCAGGAAGTACTCAACACCTGATGGAGAAAGCCCTAAATCTGACAAATTATGAGTAGTAAGGGGACTTCGAACTTGCCCCGGCACTTTGAAGTACCAGTGGGTGCGCCACGGCTAGACGAATGCCAGTACTTCGAAGTTTAAAACTTCAGAATTGCAACGGGGGAGGAATTTGCTTAATGAAGTGCTGCCTATGCACGGCAGCACTTCATTAGTAAACTCCCAACACCCTAATTACCATCCTTCCTTCCAAGGAAGGTGGTAATGTAGACACAGCCCACATGTTTTCCATCCCTAGAGTCAGTGATATGTCCAGAAGCTGGTTCCAAAGCACCTAGCCTATATTATACAACATTTGTATAACAGTAGCCATCTGGACACCTATCAGATGGTAAAATTTGTGACTAAAAAATTAAAACCCTTTATGTGGGCACTACGGCACATCTCTTTCTAAGAAATCACATTTATGGTATACTGACGGTAACCACCACAGAGGTTAACTTCTGCACAGAAATTTTAACACTTCACAGATGATGAGTTTTATGTGTTTCAGTATCTGTTATTAGCTAGAATGTGCCATGACGAAGAATATCAAAATTCTGATCTTAAAAAGTGAGTCACACTACAACTGAAGTAAAAGATAAGGCTGGTGAGTCACTTGAACGATGCTTACTTTGAAACTTCTTAAAATGGTATCAATGAATTACTGGATAAGTTTGTGAACAGAGTTGGCAAACAAAAAGGGACTGCCTTTTTGCAAAATGTATTTTTTCAGTAGGAGGAGGATCACCTTAACCAGGACAAAATGTCAGAAACACGATGTTTTTCCATGGAAGGGGTTCTAAAGAAAAAATCAATTTCAGACAAACTTCAATGACATGTAGGTACCCACCCACACTGTCTCCCCAGTTCTCTCATACCTGCAGGCCTTCTGGATATTCAGACTCATCACTGCAGCACTCTAGCTCCAGAAGTCAGACAGGCAGAGAGCTGTGATGGTAGGGCTTTTTGGTTCACTGATTGCCAAAGCTGTGGCGGGGGTGGGGGGGAAAGGGGGCAAAGCAGGGGCAGGGCACAGGGAAGGGGAAGCAGCCCTCCAGGAAAGCCTCTGTTAATTTCACTGGGAGAAAGTGAAGTGGAGAAGACCCTTCAGGCAGACTCAGCCAAGGAGCCATTGTCTGGATTTTTCTTGACAGAATATTGATTTTTTTCTCAGTAAAATTTAAGTTATTTTCTGGAAAATTTCAGTTTAGCCAAAAGAGCATTTTTAGTTGGAAAAACGTTCACATGAACATTCTTCCAAGTGCTTTTTCCTTAGGAAGACTATTGGCTTTGCTAGTCCTGCACCTGGGTGATGTCTGGGATTCACCCTTATTTCTGCTGTAATTGCTGTATGCAAACGTGACATCTTAACAAACTTTGCTGTAACATTTTACAACTGTGAAATCTTAAACCTTGTAAGTTATCTCACAGGTCAGCAATTTTAGTTTACATGCTAGAGACTGCTACACCACATGCAGATGAATTTGATCTCTGCTTGGAAGCACAGAAATGTATATTGTGTATTAAGCTCATGTGACAAGAACAGTGTCAGTCACTAGCAGAAATAATGAATCACTAGATCCATTAATGCCAAATAAAAGGATAATGTCAAGGCAGTAATCAGTCTTCAGTCTCTTTTTAATGCACTGTTCTATATGACATCTGGTTGGAAAACTGAAGCAGAAAACAGCTTCTTTTCATTCCATGTATACACACACCATTTAACAAGGCTGTTGGTAAATGCTGTGCAATTCATTTGTTTTTATTTGGTGGCTCAGGATTACTTATTTGTTGCCACTTGTCATAGGTTTTGTTGGGAGAAAATGTTGACTCCCTCCTTTCTCCTTCTCCATAAGAAAAAATATGGATTTTTCAAACAAGTGCCCAAAGAAAAATGGTAGGTCATACTCTTGACAGTCAGAGTCCCATAAGGTACAATACTGTACAAAAATGCATGGCAAAGTAAATGGAACCTGTGACTATGAACAGACTGCAAGTTGGCAGAGGTTCAGTTCTGCTCCCTGGTTTCCCAGTCCTGAGATGCTTAATCTGCTCCCTGCAATGGTCATTGGACCAGTACATTTGCAGTGTTGTCAGCTTCTTTTGTTAAATCAGTCAGTACTAGAGGTCATTAGTGTTGTGAGAGTATTTGCTCCTCTGGAATTAAAAGGCAATGTTAAACCTACACTGAAGTGTCATTCTTCCTCCCACCCCCAACTGTGGACTGAAGTTGAATGAAACTTGATTTTATTAAAAACGATAACAAGAAGTCCTGTGGCACCTTACAGACTAACAGATATTTTGGAGCACAAGCTTTCGTGGGCAAAGACCCATCTGACAAAGCAGATCTTTGCCCATGGAAGCTAATGGTGTAAAATATCTGTTAGTCTATAAAGTGCTACAGGACTTCTTGTTTTTGAAGATACAGACTAACATGGCTACCGCTCTGATACTAAAAATAATGTCTATATTTAATTGGATTATTTCTTATATTCCATTATTATTGCAGATTTTCTGCTGTAAGTATGCATGGCACTTCCCCATGGAACTTCCTACCCCATGGACCTGATCGAAAGCCTGTGCAAAGTAATGAGAAAATTCTACTGGCTCTGATGGTCTTGGATGAAGCCCTAAGGATTGGTTCAGTGAGTTGACATCAATAAGAGTTTTAGTATTCACTTCACTAGGAGACTGACTGGGGTCTAATTTAGAAAGCTATAACGAAGTATCACCTTGTCACAGCTAACAGCGTGGGGAGCTAAGCAAAAGAAGAAGGTTATAAGGAGGGATTTCAAGGAGGATAAGGAGGCTCTCTGGTAACTATTAACAGAGAAACTATTACAAGCACAAGACGTGGCAAGACACGAAGTTGCATGGGGTTGGACTAGGACAAGACACAGAATCAAACTGATGAACTTCATTTATTTATTTGCTGAGCGCTGCCTACAACTTTATGGCATGCTCAGTCAGCAGACTCGCCAGTTGTTTGACCTCTCTAAACAGGCCTTGTGAACATGTCAGATCTTCTGGCCCACTCTCACTGAAGTAGTTGACATAGACATAGGAGTTCATAAAGCGTTTTTTTTAACTAAATAGCTTCTACACATACTGCAATATACATACGAATAAAATTCAAAAGATGAACCACAGGAAACAAAAACCATGTCTAATTACAAAGGGACTACTTTCTTCTGCCTTTTATCAGTGCTGCAAATCAGGGGCATGCACCAGGGGAAACAAGCTACACTCCTTGTGTCCCTACAGCCTGGGAGGGAGGAGCAGCTGTGCAACTGGCTGAGCTCCCCATTCCCCAATTCTTACAGTTGCAGCCTGTTATTTGTCCTTCCCTGCTGCTTGAATCCCACGTTGCCTTTGCCTCCACTCCCTGACACACCCCAGCAAGCACTCTCCATAGCAGGCAGCAGTGCTGGGACTTCTGTGGCAGGGAGGACAAGGAGCAGCTTTTCTAGTGCAGGGAGGAAGAGTTTAGCCAGCTGCCAGCTTCCCGGCTGCTTCCTCCCTTCCCGGGCTGCAGGGACACAGGAAGGGCCACTGCAAAGGGGGGCTGCTGCCTCCTCGCTGCTGGATGTCTTTCCCCACCCCCACAAAAGTGTCCTGAGAAAGCCTGGGGGAGGGGCAGTCACCCAAAACATTCACGTGTGTGCTTAACGTCCTTCTCCAAAAGCAGTGAAATTTACATTTCTGCCTATATCCTTGGCTTCAGCTGAAGACTAACTTTACTCATATGACTAGCGTATTTTCAGTGACTTCAGTAGTGTTACTCCAGAGTGATACCAGCGTAACTGAGGCCAGGTCTTCATTACAGAGCTCAATTAGTGCTGCCGCAATCAATGCAGTGTCATTGATTTAATGGGGCTGGGGAAGACATACTAAACCAATGGCAGAACATTCTCTCATCAATTTCTGCACTCCACCTTCCAGAGAAGACTAAGGAAAGTGGGTGGGACAGCACGGTTGTGAACACTGTGGTAAATGGATCTAGCTACACCAACTTCAATTACTTCATTCATGTAACTGAAGTAACATAACTTAGATCAACTTACCACAGTAGCATAGAACTAGCCTGAGATAAGATACAGGCCCTGTGGCTCTACAAATTAATGACCTACAGGGAAATCTCAAAATCAGCCCTTTGACACGTAAACTCCTGCCTAAATCACAATGGTAGGTAAGTGCTTGCTAATTGTTGACATACATATATAGCAGAGAGCTTTTGCTTCAATGATGCATTGCCAGTGGTGCGATTTGGCCAGATGCTTACCTTCACGTTCCTCTCTTTCAAAGGTTAACAAAACATTGTATTATTTTTGGGGCGGATTAAGAACACGTGGGACTCTGGGACAACACAGTCACAAGGGTCCTCCAGTATATTAAAATATTAATGTAATGACATTATTTGTGCTTTAAAATCCATTCACGCTTATTACTTATTATAATCATTATGATGCATAATAAAATTACACTTAATTTTAAACTCTGAATGACATGATACAGCTCTTCTGTTCCATTAAAACCAATTATTTAAACAAAAGAGAGGTATGGAGCCTTGTGGCCCCTCATGCCTGGGGGCCCTGGGTAACTGCCCTTACATTAATCCACCACCGATTAGTGTCACTTAACCTGTATTTTGGTGTATTACCTGTCACTAGCACAGCTACTTGCTGAAGTCCAGTCATGTTGTGGATTGACTAGGATGCCCCAAGACAGGAAGACAGAGGTTGGAGTCAGAGTGCCAGCCACCAGCTGGAGAGGCTTTTGAGTCTTGGTCTTACCTGTACAAGAAACAGACAGACAATTCTACTTACACTTAGGTTTTCTCTACTGGGGGGCGGGGGGCGGTATATTTGTGGCTGGTAAGACTCTAAATTTAAAGTGAAGGTAGAATGCAAGTGAATTCAATCCTGACTTGAAACAGTCCCCCTTCACTGCATACACTTCCCTTTACTTATGAAAAAGAAGACTCAATTTCTAATTGAATACAGTGCTCTATATGTCCCTAGCACTGATAATCAGTTATAATGAGTTATGCCCAGAGATGATTTAATGTTGATTGCATTACTTACACCAGGATCAAAATAAAAGAAAACCTTACAAACTTATTTCACTACGTATTGTTGACCAGCCATGAGCGGTGCTCCATCTTGTGAGTCTGTCCTTCATCATTCGGGCAACGTAACTCCTCCTCTCTTATACAATACAATAAACTCCTTCATATCCAGCAATCTATCTTCCAGAACTCTCAGATAACTGGCATTTTAACCATTATGTTGCTTTCCATAAGTACAGTATAGAGAAAGTAAATACAAATAAATACAGCAAATACAGTATAATTTTACAGTGTACAATACTACTGTTATTGGTAAATAAAGTGCACTGCATCCTTTTTTACTTGTTTCTTAATATCTAGTCTTGTTTGTCTTCAGTGTTACAGATTGCTAGGTACACCTCTCTGTTATCCATGGTATTTGAATATGTGGCTTCCTTCTGGTCCTGGGGCTGCTGGATATGAAAGAATTTCTTGTACCTGCAATTTAGCTTTTCTCTGAACACAGTGGTGCAAAACTCCCCCATTATCAGAGGTTCTCAGCCTGTGAGGCATGCCATCCTATGGTTGCAAAATGAGGTAACCAGGAGAAAAGGAGACTGGATCCATGGGAATATGGGAATCTGGTCAGAGCAGCAGCAGGGAAAGTACACAGGAAGTCACTGCAGGTCAAGGACAGATGAGGGAATGCAGCCCAGCCACACTCTAGCAGCAGCCTGATGCTCTTCCCCTCCTCTCCTTCCTTACTGCTGGTATTACCTGTAGAATTTACCAGCATGTTCTCTCCTGCTGCTCTAGCCCAGACATTGGGCCAGCCACAGCCCCCATGTATTTTAAACATTCTTAAGCCTGCAGAACTCAGAGGTCCCAGCAGTGGGGGGAAGGAAAGACAGTCTGTGTTGTGGCCTAGTCCACTGTTGGAAAAAGTGTTAGTTGCAAAGTTTAGAGCAAGATCCAAAATTATACGTACTCAGCAGCATCTGATCAGAGAGCTTAGTTGAGGTCCATCTCTAGTGGGAATGAACCAGTTAAAATTCCCCACGATAGAAGTAGCTATTAAAATCAATAATAATGAACTGTGACTTTGGACAGTTTATTTCTAAAAAGCTTAATAGTTATTCAAGTACAGCAATCTGATATCAAATATTTTATACTTGGATCTAATAGAGAAAATATTGCTTCATCCCTGCAAGGGCTTGGGCAAAGAAAATGATGACTTCCCAGTGCAAAATATAATGATTAAATAAATTCCATCTGAAGATCTCAAGTACTTTAAAAACATTAAGCAATTATTTTTCTCCAGAACCCTGTGAAGCAGTGTTATCTTCACATTGGCTGGGTCTACACCTGCCCCCAACTTCAAAGGGACATGGGAATCAGGGCCAAGAGAGATTACTAATGAAGGCTGCGGTGCATATGCAGCACTTCATTAGGCTAATTTTCCCATGCAGCAGCTTCGAAGCATCAAACCTATTCACTGCAGCACTTTGTTAGTGATCTCCCGTGGCCCTGACTACCATGTCCCCTTTGAAGTTGGGGGCAAGTGTAGACAAGCCCATTAAAATGAGGAACGAAAGTACTGAACGCTGAAATGACTTGTTAAAAGGTCTCACCGGAAATCTACAGCTGAGGCCAGAAACAGAATTCAGATCTTCATGTTATCAGACTGGAAGCTTTAACCAGAATGCCCTCCTTTCCTTTCAGCAGCATGTATTAGTGAAGTTGGTGACTCTTTAATAATATATTTAAACACCCCTGCTTTTAATCAGTCGAGTGCATTATAATTTCAAAGAGAGATTCTTAACTGGCATTTTGAGGTGATTATAAAATATTAAATGGCCTATCCAACCCAAGCCCAAGAATTCCAAAAATTATAAATCAGTACATTTCAAAACAGGATCCATTGTTTATAACTTTATATCCAAATTCCACAAGCAAGGATATCTTTTCATAAGCACTTTGATTCCCACACTCTAGGAAAGAGAAGTTAAATTTAAATTAAATCGTTAAATTTCAGTTTTGACAGTGAGAACTTACCATAAAGGACCTCCAAGCGTTTCATCTAGGTTTCTTAATTAGAATATCTATGCGTGAATACTGCCTATATGTACATACCTCCATTTTTAATTTAGTCACACAAATGGGATTTGCCCAGCTACCTTGGAATATTTGATTTTTTCAGACAAACTGAATAAAAAACTATAATCTGTCTTCATTTGACTGTATATAGGAAAAATGTGGTAATGTTACAGTACCTGAGCATGTTTTCTTATGATTTGGAGTGGGTGCAGGTCGCACTGTAATCAAGTACCTTGGTTCAGCATCTGGAAATAACAATTTAGTAATTAGCTTAAATTCAGAATTTGTTTTTAAATTTGATAAATAATTATTCCTGATGCGCAGTGTGACATTCAATTCATATTCAGTATTTTTGTATATTTTCCTGACTATGTCCGGATTTACTTTATGCTTTATTCACCAACAATACAGAATCACTCTAAGTATAAGACACGCACCTCCATGAAGAAAATTACAATCTAAACTGAGACATTCCCAAACAATGAGGAAACAGGGTACTAGGTGAATGAATCCACATACAATGCCCCTCTGCCATGTAGGCTGGACAAACCACACTGACTCTATGCAAAAGAATAAATGGACAAAATTAAATATCAAGAACGGTAATATTCAAAAACCAGTAGGAGAGCACATCAGTCTTCCTGGACACACAGTAACAGACTTAAAGTTGCTACACTTGAGGGGAAAAAACCCTGCAAAAACAGAATGACGCACGAAACTACTGAGCTGGAATTTATACGCAAACTTGAAACCATCAAAATGGGTCTTAAAAAGAAATGGGAACGGCTAACTCATTACAAAAAGTAATCTCCCTCTTTAGGTATTCTAACCTGCTTATCCATTGCTGGAAGTGGGCCACAGCCATCTTCACTGAATTAGCTTCATTAGCACTAATCTTCCACATTGTAATATACAGTAAGCTCTGTTTTAACTGGTATTCAATCAACGGGTACTCCCCAATAACCAGCACTGCCACCAGGCACTACCCTGGCAACTAGGTTTCTCTTGCAGGCGGCTGTGATGCTCATAGGCAGCAAAGGGATCCTGTCCTGCCCCGAGCCATTGATGCCATTTCCCCTTCTTAAGCAGGGACTGGTGCTGGGACACAGGTGGGGAGCTGAGATGGGGCTGCTACATCCACCGCTCCCCGTCCCTCCAGTGCCTGGGCTGTGGAGGATGCAGGGCTGCTCGGCAACTGCAGCTGGCAAGCAGGGCTGGGGGATGTGAAGAGCACCCTCTGAAATGTATCAGCCCTTCCCCTCCTACCCATGGCAGCATGGACCAGGGCCTGAGCTGCTGAGGGCTCTTGAACCCCTGCAAGAGGGCAGCGGGATGGGTGGCCAGAGCATGGGAAGCCAGCTGCCCTGCCTCACACCATGTGCCCCACTCCCACGTGGCAGCACGGGCTGGGGCCTGAGCTGCTGAACCCTGGAGGGGAATGCAGAACACGCTGTGCAGGTGGAGGTGGTGCTCCAGGGACTGGGCTGTGGGGGGGGCTTTGGGGAGAGCAGCACTGGTTGAGAATTGGTGGTGAAGGGATCCCTCTGGATCCCTCTCTATTATCCATAATATTTTCATATCCAGCAACATCTCACTCCTGTGGCTGCCGGATATGAAAGAGTTTACTGTAATACTCCCATCCTTGTTTGTATGTATATATTCCCACAATACTGAAATTTCCACGCTTCTTTCACATGACAAAGAGAGCTGCAGCCCACAAACAGTTATGCCCGAATGAGTTTGTGCCACAGGACTGCCCATTGCTTTTGCTAAAACTGACTTGTAAGTTGTTTATTTAGTGCATTAAGCTTAGCTTGTGTGTTGTTTTATTTGCATAGTAATCGGTTTTGTTCTGTGTGCTCTTTTGATCCACCTATGAAATCCTGTCTTTTATATTTAATAAATCACTTTTGTTTATTCATAAACCCACTACCAATAATTGTTTCTGGGGGTGGGAGTGAGGAGTCTGTGCATCTCTCTCTTCACACTGAGAAAGAGGATGAATTTTCATGAGCTTATTCTAACGAAATACACACAGAATCAGATAGATTTATCTGCGGTTCAGCTCCCAGAACAGAAGCATCTCTGTATGCTGAGGATTTGTCCCCCTTTATATTGTCTGTTGTCTGTTCTTCAAACAAAGGGGCATGGCCGCTCCCTGGATTTAACCTGGTGCGGGCTGGAGATCCACGCTCAGCAAGACAGCATGGAAAGGTGCTGAGGCTATTTATTACACACCAAGCAGTTTCTGTGGTGTCTCAATACATTGAGTGCCAGTTTCAAGGGGGTCACGACCCATCACATCCATAACATAGATGAACTTAAACTAGCTTAATGCTTGCTTTTAAATGGGTCTAGACTCTGTCTTAATTACAAGAAATAATGCAGTAAGGTTAGTCTGTTTTAACACCATCTCCATTAGGAATTTGAACTGATTGAACAGGATGCATTTAAGTTAACAGATGCAAATTTTCCACATACACAAAATACGAATGAGAATCAGAACTGTAGTGAAAATAAACAGGAACTGACACAAAACTTCATTCCATGGTTTGAAACAAACAGTTTTCGATGCCTGAAAATTATTATAAGAAAAAATGATGGCACCACCTTTATCTAACAATCTCAAAGTTCTTTAATCATTAGTTCTTTAAACACCAGAAGAGTCCTGCAGGATAGCTATTATTAAGATGAAATTTTACAGGTAGATAAACTGAGAGAAGAGAGAGAGAAAATCTTTCTGAAAACGTAAGGCCTTAATTTCAGGTGTCCAGTGCAAGGTATTAAGTGCCTGGATTTTCCACTTATCACTCATACAGAAATCAACTGGAGTTGTGAGTTTCTTAACACCTCTGAAAATCAGTCCATGGGCTTCACAAGTTGGGCAGCCAAAACCAGGGGTGTCCAAAATTAGTGGGCATTTGAAAAATTAAGCATAAATGACTTGCCTAAAATCAGTAGCAGCAACAAAGGGTCCTGTGGCACCTTATAGACGAACAGAAAAGTTTAGAGCATGAGCTTTTGTGAGTTAACTCACTTCTTCAGATGCTGGTCCTGGAAATCTGCAAGGCCAGGTATAAATAGGCCAGAGCAAGGCTGGGGATAATGAGGTTAGCTCAGTCAGGAAGGCTGAGTTGTATTGTCATCAGTAGATCTGGAGGTGTGAACTCCAAGAGAGGGGAAGCTGCTTTTGTATTTAGCCAGCCATTCACAGTCTTTGTTTAATCCTGAGCTGAGGGTATTGAATTTGCAGATGAATTGTAGCTCAGCAATCTCTCGTTGGAGTCTGGTCTTGAAATTTCTTTGCTGCAGGATAGCTACTTTTAAATCTGCTACTGTGTGTCCTGGGAGATTGAAGCGCTCTCCTATGGGTTTTTGTATATTGCCATTTCTGATGTCTGATTTGTGTGCATTTATTCTTTTACGTAGAGACTGTCCAGTTTGTCCGATGTATATGGCAGAGGGGCATTGCTGGCACATGATGGCATAAATTACATTGGTAGATGTGCAGCTGAATGAGCCCACAATGGTGTGGCTGATCCGGTTAGGTCCCGTAATGATGTTGCTGGTGTGTATATGTGGGCAGAGCTGGCAACGAGGCTTGTTGCATGGATGGGTCCCTGAGATAGAGTGACTGTGGTGCGGTGTATAGTTGCTTGTTAGGATTTGTTTTGGGTTGGCAGGTTGTCTGTGAGCAATGATAGGTCTGCCTCCCAAGGCCTGTGAAAGTGTGGGATCATTGTCCAGGATGGGTTGTAGATCCCTGAGGATGCGCTGTAGAGGTTTTAGCTGAGGACTGTAGGTGATGGCTAGTGGTGTTCTGTTGGTTTCTCTCTTGGGCTTGTCCTGTAGCAGGAGGCTTCGTGGCACATGTCTGGCTCTGTTGATTTGTTTTCTCACTTCCTCAGGTGACTGATGACAATACAACTCAGCCTTCCTGACTGAGCTAACCTCATTATCCCCAGCCTTGCTCTGGCCTATTTATACCTGGCCTTGCAGATTTCCAGGACCAGCATCTGAAGAAGTGAGTTAACTCACAAAAGCTCATGCTCTAAACTTTTCTGTTAGTCTATAAGGTGCCACAGGACCCTTCGTTGCTGCTACAGATCCAGACTAACACGGCTACCCCTCTGATACTTGACAACATGCAAGGCACTGCATTTAGCCGTATGGAATGGAAATCTATCAATCTCACGAGGAAGCTTGCACAAATTCAGACAGACATCATTTTCTCTCCATATGCAAACGAATGGACTTCATACCGAATGGACTGAAGATGAAAAATCCTTTGCAATTTACATACTGCACAGACTACAGTGAGAGATTATGCCACACACTCTCAAAGAAACTGAGGGACCACCTGATCAGCGTCCTGTACAACAAACAGGAGAACATCAAAAAAGAGCTCTCCAATCTGGAGTATTTCGTCAATAACCAACCTTCAACACAAACCTCCACGCCGCTGAGCTTTACTAAAATAAGACAAGAGATTTACACTAGACACTTCACTACTATACAGAAGAAAAAGGACTCCAAACTTTCTAAACTCCTGCCTGCCACACAGAGCCACAGCAGTGGTACCACTAACTCAGCCAGCAATATCATCAATCTGTCCAGCTACACACTCAGCTCAGCAGAAGAGTCTGCCCTTTCTCGGGGACTCTCTTTTTGCCCCACCACACGCACAAACATGATACAGTTCTGCGGTGATCTGGAAGCCTACTTTCGCCGTCTCAGACTCAAAGAATACTTTCATCACAACACTGACCAATACACCATTACACAGACAACCTCCCAGCAGCACAAGAAGAATAACGCCACGTGGACTCCTCCCGAGGGCAGAAATAACAGTCTGGACCTATACACAGAATGCTTCCGCTGACGCACACAGGCAGAAATTGTGGAGAAACAACATCGTTTGCCTCACAACCTCAGTCGTGCGGAACGCAATGCCATCCACAGCCTCAGAAGCAACCCTGACATTATAATCAAAGAGGCAGATAAAGGAGGAGCTACTGTCATCATGGACAGGTCTGACTACCAGAAGGAGGCTTCCAGACAACTCTGCAATACCAGATTTTACAGGCTACTTTCCTCAGACCCCACCGAGGAATACACTAAAAAACTACACCATCTGCTCAGGACACTCCCTACACAAGCACAAGAACAGATCTACACCAACACACCTCTAGAGCCCCGTCCAGGGTTATTCTACTTACTACCCAAGATCCACAAGCCTGGAAATCCTGGACGCCCCATCATCTCCGGTATTGGCACTCTCACTGAAGGACTGTCTGGTTATGTGGACTCTCTCCTCAGACCCTATGTCACCAACACCCCCAGCTACCTCCGCGACACCACTGACTTCCTGAGAAGACTGCAATACGTTGGTGACCTACCAGAAAACACTATCCTAGCAACCATGGATGTAGAGGCTCTGTATACCAACATCCCACACAAAGATGGAATAAATGCTGTCCGGGACAGTATCCCTGATGATGCTACAGCACATCTGGCGGCTGAGCTCTGCAACTTTATACTCACACACAACTATTTTAGATTCGGTGACAATATATACCTTCAAATCAGCGGCACAGCTATGGGTACCCGCATGGCCCCTCAATATGCCAATATTTTCATGGCTGACCTAGAACAACGCTTCCTCAACTCTCATCCACTAACACCCCGGCTCTATTTATGCTACATTGACGACATCTTCATCATCTGGACCCATGGGAAGGAGACTCTGGAGGAATTCCACCGGGACTTCAACAACTTCCACCCCAACATCAACCTCAGCCTGGACCAATCTACACAGGAGATCCACTTCCTTGACACTACCGTGCTTATACACAATGGACACATGAGTACCACCCTGTACCGTAAACCCACTGACCGCTACGCCTACCTTCATGCCTCCAGCTTCCATCCCAGACACACCACACGATCCATCGTTTACAGCCAAGAACTTAGATATAACCACATTTGTTCCAACCCCTCCGACAGAGACAAACACCTACAGGATCCGCATCAAGCATTCTTGAGACTGCAATACCCACCTGAGGAAGTGAGAAAACAAATCAACAGAGCCAGACATGTGCCATGAAGCCTCCTGCTACAGGACAAGCCCAAGAGAGAAACCAACAGAACACCACTAGCCATCACCTACAGTCCTCAGCTAAAACCTCTACAGCGCATCCTCAGGGATCTACAACCCATCCTGGACAATGATCCCACACTTTCACAGGCCTTGGGAGGCAGACCTATCATTGCTCACAGACAACCTGCCAACCCAAAACAAATCCTAACAAGCAACTATACACCGCACCACAGTCACTCTATCTCAGGGACCCATCCATGCAACAAGCCTCGTTGCCAGCTCTGCCCACATATACACACCAGCAACATCATTACGGGACCTAACCGGATCAGCTACACCATCGTGGGTTCATTCAGCTGCACATCTACCAATGTAATTTATGCCATCATGTGCCAGCAATGCCCCTCTGCCATATACATCGGACAAACTGGACAGTCTCTACGTAAAAGAATAAATGCACACAAATCAGACATCAGAAATGGCAATATACAAAAACCCATAGGAGAGCGCTTCAATCTCCCAGGACACACAGTAGCAGATTTAAAAGTAGCTATCCTGCAGCAAAGAAATTTCAAGACCAGACTCCAAAGAGAAATTGCTGAGCTACAATTCATCTGCAAATTCAATACCCTCAGCTCAGGATTAAACAAAGACTGTGAATGGCTGGCTAAATACAAAAGCAGCTTCCCCTCTCTTGGAGTTCACACCTCCAGATCTACTGATGACAATACAACTCAGCCTTCCTGACTGAGCTAACCTCATTATCCCCAGCCTTGCTCTGGCCTATTTATACCTGGCCTTGCAGATTTCCAGGACCAGCATCTGAAGAAGTGAGTTAACTCACGAAAGCTCATGCTCTAAACTTTTCTGTTAGTCTATAAGGTGCCACAGGACCCTTCGTTGCTGCTACAAATCCAGACTAACACGGCTACCCCTCTGATACTTGCCTAAAATCATGCAGCACTGTTGTAGCTATGTCGATCCCAGGTAATCAGAAAGATAAGGTGAGTGAGGCAGTATCTTTTGTTGGACCATCTTCTGGTGGACAGACAAATAAGCTTCTAAACTACACAGAAATCTTCTTCAGGTCTGGGAAATGTATTAAGAGTTCCTTTTCCCAGTCCTGAAGCAGATCTCTGTGTGGCTGGAGAGCTTGTCTCTCTCACCAATAGAGGTTTGTTTAATACATCATCTCACTGATTTCGCTTATCATCACCTAAGTGTCTGAGCAAGAGAAAGAACAATAGTTCTGCATCCCGGGACTCTACTCAATCCAATAAAGATTATATAATAACATATTCCTTTGGACCAAGATTTTGCAACTTTTGTGCCAAATAGGCCTGCAAGCATATTACAAAATGTAAATGAGTGGCCTAATTTTCAAAACTTTCCTGGCAGCTGTGGGGGCTTATTGTCTGTGAAAACCTGGCTGCTTTTGTACAGATGCCCAAAACTGGATGTAAGTAACTAATTTTTAAGCACCCAAAACTTTGAAAATACTGCCTTGCTTTTCCTGTTCTGTAACCACAATCCTCTACTGGATAGTCAAGTGAGTGTGAGATCACATTGCCCTCTATTCTTGCATAAAGTGCCATGGAATTTTTAACAACTACAAACTTGGTTTTAAGGCTTTGCACTGACTCATGAAGAGCAAATGTTGCTCCTTGGAACATACCACGTCACGTATTTTTATTAATAAAAGGCCTATTGGCAGCCGGAAACACATTATCCAGGCTATTTAGAGTTGCCAGTTTTCCCCTGCTATTTCCTGAAGCAGCCTGGACTAATCCAAGGGGAGTGGAGGAGGGGGGGGTTTCCCATCCAAATACTGAGCAGAAAAAAAACTACTTAAATTGCTGATTAGATGAGAGTCTGGGATAGTATGTGCAGCATCACATAACAGATGTAGTTTACCATAATGAACGGTTTATTCAAAAAGCATAAACTTCTTCCACCCACCCTACCCCTAAACATCAAACATCACAAAATCTAATGTTTATAAAGAGTTGTTGGTTTAATAATTTGGTTTTGTTCCATATTTGAAATCTGTTCTCAGAAAAAGTGTGTTATGTTGGGCGTTGTTCATTCACCCTTCATGGAGGTTGGCAAGTACACTCCATGTGAAGAACAGAGCACATCCACATTTTCCAATGAACTCATCATTTCCCTGATAACACTATATAAGAGGACGCACTTTTGAAAATAAAGGTTGTGAGGTTTTTTTGTTTGTTTGTTTGGTTGGTTGTTTTTTTTTTTGGGGGGTGTATAATTAATAGGGCTAGGAACCAACTATTTGACAATTAAAGTCAAAATCACTAAACTAAATGTAAGTCAGTGTTGTATTTTATTACGTATATCCTCATCAAGTTCAATGATTTACGAAACTGAAACAATTTAAATTACACACTATAGTTCATATTACAGTCCAGACACGTTACTAACAATATGTGAGCTAACAAAACATAATACAGAAATATGCTTGGCATTAGTTATGGAGCAGACCAGAACATTGATGTTGGTGCAGCAGTCTTTCAACTTGATTCTGAGCAGCTTGATAGTATAGTTCAAGAATCTTGAGGTGTCGATAGCATGTGACCTGGGTTTTAGCTCTGTATGAGAGAGCAGGAGCAACAATGGCATGGTACATGAGAAGGCTGGTTTGGTTTCTGATGTAACAATCTTTGAAGACTTGTTTTCTCAAGCATCAGGTATGTCTACACAGCAGCTAGAAACAAGAGGCTGGTCTCTGCCATCTGACTTGGGCTCCCAGGGCTCGGTCTGCTGGACTGTTTCACTTCTATGTAGACATCCTGGCTTGGGCTGGAGCCCAGACTCTGGAACCTTCACACCTCAAAGAAATCCTACATAGCAATGAAATCACCCTGGCCAGCCACAGGCCAGCCATAGGTGTTTAGATGTTGAGTACACATACCCTGAAGCTTCATCTGGCAGTACAGATGTCCAGACTACTACCCACATCCTGAAAGTAGGAACCTGTTGACCAGCTGTCCTCACCCCCAAGCTGTCCTACTCCCCTAAATTTCTCCAATATTTTATTCACCTGATTACATTCACACCTCAGGGACATGTAAGAGTTACAGCAATGAACTCTGAAGATATACAAAATAACTTCTTAAACACATGACCACTTCATTCCTCAAAGAAAGCCAAAACATATAAATCCATCCAAAACTAGCAAAACCTTCACGCAAAAAAAAAACAAAAAACAACCCTCCTGTGCCCTCACTTCTCTGAAAACCATTGGGGTTGTTGATCATTCCCTTCAGAATGCCAGATCCTTTCTCTCATTCTGCTCAGCCGTCGTGGTCTCTCTCTATGACCTTGAAATAAGCTCCCCAGCTCATTCAGGCTGGGTAGTCAAATGATTTCCCTACTCAGAGAGCATGGGCATTGTTTAGGCCTCACCTGGAGAACTGTGTCTGGTTTTGGGTACCATATTTCAAGAAAGATTTGGAAAAACTGAAGAAGGTCCGGAGAACAGCAACAAAAATGATTAAAGGTCCAGAAAACATGAGCAGTTGGAGCAGATTAGTGGAACTGGGGTTGTTTAGTTTCAAAAAGACAAGACAGACAGGACATACCATCTTACAAGTACCTAAAAGATTGTTACAGGGAGAAGGGAGAAAAATGATTCTCCTTAATCTCTGATGATAGAACAAGAAGCAAAGGATTTAAATGGCAGCAAGGTAGGTTTAGGATGGACTTTAGGAAAAACCTTCCTATCTCTCAGGGTGGTTAAGCACGGACATAAATTGCATAGAGAGGTTGTGGAATCTTCATTGTTGGAGATTTTTAAGAGCAGGTTGGACAAACACCTGTCAGGGATGATCTAACTGGTGCTTGCTCCTGCCACGAGTGCAAGAAACTGGGCTTTATGATCTCTGAAGGTTTCTTTCAGTTCTAGCACAGCAATCCCCTGGTATGTGCAATTTCAATTTTGCACTTAACTCGCATTACCATGAGTTAAGTACAAGTCAAAAGCACTCCATCCCCCCAGCTGGAGAAAGCAGGGGAGAAGCCCCACTGCAGCAGCTGCATGCCTGCCAGTCTCCCCCAGCTGGGGGAGCCCTGTGGGCAGACAGATGCTGAAGCGGGGCTTCTGCCCTGCTTTCCCCAGTGGGGAGAAACTGCGTCACTGCCTCTGGCCTGCCTGCCCAGCCCCCCAGCTGGAGGAACCCAGTGGGCAGGCAACTCCTGCAGTGGAGCTTCTGCCCTGCTTCCCGCAGCTGGGGTGAACCTGTACCACCCGCTGGGCTCCCACAGCTGGGGAAGCCGGGGGGGGGGGGGCAGACAGTCACGGTAGCATGGCTTCTCCCCACCTTTCCTCAGCTGGAGGAGCCGGGGAGAAGCTGTGCCTGTCTCCTGCTAGCAGTGGGGAGCTGGGAGCCAGGCTGCTGCTTGGTTCCCAGCTCCCCTCCAGCTTGCTGAACCCAGGAAACTGGCCAGCACAGGGCTAGTTAGTTTCCCAGCTCCTGCTAGTGGCAGGGAGATGGGAACCAGGCTGCTGCTCCCCACCACTCTGGGAGCCAGGAAGCTGACAAGATGCCTGGTTCCCATCTCTCCCAACTTGCACAAAATTTGAGTTACTTAGGGGTTGCGAGGAACGCAATCCTGCATAATTCAGGGGTCTACTGTATTCAATTATTAACATTCACAGCAGCTTCTAACAACCTTAGTTGGACTAAGGCTGCATTTACACTGCAAGATAAAATCAAATTTCAGGGCATTAGCTCGATATTAAAATGTGACTTTCTTTACACTTAATACTATTATCTCTACGTACTGAGCCATAACACCGATTACAAAATATGGATATTATGGGATGGGTGTAGCATCATATTTGAATTAAAAATCTTGAATGAAGGCTAGTGGAAGCACCATGCCCTTAATTTGAATTTATTAGCCTCCAAAAGTGTCTCATAAGTATCCCACAAAGCTACATGGTGACCCCCAAATATGGCTGCTTCGTTGTGAGCTGCTCTCAGGTGTGCAGGAAGAAGGTCAAAGTAAGCCCGTGAAGTTTTGATTGAATTTCAATTTGGATTAGAATTTGAATTGGAATTCAGGGCACCTATTATGAAAAAATTCCTTTGCCCATCACATCGCGGTGCATTGGTAGCTCTCTACTGCGATCATGAGTACTCAGGGTAGGGATCTGCCTAGGACTTCTCAGGCTCGCAAGAGAGCCCTAGCTTGGACCCACCAGGAGATTCTGGATCTTATTGCCATTTGGGGAGACCAACTGGTGGCAAAAAGACATTGGGTGGCCAAGAGAAATGTGGCGATCTATGAGCAGATGTCACGCGAGATGACCACCCAAGGTTACTTCTGGGACTCTGTGCAATGCCAGGTGAAGGTGAAAGAACTCCAGCAGACATAGCATTCTACCTACTGCAACTTAACCCTCTCCCACCAAGAAATAGTGTTCATTCATTAAGGCACAGAATGATTTATTGGCATTATATCAGAGAAATACATTGGTAGCATGTGCATTACAGATCATTCATAAATCTATTTTTAAAGTGTTTCTTATTGTTGATGTCTGAGCATGGTTACTGGTGGATGGTTGTGTAGGCAGCTGCAAGTAAGCCCTGCCTATGGCCTCAACTTTGGAATTCCAGATTGACAGGAAAATCTCCTGCCTAGATTCACATATGTTGTGCAAAATAGCACACGCTGTAATCACGGTGGGTACATTACCTTCGGAAATATGTCAATAAACATCGGAACCCCACTTTTAAATGGCCAAAGGCGCATTCCACCACCATTCTGCACCTGCTGAGTCTGTGATTAAAGTTTTCCTTGCTGGGGTCCAGGCAGCCTGTGTAGGGTTTCATAAGGCAGGGGAGCAGAGGGTAAGCAAGGCTGCCCATTGTAACAATAGGCATCTCTGCATCACCAATATTGATTTTCCAATAAGGGAAAAAAGTCCAATCCAAGAGCTTTCGGTACAGCCCAGAATTTCGGAACGTGTGCGCGTTATGAACCCTCCCTGACCAGCCAACATTGATGTCGGTGAAATGACCTTTGTGATCTACCAACCCCTGCATCACCATGGAGAAAGACTGGTGGGCCGGGGCAATGAGGGAGATGTATGTGCCATCTATTGCTCCATCGCAGCCAGGAAACCCCTGGGCAGCAAAGCCATCCACTATTGCCTGTACATATCCCAGAGTCACAGTGTTCCAGAAGGGATGCCGACAGACTGAATGGGCCACCTCCATCACCATGGACCACATAGTAGATCTGCCCAAACTGAACTGATGTGCACTGACCAGTAACTGTCAAGCACTGAAAACTTCCACAGTGCGATTTCTACTCACTTCTGAACCGTTAAAACCGGCCTCATTTTTGTGTTGCTGCACGTCAGGATGGGGGCCAGCACATGACAAAATTCCATAAAAGTGGACTTGCGCATGTGAAAATTCTACACCCACTGCTGGTCATCCCAGGACTCCAAAATAATGTGGTCCCACCAGTGTGTGCTGGTCTCAAGAGCCCAAAACCACTGCTCCACTGCCCGCAGTGCATTCATGGCAGCCAGCAGTTGTGAGTTCTTGGACCGCAGTTGGGAGATTTGCTCTTCCACACCATTCTTGTCATCAGCAGCACCTTTCTGATAGCCATCCATCACTGAGCTTTTTAATTGAAGAAAAAATTGCTTGACCGCCACTATGATTGGCAAAACGATTTGCTACAATTTGGAGCATTTGGGGATCCATGCTTGCACTGGAATGCCACAGCAGGAAATAGTGCGATCTCCAGTTCATTTTTCGTGCGGTTCCTGATTCTGTGAATTCTGGGACAGTGGTTGGAATTCTGGGATTCAAACATGAAACACCTACTGGCAACCAGGGTTAAGGCTCTGTGGGATAGGTACTCACAATGCACTGCTCACGCTGTCCAACTTGCACGGGGCAATAGGGATGCAGAGACTCAACATGGGAAAATGGTGGGTAGAATTTCAAGAAGCTTTGTAGACACTTCATTCAAATTCATAATAGAAGTTAAATAATCAAATTTATTAAAATTGAATTTATCTCATAGTGTAGACACAGCATAAGTCAACTAATTCTCTTTAAGAGGCCAATGAATGATGGCTATAGTGAATATTAACATACTGCAGCAATCCCCTACCAACACAGTAATACACCGCTTTATGAAGCTTGCAGATGAACTATCGATGTTTAATTATATACAGTAGAAGAACAGTTCAAAAATAACAAGCTAAAGAACTAAAACCCTAACAGCTGCTCTCTTCTTCAAGGCCAACTTAAACCCAAATTCTCACAGGGAGGTATAAAAGATACCTTACACATTGACAAAAAAAAATGATCCAAAACTCCTTGGATCTTCAATGTAGTCAAGCCAAACTTAGAGAGGAACTGAACAACTGTAACTCCCAAGTCAACTTCAATGGAGCTATGCCATTTTATGCCAGATGAGAATCAGGCCCTTCAGCCTTCCTTGGACTTGAGACATGACTCTTGTCAATAAAACAGTCCTTCCAAATTAAGCTGAGATTTTCTTGTTGTTGTTTTTGTTTTGTTTGCTTGTGTTTTGAAATAACACAGGAGGCTATTTCCTAGAATGGCCGATTTCTAGCAGGGGACTGAATGAGAGATAGTTTAATCTTCCAGTTATCCACCAGAATTTTGTGCTAATAGCTGAATATGACATTTTAAAAGCAGAGCTGTTTTGAAGCCAACAATTGTCACAGGCAGTCAAGCCTTTATTATGGCAGCTTAGCATGAAAAACTGCACATCCCTCTGCTCTTGTTTAACCAACAACTAATCAGAAAAAACAACCTCCCTTCTAAAAAATTTGAAAACGTATCCTTAACTTGCATTCACTGATCATGTTTCAAATGCAGAAATCCTGATCTCAGTAATCCATAGCTTCTGTTTTCCTTTTAAACTTCTCAAGTTTAAGCTATATTGGACTATAAGAAACAAACGAACCAACAAATCACCGCAAAGATTCTAGAAAAACTGTCTGAAGAGTTTAAAGATTTCATTCCATTTAGGAGCTGTACTCCAAGCTATATTTTAAAGTACTAATACAAAATACTTTTTTTTTTCAGAATTCAGTTAGTTTGGCCATCTACCCAAATGAAAACTGATTTGGAGACAGTCATCCTACAAGTTTACTTGATGAAGTAGACGGAACAACACCAACAATCTTCACAAAGATATTTTAAATAAAGGTTTGTCCATGTGTTGTTGAACAGCTTCTTGTCTCATGATCTCATGAGAAATTTCTATTGATTCAAAATAACAGAGGGAGTTGCTGAACTATTCTTCATTCTGAGACAATATAATCTTTTCACATAACTTCAATGTATTTTATGACTATGGGGAAAAACAGTTTTCTGGAGCCTAAACCCTTTCAAGCATTAACATTTTACAAATGGGCTTAAGACAAAGGCCAACTCTAAAAGCCCAATCTTCCCTTAAGGTCTTACTTCTACTTGTTAAATGATCTAGTGCTTTTGATCTATTAAAATTGAACAAACGTGAGCTCAGATATGACCTGAGTGCAAGTTATTATTTTCAAATTAAAGTAAGATAATTAGCAAGCCACCTCATGTACTAAAACATTACAATAGGAATAAAGATAGGTAGCATCAAACAAACTTAGCCAAAATATTGTGGAGGTTTGAAACATCAAAGATGAGACCAAGGTCTGTGGCTGTCTAACAAATATCAAGTTTGAAAAACCTGGAAATCTCAGCTTGTATTTTGTCCTGCCCCACTGCCTTGTGGGTTATCCTGGGAAGGAACAAGGCTAAGGGAGTAAACCCTGACAGAAAATCCAGAGGGGAGTTCTAAGGTGGTTCTGTGCCAACTTCTGGCATTGACCAGGCAACTCCTGCAGCTGAGCTGGTACCAGATGTAGAGGTTATCCTCTCCTATGGACTATATCAGTAAAGCCCAGAGGGGGACACTGGCGTCTGGGCAGCCCAGGGTCCCAAAAAAATTGCCTAGGCTCGCGCCTGGAGAGGTACTCCAGCATCGCTAACAGCGTTGAACCAACACGGGAGGTAACAGATACCGGTTAGAAGCTCTTGCTCGATTGGCATAGAGAACGAGTGTCAGGGGTTGCCTTTGACAGTGGGAGAGATCATCACATCTCACCGGACAGTCACCGTCTGCCTCAAGCTGGGCAGCCCCCAGCCAGAAGGGTACTGTCCCGCCACAGTTCACCTGCCTCATTGGATGCGTGAGGCTTAAGGTTCCCAAACCTGACAAGTGACTGAAATTTGAGCACCAGGCAAACCAATAAGAAAATCAACAAGAAAAGGAAACCAGCAAAGTTTTAAGCTTGCTTGCTGGAATGTGCGGACCATGCTGACTGGTTCGACTGAAGATCTTCTGGACATCAGCGACACCCAAAAGACCACTGTCATCAATGAGGAACTGAAGAGGCTCCAAGTTGACATTGCTGCTCTGCAAGAGACACAACTTGCAGATTCGGGATCTCTAAAGGAAAAGGACTACATCTTTTTCTGGCAGGATAAAGCCCAAGAACAACCCATGGAGCATGGTGTTGGCTTTGCCATCAGAAACACCCTTCTACAAATGGTGGAATTAGTCATGGGTGGATCAGAAAGACTCCTTCAGGTCATACTTCAAACTTGCACCGGTCCTGTCCATCTGATCAGTGCTTATGCTCCAACCCTGTACACCACACCAGAAGTAAAAGACAAGTTCTATGACGTGCTTAGGGCTGCCAGAGCGCAAATACCTGCTCACGAACAACTGTACATTTGGGTCATTTCAATGCAAGAGTTGGAGCTGATCATGACTCATGGCCTTCCTGCTTAGGCCACTTCGGTGCGGGAAAAATGAATGAAAATGGACAGCGCCTTCTCGAACTTTGCACGTGCCATAATCTGTGCATCACAAACACATTTTACCAAACCAAGCCACAGCACAGAGTGTCATGGAGACACCCACGCTCGAAACATTGGCATCAACTAGACGAGGTCATCGCTAGACGTGATAACCTCAAAACATCCTTCTGACACGCAGCTATCCTAGTGCCGACTGTGATACAGATCACTCGCTAGTTTGTGCCAAACTCAAGGTGAGCCCCAAGAAGCTGTACCACTCTAAACCATGTGGAAGGCCCCGCACTGATGCCAGAAAGACAGCAAACTCAGAGAGAGCTGAAAAGTTCAGAGTGACCCTCGAGGAGAATCTGCGCAGCAGCCCTGGGGGTGCCGATGTGACATCCAGATGGCAGCATCTGAGGGATACAATTTACAACACGGCCTTGTCGGTGTTTGGAAGAAGAGCTAGAAACACAAATGACTGGTTCGAAGCTAACTCCGATGAGATGATTCCAGCCATCAAAAAGAAGCATGCTGCACTCCTGGGCTACGTCTACACGTGCACCCAACTTCGAAATAGCTTATTTCGATGTTGCGACATCGAAATAGACTATTTCGATGAATAACGTCTACACGTCCTCCAGGGCTGGCAACGTCGATGTTCAACTTCGACGTTGCTCAGCCCAACATCGAAATAGGCACAGCGAGAGAACGTCTACACGCCAAAGTAGCACACATCGAAATAAGGGAGCCAGGCACAGCTGCAGACAGGGTCACGGGGCGGACTCAACAGCAAGTCGCTCCCTTAAAGGGCCCCTCCCAGACACGCTTTCATTAAACAGTGCAAGATACACAGAGCCAACAACTAGTTGCAGACCCTGTATATGCAGCACGGACCCCCAGCTGCAGCAGCAGCAGCCAGAAGCCCTGGGCTAAGGGCTGCTGCCCACGGTGACCACAGAGCCCCGCAAGGGCTGGAGAGAGAGTATCTCTCAACCCCCCAGCTGATGGCCGCCATGGAGGACCCCGCTATTTCGATGTTGCGGGACGCGGATCGTCTACACGTCCCTACTTCGATGTTGAACGTCGAAGTAGGGCGCTATTCCCATCCCCTCATGGGGTTAGCGACTTCGACGTCTCGCCGCCTAACGTCGAAGTTGGTGCCGCTACTTCGAAGTAGCGTGCACGTGTAGACGCAGCCCTGGAGTACAAACGCTTACCAAGCCAGAGTACCCTGCAAGCACTCAGAGCAGCCAGAAAAACAGTACAGCAGACAGCCAGGTGCTGTGCCAACAACTACTGGCTCGAGCTATGCAGCAGCATCCAGACCAGTGCTTGACTCTGGTAATCTCAGGAGAATGTACAAGGGCATCAAGAAGGCATTAGGACCCATCCAGAAAAAGATGGCACCTCTGAAATCCAAATCTGGTGAAGTCATCACTGACAAAGCCAAACAGATGAAGCGCTGGGTCGAGCACTACTCCGAGCTGTACTCACGCGAGAACATTGTGGTTGATACAGCCCTTGATGCCGTCGAGCTCCTACAAGTAATGGACGAACTGGATCAGGAACCAACTGTGGTAGGTAGGCATCCTTCAGTCTGCATAGACTATGAAACGCGCCCTTTAAAGTTTCAATTGAGGACTTCATTTACAGCGTTTATTGTGACTATAAAGACCCACACGAGAGTGACAGTCCTTGCTGCATCTCTTGCAGATGTAGTGTGTGTCTGGCAAGTCCTTATTGTGCTTTCTGTGCGCTCGCTTCTCCTCTGCTAGCTGTCTGATCTTCAACTCGCCCTTCTGAAGGCCCTTGTGTAACCCCTGCCTCCATCTGCTGCGGTCGTCTGCTAGATCTTCCTAGATGTCTACCTCTCTGAGGTCTCTCTTGCAGACATCTTTGTAACACAACTGGGGGCGTCCGGGAGGTCTTTTGCCAGAGGCTAGCTCACCATACAGGATGTCTTTTAGAATCCTTCCATCGTTCATCCTGCTTGCTCGAGGATGGCGGTGTTGGTCACTCTGTCCTTCCATGATATTCCAAGGATGCGCCTGAGGCAGCGCAAGTGGAAGACGTTCAGCCAACTGTGGATGAACTGAAGAAAGCCATCGACAGCATTGCAGTAGGAAAGGCCCCAGGCCAGGATGGTATACCACCAGAGGTAATCAAGTGTGCGATGGACACTCTCCTGGAGTGAGCTACTGTGCCTGTGCTGGAGAGAAGGAGAGGTTCCACAGGATATGCGCAATGCTAACATCGTAACCTTGTATAAGAACAAAGGAGACAGAAGCAACTGCAACAATTACCGTGGAATCTCCCTCCTAAGCATCACTGGTAAACTGTTCGCTCGTGTCATCCTCGGCAGACTCCAGAAGATTGCTGAGAGGGCGTATCCCAAATCCAAGTGCGGATTCTGCGCAGAGAGATCTACCATTGACATGGTCTTCTCCCTGAGGCAGCTGCAGAAGAAAAGCAGGGAGCAGAGGAAGCCACTCTATATTGCCTTCATCGACCTGACCAAGGCCTTCGACTTGGTCAGCAGGAATGGACTGTTCAAACTGCTCCACAAGATAGGCTGTCCACCACGGTTACTCAAGATGATCCAGTCTTTCCACAAAGACATGAGAGGAACCGTCCAATACGACGGCACATTATCGGATGTTTTCAGCATCAGGAGCAGCATCAAACAAGGATGCGTCCTTGCTCCAACGTTGTTTGGGATCTTCTTCGCACTCCTCCTGAAGCATGCCTTTGGAGCTTCAACAGAGGGCACCTTTTTGCACACAAGATCTGATGGGAAACTGTTTAACCTTGCAAGGCTGAAAGCTAAGTCTAAGGTGCGAGGAGTCCTCATCAGAGACATGCTGTTCGCAGATGACGCTGCTGTAGTGTCACACACAGAAGACCAGTTTCAGAAACTGCTGGATCAGATCTCCAAACCATGCAAGGACTTCGGGCTTTCCATCAGCCCAAAGAAGACAAACGTACTTGGTCAGGACGTTGCTGAACCTCCATCAATCAGTATTGACAACTATACGTTAGAGGTTGTCCATGAGTTCATTTACCTTGGGTCCACCATCACTGACACCCTGTCATTGGAGACTGAGCCAAACAGGAGGATCAGAAAAGCAGCCACAACTCTGTCCTGACTCAGCAAGAGTGGAATAAAGTCAAGTTGTACACCCACACCAAAATGCAAGTCTACAGAGCCTGCATCCTCAGCACCCTCCTTTATAGCAGCGAGTCTTGTACCCTGTACGCCCGCCAGGAAAAGCGGCTGAACGTCTTCCACTTGCGCTGCCTCAGGCGCATCCTTGGAATATCGTGGAAGGACAGAGTGTCCAACACCACCGTCCTTGAGCAAGCTGGAATCCCAACCATGCACACGCTCCTCAGGCAGCGGCGGCTCTGCTGGTTTGGCCATGTCCACAGGGTGAATGATGGAAGGATCCCAAAAGACATCCTGTATGGTGAGCTAGCCTCTGGCAAAAGACCTCCTGGACGCCCCCAACTGTGCTACAAAGATGTTTGCAAGAGGGACCTCTGGGAGGTAGACATCGAGCCAGACAGCTGGGAGGAGCTGTAAGACGATCGCAGCAGATGGAGGCAGGAACTACACAAGGGCCTTCAGAAGGGTGAGATGAGGATCAGACAGCTGGCAGAGGAGAAGCGAGCCCATAGAAAGCACAATAAGGACCTGCCAGACACCCATTACACATGCAACAGATGCAGCAAGGACTGTCACTCTCATGTGGGCCTTCACAGTCACAGTCGATGCTGCAAATGATGATTCCAAATGGAACTATGAAGGGTGCGACCCACAGTCTATGAAGACTGAAGGATGCTACTACTACTACTGCTACTTTGTCCCACATCCATGTCAATTATAATCTTTCTATTTAGGATGTTGTATGAACTCTCACCTAACTTTCACCAAGTTCAGACCTCACAGATGACAACTCAAATTGATATGAATAAACATGTTTCCTGAGAGTTTCACATTGTGTCAGATTTGCCTCAGACTCAGCCCAGTGATGCAAAAAATACTTTTGTCACTGACTCAAGGGGAGCTGGACTGAATTCTGTTTTAAAAAATTTAACTAACACACACACACACACACACACTCTGCAATGAAAACCCACAGCACAGCCATTGCTGGCCTAGATCAATTGTACTGGGCTTACAGGGTTCCAGCTTCAGGACTCAGAACAGAAGATGCTCAGGATCAGAGGGGTTGGGGATGATCCAGCCTGAGCCTGATTGCTTACAGTCCAATTTTACAGTCTCCACATGCCTGAGTTACCTTGACCAAGCTCTGAGACTTGGTGCTGTGGATTTCTTACTGCAGTAGAGATATACCCTGAGATACAAAACTAAGCCCCTGTTCACTCTGGATTATTCAATGTCCTGTGGCACTTTTCACACAAGTAAATTCCAATTTGGGTATCTGCATTCTGCCTTCACAATTTTCTCCTTTATTGATTCAGATGAGAATTACTCTTGACTTACACTTCTAATCACCCCCTACAGAGGGTTGTAGTGTTTTACCCATTGCCTTTCAGTGGTATTTGAGGATTCCCTAAACAGGCAGTTAATAAACAGGTGGAAAACTCTGGATGAAATGTATAATATATAAATATATGAAGACCAGAACTCAGCATATATGCAGCAATAAATTTCTGATTTTAGGAAAACATTTCCCTTTCAAAATGCAATATCTTTATTAAATAGCCAAAACACAAAATAGTAATGAGACAGTTAAAATAACTGTAAGAATTATATCAGATATTAATGTACCAGCTACTGCCTGCCAGAATCAGATTTAGGTTCGTCTGCACAGGAAGTTATCATGCAGCAAGCCAGGGTATAAATCTACAACACACCAGTTTGCCATGCAGTAACTCCCGTCAGGGCTGGGCTCTGATGCAGCTGCTAAGGGATCAAAACATTCCTACATGATAATTTTTGTTAGTGTAAGGGATCATTTAATCTCTGTATTTTAAAATCCCAGTTTAATGACTAGAACTGTGATGAAGAATTGGTTTCCAAAAGGGCCCTTTATCTATACTCCCTAAAATTCTACAGCTAGGGGATCTTTCTCAAAGGGGACCTCTTTTTTATCTGAGGATCCTCACAACTGCTAACAGTGTAGAATCATTACTGATAAAGTTGGGTACCTACCTCTCCCATGACTTACCGGGAGGGGAAGCAAAGTGGTGCCATCCGGTTCCTTCCTCTTCAAATCCCCGCCTCCCCATCCATCAAACATTCCTTCTCACTAGCCCAAAGGAGGTGGATCAGCAGCTTGCCTTTTCTCCACTGTTCCCTGACCATGGGAAGGAACCCAGAAATATCCACCTTCTCCATGCTACTTCCAGCTGTAGGGAAGGGACACCACGCATGGTCTGTCCCTTGATATTGCCAGATCTAGTGGAAATGTGGGAGAACAGACCCAGGCAGAAGAGTTTGAAGAACAAAAGGAGGGTCAGATCTGTGTGGCTGTAGAGAATCCTCACCTCTGCCACTTCAAATGCTAGAGAACATAAGCGCTGTAGGACAAAATAACACTTTCCCTGTACTAAAGCAAAATCTGGGTTTAAGTACAGCATAGTAAACAGAATTGATTGCTGTCAAATAGATTATGCAGAAAGATGTTGGAATTCAAGTCTGCAGAATGTAACAGACTATCACTCGCTTGGTCATATTCAATATCATTTTCTTAGTCACTCTTCACAACCACATTTGACATTTTCTTTAACAATGGTTTTTCATGGTTCTCTTAGACACAGTCTGCAAATCCACAGGGGGCTGTGGATCACAGGTTGAAAACCACAGATTTAAACACAACAAAGCCTTCATCTTTGCATGGGATTAAACTAGATGACCCTTACAGTCCATTCTAGCTCTATGATTCTATGATTTAATGAATGACCCATTCTCACTGGCTACTGCTCTATCCAGGAGACAGAGATAAGTGTGCCTTGCAGGGGTAACGTTACCTTAGCTATCATTTACTTTTTTCAGAGGTTTGACTGCCTCTGGAATTCAACATTCTGGAAGGCATGAAGGCGGTAGGCAACCTCGGCTCTGTAGCAATTAAGATTTAGAGGCAGCTTTTAATTAATTTATCTTCGTAACACTCTAGAGAGGCACATGGCTATTATTATCATCCTCATTTTACACAAGGGAAATGAGGCACAGGTATTAGACACAAAATTGTTGAAACTGTCTTCTTATTTTCAGTGCCCAGTCTGAGAACTCCACATCAGAATACTTAGCTTTTTATAGCACTTCGTACATTCAGACAAGAGCTCCCATTCATTTCACTCGCAGATATGAGTGATCAGCACTTCAGCATGTCAGAGCCCAGCATGTCTCAAGGTGAATACCCAGATAGTGAGGAACTCACAGTTACATCTGTGAAAAATATTGGTTTATATGACTTTCCTAGCATCACACAGGAGTTCTGTGGCAGAGGCATGAGACCATCCTCTCTTTCCCTGCAATCTTTGTACTCCTCCAATCTCTGCAAGAAATATGAGGCAAGCATCCTACATTCAGTATCTTCATGCCCAGACCACACTCCATTCCAGGCACTACATGAGTGACGGCTCCTATGGAGAAAGGGGTTCTTGTTCATGTAATTAAAGACTCTACCAGAATGCATATGTACCTCAGAGTGAAATTAAAGATGCTCAGTATAGGTATCACTACTTGCACCACCTATTATTGTAATATACTCTATTCCTGGAATTCATTTCACAGACAAATGAGTCACCAAACTCTTAGGTTATGTCTACAATGCAATTAAACCCCCTCACCTGGCCCAAATCAACTGACTTTGGCTTATGGGACTCTGGTTAAGAAGTTGTTTAATTATGGTGTAAACGTTTGGCCTGAGCTGGAGGACAAGCTATGGTACCACACCAGGACCCCAAGCTCAAGCATTTATACCACAAATAGACCCATAGCTTGAGCCCTGCAAATCTAAGACAGCCGACTTGGGCTGGCCATGACTGTTTAGTGGCAGTGTAGACATACTTTAAGGGTATGAACTAAAGCTAGGATCAAATATTAAACACAAATACACAGCTTTCACTAGCAACTCTGAATATATAACATGTTACTATAAAGAGCCAAGCAAATAATTCATAATAAGTAATATTATTATTTTATCAGAGAGGTAGCCGTGTTAGTCTATATCTTCAAGAACAACAAGAAGTCCTGCAGCACCTTACAGACTAACAGCTATTTTGGAGCATAAGCTTTCATGGGCAAAGACTTGCTTCGTCAGATTTGGCTCAGAAGCAGGTCTTTGCCCAAGAAAGCTTATGCTCCAAAATATGTTGTTATTATTTTAGCTACTTCTGGTCACATAATATCTTTAACAAAATCTATATTTGCATTGCAAATATTCAAAATTCAAGCTATCTTCCGATATTTGTGGTTTGGTTAATTAAATTACATGATACTCCTCTTGCTATTCAGTTATTGAGCTTATGCATCCTGCAATACTTCTCAATATTAGTTTAAATTTCTACAAATATCATGCGACTGAGATTTGCCTTCTGTGAATTTTTTCCAATAAAATTTAATCTCTTGACTGTTCACATAAAATAAGCATGAGAGGCATTAAAACAGCCAAAATGAATTAATTTTTAAAATTGAAATACTCACTTTTTAAAAACGTTATTTGCAAGCTCTGCTAGTAAATGAATACTGGCATGAAGAGCAAAACGCTTGATGCGATTATGGCTAGTCCTTCAGCCTGAACAGAATAAAACTGGGATAATTAGAGGGCTTGTCCAAACAAAGAACATTCTGTACAAATGTAAGAACTTAACAGCTCAGTGCTGTTACGTACAAGGCTGCCAAGTCTCCAGCCAGCAGGTGCTTGAAATGTCTCTCCATTTATTATAACTCTGGTGGGAGCACCCTTCCATCATTTAATAGGAAACCGACATTCACCATTTCATTAGCTCCACCCATAGTGCTTCCCCCAGAAGTCTGAGACATTACCAGCCAGTGGGCTTCCCTCATCCTCTCACCTGGCCTGGTAAAAAATTGGGGGCAAGCATCTAGATTGCAGATGGACTCCTGGAACCAAACTTTTCTGCTTCTGGTGCTTTTCAAAGCTTTAGCATAACTCACCCCCAAGCCAACACACAGAATCTCTCTGTTGAATTTATGTGAACAGTACTGAAATTTAAACTTGTGAATTCTTTTTGGGAATCCTGAGATAAGAGCTCAGTGAACTTTGACAAAGCCAAGCAGGTATTATGAGCGTAGCAGCTGATGAGGACCTACAGGTTAAAAATTCTAAGATGCAGCCCCCTCTGCCTGTGGAGTACACCTACCTCCCACACAGGTCCATCTTTTTGGCCGCTCTATTTTTGGGAGAGGGCCTCTGAGCTCCTTGGTGTTCCCTCTGGTTCACAGCATCCACAACTTAGAACCCGGGGGTGGATGCATAAATAAATGCTCAGAGCTTTTAGCACAAATTAGTGCCACTCATTCCCCTTTGCGGTAGGTGGCAAAGAAACAGTGGTCTGCCAGAGTGATCTGATATTGCCTGTAATTGTCTTGATGATGGGAAGGACAACGTAGGATGGTCCTGAAGAGGAGAGAATGTCCACTACAGGGTCTGTATTCTTGATGACCTCCTCAACCTGGATAACTAGTCTTTGAGCCATCCTTTGCAGCAACTGCTGCAGTGACCTCTTGTCCTCTAAAGCTGGTGCAGCAGGTGACCCATGCACTGCCTCGTCAGGTGAAGATGATGATGGGAGGATGAGGGGAGGTAAAGTGGAGTCATTGCCCTCTGTGTCTAGAGGGTCTTGTTGAACCTGTAAAGGCCACTGCACTCCTGGTGCCAGGATAAGAACAGGTGCCAGCCTGATTGCCAAGGGCTGAATCATCATTGGCACCAAAAGAGCACTGTTGCCGCCTCCGGCACAGCCAATGCTGAAGCAGTCAAGTGCTTGTAGCAGATGCTGGTGCCTTGGCAGTTGTTGGTGCTGGGACAGAGTGGGCAGGGCCAGAACAGCTGCTGCCAGAGTCAGTGCTGAAGATGGGATAGGTGTTGCCATTGGGTCAGCTCTTGTAATTGGTGCCAAGGTCATTGCCAGGGCATACAGAAGAGCCGAGGTAGCCAAAAACAAAGTGGGATCCCTGGGTGCCACACATACGGATGGGACTGACAATGCCAGCAACAGACCTGCTGTATCAGTCTGGGAAACTTCCTGTGCTGAGGCTACTGAGGCAGACCTGACTGTGAGACCTTGGACTGAGCCTTGGGCCTGACGATAGGCCAAGGAGTTCAGACTGGCCACTGTGGTGGGTTCCTTCAGGGCAGCTTCTGCCCCAAAGGGAGTTTAACAATGGTGCTGTGACATGGATGTCTTCCCACTCGATCTTCTTGAGTGGTAAGAGTCCATGTCAGATTCTGACTCAGAAGCTGATGACCAAGGAGGTGTGGTGCTGGGGGGTGCTGACTGACGCAACTCTAGTTTTCTGTATAATATCACATGATGAATTGACCTCAGTGGGGAAATCTGTACCAGGAACAGCAAGCAAGGTGGTGGCAGAAAGGGCTTACCACGAGGTGATGGCACTAGTGGTTTAGCCACCAAAAGGACCTCAACCTTTTTGGAAGGCTCAGGTGCCACTGTCTGAAACAACTCCTGGGCAGCCTTGAAGGTTTCCAGGGTTGAAGGGAATGTAATATCCTGGTGTAAGAGGGTGAGAGTAAGGCCAGGCAAGGCAAGGGCTAAACAGGGCCTTTTGGCTCAATCAGCTCAACGCTGGTTCACCTGCAAACAGTTTCAGGCCTGGAGAAGTATAAAGGGAGGGAAGCCAGCCCAGCTGAGTGCTGACCAGCCAAGAGGCAGGAGCTGGCTCTGAGGCAGCAGGCCCCAAGCTAGAGCTGCCACCCAGTCGGCCGCCAGAGGGCACAGCCCAGGACCCTCCCCCAGGCACTGAGGGGAGTAGGGAGCCACCCCAGGGAACCCCTCTACTGCCAAAGGGGGAACTAGATTCTTAGGGCTATGCCCCAAACTTAACTCATAGACTCTTGGGTGGGTCTGAAGACCCACACAATGGGCTCTGGCCGGGGCCTAGCCACTAGGCCACCTGGCCTCAGGTGGGAACTGCTCACACCGGGGCACGATGGTATAGGGAGCATTGATGGGTCAGATTCGAGTGGACCCCTTGTGGGGCAAGAGTTGATACACCCAAAGGTGTGTCTTGGTCTTCACTGGCTGGTGCCTCTGCCCAGTGGGTTGTCTCCTCTCAAGACTGGAGGATCTACCCCTTGTGCTTCAACTTTGGCTAAGGCACAGGGGATGCACACCTCTATGGCCAGTGCCTGTCTCTACTTGGTGCTGCTTCGTGAGATGACAGCACGGGCGGAGTGCTTTGTACTGACAACATCCTGCTGTGCATTGGTCTGGATGGTGCCAGATCAGGCTGGGGATGTACTGAAGGCTCCATAAGTAGGATTTTAAGTCTCTACTCAGTGTCTTTCACAGTGCTTGGGCAAAAGTCCTTGCAAATGTGGCACTTTTCCTTTTGGTGACCTTTACCAAGGAATTACAAACGCTCTGCCTGAGGATCACCCTAACATAAGCTTGCCACAATTCTGGCAAGTTTTAAAGCCAATCAACAACTATTATGAACTAGCTATGAACTGTGGTAACATTATTAGCTATAAACACTGCTGCTTGGAGTGCTTGCAAGAGTAATAGCTGGATGTTCCAGCTGCTGTCATCAACAGAAAGATGGAATGGGTCAGCCAGGTATATATATCGTGTGCCGTACTGATGCCACGTCAGGGGATGCCTAGGCTGACGCAACAGTTGCTGCTAGGCAAAAATATTTCAATTTCTGAGCATGTGCATGCATACACTTGGTTGGAATGGACATGCACAAGCACTCAAACATGAATCAGCTGTTCTAATATCTTTCAGACAATGTGTAAAGCTAAATTCTGCTCCTGTTCGCATCCAAAACCCAATGGCGGGTTTAGACTAGAAAAACTATACCAGCAAATATCCTAATGAAGGTGAAAGTTACAGCCGCAAAAGAGTGCTTTTGTTGGTTTAGTTTACACTCATTCAGCAAGCACAACACCAGAAAAAGCGTTTTTATGCCAGTATAACTATCTCTATGTGTCTTCTGCCAATATCAAAGTGTCATAAGTTTTCAAGAGCCTAATTGATAATGCTGTACCTGAAGAAGGTTCTGTTGTACACATAACTTATGATTAGTGATATAATCAATAATTGTTTTCAAACTACTGAGGAACCATTCTCTTTGTTTGGGAATAGCAACCAAGACGAGATTTCCATTTTACTAACCATTTTTTTCACATTCACTTTCATGTCAACAACTCACTGCAGTTTTGCTACAATCTCCATAAAGCACAAGACTTCATCAAAGTTCAGTTTGCAGATCTGCTATGGATCTAGGCTCAATGCCAGCCCCGTAACAGGATTCCTTTTTGGCTTAGAGCAATTTTTGTCCATGCCTTAGTTTCTCAGATGTAAAACTGAAATAGCAATATTACTGCTCTGCCAAGCTTTGTCTATCTCATCTGTTATACTGTAAATTCTTTAGGAGAGGAGCCATCCAGTGTCAAGCACAATGCAGCTCTGATCTCTCCTTGTATCTCTATGCATTACTATCATACATCTAAAACAATTTCAAGTCACCTGGTAGCAACACTCCTTATTAAAGTTGCTTAACACTTATCATTATAATCCCTATGTTCAGTTGTTTAAGAATAAACAATAGTCATCGTAAGAGTGTCCAGGGAAATTTTGCTGTAATGCGACATAGTCTATTCATGACTGAATCCTATTCCACGAGCTAGTGTTCTGGAAAGCTGCAGAAGTGATGGTGGGTACTGAGTGAACTGCTCTAATTTCTCCACCTACTTATTTATAAAGAGTCCTGAAGAACCTGAATGACTTTGTCCCACATACCCCAATCTGGGGTTAGAGAGAAGAATTCAAGTTCAAATAGGTCTATGCCTGATCCTCTCTTACTACAGTGGATCTTATACCTATCAACAACCAGCAGGGCCGATTGACAATCACTGTGGGCTCAGGGCAAGGTGTGGGACGGTCCCTGGAAGGGGCAGAGCCTCAGCTGGAAGGGGCCCTCAGAGCTGCCAAGTGATGCTTCCACAGCATTTCAAAGGGACCTGGGCTGCCACAGAAGCAGTGGCAATAGCTGGGTGCTCTGAGCCCCTTTGAAATGCTGGGCCCCTGAGCAGCTGTCTCCCTTGCCCATCCCCCATCAGCAGGTGTGTTGACAACTGCTCCAGTTAAGCAAACTACAGAAAAACCTTGGCTGCACAAGACAACACCTAACATTTGCACGGCATTGTGGATGCTCTTATCTGATGATGGAGCAGCTTACTCCAGTTAAAAGGCCCATAGCTGAACACAACACAAACGGAAAGGTAAGGTACCAAGGTCACACTGAGATGTCACTGTTGCCATGAGGGAGAAAAAAGCTAGGGGTTCCAAATACAAATGTGCAAAGCACTAGATTTTTGGGACCCATTATGTTAGTACTCTACACTACATTGAGCACTAGTCTTCCTCACACTATTTAATAGGGGCATTCACCTATCCTGGTATAATCACTAAACACTAGATCACTGCATTGCAGTAAATCCTCATTATCTGAACTCAAGCAGTTTCCCATTAGTTCATTTATCCAGCATTTCTGACATCTAAATACAGTGGGTTCTGCTACATCTTTCTGTGACGTATCACAGTTTAAATCATACAAAGACTGAAGGCACTATGTGTCAATGTAAACCAGTCACATTCCTCCCACTGGATATTTCACTGACACATCCTAATAACACAGGCAACACTCACTCTCTTTAGTAACAGAGAGGTGGCCGTGTTAGTCTGTACTCCAACAAAACAAAGCAGCAGAAATGTAGCACTTTAAAGACTAATAGAATAATTTATTCGGTGATGAGCTTTCGTGAGACAGATCCACTTTCTCTGTTACCTTACTTGCTGTCCTATGGCATTTGTTATACATGCCTACGTCACTAAGAGTGATATGCAACGCAAAACCCTAGCAAGCGTGTTAAAACTCCAAGCGTGGGGTTTTTGGAAAAAAATTATTTTAATGAAGCTCAGTTTAGTTAAGGAAACATAGTGGAGGTTGCTGTAACAGATATGAAATCTACAATAAAATGACAGAATACATAATCAGTTCAGGGAACTGGCAATGGGAAAGCAAAACAAGCTCAAGAGGCCACAGATATTAACAAGCTGAATGTGAAATAATGTTGACAACTGATTATAGGGCCTGGAGAATGCTGCAGAATCCCAGCCATATTTTTGAAAGGGCTGTCACAAGTTTTAACTAATGATACTTTAAGAAATGGTGCTATAAAACATATTAGTTTCCAAAAGCTATTGCTGTTATGTGAATGAAAAATTCAAAATTAGTTTCTTCTTGCTCTCTGGTTAATCAAACACTATGAAAGAACAGAAAGTGGTTGCCCACACCATTTCCTTCTATCCTCATCAAGCAATGTCTCAGCTTGATGAGGAACAGTTTTTACAGAGGGGGTGCTGAAAGCAGAAACCAGGCATCTGCGTTGTTACTACTTCAAGGCAGGCAGTGCAACTGGCACTCCCAGAACACCTAGTTCCATCCCACCTATGTATCTCAGCATACACTCACTGACCCTCAGCACAATAAGATTCAGAAGGTTCTACATCCCACCATACATTCACACACACCATCAATTCCCCAAAAAGTACACCACAAATTATAATTTAAGGACCACTAATTGTTTTTACAACTCCCTTACAGCAAGTCACTGGCTACCATCTCAACCAACACTTTCACTTAACCTTTATTTAACATGAGAATCCCCTCATGTTCCACCCCACTGCTCACACTAGCCCTTCAAATAAAAGGCCTAAGACCAACTGCCTACATAAGCTACACAGTTCTGCACAGCAGTAATGTGTATCAGACCGTGAAGGTACACACAGATGAAAGGGTGGAAAAGACAGATTAAATAATATCTCAACTTCTGATCCATCACGCACCTTGAATTAATCCCCATCTCTCACAATGGCCTTCTACCAAGAAGAGCTGAATACCGCACCCACCTCTCAGTACGGCTGCACCTGACATCAACCACATTCACTTTCCTGAAGTGTATGCAGATATTAATGGTTTTAGACTACTTTCATATCACAGCTGGCCCTTTGGTAATAAAACCTAGCTAAAGCACCAAGGGGCTGTTTGCAGCCACCTTTTTCCCCTTTCCCTCCCACTCAAACTGCACCGAGTGTGAACTAAACATAACTTACAATCTACCTTTAAGATAACCTTATAGACTTATGTGGAAATTTGCAACCTGATGTTCCATTTTAAAGCAGTACAGAGGGTTGTTTTTTCATTCAAAAATCTCAGCTCCATAGGGCATGTAAAACAATGCAGTGCCCCGAGTTAACACAATTACAATATATCTGTTATCTTTAAATGTAATCAACAAACACTTTGAATCAAAACAGTACACCAATAGCTATAGCAAATTCTGCAGCTGGCTTCTTTCTTGCTCCATGTAAGAGAGATGTCTGACTAAAGACACAGATGCCAGTGTTTAAAACTACAACATATTGTATGTTACATATCATCATCATCATCATCATCATCAACTGTGGGCTTAGCGCCCATTGGTGTCTGATGCCTCTCTCACTATTTCCTTCCATGTTTTACATACCATTATACTTATTTCATTTAACTTTTTCGTTTTGCACTACCATTAAGAACTCGTCTCACTAGGTTATTTGACAGTGTAGGGAGCTTGAATCTGTCAACCAAAAACACAAAAGGGCCTCCCAAATACTTTGGCATAACAAAACACACACAGAAGGTCACTGACGTGGTGCTTTGTGCCTAGCTGTAAGAGCATATACAGTAGTTCCTCGATGTGCGTGTGGGTTCCACTCCCCCACACCCTTTTGTAACTCAAATTTTGCATAAGTCGGTGGGGTGGCTGTTTTCCCAGTGGAATGCATGTTCTGCAGTCGGGGAAGAAGCAGAAGCACCCGGAGCGCCTATTTAAAGGTTAAAGCCTGGGGTTGGGGGGGCAGTTGGGGAGGGTTAAGCCTAGTGGTGGGTTAGGGGCTGTGGGAGGGGATGGGGGGGTTAAGCCTGGTGGTGGGTTAGGGCTGCAGGGGGTGGAGCTAGAGCCACACACGGAGGTGGTAAGCCACAGTGCAGGGGGTTTGAACGGGGGTGGGGGGTTGACCTGGAGCCACACACAGAGGGTTTGAACTGGGGCCTGGGGGGCTGAACCAGAGCCGTGCGGGGGTGGTGAGCTGGAGCTGCATGTGGGGGGTTTGAACCAGGGCTGGGGATGGGGGTTTGAGCCAGAATGAAGCACAACTCAAAATCACACATTTTGAGGCTTTACTGTATAGCACATTAAATTCCAGGCTACAAGTGTCACGGGTTTTATCTGAAAAATGTCACAGGAGCAGGGCTTTGCTTGTGTAAAAGCAACAACTTCTGTGGAATTTTAGGATACTGCTAGATCCCTTGATATATTGCATCACTCAGGTGAGAGTGCTCTGAGAACTTTATCTTGCTAGAAGCTACTGATCTTAAACATTAAAACCATTAAGTGACAATAACAGGCACTTGCCAACCTGTTACACCGCCAGTTTCTGAATTTACTGACAAAAATAATTGTACAGAATTTCATTTGTATGCTCCTGAAGATTATAAAATCCTTCTTTAGATTTACAGATGCACAAGCTGAGTAAGTCATCTCTTGCCTTAAATGCTTGGATCTTCAGACACAAAGCTGTTTTTAAATAAATTCTTCAAAAGACCACCCTTACCTAAAAAACACATTTTAATTTTAATTAGTACAGTACAAAAAAAACCTTGCTTCCAACTGGGTAACATCAGGGCATTTTGTTCTGGCGGAATGCACTGGAACAGAGTTCCAGCATCTTTTTTCCATTAGGACACCAGAAAATTTTTCACTGCCAGTTCTGCAGCATTGTGAGGACTGGGGCAGGAGCCCCTGCTGCCCGACAGCAGTGTCAGGACTGGGGCAGGAGCCCCCACTGCCTTGCAGCAGTGCAGGGACCAAGGTTTTAAAACTGAATACTATAATCACTATGAGGAATCCTCAGGCTTGAGTTCTGGTAGCTTTTTTCTAGGAAAAAAAGCACTGGGTAACATCCTCTTCCTGTGCTTTCTGTCCGTCCTTATTTTAGTCTTTTCCCATTCATTCCTCTTTAAGAGAGCCCTTAAAGAGGACAAGTATCACAGAGGTAGCCGTATTAGTCTGCATCTACGAGAACAACAAGAAGTCCTGTGGCACCTTACAGACGAACAGATATTTTGGAGCATAAGCTTTCGTGGGTAAACACCTGCTTCATGCATCTGATGAAGCGGGTCTTTACTCACAAAAGCTTATGCTCCAAAATATCGGTTAGTCTATAAAGTGCCAGAGGACTTCTTGTTTTTCTTAAAGTGGACATTGCATCTTTTCTTCCAGGAAGCTGGACAAATGAGTTTCCCTTTCTTTGCTTCCATTTGATTAACAAGTTTTAAGAGAACCCTTCCCAAAATCAGTACCATAGTAAGAAAAAATCCTTCACTATACCTAAAATCCTTAGCAACATGTTTTTAACTTAAATATATGGTAAAATTTTATAAACATGTCAACTGTTATGGAGTTCTCATAAAGTACATTTGTGCTCAACTTTTCTAAAAGCAATGAATCTTGCTAGGAACACACTACATTTTTATTAGTCTTTATTTCAATATGTTAAATATGTATTCATGTGAAATGATGGCTTAAGAATATATTTAAAATACAAAATCAGTTCAGCAATACTGATTAAGACAATGTAAAACAGAGGAGCTGCACCATGTAGCCTGTAATATGCAATGTTCATAAAATAAGAGAACTGGAAGGAAACTCAAGAGGTCATTAAGTCCAATCCCCTGCACTCATGGCAGGAGCAAGCACCATCTAGATTATTCCTGACAGGTGTTTATGCAACCTGACCTTGAAAACTCCAATGATAGAGATATCACAATCTCTCTAGGCAATTTATTCCAGTGCTTAACTACTGTGACAGTTACAAAGCTTTTCATAATGTCCAACCTAAACCTCCACTGCTTCTTGTCCTACCAGAATAATTTTTCCCTCCTTTGTAACAACTTTTTAGATACACTCATCCCTCACTATACGAGCACAATTAGTTCCCAACTTTCTGTTCATAGGCGAAAACTTGTAAGAGGAACATTAAATTACCATTAAAATACATGTAAAAGTGTCTGATTGGTTCCTAATGCTCTAAACTCGGGGAAGGAGAGGCAGCATGTGGCACTGCTTTTGAAAGGTAAGTGAACCTTGGGTTGGGAGGTGGGGAGTTTGGGGAGGGCTAAAGGCTGGGGGCAGTTTGGGGTCATGAGCAGGAGGGAGGATTAAAACCTGTAGGTGACTCCGGTGGAGGAGGTGGTGGCTTGTTGTGGTGGTACCTGGGGGGGTGTGGTGGGCCGGGTGGTTCAGAACGGAATGGGTGGGTGTTGGGAGCAGGCTGGGGGGGCTCAGCAGGGGGCTGTGGGCCGGAGGAATGTTGAGAGTGGGCGGGGTGGGGGGGTGCATGGGGAGTTGCCACAGGGGGAGTGTTCAGAGTGGGCAGGGAGGGGCTGCGGATCTCCCCGCCCCCCCGGCCAGGAACCCCATGGCTGGAGCGGAGCCAGCTGCAGGACTGCAGGTCGTCCCACCCCCTGGCCAGCATTCCCGCAGCTGGATCCGCTCCAGCTATGGGGCTGCGGGTCTCCCCGCCCCCTGGCCAGGGACCCTGTGGCCAGCTCAGCTCCAGCCACGGGGCTGCCGGTCTCCCCACACCCTGGCCAGGGACCCCGTGACTGGCTCATATAAGTGGGAGAAGTTCACTCGAATAATGAACGGTGGTAAGTATATGAGTCCCTCATTTTAGTAAGTACAGTACTCGTTAAATGAGAGATGAGTGTACTTGAAGATTATCATGTCCCTTCTGTCTTCTCTTTTCAGACTAAACAACCCATTTCTTTCAATCTTTCCTCATAAGTCATATTTTCTAGACCTTCAAGCATTTTTGTTGCTCTTCTCTGAACATTCTCCAATTTGTTCACATCCTTCCTGAAATGTAGCACCCAGAAGTGCACACAATACTCCAGATCAGGCTTAATTAGCACACAGTAGAGCAGAATTACTTTGTGTGTATCCCAGGAAAATATATATTTGCAACAGTGTCACATTGACATGTGGTCCACTATGACCCTAGAGCCCTTTCTGCAGTATTCCATTCCTGACAGTCATTTCACATTTTGTATCTGTGAAAATGATTGTTCCTTCCTAAATGGAATGCTTTGCATTTCTCATCATATTATTTCCCCAGTTTTTCCATGTAATTCTGAATTTTAATCCTATCATCCGAAGCACTTGCAACCCCTCACAGATTCATAGTACCTGCACACTTTATAAATGTACACTCTATGCCATCATCTAAATAGTTGTTGAAGATATTGAACAGAACCAGTCCCCAAACTGATCCCTGCAGAACCCCGCATCTATCATGAGCATGAACCATTGATAACTACTCTCCCGGAATGAGAGTTATGCAGCCATCTCATAGTAGCCCAATCTAATTTGTATTTCCCTAGTTTACTGATAAGGTCATGAGAGACTGTATCAAATGCTTTACTAAAGTCTAGGTTTACCACATGTACAGCTTTCCCCTTACCCACAAAGCTTGTTATCCTACCAAAGAAAGCTATCAGTTTGGTTTGACACAATTTATTCATGACAAATGCATGCGGAGTGTTACTGATCTTACTATCTTTTAGATAGTAAAGGAGAGGTAGCCATGCTAATCTGTACTCCAACAAAACAAAGCAGCAGAAATGTAGCACTTTAAAGATTAACAAAATGATTTATTCGGTGATGAGCTTTCACTGGATCTGAAGAGAGAGGTCTGTCCCACAAAAGCTCATCACCAAATAAAACATTTTGTCAGTCTTTTAAGTGCTACATTTCTGCTGCTTTATTTTATCTTCTAGGTGTTTGCAAGAAGATTCCTTAATTATTCACTCCATTGTCTTTCCTGCTACAGAAGTCAAGCCAACTGGTCAGTAGTTTCTTCAGTTGTCCCTATTTCCCTAACTATAGATGGGCACTACATTTGTCCTTTTCCAGTCTTTTGCAATCTCTTCTGTCTTACATGACTTTTCATAGATAATAGCTGCTCAGATAACACTCCAACCTTGAGTAGGCCTTGGTGACTTGAAGACATCTTATTTGTCTAAGTAATTTTTAACTTGTTATTTTATTTGAAATTCTGAACCTACTTCATTTTCACCAGTATTCACTATGTCAGGTGCCCAGTCACCACCAACCTCCTTGGTGAACCCCACCCCTCCTCCCCAAAAAGAAGTCTGTGCCCTTTCCACATTTGCTGTCATTGTTTTTTCCCTCCTCATGGAGTGACAGTCCTAACCCATCCTTTGTCATCCTCTTGCATTTAATATATTTATAGAATATTTTCCTAGTGCCTGTTTTCCTTTTTTTTTCTTATTACCTGTGTTCTTATTATCTCTTTGTGCCTTGGCCTTTCTAAATTTGCCCCTAAATACTTGTGTTATTCTTTTATATTCATCCTTTTGTAATTTGACCTAGTTTTCACCTTCTGTAGAACTCCGTTTGAATTTTAGATCACTCACGATCTTATGCTTAACCCAGGATGGTGTCTTCCCATACTTATCTTTCATACATATCAGAATAGTTTGCTCCTATGCCTTTAATAACGTCTCTTTGAAAAACTGCCAATGGCTTCAGTTATTTTGAATTAGACTATTATGATCATCTAGTCCCATGGTGTCCAAATTTTTAAACCATGAGGTAAACATATTTCGGAAAGGTCAAAGGGACATAAATCAATACGTTAATCGTATTCTGACTCAAGGCAACATTAGTCATCATGTCCTCTTAGTCATCATGTCCTCCTAACAATGCAGTTAAGAACAGCCAGTGCTACTCTCTCCTTCTTCACCATTCTGGGGAACAAGAAGGGCATACTTGATGTAGTCTGATCTGCATAAACACAAGTGATAGGACTTCATCCAGTAGTTCCTGCTATAGTCCAATAATTTGCAGATGAACAAGAAGAAATCTTTTTGAAAAGCCATCCATTTTTGGTTTAAAAGTGAACATTTTATTTCCTGTTTAAGTTTGCCCAACTTCACTGACAATATTACCCTCACAATGTTTTCTGGGTTTGGGCAGCTCCCAAATCAATAGAACAGTTGCCATCTACGCATACAGTTTACTCCTTTGGAGGTCTGGGGCCTACAGGAAAATTAAGATTTTGTTTGTGCTGATATTGTGAATTATTACAATTATAAAGTTATCATTTGGATGAGCATACTGGCATGCTAACTTAATACTGCTCAGTTATATACATGTTGAAAAAAAATCAGTCAGTTGCAGCCAAGATGCAATATTACTTTGGGAGAAAGCGATTTATATTGTAAAAAAGCTGAGATGAAAATGTATACCTCCTTTAGTCCCATACCGTAATATTCAATTATGTCCCCAAACAATGCGCGATTAACAAGTAACAAACGGCCCCAAACCAGGATACCAAATCTCTTCAACACTGGTAAAACCTGCCTTCACATCAGAATGTTACGGTTCAGTCTCATGTTTAGTTATGAATGAACTTTTCACTCATAAGTAATGTTACATATTTAACTTTTCAGGACTGTTAGTTACTGGACTCCCATTCTTAACACATCTCACATGGCTTACTGTCCAAACTCATCCCTCTTTTTGAGATTTGGATTTTATTTACAAACTAAGTAATCAAGTCTTATGTTAGTATTGTATTTACAAATTAAAGTACTGATTTTCAATTTCACCCTTAAGCTGACTGACTGCTCTTAGGGTTTCCTTTTGCAGTACTCCCACAGATGGTAGCTTTAGCAGAGATCGGTTTTATACTCCTGAATTAGAATTCCTATGGCCCACTTCAGTTGTCATTCTGAGTCTCTGATATGATAGAGGTATATAAAATCATGAGTGGTGTGGAGAAAGTGAATACAAAAAAGTTACTTACTTGTTCCCATAATATAAGAACTAGAGGACACGAAGTGAAATTAATGGGTAGCAGGTTCAAAACTAATAAAAGAAAGTTTTTCTTCACACAGCGCACAGTCAACCTGTGGAACTCCTTACCAGAGGACGCTGTGAAGGCCAGGACTCTAAAGCTGTGTCTACACGTGCACGCTACTTCGAAGTAGCGGCACTAACTTCGACATAGCGCCCGTTGCGGCTACACGCGTCGGGCGCTATTTCGAAGTTAACTTCGACGTTAGGCGGCGAGACGTCGAAGTCGCTAACCTCATGAGGGGATCGGAATAGTGCCCTACTTCAACGTTCAACGTCGAAGTAGGGACCGTGTAGACGATCCGCGTCCCGCAACGTCGAAATTGCCGGGTCCTCCATGGTGGCCATCAGCTGGGGGGTTGAGAGATGCTCTCTCTCCAGCCCCTGCGGGGCTCTATGGTCACCGTGGGCAGCAGACCTTAGCCCAGGGCTTCTGGCTACTGCTGCAGCAGCTGGGGATCCATGCTGCATGCACAGGGTCTGCAACCAGTTGTCGGCTCTGTGTATCTTGTGTTGTTTAGTGCAACTGTGTCTGGGAGGGGCCCTTTAAGGGAGCAGCTTGCTGTTGAGTCCGCCCTGTGACCCTGTCTGCAGCTGTGCCTGGCACCCTTATTTCGATGTGTGCTACTTTGGCATGTAGACGTACCCTCGCAGCGCCTATTTCGATGTGGTGCTGCGCAACGTCGAAGTTGAACATCGACGTTGCCAGCCCTGGAGGATGTGTAGACATTATTCATCAAAATAGCCTATTTCGATGTTGGCTTCACGTGTAGACGTAGCCTAAGAGAGTTTAAAAAAACAGCTCGATAAATATGTGGAGATTAGGTCCATAGATGGCTGTTAGCCTTTTGTTGAAGGCGGGAGATGGATGGCAAGAGAAAAATGGCTTGACCATTGTCTTTGGTTCACCTCCTCTGGGGCACCTGGCACTGGCACTGGCTACTGTCGGCACATAGGATACTGGGCTAGATGGACCTTTGGTCTGACCCAGTATGGCCATTCTTATGTTCTTATGTTCTTAACCCTGTATTTGAAGTACGAAAGCCTAACAGGCACCTGACTCCCTTGTGCCTTAACCTGTCTCTGCTGAATGCAATTGTCATCAAACTTAATACACATGTGGCCAATGTCAGGAAAAAAAATCTTAGCAGTTAAAAAAATACATTAACCAAATAGCCAACCAAAGTCAAATTTTCCAGAACCAGAAATACCTGTTTTTCTGAAACAATCTCCCAGTTCCTCTGCCACCTCAAAACTTTGCAAAAATCCCTAAATAAAATAAAACCCAACCCTACAGAGAACTCACCCCACCCTTCCTAAACAAAAACAAAAAAAACAAAACGACACCCTCTCCCAAAAATAATCTGACTCTTATTATTTTAAATTACAATCCCATTATTCACCTAACCAAAAGTCGCACTTAAAAACATAATGCCTTACCAACTTCCGTTACATATGATTTTCCTTCTGAAGGCAGAGGGATATACTGGTTAGAGAAGAAACTGCTTCCATATCCCAGGATGAAGCCTTGGAGTTTGGTGTATGGACTTAGCCGATGATACTTCATACAAATGGTATCATCAGTTGCGGTGATCTGGACTTTCAGGTTTTGTCTTTTAACTGAGGAGATCGAAGAAAGAGGTGAAGAGTTAATGTCTCATTCACTAATAATATCAGCTCAACAGGTTAGTGACAGGCAACAGCTGTTTAAAGGGGCAGATTCTGAAATCTAGCTCATTTAAAAAAGTGAACTAAACACTAGTTCTGATACAGCACTTGCCTCAGAGCCCCCTAATAACAGTTGTGGGTTTTATATTCACATTCTTCTTTAAAACGCTCTCTCTCCTCTGCTGCTGTTTGAAAGGAATGAACAAACACCACTGTTTTTTTTGCCTGCACAGCACTTAAGAACATGCCTTTCAGCCCGCATAGACACACATGTGCTAACGCAACTTGAGCTAGGTCTGTAAAATATAGCAGTGTGGGTGTGGTGACACGAGCTGGCTATCTGAAGATATCCATATCTCAGAGAACTGGAAGGGACCTTAAGAGATCATTGAGTCCAGTCCCCTGCTCTCACAGCAGGACCTACCACTATCCCTGGCAGTTTTTTGTTTTTTTTTAAATTTAACCTGCCACAGAACCTTGAAAGGCCCTCTCAAGGACTGAGCTCACAACCCTGGGTTTACAAGGCCAACTGACCCCCCAGGGGCCATACTCAAGTGGCTAGCCTGTACAGCCACCTATGCTACAATAGCCATGCTGTTTATTTTTGGCATGCATGCTCAACCAGACCTACAGCAAATCTGTCTACCTAGCCTGGAACGAATGCTCCCCACTTCACCACAGCCATGCCCTAACTCTCATTACATACCAACTGCTGTGACATATATAAAGTAAATTTTTTAAAAAATCCTTTAATTCATTAATCCTACCTATCATCTGTAACAAACAGAGCTGGAAAAACGGCAAACAGAAGTGATACATTAGTGTGATCTTTAAGTTTGTTGTATGGCTTTAACAATGCATCGTAACACTACACAACTGTTTAGGGAAAATAACACTCAGATAAAATTACAGTCAGTTGTGTTGTATTTTGTGGTGGCTGTTGTTGTTAATGTAGACAAAATGTAATTTTTGAGTCACAATTAGGCCTGGATGCCAGAACTAATGTGCATATTGGCAAAAATTGCAAGAGATTTTTTTAAACTTCATTTTTATTCTTTCTGGGGGAACAGGACAGAAAATGAAAAACATCTTGAATACACATATAAAACAGTTTAATTTATAGGAGCACAGAACATCTTATTATTGTCATAATATTATGACCTTCTTAACCCAACAAGCAATTTTGTTGACTCTCATTATGTTTCTATCTTTGTGATATGTTTCAGTTTTCAGTACTTTCCATTTCAGTGAATGCTTCATTATGCTTGATATATTTCCAGTAATTCCAATCCCATGTGAAAAACCAAGTCAGATCCCCCTCCCAACATTATGATATTAACTTAAAAATGTAATTTGGATTTTTATTTAGCTTTGTTTCTGAGCTCTTAGCCAGTGCACACACTACATTTTCAAAGATTATCAGCAGCCATGGTGGGTTAAAAACTTACTTAAAAACATTAAGCAGAGACTCTCCATGAAATCACTTAACTTCAAGAGGCTGGAGATTCAAGGTGGGGAGAAATAGCCAAATACAAATACAGTCAGACTTGTTACACTATTGCAAGAGTCTTCAATACTGTATTTCTCTTTCACATAAAAGGACAACCACATGCTTTCAGCCTGCATTACGTATTTAGGATTTTGGAAAAAACACAGATCCAAACAAAGCCTCTTTGAGAGAGCATAGTGTGCATCCTCTCTGAAAATGTGGCAGCTTCTCCAAAAACAAAATGACTGCCATCTCTAAAATCAAGCCAATTTCTCAGAAATTTAAAGGTACAGTACACAGAAAATGAATGAACTCTCTCATAAACATTCACGGAGCTAATTAAACAGGGCTGACTTATGCCTGCATAGCATAAGTCACAGAAGCTTGTCTGCTAGTACTGCATGACAGGGTATGTGCTTTACGGTCTAGAGAATTTCCATCATGTAACAATTATGAAGTGAACACCCTGAAGTCACTGTGGGAAGAAAGTCTTAAAATAGACCATCACAGTCAACTGAGCTTTCTTCAGTTATGAAACAGAGCCAAAATATACTGTACTCAATCATCACTTCAATCTTTTTGCTTACAGTACATGGCCTGTTTTAACAAAACATACCTTCAACTGAGGAGAGTAAAATAGGACACTGCACAGACTAAGAACTAGTTAACCCTCGTGTGCTAAGTATTTGTTTCATTATTACCTAATGACAAGTGCCTCAATTTCATTTAAAAGACTTTTTTCCTTATCCAAATCTGATTTTGCCCTGGTATTTAATTTGTATTATTCACTAGAGGACCTATGTGATCCTACTGAATACAGCAAAAAGATCAAAACTGTAAAACAACTTGTTTTTTTTCCTTGTTTAAAATCTGTACAAATAAGCACATTCAAATAGTGCTATACATAATGGAGTACTCAAGATCATGCCTTAAACTCTTAGAATAATGATGAATCCCAAAGCAGCTAGGCATATTCATTTGCATCAGCGTTCCTTTGCTTGGTGCTCAGCAGAGAAAACTACCTAATTAATCACAAAATATTTGCATCATCACTTGTAGAGCCTCAAGTTCAGTTTCAGAAGTTACATTTACTCCACGTCAGGGGTGGGCAAAATATGGCCCATGGGTCGGATCCAGCCCACCAAGCCACTGGATCTGGGCCATGGGTACAGCAGGAGCCTCAGACAGGCTCCCTGCCTGCCCCACCCCGCATGCCACTCAGAAAAGTCAGCTGTGGGATCCTGTTTGTGAACAGCTGAGATCCTGGGGAAGGGGCGCAGGGTGACCTCACACATTCCCCTGTCCCCAACAAAACCTTGTAGTTCCCATTGCTATGTGAAAAGCAGGCAGCATTTGAAGTACTGCTTCCCCTCCCCTCCAGCTTGCAGCTGTTCACAGATGCACATGGCCACGCAGCCAGCTGCTCTGCCATGGTATGGAAGATGAAGAACTTGCTGGGCTGCTGGCCAGAAGTCATCCATCCAGGGAAGCAATTCCCAGCCAGAGCCTGCCTCTGGCACCACAGCCCGTCCCTTCCCCCAACACTCTGCTCCTCAACACCTTCCTCCCTAGCAATTTAACTCAAACCACTGTCCCCTGTCCTGGACCCAACCCACTCCCTACCCTAACCCCCAACCCCTGCCCCAGGGTCACAGCCAATATTCTCTCTAATTTTTTCCATTCGTGTGTGCAACAAATTTTATAACATGCACTGAAGTATACATGTGTAGCTGTGCACCACCAAGAAACACAGGCTGCTGGTTGTGGGTAGCTGTGGGCACTCTGCCAATCAGCTGGGAGGCACCAGAATTTCTACTGGCTGGCTGTCCAAGTGCCCAGCTTACAGGCAACACAGGTCACAAGCCCCTGCTACCCAGAGTCACGACCCAAACCCCTGCTCCAAAGTGCCCTGCCCCAGGTCACAACCCCAACTTCACCCAAACTTCCTCCTAGACCCCACATCCCTTCCTGCACCCCACCTTTACGCCAAGCTCTCTTCTGCACAGCAACCTCCATCCAAAACCCCACACCTCTTCCATTAATATCATGGAAGAGTGCAGAACTTGGTGGCTTACAGATTCTTGGAGTGGCCTCCACCCATCCAAAAGTTATCACCCATCCTTGCTCTATCTGAATGGCAGGAAGCCTATCAGAGGCTAAGGGAGCTGTGGTGTAACATATGTGGTAAAGGGACTCAAAGAGGTTGTCAACTGCAGTTTACATGGGTAGGAAATTCTGGTGCATCCCACCCAGGAGAAATTCTGGTGCCACCCAGCTGACTGGTAGGGTGCCCACAGCTTCCTACAGCTGCCCACAGCCAGCACTCTCTGGATGGTCATCTTGTTGTGGTGAGTGGGCTGGTGTGTTCCAATGAACCTAAGAGTGATGCCACGGTGAGTCTCGTGCTCCTGGCAGGGTCACCCATGGTGGCAAGGTCAAGGGGGGTGGTCCAGACAAAGAACGATCCTAAAAGTCCTCAACGGCAGAATGGGCAGAGGATTGCAAAGATAGTGCTACAACAGCTGTGAAGGCAGATGAAGGATGCAGTGGACAGGAGACTCCCAGTTGTTGTGGATCCCATGCGAATGGACTTGAGCCTTCTAGCCATCAAGAACCATGTGGTAGCTGCAGTGCAACCGTCCCCCCAATGGTGGAAGAAGTCATGCACAGGCATCCTCCTCTGCATACCACTCTCCTAAACTTAAGCCCTATGGGGACTGGTGAATGGCAACAGGAGCAGGATTGTGAAATGTGGAAGATTTTAGTCATTACCCAGCACATATGTATGTATCACTCATTCCATTTTGAGTACTGAAGTGGAAGAATGGTCCAGCTGCTACATCCACGTCTTAGCAACCCTATTTAGGATCCACTCTTCTCACTCCACATGGTGAGGGGGCAAGAAAATGTGCCCCAACATAGTCCACCTCACCCTCCCCCCCACCTGGAAAACCGCATCCAGTGGGTTCACTTCTGTGCAGCTGAAATCAAACAGTAAACTTTGGAACATGGAATATTTGGACTCTAATGGACAACCCAGACAGTGAGTGACCTGAAAGACGCATGACAATTAGCTCCTGCAAGCTGCAATGATTCAACTTCAATATAGCTGTCCTGGCAGAGAGGCATGGACCAGAAAAAGGACAGCTAAGAAAAGGAAGGCGGAGGGTACACATTTTTCTTGAAAGGAACCCCAAAGGAAGAAAAACAAATTCATGGAGTAGGATTTGCCTTCAAGAATGAACTGACAAAGATCCCATCTGAAGTCCCTGTCAGCATCAATGAGCGTCTCATGACTCTCCATTTGAAACTTGCCAAAAACCAACAGCCAACTGTCATCAGTGCTTACACACCAACTCTAGACACTGAAGATAAGATGAAGGAGAAGTTCTACACCCAACTGGACACAATCCAGAAAGACATACTCAAAGCAGACTAGATTATTCTCTTTGGGGATTTCAATGCCATGGTCAGAAAAGACGTGGACTTCTGGCAGTCTACCACCGGAAAAGAAAAAGTTGGCAACACCAACTCCAAAGGAGTGCTCCTCCTTATGAAATGTGCAGAACATAAGCTTGTCATCATGAACAACCTCTTCCACCAGAAAAACAAATTTAAGACATCCTCGACCAAAACACTGGCACCTCATAGCCTATATGTCACTGTCTGAACTTTCTAGCAGGGTGATGTCCTCGCAGGCGCAATGACTAGTGCTGATGACTGCTGGACTGATCACTGCATTATTCAATTCACAATGGGGATTATGATTGTCACCCAACAGAGAAATCAGAGAAAACAGATTTGACAAAAGATCAACGTACAAGGCTTGAAAGACCACCTCAGACAAAGTAACTTCCAGATAGCTCTCCACAGGAAGCTTCTGACAGTACACCCTGAAGATGTGGAAGAACACAGGTGACAATTGAAAAATGTCATCACTGAAGCTTGTGGAGAAACCACTGGCTACCAGTCCAGGAAGCATAAGGACTGATTTGATGACAACATTGAGGAAATTGAATGCTTGATTGAGGCAAAAAGGAAAGACGTTAGGGCCTAGCAAAGTGACATCAACTGCACAACAAAGAGAGAAACACATGCCAAGGCCAAGGCAGAAGTACAGCATAAAACAAGGACTCTGAAAAACCAGTGGTGGACTAAGAAGGCATGAGAACTCCAACATCTCACAGACATCGATGATACAAGAGGTTTCTTCAATGCTACCAAAGATGTTTATAGACTAAGAAACCATGGAATCAATCCCCTGACATCAAAGGATGGTACCCAGTGCAATAAGGCATCTGGACAAGACGGAATTCCTGCAAGAGCCTTCAAAGAAGGTGGGACAGAGCTCCACAAACAACTCCATCTCCTTATTCTCAAGATCTGTGACAGGGAGCCGATGCCACAAGATTTCAGAGGCACATGGATCACCACTCACTTCAAAAAAGGGTGAGAATTCGAACAGTGGAAACTATCGTGGCATCTCCCTCCTGGCAATGGCAGGGAAAATCTTAGCTCAAATCCTTGCCAACCGACTCCTGCCATTCTCCGAAGTAATTCTCCCAGAACCCCTGTGTGGCTTCCCGCCATCCCAAGGAACAGCGGACATGATCTTCACTGCCTGGCAACTGCAAGAAAAACGTTGTCAACAAAACCAAGCCTTATATATGAATTTCATCAACCTGACCAAAGCATTTGACTCAGTTAATCATAGCGCCTTGTGGACCATCCTCTCAAAGACTGGCTGCCCTAAAAACTCATTAGCATCTTTTGCCTGCTTCACAACAACATGACTGCCACAATATTGAGCAACAAAGGATCCCAAAGCAACCCCACTGGAGGTCAAAACAAGCATCAAGCAAGACTGTCTCATTGCACTATTACTGTTCTGTATCTTCATTGCCATGACCCTTCACCTCATTGATGGCAAGCTTCCAGGTGTTGCGAATATTGTCTATAGAATGAATGGGAAGCTTTTCAGGCACATGAGACTGAAAGCTAAAAGCAAGACCTCCACAAATTTGATCATGGAGTTCCAGTATGTGGATGACAACATGATTGATGCTTTTTCTTCCGCAGCCCTTTAAACCATCTTAAGTGCCTTTGCTGAAGCATACAAGAATCTCAGCCTCACACTTAACATTCAAAAGACCAAGATGCTCCACCAACCCTTGCTGACAGGACAATCTCATGTACCTTCTATTGAACTGCTGAAAAATGTGGAACACTTCCAATACCTTGGAAGTCATCTTTCCCCTGAAGTTAACTTGGGTGTGGAAATCTAGTATCATTTGAGCTGTGCAAGCTCTGCTTTCGCCCACCAGAGACAAACAGTTTTCGAGAACCAGGACATCTATCCCAAGACAAAGCTCCTTGTATACCATGCAGTTGTTGTTCCAACGCTACTGCATGCATGTGAAACCTGGAGAACATACAAGCATCATTTGAAGGCACTTGGACAATATCATCAACACTGCCTCAGGAGAATCCTAAATATTTCTGGGGAGGATAGGCGCACAAATACTAGCATCCTGGAAGAGTTGAACATGACCAGCATTAAAACCATTATCCTTCAGCAACAGCTTCAGTGGATTGGTCACATGGTTCAGATGTCTGATCAGCACCTCCCAAAACACATTCTATTTTCTGAATTGGAGGAAGGACAGAGGAGTGTTGGGGACCAGCGGAAGAGATAAGGACATGCTGAAGGCCCACATGAAAAGGTGCAGCATTGGGGTTGACACTTTGGAGAACCTTGCCCAAAACCATCACCAGTGGAGAATGGTAATCCAAGAGGGAGGTGATGCAGTTTGAGAGGTTCCACTGCAGTGCAGACGAAAAGAGGTGAAAAAGAAGAAAAGAGTGTTTAAAAACTGCCACGCGCCCCTCCAACAGCTACGGACACCAGCCCCTTCTGTGATAGGATCTGCAGTTCCAGAATTGGGTCGATCCGCCATCAACGGATTCACAAATAGGAGGGCGACAAGAAGACATCCTACTCATTAACCAATGACTGCCAAGAGAAGACATGGGTGAGACTCTGAAGTGTCCTGAATACAAACTGAGGCTTAAAGCTGCAGAATTCAGATTCATGCCCAACAACTGACTTTTCTGAGTTAGCTACTGAATCAGCAACTACCACCAAAACAAGAACTCAGAATTACTGTGTGGTTATTTAATCACATGCACATATTCTAACTGTAATATTTCGCCTGCATCTAGAGTCAGAAAAACCTAACAAAATTTCACCTGATGTTAATTAATAAGATTCAGCTTATTCCTGTATTCCCATTTCACCTCTGCCACACCAACAGCTCAGGTTTTCTTCATGTACACTGAATAGTTTGTTTAAACATGCCTTTAAAAGGCTAGTCCAATACAAATAACTTAGTTAAAGGAACAACTGAGTGGTAATACTTTGGAAAGAATGTACAGACCAAAACAGTCTGAGGACACCACCTGAAAGAAATAATCAGTCCAGAATAGGCAATGGGAGCCAAGATCAAGCAAGGAATATAACTCTTGAAAAGCTTATCAGTAAATGTTTGTAACTGCTGCACTCACATTGAAACTCTGAGAAATCACTATTACTATCACGTTTGTAATATGTGCTTGGGCACAAACTTTGGGATGCCCTATGGCAAATTCTAGGTAGACAGGGGACTATCTGGCACATGGGATTCCTCCGTTTAGTTAATTCATGGAATGGGTAGTTCCTTGAAGGTCACTCCTTGTTCCCTCTCTACACCTGTTAGAACAAGAGAGGCCCATTTTTCCTTTGAATATCCCTGGTGATTTTCTTACCATGGCTCTTTGGTATAATCTTGTCTTTAGCACAGTGCAAGAGTGCCACACAAATGTGGCATTACAATATCAGGTGTAGTTATTAACTGTTTTAGCAGCTTTCACATTAATCTATCACTAGTTCATATCTGTAAAGAAATAAGGAGTAAATACAGAACTGAGCCATTTGATTAGTTTCACAAATGGAGCACTTTTTAAAAAATGCAGGGATGTCCTCATTGGGTGTATTGTAATTTCAATGTTAAAAGCTAACTGGGGGCCTTCTTGAATAGTTCGCTACCTAAAGAAGGAACCATGGAGAAGCAAGAATTGTAACAGCACTTTTTGAGCGAGTTAGCAGTTTTATAACTCTGTACCCCATTACGGACTTGCTGTACCCACTAAACACGTGAGATAGCATACTAGAGAAGAGCAAAAACGTTATTCAAATTCATTTAAAATTATTTTCTGTGTCTCCGAATTTCACATTCACTATAGCATTATACTACTTTTAAATGGGAAGGTGTTTTATTAGAATTGTTGATTGCTTCCATCTTCTGTCATCAGATATTAAAAAGATGTATAAATAATAACTACTAAGCAATTCAACACTCCCTTGAGGTAAGAGTGATACAGAAATCAGTCCAATCTCCATTGAGAGGATGTTACCTCTGGGGCTGGGTAGACACCAGGAGCGTAGAACACTACTCATCTGATCAGGAGAGAAACTGAAAGTGCTAATACGGTAAACCCTCAAGTTAATGAACTAATGGGGAAAAAGGGGTGTCTGTTAATGCCAAAAGTCCATTATATCCAAATGGTTATAGTGTATGATGATGCACTGACCCTCCCAGCCCATCATGCACTTCTGTCCTCTGCCCCTCCCTTCCCTTCCCCACTCTTGCCCCATTTGTCCCCTCACACCTCCATCTCCCTCTCCCCATTACCAGGAGAGGAGCTGAATGCCGGACTGGCTCCTCCCAACTCCTGCAGCTCTCAGCACTGTGGCTCCTCCAGTCCCCAGCTCCGAGCCGCCTGTGTGACAGTACAGCATGACCACCCCCAGCCTGTCAGCGGGCAGCAGCCTCCGACACCATGGCTGCTGCTCAGCACCATTGCAGGCAGTGGCAGCCAGGTACCAACATGCTCCAGCACACAGGGCTGTGGGAGGATAGCTCCTGCACCCCACTGCAGCCCTCTCTGGCTCCTCTGGCCACAGTGGCCCCAGCCACTGTGGTGACCCCTCCAGCTCCGGTGGCCCCAGCAGCTTTTCCAGCCCCAGTGGTGGCCCTGGTGAGTCTCCAGCATTTATTTAAGGGGATGGTGAGAGCTGGCACACAGCATCCATTATTTCCAAAGTCCGTTACATCAGGGTCCATTAAATTGAGGGTTTACTGTATCTGTCTTCTTCTGGTCACATTACATCTATTTCATTACATTGATACAGACAGTTTACAACACTTGACTAGCTTTTTCTGTTGTGTTTATCCAACAGCAAAGCATTGAACTATGTGTGAAGATGAAGATTTAAATAAATTGTAACAAAACATGACATGCCGTCTTTCAAAATGCCACGATATACTACTGAGTCAAATTTTTTAGTTCTTGCTATATTTAGCCCTGGACTAGAGGCCAAACAAAATAAAACACTTTAAAACTCAATGGCCTGTGACAGGTTTTGGTCAAATGAAGTAAATACAGATCCTACCATTAAAAAGTCAGGATTTACCAAAAATTATTTTTCACTGGTATCTGAGATTACCATAGTTTTTCTCCATAGTTAGACTATGAAATACTTGTAGGAACTCAGCGTGGAGCAATGGTTAGCATGTTGACTTTTAACGACTTCCACTACACCACGGTTTCCCAAACTCGGAGGCATGCCCCCCTGTGGGTGTGTGAAGAAATTCACGGGGGGCATGAGGCGACCCAGCCCCGCCCCCCATCATTCTCCCAAGCCCAAGAAATTGCTGGCCTTTGCTTCCGGCTCTCAGCCTCTGCCAGTTTAATTGGGTGACCCAGCACTGCTGCTATAAAAAGCAGGCAGCCAGTGAAGTTTCACGTGGAGCTAGCTGCTTCCTGCAAAGGTGAGAGCATGTGGATTGGTGCAGGGAGAGCGGGAGGAGGAGGAGGAGAAGAATGTGGTTAGATGGGAGGGATGGCAGTGCCTGGATTTGGGGGAGGGGAGGGGCTCGGGCGGGTGGTTTGCGGGGCTGTTGGCTGGCTCATGAGGCCTGGCGGGTGGGCGGCTGGCCCCGGCAGTACAGGGCTCAAGCAGATGGCTCGGGTGGCTAGCCCACGTCTTCGGTGGGTAGCTGGGGCAGGCAGTGGGTGGGTGGCTGGTCCCACCAGTGTGGGGCCTGGGTGGCTGGTGGGCAGGTGGCTGGCCCCAGCAGCATGGGGCTTAGGTGCGCTTCTGGCCTGTGGCTGGCAGGGCTCAGCAGCTGGCAGGTGGCCAGCTGGCCCCAGCATCGTGGGGCCCCAGTGTGTGGTGGGCTGGTAGGCGGCTGGCTCCAGTGGTGTGGGGCTTAGTCAGCTGCACAGGTGGGTGGGGCAGCTGGTCCCAGCAGTGTGGGGCTTGGGCAGCTCGGGCAGGCAGCTCTGGCAGCATATGGCTAGGGTAGGCGGGCAGGTGGCTGGCATGGCCAGCTCTGGCAGCTGGCAGGGGGCTCAGGCAGCTGGCCAGCTGGGGCTGCACCAGGCCCCTGCAAGGGGGTCAAGAAAAACTATTTGTGCTTATTTTTAATGTTAAATAACATTTTATATCAAGTTTTAAATCAACTTTATTTTGTAACACAAATTGAATTTATTGTTAAAAGGGGGTTGGATGATGGTAAAGAAGAGGTGGGGGAGATTGAGGGTTTCTCAAAAAACAAAAGGGGGCATGATGCCAAAAAGTTTGGGAACCGCTGTACTACACGCTACTGAGAGCTACAGGTCTACAAACACATACCACAAAACAGCATTAAAAGAGAATCTTGCTTTTCTCCCCACTCTCTACTTTAATCTTATACAGTTATAAAACTCTCAAGAACAAACCAATATTTAGTTTATGACATCTACAAGAAATTCACTAATCCAAAGGACTGACCAATAACTATCCACTTACTTAAGTCCTATTTAAAGACCTAGCTTGCAGTCTCAAGCAGACTTAAGTTTTGCACAGGCCTTAGGCAGGCTGTCTACACGAAGCTGAATTTCACCCTTGCGGGATATGAGGAAGTTACTCACCTTGTGCAGTAACGATGGTTCTTGGAGATGTGTGTCCCTGCGGATGCCCCACTCTCAGTGTTGGTACTTTCTCACTTTCTTTCTCTATAGCTGTGGTTTCCCTGTGCTATCTGGCACACGCGCACGGTGTTTACCGCTCCATCCTCTCTATCCAAGCAAATAGAGCAGGATGTTTCAAAGCAAGGAAAGGAGGGAGGGAAATGGAGCACCCATGGGGGACGCACATCTCTAAGAACTATCATTACTGAGCAAGGTGAGTAACTTCCTGTTCTGTGAGTAGTGTCCCTGTGAGTGCTCCACTCTGGATGACTATAAAGCAGCAGTTGCACTTTGGAGGAGCGTTTGGAGCCCAGTAACAATTACAGTCAACAGAACTGTTTGACCCACTTGAACGGAGGAAGCAATGGAAGATGAAAGAGCGTAGTGCTGTGCAAACATGTTGCTGGAAGACCGTGTCACCGCCTTGCATATATCCACAAGGGGTACGTTCTTGAGAAAAGTGGTAGTGGAGGACACATCCCGGGTAGAAGGGGCAGTGATAGCACCCCGAAGCTCCCTTCGGTGAAGTGCACAGCAAGTGTGAATACAGGTGGAGAGCCATTTGGACAGCCACTGAGACAAAATGGGCAGGCCCTTGGATCGCTCTGTGAAGGAGATAAAGAGCCAAGGAAACGTGCACCGAGGCCTCGTGCGACCAATAGAGAAGGCCAATGCCCACTGAAAGTCTAAAGTGTGTCACACCACATGCGCAGGATCAGAGTGCGGCTTCGGAAAAAACGCAGGTAAGTGAATAGGTTTGTTGATATGAAATGGAGAGGGAACCTTAGGGAGGAACTTAGGATGAAGGTGAAGAGGGACTCTATGCTTTGTAAACACCGTATTAGGAGGTTCAGCCATTAGAGAGACAAGCTCCCCAACCATGACGCTAGCCACCGTGTCTGCCATGTCCACGGCAGACAGGAGCACCGTATGGGCAATGGTGCGCCCTTCGCATATAACATTCATGAGGGCCAGGTGTTACTGCTCAGGTAAGGAGTGAACCAACTCCTTCAATTTAGAACAGGGGTCTGCAACCAAAATAGCAATAAGAGCCATTTTTTCAAATTCAGTTACAAAGTCAATACTTCAAGAGCTGCAATGCACGTGAATACGAGACAGTCCTTAATAAATAATATTAAAGTTTTAAACTTATTTTAGGATAAAGTCTGCCCCCCAGGATTCCAGAATAAGATATTTTTGCACAGAGGATCTAGGCCCCATCTACCCCACATACTTTTAAAGATAAAAAGCAGTCAAGTAGCACTTTAAAGACTAACAAAATGGTTTATTAGGTGAGCTTTTGTGGGACAGACCCACTTCTTCAGACCATAGCCAGACCAGAACAGACTCAATATTTAAGGCACAGAGAACCAAAAACAGTAAGCAAGGAGGACAAATCAGAAAAGGATAATCAAGGTGAGCAAATCAGAGAGTGGAGGGGTGGGGGGGAAGGTCAAGAATTAGATTGAGCCAAGTATGCAGGCAAGCCCCTATAGTGACTCAGAAAGTTCCCATCAAAACACATCACATCAAAACACTCCAGATCCACAAACCAGTTAGTCAACATTTTAATGGAATGGGGCATACTGTCAATGACCTAAATGTATGTGTGTTACTGAAAAGGAATTATCGCACTGTTTTGGAAAGGGAAACAGCTGAGCTGGCTTTTATATTCAAATTTGGCACATTAACACATGGTTTAAATCGTGATGGGAACTTTCTGAGTCACTATAGGGGCTTGTCTGCATACTTGGCTCAATCTAATTCTTGACCTTCCCCCCCCCACCCCTCCACTCTCTGATTTGCTCACTTTGATTATCTTTTTCTGATTTGTCCTCCTTGTTTACTGTTTTTGGTTCTCTGTGCCTTAAATATTGAGTCTGTTCTGGTCTGGCTATGGTCTGAAGAAGTGGGTCTGTCCCACGAAAGCTCACCTAATAAACCATTTTGCTAGTCTTTAAAGTGCTACTTGACTGCTTTTTGTTTCGACAGTGTATAGACTAGCACGGCTTCTTCTTTGTTGCTTTTAAAGATGTGTAGAATTTGGGCTCTAAACATAATTGTGTCTATAACCATGCTTACCAAATAAGTGGTAGCAAAGAGTGCTTCTTGGAACTGGTTCAGATAATTAAGAGCTGTTCGGTGGCAGGGTTATGGCTGCATAACCATATGGCCAGTTCTCCCATCTAAGCCTTTTTGACACCAGGGACTGGCTTGCTGCCTCCTTAAATCGTCTGGGAGATTTCAGGGATCAATACCATTACATCGACTAGTCATTGAGACACACTGCTCTATAAAACAAAACAACACAGAGTGTATTGCCTTATGTACTGACAGTGATGCTCTGCATGCATATCCTGCACGCGCTCCCATGGTGAGTGAGGGTCTCTGCTCTGCACTGTCCCCCTGCCAGGCAGCAGGCCCAGCAGGCAATCACTGCTTTGCAGAACCAGCACCCACTGTGCCCAGAGCAAGGTGGGGACAGGATGCTGCTGCACATGCAGAGAGCCTGGGGCTAGAGTGGAGTGGCAGAGACGCTGCTAGCCTGGTTTGCACAGAGGTATGAGGGGTCACCACACCACTGCTGGGGACAGAGCAGCACAACTAAGGGGAGGGGCATTCAGGAGATTCCCAGCTTTGCGGGCAGGAAAAGGAAATGGGGGCGGGGGCGGGAAGAGACAACCAGACCACATCATATGTATCTGGAGCAGGATCCCACTCAAGCCCAATGCTCAGCAACAGAGGTGTCCTGCACCCCGCCCCTCCCCTGCTTAATCGAGCGCTAGCCTATCCCACCCCCTGCTGACTCCTGACCTGCCCAGAGGTGAGGGGGAGGAGGGATTGTTGAGCACTAGCCAGTCTGGAGACAGCTGTTATTGTTTCAGCAGTGGCACGGCAGGGTCATTACAGCATCCGGAGTCACAGAGGAGTCAGCGTCTGGAGCTGCAAATGACTCCTTAAAGAGCTGCATGTGGCTCCAGAGCTGCAGATTGCTGAGCCCTGGCTTAGAATAATTAAGATGGCCATAAACAGCCAGCATGGCCATGTCCTTTGCTGCCCACAGGAGCAATGTGCCTGAAGAATAACTTTTGCACTCCATGATGTCCCAATTTTTTTCTCACCTTGTCCCGGGGAGTGAAATGAAAGAACATGGACTTATCATGGACAGCGTCAACCACTAGTGAGTTTAGCTGCAGATGGGTGAATAGGAACTCTGCATCCTTGGAGGCCACAAAATGCCATTTTTCATCCCTCTGGTTGGTGGGAGGAATGGATGTTGGCATCTCCCAGATGATGTTTCTGGGGTCCATTATTGCTTCATCCATAGGCATTCTGGAGGAGGTGGGAAGTTGGAAGGTGTGGAGAAGTTTACACTGCTTGACCTGCGTCTCCTATAGATCCTTCTCCTGAGCCTGGGTCACCCACTGAAATAGCTCCCAGAAAGCCCGTGACTTGTCCATCCAAGGAGGTGAGCCCAAGATCACTACATCATCTGATGAAGACGAGGAGTGGTACAATGGGGACATGTCTTCACCCTCCAACAGGGAGTACTCTGCTTCAGAGCACTGTGATGGGGGATATGTTGCGGACACAGTGGGCTCTGGTGTCACAGGGCAGACCCTGTATATAGTGGATGGTGCCTGAGGAGCATGGGAGGGGGTGACCATACTTGCCAATGCGATCATTGAGGAGTAGGCTTTTGTACCTAAGGCTAGAGGTGCGCAAACCATGGTGGAGAGGGCTGTAAGTAAGCCATTGTATTTGGTATGTCTTCCCAGTTGGAGTGTGTTGGACTGGAGTGCTGCGATGAGACGACACTCCCTTTGGTCAGAACCGCCCCTCTCTTGGTGTGGGTGGATCAGACCCAGATCCGTGGGAGAACCCCGAAAGCCAAGTTGAACACAGGGATGGAGGCACTGGTGGGGACACATGGTGCGGCAAGTTGGGCTGTGATGGGACTGCCGCTGTGTACACCCTTGGCTAGGAGTCTTCGCGTCACTGCTTGGATGCCATGCTGTGCTCCAGTGCCAGAGGCTTAGGCAAAGCAGTGTGTCGGTGCCGCTTTCATGCCTGGTTCAGTGCCGCATGAGAGTGGAGCGCTGACTCATGCAAGCTGCAGGGAGACTTGGAGCGATGCTGCTTGTGCTCCGTTTCTGGCACCGAGGCTGGAGTCTTAGGTTTTGATGACCCCCTATGCCTGGGAGTAGACACGGATGAAGCCAGCAGTGCCAATGGTGCCAACAGTATCGGAGGTACTGAATGCTAGGGGCTTGGCTCCAAGAGTGCCTGTTTGAGCTTAGATGGCGCCATAGCCATCACAGCAGCCTTTTAAACTGGCGCAACCCATGAAGATGGCGTCAGAGACCAAGAATGCACCAGAGACAGATCCACCTTAGCCGTTTGGATTCTGACTGAGGTAAAGAAATGCATCTTCTGTGCTGGTTTTTTGGCAGAGAGATGCTCTGGGGCCAGTGGTTGAAGGGACTTCTCACATAAGTAAGACTTGAGCCTATTGGCTCGGCCCTTCCTGGCCCTCACTGTGATGCTTGAGCAATGGGTGCAGGATTGAGTTTGGTTACCCTCACCCGGGTACTTGACACAGGACGTGTGGCCATCAGAGGCCGGCATGCATTCGGCACTTTGCACATCAATAGAAGCCCGGTGAGCCCAGCATGGTGATAACACAGTGACTAATTCTAACACTAAGCCTAACTAAAACTTTTTGTTTATTTTTTAACTTTAACAGGAAAGATGACTTGAATAAAGGTAGAACAAACACTAACTAACTCTTCTTTTCCCCTTCAGCAAGAGAAAGCACACGCAAAGCTCTGTCTGCAGCCAAGGATGGCAGAGACTGAACCTACGGTCCTGTGTTACGTGTACAACAGATAGCACGAGGAGGCGCCACTGTGTGTGCATGGCACAGGAAACCACACCTGTAGAAGAATCTTCAAGAGCCAGCACAAGGATGCACTGACACTCAGAGTGGAAAACCAATGGGAACACTGCTTGAAGCATTATGAATTTCAGCTTTGAAATGCAGTAAAGCATTAATCTCTAAGTAACCATTTAAGACACCCAGGATAATATATCAGAATTAAAGTAGGGGCAAAAAAGCAAAACAAAACAAAAACCTAAGTTGAGAAATGATATCTTGAGATCTGGCAGAGGTTGGGAGACCATTAGCCCAGGAAAATAATTATCTCTGGTAACTGAATGAATACGTGCTAGTCTTAAAAACTTGCCAGTTTTGTGTCAGATATAGAGAAGTTACTCACCTGTAGTAAAGATGGTTCTTCGAGATGTGTCCCCGTGGGTGCTCCACAATAGGTGTCGGGGTCGCCCGGCGCCACAGATCGGAAATCTTCCAGCAGTTTCTCCTGGATTGCGCATGTGCCGGCGCGCGCCGCCCCCCTGCGCGCCCCCGGCCGCGTGCGCGATCTGGTCCCCGCCAGTTCCTTGACCAACCGCCTCGGATGCTCCTGAAAAACACTAGACAGAGATCTGAAGCAGGGAGGATGGACGGGTGGTGGAACACCCACGGGGACACATCTCGAAGAACCATCGTTACTACAGGTGAGTAACTTCTCTTTCTTCTTCGAGTGGTCCCTGTGGGTGCTCCACAATAGGTGACTACCCAGCAGTAACCCAAGTAAGGAGGTGGGTAATCGGTTTATGTGCAGCTTGCCCCCGGGAGGACTGCTGTTGACAGACGGGTATCCTCTCAGAATACCCAAGGCAGGGCATAATGCTTGGTGAAGGTGTCATAGGATGACCAGGTCACCGCTCTACAGATGTCTGTTAACGCGATGCCCTTGAATAAGGCTGTTGACGCCGCCACCGCCCTGGTGGAGTGAGCCCTGGGCGGGGCCAGCAAAGGAGTCTTTTGAAGTTCGAAGCACATTGTTATACAGGGCACATTGTGCTTTGAGATTCTCCGGGAAGAGAGACCTTCTCCTTTTGACCCAGGAGCGAGAGAGACTAGAAGCCTGTCCGTTTTCCAGAAGGACTTAGTTCTGTCTGTGTGGAAGGCCAACGCCCTCCTCACATTTAGGAGATGCAGGCGTGCCTCCATGCCGGAGCTGTGAGGCTTCGGGTAAAACGAAAGTAAAACTATTGGCTCGTTAAGATTGGACTCCGGAGAGACTTTTTGGAACAAAGGCTGGGTGCAACCTTAAGGTTACCGCCTCCTTTGAGAATACTGTGCAGTGCGGCGTTGCCATCACTGCCGCAAGCTCACTCACCCTGCTGGCTGACATAGTTGCAAGGAGGAAGGTTGTTTTTATCGTAAGGAGACGTATGGGAACTGTGGCTAATGGTTCAAAAGGTGGACCCGATAGCATGCTGAGCACCAAGCCCAAATTCCATGATGGTGGAAGCGGCTTCCGAGGGGGTACAGGTTTACCAGCCCCTTCAAGAACCTGGTAACGATAGGATGGGCGAATACCATGGGCCCTTCCTCTGTATGCCGAAAAGGCTGATATAGCGGTGAGGTGGACCTTAGTGAGGATAGCGAAAGCCCGCCTCTCTTGAGGTCCAATAAGTATTCTAATATTACAGGTATAGGAACGTCAAGGGGAGCTAACTGCTTGGTGGAACACCAGGCTGTGAAACGAGTCCATTTGTGCTTGTAAGTCCTCCTGGTGGAGGTCCTTCAGCTACATTCCAGGACTTGTTGTGCTCCCTCCGTACATGTGCTCTTTAAGGAGCTGAGCCATGGATTAGCCATGCTTGTAGGTGCAGACCTTAAGGGTGCGGGTGCACTATGGACCCTTGAGCCCGCGGGAGTAAGTCCGGCGCCACCGGTAGAGGGAGCGGTGGGCAGTCTGACATGCGCAGAAGCAAGGGAAACCATTGCTGCCGATCCCAAGCGGGACTATGAGTATCGTGCGAGCTGTCTCCCTTCCGACTTTGTGCAAGACCTTGCGGATAAGCACTGCGGGGAAAACGCGTAAAGTAGGGAGCCCTTCCATGAAAAACATGAAAGCGTCCCCCCAGGGACCTCCGCCCACTCCTGCTCTGGAGCAGTGCTGGGGACACTTTTTTTTTTTTTTTTTTTTGTACTAGGTGGCAAACATATCGATCTGGGGAAACCCCCATGTACGAAAAATGCGCTGTAGCAGATCGGAGCGGATCTGCCATTCGTGCGTGATTGCAAAGTGCCTGTTCAGCTGGTCTGCATTCACGTTGTGCGCGCCCGGCAAGTACAAGGCTTTCAACGTTACGTTGTTGGCAATGCACCGATTCCACAATCGGAGTGCTTCCACACATAGGGCACGGGATTGTGCTCCTCCTTATCGATTGATGTAGACCATAGTGGAGGTATTGTCGGTATTGGATCCCGACCACTTTGCCATGCAGGTAATCTCGAAAATGTTTGCAGGCGTTGAACACTGCTCTGAGCTCCAGTATGGATATGTGCAGTGTCTGTTCCGCAGGGAACCATAACCCTTGCGTTACCTTGTCGCCAATGTGCGCTCCCCATCCCATGTGGGAGGCGTCGGTAGTAAGAAAAGTAGAAATTTGTGGTTGGTGAAAAGGCACCCCCACTAGCAGATTCTCAGGGTTTTCCCACCACGCCAGGGATCTGTGCACCTCTGTTGTGGGCGACACCACCCTGTGGACAGTGTGGGATGCCGGTTTGTAAACGCTCGCCAGCCAATGCTATGGGCTTGACATGTGCAACCTGGCATTCTGTACCACAAATGTCTCTGCCGCCATATGGCCCAGCAGCTGTAGGCACAGTAAGATCGGCATCGTGGGGCTGTATGTAATAACTTGCACCAGTGAACTGATTGCGCCGAAGTGGGCGTCGGGTAGGTACACCCTTGCTGTGATAGAGGTTATGCGTGCCCCTACGAACTCTATATCTTGTGTGGGTTCGGACTTCGACTTGCGAGGTTGATGACTAGGCCCAGCGAAGAAACGTGTCCGCTGTGACGCATATCATGCATGAGACCTCTGCCTTCGAGGTCCCTTTTAGCAGGCAGTCGCCCAGATATGGGAAAAATAAACACCCCTGTCTGTGCAGGTAGGCTGACACCACTGCCAGGATTTTGGTAAGACTCTGGGGGCCGAGGAGAGGCCAAACGGAAGAACCCTGTGCTGGAAGCGCTCCTGGCCGACCGTGAAGCGGAGGAAGTGTCTGTGTGCCGGGTGGATTGTTATACGAAAGTAAGCATCTCGTAAGTCGAGTGCTGCAACCCAGTCTCCATCGTCCAGTGCCATGAGTATCAAGGCCACTGTGATCATCTGAAACCGTTGCTTGCACAAGTAACGGTTGAGGCCCCGAAGATCTAAGATGGGCCTCCGGTGTTCCGTTTTCTTCTCCGATAGGAAGTAGCATGAATAAAAACCTTCCCCTGGAATTATTCCGGCACTCTTTCTTCCGCACTTGTGAACATAAGATGGGTCACCTTCTGCTTGAGCCTCGCCTCGTGGCAGCGCCCCTGAGGTGAGGCCTGGTGGGAGGCTTCGTCGGTGGAAGCGACTGGGAGGGGATCGCGTAACCATGACTATGATCTCCAGCGCCCATATGTTTGCGGTGATCTTTTGCCATTGGGAGTGGAACGGTCTGAGGTGATGATGGAACATGAGATGAGAGTGGCATTGAGCGAGGGTATTGATAGTGCAGCCCCCGACATACCCGTCAAACTTGTTGCCTTTGAGGCCTGACCCGAGGGCGTACGGCTTTGTTGAGAACGTCGCCTAGGGGTTCTGTGCTGTTGCCGCTATTGATAGCGCCCGTGGCCGTAGCTCCGTTGATATTGAGCACGCTATGGTTGTAAGCGTGGCGTCTTTGCTGAGGATAAAATTTTTCCCTCCTGTATGGGGGAGTATAAATGCCTGAGCTTCTAAGTGTAGCTCTCGAGTCCTTACTGGAGTGAGGGATCGAGTCAGTTGAGTCTGCAAAACAGCTTTTGTGTATCAAAGGGAAGGTCCACGATCTTCGCCTGTAGGTCCCTCGAGATACCCAACACCTAGGGCCAGGATTCTCTATGCATGACCACTGCTGTAGCCGTTGAGCATGCCGCTGTGTCCGCCACATCCAGGACAATCTGGACTCCCGTCTGCGATGCTGCGTAGCCCTCCTGAACAATCGCCTTTAACACCGGCTTTTTGTCTTCCGGGAGTGAATCCTTGAGGGGAGTAAGCCCGGAGTAATTATCAAAATTATGGTTTGCTAGGCGTGCCCATAATTTGCCATTCTCAATAGCAGGATAGGAGAGGAATATACCTTCCTGCCAAACAGCTCTAGCTTCTTAGCATCTTTGTCTGATCCCCCGATTTGTACTGAGAAGCCTTTGACCTCTGCTGGGACGACCCGACCACCAAAGAATTTGTTGTGGGTGACTGAAGAGGAACTTCATGCCCTCTGCCGGGACGAAGTATTTCTTATCCGCTCTCCCATTCGTAGGCGGAACAGAGGCCGGAGTCTGCTTTTGGTAGTGGCTGACTCCAGAATGGCTTCGTCCAGCGGAATAGCAATTTTGGATGAAGCCGGGGGTCTCAGATTTTCCAGGAGTTTGTCATGTTTCTCCTGCACCTCTGCCGTTTAAATGTCATGCGTGAAAGCCACCCTTTAAAACAGCTCCTGAAACTGTTTAAGGTCATCCCGGGGAGAGACATCCACGGGGGCCATGGCCTCGTCTGGGGAGGATGAGGAGGAACCCCTAAGGTAAACCTCCCTTGAACCCTCGGGTTCCCGCGGGCGATGACACACTTGCTCGCTGGAGGATTGTGAAGGAAAGTCTCGGGGTTCTAAATTTAACTCCCCTTGAGACAACTGTGTTTCCGTCCCCGATTGGGAGCGCCCACGGGGGTATTGAGCGGCCGGGGGTGGGGACCTGCCCCTGGGTGCAGGCCTGTGGTTTATCTGTGTCCAGCCTGTTAGGGACGACCATGGCAAGGGTCCGGAGATGGGGACCTGAACCACTCACGGGGTGTGTACCCCCGATGTCTGGGAGAGGAAGACCTCCACGGCGACACTGATAGAGGTGAAACTGGCTTGTGACAGTACTCCAGGGGGATCCAATCCCAGAAAATGGTGAAGGTGGCCCAAGCCGTGGTGACATCGGTTGGAGGAACGGAGAAGGCGGGTTGTTTTTTTTTTCTTTTTCCCCTGATGGGCCGGTGGAGACACAGGCCTTTGGTGTGGCATGTGTATCACAGGGGGAGGGCTTGGTGCTAACAGCAGCGCAGCCCTGTCCAGGGATGGACTGCGGTGCCGGGTTTTTGATGTTGCCTTGCCCCTCCGCTGCGGGGCCGGCACCGCCCCCTCCCCTGCCGGGAATCTTGGCCCCGCTGTTAGCACCGCGCTCAGCACCGTCAGCTGCGGTGCTGCGCGGGTATCCCCCTCCGGTGCCTGCTGGTGCCGCGGGGGTCTGTGCCGCCTGTGACGGTGCCACCGCCTGAGTATGCGGCCGGAAGCTGTGTGCTCCGCTCGTCCTGCTCGCTGCAGATGCAGGGCAAGGATCGAGCCAGGGAGGGAAGATGGCTGGTAGCTGTGTGCTCCGCTCGTCCTGCTCGCTGCAGATGCACGGCAAGGATCGAGCCAGGGAGAGTTCCCTCCGTTTCTGCACTGGGGGGGGCGGGGTCAGAGCACAGTGAGAAACGCGGCCGGGTAGCCTGCAATTCCCGCAGGCGTCGGATGCCTTCGCTCTGCCCCACGGAGGCCAGCATAGCTTCACAGTATGACTTACGCTGTGTAAAAACCTGAAGAGGCCATTGTGGTGAGTCCTTTATTGTTAAGAGGGTACTTAGCACTTAATCCGTGCCTTTCCTCCTCAAAGAGTGATCACCGGCCTGCAGCAGCGGGAGGCCTAATGGCCTTTCGCGTCCGCTCTGCTCTTCTCCGCTCCTCTCTTTTTCCTTTTTTTTTTTTTTACTGGTATTCTCTTTATCTTTGCTTTCTCTCTTCTTTTTTTTTTTGTTTAATAACCGAAAAACAACATATTACACGTGGAAAAAAACCACTAAGTAATCTGACTCTGGCCTTAGCCTGAGTGGATTCCGTCTGCAGCCGATGGCGGTTGAGAAGGAACTGGCGGGGACCGGATCGTGCACGCGGCCGGGGGTGCGCGAGGGGGGGCAGCGTGCGCCGGCGCATGCGCAATCCAGGAGAAACTGCTGGACGATTTCCGATCTGCGGTGCCGGGCGAGCCCGACACCTATTGTGGAGCACCCACGGGGACCACTCGAAGAAGAAATAAACATTCCCTTAACATTTCCTGTATCTTACTCTACTTGTTGGAATAGAAAAATAAAACACTACATCTGCAAAGTGGCACCAAGGGCACCTGAAAAATGTTTAAGGTGACCATAGTAGGCTGAAGCAATTAAATAAATAAATCCACAGAAATCAAACTATAGGTGGATGCAAGTGAAAAAATAATTACCTGCCTTTCATAACTGTTGTTCATGTCCATTCCATTTTAGGTGCGTGCACATCCATTGTATAGTTGCTGGAGATTTTTGTGTTAGCGGAACCCACACAACTGGCTGTGGCAACCACTAGAATGGTGCTCTAATCACTATATATTAGGTGCTGCTGGCCCTGCATCCTGTCATTACCTTCTTACCAGCAGTTCTGACTGCAGAATAGGAGGGTGGGAAATGAAACGGACATACTCACCACATCTCAAAGAACAATGGTTATGAAAGGTGGATAACTGTTTTCCTTCTTCTTTGAGTGCTTCATTGTGCTGATTCCATTTTATGTGATTCATAAGTAGTGTCCATGGAGGCAGCTCGGAGTTCACAGCTTAGTGGCTTGTGGTACTGGCCTCCCAAAGCCAGCATTGTACTGACCATGTGGGTCAGCACATAGTGAGATGTAAAGTTTGGACAGGCGACCCGGTGGCTGCACTACAGACGTACCAGATACATGGGCCAGAGAGGCTCTGGAGGAAGTCTGTGCCCTGGCAGAATGGGCGGTAACAAACACTGGAAACAGCACCTTCACGTGGTCACAGCAGAAGCAAATTCAAACTGTGATCCAAGAAGACATTCTTTAAGTGGATCCAGGACAGCTTTTCATCCTGCTGCACATCATGACAAACAATTGTGTCAACTTATAAAATGACCCAGTTCTGTCAATTCAGAAGCCCAGAGAACCTTTGGCCATCCACACTCCTCCTCTGATGTATGTGGTTTCAGAAAGAAGACCAATAAGTGAAGATATGAATGAAACAGATGACCTTGGGGAGAAATGCTGGGTGTGGTCGGAGCTGGACCTTGCCCTTTTAGAAGGCTGTGTACAGTGGGGGGGCTGAAGTCCTCCCCCATTCCTATCAATGTTGCTTGTTGCTTGCTGTTCCCTTTTCCTGCTGGTAAAGGAGCGAGAGGAAAGCTCACTGTGTCCCTTCATTCCTCTCCTCCTGGCTGGTGCAAGGAGGGGACAGAGGATTGAGGAAGCTACATTGTGTGCTTCCTTCTCACTCTCTGATGGTGACAGAAGTGAAATAGCAATCAACAAGCAGCATCAGTAGGAATTGGTGGGGACTTCATCTCCTCTTGCCCTCCATAAAGGGCACTCGGCCACCCTGCACATCTCCCACACATCCCAGCTCTCTTCCCTGAGCCCTCCCATACTCCATCCCCGATTCCTACACCCCTCTACACATACCTTAACCCTCTGCCCTGAGCCCCTCCTCACACCTCCCCCAGCTTGCGGTTGCTGAGATCACAATGAAGAGGTACTCTGCTTCTTCTACCACCTTTTCAACTTCCAAGCTCAAGTTCTCCACCACCTGCTTAAGGATTGCCTAGTGCTCCTTAAAATCTCCCTGAGGACTGCTGGCTAGGGAGGGTTCGGCCACCACTTTGTCCAGGAATGACAAACTGTATCATCTGCAGGAGGTGTCCCTTTCTTTCTCTGGGGAAGGCTCTCTTGGTGCCAGGGTGCCATCCAACACCTTGCCCTCCACCACTATACTGTGTTCTGACTGCCGGGCCAGGCATGCTACAGACAATTTGTCCAATGCAACTCAGGAAGGCTGGGAGACCAGCAACACCAACACACACCATGGGTTTCAGTACTGCCAAGGGTGCTGGGGAGGGGTGTTGCCATTCCTGTTGCATTGACACCGGGGCTGGTGCTGCCCAAGTTGCTTGCATACGGGTAGAGTTGTCCTTTCTCAGTGACAGGCTGAATCCTAGTCCAACCCCAAAGCTGCCCCTCCAGCGGGGCTCTGTCTGCTGACCCTGGTGTGCAAACTATGGGCAAATTAGCACTGGCTGCCTGAGGATCAGTAACGAGGCAAACAAAACTGATGCAAAGATCCCAAATAATCTCTCCAGCACGGTGACCAACATTGAGAAGATTGCTGGAGGGGGTGTGACTGGATGAGTAAGGCATGCCCTGCCTGGGGTGAAGTGTTAACCAGAACTCTAATTTTTCACCAATGACTATATTTACTAACAAGTTACTAACACTATCACCAGACTATTTACAAAGACCCTAAGCCACAAGGTCCCCTAAAGAGGAGAGGACACTGTTAGCTCTTTCTATGCAAGGCAACCTGACTAACCACCACTGGCCATAAGAAGGAACTGAGAGGGCACAGAGCCGGTACTGCCTAATACACCATTGCACTGGAGTGCCACTACAGGGGGCACCCTTATGAATACTACTAAAGCAAAAATCTCCAGCAACTATGCATATGGTAACACACATACACACCTAAAGTGGAATCACAGAGCAAGTACCTGAAGAATATAAATGACTAACTCTCTCCTGACATTGCCTACTCTTGCCTGAACCTATCCAGACTCTACAGACATGTTTGTTGCTGTTGCCACTTCAAAGATTTCAAACTTCTTGTTACTAGAACCAGTAGTGGATGAATGTCAAACCATTTAGAATTTGGGTTCATCTCAGGGACGCATTCAAAAGTTATTGAGCCAAACCACTAGAACTTAGAAAAACACTCCATGATATATAGGCTTAATGAAATTTTTAATGTTTTCTGCTTCTGACCTGGCTAGAGATACAGTCAGAGCTGTCTCTAAGAGCATTTCAGTCTTTTAGCTTTCTTCAGGATCTGGAAACAAAAAAAAAAAACCAAACAAAAAAAAACCCAGTGCTGAAATGGAAAATACTGGGAAAAAGTAATAATTCTGACCCTTCCAAAGAGGGCTAGATTAGTTTGCTCCTACAAATAAGAAAGAAAAAAAATGAGTGATAGGGTTAATGGCATTTAAATTAACTCTCTTGCTTGTCTCTGCCCAGAGCCAAACCAAGATGTTTGCTCTGCTTACCAACACTGCCTGAACAGAAGTATTCTTTTTCCCTCCAGAGAATGCTGCAGGATGTGGTTACCAATACTTTCACTAGTAACTATACCATGGCACTAACAGCAACAAACGTCAGGATTCTGAGTCAGACACACACCAGGAATCATCTGCAGAAAAGCGTATCAATCTTATTATGAAAAATATGTAACTTTTCAAACTAATATTTGTAAGTCTGCTGGGGTGCATTGCTTCACTGACGACTCTGAGACATCATTACGGTTTCAAGCATGTGATGGTTGCAAGGTTACTGACTAGTGATGTGTAGCGAACAAGCATTCCATTTTGCAAGAAGAAAAAGTAGAGGTTTTATTTTTGTTCTGCATCAGAAAAACGACTTTTCTAGATTTGGAGAAGAAGGAGGAGAGAAAAAGGAGAATAAGAAAGATATCAACATGCCCTATAAAAATTAATAGACTGGCAGTGAAAGAACTCACCTAGGATGTGGGAAGCTTAAGTTCAAGCCTCTGCCTGTCTGATTTAGAGCACAGACTTTAGCTGGGATCTCCCCTCCACCCCCTCCACCCCATCAACCCTCCACCCCAAATCCCAGGTAAATGCATCAATGATTGAGTTACTGGCTATTCTGGAGTCCCTCTCTCGTTTTCATTTTGACCCATATTTCCATCTTCAATCTGAAACTTCCTGACAAAAGTTTAGCTGAAACAAATTTCTTTATGTAGAAAGTTTCAGTTTCAATAAATCAGCACTTGTGGACAAAAAATGTTTAGTTGAAAAATATCCTGCCGAGCTGTATACTAACTTGATTTTCCTCTTGTTTTACGATGATGGTTACAAATTTGTTCAGATATAATGCCATCTTTATACCACTGCTGCTACCACTGTTACCAGGGTCAGCAGGCTTGTATAATTTTTGGTGGTGTCCAAAATGGTTCCAAGTTCCCCCCACCTGCACCTACCTTGAAAGATGAGATTTAAATGATAAACATGAACTGGAGACACTCCTTCCCCACCACCGCCCCAGTACTCAGCACAGTGGGTCCCTCCCCTCAGGTCACTTCCCCACACGGGCTGTGCTGAGGCATCAGCACCTATGTCCTCCTCCCTTTCCTTGTGCAGCCCCAGGGCTGCTTGAGATGAAGGAGCAGCAGCAATCCGTGTAGGAGTGAGCAGCAACGACAGCTGCTTTGTGCATCCAGGTGAGTCAGTTTCCCCATGTGGTCATAAGAGGGGGTGCAAGATTTGGGGGCCAGTGGTGGGCAACCTGCAGCCCACTGGGTCTCCACCTGTGGCCCCAGACCACCTGGCTGCCCCTTCTCCCCGACATGCCTCTTGCACACTGGGATACCAGAGCCCTGCATGTCTTATGTCTACCAGGGCTTCCAGCTTCATGAATCCCCTGATTCACACTGTTCCCTCCCCGCCGCCCCAGCCGAGCTGCAATGCCACAAATCAGTGCTTGGGGTCGGGGGCGGGGGCTGGAGCGGACAAGTGTGATGCTCCAGTGCTCTTGTGTTCAAGAGGCACGTAGGGGAGAGGAAAGACAGGTGGGCCACAGGGCTACATGTGGAGCATCAGTGGGCTGTGGGCAGCCCACTGAAGTGCAGGAAAGCCATTCATGTGGCCCACCCACTACTTGGGGTTGCTCATCCCTACCCTAGATCCTGTATTGACCAGTAACTTTTCACGCACACGAGCTGAGTTATAAATTGTGAGGTGTGACATTGCTGCTTCATCTTCATTGCTGCTTCTCTTCTCAGGTCTCTGGGCTGTGATTTCTAGCACGGGAGCTGTGAACAAGGCACTAGTGACCCTGAGTCTGTTTGGGAGATCCAGAGAGCCTTTTTGCAAGCTAGCAGACTTATCCTTACTGCTAAAGTCCTGATTGTGAGATTCTGAAATCAAATTGTAATGTATGTGATTCCGTTTGACCATTAAATAATGTTTTTACTTTTAAAATTGAGCCTGCTTCCTGAAAAAACTTTTGAATTTACTAAAGGAACTGGATGCAGCATGATATTTGATGGAATCGCTGAAAGCATAATTTGACCTAGCTATATCTCTGATCCTTCAGTATTAGGAAAAACTTACTGCAAGCACCGTTGTCTTGGTGGTAAGGCAAGGGATGAAATGACTAAGGGACTGTGTTCTCACTTTTTTGTTGAGAGCTTTGAATCAAGACACTGGTTTTATCATTGGCTTCAGAAACTCAGACTATAGCAGAACCTCCAGATAGAGTTTGTCTGCCCTTGATTTTCAGAAGTCTGTCCTGAGTTTGCATTCTCAGCTGGCCCCTACTCTCAGCATTGTGACAGTAGATGCATAGGGACAACTACACCCCTGCTTTTCTTTTTCCCACCCAGAGAATAAAAAAACCATGAACTACAAAACTGAGGATCAAGTTTTACAAAGTCAGCCATCTCACCAGACTTTCGACTTGGGATGGAAGTTTTTGTTTATTTTATACAATTTTAGAGGTTTTAAGGGGCACCTTGTACTGCCTCCCACAATGCTGAACAAATGGAGCATGCCATAAAAAGACCACATCTGGGCAGTCTATTTTTGTGCATGGTCTCACTTATAATATTCAAATAGTTTGCACTGATGTGTGCATTTTCCAGATCTCATGCCATATGTTCCATCAGCCAAGATTAAAGTACATTATACTTACAAAGTGCATTATTTTAATTTTATTTGTTTGTTTATTTAGCTCTGCTGTCTCCATCACTCAACTGGTCTGTCTCCTAAACAAGAAGGAATGTGGGTTGGTTGGATTAACGAGCCACTGTTTAAAATGACAAATATTTAAAAATAGGTTTCTTTCTATGCAGAAAGATAAACAAGCAACTGGGCGGTGCTGACAGGTGAGCATTAAAAGGGAGCTGTAACTGTATCACTCAACATTAATACAGATGTACATCTCCCTTTATAGCACTTTATAACACTTGCCCACACACGCAGGCACAAGACACACACAAGTTGTTTGTCAGCAAATTAAATGCTGGAAGTGATGAATTTGCAGACCAGAAAGAGAAAATCCTGAATTGCCAACAAAAACACGCCAGTTCTTAAAAACCTCATGCTAAACAATGTGCTAAAGCTGATGAACTAAAGGCGCTATACACAATTGAAGTTCCCCTGAGGCAGTGTTTTGAAAATGAAATCAAAGAAAAAAAGCCAGTGTGTGAATCCAGCATTCCTCAGCAAATGTGAGCTGTCATCATGCAGCACACTAATTATTCGTTACATGTTTACACAGGTGTGTCTTGCAAAAAGATCTAGTCTCAGCCTGCTCAATCATTTGGTTCCAGGGTACTCCTAACAATGCCTTGATCCAAAAGGAACTTTCCCTTTGTTCTGAAAGCCTTCAAAAGTTTCTGATTTCTCCTAGAAAAGGGCAATTTTCTCTCCTTCACAGTCCTTCGTATATTTACTTTACCTTACTTAATTGGGGTTGTCTAATTTGTAGAGTTCCCATAACATTCATATGTTTTCCTTACTATTCCCTGAATGGAACCTTTGTAAAAGTCATGGCTTGCCACCTCCAATGGCTTGCTTGAGTTGCACAGGAAAAGGTCAGGTTTTCCATATACACCATGTGACATCTAACCTCATCATGCAAGCTCTGTTCAGACAAAATTCCCATTGAGTGCAGTTTCTACAACTGCATAGAAAATTTGTGAGTTGCCTCATGAACCAGGCTCACAAGCAGTATGACTAACATCAACAATTATTGTCTATAGAACTTTTACTAGCCTATGATATTTGAAGCTCTTTCTATCAGTAGAAAATGCAGGTTATTGCACTGAACTTTGCTGCTCGTTTTGTCTTGTGTCAACACATTGTAGAATATTTCAAGTGAACTGCATTCCATACATTATCAGAGGTACGTGACACATTGGAAAAATACAGCCTGTTATTTCAAGAGTTAGAAGAAATACCAGGTTTTCAAGTGAATTTGAATATCCACATATGCTAGGAAAGCAAATCAGACATAAACATAAGAGAAGTCTGAGAATTTCTGTTTTTAAAAGGATATAGAAGGATAAGGTATATCTCCCAGGGAAATACGTCAGACCCCTCCCTTCATTATCAAATTTGAACAAAAGTCATTGAGGTCGGTTTCTCACCAGGGTGAGAAGTGTAAGAATCACCATTCCTTCAGGTACAGCACCAAGATAGTTGACAGACTTTGCTGGGCCTTGGGCAAGGTGGGGAGTGGTGACTCTTGGCCCCCAGAAGGGACAGGGCCTCGGGTGGAAGGGGAAGAGCTGGGGGCTCGCCTCCATCAGCCAACCCTTCAGCACTGCCCAGCGTGTGCTGCACAGGGCTTCAGTGCTGATTTAAATGGCTCAGGGCTCCCATTAATGCCATTGCTGCTGTAGCTGCAGTGGTAGTCAGGAGCTCTGGGCCCTTTTAAAATGATTGGGTCCTGGGGCAGCTGTGCCCTTTGCTCCCTGTCAGCACACCTATACAGGGTAGCCTGCAGGGCTAACCTGCTTGCTTGCCTAAAGATATACAGATTTATTATTTCCTTACGGGTCTGAGTATATGTTTATTATAATAAGTTATAGTGGGTTTACAATGGCAGTTTGGCTGCAACGCAAGAGATTTACAGGCCACATGCTGCATGTTGAGCTTAGGCACAGCTAGCACGCACATGCCTGGGACCTTTCATCCAGACTGACCTTACTATCTGCATATATTCAGGACCTTTCCCCTAGATAAAGCAACCTTCAATGGCAGAGGGGCTCCCAGGAATACCCTCAAACTTAGCATGTAAATCATTACTTAGAAAAACCCAAAATAACTCAAGACTGGGCTAAATAACCCAGTAGAGCAGAAATAACAAATCTGATAGACTACGACAAAAGGCTCATTGTAACAAATTGACGTACATGGTAGTAAATTGAGATTAATGATATACTGACATATAGAAAAAAAGATACTTCATTAATAAAGGGAGAAAATACAAATAAGGAGAAAAAGGAAGCATCCTCTACTGAATGTATGTCAAACACAACAACGTCAGCATAACGTATTATAAAAGTGGCATCCCAGCATTGGGGTGCTAGGAGAAGAGGTAGTCCTTGGAAGGTACCAGAATGATGGCCACTGGAAATGATGGGGAAATAGAAAGGTGATGAGGAAAATGATGGCTAACACGTCAGATAGCTCCAGAAGGAATGACAGGAGTATATGGCATGAAAACATAGATGTACATTTCCTATCTATATTATGAAAAAGGGGTGTTTGTGATTATGCTAAATGTATTAAAAAATCATATTGGTAAACATATGAAAGTTCCTACAGTGTGAGTGTTGCAACTGTGCACATCTGGGTTCCCAATCACAGAATAAGTTGAGCAGTGGGCCTGATCTTGGGACAAAGAACCTGTCATCCCTGAAGGTGGTAACTGGAAATTCATAAGCAATCTAAGATAGGGCAAGAACAGTACCTAGTCTGCTATAGGCTGGCACTCATTTTCTCACTTTGGATTATTTTGCATAAAAACAAACTAAAGGCTAGGTTACAATCAAGACAAAGTAGAAGATATCTCTCAAAGTGAGAATAACTTTGATGAAGAATTCAACTAATTAGTTTTTAAAAACGTAATTTCCAGTGATAACAACCACGGGTATCAGTAGCTAAGAGTCAAGAGGTCAGCTGCCTCTCACCCCTCCTTTTCTCCCTTTTCACAGCACTCTTTGGCTACGTCTACACGTGAAGCCTACATCGAAATAGCTTATTTCGATGTTGCGACATCAAAATAGGCTATTTCGATGAATAACGTCTACACGTCCTCCAGGGCCGGCAACGTCGATGTTCAACTTCGACGTTGCTCAGCCCAACGTCGAAATAGGCGCAGCGAGGGAACGTCTACACGTCAAAGTAGCACACATCGAAATAGGGATGCCAGGCACAGCTGCAGACAGGGTCAACGGGTGGACTAGCGCTTCCGGGGCAACAGCTAGCCACTCCCTTAAAGGGCCCCTCCCACATACACTCAGCCTGCACAGCACGCGGTCTGAGGAGCCATAGGCACACAGACCCCGGGCGCCGCAGTCATGGACCCCCAGCAGCAGCAGCAGCAGCAGCTAGAGGTCCACCCAGCCCTCCCGGCAGGAGCAGGGCTTGCCCTGGCCCATGCCATGTGGGAGGCAGCTGAGTACCTCCTTGCCCCAGGGGAGGAGATGCCCCCAGGGCAGCAGGGCTCAACCCCTACCCCTGCAGCACCCCACTCCACCCCCCGCCTCACACACCGGCGGCTGTGGAGCTACCCCACCAGCACCGACTGGTGGGAGCGGCTGGTGCTTGGGGAGTGGGACGACGACCACTGGCTCAGGAACTTCAGGATGACCCGGCAGACATTCCTGGAGCTGTGCCAGTGGCTCACCCCCGCACTCAGGCACCGGGACACTGCCATGCGGCGTGCCCTCCCTGTGGAGAAACAGGTCGGCATCGCTGTCTGGAAGCTGGCCACTCCGGACAGCTACCGATCCGTGGGCCAGCAGTTTGGTGTCGGAAAGGCCACTGTCGGGGCTGTCTTCATGGAGGTAAGAGAACCCACAGGGGGAGGCCAGGGCAGGGCAGGGGGGCCAGGGCAGGGCAGGGCAGGGGGGCCAGGGCAGGGCAGGGCCACGCACATCCTGCTCACCCCTCACTGGGGCTGTCCCATGTGCTTTCTCTGCAGGTCGTGCGTGCCATCAATGCCATGCTCCTGCACAGGCTCGTGAGGCTGGGGGACCCACATGCCACTGTCGCCGCCTTTGCCACCCTGGGCTTCCCCAACTGCTTCGGGGCTCTGGATGGGACTCACATCCCCATCCGCGCCCCGCAGCACAGTGGAGGACGATACCTCAATCGGAAGGGCTACCATTCTGTCGTCCTGCAGGCCTTGGAGGACAGCCGGGGACATTTCCAGGACATTTACGTGGGCTGACCTGGCAGCACCCACGACGCCCGGGTTTTTCAGAACTCAGGCCTGTGCCGTCGGCTGGAGGCGGGGACCTACATCCCCCAGCGGGAGATCCCTCTGGGGGACACCACCATGCCCTTCTGCGTCATCGCAGATGCAGCCTACCCCCTCTGGCCGTGGCTCATGCGCCCCTACACGGGCCATCTCTCCGCTAGCCAGGAGCGCTTCAACGAGCGCCTGAACCGTGCGCGCCAGGTGGTGGAGCGCTCATTTGGCCGCCTCAAGGGACGCTGGCGATGTCTCCTGACCCGCCTGGATGCGGGCCCCAACAACATCCCCCAGATTGTGGGTGCCTGCTGCGCCCTGCACAACCTTGTGGAGAGCAAGGGGGAGACCTTTCTGCAGGGGTGGGCAGCGGAGGCCGGCAGGGCACACGTGCAGCCACCTGCTGCCCCCAGTCGGCAGGTGGACCCAGAGGGGACCCGGGACCGGGAGGCCCTGCGGGCCCACTTCGACCAACAGGCCGCGGGGTGAACTCTGCCCAGGCCCACTACTGCCCGCCCCTTCCTCCCCCACACTCCTGTCCCAACGCCCACACCATGGAGCACCCCACCGCCCCCCCCTCCCACTTGTCCTGGACAAATGACAGCACGAACTTGTGGCTGAATGAAAACTTTTTTTTTTGTCTTTCAGAAACTTTTTTTTTTGGTATGTAAATAAATAAATATGTGAAACACAAACCAAAAAGGAGGGACAAACGTTCAACCAAAGCAAGATGTGCACAAATAAAACAATACAACAACAAAGCAAACAAGTGTGCGCCATCAACAAAAAAGAAAAGCAGGGAGGAGAACGGGGAGAACTATTTACATGGGGGGGACGGGGCAAACGGGGGCACCAAAAAAAACCAGTCAAACTATATACAGCAAGGGGGGGGCCACATCCTGGGCCCCTCGCCCCTAGAGCCCAGCACTGGGCGTGCCCAGCCGGGAGCCCCGCCGTGCCTGCAGTCTGGTCTGCGGCTAGGTGGGAGCGGGCTGGACAGGAAGGTATCGGCGCCGGCGAGTCTCAGGTGGCTCCAGGGGTCCCTCGGCGCTGTGGCCCTTGCGGGTGGGTGGTGGGGCGACGGTGGACGGCCCGGCGACGGCTGCAGCAGCTGGTGGTGGGGCTGCAGGAGCGGGCACGACGGGCGATGGCTCGGCCGGCGCGGCCAGGTACTCAACCAGGCGGTTAAATGTCTGCATGTAGGCCCCCCATGCCTCCTGGCGCCAGGCCAGCGCCCGCTCCTGCAGTTGGAGGTGCTGCTCCGAGACCTCCAGCTGCCGGCGAAGGATGGCCAGCAGCTGGGGGTCCGTCGCCGTCGCCGGTAGTAGGCGCGGGGTCCGCCGTCTTGCCCTCCGCGGGGCCGGTCGTTCCTCAGCCGAGGGGCTGCCCTGGAGCGATGGTCCCGGAGGGCTCTCCGGGACAACTGAGGCCTCGCCGGCGCTCTCTTCCGGTCCTTCGGATGGTGCAGGTGCAGGTGCAGGACACAGGAGAGGAGGGGGGGAAGAAGAATGGAGACAGGCGTTAGTGTGGGCCCCGAGCCGTGGCCTTTGTCCCCCCAGCCCTGTGCTGCAGGTTCCCCATCCCCGTCCCCGGGAGATGCTGCTGTGATGGATGGGGTTCAGGGGTTCCCCTGCCCTGCACCCCGTCCCCTGGTGGGAGCGACTCTCACTTCACCCCGCAGGGTCTGAGAGCAGGAGAGCTTTCTTAGGCCACAGATGGCCAGTTTCTGGCAGGAGTGACAGCACTAGCTGTCGGAAGAGACAGTCCTTCCAACCCGTCGTGGGGAGAAGACCCCAAGGGGGGCCCCTCTGGGATGCAGCTTTCCCCCTCCTCTGGCTGGCTGCCTACCAGCTCTCCCTTCCCCTAGCCTCTACCTGTGGCCCCCGCCCTCGCCCCCCAATTCCAAGCCAGCTCGGCTCCTCCCTCCTGTTTGTTTGGGGCAGAGGTGTCACCTGCCAGCTGTAGCGCCAGGATCCTCCTTTGGCCCTGGGAGCTCTTCGGCTCCTGTGGCTCATATGTAGCCTGAGTCTCCCTTTGGCACTCCCCCCACTCCATCACATGCTGCTGCTGCGGGGTGTCCCACCCCCTCCGCCCGGCAGCCCCTCGAGGTTCCGCTCCCCCCTGGCCTGAGGATGGGGCATGGCACTGTCATGCAGGGGGTGGGGGGGCAGGGGCTGATGGCTGCAGTGCTGTGAGGGCCATGGCCCTGGTGTCCTTGGGGCCACGGCCATGTGAGCGTGTGGGGGGCCCTGGACACATCTCTGTTACCCCCGCCCCTCAAGCCCAGGGGTGTCCACCAGAGAGGGGTACCTACCTGTGGGTCCGCTCCCACAGTCCGGAGATCCCCAGGGGTCGGAGGCCCTGCTGCTGCTCCGGGATGGCAGGAGGAGGATCTGCAGGCTGGATTCTGCGGAGAAGGAGCCCCCCTCCTCCTCCTCCTGCCGCGATGTCCCGGGGATGGCCTCCGGGGAGGGCCCCCGGGGTGCGGGGCTTGCCTCCGGGTCGGACTCCGGCTGCAGGGCCTGCTGGGCCTCGTCAGCCGAGGTGTCAAGGGCGGCCGGAGGGGAGGAGGTGTGCCGGGAGCCCAGGATGTCCCTGAGCTCCCTGTAAAAGGGGCAAGTGACGGGGGCGGCCCCAGATCGGCTGGCCGCATCCCGGGCCCGGGCATAACCCTGCCGCAGCTCCTTCACCTTACTCCGGACATGGTCCGGAGTGCGGGCAGGGTGACCCCGGGCAGCCAGGCCGTCGGCCAGCCGAGTGAACGCATCCGCGTTCCGCCTCTTGCTCCCCATTACCTGGAGCACCTCCTCCTTGCTCCAGAGCCCCAGCAGGTCCCGCAGCTCGGCCTCCGTCCAGGAGGGGCCCCGCTGCCGCTTCCCAGACTGGCTGGTCTTCTGGCTCGGCTGGCTGCCCTGGCTCCCCTTGGGGGGGGTCCCCTGGGGGCGCTGGGGGGGCTGCTGGCTCGCCATTGCCGCTGGCTGGCTGAGGGCTGTGCAGGCTCGCCGCGTGTGCAGGCAGGAGCCTGCACGTTGCCTCAGCTTCCTGCACGGGAAGGGAGGGGTGGGGACCTTTAAGGGGCCGCTCCACGCGGCCACCAGTGAGCTGAGGGGCTGGAGAGAGCGTCTCTCAACCCCCCAGCTGATGGCTGCCATGGAGGACCCGGCAATTTCGACGTTGCGGGACGCGGATCGGCTACACTGTCCCTACTTCGACGTTCAACGTCGAAGTAGGGCGCTATTCCGATCCCCTCATGGGGTTAGCGACTTCGACGTCTCTCCGCCTAACGTCGAAGTTAACTTCGAAATAGCACCCGACGCGTGTAGCCGTGACGGGCGCTATTTCGAAGTTAGTGCCGCTACTTCGAAGTAGCGTACACGTGTAGACACAGCTTATGTGTTCCACTTCCTTCCCTGGCCCATAGATTTTGCAGGATAAAACATAGTTACTTATAGGCCATGTCTACACTAGCCCCAAACTTCGAAATGGCCACGCAAATGGCCATTTCGAAGTTTACTAATGAAGCACTGAAATACATATTCAGCACTTCATTAGCATGCGGGCGGCCGGAGCACTTCGAAATTGATGCACCTCGCCGCCGTACGGCTCATCCCAACGGGGCTCCTTTTCGAAAGGACGCCACCTACTTCGAAGTCCCCTTATTCCCATCAGCTCAAGGCATCTGAGGGATACAATGTACAACACGGCCTTGTCGGTGTTTGGAAGAAGAGCTGGAAACACAAATGACTGGTTCGAAGCTAACTCCGATGAGATGATTCCGGCCATCGAAAAAAAGCACGCTGCGCTCCTGGAGTACAAACATTTGCCGAGCCAGAACACCCTGCAAGTGCTCAGAGCAGCCAGAAAAACAGTACAGCAGATGGCCAGGCACTGTGCCAACAACTACTGGCTCGAACTATGCAGCAGCATCCAGACCAGTGCTGACTTTGGTAACCTCAGGGGAATGTACGAGAGCGTCAAGAAGGCATTAGTACCCACCCAGAATAAGATGGCACCTCTGAAATTCAAATCTGGTGAAGTCATCACTGACAAAGCCAAACAAATGGAGCACTGGGTCGAGCACTACTCCGAGCTGCACTCACGCGAGAACATTGTGGTCGACTCAGCCCTCGATGCCGTTGACCTCCTACCAGTAATGGACGAACTGGACCAGGAACCAACTGTGGATGAACTGAAGAAAGCCATTGACAACATTGCAGTAGGAAAGGCCCTGGTCCAGGATGGGATACCACCAGAGGTAATCAAGTGTGCCACGGACACCCTCCAGGAACCCCTACATGAGCTACTGTGCCTGTGCTGGAGAGAGGGAGAGGTTCCACAGGACATGTGCAACACTAACATCATAACCTTGTATAAGAACAAAGGAGACAGAAGCGACTGCAACAATTACCGTGGAATCTCCCTCCTAAGCATCACTGGTAAACTGTTCGCTCGTGTCATCCTCGGCAGACTCCAGAAGATTGCTGACAGGGTGTATCCTGAATCATAGTGTGGATTCTGCGCAGAGAGATCTACCGTTGACATGGTCTTCTCTCTGAGGCAGCTGCAGGAGAAATGCAGGGAGCAGAGGAAGCCACTCTATATTGCCTTCATCGACCTAACCAAGGCCTTCGACTTGGTCAGCAGGGATGGACTGTTCAAACTGCTCCACAAGATAGGCTGTCCACCACGGTTACTCAGGATGATCCAGTCTTTCCACGAAGACATGAGAGGAACTGTCCAATATGATGGCACATTATCGGATGCTTTCAGCATCAGGAGCGGCGTCAAACAAGGATGCGTGCTTGCTCCGACATTGTTCAGGATCTTCTTCGCATTCCTCCTTAAACACGCCTTTGGATCTTCAACAGAGGGCATCTTTTTGCACACAAGATCTGACGCAAAACTGTTTAATCTTGCAAGGCTGAAAGCTAAATCTAAGCTGGGGGAAGTCGTCATCAGAGATATGCTGTTTGCAGATGACGCTGCTGTCATGTCACATACAGAAGACCAGCTTCAGAAGCTGCTGGATCAGTTCTCCAAAGCATGCAAGGACTTTGGGCTCTCCATCAGCCTAGAGAAGACAAATGTACTTGCTCAGGACGTTGCTGTTTCTCCATCAATCAGCACTGACAACTATACGTTAGAGGTCGTCCATGAGTTCGTTTACCTCGGGTCCACCATCACTGACACCCTGTCATCGGAGACTGAGCTAAATAGGAGGATTGGTAAAGCAGCCACAACTCTGTCCAGACTCAGCAACAGAGTGTGGAATAACAACAAGCTGTACACTCACACCAAAATGCAAGTCTACAGAGCCTGCACCCTCCTTTACGGCAGCAAGACTTGGACCCTGTACACCCGCCAGGAAAAGAGGCTGAACGTCTTCCACTTACACTGCCTCAGGTGCATCCTTGGAATATTGTGGAAGGACAGAGTGTCCTACACTACCGTCCTTGAGCAAGCTGGAATCCCAACCATGCACACCCTCTTCAGGCAGCGTTTATGTTCCTTTCTATTTTCCTCACTAGGATTTGACTTCCACTTTTTAAAAGCTGCCCTTTTCTCTCTCACTGCCTTTTTAACATGGCTGTTTAGCCATGGTGGTTCTTTGTTAGGTCTCTTACTGTGTTTTTTTATTTGGGGTATACATTTAAGTTGGGCCTCTAGTATGGTGTCTTTAAACAGTTTCCATGCAGCTTCCAGGGATTTTAGTTTAATTATTCTACCTTTTAGTTTCTGTTTAACTAGCTTCCTCATTTTAGTGTAATTCCCCTTTTTGAAATTAAATGCCAGAGTGTTTGACCGCTGCGGTGTTCTTCCCAACACAGGAATATTAAAAGTTATTATATTGTGGTCACTATTTCAAAGCGGTCCAGTAACAGTTACCTCTTGGACCAGATCCTGCGTTCCAGTCAAGACTAGATCGAGAATTGATTCTCCCCTTGTGGGTTCCTGTACTAGCTGCTCCAAGAAGCAGTCATTTAAGGCATCAAGAAATTTAATCTCTGACTCCCGTCCTGAGGTGACATGCACCCAATCAATATGGGGATAATTGAAATCTCCTATTATTACTGTGTTTTTTATTTTGATAGCCTCTCTAATCTCCCTTAACATTTCAGCATCACTATCACTGTCCTGGTTAGGTGGTCGGTAATATATTCCTAATGCCATATTCATATTAGAGGAATGAATTGTTATCCATAATGATTCTATGGAACATTTTGATTCCTTTAGGATTTTTACTTCATTTGATTCTATATTATCCTTCACATATAGTACCACTCCGCCACCCGCACGACCTGTTCTGTCTTTCTGATATAATTTATATCCCGGTATGATAGTGTCCCACTGATTGTCCTCATTCCACCATGTTTCTGAGATGCCTATTATGTCAACTTCCTCCTTTGATATGAGGTACTCCAGTTCACCCATCTTATTAGACAGACTCCTAGCATTAGTGTAAAAGCACGTTAAAAAACTACCACTATTTATATGTCCGCCTTTCACAGACGCCTTGGATTTTTTTATATGAGATTGTTTCACATCTGACCTTGCCCATATATTATTTCCCACGTTCCCTATCTGACTAACTTCTAGGGAATCCCTATCTATGGAGCCTCGTGTAAGAGAAGTCTCCGTCCGATCCAGGTGCTCCCCCGCACCAATCGGCTTTCCCCCACCTCTTAGTTTAAAAACTGCTCTACGACCTTTTTAATGTTTAATGCCAGCAGTCTGGATCCACCTTGATTTAGGTGGAGCCCATCATTCCTGTATAGGCTCCCCCTACCCCAAAAGTGTCCCCAGTTCCTAATAAATCTAAACCCCTCTTCCCTACACCATCGTCTCATCCACGCATTGAGACTCTGAAGTTCTGCCTGTCTATCTGGCCCTGCGCGTGGAACTGGAAGCATTTCAGAGAATGCCACCATAGATGTTCTGGATTTCAGTCTCTTTCCTAGTAACCTCAATTTGGCCTCCAGAACATCTCTTCTACCCTTCCCTATGTCATTGGTACCAACATGTACCACGACCACCGGCTCCTCCCCAGCACTGCCCATAAGTCTGTCTAGATGCCTCGAGAGACCCGCAACCTTTGCACCAGGCAGGCAAGTCACCATACGGTTCTCCCGGTCATCACAAATCCAACTATCTATATTTCTAATGATCGAATCCCCCACTACTAAAACCTGCTTCTTCCTAACAGCTGGCGCTCCCTCCCCCGGAGAAGTATCCTCGGCACAAGAGGATACAATAGCACCCTCTGGAAGGAGGGTCCCAACTATGGGATGGTTTCCCTCTGCTTCCATTGACTGCTCTCCTTCCCTGAGCCTTTCATCCTCCGTAACAGCATCAGGACTGTCAGACTGGAGGTGGGACAGCCCTGCTATGTCCCGGAAAGTCTCATCAACAAACACCTCTGCCTTCCTTAGTTCCTCCAGTTCAGCCACCCTGGCCTCCAAAGCACGCACTCGGTCTCTGAGGGCCAGGAGCTCCTTGCATTGAGCGCACACATACGCCACCCACCCGCAGGGTAGGTAGTCATACATACTGCACTCGACACAATAAACAGGATAGCCCCCACTCTGCTGCTGGGCTTCTGCCTCCATTTCCTACTCTAATTATATATGAGGGTTAATTAAATGTTTCAGATAGAGGTTGTTATAAAGGATTTACGTTTAAGGGCAATAGAAGTCACTGGCTCCCTCCAAGCTCCCCCTCTAAACTCCCCTCTCAAAACTCCCTCCTGTTAGCACGCACCCTGTTCGCGAGCACCCGGTCGCAAAGCTCCCTGGTCGCTTACTAGCGGGGTTTAAGTGCTCGGCCTCCCTGATAGCTCCTCCCTCTGCCTACAGCTCAGCCAATCAGCACACGGCGTTTCAATTCAAACCTAATCAAGAGTGGTATTGCCACTCTCACTTCTGTGCTGCTGCCTGCAGAACTGGGCCCTCAGTCAGCAGCTGCCATGCTTCAGCCGTTGAGCGCTGAAGGCAACAGCACAGAAATAAGGTGGCACAGTATGGTATTCACAATCTTCTGTAGTGGAGTGCTGCTTCCAAGATGGGTGCCTAGCAAATGGCCGTCATTCTCCAGCCACCCAGCTCCAAAAGCAGAGTAAAAATAAGGGTGGCAACACTACAGTCGCACTAAAAGAAACCTGCAACCTCCTGAAATTCCCTTTTGGATCAGGAGTCCCAATCTGAGAATTACTGGTCTCCCCATGGATTCTGTATAGTATAGGGAAAAGGCATACAGATTTCATGGTCCATGACGTATGTTTCATGGCCGTGAATTTGGCAGCGCCCTATTTGTGAACTTCAGTGCATATTATACTACATCTTATGTACACAAGATTAAAAATATATTGCATGCAGCCACTTTTTTTTAAAAAAAAAAAGGATACATCACTTGTTTCTAATCATGGCAGCTTCAAGGTTACATAACTTAAAATGACATAATTCTGAAAACTTCATCTACATCTATGGATTGCAGTTAACCGTTGGGTGCAACACTAAATAGGCTCTTTATTAAAAAAAATAGTCTCAGAGTATATAGTTAATAGGCTCTTCATTCTACCCTAAGTTACAGCTGCATAACTCCTGCACCGTCAGATCTACCATCAGTATGCAAATAGAATAAAGTTAATGGGATCACTTAAGTGTACTGAGGGCAGAGTTTGGTATGTTTTGAAGCTTAAAACCGTAACACCAACATAACACTCCACAGTTAATCTTCTTGTCAAACCTTGTGAGTGACAAATATCTAACTCAAAATGTACAATCCTTCAAGCACAGTGATGAGAAAGATACATATTACCTCACATAGGATTTTAAACTGTGCTACTCTCTCAACTGTTTAAATGTTAACAACTGCACTGCATAATAATTCACAGTGAAGACTAAAACAGGGCGAACAGAGGTACAGTAGGGACACTATGATTACCCAGACTGAACTTCAGCCAGGCCTTTGAGGTTATGGGATTTTATAATGCTCAAGCTATCTGTTTTAAGTTTCACCTGAAAGTTGGATTACATAATAATCAGTCTTAGCATTAATATATTTGCCAATAAAAGAGGGAAATAAGTCAGAGGGTGCTGGGAAAATAAAAGACGACGGAAGATGAAAACTTCTTTGCAATTCTCTGAAATTATGTTTTCCTAATTAATGCACATATTTACAATCTTCACTTAGGTTGATTTTTCACTAGCTGGCAATTCATCTAATAGATTTACCATAGCCTGCATCTTGAAAACTGTCTTCCCCCTTATTCAAAAAAAAAAAATTAAGCATTACGTTTATTATTGTTGTACTCTAAGACAACAAAAACAATGTCCCATTGTTTTAGGGTATTGTAAAAACATAGAGACCATTCCTGACCCAACAAGCTCACAATTTAAATAGACAAGACTAGTGCTTTTTTTGTGCCAGTACTGAGTACAGGCACCTTGCCAGCCCCAACTGCAGGAGCCCTGGCTGAGTGATGGGGAGCTGGATGAGGTGCGGAACACCACCGGCAGCCTCAGCCAAGGGAACCCTGGGGGAGGCGGTGGGTGGGAGCCAGCTGAGTACCAGCTCCTCTTATTTTTATTTAAAAAAAAAAAGGACTGGAAAAGACAAGGAAGGGGAGAAAGGGATATAAATACAAGCAGAGTGAACAAGACCATGTTGTGTTAATCGCGTGTTTTTCTTCTCTTTTTTCAAATCCTTTCCATGGATTAAATTAAGCAGGGATTAGCAAAATGGAAAGAAAGGAAGGGACAGCAACAAGGGTTAGGCCTGGTGTACATTAGGGATCAAAGTTGAGGGTCTCTGAGTTAAGCTTAGAGGCGGAAACAACAGAGGTGATGTTGTAGTTGGTGTCTGCTACAGACCGCCAGATCAGAAAGATGAGGTAGATGAGGATTTCTTCAGACAGCTAAGAGAAGGTTCCAAATCACAGGCCCTGGTTCTCACGGGAGACTTTAATCATCCAGACATTTGTTGGGAGACCCATACAGGAGCACACAGACAATCCAGGAAGTTTTTGGAGAATGCTGGGGATAACTTCTGGGTACAAATGCCAAAGGAACCAACCAGGAGCACTGCACAACTTGACCTGCTGCTCACAAACAGGGAACAGCTAGTAGATGAAATAGAAGTGCGTGGCAACCTGGGCTACTGCGACCATGAGATAGTAGATTTCAGGATCCTGACAAAAGGAAGGTTGAGCAGTAACATACAGACCCTTGATTTCAAAAGAGCAGACTTTGACTCCCTGAGAGAACTGATAAGCAGGATACCTTGGGAAAAAAGATAAAGGGGAACAGAGTTCAAGAGAACTGGCAGCATTTTAAAGAAGTCTTACTAAAGGCACAGGCACAAATCATCCCACTGCATAGTAAGAAATGCAAATATGGTAGGCAACCAGCTTGGCTTAACAGAGAAATCTTTGGTCAGCTTAAACTCAAAAAGAACGCATACAAGAAATGGAAATGTGGACAGTTGACTAAGGAAGAGTATAAACGTACGGCTGGAGAATGCCAGAGAGTAATCAGGAAAGTGAAAGCACAATTGGAACTGCAGCTGGCAAGGGATGTGACAGGTAACAAGAAGGGTTTCTGCAGGCATGTTAACAATAAGCGGGTTATCAAAGAAGGTGTGGGGCCATTACTGCATGAGAGAGGTAACCTAGTGACAGATGATGTGACAAAAGTTGATGTACTCAATGCTTTTTTTTTTGCCTCCATCTTCACAGACAAAGGCAGCTTCAACATTACAGTACTAGATAATGCAGTATGGGAAGCTGGAGGGCAGCCATCAGTGGGAAAGGAACGAGTTATGAGCTATCTAGACAAACTAGATGTTCACAAATCCATGGGTCTGGATTTAATGCACCAAGGGGTACTGGGGGAATTGGCAGGTGTCATTGCCAAGCCTTTGGCCATTATCTTTGAAGACTCTTGGAGATCAGGAGAGATCCCGGATGATGGGAAAAAGGCAACTGTAGTGCCCATCTTTAAAAGAGGAAAGAAAGACAATCAGGGAACTATAGACCTGTCAGACTTACCTCAGTATCTGGAAAAATAATGGAAGGGATCCTCAAAGAATCACCAAGGGCAACTCCTGCCTGACCAATCTGATTATCTTCTGTGAATAGGCTCTTTGGACATGGGGAAGTCAGTGGATGTGATACACCTTGACTTCAGCAAAGCTTTTCATACAGTCTCCCACAACATTCTTGCCCATAAGTAAAGGAAATATGGATTGGATCCATGGACTAAAAGATGGATAGAAAGCTGGCTTGATGATCAGGTCCAACGGGTAGTGGTCAATGGCTCAATACCTGGATGGTGGTCGGTGTCAAGCAGAGTGCCCCAAGGCTTGGTTCTGGGGCCAGTGTTGTTCAACATCTGTATTAATGGATGAGGGACTGGATTGGACCCTCAGCAAGTTTGCAGACATCACTAAGCTAAGGGGAGAGGTAGATATGTTGGAGGGTAGAGATAGGATCCAGACTGACCTGGATAAATTGGAGTATTGGGCCAAAACAAATCTGATGTGATTCAACAAAGAGAAATGTAGAGTCCTGCACTTGGAATGGAAGAATCTCAAGCATTGTTATAGGCTGGGAAAAGACTGCCTAAGCAGCAGTTCAGTGGAAAGGGCCTTTGGGATTACAGTGGATGAAAGGCTGGATATGAGTAAACAGTGTGCCCTTGTAGCCAAGAAGGTCAATGGCATATTTGGGTGCATTAGGAGAAGCACTGTGAGCAGATCTAGAGAGGTTGTTGTTCCCCTCTTTTTGGCACTGGTGAGGCCACATCTGGAATATCGTGCCCAATTTTGAGCCCCCAGTATAAAAAAGAATGTGGATGAGTAGGTTCAGCGGAGGGCAACAAAAATGATTAAGGGGCTGGAGCACAAGACCTATGAGGATAGGCTGAGGGATTTGTGCTTGTTTAGTTTACGGAAGAGAAGACTGAGGGGTGATTTAATAGCAGCCTTCAACTTTCTGAAGGGGAGCTCTAAAGAGGATGGAGAGAAACAGTTCTTAGTGGCCTCAGATAGCAGAACAAGGAGCAATGCTCTGATATTACAGAAGGAGAGGTGTAGTCTGGATATTAGGAAAAACTACTTCACAGGAGAGTGGTGAAGCACTGAAATGCGTTGCCTAGAGAGGTGGTGGATTCTCCATCCCTAGAGGTTTTTAAGTCATGGCTTGACAAGGTCCTAGGTGGGATGACTTAGTGGGGGTTGATCCTGCTTGAAGCAAGGGGCTGGACTAGATGACCTCCTGAGGTCCCTTCCAGCCCTATGATTCTAAGCTGATCGCAGATAAGCAATTCTGGCCACGCCATTTGCATAGCTAGAAACAATGTATCAGGATTGACTTTGTTCCCTGGTGTAGATCAGGGACCTTCAGGCTCGCACCAACATCCCTTATTCCCTGCTTCCGCGCAGAGTACCAGGGTCAATGGGCAAGCCCAGAGAGATCAATTTTGCTGCGTCGTCACACATGCAACAGATTGATTCCCAGAAGACTGATCACAGCACAATGACCCCACCCCATGTAAGTACAGACATACCCTTAGAGACAGTGAAGGAGGGGCAAGAGGAATTAGAGCAAACGGGCAGTTTGCACAGGGGAGAGCATGTTCAGAGTGGCAACTGCAGAGAACAGAATGGTGTGTTGGTTTGCTCAAATTGTTTTCTGAAGCTGCTGTGCCAGCTTCAATCTCAGGATGGCTCCACCATGCACTTTCTTCCTGGAAGGCCATGTGTCTGGGGGCAGAGGAAATGTCACATGGATTCTAGTGCCTCCAGAGAGTTGGGTCCCCTCACACACCTTACGGCAGCGGTGGCAATAAGCTGCCTGTAGGCCAGATGTGGCTGTGGTTTGCCATTCCTGGCCAATGGGAGCTGTGGGAAGTAGTGGCCTAGTCCACCAGGGGCTAACCCTGGATAACTGCACCCAGGTCATGTGCTGCTTATTGCCCATCCTTGGCATAGGGCCCTGGAGATTCTAGTGGGGGGCAGGTCTGGGCCCCATTTTATTCCTCTCTCTCCCCTTAATGAACACAACACCTCAACAGTGCCCTCAGCGGGGATAAAGCAGAATAACTTTTCAGAAAAAAATAAACTCAGGTAAGTCTTATTTTAGGTGGTTAGAAGAGCTCTTCCTACTAGCACCGTATTTCAGACAATTTCAGCTTGCAGTGTGGCACATCAAAGTGAAGCACACAGTAGAGAGGCATTCAAAGCTTGGAGAAAGCCAGAATTAAGACTCCCTGTGCATAAGCAGCCTTAACTCCTGAGTGGTTGAGCCTGCAGTCTTTTATAGGGAGCCAAAATGACCTCCCCACCACAGTCACCCAGATGACTGGGACCTTTTGATCCATAGCACAGACCTCTGTTACTTGAGATAAATGAATAACTGGTAGCAACAGCACACCATTATCACTGTGCAGACCAGCATAATGGAGGAAGAGACATTTTGACAACATATTTCATAGCTACCTGTTCACAGCTAAAATAATGGGTTCTTTTTGAGATTCTGAAGGGAAGTGTTTCCCTAGGGGTTGTAAGCCAGTCTTCCCATCACCATCCCCAGCTCCCGCTTCTCCCTCAATACTCAGCTCCTGTCCCTTAGTGTCCAACTCTTCACCCACACTTCCGTTCCCCATCTGCTCCTATTTTCCCCCTTTCCACCAATCTTTCTAGGATAACTTTGCATTGTCTCCCAACCTTCCTCAAACCTTGGCATTCATGTCAGGCCATATCCTTCACTGAAAATACAGGACAGACAGTCTCCTTGCTGTCAGTTCAGCAGACAGGAGGAACAACTCTAGGGAATACCCTGCTCAGCCCCAAAACCCAGGATGCATGCAGTTTTATGAACAGGGAAGGAGGACTAGGGGAGAGGAGGAGCAGCATGGTCATTACCGAGGGAATCTTGAAGAATTTAGCTACCAAACTCTAATACACCTTTATAGAGCACATATGAATTGCAACTTTCAGATACTTGTAACAGCCACATTTGGAGGGATTTTCACAAATACAGCAAAAAGGCATATGGCTGAAACCAGAGCACACCACTCCCAGATTAGAGTATTTGCTCAAAAATCACACAGGCACCAGATTTCCCCAACAAAATAGGTGTATGATATTTTTAATATGGGCAAAACAACTCATTTTCCCCAATCTCTTTCTTGATATGACTGAATTGTTGTTGCAATTTTACAAATATTCAACTTGAGGCAAACAGCAAGATTAGAAAATTTCAGCATGGTTAAAGTCTGATACAGTTACAAGCAACTGTAAATACACAACCTTCCTTAAGATACCAGCACCACCTGTAAACTGCCATTAAATCTTCAGTTTGAGTTTTTAACTAATCTCAACCTCAGTCTTTTTTTTCACCTATGCCAGTTCATTTTCTATACTGTTCTAGGATTTTTGGGGCAGCTTTCTTCAAGTGGAAAAGATTCTCCCTAATTGCACTAGTGTAAATCTAAAGTAAGTACATTGATTTCAATGAGCATACAGTTTAAGAGAAGAGAATCTGCCATCTGTTTTCTTGGTATGTACTCCTTCATTACACATTTCATTAAAACTTTAGACACATGTATTCTTGAAGTCTTAGCCAAAATTGTCTATCTGCTTTTCATTACTTCCTCTGCAGATTCCTCCCTAATGACCTATACACAGCTGAAAGTTGTCCTAGTAAACTGCAGCTTCCTGTAGTTCTAGGGTCCTTAAAGACAATGAGGAAGTGAAGAGCTGTGCATTCAGTTTGCAGTAATTTTACCTGCTACAAATCTGTACAGAAATCACTACAAGAAAGGAATTTGTTATGCATATAGAGTCTTAGGGTCACCAAAGCCATTATTTTCCTACCATTTACACTGGGCAATGCTCTTTCGAAATATTGTCCTATTTACCCTTACAATGATCCTTCAGATAAGTACAGCCTTTCAAATCTGTGGCTATCCATGGCTCATTTTCGCAAATGTAGATACCAATTTTGCATCCACACTGGACTCTACAGATAAGTCCAGTAACTAACATTCACATTTTACAGGCTGAGGAACTGAAGCAGAGAGATGAAGAGAGCCAGGATTCAAACTCAGGAGTTTTTGGACCCCGCTTTTGTGCTCTGATTACTAGACCTAGCTTCCATTCCACAAGCTTGTTAACAAGCACAATGAGCAAAATAAAAAACAAACGAGAGGGAATATTCATTGGTAAAAACCTACGTCTGCAGTTTTACATGGCCCCACAGGATGCCAACATGTTTATGGCTGACCTGGAACAACGCTTTCTCAGTTCTCGTCCCCTAGCGCCCCTCCTCTACCTGCGCTACATTGATGACATCTTCATCATCTGGACCCATGGGAAGGAGGCTTTTGAAGAGTTTCACCGTGATTTCAACAGTTTCCACCCCACCATCAACCTTAGCCTGGACCAGTCCACACAAGAAATTCACTTCCTGGACACTACTGTGCAGATAAGTGACAGTCACATAAATACCACCTTATACCCTAAACCCACGGACCTCTATGCTTATCTACACACCTCCAGCTTCCATCCAGGGCACACTACACGATCCATTGTTTACAGCCAAGCACTGAGGTACAACCGTATTTGCTCTGATCCATCAGACAGAGACAAACATCTATAAGACCTTTTCCAAGCTTTCCGCAAACTACAATACCCACCTAAGGAAGTGAGGAAACAGACTGATAGAGCCAGACAGGTACCCAGAAGCCACCTGCTACAAGACAGGTCTCGCAAGGAAAACAAGAGAACACCACTGGCCGTCACGTACAGCCCCCACCCAAGGCCTCCCCAGTGCATCATCAGTGATCTGCAACCCATCCTGTGCAATGATCTTCCACTCTCACAGACTTTGGGAGGCAGGCCTGTCCTCGCCTACAGCCAGCCTGCCAACCTTAAACAAATCCTCACCAGCCACTGCAAGTCACAAACCAGTGACTCTAGGCCTGGAACCAGCCCCCGCAACAGTCCTCGCTGCCAATTCTGCTCACATATCTACACCAGTGACATCACCACAGGACCTAACACCAACTACACCAGCAGGGGCTCCTTTACCTGCACATCTACTCATATAATATATGCCATCATGTGCCAGCAATGCCCCACTGCAATTTACATTGGCCAAACTGGACAGTCTCTCTGTAAAAGAATAAATGGACATAAATCAGACATCAGGAACGGTAATGTACAGAAGCCTGTGGTGGGAAACTTCAATCTCCCTGGACACTCAGTGGCAGATTTAAGGGTGATAGTCCTGAAACGAAAAAAAATTTCAAAAATCAAATGGAGAGAGAAATCTCTGAGCTGCAATTTATTTGCAAATTTGACTCCATTAACCATGGATTAAACAGAGACTAGGAGTGGCTCGCAGCTTACAAAGGCAGTTTCTCTGCTCTGGGTGCTAATATCTCCCCATTGGACTCTGACAAAGGCTCACATCCCCCCATCTGATCTGACTTGTTTTTTCCTCTTTTGATAAGTACTGTTGATACTGGGCCATTTCCACCTTGCTGAATAGACAAAAGCAGTATAGTTGATTTCATCTAAGCAAACAACTTCAAGAACTCCTCTGCAATTCGAAGTCTGCACTTTGAAATTCGCGTGGCCACCATTATCCTAATGAGGCACTGAATATGTATGCTAGCACCTCCTTAGCCTGCTTCCAATTGCCTCATTACCATGCCACCTCTGACAGGAGAGTGAGAGTGTAGAAGCAGCCTTGCTCTCCAACCTAGGGGTGGAAGAAACAAACTTTCTAACTGGTACAAATCATTGTTTATGCACTGTTCGTAACATAGAGGTTACAAAAAGTAGGGTGTGATGTTACTTATTAAGGACTGTCTTGTATTCATGAGAAGTATTGATTTTGTAACTGAATTGGAAAAAAATGGCTCTTCTTTCTATGTTGGCTGTGGACCCCTGGCCATGGCAATCTGTACTGGCTGCTGGTGACAACAGCTTGATACTCTCCCAGTCTTTTACAATGTAGCAGGAGATCCCCATACCTCTACTTCATTTTCCCAGGAAGCAAAAGAGCGAACGTGTGCCTGTGGTCCCTTTCTGAATCTCTAACAGAAGGCACTGGCTTGGGGCTAGACAATGGGTCCCCAGAAGCTCCGCCCTTCTTCAATGTTTGGGATCCACAGGGGCCAGATAAATGTGTTCCTTCTGGAGGACTCAGTCTATGATATGAGCAGGATGCCCCTGTGGCAGAGCAGAAGCTGTTAGAGAGGTGATAGCTGTGGAAGACCCTACTTATCACACACTCTGGAATTAGCAGTGTGAAATGCCCTTCCTCCATATCCCCTGGGGAAGTGGAAGAGGAGGGGCCAGTGGCGGCTGAACTCCCCAGGCAGATCTTTGGCTGCTGGTGCGGCCTAAAGGAACTCAGGGATAACCTTGTCTCTGATCTACTGCCCTTCTGATTTAACTGAATATAGAGGGGGGCGGGTCTGTTTGCCCAAGATCCAGTCTTCCTGCAAACCTGCCTGGTTCCTTTCCTGCTGGGGAAGGGGGCCAAATATAACACCAATATGTCTCACTCTCCCCTAAAAGCTGTGTGAGGGTCCCATCATTACCAGCACACTACACACGTTCTGTGATTGCTGTCTCCTCTGTAAACACTTGGAAATCTCTTCCATATGTCTAAGGCTCACAGCCAAATACTACTCTTTGCTACAATACTAACCCTGATGTACCTTCTCCTCCAGTGAATTAGTGTAGCTCTCCATTGGTCTAAAGATGTGATCACACAGTAGAAACTGATCACTTTTTCTTCTGAAGCTCTACTTGTTTTTCTGCAATATTTTCACTATACACTTCTACTCATAGTGGAAAAGTTACAATCCACATACTCTTCCTAAATCTGTCTCTCCTAATTGCTAACTGACATTTCAACATGCTGGACTCCCACAAACCATTAGGATACTCCCCACAGATTAACTAGCATGGTAGGAAAATTCTGGTAATCCCAGTATTCCCTCTATTCAACTGTGCAATCCACAAATATTTGTTAACACAGCCACTCCACGGACATCTAATTGTTAAATGAGATAAAATGGGATAAATATAATGACCCCAAATAGACAGTCAAGCTATTGTAACCTGTAATGATTAGGACCATTAGTTGAGAATGCTAAATTACTCTTATGTTAATGTTCAGTTACCAGCAAAAAAAGCTAAATGACAAGTTGGAGAACACATTGCATGCAGTGTGTACCCCAGAGAAATGTGAGTGCTCTTTAGCCATTATTAATACTGTGTCTTAGTCTGTCAATGGTGTGGCATTTTCTATACTAATTGTTTTGTTTAAATGTTTCTGAGGGGAAGACCACTGAAACTCTCCAGACAGGAAGTAAAAGGTCTTTTCTAACGCTCCAGTCACCTAACAGCTTCCACTTTGCATTTAAGAGACAATGACAGAGCTAGAAGTGGTTTTAGCCCAATCTCCCAGATAGTCCCCAAACTGGTTTGAAAAGAGGGTGGAAGGAGACAATGTGACCAGGATCTGTCTACACTTATGGGAGAAAAAAAAACCCAGGAAGACAAAGAGCTGTGGTTGATATATGAACATAGACTCTCTCAACAGGGCAGTCAGAAAGAGCCAGACGAGGAGAAACATGCTCACAAAGGAACTCGTTGAGGTATATGGTTAAGCTAAACCTGCTTGCTTTGCCAAAACAAGAAGTATGTTAGTAAAACAGACATGTACAAATTATTTGGAATTTAAACTTCTCACTAATGCTTTGTTCCGTATGCTCAAAATAAATATACTTAAGAAGCCTATTCATCATTCTCAGTAGTCGGATTCCAAAAGGAAGGTGCAAGCTGACACCTGGACCAAGCAGGTACCCAAACCAAGAAGGGTGATAAGCAATCAGAACCCAGAGATTAGTGTACCCAAGTTCTGCTGTAAAAGTGGAAGAATTGAGAGCTTCTGCCTTAAAATGGATAAAGACTTATCACAGAATCCAGAAGGCTGACAGAAGTTGCAACCAGCCTTCTATCAGTTTCAATACCATATTGTTTATATTTCTTTTCTTTCATTCTTTATGACCTAAGTACATATGTATGCATAGTGGCTGGTTCCTAATTTCCTCAAATCCTAGATACTAATGTCAGGGGCACTTTAAAAATACTATAGATAAAATGAGATTAGACAGCTATAATTATCCATCATCTGATGTCATCTACCTCCTGAACAATGAAACATCTATGCATCAAGCCACACTAAATATCTGAATTTTCCACACAAACTCTCTTCATAACATCTGAAACACAATACAGGACTTTGTGCAGTACAAAGATTAATAGCTTTGGAAATATACTTGGCACTGATGTTTGTAATATACCGTACTGTAGCTTTAGAATGAATTCCCTACTTTTAAAACCACCCATCTGATAAAGCAATTAAATCTTAGGAACGTATATAAAAGTGCTTAGATCTTACTGTCTATCCCATGCTAGCTGGAATTCAGTAAGAAAAATTCCTTGCAAACAGTAATTTAATATTACTCTGTTATTATCAGTAATATTTCAATATTGAACAACTGAAAAGTGGTAATACCCTAATTGAGGGTTGTAATCTATTCCCTACAATCTCTGGGGACCATCAGTAAATCTTTCAGTTATGCATACCCTTCCAGTTTAGAAAGTTACAAAATACTGGCAAACATTAGCTCCAATATAGGGTCCCAGGACTCCCAGATGAGTGTGAGGCCTAATAACTTACAAAGACATATTTTTCTTTCCTCTTTATTCAACATTTCCAACACAGCATCCATAATAAGTGGTTTTGCTTAAGCTTTAACTCTCTAGTTGATCAGACTCACACATGTGCATTGTGCAAGTTGGATCCAGCTCAGCTCTTTCAAATCTAGCTCCAACTGCATATAATTTTCACAGCTGAAAATATTTGACCCTTCTTGCATCATTAGAGAAGATGAATCCCAGGATACTGATGACCTGGCCTCCTACAAAAGTAGGAGGTCTAAAACAATGATAGGCGATCCCTTTGTCCTCCTCTGTGTTGCTTTACATACTCTAATCTTTCAGAATACACACCTACAATATCGTAAGCTACATTCCTAGGAAGTGACTGAAGAAAGATTAGAGAGACTTCCAATAAGCATTAGCCTGTGGTTAAGAGACACACGTTCATGACAGAATTCAGATGATGATTTTAGGAGTAATGTTCACTTCCAGCTTTCAATAAGAATTTTAATTTACTGCTTTATAGACAATTTGCAGCTATGATATTGTAAGTACGGGCATGAAAGAAAATGCAAAATATGCAACAATGTAGATGGTTAAACAGCAGTATTGTATACGTTAGAGAAGACATTTTCTAAAATAAATTATGCATAGATAATTTATATATAAAACAAATGTAAAAGCAAAAAGTATAAAAATTAAAAGAGCACTGTCTAGATAACAATATTCACTTGTATTCTGCCATAGCCTTGCTACTGAAGAAGTGTCCCTTGGGTAAGTGGGATTTTAGGAATGAAACTCTGGTGATGCTTTCTTTTCATCTATATCTCCCTGAACCTCCTTTTGAAACAAGAGAGTAGCATACAAGACTGAGAATTTACATTAATTTGTGATTTCTTTCATTACAACGCCTACTCTCTCTTCCCCATTATTGAGGAGGACAGAAACATTGAGGAAACATTCATTTCTGGAATTAAATTCCCTATTTTTATCCCATTTTCCTAAGTTTACTGGCTTTTGTCTCATTCTCACTCAGATGTTTTGTCCTCTTAAAATATTCAATATAGAAAGTAGGTATTGAGAACCTCAATGTAACGGTGATATTAGATATGCATTCCTCTTTCCTCTGCACCCCCCCGCCCCAAATCTGAGTTGGCTTTGGAGGAAAGAAAAACTGGAAAAATCATTTGCATTCTGGGAAATGAAGCCATTTTTTCTTGTATATTTTGCAAACAGTGCTGGGATTTTAATATGCAATTAGAAAGCTAACGTTGTTCAGTCAGGAACTGATTGTTGTGTAAGAGAAATCAAGTATAACATTAAGGTTTAAATATTGTGTGTCTGAACTACTATTTATTCTGTTGACTTTCTTGTAAATTGTGTCTCCAATAGATGTGTCCAAACAATTCTGTAATTTGCCCTCAAATCTTGAACTTCATTCATACCTCACTGACTCTGCTACCAGCACGGCAAACATTATTAAACTAATGAACTCTTTAATATTTTTGCAGTTTGTTTCAAATGAGTAAAAGGAAAAATGAAAGCAAGTTGGTCGATTTCATTTTCCAGTTCTCATACACTACCAACATTTGAATAAAAATAATTCTCGCTGAAGTTTTTCACATCATGAAACCTCTTTCATTTTTATGTGGTGTGGTATAAAGTCCTCTGTCTTTTTTCTTTTATCATGACTAAATGTAAATGTTATGTTAGTAAATCTTAGGTGTCACTTTAATAAATTATGTCAGAGCAAATGAAGAGGGCAAAACACTGTGAATCAAGCGTATTTTGAAACCGCTTCATGTCTGCTACTCTAGGATGTTATGGTGCTGATTATGCATTTTCCTGTTTAATTCACACCTACAATACACATATTCCTTTAAACATAACATATATTTACTGTACAGATATGGATAACTTTGCTGTTGGGCATTTGCTTACACTGCCTAATTATTTAGTTGAATTTGTGGTACTGTGTAAAACATGTCTGACTCCACATAAAGTCTTTATAGTATGTAAAAACTTACACCTATATCAATACTATTCTTGTAATCTATGGTTCTGTACACACACAAACATCCATCCAACCTTGTTAGGGATTCTCTTTATAGTATGTATCATCCACTACTAGCTGCTTTGTGAGCACTTCAGAACTTGTACAAAACCAGAGTTGACATATCTGGCTCCCAAGAGCTCACTAGGTAAGGCCAGCAGCGTATTTGCTTTTTACCAGCCGTTAACTGATCACATCACAACAGTAATTTCTTAGAGGAAAAATCTGGAAGAAACATTTATTTAAAAATACCCTACCATATATTGAGAAACAGAAAACTAGATTGTGGAATCATTCTTGGCACCAAAGTAGTCAATATTAATGAAAATAAGCCCCTTGACTCTAATGCAGGGTTTCCCAACCTATGGATCGTGACCCAAACATGCATTGTAACTGCATTTGAAAAGGGTCACCAGCTGGGCTGGGCAGCTCCACAGGTGGCTCTTAAGAAGCCATTCAGGCTGAAGTGATACTCATATTCTTAATTGGCCTAACAAGCCATCAGGCAGTCAAACCAATCAATTAAATTGAGTACCATTTCATCCCTGCAGGGCAGAGAACTGCATACCTGCCTAAGAAAAAGGAATAGGGTATGGAGCCAAAGGAGCAGTGTCCAGCTCAGGTGAGGTAGGTGGGGGGTGGGGGCTTGGGTCGATGTATGGGAGGCTTGAGTTTGGGAGGGAGGGATGAGAGCTGATCGGCTCACTGGCTCCCAGCCTCTGCAGGAGGTGGGGTCCCCCCAGGCCCAGCAGGGTTCCTGCAGCTGGCGCTTGCTGGCCAAGGCTCTGCCCCAGTCAGCTTCCAGGTATAGGGGTCAGGGGTCCCCTCCGCACACCTGGCCAGGGTTCCCATGACTGGTGCTTGCCAGCTAGGGCTCTGACCCAGCTGGCCACCAGCTGCAGGTGTCAGAGGTCAGGGTTCCCATGGCTGGCTGGCTCCGCACCCCAGCTGGCTTCTAGCTGCAGGGCATTTGCCGGCCAGGGTTCTGCCACAGTCAGCTTCAAGATGCGGGGGTGGGAGGTCCCTCCACACCCAGCCAGGGTTCCCACTGCTGGTGCTTGCTGGCTAGGGCTCTACCCCAGCCAGTTTCCAGCCACAGGGGTGGGGGGTCCCCTCACACCTAGCTGAGGTTCCTGTGGCTAGCACTGCCAGCTGGGGTTCTGTGCCCCAGCCAGCTTCCAGCCATGGGGGTCACAGGTCCTTGTGCCTCCTCTATCCCCCTCCAGCCCCTGAGTGACTCCTATTCTGAGTGTAACTCTGCTAGCTCCACGCTGTGGGGTTTAAGCCAGGGGGAGTCATTTGGGGATGAGTGTCTTTCCATCACCACAACTCTGACTAACTCTAGTAAATTCTTATTATTTTATAAATATATGTCCCCTTTTCTATGAAATAACTTTTATGAATATATAAATATGAGGGGGCACAATTTTACATTCTTGACTCAGGCTCAAAATTAGCTAGTTATGGCTCTGCCCCCCATCCCCCATTTTTGAATTGCCTGAGGCCACCAAGTCTTCCTGAATTGTGAAAATGGGTCCCCACATGGAAAAGGTTGGCAACCAGTGCTCCAATGGAACAGCTTGTGTAAATAAAAACAAATTGCACGAGTAAGGCAAAGCCTGCCCCAGATTATGATGTTCCCTATCCCAAAGAGTTTAGAAAAATGACTGGCCTGAAACTACAAACTCCTAGTCTTGATAACTAATGGGAATCTTCACAAAAGGGTTGACAAAAATCAAACCTATGAAAAAAGTAAATAAATATTCTTGCACTTTTCACATCTATAATATTTAAAAGTTCCTGCTTCTGTGGAATGTTGTAAGGATACATCTGCACTTGCACTTGATTAACAAAACTTTTGTTGCTCATGGTGCTTACCCCCCAAGAATGACAAAGTTTTGCCACTGTAAGTGAATGTCTGAACGCTGCTTTGTTGCCACTAGCGTTCTCCTGTCGACAAAATGAAACCCCTTGTAGGGGGTGGAAGTATATTGTCAGCATAAGTGTTGACAAACCATCTTCAGATAAAGTGACTTTTAAGGATTTTTAGTGACACAGCCTTTTCTCTAAAAGCTGCATAGTGTAGCTATACTCTAAGAGGAATGGTGGTAGTCCTCATGCTACACTAAATATGGAGCTATTCAAAACTTTTCCCCACGTGTGATTTCACTAAAGACTCAACCCTGCTCAACTCAAGTCAATGGGAAAATTAACTCTTTAGAACATCTTCTTTAAATTGCAAACTCAGCTGGACCAATGGTGAATGGGCCCTCTTTATCACTGGGACAATATTATCTCTGGCAGACCATCCAGATAGAAGATAGAGCGGGATGGCAGGTCACAGCTACTTCTTTTTGTGCCTGAGTCTTTTGGCTGTTTGGTCTCTGTGACTGACCTGGCATTTTCCTGCAATATCCTGGAAAAACCTTACTGAATTCAGTGAAATCTTTTTAAAAGTTTAAGTATTTTAGAGTTCATTATATTGAAATAAAAATGCAAGTGCTTATATACCATTTTGGGACTGTGTGTAACATTTTTTGCAGGGGGACATAGCTAATATAAATTCTGCCAAGTATTGTAAGCTTTAAAGAACTGTTTGAAACAATGCCACGAACTACTTTTACTAAGTGGGCTTCCCATGGACTCTAGGGCTACGTCTACACGTGCACGCTACATCGAAATAGCTTATTTCGATGTAGCGACATCGAAATAGTCTATTTCGATGAATAACGCCTACACGTCCTCCAGGGCTGGCAACGTCGACGTTCAACTTTGACGTTGGGCAACATCACATCGAAATAGGCGCTGCGAGGGAACGTCTACATGCCAAAGTAGCACACATCGAAATAAGGGTGCCAGGAACAGCTGCAGACAGGGTCACAGGGCAGACTCAACAGCAAGCCGCTCCCTTAAAGGGCCCCTCCCAGACACAGTTGCACTAAACAACACAAGATCCACAGAGCCGACAACTGGTTGCAGACCCTGTGCATTCAGCATGGATTCCCAGCTGTGGCAGCAGCAGCCAGAAGCCCTGAGCTAAGGGCTGCTGCACACGATGACCATTGAGCCCCGCAGGGGCTGGAGAGAGAGCGTCTCTCATCCCCTCAGCTGATGGCCGCCATGGTGGACCCCGCTATTTCGATGGTGCGGGACGCAGATCGTCTGCATGTGCCCTACTTCAACGTTCAACTTCGAAGTAGGGCGTTATTCCCATCCCCTCATGAGGTTAGCGACTTCGACATCTCGCCACCTAACGTCGATTTCAACTTCGAAATAGCGCCCAACACGTGTAGCCGTGACGGGCGCTATTTCGAAGTTGGCGCCGCTACTTCGAAGTAGCGTGCACGTGTAGACACGGCCTAGGACATCCAAATATTCCCTCTCTGCTTATATAGGAACTCAGCCTTTTGAAACTTCATGTTGAGGAGGCGACCTCTGTCTGCTGTAAACCCGTTATGTGAGGACAAGGTCAGTGGCCCACATTATATAAAGGAGTGACTCAGATTCCTGACTGTGCATGTTCTGAGCTAACAGCTATTATCAACGTCTTAGTACAGGAAAAATAAAAACCTCCTTGTTTAGGATCTGAAAGACTAAACACCTTGAAGAGCTCTGTGGGATTTTGGGGGATCTCTGGTAAGTTAATTAGCACATTATAAATATGTGTATGTTCCACAGGAATCTGTTCTGGGTCTGATTCTATTCATTATCTTCATAAATTATTTGGATAAAGGCACAGAGAGTACATGTATAAAGTATGTAGATGATATCAAAAGGGAGGAGTTCCAAATGTTCTGAAGAACTGGATTAGAATTGAAAATGATCTTGACAAAAATGAAGAAATGATATAAAATAAACACGATGAAATTCAGTAAGGACCAGAGCCAGCCTTAGGGGCCAGTGAACCAGGCCGGGGTGGGGGGAGGGGGGCACCCAGGGCCACCACTTTCAAGGGGCTGACAAAAAGCTGGTCTGGCATGTTGGGTTTGCTGCGGTCTCAGCAGCCAGCTTTCCCCCATGCTGAGTACTCCTGAGTAGGCCAGCCCTGGCTACACTGCCTGTGCTCCTGGGACAGCCCCTGCCATGCTGCCCATGGTCGCAGGCTGGCCCCCACCACACTGCCTGCACTCTGCTCCCCCACCATGCTGCCTGCTCTCTGCTCCCAGGCAGGCCCTCCACTCCCAGGCAGGCCCTGCCAAACTGCATGGTCCAGGATTGGGTCAGCTGCTGGGTGCGGAGTGGGGGCAAAGCGCTGGGCTCCAGGTTATTGTGGGGGCCGTCATTTTCAAAGGGCAGCCAAAATTCGCCTGAGGCCACCAATTGGCTAGGACTGGCCCTGGTAAAGACAAATGCAACATAGTATTTTGGAAGGCATAATCAATTGAACAAATGGAAAAAGACTGCCCAGGAAGGCGCCCTGCAGGAAAGCCTCTGGGGTCAGAAGGTATCAAAGTCCAAATTTGAGTCAACAAGGTAAAATTCTTGCAAAAAAAAACCCACTATCCTGTAATCTATTAGTAGCAAGAGCATTGTAAGCAAGCCAGCAAATAATTGTTCCGCTCTAATCAGCAATGATCAGGTCTAACTTAAGTACTCTGTCAAGTTCTGGGCACCACATTTCAGAAAAGATGTGGACAAAGTGAAGCAAGTCCAGATGAAAGCATCAAAACTGATTAAAAGTCTAGAAACATAGCATAGGAGGGAAGATTGAAAAAAATGGTTTATGTAGTCTGGAGAAGATAAGGTTGATGGGGTGGGAACAAAGGAACAGTCTTTAAGTACATAAAAGGCTGTTATAAAAAGAAACATGATAAATTGTTCTCCTTATCCACTGAGGACAGGACAAGAAGTACTGAGTTTAAACTGCAGCAAGGGAGATTTAGTTTAGACATTTGATAAAAATCTTCCCAGCTATAAGGATAGTTAAAACACTAGAACAAATCACTTGGAGAATTTGTGGCATCTCAGTCATCGGAAGGTTTTAAAAAACGGGTGAGACAAACATCTGTTCAAGGATGATCTAGAGCGGTGGTTCCCAAACTAGGCTCTGCAGAACCCTGGTGGTCTGCAAGGGTATTGCAAGGGGTCCGTGGAAAAAATAAAAGACAAATAAAAATCACAGAAAATACGTTTTAAATACATCGCAAAGTTACAAGCAATTTGTTGTTATTTTAAAATTAAATATCTTCCAATAATATTAATGGCTGTCCAAAAATCTATATTGTGGTTTCCCTTTCATTTAATGTAGTGAACATAGTGTCTAGAATTGGCTTTGTGGGTCTGCCAACAGTTTGGCTGGAGTGACTGGGGGTCCACAAATGGTTTTGTGGGGGATTGCAGGTCTGCAAATGGTTTGCGGGGAAGCAGGTTATTGTGGGTATGCACTAGTGAAAGGGTTGGGAACTACTGCTCTAGATAATACTTAGTCCTCCTTGAGTGCAGGGAACTGGACTCGATGACCTATCATGGTCCCTTCCAGTCCTACACTTCAGTGACTATTTTAATACCTTTTCTCTATAATGCTTTCACCTTCAGAACAGATGCGTTTGCTTAGAAAAAGCTGTGTGGTAACTTATGTATATGTGCCAATAAAAATGCTAAAAAATGCTACAGACCTTTCAGTAACTTTTTTAGAGGCACTGCACAGGGCCATTACACCCTTGGTGCCTAGGTGCCCAGCATGTAACTGTTGGAAACTTCTTCCACTGGCTGTATTCATTGGATGAATTGCCTCTGCTACACCTTGCCACCACGTAAAGGGCAGAGCAGCCCCTAATCCCTCTCAGTTCTTTCTTGCCAGAATTCCAATAAGAGAGGCAGGAGGGTAGGTCATTGAATGGACATGTGTAACCATTTTTACTTCTTCAAGCAAAAGCACATGTGCATTTCACTCTTGCTGACTGACACGCCATGAAAAAAAGAGGTGGATTCAGAGTCTATGTAAACAAAGATTGGAAAATAATTTGTCCAGCTCTAGTATTATCTCTGGAGTCTTGTGCAGCAGCAAAATGGGAAGCAAGTGTGTGGACTAAGGATCAGGTTGTTCTACAGATCTCTACAATCGGAACCTGTTCCAGAAATGCCATCAAAGCTGTGATCTCATTAAATCAGTTGTGACTCTGCTCAGTGGAGTAACATTAACCAGGTCATAACACGTGTGTAAGTATGCTGCCAAAGGAGAGACTCTTTGAATGGAGCAACGAAGAGTCCTGTGGCACCTTATAGACTAACAGAAAAGTTTTGAGCATGAGCTTTCGTGAGCACAGACTCACTTCATCAGATGCTGGTCTTGGAAATCTGCAGGGCCAGGTATAAATAAGCCAGAGCAAGGGTGGGGATAACAAGGTTAGCTCAGTCAGCAAGGGTGAGGCTTACTACCAGCAGTTGATCTGGAGGTGTGAACACCAAGGGAGGAGAAGCTGCTTCTGTATTTACCCAGCCATTCGCATTCTTTGTTTAAGCCAGAGCTGAGGGAGTCGAATTTGCAGATGAATTGTAGCTCAGAAATTTCTCTTTGGAGTCTGGTCCTGAAATATCTTTGCTGTAGGACAGGACCCTTCGTTGCTGTTACACATCCAGACTAACACGGCTACCCTGCTGATCTTTGAATGGAGACTGTTCTTTTATTCTGTACTCCAAAGCTCTGAACAGATGTGAGGACTTAGAAAGACCGTCCAGGTAGAGATCCAGGGCTTTTCTGACATCCAAGATATGTAAACACTTCTTTTCCTCGCTTGAATGACTCTGGTCTAATGCAGTATTATCTTTACGAAAAACATGCAAATGAAGGTTGGAGGAAAAACATAGAAGAGTCTGCCTGCCCACAGCATCTGTTGGGGAACCTGCAATGTGACCTTTTTTTGGTAGCAGAGCTGCTGACACTTTCTGTTGGTCCTTGTTGCAAATAGATCCACTAACAGAAGATGTACCCGGCCACATCTGAATGAACAGACCACTTGTGATAACTTGTCAACAATCTGACAGACATGAAGGTCAGACATTTCTAGATCTATTGAATTGGTAACCCAGCACCCCCAGAGCAAAGCTTCCTCTTGATAGACTGCAGAAGAGCAGGTTCCCACCTGCTTGTTGAGACAAAATTATGCCACTGTGTTGCCTGTAGGGACTAACAGGCTATTTTCCTTGAGCTGCAACGAACACTGTCAGATCAATCTGGTAGATTTCAGCACTCTGACATTGATGTACAAAGCTAAGTCTTCTTAGACCCTGAGACTGTAGAGAACCCAGATGGGCTGTACATCCCTGGGGCAATGCACTAGCCCGTCAGTTGTGGATGCAGAAATGGAGCACCTACACGTTTGCTGGACTTTACCAACAATCCAGGGAGACAAGTGCACAAGAGAACATTCTCACCAAGTCACAGAGATAGATTGGCAAGGAGCATAATGCCAGCCAACCATGAAGACTTCTGAAGCTCAGACTGGCATACTGAACCATTTAAGTGTAGGAGGCCATAAGCTCCAGAAGACACAAGCAATTTTGTTCTGTTGTGATTGGGTGAGCCTTCATTTCTCTATTAACTGATCAAATTGTCTGCAACCTCCAGTCCGGAAGAAAAGCCGTAACTTGAGACACCCCAGTACAATTGCTATAAACTCCATCCTTTGGACTGGGGAAGGAGAAATTATTTCACACTAACTAGCAGTGCTATAGAACGGAAAGTTGACTGGATCAGGCAACTGTACCTTCAGTTTGCATCAGCCCTTAACAACAGTCATCTAGGTACTGGTGAACTTGAGCTCCCAATCTTCCAAGGAATGCATTTACTACCGCCACTTTGTTAAGACCCTGGGAATGGGCAGGAGACTGAATAATAACAATGTAGTAATTAGTAATTACTTTGATTTACCAGAAGTCTAAGGTTCTTCTTGGGAGTTTATTGATTACTACATGCAATTAGGCCTCTTTTAAATTGTGGGTGGTGTACCACTCCTGAGAACCCAGAAAGGAGATAATAGAAGGTAGGATGACAATGCAAAACTTTATCTTTTTGACCAATGTGTTGAGTTGATACACATCTAACATTGGTCTGGGACCCCCACCTCCTCCCCTTTTAAAATTATGATGTAGTGGTAATAAAATCCCTTCCTCTGAGATCACGTGGAACCTCCTCTATGTCACCCCAACCAAAGGAGAGATTGCATTTCCTGGGGGAGTTTTTATGAGAGGGGCCCTGAAGAGAAACATAAAGGGATAGAAAAACACTAGAGAGTACATCCCATCTTCACAGTGCTCAGGACATATTGGACCAAAGTAACTGAGAATCAAGCACTGAAGGGAAGTGGAACAGACTTCTGGCTAAAGTACGAAAATTTGAGTCTGGAGAGATGGAGTCTGGTGTAATGACCTAGACAAACCAATAAACATTTATTGGTATTTTCCAGAGGACTTGAAGGGCCCAGAGATGGGCCTGAAGCAGTAGGAGTGGGAACACCTGCACCTATAATGTCTAGACTTCTTTTTTCTACAAAACAGATCCTATCATGGAGGTCAAATGGAGAAAAGAGTGCATGTGCTAAGTGAGTACTGCTTTTTGACTGGGGCAGGTGTGTATAAACCAAGGAGCTTTAAGGAGGCTATTGAGTTCTTAAGCATATCATCACTGACATCTGCCCTCTTACCCTTATTGACAATGAACTATCCTGGAAGTAGTCCTCTGTGGTATTGTAGGTTGTACTGCTGGAGCTAGTGCCAGACAGGGCAACGGTGCTGAGAGATCAGACTTCCGCACTGACAGAGACATTGACACTGAGAAGCAGGGCAGACTTATAGCTGCTGCAAACTCTTCCAGGGTAGCTGGACTGAAATCATTTCTTGTTGTGGGTGACCAGTGAAGGTGATTGTTCCTCTTGTGGCATCAGGCTCATTTCAGTGCCAGAGTCACCTGAAGCACTGATTTGGAGGATGAGCACTTATACTTCACATGCACTCAACTTGACTCCTTCTCACCCCTCTTACCATACTAAGGCTATGTCTACACTACGAGATAAATCTGAATTTATTAAAATTGATTTTATAATTCTGGGTTTTATAAATTTGAATCTGAGTATCCTCACTTCTCCACAAATTTGACTTATTGCTGCCAAACTCAATCGCCAACATCATCTATTGCAGCTGTGCATTGTGCGAACCCAACCCACAGTTCCCTCAGCCCTGGGTATTTTTGCTGGTGCAGCTTGGAGAAAAAATGCCCCACAAGTGGTTGTGGGTATGTGATGTCATCTTCCCACACTGCAGTGCCCTCATTCCTCTCCCACAGAAAGCAAATGGACATTTTGCCAGGAGGAAGGAAGGAAAGAAAAGTAGGGCATGGCATCAGCAAAGACTGCTAAATTAACTGAATTCTCTTGCTTCTATAAGAGAATTGCTTTTTATAACTGGGGGAAGGGATAGCTCAGTTGTTTGAGTATTGGCCTCCTAAACCCTGGGTTGTGAGTTTTACCCTTGAGAGAACCATGTATGGATCAGGGGTAAATAGATTTGAAAAAAAAATCTGTCCAAAATGGTGATAAGCTGTGCGGTGGACTCTACTCTTGAGGTCCTTTCCAGTTCTATGACATAGGTATATCTCCATATAAAATTGGAGCTGTAACTGAATAAACGTTTTACAAAAAGCAGGGGGTGTCTGCAATGGACAGCAAGGTGTCTCCAGTCTTCTCAACTGGCCCTCCACACACTGTTTCCTGTGTTTTCAGGGGAGCCAAAGCATGAAGAAAGAGGAGAAAAAAAGGTGGGAAAAAGATTTTGGGCTTCCCACTACATTACATCTTTCCAAAACATGATGGCACTGAAATCTCTTACACTGAACTTATAACAGAAATAGGAATCTCAGCTGGCCCTCCACCCACTATTCCTTGGGTTTTTGGGGGGGCCAAAGCATGAAGAAAGGGAATAGGAAAGGTTAGGAAAAAGATTTTATAATTGAAATATCAAATATTTTGCAAAAAGCTTCAGGTATCTGCAGTGGGCAGTAAGCCCCCGAAAGTATTTTTGGTAGGGGTTCGGGGGTCTGTGGCTGCAGTGGCAGTGAAATGTTCCCCCACCCCCAAAAATCTTAACTGCAGGGGGAGACTTGCCCCCAGTGGTAGCAACCCCCAAACATATATTTTGGGCAGGGGTGTGTGGGATGGATGAGTGCAGGGCCAGTTGAAGACATTCCACAGGTGTTAACAAGCCCCTGAAAAACTTAGCTGCTGCAGGACACTGCCCCTGGGGAGCAGCAAGCCCCTGAAAAGCTTTCCCTTCCTTGCAGCCCACGCTGCCTGAAAGCCAGGACATAGTGCTGCCTGGCAGCATGGTCTGCACTGAGCAGCAGACATGTCCTTTTATTGGGTCGGGGGCTACCCACATGATGCGGCTGAGGGCAAGAAAGACCCGGACTGTGTGGTGCCTGTAGGGGAGGGAGGGAAGCACGCACAAATCTGAAGCGCAGAAAAAATCTTTCTCACCCTCTCATACAAGCACAATCCCCACCCCTACACACAACAGCCTAGCTTCCATGTGGCACCAGCGCTGTAAAAAACAAAAACAAAAACCAAGCGCTCAGCTAGCAGAGGTAGAGACAGAATCATAGCTGAACTAATAGCAAAGAAAGAAAAACGTTTCTCAGCCTCTCATACAAGCATGACCCCACAAGCAAGGGCTTCTTGGTGCCAAATTCAAACACATGGGCTTCCTGTTACCTAATTCCTGCGCAGCTGCAGAGCAGCGGAGATGGAAGTGAACAGAACAGAGCACTGTGGGATACATATGGGATACTTCTGGAAGCTAATGAATCTCATTCAAATACATGGTGCTTCAGCACAAGCCTTTATTTGAAATTTTAAATTTGAACTTGATGCTATGCGCAGCTGGTTCCGACAATATTATGCTATTGATATCAGTGCTCCCTAATTTAAGCTAATGGTATTAACAGCAAAGACAGTGATGTTTTAATATCGAGCTAACTGCCTTAAATTCAAATTTATCTTGTAGTGTAGACGTAGCCTGAGAGGACAGAGATCTTCCCATGGCTGGAGACTCTTTACATGTCTTCCATCGGTTTCTCAGTACTGTGGAGAGAGATTGGTGCCAGACATCTGGTAACTCTAGAGGCATGCTTCTCACGGAAGTTGCAGCATGCAGCACTGAGTCAAACCAGGACAGCTCCAATGATGGCCTGAGTGCCTCATCCATTGATAGAAATTACAGCCTAGTTTCTCTATCTTTCTTTATTCTAGGCTTGAGTTTCATGCACATTTGGCATTGGTTTTTCAAATGTGCTTCATCCAGGAACTTCGAACACTACTGTTGTGAATCACTTATAATGTAGGACCTGAGCAAGAAGCACACAGCTTGAAGCCCAGTGAACAATATTTGGCACCAGCAGCAGAGCTCCAGAACAGGGGAAAAGAGGGGAATAACAACATATTCAAAAACCTTTTATTTAAACTCAACAAAAGTTATACTAACTATACTAACTACATATTTAGAATATCATATACAAAGAGAAAACTGTTCTGGTAATGAACAGGTGTTCTAACCACCATCATTAGCAAAAAGATGGAACTGTGAGAGGCTAGGGGTGGCTGTCTATTTAATACCTGAAAGCTATGGCACACAACAGGACAGGGTGCTTAGCCACCCAATGGGTACCAGTGCAGGAAAAAGTTTCCAATCACCAGGCACCAGGCACACAGACATCAAGGCTTGTCTCCATTCCTGGGAGAAAATTGCTGTGCTGATTGTTCCCCCGGGTGTTGATTTAGCATGCCCAGTCAAGACCTCAACCCATGATCACTCTCCTGTTGACTCCAGTATCCCACCAGAATGAGATGTGTAAGGTAAATTGAAGAAAGTGTTCCGTACATCAACCCAGCATGGTGTAGACATAACAATAAATTGACCTAAGCAAAGTCGACTCCAGCTATGTTATTCATGCAGCTGGAATTTTGTAACTTAGTCAACTTAACCCCGTGGTGTAGACCTGCCTCAAAAGTAGAATGTACATGCATAATCACCCAAAGGAGAACTAAACTGATTAGTAAAAACTAAAGACTTGATGTCAAATATTTGTTTGCATGCTCACCTCTTGTTTATTTGTACAGCATCAATTTATCTCGTCTTCCTGTTTAGACTTGAACTTCAGTATGGGGTGAATCAATCCTGGCGGAACACGTTCAATCACTTCACGTGAGAATAACTTTCTGAGATTTTTATTTCACTGGCTTGTATTTTGAACTAACCACAATTTTCTGTTATCCAGACAATTTACATACTTAATATTGCAGCAAAGAAAAATTGCATGAATAATGAATATACTATACTGGCAATAACAGGACAAAAGAGAGAGGGTTTTTCCTTAAGCAAGTTCAAAACCAACAAAAATATTGCATTTCCCCAAATCCACTGCCAAACCTCTACACTTAGAGTAATTCCCAAAGTATTAACTGTGTGAGCTCATACAGAGAATGTTCTCTTTTAAACTGTTGCCCTTTATAGCCTCACGAGGCAATGTTCTGCTGAATTAGGGAGAATGTTAAAACTTCTAGCTGTTTTTTTGAGGCATGTTTTTCTTTAATAAGTTGAAAGACACTGCTGGAAAAGAGAAGTACTCACCTGTAGTAATGATGGTTCTTCGAGATGTGTCCCCGTGGGTGCTCCACAATAGGTGTTGGGCTCGCCCGGCGCCGCAGATCGGAAATCTTCCAGCAGTTTCTCCTGGATTGCGCATGCGCTGGCGAGCGCCGCTCCCCCGCGTGCCCCCAGCCACGTGCGCGATCCGGTCCCCACCAGTTCCTTGACCAACCGCCTCGAATGCTCCTGAAAAACACTAGACAGAGATCCGAAGCGGGGAGGATGGGTGGGTGGTGGAGCACCCACGGGGACACATCTCGAAGAACCATCGTTACTACAGGTGAGTAACTTCTCTTTCTTCTTCGAGTGGTCCCCGTGGGTGCTCCACAATAGGTGACTACCCAGCAGTAACCCAAGTAAGGAGGTGGGTAATCGGTTTATGTGCAGCTTGCCCCCGAGAGGACTGCTGTCGACAGACAGGTATCCTCTTCAAATACCCGATGTAGGGCATAATGCTTGGCGAAGGTGTCGTAGGACGACCAGGTCACCGCTCTACAGATGTCTTTTAACGCGATGCCCTTGAAGAAGGCTGTTGATGCCGCCACCACCCTGGTGGAGTGAGCCCTGGGCAGGGCCAGCAAAGGAGTCTTTCGAAGCTCGTAGCCCATTTTTATACAGGACACAATGTGCTTTGAGATTCTCTGTGAAGAGAGACTTTCTCCTTTGACCTGGGAGCGAGAGAGACTAGAAGCCTGTCCGTTTTCTGGAAGGACTTAGTTCTTTCTGTGTAGAAGACCAACACCCTCCTCGCATCCAGGAGATGCAGGCGTGCCTCCTTGCTGGAGCTGTGAGGCTTCGGGTAAAACGAGGGTAAAACTATTGGTTCGTTAAGATGGAACTCCGAAGAATCTTTTGGAACAAAGGCTGGGTGCAGCCTTAAGGTTACCGCCTCCTTTGAGAATACCGTGCAGGGCGGCGTTGGCATCACTGCTGTGAGCTCACTCACCCTGCGGGCTGACGTAATTGCAAGGAGGAAGGTTGTTTTCATCGTAAGGAGACGGAGGGGAACTGTGGCTAATGGTTCAAAAGGTGGACCCGATAGCATGCTGAGCACCAAGTCCAAATTCCACGATGGTGGAAGCGGTTTTCGAGGAGGGTACAGGTTTACCAGCCCCTTCAAGAACCTTGTAATGATAGGATGGGCGAATACAGTGGGCCCGTCCTCTGTATGCTGAAAGGCTGATAGAGCGGCAAGGTGGACCTTTTGCGAGGATAGAGAAGCCCGCCTCTTCTGAGGTCCAATAAGTATTCTAGTATTACAGGTATAGGAACGTCAAGGGGAGCTAACTGCTTGGCAGAACACCAGGCTGTAAATTGAGTCCATTTCTGCTTGTAAGTCCTCCTGGTGGAGGTCCTTCGGCTACATTCCAGGACTTGTTGTACTCCCTCCGTACACATGCTCTCTAAGGAGCTGAGCCATGGATTAGCCATGCTTGTAGACGCAGACCCTGAGGGTGCGGGTGCACTATGGACCCCTGAGCCTGCGTGAGTAAGTCCGGCGCCACCGGTAGAGGAAGCGGTGGGCAGTCTGACATGCACAGAAGCAAGGGAAACCATTGCTGCCAATCCCAAGTTGGGACTATGAGTATCATGCGAGGTCTCTCCCTTCTGACTTTCTGCAGAACCTTGTGGATAAGCGCTGTGGGGGGAAAAGCATAAAGTAGGGGGCCACTCCATGAAATCATGAATGCGTCCCCCAGGGACCTCTGCCCCACTCCTGCCCTGGAGCAGTACGGGGGACACTTCTTGTTGTAGTGGGTGGCAAACAGATCGATCTGGGGAAAACCCCCATGTACGAAAAATGCGCCGTAGCAGATTGGAGCGGATCTGCCATTCGTGTGTGAGTGCGAAGTGCCTGCTCAGCTGATTTGCTTTCACGTTGTGAGCGCCCAGCTAATACAAGGCTTTCAACGTTATGTTGTTGGCGATGCATCAGTTCCACAATCGGACTGCTTCCGCAAATAGGGCACGGGATCGTGCTCCTCCTTGTCGATTGATGTAAAACATAGTGGAGGTATTGGCGATATTGATCCCAACTACTTTGCCATGTAGGTAATCTCAAAAATGTTTGCAGGTGTTGAACACTGCTCTGAGCTCCATTATGTTTATGTGCAGTGTCTGTTCCGCAGGGGACCATAGCCCTTGCGTCACCTTGTCGCCGGTGTGCGCTCCCCATCCTATGTGGGAGGCGTCGGTAGTAAGAAAAATAGAAATTCGTGGTTGGTGAAAGGGCACACCCACTAGCAGATTCTTGGGGTTTTCCCACCATGCCAGGGATCTGCGCACCTCTGTTGTGGACAACACCACTCTGTGGACAGTGTGGGATGCCGGTTTGTAAACGCTCGCCAGCCAATGCTGCAGGCTTCGCATGTGTAACCTGGCATTGTGTACCACAAACGTTGCTGCCGCCATGTGGCCCAGCAGCTGTAAGCACGTTAAGACCGGCACCGTGGGGCTGTATGTGATGACTTGCACCAGTGAACTGATGGCGCGGAAGCGGGTGTCGGGTAGGTACACCCTTGCTGTGATAGAGTTTATGCGTGCCCCTATGAACTCTATATCTTGTGTGGGTTCGGTCTTTGACTTTGCGAGGTTGATAACTAGGCCCAGCGAAGAAAGCATGTCCGCTGTGACGCGTATCATGCATAAGACCTCTGCCTTCGAGGCCCTTTTCAGCAGGCAGTCGTCCAGATATGGAAAAATAAACACCCCTGTCTGTGCAGGTAGGCTGACACCACTGCCAGGGTTTTGGTAAAGACTCTGGGGGCCGAGGAGAGGCTGAACGGAAGAACCCTGTACTGGAAGTGCTCCTTGCCGACCGTGAAGCAGAGGAAGCGCCTGTGTGCCGGGTGGATTGTTATATGAAAGTAAGCATCTTGTAAGTCGAGGGCTGCAAACCAGTCTCCATCATCCAGTGCCATGAGTATCGAGGCAACTGTGATCATCTGAAAACGTTGCTTGTGCAAGTAACGGTTGAGGCCCCGAAAATCTAAGATGGGCCTCCAGCCTCCTGTTTTCTTCTCTGTTAGGAAGTAGCAGGTGGTCCACCTCCTGCTTGAGCCTCACCTCGTGGGCAGCATCCCTGAGGTGAGGCCTGGCGGGAGGCTTCGTTGTTGGGAGCGACTGGAAGGGGATCGTGTAACCCATGGCTATGATATCCATCACCCTGGTGCCCTTGGTCGTAGCCCCGTTGATATTGAGCACGCTGTGGTTGGTAAGCGTAGCGTCTTTGCTGAGGATAAATTTTTTTTTTCCCTTTATGGGGGAGTATAAATGCCCAAGGTTCTAAGTGTAGCTCTCAAGTCCTTACTGGAGTGGAGGACCGAGTCGGTTGAGTCTGCAAACAGCTTTGTGTATCAAAGTGAAGATCCACGATCTTTGCCTGTAGGTGCCTAGGGATACCAGACGTCAGGAGCCAGGATTCTCTACGCATGACCACTGCTGTAGCCGTTGAACGTGCTGCCGTGTCCACCACGTCCAGGGCAATCTGGGCTCCCATCCACGATGCTGCGTAGCCCTCTTGAACAATCGCCTTTAACACTGGCTTTTTGTCTTCCGGAAGTGAATCCATGAGGGGAGTAAGTCTGGAGTAATTATCAAAATTATGGTTTGGTAGGTGTGCCGCATAATTTGCCATTCTCAATAGCAGGGTAGAAGAGGAATATACCTTCCTGCCAAACAGCTCTAGTTTCTTAGCATCTTTGTCCGATCCCCCCCGATTTGTACTGAGAAGCCTTAGACCTCTGCTGGGACGATTCGACCACCAAAGAATTTGGTTGTGAGTGACTAAAGAGGAACTCCATGCTCTTCGCTGGGACGAAGTACTTCTTATCCGCTCTCTTGTTCGTAGGCAGGATAGAGGCCGGAGTCTGCCATATGGTAGTGGCTGACTCCATAATGGCTTCGTCCAGAGGAATAGCAATTTTGGATGAAGCCGGGGGTCTCAAATTTTTCAGGAGTTTGTGATGTTTCTCCTGCACCTTTGCCGTTTGAATGTCTTGCATGAAAGCTACCCTTTTAAATAGCTCCTGAAATTGTTTAAGGTCATGCAGGGGACAGGCATCCCCAGGGGCCATGGCCTCATCTGGGGAGGATGAGGAGGAACCACTGGGGTAAACCTCCCTCGAACCCTCAGGCTCCTGCGGTCGATGATACACTTGCTCCCTGGAGGATTGTGAAGGAAAGTCTCGGGGTTCTAAAACTAACTTCCCTTGAGACAGCTGTGTTTCCGTCCCTGATCGAGAGTGTCCACAGGGGTATTGAGCGGCCGGGGGGGGGGACCTGCCCCTGGATATACGCCTGCGGTGTCTGTGTACAGCATGATGAGGACGACCATAGCAGCATGGGCAAGGGTCCGGTGGAGACCTGGACCACCCACGGAGTGTGTACCCCCGATGTCTGGGAGAGCGAGACCTCCGCGATGACACAGATAGAGGTGAAACTGGCTTGTGATAGTACTCCAGGGGATCCACTCCCAGAAATGGTGAAGGTGGCCCAAGCCATGGTGACATTGGTTGGAGGAACGGAGAAGGAGGTTCTGGATAAACCAGTGAAGACACAGGCCTTCGGTGAGGCGTGTGTATCATAGGGGGAGGGCTTGGTGCTAACAGCAGTGCAGCCCTGTCCGGAGATGGACTGTGGTGCCGAGTTCTTGATTTCGCCTTGCCCCTCCCCTGCGGGGCTGGCACCGCCCCCTCCCGTGCCAGGGATCTCGGCCCCGCTGTCGGCGCCGCGCTCGGCACAATCAGCTGCAGTGCCGCGTGGGTAGCTTCCTCTGGCGCCTGCAGGCTCCGTGCCTGGTGCCCCTGCACCATTGGTGCCGCGGGGGCCGGTGCCACCTGCAGCGGCGCTGCCAGGTCCGGCACTTGCCTCGCTGACGCTCTGGGCGCCGCGTGTGCTGGCTGTTGTGTAACCGGAGGCTCAGCCTCTGCCACGTGCACTGCCGTGCTGCCGCGCTGCCGCTTGCCTGAGTATGCGGCTGGGGGCTGTGTGCTCCACTCGTCCTGCTCGCTGAACCCGCCAGCAAGGATCGAGCCGGGGAGAGTTTCCTCTGTTTCTGCACCGAGGGGGTCAGAGAAGCTGCCTTCCTCTTATGCAACCCAGAGGGCCCTTCTGGGTGAGGCTTCTCCGGCAACTCCGGCTGGAGAGCCTTATCAGACAAGAGCATTTTAAGCCTCATCTCTCTGTCCTTCCTGGCCCTGGCTGTGAGCTTAGCACAGTGAGAACACTTCTGGGTAATGTGTGATTCCCCCAGGCAGCGGATGCATTTGCTATGCCCATTGGAGGCCGGCATAGCTTCGCGGCATGACTCACACTTTTTAAAACCTGAAGAGGCCATTGCGGTGAGTCCTTTACTGTTAATAGGGTACTTAGCACTTAATCCGTGCCTTTCCACCCCAAATAGCGACCACCGGCCTGTGGGGCAGCGGGTGGCCTAAATGGCCTTCACGTCCGCTCTTCTCTTCTCCGCTCCTCTCTTTTTTTCTTTTTTTTCTTTTTTTTGCTGATATTCTCTTTGTCTTTTCTTTCTCTCTTTTTTTTTTTTTTTTTTTTTAAGTAACCAAAAACAACAAATTACACGTAGAAAACAACTATCTAATCTGACTCTGGCCTTAGCCTGAGCATATTCCGTCTGCAGCCGATGGCGGTTGAGAAGGAACTGGCGGGGACTGGATCACGCACGTGGCTGGGGCGTGCGGGGGAGCGGCACACGCCGGCACATGCACGATCCAGGAGAAACTGCTGGAAGATTTCTGATCTGCGGCGCCGGGCAAGCCCGACACCTATTGTGGAGCACCCACGGCGACCACTCGAAGAAGAAAGACAGTTACCTTTCCCCATAACTGGTATTCTTCAAGATATGTTGCACATGTCCATTCCATAATGAGTGTGTATACACACTTGCCACAGGCACTGGTACCGGAAGTTTTTTCCCTAAGTCATATCCATTGGGCACTGGCTCTGGCGCTGCTAGAATGGCGCCCATATGGCGTAGTATAAGGGGCACCACCAGCTCCCCTCACCCTCGATTCTTTCTTGTCGGAAACTCCAAGAGTGGGGAAGGAGGGTGGCTTGTGGAATAGACATGTGGAACACATCTGGAGGCATACCAGTTACATGAAACAGTAATTGTCTTCTTCTTCGAGTGCTCACTCATGCCCGTTCATATTAGGTGACTACCAAGCAGTGCCAACAGAGGGAGGCAGGAGTTCAGAGATGTGTAGACTGCAATACAGCTCTGCCAAACCCAGCATCGTCTCTGTCCTGCTGAGCAATACTATAATGCATTGTGAACATGAGGAAGAAAAGACTGCATCTCAGGTCTTCAGATGTCCTGGGTGATCACCAGGAAGGTCACTGAGGAAGCCTGAGTTCTGGTTGAACAGGTCCTCACAAACAGAGGTGGTGTGACCTGAGCCAACTCACAGCAGCTTCTGGTGCAGACAGTGATTCATTTAAAATCCTCTGCATGGACACTGGAAGGCCCTTCATTCTGTCTGCTGTCACAGTGAAAAGCTGTGTTAACCTGTGGAAGGGTGTGGTATGTACCAGGTAAAACATCAGAGCACGTCTGATGTCCAGGCCATGGAGCCTCCTTTCCTCACTAGTGGCATGTGCCTGAGGGTGAAACACCAGGAGTAAAATGTCCTGGTTTACATAAAAAGACAATGCCACCTTCAGAAGGAAGGCTCATGAGGCTGCAAATAGACTTTGTCCTTGTAGAAGACCATATACAGTGGTTCCAAGTCAGGGCTTTAAGATCCAACCCATATCTTGCTGATGTTCTTGCCACAAAGGAACACAACATTCTACAAGTGGAAAGTACGCAGTAGCCCATTGGCTCAAAAGGAGGGCCCATCATCCTGCTGAGAACCAAATGAAGGCCAGCACAATGTCTCTCTCAAGGCCTGTCAGGAAACAGACTGACACGTTTTGTGAGAACACTGTCTGACCTTGGATTGGTGGATGGAAGGCAGAAATGGCTGAAAGGTGCACTCTGAGGGTGCGTCTACACTAGTAAGTACATTCGAAAGTGAAGTAGAAAGATGGCCGTCTTTCAAAATAACCTGTGGAGCATCTAAACACACTCCATGAACATTCAAAAGAAACTTTGAAAAAACGGAGCCGGTCCTTTGAAGTTGGTCCTTCATTCCTGCAGAAGGAAGAACACCCCTTTTGACAGATTATTTCGAAAAAGAATAAGTGTAGATGCTCCACAGCCCACTTTTTCAAAAGAAGGAGTCCTCCATGGTGGCGATCAGCTGGCAGGCAGCAGCACCGCTCACAGCAAAAGTGGAGCTCTATGGCTCCAGCACCTGGCCATGCTTAAAGATGCAGGTTCCCACAAAGCCCCAAGCAGGAAGCTGAGACCATGCAGACAGCAGGGAGACCATGCTGCTGCGCAGCCCGCTGCCAGCCATGATGCCCCAGGCACAACAGCACCCTCCCTGGCACCATGGCCAGCAGCCAGGACCTCTGCCCACACCAGGGACCAGCCAGGGACAGGGGAGTCCTCCCAGGAGGGGAGCCAGGCAACGAAGAGCCAGGCCCCCTCATGGACTGATGGCAAGCTGTGGGACCTCCTCACCCTCTGGGAGGATGAGGAGGTCCTGCATCAGATGGGGATCCAGTGCTGGAACACAGAGGAGTTCAAACACCTGGCCAAGGGCCTCACCAGCTGGAGTCGCCCCACCCGCATTCTGGACCAGGTGAGGTCCAAGGTGAACGAGCTCTACCAGGGCTACTGCAGGGCCTGGGACATGGCCGGGTGGTTGGGGCAGCGCCCACCAGCTGCCCCTACTTTAAAGAACTGGACCGCCTCCTTGGGCCCACGGAGACGGGACCCCTGGCCCTGATCCTTGACACGGTGGACCCCAGAACCGAGTTGGAGCTTGAGATGGGGACCGACAGGGAGGACCACACAGGACCATCGGCCGGCACCAGGAGTCCTCGTAGACTCTGGGCCATAAGTGATGATGAAGCCTCGAGTGAGGGGGCCCTCATCATTGATGTCCCCATCCAGCCTGGCCCCTTCTGACCATGTCTCGCCCGAGTTCCTGGAGGAACCCAGAGGTATGTGCCATACGTGCCAGTGGCTGTGGGGCTTGGAGAGGGGATGTGTGGTCCCGCCTAGGATGGCCACAGCCCACCCACATGGCCATCGGCCCCAGGGCATGGACAGGGCAGACAGCCCTGCTGCCCCACCCTCAGAGGGCTGACATGTGGCACTCAGCACCATGCAGCCCGGACAGCACCACAGGCCGCTTGGCCATGGAGGAACTGAGGGAGGCTGAGGAGAGCTCGCTCTCCCAGCACCCAGATGGGGGACCTCAGAGTGCGGTCCCTGCAGGGCCCCTGGAATGGTGTGGGGGGAGGAAGGGGAGGTTCATGGGTTCCTTCCCTGGGGACTAATGGCCCGTTCCTCTCACCTTTATGTCCCCACAGCTCCAGCAGTTGGACCAGCCTCAGACGGTCCTGGAAAGCCTGACCACGGAGGGTGACAGGGAGAGGCCCGGGCCCCAACCAGGGACAGCATAGGGCTGCTGCTGAGCCATCCACTGGTGCCCCCACCAGGGCAGGGAGGAGGAGGAGGAGGAGAAGGTGGGGGATGCAGCCCACACGGCAGCCCTGAGGGACCTGATGGGTGTGCTGCAGGAGTGGCTTGCCATGGAGCGGCAGGTTTGGGACCAGGTGGTGCCCAACCTGGATGCCCTGGATGCCCAGACCCAGGCCATGGTTGGCCACCTGGCTGCAGCCTCTGCCCCATCGCATGCCACTCCCACACTTATAGGCTAACAGATAATTTGGAACATAAGTTTTCATGGGCAAAGACTCACTTCGACAAAAGCTTATGCTCCAAAATATCTGTTAGTCTATAAGGTGCCACAGGACTTCTTGTTGTTTTTGGAGATACAGACTAGCACAGCTACCCCTCTGATACTTGTCACCATGCAAGGTTAAACAGTAAACTCTTTCATCTGTTTTTATTTGTATTTACTTTCATCATACTGTACTTATGGAAAACGTAACTAAAATTTACTCACGATTAAAATGCCACGTATTTGAGATTTCCAGATGATAGAATGATGGTTAGGAGAGAGTTTACTGTACAATACTTTGATCATATTTACTCAATTGTTTAGTATTTAACATGTATTTAGTATTTAATTACTATGCTACTGATCCAGAAATTTGAACAGTATGGGCAAGATCTTTAAAGGAACCACTCACATGCCTCAGACTGCAGGATTATAGCTTACATTACTGTAAAATATGGAATTTTAGAATTTCAGATTACCCTTGACCTGGAACGCCTGGTATTTCTGATGCTGTGATACTAGGCCACACTTGATTAGCCACTTAAGTTAGTGTGGGTGAAATAAGCTGTAAAACTTTCGAAGTTCTTGAGGGGCAAAAGGGTTCCTTTAAAGACAATATACAAGGTAGTGAACCTGACTTGGCACACATGTTGACTGAAAATTTGGTTATATTTTCTTTGGAATAAAGAAATCTACTCGAATTTCTTACAGAACTGTAGTGCCATTTCTGTAGCATTAACACAGTGGGATTTTTCTCACAAAAGTTTATTTTCCATAATATTCAAGTGACCTAGTCTGAATTGCCTCTCCTTTATTACAATGGGTTTTTAAAAATTAAGGAAGCTACTTTTAAAATAAGTCTCTTGAAAGTATTTCTGTAAAATATGGAAAATTAACTTGCAATGTAGTTGGTACATTTCTTTTCATTATTCTGCTATGGTGTTTCATTATTTGTTCAAATAAATAACTTTAAAGGAAGATATTTTTCTCCTTCATTATGACTTCTGGCCTTTTTAACCTTCAGCTACCAAAGGAATGCTATTAGGGGAGGCCTTAAGAAAGTTTTTGGACTACCATTTGGCTATTCTGTTTTGACAACCATAGAATAACCATAATAAATCTCAATTGTTCCTAATTGTCTGATACAAATAAACAAACACATGCTAAGGTTTAACCTCTGGTTGGGAACAAGTATTAAAAAACATGACACAGCCGAGTAATTTAGCATGAGTAAGACCAGCTTCATGTTCTTTCAAATAGCTGAGTGTAAGAAGTTAGGAAAGGTACAGTAAATAACAGTGAACACTCTCCAGAAGCTTCCTTGTAAAATAAATAAGGTTACTTCAGCATGTGCACTATTCCATATAGTCTTCTTCACTTACAACAGCAAATATTTACAACACTCCAAATACTAAGGTTAACTAAGGTGACTACTGACATATTTTAAGGGTGACATCTGCATACTCTCTTCCATTGCAGTACCACTACATTTTTCCTATTAGCTCCCTCTGCTGACAGTAACATGCATAGAAAATTACTGAACCAGGTGACATCGAGAAGCCTGTGATCCTGCTGCATAAGTGAGCATTAAGTCTACATTTTACCCTGTTCCTGTGTTTGTTGCACAAGCAAGAAGTGTGAAACAGGCAATCCTGTGTCCTAATTTCAGAATTAGGACAGGCAAGACATTTTGCCAAAAGTGATTACTTGTTCAAGCATCCGGAATGCAGATGTATACCCTGTAGCTGGAAACTCAATAACCCAAGCCACATTTTGTGTTGCTTTGATTTAATACAGGCACAAGGTCATTCTAGTTTATAAAAGTGAATTACTTCTGATTCCTTTCAGCTATAATAAAAAACATAGACGGATACCCTCAAACAGGCAGACAAAGTGAGATTATAGGAAAAAGCAGAAGGAAAAAGAATAAGTAAGATGGTCATCCAATGCCAGGTTTGTAGTTACAGTCATCTGGGAACATAAAAGAATAAGAGAAAGCTGACCTGAATTTCCCTGATTATGGAGTCTCAGATCCTAACCAGACTGCCTTCTGTTGCAGTCTGCAAGCAACTTGGCAGCGTCTATTAAATACAGCATCAGAGGTGCTCAATAGAACTGATTTCTATACACATCTGTGCTGTCCACAGAATCCATCCAGAAAACTAAAACAATAAAATACTTTTTACCAAGGCTTTCAGCCTGCTATTGAACCCTTTACTTCTAAAGCATTTGGATCAAGTCCTAAGACAACAGGAGCCAGATAAATGCCGTGGACTGTGCCCTGAAACAGCCTCCTGTCTCTTAACTTGTTTAGACCTGATGCATTAGGATAGTCTTTACATTTTACTCATACTCACTTTGTTCTATTTATTAAACTATCTATCTATCTATCAGTGCCACATCTTCTTTTGCACTCTATTATTATGCATAGAAGAAAGAACTTTCTATTATATACAGCCACAAAAATTGTTTATTTTCCTGGATTTGATTCAGGTAGCCCTCCCACATGTGACAACGTTCCTATTTTCTCATCTATTTAGCTGAATTTTCCCAAACCACAATCCTCAGGTCAGACATGATGGTGCTGCACAGATGTGTAACAGTGGTCAGAGGTCTCCACACTAGAATATTTTTATGGGGAGGGAAATGTAAGCTTATAGAGAAACGTTGGCTTAACTGTACAGCAGAAAAATTTGGCTTAACTGCACAGCAGAAAAATTATGTTTCAGTTCAAATTGCTCACTGAGATAAACCAAGGAATGGTCTACGGTAAAGATATCTGTAAGGTTATATAAGACGTGACTAATCTTCTCAGTGGCTACCAGGAGTTAAATTAAAAAATTAAATAATTTGAATGACCCTTTGAAGATTAAAAGAGCTGCAAAATATAAGTGCTATAAAGAGCATTGTCACATGTAAGATCCTATTTTATCATTATATTCTTTTATCCAAAATTATCTGTATTTTGCTGAATCCATCTCTCACTATCAAGTAATTAAAAATCTTCAATTTTCACTAAAAATTAAGATTCTACCGTTTGTGATTGTAGTTCCAAACATGAACTACATGTAATTGATATGGTGATCTACACTAGGGAACAAAGTTGATCTCACATATGCAGTTCTAGCTACACCATTAGCATAGGTGGAATCGATGTTTCAGCATTGACTTCTGACCTAGTGTAGTCCAGCGTTCTTCAGGCTCACCTCAATGTCCCTTACTACATGCAATAGTGTAGGTACAGGGGTCGACAGCCGAGCCCACAGAGACTGATTTTGCCACATCTTAACACACGCAGCAAAATCAAACTCTGGAAGATCAACCACAGCATGTCGATCATCCGGTAAGTATAGATTAGCCCCTATACTATCCATCTGAATGGGATGTTAATTTTGAATGGTGGGGAGGCAGCTATGAAACCACAGCAGAACAAAACATTCTGATAAACCTACCTTCCTGCAATACTCCATTTAAAAAAAAACAAAAAAACAAAGCCTGTCAAACCTTAACACACTATGATGTGGTCTTTAATCACCTACTATTTGGACAAGATGAACAGTGAACAGGGCAAAGACTTTCAAGAGAAAAAAATGTTCTCTTCTGCTCAAGGCACTGAGCTGAGAACTGGGAAAGTTGAGTTCTGTCCTAGCTTTTACAGAAACTATCATGGAGAATTTTGCAGTTATCCAGTCTGCCACAGAACTCCCTATGTGATCTTGGGCAAGACCATATTATAACACACTAGTTCTCAACTAGGGGTTCACATAACCATGTGGGTACTCAGAGCTCTTTTAGGGATACATTAACACCTCTCTATATTTGCCTAGTTTTATAACAGGCTATAAAAAAGCATTAGTGAAGTCAGCTCAAACTAAAATTGTATACAATGACTTGTTTATACTGTTTTGTAGACTATACACTAAAATCTAAGCATAATATATTTATGTTCTGACTGATTTATTTTGTAGTTATATGGTAAAAATGAGAATGTAAACAAATTTTCAGCAATGTCCTGTGCTGTGACACTTTTTTTTTTTTATTTTATGTCTGATTTTACAGCCAAGTAGTTTTTAAATAAGGTGAAATGCTGAAGAAAACAAGATAAATCAGACTTTTGAAGGGGTGCTAGAAAAGTTGAGAGCCTCTCCTCTGGTGTATGTGTAATTCTTCTGGTAACTCTAACCCTGGAATTTCTTTACTTTTGAGTTCTTGACTCTGCCACCTTAAAGTTCTTTTGATATCTAGTTCTTCTATGTAATTATTTAGTTTCCAAGGCATTCCTCCAATAGTGTACTAACTTTCAGAGATGAAATGCTTAAAGCAAGTGTTTGTGAGCAGGCCAGCTCAGGAACAGCAAAGAAAAATGAAGAATCATGGACATTTCTCATCACTTTAGTCAGACACATGCCTGTGGGGATGGCAGCAAATAAGCATCCTGGAAGAGGGAGCCGTGTGCTTTCCAACTTCACAAAAACCACATACTTGAAGAGGACTGTCTTTCCAATGGCTCTGCAAATCACTGACATCCAAAGGGTTTTTTGGCTGCCTTCCCTACAGCTGCAAGAGGCAAGATTGTCTTTCCTGCTTGGACCACTGAAAGGAAATCCCACTGCATGAGGCCAGGGATCAGTACATTTCATCTCCTTGAAAGGAGACTCAAGAACTGGGATTCCACAGCAGCAGTAAGAATTAAAAGGTTTATACTGGGAATCTATCACAGACTACCCCATTATGAGATAATGAATTTGTCTGGAGCACCTCTTTAGTAACATGAAACTGACTCTACTGTAGTCCATGCAGTAGGAGCAGCTCTGGAGCATTGCATAACTGTGCTGTTTGTAACTGGGATTGAACACAACAGCAGAGAGTTTGCAGGTGTACTTCATGGACTGAGTTTACAAGACAGACGGGACCACTCTAATAATACAACAGAACTTCCTCACTCCTCAGTTATTTTGTAAGTACTTAAAATCTAAACATCATAATGCTCATTTATGGAAATATGCATAAGTTCCAGTCAAATAGAAATGCTCTAATGAAGATCCTTGAGCATTCCAAGAAAAACAACCCAGGAACCAATGTACGAAGTGTTCAACTCAAAAATAATAAACTGACATGATATCTGCAAGGGTCAGAAACTGTTTTATGTTAATACATTTGCAAAGGGGTATCCTTTCATAAATCAAACAGCATGAACCTGGCATTTCCACCTGCAGCTTTAATGCAAATGACAAGTGAACTGCATTGTTTGCTTCATCACATTAGGAAAGCAAAACTGTTTCCAGAGATTATCTCCTGAGATTGCAGCATGAAAAGTGAAGCTTTAAGTTTTGCCAGAACTTTAGTTAAACAATCATGGTTATCATCCCTTCAAAACAAGCAGAAAATTAAATAGTATGATCTGCATAATGTGGATACTGGAAAATCTCCATCCTCCAAAAGCAGACAGTACATAGCTATGTCTGCAGAGGGTAATTCTTTTTCAGTATTGTAAGGACACAAAGGTTCTAGGTAAACTTATTTAGAAGGGGTGGATTTGTGTGGGCACACGCACACACGCAGGAACTCAGGGTTTAAAAGTCTATCTGAATCTAACTGTATTTTTATATCAGTACTGAGTGAATACAGTCTGGTTTTCCTTCACTATCATCATCCAGCAGAAACACACTTGCAAAAATCATTCTTCAATTCCAGGATGTCTGGGGGCTCCAAAAAGCAATATATTTCCAGGGGGAACATCTAGACAGAAAATGCCTGTGATGTTTTTATCTTGGGATAAGAGCAGCATCTTTCTCTCCTTCCAGCACCCTCTTTATTCCCCCACTTTAGGTGTATCATACTGTAGGATGACCTCAAGGATGCCACTTTGTGGCATGGCTCGAAGCAACTAAATAATAATAATAAAAAGTAGAGCATCCCCTGTAAATTTTGCTGACTGCAGCAGTCTGTAGATATAAAATCCATCAACAAAGCACAGACTGGACTTACAAAGGCATTTCTACAAAGTAAACAGCAGTACAAGCACAGCTGTAAAGTGAAGTGCAACTTTAGTTCCAAGCTGCTACAAAGTAATCTAGATTTTGAAATATGATTTCAATTTTATACTACATCTGTTTTTCTTGCAGCATAAAATACTCACAAAATGTCACCATTACACAGATCCAAATATATAGAGAAAGGAAGGTTCTCTTCCAATTTTGCAAGCCCACTTGCAAATCCCGTAGAGGGGAATATTTAGACAAATATTCACATGACCTGAAGTTTTTTTTTCCCTCCTGTGGAGTTTTAAAATGCACTCTCTTAATATATCACTCTCTTGAAAGAATCACACTGACTTGCAGAAAAGAACCATGATACTAATAGGATGGATATAATTGAAAAGTATAGAACACTTGTTCCAAAACAGAACTGAAATCTCCTGCCAACAACTTGGGGTACACTCAACCCCATTTCCTTGAAGATCTTACCACAAACTTATACAATATTATCTAAATGATCATAACCTCATTAGAATTAATTCTCCTTACATGGCAATTCTTACTGGATTCACGAGCTACAGTGGAAATGTTCATATCTTTGCTTCAGTTAAGCATAAGAGTTTTATATAATTCTCTCTTCTACCTTGATTTTGCCCTGCAGGCTGCTCTTCTCTTACATTTCTCTTTCAGGTAGTCTTTTAAGCCTTTGCTACATACTGAAAGCAAATTTGTATTGCAAAAACAAACATTTTTCCAACAAAACACAAAGTTGTCATAGCTACTTGCCTCTTGGCAATTTGTGAGAATTTCCCAGGTTTAGTGCAATATGTCCACAGAAAAGTAGAAAGACCAGTCTTGATATCATGGTTACAAACCCAAACTTGCACCGAAAGTGATGCTGGTGGGTATCAAAGAACAAGGTACTGCAGCTGAAGTTAAGTGAACTGTTCTCTCAGTGGCAGAAGCAGCAAACTTTGACAGCAGCTTAGTTTACAGTGGGAGGAGAGAGAATGACATCACACCCTACTCTGGAAAAGGAAAATTAGCATTAAAATGATATTATCAGACTCTGACTGCAATAGACTTCTGGTTTTTGTTATAGATCCTTTCAGTCTCTCTGTTTACAATGGATCAACCTGTGATCACTTATACTTCATGCACAGAAATCATACAGATGTCAAAATTCCTGTACAACTGCCCTGGAAACTCAGACAGGGAGACATACTACTACACTGTTTTGTCCAAAAATGGTGAATTGCAAATGTAAGATTTGGTTTTTTACATTATCCAATGCAATTTACCTCATTGATCTCAACATTTTTCTGACTTAAGATCTTGTCCAACTTAGCATGACTTTGGGACAGATTCTGCTGTCACTTATAATCAGAATATGGACTTACTTGACCAGAATTCAACACAATACTTATAAAGTCAAGGTTCTTGGTCTGTAAGACTATATGCCACTGCCAATTTGTTTATTTTGTTTTGTCCACTTTAAAAACATTTTTACATTTTTTTCTTTAATGCAAGTGATGAAAATTACCAGCTAACTGCAAAGCTGAAGCTAAGAGAAAGTTAAGTCCCTGTGGGAGAGAAAGAGAAGTTACTCACCTGTAGTAACGATGGTTCTTCGAGATGTGTCCCTGTGGGTGCTCCACAATAGGTGTCAGGCTCGCCAGGCACCGCAGATCGGAATTCTTCTAGCAGTTTCTATTGGATCGCGCATGCGCCGACGCGTGCCACTCCCTTGCGTGCCCCCGGCCATGTGCGCGATCCGCTCCCAGCTAGTTCCTTGACCAACCACCTCGGATGATCCTGAAAAATACCAGACAGAGATCCGAAGCGGGGAGGATGGGCGGGTGGTGGAGCACCCACGGGGACACATCTCAAAGAACCATCGTTACTACAGGTGAGTAACTTCTCTTTCTTCTTCGAGTGGTCCCCATGGGTGCTCCACAATACATGACAACCCAGCAGTAACCCAAGTAAGGACGTGGGTAATCGATTTATGTGCAGCTTGCCCCCAAGAGGGCTGCTGTTGACAGACGGGTATCCTCCTTGAATACCCGATGCAGGGCGTAATGCTTGGCGAAGGTGTCGCAGGATGACCAGGTCGCCGCTCTACAGATGTCTTTTAATGCAATTCCTTTGAAGAAGGCTGTTGATGCCGCCACCGCCCTGGTGGAGTGAGCCCTAGGCGGAGCCAGCAAAGGGGTCTTTCGAAGCTCGTAGCACATTTTTATACAGAATACAATGTGCTTCGAAATTCTCTGGGAAGAGAGGCCTTCCCCTTTTGACCTGGGAGCGAGAGACACCAGAAGCCTGTCCGTTTTGCGGAAGAACTAAGTTCTGTCCATGTAGAAGGCCAATGCCCTTCTCACATCTAGGAGATGTAGGCGCGCCTCCTTGCTGGAGCTGTGAGGCTACGCGTAAAACGAGGGTAAAACTAATGGTTCGTTAAGATGGAACTCCAAGGAAACTTTTGGAATGAAGGCTGGGTGTAACTGTAAGGTTACCGCCCCCTTTGAGAATACTGTGCAGGGCAGATTGCCATCACTGCTGCGAGCTCGCTCACCCTGCGGGCTGACATAATCGCAAGAAGGAAGGTTGTTTTCATAGTAAGGAGTCGGAGGGCTACTGTGGCTAAGGGTTCGAAGGGTGGTCCCGATAGCGTGCTGAGCACCAAGTCCAAATTCCACGACGGCGGTAGCAGTTTTTGAGGGGGGTACAGGTTTACCAGCCCCTTCAAGAACCTTGTGACGATAGGGTGGGCAAAGACGGTGGGCCCTTCCTCTATATGCTGAAAAGCTGATATAGCAGCGAGGTGGACCTTTATCGAGGATAGAGAAAGCCCGTCTCATTTGAGGTCCAATAGGTATTCTAGTATTACGGTTATGGGAACATCGAGGGGAGCTAACTGTTTGGAGGAACACCAGGCTGTAAAGCGTGTCCATTTCGGTTCGTAAGTCCTCCTAGTGGAGGCCCTTCGGCTACACTCCAAGACTTGTCGTACTCCCTCCGTACACGTGCTCTCTAAGGAGCTGAGCCATGGATTAGCCATGCTTGTAGATGCAGACCCTGAGGGTGCGAGTGCACTATGGACCTCTGAGCCTGCATGAGTAAGTCCGGCGCCACCAGTAGGGGGAGTGGTGGATGATCCGACATGCGCAGAAGCAAGGGAAACGATTGTTGTCGGTCCCAAGTTGGAACTATGAGTATCATGCGAGCTCTGTCCCTTCTGGCTTTCTGCAGAACCTTGTGGATAAGCGTTGTGGGGGGAAACGCGTAGAGTAGAGGGCCCTTCCATGAAATCATGAATGCGTCCCCCAGGGACCCCTGCCCTATTCCTGCTCTGGAGCAGTACTGGGGACACTTCTTGTTGTACTGGGTGGCAAACAAATCGACTTGGGGAAACCCCCATGTATGAAATATGCTCTGTAGCAGGTCGGAGAGGATCTGCCATTCGTGCATGAGTGCGAAGCGCCTGCTCAGCTGATCTGCCTTCACGTTGTGGGCGCCCGGCAAGTACGAGGCTTTCAACGTTATGTTGTTGGTGATCCACCAGTTCCACAATCGGACTGCTTCCGCGCATAGCGCACGGGATCGTGCCACTCCTTGTCGATTGATGTAGAACATAGTGGAGGTATTGTCGGTATTGATCCCGACTACTTTGCCGTGTAGGTATTTCTGAAAATGTCTGCACGCATTGAACACTGCTCTGAGCTCCAGTATGTTTATGTGCAGTGTCTGTTCCGCAGGGGACCATAGCCCTTGCGTCACCTTGTCACCGGTGTGCGCTCCCCATCCTATGTGGGAGGCGTCGGTAGTAAGAAAAATAGAAATTTGTGGTTGGTGGAAGGGCACCCCCACTAGCAGATTCTTGGGATTTCCCCACCACGCTAGGGATCTGCGCACTTCCGTCGTGGGCGACACTACCCTGTGGACAGTGTGGGATGCCGGTTTGTAAACACTCGCCAGCCAATGCTGCAGGCTTCGCATGTGTAACCTGGCATTCTGTACCACAAATGTCGCTGCCGCCATGTGCCCCAACAGTTGCAGGCACGTTAGGACCGGCACCGCGGGGCTGTACGTAATGACTTGCACCAGTGAGTTGATGGCGCGGAAGCGGGTGTCGGGCAGGTATACTCTTGCTGCGATAGAGTTTATGCATGCCCCTATGAACTCTATATCTTGCGTGGGTTCGGTCTTTGACTTTGCGAGGTTGATAACTAGGCCCAGCGAAGTAAACGTGTTCGCGGTGATGCGTATCATGCGTAGGACCTCTGCCTTTGAGACTCCTTTCAGTAGGCAGTCATCCAGATATGGAAAAATAAACACCCCCTGTCTGTGCAGGTAGGCTGATACCACTGCCAGGGTTTTCGTAAAGACTCTGGGTGCGAAGGATAGGCCGAACGGAAGAACCCTGTACTGGAAATGTTCCCCGCCGACCGTGAAGCGGAGGAAGCATCTGTGTGCCAGGTGGATTGTTATATGAAAGTAGCGTCTTGTAAGTCAAGGGCTGCAAACCAGCCTCCATCGTCCAGTGCCGTAAGTATGGAAGCAACTGTGATCATCCGAAACCGTTGCTTGCGCAAGCAACGGTTGAGGCCCCGTAGATCCAAAATCGGCCTCCAGCCTCCTGTTTTCTTCTCTGTTAGGAAGTAATGTGAGTACAAACCTTTCCCTTGGAATTGTTCCGGCACTCTTTCCACCGCCCCTATGAACATGAGGTGATCTACCTCCTGCTTCAGCCTCGCCTCGTGGGCAGCGTCCCTGAGATGAGGGCAGCTGGGAGGTTTTGTCAGTGGAATTGACTGGTAGGGGATCATGTAACCTGTGGCTATAATTTCTAGCACCCATTTGTCTGTGGTGATCTTTTGCCATTGGGAGTGGAACGGTTTGAGGCAATGATGGAACATGAGATGAGAATGGCATTGAGTGATGGTGTTGATAGTGCAGCCCTCGACATAACCATCAAACTTGCTGTCTCAGGGCTTGTCCCGAGGGTGTACGGCTTTTTTGAGAACGTCGTCTGGGGGCCCTGTACTGCTGATGCTGTTGATGGCGCCCTTGGTCATAGCCTCGCTGATATTGAGCGCGCTGTGGTTGGTAAGCATAGCGTCTTTGCTGAGGATAGAACTTCTTTTTCTTGTATGGGGGAGTATAAATACCCAAGGTCTTAAGTGTGGCCCTTGAGTCTTTGCTGGAGTGGAGGACCGAGTCGGTTGAGTCCGCAAACAGCTTTTGCTTATCAAAGGGAAGATCCACGATCTTCGCCTGTAGGTCTCTGGGGATACCGGATGTCTGGAGCCAGGATTCCCTACGCATTACCACTGCTGCTGCTGTTGAACGTGCCGCTGTGTCCGCCACGTCCAGGGCAATCTGGACTCCCGTCCGCAACGCCATGTAGCCTTCTTGGACAATCGCCTTTAACACTGGCTTCTTGTCCTCCGGGAGTGAATCCATGAGAGGAGTGAGTCTAGAGTAATTGCCAAAGTTATGGTTTGATAGATGTGCTGCGTAATTTGCCATCCTCAATAATAGGGTAGAGGAGGAGTAGACCTTCCTGCCGAACAGCTCTAGTTTCTTAGCATCTTTATCCGACCCCCCGATTTGTACTGAGACGTTTTCAACCTCTGCTGGGACGATTCGACCACCAAAGAATTGGGTTGTGGGTGACTAAAGAGGAACTCCATGCCCTTGGCTGGGACGAAGTACTTCTTATCCGCTCTCTTGTTCGTAGGCGGCATAGAGGCCGGAGTCTGCCATATGTTAGTGGCTGACTTCATAATGGCTTCGTGCAGCGGGATAGCGATTTTAGATGAAGCCAGGGGTCTCAAATTTTTCAGGAGTTTATGATGCTTCTCCTGCACCTCTGCTATCTGAATGTCCTGCGTGAATGCTACTCTTTTGAACAGCTCCTGGAATTGTTTAAGGTCATCCGGAAGGGAGACATCCCCGGGGGCCGGGGCCTCATCTGGGGAGGATGAGGAGGAACCACTGGGGTAAACCTCCCGCAAATCCTCTGGCTCCCGAGTTTGGTGGTATACTTGCTCCCTGGTGGGCTGTGAAGGGAAGTCTCGGGATTCTGGACCTAATTCCCCCTGGGACAACTGCATTCCCGTCCCAGAGCGAGTGTGTACACGGGAGTATTGATGAGTAGTAGGAGAGGACCTGCCCCTGGATCTAGACCTGCGGTGTCTGTGTTCAACATGATGAGGATGACCATAGCAACATGGGCAAGGGCCCGGTGGTGGAGACCTGACCACGATCGGGGAGTGTACCCATGATGTCTGGGAGAGCAGGATCTCCGCGATGACATTGACAGTGGTGAAGCTGGTTTGTGATAGTACTCAAGGGGATCCATGCCCAAAAATGGTGAAGGTGGCCTGAGCCACGGCGAAATTGGTTGGAGGAACGGAGAGGGAGGCCCGAAATAAGCCAGTGGAGTTGCAGCCCGGAGGTGCGGCATGCATATCTCGGGAGAGGGGCTGGGTGATAAGGGCAGCGCAGCCCTGCCTGGAGATGGACTAAGGTGCTGGGTTTTAGCTCTGGCCTTGCCCCTCCCCTGCGGGGTGGGAGCCGCCCCCTCCGGTGCCGGGGATCTCGGCCCCGTTGTCGGCGCTGCGCTCAGCACCGTCAACAGTGGTGCCGCGTGGGTAGCTTCCTCCGGAGCCGGTAGGCTCCATGCCAGGTGCCCCTGTGCCGTAGGTGCCACGGGAGCCGGTGCCGCGTGCAGCGGTGCTGCCAATTCCAGTGCTTGCTGCGCTGGCGCTCGCAGCGCCTTCCATGCCACCTGTTGTATAATCGGAGGCTCAGCCTCTGCCACGTGCGCTGCTGCGCTGCCGCTTTCATCAGCTCGCGGCTGGGGGCTCTGCGTTCTGCTCGTCCTGCTCGCTGGGACCGCTGGCAAGGATCGAGCCGGGGAGAGTTTCCTCCTCTTCTGCACAGAGGTGGGTCAAAGAGGCTGCCTTCCTTTTATTCGACCCAGAGGTCCCTTCTGTGTGAGGCTTCTCCGGCGGTTCAGGCTGGAGAGCCTTATCAAACAAGATCATTTTGAGCCTCATTTCTCTGTCCTTCCTGGCCCTGGCTGTAAGCTTAGCACAGTGGGAACACTTCTGGGTAACAAGAGACTCTCCCAGGCAGCGAATGCATTCATTATGCCCATCTGAGGCCGGCATAGCCTCGCAGCATGACTCACACTTCTTAAACCCCGACGAAGCCATCACGGTGAGTCTTTACTGTTAATAGGGTACTTAGCCACTAATCAGTGCTTTCTAACCCAAAATAACATTCACAGCCTTCAGGGCAGCGGACGGCTTAACAGCCTTCTTGTCTGCCCCTTCTTCGTTCCTCTTCTCTCTGCTATCTAATATGCTCTTCTCTTTTTTTTATTTTTTTGTATAATAGTGACAAACAAATGAACTACACTTAAAAAACAACTATCTTATCTGTGTCTGGCTTTAGCCGGAGCAGATTCCGTCTGCAGCCGATGACGGTTGAGAAGGAACTGGCGGGGACCGGATCACGCACATGGCCAGGGGCGCGGACGGGAGCGGTGCGCGTCGGAGCATGCACGATCCAATAGAAACTGCTAGAAGAATTCCGATCTGTGGCGCCTGGCGAGCCCGACACCTATTGTGGAGCACCCACGGGGACCACTCGAAGAAGAAGATGAGACACTAGGTAAACAAACGGCAAGTTCTACTATCATTTATGAAAGCGTAAATCAGAAGTAAATGGAAATCAGCAGATTTATTCCAGGTTTCAACAGGTGTAACTAAGAGCAGAATTTGTCCCTGATCATCAACAAACTGAAGAGATGGGCAGAGTTGAGGGATAAGGGGAAATTTCAAGGGGGATTTCAGAAATGAGAAAGCTAATGAAAAAATCCCTAAGGTCAAACAAAAGGAAGTTATAATTCTTAAACTCCCCCGGAGGCTACTTAAGCATCCAGTAAATGAGCTCCTGATCTGCATGTTGACTTTAAAGCCTACTGAGGTCCTTTTGTTTTTATCCTGACATGAAGAAATCTTTCCTCATTCCATCATGCTACACTTCATATAAAATAGTAAACTGTAAGTTAACGTTACAGATAGATCCAAACTAAAATGCCTGGGTGCAAACATCCTCCCTTTTCTGCCCTTTGGGAAAATTCAGATCATGAAATTTTGAGCATCTTTCGTAAGTGGTATGAAAATTAAAAATAGGTGCCTGGAGCAGATGAAATTTGAGTGAGACACAAAGGTGATATAGGTAGGCTTCAGAAACATAGACTGGGCATTTCTCAACACTTGTTGGTAAAATAATACCACACTTAGATATAGCTGCTCATCTGATTTCTGCAATAAAGTATGCAAACATTGTTTTAAGGGGTTAAACGTGAAAATGGAAAATTGTATTGTTAATACTGAGAAGTCTCAAAACACCAACCCAGACCATTAGTTCTAGTGATGTGCAGTCATGGAAGAAAACAGAACTGGATGCAAAGCAATATCTTGACTTTTACTTATCTAAAAAACAAAATATATACTTAGGAAAATTATCTGTGAAACACTATGTAATTAAAAAAAAAACAATGAGAAGTCTTCCTGTGGCACCTTATATACTAACAGATTGATTGGAGCATAAGCTTTTGTGTGCAAAAACTCCCTCCATCAGATGCACTGAGTGGCAATTCCAGAGCCAGATATAAATACATGGGTACATGAAAAGAAGGGATTAAGCCAAACTGCTTGGGACTCCCTTCTTTTCATGTGCCTGTAAATTTATACCTGCCTCTGGAATTTCCACTTCATGCACCTGACGAAGTGGGTCTTTGTCCATGAAAGCTTATGCTCCAATATATCTGTTAGTCTAAGGTACCAGTGGACTTCTTGTTGTTTTTTCAGATACACACTAACATGGCTACCTCTCTGATACTAATCTAATTTAAACTACATGAAGGCCTGCCAGATGATGATTTAGTACCTTAAGGGAAGCAATAGAAGATATTATTAAAATTATGCAATATGTTCTCTATAATGCTGCAGAAATGTGTGGACAGCCTCAGCTTGGCTTGCAGACCATCTGCTTGCCCTTTCACAATCATGACACCTTTCTTGCCCACTGTAGTGATTTATTATAAAGAAACCTACTATTAGAAGAACTATATCCTTTGTCATGTAATGCAACATGTTTTATTATCTCCCAGAAGAAATAATTATATTCTTGTTCTTCATTTAATCTGCTTCTCTCAGGCTTCTCTGGGCCCATTGACGGAGGGGGATATGGAGGCATAAAGGGCAACTGCCCTAGGGCCCAGCAACTCAAAGGGGCATGGGACTCTGGAGACAGGGTTCCCCACCTCCCATCTTGCAAAGGGGCCCAGCAAGTCTGTTGGCTTGCCTGTGCTGCTTTGCTGCAAATCCCCTTTCCCCTACTCCTTAGTTCTTGCACTTTTCTCTAGCACTTGGCTCGGTTCTCTGCTATACTTGCTGCTCAACTATCTGGGCTTCTTCCTAAGCCATACTACCAGGCTACCTAATTCCTTCTCTCTCTGATAATTTCTGCAGCTAGCCAAAAATGCTACACAAATGTTCATAATGGAGGCAATTACAGTTTGGTAACTACTTGTGAGTGTCTAAAAGAAGGCCAAGTAGATGTTATGCACGTGTTCTGTGGATCACAAGAAGATAAAAGGCTACATCTACTGAGGTTCTCTCTGACATACTTCAGCTTCTCTGATAAGGTGCTGTTTGCCTGTGCTGTATGATTTTGTGCCTTCCTTTCCCAGACATGTTCCTGCCACACACACACAAAGAAGAAATTATGGGAAAAAAAACCCCACCTCTGCCTTTCCTTTTCACTCAAATCCTTACTCTAGTTACTGGCCATTGTGCACACCAGTGACAGGAAGTTAAACATGCAGCTCTATGTTCAGCAAACATATATCTATGCTGTAATGTACTTCAGCAGAATCAGAATATAGATCCATTTACAAAAATGGACTTTCTAACCATTTATGTGGAACATTATCCAGACCAAAGTGCCTTAGATTTCTCCTTATCTTCACAAACTACATGTTATCCAACTCTTACTAACAGACCAAAAGCAAGATGGATAAAGTAATCTTAATTTTACCCTCTGATGCTATTTAAGAAAGGATTAGAGAGTGCATTCTCTAGGCAGGATAGGTATTCCACAAGAGGAAAGTCACAGTTTAACAGAAGATCTCCTGACCCCCACTCCTCTGCCTTACATCCTAGATGGTGTTGCCTGAATAACTGCCAAGTATTCAGCAGTTTACCTGCTTACCTCAGTGGTGGATTGGCTGAGAAAAACTACAAGTTTTCAAATGTATAGAAAGATTCTTATTGAGAACCAAGATAACCCTCATGTTATCTGAACTAATCCATCCCCCCTGCCTCAATATTCAAGCAAACCATATTCTAGGAGCTGATTGAGCTGTTCATTGTTCTGAATTAGATAAGAGAAGTACTTCTATATGTTCCATAGGCTGTGTCTACAATAGCATTCCCCTTTTGAAAGAGGCATGCAAATAAGGGAAATAGAAAATGCAAATGAGGCACATATTTACATATCTGCCACATTATTTGCATATTCTTTTGAAAGAAGTGCAGCTCTTTCAAAAGTAAACCCCATCTTCGAAAGAACTCTGCTTCCCAAAAAAAAAATAAATAAAAAATAAGAAGAAGGGTTCTTTCAAAGATGGGGATTACTTTCAAAAGACCTGCATCTACACTGCTTTTCTTCTTTTGAAAGAATATGCAAATGAGGTGTCAGATATGTAAATCTGCCCACATTTGCATTTTCAATTTCCCTCATTTGCAATTCTCTTTCGAAAGAGGAATGGTAGTGTAGACATAGCCACACTGTTTGAGGCAGGAAAGAGGATTGTAAATGGATATGCAAAAACTGATATCCTGTCTTCTCTATGCCAAAATTGACAATCTCTTGACACTTTCTAAGAGTAGGGGCTTTCTGCCAATTTCTTTACCATAATTTTTCTTCCCCACACTATTCTGTACACTAGCTGAATTCCACTGTCTCCTCCTGAGATGGTTAAACTTCGTCGGTGCTGTGTGTATTGTTTGTTCACTGCCTGGGGAACTTTTGGGATAAAATGCACTGCATAAATGTGTTCTTGTGAGTGACTCAGTTATTGGACTCCTTATCTTTCTTGTAAATCTGTCACAGGATCTTTTGAAAGCCTTCCGGAAAAGAGAAATGCCAAACAAGCATTGATTCAGATGTAGTGCTTTTTTAAAAAAAAGTTTAATTCACTCCTTCTGTGAATTTTTATTCCATTGTCTTGCTCCCAAACTGAATCCCAGACCATCAAAATCAGTGGTGGGATTCAGAAATAGAATGAAATGGAGAAAATGAGCAAAAAGAGAAAAATTAATATATTACATGAGAAGTATAATTGGGGAAAGGCCAAAACAAATGAATGGAGGAAAAGAGGTCCCATTGTTACAGCTGGCATCTGAAAACTATCAGGATTTCATTTTTTGCCCTGATCGCAAAGATAGACTCATTGGCTGGGTCTACACTTGCCCCCAACTTTGAAGGGGGCATGTTAATCAAGGCAATGAGAGATTACTAATGAAGTGCTGCGGTGACTATACAGCACTTCATTAGGCTAATTCTCCCCTGCGGCAACTTCAAAGTGTCAAACTTTGAAGTGCCAGTATGTGTGTAGCCACGGGCACTTCAAAGTGCCCACACTACTTCGAAGTGCCTAGACTCAAAATTTTGGCAAGTGTAGACAAGCCCATTGGTTTGTAATTTCTACAATCTCCCTTAGCACCTTGTAAAATATATGTAAGTAAATCAGAATTATCCTCTGAATTTAATACAGGTGGAGCCTCTCTAGTCCAGCACCCTCCGGGCCTGATCAGTGCTGAACGAGAGAACTTACTGGACCATTGGAGGTCAATATTGCTCAGCAGCATTACCAACACTTCCATGGCTTTCTGGCTATTAGAAGACATTTAGGGATACATTACAGTTAAATAAAGCACAGAACATGGAGAGCCAGAACTACCAGTTGTAAATGAACTTTATGGAACCATGGGAAACTTGGACCCATAAGGGGTCATTCAGCTAACTAAAATCATTCTGGATTATGGATGCTGCCGGACAAGAGTGTGCTGAACTAGAAAGGTTCAACCTGTAATACCATGCACACTTTTGATAACTCATTAGCCAGTCTGGATAGAAATTTTCCAATCACCTAAATGATTTACAGACTTAAATTCCTGAATGCTGTGCTACAGAATGGGGAAACTGAAAATCAACGGGACTGGGTGATTTCGAAATTTTTACTTTTATTCTTAAGTGCCTTGAGAATTCTTGGATTAATTCTAAAGGGACCATCTCCATCACAGGGTCCCAGAGTCTAGGCTTCAGACAAAGCCCAAACAACTATTCCACAATTTAACAGCCCCTGCCCCCTAGGCTGGTGAGCCCAAGTCAACTGGCACAGGCTAGCCCTGGCATCTAACTAGTATGTCAACATGCCTTCAAGTGTTCTTACCCTCTTTTATGTATTCCGTAGACTCTTCTGTATCCAGCAGATTTACTTATTCTCTCATAGGGTTCCTGCTGCTGATAAAATGATTTGCTTTCACATCTTTGGCTATTTGATATTCAGATTCTTTCTTATGACTCCTAATTTCCATTTCACATTTAATCTGTTCATAGTTTACAGTTCTTTCTATTGGCCTCAGTGGCTGGATTGCTCTTTTCTAAAGGATGCTTGTTTGGCCTGTCTTTTAGATGTGCTATGTAGTATGTTCGGGGTTTTTGTCTTAGACATATGAATATCCTTTGTGACTCTGTAATGCTATGCTTAAGTGGTGCTCATAGTACATAAAGGCAATTTTTGGTGGTAGGGGAGATAGGAGAGTTTCCTATGTACTCCTTGGTCCCTGTGGTCATCATCTTAGAGTCTGAAACATTAGTCATACTTGCCCTTATCTTGGCATACATAGGCATCTGTTCTTGCTATATACTTATTCATCTGCATCTAGCACTGTGTTCAGTGACCTCCTGCTGCAGTGAATTCCACAGGCTGACTACATGCTGAGTAAAATATTTCCTTTAATTCATTCTAAATGCATCAATTAGCAGCATGCTCATGCTAATCCACCACACAGCTGCATGGCATCTCACTTGTGTGAGTTCAAAGAATTTGTGAGTTTCCCCAAATACCATGTATATTTAGTTGGAGGTTTCAATCTCTCCAGACTCCTCCTTCCCAGATGAATCATGGCAGCAACAGGTAAATCAGTTTTTATTCAACTCTTAAGAGTCAAGCTGGTAAGGGATATTTTTTTCCTGACCATGTGTAACACCATGGAAGTCCCAAATTTTCTGATTGAAGAGATGATGATGGCTGGTTTCCTCCCTCTAAACCAGGACTGTCCTAGATAGTTCTGGTGCCTATGCAGACCCTCAGGACTGCAGGCTGTGTGGGATAAGCCCAGAGATACACAGGAGGGGGCAGAAACAGGGCAGGGTTGCAGCAGAGATTGGTTCTGCCCCTGAACTCACAAGCAGTGGCAGGGAGTGGCACAACCTGGCCCCAGCCTGCTTCACTACACCAGCTCCCAGCTGCATTGCTTGAGGCAGAGGGCTTAGGAGGAGGAATGTAACCCCTGGGCCTCAGTCAGTGGTGGCAGGAAAGAAAGCAACACAGCTGGGAGCCAGCAGAGCAGACTGGAGCTGGGTCATGCTGCTTCCTGCAACTGCCAGTGAGTGCAGGGGCAAACCTGACCCCTGCTGCCAATGCTGGCCCATTCTGATTCATAGCCCCCAGGCTCTGTTATGTGGTGGACAGGATTTGGGCAGAGTGGTGGAAAGGGTGCAGGACTGGAATGGGGCCGGGCAGGAGCACAGCAAAGGCAGAACAGGGGAGGTTGTCCTGGGCCCCACACCTCCCTAAGGTTGGCCCTGCTGGGTACAGCCAGCTGGGTGATGGTGCAGGCCCCTGGAGACAGTGTGCCACTGCATATGCAGCTGCTGATGACACCGTGTTTTGCTTATTGGTAGGGATGACTCTGCTTTTAACAGCCTAGAGTGTTGATATTTCAGCTAATTAGTTGAAAGAATGACATGAGTCAACCCCATTTGTTCCCCCAACGTCTGCACTGCAGAACTCCTTCCAAGCACACACCCTCTACCAAATTCTTTCCATCAAAATACTAATTGGCTTCCTGTTTACTTGAAGAAGTGATTATACTGTACTGAGGAATAGGCAGGAGCAAGAGCACAGAGTGCAAAGTATGGATGCATAAAAGTACCTTTAAATATTAAGTCTGGAATTTATTGCCACTTCCAGAGACAGAGTACAAAACTTCAGTTTTATGTTTAGAGGAGTCATGCAATGATGATGGGGTTTTATATTTCAAAGAAGAAAGGGCATGTGTCTTTAGTTTACAGCATCAGCAATACACAGCTATGGAGACATCGATGGACCACCAACAACTGATAACTCTGATCTTTGCCAAGTGATAGATTTCTATCCAACCTTCTATTAACACACATCATGTCATACCCTATAGCCAACATCAAACCAATGTAGTCAAACTTTCCTTCATTTATATTCATAAGACCCGTTCATTATGTAAGGAAGCTCACTTTTGTTCTCTTTCCCGCCACATCCCAATCCCAGTGCCAAATAGTTCTTAGGCGAACATTGTATGAAGCTTAATCCATCTGATCCATCTTGTTCAACATCACAGCTTTCATTTTCCTATTCTTTTATCAGCAATGATCTAAATAAAATTTTCTTTGCCTTACTTTTGTATTTTTGACATCTGTTTCAATGCATTTTGTGCATGTATCAATGTGTGTACACAAATTTCCCCCAAATTTATACACACATTTGGTTTTCATTTTTGTCTAAGCATTTGACATCTCCAGTCTTTTTTCACAAAATGTCCATTTTGACCATGCTCAGATTAAAAACCATGTGATGTGCAACATGTAACTTTATGCAAAAACCATTATCCATACTCAGATGTTCAGTAATGCAACACTAAACAATGGTTTCACAGATGCTTTAACACTTGTTAAGCCTCATGTACCCCTCCTTATCAATATAGAATAGCTCTTTCAGGTAAGGTTTGGAAGACAAATGGGGAGGACACAAAAGCCAATTGGGTCAGAAGTATACTAATTAAATGGAGCCACTCAGGTTTACCAAATAGGACTGCAACTCAAATTGATGACTAAAGATCATTACCCTCTGATGACTGGTCAGTGGCCTATGTGGAAAGCACCTGAAGTCCAGTTTCCATTGGGCAAATATCCACACAACAACAACAACACATTTGCAACTAACTGCAGTTTTTGTTTTGATATACAGTCTCCAGCAGGGTCCTCAAGGACAGGGGATGGAAGTTGAACTCCTCTCTGCTTCCGAGATGGGATCCTTTCTGTCAGAACTGAGGCATGTTGATTTGGCGACATACAGAAACTTGCACGGCTGCTGACCTGTGCTTTACATGTATGTTGAATCAGCAGAAAAGCTGAGTCTTAAGCATCTTTCAATAAAGATATCTTAAGTAAAATTCAAAGCTCACACTTTCGTGATGCCTGACTGAAGTCAGTGGTACTGCATGGAATGTAATCTAGCACCATCTAGGAATAGCAGGTGCAGGGTTAAATCACATTCTTCCCCATTTCCTCACGGTTCTGACCCTCAGCCAGGGGCAGCATTCAGAGCGGCTGGAGTAAAACTACAAAAACAAATGCATTACGAAGTGCAATGAGGAGCTCTTACAGTCAGATGCAGAGAGACAACCAGGTTGTGGTTGTTTTTGTAGTTGTCTGTTTTTTTGTTTTAGAAAGAGTGCTTATTCTCTGTGAAGATGTAACACTTGGCCTTATTAACATCCTTCCACAAAGAAAAAGATTTCCTTGGCCATGATACCAAGATATGATGAATGTGCGCAGGTTCAAGAGAGAAATAATTCATGCACATTGTCCTCCCATTATGAGTCACCTTGGCCTAAAGAACATATTCTACAGACTTTTCAGCTTAAAAGGCTGCTTTGGGGTAGAATCTAGATCGGTGAGCGTTATGTAGTTCAAAATGCTATAAATATTTTGAAGCAAGGCCACCAGTCACTACTGTATATAGAATGTAAGCAGTTGGAACACAATATAAGGTTCCTCCTTTACTTGAATGGGAATAAAATTTTGCCAGTTACACTATCCCCAAAAATGGGGTAAATGGAGTATGTTTGGATTGCAATAGTTCATGTCTATCCATTTTTATTACCATCAACTCTTTACATCACAAATGTATTATATTATACGTAAGCTTAAAATAACTGTCTGTACATAGTTTGCCTGACACAAAACAAAACAAGCATTTCGTTAAAATTGCACAAGTGAAAAAGTAACTTTAAAAAATGAAATATCCCAATACTCTAATCTCCACACAAAAATGCCAGAATCTAAACACTCAGGGCAAAGCATCTTGTTATCTGCAGAGCAAAGGGACCTTGTTTAATATTAGATGTGCAGTGAATCTAGATACTGTAATAATAAGTAAAACATAACTTGTGTTTTGAAGCAATTTTCATCCACGAATTGTAAAGTACTTGGTGAGATTTTTTTTAAGGTCCTGTCTACTGTAAAAAGGTAGAAGATAGCTTTAGGAAAGGCAATGCTTCTTCTAATTTTTAAGCAAATTTAACACTCATAAATCAAGCCAGGTAAACAGGTCTACAGAGTCCATTTTACCACAGGACTGGAAATGCACCACAAGGCGTAAAGCAGGCTTCTCTATCCTGTCTGCCATTGTGTTTCACTCAGCAGCTGGAGGACATTGTCTCCAGAAAGGAGGGCCTAGTTTAATGCTTAAGTCTGTTCAGTCCTTGGTTTATCTCGTAAAATGGCTAGTGATGACAGCTTCCCGCTTCACATATAAAACTGACTCATGCTTTGTGAAATAAAGTGAATAGTGTTCAGAGTCAGCCCTGGCTGTCTTGAACATGGTTAGAATTGGAACGTCTTGAGAAAAAATCCCAACCAACCAGCCAACCAACCAAACAAACAAATCAAAGCAACATAGAGATGGCCCAAAGTGTGAGTTTGGTAAGGGTTGTAGCATTTGTACAGTAGTCAAATGGACCTGGAATGCAGTCTGGACTATGACCAGATATAGTAGCATATTTTGGAAGTCCCTATGTGCGTATAACTTTTTTTTATAAATGAAGTGAGAGAATATCCATCTTACAATGTCAGCATTTATGTTGTACTTTAGGAAATAATAAATAGGATAAACATGCACAAAACAATGTAGCCAGACAAAGTCTCCCCCTTACAAGCCAGCTTGCTCGCTGCTGCCCCCCCGCCACACTGAGGAGCCTCGCAAGCACACAGGGCACGGAAATGGCTGCTGACAGCACAGTCTTTGATGCCTCTCATTGAGGCCCAGATGTGCTAGCTCATCATGACCCTGAGAAACAGAAAGTACAGATAAAAGGCTAACAGGCCAAACTGTGAACAAGGTGGGGGGGGACCTCAGGAAATCACCCCAGCTGGCATTGATGGATATGATGACCACACAGCCATCCCAGAATAGGAAGTCTCCGCCCACACAAAAAGAATGTCCTGTACTCCTAAATTGCTTATCTCCTGTCTTACAAGTGCAAATTAAGTAAGAATTGCCCTTGTAACAAACTGGCATCACAAAAGACAGACCAGTATGATCTGGCACCTTAGATAAGAAAGAGAATACATAACCTAAAAGGGGTATAAAAGGTGGGCCCAGCAGAACTCTAACTTTGAGTGCATTCCCACCAACTACCTGCTGGTCGGGTCAGGTGATTGCCTCCCGAGGTCCGCAACTGGGGACGCCCAACCTCGTATTCGTCTTTCCACGGAATTGAGTGACCGATCCGGCTTGGCTATGCTGGTGTCGAGAGACGCAAGGAGGGTAAGATATACCCATGCAAGGTCTCCTTTTTTTGGTGCGCACAGTTAAAGAATTAGAGCTCTGTAACTGGATGTCGTTGTATCAAGATATCATTGTGTTAGATGGTAACAGATATCTTTGTATTGGATTGTAACGTAACTTGTTAACACCTGTACTTTGCTAGCATATAAGAAGTAGACAATAGCTTTTTGTAACCACATGCTTCTAACTGTAGCTTAATAAACTTGTAACCAGTTAAGATCTAAGCCTGACTGCTGTCACCCTTTTGTCACTTCAACACAGCCAGCACAATAAAAAGAACTTTAACCGTTTGGTTACCACAGCCTGGCCATAGGTGAGAGTGCTAGGAGTTTCCTGCTCTAACAGTAAAAAAACTGGGTTGCTTAGGACCCAGAGGAATCCGTCAGCCTGTCCTGGCTGCTCGCAGAGACGAGCTCCCTGCTCTCGCAGTTTAAGACTCGGATGGTAACAAGGGCATAGTTGGTACCTCACCGCACGTTACCCGGCCACCAGCTAACAAACAATCTGGACTAGGGGTGTAAAATCCCATTTAATTAGTTAAATGTTAGGTTTAATGAGCTAACTGATTAAATGGGGGTGGTGGGGCAACTGGGGAGGCCAGTCCAGCCCAGCTGGGCTGAAGTGGCCCCACTGATTTGGACAGGGCCTGCTGCGGACAATGGCTGTTTGGCTGCACTGGACTGCCCCCTACCTGTGCCAGGCCCCACTGGGCTGGAGCAACCCCCTGCCCACAGTGGGCTGCTAAACTACCCACCATAACCAGTAAACCATAACCATCACCCATCATAACCAGTACATCTCTTCTGTTCAGGGAAAGGCTTACCAGTTAATCAGCTAAACATTAAACCTCCCTAATCTCGACGTTACTTGATCCTTGTTACTAGGCCAATTTTGAAGTTGTTACTCAATTTTTAATTTGTCCTTACTCAGGCAAAAGTACTGAAGTCAGGAGAACCAGTCCTTCTGGTTGGAGGTGTCTGAGGTGGAAAGGGAACCCCAAACTCTTCGGAAGACCCACCCACTCCTAGCTATGCTGAGGGTAGAGGTTTGGTGGGCATCATGCGCTCTGCTGGCTCCTTTCCATTTCTGCTGGAATCATTCTGTCAGGCAAATTCACATTTGATTCTTCCCACTGTGCCTGCTGTGGGTAGGACTGCAACTCCACACTGTAATACCCTCCTATGCACATTTTTTGTATTGTATTCCTCCACTTTACCCGCTCCAACCCATACAGAATCTAAAACTGTGGATCCAAGTAAAACTGTTTGCTGGCAGTATGGCTTAATAAAACTTCGAAAAAAATGTTTCAGATAATATCCATAAAATTTTTATTGTGATATATGAAGTAGTGCAAGTCTTTCTTTCACTTTAATACCACAAACAACAAAGTATTTCAAGACGCATTTTCATCTAAAATTAAGGAAATTAATAGCTGCCAAGATTAGCAATATTTTTCTAGGAATAATTCTCTAATTGATCTGAGTATTTACCCACGACTCCCAGGCCAGCAGCACTAGAGAAATGAGCACACACATTCTGCTGATTTATAGACTGTATTAATATCTCAGTTGTCAGAACTTGAGAATACATAAAACTTGCAGACCCATCTGTTCACCATTAGAGAGAGGAAGAAGGTCTAAAGTTTCAGATGGCATATACAAAAGACAGATTTAATCATATTCTTACATGGAAAATCCAGTGTTTATTAAACTTGTGGCAATTTATAACAAACCCTTGCATTTACAGGCCCTCCACCTCAAGACTCCAAAATGACTAATATGAAATTTATTACATCAATGAAACATAATCACTTCTGGGAAGGAGGGCAACGGGCAGGTGGGCAACCATTGCAGAGTACACATCACAACGGAGGAAGAAGGAAACCTTTGTCAAAGCTTCCTGGCCAAAGTTTATTAGTTCATGATACTTAGACGTGTATTTGATTTTCCAATTCTCTTCTGAGAATATACAAAGAGCCCGTATAAAACCAATTTCAAGATACTGGTTTACTCAGTCACAAGCTTGGTCCAATTTCCCAGACTATGAGCAAATTACTACCTCTTCTCTGGTTTGTGGGAAATATATTATACCTTCCAGAAGTAATGACTTTCAGGCTTCATCTACACTGGCCCCTCCCTTTCGAAAGAGGCATGCAAATATGGTGGATCAAATGCAAATTATGTGTTAATTTGCATATTCAATGCCTCATTTGCATGATGGCAGCCACTTGCTATTCTGGAAGAGCCGCTTTTGAAATGCAAAACAGACGTGTAGATGGGGTTCCTTCAAAAGGAAGCCATGCTTTTGAAATCACCCTTCTTCCTAAAAAAATTTAGGAAGCAGGGTGCTTTTGAAAGCAGGGCTTTCTTTCAAAGGAACCCCATCTACACAGCTGTTTTGCATTTCAAAATCAACTCTTCCATAAGAACATAAGAACATAAGAACATAAGAATGGCCATACTGGGTCAGACCAAAGGTCCATCGAGCCCAGCATCCCATCTGCCGACGGTGGCCAATGCCAGGTGCCCCAGAGAAGGAGAACAGAAGACAATGATCAAGTGATTTATCTCCTGCCATCCATCTCCTGCCCTTGTTCTGAAGGCTAGGGCACCATACTTTATCCCTGGCTAATAGCCATTTATGGACCTAACCTGCAAAAATTTATCAAGCTCTTTTTTAAACCCTAATAGAGTCCTGGCCTTCACAGCCTCCTCGGGCAAGGAGTTCCACAGGTTGACTGTGCGCTGTGTGAAGAAAAATTTCCTTTTATTAGTTTTGAACCTACTACCCATCAATTTCATTTGGTGTCCCCTAGTTCTTGTATTATGGGAAAAGGTAAATAATTTTTCTATATTCACTTTCTCCACACCATTCATGATTTTATATACCTCTATCATATCACCCCTCAATCGCCTTTTTTCCAAACTGAAAAGTCCCAGTCTCTCTAGCCTCTCCCCATATGGGACCCTTTCCAAGCCCCTAATCATCTTAGTCGCCCTTTTCTGAACCTTTTCTAATGCCAATATATCTTTTTTGAGGTGAGGAGACCACATCTGCACGCAGTACTCGAGATGTGGGCGTACCATAGTTTTATATAGGGGAAGTACGATATCTTTTGTCTTATTATCGATCCCTTTTTTAATAATTCCTAACATCCTATTTGCCTTACTAACTGCCGCTGCACACTGCGTGGATGTCTTCAGAGAACTATCCACTATAACTCCAAGATCCCTTTCCTGATCTGTCGTAGCTAAATTTGACCCCATCATGTAGTACGTGTAATTTGGGTTATTTTTTCCAACATGCATTACCTTACACTTACCCACATTAAATTTCATTTGCCATTTTGCTGCCCAATCACTCAGTTTGCTGAGATCTTTTTGTAGTTCTTCACAATCCCTTTTGCTTTTGACTGTCCTGAACAACTTGGTGTCATCTGCAAACTTTGCCACCTCACTGCTTACCTCATTTTCTAGATCATTGATGAACAAGTTGAACAGGATCGGTCCCAGGACTGAGCCCTGGGGAACACCACTAGTTACCCTCCTCCATTGTGAAAATTTACCATTTATTCCCACCCTTTGTTTTCTGTCTTTTAACCAATTCCCGATCCATGAAAGGACCTTTCCTCCTATCCCATGACCACCTAATTTACATAAAAGCCTTTGGTGTGGGACCGTGTCAAAGGCTTTCTGGAAATCTAGGTATATTATGTCCACTGGGTGCCCCTTGTCCGCATGTTTATTAACCCCTTCAAAGAATTCTAATAGATTAGACAGACACGACTTCCCTCTGCAGAAACCATGCTGACTTTTGCCCAACAATTCGTGCTCTTCTATGTGCCTTGCAATTTTACTCTTTACTAGTGTTTCTACTAATTTGCCTGGTACTGATGTTAAACTTATCGGTCTATAATTGCCAGGATCTCCTCTAGAGCCTTTTTTAAATATTGGTGTTATATTGGCCGTCTTCCAGTCATTTGGTACCAAAGTGGATTTAAAGGGTAGGTTACAAACCACTGTTAATAACTCCTCAATTTCACATTTGAGTTCTTTCAGAACCCTTGGGTGAATGCCGTCTGGTCCTGGAGACTTGTTACTATTCAGCTTATCAATTAATTCCAAAACCTCCTCTAATGTAACTTCAATCTGAGTGAGTTCCTCAGATTTGTTGCCTAAAAAGGCTGGCTCAGATTTAGGAACCTCTGTAACATCTTCAGCCGTGAAGACTGAAGCAAAGAAATCATTTAATCGCTCCGCAATGGCACTGTCTTCCTTGATCGCTCCTTTTATATCTTTATCATCCAAGGGCCCCACTGCTTTTTTAGCAGGCTTCCTGCTTCTAATGTATTTAAAAAACATTTTACTATCGTTTTTTGAATTTTTGGCTAGCTGTTCCTCAAACTCTTTTTTGGCTTTTCTCACTACATTATGACACTTAATTTGGGAGTGTTTATGTTCCTTTCTATTTTCCTCACTAGGATTTGACTTCCACTTTTTAAAAGCTGCCCTTTTCTCTCTCACTGCCTTTTTAACATGGCTGTTTAGCCATGGTGGTTCTTTGTTAGGTCTCTTACTGTGTTTTTTTATTTGGGGTATACATTTAAGTTGGGCCTCTAGTATGGTGTCTTTAAACAGTTTCCATGCAGCTTCCAGGGATTTTAGTTTAATTACTCTACCTTTTAGTTTCTGTTTAACTAGCTTCCTCATTTTAGTGTAATTCCCCTTTTTGAAATTAAATGCCAGAGTGTTTGACCGCTGCGGTGTTCTTCCCAACACAGGAATATTAGAAGTTATTATATTGTGGTCACTATTTCCAAGCGGTCCAGTAACAGTTACCTCTTGGACCAGATCCTGCGTTCCAGTCAAGACTAGATCGAGAATCGACTCTCCCCTTGTGGGTTCCTGTACTAGCTGCTCCAAGAAGCAGTCATTTAAGGCATCAAGAAATTTAATCTCTGAATCCCGTCCTGAGGTGACATGCACCCAATCAATATGGGGATAACTGAAATCTCCTATTATTACTGTGTTTTTTATTTTGATAGCCTCTCTAATCTCCCTTATCATTTCAGCATCACTATCACTGTCCTGGTTAGGTGGTCGGTAATATATTCCTAATGCCATATTCATATTAGAGGAATGAATTGTTATCCATAATGATTCTATGGAACATTTTGATTCCTTTAGGATTTTTACTTCATTTGATTCTATATTATCCTTCACATATAGTACCACTCCGCCACCCGCACGACCTGTTCTGTCTTTCCGATATAATTTATATCCCGGTATGATAGTGTCCCACTGATTGTCCTCATTCCACCATGTTTCTGAGATGCCTATTATGTCAACTTCCTCCTTTGATATGAGGTACTCCAGTTCACCCATCTTATTAGACAGACTCCTAGCATTAGTGTAAAAGCATGTTAGAAAACTACCACTATTTATATGTCCGCCTTTCACAGACGCGTTGGATTTTTTTATGCACGATTGTTTCACATCTGATCTTGCCCATATATTATTTCCCACGTTCCCTATCTGACTAACTTCTAGGGAATCCCTATCTATGGAGCCTCGTGTAAGAGAAGTCTCCGTCCGATCCAGGTGCTCCCCCGCACCAATCGGCTTTCCCCCACCTCTTAGTTTAAAAACTTAGTTTAAAAACTTAGTTTAAAAACTGCTGTTCCAGAACAGCAAATGGCTGTCATTATGCAAATAAGGTACTGGATATGCAAATTAACACCTCATTTGCATTTGATCCTCCATGTTTGTACCCTCTTTTGAGAGGGAGGGGCCAGTGTAGATGTCGCCTCAGAGAGCTGCATAGATTGGGAAGACAGAGCAATACTGAGGGTTTAGCCATATTCTTGGAAATACAGGTTGAACCTCTCTTATCCGGTACCCTTGGGACCTGACTGCTGCTTGATGAGAGAATTTTCCAGATGACAGGAGGTGAATATTTTCTAGCACATTAACAACACTGCCACTGCTTACTGCACTCTTAGAAGACAGTTGGGGTAAATTGCAGCTCAATAACAGCACAGAACACTGAGAGCCAGAACTGGTGGCTGCAAACAAACTTTATAGGACCATGGGAAACTTTGTCACACTGATGATAAGTGGCCATCCAGCTAACTAAAATAATGCCAGATTACAGATGTTACTAGACAAGAGAGTTCTGGATTTGAACGTTTCAACCTGTACTGTGTTATTCTCCGCTGTGCACTATGTAAACCTGGATTTCCCCAAACAGGTTGCACATCTCAAATTCGGTACTCTCTCACCCAGCAATATCCATCATCCAGCATGACCACAGATGTTACCAGATCAGAGAGTAACTGGCAGGTGCAGGGAACAGGAATCCCTGCTTGACCTGTGTCTACAGGGTAGGAGGCTGCTGTGGGGCTGGAACCAGAGCCCCTGGAGGTTGGAGCTGGAGCCTCTGCCTGCCCCACACCAGTGCAGGGCCAAGACACTGCCACAGAGGAAGGAACTGGAGCCCCCAGCAGTGGCTGCTAGGAACTGGAGCAACCACCTGCCCCATGACAGCGTGGGGCCAAAGCCTGAAATCCCGCCAGCCCCACAGCAGCGTGGGGATGGGGGGGCTGCCACGGGGCCAAGAGTTGGCACACCACGGCTACGTCTACACATGAAGCCTACTTCGAAGTAGCTTATTTCGATGTAGCGACATCGAAATATCCTATTTCGATGAATAACATCTACACGTCCTCCAGGGCTGGCAACATCGATGTTCAACTTCGACGTTGGGCAGCACCACATCGAAATAGGCGCTGCGAGGGAACATCTACACGCCAAAGTAGCACACATCGAAATAAGGGTGCCAGGAACAGCTGCAGACAGGGTCACAGGGCGGACTCAACAGCAAGCCGCTCCCTTAAAGGGCCCCTCCCAGACACAGTTGCACTAAACAACACAAGATCCACAGCGCCGACAACTGGTTGCAGACCCTGTGCATGCAGCATGGATCCCCAGCTGCAGCAGCAGCAGCCAGAAGCCCTGGGCTAAGGGCTGCTGCACATGGTGACCATAGAGCCCCGCCGGGGCTGCAGAGAGAGCGTCTCTCAACCCCTCAGCTGATGGCCGCCATGGCGGATCCCGCTATTTCGATGTTGTGGGACACGCAACGACTACACGGTCCCTACTTCGACGTTGAACGTCGAAGTAGGGCGCTATTCCCATCCCCTCATGGGGTTAGCGGCTTCGACGTCTCGCCGCCTAACGTCGATGTTAACTTCGAAATAGCGCCCGACATGTGTAGCTGTGACGGGCGCTATTTCGAAGTTAGTGCCGCTACTTCGAAGTAGCGTGCATGTGTAGACACGGCTCACATGTTCTGCAGTAGCAGGAGCTGAGAGGCTGCTGTGGGCTGTAACTGGAGTTCCCACTTACCCTGCAGCAGTGGTGGGGAGGATGCTGCTGCAGGGCCGGCAACCAGAACCCCGCAAGAGCAGAGGCCAGGAGGTTGCAATGGGGTGGAATTTGGAGCCCCCACAGGCCCTGTGGCTGGGGGGATGGGCTCCAAAGGCTGGCTGGAGCCCTGTGGTAACCCCTGGGAGCCTGGGCTTGGGCTAGCACCCCAGAGGAGGAACGTGGAGACTGGTGCCCCAGCAGTCCCTGACCACAGCCCTGCACATTCCATCAAATTCTCTTGTTCAGGACCTCTCAGGTCCCAAACATGCTGGATAGGTAGATGAAACCTGTGTTTAGCTTCTAAACCATACTTCTCTTTTATTTGAGCATACTGCATTACTGGGCCAGAATGAAAGACTTCCAAAGAACCTAAAAACCATTTTTGGGAACAGACTCTTCAATTAATTAAACTCTATTTCAGTTTTAAAGCCACCTGTGGAAGTGCTGAATATAGAACTTCTGAAATGCAGCAAGATGCCTGATTGCTCAGTCAAACACCACCACCACCTTTTTTTTTAAAGTCTTTAGATTTTCATATTTGTCCCAAACCTAATTCTGAAGTGAACTGCTAAAACAATGAGAAGAAAGCACCTCTTGGTAAGAAAAGGCTGAAAAACGGTGGAACTATGGAAAAATGACAATACTTTGTTAGCTTATTAAAGATCACCCTGTGTATCTCCCTTTCTCCTTAAATATATATAACAGCAGTAGACTATCCAGAAAGAATTAATCTTATCCTCACTAGATACTGAAATTAGAAAACAGTCTACATTCTTCTACTGAATGTATACAGAAACACTTGTACATGAACATAACTGGAGATGAAAGATTTTCTTGCAACAAGAAGCTGGCTATAGCTACTTTCCCAAGCTCTTTTTCCCATTCTAGTATTTATGATGATACGAGAATGGGTTGGCAATACACAGTTTTATCACAAACAGAAGAAACCTACCTACCAACACAAAGCTTGTCATGATCTGCTGACAGCATACTGAGGGATCGCAAACACCAACTGCAAATTTTCCAGAAACGATAATTTACTATTTGCAAGCTAGCCATTTCTAGGAACAGACAGTTGTAACTCATGCACAGGCAGTCAGTATCAATTTGTTACTCACAAAACAAGCGGTGATAGAATGACTTATTCTTTTTACCTGATTTATTGCTGCAAACTAAAATATAGCAGCAAAGATGCAATTCCGAATAGAAGTTGGTGGATGTTACCTAACATAACAGCATGACTAACATGATTCTGTGGGATCACAGCTCAGTATGAGCAATACTGAAGTCATCTTTATTGCTCAGAGATATTTTACTGGTTTTAATTATCTCTCTGATTGAAATGAATGAGCATTGTTTAGAGACAAGCTTACTTACTATGAACTTCATTTTGTGCAGTGCTGGAGCATCTTTTACAAGGTCAGTGAGAGCTCAGACTGCTTAGCACTTCACACAACAGCATGCACAGTAAGGTCCCTATAGAAACTAAGTAGCAACAAAGGACGTTGGACGAACATTTGATTTACCTTTACGGTCTTCAGGGTACAAAATTTCACTTTATTTCCAGATCACCACATGGGTGAGGCAAATACTAAGGATGGCCAAGAATGATCAACAGTCCCATATTTATATTCCACCAGAAGGTTTACCCCGCATTGTTCCGGTCCTTAACACATTTTTTTGTTTTTTAAATACAATAAAAATGCGCATGCTTCATTTACATAATTGCTCTGGGGTGACACTGGGGTTGAGGGGCTTGATAAGCAGGCAGCCTCAGGGAGAGAGGACAACGCCAGCCCTCACTCCCAGCAGCAGCTTGGGGCCAGGTGCGAAGGGCCTCTCCATGGCTGCTGCATCTCCAGCAGGCACAGATGGGGGAGGGATGCGTGTCCCCCAGCTGGGACAGGCCCATGTACATCTGCTCCCCATGGTCTCCAGCCAGACTGAGGAATGGAGCAAACTGTGCACTGTCCCCTTGCTCCCTGAAGAAGGAGAACATCCAGCAACATTCCTTCATGAATGCGGGAGAGGAGGGTGAGAAGAGGTGCAGCCTCCTCCCACCCTCCCTAATTAGGGCCTAAGGGATGGGAGGCTCTAGGTTAGGGCAGTCCTGGATAGCGGGGCATACCCCCCAGCCAGCCCCTTTCACGTGCCTGGTGGTTCTGTCTCTTCTCTGTATGGTTTTATGACAAGCAATTCCATTCTGCACATATCCCATTTTCCTGACACAACCAATCCTTTACCTTGCTTTAAGTTATGATAAGAGGAAGCTGTATACAAATTTGGTGGTCCTCTCTCTTACCATTTATGAGAAGTTCTTGAAAAGACAGACAGACAGACACAGACTCTCAAATGCATAGTAGATGGCCTCAATTCTTGGGCACACTGGTCTCTTCAGAAGCAATACAATCTAATCCTCTGGGTGCTTCAGAAGAAAATCTTTCCAGTTTTTAAAAGGGGATCTCACAGGGAGATCCCAACAGAAGTGGTTGACCAAATCCATTTCAGTGAATGGGGCACAAACTTGATCTGACTAATGGCAGACAGATCTATGCCATTAGGAAGAGCAAGGGCAGAATGAATTTTGCTGATGTGAATACTTGGAAGAGGCTCATTCCCTTAGAACCAGATCCCTTTCAGCAAACCCTTTGAAACATTTATGACTGCAGACTGTAACAGGGTTACTGAAGAGACAGATGATATATTATATAGCGTCTACTCATTCTGAGAAAAGGGTTAGCTGTATGTGTGTTCTCCCTAACAGGCTGGTCTGAAGACATGGTATTTACAAAGTTACACTGGTGACTTTTCTTGTTGACTATTTTTCTGTTGATGTAATACATGCTTGCCTAGCCAACGCAAACATGTGGATGACAGACAGAGCTCTAAATCTCTACATGGCATGTGCCTGATCCCTGGAACAGACAGAGTCAGAGTATGTTTTGAAAAAAACATTTTAAACTGATCCATCAAATCAGACAAGGGATTTTCTATCTGAGACTTAATTCCCAAAGTTGGTTTGTCTCAAATTTAAAGGGCATGAAGCTTTTTAATGCCTGCAACCAGCACCATGGTGCCTCAAGAAACACAGAACAGATAAATGAAAGTCACAATTTGACAATTAACAATCCCAAAAAACAGGACTCTCTCTTAATCGTTTTAGGAAATAAGAACAAACTTCTGTACATGCATAATATCTCCCAAAGAAAAGCTCCCCTGGCCACCTTTTGCAGGTCAGTTCATAAACTGTTTTAGTAGCTGCCTCCAACAAGTGGCTTCAGTTATTTCAGGTTGGTGTTAAAATCAGAGCTGACAGCAGGAAAAGACAACATGACAGGGAAGAGAGATGTCTAGAAGACAGACACACAAAAATAAAAGGGAATTAAACTTATGAGGGTATTTTAGCCTCAACTCAGTTTCATAAATTAAGACTCTGGGTCATCCACACTAACACCAGCTTGTCCTACACTGGCATTTTTATGGGAAAAAATTGTATTGGTCAGGGTGTATGAAAAAAACCCAGCCCGACCATCATAAGTTTTAGCAACAAAAGTGCTGGTGCAGACAGTGCTATGTCAGCAAGAGAGGGTCTCCCGCCAACATAGCCAACGCTGCTCACTGGAGGTAGTTTAATTATGCTGGTAGGAAATCTCTCTCATGAGCAAAGAGTGGCTACATGGAAAAACTCACACCAGCACAACAGCTGTGCTGCTGAAAGATCCATAGTGTAGACATAGCCTAAGTGACAGAAAAGAAAGAGAACTTGTGCTGAAGATATGGACTGGTGGACAAAAATATGAAAAAAGACTAAATAAGTGCCTGACACAAAGTTAGAAGGGGAGAAGGTTGCTGCTGATTTTCCACAGCCAATATTTCCTGAAATTTAAAATACGGCTAATTTTTTTCACGAAATGATTGACAAAAGAAACGGGACATGGAAATTCCTCATGCATGTGTTATGCTTGCTCTGCAGATGTTAGCTGTTTTTGACTGGAAACAACAGTTTAAGGCACAAATTTTCCAGAAAAAAAAAACAGTTTTAAAATCTTTTGATCAGAAGAGATTCATCTCAGCTTCACATGCTAGGGTGACCAATATTTGGATTGTCCTTTGGGAGCAGCATTTGGACATGCACAAACAAGAGCTCTTGAAGCAATGTGACGGTAAAGAAACTGAAGGTAGTTTCTGTAATGTGAATGGAAGGGGGAAGATGAGGTGAAGCAGAGAATGAGGACTAGAAGGATTCTCAAGAAGAGCTTGCCAAGAAACCTGCCAAAAAACTGACACGGTATCAGTTAGGTTCCCAAACAGTATTCAGTCTCTATGGTCCAAAAGGGTTTCTCTAACTTTCAAAACAAATGCAGCTGCCAGCTCTTACTCAATCTATCATCATAGTAAAAATAATCATGTTTTGCAGCATCAACAGAAAACATGAACATGAAGCAAACTTCAAACATTGGGCAGCATTGCCATCCAGAAAAACTCCAGCTCTCTAGAGAGGAACTGTCTGACTGACAAAGGCAAAAGTTTGATCAGATGTGAATGCCGCAAGCTTGGTAACACCATCAGTCACAGTAAATAATCATAAATGGCTATTTGGGGTGGTTAAAACATATCTAACAATTGGACTAGAGTTTAAAGCATATGTAACAGTTAACTAGGGTAGTTGGCTGCATGACCATATAGCCCATTGTGCAGTCCAGAATAATTATACAGTGCCCTGAGAGCTGTTAACTGTGAGAGAAGGCCATTGATAAGTACCTTTGCATGCATCAGTAATATTATCCCTGAATGTTCATTATAGATTAAACATGTTAATCTTTGTGCAGGATACAGTTTATATAAATAAGTTTGCCAAGTTCACCTGAGGTATCTTTTCTCCATAGACTATGTTAATGAGAACTTAGCATTCATGGCAGCTTTTCGCAGGTGAACCGCTCCATGAATTTTGGTAAGTGGCCATGGGCTGCTCTTTTTTATTGTGTTAATGGAGGGGGTGCAAGACCTAGGATGGAATTTGGTTGCAAGACGGAGCTTTGGGCAAAAGATTGGAATGCAGGACAGGGTGCAGGGTCTGGGAAGGATTTTGGGTCCAGGAGGGGGTTCTGACCTGGGGCAAGGTAATGGAGGTGGGGAGAAGACAGGGAATTAGGGCAGCTAGCTGGCACAACTGTCAGAGGCGTGTGGGAGTGGAAGTGATTCCAGGCTACCCCGTGCTGGTGGCCACTGCCCCCTGCTGCTCCCATTGGCCAGGATTCCCAGCCAAGGTAGCGGCCGGGAAGGAGCTTGTAAGCCAGTGCAGAGCACACAGCATCTTTGGGCTACTGTTCCCAACACAGAGCTGCTTTCTCACCCATGCTACGCAGAGCCCATATTCTGGATACGGCCAGCAACTTGTCTTGATCTTTCTTGTCTGAGAGGCTTGAGCCCCCTCCTGCATATCAGGGTGCCAGCAAAAAAACGACTCTGTGTTACACGATACAATAAAGCCTACAGCCAGCCAAAGGGGCAACAGGAAAAAGGTCACCAGAATCATGAACTAAGGGGCAGAAATCAGTTCTGTGATAGACAGGTTACATCTACATTATGAGATAAATTCAAACTTAAAGCCTTTAGTTGCATTGTACCAAGTGACTGTCTTCACTGTCAATACCATTAGCTCGATTTAGGGAGTACTAACGTTGATAAGCATAATATTGTCAGAACCAAGTTGGTGTAGTGTGAAGTTCAAATTTAACAGTTCAAATGAAGGCTAATGTGGAAGCGCCATGTCTTTGAATCAAATTCGTTAGCCTCCAGAAGCTGAGTGGTGCTGCTGCACCTGGCATCCAGCTGCCTGCCACTCAGGGAAGCTGGTAAACCAACCAGTGCAACAGCCATGGTCAGTTTCACAGCTCCTGCAAGTGGTGGGAAGTCAAGAAACTGGGGACACTGCTGCATCTGGCTCTCTGCTTCCCACCACTCGCAGGAGCTGAGAAACTGACCAATGAAGCACCTGGTTCCCTGCTGCACCTGACTCCTGGCTCCCCCCAAGCCAGGGGCAGCAGCACTGGTCAGTTTCTCAGCTCCCCCAAGCTGCAGGAACCCAGGAACCAGGCAGCAGGGTGGGTGCTGCCAGGAGTGGGAGTACAGCAGGGTCTGGGACAAGGGCACAAAATGTGGGGCTGAGGGAACTATGGGATAGGTTCCCACAATACACTGCTGCAACAGTTGATATTTTTCCACTCTAGTGTGGCAGCACTAACTCAACTTTGTGTGGACTTTGTGGGAAATGAGGATACTCAAAATTGAATTGATAAAACCCAGAGTTATAAAATAGAATTTAATAAAATCAAATTTATCTCAGAGCGTAGATGTAGCCACCGAAACCAAATTGATGTCAATGGAATGTTACCATTGATATTTCTTGGTGTTACAATTATATGTTAAGCATTCTCTGGAGACTTCAATTACTCCTACACTAAAATTCTGCGTACTTCAGGTTGTGAGAACAAGTAGGATAAATACAGTATATGCTTTTATATCCGGTATTCTACCATCCAGAACTCTCTAATAACCAGTATTTTAACCATAAGTAAATTTTAGTTATGTTTTCCATAAGCAGAGTAGATTGAAAGTAAATACAAATAAATTACCAAACACAGTATAAGTTTACAGAGTACAATATTACTGCTGCTGTCAAATAAAGTACTCTGCAAACATTTTTGTTTGTTTTTTAATATCTAATCTTGTTATTCTGCAGCAACCTCCTGGTCCCGGAGCTGCCAGATATGAAAGAGTTTGCTATATGTCTGGTAATTTGTCTAGGGATCCTATAAATTATGCATCAGATCCTAGAACAAAGAAAAAAGAGGAAGACCCTTGGCATTCAAATGATGCTTAGATGGTTCCCCCTTGACTCAATTGTCTTCAAACATAAATAAATATCAACACACTTCTTAAACTATGGTCACCAAAACTGGACACACTATTACAGCAGTGGTCAAATCAACACCTAATACAACAGTAATTAAAACTTTCTAATCCGATGTATCATTTCCTTGTTTCTATAACCACACACAACATTAACTGAGAGTTTTTATTCAGGTGATTACCTACCACACCCCCAAGCCTTTTTCCAATCACTGCATCCCAAGATAGAGTTCCCCATTCTGGACGTATAGCCCACATTCATTTTCTCCTAGAGAACTAACTTAATATCTTGCCATACTAAAGTACATATTCTTGTTTGCAACCAGCTTCCCAAAAGATCCACCTCACTGTGTCTGTAACCTGCAACCAATTATTTACCACTCCCCCAATTTTTGTGTCATCTATATACTTATCACAGATAATTTGATGTTCACTTCCAGATCAATGATAAAAATGATAAATAAATAGAATTGGGCCATGTCCCTGCAGGACCTCACTGGGAATACACCCTCTCAGTGGTGATTTCTCATTCACAATTACTTTTTGAGGCTCATCAGCGAGCACTTAATCCATTTGACATGTGCTGTGTTAGTTCTGTATTGAGCTAGGTTGTTTAACATTACTTGGTCTCCTTATTTGAAAGCTTGTGTTTGTTAGCGCTAAAGTAAATGTGAAAGAAAAACAGTATCAAATATTAAGACATTTTGGAAAAATCAGAACTAAAACTTAGGTACAACTTCTGGAGGAATTCTATAAATGAATCAATGACAGTTTAAGACCAAAGAATTCATCATCAGAAAATATGTTAGAAGCATGGCACTGTGCACAGTGAGAGTCTGTATACAGATCGATCCAAGCAGCAAAATTCTTAGAAAATCTAAGCCAGGGTCCAAACTGTCTTAAAGAGATCAGGGGCTTTGAGCTCAAGAATTAAACGTTGTCCCTTGCACTAAAATGTCCCCAACAATAACAAAGAGTATCTCACAATCTCGTTAATCACTACTTGTTCAATGGAGGCATTTCAGTAATGAACCATCATGGTAGAGCCTCAAAAGCTCTGATCAAACATCATGACAATTATTTGATTCATGACATGGGAAGTGGTTCTGCTCTGTACAGCTTTGGAAGCAAACCAATCCTGACAGAGGCAGTGGAGGTAGCTCTGCTTCTGGAAAAGCGTCAGCTGAGACACTTCTGTAGCTCACAAAAAGTATTCACTCATATCAGTAAGAAACCCTAGGTGTAAATAGAACAATCATCTTGCAGAGCAAGGAATTCCACCCAAAAGAGAAAAAGGCACAAACTCATCCCTCGCTATAGGAGCACAATTGGTTCCCAACTTTCTGCTCATCGGCAAAAACTCATAAGAAGTGCACTAAATTACCATTAAATACACATTAAAGTCTCTGTTTGGTTCCTAGTGCTCCTAATTGGGGTAAGGAGCAGCAGCATGCGTCGCTGCTTTTGAAACGTAAGTGAACCTTGGGTGGGGGGGCTGGGGACAGTTTGGGATCATGAGAAAGAGGGAGGGTTAAAAGCTGGTGGCAGCTCCAGCGGAGGAGGTGGTGGCTGGTTCCTGGGGCTGCAGCAGCATTACCTGTGAGGGGTGTGGTGGGCTGGTGGAGTGGGGTTGGGACCGGGCCTTGGTGGGTGCTGGGGGAGGGCAGGGCCGGGAGGTGCTCAGGGAGTTGTGGGCCAGGAGTGTTGAGAGAGCATCAAGTCAGTCTCCCCATGCCCAGGCCAGACACCCCCGCCTGGAGCACAGCCAGCCAGGGATGCGGATCTCCCTGGCCCTCAACCAGGGACCCTGAGGCTGACTCATATAAGTGGGGGAAGTTCACTCTTTTAGTGAACAAAGGTATATATGTAGGTCCCTCATTTTAGCGAGTACTCATAAGTAAAGTACTTGTTAAACAATGGATGAGTGTACTTATATTCCCTCCTTGCACAGGATCTACCAAAATGAGGCCTCACGCTTAGATAGCCCTCACACACTACCCCAATAAACATCAGTAATAATAATATGTTAGCTTAAATTTTTCCCACTGCTTTAGGCTTATTTGCGCGTTGGTATGGGAAGACAGACAAACTTTGCTCATTAAAAAACTTCTAACCACACTTTTTTGAACAGGGAAACAGCAAAAAGTTTTAAGTTTTACACTTGAAAAGTTGACATAAATACAGCTGTTAAGGAGGACTAGTGCATTTACAAGACTTAGAGAGATAGGTTGAAAATCAAATGTAGGCAGTAAATTTCTGGGAAGGGACTGCATTCACTGTGCTGTAGAAAGCCAAACATATTGAAACAGAACTACTCAAAATGCTATTAAAATGGCAAAATTAGACAAAAAGGGAAGAAAATCGATTAACATTTTAGCAAAAAAGACAAAATAAATCATATTTTTGGTTCTAGATTGCCAGGTGGTTGACATTTTCCAAATCTGAAGGAAACAAATTAAATGTCAAACTTATGTGACAAAGGGGCATTTTTCATTAAATTTTTATGAAAAATGTTCCCATTTTCTGACCAGCTCTAATGCTAAACTCCAAACAAGTTATTATTAAAAGTCACTTCTGAACATGCTCAGTCAGCATTCTGAGCTTACCTATATGTGATACTAATTCCATTTTTCCTGCTCTTACTCACATGCACAGAGGTTATTGGTGGGATAGTGTTAATAATGAAATTCTGAAGGTCTCATTAAACAGTTCCATACTACATGTTATGGATCCTGCAATGTTAGCTGTCCTTTATAGCAATGCATGGAGTGTAAGCATTCAGTTTAAACATTATGTTGTGCTTTCTTTAATGCAAAGATGCAGCAATCTGTGTAGTGTTGTCGTGTTCTAAAAGCCCTGAAGAAGACAAACAGTCTCTATCCAAACAGCAGCAGTAGTGGAATCAATTCACCCCTTTTATCCTTCCAATTTACCTCAGAGTCATGGAAACCCAGCAATTTAATTAAGACAGTTAGCATGCTAACATTAAACTGGCATTTTTTCCTTAAAACATCCTATGAAATTGAATGAAAAAACCCAAACATAGCATTAGTTCCATAATTCCTAATGGGAAATGCAAACATTAAGGTTCCCAAAGTAACATTAACTTGGTCACACTGTACCTTACGTTTTCTATTCTTGTTCCAAACTGGTTATGCGAGCGACATTTTACCTGTTTATGTTATGAAGTGGTTCAGCATATGAAACATACTCCAGGATGTGCAATTCAGCCAATGTAATGTTTGTGTTTAAACCTTAACTTCTACCTTTCTTTCCTATTTGTGATCTTACCTGGTACTATGCTGAATTAAAATGTTTTTTAAGTTATATGCTTTATTCATTCACAAACTTTCCTAAGAATTTCACGCACAACACAGAGAATGTGAGTAATTCATTTACAAAATGAAATGCAAATTTATAAGTTTTTGCAAGGGATTGTGTGCTCCAAAGACACATAAATACAAGTGGTCACTTTGCCAATATTTTGCTTTCTCATACCTTATAGAGTATACCTATAGTCCTATGAGGCTAAAGTTTTTGGTAACAGCATTCACAACCAAGAATTTATAGCCGTTCTGAATTTCCTTTACCACCAAAAGAAAAAAAAATGTTTATTGCTATTACTACATGTATCCTAGAGCAGCAAGTATTATATTCAATCAGTGTCTCATATAGATTATTAATGCAACAATTTTTAGCAACCGTCTTCTCAATACCCATGCCATACTCTTCCATTTGATAATACAATTCAAGATTGTGTTTGGGCTTCTACATTGTTAAAAACAGGCCTTTTCCCCCCAGTTGTCAAAGACAGCTAAGGTAATACTGTTCCACATACAGGCTATGTCTACACTTAGGAAAAAACTTCGAAATGGCCATATCAAAGAATACTAATGAGGTACTGAAATGAATATTCAGCGCCTCATTAGCATAGCGCCAACTGCAGCACTTTGAAAGTGCCACATTTCGCTTGTGTGCGGCTCGTCTACACGGGTTCTTTTTGAAAGGACCCTGCAAACATCGAAATCCCCTTATTCCTGTCAGCCGTCAAAAAGGACTCCCGTGTAGATGAGCCGTGCGTGAATGAAATGCAGCACTTTCGAAGTGTTGTGGGTGGCGGCATGCTAATGAGGCGCTGAATATTCATTTTAGTGCCTCATTAGTATTCTTCGATTTGGCCATTAGCATGGCCATTTCGAAGTTTTTCCTAAGTGTAGACACAGCCACAATGTGCATTTATAAACTTGAAAATAAGAAAGCTTGAGTCTCAATGAGAACAGTCAATGTATGTGCCCACTGCCAGAACTCTGAGAACAAAATAGCTGCAGTTTCTGTACAAAGCCTGCACTGACAGAAATTTTAAGATGCGATAAAAACATACCACAAGCACCACAGGTTCCTAGCTACATGCATCACTCATGTCAGGTCAAGACTTCTGGAGAATTTCTTGCAATCTGAAGAAGTCTTGAAAATAGAGACCACCATTGATATGGTAACCTGCACCACACCGCCACCTGTACTTCCCCCGCTTAAGTTGAGAAAGACAACAAATTCAGTTTTCAAAACAAAAAAGCAGTCAAGTAGCACTTTAAAGACTAACAAAATAATTTGTTAGGTGAGCTTTCGTGGGACAGACCCACTTCTTCAGACCATAGCTATACCAGAACAGACTCAATATTTAAGGCATAGAGAACCAAAAACAGTAATCAAAGTTGATAAATCAGAAAAAAAATATCAAGGGGAGCAAATCAGAGAGCGGGGTGGGGTCAATACTTGGCTTAATCTAATTCTTGACTCCCCCACCCCCTGCTCTCTGATTTGCTCTCCTTGATAATTTTTTCTGATTTATCTACTTTGATTACTGTTTTTGGTTCTCCATGCCTTAAATATTGAGTCTGTTCTGGTCTGGCTATGGTCTTAAGAAGTGGGTCTCTCCCACGAAAGCTCACCTAATAAATTATTTTGTTAGTCTTTAAAGTGCTGCTTGACTGCTTTTTGTTTTGATAGTATATAGGCAAGCACGGCTCCCTCTCTGTTACTATTCAAATTTAGTTTTGAGTCTCTTCATTGACCTTTCTGATGGTCAAGATAATGAAACCCCAAACTTTTATAAAAGCATCAGCTTCCCATGCAAACTCTGATGCCTGTGAACAGAAATCCTTCAGATGTTCTGAGGCACAAGGGCTCTCACTTTCTTTTTTACTGGGAACCATGACGATCAAAATGGGCAGTTGGAAGAAAGGATGGCTGACAAGCTTTGGCATAGGTATAAAATTCTCACACGTGCCAAGTGTTCCTGTTTGTGAGACACAGTAACTTTTAACTATATTTTAAATATCATTCTACTCTGTTCAAAAACTACTCAGCAAAATAATCCTGTCCCTTATATATATTTGTACTGAATCAAGAGTTGTGCCTGTTTTTTTCTCCCTCACCAAATGCCTTCATTTACAGGTTTCAAACTTCGGCAGGCATAAGCATTGGCTGTAGAGAACTCAAGGACTCAAACTAAAAACAAATAAAGGCAGAAAAGGGCAACTTTACTAGTAAACAAATTACCACAGTTAATTCAAATGCTGCAAGAGAAAATCATAAATTAAATATTTATGGCCAAATTCATCCCCAATCTAACTCCAAAGAAATCAATCTGAACTTTCCAATACCATTTTGTGTTGAAATAGGCAGACTATTTCCAAGCCAAAAATAAAATCATCTTTGGGAATAGCACTATCCTTTACTTGTTAAGTGCCTGGTAACAGTAATCAAAACAATGGTACAACAGCATTGGATTTTGTCTACTAAAACAGAATAGGCATTAATACAGTTTGTTTTCAATCTGCTTTGGGCTTGGAGCTGTCACAGTCTCTCAGTCCTGTGAGATGTATGATGATAAACCAGATTAGAGAGCACTTAACCCAAGTAGCCTTGTATTACTAGAACTTTTTAAACTGGATTGTGGAGATTTTGAGGATCCAGGGATTAAAGGCTTTCTTTCCATATTTGTGCAACTCTGCCATCCTCTCGTAGCGTCATGACTGAGCACAGATCTCTGCAGAGCTTCCAGTGGAAGTCCCTTATCTCCCATAACCATTGACAAGTGGCCTCTTTCCAAGAACTTGTAGAGAAGAGAAGAGGGAAGGGAAAACAGTATCAGAGGAAGGCAATTTTCAAAGAAAATATATACAGCAAGAAAATTTGGATTTTTCACAGCAGTTTGCAAAAAGCACTATGAAAATTTGAGCAGGAAAATCCCTAATTACTGCAATTTTCTTGCCTGTTTTTCTTCCCCATTTTAAGATGTTAACATGAGCTTCATCTTTCATGTTTTAGAAATATCTAAAACTTGACACAAAGTTTAAACAGCCATTTGCCACTGTTCTTCAGAAAAAAAAACCCATACATACATACATCCCTACATATCACTGTTTGGATATTATATATCCTAACTTTACCAGTAACTAGCAAACTCAAAAATGAGGAAGGGAAGAAACTCAGATTCCATGAAGGATAGACTTGGACCAGCTTTTAAAGTTTCAGTACCTAATTTTTAAGGCTATAAAGTAACTGTGACACTTTTGGTTCAAAACTTGCAGCCCAATTTATTAAAGCTCCTGTTTCATTTTTGCTGTGCCTGAGTGGCACTGCACTCTGATTTAAAATGTCCATCAGATTTGCGCCAACTATAACAAGTTGTGGTATGAGTTATAAGTTCAAGTTTCTGCAACAAAATAATAGCTATAACTTTCTTACAGCCTTATTTATTCTGCATATTTGTGATATGATTAACATTCACACCCGGTTATTAAAGACTAAGTAAGGTCAGCCAAAAATGACAACATGACTCATCCAGTCTCATACACTATATTTTACAAGACTACATTATTAACTACATTATTGGCACTGTGAGGTTAAGTGATTTACTAGGATCCCAAAGTCAATGGGAGAGGCAGAAAAATAATGCAGTAGTTCTGAATCTCAGTACTGTGTTCTAACACCGAGAATGCGTTGCCTTTGGCAATAGTCTGAATACACACAAATAAAACAAATTTCAATATGTACCAGAGAACTTTGGATAAACAATTTGAGCCAATGGATACAGATCATATTCCACAACCTTTCAATATAAACCCTGAACTGGCTGACTTATGTTAGCTGGAGCTGAGTCTCCAAGACTATGAAAGGGCAGGTCTTTCTGTCCTTTCACTTATGCCTGTTTAATAAACACAGCGCTCTCAGCTAAATATGCTACTGGCTTATTCATCGATTTGAAGACATTTAGAAACAATTAATTTCAATAAAACTATTTAAACATCATTTTCCAGAAGCATAACGCTTACCAGAGCACTAGCCACTTGTCAGGAGGAACACTCAGGCCGCATCTACACTACAGTGATCTTTCAAAACTTCTTTCAAAAGAGGACATGCACACACAAAAAAGCAGATCAAAAGAGAAATCTGCTTATTCAAAACAGAGCATCCACACAGCCCCCACTCTTTCAAAAGAATGGGCCAGGGATTTAAAAATCCGGCGCCATGAGAACCGTTCTTTCGAACAAAGGGCCCCCGGAGTGCCTACAAACTTTTTTCTGAAAGAATCTTTCGGCAAAAGGTGCTTTTCCTCATCAGGGAGAGGAAGATGGCCTCCAGAAGAAGCGCCACATTCTTTCTAAAGGAATTCGAAAGAGGACATTTTAGCTACGTCTCCACTACTGCGCTCTTCTGAAAGAGTGCCTTTCAAAAGAGAGTGGTCAAAAGACGTCCTTTTGAAGGGGAGCATCTACACACGGGCCAGGGCTGGTGCTGTCAACGACCGCCGTCGAAAAGGCCACTTGCCATGTCAAAAGGGGAAGCCCAGGACGTCGAAAGAGAGCGCCTACACTTACCAACGGCCTCTTTCGAAAGAGAGGGCCAGGAAACGCTGCAGATGGAGTCACAGGGAGGCAAAGCCCTTCCGGGGCCGCAGCAAGATGTTCCTTTAAAGGGCATCTCCCAAACACACTCGGCCTGTGCAGCACGAAGCTTGCGGAGCTGCCACAAGCCCCGTAAGACACAGTGCCCACAGGAATGGACATTGAGCAGCAGCAGCTGGAAACCCTGATGGCTGCCACCAGCACTGTGGCCGCCCAACAGCTCCTGATAGGGAAGAAGTGGATGCCCCAGACCATGGGATCCTTCAGGTCCCCCACATCCCCCCATGTGCTCCACTGGCTCTGGAGCCACCCCACCAGCTCCGAGTGGTGGGAGCAACTGGTCATCGGGGAGTGGGACAATGACCCATTGCCATGGAATTTCCAGATATGGCAGCAGACCCTTCTAGGCTCTGCCAGCGGCTGTCCCCAGCCCTGTGACACCAAGACACCCGGATGAAGGGGGAAGGTGGGGAAGGGCACACCCTGCACCCTTTCACATGTGCCTATGTCCCCCCCACATGTGGTCCACACTCCAAATGCCATGCTCCTCCAGAGGGTCGTCTGCATTAGTAGGCATCCTTCAGTCTACGTAGACTATGGATCACGCCCTTCGTAGTTCCATTTGGGATCATCATTTGCAGCGTCGACTGTGACTGTGAAGGCCCACATGAGAGTGACAGTCCTTGCTGCATCTGTTGCATGTGTAATGGGTGTCTGGCAGGTCCTTACTGTGCTTTCTGTGGACTCGCTTCTCCTCTGCTAGCTGTCTGATCCTCATCTCACCCATCTGAAGGCCCTTGTGTAGTTCCTGCCTCCATCTGCTGCGATCGTCTGCCAGCTCCTCCCAGCTGTCCGGCTCGATGTCTACCTCCCTGAGGTCCCTCTTGCAAACATCTTTGTAGCACAATTGGGGGCATCCGGGAGGTTTTTTGCCAGAGGCTAGCTCGCCATACAGGATGTCTTTTGGGATCCTTCCATCATTCATCCTGTGGACGTGGCCAAGCCAGAGGAGCTGCCGCTGCCTGAGGAGGGTGTGCACGGTTGGGATTCCAGCTTGCTCAAGGACGGTGGTGTTGGGCACTGTCCTTTCATGATATTCCACGGATGCACCTGAGGCAGCACAAGTGGAAGACGTTCAGCCTCTTTTCCTGGAAGGCGTACAGGGTCCAAGACCCGCTGCCATAAAGGAGGGTGCTGAGGATGCAGGCTCTGTAGACTTGCATTTTGGTGTGGGTGTACAACTTGATGTTATTCCACACTCTGTTGCTGAGTCTGGACAGAGTTGCGTCTGCTTTTCCAATCCTCCTATTTAGCTCAGTCTCCAATCACAGGGTGTCAGTGATGGTGGACCCGAGGTAAACGAACTCATGGATGACCTCTAACGAACAGTTGTCAATGCTGATTGATGGAGGTTCAGCAACGTCCTGACCAAGTACATTTGTCTTCTTTAGGCTGATGGAAAGCCCAAGTCCTTGCATGCTTTGGAGAACTGATCCAGCAGTTTCTGAAGCCGGTCTTCTGTGTGTGACACTACAGCAGCGTCATCTGCGAACAGCATATCTCTGATGACCACTTCCTGCACATTAGACTTAGCTTTCAGCCTTGCAAGATTAAAGAGTTTCCCATCAGATCTTGTGTGCAAAAAGATGCCCTTTGTTGAAGATCCAAATAAAAGCTTCAGGAGGAATGTGAAGAAGATCCCAAACAATGTCGGAGCAAGGACACATCCTTGTTTGACGCCACTCCTGATGCTCAAGGCATCCAATGATGTGCCATCACATTGGATGGTTCCTCTCATGTCTTCGTGGAAAGACTGGATCATCTTGAGTAACCGTGGAGGACAGCCTATCTTGTGGAGAGTTTGAACAGTCCATCCCTGCTGACCAAGTCAAAGGCCTTGGTCAGGTCGATGAAGGCAATATAGAGTGGCTTCCTCTGCTCCCTGCATTTCTCCTGCAGCTGCCTCAGAGAGAAGACCATGCCAATGGGCGATCTCTCTGCACGGAATCCGCACTGTGATTTGGGATACACCCTCTCAGCAATCTTCTGGAGTCTGCCAAGGATGACATGAGCGAACAGTTTCTAAGCTCCCCCTCTAAACTCCCCTCTCAAAACTCCCTCCTGTTAGCAACCACCCTGTTTGCAACTCCCTGGTCACTTGCCAGCAGGGTTTAAAAAGCTTTGGCCTTCCTGAGAGCCCCTCCGACTACCGCTCAGCCAATCAGCATGCAGAGTTTAGATTTCAAACCTAATCAAGGCTCACAGCTTCCAACTGCCAGCCTGAGCACACGGCCTTTCAAACAAACACACATCTCAGCACTCCAAACACCAAACAAACAGACAAACACAGGCCCAGAACCCCCAAACCCAGATACCCACACACTCCAGAAAGCCACTTACCCGAAGGTGCTGTAGTTTGACCCCTCCTTCCCCAGGACAGTCCCTCTCAAAGCTCCCTCCTGTTAGCAACCACCCCGGTCGCAAGCTCCCGTCTGCACTGGGAACCTGGATGCAACCATTGCAGGCTTTGCTGCACTGGCACTGCTGAATTGCTTTGCGGCCCTCGACAGGACCCACGTATCTACTCATGACCCAAAGCACAGCAGAGGACAATACATAAACAGGAAGGGCTACCACTCGGTGGTCCTGCAGGCCATGGTGGACAGCCAGGGCTGGTTCCAGGACATATATGTGGGCTGGCCCAGTTGCACTCACAACACGTGGATATTCCGCAACTTGGGCCTGTGCTGCTGGCTGGAGGCAGGGACCTACATCCCCCAGAGGGAGATCCTGCTGGGGGACACCACCATGCCCCTCTGCCTGCTGGCCACTCTGGCATAACCACTCCAGACCTGGCTCATGTGGCCCTATACAGGCCGTCCCACCCCCACACCAGGAGTGCTTCATCAGCCAGCCCAACCATGCCCACCAGGTGGTTCAATGCACCTTCGGCTGCTTGAAGTGGCGATGGCACTGCCTCCTCAACCGCCTGGACATGGGCGTCCTCAATGTTTCCCAGGTCATGGGCACCCACTACACGCTCCATAATATCGCAGACAGTAAAAGGGAGGCAGGCCTTTGTGCAGGGATGGGCAGTCGAGGCCAGCACGGGCTACCCCCAGCCAGCCGCTGCCCCTAGCCACCAGGCCCACCAGGACAGGATTCGCATCTGGGAGGCCCAGTGCCAGTACTTTGACCAGAGGCCCCAGTGAGCAGTGCCCTGGCCACCGCCAGTGGGCCTTCCACACAACGCCCCCCACCTCCCGCACACAGCCCCCGCCAGCCAGGCACACAGCACACAGGGGTTTCAGAAAAATCAAATGGTGTAATGTCAACTGCTAAAACTGTGGGGGGTACTATCTATTGCAAAACATAAAGGAATGACCCACTATGTACAGTGGGGGGGACCTAAGTGGCCTGCCCGGTGGGCCATCACTCTGGGGCAGGGGTGGAGAGGCGCAACCTGTGCCGGTCCCAGGTCCTACACTCCCTCCTCATCCGGGATCCCCAGAGGGGCTGTGTGTGGACGGGTAGTACAGAGAGGTGGGGCCAGGGATCAGCCTCAGGCCAGTGGTCCAGGCCAACAGGGTCCTCTCCCAGGGGGCTGACAGGTGAGGCAGCAAGGGGAGTGGTGGGGGGTGGCTGCCAGGCCAGGAGCTCCCGGTGGGAGGCCGCAGCATCCCAGCAGGTGCCCATTAAACTCCCCCCAAGCTGCCTGGTGCCAGGCAGCCTCCCTCTCCTCAAACCAGAGCCAGCACTTGGCCAGCTCCACTTGGCACCAGATGGAGGCAGTGAGGTGGGGGTCCTCCGCCAGCCACCTCTGGCTCTGCCATGACTGGGCCCATCCAGGTGCTGGGGGTGGTTCCAGCCGGTTGCTGTCCCTGTCCTCCAGGGGGCTGCCTGGGACCACTGACAGGGCAGGGCTCCCCGGCCCTTGGATGGTGCAGCTGTGGACATGGGGAAGAGAGCAACAGCCCATGAGTACCGACCCCTGTCCTGTGGCCCCTGCCCCCCAGCCCCCAATGGGCACCAGGTCCCTGTCCCCTGTCTGTGGGTGTGGTGGCCCTGTGGGCAGCCCCTTTGTGTGGTCCATCCCCCAACCCTTTCCCCAGGGGCTGAGCACGATGCTGTCCACAGGAGAGGGTGCTGGCGGGCACTTGTGGCCATGCCACCATCCCAGGACTGCAGTCTAGCTGGACCCTGGCAGGCCAGGGTCTGCCAGGGTGTATGGTGTCCCCACCCCATGATCTGGGGTATGTCCCCTGTTGGGTACATACCTAAGGTCCACTGCCAAGGTTGGGCGATGGCTATCTGGCTGATGCCCTGCTGGAGGTGCAGGAGGAGAGGTCGATCATCAGCTCCCTCTCTTCACTGGACCAGTCCCTGGTAAAGGCTGGTCCCATCTCTGGCCTTGGTGGTGTGGGACTAGCTGATGGTCTCAGCTCCGGCTCTTCACCCGGCTGTGGCTCCTTGGCCTTGGTGTCCAGGATGGCCAGTAGGGAGGAGGTGTCCTGGGGGGCCTAGGATGACCCTGAACTCCCTGTAATATGGGCAGGCAGTGGGGGCAGCCCCTGACTGGCTGGCCAAGTTCTGAGCCCAGGTGTAACCCTGCTGCAACACCTTAACCTGACTCCTGACCTGGTCAGGAGTGTGGGCAGGGTGACCCCATGTTGTCAGGCCCTTGGCCAGCCGGGTGAAGGCGGCCGCATTCCACTACTTGCTCCCCATCACCCAGAGCACCTCCTTCTCCTGCCAGAGCCCTTGCAGGTCCGAGAGCTTGGCCTCGCTCCGTAAGGGGGGCGTGCTTCTTCACCCCTGGCTGGACCCTTGGGAGCCCTGGATGCACTCGGAGAGGTGGCTCTGGGGCTCCTGACTTGCCTGGGTGCTGGCCATAGCAAGCAGGGGGCTGCTGGGGTCACACTGAGGTGTGCAGGGGCAGCACGTGTAGCAGCTGCTGCTGCACATTCTGAGCTTCCTGCAACAGAGTTTCCTGGCCTGTGCAGCTTTAAGAGCCACTGCGCGCATGGATCATAGAGCCCCGCAGGGGCTGGGCAGCACGTCTCCACCTGACAGCTGACTGCTGCCATGGCGGACCCCACTCTTCCGAAAGAGCAGGAGGCGATGCGTCTACACACGTCCTTTTTCAAAGTAAGATGTCAAAGGAGCGGCCTCTTCCAATTTTCTGTTTGGAAGAGCAGTTTCAATTCCTGCAGGGCCTAATGTCCATTTCATCTTCGAAAGAGCAAGTGGCGTGTGTAGATGCACCACGCACTATTTCGACGTGGGGCTTGCTCTTTCTAAAGACCAGGCTAGTGTATATGCGGGTTTTGTGTGTGGACACTCCACTTGTTCTTTTGGAAAAGGGCCTGATTTTCCAAAAGGGCTTGCTAGTGTCGATGCGGCCTCAGGCTTTTGTTTCTCCTTAGCCAAATTTAAAAAAAAAAAAAAAAAAAGAACAAATGCTTTTCAACTGAGCTAAATGACAAAAGTATGGTGAGTTTAGTCTTCCAAGTGAGATTTTGTAAACATGAAACAGGATTCTAGCACATAAAGCCATTGGGAAAATAGCTAATGGACTAATTTTATTATTACAATGCCTTCCAAGAGAATTCCTGCTTTGTTCATGCTAAATTGTTTTCCTAAGAAAATGGACAAGGGACTTAACTAAAATATTAGGTATATGACCTCCTTCATCAGTGAAATGTGGTAAGTAGCACAGCCTTTCCCTTTGCTTGGGGTTACGTCTTGGGAACACTTTGTCATTATTGTGAGTCCTTTCACAGACTTGATCCAAACAAATGGAGACACCAATTTCTCACTTTCCCTTGGTAGACATACAGCACAGTGGGAGCCCCTGCTATCGTGGATTAGGCCCAGAGAGGAAGACAGGAGCAAATGGGACAAAGCTGAGTAGAGATTTCAGAGGGGTTTCACTACAAGTGCTTATGGCTGCTGTTCTAAATACTGGAACCTTTTTCCACAGGTAGAAGTAATCTCTCACTCCTGAGGGTAGTGGGGGATGCAGCTCCTGCATGCACATGGCTAAAGACATGCCCCATATATTGCTCACCTGTGATGACTGCAGAAATAATGGCCAATTCGCATGGCAAAGTTTTCTACCTAGGAGGAAGAACCAGACAGCCCTCTGAAGAAACTTTTCAGCAGAGGACTGCAGAGTTCCTCCAGAAAAAGCTTCCTAAAGATCTCTATGGAGGATTCCAGAGATATTCAAGTTTCCAGGAACAAACTTTTCTGCAGGGCCCCTTATGGCAACCTGCACAGGAGAATGAGAAGCAGAAATGAGAAACTGTGGCTGCGTAGCCAATTTCACCTCTTCTAACCTGATTTTGAAGGGGGAAAAACAAAAAAGCACAATTCTAAGCTCATGTCAACCCTGCAGTATCAAAGCACAAACTTCTACTGAAGCAGTCATGACCCCTCCTAGAATTAAAAAGAGATCCTGGCTCCCACCCTCCTGCTGCTCCATTTTCTTGTCTACTATGTTGTCCTCAGGATTCACCCATTGGCCACTGTCTCCAGTCACCACCATCCCTCCCAAAGTACCGATGGGGCCTTTGAAGGGGATGGTGAACAGCTCCTTACAAAAACAGTGTGACTTTGGCAGTGCACCAGACTGAAAACTGGCCTTTCTTGCCTTCTCATATGCCATCCTCAGCTCCTTGATCTTCGCGTGCACAGCTGCATGCTGCCCCATCATGCCCCTCTCCCTATACCATGAGCAATCTGCCCATAGGTATTGAACTTCTTGCTTCTTGTGGCTAGAGCAGAGCTGAGACTGCACAGCCTCCTCTCTCAACAGAGCTAGCACACCCATCAACTCTGGTGTGCTCTGGGCAGGAGCACATTTGCTGTGGGGAGCCTGCATAGTTATCTGGGAAGATGCTATGTGAGCTGTCCATACCAAGGAAACAGGAAGAAGAATATTAAAATTGCCCAGTACTTTAAAGGTAGAGGGGGGATATGCCTACATACCTGGCTGCAGGGTAGTGGAGGTCTAACATTCACAATCAGCACTTTTGGACACCTCCTGGAAGCCACTTAGGACAACAGAGCAATGTAGTGTCAGTATAGACACTGCATGGATTACAACTTCATCATTCTAAATCCTACACCTCTCATTAAGGTGTTTCTTATCATACTGACATAGTGAGAGAAAAAGAGCATTTCAGAGTGGCTAACTAAAGGATTTGGCTACCTAAAGGATTTGTGAACTTCCATCCTGCACACACAACTAGATCCATTGTGCTACTGGACTGCTTTTTTGTTTTGATAATACATAGACTAGCACAGCTATCTCTCTGTTACTATTGAACATGTTTCATTGAAGTAAGGCCCTAACATTTCTTTAGTTATTGCAGATTCCTTCTTCCTGTCTAGAATATGATCAGCTGTAGTTCTGAGAATGAAACTAGACTAATCAGTTTCACTTTCAATAATTTCTATTTAGCTTTATCTACAGGTTCTCTGGCATAATGCTGCAATTATTGGATTGCACACACTGCTGAAATGTAAAGTAAGTAATTTTTTACTGTCATTTAAAAATACAAACATCTTACCCTTTGGCTACGTCTACACGAGCACGCCTCATCGAAGTAGCTAATTTCGAAGTAGCGACATCGAAATAGCCTATTTCAATGAATAGCGTCTACACGTCCTCCAGGGCCGGCAACGTCGATGTTCAACTTCGACGTTGCGCAGCCCAACATCGAAATAGGCGCAGCGAGGGAACGTCTACACGCCCAAGTAGCACACATCGAAATAGGGATGCCAGGCACAGCTGCAGACAGGGTCACCGGGCGGACTAGCGCTTCTGGGGCAACAGCTAGCCGCTCCCTTAAAGGGCCCCTCCCAGACACACGCAGCCTGCACAGCACGCAGTCTGAGGAGCCATAGGCACACAGACCCCGGTCGCCACAGTCATGGACCCCCAGCAGCAGCAGCAGCAGCAGCAGCAGCAGCAGCAGCCAGAGGTCCACCCAGCCCTCCAGGCAGGAGCAGGGCTTGCCCTGCTCCGTGCCATGCGGGAGGCAGCTGAGCACCTCCTTGCCCCAGAGGAGGAGATGTCCCCAGGGCAGCAGGGCTCAACCCCTACCCCTGCAGCACCCCGCCCCCCCCTGCCTCACACGCCGGCGGCTGTGGAGCTACCCCACCAACACCGACTGGTGGGAGCGGCTGGTGCTTCGGGAGTGGGACGACGACCGCTGGCTCAGGAACTTCAGGATGAGCCAGCAGACATTTCTGGAGCTGTGCCAGTGGCTCACCCCCGCACTCAGGCACCAGGACACCGCCATGCGGCGTGCCCTCCCTGTGGAGAAACAGGTCGGCATCGCTGTCTGGAAGCTGGCCACTCCGGACAGCTACCGATCCGTGGGCCAGCCGTTTGGTGTCGGCAAGGCCACCGACGGGGCTGTCTTCATGGAGGTAAGCGAACCCACGGGGGGAGGGCAGGGCAGGGCAGGGGAGGCGGGCCAGAGCAGGGGAGGGCAGGGCAGGGCAGGGGGGCCTGGGCAGGGGAGGGCAGGCCAGGGCAGGGGAGGGCAGGGCAGGGCAGGGCAGGGCCACGCACACCCTGCTCACCCCTCATTGGTGCTGTCCCATGTGCTTTCTCTGCAGGTTGTGCGTGCCATCAACACCATGCTCCTGCACAGGCTCGTGAGGCTGGGGGACCCAGATGCCACCATCGCCGCCTTTGCCACCCTGGGCTTCCCCAACTGCTTCAGGGCTCTGGATGGGACTCACATCCCCATCCGCGCCCCGCATCACAGTGGAGGACGATACCTCAATCGAAAGGGCTACCATTCTGTCGTCCTCCAGGCCTTGGTGGACAGCCAGGGACGTTTCCAGGACATTTATGTGGGCTGGCCTGGCAGCACCCACGACGCCCGGGTTTTCCGGAACTCGGGCCTGTGCCGCTGGCTGGAGGCGGGGACCTACATCCCCCAGCGGGAGATCCCTCTGGGGGACACCACCATGCCCTTCTGCGTCATCGCAGATGTGGCCTACCCCCTCCGGCCGTGGCTCATGCACCCCTACACGGGCCATCTCTCCGCTAGCCAGGAGCGCTTCAACCAGCGCCTGAACCATGCACGCCAGGTGGTGGAGCGCTCATTTGGCCACCTGAAGGGACGCTGGAGATGTCTCCTGACCCGCCTGGATGCAGGGCCCAACAACATCCCCCAGATTGTGGGTGCCTGCTGCGCCCTGCACAATTTGGTAGAGAGCAAGGGGAAGACCTTTTTCCAGGGCTGGGCTGCGGAGGCCGGCAGGGCAGACGTCCAGCCACCTGCTGCCCCTGTCGGCAGGTGGACCCCGAGGGGACCCGGGTCCGGGAGGCCCTGTGGGCCCACTTTGATGAACAGGCCACGGGGTGAACTCTGCCCAGGCCCCCTACTGCGCGCCCCTTCCTCCACCACACTCCTGCCCCAACGCCTACACCATGGAGCACCCCACCGCACCCCCCTCCCACTTGTCCTGGACAAATGACAGCACGCACTTGTGGCTGAACTTAAACTTTTTTTTTCTTTCCGAACCTTTTTTTTGTAACTGTACATAAATATTTGAACCAAAAACCAAAAACTATGTACAAACATGTTGAACAAAAGCAATATGTACAAAAATAAAACAATACAAAGAAACAACAGTCCTCAATAATCCAAAGAAAACCAGGGAGGATAAAGGGGAGAACTATTTACATGGGGGGGACGGGGCAAACCGGGGGCAGAAAAGAACAGGGTCCAACTATATACAAGGGGGGGGCCATGTCCCGGGCCCCTCGCCCCTATAGCCCGGCACCGGGCATTGGCGGCCGGGAGCCCCGCCGTGGTCGCAGCCTGGTCCATGGCTGGGTGGGGGCAGGCCGGACCGGAAGGTACGGTGGCCGGCGAGTGTCAGGTGGCTCCAGGGGTCTCTCGGTGCTCCGGCCCTCGCCAGTGGGTGGCGGGGCGACGGCGGACGGGACGGCGACGGGCAGAGCAGCTGGTGGTGGGGCTGCAGGAGCAGGCAGGGTGGGCGATGTGGCGGCCGGCGCGGCATGGGGGGCCAGGTAGTCCACCAAGCGGTTAAATGTCTCCATGTAGGCACCCCATGCCTCCTGGCGCCAGGCCAGCGCCCGGTCCTGTAGCTGGAGGTGCTGCTCCGCGACCTCCAGCTGCCGACGGTGGATAGCCAGCAGCTGGGGGTCCGTCGCCGTCGGCTGGTGGTGGCGCGGGGTCCGCCGTCTAGCCCACCGTGGGGCCGGTCGGTCCTCGGCCGAGGGGCTGGCATGGAGCGATGGTCCTGGAGGGCTCTCCGGGACGACTGACGCCTCGCCGGTGCTCTCTTCCGGTCCTTCTGATGATGCAGGTGCAGGACACAGGAGAGGAGGGGGGGGAAGAAGAATGGAGACAGGCGTTAGTGTGGGCCCCGAGCCGTGGCCTTTGTCCCCCCAGCCCTGTGCTGCAGGTTCCCCATCCCCATCCCCAGGAGATGCTGCTGTGATGGATGGGGTTCAGGGGTCCCCCTACCCTGCACCCCGTCCCCTGGTGGGAGCGACTCTCACTTCACCCCCCAGGGTCTGACAGCAGGACAGGTTTCTTAGGCCACAGATGCCCAGTTTCTGCCAGGAGTGACAGCACCAGCTGTCGGAAGAGACAGTCCTTCCAACTCATCCTGGGGAGAAGACCCCAAGGGGTGCCCCTCTGGGATGCAGCTTTCCCCCTCCTCAGGCTGGCTGCCTTCCAGCTCTCCCTTCCCCTAGCCTCTACCTGTGGGCCCCGCCCTCGCCCCCCAAGTCCAAGCCAGCTCGGCTCCTCCCTCCTGTTTGTTCAGGGCAGAGGTGTCACCTACCAGCTGTAGCCCCAGGATCCTCCTTTGCCCCTGGGAGCTATTCGGCTCTTGTTGCTCATATGTAGCCTGAGTCTCCCTTTGGCACTCCCCCCACTCCATCACATGCTGCTGCTGCGGGGTGTCCCACCCCCTCCTCCCGGCGGCCCCTCGAGGTTCCGCTCCCCCCTGGCCCGGGGATGGGGCATGGCACTGTCATGCGGGGTGGGGGGGGGCAGGGGCTGATGCAGTGCTGTGAGGGCCATGGCCCTGGTGTCCTTGGGGCCATGGCCATGTGAGCATGTGGGGGGCCCTGGACACATATCTCTTACCCCCGCCCCTCAAGCCCAGGGGTGTCCACCAGAGGGGGGTACCTACCTGTCGGTCCGCTCCCACGGTCCGGAGATCCCCAGGGGGCGGAGGCCCTGCTGCTGCTCTGGGATGGCAGGAGGAGGATCTGCAGCCCGGATTCTGTGGAGGAGGAGCCCCCCTCCTCCTCCTGCCGCGATGTCCCGGGGGTGGCCTCCGGGGGGGGCCCCCGGGGTGCGGGACTTGCCTCCGGGGCGGACTCCGTCTGCAGGGCCTGCTGGGGCTCGTCGGCTGAGGTGTCAAGGGTGGCCGGAGGGGAGGAGGTGTGCCGGGGGCCCAGGATGTCCCTGAGCTCCCTGTAAAAGGGGCAAGTGACGGGGGCGGCCCCAGATCGGCTGGCTGCATCCCGGGCCCAAGACTAACCCTGCCGCAGCTCCTTGACCTTACTCCTGACGTGGTCAGGAGTGCGGGCGGGGTGACCCCGGGCAGCCAGGCCGTCGGCCAGCTGAGCAAACACATCTGCGTTCCACCTCTTGCTCCCCATTACCTGGAGCACCTCCTCCTCACTCCAGAGCCCCAGCAGGTCCCGCAGCTCGGCCTCCGTCCAGGAGGGGCCCCGCTGCCGCTTGCCAGCCTGGCTGCCCTGGCTCCCCTTGGGGGGGTCCCCTGGGGGCGCTGGGGGGGCTGCCGGGCAGCCATCGCAGCTGTGGGGGGGGCTGAGGGTGCTGCAGGCTGGCCGCGTGTGCAGGCTGCAGCCTGCACGTTCCCTCAGCTTCCTGCACAGGAAGGGAGGGGGAGGGGACCTTTAAGGGGCTGCTCCACGCGGCCACCAGTGAGCTGAGGGGCTGGAGAGAGCATCTCTCAACCCCTCAGCTGATGGCCGCCATGGAGGACCCGGCAATTTCGACGTTGCGGGACGCACAACGCCTACACGGTCCCTACTTCGACATTGAACGTCGAAGTAGGGTGCTATTCCGATCCCCTCATGAGGTTAGCGACTTTGACGTCTCGCTGCCTAACGTCGAAGTTAACTTCGAAATAGCGCCCGACGCGTGTAGCCGCGACGGGCGCTATTTCGAAGTTAGTGCCGCTACTTCGAAGTAGCGTGCACGTGTAGACGCGGCTTTTATCTCCAGTCTCATCATCTATACAGGGGAACTGAAAGAATAGTTCCAAATTAATCACAAAATGTATTACAAATATATAAATTTATTAGAAATTAACTCCTCTCCAATAATCAAATGATGTAGCACTCAAGAAATTCAATAATTTTGTATCTGAAGTTATTTACTAAATTCTATATGATCCTCCAAGATCAATACCTTGCAAAGTATTTATTATGAATGTCAGTATATAAACGTCAGTATCATGCTGCATTAGTCAGTAGATTGTCCCATTGCATCATTCCTAGTTTTAGATAACTTTTAGTTAATTTTATAGCAATTTAAATTTCAAAATAGTACATTCAAAAATACAAATCAAAATTTGCTCTCAGCTGACAACTTGAATGTTTATGATCAAAATTGACTGTATGGAGAAAAGCTGTAACAATGTATGGAGGACTACAAATTGGCCAGAGAACTCTTATGTCCTTCCCAAAGAAAGGAGCCACAATAGTGCAGTCACACAACAAGCTGGTTACGGAGACGGCAGAGGCACAGCTGATCATACTGCAAATAGCCCCTCACATCACTGAAAGAGGGAGAACACAAGTGATCACGAACTTTACTGGCAATTCAAAAGAATTTGAAACTGCGCAGTGTGATTGTCTTTGGAGAATACGGAATGATAGGGGAATTCCAAAGCATTGCACTCAATTTATCCCAAGCCTCTACCAACAAAGATCATGGTGCAAAAACCAATAGGTGACAGTGAGTGATTTTCCACTGGGCAGGTGAGGCAAGAGTGTATTTTGTTCCCAATCCTCTAGCATATATACTACATTTATTGAGACAAGACTTGGAAGGTTTTGCAAAAGTGGAAGGAACTGGTATCTCCATTGATTGACACTGTAATGGCAGTAGAAGCTCTGGAGCAGGAACTAAAGTTACCCACAGAGCTGTATGGGGGAGGAAATCATTAGAATGTGAGTCATCTCTGCAGAAATATGTTGCTATAGCACTTGGATCTAGGCGGCAAACTAACACCACCTATTTGTACATTTCTCAGCAAAAAATTAAAAAGACAGTTACTTGTTTCCACAACAAGTGCTCTTCAAAATGTCTTGCTCATGTCCATTCCACATTTAGTGTGTATGCTCATCACATGGATTGGAGCTGGAAGATTTTCCTCAGCAGTATGCAAAGGAGACCAACTCTGTAAGAGACCATGTGGCCAGTATAAGGGGTGCCACTGGGTACCCTGACCCTCAACTCCTTTGTGCCAGAAGGTCCAACAGTAGTAAAGAAAAGTGGGTTGTTTGATGGACATAAGCAACATATCTCAAAGAACACCAGTTATGGAAACAGGTAGCTGTCTTTCAAGTGCTTGCGCATGCCCATTCCACACTAGGTGACTCCCAAGCAGTCGCAATGGAAGCAGATAGGAGTTTGTGCCCACATTGATTGCAACAAGTTCTGCAACACCCAGCATTGTCGCTGGCCTGTTGTGTGATGGCATAATGAGACATGAACATATCGACAGAGGACCATGTTGTGGCTCCACTGATGTCTTGCACAGGGATATGTGCCAGGAAGGCTACCAAAGATGCCTGTGCTCTAGTTCAATGGGCTCTGAGGATTAGCAGCAGTGGGACCCTCACTAACTCATAACAGGTCTTTATGCAAGAGGTGATCATGTTTTGAAATCCTCTGTCAGCAAACTGGAAGGCCATGCATCCTATCCACTGCAGCAGGGAAAATCTGGGTTGATTACAGAAAGGCTTGGTACATTCCAAGTAAAAGGTCAAGGCCCTCTGAACAACCAGTGCATAAAGATACCTCTCCTCAGCAGTCTTGTATGGCTTAGGACAGAACACCTGAAGGAACATGCCCTGGTTCACGTGCAGGGAAGATACCACTTTCATTATGAAGGCCAGATGGGACCACAACTGGAGCTAAGCCTTATAAAGGGTCATGTATGGTAGACCTGAAGTCAAGGCTCTAATCTGAGAAACTCATCTCTTTGATGTTACCGCCACCAGAAAAGCAATCTTCTAGGACTAGTGAGAAAGGGAGCAGGAGCCCAGTGGCTCAAACGGTGGGTTGGTGAGTCTGGAGAGAGCCAGGCTGAGAGCTCACTGTGGAGTGGGTGTCCATACCCACAGGGAAAGCCTCTCCAGGCCTTTCAGGAATCTGACCATCACTGGCAAATCCTGTCTAATCCTGGAAAGGCTGATGAAAAACAGAGATAGCTGTTGGGTGAACTCTGATGGAAGAGAATGCCAGATGTTGGTTCCCGAGCTGGAAAAGGTAATCAGAGATGGACTGCACCGAAAAGCGTGAAGAAGAAATACTGTGATCACACACCCAAATGGGAAAACCCTGGTTTATTCAGCCAGGTAAGTCACTTAGTCTCACTGACGACTGCCTACTTTCCAGGTGAGACCATCCATGCCAAAAGATGTAGAGTCTCAAAGTCGTGGTTCAGAATCTAACCGTGATTCTGTGACAGCAGATCCGGTCAGCTGGGAGGCCACTGAGGGCTGCCATCATGTTCATGAGCATGCTGAATCAGTGCTGGGGAGGCCATGCTAGAACTATGATGATAACCTGTGCTGTGTCCATCTTGATTTTTACTAGGACCCAGCTGATGAGCTGGATCAGCAGGAATACATACATCAGTTCATCTTGCCTCCCCCCACCCGCACAGTCATGACAGGAGAAAGACGATGGAGAAGGAGTCCTTGCCCAGGCCTTTCTAGCAGCAGAACCGAAGGCCCTTTCTGTGTTGCCTAGTGGTGACCAGCTCGAATAGGGAAGTCTCTCTCTTTTATTGATAAAGGGCCAATTTAAGAGCTTGCTCTGTGTGAAACTTTTATGCAACGTAAAATTGATTTATCTGGGATTTTAATCCCAGGGGAGCCGTGCACCTGAATACTGTGTCAGTTCCCTGTGACTGAGCCTTCCCAGAGCTGAGCAGTTAGTGTTTGTATTGCTTAGCTGTGCTTTGTAACCCCAACTCTGTGCCCTTGCTGGAGGGGACCAGAGCTTCGGACTCAGCAAAACAGGGTAATCAGGTACCTCAGGGGGCAGTTAGGCAGGCAGAGTGATATCACCAGCCCATCAAATGACTGTCTCCTATATAGAGGTGGAACCTCTTCCGACAAATCCACCTGTAACAGCACCTGAGCCTCCTGCAAAAGACTCTTGCAAGGAGGGTCCCTGAAGAGGGACAGGGAAGGTGAGTGGAAAGAAATTTGAGGGTCTAGCCCTGCTCTATTGTATTGAGGACCCCACAGTCTGAAGTTATAGGAGTCCACACAAGGACGGAAAAGGAAACACTGTTGGAGAAAACTCAGAAAATCATGTCCAGGGAACATCTTGGTCAGTCACCCTCGGGCATACCCTCAAAACAAATACTTGGCTTCTTGCTTAAAGGTCAAGCCCAAATGAACAGAGGGTAGGGGCAGGTGGTTCAGATAGCATCTAAATCCCTTGGAATTTTTGTAGAGTGGATACTGCCAGGACTGTCCCTTGCTCTTGAGATATTTTCATACCAGTCTGCTTACAGGTACCAGGAACTGCTTACATGTTGGGCCCAGAACATAGAGCCCCTGGATTTTCAGAGTGGTTCGGGAGTCCTTCAGGCTATGCAGCCTGCTGTCGATCTGCTCTGCACACTGGACCTGGCCATCAAAGGGGAGGACCTTCATCCACTGCTTAACCTCAGGTGACAATTTAGAGAACAACAACAAGAAAACGTGCCATATGGATATGGCAGACACCAAGGTATGGCCAGTGTTGTCTGCCACATTAGATACTGATTGAAGGGCCGCCCAGCCACAGCCATACCTTCCTCAAGGATCACCCAGAATTCCTTGTGGGAATCTTCCAGAAGGAAAGTTTCAAACTTGGTCACAGTTTGACACATATTAAAGTCAGAGCATCCTAGGAGGACCTGGTGGGTGGCTACTCTCAACTGCAGGCTACATGAGGAATAACCTCTGCATGTAAACAAGTCCTGTCTCCTAGAGGCTTTATGTTTGGAGGTGGCCAGGGGTCATCCCCAACACTCCCTGGCCGTGTCTACACGTGCACGCTACTTCGAAGTAGTGGCGCCAACTTCGATATAGCGCCCGTCACGGCTACACGTGTTAGGCGCTATTTCGAAGTTGAAATCGATGTTAGGTGGTGAGATGTCAAAGTCGCTAACCCCATGAGGGGATGGGAATAGCGCCCTACTTCGAAGTTGAACGTCGAAGTAGGGACCGTGTAGTCGTTGCGCGTCCCGCAACTTCGAAATTGCGGGGTCCGCCATGGCAGCCATCAGCTGAGGGGTTGAGAGATGCTCTCTCTCCAACCCCTGCGGGGCTCTATGGTCATCGTGTGCAGCAGCCCTTAGCCCAGGGCTTCTGGCTGCTGCTGCCGCAGCTGGGGATCCATGCTGCATGCACAGGGTCTGCAACCAGGTGTCAGCTCTGTGGATCTTGTGTTGTTTAGTGCAACTGTGTCTGGGAGGGGCCCTTTAAGGGAGTGGCTTGCTGCTGAGTCTGCCCTGTGACCTTGTCTGCAGCTGTTCCTGGCACCCTTATTTCGATGTGTGCTACTTTGGCGTGTAGACGTTCCCTCGCAGCGCCTATTTCAATGTGGTGCTGCCCAACGTCGAAGTTGAACGTCGACGTTGCCAGCCCTGGAGGAAGCATAGACATTATTCATCGAAATAGACTATTTCGATGTCGCTACATCGAAATAAGCTATTTCGATGTAGCGTGCATGTGTAGATGTAGCCCCTGTGGTTAACTGCCTCGACCACCAGGGAATTAGGGACAGGAGGAGAGCATAAGTATTCTTGCCCCTTAGTTAAAAGTACTTGTGCTCTGTCCTTCTGGAGATGGGGGGCAAGGAGGAGTGGGTTTGCCACAGGGTGGTAGTAATCTTTGATAGCCCCTCATGAATCCTGGCAGGGGCTGCAGAGGATAACATATTGATATGGGAATCTGCCTGCTTCTCCAACTCATCTGCCAGCAAGATGAAGCTAGAAGCCACCCTCCTTTGTACCTTAGCTATGTCTGTCTCCCCAGCTGGGAGGCACGACAGCTTCCAGCACCAGTGCATGTGGTGAGCATGTACACCAACCTGGAATGGACATGGACAAGTACTCAACGAAGAAATGTTTTTAAGTAACAAAGGCTCCAGCCTCTTTCCATATGTTACACTAGCAAGCCAGCAATAGCTGTTGCAATTGATTTATTTTATAATCATACAGTAAAAATTAGAAAATTAGCAACTTTTCAGTAGTAGTGTGCTATGGCACTTTTTTGTTATTTTTATGTCTGGTTTTGTAAGCAAGTATTTTTTAAGTGAGGTGAGACTTAGAGATACACAAGACGAATCAGACTCCTGAAAGAGTACAGTAGTCTGGAAAAGTTGAGAGCCACTGAACTGGAGAACTGAAGGGTTACACCTGTGCTTAATGTGGACTAACTGTCTGCATACACAAGTCCTTATTCTACGTGGTGGCTTGATTTATGGCCATAGGCTAGCAATTAACCTTTGCTCTGTGTCCTCAACTATGAAACCAAGAACATAGCTTTTACCCTCCTCAAAGGGTTGTGCAAGTCTTCATGTTTCTGATGAGTTTTCATGTTCTCATATGAAAATTTTCATAATACAACCACTTTTTCCATTTTCTTAAAGTTATAGTGTAGGGAGTCCCCAGATGACTATCACAACCAGTGCTACAGCATGAATGTGTATAGGTTGCCAGGTCTTGTGAAATACTGGGTTAGCTGTGGTCACTTTATTTGGAAAAGTGTGTACAAAAAGTTTATTTACTGGCTATATCTCCCTGACTTATTTCTTAGGTGCAGAGCCAGTGCCTACAGGACGTATTTACCAAGACACAAACAAATCCCTAAAGTTATAAACACTATTTCTACATTTCAAAGCTTGAGCGAAAGGATGCATCATGAACAACAGTAAACATGTCTTATAAACAGATGCTTATAATCAAATGCATCTGTTTCAAATACTCGTTTGACAATCACTTCAGAGGTATGCAGAAAGAAAAGTTTTCAAATCTAGAAAAATGGTTTTGGTTCTATTTGAATCAGTTCTTGTTTTAATCTATACTGATTCACAATCCCTGATCAAAATGCATTGTTTATTGCCTTCATTCTCTTCCCAAAAAACAACAAAAAGTCCTTTGGCATATTATAGACTAACAGATATTTTGGAGCATAAGCTTTTGTGGGCAAAGACGCGCTTCGTCAGATACATCTGACAAAGTGGGTCTTTGCCCATGAAAGCTTATGCTCCAAAATATCTGTTAGCCTATAAGGTGCCACACGACTTTTTGTTGTTTTTGAAGAAACAGACTAACTCGGCCGCCTCTCTGATACTTGTTCCCAGAAACAGGAGCTCTCAAAATACTTAAAGAAAAAGTCAGGATTTACAGAATAGTTGTGCAACTCAGAAGCTGGCAGTGTATTTATTTACAGTCATGTTCCACAGTAATATCGAGCATAAAAAATGGAAACCCCGCAAATATTCAGAGATTTCTTCTGAAGTGTCCTATGAATAATAAAGGGATTAATTCTTTGGTTCTCCAAACAAAAGGCGAGCTTTAACTAGCATCGCCTATAGTGACTTCACAGTGTGTTCCTCAAATAGATACTCCAATGCCGCAGAGTTAATTTTGAAGCAGGTCTCTCTCTCTCTCTCTCTCGCGCATGCACGCATGCACAAAGAAATGAATGAAAACCAAAATCACAATATTTGAAATGCCACTTACCATAACTCTGTTGGGGGCAAATTTTCAGGTAAGAATAGGTTTGATGAAAGGGCATGGGGAATACAGTAAACTTTCAGATCTGGCATTCTAACATCTGGAACTCTCAAATAACCGACATTTTAAGCAACCAGCATTTTAACCATATGGAAATTTTAGTTACATTTTCAATAAGTAGAGTAGAGTGAAAGTAAATACAAATACAGCAAATACAGTATAAGTTTACAGTGTACAATACTACTAGGGTTGGTAAATAAAGGACTCTCAGTATATTTTTGTTTGTTTCTTAATATCTAATCTTGTTTTTCTTCAGTGTTATGGTTTGGTGAGTACGCCTCTCTATTATCCAGAATATTTGAATAGCCGGCACCCTCCTGGTCCTGGGGCTGCCTCATATGAAAGAGCTCACTGTATCTATATTATGGCATTATAAGACTCTCTGTTTGATTATGGTTGAGTGACTGTTTCATGGAGTAGTAAGGGTCATCTCAATCCCTGGGTGGCTCAGCAGGTCTATATGAAAGCAGGCAACAAGTTAACTCAGTCACCAGTGCTAAACTGCCAATATGTTGATCCCTCGCTTAACATGTCTTGATGAGAAACTGAAAGCAATCTCCATCAAGAGATATTAAACGAAGAGTCAAAAGTACAAACAACACTGGAACTGTGATAGAACCCAAAAAGTATTTTGATACCTTATTTAAACTATTTTGAAATCTAAAAATCTCAAGAATTGGTTTACTCCCTTTTCCCAGTATCAATATGAAGTGTGTATAGAATTTTTTCCCCATACTTTATATGCATTTGATGCATGTTAAGCCCACAACCTGCATTGCAGTACACGGCCATTGCCTAGTTACAGTTCCCAGATTCCAGCAGCCACTCTAAATTATATCAAGTGGAAAGAGAAAACAGAGCTTTCTACCGGTTAGGAGTTACAGTCTAACCACGTGGATTCCTTCCCTCCATCATGGCACAGAAGAGTAGCACAGTAGTCAGATCAGCTGTGTCTACACTAGCCCCTTCCTTTTAGAAGGGGCATGGTAATGAACGAGGTCAGAATAGGCCAATAAGGCACTTTCAAGAATATGCAGCACCTCATTAGCATAATGGCGGCTACAGCAATTTGAAAGCGCCGCTTTTGAATCACGCGCCACCTGTGGAGATGGGGGCCTTTCGAAAGGACCTCTCCCAGGCTTCGAAAGCCCCTTCTTCCTATCATAGCAGCTCCTCATTAGCATCTTCTGACCTCGCTCATTACCATGCCCTTTCCAAAAGGAAGGGGCTAGTGTACACACAGCTACAATGCTAGAATCTGTAGCAATAGGGGACTTCCCACAAAGTGAAAGAATTCGCAGAGAGCAAGTTACAACACAAAAGAATGGCTTAAACATAGGACTGTTCATTTTATACATATGCTAGATATTTATCCAGAAAATTGCATTATGCACCCAGCCCAAGCAAGTAGCTATCTATATGCAAGAATAATTTTAGTTATAAAACTATTACAGATTCAATGAATCTGTTCATTCATGGATGAATATATCATTTGGCAAAATGGGATTCCCACCCTGCCACCCGCAACCCCAAATTTAACCTTACATAGTAATTTCGTTCCAATATGGCTCAGACTTCTGTCATTCCTAAAATTCCATAATCTACATGTAAATCTATAATATATTGTACAGATATAGGATAAATGTTTGAGGAACCATAGTCGAATGTGTCTTAGTCCCCATGCTCAGGAAAATGCAAATGTTGGTATATTATGGAACCAGTTACACAGTACTATCCTCTTGATAAATGCACTAACACTATGACTTGCTTTCCTCTAGTACCCCACCATGTTGACTGCAAATATTGGGGGCGCAGCTTAACTGTAATATTTTTTACCAAGATTGCCAGTAAAGAGCTACATTTCTCCATTACAATTTCCTGGTTCTACTCATGGACTAAGTCCCTTTGCTGGAAAGGGCCTTGGGGCTGGGAAATCCCAACTTCCACATCCAGAGATTAAGCATTGACAGCTTAATTGTATTGCTGTACTAAATCCAGGTGGGGATGGGAAGAATCTTTTGGCAGAGATTATGGACTTTCCAAAGATGAAGTTTCATAATTTCCTTTTTCCCCTTTAAATTCAATGCAGACTCACCCAGGCTGTTGTGTTTGGAGGCTTTCCCACTGGCTTATTGAGCTTAAAGCAAGCAGGGGGTAGTTCCAAGCTCATCCAGATACAGTTCTAATAGTTTACTTCTATATAAAACATAAATGACTTATTTCCTCAAATTCCTGTTCCTGAGGTTTTTATGCATTCTGACCCCTTTCCCTCAAGATCAGATTTTCCCAGGCAGCCTTACAGAGCTTTATATGGAGGGGGGAAAAAAACCCTCCAAAATCCTTTCTTGTGCTATTGTGGAGACTCGGCCTTTGAGGAAGGTGATTGGTGGCAGAAGAAATGTGTTCAAGGTGCCTTATGGTTCAGTTTCATTTTATAGTGGATTATGGAAGGATATTCCACTTCTGTTAGAAATCAGTTCTTTACATCTGCAGAAGAAACAAAATAACCACTGGCGCTGACTTGTGGCTCATGGCACGAACAGAACATGCGAATGAGTTGGGAAAACAGTGACCTTGGGAGGTGTTTGGTCACTCAAATGGATATATTAAAGGGCCTGATTCTTTCTGAGCCTTGCTGATGACTCAGACTGACTTATTAAAAAGAATTCTCCTTGCAGGGCAGGTGAAGCTTTAGAACTCCAGAAGTAGCTTTGTAAAAGAGATTATGTATTTGTCATTTTTTCATGATCAATCTCTCCCTTTGCTGCATTACTTAGGGTGTGTCTACACTAGTAGGCTACTTCAAAGTAGCCAGCACAACATCGAAATAGTACGCGTTGCATCGACACACGCCGTGAGCTATTTCGATGTTGAAATCAATGTTAGGCAGTGAGACGTTGAAATCACTATTCCTATGTGAAGATGGGAACAGTGCCCTACTTCGACACTGAACGTTGAAATAGGGCGTGTGTAGACGATCCGTGTCCCTCTACTTCGAAATAGTGGGGTCCGCCATGGCGGCAATCAGCTGTTAGGCGGAGACGTGCCGTCCAGCCCCTGCGGGGTTCTATGATCTCTGCGCCCAGCGGTTCTTAAAGCCACACAGACCCGGAAACCCCATAGCAGGAAGCTGACACCGTGCAGGCAGCAGCCGTGCCACAAGGTGCCCCTGAACAGCCCAGAGGAAGACCATGGCAGCAAGCCAGCCCCCTGAGCACCCCTAGAGCTCCCCCCCCGGGCCATCCCAGGGCTCCCAGGCCTCCAGCCAGTGGAGTAGGAAGCAGGGCCCCTCCTGGACCAACTCTGAGCTCCGTGACCTGCTGGGGCTCTGGGTGAGGAGGAGGTGGTGTACATAATGGGGAGCAAGCGGTGGAACGCAGAGGCATTCACCTGGCTGGCTGAGGGCCTGGCTGCCCAGGGTCACCCTGCCCGCACTCCTGACCATGTCAGGAGTAAGGTCAAGGAGTTGTGGCAGGGTTACGCCTGGGCCCGGGACTTAGCCAGCTGGTCTGGGGCTGCCCCCGCCACTTGCCCCTATTACCGGGAGCTCAGGGCTATCCTGGGCCCTCAGGACACCTCCTCCCCCCCCCAGCCACCCTTGACAGCACGTCTGACGAGCCGCAGCAGGCCTCAGAGCCAGGGTAGGGTCTGGAGGCCAGCACTGCACCCCCCGGGCCAGAGCCGGGACCCTCCACCCCAGCCACGGAGTGGTCCAGTGAGGAGGGGGAGCTCGTACTGGACATCCCATCCCGCAGTTCCAGCCGGGCATCCACTAGACGGGCCTCTCCTGACGCTGGCAGTGGACTGCCGGGTACATACCCCACAGGGCACAGACCCCCAGAGCATGGGGTGGGGGCACCACTTGGGCAGGGGCCCCCCACATCTGAAAAAGACCCCAGCCTGCCATGACTCGGGCAGACCATGGCCCAGGGATGGTGCCACAGCCACCAGTGCCCATCAAAACCTCCACTCTGGACAGTGCTGTGCCCCACCCCAGTAGGAGGGGCAGACCACTGGAAGGGGCCACCCAGAGGATCACTGCATACACCAATGGGGGATGGGCGGTGGGGACCAGAGGCCCTTGGGGGGATGGGGGAGCCACAGGTCAGGGCTGGGTACTCACAGCCTCCCTCCCCCCTTTCCCCCCATCCCCAACAGCCCCCCGAGACCCCTGGACCACCAACACCCGGGGTCACCGCCTGCACCAGGACGGGCCCACCCCCACCAGGGCCAGAGGCGCACCACACATGACCCAGAGGTGGCTGCTGTCCTCCAGCACCAGGCGGACATCATGGAGTGGAGACTCCAATTTGAGAAGCGGGAGGCCGCCTGGCGCCGGGAGGCCTGGCGGGATTTTATGGCCACCTTTAAGCAGGTGGCCGCCACATTTGACGACTGGTGGCCCGGCTGCCCCCCCGATGTCCTCCATGCTGCCCTCCCTGCTGCCCCACCTGCTGCCCCGTCTGCCACCCCACCCACCAGCTCCGCATGGCAGGAGCCCACTGGGGCTGATGACCGGGCCAAGGACCCGCCTCAGCCATACCTCCCCATCCTCCCGGCCCCCAGCTGGCCTCGCTGGGGACCTCAGCTGAGGGGGGGACCGGCCACCCAAACATGGCAGGGGTCGCGCCCTTTCACCCCCACCCCGGAATGATGGGCTGATGTCTGGCCTGCCCACATCTCCCCCTTGTATACAGTTGTTCCCGCCCTGTATATAGTTATTTATAGTTGACCCCCATGTATATAGTTTGTTATAGATGTCCCCACCTGTGTATAGTTATTTTCAATTATGCTGTTTGTATCTGTTTTATATGCACAACTGAGGTGAAATTTTTGGTTATTTAAATAATGACAGTTTTATTTTTCAAAAAACCCGTGTCTCGTGTGCTTTTGGTGAGGGCGGGGTGTGGGTGCTGGGGCGGGGTGCAGGGATGGCCTGGGTGGCTATCACTAGGCCCCCTGGTCGAAGTACTCCCGGAGGGCCTCCCGGACCTGGACCCGGACCCCGTCCCAGTGGGCCTGGCAGCTAGGGACAGTGGCTGGCTGAGGGTAGCCTGTTCCAGCCTCCAGTGCCCAGCCCTGCACAAAGGCCTCCCCCTTGCTTTCCACCAGGTTGTGGAGCATGCAGCAGGCAACCACAACCTGGGTGATGTTTGGGAGGCCCAGGTCTAGGCGTGCCAGGAGGTAATGCCACTGGCCCTTCAGGCGCCCGAAGGCCCACTCGACCACTTGGCAGGCATGGTTGAGTCGGGCGTTGTAGCGCTCCTGGCTGGCATTGAGGTGGCCTGTATAGGGCCGCATAAGCCAGGGCTGGAGGGGGTAGGCCGCATCCGCCACAATGCAGAGGGGTACGGTGGTATCCCCCAGAGAGATCTCCCTCTGGGGGATGTAGGTCCCCGCCTCCAGTCGGCGGCACAGTCCCAAATTCCAGAAAATGCGAGTGTCATGGGTACAGCCAGGCCAGCTGGAAGCAGCCACAGCTGTCCACCATGGCCTGCAGGACCATGGAGTGATAGCCCTTCTTGTTGATATAGCACCCACCACTGTGGTCTGGGGCGTGGATGGGGATGTGGGTCCCATCGAGGGCTCCAAAGCAGTTGGGGAATCCCATGGCGGCGAATCCCGTGATGGCCATGTCCACGTCCCCAACTCGGATGACTCTCTTCAGCAGCAGGGCATTGAGTGCACGCACCACCTGTGGGGAGGGGACATGGGTGCCTTTGAGGGTATGCAGAGTGTGATCCCTCACCCAGATCCCCCTCACCCAGGACCCCCACCCAGACCCCCCTCACCCAGGCCCCCCTCACCAGGCACCTCACCCGGGCCCCCCTCCCCAGTGGGTTCAGACCCAGGCCTCCTTACCTCCATCACGACAGCCCTGACTGTGGCCTTGCCAACGCCAAACTGCTGGCCCACGGAGTGGTAGCTGTCTGGAGCGGCCAGCTGCCAGACAGCTATTGCGACCGTCTTCTCAATGGTGAGGGCGCACTGCATCCGGGTGTTCTGGTGCCTCAAGGAGGGGGTGAGCCACTGGCAGAGCTCCATGAAGATCTGCCGGCTCATGCGGAAGTTCCACAGCCACTGTTCATCATTCCATTCCCACATAACCAGGTGCTCCCACCACTTGGTGCTGGAGGGGTAGCTCCAGAGTCAGCGGAGCACACGATGGGGGCGGGGAGCAGGAGGGCCCGATGGTCCGGGGCATAACTCCTTGTGCCCCTGGGGAGGGCTCCCATTCCAGAAGCTGCTGGGTGGCTGCCCATGCAGTATCTAGCAGGGTGCCTGCTCCGTGGGAGGCGGCTTGGAGGGCTTCCAGCTGCTGCTGGATGTCCATGTCTGCAGGCTCGAGGTCTGCGAGGCTTGTATCACCAACGCAGGGCTCGTGCAGTGCAGGCTGAGTGTGTCTGGGAGGGGCCCTTTAAGGGAGCACCTTGCAGCTGCCCCGGAAGGGCTAGTCTGCTCTGCGACCCCGTCAGCGGGCTTTCTTGGCCCCTTATTTCGTGTGTGTGTGGATGCTCCGCATTTCCTTCCGGGGCAGCTTCTTTCGACGTTCCCCGTCGCTACTTTGACATTGAATGTCGACGGCACCAGCCCTGGAGGACATGTAGACGATACGCGTCGAAGCAGCCTATTTCAATGTTCTTACTTCGAACTAGGCTACTTCGACGTAGTGTGCTAGTGTAGACATAGCCTTAATGGCTATGAAAGGTTAGTTATTTGTATCTTCTCATTTGTCAGTGCTCTCTCCACCTATTGTTGATGCTGTTTTATGGCACACAAGGAATCTGATCTCCAGCTCATCGTCAACAAGTTTGCTGATGCCACTCGCCTCTTTGGCTTGACCATCAGCCCAGGAAAGACCAAGGTACTATTTCAACCTGCTCCAGGATCTGCTGCTCTCCTTGCTTCAATTTTTATTGAAGGAACAGAGTTAAGAACAGTAGAGGAGTTCAAGTACCTTGGCAGTGTGATAGACAATGATGGCTCCCTTGACAAGGAAATCAATGCCAGAATCTGCCAGGCCAGCCGGGCACTAGGATGTCTGAGCGCGTGAGTGCTGAATCAGCACAATATCCGACAGTCCACTAAACTGAAAGTGTACAAGGCTGTAGTCCTGACCAGTCTCCTGTACAGCTGTGAAACCTGGACCTTGTACAGAAAACATATAAAACTGCTGGAGCGCTTCTACACACACAGCCTGAGGTCAATACTGCACATTCGATGGCAGGACAGAGCAGGAACCACGAGCATCGAAGCCATGATTCTGAAAGTCCATTTGTGCTGGACAGGGCACAGCATACAAATGGAGGATTCGAGAATCCCTAAGCAACTCCTCTCTAGTGAACTCTCTTGGGACAAAAGGAGTCAAGGTAGGCCTCCCAAGAGATATAAAGACTGCGTGAAGGACAACATTGCTCATGCTGGTTCAAAACCAGATCAGCTAGAGCAGCATGCAAAAGACTGAACAGGCTGGTGTGCTCTCATATGACATGCACATGACAACTTTGAAGAGCAGCAATATATATGCCTCATTGATGCTTGTAAGAGGAAGAAAGCAACAGCGGCAGCTGCATCAACAGAGCCAGGGCAATTCTCTTGCCCCCACTGTGAATGCCCATGCCGTTCAAAGCTTGGACTCCTCAGCCCCATGCGAGTCCACAACCGACGAGCCTGCGCAAGCTCAAGACATCGTCATCGGACACGACGGACTACCTGCTACTCATTTTGTCAGACTGTTTAACCAGCCCAATGTATCTTCGCTACATTTGCAATCTAACTACAGATGCACTGCAGGCACACATTGAATACAGTCCATTAAGTATCAAGAGATTAGTTTACCTCACTTAAGAATGTAACATTTTTTTTAAGGGGTGGCTAGACAGGCTTGCTCCTCACTTGACAGAATGCACATGTTTGTTCCTGGGCTGCACATGGTGATATTTATTTCATCTAATGAGCTGCTTTACAATGTTCTTCTTGTGCAAGAAAAACACTTGCACAGTAAAAGTTTTCTGCACTTTATATATGAATCCGAATATTGTCATGGCATCACTGCTCAAAAAAAGAAAACTTCTCGTCACTGGACTTAGTGTTTGCAAAGAAAAGCAGTAGTATAAACCTGTGATACCACAGATACCAATTATAGAGGCAAACTGACCGTACAAGCATCCAGCAGGTAAAGAAAATTGTCTGTATTTTTGACTGGCTGGGTACCATATAGGAGTTTGATCCTTACAGTAAATAGAAAAAAGGACATAACATTTAAAAAATATAGTTCTTCCTGAAGATTAGTGCGTAGAGAAAGAGTGAGTTTTACTGCTTTGTTTTATGATGTATGGAGGACCTCCTCAAGGAGTGACAGCATTATAACTCAATAGTCTGTGACTAGTATATGCGGTACTGTAGTTTTTACATATACACAATGCTGGAAAAGCTTGCCAGTGGGTAGCAAAGGATTAGAGCACAGTCAGTAAGGTGACTGATGAAATAAACATGTGACTGGAAAATTTGGAGAAGACAAACAAAGCTTCTGTAACTGTTTTATCTGCTGGAAACTTTCAGTGAATAAGGGAAGTTTGGAAAATCTTTCAACTACCCTGAATGAATTAGCTGACTTGTTAGGATATTGAATAAACAGGACCGTATTAATATAGACAGTCCATATATATAAAACACAAAGAGATAACATGCAGGCTATTCAGAGAGGTAACAACTACTGTAAGCACCAAAGAATGTACAACAGTACAATTTATTATATAAAAAACCAGTAAATTTAGACATAAGAAAATTGGTGTTCAATAAAAAGCTAATGCTAGATAGAGATAAGTACCTTAAAAGTCGCCAAGAAAGATCAAGTGTTAATTTAATCATCACTAGAAGCCAGTAATAACTGAAAGAGGGAGGGGGTGGTAAATGTTAATCTAAGATAAATGTTTTGATTTTTAAGTACTGGCACCCTAAGTATCAGAATTTCTGAGAACCGTTGCCTGGTTTTCTGTGGCAAAGAACAGAACCAACAAAATGTTGGATCCACTCAGCCATTTAAACAGACTATATTGCTTTCCTATGTTATCATTCAAGGCAAGCCGCATTGCTAAAGGTCAGCCAATCAATCTTTAAGTATGTGTGTATGGTAATTTTGGTAACTAGTGAACAGTACTGTAGGGATAATGCACTGACACAGAATTCCTTTAGTCACAGAGCAGGTACAACAAAATGAGCACCAGTGCAGAGTTCCCAACCTTTGGAGAGCAGAGGGCATTTCTGTCTCCAAGAATATTCAAATCTATGGCCTCTCCGCTAACTATTAGCATTGCCAATAATCAGTTTTAACTAGGATTGTGTGACAGACAGCTGTCCTGGGCGTGGAGAGGAAATAAGACTGAGACAATCAACTATTAGGAGACTGAGTTGGAAAAAATGCTAATGAAGTTGTGACATGTCACTACAGCCTTGAGCTACATTGATGCTAACCTGGACATGCAGAGTTCAACATCCCATACCAAAATTAAACAAAACAGCATTTTAAGGTGACAGTCACACTGTTCTTGTTGCATATTTAGTATTAGCATTATTTCCCCTATCGCCTGCCCCCCCCCCCCCCCCTACTGAACTCAAGTGACTGAAATTTGCATTGGGACATGAAAAATTGCATACCAAATTAAAGATATTTGAGCATGTGAAAACGGAGTTATTATAACTGTCCTATAAAATGAAATACAGCAGAGAAAACTGCATACTCATTATGAAGAAAATTAATATCAGCTGGAAATCCAAGACATTAAAATACTGTATTCATGCAATGCTAAAATTTCATAAGGTATTATCTTTAAAAAGTCATGGAAAATAGGAGAGATTCTGGAAGGCTGGAAAAAGGAAAATATTGTATCAATCTATTTAAAGGAGAATAAGGACAATGCAGAGAATTATCGTCCAGTCAGCTTAACTTCAGCACTAGAAAGATAATGGAGAAAATAATTAAGTTATGGATTTGCAAACACCTAGAAAAGTATAATATATAAGGGGGACAGTCAGCATGGATTTACCAAGAACAAATTGTGCAGAACCAATCTAATAGCTTTCTTCGAGGGTAACAAACTTTGTGTATGGGGGAGAGGCGGTAGATATGGTATATTTTGACGATAGTAAGGCTTTTGGAACTGTCTTGCATGACTTCATAAAACAACTAGGGAAGTTCTGAGTGTCCTACTTCATGAAGGATATGGGGAAACCAATGAAAATCTGGAAAACAAAAATTACTAAGGTCTGGAAAACAGGATCTATGGGCCAAAGTGAAAAAACTCTTATGTTTGGATAAGAGAAGACGGGACAGAACATAATAATAGCTTTCAAAAGTCTCTTAGAGGGAAGAGGGATAGGATAAGAAGCCATGGGTTTCAATTGCAGCAAGAGAGGTTTAGGTTGGACTTCAGGAAAAAGCTTGCTGCCAGGGAGATTAACACACTGGCATAAATTGCCAAGGGAGGCTATGGAATCTCTGTCACCAGATGTTTTTTAAGAACAGGTTAGACAAATTCCTGTCAGAGATGGTCTAGATAATATTTGGGCCTGCTTTGAGTACAAGGAAGCAGATGATAAGACCTCTCAAGTTCTACATTTCCACCCCTCTATTTTTATGATTTCTATATTCAAACACCCAACAAAAAAATGACTGATTAATTTTACATTTGACTATTACTGGTGTAACAGCTTGACCTTTCAAAGCCTTAGTCCATAGTTCTTAACTTGTGCAGTGATAGGTTTGTACATTTGCTTCACCACAAACATTTCATGGTCCTTTGACTGTATTCCATAACTGTACATACAATGCTAACAACTGTACCACAAAAAAACAATATATATATCAGTTCTTTCAATCATTCTTCTAGTCATCTTGGTTGAAATTTTCAAAACTGTCTGTGTACTTTGACACATCTATTAATTTTAAAATTAATGGAAAATGTACTTAAATACTCAGACTGCTCTGAAAACCTCAACTCTTATTCTTAAAGGCTTTCTGTATTAGTGTGATCAGAAGGTTACACGGACTGATTTATAAAGAAAGTCAGGTTCTCGGCTCCCATTAGATGTGATAAAGTGATGCCATATGCAACACACTAAGGTTGTGTCTACACAGGCACAGATCTTTGAAACACCCATATTTCGATGATTACTAATGAGGTGCTGAATTGAATATTCAGCACCTCATTAGCATTAGGGTGCTTCTGGCTATGGCGCTTCGAAAGCGCCGCTTTTGAAAGCATGCGGCTCAGCGTGGCTACACGGGGGTCCTTTTTGAAAGGACCCACACCTTTCAAAATCCCCTTATTTTGGTGGAATAAGGGGATTTCGAAAGGTGTGGAACCTTTCAAAAAGGACCCCCGTGTAGCCGCACCGAGCCGCGCACTTTCAAAGTGCCACGGCTGGAAGCATCCTGATGCTAATGAGGTGCTGAATATTCCATTCAGCGCCTCATAAGTAATCTTCAAAATGGCCATTAGCATGGCTGTTTCGAAGATTTGTGCCCGTGTAGACACACCCAAAGATATCTGGACTACGGGAACCAGGTGGAGGGGGAAATCACCAGAAAACAATCACTGTTGAATTGTATCGCAATGAGCATGTTCCTTCCACTTCCTAAAGAGAATATGGGATGGATGAGGTAAAGCAAACTGTTCCTTCCACATAGATAAATAAAATTTTAATTTCTTCAAGAAATGTGTGAGTTAAAATGCTCAATATGTTTGTCTATAATAACTAAATATTCATGTGATATTTTTCCTTTATTCTGAAATTATGAACTATCAGATTTTAATCAGATTTTTGCATGTAGCTACAAATTTGAAGTATTATAAAAATGTTTGTGTGCTTCTGTATTTCAAACCGCTATACTTACACCCAAGAATTAATACATGCAAATACACAGTATTTTGGGGGAATTTGCGTACCAATTCTCAAAACAAAGCAGTCAATTCCTACAACTAATATACAACTGAGAGGTCAAACACTATGGCTGTGTCTACACTACAAAATAACTTCGAAGTTGCTTACTTCAAAGTAGAGCATCCACACACAAAATACACACTCCTTTACTTCGAAGTAGGCTTTCCCCTACTTCGAAGATAAATGCCCACAAACAACTACTCCCTACTTTGAAGTAAGGGGACAGGAAATGGAGGCATGGGGTATCATGGCCGACAAGCCCTTCCAGGCTCCCAGCCAGCCAACGCCTTAAAGGGCCCCTCCCAGCACCCACAGCCTGCACGTGCTCAAGGCTGACAGCCTGAAGACAGCAGCAACACGTACACAGGGAACAGCCGGAGACCATGCCAGCTCCCCGCCTCGGCGAGGACGATGCCATCACAATCCTGCTCAGGCTGCTGGCCGTGCTGCTCGCCATGCACCACCAGCAGCGCAGGCGGCTTGCTCTCATGGGACCCAGCCTTGAGGCCCTTACCACCCTCATGCTGCCCCTCCCCACCCTCATGCTGCCCCTCCCCCGTTCCCCCCTGAGCCGGAGCCGGTGGGCATATGCCACCTGCACCAAGTGGTGGGACCGGCTGGTGCTGGAGGACTGGGACGATGAGCGGTGGCTCAGGAATTTCAGAATGACCCGGCAGACATTCGAGGACCTCTGACACTGGCTCGCCCCAGTCCTCCAGCACCGTGACACCCGTATGCAGCCAGCGCTCCCGGTGCAGAAGAAGGTGGCCATCACACTATGGCAGCTGGCCACCCCCGACAGCCACAGATCCGTCTGCCACTAATTTGGCATAGGCAAGGCCACCGTCAGAGCAGTGCTGAAGGAGGTATGGCCAGCCCTCACCACAGACCCACCCTGGGGAGGGGGCAACCAGGCAGGGGGTAGGGGGCTCCCGGTGGGGGATGTGGGGCCCCCAGTCCCGTGATAATGGATGTCCCCCACTTCCCCCCACAGGTCGTCCAAGCCATCAACACAGTGCTCCTGCGACGTGTCATGACCCTGGGGGACCTGGACGCCGCCCTTGCTGGATTCGCGGACTTGGGTTTCCCCAACTGTTTTGAAGCCCTGGACAGGATGCATATTGCGATCTGGGCTCCGGACCACAGTGGGGGTGCTTACATAAACAGGAAGGGGTACCACTCAGTGGTACTCCAGGCCCTAGTGGATGCAAGGGGCCATTTCCTGGACGCGTGTGTGGGGTGGCTGGGCAGGGCCCACGACGCCCAGGTGTTCCGTAATTTGTGGCTGGGATGCCAAATGCAGGAGGGCACATATGTCCCCCCGTGGGAGCTCCTGTTCGGGGACATCATGATGGCTCCCTGCATTGTGGCCGACACCGCGTACCCACTGAACCCATGGCTCGTGCGGCCCACGGCAACTTTAATGGATACCTTAACCATGCCGGGGCACAGTCGAATGGGCATTCAGGAGGCTGAAGGGGAGGTTGCAGTGCCTCCTCACTGGGCTGGATGTCAGCCTCCTGAACACTCCCGCGGTCACTGCCACCTGTTGTGCCCTCCACAACTTTGTGGCAGGCCACCAGGCGCCCTTCATGTAGGGCTAAGCCGCGGACTAGGGGGCTGGCTATGAGCTGCCGCCTGCTGCCCTGTGCCGTGAGGCACAGGGGGATGGGGTCAGGGTCCGGGATGCCCTGTGCCAGGCCTTCACACAGGGCCAGCCCTGACCCCCCAGCCACACACCACACCACCCTGCACCCCTCACAGTCTCCTACCACCACCACACCACCGAGAAAACACCACGAACATGGGCTAGGGTGAGAATGGGAAGCTTTAATGGGGGAAATAAACTAACCTGCAATACTGAATGGAATGTGGAAACCTTTGTGTGCACAGGGGGACTGGTTGGCAGTGGGGAGGCAGGGACTTGGGTGGGGGACTGGACTGGAGATGAGGGGCCAGGATGGGGGTTGGGTCAGTTGGTTTGAGGTGCAGGGGGCTGGGAGCCACATCAGCCACGGCCACCCCTAACGCCTCAGGACCGGGGTCCCCTGCAGGGCTATGACAGGGCCGGGGCCACAGGGAAGTAGGGCTGGGGTGGGGTGCCGTGGGATGTGCCCCCACGGGGTAGACAGGAGAACCCGTCTCCATCAGCAGCCACCGGGCCAGCTCAAGCCACTCAGCCGGCGACAGATCCACCACATGTCGGGAGGCAGCTGGAGGGGTGGTCGCAACTGCAGGGGTGGCCGCGGGACAGGCTGGTGAGGGGGCGGGAGGCTGGCTGAGGCGGCCAGCCAAGGCCTGGAGCACAGAATCCATGCTGTTGGCCAGCCTCACCCCTACGTCCCGCTCCACCTCCAGCCATTCCTGCAGCATCCCGGTCAGCTCCCGCACAACTGCCTGGTTGGCGGCCACCTCCTCTTCCTCCACTGTGGTCTCCGAGAGGATGCGGGCTGGGGTGATGGGCGGCCTCCCAGCATTCCGCAACTGCAGCCCGTTCAGGACTGCAGGGATGGCCAGCTGGCAAGGGACCTGTGGAGACAGGAGGGGACAGACCATGAGTGCTGGCTCCTGATGCTGGGGGCTGGATCTCCCACTCCCTTGCCCCCTGCCCGGCCTCCCTGCTGCCTGATGGCCCGTGGGATCTCGGATGCCCAAGGGTTCCTGCTTGGCAAGGATCAGTCCGTGCTCCCCCTTCCCCCATCCTCAAGTGTGTGGACTGTGGAACTATTCTGGGAGGGGCCCCGTCCCCATCCCTTGCGATGTCCCACTCGCTCCAAACATACTGGCTGTGACCTTCTGGGGCTTGGACGAGGCCCAGCTCAATGATGCCCAGTTGGTGTTCTGGAGGGGAGGGTGATGACAAGGTCCTGTCGCTGGAGCCCCCGTCATCGCCCTCGGACTCAGTGGGCTGGTCTTCGCATGGGGGGCTGGTGGTGCCAGAGGGTCCTGCCTCCTTGCCGCTGTCCGTTGGTGGGGGAACGAGGTGTTCACTACGTGCTGCAGGCTGGCCACCTCCCTCGGCCCCAGGAGCCTGTGCAGCTCCTGGTGGTGGGGGCAGTGGACGGGCCGTGCCCCTGACCGGCCGGCAGCATCACGGGCCTTGATATATGCCTGGCGCAGCTCCTTTACTTTAATTTGGATGCTGCTACCAGGCCGGTTGGGGTGTCCACGGGCAGTGAGACCACTGGCCAGCCGGTAAAATGCCTTGGCATTGCACTAGCAGGTTCCAACTTTCCGCAGGATCTCCTCCTCCCCTCACAGAGCAAAGAGTTCCTTAAGCTCTGTCTCTGTCCAGGGGGGTCCCCTCCTGGCACCGCCCTTGCCTGTGCCCTGTGATTCCTGAGACCCCTCCTCTGGAGCCCCCAGAGGGGGAGGGGGGTCCTGTCGTGCAGCCATGGTGGGTAGTGATACTGATTTTAGTTCTAAAATACCATATTTTGCTAGAATTTGGTATGGGTAACTACACAAAATTGTTCATTCACGAACTGCAAAATCATCCTTTAAGCTTTTATTATGATTCTTCTTGATCATTCCTTATTGCATGTGTAGCTGATGTGTTTTGGCACTGCTGATATGTCTCAGGTGAACTACACACGTGTCCATATTATCAATAAATTCATCAATCCATCTCAGGAAAACAAATATCAGATGGAAGAAGAGGAAGATGGGAGAGGACACAGATCAAGCATATGGTGTCAAATTCTGTGGTAACAATCTATTTGGCTTCAATTCGCTGCACAGCCTGCAAATTGGGGGAAAAATGGTCTCCAATATGTGCTAACAAGGAATGTTTCAACAATTTCAAAACTTGTTTTAGTCAGGAATTGATTTAAGCTGGCCATTTTTTTTTTTTTTGTAAAGTTTCAGTTCTGATGTTTTGACATTTTGCTGGGAAAACATCGCATCAAAAAAGTCCCAACCAGCACAAGGTGAAAGGACATAAGTTAACAGAGAGGATGTGTTTTATGAAAGCATCACACTGTTATGTCTGTAATAAGATCCTGAAGAACATAACAGTCCATAACAAAAGGCACACAATGTTTTATGTTTATTAAAAAAAGTGTAATGATTCCATGCACAAACAGGAAAGCATATACTTCTAGCTCATAATAAAATAACAAGCATTTATTTTAATAAGACTGACAATAGATTAAGAACAACAACAAAAAGGGCTCCTTGGGACAACATGCTCTCTCTATCGCTGAGTTATTTTAGACAGCGAAAGTGTTTACGAATGTAAACTACAGTCCTGTTAAAAGAAAAAAAAGTATCACAAGTTCTTTGTTATGGACTCTATAGGTAAGTAGGTGGAGACTCATGAGAGCATGGCATGCCAAGCCAAATAAAAGTCACAAATAGAAATATTTTTGAATCAGACTCAGATTATGAGTGTATTAAAATATTTTAGTATTTCATTATATTTTAACCATTTAATGAATCAAGAAACTTTTTGAGTTAGAGTCAGTTTATCAGTTAGAATCCTGGCCACCACTGCTACTGCGGCAGCAGCTGGAGCCCCAGGCAGCAAAATGCCTCTCCTCCCTAGTGAGCCCTGAGCATGACCCTGAGCGCCCGCAGTGATTTAAAAGGGCCCAGGGCTCAGGCCACTGCCACACTAGCAGCAGCAGAAACTGCCCGGAGTCCAGAGCTCTTTTGAATCATCAGACTCCAGGGCAGTTGCGCTCTCCCTCCACTCCCTGTTGGCATGCCTGATTGTGAGTGGACTTGTAGGCTCTAAAGTTTTACATGGTTTTCCTTTTAAGTGCTGTATGTTAAAAAATAAAAATAATAAAATCTGTAAGGAACACTTTCATAATAAAAATTTCACTAAAGTTCCTCTATGAAGTTAACTGAAAAAAGCCACTTCTTTTATCTTTCTCAAGTGCAAATATTTGTAATAATAATAATAATAATAATAATAGTAGTAGTAGTAGTAGTAAAATAAGCACTGTACATTTTATATTCTGCATTCTAACTGAAATCACTAAATAAATTGTAAAATGTAGAGAAACATCCAAAATATTTAATAAGTTTTAATCAGTATTTTATTGTTTAACAATGTGATTAAAACTGTAATTACTCACTATTATTGTTTTAATCGTAATTAATTTCTTTTAATCAGGTGAGTTAAGTGCGTTTAATCAACGGCCCTACGTCCAATATATTCATTTTACTAGTGATCATATATGTATGCTGCATCTCATCAATAAGGGAGGACTCCCAGGTTTTGATGTGCTAAAACACTCACTTTTTGCCCTGGCTGATTGTTAAGATAGCTTATCACTTGCCCAGGACTGAATATTGTCCATCCTGGGAGTAATGGCATTGTAATATAGAAAATGAAATTCCACATTTAATGGGGGTGCGGTATTTTTCTGGCCTTTTATTTCTTTAAGGGTGCTGTTTCAATAGGCTGAGTACCTTGGTCTGTTAGAAATAAGCCTAGCAAATAAACAGTGCAGGAGATCAGGTCCACAACGCATAATAATACCTAGCTCTACAATATATACCATTTTCTGGCTCTTCAGTTTTTCATGAGAACATGGCCACCTTATTATGATGATGCAATATCAAATGCTTCATTCGTCCAAATTTGGACCGCCAAAGTTATTGAATGCATATTAGCCCAAATTAATTCATATAACACCTCTACTGTGGCAGCATGTTTAACTGTGCATGCCACATATTTTATAGGTAAACTGTTTTGAGAATGTGTTGGCATGATGAGAATTCACCTGACAGTTGCCAAATGAATTATTTTTTTTTAAATAAAAGATTTTTCTGAACACAGGTATGAATTCTGATGTTTAAATATAAATTATTTTCCCATTACACTGAATTGACTTTCACCTGGGGGAAAAAAACATTTAATGAGAAACAAAGGGGCATCTCATTTGTCTGGGCCTGCAGCTATCATTAGCCAGCCCCCCAAAATCCCAAAGCCATATACAATCAATGCAAATGATAACATTCCCATCATCTGGGGTATTTATTTTGCCTGAGAAAGTGCTAATATGCTATAATAAATAGCATGTTTTCCTGTGTGAAAAATACCACTGAACTGTAATACTTAATGGCATGCATTTATCAATCTCATGCCTCCCTCATAACTCAAAATACAGCCTTGCCATATACATCAAGCAAAACATCATGGATTATGACATGACAGAAGCCATGTGCAACACCAGACCCTTCACTATCTCAATAAGTGAATGATGGATAATGCGTATAAACCAGAATATAGATCATCTTCACCCCCATTACCCACAGCCTATCACCCAGCCATATATGTTGGTGATTTCAATAGACAGCTGCTGTGGAGCTACAGCAGTAGCAGTGCGGCCAACAGCCACCACATACCTAGGACAAGGTGTGCATGGGGGAAGCAGAAGGTGGGAGCTGGTTCTGTGCAGCTAGAAGGTGCAGAACCTTGGGTAGAAGGGGGTGGAGCCAAGGGCAGTCAGCCCTTAGTGCTGCCCAGACTGCAGCATGCCCACCTCCAGCCCCAAAAGCCAAGCGCCATGGCAGTTGCCCCTCTTGCCCTCCTCTCACACATGGGATTGATGAAACTCACACTGACTTTAACAGGAAAAAGTTATGCCAACAGTATTTGAGAAAGTACCAACCTAGTGATCTAGTTTTTTGTATTCCAAAAAGCGATCAGGAATACTGAGTCACGACAATCTCTCCAAAATACTGTAAAGATAATTCTAGAGCAATAATATAAGAATGGATTTCTCATCTAACACTATGAGATGCCTATGAGAATATCAGGAAACAAAAATGAGACTTTACAAGACTCTGCAAGCCATTCACAATCCAGATAAGAACCAAAATCATGCCATAAAGCTTTAAAAAATAGAACTAGCAAGTAGTAATAGAGAGCACTATTTCCCTGTGACAGGGCTGTAGACTGACACCAGTTTATGAGATCTCCGTGACAGACACAGTTTTAGGAAGGCAAAAAGCCAGTCACTGGTATCAAAAAGATTGAGAAACACAGATCTAATGGTGCTCTCACGCTTTGAGATGTTCATCTTGTAAGTAAAGCAATTTCTACTAACTTTTGTTTGAACAAAGATGATTTTCATTAAGACTTTAAAATAAACACTCCCTTATTTCTTTCCAGTCACAGTGTCAGCAAAACCATATAGCCTGAAAGGATTCTCAGAAACTGATATTAAAGTAGTTTAATATCCAGCAAAAACTGCAATATGGACAAGACATTACATCATGATCCCATGTGCCACTAAAGGCAAAGGCAATATATATAATATGAGAGCACATTTAGAGATAAATTGAGTATTTTATTAAAATTGTCAGCAAATTTTATGAGCTCAAGTCATAGACTGCATGCAAAAGAAGAAGGAGCCCTGACATGGGACAGCAAATCCCACACTCCTGGAGGCTGGTGTCCTGCATTTGCCATAGGGCAGGGTGGTTATTCTGCAATTATGGGAGTGGAAAACAAAAATGTCAACTGTAATTTCTGATTGTTTCTTAACACTGGACATCCAGATGGTCTGATGCATAGAGACGAAGACAGACAAGAAATCAGCATGAATCATTTCATTCAGTAAGATAAATCTAGTTTAAGAAGCACAAAACATGCATTATTGAATGTGCAGAGATTTTTTCCAATCTGACATAAGGGCTGAGGCTCAAAAGAGAAGCATTTGGAGGATACTGTTACTGTAAAATTATAAAAGCTGCATCAGGTGGACAGTGAAGACAATGGATATTAAAGACCTCTTTACAAGGAAAAGTAAAAACTGCTTCTGATTACTTGTGAAATTTTGCTAACACCTAAGCACATGGGGTTTTGTCAGCACAGCTGAAAACAAATCTAACTTCTGCCCAGAACATTAGCCAACCTAAAAAATGGTGCTGGAAGCACAAACTGTGTTTCCAGACCACACACACCAATATACATAGCTGATTCAACAAAACCAAAGGAATTTCAATTTTAACATCAGCCTGTTTACAAGAAAAAGTTTAGAATCCAAATAAAGACCAAAATTGTAAATGGATGTTATTCATGTTAAATAAACACATAATAATTATATATGCAAGCATAGGCTGCTGTCAAGTGCAAAGAGGCAAAGAAGCAGGAAAAAGGGAATGAAAATATGCAGGATAGTGGAAACCCAGAATATAGTTCTCCCCAAATGCACAGAAAACAGATTAAGGGGAAAAATAAAAGGAGTATGAATATTACAAGACTAACTGCGGCAAAAGGTTTCTTTGGCTCTACAGAATGATGACTCAGAGAGAAACAGCTGTAAAGTAAAAGTTAATGATGGCACTGATCAAATAACGTACACTAGGACCAAAGAGTTCAGTGACACAGAGAAGAAATTACTGGTACTAACTAAAGACTCTTAACATTCATGACTTCAGCAGACAATATTTTACAACAGGCTCATATGCAAGAATTTCAGAGGTTTTTGAACTTTTTTGTAAATGTGGAGTGCAATTTTTTTAAATATAAAGGAGTGGAAAATAGTCATGCAATGAGCATGCATAAAACGGTTAATAAAAAGTTTGAGTGGAAACACCGAATAGTAAGATGATTTTGTTATAACATACTAACAATTTATAAAGTAATAAAGATTTTATAGAAATTACCTTCTGTGATCTTGCTGTAATGTCATAAGTGAAAAACAATATTCCAAAATATTCATTCCCCCTGCCTTCCCTTCCTGTTGCTAGTGTTCAAGGCATGCTGGGAAACTTAGTCTCTTCCTTGTTCAAGGGCAACCTTTCTAGACTGGGCCAAACAAGGAAATACAACTCCCAGGATGCCTTGGGTTAATATCACAGGTGTATAATACCCTCAAGTAGTTAGACAAAGATACCTGAAATAATGAAAGTAGAATGTGGAACACTGAGGAACTTATGAGAAGTCCTGTAGCACCTTACAAACTAACAGATAGTTTGGAACATAAGCTTTCGTGGGCAAAGACCCACTTTGTCATATTCAATATAGAATCTCCACAGGATTTCTCACTGTTTTTGTGGATGCAGACTAACATGGCTACCCCTCTGATATCTGAGGAACTTATAGGGAAAATGGCATGGGATGATCTCAAACGTGTCACAAGATTATACAAATAGTGATAAATGTAGAGCACTGACTGGAAGAGGACTCACAATAACATCTAGATCTTCTAGGAAGTGATCTGGATTCACTTTAAGACCATCAAAATGTTTATTTAGCTTCCAGATGTAATGTGTTTTGGCGTCCTACGGTAAAAGTTCCTCTAGTAACAAAATACAGAATCCTTGTTAATAAGCAAGACCTACACTTTTTTCATCCCCTTAAGTACTATAGCTCACCTAGCAAGTCAAAGTTTTTTCAATATATATAAGCTTTTTAAGGACTAACTCTTGAAGGCTACCAGCTAGTTAATACTGACTAATCTCACTCATACATTACAATTATCTTATACTTCCACCTCCTTCTAGCATGGCTGCACCAGTTTTGGGGGAGGAGAAACACCCTCACTTCAAAGGAATGACTTTCCTGCACCAACTAGCAGACAACTAGATGGTATGAATGGGAACAAAGCTAGAATCCTATGCTCGGGACAGGCCTACACTGAGGGAAAATGTCAACTTAAGATATGAGAACAACAAAAAGTCTTGTGGCACCTTATAGACTAACAGATATTTTGGAGCATAAGCTTTCGTGGGCAAAGACCTGCTTCATCAGACGCGCTCATGCAAGAGTGCATCTGATGAAGCGGGTCTTTGCCCACGAAAACTTATGCTCCAAAATATCTGTTAGTCTATAAGGTGCCACAAGACTTTTTGTTGTTCTCGAAGCTACAGACTAAAACAGCTACCCCTCTGAGACTTAAGATATGCAAGTCCAGCCACTGGAACAGCGTAGCTAGAGTCGACATACCATAGGATGACTTTCTCTGTCATCCCCACAGCAGGAGGTTGACAGAAGAAACTCTCCCATCTACTTCTGTTACTCCTCACAACTGCAAGGAGTACTGGGATTGATAGGGATGCCCTGAACATTCAATTTAGAGTGTCCCCAACAGACATGCTAAATCAAACTCCAGAACATTGACTGCAGCACCATCCATCTTCTGCTGAGAGTAGACAATCCCTCAGCAAGCTCAGCATTCTTGCAAGATCCTTTACAAGAATATCCCGCCCATGACTGCTAGTAAGTAATTTAAAGCCCAGCATCAGAGAGCTCAGTGAGCATAGAATTCTGGCTTTGTTCCTGTTCATACCATCCAGTTATCCGCTAGCTGGTGCAGGAAAGTCATTCCTTTGAGGTTAGGATGCTTCTTCTCCCTTCTCTGCAAAAACTGGTGCAGCAGTGCTAGAAGGAGGTGGAAATATACGATAATTGTAATGTATGAGTGAATTCTAAGTAGTGAATTTCACCAGAATGTGAAGGAAAGTTGGTTGTTAAAGCTATGACAGCAAGAGTGCTGCTGTTACAGCCTGCATAGAACCAAATTTTGGGGTATCTGGGAATTAACAGCTTCAGTTCTGTAGGCGTTCTGGTATTCCTACAGACCTACTAATTCCAGCATAAATGAGTTATTTTGTTCATTGCCCTCAAGAGTCAGAGTCGCCAGACTTTGGAAATCTGATATAATTTCCATGCACACACAGTGAAATAGTCTCTGGAGGGGTAGCTATGTTAGTCTACAAAGTGAAATAGGCAGCATTTTTACTGCTAACTGAACAATTTTAATTCCCTATCCCATTTTCTCTCACACTCCTGTTGCACAACTCGGAAAGTATGGAAGGATTTTGTTATTGATACTGTGTATTGCCAATTAGTACCACCCAGAGATTTTGTAGGGTGATGGACAGACTCTGCTTTTTTTCCTCTGTAGAATACATTTCAAATCCTAGCAGGTCAATATTAGATATTAACTCTTCCTACTAAGCAATAATTAATCTAGTACTGTATTAACATTCTGCTACAAAAATTATGTTTGATACAGAATGTTTTGTATTCTCAGCAAAAACAGGCATTAAGAAATTAGTCTCAGAAACGTAGCTGTATTGCTCTATATTTTCACAAAAACAAGCAGCCCTGTAGCACCTTAAAGACTAACAATATTATTCACAGTAGGGTCTTGACATTCGCAAGGGTTCAAAGTTGAGAACCCTCGCGAATGTTGAGTTTTGCAAATAGCATTTTACCCCATGGGGGAGACAGTAATCTTGACAGGTGAATTGCCTGGACCTGCTGCAGTAATGGCAGCTGGAGCCGAGTGGCTCTTTCCCTCCCGCTTGACAGGGAGATTGTCTGGACCTGCCATGGCTACAATGGCTAGAGCTGAGCGGCTCCTTTCTGTACCCCATGACAGGGGGATCACCTAGTTCCAGCAGCACCCAAGAGCTCAGGCATGCCTGCTGATTGTGAACGAGTGAGCTCAGGAGCCAGGCAGAGGGCAGCAGCTTCCTCAGCCCAAAGCAACCTGGGGCTTAGGAGCAGAAGCAGAAGCGGGGTGGGAGCCTCAGTCATCTTGGGCCGCCCTGCACAGGGAGCCTGAGCACCAAGGCAGCCTCTCCCCACTCAATCACCCCTGTCCCCAGGGTTGTGTTGCACCTGTCAGGCGCTGGGGCTTCTGCCACTGGCATGTAACACTCAGCATCCTGCCAGACAGCATTCCAGCTCCATGAGGTCTTGTCTAGCAGAAAGATGACACCCAAAACAGACAGAAGACCTAGTGCTCATGGGGAAAGTGCTCCTGAAGAGAAAAGGGCCAAGCATGTGAATACCCTTGAAGTGAAAATTGAAATTTTAGACTTAAGGAGGGGACTCACTAACTCCGAAGTTGGCTGTCGGTCTGGCAGGAACAAGTCCACGATACGCTACATCAAGAAAAGGGAAAAGACCATTTGTGACTCAGTGGCTACGTCTACACGTGAAGCCACGTCTACACGTCCTCCAGGGCTGGCAACGTCGATGTTCAACTTCGACGTTGCGCGGCACCACATCGAAATAGGCGCTGCGAGGGAACGTCTACACGCCAAAGTAGCACACATCGAAATAAGGGTGCCAGGAACAGCTGCAGACAGGGTCACAGGGCGGACTCAACAGCAAGCCGCTCCCTTAAAGGGCCCCTCCCAGACACAGTTGCACTAAACAACACAAGATACACAGAGCCTACAAATGGTTGCAGACCCTGTGCCTGCAGCATGGATCCCCAGCTGCCGCAGCAGCAGCCAGAAGCCCTGGGCTAAGGGCTGCTGCCCACGGTGACCATAGAGCCCCGCAGGGGCTGGAGAGAGAGCATCTCTCAACCCCTCAGCTGATGGCTGCCATGGCGGACCCCGCTATTTCGAAGTTGCGGGACGCGCAACGACTACACGGTCCCTACTTCGACGTTGAACGTCGAAGTAGGGCGCTATTCCTATCCCCTCATGGGGTTAGCGACTTCGACGTCTCGCCGCCTAACGTCGAAGTTAACTTCGAAATAGCGCCCAGTGCATGTAGCCATGACGGGCGCTATTTCAAAGTTAGTGCCGCTACTTCGAAGTAGCGTGCACGTGTAGACACGGCTAGTAGCAGCAAGTGCTCCAACCACAGCTAAAGTTACCCATGATGTGCGAGATAAAACATTATTAAAAACTGAAAGGGTACTGAATACATGGATGGAAGATATGAATAGAAAATGAGTGCCTGAAAGCAGAGAGCTTATACAAGCATTTTTGTGTGGCAGCAGATGGCGAAGGAAGTAGTGAAACTACAAAATCGAAGTTTATTGTGAGTAAAGGTTGGCTCAGTAAATTTAAAAAACATTTCTCACTACATAACACTGGGTTAACAGGCGAATCAGCATCAGCGGACCACAAGGCTGCAAAAGCATTTCCTGCCATGCTAAAGAAGCTAATAAAGCAGAATGGCTACAGGCCAGAACAAGTTTTTAATGCTGATGAAACTGACTTATTTTGGAAAAAAATGTCTACGCGGACATACATTTCCAAGGCAGAGAGGCAAGCATCAGGGTTTAAGGCAGCCAAAAAGCCTGGCATGATCTTCATCTAACTCTTCACCTCAAGGGCCAACAGCAGTCTGAAATGGCCCCTCATTATTAGCAGGGGGTTGGACCTGCTGCCTTCTCCTGCCTTGGCTGCTTCTCTGACACCCTGGTATCCTCAGACCTTGTCTCAGGACCTGCAGCTTGGGACTTGCCTGGCCAGAAGTCCCCTGGCTCACCCAGCCTTTTCTCAGCAGTGCTCGGTCCTCGGTACACAGCTCTAGCAGGCAGCTAGATCCCTCTCCCTCCAGGGCTGGTGCAAGAGTGTACTCACGCTGGCCAGCCATCTTTTTCATCCAGCCCTCCTGGGCTCTAATCGGCTGCCCCAAGCTTTACCCCTAATCCATTCCAGGACAGTCTTCTCCCAGGGCTATTTTCAACCCTTTCTCTACCAATGCAGCGCAACTGCCCTGTCAGTCAGTTATAAAGAATAAGAGAATGTTAAGTAGCCACCTCACTCAGGGAAAAAAATAGGTTTCTAAGCTTTAAAGATGGTCTTTGAAGAGATGTTACAGACATGACGACGTAACTGCTGCTCAGTTGTTGTAACTCAAACTGTTGCATCCCCAGTCAGAGAAAACGTATGCATGTTTTACCTGAAAATACCCTATCTGAAGAAACGAAGTCCATGGATCGATGATCTTGGGCACTCTGCAGAATGCAGTCTGAGAGGATTAGTCTGCCTCCATCACAGGCAAGGAAGGTTTGGCTCCATGACTGGGATGCCATCAAACTGTGTCTGCATCTCCAGCTGCAGAGTAAATTTGAAGAAAAACAAAAGAAGAGAAAAAGGACTGAAGTATCCAGGCTGCCAGATTCTGCACTTATTGACTAGAAAGTGTCATTTTCTCCTCCGTCCTTGGGACTCTCCATATCCCCTAGTCAGCCATTCAGCATAGGGCTTGGCAGAGAAAGCTAAAAAGAGAGGTAAAGCTTGATGTTGTCTCCCTGCACCTCCTCCTCAGATTAAGCACCTGCATAGTGTGGACCCATTCTGTGGAGACCTAGGCCCCTCTCAAGTGCCCAGAAAAGGGCACAGTTTCCAGAAGTACTCCTCCACGATGAGAACTGGAAACTGCAAGTGATGGCTTTGTCTCCTCCCTCCAGACCCACAATATCACAGGGCAAGGGAAACCTCCTACCCAACCGCTGAAACCTGTGCTCACAGCCATGTCCACTGACTGCAAAACAGCCAGCTCTCACTACCACCTCACTGCTGCAATAGCAGGGCTACTAACAGAGATCAAAAGAGCAAGTATGGAGAGCTTGGTGAGGGCCCTTAAAGCCAACCCCTTCTGCCGTTCTACAGCACATGCCCCCAACTTCACCCCCAGCGTCACCACAGTGCAGCCTCTCAGGTCAGCAAGCAGGCCAACGACTCCCTCTGACCCTCCAGGATTGGAGCCTGATGTCCCTGTCACTACCAGGCCATGCTCAGGAATCTCTGTTGTATAAAGCATGAGTCCCTAAGTGAACCCAGTCCAGCACAAGCCTTCAGTCCAAAGAACTCTTTTTCCTAGGACAAGAAAGCTGGAATACGCAGTTTACCTCAACAGGATGTCCATTTTATCACCTAAAAAACTTTGGACTTTTATGGAAATATTCGGCACTCCCCTCCTCAACATGCCTTGCAAGAGTGGCTTTGTTTCTTCCCCAACCAATCTACAACGTGTCCACTGCTGTAACTGACTAGCAGCCTATGAGCCAGAATGGCTTTGGGATGCCTGAAGCAGTTGGATTCGCTGGGCCTTTGTCACACTTCAGGAGTGAGATGATATCCAATAATCACCATTGCCCATGAAACTACCAGCATTGCATTTTCTTTTTACTCAGACCCAGGGATATCTAGTCGCTAAAAGCTTCTATTCAGCAATTCCATTCTGCTCATGCTACTCCTCACTTACCATGACCTGAGCTGTAGAGTGGTGCTGTAACAAAGCTGAAGTGACAAACTGCATTTTTACTGAAGAGCTTCATAGGAAAAATTAAGTGAATTTTGTCTCTCGCTATTGGGACTGTAAATCTTGTGACGCAGCCATTTGATTTTATAAGGAGTCTTTGGGAATTGCCCCATCCCTTCCTGCCCAATATCCAAACAGATCAGACAATGAAAGATGCAGACCAGGAAGGATATGTTCCAAGACCCTCCAGCCCATTATGGCTACTGACTGCACATAGAATGACTGGAGGAACAAAATGACTAAGAGCAAGATGAAGGAATAGGAGTGGACAGAAAGGACGCTTGAGAACTGGAAACAGGGCAGAGAAGGGCACTGAGAAATACACTAGCATGTTACAGCTCTGCTCAAGACACAAAGGTAGAATGTTATAGAGCTAGATGCCTAAAAACCTCAGAATACTGCTGCTTTTCCCTTTGATTGTAAACTCCATGGTCACTGTTCCCTTCTCCCACCCAATATAACTAATGGATGAACCATTGCCCCCTACCACTCCACTCCAGAGGAAAGGCAAAAAGAACCAGGACTGAAAGATCATCCAACAAGTCCAGTGCACTGTTTATTTTCAATGTGAATTTAAAACTTTCATGTTATATAAATAAGAAAATATTGGTTTCTTGTTTAATAATGCTGCTAAATTATTTTAAACATTTTATTTGAACTTTAAGTTCATGGCTTGTTCAGTTACACCCGACATATTTTCAGAACAGGCTATGTGTATTGATTAATTTGGGGTCTTTCCACCTCAAGCAGCAGAGCAGGTTAGGATGTCAAGGCCACTGGCCGGTTCAAGGCTCCTGACACTGATCAGACAGTGCGGGAAGGCTGGCTGAACCGCCAAGAGTTCTAAGGGTACAAGGGTGCCAGCCACTGCACATGGGCCAATGTTCACAAAGGCATGGCACTGGGGGGCATAGGAGGTTGTCTGAAGTTAGGGAACCCTGCCCCATTCCAGGCCTTTAGCTGGAGCATTTGCTAACCAGTGACTGGGGTTGGTGGGGCATCAGCTCTTGTCCAAGTGCTACCATCACTGCTCCTGGGGGTAGAACAGTCTGAGCAATTAGAGACCATGATTGGGGCACTGGGGATTGACAGCACTGGGTGGATCGATGTTGGATCTCCGTCAGTCTATGTCTTACTCTCTGTGACTAGTACTGGGCCTGGAACAGGACTGGAGCTATCTCAGACCAGCTGCTGTGAAATGTCCCCAAATATGGCAATCCCCTTCTCAGAAATCAATGGTAAGACAGTGACTTTGGTCTTCTGATCAGCCCTGACATCTGAACTGAGCCCTAGGGGTCAGTCTCAGTGCTCTTGCTAGGGGATACATGCCTCAGGGCCTCTGCAACAGGTTACTGATGAGCTTTGCCTCAAATTCCACTGTTGGTCTCCCAAATCCCATGACCAATGACAGAGCTGCTGCACCTGCTGCTCTAGTTCTGAGCCATGACAGCTACAGCCAGGTGCATGGTGTTGGGACATGAATGGTGCCACTAAGAGAGAGATGTATGGGAAGGTCTCAAAGTAGGTTTACCCCGAGATCTAAGTACCACCAGCGCCAGCACGGGCAGCACTGGAAGCATCAGGATCACCTGAGATGCCAGTAAGTCTTCAAGTATCAGTGGCAGCAGAAGCGAAAAGAGGTCTGCACCGCTATCTGGACTCACAAGCAATGTGTGTGCGGTGGGGGGGGCGCGGGGGGCTGCACCACTCAACTTGAGCTGGGGGCCCAACTTCCGAAAGGGGGCATTGAGCTGCCTGGCATAGGTCTTGGTTTGCCCACAGCCCAGTCCTCTCTTTTGTGGGGAGTCAGAGACTGCCCTCCTCCTATTGTTTTTGACTTCTTGGCCTGAGATGCAGGTGGGAAATTGGAGCTGGGACCACAGACTGCGCTGGCAGGGCACTCCATATCGACACTGCAGTGCTTGGTGCTGAGTTGGACTTTTGCTCAAGTGCCAGAGGGAATGCTGACTCCATCAAGAGCACTTTAAATCAAACATTACACTCCTTTTTCAGTCCTGGGTTTGAAGACTTTCAGATAGCACACTTATTGTTTATGTGCCTTTTGCCCAAGCACCTAACACAGCTACTGTGGTGGTTGCTGATGGGCATAGGCAATTTGCAACAATTAAAGGGCTTAAAGCCTGGGAACCTGGGCATGCCCATCCCTGTCTGAGTCCCATTCAGGACTAAGGACGTCTATATACACAACTAAATTATAGGTTATTTAAGTTTGGAAGAATGGAAAACAAACAACAGTAGCTGAAGTAGTGGATGTTCAAGGCTTTTTAATTGGCAGAACATAGCATGCTTGAAAAATAAACATCAAGTTCAAATTTACTAAGCCCACCAATGGCACAATCACTACTGCTGGCTCTGCCTGGGAAAAGCGTGCCAAATGTAGACAGAGTAGGAAGTAATCTTCTAAAACCATTGAAAATCTCAATAGCCCCATACAAAAAGACCCTCACATCAGTGAGGATTGATACCTTCCTGGGGCATGAGGAGGGAGGACTACCTGGAATAGGCTGTGACCTTATAGCTCCATGGACAGAGCAGGAAGCTGAGGAGAAGAAGGAGCTCCGAGTGGGTGGCTGAGATTGAGGTGCGGTAAGACTGTGGCCTCAGGGAAGGGAACTAGGGACATGCAGCAATAGAAAAGCCAAAAAAACATAGAAAATGACAGAGGTTTGGAGGATACCTGGGCTGTTACCACCTCCAATCGCTGGGAAGTAGCAGCTCCAGGAGTTAAACTCCTTCTGAAAGGGCAACACAAACAATGACACAGATGTTACGGTTCCTGAGGTGACGAAAGGAGCTGTAGATAGACAATGCAGATCAACTACAACATTCAGACTATGGATGGGCATCAGGATCAAGGGATCCTCCAGTCACTAGGAGGCACCAGCATAGCAGTGAATAAGGAAGACTGAGGCGGACTGTAAGGGTAAGTAACAAGCACTGTAGCTGACCATGAGGCAAAGTTCACTGTACATACAACTCTGAAATCAGTGCAGACTACTGCTCTTCTAAACTTTTATGCTTTTTAAGGATCCCAAGAGGCCACCAAAGCTAGAACTAATTTACTTTCGCTTTTATAGATATTTAACAGCTGACGTTGAACAGTTCCCAGGATGAAAAGGTTCAAGAGACCGCAGGAAAACACAGATAGTATGTACAGAAAAAAAGTCTATCAAATATTTTATTGGAAGACCTACATTCCTTCCTGAAGATCAGGTACAGTTCTCAACCTGTGAACTTGGCCAGAGTTTAAAATAGACTACCTGGGAAGAAAGGGAAGTGACAGAAAAAGGGTAGTTGAGATGGGGGCTAGGGAAAGGGAATGTGCCACTCAGAGAACATAACATGAATAAATTGTATATCAAAGATAATGTGTAAAATGAAGACTCATCCTTAAAATGATGGAACCCATCTAATTGGTAGAGACCTTGAAACAAAAACATATCAGCTAATCTTCCACAGGAAACCCCATTTACCACTGAACATACTAAGATGTTTGCTTCTATCTCAAAAATATCCATGGAAACAAAGAGTTACATAATGATCTCAACAGATATCTAATACTAGGTTTAATGTACTTAGCAGTCATAATAGCATAGGAAAGCAGATGGTCACCTCTACTATTTAAACCTGTAGAACAGAATCTGTTCTCAAGTCTATGTTTGAACACAACTGACTTGATGACACCTTTGCGTTCTGCCAAGAATGATTTTTTTAAAGCAAGTTTGAGTCCAGTTCTTTCAAACTGCATTGAAGTGAGATGACTTACCCTTTGGCTATTTAGAGAGACAGCAAGAGTGACTTAACTTTGAAAACTGGAACAGACCTGACAAGAAGCTTTGCTTAATTTAACTCACCCTACCACCCTATGTCTTGCAGTTTTCTTGGAAGAGTATTACATCAGTCAGGGTTAGCGATATAAATAAGTCTCCTAACTGACTCAAAGTGGTGGCAAAAGTGAGATGTGTTCCTGTAGTCCTCACTGATGTTAAGCAACAGCGTATTCCAATCATCTCTGGAGGCTAAATTCTGCAGAAATTCCAGTGAATCTATGAGTTTAATCCTGGAACATGTTTAGTTCAGATTCCCTTTGGTAAACTAGTAAGTGCCTGGAACAGCCTGGCCAGGAAACGAAGTAACAAGAGGAGAAAGACAGCCAGACAGCCATGGCAGTCCCATCCCAGCTAACTCAGGCTCAGAGTAGGAGACGGTTTAATTGTGGTCTAGATTTTTGGACTCAGGCTGCAGCCTGAGCTCTGGAATCATAGCTACCTGCAGAGTTCTATAGCCCATGCCCCAGCCCAAGCTCAAAAGCCCACCCCACAGTTAAGCAGACCCTTAGCCTGAGGTCTGCAAGTCTGGATCAGCCGACATGGGCCAGCTGCACATTTTATTTGCATCATAGGCCTACACTCAGAAGCCATTTACATTCTGGGGCATTATGCCCATATTTGTCATAGAGGTATTAAAATATAATGTATTTTGCGTAACACAAGACATGTGAGATAGTATTGGAAAGGTTACGATTTACTGAATACGATTACCATATTTGTATGCCAAGAGGGAGTTTGCTCAAGAACCTTTGCGACCATTGCTACCCCTTCATGCACTAGCAGTGCAATTTTAGCCATGGCCATCATGCTTAGATCATTAAACAGAGTTCTCAGAGCTCCTTCAGCTCCCCTGTTGACAAACCCAGGTCTGAGGCAGCCCTTTTCAAGAGCTCCTGGCGAGCTTCACATTGTCCTGTGGAGAAAATACTGGCGATGGCCTCATGATGGTTTAGTCTAGTGACAAAAACAATAATGCTGGCAAGGTAAACCTTTTTCCATGGTCTGTTCCACTGGATGTTTCTCAATAAGTTGAGCCATCTGTGGAGTCCCAAGCAGGAGTAACTCCAACGCCTGTGGGCAGGAGACAGTCACTGAGAGCTTGTCCAATCTCACATATGCTGGCTTGAACTCTTGTGGCAGTTGTGAGAAGGCCCATAGGATACAAGTAAATTTTGACACTGGCTATTGTCCCCTGGGGACAAGTGCTATGGATGCAGCCCCCTGACCAGCCTGCAAAGGTTCTTGGTTGGACTCCAAGTTTCTTTCCCTGTGATATATCTGGGCTGGCCAGATGTAGCAAACACTGGAAATCTCATAAAATATTCTGTTCTCCTGAGAATCCCACCTGATTCAGCAAGCTAAAGATATATTTCAATACTTTGGAGGATTACCTGATATTTCTGGGACTTTATCCAAAACAAACCTCTGAATCCAAGCTGACCTATTACTAATCATTACACCAGATTAATATTATTTCCATTTACAATACTGAACTTTAAATTACTGTTACAATTGAATAAGTAACCTGCTATGAAGCTTATTTAACCTCATTTCTCTGCTAATTGAATATCAAACCAGATATTTGTAATTTCTATTAATGTATGCTTCTCATATTTGTTTTAAAAATATCTTTATTTATCAATGTGTCTGTATGTACATCCTTCATCTGATGTGGTGATCAAATGCTTGAAAGCACTGACTAAACCAGTAGGTCATATGGTATTATTTCTGGTCCCCAACTAGATGAACATGCACAAGAAATTTCAAGGATGAAAATTTATACCACATGAAGTTGGTTTTTACAGGAAAATACCCTGCATGTGAAATTCTGTAATATGTTTTCCATGAACATATTTCCTAGTAAGACTAAGTCCAAGCATTAGGATAAAGTGAACCCAAAAGGCTTAAAAAGAGAACTATGTTAGAAATCTGGATGAACTTCATGCAAAATACTTTTCTTTAAATTCTGTAGCTCTAGTTAGGATTTCTCCTCCAAATATTTATTTCATTTTCATCGCTATCGTTACTGAGTAATATTAATATAAGAATTATGTTACCATCCTTTAACACCTATCGAGACTGGGGACACTACTATCCTAAACCCAAACACAAGAAACACTTTTTGTTTCAAAGGGTTTATGTATGTTTGTGGACAGGCCTTACTACTAGTTCTTCTCACTATACAACTGTATTCTCAAGCTTGCTGGAAGGCTCAACCTAAGCAGATTCTTCTAATCTCTAAGGCAGTAAGAAGGCCAAAAGTGTCTGAGCAGAAGCAGAATACCATCATTAGTACCACAGCCTTTGATTTACTCTGCTCATTTTAACATCAAAGAAATAGATCATTATTTTCAAAAAGTGTTCATGAAAACTCAGCCACATATAAACATCAAAGACCTGCACAGCCAGTTCCTACAACTTCAGCTAGCTCGGATATCACAGTACCGGTACAATGATTTATTCATACATCTAGACAGACTCTGACCAGATGAGTATTCAAGTTAATGATAAAAGTTAATTACTCCAACCTGCCTAAACTCATACCCTACAAGATAGCCACTTAAATTTCACTTGCAAAAAAAAAGATTACATTGGCTAAAAGATTAATTGTATTGTATTATATTAACAGGTGCAGTAGAGCCAAAAGACAAACTTGTAATAGCATTATCATATCTAGCTATACAGGAACCAAAATATAACAGGAGCATCTGAGGCATTTCTCAAATAATATCAAGAAACAGAACCATAATGGGTTTCTGGTTTTCCACAAAGCGAAAGCTCCTCATGTATAAAATTATAAAACCAAATTTACGTTCTTTAACTAAATATCCTATTTGTGGGGAAGTTCATCGATAAGAAAGGAGAGGCATTGTCTATTGTTTTTGTATAGTCTCAGCAATGTGCTCGGTGTTTTAGATAGTCAAGAAAAAAGGATCTTGGTCCCAAAGAGTATACAATCTAAGTAGACAACATACAAAGAAAGGGAGGAAAATAAGATGAAGAAAAGTAGGGAATGTGACCTGTGAAGTCTAGCACCTCTTGTTAATTTCACAACTGCATATATACACACACACTGTATACACTTTATAACAATATAATATATCAGGAACAAAGCATAATCAGTTCTGATTTCAGAGTACTGTACTGGCTAATGCAGTATCGTGTATCATTACCCTTTCCTGGATGGAACATTCAAGTGTAGAAAACTCTCACCTTCTGTTGGAGACAGGCTACAATACCTGTAAGCTGTATTATTACTACATAGGGCCCTTTAGGATGGACATGAGGAATGAACATTTCTGACTGTCAGGGTGATTAGGCACCAGAATAAATTGCCTATGCAAGTTACGGAATCTCCATCACTGAAGATTTTTAAGAGTAATTTAGACATATGCATGTCAGGTATAGTTTAGATCAGTGACATGTGTCCCCTGGGGGTATGAAGAGGTCTTTCAGTGGTACATCAGGTCATCTAGCCACCTGTCTAGTTTTGCAAGTAAGCTACGTATAAAAGCACTAGCAAAAGCAGTACAAACTAAAACTGCATACAGTGACTAGTTTATATTACTCTATATACACGACACCCCATAAAATAATGTACAGAAATATAAATGCAACATTTATATTCCAACTGATTTTATAATTATTTAATAAAAATGAAAACAATTAGTAATATTGTTCTGTGACACTTCTGTATTTTTATGTTTGATTTGGTAAGTAGTAGTTTTGAAGTGAGATGAAACTGGGGGACACACAAGACAAAGTGGACTCCTGAAAACAGTATTTTAGTCAGAACAGCTTGAGAGCTACTGGTCTGGATAATACTTATTCCTGCCATAAGTGCAGAGGATTGGACTAGAAGACCTCTTGAGGTCCATTTCACTTCTATAATTCTGTAGTTGTCTTCTTTTCTTCCCAATACATGTTTTTATAAAGATATTCAGTATTGGCATATCAATAATATGACATTTGTTTTTGCTTTATGATCACTGTATTTAATTGGACTACTTAATATAAGTACCGTAGCTTTGTAAACTGCAGTACAGGTTTCACCTCCCAAAACAAAGATTCTCTGGTTCAGCAACGTTCATGATAATGGCAGCAAGTTTAGGATCACTAATTAGAATGGTGGGATTCCCATCCCTACCAATATACTATCTTTGATACATCACAGTGTAGCGTGGATGCACAGTTTGTATGATAGAATTATACCAATTCAACTTTGCAATATAAATACACAGAAAGAAACAGATGCATAGATTTAGCTATAATGATCCATGTTATAATCTATAAAACTCTCATAAGTAGAGAAACACTTACAGTGCGTTAAAGCAACCCATAGCTGTAGACACTCTTTCACCGAGTTGTCCTAGAGTATGACCTCACTGCTCCCTGTGCCACAACCATGTCTTTGCTGGTTTCGGTAGAGACCATTTCACATGAGGGACATCTGTTAGGCTCATGGAAACACTACTACTGTTTATCTTTACACAGACTAGGCCTCCGTCTTTTCAGACCACCATTCCCTCACTTCAGGCAGGCTGCGTACCATTAAAAAATTCCCCCAGCAATCCAAACCAAGGCCTCACTGCCACCATCTCAGCAGAGAACTATGTAGGGCCTTTCATGTCACAGCACCATTGAGACACAATGGCACAATGAAGCAATCCCACATGCTCACACTATTCTACTGGTATCCCCCTATCCCGTGACGCCTGCTCAAGGAATGAAGTGATAAGATTTCCTTTACCTATGTGAATAACAAATAACTATGTGAGATTTTCTTTGAAACCTGTGTGCAAGCCTCCTGCACTCCCATTCCCTCAGCCCTCTCATTCATGAACTCCATGTGCAAGATTTTAAAACTTGAGCTCTAATGGTCGGTCATTTGGTGCCCACAAGGAGGAGGATGAGGCAGGGAGAAGGAAGAGAAATTCAAACACTCCTCAGGACAGCTCAGGCTAGGAGTAACAGCAATGTGTATACCCCGCTGGCTCAGATCAGCTTCAGAAAGAGGAGTCCCTCCCCACAACGTCTTGTAGCAAATCAAATGCTACAGAGGTGGGGGCTAGTACCCCACCTGAAGATGCTTACCTTCCTAAATTCAGCGCTGAGAGGAAACAGCACCATGATCCTCTAGCTATCTGGAGGAGATAAAGAACTTTCTTCCCCTTTTCCTTCATGAGTGGCAAAAGCTACTACTCCCACCCAAGCAACTGCAGAAGCCCTTCAAGAGACACCATAGGGACAGGGACTGGAGCATCTTAGGAGAGTGTGACCTCACTGTGCAGTACTGATGAGCTTTTTTCCTATGCAGGAGGCAGTCTGGCAACTGAGGCAGACATCAATGCCTGGATACATTCAGGGACACCTTTTCAAGCTTGCAACCATTAAACTTTCTCTCTTTTTTTTTTTTTTTTTAAAGATATCGTAATATCACCATGGGACTCAAAGAACTAAGCACCCAAGTACATGCTTCTAGTGCTGATATCTAATTCAATAGCTTATGCTATTATGTCATCAGCCAGTAAATGAGGCTATGAAGTCAGCGGCATAAAAATGCGAAAACAGCAGAAGATTAATGCTGGGTGGTGGCTTGGGACATAGACTCTTTCTTAGCTGGCAATGCTGGCCTGAGTATAAAGCACTGGAGTCTCTTGCACAGTCAGTCTCCCTCCTTTCACAAAAATAAATTAAAGAAATGTATGAACAAAAATCCAAGATTTAAGGAAATGTAAAAACATGGAAAGATATTTAAAGGAGCTCTTCTAAAAAAAAATACCTTCCATGCTCCCTCATTCTCTGCTCTTTACTACCACAGTTCCAGAATTCTCTCTAAACTGCTACTGGCAATATCTCAGTACTCCTATGGCACAGATGCAGCAGGTGCTTGAGAGCCTGTCCACTTTGTATCATTCCATGGCAAAATGTCTGGTGCAGCAGTGAGGCTAAATTAGAAAGTGATTACAATGGAAGGTGCAGCAGCACAGGTAATACAAAATTAACTGTTCAATTAAATCGATGCGAAATCTATATCATCTGCCTCTGTCTGCCTTTTGGAGTCTTTTGCAGAAGAGCACAAAGTGTTTCTCACGGGTGGCATATACAGAAATAATATTTGTGCCAGTTCAATTCAAATCAAACCACTCTGGGATTCACTTAACACCCCTCAACTTGTTTTCCCACAAAACAAAATTTAAGTCAACTCAAATGCTCTCTGTGGTTAGTCATACACAGGTCACTGGCTACTGAAACTCATCACCACCTAAGGCTATTAAATTGAATATATCAAAGTAGTTGGCAGACTCAGACTTGTTCCTAAAACCAGTACAAATGACATTGTTTGGTAATCTCAGCAACAAAGCTAAGAACAACCCACTTTCATGTTTTCTTTATGACCCAAGACCTCTGCTGCCATCCTGTAACTGTAATCCAGTGGATAAATGTAAGCTTTAACTCAGAATTAAACAATATTTTTTAATTACAAATTAATTTATGAAGTCACTGTTAGATTTTTTTTTACTGAAAACACTAGCCCTCACTCAGAATGGCAGGGCTCTTGCCTCGTGGGGTCATAGACTTGTTTTCACTTCACTAGCTGTAGTCCCTGAATTTCCACACAAAGAACCAGATTTATGTTACTATAATTTATTATTTTTTAAAATGCCATAGAGCATACACTTTCATTAGGCTATTAATGCAAACATTACCCTGCTATAAACAGACAAAGAGCTACATAACCAAGTACATGTTTCTAGTGCTTTTATCTGCACATGGCCTTGCTCTTCTCTATCTTTTGAAATGCTTACACTATTGTGTCATCATCCAGTAAATGGGGCTATCAATCTAGTGACACAAAAAGGTCAAAACAGGTTAATGCTGGGTGTCTAGCAGGACTTCTCTGGACATTAACAGCTCGGTATAAGTCTTTCATAATAAACAGTGAAATATAAAGGAGCCATTTTACTAGGGAACTGGTTTCATCATAACCTCCCACACATGTTAATTTACAATTCATTGGTCTACAGTTGTTTGGGAAAGCACTGAATAAGACACAGAGCAGAAGGACTGTGAACTGTGTACACAGAGCAGAAGGACATCAAGAAAAAAGTGTTACAACTGCAGAAATTCAGATTCTTTTTAAAGAAAACATGAGTTTCAGTAAGTGAGAGAGCTGTAAGTAAGAGTAAGTGACACCTAATCAGTGTTGTCCACTATAAAAATCTTAATCACAGAAGTCAAACTCATCTGGCGCAGAGACAAATTTTGTGTTAAATTTATATTCTAGGCCACAGACCATAATCTAAGGCTCAACACTCTCTACAATATATAAAGTTTTCTACAAATGTCAAAGGAAGATTTATAGAGAGGATTTATACAGAAGATTATACAGAGATTAGAGAAAAATCTAGCATTTCTGAAGTAGCAAAAGCTAAAAGTACACAGTAAAAACCCAATTATCTGACATAATCAGGACAAAAAGATGGTTGGATACCCAGAAATGTCAGATAATTGGGGAAGGGGATGAGAGGATCTGGAGGGCTGGCTGCCGGTTGCCACAGGACCAAATGTCTGGGGCAAACTGCTGCCAGCCACGGGGCCCCTGCTGCAGAGTCGGGTCCCCAGGACCAGATGCCTGCTGTCTGGGATTGGCTCCCTCAGCCAGCAGCAGGCTCCCAGGACCAACTGCCCACTCTCCTGTGCAGGCTGCTGGCTCCTGCAGAGCTGACTGCCTGGGGTGGGCTACCACGGAACTGGCTCCCTGGGCTGGCTGCCTGCTGCCCAGGGTTGGATCCCTGAGCCAGTTGCTGGCTCCCCACTCATACACGCTTTATGATATTAAAATGGAGCTTTAGTAGATAACAACCCCAGGGGAGTCACTGAAAATAAATGACTAATACATAAACTGCTTCTCCTGCCAGGCAGGCTGCCCCCTGCCCACGGTGGGCTACCAGCTGTTGTGGGGCTGGGGGAAAAATTATCAAATCCCCAGTTATGCCCCGGGCAATGTTGGATAAAATGGAACGTGGGCTAACTGGGGGTTTCACTGCATTAGAGTTGCCATCTTTCTTCTCACACAAAACCAAATACCCTTGCTCCACCTCTGGCCCACCCCTCCTCTGAGTCCCTGGCCATGGCCCACTCCCTTTATGAGGCCCCTTGCCCCCGCCCCCTCTCTGTCAATTGCTCTTGTCACCCTCACTCATTTTCTCCATGCTGGGATGCGCGTTCCAAGCCAGGGGGTGGAGCTGAGCGGTTTGAAGTTTGGAAGGTACCTCCAGGCGGAGATAGGGAGTTGGCTTTTGGGAGGAGGTACAGACTCTGAGCTAGGGTTACAGGTTCTGGTGTGGGGCCCAAAATGAGTGGGTCTGAGTGTGGGAGGGGCTCAAGGCTGGGGCAGAGGGCTCCACTGGAGGTGCAAATTCTGGGGGTGGGGCTGGGGATGAGGAGCTTGGGTTCAGAAGGGTGCTCTGAGATGGGCCTGTGAGTTTGGGAAGGTGGAAGGGTTGCCAGGCCTGGTGTGCACTTTCTGGGGTGAGGGGCCAAAACCAAAGCACTGCTTCCCAGGCTGCAGCCGAAGCCTGAGTGGTGGGGTTCAGACTCTGGCTTAAATTCTGTGCAGCAGGGCTCAGGTTAAGGCCCCATCCAGGGCTGAAACCCTCATGCTTTATCTTTGCCTCCTTTTTCCTGCCCACCTTACTCAGGAAGGCAGGGCTCTTGCCTCGTCGGGTCATGTACAGGTTGAATGTCTCTCGTCCGGCACCCTCAGGGCCTGACTGGTGCAGGACAAGAGAATTTGCTGGACCATGGGAAGTCACTATTGTCTAGCAGCATTACCAACACTTCCACTGCTTACTGGGCTCTTAGAAGCCATTTAGGGGTAAATTAGAGCTAAATAACAGCACAGAACACTGGAAGCTAGGACTGGGGGTTGTAAACAAACCTTATGGGGCCACAGGAAATTTGGCCACATCCATGATATGTGGCCACCTGGCTAACTACAATCATGCCAGATCACAGAATTTGCCAGATGAGAGTGTTTCAGACTAGAGAGATTCAACCTGTGGTAATTTTTGTTGTCAGAGGGGGCTACAGTGCCATGAGGTTTTAGATTTCCTAGCCTAGATCAATTTCTTTTGCAGAAGACACTTCACATTAGGAGCAAACCTTCTTGCACTGCTGTTTTTCTAGCCTCTCCTCTAATTTATTATCTTTGACTTCTAAAAAGCAAACTCCAACACATTCCATTAACCACCACACAACTAAATATCAAAATTTCAGGTCCAGGTTGAAAAGGTCAAAAGTCAGACTAGCTGGAGATAGCAGGCCTATTTATTTCCGGGCTTTGTGCCTTTTGTAGTCTTTCACACCAGTTCCCGAAGGATGCAAGATTTTACAATTTTGGTAGTAAATTAGTATCGTTGGATACTGACTTTGCACTTATGTAAGTGGTGCTATGGTTCAACCATGAGTTTCTAAACACCCTGTTGACCAATACTTTGAATTAACCTGAACTGTACTTGAAATTTAAGCCCAGTGAAGCATCTTAAGCACCACAGAAGTAGAGGTTCTCTAGGTCTTGTGGAATTTAAGAAGGATATAGAAACAGAAACAACACAGATTATCCAATCCACCACACAATTTTACAATACCTTTTTTCAGGATTTACAAAAATTGTGACAGTACTTATGTTACTGAGCCCATTGTCCTGCAATGCCCTCATTACTTCACTCCCCAATAGGGGATGTATTAGTTTAAACTGACAATACACTATAGCAGAGGTTCTCAGACTTCATTGCACTGTGACCCTCTTCTGACAACAAAAATTACTACATGATCCCAGGAACTGAAACCCTTATGATTATCCATGGGGGTGCGGGGGGGAAGAGGAGGTGGGCATGCAAAAGCATAAGAGTTTCAGCCCCTGGGAGAGGCCTTAACCTGAGCTCTGCTACACAGGGCTTAAGCCAAAACCTGAGCCCAGCCACACAGGCTTCGACTTCAGCCATGGGCAGCTGTGCTCTGCCTTTGGCCCCTAGCAAGTCTAACACCAGCCCGAGACCGGGAAAACCAATGCAACCAAAAAAAGAGATCAACGTGATACAGTAAACTCCTTCATATCCGTCAGCCCTGGGACTTGCAGGTTGCTGGATCTTCAAATATTCTGGATAATAGAGAGGTGAACCTAGCCATGCGTAACACTAAAGAAAAGCAAGATTAGATATCAAGAAACAAACAGGTATGCAGAGTACTTTGTTTGCCAACAGTAGTATTGTACACTGCAAACTTATACTGTATTTGCTGTATTAATTTGTATTTACTGTCACTAATATTGTACTTATAGAAAAAGGTAACTAAAATTTACTTATGGTTAAATTGCCAGTTATTTGAGAGCTCCAGGTGATAAAATGCTGGATATGAAAATGTTTACTGTACTAGAGCAGCGTATAAATTCAGCCACAGTGAAGCACTGCTACACTCCACAGAGACTGTCTCAAATTTCTATGATTTGCGGCTTTCACAGAAGCGAAATGAAAGATGTTTGCTCAAAATAATTAAGCTTTAAACAGACAACCTGTTTCTCAGAAGCTTACATCTACAGTACAGTGATCTGTCGACAGAAGTTACTGTCAGATGATATCTTCTAACAAAGCTCCTGTCGACAGATTGCGGCCACACACGAAGGCGAAATCACTCTGGTGATCCACTCTGTCGACAGAGAACGGCCAGGCTGTCCGGCTGCTCTCTCGACAGAGCAGCCAATCAGAAGCACAGCAGCAGGGCTGCCCAGGAACCTGGAAGCCCTGTCAACAGAAGGCTCCCTGGAGCGTGCACACGACTCGTCGACAGATTCTGTCAAGATATGCATTATGTCTCATGGGGGAGAGGCAGAAGGCTGTAAACAAAAGTGCTGAGTTTTGTCAACTGCATGCTGACGGAACACATTTTTAGTGTGAACGCTCCACGAGGTTTGTCTACAAAAGTGGGGTTTTGCAAAAATCTCCCCAGTGTAGACGGAGCTAAAAACTATTCTAGACAATGTTTCCACAAATATTAGCACAGTCATTCATTCTGACCCTGTATTTTCTAATAGTTGCAACGGTCAATGATTATTATAATGGCTTTGGTAATTTTGTGCCATCAGTTACTCATTCTTTTTAAGCATTCACAATGTAAAACTTAATTCTCTTTCCAGTTTGAAATTTTATTCTTTAGAGCCTGATCGCTATTTTTAGTGTAAGTTAAACACGCAAAAGCAGAGAATGGCACAATCCCAATCATTTGAAAACCAGGAGTGGAAAAAATTAATAGGAGGTATTTTAAAAAGAAGACATCATTGTTTTTCATCCTCCCTTTGAGGTTTTTTCAGCTTTTAAGGAAATGGCCCACCCCCAATATGGGCAAAAGTCCCAGTTTCAAAACTTACCCTTAAGTATGTTTGCCAAGCAAGAAGGCTCTCTTTATCCTCACCTGGGGCATGGGGATTCACCACTCTTGCTCTCTCTAGCCTCCTGCCTAACTTGGAGAGAATGGGCATGTGTCACATTCACATGCCCACATATTTCTCTCACTTCCCTGCCGTCTCAGTCTCCCTCCCCGGTCATCCTGACACATTTTCTACACACCTCCCCCCTACTGCCCCCACAGCCTCCTGTTCCCCCTGCTCCTGCAATAACCACTAAGCACCACCATGTCTATGGGGGCAGTCTGATTTCAGCCCCTTTAACAACAGGATAGCACAGCCATCTTTGCTAAGGCATGCCTCACTGTCACCTCCAACCTCTGCAGGGATGCGGCAGGCCAGTCCCACTGACAGCAATGGGAGCCGGCAGCCATTGTGGACTAGGGCAAGCCAGAATGCAGGAAGTTATTTAAAACCATCCAACCACCAAAAACACCTCAGCACTCGCTAGAAATGGCAGCCAAGGAAAAGCACATCCGTGCTCCCCAAGGAGGTCAACACAGGCTGCCTCCTTCAAGTGGAACATGCAGGTCACCACAGATGACCTTTCCACGGCTTCTAGAAGATTCCTTGTCCTCCCTCAGCCTTGCTACCAGCCCACCCTCCCTGAGCTCTTTTCCCCTCAGAGCTCTGGCTGCTTCATCTCCCCACTGAGCACTCCCCCCAGAAAGCAGACACAGCTACAGCTCCACACTGGAAACTCCCCACTCATATCATTTCCCTGCATGAAACAGGAGGCAGGACCATCTCTTCTTGGAGTCCAAAAAATCAGTCCCTTTTATTCCAGTCCCCAGCCTCCCTCCTGGCTGCCCCCCATTAGAAGCTTGTCCTTAGGTTTTATGTAATCCCCAAAATGCTGGGCCACTTTAGACCCTTTAAAAAGGCAACACACATATCTGACACAGAGGAGCTGGAGCAGAGTGGAAGAGCTAGTCCTGTGTTTCCAGAAACTGGAAATAACTGAAATTAAATGCATTCCCTGGGACATGAAGGCACCACTCCAGTAGCACAGTGTGTTCCAGTGGATTATATTAGCCCCCTGGGAATTGCCAGCTACCAGACCTTCATGCAAGTGGGTATTTTGCTTAAAAGGTGTTTTAGCCTTAACAGCCCCCTCCTCCAATTAGATATATACTTTGAACTAAGCTTCAACAGTATTCAAAATTTCCACCCCTCACCTTGTGAGCTACTCAGTACGCACATTGAAGGGTAAATAACACAGCACTCCCTCCAAGAATAAGAAAAAGGCAGAACTAGTAGCAAACTCCAAAAGGTAAAACACTCACCAGCTGGGAGACAGCAAGCACTTACAACATGGCTGCCCTAGGGTTACAGCTGTATGCTGGCTCTGGCAGGCTTAAGGGGCCAGCTGCAGAAAAGCATGCTTGGGGAACAAAATTATTGGAAGAAACAGTAGCACCTATGCAGCAGAGAGAGTTGGAAGTCTTCAAGAGGAAGGTGTTGTTGGTGTTTGTGATAACTCAGTAAGAATCTTTCATTTTTCTGTTTATGTGAATGAAGAATTTTTTTTTTTAATCTGTATGTGCCCTGTGCAAGCCTGGGGTGAAGTGAAACTCACCTACTGGGGGGAAATGGTGGTGGTAATCTGCTGTTGTACATTATGTGGCAAAATAGGAGATAAAGAAAGCAACTTTTTTTTTCCTCTCTCCATGAATATTAGGGATTGGAAAACTGTTAAGGAGAGATGCACAAAATGTGTTAAGTCTACATAGAAAATAAGAAAAAAATAGCAATATTGCCCACTTTTGTGCTGTATTTGCCTCTTAAGGAGTCTTGATGCAGGTATTCAAACTTTTGAATGTTCTCTTCTGCTAAATGACTGTTATTTACCATGATGGTGAAGTTAAATGGTTATTTTCTGCAGTCTTGGCTACCCCTACCAAACATAACCACAAATCTCCATCATTTCCATTGTGATTGAAGCCAGATGGTAGTTGAGGGGGTGTTTATTGCTTTGTGTGGAAAGGGATAGACAGGAGCCTGTGGTGTGTGGGGAAATTCTACCACATAGGAAGAGGTGGATGCATAGTCAAATGTAAGATACAGCATATTGGAAAAAGCAAAAAAAAAGGAAGGTGGTAAACATATTTTAGAGAATGGGTAGGAGGAAGAGTACATAGGTGGACTAGGAGGAAGCTAAGAGATGGTGGGGGGTGGGGAACTCACACCATAGGATAAGAGGAGTGTCTTTCAAAGTACCTAGTAGAGACGCCTCTGTTTTTGTGTGTGCATTTCAGGTTTGTTTTTGAACCTCAAGTGCTCTCATATACGTGTGTTTTTGGGGGGTTTTTTCAGCTTCTGACCCTACAAAGCTAATACACCCAAGTCAGACATGTGTTATGATATTAAAATGGAAATTCATGAGATAAAAACAACTCCTAGGATAATCCCTGAAAACAGATGACCAATAAGTAAATAATACTATTTTATTCAATCGATTAACACCTGCTGCTGGAAGGGAAACAAATCCCTTGATACATAAAAGTGGACTCCTATTTTTTGCTTTTTTGTTTTTTTTTAAAAAAACACGACATAAAGATTTAAAAAAAAAAAGTTATGCTTGGTAATAGATTAATAGAATGACCATATGGTCAATATTTTTTTTTACAGACTGATGAACTGTTGATCTAAGGAGTTCTAAAATACTTAGGACTTTTTGATATTTTGGAACATAAGCTTTCATGGGCAAAGACCCGCTTCATCCAGAAAAGCTTATGCTCCAAAATATCTGTTAGTCTATAAGGTACCACAGGACTTCTTGTTATTTTGAAAATACAGACTAGCTTGGCAACACCTCTCATAATTAGGACTTTTTGAATCAATATTTTAGTTTTTTTTTAAATAAAGTAGAAGCCATTTAAAATCTGAATAGTATAAGAGAATTTAGTTTTTATTCTTCTAATCATTGGCACTAATATGTATAGGCTATGTGTACACTAGAAGCATCTGTCGACAGAAGTTACTGTGAATAGGGAAATCTCAACAGAACCTCTGTCAACAGATTACATCTACACACAACTTGCTCTGTCCACAGAGAACTGCCAGACTGCACTGCCCTCTGGTGCCAGAAAGCGGATGGCAGTTCTGCAAAGAGGTCTGCCCTGCAACAGGAAGCCCTCTCTGTCACCAGAAGTGTCTACACTGCACTTCTGTTGATAGCATTCTGTCGCCAGAATGTTATGCCTCAAAGTTTTGAGGGATAATACTGTCGAGGCAAATTCAGAGGTCTGTTGAGAATCTGTCAACAGAATGCTTTAACCATGTAACCGCTCCGAGTTATGTCGACAGAAGGCCCCTTCTGCCGACAACACTCTTTTATGTAGACCCAGCCATACTGTGGCAAAGGTAGATGCTACAACACAGTTAATTCTTTAGCTCTGTCTACACTTGGCCAACATTTCGAGAGGGCCATGCTAATGGCCAAATTGGAGAATACTAATGAGGTGCTGAAATGAATATTCAGTGCCTCGTTAGCATGCTACTGGCCACAACACTTCAAAAGTGCTGTGTTTCGATCATGTGTGGCTCGTCTACGTGGGGCCCTTTTTGAAAGGACCCCACAAATGTCAAAATCCCCTTATTCCTGCCACAAACGTCAAAATCCCCTTATTCCTACTGGCAGGAATAAGGGGATTTTGACGTTTGTGGGGTCCTTTTGAAAATGACTCCGTATAGACGAGCCACGCATGATCAAAACATGGCACTTTTGAAGTGCCATGGTTGGCAGCATGCTAACGAGGTGTTGAATATTCATTTCAGCACCTCATTAGTGTTCTCCGATTTGGCCATTGGCACGGCCCTCTTGAAATTTTGGCCAAGTGTAGACACGGCCTTTCAGTTGTTATGCATTGTATATTTTAAATGACATATATTTAATTTTTAAAACTTTATAAAAATTAGTTTGATGATATAATTTCCTTTTCTTTTGAATGGAATTATTGTTACTAGACAAAAACTTCAAAATAAGAAAGAAACTAAAATATTCCTGTTGCCAGTCTTGTAGCATGTTAAGGCTTTACTTGACTGCTGAGGAGAGAAGAGAAAAGTCTTATATTGCTCTGTAGCAATTTGTGTTTGCAATTTATAAACTCTAGTGACAGTCTGTGAAGATAGCTGATTCCAGTTGTTAACTTAAAGTTACAAGTTACAGTACAAAGCTAGGGCCTCTGAAGATGAAGCTATAAATAGTTGTCATGGGGAAGGCTGGCAGGCCCACTGATCATCCTCCTTGGAATCATATGGGGAATTATTTTTGCCAAAACAAATGCAGACAAAAATCAGAGACCCTCTTCTATGTTGCCAAACTATTTCAGAGGCCTCAGATCAGTGGGTTCAGCTTTCCTACAGAAAAGGTTGGATTTCCCGGTATAAAACTGAAGCACTGAATTTCCTGGCTTTCGTCACAACCTTATTGTAATGTAATCTTTGAAAAGGAATGCATGTGAAAGTTGCCATGCTGAAGAGATTAATTCTGGAGTTGGGAAGAACTCCAACCACGATTCTTGGAAACTGTTTCTTCTCTTCAAGAAGCTTAAATATAAAAGTTAATGCTCTTTCTCTCTTAAAAATTGGCATTGGAATTTCAAGAATAGTGCTTATATTCTCTCAGTTGTATCTCCGAAAATGTTATAAGAATTTCTGTCTTCTGTGTCTGCTACTCTTTCACTTTTACTAGCTGTGGTCTATTTGGCATTACCATTATATTAGGCTGTGTACAAACCGAAGTGTGAACTACATGGTTAAATTTATTTTCTTCCATTTGGAGGAGCAGAATTCAGTTTCATAGTTTGTCTTCAGGGTTGCATAAAACTGTTTCTCTGAGGAAGACTAGGGTTTGCTTTACCTACCAAGCATTTTAACTTTGGGCATGGTTACATATAGCAGCCACAAAGAGCTGCTTTTTCTAAGACTGTTTTTGTAATGTTGTCATAGCAAAGCGGCTGTTGCTGTGTGAGGTATAGTATAGTGTAGGCCGGAGTCAGCAAACCCCAGCATGCATGCCAAGAGTGGCACGCGAGCCGATTTTCATTGGCACGTGGCGGCAGCTCAGCCCCACCCCCTATCCCACCCCGTCACCCCATGCACTGTTTACAGCCTGCTTTTCCATCAGGTGTAGCACCAGGAAGGGAGTGCGCCATGGAGGTGACGGATTGGGAGAGACTCCTCCCCGCCCCCGCGCCTTGTCCCCACGGGGAGTCTGTGCACAGACACTGGTTCCCTCCAACTTTTCACGGGCTGCTCTGGGCTGGGTAGTGGTGGCCAGGCCTGTGGAGTGACTCGCTCCCTCACATCTGCTGCGCTTGTCGGTGCTGGGTCTTGGGTCATCTTAGCCCCCTGCCAGACAAGGGGGACAGGGGAAATGAGGCTCCCTCCCTCTTGCACACATACCATGCCTCCCCCTCCTCCCATTGGCTCTACTGCCTTCAGCCCACCCCTTGAAGGATCCATATGTCTTGATTGGGGGCTCACTCTGTCACAAGTTTTTTAAAAAAAAAGCTATATGCAATTATGTCCTCTACTTGCAAATATATGCATAACATATTAATTATATGCACAAATAGCCAGCTTTGCATCTGTCTGTTGGATCTACTGCTACCAAAGCAAACTAATGTGTGCACATAGTTTTAAAAACCATACCATATAATTAGGTAGATTTAACCATTTTAGTACTACAGTAACACAAGTGAACTCTGCTGAAACCGCTTGTTTTGATCAAGATAGCAGATTCAGAACAGATCTTGTGTGGTTGAATGGTAGCTAGCGACTTCAACTTTGCATAAGTGGTGTAGGCTTTCAGACTCCAAGCATCTAAATAAAATGCAGCTGTAAAATGGCATCTGTTCAATTATTTTTCTATCTTGTGGCCAAAACACCAGAGAGAGTAATGGGTGAAGTGGGTTTTTGTCTCTCCTTGATGTGACTTCTGGTACGCTGTTTGTCCTTGCTGTTCCTCATTTCTTCCATCTGCATGTAAAATATGAATATTTATACATTGTAAGAATGATTTGATAGTTTATTGCTAAATGTTGTTATTCTTCCCATTTCATTATGGCAACTATCCTATTTGAGTTCATCTCAATTTCTGAAATGCTATATTTAGAGTTCTACATGGAATAAAGCTTATTCCTCCTGACAGGGTATGTTTTTTTAAGATGGCTCCAATAGCTCAGGTGGTTGCTTAAATTTGCACAATTTAGTTTTCATTAGGGTTTTTCTAGTGAACAGTAAAATACAGGAGTTGTTTTGAAACTTACTGAAATAACTGAATTCTTCTTTGGTTATTGAGCTAATTTATTGTAGCAGTTGGCCACCTTTTAAATTTACTGGAGGCATGAAGAATTCCCTTCAAATGTCCTGGGAAGAATTGCCACACTCATAACATTTTACAACTATTTTTCTGAAATCCGCATGGGGAACAAAATACATAGAAAAAGTTTAAAAAACTGCATATGTAAATCTGACTTCCATTTTATTACATCCCTTCTTGTAATTTGGGTTGCCCTATCCAAGCCTGTCTCCTAAATACAGGACAGGGAAGTATGGGGTGGAGGGGCAGCTCCTCCAAGTCCAGGGGAGCCGTGAAGGAGGTGACAGCTGTTGGTGCTCCCCGGGAGCCCCAGGGAAACAGCAGCTGCCTGCCGTCCCCCAGAGCCCCAGGGAAACAGCAGCTGCCTGCCGTCCCCCAGAGCCCCAGGGGAAGCAGCAGCCCCTGGCAATCCCCGGGAGCCCCAGGGAAGTGGCAGCTGCCCACGCTTCCCTGAGGTTTGGGGAAGTGACTCCCACCAGCAGCTGCACCTGCGCAGCTCCTGGCAGAAAAGGTGGAGGGGAGGGAAAGCACAAATACGCGACAATGAGTCCCTTTTAGAAAGGAAGTCAGATACCTTTTTGGTGTCCCAAATATAGGACCGTCCCACCTAATATGGGTTGGATGGTCACCTTAGGCTTGGATGTACTAACCAGTGCTGAGAATTTCTGTTACTCAGATCATTGCTCTAGGACAGTGGGCCTCAAACTGTGGGTCACAAACCCTATTTTGATGGGGTCACCGGGGCTGGTTTAGACTTTCTGTGGCCCAGGGCCAAAGCTGGAGGACTGCTGCCCTGAGCAGTGATGCTCATGTATGGCTTCAGCTTTGATCCCCCTGGCTGTGGTGGTGGGGCTCAGGCTTTGGCTTTGGTCTCACCACCTGGGGCAGCAGGCTCAGGCCTTGGTCCCTTCTCCTGGGCTTCTGCAGTGTATGGTGAGTTGTTTTGTTTTTTTAATCATCAGAAGGGGAGCACAGTGCAAAGAAGTTTTGAGACAGCTCCCTTCCCCTGCCCTGTCAATAGCTCGTGTAATGAGCAATCACATTTACCTTTAAAAGGGAAGATGTATTGGAGGTCTCAATCCATTTACATGTAGACAGGTATCTGTAGTGGTTTCTTGGGGGCGTACACAGTGGTAGGTCACCTTGTGATCCCTCTGCTTTGGAAAAAGAGATTTGTCTGTGTTAAGCTGAATGGCAGCTTCCTGCTCCTCCACCACACCAGTTTCTTAGCTGGGTGGCAGTGCTGTAACACTGGGCAGTGGAGCTGGCAACCAGGAACCCATATAAAACATGGGGTGCTGCAGCAGCTCTAGTTCCCCAGTTAAACATCTAACCAATAGAATTTTAATCAGTTACACTGTTGGGTTTTTTGCATGCTATTCACATCCCTAAGTTAGATCAGTAACATCATACACCTTAACTTCCATTAAATCCACAGCAAATGCATGAATGTAATGAAGTAGAAGGTGCTTTCATTTGCTAAGACTCAGTCATCAAGTAATTTTCTTGCCTATTAAGCTCCACCTAATACAATGCATTTAATAGCTTCCTTTTCACATGATCCATTCAGTGGAGCAATGCAGTATTTTCATCCTAATGTTAAGTATATATCAGAAGCTCTAAAGCAGTGGTTCCTAGTCTGGGATATGCGGACCCCTGGGGGTCCACAAGGGTATTGAAGGGGGTCCCAAAAAAAAGATACATAACAATGGTCATAGAAAATAAGTTTTAAATAAATATCTTCTAATGTTGTTAATTCCTGTCCGAAAATCTATGATGTCACTTTCGTTTTTCACTTAATGAAGTGTACATAGGAACTAGAATTGGCTTGGGTCCATGGATGGTTTGGTGGAGGGTCATTGAGCTTCTGCACTAGTAAAAAGGTGGGAACCACTACTCCAAAGTTGCGTCAAATCTAGAGTACAAAGCAGAAGGATGAAAGGCTTTTAGAGTTCCAAGGTTTGAGTTGTGTTGGCGTGGTGTTTTTTCCCCTTCTGCAGCCAAGAGGTTAACTCATCAGGTATCTGGGCTGTATAGATGGGCAGTTAGGTGCTGAGAAGAGGGAAATTAACTAATGATTTTTGAATCAGGCCTGTATCACAAAAAATATATGTTTGAGGAAAACACAGGTTTGTTGACTTTCATTGATTAACCTGTTACCTCTGGTATGTTTCTCACTATTCTTTAGCTCTGTATTCCTTAGCCTGAGTATAGACTAGAGAATTATTTGTTTTATTAACCAATATAGCATATAAAAAGCTAAGAAAAAAATTACAGAAAGCAAAATGAAGATGGCTAAATAATAACAATGGAAACATGATCAATTCAACATGAGATGTTTACATTTTATCAAGAGATCATGTTTTTAATTCAGGGCATTTATAGTTTTGTTGCAAAGGCAAATTTTTAGCCTGGTTCTATACTATTCTTTGTGGATGATTTTGATGCCAACACGGGATTCTCAAAATATAGACTTTTTTTTTCATTTTGAATCAAGTTTGTATCACAGTAGAATTATGAGACTGCCTGTAAGAGTTCAACCAGTTAATTCCAAATTTTAAAATCTTGGACATGTTGCTTACCAGAGCTTGTTGTTTCAGTTCAGAATTACCTTTCCCGGATGATAGTCTTAGCCAGGCTTTGCTGCTTATACAGCCTCCAGATTATCATAAAATATTCTCCAGATATAATATGCAGATAATGATTTTGGAATGTCTCCCATTTGACATTTCATCACCTCTGTAGGCTCTTTTGCCACTTTAACCAAAGGCTCAAAATAGTAGTAGTTTACAAGCCAGTTCATAGCTACTTCCTTTTTCTCTCTCAGAAGCTGTCTGTTTTTCTTGACCACATAATTGGTGTGACTTCTAGGCTGAACACTTTTTTAAAATACTCTGGGCTACTGCTAATCAATTGTATGCTGTAGATAAAAACTATTTTCCTCTTACTTACAGTGTTTTGCTTTGTGTAATTAGTTTTTCCAACCTTGGCGTTCTCAGCTACTCATTGACTTTACAGTGGTTTCTAGACCACAAAGATGAAATTTATTAATGAAATTTAAATATGCGTTTCTTTAGGTAAAAATGTCAACAAGACAAAGTAGCCCATTCCTCTGGCAAAGTAATAGATCTGTGTATCTAATTTGTAACATTTAACTCTCTTCTTAAAGATTAGTTGAATATATTTCTTTTGATCACAGGTCTATATAAAATGGACCACTTTATTGCAAACTATTTACAGCATTTTTGTGGTCAATTTTGATATGACTGAAGTTTTCTGTCAAGACAGCTTGAAGGAATGTGTTACAAAAATTATAGAAAGCTTAAATTTTGCACAGAGTTTCTTAAATTTCATTTGCAACTTTTTAGATCTAACATAATAAGGCATAATTGTTAAGTAAGGTGTGTAATGGCCAAAGAGGAGCGCTCTGTAAGCTTGTCTCTCTTGCCAATGAAGGTTGGTGCAATAAAAGATAATGCTTTACCCACACTGTCTCTGTAATAGCTTGATCTATTCTATTATGAATTTATAGGAAGCTTTCTGGTTAAGCCAAACTAATTAGTTGTTCTTGTTGTTCAACATATGTTGCTTTTATGTGGAGTCCAAAAGGAACATCTGATGTTTTGACATGGTCTGAAGACTTAGGCCTGAGTTATGCTAGTGATTCTGGTCTGTGTGTGGATGTGTTTAGCCTTATTTTTTTTTTCATATTTTCTGTGTCCTCACTTCAGATGGGATATTGTTGCATCATATAATCATAAATATGTAGGGATGACTGGGACCTGAAAGTTTTTAGTTCATCCCTGCCGTGATGAAATGGGACTAAGGTTACTTAGATCATTCCCAACAGGTATTTCTCTAATCTTTTCTTAAAACACTCTAATACTGGCGATTTCAGTTTCCATTAGTAGCTTTTCCAGGTTCCAATACTTAAGTAGTTTTAAAGTTAAAACCTCAATATCTAGACTAAATCTCTCTTGCTTCAGATTAAGCTCATTACTTTTTGTCCTATCTTCAGCAGACAGACATGGAGAACACTTGGTCACTGTCGTCTTTGTAAGGGCTGTTAACCTTTTTGAAGACTGTTATCAAGTCCCTTCTGTCATCTGTTATCAAAACTAAACATCTGTGTATTTCTTAAAGTGTGGCACCAAAAATTGGATACACTACTCCTGTAGCTTTATCAATGCCAAGCAGAACATAACTGCCTCTCATGTCTGGAAGAGATGGTAAACATCTAGTTGCTAAGCATATCAGGCCCTTGCTGGTGAATTCCATTGGCAGCCAATCATGTCTTGCCAAAGCAGCTCCAGCCACAAGAGGTGGTGAACTGGGCTGTGTTGTTTTTCCCAACAGGTGTCTGGGTAGTTCAAGTCCCACAACATCACTAAGTCCTGTGCTTTGGATGATTTTGTGAGGCTTGTCCACCGCAACTTTCAGTTTAGGGGGTCTACCACTGACCACCTAACTAACAAGAAATCTAGAGAAGATTGAGGAAATTGTTTTAATTGTCTAATTTTTTCATAATTACAATTTTGTTATGTGTATGTTGCAATTATTTTGTATACTATTATAACAGCAGTTCTAGTGTAAAAAATCCTTGTGTTTATACCTACCACAGCCCACTATATGACTGAAAAAGATTTGCTCAAAAGTTTAGCTCTCTCGCTAGTAACTGACAAACTGATTTATAACTAATTAATATTGTACTTTAGCTCTGTAGGATGGAAATTTCTGAGGCAGGTTATGGTAGTCTGCTAAAGACCCCCTATTTAAAGCCTAAAGTCTGCAGTAGGCCTATAATCCTATAGTTCAGAAACCCAGTTAGCATGAGTGGAAGGTTATCCCCGCTTCCCACCCCCCCCCGCCCATCTCACTCACAAGACCCAGTGAAGGTCATCCCAACTCAGACAGGGCCTTGGAGTTTGGAGGGAGGGATAGTTGCCCCAGCAACCACATTCCAAGAAGATGCCATGCAAGTGAGAACCAGGACATAGCACCATCCCATTTGTTATCCCAGGCTGGTATGCAAAACAGAATGTGTTATTGCTCTATGCTGTTAGTGTCTCTTTTGCCCTAATCTTCCACATAAGCACCCCTGAATGTGCCCGTGTAAAGGCGTCATCATTACTCTTGTAGATGCATCATCCATCCAATTAGACACGCACATGTTACCGCATGTCTGCTTTGTTTAAGTAACTTTAAGGGAGACCACTTGTACTAGAGACAAAATGTTCTATAAGCAATGGGCGGGGATACTATGTAACCTTTTTAGATTATTGGCTTATTATGGTCATTTCATCTTGCTGCTATGACCTATCCAGGCTTGGATAACACCCATGCCGCAGTTTCCCCCGCCCACCAATAATCCACATAATCAATTGTAGTCTTGTCTGGCAGTGCTCCACAAGTCCTGATGGGCGAAGTGACCCTCCATCAGCACTGTGTGTAATAAACCCTCTTGCTTGCTTCATACACGGTGTCCAGATTTTGTTCCAAGAGGAGTAACGTGGTCATGAAGCTAAAGAATTTTAGGGGTGAGGCTGTTCTTCATTCTGCTTCACATGAAACTTAACAGACTGTGCTGGTATTTGCATGTTAGGTGATCAGTTACAGCCAGTCTGGTGGCCTCTGACTAAACCAGGTTTAATAGCTTTGGTTCACTTTTTGTACAGTGCACCAAACCATGCGGAGGATTGCATGTACCTTGCAAATAGCTGAAGAAAAGACTTGAGAAATATGTTGGGTCTACCAGCATGGAAGCCTCACCCAAAATAAATGTTCAACAGAATAATTGTAATATTTCTAATGCACAATGTGCACATTTATGGCATAGTGAACTCTAGCACCTAGGTCTGTAATTCTGTACAAAGAGTCATAATTATTTTGTCAGGAAATGAAAGCGGAACTAAATGGCTTGCAGCAAGTTGGCAATTCCCTATGTCTTTATCCCAAAATGGTTTAACAATCAACAGCTTATATAAAACTGGGCTGTAAATGTCATTATCCTGGACAAAATCATTAAATGAGCATCCCAGCTGGTAAGATACTAAACAAAAGTAGCACACGCCCACCCCCTCTTAGTTGTAGTACTTAATACTAAATATCTGGTGAAACAACAAAAAGGGCAAGCCCCAGTGAAGGTTTGCAGTTACAGCAGTATTTTTGCCATATCCATAATGGGTTGGATTTATTTAGCTATCAGAGATACTGTTGTTGATTCTGAAATTTATAGAAGAGTCCTCTTGCTGTTCCTCCATATTTTTTTCCCTGAATCCAGTTAAATTATGTTCCTTATCGAAGACGCCTGGGTAGTATTCAAATAGGAGCAGGGTAATACTTTTTTTTTTTTTAAATCCTACATTGCTGTGAATGATTACACCAGTAAAGCTTGCCTAGTGGTAAATCTTTACACCTTTGTTTGTAAGCCTTTCTGTTTATGTTGATGGTAACAGAAAAGAGAATTCTTGAAGCCCAAACATCATGGCCACCAACAGCAGGGGCAAAGGAGTCAATTGCCCTGGGCTCCAGTGATTTTTAACACGGTCAGTGATTCTGGGCCTTTTAAATCTCTTTTGGAGCCCCATGCTGGCCACTCTGGATGGCACCAAGGGTTGTCTGTGGGGCAGTGCACATTCCAGACAATACTGAGGACTAGTTGTTCCTAGCCTCACCCTTTCCACTGGAGGCCCTTCCAGAGGGCCCCAAGCCAAGCCCCCACCACAGTGAAGTCTGTTGCCAGCCCTGCTAAACATTCATTCTATATAATGCGGCAAAGTGTTTTTGCCCATTTGTAGAGGCCAAATCCTGCATGCCTTGAACATGCAAATCCAATAATAGATCCCTGTGTGGGCCTAAGAACCTCCGCTTGCTTGTGTGGCTAAAAGGTGACCTTTATATGGTTACAGGGAAAAGTCAGCAAATGACAAAATTGAATTACAGACAGATGCAACAAATGTGCATCTGCAAAGGCATGGACTTATTGCAATGGCCTCCAAGTACCTTATTTCTCAAGATTGTCTTTTTGTAACTTTTTTACTTTTGTGTGCATGGGAGTGTAGTCTGCTTTAGTCAGCCATCATGTTTTTGAGCTGTCTTTCCCTACTCCCCACCTCCAACCTGCAGTACAGTTTTTCTTAGGGACAACAAGGAGATGAGACAGCTAATTTTCAGTAGCTGCAACTACACTCTACAAACTTCCACCATTACTTTTGTATGTGGTGATGATGGACTGACTATAAGCTCATTGGATTCATGGCTCTTAGAACAATCTGTGGCTCTCTGACGTCCCCCCACAGATGTTTTCCCCCTCCCTATGACTGGAGAGGAGTCAACAGGCTATTTCACCTTGAATGGTCCTTTTGAGGTGTGTTAGCTACTTATGCCAAATAATATGTTCAAATGTTGTATTTAAGCAGTGACACTTCTGAGTTAGTTTCCAAACTGAAGAAGAGCTCTGTGTAAGCTCTCAATCGGGGGTAAGGGAGAGCCTTTTCGGATCAGGGGCCACTGACCCATAGAAAAATCAGTCTGGGGGGACACATGCAAGTGAGAAGCATCAAAAACAAAACAAAACCAAACACATCACTGACCTGACCCCCAAATGAGGAAAGTGTGCGTGCAAGAGGGAAAGCCCTCACAGATCTGGCCCCCAACTGCGTAGAAAGAAAGGGGAAAAAACAAACAAACCAATCTCACTACCCTCAAGCTTCACCCCAGAGCCTCGAGGGACCAGAGCTAGTAGATTTCATTGTGCCCCCTCTCCCCTGCCCTTAGACTCTGGGGTGGGGCAAAACGCAGAGGTTCAGTGCGTTGGAGGGGACTGCCAGGGAGTCACCTTGCACACTGGGGAGTAGGGGAAAAGGAGGAAGGCCACCTAGCTTCTTCAGACATACCAGAAGGTGTGTAGAAATGTCAGTCTCCTACTTCCCCTCAACAGTTCCCCAACATCTGCCCGTCCTCCAAGACAGTGTGTTTTAAATGCAATTGGACATGATTATGCTGAAATTACTTACACATGCACGGTTCTGCTTATTCAGTTTAACATCAAAACAGATTTAAAATTCACAGCAGACTTTCGTGAGGCCTAAATATGGTTTTACTCCCACTGCGGATGTTGACATTTACCTGGTAAACCTTACCTTACACAGAAGAGGACTACCCGTTACTGTTAACTGGTCAGGGAGGGAGTTGCTCCAGCCCCGTATAGCCCACCACAGCCGGGGGTTGCTCCAGCATGGCCAGAGCAGGCTTCCCATTCCCCATCCACTCAGGCTCAACCCAGGAGCACCGTGGGGATGGGTTGGTGGCGCACTCAGACATGCCATGGGGGGGGCAGTGCAGCCTGTCCCTGTGCCCCTTTTAATCAGTTCACTGGTCAAACTTCACATATAATGGGTTAACTAATTAAACAGGATTTTACATCCTTACTCCCAACAGAGTCTAACACCGAATTCCTTACTTGCGCGTCACATTCTTTATGAGGGAATTAATTTAAAAAACACTATTACATAAGCATTGTGTGGTGCTCATAAGGATTACTCAGCGCTATTGAGACATACTTAAGTGTTCTGGAAAAAGACTGTATCATCTTTGATTATTTCCCTGCCATACTTCAGATTCTTACCACAGAAGTAGAACTGTTGGAAGAAAGTTATCGGTATAACCACTCCACTCCAAAATGTGGCTCTACTTAATAGTTAGAATAAAAGCAGAAATTCAAAGTAGATCTCATTCAGCACAGTCATGCTCCAATGGAGTTTTTTTCCTAAAAACCATACCGCACAAATTGGGTGAAATTTCTGTTCAGAACCATGTCTGTCCAGTTCCACTTGAGAAGCTGCATTTGATGGACCTTTCAGTTAATATGGAAGTCTGATATTGGTAAAGTGACATCTGATAACTATTGTGTATAGGCATTGGGGAGTTCAATGGAAACTATCAGGTCTGTCATAAACAGTAGTTAAAGCCTCAAAGCTGATCCAAACAACTTCTTGCTGGCTGTAGCACTAGAAACGGGCTGAAATGGAAGCTACACATAGGCTGTTCTTGGTCTTCTATTTTGTTCAACCTACAAGAATTCATGGGATAAAAAGCTTTTGGTAGATGAGAGTTCTAGGCTTTGTCATGTTTCTGGAGGGAAACATGACATGATAAATCAGCCACTGCTCGGGCTAAGTAAATGCAATTTCTTTAAAAGAGTATTATAAGCTGCTAGTAACATAGGTGTGATTCATAAAGGGTTGGCAGGGGCCACAACTGGATGGAAACAGACTGTTCTCAATTTTTTTCACTGTTCACTTTAAAATTACTGAGAGTATTGGCAGACCACTTTAATGATCTTTCCAAATGTTATTTGTGCTGCTAGCTAACTATTTTAAAGCACTTACGATAAAATTGTTATATAAAAACCAATCTTAATACTAAGCACTTTTTTGTTCTACAAAAAAAAGCGTACAACACCTGTTTGAATATTGGTGTGGGTCTCTCCATTACCATAGCAGCCATGGAGCTGAGCCTGGAAAGGTAAGTGGTCTCTCCCTAGCAGCTGGAGCCCTGGACCTGGAAAAAGCATTTTTTTTTTCCTTTGGCTGCTGCAGCCCTGTATGTCGCAAATTCCCTCCCTCTCCACCACCTCAGTATTGTGACTCCACTGCTCCCTACCTACCTCCTACTTGTCCCATCTCACCCCACTGCCACCTACCCTATTCCTCTCAAGGCCACCATGTCACCTTACATGTGCATCTTCCGCAGGGTCCAGGCACCTAATTAATGGAGCCACACCTGTGAGCCACTAATTACATTGGCAGCCTTTTGTTCTCTTGTGTGCAGCTGTTCAGGTCTGCACCTTAGAGGGAACAATCCAGACACCACCTGAACGGAGTTTATGGACCACTGGTAGTCCTTGAATCATTGTGAGAATTTTTATTTGAGGTATAAAATGCTATTTAAACCTAGCAGCTGGGGAGGGATTGGGGGCACTGGCCAGGTTACTGTTCCCTTATGTGACTCCTCCTCATGCCACCCCTAGCCTGGGAGATGGACATCCTCTTCCCACCCCCACGTTTACCCCAGGCCCCACACGTGCTCCAACCCCTCCCTGAGCAATACAGCCCATGGGATTAGCTAGAAGCCTGAAGCCGACAGCATGGGTCTGCTCCCGCCCCTCCACCTGCACTCGTCAGTGGCAATGGGAAGCAGCATACTCGGCCTGTTCCATTCTTCTGGCTCCCAGCCATGTCTCTCTATTTCCTGCTATCAGTAAGTGCTGTGGGGGGTCCACTCCTTTGCTCAAGCAACATGGCTGGGAGCCAGGGGAGCAGAGCAGACTGGGGCTAGGTTGCTCTGTTTCCTGCCACTGGTTGAAGGGGCAGACCCAACCCCAGCTACTCATGTCAGGTCCCCATATTCTGCCCTAGGTACCACAGACTCTTCACCCCCCCTCCCTAAAGTCTGAGCCCCAGGGCAGTTTTCCAAAACCATCTGCGGCTGCTGGTCCCTTGTCTCTTTCAGATGTAGACTTCTGGTGACTGACATTACCTAATTTTAAACAAAGAAGAATGGTCCCTAACAAGTTATCTGAAAATGTCAGTTGTGTGTATTTATCAGTGTTCTTTATGAGCTAATAACTCAACCTTTTAAAATCTGCAAAATGAGTGGGATTTAAATAGCATTCTATCACTAGATTTAAACAGCATTACATGTAACAGTAAAATACATTTGTGTTACTCATGTCTGTTCTTGAAGGTGCTAAAATTAGGGCAAATTTTCCTGTGCCTGATTGTCATCGCTCAAACTCTACAACATTGTGATGTGAAAGCTTAGAAGCAAAAGTCAGAAGGTCATATAGAAAAATGCCTGTGTCTGAGCCCATAAATCCAAGGTGACTCTAATTGACATAGCAGTTCAAAGGGGCTGCAGAGCTCCAGCTGCTGTCATTGCCAAAGTAGCAGCAGCTGGAGCTCTGGGACCCTTTGAAATGCTGGGGCCAGGAGCAGCTGCCCCCACCCGGATCAGTAGGCTTGAACATGATAATCTAGTTACTCTTAACCTGGGTTGGTGGTGCTCCATGTTGCCACCCTAATCCCTGGCCTCTGCTATTCAGTTTCTGCTCCTGAAAGTTTTTATAGAGTAGTGCCTTTTCTGATTGATACGTTCTCACATCTTGGAGGTATATGAATACAAGGGACTTGCAACAGAAAGAAACAGTTTCTTTTGGTGGTGATCCTATGCCTTAGGGAAACAGAAGTGACTGACACCTTCTGTGAATTTTTGGAAAACATTCTATTTCCCTCCTGTTTATCATGAAGCTATGTGAAGGCTTTTTGTTAAAATGGCTTTCTCAATAAACTAGCTTATCTTACAAATTTTGTTTTTTTGTTTTGTTTTAAGCCAGCATATAACCTTGAAAATCAGGCTGTAGTGTTTTTCTGGCTCATATGTAGTGACTGTTCATAACAATTCTGCAAGTGAAGCTTGTCTGAGAGAGGTTTTTTTTAAAACAAATCAAAAGTTTGATTTTTATTCTTTCTCAAGGACTGTATTCTAATTCTGAATCCTTCCTGTGCTGACAGACATGACTTTGGAAACAAACAGGGATTTGTCATGCCTGCCTATCATGCTGTTTCTCAGAACGGTTACCTGGTTGTGTTTAGGTAACTCATATGTTACCATCATATGGTATTGGGAGGATTCATAGACTGGTTTTTGTTTGGGCCCTATGATTTGACCTCTTCAGCTTGGGTGGCCCTACTGCGTAGCTCACAGGATCATTGGCGTGCACATACCTTCCCATTGAATAGAGAAGCAGCCTTCAGGGGAGGAATAACTGTATTGGCAAACAGTAATAGGAAACTTATTTTTGTCAGCTTAGTAAACATAAGATCCAAACACACAGGTTTTTTGAAGATAATGTGCATACCTTTGTGGAAACTTGTGCCTCAATGGGTGTTTACAGGCGTATATTAGCTGAGTATGCATGTGAATGCATGATTAGTTCAGGCACAATAAACAATACGTTAATGTATTTTTCACATGCAACGTTGCGTACAGTTATGTAACCCACTTTCAAGTATGTTTGTCTCCTTCTGTGCCTGGTAAAATAAAGAAAATGAATCTGTTACAGTGCAGCTACGGAGCTTTGGCTGTAGCTCAAATGATAGCAGGTCATCGTTAGTAGCTCTGGAGATCTCTTCGTCAGCCAACTGTTATTGTTTGGAGTCACTGAGTTTAGGAAGATGCCACTGGAACACCGAGAGCTGCTATTCTATTTATTCCAGACCCTCACTACAAGCTAGAACCAATCCAAACCAGCAGGGCTGACCCCCCTGGTAATCGAACTCAGTTACTATGACAACCAGCTCTATTACTACCACAGCCCAATCTCCAACATCAGTGACTGTGCAGCCTAAGATGGTGGCCATCTCAGTTACACAACCTGGCTTTTTGTGAACCAGACTCTTGGCTACATGGATTGCTTTAAGATGCCTTTATAATAATTTTAAAATATGGATACTGGGTGGCTTGACTTTGAACTATAGCTGCATGTAAGAACCCAGTGCTGCTATTGCATATATGCATGCAATTCCCATTCATATCAGCCAGTGACAAAATACCCCAACTGCAAAGCCATCCAGAATTGGAAAAGCATTTTATCCTGGAACTACTGTGCCCAAATCCTCACCATGTCTTTTTCAGGAAATCTTAATTTCTCTTGAGCCTCATAGGGAGAGGTCACAGACAGATGAGGGTTAAATAGCAAGAGCAGCTCCAATCTTAAATATGCTTTTTTTCCTATGTAAATAGTCTGAGCAATCAAAAAAGGAAAGGGATCTATGGGAGCTGTAGAATAAACAGTGCGAAGATGTGTTTAATTTTATTGATATAAAACAAAACAAACTGCCAGGAATAAAATTAACAATTTTTTTAAATCCTTTCAGGCTGTCAAATACTGTGGTAACATACCACTTACATAGGAAAAGAAGGGATGATGTGGGCTGGAAATAAAACCCTCTCAGTGCATAGGACTTCCACAGTGACAGTTCTTCAGGCTCTAGGGAGTGAGTGGATAAAATAGGAAGCCAAAAAGTAAATGTCTTTCCAAAATCCATGTATCATTCCTTAGTTGCATTTGCAGTTGAATCTGAAATATCTGAAGGCAGATAAGCAGTTTTTATCCGCTTAGCAGGAAGTAGGGGGCAAATATTATTTCCTGCACTCCATGCATTCAAGTTTTATTCCTATGCCAGCTGAAAACATTTTGGCCGTGTCTACACTAGCTAAAAACTTTGAAATGGCCATGCAAATGGCCATTTCGAAGTTTACTAATGAAGCACTGAAATACATATTCAGCGCCTCATTAGCATGCGGGCGGCTGCAGCACTTCGAAATTGACGCATGTCATCCAGATGGGGCTCCTTTTTGAAAAGACCCCGCCTACTTCGAAGTCCCCTTATTCCCATCTGCTCACAGGAATAAGGGGACTTCAAAGTAGGCGGGGTCCTTTCGAAAAGGAGCCCTGTCAGGATGAGCCGCGTCAATTTCGAAGTGCTGCGGCCGCCCGCATGCTAATGAGGCGCTGAATATGTATTTCAGCACTTCATTAGTAAACTTCGAAATGGCCATTTACATGGCCATTTCGAAGTTTGGGGCTAGTGTAGGCATAGCCTTTGGGTCAAAAACTGACACAAAGTAGAAGCTTTCTGCTAGTGCTAAGAAGGGCATGTGCCCTATAGCAAATGGCTGATAGCAAACAATATATCTGAATTTTCATGTTTTCTCTGCAGGTGCTCACTGCAGAAGCCATGCATTTTGTTCAAATCCAGCCTTCCATCTAAAAATATGTAGCCTACTAATATTAACGTCACAACTATCATAGACTTCCCCTTCTGGACACTCGCCAGGCTTCTGTGTTTGGGTCTCGTTATGCTGGGATTGTGTTCTGTTAAATTTCCCTTTAGTGTGGGTAGACTCCAACCCATCTGGTTTTTGGCACAATTTTTGGACATAGATTCTTTTTGTCATCACTTCATGGACTTGGTACCCCAGTTTCTTAAGCACGTTCTTTCCCAGAACTCCAGCCTTGTGGAGACTCTTCATTATTGTTTACCTCTCCAGGGACTTCTGGCAGATGAAGCAAAGAGACATTGGCTTTGGAAAAGTTTCCTGACCAAACCTTTTTTTTGTAGACAGCCCCAGGGCTATACGAATTTAGACAGAAACTATAAAATAACTATATACTGCTCCCTACGTCAGCTTTCTCTCCTTGCTTGAGAGTTCTTTGGGGTCTGGTCTGAGTCCCATAGGGAGTCCAGGATTCCCCTCCCACATGCTGCTTCTCTTTCAAATCACGAAGGCTACGTCTACACGTGAAGCCAACATCGAAATAGCTTATTTCGATGTAGAAACATCGAAATAGGCTATTTCAATGAATAACGTCTACACGTCCTCCAGGGCTGGCAACGTCGACGCTCAACTTCGACGTTGCGCGGCACCACATCGAAATAGGCGCTGCGAGGGTACGTCTACACGCCAAAGTAGCACACATCGAAATAAGGGTGCCAGGCACAGCTGCAGACAAGGTCAGAGGGCGGACTCAACAGCAAGCCGCTCCCTTAAAGGGCCCCTCCCAGACACAGTTGCACTAAACAACACAAGATCCACAGAGCCGACAACTGGTTGCAGACCCTGTGCCTGCAGCATGGATCCTCAGCTGCCGCAGCGGCAGCCAGAAGCCCTGGGCTAAGGGCTGCTGCACACGGTGACCATAGAGCCCCGCAGGGGCTGGAGAGAGAGCATCTCTCAACCCCCCAGCTGATGGCCGCCATGGAGGACCCAGCAATTTCGACGTTGCGGGACGCAGATCGTCTACACGGTCCCTACTTCGACGTTGAACGTCGAAGTAGGGCGCTATTCCGATCCCCTCATGAGGTTAGTGACTTCGACGTCTCGCTGCCTAACGTCGAAGTTAACTTCGAAATAGCGCCCGACGCGTGTAGCCGCGACGGGCGCTATTTCGAAGTTAGTGCCGCTACTTCGAAGTAGCGTGCACGTGTAGACACAGCTATTGTGTTCTGCAGCCAGTTTCCTTCATTCATCTTCCTATCTCCCCACGCCACACAAAGCCAGTGTAAGACCTTTTTCTTTTTCTTTTGTAACTTCAAGCTTCCTTGAAGCCTTCCACCCTCTGATCAATATTGTCAGATAAGCAAAGTCTCCACCTAGGGGAGCTGGTAATGAAGGAAGAGAACACCTAAGCAGAACCATTTTTCATGGTTGGAACACCTTCCTTAGCATATCCAGATATGCATACTCAGATGGCAGCGAGTCTTGATTAGAATATTTATGCAACCCTGACATGGAGATCAAAAAAAAAAGGCAATGAAGACTGGCAAATTTGAATATGAACTCTAACTCACAAATCTCTCGCTCTAATCTGTTGCGTTCTTTTTTGTGTTTGGGTCCTCTGTACTTATAAATGTCAGTCTGTATTGGAAAGGAAATTGATCTGATGAAGTGGGTCTGTCCCACAAAAGCTCATCTCCGAATAAACCAGTTTGTTAGTCTTTAAAGTGCTACATTTCTGCTGCTTTGTTTCGTCAAATTGTGACAATCATAGCAAAGAAAAAGAAGCTTACTGGCCCATCTTCAGTCACTTCTCTAATACATTATTTAAAATATGCTACAATATGGAAATTCTCATGTCCAACTCAATCTGAATCTCCTCCTGGTATAGGAGTTTGTAGATCAGCTAAGCTACACTGCACCCTAAACTCAAAATAAGATTTGCAACTTGTGCGATTGAATTTGCATATCCTATTTCAAATTTATTTTGAAATAGGCTATTTTGGCACTTGGCGCTGTCTTCATGGCAACAAATGTTGAAATACTGCACTATTTTGAGGCATCCCTTAAGCCTCCTGCAATGAGATGTACATAGATGCTGAAATAGTAGTAGACATAGCCTTGTAGTCTTAAAGATGCAGGTTTGACAGACAAATACAAATATCTGGAGGTGTGACACCAAATCACAATGGATCTACTTCCACATACTTGAGCTCCAGGGTAAATTCAGATCTGGATTTGAGCTTTGGGGGTGTTTAGGCACATCAGAAATAGAATTAAATACAGTTGGTTTTAACACATTAACAAGTCTAGGTATAGGCCTTGGGCGCTGACTGTCAGGTTCCCATGATAGCATCAGATTCTAGACTTGATTATTTTTAAAATAGTTTTTGGTGTTGCAACTACAAAGTAAGGCTCGAAAACATGATTCAAGGGCAACTAATTCAAATTTTGTGGTTTTAGACTGTTTGCAGACTCAGATGTAGTCATCTTGAGAGGTATGAAATGTCTCCTGTTAGAGAGTTAATGCAGAAATGTTTGTGAGGGTGTTGGTGGGGATGCTTGCTATCACCATTTCACCAAAGCTCTGCTATCTGGCCATTGCACAGAAAGGGGATAGATACCAAGTCACCTGCAGGCCAGAAATCACTGTCTGCAGAGAAGTGAGGATGAGGAACAGTCTGTCCAAAAAGTGAGGGGGTTGGCCATTTGCTCACCAGGTGACTGTTATGAAGGTGGCTGTTGTCACTGCATCCTCAGGAACATTAGGGCCTTCATGTGAAGGGGTTATGGAAATGGCCAAGAAGGGATCCCCATGAGGAAGGATGCCTACAAAACTGGGTTGCTCTAATCCTTTGAGTATAAAGACACCAATGTTAATGTCTTTGTAGGTTTGTGTACCATAATACCATCATCATATAAATGACATTTGGGAATAATTACAAAAAGTTGTAACATTTTCCTTATGCGGATCACCACTCTTGGTGCAGAAATTTCCTGTCATTTCTTTCCTTTGCTTCTAAACTTCTGTCCTGATACATTCCATAGCAACAAACAGCTTTCTATCTTCTGTGCTTTTTTCTTTTCTTACCATGATTGTTTATAAAATCAACCTAAGTCCCCATAAACCTGGCCTGAGAGGCAGTACCTAGTTTGATAGAAGAATGTTTCTGCAGGGGACTTAGGCAGTCTTAACTATACCACTCAGGGGAGTGTATTTGTCACACACCTGAGCAATGTAATTATTATTATTATTATTAATAATATTGTAATAATTTAGTCTTTAAAGTGCTACTTGACTGCTTTTTTTGTTCTGAGTAATGTCGTGCAAGTAGGGTTCTCCTCTCACAGCTAGCTGTGCCAGGGAGAGACATAGGCTGTGTCTACACTTTGAGATAAATTGAATTTATTGATCTCGATTTTGTAACTCTGGAATTTATAAATTCAATTTTTGACTATCCTCACCCCCCCACATGCGCCTCACAAAGCAACGACTTACTGCTGCCACACTCAATTGGCAAACATTGACTTGCAGTAGTGCATTTTGGGAATATATCCCACACTTCCCGCATCCCTGTAGCATTCTGGGTATACTTGCTGGTCTTTGACATCATCTTCCCATGTTGCATTTTCCTCAGTCCCCTCCTGTTCTAAGCAAACATCTGTTTTTCTTGTTGGAAAGAAGGAAAAGTGGGGCATCCACAGAGATGGAAAAAAAGTTAAGAAATCTCCCTCTTCTGCAACTGAATTCTCAGCTGGCCATCCGCTGTCTGTCCCCTTCCCTCACTTGTGATTGCATCCAATCCCTGAAAATAACACAGGGACCTTGAAAAAGAGAGATGACGGGAAAGGTTTTTTTAAAAACAAAAATACAAACAAAAACAAACAAACAAATGAGTTGGTGAGGGGAGGATCTTTGGCTGTCCAGTGCATTATAAGACTTCTCAACTGGCCATCCACCGACTGTCCCCGCTCCCATGATTGCATTCAATCCCTGAAAATCCCTGTCTTCCCTCTTCGCTACATAGAAATTGCCAAGACAGGGGATGGCAGTGAAATCTCATACACTGAACTTGTAACAGAAACAGGAATCTCAGCTGACCCTGCATTCTGTGTTTTTGGGGGGTGTAGCAGGCTCGGTCCACAATGGGTGCCCCTTCTAGGCAGCGTGGGTCTCTGCACCTTGCCCCTCCAGCCTACCTTGGGGCCTTGTTCCCTCTAACGGGGCTGCCACCCAGCAACAGATGCCCCCGCCCCCAGGCCCTGGCTGAGAGTAGGACTGCAGGCAAGTCAGTAGACCGGCTGAGGTTCTGGGCTGGGGCGGCAGGCACACAGTTAGGAAGCCCAATCCTTAGTTTATGGCAGAGCAGCAGACGTACAGAGAGCCAACAAAGTGGGGTGGCTCGGGAGAGGCGAGGAGCTGCCTCTCCAGGGGTGGGGTATGGGGACGCAGGCCCTCTCACCCCACTGCATCCCAGCCCAAGGTCCTAGAGATCGCTCTCACCCTGAGTTTGGTAATGGGGATCCAGGCTGCAACACACCACCCCGTGGGCTCAGGTGGAGCATTCCCCAGGCTACTTCCTACCTCCACCTCCACTGGTGCCTGGTCCCACTTGGATTGTTCAGCAAGTCCAGGCAGGTGGGTGTCCTCCAGGTAGGCAGCATCTGGCAGGTCCAGCCAGTCAGGCATCTCAACTACATTTGGGGAGTCTAGTGGGGGCAGGACCATGGGCTCCAGCCATTCAGAGGCCTCAGAACCACTGGCATCAGGCAGGACTCCAGGACCATGCTTGTCTGGGACCCTGGGGTAACTGGGCACGGGCAGCCTCTCTGGCCCCAGCAGGACTTCGGGGTGGGGTCCGCCACAAACCTGAGGGCCCTGGTAGATCAGGGAAGCCTGGTTACCAGTCGAATGGCAGGCTGGGCTGTGGCCCTCCGAGTTGGGCTGGGCAGCTGGCTGGTGGCTCTTGCCAACTCACCGGTCTGGCCCAGGTCCCCTGGCTCCGGCCCCCAGGAGCCTGGTCAGAGAGCTCTGCCATGCTTGGAGGCTGGTCTTTTAATGGGCCTCCAGTCCTGCCCTGGTCCTTCTGGCCCCAGGTGCTGCTCTCTGGGGTGGGGTGGAGCACAGATGTTCTGGCTCAGGGCCTGCCCACCAAAGCCTCTGAGCAGCCTCCTCTGAGTCAGGGGGAGGCCACAGCACCTTGCTAGGGGTCAGAGCATGAAGGCAGATATGAAATGTTAGGAAAAAGATTTATAACAGAACTATCATAGCAGCAGGTGTCTGCAATGGACAACAAGCCCCCGAAAATATTTTTAGCATGGTTGAGGGGGTACTGTGGTCTGCAGCTGCAGAGCCCGTTAGAATACTGAAGTAGATGAAGTGGTCCCCCCTCACTTGAGTATCTCAGCTGCTGAGAGAGACTTCGTTCCTCCACCCCGGTAGCAACAAGCCCCCAAGTATGTTAGCCCCCAGCTGCAGCAAGTGCCACAGGTCCCTTGCTAAGGGTCTTGGGAGGTTATGGGGGAGCTAGTTGAATTAATCTTCCCCCGCCCCCCGAATATCTTAGCTGCTGGGGGAGACTTCCCCTGGTGGCAGAAAGGCCCTGAAAATATTTTTGGTGGGGGGGAGCAGTTAAAGTAGTCCCTCACTGGATAACTTAGTTGCCAGGGAGGACACCCACCTGGCAACAGCTGCAAGTCCCTGAAATCCTTTCCTACCATTGGAGCTCTAACCATGCGCAAGCCAGGACATGGTGCTGCCTGGCAGCATGGTCAGCACTGAATGGCAGGCACATCCTTTTATAGGGTTGAGGGCTACCCACGTGACATGGCTCAGTGCAGGAAAGACCCGGACTGCATGGCGCCTGTGAGGGGGAGAGGGGAGTTTGAACCACGGAGAAGTTTCTTAGCTTCTTATGCAAGCATGACCCCCACAACAGCCTTGCTGCAATTGCTGTAGCTAGAATTGTGTATCTGCAATTGACTTACCTTCCTAGTGTAGATCACACCTAAGACTGACCTACAGAGGTCACAGCAGATAGTCAGGTGGCAGCAGAAGGGTAACTGTTGGGTGTCTGGTGGGGCAGCCAGGCAGGAATGTATATGGTCGGGTGGCCAGGCAACAGGGAACTGCAGATGATGGAGCAAGCTGGCCACAGCAAGTTCTCAGATGGCAGAGCAAGCAAAGTGGAAGGTGAACTCTCACAGAGGCACCTCAGAACCTTGGATCCTCTGTGACCTGGACAGTCACTCAAGCAGGGTGTGGTGAGAGACCAGAGTGGGCAGGGTACCTGTCAGCTGAAGAACTCAAGAACATGAGACAGAGGGCTTTGCCCCCATGCATTCTGGGGGCATTGATGTCTTTCACACAGTTTTACATTTATGAATCCTGCTTCTGGCATTTTTCCTAATTAACACTGTCAGTCTTTTTTCTCTTTAATTAAAAGTTTCTTTCCTGTACCCAGACTCTGCTTGCGAGAGGGAAGGTATTGCCTCTGAGAAGGGCCTGGGGTGGTGTATACATTTCCCAGGGTACTAGGAAGAGGCTTAAGCCAGTTCTGCATTTTGTTATGGAAAAGGAACCAATATATATTGAACCTGGTGGCTGCTGGCTCTATCTTTCAGAAGGGTTACAGTAGTTACACCAGCCTCATTTTCTAATGAGTAGACTAAACCTTTACGAGCAAAACTTTCTGGCCTGGATGCAGTTATGGTGGTAAAAAAGTTCTTGTGTTAATATAAAAGCCATATCCAAACAAACATTGTTATACTACTATCACTTATATACACTAGAGGGGCTTATGACATAGCTACATCAGTAAAAATCACACCCCTTGCTGATAACAGCTTTTAGATGTAGATCAGGCCCAAGACGGGAGACAATATGTAGGTTTGGGCAGACAGGGCGCACAAGGGAGAATAATAAGAAAATACTGGTCAACATGACATGCAGTGATGGCAGCATGCCAGCTGCCCTAAGTAGAGATATATAGTGTAAGTGTAAGCATCCTAGCAAAAACTTCAGAAGGCATTTGGGTTTCTTAGTAACCTTGACTACCAGTCATATCACCAGTATTTGTGTAGGTATTGTTTCACAGGGGATAGTTCTTTTTCTAAAAGAAATCTTCCTAGATGTTGTTTTTCCTAATGTCTCAATATTGAAAACTGGCCTGATAACGCCAGTAAGCTCATATAAAAGACATGAGCTTGATCTGAAATTGCTTTTATACGTCTGAATAGGATTGGACACATTCCGTATTGGAACAGTGACGCTAGCAGATGTTTTCCCTTGTGCAGTTTCCAAAGCCAACCACGTTGGTTGACACTTGCAAATAATATAAACAAACCCAGTGATGCTGAGATACTGACTATGAGGTAGTCTTAAACCAGTATGTTCCTGGCACCCTTTTTTAAAAAATGTAACCATTGAGGTAACTAATGGCAAATCACTGAAGTGATAAGCAGCATTGGTGCAATCCTTTATTTTTCAGATGTACTGTCTGACGCAAGTAGAAGTCTCTTCTAGTTAATCATTTCTGCTTTATTTTCCCAAGAAACAATGTGGTAGACTTTTATTATGCTGCACAGCCATCTCTTTCTTACAAAGCTGGGTATTTGAATGAAGATAAACTTTTCCTTATTTCTTTTCAGCGAGGTGATGGTGCCCCAGAGGCAGAGTTTAACTGTGATCTAAATGTTTTTCCTCTTTTTTTTTTTTTTTTTCAAAAAGATCAAGAGACAAATTCTTCTTACGTGTGCTGGAAGCCGATGATCCCACATCTGCCTAACTGGGGTTTCTTGCATCTTTCTCTGAAGCATCTGGTACTGGCCACAGTCCGACAAGAGACTGGAGAGATGGACCATGGCTCTGACCTGGTGTTCCCTGTAAACTTAGCATTTGAGAAGCCACCCAGGAGAGTGTCAAATGCTGCCCAGCTGATTAACCATAGGGCTGACAGCTGGCAGTATGTGTTCCTGTTGGTGGTGCGCATAACATTTATTCTGCATGTGGATGCTAAAAATAGAGGGAACATTGGTCTGATCCCAGTCTGGACGTTCCTGTATTTCTTTGACATCAGTGGTAATGTGTGTGAAACAGAGGGCAGTTGGGCTTCCACAGCACTATTCTGGTTTAGAAGAGAAATTGCTCTAATTGAGAGAAGACAAGGGTTTTTTTTTTTTTGTTTTTAAATACCATCCAGACAAAATCTGATCAAATTTTTCTTTGTAGTTGACAGCATTAGAGAGACAACCATTCACTACCATAATCATTACCTCAAGAACTTTCATGTGCATTATATTCCAGATTGTGCCGTTCTGGATTTACAAAACCGACATCATACTTAGATTGGAAGAAACAGACCGCTAAATGCTGGTGCCAGAGATTTCAGTCTTATCCTAATTCTTGCAACAGTTTCAGTTTTTGTACCTGAGGGACCATGGCAACTTAATTTGGGGGCCCACTATAAAGAATGAGATTTGTGTGGTTCCTGATACGTACCTCCTAGAACATCAGAATTATCCTGCATTGGATCATGCTCAGAATGAGATTAAGAACATCTCTGCACTATCTTTCTCAGTGTGTGGGGTTGGGAGGATGGGTAAAGAAGAGGTGCATTCAAGTAGCATGTGCAAGAAAGGAGTGTAGATCAGCCTTTTTGCTTGTAAAGCTTGTCTGATAATTAACATTCAGATAACTTTGTAATGGATTCGGTATAAAATAACTAGACTATTCCTTTTAACCAGTTTAGACAAAGTATACAATGTCCTGATTTTTTCCATTTTCATATATATACAAACAATATTTTATTGCTCAAGAATAAAAATCAGACACCTCAAATAGAGACTTGGCAACTTGAAGAGCTTCACAAATTCTAGTCATAATGGAAGCAGTTGGCCTAAAACATTTACAGTGGTTTCACTTTTTATGACAGTGGGAGATGAGTGGGAAGTCAAAAAACTAATTAAAATTAAGGGCTTGGCTGTTTCCAGATAGTGAATTTCATTTTTGCGTTGTGTACCTTTTTGTCTGTCTTTCAAGACTAAATTATATGGATGGATCAAAAGAAGCTTATAATGATGGCCAGTATAGGAACAATTTATCCATGATAATATTTGGTACAGGCACTATATCTTTTTGTTAGTTTAGTATAGCTAGGTGAGACTTACCATTTTGACTTGACGATATTTCTGAGACTACCAAGAAACAGTTCTTGTTTAACCTTGGCTAAATCTTTCACCTTTATTCCCCTTTACCTATGTGTAAAATGAAATTAGTATTTTTGTAAGTGCTCTAGGATCGCGGGATGACAAATGCTAATAAATATGATAACAAAGATCTGTTGTCCTGCATATGCTACTGAGAGAAATAATCACCTCATTGTCTAGTGACTGTGGCTCTCCAGCAAAAATGAGGATTGAAAATTATTTGGTGACCCTTGTGTGTGTCATCTCAGGCATGGGAGAAAACTCTCCGACCACCTTCAGCTGTTCATTTTCACATGAATTAGTATTCTTTCATGGATTAATTTTTTTCAGTGTTCTGGATGGTATATATTCCTTCAGCAAAGGCATTTAGTACTTGATAGTGAGCATTTCTCTCCTCATTGACCTAAGCCTTATCTAAACTCACAAATTGTACCACTTTAAATACACTGGTATAATTTAAATTGCGCCCTCCCCCCAACCCCAGGTGTGGACACACTTATTCCATTTTATAGGAGTACCTTATACCACTATAGCTTATTTCTGTACAGGAAGGGAAATAGAAGAGAAGAAGGCACCAGTCAAAGGGTAGACTGGCCTCTGTTAGGGGAGATGGACCCAGCCCCACCTGTAACTGATCACTTGCCTCAAGCCAGGACCCAAAGACCTCTATCTATGGCCCCTTTTGGCCCCTTTTCATCTCAAGAGACAGTGGTTAGCAGTGGTGGTGAGCATCTATGGGCAGTGTTTTGAGTCTGCAACTTCTCTCATGACTTATCTGTCCAAGATTGGATTTGCACAGTCGATTGCAATAACCGCAGGTCAGTCTATTTCCAAATTCTTGAGCCTGAGAGTTATTCCTTCTAAGATGAATAACTTTTGTGTAGGTTGCACATAAACTGTCGAAGGATGATGTGCCCTATCATAACAATCATCACCAGGTATTTCAATCTGATTAGGTAAATTCCCAGGATTTTGGATTCATGTTGAATTTTTTTCATGGTGTTTTGCACGTATCCTTGAATCTTAGCTTTGGTCTTCCTCTCGTTCTCAACCCACAAGACAGTTCACTGAAGAGGATTTCTTTGGGAAGACGTCCATCACCCATTCTCCTTGCATAACCAAACCATCGTAGTCTTCTGCTGTTGAGGATCGCTATGAGGCTGGATATGCCAGATCTTGACAGGACATCTGCATTTGAAACTTTATCTTGACAGTTGATATTCATAATTCTGCAGAGGCAGTGAAGATGGAAGCTGTTCAGTTTTTTTCTCCTGGTTTGAGTAGGTGGTCCATGCCTCAGAACCGTATAGCAGGATACTCAATACACCTGCCTGGTAGGTTAGTATCTTTTCGTTTTCACTGGCAGCTTTAAGGTTGTTCCATGCTCATTTCATAAGTCTGCCAAAAATAGTAGCTGCCTTCCCGATTCTGATGTTCAGATCTTTGTCCATGGATAGGTTTGTGTGACAGTAGATCCAGGGTAACAGAATTGTTGAACCACATCTAATGGGCTGTTATCCAGAATGACATTGGGTCACTGAGGTATGCCTTCAGTGAATACAACAGTTTTCTTCTTGCTTATGTCAAGGGACAACAACTTGCGGGCTCTGGACGGAGAATCCATCAGTGACTGTAGTGTGTCTTCATTCTGAGCAACGAGAGCTGCATCATCTGCAAAGAGGAGCTCCCTAATGAGGACTTTCTTGACCTTCATTTTGGTCTTGAGTCTTGCCAGGTTGCAGAGAGTGCCAACTAATCTTGTGTGGAGAAATACATTTCTGCATGAATTTTGAAATGCACTATTTAGTAGAACTGAGAATAATATGCCAAAGAGGGTAGGGGCAAGAACACACCCTTGTTTGACTCTGCCGTTTGTTGCAAACGGTTCCAATGTAGATCCATCATATTGCACTGTTGTTTTTGTGAAAGGATGTTATGAGCTTGAGTAGGGTTGGTGAGCAGCCAATCTTGGTTAATACTCTGTATAGTCCTCATCTACTAACTGTGTCAAATGCCTTTGTTAAGTCCACAAATGCTATGAATAACAGCTTTCCTCGTTCTCTGCATTTTTTTCCTGTAATTGTTGAAGAGAGAAAATCGTGTCCATTATTGACCTGCCAGCCTCGAAGCCACATATTGTTTCTGGACAGACTCGATCTGCGAGTTTTTGCAGGCATTTGCGAATGACATGGGCAAATCTTTTTCCTGGGATGCTCAGTAACGAGATGCCTCTGTAGTTGTTGCAGTCAGCCTTGTCGCATTTGTCTTTATAGGCAGTGACAGTGTTTGAATCCTTCATGTCATGTGGGACATTTCCTGCTTTCCATCATTTTCGGAGTAAATTGTAGAGGAAGGGGAAGAGCACAGCCTTGTTTGCCTTCAGGACTGCAGCTGTGATTCTGTTGTTTTCTGGAGTTTTTCCACTGGAGAGAGCATCAAGATCTTGAGATAGTTCTTCCTCTGTAGGCTCCGCATCTAGCTCAGAGATTTCTGGAAGAGTTTTGTTGTACGCTCATGGGAATAAAAACTTGAGTAACATTCCACCCATCTGGATGTCTGCAACTCTTTGTCTGTGATACCCTGTCCATTTAAATGCTTTAGTGGGGTGACTCTGGTAATGTTTGGTCCAAGTGCTTTCTTGAATCCATGAAACAGTTTTCAGGTCACCCAAATCAGATGCCTTTTGAATATTAGAATGTAGATCAGCCTAATAGTTGTTCACACACCACCTAGATTCTCTCTGAAGAACAGATCATGCATGCTGAAGTTGATGCCTTGTGCTTTGAGATGGGTTCTTTGTTATTCAGATGTGCCTTGTATTTTTCTTTGAGAAGAGGCCTAAGAATGTCAGCATTTTCATCAATCCAGTCTTTGTTAGAGAACTTACGTGTTCCAAAGGCAGACTTGGCACATTCGTATATTGGATCTCTCAGCATGGACCATGTTTTATCAATGGTTTGTTGGTCATGTTTGTGTTCCATTTTGTGAGTGAGATCATCTGCAAAGACAGAGCATTTCAACGCATCTCTGGTACTGAGAGTATTGACTTTTGGCTTACTGCATTCCTTTGTCATATAGAGTTTCTTTGGGACAATTTTCACTCTTCTGCCACTAAGTATAAGCATCCTGCTCCCGCTCCTCAGCCTGGTTCCCTGCCCACCATGGCAGGGAACACCCCAGGCAAGTTTTGACCCTGAAGAGCCCTATCAACTCATGCAGTACAATTAAATATTAATGATTATTTAGAAGTTCTATTATATTCTGAACAACTCCTATCTAAATAGCAAGTGATATATAATCTCGAAAGGTTGGATAACTCTCCCTTTAATATGTGCAGTGCATTGTGGGATGCATGCGCACTGTTCTTTAAATAGGGGTTACAAAAAATATGGTTTGACTTTATTAAGGACTGTCTCATATTCACATGCCTTGTGTCTCTTGAAATGTTGATTTGTAAGCAAATTTGAAAAAATGGCTCTTCTCACTGTTTTGGTTGCAGACCCCTGACCAAGTGCTTATATTCAGCTGCCTTCTGCTGGATATATCATCAAACCTTTGAGTGCCTTCTAAGGCTAGAATTTTCAGAACAGCTCAGCAATTTGGGCCTGGAGAGCACTTTTAATATGTAGTCTGACAGTGTTAATATGCTTCTTTATCCTACTAGAGAATGTCAGTTCAAGAGACAGAAACCTTTAGCTTGGAAGCTGAAGATCTTGGAGTTTTTTTTGCAAAGCCAGGGCACGTGCTTCAGTGACAAACATTAAACTTGTTGGCTATGCTTACACCACAGTGGTCTGTCGACAGAAGTCACCGTCAGAAGAGATTTTTCTGACAAAACTTCTGTCGACAGAGTGCGGCCATACACAAAAGCCAATTGGAAGAGCACTGCCCTGCCATTCTCTTGACAAAACACACACCTGGAAACACAGCAGGAAGAGCTGCCCACTGTCCCAGATTCCCTGTCTGTCAAGAGAAGACACCCACCAGAGAGTCCACACAGCTTTTCTGTCGAAAGAACCTGTCAACAAAAGGTGCGCTTCCTCATCTGGGAGAGGCACAAGGTTGTCAGCAGAAGTGCCAACTTGTGTCAACACACTGTTGCACCAATTTTGTTGACAAAACTGGGGTTCTGCCTGCAAAACTCACTACAGATATTGCAAAACTGGCTAGTGTAACTGTAGCCTTTATTGGGTTGTTGTTTTTTTTTAAACTGAGTATTACTCAGCTGTGTTGTTTTTTTTTTGACCTGCTCTTCCTTAAACTTACAATAGAGAAAACTGAGACATAGCAGTTGTAAACTGTCAAATACCACATTGCAGCTCAGTGGTGGTGAACAGAACTCAGATGTTCCAATTCTAAGTTACCGTCTAAGATTTTTCCCTTCCCATAGCTTGGAGAGAGAAGAGAAAGCAGAAGAAGACAGGGTAACTAAGAAACTATTTCTACATAGTAGATTTACTAGTACAAAAGAGTCCATTCCTTAAATTTGGCCCCAGCTTGAAATTTCACCTGGTTAAATAGCTTGACATGAAATATTTATTTCTCAACTGTACTGCTACAAAGGGAAAAATAAACCTCAACATGCACAAAACCCCAGTACAGTGGCTTTGCTACTGCAGAAGCAACATCAATTGACTGATCTATTAGTTATGTAATTAATTAGAATTCCAAATTAACATTTTATGGTCTGGCAGGGTTCCACCACAAGATCAGACCCAGACTTACTACAATTATCTCTATCATGAAGACTCTAGTGTGCGTGGGACAGGCACACACCTAATGGTTTGTCTGACTTCGGAATATAAGCAAAATTATAAACATTCCAGCTTAGGAAGATAGGTAAAGATGAAACAGTAGGGTCAAAAGTCTGATATTTAGAGCATGCGTACATTCACATTCTCCTTTGCAGAGAAAGATGGTCCACACGTGGTCCTATTACTGGCATGTCAAAAAGATCCCAATGGCTTAAGATGGTGGTCAACCCATCAATAGGATAAGAGAGTCACCACAACTATCTATAAGAATATTTAGCTGCTTCTGTCCTTCTTATTGCTCCAGTGCTCCCCTCTTATGGGTTATTAAGCTGTTTACAGCAAATTTATTAGCCTATATAGGTGCAGCTGGTTACTATAGCATTCTTGAGGTTAAATAACCTATATGAAAATGTCTAGAGCTAGCACTGACTGGTATTTTGTATGACTCACCTGCTGATATAAAACCACTTATTACAGTAGTTTTTTAGGATCTAAGGTAGGGATGTAAATATCAGTCAAAATAGTTAAGTGATTAAATGATTAAAATTATACTGTTAAACCAGTTAACTGAACTCTCAGTAGCTGGCCGAGGGTATCCAAGTCCGCAGTCCTGCCAGGGCTGTGGTCCCACCAGCCTGATGCAGTCAGAACCGCTCAAGCCCACCAGTGCCCTGCCTGGCACGAATGACTAGGTGGTAGTGTTCGATAATGTTCAGTTACCGAGGAAGCATTATGGTGAGCCTAATGTTTACTGGTTAACCGATTAATCTTTTATATCCCTAGTATAAGGTTACTTGTGCTTAGCTACTAATAATAAGGCTGGCTAGGACTTATGCTTTAATTTGGCTAAACTATGGTCTTGCAGGCTGGAGGTGTGTAGTCTTTGTGTTAAGCCCATCAGATATGCCTGTGCTTCCCTAACAAATACCAGTAGATTAAAGAAAACAACAGAACGAGCAATGGGCTAGCTTGGTAAGGGCCTGCCAACTCTGCTGCAGATACAGAGTGGGTTGAATAAACATCTGGTTCTCTGGGGGCAAATGTAGGCAGATTTGATGGTCTGTCGGTTTCCCAGCAAACCTGTCATGTGACAATAGTAAATCATCAACTCTTTGTTCAGTGTTAGTGAGGTAAGTAAAAAAAGTAATATCCTTAACGTCAGTCTCTCTTCCCCACCATCTCTCTCTGCTGTATTACAGTGACTCTGTCTATAGCTTTTCTTTGCCAGAGCTTGGTTTTATTGTCAGTTTTAAACAGGCAGTATATGTTCTTATCAGGTGTTTGTGTGACGGATACAGTCACAACTGCTGCTGTTATGCTCGGACATCAGTCTTCATCCTTCATCTCCTTACTCTCAAATCTACTGTCTCAGACCTGAGGAGAAGCGCAAGAGGCTACGTCTAGAGATGGCGGATGTTATTTCAGGATACAGTGGTGTCCCAAAATAGCTGCCCATGTCTGTGCAATGTTGTCTTGAAACAGTTTTCAAGATTACGGGTGCGCTGTTCTGGCACCCATATATACCTCATCGCAGGAACACTGAGATGCCTCAAAATAGGGCTTAATTTCTTCATGTGATGCCGTTTAAACAGTGCCACATGCCAAAATAGCTGATTTCAAAATCTACTCCTGATTATGAACATCAGTAAAACAAAATCAATGGTATTTGGCGATAAGGAAATAGGAAGGAAGATCAATATCGGTGGTATTGAACTAGAAAACGTAGAGAAGGTCACATATCTGGGGAGCAACATAACGTATGATCTAGACTGTAAGAAGGAAATAGCGACTTGAATAGCGAAAGCAAGAGCGAGTTTGAAGGCGATGGATAAGATCTGAAAAAGCAAAGCCATTAGCTTAAGAACAAAGCTGAGCGTCTTGAAAACGTGTGTGTTCAGCAGCATGTTGTACAGATGTGAGACATGGATGGTAACGAAAGATTCGAAAAGAAGAATATTGGTGTTTGAAAGGAGTTGTCTAGAAAGATTCTGAGAAAAGTATGGATGCAGAAGGTCACCACTAAGGAATAATGTAGAAAGATACAGCCGAAAGAGAACCTGCTGCAGAAGGTTATAAAACAGAAGCTACAACTATTTGGGCATAAGTGCAGAATGAATGATGAATGAAAATTCAAGACCCTGGTATTCGGCATAATGGATGGCTCAAATAGGAGAGGCAGACCCCACAGAGAATGGATAGATGATATAGTAGATTGGTGCAGAGCTAGTCTACAGAAACTAAGCCACTCCACACTGGACAGCAAAGCCATGTCTACATGTGCACGCTACTTCGAAGTAGCGGCACTAACTTTGAAATAGCGCCCGTCACAGCTACACGTGTGAGGTGCTATTTCAAAGTTAACATCGACGTTAGGCGGCGAGACGTCGAAGCCGCTAACCCCATGAGGGGATGGGAATAGCGCCCTCCTTTGACATTCAACTTCGAAGTAGGGACCATATAGTTGTTGCGCGTCCCGCAACATCAAAATTGCGGGGTCCGCCATGGCAGCCATCAGCTGAGGGGTTGAGAGATGCTCTCTCTCCAGCCCCTGCGGGGCTCTATGGTCACCGTGTGCAGCAGCCCTTAGCCCAGGGCTTCTGGCTGCTGCTGCCGCAGCTGGGGATCCATGCTGCATGCACAGGGTCTGCAACCAGTTGTCGGCTCTGTGGATCTTGTGTTGTTTAGTGCAACTGTGTCTGGGAGGGGCCCTTTAAGGGAGCGGCTTGCTGTTGAGTCCGCCCTGTGACCCTGTCTGCAGCTGTGCCTGGCACCCTTATTTCGATGTGTGCTACTTTGACGTGTAGACGTTCCCTCGCTGCACCTATTTCGATGTGGTGCTGCGTAACGTCGAAGTTGAACATCGACGTTGCCAGCCCTGGAGGACATGTAGATGTTATTCATCGAAATAAGCTACTTCGAAGTAGGCTTCACGTGTAGACGTAGCCCAAAAGATGGAAGGAAACAGTGAGAGAGGCATCAGACACCAACGGGCACTGAGCCCATGGTTGATGATGATGATGATGAAAACCTACTCAAAGGGACATAGTTTGCATAGTGCAAATTGTGTAGCTAATTTCGAGCTTACAGCATCATGTAGACATAGCCTCAGGGACCCCAGGCAGTACATAAAGCAGACGACTCAAGAAAATCCTGTGTTCAGCAGTGGTCAAAAGCACAACCAATGTTAAGATGCCCTAAAGCAGAGTTTGGCAGGCTTTTGAAAGCTGAGTACCCTCTACCTTCCCTTCAGGAAAATTAGTGTGGGTCGCAAGCTTATAATGTGTCTTGAATGCTTACTTATTTTAATTTCTCCTTTTTGTTCACTTCCCCATCTTGCCTCAAAAACTGCAGAACTGTGTAAAGAGGATTTCAAAATTATTTGGAAGGATGGAAAATTTCCATATGAAGATGTGGGGGGAACTAAGCTGTTTTGAAAGAATACAAATAAGAAGGGAGGGGAGGAAGTGCACACAATTAACAAACAGTATGTAGAAGGGTAAAAAGTGGGCCTGACTGACCTTATATGTGCAAGCTAAAGCCCTTTGAACACAACAAAGACAGCAATTTTTAAAACTGTTTTGAGTTTTACCCACCCTAGTTAACCTATGGAACTCACTGCTAATGTTAAGGCCAAAAGCTTAGTGGAATTCCTAGAAGAATTGCAGGCATATGTATAGGAACATCTAATTAACTAGAAAGGAAATATTTAAGTCTTCAGGCTTTGGCTGAGCTATAATTTAAGTTAGGATAAAACCTTCTTCCCCACACAGTATTTCATTATTGTACACTATAGGATTTCTTGAGTTTTACTCTCAAACAGATGGTATTTGCCATATAGGATACAGAATGTAATGGATCACTGGTCTGATATGGGGAATGGCAACACAAACTTTGATAGGAATTGCCAAACCAACCTTGCTCTGTGGATAGATTTTTATGACTCCTCAGCTGTCAAGACACAATGGACAAATTCACTTTAAAAAATTAAGCATTCAAGAAGCATTAATACTAAGCATACTGATAATAGCCCAGGGGAATTCAGAATAAAACTTCCATTAGTTGTTGGGCAAGCACTCCAGTTGATCCATTTCATTCATTTACTTTAAGCTTGTGGATCACAGTATTTAATCCTCTGACTGCCTGTCTGTCCATTCTACAAAATACCTAGCAGTTGAGAACCTCTGCTGCCCTCTGGTGATTTATAAGGCTTGCAGAAATATAGGTGCTCAGGACACACAGCGTTTGGATTCGTTTTTCAAACATGCCCATATTCTGTTGTCTTACTAAGTGTACGTAATATTTGCTTGAAGGTCAGTGAGATGAGGGATATTTTTAAGCTCTTCAGCACACAATATATTTATTCACACTACAAATCAAATACTTTCTCCTTCTTTTAGCAGTATCAGAATGAGCACTACAACTAACGTAATTAGAGCCATGCTGAATTCATGTCAGTACTGGGTAAGTATTCAGTGTGTTACAAATGGATGTACAGACAAATTACAAAGCAGACCTCTTTCAAACAGGTGTACATTTTAATATAACCAATCCAAGCCTTTTTCCATTAGCTCTACGTGTGCATGTATGTCTGTTGATATAGAGCACCAGAGCAGTGAGAAAAAATCATCCTATTTTCCCCAAAGTCCCATTCTCCCCATATGCCGCAGAGGGAAGCCAAACTTTGAGGGAAAGAAGCAAACCATCAAAATGCCAGGCAATTTTATCTCAAAATAGGAAAGGATATCCAAAATCTTGAGGTCCTCGCAGAAGACATGGAGCCAGCAGGTGCTTCCATTAAACCCAAAGGGTTCCTGCTCTTGTTTGTATGGTGATCTCTGCAGTATATTGCACCGTGAGAGAGTTTCTCAGGCATTCAGACTTTGATATAAGACTTACGCAGTCTTAGGATGTGTCTGTGCAGAAGCCTGATTTGGAAATAAGCTATTCCAGAATAATTTATTTCAAAATAATGCTGCTACACACACATGCATTTCTAAATAGAACTTGGCTATTTCAAAATACAGCAGCTACACACAGAGAGCCTATTTCGAAATAGAGTCATTGGGCACACTATAGCTTATTTTGAAACAGGCTGTATTTCCTGTCTTAATAGCACCTCTTTTGAAATAGCTATTTCAAAATAGACACTATTTCTTGTAGAATGAGGTTTACTAATTTCAGAATAGGAAATTATTTCAAAATAGCAGCTTCGTTGTGTAGATGCTAGGATGGTTATTTTGAAATAACTTTGCTGTGTAGACCTACTCTAAAGCAATAGGCAGCGAGTGCAGATCATAACCCACTAATGTGATATATGCCCCTGTCAAGATGTGTTTGCACTAAAGCAGGCAGTTTGCAGTTAAGCATTTCTACAGCTGCAATTCTGCATGACCTGACCATTGTGGACTACATCTACACTCCATATTCTTATTTCTTAGATATGTATCTTAAGTTTATTTAAATATCTGTAGTAACAGACAAGAAATGTAGAGTCTTGGGGTGGGGGCTGAGGAGTGAGTAAGTAAGCTATTGAAGAGGACGTTTTATGGTAGGTCTGTGGCAAAATGTTTCATAACCTGTCAAGAAGGCTAACACTGGCCAGCAGCAAGGGCATTGCTTAAAGCTAGGGGAGCACAAGATACTATGCTAGAGGGTGTGATAATTTTTTTTCTGAAACAGTGATGTAATCAAGGAGAACAAGGATTGAGTGCAGATTATGGTTAGACCTTGGTCATAGCAGGCTGAGAGGAGGCAAAAGTTTTGACATGCTCCCCTACATGACAGGCTTATTTCAGAATAAGGTATTTTGAAATATCTTATTTCAAAATAACACAACCACACACAAAATGCATTTTGAAACAGCACCAAGCTATTTCAAAATAATATTCAGGATCCATAGTGTTATTTTGAAATATTGTAGTGCCGTAGCCCATTATGGCCTATTGCAAAATAGACCTTATTCCTCAGGGAATGAGGTTTACTGCAGTCAAAATAACGCACCTGTTGTTCTGAATATTTTTTTAAATTACATGTGCATCAGTTAGGCAATGCCAAAGTTATTTCAATATAACTGCTGTTATTTCGAGATTACTTGGCCATTTAGACACAGTCCCAGTGAATTTGCAAGTAAAGAGAAGGCAAGTGGGATACAGAATGGCTTTTGAGAATGTGGAGACATGATTGTGTTGTAATGTGAGGAGAGTGATTTTTGTGGGTGGAACTGCAGAGGGCAAGTAAGAAAATAAGATCACTGGCGCAGGTGGATGGATTGGGATTTGGAATGTTTTTTTCTTGCCTGTCATGCACCCCTTCTGCAAAAGCGTAGTTTTTTTTTTAAACATTTGCTCAAAATTCCTTATGTTAGTAAGATAGCTGGAATTGCCTCAATGTTCAGTTGGGCTCCATCTTTCAAGAGACAGAATGTAGGGATTACCAGACTGAATTAGACATGTCTCTGAGCCAGTACCTGCTGCTTCAGAGAATGATATAAGAAAGCCACAGAGAGCAGAAGTGTGGTATGATCTGCTCTCCCTCTAAAGGCTGCATTCTAATACCCCGTAACTGGTGATTGGGTTAAAATAGAGCCCCAGAGGGTTTTATCCTTTCCAACATTTTTTTTCTTTTTGTCCAGTATCCTGTTAACTCTGAATTCTTTATTCATATTATCTCCAGGCCCTCTTTGAATCTTACCAAATTCCTGGCCATAGTGATAACTGTGGGGGGAAGGAGTTCCACAGTCTAATTACTCATTTATCAGTTTTTAATTTTCTGCCATTTAAATATCATCAGCTGTTCCATTTTGTGTCACAGGATGAGAACAAAAGCTTCTTTAAACCGTTCTTTATTTTATGGGCTTTTAATGTCTTCTCTGAATCATTTCCTTTCTAAAATAAACAATCCCATTCTTCACATGAGGGTTTTCCATACGCTAATCCAGTCTCTGAACCCTCTCTAAAATGGCAGTGTCCTTTTTGAAATGGAGTGACCAGTACTGCACACAGTATTCTCGATGAGGGTATATTATTGCTTTTATACAATATCATTTATAACTTTTGCATTTTTGCATCTAAATGGCAAGTGCTAACATAGCTGTAAACTGCTCTACAATCCTGAAAACTGGGTTCAGTAAATATCCAATATTGTGTGTCTCCACCCCTATTGCTACTGTGAGGCTATAACATGTTTAAAATGTCAGAGGGGTAACCATGTTAGTCTGTATCTTCAAACCCACAAGAAGTCCTGTTGCACCTTATAGACTAACAGATATTTTGAAGCATAAGCTTTTGTGGGCAAAGACCCACTTTGTCGTCTGAGCTGATATATTTAAAGTGGGTACACTTCAGATGACTAAAGATAATGCTGTGATATCCTGTATTTGTTGTTGTCAATTTTGCTTGGTTACCAATAGGTTTTAAATCTAACCAAAAACCCTATCTTCTGGTTTTTGCATCAGTAAGTGCAAAAATGTGACTTGCAGAATCTGTTGGTGTGGTAGCATGGATATAACTGAGCACAGAATTTTGTGTCTCAGTTGGGGCTTTGTTATTACTACCTGTTGCATGAGAGAGGATGAATTAGATTCTATTCTGGGTGCTGTGTCGGTTCTGTTCTCTCAGATAGCAAATACTTCTTTGCAACTAAAGCAAACATTTATTCTTCCAGATACACTGAGAACAGATCTCTTCGTGTAATAATAAGGTATATTTACTGTGTAGCTTTTTAGACTACAAGCTGAACCCAGTCAACTACTAGGTTGCTTGTGGTAACCAATTATGCTGGGTCTCAAAGGCTGTGTCTACACTACAAAAATAACTTTGAAGTTGCTTACTTTGAAGTACAACTTCAAAGTTGAGCATCTGCACATACCCTACTTTGAAGTTAAACTTTGTAGTGGGGCACTACTCCATTCCCAAGAATGGAGTAAGGATTTCAGAGATGGGCTCCCTACTTCAAAGTTAACTTCAAAGTAAGGGAAAATCTGTGTAGGCTCTCTGCTGGCAACTTCGATGTAATGCCTAACTTCGAAGTTAACTGCGATGTTAGTTCCTAGTGTAGACGCACCCAAAATGAGTTAGCTTTCCCCCAAAAGCAGACTGACACACACTTCAAAATTAGCTAAGATGGGCTATAAAGCCCATGTGGCCAGTTGGCTAGAATCTAGAAAATTTGTATTTAAGGTATATATAGTGCCTCTATACCCTCATATTAAGGAAATGTAGTAAACTGAAGTGACAGACCCAGCAAAGAACTCCCTCTACAATGAACATCCCTCCTCCCATTAAACCCACACATTGTTGTGTGTGGGGAGTGAATAAAAGAGAACAGCTCCATCCCTTTGCAACAGTCCAGGGGCCTTTTAGCATTTGAGGATTAATGAAGAAAGGTATTTTCCAGCCATACGCCAACACAACCCTTGAGCTGGTGACTATAAAGAGAGCATAGCTCTGTCTATACAGGGTCTGTACCATTGGAGAATTATCTTGGGTAAGGGGAATCCTACCTTAGCCACTTATGCCAGTAAAGAGAGGTTTTTTTGCAGTTGTCCAAGTATTCAGTTCTACTCTGTTGGACCAAAGAGATGGGAGTTGGAGGGGTGATGGGAAAAAATGCCACAGAAGGGTATGCAGTTAAAATTTCCTGCCCTAGTCTAGATTCTCTTCATTTCAAGTGCTGAGATCATCTCAGTTGCTTCACTGGAACACTGCAAAATGGCCTACCCCATGTACCTATGAGGTAGAGCTACTACCAGTAGGAAGACTTCAGGACCATGAGTGGTGGGTGAGCCTTTCGTCTATTAACCGAGTCATGATCTGGTTTAGAAGTGAATGCGTTCACTACCATTAATGTTTGGGTTGTGTTAAACAGTTACCCTGGGGTCATTGTTTAAATTCTGAGCTTTGTCCCAAATAATACAGAGACAAGGTAGGTGACATAACATCCTTTTATTGGATCAACATACTATGATGGGTGAGAGATGATTGATACTGTGAAACTAGAAAGCTTCCCGCCTTCACCAACATAAGTTGATCTTGTAAACTTTACCTCATGTCCCTTCTGTGTCTGATATCCTGGGATCAACAGGACTACAAGAATGCTCTAAAGAATTAGAACAAGTCATTTACGAAATCTGTAGTGATGTCCCCATCACCGGGATGGAAACAAAATTGAAAAAATGAAAATTTCAACCCATGATTGTTTGTATTATAAAAGGATGCAGGAAATTTAAACCCACTTGCAATTAATTTTAATGAACCATATTGCTTTGAGGAAAACATTGAAAAAATGGCCCTTTGGGGGATGTTTTTAATCTAGCCACATCATTTAAATGAAAAATTAAAATATATTTCACTCCTCCTGTGTTTTATGTAATTCCTAGAACAATGAGGCCATTACCTCATTACTGCTGGGCATTTCTGTCTAAATTAATAAGCTAAGTCACTTTAGTTCCTTGTCCAGAGCCTCCACTGTCAGAGTTAATATAGTCCATCACTGTTCACAAAATGGATATGGAATTTGGGTTACAAAAGGCATAGTATAAGTCTGAGGCCTTCCCTACAAAAAACATTGTAGGACAATCTCCTACCAGTGTTTTAGCATTAGGATGGGTATGCTGGTCCTAACAACAATGCTCTGAATAACATGATGCTAGCAGTGTACTACGGGTCCATGTTTGCTGGAAATGGGGGAGAGATCTCCAAAATGTTCGGTGTGGGCAGGGCAAAATAAACCTTCTCCTTTTCTCTCCACTTGATAGCATAAACTGATCAAGCACCCTCTTTTCCCCATTTCTTTCACAGTGGTCTGGATATGACTGCCACAAAGCCTGCTAGTGCTGCTCGAACAGTTACTCGGAAGGTAGAATGAGGTTACTCAAAAGCATTGAGAACTGCTCTTCCCCATGTTACTTGGGGCCATGTAGCATCTTAGAAACTCATTCACCCCTCTCCTGAGCCTAGGATATGAAGACTCTAATTTAAGACTGAAATTCTGATCCTAGCATTCTATTGCCATACTGGGCTTTCCTGCAGAGCTCTTATATCCAGCAGCAGTCAGTGGTCCTTGAGAGGAACAGTAGCTGTATTTTGGCTATACTTTTTCTCCTCTACCTAAAATGGCTCTTGTTCTACAGTTGCCTGGCGGTGACTAGGTTACATGTTCATTTCAGCCTCATCAACACAGATAAGGTAATCTAGTTTGACTACACTCAGCTCTACAAATAGGATCAACAGAGCCTCGGTGCACTTACTTGAAGGAGCAGCATATGGAGAAAAAGCAGGTCTCCAGCTAGTGGATAGTATGTTCTGCAGATGCCCGAAACTGTTCTCGTTCCTAACATATGTGAATTACACCATCAGCCTGGGAAGCAGGAAACTCCTGTTCTTACTTTGTCATCTTTCATCTACAGATCTGTTTTTTACTTGTACACATTTAACATTACTAATACCCCCCAAGCAGCAAAATAGATACTTAAGATGACAATGATAAAAAAGACTCCTACATATGTTTGAAATTCCCAGTTAACAAAATACATGTTGGGACATTGAACTGCTTTACCATTTTAAAAGTAAAAGGTCCCTTCACCTAGCTGCCGAAACCTGAGTTCCGGGTTTTACATTTACTCAGTGCGATTTGGTGGCATCACTGTCACATAAATCTGGACAGGGACTGCATGGTCATAAACTGTGCACCTGTACGTTTCTGCAAGGGGGTCGTTGTCATATCGGGGATTTAGTCCCCTTCACAGGCCAGCTCATAACTGGGAGGATATTCTAGTTAATTGAGAAAACAAGTACCTTTCTACATGGTAGCAAAGCAGAAATGAAAAGCAATACAGTTGCTCTCCAGGGCAAAATAGAAAAATATCGTTTCCCCTCTATGAAAAGCTGACCTGGTGCCTTTTAGTTCTCCACTCCTAGGTCCTCTTTGTATTTTAGTGAAAAAGCAACTTGCCCTCACAGAAATTATTTCTTTTGGCAGACATTGTCACCTGGAGTCTGCCGTCTCTTCAGAGACTGTAGTAAAGGATTGAGGCAGACGCCTGGGGACTTTCCCTTGTCTCTGAAGAGGGGTTTGACTTTCACCTCCCAGTGTAGGGTGGGGTTTAGACACTTTGTTACACTCCCACCGACTGGCAGCATGGTCTATACGTTGACAGCGTCGAATACTTTGTTTGCAGTTCTAGGGCCAGATTCTTCTCCCAATTTCTGTGGCATTCCTCCTAATTTACACTTGTATGAGATGAAAATCTGGCCTCTAATGTATCAGAGTTGATAAATGACTGATAGAAGAGAGAGAATCAATGCCAAGTAATTTTGAATTCTTCAGGATGTCTGGAGGACCCCAGGATGTCACTTGCCTTGATGCTTCTGCTTTATATCTCAGCATGCAGTGGACTTGTGTAAAATTAGAGTGGATTTTCTGGAGCCAGCTGTTGCCCTGATTGTGCCAAAATTCTGAAGACATTCCAAGGTACCTGACCAGAATAGTGTAACAGTACAAAAGACATCCTAGCACCCTCTTAAAGAGTGGGAGCTTAGGTATCCACAGGAATACTTTGTGAAAGCTACTGCAGCATTATGTGATGCAAATGAACTAAACAAGCACCATTGTTCACTCTGGGAAGACTGACTTTTTCCTCTTGGAAGTTACGTTTATTCAAATCCATCTTGAAAATTCTTTCCACAATGATGTCTTTCCATATTCAGCTGAATGCCTCAATCCAGATAATTAATGAGGTGGAGAAACTGATATACCTACAGCTCCCTGAACTTGTGCACTCAGCCTGTACATGTGTTCAAACTGTTCTGTCCATTTTTAATTAAATTACATGCGCTTTGAAGACATGGCATTGCCCTTTGTGAGGAAATTGTCATACTTGCAGTGCTTACCAGCTGTAAAAGCAACAATAATAAACTCTTGTCTGTTTAAAAGATATGTGAGTATCTTTGAGAATCAAGGGCATTAGAAGTACAAAATAGATGCCCAGAGCATAAGTTACAGTAGAGACTTCCATATACTGTGGTCTACCTGTCTGTGCAAACAGGACCAAAGGTGGATGTCTCTTTCTGTGGGTCAAATCCTGTTGTCCTTAAACAGATCTTACTCAGGCTGTGTCTGTACTGCAATTAAAACAAGTGTCTGGACCATGCCAGCTAACCCAGGCTAAAGAGCTATTTGTGGTATTTTTGCTCAAGCTCCAGAATCTTTCAGCCTTGTGGAGTCCTAGAGCGTAGGCAGCTGCCCAAACATCTGCACTCCAATGAAACAGTCCTTTAGCCTGAGCCCCACAAGCCCAAGTTAGAATGCACTGACAAGCTGCAGGTTTTTAAGTACAGGGCAGATGTACCCATAGCCAAAACTGCAAGGAGTGTAGGCATAGGCCCTGTCCCTATCTGCATATATGCTAAAACTCTTACACTAGTGAGTTTTGCTGATGAGCCTGGTGGAATGTCCACACACAAAATGCGTTTTGTCGACAGTTTGTTGACAAAACTCAGCACTCTCGCTGGCAGCATTCTGCCTCTGAGCCATGATGCATAACGCTGCAGTCAACAGATTTTGTCAACAAAAAAGCTGTGCGAATGCTTTGGGCGGGGGGGGGGGTCTCTTCTTGACCGACAGCACATCCAAAACAGTGGGAGGCCCTGTCTGCTGTGCTTCCTCCCGGTGCCTGTTTTGTCGAGAGAGCAGCTGAGCATTCCAGCCTCTTTGTCAACAGAATGGAGTGCTCTTCTGATGGGCTCTTGTGTATGGCCGCACTCTGTCAACAGAAGTTTTGTCAGGAAATTTCTTCCGACAGTTCTGTCGATAGTGTGTTGTAGGGTAACTGTAGCCTAAGGGTTTCATGGCTCTTGTGGAAGCTACTCACAATTCTGTAACAGACCAAAATGCCTCCCAACATTGCTCAGATGAGTAAGCATATGTGTACACTCACCAGATGCTTTCTTCGATGGGACAAGCTGTCAACTCTTTTTGGATACCTGCAATGATAGTTATATGGCTCGGTGCTTTGCCAAGTATAAGTAAATTGCCAAGTGCTACCATGTATTTTTATATTAGTTAAATGAACTGCATGTGCTTGAACTCAGGGGTTTGCATTTGTGCTCCTAGGTATTTCCCTTTTCTCATCCTCAAAAATTACCAGCCACAGGGAAACCAAATGACAAGAATGAAATGGGAAGCCCTTGCTACATCCCCACCACTTTTCTCTTCCCATTCACTCTATTCTTTCTGCTTCATTCCTGACATCCTGTCTTTTCCTTTTACCTAAAAAGAGCCCAGCTTAACTAGCCGGGAGAGGAAATAAAGCAAGTTGCTATTATAAACATTTGACATTTTTAATTTTAATCAGGTTTGTATATTTAATGTTCACGTTCTAAGTCAGGGAGTTGTTTTAAACTAGCAAACCAAGACCTTGGCAACAAATCCCCCAAATACAGTCTGTTTTTCTGCTGTGGCAGTAAAACTTTCATGTAGTCCCATTGTCCCATCGTGTGTTGGCTCTCAAAACTCCTCCTGTCCTTGTAATAGTGCCTGCCTAGCACTCCCTCAGTACCTCACACAGTATCTGACTGCAAGCCTTTTACCTATCCCTGAGCTCCGTTACCAGGTGGCACAAGGTGCCCAGTCATAGGTGGTGTGTGAACTGCCTGTTCAGGGAGGCTAAATGTCACTCTTGCCACTTCTGCCCATCTCAGAGCCGCGAGAACACTCCCATGGCTGGAGGAACCCCCTTCAGCTGCTGTGGGTCCCAGCTGCTAGCTTTTCCACCTGAGCATCCCCTGATGTGGGGCTGCCCACCCCAGCCTGCTTTGTGGAAGAAGAGCAGCTTAGGCTGGTGCTCAGGGGAAGAGTGGGAGACTGGAGGGAGCCTCAGAATGGACCATGGGCAGGATTGTGCCTGGCTGCTTGGGGAGAAACCTGCAATACCTGACACACACGTACCCAGTGCACATATATTTTGCCTGCCCACTCAGTCTGGGTTATATCTACTGATTGCCACCTTCCCTCTGCTACGAGCACTGTGTTCTTGATGTTAAATTGGTGATCCTCTCTAGGATGGGGACTTGCCTTCATTGATGCAGTTTATCTGTGATAACTGGCAAAGGCCCGTGTAAGCTGGCAGGGTGAGTGTGGGTTATGTGAATGTCTCTGGGATCAAAAAAAAAATTTTTTTTCAGAGATTCAGAATCATGTGGGAAGTGGGGGACAAGTTAGTTTAAAAATATTTCCTTGACAGAAATGATATTTGTAAAATCAGTGGGGGTTTTTTGTTGCTTTTCAAGGGTTAAAGACAAATATCACACTTCTTTTCTGTGCTTTTGAAAATATACGCACTGGTCTCTTCCATATCCTGCTGAAAAGTCATCAGCTGATTAACTGATGGTGAGATTAGTCCTTTCTGGCAAATGTCTCTGGGTCTCACGCTTGCTTTGTTAGATGGCAGTCTGAAGGGAGGCAGCCTATATTTAACAAAGGCTTGGCTGCCAAATGGGATCAAGATGCTGATCTGCTGGGAAAGCTTTAAAGTTTCCAGGGCTCTTGGAGATGTGTTCCTGTAAGAAGGGGAAACCTTGCAATAGGCTATTTCCCAATCACAAGGCAGAGATGCTGGAGGAGAAATAAGACTCTTAGATTAATGGCTTAGTTTTGTCTGCTCAGCAGGTATACGGGAATGTGACATCCTACCATCTGTTCTCCTGTCTGTCTTTAAAGAACATGAAACCTGAAGTGAGGGTTGGCCAGTTTTCTCCTGTATCTCATCTAGTCTTACTCCCCAGCTAGCACTGGATAGTCGGCATGTGTGGGTGGAGATTCTGGTTGCAAATTTAAACTGAAGAGCATTATTGACCCTGCTCTCCAGGACTCTAAGCATTAACATTACAGCTAATAAGGTAGAATAATAAATTTAAATGTTTGGGCAGAAAGGGGAACAGCAAATATGAAAAGCATGAATGGTACTACTTGTGTTTATGTAATATAGGGGTGACAAGATTTTTCATATGTTCCATGCCTCTCTACATGTTAAGCCTTTTAGGAGCCTACTACTGACTGACTAACAGTATTTTTTAGATACAGGTGTTTTACAGCACTTGTATAAGTGCTTCTCAAATTTTATTTTTTTTCAACAATTATCATCCCCATATTATAGATGGAGCCATTGAAGAACATGGGGCGAGGGGCAGTAATTCTGATTTTTTTTTCCAGAAATGCTAAGTACTTATAGTTCCAAGGGATTTAATTTGGAATTGCACATGCTCAGAATTCCAGCAGATCAGGAACTCAGTGACTTTTCTATGAGTATGTCTATGCTACATCATAATGTCAATATTAGGCAGTTGGCTGTATTTTAGAATGTCCCTGTCTTCACTGTGAACACCATTAGGTCAAATTTTAGGAAGTGCAAAGGTCAATATCATTACACCCACAAAGCGAGTTGGCGCAGTGCCACATTCCAATTTAGAAGGTCAGTTTAATGTTCGTGTGGAAATGGCAATTATTTATTTGACTTTATTGGTCTCCAGAGGTGTCCCGTATGTATTCCACAATGCCCCATGGTTGTCTGCTCTGGCTGCTTCCACCTCTGCTGCTCTCCAGGTGCTCAGGAAGTAGGTAGCAGGAAGCCCACAAATTTGAATTCTGCACCAGGAAGCCCAGGAAATTGAAGTGGGCACCCTCCCCCTGACCCCCACCACCACCACCCCAGGCACTGTGCCGCTGGGGTCTTTCCTGCGCCCAGTCACATGACGTGGCTAGCCCCCAGTCCAATGAAAGCACATGCCTGCGGTGCAGGACAGGCCATGCTGCCAGATAGCACCACATCCTGGCTTGTGCGCAGTGAGGGCTCCGAAGGTGGGAAAGATTTTCTGGGGCTGGCTATCCCTTGGGGGGAGTCTTCTCCTCCGCTTCATGGTGAAGATTTCCGGGGCTGGCTGCCTTTGCTATGTTTTCAGTGGAGCAGCACACGCGGAGGGGCTGGCAAAAAGCCAATGAGGGGATCCTGTCAACAGCTCCCTCAACTGCACCCCACCGCTGGAGGAAGCCCTCAAAGGGACCTGTGCCCTGAAGGGACCATCTCAACTGGTCCCTCAACTATACCCCACCCCGATCATCTCTGGGGGGCTGGTCCCCCTGGAGGAGAAAGGCCCCCAAAGGACCTGTCCCTTGAAAACCCCATGTCAACTGGTCCCTGAGCTTCCACCCCGACCCTATAGCATGACCCGTCATACCAAAGCAAACTTCAGAAATTTGGCTCTGTTTCAAGAAAACACGTTTTGTTTTCAGTGAACTGAATGGTTTCCATTATTATTTGCAAGATATGTCATACCATACATGCTATGTTTTCAAGGGGGGGGAAGTAGATGAGGAACCTGTTGAGATGGCGCAGTAACCTGGGTGATCCCAGGGCATGGAGTCATTCTGGCATGTGGGTATGACAGTCCCATGCCTAGTTGATTGATCAGGCAAAACTCATACCTAAAAGTATTCTTTAAATGGGGGAAAAGCAGCTGAGCAACCAGTTTAAATGATTGTCACCTTCTGAAGCCAATCTATTTGGTTTTCTTTCACCTGGGATTTCCTACTTTTCCTTCTTTCCTTCTGAAAAAGTGGCTTTTTGCATTGCCTTCATTCCCCTCCTGTGGAAAGCAATGTGGAAAGATGACATCACCTACCCACAACGACTTTTGGGACATTTTTTTCCTCCATATTGCACCTGCAAAGAAACCCAGAACACTATGGGACTGAGGGAACTGTGGGATAAGCTCTCAAAATGCACTGCTGCAACAGTCAATGTTTGGACATTGCGTGGCAGCACTAACTAGACTTTGTGGGGACTATGTGAGGAGGTGAGGATACTCAAATTTGAATTTATATAACCCAGCATCATAAAATCAACTTCGAGAAAATCGAATTTATATCTTAGTGTAGATGTAGCCTCAGGTAACACAAAAAACCTGTGGCAAAACTGGGAAAAGAGCCCAGATATTTTGAATCACTGTTCACTGCCTCAACTTCAAGTATGCCCTTTATTCCCCATATTGAAGTACAAGGATTTAAAACTGGGCTGTCAAACAATTTGTTCAACACCAAGGACCACTTCAGAATGTGCTAAATGGAGAATAGTTGTATTTCTCAGTACTTTAGCACAGGCAACTTTTAAAAATTGATTTCCGTTTCCTCACACACACATGCGTGTTTTCAGGATCTGGCAGAATGGTCTGGATAAACTGAAGAGGTACTCTGTAGTGAACATGACATATACACATGCAGTCTACACTGATTAGGCCTCAGCTGCAGTATTGTGTCCAGCTCTGCGTGCCACATTTCGAGAAAGAATTGGGAAAATTTGGAGAAAGTGCAGAAAAGAACAACAAATAGAGTTAAAGGTCTAGAGAATACCCTATGAACAAGATTGAAAAAACTGGATTTGTATAGTAAAGACAAGACAAACCGGGGGTGGGATATGATAATGGCTTTCAAATACCTCAAAGTGGAAGGGGGACTGGGCAGTGTTGAGAGGCGACATCAAGTGCCCTTTTTATGAAGGAAAAACCAGAGCATGTGAGAGAGATGAACTTGAGGAGAGCAGTACCTTGAGAAGATTGAAGGAGAGGATGATTTGGGGAAGGGCAAAGGAGGTGTTGAAGTGGGATGGGGTCACAGGAACAGACAAAATGAATGCTAGGGGAAAAGGGATCCCATTGTCATCAGGTCAAAGGTTTTTTTTTTCTTCATTGCTCTGAAGACTGCTTAGGTCCCACACACATCACAGCACAATGCATGAGGTGCTCACAATACTTCCCACAACAGTTTGAAGCCTTGCAGTGGCATCTGCATGGATACCCAATATAAAAAGGGTATGAAAACACTTTTTGCTATTGCTTTCCAAAGGGAAGCGGAGGAGACAAATGCACTATGGGAGACTGATGACACACACCCAGAGCCACCCAGGGCACTTTTTTGCCTCATCAGACACTAGGAGTTTAACTCAGAATGCACGGGGGCAGCAGGAACTGTGTGATTGATACTCACAGCGTATTGCTGATGAAGTTGAAACTGCCCACCCTAATGGGGACACACTCCGTTAACTTCATGTGTAGTGTGGACAGTCACCCTCTGCTTGACGAAATTGCGTGCTAACAAATTCAACCTAATGTCTTAGTGTAAACACACCCTTAATCATGGACTGACTTTTTGGTGCTTGTATCGGATATGAACTTTTGTTGTGCACACACAAGATAATAAGGAAAATTTGAAATATAAAGTTCCTTTATACAGTGTGTCTCCAATGTGTGTTTATCATGATGTCAGAAGAAAACAGATGGAGGAAAGACTGTGACCTCTTTAATTTTGTAACTGAGGGAATAGTAACTTAAACTGATTATCCAAAATGATGTTAAGTTTGGCTTGACTTACTTTACAGTCCTTTGTCACTATAATCAAACAATGCTAGAAGTATTTGGGGAACAATAACCAGCCCTGAATTCCCAACACCTGGTATCCATCTGCTTTCAGTCCTGGAAATCAGCTTTTGAGTATAACCCAAACATCTTTCCAGTAAGGCTGAGATCCTTGTTAGTGTTAATTATCTTACGGATTTATGTTTAATAGTCAGTTTAAGAATGGATTAACTATTGGAACTGTAAGTAATTAGTAGTAACTGTTCAGATCTTCCCAATCCAAGCACTTTGGGAGGAAGGTATTTTTGTAATGGGTGGTTTCCTGGCACGGAGGATTGAGATGGACTGTGATGGGTGGGAGGGGACTGTGGGGCGGGGGAAGGGCGGCGCTGTGTAGAATGCATTTTCATGAGCATAACTATCCCAGCACAGGACATGGGTGCTCTGGGGGGCCAATAAAATTGTCAAGCCAGAATGGTTCCCCAGTGTTATGTAAGACTGTCTTTTTAAATTCAGTAGCTCAGAAACAGAGCAGCAATAACTAGCACATATGCTTCAACACTGGAGAAGTTTATGTGAAATTAGCTCAAGTTACCTGCCTCCACTCTTTCCCTGAAGGGAAATGTTGAACCAATTAATGTGTCATCTTGTAATTCTTATTCATGGAAGTAGTCTAATATATTCCAACGGGGAAAGGAAGAAGTGGAATAGGGTAGGAGGAAAACGTCATGCTGTGCCTTGGAGCAGGGAGACGGGACTAAACATTAGACTTGTGCAGTCCCTCTTTATAGCTTTTGATGGGGTCACAGTGAGTGAGAGGGTAAACTACTATGTAAGAATTCATAAGGGGAGATCGGAGGCCAGCATAATGGCCTTTTCACCTGTTAGGCCCTCTTTGTGTATGCAACCTATTGTTGCTCAGTAAGGTCTTGGCGCTACAGGTTGTTTCCAGTTGGCTGTCAGAAAGAATTTGAATACCTCATGTGTAAAGTCTTTGTATTTTGTCAACCCAAGTGCTAATAAACCACATTCACACGGGTTGACTTTTAGCAACAGGGCTGTATTGACAGTCTTGTCATTAAACCTGGGTAGACATACCCTAACTCTGCAGTGAAGACACATCCTGGGTTACACCAATGCAATCCCACAGGGTTCCACTGGTGTAACCATCCAAGGAGAATCTGGCCCTTCATCTGTTTTCAGGTGCCCGTTTTTGCTTCAACCAGCTCAGCTTTGTCTTTTTTTTTTTTATCCTCCTATCTGGTTAAGAATTTGTTTTTGCCTTTCACTAGGGAATGTGATAAAGAGCAGAACCATGTAATGAGCAAACCAGACTGGAAAGCAGCCATTAACTTCAGTGGGAGGCTGGGCTGGACATGCACTGTGAAATGGGAATCTGAAAGTGAGGGCTCTAGCTGTTTGTGAAGCAAATGCCCAGTAAACTCTCAAGGACAAAGAGTGAAGATTAAGCTATTAAAGTGGATAAGTGCCAAGCAAACCTTGAAATGTGTTAATCCTTTGTGACAGACACGGCACACTTCAATGACACAAACGGTTCTACAACACGACTGCTTTTTGCCTTGTGGGAAAGCCTGCCGTGATAGGAGTAATGGCTGAAAATTTCAGCGGTTACTTGTTTACTTGTGGAGGAGGAGGCGGTTCTTGAGAACAAATTCCACTTCCCGACAGCCTTTTGATTGTGGTTGGTCAATTGTCCCTCACCCCACTCTTTGCAGAGCTTCATTGGGGCGGGGAGGGAGAATTGATGAAATCTCTGTGGCACGCTTAGACAGTTTTCACAGCACACTGGTATGCCACTTCACACTGGCTGAAAACCACTGAGTCAGGAAGCACTTGAGTGGTACTGGTTTTTGCATTCGACTTACTATGGTACATAATTCCTTTTTGAAGTTGTAGATCTGAGTTCACTGAATACTTCCTCTGTATTTCAAATACTTTGGTATGAGGAATTACGGGAAAAAAGCAGAGGATTTGGTGTACACATCTGGATGCATATTACATTTAAACTAAATCTTTGGGGTTCAAGATTGAGCCCAATCAGAGCTCTGGTTAGACGTTTTGTTCAGTGTTTCAATTTGCAATGACTTTTTTAATTTAAAATGGTCTTCAAATTTATTTTTAACAGACATTTTAAAAGAGCTCTCCTTAAATGTGACTTTTCATGTTAGGTTGAATGAAACTTTTGTTTTGATCAAAACCAGTATTTTAAAAATGTCTGAACTACCAGTAAATCAAAAAAATCAAGTATTTGCCCAACTGGACTTAAACTAAAACCTAAAAATGTTGCATCTTTTGGAATAAATTACAGAAGTTTGTTCTGCCCCTGGAAAAAGCAAAATCTTAAATGAACCACAGATAGCACACTTGAACTGTATTGTTGTGTGTAAAACATCCTAACTGATTCTCAAAGTGAAATTCACTGGTATTTGGGCACCTAACCTCTTTAGGGTTCTTTGAAGAAGTGTTTAATGCCACCACCTTTCTATTACTCGTACGTACGTGTGTGTGTGTGTGTGTGTGTTCATGGAAGCAATGCTCAAATCAAATGAGGCTGTATGACAGGGGTCAGCAAACTTTCTGAGGCAGTGTGTCAAAATTTGACCTTTTGACCTCTATTTATGGTTCACGTTCTGGTGATACTTTTAAAAGTCAGTAATAGTCCTACTTACAACAGCTTCATTAATAAATAAATTAAGATGCATAGCTTTACAGTTTTTTAGGTGGCAGTTGGTAGCATTAGCTGGTCTTTTGTTAATCCACAGGTGGCATGGCTTTGAGCAGGCTCCTGGATGCATGGGGCAGGTGGGGTGGGGCTGATTTCCCACATTATTAGGAAATCAGAAATTGGCTCACATACCACTCTTGGCACCCGTGCCATGCACTGCTGACCCTTGCTCTTTGAGAACTGCTTTTCACCTCTTGGGCATCTAATTAAAATGTAGTACAGAACACTGGTGACCAAAACTCCTCACCATCTAAAGGTGGATTGATGGCCTATGGAAATGAACTGGTAGCCTGGGGCCAGTTTCTAATGGATAGGTAGGTATACACCATCACAACTGGTATTCTGATTGGCAATCTCAGCACAGAGAAAATAACTGGATAGGCATGTAGGTCTGGAAGTGGTGCTTCTGGAAAATGGCTGAGTCGTTCATGTTAGAATGACAGTGTCAGGGAAGGTTACGTTGAAGCTTAGTACTGAATTAAGTGCTGCTGATGTTTTCTGTTTTACTTTTCTGGAGAAATATTTTTTAAACCCATCAGTTGAAAAAGACTGTTCTAAAATAAAGGCAAAATAGGTTTATTTGTATCTCCAAAACCATTTTTGTGAGTGTTCTTCTGATGGAAAGGTGCCAATATTATAATTAGTAGCACAGTTCTTTAAATGGGTAGGTTCAGAAATCTAAATTGAAGATTTTCAAATGAGCAGTTAGAAAAGAGAATTTAGAATAATAGTAAGAAAAATGCTGGCTATGAAAAAGCTTCTCAAGCCCAGCGTGATGAACAGGAGGCACTTACAAACATGACCACATGTTGTTTTTTGTGTTAATGCTTTTTTTTTTTTTAAACGGAGGGGGGGATAAAAGCCCACATAAGTTGTTAACATCTTGTGCAGTTGGCTCTGGCCCTTGAACTATTGACTGACGGTAGAAAACATGGAAGGAAACTATCTTTTGCTATGGAAGGGACATTTAACAGAGTATTCAATTTGTTTTCCTCAGCAAATTTGGGTTTATGATGGTGTTCACACAAGGGACACTCTGGATACATTTCACACCATTGTAAAGATTCATTAAGCTCCACCAGTCCAGTACTGACAGAACCTTGGGAGCCTGCCAACAGCCACCGCTGTTTTCAGCAGCAGTATCATAAATCTGCCCCGAGTGGGAGTTCATCTATGCTAGGGAACCCAGACTGACCATTGATAGACCTGAATCAAAGTTAACAAAGGGGGGAAATAAACCACAAAGCCCCTTAGACCTCAGTAGTCTTAGCAGTTACTTACCCATTGAACAGGCCCCTTTACCAGGAGTTTGTCGTTTATAGCAATAAACAGAAGGATCATAAGGCAGGGGCTCACTCGTGCATTAGAAAATTCCGCATGCGCTAAATAAGGAGCCGTCACAGTTCTTTAATATTTAGACATTGCCCCTGAACCTGAAATTCTACTCCAAGACCAGTGAGAGGTATGCCAGAATAAGTAGGTATTCAGCCTCCTCACTCATGTTCACTTCCAGTACATGGCCTGGCAGGAACTTGAGATAAATTTTTATTGGTGATATTTGGATGGTTTGGGGGATTTTTCCTCATAGGATACAGTGACCAAATGGCATGACTCCAAAATATGTTGACAGTGACTGGCATTTGTTTTTGCCTTTTGTTAGAGCCTTTGTAGGAAAAAGGTCTTCCTCCACTCTCAACTGGAGTGGCATCTACATCACAGGCTCACATCATAGTTGGTACTGAATAGAAAGAAGGGGTGACTGAGCCTAGTGGTTGAACCTCTCATGGGGTGGGTTTTCTCAAAACACAGTTGAACCATGTAACATGGAGAAACTTGCAGTATCTCTGCCCTGTGCTGCACCTGTAGATAAGCACATCATTAAGCTCAATGGCTAACATCCTAAAAATACAGGGATCTCATTATTTTTATGAGAAATCTATACATATCTCCTCCCTGCTCCCCCCGCCCCCAAAAAAGACCTCCCTCAGTACTTATCTGTTTGTCTAAAATCCTATAAAAGCTGTGCATCTTCTACAAGTTAACTTTGAATAAAGCTCAAAGAGCGCTCATATTTAATTAGCAGAAAAATAGAAAATAAATAAGATTGGACAGATGAGGTGGAGACAGAGCTATTTTCTCAGTTTTTGAGTGAAGGAGGAGGAGAGACAGAGCAGTACTGGTTGAACCTCTAAAATCTGTGACTCTCTGGTCCAGCAACATCCATGTCTGGTACAACCATGCACATTCCTGGATCAGAGAGCCACGGAGCCCTTTGGTGGTTCAGAGATGAGGGATACAAGCATCTGGCTGTGGCTCCCAGGCCCTGCAGCTGCCTCTTCCCTAGCTTCGGCTGCAGTCTGCCCTGCGGGGATTGACCTCTCCTGGTCCGGGACTGCTCAGGCCCCAGGTTGCTGGACCAGGGAGGTGGAACTGTAGCTGGAAAATTTCTCATGACCAAGGACTTGTGATTGTGTTTATATTTTGAGAGGTAGCGTAGTACAGTTTTGTGTACAGTTTTGTTCACGGGTGGTGCCAATAAATAGAAAAGCTTAATTTCTAGAAGGAGTTCAGAAAGTGGACGCTAATATTATTATTAGAGAGGTAGCCGTGTTAGTCTGTATCTTCGAGAACAACAAGAAATCCTGTGGCACCTTATAAACTAATAGATATTTTGGAGAATAAACTTTGGTAGGCAAAGACCCACTTTGTCAGATGCATGAGTGGCTGCTCATGCATCTGACGAAGCAGGTCTTTGCCCACAAAAGCTTATGCTCCAAAATAACTAAGATTATTAAAACAGAAGAAATTTATACTTTTTATTTTTCAGTAACAATGAGCCCAAATGGTTAAAAAAAGAGAAAAAAAAACAGACTTTACGAAGTTTTTTAAATGGTGAAATCATTACAAACCTGAACTCCTTCTTTTTGCTTTCCCACCTATCCCCAAGTTCCAACTCTACTCTGGGTCAGCTCTATAGACAGAAGTCTGGTTTCAACTTCTATTTTACAATGAAATATGCACAGAGGAATGGAACAGATGTTTTTAATGCACAGGTTTGCTAATATGGGTCTAAAACTGATCTTCCTCTGAGCCAGAGGGCATTTGGATTTGATGATCTGTTTTGGCATGCTCTGAAGAGCACACCGGTCAATGCAATTTTAGACATGGAGCTGAACTTCCCCCAAAGTTCAGATCAGCTTTGGGTCTGGTGTTTCTGGTTCAGGAACACACACACCTTTTACCCTTCAGCCAGCAAGGACTTGGAAAATTGTGCTGGATTTAGGGCAGCAAACTGATCTACGCTCTGTTTGTTCTGAACTGGACAATGCCATTTCTGAGAACAGTGGCTTCTGGCCAGTCTAACCCAATACGAAGTTTAGGGTTGCTATCACTGACACAAACTCCAGCCAAGCTTCTGGCTGTTGTTATTTTTCCCTGTCTAACAAAGTTACCCCCCTCAACCCACCCCTCATCTGTGTTCCATCCAAACCAGTTAGCCCCATCCTATCTTTGCTTGTATCATTGCCAGCAGAGAGGGATGAGCTGTTTTTTTTAATTGAGTTGAGTTCTACATTAGGGCGTTAAAGTTTAAACCCCTTTTAATATAGTTTCCCAAATAAGAAGGGAGAAAGTTCAATGTGGTGGGGTTATGAGATAAGCTCTAATGCAGCTGAACTGATGCCACATGCCTCCTAAGTGACCCTAGTAAGATGGAAAGTCTAAGAACTGAAGTGATGCTTTAGAAAAGTAAAACTAAGTGTTTTGCTGGCATACTAAACTATATTTCTTTAGGATGAACACCATATTTTTCATGGAGGCAACAGTATGGTCCAATATTGAAAATTGATCAGATAAAAAGTGCTCTTGAGTTCTATCTTTACTTGTGACATTTACTTGCTGTACAACTGAACAAGTCTTCTGTGCCTTTGTTAACCCATCTGCACAATTGGTACGTGCCCGTCTCAACAATATAGTGAGGCTTAGTTAATCAATTAACTTATTGTTTATCAGAAGCTCCAAAAATTCAATCTTAAAGATGATATGCAAATACAAAGTATTTTATTATGGGAATTTTCTTCAGCTTAACTTAAATTTTAGTTTAATTTTTCACATAGATTCTTTCTTTTAATGATCATAAATGATCTAGAGAAAGGGATGAGTAGTGTGGTGGTAAAGTTTGTGGACGATACTAAACTGTTCAAAATAGTCAAGACAAAAGCAGACTGAAGAACTTTGAAAAGATCTCACCAAACTGAGTGATTGGGCAACAAAATGGCAAATGAAATTTAATGTGGATAAGTGTAAAGTAATGCACATTGACAAAAATAACCCTCAGTATACATGCAATATGATGGGGGCTAATTTAGCTACAACTAATCAGGAAAGAGATCTTGGTGTTATTGTGGATAGTTCTCTGAAAACATCCACACAGTGTGCCACGGCAGTCAAAAAAGCAAATAGGAGGTTAGGAATTATTAAATAAGTGATAGAAAATAAGACAAAGAATATCTTACTGCCCTTATATTAAAACTATGGAATGCCCTCATCTTGAATACTACGTACAGATGTGCTCGCCTCACCTCAAAGATATTTTGGCATTAGAAAAGGGCCACTAAAAGGATTATGGGTTTGGAATGGGTCCCATATGAGGAGAGGCTAAAGGGACTGGGACTTTTCAGTTTAGAAAAGAGGAGACGGAGGAGGGACATGATAGAGATATATAAAGTCATGAGTAGTGGAGAGGGTGAATAAAGAAAAGTTATTTACTTGTTCCCATAATGCAAGAACTAGAGGACACTAAATGAAATTAATGGGTAGCAGGTTTAAAACTAGTAAAAGAAAGTTCTTTTTCACACAGCACACGGTCAGCCTGTGGAACTCTTTGCCAGAGGAGGCTGAAAAGGCTAGGACTATAAGAGAGCTCAAAAAAGAGCTAGATAGGTTAGGTCCATAAAAGACTACTAGCCAGGGGTTAGGAATGGTGTCCCTGGCCTCTGTTTGTCAGAGGCTAGAGATAGATGGCAGGAGACAAGTCACTTGATCATTATCTTCAGTCCACCACCATCTGGGGCACCTGGCACTGGCCACTGTTGGGAGAGGAGATACTAGGCTAGACGGATCTTTGGTCTGACCCAGTAATGGCCATTCTTATGTTCTTAATGGCACACAAAACATTTCATTAAGGAGGAGGAGGAGATGCAGGAATATGAACAGTGGTATTCCTCTGAGCTTTTTAGAATTAATTGAGAATGGTTAATGGTCAACACATGACATAAACTGAGAAGCCCTGACATAGACTATTCATAAATTTACAGAGGCAAAAAGGGCCAGTCAGAGAAGATGCAGAACACAGTGAGGATTCAGATCTAGCTCGTTACTTATCAGTAATATCTAGTGTTTTTTCTTTAAAAAAAAAAAGAGAGGTGGTGGCATGCCCCGCCCCTCCCCCGGCCCAATACCCAACACCTCCTCTAACATGCGGGGGTTCAAACCACCCTGAAGTGACTTAGCTGCCCCACATGGGGCCCAAGCTTCCCCTCAGCTGCTTAACTGCCCCCTGGCAGGACCCAAACCACCCCGGTGTGGCTTAAGTGCCCCCTAGCAGGGCCCAATTTGCCTCCAGGCAGATTAGCCCTCCCATGCATGTCCCAATCCCCACCCTCCACACACAAAGGGCATTAGCTGTCCCCCACTTCTCACCCTCTCCCAGCTCCATGCCTGCACCAGCCACCCCACCTGCACCAGCCCCAGCCCAACCACCCACCTAAGTGAGGTGGGTGCTGGCATCTGCATCCCAGCAGGGCAGCAGGTGGAGGCAGGAAATGAGCAGGGAGTCACAAATGGTTCTTTAAAGAGACACGTGTGGTTCAGAGCTGCCCCACTGCCTTTTAAAAATGGCAGCACGGGGGGTGGGGGGAGGGGAAAAGGTGCTGGAACACAGTTTTGCCAGAAAAATAGCCCTGCTCATATCAATGGAGTTGTAAGTTGACCTAACAACCTTCTCCTTCAGTCACCTGAGCTAGACTTTAAAGTCCTGTCTTCTCTTCTGCAGTATGGTTGCCCATGCTTTTTTAGTGTTGGTATGTGCCATTTTGGGATTGCCTGGGGGTGGATGGTGGAGAGCTGGCTGAGTACTGGCTCCTCCTTTGTTTAAAAAAAAAAGGGGGGGGCACTGATGGTCACTCAAGGCCTGCAAGGTTCCAAGCATTCCCTCTGAAGTCAGTACTTGAGGGTGCTTGGCAGTACCAACAACTTGTGAATAATTTTATGGCATGCTTCCTGTGTCATCCTGTGGGGCCGGGGAAAGGGGAATGACTGACCAGTTAATACTGTGCACTTCGTAAATCTTCTCTCATTTTAAGTAGTGTAACTCTTCTCCTTTCCAGGCTCAATAATCCCTTTTAGAAAGTGGATTATTCTGCCTTCAGACTATGGCCTGATTCTCTACTCTGATAGCCATTTCAGCAGATACTGTTTCCATTTTTAGCGGACGAGCAAAGACGTTACATAGATTGCTCTTTCTGAAGTCAGTAGGATCTTAAGGAAGTTCTGGTGCTCTGGACATAGGTCCTCTGTAACACTTAGACTGCTGATGGAACTGAAATTACCTACTGACTGCTTTCATTTACTTGCACTTACCATGTATTAAATTTAGTGTTTGTCCATTAACTACCTCTATCTGTGATGTAAGTACACAAGGCCAGACTCTCCATCGGATAAATTTTTGGATGCATAGGTGAGGTTCAACTGATGGCATTATGAACATGTCAAGAACACTACGGGATAGATAGTGCGGATGGTAAGCAGAATGCCCTTCCTGCAAGTATTCATAAGAGGAAGAGAAAATTGCAAGAGTCCTACAGGAATGCCATAACTACTGTTTCACAGCAGGTACTTATAGCAAGCTACTTAAAGGAACACATGAAAGTTGAAGTCAAAATCTATTAATCTGCAGCCAAGTTCTACTGAACTTTTAAGGAACCTTAACCAGCTCCCAATTTTTTGTTTTTTTAAACTGCTGTAGGGTGAGTGCTATGTTCTGGGTACCTTTTCTTTGAAGCTACATTCCTGTTAATCATAAACCTCTCCTCTTTATCAAAACAAAAAGCAGTCAAGTAGCACTTTAAAGACTAGCAAAATAGTTTATTAGGTGAGCTTTCGTGGGACAGACCCACTTCTTCAGACCATAGCCAGACCAGAACAGACTCAATATTTAAGGCACAGAGAACCAAAAACAGTAAGCAAGGAGGACAAATCAGAAAAAGATAATCAAGGTGAGCAAATCAGAGAGTGGAGGGGGTGGGGGGAAGGTCAAGAATTAGATTGAGCCAAGTATGCAGATGAGCCCCTACAGTGACTCAGAAAGTTCCCATCACAATTTAAACCATGTGTTAATGTGCCGAATTTGAATATAAAAGCCTGCTCGGCTGTTTCTCTTTCCAGAACGGTGCGATAATACTTCTTCAGTAACACACGTACCTTTAGGTCATTGACAGAATGCCCCATTCCATTAAAATGTTGACTGACTGGTTTGTGGATCTGGAGTGTTTTGATGTCTGTTTTGTGCCCATTGACCCTTTGTCTAAGGGAGTTAGAAGTCTGTCCAATATACAAAGCATCTGGGCATTGTTGGCACATGATGGCATATATGATGTTAGTAGAGGAGCATGAGAAAGTGCCCGTGATTCTGTGAGTAACCTGGTTAGGTCCAGTGATGGTATTTCCTAACCAGGTTACTCACAGAATCACGGGCACTTTCTCATGCTCCTCTACTAACATCATATATGCCATCATGTGCCAACAATGCCCAGATGCTTTGTATATTGGACAGACTTCTAACTCCCTTAGACAAAGGGTCAATGGGCACAAAACAGACATCAAAACACTCCAGATCCACAAACCAGTCAGTCAACATTTTAATGGAATGGGGCATTCTGTCAATGACCTAAAGGTACGTGTGTTACTGAAGAAGTATTATCGCACCGTTCTGGAAAAAGAAACAGCCGAGCTGGCTTTTATATTCAAATTTGGCATATTAACACATGGTTTAAATTGTGATGGGAACTTTCTGAGTCACTGTAGGGGCTCATCTGCATACTTGGCTCAATCTAATTCTTGACCTTCCCCCCACCCCCTCCACTCTCTGATTTGCTCACCTTGATTATCTTTTTCTGATTTGTCCTCCTTGCTTACTGTTTTTGGTTCTCTGTGCCTTAAATATTGCGTCTGTTCTGGTCTGGCTATGGTCTGAAGAAGTGGATCTGTCCCACGAAAGCTCACCTAATAAACTATTTTGCTAGTCTTTAAAGTGCTACTTGACTGCTTTTTGTTTTGATAGTGTATAGACTAGCACGGCTTCCTCTCTGTTACTACTCTCCTCTTTATGTTCATCTTCCCTTCCAACAGGATTAACAGGGAATAATGGAGCTAATGTTGCTAACAGTTTGTTCAGCAAGAGAGAAACAGTATATCATGGCAAATGATTACTTGCCAGTCACTCTAGGGAACTCATCTATTAGCCTTTTACAAGGCTCAAGCCCACTCCTCTGTGGGATGCCATTAATCTTCTGAAATATGCTTTCCTGTAATCCTCTTTAAGCAAAGCTGTGTACGTTTCTTTGTAGCTGCTTCTCCAAGGCTGCTCTGAGAGCGATATCTTTCTTTGAATGGATGGGGTTTATGTTCTTGGTTGGTAACTCTTTCTCCCCTAATCTTCTTTTCCACCCATACTTGTCCTCACCTCTCTAACTGATCTTCTCATCACTGTTTAAAATGCTGGACCAGATTCTAAATGTGTTTGAGACAGCAGTGGTAAGAATATCTGTAAAAAACTGTCAGCCTTTCCAGAGGGACCGTGTTTTCCCTTCCATGCTTGTGGTAGCCAGCTGCTGACGTCTAAAGACGGACTTTAAAGTCAGTTTATCTGTCTGAAGCAGAGATGACACTGTTTTAACTATCCAGTGTCCATTGTGATCTCCAGGCATTACAACCTGCTGCTGATTTACCTACCCTAGTTGCTAGAACTGTGTGGGCTGTCACCATGTATTCCAGAGACACGCTGGCCCTAGGCTACACAAAGTACACTATAGGGCGGTTAACCACTCAGACTAAAGAAGGGAGATGGGGGACAATGGAATTGCTAGGCCCATGAGCAAGCTGGGGGGTAGCTCTATGGTCCTGGAAGAGGCAGGGCTGGAGGCAGCTAGCCCACAGCACCGCCTGGACCATGCTGTGCACCTCCTACCTTGCCAGCCGCAAACTCTGCCCAGACCCCGCCACCTGGGGCCCTGGCAGCAATTTAAAGGCCCTGGGCAGTAGCAGCTGCCGTAGCTGGGAGGCCTGCACCCTTTTGAATCGCCAGGCACCAGGGCAGCTGTTGGATGGCTTGGGCTAAAGGGACCTCACAAAACTGGGTAATTGGGTAACAAAATGGCAAATGAAATTGTTTTGATAAATGCACAATAATGCACATGGGAAAACGTAATCCCAACTGTATATATAAAATGGGGTCTAAATTAGCTGTTACACTCGGGGAAGAGATCTTGAAGTCACTGTGGAGGGTTCTCTGAAACCATCCACTCCATGGACAGTCAACAGAATGTTGGGGATAATTAAGAAATTGGATAGGTAATGAGACAGAATGTAGCCTATTACCTCAGTGTAAATCCCTGGTAAACCTACATCTTGAATACTGCATGAAGATGTGGTTGCCCATTCTCAAAGAAGATCCATGGGAATAGGAAAAGGTTCAGAAAAGGACAACAAAAATTATTAGGGGTATAGATTGGAATGGCTTCCATACGAGGAGAGCGAAGACTACAGTTTTCAGTTTGAAAAAGAGATGACTAAGGTGTGATATGATAAAGGTTTATAATACCTTAACTGGTGTAGAGAAAGTAAATAAAGTGTTATTTACTCCTTCTCATAACACAAGAACTAAGGCTCATCAAATGGAATTAATAGGCAGCATGTTTAAAACAAACACAAGGAAGTATTTGTTTCCATAGTACAGAGCCAACCTGTGGAACTCCTTGCCAGAGGATGTTGTGAAGTCCAAGACCTTAACAGGATTTAAAAAAAGAACTGGATAAATTCATGGAGGATAGGTCCACCAATAGTTATTAGCCAGAATGGGCCGGTATGGTGTCTCTAGACTCTTTGCCAGAAGCTGAACTAGGCAATGGGAGGGATCACTTGATGAGTTAACATGTTCAGTTTATTCCCTCTGTGTAACTTGGCATTGGCCACGTGGCTGTATGGACCTTTGGTCTGACCCTGTATGGCTGGTAGGTGCTGTTGTGGGAGTGCATGGTTTGGGTTCCACAAAAAGTAGCTATGGTTTCTTAGAATGTCATTTTTCCCTTGACCTTATTAAGCAAGGCCCCTCTACTTTCACAGCTGAGAGCACCTGGAGGGAGGTGGCTCTTAACTATGAATGGCAGATGGGTGATGGAGAATCCCAGAGTGAGCATGCAGACGGTCCCTTTTTTGACTGAGAGTGAAGAAGAGGGGAAAGCTAGTTTGGGTCTTTTGGGATTGAGGAGAACTAGTATTTAGGACACACTGGCTTGGCTGCAAAGTGCCTTTTCAGGTAAACACCTGTGGTGGCTATCATGGCCATATAGCTATATTACTGTTACCAAGAGAGTAGAAAAATGGTGGCATGTGCTGGTGGTAGGAAAGCTGAGATGCAGTTAGTTGTCAAAGAATGAGGTCGTTGACTCCTATCACAATGGAAGATATGCACAAGGACAAAAAATCAGATGGCAGCCTTGTGAAAGATATGGCCTGGGCCCTGCTGGTTGTACCTGATGTCTCAGGAGGATGGTAGTTACTGAAAGCAACAGTTCATGTTTAGTGCAAGATACTCAGATAAAAACTTCCCATCCATCATTAAATAAACCTCTGACTTGACTTATAAAAACCAATCCCAGCTAGGTACCACTGCAGGACAGGTTTTACTGCAGTTGATTGCTCTGTGAATGCAGTGTAACATGAAACAAAAGAGCATTGGCCACAATTTCTTATGCCTGTTTTTTTTTACAGTAGAGCTGGTCAGGCATTGGGAAATTGAAATGCCTTTGTCCCAAATCAGAATGGAGAGTTGCAATACCAATTTTTTCACTGAATGATAAAATTAGTAAAACTTCCATTTGGATGCATAGAAAATTTTTGTTTTGGCTAGTCTGTTAAACTGTGTGTGCATGAGCTCCCACAGTGCCTTGTTTGCCACTCTCCTCCATGAGTCGGGGAGCCCCAGGAAGTACTGAGTAAATTACGCAGAGGAGAGCCAGGCCAGATTACATCCTTCATAATCCAGGGAGTACAGTCTAGAGAGGAGAGCAAAGACATAAGGGACCCTAGCTACAGCTCCCAGGAAACAGTGTCACCAGCAGAGAGACATTAACGGATCTGAAATAAGTTAGTTTTGATTTGACAAACCAGGATGTTTGATTTTGGGATAATCCAACCTAAAAATAAAGGATTTAATTCAAATTTTCAAGGCATTCCTTTTCAATGGAAAATGCTAACAGAACATTCCATACCAGTGCGAACTTTACATTTGATTTAAAAATGTGCATATTACCTTAACGTAACGTGCAGGTTTTAAAACAAGGTCAGGTAGCATATCTCTTGTGCAAGTATGTGATAACACTGTTCTCACAGGAGCCTACAGTTGTTATAGGTACTCGACAAATGAGGTCAGCCAGTTTCTGTCCTAAAAGCTGGGGATATAACACAAACTTATGAATGCGATAAGTGAGTAGCCCCAAATATATAACTTGATTCCCAGGCTCTCTCTGAAATGTTAAGTGTTGGTGGGAATAGGGGGCCTAGTTGAATATTTATGTACTGCTGTGATCTTAGAGAGTCTACAAACACTAAACCATTACCTTGAGATGCAAATAATGGGTATCCATTTAAAATCTCTGGTGACCTTAAACCAGGGGTGTGCAAAGTGGGGGGTGACATTTTGTAAGGGGGGCGTGCAGCATGATCAGCTCTCCCCCAGCTTCTGCTGCCACCTCAGCCCTCTTTCTCCCGCATGGCTCCTGTGTTACCAAGGGAACCCCCCACCCCACTGCTGAACCAATCAGCATTCACAGAGGACCTGAGTCAAGTGGCCGGACAGTCAGCAAGTTCCTGAACTGAAGAGATACTCTGCTGGGGTCCTCTCCCTGAGCACCCTTCCATCTTCCCTCACGTCCCCCTTCCCTTCCTGTGGTCTTCCCACAGGTTGGGGGGACCCAGCTAATTGCAGGGCTAAAAAGGGGAGCACAACCTAAAAAAGTTAGCTCACCCCGGCTTAAACTAAGATCCCATTCAGCTTCACACTCATGCTCGTTTGTTTTATCAGTATTAGTGTTATATAATTCTTTGTGTGTGTATTTATATATGTAAAAACATTATTGCTAGTGCAACTTGGACTAAAGCTATGGCTGCCTTTCCCAGGATTCTGGATCTAAATTTGAGCTACCTTTGCTCTATCAAAACAAAACAGTAGTCATGTAGCACTTTAAAGACTAACAAAATAATTTATTAGGTGCTGCGCTTTCAGGGGGCAGACCCACTTCAGATCTGGAGATAGCAGAAAGGGCATGATGGTTGTCTAACACCAAGATGCAAAAAAAAAAAAAAAGAAATTGAAATACAAGTCAGATATATAGGACAGAAGTGAGTGGGAAGAGGGGAGAGAATTACTAAGGTTGTGTCTACACTTGCATGCCTCTTTACACTTGCATTCCTCTTTTGAAAGAGGCATGCAAAGAACGTGCAGATTTACATATTCAATCTTTTGTGGGAAGAAGGGTTCTTTCAAAATGATATGCAAATGAAGTGTCATATGTAAATCTGCACATCATTTGCACGCCTCTTTTGAAAGAGGAATGCAAGTGTAGACACAGCCTGAGATCACTAGGTATATCAAAGGTCTTTGTAACACGAGGTAATTGCTGTCTCTGTTAAGACCAAGTATCACATCTGAGCATAAACTGCAGTTCAGTTGTCTCCCTTTGTAATCTGCTGTTAGTCTCTTTGTTCTAAGATGCATATTCTCAGGTGTACAAACTAACATTGCTACCTCTGTTACTATTCAACAGCTGTGTCTACACATGCATTCCTCTTTCAAAAGAGGCAAGCAAATGAGGGAAAATGCAAATGAGTGCAGATTTAAATATCTGCACCTCATTTGCATATTATTTGAAATAGCTTCTTTCGAAAGAAGAAAACCAGTGTAAAGACTGCTCTTTCGAAAGTAAACCCCATCTTCGAAAGAATCCTTCTTCGCTTTTTTATGGGAAGAAGGATTCTTTTGAAGATGGGGTTTACTTTTGAAAGAACAGTCTCTACAGTGGTTTTCTTCTTTCAAAAGCAGCTATTTCAAAATAACATGCAAATGGAGTGCCAGATGTAAATCTGCACCTTATCTGCATTTTCAATTTCCCTCATTTGCATGCCTCTTTCAAAAGAGGAATGCAAGTGTAGACAGAGTCAACCTGCTTTGCTCTGTCGAGTTCACCTCATGATTGAAGCATAAATGTACCGTTTGCCTTTGAATTTGTTAGTCTGATTTTTGTAGAGGAAGTTGGCCTTTTCCTAAGACAGAATTTTACAGTGTAGCAAACACTGATCTTTCATGGACAAACCAATTCTCACCTGACTTTTACTAGTGTAAGTTAGGAGAAATGCTACAGCAGTGTCTGGAATTGCCATTATAAAAGCTACTCTTGATTACACTAGAGAGAGACCAGAGTGGGGCCTGGGTAGCTGCTTTTTTGGTAGTGTCTGTGTTTTAATTAAAATTGTCATTCAGACTGGAAAAAATAAGCTAGTCTGCGTGGGACAATATCATATTCTCACAGTATTTCATATATGTGGACCATACTATACTAGTTAGTACACTTTACCCAGAAATTAGTTTCTAAACAACATATTTTGTTAGTAAATTTCTATGTTGATAATGTTTTTAAAGTAATATGGTGTAAAATAACAGGTTATTTACAAGGTTGCAGAGTCACAACCTCAGAACTTTTATCGCCAACTCCCAACCTTTGATAGCCAATTCAGTTGTTGCATTACAAAAAACAAACTACTCCTGTTTAAGTGAAGTTTATTTTGAGGAAGCTATAAGAGAAGCATTGGCTCTAGAACATGTTGAAAATTTTCTGAAAAGCACCAGTTTTGCCTGAAAACAGACTTGTCTAAACTGAATTGTCTGTGAAACCACGCTGGGTTTTCATGAGCATTACATGAGAAAGGGTTCAGATGGAAACCTGCCTACCAGGCTAATTAGGGTCCTGGGCCTGTACCAAGTTTTGTCAAGCTCATATTCCATAGGTGAAATGTTGATGCTTTGGTCTGAGCCAGGGTTCTCAGGGATTTATGCTTCCTTCTGCTGAGCCGAGAAACGGGCTATCAGCCTGGATAGCCTGGGCTGCACTTCTAGGTTGCCAGGCTTGGGCACAGAACCATCATATGCATCACCCTAGGTAAAGACACCAGAGTTGCTACACATTGGTGCAGACTAGCCATCTGTACTGCCTGCCTTCTGAACAGTGGAGCCAGAAGCCCATGGACAGGTTCCCCCAGGGTTGCAGCCCTTAAGAGCTCCAGCAGCTGCTAAGATAGACATTCCTGTCACTTTCACGCCTGCTCTCGAATAGGACTGAATAGCTGTATGAAATTGATAAGCAGCTCAAGTGCAGTTGCCCCAGCATAGTCTGGGCAACATATTTTGTTGCAGAAACACTATGCCTTGGTGTGAGACCCTTGTGGGGCTTTCTGGTTTGTCAGGCATTTCAAAAAAATGTTGGTCTATTTTGAAATGTCTCATGTGTTGGAAATATGAGTCTCGATTGTGCTTTATTTTCTCCCTTCCGCAGCTGCAGGAGCAATAGGGACACTACTAGTTTTCTTTTGGTGGATTGAAGATTATGTTCTCCTGGCATTTGGACATAGGTTAGGAGGCTGAAGAGCAGGCTCTAACATCCTGATGGACTGAAATCTGAGTTTTTATTTCATAGCTCCTCAATATGATGTGTCTGTGTAAATAATAAGAAACAAAAGCTAGTCAGTTTGTCTTTTCATGGGATAAGGAAAGTTATGAACTCATCCAACATAATACTTTTTTCTCTGATTTCTCACAAACCACAAATCCCCAACAGGTTCTGTACGCTTTCCAGGCTAATAGTCTGTGGGGCCACAAATCATTGTGAACTATACTTGGCATTTTTATTAACAAAATTAGTTTAACAGTTCAACCAGGTTTACTAAAAACCTGTTCCAAGTAGTGCAAGTGTTCATGTACAATTCATAAAATAAATGCCTGCACCATTCCATGCCATTATGTCTCCAGATCAGTTTTAAAAATTGGTCAAGATTGGGGGAGGGAGGAGAGAATACATTAGACAAATTCTTGAAACAAAAATTTATTGCAGTGAAAATAAGAGCATTATATACAAAAAAATATATAGTAGTCCTGTATGTACAGTGAAACAGCACATGCTCAGTGGGACCAGGAGCTCTTCTAGGCTAGTGCTTATGGATGAGAATACTAGACTAGTGTTTAGGGCTGTAAGATTCAGTTCCTTATGCAGGGGTGGGCAATAAAACAGTGCCTGATGGCCAGGGTTAGCCCCTGGTGGGCCACTGCAATTACCGGTGATTACAGCACCCATTGGCTGCTAATTGCCATTCCCAGTCAATGGGAGTTTGCATGGTTACATAAGTCTCTGTAGTACAATTAAGTCCTTGGTTAATTTCATAATCATAGGTGACAAAATAATTGTACAGTAAATGCATTCTTTAACCTATAGAAGCGTGAATAAAAATGGTCTAAATTTAAAAACTCCAGGTTGATACAGTAACTTCATACTCTAGAAGAGTTCTGTAAAGATTTGGGGGAGGCAGGGTTAGCCTTGGTTTGCTCCAAATCAGCAGTTGAAAACACACTTATTTTTGTATTTCTTATGGTGGGAACCATTAAATACTGCATCCCCTCTCCAAGAATTCCCCTTACGAGACATGCACTTTGTCATGAGAGCTGCAAGCTAAATACGATGCAGTATTTGCTTGCTTATTTGTTTTAATTTATGAGCAACAGAAAAGGGAGTACATCAGCCAGCCATACATAAAAAAATTCTCTAGCTAGATAAACATAACAGTTTGTCTGGCATTATTGGGCCATATCAAAATAATGCTATTGTCACTTGAGCAAAGCCAGGCTCATCCTACAAACCTCGCCTGCAACCCCAATATTTCCCTCTCCTCCACTAATACTTTACTTCTGAAACCTCTAAACAGCCACAGTAAGGGGGGAAAATAACACCACAGTAACTTTTAAAAATCTGTATTTCATTTTCACTTTCTTTGTATGCCAAGCAAAAACTCTTAATGGAATGAGAATGTATCTGTACAAACTTTTCAACTTCAACTCAGGAAACTTATTTCCCTGATTAAAATAAGTGAATTTAATGACCACCGGTCACCTTCATAACCGCATTCAGAAAAGTCAGAGATAGTGAGAAACAATCCTACAGTTAACCATTCATTTAGAAAATACCTTTATCCAACCAACAATGTTTTAAGATCCATATAACAAAGACTATAAATAACTTTGCAGTTATGTCTGTGCCCTGTTACTTGGGCAGAAGGTCATATCTTCTTCCACTAGACTTCTCATGGTTTCACATTTTTAAAGCAGTTTCCTGAAATGAAGAAAACAGGCAAGTAGTGATTGTTAGTCCATAGATTTTGCTTATAAAAAGGGTTGCCCTATTACTTTTTAACAGTGGGAAATTTAAGGTACTGAGGGAATTGGCAGACGTCATTGCCGAGCCTTTGGACATTATCTTCAAAGACTCTTGGAGATTGGGAGACATTCCAGATGATTGGAAGAAGGCAAATGTAGTGCCCATCTTTAAAAAAGGAAAGGAGGACAATCCAGGGTACTATAGACAGGTCAGCCTTACTGCAGTATCTGGAAAAATAATAGAGGGGATCTTCAAGGAATCCATTTTGGAGCACTTGGAAGAGGGGGAAGTGATCAAAAGTAGTCAATGTGGATTCACCAAGGGCAAGTCGTGCCTGACCAAACTGATTAGCTTCTATGATGAGGTAACTGGCTCTGTGGACATGGGTAAGTCAGTGGATGTGATATACCTTGATTTCAGCAAAGCTTTTGATACAGTCTCTCACAACATTCTTGCCCATAAGTTAAGGAAGTATGGATCGGATACATGGACTATAAAATGGATAGAAAGCTGGCTTGATGGTTGGCCCCAATGGGTAGTGGTCAGTGGCTCAATATTTGGATTGCAGTTGGTTTCAAGGGGCGTGCCCTAAGGCTCAGTTTTGTTCAACCTCTTTATTAATGACCCGGAGGAGGGACTGGATTGCACTCTCAGCAAGTTTGCAGATGACACCAAGCTAGGGGGAGAGGTAGATATGTAGGAGCGTAGCGATAGGATCCAGAGTGACCTGGATAAATTGGAGGATTGGTGCAAAAGAAACCTGATGCAGTTCAACAAGAAGTGTAGAGTCCTGCACTTGGGACAGAAGAATCCCAGGCATTGTTATAGGCTGGGGATGGACAGGCTAAGCGGCAGTACAGCAGAAAGGGACCTAGGGATTACAGCAGATGAAAGGCTGGATATGAGTAAACAGTGTGCCCTTATAGTCAAGAAGGTCAACAGCATTTTGCATTGCATTAGGAGGAGGATTTTGAGCAGATCTAGAGAACTTGTTGTTGCACTCTATTTGGCACTGGTGAGGCCACATCTGGAGTATTGCATCCAGCTTTGGGCCCCCAGTATAGAAAGGATGTGGATGTGCTGGAGCAGGCTCACCGGAGGGCAATGAAAATGATTAAGGGGCTGGAGCACATGACCTATGAGGAGAGGTTGAGGGGTTTGGGCTTATTTAGTTTGCAGAAGAGAAGAATGAGGGGTGATTTAATAGCAGCCCTCAACTTCCTGAAGCGGGGATCTAAAGAGGATGGAGAGAAACTGTTCTCATTGGTATTAGATAGCAGAACAAGGAGCAATGGTCTGAAGTTACAGAAGGAGAGGAGTAGGTTGGATATTAGGAAAAACTACTTCACCAGGAGGGTGGTGAAGCACTGGAATGTGTTGCTTAGAGAGATGGTGAAATCTCCATCCCTCGAGGTTTTTAAATCCTGGCTTGACATAGTCATGGCTGGGATGTCTTAGTTGGGGTTGAGCCTGGTTGAAGCAGGGGGCCGGACTCAATGACCTTCTGAGGTCCATTCCAGCCCTGTGATTCTATAATGTTCATTTTAAATAAGGGCCCCCAATTATTCTAAATTAAACAAATTACAGCATTTTGCCTCTGAAATCCAAATCTGGTGAAGTCATCGCTGACAAAGCCAAACAGATGGAGCACTGGGTTGAGCACTACTCCGAGCTGTACTCACGCGAGAACGTTGTGGTTGACGCAGCCCTCAATGCCATTGAGCTCCTACCAGTAATGGATGAACTGGATCAAGAACCGACTGTGGATGAACTGAAGAGAGCCATCGACAGCATTGCAGCAGGGAAGGCCCCTGGTCAGGATGGTATACCACCAGAGGTAATCAAATGTGCCGCGGACACACTCCTGGAACCCCTACATGAGCTACTGTGCCTGTGCTGGAAAGAGGGTGAGGTGATGATTTCACCATCTCTCTAGGCAACACATTCCAGTGCTTCACCACCCTCTTGGTGAAGTAGTTTTTCCTAATATCCAACCTACTCCTTTCCTTCTGTAACTTCAGACCGTTGCTCCTTGTTCTGCTATCTAATACCAATGAGAACAGTTTCTCTCCATCCTCTTTAGATCCCCGCTTCAGGAAGTTGAGGGCTGCTATTAAATCACCCCTCATTCTTCTCTTCTGCAAACTAAATAAGCCCAAACCCCTCAGCCTCTCCTCATAGGTCATGTGCTCCAGCCCCTTAATCATTTTCATTGCCCTCCGCTGAGCCTGCTCCAGCACATCCACATCCTTTCTATACTGGGGGCCCAAAGCTGGATGCAAACAGGATATGCGCGATGCTAACGTTGTATAAGAACAAAGGAGACAGAAGCGACTGCAACAACTACTGTGGAATCTCCCTCCTAAGCATCACTGGTAAACTGTTCGCTTGCGTCATCCTTGGCAGACTCCAGAAGATTGCTGAGAGGGTGTACCCCGAATCGCAGTGCGGATTCTGTGCAGAGAGGTCTACTGTTGACATGGTCTTCTCTCTAAGGCAGCTGCAGGAGAAGTGCAGGGAGCAGAGAGAGCCACTCTACATAGCCTTTATCAACTTGACCAAGGCTTTTGACTTGGTCAGCAGGGATGGTCTGTTCAAACTGCTCCACAAGATAGGCTGTGCTCCACGGTTACTCAAGATGATCCAGTCATTCCACGAAGACATGAGAGGAACCATTCAATATGACGGTGCATTATCAGATGCTTTCAGAATCAAGAGCGGCGTCAAACAAGGATGCGTGCTTGCTCCAACATTGTTTGGGGTCTTCTTCGCACTCCTCCTAAAGCATGCCTTTGGATTTTTGACAGAGGGCATCTTGCTGCACACAAGATCTGATGGGAAACTGTTTAACCTTGCAAGGATGAAAGCTAAGTCTAAGGTGCGAGAAGTCCTCATCAGAGACATGTTGTTCGCAGACGGTGCTGCTGTAGTGTCTCACACAGAAGACCAGCTTCAAAAACTGCTGGATCAGTTCTCCAAAGCATGCAAGGACTTTGGGCTTACCATCAGCCTAAAGAAGACGAACGTACTCGGTCAGGATGTTGCTGAATCCCCATCAATCAGCATTGACAACTATACGTTAGAGGTCGTCCACGAGTTCGTTTACCTCGGGTCCACCATCACTGACACCCTGTCGTTGGACACTGAGCTAAACAGGAGGATCGGAAAAGTGGCCACAACTCTGTCCAGACTCAGCAAGAGTGTGTGGAATAACAACAAGCTGTACACTCACACCAAAATGCAAGTCTACAGAGCCTGCATCCTCAGCACCCTCCTTTATGGCAGTGAGACTTGGACCCTGTATGCCCGCCAGGAAAAGAGGCTGAACGTCTTCCACTTGCGCTGCCTCAGGCGCATCCTTGGAATATCATGGAAGGACAGAGTGACCAACACCGCCATCCTCGAGCAAGCTGGAATCCCAACCATGCACACCCTGCCCAGGCAGCATCGACTCCGCTGGCTTGGCCACGTCCACAGGATGAATGATGGAAGGATTCCAAAAGACATCCTGTATGGTGAGCTAGCCTCTGGCAAAAGACCTCCCGGATGCCCCCAGTTGCGTTACAAAGATGTCTGCAAGAGAGACCTCAGAGAGGTAGACATCGAGCTGGACAACTGGGAAGAACTAGCAGACGACCGCAGCAGATGGAGGCAGGGGTTACACAAGGGCCTTCAGAAGGGCGAGTTGAAGATCAGACAGCTAGCAGAGGAGAAGCGAGCGCACAGAAAGCACAATAAGGACTTGCCAGACACCCACTACATCTGCAAGAGATGCAGCAAGGACTGTCACTCTTGTGTGGGTCTTTATAGTCACAATAGACGCTGTAAATGAAGTCCTCAATTGAAACTTTAAAGGGCGCGATCCATAGTCTATGCAGACTGAAGGATGCCTACTACTACTAGCTAACAGATCTTTACTTTCAATTATTCCCCTGAAACACTTGCCAACAATTCAAGAATATTGAATAACTTGTTGTGTTTTAAATATTAAGAAAAGCAGTTAGACTCCTAGGACTTTCTACGTGAATCAGTTCTCTTTATAAGCCTCCTTGTGTGTTGACTTATGAAACAGCTCATTTCATGTCAAACGCCTCTCTGGTACCTACTGACTTCTGTTGCCTGATCTACTTTTATTCAGAGGTGACTTTTTTTTGTGGCTGACAACACCGGGGAGGGACTTAAATCTTGTGTGCCATGCTCCTAAATTCACTAGCCAAGGCTGAACATTTAGTATTTTACCCTGAGACAGCAAGTATATTGGTCTCATCATTCTAAATTAGGAATAAAAACACTTTTTTGAAGCTGCTTGTTTGTTAAGGACTATTCCCCACCAGAAGTCTGTGTTATGCACATACCTCATTGGCTTGTTGCACCCTGCAAGTAGCCCTGGTTATCTGTTTTGAGTATGTTGTTAGTTCAAGAGCCAGCCAATAAAACATGCTCTATTTGTAGTATTAAAAATAATAGATTGCTGGTTACTGAACCGTGTTTGGGAGAAATGTTATAAACATAAACCAGAGCCAGTTGAGCCTAATATAAAGATGGCTTTTGTATTAGGGTATGAGTATCCCTTTTAGTGTTGTAGATTTATAAGACAGTGATTGATTAGAGTAAAGCAAGTAGCTGCTAAGAAAACATTGCAAGAGTTCAATGCCAAAAGTTTGATTAAATCAAACAGGCATAAATATTAGTACTTAGTCATTTCGTGCAGTGTTACATGTAATGTCTATTCACTTTGCTGAAAGCCTTCCTCTTGCCAACATTACTGAGGCAAGAGTCTCACTGCAATGTATAAGAATGTAGCCAGAAAAGAGATATTGGATCGTGTCTTATGAGCTATGCCACTTTGGATGATATACAGATCACCCCCACCCCACCTTTTTAGATGAGGAAACTGGGACAGAAATACGAATTGATATGCCCAAAGCCCCCAGGTACGTCACCATCCAAACTAATTCCCACCTGTCTACCCACTGAATGGTCTGCCTTCTTCAAAAGTAGACAGTCACAGGAAATATAACTAAGAGCACATGGGGAAACTGCCAGAATGTTACTTAGAGAACACAGTTCACTTACATTTGATGTTGTCTGACAAACTCTGCAAACTGTCGATCTTTGGCATAAAGTTCTATAATCCGTATTCTGTCCTGGATTTCCTGTAATACAAGACCCAAAGTAAGTACTGTAATATAATGCTGACAAGTCTTAACTGTAAGGTGGAGTAAAACTGAGCACACTTTATAAATTAAGCATGCACAGAATTTAGTATTAAAATTTTCAAAACACAATACTTTTCTTATTAAAATTGGATGAACTCTAGCAAACTTGCACTAATTTTGAAATAAGTCAAAATAGATTATGAAGATACAAAATCTTTAATCCTCAAAAGAGGATACAGGTTGAACCTCTCTCGCTGGATGAGAGAATTTGCCAGACAACAGGTCAATATTTTCTACCACATTACCAACACTTCCACTGCTTTTGGGGCTCTTAGAAGATATTTAAGGGTAAATTACAGATACATAATAGTGCAGAACACAGAGCCAGGACTGGTGGCTGGAAACAGCATTTATGGGACCATGTGAAACTTGGGCACACCCATAAGTGGTCATCCAGCTAACTAAAAGCAATGCTGGATTATGGAGTTTCCCAGTTGAATGTGCTCTGGATTAGAGGTTCAAACTGTACCTGTATGTGTGGTATGCAAACAGAATAACCAATAAGTGGGGTCTGATTCTCATCTTTACCAGCAACTAATTAGATTTCAGTATAGTGACAGTGAGAGACCAATTATGCCATGGAGTGATAGCGATTACAGGAATGATGACAAAACACTGATATACTACTGAAAATACATCTTAAAAAAACTCTCTATACCTTTTGTCCCTGAACGTATATTATATTAGATATGTTCTTCCAGAAAAGACAAACAGCTCTTTTTAGGGTGTGTATATATTCGTATAGCTGGTCGCCACTACTGGTAATGATGCTAAAAATGGCTGTAGCTTTATAATTTTAAATGCGTGAAAGTCATCTACAGATTTATCAATAGAGAGAAATTAAAATTTAATTTTAACTCAAACATTGAATAGTATGAATTTCAGCTAAAGAGCTCAACCATGAAACAGAATTCCAAGATAGCATCCTTCCTGGGTCCTGCTGTCTCCCACATTTAAGAACTACTGCTGTTACAGGACACCTTTTCAGAGCTGACACCCCTATGTTCATTTCCCCATCTGCACTATAGTAACAGTCATTTGCTCAAGGATAAATTACCAGATTGTTGGCACAGGTGAGACTAGACTCCTCATGTGCAGATTCCCAGACTAGCATTTTAGCCCTTGGATACGTTTTGCCTGTCTGCACATAAATGTGAAAATGGACACTCCCCGCCCCCGCTAACTTGGCTGAAGATTCTGTTAAGACCTAAGCATTTAAAAGCAAGTGTCTAGCTCCATGACAACTCTTAAAGAAGGTACCGTTTCTTCTTCCAGGGACAAAGACAAATGGCTTTTGGGAGGATACCAACTTAAAAAAAAAAAGTCCAATTGTGGGCTTGTGCTAGCTTTACCAGACACCCCATAACAATAGCAAGTATGTAAAAGTGCAGCTGCTTAACTATATGAAACTCCTTACAAGCCAGAATCTAGATCTACTTGTGCATACACAAAGCAGTCAAGAAGCCAATCTCCCTCTCACCTGTACAGGGTACAACCACAAATCCAGCACTTGTGTTCTGAGCACAAGTGCCAGGGGAGTTTTAAGAGACCTAAGGAAGTTTGGTCATTGTCCCACACCCCACTGCCATGTGGCAAAGTGGGAAGCAAAGCTATAGTCTCACCCACCTCCTTTGTGAGCTCACTGTGCTCATAAATGTGCCTTATCTCTTCACTGCTGTAGTCTGTGGATGTCTCTGCACTGGTAGAGCTGTACGAGGTGAGCTGTGGGTATCTCCGATAGTAGTGGCTGTAACCAGTAGTATCACTCTCATACATAGGGTTGTACTTCACTGCATTCTCAACGGAGGAGAGGCTATCACCCTGCCTGCGAGAGAGAGAGAGAGAGAGAGAGTAGTGCAGCTCTTTCAGAGTGCTCTTCAAAACCTGGATCAATAGATCTTCAGGGCCTTATAGGCAACAGCTGTGGGATTCAATGCACATGTCTCTGGTTTACTGGGGCCATGAGAGAAATGGACTTGCTGTCTGCGTAAGCCTACCAATGCCTTGTTTTGGAGTACTCTGCTAGCTATCCTTAAAAGCTATGTTAAAGCCTCAGCTCAAACAACTATTTTGACAATCTTGTTACCTAATGACCTGCATTCATGACCTATGAAGGGATCTTCAGAAGGCTGGAATGCAGTGACTTTGAAGTCCTCGGATTTCTTTGACCTCCTTCAATCTAGCTTCAGCTCTGAAAAATCAAAAATCCTATGCAGGAGGTGATAAGTTTCTCATATCTTAGGAATGGACAAAGACCAACTTTTCCTTCTTTGATGCTGTTGACACACCTAAAGTCCAGACCAGAAGCAGATTGTCTTGAGTTGTTCCATTACCTTCTCTAAGAGATATCCCATACAGTGGCTTTTGGTCAGCTGTTCACATGATTTTTTTGGTCATACACTCTCAGTGCAAATCCCCACCCCCCACCAACTTGTGCTGATGAAACAATCAGAATGGTAAGTGAAGTAATATGGGTTTTGATCTCTGCAATATACTGATGACATTCAGTGCTATATCCTCAGCTTTATCTGACCTGACTGGTGCTTTGGACTGACTTACCCAGTTTTTTCAAGAAAACAGGGCATGGAGAAAAGCTAGCTGGCTGAAGTTAAGTACCTACTTGTAGCAATGTTAGAAGGCTACAAAATCAATTAAAAGTAGTGGAGATTATACCTGCAGTCCTTGAGTGCCTCCACCTTTTGTTACTCAGGTTTGTAATTTGGGGTTCACAGCAGTCACAGGTGCTGTGGCCAATAGTACTCTAGAACTTTAGATGCTCTACCTACCCTAATGAGTCCTCAGCATCACTTTTGGAGTACTGGTCTCGTAGGGTCCTGGCCAGGAAGAAAATGACAGCTGATGCCACAAGAAGGAAGCCAGCCACTGAAGCAATTGCAATACCCACAACCAATGGCTCTGAGACATATTCTTCACAGTGCTCTCCTCTGTACCACCAGTTCTCACCTACACGGCATCTATAGTCCCCAGTGCCAGCCAAAAAAAAGAAAAAAAAAAACAAAACACACACCAAGGGAACAGTTAAATACTGATCGCAAGAGAATGAAAAAATAAGGCACTTTACTACACTAACCTTCTTGTGTGAGTTACAAATGGTCTATAATACACTATCTATGGTTAAAAGACTGAGAACTGTTAATTTATAAGAACTTCAGAATACCCTTTTTGTAGCTTTAAATACATATTTCCATTCCCCTTGATGTTGGCTGTTGTAATTCTTATTTGATTGAAGTATGAGACCTTAATACCTAGTATAGGTGATTTTTTCCTAGCTTAATTAGTTTCATTTCCTTTTTTCTTGCTTCAGCTCCCCTTCTTCTGTCCAATCCCCTCATTTGAAATTGATGGATTTTTTTTTTAAATATTGTGGTGGTGACCCAGAAAAAAGTTAAGTATTTATACTATGTAGCTAAAACAAGAAAATTGGGTTGAGTAGCTAAAATCACAAAGGGACTACTTCTCATACTGTTATATGAATCAGAGTAGCTACTCTAAAGTATTTAGACATATAACGATGCGAGATCAGAATCAGGCCTCAAGCCTCTGGTATCAAAAATGTACTACACGTCCAGCCTCCATTGTCCTATTGTTCATTTTGCTAGTTATTCTTACTTTCCTACATAATGGGGTACACTGTCAGGCCAGTGTCTTTCAAAAACTGAAAATAAAAGGTAGAACCATCAACAACTGTTTGTTCTGGTCTTCAATACTGTGTACAGGACTTTCCCTAACCCCATTTTGATATTTGTTCTTATTGGTTTCCTTTAAATGGGAGTACCATTTTTCCTCAAGTTACTGACTGCCTTACAAATCTGAATTTTATAAAGTATTCAACAAAGTGGCCTTTTATAGTAAGGTATGGCATTTTTCCACAAGACTACAACAGTGGCTGGAGTTTAAATTATAAAGAACCTCTATTGTTACACTCAACATTATGCCTCTTTGGTGTTGTGTTTTGTTTCTTGTTTGGGGGTTTTTGGAGACAGGGATATAGAATTTAGAAACAAAATATTTGTACTTTCTGTTTCTGTAAGCCACTATGACAAGGGATAACATACCTACATATGGCCCCTTGTCCTGGGCTTATGTCACACTTCCCATCATTTTGGCAAAAGTCTGGTTGCAGGTCACAGATGCTATTACAGGGCAATCCCTCAATGCTCAGATAACCAGGATAACACACACACTCTGCCTCGCCACTCCAGCGATTTACTAAGCATTCCGAGAACTCATTGCAGGCCTGGAACTTGCAAGGATCAGCTTCATCTCCTGACAACAGAGAGAGGCAGAGAATGGAAATAAGAGTGGATAGTTTTTAGGTACCTGCTCTGCTCCATGTCAGGAAGTGTTACCATCTACCACAGTGGAAACCAATCCAGGCGATCATTCAAGGCTTCTTGTCATTCTTACTATAATTACAACACTTTTAATGCATAGATTGGAAAGAGTTTTGCCAAAGGGAGTGAGTGGCATCAATGTCTTTGTACCCTATGTACCCATCTGTGCTATGGGGATAAGTGACTTTCTCAAGGCCAAGAGAAGAGCATAGACTTAGATTTCCTGCCTCTCTACCCACTGGACCATGCTGCTGCTTTCATGCTTTCTATCAATGCAACTTTTTTCTTTGCTTAAAATACCAGCCCTACCTGCAATAAGAGCTACTCTACAGCCCATGAGGAGAATGCAGTGAGGTTTCAGGTACACACAGTGTACTAGATAATTCAGGCACACACAAATGAAGAACCATGAAATGACACTGTTAAAAAAGGCTGGTTTAAAAACCAATACTGAAGCTTTTCTGACCAAATCAAATCATCTTTCCCCCACTCTGTTGGAAGACAAGCTGCTTTGATTCAGTAGTCACCGTTTGCCAACACATCTCGCAGTTATTTCCTGTTTAAGAAAAATATTTCTCAGTTACTAATCACAATATCTTTACAGCTAATAGTTGGCAAATGTTGGCTCTTTAATTGCAAGCATTGTATTATAGTGAGGTATCTCCTGGAGATCTTGTTTTTGCACAGGTTTCTGTAGAAATAGTGAAGGGAAATATAGAAAACAGATTTCTCCTCTTAATCAGAGGAATTAATTAAGGGAAGGTCTTTTTCACTGTTTCTGGGATCAGACCCGGAATTCCAGAGAAAAGATGCACCCTCCTTGGGGAATTAGATTAAAGACTAAAGAACAGCCAGAAAATAGAAGTCCAGCTTGGAGTCTATTTCTAGTGTAAAGTTATGTAATATGAGAAGGTGACCTGAAGAGTCATGGTAATTAACATGATTGTTACAGTAAACCAGGAGCAGCTGCCAGGGTGTTAACCCTATCTACACTGAAAAGTGTGTTGATTCCATGATTTAGTATCATGTTCTAACATGAAGCAATTTCCCATTATACTTAAATTTATTACATGAATTATTTCTGGGGGGAAGGATCTTCCTGCCTAGAAAGAGCTGGGAAGGAATCTAGAAGAACAGTGGACAAACTCTATGTTTTAACCTTTCCTCTGCCTGCAAGCCCAATGAGGTTGGTGGAGTTACACAGGATGTAGGTCAGCAGCCAACAAATTTCTCTAGCAGGCTGAAAAGTTTTAAAAACTCTTAACAGTGAGATGGAGAAGAGTGGTGGGCGTTCTTCTCTGAGAGTCTGCTCAGTTTCTCAACCCTGAGAATATCTGATATGGGAGACGTTACGCACTCCATTGCAGCAGTCCCACGTTGTAATTACCTGATTCCACATCCAGGGAGTACTTGTCAATGGCCAGGTTCATGGTCTGGTAGGCTGTGTTACAGAAGTCTTCAAGAATTATATAGACAGCGTTCGTGACGTTATGAGGCACAGGTTTCTGAAACTTCATTCGGCTGTTTACCACAATACTGCCGTTCCTGAAGTTCAGGATTTCAAGGTTCTGGAAGCCTGTTAGGTTGGACTGGAGGTAGGGAACCAGCTGCAACGGAGGAAGCACAATATCTTTACTGATATAGAAATACAGTGAAAGAAGATCTATTGCTGCATCTACTGTCTGGCACAACTGTAATGTTCGTACATCAGACTAGTGATTTGCTCAAATCACGTTCAAAAACGGGTATCTCAGCTTCACCCAGCTGAGTCCCATACTGCTGGGAGTCTGAAAGAGTCACGCCATGTGCATAAACTAGAGCAAATCACAGTGGGATTCCTGTTGTAGAATAGAAATGCAGGCCCCTGGATGCAGTGTTCCACCTTAATCCAAGCAAACTCACACTGCAGAACAGGAACTATCTTGGTGAAGTTCACCCTTAATGCATTGGACTACTCCAACCAAATTAATTGCCGTACACAGAGAAGGGGATTTTTCATCATTAAAATTTGTTCATTGCTCCTGTGGTAATCTGCTAGCCGTAGGCCCTTTAAGAGGTCAGTAGATCCACAAGCAATTTAACTCACTGAGCTACAGATTTAATAGAACAGTTTCTTTTAGAATAAAAGCATCTTAAAAGAGTTGAGAGCATCTAACAATGTTTCACTCTGTGCTCTGAATTATTTTACCCTTCACCCACTGGTAGAGCAAATGAAGGCATTGTTGGAAATGTATGAACCCAAGAATCCAGGGATTACAACAGCCAAGCATCTGCCCCAGTATTACTGAAGTATTTAAGAGACTTATTTTTGCCTTGGCAAATCCATCTCACACAAGTGAAATGTCAAAATTTGAGATGCTAGTAGTCAAATAAAAGCTTTACATTTTCCACCCAAATTACCTTGAGACAAAAGTAACATCCACTACATCAATATGAGTTACTCACAACCTGTGGGATGTACTAGGATGCTGTGATTTATTTGCAAACGGTTTCTCTGTCCATCCTCTCTACATACGCTGTTGAAAAAGTTTTTAACTGAGGGTGTATCGTAGCTGCTAGTAATAGACCTAAAGTTAATCTTACCAGTTCTAAGAATCGTTGCTCCAGTGCCTTGTATTCAGGGGAATTTTTATTGAATAAGTCCTCTGAGAACATCATGTTGGTAACACGAAGGCTAAAGAACACCACTAAAGCTCGTGAGGACATGGTAGTGTTGCGATTTGCATTGGTAGATGGCTCCATGAGACTTTCAGTCATACTTCTTTCTTCCAGGTTCATCTCAGGAGGATACAATATTGTGCCCACTTGATCCAGCTCTACTGAAGTACCCTGTACTCTTGTAGTCATGTCCTCTGCCAAGTTTGTTGAGCTAAGAGTAAGCTGAGATACTGAATAGTGTGTAGTACGGAAAGTGGACTGAGGATCAATAGGATTCTTTGTTATAGTCACAGTTGCAAAAGAACCCACTGCTGTATTTATGCTAGTGGGGGTACCAATGTCGTGGTCTGTACTAGATTGTCCAGTGAAATCCTCTGCAACAGTGGCCATCTCCAGGAAATAAGGTCCTATGGTAGAAACTTCAACTACAGTTGGTGCTTCAGATTGCAGGTCTCGATTGGCAGGTTTTTCAGATGCCCCTTCAGTGCTGTGAGTAGGCCAATTGTTTAAAGGTGTCACAGCAATTGATTCAGAAATGTCTTGAGTTGTCAAATATAAATCTGGAGTTTGCTGCTCCTCCATTAAAATGTCAGTGACTGTTTTTTCCATTGTAAGAGTTTCTGTCAGTATCATATCTGGCTTCAGGTTCCCAGTCCATGCAGAATCCAAGTCTTGGCGCCCTATTGTAACAGCTACACCTGCTTGGCTGATTGTGGACAGTTCTTCTGGCTTCATCCCTTCCTCATTGAGGTTCTCTGCTGATTCAGACATCATTTGGTGAGCTTCACTAGAATCTTCAGCTTGTTTATCACCGAACGTCCCTGCAGATGAAAGATGATGATCCGCTGTAGAGAGATCTTTTTCATGGGGTGAAATGGAGGTCTGTTCATCTACCATATCCAAAGAGGAGTAGTCTGCTGTGGGCTTGTATGATAAGGATGAAGAATAATCGAACATGCCTGATGCCTCTGCTGTTTGCAGGGGTAGTGCCACATTCAAATTTTCTTGTGTCCATAATGTAGGCACCTGCTGAGTTGTGGTTTCTGAAAGTGCAAGTAAAATTGATTGAGAGTCATCAGTGAATTCCCCTCTTGCATTGGTCATGCCTCCCTCTTCAGGGTTATCACTTGATTTCTCTATAGAATCAATTACATAATCCAGTATCTGTTCCTCAGGAATACCCTGCGCGCTAATTAACAGAGATTCACTTATATCATTCAGCCTGATCTCAGGAAGACCGTGGAAAACTGGCTCTAATGTTGCTGTGTCCAATGGCCACACAAATTGTCCTGAAGCCTCAACTGCTGAGCCAGATCCATCTTCATATACAATTTCTCCTCCTGGATAAAGATCAGGCTGCATGGGGTTCACCTCTAGATATATCGTTCCTTCCTCCAGACTGTCACGAGGTAAGGAGTCAATGTCAATGGGCGTAGCAACTCCTCCATTCTCTGTAGAGATCACCCCATGATCAGGCCCTGTTACTGATGTAGAGGCCGTTGTAGGTGCCACAGAAGCGGCTGTGAGTAGCATTTCTTTTGGTCCAAGATGAGGGCGTAGACTGTAAGGCAGAAGAAAGCCTTCTGACTCTCCGACATCTTTGAACACAAAGTCAACAATTTTCATTTAGTTGTGGCTTATGCAATTTTAACTTGTCGCATTCAATTTCTCTTTTCTACCCAAGAATCAGTAACTCTGTTTTTTCCCCATTAAATACCTTGATCTCCTTACATGCCAAAGTTAGAAGTATCTGTTGCCGATTTATTTACAGCGATACCAACCAAAACTACTTGGCAGTATTTCTGTGAAATGTAATATGCGTGTGGAATGCATATACCATTATCTCTTCAAGCACAAGTAGACCTAATTAGTTGCTATAATCACTTAAGATTTAGGAGTCATACAATCCTAGGAGTGGAAAGGACCTCAGGTGGTCATTAAGTCAGGCCCCTTCCTAAAGCAGGATCAACGCTAACTAAATCATCCCAGCCAGGACTTTGTCAAGCTGGGACTTAAAAGCCTTTAGGGATGGAGATTCCACCCCCTCTCTAGGTAATGCATTCCAGTGCTTCACTGCCCTCCTGGTGAAAGTTTTTCCTAATATCCAACTTAGACCTCCTGCACTGCAATTTGAGAGCATTGCTCCTTTTTTTGCCATCGGTTACTACTGAGAACAGCCTCTCTCCATTCTCCTTAGAAATGCTCCCCACCCCAAATCAGGAAGTTGAAGGCTATCAGATCCTCCCCCACTCACCTTCTCTTCTGCAAACTAAAGATGCCCAAATCTCTCAGCCTCTCCTTATAGGTCATGTGCTTCAGAATCATTTTGGTTGCCCTCCACTGGACCCTCTCCAATACATGCACATCCTTTCTATACAGGGGGCCCAGAACTGGGCACAATATTCCAGATGTGGCCTCACCAGTGCTGAATAAAGGGGAATAATTTCTCTAGATCTGTGGAAATGTTTCTCCTAATGCACCCCAATATGCCATTAGCTTTTTTGGCCACACGGGCATAATGCTGACTGATACCCAGATTCTCATCCACTGGCCCTTTTCTGCTGCACTGCAACTTAGCCAGTCAGTTCCTTTTACTTACACTTGTTGCATGCATGTACATGCGCGTGCGTGCGCGCGCACACACACGCACACACAAGGTGAAACTGACTGAAAATATAGAGAGTGGCTAGAATGTCTAGGAGTAGTTAAGAAGTTGTCATGGGGTTCATGGACTCCTGAGTCCAAGATAACATTATCACCCAACTTTAATGTTAGTAAATGAAAGTGAAGTAACTTACCATCCTGTAAAGAAGCAGGGTTAGATAACCATTCCTGAGAATCCACAGGAGAGCCCCTTTCTAATTTTGGTGTGGTGACAGAATGAGGAGTCTGGGTCCCTTCCTCTAGACGCATCCCAGCAGGGGAAGAAGTGAGGACAGCCTCTGGTGTTGAATTCAAGTTGTTTTCTGAGTCCAGGTTCTCTGGTGTTGACCAGATTTCATTGCCATTAGATTGTTCGCTATCAAAAGTGAAACCTGGTTTGGTGAAATCAATTGGCAAGGTATTGCTTGCAGTTGTTGCGTCTGCGGAGGGCCACTCAGCTAAAAGGGCATTATCCTAAGAGAGAAACCCATAATAATGTATTATTGAGTGACTTGTGCCTACATGGGGACTGCACGCAGTATACTTAGTGGTACAGTAACTGTTCAACTAGTAGCAGCTTCTGCTTGATGGGCTTCTGTTTCCCTGGTTGGAGGCGTAAAATGCAGTAACAAGGGGTTCTGAACTGCAATGGGTGCTCTAAGTTAGTAGGGCAGGGCTACATGTGCCTCATCATACATGTTGTGACCTACATGTTAAGCCAGCCCATGTTCAATTCCAGAAGGATAGGATCCTATTCAGATTCCTTAGAGAACAGCAGCTTTCCCTTGAAAACGATACCCGATAGCAGTGCGATACTATGGATTGGAATGCGTGCCACCTATACACATCTCTTTTCTTTTAACCAAAGAATTTATGGATGCGTTTAGATTTTGTCACAGTTATTTTTAGTGAAGTCAGGGGCAGGTCACGTGAAATAAATGAAAATTCATAGAAGTCCGTGACCTCTCTATGATTTTTACTTGAATAACGGACAGAATGGGCCTGATGCGGGGGATGAGAGCCCGAGCCCAGCTGCAGAAGGGACGGTTCCCATCACCTGCTACTGCCACAGCTGGGAGCAACAGCCTCACGCTCCAGAGCTAAAGTGGAAAATTTCCAGAGACCTCTGTGACATCACAGGATGAGTGACTCCCATGAAAGAGTTTTACACTTAGTTATAAACCATTAGTATTCAATTACATTCTTTTCACAGGCTGCATATGACAACTTGCATACCTTAGAAGGCTAAAGGGGTCTCTTCTAGGGCCACAGGGCTCTCTGAGTGTTTGCTCTTTAAGGATACTGCCAGGTATTGCAACCATTCAGAAGTGGTGAGCCAGACTGTGTTTATTAATATCAAAATAAAAGGCTAAACATGCCAGTGGACAATACTCCAGTGAAAGTCTGCAAACAAACAATTCTACAAGAGCATTGCAATGTTATTAAAACAGCATGCTATTCATATTAATTCTACTGAAATGGGAAATTAAACCCACGAGAAACTAAATGAATGGACATCTATTTCTCTTTCGCCACCTTATGTTTTGACAATTGCTTTCTGGGTAACTATTTTTCCTTTTTTGAAAAACAACTAGACTGCCTGCAATCACCTTACCTGGGGGAAGCTCGCCACTTACTGCTTGCTTTACATTACAGATGAGCACCTGATTAAATGCCTACAACTAAGTTAAAATGCATCAACATAATCTAGCTCCAGTGTGTTTAAATAAAAATTAAACGTTTATAAATTAAAGACATGGCATGATGATACAGGAAGTAAATGGAGGTGTCTCTGCCCAGCTCAGATCAGTTCTGCCCCCCCAATAATTCCCCCAATTTGCCCAGAATTCTAGCCCTGCATCAGAGTTCTCCCCTACCCCCGTGCAATATGTCCAGCTCACTCCCCACACTTCTTGTCTAGTCGCACTCTGCTCCCTGCCCCCACCTCCTCTGTGGCCTCCCCAGCTTCATCTTTGCTCTTACAGGGATGTGTCAACCAATTCTCCCAGGCTAAGGTGGGGAGTGGTGCAGCAGGGTCCCCCCCACTCTCTTTTGGGGTCACAGGGTGCAGGCTCCAAGGGCTCCTCACCTCTCTCCCCTCTCTCAGGTTGGGTGTCACAGGGAAAGAACAGGGAGTGGAGCCACCCTGAGACAAAGGACTCTTTCCAGTCCTCCTTCACCTGCCCCACCTGTGAGCAGGGAGAGCCCCTCTGCTCCACCCTAGTTCCTACAAGGACAGGCTAGACTGCGGAGGACATGCTGCTTCCCAGTAGCCATGAAGGAGCAGCTGCAGCTCAGTGGTGGGCCGTATGGGAGGCGCTCGTGGGTTGGATGTGGCCCATGAGCTGCCAACTATTGAACAATGGTATATGCTACACACTAGCTGCCTCAAAGCACGTGACTATCATATAGAAACCCATCATCTCCTTGTAGTTTATAGGTACATTGGGGTAACAGTACACACTTTTTACAACCTCTGTTACAACAGTGGAAGCTATAGCAAGAGGAAGAACACTTACATAAGGTTTTTCATCTCCAATCTGAGTGAAATGCAGAAAGTAAACAAACATACATGGTGAAAAACAAAATTTGTTTTCAACATTTTGCTCTCTCTTTCCTACACTCTACCAGCGTGTGGAAATTGTAATTGTCACAATGCTTAGCGCTTTCCATGTTCAAATGTTAATCTATCCACACAGAACTCAGAGATAGGGCAGGTAGCAGACAGTGAAAGAATAAGAAGTGACCAAACTGGAGGCGGAAAAACTCCACAATTAAAGAAATAATCATTTTGGTAAAAGTTAATCGATTGCTGATGGTGAGCAATGCTGCTAAGTGAACAGTGGACAAAATTTTTAGTAAATATTCATTTAAATTAAAATGCAAATATAGAGTTAACTGCACATGCAGCCTTTTCTCCTTTCATTTGCCTCAACCATTTGACAAATATTCATGCTAATAAAGCAAAGACTCATTTAAGAGCAACTTGTTAAACTCAGTTTTCATCTTTGCTTGTAAAATTTGCAGTCTGTGCTGCGTGGGCCTCTATCTTCAGTGAGATTTATTAATGCAGACCCTTGGACTCCCACAAAGACAGGGGTCTATGTTCACAAATCACACTGCAGGACAGGTTAGTTACATAATTCATACAGTAAGGGAATACAATATCATCTGATTTATGTAATGACCCTTCACAATATATACCCAAGAATCACTCTGAAACAAATGATTTTGAATAGTATATACATGCTCAGATTTATTCATGTCTGAACGACATGGCTGCATCTACACTAGCAAGTTCTTTCGGAAAATCCGTTCCTTTTTCGAAAGAACATGCAGAGCATCTACACACAAAATGCGCTCTTTCGGAAGAGATCTTCCAGAAGAACTTCTTTCAAAAGATTGCTGTAGCGTAGATGTAGCCATTGCGAACAAGCAGAACGCAAATTCCTCACAAAATAAGCTGTTTCATTGGGAATTATTTCTTCTACTCTACTTAAACATTTGAGTAGCTGTTATTCCACGCATGATATATTTGTAGGTGGTTTTCATTTTACCAACTGCAAGCTATCGGTTAAAATTAATATATGTCAATTATATGCTTAAGCAAAAATCACTGTGTATAAAACAGGTTTGTTTTCTTTGGCAAGATCAGCAAAACTATATAAAAAGGAACAAACAAAAACTGGTGTCAGTAACTTTTCAATTTAAATTTTTTAAATGTTAGCACACAGGTGCCAGGAATTCCACTTCATCATTTATTTGAATGCGGGTATGTGTTCCTATGACAACTAATGCATTTAAAAGCTCCTTGTTATGGTGCAGTGTTATATGAAGATGTTTAATATTATAGTGGCAGGTTCTGTGTTTGTTAATATCATTTGAACAGCTTAGTAACGTGACATATCACTATAAAAAAACAAAAAAAAAAAAAAATTTTCCATCTCCTGCTGCCAGAAAGACATCACAGTCAATAATTCAGTCTGTTACAACAATAAAGTCTGGTTTCAATCCTATCTGCAGGATTTCAGAGAGCTACCGTAATTATCATCTGTAAAATTCAGAGAGGCTATCTAGAGAAACCTGCTAATGTTGAGTTTATGAAGTCTGGATAGTCCCACACAAATATGATGAAATTAAAATAAAAACCCGAAATGGTAACTATTTCTGCACCGGCACTACTACAAAATAAAGGAGGACTCTTTTCCTTAGGGTAGGCCTACACCGCAGGGGAGGGTTGAATTAAGGTACTCAATTTCATCTGTTAATTACGTAGCTAAAGTCAATGCACCTTAACTCAGGCTTCTGTGCTGTCTCCGCTCAGGGAGATCGACAGGACCCTGTGCTCCCACCGACTTCTCTTTCTCCCAATGGGGGCAGGAGTATTCACAGTTGACAGAGGCACCCTGTAAATTCAGTTTACTCATGTCCCTACTAGGTGTGATAAGTTGAACTCCGGAAGATTGACTGTGGCAGGGTTGATCTTCCCTATAGCGTATATGTGCCCTCACTGACACTATTAGCCACTTAACATTTCCTATAGTGCTTTACCTGTGAAATACAGATATTTAATGAGAATTTAAAAGTTCAGTCTTGTTTCCTTTTTGTAAACTGTTCCTAAGCAATTTGATTTTCTTATCCAACTTGTTTCCCAAATAATTTCTGCATTGTTGATTGCACATGGGAGCCTGCTGCAAGTATCCAATACATAAAACTGAAGCTCTTGATGGGAAATCTAGGTCAGGCTATTATTTCTGTTCCTTGACTGGATAAAGAGAACTACTGAAATCAGAACAAAAAGCAGTCAAGTAGCACTTTAAAGACTAGCAAAATAGTTTATTAGGTGAGGTTTCGTGGGACAGATCCACTTCTTCAGACCATAGCCAGACCAGAACAGACGCAATATTTAAGGCACAGAGAACCAAAAACAGTAAGCAAGGAGGACAAATCAGAAAAAGATAATCAAGGTGAGCAAATCAGAGAGTGGAGGGGGTGGGGGGAAGGTCAAGAATTAGATTGAGCCAAGACACAGAGAACTTAAATATTGAGTCTGTTCTGGTCTGGCTATGGTCTGAAGAAGTGGGTCTGTCCCACGAAACCTCACCTAATAAACTATTTTGCTAGTCTTTAAAGTTCTACTTGACTGCTTTTTGTTTTGATAGTGTATAGACTAGCACGGCTTACTCTCTGTTACTATTGAAATCAGGTTTCCGTTACAAATACTCGCTTTTACAAGTTCATAATTGAATTTCAAACATTCTCAGAAATCCACTGCTGTTGCAAACTTCTCTGTCAGTAAATTAATTTGCTAAAGTATCGTCAGAAAGTAATAAAGAAGAGTTGTCCTTTATTGAACCATGTATGGAACATTATTAAGAGTTCACTCATCTTTAGTAAATATACATTACAGAAAACCCAATTCTACAAAATTGGCCAATACTTTCAGGCTGTTCACCATAATCTGCTATGGAAATTCTCACCAACCACCACACACTATACCACAAGAATACCAATCCTGGAACTTTTCCTTGCAACAAGCCCCGTGGCCAACTTTGTCCACACATCTATTCTGGAGATACTATCACTGGACATAACCAGGTTATTCACAGAATCATGGGCACGTTCTCATGTTCCTCAGCTAACATCATATATGCCATTTTGTGCCAACAATGCCTAGATGCTCTGTATGTTGGACAGACTTCAAAGTCTCTTAGACAAAGAATTGATGGGCATAAAACAGACATAAAAGCCCTCCTGATTCACAAAGCTGTCAGCCAGAACTTTAGTGGAGTGGGCCATTCTGTTAATGACCTGAAAGTCTGTGTTTTACTGAAAAGGAACTTTAACAGCCGTTTGGAAATAGAGGCATTAAACTTTCTTTTATATTCAAATTCGACACATTAACATGTGGTTTGAACCAGGATGGCAATTATCTGGCCCATTAAAAGGACTCTTTTACATAGTTGGCTTACCCACCCCCCCGACCCTCTGCTCTCTGATTTGCTCACCTTGATGATAATTTTTCTGATTTGTCAACCTTGATTACTATTTTTGGTTCTCTGTGCCTTAAATATTGAGTCTGTTCTGGTATGGCTATGATCTGAAGAAGTGGGTCTGTCCCACGAAAGCTCATCACCTAATAAATTATTTTGTTAGTCTTTAAAGTGCTACTGGACTGCTTTTTTGTTTTCATATGAAGTCAGTGGGAGTTTTATGGGAGTGAGGATTTCAGGGACTTGGCCTGAAATAAAACATATCCAGGCTCACAAAACTATCTGCATAACGGGGCCAAATGAAAACCTAGATCAGATCACCACCAAATTCAGGGATGCTCAGAAGCTGGGTTTCAATTTTGTGGCCTACCTTGAGCTTCTCTCTATACACATATAGACAGGGGTTGTCTTAAATGCCTCCAGCATTGGAGAAAGCATGGTCATATAAAATATCTTATTGATCTAATATCTTCCATTGGCAAAATTTCTCCTCCCATCTACCACTTCTGTTCCCAGAAAAGGCCCAAATGACACTCCTCAGTTAGGAGGACCATCATTTCCCTCTGAAACCATATGTAAGCACAGTATTACAAGAAACCAAAAGGGAATCCTAAAACGAAGATGTGGTTAGACAAGTATACAGAGTACTGTCTTGTACTGAAAAGGACAGGTCTGGCTGTGCCGCAGGAGGAGTGCCACTGCGGAAGATCAAATATTTCCCAAAGAGAAGAACGTTCAAAACAGAGCTCTCCCAAGAGACTGAGTGCCTCTCTATTATGCGTTTGACCGTTCATACTATAATTCAAACGTGGCAAAGAACTGTGTTTTTGGATTCTGACTATACTTCCACCGTACAGAATTACACTATGCAGATATGTTTGTAAGCTGGTGGCTGGAGAACAAATCGGAGCCACTAGAATAGAACGCAGTTCAGAAATGTACTTACAACGTCAACTTCTGGAGACTCAAGAACAACTGGATTTTCAGTAATCCTGGGTGTGTCTTCAGGTACAGGGGAGAGAGCTTCTTTTACTGGGAAAATAAAAGATAAATTGCTAAATCACAGTTCACGTGGACTGTTTATTGTAGTTCATATGATCCCAAATGTGTTTTGCTCTTCTTTCCCCCCTCCCTGCTCAAATGCTGTCACAGTGGAGGAGTACCTGAATATAACTTAAAAGCAGAGGATAAGAAAGCTTTCAACACTTGAATGTGTCCACTCTCCAGTTTACCATTCAATTTGCACTTAGCAAATGCTATAATGGTTGCACTAGCACATCAAGGAAGTGATTATCTGTACAGGCATCACAGTGCTCTGGACTAAAACTCTCCCTCATTGTCTGTCTCCCCAACTTATATTTCCTTCCAGGGTCTTCTCAAAGGGCTCACCAGAATGACTGAGAGTCTGGAATTCCCTTTACCAGTCACTCCTGAAGCAAAGACGGAGGAAGGTTAACAACTGTAGATGGATAATTTCCACTGGCAAAAGGAAGGCCATCGAGAAGACGGCAGTTACCAGGTGCTAGCCTGTGCTGCAAGAGTCTAAGTCAGCATCAGTAGGTTGAAATTAATCCTAATGCAGAGGACCCTATGCCACACTTGACTTCTACTGAAGTGGCACACAGGGCCTTGTGCAGGCCTTCTGCACTGAGCTGACCGTCACTCTCAGAAAATACCATCAGCATCATCCTCCTGCGGGAAGATGTACAATACCTTACAATATACACAATTCGAGTAAAGATGGTATTTTAGTTACCGATGCATGATTCAAACCATCAACACGTACCTTAAAAGTTACACATCACAGTATTAAAGTAAAGCAAAGCTAACAGGCTGGACTGTAGCACCTTTAATGCTAACAATTTTATTTATTATATTCTTCAGATTACTGAGCATATTTCCTTGATTTCTCAGTTCTGCTCCATAATTTGAAGCGGGTCTTACCCATGAAAGCTCATTACCTAATAAATAAAATTGTTAGTCTTTACAGTGCTACAGGACTACTGGTTTTGTCCCCCAGTCTTTGATATTCTTAGGGATCCCAGGCAGGACGCTTACAGTTAGTAATTCTCTCCCCTTCACCCTCCCTGGCTTCTGTCCTATGTATATGATTTGACAGTTTTTATTTCAGTTCTTTTGTATCTCTGTGTTATAAAACCATTGTGCCATTTCCAACACATCACTGTCTCCACTATCTGAAGAAGTGGGTCTGCCCCATGAAAGCTCATCACCTAATAAATGATTTTGTTAGTCTTTAAAGTGCTACAGGACTGCTTGTTTGCTTTGTTATGATACAGACTAACACAGCTATCTCTCCGTTACTATGGCTACCCCTCTAAGACTAATCTGGTGGGTTAGTGACGGGATCCTACCGCTACTGTTCAGCTTTGATATAGATAAAACTAAGAGAAAAGGAAGACACTGTGACCTTACCAGTACACACAGCTTCCTCCCTTTAAGGGAGTTGATGCTAATCCCCTGCACCGCAGCCTTCATTTTGGGTTTTAAAATGTTCTGATCAACACGCCACAGTATTTCTTAAGTAATACACACCATTTATAAGTTGGAGAGAGTCAGGGTCCAAGGTTAGAGAGACGTTTTCAAGGAACGAGTTCTTCTGAAGGATTTCAGCAATGTAAGTTCTGAAGTCACTGAGTGTGTAAACAACTGTTGGGTTATCCTCAAGTTCTATAAAGGAGTTGTCCTCCACTTTGTTGGAATGAAGGTTAATAAGGTCCCAGGTGGCATTGCTGAGGGCTTCCCCAACAAATGTGACAGCGTAATGAACTTCCACACCACTGCGGTTTTACAAAGAAAAAACAAAATATAGATCAGAGCTAAACAGTCTGACAGCTATAGCATGCATTCTGATGGTTTGAGAGACAGGTCTCACCTCTGAAGAAGATGCAACAGTTTAAAAGGGTCCTTAATAAAATATATTTGTTTTTATGTTTGTCTTTTTCCCATCTCTGCAAAATACATCACAGTTGTAGCAAAGTCTTTAGAGAGCTAGAGCCACCCACACAAAAGCTTCTATTTCCAGCACCATGACAAGATAAAAATTTGGCTTTATGTCACAGTGATTAATAGGGCCAACCAATATCCAGAAGTGGAAGCACTATAGTGAAGAGACCAGGTTTTTGCTAGAATGACTGAGACATTAAATTAGCCTAGGAAAACGTAAGCAAACACAAATGTAAACATTTGAGTCCTTGAGCATCCCTACTGGACAGGTTACACAACTGAAGTCTGCTTTATATGAAACTCTTGATAGATTTAAAGATATTGTTCATATTCTGTCACATGCCTTGAAAAGTGCCTATTTGTAAGAATGTAGTTTCTCTCATTTAGTTTTATTAAAAGGCTTTTGTTTTGTAAATTCCTACAGGTAAATTATTTGTGTTAATACTATTTTATTTTCAGAATGTTCTTCTCATGAGCCCACTTGGATTTACTTTCCCACAAGACAGTCAGATTTGCCATACACAAAATATGTGCACTAGAGAGCTTTTTAGGTAGGGTGTTTCACATGTTGGTTGTGCAAAGTGCACAGTGAGAAAATGAGGTTGTCTATGAAGTACCAGGAAACCATACTCCAGAGATAGGCTCTCTTCCTTCCAGAGAGCTGACATGCCTTGCTAAGGAACAGCTGGGCTGAGAAAGTCCTTCAGGGCTAAACTCAGTTCAAATGTAAGCAGCAATGCAGCTGCACTAAAACCATAAGTCTGATGGAGTTTTGCAGTTGCCACCTTGGCTGAATTTCATCTATTGTAGGTATATTGCAGGCACTAAGTATCACTACAGGGAATGCAAACAGAACACAAGACTGATGAGACAGGACAAAAATCAGAACCCAGCATGGCTGGAAGAGAATAATACCAGGATTTAATAAGGTCATGCCATCAGGTGTGGTTGTTAAAAGCAATTAATAACTTACTGTCATCCACCTGAAGCTGGCTCAAACATATGCTCCGTCGATGGAGTTTATATTTGACCTTTAATGTATTAGGAGCACAGAGTTTACTGACTTTTTGTCAGGGAAGTTCCTAAAAGAGTGCTGAAGAGTGCTTTTTGAAGCCCGTATAAATTGGAAATTACTTCAAAATTATTCAAGTGAATAGGGGCTTCAAAGAGCTCTGTCTCTTTGATTACATTTTAGGAAATCTCTCACAAAAGGTCAAACTGTGGACTCCTCATCCATTCAAATTCAAGTATTAATTCCCTCTAATCCACACGGCTATTTATTTTTTTAAAACGTATACAACCTTATACACACACAGATAAATAAATTAATTACGATCTGTTGAGTTATGGGGTGTACACACACAACATTCCCTAGACAGGTCCATGCTGATCTCCCCTTTCTGTTGAAGATTGATTATAGCACCCACTGGGGTTCATATCCACATTGGAGCAGCTAAACAGAATTTGCTGGAGATGTACCATTTTCTTATTTATTTGGCTTTATGCAGTAGTAATAATAATAATAATAAAAATACCTATTAAGGGCTCTAAGTGCCCTGCCAGAAGTTGCAAGAGAATAATGGTAAACAGCAGTTAAGCAATTTTATGGGCTTCCAGGTAGAGATTTCTACCAAAAAAAAAAAAAAAATCATAGCTCACTAACTGATTCATGTTTAGGCAAAGCTTTCTGTGTAATTCCTTCCGCATTACCAGTTAAATAAGAAAATTGGATTAGACTAGTTGTAGCTCAAAACAGTAGTTTTAAGTAAATCTACAGCAAAGAATAATATTTTTACTGGATGTACCCTTCATTCTGGAACCATAAGCACACTGACATGACAACAAGCAATCTACTGCAACTAGCACGTCTGTCTCTATCTACACAACATGTATTCAAATGTTGCCTTTACCTGTCATCGTCAGGAGACCTAAACATTAAAAAAGAAATAAGTGTGTTAAATGGAATGACAGAACATTTTTTCATCCAAGTCGGCTAGTTTATGCCTTACCAGGGCAGCTCTGACATGTGGCAAAATGGGTAAATTAGAAAAATTATATAGCCTACAAATAAAATATGTTATTCTGCTATACCACAGACCAAATTCTGGTCTCACTAAACTTCACAGGAAATTCACTATTGGCTTCCATGGGGACAAAAGTTGCTCTATTAAGTCAGTACAGTTGTACTAACATAAATCAGAAAAAAAACCAAACACACGAAGGGGCACAATAATGTTACTGAGGGCTAGTTTACAAGCATGTTTACTTCTCAGATTCCTAACACAGGAATACAGTAGGGTATCCTTTGTGAAATATTTTGCCAGAACCAGCAGTTTTTTCAGGCTTGTTGAAAGATGCAGCAGCATGCAGTGAATGGCAGGCTGGATCCCACAATGCCGTGGTTAGATACATGCATCAGTGAAAGTCTCCAGCAGAAAAACGGCCTTGACAACTCCCCAAGCCCAGGACAGTAACAATGGTGAGCTGAGTGAGGCACTTGCCATGAGCACAGGGCTGAAGGGTGCAGGGCGCCATTTGGGGTGCCCAAGGAGTTCCCCGCTGCCTGAGTCCATGTCCCCCCCCCAAACCTGCTGTACCCTCTTCCAGGACCCCACTGGCGAGCCATGGGGCTGTGCAGTGGGTCTCAGCGGTAAGAGGGGAGCAGAGCCTGGCCAGGGACAGGCAGCAGACATGGTGCAGCCTGAGCCCTGTGCTTGCTTGGAGCCTGTGCTGGGCAGCCGTGCGCAGCCCAGCTGTGCGCCCACCCCCCAGGCGCAGTGTGCAGGAGCAGCCGGCCTCCCACACAGCTGCTGGGGATGCCCAGGGGGTGAGACACCACCCAGAGCCATCTGGTGCAGCCACAGGGCAGCCGTAGCCAGGAGCCTCTGTGCACCTTGAACAGGGTTTGGCAACCTGTGGGTCCAGAGGCTGCTGCCGCTTAAACAAAAAACTAAATTCAGCTGCCCACCGTTAAAACTGAATTTAGTATTTTTGTTGAAGCAGTGGCAGCCTCCAGAGCCGCTGAGCCGTCCGCAGCAGCAGGGAGCCCTGGAAGCGATAGCTAGCAGAGCAGGGAGCTGCCTGCGCTGCACATGGGGGGAGGGGAGGGGAGGGGAGGGGCGCTGCAGAAGAGCTGGAGGGAGGGGTGGCTGAGCCTGCCCCTGGCAGAGCCATGCAGCTGTGCTGAGATGGTGGAGGTAAGGGGCAGCGGGGGGGGGGGGGGGGGGGCTGCAGAGGAGCTAAGAATGCTGAGGCAAGTTAATGCTTGGGGGGGCGGGGTTTGGAGCCATGAGGAGTTAAAGCTGGGGGTAGGGGTGTGGTTTGGGGCTGATGGGGGTTAAAGCTTGGGGATGGGGAGCAGATTTGGGGGCTAAGGTGGGTAAAGCCTAGAGATGGGGGTAACAACTTTCTAAGTGGTACAAGTCATTGTGTGCGTGTGGTTCTTAGCATAGGGGTCACAGAAAGTACGGTTTGACGTTATTTATTAAGGACCGTCTCCTATTCACATGCATTGTGGCTCTTGAAGGACTAATTGTGTAACTGAATTTGAAAGAGTGGCTCTTGCTATTTCAGATGCAGACCCCTGGCCTTGCAGGTAGCCTCAGCTAGGTGGCCATTATCGGGCTGTTCCCCACCAGGGAATGCGGGGTGGGCAGTAAACACACATGGCCTGGCAGCCAGCGAGCCAGGAGCCCTGCAGGTCTGCTCCCTGGCACCTGCTCTGGACACAGGGGCCGCAGGGGAAGCCCAGGCAGAACAGCACACGGCAGTGGGAAGGTGCTGGGTGTCGACACGAAGGTCAGAAGGGACAGGAGGCCGTTACCTTCCCCCACTTGCCTCTACAGAGGCCAGACCCAGGGGTTCAAACCTACAAACTCCTCCCAGTACCTCAGCCTCCCCTGCCAGCTGAGCACTTACATGTCACCCAGGAGAGATTCGGGTCAGCAGGGTGCCCACAGCCTCCCCCAGCTGGCAACATGTGTTTCTGCTGGTGGCGCACATCCCCCCAGGCCCCTGTGCACAGCACCACCCCCACTCCCTGCCCCTGCCCACAGCGCCACCTCCACACCCCCCGCTGCGGAACACAGCGCCACCACGTGCCCCATGGCCCTGCAAACAGCGCCACCCACCCCTCCTCCCCTGCGCACAGCACCACCCACACAGCACCACCCCCAAACACCCCTCCCCTGCCCCTGCACACAGCGCCACCTCCACACCCCCCGCTGCGGAACACAGTGCCACCACGTGCCCCATGGCCCTGCAAACAGCGCCACCCACCCCTCCTCCCCTGCGCACAGCACCACCCACACAGCACCACCCCCAAACACCCCCCCCGCCCCTGCACACAGCGCCACTGCCACAGCACACCCCGTACCCAGTGTTAGCCATCCTTATATACACTGCCCATGCCCAAGGCACCACGACACACCTGTCTGAACACACAGTGCCACTAGCACACCCTGCCACTGCCCCACTTCCCCACACCCTGCCCCTGCACACACAGGGCCACCAGCACTTACACCTGCCTCTTGGTACAGCACCACCACCATTTACACCCTGCCTGTACACACTTCACTATCTCGACACACACCACCACCAGCATCTACACACACAGACTGCCCACGGGCCCAGAACCATGATATACACACACACACACACACACACCCCGCCTTGAAATACAACACTACCAGCACCATCACACACACCCTTGGCCCGACACACTGAACCAACTCCCCCTTTACTAACTTGGCCACACACCCAGTGCCATCAGCACACCCACCCACTGCCCTCCCTCCCCCGCATCCTGCGTGGCCCTGCCACAGCCTGTTACGGTCAGCCACTAGGGGCACGGGCCCTGCTGAGGCATAAGAGATGGGGGAGTGCTGGATCTGCCACACATTGCCTCCCTCCCTGCCAGCGAGCCCAGGGGGAGCCAGATACAGCCGCCCCCAGCCAGCATAAGCAGTGTGTTCTAATTGTTCTTTATGCATTTTCCCTTTTTCTATGAAATCGCTACTGTGACTGTATAAGTGGCGCAATTTTATACTCTTGCCTCAGGTGGAAGATTGGCTAGTTATGCCACTTCCCAAGCCCACGGCCAGAGTCTTTTGCTGTGATGGGGAAGCTGCGCGGAGGCATTGGGATAGTGTAGACAAGGGAAGCACTGCTTGGGTACGTGGACAGCGAACGGTATAGAGGGATATATGCTCTAGACTTCTGGCATGGCTTTACTCCACATACCTAATCAATATCTCACTGCCCACCCTGTGGCCTGTACCCATGGCTAGGGGTATGTGCAGAGTACAATAGTATGAATAGAGATGGAAGCCATTTATCTATGGAACTGGTATTACGTAGGCTGAGACCAGATAGCTCTTTCTTAACTGCCACGCCCCAGGGGTTTTAATTCTGACTTTCTGCTAAAAGTGAGAGCTGAAAGGCTAAACTTGTTCCCATACTCCTGCAATGCTTAGTTTCCCTTAGAGAGGCTGCAGACAAGGATAAATATGAGGGAGAATGTGATGTAACCATTTATCAGCTATGAACCATGCTAGGAGATCTCCACTTCATTTTACACATCTAAAGATCAACTAATAGTTGCCAATTACTAACAAGCCACTGCACACGGAGCCAGATTTGAATTTGTCACTAAACAAATAGGCAAATCCTAACAACAATAGATTAACAATGATGCATTTTTCTTCCCCTGCCACTTCTGCTTACAGTATTATAACATCCCAGTTTACTCGAAGGAACACACAAAGAAATCAAATAGTGCACAATGTTAAAGGCAATCCATTTCCGATGCACACTCCCAAGTATTCCTATCAGACACCTAATATTAAAGAGTCATACTCAATCCAATCGTGTCATGTGGTGGGTGTAGCCAAACAAATCCACTCAAATCTCAATTTCAAGTACTTGCTCCAGAGCACTTGGAAACAATCTGTATAAGATTTGGAGAATACTTCTGAAGAATAAATTGGAGAAACTCAGTCTTTTCACAGACTATTCATAAGCAGAAGGACAAGCAAAATACATCAAACAAACAACTTGTTATAACTGGTTCATCTAGTTCTTTTTATGACTTAGAAGTGAAAGGTTATATATCTTATCATCAACTTTCAGAGGCCTCCAGTCTTCCCTAGTGAACTGGATAAAAAGTTAAACAATCTCAAAGTCTTCCCAAGAGTGCTTGGATTCCTGTGCATTTAATACCAACCTGGGTCAAATAATGAACATTTGAGAACCTGGGAGAATTACCACATGTACCTTACATGGCAATTTTTTTTTTAAATTGAATTTAAATCCTCAGGACAAAGAATCTTGATGATATCCTGGGTCTAGAAACAGGTGCAAACACATCATGAGGCAGAACATAAGAAGAGCTACATTGGGTCAGACCAAAGGTCAGTCTAACCCACTATCCTGTTGTCTGACAGTGGCCAGTGCCAGAGGCTTCAGGGAGAATGAGCAGAAAAGAAGCTTTGACTGACTTCAGTGGCACAAAAAAGAAGAGTTGATCAATTATTAGAGAACTAGTGTTAGGATTTTTTGCCTTAACAAGTCTACTTACCTGAATTCTAGCACATGGATATTTCTATATCCAGGTAATCCTTCAAAGGCATTTTTCACCTATTTGGGAAAAACAGAGATAAATATGAAAAATAATATTTTTATCTTATTGATGTATAGTATTAGGTAGAGACGGAAAAATAGGCAATATTTGCAGCATTGCATAGAAAGATGAGTCATTTATTTACAACGGAAAAGGGCAAGGGACATAACAGAATGCTTTATCTGTGTATAAAAAATGAACTGAGAGGACACCCTTGGTTGTTACAAAAACAGATGGCTATAGAGTACACCTCACACCAATGTTTTCTGTAAGCTGAATGCTTAGGCAAGCACCAAGGAGATTCAGGTGCGGTCCAGCTGATTAGCAGAGCACCTACAGCCTGTATTTATGCTGGTTGTGTACATCCACACATCCCTAGGTGCATGTAAAACTTCTGCCCTGGCCTCATACCTATAAGAAATCTACAGACATTTGACTGAACACAGAGAAGGGACCTATACATCTGAATGGCCACAATAGAGCTCTTTGCCAACTTAATTCAGTAGTGGCCTTTCAATAGCTATGCCTGATGTTAAAACACAACCAGACTCCATCGGAGCTCATTTAATTGAAGTTCTCCCCTTCTCCTAACACAAGATACACTGCTCCCCTGCTTAGCCAATTCAAACCCTTTCTTTCCCTAAAGTTATAACTGCCTCTGAAATTCTTTGGATTAAATGTAGGACAGATTAAGACAAAGGCTTTAGGATCTAAACCACACTGCAGTAGATCCCAAGGCACCACAATGAGTCAGAGTACCAGGTGCTAGCCCCTTGCTGTTGAACTCACGAGGCTGTTTTAATTGGTGGAATTATCATGGGTTTGGGAGTGGGAGAAAGATAACAATCCATTGGGTGAGAGTGCAGCTAGGAGGGGAAATCTGTGGGTGGTAAAGTGCTGATTTATCCAGGCCGAATTAAATGGGGGACTGTGCTGCAAAAATGGGCCACAACTGCTGCTGATTTTCAAGGGCTTCTTTGTCCAAGCATAGAGAGAACTAGGCAGGGAATCAAAAGAATGGAACATCCAGACGCCAGGTGGCCCCCTCCCCTCTGACATACCTTCCACGTACACTATGGCACCACTATTTGGCCACACAGCTAGGAAAATTAGGATGTCTGACATAAAGGGGCCATACGTGAGAACTGTGGTGACACTCTTTGGCTTAAGGATAGAGTACATCTATTTCCCACTTAATTTAGAATCTGGCACAGTGTTAGCCCCCATCTAATGGATTCAACAGACTTGCCAAGAGGAGTTCCAACTAATAAGACTGAAATGGGAATAAAGCTAGAGAAAAGAATGCCATTATTGTTGGTTATTTTATAAACATCCAAAGTTTGCTGGATGTCTTAACTAATAAAAAGGAAGACATGGCCCTTGCTCCAAAGAACTTATGGTCCAAATGTGGACGTGTCAGTAAGCATGGGTGAGAGACAGGGGGATGGCACGCGAGACAGGTCCAGAGCTACAATGATGTGATCACACACATGCTCAATTTCAGTGCATATTTATATATATACACACAATCATCCCTCGTTGTACAAGCACAGTTGGTTCCCAGCTTTCTGCTCGTGGGCGAAAACTCGTAAGAGGGACACTAAATTGCCATTAAAATACACGTAAAAGTCTCCGATTGGTTCCAAGTGCTCGTAATTCAGGGAAGGAGTGGCAGCATGTGGTGCTGCTTTTGAAAGGTAAGTGAACTTCGGGTTGGGAAGGGTTAAAGGCTGTGGGCAGTCTGGGGCCATGAGCGGCAGGGGGGATTAGAATCTGGTGGCGGGTTGAGTCTGTGGGGCAGGCAGGGTGTTAAGGATGTGGAGGGTTGGGTCCGTGGGGCGGGTGGAGGATGGTTTAGGCTGCTGCAGGTTGGGTCTGTGGGGCGAGGGGGGGAGGGCGGGCTTAAGGCTATGGCCATTTGGGTCTGTGGGGGTGGGGGGGAAGAGGAAGGTCAGGCTGTGGCAGGTTGGGTCTGCAGGGGCAGTGGGGTTGGGTCTGCGGAGGGGTCAAGCTGCGGCAGGTTGGGGCCGTGGGAGGGGAGAAAGTCTCGTATGAGCGGTGGGGGAGTTCACTCATCTAGTGAGCAAAGGTAGGTTTATGTGTCCCTCGTTTTAGCAAGTCCGCGTACGTAAAGTACTCGTTTAACGAGGGATGAGGGTATATGAAAAAAAATACAGCAAACATCACAGACTCACCAGTTTTGGTACCTGCAGAAGAGGCTCACTGTCAGGAGGATTTGAGACCCTGATTCAGCAGCCCTTTATTCAGCAAAACACTTTGGCTATGGCTGCACCAGCAAGTTTTTTTTGACAAAAAACTTATTGCATGTCCACACACAAAACGTGTTTTGTCAAGTCTGTCAACAAAAGTCAGCACTTCTGCCGACAACCTTCTGCCTCTCTTGGATGACGAAAAGCATCTTGGTCGACAGATTCTGTTGACAAAAAAGCCACGTGGATGCTCTGGGGGCCCTCTGTTGACAGGCAGGTCTTCCAGGACGCTGGGCAGCCCTGTCTGCTGTGCTTCTGGTTGGCTGTTTTGTCGAGAGAGCAGCTGGGAAGTCCAGCCACTCTATCGACAGAGCGGATCACTCTTTTGATCTGCTTTAGTGTATGGCCGTGCTCTGTCGACAGATGTTTTGTTGGAAAATCTCTTCTGACAGAAACATCTGTTGACAGATGCTTCTAGCATAGCCACAGCCTTGGATGCTTAATTTCCATTTACTTCAATCAGATTTAAGCAAGTGCTTGAGAACGTTGATGAACAGGAATGAGTTTAAGCAGGTGATTAAAGGCTTTACTGAGTTACAGCCTAACAGAGCAGGGAGAATGGGCTTGGTGGCCCTACATTATGGATGGTGAGGGGTGGCAACCCATTCAGGCAGTGTCACTGTCCCTAGGGATACTCTGCTGGTTTGTGACCGTCAAACTTTTCTTTGGTCTCTTCGGGGAAGGATTCACTATGCTGAATCTAGCTGTTGTTAGTCAGATGAAGGCTCAAGTCCATTCCTTAAGACTTATGGAATTACGCTGGAAAGTCTTTCTGCTTTGGCAGTTAGGAACTCAGTGTTGTCCTCATAGGGTTTTAAAACTGGCTAGGTTGCACAGGAGCTCAAATCTGGCCTGTCACTCATATGGAAACCTTAAAACTTTTAACAGCCATTCCAAGCCCTGACATTTTATAAAGATCCATTGGAATTCCATCTTGAGAAATGAGAATCTTGGCGCTTGTCAGAGCCCTGCCTCAACATCCCTATCAGTGACTTATTGAAATATTCAGCAAGAATAGGGCTACATTTAGTCCTCAGATAAGTAGGTGAGTGAATTAGCTGAATGAGGCAAAAGAACAAAATACAGTTATCAGCCAAGTCTTTTCCACCAAGGAATAACCTTTCTATAATAAAGTGACATACATTCATATCAGCAGAAAAGGAAACAGAGACCTTCCCAATTCAAGGTTCAGCTAAGTCCCTTTGCCTCTATATTTGTAGCCCAAACCTTCCCATCTCTACCTGCAAGAAAGCCAAATTATAGTCCTGTATAAAGAGATGGAGAAGCTCAGCTAGATTAAGACAGTGAGGTGATGGGCACTTCGCAGCAAACCTCAAGGGAGAAACATAAGGTAAAGCTGTAGTTAACAGTGCTTTCACATCCTACCACTGCTAGTGGGAGCTGTGGGGAAAAGAACAGGGAAGGTAAATTACCTGGGAAATAAACTGTTCTGAAAGTAGCTGATGGTGCCTGGTGGATGGATCACTCAACTCCTCAGTGTACTTCTCCCCCAAAATAAGGATGCTGAACTCAACCATCTGGTCAGGAGCAGGTTTCACCGGCTTGCCATCCTCCCTCTTTATCTCATTGTTGATCTAGGGAAGAAGAAAACAGTAGAATTTAGTGAGCTGTATGCTTTGCTCTTTGGTTATTTTTTACATAAAGCACAATCCTGGGGCCATTTTATGTCTGATGGGTTCAATCCACATATACAACAGAAACACAAGTTTCCTATTTTGATGTTCTTCTTTATTGTGCCAACTGGGGGGCAGGTATCCCCGCTTTTCCCACAAAAAGGATGGGGCTCAGCTTCTGTAACCAAAAGATCTCATGAACACACATGGATATCAGAAAAGCTGAAGAGGCTTCTGCAAAACTGCCCAGCTGGATCCCCCAGCAGTATAATTTCTGAGACAACCTGGGTACCAAGGACTGATGCCCCATCCAAGGTTGTGCTGTAAGGGATCTTGCAAGCACTAGTACTGATTCAGGCAGTTAGCCATATCCAACCAAATAGGAACCAAAAATATACACGAGAAGAAGGGTTGTGTGTCAGTAAGACCACATGCTTCTTAGCTCTGCCTCACTATGATCCCACCTACCAGCCTCAGCTAATACATTTTTGGGGTTCTAATGTAGGCCTTCCCCCAAGTGTGAGTCTATTATGTTATTCTGACAAATAAGATATGCAGAATTTGGCAGAATTTTAAAATTTTTAGGTGCAGAGACATAATCTGGGTGCAGGTGGCTCAGTGGAGTGTTCGAGTGAAGGGGGAATGGACTCTGAAGGGCAGTCTAGGAGAAGGTCATTAGAGCGTTGAGGGGTGGTGATAGAGGGCTTTGTGGGGAGGGCCAAGGTGCAGCTGATTGGGGCATGCATCCCTACTGAGCCTCACTCCCCCACACATCTCCCCATAATGCAGCAATTCCTGCAGCCAGAGGAAGTTTCTAGCCCAGAGTTTCTAGGGATTGATCTGATCCAGCCCCAACTGCTCTGGGAAGGGAGGGGAGAACTCCATCTCCACCCTCCTTCCCCCAGTTGGGACTAACATCCCTAGGCAGCCAGGGTGTCCCCAGAGGCTTCTCCCTTCTCCATTGATTTACCTCTCCCCAGCTGCCTGAACAGATGCAGCTGAGCTGCTGGAGAGGTTTGTATAAGCACAGTTGCAACTTTTCTTTGCTTCCCCACAGAAACCATTGTCTGTAGAAAATACAGAGAATCTGGAGGGGGTGTTTTTCTGAGGTACTGGAGTGGCGCAGAGTTCCCCCCCAGGAGTATGTAATGATCCTGATACTTCCCTGTCTCTTCTGGAAATACCTCACTCAGTGCACCCTTGATTGCAGTAGCCTGCTTTGGCTCGCCTCTGCTAACAGAAACAAAATGGAGAACACTGCCCTACGAGCTAAGCGGCAGTCGCCATAGGGAGAATCCAATGGAATTGGAGGCTTTTTGTGTTTGTTTTATTTACAAACCTCTAGGATTGCTTTTTGAGGTTTAGAATACTTGAAAAAATTTGAACAGCCTGTGTTAAATTTTACCCCAGGCAGCTTAAAATATTATTATAATAATAAAAAACAAGCCCAAAAAACAAAAGAAGACTTTTGTTTAAATTGAAGTGCAGCCTAAGCTATATGTGGCATGAGGGACAGAAGACATGCCCACCACCCCTTTTTCGCCAAATGCTTCACTTCCATCCACGAGTGCCTTTCATACTGTGCAGAACTTGTAATTATTTTTAATTTAAATCTCTCTCCCTTCCCGTGCCTTGCAAACCCACCAGTCACAGGCGGCTGACGGTTAAAAAAAAAAGAGAGAAAGCGAGAAAGCAACCCTGTGAACTGACTTGGGGTGTACGGTTCCTTAATGCTCTATAAGGCTCTCCCCCTCCCACCTCAGTTGTGCGGTGATCAGTAGTTACTCCTTCAGAGGAGAGGTTTTCCATTCCCCTGAGGCTCAGAGTTCACAAATCTGATCCTGGAATTATCCTGGTAAGAGAGATTTGTGTAAAACTGGGTAAACATCCATGGTAATAAATCTAAAACTAGCTGGCCGCAGAAGGTAAATTTACATGAAGCAGACAGCAGTTACTACCTGATTATGTGTGGTTTGAAACACTAGCCAGTTACACAAAAATAAAGGTAAAGACAACGTGTGAATGCATAAGAAAAACAGGCTTTTATTCTTCTAATTTACACCACAGTATAGCTATACAGTCTAGTAGTTACTTTATAAAAAGAGAAAGCACTATAGTAGCAGCAGCAGCAACCTAATTTATATTGCCCTCTGATTTACTGACTAGTCCCCATTTTGGCTCAGCTATCCATCTAACACAATCCATGCACTTCTTTTATGACAAAAGAACTGTGGTGTCAGTGGATGAAACCAGAGGCATTTTCAGTCAGTGATCCAGAACTATACCCATGATAAATTCAGGGGCCCCAGGTTAAAAGGGGTCATTTGAGCTTCATGTTCATCATTTGTTCTTGGAAGTTCAGAGAGGGGTGTATTCAAACTGACCTGAAAACACCAAGAGAAGCTATGGAGTTCGGCCAGGTTTTGGATCACAGATATGATAAATAAATGACAGTGCTTTCCTAGATTTTAGCCCAGCTTCCTGAACCTTTCAGTCAATCTAAAGAGTTTTACATGTTCAGCAAAACCCAAAGGAGGCACTTGCACCTCACAGATCTGTACAATCTTCTTCTTGAAAGAGGGCCAACAATTTCAAAAGCAAGTGCCTAAAATTTGGCTCCAATCCATTTTTAGGCACCTAATTAACAGTGACCTGTTTTCCAGAAGATCTGAGGCAACCACAGCTCCCAGTGACTTCACTGGGAGTTGCAGGCATTCAGCATCTCTGAAAGCCAATTCCACTTTTGTGTGGGTGCTTAAAATGAGTTGAGGTATTTAAATTCTGTTATTCAAGTCTGGAGAGTTTTGCCTTAGATAGATACCAAAGCGAGGGATGCTTATAACGCAATCAATCAATCAATCCATCTATCTAGATAGGAACACAAGTCATATTGCCTTCCAATAAGAACTGCCATCCTAAGTTACACAGAGGCTTTTGAAAATCTCACCCAATGTCCAATCTTGCAATACTAGCAAAGCACACATAGAGTTTGTGTTTTACATTGTGATAAAGCAGACCCGCTGATGGTGGGGTGGGAAGAAGAGGAGCAAAGCGGGCAGTGCCCTTGGGCTTGGTGATACAAAAGGGCCCAGAGCTCTCACCTACTTCTACTGCAGTAGCAGCCAGAGCCCCAAGCCCTTTAAACCATTGGCTTTAAATCAGCACACTCTGAGCAGCGCTGAGGGTGTGGCGGGACAGGGACTCATCATAAGCTAAGGGACTTAGAGGGCTTGCTGCCCCAGCCTGGCTGCTTCCACCTGAGGTACCATCCATTCTGGGGGTGCAGAACAGGCCTCCTACCCATCTTTCCCAGCGACCCAGCAAGGCTGTCGGCCCTGCTTTGAGAAAGCTTTGCCATGAACCCTCTGTGAGTTAGAATCTCTCTCTGCAGTGAACTAACTAAACACTCTGGCTATGTCTACACTAGAAGCACCTGTTGATAGAAGTTACTTTTGACAGGGAAATCTTGACAGAACCTCTGTCAACAGATTGCATCTACACACAACTTACTCTGTCCACAGAGAACTGCCAGACTGCACTGCCCTCTGGTGCCAGAAACGGAATGGCAGCTCTGCAAAGAGGGCTGCCCCACAACAGGAAGCCCTCTTTGTCGACAGAAGTGTCTATGCAGCACTTTTGTCGACGGTACTATGTCGAGAGATTGTTATGCCTCAAATTTTTGAGGGATAATGCTGTCGAGGCAAATGTGGAGTTCTGTCGAGAATCTGCTGAGAGAATGCTTCTAAGTGTGTAGATACTCCCCAAGTTATGTCGACAGAAGGCCTCCCCTGTCGACAAAACTCTCCAATGTAGACCCAACCTTTGTGTAATTCATCCCATCACTTTATTAACTCCCTCCAGTAAATGTCTTAAATCCTGCTGGGTAATTACTCAGTAATCCCCATTAATTACAATCTTTTGTTTGAAACTATGAGAAAGTTTGTGGCATGATCAGAAAAAAGAGGTGAAAGAAAGACACTGGCTCGATAAAGCAGCAATGTAAGGCAGAAGACAGCATTTAAGAAGAGCAATGTAACACCTGATCAAATGAAGAACTGCTTACACTAGCATCTGAGTTTTCATTCTTGTTGAAGGCATTGTCTGATGTACTTGGAATGGAGACCTCATGGGGGGGTGGAACATTTGCAGCCGCATCTAAAAATGAGAAGAAACTTTTTAAAAAAAATTATACAAACATCTGTGTGCATGTCTTGTAAGACAGTTTAACCAACATCAAAATATGTTGGCAATTATTCCTGCTCCCACCATCCTGACAAAGTCAATAAATCATTGACAGTGGGGGGAAAAAAGTCAGAGATATTATTCAGGACTACACAAATATTTGACCTGCTGAACAAGGATGTGATGCTTTTGAGAGTATAAATCAAAGATATGTAAAAGTGTCCCGAGACCCCTTTAAAATTAGGCTCTTTCAAGATACATACAACTGCATCATTCTTTTTATGACAGCAGTATCTACAGGACCCTATCAGGATCAGCAAAGACCTAGGGATTGAATGACCCATGTCTGACTAACAATCACAAGTTATTAAGTTCCCCACAGGTGACTGCTGCGATGAATTTAAAACATCAGTTTACACAAGCACTGAGATGGACAAACATGAGCAATGAGAACAAGACCTCTTAATGTAGTAGTATCACCAGCTGGAGAAGGGGTTGGAATTCCAGAGCTGAAAAACAAAACAAAACAAAAAAAACAAAACAAAGAAACTGGATTAAAATGTGAAATTAAGGCTGAGTTATTTTTTAAAGCTAGTTAGGGTTCTATCACCCAGAGTTACCTGGGAGTCTATCTGCAGAATAAATTTGCCATGTATTACTTTACTGACAAGTTCATAAAAAGCCAATTTTCCAATATTGTGATTATCAGTAGCAATTGCATACGTCTGCCCATAAACTGACTAAACAAATCTACCTTTGCATCAAAATGCACAGACTTAGCAATATGATTCAGAACTGAATTCTACATGGTTGCTCTGTAGGTTTTATGCTAGGTACACGACTTGAGGCTAGCTACTGGCTGCTGTATGCATGAAAGTTACCTTCAAATGGCAGCTGAGCCAGGGGATCAAGCAAGAAGAATGTGTGACAATAGCCTATGCTGGCACTGGCACTCCAGTCACAGCATAACAAAACTTTTGCACAGAAAACATTCTGCACTGAAGTCCTTATGAGCCTAAAGGGCTTGAGCACAGAACACCAGTTCCCTTCAGCAGGCTAGACTGAGTTCACCTGTAGACTCTTGCCAATGACTGGAGAGGCTTGGGGCATCTGCTCCTGCCCAGACTCAGGCAAGTCCAGGACTCCTCAGGTAACAATTCAGCTCCTTATGGGCAGATATCACCGGAAGAGGCAACCAGCCTGTGTCTTCAGTCTGAGACGTTCATGGAGGTATCTCCTCTGTCCCCGCAGAGGGACGTGATCAGTGATGCGCTGTAGCTATCACAAATGCTCTATCTACTATCGACATCCTTCTGAGTCATCTGCACGAGAGTGAATATCTAGCCAAAACATCTGCAACAGGTAAACTAAACTAAGCAGGGCCTGGCCACAAGCGTTGAAAAGTAAACAATGACTTACCCACAGGACCAGTCGCTGCAGGCACTGGTGAGAAACCAGAATGAGAGAAAGATTTACAAAACATCTTGACTCAGCTTTACAGCTCTTACCGGATAACGAAAGTGCAAAGCAGTGTAAATACTCACCCGTCCATTGCTTCCTTGGTATGGGAGAGTTTCTAAAAAAAATCAGAACAAAGATTCCAAGTAAGTTGGAGGTGAGGGTGCACTGGTAAAACTGACTTCTACAATGTAGTCACAGGTGTTTCTTCACAGAGCCATGCAGGTTTGTAGAAAAAAAGAGAGCAAACCATGATGCTAGCATGGAAGGACCTTCACACAGCAGCACAAGAGGTTTTCTGGCACTGGATTTAGTGATTTCACTAATGCTACAGCAGGACTACACAGCTCTAACCAATCCAATCCTTGCTGTGTCCCCAGTAAGCAGAACTTAACATGGGGCTGATAATATGCTGCATAACAGAAATAATATTTTCTAGATGTTCACATATTTGTAGGATGTTTTACTAAATTGATCATTAAAATAATATTAGGCAAACAAAATCCTTTTTGACTATCAGTTGGTTTCACCATCTTTGGCTTTTTTGTATATATACTGTGTTTGCATCACCTTTTAATGTATCTTTCCAAATCTTACCATACAAACGTGGACACTAATAGTATTTCAAACGTACAAAGAAAACTTTTAAGACTCGAAATGTGCTAATCCCTGGTTGTTGAAGAACGTTAAGACTTTGTGCAAAGAAAATTGAGATTTTATGAATGTCAATATAAACTGAGCCAGTACATTTCATGTTTAAAAAGCCAGGGTTTGCAAAGATCAGGGTTTGCAAAGATAGTATACTTCAGCCCTGCCCCCCCCCCCCCCCCACACACACAGAGAGAGAGCGAGCGAGCTAGGAACAACTAAGTTACAGAAAGGTTAGCTAGCAGAGTAAATGATCAAATTGCATTAAACTTTAGGGGCTATTTTGCTGTAGGCACCCACCAGCCATCTATATCTTCTTAGGGTTCAGAAAGCCTTAAGCGGCATTTTACTTCTTTGAGCTAGTGCAGAGGGACAAGCAGGATCACAGCTCCCACCTTTTCTTCTGTGACCTTTTGTAGCACCACAGAATCCCAGTAATACACTTCAAAAGTAGCGCATGGAGGAAGCACAGCAGTTGCTAGCCGGACACTTTCTACACTGCATATGTACTGCCCCGCATCATGTCTCTGTAACTAATGCTAACTTCCCATTCCTACATGGACTACGTGCACACTGATGTGGGAGATGCTCTGACGTCAGATAACATCAGATTTTGAACTTTAATATTTCACATTCAGTAATATTTTTCAGTAGCCTATTAATAATGCCTCTCCCCATTCCCTGATTGAATAGGTTAGTACAGTGTGACATGTGAAGGCTGCATCACAAAAAATGTGTTTTACCAAAATGCTGCTTTCTTTAGTTTGCTTGAACAGCTGACACCATAAAGGTTGGCAGAGCTTAAAGTACCACCTGCCAGCAGTATTTTGATTTGATGGCACACACCCAATACGCAATTACGCTGGATATAGCAGCTTATGTTCTCCCTCTGGAATGCGTGCTTGTGAGCAGGTGGCTTTTATATCCTGCTCTAAAACTGTGTGTAGAGTCAACCTCCCCAGGACATGGCTTTACAAACAAAGAAAATAGGGATAAGATAATGCAGTGCAGGCCTTCTCCCCAGAATTTAGGTGCTTAGAGCAATGGTTTTCAACGAGGCTCTGCGGACCACTTGTGAGGGTTCTCCAAAAGCTCTTCACTATAGGACGGTGGACTTCCCTCTGTGGTCCACAGATTATGTCTGATTTCCAAAGGGATCTGTACCCCCATCTGAAATTTTTAAGGGTCCACAAATGAAAAAATGTTGAAAACCACTGGCGTAAAAAGAGCGATTAGCATAGAACTGTTCAGTCCACATCCTATGCCCTTCCTTCTTTAATTTCTCAATAAAGCGACTCTCACTCCCCTTATATCCAGAACCATCTTAACTGTGTCCCAGCAGGATCAATGGATGCTAAATAAAAGGCAAAGCATACCAAGAAGCCCCCGCCAACCTGGTCAACGTCCAAGCCAATTGTGCAGTTGACATGCTGTTATCTAAGATGCTACATATGTTTCCTCAATTGAGAGCACTAAATTGTTGGCACGTCAACTACCACTGTGCAGTAATTACTGGCAAATGCTGAGTTTTTAAATAGTAACCTCTCAGTAGTATTTCTAGACTTACCGTTACAAAAATTTTTTCTCCCTTACCAAATATAATCATCACTTATTGCTGGTCAATGTCATAACCTAACATTAGAAGTATGCTTACATTTTAAAATACAGTTTCAAGCCATAAACCTCTCACTCAATTTTGCAGCAAACTTGTGGAGCCTAATAAAAAGTGATTGGCTTTAAACTGGAGTCACAGCATGTAGCAACTGGATTCTCTCTTAATCCCCCCTTGGTTAGGAGACCCAGAGTAATACATATGGGAATATCAGCATGCCATTACAAAGTTACATACATATCCACATTTTTATTATGAAATACATGCATTAAAGGATTTAAGGTCTAATCTTGCAGTCCTTATTTGGGCAAACCCTCCATTAGCTTCAAAGAAAACTTTGCCTGAGAAGACTGAATGCCCTAAAATTAGGCTACAATTTACTCTGAATTGTTGTAAAAATAACACATTGAGCCACAAAAGCAGCAAGAATATTCTCTACAGATAAATTTTAAAACTGATGAGTTCTACTGAGTTGATGAATACATTTCTAGAACATCTAAGGAATTAGGCCTATATATTTATTGCCTGCGTGGAGATCATTGATGCCTTGTGACATTAAGGTGACAGATACAATCTGAGATTTTATGGTAAATCCTAAGCAGCACTGACCTTTTAAATAATATACGGTTCCATTTCAGCACCTAAAAAGTTCATGAGGAATCCAAGTACAGCACTTCAAAAAGTCATTTTGAAGTTCCACACATTACATAAAGGAAGTGAAATGTGTGTCAAAAGGCCACGAAAAGTTGGTTGTTTAAAATAAATTATTGTCTGCTTAAGGGCAAGCAAAATGCTCAGGATGTTTGGAATAGTGGCAAACATAGTGTTTTAAAAACCAGCTTGTCTAGGAAGAGCGAGCTCTTAATACAGGTTTTACAGTGTACAAGATATTGAGCATCTTACAATTTCAGAGCCCAGTTCTGCAGCATTTACTTCATTTGGCTTCAAGAGTTTTGCCTTCATGAGGACTGCTGTACTGAGCTCCCAGTCAATTAAAAAAGTAAGCCCGTTATCAGAAGAAAACTTAATAAAATCTAATTTTAACGAGAATCTAAAGGATGGGAGTAAAGCTAGTTGGGAATTCTTTTGTAAGAATAATTTCTTGACAAAAATGCAGTTTCTGCAAAACTGAAATTCACATTCCCCTCTACCCCCAGGGGAAATTTTCAACTTTACCAAATTTTTTTCCCCCTCAGGAAGAAGTCTAAACAAAACATTTTGCTTTGGATAAGCTCAACCCAAACAAAAATATTTAATTCTATTGGGCTGACCTAAGTGTTCCAAGTCAGTTCACTATTCAGCTGCATTTCCTATTGTACAGTTCGCCTCCTGCAAGTTTTAATTCTGACTCCAATTCTCTCCCAATGCAGCCTCCCTTCTTACTAAGCTAGCTAGTGGTGCATCATGCAAGTCATACGCCAGCAGGCACAGGGAAGAAGTAATTTAGCCAAGGATTGGGCCCATGGGACAGCATGAGGCTACTTCACCTCTGTCTAGATTTCTCCATTTGCAAAAATGGGATACTACTGTGTATCTGCCTAACTCACTTGAAGGTTGTGAAGAGAAAGTAATTAATATCTGTACAGGCCTTTGAATACTTTAAGCATTACCCAAACAGGGTACTATACAAGTAGTAACAATAATTTCAGAACAATAGAGAATGCTTTTCGCCCAGTGGGACTATATTTGGCAAATGCAATGTGTATTTTCTAAGTTAACTGGATGCCAAGATGCTCACATAATGGAGCACATAATGCTCATTTACTCATAAAGTGTGGACTGGATTTTGGGTCCCTTGCTCTAACACCTTCTCCTCTTATCAACTGCAATTAATCTTATACAATGAAATATATTTCAAGTAAAAAAGAAAAAACCCACAGTTTAAGATGAACAAATCTATTAGAGCAATAATACAGTTTAATCACAGACATAGAAACACAAAAGACAATGACCAGATGGACCATGTTGCACCAATTTCTGCAGCAAAATCAGTTACGTGGGACAGCACTGCCTGATTCGCACAATCCCTATTCAATGGTATAGAGAAGTGGAAAAAAATATGCTCCCTGCCAATAAACCCTGAGAGATTTGAGGAATTCCTTCATGATTCTACATTAATTTAAGTCTGGCTATACTAGACTGGCTGAGAATTTTCTTTATTCAAACCACATGTCCACATTAACATTAGTATGTGGGTGCTGAGTGACATTGGTGGCCTGTGATATACAAGAGGTCAGGCTGGATTATCTGGTGGTCTCTTCTGGCCTTACATTCTATGACTCAACATTTTTAGTAATTTACAACAGCAGTGGGCAACCTACAGCCTAAGGATTCTCTGTGTGGCCCACAGAACATTTTGTTTATCCTTGCTTATACACAGGGTTGCCAAATTCCGCTACCTTCCATCTGTGTCAGTTTTTTGTACCAGTACTACTAAAGTGACATGCATGTAAAGCAAGGTGCATGCTGACTGCATACAACGTTGACCTGAGAGCCATGCACTCCCTCTGCTTCCGATCAAAGCACTGCTAGGGTTCAGTTGGCACACCCTGCCAATTTTAAGTATGCAGGCACAGTTAGCAGAAGCACCATATTCTGGGAGACGATCATGTTTACGACAATCTTGTGGCCCACTGAGATGAAGGAGGTCACTCATGTGGCTCACTCGCTAGCCTAGCTTTCTCACTGCTCATTTAGAAACTATCATTAATGAAACTGCTATACAGTCAACACTCAAAATGCACTTAACTGGCATTAACGCAAGTTAAGAACAACTCAAAGCCACTCTGTGACTGTCTGCTCACCAGGCTCCCCCAGCTGGGCAGACAGTCTTCGCCACTGGGGGAAGCCAGGAAGAAGTGACACCTGGCTCCCAGAATGGCGGGGAGCAGGAAGTAGGAAAGTGACTAACACATGGCTAGTCAGCTTCCCAGGTGTCACAAATGGCAGGGAGATGGGAGCCAAGCTGCCACCCTAGTTCCCACTCCGCCCACACTCTGTGAGCCAGGAAACTGGCCAGCCCACCAGGGGAGCTGGGAACCAGGCAGGCCTCCCCTGACTTGTGTGAAATTTTAGTTACATGGGAGTTGCAAGGAACGGAACTCCTGTGTAACTTGGGGGGTCTACTGTATATATTTGCCTTAATGTGTATTTATCTGTAGCAAGGATACTTGAAAATCTATACCTCTAATTTCAGAGGGATAGAATGCACATATTATTTATCTACTCAAGAGGATAACTGAAGATACAGACGATGACATAGAAACCACATCTGATATAATTTAATTTGCACGAGTTGATTGTAGCATGTCAATTGGATATTTGATTTGTCTAATTTTGAATGTAAGTTTGTTTTGTAAGCAGCAGTAGCTTACATTTGTTTCCTCAAAAAATCATCAATCAGTTTATTTAAGACTACTCAAGAAAACAATTTTGATAAACAGATATAGCGGAGAAGGTACGTTTCGCGTTTAAATATTGGATTGGGATTCAGTTCCACACTCTGCCACAGACTGGTTATGTAGCTTTGGTCAAATCACAATCTTTTCTTTGCCTGAGCTCCCCATCTATAAAATGAGGAAATAAATAGTAAGTAATAGCAAAAGCAACCACCACAGCCTCTAGGAGTCCTGGGACTCAGGACTAGGAACTTACGGTGCTATATTCTGCACAAACACAGAATAAGAACACAGTCCCCGCCCCCAGGAGCTTACAGTTGAAGAATAAGACAAGAGACAGCTGGACTAGGTCACACAAGGAAACCAAACAATATTATTAAGAATAATAGACAGTGGTATGTGCACACCATCAGCCTTACCACTGTCAATGTTATTGTAGGCAACATGGTGAAAAGAGAGTTTTAAAGAGGGATTTGCAGGAATATGGTGTAGCTCTGCAGATGTTTATAGTGTGTTTCTTCCGACCAGGAAGGGCAGCCTAGGAGAAAGCACAAGAGGTACTGGTTTTGAAATTTTCACAAGTGGGCAGTGAAAGCTGACATCACCAGCTGTCAATGAGATGACAGGCATGGTGGGCTAGGACACGGGTTCTTAAACAGTCAGGTCTCCTCAGGGAGTCGCGAGCTGCTGACCTCCATGCCACACACTGCTTTTCCTCCAGCATTTATAAAGGTCTTAAATATCTTTAAAAGTTTCTCATTTATAAGGGAGGTTCCACTCAGAAGCCTGCCACACAAAAGGGGTCACCAGTACATTAGCTTGAAGAATCACAGATAGGCTGTAAAGAACCCTGAAAATGAAGATCATCAGCTTGTATTTTATACAGTAGACAGTGTAGGGGGCCAGTGAAGAGATGCAGTGAAAGGGAAAATCTCGCCAAAGTGACAGGCTGGGATGATTTTGCAGCAGCATTGTGAATGGATAGGAGGAAAGCAAGAGAGGAAGTATCCAAAAAGGCGTGGGGGATAGAGCCAGGGTGAGAGTTTTAGCTGTATGGAATGGCCATATCTTACAGTAATGTTCTCACTACCTGGAAGATAGACCCAGTCATGGCTGATCTTCTCGGCTTCAATTTTTCATGTCTTGTAGGAACACACAAAAACAAACTATCTGGGGTCGACAGTCTACCCCATACTCCTCTGTATCAGGAGTAAGGGAGATTGAAGGGAGAGTTTCTCCCATTGATCACCTCCTGTGAGGATGGCCATGAAAATCGACTGTAGATAAGTCGATTCCAGCTACACAATTGTATATCTACAATCATCTTTAAGGTCTAGTGTGGACCTGGCCCTAGAAATGTTATGCAGAAAGAATCAGTAAGATTTAGATGTGGTCTGGGCATTAGGATCTAGAAATAGGTCTGAGTTTAAGATGATGCCAAGGACCCAAATTAACAGGTAGAATGCTGGTGGTGTCCAGAGATCCAAGAAAAAAAAAAGTGAGTTTCTCTGTTAAACATAACTACTTAAAAACAAAGGGGAAAAATTAAAAAAGATCTGACTGGGGAGGGAACTGATTGTGCTTGTTTCATTTAAGTTAAGGTGGTTAAAAGCAGCATTTTTCTTCTGCACAATAAAGTTTCAAAGCTAAGCGAGTGTTCAGTTGTAAACTTTCGTAACAACCACCATATTTTGTGAATTTACCAGCATTTCTGAGTTATGAACAAACTGCATTCTTGAGGTGTTTGTAACTCTGAAGTTTTACTATAATTAACTTTTGGCCTGAAACATGCTGGTTTTTAGGTCCTATGCATTTTATCAATATTTTATAATTCAAGCAAGAAGAGAAGAGGAGGGAAGTATGTAATTTTTTCTGACCCAATTCAGTCAATCCTATATCTATAAAATAAAGTAATATCATGAATCTTATAAGTGTTGAGGGACACCATTACAGGGGCTACCAAAAGAGCCTTATTACAAAGGATGTCCCTTATTATTTAAGATTAGGAGCTGCTGAGCGCTGCAAAAAGCAGAAAGAAATACCCTTGTGACTGTTGGCAAGTAATGCTTATTATTATTATTATTATTGAGGTATGGACTGGGGAAGGATGAAGGCTACTAATAGAATAATAAAAATATTGGGAGGGGTGGGTCGAGGGCACTAAGAGAACAGTCCCTTCTTTTTGAAATGCAATGTTGACAATCCTAATTATAACTCCAAGGCTATGTCTACACTAGTCCCAAACTTCGAAATCGCCATGCAAATGGCCATTTCGAAGTTTACTAATGAAGTTTACTAATTCCCATCTGCTCACAGGAATAAGGGGACTTTGAAGTAGGCGGGGTCCTTTCGAAAAGGAGCCCCGTCTGAACGAGCCGCGTCAATTTCGAAGTGCCGCAGCCGCCCGCATGCTAATGAGGTGCTGAATATGTATTTCAGTGCTTCATTAGTAAACTTTAAAATGGCCATTTGCCTGGCCATTTCGAAGTTTGGGGCTAGTGTAGACACGGCCCAAGTGAGATGAGACTCTTGCCAGGCCCTTTGGCAAAGTGGAGAGGGGACCCAATTCTGCACTCATGGAAGGGGCAGGATCTTGGCTGGAACGGGAGGGGCCAGGCAGCTGGCCCTCAGCACTACCCAGACTGTGCCTGTTCTCCCCTCCATGCCATGCAGAACATGCTGCCCAGGGCTCTGCAGGTGATTTAAATAGGGAATGGGGCTCCAGCCACTGCTGCATTAGCAATGGGCAAGAGCCCTGGGCCCCTTTTATTTGTTAGGTGGTGGGGCAATTATCCCTTTTCCCCACCCCAATCACTGGATCTGTACATCACAGTTCTGACCTAGAACTTAAACAGAAGCTTGTTCAGGAGCAGCCTGCATATCTCCTGTCTCCTGATCGCGTGCCACACAAATGTGTTCCAACAGTTAAAAGGAGAAACAAGGGAGGTACCGGCAATTAGCTCATCTCTAATCTTCTTAGTAAATGACTAGACTAGAAAGAAGCCTGAAGTTAATTCAGACATCCAGCTTCCTTTGGCTGTGATTAGCAAATGATAGGGAACTGAGAAATACATGTTGATGAGACACCACATCATTTTTAGAATTAGAAACAATATTCTAAAGATTCCAAATAGCAGCGTTATGTGAAATGGGACATGTCACTTAAATGAGAAAAATAAACCAGAAAGCTCAGAAGGATCACAATAAATGGCTAAACCAGCAGGAAATGCTTTATTGTTTTGGCAACTGAAAAGGCTAAAAGAAATCTCCAGAGCAGTGTCAAGTGCTCAATACAATAGATGTCACAAAAATGTAAGCAGCCAACTTTAAATATACGGTTGGACAGCAAGAAAGACAACGCTGGCTGATTATCAGTGCTGCAATTTGTTGCAAAAGCGTAATCCTCCTTAACTGTAGGTGACCTCAGTTATATTTCTTCTCTCTGATTCACTGCGGAAATTATTTGGTAAGAGTCAGCACCATAAATGAACTCATTTAGTGGCAAATTCTGGCAATCCAGGAGCTCTAAATACTTAATACTTAAAATGAGAGCTTGTGAGGATATGGAGTGGGCTATACAAAGTACAATCGAATTCAACTGTGAAAGGTTAGCAAGGACATGGCAGCGGGTAACGTATTTAGAATGCAATGGGTATGGAATAAAGCAGGGGCGGGTAATTATTTTTATGGGGGGAAGGAGGGACCTCCAAGAGTTTTTAAGTGGTGAAGGGCTGCACTCTTCCAGGATATTAGTGGAGGAAGTGCATGGTCTGGAATGGAGGTTGAGTGCAGAAGGGAGCTTGGGATAATGGTTTGGGATGCAGGAGGAGGGTTGTGACCTGGAGGAGCAGTGTAGGGGAGAGTGGTGGGGGGGTTGTGACATGGAGGGTGAAGTTGTGATGGGGGCAGGAGTACAGGAGGGGGTGGCCAGGATTTGGGTTGTGATTGGGGGAGGGAATTGAGGTGCAAGATCTGAGAAATGTTATGGGCGCAGGAGCAGGGGTGCGGAGGGTTTGGCTTACATGGTGCAGGGGGTGGGCAGGGGAGTGGAGAGAGGAAGGGACTGGAGTGGCAGAGGCAGGCTCTGGCTGGAAGATACACACTTGGATGGCTCCAGCCAGCAATCCAGCTGGTTCCTCAGCCATGGTCCCTGCATTCCATGCAGGGAACACATGTGGCACACTGCATGCTGCAAGCCTGCACTGGAAAGAGTACTTCACACCCTGCCTGTCCTGCATACAGGCATCTCTCGCTGGCCAGGTTCTGGCCAATGAGAGCTGCAAATCTTGCCTGGGGGCAGGAGCAGCACATGAGGCCTCTCCTCCCAAACTGGCAGCATTCAGAGAGCTGCTCTGCGTGCAGAGCAGGGGCGAGGAAGACAGTGAGCCTGACGGAGGCTTCGGCAAGCCAAATCTGGCAGCTTGGCCGGTTGCATTTTGCCTGCCGTGGAATAGAGCTTTAGAAACCATATTGAAAGGAACTTTCTTGCTTTGGCAGAGTGATGGAGTAGATGAAATTATTCCATTTCCAGTTTTTGTAATTCTATGAACAACTGAGGAGGAGGGAACAAAATACATTTAAAATTTTGCAGGCTCTGTAAGTAGGGGGATGGAGGTCAAGAGAAAACAAAATGTGACTGGAATTCACAGAGTTCAATTTACATTATCTCTTTGGTAGAATGAGATGATCATAGTCAAATTGAACTTGGCATTAACAAAAAAGAAAGGAAAAATATCAGAAGGGATCTGAGCTCAAGTTGGCTGATGAAATGAAGTGCGTCAAGCTTGTCAAACACCACAGTTCCATGTAATAACTATCAGTGCTGGGGCACACCCTGCAACATTTGCTGGTGAAAATGCTAGATATGAAATGATGACAAACCACTAGGTGAAAGGGTAAGAAATAAAACCAGGAAAGAAAGACATTCAAGTAGCAAATCATTTAGTGGAACTGCTCAAAACTGACTGAACACCAGGAAAAACTAGTGCAAACTGCATCACACGCAGTCACTTTGCTAAACTGTAGCTTGCTGAAGCTAAACCTCAAACAATTATGGGCCGGATTTACAGAGAGGTTGAAGACCAACAGCTCCCTCTAATTTTTAAGGGCAGTTGCTAGTGCTCAAAACCTCTGAATATTGAATTATACGTCTCTACGCTGTAGTGGATATTGTGAGGCAGTCTTAATCCGAACTATTTGCTGTGAAGGAACACTACAGAAAGCACAATTTGTGTAGTAAATCAAGACAACAGTATCACAGTAATAGCAATCACTGGGTGACTACATAAAAGGCTCACATATGACTCACATTTAAATAATGTATGGTACAAATTCACACCCTAAAACTTAACTAAGGCTGTGTCTACACTAGCTCCCCAACTTCGAAGGGAGCATGGTAAGTAGGGTGTCAGGAGATTATTAATGAAGTGCTGCGCTGCATATGCAGCACTTCATTAAGCTAATTCTCCCCCGTGGCAACTTTGAAGAGCAAACTTCGAAGTGCCGGCTCGCGTGTAACCACGGGTAACCCGCTGGTACTTCGAAGTGCCAGGGCTACTTTGAAGTCTCTTTATGCCTCAAAATTTTGAGGGCTAAAGGGACTTCAAAATAGCCCAGGCACTTTGAAGTACCGTCAGGTGAGCCGCAGCTACACGCAAGCCAGCACTTCGAAGTTTGCCGCAGGGGAGGATTAGCTTAATCAAGTGTTGCCTATGCACGGCAGCACTTCATTAGTAATCTCCTGACACGCTACTTACCATGCTCCTTCTGAAGTTGGGAGCTAGCGTAGACACAGACCAAGTTATTCAAAGAGACTGAAGAACGGTCTGAAGTCAAAAAATATTTAATTAAGCATACAATGGCTAAGCCATTAAGGCACAAGCTCATCGACTGCAGAGTTACCCAGACAGGGTATGTTGCTTTGCTCAGTGCAAGATAGAAGAGATTGCGTAAAGCAATGGAGGTGGACAATTCACACACTCCATCCGAGAAGCTGCCGAACTCTTGTAAAATGTTGAACACTCTCAGAGGAAATCAAAGGTAGGTGGGAAGGTTCTCTGCATCTTGGTAGAACAAGGTGTGATGGTCTACAGCCTTGTGTTCACTCCTTTCACAAGATTATAATAAATTTGATTCATTAAGTATGCCTTGTGAAACATCATTTGAAAACACGATTAGTTGATTACTACTGTCCTGGTAAAATATGTGTGGCAACACTGTATGTAAAGTTATGAGATTCATATGTATGGTATTAGTAAAACACATTCCAAGTCTGAGGAGCAGCCATAAACCAGCTGCCCAGAGACAAAAGGCAGGCTGATGTCTCAGCCAGGTGTCAGGAAAATCAAACGGACCATCACTCAGTTAAGTGGCAACGATTTGGAAGGAAAAAGTGTGGGCAAAAGAAAACAGATTTCCAAGAACACACCAGGACTTTATACACAGCCTATGTCCTTATTTCAGCCAGCGGAAGAAATGACAAGAGAAAATAGAATGCAACCCAGTGCTGTAGAAAATCATCTTGGAGTCATGTAGACTGAGTGATCAATGACTCATGAAAGCCACGCTATCCATTCAGAGATGAGGCAGCAATAATTAGGAGGAAAAGTGTTCTTGAAAGAAAAGAAAGTCATAATGCGTATCTATGCATAGTGAAGTCCTCAGTGCTGCCTTAAAAGACATGTATGCTCTGAAAATGGATTTAAAATGGCATGGCAGGGCACCACATCTATTTTATCTCAATTATTTTAGATCAAATGCTTGGGGAAAGCCATTTTTGGCAAGGTTGGAGGGCACTGAGCAGCCACGTGGAAATTCCAGGGTGGAGTAAAGTAGTCCAAGAGCTCAAAAGCAAGTGGCAGAAGGCCGCAGTAGGAACAGAAGCCTGTCTAATTCCATCTGCTAGAAGGCAATGAGGTCCCACATGAATGCGAGCCAGTTCATTGCAGCTAACAGCACTGAGCTATGCATTAAAGCAACATCCTGTGCCTCCTCACATTTTGCTCTCCCTCAAGTTCGCATAGTGACATTTTTATAACTATCTCAAAATTAATAATTTAGACACCAGAAAACTTGTATTTACTTTTTATAAATAAGTACCCATCTTTTTCATTGTCACTTAAAGTTGCACATTGGAGTATAACAGTACATGCTGGTTTCCTGAAAGTCATTTAGTAACCATACCCTCTAGTACACTTACCTTCTTAATCAGTCTCTGGTGCTCTTTGGACTGACTGAAGTTTGTGCCCATTTCAAATATGCTCATAGTTCCCTCCTCACACAAACTCAGCCAGTAGTGATATTCTTCATGACCTGGAAGTCTATCCCAGAATGTCTTGAAGACCTCCCAGACTGCTTCCTGGCACACTAGAGAAGCAGAAATATACAATCTTAGAAGAAGGTGTGAGCATCTATAAGTCTGTTTTCTGAGTATTGCACAATTTGAAGTCTGTCTGCCTGTAGGTGCAAAGGCACGGCTTTGAAAGGAATTCAGAACAGAAGGGCCGTGTCTACACTAGCCCCAAACTTCGAAATGGCCACATAAGTGGCCATTTCGAAGTTTACTAATGAAGCGCTGAAATACATATTCAGCACCTCATTAGCATGCGGGCAGCCACGGCAATTCGAAATTGACGTGGCTCGTCCCGACGGGGTTCCTTTTCGAAAGGACCCCAGCTACTTCAAACTCCCCTTATTCCCATCTGCTCACAGGAATAAGGGGACTTCGAAGTAGGCGGGGTCCTTTCGAAAAGGAGCCCCGTCAGGATGAGCCGTGTCAATTTCAAATTGCCGTGGCCGCCCGCCTGCTAATGAGGCGCTGAATATGTATTTCAGCGCTTCATTAGTAAACTTCGAAATGGCCATTTACATGACCATTTTGAAGTTTCGGGCTAGTGTAGACGTAGCCAAGATCTTGCATATTAGAAGACAAAACAGACCTTTTTTACTCCCGAATGGAGATTTTATATTTGCTCTCACTTTGCTTGCTGGGCTCCTTAAAAGCTAAAATAAAAATCATTTTGATGTGTTGTATCCTAAAATACAACATCTCCAACACCACCAAATCCACATACTGAAAAAAATCAAGCATTAGACCCCAAAAACTATGAAATTTGCTTTAAATAATATATTTGCCTTCTAGGTTTTAACTAAGGTTCACATTTGCATGCTTTTATTGCAACCAAGATAACCAGGAACTTAAATTAAAATTCAATAACAATTACAAATTTCAAAATGGAAAAAAATTCTTTTAATAGAAACAATTTTGGAGAAAATTAAAATTTGGTCCTTTTGTAAACAGAATGAGCAGGCATAGAATTGGGGGTGGCACTTTATTGCTGGTGGCAAAGCATACTTGTCAAAGAGGGGAGGAAGGATGATCCAATGGCTGGCTGCTAATTTGGACTCAGGCAATTCCTTGATCTCAACAGACTTGTTCTGTGACTTGGGCAACTTGGTCTCTCTGCTCCTCAGTTGCTCATCTGTGAAATGGACATAAAGGCACTTCCCTACTTCCCAGGATTGTTTTGAGAATCATATATTACCGACTGTGAGGCACTCAGACACTATGACAGAGTGGGGCAAATTATAGCTCATGGCTCACATTCAACCCATCAAATGTTTTCATCTGGCCCCCAAGTTCCTCCTGGAGAACATGATCGGAAACTTGACCTGCTCTGTGCAGCTTCCCAGAAGCAGCAGCATATCCCTGCCATAGGGGCAGCCAGGTGTCTGCGTGCTGTCCCACCCCAAGCACTGCCATCGCAGCTTCTATTGGGTGGGAACCACAGCCAGCGGGAGCTCCTGGGCTGGCTCTTCTGGACAGGACAGTGCACTGAATCACCTTCCAGCACCTCTGTGTAGAAGACAAAGGAGACAGGCCACCACTTCTGGGAGCTGCTTGAGGTAAATGCCACGTGGAGCCTGCATCCCTGCGTGCTACCCTATACCTTAATTCCCTGACTTGATCCCATATCTGCCCTCCAAACACTTTGATTCCAGCCTGGAGTCCTACCCAAATTCCAAATAGGATAATTGCATTCTACCTTCAAATCAATCTGCATTTTCTTTCCCATAAATTATTATTCAGCCAAGAAAACGTCAGGTTGTACCCCAGAAATAGCTGCACTTCAACTACAGGTAAGCGTATTCCTGGTATACTGTGCACACAGTTTTAAAAAGAGTAACTACACCGAACATATACATTAACTGTAGTGTTGCTGTACCAAAAGTAAAGTGCAGCCAGTACAGCTAACATTTAAATTTACAAGTATTATTAGTTCATAATGAAAAAGTTTCCAGAGGTTCATTCCTTCATACAATTCCTTTGAAGTCAACTGTTTGACTGAGTTAAAATAAATATTGTGTTGACAGCTTCTGGAAAGCCAGCCTAGAATCAGGAAACAAAAATGCAATGTCCTTAAAAAAATAAAGGGCTAATCTAACATTACCATATAGATGTATTTCCAAAGTGCTGACTCTGAGCTGTAAGCTGAGAAGTTTAGAGAGACAGGTTAAACTCTCTTCCTGTACCATACGTGCTCTAATCTCTATCTGTTCAGCAGTCAGAGCAGTTGGTCATATAATGCTCATGCAAGAACCTCTCTCTGACCCAGGATAAATGTCAGAGAGAGATTTATGGGATTTTCCTCCACTAGCTACATACAGTAGTTTGGCAGAGGAATGCTTTGGTTTCAGGGAAAATCTGACATACTCAAGCCAGACCCTGGAGAGAGCTGACCTTGAATCTCTCTTAGGAAAGTCATTTTCTTCAAGCAGCTTAAAAAAAAAAGCCTTCTGTGCTGCCATGATCGAGAACTTGATCATGATTACTTCAGGGTGTCAGATACTCCATGGGTTAAACACTTGCACTAGTTTAACTAAGAATTTAAAATGCCTGGCACCTTTCAGAGACTGTACTCTGAAATTTTTATATGCATATTACGTCCCTCCACACATGCAAGGAAAGGGCCTTTCCTGGACGTAAAGAACTTATCAGATGGTTTCACAATGTAGTGATGAGCTAAGACACTGACTGATCATGCTAGTACAGTTAGCATTGGTTGACAAAAGCACCTTTTTCAACTGTCATCTGGTAAGGCACTTTTAACTATTTCTCCGAGTTTTGGATCTTGCCAGTTACCCAGATCTTTGGGACGTCTGGGCTGGATCACTGCAGTACTGCCTGCAAAGGAGTGGTTCTGGAGATCATTCAGAAGCAATAGCGGGTACAAAATACAGTACTGCATATATTTAGCAGTATCAGCTACATGAAGTATAGACAAGTTTTCTGGTAGCTGCACTAACATCTCACCAGCTTCCAGGTAGATTACTTTGATCTGCAGAGCACTATAAAAATTGGCCAGTAACTACTGAAGACTGTCTCATATTTGTTGTGCTGCCTATGTAAAAATATCAGTCAGTTTCAGGAAGTTTGAGGACAAATGGATATAAGCAGCACTTAATTTTATCTATTCATTAGTAAAAATGGCAAATGTACACTTGCATTTTTCAAAATACATAACTTGATCTTATATTTCATTTTCCTTCTCACTTGAAAACTTGTTGGCTGGCCAAAGATCATCTCTCTCAATTTTTCTGCACATGGCTAGTGTAATGGGGCCTGAATCCTGACTGGGATCTCTGGCAGTTCAAATCATCCCCACTAACCTCTGCAATGTTTCTTTCTATCCTCCCCCAGAAGTGAGGGTTTAGGGAAGGCCCGAGACCAGACTGAACGCCAGAATCCTTCACTAATTCCACGGCAACTCTGATTTCTCAGAGAGTTATCTGTATCCTAGCGTGGCTTAGGTGTCCAGTGCAGTTTAAGATACGGCTAAGGGGTGAAAACATTATCTAACATCTGCTCTACATTCTGATTCCAAAAGACTGGGACAAGTTGTCCAACAGGCTGGGATCGTGACATGAAACATCTTTTGCAAATCTTTTCCAAGGGGCTATCAGACCCCATAAGGTTTCCAAACCGCCCCATCCCCAAAACTGGCTGCCAGTGTGCAAGTAATAACAAGCAGCAATGATCCCAGACAGTTTTCTTTAACAGTCATAAATATGTTTAATCTCATTTTTAAAATTAATTTGACCAACAGCATTTCCCCCTAAGTACAAGCTGCTGCTGCATGCACATTTGCTCCCTATCAGGTCCTGTTAAGATTAGGGATTTCTGGTGTGTCCTTTTAATTAGGCTTAGTCACCTCCCCACCCTGAAGTCCCAGTCTCACAGTCGTTATGCCATCTGTGGGTTCCGATGCTATTAACCAAACTTAGCTGGAAAAGTATGGAAACATTTTTCACAGAGGAGGGAAATTCTGGCCTCATTTACACCTCGTCAGCTCCAGTGAAATCAATGATACAAAGGAATAACTCTGGGGAAGGAGACAGCCTTTTGAAAACACTGTCTCATATATTTGGATATTTTATACGTTGGCGAATATTTAGCTAACACAACAGAAAAGAGGCTGCTTTTGTGACACTATTTAGAAGCCTGAGATGTGCTGACAGGAAAATTATTTCTGGCTCCAAAGTAGTCTGGTGAGAATTAACGCACATGAACCTGTGGCTCTAAGAAAGGGATAAAAGACTTGGACAAACTTGCACTGAGCTTTCCAATGTTGCTCTCTCCAACACTATTAGCATTCATGAGGAGACCGCATCCTGAAGGACCGCATGTGCTGACAGCCAACAACTCATTCTGCCACCCTTATTCCCATGGAGCAGTGCCTTATTCTGCAAATTACCCTATTTGTTTCCATGGGCCAACTTGGGCTACTTACTTTGGCACCTTTCTAATTCCTGGTACCTGGACCCCTGAAGCAGCACTACACCCTGCCCCCCCACCCCACCCGCAGACCCAACCCATTCCACCTCTTTCTCCAAGGCTCCACCCCAGGGCTTCTTTAGTCCTTGGCCTGTTCTTCCCCATTGCTCACTGGACCTTTTCAAGAAACTTCCCTACTGGCACAAGGCAGCCCTGGTTGAGGAGAGGCTAGCACAGGGGAATGGCCCTTGGTACCTTGGCTTCTAGTTCAGAAGCCATTTAGGTAGGGTTGGTAGATCTCCAAAAACCAGACTCCTAACAACCCTAACTGTCTGCCAGACACAGAAGCCAGAAACCAGACAGGTGGTACATGTAGCTACTGTAACTAAGAGTGGCAAATTCTGGCCCTGTGATTCTCCTGAGACCTATCACTGGGCATACTCACCCTCATGCAATGCAAAAGAAAACCTATGATACTATTAGGGATGTTCAACTATTTTAACATAGATCTCGTCATCTGGCCCTGGCACAGATGTGGCAGTGGGATCCTGGCACAGCCATGAGGTCCTGCCACCCGGCCTGCACCCTCCTCCATGGCTCGGGTTGCTCTGGCCTGCTTCGGCTGGCTGACTCCAGAGTTCACTGGCAAGGGCCAGTTAACATGCAAATGCACCGGTAAGCCCCATGCTTACTAGCTATGCTCAACACTTAACCATTAAAAATCCCTAGGTACCAGTAAGAAAATTAGTGACAGTTTTTGTAGTGTGGACTGAACTGAGCTCTCAACCGAATTGAACTCTAATTCATGTCATATAGTCTACAGTAATAACATCGAGTAAGTGTCTCTTGACCCCACAAATCCAGGAAATGAATATTTTGGGGATTTACTTACTTTGGGGCCTTGCTGGGCAGGCAGGTCTTCCCAAATTTCCTTAGCCATGGCATTATGAAAACCCCTGTACAAGAACTAGTCCCACCCCCCTAATAAATAGATCTTACGTATGCTAAATTTGTGAAGCCATATTGCATGAGCTCAAAAAGCCTGAAGAATGGCTGCAAACAGAAGTTAAATTGAAGCAGAAGTAAATATTGTTGAAAGTACAAAATCATATTTATGAGCAATTGTTTCCCCTGCCTTTCATTCACCCCACCCACAGTATACATATCTAGGCATTCTGAATACTTCACAACCTAATAAAAAACAAATTAAAAAATAATAAAGACCTTTCTGAGGTAGGTGACAAATAAAAGCGGGGCGAGGGGAATGGAGACCTAGGAAAAGATTAAGATACAGCCTTCATGATGAAAAACCCAACTTCAAAAAGGCTTGATGTTTTTCTAGCCATGTGCAAAAATGGACAAAATGATAAGACCAAACATTAAGGGCTTGTCGTAAACTCTCAAGAGCCAGGTAGTTCAGAATTATGACTTAAACTCTATCCTTCTTCTGCCACACTGTGCTGAAGTGTTGCAGGGGTTGAAAACAGGAGGTGACTTTGCATACCAAGTGCTCAGGAGTTTTCTACTTTGGCAAGCATCTTGGGCCAGTTTAAGGACAGACATTTAGATCTTAACATGTTGGTTTTCATCCATTTTATCTCAGACCATCTGTGCCAGCATCAGTAAATAGTAGTGACCTTTGGAGAGAAAAAGAAACGGACTTTCTTCTTGTGCTCACTCTGAACTATGGGACTCCATTTTAGGGTCCTTTTAACTCTACTGAAATGCACTGTGAAAGGACTGCATTTTTTTTTGCCGGGATGAATTGTAAAAGTGGCTAATATTTTGGCAAAAAATATAGACCTAGCACACCTCAGCCGGCATATGTGGCACGTGGAAACCAGCCCCTTGTTATTTTACATAGCTGTGAATACATATGGCTCTTGTTTTCAAAGGCTTGAAAGGAAATCAGACCCCTTTCTTACAGAAGTGTGCACAAGGTGGTGGCATGGGAGCGTTACAAGCTTTTAAAGCCTTTACAGCGCGTTAGACAAGCCCATGCATTTTTCTGAAGAAAAGAGCTTCTGGTTTCAAAGGGAGCCACTGGCTGCTTTAGGGAGATGGAATGCTAAAGGGAAACTGGACTGTGGTGGGAATTGCCAGAGGCACAGTAGCCAATATATGGGGCAATGTGAGGAGAATACACCGGAAAACCTGCACTTTCCACACTTTAAATGGCCAGAGCCCATACTGGAGGGAGGCCAGAGAGACTCTTCTTTCACCTCCTGTGGGTAGGTTAATTCCCCAGCTCATCTGTGACTGGACCTGGCCCTTTGCTCTTCATTCTTCTTGGGCTCAGTCAGACAGGTGGGATTCCACTTTGGGGTCATTCAAAGGGATCAAGCCCCAAGCCATTCAGAGCAACATTTTCAAAGCCACACACAGCGATTCCCTTCCACAAACTGTAGCATGATGCCACGTTGTTCAGCTTGCAGATGTACGGCAGACTTGTAGGAACACACGCGAATCAACAAGCATCATGCGACATTCTGTCAGCTCCCATGACTTGATCTTGTTTCTCAAACCTCATGATTCCACTGTGCTGCTAATTTCCGATTAAACCATTTAACTCACATAGGCTAAGTTTATGCTTAAAATGTTAAAGCGCTGCCAGAGCAGCACTACTATGAGATAGCAAAGTGCTATCAGCCCCATTTTACAGAAGAAAACCTGAGGCTCAGAGATTCAAGTGACTTGCCCAAGCTTACACTGGAAATTGGTGGCAGAGCTAAGTACTGAACATACTGCCATGTTCCAGCCCTGTGCCTTAACCCCAAGATTCCTCTCTTTGATCATCATTCTCAATTCCTACAAATGTAAATGGGAGCCTTCTGCCTGGATCCAGGAGAATCTCATCCCAAACGACTTTCTGGGACAATATTATGCCATCATTCAGACCAAAATTCATTGCTGAAATCAAAGCCTTTTTAGAAACCTGAATGCAAAAAGCAGCTTGGTTGGCTGAACTTCTTAGCTGTTGCCAACTCCAGTTTAAAATGTGAAGTTAAATAAGACAAGAGCAATCTGCTCATACTCCACGGCTTTGGATGAGAAGCTTAGTCAGGAATGAAGTTCTGCAGGTGAGCTGTAAATCCCTGGAAAAACATGGTATCAACAGAAATGCTGAGACCACTTCAGATACAGTGGCGCTGCCAGAAGACATCTAAGAGTGTACGTGCTAGCCCTTACAATAAATGTCTGGCTAGATCCTGTAGTCCTCATTCAATTTTTGATCTGGAAAGATACTCACTAGCCTTCCATTGGGCCTACTTCCTACAGTTTGCTTTATGCCTCGCAAATACCACCTGATCAGTCCCTAGGGCGCACAGGATTTCTGATCAACCCCCCTTAATCCCTGGCAGATGATACTGATTAAAAACAGTTGCTAACTCAAGACCAGTTCACGAAGGCAGTTAGCAAAAAAAAGAGGCTAGAAGCTGTATGTGGGTAGAAAGAGAAGTTTCTACCAGAAATGCCTTCCATCCATACCTGGTGATGATGAATCAAAACTTGAGAAAAAAAATATATTAATAGTATTCTGCACTTCTACAGCAACTTTCATCCAAAGAACTCAAAACACTTTACAAATCTAATGATGAAAACCTTACAGCACTTCTGCTAACATACTAGTACTCTCCCTCTTTACAGATGGGGAAACTGAGGCACTGAGTGGCAGTATGATTCTGGTAAACCAAATAGCAAATCAGTGTCAGAGCCAGGAATGGAAATCAGGTCGCCTGTACTATCCTTTGTCTCAAAATACATAACACGTTGTATTTTCTTGTATTACCATCATTCAGAATCATTTAATGCACCATTGAACTACAGTCCGGCTAGAAGGGGAACAATCCACGCATAGCGCTGCTGGCAAAAGCAGGAATTTTTGCTCAGGACACTGGTGCAGACTCACATTCTTATGAAAAAAAAGTTCCATGGGCTTTTAATGTCAATGCGGAGCCAACGGGGCCTTGGTTTTATAGCTAGGAGCCATAAGCCCTGTGCATAGTAAAACCACGTGAAATTCAAATAATCTATCATGGGAGGAAGAAACAAGCTACCAAGATTCTAACCTGTGATGAAGAAGTTGTAATCATCAGATTTGCACCATTGTGCATAAGTGAATAATACTTGGCATTTTTACAGTACATTTCACCTGTAGAAATCAAAGCCCCCAACCGAGACAGTTAAGTGTTACTACTGCCATTTCAGAGGGGAAACCAAGGCACAGAGCTGATGTAGTATGTCGGTGGTAGAGCCAGAAAGCCTGAGTTTCAGCCACTGCCCTATTCACTGAAACCGATCGCACATCAGTCCAGCAGGCTACATTGCTGCCAAAGGTTATTAGAAAGACAGAGGGAGAAAGGAGAGATTCACAACAAAGAGCAAACTACTTTCTAATCTTCCCTCCCTCAATATCTGTGATGGAAAGAAGATTTAAGAATATTTCTCCAGACAAGTTTTACATGCATTTACACACATACATGCACAAAGCTTTGGGTGGGGGAAAACATCCCTTTAAAATTCATTTCCCTGCAGACTGTACAGTTCTTTTGAAAATAACCATCTAAAACTTCCATCTGACCTTCTGCTTAAAATCCCAGGTTAAAACTTTACCTGGGACATGCCCCTAACCCATCCATATGGGATGCACTAATTCCCAAGGAACTGTCTCTCTGGTTTTGGCATTTATCTTTTTGAAGAAAAAGAGTCACTTAGCCTATTACGGCTCACTTGATATACAGGGATTTGTGAGGTTAACTGGAGGAACAACATCTGACAGTATTGGACACCTAGCAGGGGGTGGGGTAGCTTGCTGGTCATTTCTGTAAGTGGGCAGTGCTGGAGTTTTATCCCCATTTAATCCCATTAGTGCTTCTTAAGAGTTGAATTATGTATGGTGGCTAGGTGTACTAAATCAGACGGGATAGCCTATTCTGAAGCAGCAGAATGAATGCCTGTATCTTCTCTTGCTGCTTCTGCAGAACTGTATGGCTCCTTTTGTAATGATGGGAGACTCAGGATCATAGTAGTAAAAAGAATGTCTCACACTTCTAAGGTACTTCCCCTCCAAAAGTTTCAGCAACACTTTCCAAACACGTGGCGATATATAAATGCATAACACACACAGATCCCTTCATCTGCTGTTGAAATGCATATGGGGTTGAACATGGCAACCTCTAAACAGCACACAGTAACAAAGACGGATTTCAAAATAATAGCACTTCTAAATCCTTAAACAGCATATGTCACCTGCACACACCATTTCAGTACAGACAGAGCAATCTCTCTGGAGTAAATGGAGCTTTTTAGTTGCATATGCTAAACCCCAAGATCTCAGGTGAAGAGGCTGAACACCAGTGCTTCCATCACACACCCCAGAATGTGTGGGCTGTATATTAAATCAGGCATGAAAATGTGCTTGGTTGGAAACAATGTGGAAAAGGACTATGCAGAGAATTAGTGATGCACTGGATTTACTAAATTAGTCTACTTGTGTAATTAATATGCCTATCAGTATCTTTAATTCAGTAAGGTGTATTTGTTTGGTATCGAAAGCTATGTCTGTTCACCTTTAGTTGAGGTTTCAGCATAAAGCTAAAAGTTCAGCTTTTCTGTTAGGCTGCAAACTCATTTTTATTTCTGTGGTTCAATAATAATTATTAGTGAAATAATTTCATCATTAAAATCCTTTTATTTTAGTGAGAAAGAGTCAGGAATCAAACATTCATCCTCTCAAAACTTTGAAGGGTGGGGGAAGGCTTTTCAAAATCCAAACTGTGATCCAAATTTCATAACACCAATCCTAAATAACTGTGGATCTGAACCAACCCAAACCTGTGAAACAGGGGGTCATAATCTTGATCAACATCTTAATGCTGGTGGGTCAGTTCTACCTCTGCAATAACCAAAACCATTGGATAAAATATATCTGTACAAAAACCAGAGGTTTATTCCCTTAAGACACACTTTTCTTCCTTAAGTACAACATGGAAAATCACCTCTACTTATTAATTGTAACTCACAATATATTGACCAATTCCTTGTCCTGTGATCCGTATTTCTAGATAATTTATCTTAAGCACACACTGGTGGAAATGTTTTTTTTCCAAGGAATAAATATAATTTAGATTATTTATTTTTATAAGCCCATTTCATGTTTCATTGTGTAATTTTAGCACCTCTTGTGTTGTTCTCTAAGTGAATTACAGAAGGTCTAACCTCCAGTGCCACCTTACTCGTTTGATTTTTATACAGAATTTTCCCATAAAAAAGTAACAGGGAAGTTCTGTTTAAAAATCTTGATGGAGTGATACAGTTCCGAGAGAGAGAGACTCAGCTTGCAGCCTATAACAAAGCTGCTCAAGAGGCAGACTCTACGTCACACAGAGACAATCTCAGCAGTCTTCACAAACTTACAGAAGTCAGTAAAGCTGGAAGCTGGAAGACTGCACTTGGCAAACAAATAAAGAATCTTGGTTGGAAGATGGTTTTATAAATTTAAATAAATAGCTAAATAGATTCCTACCAGTTGCTTTCCAAACTACACAGATAGAATGAGTACTGCTAGGGAAACAGTCACATCAGTGCTAGTTCTTTCACTAAATCCTTTTTTTTTTTGTTTTGGTTTTAAATATACTCAATGATGGTAGAGTGACAATTGACTTGTTTCTCTGTTGCAGCAGTACTGAATCTTATGGTGGTCCATGTGCAACTAAAGGATGACCTTTATTGGAATAACTGTTGAATTAAAAATTTCTCTAATGTTCAGATAAAATGTAAAGGAGGAAAGACTATCAGGATGACTATAGTCATGGCTCACGCCCAATACTCCAAAATATTCAGGGGATAGACATGTTGAGAAAGAAGGTGTCTTACAGGACTGACAAAATATGGTTAAAATACAAAAGTATGAATGCTTTTAAGAAAAGCTACAAGGCTTCTGGAGGGAGGTACATGAAAAGTTCATGCAGCTTGGCACACTATTAACATTATCTTTAAAATTCCTTTTTCACACTAGGGTACAATATCCAAATAAGGCTCTGGCTTTAGAGAGAATAAGTGATTTCACTGTGTACTCTGAATTTACTCTTTCAAAGTACTGTACCCCAGCAGACCTCAGCAATTATAGGGCCTTTTGATTTTGATTAGTGAAGTAAACAAGAGCTTTAACACTGACTTGAAGGAAACAAGAGTGTGCCTCTTGAGCACAGTGGGTCTGATCCAAAGTCAGAGGAAAGACTCTCATTGATTTTGATGGACTTCAGAATAGAATCCAGGTCTCTAGAAATGTGAGCCTTGTCTTCAGTTGATTTGTGAGGCTTGTGTTGGGCTCACATGAGCTTAGCTATACAAGAAAACATGATTATGGCTATGACCCCTGAAGTGGCCTCTTATTTTGACACTGAACTAGTAAGTTTCCCAAAGAGCTTTCACCAACCTCCTCTTGACAGTCCCTTGTTAAACAGAGACAACAGTCATTTTAGAACCAGATTTATAAAGGAACCTAACGTTTCAACCTAATTTATAACGCTGTATTGTGAATCTGAATGGAGAGAGAGTATTTTGTGTTGTAGAAGCTTCCAGTGCTGTTTCTTGTGCTCCTCATGGTGGGAAGTTTGCCATGCATTTAACTGAAAGAGAGCTTATGTTACAGACTAGCCCCACTATGGACAGGGTGTGAAAGGGATTCTGATTCCAACAAGGCTACACTACAGAAGTCCTTCATCTGGTTACTACTGCAGAAGTTGAGGGGGAGTAGGGAGACTACTGAGCACACGAAAAAAAGAATGTTTCAGGGATCTAGCCTGGGACTGGGGAATTCCAGGCTGCAACACCTCTTCTGCCACACTCTGCCTGACTTAGCCAAGTCACTTAGGGCAGAATTTCCAGGAATGTCTAAGGCCCTGTCTGCAATGATGTGCTGCCTCGGTGCCGCATTTTAAGCCAAGAGATTATCTACATAGACAGGAAGCACTCTGTCAGTCTGAGCACTCTGCTTCCTGAGAGGCAGCAGCTCGGTTGTGGGGGAATTCTCCCATAGATCCAGCACTGTCTATGCTGAAGGTTAGGTTGATTTAAATATGCTGCTCAGAGGAATGGATTTTTCACACCTTGAGTGACGTATAGATATACTGACCTAATTTTCCAGAGTGTAGACCAGGCCTATACACCCTAGGAACTTAAACTTTCCCTACATGGGAAAGTTACACCAGTTATAACTTCCTATATGGACCCTTATCCAGAAAAAAGCATTTGCTTTTTTCCCCCCCCATTAAATTTAAACCCCTTTGAAAACAATGTAAATCTAATTGAAAAAGCTCCTCCACTTCTGGAATACAAAGTCAAACTGGGAGAGTTGTATTGGTTATTCTGGAAGGGCTTTGATCATAGGGGCTGAGAAATATCCAAGATGAATGTGGCAACCAGGAGTTCTTAGCTCACACTAAGTACTTTGAGTTACCAAAGAACAAAAGCAGTATTTCTTAGGTCATGTACTTAACCTAAGGCCTCTTTGTATGACAGGGATTGAAGTTTATAACAAATACCACACTTGTAAAATGAATTTAAACATCAATTATCCTTTAAGCATGTAATGGTTGTGTCCTTTCTTGCCATTTGTTAAGTACACCACTTCAAGGGCACTGCCTCAGCTTCCCTGCACCCACTTACCTCTGAGTTTGAAGTATTTCAGATGGTTGGCAGCAGCCTGCTCCTCAGTCTCATCTGGACAAATTTTAACTCCACTAGGGAACAGGATGGACCTCTTCCTTCGACGCAACACGTGCCTGGTGAGCTGTTCCTTTTCCACAAAATCAGTATGTTGTCTGGATTCTGCAGACAGGGAAGGGTTTACAAGTTGCTGGCCACTAGGTTGAGTTGCCTGTGGTGTTGGTGTAATTGCCTTAGCTTCAATTTCTTCTGCAGTTGAGTAAGTTTCTGCTGTAAAATTAAACCATATGCAAGTCTCAGCTGACACTGCTACAACCTTCTTTGCATCCCAATACCACTGACTTAGATCTCTGGGCAGTACAGTCATAGCGGATAACCTGTATTACTTGACCTGGGCAAACCTCCAATTGCCTTTCATTACTGTCATTTTAAAAGTGCCCAATTCTCCTCTCAGATGCACTGGTGCAACTGGGCAGGGTAGCAAAGAAAGGGCTCCATTTATTATGATCTCCCCTGCTCTTCTGAATTTACCATGTTATCCAGAGAATATATGTCTGCCCGCTGCATTTTCATTGTCTGGTTCATCGTGCAATTAATGTCACATGATTACTTGGCAAAAGTTTAAATCAAGGTGACCCCCATGTTTTACCTCCAGACAGAGTGGTCTCAACAGAAGAACTTCATGAATTTGTATTTAAATGTGACTAGTTTGGAAAATGCTGCACTGACCACTCTGGAAACCACGTACTCCATTTACACACAATCCAGGCAACAGCAAAAGGTCATAGCCACTAAAAGCTCTCCCACATTGCTGCCCCAACATACCTCACGCCTCACCTGGACAGACCACTTCTGGAGATACGGAGGGAGTTCTGTGTTCTGCCCATAAAAAAAGCTACCACTAGAGATGGCAACTTTTTAAGCTTTGTGGTTTTCTGACACACTCCAAGTCATCTACCCCTCAAATCTGTCCTTGTTTTAAAATAATTTTCTTAGTTCATTATCAGGATGCAACAATTAGCTCTATTGCCCTGATCCAGCAAACACCAACGTGCACATTTAACCTTATCTGTATGAGTTGGCCCAATGAAGTCAGCAGAACTTCCACCAGACAGCTGACATGGGCTTAAGGGCTTGCCAATTTAGGGCCTAAATAAGGAATGAGAACAATTAAGCTAAAGGATGGAGATGCTGTCTCTACTGCATGCTTCCTTTCTACACGGTAAATTTGGTCTTCATTTCTTTGGACTGAATTGTGAAGCCTCTCAGCAGTCAGCCATTACATAGCACATGGCAGGGTAACGAAGCAAAAATATGACCCTAAAGGTTTTAACTTGTTTTACTTTTAGCTTCAATTAGTCCCCTCACCCCACGCCCTGACAAAAAGTCAACAACTTCCTTGGGAGTTGGAAGAGACCCACAGAGTGGTAATCACAGTCAGCCAAGTTCTCCATCATACAGTCAGATGACCCAAAACTACCTAAATGTACAATTCCAGGGGAATATCTTCAGCAGACAAAATAAGATGGCAAGACTAGTAAGGTATCATAAACATTCACTACAGCAACAGTGGTGATAGAGAGAGAAAGACAGAACTTTTCATGCCAAAGTGCTTTTAAAACCATGGTCATTACTATGTACCATTACAGTTAACTGGGACTTTGTTTTTTTATTTCAATGAACCTAGGCATAAACCCCATATATTGTACATACCCACCACAATTCAGCTTCCTCTGGGACGAAATGCCACAGAAGGATTGATCATCATCATCAGAAGGAAAAGAAAATGTTGTCTAAGCACGCTGGGATAGACCCCTATTCCTTCTAAACTACAACAACATATTCAACATCCATACATCTCTGCAGGATCCCTGATATTAAGACCTTCTTTTGTAAGAAGGTAAGAAAAAGCAGCACATAAAATGCTTTTTCATGCCAGTCAAAAACCTGGAAAGAGACATACACAAAAAGTTAACAGCCTGTAACTACATCTGCTTAGTTACCATAATGTAAATCCAGAGTAACTCCATGGAAGCCAATGAAATTAATTCTGAACTATCCTGGTACTACAGAGAAGAAACTGGTCACATGTAGCTCTCCATATAATTGTACTTCCATCCATTCTACTTAAAGAGCTATTTTCATCTTCATATAGAGTTACATTAAACCACTGAAAACAAGGACATGAAAATGAAGGTAAGAGTTGCATTACCTGTAAATACTTGAAGATTCCCTTCAATCAACACAAAAATCAAGACACTCAGATGGATTTTCCAAGGAAAGTTTAGCATACTTATTTTTGCTTAAAAAAACAAAAACAAAAAACCACAAAGGCAAGGGGGGAAAAAAATCCCTTTTTCGCAGTCAGTTGCCTAGACTGTGTTAGTGAAACACTCAAGAGCGTTCCCTTCTCAAATACTTCCTGACATCACATAATTGTCTTTGATAAAAGAAGTGATATTATTAAACCACAACAACAGTCAGCCAAAATTGTCCCCGAGATTATTTTCTTTTCAGAGCAAGTGCAGTATTCCAATTCATTTAAGAAATGAACTGTCTTGAAAGCAAGCTCCTTGGAGTTAGCAGATGGATTGAGGAGACAATTTTTTAGTTTTAATCTGGCCAGCTAAGCTCTTTACCGGAGCTCATCGTGTCGTTAACAAGGACAGTACCTTTCACACTTAATTAAGCACATTTTTCATTGGCTCTTCAGTTTCCTTCTCTTTCACGCATGGTGGCCAAACAACATCAATTCATGTTAAGATCAATTCCTCAGTGGGAAGTCTTGGTCATTAACATCTTTGCTCCTCTTCCACTTGTTACAAATATTTGGGAAGGTTTAAAAGAGTGTGCTGATTGGCTTAGAATTTTACTCTACCCCCTTCCCCTTCCCCCTGCCCGCAGAGGTAGAAATGAAGTAATGTCTCTACTTACTTGTTTATTCAGGTGACAGAGCCACCAAAGTAATGCTACATCAGATCATCGCAATGCACAGACCTCACTCTGTAATACTGTCCTTAGCAAGCTCAAAGGCTGCTCACTCCCAGATTCTCTTCTCTTTTAGCGTATTTACTAACCAATTATTATAGTAAGCAAGGCATATCTACAGGCACCAGGTCTAAACAGCTGCTTGGTTAACTTTAGATATAGTAAAAAAATAGAGTGCAGAAAACTGAGCAGCTGATGTAGCATGCTGCAATGAGAGATTCCAGGAGCAGAAGCCATCTTAGGACTCTTGGTTTCAAGCGGAGTGCTCTAAGGCTTCATTCTGGGGCTAGTGTTGTTCAACATATTTATCAATGACCTGGATCAGGGACTGGTTTGCACCCTCAGCAAGTTTGCAGATGACACCAAGCCAGGGGGAGAGGCAGATATGTTGGAGGGTAGAAATACGATCCAGAGTGACCTGGATAAATTGGAGGATTGGGCCAAAAAAAAATCTGATGCAGTTCAACAAGGAGAAGAAGTGTGGAGTCCTGCACTTGAGGTAGAAGAATGCCAGAGCAGAGAACTGTGGCAGCACTGTGGGGCACATATGGGACATATCTGGAGGCTAATGAATTCAATTTAAAAACATGGCACTTCCTAACTACCCTTTCATTTGGAATTTTAAATTAGAACTGAATGCTACACCCAGCAGGTTACTATGATATTATGATATAGTTATATTGATTTTAGTGCACCATAAATCGAGCTAGTAGAATTTACATTGAAGACAGGCGCTTGATAAAAATCAGGCTAAATGACTTAAAATCAGTATCTCATAGTGTAGACACAGCTTTAGACACTGGGGGGTGTCCCACAGTGCCCCAAAGCAATGGCTCTGGTCAACACTTAAGCCTGCTACTGCTCTCCCAAGTACACAGAAAAATCCCTGAGAAATGATGAATTTAAATTTTCTGTTTGGCCAGTAAAGCGAGTCCAGCAACACATCCGACCAGGGTTGCAAAGGAGCTCCAGCATGGAGCATGCAGAAGATACTGGATCTAATTGCTGTACGGGGAGAAGAATCTGTGGAGGCAGAATTCTAAAGCGGCAGAAGAAAGGCTGATGTTTATGCCAAAATTAAAGAGGGCCTGCTGGAAATAGGGTACAGCAGAGCCATGCAACAGTGCCGAATGAAAATAAAGGAACTCATGCATGCATGCATGCTGGAAGACAAAGGAAGCAAACGGTCGGACCGAGTCAGAGCCTCTAACGTGTCACTTCTACAAACAGCTGTATTCTAAGATAGGAACCAAGCACTGTCCCAAAGCTGTCCATGGATACTACTTCTAGCAGCCACAGATAACACTGAGGAGGAAGCTGTAGCTGAAGAAGGAGACTGACCAGCAGGCAAGTGACAAATCTGATTTTACTGTCAGGGCATTTTTCTTAACTTTGGAGCCAATCCCCTCCCAGGACTTACTGCTTCTGGATCCTGATGAGTTCACATTTGTCATCATGCTACAGTGGGTAAACATAATTGACTTTTATTTGTTTGATTTTCCCTGAGGTATATAGCAGCAGTCATTCACTCTGCCTAAACAGCTGGGACTCCCTGGAAAAGTTTGTTAATGTAAGATTAAAGGGGTTATCCTGGAGAACAGGTTCCACCTCCCTCAGCACACTGGCAGATGGGAAGGGAGAGTTGCAGTCTTGAGTATACAGCAGGGTGGCGAACACACACACCATGTGAGCCCCTACAAACCTCCCCCGCCACTTTTGCAAACACAGACACCTAAAGATAGCCATGAGGGATGCCCTTTGCAAGCACTCTGTCACGTTTTCACAGTGGAAGCAAAAGAGCAAGAACCCAAATCTGTTGCTTACCATACTTGTCAACAAACACAGTCCAGCTGCTGCATGCTGCGCTGTGTCTTTTACCTGACTGGTAGGCACTTAATTATCAATTTGGCCTTGCACATACCACATGCCTTTTATGCAGAACAGTGCTTCATTCATTGTTACAAAAAAAAAAAAATCACCTTCTGTGTTTTATGATGTATCTTCTCGAAAGTGTACCCTTGATTTTTGTCCCCTATGGAGCTGCAACAATGACTGTTAGCCACTCTCCAAGTTCCTCCATCATTACTGCCATCACAGAGCAGAGGGCGAAAAACCACACGGGATGAAACGTTTAATGAACAAATGCAATCTGCTCACATGGACAGAGCTCAATGAAATGCACTGAGGACAGTGTTTCAGATCATTCATGCTGAACAGGAAGAGAGGAGAGCATGCTGGGAACACGAGCATAAGATGGAGGATGAGATGTTGAAATTCACGGGACAGCAAATAGAGATGATGAGGCCCCTGGTAGAGAAGGGGAAAACAGCTGGAGCAGAGTCCCCCTGCATGATAAGATAGCCCACCTGCCTCCTCACCAAGTTCCACAGCCTCTTCTCCCAGGTGCCCTATAATAGGGCGGGGGGGGGGGGGAAGAGGAGGAGGAGGAAAGAACATGGGCAGCCTTTTACTCAACTCCGAGGGATGTCTCCTGAACTGAGGCCCATCATTCCCACAAGCTTTAACTGATAAACCAGGAGATTGTAACAAGCCACTTACCCTTCCGCTCTCCAACCATACAGTGCACACCTTTTATATCTCTGTTCCCTGCATTCCACAAATAAAAATGCATGATTTTAGCGCAAAGGGATCTTTGTATCAACTGCATTAGGCGGTGGGGGGATGTCTCCAGGCCAGTACATATACAGCAGGGGGCACCTTGTTAAGAGCAATGTAGCTGTCACAGCACTGTGTGTTCATTCATGAAACTGGTTTCAAAGCATCTCTGAGTCACAGTGCCCCTTCATGTTTGCTCTCCTTATCATGCTGGGCTGGGTCTACATGGAGGGGTTTTGCCACCAGCTTCATGCTAATGAGCAGTCTCGCAGTTGCAAATGGCCACTCATTAGCATAGCTGCGTGAGATCTCACTGGAGGCAGAAGCTGCTGCCGGCAGTGAGGAGGCCGTGTAGACGTACCTCTGCGAGCAAAAATCCCGTTTGTCACCAGCCCCTTATGCCTGAATGTTCTGCCAGTAGAATTATGCCTACACAGCCTGTTTACTGCCAACAGCAGTATCTCACATGGCTATGCTAATTAGCCACACGATTACGCTAAGGAGCAACTATTTGCAATTGCAAGACTGCTCATTACCATGAAGCTGCGTAGACCCAGCCTTGGTGTCTGGCTGCTCATAATTAGTCGCTAAGTGATCTGCCTTGACATCCCACCCTGCCAGAAATGTTCCCCCCTTCCCCTTTACTTTCACATGTATTTACAGTGGCTGCACACAGCAAGCAGCAGCAACAATGTAGTAGTAGGCATCCTTCAGTCTACGTAGACTATGGATCACGCCCTTCATAGTTCCATTTGGGATCGCCATTTGCAGCATCGACTGTGACTGTGAAAGCCCACATGAGAGTGACAGTCCTTCCTGCATCTGTTGCATGTGTAATGGGTGTCTGGCAGGTCCTTACTGTGCTTTCTGTGGGCTCACTTCTCTGCTAGCTGTCTGATTCTCATCTCATCCTTCTGAAGACCCTTGTGCAGTTCCTGCCTCCATCTGCTGCGATCGTCTGCCAGCTCCTCCCAGCTGTCCAGCTTGATGTCTACCTCTCTGAGGTCTCTCTTGCAGACATCTTTGTAGCGCAGCTGGGGGTGTCCGGGAGGTCTTTTGCCAGAGGCTAGCTCACCATACAGGATATCTTTTGGGATCCTTCCATCATTCATGCTGTGGATGTGGCCAAGCCAGTGCAGCCGCCGCTGCCTGAGGAGGGTGTGCATGGTTAGGATTCCAGCTTGCTCAAGGATAGCAGTGTTGGACACGCTGTCCTTCCACGATATTCCAAGGATGAGCCTGAGGCAGTGCAAGTGGAAGAGTTCAGCCTCTTTTCCTGGCGGGCGTACAGGGTCCAAGACTCACTGCTGTAAAGGAGGGTGCTGAGGATGCAGGCTCTGTAGACTTGCATTTTGGTGTGGGTGTACAACTTGATGTTATTCCACACACTCTTGCTGAGTCTGGACAGAGTTGTGGCTGCTTTTCTGATCCTCCTATTTAGCTCAGTCTCCGATGACAGGGTGTCAGTGATGGTGGACCCGAGGTAAACGAACTCGTGGATGACCTCTAACGAACAGTTGTCAATGCCCTCGTATATCCCCCTGAGATTACCAGAGTCAGCACTGGTCTGGATGCTGCTGCATAGCTCGAGCCAGTAGTTGTTGGCACAGTCCCTGGCTGTCTGCTGTACTGTTTTTCTGGCTGCTCTGAGCGCTTGCAGGGTACTCTGGCTCAGTGAGCGTTTGTACTCCAGGAGTGCAGTGCACTTCTTTTTGATGGCTGGAATCATCTAATCAGAGTTAGCTTCAAACCAGTCATTTGTGTTTCTAGCTCTTCTTCCAAACACCGACAAGGCCATGTTGTAAATTGTATCCCACAGATGCTGCCATCTGGATGTCACATCAGCACCCCCACGTCTCCTGCACAGATTCTCCTTGAGGGTCTCTCTGAACTTTTTGGATCTCTCTGAGTTTGCTGTCTTTCTGGCACCAATGCAGGGCCTTCCAGTTGGTTTAGAGTGGTACAGCTTCTTGGGTATCACCTTGAGTTTGGAGCAAACTAGCGAGTGATCTGTATCGCAGTTGGCACTATGATAGCTGCATGTCAGAAGGACGTTTTTGAGGTTATCACGTCTCATGATGACCACGTCTAGTTGCTGCCAGTGTTTTGAGTGTGGGTGTCTCCAGGACACACTGTGCTGTGGCTTGGTTTGGAAAAATCTGTTTGTGATGGACATTTTCGTTCATTTTTCGCATACTGAAGTGGCCTAAGCAGGAAGGCCATGAGTCATGATTGGCTCCAACTCCTGCACTGAAGTCACACAAAATGTACTGTTGTTCGCGAACAGGTATTTGCGCTATGGCAGCACTAAGCATGTCACAGAACTTGTCTTTTACTTCTGGTGTGGTGTACAGGGTTGGAGCGTAAGCGCTGATCAGATGGACAGGACTGGCGCAAGTTTGAAGTATGACCTGAAGGAGTCTTTCTGATCCGCCCGTGACTAATTCCACCATTTGTAGAAGGGTGTTTCTGATGGCAAAGCCAATACCATGCTCCCTGGGTTGTTCTTGGGCTTCATCATGCCAGAAAAAGGTGTAGTCCTTTTCCTTTAGCGATCCCGAATCTGCGAATCGCGTCTCTTGCAGAGCAGCAATGCCAGCTTGGAGCCTCTTCAGTTCCTCACTGATGACAGCGGTCTTTCGGGTGTCGCTGATGTCCTGAAGATCTTCAGTCAAACCGGTCAGCATGGTCCGCACATTTCAGCAAGCAAGCTTAAAACTTTGCTGGTTTCCTTTTCTTGTTGATTTTCTTATTGGTTTGCCTGGTGCTCAAATTTCAGTCACTTGTCAGGTTTGGGAACCTTAAGCCTCACGCACCCAGTGAGGCAGGTGAACTGTGGCGGGACAGTACCCTTCTGGCTGGGGGCAGACGGTGACTGTCCGGTGAGATGCGATGATCTCTCCCACCGTCAAAGGCAACCCCTGACACTCGTTCTCTATGCCAATCGAGCAAGAGCTTCTAACCGGTATCTGTTACCTCCCGTGTTGGTTCAACGCTGTTAAGTGATGCTGGAATACCTCTCCAGGTGCAAGCCTGGGCAGTTTTTTTTTTTTTGGGACCCTGGGCTGCCCAGACTCCAGTGTTCCCCTCTCAGCTTTACTGATATAGTCCAAAGGAGAGGATAACCTCTACGTCTGGTACCAGCTCAGCTGCAAGAGTTGCCGGGTCAATGCCAGAAGTTGGCACAGAACCGCCTTAGGACTCCCCTCTGGATTTTCTGTCAGGGTTTACTCCCTTAGCCTTGCTCCTCCCCAGGATAACCCACAAGGCAGTGGGGCATGGAGAATGTGGGTAACGATCCCACTACCTCTTGCACCTCCCTGGCACCACGTGTCCCCATAGCTCCCCGTGGCCTGACAACCTCCTCCCCTCCCCAGGGCCCTCCTCCCCACCCCTCTGCCTCCCATCAGCTACCATCACCCCCAGATCCCCCCTCCCTGCCCCCTTGCCCCCCATCCACTCCCATGTCCCCCCACTCCACCACAGTGCCCCCCCATCAGCTCTCATCACCGCCAGGTCCCCCCCCTCCCCCGGCCTCGTGCTGCTGTGGCCCCACATCCTCCAGGAAGGTGCCAATCTCACCGCCCAGCCACGCCCTGGGTCCCTGCCAAAGCTACCAACTCTTCTTCTGACTGTGGCTGCCCCCGGAGCCCCACGGAGCTGCTGCAGGCCACGTGTACAGGGATCTCAGGTCTGGGCCTGAAAGCCCAGGCAACCTGAGCCGGGCGCGCCACCACCAGCCTCCATGGGCGCCACCATCTGTACAGCCGTACCACACGCCCCCAAACCACATGCCCACCACCGACACCCCTCGGTCTTGCCCCCCAGTCCACCTGCGTCCCACTGCCTGCACTGCACCCTGGGGGCAGCAGGTGCCTCAGCTCCAGCCAGCAGTTGGGAACAACACCGCCATCACCATCTTGCCGCCCCTTGCCCCTGTAGAAGTAACTAGCTCCCTCTAAACTCCCCTCTCAAAACTCCCTCCTGTTAACAACTACCCTGTTTGCAAGCGTCCCGGTCGCAAGCTCCCTGGTTGCTTGCCAGCAGGGTTTAAAAAGCTCTGGCCTTCCTGAGAGCCCCTCCCTCTGACTACCACTCAGCATGCCGAGTTTAGATTTCAAACCTAATCAAGGCTAACAGCTTCCAACTGCCAGCCTGAGCACACGGCCTTTCAAACAAACAGACAGCTCAGCACTCCAAACACCAAAACAAACAGACAAACCCAGGCCCAGAACCCCCAAACCCAGACACCCACACACTGCAGAGAGCCACTTACCTGAAGGTGCTATTGTTTGCCCCCTCCTTCCCCAGGAGAGCCCCTCTCAAAACTCCCTCCTGTTAGCAACCACCCTGTTTGCAAGCACCCCGGTCGCAAGCAGCAGCAACAATGGGAATATTGCTTTCTTTGCTCTCTAACCTAGTGAATAAACTGTGAGGCTGTGCTTTTAACTGACCAAAGGCACAATCTATCACCATTCTCCACTTACTCAACATGTAGTTGTACTGCTCCTTACTGCCCTCCAGGCTGACTGCGTATAGCCTCATGTGCTACAGGAGCATGGGACAGGCAGGGTCAGATAACTATTGGCATTTTAACCTCTCTAGTGGTAATTTTTCCATCTGGGAAGAAAGTTCCATCTCTTAGCTTCCTGAAGATGCCCACTTTGTGCAACTTTCCTGACCATCGCAAGCTAATGTTGCTGAAACTTCCCTTGTGATCTACCAGGACCTGCAACACACTAAGAAGTAGCCCTGGCAGTTTAGGAACTCTTTAGCAAGGTGGTCTGATGCCAAGATGGCGATATACATTCTGTCTATCACCTGACTACAGCTAAGGAACGCCATTGCAGCAAACCATCCACTATGTCCTGCATGGTTCCCAGAGTCACTGACCTTCCTAGCAGAAGGGTATTCATTATCCCAGCATCCCTTACTGTAGATTTACCCACTCCAAATTGATTCATGAGTGACCTATAGCAGTCCGGCATTGCAACCTTCCACGGGGCTGTTGTCACTCACTTCTCAACTGTTAGAGTGGATCTCATTCTGGTATTGTGGCGCTTCAGAGCAGGAGAAAGCATTGCAGTGTTCCATGCCAGTGGCCTTATGCACACAGAAGTTTTGCGGTCACTGGTCATCATCCCATGCCTGTGTAACCTGGCAGTCCCAGGAGCCTGTGCTTGTCACCCAGAACCAAAATTGGAATTCAACAAATTCAACAGGCCCGACTGGCGCAAGCACATGCAAACTGATCCACTCATGGAGTTCCTGCACATCTGTGTTCGTAGACTCCTCACATTCTTCCTTGTGCTGGATAAACCACAGCATAACGTACAAGCTGCTTGCAATGCTTGCCACAGCAGTTTGAAGCTGAGTGGCATCCATGCTTGCTGTGCTATGGTATCTGCATAGATAACCAGTGGAAAATTGGTGGAAAAAGACTGTTTCCCATTGCTTTCAAGCAGGGAGGGAGGACATAAGTGTATTGTGGGGATGCTGATTACCTATACCAGGAACTACCCATTACAATGTTTTTATCCCCTCAGGTACTGGCAGCATACTCCAGAATGCAAATGGACAGGAGGAACTGTAGGATGGTTACCCATAATGCTTCAGTTAAAGTCAAAGGTAACAATGCTACTGGGGATGTACTCTGTCAGCCTCATGTGCCCAGTGAGGACATATAACTTCAGCTTTGTAAATTCATATGATAAAATGTTGACCTACCTTCATAGTGTGGACATACCCTTAGGTGTCTGTAGAATCCTCCTTTTTCCCCCTCTTCCACAGTTGTAGCATTAAACTTCTAAACTGTCTCTTGTGACTGTATTGCTAGGATTCTGATTACACTTTAAGCAGTATCTTAATCATACAACAATCGCCTTAGCAGTGTATTAATTCTGAGTTTGATTAAACAGCAGCAACTTGGAAATGCAAAAGCTAACTAAATTAATCTAGCATTGCTTAATTTAATCTTCTCACAAAGGTGCTAATGTGGTCATCTTCGTCTCCCTCCTCTTTGGAGCTGTTGATCTGGAACACACATTTCAACTTGCTCAGTTATTTTGAGGGAAATCGTGATGCCAGGATGCCTGCACTTACCCTTTCACAATATTTTCAGCACCAATATTTGTTGTATAGTTTCTTTAAGAAAATTTTCTCAATCCTCGTGAGGCCTTTTTTCAGATGTTAGTTTGCTTAGCTTAAATCTGGAAATGGATGCCTAATGTTGTATCCCTCTTCCTGCCATTATCAAGGTAAAAGTGCTGTCTGATTTTTCCACCATCTTTTTCACTTGTGGGTTATGACAAAGTGTCTGCTAAAATGAGTTAATTCAAGGTCAAGACCTAGAAGTTCAGGCTCAGATAAGATAGGTGAATTACAAAAGGTGTATGCGTTCCATTCCAGGGGACAAGCCCAGCAGCCCACGTTTATTAAAACACACACTTGCTGTATGACTACCTCAGTCCTTTGGTGCTTGCTAATAACTCATTATTGACAACTTTTAACCAAGGATTTACTTCCTACAGCCTCTCCCATCTTCATCTTTTTTTCTGCTGGTTTGCTCCTGCAGTGATTTTCTGGAAGTGACCTTTCTGTGACTTGGTGCCAAAGCATTCACTGTAGACCGTAATCTTCTGAAACCATCTTTCATTGCTGTCAGGTCATCACCAGAGTCTGGTGACCTTCAGCTGAAAGAGAGCAGTATTTTGAGCATCTGATGAAGTGAGTCTGCGCTCACGAAAGCTCATGCTCAAAACTTTTCTGTTAGTCTATAAGGTGCCACAGGACCCTTCGTTGTTGTAAACTACAGGTTTTTAAACAGAGTAAAGCCTCCTGGTATCCGAAGTTATACATGCAGAGTATAAATCTTTGCTAGAATCTGTAGCTTTTGAACTAGTGTTAAATTCTTATGCCCTCAATCCTCTGGTCCATAATAGCATACTTGAAACAAGCCCTGGAGAGCCAGAGAACATGTGGGCAAAGATGGTTTTACCATTTTGGCTCCTGATGCAAGTCACAGCAGTCTCAGGGTGGTTCTAACTGATGTCTCCTTCAGTGGTTCCCAAGGTGCCACTGCAAAAAGTGAGGGTTCCCAGAGCTCAGTACTATCTGGCCATACCCCATTCTCACTCACAGCACATCCATCATGCATGTGGGCAAGACTGAGAAGGGGAACCAATATGTCTGGTTGAGCCAGGGGACTCTCCAGCTGACCACATATACCGGGTTTAAGGTTGCGATGAGTCACAGGAGTGGCAGAAAGCTGATCTGCTGGGATCAACAATCTAGACAAAAATAATAAAATGCTTTTCACTCAAGGAATTGTGAATAATTAAAATGTCGTTTTAAGAGATGAAGAGCAACAACTACAATAACCATGTTCAAAATTAATTAGATGAGTTACAGTACTCAAAACAAAATACAAAAGAACAAACAAAAGTTAACAGATATGTTAGGTAAGTGACAAGCTGATAAGATACCACAGCTCATACTTAACTCACTGGTTATAAAGAAAGGGGACAATCAAGTCAACAACTTTTAAGGATTTTTAATATCAAACACTGGCATTTTCAAAACACATTTCCTTCAGCAATTCTAAATGAAGGTTTCAATGTCATAAAATTATTTTTAAAGATTGCCCCTTTTATTTTTAAAAACGTACAAATGCCCAAGTAAGAGAGGGCTGGTACTATTTTATTATTAAAAGGAATTTTACTGAAGTAAAAAAAAATATATTACAATTTTAACAGGTTCAAGAGAAAAAATACCCATCAACTGAAAAAGTACAGTGTGACTATATACACTTACTTACTCACTCTTTTTCCCATGTCTACAATAAAAACAAAAACTTACGTTTAATACTTCTGATGCTGTGGTTAAGGTAAGGAAAGCTACACATGTTTATGGAGATGGAGACTGATGCAAATAAGAAATGAAATTGCTGTAGTTTACCCTTGAAAGGTCTACTGCAAAACTAAAATGGAAATGAAGTTAAGCCCAGAAATCTGTTCTGACTGCTCCCACCTGGCTGAAGACAGGCAGAAGGTAATGGCGCTCAACAAAGAATCTTATTTTAAAAATATTTTTCCTCACTCTGTAAAATCATCTGAGACGTCCTGGTTTGGGACAGAATGCATTTCTATGGTGAGCGCTCTCCTAAAGAGAAGGTCAGATCTTCCAACTGATGTACGTTAAGTCAATGAAGTTACATTGCTTTATATCAGATGAGGATCTGGTCCTGAGCCTCAGTTGTAGGGGGATTCAACATGTTTCCAAGCCTCCCTCTATTATCATTTTAGTTCTGCAATTCACTTTCAGTTTTGAAGACTCCAGCTTTTTCTGGTTCTCAGCTGCAATGCTGCTTTAAAACACAGATGGGGGAGGAGTGACTGTTAGTGATTAATTGAAATACAATTCAGGCAAAGGACACTCTGAAACATGCACTGACTTACCAGAGAACAGAAGAAAGCTCCTTCTCAACACAGCCACTTAACTCCTATTAGTGACTATGGGAGAAATACACATATATATTAAAAGACAATTAAATCTCTCTGTGCCTAACACCTTTTTGAAAAATTGGCTAAATATACATACAATCACTTGTTCTAGCTTATCAAATAAAGGCCCTGTTCAAATACAAAACCCAAGCATCTTCATAAGATTCCATAGGACTAACTCCCATTCGTAAAGTTAAAGTTGCAGGAATGGACCCTGAATACTTATGCAGTCTCTAAAGGTGTATTGCATATATTCACATAAAGGGTTTTTTTGAATGAATGTACGTGTGTATATTTCACGTTAAATCTCCTAAAAACAAGCATACTGGCCAAACCTTGTTTATCGTATACACATGCGAGTCATTCTATCAGTCAATAGAGAAAAACCATAAGAGTAGGGCGGGTAGGATTTAATTTACTGACTTTGCAATCACCATGTACTTATATTTTAAAATCAAGACCATTTTCTAAAATTTTGGTTAAGGAAAAAAACGATCTAAAAATATAGAATAAAGTTCACTTGTTACCTTGCAAGGCTTCGCACTTCACCCTGGAACACGTTTTCAATTTCTTCAAAAGTAAGTTTTATTATGGAAACACCTGAACAACAATTTCAATTCTCAACAGGCTGATTTCCTGTTGGATGCAGGTTACCCTTGACTCAGTTTATTAAAAGATATACCACAAAAGGCATATCTAAAGAGATTCAGTACTGTATTCTCAAACTAAAAAATACATAGTATTTGTACTGTACACAAGAATTGCAAAATAGGAGAAGTTACAATCTAGGTCTGAGATCACATTATCTGTTATGTTAAACAAGGAGGCATCACATATGACACCCATACACTCAGCTCCCCAAGTTACATGAATGTAACTAGCGGAGAAGAACACACTCCCTAGAATTAAAATATTTTCACATCTTTGCAGCATATACCTGTATGCTGCTCCCAAGATTCCAAGTGAAAACTCTATTAGCCAACTATTAACTTTAAATTACATATTTACACTTTATCTACACCCTGCCACCACGAGGATCCTCCAACCATACGATTCAATTACAATGCTTCAGAATAAGCTTACAACAACCAACCAAAACAGAAAGTGCTATTTTTTTCCTCTCTCACAAGGGAGAGTCCAAATGCTCCTGAGCAGCTTTCCAGTATTTTATTCTGTAATGTTTGTGCCAGGTTTGGCTGAACAGATTCATTAGCTTCTGCTGCCACTTTGCTGTTGCAAGTGCAGTCGCAAGATCAGGTCTCGAATTTCTTCCCGTTTGTTCCTCACCACCTGGCGAGGGAACCACCGCTCCAAGTGCATTGGCAGCTCCAAGTTAACAATAGGATCCTGATGGCAAAAAAGAGTAGTTTTTAAATGATATCTTTGCACTGCTTGCTTTTTAACCAGACTTGCATGCACACTATTTCTGAGACTGGACAGTGCTGTTATAACATACTCACTGTACATTGCAACCTCCTCATAAGTCACATTTCTGTGCAACTTAGGGGAGCCAGGAAACTGATGAAGGCACCACCCCTGGTCAGTTTCCTGGGTGCAGTGAGTGGAGGGGAGCTGGGGACCAGGACGCAGCCTGGCTCCTGGCTCCCCTCAGCTTGCAGAGCCACGAAACTGACCAGGGCTGGTGCCTTCATTAGTCTCCCCACTCCTGTCAGTGGTGGCAACTGAGAGCCTGACTCTCAGCTGCCATCACTGAAAGGAGCATGTGAACCTCTCCTGTCACTAGCAGTTTCCCAATCCTGTCAGGGGTGGCAGTCGCCTTAACCTGAGACATGCGCAACTCGGTTGCGCGTATCTTGGGGGTTTACTGTACAATGTTAAAGACTGGAAAAGCAATGAGAAGTCCTGTGGAAACTTATAGATTAACAGAGTTATTGAAAAATAACCTTTCATGGGCAAACACCCACTTCATCAGATGCAAGTCAGACTAGAAGTATACAGTAAGACATAAGCGAATCAATATAGCAGTTTGCCCCAGGAAATTGTGTAAACACCTTACAAAAGGTCAGTTTTGGGAGATACATGAGAGGTAGCTTGTGCCCAACACTCACATAGACAGAGAAATTAAGCAAGTCCCACCTGAAAAGGGAGCATCGACTGAAGCGTGACACTTCAGGAATGTATCATGGTGAGGGAGGAAACAACATTCTGCAACTAGCAAAGCTGGGGAAAACTGCAGGACAGGAGAGAAACTGGATGGCAGCAGGGTAGAGGGACAGAGGGGAGAGCACACGCACATTATGCCCACTAGCTAATTAGTCTCACATGGCCCTGAAATTCTTATGTTGCAGGATGATGTTTCTGACAGCACAACAGTCCCATGTGTCTCCCCTACCATTTATCTGATGGTGAAGGAAAGACAAACACAAAGAATGACTCTGCAGGTCTCAGCAGCACACCACAAGGGAGGTTTCAGGTTCAGCCAGCAACTCAACAAGATGGCTGGGAAAGAATACTTGCTCTGGCAATGGGACCACTGCTCCACGTTATGCTGGTGGAGAAGGATAAAGCAAAGAACGCGCTTGTCCTAACTAAAGTAGATGCTTAAATGCCACAAACTAGTTCAGCTTGTGGCTGCACACGACAATTTTTTAACTGAACTGATCACACATCAGGAAAGAAAAATGTGACATCAAAACATTAAGTTATAATAAAGAGAAAAAGGAAAGAATCAGTGTACAGAAAAGCACCTCCTCAAGTGACTAGAAAGCAAGCTGTTCAGAAAGACCAGTGCTGAGCTTCAGCTCATGTTTGTAGGAGCTTATCATGCTCTTCCGCACAGAGAAATGTGCTCATGGACTGAGGACCCACACACGACTCTCTATACGCAGAACTTTGATTCAGGGAGGTAGAAAAGGTGCAGTACTGACATGCAAGGGGCCTTCTTCCCTTCAGCCTGTGTCAAAAAAGCACGCTCTGCACAAATTTCAAATACACCAGCAGGCTTAGAAGCCACATCTCATCAAGTGGCCACAAAGCTCTACCCAAGTGAGGTAGAAGGGCAGTTGCTGAAAGTCCAACTGCAAAGAAAAACAGAGGGGCTACCCTGCAGCTCTGACTCTAGGGCAAGGGTAGATCTTCTCTGTCTCCTCCAGTGGAACAATTTATTATGCCTCTCGATTGGGCACTCAGTGGGATTTGAAGATTTCACTTAGAAGGAGGCTATAAGCAGACACTTATAATATGCCTACACTGTACCTGGAAGAAGGTTTCCACATACTGCAGTAAATATACTCCACAATCGCTGCTGTTATCCTGTTTTGGTACTCTGGGACAGAAATCCACCATTGTTGATTTGCTGAATTCCCTGTGTGTTTTTCGTTTAGCTTCCCACTCTATTTCCAGGTACCTGAAATAAAACCAAGAATAAGTTAAAAACTCAAGAAATGGCCTTCTAAATGCTGACATTTTTGAGATATTGCATGTTCTAAAACAATACTGAATAACCACCGCAATTTTCTAGACAATTTTCTTACACAACCTATCACAAAAATCCACTTGAAAATGTACAGATAATTCTGTGGTTTTATACCACATGTGACTATCACAAATAATTTATATTATGCAGGAAACATCCACTACGACTACTAATACTTAACCCTTGTACTCCACGTGGAGCAAAGGTCATCCACAAGTCTCCACCAGTTTACTCTGGGGAAAAAATTTCTAGCTGGCTCCAGGAGTACACCGGTTGTTGTCCTTCAGTCTCAGCAGACCTCCTCCACATTGTCCAAGGGCTTCCTCTTTTGCGTTTTCCTTGCGGGTTCCATGTGAGAGCTTGACGGACTATGCTAGATGATGGTTTTCTGAGAGTGCAGCCTACCCATCTCCACTTTCTTCTCTTGATTTCAGTGTCAACTGGTTCTTATCCTGCTCTGTTCCAAAGCTCCTCATTTGTGATGACCCTTTTTATTAGGTCTCCTGCATTTTGCTCTTTTCGTCTTTTTATACAATAAACAAGAACCACAGTCTAGTTCAGTCCCAAGTACCTCAAATTTTCCATAGGGCACTGATTCAAAATAGACTTTTTTGTATGCTACATTAAAGTAATTTGCTCTGTGCAAAACTACTGAAAGAATGTTTCAAGGCTTGGTGTTGAAACAGTGACACAAAGTACTCCCTATCAATTTCTCTTCCATACATATACTTAAAATAGTACATCTGGTCTAATGTGGCTCAAGTTACTATTCCAATTCTAGATAATTACATATATGTGTATTTATACTTCTCCACAGCTACTTTTATACTGAGGCAGGGGTCAACAATGAAAATAGCAAGAGCAGCCTTTCCCCCCCAGTTCAGTTTAAAAAAAAAATCAATAATTCAAGAGCCACAATGCATGTGAATAAGACTTTATTAGCAACACAATTCAAACACAGATACAGTACCATATCCCACAATGCAGTGCACATATGAAAGGGGGAGTTATCCAACATTTGAAGATCACTTATTTGCTATTTAGATATGAGTTGCTCATTTCTGTGCATTTTAGATGATCACAGTTTATCAAAAATAATCAGGAGGCATTTTTTTTAAATTTACTTTGCAATTGCAGCGCCTGGAGCCACAAAGAAGTCCTTAAAGAGCCACATGTGGTCCCAGAGGTGCAAGTTACAGACCCCTGCACTATGGTACTGAGCTTCAGACATTTCAGGGCTGTTCTTATTCTAGCCTTCCAAGACAGCTACTAATATTCTAATCTGACTAATCAGTATGAGCAAATTTTTAGCCATCCTCAACCAGGTATCATATTTCATCTGTGTGCAAAAATGCAGTAACGGCCTGTGTCATGAATGAATGCCTGTATAGGGTTAAACCAAGAGAGAGTGGTTTCTCTGCTGGCAAGCAGCCAGGTGAGCCAATGGAAAAAAAAAGAGAGAGGGATTTTTGAACTGAAGCAGTTACCTGCTGAGGGCTCACCCTTGTGTGTGGCTGAAGGAGAGACAGAGATGGGTTAAGCCTGAGCAGACTTGGAGGAGTCAGTAAATATCCAGCCCTCAAAGATCTGGACATACCAATATGTAAGTAAAAAGGAAATGTTTAGTCAGATGCGATCAAGTTATTTTCTTATTTTGAGTTTGGTGCAGGACTTCTCAGGCCGGCTGCTGTACCCCTGTGCATTGTAACTTTTTAACTGACTTCCAGAGAAGTCATTCTCTCAGCTTTAATTGACCGTTTTTATTTGCTCTGTAACACCTGGCAACCAAAACAAAAAAGCAGTCCAGTAGCACTTTAAAGAGTAACAAAATAATTTATTAGGTGATGAGCTTTCATGGGACAGACTCACTTCTTCAGATCATAGCCATACGAGAACAGACTCAATATTTAAGGCACAGAGAACCTAGCAACCAAGTATGCTTTATCACGTATATCTTTTGTTGGGTTAATACATCACCCTTTTTTAAAGCAATGACTTGATTCCTGTGTCCTAGAGAAGTGTCTGTGTATATGCATGTCTAAGACTGAAAGGTCAGCTATCAGACTGCAGGTTAATATCTTCCTTTTTGTTTTCACGCTCTCTCCAAAGGGAGGGTTAAGAGCTTGGGATTACCCCACAGGGAGATATCCTAAATATGGCTTCAGGGTTCTAAAGAGGGGTTTTCTCACTTGGGTGGCAGCAGCCACTCCCATGATCAGGAAATCTGTGACCTTGGGAAGCTTTTAATCAAAAGCCAATAGAAGCCAAGTATTTTTAAAGTCTCTTGCGGACCCCCACCTTCTCCACTTGGAATGTCAGTGTAGGGAACAGCCTTGACAGCATGCAACACTGAACTGTCATTGTGCGCTCACAGAACTGAAAGATTTTCTGAAAAACTGGCCATTTAAAAACAGCACTACTGGTTTAAATGAATTACGTACCAACAACATACTTGAGCTGTATTATCATAATACCTTAGATTACTGAAATGGAGCTTTAAAGAAGAGTCTAGCATACTTTTTTTTTTCCCCCATTGCACACTATACTTAGAGAGGATAATGAAGTGGGCTTGTAATTATGTCAACCCTGCAGAGAGAGCTTTACAACTCAACAACAGAAGTTTGCATTGCAGGCTGTTGATTAAAGTTTTCTACTGTTCCCAAGTTTTGTACAATTTTTAAAAGAATGTAAATCACACATTTTGGATTTAAAATCTGCCCAGACAATGTTTCTTTCTAACATAAGAATAAAACCAAAGCAACTGTTACTCACTCTCTCAAGATCTGAACTGTATTCTGCAGAGAACCTGCTTTCAAGGAATCCAAGATGAGTATACAAGGCCTGTTGACAGCAAAACCAAAAATCAGCTTAATCGTTCATTGGCATATAAATTGAGTGGCAAAAGAGATTTTTATTTATGACTCAGTTTAGGTAGTAATGAGTAGAAAAGTCAAGCAATCAACCAGGAAACCTGAACAAAGCACCCTTAAAGGTAACCCTTACTATGTGCAGAGCTCAGTGTTTCCACCAAATTACCGAATATGGACGTTACTCTGTTGGCATATTATTATTAAAGCGTAAACCTACCTCTTACAAACTTTCCTTAATTTGGAATTGCTTAAAGAGCTCTGAAAAAAAATTAATAAGTTTTACAAGTTGTATCCAAGAAAACCACAAAATGACTTCATATTTTAATAAGCTAAAGCCCAATTGGATAAGTTCACGTGTAACAAAGTGATCACAAAGCCGAAATGCCTTTGATATATTAAAAACAATCAAATATGAATGTATTTCATTGAGAATGAAAAGGGACTTCAACATGAATTTTGAAATGATAAAATTCTAAAAGAAGATTCATTAAATAGTATTTTTTGTCTTCAAAAATCCTATAAAAAACAATCAGTGGTTTTGCTGCTCCCATGCTGATGTTTATAGCCATCATTCCAGAAACATACAGATTAAGTGTACTTATCCAAAAAGTGACATTTTCAAGTTAACGACAATTTACCTGTACTGGAGGCTCTTTGAAATGTGTGGTCCCTATCTATATTCGACACACAGGTACATACTGCACACCATGCAGCTGACTCTGGAAATTTTTAGTAAGTAGTGGCCTTGGGTCTGCACCTATGTAGTGCAGAAGGCACAAAGGGCAGAATGGAACAATGCCCCTTCAGCTCCTTTTCTTACCATGAATCTAGAGATGATCTGCAACATTGGGGATGGAGGACGGTAATGGAGTACAAAGAGTGACCAGACACCTCAGAGAACACAAGTATCTCTGCAGACAGCACATTCATTCCTCCTGAGTTCAGGGAGGGACACACCGAGAGATGCTGCACTTGGTGGTGACATGACACAGACAGACTTGGCATAGCCCCTCTTTGGAGGAACAAGCTCCCTAAGGTGGGGAGTAACTAAACTAACTGCTAACTTTAAAAACACTGAACTATTATGCCATTAAACAATTGATAAATCATATTCACAGATTTGCAGAAGACGAAGGGCAAAGCACACACAGGGTTCTGACTCAAGCCATACAGCAGTAAGAAGGAACTGGGAGAGGTATTAGTCCTCACTGCCATTGTGCCCATGGTTCAGGGCATAAGGAATTCCATGGCATGTGCACAGATCAACGGATGCTGCTTAGAAAAAAATTTCCAGACTCCAGCACACAGTACAGAAGTATACGCGTGGAATACATACAAGGACCATCACTCAAAGAAGCACATAGGGCTAAAATGGAGAGTTTATGCTCAAAGAGGCAATGACTAGCCCCGAAGAAGCAGCGGAAAGAAAAAACTGTGACTCAAACATGCCCCTCTGGGTCATAATTTCTCCACAGCTCCTGTTTCAGATTAGGTGAATATACTGCATCAGCTCATTACTGGTCACACCACTTCCCTTTCCTCGCATCTAACCTGTTCTATTGCCTGGCAGAGGAGCACAGACAACTCCTACTCCCTTCCCCTTCTCATTCAAATACTTTCATAGAGGGAGTACCAGACACTAGTTCTGACTGGGTCCTATGCAGTCACATGGAGGCAGGGATGGAGGACGTCACACCCTTTTAATTCTTTCTGCATTTGCATTAGACAGAGCCACCACCTATCCCATACCCTTTCTAAAAATCGAACAGATGCCTTCCTGCCTGCACTGTCCCTGCTTCAGTCTGCTCTCCCTGCCAGCTACAGAGGCCACCATTCTACAGAACCCAACCACCCCAAAGACACTTCTGATTCATAATGCAGCTCATCTTCCATTATCACTCTGTCCATCTTGAACAGAGCAAGCAGAGCCCAACACCTCAAGACTGGGGTCACAGGATGCAGTATCAAGAAGCTACAGTGAAATGTGTCTCGGGTACTATGATAGCAATAACTCAGCCTAAAAACATTAGGGGCTCCGATATAGATAGTAAAATTTGCAAAACTGTCATGTAAATTTATGAGCCCAGATATACAACAGTCTCCTCTGTTCTTCACTAGATAATGAAATAAATCATTTTATTCAGTATTTTAAAAAACTTGCTCTCAGTATAAAATTTTTACATAGTTGAACTGTTAAAAACATTGATGGAAATTATTACCCTCCTTCACTGCAAGCAATTTACTTTTCTCAGAAGTCGATCTATTTGGCTAATGAAGACCCTCATGACAAGTGTCAGGTATGACTACACAGGCCAAGCCAATTTTACAAAAATGTAAGTTTTATTTCATAGCAATGACATTCAAGCAATCTAATTATGCCAGGCTAAAATAAAATCCAATCATGTGCTTGTCCAATACAGCCAAATATATAATACTACTGTCATTGTTTAAAAGGATGGCAGAGAGTTTTGTCCTAAATTTTATTTTTCAAGGCAATTTTTAATCTGACAGGTGTCAGACGACCACTAAAGACATCCCAATCTCTACATTGTCAATACCGAAAAGTACTTACTTCACTATCATCTGACTTCAAGTTCAGAGGTGAACTATGACAATCTTTACCTAGTGTGAGACAAATTGAAAAACAATTATTTCCTACTTTTTGGCTCAAATATTTACATTTGCTGGTGAATGGTTCTATCCCCATTGCAAAGAAGATGGCATGAGCATAAACTTCGTTGCCTTCAGTACAAGCATGTCTTAATTGCAGAATACTGTTTAAGGTTCTCTTGAACCAACTTGCACTGAAAACAATGAGAGGTTTGGGTTTTTTTCCCCATTGACTTTGAGGGGAGTCTGACTAGCACCCTAATATGGAAATCTAATTTAGGACTACATTATACCCTGAATCTCACATACAGCTTCAATTCATACCTCAGAAAGTTGCACACAGGCATCAAGAACACAACACTGCCCCTCATATAGATCAGAAAATGTTTCTATATATGCTAATCTGCAAAACCCACTATATCTTTCTTGCAAAAAAATTGAGTTGTCTTTGGTAAGTGCCTCATTAAAGCACTGCAGTATTACTAGAGCTCTCTAACCATTTTTTCTTCATTTTCTCTTAAAAAGTCACTACCTTCGGAGTGAAGATTGTTCTTTACAGCAGGTTCTTCTTCACCTTTCCAATTATCCTTAAAGACCAGCACGGTGTTTGTTTTAGGTGTTTCTCTCTTTTCTGACTGAAGTGGAGACTTCTGAGTCTGGGACTGCAGTGAACTCTGATTTGGAGAGTCCTCATATACTGCTTCTTCTAACCAAGGAAAGCAAATGACTGCAATATACCAATGAGACCTGCCATGTGGATGGGAAGGAAACAAAAAAGGTCAGAATTCAGTATTCAAGCGTCCTTTAAAAGCTGCGGGAAGCCTTTGGAATTAATGAGCTAATGGATTTAATACACTGTTGTTGCTCCACTACTGTGTCTGTCAGTTGACCTTTTCCAAGCTTGTTTAGAAGAACACAATGATCTGCATATCCTCATACTCATTTTCACCTCAGCAGCATGACACCATTGCAAAGTTAACTCTCACCTTCCTGTTTCTTAAGTACTATTCCTACAACATGGTTGTCAATACACATTCTCAGCAAACAAACAAGCCCTCAGAATATCCTAATCAAATGATGAGTGCCAGGTATGAAAACATGGATATTGTTGACATTATATTCCACCAACCTCAACGCATTTACATGACTTCATTCTACAGCTGCTCTTTTGTGCACAGGTTGAACCCCAAAACCAGGACTCTCTGGATCTGGCAACATCCATGGTCTAGTAGAAAGCTCCTGGCCAGAAGGCTAGTGGAAGTAGGGCCAGAGGCTGGAGTCCTGCCAGGCAGAAGCCCTCTGATGGGGCCAGCAGCCTGTGCTTTGTGAGCCCAGGGGGTCCAGAACCCAGACTGGGTCTGATGGCGGCCCAGCAGGGGACAGGGGCTGGTAATAGCCTGGCCAGAGGCAGCAGCCTAAATGGGCTGGATGTACAGGAGCCAGAGGCAGGGGAAAAGAAGCAAAGCCAGTGGCAGGCTGACGGGGATGGAGGCAGGGGACCTCCTCTGGTCTGATAAATTCCCTCTTTCGAGACTGGTCAGGTCTGGAGGGTGACAGACCAGGGAAGTCCAGCCTGTACTTCCATCCACATCATTTATCAACTCTAATGAGACTTCCACATGTGGGGCAGGGCAGAATCAGATCCTTATATTAGTACTGCTTATACTAGATATAATTCTACAGGGAATTGCTTACACCTCCCTCTTCACCAACTTCCCCCCCACCCACCCCCATAAAACCCTTTCTGCAATAAAACAGACCCCCAAAAAACTAAGCTTTAATCAGAACTGCGAAATCTGGATGAGCTTTTAGTAATTATATCTTCCACACAATGAACAGGATTGCTCTTTATTTTACTTATAATTCAGAGTCTTGGAAACCATTTTCTTGTTGACCAATGAGCCAGAATCAGAACATGGAAAAACTGAACAGTTCCAAGAGTGTTCCTACTCACCTTTCTAACCCTGGTACATAACGAGAGCACACCTCGGAACAAATCTATTCCGTTTCACACCCCACTTCAACTTTGCCAATTTCCTAAATTGCTATAGTTAGAGACTGATCTGTTACACTATTGTAAATGCAGGCTCTTGACATTCAGTGCTTTAAATCTACAGTCAGGAAACTCTAGCCTTCTACTGGTATTTATTCTATGCTAGAACCTCCGTAATTCAGGTATCCCCAATCCAGGAACACCCATGGTTTGGATCTTGGCTGGGTGGAAGGAAGATGCAGCTCTGTGTACTGTTGATCCCAATCTCAGCTGTTAGAGGGTGGAACAGCAGTGAAACAGAACACTTCTCCAGAGGCTTTTCCTTGCCACTCCCACAGTGGCAGAGGGCATGGAGCCATGTGTGATCCTGGTAGTGGAGCATCAGGTAAGTGCCCCACCCCATCACCCTCACACCTAGACCCCACAGCATCCTCCCTGGCCCAGAAAGTTATATAGCATAGCATAACCCATTTCCCAGGATTGCTGGATTAATGAGGTTCAAGTGTATTACTAGTGTATCATAAGATATTGGACCATAGATATTTAACTGGTTCCTCTGAGGGTAAATTTCACACCTATGGAATTTTAAGATTCATAAAATGGTACCACAAAATACAGTTTCAAAAGCATGTGTGTCATACTTACTCCTCATTAACAGGCACAAAGATATAATCTTTGTTAAAGATGTTTATATGTCGAGTCCACGTTCTTACTCTTTTGTGTCTTCTTTGTGCCACTCTGTGAATACAAAAGAAACAATTACTGCTGGTTTTTTGGGGTTTTTTTTTTTTGGGTGGGGGGGGAGCGATAAGCAGGAAAGGTGTTGCTGTGACTACGTCAGGTTTGCCAACATTCAGCATGTGATGTTCCTCTTAAAGCCACAGCTACTGGCGTCATGCAATTATGGGAGACTCTCAGCTGAAACTGGGAATCTTTTTTTTCCAGACTTCCCTGTTGCCAATCTAAATATCCTTAAAGGGAATGTATTTCAAATGCACTGAATGTTAACAGGCTCACAAATGTGGCGGATAGGAACTTAGCTCCCTCATAAACCACTGTTCAGGGACAGGAAGCAAGTCTTAAAAAATATCTCAACAGTTAGAGCGGGGAGATGCAGAGACCGGCAAAACACGTCATCCAGAATGTATGTGTGAGACAACATTTATCTAACAGGCGGGTTACAGGTATGTACTGTCGTGATCTGTGCACTGAATAATTTTCGGAGTCTTTTTAGTTGAACTTTTTTGAGCTAGATTTTCCATAGATTTTTAAGGCCAGAAAGGATCATTATGAACATCTCATCTGATTTTCTACATTACACAGGTAGTAGAGGATGGGGTTCTAACTCCTGCATGAAGCAATGGGTCATGGAAGATGGGCTTTTATAACAATTTTGAACCAAGGATCTTGAATGATTTACAAGCAAGCATTCATGAACTCAACCACACAACACCCCTTTAGAGGACAAGTACAGTTAATTACCCCATTTTATAGAGGCAAAAATCTAAATAACAGAATGTAAGTGCCTTGGAGTGCCAAGATCACATTATAAAAAGTCAAAATAGAACACCAATCTCTACTGGTTCCGTGCATGAAGCCAGAAAATCTGAACTTGATTTTCAGATTTTCTAATGTAGCACAGAATTACGTGAAAACTACTGAATGATTTGTCAAGTTCTATGGACAAGTCAACTTTGGGTGAAATTCATCATGTTCCAGAAGCTGTGAGTGTTATTTACAACTTGTTTTCTCTGGAAAGAATCTGACTATTTCTCTCACAAAAAAAAAAAATCTTTGCGTTTATTACATAAACATAACACAAATGGAGCAGCTTTATGTGCTAACTTTAAAAGAGACAGTGAAAATCCTTCCTGAAAAATTGAATGACTCTTCAACAAAAGGAGTAACCAAACCAAGTGAAAACATATTGCATTCCAGACCTCAGAAAAAATCTGGAGGAAAGGAAATGCACTGTTTGTATTTAGAATCAAATATCCAAACTTCAATAAAATACATCATTACTATGATATGACTGCAACCCTAAACTATGAGCTGTAGGATATCTAGAAGACCTGAGAACATACAGAATGCTACATGAAAAAGGATAATTTAATTAAAGAACATGAGTGATCCACAAAGCACATTCACTATAGGAGAACACAGTGCATTATTAATTTCTTTTTCTGGTTTCTAATTAAGACCATGATTATTAGTACTTGTCTGCTAAAATAACAAAGCCTTGACATCCGAAAAGTGACACTGTGACATGTTGAAGTGAACTTACGAAAGTTTGGGATCTTCTTCAGAGTTTTTTTCTGTCCTGGTCAGGCACTTGTAGAAAAAGCTGCTAAAAACGTGTGACCGCTCAGCAAGCTGCTTTGGTGCTTTCTCCAGCAGAAGATATCTATTAAAGATACAATGGCAGCTTTTTACTACTCTATGTGGAAGTTACCTTCCCCTGAAACATAATCATCATAAAATACTTAGCTAAATCAAGGTTATTTTCCATTTTGTAATCTGTTATTTTCACAGCTGCTAACCTATTTTAATTATGTCTATGTGGTTAATCACTGCACTAGCCAAGCGACACACACAGTTACTAAGGGCACAGTCCCATTGAAGAAGCCACTGACATGAAGGGGTGTCACTCACTATCCTAGGTTGCTCCTCACTGCTTTATGGGCTTTGTAAAGCATTGGTCCACTTCAGACAGTTCCTGAAAGGTGGCAGAATACATAAAAGCCTACACTCCTACAAGCAATTCCTGGAAGCTATCAGGAAACAATGAATTTAGCACCATTTTCTTGAGAAGTTTTTAAGGACTGCAGCTTTGAGAGAAAGGAAACTTGTAAAGATGCCTCCTCATGCTGTTAAGTGCTGAGAATGCTCTACTTCATGCAAGTGGAATAAAAAATGGTTCTTAGAGATATCTAAGACTTGCTGCTCAAATCCATTCCACCGCAGGAGTGTGTACAATCATCAGAGGCTTTTCTCTTAATGGTATTCAAAAGGCTGGATGTGGCACCTTCTGCTCATCTGTGTCAGGTGGCCCCGCCTTATGTCCTCTACGTTTCTTCTTGCCAACATCTCTGACAGAGGGGCAGGAGGACGGGAAACGGAACAGACAGGAACAATACATCTTAAGGAACGGATATGAAAAGTGGATAACCTTTTTCCTTCTTTGATTTTCTTCTATGATTAGATTTCAAACTATGAGAAATCCTGAAAGAAGACAGATAACTTTTAAATAAGACCTGCTCCTCTCTCACTAGTGATTTGTATTAAGAGATGTCCATGTAACTCATCACCTCCTATCGGCTGAACTGATGTGTGCCATTCAGTAAGCTCGAAGGCTGCTGATATTTTCCAAGAAACCCATTCTGAAGCTTTCAAAAGCAAGATTCATATGCATTGATGGGATACCTACATACATTCTCAATTATCTATCAGACTGAGACACTTTTTTTTTTTTAAATGAGAGTGAGAAAGCAAAAACTAGCCTGGTCAAATAACATCTTAACAGATGAATTCTTAGCTTTCAGACTGGAAAGGAGAAGGAAAAGTGAGAGCCTGCTCATGTTAATTCTATTGTAGATGACGCCTAAGCAGAATCCTTGGAGGCATGCTCAGATAGCTGCACACTGGAGCACTGCTCTGCTGAAACCATCTCAGTTTAGTTCTCCTCTGCACCTCTGATGAATCTTCCACACCAGTCATGCTCCCTGTTTTGTATCGCATCGATGGCACTGTTCTTAATATCCAAAGATAACTTCTCTCTAGGGTTGCCAACTTTGTAATATTTAAAAAACAAAACACACTCCAGCAGAAATGGAGAAAATCCTCTGCTCTGAGGCCTTGCCCCAATGCTCCACTCCCAGTTTCCTCCTGTTCCTTCATCCTTTTATTACTCGCTGTTCTTCCCTTCTTCCTGCCTACCTGGGTTGGGAAGGACTCAGTTACAGACCTGAGGTTTGGAGCAACAGCCACCTTACACAGGTTAGGAAGTGGCCTCAGACGAGTAGGGTATGGTGCAGGTAAGGACCAAGCACCTCCCTTGCCCACAGAAACTGGGCTTTGGATGTCCAGTCAGTAGATCTGCCTGAAAACTGTCAGGTGCCCTTTTCAACTGGACTTTCTGGTAGGAAAATTAGGCACCTAGCAACTCTACTTCACTTAAAGTAAATTCATCTCAACAGTGGAAACACTACAGCTATTCCACTCTAGTGTACACAACAGTATCTTTGGGATAATTACAGGGAACTTACAGGGAATACAGACAGACTAAAAATAGGGTCTGCCTATTTCAAAACTGGAATTAGACCAAGTCTTTGGCTCTACGTAATCACCACAGATTGTTTAAAGATCAGTATTTTAAGGTTTAATTATCTAAATGACTCTTACTCCTCCCTTTATTACTTACTTAAGATAGAAGTCAATGATGACATCATTGAGGAATTCTCCATACTCTAAACATGCTAGATCCTCTCTTGTGACACCCAGTCCTCCTTTTGTGGGTGGGGGTGGATAAACAATCAAGCTAGAAAACAAAAGTGATGTTATAACAAAATGAACTGTAGTTTAACAAGACACTTAGAAAAATTTCCTGGACTGGTGGCTGTAAACAAACTTTTTTGGCCCATGGGAAAGCTGGCCACATCCATGATAAGTGGACATCTGGCTGACCATGGACATTGCTTGGAGAAGAGTGTGACAGACTAGAGAAGTTCAACCTGTACAGATCTGCTTAACTTAGAATAGAAATACTTTACCTGTAACACAGCACCTTTTACCCAAAAATCTCAAAGTGATTTACAGACATCAATAAAGCCATTAATTTATTCCAGCTATTTACTTACAAAAAAAACCCTAGGATTGCAAATTGTATAACTGCTCATTTAAATAAAAGTATACATACTTCTGAACAGGTCCAGTTTCTTTTATTTCTTTCCATTCATCATCTGACTTAGATGACAAAGAAATGGAATAGCAACCATGATTTTGCTTCTGCAACAAAGCATAACTTGGCTTGGAGACATTTGCTTTTGGTTCCTAATGGTGGAAAGAGAAAACAAAAACCTAATCAAAAAATTCATCTTCATACACAAGTGAACAGACAGCAAAGGCCAGAAGTAAAAACAACCCTCATATGTTTTACCATCTGCAACAAATCTTCATTATTCAATTTACCCATTTTTCATTAAATCTTCATATTTTGTCCCCCTTCTATGGGCCAAAGCTACCAAAAACAGAAATTTAACACTTACATGCAACTTAATCAGTTCAGTAATCAATACACCCATCATTAAGTCAAAGTACTCATATAGACAGCAACATTAGCGGGCACCTATACAGCACTTTTCTCTTCCAAATCATTAACAAATATTAATCAGCCGTGCGAGTTGGGCAACATTATCCCCAACTTTCTGAAAAGGAAACAGAAGCAAAAAGGCTAAGGCTGGAATGTCAGAGGTGTTGAGCACTCCACTGGCTTCAGTGAGGAACTGCAGTCACTGGGCACATCAAGCCTCCAGCGACCTGACAAAAGCCACTGAGCCATCATAAAAGCAGGGAGCAGAACAGATGAATTCTTGGCTCCTAGTTTTGTGCTCAGACCAACCCACCCTTCCTATGCCAATATTGTTACTGAATGGCACAAACATGTCTGATTGTGGAACTGATCAATCCCCTAAATGTCAAAACTTTCAGCTTCCAAATTTCTCCCTCAAAGAGATGCATGTCAGGGCCAGACTGCATATGGCTTTCACACCTAAATGAAAAAGGCAGGAAAGAGATCTTTGTGCTTCCCTGAATACAAGAATCATGGTTCCGGTTGGCTCTTGCTTTAGTTTTGTACCATGGGAGAAGGTACCTTCAACTTTCCTACTGTGCAACCTAACCAAGGACAATCTAGCATTTAATATAGAATGTAACTATTACCTTGTTATGAAAGATAAATTAACATATGTTATAAATTCCTAACTATGTATATAGATCCTTTTATTTTCTATAGGTAACTGAAAATGGCTTGATTTCTCTAATGGCTATAAGTGACTTGACTCCAGTGAATCCTCTGAGAGTAATATATTAACCTGAGGTAGGGGGTCCCCGAGAACTGGAGCGCTGTCCTTCTGCACCTGGTGCTGAAATGAAGCCTGGCAACAATTCATAAAGGAGTTTTCTTCAGGTGACAAGTCCTTAAACAAAGGTAACGCCTGCCTCCAAGACAAGAAGTCAGAGAGATCTGGTGACCTGTTTTTCTTGCTCACTTCCGCAATCACCTCATTCAGCTTAATCTGTTCTCGTTCCATGAGCGGTTGGGAGAGTTCAAGGAAAAGGAACTCATTAGATTTGGCTGTAAGAAGAAAAGAAGAAAGCTTCAACATACTAACAAGACATGGCAGAACTTAAGTAATCACTGCATAGAATATAATGGTCAGCCTACAGCACTGACTTGTTGAAATAAGTTATTATGGACACTTGACAAGTTTTAGATTAGTGAACACTATAAAAGCTGTTATCCAACCCTGTACCAACCAGAAAGCGCTATAAACCTGCTTTTCTAATCTTCAGAGAAAGTCTGGTTTATAGTCCAGTTGGCACGGATCCAGCAGGCTGCCCACCTGGCTCCGCCTGACTCCCTGGAAGTGACAACATATTCCTCTAGCTAGAAGCTGCAGGGACAGCCTTGAGGGGTTCAAAGTGTAGGAGCGAGTGCAAGGGTAAGAGTTGGGTTTGGGAGTAGGTGAAGGGTCTGGAAGGGAGTTAGTGCGCAGGGGTGGGTTTGGGGTGCCAGATCCTGGGGACACTAACCTCAGGCAACTCCCCATAAGCAGTGACCTATCCCTACTGCTCCAAAATGGAGGCACAACCAGGCAGCTGTGTGTGCTGTCCCCGCTCTGCAGCTGCCATTGGCTGGGAGCTGCATGCAGTCAATGGAAGGTGCAGGAGCAGTGCCCGTGGGTTGAGGCAGTGGGCAGAGCTGGCAGGCCACACCTCTGCCTAGGGGATGCAAGGATAGGTCACTGCTTGCAGAGACCCCCGGAACTCAGCACCCCAAAACCTCTCCCTTACTCCAAACCCTGAACTCCCTCTCAGAGCTGATGTCCTGCACCTCCTCCCTCACCCAAATTCCCTCTCTCTCAAACAGAATTTTTCACTTCCCGACACCTCCCCTTCCCCCAACATGCCAGGTAAAAAAAAACTCTCGCTGTAAATATGCTTTCAAACTGGCGCAAAACCACCAAGCACAAAAATCTTCCTAGTGCCTCCCTAGGATTTCCTATTAAACAACAATACTTAAAAATAATTTAGACTGATATCCACTACAGCATACTGAGCTAGATTTACAATTGCTATTAATTTCAATGTAACTAAATTCTCCAAGCACTTTGGCTTTAATTTCTAGATCTGGTCATCACAAATACCTAGCTCAATGAAACCCACAGATTATCATGAACAATTACAACCCACACTCAATGGGAACTACAGCCTGAAAGAAATCCTTCCTGCATCCCCTCTTCCTCCCCAGATGACCAACAGCCCCCACAACACACCTTTTGAGACCTATGGGTCTAATACAGGCCTATCACAACACGTAGCATATACCTCATCAAGTGCACTGAATGCCCCAATAACACTTATGAGGTTGAAACCAGACAATCACTATAGTTGCAGATGAACCCACACAGGAAAACAATACAGAACAAAAATACCATATCACCGGCAGGCAAAACACTTCTCACAAAACAACCACTCTCTATCTGACCTCTCATTCTCATTCACAAAGGAAATGTGCACGTCTTCAAAAGAAGAGCCTCGGAGCTTTAATTATAACTGTGCTGGACAATAACAATCATGAACTATAGGGAGAAACTGGATTTATTGTTTATTACAACAATCTTGCCCACTAAAAACCTCTACCACCCCTTGCTGCTTCCCCCTGTCCCCACTACTACTCTGGCTTGAGGTGCATGGGCTGCAGAGCATTTTAACTACAGTGCAGGCATCTGATCTTAGGCTGGAGTCTGAACCCTGTGACTCTCCCATCTCGCAGGTCCCAGAAGCCTTCTGGGTACCTCTAAACATAAACCACAATGGTGACTCAGTGGCACCCCTGCAGCTCTGCTGCTGTAGCACTTCAGTGACCTTCTGTCATCAGCAGAAGTAATCCACCTTCTCAGGTGTCAGCAGTTAGGACAACAGGAGAATTCTACTGCTGTCTGTGACAGTGGTTCAATTTTAAAAATACATCACTCAGGAATAAGGATTTTTCACATCCCCAAACATAGCTAAACTGACCTAACTCCCTTAGCAGACTAGGTCTCACTCAGGCTCTCCCTTTACAAAACCCCAACTCCATGCAAAAAAGCAAATGCTTACCTTAAATTCTCTTTAAATAGAAAGAAGAACATTTATGGGTTACAAGTATTACTCAATCTCAGGGAATACTGACCCTACAGTTTTAACAATGAGCACGCAACAACTCATTTTTGGAGTCAAAAACATTATGGTTTCAGATACCTGTGTTGCTTCAATTACTGACTTTCATCCTTTTTCCTATTTTCTCCTGGTAGCAACAGTAATATGGTTCATCATCTCCAAGTTAGGAGTTGGTATATGCTGCAAATTATTCTCTCATTTCTGCGTAATTTATAAGATCTCTGAATCTATGAAGGAGAATTATATCCCCACATTATGCCTTACACAGCATTACAGATGTGTTCACTGCTTTAGAAAACAACAACAACAAATCCCTGCCTAAAAGACCATACAAACAAGCGAAGTAATCTATCTGTGTTTGACCACTTGCAAATTTTTTCTATTTTACCCAACAGGACAGCATCATGGTGTTACATCATCATTATGGAAGAATCAGTGAAGACCCTGGTATCTTCCAAGCTACTCTTGCATATTCACCACCAGGAGATAGAATCCCTGGAGAACATCTTATCTACTCTTAAACAGATGCTTCTTGTAGTGAGCCTGACTCTGAAAGCCACAAGTTATGGAGCAGAGAACTCTCCAACCCGCAGAAAAGGGATTAAAGGGATGATGGCTCCAGATAACCCCACCCTGCTATACCCACAGCTAATGACAGACTAGTGCAGGGCAGGGGATAGGCAGAAGGATAGACAGACCCTGGCTCAGTTCAGGGCTGACCAGCAAAGAGAGGCAGGAAGTCACTCTCTCTCTTTACATGAGGGGAGATTCAATACAAGCCTGAGCACCATGACAGTCGATGGGAAAGAAACTCTGTGTCACTGACCAAGAGAGACTGTGAGGAAACTGGGAAGCATCCAGCAGTGACTGATATGTTAAGAGTTGACTGTAAAAGACAATGTGGAGATAGACACTCCCTGTCAGAGGGACCTTAGGCTGCAGCATGATGCCACAAAAGCTCCACCAGAAAGTGCTACTCCATGTGAGCCACTACAAATTATTTGGGTGCTGAGCCCCAAACTGAAGAGACATAAGTAGAAAGTAGCTCAGAGTAGGCAGAGTCCTCTGGCAGAGTCCAAGTCTACTGAAGTTGTTTCACACATGGCACGAGAGAGAACCAGACAGTTTTGCTGCCCGGTCGAAGGAGAAAAGAGCCAAAGGTAGGATTGCTAACCTGTTTGCCTGGCTTTCTGAGCAGCATCACACCATCCATAGGCAGAATACAATGTTGCCTAGATCAGAGGCACACTATTTCTGTACTTTTCACATGCCTTCTCACCAGCTCCAGTGAGCCTTGGACTATGCCATTAATTTGTTGAAATTTTGTGTTACATTAGATTAATTTTACTTCCCTTTTTAAGGAAAGTCAACTAAACAATTTTTCAGAAAGCAAAACTGACCCCTTGTTTACTTTTTTAAAAGTAATGATTTTCTGTTTCTCATATTAAATTTGAAATAGCCTCAAGTGCATGCTCATGTACAGCAATGTTTTTCATGCCTTAAAAGGGCCAGTTAACAGCCCCATCATACTCACATGGCTTGCTTAAAACAGACATTTCTAATTGTTTTTCAATCTTTTCTACGTAGTCTGCAGACAGCCAAAGGAAAATGAAAGTGTTACTCCATGAAGAGTGACAGTCTTCATTACTCCTCCAAAGGCCAAACTTTCTTAGATGTAGGGTATCCACTGACAACTCTATGTTCTTATTAAAAGCAACTATAAGAAACAGGATATAAATAAGCAGATCTTACCACTGAGATACACACACCAATACATTACATAGTAAGATAAAATATACACAAAGTTACAATACAAAAGAACAACTGCAGAAAAGTGGGATTGTTTATAAAAATTCTTAATTTTCGCTGAGAATAGTGGTAGTTATGTTAATTCTCTAGCTACTAAATTTAAACATCATTTTGTCAAACTCCACTTACTTTCTTTCAATCAATTAATCTGTCATCAATTAAGAGTGGTGGAGTAATATTTCCTATGAGCAGCGGTTCTATCCTTATTGTATTATAGCATTCCGAACAGTTGAAACAAAAAAGCAGTCAAGCAGCACTTTAAAGACTAGCAAAATAATTTATTAGGTGATGAGCTTTCATGGGACAGACCCACTTCTTCAGACCATAGCCATACCAGAACAGACTCAATATTTAAGGCATAGAGAACCAAAACAGTAATCAAAGTTGACAAATCAGAAAAAAATTACCGAGGTGAGCAAATCAGAGAGCAGAGGGGCGGGAATCAAGAATTAGATTAAGCCAAGTATGCATACGCTTACTCGCATACTTGGCTTAATCTAATTCTTGCCCCCCACCCCCTGCTCTCTGATTTGCTCACCTTGATGATTTTTTTTTCTGATTTGTCAACTTTGATTACTGTTTTGGTTCTCTATGCCTTAAATATTGAGTCTGTTCTGGTATGGCTATGGTCTGAAGAAGTGGGTCTGTCCCATGAAAGCTCACCTAATAAATTATTTTGCTAGTCTTTAAAGTGCTACTGGACTGCTCTTTTGTTTTGATAGTATATAGACTAACATGGCTCCTTCTCTGTTACTATTCAACATGGAAGGCTCTGAACAGTTGATTTAACATTAAGTCATTACATAACTTTGGCATATACTTCCTTATCATAAGCTGGGGGGGTGGGGAGGATAGTTCAGTGGTTTGAGCATTAGCGTGCTAAAGCCAGGGTTGCAAGCTCAATCCTTGAAGAGGCCACTTGGGGTCAGGGCAAATAGATTAAAAAAAGAACAAACAAACAAACAGTCAGGGATGGTGCTTCGTCCCACAAAGAGGGCAGGGACTAGACTTGATCAGCTCCCAAGGTCTCTTTCAGTTCTATGAGATGTGTAGCTCCATACTTACATATATTAAGGAATTTAATTTAACTTTTACATGTCACATTCCTCTTGGACAGCAACAATTTATACCTGTGCTTAACTTCATGTACATAACTAGCACTATTTACTTGAATGAAACTTCCTGCATTTAAAATTAAGCACATACTGCTTAATTCTTTGCAAGATCATGGCCCAGGACAGAACAGTGAACAATAGATACATTAGAAATATAACAGATGCTACTGAAATACCTGGAAGCTACTAATTATTGTGTAAGAACTCACTCACTTTGGAATAAATGCCATATTAAAAACAATTAAGGAGAGAAAATGCTTGCAGAACAATAAGTTACACAATATATTCTCAGTGTTTTGCACATGGCTTTGTTAAGACGAGGTCATGACATCACACAGTATCTTACCTTGAAATGGGATCTTAATATACCTTGTAGTGAACTTAAAAGAAAAATTAAAACAAAAATTAGTTTATTTTAAAACATTATTTCTCAGAACAATTAAAAACTTTTATTTTCTGCTCAGCTAAATAAGCTGAAAGAAACGTATTTGAGAACTTAGGCAAAATGTTTTTTGCCAGAGTGCCTAAGGTTAGACTCCTAAATCCATACTAAGGAATCTAAACACCATCAAACTGATGTTCAGAGATGTCTCCTCATCTCAGACCTTCATGGAGTAAATGAGAATTAGCAAGAGGGCGGGTGGCTAGGGTGAAGCTCCCCCAAGAACCAGGTTTCTTTTAAGTAAGTGCCTAAATATGAATACAGGAGCCTAATCCTGGCACCTAAACTTAATTTTTTTAGTTGTACTACACAAATAATTTAAAAACGTATGTATTAGCAGTCATATGGTGGTACAGCTCTGGAAGCCACACACATCTTTGGGCAAAAAGCCTTAAATCTACTGGCAGAACATGCAGAAGATCTATAAATTAAGAAGTCTAGTTGAAGAAAACTACTCCTATCCTTTATACTTACTCTGTATTTTTCCTTCTCCTTACCAGTCTGAAAGCTAAGAATTAAACTGTTAAGAAAAAGATGTTATGTCTGACCAGGCCAATTTTTGCTTTCTCACTGTCATTTAAAAAAAAAAATGTGCCACAGTCTTATTTATAATTGAAAACATACAGGGTTATTATGGATAGTTCTCTGAAAACATCCACAGTGTACAGCAGCAGTCAAAAAAGCAAACAGGATGTTAGGAATTATTTAAAAATGGACAGAAAATAAAGAATATTTTACTGCCTCTTTATAAAACTATGGTACACCCACATTTTGAATACTGCATACAGATGTGTTCTCCTCACCTCAAAAAATACATTTTGGCACTAGAAAAGGTTCAGAAAGGGGCAACTAAAATCATTAGGGGTTTGGAATGGGTCCCATCTGAGGAGAGGTTACAGAGACCTGGACTTTTCAGTTTAGAAAAGAGGAGACTGAGGATGGATATGATAGAGGTATATAAAATGATGAGCAGTGTGCAGAGGGTGAATAAAGAAAAGTTATTCACTTACTCCCATAATATAATAACTAGGGGACACTAAGGGTGCGTCTACACTTCCCTTCCTCTTTTGAAAGAGGTATGCAAATGAGGTAAATCAAAAATGCAAATGAGGTATTAATTTGCGTATTTGGTCTCATTTGCATATTCTGATTTCAAAAGAGCTTCTTTTCAAAGAAGAAAGCCAGTGTAGATGCTGCTTTTTCGAAAGTAAACCCCATCTTTGAAAGAATCCTTCTTCCCTTTATTGAATGGGAAGAAGGATTCTTTCGAAGATGGCGTTTACGTTCGAAAGAGCAGCATCCACACTGGCTTTCATCTTTTGAAAGAAGCTCTTTTGAAATCAGAATATGCAAATGACACCAAATATGCAAATTTATACCTCATTTGCATGCCTCTTTCAAAAGAGGAAGGGAAGTGTAGGCGCACCCCAAATGAAATTAATGGGTAGCAGGTTTAAAACTAATCAAAGAAAGTTCTTTTCTACATAGTGCACAGTCTACCTGCAGAACTACTTGCCAGAGGAGGCTGAGAAGGCTAGGACTATAAGAGAGTTCAAAGAAGAACTAGCTAAATTCATGGAGGTTAGGTCCATAAAAGGCTATTAGCCAGGGGTTAGGAATGGTGCCCTGTTTGTCAGAGGCTGGAGGTGGATGGCAAGAGACAAGACGTTTGATCACAGTCTTTGGTCCACCCCTCTGGGGAACCTGGCACTGGCCACTGTCAGCAGATGGGATATTGGGCTAGATGGACCTTTAGTCTGACCCAGTAGTGGCCATTCTCATATGTCCTGTCTATCCATATTAATCTTGCTTTTTGAAAATTTTAGAGTGTGTGTGTGTTTCTGGGAAAATATCAACAGTCTTCCAGCTTACTGAATGGTACACATCAGTTCAAGACAGAGGTGGTGATGGGTTACATGGACATCTCTTAACACAAACCACGAGTGGGAGAGAAGGTCTTATTTGAGCGTTATCAGTCTTCTTTCAGGATTTATCATCCTTCAACGTCTAATCATAATATGCAGAACTTGGCAGTTTTTATTTGTAAAGCCACATACCCAAAGTAACAAAAAGTCAACTTACCGTAACACAACCTGTTGATGTTCCTTTTATATTTCCTATATAAATCGCAGTAAGCTGAATATTTAATGCTGGCTCCATCTGCTTATTGGATGTATTACAGGAAGGTAAGTCTGTGGAAGAATCATCTTCAAGCGGATCAGCTGAAAGCTATACAATAAGAAATATTTTAATACAGAACTTAGAATGTGCTTTTTTTTTAAGCCCTAAACTCAAGTTATTTTCCCCATTCAGTCAAGTTGTTTATACAAGTTATTTTTCAAACAGGCCAATATACAGAAGTTATTATTTACTTAAGAACAGGTTCTGAAGTTTATCCTCTCAAAGAGTGAGACATCTCAGTCTTCCCAGTTTGTGCCATTTTGTCAAATATATAAACATTGCTTTTACAAACGCATCTCTGCAAACTGATATAACCCAAAATAATACCCATACAGTACAAAAGAAGCACATATCCCTCTTCTCACATCAAAACCAGAGAATCCCACTTCAGGCTAACATTCAAGGCATGTTGCAGCTAGGGCTACTGCATGATTTAAAAAATTAATTACAATTAAATCACACTGTTATGCAATAATAGAATACATTTAAGTATATTTGGCAGTTTTCTATTTTTTCAAATATATTAATTTCAATTACAACACAGACAGCAAAGTGCACAATGCTCACTTTGTACTTATTTTATCATAAATATTTGCACTATAAAAACAAAAAAGTCTTTTCAATACACCTAATAAAAGTACTGTAGTGCAAATTTCTTTATCACACAAGTTGAACTTACAGCTGTAGCATTATGAACAAAGCACTCAGTTCAATGTGAAACATTGGAGCCTACAAGACCAATCAGTCCTACTTCTTGTTCAGCCAATTTCTCAAATAAGCGTGTTTACTGTTGCAGGACATAATGCTGCCTGCTTCTTATTTACAATGCCACCTGAAAGTGAGAACATGTACTTGTGTGGCACTGATGTAGCTTGAGCCACAAGATATTTACATGTCAGATGCATGAAAGACTCATGTGGCCCCTCATGCTTCACCATTCCAAGGGACATGTGTCGGTGTTGACGATGGTTTGTGTTTGATAACAATTCAAAGTAGTGGAGATGGATGCATTTTTATTTTCATCACCTGGATCAGATACCACCACCAGACGGACAATTTTTTATTTATTATTATTATTATTATTATTATTATTATTATTTACTACTACTATTATTGTTGTTGTTTTGAGCTCTGTCATTTCCATGTCAGGGTGTTACTTCGTAAGAAAGCGTGGTCCACATCTCCTCCCAATCAGATTTTGGAAGACACTTCAGATTCTAAAACCTTGGGTTGAATGCTGCAGCTATCTTTAGAAATCTCACATTAGTACTGTCTTTGCGTTTTGTCAAATTTGTGATGGTGTTCTTAAAACCAAAATCATGCATCGGGTCATTCTCCAAGACTGCTATAACATGAAATATACAGCACGGTATAGGCAAAACAGAGCACCAGACTAAAAGTATTCTCCAAGCACTTCAGTTACAAATTTAATTAACACTTCTTGTTTAAAAAAACAAAAACAAAATAAAACACAACTAACAAAATACCCATAATCAGCTTGGAAGCATGTCCTCTGGAATGGTGGCCAAAGCATGAAAGTATGCACATGAAAGTTTATAAGATCTCACATGTAAATACTTTGCAAAGCTGGTTTCAAATGTGCCATGCGAATTCTGTTCTCACTTTCAGGTGACATTGTAAATAAGACACAAGCAGCAGCATCTCCTGTAAAACTAAACAAGCATGTTTGTCCTCGCAATTGGCTGAATAAGTAGTAGACTGGAAAAGATGTGTAGGCTCTAAGCCATTACATTATTTTAGAGTGCAGCTATGTAAAAAGAGAGTCTGTACTGAAAATAGCACTCTCTCAATAATGCAATTATATCTCAAACAAGTATTGTGGTTAATTGAAAAACATTTATTTTGTCTGTCATTTTTACAGTGTAATATCTGTATTAAAATATAAATTGAGAACAGCACACTTTGTATTCTGTTTTGTAATTGAAATCAATATGTTTAAAATGGAGAAAGAATATCCAAAATAGTTAGTGAATTTCTATTGGTATTCTGTTGTTAACAGTATGACTAAACTGCAATGACTGAAGAATTTTTGTTGAGTTAGTAACATTGATGAAATGTGATTATTCAACAACCCCAGTTGCAATGCTTCATCTACAGGAAAAAAGACAGCTATGTCACTTCTTCAAACTCAGTATGAGACTACATACAGTATGCTCCAGGATTAGTTTGAGTACAGCAACACAATGTCCAAAGCTATAACGCTGGTCAGCGAGTTACTAAACTTCACTTTATCGTAAGTTTTAGGTTCAAGTCCCATTTGTAAGTATAAAGTAAACATGAAGTTTTAATCTCTATTATTGTAGCTGTGTTGGTCCCAGGACATGAGAGATAAGGTGGGTAGTACCTTTTTTTGGACCATGTGTGTTGGCGAGAGAGAGAGACAAACTTTAAAGCTTACGCAGAGCTGCCCTCCATCGTCGATTTCATCTCGCAATAGCTCTTCTGCCAAAGGTAACTTAGGCTCTTGCTCTGTTTCTTTACTGTCAGATGTGCAGTCATGCATATGCTGCAGATCCAGCTTTTCTGGTTCTTTTGGTTCAGAAGATCCTTCATCATCACTGGAAAGAACAACTGAAAACGAAAATGTGGTTTTATAATACACAGATATAAAAATAAATTGCAACTCCTGTCAAATCATAAATTTCTGGAAAGGGGAAAAAAAGGCAGTCAAACCGACTCTGAGGTTTCCATGCCCTTTAATAGCACCATTAAACAAGATGTTATGTGGACTTGGTAGATGTAGTAGGGCTGAACTATGTAACAACATGTAAGCGATTCAAGTTACATACATTCACACACACTCAAACGTGTATGTATTTGTCTCTCATAGATTTGGAAGGGGGAGAGAAGACTAAGAAGAAACAACTACCATGCAGACAAACCTCCACTGCTCTGCATAACCCATCCTGGCTAATCTATGAGTGGCATTTACAGGCGCATATGAATTCCAACCACCCTTTAGCTAAAGAGATGTTAATGTACACCTGCAGGGATACTGGGGAGGCAAGAGCATGAAACCAACAAAAAGGACATTAAATAAAATAAGCTTAAGTTTAAAGGATCACTATGGATCTGGCTTAAATGCTCTCAAAATTAAGATTGGCAGTGTATCCTTTACTCACTAAAAATACATTTTTATACCTAGTATACATTTAAGTCAGAATCACAGTGGTATTTCACACACACACACACACACACCCCCAAAGACTGCTGACCCTCATGGATGGGCATAGCTATAGCTGTGATATCTTGATTTTAGTAAGTTTGTCACACAGTGTCAACATGACATTCTCATAAACTAGCTAATGAAATGTGACAAATAAAAGGACCATAAGGTAGCTGCATAACTTGTTGAAAAACCATGCTCAAAGCGTAGTCATCAATGGATTGGTGTCGAACTGGGAGTATTTTATTCACTGGGGTCTGTTCTGGGGCTGATACTATTCAATGTTTTCACTAGGCTTACCAGGTAACTGGATGGACAGCAAGTCACATCAAACTGGAGTAGCCCCAGTTGTGTCAGCCAGACACCTGGACATCAGCGGTGTTGTGGTGACAGGCAAGACTGTGTCTGCATCCAACTGGCAGGACCCTAGCCCCAGGTTCACTGAGCTTTCAGGGAGGAACTGGACCCCACCCCCAGCACCCCACCAGTGGTTAAAGGGTATGATTTTAATTGTTTAACCGGTTAACTCTGAATGGACATTTACATCTTCACCTTCTACTTCAACTATTTACACTAGTAACTTATGCCTGTCTCTAAGTTTCTAAATAGCTCAATAAACCTAAATGTTGGCAACACAGATACATGACATACTTGGCTCAGCTGAAATAAATGACTGATGGCCCTCACGGAATCTGCTGCGCAACCTGCTCAGATACTCTGACATGTTCGTCTTCTGTTTTCCAGCAGGGCCAGTTAGTGGGGAAATCCTCACATCTTCCCCCGCAGCAGAATACTGCTCTGGCAATAAGCTCCTGGTAGGAGCCTTCAGGCAGCGTTCCTTTGCATAGCGGAGAGTTGGTTCCCAATGATCATGGATGGATGTTTCTCTACGCTCTGCCTCTACAACCAAGGACATATTTTCCTCAATCAGGTTAGTTCTGTGGCCTGGGGTAGAAACAATCCTCTCTTCTTTCTGGAAAGAAACACAACAACAAAAACAAAATTAAATATTTTATCTGACATGAAAAATACACATTTATGTCCAGACCCTGCTGAGATGACTGAACCGTGTGACCACTGATTCACACTGTTAGCAAGGTAAGAGACATTGCTTAACCTTTCAGATAGAGCTAAGACTCAGATTGGTGTTAATTTTTCTTCTCCCATCTTACAGCAATGCATCTTTCTTCTCCCATCTTACAGCAATGCAGAATGCAGAATGTTTACTTGACATACAGAACAAGCAGAGAACTACTTTTCCAACCATGATTATTTTCAAACTGAACAACAACAAAAAGACCCAGTGTATACTCTTTTTGGAGCTATCCCACTGGTTGCCATAGATAGGCAATGAGCACTTGTAATGCCCATCACAGGCAGAGTTGGGGGTATGGAACAACTCTCAGATGCAGCCCTTTGGGAATTCAGGGCCTGATCCAAAGACCACTAAAGTCAATGGGATCCTATTTCTTGACTACAAGGGGCATTGGATTAAGTGCTTACAAAATACCTATCACTGGAGCATGGAGGTGCTTGAACACAGATGATTTGTGCTGGACTCTGTTCTTGATTCACAAAATTTCAGTTTTTTCAAACTTGAATACCCTTTACCCCCCCCATTTACCATTTCTTAACAACTGATCAAAATAAACTATTTATCTTTAGGACTCCAATAACCCACTGGCCATTCATAATTTTAAAATGTGTGAAGGTCACAGTTAATTCTCTTCTATCAGTGACAAAGTAATGCTACTAAATTTATGCTATAGTTAGCTTAGTGTTTTTCTCCTTTGCATTGTTCATATCGTCAACAGCCACCATGGGCTCTAGTTATATGTCAACTATTTGGTCAAGACTTTTTAAATTAGCAGGTCGGGATAAATTACATGTAGAAATTTCAAAAGAGTTGTCTGAGGAGCTCACTGACAGATTAATGTTGATTTTCAATTAGTTTTGTACATGGGTGAAGTCCAAGTGGATTGGAAAAAACTAAGGTTGTGTCAATGTGTAAAAAACAGGATGATCTAATAATTAACATGCCTGCCATTCTGACAATGATCCCAGGCAAGGTTATGGAGTGACTAATACAGGACATGATAAAGAATTCAGGGTAATATAATTAATTCCCATCACCATGGGTTCATGAAAAATAGAACTTGTCAAACAATCTCATAAAAAAGCTATTGAGTTGGTGAGAATGACTGATAAAGACAGTAATATTGATATTACAGACTTGGCATTTTGTAAGGCTTTTGACTTAGTACCACAACACTGATTAAAAAAACTAGAATGATATAAAATCAGCATGGCACTATGACGGGATGTACAACCCATACCAGCCCTGAAGGGGTTAAGGTGGCCCAGAAAGGGCTAATTAACCTACGCAGCTGCATTTCTCTGGAGGCCTCGGGCTTTATACAAAATAATTGCTAATGAAGCCCACTGGAGAAGCTGGGAAAGGCTCATAAAGACAACAAATTGTAGTAGCACGAGGGTTGCAGAAAGAGAGTCTGCAGTCACTCTCCAGGAGCAGAGAGATAAGGAGGAAGATATCCACTGTGGAGAACGAAGTACAGCCCCACGTGGATATAAAAAGAATATCCATGCATGCAGAGATCTATGGATGTAAATCAGTACCCATGGAGCTCTAATAGGAAACACAGAGAGAAAAGCAACAACATATTGAGCTTCCAGTTCCACATGCCAAAACCCTGCATCAGCAGCTCCTCCAGTATGGCTCTTTCACCTCCAGCCATGCACAATGGGGTGGGTTCCCTGCTCACTTGCAGCTGTCTCTGGTCATGTTAGTGTGCTGCTTTCATCACTGACAGTCCCGGCAGAGCCCTCCATGCACGTAAATTTTATATCCAAACAGGCTCTAAGTCCTAAGATCATAGCCCTGCAACCAGGTTCAAGCTGAGAGGAGTAGTGGAAAATGACAGCTTGCGAAATCCAGGGTAAACAGAAAGCAAGGATGGGGACTGTGCAGACATTGGACACAGTTCATAGGGTTCCAGTGGTGGAACATAGTGAGAAAAGAGGGCTGGGCCTTCCTTACCAGCCACAGAAAAATCAGAGGCTCAATTCAGACAGCAAGTCTGGTGAAACGAATACTTTGGAAGCACGCATTATCTAGTGACCTGTAGGAGGGATGCGTCATGAAAGAGAAACCATTGTGAAGAATGGAAAGAGAAACAAACAATCATGCAGATAGAGCAACCATCAGCGGGGGAGTGGAGGCAGGGGAAGAAGAAAAGGGGGCTAACGGAAAGAAAACTGCTATACTGTAAAGTGGTCACAAGGAGGCACTCTTACAGTGAGTGTCTTCCATTATAGGCACACGTTAGATGAACTAAGGCAAGAGCCATACTGCTGAGGAAGATGGACCCACTCAGGGTCAACCTCCCAGGCGTTTATTTTGCGCATGGTCAACCCCAGAGTCAAAGTCAACCCTAGAACTCCTCGCAAGTAGGGAGGATTAAGGAAGATCAATAGGAGAAGCATTCCCATTGACCTTCCTCCATGTAGACAGACACTGAAACAGACTACTGATAAGTCTTCTTTTGCTTCGCAACTGGCATAGCTAACGTTGCTTATAAGCAGTCAACTTCTACGCCTAGTGTAGACAGCCTATAAATTGGATAACTGATTGGTCTCAAAATGAGTTTGTAAACAGGGAATTATCTTTGATCAATGTATGTCTAATGTGTTCATAAAGGGATTAGTTCTTGGAGCTATGCCACAGCATTTTATCAGTGAGGTTGGAAAAAACCAAAACTCATCACTGATCAAGATTGTGGACAACATGAAAATTGGGGAATCGGTAAATAATGAAAATCACAGGTCACTGAGAGTGATCCGAATTGCTAGGAAAGCTGGGTCTAAGGAAACAAAATGCATATGAATAAAGCTGAATGTCAATTTATACATGAAAATAAACAATTTAGGCCATACATACAGGATGAGTAACTATCTTGGAAAGCAGGCTTGGGCATGGTGGATAATCAACTAAACACAAGCTTCCAGTGCAACAGTGTAGTGAAAAGGGCTAAAAGCATCCTTGTGTGCACAAACAGGGAAGTTTTAAGTAGGAGCACAGAGTTAAGTGTATTTGGCACTGGTGCAACCTCTGCTAGAGTACTGCGCCCACTATTCTGGAAATCAAGATGGATATTGATCAGCTGGAGAGAAAGTTCAGAGAAGATTAATCAGAATGACAAAAAAGATAGGAAAACATAGCTTATAGTCATAGAAGGATCTCAATCTTTTTAGTTAAAGAGAAGGACAAGGGGGACTGGATCACAGTTCATAAATACCTGCACAAGGAACTAATGCTTGATGATGGGATCATCAATCTAGCACATAAGAGGAGTAACATAATCCAACCACTTAAAGTTGATGCTGAAGAAGGTCCAACTTGAAATAAGGCATACATTTTAACAAGCATAATTAACCATTGAAACCATTTAGCAAGGGTTGTGATACATTCTACATAATCAGCACTTTTAAATCAAGAATGGATTTTTTTCTTTTTAAAGATATGCTCTAGCAATTATTTTGAGGAAGTTCTATGATGTGTTATTCAGAAGATCAAACTGGATTATTACAATTGTTCCTTCTGGCCACCCTGGCATCTAAAAATCTACTTACATATATAACGTTATTAATGTAAATATTCTACTGTTGAGATCTTAATATGTTATACAGGAACGGAAGGAAAGATGTCAAGATCACTATACAGCCAGCAGATGGGCCACGTTGTCTTTTAAAGACAGTTTACTAGCTACTGTTAGAAGCTTTGGTTTTAGTTGCTGCTATTAGAATGAGAAAATGCTGTAATACAGCAAACTTGTTACTTACATAAGTTGATGGTAATTTTCCTGGGGAGCATGCATTACACTGGTCTGGAATATGGCCACTAAATCTTCTTTTCCTCTTCTCAAAATTCAGACAACGTGGTTCCCTCAAATCCAGAGAGGTATTTTCTATACCAATGATTTTATTAAAAACAAGAAGAAAGAAGAGTAACTTAATAGGGCACCATACAGTAAACGTTTCCATAAAAAGAGACAGTAATCATCAATAGGCATTGTCATTGTTCTTAAGTTGTGGTCACAGTGACATATAAAGTATTTATTCCTATAGCTGCAATCACACAAGGTTTTTCTCTTTTTTTTTGTTCGTGTTTACTAGATAACTTCCCCTCTCCTTTGCACAGATAGAATGGAGATAAATAATTATTTTAAATTCACAATAATCTGAAATCTAAACAAATGTTAGTCTAGAGGAGCAAGGAAAGGATGCAATTGAATTCATAGCTCACCCCCAAGTAGCAATGCTATCTGCAATTCCTAAGCCAATTCTAGCTTGGGTAATTAACTTTCTGCCTTCCTAAATCCCTCCTGCACTTTCAATTGTCTTGAGCATTCACCTCTTGTAAATATTGCTAAAGTGATGCTAAAAATGCGCACTTTCTACCACACACTTGCCTGTTTTGCAATAGTGAATTAAATCATTGTGTAGCATTTGTACATCAGTTATCTTCATGTAACATTTTAACACCCTTTGACACAAAAGGCTTTGTATAAAGATGCATGATCAGCACTGTCAATCAGTTAACATATGTGATAAACACAAACTAGATTAAAACTGATTAATTGCAGCTATTTGCACTGTTAAACAATATCAAATTACATTGATTATAAATATTTGTCATTTCTTTTTCAATTTTCAAATATACTGATGTCAGTTACAACACAGAATATGAAGTATACAAAGCTCACTTGATATTTTTGTTAAAAATATTTGCAGTGTAAAAACAACAAAAGAAATATTCTTTTTCAATTCACTTCACACAAGTGCACTTAGACCTCCTTGTTCACCCAATTACTAAGACAAATAAGTTCATTTAGATTTACAGGTGATAACACTGCTCCTTCTTATTTACAATGTCACCTGAAAGTGAAAACAGGCATTCACATGGCACTGTTTTAACTGATGTTGCAAGGTATTTACATGTCAGATATACTACAAATTCATATGCCCCTTCATGCTTCCACCAGTACACACAAATGTTTTATATTGTTTTGTTTTAGAGTGCAGTTATGCAATGAAAAATTCTACATTTGTAAATTGCACTTGCATGGCAAAAACTGCACTACAGCAATTGCATGAGGTGAACTGAAAAAATACTACTTTTTTTAAACAGTGTAAATATTTGGAATCAAACACAATATAAAGTAAGCACTGTACACTTTGTGTTGTAACTGACGGCAATATATTCTAAAATGCAGAAAACATCAGCATAATAAATTTAAATTGGTAGTCTATTAACAGTTCCATTAAAACTGATTAATCGTGACTTTTTAATCCCACAATTAACTAATTCAGTTGTTTGACCGGCCTAATTATCAAAACTAAAAGAAGAGACTAAGGCTTCTCTCTCAATTTCCTTCTGTTTGTGGTCTTAAATTATCACCTTAACATTATTTAAAATTTAACTTTGTATTTTTGATAGAACCTCTCCAATCTGGCACCCTCAGGACCTGACGATCGGACCAAGACAGTTTGCCGCATCACACGAGATCACTATTGTCTAGCAGCATTATCAACACTTCCACTGCTTAGCATTCTCTTAGAAGACATTTGGGGGCAAATTACAGCTACATAACAGCATAGAACCCAGAGTCATGACTGGTGGCTGGAAACTAACTGTATGAGACCAGAGAAAACTTTGCCACACCCGTAAGTGGTTGTCTGGCTAACTAAAATCATGCCAGACTACCGGATGAGAGAGTTCTGAATTAGAGAAGTTTAACCTATATGATGTATATGTATATTTTACCTCAGTTTTGTGCACATGCTGTTACAAAGCAAACCTCTTGTATTACCTTTTTCCTACACTCTTCTTGTAAATCAAGTTACTCAACTATAATATCCAAATATTTAAATATGAAACAGAAGAGCTCTTTATCACCAACCCTTCTTCTGCTGGTCATATCTTCCTGCAGTAAACAGAGCAGTACTGCTTTCCAGTTCTTTAGACGGTTCTGCCAATTTCAGAAGACAGTCATCTGTCTTCTTCCGGCGCCATTCATACCTATAAAAACAACATGTATGAATTCTCCTTAATCTTGCAATAATACGGACTAATCCTCTCCATGGGTATCAGAGTAGGACCAGGCTACAGAATCCCATTTCACTAGTAAGTCCTGTGAAGCATAACAAAAAATACAATGCAGACTAGTTCAGTTCCCTCCAAGGAAATACATTGCTACATACACTGATGCTAGCAGTGTAGATCACTAGTGAAAAAGAATGCTTCTAAGAAGGTGCACAATATGAGACTCTGACGCACTTGCAAGGGTTAGTCATCTAAATACTGTTCTGTCAGAGCAGCCTGTGAAGTACTGTTGACACTGCAAAAAGAAAAGTGACTGTCAGTTGAACCGTTTATCTCCTTCCCTTTGTTACTAACATGTGTAGTGGGCAAAATAGCATATTTCAAATTATTTGAAACTTTAATGGGCAAAAGATTTCCAATTATCACTTGTTCCAAAGAGCAAGTTTTAAACAGATAATTCCAAACAAAGTGTCTTGATAAGGACATGTACGGGGTTGAGGTAAGATGACTAGTGGAAACTGATGTTAAAAAAACCTTAGATCTTTTCTTTAAAAGCACTCATTTGCTTTAGAGCAGAGGCTTGAAATTTGGAACAAGAGGTGTCGCTGGATCAGGTAAATGTTTTGTGCTGTCCTTATGAAAATCCATCCAAATCTGGCTAAATTATAATCCCATAAAGAATTATAGTTTGCACGTGCTCTGTAGACATCTTAGATTCTAGCATCGAAATTCCTCAAATCTTATTTGCCTTGAGCACGCCCCAGTCCAAGGCTGAGCAGGACTGTCTGTATAATAACTGCTCTGGGCTGCTGAAGACTGTGCCAGATTGGGGTCCAGACACCTGAACCAAGAAAAAGGCAACTATCTTTCCGGCTACATCCACACTGTATACCACTGGTGTCCTACTGAGTATGTGCAGCTCTATATGCTGGGCTGTGTCCACTGCAATATGTAGCTAGACGTATCAGAGAGTGGCTCTGGCAAAAGATGACAATGAGAAAATCTCTGGCAGTGGGGAGCTGCCAGTGACTTTTTCCTTTTGCCTCCTTGCTATTAGTCTTCCCCTCTGTGACAAAAAACCAAAAACCAGCACCTCCCCCCCGCCACGCCTTACACCAGCAAGGAGCTTTCCTCACTGACTCCCCTCTGCCTTTACCCACTGGAGAAAAGCACTGGCAGTGAGACACGGAGGAGGAGGCGGCACTGCATGGTATGCAGACAGCTGTGTAGCATACATACACCCGGGTTCAGGCATTTCTTTCTGCTAATCATCTAAGCTGTGCCTCCCTGTCAATACTTCTATTAATACTCATGAACGCTGGCAAACAGTACATGTAATCTAGATGCTGCTCACAATGTGAACACAAAAAGTGGAGGGCAACATATTGAATGAGGAGCTGTGGGTGGGAAATGGAGAGAATTGTGATTTGCTGAAGATTGGAACAGGGGGAGATAGACTGGCTAGAGAGCCCAGAGATGGTGACTGGGCCTGGGAGTCAGTGGCAACTGGAAACATCAGAGTTGCAGGAGGAGGGGGTCATGACTAAAACAAGCAGGAGAGAAACACAGGAGGAGCAGCCAAGAAGTGCCTTTGCATTGCTGATGCCTGGTAAGTATGAGGCTCTTAAGGTTATGTCGTTCGCAGTGCACCAGTTCCATAGGTGGACTGCCTTTGCACATAATGTGGGCTCTGGCCCCACCCTGTCGATTGATATAATACATTGTGGAAATGTTGTCAGTATTGACCCCAACTACCTTGTATCGTAGGTATTGGAGGAAGCGTTTGCATGCATTGAACACTGCCCGCAACTCCAGTATATTTATGTGCATTGCCCTCTCTGTATGAGACCATTGCCCTTGTGTTGACTTGTTTCCCATGTGTGCTCCCCAGCCTATGTGGGAAGCATCTGTCGTAAGAAAAACCACAGTTTGCGGTTGACAAAAGGGTACCCCTAACAATAAGTTCTTGGGGTCCATCAACCATTTCAGGGACTTTTGTACCTCTGCTGGAGGCAATACTGTTTTGTGAATGGCGTATATCGTTGACACATACATGGGTCACCAAGCCAGTGCTGCAGGCAGCAAAAATGTAGCCTGGCATTCTGCACCATAAATGTGGTAGCAGCCATGTGCCCCAGGACCTGAGGCAATTTAGCACTCGTACTGTGGGGCTGCATATCAGCACCTGTACCAGAGACTGGATAGCCTGAAAACGTACAGTAGGCAGATACACTCTCGCTGTGATGGAGTTTATGCGCGCTCCTATGAATTCTATGTCCTGTGTGGGTTCCGTCATTGACTTTTGGAAGTGGATTACAAGACCCAGCAAGTGAAATGTCCTCGCCGTAATATTTATCATGCGTAACATGTCTGTCTGCGAGGTGCCTTTCAAAAGGCAGTCGTCTAGATATGGGAAGATGAATACATCTTGACAGTGCAGGTAAGCCAACACTACAGAGAGCATCTTTGTAAAAACCCTGGGCGCTGAGGACAGGGCGAAGGGCAGGACTTTGTACTGGAAAGGCTCCATGCCCACAATGAAGCAGAGGAAGCGCCTGTGAGCAGGGAGAAAGTTACGTGAAAGTACACAGCTTGTAAGTCGAGGGCTACAAACCAATCTCCATAATCCAGTGCTGTGACTACAGAGGTGGTAGTGGTCATCTTGAAACGCTGTTTCCGGAGGTACTGATTGAGAGCCCGCAAGTCCAGGATTGGTCTCCAGCCTCCTGTTCTCTTTTCCGTGAGGAAGTACCAGGAGTAAAAACCTTTCCTTTGGAACTCGTCTGGAACTCTCTCTACCGCTCCTATGGAGATGAGGCGATCTACCTCGTTTCAAAAGATTTTCGTGAGAGAGGTCCCTGAAGAGGGACTGGGTATGGGGGGTTTGGTGGAGGTAGGGAGTGGAGTGGAATGGCGTATCCCAGAGCAATAATCTCCAGCACCCATTTGTCTGTAGTGATGTTTTCCCGCTGGTGGTAGAATGGTCTGAGACGATGGTGAAACAGAAGTTGAGGTGGTTGCTGGCACTGAGTGATGGTTGTGGCTTCGTAGTCCTCGACATAATAGCCAAACTTGCTGCCTCGCTGTCTGTGGCGCAGAAGTACGGCCTTGTTGGGGGCGTCGTCTAGGCGGCCTTTGATGTTGTCGTCGCCCTTGATCATATCCTCATTGGTATTGCAGGCATTGGGATTGATGTGTAGCGTTGCTGGTATGAGTAATATCTTCTCCTCCTGTAAGGAGGAGTGTACATACCCAGCATTCTCAGTGTAGTGCTAGAGTCCTTGCTGGAGTGGAGGACTGAGTCTGTGGATTTGGTGAACAGTTTTGCCCTATCAAAGGGAAGGTTTTTGACTTTTGTTTGCAAATCCTTATGGATGCCGGATTTTGCAGCCAGGATACTCACCGTATCGCCACTGCGGTGGCTGTGGAATGTGCTGCTGTGTCTGCCATGTCTAGCGCAATTTGGACTCTTGCGCGGGAGGCCGTATACCCTTCCTGAATTATCGCCTTTAGAATTGGCTTCTAGTCATCTGGGAGGAAGTCCATGAGTGATACGAGCTTTGTGTAGTTACCGAAATTTTGGTTGGAGAGGTGTGCAGCGTAATTGGCCATGCGTAGCAGTAGGGTGGAGAATGAATATACCTTCGGCCCGAATAAGTCCAGTCTCTTTGCATCTTTATCCAACACTGTGGATTTGTATTGCAGTGCCTTCGACCTCTGTTGAGAGGACTCAACCACAAGGGAGTTTGTTTGGGGATGGTTAAATAGAAACTCCATTCCCTTCAATGTGATGAAATACTTTTTGTCTGCCCGCTTGTTAGTCGGCGGAATAGAGGCTGGGATTTGCCAGATGTTCATGGCAGCTTCCATGATGGCATCATCCAATGTGATGGCAATCTTCGATGACGTAGGAGTTCTCAGATTTTTAAGGAGTTTGTGTTGCTTCTCTTGCACCTCTGCCACCTGTATCTCCTGGGACTGGGCCACCCTTTTAAACAAGTCCTGAAATTGCTTAAGGTCGTCTGGAGGAGATACGTCTCCTGGGACGACTGCTTCATCTGGTGAGAACGAAGAGGCATCTGTCTGATATGCCTCTGTCTATTCCTCGGACACCTCTATTACTGGTTCTGCCAGACATCCCAAGGAGGGATCGATAACTGGTTCTGGATCTTCTCTCGGAGGGAAGACGTGGTCCCCTCTGATAGGAGAGGGAGAAAACTGCCTGTATGAGGAGCATAGATGTGGGGATCTATCCCTGGACCTTGAGTAGCTTTGGTGTCGATGATGGTCCTCACGGTGGTGTGGATGCATGTAATGGCAAGGACATGGTCCTGGGGACGAGGATCTGGAGCATGATCGATGTCTATACCTGTGATGGAAGGAGTATGATCTCCTAGATGACATAGACCCAGGTGGAGACACTCTGTAGGGGTATCCATGCGGCTTGTGGCAGACAACCGGTGCTGGGTGCCTAAGCCAGGGTGAAGGGGGCCCTAAGAGTGGAGAGAGAGGTCTCAGGAAAGGGAATGGTGGTGTTAATGGACATTCCGGTATACTTTTTTCAGGAGGAGAGCTGGGAGAGAGAGGTGATGGCACAATGAGAAGTTCAGGTGACGGGCTTCAGTGCCGACTCTTAGATCACGCCTTCCTAGGTTTGTGAACTTGGTGGGTTGGTACCGATACGGATGTTGTTCCCGCAGATTTCAGTGCTGGTATCAGTGCCGGCGGTTTCGTGCGTGGTGCTCAAACCCACGATTCTGCATGGGCAGAAGTCTTCGGCACCACCAGTCCCCATTCTGACATGCCTGGTTCCGATGCTCTTGGTGCCAGGGGTCTCGGTGCTGTAGTCTCCGGTGCCTGATGCTGAGGCGTCTGTGAGGTTTTCGGTGCCGCATCCTTAGAAGGCTGGGACCTAGGCACTGCCTTTTGCTCTCCAGGCTTTACGCTTCCTCTGGCAGCAAGTACATCTGGGTTCTGTGCCTCACTCATCCTGCTCATAGGTAGAACTGGCAAGGATCGAGTAGGGGACAATTTCTTCCTCTTATGTCCCGAAGAGGTCAAAGAGGTTGCTTTCCACTTTTGTGGCACTGAGGGGCCCTCAGGATGGGATGACTCGGTTGCTTCAGGCTGACAGGCCTTGTCAAATAATATCATTTTCAGCCTCATTTCCCTGTCCTTCCTTGCTCTAGCAGTCAGCTTAGAGCAGTGAGGAGATTTCTGAGGAAAATGGGTCTCGCCCAGACAGTGAAAACATTTGTTGTGGCCCTCCCAGGCCGGCATAGCCTCCCAGCATGACTCGCACTTCTTGAAGCCTGCTGGAGACATCTCTCTTTGTTGAGCACTGAATGAAGTCTAACATTAACGAGGGCGCTTAACAGGTACTAAGGAACAACAACAACAAACTGTTACTAGAATGTAGATAAGATTCACCAATCAGTCTCTGGTTTGATAAGCAGGCTCTCCTCTCCTTCCCCCCCCCTTTTTTTTTAAACTATGTACAGTAAACTTTCTAACAACTTCCTAAAAGCAGTTTTAAAGAGAAAAGGACTACCGAATAGCAACAAATAACGGATTTATCTTTCTAGGCATTGGAGCCGAAGCGAAGTCCATCTGCAGCCACTGGCGGTAGAGAGGAACTGGCATAGACTGGATCACGCACGTGACTGAATGCACACGAAGGACTGGAGCACATCTGCGCATGCGCAATCCGATGAGATACAGCTTGGAAATCTCCGATCTGAGGCGCTGGGGCAAGCCCGACACCTACTGTGGAGCACCCACAGTGACCACTCAAAGAAGAAATTTAAGTTACTGATGTTCTGACGGGAAACTACTTGAGTAAAAGTACACCAAAAAGTACACGTGCACCCATCACATCTAGACTGTACTCAAGTATCCAGAAATTAAAGCAGATGCACTTTTACTCAAGTAACTTTTTGGTACTTTCCCCACCTTTGCCAATAACTGCCATAAAATATCCCATGGAGAAAACAAATTTGTTTTCAGAACAGATTTGGAATAGTGTAAGGCAAGCATGTGAGGGTTATGCAATGAACTACTGAAATAAAATATTAAACAGCTGCTTATTAAGTAAGTACTATACATTAAAAGCAGCCAAACTAAAGTTGCACAGACAACTAATTCTGCCATTTCCTAACTTCTGAGTGCTGGACTTTCCTACCTTAAATAATGTTATTTTGACCTTTCTGTGAATGTGTAATGGATTAGTCTGTCAACCAGAGTTTCCCATTTTAAGTGACTTCTCAAAAACTAGCACAAGTTTCTGACATTTAGTACTACTAATTAATCCTCTCACAACCTTTGACAAAATACCATACATCAAACATTCCAACAAGTGTATACCAAACACAAACATTTCCCCAAAACACACACAGATAAACTCAGCTCACTTTATTTTTACACTGTAGCACTGATAGTGAATGTTTCTTTAAAAGGTGACATGCATGGATATATGAATAATCAAACAACTGTAAAAATGCGCTGAATCTTTCAAACAACAGAGGGGAGGGGAAAGAGGGCTGATCTCCAATACAAACAACTTATTTCCCCAGGTTTCTATACAGCTATGATCTACCCAGGATCACCATGGTGATGTGTCACCTCTGGAGAGTGTCTCAAGGTGTAAAATAATTAAAATGGGAGGACTCATGGATTTGTTTTTGAATACATAACAAACAGTCTCAATGAATTTTTTTAATAGTCTTATATGCTACGGGAAATAAATAAGATTCCTAATACAGTGCTAGAATTACAAATAAAAAACCACAGTTATTTTCAAAACATATTAGTGAGTGCTTTGGGGCCTAGTGCTTCCACTTCTTTTTCCTGTTTACCAACTGGGAAATCTGATTAGCTATAGTTAGCAATTCAGCAATATTCAAAGTGTGGAATGAATTCAAAAATAAGAACCTGGTGTTGGGTAGGAATTAACACACAAAAAAAAAAATCAACAAATTAGCAATTATCTATCTTTTATGGGAGTTTCAGATACTTAATATGCTGGCAAACTTCCTTCCTCACTCCTCCAATCTCTTCTGTGCAACAATGCTATTATGAAGGAACATTTAATTGTTCAAATCCAGGTTATCAAGTGGTTCACACAAGGAATTCTGATTTGATGAATTCTGGGTGCCATTCAGGGGAATGTCTACACTTCACTCACAGATAAGACTGAAGCACATGTAGGACTTATACTATACTATACTTATAGGACTATACTTATAGGAAGATCAACACTCTGGAGCCAATTTTCCAGGGTTTGATTTTGTGCATCCAGTAGGGATATGCTACATTGAATGCTTGGGGCATCTCCATAATCCTGGTATACCTTGGGAGAGTTTCTCAACAACATCCTGCTGTGGGGACAGCAGGAAAAGTTGACATAAAGTTAACCTATTCTCTTAGCAGGAGTTGTGTATCTTAGGTCAACTTTCTCCCCTAATGTAGACTTGCCCATATACACATCCAACATAGATTTGATCCTGCTAGCTCAAGTACTAATATGAGTCGCTGACTTCAGTGCAGACTAGCTACTTGACCAATACTGCATCTACGCTATGAGATAAACACAATTTTTAATAAAAATTGATTTTTAACCTCATTCTTATGAATGAGAATTTAAGTATGTACAAACCTTCTCAAAATTCGGCCCACCATTTGTCTGTCAGGTTTCCGCATCCTATTGCCCTATGCATGTTCGACAGTGTGAGCAGTGCATTGTGGGTACCTATCCCACAGTGCCTTAACTCCGGTTGCTTATGGGTGTTTCATGTTAGACTCTCAGAATGCAAAGCAATGTCCCAGAATTCAGAGCACCAAGTAACAGAATTCAGCCCTCCCCCAAACTTGCCCATGTTCCCTGTAATGTGCATCTTCTGCAGACTGTACCACAGCAGTGGGCAGCTGTGCTATTAGCCCTGTCCACCGCCACCCAATTCCGTCAGCTGCACATCTGCTGTCGACATTGGCATAGTGGCAGGGATCTGTGCCTTCAACCATATCCCAAACCTACTCAAGTTCCCTGTGCCACGTACCCTCTACGGACATTGGGGTAGCGGTGGGCAGCTGTGCTATCAGTCCTGTCCACCCCTGGACGGTTCCATCCACTGAACATCTGGACCTTTATATTTGCAGGCCTGGTCGCTGCAGATTTCAAATTCTAATTCAATCAAAATTTTGTGGCCTTCCTGTGGCCTTCTTCCTGTGCACCTGGATGGAGAGCAGCGGAGAAGGAAGTGGTCATACATGGAGGGTCACTGTGTAGCTTTGTGATACACATACGGGACACTTTAGGAGGCTAATAAATTCAAATTAAAGACATGGTGCTTCCGCACTAGCTGTTATTTGAAATTTTAAATTTGAAATTGATGCTATACCCACCTGGTAATATTGACAGCTTGTTATCGTTATTCGGGCTCACTAATTTGAGCTAATGGTACTTACAGTGAAACAGTGATGTTTTAATAGAGCTAACTTCTTTAAATTCCATTTTATCTCACAGGGTAGATGCAGCCTAAGTCCTCAGGGCTCTCAAAAGGCTTGTTGTAGCCAGACAGAATCCCCTTGCTCTACTCCATCTTATTCCTCTTAGGTGCCTCAGAGCACAAAGGACAAAGGAAACAGCACAGTCTTAGATGCCTGGGAGCACAGATGCGCTAATCTCATGCACAGTCTGATTCCTCAGAGCACAGATGTGCTGCCTCATCATGACCCTGGATGGAAGAACACAGATAAGAGGGCTAACAGGCCAGCCGATGACCACAGGGCCTTAAACTGCCCTTGGCTGGTACTGATACTTGATACACCCACACATCGTCCCAGGAGAGGAATCCTATGCCCATACAAAAAGAATGTCCTGTCTTAATGATTTAGTTCTCTGTCTTACAAGAGTAAATTAAGTCGCAACTCCCTTTTAAGAACTGGCATCACAAAAGCGAACCAGTACAATCGGCACCTTTAGATAAGGAAGAGTGTATGTGACCCACAGGGTGTAAAGAAGGGTCCGGCAGCCCACTCTAACTGAGCTCCAATTTCCTACACCTGCCGGTTGGGTAAGATCATTGCCTCCCGAGGATCCAGGGGACACCCTCCATATACTCTTCTTCCTGACAGATTGAGTGAAAGATGCTGGCTATGCTGGAGTTGGAGGACGCAGGGGTGAGAATTATACCTGCAATGTACTTTTGTGACATTTAATAGTAAGAGCTCTGTAGGCGGAGGCGCTTAGTCCTCAAATGTGTAACTTTCATTTGTAATCTAATTGGTATGCCATATGTTTCATCCTACTAGTAATTAAGATGATAGAGCAATAACCTTGTAACCATTAAGATTCTTATTTCTACCTTTTAATAAATAGTAATCATTTAAGCTTCAGCCTGACTCCTTCCAGTTACTGTAACTCGGCTGAACACAAACAAAGAACCCCTGGCCAGTTTGGCTATATTAGCATGGTCAGTGGTAAGATGCAGTGAGAGCTGAGCGCTGAGTCGTGTCACCTCCATAGGACAGACTCCTGGGGCATCCGTCAGACACCCTGGCTGCCCGCTGTGAAGGAACAGTCTGTCCTAGCAGTTAAACACGTGGGTGGAATAAGCTCTCTGCACCAACCTTTGGGGCATCCGTCAGCCACCCTGGCTGCCCACTGCAAAGGGACTGCCAGTCCTAGCAGTTAAATTCTCAAATGTAATAAGGCTCACAGACCACTCATTACCCGGCCATCGGCTAACACTTGTATAGCCATTGCTGAAGCATTTGGTACTTCAGCACTATTTGTACTCACACTGACTAGATTAAAGACGTCTTGGGTATGTATTCAAGAACCGTAGTCACAACTCTGACTACAGTCTAGACCTGGTCTCTCAACATCTAGCACTTCTTACTAATGTTTTTGTCCTCTAGTCTCACATTAGTACATTTAAAATCCCAACCAAGTTTCTTAGCTAGCTAAAATGGGAATAAGACGAGATAGACAACAGTGATCATACTAGATTAGAAGAAATATGTTTTTGTGGAGTGCTACATGTGTGTATGTAATACTATTGTAGACTAATTCAGGTATAACAGAACACATGGTTTAGGTAATTTCCTTTTAATTCTCATCCATATCTGCCTGTTAAGGTCAACTGCATTTTTATAAACAGCTTATTTTTTGTTATTGTAAATATTCTGTGTATAAATTTCATGAGTTTCAAATCTGTTTTAGACTGGTGAGTGTGTGTTAATATCTGCAGTAGTACAACTTACAAAACTAACAGAGGTCAGATAAAAATAAAAATTCAGATATGCGACTTACTAATGAAGCCTCTGACTAATATGGGAGATTCAAGATGGATTCCTAGAGAGAGGAAGACCATCCATTGTGGCAGACAAATAGGCCACATCAGAAAAATCCAATTAAAAATACAGTCTCAAGGATGCAAACAGACATGTCCAAAAGAATGGAGGGCACTCTGTATTCAAATTTACATCAACAATTCCCTTGTTATAGTCATGCATAGTCATAATACAGCTATTCAGAGTTTTGTTTCCTATTTTAAAGCTTCACACAAACATACGCATACACACACCCCTCTGACGCATTCTGACTACAGAATAAGCCATTCTGGGTTTGCTCATCACTATGTGATACCCATGGGGATGGGCCAGTCGAGCCATGTGCTAGGACAAGGTAGAGGAGGTTGCTGTGAGGAGCTCTGCCTAACTCATCCCTCTTCGTAGAAAGACTGCCCACTCATAAGGACTCCCAACCACAGACTGAACTGCTGATGCTGTGTTTCAAAAATGGGTTGCAGGAGTAAGTTATGATGGATGATATTATGAACCACACGTAAACTTCCTCATAAAACACACAGATAGTTACATGCAGCATCCTGTACATGTAATTTAAATCCTTTGCAGTTGAAATTACATGTCTGAACCAGAGTGAAAATGAGCACTAATCTGATCATCAGAGCCACTAGGCACATTGGGCTTAATGCTTCATTGTCTTGTACCTGCGTACCTGTGCAAGGTGAGCATTAGAAGACAAAGTAAATTAGTTATACAGTATCAGTGTGGGAAAGGCAGTGTAATCCAAAGGCAAGAAATTATTTAAACAGGAGCATCTCAGTTTCTACCTTTTCCCCATGGAGTGCTACAAGTAATTCTCTAATACCAAACATCTGCAAACACACTGATGCATGTTTCATCACATGGGCCTAAACTCGGATCTTATTCTCATGAGAAATCCCGTTAACATTCTCTAGGGGTGCAGGATCAGGCTCTAGTACCACATACAGTGCACATCTGTGGCCTTTCTACCCATCAACTTTACAGACGCTGATTCAGCGGATTTTGGGAACAACAAATGTCTGCCGGCCCCATTGTTCCTAAAGTCTGCTTAACCAGAGGCTGTAAAATCCTAAATCCTCCTCCGTTGCACCAAAAAAAAAAAAAAAAAAAAAAAAAAAAAAAAGACGTACACAGGGTTACTTACCACTGCTGCAGCTGGAGGGTCTGTTGCTTCCACCCAGTGGAGCTGCCCCATGCTCCTCTCACCAGAAGTGTGGTGCATAGGTGGGCAGATGGCACTCGTGTACGTGCCCCATCCTGGTGGGAGGAGCATGTGGTGGCTCCGATGGTGGAGGTGGCTTCTCCAGGCCCCAACAGAGCCACCAGCTGCACCAGCTCCTGATGGAGCCATGGCAGAGCTCCCAGCCACAGAAGAGCCTCCAACCCTGGTGTGACCCCAAACTGCGGCGACAGTTCTGGCTCCAGTGGCTGAGAGTCAGGGGCATTTTGGGGGGGGGGGGTGCAAGTAAACCCTCCGATTTAACAGCCTGTCAGGTTTAATGGACAACCCTCCCTCCCATTAGTCTTAAATCAAGGGTTTACTGTAATGCTTTCGCCCTAAGAATAAACAAGTGTACTTAGGAAAAGCAGTATGGTAACACATATATATGGACAACTATACTGTCTATAATCGCTGAAGAGAAGCCAAAGCAGCCCTGCTTAGTCAGTCTGACAGTCTCAGACTGTCAGACTGTAGGTAAGGAATTGTGCAGTCTGGAAAAAACCTGGTCAGAAGAAGTGAAACAGACATGTATCTCTGCCCAGGAGATTTTAGACCAGGAGATCATGAGAGGGGAAAATACAGGTGCAGCTGCCTTACCTACACTGTGAACTATAAAATTTGTCAGAACAGGTTACACAGTGCAAAGAAGCAAATGCACAGCCTCTTCTAATATACCGCTTAAAGTGAAAACTATACAACACCTCTCCCGTAGATATTTATTAGTGGATAGAAAGAGTCCATGCTCACTATTCCAGACGCAGGACTTATTTCAGATCCAACATGCACTCTATGAACACCCGTAACTGTCATTCCAAAAACTGAACAGATTTTTAATATGGCCAAGAATATCACCTTCAAACTATGTGGTCACTATCCAACACACCCAGATTTTTCTTATGTCTCACCTACAGTAAATAGCAGCATAGTGGATTCAGAGCCAACTACTAGCGTCCTTTGAATCAGCAATTAATATTGTTTCTTGAAATGAGCCAGGCCATAAAGACACAGTGAAAAGTAAGAACAGAAGTGCCTAGATAAAGGAATAATGGGATTCATCTGCCTCCTACCATTCCATATATCCTGTCAGCTCAAATTTAGCTTGTGGTACAAACACTTACTTGCAAAATGTTCATGTTCACATTGGGATTTTAAGGAGCGGGAGGAGGGTTGTTAGCATAACTACAGTGGCACTGGTGGAGGCTTGAGCTAGCCACTCAAGTACATACACGGGTCATATAAGACTGTATGCTGCTGGCTAGCCTGAGATGCAGTCACTATGCTGCTATTTTCAGATGCTAACTTTAGCAGAACTAGGGCATTGGTGTGTCTGAGGTGGGAACTCCAACTCCTAGCTGCTGTGTAGTCATAATCTTTAACTATGTTCCCCTTGTCTTCCCCTACCCTTCTTGTTCCAAATATAGTTTTATTTTTTTAAAGAGACCAGAGTGAAGGGAGAGAGATTGAAGAGTTCACTTCGCAAATTCAGAATTAAACTTACATAATATAATCCTAGATAGCTTCATTTTTACAGCTAATTTCACACACAAAGCATTTTTGTTCTATTGAAGCCTGTGTAAATATGGGAATCAGAAGAACGGAGATGCTAAAGAGAGGCAGGCCTTAAACTGCTGCACACTGGTGATGAGACCAGACATGGATTCAGGAAGGGGAACAGGACTAGAATATACTAGTGCTTTGAGCAATTATAAAAAAAACCTAGAACCACTTTCCTGTTACTGTGACATGTTGATTAATTTTGTATGTAATTTCCAACTAACATACTCAAATTAAACCTTGTAGTTATATCTACAAACAAAAAACAATCAATTTCAAATCTAAGATCTTAACAAATGGTGACCAACGTCAGATGTAGCAAGAATCAAATTAAAATATTAGAATGTTAAAATGGTGGGTTGTTGAACATTAATTTGCACTTGGGAAATTCAACTATTGCTTCAAGTCAGAGTCTCATAACAACAGTTTCACAGAAGTTATCTTTTCAAGTCAAGTTACGGTGTTTCAGAAAGAACACGGCTAGTAAAATCAACACTGAAGAACGTACCTTTTAGTTATAAAAGGGCTTTGGTGAGGATGACTTAATGTGTGACATGGCCGCAGGCTGGCAACAGATGAAGAGGTTGGTTGATCTGATAGCAACTTGTCAGCATCAGATAAATTAGCATCTGTTATAAGCTGTCTCTTTATGTATTTTCTTCCAATTTTCGTCCTCAGGACATTCTTCAAAATAACTTTGGGTTGCCTGCCATACATATAACAATAAATGATAAATGCTCCACTGAAATCTAGATAAAGAAACTTTTGATTGAATTCAGGTAACTTAGCGGCTTGATAAACCAAACAGTACTGCTAATGAAGTACCATTTTGTTCAAGTGCCTTTACAGACATAAGGTATCTCCATCAAGAAACTTAAAAGTTAGGTGAGGCAGCTAACACAAAGATCAATGACAGACAGGTAGGAAGTTGATAATCAGAAGGTGACAAAAAGGTGAAAATGATGCAATGTTAGCTCAGCTACAGTATGTTAGCATACTGTTGCATTTAGACTGACTGACATCTGAAATTAGGATTTATCATTCTCTGCTCACATAGAATTTTTCCAGAATAACTTCCATGCAAACTCTTAATACTGACAGAATTACACAGTCATCTTAAAAATTCTCCTAGGAATAGGACATCTCCAGTAAAACAAATCTTACTGCCAGACTTCACTCATGCCTCTAGTCATGAGCATATATGTAAAGCATGTAACAAACTATTTAATTCTGGCCCTTTGTCACAAAACCCAGGTGTCACTATGCCAGGTGTCAGGAGACTGAGAGAAGCACCTGCATGTGTTGGAAGAGATGAACATGAAAATTAACTCAATTAAAAACATCAAGAGGTGACAACATAGTTTAACAGATGTTCTAATATACAAGATTGTCAAAGTATTTAATGTATGTGATCACAGTCAATTTGCTGTCTTTCGTGGCTAATGGCTTCTTCCTTAAACTCTGATGATTGTGCACTGGAGTTCCCATTTCCTTCAGATAATGATGTATTGCCACAGCCTCTTATGAATTAGATAGGAATGATGCAGTATCCTAGTTATGCCCTGAAAACACCTCCCTCTGTATTATCTCTCTATGAACTGATCCACATGGGTCACTTTCTAGCATAACATTTTGCAGTGTCTAATGTCTTTCTTCCACTCCTGTTCTGCTGAGAGGTACAAAGTCCTTTTGAGGAAGCCTTGGTGTTTGCAGAGCAGCTGTCCAGTTGTCCAAATTAGCCCATAGGTGTGTCTGTGACGAGAAGTATAGCTTGGAAGATTCAGGAGATCCAGGAGACCAATCAGAAGAGGAAAGAACCATAGATTTCTTTTTCTAAGGGGACAGTTAGATGTCAATGTGTTTTCTTTACACAGGTGTAATGAAAAACATCCAAGAGTGTCCAATAAGCTGGACAAGAATTAAATCAAGCTTGCTCATTCAGGACCTATTAGCTTCTAACTCATCAGAAAACCCACAAGATTGTGGTTGGTATAGGCACACTCAAATTATATGATCTGAAGCAACAGTCACAAGAGAAAGGCTTGTGATCAAAACAGGAAACATCTACAGCGTAACATGAAATACCTTCTCACAAAAAATACAACTGCAAGCAAATGGTTATTAGTTTAGTCAAATGAAGCAAAGGTCCAGGATGTTAAGAATTAGTATTGAACAACATACCTTTCAGGCATAAAAAGGCTTTGGAGAGGAGGATTTAATATTTGCAATATCTCTAGGCTGGCAACAGATGAAGAGGGTGGTCGATCTGATTGCAACTTGTCAACATCAGATAAATTAGCATCAGTATTAAGCTGGCTCTGTGTGTATTTTCTTCCTATTTCTGTCCTCAAGACATTCGTCAACAAAACTTTGGGTTGCCTGCCACACAGACATAAGACATGATAAATATAGTGCTGAAGTCTAGAGAAGGTACACGAAATCAATGACGTTTCCCTATGAACTTTTTAGTCTTTGTAATAACACTTTTCATCTCAGCTAGAGGTATAGCTGCTCAGCTGATCATTTGCAAAGCTGCTCTTTGTACTGATGGAGATTCAAAACTGGTTCTCTTGGGTCACAGCATCCCTTTCAGGATTTTGCATTCTGGCTTCAGTGACTAACCCAAACACACACAGATGCACAGGGAATAAACTTCTAGTACCACAAAATCACCCTGTAACATTCACAGAACTGGTGCTACCACAGCCTCAAATCACACTGAAACTGTAGCTATGAGCATACCAAAGAGCAAAAATGGGGAGGCATGCTGTAGCAACACTAAGGACAATCAAACATTTAGTGACTTGTCAGATTCAAAATGGAGCAATTTATATAAAATTATGCTATTACCCTAGCTAAATATTTTGTGATATTTTCTCCTAGATTTTTGTGTCCCAACATTAAAAGTTTGTCATCTATGTTTGAGAAATTACAGTTCAAGTTACAGTTAAGATGCTTTCATGAATTATGCTACATAACTAAGTTTTTTTGACATCTTACATGACTATTTCTTGGAGCAGCTAGTCCTGAAAACCACAAGAAAAGAGGCAATTCTTTTGTCCTAAATGCATCTGAATATGCATGAATGTAGCTGACACACTTTGTAATAGCAACCATAATACAATTAAATTTAAACTTCCTTGGGGGTGGTAAAATCAAGGGTAGAAGTATAATTAGAAAGACCAAAAACGAAAATGAAGAGCACTTAGCCAAAGACTCAAAGTAATGTCCCAAAAAAAAAAAAATAGTACATCAGAAGCAAGGAATCTGCTAAACAGCCAATACGGTCTCTGGACTTCAGCGCCGAATGCTAAAGGAGCACTCAATACATTGTGGAGAAACTACATTCTTTGGATCAGCCTTCACTGCAAGAGCATGCGCGAGAGATTCTCACACCTAAGCCACTCGTTTTAGGAGACAAATCTGAGGGACTGTGCCAGACTAAAGTGTCATTAGAGGAGAATTTGAAATATATTGATAAGTTTAACAGTGATAAGTTTTCAGGACCAGACTGTATTCACCCAAGAGTTCTGAAGGAACTGAAACAAGAAACTGCAGAACTACTAACGGAGGTATGTAATCCATCAGTGAATCAGACTTTGACAGATGATTGGTGCACAGCTAATGTAACAGTAGGGCTTTTAAGGCTCCAAAAGCAATTACAGGCCAGTAAGCCTTTAGTTGAACGGTAGGTAAACTGGAGCAAACTTTGAAAAGAACAGAATTATCAGCCACATAGATGAATATGATATGTTGGGGAAAAGATCAACATGGATTTATAAAAGGAAATCATGCCTTAACAATCAACTAGAACTTTTGAGCAAAGGCAAAAAACATGCATAAGGGTGATCTAATGGATATAACCAACCTAGGCTTTCAGACAGCTTTGGACAATGTCACTAATTGAAGGCTTTTAAAGCAAAGTAAGCAGCCATGGAGTAAGAAGAAAGTGTAATGGATCAGTAAGTGTTTAAATGATGAGAAACAAAGGATAGGGAAGAGTAGGAATAGATGGCTAGTTTCCACAAGGAAGAGAGTTAAATTGTGGTATCCCCCGGGGTCTGTATTTGGACCAGTACTATTCAATATATTCATAAATGATCTGGTAAAAGAGGTAAACAATGAGGTGGCAAAATCTGCAGATGATACAAAATTACTCAAAATAGTTAAGCCCAAAGAATACTGAGAAGAATTTCAAATGAGATTTCACAAAAGTGGATAACTGGGCAACAAAATTGCAAATGAAATTCAATAGTGATTAATGCAACTTAAATGCGAAATGGAAAACAATCTCATCAATACATACTAAATGATTACATCTAAATTCCCTGCTACCACTCAGGAAAGATCTTTGAGTCACAAAGAACAGTTCCCTGGAAACATCCACTCAATGTGCAGCAACAGTCAAAAGATAAACAATGTTAGGAGCCATTAGAAAAGAGATAAGACAGAAGATATTATATAGCCTCTGTATAAAATCAATGGTATGTTTACATCTGGAATGCTGTGTACAGATCCCAACACATCCCCCTCAAAAATGATATACTGGAAAAGCTACAGAGAGATGGGCAACACAAATGATTAAGGGTACGGAACAGGTTCAGTATCAGGAGAGATTTAAAAAAATTAGGATTTTTCAACTTGGAAACGGGATGACTAGGAAAAGGAGATATGATAGAGACCTATAAAATGTTGACTGGTGTGGAGAAAGTGAATAAGGAAATGGTATTTACTCCTTCACATAATGCAAAAACTAGGAGATCACCCAATTAAATGAACAGGCAGCAGATTCAAAAAAAACCAAAAAAAAAGGTAGTCTTACTTCACACAATGCAGTCAAACTGTGACACACTGTCAGAGGATGTTGTGAAAGCCCAAACTATAACACATCAAAGAAAACAAACAAAAACTCTACATAAGTTCACAGAGAACTGATACCTCAATACTATTAGGCAAGATGGTCAGAGATGCAACACCATCCTCTGAGTGTCCCTAGCTTCTAGTAGAAACTGGGAGTGGACAAACTGATTGCTTGTTCTGTTCTTGTCCTTGGATGCTGCTGGTATCAGCCACTATCAGAAGACAAGCTACTAAGCTACAGCGTGGCCATGTTACATGAGATGAAAGTCTCTTTTGCACTGAATTGGTTCTGCAGAAAGAAACACAAAGGAGCAACTTCTCTTAAGCTGTTTAGCCTTATATTTGCTATATGATTTGTCATGAATAGGAGAGCTATACTTTTTTTGAAGTGATAACAATTAAGCTTGGCTGTTCAAAGAGCTTGATCCTGAAAGGACAGTAAAGTTCACATACTGACAAGAGTGAGAGACAAAGACTTACATGAAAAAATGCTTCCTATAGAGAGATTGTAGACATAAAATGAGAAAGGAGAAGAATTATATATACACACTATAGGAAAAAGCCTTTTACACAAGGAGAACCATCTCTCTGTTAGTGAGGGAATGTGACAGGCACATATGAGGCTGCAAAAAGGCATGAACATAACAATAGCCATACTGGGACAAACCAAAGGTCTGGCTAACCCAGTATCCTGTTTTCTGACAGTGGCAAATCCCAGGTGCTTCAAAGACAAGGAACAGAATACATGCTCATCAACTGATCCACCCTCTATCAGACATTCCCAGCTTCTGACTAGCAGAGGCAAGAGACACCATCTATGCCTATCCTGGCTAATAGCCATTGATAGACCTATCCTCCATGAAGGAACCATGTCAAGTACATCTGACTTCTGAAATTAAACTTTTATAAATATGGCCAAACAGGTCACGCACTCTATTAAGGGCTTGATCCTGTGGGTGACCCAAACGGCTGTACTGCAGAGTAAAAAAAAAAAAAAAAAAAAAAAGACTGGCTCAGACTTTGGAACCTCCTCTGACTCCAGAAGACACCATCTACTCCAGCAGGGCTGTCCACTGATCCCATCTGGGTTGTTTCAGATCCTAACATATAGCTTCTTGCTCCTGAGCGCAGACTGGCTCAGTTCTTAGAAAGCATGCATATTTTATGATTTCATCAGTCACCATTTTCGCACATACTAAAAGCGTACAATTAATAAGAATCTGAAAATATTAAGCTGTGTAATTGCTGAAATAAGTGCACACAGTTATGATGGGCCATTCTAGGCAGCAAAAGGACATAACAAATCTCATGTCAATGCTCTATCTAGTTTTAAAATCAACATGTTTTAATTGTTGTAACATCCTCTCAGGCTTTTTACATCTCTCAGGTTGTCCCATCATCCTCTCATTGACCAGTTCAAATTTCATGTCCTGAGAATGGAAGAAAACCAGTATTTTACCAAACTATATATTGTTATAAAGTAGTCATTACAGACCCAGATTTTTTACTATGTAAATTGTATTTGGCTACTACCGATCTCAACCACCAGAAAACATCTGAAGTTGTATTTTAATGTTCATCTCAGTAACTCACATTCACACTAACTAAAGCTTCTACAGGCTAGAGATACCTCTTTCATTACCACTAAGTATTGAAAAGGTGACCTTAAACACAACCCTTATTTCACAAACATATTGAGTTTTATATGATTAGCAAAAATAATTTTTAAACCTGTGGCTTAGCAATGAGGCACTCCAAAGCCTTTGTTTGGCTGGCAGTCTGAAAAACCAGATATTTTAACATTAACAGCTATTTTATGGCCTGACTTTCTGAGGTGTATGTAGATGTTAATGTCCCCAGTTCTCACAAAGCCCATGGAACTGAGCACTTTTTGGCAAGTAAAGCCACCAAAACTGAGCACACTGAACTCCAGCTAACTGCAATCCCCTTTTGCCAGCCTGCTCTTATTAACTGTGGGGTTTGGGACAAGAATTCCTACTTACCTAATAAGTCACACAGTGTTAAAACACCGCTCCAGGACGCAAGTCTAGGAGAAGACAATTAAAAGACAAATTGCTAATTTGCCAGAAGAGAGACCGACAGCTGCATCAAAAGTAAACCCACAAGACAAACAAGAAAAAGGAACACTGGAGACAGGAAGTCTGGAGGCTCCTTAGTAAAGGAAAACCAAAGCTAAATATTTTTGTTCCAACCCAAAAGCCCCCTAGTCTCTTGCTACCCCCGGAAAACAGAGATGTCTCCATTTGCAAGAAAAAATAACCCAGAATAAACAAAAGTTGATGACTAGTTCTGTAACATAAACCAAAAAACTAACAAGAACAGTATATCACTGTTTATCCAAGCAGCTCAAAGAACTTGATAAAAACAGAATAGGACCACTCCAATTTTACAGAGGATGGGCGTCAAAAAAGAGATGAGTTAGCTTTTTTGTATGACCATGGACAAAAGTCAGGAACAGAATTCTGATCTCTTGATCCTCATTTTACTACTTAAACCATTAGTCAAAGCTGTTTTTCCCCATTCTCACTGTGTCCACTGACAGCTTTACAGTTGCACCCTCAGTATCCAACTCTCTTCACCTACACTATTTATACACACTTAAAATCATTTAACTGAGTATATTTTAATTGACACTGGTGCAAATATCAGAATCAGGTCTGCAGAGTTTTACAAAAAAGGGAAGTATTACAGGTTGAACCTCTCTAAACTGGAACTCTCTTTTCCGCTAAACTCCATAATCCAGCATGATTTTAGTTAGCAGGATGGCCACTTATTGCTCTGGCCAAGTTTCCCGTGGTCCCACAAAGTTTGTTTCCAGCCACTAGTCCTGGCTCTCAGTGTTTTGTGCTGTTATTTAACTGTAATTTACCCCTGTCTTCTAAGAGCCCAGTAAGCAGTGGAAATGTTGGTAATGAGCTAGACAATACTGACCTCCTGTCATCTGGCAAATTCTCTCATCTAGCATCAGTCAGGTCCCAAGAGGGGATCAACCTGTACAACCAGCTCCATCAAGCCCACCTTCCTAGCAGTAAGCCAAACTTTTGCACAAGATACACAGGATGTTAAGCCTCAGCAATGCCACGTGAGACAACTGAATACCTATCCGTTACTGCAGGCCTTCATAAAAAAAAAAAAAAGGCACTGACCGGTTTTCTTAATCAACCACTTGTACTCTTCAAGAACATGCAGAGATCAGACAGTCCCTTGCATCCCTAAGGACTGAGACTCAATGCATTTTTCGTAATTAATGGGAAACCTGCTATGCATGTTAACTGTGAGCACTGCTGATATAAAAAGAGTCTGCTCCAAGACAGATGCCCTATATACCAGCTGAGGCTGCAGACAACCAACATGGCATTCTTACACTAGTATGGGTGCTCGCTTGCTGCTAATCTTGTGGAGCAGGAGTAATGAACCGTTTCCCAGATAAGCTTGTCTGTGAGACAGCAGGGGTTAAACCTTCGTGACAGTGTCACTATTTCATCCAACCTTCACACAACTTCATCCATATTTTAGTGAAATCCTTACAATGCCAGGCTAACAAGAGAACAGACACCTTTTTTCCCCCCCAAGAAATCCAGGGATTTCTACAAAACCTTCTACAAAAGGAGAAAGTAGGCAGATAATCAAAATCTTGAACAATAAAAGCTCCTGTCCTATGTACTCCATAGCAAGTGCTACTAAATAAATGCCTGTGAAGTCTGATTGCACATCCTGATACTTTCCTCCTCTGAAAGAGTTATACCACTTCCATTAAAAAAATGCCTCAAATGCTTTCAGGAAAAATTCAAAGTTCAGTGCTCTGGCACACAAATAGCATAATGGATTTTACAGCACAAATAGTACTAAACTGTTATTTCATCAAGCAGCTGAAGAAAGGATAGAACAAAGGAGGAACGAAGTGAGTCTGCACACAAAGGCATATTCTCAAAAATATCTGTTAGTCTATAAGGTGCCACAGGACTTCTTGTTGTATCTCATCACAAGATCTTAAAGTGGTTTACCAACAAATAATATAGATAAGTGGTTTGAATATGAGATTAGAAATCAAAAACTCCCTCTGTGGCCTTCAGCAAGTTGCTTGACCACATCCAGTCTTGTTCTAGCATCAAGTAAAAATGGGAATAAAATGCACTTGCTTCCTTGTGGTGCATTCTAAATGTTAAATCACAGCACTCTTGTTAAATCATTATTTTAACCATTTTATAGATGAATAAATGGAGGCACATGGAGGTTAAGCGAATCACACACCTTTACTAAGAAGAAAAGCTAAGAATCTTTGTTCCATCCTGCTGCTCGCACCTCTACCCCACAGTCCCCCCTGTATAATATGAACACAATTCTAATAAACACTCAAACCAAATTGTATGTCCCAAAATGTCAACAATTTATGTTGCATAAATTACAAGCAAATTCTAAAGTTTCAGTTGAATCTTCCGTGTCCCTAAAATGTCTTTCTCCCTCCAAAAGTGCTGTTTTAAGATTTTTCATTTTTTCTAATAAAAGTCAGACATTCACAGTTGGAAGTGAGAGAAGAGGAAATTTTAGCTTCAGAAAGATGCACAACAATACATTTTGTATTTTTCTTCTCCACTTTTACCCCCATCAGACTTCTGTTTAAAACAAATGCCAACTACTTCAGAGTCCATGTGCTCCTCCCATTTGATTCTGCAATAAAGTTATAATGCTGATTTTGATCCCTTCGAGGTACGCTATAGGACTCTTTATAGTAGTTTACTGGAAATGATGAGTGAAATGGATTTTCTAGGAAAGGGCAGAATTAATTTATTCGCCTACGTTAGCAGTTCTCAACCGGAGTACATGTACCCCTGGCGGTATGCAGAGGTCTTCCAAGGAGCATATCAGCTCATCTCAGTATTTGCCTAAGTTTACAACAGCACTAGCAAAGTCAGTAGAAACCAAAAATTTCATATGACTTGTTTATACCCCTATATGTACTGACACACTGAAAAGTAAATACAATGTTTACATGCCAGTGGATTTATAATTATATGGTAAAAATAAGAAAGCAAGCTCTACTTTTTTCAGTAATAGTATGCTGTAACACTTTCATATTTCTAGATCTGATATTGTAATCAAATACTTCTTCAACAAGGTGAAACATGGGGAACACAAGACAAATCAGACTTCTGAAAAGGTTGAGAGCTGCTGACCTACATTATACAATTCCAAGATAGTCCCTCTGACTATATCTACAGTACAAGCATGGCATGCCGCAAGCGCCCAGCACAAGTATAAACAGCAGGGCAGTTGTGATGGCACAGGCAGCAATGACACAGTTGAGCCATGCCATATACATACTTACTAGTTTTGTACTCAATGCCGGTAAACCATGACTCCTAAGTTAGCTTGACAGAATCAGTTTTCCCGAAACCCACTGTAATTGCCACTATTTATATTGCCCTTCAGAATTCTTGAAGAATCAAGTCCCATACCAATATTCCATTATTTTACCTTTGATCTGTCAGGCAAACAACCCTATAATTACCCAAGTCATCACACATACCCTTTTTTTTTAAAGCCCTATTAGCTTTCTTTCAGTCTTCTGGAATTTCCTCAGTGTTCCAAGACTTACTGAAGAAAAATCAACATTAACAACCACAAAAACTATTTGATCAGCTTTTAAAAAATTTGGTTGCAAGTTGTCTGGATCTTCTGACTATAAAATGTCTAACTTTAGTAGATAAAGCATAACAGCCTCCTGAGTTAGTACTAGAAGGAAAAGACATCATCATAAGACAGGACAACATTTTCTGGCTTTTTGCCCCCAAATACAATACAAGCATGTTTATTGCGTATTTCTGCCTTTTCTGCATTATTATTGATGATTCTGTCATTTCTATTTAACTATTGACTATACCATTGTTGAGATTCCTTCTGTTCATAATGGGCTTTTAGAGCTGCTTCCTATCATTAACTCTGCCAGCCAGATCTTTCTACTTGCATCCTGTTTCCCTTACCACATTTCCAGCTTCTGATTTATATTCACTATCAACTTCTGTTTTCTTCCATTTGTTTTTACATAAAATCTGCTTTCACTTCCTGTCATGGGTTGTACCTCTAGTGTTTCCCCATGGGGAGAGACTGGCAACTCTCTCATCCCAGATATCACTCTTTGGCTGTAGATGTCACTGGAGCACCAGTATGACATGAGGGATGCATGCTTCCCAACTTCTGGGCATCACCACAGTCCAAAACAAAGGGAATAGCAAACAAAATAATCCTGCATCTTACACAAGCACGCTGGGCTTTTCCTTGCAAGAAAAAAGGCAAATAGTCCATACCAGGGCTCAGCAACCTTTCCGAGGCAAGGTGCCAAAATTTGACCTTTAGACCGCTATGTACACTCAAAGTGCCAGTAATACCTTTTAAAGTCACTAATAGTCCTACTTACAAGAGCTTTGTTAATAAATTAAGATGCAGAATTTTACCTTGTAGGTGGTGGTCAGTAGCATTAGCCAGTATTTTTGTCACATCATAAGAGACGCGGATTTCAGCAAGCTCCTGGCTGCACGTGGGGGGCACGGCTAAGCTACTGTCTCGCATTATGATGAAAATCAGATCACACCACCCTTGGCACCTATGCCAGGTTCCTAACCCTCAAATATCTGAGTAGCCCAGACTGAGCTTCCTCAGGTCTACTGAAACAAAAAAACAAAGTTAAGTCTGTCCAGAGGACCAGATGCAGAGGGTTTTCACCAACTGTCTGTCAAGCAGTCCCTTCTCCACGGATCTAGGAAGTGCTGTTCTTTAGCTCCACTTCTTTCCAAGTGCCACAGTCCACTGGGCTTGGATCCTCTATTTTAAAGAAGCCACTAGTCTCTGCATGCAACAGACCTCACGGGTGCACCAGGCTGGGGCTGAGCGAGCAGGGTTTTCTTGGTGGTTGTTTTTGTTTCCTCAATTATGGCATTTTGGGCATCTACTAAAATGCTCTTAAACAGTATCCTGTTGACATTTACAACTTTCTATTTACTTTCTCCAGCTGATTTGGCATGTAATTATCGTTAGCTTTGTGAAACTAGGACTTTAAAGAACCAAATGCATATTACCACCTTCGACTTTATTCTGTTTGTACACAACTGTAATTAAGTCATAAATCACTTGCATCACTAAGCAACCAACAATTTACAGTTCTGTGATCAATGTCTGCCTGTCAAGATGAGGTCTGAGATAGCATCCCCTGGATTGTAGCAACTTGTGGGATTTAGGAAAAATGCCAAGGATGTTTTAGTATCACTAGCATGCCGAAAGTCTGATACGCCACTCAGACTGAAGTCCCCTGTGATAACATTTACGTCAGCAGCTCTGCAACTGTGGCTCAGGACCCCAAAGTGGGTCATAACTCCATTTTAATGGGGTTGTGAGGGCCGGCACTAGATTTGCTGGGGGTCAGGGCTGACTGAAGCCAAAGTCCAAGTCCCACTGCCCTGGGCTGAGAGCTCTAAAGCTGTGATGCCCCCCAGTGTGACAGATTTGGGCCCCAGTTCCCTTTCCCAGAGTGGCAGAGTAATTTTCGTCATCAGAAGGGTATCACGGCACAATAAAGTTTGAGAAATCCTGACTTCTTATATCTCCTACACATTATAACCAGTGTTTAAGGAGATGGCCCTGTTCTCTGGTGTGATTTGGTGTCTATAGCAGATAAATCATAGCATGGGGTACTGTTTATTTCTATTAGGACACCGATACATAAATGTTCACATTGATTTGCACTGAAGTTGTCAGTGACAGGAAAACAGGTAAATGCCATTTTTGATACAGAGTTCTAGTTCTAGTTCTGCCTCCTGTTTTGTTCACTTCATCCTTCGTAAATGCCATTTATTTTGACATTTCAGTAAGGTGACCATTTGGCCCATTTTGGCTGGGACAGTCCCGTATTTCAGGAGTCAGGAAGGTGTCCTGACTTATTTTAATGAAATGGCTAAGTGTCCCGTATGCACTCCCCCTGCTGTGCTGCCCTTCCCAAGTTAGCACAGCTGCAGCTGTGGGTACCAGGTACCGACCAGAGAGCACGCGCAGACCAGCCAGGTGTGCAGGCAGCAAAAGGAGAAGGAGCCCAGGCCCTCTATGTGCAGCAGAGTATGGAGGGAGGGTGTGTGGCTACCCTTGCTCAGAGCCTCTTGCTCCTTTTTTAAGATTTTAAGGGGACCTGGTGCCCCTCCTTGGGGCAGCTGCCCCTTCAGACAGGGAGACCCCTGCAGAGAGGTAGCCCCATCCCCACTGCACTGCTGGACAGCTGCCTGTGGAGCCAGGGACACCCTCCCCCCCCATGGGGCAGCCATCCATGAAGCTGGGGAACCTCCCGTAGGGCAGCTGCCTTCTGCAGCCGTGGCACTCTCCCCCCAGGGCAAGACAGCAGCCCCCCTTCCTGGCTCCCCGAGGCATGGGGCATCCAGGAGCCACATGCATGGGGCCGCAACCCCGTTCCCAGCTTCCCATGACACGTACATGGTTACAGTTGGTAAATGTTGACTTTGTAATCTCACATACACCTCATTGCAAAACAAGAAGAAAGCTTTTGCATTAGAAACCATGAGCACATGTAGCATTCTCCATTATAAAATTCTGGCTACCTTCAGTTGAGTTAAAATATATATTTTTAACTTTTTTTCCTATTAGTTATAAAAATGTAGTATGTCTTTTTAATGGGTGCTCAGTAAACAATGTTAGTTTGAACATCCGTACTGCAATGGTCTGATTGATTTCCAGTGGACTCAATGAAATCTGAGCAATTTTGTCAGGTGTCCCATGTTTGGAATAGGAAAATGTGGCCAAGCTACATTTCAATTATAATAATCTTCCCAACAGGTTTAAATACCACCAAGATAATCTTCATAAATAAGCAATCTAATTCCTCTCTTTTATTACCCAGCCTCTTTGCACTGGTAAATAGCATTTAAAATTTTTTTCTTATCATAGTCATTGATTAATTTCATTCTCAATTATTTGTATAAATCCTATATTAAAAAAGATTCTGGAGAAAAAATGCACCTCCATCTCAAATATCAAGTAAAAGTAATTTGTGTAATGGATTCCAAGGTAGTTATTTTCTTTGTTTCCCAAAGTCACAATTCCCAGTTCAAGGTTTACTGCAACACACCAAGTATATTATCTGGCATCACAGAAACAAACATGTAGCCCTCACTGGAATAGCAAGGGTGCCACACCATCAGTGGCGCATACACCTGAAGCTCTGCTATTGGGATATATGCCATCATGTGCCATCAATGCCTTTCTGCCATGTATACTGGACAAACCAGATAGTCTGTGCACCAAAGGATAAATTAATATAAATCTGACATCAGGAATGGTTACACAAACTGTAAGCATTATTTTAACTTCCTTGGACATTCAACAATGGATTTTAAGGTAGCCATTCTTCTACAGAAGCATTTTACCACAAAATTACAGCTGGAAACATCTGAGTTGGAATTAATTTACAAATTGAACACTTTTAACCTTGGTGTGAATAAGGAACTTAACTCATTTATGCAATACAAGAGCAATTTCCCCTTAGATATTCACAGGAATGAGACACATCCAACTTAATATGGTTCATTAACTGGTCCTACTAGTGACAGGTAACTCACCCCTCCCCCGGGATTCTGTTTTTCCCACTCCATTATTATCTGAAGTAGGCTTTATCCACAGAAGCTCATGACCTAATACATGTGTTAATCTCTAAAACGCCACAGGACTTCTTGTTATTTGAGAAGCTACAGATTAACACGGCTATCCCTCAGAGTCCAATTTTAAGTTGGGTATGGTGGAACAGAAAAGCTTCTTTGCTTGCTTGGATCTAATGCTAGACAAGGATTCATTTTGGGGCACCAAGGCCAGAGCAAACAGTTATGCCTTTGAATAAGCAGGAAAGTTAGAATTTCTGTTAAGCATACCCTCTTATCAGTAAGAGTATGCAGCATTAAATCCATAAATGCAGAATTAACTAACCACCAAAGAAACGTTTGTGCTCACTTACACACTGAGTACAAAGGGCAAAAATATTTGATATTCTTTGACATTCAGCAGCTTCTTAAACTGTTGCTTCTTCAAAAATTTGCACTTCTAGAATGTTTTCTTTTCAATGAGCCACTTTATAAATCCCTTTATTCTAAATACCAACCAGGAAATAGAGAATTATCCTGATTCTGTAATTCACAAACTAGAAACATCTAGAATGATCTAATAGTTGAAATCATGCAGATCTAACTCTACCATGAAATCAGAACACTTAACTTCTGTCACTAGCACTGAATCTAGAAATGCTAACAGTTCTGTCATATATTCTTCTTACTTTCCCTCTGCATGTGATTTTCCAGGTGTGTTCTTCAACTTATACAACCATCTAATTGCTACAGAATAGATGTCTTCTACATAATTCACCATTAACTGATATGGCAAATCAAACTATATCAGTAACAAAAAAGGTCATCAGTATAAAGATTTCATACATCTCAGACCTTATAAGTTGGTGTGAACATAGTGGTATCTAACTTTGTGGCTCTTACTGCTAGTCATGTTGGTTGGCTTTGTGTTCGGTTGACAGCTGACAAAACCAATTTATTTATAATCTGTCAGAGTATATTTGAAAAATGATCTGGAAATGGATTTGGGGAAAAAAGCCCACAAGAGCAGCAGGTGTTGAAATAATTTCTGTACTTATAGAATAACGATTTTCAGCTCAAACTCTCAAAGAATTTATCTGACACAAATTATAAAGCCAGAAAGAACCATTGTGATCATCTAGTCTAACCTCCTACCTAACACAGGAAACAGAACTTCCTGAGTTCATTATTTGTTCAGTTTTTATTTGTAGCTTCACGCTTCCATCCATACTTGTGTGAAATCTTACAACAAGGTAAATAGTGCAATCAATTTGTGATTTTATAATACCACTATATTAAACACAAACACCCCCAGCCATTAATCTCAATTTGGGCTTCATAAACTACTATGAAAATAGCATCTGTATTGACCTCATAACTGTGTGGAAATTAAGGATATTTTTTCCTCGAGGAAGCTTTATAACACCCAGAATATTTTAAAACACTACAATGTAAAATGTGCTAGTTTTTATGTGGGACATCTTACCCTATTGTTGATCCTTCACCAATGAAGCTGGGTCTGTCAACGTCCCTCTGTCTTCTCCACTTTGAAGAAGGATCTTGATTCCTTCTCCTTAATTTCCACTGGAATTTTAAGAAAAAAAGTCTAATAATGAAAAAGTTTTTAAAATCAAATTATAGCTAATGAATTGGGAAGAGATAAGGAGAGGTGGAGAAGTGAGAAGAAAAGATATTCCTAACTGTTTATGCACTACAGCAGCAAAGAAAACTAAACATTCAATTAAAAGAATATAAAATATTGAAACCAGTATGATTTCTAAAACCTGCTATTTATCTAAGAAATTTGACTTTATTCAGAACAACCAGATTGTGATGTTTTACTTAACAAAATAGCACCCAAAACATACTTGTGTAGTGGGATTTTTCCAATATTAATCATGAGTTGATAAGGCACCTGTCCAGCTTAATTTCCTTAACAATTGACTTAATGTGATTTAAATCAGTGAGATACAGACTGTGGCCCTACAGCCACAAGTGGCTCTTAAACCAGTCTCCTGCTGCGTATAGCAGCACCATACTAAAACACTCTGGGCTCGTCCACACTTGCCCAAACTCCAAAGGGGACATGTTAATCAGGGCGATCAGAGATTACCAATGAAGTGCCGTGGTGAATACCCAGCGCTTCATTAGGCTAATGCTCCCCCCGCGTAAACTTCAGAATGTCAGCATGCGAAGTGCTTTTTTTTTTTTGCTACACATGCCAGCACTTCAAAGTTGCCGTGGGGGAGAATTAGCTTAATGAAGTGCTGCGTATTCACTGCAGCACTTCACCGTTAATCTCCCATCAGCTTGATTAACATGCCCCCTTCGAAGTTGGGGGCAAGCATAGACCCAGCCTCTGTGATTTAACCATTAACCAATCAGAAATGTTTACACTATTCAATTAACCAAGTTATCAACTTCCACCAAGCTTTTAACTTATTTGCTCTGACAATTTTATACTGAACTAAAAATTTACCTGTCACTGTGGCTCTTTTTTGATAATGCCGATTGCTAAATTGGCTCCTGAACTACTGAGGTGTGAGTATTATTTATCTAAGGCTATGTTTACACTTCTGGGAAAATCGACCTGGTGAGGGTCGATCTTCTGGAGTTCAATTTCATGAGTCTGATGGAGATACAAGAAATTGATCTGTCTAGGGTTGGCACTTGACCCCTGTAGTCCTCACTATTGCAAGGCGTACAAGAGGTTGACGGGAGACACGCTCCCGTCAACCTCCTTCTGCAAGGACAGTCAGTAAGTCGATTTCAGATACGCAATTCTAGCTATGGCAATTGCGTAGCTAGAATAAACACGGGAAATCAACTTACCAGTCTAGTGCAGACCAAGCCTGAGTGAATCAACCATATTGCCACCTTTGGATTCATGCTTTTATGCAAGACAGTGATTCAAATGCTCTATAATGTCAAAAACTAAAGCTGTTAAGATTGCCTTCCTGATGGGTGGCATGCCCTGTTTCTCAACATAATGGTGAGACAACTGTTACTAATTTTCAAAACCATCAGTTTATTTTTGACCAGTAAATCGTAACAAGGAACCAGAGTTAAACGAGTTCTCCAAAGTCAAAGCCAGTCTTCATGCCCCTTCATATCATTTTTGGCAGAACTGAACATGTAAAGCAGCACATATCAGCTTTCAGAGAGAGACCTATCTGAACATACAAACTGGTGCCAAAGATCAATACGGTTGAAAGTATACAACCAAACTAGGCCTTCCTCACTTCTGAAGCAGGAAGCCTGGGTGGGAAGACACAGAAATCTGAAGATTTCCCAGGCAAACACAATATCTAATGAATTAAAATTTTGATTGTTTCCCAAACAAAGTATGCACCCCCACTCCAAAATCTTGATGGCTAGCCTTATGCACAGTGGTTTAGATCATAGCAGATTGCCCCTGAAAACATGAAAGGCTGGCAGCAAAAAACTGTTCTGCTGGTCCACCCAAACATATGAAGACTGGTTCTGTCAACCACAGCAGGTATTTCTGTCCCTTCCACCTTCAAGGAGAAATGGGACTTTATTTATTGCCAGGGTAATACAGGTGTGTCTAACGGAATTCCACTGAAAGCTTCAAGGATGGTATCTCTTCACACAGAAGAGAAGAAAACTAGCGCGATAAAAACTATGAAGTATGTTTTCAAGATGGACATTGGCTCCTACATGCAGATGAAACAAACTTGTTTAATCATGAAAGTTGAACTTTTATAAAAGAAAATAAGAAACAAGATACTTAAAAATGGGGGATGGGGGGGAGAACCACCCTGCAACCCTGAGAGATTAGAAGGGGCCAAACAAAAATAAGAGACTTAAAACACAGAACTCTCAGTAAATAAACAGCAGGTAGAAAAAGATGCTGTAATAGCAGGAAGACAAACAAATTATTTTAAAGAACACTTATTCCAAACAATTTATTTTGTTAAGTGTGGGGAACTGACCTGCCAGTCTCCCTAACAGAAAGGGAACAGACTCTGACTTAAGCCTTAATATAACTTAAGTTTCAACTCAACTGACTACTCACTACACAAAATATAGCTATCATATAGCCACTGTGAATTAATGTGTTAGGCACGATCCAGTTGATAGCATATTAGATGAGGGTCAAGAGGCTTGATCTCTATTCCCAGCTCCCCCGTTGTGCCCTGCCATATAACATCAGGCAAGCCATTTTACAAATGTGGGTCTGTTTCTCTCTGTAGAATGGAGTTGATACTTATCCATCTTTGTAAAACATTTTGAATTAGTCTGGTGAATTGCACTCTTAAAGGTAATCATCATCGTTATCATCATCAATAACCATGGGCTCAGCGCCTGCCTGGTGTCTGATGCCTCTCTCACCATTCCTTTCCATCTTTCCCTATCCAGTGCGGAATGGCTCCGTTTCTGTACACTAGCTCTGCACGAATCTTCTATACCATCTACCCATTCTCTGTGGGGTCTGCCTCTCCTGTTCGAACTGTTCATTATGCCAAATACCAGGGTCTTGACTTTTCATTCGTTGTTCATTCTGCAAATATGCCCAAATAGTCGTAGCTGCCATTTAATAACATTCTGCAGCAGTTTCTCTTTTGGCTGTATCTTACTATATAATTCCTCATTGGTGACCCTCTGCATCCATCCTAGTCTCAGGATCTTTCTATAAAAACTCCTTTTGAACGCCAACATTCTCCTTTTCAAGGAGTATAAACCCAAGTGCTTGCAAGGCCCAGAATGAAGCTTTCAGATGAAAGGAGCCTGGGGAAGCTGCAGAAAACTAAAAGCTGTTCAGATTAGAAGCTCATATGTTTCTTAAAAGTGAAGCTAGATGGACATCCAAAATGACATAATCCTACACCCAAAATACAATGAAAGAACAAGTCCTGTTACATCTACTTTCTAGAATGAATGTGAGAGTTCATTGGGAAGCTGAACCATGAGAGAAGCAGGCATCTGGAGACAATCATATGCCTAATTTCTAGCTTCTGATCAATGCTGAATCTTAACAGAGAAGAGTACAAATAGTGCCATTCAATGGGTAACAAGGGTGTCAAAACGTATCAGCAACTAAACGAAGAAACTGTGTCTACAGCAGTTGAAGATAATGGAGACCCAGAAACTGCAAATATATATAAGAACAAGAAGCTAACAAATCAGTGATGTTTAAAAATTTGTAGAGTCATCAGAAGCTTGTAAGTGTATATATACTGTAACTTAGATTCAGTAGCATGCAACATTACATTGGAAGAACAGAGACCAAGGAGCCAAGGACATTAATAAGAGAATACCAAAGCAGTTTTACTAGTGAAAATCCTGTTGCTTCCAAACACTCTAACTCTAGGTGTGTGCAGGAACACAGATTAAAAAAGAGAGGAGAGAGTTTCAGTTTTATTTTTAAACTACCTAGATAAACATGTTTGCAATTTGAAGGTGGTTAGATTCAGTATTCCCCACTTTATATACTCAACAAGTGGGGTAAGAAACATCCTTATGGAAATGATGCACAGACCACCACCTGCTTCACAGATAAATCTCTCCTCAACGTACTCCTCTGACATGAAGCTTATAAAGAGCAAGCGGCTGTTTCCACACAACTATGGGTCATTTGAAAAAAAATCTGTATTTTTGACCAATAGGGGGCGGAGGGAAGTGGAGGAGGACGAGAAGCCAGAGCAGCATCTCCCTGAAGTGTGCCCATGCTTGCCGTGGACAAGGGGCTGCTCCGGTCAACCAATACACCCGAGTTCGCAACAGGCAAGGGCCACTCCAGGCGGCCAGAGAAATCCCTGTCTGTGGCAGGCCCCACAGTGCTGCAGCAGGGGCCATTAACCAGAACCAGTAAGTAGTAACCATGAAGGGATATGTTTTCCAGTTAATCAGTTAACCATTCACATCCCTAGTTTTCCCTAGTAACAGAGAGGGAGCCATGCTAGTCTATATACTATCCAAACAAAAAGCAGTCAAGTAGCACTTTAAAGACTAGCAAAATAATTTATGAGGTGAGCTTTCGTGGGACAGACCCACTTCTTCAGACCGTAGCCAGACCAGAACAGTCTCAATATTTAAGGCACAGAGAACCAAAAACAGTAATCAAGGAGGACAAATCAGAAAAAAATGATCAAGGTGAGCAAATCGGAGAGTGGAGGGGTGGGGGTTACTCACAGAATTACGGGCACTTTCTCATGCTCCTCTACTAACATCATATAGGCCATCATGTGCCAACAATGCCCAGATGCTTTGTATATTGGACAGACTTCTAACTCCCTTAGACAAAGGGTTAATGGGCACAAAACAGACACCAAAACACTCCAGATCCACAAACCAGTTAGTCTACATTTTAATGGAATGGGGCATTCTGTTAATGACTTAAGAGTATACGTGTTACTGAAAAAAAAATTTCGCACCACTATTCAAAGAGAAACAGACGAGCTGGCTTTTATATTCAAATTCGGAACATTAACACGTGGTTTGAACTGGGATGGGAATTTTCTGAGTCACTATAGGGGCTCGTCTGCATACTTGGCTTTATCCAATTCTTGACCTCTCCCCCTCCACTCTCCGATTTGCTCACCTTGATCATTTTTTTCTGATTTGTCCTCCTTGATTACTGTTTTTGGTTATCTGTGCCTTAACTATTGAGTCTGTTCTGGTATGGCTATTGTCTGAAGAAGTGGGTCTGTCCCACGAAAGCTCACCTAATAAATTAGTTTGCTAGTCTTTAAAGTGCTACTTGACTGCTTTTTGTTTTGCTAGTTTTCCCTGTGTCTTTTCCTCACTTATCTTAAAAAAAAATGGAAAGGGCAGTTTTCAAAAAACACCTAAGTTATTCAGGAGCCATGACTTTCAATGGGACTTGAGCTCAAAAGTCCTTTACATTCTTCTGAAAGCTCCACCCTAATCTCTTTGGGGTAGGACCTGTGCCATCATTTCTATTTACACAACAACTAACATAGTGTGAGCACGATCAGAAATAAAAGTTTCAGTGCTGAGTTGAAATGCTACTTACTAGCACTACAATACACTCATGACATTGAGCATCTTTATGTCTCATTTAATTCAGAGTAGATTACTTGGTAATCATTTGTTTCTACAAATGACTGAAAAGATTGTTTTTAATAAAGGCATCTTTTAGGCAAAAGAAGACTATGTAGGAAAACATAACCCTTAGCATCCTGTTAAAATTGTGAGAGTTATCAACACTGTAATAATTATGACAATGCTCACAGTATATGCTTTTCTCTGGAAGTCAACAATCCCAGTTTTAAATTTTTTTAAAAAAAATAAGTTTCTGACCTACATGACTGCAGAGAAAACCTTGACAAACATGACAGGAGTATTACCTGAAAACTCAGAAATCAGAGGACAAAATTAACCGAAAATATATTTTTAAATCATGACAGGTTGAAATGCTTTCATTCAGTATACTCTAGTTCAGCAAAGTCCACGGTCTGACATGATTTTAGCCACATGTCCACTGATAATGGATGTGACCAATTTTCCCACAGTCCCATGAAGTTTGTTTACAGCTACCAGTCCTGGCTCTCAGTGTTCTGTGCTGTTATCTAGCTCTAATTTACCCCTAAATGGCTCTTAAGAGCCCAGTATGCAGTGGAAGTGTTGGTAATGCTGGTAGACAACATCCACATCCTGTGGTTCGGCAAATTCTTTGGTTCAGTGTCTGTCAGATCCCTAGTGTGCCAGACTAAAGAGGTTCAATCTGTATTTTAAATGTAACCTCACTGGCGTTGTTTTGAGACTAGGCTCATAGTTTTTGAACACGTAGGGCTACCAATAGTGCAATCAGGCCCCAAGACTGTAACTGTATGTATGTGCATAGACCTGAGTCTCTGTTAAGCCACCAGCATCTGATGAAGTGAGTCTGTGCTCACAAAAGCTCATGCTCAAAACTTTTCTGTTAGTCTATAAGGTGCCACAGGACCCTTCATTGCTGTCAGACTCAGACTCACTCCTGTAGCTGAGATCTTTTTTCAGTAGATGGAACAAAATGCTCAATTTCACAACAAAGAGGAAATGTATAGTGTGTTCTTAACACACTTCATTTCGAAAAGTTTCAAAGAGAACAGATTGTAAGTAGCTTCTATTTACCTCTTGTAAAGGACAATCCCATTGGGGGGAGTCTGTAAGCCTTGACAAAGGGGACTGAACATGGACATCCTCTGACTTTGTGTTAGGTTTCTTCTTTGGTATGCGAAACTGGAAGTAGAGCATATTACTTTCATATTAATTATGTGTATTAAAATCAAAATGATTCAACTCTTGCCTGCACTGAGAATTCATGTATTCACATCCCTCTTAGCCTTCAGGCCAAGTTACCAACATGGAAAGAGTAACTCTGACTGTAACTTGAATTTGAACATAATACTCCTTGTGACCCTGTCCCTGGTTGGTCTTTCCTATGATACTGGGCACTAGAAAATTACTTCTAAATCTCAGATTAGGAAGGCTGCAGATGATGGGAACAAAAATTCCCAGATTTATTAACTATTCCATGTATGTGCCTTAAGGATAAAAACAGATGTAACTTCCTCAGCTTCTTTCTGAGTTACTTACATCCAATTTTGTCTTCCCATTAAATTGGGGTGCTAAGATTAAAGGGAAAACAGAAAGACTATAACCTTCAAAGAAATCAACCTTCATTCGCTCAAAAGAAAACTTTAAATATCCCCTATTTAGAAAAATTACGTACTGAAACAATATTTCTGAGTTGACAACCAATAAATTGTTTTAATGGGAAAAGACTTCAAATTATAGGTCATTAACAATAAGACAATTACCCTGTTCTGATAGTACCACAATAAGCAGCAACATACTGTGCACATCTTCTTCTATCATTAATATTTCCCTTGGATACATGAAGAGTTCTTGAGCGAGCTGTATTTTAATCAGTTTTTAATCAGTTTCTTCCTGGTTACATGTATTTGGTTTTGGAACTGAGTTGAGCAACTTTTGTGCTTCTCCTGGGCTGTATACACGTCCCTCCCTTTTGGAAGGGGCAGGTAAATGTAGCAGGTCAAAAATGCTAAAGAGGAATTAATATGAATAATCAGAGTTTCATTTGCATAATGGCAGCACCCTGAGCATCAAAACTGCTGCTTTCAAACTGCAAACTAGCCATGTAGACTGGGTTCCATCAAAAATAAACCCCAATTTCTAATGCACCCTTCTTCCCAATTCCCAAAAATATGGTGACAAAGAGAAAGGATTTCTTAACCAGTAACTTCAAAAGGAAAAAAGGTGGATATAGGGATAAGAAAGGGCACAGGACATGAAGATGAACTTCTTCCTCACTATCCCACCCTCCCAGACTCATGGCAGGATATTTTCCAATCCTCACACTCATTTAAAAAAGAGCTCCAGTCATTCACAATTGAGCTTATGATAAGATGAACATGAAAAAAAGGCAAATGAGCAAAGTTAAACTCATCACAAATTTTATTTTAACAGGAATAGAATTCAAAGTACCATTTCAGTTTCCCATTGATGTAAGCTTACTGGAGCTTGGTATGCACATATATGCACTGCAGAACATACATTTTAGCTTTGTCTTTGCAAGCTATTTTTTCCCTAAAATTTGACAAGGTAGCAAAGGCAGGAAAGCTAGTGAAAACCAGTGTTTGCTGGAGCTAAATTTTAAATCACTGTGCTGTGTAGGCCTGTTTTGGTTCTGTGCCTTCAGCAATGCATCCAGTATTACTGCTACTAGATGACTTATGATAGTAGTAGTAACAGAAATTATAGGGGAATAAAAGGTAACAGACTTTTTTTTTTTTGTTTCTTTTTACACATACACCTTTTGTGGACCATTCCTCCGAATATACAACTGTTCTTTTGCATAACAGTTACAGGACCCATCCCCGAAAAGAAGCCATGAGTAGGCTCAGGGCCTTCTTATATAAGAATGTACTGATTAAATTAAAAAAAAAAATCACTCTCATCTGCACTTTATTATTTTGTCTATATACTAATATACATTAGCATTGAACTTTGAATTTAACACTTTGTTATACATCTCCTAACCCTATCCAAATATGTCCCCATTAAGCAACAAATATTTATGGATAGGAATATGCATAAATGAGGACTAAACTGGCTCCCTGGAGATAGCAACCCAATACAGTGAAGCTTGCAGAATTCATGAGTGTATTTGCAGTTTCTGCATTTTTGCAGTATATAATGCCAGTGCTGCAGAATATTCTTATAAAGAATACAAAACTTACTTTCAGATGACTTAACGGTGAAGTTTTTCCATTGCCTTCCATAACTGTCACCACTGTAAAGAGATACAAAATCAGTTTAGTTATCTGTACTTTACTTGTTCTGAGTTTACAAAATTAACCAATTAATTTTTCTCTTGGGACAGATGGAGATAAGCATCCCCATGACTTAAAATATTCTACTTGTCTCTAATGAACATAGAGCTCTACCTAACCGCTAAGAAGTGGGAGGGAACCAGGAATCAATGATACTATTCCAGAACTTGAGATTTCATTAAATACAAACTTCTAGTGCAGAGGGAGCAAGCTATGACCCATGGACCACAACCAACCTCTCAGACTCTTCAGTCACCCCCCAAACTCCCACTGGGGAGCAGAGTTGAGAGAGCCTTGCCAGGAGGAGCCAGTCAAACTCCTGGGCAGCAAGGTAAGCAGGAGTGTCTAGCAACGTACTCCAGATTATGAGAGAGCTGAGGGGCAGAACGAAGACTATAACTCAAGAGTTTCTAACAGAAATTACTTCTGCAAAACTCTTTTCTCATGGGAAAGAATATAGCTTAAGATCTCTTTTACACATTTTCTGCACCTCTCTGATAGGACACCTTAATGATATCTATCCAGCATGAAATCTCTCAAAAAAATGGGGAATGGGAACACAGAAATTAAAGTCAAAATATACATTAATTATGGGTGACAAATCAGGCTGTCTTCACTAAAAACCCTGCAAAAGCAAAGCTATAGTGCTTCAGCACATAGTTTACCACTAGAGTGACAGGTAGGGTTCTCCCAAAATTGTAATTAATCCAAGCCAACCACCACCCCCAAAAGGCAGTAGTTAAGTTAAAGGAAGAATTCTTTCATCAATACAGCACTGTTTACACCCAGAGCTAAAGGGGCTTAACTAAGGGGATCTCTCATCAGGCACCCAGAGAGAGAGTAACACACTTCTAGCGGTAACTTGGTTTCAGCGACTTTCCCAGAATTGTAAGATCTGATACGCAGAACCAGCGATAGAATCCAGCTTCCCAGAGCACTATTTGACAGTTTAATCATTTAATCCTTGTGAGGCAGAAAGATCTGATACTGTCATACTAGTTTGTCAAGGTTTACCACATCTACTGACAGTCTGTGTCACATCAGCAATAATAATCCTTCCAAAAGGTATGTATGGATACTATATAACAAATGTTATATACTAAAAGTTATGGTTTTAAGAATTGTGACTTGTTGCCAGATAAACAATTGTCTTTCAAGCAAATTATGTTTATCTGGCTGGTTATATATAAACTAAATATTGAATGGCTGGTTACAGTCTGAGCCCAATGCTAAGAACACAATTGTAAAGTCTTCAAGAAGGGGGTTAGGGGCAGCAATATAAACCTACACAATGTTATTGCCAGTCCTAAAGTTTGCAGTCTCAGTAAAAGTCTCTTTATCCAGGCCAGGCTTGCCCCGTTCCCTTTCCTGTCTGATCTGTCTTTTCTGTCTATGTTCTCCCACCCCACAGGCTCCCAGTCATAGTCTCCATTCTCAAGATCCTGGTCTAGTCTTATTGCTCCCCCTGTCCAGCTCTTTGTCCCAGGCTCTCTTCCCAAACACTCCAACTTCTCCCACAGCACCATAGCCAGCTGTCAGATCGGCCCCACCTTCCTTCTCCTGCTCTCCCCTGGGCGGGGGGGCGGGAGCAGCCCCATTGTGCTGTGGGGAAAATAAACTTCCTGCTCTCCCGGGGGCGTCACTAGGAGTAAGTCGCACACACCTGTCAGGCACGCTGAGCCCGGACAGCCCCGCCACGCAGGGAGCCCTTGCGACGCGGCGGTCTGGCTCTTGCCCCAGTCAGTCGACCCAGGTCCCTCTAGAGGTACGACGTGGGCGTGTGTGTTTGTTTACACGGGCACGCCTGGGTTTTTAAGCCGGTGCGCCGCCAGGGGCGCCCCACCTACCCCGGAGGGACGCAACGGCCCCGCTGCACCAGAACAACGCGTCCACACGGCGCGGCCGGGTCCCGGCCCTTCCCCGCCGCTGGGGGGCAGCTACTGCGCTGCCGCCGGGGGCGAGACGCGCCGAACCCCCGTCCCCTCGGGGCCGCCCCCAGGCCGAGCCCCGCCGCAGGCAGGACCCCGGGCCTGAGGGCGGGGCGCTGGTGGGGGGGGAGCAGCAGCAGCAGCGTCTCTGCCCCAAGGCGGGGAGGGAGGGATGGGCCCGCGCCCACCTCCCAGCGCCCGGGCGGGGCGGGGCGAGGCGGGGCTGCGCCTTCCGAACCCTTAGCTGGGTCCCGGGTCACCCCCCACTCACCCGGGCCAGCCGCGCCGCCTCCCAGCTCCGCTCGCCGCCGCCCGCCTCGGCCTTCAGCGCCTGCGCAACTTCCCCGGCTGCTTCCGGGCCCGGGCACCACCCCTGGCGCCCGCGATTTGCTGCGGCTCTTGCTTGTGAGACTCCCCCCAGCCCACCCCTCCTGCGCCCCCCGGCTCCCACCGCACCACCTGCCCCCCCAAAACCTTCCGTCGCCACCCCACAGGACTCCAGCTCTTGGTCCCGCCCCACCACGGCCTACCTTCCCTTGCTGGGGCTCACGCTGTGCCTGCCAGAGCTCCACTGATTCCGTCTGCTCCCACTGCCTGGTAGCCCCTCACCCCGCACAAGCCCACCCAAGCACTGGACTCTCTCAGCCGTCAGTGGCCCGAACAGAGTTTGTTCTCCATCACCCCTCACATAATCCACAAGAACACCCCGGGCTCTCACGCTGCTCCTCTAGCCCCAGCATTCCTCCCCCATTACCCACAGGCGTTACCTCTGTGTCTCTGGGCTTTCTTTCACGGTCACAGCAATGCCCACGTACTCTGTTCCTGTCTCTTTCAATTGACTGCCCTATTTTCGTGAGACTCTGGCCCTTTTTCGTTTTAATCCCTAACACTACAGGTGCTCTGAAGAAATTAAAGTTTGTTTTCAGGCATAGGTCAGTGGTTTGCCCATTGGCTTGTTAAATACAGGGTTGTGCGCTCAGCCCTTGAGAGGGCCATTTAAGGATCTGGGGCAAATAGATTTAAAAAAAAAAAGTTAAAGATAGTGATAGGTCTTGCTGTGAGTTCAGGGGGCTGTACTTGATGATCTCTGAAGGTCCCTTCCAGTTCTGTGGGATAGATGGGCTTTCCAGAAAGGTCCCTAAAATAAACACTACCTATTGCCTGAGGAAATTGACTAAATTAAAGTATGACAGTTGGATCTTCCAGTTTCAAACAGGTTTCCTTATAAAAGCAAATAATTATTTATAGAAATGTGGGCTGAGGAGGCACACAATATCAATAACAAGTCCTCTAGAAGGGAATTGTAAGACCCTGGAGAAATGACAAAACACACACCTAAATATATAAAAAAATTCTCACAGCTTGTCACACCCCTCCCTGGTCAAGATTAAGAGAGGTTATTAAGAGGCTGAGATTTAATCTTAACTGTACTTGAATTCATAAAATCTTACTTATCTGGTCCTCCAATAGGAGTAGTAAGTGCAAATGCCTTCTTCTGTATGGAGATCTATTGAAGTCACTCTGGGGCTGCTTGAAGACACAGGTGTCCCATCTTGTGGATCAGCGTGCATGGCTGGAACCTAATAAATTGCATTTCTGATTATAGCTTTCAGTAGTTGCTCACCCTGTGAACTTTGTGTTATTACAGATGAGATAGTGATGTTTCAACATTGTTACAGAAAACAAAGCACAAGTATTCTTTGGTGTGATATTGAAAACAGTTTTCTCCTGTCTTCAGTAGCACTTGAACCATTTTTGAATCAAGTCAGGGGAAGTACTTGCTGAAAACCCGTGCTGGCAATTGTTCGACTCAATATTTTAAAAAAGATTTTAATCTTGACACAGGTGGTAAAGTCAAAATCTGAGAAAATATATTATATAATAAATTAAAAACCTTTAAACCCTGTATGTGTGACATAGCACAATAGTTTTTTGACATCTTTTACAGGTCCCGCTGGAAGGACATAACAAATCAGTGAAGTTGAAAGCTTGAAATAACAGGGTTTTTTTTTCTTTAACAGAAGTTTTCTGCAACTTCAGATTCGAGATTTTGCTTATCCAATTACAACAAAATTTACGAGATGAAGCAATAAGATAAGTGGGGTTTGCTAGGATGGAGGTAAATTTGGATTTTCAACCTCATAGAGGACAGTTTTGTGGGGGGTTGCGTGTTGTGTTTTTTTTTTAAAGTAGTACTCAAAACATGTTAGGTGTTGTACGAGAAGACAAGTATCAGATAGGTAGACAAGTTAGTCTGTATCTTCAAAAACAACAAGAAGTCCTGTGGCACCTTAAAGACTAACAGATATTTGCCCACCAAAGCTTATGCTCCAAAATATCTGTTAGTCTATAAGGTGCCACAGGACTTCTTGTTTATGAGAAGACAGGATCTCAGCCCAGCAAAGTTTACAGTTGAGACTTGCTTACGTTGGGGTGGGGGACAGTTACTTTTTCTTTTGAACGTATATTTTGATATGAAATTAGTATTTGTAAAAGGTAATAGATTGTCTTCTCTGAATATTGCATCCCTGTTTTATTAATACCCACAGAACAATGCAACACAGACGAGCATCCTTCACAATTATAAAGGTTAATGCTAGCACCCAGGGGTTATTATAATGAGACTGCATTGACAGCCATGTAAACTCACTGTGTTTTTAACTTTTGAGATGGTACTGCTGCAATAAAATAAAACAGGTTTATAATTTGAAATTGTATTGTAATTAAAAAGTCTTAAGATATAATTATAAATTGCTTCAAAACTTTATTGTTGGCATCCTGATTGTACTTATTTTTTTGAGTAAGGGGTTTGTGGAGAAATGCAACCACAACAAAAATGACTTATTAATGTGTTAGTTTAATCCATAACAACAGAATCCCAAGACAGAGCTGAATGAAATCACCAGAAGCACTTTGCAGTGCCCTAAAATAAGCATGGATGTAAGTATATGTTCTACATTACGGGATTTAATATGGTATCATATAACGCTCTTTTTGTGGAAATGTAAAGAATAATAATGTAGGCTGGAATAGGTGAGGTGTGGTGCTGTATGCCTGTACGCTTTGATCCTGTGGTCATTTTGGTTGGGTAGCAGTTTGCTAGGGAATAACATCTTCCACCTTCCAGATTCTTCCTCTTCCCAGATTCTGTCATCATCTTACTCTTATCCTGACACCTACCTCCCACTGTGTCCATCTGAGGCAGAGACTTCCAGAGACGCAGGTCGTCCTATACAAATCTGTCCTCTATATGAATTGTTGTCACTTCAGTGCTGAAATCCAATGAACTGTGGCCCTTCTGTACTTCCCTTCCTGAAATACAAATTCTCTTCTTTCCACTCCCTTTCCCAAAGATGGAGAGAATCATAAATGACTGCCTGTAGTTAACACTTCCTTTGTTTAATAAACTACTCAGTTTTAAATGCAAAGTATGTTTTCATAAACTGATTTTTCCCAGTTATGTGTTCAGCATATTTAACATAGGTTTGTTTAATAAAAGCAAATTTAAATGTTATTCTTGTACATTTTAATTGAATTCCAGTTTTCCTCCATCTGTGGTCAGATACAAATCATAAGTAAAAATTATAGTTCAGTAAATATTGAATGAGTCATTTACTATATACTATATATTTAAGTTTGGCTGTGTGTCTGTCCATCTGTTTGTTCAACATCTCCTCCTAAAGGGTAAAAACTAGGACCATTAAATTTGGTATGCAGCTTCCTTTTATCATAACTTGAAGCAAGGTACAGGTTTGGTTGTGCCAGGACAATGGGATGTGCCTGAAATGTGATTCTTTCTCATAGAACTGAATGGGAGGGCCCTTTTAGCAGGGACAGTTATACTGCATAATAATCACAGGGGGACAGCAAGGGGTAGAGATGCAGGACTGGAATAGCTATAACCCCATTGGGGCAGCAGGGGTAGAGAAGGAGACAACTATCTACTGTGTGTGTGAGAGTTTGTCTGTATGTGGCTGAGGGTGCCCCAGCCCCAGGACTGCCCGAGCGTCCTTTATGGTGGGCAGCGGGAGGCTGAAACTTTGCACTCTCCCCCGTTCATACAGGGACACATAAAACCATGTAAAAGGGACAGAAACAGCAGGCAGGTGAAAGAGCCTAGATGGGGGCATGCCCTCCCCCTATCTGGGATTGTCATAGACCCCCTTTGGAGGTGGGTCTGCCATGCCCCCACCGCCCCATTTGGAAGGGGCATTGCTGGCTGTTCCGCTTTGTCAGGGAGTGAGGGGGAAGCCATGAAAAGGGTGCTTCTCAGCTGGGCCCAAAGTGCTGCGGTGAGTCCTCTCTCTTTGGGGAAGTTCACACACTGAACTCCTCATCCCCAGCCCCAACCGAAAGCCATGCTTTACATTTAGATAAGGAAGAACAAAATGTATTGAGTTAAGAACCTAAACAATACTGGGTAAATCTTCTAGTCTTATAATACAAATGTACATGCTAAGAATCTCAATAAATGTATCTTAAGCTACATAAATGCTTAGACAAATGTGTCCGGATACTATGAATCTGTCTGACTAGCAACAAGTACCAAACTGAGTGTAAAGCCTGTATTTATGTGCAAATCAACATGTTATAATGGTTATCAAACAATGAGAATCAACCTTTCTTTGGGAAAATAATTACAAAATACAAATGCAAAACAAAATTAATTGTTTTTAAATCAAAGATTCCTCTTTGGTGATTTATATAATCATAGAATTGTAGCGCTGGAAGAGACATCAAGAGACCATTTAGGTCATCCCTCCATATAGACACAGGACCAAATACACCTACACCAATAGTACTCAGATCTAGTGGTGCAGGAACCAAATTAGCAATCAATGTTACTCAAGAGCCACAGCATTGACTTCATTATTTCATTTATTTTATATACGTATAAGTTATTCTCACAGAATGACTAACCAGCACAGAACTTAAAAACATTAAACTGTACACAAAGCCTAAAATTCGCCAAACTCTTGTTGCTGCAATTATGATCCATTACAATAGAATGCAATCAAAAAGTACGCTGCCTAAAGAACTTCTCCAGTTTTTTTTTTTTTTAAATCTTAAAAGATTCAATATTAAAAGACAGATTTTCTTTAGGAAGTTATCCCTTGCTGTTCATTATTCGTGGATCATGTTGTCTCCATTCTTGATCCCATAACCTCCTGTTGGCAAATATTACAATTGTTTGTGGTGGAACAGAGTTAGAGAAGTATTTAGAGTATTTTTAGCATCTTTTAATGTGATTTAGCAACTTGAAGGCAGGGAGTAAGATCACTTGAAGATTAACAAGTGTTCTGTGTTCCATGTGCAGTCCACAAGCCACAATTTGAGTATCAGTAGCCTGAGAATCTACCACTGTAATGACTTAATCTGTTTTATTTTTTAGCAGTTGCAAATGGAGCAAGAGTTAAGCTTCAGGAAACTAGTAGAGAGTTCAGAGTGTCCAGAACAATTGAAATATGACTTCAACAGAAATGGTGAACTGAAGCATCTGGATACCAATGAGCCCTTTGTCTTTAGTTATTACAAAAATGCACATGAGAGTAACCATAAACGCTATCAAGTTCTGGGACATCTCATTACACAGTATGTTTATGAACTCTTGGAAAGAGTCTGTAAACTGCAGAAAGTCTACATCCCAACAGATGCTACAGAAGATGAACCCAGGAGTTTCTTTTTTATGAGTGAGAAAGCATTAACTAATTCCTCAAGCCTAATTGTGCTCCTGCAAGACCAAGGAGTCTTTCGGGCCGGTCAGTGGGGGCAGAAGACTATAATACACGAGGGCCTGAACCATGGATCTCAAATACCATTCATTAAAGTGGCCCTTCAGTGCTATGGAGGAGTGATTGTTTTAAATCCCAATGATAATTTCATTGATTTGAAGATAGAAGAGGAGTGGTTAAGCTTATCTACAAAGGAAGACTCTTCCACTGTAAAGTCTTCCTGGTGGATCCCAAAGAGGTGCAGCAGCAGCCCTGAAGAGCACACCATTTATATTTGGGATAATTTTATTTTCAAGAGTGCAGCCAAGAATGTGGCCTTCATTGCCCATGGCTATGGAGGTTTGGTTTTTATCAACCTGCTCATGCAAAGAACATGGGAAGTGATGAATAAAGTATATTGTGTGGCACTTATTGACTCCATGCACCATACATTACACCAGGCGAGAAATAATCCACAGGTGCAAGAATGGATACAGAAACATTGCCGTGAATGGGTAACAAACAGTAAACCTCTAGACAGGCCCACAGGTTCCCTTGTGAAAGTGGACTGTCCTACAGTCTCTGCTGGGACTCAAAAATACGGTTTAGCACCATCCTCTGCCTTACAGGCCATTTTTAAGTACCTCAAGAGCACCCTGAAAGCTAAGAATGCAATAGCTTTCTCTCGTTCTCCTATTGTAACAAGAAGCAGCAAGAAGCGAGTCAACGTGTAAAAAGAATGCTGAAATATTTTTCAAGACTTTAGGACAAAACCACTCTCTGGAAACTTGAAACTGAAGCAGCCATCTTAGTTTCCTCACATTGCATAGTAATTTTTGGTTAGAAGGCGGGTACTGGGTTTCTGATTCTTACTGTTGTAGAAATCCCATAGGAAGGACACAAAATTATCAAACATTACAGAAGTTTGTTTTTTTTAACTTTGGAAGCTAAGTCTTGAGGTTTGAAAAAAAAAAAAAAAAAAAAGTGTGTCAGCTTTAAACGTGAGCTCTTGTGTTACTCCTGCAGTTTAAAATGGTACGTTGTCAAGGTGTTAAGGAATGCCAGAGTTTATCCATGTTGATTCTGGAAGCTTACATTGTGGATTTTGTGCATATCTTATCTAAGGTTTTTGCCTTCAAGAAGTCTGTAAATTTCACTATAAAGGGCAATTTGGCATATGAGATTAATGCTAAGGACCTTACAAAACTAACATTAACCTGTCCATTCATCTGGTAGCGCTCAGTTCCTTAAATATTCTCCAATGTTTTGTCCAATCTAGTTTTGTATGTCTCAAGGAATGGAAGTTCTATTGCTTCCCTTTGGACACTAGTCTATAATTTTCCCACCTTCCTCCAGTCAGAGATGACATAGCTTAAGCATAATATACAGTGCACCAAATTTATCTTCAATATTACTTCAATGAAACCAGAGAGATTACTCTAGTAATTAATTTGGTGTCATTTATCTCCTTTGCAGCCTGAATGATTGCTATGGAAATATTGTGGTACAGTTACTTGGATCAACTTGAAAATAAAAACTTGACATAGAAAGAACTGTGTAAATATAAAATTACCACATATAAAAATTACACTACTGTTCTCCCCTTTCCTCAGCTTTCAAACTGTGGTTGGTAGCAGAGAAAGAGCGCTTTACACCTCCATAGTGAGGTTGTGCAAACTAACTGAATGGCAGCATGCTGGAAATTAAAATAACCCAGTTATCCGTACAGCAAATATAACAACACTGGTTATTTTTGGCTCCCATTCACATCACTGGGAGCTAAGGATGCTAAAGTTCTTGCAAGATTGAACCTTAAAAGATGACAGAATATTAGTGTTTGGTTGTGGCCTGAGTTTCTATTTTCACCATATTTCAAAGGTACAGTTGTGTCTGAAGAATGCCCATTTTCCGCCATCCTCTTGCTCGATGTTAGACTTAACCACTCCTTGCTGCCACTTCTAGACATTCCTACTCAGTAATAAGTGACAGAATTATTTACTTGACTAGAAGGTGATAACTGGTGAACTATGCAAAATGGAAGGGTTATTTTAAAATCAAAAAAGAAAAACAGGTCAAGTGTTTGCATAATGTTCCTGTTAGGAATGGTATTAAGTGATCATAAAACATTATTCATGCATGCTTAAATGTGATTTCTTTACTCACTCACTGCCACATTAGTGAGATTTTCACTCATAAAGCACCATATTAGAATGATAAGGTAGTGTGCATTTCAAAAATAATCATTTATGTGATTCATACAAGCAAACATGTAGCTTTAGTTACAAGAAAGTGACAGAACATCTGTCTTCAAAGGGTGACCAATGTGGTCTTCAAGATGAGTTCACAAGTATTGCTCATCTCAAATCATTAAATTCCTTGGTAGAGAAGGTCATATTTGGGAACATTCTTGGGATCAATAGGACTTCGTACAATGAGCTTTCCACGCATTGCTCCACGGTAAATCACTTCAATCAAATCTATGAAGTCTTGCTTTGTTTTAAAGCTTCCCACAAATTTGGTGTGATCTGGAGACCTGTGTAGTAGATAAAGACAGTATTAATGTAAATATCTGTTAAACTTTTTAAAGACACAAAAACTTACACAACAGAAAGGAAGATGTTGATTGTCATTCTTAGAACTTGAACCAACCTGGTATGATATACAAGAAGTAAAAAGAAAAGACAATACAGGAGTTAGTGTGACCAGAGCTCTAAAACTTAGAAAAATGCTCTGGTGTGGCTAACAATCTAACACGGGACAAGAGTCAAGTATGACATTACACTGCACATCATCTGTAAAATGTATGAAAGATGATACAGTATTTCAAAACAGAAGGCCACTCTATCCACTCATTACTTGGCCTTCTCTCATTCAATACTCATGAAACTATTTACATAGGAAAATACAGTTTTTTTCAAGCCAGCTCATAAGATAACACAGGCAAAGATGACACTGATAATGGTAAACAAGAGAACCTCATGCAAACTGACCTACCCATAATCCACTTTCATGTGTTGTCCATTGAAGAAAAAGACAGTAGATGGGATATAACTGATGTCAAAATACTGGGTGTATACTGGCACCTTCCTCACATCCACCAAGTAAATGGCTGCCATTTTACTTAAATCATGAGATGTCTTTGCAAGCTTTAGAAATGGAGAAAGACATGATAAAACAGATTTCTAACATGTACAGGCAAAACATATCAAATGTAAAAGCACAGTTTAAACTGCTAGCTTTTAAAATAAAGATAATAGTTCTTTATCTTTTAAAAATTTATTCTATAATTAATTCATAATAGGGTTACTGCTTTGAACACGTTTTTTTCCCCAATATGTTTTGATCACTGTAAAAAAAATCGGTTTTACAAACATATAAGGAAGCAAAGACCTCTCTCTGGGCATTTCATTTATCAGATGGAGAAATATTTGAGAATAGGTAAAGGATATGACTAAGTTTTGAATGTATATATTAGTCCATTTTTTTTCAGATGTAAGTAGCATGGATTAGTGTTCATAACTTGAGACCTGGAAACAGGAATGTTGGATTTGTAAGGTCACTTCTGCCCCTTGCTGTATGGCTATGGACAAGTAATTTAACTTCCCTTTGGGTGCATTTACCGTAGGGAAAATCAATCCTGTGACTTTTCCACTTGTATACCTCCATCACTGGCAGCTGTGACAGAAGCTGTATTGTAGCAAGGGTAAAGATATTTTTATTACTATGTATTCTAGCTGCTCAGATGAAGGAATCTGGATGAAATCCTGGGTCCACTAAAGTCAATGGCAAATCTCCCACTGACTTCAGTGGGGTGAGAATATCACCCCATGTCTTTATTCTCACTGTTTGATGTTCTGCACCCCAAACTGTACTATACATAGACCCTATAAAGCTCATAGAGCACTTTTCAGTTACAAAGTGCTCTGCAAACAATGAGTAATTTTCACAACACTCTAACAAAGGGAGTGCAGTAATTGCTCCATTTTATATTTAATTCCCAGTGCACTAATAAATTAATGGTAATCTGGTTCATAGTACATAATCTGATAGCATCCCATGATTTTATTCTATGGCACCAATGGCATACCATCAATAAAAGGTTTTTGAAAACTGCTCTTACAATATCATCCAGTTGCAGGCAAACAGGATCATCCTCTTTCCCAAATCGAAGAACCAAAACTTTCTCTGCTACGCTTTTTATTGCCTGATCCACTTCCTTTTTATTGGTCAGGCTGGGCAGCAGGAAGCTCATCTTGATAGAAAACAATTCCAGACACCAAGCACTGTATCAAATTATTAAAAGAGACACTGTCAAAATTGGTAAACCTACCTCCATACCATGTACACAGGAAGTATCAGAGCGGTAGCCAAGTTAATCTGTACAGTCTTCCCCCTCATTCCGAGGGTAATTCGTTCCTGAAAAATCCCTCTTAGGGCGAATTCTCGTAAGTCAAAAATGTAATTACCATTAATTTCAATGGCAAAAAATTTTATGTCTTCCTGAGCCCCAAAAGTTACACCCATTTGTACTAAAACAGCACCAAATCCCATTAAAATGAACACAATTACTTCAACAGTTAACATTAGTTATCATAACAGAACCTAACAAGGCATTTTCCCTTCATTAATTACAGTACAAAAAATGGGGAGGGAGATCTGCCAGGAAGCCAATGCCACCTTGTTTTGCATCATCACCAGGATGCGGTGGCTGGGCTGAAGTAGGAAGTGGGAGTTCAGCAGAGACGCAGAGCTCAGAAAAGTCCTCCGGGCAGCGTGGCCTGGGGAGCAGAGCCAGGGGGCTGTCCCAGGCACAGAGACAGGGCTGCGAGAGGAATGGAAATCGAAGAGCACCTGGGAGGGGGATGCAAAGCCAGGCAGCTGCCCGCGGCTGCAGAAGCGGGGCCGGTTCAAGGAGGAGAGCAGGGCACGGGGAGGCAGGCCCGCCTGAGCACAGCTTAGGTTAAGCAGGGAGGGGGTGGTGCCATGGGCTGGCCGCATGGGGAGCTAGCCAGGCACAGGCACAGGGGGGCAAGTGGCAGGAGTGGGGCCAGGATGGGCTGAGTACCATCCCGGCCCCACATCTCGCAGGAGCACCTGGGAGCCCGCGGCCGCCAGCTGGGCAGGGGCACGCTGCTGCTGCAGCGCCGAGGCGGAGACCCAGACCAGCCACAGCAGTGTATCCTCATAAATTTGAGGAAATGCCTCGTAACACAAAGCAGGGGTACTGAAGGAAACTCCTCATAAATTCAAATTCTGATAACCTGAATGGGCGTATCTTGGGGAATGACTGTATCTGCAAAAGCAACGAGAAGTCCTGTGGCAACATGTTTATTTGGACATAAGATAACATTTATTTAGACATAAGCTTTTGTGGACAAAATCCACTTTGTTAGATGCATTGTTCAAAGCATTTTACAAAGTGGGTTTTACCCACCAAAGCTTATGGCAAAATAAATCTGTTAAGTCTTTGAGATGCCATAACAAAATACAGTTAATTAGCAAACAACTCCAAAGTGTTTGCTTAAGGCAGTCTGATCTGTTAGGATATCTTTTTTATAAGACACATAGGAGAAACATACTGCTTCAAATACTAAAGATCAAATATTACTACACAGTAGTTTTCTTCAAAAGGAAAAGCAGTTTACTTGCATACCTGTCTATTACTATACCATGGGCCTCAGAGAGAGCTGCACAAAAACGTAAAGGTAATTTTAAAGACATAAAACTGTATCAACTTTAAATATGGAATTAAGTCAAAGAAGGTGATATATGAATGTAAGAAGGAAAAAATATAGTGTTGTGAGCAGCTAGAGACAAAGCCTGTTTCTAGAATCTTTGAGGAATAGCTGATTTATTCTGTATCTGCAAAAAGGAGCGAAGAGTCCCATGGTATCTGAAAGACTTACAGATCTGACTAACCGGGTTTTACCCACCAAACCTTATGCCCAAATAAAAGTTGATCTTTAAGGTGGCACAGAACTTCCCATTGTTTTTGCAGGTTTCTAAACACAGGGGTGGAGCAATCCATTTACATTTGTTTGTCCCGACACTGCAGTTTAATCTAGCTAGGTACATAAAAAAGCTCACAAGGGTATAACAAAAGACCAGGCTGTCTGCTACCCTGTGGAACGTGAAGCCGTCTGAGCAGAGAACTGGGCCTACGGGCTCCTGGGAGCTACAGAAAGAAGCTCTCACACCGATACCTGCTGCTTCCCGCGCCCCTGGGACACACGAGGCCCCTGCACGTCCCTCAATCACACTGACTTTTTCTGGCCGCCATACGCCACTGTCAGCTCCTGCCACCGCCGCCACCCCGATTCCTGCGGCACCCGCCCGGCGTCCAGCTGCTTCCTGCCCTGCGGCAGCACCCTTGGCGCAGACAGCACGATAGGACCCTGCGGGATGGTAGGAACCTAGACTGCAGCCGCAGAACCCTAAGGCCCCGGACAGGAAATCATCGAGCACGTGACTGAAAACAGACCTACTGTACCCGAGCATTGAGCGCCCGCCCCAGTGAGGCGGCTGAGATCTGCACATCGCGCAGGCGCAAATCCTGCCCTCTGATTGGCCATAAGCCTTAGCCTATCAGAGTAGCTGAAAAGCAGGGGGCCCCCCCCCCTCCCGCCCCGAGCGCAGGGACGCTAGGTCCTACAACAAGAACTGTCCGGTTGGCAGTGGAAGTGCGGCAAGTCGGAGCGTTTTCGAGGAAGGACTAAACTGCCGGGAAGGGCGCGAGGGACGCGCAACCTCTAGGTGCGGCCTCGGGGCGCGGAGTTTCCAGGAGAGCTGGAGCTGTCTGCGGACAGGTGCTTCCCCAGGGACCGGCAGCGGCAGGTTCCTCCTCACTGCGGTCCCTTGGCGCCGCGAGGGCAGGGCAGGGCGGGGCAGGTTGGGATGGGATGGGCGCGTGCGCCGACCCTGCTCGTTGTGTGGTGTGGAGCGGCCTGTGAGGTAGCTACAGCGTGGTCCTGTTCCTGACCCCGACCCCGGTTCTGCCGGCGGGACGCGAGAGGTCCTCGTCTGGATCACTGAGTCCTGCGTACCTGCACGCTAGCGCCACCCCCTTTTCTGCGCTGCAGGGAACGTGTAACCTCCATTGAAAAGTGAACGAACCTTTTGCATTTAATTGAAGCGTAAAAATTATATATATTGGCTGAGCATTGTGGGTAGATTTTAAGATCCTTTAAAAAGCAGCTCCTGTGACCTTCAACAGAAGGTACAGTACCTTGTTCAACTTAAACGATCACCTCGTTACAGAGCTGCTTACAGCTTGAATTTCTGTATCTGTGTTATGGAAAACATGGGATTATTGGTAAAATTAAGACTGCTTAGGTTCTGCTAGTAGTCAAACTTTTAAAAGGACAGTTGTGTGTCTGGTGTTCTTAAAACAAAAAATATTTTTCTGTGTTCCATATCTAGGTTCTTCTAAAAGGATTTTTATATCTTTCAGTCACACGCACCCCCAATATTGGACAAGTCTAGAGGTAATGAGTCTTTCTTGGGAATACCTGGGCCAGATCCTTAGCTGACTTTTAAATGAGCCCATTTCTATTGGCTTCATTGGCTCTATGTCCCATTAGATTACCTGAGGCTGGGCCCCATATGTGTTTTCTTCAACATATGTTTTCTCTTGTGAATTTTGGATTTTAGTACATTAATATGTCTGAAACATTTAGGGTGTGTCTGCACTAGGAACTAACTTTGAAGTTAACGTGGAAGTTAAGCACTATGTTGGAGTAGCCAGGAGAGAGTCTACACACATTTTCCCTTACTTTGAAGTTAACTTAGTTACTTCAAAGTAAGGAGCCCAACTTCAAACTCCTTATTCCATTCCCGGGAATGGAGTAGTGCCTGACTTTGAAGTAGGGTGTGTGTAGACGCTTTACTTAGCAGTTGCTTACTGTGAGTTGTCCTATCAATTTTATAGTCTCTCTTTCATTGTTAGTCAATTAACTTATTCTGCATCTCAAAGCATCAAAAATGGCTTATTTATAAATATTCTGTATGGTTTTTAGTGGTGATATTTTAAATTTTTCATTTCAGATAAAGGCATTAAGTACCACGTGTTAGCATAAATAAAGATTGGGGAATGAGCTTTTTAAAATATGTAACTTATTTTTGCTTTTAAATTTGTTTGATTATTGTGAGTTGAACTCTGTAATTTTGTTCATTGACTTTCCTTTGGAAGGTTGACCATAGGAAGAAAAGATAGGGAAAAGCAACTTTAGTTATGTCTCTGTTTTAGGCCCACCTCTGCAGACATTTAATCTGGCTTGCTTAACTTTGCTTATGTGATGAGTCTTGTTAAAATTAAAGGGGTCTACCCCTGTGTAAAACTATAGCCGCGTCTACACGAGCTGGCTACTTCGAAGTAGCTGTGCCAACTTCGAAGTAGCTGTGCCAACTTCGAAATAGCGCCCGCCACGTCTGTACGTGGCGAGCGCTATTTCGAAGTTGAAATCGACGTAAGGCGGCGAGACGTCGAAGTCGCTATCCCCAACAGGAGATGGGAATGGTGCCCTACTTCGACGTTGAACGTCGAAGTAGGGCATGTGTAGACGATCCGCATCCCACAACATCGAAATAGTGGGGTCCTCCATGGCGGCCATCAGCTGAGGGATTGAAAGATGCTCTCTCCAGCCCCTGCGGGGCTCTGTGGTCATGGTGTGCAGCAGCCCTTAGCCCAGGGCTTCTGACGGCGGCTGCGGCTGCTGCTGCAGCTGGGGATCCATGCTGCATGCACAGGGTCTGCAACCAGTTGTCAGCTCTGTGGATCTTGTGCTGTTTAGTACAAGTGTGTCTGGGAGGGGCCCTTTAAGGGAGCGGCTTGCTGTTGCCCCAGAAGTGCTAGTCTGCCCTGTGACCCTGTCTGCAGCTGTTCCTGGCACCCTTATTTCGATGTGGGCTGCTTTGGCGTGTAGACGCTCCCCTGCAGCGCCTACTTCGATGTAGTGCTGCCCAAAGTCGACGGCACCAGCCCTGGAGGACGCGTAGACGCTATTCATCGAAATAGCTTATTTCGATTTCGCTACATCGAAATAAGCTATTTCGATGTAGCATCCCCGTGTAGACGTAGCTTATGTGTGTGCTTTAGTGTCTACAGGATTGGAGCTTTAGGCTTTGATTTACTCACATGCATAATTTGACACGTTGTGAGTAGTCCCATTAGCTTTTCTGACACTCAGCATAAAATTAAGCACTCCTGCAGGAGTTTGTCAAGGATGCTTCCCTGCTTTTCTGCTACATTTTAAAATAAGCATTATTGCTATCAAATTTATAGGAAAAACTACTCAAAAATATCATTATCTTTGTTGTCACACCACAAGCAGAATGTGTTGTGCTTTTGTGATCTGCATCAATGAAAGCATTCTTGGCATTTGTGTGACAGATTGCATGCTTCTGTCAAAAAGCTTCTTTTCTATAAAAGATATACAAGAGTGTTTGTAGTGGGAGGACTGAAACATATTTAAGTATTTTTGACATGGATTTATACAAATAGCTTATTTAAGCAGTACACTTAACTGCTGTTCCCTTTAGTAGCAGTATCAACTTTACTTTCTTTTAGAGGCAGTAAAAAGTCAAAATCAAATCAGAATTCTGATGTCATATAAAGTTCTAAGAAGTTACTTCCTGTTTGTCCAAGGAGTTATGGTGGGAAGCAGCTTGAGGTTTTCCTCACATCTGTGCCTCATGATATTGTGTTTCCTTTTGTCTTGTTGCCACTTTTTTTTTTTTTTGTAGGTAACTGTTTGGACACAACATTGGAAGATGACGTTTTTAAATAAGCTTCTGAGAAACATTGTAAGACATTCTGTTTTTCCAGTTACTATTCAGAAAGGGAGAAAAAAAGACTTGTTTTTAACAACCACCCAGAAGCCATTTTCCTGTAGAACACTGATTTTATCTCCTGCCTTGAAGAAGCAGATTTCACAAGATCCCTCTGAGAAGCTAGATTTGGATGGTTGGAAAAGTGTTATGAGATCTGGCATGCAAGAGGAAGTCAGTGAGACTTCTGAGAGTGAGGAGGATTTCTCATTAGCTGCTACAAGAGAACTTGTGGAGATGTGGAGGCTAGCTGGCAAAACTGTTCCTGAAAATATCAGTGAAGCAGAGTTAAAGACCCTTATGGAATATTCTACTAAGTCATCCAGAAAGAAGTATTTAAAATACTTAGCTCTAAAAGAAAGAATGAAAAAAGCTGATAAAGTAAAGCAGGAAAGGCGAAAGGAAGAAAAGAGAGCGAGAATGGAAAAGACTAAAGAAAATGACACTGGTGAACTGAAGAATACTTTCTTAGGGTACATTAAGTCCCAGTGTATTGATAAGTTGTATAACTGGAGGACTGCTCAGGCTATGCTCTTTGGCCAGCCTCTAGTATTTGACATGGCTTATGAGAAGTACATGTCACATAGAGAAATGGAGAACACAGTGAACCAGCTAATGGAGACTGAAGGCTGGAATCGAAGAGCTGTGGATCCATTCCACCTACATTACTGTAATCTCAAAGTAGATGGTCCATATCATAAAGAATTTGCCAGGCGCTATGGAGAGGCATGGAACAACTTACTTGTGACTGTAACAGAACAGTCTCACATAGATGTCTTTCCAAGAGACAAACTCATCTACTTGACTGCTGACTCTCCGAACGTAATGAAGACGTTTGATCATGATAAAATTTATATAGTTGGATCAATGGTTGACAAGCAGATACAGACCGGAATCTCTCTTGCACATGCAAAACGCTTGAAATTGGCAACTGAACGTCTTCCACTGGAGGGTTACTTGAAATGGGAGAGTGGTGGCAAAAATCTCACATTAGACCAAATGATTCGTATTTTGTTAACTTTGAAAGACACTGGTGATTGGATGGAGGCTCTGAAATTTGTTCCAAGAAGAAAATACGAAGCTTTTACAGATACATCTATATATTCAAAGGGTAAAACTGGCATGGGGAGTAGAACAAAGGTAGTTTAATTTAGCAATAGTCAGGAAAAGTTAAAGAAGTCATTTGCAGAGAATTCCTGGAGGAAGTAAAAACAGAAAAATGGTGGGTAGCTGAAGAACCTTAAGAACAAGTTTATACTGTTGAATAGGCTAAAGTCTCATTGACTACAATGGGAATTAGATGAAACTCAAGGGCAGAAGAGTAATTAGGAAGAACTGCTGCCTGATATCTTTTTATAACCTTTATATTGCATCTATTTAAACACAAGCTTAAAAAGATTGTGAAGGTGGGGGGTGGGGATCCATACGAGGAAAAGCTATAGTAATCAAATTTACAACTTGCATCATAAGAGGGAATGTAATTAAGTGAAATAAAACTGGCAGATAAAAGTTAATTTCAAGTCTTATTGCACAACACCAAATACTGTAGTGTGCTTCATAAGTTCATGGACTGAAGAAAGATAAATATAGGAATTGTAAGAGGCTAGTGGAATACAGACATAGTGGATCCACTACAAATGCCCTGAGTGAATATTTAAAGACCTCAGATTTTATCAGTTTACAATTCTAAAACAAACAAAAAACCTTGATTTGATCACTCAGTTTTATTTTATTTTGTCAGGTTTTTGGCACTTTTTTTTTTTTTTAAGATCTCACTATGATGTTGCATGATTTTTTTTCATTGAGTGTTTTGCTATTTGATGTGATGCTTGTCAGTGTAAGCATAAAACAACCTGTGTTTTTAAAATTTACTCCCCTTGTGGAAGAGACCAATATGGACCGCTGTAAGATTTTGAATAGATATTTCTAGTCCTCACAGCTTTTTGAAAATAAACACTGAAACTAGTAATATTCCTGTGGCAGAGAGTCTGTGTGTTGCTTTACTGAAAATATACAGCATATCTCAGTTACTGCTTGGGTATATCTACACTAGGAACTAACTTCAAAGTAGCCAACAGAGAGTCTGTATGCATTTTCCCTTACTTTGAAGTAGGGAGCCCAACTTCAAAGTCCTTATTCCATTCCTGGGAGTGGAGTAGTGCCCTACTATGAAGTTTAACTTCAAAGTAGGGTATGTGTAGTAGTAGTAGTAGTAGGCATCCTTCAGTCTGCATAGACTATGGATCGTGCCCTTTATAGTTTCAATTGAGGACTTCATTTACAGCATCTGCTGTGACTATGAAGACCCACACGAGAGTGACAGTCCTTGCTGCATCTCTTGCAGATGTGGTGGGTGTCTGGCAAGTCCTTAGTGTGCTTTCTGTGTGCCTGCTTCTCCTCTGCTAGCTGTCTGATCCTCATCTCGCCCTTCTGAAGGCCCTTGTGTAACCCTTGCCTCCATCTGCTGCGGTCGTCTGCTAGTTCTTCCCAGTTGTCCAGCTCAATGTCTACCTCTTTGAGGTGTCTCTTGCAGACATCTTTGTAGCGCAACTGGGGGCGTCCGGGAGGTCTTTTGCCAGAGGCTAGCTCACCATACAGGATGTCTTTTTGGAATCCTTCCATCATTCATCCTGTGGACGTGGCCAAGCCAGTGGAGCCGACGCTGCCTGAGGAGGGTGTGCATGGTTGGGATTCCAGCTTGCTCAAGGACGGCGGTGTTGGTCGCTCTGTCCTTCCATGATATTCCAAGGATGCGCCTGAGGCAGCGCAAGTGGAAGATGGACCCTGTATGCCCGCCAGGAAAAGAGGGTGAACAAGTCTCGCTGCCATAAAGGAGGGTGCTGAGGATGCAGGCTCTGTAGACTTGCATTTTGGTGTGAGTGTACAGCTTGTTATTGCACACTCTCTTGCTGGGTCTGGACAGAGTTGTTGCCACTTTTCCGATCCTCCTATTTAGCTCGGCGTCCAACAACAGGGTGTCAGTGATGGTGGACCCGAGGTAAACGAACTCGTGGACGACCTCTAACGTATAGTTGTCAATGCTGATTGATGGGGATTCAGCAACATCCTGACCGAGTACGTTTGTCTTCTTTAGGCTGATGGTAAGCCCAAACTCCTTGCACGCTTTGGAGAACAGATCCAGCAGTTTTTGAAGCTGGTCTTCTGTGTGAGACACTACAGCAGCATCGTCTGCGAACAGCATGTCTCTGATGAGGACTTCCCGCACCTTAGACTTAGCTTTCAGCCTTGCAAGGTTAAACAGTTTCCCATCAGATCTTGTGTTAGGGTATGTGTAGACACTCAACTTTGAAGTTGCTTATGTCGAAGTTGTACTTGGAAGTAAGCAACTTGGAAGTTTATTTTTGTAATGTAGACACAGTCATTAAGTTTAAAACAACTGATTTGCAGTGGAAATTACTGTGTAATTTGCTGATTAGCTGTATTTCCCACCTGTGGTCTTTTAAATATTACTGTTCTAGTTACCCTCTGCCTAACAGCAGAGAGAATGGAACAAATTCTCTATCTTACTTACAGACACTTTAAAAGAAATATTACATATTGAATGGAGGAACAAAGTATACATTTTACACACAAGACTAATGTCAGGCCTGTTTACCTTCATATTTTAAACACAGTATCGTGGGAGATAGGACTGAAAAAATATTGCTAATCAAAAGTGTAATGAATTTCATCAGTTCCAACACAAATTAGACTCTAGCTTCCTTTTGAGAAGTTACTGAGTGTGGAAGCCAGGAAGGGCCATAAATGTTGCAATAAGGAGCACTGTGGTTCCCACCTGAGGGACCTGAAAATTACAAACAAGACAAATTCCCCAAAGCTTTAAGAACCTACGCTTCCTAGACAATGAATGGGAGGAGTGGGCAGAAGCCTAATCTAGCAAAAATACGGTGAGTAGTATGGTGTATAATCCCCTCTCCGCTGTGAGAGGTGCCTGTGTCAGCTTAGGAATCCACAAGCAGTAACTGAGGTGTGGGAGGTAGTGAAACTTCTTGAGGGAATGAGTTAGACCAATGGTATCTCAAAGGAAGACACCTGCTTGCTACATGTCCCTTCCCACTGCAGCCAGGCACCCTACCCTGCTGCTGCCCTCAGTGACTCACCAGAGCAGAGCTGTCCAGCTCCAAGCTGTGCGACCCTGAGTGCTGGGGAGGTGGCACCGGGAGCTCATGCAGTGGTTGGCTGGATGCTACAGGGCTGGCTTGGGGGCCACGAGGAGGGGCAGCTCCTTGGGTGCCATGCCACACGGCTCTCAGGCCTGTGCAGCTTGGGGCTGGGCAGCTCCAGTGGTCCAGTGCCCAAGGAGCCCCCCTGCCACCACCTGAGCTGTCGCACCAGCCTGCCGACCCGCATTCGCCACAATCCTAGAACACTAGGACTGGAAGGGACCTCGAGAGGCCACCGAGTCCAGCCCCCTGCCCCAATGGCAGGACTAAGTACTATCTAAACCATCCCTGATAGACATCTATCTAACCTGTTCTTATATATGGCCAGCGATGGAGATTCCACAACCTCTATTGGCAATTTATTCCACTGTTTGACTGCCCTGACAGTTAGGAACTTTTTCCTAACGTCCAACCTAAACCTCCCTTGCTGCAGTTTAAGCCCATTGCCTCTTGTTCGATCCTCAGAGGCCAAGAAGAAAACGTTTTCTCCTTCCTCCTTATGACTCCCTTTTAGATACCTGAAAACTGCTATCATGTCTCCCCTCAATCTTCTCTTTTCCAAACTAAACAAGCCCAATTCTTTCAACCTTTTTTCATAGGTCACATTCTCTAGACCTTTAATAATTCTTGTCGCTCTTTTCTGGACCCTCTCTAGTTTCTCCACATCTTTTCTGAACTGTGGTGCCCAGAACTGGACACAATATTCCAGCTGAGGCCTAACCAGCACAGAGTAGAGCAGAAGAATGACTTCTCGTGTCTTGTTCACAACACACCTGTTAATGCATCCCAGAATCACATTTGCTTTTTTTGCAAGAGCATCACACTGTTGACTCATATTTAGCTTGTGGTCCACTATAATCCCTAGATCCCTTTCTGCTGTAGTCGTTCCTAGACAGTCTCTCCACATTGTGTATGTGTGAAACTGATTGTTCCTTCCCAAGTGGAGCATTTTGCATTTGTCCTAATTAAACTTCATTCTGTTTACCTCAGACCATTTCTCCAATTTATCCAGATCATTGTGAATTATGATCCTATCCTCCAAAGCAGTTGCAACCCCTCCCAACTTGGTATCATCTGCAAACTTAATAAGCTTACTTTCTATGCCAATATCTAAATCAGTGATGAAGACATTGAACAGAACTGGTCCTAACACAGACCTCTGTGGAACCCCACTTGTTATACTTTTCCAGCAGGATTGAGAACCATTAAGAACTACTCTCTGGGTACGGTTATCCAGCCAGTTATGCACCCACCTTATAGTAGCCTCATCTAAATTGTATTTGCCTAGTTTTTTGATAAGAATATCATGAGAGACCATATCAAATGCTTTACTAAAGTCTAGGTATACCACATCTACTGCTTCTCCCCTATCCACAAGGCTCATTATCCTATCAAAGAAAGCTATCAGATTAGTTTGACAAGATTTATTCTTTACAAACCCATGCTGGCTGTTTCCTATTACCTTACCACCTTCCGAGTGCTTGCAGGTGATTTCTTTAATTACCTGCTCCATTATCTTTCCTGGCACTGAAGTTAAGCTGACTGGGCTGTAGTTTCCTGGATTATTGTTATTCCCTTTTTTATAGATGGGCACTATATTTGCCCTTTTCCAGTCTTCTGGAATCTCTCCTGTCTCCCATGATTTTCCAAAGATGATAGATAAATGCTCAGATACCTCCTCTATCAGCTCCTTGAGTATTCTAGGGTGCATTTAATCAGGCCCTGGTGACTTGCAGACATCTAATTTTCCTAAGTTGTTTTTAACTTGCTCTTTTTTTAATTTCATCTTCTAACCCTACCCCTTTCCCACTAGCATTCACTATGTTGGGCATTCCTTCATCAGACTTCTCAGTGAAGACCGAAACAAAGAAGTCATTAAGCATCTCTGCCATTTCCAAGTTCCCTGTTACTGTTTCTCCCTCCTCACTGAGCAATGGCCCTACCCTGTCCCTGGTCTTCCTCTTGTTTCTAATATATTCATAAAAAGCCTTCTTGTTTCCCTTTATGCCTGTAGCTAGTTTGAGCTCATTTGTGCTTTAGCCTTTCTAATCTTTCTCCTGCATTCTTGTGTTGTTTGCCTATATTCATCCTTTGTAATTTTTCCTTGTTTCCATTTTGTTATACAATTCCTTTTTTATTTTGAGATCATCCAAGATCTCCTGGTTCAGCCAAGGCGGTCTTTTTCCATATTTTCTATCTTTCCTATACAGAGGGATAGCTTGCTTTTGGGCCCTTAATAATGTCCCTTTGAAAAACTGCCAACTCTCCTCAGCTGTTTTTCCCCTGTTTTTCCCTGTTCACATATGGTGAATGGGGAGCATATTGGACACAGTGGAGGTAGACAGATACCTTGCTCCACATAAACCTGCTGCTCGTGGTAAACCAATATTTGGATCGCTCAGCTGAGTTATGCAAAATCAAGATTCACAGAAAGGCAAACTGGTTGAGGTAATATGAAGACTGTAATATTCTGAGACCATTGTAGTTCAGTTGTTCCTATTTGCTACTGCTTATAACAGCATGTTCTTGTCTGTCATTAGTACCAGGGATTGATGCTGGACCATTGGGTAGTAAAGTGGCCAGCTCTTCCTGTCTGTCTAGCTGTAGGGCTCCCCTCTTTTGGGCCTCAAAGGTTAAGCACCAAATGTGCTTTTTTGTGACCGGGTGCTTGTGAACAGGAGGGAGTTTTGAGAGGCTCTCCTGGAGGAGGAGAAGGAAGGAGCAAACTAAAGCACCTTGGGGTAAGTGGCTTCTTGTGTTTGGGGGTTCTGGGCTTGTGTTTGTTTGGAGTTTGGAGTGCTGAGCTGAGTGTTTGTTTGAAAGGCCGTGTGCTCAGGCGGGCAGTTGGAAGCTGTGCGTCTTGATTAGGTTTGAATTGAAACACCGTGTGCTGATTGGCTGAGCTGTAAGCAGAGGGAGGAGCTATCAGGGAGGCCGAACACTTAAAGCCTGCTAGTAAGCGACCAGAGAGCTTTGCGAGTGGGTGCTTGCAAACAGGAGGGAGTTTGGAGGGGGAGCTTGGAGGGAGCCAGTGACTTCTATTGCCCTTAAACTTATATCCTTTATAACAACCTCTATCTGAAACATTTAATTAAACCCTTATATATAATTAGAGTAGGAAATGGAGGCAGAAGCTCAGCAGCAGAGTGGGAGCTATCCTGTTTATTGTGTTGAGTGCAGTATGTATGACTACCTACCCTGTGGGCGGGTGGCGTATGTGTGCGCTCGATGCAAGGAGCTCCTGGCCCTCAGAGACCAAGTGCATGCTTTGGAGGCCAGGGTGGCTGAACTGGAGGAGCTAAGGAAGGCAGAGGTGTTTGTTGATGAGACTTTCCGGGACATAGAAGGGCTGTCCTATCTCCAATCTGACAGTCCTGATGCTGTTACGGAGGAAGAAGGGCTCAGGGAAGGAGAGCAGTCAATGGGAGCACAGGGAAACCATCCCATAGTTGGGACCTTCCTTCCAGAGGGTGCTATGGTATCCTCTCGCGCCGAGGATACTTCTCCGGGGGAGGGAGCACCAGCTGTTAGGAAGAAGAAGGTTTTAGTAGTGGGGGATTCGATCATTAGAAATATAGATAGTTGGGTTTGTGATGACCGGGAGAACCGTATGGTGACTTGCCTGCCTGGTGCGAAGGTTGCGGATCTCTCGAGGCATTTAGACAGACTTATGGGCAGTGCTGGGGAGGAGCCGGAGGTCGTGGTACATGTTGGTACCAACGACATAGGGAAGGGTAGAAGAGATGTTCTGGAGGCCAAATTTAGGTTACTAGGAAAGAGACTGAAATCCAGAACATCTATGGTGGCATTCTCTGAAATGCTTCCAGTTCCACGCGCAGGGCCAGATAGACAGGCAGAACTTCAGAGTCTCAATGTGTGGATGAGACGATGGTGTAGGGAAGAGGGGTGTAGATTTATTAGGAACTGGGGACACTTTTGGGGTAGGGGGGAGCCTATACAGGAATGATGGGCTCCACCTAAATCAAGGTGGATCCAGACTGCTGGCATTAAACATTAAAAAGGTCGTAGAGCAGTTTTTAAACTAAGAGGTGGGGGAAAGCCGATTGGTGCGGGGGAGCACATGGACCGGACGGAGACTTCTCTTACACAAGGCTCCATAGATAGGGATGCCCTAGAAGTTAGTCAGATAGGGAACGTGGGAAATAATATATGGGCAAGATCAGATGTGAAACAATCACATATAAAAATATCCAAGGCGTCTGTGAAAGGCGGACATATAAATAGTGGTAGTTTTTTAAAGTGCTTTTACACAAATGCTAGGAGTCTGTCTAATAAGATGGGTGAACTGGAGTACCTCATATCAAAGGAGGAAGTTGACATAATAGGCATCACAGAAACATGGTGGAATGAGGACAATCAGTGGGACACTATCATACAGGGATATAAATTATATCGGAAAGACAGAACAGGTCGTGCGGGTGGCGGAGTGGTACTATATGTGAAGGATAATATAGAATCAAATGAAACAAAAATCCTAAAGGAATCAAAATGTTCCGTAGAATCATTATGGATAACAATTCATTCCTCTAACATGAATATGGCATGAGGATTATATTACCGACCACCTAACCAGGACAGTGATAGTGATGCTGAAATGTTAAGGGAGATTAAAGAGGCTATCACAATAAAAAACACAGTAATAATAGGAAATTTCAATTATCCCCATATTGATTGGGTACATGTCACCTCAGGATGGGATTCAGAGATTAAATTTCTTGATGCCTTAAATGAGTGCTTCTTGGAGCAGCTAGTAGAGGAACCCACAAGGGGAGAGTCAATTCTCGATCTAGTCCTGACTGGAACGCAGGATCTGGTCCAAGAGGTAACTGTTACTGGACCGCTTGGAAATAGTGACCACAATATAATAACTTTTAATATTCCTGTGTTGGGAAGAACACCGCAACGGTCAAACACTCTGGCATTTAATTTCAAAAAGGGGAATTACACTAAAATGAGGAAGCTAGTTAAACAGAAACTAACAGGTAGAGTAACTAAACTAAAATCCCTGGAAGCTGCATGGAAACTGTTTAAAGACACCATACTAGAGGCCCAACTTAAATGTATACCCCAAATAAAAAAACACACTAAGAGACCTAACAAAGAACCACCATGGCTTAACAGCCATGTTAAAAAGGCAGTGAGAGAGAAAAGGGCAGCTTTTAAAAAGCGGAAGTCAAATCCTAGTGAGGAAAATAGGAAGGAACATAAACACTCCCAAATTGGCTGTGTCTACACGTGCCCCAAACTTCGAAATGGCCATGCAAATGACCATTTCGAAGTTTACTAATGAAGCGCTGACATGCATATTCAGCGCTTCATTAGCATGCGGGCGGCAGCGGCGCTTCGAAATTGACGAGCCTTGCCGCCGCGCGGCGCGGCCAGACGGGGCTCCTTTTCGAAAGGACGCCACCTTCTTCGAAGTCCCCTTATTCCCATGAGCTCATGAGCCCATGAGCTCATGGGAATAAGGGGACTTCGAAGAAGGTGGCGTCCTTTCGAAAAGGAGCCCCGTCTGGACGCGCCGCGCGGCGGCAAGGCTCGTCAATTTCGAAGCGCCGCTGCCGCCCGCATGCTAATGAAGCGCTGAATATGCATGTCAGCGCTTCATTAGTAAACTTCGAAATGGCCATTTGCATGGCCATTTCGAAGTTTGGGGCACGTGTAGACGTAGCCATTGTGTCATAACGTAGTAAGAAAAGCCAAAAAAGATTTTGAGGAACAGCTAGCCAAAAATTCAAAAAATGATAGTAAAATGTTTTTTAAATACATTAGAAGCAGGAAGCCCGCTAAAGAAGCAGTGGGGCCCTTGGACGATAAAGATATAAAAGGAGCGATCAAGGAAGACAGTGCCATGGCGGAGCAATGAAATGATTTCTTTGCTTCAGTCTTCACGGCTGAGGATGTTACAGAGGTTCCTAAATCTGAGCCAGCCTTTTTAGGTGACAAATCTGAGGAACTCTCCCAGATTGAAGTGACATTAGAGGAGGTTTTGGAGTTAATTGATAAGCTGAATAGTAACAAGTCTCCAGGACCAGACAGTATTCACCCAAGGGTTCTGAAAGAACTCAAATGTGAAATTGCGGAGTTATTAACAGTGGTTTGTAACCTATCCTTTAAATCCGCTTCAGTACCCAATGACTGGAAGACGGCCAATATAACGCCAATATTTAAAAAAGGCTCCAGAGGAGACCCTGGCAATTATAGACCGATAAGTCTAACATCAGTACCAGGCAAATTAGTAGAAACACTAGTAAAGAATAAAATTGCAAGGCACGTAGAAGAGCACGAATTGTTGGGCAAAAGTCAGCATGGTTTCTGCAGAGGGAAGTCGTGTCTAACTAATCCATTAGAATTCTTTGAAGGGGTTAATAAACATGCGGACAAGGGGCACCCAGTGGACATAATATACCTAGATTTCCAGAAAGCCTTTGACACGGTCCCACACCAAAGGCTTTTATGTAAATTAGGCGGTCATGGGATAGGAGGAAAGATCCTTTCATGGATCGGGAATTGGTTAAAAGACAGAAAACAAAGGGTTGGAATAAATGGTAAATTTTCACAATGGAGGGGGGTAACTAGTGGTGTTCCCCAGGGGTCAGTCCTGGGACCGATCCTGTTCAACTTGTTCATCAATGATCTAGAAAATGAGGTAAGCAGTGAGGTGGCAAAGTTTGCAGATGACACCAAGTTGTTCAGGACAGTCAAAAGCAAAAGGGATTGTGAAGAACTACAAAAAGATCTCAGCAAACTGAGTGATTGGGCAGCAAAATGGCAAATGAAATTTAATGTGGGTAAGTGTAAGGTAATGCACATTGGGGAAAAATAACCCAAATTACACGTACAACACGATGGGGTCAAATTTAGCTACGACAGATCAGGAACGGGATCTTGGAGTTATAGTGGATAGTTCTCTGAAGCCATCTATGCAGTGTGCAGCGGCAGTTAGTAAAGCAAATAGGATGTTAGCAATTATTAAAAAAGGGATAGATAATAAGACAAAAGATATCATACTCCTCACCTCAAAAAAAGATATATTGGCATTAGAAAAGGTACAGAAAAGGGTGACTAAGATGATTAGGGGTTTGGAATGGGTCCCATATGGGGAGAGGCTAGAGAGACTGGGACTTTTCAGTCTGGAAAAGAGGTGATTGAGGGGCGATATGATAGAGGTATATAAAATCATGAACGGTGTGGAGAAAGTGAACATAGAAAAATTATTTACCTTTTCCCATAATACAAGAACTAGGGGACACCAAATGAAATTGATGGCTAGTAGGTTCAAAACTAATAAAAGGAAATTTTTCTTCACACAGCTCACAGTCAACCTGTGGAACTCCTTGCCGGAGGAGGCTGTGAAGGCCAGGGCTCTATTAGGGTTTAAAAAAGAGCTCGATAAATTTTTGCAGGTTAGGTCCATAAATGGCTATGAGCCAGGGGTAAAGTATGGTGCCCTAGCCTTCAGTACAAGGGCAGGAGATAGATGGCAGGAGATAAATCACTTGATCATTGTCTTCTGTTCTCCTTCTCTGGGGCACCTGGCATTGGCCACTGTCGGCAGACGGGATACTGGGCTGGATGGACCTTTGGTCTGACCCAGTATGGCCGTTCTTATGTGGGGGTCTGATCTCAAATTCATGCTCTGTCCATTGATTTCACTGGAGTTTGGGTCAGCTTGCTCTGGAATAGAATCTAGTCAGGCCAGGCTCACTGGTGTAACTGCCTATTGCAATCTGTGGATCCAGGATCAGACTGTAGAGCCACTGCACAACTCAGCTGTAAATCCATGTGGAGAGCAGCTTCCAATCCAGGGATCTTCATGATGGTTCAGCAGGCTCCCCCTGTGATGTGTTATTGCCTGCTATTCTACCATTAACTGGAGGCACCGTGTGTGTTGCTTTCTCTCACCCACCTTCTACCCTTAAGGGGCAGAAAAAGCTATGTTGAGAGAAAATCTTATTTCCAATACAGGCTCACGTAAGGACAGAGGTCTAAAAAAAATTGCAATAAAAACTGACAAATCAAATACATAGGACTGAAAAAGAGGGTTTGGGTGGGTGGGGGGATGTTAAGTGTCTTGCCTGAGATAATTAGGAGCATCAGAGGAAGGAAAGCAGTCCTTGTAATGTGTGAGGTAATTGGTGTGTCTGTTCACATCACATTAATGTGTCGAACTTAATATGAATTCCAACTGAGAACTTTCTCATGTAATGTTTTTAAAGTTTCTTTGCTCTAAGACACAAGTTCTTAGGCCTTCAACCGAATGGCCCACTTTATTGAAGTGTTCACTGACCCGCTTATACGTATGGAGATTCCTGAACCCTTGAATGGAGTGGGCCATTCTGTTAAAGGGGTGAGAACTTGTGTGCGACACATTAGCACTTGGCGTGAGCAAAGATGACATTAGGAGGACTGCTTCACTTCCTCTGACGCTGGGAATTATCTCACGGACACAGACAGATATATCTCACACAAGACACTTCCTTCAGTTCTATGTACTTGATTTGTCCATTTTTATTACAATTTTTGGGGGACTTCTGTACTTATAAATGCCAGTTTGTCCTGGAAATGTAGATCTGAAGAAGTGGGTCTGTCCCACAAAAGCTCATCACCGAATAAATCGTTAATCTTTAAAGTGCTACATTTCTGCTGTTACTAGCTGGAGGGAGATGAAGGACATTTCTTTAACACTGGCCCTTTAACTGTCCAAGCCAGGTGGCCCCCTGATTGGTCAGGCGGCAGCCGTTCCTCGACCAATTACGCAGCGGATGATTGCCATCTTTGCTCTGTCGCGTCGCCGCGCGTGTCGGAAGTCAGCTCCTCCTGAGTCGCGGCACAACTGGCTGTCGAAGCGTAAGCGCCGGAGCCCTGAGTCACGTGACTCGCTGACCGCTTCCGCCTGGGGCGCGCCGCGCCCGGGGAGGCGCCTTGGTGAAGGAGCGGAAGGACTAAAGGAGGCTAGCGCGCATGCTTGGAGACCGGGGGGAGGCGGCGGGGGAAAATGGCGGACAGCAAAGCGGGAGCGGAGAAGGCGAAGCAGCCGCAGGCGGACGGAGGTGAACACGCAGCACCGTTCGCCCCATCCTAACCCCATTCCCGCGTGGGAGGCTCCCGGGGGGGGGGCGGGGGAGCCCTCGAGGCGCGCTCTGCCGTGTTCAGCGCCCGGCCCGGGGCCGAGTCTGAGGGCGGCCCGCGGGTGATTGGCCCCGCGATGCGAGTCGTGAACCCGCCCTGGTTGGCGGGTGTGCCCACGTCCCTTGCCCCAGCGAAGGGGGCGCGCGGGGCTGGGCGGCTCTTGGGCTGCTGCTGCAGCAGCAGCAGCGTGGGGGTGGCACCTGGGCTGGCCGGGAGCGACCCGGGACCGTCGGGCTGCGGAGGGACACCAGGGGATGGGGCCATCCTTCTTGGGTGCGGCAGGGCCGCTGCAGTACCTGCTGGAGATCCTGTCCTCAGTGCATGTGGTACACGCGTCTTTGAAAGCATGTCTTGTGGCGTAGCCCTTTGGTTTTATTTTGCTGCTTGGATCCCAGGAAAGATGGCAGTGCAGTCATTAACCCTGTGTGGTCTGCTTTTCGTGGGTTGCACACGGCAGTTAAAATATATTTAAAGTCAGTGCTGCTGTTGCTTCATTGGGAAGAGCTGTTCAGTGCGGATCTTGCTTGGGTGAATACTGTAGGGTTGGGTTTAGCTTTAGCTTTGTCACGGGATGTCAGTTTTTGTCACATTTCCTGGTTTTTGTTTTTTTTAAGTTTGTTTAGGAGATTAAGTTGCATGAACAAGTACCTATCATTTTTAACCAAATTGCCCAATGAACTTCCCTACTGTACATTTTGAGGAATTTGTATTGTAATTTCAAATGATCCGTCATCCCTCTACCTCTTAAGACTCAGATCATTTTTAAAAATAAGTTATAAGGCACCTCCTCAGTTGTTGGTAAATTATCATTTTCTTTACACACCCCTTCAGATATTATACTCTTTTTGTAGCAATTTATAAGATTTATGTAAAGTGAAAATCAGATTAATTTTATTTTAGTCTGATAGTAACATCTACTGGCATGTCATTTTTGCAGTTGGGTTAGAAAGGTACATGTTCGTCCCTCCCCAGTATTCCATCTTGTAATATTGGTATCTTTGCCAAGCGAATGGCTTCCTCTTTTTGGTTTAAACAAAACTCATTAGAGCTTCAGAGGGGGCCACTCTTTGGCAATAAAGAGAAGGCCTTAAACCAATTAGAACAGGTTCTACAACTGAGAATAAATTCAGATAGGCACATAAATAGTATGCTTTTAGTTTTTTATACAGATTGCTATAAGCACACACACTTTTGGTTTTGTTTGTTTTTGGTACTCCTTAAATCTCAGTGTTTTAGGAGACAGTACATTAGATTTTATTAATTCAGTGACTGAATAGTTTTGCAGACATGCAATCTTCAGTGGGCCACACATATCCTGTGATGTTAGAACATTATTTTAATTATAAGTGGAAGGTTGGTAAAGACTCTGGAGCTATTCTGTATTCTTTGTGTGAAGAGTTGAAGATTTCACCTGAGTACTGGAGCCTTCTAAAATTAACATAGGTGGAAAATGCTTTTATACTGATATGACTCGTAATAATCTTACGCTGGGGTTGGGAACTCTCAGCTTTTCCCTGAGGCAAGTGCTCTATCCAGTAGGCAATGCAGCAACTTGTGAAGACATAAAATTAGCATTATTGCCAGTTCTGTTTACCAGATATCAGGGTAGATAGCTTTTATGGTAACTTCAATTAAATCAAAGACTGACTGTGCTTAGAGTGTGCTTAATTTTAGAGCAAGCCCCTTTGAACTCACTGGTACTTCTGTTGTGCTTTTTTTTTTTTTAAAAGAAAAATGTGGAATGTGGTTCTCTTTGAAAAGTTGAATTATGCTGAAGTAAAATAGGGAATAGACTTATGTATGTTTTTGTGGCCCTAATGGTTCCAGAATAAGGGGCATGTATTTAATATAAAATGAGAAAATGTCACACAGCGGCAACTGACAACTCTGGATTTCTCATACTGCAACTTTCTGTGTTACATTGTTTCAGTGATTGATCAAGCAATAAGGATTAGCTTGAAACTAAACTTTTTTTTTTCTAGCAACATCTAACCTGACAACTTTGGGAATTTACTTGTCAAATCACACCTCTACTAAAAGGCATATAGAGTCAGAATAAAGCATTGCAAAGTGAATCATTCAAGTTACTAGTCAGTTGAACCACTCAGCCATATTCGCATCGTTTTCTTCCAAAAAGCATTTTTCCTTATGCTGTTTTATTCTTGCAGCTAGGTCCTGCGTTATCTTCTTGACACGTTTTTCTTTTTTTACCCAGGGAGCACATTTCTTCACAATATTCCCAGATAGGGTCTCTTTTATGCCCAGAAGTCGTGGCAGTTGTTTTTTGTTTTTTTTTTCTTGTGGGAAGAATATAGGAAGCTGTGTAATGTCTTCCCTTTTTCTTTCCTGTCCACTCCACTGTTCCTTTCTTTGCTGCTTCTGTACTTCCGTACATATTCTCTGTCTTAAGACAGTGTCTTATCTAACTGCTCTTTTGTGCTTGGCCCAGGTGTACCATCACATAAGCACAAAACAAAAACAAGCCCATGCAGCTTGTGCCTGTCTTTGCACATATTATTGTCTATTTTGCTGAAAAACAGAAATGGAAGGCCCAGAACCTTGAAGAAGCAAGAGCTGATGGTTGGGTTGGACAGATTTAGAGCTGTTGATTCATTTTTGTGAGACTTCAAGTGTATGTGTGGTGTGCTAGTCATGAGCTTTAATTATAAGTGTTATTTTTAAATGAGAAAATTTGTACTTTATTTAAAAAAAAATCGAAAACGATTTTTTTATCCAGCCTGTCATATGCACAACCTACATAGAAAAGGATGAAAACCGCTCATTTATATGTCCCTGTTGACTTGCGAGTGAGTAATTCTTCTAACTAGTTATGACCTGTAAGAGCACAGGTCTGAGCAGTTATCAAAATAGCTGTGATGCTTGTGGGAGGTAGGAAAAAAACTGCAGTATAATCTGGCTGATATTAGAAAGCAGCAAAACCTAAATGCACTCTGAGATTTAGAGAAAAAGACTAAAAAACCCACTTAAGAGCAGGTGTTAAACCTGTATCCAGACGAGTTTTTCAATGAGAAAAATTAGCTTCTGTATTTTTCTTGTTACCTACAGAAATGTAGTATTTGAAGGAAATTTCCACTGTGCTGCTTTAAACATTTTGCGGCTCTTCATGTAGTGGAGTTTCTTTAGGGAAACTCTTGTTGCTAGCAGTCTACCACTAGTCCTAAATGTAGCTAATAGAAGTAGCTTTCACACTATGTCAACAGGCTGAAGAGCTTCACACTACCTCAACAGTCTTCTGATAACTTGATATCAAGTTATGTTAAAAGTAAAGAGTATGAAGAGACTCATCTCCTCTTTATATGTAGTGTTTAGACTTCAGCTTTTGGTTATCAGTATTCCAGGTTAGCTATTAATTTAATGGTTTTTAAAGGTAACAATTTAGTTCAATAAAAGCAAATATCTAATTTTGGCAAAGCCTCCTTTTTGCTCTTTCTGAATGAATCTGATAATCTTCCTTGTTTAATAAATAAATAAATAAATAAATAAATAAAAATCATATTCCAGAAGGGCAGAACTGATACATTTCATGAAACATTACTTCTAGGCCTTCTTCCATAGATGCACTATATCTCCTTATAGTGCTTGGAGTCCTAGAAATTTAGCCTTAAAATACATACGTTAGCATTTTGTAGCTTATTAGGAATGTGCTCAGAGAGCCTTACAAAGAGAAGATATCCAAAATTCAATATATCTGGGCTTTTAAAAAAAGAAATGTTAATTTCTTAAATATAATCTTGCTCAACTCAAAGTGTCTGGAGAATGCAAAATACAAAGAATGAGGGTGATAAAAGCTAGTGATTATCAGAAAGGGAAGGGCGAGAAAGAAAATAGGAGAATATGGCGGATACACAAAGAGGGAGATGTCCACAGTTTCAGAACAGAAACAAAGCTTTAAGCCTATATATATTGTCTTATTTGTCAGTTACCTGAAATGTTACAAATGAGCACTTGCGAAAGGTCTCGTGAAATGGTTGATATTCAGGTTCATTTGTAAGTTCCTTGTCTGTGAAAATTCTGTACTGTTTTGTGAACAAATTCAGAGGAAACTAATCAGTCTTGGCTAAACTTCCAATACAGGTAGCTTCTGGTTAATCTTGAAATATTAATAAAACTATAATTCAACCTAAGCCAATTCTGGCCAATCAGAGCAGTGGCATAAAGCCTCTGGGCAGCACTGCTGTTCCCTACCCCATTTCCCTGTCCGGAGAACAGCAGCGAGTGGTAGCGGCACTGCAGGGAGCCACTTCCTGCCCCCCTGTGCCTCCCCTTCTGGCGGAGCATATGGGTAAGATCCGGCCCCAGCTTGTCTGATCTGGCCCAAGAGGCTTGGGATTCAACACCCTTTACCCACAGTGGGCCGAATTCTGGGAAAGGGAGCCCTGATGCTTGGGGTCCACATGTAGGCAAGCCAAAATTCTGGCTGTGGTTCCTCACCCCTGATCTATTGGCAATATAGCATATTCCAATGGCAGTTTTGCTTTTCTGCTTGAAACATTTTTGCCTAATATAGGGTGCTCTATCTCAAGCTACCGTTTTCTAAAATTAGGAATGAAAACTTTGGTTGATTATATGAAAGACTAGTTTGGATGTAGGGTTGCTTTAAGGCTCATTTAGAAAAATTGTCCTGTAATAGTCTTCAGAAATCTCAGCTGGAATACACCAGCATTAGAAGTACCAAACATTGATGTCAAGTAATTTTTTTCAAGTGTTCTTCCTCTGGATTCTGTCTCCCTTATCTGTAAATTTATCCTGTCTTTTCGCTCCTGCCCTCATCTGTGTCACTTTTATTTCTCTCTTCCTAGGTCAAGTTGGAGAGCAGCAGAGGCTAATGTCACTTATGCATAGTGAACCTAATTAGCGTTGAGTTCTTAGTCAAGTTCACTGTCTGATATGCTCTCAAGGGTAAATGATTGATCTAAGTTGGATGTGTCTTGTGGTTTTTGGTTTTGCCTGCTGAAACAGTGAGCTAAGCATATAGTTTGTTGCCTGGAGAGCAAAAATAGACAAACAGTTTGTATGACCTGGCAAATATGGCTGGAAACTTATACGTAGATGGGGGATGAAGATGGGCAGAGAGGACACCACGCATCAGCTCTTAGGAAAGCTAGTAGGGCGGTATTGTGGAGGTATCGTGTGTAGGGACTGAAGATGAATGCCATTTAAAGACTTGTTTCGTGCTAAACTAGAATGTTGCATTTCCTTTTGTAGATTGCCCTGTTTCCTTATTTCTTCTCATTCTCCAGATGTTTTTCTTTCCCCTAAGTCTACAGTCTTTATAATCATACGCAGTTTTGAGCTGCTGTTTTTTCCACATGGTTGCTAACGGTTGCTAGTGAGCAGTATAAGGCAGTCTCTTTGCTCAGGATATGAATTTGATGTCTCCATGGTGTTCCTGTGCCCTGGTTTCTCTTGTAGCAAGGGACCTAGTTCAGTCCAAAGTTAGTGTTCTAAGGCCAGTAGTATAATCTCACTTCTTTTCTGTTCATTCTCCATCAGTTTCTCTCTTTGTCTTGCAGCAGTAAAAGAACAGGCTCTGCTTTGTGTGTACTGCTTCCTGAGCTCCAGGAGCATAATCTGGTGATGATTTTTTTTCACTTGGTGCAGCTGAGGGAGCTTTTACGAGCACAGATATGTGATGTCAGTGTTTGTCTGCATGAATCAGGAAGAGGGCATTTCTCATCACTTTGTGCAAACTCAGGGAAGATGACCACTTTGCTTCAGTTAGCTCTTCTGGTGCTAATTGCCCCCATAGTCTGAAGAGGGGATCTTTGTTATAAGTCCAGGTTATGTTCCTAAATAATATAAATGACAAATAATAGTGAAATGACTTATAAAGGGGAATTAATATCCATAAGGAATAATGTAGTCTCCATGCAATGCACAAAGTGTACACGTGTGATACATATAATGTACCTATAACCCCCAAAAACAATAAATAGAAGTATAATAGAAATAAATAAATAGAAAAATGAGAGATGGGAAAAATTGAAAAAGATAAGCCAGCTCCGTACTGGCTCCCCACCTGTCCCTGCAGTTCCCCACCAGGCCCCTGGCTATCTGCCAGCTGCCCCCTGACTCCCGCCAGCTCCTTGCAGCTCCCCACTGGTCTCCCATTACTTCAGGGCTCACTTCCAGGACCCCTGCACTACAGCGCCTTCCACATGGCCACGACAAACGTCCACTATGTTCTTGGCTTTTGTCTCTCATCCCCTAAACAACATAAGAGCAGATCAGTGCAACTTGCAGTGAATCTGCTTTCCTGAATTAACGATTTAAAAACGACTTACAGCAAAGTGACTTATAACGAGGACCCCGTACCTGTTAGTTGTGTTGAACTGAGGGCTGTGGACAAGCAGTGACTATAAATTAGGTTGAAGCTACCAGTCTCAACTACTTGTATGGTCTTAATGATCAGCTAGAGGAACCTATAGACTGACATGGGCGTTTTTTAATGTAAATAAGTCTAATGCATTATCTAATCTTAAATTGTGTGCACTATGTTTAAAACTGGAACGCCAAATGTGAAACGTTAAATTGTGCAACCTAGGCTATTGAAGACTTTATAAAATGAAATGCAACTCTCTCCATATATTTAGTCACATATATTAATAGTCAGCTGAAGCTTTGTTTTTTCATACTTCTGTGTGTACAAAGATTTTTTTATACTGTATTAGTTAAGTGTTTGCAGTTTCTTGCACTGTTTCTCTCTATGTGCTGCATGTGCAGCAGTGGAAGAGACTGCTGGCACTCTAAGTACCCTACCAATAACAATGCTTTATGAGGTTGCTGTGCCCAACAGTCTGCTCAGTAAAAGTAGCTCATCTTGGTAAGTTGTTTCGACTTCACCAGGACCTGAAGAAGAGGCAGAAAAACCTGTGAAAACTAAGACTGTTTCTTCCAGTAATGGAGGGGAAAGTTCGAGTCGCAGCGCAGAGAAACGGGTAGCTGATGAAGAAGCTGAAGATTTCACCACAAAGCCCGCTCCTGCCAAAATGTCCAAGTTTGGATTTGCCATAGGCAGTCAGACAACAAAGAAAGCATCTGCAATATCCATCAAACTTGGAGCAAATGTAAGTTGTTTGAGTATTTTGACTTATTTTGAAGTAAAACATAAGACCTAGCGAGTATTCTATTCCTGAGGCACTGACTTGGAGAAAAAAACTAATGAAATGTAATATGGATTGGTTAAGTATATATTGATATGGGGGAAGTGTTGTTATGCCTATCCTTATGTTCTAGTAAGTATTTGAAGGGTACAACACCAAGGAGAGTTGTGTATAATTGGCTGAGAAAGCAAGAGAAGTGGGACAAAATTAACCATAAATTGTCCTTGCATGCTCTTGTTATCTGAGCCTAGAATAGCTTCTGGTGGGGAGTGCTAGAAAACTCACATTCTTAGGACACTTCTGACTACTACACTGGACAAAGCACTATGTCTTGCACTGGCACATGTGGGTGGGCTAGTAATTCTTTGTGTTCTTTAACTTCCAAGGTATTATTTTTGCATTGGAAAAATATCTTTCACCTTTACTTCTTCCTTCAGAAGGCCAGTTAGTTTAATTAAATAAAGCTGTCAAAGAGGATTTGTATAAAAGTTATTGGTACGTAGTCACTGCTGAGATCAGTATCTGCAGAATGTGTAGGAAGAGGGGCTTATTGCCAGACTGCGTTTCCACGAGTTTTTAATCTTTCCTCTGTTGTCCAGGTCAGATTTGATAATGCCTGCATGTTTATATGGATGAATTAAATTGAAGCAGTTTCTAGTTATCAGTCAGATGGATTTACCCATTGACTAACCTGCTTCATTGTTCACTATTCTGGGACGGGCAAGCATCTGCTTGTTTACTTAATGTAATTTTATACAGTTCTTAGATACCTTAGGGAAATGTGCATTATAGGCTCAGCTCAGCGTCTATTCCTGAAGACCTCTGTAATGTCTGCATTGTGCAAACCAACAGAAGGTAAAAAGATTGCTCAGTGGGATGTTTTTCCAAGGCATTTTACTTTTAAAAAAAAAAAAATTAGAACATGTACAATAAGGTTAACTCAGTCCTTGAAAAGTAGACACAGATGACTTTTGAGCCGCTAGCAAGTTCAAGTGAATTGTAGCATTTCTAGCTCGTTAATTTTAGTGTCTGTGTTTACTAAATCTTACAACTAGTTTTGGATCCAAATGTGGTGCAGTTGATCCCTGGCCTCTGCTAGTGGTTTGTGCTGATAGCTCTGGGGAAGGTGAAGTTCTTTCCAAGTAGGATAATGCATAAATGCGAAGGCATCTACACACTGAACCTAATCTTGTACCTCCCCCAATATCTGCTTCTGTTTGTGACCACAGAGTGTAAATGAATGCATAATATCACCATCAGACTACAGAAGTGAGCATGCACTAGAGCAGGATATTACTGTGTAAATCAGTTATTACCAGCATATTAAACTTTTTCATCTTATTTTCCTTTGGTGTCATTTTGATTCCTCTTGCATTATATGCCCTACTTTAGCTCAGATTTTGATGGCTTGATATGCTATGGATACGGGAAATTGTCTGTTGGGCAGTGTAGTAATCTTTTTGTTTAAAATTTGACTTTTGTCAACCAAGACCCCCATGTGAAAGTCTGGTGCTGCATTCTGCTTCTGAATTGAATTCTAAACAGCAATTGATTGTTCAGTCAAGAAAAAATATTAAGAACTATTAAAGTGCAGAAAAACAAACATATACCACCTCCCAGGGTCAACAGATGAAATACTCCAGTGTGGCCTTGGGAATAAAGAACAGATGTGGATGTGACCAGAGTGGGTGTTTTTACAGAGTTGCCAAAAAGCTGCTCAGATTCTGATGTAATTTCCCAGCTCAGGCACCAGTGGCCCTATGCTCCTGCAATGTGCATGCTTACAAGAAACTAATATTTGCTTGAAGGGAATTTGTGAAACCTAGGAGGATTGGGCTAGTTCATCAGAAAACATCTTGCCCACATGATTAGATGTTCCCATGACCTACTACTGGAAAACTGTTTTGACTTCTACTTTAGCCAGTTAGAAATCAACTTATGTACAATTTTTAAAAACATTCTTCAATTTCAGTGAAGATGTTTGAATGAATTCCATTTTTAAAATGTCTTTTGAATGGTTAAATGGATCCTAATCAAGTAAGCAGACTTGTATCATTTCATTTGATATGTTTTCAATCTTTCAGAAACCGAAAGAGCCTGCTCCCACCCTTGCTCCAAAAACTCTTTCTGTAGCAGCAGTTTTCAATGAAGATGATGATGTAAGTAAATACCACCTGAAGACTTCATTCACTAAAGAGGGAATAAGTAGTGCTGATTAGAGTTACGGTGTGAGTTAGGTGCTCTGTGAGCTTCTCCACAAAAATGCCAGTGTACTAGAATTTAAAACATTATTCTTCGTAACTGCGTGTTACTATTATATGGGTGTGATGATTGCTTTGTCATGTTAGGCATGTTTGCAGTGTCCCTATAAACAAAATTCAACCTTTAGATTTAATAATGGAATTTATGGTTGAATTTTTCTCTTTATTATTACAGATAAATACAAGCTGTATGCTTAAGGGAAACACTGGATCAGATTTAAGTGTGTTGAATTTGCAAATTAATTTCAATTCATATATCTCCGTTTGTAATCTTGTGGTAAAACCCTTTTCTAGAAGAATGGCTACTTTTAAATTGATTATTGAATGTCCTAGGAGGTAAAAATGGTTTCCCTATAGGTTTATGTGTGGTGGAATTCATTTGCAAATTTGACACATTCAAATTAGGCCTTAACAGAGATCTCAATTATCTTATGCAATACAAGGGCAGGAACAGCACACATCATACATAACTTAGGCTAGGTCTGTACTACTGCTGAAGATCAACCCGGTCAGGGTCAGTCTTCAGGGGGTTTGGTTTGGTTTTGCACATGCAGAGTTCACCTCAGAACTCCTCAAGGAAGGTCCATGGGAGAAACAGTCCCATTGACCTTCCTTGTAAACAGACATTAAAATCGACCAATGAAGTTGATTTTTGGCTATGCAATTAGTATAGCTGAAATTGCGTGTCCATGGTTCACTGCTATATCTAGTGTAGACATAGTCTTAATGTGCATTGTTTGTTGGTCCTACTAGTGACTGGTAGCACCTTTTTTTTTTTTTTTTCCTCTTTACTTCCTTTCCCCCCTCCTCCCCTGAGCTGTATAAACCCCGGATTCTAATTGTCACTTCTAGTCCAATAATCTGAGGAAGTGGGTCATCCATTTGAAGACCAGCAGCAGTCAAAAAAGCAAAGTGTTGGGAATCATTAATAAAGGGATAGAAAAAGACAGAATATTTGGCTCTTTATAAATCTCTGGTATGCCCACATCTTGAATACTGAATGCAAGTCTGGTCACCCCCATCTCCAAAGTGATACTGGAATTGGAAAAAGCTCAGAAAAGGAAACAAAAATTATTAGGGTTATGAAATGGCTTCTTTATGAGGAGTGATTTATCAAAGTGGATCTTTTCAGCTTGGAAAAGATGACTTGGCGGTGGGGGAGATATGATAGAGGTCTATCATCAAAATGATGAGTGGTATGGAGAAAGAAAATAAGTGTGTTATGACAAGGAATAAATAACAAGATCTAGGGGGCCACCAAGTGAAATTAAGAGGTAGTAGGCTTAAAACAAACTAATGGAAGTATTTTTGCACCAAACAGTAGATTATGTGAACGTCAAGGCTATAACTATGTTAAGCCTACAGAGGGGACCTTACTAAATGTTAAAAGGTTAAGAGAGAGCTGCTGGGGGATTACACGATGGTATTAGGACATGCTGATGTGCCCAGCAAATTTGCCATCAAGGACAAATGGTGTAAGGTGATCAACTCATGGTGCCAAAATGTAACCACTGGTTTGTACGGAGTTGTACTGCATATTTGCTGGCATTTTACTGAATCTGAGCATCAGTGTTCCCTACAGTATTAATGTATTTATCACAGGTAGTTTTCTTTACTCTTCATGGCTTTACAGACTGAACACACTCTGGCTATGTCTACACTAGTACCGTCTATTGACAGAGTTGTGTCAATAGAAACTCTGTTGGCAAAGTGCATGTACACACAAAAGCAGATCGACGGAGCAGCCAGACTGCTCAGTCCTCTGACAGAATGGCTGACTGGAAGCTCTGCAAACAGGCTGCCTGGTGAACTGGAAGCCCTCTCTTTCAACAGAAGTGTCTACACTGCACTTCTGTTGACAGAACTCTATTGACAGAAGCATTATTCCTCGCATTTTCAAGGGATAACACACTGTCAAGACAAATACAGAGTTCTGTCAAGACCCTGTCCACAGAACACTGTGTGTGGACGCTCCCTGAGTTATGTCAATTGAAGGCCGCCCCGTCTGTCGACAAAACTCTCTAGTGTAGACACAGCCTGTGTACTTTAACACATCTTACTTTCCAGAGGAAGGTCGCGCCACTTTGTCTCTGAACATTAAACATGTTTTTCTTCTCTGTTGATAACCTAATATTCATGTTCTCTCTGTAACTAGAGTGAACCAGAAGAAATGCCTCCAGAAGCAAAGATGCGCATGAAGAATATCGGAAGGTAAATCATCTTTAACCTCATTATTCCAAAGGAGGTGGTGGTGGGAGAGGAGATGGTTATGTAGGGAAGGATGGACTTTCTGCAACTCAGATTGTCTTGCCAATGGTCCAGAAATGTATGAAGGGTGAACAGGATAGCGTAACTTCACTGTAATTTTCTTCCGAAAAGAGACGTTACAAACTGGAATTTCTCACATTTCACCCATGGCTAAAAGCAGGACTGCAGATGTGCATCAATTTAAATGCCCTTTTAGTTTTGCCAGAATGGAATGAGAGAGGTCCTACTTCTTCCTCACTTAGGATGGAAATTTAGGTGCAGCTTCTGGATGTTACTAGAACAAGAAGCAAATATCTGTGCTTCCTGTTTTTTTTACTTTTGAACTCATTTTTCCCGGTCCTAAATTGTCTGGTTTTACCCTTCACAGTACAGTAAGTCCCTAGTTTACCTGGATCTGAGTTACATGGATCCATAGAGGTCTCGGAGTACGCGAATCCAGAGTACACAACTGCACTCTTACGCAGCTGACCCCTGATTCATACAGTAATCACCCACTTTACACAGTATCACCTTGCACAAACATTGTTTTAACATGAGTTTCACACAATGTGAGGTGGCTGGGCTCTCAGCCTGCCTGGCTTCCTGCAGCAGCAGGCAGCTAAGCAGGCTAAGAGCCCCATTTCCCTGCTTCCCAGAGCAGTGCCGCTTGACAGCGGCACCAGTTCAACCCCGTTTAACCTTCCCCGCTGTCTCAATACCTCCAACTCCCCTGCCTCTGTGGCCCCAGCTCGCCTCCCTGCCCGACCCCCGCACCCTAGCTCATCTCCTCCAGTAAGGAGCTCTAGCCACATGCCTGGGACTCCCTTCCAACACCCACGGGCCTACCTCCAACCGCCATGGCCCAGCCCCCACGGACCTGGATCCAAACTCATGTGGCTGGCTCAGTGCACACAGGGCTCCAAACCTCCCACCCCAGTGCACCCCCATTCAGCCCCTCCCCCCTATGGCTGCAGCTCACCTCCCCCCGACCCCAGCATGTGGGGCTGCAGCTGTCAGCCACCCGGGGCAGCATGCACAGCGACTCTTAACCCCCCTGCCAGCTCAACCCACCCCTGCCCCAGTTCACCCCATTCAGTCCTTCCTCTGCCCAGCTCAAAGCTTCCCCCCCCCCAGCACATGCTGGGCTGCCAGCACACATGGGGGCTCCAGCTGTTAGCCGGTGCAGGAGGCTCTCCCCCCTCCAGCTAACCCCCCCCCCCCAGTGGCCCCAGCTCATACCCCCTGGAACACAGGGCTCCGGCTTCAACCTGCGCCCAGGGGTCTAACTCCAGCCTCCCTACCCACCACCCCTGTGGCCCCAGCTCCAACCCCCATCCCAACCACATGCCCACCCACACCCTCCTGCAGCCCTAATCCACCCCAGGCTTAACCCCCCTGCTCCCTCCCAGGGCTCCAGCGCCCGCCCCGCCCCCCAAGCCTTCCCCGATTTAGTGGTTTTCAATTTACATTGTGACCTTCAGAATGAATTAACAGTGTAAGTTGGGGACTTACTGAATGTATTCCCACCTGGGGTAGTCTGTACATGACTTGAACTCTTTTCACATGGAGAAAGGGGTTTGTGTTGAACCTGAGGGTTTTTTTTCAGATATAGCCTCATAAGAATTAGTTTGGTATGCTATAGTTAAGACTCCTGCATAACACATTTTCTGCTTATAGGGAGGAGTTAAGTAACTCTTAGAATAATATGCGTTTATAATGTTTTGTTAGACTTGTGTATTTTTCTGCCTACAGCAACTTTGAGAGTGAGTGAGGGCCAAGTTAGGCTTCAGTATAAATATTAGGGACGACTTGAGTTGCACCTTCAGATGAGGACTGAGTTTGAGATTCAGACTTCTAAAGTGGTTTAACATTATTTAAGGATGTTTGAGGTGTACTATTGAAAAATGCATAATTGACAGGCCTGGATCCTGTGTGTGTGTGGTTTTTTGTTTTTTGTTTTAAATTCATCCTTAGGTGACAACCCCCCACTCCCCCATATTTCACAGTGTAGCTTATACCTCCCTGTACCTTTTCCTCCCTGGTTTGGTGTGTCAGGCTGCTTTTGGAGGGGTCAGTTCTGGGTACAGCTCACAACATTGCTACTTGTGGTGACTGACATCTTTACACTGGAAACCAAACTGAGAGCTAAACTAATTTCTTGTAAGCCCCTGAAAAGTGATTCCATCACTTGTAATTTTTCGTCATGCCTGGTACACGGTGGATGTGAAATAGCAAAGTAAAGCTGAAAAACTCAAGTCTCATATCCAGTTCTCCTTACTAGTTGTTTTATTAACTAATGTCCACATCTAACTTTCTTTCAGAGATACACCAACCTCAGCAGGACCAAATTCTTTCAACAAAGGAAAACATGGGTTTTCTGATAACCAGAAGCTATGGGAACGGAACATAAAATCTCATCTTGGAAATGTCCCTGAGGATGACTAAACATCTGTTGAGATTTGGGCAATGGGGGAGGGCTGGGTGTGATATTAAAGGAACAGTTTCCTTTTTTAAGAATGTTCTGAGACTTACTTCTGGAGCCACTTTTTCTAAGGATTGAGTGGAACAATAACTGAGTTTGAAATTAGAGGTAATTTATGTTTTGTATACAGATTTCAAAGCATTTGCTAATTTTGTAGTTCTGTGTGATTAGTTCCAAAAGGTTACAAATAAAGAAAGAAATTGGAAGTGTTACTTCTTAAATTTTTTGGGGTCATGGCAACTAAAACACTAAGATGGACAAAAAAGGTTACTGTCTCTTTAATCAGGTTAATGTTGGATGTTACTGTGCTCTGGCTTCTAGCCCCCTCTTATAGCAGATTGAACATGAGGATCCTGTGGATCACTGCTGTAGAGAGGGAGCAGGGCCTTGTGCTGGAAGTGTTACTGAATTGCTAATTTCAACATAAATATAGTCAGTAGAAATCTTAACAGCCCAAGTTCCCCTCTGGTCACTTTTTTGTTCTTCACAAAGTGGGGATGGTGTTGCTCTGAGTGGCTATGGTAGCTTTAGCGCTAAGCTTCCTTTGAAAAACTTTATATAAAGTGTGTGATAGTCTGTGGTCTAGACAGCTCATCCGAAGGAAGGGGTCTTAACCATATACTAAATATGGTCTCTAAAAATATTTACTATAAAGGTAAATCAGTATTTCCAGTGTGCTCCTCCATCAGTAGTATAAGTAGTTTTGTTAGTATTTCCTTGTGAATTAAATGACCAAGCCCATACTAAAGTGATTATATTGAAAAGCCACCACCAAAAAGATGAAATACGTAATGTATTTAAACGTTATTTGGTTTAAATATCTTCCTTTATTATGCCTAAAAGTAATGTAAGCCACACCAAAAATTCAGTAACAATGTTTGTACTTCTAAGTGTAAGAAGCACGTCCATTATTTTGACATTTCTGAATATTCTAAATTCTAAAATGTTGGTGGCTTCGAAGAACATCGAGTTTAAAATATATTTTGTTGCCTTCATTACTGATATTTAATAGTTCTAACAAATTTCACTTCACTAGATAGAATTAAGTTATTGCACCTGCTGTGAGCAATGACATTTATGAGCTTCATTGTCAGGATCTCACATACTACTTCAGTGCTCTAATATTAGGTTTTCAAACATGGTGGGGGTTGTCTAAATTGTTTAAACTATTTTCATTTAGATTTCAATACCTGAAACCATTTGTCTTTAAAAAAAAAAAACAAAAAAAAAATCTAAATACATGTATTGTTGGAGCCTAAATACCTGATAGTGTCTGCTAGTAGTCATCCTTCAAGTTTGCAATTGCTGGTAAACTTAGCTATTCTTCAGTATTCGTAAACAGAATCCACCTTAACTGCTTTTCCCCTCAATTGCTTTCCATATGCTCACGCTGAGTGTAGCTGGAGGAGACACTAAAGTGCATCTTTATAGGTTGTTAGAAAAGCACTGACCACTTAGACTCTTGAGTTTGTAAATTCTAAAATTTTTGTATTGTGTAGTCTTTCATTTGACATCTGATGCAATTGAATACATGTATCTTATTTTCTTTAAGCTTTGTTATAAATGTAACATAAAAAGTATACTTTTTCATAGCAAAAATTGTTTTATAAAAGTGTTTGAAGGCTGACTGTAAGGACTTCAAAAAAAAAAAAGAAAAAAAAAAAGCTTCCAAACTTCTCTTGCCTTCTACCCCTCATTGAAGTTAGGGACAAACTTGTTAACTGAAATGGAGACAAGGGGATGCTTAAATTGCACCCAGCTACTTTATCCTCTGAATAGATTTAGTTCAGTTCTACTTGTCTAGAATAATTCTCCTGCTCATGCAATGTAAACGTGCATAGAGTTGCTACATTTTTGATGATTACTTTTTGATCTGACTGGGTTAGCCTATATTTGGGGTCTTGTGTGTTGTCTTGAGAGAGTGACAGGTTTGTGTTTTTTGGGTGGTGGGGAGGGGGGCAGGAGAGGGGCTTGGGCTGGTACAATGCTATTCATGTACAAAGAATGTATATAAAATCCTGTTTCTCAGAACATGGGAAGCAAGACTCTTTGTTGATCGTTGGAAGCCTCTTTCCAGTTACACTTTATCCAAAAGCTTTTCTTCAGCACAGTTCTGCTTATCTCTGAACTTCCTTCTGCTCCTTCCTCAATTCCCACCTTCTCATTTCTCTTCACCTGTCCCTCAAACTCTTGGCATGCATAGCTCAGATTCTTACCTGGTCTGCCTTGTGGCTTACACTTAAACAAAAATGTTGCTTGTGTCCCCATTAGCGAAAGCATTGCACCATAGGCATGACTTGAGCATAGAGGATTATGATTTAGCCTTTGGGTAATAGCTCTAACTAGGAGTCCTAAAAAAAAAGCAAGGTGGTGTGTACTTCACAAGGCAAACATAACTGTACCTACTAGGATTTTCTTGTCCCTTCATACAAATGTCCCCAAATCCTTCTCTTCATGGCAGAAGTTTCTCTCCCCCAACTTGCCCTATTCTTCCTACAGGTTGCACCTCTGAAAACTGGCACTCTGGTCCAGCCATGAATGCCCCCTGGCCCAGAAGCCTAAGTGCAGAGGGGCAGAGTACCATGGCAACTCTGCAGTGTGGTGGGGTAGGAAGTGGCTGCCCAGTGGTGGTATGGGGCCAAGGTTCTGCAGCTGGGCAAGTAGTTCATCAAGTGCAGGGGCGGCTGGGATATAGCAGGGAGGGCTTAGGAGCCAGTGGCTAGGACCTCCCCTTGTCCAACAAAGTCATGTTTGGGATGTGTTGGGTCCTAACCAGCGTGGGACAAGCTTTACTGTGCTATGCTACCTCTCTGTGAAACTAACCTTTCTTGTTTTGCGATAATAGGAAGAGACAACTCTAAAGAGAGGGCTACATCCCACTGCTTTGTCTGACAGTTCGGGGCCCTTAGAGCAATCCATGAGGGGAGTGCTAGATTCAGAGAGATTTTCATTTCACAGGCAAGGCAAACCATGACATTTAATATTTTAAAGCAAACTGAAATTTACCAAAATGGACCATGAATTTGCTAGGCCCCAAGCCCTTCACTTCCCTAAGAACATAAGAATGGCCATACTGGGTCAGACCAAAGGTCCATCCAGCCCAGTATCCTGTCTGCTGACAGTGGCCAATGCCAGGTGCCCCAGAGAAGGAGAACAGAAGACAATGATCAAGTGATTTATCTCCTGCCCTTGTACTGAAGGCTAGGGCACCATGCTTTACCCCTGGCTAATAGCCATTTATGGACCTAACCTACAAAAATTTATTGAGCTCTTTTTTAAACCCAAAAAGAGTCCTGGCCTTCACAGCCTCCTCTGGCAAGGAGTTCCACAGGTTGACTGTGCGCTGTTAGTTTTGAACCTAGTACCCATCAATTTCATTTGGTGTCCCCTAGTTCTTGTATTATGGGAAAAAGTAAATAATTTTTCTATATTCACTTTCTCCACACCATTTATGATTTTATATACCTCTATCATACTGCCCCTCAATCACCTCTTTTCCAGACTGAAAAGTCCCAGTCTCTCTAGCCTCTCCCCATATGGGACCCATTCCCAAACCCCAATCATCTTAGTCACCCTTTTCTGAACCTTTTCTAATGCCAATATATCTTTTTTGAGGTGAGGAGACCATGTCTGCATGCAGTACTCAAGATGTGGGCATACCATAGTTTTATATAGGGGAAGTATGATATCTTTTGTCATCTTATCTATCCCTTTTTTAATAATTACTAACATCCTATTTGCTTTACTAACTGCCGCTGCACACTGCGTGGATGTCTTCAGAGAACTATCCACTATAACTCCAAGATCCCTTTCCTGATCTGTCGTAGTTAAATTTGACCCCATCATGATGTATGTGTAATTTGGGTTCTTTTTCCCAATGTGCATTACCTTACACTTACCCACATTAAATTTCATTTGCCATTTTGCTGCCCAATCACTCAGTTTGCTGAGATCTTTTTGTAGTTCTTCACAATCCTTTTTGGTTTTGACTGTCCTGAACAACTTGGTGTCATCTGCAAGCTTTGCCACCTCACTGCTTACCTCATCTTCTAGATCATTGATGAACAAGTTGAACAGGATCGGTCCCAGGACTGACCCCTGGGGAACACCACTAGTTACCCCCCTCCATTGTGAAAATTTACCATTTATTCCCACCCTTTGTTTTCTGTCTTTTAACCAATTCCCGATCCATGAAAGGATCTTTCCTCCTATCCCATAACTGCCTAATTTACATAAAAGCCTTTGGTGTGGGACTGTGTCAAAGGCTTTCTGGAAATCTAGGTATATTATGTCCACTGGGTGCCCCTTGTCCGCATGTTTATTAACCCCTTCAAAGAATTCTAGTAGATTAGTTAGACACAACTTCCCTCTGCAGAAACCATGCTGACTTTTGCCCAACAATTCGTGCTCTTCTATGTGCCTTGCAATTTTATTCTTTACTGGAGCAAAATTATGTAAAGAAGGGTTCTCAACTTTTGAATTATGCTCCCCCCCTACAATATATAAAAAGAGACACCCCCCCCCTTTAACAAGTTGAAATTCACATTTACTCAAATTTGGTCTAGCTAGCTGTGCTTTCCTAGAAAGACCCCTTTCATTGAAAATCCCTTATCTAGCAAATTCCTCAGCAGATAGTAGCCAGCCAACCATGTGTGAAGAACTCTCCTCCCTTCCCTAAATTCTGTAGATAGGGTTATCCTGTGGTTCATATTTGATACCACCCTTGTCATGGTGAGTGGGTTTGTGTGTTCCAGTGAACTTGAGTGTGATGCTACAGGGAATCTTGTACTCCCAGCAGGGTCACTCATGGCAGCAAGATCAAGGGGGGAGGCTCCAGACAAAGAATTATTCTAAAAGTCCTCAACAGCAGAACAGGCAGAGGATAGGAAAGGCAATGCTACAACAGCTGTAGCGGACAGGAGACTCCCATGCCCTTTGTTCTTGATGGTTAGAACACTCAGGTTCTTGTGGTGGCTGCAGTCCAACAGTCACCCCACATTAGAAGTCTGGCACAGGCTTCTTCCTCTGTACTACTCTCCTAAACTTAGGTCCTACAGCAACTGGGAAATGGCGAGGGGAGCAGGACTGTGCAATCAAAGCTTTTAGTCATGAACGAGCAGGAAGGTAGGGGATGTATGTATCAGTCATTCCGTTTCAAGTACTGAGGTGGTAGAACAATTCAGCTGCTGCATCCGTGATTGAGCAGCCCTATTTAGGATCTACTTTGCTCACCTCACATGTTGAGGGGGGCTTTAAAGGTGCCATAAAAACAGTCAACCTCAGTCCCCCTGACTGGATAACCACATCCAGTGGGTTCACCTCCATGCGGTTGAAATTGAACATTTAACGTTGGAATGTGGAATATTCAGACTACTAGACAACCCAGACAGTGAGTGACCAGAAAAAGACCTCTGGCCCTTCACATACGTGAGCTGCCATGATTGAACATCAATATCGCTGCCCTGGCAGAAGCACACAGACCAGAAGAACAGCTAAGGCGGCAGCGGAGGGTACACATTTTGTGGAAAGGAGCCCCAAAAGTAGAAAAACAAATTCATGGAATAGGATTTGCCATAAAAAACAAACTAACAAAGATTCTACATGAAGTCCCTTTTGGCACCAATGAGCATCTCATAACTCTGGTTCAGGCTTGCCAAAAACCAAACAGGCAACTGTCATCAGTGCTTACACACCAACTCCAGATATAGAAGATGTGAAGGAGAAGTTCTACATCCAACCAGAGACGGTCCTGAAAAACATACCCAAAGACGACAAAATTATTCTCTTGGGGATTTCAATGCCAGGGTCAGAAGAGACAGATCTCTGTCAGACAACCATTGGGAAAGGAGTAGTCAGCACAAGCAACTCCAATGGAGTGCTCCTCCTTACAACATGTGTGGAACATGAACTAGTCATCACAAACACCCTGTTCCACCAGAAAAACAAACTTAAGACCTCAGGGCAACATTCTTGATCAAAGCATCGGCACCTCAGACTGTTGTATATGCTTGAGATCAGTGCGATGTCCTTCTCACACGTGCAATGACCAGTGCTGATGATGACTGGACTGATCACTGCCTTATTCAATCCGCAATGGCAATGAGGATTGTCACCAAACGGAGAAGTCAGAAGAAAGACATCTGACAAAAGATCAGTGTACAGGCTTGAAGGATCCATCAGACCAAGTGACTTCCAGATAATTCTCCAAAGGAAGCTGCTAGCAGTACACCCTTGAAGATGTGGAAAAAAACAGGTGTCAATTGAAAAATGCCATCATTGGAGCTTGTGGAGAAAACACTAGCTACCAGACCAGGAAGCACCTAGTTTGATGAGAACAATGTGGGAACTGAACGCTTGATTGAGGCAAATAAGGAAGGCTTTTAGAGCCTCGCAAAGTGACATCAATTGCATGACACAAAAAGACAAGCGCATTCCAAGGTAGAAGTGCAATGTAAAACAAGGACTCTGGAAAAAGTGGTGGACTGAGAAGGCATGAGAATTTCAGCATTTCACAGACAATACAAGAGGTTTCTACAGTGCTAACAAAACTGTTTATGGACCCAGAAACCATGGAATCAAACCCTGTGATCAAAGGATGGTACCCAGCTCTTGAAAGACAATGAAGCCATTGCTTCTTGTTGGAGGGAGCACTATAATGAGCTCTTGAACCACCCCTCCACCATGGTCTTAGAATCCCTTTACCAAATCCCTCAGCAACCACCTAGCGATGATCTTGGAACACTTCCCACACTGAGTGCGGTCCAAGCTGCCATCAAAGCAATGAAATGCAACAAGTCAACTGGACTAGATGGAATGCCCACCGAAGTCTTTGAGGAAGGTGGGCCAGAGATTTACAAACAGCTCCACCTCCTGCTTGCCCAGGTCTGGATAGGGAACAGATACCACAAGATTTCAGAGACACTGATAGTTAGCCTTTCCGAGAAGGGCGACAAGTCGGACTGTGGAAACTGCCATGGCATCTACCTCCAACCAACAGCAGGGAAAAATCTTAGCTCCAATCCTTGCAAACTGACTCCTGCCACTCTCAGAAGAAATCTTCCAAGAGTCCCAGTGCGGCTTCTGACCATTCCAAGAAACAGCAGACAATCTTCAGTGCCCAGCAACTGCAAGAAAAATGTTGAGAGCGCAACCCAGTCATATATGAATTTCATCGACCTGACCAAAGCATTCAACTCAATCAGTTGTAGTGCCCTGTGGACCATCCACTCAAAGGTAGTCTTCTCCAAAACCCCAAAAAATTCATTAGCATTTTAAGGCTGCTTCACGACAACATGTCTGCCACAGTACTGAGCAACAACAGAGCCCAAAGCGTCACCTTTGAGGTCAAAATAGGTGTCAAGCAAGGCTGTGTTATTGCCCCACCACTGTTTTGTGTCTTTATTGCCATGACCCTCCACTTCATTAATGGCAAGCTTCCAGATGGTGTAAAGATTGCCTATAGAATGCTTGGGAAGCTTTTCAATCAATCACAGAAGATGGCAGACTAAAAGCAACACTTCCACGAACTCAATCATGGAGCTCCAGTATGTGGATGACAACATGGTTGTTCCTCTCTCTTGCACAGCCCTTCAGATCATCTTCAGTGCCTTTGCTGAAACATAATGAGAATCTGGGCCTCACACTGAACAACAGAAAGACCACAGTGCTCCACCAACTGGACTACTCATGCACCTTTTATTGAAGTCAATGGAGAACAGCTGGAAAAAGTGGAGCAACTCCCAGACCTTGGAAGTGATCTTTCTGCTAAAGTGAACATTGATGTGGAAATCCAGCACCATCTCAGCCATGCAAGCTCCGCTTTCACCTGCCTGAAACAAATGGTCTTCGAGAACCAGGACCCTCCTCCCAAGACTAAGCTCCTTGTATACTGTGCAGTGGTTACGCCAACACTACTATATGCATGTGAAACCTGGACAACATACAAGCATCATTTGAAGGTACTTCAACAATATCATCAATGCTGCCTCAGGAGAATCCTAAATATCTCTGGGGAGGATAGGCACATGAACACTACTAGCATCCTGGAAGAGGCGACCATGATCAGCATTGAAACCATTATCATTCATCAACAACTTTGTTGGACTGGTCACGTGGTTCGGATGGCTGATCAGCGCTTCCCAAAACAGATTGTTTTCTGAATTGGAGGAAGGACAGAGGAATGTTGGGGGGCCAGCGTAAGTGAGATAAGGACACACTGAAGACACACATGAAAGTGCAGCACCAGTGTCGACACTTGGGAGAACCTTGCCCAAGACTGTGCCCAGTGAAGAAAAGTAATCAGGGAGGAGTAGCGCAATTTGAGAAGTCCTGTCGCAGTGCAGTCGAGGACAGGCAGAGAAGAAGAGAGTCAAAAACTGCCATTTGCCTGTATTTCGCTGCAATACAGTATCTGAGGCCCTTCTGTAGTTTACAATTAAACATGAATTCTGTAGTCACAGAATAAAAAAAGCCACAAAATAATAAAATTCTGGGTTGCACTCTTTGTGAAAAGAAAGTTGTTTAAAAGAATTAATGGCAAAGATCAATTATTTAGTGACAAATAACCAGAACTGTATACATCTAACACAAAAAACAACCAAATGTACAAACCAAAGATGTTTAATTCACTATATCCAGGAATTTAGTAGGAACACTTCAAAAATGGACTGAGTTTCTCATGAGTTATTACAGACAAAATATCTAGCTTCAATACTCTTACATGCTCATGTTTATGGCCTGACTTCACAAATTGTGGTAGGGTGATAACCTCTCAAACTAGTAATTTAAGAGGTGTATTTAAAAGAAGATAATAAAGGCAACCTCACAAATTCAGGAGAAGCAAGGCTAAATGATACTCCCTAATTACCGTATGCCATTCTGAAAAAATAAGGCACAACTGTGTTATAAGGAAGAGCTGCCATAGCCTCTAACTTTCATATTCTTAATTTTTTTTTTGTCTATGAAACATTTTTGTAATTTCATTGAATGGCAGGTCATAAAGCCAATTAAAACATTTTCATTCTTATTGAAAGCATTACACTTGTTTTAAATTCAACAAATTCCTTTGTCTCCAAAGAGGTGGATAAATGTAAGTACTCAAGGATTAATGAAAGTGCTAGCAAGTACTGTGTCGTAAGGTAGCACAGTGAATATACAATTGACTTTCTAAACAATATTTACAAATAGTTGTCCAGAACACGTTTCCTCACAACTTTATCAATATATACTTATGCCTAAATTAATATTACTGAAAAAATTTGGAAATTTACCTAACTGTATTAAAATGGGCTTTAAGTTCTTATACACAATGGCTATAAGAACTGTTAACACTTACCTCTGGTTTTTAGTTCATATTATGATGGACTGATCTCTCCCGAGTACTTGAGTATACGAGTGTTGCAGAAAATACAATTAGCAGTATTTTTTCAAGTGTGTGTTTTGTGCAGTTTTACTCCATTGCAATTTTTAGAGACTAGCACAATAATAAGGGGTTGCAAAATGTGGGTGAATAACATGAAATCACCATCATTTTTGGTTCTTCCAGAATACATTTTGATCTTTTGATCTACATTTGTAACCTACCACTCAGTTCGGGCCCAAGGCAGAAGCTCAATGTCATTAGTAAGTTATTGCTTTTTTAAAAGGTAAATGTTTTCAACAGTAGCTTAGCCATATGTATGCAAAATACACAGAAACGGTCTGCTTTACAGCCTACTAAATTGAGATCTTACAACTAAGTGATGAAACACATACAAAAACATTAACTCAGATGAGCTAGACACCTTGTCAGGGACTCCACCCCACATTTTGTTAATGTGTATGAGCCAGTTTCATAGAATGGCACAAGAAAATTGTTGTATTACAGTTTCTTAAGTGTATCTAACAGGTACCAGTGGTCTTGTGCCCAGTGAATACTTTCGCAGTACAAGCTGTTATGCTGTCAGAATATGAACTCAAAACTACATATACATCCTGTGTTTAAGTGCCTGAATTATGCATGTTACAGAATGAGAGTAGATTATAACATCACAGGCTGAAACTAATAAAAGGATACTAGTTCTAAGGTGGTTTCAGTTATCCTCATGTACTTAAGTCATTCATTTTTCTTTTGTTGTGTGTATTGATTAGATGACCCTGTCTCTCTCTCATTGCTATACTTCAGTTGGTTTCATGGTAGAGCTGTATCTTACTGAAAGACAATTTCAAAATATACTAAACAAGTGTGTTTCTTTAATACACACAAAAGTGGATTGGAAGGTCTCACTTCATACAGAAGAGTGAGTAAGGCCATGATGCAATGATTTTATTAAACATGAAAAATTAGTGAAGTTTGGGGGAGAGAGTGAGAGACGGCAAAAGCCAGGGGAATTATACAGTCACTGAACAAGATATGAGTAACTTCATTGCAAAGGATTTCTTTAATATTAGGGCAAATATTTCTACATTTTAACACAACCTACAGAAATAGCAGTTCCTCCACAAAGATGCGACTTAACTTCATTCACTGCCTTAAATGTGTTTCCATGGAGTTGTGGTGCCTTTGGTGATTTCCAGCATGTTTTCACAAATTTAGTTTTTAACATGATATGATGTTCACATTATTCAGTCTTAATGCTACCTTGCCTGTTTTGTTTTTGAATTACTAAGTCCCACCATACTCCAGGCCAATTCTCAGTGATTCTGTAGTTGTAAAACCAGATGATTTCTACAGTATCCCATTCACAAAGAATTGCACCCAATTACACTCATCTTTCTGCATGTGGAAATTTCCACATAAATTTAATACAAAATTAAATGATTTCTACATCCATCATTAGTTTGCCTGCCATGGGTAAATACAACGAAGCAGTATAAAGCTTTGCTTGCACAACTAAACAATTAGCAAAATAAATTACACAGGGTTGCACATATATGGCCAGACTAACCTGCTTTATTTTCACTGAAGAGCAGTTACTTACACCAGTAGCCCTATTGATCCCATTATGCTATTAGAAACTGCTCCCCAGTAACAGCAATTCTTCCCCAGACCCCAATGGACCTCACCAAGTAAATCTGGTTGCAGTTACATGGTTAGGCAAATCATTTCACAATGGCTTACAGGATCCTTGAGTGCACTGACCTGCCACAGTCCTGAGGAGTTTAAATTAATTTTGAAAAATTCCTGGAGCACACTTTGTAGCTTTATACACAGTTAGCAAGTCTTCCAAAAGGCCAAAGATCCCATAACAGGTTTGTAGCCCCTCACAAGGCAACACGCAGTCCACAGCAGTCCAACATCCCGATTTGGGGAGTGAAAGAAAAAAGGACAGAACCTATCATTTGAACTTCATTCACGGACCCTGATAATATACATATTAATACAAAAGCAAAATTGTTACTGAAACAGCTGAACAGTTCTAGCACAGCTTCATTGTAAAAGTTTATAAAAATTTACAACATGACACTTCATGCCATTATATGGGAAATGTTTTATTTTAGACCTTTCTGTACTAATTGATGACTGGTGTAGATATCAGTCTTTCAATTCTTGCTCTCCACCAAAGTATCTGCAATTTTACTTTGCCCCCAACCCTGCAAAACATTGTGCGATACCATTCTACAGCCAAGACACTCAATAGCGAAGATTCAATATCTGAAAGTCAGTATTACTGTAAGCCTCAAATACTCACAGTTAATACTTAGGTTTTTGCATGACAATACTGTACACCCTTCTTGCTCTCTCCATCAGAAATGTTGTTCACTCTGTTTCTGAAATGTGGGCCACTTCAACTTTTACAGTTTCAATGGCTTGTGAAACTTCAGCTATTTTCTGTCCTTGCTGTTGTGCCAATACATAATTCACCACCTGCATGATGCTTTGGTCAGAAAGGGTGGATACTGATGTACATTCCTCAGTAGCTGCCACAGCTCCAATAGCTTCAATTGTTTCTCCAGTCACTACCACAGTCTCAATCTCCTCACTGCCAATGCTAATCTCTGCTTCTTGTTCTTGCATGTCCGCTGTTAAAATACTGATGGCATGTTCCACCTGTGTCCCCTGGTTATGAAATTGCAGGGTATCCTTTTCCAGCATAATTTTGCAAGGTACATAATCCCTGTGAAACTTGGTCATATGCTTCCGTAGCGTCCTGGCATCTATGTAAGCTTCATTGCACACAGGACAGACATACGGTCGTTCTCCGGTATGCGTCCTCACATGACGTTTCAAGGAACGTGCATCAGCCCAGGCTACTCCGCAAGTCAGACATTCAAAAGGCTTAACACCTGGAAAAAAAAATAACTTTTATGTATATGTGTAAATAAAAATGAGAAATTGCAGCCAGAACAGACAACATTCTAATACAGTAGTTTTCAGCCTATCGCCTGGGGGAGGTACACCTGCGGGTCCATACAGTATGCCTAAAGAGTCAGCAAATGGTAGTTGTTACCATAGAACCTATGGTCAGTGGACCCCTAGAGATCCACAGTCTATGTCTAAGATTTCCGAAGGGGTCCACACATGCATTTAAAATATTTTAGGAACTTGCAGTTAAAAAAAGTAGAAAACTACTGTTTTAATAGGTAATCATGAAACACAATTGCTAGTCATAGCAGAGCAAAAGGAGAAATTAAGTAAATTTGCATATTTTGAATGCTTTATATAGTAGCTGAAAAGACTTCTATACTGTGTGTGTGTGTGTGTGCGTGCGCACGTGTCCTTAGAGTGCTGAGGTGCAGAGTCTCCCTCTTACATCCATGTCTCCCATTCTGCATTTCCCCTCCAGATAGCAACTTGTATACAGAAGTATATAGATTAGTCAGTTATTCCCAGGCATGTCTAACCTTACTTATGAAATGCTTACACCTATATTGGAACTGTATAAAACTGTGTTATTTTCCCAAATATGCTTAAAGGTTTTAGTCTCCACTATAAACTAATGAACTGACAGATTTCAGTCCACAAAAAGGAAACAGTATTTTTGGGAGTTTACAATCTCTCATACTCTTGATCATTTTTTTTTTTTTTTGGCAGGGAAGCAGTCACAGTTGAATATTTTCATAATTGTGGCACAATATTGACTCCTTGCCACATAAACAAAACTAACGGAGTCTCACAGAGGCTTCTGAAAATGTGTTTTTATTACAATCCTTCAATAAGAATACTGAGAACACATCTTTTCTGTCTGCATGATAGGTGCTGGAAGGTTTTAGAAGGATTCTAAGGTCTACTTTTAGAAGCTGCTAGACATATGTTAAAGAGGATGAATGTAAAGCCACCTTCTGCTGACTAGATGATCTAGAACTACTTACTGATGGCTCAACACTCATGCGGACCCTAACATATTTTTAGAATACTAGTCTTTTTATAGAAAGGACAAAATAATTTATTTTCTGTGTACCTTCATGATTGTTCATGTGTCTTCTGTATTCTCGCAGTTGGGTAAATTTTCTTCCACAGTGCTCACACACACGTTCCAGATTTTGCTTGGCTCTCCCTTTCTTCCCATGTGTGGCTTTCTTTACATGTCTTCTATACAAAGCTTTCTCATAGAATTCTTTGCCACACACATTACATCTAAAATGCGAAAAGAACACCTGTTAGATACAGAAAACATGCTTGAAACTATCAATTCTATGCCTACTTTACCTTAAGCTTTTAAAATGTCTCTAAACTGGAATAAGGAAGTTTAAAGGAATGCCAGTTTTATAAAGGTGTTAGGTTTTGAGGCTTCAATGTAAGAGAAAAGTTTCAGATTTTAAAATATTATGCCATGAGACTACAACCACATGCTTTCTTAACAACGGATGCAAACTGCCACGCACCATTTTACACATGCAAAAGTATACAGATTAATAGCCAAACACTTCTCACTTTGCCCAAGACATACTTAATCCCCATGAAGTATTACATGCATTATTACTTGTAGCTCATATTGTCATCCTGGAGAACACAGAGGCTATATCTAGGTGGTGGGCTCTATTTCAGGATACAAAATGATCCAGAAATAGCTGTCCATATCTATGCAATGTGCCCTCTGTCTCACAGTTTTCAAGATAAGGGGCGCACCATTGCAGCATCCCTGTGAACCTCATTGTACGAGTTGAGGGATATTTTGAAATAGCCTATTTCAAGGTTAGGGCACCATCTAGACATAGCCATACTATGCAGGCATGGCTGGAGGACGGTGAAGATGTGAGCGCAGAGGTATGGGACCCCAAGTAATGAAGTTTGCTGTATTGCCCATCTTCTCTTCATACCTACAGAATCTTCTCAATGCTATTTGTAGATGGCATTTGAATCTGGAAGTACTGGGTACGTCAAACGGTTTTATTTGTACATTGTTAATATAAAGAAACTCTCTCTACATATATATATAAACAGTTGTAGCAGTCAGGTTGAATCTAAAATTCTGAATGAAGGGTAGTGAGGAAGCGCCACGTCATTAGCCTCCAGAGATGTCCTGTATATGCCCCAGAGTTCCCCACTCTGGCATCTATAATTTCCACTGCTGTCAGGTGCACAGGAATTAGGCAAAAAGAAGACCATTTCAATTCGGCACCTGGAAGCCCATGGCTGTGATGTCATGGTTGTATGAAAGGCTGAAAAATCTTCTCTTTCTTTGCTATCAGTGCTGCTGTGCGGTCTGTGGATACCCCTGCTAGCTGCCCTCCTCCCCGCACCACGTGGCAGCTAGTGTGTAGGTGGGGGTCGTGCTTGTATGATAAGACAAGAAACTTCTTTTCAGCACTTTACATTTTGTCCTGCCCCACAACATCCCCTCCCTTTCCTCCCCCAGAGGCAACACGCAGTCTGGAACTTTCCCCCCGCCCAGCTGCATCACGTGACTTGACCCTGAACCAATAAAAGGATGCACTGGACATGCTGCCAGGCAGCTTATGCATGGTGAGTGTCCTGGAGCTGCCCGGGGTAAGTCTCCCTCGATGGCTAAGATATTGATACATTAGTAGCTATCGGGGGCGGGGGGGGGGGGTCTTGCAGCCATCTGGGGCAAGTCTCCCTCAGCAGCAAAGATTTTTGAGGGCTGCCAGTCACAAGGGGGAAGTCTCCAGCAGCTGAGATATTCAGGTGCTGGCAGCTACTGGGGAAAAGTCTCCCTTGGCACCTAATATTCAGGGGCTGGTTTAAGAGCATTACATGCCCAGAGGCAGGGGGGTGGGACCAGACTTGTCTTCCAGTAGATCATCATTAAAGGATTTAAAGTGTACTCAGTCCAACGGGGCAGTCGTTTGTCAGACTCCTCCGTAATTAACCCATGGTTTCCCACAGGCACAGGAAGTGCCATCAAAAGTTAATCACATGGACACGTAGTGTAACTTAGATGTACGTTTCTAGATTATGGATTGGGTGCAAGGGCGCAAATTATTTCTCTGAGGATCTTGTTTGTCAGGAGGTCTAAATACAGAGCCAAGACTCTCCTCTGGGCCCACTGGACATAGGGGCAGGTGGTGGCTCTTGACACAAGATTTCCTGGGTTCCCAGCAACTTTAAGACGGACCGGAGGCAGGCGCCATAGAGCACTGATTACTGTGGACAGGGTGTCCCCTGGGGCACCTGGAGGCCTTTTCAGTCAACAGAAGAGAAAACTTTGTCAGTAGGGTGACTGTCTTTTGAGACCAAATTTGTGTAAGGACTTGACTGAAAGGCCACTGAAGGCAATGTTGTGGCTCTACAATTACCACAGTTCTTGAAGTAAGGCTTGCAGCGACCAACCGAGCCGTAACTGATTTGATGATCCATTGCATTTTCAGTGTAACACCCGTGTCTACTACTTACACATACATTTCCAGATTTTGGAGTGGATGCAAGGATGAAAATTCATGTTCAGAGGATCTCCTCTGCCAGGAGGCCTAAGCCCAGATCCAAGCCTGGGCCCGCTGGTAACAGGGCAGGCGGTGGGTCCTGCCCTAGAGTTTCGGCAGGCGACCAAAGGAACCATAACTGATTTAATGATCCATTGCATTTTCAGTGTAATACCCATGTCTAATTACACATACATTTCTTGTTCTGAGGATCATCTTTGCCAAGAGGTCTAAATCCAGATCCAAGTCTTTCCCTTGGGCCCACAGTGGCTTTTGGCCCTGCTGATGTTAAGAGTGCCCTTGGTTTATGTGACCCTTCCTTCCCACTTAACATCAAGCATGTACTCCAGTGCTTTTGGATTCTGTTTTGAAAACCTGTCTGTTGGGAAACCCGAATTTTTTTTTTCTAACCTTTCCTAAATGTTTTACTACCACTCCTCTCTCCTGTCTTATAAAAAGCACATCTCTTGTACAGGCAAGCCAGACTCCGCCTGGAAAAAAGGGACGTTTGGTTAATACAGCAGGGGAATGAGGGAAATGAAATGTAGGAAGATGTTGTCAGATACCCATAGCCACTTGTGGGGCATATTTTTCCCCATTCTGCACCAGTGAAAATACCCAAAATGCTCCAGGGCTCAGTGAACTGTGGGATAGGTTCCCACAATACACTGCTGCATCAGTCGATTTGGGTGACTTGCGTGTGGGCAGCAATAAGTTGATTTTGTGGGGAGCCTGTAGGAAGGTGAGGATGCTCGAAATCAAATTCATAAAACCCAGCATTAAAAAAATCAATTTTAATGAAGGCGATTTTAGCTTGTAGTGTAGACGCAGCCTAAGTAGACAGAAGAATCCATCCATAGACCTCTCTGTGTCTATGGTGGGGATTAAATCAATCTAACTACTGTGGTCAGGGAACAAGTTTTAACTCAACAATCCTGGGTAACACCGCTTCACTGATCAAATTTTTACATGTAGACCAGGCCACAGCATTGTTTTAGATTTTTATCTATTTAAACGTTCACCATTGTGAGGAATTAAGGGAGGGTTATCAAACAGTTTAAGCTTCATAAACCATCAACATGACAGGTCAAAATATTCAATTTAAATATTCTGAAACAAATCACATCTGTTTATACTATTAATTCACTGGTCAATTTGTAACAAGTCCAATTCAAAAGTCTGTATCGCTGGATTTTGACACGAGTAAGATCTCACTTTTTTTTTTAAACTTTGTTTATCTGTAAATCTTGATTACCATCAACAGAATATTTTGCCAGTTTGAGTGTGTACTGCAGAAAATTAATTTTTTTTGTGTCATCAGTATCCACACATACTGATAACATTATCATTCTAATGACATGCATACCAAACCAATCGAAAAAAAAAAAACTGTTAACTTCTGATTTTAAAAAAAATCTTTCCAAGCCTACATATAAATCAGTCATGTCCCAGATGGTAAATGCAACCAGATGCGTCACTACATTTAACCTTTCCAAGCCTCCTCCTCCTCTCTATATATTGATCACAGATGAAATTGCATGGTTGCTTAATGATGCAAATGACCATGGCTTGACTACTTTTGTTGTATGTAAACAGAATGAAGTCCAAGCAAGTAAATGAACACACAGGGTACTTTAAAAGAGCCATTTTCACAAAAGTGAAAACAATAAGTCAAATCAGATATGAAAGGCTTTCTCCCCAAGAGTAACAATTCCATAGCAGAGAGAAAGCTAGCCTTCTTACACCAGGGCCGGGGAGAGAGAGAACATGCAGATATGCACACTGGCTGCTTTCACTTCCACTGTGAAGCTACATCTAAATTACTGGCTTCTGTTGGGAGACTGGAAGTGTCTCAGCAGAAGTCTGCAGCATTGGGAGTGTTCTGCTGACATCCCTGTCTTTCTCAGCAATCTAGACATAGCCTAGATCACAGTAGGTTTATTTTAAGCAGACAAATGTTGCTTTCTCAATTCTGGAATTGCTGCTTTGCGGGCAAAAACACTGTCTCCTGGATGCTTTGAATCATAGTTTTCAGCTTTATGAAACGAACTCTTGTAAAGCAGAATGAGATTCTCATTCTCTCTCTCTCTCTGTGTAAGTGTAAAATATTGGCTTGGACTTCACTCTGTTTGCATGTAAGAAACGTAATCCAGTCATGATCACTTATATCACTCAGCAACCTCTAATTTTCAGTTTTGTGATAAATACCTTTTTCGGTCAAGATGAGGTCTAATATACAATCCCCACCCCATGTTAGAAGCAACATTTGTTGAATTGGGAACTTGTCCTTTCCCAGTTTTAGAAATTTTAAAGATGCCTTAAACTGGCAAACGCCAGCATATCACTCAGATTGAAATCTCCCCCCCAAGATCGCACACCTTTTCCCGCTCCCTTAGCTGTTAAGCAGCCTTTAGTGTCATATAGTGGTCCATTAGGACCATGAGCCATAAACATTCAGGATCCTTTTCTTTGACTAAGATCATCATATGAAGTTTTTTTTAAACATCTGTTGCTGAAAGGTACATAACTGTAACTAATGTTAGCTCTTGGCAATGTCATTCCAAAACAGATCCTCACTGGTCTAACGAGAGCTGTGCATCTACAACATGTGTTCAGCTTACATCAGTTGCGAACTATCACTCACCTGTAAGGATCAGTGACAGAATGGGACTTCACATGAGAATACCAATCTTTCTTCCAACTGTAACATTTCCCACAGAACTCACATTGGAATGGCTTCACACCAAGATGCTTGTTCATATGCTGACGGAGATCCCGAGCTTCATAGAAACTTTTTTCACACCTATAACAATCAAGTTTTCAGACACCCACATAACACAGGGTTGTAAGGATACAAAAATAACTATGGAAGTAAAACTGTAAAAAATGAGAAACCTGGACTATGATTTAGATGGCACAAAGCCACTGTACCTTTTTTATCATTTACATGTTGTCTGTATTAGTACTTTTAAAGACTGGAAGACTTCATGAAGTAGACAAGGTTTACAAGTATCAACAATTATTTTAACATAGTAATTCCTGTAGATGAAAAGGAATAACAGCTAATTTCAAGACTTGGAATGTATCTTAGGGACTTCAGACATTTTCTGGGGCTGGGAGTTGGCCACAGTGCAGAGCTTGGCCTGCAGCTCCTGTCCTGCAGCTGTGTTTTTTGCGAACAGGAGGGAGTTGTGAAAGGGGCTCTCCTGGTGAAGGAGGGGGCAATTTACAGCACCTTGGGGTAAGTGACTGTCTGGAGTGTATGGGGGTTTGTGTGGGGGTTCTGGGCTTGTGTTTGTCTGGAGTTTTGACTGATGAGCTGTTTGTTTGTTTGAAAGGCCCTGTGCTCAGGCTGGCAGTTGGAAGCTGAGAACCTTAATTAGGATTTGAAATCTAAAACTCTCTGCTCATTGGTTGAGCTGTAGCCAGAGGGAGGGACTATCAGGAAGGCCAGACTTTATAAACCCTGCTGGTAAGTGACCAGGGCACTTGGTAACAGGAGGGAGTTTTGAGTGGGTGCGTAGAGGGTGCTAGTTACTTCTGACCACCTTTAGATGTAAAAAACTTTATAAAACTATATCCCAAACATTTAAATAAAAGCTCCATATATAATCAAATTTATTCTTAGGACAAAATGCAGGCAGAAGCCAAGCAGCAGCATGAGGGCTATCCTGTTTATTGTGTTGAGTGTAACATGTATGATTACCTGCCCTGTGGGCGGGTGGCATGTGTGTGCACTCAGTGCAAGGAGCTCCTGACCCTCAGAGACTGAGTTTGGGCTTTGGAGGCCAGGCTGGCTGAATTGGAGGAGCTAAGGGAGGCAGAGAGATATGATGATGATGATTTCTGGGACACTGCAGTACTGTCCCACCTCCAGTCTGACAGCCTCAATGCTGTTAAGGAGGATGAAAGGCTCAGGGGAAGAGAGCAGTCAATGGGAGCAGAGGGAAATCATTCCATAGTTGGGACCCTCTTGCAAAGGATGTTCTAGTATCCTCTCACACCAAGGATACCTCTCTGGGGGAGGGAAAGACAGGTTACTCACCGTAGTAACGGTGGTTCTTCGAGATGTGTCCCCGTGGGTGCTCCACAATAGGTGTCGGGCTCGCCCAGCACCGCAGATCGGATCTTCCAAGCAGTTTCTGCCGGACCGCGCATGCGCCGGCGCGCGCCACTCCCTTGCGCACTCCTGGCCACGTGCGCGATCCGGTCCCCGCCGGTTCCTTGACCAACCGCCTCGGATGCTCCTGCAAAACACTAAACAGAGATCCGAAGCGGGGAGGATGGGCGGGTAGTGGAGCACCCACGGGGACACATCTCGAAGAACCACCGTTACTACGGTGAGTAACCTGTCTTTCTTCTTCGAGTGTCCCCATGGGTGCTCCACAATAGGTGACTACCCACCAGTAACCCAAGATAGGAGGTGGGTAATCGGATTATGTGCAGCTTGTCCCCGAGAGGACCGCTGTCGAGAGACGGGTATCCTCTTGGAATACCCTCTGAAGGGCATAATGTTTGGCGAAGGTGTTATAGGATGACCAGGTCGCCGCTCTGCAAATGTCTTTTAGCGCAACGCCCTTGAAAACGGCTGTTGATGCCGCCACCGCCCTAGTGGAATGAGCCCTGGGAGTGGGCAGTAAAGGAGTCTTTTTGAGTTCGTAGCACATTTTTATGCAGGATACGATGTGCTTCGAGATTCTCTGCGAAGAGAGACCTTCTCCTTTCGATTTGGGAGCGAGAGAGACTAGGAGTCTATCCATTTTCCGGAAGGACTTGGTCCTGTCTACATAGAAGGCTAGTGCCCTCCTCACGTCCAGGAGGTGTAGGCGCGCCTTTGTTAGAGTTATGAGGCTTTGGATAAAACGAGGGTAAAACGATGGGTTCGTTAATGTGAAACTCAGAAGAAACCTTGGGAACAAAGGCTGGATGCAGCCGTATGGTTACCGCCTCCTTGGAAAAAAACAGTGCAGGGTGGCGTTGCCGTAACTGCCGCAAGCTCGCTCACCCTGCGAGCTGACGTAATTGTGAGAAGAAAGGTCGTCTTTATCGTAAGGAGGCGGAGGGAAACCGTGGCCAAGGGCTCAAACGGTGGTCCCGTTAGCACGTTAAGCACCAGGTCCAAGTTCCACGAAGGTGGAAGCGGTTTCCGAGGGGGGTATAGGTTTACCAACCCTTTGAGGAACCTGGTAATCATGGGATGGGCGAACACCGTGTGCCCTTCCTCCTCGTGTCTGAACGCCGAAATGGTGGCAAGGTGGACCTTTAACGAGGATAGTGAGTGTCCTCCTCTCTTGAGGTCCAGTAAATACTCTAATATTACAGGTATAGGCACCGAAAGGGGGGCCAGCTGTTTGGTAGAACACCATGCCGTGAAGCGAGTCCATTTCTGCTTGTAGGTCTTCCTGGTGGAAGTCCTCCTGCTACTTTCTAAGACTTGCTGCACTTCCTCCGTGCATGTGCTCTCTAGGGAGCTGAGCCATGGATTAACCACACTTGTAGTCGCAGGCCTTGGGGGTGCGGCTGCACTATGGACCCCTGGGCTTGCGTGAGCAGATCCGGCGCCACCGGAAGAGGCATCGGTGGATGGTCCGACATGTGCAGGAGTAGGGGGAACCATTGCTGTCGATCCCACGTTGGGACTATCAGGATCATTCGGGCTCCTTCCCTCCTGGCTTTCTGCAAGACTTTGTGGATCAGCACTGTGGGAGGAAAAGCGTAAAGCAGGGGGCCCCTCCACGAGATCGCGAACGTGTCCCCCAGGGACCCCCCGTCTCAGTCCTGCCCTGGAGCAGAATCGTGGGCACTTCTTGTGTTGAGTGGCAAACAGGTCTATCTGGGGAAAACCCTATGCGTGGAAAATCGGTCGTAGCAGATTGGGACGGATCTGCCACTCGTGCGTGAGTGCAAAACACCTGCTCAGCTGGTCTGCCTTCACATTGTGAGCGCCTGGTAAGTACGAGGCTTTCAAGATAATATTGCTGGCGATGCACCAGTTCCATAACCGGACTGCTTCCGCACATAAGGCACGGGACCGAGCTCCTCCTTGCCGATTTATATAAAACATGGTGGAGGTATTGTCTGTACTGATCCCGATGACTTTGCCTTGTATATGGTCTCGAAAGTGTCTGCAGGCGTTGAACACTGCTCTGAGCTCCAGTATATTTATGTGCAGTGACTGCTCCGTGGAGGACCACAGCCCTTGAGTCACCTCTTCGCCCATGTGTGCTCCCCACCCTATGAGGGAGGCATCTGTAGTAAGAAAAACCGATATTTGTGGTTGGTGGAAGGGTACCCCTGTTAGCAAGTTCTTGGGGTTTACCCACCATTGCAGGGATTTGCGCACCTCTGCTGTGGGCGACACCACCCTGTGAACGGTGTGTGCTGCCGGTTTGTATACGCTTGCCAGCCAGTGCTGCATGCTGCGCATGTGTAACCTGGCGTTCTGTACTACGAACGTCGCCGCTGCCATGTGGCTCAGCAGCTGTAAGCACGTCAGGACCGGCACCGTAGGGCTGAAGGTGATGACCTGCACGAGGGAGCCGATGGCCCGAAAGCGAGTCTCTGGTAGATACACTCTCGCTGTGATAGAATTTATGCATGCCCCTATGAACTCTATGTCCTGTGTGGGGTCTATCTTTGATTTTGCCAGATTGATAACCAGGCCGAGCGAAGAGAACATGCCCGCTGTGACGCGTATCATGCGTAGTACCTCCTCCTTCGACGCCCCTTTGAATAGGCAGTCGTCCAGATACGGGAATATAAATACCCCCTGTCTGTGCAGGTAGGCTGACACCACTGCCAAGGTCTTGGTGAAGACTCTGGGGGCCGAGGAGAGGCCAAACGGTAGGACCTTGTATTGAAAATGTTCTTTGCCTACCATGAACTGGAGGAATCGCCGGTGAGCCGGATGGATAGTTATGTGAAAATATGCATCTTGTAAATCGAGGGCTGCAAACCAATCTCCATCGTCCAGTGCCGTAAGGATGGAGGCGATTGTGATCATCCGAAAGCGTTGCTTGCGCAGGTACCGGTTGAGGCCTTGAAGATCTAAGATGGGCCTCCAGCCTCCTGTCGTCTTCTCCGTGAGGAAGTACCTCGAGTAGAACCCTTTTCCTTGCAGTTGCTCCGGCAGTCTTTCCACTGCCCCTATGAGCATGAGATGGTCTACCTCCTGCTTGAGCCTCGCTACGTGGGAGGCCTCCTGGAGGTGGGGCCTGGGTGGAGGTCGTGGCGGTGGGAGCGACTGGAAGGGGATGGCGTACCCCGTGGCTATGATCTCCAGCACCCATTTGTCTGTGGTGATCCTTTGCCACTGGTCGTAGAATGGCCGGAGGCGATGGTGGAATAGCCGCTTTGGATGACCTTGTGCGATGGTAGTGAGGGCGCAGCCCTGGATCTGTGTGAAAAACTTGTGGCCTTTGGCCCTGCCCCGAGGACGCACGGCTCTGTTGTGAACGTCGCCTGGGAGTTCTGTACTGCTGGTGCTGTTGATGTCGCCCTTGCTCGTAACCCCTGTGGTACTGGGGATGCTGTTGCTGGTACTGGTACCGTCTTTGTTGAGGGTAGTACTTTTTCTTTCTGTATGGAGGGGTGTAAATCCCCAGGGTTGTAAGTGTGGCTCTTGAATCTTTACTGGAATGAAGGACCGTGTCAGTTGATTCAGCAAACAGCTTCTGCGAGTCGAAGGGAAGATCGACTATCTTTGCCTGCAGATCCCTCGGTATACCCGAAGTCTGGAGCCAGGACTCCCTTCGCATCACCACTGCCGTAGCTGTGGAACGTGCTGCTGTGTCCGCAACATCCAGGGTGATCTGAACTCCCGTCCTCGAGGCCTCGTAGCCTTCTTGCACGATGGCCTTGAGCACCGGTTTCTTGTCCTCTGGAAGCGAGTCCATGAGGGAGGTTAACCTAGTGTAGTTGTCGAAATTATGGTTCGCTAAATGCGCTGCATAATTTGCCATTCGCAACAGTAGAGTGGAGGAGGAGTAGACCTTTCTGCCGAACAGCTCTAGCTTCTTGGCATCTTTGTCTGTTCCCCCTGTCCTGAATTGAGATGTCTTTGATCTTTGTTGCGACGACTCCACCACCAAGGAATTTGGTTGTGGGTGGCTGAACAGGAACTCCATGCCCTTCGCCGGCACAAAGTATTTCTTATCCGCTCTCTTGTGGACAGGCGGAATAGTCGCAGGGGTCTGCCATATCGTAGTGGCGGACTCCAAGATTGCTTCATCAAGCGGTATTGCTATTTTGGAGGAGGTCGGAGGTCTGAGATTTTTGAGGAGCTTATGGTGTTTCTCTTGCACCTCTGCTGTCTGGATGCCTTGCGTGAAGGCCACCCTCTTAAACAGCTCTTGAAACTGTTTGAGATCGTCCGGAGGATGGACGTCCCCTGGGGCCGTAGCCTCGTCCAGGGAGGAGAGCGAGGAACCACTGGTGTACGCCTCTCTGGACCCTTCCGGTTCCTGTTGGTGATGGTACACCCTCTCGCTAGAGGCTTGCGAGGGAAAATCTCGGGGTTCCATAACCAGTCCCCCCTGAGATACTTGAGTCTCTGTCCCCGTTCGCGATTGCCCTCGGGGATACGAGATCGTGTGTGGGGATCTTTCCCTGGTAGATTGCCGGTGGTGTCTATGCCCCGCGTGATAGGGGCGACCATGGCAGTATAGGCACTGTTCTTGGGAAGGTGACCTAGAACACTCCCTTGGTGCATACCCTCTGCGTCTGGGGGAGCGAGATCGTTGAGAGATCTGGGACACTGGAGAGAGCGATTTTGGATAGTATTCCAGCGGCTCAAACCCCAGGAAGGGTGAAGGTGGTCCCAGCCAGGGCGAGGCTGGTTGTAAAAATGGAGACGGGGGCTCCGGGTAGGCTAGGGGGGACCCCTGCCTTCTGGTTGGAGTCTGCAGCATAAGCGGAGGGCTGAAAGAAAGCAACTCCGCAGCCCTGTCTGGAGGGGGGCTGCGGTGCCTTGTTTTGTGTGCAGCCTTCCCCTTCCCTTGAGGAGGTAACTCTGCCCCCTGGCGTGTAGGGGATCTCGGCCCCGTCCGCGCCGTGCTCGTCATTCTCATGGGCGGTGCATGCAGGCTGCGTGCCTGCGCACTCTGCACCGCCGGTTCCCTGGGGGTCAGTGCCGCTGCTTGCGGTGCCGCCGGTACCGGCGCTTGTTTAGCCGCCGCCCTGCCTGCCGTGCGGGGCGGCTGTTGGATTATCGGAGGCTGAGCCGCTTCCACGTGGCTCTCCATGCCGCCGCCGATCAGCTGTTGCTGTGGCTGGGGGCTGCGCGCTCCCCCCGTCCCGCTCGCTGTTGCTGCCGGCAGGGATCAGGCTGGGGAGGCTTTCCTCCGTTTTTGCGCTGATGGGGTGAGGGAGGCGGCTTTCCTTTTAAAGGCCCTGGAGGGTCCCTCCTGCTGCGGCCGCTCCGGCACGTCTGGCTGGAGGGCCTTGTCGAAGAGCAGCATTTTAAGCCGCATCTCCCTGTCCTTCCTTGCTCTGGCTGTTAGTTTTGCACAGAAGGAGCATTTCTGCGTGACATGGGACTCCCCCAGGCACCTTATGCAGAGACTGTGCCCATCAGACGCTGGCATTGCCTCTCTCGGCAGCACTCACATTTCTTAAATCCTGAAGAGGACATTGTTGGTGAGTCTTTCAGTTGTTAATGGGTACTTAGCACCTTCTCTGTGCTGTTTTTCCCCTTCTCTGATAGCCTGCCAAGGCAGGAGGGCTGATGGCCCTAGGCTCCTGGCCTCCGGTGTTCTGCTTGTTACTGGGACTGGACTGAATGCCGTCCCGCTTGTTTTTTTTGTTTTTGTTTTTTTTGAAAAATAACAACTGGCTAACTTGCAGTAGCCTAAGAACTTGAAAACTTAAAAGAAAAAACAGTTAAAACCATTGAATACGCTAACTTGGCCTTAGCCTGGTTCGGATTCCGTCTGCAGCCGACGGCGGTTAAGAGGAACTGGCGGGGACCGGATCGTGCACGTGGCCAGGAACGCGCAAGGGAGCGGCGCGTGCCGGCGCATGCGCGGTCCAGCAGAAACTGCTTGGAAGATCCGATCTGCGGCGCCAGGCGAGCCCGACACCTATTGTGGAGCACCCACGGGGACACTCGAAGAACACCACCAGTTATTAGGAAGAGGCAGGTGTTCATAGTGGGTGTTTATATCAGTAGAAACACAGATGGGTTTGTGATGACCAGGAGAACCGTATGGTGATTTGCCTGCCTGGTGCGAAGGTTACGGATCTCTCAAGGCATCTAGATAAACTTATGTGTAGTGCTGAGAGGGAGCCGGTGGTCATGGTACATCTAGGTACCAATCACATAGGAAGGGGTAGGAGAGATATCCCGAAGGCCAACTTTAGGCTGCTAGGAAAGAGACTGAAATCCAGGACCTCTAAGGTGGCATTCTCAGAAATGCTTCCTGTTCCACGCACAGGGCCAGGCAGGCAGGCAGGCAGGCAAAACCTCAGTGTCTCAATGCATGGATGAGACAATGGTGTAGAGAGGAGGGATTTAGTTTCATTAGGAACTGGGGGCACTTTTGGGAGAGGGGGAGCCCATACAGGAAGGACGGGCTCCACCTAAACCAAGGTGGATCCAGACTGCTGGCACTAAACATTAAAAAGGTCATGCAGCAGTTTTTAAACTAAGAGATGGGGGAAAGCCCAGTGGTGCGGAGGAGCACGTGGATCAGACAGAGACTCCTCTTAGAGGAGAGTCCATTGATAGAGATTCTCTAGGTTTTAGTCAGAAAGAGAGGAGAGGAGATGATAAAATATGCGCCAGATCAGACAAGAGACACTTACATATAAAAGAACTTAACAATACATCAGGGAAGAGCACACAAATAAGCGGTGGCAATTTTTTAAAGTGCTTCTACACAAATGCTAGAAGTCTAACTTATAAGATGGGTGAACTGAAGTACCTTGTATTAAAGGAGGAGATTGACATGACAGGCAACACAGAAACCTGGTGGAATGAGGACAATCAGTGGGACTCAGTCATACCGGGATATAAAATATATCAGAAGGACAGAATAGGTCGTAGAGGTGGCAGAGTGACACTGTATGTGAAAGATAATGTAGAGTCAAATGAAGTAAAAATCTTAAATGAATGAAAATATTCCATGGAATCACTCTGGATAGTTATGTCATGCTCTAAAAAGAATATAACACTCGGGATATATTATGGACCACCTGACCAGGACAGTGATAGTGATGTTGAAATGCTGAGGGAGATTAGAGAGGCTATAAAAATAAAAAAACAATAATATTAGGGGACTTCAATTATCCCCATACTGACTGTGTGCATGTCATCTCAGGACAAGATGCACAGATAAAATTTCTTGATGCCTTAAAATGACTGCTTCTTGCAGTAACTGGTACAGGAACCCACCAGGGGAGACGCAATTCTCAATTTAGTACTGAATGGAACATAGCATCTGGTCCAGGAGGTAACTATTACAGGAATGCTCAGGAATAGTGATTGTAATATAACAACATTTAACATTCCTGGTGACACCACCACCTCAACAGTCCAGTACTCTGGCATTTACTTTCAAGAAGGAGAATTACACAAAAATAAGGATGTTAGTTAAACAGAAATTAAAAGGTGAAGTGACTAGAGTAAAATCCCAGCAAGCTGCCTGGCAACTTTTCAAGGACACCATAATGGAGACCCAACTTAAATGTATACCCCAAATTAAAAAGCATCATAAAAGACCTAAAAAAGAGCCACCATGGCTTAACAACCATGTGAAAAAAGTAGTGAGAGATAAAGAGGCATCTTTTAAAAAGTGGAAGTCCAGTCCTAGTGAGATAAACAGGAAGGAACAAACACTGCCTAATTAAGTGTAAAAATGTAATAAGAAAAGCCGAAGAAGATTTTGAGGAACAGCTAGCCAAACAACTCAAAAAGTAACAGCAAAATGTTTTTAAGTACATTGGAAGCAGGAAGCCTGCTAAAAACCCAATTGGGATCCTGGACAATTGAAATACACAAGGAGCAATCAAGGACAATAAAGCCATTGCAAAGAGACTAAATGATTTCTTTGCTTCTGTCTTCATGGCTGAGGATGTTAGGGAGATTCCCAAACCTGCACTGTCCTTTGCGGGTGATGAATCTGAGCAACTGTCCTGGATTGAAGTGTCATTAGAGGATATTTTGGAACCAAAAAGAGAGAAAACCAACAACTTAACAGTAACAAATCACCAGGGCTGGATGGCACTCATCCCAGGGTTCTGAAAGAACTCAAATGTGAAATTGCAGAATTATTAACTGTGATTTGTAAACTATCCTTACAATCAGCTTCTGGACTCAAGGACTGGAAGACAGCTAACATAATGCCAATATTTAAAAAGGGCTCTAGAGGAGACTCTGGCAATTACAGACTGGTAAGTCTAAAGTCAGTATTGAGCAAATTAATTGAAACCACAGTAAAGAATAAAATCGTTAGACACATAGAAGAACATAATTTGTTGGGCAAAAGTCAACATGGTTTCTGTAAAAGAAAATCATGTTACTAATCTATTAGAATTCTTTGAAGATGTTAACAAACATGCAGGCAAAGGGGGATCCAATAGATATAGTATACTTAGATTTCCAGAAAGCCTTTGACAAAGTGCCTCACCAAAGGCTCTTGTGTAAATTAGGCTGTCATGGGATGAGGGAAGATCCTTTCATGAACTGGTTAAAAGACAGGAAACAAAGGGTAAAAATACACAGTAATTTTTCTGAATGGAGAAGGGCAACGAGTGGTGTTCCCCAAGGGTCAGTCCTAGAACCAATCCTATTCAAGTTATTCATAAATATCTAGAGTAGGGATTCCCAACCTGTGGGTTGGAACCCAAACATGGGTCACAATTAAATTTGTTAAGGGTTGCCAGCAGCTTGGAGCAGCATGTGGCTCTTACAGAAGTCATTTGCAGCTCCTTAACTCTGCCACATCCAGAAGCTCTCTATAGATAGAGAAGCAATTATGCATTACAAAGACAGCTTCTCCACCTTTGATATTCATAGCCATCCCAGGCAAGCCATTACTTTCAGTAAGTAATTTTCACCCTGACTCTCTTCCTCCATTTTGCTCCCCCTTCTGTTCTATGTAGCTGATCTGTCAATTTTCATTCTTTGTTTTTATCTCCCCCACTGCCTGAGTGTGACTCCTGCAACCCCTCAACCCGAGTGCGACTCCCCTTGCCCCCCACAGCTTGAATGTGACTCCCCCAGGCTCTGAGTATGACCCTCCCAGCCTGTGTGTGGGGTTCGAGCTGTTTGCTGATGAGGGTCTTTCCCCCACCCCAACTCAGATCAACTATAATAAAATAAACAACTATAATAAACAGTGTTATTAACTTGTTTCCCCTTTTTCTATGAAATTACTATGAATATATAAACATGAGGGGGTGCAATTTTATATTCTTGTCTCAGGCGCAAAATTAGCTAGTGATGGCACTGCTTGCCCCTCCCCCCTATATTTTTGAATTGCCTTCGGTCACCAAGTCATCTTGATCTGTCAAAATGAGTCCCCATCTGGAAAAGGCTGGGAACCGCTGGAGAGAAAGGGTTAAGTAGTGAGGTGGTAAAGTTTGCGGATGATACTAAACTGTTCAAAATAGTCAAGAAGAAAGCAGACTGTGAAGAACTTCAAAAAGATCTAACCAGACTGAGTGACTGGGCAACAAAATGGCAAATGAAGTTTAATGTGGGTAAGTGTAAAGTACTCCACATTGGAAAAAATAAGTCTGAGCATACATACAATATGATGGGGGCTAATATAGCTGCAACTAATCAGGAAAGAGATCTTGCGGTTATCATGGATAGTTGTCTGAAAACATCCATGCAGTGTGCAGGAGCAGTCAAAAAAGCAAATAGGAGGTTAGCAATTATTAAAAAAAGGGATAGAAAATAAGAAAGAATATCTTACTCTGCCCCTATATTAAAACTATGGAAGGACCACATCTTGAATACTACATACAGATGTGGTCTCCTCACCTCAAAAAAGATATTTTGGCATAAGAAAAGGTTCAGAAAAGGGCAACTAAAATTATTATGGGTTTGGAAAGGGTCCCAAATGAGATGAGGTTAAAGAGACTGGGACTTTTCAGTTGAGGAAAGAGACTGAGGGGGGATATGATAGAGGTATATAAAATCCCAAGTGGTGTGAAGAGGGCAAATAAAGGGAAGTTATTTACTTGTTCCCATAACATAAGAACTAGAGGACACCAAATGAAATTAACGGATAGCATATTTAAAACTTATAATAGAAAGCTCTTTTTCACACAGCGCAGTCAACCTGTGGAACTCCTTGCCAGAGGCGGCTGTGAAGGCTAGGACTATAACAGAGTTCAACAAAGAGCTAGATAAATTCATGGAAGTTAGGTCTATAAAAGGCTATTAGCCAGGGAGTAGGAATGGTGTCCTGGCCTCTGTTTGTCAGAGGCTGGAGATGGATGGCAGGAGACAAGTTGCTTGATCTTTGTCTTTGGTCCACCTCATCTGGGGCGCCTGACACTGGCCACTGTCAGCAAAGGGGATACTGGGTTAGACACACCCCAGATTTCCCTAATGACCACCTTATCCCTGCTCCCCTCCGCAACAATCCTATGGGAGGCCAAAGTTCACCCGTGCTCATTAGCAAGTGTTAGGAACTTAAGGATCAGTTTATACTCACTGAGTACACTGATATCCACGAATTTCAGGCTTTGGCTGGTGTTTCTTTATGTGCTTACTAAGTCCTGAGGCTCTGTGAAACGACTTTCCACAAATGGAGCAAAGATACTTAGATTCTCCTGTAAACCGAAAAACAACAACAATTCACAAGGCTATGTCTGCCATCTGAGCCCCAACTTGCTGCAGTGTTTTAAAGCGAGTATATAATTTTCACAGAATTAATCTGAAATACTCAGAGCTTTATTAGTGTACTGAGAGGGAAGCTTGTTTATATACACTAACCCTTGGCATCTAACTGGTATTTTTAAGAATATTCTTTACATGCAGGTGTAATCTTGGATAATACTACTATACATATTTGAAGATTTAAACTTCTGTATCAGAAGTTCCTTAAAACAGTTTACACAACAATCTCACACTTTACCATTTTTTCTTACCTTAACTCTGAACAGCATTAAAACCAAACACAATTACTGATTAAATAAATTCTACCCAGCACCTGCAATTTTATTAACAGTTTAGCATACAGGAATGGAGGATCTGGATAGAGAAATCAGAGAGCAGCCACTTTAATATGAAATTCTCAGATTTTATCAGGCTGTTCTTGAATATTAGATTGACAGAAGGATGGGGTCAGAACAGACATAGAAATCCTTCTGTCTTCTGGAACTTGAAACTGCACTGTCAAGGCAAACAATTTTTTATGCTTAATTATTGATACACTGTACTCCAGGAAATTAATATGCACAGAACTTCAATATGTTAAGCTACCTTAAAATACCTGAAGTTTACATTAAACTATTACATCATCATATATAACTTTCCTTTGTCACCCTTAAGCTCCCTCTTGGTTTCTAATATTTGAGAACGCATTAACTTCACAAGACAAGATAGTAGACAAATCCTGTATTCCGCAGTTAAGGAAACAGCTCTTGAAATATGGTGGCTCCCTGGTGAGTAAGGCAGTAGAGAACATTTAAATTGGAGCAAAAGCCTCATAACTCCAGTGGAATGAAGACAGATTCTGAAAAGCCATGCAACTTCCAGAACATAAGCATATAGTATGACACAGTCAACACTGAGGAAACTAATGTAAAACCCAAGTGTGCATAACAAAAACATCTCTCTACAAAAATACCATCCTAACTAGTGCAGATACAAATGGTAAATCCTAGTTCCTTATCATTTTGCAGTTCATTTTAATGCAATAAATCTATGAAAATATTAAATCTAGGGGATGGCTGAAATGCAAGAGCCAAGGAATTCAACTGAAGTTTTCTCCCTCAAAAGAATAAATACTAAGTGTAAAGCCTATTCCATCATCTTCTAATACAGAAAGGCTACACATATAAATACAAAAAGCAGAATGTTTATATTTAGATGGGGTGTTTAATGCAAGGATCTGTTTTATTCTTTGTCCATAAAGAACCTAACGCTTTCTGGGCCTAAATAATAAATTTGTTATTTTATTATTCTGTCTTAGTGTCCAAATGGAAATTTAAAATTAAATGGTCTTTCTTGAATAGCAGTCCAATGAAAATAAAAACATTTTTACAGATTCCTTGGATCCCATCTATGGAAGTCCACAAAGTTAATGGGTTTTATATTTGCCAAAGTATTTTTCAACATACCATGGTTCTCATTAGTCCCACCCCTGACCACTGTTTACCTGTGTGAATGCTCATATGTTCCTGAAGACTCCGTTTTGTGACAAAAGACTTTTCACATAAGTCACATTTGAACTGTTTCTGTGTCTCATGGAGAGCCAGGTGCATTTTTAACCCATGCTTGTAAGTAAATGCCTTTCCACAGACCTATGAAGAAAAAAAAAATCAATGTGATAAAGTATTTAAGTTCAAATGAAATAAAAATTTACAAGACATTATTGCAATTTATGATAGATTTTTTCAGAGCTCAAATTAACTTTTCTTCAAATATAATGTTAAAAAGTACACTATTTGGGAAACCTAGTTAAGCATGCTTATGGCTTCTTTTCAGCTGGATCCCATGTACAAACTGCAAAGTTTTTTCTGTCCTTAACTGAAAGCTTTAGCTGTCCTTAATTGTGGTTACTTGGCCTTATTTCTTGTTGCAGAGGTAGCAATAGGCATAATTGGACAAAAGCCATTTTTCCATATAAGTACAGAACACTGTCATTCAAACCACCATCATACCATATAACATGTTTGTAACCATGGTATGCTGTTCCCTCTAAGCAGTCAGGCTGGGTTAGAATACCAAAACAGACAACATATCAAAACTCTAGGTTAGTGCTAATCACTGGGTGGGCACTCCTCCATTTAAGTCAACACAGAGCCAACTTCCAGCCTAAGGTTGCAGTGTATTGTGCGCTGAAGATAGGATCTTTGGATACAACATAAAAACAGAGATTCTGACCATTTGTAATGAAAGATCCCAAGGTAACTTCTTGGGAGGTGGGGAATTAACTCCAGTGCTCCATGTAACAATTTAGGAAATTATGGACCCTCTAATCCCCCTTCAATCTCAATTTATATTTAAGTGCACACAAGCACGGTGAAGTGAGTAAGTTAACCTAACTTGTTAAGTGCAGGGTCTTTACTAGTGTATCAAGAAGTCATTAAAAATTTCTAAAACATCAGGAAAGGATGTATTTTCTTCACCTTGCAAGCATGCGGCTTTACTCCTGTGTGTTTGAGCATATGTATTCTCAGAGCATACAGCTTGGGTAGAGTTCTTCCACATATATCACATATAAACTCCCGTTTAGTTCTGCCTTTCACTGCTGATGCTCCTGTCTCTTCTATACTGGCAGTTGCAGCGCTCACTTCGTTTTTTCGGGTATGTCGAACAAGGTGGGCACGTAGAGAGGCACCATACTGGAACTCTTTTTTACATAGCTAGGGAAGAAAATACAGTTAGTTCCGCTGTGCATTATTTTCTTACTTTATTTCAAAACTGTTGAATTATTGTGTTTTAAAGAAACTCTTGCATAAAAGCTTCACATTTGTAAACAAACATATCACAGTAATATGATTAGCTAGTCAACATATCCAGTTATGAAAATGATAAATATGCACTACCTCTCAATTTACTTCCAGATAAGTCTTGATTTATTAGTTGTAAATATTAAAACAGTACCAGAGGCAATTACTGGCAAAAGCAGTTTTATACTGGATCAGTTTCCAATAGCTTTCAAACTTTTCTAAATCCATAAGACAAAAATACATATATGTGCTAACAGCAACTTTAAGAGAAATTCAGAAGAACTTTTTTAAAGAAACAAAACAAAAAACTCCACTAACTTACCGGGCATTTGTACTCTTTAGCTCTTTCATGTTTCAGTGTGTGCATTATAAGTGAATAACGCCTCTGAAAAACCATCCCACATTCAGCGCATTTGATCTGAGCTTCCACTTCATTGTTTTCTGTGGTATCTCTTTTGGGCTGCTTCATCTTCTTTCCTCTTTGCACTAATTTCATGGCAACCTAATTGGAAAATAAACCTTTGAATGATAGTTTGGAATAAAATGTACTATGCTCTGTTATGCTTGCTTTTAAGCATCAACTTCATAACTATTTTATTTTTCATATTACTACATCTAAATATTAGACTGTAAGTACTGTAGTGTTAACAAATTTCACTAAGTTTTTCGTAACCGCTTAAAAAGGAAACTGCACAAACAACAGTACTGCAGATCATATGTTAAAAACAATGTTTTACCATAAACTGCGTGCCATCTTAGTAGCATCCAGAGAGTAGGATCAGTATCTAAGTTGTTAATGCATGCAGCTGTGCTTTGAAACAGTGATTATTACAAAACACAGATCCTTTGTTTTAAGAAAGCTAAGTAATAGAACACAACTTCCTCCACTTCGAATGACCACTGTCTCCTCTGTTACAAACTGAGTTGCCTAAGTTATGTTTTTAATTCAAAAAAGTTCCCTTTCTCAGGGTTTTTGCTTGCTTTTCTTAAAAAAAAAAAAAAAAAGCCAAGCAAATCAGTTTATTTTTACCAAAAACTCTTACAGAAAAGTTCTCAGGTTGAGAGATAGTAATATGTACAAAACATCCCCTGAAATTATTCTTACTCACCCCTCACCCAGCAGTAGTAAAATGTCAAGTCATAGGCCTACTCTACACCACAGTGGGCCATTAATCTAAGTTACACAACTTCAACTTCACGCATAGCATAGCTGCAGTAAAAGTACTTAGATCTATAGCTATATACAATATATTTGAAAACGCAGAAAACAAAAAAATTGCTTAATAATATGAATTCTTTATTTTTAATCATGTGATTAATAACTATTAATTCTGTGGTCACTTGACAGTCCTACATGTTGAACCTCCCTAACCTAGATTTCTTCCTCGCGTGTCCCCGTGGGTGCTCCACGATAGGTGTCGGGCTCACCCCGGAGCCGCAGATCGGATCTTTCCAGCAGTTTCTGCCGGACCGCACATGAGCCGGCGCGCGCCGCTCCCTTGTGCGCTCCCGGCCACGTGCGCGATCCGGTCCCCGCCAGTTCCTTCTTAACTGTCATTGGCTGCAGACGGAATCCGCTCAGGCTGCGGCCAGAGTCAGCGTATTTAGAGTTGTTAGAGTTTCAGAGTTCTTAGTTAGATTGTTTGTTTGTTTCTTTATTGCAAAAAAAAAAAAATATATATATATATATATATATATGTAGAAAGTTCTTAGTAAAAGAGAAGGAGGAATGGAGGCAACACGGGGATGTGAAGGCCAGTAGGCCTCCTGCCGCGGCAGGCTGGGGTCCGTGAGAGGGGAACAGGCACAGAGAAGGTGCTAAGTACCCTATTAACAGCTCAAAGACTCACCGCGATGTCCTCTGCAGGATTCAAAAAGTGTGAGTCGTGCCGCGAAGCTATGCCAGCCTCTGATGGGCATAGTCAATGCATTAGGTGCCTGGGGGAATCACACGTTACCCAGAAATGCTCCTTTTGTGCAAAGCTCACAGCCAGAGCCAGAAAGGATAGAGAAATGCGGCTGAAAATGCTGCTGTTTGATAAGGCCCTCCAGCCAGACGTGCCGGAGAGGCCTCAATCGGAGGGACCCACAGGGCTCCATAAAAGGAAGGCGGCGTCCCTCACCCCCTCAGCGCAGAAACGGAGGAAGCTCTCTCCAGCCCGATCCCTGCCGGCGGCCACAGCGAGTGGGACGGGCGTAGCACACAGCCCCCAGCCGCAGTCACAAACAAGCGGCAGCGTGGCAGCGCACGTGGCAGAGGCTGAGCCTCCGATTACTAAGCAGCTGGCACGCACAGCCTTCAGAGCGGTGGCCAGGCAAGCACTGGAACCGGCAGCACAGACCCCCGCGGCGCCAACGGTGCAGGGTCAACAGGCACGCAGCCTGCAGGCACCAGAGGAGGCCATCCGCGTGGCACCGCAGATAAGCGTGCCGAGCGCAGCGCCGACAGCGGGGCCAAGATCCCCAGCATGGGAAGGGGCGGAGCCAGCCCCGCAGGGGAGGGGAAAGGCAGCAGCAAAAACCCGGCACCCGCAGCCTCTCTCTGGGAAGGGCTGCAGGGCTGCTCTCAACAAGCCCTCCTCTTATGCTGCGAACACCAACCAGGAGACATGGGTCTCCCCCAGCCTACCCAGAGCCTCCTTCTCCGTTCCTCCAACCAGCGTCACCTTGGCTCGGGCCACCCTCGCCCTTTCTGGGATTTCACCCCCTGGAGTACTATCACAAACCAGTTTCACCACTGTCTCAGTCATCCAGACGATCTCGCTCTCCCAGACATCGGGGGTATGCACCTCAAGAGTGGTCCAGGTCTCCATCCCAGGAACCGTGCCTGTGTTGCCATGGTCGTCCTTATCACGCTGGGCATAGACACCACAGGCATACACCCAGGGGCAGGTCCCCCTCGACCGTCCAGTATCCCCACGGGCACTCACGGACGGGGACGGAAACACAGTTGTCTCAGGGGGAGTTGGTTTTGGAACCCCGACATTTTCCCTCGCAAGCCTCCAGTGAGAGGTGTACCACCGACAGCAGGACCCTAAGAGTTTGAGGGAGGCCTACCCTAGTGGTTCCTCCTTGTCCTCCCCCGACGAGGCTACGGCCCCCGGGGATGTTGCCCCCCCCCGGACGACCTCAAACAGTTTCAGGAGCTGTTTAAAAGGGTGGCTTTCACGCAAAGCATCCAAACAGCAGAGGTGCAGGAGAAGCACCACAAGCTCCTCAAAAACCTGAGGCCTCCGGCCTCGTCCAAAATCGCTATCCCGCTCGACAAAGCAATCATGGAGTCTGCTACCACCATGTGGCAGACCCCGGCTTCCGCTCCACCTATAAACAAGAGAGCGGATAAGAAATACTTTGTCCCGGCAAAGGGCATGGAGTTCCTGTTTAGTCACCCACAACCAAATTCACTGGTGGTAGAATCATCTCAGCAGAGATCAAAGACTTCCCAGTACAAAGCGTGGGGAACAGACAGAGATACCAAGAAGCTAGAGCTATTCGGCAGAAAGGTACACTCCTCCTCCACCCTGCTGCTGAGAATGGCAAATTATGCAGCACATCTAGCGAACCACAATTTCGACAATTACTCCAGGCTTACTTCTCTCATGGATTCACTTCCAGAAGATAAGAAGCCGGTGCTGAAGGCCATCGTGCAAGAGGGCCATGCAGCTTCGAGGACAGGAGTCCAGATCACCCTGGACGTAGCGGACACGGCAGTGCTCATGCGCAGGGAATCCTGGCTTCAGACATTGGGTATCCCAAGGGATCTGCAGGCAAAAATTGTCGATCTCCCTTTCGACACGCAGAAGTTGTTTGCAGAGTCAACTGATTCAGTCCTTCATTCCAGTAAAGACTCAAGAGCTACACTCAGAACCCTGGGTATTTATACCCCTCCATACAGAAAGAAAAAGTATTACCCTCAACAAAGGCGATACCTGTACCAACCTCAGCGTGCTCAGTACCAATGGGGCTACGACCAAGGGCGGCATCAACAGAAACAACAGTATAGAAGTCCTAGGCGACGTTCCCAACAGAGCCGTGCATCCTCGGGGCAGGCCCAAAGGCAACAAGTTTGACAGACAGGTCGAGGGCTGCACTATTACTACCATCGCGCAATGTCATCCACAATTCATGTTCCATCATCGCCTCTGACCGTTCCACTCACAATGGCAAAAGATCACCACAGACAAATGGGTACTGGAGATCATAGCCACGGGTTATGTGATCCCCTTTCAGTCGCTCCCACCGCCAAGACCTCCGCCCAGGCCTCATCTCAGGGATGCATCCCACGAGGCAAAACTCAAGCATGAGGTGGACCACCTTATGCTCATAGGGGCGGTGGAAAGAGTGCCAGAGCGACTCCAGGGGAAAGGGTTTTATTCACGATACTTCCTCACAGAGAAGAAAACAGGAGGCTGGAGGCCCATCTTAGATCTTTGAGGCCTCAACTGGTACTTGCGCAAACAACGTTTTCGGATGATCACAGTCGCCTCTATACTCACGGCACTGGACGATGGAGATTGGTTTGCAGCCCTCGACTTACAAGATGCGTATTTTCATATAACGATCCACCCGGCACACAGACGTTTTCTCCGGTTTATGGTCGGCAAAGAACATTTCCAATACAAAGTTCTGCCGTTCGGCCTCTCCTCGGCCCCCAGAGTCTTTACCAAGACCCTGGCAGTGGTGTCAGCCTACCTGCACAGACAGGGGGTATTTATATTCCCATATCTGGACGACTGCGTACTGAAAGGGGCCTCGAAGGCAGAGGTACTATGCATGATACGCGTAACAGCAAACACGTTTTCTTCGCTGGGCCTGGTCATCAACCATGCGCAGTCAAAGATCGACCCCACACAAGACATAGAGTTCATAGGGGCATGCATAAACTCTATCACATCAAGGGTTTATCTACCCGACGCTCGCTTTCACGCCATCGGCTCCCTAGTGCAAGTCATTACATACAGCCCGACAGCGCCGGTTTTAACGTGCTTGCAGCTGCTAGGCAACATGGCAGCAGCAACGTTCGTGGTACAGAACACCAGATTGAATATGCGCAATCTGCAACATTGGCTGGCGAGCGTCTACAAGCCGGCATCCCACACCGTCCACAGGGTGGTGTCGCCCACGACAGAGGTGCGCAGATCCCTACAATGGTGGGTAAACCCGAAGAACATGCTAACAGGGGTACCCTTTCACCAACCACAAATCTCTATTTTTCTCACCACCGACGCCTCCCACATAGGGTGGGAAGCACACATTGGCGAAAAGGTGACGCAAGGACTGTGGTCCCCTACGGAAGTGTCACTGCATATAAATATACTGGAGCTCAGAGCAGTGTTCAACGCCTGCAAACACTTTCGAGACCACACACAAGGCAAAGTAGTCGGGATCAATACAGACAATACCTCCACCATGTTTTATATAAATCGACAAGGAAGAGCTCGATCCTGTGCCTTATGTGCGGAAGCAGTCCGGCTGTGGAACTGGTGCATCGCCAACAATATAACGTTGAAAGCCTCGTACTTACCAGGCACTCACAACGTGAAGGCAGACCAGCTGAGCAGGCGCTTCGCACTCACACACGAGTGGCAGATCTGCTCCGATCTGCTACGACCGATCTTTCACGCATGGGGGCTTCCCCAGATAGACCTGTTTGCCACTCAACACAACAAGAAGTGCCCCCAGAACTGCTCCAGGGCAGGACTGGGGTGGGGGTCCTTGGGGGACGCGTTCGCGATTTCGTGGAAGGGCCCTCTGCTTTACACGTTTCCCCCCACAGTGCTCATCCACAAGGTCTTGCAGAAAGCCAGGAGGGAGAGAGCCCGCATGATCCTAGTAGTCCCAACATGGGATCGACAGCAATGGTTCCCCTTGCTTCTGCGCATGTCGGACCACCCACCGCTTCCCCTTCTGGTGGCGCCGGACCTGCTCACGCAGGCCCAGGGGTCCATAGTGCACCCACACCCCCGAGGCCTGCACCTACAAGCATGGTTAATCCATGGCTCAGCTCCCTAGAGTGTATATGTACGGAGGGAGTACAAGAAGTCCTGGAGAGTAGCCAAAGGACCTCCACCAGCAAGACCTACAAGCAGAAATGGACTCGATTCACTGCATGGTGTTCTACCAAGCAATTAGCTCCCCTTGATGTGCCTATACCTGTAATACTAGAATACTTACTGGACCTCAAGAAAGGAGGGCTCTCCCTATCCGCATTGAAGGTTCACCTCACCGCTATATCGGCTTTTCGGCATGAAGAGGAAGGGCCCACAGTGTTTGCCCATCCTATTGTTACCAGGTTCCTGAAGGGGCTGGTAAACCTGTACCCCCCTTGGAAACCGCCTCCACCATCGTGGAGCTTGGACCTGGTGCTCAGCACGCTAACAGGACCACCGTTTGAACCCTTAGCCACAGTTTCCCTCCGTCTCCTTATGATAAAGACAACCTTCCTTCTTGCAATCACGTCAGCTCGCAGGGTGAGTGAGCTCGCAGCAGTTATGGCAACGCCACCCTGCACAGTATTCTCAAAGGAGGTGGTAACCTTACGGCTGCACCCAGCCTTTGTTCCGAAAGTTTCCTCAGAGTTCCACCTTAACGAGCCTATAGTTTTACCCTCGTTTTACCCGAAGCCTCACAGCTCCAGCAAGGAGGCACGCCTGCATCTCCTGGACGTGAGGAGGGCGTTGGCCTTCTACATAGACAGGACTAAGTCCTTCCGGAAAACGGACAGACTCTTAGTTTCTCTCGCTCCCAGGTCAAAAGGAGAGGGTCTCTCTTCACAGAGAATCTCGAAGCACATTGTGTCCTGCATAAAGATGTGCTACGAACTTCGGAAAACCCCTTTACTGGCCCTGCCTAGGGCTCACTCCACCAGGGCGGTGGCGGCATCAACAGCCTTTTTCAAGGGCATCGCGCTAAAAGACATCTGCAGAGCGGCGACCTGGTCATCCTATGACATCTTCGCCAAGCATTATGCCCTACACCAGGTATTCCAAGAGGATACCCGCCCCTCGACAGCGGTCCTTTCGGGGGCAAGCTGCACATAAACCGATTACCCACCTCCTTTCTTGGGTTACTGCTGGGTAGTCACCTTTCGTGGAGCACTCACGGGGACACTTGAGGAAGAAAGAGAAGTTACTCACCGTAGTAACGATGGTTCTTTGAGATGTGTCCCCGTGGGTGCTCCACCACCCGCCCATCCTCCCCGCTTTGGATCTCTGTTTAGTGTTTTTCAGGAGCATCCGAAGCGGTTGGTCAAGGAACTGGCGGGGACCGGCTCGTGCACGTGGCCAGGAGCGCGCAAGGGAGCGGCGCGCGCCGGCGCATGCGTGGTCCGGCAGAAACTGCTGGAAAGATCCCATCTGCGGCGCCGGGGCGAGCCCAACACCTATCGTGGAGCACCCACAGGGACACATCTCGAAGAACCATCGTTACTACGGTGAGTAACTTCTCTTTCCCTACTCCAGCAACACTCTGGTCCAGCCTCATCAATGACTTAGGCTATGTCTACTCTAGACATGGCAGTCAACTGCTGATACGCAACTTTAGCTATGCCAATTGCATAGCTAAATCAGCTTGTCTGCTGTTGACTGCTACAGCTGTTGTCACAGAATAAGGTTGACGGGAGTGTTTCTCCTGTCAAACCTTCCTTAATCCTTGCTGCTCACAAGGAGTTCCGGGGTTGACAGTGACCCAGGAAAGCGCCATTTCGCATATGCATGAAACAAAACCCCAGAAGATTGACCCTGAGTGGGACAATCTTCCATGGCAGAAGAGATGTAGGCCGAATGGGTGTTCTGGGTCTGCAGCACTCGTGGGGGAAAACCTGGGGCTAGGAGTGCTGCAAGATCAGGGATGAATCGAGCAGTAGGTGTTGGTAGCTGGGAGCAGAGCCCTGGCCTGGGGAGAGGACTGGGGAGCCCTGGTCAGTGTTCTCCGTAAGCTGTGCATTTGGGTAGCTGCACAAGAGAGATTCAGGTGCTTTCCAGCTGATTAGCAGAGTGCCAGGAGGTGTTTATTTTGGTGGTGCACATCTGCATATGCTGTGGTGCACATGAAAATTATTTTGGCCACAGAGGGACAATACTAGAGTGAACACTGGCCCTGGGGCCCCTGAAGACAAGAAGGGTCGGTACCCCAGGGAAGCCAGCAGTTGGGAGTGGAGGGACCGACACCGACTATTGCATGTCCAGGAAATTCCCTGGTTTGGAACCAGTCAGATCCCAAGGGTGCCAGATCAGGGAGGTTCAACCTGTATTAAAAATTTAACTTTGGATTGTTTGATTTTTGAATAATTTAGGTTTTTTTTTTCAAAATTACTGGTTTTAATAAGGTTATTTTGTTTAAGGTAGGAGTATTTCCAGCTTTCCTAGAGATTTCTTGTGAACATATCTATTATGGGCAGAGCTGGCAATGACACCTGCAGCTGTGTAACCGTAACACTTTCCTTGTAAAACTCATGGTCAGGTGCTTCTAACTGGCAAATTTAAAAGTTTCAGGCTAAAATTTTGCACGCTATGTTTCTGCCTCAAGATAGACTAAGTTTCAGACTAACTGTTTTTGATGTTTCTAAGAATGATGTTAAAAAGAAAAATACAGTTATGCCTCTGTTAAAATATTCTTACAACCACTTCCGTATTTTGTGTGTGTGGGGGGTGCCTTTAAAATTCATAATGTTTCCAAGATGTATCTTTCATTGTTCCTGTAAAAGTGCATTCAAATTTGGCCAAATTGTGAACTATGAAAAACACAGTTTGCTCTGGGTAGACGACTTTGACAGTTCTTCAAATATTCCATCTGTATTTCACATTCTTCAGACACACATCTCCATGACAACCACGAGTATACTCCAGAATTCTGAAGGACTTTTTTCTGAAATTGCTCCGTTTAACTGCTCCTATAACACCAGCACTGTGCTCGCAAAACGTCCTCCATGCTACCACCCAGCAGCGTAAAGATGACAGAGGAAAAGAGCATGACTCAAATGCCAAAGGGTGGTAGATGGGGGCAGGGGAAGAGAGAGGCATCCAGGCAGAGCCTTGCAGAGGAAAGGAGTAGAAAGGTATTATGGATAAGTTTTGTGAGGGTTTATAGGGGAGATAGAGAAGAAACCAAAGGCAAAAACATCACAGAATACCCCACTGTACAACCAGGAATCTTGAGTTTTAATACACCTCTGCTATCAAGAAGTATCTGTAACACCCAGCGGCGAAGTATGGCTGCTGCACAAGAAAGGTAACAGGCTCCTACTGCCAAGACCACTGTTGTTCTACTTCCTCAAGAGGCAGAAGACTAGGCTGTGGATCTTAAGGTTTCAATCCTATTGATGAGTCAAGTGGAAGTGACTATGGTTCCATCTTCAGGAATTTATTTTTTCAGTTTGCTCTTTTTAACCACTTAGGCACTCGTGTACAAAAAGAAGTACAGTAAGGTCTCAGAGTACGCGAGGGTTCCATTCCACGCACCCCTGCGTAAACCAGGATTACGCGCAAGTTGGGGTCTGGCTTTTTCCCTGTCAGAACACGTTCTGCACCTGGGGAAGCAGAAGAAAGGTAAGTCCGTCAGGGGCGCGGGCAGGGTAGGCAGGCAGCTTGTGAGCTGACAAGGGGGGAAAATCACACTGGAGCCACACAGGGTGGGCGGACAGGCAGGCGGACAGCTTGTGAGCTGTGGAGGGAGTCGCACTGGAACCATGAGGGGTGGGCAGCTTGTGAGCTAGCAAGGTGGGGGTCGCAACAGAGCCGTGTGCTGGGGGTGGAACGGGGGGTGGGGTTGTCCTTGTCTTGTGAGCTGGCAGGGGGGTCATGCCAAAGCCAAGCAGTTAGTTTGTGAGCTGGCCGGGGGCGGGGGGGGGGTGTTGCACTGGAGCTGTGCGGGCAGCTTGAACCGGAGCTGTTTGCAGGTGGTTTAAACCAGGCCTGGGGGTGGGATCAGGGTCAGATGCGTAAGAGCAGGGTTGCACACTGAGTTCACGTACTCTGAGACCTTACTGTATATTAAAAAGCTCCAAACTAAAACATTCACGTTTGGAAATACTGGAATTCAAGTTACATGCCCAATCTTCATTTGACTCCCTTGTGTATAAACCCCCTTTTTTTCCCCCCCCCCCCCCCAAAAAGAACCATATCAGTGCACAGGACAGACTGCTCAGAAAACATTATCAGGGCTGTGTAATGAATGAAACTGTTCTATGTATGACTCCCCATTTGTTGTAGAAGCTGAGGGCTTGAAAAGTGAATGTGGCATCGGAATGAAGGAAGAGAGGGGATGGCTGGTTTTATGATTAAGACTATTCAGTGTCACCCCAGGTAACTGGATTCTACTCCTACTTTGGCCACAGTTTCTAGGCATGTTAGGTAAGTCACACAAACCAAATGCTTCATGTTTACAGTGTCGTTTTCTGGATGCTTAACTTGACGCAAATGGGACCATATTTGCAAAAGAGCTTAGCATTCACTGTGGCAATTGAAGTAAATGGGACCCATGCTTGCAAAGGGAAAAATCTGGAAAAAAAAATCCCAGTGTCTCAAGGCATTCAAAATTAGGGGACAAGTTTAATTGTACCTTAGTTCCCAAAAAATAGATGGGAATAATGCCATTAGTGTTTGTGAGGAGTCTAAATACCACAGTGATGGTTTCTGTGGAAAAGCCCAAAGGAAATTAATAATTCTGTATCCAATGAAGCAGTTAGCTTGTGTGTGGTAAACAGGATCTTGAGATGGAAATTTTATTAAAGGGAATATTGAATTCAGTGAAAATCATCCATCCTGTGCACTTAAAGAAAGGCAGTGGGTGATGTGAAGAAAAATGTGTCGTGATGTAACTGTAACTCACCCTTTGTTAAACGAGTACTTTACTTAAGAGTACTCAACTCACTAAAACAAGGGACACATACGCCTACTTTTGGTCACTAGTCGAGTGACTTCCCCCCTGCTTATATTAGCCTTACCTCCCACCCCGCAGACCCAAACCGCGGCAGGCTAACCGCCTGCCCCCCACCGCTGGCCCCACAGACCCAACCTGCCACAGCCTGAAACTCTGCCGGCCCTGCAGACCCAACCTTTTGCAGTCTTAACCCCCCCGCTTGCCCCATGGCCCCAACCCCCTGCAGCCTGAAACTCTGCCAGCCTCACAGACACAACCTGCCACAGCCTTAACCCCCGCTTCCCCCACACCTGCTGCACAGACCCAACCTGCAGCAGCCTGGAACCCCCCCTACTCCACCCCATGGACGCAACCCACTGCAGCCTTAACACTCCGCTTCTCCATGGACCCAGTCTGACGCAGCCTTAACACCCCCATGCCTGCCCCACAGACCCAACCTGCCACCAGATTTTAACCCTCTGTCCCATTCATGGCCCCAAACTGCCCCCAACCTTTTACCCTCTTCAACCCCTCCCAACCCAAAGTTCACTTACCTTTCAAAAGCAGCACCCCATGCTGCCACTCCTTCGCTGAATTACAAGCGCTTGGAACCAATCAGAGACTTTTACATGTATTTTAATGGGAACTTAGTGTCCCTCTTATGAGTTTTTGCCTACGAGCAGACAGTTGGGAACCAATTGTGCTTATATGACTAGGGATAAGTATTTCATAATACATAAAAAGGGCCTTAATTAAGGCTGCCCAAATACCCAAATAACTGTTACTTCCTAATACGAGTGCTCAACTTTGCGACCTTATATGTTCTTCACACACTTTCTTATGTAATCCAAGTATGACTGTCCCAATATGCAAGTTTAATGGTGGTTTGGCAATGTTCTGATTTAGGGCCATGTTTAAGAAACTATACAGTGAGGGGACTAAGTCTCAAGACTTTTTGCCTTCTAATTTATTTTCAAGACATCAAAATGTGGAGACTTCCTGGTAAAACTGTCAGATGTATTTTAATAGCAGGGTTTGCCCATCCACACCCACCCCACCTAAAAATATCTCAATTATAATACCTTTAAAGGAGTGCACACACCTTCAAGTACAGCATAGAAAGGCGCAAAAATTGCTCAAATTGAGCTAAATCTTTTGAACATAGATAGATACATCTATGTGTTGGAGCACTAGTAAATCTAAGATCACCAGCCTGGAAGAAATTTGGATATTGGTTGTTTTCACACAAATATCCATGGGCAGCAGGTATAAGACACCTGATCCTGCCTCCCATTCAGTGCAGCTCCCCCCATCTGGGGTTGGGGCCATAGTGCTTCCCCTCCTGGGGTCAGCAGGCTGGTGCTGGGGGCCACTCACGTGCCAGGACCAAAGGGGTTGCCCCCACACCATCTGCTCTCCAGGGCTAGGGACGGCTGTCCTCCCCATCCCCACCCCATGCTCAAGAAAAGGCTGGGACCATGTACCATCCATGCTTCTGGGGCAGGCTGGGCTGTGTGCCTTCCACATTTCCTCCTCCACTTGTACCGGTGAGCAGAGGGGGAAGGGGAAGAGGGTAAGGCTTGGCTTCCACAGGAGCCCTGGATTGAAGGAGCAAGGCTGAGGGTTTGCCTCCCACAGCTCTAGTTTTACCCATTGTCCATGCAAATACCTATTCACCTGTATTAGCAATTATATTTATCTGTCTAAGGTGCTGCTTAGAAGAGAAATGGAAGTGATTTTGTTTTCATTATTTTAAAAACAAAGCTTTACTTCCACTGAAAACTAGATTTTGGTACTAAGTAAAATATTTCTCTTACCTGCTGTATTGCTGATTTCGGGTTTGTCTTCCTGTTCTGCAGCTTCTTCTCTATTCCCCTGTGCAACCTGATATATCCACCCTCGCTAACAGAGCGCTGACGAAGTTTGCTTTTATAAGTATCATCTTGATTGCCGATGAGGCTTTCGGGTTCTGACAGTAGAGTTCCCTCTGACTTACATAGCCTGCCACGTTTTTGCTTAAGTGATTCTAAAGACTCTTCTGAAGTGACTTCTACATTTGCTGCGCTACTCTCATTTTGAGCAGCCTCAACTTCTGTTGGAGAATGGGTTTCCATATCATCTGTCACTGGAGGCTCAGACTGCATGACCAAAACGGTGCTATTAGCAATGCTCTCTGCAATTGCTATTTTTATTTCACTCTCACTTGTTCCAGTATAAACAGACTGTACTGTGGGCTCTGAAAGATTATCAGCTATATCTCCTGTAGGCTCTGAAGTCTGAGAGTCAGATTGTGAAGCTAATGCATCCCCTTGTCCAGTATCGAGAGACGCTCCATTCACAGGTGCCACTACTTCACTATTTACCACTTCCGTAGGTAACGGCTGTTCAACGTTCTCCACAGGCTGTCTCTCAACTGAATTCTGCTCCGGCAAACTCTGCGTAGATTCTACAGTGTGAATATCTCCCTTTTGGTAGACTGTGATTTGTTTGTCTTCCATCTGTTTGTGTACATTTTCACAGATTTCCAAGACCTCTGACATGAAGAGATGCCTGGCTAGCATGGCAACTTCTGCCATGCTACAGAAGTCAAAAGTTAGCACTGAGGTATAAGCAAATTCCAGTAAAGGGAGGAAACTTGTCTTGCAAAATCCTGTATGGAATAATACAAGAAATGTGAGATTACAGATAGCAAAAAGATCATCAAATTGTTTCAATCTAGTCCTTAAGAGACATATTTTAACTTGGATGGGCCTCTGTGCCTCAGTGTTACAGCAGCTACATTCCATTGCAGTTAGTATCGCATTTACGAGCGGAAGCGTTCTCCCAGCATAGAAGCCTGCAGATTCAAATACACTAGGACCACCATGGAGTTTCTCAACTAAGTTTTTTTGTTTTTTAAATAAACTGCTTCTAAATAAAGCATGGTTCTGCTAATCCTTTCCAACACATAAATCCTGGGTCTAAATTAAGTGGTGTCTTCTTGCATCTCTTGCATTAAGGAAAAAGTGTACAAGTGAGATAAAAATGTGTATGTTGGAGGGTGGGAAGAAGAGGACAGAAGAGAGAAAATCTGACAATAGTTCAAGAATTTCATACTGAATAACTTAAATGCATATTTTTTCCACCCACAACTATGAAAACCACTGAAACTTGCCTTTGGGCAGCTTCTGGACTATTATGCTTAAAGTCAATTTATTTATCCATATGAACTACACAAAGACAGGAACTGGAGAGTAAAGAAGAAAAAAGGCCAGTACTAGCAGACCAACATAGCAAGCATTCACCCATGTACTACATATAATAATCTGTCATGACAACACAGTTTTTGAAATTTCATTTATATTCTCCTGGATTCAAGAGACTTGGATGCTCTGGTTGGTTTGCTGCTGCTTGTAACTGTAGAACCTGGTCACTTGATCTGGTCTATATATATAGAACTGATCATTATATTCTTCAAGAGTTCTTCTGCCTGAGCAAATATATAGAACATTTACTTGCTTTCAAAACCAGTGAACGAATACAGAGCATGAACTAAGTTGAATAAAAAAATAGTTATTCAAAGGCTACACAAGCATTACCGGGTGGTAGTCCATGGTCTGATGCACAAGGCCATACTATATGATCACAACGGTTTCTTCTAGCATAAAAATCCAAAAACCCATATTTCTAAATCAAGAAGTGAGCTCAAAATGTTCAATCTTCTTGCATCTTCAGATGCCATAACACCATATGCACAAAACCTTATTTAACATTTTCGGCTTAAAACTTTCTGAAATTAGAGCCCATTTACCTGAAAGATCCACTACGGCTTCATGACTGGAGACAGCTCCCTTTTCAATGAAAAGCTCCCGGAAGTACTCACTATTTGCTGCCAAGACAGATTTATGTGCTTTGTACTCTTCTCCTTCAATCAACAGAGTAACATCACAGAATTGATTGGAAAGCCTCTGCTGGTTCAATTGATTTAAAACTGACAGAGAATGTTTTGAAGAAGACTGCTTCACAAGGCCTTTACTATCAACCTGCCATAAAACAGACCCATTATAAAGAACTGCTTTACATTTATCTTTTTCAGCATTCCTATGGAACACTAAACATTTCTTCTTTTCTGGAGAAAAGAAGCTCATCAACATTAAAAGCAATGTTTCTTTCAGTTGTTTCAATTTCTAATGCTCTCCTTTAAGATATTTTTTAAAATTATATTGTTACAATGTGAAAACAGACAAACACAATAGAAAAATATATAAAAATCAAGAACTTGTGGAACTTTTTTAAAAATTCCTACATACACAATCGTTTGAGAAACAAAAATGGAGAGCAGGATAACAGAAATCAACTATTTGGTGGCTCATTTGATCCAATTTCTAAGCACTGCAATACACTATTCCAGTGATTCTCAACCTTTTTTATAAAGTACCTGTTTAAAAAAAAAAAAAAATTAAGTATCCACAGACTTCTCTTGCATACCTGACCACTGATTGAAAAACATGGCCCTAGGGCAATCTGAGGTCTTGAAACCAGTACCACTCAACCATTCCAGATTACCGTAGCCTTTTCAGGAGTCAGATTTGTTTTGTGTACCATCAAGTTACACCTCACTTAAAAATGACTTACAAAAGAATGCAAAAATATCACAGAAGGCTACCACTGACAACTTGCTGACTTTCTAACCTCTTATTAAATAAATGAACTGCAACAGAAATATTGTACTTCCATTTCAGCATACGGCCTACAAAATAGTAGAAACAAGTCAGTGCCTGATGAACTTTTAGACTGTACTGAATTTAATTAAGCAAATATCTACATGAATTGATGTACCCCCAGAAGACCTCAGTGCACCCCTCAAAGATACACATACCCCTGGTTGAGAAACACTGCTCTATTTCACTTGAACATTCAGTGTAATTTTGTATTGGCGCATACTGCAACAGCAAGAGCTATGATAAATGATCATTTGTCTATGATTGTGAAATTAACATATAATTTTACAAATATACAAGATGGCTACTTACAAATACAAGCTCATGTTTTGCTATTGGCTTCTTTTTCACAGGTTTTGGTGATGCAGCTGGGACCGATGTAGCGTTACTTAATTCATCGTCTGTTTCGTTACTGTCTTCATGAGATCTTGTATCCAGTCCTAGCTCTTCCAGCATTTCAGAAGGATCTGACAGGGATCTAGAACGATCTAGCTTTTCCTGGCACTTACTACACTCTTTAATGTAATCTTTAACTTGCTTAAGAATACCTGAAGAAAAGCATTAATTAAAACTTCATTAGTTTATGTTAGTCATCTGTTTTACATTACACACAACAAGGGGCTGTCATTTTACTGATGTATTAAATCCATACTATTGTGTATTTATTGGGAGAAATAAGGCAACTTATTTTTCTACGTGTTCATTTTCTGGCTCCCATTTACCTCAGTCTTTCCTAAGAATATAGGACTACCATTAACCAGGTGTTATCAGGAGACTAAGATGTATAACTGCCTGTATTAATAGTTACTAAATACATGCATATCTTAAAAACATACCTCATCACTATACTGAATCCCCTCTTCACAGTCACATTCTATTAAACCAGGAAGATGAATCAATCACAAAGATCATTCCCAAATCATTCTCTTCACCAGTGCTCTACTCTGTTGCCACACCACCAGGCTAGCTCAGCCCACAGTTTCTAAAGCCAGAAAAAACCCAGCTATTTAAAAACAAACAAAGACACCTTGGTAACCTACAAGATATTTTAATTAGTACTGGCTGACTCTGTGCTTATTTACGCAACCATGGAAGAAGATCGATCTACGCAGTCGATCTTCTGGGATTCAATTTCACGCATCTACTCTGGGCGCACAAAAATCGAACTCACAGGGGTTGGCAGTCAACCCATGCACTCCTTGCGACAGTGAGGAGTAAAGGAGGTTGAAGAGGGAAACTCTCCTGTCAAACTTCCCTGTACAGACAAGTTAGCCAAAAGCAGACACATTGATTTGAGCTATGCAGTTGGCGTAGCTCAGTGTTTCCCAATTTTGTTTGGCCATGGAACCCTTTCAAACTCCAAATAATTTTACAGAACTCCATTCCCAGGCTCTACCCTCCTCAGCCCCCAAACCTGCCCTCTATTTCCAGGCTTTATCCAACCTCAGCCCTCTGCCCCCAGATCTGACCCTCACCCCCAGGCTTAACCCCTCTCAGCTCCAAACTGGTCTCAGCCCCTAACCTGTTCCCAGGACTAACCCATCCGTGGCACTGGCTGCGGAGCCTATGCCAGCCAGCTGCGTACACCCAGCAGAAGGAAGGCTGGCATGGAGGTGTTCTGCTGGCAGGGGCGAATTAAGCCATGCCCCATGGAGGGCTGTGGCCACTCAGGTACCGGGGCAAATGAGGGGCTCCCTGAGGCTTCCTGCCCTGCCACCTCTGAAATAATGGCACTGAATTCAGTTGGTTTAACAGCCAGATCCCTCCTATCTGTTAAACTAATTAAATTTAGTTCTACTGTTTCAGTGTGACAGGGCGTGGAGCTGCCGAGGAGTCAGCTGTTGTAATGGAATATCCTCGTGGATACCTTATTTTCCCTTTGCAGAACCCCGGGGTTCCATGGAATGCCGTTTGGGAAACACTGGCATAACTAAAATTGCATATCTGAGATTGACTTTCCTTGTCTAGTATAGAGATAGCCCATGCTACTCTAACCAAATATTATGGCTCTGTTCTCCATTGCTGCAGACAGGTTAATATGCTGTTAATCATTTCCAACAAAGTGGGTTTTTCAGTAAAGTCCTTCTTAACCAGGGAATCAACATTATGAATATCCTTCATCAGAGATTGCAGTGAACCGCTCCTAAAGAGAATCAGCAGTGGAGTATGTGTTTTACTTTACAGAAAGGTTCACAAAATTCATAAGTTTTGCTTGGGAGAATTTACTTGATAACAGCACCTTTGCTTCAGGCAAAATTTTAGAAGAACATCACAATATCCTGCAAAATACAGAGGAGGACTACATGGAGCAAGTTCTGTCAGAAATCTGCTAAAGGCAGGACTTGAATTCACAGTTGATTACTATGTCTTATGGTTGATAGCGGCAGCAAGTTGCTCCTCTGAGTTATACTACGAGACTTCTGACTGCCACAGAACAATAGCTCAATAGGTATGCTCAAATCGATCATGGCTGTGCATTGCCAAGACCTCAAAACACCTTGCAGGTCTAACTTTAACCTTCCTAAAGTATTGTACCTTCATGCCTCATTATATTTATACATAAATTATTTTTTAATGTTGTTATTTAACTCAGTTATATTTTTGACCTTCACAACACCTCCTAGCAACAAGTTCCACAGTTTGAGTGTTTTGAGAAGTATTTCATTAGGTGTATTTTAAATGTGCTGCCTATTAATTTCATTGGGTGATGCTGGCTCTTATGTAAATGGAAAAGTAATACATCCTCATTCACTTTCTCCTTACCATTTGTTACTCTACACACACACACACACACTCTCTCTCTCTCTCTCTCTCTCATAGGCTCTTAGTCTTCTCTTTTTAAAATGAATAATTCCTAATTTTTAAAATATTCCTACTGAAGCTATTCCACACCACTCATCATTTTTGTAGCACTTCTCTGTATATTTCCCAGTTCCATCAAATCTTTCTTGAGATGGGGCAACCAGAACTGTACACATTACTCAAAGTATGGGCATATCATGACATCATTTAAAAGCAGTATGATATTTTCCGTCTTATACCTTGCTTCATAATTTGTAATCCTGTGTTGCTTTTGTGACTGCTACTGAACACTGAACAGATGTTTTCAGAGTACTACCACAATGACTCCAAGATCTGGTTCCTGAGTGGCATACGCCTTTTTGTATGTTAAATTGGGATTATGCTTTCTAATGTGCATTACCCTTTGCATTTATCCATACTGAATTTCCTCTACCATTTTATTATCTAGTTACCTAGTTTATGAGCTCAGCCAACTTTGAACTTAATTATTTTGAATAATTCTGTAGTCTGCAAACTCCGCCACTCTTACAACTGACCCCTTTTTTCCAGATCATTTATGAATAAGTTGAACATCACCAACCCCAGTGAAACTCCTTGGAGGATCCTGCTCATTACTTCTCTCCACTGTGAGCACCAATCATTTATGCCTGTCCTTTGTCTCCTTCCCTCTTACCAGTCAGGGTGTGGCTTGCTTAAGAGATTTTGGTGAGGGCATTTGTTAAAAGCCTTCTGAAAGTCCAGGTATGCTATAACCAATGGATTTCCCCTTGTTTGCATTTGCTGACCACCCTCCCATGATCACCCTTTACAAAATCTTGACTCTTCATAACGTATCATGTTATCTACGTTTCTGATAAATCTATTCCTTGTTATAGTTCCAACCTTAAACTTACTGGCTAGTGACTGCCAAGATCACCCCTAGACCATTTTGAAAAAATGGTGTTACATTACAGCAATTACTTGAAAAGACTGGCTAAGAATGAGAACTCTAATGCAAAGAATGCGTTTCGCTTCTCAGCAACGGCCTTGTCTTCCTTCCGGACTAACCCAGCAGCCCTACTGATTGTTTGACAAGCACCCAGAAACAGAAAGGTGCAGCCCGTCCCTGAGCCCCACGACTGACAGATGCTCCAGGTCACCAGAACGCTGAAGCACTTGGGCACGGAAAAGCCTTGGGGTCCGCACAGCCGGCAAGGTCGGGCGAGCTCCCGAGAGGAGCCCCGCCCACCTACATTGGTTCCCGGAGGTAGCTGCCTGTCGCACCCCACCTCCCCCACTGGGGCTCCACGTGCGGCGGTCACCAGAGCCGCTGAGGACAGCCCGTCGGGGCTCACCGCCCCTCCCCACTGTCGCCGAGCGCGCTCGGCGCGCTGTTGCCGGCCCGGCCCCGCCCTGATGTCTCCCAGCGCGATCCCACTCGACCTCTCCTCGGCGTGGGGCTGAGCCACGCCGCTCTCCCGGCCGGGGTCCCCGCCTCACCTCTCCACCAGTAGCGCTGCGAGAGGCCCTGCCAGGTCTGCAGACGGGTGCGGTGGGCGCCGTCCGGGCCGAGGTGGGCGGCGCGGATGAGACGGGCGCGGCGCTCGGCCTGCAGCACCACCTCGAGCTCGGCGAAGCGCTGCTGGTCCCGTTGCCGCCGCTGGTAGTAGAGGGTCCCATCGCGCACCACGTAGCAGGCGGCCGCCTTGCGGATCTTGCGCTTGGCGTTGCCCTCGGTACCGGGCGCGTAGGGCTCCCGCTCGTTCGTCAGGTAGCGCAGGATGGCCAGGTAGCTCTCCTCGCTGGACATGGCGCCGCCGGGCGGGGCGGGCCCCGCTGCTGTTGGTGCCGGGGTCGGTGGGACCCCCGCTGAGCCAGCCCCGCGTCCTCGGCGGGGGAAGGGGAGGGCCTCGGCCGCTCCCTCGGGATAGGGGCCGCTCCGTACCCAGCTCCTAGGGAGCTGCGGGGCGTCTCAGACACTCAGCCTGGAGGAGGCCCTGGATGTCTCCTTAAGAGCAGGGGGGTCCCTTGGCCGCTGACTCAGAGGGGGGCCCAACCCCTCCTAAGGCAGCGGGGGGCTGGCGGGGTGTCCGCGCGGCCGGGGGCCCGGTAGAGCATGCGCCACTTGGGGGGGGTGGGAGGAGAGGCGCCGAGCCGCGGGTACGAGGGAGCCTGGCCAGCCGTGCCCTGGAAGAAGGAGGCTGAAAGCAGCTGCCCCCCGGGCAGCGGGTCCGGAGGGAGCCGGGCCCGGGGGGGGAACTGGAGTTTCCCGGCCAGCGGCGGCAGGAGGGAGGGAGAAGCTCGGGCAGCAGCAACGGAAAGACAAAATGGCTGCTGCACAAGCGGAAGTGAGGTCAGAAGTCCGAGCGCAGGGGAGGGGCTTGGGGAGGTGGATGGGGGGAATCTGCGAAAACGCAACGTTATGGGGGGGGGGGGGGGGGGGGGAGGAGTCGCCATCTTGGAATCGGACAAAAGCGTAAAGGGCTGAAGTCGGGATCTCGCCATGTTAGAAGCGGGCGCCGCTGAGCGCTGGCTTAGAACACGGCAAAAAGCGCTGAAGTGAGGCAACCCCCCGCCATCTTGAGCGAGGGTAAAGCCCCCTTGGCGTCCGGGAGGCTTAGAGGAGGAAGGAGCCATGTTGAAATAGGGCAAAGTTTGCGCCGAAAAACTGACCCGCCCTTTCTGGGCTCCTTGAGACCCGCAGTGGCTTCCCTGGCTGGTGGCCGTGTGTAGTTCATTTCTGTGCTCGCTTAGCTCAGAGCGGTGGAACCGCGGAAGCCACGCAATGCTGTGTTTGGGCAGGGTCGCCGGACCTCGCAGCTGGGGAGCCCGCTCTGCAGGCGTGGCTCCTCGGCAATTAAAGCTCGAGCTTTGATGTGACGATTGTCATGTCACGAAATCTCCAGCCCGAAGTGGCAAAGGTGTAATAAACAGCATTGTAACCCGGGAGTCAGACCAGCGCCGCCAGCTCCAACCGCGAGTGAGAGCCCCCAAAATCACGACTTAGCAGTCATGAGATGAGATGGTGCTTCTTTTTGCCTTTTGCTGAGTCTTTGTAACTGCAGGAATGGACTTTTTTGTTTTGCTTTTGTTTTAAGAAAGCTACAATTTTCATGCTCTCTCAATTCCAAAAGTTGGGTCTTTTAAGAAAAGCACCATACATTAAACTTATAACAATTAGCAATATCATATAATGCAGAAGTTGAATACACCACCCAACCTGTCCTATCTTGCTACACCAGAACCCACCTTTTTTCCCTGAACAAAATTTCAGGACCCATAACTATCCCACTAAGCAGCAGTTGTAAGCTATAGAATCACCTCTGCTAACATCAATATAAACTCAAGAATTAAGGATGGATGGTAGACCTTGATCAGAGTGAAGGGTTTTATATTACCAAATTATATTTCAAAATATTTTGTATTGCAGGCATCTATTGGGGACCACTGACCCACAACAAAAGTCAGTCATGCATAGCCTTGTAGGAGAGCATGAAAGCTTGGGGCTTTCCCTACACTCCAGGGTGGTACCAGGAATGAGAAGTTCAAGGTGCGTGAGGAGCTCAGGACTAGGACTGAGTTTGGAGTGTGGGAGCAGGCTCATGGATGGGCAAGGGATGTACACTGAGAAGCTTTGGGGTAGGAGGGGGTTCTTCCCTTGGACAAGGGGGATGTGGGTGGGGATGCAGAGCCTGGGATAGAGTGCTGGAGCAGTTTCCGACTTTGGGCTGGGATGTGGGCCAGGGCTCAAGATGCTGGTTTTGGTTTGGGAGGTGAGGAGTGCTGGCTGTGGCGAGGGCCACAACCTGGCACTTGTGCATATCGCCCTACCCCAGCAGGTCCCATTTGCTGCAGTTCCTGGCTGATGCAGGGTGAGAGCAGTGCATGTGGCCTCATCCCAGTTCCCTCCCCGTTTGTTGGTATTCCTGCCAGTACAGGCTACAGGGAGACAATCTTGTTCCTTCACTGCAGTGGAGCAAGCCAGCAGTTCTAACCCCACGAGGGGGGTGGTGATGCTTTCGGCTTCCAGCCTATACCAAACTTCTACTCCAGGGAGGGGTCAGTAACCAAAATAGCAAGAGGAGCTATTTTTTCCAATTCAGTAAAAAAACTAAATAATTCAAGAGCTGCAATGCACATGATTACAGGACAGTCCTTAATAAATATTGTCAAATCATACTTTTTGTAAGAACAGCACACACAAAATTTGTAATACTCTACATGTTTACTGCAGGACTTTCACAAACTTTCCCCCATCACCCTAACTTGTCACTTGTGTAACTATTTCATCACACTTTTATGTGTGGGTTTGTAACACACTTCTTGACTTTCACTCCCAAACCTTCTCTCTCTCTCTCTGGAGTGCAGTGGGAGTTAGTCAGTGTTTCAAGATCACGTATTATTTGCTGTTTAGGTCTGACTTACTCATTTTTGGGCTTTTAGATGTTCACTCTTTATCAAAAATAATCAGGTGTGGGGTTTGGTTTTTTTAAAACTTTTTAATTCTAGTGTTGGGAGCCACAAAGAAGTCCTCAAAGAGTCACATTCCGCTGCAGGGTTGCAGACCCGTGCTCCACACCGTAGGTCAGCTCAAATTAAGGAAAAGGCCAGATTTGGCCCTAGGAGTTGAGTTTCTCCACTCCTGTTGTAGTGGAAAGTCCAGTAGACTCTATTACTTGTGTATTTTTGTTGATTTCAGTTGGAGAACTAGAACCCACAGCAACACCACCACCAATTAATCTGTTGATTTTTTTCTAAACCAATTTTCAGTAGTTGGAACCAGAATATTTTGAACTGGATTTTTCATGGTTCCTGGGATTACCTATTCTGTGATAAAGTTGGGAAATTAAAACAGGGAAAACAAGAATATTGCCCAGTTTCTTAAAGTCATTTGTACCTATGAAAGCAAAATTTATGGTCCTGATCTTTCAATATGATCTGAATGAATTAATCGTTATGCAATCCAGATGCAAAGTAAATGATCAGGATCTTTGTAAGAAACACACTCCAGGGGGATACTTATTAAAATATAAGCCCATTCTGCATTCTCCGAAATAAATTTGAAGTTAATTATTTGCTCAGTGGAAGCTACAATTAAATTATGATCTGCATTTCTGAAATATTCATTTTTTCTGTATACAAGTGTATGTTTACCCTTAAGGACCTTTTAATGTAATTTTTTTGTTGAAGTAGAAAAATCACTTCGTGTACGGTTCTGGTCAATGTCAATAGAAATATATCTTAAGTGTGCAATGGCAGCATTTGAAGAGTGGAGTTTTTGATTTAAAAGCCTTGTAAGTAACTTAACAGGTCCAAATCTGTTTCCTCATTAAACATTTATTTTGAAGCTAACCCCTCTTATCACTAATTTAGCACTGGGTAAAGCTGCTTTCAAGTTTTTTTTTTTTGTGGGGTGTACTCCTATATTTTCAGCTGCATTTTAAAACAATATATTCTAAAGAACAGTTGTAAAAGTGATTGCTCCTTCAATGCCACCTCTAAGGTGTGTCTGCATCAGGAACTAACTTTGAAGTAGCCTGCAGAGAGTCTACACACACTTTCCCTTACTTCAGAGTTAACTTTGAAGTAAGGGAGCCCAATTTCTAAGTCCTGACTCCATTCCCAGGAATGGAATAGTGCGCTACTTTGAAGTTTAACTTCAAAATAGGACGTGTAGACACTCAACTTCAAACTGTTATTTTGAAGTAAGCAACTTCAAAGTTATTTTTGTAGTGTAAATTCATTTTGTCTGTTCATCTCATTGTTCCATGGAAGAGAGATACAGGCATGGCTTCTGTTGCGTTCCATTGAAACATTTCTGCATTTTGCTACAGCCAGGACTGCAGAAAAGAGATTCTGGACTGACCCTTGCCAGACTTAAGTTTGGTTTTCTTGGACTTGCAATCAAATGTTTTGGTGCCAGATTTGAGGGAGCTGAAGAAGCTGTGTGTTTCATCAGGATGGTATACATCTTTCACACATCTCTCCCTTTGTTCTTTACCACCCTCTGCTGCTTTCAGTAGAGATGCTTATACATCTGACATTGCATACAGTCCAGTTGATAAGCACTCCTGAGTACTAGTTAATGGTCAAATGGGCTTGTGAGATTGTTCAAGACACAGTACAGCCCCATGCAATCACTTGCACCCCACTGAACACGTGCCAACTTTTGTAGGCTCCCACTTGCAGGAAGAATATCAAAGCTGGAAAGTTGCTGGAAATGACCACTTGCCTGCATCTACAACCCTTTTAGAAGTTGTGGAGTCCTGGGGTAGTCCCCTAGTGTCATGCCCAGGATTTTGGTTCATATTCCTTATCTTGTAAGGAAATGCTAGTAGGGTGCCCACTTTGTTACCTTTTTGGATCTGGAGCCTAAATCAGAGTGCCCACCCTGAACACCTGCCAAATGTGACAACTAAATGATCTCCAAGTATGCCCAATTGCCCAAAATCCCACCCTTAGTGGAGGGGGTTGTTTTCTTTGTAGCAAAAACTATAAACTCATTGCAAATCAGACTATGAGGAAAAAGTTACTTTCTAGCCTCAAAGTGGGAGCAAACAGATTGCAGTGACCTAGCTAGGGGAGGGAGGGTTGACTTCTGGAAATCAGCAAACAGGAAGCAGCACTGTGCACCTATCATCTCATGAGAACTTACAGCTCCATATGGGACAGATCCCACAAGACCATCCTGGAAGGACTGGGGAATTTAAAATATTCTGGTCTTGTTCTTTTGCCATTTCCATGTCACAGAAGCCACCAAATCACACATCTCACCAGGTTAAAGACTGACTCATCTCAAGCACTTTTTAAAAGCTTTTGCACGTTTATAATAAGAAGCTGTGCATTGTCCTCTCTAACACTAGTACTGACCTGTGAATAAGTATCAAGCTACTTTGTCTAAAATATCATGATAGCTAGTACTGTATGTACAGCAATTACTGATTTAAACTTTATCAGGCAGATTACATCCTACAACTGCACAAAGGCTTACAAACAGAGGCATATGTTAGGAATTCATATACATTTGTATTTATCTGCTATCCAGTACAAGTTATGGACCTGCCCTCTACTGCTACTGATGTACAGGTCTCCTGGTGAGACTAGTCACCAGATTTCATCTGAAAATAGAAAAAAAGTCTCATAATTTGGTCTGATCCCTTTTGAAGAATTGCTGTACATCACCTAAAAGTTATTTCATTCTGCAGAATACATACAGTTTAGAAACAATTTCTATCTCTAGCTGCAGATTAAACCCGAGTATCTCTTCTACAGCAGAAAACTGAACTAGTAGAATAGCAACGGCATAAACTTCTACCACCATATGTCTACCCTAATTACATTGCTTGGGTTGCAGTTTTGCCTCCTGTTCATATGCGCCTTGGACTATATACATTTGCAATGTTTCATTTATGTGTTCTCTCAAAGTTTTCTTGAATGGGGTTTCTGTAATCTGAAAAGAACTGTGGAAAAAGGTGAAATTTTGGCAAATGCTCTTGGCCCTTCCTGAAAATGGGAGGCCAGGATAAATATTCAATTCCCACTGTACTCAGTGAGAATATCTGCTCGAGTTTTTCTAAAGCAGTTGTGACATGATTGTACTGAAGTAGTAAACACGCTGAGAGCCAGACCAACGGTGTAGGTTGGACATTATTTATGCAAGCTTATGCATCCCAAATTTTAGGTTGGATATGAGGAAGAACTTCCTGACTGCCAAGGCAGTTAAGCACTGGAATAAAATTACCTAGTGAGGCTTTGGAATCTCCATCATAGGGGATTGTTAAGAGCAGGTTAGACAAACACCTGACAGACTGTCAGGGAAGTGAACCTTTTTGGTTAAGGAGCCACAAACCCACAGAAAATTAATCAGGGGCCACACACAAGAGATCAGGGGGGAAAAACAAAAACCCCACACTTCTCAGCTGTGGCCATCAATTGATAAGCAGGAAGCAACGAAACAGCCCTGCAGCCCAAGTGAGCTAGTACAGGGGAGCTGTACATGTAAGTTGCAGTGCAGACACAGCTTGGAAGTGCATTATTGGAATTATTTTTGTTTAAAATTTACACCCTCAGCTAAGCCAGTTACTACTGCATAACTGGTTAAATCTAACCCTATCACCTTCAATAGTAGTTACATTTTTGTACACATTTGTAATTTGTTTAATTAGCTATATTGGTCAGTTAAAGCACACTTCAAGGAGTTTTTAAATGAGCATTTAACCCATATATTAAACCTAGCAAAACAATGCACAAGTTATGAAAGTCAGATGTTTATTTAACACAACCAACTACTGTTGGATATGTTAGCGCTTTCCACCAACACGAGGAGCAGAAACTTTCACTGGCTTCACAATCTTTTGTTTAGGTGCAGCCTTTGTGGGAGCCTGTAAAGAAATATTAAACATGACTGAGTGGGATGAAAATTAGTTCTCCAAACAAATGTCTCCATTTTGGCTTTGAAAAGCTTTGCCACATCATTTAATTAGACCAGTCATGTCAAGCGTACTACAGATAACTGACACTACATAACACTGTCAACATTTATACGTAAACTGCTTTACCTTTACTCATGTCTGCATAGGTTTAAGTTTAAATACTCATGTAACACAGAGACCATAATGCTGTGAATTACATAGAAGGAAAAACAGATGCCATTGCATGCCCAAAATAAGCATACATCAATATATTAGTACAACTTTACTTATGGGGCTATTGGACTAATTACACAGTCCAGGTCTTTTCTCAAAAGCAGTTCACAAATAAGACACCCCTCATTAGACAGATAGTGATTTTATGCTAGAGCATGTTTAAGATTTACACCCTTATGCTCTTTCAGGTATTGTTCATCCTGAATAATCCGTGCTGAGGTACACAATCTCCATATCAGAGAATGCTGAAGCTCAGGATTCTGCTAAAAGAAACCTCGAGTCACCAATAAATGTTGGGCACAAATGTATTTCAAGATGCACTCAAAGTAGCTATTCATTGCCTAATGAATGTTACCTTTGTGGTAGAAGTTGCAGTCTTCTTGGTTGCCTGTTTAGCCTTCTTGGCTTCCTTGGCAGCCCTGTTAATTATGTTTTAGAAAGAATTAACATGAACAGATTAACAGCTGTTCTTTCCCCTCTCGCTCACACTGGTCACCCCCTTTCAAAGGTGAACCAAGTTCTGTTGAAATAGATAATTAAAAAGCTTCCAGGAAACTAAAACTTTACTGTACTTCCTCAGTATTTCAGGAAGACCCAATTAAAAAAATATTTCACCAACCCTGTATGTCTTTATTTCCTCAGAGTTTGATTAAATATTAAGTAAAATGGCAAGTCTCACTGAGATACCTTGAAATCATACTGAACTATTGGAACAATGCTAAATTTTAAAAGCTCAAGAAATACAAACACAATCCTATATTATTTAGTATTTTACAGTTGCCAAGATAGTTTTCAAAAGCCTGTACCACACAAAGCACAGAGGTCTTCAAGAGTTTAGGGATTTATAAAGAAAATCCTAACCACAATTTTGGAAATACTAAAGAGATTGCCACAAAATATTAGATTCTCACCTAATTGCTTGTTCCCGCTGAGCCTTTCGCACTTCTGGTTTCTGATTTCTCTTGGCCATTATTTCAGCCAGAGATGCACCAGTGATAGCCCTCTGGAATTTGACAGCACGGCGTGTGCGCTTCTTTTGTATTTCTTCCTAAAAATGAAAAAGTTTAAAAGAAATTAGTGCTACAACATTCCCTGTCCATCCACCAAGGGAAAATTAGAAAAGTGGTTGCTGTGAAATCCAAGTTTATCTGCAGCTATCAAACAATAAATATACACAATTGCTATTGAAGTATCTGAGATACAAGCAGGAAATTACAGTCTTGGCAAATGCTGACTAATGGCAATTCCTATTGCCAATTTATGTGCAAATAAATGAACCCAACATTGTAATAGTAAATAAATTCACAAACCACAACAATATATGGAAGACAACTAAATAAATACAGCTTAAACCTCTCTAATCCAGCAACATCTGTGGCACAGCATGATTTTAGTTAGACAGATGTCCTCTTATGAGTGTGGCCAAGTTTCCCCACAGTCCCATAAAGTCTGCTTCCAGACACCAGTCTTAGCTGTCAATGTGCTGTGCTGGTATTTAGTTCTCGTTCACCCCCAATGTCTTCTAAGAGCCTAGTAAGCAGTGGAAGTATTGGTAATGTGGCTTGACAATAACGTGGTTTGGCAAATTCTCTGGTTCGACACTAGTCAGAGCCCAAGGGTGCCAGACTAGAGAAATTCAACATGTACCCAAAAAAAAAAAAGAAACAAAAAACTGTTTAAATCAGCCATTTTAATCAATTAGCTGTATTGAGCTATTCTAATGGTCATGGAATCAACCTCCATAAATATTAGATGAATCAAGAGTCTGCTCAACATTAGGAAACAGTAACCAGAATATCAGTATCACTGCTCTCTAATGTCCTACATTCAAGAACAGCTTTTCTAACCCCAATACAAGAATCAGAGGCACCACTGCCAGCCTATTTTAAGTTGCAAATGCTTCAATATCATGGAGAACAGCTGTAAAAATCCATAAATCAAGCTCTCTTCTTTTTCCCAGGTTGAAATCAAAGTACACCTTGTTACAGTGTAATTGTTGTAACAGGTTTAACTGGTAATCCTGAGGATTACCTTTTATCTAATTAGCTTTCACTTGATAAAATCACTTTGCTTCAAAAAAGTTCAAAATTATACCAAAAATACACATACATTTGTTAATCTTTGGGGCCACACTTTTAAAGATGACCATATAACTTTGAGAGAGACAGAGCCTGTGTGTGTGTGTTCAGGAGGTTTCTGGCTAAGAGTTTGTTTTGCTACCCTCTTATTAATTTAGGTTTGTTCTTGTAACAGGGACACTGGAAACAACTGCCTGGGAAGATAACTAGCAATTAACTCAAACTTAAAAGCAGTCCAATAGCACTTTAAAGGCTAACAAAATAATTTATTAGGGGATGAGCTTTCGTGGGACAGACCCACTTTTTCAGATCAGTGAGTGTCCCATGAAAGCTCATCCCCTAATAAATTATTTTGTTAGTTTTTAAAATAGTACTGGACTGCTTTTTTGTTTCGCTAATATATAGACTAGCACAGCTAGCTCTCTGTTATTAACCTTTTTTAAAACAAGGCACTGTAGATTAATGGCTCTCAATCAGGGTTCCAGAGCTTCCTATGGGTCTGCCACAGATTTCAAAGGTTCTGACAAGCAAGACCAGCATTTAACTTGTTGGGACCCAGGGTAGAAAGCGAAAGTTTCTTGAGGGGCGATATGATAGAGGTATATAAAATCATGAATGGTGTGGAGAAAGTGAATATAGAAAAATTATTTACCTTTTCCCATAATACAAGAACTAGGGGACACCAAATGAAATTGATGGGTAGTAGGTTCAAAACTAATAAAAGGAAATTTTTCTTCACACAGCGCACAGTCAACCTGTGGAACTCTGTGCCGGAGGAGGCTGTGAAGGCCAGGACTCTATTAGGGTTTAAAAAAGAGCTCGATAAATTTTTGCAGGTTAGGTCCATAAATGGCTATTAGCCAGGGGTAAAGTATGGTGCCCTAGCCTTCAGTACAAGGGCAGGAGATGGATGGCAGGAGATAAATCACTTGATCATTGTCTTCTGTTCTCCTTCTCTGGGGCACCTGGCATTGGCCACTGTCGGCAGATGGGATACTGGGCTGGATGGACCTTTGGTCTGACCCAGTATGGCCATTCTTATGTTCTTACGTGGGGCTCCAGCCAAATCTTGAGCAGCACTGCACCACAGGGTAGGGCCCTAGCCACCTTGCTAACTCATAACATTCACCCCGGCTTTTATACGCTGAAAAACAGTTGTAGCAGAGATGTGAAGTGCTGTGAAGGCTGGGGTTTTTTGTTTTGTTTTGTTTTAAGGGGGGGCTGAAGGAGGAACTTCAGAAAGAAAAAAGGTTGATACTAATTATGCCTGGTGTAGACATATGCTAGCTACGCATGCACTTCTCTGCTCCAGTCAAGCCAAATGCTAGGAACTTTCTGGGCAGTTTTTTTTTTTTTTTTAAACACAGAACACTTTGTTATATGATGAAGACCTTTATAAGGCTTGAAATATAAAAGCATCGAGATCGCATACAGACAAAATTCCATCCTGTAGCCCCAACACATTTGTATCTCCAAAGATTTCAACTTCCCAGCCAAAGTTTTCAAACAGTTGAGAACATTTTTGATACCAGCTGTTTGCAAAGGTAACATTCTAAAACCAGCTTATCATACCAGCACAGTGTATTTATAACAAACAAAACACCCCAAGGTACCACTTGTGGATCAATCAGCAGCCCAATTTCATGTACTGATTTTCAATAAATCATGACCTGTTTTCATGCACATTCCAGTCCCTAAGTCCGGCTTGACTCTGACTGGGGCTCTGCTACTGAAATAACCATTACAGTTTGTGCTCAATAAATGCCCAACTTTCAAAAGGAAACCAACAAAATATCTTCCCAAGCCTGCAGCTGTGGATTCAGAGAAACCCACCATCAATTCAATGTAGAAACCAAAGAAGCCGTCATACAGCACTTTAAAGACTAACAAAATAATTTATTAGGTGCTGAGCTCTTGTGGAACAGACCCACTTCTTTGACTACATGATTACTTTTTTGTTTTGATAGAATACAGACTAACACGGCTACCTCTGTTACTATTTCATTTCAATGTGCTCGATTGGCAAAGCCACAACTCAAAACTTTAGAACTACATGAAATACAAAAAAACAAACAAACAAACAAAAAAAAAAAAAAACAGTGGTGGTGTTTGTGCATGTGAACATCTTCAAAATCACAAGAGCTTGGAAAAATACCTTGTTACCAACATGAAGATTTACATTGCACAGAGCTCAATGTTGTAGGCTCCCTATGCTGTCTAGGGAAACCTCTCTGCTTGTCAGGGATGGCTGTAATGATTGCTCTGATAACACCTACAAAACCATTTCTCACTTCAAAGTTTAAAGCACTATTAATCACAATGCATGAAGTATACTTACAGACTGCCCTTTCTTGTGTTTGCGCCTGTAAAGAACTGTCCAGTTTATCTGACGGGGATTTCTCTTGGAAAGAAATGCAGACTCGCATTTTGCATTCAAGAACTGGAAAACCTAGGAAGTAAAACTTATATTTTTAAGTATCTTAAACACATTAACATTAAATTTCAAGACAGTTACTAGTCATTGGGTATACAATATCACGTTAAGTGTGTGACTACTCAGTTAAATACTGAAAGTAGACAGTTCTCTTATAAAGCTAATGATTAGTGCTTTAAATACCGATGATCCACCACACTTCAATAAGGAATGCCTAACGTCAAAATTTCACAAAAAAACACCCCTCTCCTCCCATGATGTTCAGTATGTCAAGCTTCATTCTCAATCACAGGCACATGGCACCAACTGTGTAGTACAACCCACGTATTAAAAAAAGCCATCCCCACCTGGGGATATATGCCAGGATGTAAACTCTCAGTACATTCAGGCCAGTGTTTGCTGAGAAATTCACTAGAGAAGTCAAACCTTACTATCACAGAAGGAAACAGAAGAGCAACTATCTCCAAACAATGAGCATTCACATGACATTTCTTTTTAGCAACCCAGACACACGGAACTCCTGCCCACTTAGCATACGGGAAGCACAATCAACTTATCTGGCATTCAAACTTTCTGCGGGACCTGCTCCTGCTTAAAGACGACTCTTCCCTATGCAGGAGTAATCTGTTCTCTGTCCTCAACGCCTAAGAGGCAAGTCGGATACCGCCTGCTCCTGGAACACATCAGCCCCGCACACCATAGGCCCGTGGCCAGGGCTGCTAGGACAGGAGGCCCCAGCGCTTAGCCCCTCCAACAGAGGAGCCGGGGACAGCCCGTTCGTCCAGCCGGGCGAGGTCCGCCACTCACAAGGCGGCTGATCCGCTGCCCCCCGCCCAAGCCCGTAGGCCCCGCTCCTCACCTTCCCGTCCGTGCGGGCGTAGCGGCGGCCGTGGCCCGGGTAGATCTTGTAGCCGCTGAAGCTGCACAGCTCGACCCTGCGGGGGCAGAGAAAGCAGAGCGGGTGAGCGGGGCGAGGAAGGGCAGCCCGACCCCGCGGGGGGGACTCGGCCCGAAGGATGGGGCCGGATGGTCTCGCCGGGCCGCGACACTTACTTCATGATGACGGTGGCAACTCCAACAAGCCCGGCGACTCCAGCGCCTAAGAGGAAGAGAGGATCATGGGAAACCGCTTTCTAGACGGGCGGCCGCAGAGCACGATGGGAAATGCCCGCTGCGCAGTGCATGACGGGAGGAAGCGACCCGGTTTCCAGCCCGAGGGAATATTTCCCCCGTTCCAGTTGTTATAAAAATGGCCGTTGGCAGCGCCGCGGGCTCCCTTGTCTCGGGCCTTGGCAGCTAAAATAGCCAGAGCCTGTCTTCCGTCCGCGGGTTACAGCAGCCAATCAGCGCGCGGCGCCCCGTTGCCTGGTGTCGTTAGCAAGCGGGAACTATGGCGGCGGCGGCGGCAAGGAGCGAGGCGACTACGCTGGCGATGGGGGCCAGGGAAGGTAGCGGGGCGCTGAGGATCGGCCGGGCGGGTTAAGAGCTTCCTGGGGAATCTCGGTGCTGGGGCTGGGGGCTGACTCCGAGTGTATTTTCCTCCCAACGTTTATTAGGCGGCTCGCGCGATGCGCCATGGGATTTGTAGTCCCCCCCCCCGCGGCATTGGTGGACCGTTAGCTCAGGGAGAGGACTACAAATCCCGCACAGCTCCGCGCTCCTACCGCTCCATTGCTGGTCAAGGGGGTGCTAAGAGACCCGCAAAGGGTATGCGGGAGATGTAGTCACACGTGGAGCCCTTTGTTCTCAGCCCGTTCATGGGGGTGCATCGGGAGGGAGAGGGGAGTCTGGGCGAGTCAGTCTCTTCCCCACAAATGACATGTCAGTAAGGGAGGGTTGCCTGTCTTTTTATCCGTTTCCCCACAAACGTGTTGGGGTGTATTAATGGGGGTCGGGCAAAACAGTGATACCACGGGATAATGTTGCTGGATGCTGTCTGCTTTCGTGCTGCTAGTGCAGCCCTTGCCCAGTGGGACTGAAACTAACCCCTCAGATGTTGCTGGGTGTGGCGTGGGGGGGGGGTGCTCTGTTGCAAGTAAGCAGCTGACATCCAGTTCCATAAATGATTAAATTATTCTTGTATATGGCAGTGTAGCGCACCATCTGCTCTCTGGGTCAGCCCCGCTAATATATTTTAGGTACAAGTGAATGGCTTCTGGAAATATTAGTTTTTCCAATGTGCAGTTTTCCAGTCCCTGCCATCATTTATAGATGTGGTGTATGTAATAATGAAGTAGCTGCAAAGGCTTCAGGTTCCACTATGCAGTGTCATTATTTACACTGTGAAGTTGTCAAGGCAAGAACATTGTAAAGTGCTATTCACAGAGTGTTAAGAACACTCTGTAAAGTGCTAGTCACATTTAGAGATAAACAACAACAAGCAGTTCTTAACATATCCTGCTGATTGGCTAACAAGAACTTTCCTTTGTGAGTGGGAGAGGTTAAGCTGAGCTTGTTTTACTGTTAAAAAATGCAAGCATTATTGCAAATACAATCTTATAAATAAAAGATAAATATACTGTGCTGTGTCCCTGAATTTCCAGACAGCTTTCATGTCTCTGCTGCTATTCAGAATTCTGTGGACAGCTATGAATTTGACAAAAATAATGTGTGCACTGAGGGCTTGTCTACACTACCACCTTCTTTCGAAGAAAGGATGGTAATTAGGGTGTTGGGAGTTTACTAATGAAGTGCTGCCATGCATAGGCAGCACTTCATTAAGCAAATTCCCCCCTGCGGCAACTTCGAAGTTTTACTTATTGTAAGGGGACTTTGAAGTTGCCCCAGCACTTAGAAGTACCAGCAGTTAGGTTGCAGCTAGACACGTGCCGGTACTTCGAAGTTTACATCTTTGAAGTTGCCGCGGGGTGGGAGGGAGAGAGATTTGCTTCATAAAGTGCTGCCTGTGCACGGCAGCACTTTATTAGTAAACTCCCAACACCCTAATTACCATCCTTCCTTCGAAGGAAGGTGGTAGTGTAGACAAGCCCTGATTCTGTTTTGGAAAGCAAAAAGCAGACATAATTATTAAGTTGTAGTTACTCAATCAGTTCAGCGATTGAAGACTGTTCTTCACTAACAGAGAGAGAGTGTGTGTATATATTTTAAATCCTTATCATGGTTATAGTAGTGGTTTAGAACCTTTATTGATGTCAGAACTGATTTGTACTAACACCAGAGGGCAGTGGTCTGCTACTGAGCTGATGATGGGAAGGGGACCAGCAAAGGATAGACAGTGGAGAGTGGTTTGTGTGCTTTATATGTAGTACCTCCTATTCATTTGAAGAAATGACTGAAGGAGATCACTGAAAACTGTAGATCCTGAAGATCTCTAATGGTCAAAGTTTCACTTATTTTGGAGACTGTCCTCCCTTCTCAGCTCTGTTATGATTACTGCTTTTGGCTGTAATGTTTTAACTCTGCTCCCAGAGAGAAAAGTGTGGGATCCCAACCTTAGCATTTTGCCTTGCTCAAAATATATGTGGATTCAAGCACTGGATACTTTTAGGATAGGAGTGTCCGATACGTTTGCCACTCACCACATGTGGCGAATAGGACACTGCATTGTGGCGAATGAGGCTCTTGAAGCCTTTAAATGTGGCTCCTCCTGAGAGCTGCACACAGGGAGTGCCACCTGCCTTCTCCTCACACGCACCCCTCCACTTGGTGGGAGAAGTGCGTGGTGGCAGCGATGGCCCTGGTAGCTTTGGTGAGTCACCAGCATTGAATTAGAACAGGGGTGCTGGGGGTGCCTGGCTCTAGGTGATGGGGAGGACATTTATTTAGAATTGTGGGGGCGGGGGGAATGTGGCAAACATGGAAAGAAAACAACCTGAAGGAGGGCAATCTTTGAATTCCTATTGAACACTGTTGCTTTTCAGGGTGTACTGTCAGATGTATGTTTGCTCAAGCTTTCCAGTAGAGGCAGTGTTGGAATCTGGAGCATTTATTACATCACTTAGAATTTCCCCATTTCTGGTCCTTATGGGAAAGGTAGTTTGATGCTGTGTTGAGTTGTAGCCTTGGCCTGCTATGGCTAAGATCATGTGTAAGTAGCCTCTCAAGCACACAAAGACCCATATCAAGTGTCTTGATGTACTCAGTCTTTTCTCAATGGCAGGTGAAATTTAATACGTTACAGCTGGCTAGAGAACAACTGTTCAGTTTTGCAGCAACTTTTCAGGTTTTCAAATTTGCTTTTGTTTCACATTGGAATGAAAACAAAATCTTTTGGATATTTTTTGTTAAACAAAATTGTGTACAGAAAGTCCGGCTGGCACTGGAAAGCCCACTCTGAAGGTCAGAATTTTCCCACCAGAAACTGTGGAAATTTGTCTCTCCTCCAAACATTTCTGCTTTGATGAAACAGCATGTTTTAAAAACAACGGTTATTTTTCTTAAAAAAAATCCATCCAGTCTGGTATACAGAGTCACAGTTTTGGGACTTGTGGATAGAGAAGGAGAAACACTTATCCATCAACAAATGGGAAAATTTCTCTGGATTGAGATTTAAGCCACTTGAAAGAAAGGAAGAAAATCTCCTTCCCCTTAAGTTGGTGTAGACAGTCTTATAGATAAAAGAACAATGCAGTGTCATTTCCCTTAATGTACAGACAGTGCCAGAACTTTTGCTGCTTGTAGCTTTCCCAAGCAGCACCAGAATTAAATTAATAAGACCCTAATCTGTTTTGTTGTCAAGATTCAGAGTACTGTCATGAATCTCCTTGACTTCCTATTATTGGGGTTGTCACTGAGAAAGTCTTTGTTAGCTTCTATTTTCACTACACTGTGATTCCTTGTTGCAGTATTTCTCTTATGACTACTAAAAGATCATAGAGTTTTTTGAAAACCAATGGATGTATTAAATTTTTCATTGCTGAAATCGTGGTAAATGATGATGGGTAGATTTGATAATGGTGGAAAATTTTCACAGCATTTTTTTAAGATTCAAATATACTAATAATGTTTATAGAGTCCTGATATCTGTCTGTCACTCTATGGTACTTATGTGGCACCCATGACTTTATTATCATAACCTGGAATGGTTTACCTGCTCCTATATGCATGTGAGTTGGAGAACTATTGCTGCTTTAGAAGGGGAACTGAGACATAACAGAAACTAAGTGACTTGCCAAAGGTCACACAGGACAATCTGTGATGGAATATCAACTGACAAGTCTTAAGACAATGTTCTAATCACTGTCCTCTCATTTATTTGGTCTAAAATATTTATTTGACATAGTCTCAGAGAAGCAAATGACAGAATTCAGTTGTTTCTTTTTAGTCATGAATGCAAGTCTGTTCGTATTGTTTGCAAATTGGCAATGAAGGTGTTCACACTTTACTCTTCCTCCACCCTTTTCTCCAAGGTTCGGTAGTTAATTGGTCGGGCCAGGGGTTGCAAAAGTTGGGTCCAACGTTACCGTGTGATGCTGAAGTTCATACTCTGATTCTGGATAAAAACCAAATAATTAAACTGGAACACCTGGAAAAATTTACAAACTTAATGCAGGTTCGTGTTATATGATTTCAGTTGGCTATGAAATGCTGCTTAAAATATTTCTGCTGCAACAATTAATTAAATGAGTTGAAAAAGTTCCTTTTCATAGTAAATTAGCAGAGAAAATTTAGTTTATCTTAAGAACTGTTAGTTCCTGGTACTGTGAGTTATTGGATGGACTCAGTTCCTAATGAAGTCATAAGTAATCTTAATTCTGGTATTTCCTTACTTGTGAGTGCTTGATTTTTCAACCATAGTAACATGCATTTAACATAGATTTTCCTTCAGTCATAATAAGTTTGTATATAATACTTTCCATCCTTGATTTCAGAGGTTGTTTGCAAAGGAAGCATTTTATCATTATTTTATATGTGGTGAAAGTGAAGTCCTAAGAGGTTAAGTGTCTCAATATGTTTTACAGAGTCACAGCTAGATATAAATGCTTACCTCCTGACTGGTAGTGCTACATGCCCTGTCACCAGACTGAATTTTCTCCTTTGATGTGAACCCACATAAGCGGCACCCTTTTCAGTTTGGACCATAGTCCATCTTTGTTGCATCATTTTTTCAAATATCTTTTTATAGGGGCTTAAATAGGAAAAAAAATAGCAGTAGTTATAAAGGCATGAAAGTAAATCATCACCCTTTCCAGTATGACTTTCAGGGCAATCCATCTAATATCTACGCCTGTGCAATGTAAAATGCAAGACCATAGCCAAAAGTGAGTCCTGGGCTAATGTGTGTAAATTTCCAAATTACAACTGCTAAATACACAGCTTGCTAAGTATACAACTGCTAAACTGAATTGAACCTCTGGAATATGGTGACACAAATAGAGGCGAAGAAAAAAATGTGTAACAGGAAAAAATACAAGAAGGAAAACTGTTAAAAGTAAAATTTTGACACTAATGCTTTGAGTCACTTAGGCCCCAATCCTGCAAACAATAGTGCCCATGCTTAACTTGAGTCCTAATTCTAGTTAACTAAAAGGGCAGGAGTTTGGTCAGGGGAGAAGGTTTGGGGCAGGAGGTTAGAGTGTTGGAAAGGAATGGGATGTGGGCTCTTGGAGGGAGCATGGTGCAGGAGGGAGCTTGGGAGCAGGGTGTTGGGGCATTGGAGGGGATTTCAAAGTGCTGGATCTGGGGGGAAGGAGAGGGGTGCGGTCACTTCATGCATCTTCCCACAAGCAGCAACCTGTCCCTTGCTGCTTCAGGTGGAGGTGTGGCTGTGTGAGTTGCTCCCACCCATCTGCGAGCACTGGCTCTGCAGCTTCCATTTGATGGGAGTGGTGGGGGTAGCATCTGTGGGTGAAGGCAATGCACAGAGCTACCTAGCCATGCCTCTGCCAAGAGCAACAGGGATATGTTGCCACCTGTGGGTTGCAGCGCAAGATGGGCATGGCCCGACTCCCTGCCCTAAGCCACCTCCAGCACCCAAACTCTGTCCCAGGAATTGGTGCCCTGCACCCCCACCTGTGTGTTGTCCCCACACTTCCTCCCTGATTCCAAACCGCTTGTGGCCATTCCTCTGCCTAGCAGTAGCAGGGATATGTTGTTGTTTCCAGGGAGCTGTGTGGAGTTACATAGGGAGCCTGCCAGCCCCACATCAACCAGACTATAAATCAGACTCTCTAAGGAGATTATAAATGTCAGTCTATAGAGCTTTTTGGTTGGTACAGGACTGAATAGCACAGCTTTTACTGTACACAAAAGGATCCTTTCAACCCCAGTGCTCACAATATTGGCTTAAGGGAACACTGTTTTAATTCTTATGTGTAAGAATGTATCATTCCCAAAGCCCATATATTACATTTGGGATGGGATAGAATTTAGATTTAATGTTCATACATGTACTCTGGGCAACATGGGCTTATAGTATACATGGGTCACCCCTGCATGGGGTCCACAATGTGGTGAGGCATAGGAGCATGCAGTCAGTGCACCAGGCCCGAATGCTACACTAACACAATGTAACATGTGTACCCACCTTCATCCCATCCCAAACGATAGCCGCTGGAAACCCTGTCAACTCCACTAATGTTAAAACCTGTATTCTAAAGCTTGTTCGCAAAGATTCTCGTACTAAACTTGTCTTTATCTGCTTGGAGGTACAAGTGTACCGTGAGTTCGCACAAATTTAAGTTCAGGCTAAAATCACAGTAGAAAAACAGAGTAGTTAGTGATTTTCACAGCTGAACCTCAAGTACTATTCTGTCAGAGTAACAATAACCAAGATGTTATTTGTTTTATTACTTGGTTTTGATATATCAAAAATATGTACAGTTGAAGGAGTTGGTTTATCGTGATGCTTCATATTAAAACATTAATTTGTATCAATTATTTCTGTGGGAATTTTGCAGCAAAAATTTAAAATATTTGCACACTAATTTAAAATTCTGCAAAATTCTACATATTTTATTTATCAAAAAATGCAACATATTAACTCTAGTTTCAATTACTCCAATGATTTATAAAAACTACAACACAATGGATTGAGAATGGGAGTGGGGAGCACTAGAGGAGATCCCCAAACCTCCTTGCCTAATAGCAATGTGTCCGTTTTGTCATTTTTTCTAGTTATTAGCTAACAGATATATACAGTTGTATCCTCAGTGGTACAGTATAGACACATGATGAAAAAGCGAAGAGTAGGGAATCATTCACACAATTTATATTAACTGCTTACCAGCTCCAGAGAGGCCAGTAGCAAACAGTTCATGGAGCATATTTTGATAGGAAATGTTAATCCAAAAAATTAGAAGAGTTCTAATCACTACAGCACTGTAAGCATTTATAAGGCCATACTGTCCTTTACTAGAAATATAAAGGAGCCTTTAAATGTGTTTTATACTTTTTGAGGAATTCACAGAGACAGTAAGAACACTTCACGACCCCGCAGGCTGATACATTCTCTCCTGACTAAGAGAACAGATCCTGTCCCACACCTAGCTCCTGAGAAATACCTTGAAGACTTGTTTTCTTTGCCAGGTGTGCTGAAATAGTGACCAAGAGGAACAGAGTCTCTCTCTGTCTTTCACATTCAAACACATATGACTGGACAGCTCTGGTGAGATACATCTTATTGGCTGCTCTAGGCACCCAAACCAACCTGTTAGGGAGGGATGCATGCCTGCTCTTTCATCATCCCTTTACTTTCCACTCAAGTCATTTTGTGGGGTATGTGAATTTTGCACACAGCAGTGATGTGGAATTGCCCTGTGAGTAATCAGTGCATGGAAGCTTCACCATGATTAAAGGGCAGTAAGTAAACAGTAAACCCTCGAAATACGTAGCTTCAAGTTGTGCATAACTCGCCTTAATGCAAGTTAAGCACAATTTGAAGCTGCTCTAAGGCTGTCAGGATGACAGCCGTGTGGCACTGGGGGAAGGCAGGGAGAAGCAGCCAGGAAACTGCCTAGCCCTGGTGGGCTGTTTGGTTTCCTGGGTCCTGCAAGCAGTGGGAAGCTGGGAACCAAGCCTGGCTCCCCACCCCAACTTGCATGAAAATTTGAGTTATAGGAGGGTTTTCCAGTATTTCTAACGTATATTCACATTTTCTGATTTCTTGATTGTGGCTAATATTTGCCTATGTCTTAACCCTAGCTGACAAAGGTTAGCGTATGAAATGACTGCTAGCAGTGGTCCATATTTAAAACATCATAAAAATTACCCTTTTTTCTGGGGCTAAAACCATTTTTGACAGTTGTATAAAATAGGATGAGCTAGATGATTTTGATTATGGTGAATTTGCAAAGCTGGTTTAAAGTCGTGAACATCACAATACTCCTTCCTTGGCAATCATTTCCCATTTTGTATTTGTGCAGTTGATGGCTCTTTCCTAAATGGAGTACTTTGTATTTGTTGATATTAAATTACATCCTGTTTACTTCAAACCTTTTCTCCAGTTTGTCCAGATCAATTTAAATTATAACTTATCCTCCAAAGTACTTGCAACCCCCACCTGGCTTGGTATCATCTGCAGACTTTATAAGTGTACTCTCTATGCCATTAACTAAATCACTGACGATTATATTGAATAGAACTGGACCCAGAACTGATCTCTGCCGACCCGCATTTGTTATGGCCTTCCAGCATGACTGTGAACCATTGATAACTACTCTATGGCTGTGGCCACACTGGCTGTTCATTTCAAAAGTGATTTCGAAATGAGGGGCAATTTCAAAACGAGCAAGAAAGCAACTACCCAGAAATTGCTTGTTTCAAAATCAACTTTGAAATTAAAAGGTGTTCATTTCGAAGTCGTTATTCCACTCCTGTGTGGGGAATAATGCCTCCTTTTGACATTGATTTTGAAAGGAAATGTGTGTAGTCACTCCCCGGCTGCTATTTTGAAATGAAAAGTGTTCCACAGAGCTGGCCCCTCCCCAGAGCACAGAGACACCCTGACCAGCAGCCAGAGATCTATGGCTGTCAGCTGCGGGTGCCTTAAAGCTGTAGGAACACAGAAACCGCATGCAAGAAGCTGAGAGTGTGCTGGCAGATGTAGGAGCATGAGGTGCCCAGACAACACTCCCACGCACCCCAGAAAGTGACACCCCTCAATGGCTGGACTGATGACTAGCAGCCAAGATCCCCAGGATCGCCATGGAGCCAAGGTTTCCAGGCAGCAGGGCTCTGGGCAGCCCCCAAAGAGGAAGGGGGCCCTCTGGCTGGAAGCTGAATTTCGGGACCTGCTGGCTGTCTGGGGGGACGAGGATGTCCTGCTCAGGGTGGAAGAGAAATGCAGATGCCTTTGCCTATCTCGTCAGCAAACTCGCTGCAAGGGGCCACCCTCTCTGGACCCCTGACCAGGTCCACTCCAAAGTTAAGGAGCTGCAGCAGGGCTATGCCCGAGCAAGGGACTCAGCCCAGTAGCAGGGGCAGCGCCGGCCACCTGCCCCTACTTCAGGGAGCTCCACCAGCTGCTGGGACCCAGGGAGGCTGCACCACCTGAGGAGACCTTGGACACGGCGGAGCCGGAGGGGCAGGGCAGGAGCCCTAGCCAGGACCCTCGATGGCCCTCCCCAACTGCAGGCCCCGAAGTACCTGCTGGCACCGGGGACAGAGACAGCAGGAGCGAGGGACCGCACTACATAGCTGAGCCCTCTGAGGGCCCTAGCTGGGCTATCTCCACCTGGTCCTCCCCTGAACCACCCGAGGAACCCCCAGGTAGGCCCAGACGTGGGGTGCCCTGGTCATGTGTTGGGGGGGTGGGATGGGGAGTTCTTGATACAGCCAGCATGAGCCCGGGCACACGGCCTTGGGCCAGGGACCGGGAGATGGCTGTCATCACTGCCGGGAGAGGGCCATGCATGCAGGGGGATCTCTGCATGTGGCCATGGGCTGCCATGAGGATCATAATCCCGGGAGGGCTGGGGCAGCCACTCTAACAGCCCCGCACTGATGGACACCACAGCAGATGGGCCACCCCAGAGCCCCTCACCACAAGCAGGGTGGGATGGCGGTGGGGACAAGGCCACTGGCCCACAGTACCTGGGCTTGTGACTGATGGAGCACCATCCTCTCCCCTTATGTCTTCACAGCTTCCATATCTGCCAGTCTCCCCAGCTCCCTGGACGAGCCCGGGAGCCCCACAGCAGCTGAGGATGGCAAAGGGGCAATGCCCCCCCCTGGACCAGGCCCTGTGCTGGGAGGAGCCACTGCCGCAGTCAGGCAGATGATCTGGTGGCAGCCCACACGGCTGCATCGCAGGAGAAGAATTGCTTGCTGCGGAAATGGGTCTCCATGGAGTGGGCGGCCTGGGACCGGCTGGCTGGGTGTCTTGACACCCTGACCCAGGCCGACACCAACTGACTGGCCCAGCTGCGCCCACCCCCCACCCCGGCCTTCCCGGTTCCGTCCTCTGTCATGGCCCCTCCCTCTGCCCCAGCCCTCCACTTCTCCCTAACCCCCCGCCTTCCTCAGCTCCCGCCCCGCGCCCCTTCCGCCCCCCCCGCCCCCACTCTTGCAGCTCTGCTCCCAGCCAACATGTCCCCAGCCGAGCGGCAGGAGCTGGCATGTTGGCTGTGGCCAGGCGAGCCCTGGCTGTCCATGGCTCTCCAGCCGGCTCCTCCCTGTGAGTCCAAGCCCCTAGATACTCCGGTCCAGCCCTACCTCCCTATTTCACCTGCCCAATCCCAGCCCCACCGTGGTCCCCAGACCCAGGGCGGTTGCGACTCCAGGGGCCATCATGGCTCCTGACCAGCCACTCCGACAGAGGATGGAGGCCCCCCGCCCCCCATGTAAATAGTTCACCCCTGCACTCCCATGTAAATAGTCACATGTTCTTTGTTTTCCAAAAATAACAGTTGAATTTTATGTAATGGTGATATGTGTCTCGCCTCGGGTGGGGATGTCAAGGGGGGTGTATGCGAGCAGGGGTGAGAATGGGGCGGGGTGTGTGTGCATGGAGTGGGCCAGACCAGGTCATGGGGGCCCCAGGGCAAAGGCCTCCCGGAGGACCTCCCACACGTGTACCCATCCCAGTGCACCTGGCGACACAGTACCGCACCTGGCTGCTCATAGTGCAGCACAGCCTTGGCCGCCCAGTGTGCCACAAAGAGCTCCTGCTTGCTCTCCACGAGGTTGTGGAGAGCACAGCAGGCACCCACGACTGCGGGCACGCTGGGCAGGCCTACCTCCAGGCGTGTCAGGAGGCACCTGAAGCATGCCTTCAGATGGCCAAATGCACGCTCAACGGTGTTCCTGGCCCAGTTGAGGTGGGTGTTGTAGAGGTCCTGGCTCTCATTGGTGTGTCCTGTGTAGGGGCGCATTAGCCAGGCCCGGAGAGGGTAGGCAGCATCAGCGATGATGCACGGGGGCATGGTCGCATCCCTCACTGGCGGCTCCTGTGGGGGGGATGTTGGTGCCCTCTGCCATCCTGCGGCCGAGCCATGAGTTCCTCAGGACGCGGGCATCGTGGGCCCTGCCTGGCGAAACCACACAAATGTCCATGAAACGTCCTCAGGCATCCATGAGGGCCTGGAGGACGACAGAGTGGTAGCCCTTTCGGTTGATGTACTGTCCCCAGCTGTGTGGTGGGGCCCAGATGGTGATGTGGGTGATGTCCAATGCGCTGATGCAGTTGGGGAATTCCAGCTGTTGGAAGCCGGCCATGGCAGCGTCCACGTCTCCAAGGTGGGTCAGGCAGCGCAGGAGGATCCTGTTGATGGCAGCGACAACCTGTAGGGGGTAGAGGGGCACAGGTGCTCGTGAGTGTGTGCTAGCATGTGGGGGACCACCCCTCCCTGGGACCCCACTGTGCGTGTGTGGCCCTGGGTGCCTTGCCTCAAGGAGGACGACCCTGACAGTGGCCTTCCCCACCCCAAATTGGTGGCCAACAAAGCGGTTGCTGTCCGGGGTGGCCAGCTTCCGCACGGCGATGGCTACTTGTTTCTCCAGTGGGAGCGCGGGCCGCTTGTGGGTGTCCTGGTGACGAAGTGCTGGTGCCAGTCAATGGCACAGCTCCATGAACGTGGCCCGAGTCATCTGGAAGTTGTGGAGCCACTAGTCATCATCCCACTTCCCGAGGACAATGTCGTCCCACCATTCTCTGCTGGTGGGGTACCGCCAGAAGCGATGGCGGGCCAGGGGCTGCTGCAGATGCACTTTGGGGCGGGGCCTGCAGGAGGCTGGCAACATGTTGGGCAGCACGTAGCCTCATATGGCATGCTGTCAGGATGGCCATCAGGCTGGCCATGATGTCCAGGGTGTCCCCATCAGTGAAGTGCTGCGGGTCCATGGCAGGCAGTGGTGTGGTGGCGAACCAAGGCTCTGCCGAGTGCTGTGCTGGGGGGTCGCATGCTGCAAGCAGCCGGGGTCTTCAGCATGTGTACGTGGGGTGTATTTAGGCCAGGCCCCTTAATAGGGCAGCTGGCCTGTGCTCCAGGAAGGGCTTGTTGGACATTTGACCCTGTCCTCACCATTTCCTGCCCCATTATTTCGAAATGAAGCTGTGGCCGTGTAGCCGCTCCATTTCGAAATGATGGGGTGTCTCTTCCGTGTTGTGTGTAGTCGCTTCTTTCCAAAGTGGCTCACTTGGAAGTGACGGATAGGGGTTACCCCTTTCGATGTCACTTCCTAGTTTGGCCACAGTCTGAGAATGGTTTTCCAACTGCTTATGCACCCACCCCATAGTAGGTCCATCTAGATTGTATTTCCCAAATTTGTTCATGAGAAGGTCATGTGAGACAGTATCAAAAGCCTTATTAAAGTCAAGATATACCACATCTACCACTTCTCCCCCTCTACAAGGTTCATCACTTTGTCAAATAAGCTTATCAGATTGGTATGATTATAATTTATTCTTGGCAAAATCATGCTGAATGTTACTTGTTATCTTCTAGCTGTTTGTAAAAGATTGCTTCATTATTTGCTCCATTATCTTTCCTGATACAGAAATTAAGCTGCCTGTTCTGTAATTCCCCAGGTTGTCCTTATTTTCTGTTTTATTTATTGGCACTATATTTGTCCTTTTTCAGTCTTCTGGAATCTCTCCCGCCTTCCATGATTTTTCAAAAATAATTGCTAATGGCTTGCTCAGCTTCTTTTGTATTCTAGGATGTATTTCATTAGGCCCTGGTGACTTGAAGAAATCTAACCTAAGTGATTTTTATTTTGTTCTTTCCCAATTCAAATACTTATTACCAATTGCTAAATTCATTCTAGGTTTCATACCCTTTGGGTTCAGTGGGTAACAGCCTGGGTGAATTTGTCCTAGTTTGTTGTATGAGATTGTAAGAGTTGGATGTAGGAGGAGTCTGTACAGTCTACAGTTTGTCTTGTCCATGTTATCCTTTACAGGAAAATGGAAAATCTAGATCGATGATGGATTGGATGTTTAACTGTTACATCAGACCAAGGTCTCTGATAGTGTGTTGTTCGTGCACTTATGTAGTAAAAATAAAATATTTCTTGTATTCAATCTGCAGTTGTCAGTAGCCAGCAATCGACTTGTAAGGATGATGGGTGTGGCAAAACTGACTCAGCTTCGGGTACTAAACTTGCCCCACAACAGTATTGGTTATGTGGAGGGGCTGAAGGATCTGGTGCACTTAGAATGGCTGAACCTGGCAGGAAATAACCTTAAGGTGAAATATTTATTCTTTGTAAGTTTTCTGAAATCTGAATTTCAGAATGTAGCGGCTAAATTGGAAAATACTGAAAAATTATCCCTACGTACTCTAATTCTGTACCCATTGAAGTGAATAGGAATTTAATAGGAGCAAAAATGGATCATTTGTGTCTTTCCAGTCTCTGAAATGAAAGGCAGTGTTTATGTAAGGGACCTCCTAGGAAAATTCACATAAATAATTTAATCCTAAAATATAGAGATTTGGACAATCTTTTGAAATGCAGGTTATAGCCTAAACTTAATATTTTTGTTTTTAATGTAATTATATTAATAGTGTAGATTTGTAATCATAGATCATCTAGTGTCATTAGTTTTAGAAAAGATTGTAGAATGTACCCCTTTTATTTAATGGTAGAAAAAGAAAGTCTTGGTGTAAGAATTATTTTTGTTTTTGTAGGCCATAGATCAGATCAATAGCTGCGTCTCTCTTCAGCATCTTGATTTGTCAGACAACAATATACCTCAACTAAGCGATCTCTCCAAGCTTTTGTCCCTAAAGGTAAATGGTTCCTTAGCTTTGTCAGTGGAATATTCTTTACAAAATTCATTTGTGATAGTAACTCTAAGGAGATAGCAGAATTCTTAAACACATCGCTAATACAGTGATTATGGTGATTAATTAAAATGCTTTTACAAGTGACTGGATAATAAAATGTGCTATCTTCCCCCCCCCCACACTGAACTTTGGGCATAGGCAAAACATACATTTAAAATGTTCTTTTAAAATATCCGAAGTTAGAAACTTAAAAACCATACATCTTATAAAGGGAAATTTTGCTTGTAAGTATAGATTACTTCAAGGCATTACTCTTACTCTAACTATAAAAACAATAATATGTTTACAAACACTGCCAAATCTTGAACCTTGTCAGTGCGGTGTGTGTGTTTTGGTATGTTTCATTACAATATTTTTGTTTAATAGACTCTGCTGCTGCATGGAAACATTATAACCTCACTTCGTATGGCCCCTCTTTACCTGCCTCAAAGTCTGACTATTCTTTCCTTGGCAGAAAATGAAATCAGAGACTTAAATGAGGTATGAAATGTGGGACATTTGTCCTCAAATTTTTACTTAGACTAGAACAGGATAGTTGGATATTTCTTTTGAGAGAAAAGTTTCAAGAATATAAGTAAAACTGATTTGGTTTCTCCAAACATACTAAATTACTGATGTTTGTTTATACTAACTTGTTTCTGTAGTAAAGAATTATGCAGTGAATAACTACACAAAACAGTTGATGTTATAGGGGAAAGTGGGTACTTATATGGCAATGGTCTTCACGTTATTATTCAAACTTTATTCTTTTTTGAAGCAGTGTATGTGTTGAAACCAAAAGTTATTGAATTTATAATACTGTTACTCTGCCTAAGACGTCTAACCAGTGGAAGTACATTGTACATTATGTTTTATAAACATGGATAGTTCTATTCTGTTAACAAATACATCCTTGGTTACAGATTTCTTTCCTGGCTTCCTTTCCTGAGTTGGAGCAGTTGTCAATTATGAACAACCCTTGTGTGATGGCCACACCTTCTATTCCTGGATTTGACTATCGGCCATATATTGTTTGCTGGTGTCTGAATCTTAAAGTTCTAGATGGATATGTGATTTCTCAGAAGGAGAGGTGAAATAAATTTGAAATCTTAATTTGAAAATTTTAATATGTTTTGATAAAGCAAAATAGTATTTTATTTGTGGTGTTACATGTGGGTAGGTGCAGTTGATCTGCAGATGCATTCTGTCTTTGTATGCTACTGTATGTTTCAATGTAGAGCAAAAACAATTCAGTCTCTCCTTTGTCATGATTCATTTAATTGTGAATAGAAAGAGTTCAAAATATGAGCTGTTCTGGACATGGTGTGTGTCTGCGCAATACATTACTACTCCCTGAGTGGATGAGCATAACTCTTAGGTTTACAGTGTGTATACTTACAATGTAAAATGCACTGTGTACTTTATTTGAACATGCTGCAATATTTACTTAGTTTATTTCAGTGAACCTTCTTGCTAATAAACTCATTCACTAAAATGCTTATAGAACACAAAAGGAACATGAACACAGGAAATATAGTTTAAAAATTGAACAAAGTATGAATGGGTGAAGAGCATGGTCAACACTAGCATATCAGTTGCAGAATTGATCTTCTAGTTCACAGCCCCCTTATTATGGGAGATTCTTCATTCATCAGCTCCTCTGAGGATCCCAGTCTCTCTGACCTTTTGTGTAAGAGACTTGCATTTAAATGGCAAAGGTAAACAATGAAATTTACAAAGGAAGTTTAGGAATGAGAAAATGATTAGTATACAACTGTGATTTTTTTGTCAAGACAATGACTGTTCTTTTTCTCCCCCTCCCAGTTTAAAAGCAGAATGGCTTTATAGTCAAGGTAAAGGACGATCATATCGACCCGGCCAGCATGTTCAGTTAGTCCAGTATCTGGCCACTGTTTGTCCTATTACTTCTTCATTTGGTCTTCAGACAGAAGAGGATGCCAAACTAGAAAAAATACTGAGTAAGCAGAGGTGAGAAAATTTTAGCTTTAATTGTAAATGTATAATTTAGCTAACATAGTAAGTGATATTCAGTTGAGAGGTTCTAAGGGTAACCTGATTAATTTTGAAAGGTTAGGACCAGATCCTGCAAGCCTTAGTTGTTGTGAGTTAGTTTCAGTGACTTTTCTCGGATGCATAAATATTTGCACAGTCAGCCTCTTGTTTTAGAATGGTTTAACTAATTGGTTTTCCCACAGAACAGTTAGTAGTTATAGTTCTCTTCTTCACCAATATTAATCCTTATTTTAAAAGATTTTAAAATTACCTGGATTTTGTTTGTGTTTAGGCTCCACCAGAAGCAGCTGATGAACCAAAGCCAAAATGAAGGGCCACCTACATCCTCTACTCCAAACAAAGCAGTGCCTGCTACGCATGAGCATAACAGTCTGACCCAGGGACCCCAGATAATTCTTGAAAGTGGTAAGATCCAAATCTCCCACTGTCATCTAGTCTGAGCTAGTGACAGGAGATTCTGTTCACTGTGGAAATGAACAAAATAGCTGTTTGCACAGAAATAACTATGAAGTAAATATTAGCCCTGTAGTCCTACTCTAGAACCAGATCCTTCAGATCTTTTTTGTATTTTTTGGATTGTTTTTAATTTAAGTAATACGGATATTGGTCTGTATTTGTTTTCTAACACCACTGTCATCACTTATTTGGATTGTGAAAACAGTAACTGATGAGATCAACAATAAGTAACTAATGTTCATTAGTTCATTAATTCTGATATATGCCTATTACGTCTTGATTATTTAGACTAATTTCTTCTTGGGAGGGACAATGTCTCACTATGTTAGTACAATATTCAGCATGCTACTACAATATCTATATTAAATAATATGATTGTTGTTGGGACATCAGATCCTGTTACTACTCAGTAAGTACAGTTCTTGGGTTAATTTAAATAAACATATTATTTATTTTAAATACTGCGTCATCTGAATATGGCTTTCTGCTCATCTAGAACCTGTGCTCCAAATAAATTCTTGGGTTGGGCCAGGCTCCAGTGATGACCATTCCTATGCTGTGAAGAATGCCTTTGCCACTTCAGTGCAAGCTGAAAGAAGCTGTCACAAGGAGCTGTATCTGGAGGACATACAGACTGATGAGGACAAACTGAACTGCAGCCTTCTGTCTTCAGAGTCTACTTTTATGCCAGTTGCTTCAGGATTGTCTCCAGTATCTCCCACTACAGAATTAAGGCTACATGGAATCAATTTGAATCTAGAAGATGATGATGATAATACAGTGATTGAATTTATAAAAGAGGTGGATCAAGATGATGATAAGCAGGAAAAAACTTCTTGGGTTACAAAAGAGTGTTCTTTCAAAGCAGCAAAAACTGTGGAAATTCCAGAGGAAGGTAATGAAAATGGAACATTGCCTTCCCCTAGTCCTGCAACAGTCACTGCTAATCTAACTGCTGATATTAATGAATGTCTAATATCTTCTGTTGAGCAAGTTCTGTGCAGCCACCTCAAGCCACCATTAGCTGATGATGAATCATTAACTAAAACTCTTTCTAGTGACCAAACTGTAGAGCCAAATTCTACTGATGCTTCAGTAGCTACTGACCAAGATGCTGAAATTCAAAGAATGAACAAAGCGGCTACCAAGCTTCAGGCCTGCTGGAGGGGATTCCACACAAGAAGCTACCACCCTAGAGTCAAGGAAGTGCGTTATGAAATTCGGCTACGCAGAATGCAAGAGCACATTGTTTTTTTAACTGATGAAGTAAGCAGGTAGGTCAAGTCGCATTTTATGTTTTTATTCTCAAAATTGAATTCATGTAATCAGAACAGAAAAATAACATTCTAACATTTCAGAATATGCATAAACTTGGCTTTTGGAACTACCGTGTTGCTATGGCTGTCACTCTAGGCACATTAACTCTTCATATGTTAACACAGAACTACTCTGATCACAACAGGAGTCAGCTTTCTCTTGTTTCCCTTATCAGCATGTATGTAACTCCACTTTTTTCTCACTTCTTCATTCAGCAATGCTCAGGACAATAGATAATCAAAATGAGGGAGTGTAAAGCAACTATCTCTGTGGCATTCATCTAGACTTCAGTGAAAGCATGAATGGTTTTGATTGTCAAAGGTGTGATGTTCCAGAATCCTTGCTTAAATCAGAGTGTTTGTAAGCTTGGGTTTCTTCCACTTTTAATATGAGGAATAGTAGCAGAGAGGGAGCCGTGCTAGTCTATATACTATCAGAACAAAAAAGCAGTCAAGTAGCACTTTAAAGACTAACAAAATAATTTATTAGGTGAGTTTTCATGGGACAGACCCATTTCTTCAGACCATAGCAATACTAGAACAGACTCAATATTTAAGGCATAGAGAATCAAAAACAGTAATCAAGGTGGACAAATCAGAAAAAAATGATCAAGGTGAGCAAATCAGAGAGTAGAGGGGTAAAAGGGGTGAGGTCAAGAATTAGATTAAGCCAAGTATGCAAACGAGCCCCTACAGTGACTCAGGAAATTCCCATCCCGGTTCAAACCACGTGTTAATGTGCTGAATTTGAAAATAAAAGACAGTTCGGCAGTCTCCCTTTCAAGAGTGGTGTGAAAATTTTTCTTCCATAATACGTAAACTCTTAAGTCATTAACAGAATGGCCCGCTCCATTAAAATGTTGACTGACCGGTTTGTGGATCTGGAATGTTTGGAACACTTCCAGCTATCTCCGAGATACCACCGACTTCCTGAGGAAATCACAAAACATCGGAAAAGTTCCTGACAATGCCATCCTCTCCTACAGACAACCTCCCAACCTTATGAGGATTCTCACCAACAACCACAGTCTGTACCGCAGGAATACGAGTCCTGGAACCTTTCCTTGCAACAAAGCCCGCTGCCAGCGTGCTCCACATATCTTTTCTGGAAATACCATCACTGGACCTAACCAGGTTATTCACAGAAACATGGGCACATTCTCATGTTCCTCAACTGACATCATATATGCCATCATGTGCCAACAATGCCCAGATGCTTTGTATATTGGACAGACTTCAAACTCCCTTAGACAGAGTTAATGGGCACAAAACAGATATAAAAACATTCCAGATCCACAAACCAGTTAGTCAGCATTTTAATGGAGTGGGCCATTCTGTTAATGACTTTAGAGTTTGGGCGTTAGGAAGAAAAATTTTCACACCACACTTAAAGGAAAACTGCCGAACTGTCTTTTATATTCAAATTCGGCACATTAACACGTGGTTTGAACCAGCATGGGAATTTTCTGAGTCACTATAGGGGCTCGTTTGCATACTTGGCTTAATCTAATTCTTGACACCCTCCCCACCTTCTGCCCGTCTACTCTCTGATTTGCTCACCTTCATCATTTTTTTCTGATTTGTCCACCTTCATTACTGTTTTTGGTTCTCTGCACCTTAAATATTGAGTCTGTTCTAGTATGGCTATGGTCTGAAGAAGTGGGTCTGTCCCATGAAAGCTCATCACCTAATAAATTATTTTGTTAGTCTTTAAAGTGCTACTGGACTGCTTTTTTTCCCTAAATATGCAGTTATTCTCTAAAAAGTGGCCATGTATAAAGGATTCATAGGGTTCCACGTTTGTGTGATTTCATCTCAAAGTTGCTCAGCTTACAAAATTTTTTTCTATCTGTCAGCTTAGCCTGGGATCTGAGTGTGGATCTGTGATCGTTCCAACTCTACACGAGTAATAACAGTTCCATGAGTCAAATTATTGACTCAGTGACCCATGTGAAATCCCATTGCTTTTGGATGACGTCTGTGATTACATATGTGCAATCCACTGGGTGTGGCATAATTTGGCACACAAAATCTATTATTGATATTGAGCTCAGCTTAGTTCTTGGAGCTCAGTTTGATTGATGGAGCTAGACATTAGGAAAGCACTGGGTAAAATAGCACATTTTTATATAAAACCAGTGATACACAATACAATAGAATGCGATAATACCACTTTCATACTGTTACTTTATAGAAGAGAACCACAATTCACAGGCATTTGTAATTACTCACATCTTAAAGGTGATGCAAGCAAAATTGACTTGGTGTGTTGCATGCCTGATTAGAAAATTATCTGCTAATGGCTGTTTTGTCCGCCACTAGCAGTTTGAAACTGTGTTTAGGAACTCAGTGCATTTCACTTTTTTCCATGCCTGACCAAAATGACTGAAGTGTCTGTGTAAAGAGTTCCACAGAAGTGAGAGCTCTCTGATGGGGAGTTTTATAAAAATGAGTAAACAACATGAGGACTTTGTCTTTGATATCTATGTTGCCTAAGTCAAGTTGCAATATTTAAATATTTACTCTGTAGTATCTTTCAAAAATAGCCTTGTATAAAAACATTCTTTTATACTGGTATGGTCAACCAAAAAAATTCTTTTTCATTATATAAAATTAAGTATCTTTGCTGTGTAGGTTAAGAAAAGAAAAAGAAGAAGAAAGGATTCAAAAACTTGTGCAAGAAGAGGTTGTCAGATATCTTTGGGACCAGGTAAGTCTTTCTTTGTCTTATTTTTCTGTTTACAGATGAACTAAAAAGCATGTTTCTAAGTACATATTCTTTTTACATATGCAAAGTGCTATATGTGTTGATAGAAGGTTATCTGTTAATTGGCTATATTGCCTGCCATGGGCATTATATGCAGAATTACCTGCAAAATAAGAAACTTACATATTAATAACTAAAAATAAAGTTGGTTTAGAATAGAATTAAGGCAAAAATACAGGAGAAGGTAGATGAGTCAAGTGGGAGTAAATGGGAAGTTAAACTGACGTGGCATGTTGTATCCCTTTCTAGAAAGTTCTGTTATTGACTATATTGTCTATCACTAGGAGTTTGAAAATGTGTGTAGAAACCCACATGCATTTAGTGAAAGAATAACTGGCTATTGCTGCAGTATTCTCTGAGTGACTTTTGAGAAGATTATGAAACCATAATAATTGTTGAGGCAATATGTTATTTAAATTCTAATTGGTGCTACATTTTTAGATGGACCTTTCTCAAAGAGTTGAGTACTACTGTAGTTGTAGTACCAAGACTGTGAAACCTTTATATTCTTTTAAACATGTTCTGTCCCTTCCTAGGTGGTTTGATTTCTTTCCTTCTTTTCCCCTTCCTTTTTCTTACTTCCCCTTGGCTCCCCTGTTCTCTTTAACAGTGGGACATGCATATTTGCCCTCTTTGAGGGAAAATGCACTCTTTTTTTTTTAGTCCTTGTATTTTGCATTGTATATTAAGATTGACTGCCAATTTACAAAACATTCCTAGGAAATAGGGATTTTATTTCTCTTATCACATCATGTGTTTTTTTTTATGCTTTACAGGTTAGAGCCCTTCAGCAGTGGCAACTTTCAGTGAAACAAAATCTTACCACTTGCCAACATGGTGTTTCTGCATCAAGTCCTTTGTGTCCATCTGTCCAGGCATCTGAGCTCAATCAAGAAACCTCTCCTTGTGGTAATTCTACCTGGAAGGTTTCAGCTGCTGAAGATCATCATGAGAAAACTTTACTTGAGTTCCCAGACTCTGGCTTTCACTCCTCTATGACTGACCACACTCATGTTAATGACTCTCATGACTCTGAAAATAATTGTACAGAAGGAAGTGAGACCTCTCTGATTGGGAATTCAATAGAAACAGTCAAACACTATGGAGATCCTGTCTCCGAATGTAGTTCAGATACAGAAGATGTCCAACCAGGCCATGAGGAGTGGAGTAAAGAGAGCTCAAATAGTGAGAAGGACAGTAGTCTTCTCCAACAATACTTGCACTCAGTTCAGCAGCTAGAAGAGGCTGATAACAGAACAAGTTGCAGTGATGGGACAAAGGGGAGTGAGCAACAGACAGTTGCATTATCAGAAAAACAGGATTCTTTCTCTGAAGCTATTTCTATTAATGCCTCTCAAGATGTACCTTCCCCGGCACAAAATGAAATTAATCAAACACCAGAAAGTTGCAAATTGAATTCAGGAGTAGTAGAAGGGAAGCAAACAGAATGTGATGCTTCATATCAGGCGCTACATGTAGGCATAGCTGTGTAGTAGGCTTAGCTCCATGGAAAATTAGGGAACACAGTTAATTTTTTGCCATTTATAAAGAGTTTGTATTTTTTCATATATTCTATTCTGAATTTCTAGACAAATGTTACTGGGAAGGCTTAACTTTTAATAGCTTCTTGCTAATCTTCAAATTGAATATTGATGCTAACTATGCGAAAGTGAAATGAGTGAGTTCTCTGTAGTGGACAAAACACTAATTTGTGATGACTCTTGCTTCTCAATAACTGGTTTTCATAAAATATAATTCAAAGAATTATGATTTTTCCCAATTGGTTCAATTCAGCTAAAGTACATAAACTAGAGTAAGTTCCTATTTTTCCTAAGAGTCAGACCTTAAGTTCATGCTCTGTTAAAATAAGGAAATAACATGGGGAAAGATGGGAATAAAGGAAGAATGGAAACTGTACATGTATTGGTATAAGCTGACAAGAAAAAGGACAATAAAAATCACTTAAAACAGTTTCTGAAAACCCAAACTTAGGGGTCTGTCAGAATTTTTAAAAATATATGCTCTAAAACTAGAATCCCAAGTCACTGACAGGACAAGTTGCAAGTGATGGGGCAGTAGGCCATAGACAGTTCTATCAGCAGAAAAACAGGATTCTCTGTATTCTACTTCTAAAGAATGTTTTTTTAGAAATAAGTCTTTGCCCTTGTCTCCCAGATGGCCCAGTCATGCTGTCCTTTCTCAGGTAAGATTCAGTGGCAGTATATTAGGAATAAGGGCTGCAAAAGGCCCTAGCAACATAAATGTAAGCAGTGTCCCCCTCTGCCAAGTGAACTGCAGCTGCACCTGTTAGGAATAAGATGACAACATAGTTATAGACTGAGCTGTGCTGGTGTAGTTAAGCTAGGAGGACTGATGACCTGTTTAAAACTATTGAGCTTGCACAAGGAGGGCCATGTTATCTGCTGATAGCTCGTGTAAACATTGAGAGGCAATTCCAGTAAAACTTGCCTTATGTTGTTTTTTTCACATGTAAAGTAGCATTAAGCATTTGACACTAACTGGTTTTGAATATTATTTGTAAACCTGTACAGTAAAAGTCCTATTTAAGCAATTTCAACATTTTCGACCTATGCGTTAATCCTAGTAACGCATGAGTCAAAATGGTGAGTGGAAGAGAGCTGGGAACCAGGTTGCTGCTGACTTCCGTCTGCTCGCAGAAGCCAGGAAACTGACCAGCACATCAGCACTGGTCAGTTCCCTGGCTCCCAGGAGTGGTGGGGAGCTGGGAACCATGAAGCAACCTGGCTCCCTTCCATTCTTGGCTCCCCTCCACTTGCCGGAACTGAAAACTGAACAACGCAGCAGCACTGGTCAGTTTCCCAGCTCCCGCAAGGAGAGGAGCCAGAAGCCAAGCTGCTGCCTGGTTTACCTCTCCCTGCCACTCCCAGGAGCCAAGAAACTGACCAGCACAGCCACACTGGTCAGTTTCCCAGCTCCCCCGATTTACATGAAATTCAGCTTACATGTGGTATACCAGAATGCAACCTACACGTAAGTTGGCAGTTTACTATATATTTCTGTACTGGTTTAGTTTAGCTATGCTTTCCTTTTAAAATTCCGCAGCAGCAGTGACATCTGATAAATTACAAATGGTAGTTAGGCATAACAGACCCCACTTTTTCCTGTTTATCTTGTTTAAAGGAAATAAAATTATTATAGTATGGCACAAAGGTAGCAATAGAAAATTATTGTGACGTAATTGGGAAAAATCATCAGTAAAATGGGGGGCGGGGGGAGAAAACCCAGCAACACCCCTCTAAGGCTGAACCTTCAGATCATTAGTATTGCATTTTGCAGCAGGAGAGTGCTTTTTGAATTACTTGTGTGAATTTCTCTGAAGTCAGTGCAAATAACTGTGTGAACAAAAATTAGCAGGACTTGGCTCTGATTTAACTTCTTCCACTAGTTTTGACAAGGTTATCAATTTCTTCTTTAAACATAAAGTGATTTTTCCAAACGTGTCACCTTGTTAAATTATAGAGATTATAATTTTTAAAAACCATGATTCCTGTTCCCGATTGAATCCTGAGGATGGAACTTGCCCCTGTGACAATAGCTGGCAGAAGGCCAGCAAACCAGTTGAATCTCCAAAACAGAGCTGAAATGGAACTTAAGTAATGTATGGGTCTTGTACCAGGCCTGTGCATTAGTGTGAAGTTCACCCTGGAAATATAAGGCTTATATAATACAAACTTTTTTTCCCATAAAAGTCATGGGGGATGTTCTATAGGTGTTGGTAATCCACGAATTCTTGTTGTAATTAAGAAACTAGAAACTGTTTTGAATAATGAGAATATTGTATATTATACATCTTGCCACCTCATGCTAGTTCAAACATATCTGTAGTGCAGTTGAGATGGCATTTAATCATCTAAAAAGATGTGCGATCTCCACTGTCATTGAAATCAATGGCTCTTGAGGATCTCTGCATCTTGCAGAACCAGACCCTTAAGAGTTTGGTGCCTTTTGTATCAATCTCATGTGGAACTCTCATCTATTTCTTTAAAGGGATTTGGAGTGTACCATTAAGGGTGAGAAGATTTCTCTGTTGTATACAAAATAATTGCCAAATCTTCAAAGGAATCATTAAGTGAAATCATTGGGTGAAAATGACAATTTAATAGATCACATGTTGAAAAGTAGTTGGAGCTTTCTTAATTTCTTTGGATAAGAACAGTATAATTTACTAAAGAGCTTGATTTTGATATTTTATATAAAAGTGCCTCATTTGCTGTGAGCAACTAAACTCAGAAGAGTCAACATATGTTGTGTTGGTGCCAAAAGGTAATACTTCCATAAAACTAATTTTCCATGGAAGCCCTAGGAGTTCATAGTATTCCCTGTAATAGTGGGACTCTCAAAGACAAATGCATGAAGACTTTTATCTATTATCTGTATCAGCTTTTATTTGCAATCTGTACATCCAGCTCTCCACAGAATATCCACAAACCTTTCATTTTGTGAAGATATAGAAAAATAGGTAACAACTTGTCATATTCAGCTGTATCTTACTTTTTCAAAAGCTTTAAAGCACAAAATATCTCTTCTGTTGTTTGTGCAGTAAATCATGCATGAGTAAAAAATAAGTTGCCTAAATTTAGCATATATAAACCATGAGAGAGAGATTTGGATTAATAGCTTTTGCAGGGTTAAAAGTAGTTAGTTGTACATAAACAAAGTATTGTATCAAGCAGCATGAAATAAAATAGTAAAGAACACCATGAATATGGAAAGGAAAAGAGATAATGAAGAATTAAGCTGAAAAATAGGAACATAATGTATGCAAAATAGGCTTCTTTGAACTTAGATTGTTAAATAAGTGATTTTCATAGTGTCATTCTTTCATTTATGGCTGAATAATTATTTTTCTTAGAGGGAATAAAACATTTAAAGAATAATTCACTCATTTACGGGATACGTGTACAGAGGTCCTAGTTGTGGTCCATGCTGTTTTGGTGTCCCTTAAATATTTCTACATTTTTATGACTGAAGATTGCATTTTAATTTAAATACTCCATGTAATTGATACTGTGAATATTCAGTCGAGTCTGGATAAATGGAATTGAAAGGATAATAAAATGCAAACAATTAAAATCTATTTAAAGAACAATGGACTCTAAATATTAAGTAAAGAAAATTGGAGACACTTCCTATAGGAGAAAACAGATGAAGCAATATTTATTTTCTTATAAGAAGCTTTTGTAATTATTACTATGATGTATTCATCATGTATCTACAATTGTCACTGAAATGAATGAGTTTTCTGGATATGTAAGGAATTTAGAATCCATTGCTCTGGATACTGGAGTGATGACTAACCACTTTCTCTCCTCCTGTGGGATTAAAAAAACAAAAGAGTACTTTCAGGGAGAGCTTTTCAAAAGCATGAAGCAATGGTCTAAAATTGCTTTCATTCACATCGAAGGCAGCAGAGTTAGGTTTACACTGAGCGCTCTTGAAAATTCCATCCTGGAAGGTTATCATCTTTATAGAAATAGTTTATAGAACTGCAGAAAAGACATTAAGGCTAGGTTTGGTTTGATCATTCTGAAACACTGAACAAATAGCCGTGGAAGCCCTTGTTAAATTAAATGGTGTAAGTGTGAAAACTGTTATAGATTTCTTTCTAGGAGACCCCATGACATGCATGCTACAGCTAAAAAGAAAATGTACTTATCAGCCAATCTATTTGAGTGTATGTAAATAAGCAAGTTTTTCCTGAACAATATAGAATGCCTTTGAGCTTGCAAATGTTCACAATTATATTATTTTTAAAGTTATATTGACATTTTTATGACTATTGTACATAATGTCAATAGAACTCCAAGTCTTATTTCTACTTGTGGCAGACTGTTTGGGGGAAATGACCAAACTCAAGAAACAGAAGATGTATTCCTTTGGGTCTATTTTGGTTCATTTTATCTGAGTTGAAAGTGTAATGTGTCTAATTTGAAATGGAGATGCCTTGAATGAAAATGCAGTATAAAGCTGATCAGTTCCTAAGCTTTCAGCTAGTAGAAAACAGACTCCACACCCCCCCCCCGCCCCCTATTTTCTATTTATTTTTATCTGGAAATTTGTGCCATTCAAGTAAACTTAAAATATAGTGAAGCCTTTCAAAAAGTCTCATTTTAATAATAGACTGTTTTCCTACTGTAACTTTTTAGGAAATTTCACACAGAACATATTCTTTCTGGTCCTATGGTTTACCTTGATGTCCAAGACTTGTGTTATCTTGAATGTTAATATTATGACAACAAAAAAGTAAAATCCAGTGCTCTCATAAGCTATTTGATAGTATTTATAAGGAGTGGTGCTTTATCTGTTAAGTGCCATTCTGAATCTTAAAGGTCTAATAGTGATATTGGAAACCACTTTATGGCTTCTTTACATTATCAATATGGTGGGCTAATTTATCTTTAGTATAATTCTACTGAAGTCAATTTTATTAAGTTTGAATCTTTCACAGTAGTATTCTACCTCTAAACTAGAGTCTTAAAGAACAATTAATTTGTCTTTATATTTCACTCTATTTTCTGTGAAGAATGTTGAGTGGTTGAAGTGGCACAATTAATGTATTTTCTGTGATAGTTTACACTTATGAATTTATTGGTTCTGAGATTTAGTTTGTAGCTTTTGAATTTTGATTTTTAAATAAATTATTTGTACGCTTACTGGATATGTTTGAGCTTGTGATAAGTTTCTAGAAGTGAGGTCTGACAGTCACCATCTTTCACTTACTAGTTCTCTGTAATGCCTTTAATTTGAAGCTAAATATTTTACAAATATGAAAATTAGTAAGTCATAATTAAAGTAGGTCCTGGGTTTCATGCCTGGATACAGAGAGTAAAAGAGGCTAAGGGCCCACCTTGCACCAATGAAATTTGTTAAGTGACTTGCCTAAAGTTATGTATCAAGTTGTTGGCAGATTCGTGATTGTGGGGGTGCCTGACTCCCAGTCCCCTGCTGCAAATTTTTTATTTTTCAGATTGTCAGCTTAGGTGGTCTTAGAGGTGTTCTGTACAAAAACATGATTTTTCTCTTCCATTTTTAGACCTTCTTTTACATCACACATTGTTTGATGGCCCCGCATAGTCCTCTTTCCTCCCAAAGGACTAAGGCAATTGATGACATCCTGTGGGGAGGGGTGGGAAGAGCAGAGTTTAAACAGTTGAAGCAAGTATCTGCTGTCCTGAATTAATTTAGAAGTGAAGAGAGCCAAAGAATGAAAGTATCATGAGGCTTTGAAGAAACCAAAGTGAATACAGCGTATGGAAGAGCTATTGCAGAGGGGCAAAGGGCAACATCATGGTTAGTGCCCAACCGAAATCCTAGGGCAAAGAGCTAAAATTTCTTTGAAGTTCATCCTACCACTGTTCTAAAGCAAAAAACGTGGGAGTCTAAAAATAAATCTAATGAAAAGGAACAGAATAGAATATTTTTACTGAGTTCAAGAGTTAGACTGACAGTTCAACATCTATAGTTCTAGTGTGGAGTTTTCACTGGGTGCCATTGAAGGAACCATCTTTCAAGAGTGCTTTACTTCTGGGTGACACAAACATTAGCAGAGAAGTGTCTCTTGATTCGCTGCTGTTGCCTTTAATGACCATCACCTTCAGAGTTGCATATTTTTATATGCTATCGCATGACCTTATCGGTAAACTAGGGAAATGCAACCTAGATGGGGCTATTATCAGGTGGGCACATAGCTGGTTGAATAATCATTCACAGAGAGTAATCATTAATGGTTCACAGTCCCGCTGGAAGAGAATACTGAGGTGGTTTCCACAGGGGGTCAGTTTTGGGACTAGTTCTGTTCAATACTTTAATCAATAGTTTAGATAATGGCAGAGTATGGTTATCAAAGCTGGGTCAGAATTCAGAATGAGTGGGACAAAGTCAAGAAATGGCTTAAGGAAAACAGGATGAATTTCAATAAGGACAAATGCAAAGTACAGTAAACTCTTCCATATCTGGCATTCTATTAGCCAGAACTCTCAAATAACCAGCATTTTAACCATAAGTAAATTTTAGTTACATTTTCCATAAGTACAGTATAGTGAAAGTAAATACAGTATGGCTATGTCTACACTAGCCCCCCTCCCGCCCTTTTGAAAGGGGGATGCTAATGTGACACTTTGGGATATGCTAGTGAGGCACTGCAATGAATATGCAGCACCTCATTAGCATAATGTTGGTCGTGGTACTTCGAAAGTGCTGCTTTCAATCACACACAGGTTGTCTACATGGGTCCTGTATAACCAAATAATAATAAGGGGATTTCAAAGTGTGCAGGGTCCTTTTGAAAAGGAACCCATGTAGATGAGTCAGGCACCATCAAAAGCGGCACTTTGCATATTCATTGCAGTACTCATTGCATATTCATTGCAGTGCCTCATTACCGTATTCAGAAGTGTCTCATTAGCATCTCCCTTTCAAAAGGGGTGGGCTAGTATCGACATTGCCTAAAAATTTACAGTCTACAATACTACTGCTATTGGTAAACAAAGTACATATATTTGCACTGCATACATTTGTTTATTAATATTTTATTTTTCTTTAGCATTATGCATTGCTCGGTATACCTCTCTATTCAGAATATTTGAATATCCAGCAACCTCCTGGTCCCAGGGGCTGCTAAATATGACAGAGTTTACTCAACTTAGTGAGGAATGATCAGTTTCACACAAACGAAATGGGAAGTGACTTCCTAGGAAAGAGTATTGCAGAAAGGGATCTAGGGGTCATAGTGGAACACAAGCTCAGCATGAGTTAGTGTGACACTGTTGCAAAAAAAGCAAACGTGATTCTGGGATGCATTAAGAAGACTGTTGTCAGCAAGACATGAGGAGTAATTCTGCTCTACTCTGTACTTATTAGGCCTCAGTTGGAGCTTTGTGTCCAGTTCCAGCACAATGATGCAGGAAAGATGTGGAGAAATTGGAGAGTGTCCAGAAAAGAGCAACTAAATGATTAAAGGCCTAGCAAATATGACCTATAAGAAAAGAATAAAACAATTGGGTTTGTTTAGTTTGGAAAAGGGAAGGTTGAGAGGGTGCACAATCACAGCTTTCAAGTATATTAAAGAGTGTTACAAAGGGGAGGAAGAAAAGTTTATTCTCCTTAGTCTGTGATGATAGGACAAGATGCAATAGGCTTAAATTGCAGCAAGGGAGGTTTAGGTTGGACGTTAGGAAAAATTTCCTGTAAGGTTGGTTAAGCACTGGAATAAATTGCCTAGGATGGCTGTAGAATCTCTATCATTGGAGATATTTAAGAACAGGTTAGATAAATGTCTAACAGGGATGATACAGCTGATGCTTGGTCCTGCCACGAGGAGAGGGGACTGAACTTGATGACTTGAGGTTCCTTCCGGTTCTCTTATTCTGTGATTTCAGTCCTCCTTGTGCTAGGGAGCAAAAGGTACAAGAATCAGAATCCTGCCAGGAAATCCATCAAGAGATATGGAATTACCTGGTAAAATAATCCCCCTTCTAATGTAAAGCAAGGTGACTGTCATGCAATTAAAAAAAAAAAAAAAAAAAGTTAGTCATTTGGATTTCAACTAATCAGCCAATCCTACTCCTTCAAAATATTCAAGCAGCTCAGGACTCTGCAGAGCCAGATAGACTTGCAGTTTGTTACAAAACCTCAGACAAATAAAAAAAATTGTGATTAAATACATTTGTGAAAATGTGCAGGGTTTTTTTTTTTGTTTTGTTTGCAATGCCATAGGAAAACTAATTCAGTCCTAACATCATACTCCTCTTAGCCCATGAAAACCAAGAGATTAAATGGATTAGAAACTAAAAATTACATTGGTGGGCCTGAATTGTGAATGCTGAGTACCTGAAAATATGGTTATGAGCTCTTTTGAAATTCAGAGCCCAAGCCTTCACCCTCTCGTTTGAATCATAGAATGCTACGGCGGGAAGGGGTATTAGGAGGTCATCTTGTCCAGCCCCCTGCCTAAAGCAGGATCAACCCCAACTAAATCATCCCAGCCAGGACTTTGTCAAGCTGGGACTTAAAAACCTCTAGGGATGGAGATTCCACCACCTCTCTAGAAAAAGCATTCCAGTGCTTCACCACCCTTCTGTTGACATAGATTTTACTAATATCAAACCTACACCTCTCCCTCTGTACCCTCAGACCATTGCTCCTTGTTCTGCCATGTATCACCACCGAGAGCAGCCTCTCTCCATCCTCTTTAGACACCCCTTTCAGGAAGTGGAAGGCTGCTATCAAATCTTAGTCTTTTCTTCCGCAAACCAAATAAGCTCAAGTTCCTCAGCCTCTCTTCATAGGTCATGTGCTCCAGCCCTCTAACCATTTTTGTTGCCCTCTGCTGAACCTGCTCCAATGCATCCACACCCTTTCTACGTTGGGTGGCTCAGAACTGGACACAATACTCTAAATAAGGCCTCAACGGTGCTGAATAGAGGAGAACAACTTCTCTAGATCTGCTGGAAATGCTTCTCCTAATGCACCCAGTATGCTGTTAGCTTTCTTGGCTACAAGGGCACACTGTTGACTCATCCAGCCTCTCATCCATTGTAATCCCCAGGTCCTTTTCTGTTGCACTGCTACTTAAGCAGTCGACATCCAGCCTGTAACAGTGCTTGGGAGTCTTCTGTCCCAAGTGCAGGACAATGCCCTTGTCCTTATTAAATCTCATCAGATTTCTTTTTGCTCAATCCTCCAATTTATCCAGGCCACTCTGGACCCTATCCCTACTCTCAAACATATCTGCCTCTCCCCTTAGCTTAGTGCCATCTGTAAATTTGCCGAAGTTGCAATCCATCCCCTCATCCAGGTCATTAATAAAGATGTTGAACAATACTGGCCCTAGAACTGATCTTTGAGACACCCCACTTTAAAATGACCGCCATCCAGACATTGAGCCATTAATCACTACCCATTGGGCCTGACCATCTAGCCAGCTTTCTACCCATCTTACAGTCCATGTATCCAGTCCTTACTTTAACTTCTGGGCAAGAATGCTGTGCGAGCCTGTATCAAAAGCTTTGCTAAAATCAAGGTATATCATCCATTGACTTCCCCAGATCCACAGAGCCAGTTATCTCTTCATAGAAGCTAATCAGATTGGTCAGGCAGCACTTACCCTTTGGTGAATCCATGTTGACTACTCTTGATCACTTTCCCCTCTTTCACGTGCTTCAAAATGGACTCCTTAAGGATCCCCTCCACAATTTTTGTGGGAATGGAGGTAAGGCTGACTGGTCTATAGCTCCCTGGATTGTCCTTTCCTTTTCTAAAGATGGGCACGACATTTGCCTTTTTCCAATCATCTCGGATCTCTCCCAATCTCCATGAGTTTTCAAAGATAATAGCCAAAGGCTCTGCAATGACATCTGCAATTCCCTCAGTACCCTTGGATGCATTAAATGCAAACCCAAATAGCTCTAAATAGCTCTTAACCTGTTCTTTCCCCAACAAGGGCTGCCCACCTTCTTCTCATACTGCATTGGCTAGTGCTGTGGCCTGGTAGCTGACCTTGTCTGTGAAGACTGAGGCAAAGAAAGCATTGAGTGCTTCAGCCTTTCCCACATTACCTGTCACCAGGTTACCTCCCCCATCTAGTAATGGCCCCACACCCTCCCTGATAATGCTATTATTATTAACCTGCCTGTAGAAACCCTTCTTGTTGCCCTTCACATCCCTTGCTAGCTGCAATTCCAATTGTTCTTTCAATTTCTTGAATACTCCCCAGCACTCTCCAGCCATATATTTATACTCTTCTTTATTCATCTGTCCAAGTTTCGACTTATGTGCCTCCATCTTGAGTTTAAGCTTACCAAGGATTTCCCTGGCAAACCATATTTGCTTTTCTTACTGTGCATTGGGATGGTTTGTTTCTGTACCTGCAATAAGACTTTTTAAAAATATTAACAGTTCTCCTGAACGACTTTTCTCTTCATATTAGCCTCCCAGGAGATCCTGCCCATCAGTTCTCTCAGTGAGTTGAAGTCCGCTCTTTGGACATCTGTATTTTACTGCTCACCTTTCTTCCTTTTGTTAGAATCCTGAAGTCTACCATCTCATAATCCCTGCAGGCCAGGTTGCAACCCACTTCCATTTCTCATACTATTTCTTCCCTGTTTGTGAGCAGCAGGTCAAGCTGCGCACAGCCCCTCATCAGTTCCTTCAGCACTTGTACCAAGAAGATATCCTCAACATTCTCCAAAAACTTCCTGGATTGTCTGTGTTCTGCATTAGTCTCCCAACAAATGTCTGGGTGATAAAAGTCTCCAATGAGAACCAGCACCTGTGATTTGGAAACTTCTCTTAGTTGACTGAAAGAATCCTTGTCTACCTCATCTCCCTGATATGTTCGTCTATAGCAGACACCCACTACATCACCACCTCTGCTGCTTCCGCTTCTAAGCTTACCTCTCAACTGGCTTTTCTCCCTCCATACATTGGAGCTCTGAGCAATCATGCTGCTCTCTCACATACATTGCAGCAACTCCTCCTTTTCTCCCCTGCCTGTCCTTCCTGAACAGGTTATACCTTTCCATGACTGTGCTCCAGTTAAGCGAGTCATCCCACCAAGTCTCCATTACTCCGATCACCTCATACTCCTTTGACTGTGCCAAGGCCTCTAATTCTTCCTCTTTCTTTCCCAAGCTTCTTACATTTGTGCACAAACATCTTAGATAATTAAGCTGATTGGCCTACTTTCTGCTTTTGAACCAGGGGCCCTCCTTTGTTGTTCCTTTCTCCTTCCTCACTTACCGCAGGGATTGTGTCACCATCCCTTGATGAACCTAGTTTAAAGCCCTCCTCACTAGGTTTGCAAGCCTGCCTGCAAAGATGCTCTTTCCTCTCTTCATTGGGTGGCTCCCGTTACTTCCTAGCAATCCTTGTTCCCCCAAAAAATCCCACAGTCGAAGAAACCAAATCCCTCTCTGACACCATGCATTTACTTCCATGGATCGACTAGCTCTACCCCTCCCTTCAACAGGGAGGATAGACAAGAACACCACTGGCGCGCCCTACTCCTTGATCTTCCTTCCCAGAGTTACTTTATCTGCAGTAATCTGCTCAAGGTTGTTCTTTGCCATGTCATTAATTCTTACATGGATAAATAGGAAGGGATAATAACCTGCAGGTGTGATGATTTTTTGGAAGTCTCTGTTACATCCTGGATTCTAGCTCTAGGTGTGGGTGGCAGATGAATGACTCCATCCCTTTTAGGAGAGAGTCTCCGGCCTCCACCACCCATCTTCTTCCCTTGGGGTGGGGGGGTTGTAGACCTCCCATCCCTAGGGCTCTACATCCCACACCTTCTAGTCAGTGGGGTCTTCTTCTGATCCCTTATCTGATAAGTCTCTGCCACAGCATTCTCCACTGTATCACGCAGGCACAGAGCCTGAAAGCAGTTGCTTATCTCCACTAGGATTGGAGATACCTGAATTGGCTTTCTTCCCCTGGTGGTTACATACTTCCAGTTTTCTTCCTTGGTTTGTACAGCCCTCACTGGTTGCTCACCCTGCTTTGTCTGCAGTAGTAAATGCTGCCTTCTGCAGAGGAAGAGTTCACCGTCTCTGATGGACTAGAAGGTTGATATTTGCGCCTCAAGTCCTCTAATCTTTTCTTCCAAGATGGCAACCAGCTTGCACTTGGTACTGATGAAGTCCCGTCTATCTGCCGGAAGCTTCCTTTTTACTTATTAAATGCAAAATAATTGATTGCCCCATTTGAAAGACAGAAGTTCAACTCCTCTTCAGAGGATGGTTTTATCTGTTTGCTTACATTCCTCTCCTGTTATACAGCTATATTCTTTATTTTCCATTGTAGCACTCCAGAAACCCCATTTACCAAGTCTCCCTGCCTTAGTTACAGCCCCCTCCTCTAGCTTCCCTCTAGTTCAGTGCTCAGCATTCTCACCTTGTGCCACACTTCAGCACGTCTTATAATTTCACAGCACACCTTATACATAAGCCAATGCCCTCCCCCGCCATCAGAGCCAGACACCCTAGTTGCCTGCTGTAACTCCATTCTCTTCCTCTCCCCCAGAGCCAGGCACCCCAGCTCCCCGCTATAACTCAATCCCCTCCCCCAGAGCCAGGCACCCCAGCTCCCCGCTATAACTCAATCCCCTCCCCCAGAGCCAGGCACCCCAGCTCCCCGCTATAACTCAATCCCCTCCCCCAGAGCCAGGCACCCCCAGCTCCCCACTGTAACTCAACTCCTTCTCCCAACTTCACGCCGGCGTTATCACCAGAGCCAGCGCACCCATGCGCTGCTCCCACCGAGCGCTGGGTGCACGCGCAGAGCGGTGGAGGATACTCCTGGCGCTGCTCCCCAGTGGGAAGAGCGCCGCCTTAGTGCGCTGTGCCCATAGAGAAGACCAAGCGTGGCTGTGTGAATTAAGTGCCTGAGGACTTTCCAGTTTCTCTCGCGTACGTCCTCGCCGTTGAACTGGCCGCCCAGGAGCACAGGGCCAAGAAACACATGAAGAGACGCAGGGGCCAGAAACGGGCGTGTGCTTTCTCCTGGGGGGGGGGCTGAAGTGACCCCCAAAAGCCCGCAGGGCTTCACGCGGCGGCAGCGTCCCCCCTGGCGCTCCGATCTCTGACCAGCTACTCTGCACGGCCCGCGCCGCGCGCTCTGGTGGTGGCGGGAGGCCGCAGGGAGCAGGAGCCGGAGGAAGGAAGAAAGCAATTTAGATGCAAGTGGGGGGAGGAGTAGCGGGCAGAGCCCCGGTGGCGGTGCAAGAAGCGCAGGGCGGCGGGCGCCGGCGAGGAGGAGAAGAAGCCGCTAACTAGGCGAGCACGGCGGGTTCTGGGGCGCCTGGGGGATGGGAATAGGTGGGGCCCGGGATTGCTGCTGACGCGCTTTCCGTAGCTCCCGCCTTCTCAGGGTCAGCCCCGCCCCGCCGCTGCCTCCGGACGGCTGCGCTCAGTGGCTGCTCCGCTGCTGGCGGGTACTGGGGTGCGGGAAGAGGGCAGGTGAGTGCGAGGCAGGGGCCCAGCGCAGCCGCCCGTCAGCAGGACGCGGCTCCCTCGCGGCGTAGAATGGGGTTAGCCGGGGTCGGGTGCTGGGGCGGGCGGGCCCTAGAGTGGGGGACACCGGCTGGTAGCGGGGAGATTGGAGGTGTCCTGGCAGGGCCGGGGGTGGGGTGTGGGTGTGTGGAGGGGCGAGGAGACCAGGCCTGTGGGTGGGCTGGCAGGTGCATGATGAGCTGCAAGGAGGGAAGCAGCGTGCTGGCGTGAGTGGGATTTGTGGTTGTGTGACCCGGGTTCTTCTGGGCATGTAATCCGCTTCCGGCGCTGCAGGCTTATCCTTTGCAAATCTGCCCTACCTATTAGCATGCCTGGCAGATTCATCCCAGTCTCTGCTGCAAGGTGCTTCCAGCTGCTGCAGATGTTGAGCTTTCCTTGCAGCTCCTTGCAAGGTGTTATTCAATGTGCAAATGAGAAAACCTGCCAGCACTCAGGAGTTCTATAACTCTGCCTGTATATCCTTATAGTGATGACTGTATATGCTTGTGCAGGGATGATGAGTGTGATCGAACAAGCTAAATTAAATTGGTAGCAGCAATGACTCCCTCCTCTAATTCTCACCCACTGCACATATGGACCTTGCTCTTACAAAATGAGATTGAGACACTTGCTGAATCATACTTTTGAAAGCCATCATGCCTCTCTGAGTAAAAGCTCATTGCAAAACCAAATTTAAACCAAAATTTAAGCACAGCAATGACTATGATATATTCTCTTTATTGGGTCTTATAATACACTTGCTTCTAGCCCACTAGTGGCGAGAGGTGTGGGAAAGCAATAATTGGCCCAGCTCTGAATGTTACCTGTACTGGGCCTCAAATGGCTGCAATTTTGGAGGGAAATCGAGCAGGAATTTATTGGGGAAACATTTCTCTAGGAGGCTATTTTTAAAGCAGCAGTCCTTTGAATTTTCTCAGATAGTTGGGGGTGGAAGGATGCATCCAAAGTTTATGGAGGGAGAGCAGACACAGCAACCAAGGTGCATGAGAAATGCATTAATTATAAAATCTTCTGTGAATTTACTGTATGACTTAACAGTTCATTGTATGACTCTCATCTCTTTGTGCCTGCTATATATAATATTTCAATTATACACATACGTGTGTTGTACAAGGTTGCTAACTCTGTACTCACACCAAACCAATCATACTTTCCCCACCCTTTCTGCAAGCCTCTGTCCCCAATTATTCTGTCTCTCCTCCCTATGTCGCTCAATCTTCCCATCCTCATTTTCACAGGACACAGGCTACATCAATGCTATCGGATAAATTTGATTTTTATAACTCTGGGGTTTATAAATTTGATTTTGAGAATCCTCATTCCCCACAAACTAGTGTTAGTGCTGCCACACTGAATGGCCAGACTTCGACTGGTGCAGCAGTGCATCGTGGGAACCTATCCCACAGTTCCCTCAGCTCCACATTCTGCATCCTCCCTGTGGGCCCTGTTGCACTGTGCCACTGACCGCTGCTGCCTGATTCCTGGGTCCCTGCAGCTTGGGGGGGCCGGGAGACTGACTGGCACTGCTGCACCTGGCTTGCCGAAACCAGGTACAGCAGTGCCAGTCAGTTTCCTGGCTCCTCAACGCTTGCGGGGAGCCAGGTGCAGTAGCACCACTCAGCCTCTGGAGGCTTGATTCAAAGATCTGGTGCTTCCACTTTAGCCTTCATTCATACTTTTGAATTTGATGCTACACCCAGCTAGTTCCAACCATATTATGCTATCGATATTAGTGCTCCCTAAATCAAGCTATTGGTATTTACAGTGAAGACAGTTGCTTGGTACAATTGAGCTAACTGCCTTAAATTTGAATTTATCTGGTAGTGTAGGCGTAGCCTTAAGATACTGGAGTTAGGGAGTAGATGTGGGTTGCCATTGGGATGCAGACTCTCTGATAAAGCCAGGGACAAGGGTCTTGTGGTGCAGGAGGAGGCTCCAGGTTGATGCTGAAGGTTTTGGAATGTAAAAGAGGCGTCTGGGCTGGGATAGGGGGTTGAGGAGCATGGGTATCAAGTTGTATTTGTAAACGAAGATGACTCCCAAAATTGATCCCAGAGGAACAAGAATGTTACGAAACTGAAGATGCTTCAGGTTGCAAGCAGTTTTTCAACACCTGTTGATAAATCCTTGCCCTATTGTATCTTTGTTAGAGTTTTTTTTAAATGTTAAGGAAGCTCTACATGTCATGAAAAGTAAGTATTTATGCTGTTTACCCTTAAAAGCTATTATAAAATTGAAAATTGATTATAAAAATAATCTTTTCTCACTTTCAGTGCACCCTCCTAAGTATCTTGGTATCCTTTTGTGTCTCAGAGTAGAGGCTGTACTCTCATACAGAAACTTAAAGATGATGCAGCTTAATGTGAAAACTAGTGTCAGACTATGAGATTTCATTAATTTTCAGTCAATGCTAAGACACAAAGTTCTGATGAATAGAGATGACATTCGTCTAATGTGTGATGGGTTTGGGACAGAGATGCTTTGGGACTGTCACGTGATATGCTGAAGTACCACAGCATCATCCAGAGGTGCCCTGCCACCCTATCATGCTGAGCCAGACCCCTGATCTGGCACAGAGTTGGGATTACAACCCACAGCAGAGCAACACAGACACTGAAGCAGTTCAGCTCTGGGAGGTCAAAGTGACTTGATAAAGCACCCATGTGCCCAGCCCCAGTGAGACCAGAACCAGAGAGGACTCTGTTTTACGCTGTATGAAGTTTATGCAGTGCAATCTCATAACTTGTTCACACTTTTTATCAATGAAAGAGAGAGATGCACCTCAGTAGTCCCCCACCCTCCCAGGTAACAGTTATTTACACTGGGTTTATATTTAAGCAAGGTGATTTTTATTAAACATAAAAGCAGGATTAAAGTAGCATTTCAGCGATTGCAAGTAATAGTAGAGAGTTCAAGGTAGGTTAGTAAAAAACGTCAAACAAAACACACCATCTAAGCTTAATACTCTAGGAAACTTGTTACATGCAATTTCTTACCCTGACAATAGTTTCACAAGCTGGGAGACCTCCCAACATGGGCCTGATGCTTCCTCCTGTACAGTCTTAGAGGTTTCAAGCAGTTATCTTGGGTGCTAAATCTGGGTGTCTGAGCATCTAGCAGTAGCCCCTAATGTTTGATTTCCTGTGTATGTGTACCTCTTGCTCAAGGCCCAAAGTTCAGGCATTCCTAATTCAATGTTAAACCCAACTCTCTCTTAATACATCTAGGCTGCATCTACACTAACCCCTTCCTTTGGAAGGGGCATGGTAATGAGTGAGTTACGAAGATGCTAATTAGGCACTTTCATGAATATGCAGCACCTCATTAGCATAATGGTGGCCACATGCTATTCGAAAGTGCTGCTTTCGAATCACGCACCGCCTGTGTAGACGGGGGCCTTTCAAAAGGATCCCCCGAACTACAAAAGCCCCTTCTTCCTAAAACCAAATAGGTTCTTCCTAAAAACCTTTCGAAAGGGCCCCCATCTACACAGGCAGCATGCAATTTGAAAGCGCTTCCGAATTGCACACAGCTGCCATTATTCTAATGAGGCGCTGTATATTCATGGAGCACTTCATTAGCATCTTCCCAACTCACTCATTACCATGCCCCTTCGGAAAGGAAGGGGCTGGTCTAGACGTAGCCCTAGGAACTTACTAAAATCCTTTGCAAATGCATTCACAGGAAGAGACTGATGAAGCAGAAGTCAACTGAAATCTCTGGGGTAATCCTGAAACACAATGACATTAGTGCCTGCGGGGATATGGAAACCATGACGCCACCTAACATGGTTGAGAAAGACATGAGTGGACAATGTGGCCCAGTTTCTGCAGATTACAGATTTTCTGTATGATCCTGGTAGTGTTGGCTATTCTGGTATTGGTCCACAACTTTCATCAGTTAGAGGTGAGTCAAGCAGTTTTCTTTAACAGTGGAAGAGATTGAGTAACAGTCTAACTGTTTTAGCTTACGACTATGGCTTAACAGTAGTCAATGTACAATTTCTTTTTCCTTCTCCCCTTCCAATCTATGTTTGGACTAAATAAAAGGCAAACTAGACTTTCAAACCACATTTATCCATAGCATTTTCAATAACTGTTTTAATAAATATTATTTAATTTTGTTTACAATTCTGACTAAATTACTGTTACGTATCACAGTTTCGTGTTGTGGTGCTTTTCTGTTCCATTACTTTTTACCACTTTTCCACGAACTTCTTTTTGGTAGTTTCTGCACTTCTCATTTGACCTTCTGTATAATTAATCCCCACTAAAAGACAATATCCCCTTGCTGTTGCACTGCACATTCGTTGTTCATTATGTTTAGGTCTTGTAAGCCCGTCTGATGGAATGTCTGGGTGGGGTGCTTTTTATTGTGTATTTGGACCACCATTTTTAAATATAAAAGGCCATGTGTACACATGCTCCTCCCTTTCAGAAGGGGCATGTAAATGACATGGATCCAAGCTGGTTCATGAGGCGCTCATATGACTATTCACTGCCTCATTAGCATAATGGTAACCAGTTGCATTTCGAAAGTGCTGCTTTTTAAACGCAAACTGGCTGTGTAGATGCAGGTGCTTTGAAATAAACCCCAGACTTTGAAATTCCCTTATTCCCAATTTGTTTTGTATGTACGGATTCTTATTTGCTGGGGAGTCAAGATCATACATTCTATATGAAAACCAGTGGTTTTCAAACAGTGTGCTGTGAGAACTGTCCAAGTGTGCTGTGAATTATTATCAACTTCCCCTAGCTGCTGCTCTATGCAAAGCCACTGTGGGTTGGGGGAGGGGACAAGCCCTACACCAGCTGATGGACATGGTCAGTCTCTCCCAGCAGGGGCTCCTTGCAGACCATACCCATAGTAAGTATAAGTAAATGTGATGTTTCCAAGCAATCAATTCAGCTGAAAAAGTGGGTGTGCCGTGGAATTTTTTGTCTTGTTGAACTGTGCTGTGTTACTGAAAAGGTTGGGAACCACTGATATAGACTACATTGCATAAATTCCACATTCCCCAACCAAGCTATATGTTGTTATTAAATCATTCCAGTGTCACATACATTCAGATGGTTCTGATCCTTTTATTGGCCGTCACTTCTCTAAATGCATCTGCTGCAGCATTGTTTCTTAGACATAGCTTCCTGGTCGGTTTAGCCCAGGTTTAATGTTGATTTTCTTCAAATGTATATTAATCTCAGAAAAGATCTGTAACAGAGAGGAAGCCATGCTAGTGTATACACTATCAAAACAAAAAACAGTCAAGTAGCACTTTAAAGACTAGCAAAATAGTTTATTAGGTGAGCTTTCATGGGACAGACCCACTGTCTGAAGAAGTGGGTCTGTCCCACGAAAGCTCACCTAATAAACTATTTTGCTAGTCTTTAAAGTGCTACTTGACTGCTTTTTGTTTAGAAAAGATCTGTTGTGAGGAAGCGACTTAAGAATTGGTATGGTCCAAATGCAGTTGGATTCTGGAAGTTCTCTTTTCCATTGATTACTGTTTAATGTGGATGTAGACGCAAACAACTTAATCTTGTCTAACGTAGGGGTTCTTACCAAACAAATGTTGGCGGCCTCAGTGTGGCCACTAACACTTGCTGGTGGCCACTCTTGTGAGTTTTCTTAAAATCATTTAAGAAAAACAAATAAGTATGCACATATACATGTCCAAAGCATTATAATTTGTCTAAGGGCTTTTTTGGAGACTTAATAAAAAATAATGTACTGCTGGCTTTATTCTTCGCTTGACCTAAGCAGAACAGTAACACAAATAAGGTGCTTTGCACGTTCTTGTCTTTTTCTTCTTGTAATTTCTTTTGCTTTTTGTTTTGGGTTTTTTTTTTAAACTTGCTAGTTACAAAGTCTGCTGTGAAAAGCAATAGGTATATGGATATCGTTTCTCCCAACAGACTTACTCAGTCCTGGCAAGCCTGCCAATAAATTAAGCCCTGGATAGGGAGGTGGGTACAGACACGGGGGAGGTCAGGGGTGAGCTCAGGGCCAGAGCCTACTGCTGTATGGCCAGGCATTGGAGCCCAAAGCCCTGTGGCTGAAGTCTGACGCTCACTACCGCAGGGCTGAAGTGAGACCCCATCCCTCCCTAGAGAAGGGGTGAAAAACACACACTGGCTGTCTGCTTTTCTAGCTCTCCTGGGGGAGGAGGGCATGATCTAACCACAGCTGGCAGTCCTGGGGGAGGGGCCACTGCCTTTCCCCCACTACCTCAAACACCACCCACAAGGCTGTGCCCACGTTTAAGGAACGCTGATCTAGTGCTAAGATATATCACTTCTTTTTTAACTTTTTCAGCTGGCTTTTTAGCTTCAGTTAAGTGTTTGAGCTGCCCATCAAGAGTTTGATAGACTGGTTACTGCTGTGTGTTTTTGTTTTGTAAGACAAAACTGCTCCCACATTGATTGTCCATGGTTGACTGCTGCATTATAAAAACAAAAAGCAGTCAAGTAGCACTTTAAAGACTAGCAAAATAGTTTATTAGGTGAGCTTTTGTGGGACAGACCCACTTCTTCAGACCATAGCCAGACCAGAACAGACTCAATATTTAAGACACAGAGAACCAAAAACAGTAAGCGAGGAGGACAAATCAGAGAAAGATAATCAAGGTGAGCAAATCAGAGAGTGGAGGGGTGGGAGGGAAGATCAAGAATTAGATTGAGTCAAGTATGCAGACGAGCCCCTATAGTGACTCAGAAAGTCACTGCTGCATTATAGCGATGGGTGCTGTGCGATTCTTGGAGATCTAACAGAATAAAAGGGTATTCTTAATGGTCCTCTGTGGAGTGTTAAGCTGTTGCCTCGAAGAGGTGACATGCTTATAGAGTGCAAACAAATATTTATGTAGCAAATTGTACTTGGACCAACAGAGTCACTTCAGGGTTGCTTAGGAACTTGCTTTGATGCCTCACTAAGTGCGGACATATCCCAATTTCCTGTGTATGTAGAACAAGGGTGAGCAAACTTTTTACATTGGGCTCCACTTTTTCTCCCAGCAACTAGCAGGGACCCTCAAACCAACTCCCCAGCCAGCCCCAGAAGCGAGCGGTGGTGTCCTAGAAGTGACACATTGTGCTTCCTCAGCAGCGGTGGTGCCAGAGGCCCTGGGCGGGAGGGGACAGAGGATAAATCAGCTTTTTGAAGGTCACTTTCTCTTTTGAAAAGCTTGGTTTTTATTTTTAGTTCATTCAAGGAAGAGAGACCAGCAAAAAAAAAATTAAAAATTTCCTTTTTTATTGATTGGACCTACAGGATCATTTCTCTGAGCCTGACACTAAAGAAAAAGAGGTGATCAATTGTAAGTGTGCTAGTTTTGTAACTTACACTGCTTCTTACAGTAAGGGATTCTCAGCAGCAATGAAACGTTAAACAAAATATGTTCCTCTAGCTTTCTATCAAACTCTCAGAAGCTTCGAAGCAAACCCAGCCGAGGGTGCCTCAAGGAATTAAGTCTGAGCATGACTTATAAGATAGAATTAGCATTTGTAAATCAAACCCCCTGGTGGAGCTTGATCCCAGAGTCAGTGCTCAGGATATCTCAGCACACTGCGGAAGGGGGACATAACTTTTCCTACTGGCCCTGCCCGGTGGCAGCAAGGAGTGAAAAGCTTGCATGTGCTGATCTGGTCTGCCCTGGGAGCCCAGCTGTCTAGTCTGCACAGTGTGTGAAGCCTTCCTGCTTCTCCAGCCACATGGTCTCCCGGGCTTTCTTGGTAGTAGCTGCAAGCAGAGCCTTTTGCAAGGCATGGGTCTGGCTGTGTGCAGTGGGCAGCTCAGCTGAGTTCCCCTGAACACTCAGCCGCTGCTCACTTTCCTGCAGGAGGGTCATTAATCAAGCTGCTCTTCTGCAACAAGGCCACACTCTCCTCCCAGGAGAGACATCTGGCATGAGCAGCTGCCTCCGGGGGAAAAAGAAAAGACAACCACAGAGATCACTATAACAGGAGCAGAGTGGCTGCAGGGAAGGCAGCAAAGGCTGCGGGGGAGGCGTGTGGCAGCCCAATCGTGCTGTGCCCCCACCTTTACATGCCCCCCCCCCCCCCGATCTAGGACACTTGTTATAATGCCTTCCTATTATATACTGCTTTCCTCAGTGACCACCTGTGCCCTCTCTCCATCACTTACTCTGTTGGACTAAATGTATCTGTATGAATAAGGTTGTGAAAATTTTGACACAGGGATTCTGCATTATGTTCTCTATTAAGTCAAGTCCACCCAGGCACTATATAAATTAATAACAAGCCTTCCTAAGTGTGCTTACAAATGTTTTTTGGACGGTGGAGTGTCCATGGTGGAGGTGGAGCAGCAGGGAAGAGAGAAGACTGTTACCTTCCAGTAAAACCTGATTCACTGGTGTGTGGAGTGAGACAGAGCAGAAAATGTAATGAGAATTACATTGACATTCCTTTTTTATAGTTTGTGAAAATGCAATGGGATTTTGGCTGTTCCTGCTCAGGTGATTGATGTTTTGGAGATGTCTAATGCTGCTGCTTTGTGGCATGATGAGGAGAGAAAAATATTAGTAAGAGAGTCACCACTGTTAGTATAAGTAAGAGAGTCAGTTCAGGTTATTTGTCTTTGAAGAGCTCGTGCAGCAGAGGAGGAAAGTTTTCTGGAAGAGACTGATACACTCTTGATCAGACTGGAGTTTCTCTGAAAGAAGTGTCTAATAAACCAGTCATGAATGGAGGTGGGGAGGAAGAGGGTGCACCCTGAGCCATCCCCTTTCACCTGTCTGCTGATTTGTTCTCTTTTCTGTATGGTTTTATGAGAAGCTTAAACATATAGAAGGTAACTGTTGCTTTCTCTACCCCTTCCTCTGCTGCCCCAGTGGGGGTATAGCAGTCCCAGTTCCCATCTCTATCCCCTTGCTGACCCTTCGTGGTCATTGTACAGGAAAACTATCCCTGCTTTCCATCCCATATGCACTGCTGTCCCCATTCAGTCATTATATAGCACAGCCCTCCCTCTACATTTTATGAGAAGCAATCCTATTCAAGGCACATCCCATTATCCTGGCACAGCCAAACCCTCAACTAGCTTTAAGTTATGATAAGAGGAAGCAGCATACCAAATTTGGTGGTCCTAGCTCTCACCATTTAGGAGGGGTTCTTGAACAAACACTCACACAAATGTATAATATATTGTTGGCCTACAGGAGGGTCAGTTGGCTGAACAAATGTTGCTTGCATGCTGCAACTCTTCTTTATTACTATAGAAATGCCATCAGAGTAGTTACACAGCCACCTTAATGTCTGATGAAGTGACTGTGCTCAGGAAAGCTCATGCTCAAGACTTTTCTGTTAGTCTGTAAGGTGCCACAGGACCCTTCATTGCTGTTACAGATCCAGACTAACACGGCTACCCCTCCGATACTTGACTCCACTGATCTGGAGAATCTAAGCCAGAGTCTTTACCATGCAGTTCAGGTTATTGTACGATTTGGGTTAAATATCGCACCAAGGAATTAATATGATGTCCCAAAGTGTGTTACTTTTTAAGAATAAGTGTCTATTTCCTTTGACAGTAGTTTCTGTTTTCTTTGTTTCTAGGGAAATATCACTCAGTAGGACTCATAAATAAAGTAGTATTCTCTTGTATAACGCTTGATTGTGGTAGCTGCTTTAGATATGTGCAAATCCCTGCCTGGGATGTGCAAAGTGACACCAAAGTAATAATTAAATATAACCATTACTGAAAGAATGAAAACGAAGTGCGAAGTTGCTGTTGTTGGAGTCCACTATAGTGCAATGCAGTCTTAAACAATGCTGCTAAATATTTTGCTGCTCCTCTTTTGTAAAGTCTATGACAGTTCATGGAAGCTATTTCTGCATTTTCTGTTCCCTGCCTACACTGCGAATTCCCCCAGTTGAGTCAGACTGCTTCAACAGGCCTGCTATGCCTTTCCCACACAGTCAGTAATTGCCCACAGTTATGTTATCACACAGCTCTCTCTAAGCAAGCAAATTTATTCTTAAGGTTAAAACATTACAGGCAAAATATATAAAAGCAAAGAAAGAACCTACATGCATGTCATGCTTACCAGCTTCACCTAGGGCTGTAGCAGACGATCAGTGTTTCAAACCCCATATGGTTTTTTCTGAAGTTACAAGTTCATATCTTGACCCTAGAGCACAAAAGACATTCCAGCTGACACTAACTCACTAGGCACTAATTGGTATGCTTGTTTAGGCAAGATGCAGCAGAGATCATACTCTAAAAGGGTATGGTATCTTCTGACTTTGAAAATCGTGCCCTCCAAGACAGGACTGTGGCAAACTGGTGGGATAGTGTGAGGATGTTTGCAAAGCCTGTTGTGTATAGGACTTTGTAGGGCTACATACCTCCAGCACTACATTAAGATTAAACAGCCCTTGTTAATAACTTAAGTGTATTCTGTGCATCCTTTTATAAGCCAAATGTAGGGTAAAATTTCCAATGTGTATGATGGTTTATGTTAAGACCCCCCTTTTTATCTTTCCTAAATTTCATTGTTTGATCATAGCAAACAAATGGTGCCTTAAAGTCTGTAACAGAGATAACTACCCCAGCAGCAGCTACATTCAAGACTCAGAGCTAGACTAGAAGAACACTTTCTCTCTACCCAAACATCTCCCACTGCTGTCAGCCCAAACTCTTAAAGATATAAACCAAGTATAGCAAACTTGGTATGCTTGCCATTTACCTTTGCTGTTTTTGCTCTAAATCCCTAGATATGTGCAATTGGATCATACCTATCTTGAAAGAATCACCATTACTCCCTTAACTTCATGGTTGAAATTTCATGTGTGCATTGTTTAATTATAACGTTAGAAAATAGTATCTATGTATTAGGTAAACGTTATTTGAGCTATGGGGAATTCATTTGTGCAGCCTGTTAGATTATTGGCTTATTGTGCTCATTTTGTTTTGTTGCTAGCCTGTCAGGGACTTGGGGCTCTCCCACCCCATCGCTTTTTTCCACCCATATAATCAATTGTAACTAGTTGCTTGACTGGTGCCCACTGAGCCTAATTAGCGAAGTGGCACTTCACCAGCGCTGTGCATAATAAACCCTCCTGCTTGCTTCATACCGGTGTCCAGACTTTGTTTCGAACACAATATACAGTAGGGTCTTACGATTCGCAAACTTAATGTTTGCGAATTCAATTATTCGTGAGCAGCTGCTTCCCCTGGGGCCCTGGGCATAAGCGTCAGCAGCCACCACTTCCCCCGGGGCCCTGGGCAGGAGCACTGGTAGCCGTCACTTCCCCCAGGGCCCTAGGCACCCCCCATATTTGCGAAAAATCAACATTCACAAGGGTTTTGAACATGGAACCGTCGTGAATGTTGAGACCCTACTGTATCTAGCACCCATAAGCACACTAAGCACCCCTTAGGAGCATAAAGACACAGTTTCTGCCTGGAATAATTCAAGATGTCATGACAGTATAGGGAGATGTATGGAGAATGGATGAATAAAGATTAAAAATGTTTTGTGCTGCTGTGTCACGTGGAGGATCGAATTGTATTGGAACCTCACAAGTTCTCGTGCATCTTGTGTATTACAGAATAAGCAAACACAAAGTTTTGCTTTGTTTTAATAAAAATACGTTGCATCTCTTTTTGGATATCACAGATATAATTGTTTGAAATTTTATAACATCGTGTGATATATTTTGTAAAGCTGATGATGTGTTAGTATTGTGAGATTTCTTATGGAGTTTTCACTGACAAGAGAGTTTCCATATTTTGTGTATCAATTAGTGAGATTCTGTCACATACAGGAAAATGACTCTATAACCCTGGGCTTGATGAAGGTTTGAACTGAGGTTTGAAGCTGAACAGCGAACTTGGCAAATAGAAGCCACCATGAAGTAACTAGTGTCTTAGTGTTTGTTTTTTTTTAAACTTAGTTTTGGAAACATTTTCAGTTTGCTGAAATGTCAAGCGAATTTCGTAGGGCATGTCTTCCTTTCCTTCTGGATTGATGGGCATCAATCAATCCAGCAGAGATGATTTATCATGGTTAGTAGAAACACAGTAATTCAACTGTCAAGCACTCTCCTATCAATGCCAGTGCTCCACCAAAACAAGAAGAGTAAGTGGAGTCAGCAGGAGAGTGTTAGCTGAAAACTTACTGTGGTGAAGATGCCACAGCAGACCTAAGCGTGTGACCTTCAGCTATGTTAGTCACCTAGCTGAATCTTTGTAACTGAAGTCAGTGGCCGTTTGTAGTAGAGACAAGGCCTTAGAGTTTCCCTCTTTGTTTGCCTCTTTGTTAGCAATTAAATCTTCCTAACTTTCTTAAATCTCCTTCAGTTTTGTGAAACACATGATCTGCGGTACTTTTTCCCCTACAGTGTCATGTTTACTGATTTAGAACTTTAGCAGCATGTGAAACCATAGTCTGTCCTGACAAATGCTTTTTGGGTCGTGTCACTCAATAGTCTACTTCTGTGATCACCAAAAAGTTCATTTGTTTGTTCCTGTCTTTCAATCTTTTTTTGTTTGTTTTTGAATTTCTGTAGTTTCTTCTAATTCTTGACTTTAAACAAGGAAATGAGTGCTGTTCATCATTCATAAGTAAACAATATGGGGTGACTGGACAAATACAGATACAAATACAAATACAAATACAGCATGATTATAGTCTTAAAGACCTGTAAATGTATGGAATAAGTTTTGTCTCTGGAATAATGTCACAGACTTCCCTTGCTCCAGGTTAGTGATAAATGTGGTCAGTTGTGCTTTATTTTTAAAATAAAGCATAGGGTAAACTTCATTTCTAGGCAAAGGAAGCCTTATGTTGATGATCTTACTGATACTTAATTGCTACGTGGATGTCCAAAATGTAACCATTAAGTCTTTGGACCTAATTCTCAGCACCTAGGTGCCTTTTAATGAGAATCAGAAACTAACTTCCTAGAAATCCTAGAGTGAATATAACCTACTTCAGTGTCCCAATGAAACTAAGATATTTAATCCATCTACATTTCCAAAACAAGACACAATTTTTGTGGTTTTATACCTTGACAAACCATTGATCACTTGTAATGTTAACAGCCTAATTTTTCATAGTACTTTTCCTTCACAGCACTTGGATCACAACACAGTCTCAGGGTTAAGTCGGATATTAGAAACGGGTGACCAGAAATCTTCAGCATCAACAACTAAAATCACCAGAAAGCACTACTGTAATTATGAACATCAAACTTTGTCCAAAAGAGAACAAGCTGAAGAGGAATCTTTATTTGCTGCTATACAGTGGCCAAAGCCCCCTGTAGGAAAAATCCCATTTATAAGAAGCACTGATGCTGCCCACAGCAATTTTGTGATCTTGAATTCCCATATGCATTTCAAGGTTGGAGATCGGTTAGAGGTTCTTGTCCACATGAAGGATTTTCAAGGCAAACCAAAACAGTATGGTGGAGACTACATACAGGCAAGAATTCACTCTCCTCTGCTGAAAGCTGGAGCAACTGGAAGGGTTTTAGATGACCAGAATGGGTTTTACAAAGTCTTTTTCATTCTACTTTGGCCAGGGGAGGTCAGAGTATCCGTGTCTCTGGTCCACCCCAGTGAAGCGATCCAAGTCCTGCAGCGCTTACGGGAAGAAAGGCCAGACAGAGTCTACTTTAAAAGCTTATTTAGGTCTGGCAGTATTTCAGAAACCACTGTGTGCAATGTGTGTTTGCCTGGAGAGCTTCCTGTTTGCAACTTCACAGACCTCCACACTGGAGAGCCATGGTTCTGTTACAAGCCAAGAAGACTGCCTTGTGCTAGCAGAATCAGTCATGCTAAGGGAGGCTATCAAAAGGGCCTTCTGACACCTGATGAGAGCCTCTTCTTCCAAACGTATGTTCTTAAGTATTGATATAAGCACATGAACTATTTATGGCGGGTGGGGGGTTGTTTTAAATGGCTTGTACTTAAGGCTTATTTGTGTCTTTATGTTGATGAGAGATCAAGCACCAAGTTAGCTCTAATGTTGAAGAAAAGTGCTATCTGGGCAGTCCAGGAGATCAAAATCTTCTCTTTATCTGCAGAAAAAGATGTTGCTTAAGCAATAGCAGCGGAAGTTTTTGCCACACTGCACAACCAGCATTTTTCAGTCTTAGAGTGAGGAAACTAGGAAGAGAAGCAGTGGAGTCTCTGTGCCCTGTGCTCTGTGAAATACAGATTTCACTGTATTGAGCATTTTTGCTGACGTGGAGAGTTACTACCAACTGAAGTTATTTCATTTATTTCTCTCATTATTTCAGTTCAGGTTCATAGCTCTTAATATGCATTTCATACACACGTTGCACAAGAGTATTGATAATCAGAGTTACTAGTTTTCACATGGGCACATTTTCTACAAAGATTATTACAGTCTTGTGTGAATACAGGGATGCTTTTGGTCACAGTAATTTTTCCTTAGAAAGTCAGCGTGCTATTGCTAAATTGCTTGCCACTTGTGCCCTTCATTCCTGAATCATCATGGCCTGCAATGCCAGAGAATGGGGGTGTGGTAGCCTTCAGTTATGGATTATGTCTATAACAGAATTGCAGGTCACTGTGTAGCATCTCTAGATCTGCCTTCCTAGTACAAGAACGGCATTGGTCTCAGTCAGGAAAAGCCCATCCTGGCTTAAGGACTCAGTAAGATTTATGATGTAGATCCTCTAGAGTCCTGTATAGACTTGTGATTGCTAGAAGCTGTGTACCCCACTAGGTCTGTGCATGTAAAATACATTTATAAGTAAAATCTAATACCCTACGGCTACCAAAATGTTAAAGCTTTGATTAAGTAGGATTAAGAAAGGTGTCTCAAGGAGATGAACACTTCTTAGAGTTCTAGGAAGTAGAGTGAGCCTTAGAAATAAAATAAAAAAAAAAATCACATATGCATTGCACGTGCACAACTTAGAAGAAACTGATGCTAACAGTGAACTTGAAATATCCAACATTGCTTTTACATTTATGTTTTCTTATTCTTAAGCGATGTGAATATCAAAGTGCCAGTACTCCCCAGTGGCCCTGATACAGTGACTGTAGAGCCCTTAGGATTTACAGGTAAAGTATGTTTTGCTTTGTTTTTTTTTAAAGTAATTATTTTATAATTCATAGTGAAAGCAATAAAAGGGAAATGAGCATGATTACATAATATTGAAGGCTTTGTTTTCCCAGCTATTTAGAAAAAAAATACTTTAATCAACACATTGAAAACAATTAGATGGTAAAACTTTTTAAAAAAAAAACCCAAAACTATCTAGGGCAAATTAACAAGTTTACAGATCCTTGGATTTTACCACTAGATTACAAAGGGAGGCATCTGAATTGGAATTCATTTCCAAGACTGACACATTTAACCTGGGGCTTAACAGAGATCTCGGTTACCTTACGCATTGCAAGGGCAACTTCCCCACCTATGAAACTCGCAGGAATGGCACACATCCCACTTAATGTACTACTTCCACGAGTCCCATTCATGACAGGTGACTCTCCCCCACCTTTTTCCCTCCTGCTTCCTTCCCCTCCAACTCTATACCTTGTATTATTTTTGTTCCACATCTGATGAAGTGGGCCCACAAAAACTCATTACCTAATAAATAAAATTGTTAGTCTTTAAGGTGCTACAGGACTGCTTGGATTTTTTGGTGAAGCTACAGACTAACAATCCTGCCCCTCTGAGACTAAATTCTTGCCATGTACATGAAGAAATTAAACATCGAGTTTTTGTTTAAAGACGCTTTGTCTAAAGATGGAGTTATCAGTTCATCATGTACTCTTCTGTCATAAATTGCCTCTTACTAGGGTTTATTATTTCTGGGAGAATTCTGTGCCACTGCATGCCCATAATTAATGTGCCACACGTATTGTCATTTATTTATTTGTTTGCAGAAAATAGCCTCTGCCAGAAAGCTGCAGCGTTCTTCCTTTTGCCTGCCAGCTAGTGCTGTGATGCTATAATAGAGCCATTCCTGCCCAGCTAGGGAAGACAGAGTGCCTGCAGTGTCATCTTCACAGCAACTGTTGGACAGGTCAGGAGACCGGGCATATGGGGAAACAGACTGCATGGGGCTGCTGGTGGTTCACAGAAGCTACGTCTACACGTGAAGCCTACATCGAAGTAGCTTATTTCGATGTAGCGACATCGAAATAGGCTATTTCGATGAATGACGTCTACACATCCTCCAGGGCTGGCAACGTCGACATTCAACATCGACGTTGCACAGCACCACATTGAAATAGGCGCTGAGAGGGAACGTCTACACGCCAAAGTAGCACACATCGAAATAAGGGTGCCAGGCACAGCTGCAGACAGGGTCACAGGGCAGACTCAACAGCAAGCCGCTCCCTTAAAGGGCCCCTCCCAGATACAGTTGCACTAAACAACACAAGATCCACAGAGCCGACAACTGGTTGCAGACCCTGTGCATGCAGCATGGATCCCCAGCTGCAGCAGCAGCAGCCAGAAGCCCTGGGCTAAGGGCTGCTGCATACGGTGACCATAGAGCCCCGCAGGGGCTGGAGAGAGAGAGTCTATCAACCCCTCAGCTGATGGCCACCATGGCGGACCCCGCTATTTCGATGTTACGGGACGTGGATCGTCTACACGTGCCCTACTTTGACGTTTAACTTCGAAGTAGGGCGCTATTCCCATCCCCTCATGGGGTTAGCGGCTTCGATGTCTCGCCGCCTAACGTCGATGTTAACATCGAAATAGCGCCCAACACGTGTAGCCGTGACGGGCACTATTTCGAAGTTAGTGCCGCTACTTCGAAGTAGTGTGCATGTGTAGACACGGCTAGAGAGAGGCTCATAAGGGCTGGTGCAGAAGGCTAGATTAGGGCAGGTGTTTAATAGGAGTGAAGGCACAGACACATGGGGAGGGGTTACACAGATACATAGAGGTGGGGGGAGGGGTGTGGCTGAGGGGTTCAGGGATACATGGGGATTGGTCCTGGGGAGTATGTGTCTGAGGTGGGGGTGGAAGGACATGGGGATGGAGCAGATGTGCCTGTCCACATGTATCCTTCCATCTCCAGGCGCGCACTCCTCCCAGTCCCCATGGTCCTGCCTCCCTCCCCTGTCCCTGTGTGTCTCTCTGCCCCCATGCAGTCATCACCATTTTCCCCTGCAGTTCTGTATCCCTTCCACCGATGGGGCCCTGCATCACCTGCCCCCTTTGGTCCTGCACCTCCATTCCCACTGAGCTCTTTCCCCAGTCTATCCTCTCCCAGTAGCCCTGATGAGCTGCTCTCTGAGCCCCAGCAGCTCCGTGTCTCCTGACCTGACCTGACCTGACCCTCAGGCGCTGGAAGAAGGCAGACTTTTCCCTGGCTCAGAGGTATGCAAAGTGGGAGGCGGGTCCCCTTGGGGGCCCATGAAATTTCATAAGGAGGGGTGCACCATGTTCAGCTGCTGGTCTCAGGCTCTTCCATCTCATTAAAAATGTTGAAATATGTTACAGTTTTTATGTACGTGTATTCACCTGTATATACGGATTGCATCAGACAGGTTGTGGAGGCCTTGCTAATTGCAGGGATGAAAGGTGGTGCCGGATGGAAAAACTTTGCTCATTCCTGCCCTGTGTGGCTGTGTTCTGTTGCCACACTGCTCCCTGGTGGGCAAAAGGCAGAACTGCAACAACTTTTCAGCAGATGCTTTTTCTGTGCCTATTTTAATTTTTTGCGTGGGTCATAACAGGGGTAATCTCTACAGGTATGGACTGTCTTTTCGTTTGACAGGGATAAATGCAAGAATAGCTTATTTTTAAAAAAAATGTAATCCTTTATTTCAAAATCCTGATTTGTAAATTGTATTTTTAAAATACTTGCTTTAAATATTATTCTTAGATTTTAGTCTTCTAGGGTGGTATTCCACTTTCACACTATTTATAATTCTGAAAGTAGGTTTTATTCGAGATTAAAACTGAAAACAAAATTAGGTACACAACATTGGCCTTTTTAATGCAGGGTGCCCAAAATACTTGTAAGCATTTATATATACATTAGAGTTAATAAACAGTATTCACACATAAGGGGCCGGCGACAGAGGGTCTTTTTGTCAGCAGGAGCACGTCCACACGGCCTCTTTACTGCTGGCACACCCCTCTGCCGAGAGCAAGATCTTGCGTGGCTATGCTAATGAGCTGTAGGACTATGCTAATGAGCAGCCAATTGCAATTGTGAGGCTGCTTATTAGCATAGAGCTGCTATGAGAGCGGCTCCATGTAGACCAAGCTTTAATGAGCAGGTCTTCAATGTTTTGTTTTATCTACATTCATTATATGCCCTGTCTGCTTCTGACTGACCATTCAAACCCTACTCTGAATACCAAGTTATGAATTTCCTTGTGCTTTTTATGATGCCCTTCATACTAATATCAGAGTACTTCACAAACAGTTAATTTTCAGTGTTGCTGTGAGTTGAAGCAGACAGTATTATTCCAATTATACGGATTATGTGAGCCACAGAGAGAGGAAGATTAAAAAAAACTCATTTAATTTTGGACACTCAAATTGAGATGCCAAGGGCCTGAGGTTTTTTTTTTTTGTCAGACTGCATCTTGAAACACTCTTGTCTGGCAGCATCCATGATCTGACACTACCACGGATGTTGCTGGACCAGAGAGGACCTGTACCAGAGAGCCCCCACTGCTCCTAGCCAGTCTGGCTAGCAGGGTGCTCCTGCTGTTGGCAGGGAGCCCACTGGCAGCTCTGCTGCAGGGAGCCCCACCAGCCCTGTGGTTGTGGGGAGTCCTTTGTTGGGGGTCGGCAGGGAGGAGATCCAAGCCTGGGTTGGGGAGCCCCACTGTAGGGAGCCATTCCTGCAGCAACCCCACAGCAAAGAGCCCAACTGGATCAGGAATGCCTGCTGGCAGCCCTGTGGCAGCATAGAGCCAGGCTGGCATGCGAAGCCTTCCAGCAGCTTGGCATCAGGGATCCCTGCCAGGAGAGGAGCCCCCTGCCCACACCAGCCAGCCTGGAGGCAGGGAGCTGGTGGCAGCCAGGAGGGGCAGCTCCCCGCCCCTCCAGGTGAGCCTGGAGGCCTGACCTCCCACGGTCCAACAAATGTCTTCATTTGAGGCCATTCAGGACTCCAGACCAAGGAGGTACAACCTGTACTTTGCATTATAGGGAAACATGTATTCATTGCACAGCTCCCGTTGACTTCATTTGCAGCTGTGAGTGCCCAGCACATTTGCAAATACACAAACCCAGGGTCTCAAGTTGGGCACTAGAAAATGAGGAACGCATAGTGACCACTTGCGAAAAATTTGATTGAGGTGATATGAGCATCAAATCAAACCTTGGTAGCAAAGGACAGGGCAGTGTAAAACTAACTCAACTATGAGGCTCATGCTCCTCTGCCATTCCTTGCTTCATTCACAATGACTCTTTCAACTTCTGCAGTGAATGAAGGAAATCTCATGCTTCCAGAGTAGCTGTGTGAGTGCCGGCGTGAGGGCTGCCACTCAAGAAGCAGGGCAAAACCTCCAATCTGGTTGTATGTTCAGTAATGAGACCTCACCAACCTATTAACAAGTATGCAAGTCTATCTCGGAATACAAGGAAGTTGGAGTTTTATGACAGATGGCTGCTTAAACCAAAAATCACATCATATTCAGGTTACTCCCAGTCCCAAAGGAGCCGTTGTTTACCCCATCTGTTTTATTCAGCTTATAAGGCAAGGACAACACTTGTAGCCAACTCTATAATAAATTAACTACAATTTATTATTTGGGGGGGAAGATTTATTTATAAAGTTAAAGCAGATAAACACGCATACAGATTATTTCCAAAGATAACAGAAATTTCTATCATAAGCAGCCTCTATGTGTCCTTTTGTCTAACCCATGCTAAATAGTTATGGATTCCTTGCTTAGAATTAGAATCCTCACCCCTCTGAGTTCAAGCAGCATAGGAATAAGTTTTTTCTTAACTGGCATTTTATTCCATTCCTTCACCATTAGACTTGTAATGGGATGTGAGCTTGTGCATGTGCCCTCTTCAGGGATATGGGGGAAGTAGTCTGCAAAATCTTTTGTCCAGAATGGCCTGCCTGATGTCTGTAGGCTTTCTTTGGTCAGGGAGAGGAGTACGCCTTTTCTGGTTAAGTAGCATTTCAAACTTGGCAATGCTTCTCCGCTCACTGTGGATAATTTAGTCATCCTAGCAAGCCTTTTTATAGTGACAGAGCCAACATTTAAATGTTACCTTCATCCACATCATAACGTATCACAATTTTAATACATGCAGTATTCTACTTGCATTTCATAAAGTCTAAACATGTTCTTACAGCTCTAGTATCTATTTCAATAACACTAATACACAGGTAAGATAGATTGATTTCCAGCTACAAGTCTGTCAGTGTTCAGTGAGGCCTCTAGGGGACAGAATCATACAGGGATTCTATGAACAACCTCCTCCTCTAATATATAACTTTGATTCATTCTAGCAACAAAGTTCATCGTGTGTGCTGACTGGGGCAGGGCTCCTGTGGAAGGATTACTGTGTGATCATGTAATCAGAGTTTGCAATATAATGCATGCACACGTGTAGGCTGAAATGAAGTTGCTCTTGCAACTTTAATGTTGCATGGGCAACCCTATCTTGGGTGTCCCCAAACTTTTGAATGCTTGGCTTTTTGCAGTGTTAATGTTTTTTTTTAAACATTATTTACGCGTGGTTTCCTAGATCTGTGGAGGAAGCTTCAGGTGAAATTGGCAGAGATGCCTGTAACTGTCATTTGTTGCAATAGGAAAAAAAGTGTGAGATTGTGTTGTTTTAGTCTGTTTGCTTACTCATATTGCTTTGCTTTAGGATAAGGGTTGATGCTTTTCCTCATTTGGATGTGCTCCCATGAACATTATGGAGAGTATTTTTGTAATTGTGCATTAATCTGGGATCATTTTTGTCTTTCAGAATCAGCCAATCTGGACAGATCTCAAGGCCCAGATGTTTTCCCTTTTGGTTACTATTACCAAGACCGATGGCGGTCAAGAACACACTGGATCCACTATTTTAACAAGTCAACTGAGATTAGCGAATGCTTACAAGGAAAAGTAATCCACCTGTTTGGGGATTCTACAATAAGACAGTGGTTTGAATATTTGACTGCATTTGTTCCAGGTTATTTATTTTCTTTTATGCAGAATACTTTCAGAAAGTCTTTACTTCTCTCACTCCCTAGTGCTGTTATATCCTAATAGCAAAATAGTGAAGGTGGAAGTCACATGGATTTTCAATAGAGAGCTATTGACTGGAACACAGTCATCCAGAGTCCTTATGACTGGAAATGTATGGGGCCAAATTCCGTTTTACAGATATATGCACAATACACCCTTGAAACTGGCACTGTGGGGTGTATTCTGCTTATGTCTATCAAGACCATTTCTGATACTCAGGATAAGTAATCATGTCAAATAATATGTAATCCCTGGTGTGGGGCATGATGTAGCTCGTACAGGATGTGGTAGCAATTTCAATGTCCTAGTAGTGTAACTTTGTTTTCAACGTTGTGGGTCAGTGTTGGACATCCTTCTTTCATTTCACTCAGAATTTTGACTTCTTTAGTAGATGGCATTATTTAGTAGCCAGTCAATGAATTACGCATCATAACCACATAAAGAAAAACAAATTATTTAGATAGAATGGAAATCATTTTAATACAGTTGACTTAGTCCTGATGTCCTAACTGAAGTAAATGGAGGTAAAAAGTTGGTAGAGAAGGCTTTCTACAGTCACTGGAAGCAGATGGGTATTTATGATGGAAAGGATCTGTTCAGATTGTTTTGGTTTGTTTTTTTCCCCCCCATATCCCCTTATAAACGTAGGGATTTTCTGAAGTTAATTAAGGCCTTGCCTTCCATTGACTGGCATCTCTGTAAAGCTGAATTGCTATCTTTGTGGGTATACGTATTGATGCTCAGAGTAAATATCAGACTATACCATGTGCTTACTCATTTGTGGTTCGTATGGCTTTTTTCCTACATCTAGTATTCTATTTAAACAATCTCTTTTTCTAGCACCAGCATTTCCAGGGTGCCCATCTGATTTATGGGTAATAAAATACAGCAGGTGAGAAAACAACAATTTTTTTATTCTTCTTGTTTCAGATCTAGTGGAATTTAACCTTGGGAGTCCTAAAAATGTGGGTCCTTTTATGTCCGTGGACCTGAAGCACAATGTCCTGCTGAAGTTCCGTTGTCATGGGCCACCTATTCGTTTTACCACTGTCTTCAGTAGTGAGCTGCGCTACATTGCCAATGAGCTGAATGGCATTGTAGGTGGACGAAACACCGTGGTAGCCATAACCATCTGGTCCCACTTCAGCACCTTCCCAGTGGAGGTGTACGTCCGTAGACTGAGGAACATTCGCAGGTCCATCATTCAGCTGCTGGATCGCAGCCCCAAAACTCTAGTGGTCATCAGAACTGCCAATGTTCAGGAACTTGGGCCAGAAGTAAGTCTCTTCAACAGTGACTGGTATTCTTTTCAGCTTGACACAATCATGAGGAAGATGTTCTCAGGAATTGCTGTGTTTTTTGTGGATGCCTGGGAGATGTCTCTGGCACATTACTTGCCACACAAGTTGCATCCACAGGACATCATTATTAAGAATCAGATAGATGCATTTCTATCTTTTGTTTGTCCTACAGAAACTTAAAATCGGTGGAGAGGATCCCCATGTTGCACATACCGTGTTTTGCTGTAGTGTAACCAAGTCATTCTCTGTTAGAGCTATACAATGAAGCTACCAGCAAACTGCACGTTACCACATGTGATCTCAAATGCCTGACCATGGAGACAGATGGCTGTATGTGGCAGTAAGGAAGAATGGACTAATTCAGATCACATTTATATCTTCCTGAAGAGTTGATTCTTCTTGACCTTGTAATTTACATGTCAGACGTGTAATTTACATGTTAAGTATGCTTCTTAAATCAAAACTACATGACTCAGTCCGGAAGTACTTAAATTATTATTTTTAATGATTGTCTGCACTGCATGAAGGGAATGTTCATATAGGATTAATTCACTTTCCAAAATCCTTTCTCACCATCCACAGTGTAAAGCCTGGGAAGGATTGTTTGTCAGCAGCCTTTCTTTGGTTGTACCAAAGTTTGTTCTGGCTGTCTGAAAGAAGTGTTCCTACACTCATTTCATCAGAGAAGCACAATATGAACCACCGTTGGTTGTTCCAGAGTCCTAAGCAGGCATCCAAAGGGGATGTCCGATACAGGGGATAAGTCCAGGAAGCACAACCTGTAGATTATCAAAGTATTGTTGGATGTGTGAACATTGATACAAGCACATTTAATCAGCCATCCACAATGTTTACAGAATGGTGTCTGTCTGATGCAAATAATCAGCCCTGGTTTGTAAGCAGTGTTTCATCCCTGGGCAGAATAAATGTTGTGTGCACAAAGGCATGTGTGGATGTTCACCACCAATAGAAATGTGTGCTGCCCGCTGTGGACGCTCTGCTATTCGGCAGCATCTGACTCTCTCCTGGTTAGCTGCCCAAGCACTCAGCTTACAGGGAACGCTGGTTACAAGTAGTATCTTGAACAGCAATGACAAAATTGCTACAACTCATTGGAAGTTTGATGTTAAAATCTTTCCTTACAAAAATGTTTTCCCCTCCCGTGATGTGCTCACTGCTTTATGAGCTTTCCGCTGCTTGTGAGACCTGGGATTGTTTTTGGAACGCATTTGGTTTAGAGGAGGAGGAACACACACATGGGCTTCACAGACAGACAAAGTGCCGGAGGAAGAGAGTCTATTTTTGAGCCTACAGCTCTTCATTGTCACTGTAAAGTCTTGCTCTGACTCATCTTTGTTCTTCCACATATGTTGAACATTCTTTGCACAGCTATAGCTGCCAGTTTGCCAGCAATATGAGGTAAAAATACCTCCAGAGTTTCCTTGTGTACAGATACTTGGTAAATCCCTCCTGAATGTTCAGAGTTCCAGCTGACAATTTGTTGCTGGTTGGCCCTGTTACACAAGGAGTTAACAGATCTTCACATTGTGCTGCCTGTCTTGACTGGACCTGATTACAGTGTCTAACACACCATTCACTGTATCAGCTCACTCAAGTTCAATTCCCAGATTAAATGCCCATGGTGAGACTTTCAGGACTCTACCCCCTTTGAAGCCAATGGAAATTCTGCCATTGACTTCTGTGGAAATGGAGGACGTGTCTACAGTAACAAGTTTTGCTGTCAGAACTTTTGCTGTCTTACAGCTGCTGACATTGCTGGAGTGCATGGACACCTGCCTGCTTTTCCCACTGATGTGTGTTGTAACTTGAGCTCTTGTGCTGGCAGAAGATATGGGTGGGTGCATGGGTGCCATAGGGAAAAATTAGTGAGGGCTGAGCACCCACCATCAGCTAAGTTCCCCCTCTGCCTCCCCCATCCTCCCCCACACCTCTTTCCCATGGGTGGCCTGACCAGCTCCTCCCCCACCCTTCAGGCTTCCAGAGCATTGCAAAGAGCTGATCTGAGGCATTCAGGAAGCTCTGAGAGGTTTTGGGGGTGGGGCTCTCAGGGAAGGAGGTGGTGCAGGGGCGGGAGGGTTGGGGAAAAGTGGAATAAGGGCAGGGTAGAGCAACAGGGCCTTGGGGAAAGGAATGGAGTGGGGTGGGACCTGGGGTGGAAGTGGGGTCCAGCACCCTTTGGCTACAGGTGCCAAAATATATGCCAGAATATATGGGAATTGTCCATGTCTATGGGTGGGTGAGCATCATGGTATCAACACCACTGTTCCAAGCAGTGGCTTATGAGAAACCTTTGCATTCATTGTGGAGTACCAGCTCTGTGCCCAGGGAATATTGAGAACTCAGGATCGTGTTGCCATAGTTCCCCTTCATCCAGCCCATAGTTTTAAAGCTGTTTTTGTTGTTTTTTTTTAAATTATTTTTCTGTCAAGTTGTATGCAACATTTGGGAACATTGTTCGTGATATACATTCTCCTGGGCTGTGGCCGCACTAGCCCCTCCTTTTAGAGGGCCTATGGTAATGTGGCACTTTGGGATATACTAAGGAGGCACTACCATGAATATGCAGAGCCTCATTAGCATAATAGCAGCCACATGTGCTTCAAAACTGCCAGTTTCGAAATGCACGCTGCCCGTGTAGCTGGGACCTTTCAAAATGAACCTTTATATAACCCTTTATTCCTAAAACCAAATGGGAATAAGGGGCTTTTGGAATCAGGGTCATTTTGAAAGGCCCCCAGCTACATGGGCGTCATACGTTTTGAAGCCGGCAGTTTTGAAGCGCACGTGGCTGATATTATGCTAATGAGGCGCTGCATAGTCATAGCAGCACCTCATTAGCATATCACAAAGTGCAACATTACCATATTCCCTCCAAAAGGAGGGGCGAGTGTGCCACAGCCCTGGAGTCTGAAAAGAATTATGCCGCTGCTAATTGTACTTTTTTTTGGAAAAGGTTACTTGAAAAGAGTTTCTAAAGAATAAAATGTTGAAGGTTTAAAACCAGTAGGCTAGTAATAGAGGGGAGGGATAGCTCAGTAGCTTGTGTATTGGCCTGCTAAACCCAGGGTTGTGAGCTCAGTCCTTGAGGGGGCCATTTAGGGATCTGGAGCCAAAAAAAAAAAGTAAAATAAAAGGGATGGTGCTTGGTCCTGCCAAGAGGGCAGGGGAACAGACTCAATGAACTCCAAAGGTCCCGTCCAGCTCTATGAGACATGTACACCTCCATAGTGGACTTACACACTTTAGGGTTACCGTATTTAAACCTCCAAAAGAGAGGATGCCCTGAGAGGGACTATTTGTATTAGTATCTACCCACTCACATTGTATTAATGTACTGTGTACTATAACACATTAGTACAATGTGAATGGGTAGATACTAGTACAGATACACTCCCTCTCAGAGGTGTCTCCTCTTTTGAAAGTTCAGATATGGTAACCCTCATTTAACAGTTCAGCTGGGAGAAGGTTATATGACACAGGTGACTTCATTCCCATTGCATGCAAACATCTTCCAGCTGAGTTTGGCTCTTATCTTCCCAGATTAAGAAAAAATTCAGAGTTCAGATTTCCCATGTTGTTTACCAACTACGTTACTTGCATTTAACGCAGCACAAGAAATGCTGCTTCTTCCCCTGTTTTAAGTTAGTGGAATTACCATGTGCTAAATTAGAAATAGAGACTGCACCAGTTTGGGTCTTTGACAGTAAAAAGCCTATGGAAAAATAAAAACTTGCGGCTTGTCCAGATATTTTTATATTAGACAGAGTATGGGTGTTTGAGCTCATTACTCTGCCTCTGTTGGAATGAGAATAAAGGGTCTTTAAGTATTAAATGGGTTTGCAGAAGTTAGGAATAGGTGGCTAAAAGAACAACCTTAAGCTGTGGACCAAAGCTACTTTCCTCATAAATCGATGTTGTGTTACTGGACAGCAGGAGCCTCTGATTCTTGTTTCTCTTACTGTTACAGCAACTAATTTGTCATCTTCAGCAGCATTTCAGAACAGCTAGAGAGGAAGGTGAGCAGTACCTTTGGTTTGGGCACTTCCTGCTTCCTATCCTCCAGGAAATATAACGAGAAGTCCTGTGGCACCTTATAGATTAACAGATACTTTAGAGCATAAGCTTTCATGGGCAAAGACCCGCTTGGTCTGGGGCCTTAGGGGAAGAGTGGGGGTGTCCTCCGGGGCGCTGATGCAGCAAAAGCAGAGAAGGCTAAGATGGTATGCTGGGCCACAGGCTCCGGCATCCCTTACCAGTTGCACTGAGGGTCTCTCTAGCTATATTTCCATGCCAGCCAAAGCAGCCTAGTTAGGCTCAGGATTTGTAACACTCGGCTAGTATGTGCACTATGATCTCCCCCAATCTGAGGAGCCACAGAATAGATGGAAATTGGTGTTGCTTGAAGCCTCATTAACATTTCATCTTACTGGACTGTGGATTGTCTGTACCTCTTTAGAGAAGTGCTTACTTCATCTCACCCCCCTGCCCCATGTCCCTTTTTTTCCCAGTGGGGTTGATAGGCTATGGGGATCTTATGCAGAGGCACATGCTTTGACAGGAAAACATCCTACATTGCCCCCCTTCCCTTTTTGTACCCCTTCTGCTCCCCTGCGACAGTTTTGCTCCCCTGTCACTGTGCATCAGGTGTCGGCAGAGTCCCAAGTGACATGTCCCTGTCCATACATGTGCAAGATCTCTGAAACGAGACCGTGCCCGTCAGTAGACTGGAATGAATCTGACATACGTGGCTGTGTTCTGCTTGCTGCTCTTCATAAACAGCAGCGAGCTTTTGAGCTTATGAGATGTGAAACTAGTTTGTCCCTCACTGGCTTCTGAGCCTCATAAATCAGATTTAAGCACCAGACTTATGGCAGCATGATAATGTGATGGTGGCAGTGGTGTGGAAGCCTCTCTGGCAGAGATTGTAGGTTGTCTGTGGTCTATAGGAGTTTGTTACCTTTATTTATGGTAGCACAGTGTATACCTTTGTACCATAAACATGGTATCTTTAAGCAACTGGCTTAGGTCAGGGTAGTTAAAAGTAGACCTTTGTTGGTGTGGTTATTCTCTCCTGTCGGGTATAAGCACGTGCAAACTAGCTAACTGGAGCATCTGCCCCTTTTTAAGATGTTGTGGTGACCGATCATTTTGGAGTGGGAGATAAAGTGACTATTTAAAAAGCTAAATTCCTTTGTGTCCCATTCTGCAAACTGTTGAGAGCAACCCTGAACTCACCTTAGTAGTTTCAAAGGGAGATGAAAAGCTGCTCCAACTGGTGCCTCTGCTTTTCTCTAATCGGACTGAAATTGGTTTAAATCACTGTTATGACCAACTACTCTTAGGGCATGAGTTTGAAAATACGAAAACTGCCAGTTTACTTGAGTTATGGACCAATATTGTATTATGTTGGGAATGGGGACTGACAAGAAAGTAACAAAAAAACCTGGAGTTACTGTTGTTAAAAATGCTAAAAACTGGAGGCACTATACTTTGAAACTGATGAAATTCAATTGCAACCTTGATTTTTTTCTTTGTCAGTGATCTCACTCGTATATTGACAGTATCTATAGAATAAAAATATTTTTAGATCAGTTACTTTATGGTTTCTGCCTTTCTGGGTGCGTCTACACTAGTACTCTATTTCAAAATTAATTTCAAAAGTGGGCCCAATTTTGAAAGAGGCTGCGGAGCATCTACATGCCCAACAGCCTCTTTCGAAATTGTTTTTGGCAAAAATGGGCCCAAATTTCAAAATCGCTCTTCCCATCCAGGACTGGGAAGAGTGGCCCTTTTCAAAATCAAATTTTGAAATAGTGCATGTGTAGACACTCTGGGCCCACAATTTCAAAATTGCGGGTCCGCCATGGCGGCGGCTCCAGGGAGCGCAGGAGACACACTAGCAAGCCCCGGTGGGGCTCTGTGATCCCTGGGCCAGCCCCTTAAAGCCGTATGGCTCCGGAAACCCCGTGCAGGAAGCTAAGAGCGTGCACAGGGCTAGAGAAGCATGAGGTCAGCCCTATACACGCTCTAGCAGCTGGACAGACGTGCCACTGAGCCCATCAGCAGGATGGCGAGCCCCCGACACTCTGGGGCACCCCAGGAGGCCCCCTCTTCCCTGCCCGAGGGGGGTCGCTGGAGGAGAGTCAGGGCCAGAAGAGGAGGGGCCCATCCTGGACAGAGGCTGAGGTAAAAGACCTCCTCGCTCTCTGGGCGGAGGAGGAGGTGCTGCTCCACAGCACAGGGAGGCCCTGCAATGCAGCTGCCTTCGAGCGGCTGTCCCTGGGGCTGTGGAAGTGGGGACGCCCCCAGCGCATGGCTGCTCAGGTCCGCTCCAAAGTAAAGGAGCTGTGGCAGGCTTACAGCCGGGCCAAGGATGCCCGCAGCTGATCAGGGGCCAGGGCCAGCCCGAGGCATCCACGCTACTGGGCACTGCAACAGCTCCTCGGCCCAAAGGACGTCCCAGAGCCATCAGTGGCGGTGGGCACGTGCGGGCCGAACACCGACCAGGAGGCGGACCTGCTGGAGCAGCCAGGACCCTCCAGCCAGACCATACCTGCGGGGCCGGGGAGCGACTCGGAGGAGGGGGGCCCACTAGTCATCGCGGTCAGCTCTGGTACCTCCAGCCAGGTGCCCTCGAGGCCGGTGTCCCTGGACCTGTTCTCCAGAGCCCCAGGTGGGTGACAGTTTGATTGGGCAGCCTGGGTAGTGGGGCCTATTCCACAGTCCCCTGCCCCATCCCAGACCCAGGCACGGCGCCATCCAGCACCCGCACCCGTGGACAGCACCCTAGCCCTCCCAACGGGGGAGGGATGCGGGGACCAGGCCGCAGCCAGCAATCGCCCCCCAGACGAGGTCCCGGCGGGCACATGGGAGCCCCAAGGGGGTATCAGCAGGGAAGGCACCATCTTGGGGGATGGCCCAGGGATGGCGGGGGTGGCACGGGTTGAGCCTCCGGGCTCAGGCAACAGCACTGACAGGTGGCCGCTCTTCCTCTTGTGTCTCCACAGCATCGTCCTCTGAGGGCCAGACCACACCCACGCTGCCATTGGACAGAGCCGGAGAGCCATACTCCCCATCTCCCCGGCTGCCACCTGGCCAGACCTGGAGGGCCCGACGTTGGTGGTGCTACGATCCCCAGGAGGCGGCGGAGGCCCACACTGCAGCCATCCGGGAGCAGACCGCCGTGCTCCGGGAGTGGCTGCACAAGGAGTGCGAGGACAGGGCCTGGTGGAGGGAGGTCTGGGCCAAGGCGGCCGCAGCCCTCCGATGGCTGGCTCCCCAGCCGGCCCTCCCAGCTGCCCCCCCGACACCCCCCCAGCTGCCCCTGATCCCGCTCCTGCCCCCGAACACACCGCCCTCATCCCGTCCACCTGTCTCGCCCTGGGCTGCTGGCTGATCGCCAGTGCCAGCCAGGAGGGGGATCCCCTCCCAGTCCCCTCCCTGCCTCACCCAGCCCACCCCGTTCTTCAGCCCCTGGCCAACCCTACCTCCCCGTCCTTCCAGCCCCCTCCCGGCCCCAACACAGCCCCCACACCCGAGGCAGCAGAGGCATCCGTGCCTGCCGGGGATCTCACCCCTCCACCCTGTGGGGGACTAGGCCTGCCCGTGCCTGTGGCCCCAGCCATGGGGGCATTCCCCTGCCCCATTGTATATAGTTCTCCCCCCATTCCCCCCATATTTAGCTTCAATAGGAAGACCCCATGCCAATTGTTCAACAGCCGTTTATTTACATGTATATAGTTGGTCCCCAGTTAATAAACCCTCTCATGCACCCCAGGGTGCCCTGTGTGTGGGGGGGCTGTGTTACAGGGTGGATGTGAGCCATGTGGTAGGTGGATGTCAGCATGGCCTCCCGGAGGACTTCCCGGACCCTAACCCCTTCACGCTGTGCCTGGCAGCACGGGACCATGGGCGGCTGCTCATAGCCAGGGCTGCGGTCTGCAGCCCACCCAGGCATGTAGCGCTCCTGCTTTCCCTCCACCAACTTGGGCAGAGCGCAACAGGCCGCAACCACCCCGGGGATGTTGGGTAGGCTGACGTCCAGCCGCGCGTTGAGGCATCAGAAACGCCCCTTGAGGCGTCCAAAGGCCACTCAGCGGTGTTGCGGGCGTGGTTCAGGCGGTTGTTAAAAATGTCCTGGCTGGCAGTGATGTGCCTAGTGTAGAGGCACATCAGCCACGGCTGTAAGGGGTACGCCCCATTGGCCACTATACAGGGTGGCATCGTTGTGTCCCCCATGGGGAGCTCCCATGCAGGGATGTAGGTGCCCTCCTCCGTGCGCCAGCCAGGAGTTGCAGAGTACCCAGGTGTCATGGGCTCGACCGGACCAGCCCACGCATATGTCACTAAACCGGCCCTGGGCATCAACGAGTGCTTGGAGCACCACGGGGTGGTACTCCTTGCGGTTTATATAGCATCCTGTGCTATGGTCTGGGGCGCGGATACCTAGGTGCGTGCGATTGAGTGCGCTGAAGCAGTTTGGAAATCCGAGGGCTGCGAATCCCGCCATGGCGTCGTCCAAGTTGCCGAGGCGGACGACCCTCTGCAGGAGGAGGCGGTTGATAGCCTGGACCACCTGTAGTGGGGGCACCGACATGTGGGCCTGCGCATTGGGGGGCCCCCCGCCCCTTTCTGGTGAGGGTGTGGGGCTCTTACTTCCAGGAGGACGGCTCCCACGGTGGCCTTGCCTGCCCCGAATTGGTGCCCCACTGAACGATGGCTGTCCAGAGTGGCCAGCTTCCAGAGGACGATCCCCACATGCTTCTTGACTGGGAGCATGGGCCCCATCCGGGTGTCCATGTGCTGCAGGGCAGGTGTGAGCCACTGACACAGCTCCACGAACGTCTGCTTCGTCATCCTGAAGTTGGCGAGCCACCTTTCGTCATCCCACTGGCCCAGTACCAGCCTCTCCCACCAGTCCCCACTGCTGGGGTGGCTCCAGAGGTGCCGTGGGGGACGGGGGATGGGGAGCGGTGGTTGCCCTGTTGCCAGGGCCTGCAGGACCCCTGTGGGGGGAAGATGGGCTCCAGGCCTTCCACCACGCCCAGGATGGCGATCACCACCTGGGTCCCGGTGAGGGTGGCAGCATCGGCCTCTGGCAGCTGCTCCGTTCTCCTCTTGTCGTTCTTGGTGCACGGTCCAAGCAGTGCTGTGTACTGCTCTGCGGTGCTCTGTGTGTGCAGGGTGGATGTGTTTGGGAGGGGCCCTTTAAGGGCCCTGCTGGCTGTGTGACCTGGAAGGGCTTGTCAGCCATGTGACCCCGTGCGTGACGTTTCCCGGCTGCTTATTTTGAAAGAGCCCGCGTTCCTGTGTGGACGCTCTCTTTCGAAAAATGGAGGGTGTTCCTTCGAAATAGCGGATGAGTACAGGGATCTGCTTTGTGTGTGTAGCTGCGCTATTTCAAAGTCCCTTATTTCAGTTTTGTTTTTCGATGTTCCCCCTTTCGAAATTTCTTTGTAGTGTAGAGGCACCCTGTAAGTTGTAAACCGTAGGAAGCGATAATAGAAACTTCCTGATAATATTTAAATGGCCACACTTTTATCTTCCTCCCAGTCCCTTAAAACTTACTGCTGCCTTGCCAACAAAACCGTCATGGCTAGCCAAGTGACAAGCTGTTACTGTTTCTCTGTCCGCTTCTTGTCTAGTCCCATCTCCATCCCCAAGTAGTGGAAGAAAAAAATACAATACAGGTTGAACCTTTTTAATCCACAACTTTTGTCCGACAAGCTCCATTATCTGGTATGATTTTAGTTAGCTGGATGACCACTTATGGGTGTGGCCGAGTTTCCTGTGGTCCCATAAAATTTGTTTCCAGCCACCAGTCCTGGCTCTCAGTGTTCTGTGCTGTTATTGAGCTCTAATTTACCCTTAAATGTCTTCTAAGATCCCAGTCAGCAGTGGTAGTGTTGGTAGTGCTGCTAGACAAGGTGACCTCCCATGGTCTGGCAAATTCTCTCATCCAGCACCAGTCAGGTCCTGAAGGTGCCTGATTAGAGACATTCAACCTGTATGTAGATGAGCCTTTTTTTTCCCCTTCTTGTTCGCTTGTGTGTATTTTTGCCATCCCCAAGCCTTCAGCTACATGATTGAATTGTAAACCTTTCGGGGCATGAAATGGTTTTTTGTACTGTGTCCAAAACACTAGGCCCCAAACCAGACATAAAAATCTTAAAAATAGCTAAGTTTTGTAATTAACAACTCTTAGCACTTTTATGGTTGTCTTCATCTGAAGATTTCAAATTGCTTTACGAAAAGGGGGTGAGAATAATTTCCACCAATTTACACAGAGGCTGAGACACAGTGAACTGAAGTGATTTGCTGCAGCTCAAGGTCATACAGTTAGTCAGTGAGTGGCAGGTGTTTCTGGAACACTGGTCTCCTCGCACGTCAGCTGACGCAATTTTTATTGAGCAATTTCAGGTTCTTCAAGTGATTGCTCATGTGCATTCCAGTTTGGGTGTGTGCTGGATGCATGCCCATTTGCCGGAAACTTTGCCCCAGCCAGTAGCCCTAGGGTTGGTGCGGTGCCACCTATATATGCACTGCCCACCCCACCCCTCCACTCAGTTCTTTCTCGCCCCGCTGTCAGTTGCTGGAGCTCCATCATTGTTGAACATTCGCTGGTAGCCTTTATTGTTTTAATTAGTTATCTTTCATAGGCAAATAGCTCTTCTTAGCACCTAGTGAGCCAAGGTGGGTCTTCAACCCGCCTTGGCATCAGGGGATGCCTGGCTCCCCAGGGTTTAAAAACTGTTCAAAATGTGGCAAACGAATGCCCAAAAGCAACCTGCATAAGGTGTGTTTGAGTTGCCTCGGTGAGGCTCACCTCCAGGAGTGCTGCTCTATTTGCAAGGCCTTCAAGCCTAGGACTTTAAAAGATAGAGCTCAACGGCTGAAGGTTCTACTAATGGAATCAGCCTTGCGCCCGCACATTTCCCTGGCAGGAGCTCAGAGGGCCGCATCGTCGGTGCAGAGTGCTCTGGCACTATCGGAAAGTTCCTGGCACCAAGAGCAGGACTTGGCGCCTAGTGCCTCCCACTGCCATAAGGGCCAGTCCCCGGTGCCTCACAAAAGAGAAGATGGGACTGGGGTCAATCCCAAGAAAGAAGGAGGGGAAGGATGGAGGAGTGTACCAGCAGCTTTTGAGGAGGGTGGCCCAGAGTCCAGGGGTGCAGGTGGAAGAGGACAGGGACAAAATAGACCCTGTTACAAATATCCTCTCAACATCCAGCCTGTCCAGGGTGGCACTGCCCATTATAAAGACAATTGCCAACACAGTGAAGACACTGTGGCAGACCCTGGCCTCAGCCTTGCCCATGGCTAGGAAAAGTGAGCGCCGATATTTTGTCCCAGCCCAGGGAAATGAACATCTGTTCACCCACCCTCCCCCGACTCCCTATCGTGGATGCTGTGAACAACAGGGAGAGACAGGGGGTCCAGGGGCCCTCCCCTAAAAACAAAGAGGCCAAAAGATTAGAACCTGTACGGTGGGAAAATTTATTCTACCGGTGGCCTCCAGCTGAGAATCGCTATCCAGCAGGCCAGGGTTAGCAGGTATGCGTCCAATACGGCCAGCTCCATGGACCGTTTCACTGAGCTGCTCCCGACAGACACCAAGTTGGAATTTAGGGCCCTGGTGGAGGAGCAGACTCATATCCAGAGCAGCATTACAGGCTGCCCTAGATGCAGCTGATGCAGCCACCAGGCTCTTGGCCTCGGGTATAGCCATGAGAAGGGGGCACGGCTTCAGGTCTCGGGACTCTCACAGGCAGTGCAGCCGTCCATTCAGGGACCTCCCTTTTGAGGGCCCCTCCCTAATTTTGAAAAAAAAACTGACAAGAGGCTTCATAGCATGAAGGACTCATGGACCACCCTATGCTCACTGGATCTATATACACCAGTGACACAGAGAAGACATTTTAGCCCGAGGCCCCAATTCAGACAGTTCCCACAACAACAGGATGGGAGGAGAAGGGGCTGCCCTAGTAGGAGACATCAGGGTCACCAGACAGGACCAGATCCGCCAGAAACCCTCACCGGGGTCTAAACACCAGTTTTGATTGGGCAGTTGGGAGCAACACACTGGCCCCCTCCACAGTTCCCACTCAGTATATTTTCATCCCACCTATCCCCATTCTACCGTGCCTGCTCCAGCATAATGTTGGAGCAGTGGATCCTCTGCATGGTAGAAAAAGGGGTATGCTCTCCCATTTGCTTACTACCCCCACCTTCCCACCCCGCTTTCCTGTCCCTCTTCAGGGACCCCTCTCACAAGACAGTTCTCAGATGGGGGGAGGGGGCCCTCCTACAAAAGGGGGCTATAGAGGATGTTCCCCAGGAATTCCATGGGTACGGATTTTATTCCCGTTATTTCCTAATCCCGAAAGCAAAAGGGGGGCTACGGCCAATCTTGGACCTGCGAAACCTGAACAAATTTGCGAAAAAGATACAAAGTTTCATAGGATGTCCCTGGGCATAAATATCCCAATGCTGGAACGAGGGGACTCGTTTGGCACTCTCGACTTACACGACACGTATTTCCATATACCAATTTATCCACCTCACAGGAGGTTCTGGTTTGTGCTAGGGAATGACCATTACCAGTTCACAGTCCTTCCGTTCGGCCTCTCCTCAGCCCTGAGAGTCTTTACCAAATGTATGTCAGTAGTGGCAGCCTTCCTACGCAGGCAGGGAGTGCACCTGTTCCCCTACCTAGACTGGCTGATCAGGGGTCAGTCACAGAGACAGGTGATGAGACCTGTACAGCTGATATGAGAAATGTTCGACATGTTAGGCCTCCTAGCGAACAAGGCAACGTCTGTGCTAGCCCCAACTCAGGTCATGGAGTTTGTGAGCACCCGACTAGATGCAGAGCAAGCCAGGGCATTTCTGCCCCAGAGCAGGGTCCAAGCCATGGCATCTCGCATCCAAGGCCTGATCAGGTTCCCAACCATAATGGCCTTGGGATGCCTCAGGCTGTTGGGACACATGGAGGCATGCATGTTTGTAGCCCAGCATGCCAGGTTATGAATGCGCCCCTTCCAGCTGTGGCTCACCTCCGTATACAGACCTGTCAGGGACAACATAGACAAGTTAGTTACAGCCCCCTCCCCATGAGTGTTAACAGCATTACACTGAGGGCTAGAAGTCAGGTCGGTCTGCATGGGAGTGCCCTTCAATCCCCCACAACCCCCCCTCTCCCTGGTCACAGACACCTCACACCTGGGCTGGGGGAACACTTGGGGGACTGACAGACTCAAGCTCTGTGGAGCAAGACCGACACTCGGCTCCACGTAAATGTGCGGGAGCTCAGAGCGGTTCGGCTGGTGTGTGAAGTGTTTCCAGAACGAACTGTGGGGGCAAGTGTGTCGCAGTCCGCAGACAATACTGCAGCAATGTACTATATAAACAAACAAGGGGGCGTACACTCGTCACCCCTGTGTCTAGAGGCCCTTGTGCTCTGGGACTTCTGCATCCAGCACCAGATTCTCCTGAGGGTGTTCTACCTGTCTGGGGCTCACAACTCCCTAGCGGACCGTCTCAGCAGGTCCCTCATGGACCACGAGTGGTCATTACACACCGAAGTACTGAGTTCAATTTTCCAGAGGTGGGGACGTCCCCAGGTAGACCTCTTCACTACTCATCTCAATGTGAAATGCAGGACGTTCTGCTCTTACCAGAGCCAAAGTCCGGGTTCTTGGGCAGATGCCTTCAGCATCCGTTGGTTGGGCCCATTGCTGTATGCCTTCCCACCGATACCACTCATCCACTGAACACTGTTGAAAATTTGGTCGCACCAAGCATCAGTTATCCTGGTGGCCCCAGCCTGGGCTCGACAACGCTGGTACTTGACCCTCTTGGAGATGTCCACTCACATCCTGGAGGTGCTTCCGCTGCACATGGACCTGCTGACACAGGAGGAGGGGAGACTGCAGCATCCCAATCTCCAAGTGCTGCATCTCACAGCATGGAGGCTCCATGGCTGAGACCAGTCGAGCTGGCCTAGTCCAAACCTGTCAGGGAAGTATTGCTGAACAGCAGGAAACCCTCTATGAGGGTAATGTATGTAGCCCAATGGAAAAGGTTTACCATATGGGCCACCCAGAAGAGGACGGCCCCAGTACCATGTATCCTAGACTACTTGCTGGCCCTAAGCCAGACAGGGCTGTCACTGTCCTCCTTAAAAGTACACTTGGCAGCTATGTTGGAGTTTCACCCACCCGGTGGGTAAAAGGTTCATGAAGGGAATGGAAAGAGTCAAACCACAGGTTTGGGGCCCCCTGCCACCATGGAACCTTAATTTGGTTTTGTCTAAGCTTATGGCTCCCCCCTTTGAATCTCTCCCCTCCTGTTCTGTGTTGTTCCTTACCTACAAGGTGGCATTCCTGGTGGCCATTACCTCAGCCAGAAGGGCGGCGGAGCTCACGGCCCTGACGGTGGACCCACTTTATACAGTGTTCCACAAAGACAAGGTCAGGCTGAGACCCCACCCGGCGTTTCTGCCTAGGGTGGTGTCCCTCTTCCACATTAACCAAGACATCACTTGCCGGTGTTCCACCCAAAGCCCCAGGCCTCCCCTAGGGAGCAGAGCTTACACGCCTTGGATATCTGGAGGGCACTGGCCTTCTATATGGACAGGACCAAACCCTTCCGGAAGTCGCAGCAGTTGTTTGTTGCAGTGGCAGATGGGATGAAGGGGCACCCAGTCTCCTCTCAGCGGATCTCTTCCTGGACAGTGGCCTGTATCAGAGAGAGCTACAAGCTGGCAGGGTTCCCCCCTCTCCCAATTAGGGCTCACTCCACTAGGGCACAGGCGTCCTCTGCAGTGTTCTTGGCCAAGGTCCTTATCCAGGACATCTGCAGGGTGTCCAGTTGGTCCTCCTTTCACACATTTGCAGCGCATTACGCAGTTGCGCAGCGCACGTAGTACTGTGTCTTCCCGTGCAACGGTTTGGTCTTTTTGATCAGATGCTGCCATTCAGAATGCAGTCTTGAACTCTGGTCCAAAGCTCCCACCTTCTGTTGAAATATACTGCTATTGGATGAAAGAGAGGTTACTCATCTTACGCAGTAGCCATCTTGTGGAGTTCCTCAGGGCGTGTTCCCCTCTACGGTTGCTCCATTACCCATCCCCCTTCCCCTCTGCTTTGGTGCAAGGCTCAGCAGTAGTGAAGGGAGCAGTTTGCCTGCAAAGCCCTGTATATTCTCACTGCAGGTCTTGAGGCTGTATGGGGTGCACGCACGGGTCAAACAGGCAATTCTACCAAAAACCTCTGCTCATAAGCGAGACGCACCTCAAGGAACTCCAGCTATTGCACAGGGTAAATAACTCTTCTCATCCCACATTTTCAACCCACTTTAGTTCAAAACATTATACTGCACTTGGTCTCCTTCCCTGTTTAAATTAAAATAACATTGCAGGGGCGTTCAACAACTGCATCTTCGAGCACTGGGGGGTGATGTGCCACTCATTACCTTCAAACAAAATTCCCCTATATATTATTTGAAACTAAAGTTTAATATTTTGCTTCTGTTTTCCCTGGGAAGGTATTTGTCTTGTTTGTTTTCTGATGTAGTAACTTCAAAGAGTTCAGAGCAGCTGTTCTCAAGCTGTGGATCAGGACCACAAAGTGGGTTTTGACCCCATTATAATGGGGTCACCAGGCCTGGTGCTAGACTTGCTGGGACTCGGTGCCAAAGCCTGAGCCCCATCGTGAGGGGACAAAGCTGAGACCCAACAGCTTCAGCCCCAGAGTGGTGGAGCTCAAATGATAGGCTCCCCTCCTGGGGCTGAGCCCCTGGGATTCGACTTTGTTGCTTTTTTAAGTGTCATTTCGGTATATTTCTAGCCTCTGTATTAGGACTCTTCTAAACTTGTTGCTTATCTGTTTATAGCAGGGCGATATTCCATGGCTCCGTATTGGTGGAAAAAGTTACTTGTTTTAAATGAATTTAAAATGCATATTGTAGTGGGGTGATCACCCCACCCCAGTGAAATCAAGGTTAAACCCCATGCTGGGAGAGGGCTGGGACCATAGGCCAATCAGGGCCTGGCTAGGCCCTATAAGGAGGACTCCTGGAGACGAGGGTTCACACTTGTGCAGTGCAGCAGGAAGGAGCTGGCTGCTTGGTTAGGCTAGAGAGGTTACCTGACACAGAGCAGTGCTGGGGAAGGGTAGGTGCAGCTGGGGAGTGCTGGCCTGACCCAACTTCCAGGCTGAAGGCCTGAGGCAGGGACCAGAAGGATAGTAGGGCTGCAGGGAGGCAGCCGGGGCAGGTGAAGGCAGCAGATCTTGCCAACGATGAGTGGTTATTTCAGACTGCAATTTGCCTCTGAGACAGGAGCTAGATGATGACTGGCAGTGGGTTACTGCAGTGAGTATGGGGGGGGTGGGGTTCCATGGGAGGAGAGTACCCCACAGTGGGTGTCACTGCTACAGGGCAGTACCATAAGGGAAGGGGCACTGTGAGCCGGGAGGGGCAGGGCCTGAAATAGGGCAGAAGACAGGTAGCTGAAGGTAAGACGCAAGCCAACAATAGTTAATTCCTGGATAGACCAGCAGGGGACACTGCAGCAGTGTTGCTTGAAACCTTACACTTACAGAACCTTACAAAGAATACGAACAAGGGGAGCCTAGCTACTTCCTGTGTGTGAGGTATGAACAAAAAATCATACCTCAGACCACCCAATGACCACAGAAATATATACTTTTAAATAATAGAAGCATAATCATCTGACACATTAAATAAACTCCTACTTGCCTCAATTATCTTGGTTGCTATAACCCCATGTATTTTTCTCTGATGTCCTGATTGCCTGCCTGTAAATATGTCCTATTTCCTGGCTCTGGAAAGTAATTTATTTAAAATGTTGTGTTGGGCAGATATCTTGCAGAAGGTGCCTATAAATTAAAAAAGACTGGGAAAAATAGTTTATGTTTGGTAAGTGGGGAGCTTTATGTCTGAAGGGTATAAAATTAACACTCACATACAAGTGCCAGCACTCTTGTAGGGTGCTCAGTGTACAAATGTGAATACCAGGTCGCATGTATCCTCAGGGGGCTTCAGACAGAACATTGGACTCTTGTATCGAAGCCTTTTAAAACCTGCACATCCAGCTTAATGCCTGCTGCTTGCCATGTTCTGGGCAGCCACTGTGAAGGAAATAGGAAAAGCACAACAGATCCAGCTGCTCTGCCCAGTAAGCAGGTATTTTGGTGAATTCTTCCAGGCTGGGGATGTGCTTGGCACTCCCACAGAACTGCTACTGGAGGATTTAAAGAGGGAGTCTCAGCAAAGGGTAGGGCCAGAGCTGACAAGGTCTATTCAGTCAGGGTGGATGTGGCCCATTATCGGCAGTTAATGTGGAGTTGTGAACATCAAGAGAAGAGAAACTAAGTCAGTTTGGTCAGCGGAGGGTGGTGTGTGGCCCATTGTCAGTTGCTAATGTGGAGGTGTGAACAGCCTAACATCAATCACACCATCACAGGCTCTTTCACCTGCCGGTCTACTAATACACTCATCCCTCGCTATACAAGTACAATTGGTTCCCAACTTTCTGCTCCTAGGCAGAAACCCATAAGAGGGACACTAAATTTTCATTAAATTACATGTAAAAGCCTCCGATTGGTTCCTAGGGCTCCTAAGTCGGGGAAGGAGCGGCAGCAGGTGGCGCTGCTTTTGAAAGGTAAGTGAACCTTGGGTTGGGGAGCGTTAAAGGCTGGGTGTAGTTTGGGGCTGTGAGTGGGAGGGAGGGTTAAAATCTGGTGGTGGGTTGGGGGTGGTTCAGCCTGACGTGGTTTGGGGCTGCTGGGGGGGCCATGTCAGGCTGGCAGGGGTATGAGGCTGCCGCGGTTTGGGGCTGCGGGGGGGTGTGTGGTCAGGCTGCGGGGCAAGCAGGGGGTCTGGCTGCAGCGGGTTGGAGCTGAGGGGCTGGCAAGGGATGTCAGACTAGGGGGCTGGAGCCACAGGGAGGGGGGTTATATTAGCGGGGGGAGTTCACTCGTAGAGCGAACTAAGGTAGGTAAATGTGTCCTTCGTTTAAGTGAGTACTCGTAAATAAAGTACTTATTTAACGAGAGATGAGTGTATAATATATGCCATTGTGTGCCAGCAATGCCCCCACTGCAATTTACATTGGCCAAACTGGACAGTCTCTACATAAAAGAATAAATAGACGTAAATCAGACATCAGGAACAGTAACATACAAAAACCTGTAGGAGAACACATTAATCTCCCTGGACACTCAGTAACAGATTGAAAAGTAGCAGTCCTACAACAACAACAAAAAAAAAATCAAAAATAAAATTCAAAGAGAAATTTCAGAGCTGCAATTCATTTGCAAAGTTGACTCCATCAACCAAGGATTGAACAGAGACTAGGAGTGGCTGGCCCATTACAAAAGCAGTTTCTCCTCTCTTGAGGTTCACACCTCCACATTAGCAACTGACAATGGGCCACATCCCTCTTGACTGAACTGACCTGATTTTGATTTCTCCTCTCTTGACGTTCACAACTCCACGTTAACTGCTGATAGTGGACCATATCCACCCTGACTGAATAGACCTTGTCAGCTCTGGCCCTCCCGTTTTCGGAGACTCCCTCTTTAAATCCTCCTCTGAACCCTCCCGCCATCCCACTCATGCATCTGATGAAGTGGGTCTTTGCCCACGAAAGCTTATGCTCCAAAACATCTGTTAGTCTAGAAGGTGCCACAGGACTTGTTGTTTTTGAAGACAGACTCACTCAGCTACCCCTCTGAGAACTGCTACTGTTTGCAGTGCATCCCTGCAGCCACTAGGTGACAGGCCACAGCCAGTCTCATGCCTGGCTCTTACCCAGGACGCAGATGGGAGTGGATACCAGCTTCTTCAAGGGGGCATTGCCAGCTCTCAGCACCAGCAGTTCCTGACTTAACCTAAAAGGGCTGCACAGCAAGTGCCCCTTCAAGTGTTTTGGAGTGGGAGGGGCAAGGGGATGGAAGTGGGAGAGACTGCCAATGTCTGAGAGGATCGATCTGGGCAACACTATCAGCAATAAGATGAGACAGGGTGTCCTTTTGGGAAAGGGCACCCCCAGAACATTTTCAGAACTGTCAAATGCCTTAAAATAAAAAGCAGAGGCTCTGTCCAACTCTCCTACCTCAAATATGCCTCCATCCCTGGTACGCTTGATACAGCAATATTTTACAAGGGTCACTTGTAGAAACATTCACATTTAATCTGTGAACCTGGCTCTTTCATGTCTGTAGAGGTGTGGGGTAAGAGAGGAGTGAGACCATTTATTAAACATCTCCCTCAAACACTTTCTTGTAACATGGGAGGTGCCATAGCTGTGACAGGTTGGGTCACAGAGATCCCCTTGAGACTGTCAAACAACGTGCTGATCAGATCACTAAACCTGACTGACTGCCTTCTGGGGGTCTCCACCTGTCCTGTCCTAATGGACCAGACTCTCTCATCTCCCTCCAGGAAAGGCAGAGAGTTGAGGTAACAGCCCCCATGCAGAATAACAGACTGGGAGGGCTCAGTTACAGGGACTTGACAGCACCCAGGGCTAAAGTCCCAAATAGGACCAAAACCCCAGATCAATGTGTCTTGCTCCATATACACAAGTTTTACACAGAGAAAGCTCATGAGTTCATTCTCTTTGTCAATGAAAGAGATTCACAGTCATTGCTCCTCCCACCCTAGGGGACAATTATTTTACACATTTATTTATATGAAACAAAAGTGAGTCTATTAAATATACAAAGTAGGATTTAAGTGGCTACAAGTGATGACATCAAAAGTAAGTTACTAAGCTGAAAAAGTAAAACATGCCAACTAAGCATAATATACTGCACTAAAATAAATTGTTACGAATTTTTCACCCCAGTACTTACTTCAGGTAAAATTCTTCAAGCCGGAGCTGATCTTCCCTCTGACCTGGATCTAATAGCTTCCCCCCTTGTTAGAGCACTCTTCTTTCCAGGTCCTTTTGTAACTCCTCTTGAGGTGTGGAACACCCCATGTTAAACCAGCTGAAGACTATCATTGATCACTTCCCATCTCTTAAACAGCATTTTTTCCCAAGCCCAGAAATCTTTGTTCCATTCTCCCCTATCCCCTGAAGAGTAATAAACTTTCAAAATAGATTCCAGCATGGTCACCTGTCTTTGTAGAACCAGCCACTGTTTAAGCTTACAGGAAAAAAAAAATTCCAAAATCATTGCCCTGAGTACTGAGCCATTAGGTTCCACTAATGGCTTTCACCAGAGGACCTAGATTAATAAGCAAATTTATTCTTTATATTTATAACTTCTTATACAATAAAGATCCATGAACACAAATAGAATATACATATTCAGGGAATTGCAAGCTCCTGAAGAATAGTTTATTTGCCCTGGTTTGCACAAAGCATGTTCAAGTTATATTCCAAAACAATTTCCATAAAAATATCGGGACATAGTGTCACAGTAACTTGCTAAACCTTTTCAAATAGTGACACCTGCTGTCAAAATCCTTTTCCTTTGGAATGCTCTTTTATGTCTAGTGCTTATGTGGACCTATCACTGCAGCAGTGGGAGTGCCTTGTGTATTTCTCCTCAGTACATGCTGTGGGGTAGGGAAGAGCTATTAGCATCATTTCACAGAGAGGAAGTGAGGCATAGAGAAGCAAAGTGACTTGCCCATGGTCACACAAGAAATATGTGGCAGAGGAACCCAGCTCATTTAAGTCCTAGGCTAGCACTCTAACCACTGACACATCATTCCTGCCTCTGCCTGGCTTCTCCCATGCCAGGACCAAGATAGCCTGTATGTACCAACTTACTGGTCAGATGGATAAGTGTTTAAGCAGGACTTGACAGAGGTGAGGTTTCTGTCTGGTGGGAAAGTGTGATGGGACTTAAGTTGTTCTGGTCCAATGAATTGGTGAGTAAGGTCCCCAGTCTTATTTTTGAGCATGTGAGGAGAGCCATTGACTTTGCTGGAGACCATACATATTTTAAATTAGGCATGTGTTTAAGTACCTTCTTGAATTGTGAAGATCTCCATGCACATGTCTTCACTGCAAAGTTAACCCAGGTGATTGGTACTGGGTTAGCCCTCCTGGGTTACTGCCTTCACCTGTGTGCGTCTCTGCTCACCGCAGCTGCTAGAAGCACATCTCCCGGTTCTACATACCATCATGCAGTAGTCTGGGCTGCTGTGTGATTCTTTCCAGTGAACTGTGGGAGAATGTCTCTGCCCTTCTCTAGACACATGGGGGGATTGTGGGAAGGCATTAGAGGACAATCCATGCTTGAGTGAGTCAGTCTGTGTCCTCAGTGCAAAGTGGGTGAGTTTACAAGCCCAAGAGAAAGTAGTACCCAAATTCTAACCCTGTATCTCCAGCCTGGCCAGTGAACTCAGCTTGAGGGCATGAGGGCAAGGTGAGGGAGAGTGGCTCTGGGCTGAAGGGGCAGGGTCTGAGGGGCTAGCCTCCCCTAGACAGCTCATTTGCGCTACCCAGCCTGTGCTGCCCAAAACTCTGGTGCCAATTTAAAGGGCCTGAGGCAACTGCCGCTTTTGACCCCTGTCAGTGGCCCTGGGTGCCCCCACGCTGCTGTGCTGGCCTGACATGGCATTGCCACATGGGTGCAGAGCTGGCCCACAGGTTCTGGTTGGATGCTGCATGTATGCAGCTGGCACAAACTTCCACTGCCACGGTAATTTTAAAATAGGTTACCATATTTGAACTTTCAAAAGAGAGGGCACACTTGAGAGGGAGTGCATCTGTGTCAGCATCTCCCACCTCACACACTAATACGATGTGAGATGGTACTGACACAGATACACTTTCTCTCAGTGGTGTCCTCTTTTTTGAAAGTTCAAATATGGTAATCCTATTTAAAAGTGCTAGGGAGCCCCAGGTGGCCCTGGGTCTCCCACCTTCCCCCACCCCACCCTCATACCAGTGATACCTTGATTTAAGTGGCCCTGAAGAGCACCAACAAATTCATGTAAGATGGTTCCATGTGGGGGGCAGGATTGATGTTAAGGACAACACTTGAGATAGGGCCCAGCCTAACTCTGCCTTGAAGACGTATCCTATGATGCATAGCTGAGTGGGAGTGGGGGAAAAAAGCTGTGCAGCGACTGACTTATGTTTTGTAATGCTAGGTGGTTGGGTTTTCAAATGTGTCAAGAACACCCAGAGTTCGAGGTAGGCACCCTCTGCTGGGAAGCTCCTTTTAAAACTCCCTTCATTTAGACTTAGTTTAAAAAAAGTGCTGGGCCCCAACACCTTAGTGAAGGCAGCTTTGAAGAAATATCAATAGATTTAGAGGGCATAGTACTGTGTTCCCACTGTATAATTTGACATGGGTTTGGAGTCAAATCCTTGCAGAGGTTATTGGAGATTATCCTCCTTTAGGATTTTTTTTTAAATATTTTCTTGAATCTGGCCCATTCTGAGGGCAAAAATCACACACACACACATATATCGTGCCACAGGATGTGTAGCAGCCCCATATCACAGAGGGAAAGACAGGCACAGAGAAGCAACGTGACTTGCCTGTTGTCCTACAAGAAGTACATGGTAGATGACCCCAGGTCATTCGAGTCTTAGGCAAGCACCCTAACCACTGGCACATTCTTTCTCCCATCCCAGAGTCACCACAGTCTGAGGTGAGTAAGAGTGAAGGTTACTTCACCGGGGCAAAGAAAGCAACTCAAAATTTCTCCACCATGTGGGAAAGCAGCTTAATAGATGGTATGTGTGGGCCTGACTTCACATGAATAATTAAATATGGGGGTGGCCTCATTTCTTGGAAGACAGGAGTAGAGAGGTAACTAGATGAGCAGACCGAAAACAGACTGTCTGAGCTTAGATAATTAAATAGGTCAGTAAACTGAGACACACCGAATTTATAAGCTAACTGCAATAAAAGAAGGAATGATCAGGGGACCATTTACTCTGAACAAAATAACCATGCATAAGAGAAGTTGGGATCATAAAGCTGAGGTAAAGCATAAAGTCAAACATAGCACCTAGGGGATGGGTACAGGGACTGGTTCCTGCAAATTGACCAATCCAATCCTGAAACGTGATGCAGTGTATGGTGAACATAAACATATGTAAAGGAAGCAGGGGTATCTGTGTAACTTTGCATGTATGGTATATGCTGTACCCATCCCCTAGGCCTGAATCTTACCAACTCAGTGGAGCTTTGCTGTATGCCATGTAGTGGAACCTGACTAATGAGACCACAGTCTAATTGAGTTTTTGGATATGCCAGTAAAACAGGTGTTGGAGGCTGCTCAACAGTGTGGTATGTCCAGGACAAGATCCCTCATTAGCACCTCACTGCTCTGTGATTCAAACACCCTGGCTACATCTACACTACAGAGATCTTTTGAAAGAAGAACTTCTAGAAGATCTCTTCTGAAAGAACATCTTTCGAAAGAGTGCATCCACACAGCCCTCACTCTTTCTTTTGAAAGAACAGGCCAGGGACTGAAAAATCAGTCCTCATGAGGCCTGTTCATTCAAAAAAGGGCCTGCAGAGGGTCTACACACATTTTCTTTCAAAACAAGCTTTCAAAAAGGGGCACTCTTTCTGAAACAGGAAAGTAAGAGCAATTTTGAAAGAAGCACCACATTCTTTTGATTTACTTTTGAAGAAACACTTTTTGTATGTACACACTCCATGGGATCCTTCCAAAGAGCCTCCTTTCGAAAAATCTTTCAAAAGAATTTGCTAGTGTAGACATAGTCCCTATGTGCATTCTTTCTTGTCCCTTCTTTCCACCTTCAGTTCTTTTTCCTCTCTCTTACGCCTTGCCTACACTACTGCAGGCTATCAACCTAAGTTACACAATTTCTACTGTGTGAATAATGTAGCTGAAATTGAGGTACTTAGGTCTGCTTACTGTGGTAAATTCACTGCTGATGGTCAACCATTGAATCTGCTGGAGCACCTGAGTCAATGGGAGAGCGCTCAGTGGTTGATTCATCATGTCTATACTAGACATGATAAATGGACCATCCACTGGATCAATTATTGTCCATCAGTTCAACCCATGGTGAAGACAAGTCCTCAGTCCTAAATATGTATAATCCTGGTTCATCCAGCACCCTCATGACTGGATTGTCTGTGGATCAGTCTGCTCACAGTACTGTCTGATCTGCTCAGTGAAATGCTTCTCTGCTTTGTTTGATTTACATGGCAGCTTATCTATCCATCACTTCTATACAACTGTACCTGCTACAGCCCAGGGCAAGCCTGTTATTAGTGGCATACTCTGGCTGTAGGAAGTGCACAGTGTTCCAATACCACAATATGATTGTCTGCTCCAAGTTAACTAGCCCACAAATCAGGGAGCACAGCAGAAAACTGAGGAGTGGCTCATTGGGCCAAACACTGAGCCGGTGATACAGAATTTAATGGGGAGCTGAAGCAATGATATGGAGGAAAGTAGCTGCGTTTCCCGGAAGTGTGGAGTGTCAGAACTAGGAAGAGCTCACGGCTACTTTCTCCTCCTGCCCGGCTGTCTTTATTTTTCCCCTGTCTGCTCCACTTCCAGTTTTCCTGCCTCCAACTGGATGAGTCAAACCTCCAATGTTCCCCCTCACCCCCATTAGTCTCCCCAAGTCAGTTTTCCCCAGGGAGGTGTCTCTTGCTAGTAGCGAGAAGGCATTTTTGTCTTTGCTGTCTGTGACCATCCATCTTTTCTTCCATTTCAGTCTCATGCCCCCACTCCCCATTTTGTTTGATTTTACTTTTCTCCTTTTTGTTTCTTGGCTTTTCTCTGGCTTCTGTTCCCATCATGTCTCATATTTTGCCTTTGGCTTAGTAAAGAACTGGACAAAGTGGCAGTTACTTTACAAAAAGAGGAGACTTACTCAAAACTAGATATGTCTTTTTAAAATATCAGTAGTGACAAACAAGTAAATTTTAGGTCATGGTTACTTTCTCATAGGAAAATGCATTTAAAATAAGCATGGAGATTAACTATGCAAGCTCTCACTCTTCATAAGTTTTGTGGCACCTTGTAGACTAACAGATATTTTGGAGCATAAGCTTTCATGGGAAAAGACCCACTTCATCAGATGCATGAGTGGGGGGGTGGTTTCAGAAGGGTATTTAAAGAGTGAGGTCCCAGTAAAAGGGAGGGACAGAGCTGACAAGGTCTATTCAGTCAGGCTGGAAAAGGCCCTTTATCTTGTTCTCAAAGATACAGACTAACATGGCTACCTCTCTGATGCTCTTCATAAGTTTGTAACTTCTATTTGAAATGTAGTAATATGTTTCTGTTTATGTGCCTCCTATCCTACTGAGTTTCCACCATATTCCCACTAGACAGCTGTGGTTACTCTAATTGTGTTGGACTGCTAGGTAGTGTGGTCTACTAATCTCGGTCTGACACTGGCCTACTGTACTTTAAACCCTCAGTTTAATGGACCCAGATATCATGGACTTTGGAAATAATGGACCATGTCTGCCAGGCCTCCCTCCCCCCGCCTCACTTAAATAAATGCTGGAGACTCACCAGAGCTGCTGGAGGAGCTGCCAGAGCATTAGGGGCCACCAGGGCCAGAGGAGTCGGGGGTTGGGGCTGCAGCGGGGCACAGGAGCTCTCCTCCCCCAACCCTTTGTGTGTGGAGCGTGTGGGCACCCGCTGTGTCGGAGGCTGCTGCCCGCTGGCAGGTTGGGGGCGCTCACGCTTTACCTTCATGCAGGCGGCTCAGAGCCAGAGGCTGGTGGAACCACAGCGCTGAGAGCTGCAGGAGGTGGGAGGAGCCAGGCTGGCATTCAGCTCCTCTCCTGGTAATGGGGAGGGGGAGAGGGAGAGGGAAGTGTGATGGGAAGAATGGAGCAGGAGGGGGGAAGGCAAGGGAGGGGCAGAGGACAGGAGTGAGTGAGGGCTGGGAGGGTCATACACTATAACCACTCAGATATAATGGACTTTTGGCATTAATGGACACCCCTTCCCCCCATTAGTCCATTACATCGAGGGTTTACCACATGTTCTTGATCAAGTTAGATCACTTCTCTATGCGTGTTTCCCCTCCTACTCTTTTGTCCATCATACCTGCTTGCACTGTGTACTCTTAGGGAAGAAACTGTCTTTTACTACATGTTAGGCACCCTATTCTGGCTGATGTACGACATCAGTTGTATGTTTCACATGATCATTAATTCCCTAGGTGTCTTGAGTGTTCCTACTGTTCAGTTCCTAGAAACCTTTCACAGCAGAGGTAAGATTTATGATGACTTGTTTTCACGGGTGTAGGAAGGTATAAGGCTGTCTGATACAATATTTACAAGAGTACTTCACGTGGTATCAAGATTTATCCTGGTCTCGCCTCTCTGCCTAACCTGGCAATAAATTGGAGGCAGGAATGTGGTTGTTGGCTGCGCTGTCTCAACTAATATGTTGTCTCTAGTATCAAGGCAGAGCTTCTGGTATCAATGCACTGCTAGGAAACATGATGTGCAATGGAGCCCCATCACCCAGACACATCACCAGGGTAAGTAGTCATTCTAGCATCTAGCCGCATGCTCAGAGAAGGCACAGGCATGCAAGCCCTTTCACATGAAGGTGCAAAACAGATACTAAAATATGTAGACAGGAGCCAGGGACACTGGTAAGAACAGATGTCTGGGGGCCAGTAGATGTGAGTGTTGTTCCATCTTCTGCTACAGACTCCTTACCTGGGAACCTCTGCAACTGTGCTCTGCTCTTTGCTGCAAATGTTCCTGTTTGTAATGAGAGAACTTAGATACAGCAAAGGTGTGTGGAGAGGCCTATTGCAATTAATGTTTGGAACAGTAGTAGGCATCCTTCAGTCTACGTAGATTATGGATCGTGCCCTTTATAGTTTCAATTTAGGACTTCATTTACAGCATCTACTGTGACTATGAAGACCCACACGAGAGTGACAGTCCTTGCTGCATCTCTTGCAGATGTGGTGGGTGTCTGGCAAGTCCTTAGTGTGCTTTCTGTGCACTCGCTTCTCCTCTGCTAGCTGTCTGATCCTCATCTCGCCCTTCTGAAGGCCCTTGTGTAACCCCTGCCTCCATCTGCTGCGGTCGTCTGCTAGTTCTTCCCAGTTGTCCAGCTCGATGTCTACCTCTCTGAGGTCTCTCTTGCAGACATCTTTGTAGCGCAGCTGGGGGCGTCCAGGAGGTCTTTTGCCAGAGGCTAGCTCAACATACAGGATGTCTTTTGGAATCCTTCCATCATTCATCCTGTGGACGTGGCCAAGCCAGCGGAGTCGACGCTGCCTGAGGAAGGTGTGCATGGTTGGGATTCCAGCTTGCTCGAGGACAGCGGTGTTGGTCCCTCTGTCCTTCCATGATATTCCAAGGATGCGCCTGAGGCAGCGCAAGTGGAAGACGTTCAGCCTCTTTTCCTGGCGGGCATACAGGGTCCAAGTCTCGCTGCCATAAAGGAGGGTGCTGAGGATGCAGGCTCTGTAGACTTGCATTTTGGTGTGAGTGTACAGTGCTTCGAGATCCTACTTGAAAGGTATTGTAGGCATGAAAAAGATTACAGTTTGGGCAAGGATGCATTTTTCTGTGATCTATTCACGCCTAAGCCTCATACCACTCACATTCAGCCAATAAATAATAAAATACTGGAACCTTCTTCCAACAAATCTCTCCTGTTTCAACGAAAAATGTTTGCATACATCAAGGTTATTTGTTGACCATTTTTCAGTGATAGACTATCTCTAAGTAAAGCAGAACCCACGCAGCACTTCCTGGCTGCAGCGGGGAGGAGGTTTCAAAATGATCACCTTTGGGAAGGGAAGGCAATCTCATACATCTTTCAGCTTGTTCAGACAGGCAGGGGTGGAAATAACTGTGACGTTCATCGTATTTACATTCCAGTGCAACCGGAGGCAATGATGCCAAATGCCCAGGGAGGAGCTAAGGAAAGGTTTTCCAGTTTATTACCTTTTTGGTGCTGGCAACTAGCATTGATAGTCCTCATAAGCATGCTCGGGTCGGGTTAATTATGGGTGTGTGAGGCAGTGGACACTACCATTCCCATGTTTAAGATTCAGGGGCCACTGGCCTTCTTGTTGTATTTGATAGGTGTCGGGAGTTCTGTCATATGCCACCAGTGGAAGAACAGAGTCACTGCTTATGTCTGTGTGACTGTATAGATTGAGCCAATCTTTTCTTAGGACACTCTGGAAATCATCGGTGTACTGAAGATCACGGTCATCTGTTTTGGTGGGTGATATTTTACATTTGATTAAAAATCATTATGGTTAATGAAGGGGACCTACCTTTTCATTCTCTAGAACCTTTATTAGATTGTCACTATGCAAAAGCCTTAATTTGCTGAGTGTCCATTAAACCCAAACCACCCTCCGGAAGCAAGCAAGATGGGAGGTAGAACAGAACGTAGGCTGTGACCCCCTCGGTCAGATTCATCCCTGGTACAACTCTCTGCAGTCAAAAGAACTACCACTGGCCAAATTCATCTCTATGCATCTCACTGCTATACAGCTTACTTAGTTAATGTCTGCAGAGTGATATGTAATGGGCGCTTCTCAGCTTGGTAGTATTCTAGCCAAAAGGCAGATAACTATGCCACAGTAACACGCTGGCAACAGAGACAGCAAGACTACGGTTACATTAGGGAGTTTTGCAGACAAAACTCCTTGAGCAGCTACACACAAACTGCATTTTGTCAACAGAAACTGTAGACAAAAAAGCTATGGAGATACTTGGAGGGGGGGTAGAGTTCCTTTTGTAGACAGAGGAGATCAAAAGATGGATCAGCTTTTGTGTAGAGACCTGATCTGTCCACAGAAGTTTTGTTGAAACCTCTCTTCCAACAGTAATTTCTGTAAACAGATGCTGTCACAAAAGTGCCTTGTAGGAAAAGGAAAAAAAAACAAAAAACCCTTAAAGCCTTTCTTGATTACTTGTGGGATGGCAGCCAGTACTTAAAAACAAAAGAAAACCAAAACAATTTAAGTGCTGAAGAAGCAACGTTAAAAATAAAGGTGGCCTACAGAGATTATTTTAATTTGCACCAGGCAAGAAATCCTGCTCTCTGAGGCACAACGTTTCGGACTGACCTGTTTCGTAGCCTTTTCCAATGAAGTGTAACCTGAATCTGCAGCCAGAATAAATAACCCTATCGACCCTGCTGCCGCGGCTCTCGATCCTCTTCAGCAGCGAGGTGCCAGTCCGGGTTTTGTAGCATGCGCTGCCGACAGGGGAACGTCCCTGAGATGCTGCTCAGCCTGCCTGGGAATTTCCACCCTGCAGAAAAAGTCCAAGTAGCCACTCTGGGCCTTCTCCACCCCAGCTTCCTCTGGCGTGTCACACCCTTCCCCCATCTCCTGCCCCGTGTCAAGCATTGCAAAAAGATAACGGGGGGTGCTGAATCACTGCAGCAAAAAAAGAACCTCCTAGGTTACACCAGAGCTGAGTGTAGTAGAGTCAGGTCTCTCCTCTTTTTGTCTACAGAGTCAGCGTGAGTAGGGCTGGGGGTGGGATAGGGGCTGAGAGAAGTTTCCTTGCTGCTCTGCCGCTTCTTCAGTTCCTCATCGTTACATCTCGGAGGAAACTGCTCTCTCCTTTTCTCTCTTTCTGGCTCACAGGCTTGGTAGTTGGTTGAGGATCGTTTACCAGTGGGGCACAAAGTAGTTGCTTAGTTTTGTATACAGCATAACTAAATCGCACTACAGCCATGAAGGTACCATATTATTTTTCTTATTTACTTGTATCGTTTAAAAATCTCAATAGAAGGCATGTAATTGTATTTGTCTCCCTTTTGACAGCCTTGGAAATTGCTCGTGATATCAAAGTCCAAGTTGTGCGTGTAGTGGAATACCACCGGGTGCATTAAAAGGTTTGATTTGGGAGTAATGGTAATAGATGACATTCAGAAGTGAAGGACCATAAATGAAGAGTGGGGTTTTCAAGAGCACCTAAATAATTTAGGAGCACGGATCCAATTGGCTTTTCGTTGGGACTGGTGTTCCTAAAATACTCAGGCGCTTTTGAAAACCTTGCCTGAAATCCCTTTTGGTAGTTCTCCTGGCTTGTGTAAAAATGGGTGATGGACAAGCAGAGAGAGTTAGGGTATTAGATGTGGCATTTGCTGTAGGCAGCAAGTGTTTCAAGTAACTTTGGCTGCACTATAATTTATTTTCATTTGTGATTTATCAGTGAACTGCAGGAGGATAGAATAGAAGCCCCAGGGCTGTAATCTGAAGTGAGCAGCAAATCATAATACAGAATGTAGAAAAAAATACATGTAAAGAAGGGAAGTAAATGTGTACCATGAATGGGAAGGTACTGATCTTTTGGACGACTGTAATCAGGCAGGCCTCTTATCAGAAGGTGAGGAATGTATTACAAAATGGGGCAAAGTGATTCTTGCAAAGGACAAAACATGGTCTGGATGCCGGAGTCCGTTGATGTCTCTTTGAACAGAGCTCTGTTATCTAGAGTTGTTGTTCTTGGGTTGGGTACCTCAGAGATTGGCATAAAGATGGCATAGTCTTCCTGTGTGTCAGACCTTGTTTGTGGTTGCCTGGAGGAGCAAACCAAGGTTACCATTTCATAAAGTAATGTAACAAAGGACAAAAGTCACATAGGAACACTTAGAATTAGGGCATATTTCTGCTCAAACTGAAACTCATAGAGCCAGACAGACACCCTTTTCCTGTTTTGGTTATTGGTTTACCGGTTTTCTTTGCAGAAGGCATTGCATTTTGCCTCAGTCTTACAGGAAGTGCATAAAAGGAGGTGTGTGTTATTCTTGATTCTGTGTTCCTGTCAGTGCCTTCCTGAACTCCTGAGACTAACTTCCACTCATCACAGCTGTGCAAGCAAATGTAGGTGGTGAAGGTTAGAACTGTGTGTGTCCTCAGCCTTCTTTGAAGGACTGTAATGAAAAGGGCAGTCTACCTAGTGAGCAGATGTGCATCTGACATTGCCAGTGACCGGGCTCCTGGCAAAGCAAAAGTCTGCAATCTTATATGCATGATGGACTTGGATTAGTTATTTTGTGGTCCCAGCTGAATTTTCTTGCTTGTACGACAAACAGAATGCTGGAACTGAAAGCTCTTTTCCCCCCTCAAACTCCTCCCCACCAATGATTTGAGAACAGAATTTTGTTTGCTGGGTCATGCAGCTTATTTATGTAATTGGTTAAATAAATCTATATAGACAATGTTTTCTACTTGTCAGGTACTCAGTTGTACCAACCACTGAGTCCTAAAATTGTAAGTTGAATTACAGAGGGTTGATATGTTGCTGTAATTTGTTGTTGGTATCCACGAATCCTTTTAAATACATAGCCCACATTCTTTTACGGTCATAAACCAATAGAAGTGGAAGAGGGCAGAGCTATTGTTCATGTCTTTTTTGAGACACCCCCCCACCTATGAAGTTGGCGATCAAACTGTGTATGTGGGTCAAATTGTGCCCTCAAGTAGACTGGTGCTATCCAGTGGATGAGGATTGCACTAAATGTTGAGGGCAAAACCAGTCCCAAAGACAACAGATTATATCAGTGCTATGTAATGCTTAAACACGCTCTTTGACACTTTCCTTGCTATGGAAGAACTTTGCTCATGAAGAATGGTGTAGATGCTTTTTCATGATCACTTTCATGCTGACTAATAGATGAATGGTAGCCAACTGAATCTCAGGACTTCTCTGAATTTAGTCAGCTTTGGATCATGCCTAGAGAAGAAATAGTGTCTCCTTAATATACCATTTTTTCCATTACACACTTGTGAACAAGATATCCATTACTGATGATGTGACAGTGCTCTTTGTCATGGGGAAATCTGCGTTATGCTTATTAATTATCTATATATTATGGTGTGACTACTGTACATGATGCTTTGGAGACCAGTCCCTGCCCAGAGGCATTTACAATAGAAATGAGAGCGGGAATCTAATGAAAAATGATGAGCACCCATGCAGCACTGTATATGTGGAGGAGGCATGCTAACAGTGAATAGGAGGTAAAGAGAAATTGCATATTGGAAAACATTACTTTTAAATAATTCAGATTGGTTACATGGCAGTTTTATAATGCATGGGAGCCCCTGATGATTCTCATTCTCCCTATTGATCTTTGCTCTCTTTTGCCCACAGTCTGAAAGAGAGGCCCACCTTATTTCATTTTTACATAGATATGGTGGGGGTCTGATTCCACAGGGTGCCAAGCATCCTCAACTCCTGTTGAAGTGAACGGGGGAGTTTATGGCATTTTGTACCTCGCAGGCCTACAAAATTTACTCTGTGGGAACACTCCTGGCTTTCCTTTTAAGAGGAAGAATCACGTACGAGCTTGTGCACACACATGCTCTCTTTTGAAGTCAGTGTAGCACTAGGTGGATACCCTTGGAAACCACTGTCCACAAAAACGGGCCAGAACAACTATAATGCAGTCAGAAGCAACAAGGCCCCTCATGCTGGATTTTAGAGGCAAAAGGTATCAAACCCTGTTTCCTATCCACAGAGCTGTTGCGCATCCTAATTCAAACTTAAAGCAAGCTTATCTACTTCTTCTGGGTAGTCTCTGAAAAGAAACTACTCCTTGTGATTTAGCCTCCAACTGTTGTGATTCTCTTTCAAAGAGAAGAGTTAAGTGTTATGCTTAATCATATTTTGGAGTGCTCTTTAGAAATCCTTCCAGTATACAAGGGCGAGGCAGCTGTGTTTGTATTAATTGACGCAAGAGCTTCCTGCACCAGGCTCAATATATGTACTCTAGTATAAAAAGCATTGACATCAGGAGCCTTAGTACTGCAAAACAAATATTTGCTTAGAATAGATAATGGAATAAATTTGTAACATTTTTATTTCCACTTTAGTCAAATTAGGCAATGTTCTGGTGATTCCATCCCAGAAATATGTTGATAAAGGAATCTTATCACTAATAGGTCAGTGTCTACTAGTGTATATGAATCTTAAGTTTATCAGGTCTTGTGAGTTAAAGCACAGAGTCCGATGGCCAGGGCAAAAGGTTGCTTGATTTTGTTTTTGTGCCTTTTCAATTCTGGGGTCAGGAGCAGTTCCCAGTGTGAGTTAGAGTAGAGATTCTCAAGCTTTTTCTTTCTTTGAGTCCTGTTACCCCAGGGATGCTATAAAATTTCTATAGCCTACCTGTGCCACAACAACTGCTTTTCTGCATCTAAAAGCCGGGGCCAGGGTCAGCATGGAGCAAGCAGGGCAGTTGCCTAGAGCTCCATGCCACAGAGGGTCCAGTGAAGCTAAGTTGCTCAGGCTTCAGCTCCAGTGCTGGGAGGCAGAGTTTGTGGCCTTGGGTGTCAACTCCACGTGATGGGGCTTTGACTTTCTGCCCAGCAAATCTAATGGTGACTTTATTTGGTGGCCCTCCTGAAACCTGCTCCCAGCCCCAGCAGGGGGCCTTGAACCTCTGGCTGAGAACCCCTGGGACAGAGCAGCCCCACACATTGTTCTAACTTACTGGAGTCTTGCATGGCTACTTCTGTTCTTCTCTTTATTCCAGATTTGCCAAAGCAAAGAAAATGCCATCCAGCCACCCCCCGCACAAATCTATAACATGACCCTTACCATAACTTACCGAAGCATAGATCCATATACGTCAGTGCTATGGCATTCCCCTTGCTGAGGATATTCTGCTAATGGTGGTTGTGGCCTCTTTCCATTCCTTTTCTGGGAGTAGGTGCAGATTCTGGCTTTACCCTGTTACCATATTGTGTTTCAAAATGTTTTGAATCTGTATTATGAAGAACAATATAATGCTCGTTCAAAGTTGCCCGGAAAAATGGTATCTCATAAACTGAGAACATCTTGTCACCATGAAAGTGTAGCGTGTGCTTAGACATGTTACGATGAATTAAGCTAACCAGTCAGTTGTTACATGTCTAAATAGTTTCAGTGATCAGGAACATCTAATCCAGTTTGATAGTTTCAGTCACCAATATTTGATCAATATAAGACAGCAGTTAAAAGTGTGAGAGGCAAGAAAGGTTATATATTTTAAAGGGAGTAATAATGCACTTCTTAATTTTGCTGAGTGCCGACCCAGATGATACAGATGTAAGTATAGATGTTTGCTTGTGATTTTGTTTATTAAAGAAATGTATCCAGTACAATGTTTCCAATTTTGGCCACTAGTTGGCATGAACAGTACACGGCATAACTGCTTGACTCAGTTCAGAAAAACAATTTTGGCTCATGCTGTCCTAGGTCAGTGTATAGAGATGGGTTTCACGTTGTTTGAAAAAGAAACCATGGAGGGTGTTGATCACCACATCACATTGACAGCCTATAGCTGTTGAGTAGGTGAACCCATGCAAGGTTCTAAAATGAGAAGCTACCCACTGGCTGAGAGTTTGTTACACATGGTAACAGCAAATGAAGGTACAAGTCTATTTAACTGTATGTGAGCTGGGTCTAATATTCTGACCCTAATTTATAGCTGGCCTGTAGAGCTGTGGGTATTGTTGCATTAACGTGCTGTTAGAGCCCCAGTAGGGGAGGCTGGCAGTGGCATGTGCTGAATTATTGCATCTACTGGATGCCCCTGGCATGCTCCTGCCAGTGCCTCTCTTTTTTGGCTGTGCTTGCTCTTTGTTGGTCTCTTAGGGAGTGGATTTTCCAGCCTCTTTGTGCCAATTTCATGGCTCCCATCCAAGGGCACTTTCCAATACGGGACATATTTGTAAGAGTCTTTGCCAATGTAGTCACCTGGGTTGAATTTGGGCCAAAATGCTTATGTTCAAGACCTTAGGTTTATGTTTTTAATACCTAAATGTAGCACTGTAACATTCGTCTTACGTTTGGTTTGTAGACATTACTGCAAAATGGCTATACTTGTATAAGGTTGTGGTGTGAGCCAGCTGATCCTGTGCTATAAGTGGTTGTATGTCTTGTAGAAAGGGTTTTAGTTATAGAGCTCAGGGGAGTTACAAAGACGTTTATCTTAACGAGAATAGGTTTTATCAGAGGGCCTAATAAATAAGACGTTTCTCTAGATATAGCCACTAAGAAAGGTGGGATACCTGGAATGGATTTTGAATGCTAGCCTGCAACTGGGATTTAGACCTTAAATGCCTTAAGGGAAGAGAAGAAAAACTTAGAAATAGAAAAGAAAAATAAAAAATCCTCTTATTTAAATAAATAAATAAAAAAGAAATTGAAGCTATATTTTATACGACATTCTTCATGAGATATACACCTCATGCTTCACGCAAAGATCATCGCTCCACAGCAGTGGTTCTTAACCTATTCACTACTGTGGACTGCATATGCAGCTCTCTATGTGGTACGTGGACTGCACCCACACCACAGAAATACTACAGTTTGAACCTCTCTAATTTGGGACCTGACCAGTGCGAAACAAGAGAATTTGCCAGACCCTGGAAGGTCAATATTGTCTAGCATATTATTAACACTTCCACTGCTTACTGGGCTCTTAGACGATACCTAGGGGCAAATTACAGCTAAATAACAGCACAGAACACTTAGAGCCAGGGCTGGTGGCTGTAAACAAACTCTATGGGACCCCAGGAAACTTAGTCACTTGGTTAGTGGTCATCCAGCTTGCTAAAATCATGCTGGATTATGGGTATTGCCAAATGAGAGAGTTCTGCATTACAACCTGTACCTGTACTTGAGAATGTTATGTGGTGTGCATCTCGTTGCTGATAGGGCACTGGTTTGAGAACCTCTGCTCCGAGGTAATGTTCAGGGCACAGCTCTTCTTACTTCCTATATGTTTTTATAGTGCTTAGCAAAATGGGGTCATGATCTTGACTGAGACCATGGGGAGCTACCACCATTGAAATTACATAACAAATTGACTTGTCTGAAAGTTTTTTTTTAAGTTAATTCTCACATTGAATGGTAATGTTTGTTTATAGTTGTCACATGACCCAGAAATTCAAGTAGATACTGTTCAGATACAAACTAATAAGTTTCTCTTTAAGAGAAGGGAAACACATTTGTAACAACAGTTAAAACAAAACACACTGCCAGGACCCATCACTGAAGAGCTAAGTAACACTGCAGTATTAAGTACAATACTGTTGGTGGTACGGCAGCTGGGGATATATAAAGTTTGATGAGTCTGAGCAGTTTTCAGAAAGTTTATTCAGGGAGTTGTTTCTCGGTTATCAAGTGTGCAGAGTGTTTTGGGGCAAAAGGATCTGAACAACATACACCTGTGATAGTAGTAAAGCCATGTCTATGCTATGGGGATCCAGTGGCCTACCTGCAGTAATGTAGCTATGCTGTCATACCTGGCCTAGCATGTAGATGCAACCTGTGGAAAGAGGGCTTGTCCATTATGCTAGGAACACTACCTCCCTGAGAAATGGAAACTAGGTCAAGCAAAGCATTCTTCTACGAAACAAGCTGTGTTTGCACTGGGGGCGGGGGTTAGGTTCACATAGCTGTGGCAAGCAAGTGTGTTAATTTTTCATACCTGGGAGCACAACAGCTAAGCTGACCTATTTTAAGTGTAGACCGGGCCTAAGAAATAGTGACAATAGCTACTTGCTGTAAGGACAGCATTTTGTTGAGTGTGCTGTTAAACTGTATTTGCTCTGGGAAAGAAGGAATTTCATTTTACTGCATTTATAAAATCTTATGGCCTGATTTCTGCAGATCCTGACTCACAGCAAAGCCTATCACACACAGCAAGAATGCTCACACGTGATAAGACTGCTCATGGAAGTATGTGATTGTTTAACATGTATTTGACTGCTGTTTCTGATAGTGGCATGAAAAGTTTGTATGGTAGTTGTTTTTTTGTGTCATAGGTTACAGTGCAAATTTCACTGCAGTTGGTCAGATTTGAATATATAGATTAATATATATATACATATTAATATATATATAGTTCATTCCAAACAACCTCCCTCTTTCAACTGCTGTCAAAAAGAAAATGTGCATAATAAAAATTAATACTCTCTCCTCCCCCAGTCTGAATAGTAACAGAGAGGTAGCCATGTTAGTCTGTATTCCAACAACACAAAACTTCAGACATGTAGCACTTTAAAGACTAACAAAATAATTTTTTTGGTGATGAGCTTTTGTGGGACAGACCCATTTCCTCAGCTCCCCCAGTTTATGCATATTTATGTGGTACCCAATGCCATTTCCTCTACTCAAAAGTCAGACGCTCCCGAGCTAATGATTCATTGGGTTGATGCAGGTAATGCCAAATGTCCATAAGGGAGGGATGTGGCTATCATCACACTCCGACAGCTTTAATGCAGTACAGTACCCATTTAGCAGCTGAGTAAACTGGCAGTGACCTTTCAAGCTGAGATAAAGCAAGACCCATAATCTTCACACTTGTGATCTGGCACCTTCAGAGACAACCTGCTTAAATTAATTTGTAATGGATACAATTTTACAACAGGCTCATCCATGGAGCAGAAGTGACACTGAAAACATTCTTGAGATGAAAAAATGTCTTCTCAGAGCTTGTGTTTTTAAGGGGTGGATGGTGGGCGGGGACTGCCCAGGGAGGGAAGAAGAGCTTTACAAAAGGGAAGGATGGTTTGAGGATTATCCTCCCTGGACAGTTTCGATAAGCAACAAAAACCACTCCGAGCTGCCTCATGTTAAATAACTTTCAGAAGTGCCTCTGTTAAGAGTTTCATTCCCATGACTTGAAAAAGATGACTAAAATGTATGTGGTGATCCACCCTCATGCTAAGGGCCTAACAGAGAAAAGCCTAAATCAGGGGTGACTTAAGAAAGGAGCTGACCTTTAACAATTTGCAAGGCCCAAGTAAAAGGTAGAATGGTTTAGTGTTCTCTCACTCATGGAGAGCAGTGTGCACAGTGTGACAGAATGACATGGGACAGGGTACATCTCAAATTGCCCCGGGCTGCTGGAAGCTGGGGTTATCAGAATGCTCCATCCACCCACTCCCCCCATTAGCCCTCTGTGTGCTAAGAGGCAGATGAGCTTGATGCACTACAACAGACAGAAATATGCAAAGGGTGAAATCCTGATCCTGTTGAAGCCCAAGAAAGTTTGGCCATTGACTTAAATGGGGCCCACTCTTCACCCAGGGTTCTGCCCTAAGCAGCTTGCTAGAGAATCGACATTCCTAAATTCCATCCTTTTCAGTGCTCCCTCCACTGTTGTGCCTGGAAAAAAGGATGGGATTTAGGGTACGCCTATACTTCCGGTGCTAGGGGTCAGCACGCCACAATCGATTTTCCAGGGATTGATTTTGCTGCATGTCTGATGACACAGCAAAAATCAATGTCCCTGGGGTCGGCCGGTGACAAACAGGAGGGGTAAGGGATATCCTCAGGAGCCTGATGATCCCTCATCTACACCAGGGAAGTCGATCCTGATACTTCGAGTCTAGCTATGCCACGGGTGGGGCCAGAACTGGATATCCGGGATTGAGGCTAATCCCCCGTGCAGAACCAGGCCTGAGGCTTGTTGCTCCTTTGGCAAACTGCTTGGGGTGTAAGCCCCCGGGGGGTGATGTTTCCCTCTTAATGAAGTCACTGGCCAAACTCCCCTGGGCTTCAGCAGGGCCAGGATTTCACCCCTTGTTTACGTCTCTCTGGGTAGAGCACCAAACTGGCCTGCCCGTTGGCACGCAGGGGACGGCCGGGTGGCGGTGGGTGGAGCACGGCGGGCTCCCCAGCAGCCCAGCGCCTCTCCCTCTCGCCGCCCCGTAGCAGCCCCGGCCGCGGCCAGCCTGGTGCGGAAGGGGGCGCACGACACGATTCGCGCGCAGCTGGGAAACCAGCGCCTGCCGCGCTCCCGGCGCCAGCGGCTGTTGCCCAATCCCGGCCATTTACCGGCACGCCCGCCCTCGGCTCCCGACAGGCGGTGTCAGCGGCCGGGGCCAATGGGCGGGCGCCGGCCACACCCCGCCGGGGCGGAGCGCATATAAGAGCCGCTGCCGGGCCGCTACCGCCCTATACACCCATCTGCCCGTCCGCCGGCTCGGTTACTGCCAGCAGCATGATCGTGGACAGCACGCGGGAGGCGCCGGCCGAGGACGGCTCCGGCTCCGGCTCCATAGGCAGCCCCCTCGACCTGGCCTATTTCTATGGCGCCTCCCCCTACGCCAGCAGCGACGGCAGCTGCTCGCCGCCCCCCTCCGTCCCGGGCTCGCCCGGCTCCGACTCGGACCTGTCCGTCAGCAGCAGCTGCAGCGGCGACTACCGCAGGAGGGACTCCTTGAACGGCCCGCGCCGAGCCCCGCGAGGTACGCCCGAGCCGCCGCCTGGGCGCTGGGCTGCGGGAGGGTGGGAGGCACTGGGTAGCCAGCGCCGGCCCTTGGCAGGCAGCGCCCTGGCACTGCGCGGGTACGGCCGCGACGAGCCCCGCCGGCTGCGGGCACCGGGCGCTGCGCTGGCCTGGGCGCTCGCCGCCCCCCGCCCCAGAGGTGGCTGCAGTGGCCCGGGGGCTGTGGGCCTTTCCAGAGGGAGCCGGCGGGGGGCTGGCACAGCTTGTATGGGGTGGGGGCGGGGGGAATGCAGAGCGCCATTGAGCCAAACTAAATCCTGTAGCGAAGAGAGGCCGCGTCAAGCCAGAGCTTGCTGCGGCCCCGCCTCCTGGCGGCCCGCACGGGCAGCTGCTCAAAAGTAAAACGCCCTGCCAGCTCCCAGGCCCGTTCTGCGGCTGTAGTCGCTTACTGTGCTACAGCTCCTAGAGCTCAGAGTTGTGCAATGCTGTGATGGACGTAAGGCCGTGAGCGACCAGTGGCAAGGGTGGCCTTAGATGTGCAGGTACACATCTCTCAGAACTGGCAGGGACCTCAAGTCCAGCCCCCTGCCCTTTTGGGAGGACCAAGCGCCACTCTTTTTTTTTTTTTTAAACTAAATCTGTTTTGCCCCATCCCTAAATGGTTCCCTCAAGGATTGAACTCACAAGACTGGGTTTAGCTGGCCAACCCTCTGCGAGGGTTGCATTTTCCCTTGTGTCCAATACTTTGGAAGTGAGGAGGGGAGGCTGTTGGCCCAACTGCTCTGTAAAGCAAGCTGGTTACTGCAGGGATGCTGTGAAAAGTGGGCTGGGAATTTATGGCTGCTTCCCCCCCCCCCCCCCCCCCGCAAAGAGAACGTCTTGGTTGTGCAACATCAGAGGGTCCTGGAGGGAGGTTCGGAAAATGACCAAGGACAGAGGAAATCTTGTAACATATTCTGACAGGCCGGGAGGATAGAAGGCCCAAATTAGGTAACAAATGCTTTAATTGGCCAGGTATTGAACCCCCAAGTAAGAAACAGTATAAAAGGTCGTTTAGCAGGAATAAGGGTGTGGGCTCCTGCACATGAGGCGGAGGCTAGCAACTTCCAGTCCAGACAGCAGACCCCGGCCTGATCAGCCAGACATCACCACCACGAAAGGTCCCAACCAGCCGTATCTCTAACTTGAAGGGCCGTTGTAATGTAGTTATTGGTGAAATGTGGGAGCATTGGATATTGTTGGTAAGTCGCATGTAATTATATACAGCTGTATGTAACCTAGGGTTTAGCCTATGCCAAATAAATAAATAAATATATGACAAGTGTTAAGTAATTGTAGTTATGAATAAATGAATCAATCACTATTGGTGAATACCACTAGCTGGGGCTGTATAGAGAATTATTGGGACTTAGAACAGCCGCAGGGCATTGTGGTGTTCACAATTGGAGTGTTATTGTTCCTGGTACTCATAATACTGTGGAAACCTAGGTTTTAAAGTAGATACACTGAATCACATAGTGCTGCTATAAAGGTGGGGTGGTTGGTCCCGGGCCACCCGACTCCCCCTGCTGTATCAAACCCCATGCGCACCCATGGGACCTGGAGTAGGTCTGCACATTGTCAACTTTGTACTTTCCTTATCAGGTAACAAACTTGCTTTTACAAGCCTGAATGCCTTAGGTCATCGTTTTCTCTCTCCCACTTCTCTTTTTGTAGCTTCAAAACTGATTTTAATTTTAAAGCTATGAGACAGAAGAGGTCTGGCAGGGAGTGTCACAGCTGTATTGTACTTGTAATGAAGAAATTTGATTTTTCCCCTGCTGTAAAGCACTAGTTCCAGCCACTATGGAGATAACAAACACAAGTAATTCTGAAAATTGTTAAACAAAAGTTTTATAGTATTTAGACATCTACTTGTTTTCAGATGTAATCGACTGGGGCAAGAGACAGTCTTTCTTTGTTCCTGTGTTTGGATAGTGCCTAAGAGTGGGTTCCTGCTCTGTAATTGGGCTTCTAGCAGCTATGATGACATGTTCTCTTGTTTCCAGATTGTTAATCAGTAAAAGTGGGATGTATGGAAGGCTCTAGAAGAATGAAATATAAACAGGTTATGTGCTTCTGAAACACCTTACTGGCTGGCAAGGTTCTGTGCAATATTTTTTATGTCACGAGACTGTCTGCTTTATTGGCTGAAAGAAGAGATTCACCTTATTTTCCATTTGCCTCTGTGGCTTGGATTGTGCAGGTGGATTAATTTAGTTTCCTCTTTGTGTTTCAACAGCTGAACACCACATGGGGGGAGGAAAGCAGCACAGAGGACCTTTCCAAGGGGTTCGTGTGAAAAATTCAGTGAAGGAGCTCCTATTGCACATTAGAAGCAACAAACAGATGTCCACAAGCCAAGTTGCTGATGAATTCACGGTAATTCAGTTTTTTTGATGGCGTGGGTGAAATTCAGCTCTGCTGTAGTTGTATTCAGCTTTGAATGAGGAGATGTACTTTAACACCAAAATCATATTTGTTGTCTTGTTAATGTCCGTATAACTGAAGATGTTTCTCTCCCAGAACTGGGGGAGGGAAGAGATTGTGGTTGGAAGGGAATTGGGAATGAGCCTGAAGGTGACTTCAGTGTCTTGTTAAGAGACACATTTTGCAACTCATTTGCTTACTAAACTTTATTTTCCAAATGGAGCCTGCATATACACACACATTTGAACTGTTGTGCAATCTGATCAAATTCAGAAAGGGTTGAGGCACTGTAGCATTCTGAGAAAGGACCTATTATTTAATTGCTTATAAGGGCTATCAGTCTGCTCAGAGCAGTATGGGACTCATTGAGGTAGGTGATGTGCTCCCTGGGGAGCCTGCCTTCTAACAAACTGAAACAGAGGAAGGGAGATGTGGGGAATCCCAGAGAGAGAAATATCTTAGGAAGGGTGTCTTGATTTGGTTTGCTGTGGCATCCATTAAGAAGTGATTCTTGAGGAGTGATTGGAAATGCCGCCATAGAATTTAACAGGGATGAAGCTGGTAAGTTACTCGATAATTCCATGGAAACCTACTGAATTGAATAGAATCTGTAGGGTTTTTTGAACCATTTGATCAGATTCTATAGCCTGGATATAATTTTCTATTGCTTTCCATAAGATGGTTTGGAAATTCAGTAGAACTTTCGTAAGAGTAGCCTTAAAAATAAAGGATTTTTCCCCTTCTTCTCATCTCCACCAGATTTAGTTGGAGATTAGAAAATGAAAAGATGGTTCGGACATCACCTATTAGGGCTATTGTAAAGGATCTGAGAGCTAGGTAGTGCTTTATTGTTTTATTGTTTTTCTTTGTTTTGAAATTTGGTTTTGGCTTTTGTAATGTGTGGTTTTTTTTTTTTGTTTTTTGGTTTTTTTTCCCCTACATAGGCACAAGTCGGAGCGGTGAACTATGAGCAGTTCACAGGTACCCATTTTTTCTTATATTCTTCTGTGAAGTGTCTACAAATATCAGCTACATTTCAAGCGAAACCTTAAAAGCTGGTTGTAAATGCATTTTTTATTTAACAGAGTTGAAGAACATACTTGGTCGAAGTGGTAAAAGAAGGGCTCATGAACCTCTTTCTGATGGACCGAGTTACAAAAGACCTGTTAGTTTTCACTCTCACTTCTTGGTAAATAGTACTATAATATCTAAAATATTTTTCCACTATTTTTTGTGTAACACAAAATGGTCAGCTAAATTTTTTGTTTTTAATTTTTCTCTAGACACCCCCGCAAACACCAACCTCTCTGGATAGCATGGAGGATGCTAATAAAAATGAACCAAAACATAACTGTTCTGACATGCTTCAAAACATTATAAACATTAAGAATGAGTCAAATCCAGTTTCTCTGAACACTGTGCAGGTCAGCTGGCTGCACACCATACCTAACCACAACTCTCCAGGGGAACGATACCAGGACATCCAGAGGTCACAGGCTTTCTCTCCACCTGAGAAGTACCAAGTCTTCCGAGCCAATAGTCCCCAACAAATGTTGGATCCCCCCCAGAATTTCCAATTTTCTCCCTCACAGACCCAGGGTTTGCCACAGAACTGTAATCAGGATCCGTTACTGGAATACAGGCCATTTTCTGGAAATGACCAGTCTCCTACCTATCAACAGAATGTCTTTGAAAGCCATGAACTGCAGTATTGCCAAACTCAAAGTTTTGCATCGCTCTTGAACAGTTCTGAAGGCTCAGAGAATATATCCAACTGTCTCCAGCCTCTAGTTACTGCCCATCAGCCATCTGAGGTCAACACCCACACTCAGAACTTCAGCCTAGTACCAAATAACAGCTCTAGTACACTTGAAGTAAACAGTTCATCTCTGGCTACTCTAAATGTCTCTCTGCAACACCAAGGTATTGTCAGAAACACAGCACAGCTGGGCAAGTCATTCTTTCAGTGGCAAGTGGAACAAGAAGAAAACAAATTGGCCAACATCACTCAAGAGCAGATACTTGCAAAAGATTCAGATGGGGATACGTGAGTGTTGTTTTGATATCTGTGGGGGGTTTATATTTAACTGACCCTAGATTGTTTGGCTGGGAGCGGATTATTTTCATGTGTTAGCAGTAGGTGCATACTGTGAATGTGATGGTTTCTATCAAATATCAGTGATACAGTAATATTGCTGGTACCCAGTACTCAGTGTGGTTTTTTTAATGGTACTGCTGTAGATAGTCACTTTTGTGAATTAAAACAAATTGCATGCAGTCATTGAATGTGGAATGCTTGCACCATGTATATCCTGCATTTGTATTTATCTAATAGTATGTCTCCCATTTGCACAGTTACATTCTTACACCCTGTATTTGTATCCCTCTATGCAGAATCCTTCACATTGCTGTTGCCCAAGGCCGACGGGCTCTTTCCTATGTTCTTGCCAGAAAAATGGCTGCTCTCCACATGTTAGATATTAAAGAACACAATGGCCAGGTGAGCTTCTCCAGTCCGGCCTCTCTTATATGCATGCAGATGCTGTGTGTCCAAACCCTGAGCCAAGTCAGGTGGACTACTTGTTAATGTTAATCTTGAGATTAAGCTTGCAGACCATGGTGGGCTGTCTTTAGTTCAGTGCATAACTGAGCAGTAATTTTCTTCAAATTGTTTGTCCCAGCTTCCCAATGCCAGTAAGCATTGTTTGTTTATAGTTTGTAATGGGGTTATTTAGCCCCTGTTTCCTGGCAGGTAACGGCTGACTGTTAACTTTGCTTTTCAAAATTTGCAGAGTGCTTTTCAGGTGGCTGTGGCTGCCAATCAGCATCTTATTGTCCAGGATCTGGTTAATCTGGGGGCCCAAGTGAACACCACAGACTGCTGGGGTAGAACACCATTGCATGTTTGTGCTGAGAAGGGGCATTCCCAGGTCCTTCAGGTAAGGGTCAGAAAGGCAGTGAAGCTTTTCCCTTTGTCTTTTGTGCAGTTCCTAATGGCTTTACATTCTTCTGGGAAGGCTCATACTAGATTCTGAAAATACTCAACTATGCTGCCACAGTATATCAATACACTCTTATATGTCCCTTACGCTAATTGCATAAAATCAGCAGTTTGCTCTAAAATTATCAGCAGTATTAGACCATTATTGTAGAATCCTGGTAATTTTAAAAATAAGGGGTATGTTCTCCTTTAATCTAAAACTCTTTTTATTCCCAACACACTGTTACAGCAATATGTTTATAAATGCTTTAGTTGTCAGTATGCCTCTTGGAGGGAGCTAATGAGTACTTCAACCCCATATTTGCAGGCAATCCAGAAGGGAGCCATTGGAAGTAGTCAGTATGTGGACCTTGAGGCAACAAACTATGATGGTGAGCAGCTATGAGTTTTATATTCAGAATTGCTGCATATGATTGTTTGTAGTAGCGGATAGAAATGCATCATGAGGCAAAAAAGCAAGAGAGCCAGACATGTCAATTTTTTTGTCAGCTGAGGGTAATTGCTCTTGGCAGATCAGCTGGGTTCTCCTTGATCAAGTAGAACCTAAGTTGGTTTCCATGAAGAACTTGTTTTCTTGGGTTATGCAGGACTTCCACACTTTTATAGGAAAAGCATGAACTCTGCTTTAATGACATCAGTTCATGCTTAAGATTATAAATTTGTCTAATTCTCTTTTAATCATTGATGTGTCTGAGTGCTGAGGAAAGAATAGAGAGCAAAGGAATTACCATGAACTCAGTTGAAAGCTCTGTAGATGTAAATGTGCTCTGTTTGTTTTGTTATAAAACATCCTTTAGACTAGTCATTTGAATATTGATTCTTCATTACTCTCATGTGCTGAGACAAGGCTAGTGTTTAACCCTTTCTGGGGGCTAACATGGCAACTCAGAACAGCAGGGAAACATCAAAGTGGAAGGGATTCCCTTTGTAAATAAGCAGCTGGTCCAGTTGTACCTCATTTCATTTTTTAATGTTCAGGGTTGACAGCTTTGCATTGCGCAGTGCTGGCCCATAATGCCGTGGTGCATGAACTCCGAAGCAGTCAGCCACCTCACTCACCGGAAGTCCAGGAGCTTCTGTTGAAAAACAAGAGCCTGATGGACACCATCAAGGCACTGATCCAGATGGGAGCCTCTGTTGAAGCAAAAGTAAGAACTCCTTAAGTAGGAACTGACTGGTGGCTGGGAGAACTCTCTAAGCGAAAAGAATCGCTTACTACGCATCAGCTAGTGCTAATAGTAATAAACAAAAGGAATTGAAGCACAGTAAGAGCTAGTTTGTGATTGGAATAGGAATATTACATGTATTCAGGCCAGACAGTGCAAGAGAGACATGTTAGAACAGGGGAGTGGTAGCCTAATCTTTAGAAGAGTTAATTTTTGCTGTGCTGGTAACTTTTCCTGAAAAGGGAAATTCATTAGAAGCAATGTGATAGATCTGTAACAACTAGGTGGTAGTTTGGATTTGAGTTAGATGCTATTCCTGTAGCCAGCTTGAAAAGTTGTCATAGCTCATCCTGCATTTGATAGAACTGTGTAGTGTTAACACCCGTTGAGTCATGCCTTTTGTGTGTGTGAAATTAGAATATTTACTTTAAAAATAATTAACTCCTGTTTTAAATGGGATTAATTTTCATTGTGTTCGTGGTTTTACAATGTCAGTGGGGTGGGGACAGGTATGAAAGGGTTGTATTTCCCTTTGTGAGTGTCCATGTATGCTTGTGCAATACTGAAAGTGTTTTTCTGTTTTTGAATAGGATCGTAAAAGTGGTCGGTCAGCTCTGCATTTGGCAGCAGAAGAAGCTAATCTGGAGTTAATTCGTTTCTTTTTGGATCTACCCAACTGCCTGTCTTTCGTTAATGCAAAGGTACGGGATCTTTCCTGAATTCAGTGGGAGGGAGCGTATGTTGTCTGGTAATGGCATTGTGTATGCGCTGTGATTCATAATTCCTTCCTGTTCATAGTAACACTGTGTGCTCTGTCTTCGGTAGGCTTACAATGGCAACACAGCGCTACATGTTGCTGCTAGCTTGCAGTATCGGGTGACTCAGCTGGATGCAGTTCGTCTGCTGATGCGGAAGGGCGCTGATCCAAGTGCTAGAAACTTGGAGAATGAGCAGCCGGTTCACTTGGTTCCTGATGGCCCAGTAGGAGAACAGGTAAACTCCAAAGTCTTTAAAACTTTTTCTGGGGGTTGGTGGCAACTGATGCAAATCAATGACTGTTCCTTAGATGTCTGCACTCTATAAAGATCTAGGATGGGAAACCTAGCTATCAGCACATTTCTGAGGTGACATTCAGATGAAAAGCTCCATGTCTCTTTTCCAAAGCAGAATAGCTTTCTCATTCTGAATAGCTGTTCCAAATAGCTCTCCCCTAGCTCATTGCAGCACACTTCTAATTTCCATGCGTTTAAACATAACTTTTAATTGCTTTAAATTCAGGGAGTCACAAAGATAGTATTCTAGATAGTAAAAGACCTGAGCTTGGTTTCAGGAATTGTTGACTTTTCGGAAAGGTGAGTTTGAATTTTTTTTATGCCTTGCAGGTCAGCTCATCTCTGAATAGCACAGCAAATTTGTTATATGCAGTTTGCATTTAAGAGTGCAGGAGTTGTACAATGGGACAGTGGGCCAAATCCTAGTCCTACTGAATCAATCTGATTTACTTAAGGGGAAAAATTCTAAAGTTTCAGGTTTAGGCCCATGTGTAATTTTTAACATGTCAGATGCACAGAATTGTAGAAGTTACTTGTAGCATTTATTTTAGCTCAATAGCTTTTTGTTTTAGAAATATTATTTACCTTTGCCTGACACCCCCCCACACATTTAAGTGAATATGGACTGTCTTGATTTTTATTTTGTATTGTGGTAGCACACAGGTCCTAGTCGTTATTGGGGCTTCTAACAAATGAGTACACAATCTGAGCAAATAAGTAATTCTGGCTTCACTAAAAGTGGTATAAATCATTTAACTTTGAGTCCATTCACTTCAGGTGAGTGGCCCTAGACTCTAGATTGTCAACAAGGAGAAGCAATACAGATTTGGGTTTGATAGATATTTTATCTGACCTTAGTGATTCAGTATGGGAGGATGCATATTAATCTTTCTTTTTTTTTCCACCCCCCAGATAAGACGTATCCTGAAGGGCAAGGCAGTTCAGCAGAGAGCTTCGCCATATTAAACTCCATGTGTCTTGGAGTTCTGTACACTCACTGTCAGTTAGGCAGTCCTAATGTATCTGTAAATAGACCATTTGCCCTGTAGAGGCAAATGTGAGTTGTTTCTATGAAACAAAAGTATTTAGTTCACTATTATATAGTGGGTTATGTTAACACAATTCAAATTCCTCTGACCAGATGGGAATGTTCAATGCCAGGTGTCTGGATACCTGAGTTTAATAGCTATTGTAAGCTGACTTATTTGAACAGTTTAACTAGTTCGTAGACAAGGGTGGTTGTATTGAAGGTTTCTTTTTATATTTAGGTATGTGTAAGATAAAGGGCAGCAATATTAAGTTCTTTTAAAAATCACAAATTAACGTAAGGATTAAAACTAATAATTTTAGAAGCCAGAAAGAGTATTTATATTCCTCAGTAGCTTCCCCCCATGTCTTATTCAGTGCTGTATATAAATCAGTAGCATTATCCTGCTATTCTGTTGCTTTTTGTAATTTGGTTAACTAAAGAGATGTTTCAGATGTTGAACTTTGTATTGTGGATTGCACATATAATTTTAATATTTGTACAAATCGGATGAATTTCATTGTGTATGAACATGGAGACAATGAATCTGAATGGTTATTGATGCTTGCTTGTGTATATATGCATTGCAGTTATTGGCAGGAAATGAAATGCTATAATTATTTATAAGCTTGATCCTACTCCCAATTAAATCAGTTGGGGCACTGTCAGCCATGTTTGCATGCACTAGCGCAAGGGCTTGCTTTCATCTTCACAGTGGATTATGTGGGAGAAATGTCTGTCTATGCTATGTATATTTCCTCAACATGGTTTCATGAATATGGCTCTGATTCAGCCAAGTACTTAAGTGCCTAGCCTTAACTCTCTTCCTAGTCAGTATAGTACTTAAATATCATTGATTTTAATGTAAGTATTTGGCTGAATCAAGCCCACTGTATTTATATCTAAAGAAGCATGTTTTTCGTACTTTCAAGAGCTAGTCCTGTTAACTTACAAGCATAGTGGATAAACGTATTTGAATTTGATGTTTTATTTAAGAACAATTAGACTACTAGTGCAAGAAGTTGATGCTGTAGAGACATGCTCTGTTGGAGTAATTCCACATTTCCAAGTGATCAGTGTGTACAATAATCCATCTTGTTCTTATACTCGGTAATGGTTCTTGCATCATAATTCCCTTCCTTAGTGCTGTAATTTGGAACAAAGCATGTCTTGTAGACAAATTGGTGAAATCTGGTATCCTCAAATGTAACTCTGATGCTTACCTGCCAAGTTCTCATGTACAGTGTCAAATAAATCTGTTTAATTCAAAAATATTGGGTGTGCTGCATTTGTTACAAATAACATTGTCTTGATGAAATAGTTTGACTTCTGTTACTCTTGAGGGTTGCTTCTGGGACCTGGGAGGGCCACTGTTTTAACAGGTTGTATGAACACACTACTGCAACTGTTACTCACATGACCAGTCCTTCCTGTCATGCAAGTAGCCTTTTCTTCTAAATTTAGGCTCCTTTAAACTATGGCACCTTAGCCAATCTCCTGTCTCCTCCCCTGGGCCTTTCCTTCTGATGCTCCATCCTCTTTTTCTTCTCTACGAGTTGTGTAGTCAGTTTAGATCAATGATTCCCAAACTTCCTGGCATCATGCCCCTCTTTTGACTTGTTTTTTGAGAAACCTTCATGGCCCCCTACCTTTTCTTTACCATCATTTAACCCCCCTTTTAACAAACATAAGTTGTAATTTAAAATAAACTTGCTATAAAAATGTTGTTTAAAATTAAAAATAAGCACTAACTAGTTTTTCTTGTCCCTTGAGGGGGCCTGGCGCAGCCCTAGCTGCCTGAGCCCCATGCCAGTCACCTACCCTCCTGAGCCCTGTGCTGCCAGAGCTGCCCAAATGAGCCCTGTAAGCTGCAGGCCAGCTGCTCAAACCCCTGCTGTTGGGGACAGCTGCATGTGGGCCAGCCTGCCTGCCTGAGCCCCATGCTGCTGGGCCCAGCCAGCTGCCTGCCTGCCTTGTGCTGCTGAGGCCAGCTGCCTGAGCCCCTCCCCTCCCCTAAAGCTAGGCACCACTAGACTCACTCTTACCCCATCCCCCTCCCCTGATCCAGGCACACCCAGCCCCCTATCGAACCCCATCCTACTCCTACTCCGCCTCCCACCAACCCATGTTCGCTCGCCTTTGCAGAAGGCAGCTAGCCCCACATGGGTCTTTGCTGGCTGCCTGTTTTTTATAGTGGCTGTGCTGGGTCACCCATATGAAAAGGCAGGGGCTGAGAGCTGGAAGCAAAGGCTGGCTGTTTCTTGGGGGGTGGGAGTGATGGTGGGGCTGGGTTGCTTCATGCCTCCTGGTTTGGAAAACCATGGTTTAGATCAACAGTGATTTGCTTGGGCTGTCCATAGTGAGATGTTCTAGTACATTGTCCCATGTGGGTCAGGTTGCTGTTTGGGGCAAGATGCTTTGCCGCCTTCAGGAACTGTGACGACTTAAAGATTACTCCTGAAAGGAAAATGTTGCTTCACTTTATGGGAGGTCAGGGTAGGAGGAGGCTATCAGCAAAGGGAAATTAAATTTCAATGGGTAATGGAAATTTCACATCTGGGGTAAGTGGATCTCAATCTGCTGAACTCAATGAAGTTGCACATGGATAAGCTGATGCATTTAGCCAAAAGTCTTAGTCACAAATGTTTTTGTAAGGGAAGAATGGGGCCAGAGAGGCTCTGACCTATTTACCCACTGACATGAGGTGTAGTCCCCTCTGCCAGTGGAGTGTCTAGGTTTCTCAGCTGATGTCTTGATTTGGAAAAGAAAGTGGCTCTTGTCAGGGGTGATACTGCTCATACTCTCTTCCACTTCAGTGCCATGTCTATTAATTTAAATACACCTGTGTCTATGCTACAAAATAAAGTGGACTTTGAGACACTGGGCTTTATAAAGTTGAAGTTGTTTGCATCCCCCATAAAGTCAACTTAGTGTGTCCATACTAAATTACCAAAATTTGACTTGCAGCAGGGCATTGTGGGAACTGATCCCTCAGTTCTCTCAGGCTGTAGCATTCTGTTGGTTTTGCTAGTAAAGTTTTATTTAAAAAAAAAAAAATCCCTGCAAGTGGTTGTGTGTGTGCAATGTCAACTACCCACACTACATTGTCCTCATTTTCCTCCCCACCCCTCAGACCTGTTGACATTGCTCCTTCACTTGTATGCCTAGGCAAGGTGGCCAGCCCAGAAAATAAGTGTGGCCAGGGTTGCTCCTTCCCCACCCCACCCCAAATAGAGCTTGAGGGCCACCTGAGGCTCTTGACTGCAGCACGTATCAACTGGTTTCTTATTAGTCAGGGGAAACAGTCTGGAAAATAGCTGCAGCTGGGGCCACCCCCTTAACATAGCTCAGTGGCCAGCTGAGGCTCTTGTTGACATTGTGCATTCAAGTGGTTTTTTATGAGCCATCCCCCACATGCATGTTGCCTGACAGGGCCCAGACAGCCCCTAAAAATCTGTGCTGTAGGTGGAGCAATCCCCTCTCACAACAGTCCCTGAAAATATTTCCCCTTAGGTGAGCCATTGCCCTGGTGTTTGTTGCCTGAGAGGGGCCAGCTATCCCCTGAAAATCTTTGTTGTGTGAGGACCCATTCTTCTGCAACAGACCCACACAGGCCAGGACATACTACCATCTGGAAGCATGGTCTGCACTGTGCTGCAGTCATGTGGTGGGGTGCAGTCTAGTCTGCCAGCTGTGTGGCACCTGTGGGGGACTAGACCCCCTGACTGTGTGGTGGCTGGGGTGGGGGAGTACACACGTGAAGCACAGAAAAGAAGATTGCCTCTCCTGCTACATCCCACGCAGGGCAGGACATGTCACCCTGCTGTCCAATGTGCCACTGTCTGGTCCCAACAGCCAAGCCAGCACGTGGTGAGGTGGGGGCTAGCTTGCCAGGTGAACTGAGACATTATCTCTCTTGATGTCTCGTGCTGTGGCTGTCTTTCGTGGTTAGATTCAATCATGATGCTGATTATACAGAAATGAGTTTAAAATAGTGGGCTTCCTGTTTCCGACTTCCTGCACACTTGGAGAGCAGAGGAGGTGAAAATGGACAGAACGTACATCTGTGGAGCATTGTGGGATACCTGTGGCACACCTCTGGAGGCCAATAAAATCAATTTAAAGCAACACTAATACTGGCATTAAACATGGGCATTAATCTAACCTTTTAAGTTTGAACTCAGTGTTACACTGCATTGGATAATCAGAGCAAGCATGTTGACCTCAGTACTCATTAAGTTTGACCAAATGGTATTTACAGTGGAGAGAGTCGCATTGTAATATCAAGCCAAGTGCCTTAAATTCAACTTCATGCTTATAGTGTAGACATCATCTTAAACCACAGCGTATCAGAATTGGTGGCCCTTTTCTGAGACCATTACTAGCACTCTGAAGGTGATAGATTGTAAGTATAGGGAGTACATGGTCAGTGCCACAGAAGGCCCGTTGAAATCCTTGTTCGGTTCCCAGGCAATGACATGCTTATTGGAGGGATAACTTTTTGGAATTAAGGTTTTGGCCACAAAAACCCCAGGGAAGAGTTCAGTATGTGATATAACTATGTTGTATCCCCAAATAATTGCACTATCTCTAAGACTTAGTGTACAATTGAACAAAAAGCCCAAACAGAACTAACAGTTATTTTCTTGCATAAAAGGTGATTACTGTGTCTGACATACTGTGGAATAGGTGAATGTTAGAGGTTCTGCTTTTTATTGAAGAAAGGAACTTTAGGAATTGAATAGGATAACAGGTGGGCAATATTTGCCTGCAACCCTGCACTCCGCTAGTAGGTGATGATTCAACCCTTTCCCAGCAGAAGTAGATCTGATTCGCTGGCACAGGTGCCTTATTATCTCACATGGCTACAATGAAGGTGAGAAGCTCTGTGATGGGGCTTAAGCAGTTTTGAGAAAGGAATGTTAGCAAACGTGGAGTGGAGTAAATTTCCCTCAATGTGATTGATTTACTTGACTAATGAAGCCAAATCCCAGGAAAGGGGTGAACTTGGACTTGTAGGCTATGTGGTAAGTACAAATGGGAAAAGTTAGTTGCACATAGTGGTTTAGAAAGAACCTTGTGCTTCTAAGCAAGGAAAGAGAATAATTTCCTCACATACACTGGTTATACTGCCTTTGTATAGCAGTTGTAACTTGAATATAGAATGCAAAATGGAGGGCTTGTTCCTCTGCCACTGCCATACTAATCTGGTTGCCTGTATTTATGGTAACCAATACCATCCTGGAAAAGGGAAGAGTAGACAATGGATGGAACAGCTCTTAAGATGACTTGTCTGACCCGGTGCAACTCCTGAATTTAAATATCTAGCAAAGTGACTTCAGGTGACCTTGCTCTCGTGTAATATTAAAACCCTTCTTGGTTGGCCAAACTGGGGTACTGGAGACAGTTTGTTCATGAAGTCACCAAAAGCCCATCTTTATTTTATGACTGGGTAAGTAACCTGACAGAAGAATATATCCTTATGGTGGATTCTCTGCGGCGTATTCTGTTTCTCTTCCTTGGAGAGTGCGAAAAGGCCTGTATCTGAGGCTAGCTTTGAGTGGGTAGTTGATCCAGGAGGTTAACCAATGGGTATATCATGTGAATCTTGCTTGATCCTGGATTATCAAGAGGTACAAATGGCTAGAAGCAGTATTTTTATATCTGCATTTTATCAAGGGGTGATGGTTTGTCACCCTAGACACAGAATTCACCACCATTATATAAGGGTGCTGGAACAACTTGTATAGTACAGGTGTTGAGAGCTATTGAACCAAACCTTGTACAATGGAAATTGTGTCAAGCCAAGGGGTGTGGCAGCACCCCTACTTCCAGTACTACTACTCAGAGTTACCCAGGCTTTCATGACCTTGATGTGGTTAGTCATTTTCAGTAGCTTTGGCTGGTTCAAAAGATGACTGTCCACTTACTGAGCAGTGTTAGCTCTAATATGTTTCTGCTCTCTGCACAGGCTCCCATTTCCTTTCTCGGAACAATTTAAGATGGTGAGCGTAATGCATATTTAGTTTAGTCTCAACCATTGCTACTTTCCAAAATAACACACCTCCTCTGACAGCTCATCAGAGGTCTCTCTTTTTATAATTAGATTAGGACTCTTGTCCCATGTTCTGCTGCCAGGTCTCACTAGAGGGTTTTCCTCTCTGGAAGTAATCCCTTTTCTCTAGCTGAATGCAGCCATTGTTTGCTGACTAACTCGGAGATTCATTCAGTGACTTACTCAGGCCATTTTGCCCACAAAGCACCGGGTGCATAGTGTTGAGCTAGTGTTTTGGAGGGGGTTGTGTTGCTTGATGTTGGTCAATCTGCTTTGTTATAACTTCCTTGAGATTTGATAAAGGTGTGTTAATTTTAAAGTAGTTTTCAGTGTTTCACTTTTCAGGTTTCCAAAAAATGAGCAGCTAGTATTGTTACTTCAAGACGAATTAGCACCACTAATTGCACCTCTAAAATCCGGTACACTTGTCTGGCAGCATCCATGGTCCAGCAGGACCACAGATGTTGCTAGGAAAGAGTAGTGGCTGGTGCAGGAGGCCCAATGGGGCTACGAGCCAAAGTCCCTGCCTGCCCTGAGGTGAAGTGGGGGCTGGCTGGAGCCTGGTGGCAGCTCCTGGGCTGAGCCAGAGTCCCAGTAATGGCTGGTGCAGAAGGCCCAGTGGGGTTGTGAGACCGAGTACCTGCCTGCCCCATGGCAGGGCGGGGGCTGGTTGGAGCCTGGTGGCAGCTTCTGGGCTGGGGCCCGCCTGAGGGGAGGGAGGCCGGTGCTGGAGTAGCTCAGGAGCACAGAGCTGCGTGGTCGCAGAAGCCCTGGACCTCCCCTCATCCAGTAAAGTCTCTTGTTTGAGACCTGTCAGGTCCTGTACTTCAAGGGTAACATACCCTTTTTCATACTCTGCAGGATATCCTTTTGAGAGTTACCTCTGGTGTTTGCGGAATTTTTTATTCTTACAGAGATGGAAGGCTGCAATACTTCCTTTCCTGACAGATTCCACCAAAATGCTGCCAACTTATAGCACCTCTGGTTTTCATATTACAGATGTGGATTTTTATTAATATTAAACCTGTGTTTTGTAGCAGCTGTGAGAAGCTGATCAAGTTAAAGTTCTATGATAGGAGGACCTGTAGACACCTTGAGTGAACATGGAGTTGCTTTTGTGTGTCCTATTTCATAAACATGGATCCTGGCTTCTGTATTGTTTGCTCCCCTGTTTGTCATCTGCTTATCTCAGCCTTACAACAGGAAAATAAAGTCATTTTGGACAGGGTGAGTAAAGTGTCACTCATTCTTTTTTTTTTTGCCCTAGTGAATTGATAAAACATAGCAGCATAGCTTTGGTTTTGTGTGTGTTTGGGCCAGTAAACACTCATGACTGTTATGTATGACAGCTTCTTGAAGTTTGCCTTTCAGTAAGGTAGGTATTGCATTACTCCATACTTCACAGTTGTCTTCTCTTGTAGTTTCTGGTGGTTTTCTCAGCTTCTCACTGTGTAGCCTGAGGAAGGATGAATAAGAAGGTGCTGTTGAAACACTTACGTGGTTGAAAGAAGTTGCCTTGTTGATATTCTAGCTTTGCTTTGGTAGTGATTTTAATCTCTTCTCAAGCATCCGTGTGAAATGGACTTTCACCAGGGTTTGGCAGTGAGATGCTTTTAAGGAGCATAACAGGAAAACACATTTTGATGGGAATTGTATGTGGCTATTTCCTCATTGTGCCATGCCTCGCTTTAAGGGGCTTCTTGTGTTTTGTATGTTTCAGGTGGTTTCTCCTTTGCTGGTCTATTTCCTAAGGTACCAAACACCCTACTTTAGAAAACAAATTTTTAGTGGTACATTGTGAAGTTGAACTTAGATGCACAGTAGAAGTGATGGCGAGCTGCATGCTGTGGCAGCTTGCATAGGATGGTAAGCGCAGGGAGAGAGAAATATAATGCTTTAAATGTACAACTCCTTGCCCCAAAGAGTTTCCAATGTAAACTGAAGACAACCTGGCAAGTGATGCCAATTCGTCCGAGAGAGTGTATGGAGAACAAAAGTTACAATAGCGAAAGAGGGTGAGACGTTCTTGTCATTGCTTCTGTGTTTTATCCCTCTCTACTGATTTGAATGTAGGCACAATGGCAAAAGTGAAGACCTGGGGGGATGTCATTGGAATGCAGACAGGCTGAAAGTCACGAATTTGAAGATGGATGGGGTCAGGGAGGAAACTCCATGTACTGATGGTAGCATCCTTCTAATACCTTGTCTTTTCTTCAGTAGTTCCCAAAGCTTTTTATAAAGAGGTCAGTACCCTTATTTCCATTTTTCAGATGAAGAAGCTGAGGCAAAGTGAATTAATACATTAAACCCTCCAATTTTATGGACCCCAATTTAGCAGACTTGGGGAACAACAGATGGCTGCTAGCCCTCCCATTGGTCCCAAGACCTACTTATTCAGGGCCTGTAAAATCCAAATCCTTCCCCCCCCAACCCCCACAAAAAAGGGGGGGGACTTACCTGAGCTGCTGGAGCTGCTAGGCCCTCCGTCACACACATCTGGAGGAACCACCAGAGGCGCCACAGGCTCCTTCCCCCGGGGGTGGGGCACATACGCGGGCAGATGGTGCTCATGCACTCCCTCACCCCTGGCAGGAGCAGCGTGTGGCAGCTCTGGTGGTATCGGTGGTTCTTTTTTGGGAGGTGGGCTGGGACTGGGGGACCCTGATGGGAATGGGTCTTGGTAAATACTCCAATTTAACAGATGTCTGAGTTTAACGGATACCCGTCTGCCCCATTAGCCCATTAAATTGAGGGTTTACTGTATGCCCAAGATCATCCTGTAAGTCAGGCTGGGTTGTCAGCTCCTCCACTATGGCTGCTAAGCATCAGTCCAGTGCTCTGTCCACTAGACTACACTGCCTTCCCCCTCCATCTGGTCAGAGAGCCACTTGAGGGAAGAGACCTCCAGGGCTAGATCCAATGTCCACCAAGGTATTAATGCCTTGCAATTGACTCACAGTTATCAGCTGTTTTAAATGATTTGTGGTCAATTCCTGGTCTTTAGATTGTCCATGGGGAGGTCTTTGAAATTACATATTCAGGATGAGAGTTTGTTTTGACTATCCCATAGCTGGATGGGCTCATGGTTAGATCAGGTTTGTAGTGCAAAAACTCACACATGAGCTCACCTTCCAGGACAGATTTTTCTGAGGCTGGATTGCTACCGTAGCTGAAAAGCAAACATAGAATGGACCTAAACGTATACAAAGTTAACCCTGTTATTCCAGTGATTATTTACAGTAGAACCCCAAGATATGCACACTCAAGTTGTGCGTATCTCAGGTTAACACAACCCTGAATGGCAGGGAGCTGGCGCAAGAACGTAACCTACGTGGTGGCCTACTGCATGGGAAGACTCTGAGGCTTTGCCCATCTCTAACTGGAGCATTTCATGAACTCTTACAGCAGGCAACAGAAGCCCAGTCACGGTAAGCAGTGAGGGAGATATGTTGAAGTACAGAATGAGACATTGCAAAGGGCAGGAGATAAAATGCCGTATTTCTAAGAGAGTTCTCAAGACAAGGGTACGGATACAAGAATATATTTTATAATCAAAGAACCAGAATAAGCATCAGTTGGAACCACTTGGACTATTAAAGGATCCTAACCCAGCAGCAGCAGCATGACAGTATTATAATAGAGTAGTGATTCCTACTGCACAGTGGATTCTATGGGAGCAAGATGCAGCTGAGTTACCTTCCTTGAAAATTGTTGCTCTAAATGGTAGCAGATAAGAGAAATTAGTTAGCATCTGTGTCCGGACTATAGCTTTGATCTAATTTTGTGCTCCAGTTTCTCAGAGTCAAAAGTCAGTGCATTTCTTTCTCGGGCTTTCTGTGTACCTTTCATTTGCTGCCATATAGACAAGCATAGAAGTCTCTAATAAATTTATATGGAGGTTAATTTTCTTTTTTGCAATTGGGAGATTGGGCATATATTTACAAGGTGTTACATGGGGGGTAAATGGGGTAACAACCCTTTCCTTTTTCCACAGAAATAGTGTACAGGAAATCAGTACTTTCCAAATGGTTTAGGAGAAAATACAGCTAGCACACTCTATTCCATCACAATTTTTGGTTCTCTCATGTTAAAAGTAAAACAGGGATGATCCTGGACACAAACCAATCTTCAGCAATAGACTAAAGGTGTAAACTGGTATTTCAGAGACTAGTAGAAAACAATAGTTTTGTTTTTTAAAAAAAAAAAGAAAAAAAATCTAACTTGTAAGTGTTGGGATGGAAATATGAGAGAATCCTCAACAGAAATAATATGGTTCCAGTGTTGCACCAGTTGAGGATCTGCCCATGAGAGTAAGTTGTCATAGCTCCATTGACCTCAACAGAGCGATGGCAACATGCAGCAGCTGAGAATCTGTTGTCCTCCCCTCACAAAGTTCTGGCCACTGCAGACAGGGCCCCTTTCAGTGAAATTTCACATTCTCCACCCCTCAAGTTGCTGGGTTTTTTGCCATGGGCTTCAACAGAGTTAGGATTTCACCCGTTGGATTCACTCTTTCCAGCTCTGAGGAGTGCTGGGTGGGGTAAGCAAACGGTCTGAAGCAGGAAAAACAAACACTTTCAAGGCTCTGATGCAGAGAAAATAACATTGTATGTAGTAGTAAACCTGTTCCATTCTTACCACTTGGAGCATAGGCCACTGAGGACCATTACCAGCGTTATGACTTTCTATAGTTTTGGAGATTTATTGTGTGAGGCTATTGCAAGCATCTTATTTTTTTAAATAAATGTATCACCTGTTCGTGGCCTGGGACACTACATTTGCCTGCGTCTTTGACTGCTTTAATGCCATTAAATTAATTTTATTGTAAACTGTGTAAACTTATGAATTTTGGATGAATAAGAGAGGGAGAAACTCAGTAAATGCCCAGGTTCAACATGTTCAGGTTAAGCATGTGCTTTATGCAGCCCATAAAGAAGTCAGAGGATTCAGAGACCACTTTGTACGAAAAAGCTCTTTTTATAGAAACGTTATTGGAAATGGAATTTTTTTGGTTCTTCTTTAAACCTCGGAATGAAGTTGGATTACGGAAGTGTTTTTTTTTTTTCTATTTATAGCAGGGGAAGACTGTTCTTCTTTCTCAATTCTTCCTGTGACTTGAGTGTCTGAAGACAACCCACAGGCCACTGTTGGCTTTATGCAATCCAGTGCTTTTGGCAGCTGCCATCTGTGCTTGTAAATTCAGTCCGGTCACTCTGAGACAGCTTCAGAAATGCTCATTCCCCATTGGCTGACGCTGAGAATGCTGGCCCTGTGGACTGCTGGGGTAGCTGCTGTGTTCTTTTTGACTTAATTAGGTGCCTAATTAAGCTGTTCTGAAAATCCGGCCCGAGGCTACATCCAAGAGTGGAGGGACGTTAGGCTTCCTCCACTATGTGATCCATGGAGTACATTATTTCTCTTAGTCGCTGCCAGGCTGTTTTGAAATCTTTTCATTCTCTGCCATTGCCTTGGCTCAGTAGCCCGAGGTATAGTATTAATGATCATTTGGAGTATTGTATAGCTAAGTTACACTCCCGCTCGTGTGGCTATGAAAATCAAGTATAGGTTGCACTGCTTGGCATGGCTGAGACTTGACTGGTCCTGAACAAAAGAATCTGCCAGACCAGGGGAGATCCAGGGCTTCTGCCCACAGACAGCCTTTTGCTCCCGAGGCTGCTGCGATTCCAGCCCAGCCCCTGGCTGCTGCAGGGCAGCTGGGGGGCTCTGTCTCCTGCACCTGTGAGGCAGGCCTGGGTGTGTGGGGCTCCTGCACCTCCCCAGCTGCTTTGGGGCAGGTGAGAGGGGTCTAGCTCCCACCCTGCACTGCTGTGGAGCAGGCTGGGTATCTGGCTTTTGGCCCTGCTCTGCTGCAGGGCAGGTGAGGGGCTCCTGCCCTGGCCCCAGTCCCAGATTGTCTCATCTTGGGACATGCATTGTCGGCTTTATGAGACAGTACTGGATTTGAGAGATGCAACCTGTACCTGGACTTTGGAATGGAATCCGGAAAAGAGCAATGTATACGTTTCCCCTCCCACCACCCCCAGCACCATTGTAAACCTGTCCCTATCGTTTGTCATTGGCTCCTCAAGTCCTTTTTCTCTGAAACTGCTTTACTGGGAATCTTCCTCTTGCCATCAGGATCCATGCTGCTTCTGGCCAGGTCATGCTTCCCCTAATGTCCCTTTATTTTCAAATGGCCTGGGTGGTGGGCAGAAGGCACGTCCCAGTGCTGTTCTGAAATCCTCCAATGTGTTTTAGGGCATGGGTCTGCCACCTGCAACTCTAGAGCCCCATGTGGCTCTTTAAGGACTGCTTTGTGGCTCCTGACCCTATGCACTTATCCCTCGATTTATGAATTTTCGCTCCAACAATGTAAATTTATACCTATGCAATTGACAAACATATTTTTGCTACAAAGATGAACCAACCTTTGTCTGAGCATCCGCTTCGTGGGTAACGAACATGGAGGAATACAGAACATAGTGCGAGGCTGACTCATTTTTCCTCAGCTGCCCAGCTCTTTCCCGTTGGTCTGCATGCATCGTTGTGTTTGTCTCATCTTGACTGAGAGTGTTCTTAATCTTCAAATATATCTTTTATTCCTTGTGATTTATGAAGGGTCCTAGACCTGGAAAAAGTTTCTTTACGAGCTCTAAGGCCAAGAAACCAAGGAAAGCAATATCTGTGGCTACCACACTTGAAGTTTTTTTTTTTTTTTTTTTTTTTAAATAATTGAGATATGTTTGGCAATGAACTTCACAGCACAGTGTACGAGCTTCGTGCCGAAAGAAAAGATAAAAGAAATGGCAGAAACATATGTTGGTGGAGCTAAAATTTCCATCGAATAACAAGGTCCAGGAATGCAATAATAGGTACATTTTGGAAGATGTTTAATACAGTGGCTCGACAGGTGTAATCAACACAACATGCCTTTGAGCTTTGTAATCATAAGGGAGAAAGCCAAAGAAAAAAGGCAAGCAGTGGCCACTGAAGTAATGTCCAAAGCAAGTCATGGTTGGTTTGAGCATTTTAAAGTGCATTCGCATTGTCATAGTCTGCATGTTGCAGATGAAGCAGCATTTGCAGCTATTCAGGCAGCTAACATTTTCCCAGATGCATTGCAATGAATAATTGATAAAGGTGGATATTCTCCAAAACAAATCTTTAATGTTGGCGAAGTAGGGCTTTTCTGGAAAAGAATGCCTTCTCAAACCTTTGTCTCAAGGGATAAAACAAAAACAGCAGGTTTCAAGGCCTTGATGGATTGACTGATATTACTACTTGGTGGAAATTTGGAAGGAGACATGCAATTGAAGCCTCTCCTTGTTTACCATTTGGAAAAATCTTTGGGCGCTTAAAGCCTTAAATGAGGCATCAGTACTTGTGGTCTAGCATTCTAATAGAAAGGCATGTGTAAACAAAGCAGGTTTTTTGCTGATTTACATAACAAGCTACCTTTCTTCATTATCTCTAAATATTGTGCTGAAAACAATATGTATAATAAATGTCTGCTGATCCTTGCTAATGCTTCCAGTCACCCTATCAATAATGATAACATTCAAGTGCTTTGTTTTGCCCCCAAATACCATTTCTATCCTTCAGCCAATGGATCCAGGTATCATTGCTATATTTAAAGCTTACTCTCTGCAAGTGGGGGTGAGGTATTTTTTATCTGCATCAGACAGAGAAGACAAATCTATAATTAAGTAGTTGTGGAAGAACTACAATGTCAAGATGACTATAGAAAATATCACAACTGCATGGAATAAAATTACTCAAAGTATCCTGAATGGTGTTTGGAAAAAGCCATTGCCAAAATATGTTCATGATTTCCATGGTTTTGAGGGTGAAGTGAAAGACATTCAAATTCTATCCTGCAACTGGCAATTCAGATAGGATTCAATGAGGTAGACACAGATTATGTTCAAGACCTGTTGTCACACAGTGAAGAATTGACTCGTGGAGAATTAATTCAGCTGGATGCAGAAAGGTTAGCTGAAAAGGAGGAGGAAGAACTGGATGAACTACAAAAAAATGCTGGACGCTAAAATGCTCTCAAAATTCTTCAGTACTTTAGAGGCAGATACACAAATTCTTGGTGACGCAAACTTAGAATGGAGGTTAGCATCAAACAACTTCATAAATTTGTCGCTTGCATGCTATCAGGAGTCGTATGACAGGAAAATGAGGGCTGCAGTGCAAACTTCAATTCTCACTTTTTTTTTTTTTTTAACCTTCAACCTCATCACCACCTCCAAAACCCTCATCACTGTCAAGTAATCCTCAACCTCAAAAGCTGAAGATAAAAACCCCAGTTAAGGAGGTTGAAGTCACTATGGAGCTGTTTCCGATGATGATGCAGATGATTCTACGGAACTTGTGTCAAGATCACCTTCTTCACCACTGAGAACTGACTAGTGATAATAAATGTCATAAAGCAATAAAGTAGCACTGTTCTTATTTTTTGATTGTATAGTATTGTAACGTGTAGGGGGAAAACATTGGGTGTTTTTTTTTTGGGAACCAGTCAGAAGTTTTTGCATTGGAAATTAATGGGAATTTAATTTTTGATTTATGAATTTTCACCTTACGATTTTCATGGAATGAGTTTTGCTCATAAAGTGAGGGATAGGTGAAATTGCAAAGTTTAAAGACCCCCGAAAAACTCCTGATTTTTTTTTTTTTTTAATAACTAGTGAACATCTAAAAGCCCAACAATGAACAACTCACATTTAAATAGCAAATGTTATGTGATCTTGAAATGTTGGATAACTTCCCTTTTAATATGTGCAGTGTATTGTGGGATATGATACTTTATCTGTGTTTTGATCATGTTGCTAATAAAGTCTTGATTTTTGAAAAGGAAGCTTGTGGTATTCCTGCTCTGAAGGGCAACACACATTTTAAGTAAGAAAACTGAAATGAAACATGAAATAAAATTGGCATCCTTAAAGTAGGTTCAGGAATGAAAGTCACTAAAATAGTGGTACAAACACATGTGAAGTGTGAGGAAATAGAATATGCAAAATGTTTGTGAAAGTCTGGAGTAAACATGTACCACAGTACAAATCACTGTGCACATACTGCTCTTAAAATAGGGGTTACAAAAAGTATGGCTTGATATTTTATTAAGAACTGTCTGGTATTCACATACATGTTTGCGGCTGTTGAATCATTGTTTTTCTTACCAAATTTAGGGGTGGGGGGAAAAATCCTCTTCTTGCTATTTTGTTGCTGACACCTGTATTAGGGTGCGAGTATTGACCTCTCTTCACTGCCCAGGCATCTCATTCAGCATCTGAATTTTATTAAGTATCCCATGTAGGGAAAGGAGGTATCTGAAGGAGTCCTCTCATCTCCGCATTACTTCCAAGCTGTGAATGATGCCCAGATCCCAAAAGGCATGCTCTGGGCCGCAGAATCTCTATTGTGAGCAATGGGGATATTGAAGATAAGATCTCCCTATGACTCCTTGCTTCTTGGGACGACTTTCAGAGCTGGTCATTTCGGGGCAAACTCCCTTCCCCTCCTGGCCAATGTTTTCAACTGAGCTCCTTTTTCCATATGGAAACCCGTCATGCAATTTTACAGCATTGTTTTTCAGGGTGGAAGCATTCTGCTTGTCTAATCAGTCTTGGGAAGTCCTATAAGGGCAGCATTTCTAAGGGTAGGTCTGTGCTGTAATCCTACCCCCTCGCCCACCCCAGCTTGCTTATGTCAGTTGACTTAGACTCAGGGGAGGGAAGGGCTTGGGCAGTGGGTGGTAAAATAAAATGGTGGTGTAAACATTTGGGCCCAGTTTGGATCCTGGCTTCTGAGGCCCTGTGAGCAGGGCAAGGTTGCACAACCAGGCTCCAGCCTGAACCTGGATAACTCCTGAGCCACCAAAAAGCCCAATGTTTCCTTTCTACTTCTACGTGAACTTTTCACTAACTCCAAACAGCAGATCTGCTGCTCTGCGCCTGGGCTCCAGGTTAACTCCTTGCCCCCACACCCACCACCTTTTGGCTGTGCTGCTATTCCGTTCATGGCATGTCTCAGAAGTTAGTTAAGTTATTTTCTGGAAGAGTGCAAGGCCGTGCTATTTTCTTTGAGAGTCCAGAACCTGAACTTACCAAAACCAAAAGTGGAGACCAACAAAGCAGGGTGATCCCTATGGCAGAGACGTACAACTCAGCTAGGCTGGCTCTTGGTAAACAGCCTGCTGAGGACACAGATCAGACTGTTCCCTCTGAGCTCCCTTGCCTGCCAGCAGGACCGGTGTGAAGTGACAGCTTGAAACTTCAACATTTCCAGTGCATCACACAAGTTACTGGGCCAACCAGCAGAGCCTCAGCTGCTCGAGGAGACGATGTAAAAAACCCTAGCTCTCTGGAAAGCCCCAGCTCCTTGCTAGTAAGAGCTTTGGGGAAGAGGGTCTGCCCCTGTTGCCTCTCATTTCTCCAGCCCTGTGCAGGCTTACTGGTACCCCAGCTCTTCAGAAAGCTGCTAGCTTTCACTCCTACCTTCCATAATAGGAGTGAAGGCTGTCAGGGATGGTCTAGAGTCTAGATGGTGCTTGGTGCTGCTGAGAGGGCAGGGTACTCGGGTGGATGACCTCTCGAGATCCCCTCCGCTTCCAGTGCTCTACGATAGCAATGGTTCTGAGGGAGTACATCTGGGCCTGCCGTGCCCTCCTCTTGCTCCCAACAGGCGCACCTCCTTCTGGGGCAATGGTTTCCAGAGGTGAGCTGTAAAAGTCCCTGGCTCTTCAGGAAGCTGCCAGCTGCTTTGGCTCTTTGCCCAGGGTCCCACCCCTATGTCTCTTACACCTCCTGGTGTCGCCTGCAGTTGTCAACTGGCAATGTGCACTCAGGACTTCATAGGATATGTGCCCAGATGGTCCCTGCCCTGAAGATCTTAGTTTGAATCACGGACGCACGGGGAAATTGGGACAAACCAGGAGCCAGTTTAAAAGTGTTCCAACTCTCCCCCTTGCTGCTGAATTGCCTGTTCCATCTGGTAATGTTTTGTTTATTGCACACCAAGGCCTTGAGAGAGAAGAACTTTTAGGAAGGACTTGGCTTAAAGGCGTCGGGAAGAGGCCTGGCTGACAGGCTATCAGTTAGCCTTGCACACTGCATCATTGTTCTCCCTTTTATCACCCCAATGGGTCTGGCTCCTGCTGTGTTTATTGATGTCGTATGATTTCATTTATTGCTCCTGGGCTCTTGCCTGGTTGCTATCTGCCTCTAATAATGTTTACGCCACCTTCACTTTTGTAGCTCCTGATTAGCCTCTTATAAACCTTTTAATTCCTTTCTGCCATTCAGTACCATCTCCTGTAATTAGCAGCTCCCACAGTGCTGTGGCCTCCTCCTGGCTTTTTAAAATTCACGTGCTAAGGTGCTTACCTCACTTTGTCATTCAGTGTGACCGCTCTCTCTGTCTCTGCCCTGTCCCCAGCACTTCCCCTCTTGTAAACATGTTCTCACAATGATGCTGCTTCTTGGCTGTTTCCACTCTTGTTTCTCCATCTCCAGGCCCCAGTGGTTCTTTGACTAGTCTATTCTGAGGCCACCTTCATTTTAGTTCCACTGGTGGTAACTCCTCCTTTCCCAGGTCTGGCTTCCCACTCCTGCCCCTCACCCTGACATTTTTCCTATTAGGTTGCCCAAAGCGGAGCCATTCTTCCATGCCCTCTTGCTTCTGTACTGAGTGTCCAGGCATCCAGAAACTCACCTTCTACTCTCCCCTCTGATGGAGACTTTTTTCCTTCTCTCTTTCTGTCCTCTCCCATACTGAACTGCTTCTCCTTTTCTCACACTCCTAACCCTGAAGGCCAGCCTTAGTCCTTTTCCATCTCTCCTCCTGCCCATTCTAGTTCAGCCTAATTTTCCTTCTGTTGCTACATTACTTTTTTTTCCCACTTCATCTGTTGCTTCTTTCCCCTCTTGCTTTAATTGCTTATTACTTCCCCTCATCCTAAGTAACTTTGAATTTGGGCTTTTCCTCTCCTTCATGGGCACAAACTCTGTCCAGGATGACTTCAGCTTATGGACAGTTTAGATTGCCCTTCCTATTTCTTGATTTCTCTCCTTCTACATCCTCTGTCAGTAACTTTTTTTTTTTTAAACTTACTTTCTTTCTGCTCATCTTCCCCGCCCCCCCGCAATTGCCTTATCTGGTCTTACGGCAGCTTCCAACCTATGAACATTGGACGCCTCCACGACTCTCTTTTTATTGGGAGGGGCAGGAAGAGGATGTAATTCTTCTCCTCTGGTCCATGTCGTCCTCCTTTAATGCATGTTGTGGTATTTTCTGCTTGCTTAACCAGTTTCCTTGTCTTTTTCAGTCCCCTCCTGCACTCTTTTTATGAGGATTTCTGTTAGAACTGTGTGGAAAATTTTCCAGCCTGTTCTCAAGGTTTAGGTTTCTGACCAGTCTTCCATTCAAGGGTGACTGCTTTCCCACTCCAACCCATCTGAGGAAGTTGGGTTTACCCATGTAAGCTTATGACTTAATGTATTTGTTAGTCTCTATGGCTCCACAGAACTGCTTGTTGCTCTTTATTAAAGGTCATCTGTCACGAGTCGCTCCCGGTAAATCCCAGAGCCTCTTCTCTGTTGTAATCAATGTACTGCCTTTGACTCTAATTCTTTGCTTCTCAAACTTTGGTCTCCATCTGCACTTCCAGGACTCCATGCTCTCACGAGTCTACTCTTCCATCTCCAGCTGTTCCATCAGTGTTTCTGTTGATAGTACCAACTCCCTCCCAATGTCTGTTGGCATCCCTCAGGGATGTGTCCTCCATTTCCTGGTCTAACTGTACTCCGATACTAGAGTAACTCCCTTACTGACATGGCTTCCAGTTTCTACCTCAGTGCTGAGCAAATATCTCTCTCTCTAACATACGTCTTCTTCCTATTTATGCATTTTTGCCTCGAGTACTTCACAACCAGTTACAGCGTCATGCACTAGTGCAGCATGCAGTTTTCAATCTTTCCCTCCCATGTGGTGTTGCCACTTTGGCAGCATCCTCACTCAGTCCCCACTTCTCCCTGCTATGTCCAAGTCCCGACACTAACATAGTTTTCCTTTTTTAGCCTCTCTCAGAGGTTCCCTTTCCTCGCTATCTCTGCTGCCAAAATGTTTGTCAAAGTCTAGCTCATTTTCAGCCTTGCCCACTCTTCCCTTCACCCCCTCTTCCATGCTGGTCTCTATGTCTAGTATCGCCTCTCTGAGCTGGGGCATGTGCCTATTCATCTACAGCTCAAAAACTCTTCATGCGGTCTGTCATCACCTGGCCTTGCTGCCTTCTACATACCAATAGGGATGCTCTCTTTGAGCTATAAAAACCTTCGTTGTTTTGCTCCTCCATTATTAGAGGTCACTTCTCCACTTAATGTTTTCAGTCAGCCCTTGAGGGACACTTGTGGGGGCACTTCACTTGATAACACCTAAATTTGTACTTCTGGGACAAATTGGTACATTCTGAGGGGTGGGAGGAGGGAAGTTCCTCTAGAATCTGCTTTTCCCTCTTGTTCAAACTAGAGTATTGTTCTGTTGTCCTTCAAGAGAACTTGTAGGCACCTATCTGTTTACCCAACCCTTTTAAAAAGGGGCTGAGGCAGTTTCTGTTTGTATTAGTTATCATTGGGTTAGCTGACAGAGTCCCTCATTTCATTACCTTTTGAAAATGTGCCTTGAGGCTGAATTTGTGAACCATCGGCTGCGTCTACACGTGCACGCTACTTCGAAGTAGCGGCAGTAACTTCGAAATAGCGCCCGTCACGTCTACACGTGTTGGGCGCTATTTCGAAGTTGAAATCGACGTTAGGCGGCGAGACGTCGAAGTCGCTAACCCCATGAGGGGATGGGAATAGCGCCCTACTTCGACGTTCAACATCGAAGTAGGGACGTGTAGACGATCCGCGTCCCGCAACATCGAAATAGCGGGGTCCTCCATGGCGGCCATCAGCTGGGGGGTTGAGAGATACTCTCTCTCCAGCCCTTGCGGGGCTCTGTGGTCACCGTGGGCAGCAGCCCTTAGCCCAGGGCTTCTGGCTGCTGCTGCTGCAGCTGGGGGTCCGTGCTGCATATACAGGGTCTGCAACTAGTTGTTGGCTCTGTGTATCTTGCACTGTTTAATGAAAGTGTGTCTGGGAGGGGCCCTTTAAGGGAGCAACTTGCTGTTGAGTCCGCCCCGTGACCCTGTCTGCAGCTGTGCCTGGCTCCCTTATTTCGATGTGTGCTACTTTGCCGTGTAGACGTTCCCTCGCTGTGCCTATTTCGATGTTGGGCTGAGCAACGTCGAAGTTGAACATCGACGTTGCCGGCCCTGGAGGACGTGTAGACGTTATTCATCGAAATAGCCTATTTCGATGTCGCAACATCGAAATAAGCTATTTCGAAGTTGGGTGCACGTGTAGACGTAGCCATCATGAGTTAGAGAAGGGATATCCAATAAGCTCTGTTTCCACAGCTGAAACATGCTTCAGTGGTTTATAACAAAATACTTAAACAGCACAGCCACTTGCAATAAATCTGTACTGTTAATAGTGGGGAAATTCTATCCCTGGGGAAAGTACTGAGTTTACCCCCTACCCTGTCATTCTCTGTCTATGTCTACATGGCGACCCCAAAATAGTAACACCATGCCTTTTCCTCACACTCAAAATAGTGCTGCCATTTTGAGCGCAGTGTTCTAATATTCCTCATCAGATGAGGTCTAATGGAGCTTTTGGAATAGCTGCTTATTCCAAACTCCAGTGCTGTGTGGATGGCATCAAGTTTGGACGAAGGAATTTTTGAAATTACTGCAATTTGTGCAGTGCAAATTTGCATAAACTGTTTCAAAAAACTCACCATATAGGCACAGCCATCTGTCTCTTTAGATGATTATCTCTCCCCCCCCCCCCCCCCCCCCGTCCTTATTTGCTTGTAAACCTGCTAATAGCACTTCATGAACAATAAAAATAGAGACTGTGATACCTTTTGAGTGCTCTACAACAAGTCTTCCTGATCCTTTACAGGGCCTACCTGCTGTAAAACTTGTTTCTCTTGTGACACATCACAACATCTCTTGCATGGCACGTTGTCTTCACTTTTCAGATGGCTCGTGCCTAGAGAGTGTTAAATGAACTGGTGTGGAAGTGGCTGCCTCTGTAAGCAGTGCAACTGAAAATGAAGGCAGTAGGAGATAGATGGGACACTCTCACAGGACTGATTAGAGGTTTCTCCATTGGTAAATGGGCATCCTTCTGTCCAGGCTGAAAGAGACATCAGAGGGTTTACTCTGAAATGACTAGCGGTCCTGCCTCAGTTCCTAGTATGGATGACTCGAGTGCAATTGGAACTCTCTTGGGCAGTCTCATTTGGAGGTTTTTATGCTTGCTCAGTCTTCAGACTCTCTTCTGGGTGTGTTTTTTCTTCAAGATCAGCCCTTTATCTGAATCTTGTGGGCAGCAGGCCCAACAGCCACCATAGGCCTGTGGGCAAGGTGGGAGGGGGCCCAGCTCTGCGCCCTACAAGGGGTAGGGCCAAGGGTGGAAGGGGGAGGAGTTAGGGCAGTCAGCCTTAGCACCATGCAGACTGAGGTGCTGCCCTCCCCTTCACCCAAAGCTGTGCAGAGCAGCACTGCCACGGTGCTTCAGAAGGGCCTCGGGCTCCAGCCACCACCGCTGCCAAAGTAGCAGCAGCGGTGTCCTGAGTTCCAGATCCCTTTTGAAATGCTAGTTCCCAGGACAACCCCCCTCAATCCTGCACCTGTCAGCAGGCCTGCTTGTGGGGAATCAGCGCTGAATGTCTTCTCTTGATAAATAGTCCTGGAGACTGATATTCTATCCAGTCAGGATATTCCTTTTTCTGGCCCTTTCACCCCAGAAAAGAGAATACAATGTGGGTCAGAGGCCCTCAGGTGCCTCACTCCCAACGAAATCAATGAGAGTTAGGAGCCTAAAGCCCTTTTGTCACTACAATCCATACAATTAGTTCCTGTCACCAACAATGGGCTCTGGTCACTGATTGCTTGCTAGTAATGTGTTAACAACACGGTTGGTGGCTGTCATGGAGATTTCTTAAATTCAGTCCTCTTGAATGGAAGACTTAATGGATCCTCCATTCAATTCCCGTTAACCCCTTTTTGTGCCTCTACGCACTGGTCAGAACCTTGAGGGCTCTGAAGCATTTGAGGGGACATCCGGTCACGCCCTGACGGAGGGCACGCCATTTGATTTAAAAGCCTGGCAGCCAGGGGGCTTGAGAATTGCGTTACTCCCTTTTGTGGCAAGCAGAGGTGAATGAGCGAAGACGTGGCGTGATTCAGAGACCCAGCCGCATTAATCATTGAGGCGGAGTGCTGGCGGCATGTCAAGAGCTAGCAGAGCCAGGTAGGAAGTCTTGAGCCCAGTGCCTGTTTGCCTTGGCATGCTCTGAGCTCAGGTGGGCCAAATGTGAGAGGAGCTGAGGGAATCTTTCTCCGCGGGAGTTCTGGCCACCTCTGCCACTGCTTTGGCAGTGGTGGCAGTCGGAGGTCCATGCCCCTTTGAAGTACTCTGGCGGTCTGCTCTGCCACTCTGTGCAGCTGGGAGAGGAGGGGAACGCAGCACCTCAGTCCTCTCAGCACCTCATCTCTGTGGCAGTGCTGCTCCGTGCAGCTGCGCGGGAAGGTGGGGGGCAGTGCCTCAGTCTGGGTGGTGCTCAGGGCTGACTGCCTTAGCCCCTCACTTCCACCCTTGGCCCTGCCTCTTGTGGGGCACAGAGCCAGGCCCCCTCCTGCCTTGCTCCCAGGCCTGTGGTGGCTGTTGGCCCTGCTGCCCACAAGGTTCTGCTTCCATACAGAACCCTGTGGCTATGCCATGTCAGCAGTCATGTGACTGGCTATCGAATTTCCCCACAGTTCTCTATCGTGTCAAGTGTTTTGGTTTTTAACCAGGTCCCTGGTTTTTGCATTGCGCGTCTCCATTCCCTTCCTCCCTTGGTCCTCCAGTGACTGGCTCCCTACGCAACATTCAGTGTTTTGGGAAGCAAAATGGTGCACAGCTGAGATCGAAACATTGGCCCAAGTGGGAAGAACGGGGCAGGATGCGGGGTGAGGGTGGGGAATTGTCCGAAAAGCACTAGCCTCAATTATTCTATGCTTATGCATGTGGAGATGGAGGCGCATAAGGGAGCTTTCTGCCACCTGTGTTCCGGGCTTTACAGAGACTTGCCAATGCATGTTAGGTGTGAGGATGTTCTAACTCATGCACACGATGCCCTGGCCTCCCTGTGGAGCCACAGGGGAAACTGAGAATAATTAGAATGCTGCAGCAGCAGCAGCAGCAGCAGCAGCAGCAGCCTGGCCTTCTTTCTGGAACGCCTTCTGTGCCAGAAAGCAAGATGGATCAGGCTCAGGGACAGCATTCTGCCAGCTCGTTGCCCTTTGGGGAAACCCTTTTATGTCTGGATGGGGGAAGATCTAATACCTTTTTGGTGTTCCTCTTGCGCTGGTAGTGTAACAGATGAAAGTAATGGGCAACCAGACAGACCAAACTGGAAACACATGGGTTACTAGTGTGGAGGGAACACACTCTCTGGGCCCAATCCTGCATGCCTGATTTGTCCTTGAGTTCTGCCATTAACCACACTGATGAAGGATTGGGCCCTGAGTGCATCTTCTCTGCAAATGTCTAGGAACTTGAATCCCTACAATTACAATAACGAGACACGCAAAGGCATGCCGAGCCAGCTCAGACAGATGTATAGAACAAGTGTTCCCTGAAGGTAGGATTAGGTGGGTCGGTGAAGTGTCTGGGCCTGAGACCTAGCAAACATCCCAAAAAACCATACTGACAACAATCAGACGAGAGTTAATTCACTGGGGAAAGTGGTGAAGAAACCTTTTGGCAATGCCAAACATGCTCATTTGCTCGCTGTGCTGGAAGGAACCAGAAATCTTTCTATCCCAGGGCAGGGCAGGGCAGGAGAGGATGTGAAGGCTGCTGAATAGAACGTAGGAAGTTCGCTTTAAAGGGAGAATAGTATTGAGCATAATCTTTCATTTCAGAGTCAGGCATCATTAGGCCTGGCTTGGCATCCCCGGGCAGCTTGTTGCACTACCACAGATAGGATCAGAGGCTGGTGGTACCATGACCCAACTCTTATTGTGACAGAGGTGTTGCTAAGAGAATAGCTCCTGGAGAGCAGTCTGCTATGCACCAGCCATACCTTTTAGCTGAGCTACTGCTGTTGGCATTACTCCAGGCGGCCTTGTGCCCATGGACTTTCCAGGCTTCAAATGCCTGTCTGGTGACTGTAACTAAGCAAATATTTTTTTTCCCCCTTCAGAGGTCGGGAATGGGAAAGCATTGCGGTAAATTTTCAGCCCTCCTGCTTACATTTAATGCGTTAAAGAAAGCCAGCGTAGGCACAGATACACTATGGGCTCCTGACATCAGCACCTGCATTTTCGAGGTGATGAAATCTGAGAGGGTGGGTTAAAGTCCTCCATGAGAATTCCACTGAAGTCACTGCCAGGATGACTTTGTCCACTAAGTGACATGTACAGCCTATTGGATTATTATGTAGGTAGTTTATTTAGGCAGTCTCAGTTTTGATACTGACCTGGGACAAGTCATGTATCCCCTGAGTATAGATGGGGATTAGACTATTTACCTGCTTCAGAGGGAGGAAGGAGAGGGGAGGTCCTGTCTAGTATTTGTCAAGTGCTGCATAAATTCAGAGTTAATGAAGCCAGTCTGTTGGAGCAATGTGTTCGCAAGGCTAACTTCTGCAAACCTATACAAGACCCAACTTTTCTCCCACTCACACTAAAGGATGGATGGGTGTAAAATAGTATCCGAGCGGGGGCAGAGCATCTGGTCACCCTAAGGCAATGTTTCCAATTTGGTGACAATGAGATCCTAATTTTTTTTTTTTTTTTTAGGGGTAGTCCCAGTATTTGGGGCATCATCTTACAGAGGGCCCTACCATCCCACAACCTCCGTCCTGATTTTTTACACTTGCTATCTGCTCACCCTGCATTGCTGTCAACTTCCTTGACTCTAGCCAAGTCTGAATTATCCAGCAAAAGGGGCTTTTCCTCGTGCTTTGGTGCCCAAAGTACGTGAGTGTCTATGAACTTTTCTGCAAACAAACCTCCCCTCAAAAACAGTGGAAGATTTTTAAAAGCACAACACAGAGGTGGGGCATTCTCCACCCACTTAACTCCCTTCTAGTAATGTTCCATAGAATGGTCTTATATTGTCTTTGGGATGCTTGCTCAGGTTCTTTTTCCAAGAGCAATTCTTAGTCTGCCTACACAAGACATACATGTTCCTCATTCTTGTCCCCAGTCTCTTTTTTCTTTCTTCTGAAAAAGTGAAACATAAACCCAAGTAGCCATAAGCACCCAAGTTCCTTTTCAGGGGAAACCAGAACCAGTGCCTGCCCCAAAGTGCTGTCGCTCATATTTGTAGAACATCTAGGACAGCGAGGCCCAACCGTGGTGTAGAATTCAGGTACAACCACAACATAATATTTTACCCATCAATAAGCTGTAAGGCTGCCTATGAGTTCTGATTTTTTTTTTCTGTGATTGCTTGCCATGGGAACCTAGGTGACAGCTTCCTCTGCAGACCTGGCCAATTTGAATAGCAGGATTAGACACCTCTAGGAGCATTAATAACATCTATAGTTGTACGAGTACACATACAAAAATGGTATGGAAGCCAGGGCAAATAAATGAAGAAACAAAAGGGTCAAGTTCAGTAACGCGGCAGAGCATAGAATCCAAAGGTCACTTGGCTTAAGATTTTATTACTCTTACAAAGTAATCGTTCCAGTAACTTGTTGCTGTTGTTCCAATACTGTTAAACAAGTAATAAAATATCAACAGTTGGACTTTGGATTACGCTCTTTGTGGGGAGTTGGGAAACAATTCTATTTTTCAAAAGACTCTTCATTACCTGGAATGGGCATGTGTATGAGAGAGTTCTGCATTGCTATAGCATCTTTTAATTTCCGCACTATTTCTAAGAGCTATTAAAGTGCTGTGCTTTATCAACGATTATACTGCACTCATCGTTAATGGTGTTAGGGAGCCATACAGCACAGTTTTGAGGCAGGTAAAGGACTCACAGAACAGTTAAATGATTTGGACAAGGGCTCCCTATGAGTCAGTGACTGAGCTGGGAGAGCAGCCAGGTCTCATGTTTCCCAGGATGTTACGTAGGGAAAAAACTGGCTTCCTAAAATGATGGAATAATATTTTCTTCATGGAGGGAACACAAGCTGTAATCAAACCTTAACTGTTGTGCTTGTTACCAGTGAATGGTAGAACCTTCTTCTCTCTCCATATTTTCTCTGCTCTACCTAAACTTTTCTCTTCACTCATTCTTAATTTTATCTTTTCTCTATCTTGTGTGCTACGCTTCCGAAATTATTTTTGCCACATGCCTTCAAACCTGAAGAACAAACCTATTCTATGAGGTAGTACCTTACACCACTACCCTGACTTAAGGACTTAAAACCTTGTACTCTGCATGGCGCATAGGTCATCTACAAGTCTCCTCCAGTTCACTCTGTCTCGAGACAAAACTTCTAGCTGGCTGCAGGCATACCCCAGTTGTTGTCCTTCAGTCTCAGTAGGCCTTCTTCACATTGTCCGAGGTCTTCCTCTTTTGCATGTTCCTTGAGGGCTCCATGTGATGAGAGTTTGACGGACTATGCTGGACGATGGCTTTCTGTGAGTGTGTCCCAGACTTCCCAACTTTCTTCTCTTGATTTGAACATCAAGTGGTTCTTGTCCTGCTCTGTTCTAAAGCTCCTCATTTGTGACATAGTCTTGCCATTTGATGTGAAGGATGTACCTCTGGCACCTGTTTATGAATGTCTGTAGCTTGTGATTTGAAGACTTTTTAGTATACCGGGTCTCGCTTCCATACAAGACCACACACTTTTCACATTTGTGATGAAGAGCCCACTGTAGTATTTCATTGTTCAAGGAAGTATTTGTTGTAGAGCTTTTTCTGGCACTCGGGCAACAGGGAACCAGGCTTCCAGCCCATCCTGTAACAGTCCATTTCTTTTTTTGGGGGGGGGTCCACCTTTATGTAGGTATGTTACACTTACCAGTGACATGTTTAAATGTTACTTGCATCTGGAATTCATGGTGAGCTGCAGTGTTTGTGAACACAAAATTGCATCTAGACAAATGGATGCTGCCATTGACAGTCTGGCCTTGATGTTAAGCTTTTTAGCAAGGAGAGTGACTTGCCCTTCACCATGGACAAGCACTAGACACATGACTTCATCTTCACAAACACCCAAATGATATCCTGATTTCAAGTGCTTTAAATTTTTGTGTTAATCATTTCTAGTAAGTTATCTGAAAACTAATTTCCCCAGGTGCCTATGCATGGGGCAATAACAGCCATCTCATTGCTGGCTCTAGCCCACGTATACATAATAAGCTGTTGTGTTTACTTAGGCAATTCTGTTCTATCACTTTTAATAACCGAATGTTTGTCTCCCAGCTGTTCAGATAGGCTATTACTGATATTAAATATAACTGGCAGTATTGTCTTTCATCTTTTATCGTTCACGTTCTGTGCTAGAACATGTTAGGATGAGAAGTAATGGCTGATTTGCAGTTGTGCCCACTGCTGTCACAACATCCAGCTGTACATCACTAAGAGCGTCTGTGGCAGCTGGTGTCACCCACATCATCAGTGTAATATGTCTTGATGCTTTTTTTTTTTTTTTTCTCTGCTTTCATCTTTGAAAGAAGAAGGGCTTGTTCCATCAGCAGTTTGACAGCATAGCCAGTAAACTAACGTCAGGCGAGTGACTCTTTCTGCTTTAATTTTCCTGTGCTAGCTTTGGCTCAGGTAGGTGGGCACTGTGGACAGGTCACGTCAAGGGAAAGACAGTGGGCAAAGGCTACTGTTGCTCAGCATCCAGGGGGGCTGATGCACTTGCTGGGCCCCGGGGCATGATGGGAGCGGGTCCTCTCTGTGTGCTCCCAGAAGGGATGGGGCCTTGGACAGAAGGGGCAGGGCTGGGGCAGCCAGCCTTCAGCACTGCCCAGAAGGTGCCATTGCCCCTCCCTCCAGGAGCCCTCGGTGCCACCTGGAGCTAACTGCATAACATGCTGGGAGCAATTTAAGTGGCCCAGGGATCCTGCCGCTGCTGCTGCAGTAGTGGCGGCAGCAGTTAGGAGCCCCAGGCCCCAGTGAACTGCCCTCTTTGATCCTCCCCAATTAGTCTGGGCTTGTGTGCACCCAAAAAGTATTAGGTATTACCAACACTTACTTCCAGGATGGTCATTGGAAGGTCTTGTGATTACTGTAGGCAAGTACGTTTTCTCCTGTACCTACTGCATGCAACAAACCATGCTCGCTGGCCTTGTGGCCCTGTAGGAAGTCCTCTGCAGCCTTGCTCACCTGGCATCACGCTTTCATGGCCGGGAGAGTAAGGCCCATCCTGAGGCAGGAGCTGTTAAGCTATGGATGGCTTGCCCTGCAGGACTGGAGCTCATCCTCCTCTGAGTGGGGTAGTCTCTTTTCTACTGGGTCAGGGCTGTAGCCTTCCTCTGTACTGGTGCCTGGGTGTCTTGAGGCCCTTGGCTGTGCAGGGAGCCCCTGCAGCCCTGTTAGCATTGCCCCAAAGCTCACTTTCCACTTAAATGCTGCTACGCTTAAGAACGGAGATCTAAGAAGCCTGTGTGATGGACTGAGAAAGAAATAAGTCCTTCTATTGTGAAGATTGCCCTGCCTAAACCTCTTACTGGAGTCATCTTCACTGACTGAACCAAAGAGATGCCATGGTGGGTGGAACGCATTACAAATTTCTTCCATGTGAAATCCTTGTTTCTGAAGCAGTGCTTAATGTGATACCCATGCTCTAGACAATCAAAGAGCTTGGTATAAGAAACTTTCTAAATGAGCTTTAGAAGACAACCACCTCCCTAGTACCCGGAAGTGGTATAGGAAAAGACAGTCTAGCTAACGTACTGAACAAAGGAGGCCAGCTTGTGCAAAAACATCTGCCCAGTGCCTGCTGGAGAAAAGGAGGGGATACTACAAGACATGAAGGATGCTGACCTCACAACACTGTGTGTAAAGACAAAGGATATTGGAATGACTTCAACTGCACAGGAATCTCTCTCCTTAAGCTTTTATACAATTGTTCTTAAGACTTCCTGGTCTTGTTGAACATGCATATGCAGCTGGTCAGTACAACTTCCATGATGGTGGATCAATTATTGACATGGTCTTCACATTAAGGGTGTTGCAAGAAAAGTGTCAAGAAGGGAAACCTCTTGATATGATTTGAGAATTGATTGTCCCCTAGTCTGATTCAACCCTTTCATGGGGGCATAAAAGCTGCAGTCCATTGGTGATCAGTTTGAGACCTTTGAAATGTGCTGTCGCATACAACAGGGTTGTGTTTTGGCATCAGCACTTTTTTTTTAATATGGTCTACTCAATGTTTTGTTATGCTTTCTCATCTAGCACCATGAATCAGATGGAACATTCAACATCCCTTTTCTAAGAGCAAAGTTGCACACTTACTGATATGAGAACTTTGCAATTATAACGGAGAGGAACTACTCACTTTTTGTTTGTTTGCGACAAACTTGGATTAATTATTAGCCTGAAGAGTAGTCAAACTATGATCTTCCAGAAGCTGTAATGGGTAATGCCAAACTAGAAGTTGTATACAAGTTCTGCTAACTGTGAGCAGCGACACTGCACATTTTAACTTATTTCTCATGTAAGAGAGGCCAATGGCCAAGCATATAGTGTGTGTGTGTGTGTGTGTGTGTGTGTGTGTGTGATATTACCTCAAAAAAGGCATCAAATATAGCTACCAGCACTGTCTCTGGAGACTGTCTTGGTGACAGCAATTTTGCAGCCAACTGAGATCTTGCTAGCCTCAGTTACCCATCACTGTATTAAGCTGATACAAAAACTTTCATTTAATTTCACACTGTCTTCAGATTTTTCAATGGGCAATTTTTTAAAAAACGTTTAAATAAGCATTTTTCATGAGATAATGTTGACTTTCATGAAACCATAATGTTTGAAGGTACGAGAGATTTACCTTTCCTTTTTCCTTTTCTTTTTTCTTTTCGTAACAGCATGGGTGCTTTTCCTTAAATCCAGTTCCCTAGTTGGGAGAGATTGGAAGCATTTTGAGGGTGTTGCAGTTGTGCTTTTTGACACTGATGGCTGTCCTCGGCCTAGCAAGTAAGGACACACTGTACATAAGAACATAAGAATGGCCATACTGGGTCAGACCAAAGGTCCATCCAGCCCAGCATCCCATCTGCCGACGGTGGCCAATGCCAGGTGCCCCAGAGAAGGAGAACAGAAGACAATGATCAAGTGATTTATCTCCTGCCATCCATCTCCTGCCCTTGTTCTGAAGGCTAGGGCACCATACTTTATCCCTGGCTAATAGCCATTTATGGACCTAACCTGCAGAAATTTATCAAGCTCTTTTTTAAACCCTAATAGAGTCCTGGCCTTCACAGCCTCCTCAGGCAAGGAGTTCCACAGGTTGACTGTGCGCTGTGTGAAGAAAAATTTCCTTTTATTAGTTTTGAACCTACTACCCATCAATTTCATTTGGTGTCCCCTAGTTCTTGTATTATGGGAAAAGGTAAATAATTTTTCTATATTCACTTTCTCCACACCATTCATGATTTTATATACCTCTATCATATCACCCCTCAATCGCCTCTTTTCCAAACTGAAAAGTCCCAGTCTCTCTAGCCTCTCCCCATATGGGACCCGTTCCAAGCCCCTAATCATCTTAGTCGCACTTTTCTGAACCTTTTCTAATGCCAATATATCTTTTTTGAGGTGAGGAGACCACATCTGCACGCAGTACTCAAGATGTGGGCGTACCATAGTTTTATATAGGGGAAGTATGATATCTTTTGTCTTATTATCGATCCCTTTTTTAATAATTCCTAACATCCTATTTGCCTTACTAACTGCCGCTGCACACTGCGTGGATGTCTTCAGAGAACTATCCACTATAACTCCAAGATCCCTTTCCTGATTTGTCGTAGCTAAATTTGACCCCATCATGTAGTATGTGTAATTTGGGTTATTTTTTCCAACATGCATTACCTTACACTTACCCACATTAAATTTCATTTGCCATTTTGCTGCCCAATCACTCAGTTTGCTGAGATCTTTTTGTAGTTCTTCACAATCTGTTTTTTGGTTTTGACTGTCCTGAACAACTTGGTGTCATCTGCAAACTTGGCCACCTCACTGCTTACCTCATTTTCTAGATCATTGATGAACAAGTTGAACAGGATCGGTCCCAGGATTGACCCCTGGGGAACACCACTAGTTACCCTCCTCCATTGTGAAAATTTACCATTTATTCCCACCCTTTGTTTTCTGTCTTTTAACCAATTCCCGATCCATGAAAGGATCTTTCCTCCTATCCCATGACCACCTAATTTACATAAAAGCCTTTGGTGTGGGACCGTGTCAAAGGCTTTCTGGAAATCTAGGTATATTATGTCCACTGGGTGCCCCTTGTCCGCATGTTTATTAACCCCTTCAAAGAATTCTAATGGATTAGTTAGACACGACTTCCCTCTGCAGAAACCATGCTGACTTTTGCTCAACAATTCGTGCTCTTCTACGTGCCTTGCAATTTTATTCTTTACTAGTGTTTCTACTAATTTGCCTGGTACTGATGTTAAACTTATCGGTCTATAATTGCCAGGGTCTCCTCTAGAGCCTTTTTTAAATATTGGCGTTATATTGGCCGTCTTCCAGTCATTTGGTACCAAAGTGGATTTAAAGGGTAGGTTACAAACCACTGTTAATAACTCTGCAATTTCACATTTGAGTTCTTTCAGAACCCTTGGGTGAATACCGTCTGGTCCTGGAGACTTGTTACTATTCAGCTTATCAATTAACTCCAAAACCTCCTCTAATGTCACTTCAATCTGAGTGAGTCCCTCAGATTTGTCACCTAAAAAGGCTGGCTCAGATTTAGGAACCTCTGTAACATCCTCAGCCGTGAAGACTGAAGCAAAGAAATCATTTAATCGCTCCGCAATGGCACTGTCTTCCTTGATCGCTCCTTTTATATCTTTATCGTCCAAGGGCCCCACTGCTTTTTTAGCAGGCTTCCTGCTTCTAATGTATTTAAAAAACATTTTACTATCGTTTTTTGAATTTTTGGCTAGCTGTTCCTCAAAATCTTTCTTGGCTTTTCTTATTACATTATGACACTTAATTTGGGAGTGTTTATGTTCCTTCCTATTTTCCTCACTAGGATTTGACTTCCACTTTTTAAAAGCTGCCCTTTTCTCTCTCACTGCCTTTTTAACATGGCTGTTTAGCCATGGTGGTTCTTTGTTAGGTCTCTTACTGTGTTTTTTTATTTGGGGTATACATTTAAGTTGGGCCTCTAGTATGGTGTCTTTAAACAGTTTCCATGCAGCTTCCAGGGATTTTAGTTTAATTACTCTACCTTTTAGTTTCTGTTTAACTAGCTTCCTCATTTTAGTGTAATTCCCCTTTTTGAAATTAAATGCCAGAGTGTTTGACCGCTGCGGTGTTCTTCCCAACACAGGAATATTAAAAGTTATTATATTGTGGTCACTATTTCCAAGCGGTCCAGTAACAGTTACCTCTTGGACCAGATCCTGCGTTCCAGTCAAGACTAGATCGAGAATTGACTCTCCCCTTGTGGGTTCCTGTACTAGCTGCTCCAAGAAGCACTCATTTAAGGCATCAAGAAATTTAATCTCTGACTCCCGTCCTGAGGTGACATGCACCCAGTCAATATGGGGATAATTGAAATCTCCTATTATTACTGTGTTTTTTATTTTGGTAGCCTCTCTAATCTCCCTTAACATTTCAGCATCACTATCACTGTCCTGGTTAGGTGGTCGGTAATATATTCCTAATGCCATATTCATATTAGAGGAATGAATTGTTATCCATAATGATTCTATGGAACATTTTGATTCCTTTAGGATTTTTGCTTCATTTGATTCTATATTATCCTTCACATATAGTACCATTCCGTCACCCGCACGACCTGTTCTGTCTTTCCGATATAATTTACATCCCGGTATGATAGTGTCCCACTGATTGTCCTCATTCCACCATGTTTCTGAGATGCCTATTATGTCAACTTCCTCCTTTTGATATGAGGTACTCCAGTTCACCCATCTTATTAGACAGACTCCTAGCATTTGTGTAAAAGCACGTTAAAAAACTACCACTATTTATATGTCTGCCTTTCACAGACGTGTTGGATTTTTTTATATGAGATTGTTTCACATCTGATCTTGCCCATATATTATTTCCCACGTTCCCTATCTGACTAACTTCTAGGGAATCCCTATCTATGGAGCCTCATGTAAGAGAAGTCTCCGTCCGATCCAGGTGCTCCCCCGCACCAATCGACTTTCCCCCACCTCTTAGTTTAAAAACTGCTCTATGACCTTTTTAATGTTTAATGCCAGCAGTCTGGATCCACCTTGATTTAGGTGGAGCCCATCATTCCTGTATAGGCTCCCCCTACCCCAAAAGTGTCCCCAGTTCCTAATAAATCTAAACCCCTCTTCCCTACACCATCGTCTCATCCACGCATTGAGACTCTGAAGTTCTGCCTGTCTATCTGGCCCTGCGCGTGGAACTGGAAGCATTTCAGAGAATGCCACCATAGATGTTCTGGATTTCAGTCTCTTTCCTAATAACCTAAATTTGGCCTCCAGAACATCTCTTCTACCCTTCCCTATGTCATTGGTACCAACATGTACCACGACCACCGGCTCCTCCCCAGCACTGCCCATAAGTCTGTCTAGATGCCTCGAGAGATCCGCAACCTTCGCACCAGGCAGGCAAGTCACCATACGGTTCTCCCGGTCATCACAAATCCAACTATCTATATTTCTAATGATCGAATCCCCCACTACTAAAACCTGCTTCTTCCTAACAGCTGGTGCTCCCTCCCCCGGAGAAGTATCCTCGGCACGAGAGGATACAATAGCACCCTCTGGAAGGAGGGTCCCAACTATGGGATGGTTTCCCTCTGCTCCCATTGACTGCTCTCCTTCCCTGAGCCTTTCATCCTCTGTAACAGCATCAGGACTGTCAGATTGGAGGTGGGACAGCCCTATTATGTCCCGGAAAGTCTCATCAACAAACACCTCTGCCTTCCTTAGCTCCTCCAGTTCAGCCACCCTGGCCTCCAAAGCACGTACTCGGTCTCTGAAGGCCAGGAGCTCCTTGCATCGAGCGCACACATAGTCTAATTAGTAAATGCTACAATCATGCTTTTTCCTAAAATACCAAATTGTACTACTGTCAAAGTCCCTCGCCCAGGAAAGGAATAAATGAAAGGTGGTGTTAGTGATGCAAATTTCCAGAGAAGCCCTAGGGAAAGCACAGGTCATGATTCACTTGGGTTTCCCCATGACTGCAATGCAAAAAATATGAATAAACCAAATGCAGGAACTTCTTGTTCTCACTGTGATGCAAAATGGTTTAACTTTGCAATTTGCTGTGTACAGCAGTCTTGTATGGCTCAGATGCCAAGTCTGTTTACTCTGATTCGCATAGTACCAACATAGTAAATACTGTATCTCTCATATCAAGCGTCCCAGGTGTGGATGATGCAGCCACACCCACCCCTCCCAAAGAAGTGCAAGAAAATGCATCCCAGATGGAAATGATCTAGAACGTTTTATTTATTTATTTATTTATTTATTTATTTAAAAGCGACCTGGGGAATGGTCTCCTCCTTTTTATCTCTTTCTGGAGCCTGAAAGGTGTCTTTTTTAATTTTTTTAAAAATTCTTTGCTGTATGTGTGTGTAACCTGATAGAGATGGGCAGAATTGTGAAACCCAATGTTTCAAAAATAACAAAATTTACAAGCCAAACAGCTAATAAAAGTGAGGACCTTTTTTTTGCCTTCTGATTCTGGAATTTGTCAGGTTCACGTTTTCAAGGCTTTAATTTTTCAGAAATTATGAAAACTAGATTTTTTTTTTTTAAAAATCGGAAGTGGAGATTTTAAAATAACCTGATGTCAGCAGCTGGATCTTTCACCAAACAATGTAAGAACTGTAATAAAACAGAGAAAATTCTTAAAGGTGTATCAGGGATATCAAGCCCACCTTGCCAAATTCTGCTCAAAGACTTCTTGGAGACTTGAGACCAATGCTGAGCTTTCCCAGAGCATTGCGGGGTGTGTGTGGGTGTGTGTGTGTGTGTGTGTGAGAAGAAAGGAAATACAGTTTACTAAGTACAGATATATATTTTCTCTGGCTCTAAGTTAAATAGTAAAAAAATAAGATGTTACAGAGCCTCAGTTAATATCACCTTTCTTCTCAATTGATCAGGTTTCACTTGCATTTATGTTTTTTTGATACCTACTAATTCTCCAGTCACACAGAATTTTTCAGGGAAAAGTGGGGAGACTAGAGCTGAATTTCTAAAAAGAAAAAGAAAATAAGAGCAAAGCTCCTTTTTTGGAAGGAAAAGCACCTTCCCAGTCACCCTTCATAGAAAAGCAAAAAAGGGATATAAACCTACATTATTTGCCTCCAGGCGGATGATTTTTAGCATGTAGTAATTTGATAGAAATATACTGTTTCAGAATAGTCACCTTATTATTAATAATCACAGTCCATTTATATTACTGTAGTGCCTAGGACAGGGGTCAACAACCCCGGTGCAGGTGCCAAGCATGGAACATGAGCTAATTTTCATTGGCATACGAGGAACTCAGTCCTGCCCCTCCTTACCCATGCAGCTGGGAGCTTGCTCAAAGTCACGCTACTTGTTCGTTAAACAGACCAGCTAATGCTACCAACCAGCGCCTAAATGGTAAAGCTCTGAATCTTTTTATTAAAGCTTTTGTAAGTAGTATCACCGCACTTGGACAGTACATTGAGGTCAAATTTCAGCCCTCTGCCTCAGATGGGATACCGACCCTGGCCTAGGACCTAATCTCATGGACAAGGACCCTGTCATGGTAGATATTGTACATACACTAAACAGTTCCTGCTCCAAAACGCAGACAGTGACTAAAACTTGATACTTCAGAAGAAGGCATATACTTCACAATAGCTGAGCTTCCCAAGACAGGTCGAACCTCTCTAATCCGGAACTCTTATCCAGGAACATCTGTAATCCAGCATGATTTTAGTTAGCTGGACAACCACTTACCATGGGTGTGACCAAAGTTTCCCTTGGCCCCATAAAGTTTGTTTTCAGCCACCAGTCCTGGCTCTCAGTGTTCTGTGCTGTTATTTAGCTGTAGTTTACCCCTACATGTCTTCTATGAGCCCAGTAAGCAGTGGACCTGTGGTCACTATTGTCTAGCAGCATTACCAACATGTAGTCTGGCAAATTCTTTATTTGGCGCTGGTCAGGTCCTGAGGGTGCCACATTAGAGAGGTTCAACTATCCATGCAGGGACAAGGTGATGAGAGAACTTTTTTTCCCAAGCCCCTGAGAAAATAATTGGTTGATGTCCCTAGTTGGAGAACTTAGCTAGATGGTGTCAACAAATTTTTTGGTCACAAATATCTCCATTGCTATTAGTGCTGCGTGAGGTGAAAATGTAGGGCTAACCTGGGTGACCCCATCTAAAGAGAATGGGTTTTGGTACTGTGTATGGGAAGCTGGGCAAATGGAAAAGTGTATTTTTAAAATGGATTTCCTTTCATATGAATTGATCGTTCCCATGCCTTTGGGTAACGTATATGCAAGGAAGTGGTCCCAACACAAAGGCGACTTAAAATGAATGGGTCCTTGTATGCAGAGGTGAAAGTAAGCTGGTGCACAGCTCTGGAAAGAGCTGGCTGAGCTGTGGCATAAGCCAGCAGGTAGCTATGTAAAGAGCTGGCAGAGTCATAGGCTGTGACAGGACAGTACCTGTAAGAAACGTTAAGTTCCTTTCACCCCTGCTATCGTGATATAACATCTTGACATTCACCTCCGAAGATGTTAGATCATTAAAGTACGTGAGACATGATGTAATGACTAGGGCCCTGGATGGAGACGTGGCAGACTTGAGTCATTTCTCTGCTCTGCCTATGATCTTAGGGAAGTCACTTCTTTTGGTTTCCACCTGCACCCCCGCTTTTGTCTGTCCCATCTACTTAGACTGTGAGGTTTTTGGGGCTGGAGCAATTTCTTATTGCTGTGCCGAGCACAATGTGGCAGCAGCCTTGCTTTTACCCTGTCAGTGCTACTGCAACATCCAAATAGCAAAGAGGTAAATTTCTTGCTCTCTGCTCCAGAGAGTGCAGTTTAACTGGGTTAGTCAGTGTGCAGAGGTACTTGCGCATGCCATGCTGATGACTGCTGTCAAAGTTTCCATTTCTGAGCAGCGTCTGCTTCTTGCTTATTTGGCAGCTTGTGAAGGGGTACGTTTATTTCTAGGTTGCACTCGGCAAAAATGACTCAAGATTCTCAGATGTGTCGGTGGAAATAACTTTAAAAACAAGGAAATTGCCTTTTAATTACTATTCGTACCAACACCCTCCCCTTCCCATTATAAGCACAGGAGCCGACAGGATTTCTTTTCTGTTGTCCTTGATTTTACTAATTTTTGAAAGTGTCTTTGAAGGAAATGTACCTTTCCAGCTGTCGCCCTGGTTTTTAATTAATCTTCTGATCTGCTGCAGAGAATTCAATAATCGATTTCCGTCACTGAAGAAATGATAGAATAATATCTGTGCTCTTGACATCTGACACCACTTCTCACTACTCTGCCACATCCTCTGTAACTATGGCTTTGCCTTCTTCCCAGTCGTTTCTTATGACTGCAGCCCTCCAAGTGTTCTAAACCAATTGTCCTCTCTTGAATCCTTCCGTAATGGGGCGATCTACCTTGAAAACAGACACTGGAGGAAAATAAAGCACCATAGGGTCCCATTTTTGGTGCCCTTTTGTTGGGTCAGATGTGCTCTATTTAAAATGAGAAGTTTTCTCACACTGTCAGCTCTACAAAGTCTTCCTGAGCCCTGAGACTCAAGTGAGCTGGGAATCAGAGGACCCTGACAGGATTTGCATGGAGACATCTGAGCAAGTGGTGGATTACCCTATGAGCTGACAGGGCCTATGCCAAGGGGTCCTGGTCTTTTTTAAGACCCTTGTAGGGGCACCAGCACTCTGGACCTGGCCCCTGCTCCTCCCAGCCTCTTGATTCTGTTCCTCTACACTGTTCCTCCTCTTCTCCATGAGGCCCTGGACAGGCCAGAAGATGAACCTGTGGGAGGGGGCATGAATTCTATCCACCCTCCACTGTGCGGAGGTAGGTGTGCTGCTCACTCAGTCCTGGCTGGAGCTGGCCCACGTGCTCAGTCTTCCCTGTGCAGGGTTGGCTTGAGCCCTGACAAATGCAGCTCTTCCTTCTCCCCCTGCCCGAGCCCTCTTTCTGCAAAACTGGGGATGGTCTTGGGGGAAGGGGAGGAGCAGGGGGGAGGGCCCCATGGTGGGAAGGAAGGGGGGCGGGGGGGGGCTCAAATGTTCTTTGTGCCCAGGTCCCAATAAATCTTAACCCACCTCTACATCTGATGAGAAATCCTGAAACGATTCTGCTGGTGATGCTCAAGTACGTATGGGGCAGTGGTCCCTGCAAGCTGAGTGCTTGTGCAGCTGCCCAGCAGAGATTCAGGTGCTGCCCAGCTGATTAGCAGACTGACCATAGCCACCCACTGCTGGCAGCGTGTGTTTGTATTGGTGGTGTTGACCTACATGTGCCTGAGTACCTACAACAAAACTTCTGCCCATGAATGTTAAAAATAAGAGGGAACCCTGGTGTGGACTCGGCTCCCTTCCTGTGACCTGTGCTGGCGCTACAAGGCTAAGAGATGTAAAAAGCAGTAAATGCCTGTCCCAGTCACTAGAATCAGCAGCTACTCTCCGATTAACCTGAGGGAGCACAGTGGCTGAGTGAGAAGGCGCCTTTCCTATCATCGCCATTGAGAGGACAATAGAAATTTAATCCCCATTTCTGGCCAAAATTGCTCTAATCATGAGCTATGTCACTATTCCTCCTGCTTTGCAACCTATTGTATGCGAGGAGCTGGGAGCCTGTAGAGCTCTGTGCCATTGTTGATGAAAACTAAAGGATTATTTGTTTTAGGGAAGGGGTTGGGGAAGTGATTCATAGCTCTTCCCTAGAGGAGGACTGTTGCTCTGGGGATCCCTGATATTTTTGTCCCCATATCTACAAGTTCTTGTTCAGTATAGCATAGGGCAGTGATGGGCAAACTGCTGCCCATGGGCTGCACACAGCTCACTGGGGCTCCACCCCCTGCCTGGCTCCCTTCCCTGTGCACCTCTCATGCTCCTGGAGGACTGGAGCCCCACGTCTCTTACACCTCCCACTCCCTCCCAGCACTTTCAGAGGCTCCACAAATCACCACATTCACATTCTGTCCTCACTCCTCCACCTCCCTCCCAGAGCTGGAATGCTGCCAATTGGCTATTTGTGGCATTCTAGGCCTGTAAGGGAGGACAAGGAACAGGGACAAAATGTGAATAAGGTGATTCATATGCTCTGAAAGTGCTGGGATGGAATGCAAGGAGCAGGTAAGTGTGGGACTCCCAGCGACCCAATGCTTGAGAGGCACATGAGAGAGTGTAGGCAGACATGGGAGCCATGGGATTGCAGGAGGAAAGCCAGCGGGCCATGGGATGCTGCAGCCTGCTGAGGTGAAGAAAGGCCACTCATGCAGCCCACCCACTGTTTGTGGTTGCCTATCCCTGGTATTGGGAGCTGGGTTGTCTTAATGAGTGCAACAGGGGTTTTGGAACAGGTCCTGGAGAACAACTCCTCACTGTGCTCTGAAAACAGTGTATAATGAAATATCCAATCTGAGTGTCTATGGACACACACACACACCCCCCCCCCTGATTTTGTGTGTGTGAGTAAAAGCCTTCGGCTTGGTCAGCATTATTTCCTGTCCTCTTTCCCTCTCTTCCAAAAGGCTGCTGCCAGGTAAGGTCCTCCAAACAATGTGTCAGAAATAACAAGCCTATCAAAAATGACTAAGCATATTATTATTATAGCAAACTTGGCTCTGCCAGTAAATCTGTTTCATGGTTTCGTTTGCTGCCTTGAAATAGCATGGGAAGAAAACAAAGATCTGAGTAACTGGGCTGATTCATGGTTGAATCATAAATCAGGTGTGGAAGAATGGCCTTAAAGTTTGTTGAACAATGCTTGTCAGGGTTTTTTTTTTTCCAGTCTTGATTCCCAAGATTTTGCTAAAAGAATGTCCTGAAGGACCTGTGAGATTCCATGAGGCTTCATTCAGAGATCCATTTTTCCCAGCTTTTTGGCAGAGAGAAGATGGGTTAACCCAACAGTTTGAAAGCTTTCTGGTAGAAACCTGTTAAAACTGAACAAATGATGGCAAAATCTTTTTTTGGAAGTCTCTCTCTCTGGATCCTGGTGATCAGAACCCCTTTCCATTCACTTGTGGGTAGAGGAAGCTACAGAGCAGGATTCTATCTCATCAGCACCCCCATTTCTCCTTCCCCTAATCTCTGGTCTGTTGGAGGAGCTGTTGGATTTCTGTGTCCATCATAAAGAAGCAAGGAAAGAACATGATTGTTCCCATCCCAGCATTTTATAGTTCATCCAATAACATCTGTTTGGAAGCCGATAATCAATGGCAAATGTTAGCAGTTGTAGCTTTTTGCTCACTCAGCGAAGTTCTAACACAGGAGTAAAATACTAAGCTCTGTCTTCCCTAATGCCTAGCCTACATTTAAAAGCTTTAGTAGTAGAACTATTTTGGCTGGGAGGGTGTGTGTGTGGGTTACTGAGACACTTGTATTGGTACAAGCCTGAGTGTAGATGATGATATAGTGGTATAAGGTGACTTGTACTGATCTAGTTACAGTATTCTTCATTTCATGGGGGACAGTTGTATTTGGTGTAGAGACCCTTTATAAGTAGGAGTGCCCACATTGGCTTGTACCACTGTAGCTATACCAGTACGGCTATAGAACAGTAAAACCTAGTAGTGCAGGCCAGGAACTGATGCGTGGAGACGGACGAGAACCTTGCTTGTTATTGTTAAAATGGTGGAAGAACTGATCAAAGATTATAGATTTGGTCCCAATAAAATAGCTAAAAAGTACAGTCTGCTAGAGGACTCTCTGGACTTTCTTTGCTCCTTCTAGCTATTGTTAGAGGTGGAATAGTGACAAATAGCAGCTGGGAGGGAAGGGGAATTTTGCTAGGAAGGAAGGATTCAGTGAATGTTTGGGACTTGGAGAGAAAGCAGCAAGGAGGGAGGCCAACAAAAAGCTGGTAGGCACAGATAGGGAAGGATTATATCTGGCCCTATATTTTATACAGACAGTCACACATTTGCAAAGTCTTCAATTTTTTCCCCATGTTATGTACAAACGTACAGAGGGTTTCTTTTTTTTTTTCTGGCTAGTTTCAAGTGTACCAGTCTGCCTTTGCATGGTGAAGTACCACATTTTCCTATTTATAGAGAGCACAGGTCCTGCCAGAAACTTTTTACAATACTCGATGACTGACTTGGACAGTTTAACACTGATCTGCAACCTGCAGTTTTGGAAATTCCAGATTAGATGGTCATGCAGGAAGCAAGTGTTGGTAAGGTGGGAGACCTGGAAATGGAACACTACCAGCTGAAGCCTCTGCTTATCTGTGTCTGGAGAGCTCAGTTACTATGATGTCATGACAAAGGCAAGAACTAAACAGTCACCACTCGTAATTCAGAATTCACTGGCTAGTGGAATGTGACATGCTGTAAGTGCAAATGGAAGTGAATCAAGCCTGTAAGCTGAGAGAACTCAATTACCTATCTCAGCTACCTCCGCATTGCAAAGACAGCTTCCCTATCTCTGATACTTTCAGTCATCTCAGGCAGGACACTTGGTATTTTGCTTGCCTCCTTCCCATCCGTCGCCTCTCCCCTTTCAGTCCTATGAATCTGATAGGTTTTTTTTTTTCAGGTTTTTATTTTAATTTTTTTTTAATCTCTGTGTTTACAAAACTGTCAGTGCTGTACCAGAAATGGCATACCTCCAGATCTGAAGGAGTGGGCCTGCCCCACGAAGCTCATTGCCTAATAAAGTATTTTGTTAGTCTTGAAAGGGCTACAGGACTGCCTGTTTTGTTACTAGCCTAGAGTGAGTCAGAAACTTTGTTTTTTCTACCTTCCTCTGAAACATGTGTTGCAGGCTGCCATTTAGAGTCTGTTGAGGACCGATTGGCTGATTGGGTGTAGTGATTTCTCTTTCCCGAATAACAAGACTAAAGTGAGGCCTCTAGTACTTGCAACAAAATAATGAATAACAATTTTATTGGCCAGTGGTGGGATAGGTTGTTAGGGATGAGCTCTGGGCCTAGGGGACCAACAAAGCATCAGGCTCAACCATCACAATGTCTAGACTGGGTCTGCCACCTGTGGCGCCAGAGTTGCCTGCACCTCTTTAAAGGCTTCTTTGTGGCTCCCAACACTATAATTACAAAGTAAAAATACCTTCCTGACTCTCTTCGATAAACGGTGAATGTCTAAAAGCCCAACACTGAACAACTCCTACCTAGATAGCAAACAGTATGTGATCTTGAAATGCTGCGTAACTCCCCCTTTAATATGCGCAGTGCGTTGTGCGATATGATACTGTGTCTGTGATCTATGTTTTGATCATGTTGCTAATAAAGTCTTGATTTTGAAAAGGAAGCTTTTGGCATTCCTGCTGTGAAGGGCAACATATATTTTTAGAAAGAAAATTGAAATTAAATATGAGGTAAAATTGGCAGAATTGAAGTGGGTTTGGGAGTGAAAATCAGGAAGACAGTGGTACAGACACACATGTAAAGTGTGAGGAAATAGAATATGGAAACGGTTTGTGAACGTCCTGCAGTAAACATGTATGGCCTCACAAATCAGTGTGTGCGCGCTGTTCTTAAAATAGGGGTTACAAAAGTATGATTTAATGTTGTTTATTAAGGACCATCTTGTATTTACATGCATTGCAGCTTTTGAATTCTTTTTTTAATTGAATTTAAAAAAATGGTGGTTCTTGCTCTTCTGTTTGCTGACCGTGGTCTAGACAATCACACTGCTTTGGTGAACTTGGCCTTAATAGGGATCCATGTATGTGGTAGCAGAACGCAGTGAGAAATGACAGATTAGAGAAGTTCAAAGAATACCTTTTAATGTTTCTAAAAATCTTCTGTCTCCTCACTGCTCCTTTTTTTCACTCCCACCTTCTGTAGAACAGATGTTAAGTTTTGAATAAAAAAAAAAAACCAAATGCTCCTAACCAACTTTAAATATGTCTGTTACATGGGTAATTGTATCTTTTGGAAAATGTTATCCTTCTTTGCCTTTTACAAAGGACACCATTGGATATTTTGTTGGTACTTTTTAATGTTTTTTTCTGTCTCCCACCCTTGTTAATTTTTTTTTTAGTCTAAACTGTTGCTCATTCTTTACTTTTTAATTTATTTTTGGGAATTTTGCCTTGTATGTCACTTCCCTTTCCAAGAGTTCCCCGACTTTCCCCTTCAGCAGCCCCTCCAGGAAATTCATTCCCAAATGACAAAAGGACCACCACAGACTATTGGTGTGAAAAATGATGTTGCCCAGAATGACCTTAACCTTAAATAGAGACCAATCAGAGAAAAGACAAAAGTAAAATCATCAGGAGACAGCAGTGAGGGGTGTCCCTTGTCTCCCCGGTAATCTGAACAAGAAATGGCTTCTTGTCTGTGTGGGGACAAAGGGTCTTGGGAGACTCCGAGCTGCAATACGCAGAACTATGCAACAGAGTCATATGTAGGAAAAGATAAGACCAGTGGTTTTTTTTTTCATGCTGGTACTTGCCCATACTGAGTACTGGCACCTCAGTAGTCCCAGTCATGAGATTAGCTTGGAGTGGGTGGGTAGAGGGCAAGGGAGCCAGCTGTGTGCCTGTATGCAAGCTCCTTTTTTTTTTTTTTAAAGGCAGTCGATAAGGTGATGAGATCTTGACTATTTAAAATCCATGTCTCTGAGCACCTCTCCTGTGAACATACTTTCAAAAAAAGTCTTCTCTTGTTTCGAAGTGTTAGGAAATGCCTGTTTTAATATCTTCTGTTGGGAGATGATGGTTGACACTTGCTAGGGTTGGATTTGATTACCTAATACCGTGAGTCTCTCCCATTTTCCTGTACAGTGCTGTGCTTCATCTCCTTACCAGCTCAGTTTCAATCCAACAGTTTTAGTCTTCTCCTTGAATATATAGTCCCTTTGCTGTTCTGATAGCTGTAGTCCTCTAATTACATGCCTTGGCCTTTCTTTCCCAAGGTTAAACAGCGATCGTAAGGGGCCACTACGCTGGCTGGAGAATATTGCTGTAGAGCGTTCTAGCCACACTCACTGCAGCGTTTTGTGCTGGTTCTCTGCTGTAAAGGGGCTAGGGTGCTGAGTGCCCTAACCATCTATGGATTATAACTGGACATTTGGACATGCTGTACCTCATAGGACCGTGCACGGAGGTTGGTTGGAGGCAGAGTTGAAATAATGGCGGCAAATCTCCTGGTGTGGGAATAGGCCTTGTGAGCTTTTGGACATCTTTGCACTGATGCAAACTTGAGGAAGCATTGAACCTTTCTTCTACCTGTATTGTACAGGTCAGAGATCTGGGCCCTCCGACAGGTAGTCTGTAAGTGGCTGGAGGTGTTTCACATACATTGTCAGGGCCAGATCTTGAGCATAAAGTTGTTCTGACTTTGTTTGAGATGCCATGGTCTTGCAGATCTGGTCTTCTCCCAGTTGCCCATTAAATTCAGCAGTGAGTGGCATTGTGTGTGTAGGCCATGACATAGGACATGACAGCTGGAATATTGTGTCCAGTTCTGGGCACCCCAATTCAAGAAAGATGTGGAGAAATTAGAGAAGGTCCAGAGAAGAGCAACTAGAATGATAAAAGGTCTGGAGAACATGACTTATGAAGAAGGGCTGAAAGAATTGGGCTTGTTTAGCTTGGAAAAAAGAAGATTGGGGGGGACATGATAGCGGTTTTCAGATATCTTAAAGGGTGTCATAAGAAGGAGGGAGAAAACTTGTTCTTCTTGGCCTCTGAGGAGAGAACAAGAGGCAATGGACTTAAGCTGCAGCAAGGGAAGTTTAGGTTGGACATTAGGAAAAAGTTCCTAACTGTCAGGGTGGTCAAGTACTGGAATAAGTTGCCAAGGGAGGTTGTGGAATCTCCCTCGCTGGAGATATTTAAGAACAGATTAGATAGATGTCTATCAGGGATGGTGTAGATAGTGGTCTGTCCTGCTGTCGGGGCAGGGGACTGGACTCGATGGCCTGTCGAGGCCCCTTCCGGTCCTAGTGTTCTATGATTCTATAAGGATGGACAAAAATACCCTCAGCACACCAGACTTTCTAAGCCTACGTCAAGGTATGAAGGGGTACATGGCCTGACTCTTTCTGGCTCCCCTGTTAGGTTGCCCTAGAGATGCATAGATTTTCAGGATTGAGCTGGATCTGGGCATGTCCGCGTGTGACACCCTCACTTGTAATCTGGCTGGCTAGTGAGATGTCCTTAGGAAAGCATGTGAGTTAGTCAGTCCTGCTGACGGGGGAGGGGACAGGTGTGTCAAAGGAGGCAGTTGCTCTGGGGCCTTTCAAGGGGGCTGGAGCTCCAGCTGCCACTCTTACTTTGGGCTCCAGACCCCTTAGAAGTGCTGGTAGTGCAGCTGTGGGGAGCTCACAACCCTGGTCCTGGTAGTGCTAAGGGCAACTGCCATTAGCTCCACCCCTCCTACCATTGGCCCTGCCCTTTCTGTGCCATGGAAACGGACTCCCCTCCCGCTTTGCCCCGGGGCCCATGGAGGCTGTCAGTCCTGCTTGAGTTGGACTATATGGTATAGACGAGACTATATATTTATTTTGGTAGGCTAGACTCTCTAGATTTTACTCCTAATAAGTGGCTAAGTGAATTTATATTCTGAATTTCCCAGAGCTCTTGTGACATGAGAAGAACACAGAAAATACCCTGTAAGAAGGCAATAATGCAATCTATATTTTACTTCTCTTTAAAACTTTTAGCTGTAACATTACAGTATTGTATATGCTCTTAGAATTTGTCTATTTCTCTCCCTCCCCTCCCAAACAAACATCATATAACTGGCATGAAAACTGGCTGGTTGGTCACAGCTTCTCATTGGGGTAGCTGCTGTGGCTTTGCAGATGACTGGATCTGAATGTTTTGCCAGGCTATAACTGAGTGATGGCCAGGCAACAAAAACAAACAGACCTTCTTGGAAGAATGAATTATAATGCAGAGGAGAGAGTAACTGGAAAACAGATTGAGCCATACGAATTGCTGATACAGTGCCATGGAAATGGAGTTCTATTATGAATGAGGCTGGCTCACGGAAAACAACTGTGGATTATACCAAAGGACTTTGGAAATAAAATCTTCACAGTAGTAATGCAGTACTTCTGCTTTTTCTGGGAGGGAAGCTACGTGGTGTTTTTGATCTTTGAGCAGGAATGTTCCTTCCAGTCATGACACTCTTTCAGTGTTTTTCATGATGTTTAGTTTTTGGCAGCTTGTAGGGCTTTTATGTTTAAATTGGTAAGAGGCAGGTGGAAGATTCAGGATGATAATGACTATGGACCTGGTCCAAAGCACATTGAAGTTGGTGGGGGATTTTTCCATGTTGATTCTAATTTATTCATGAATTAGGCCCTTTTCAAAACTTTCCTTTAGATCGGTGCTACCTGAGCCTGATTCTCATCTTGTTCCCTATTCATGCCACTGTAACCATCTTGAACTCACTGATGGGGCCAGAAACAGGCCCTATTTGATTGAGTCTTATTAAATACTAGGATTGGAACATGAGAATTGCCAGATGGGATGAAACTCCTGGTCTATGTTGCCAGTGACTTGCCAAAGTATGGTCAGCATCAGATGCCCCCAACAAGATTCAAGAAACCACCTAGTACTCAGTACATAACAACTGGCCTAAACCCTGAAGTAAGAGGGTTAATATCTCTTCCAATATTTATTTCAGTTAACTATATGTGGAGCCTTAGTTTTCAGTTTTTATTTTTTAATTTTCCCCAGGAATTTATTGATGCTGTCTACTACAGCAATAAGAATAGGTGAATATTTACTGAAAAAAACTATATTAATAGATTTTCTGCCCATGAGAATAAACCCTGATCTTTACCCAGGGGACGGGGCAGGGAGAATATTTGGAAGATACTTGCTTTGGTGAATAGAATTGAAAATGGTTTGCTGCACAACTAAAACAGAACTAAAACCACAATGCCACCTAAGAATTTAAGAAAACAAATAATCTCTAATCCCCAAATAAAACTTCTCATTTCAATAAACAGTTTGCTTTTGTAGATTCAGAGCCATTAGCCTATAAATATTTACATTTAATAATGACCATCCCATTTGCATTTTTTAAAAACCCTTTGAATGCTTCCCTGTGTTCTGAAATATGTTCAGATTCAAATTTTAATTTGTTTCCATTTAGTGTTTAGTTCCATTTCCTTTAAACAGTCATCTACCAGTAGCTTGAAACATGTATGTGATGGGTGTGAGATTCATCGGTACAGTCAGATGCTTAGGCTCTTCAAAGCTTGAGTACGTGCATGTTTGTGCCTATCTTATCTAGTCTAATACACAAAATATAGCAGCTTTGTAATCCATGTATCTTATGTAATGTATTGTATTTTCCTAATACAGTAGACTCTTTCATATCTGGCATTCTATTATCCACAACTCTCAAATAACTGGCATTTTAATTATAAGTACATTTTAGCTACATTTTCCATGAGTACAGTATAGTGAAAGATAATACAACACATACAGTATAATTTTACAGTGTACAATACTACTGTTGTTGGTAAATAAAGTGTTCTGCATACATTTTTGTTTCTTAGTATCTAATCTTATTTATCTTTAGTGTTATGCATTGCTAGGTATACCTCTCTATTATCCAGAATATTTGAATATTGGCCACCTCCATTTCCTGGGACTGCTCGGTATGAAAGAGTTTACTGTAACAAACTATTTTTATATATTTGAATGATGAAAAATAGGATGAAAACGAGGAAATGCAGTTTTTGCAAAACCTTTTTCTTTTTTTTTTTTTTTTTAATAAGGAAAATTTGTCTTTGTTTTTGGTTTGATTGAATGAATCTCTTTGAAGCTCTCTACAGTCTTGGACTCAGATACATCCTGTGGCAATGGAATCCAGTGTACTAAAATGCTCAGTTTCTCGAGACCCTTTCTCATTCTACACTGCTTGTTTTGCATGTGTATGCTTCAGTAGCACCAGCAATGGTCTGGAAGATTCTTGATGGAGTTGAGTTTTGGACTATTCATTTTCTCGGTTGAGGGCCTCTTTTTTCATAAATACCTTTCACCACTTATGTAATCATGCATGCTTGTGCAAAGTGAGTATAAAACACTACCAGAGTGAAAGATCCTGCTGGTGCAAGTGGGCAGAGAACTTGGATTTGGTGACATTTTGCCTTTCATTTGCACACATGTACACAGCTTGCAATGGGCTAGAGACAATTCTATTTGTGGAGTAAGAGCTAACATTTCAAGTTTCAAATTGGACTAAAATTTCACCTTGTTTAGGTGTTTCTTTTAAAAAGAGTAATTTGGAAAAACTGGAATTCATTATGTGGTCTCCTAGCAGAAGGTTGACTGTCTGGTGAAATACAAAGCGGAACATTACATAATGCCCACTATGCCATGGCTGGATTGACTGGGACTATATAACCACATACGTCTTTCTGTCTCTGACTGCTAAGGTACTGTATCAAGTAGTTTGGCTTGGCTGTCCAATGTTGGCAATGAAGAGTTTGAGGCCATCCTTTCCTGTCTGGTGCAACTCAGGCTGCTAGAGGCTGGTGGCCTTGTTGAAAGGAAGTTAAGACCCAGGTTTTAAAGAAAATTCCCATTGGCAACCAGGTGTGGGACAAAAGCTATTAGAGGATTTTTGGGAAAGAGTTTTTTTCAAGATGAACCTGCCTAAGGAAGAGATCCATCCTTCGTAGTTACAAAGCTTGTACTCTGTGATAGCTGCTGCTTATGTACAGAGAAGAGCAACAAAGCCACCCTTTAACAAAATTCAAACTCTGATTTCTGCTCTGGTGGGATGTTATCCAGTGCTGCCTCTGTGCAAGCAGAAGCACAGCTTGCCTCCTGAGTAGGAGATAGCAGTGAGATCTTTAGCATTCACTGATAGGAACTCAATACTTTAAATATGGTAGTTCTAGATGGGGGTATCAGAGAAGTAGCCATGATAGTCTGTAGCTTCGAGAACAACAAAAGGTCTAGCAGTTCTGCATAGGTCAAAAGGCTGCCTCTTCCATCAGAAGAAGTTGGCCTATAAAAGATTTTTGTCCCTCACCTTGTCTCAAGCATGGCTAAACTTTGATGTACTTGCTTGTTGCAGAGAATGGAAGGATGGAAGAAGTGCTGAGCCAGCTGAAAAGAATATTGGGGTATTCCAGACACCGTGAAGAAACTGTCTGAATGTCTCCCTACACTCTGAATTCTGGGCTATCAGTTCTTCTTTATTACTGTAGCCACGTCAGTCATGACGTTTTTCTCCGTACTTCCTGAATCAGGTTAAATTCTTTCTCTTTTGTCTCCAGAACAGATGGCAGTAGAACAGACCAAGTAAACTGTCTGAAGGCTAATGTAAATCAACTGGGTACTAAAATCAGATCTTGCTGCACCAACTGACCGTTGTAAGCATCAGTATAGTTGAGTTTGTGTGGAGGTAGGTGGGAGGGTGGTTGTAAATTTCACCAATGCATAGTTTTAAAAAACAAACAAACGAAACTAATTCAGTCTAATCTGGGTATATTTAGATTAAGTGGTGCAACAGAATGCGCTCTGTTTTCCAATCAAGAGGCAATCCTTTTATGGATCCCAAAAAGGAAAAACAGTATCTAAAACAAACTGCTCATAATTTCAGTCCCGCTGCTGAGCTCTCTTGCGTGCTACTGAAGAGGTCACTAAGAGGACTGAGTGTTGCCACCAGACACATGACAGACGCTATCAGATGGAATCGATTTCAAACGCACTGGCCTGTGGGCTGAACTGACACAGAGTTTACTAATTATTTAATGATGATGTAAATATTGGAGTCCAATTTCCTTCCTACACGTCAGCCCCTGGGTAATAATTACTTGTTCGTTGCTTTTTCTGTTGTAAATAGTTTCCTTGAAGCAGAAGGCAGTGAACTTTCTTAAGTCTCTGCTGCCCATGCTGGAAATGGGGGTTATTACTGAGCTGTGTGTATTATATACATTCTTTCCTGTTCCTCCTCTTGAAGTGGATTTGTTCTTCTCTTGTGTTATGGTCTCTCTTGTCCTTTTTTCTTTTATTTTTTAAATGTATATTTATACACTGTCTTTGGAACCAACCCCCAGCTTACTCTATTCTCTTTCCTTATTATCTTAAATTTGCTTAAACTCATGCGCACCAGCTTAAGGATTCCATCTGAGCTGCAGGTACCTGTCTAAGGCCAGGTCTACACTAGTCCTTAAAGTCAATGGTAAATATGCAATTCTAGCTTGAGCAATTGCTTAGCTAAAACCAACTTATCTGCAGTCGGCCTACCTGGCTGTCCTCATAGTGGGAGGTTGACAGGAGAAATCCCCATATAGTTTGATTTTTGCATATCCCTGCTAGGCAAGTGAAATTGAAAACCAAATATTGACTCCGGCTGGGTTGTTTTTCTGGGAGGTGAACATAAGAACATAAGAACATAAGAATGGCCATACTGGGTCAGACCAAAGGTCCATCGAGCCCAGCATCCCATCTGCCGACGGTGGCCAATGCCAGGTGCCCCAGAGAAGGAGAACAGAAGACAATGATCAAGTGATTTATCTCCTGCCATCCATCTCCTGCCCTTGTTATGAATGCTGGGGCACCATACTTTATCCCTGGCTAATAGCCATTTATGGACCTAACCTGCAAAAATTTATCAAGCTCTTTTTTAAACCCTAATAGAGTCCTGGCCTTCACAGCCTCCTCGGGCAAGGAGTTCCACAGGTTGACTGTGCGCTGCGTGAAGAAAAATTTCCTTTTATTAGTTTTGAACCTACTACCCATCAATTTCATTTGGTGTCCCCTAGTTCTTGTATTATGGGAAAAGGTAAATAATTTATCTATATTCACTTTCTCCACACCATTCATGATTTTATATACCTCTATCATATCGCCCCTCAATCGCCTTTTTTCCAAACTGAAAAGTCCCAGTCTCTCTAGCCTCTCCCCATATGGGACCCTTTCCAAGCCCCTAATCATCTTAGTCGCCCTTTTCTGAACCTTTTCTAATGCCAATATATCTTTTTTGAGGTGAGGAGACCACATCTGCACGCAGTACTCGAGATGTGGGCGTACCATAGTTTTATATAGGGGAAGTATGATCTCTTTTGTCTTATTATCGATCCCTTTTTTAATAATTCCTAACATCCTATTTGCCTTACTAACTGCCGCTGCACACTGCATGGATGTCTTCAGAGAACTATCCACTATAACTCCAAGATCCCTTTCCTGATCTGTCGTAGCTAAATTTGACCCCATCATGTAGTACGTGTAATTTGGGTTATTTTTTCCAACATGCATTACCTTACACTTACCCACATTAAATTTCATTTGCCATTTTGCTGCCCAATCACTCAGTTTGCTGAGATCTTTTTGTAGTTCTTCACAATCCCTTTTGCTTTTGACTGTCCTGAACAACTTGGTGTCATCTGCAAACTTTGCCACCTCACTGCTTACACCATTTTCTAGATCATTGATGAACAAGTTGAACAGGATCGGTCCCAGGACTGACCCCTGGGGAACACCACTAGTTACCCTCCTCCATTGTGAAAATTTACCATTTATTCCCACCCTTTGTTTTCTGTCTTTTAACCAATTCCCGATCCATGAAAGGACCTTTCCTCCTATCCCATGACCACCTAATTTACATAAAAGCCTTTGGTGTGGGACCGTGTCAAAGGCCTTCTGGAAGACATACCCTAATCCACATACAGTGGACACAGTCCAGAATCACCTTTTGCTGTGTGCTCAGTGTATTGAACAAGAATATTACCTTCCAAAGCATACGTAAGCCTTATGGGGAATTGCTCTAAAAGCTATTGGGTAATAGCTATCTCCAAATAAAATCTGCCATGATCACCATACCTTGGGACTTTTGATCATCTTTTTACAAAGGCTTTCATTTAAATTCCTCTCTGATTTTTTGGTTCTTATAGCAGATGCCTGCTGTCAGTATTACTCAGTGGATGAAGCATAAAATACGTCCTGAGGTTCATATGGTATCAGAACAAGCAGATGAATCTCAAATGCAGCCCTGGCCACTAATACCAGGCAGTCTGGTGATTTTGAGCAAGTCACTTAACCACTCTACTTCAGTTTCCTCATAAGTAATTCATGATAATGGCACCAGTATACTGAGAAAGATAAAAAGATAACCTAAAAATTACTCTCTTTCTGGGCAAAGTTATAATGGGTGTGTATAATAAATTAACCCCTAATGTTAATATAACAGTGTTTTAGAATGTATTTTGCTGTTTTTGTAGATGAAATTATTTTGTGTATTGCTGGTATCCTTCTTTTCCCTCTAGGATTAGCCATTTCGCTGGGGTCATTCATTCAGCAAGAGGTGAGAGAAAAGCACTTGGACCGTAGATCCACAAAGGTACTTGTGTGCCTAAGGGTATGTCTACACTACGAAAAAGTCGAATTTATAGGTGTTGAATTTGTTACACTGTGTTTCATGAAGCTGAGTGTCTGCACCTGTTCAGAAAGTCAACTTGGTGCGTCTCCACTAATTGCCAAAGTTTGACTGTTACAGCAGTGCATTGTGGGACCCTATCCCACAGTTGCCTGAGCCCCATTGCATTCTGAGGTTTTTTGCTCCTACATTATGGAAAAAAATTCTCTGCAAAGGGTTATGGGAGTGTGATGTCATCATCCTACATTGCACTGCCCAAAAAACAATGGCCGTTTCTCAGAAGTCTTTCCCCAATAAGATATTTCTTAAGTCATCTGAATCATGGACCTTTTAACCAAATGTGCCTTGACAGCACCCACTTTCATCTTCCCAGAGTGCATTGCCCTCATTGCCCTCTCTTTGAAGTCAAAGGACCAATTTTCAGAGGGAAATTAGGAAAAGTAGGGAATCCCAGAGGGCTTTGGTGTCTGGTGGTTAGCATCACTCAGAAGAAGAGGAGGAAAGATAGAGTGCCTCTCTTTCTCAGGGTTAGTCTCTCTCCTCCCATTGAAAATCAGTGGTCCCCTTTGGCAAAGGTACTCAAGCTACAATAATCTAAGAGCCTTTCCCTCTTCTGCCTGTGCCATGCTAACAGCAATCTCATTGGTCCCTTGGGGAAAGAACACTGATGTGGTGAATAACGGCCTGGAATTCAGGTCAGCACCCAAGCGGGTGAGCATTTGTGCAGAAAAACAGAACGCGGGAGCTGCACACTTTGGGAAGTGTCGAGGGTGGGGAGGCCAGCCCACAAATCAGCAGTGGCTAGGGCTGGCTCCCCAGTCACATGGAGCCATGGGGAGCAAGGGGGTCATGAGGGAGTCTCCCATTAGCATGTTGCAGGCACCAAGGTCTTGGGGGAGCAGGGGCAGCTCACAATTCTGCATGGGCTAGGGCCTGCTCTACAATTGTACAGAGTCACGGGGAGCCAGGGGGTCACAAGGGAGACTCCGTTAGCATGGTGCAAGAAGCAGGGTCTAGGGCCTCCCGGTGGCAGCCGGCCAGTCCCCGAAAACCTTTGCTGCAGGGGGAGACTTCTCCAGCGACACTCAGCCCCCAAGTCTTTCCTGCCTCTGAAGCCTTCACTGCATACAAGCCAGGATACGCAGCTGCCTGGAAGCATGGACTGCACAGTGCTGCAGGCATGTGATTTTTGTGGGTCGGGGGCTAGTCATGTGGTTGGGTAAGGGACAGACCCTGACTACATGGCACCTGCATGGCTGCCCCCATACAAATGTGATTTGCAGAAAAAAAAGTTCCTTGGCCCCTCATACAAGCACAACCCCCACAGCCAAGCTACCACATCCTGCGCTGGGGCAGGGACTAACCTGCAAGACAAAATGAGTCCCTGGGTCTCCTGATAGCTCCATGCTGGGACTCTGTAGAGTAGCTACATGTGATCACCACACACCGATCAGAAACAAACGAATCCTAGATGCTGGACTTACTGTTTCCTACGGCCTGCTCAGGTGGAGCAATGACATGAAAAGGCACCTTGAGGGGGCGTTGTGGGACAGTTTCCTGGGCTAATAAAATCTATTTTTAACCCCGATTAATCTACGCTGTTTTAGCTTGACATTGCAAATTTGATTTTTTTTTGGGTAACTTTGTTGGGAAGTCGACCGTACAGAAGTTGGTGTTACAGCCACTTAGGAACAACTTAGTAACCACTGGGGCGTAGCTGGAGAATTTTATAAAATTGACCACAGAGCCTTAAATTCGACTTTATCTCCTAGTGTAGACCAGGCCTAAGTCTCATGTTTAGGTACCTCCCAGTATTCCCTGTAAAGCAAGCAGCAGTACAGCCTGTTGCTTTCCAGCTGATTAGCAGAGCACTGGCAGCTAGCTGCATGTGCCATAATTCTGCCTAGGGATTGTGGGGGCGGGGAGAAGATAGAGGGAACATTGGTGCCTCCCTTCCAGTTTTGGTTCTCTAAGCCACAAAATTTCTATCACACCTTGCAACTGCCTAAACTTACTTGCCACTTAAGCTTTCGAGGTGATATTTTCCTTGGCACCTGAATTTCTGCCTCTGGGCATGTGTACTGTTCCCTCCCTCTTCTCACAGCTAAATAATCAGAGTGGTTGGAGCTGGGGAACTGACCTGGGGTACTGCACCTCCTAGATGGGGAGCCTTACTACTAAGCTACAGAATGTCTGTCTTTTTCTTTCACTGTTCTTCTAGGGAAATATATTTAAATAGGTATTGGACCAGAGAGTGAGACAGAGAATGAAAATGATGCTGCAGTTCAGTGGTTTGACACATAGGTGGAGGCTACAGGCAATAAGGGCAAATTATCAATCACTTTGACTTTGCGGATGATACTGCAGTGCTAATACTACAGAGGAATACAACCAAGCAACAACTACTAACCTGTACACAACAGCCAAAGAACTGGATTTAAAAAAATGAATGGACAAAAGGCCATACTAATGGTAACCTCAAAAATCAAGAAAGTAATCATTAGAAGAGTAGCCGTAGAATGAGTAAACAGTTCCTGCTACTTGGATTCCATCATAATAGCTGACAACTGTGATGCAGATGACATTGGTAAGGGGCTAGTTACTACCAGCAGACTGTTTACATGGCTGAATAAAATGTTTGGAACTTAAATCTCTATGTCCAAGACAGCTAAACCAGATTATACATGTTGTCCATTTCAACTAGTCTTCTTTGTCTTTGTGAAAGGTGGGTACTGCTAAGAAGTTGGAGCTAACACTGCCAACACTTGAAATGAGGGGCCCCTTATGTATGCCGAATGTGATGACAAAAAAAGAAAAGACTGAACATGCGGTGTGACTTCTGCCATTAAAAGGTGCTCGCTATAATGAGTTGTCCGCATGCCTAAAGGATCCCCTACCGACTACCTGAAACTGTTCTCTGTGGATAAGTGTATGGATAGAGAGGCAGTGGACAACCAGGGAGCCAGTAGCATCCCAGGGTCTGTTAAACCATCCAGGCAATGCCTCAATGCTCAAATGGGGCATCAAAAGAAAAATCGATGGAATCTGCACATACCTTTTGTCCTACCCTATCAATGTTGAGGAGGAGAAGATGACAATGCTGCTGATAATGATGAATGCTATGGGCCCTAATGTAATTCCTCTCAGTAGACTCGTATAGGAGCCTGCTGCTGACCTTAACATGGTTCCCTCTGCTACGCAAGAGGCTCACAGGCATGGGAATATTTGATTTCCTTTTCTTTCTTGCTGCTGTAGTGAATGTGGCTCCAGTTCAGAAAAAGTACCAAAGGTGCGCCTAGCTTGGAGTACGTGTGTTGTCAGATTGATTTAAGGAGGCTGGTTAGGTAGATACTTGAGCGCTTTGCTGAATCAGGGCTTCTGTCTCTAGAGCTGCAATAGCCAGCGTTCTTGAAGTTAGAACATGATTGACTTCTAACATTCCTAGCATGATAAACTTAACCTCTGTCCTACAAGAAAACTAGAGTAGACCAGTCTGTTGGCAGCTTGTTGTTGAAACACATGAAGAATGCAGACAGGCTGGATCTGAATGTCAGCTGTCTGGTCGTTCACCCCAGCATGTGTGTGAGTGCCACGGTTTTTTCTCTATATTTCAATACTCGGTACACCCAGATGCTTGGAGCACCCAGACTGTAAGATCATAACCTGGCATTAAAAGAACAAACAAATGCCACGATAATGTAAGGTGGCCAAATAGATGGAAAAGAAAGTCTTCCATCATTTCTGTTATATACAATAATGAGGAGTGAAAACAAAGGTTGAAATAATACACCTGCTAGATTGTGGAACACAGCCGTTCCCACCACCCAACATAGCACAAAATATGTGGGACCTGATCCTGTGGAGCACTCTGGTCCTCAGTGGCAGGGCACTTCAACCAAGGCAACTTTGACCTGGTTAAACTTACTTGACTGACTAAAGCCCTTTTACTCCGGGTGGAGCAGAAGTCATCTACAAATCTCCTCCATTTCACTTAAGCTCGTGAATAAGGCCATTTGAAGTCCAGGAGACTCCTCTGATGCTTAAATGCTTCGCAGGGTTATGGTTCTTGTGCTACTGTTTGTCAGGACTGAGCCCTCAGGGCTCCACTTGGGCTGCTCTGCATGAATGTGCTACACAGAGAGAAAGTACAAGTAGCTCTTCCCAGTGCTTGCACTCCCAGGAAAACAAAAGTGTGGTATCTCATCTCCTGGGAAGGATGAGGGACAGCACCACTCCTTAGCCATGTTGCGAACAATGCTCATTCTGTGTTCTCATCTATTGTTCTTTTACCCTGGCATAACTCATGGTGCTTGGTCTTGCCGAGAGGGCAGGGGACTGGACTCAATGACCTCCTGAGGTTCTATGAGATGTGGGTATCTTCATAACTCCCTCTCTCTACCTCGATCAGGCTCTAAAATCCTTTTTTCCTCCACTCCATCACTGCCTCTCATAGCTCTTGCTTGCCTGTTTATCCAAGCCCCAATCAGTCTATTCTGGGTTAGCCAATAATATTGCGTCTGCTGTAAGTTTGGCAGTGGAGAATGCCTGGGTGTGTGACTCTTACACCATTATGTCTCCTGTCTTAAAAATAAAAATACCTCAGGTTAGTTCCCCAACCCTTGTTTCACACAAAAATAAAAGTGGAGAGTCACTTGTTTTACAAAGATCCTCATGAGTAACTGAATTGTTGTATTACAGGGAGCGCTGGGCAACATTATGTATAGACATTGTAACTTGCATCATCTATAATGAAGCATAGGTGGTATTTATGCATGGCTAGCTTTGTTTGGCTTTGGCTTTTATTGCCTATTTTTGCACTTGGACATAGAACTTAAGAAAAACAAGACTCACAAAACCTTTTGAAATCTACGGAAGCTCTCCTTTTCCGTGCTGCATCCGGTGCCAGCCTTGTGAAAACAAACACACTCTTTGGTCCCTTACTTGTGAATCAGATTTTAGCAATTTATATTATGTGTGTCTTCTGAGGGTACATTGGTCCAACTGATATAAACCCAGTTTGGGCACTTCCTTGTTTTGCCTTTAATTTAACAGCGCTGCTGTATTGTAGCTCAACCTTAATCCAGTTAATTTAAACCGTTTTTCCTGGTCATCAGTTACCCAGAGAACATGAGGGAGTGCCTCACAGCACTTGCTGGTGGTCTCAGGGCAGCCCTACACACAGTCCCTCATCTCAAGTTGGTTGATAGGTCAAGGCACCTCAGTGAGGTGTGTGTGTGGGTTGCTGGCAGTACAGAGGCCATGTGCACGTCTTTGTCACCAGTCCCTTATGTCTCAGGCATCGGAAGGGGGTTTAGCCAGCAGAGGCATGTCCCCATGGCCTCTGTACCACCGGCAGTGAAATGACATGCTGCTATGCTATTTAGCCATGTGAGTTTGCAAATGGACCTCCACTGGCAATTTCTAGAACCGTCATTAGCATAGCGCTGCTGGCAGCAGCGTTGTGCTGAAGGATCATGTAAACTTTGTGTGTGTGTGAAGTCAGGGACCACTCTACTGTAGCATATGTGCTTATATATAAGGGGCTGAAAGCTGTAGGTCTTGTTAGAATCAATCCTCGGTTATGGAGACTGGTTCTCCTTTCTGGTCTGGTGTCAGCAGGCCCAAAATCTGGTGAAACTCAGGATGTCATGTGGCAGGACCTCCCTGTGCACTGTCGCTTCCATGTAAAAACATTTCCTAGCACTTTCCTCTACTTGAGCACTTTGTATATTACCTCACCTCCTGATAGGAAGCCAACAAGGGACATGGGAATGATAGTGTTCACTACTGTCACTGGAATCAAAGTCAATACATTTTAAGTCAAAGACCATAGCTGAGGAGGGAGGGAAAACAAAACGGAAGAGCTAGCTTTTGGTTTCTGCTAGCTCGTGTACACTGTGGAAAAAGTATAAATGTGTCTGAAAAACATGACCACACGTTACATGTTGGCACAAACTCAAGTGTTCAGTAAAGGTTGGGTGTGTAGATAACGCAGTTATGGACCTAACAGAAATAACTGAAGCAGATTGAAAACCATGATAAAAAACTATGTGTGGGTGAGAGAGAGAGAGAGAGATTCGGGAGATATTCTTCAGCTAAATGCCTCTGAGAGAATGACAGCAAATGTGTATCTTTCCCTCTCACCGGCTGTTTCATGGGAACCTATGCAACAAAATATTTGTCTGTGGGGTGATTTGTGTACGTGGCATAGCATGTTGTTGTAGAACTGAAAATGCTAGTAATGAGACCATACTGGTTAGGTATGCCTAGAGCATGCACTAGGCTTGTCATGCAGCAAACATCTTTATCAAATGAGTGTCAAAAGACCCCAGCCAACTTGGCAAAAGCACTCTACAGGACCAAACTTGATGAGGAATCTGGAATGTAGAAGTGCCATGACTGCAAAACTGTGGAATTAGATTTCATTTTTGTACTGATCTCATTTCATAATTGAAGTGTGTTATTTATGAAGACATTTATGGTTTAAAATTCTATTTTTTTTTAATTTCCTCTGTTTTTTGTATGAAAGAAACTATGTGGTTGATATTCCAAAGTTTGATTTTTGCCTTTCTGGTGAAGACATGGCAAAATCGACCTCTCTGGGCTTGGCTGTTGACCTCTGTACTCCATGCTATTGTGTGGAGTAAGGAAAGTTGATGCAATATGATAGGCTGAGGCTTGGACTTCACTGGGGAAATAACTCAATTCCAACATGTCGATTCTAGCTGCACAAATGCCCTAGCTAGAATTGTGTACTTGAAATCAACTCCATTCCCTAGTATAGGCTTATTCTTAGAAATAACTAGTTATTTGGGTTCTCTAATTTTTAGCTGCTCAACTTTAAAGAAATTTCTGAAAGGATCGAGCACCCTATTTTGGAAATTTAGGTTCTTTTTAGAATGTCTAAATTCGGCACCCCAAAATCGAAGCACCCTAAACCATTAGTATCTCTTTATTAATTCCTTAGACCTGGTCTACACTGGAACGTTGGACTAATGTATCCGCATCAGGTAGAGTTCTGGTTTCTAGTTGCACAATATAGGTATAGTGGTGCCAGCTTAAGTGTGGATGCAGTTATCTACTGTATATTTTAAAGAGTTTGTGCGTCTGCCTGTGAGTCAGTCTGTCTGTCCATCCATCCATCAGTCTGTGAGTGCCCCCCGCTTAACCCCTGGCCTGATTTCTTGGTCTGAGCCTTCCACTCCTGTCTTGACTCCTGCACACTTCCCAGCCTTCTGCCCTAACTCCTGAACCTCATCCCCTGCCCCAACCCCTTGCAATGAGCACCCTCCATACATCCCAACACCCTGCCCTGACTCCTACTCACTTCCTGGCCCTCTGTCCTGACTCCTGCACCCCCTCCCTCCTGCCCTGAGCCCCTCACGACTCCCAACCCTCTGGCTTCACTCCTGCATTCCCCATTTCCTGAAATGAAGCCCCAGGCAATGCCAGCTAGCTCCTGTATTAATACTGAGTAACGGTGGCTTATACCAGTATAGTTATTTTCACACAGGAAAGGGAATTCCTGTACCAGTAAACCCCCTTTTACAGTGCTATAACTGCATCTACTCTAGGGGTTTGTTCCACATTAACTATACTGTTTTATATGGCCCCTTTTCATCTCAAGAAACAGTGGTTAGCAGCAGTGGTGAACATCTATGTTTTGAGTCTGCAGCTTCTCTCATGGCTTATCTGTCCAATATTGGATTTATATGGTCGACTGCAATAACTGTATGTCAGTCTTTTTCCAAATTCTTGAGCCTGAGAGCTTTTCCTTCTAAGACGAAGTTCTTTTGCATGGCTTGCACAGATACTATCAAAGGATGATGTGCCCTGTCATAGAAGTGGTCACCAGGTATTTTGCTCTGATGATGTAGATTCAGGAATATAGTTTTTGTTGGGTAGTCAAGTTCCTGCTAAATTCAGGGAACAGCCTCACCCCAGTCCCTGGAAAAAGCATGGAAGGAGTACTTAAGGAATCCATGTTGGAGCACTTGGAAGAGAAGAAAGTGATCATGAATAGTTAGCATGCATTCACCAAGGGCAAGTCATGCCTGATCAACCTGACTGCCTACTATGATGAGGTAACTCAATCTGCAAATATGGGGAATGCAGTGGATGTGATATACCTTGACTTCAGCAAAGCCTTTTATACAGTCTCCCACAATATTTTTTCTAGCAAGTTAAAGTATGGATTGGATAAATGGACTGTTAGATGATAGCAAGCTGCTAGATTGGCAGGCTCGACAGTGGTCAATGGCTTGATGGCCGGTATTGAGCAGTGCCCCAAGGATCAGTTCTGGGACCAGTTTTTGTCAACATCTTTATTAATGACATGAATGAGGGGATGGGTTGCACCTTCCACAAGTTTGCAGATGACACTAAGCTAGGGGGACAAGTAGATAATTTGGAGGATAGAAACGGGGTCCAGAGTGACCTAGACAAATTGGAGGATTGGTCCAAAAGAAATCTAAAGTTCAATAAGGACAAGTGCAGAATCCTGCATTTGGGATGGAAGAATCCCAAACATTGTTACAGGCTGGGGACTGACTGGCTGAACAGTTCAGCAGAAAAGAACCTGGGGATTACAGTGGATGAGTAGTTGGATATAAGTCAACAGTGTGTCTGTATAGCCAAGAAAGTTAACAGCGTAATGGGGTGCATTAATAGGAGCATTACCAGCACCTTTTACAGCGGGAGTTATCCAGTGTTTTGAGATCACATATTGTCTGCTGTTTAGATACGAGTTATTCATTGTTGAGCTTTTAGATGTTCACTGAAATAGCAAAAATGATCAGGAGGGTTTTTGTTTTTGTTTGGTTTTTCTTTTTTCACTTTGCAATCATAGCATCAGGAGCCACAAAGAAGTCCTTAAAGAGCTACATGTAGCTTTGGAGCTGCAGGTTGCAGACCCTTGCTCTAGCTGGAATGATTTAGTTGGGATTGCTCCTGTTTTTAGCAGGGGGTTGAACTTGATGACCTCCCAAGGTCTCTTCTAATATTATGATTCTATGATTCTAACAATAGTAAATCCCTCTTCCATCTTACTACACTCTTGCAAATTGTGATGTTGGGTATCCGAAGACTGAAGCCTCGTATTTAAAGGGACTGTATTACGTTGCAGAGGAAGGTAGCTCAACTCCTAGGGAGGTGGCATTTTTTATTATTACTTCATACATTTTGTTCCAGTGGACAGCAACTTTTACAGTCCTTCAAACATTTCTTTTTATTGAAAACAGCCCAAGAAAATAAGCAAATGCAAAACCTTCCTGCCCCAAGCCCCATTCCCCAAATGTATCCTGTTTTCCTTGCACGTGTTTCATCAAAAGAGTGTGTGTTGAGGATTATCTATGTGCTTGGCACTGTGTTACCTGAGTCTGAGCCTGAAGAATCATCCCTGACTCAGTGTGTAAGGACTCATCAGAGGTAATTGCCTGCGGATGTTGTGATAGGCCCTGCACCATTCAGCCAGGGTTCAGCTAGTCCACAAGTCAGGACCCACCCAAATGATCCCTAGGTGAGTACAGAAGCTCCTAATGGAAGCAGCCTACTTAATTTACTCAGTGTCATTACCTGGCTGGGAACACTCCCATTGCCAGTAGTTTCAACTCCTACTCTAGCTGTGCCTGTTTCCATGCTAGGCAGCTTTCATCCGCTCCTGCCTCCACCGACCACCTGGTAACTCTGACCTGGCACAGTCATAAAAGGGAAATCTGTACCCTATCATATGAGACTTAGTTTAGGTAGGCAATGAGTTTCAGTGATTTAGACTGCAACCTCAGTTCATACTGAGACATCATCTTTCTTCACAGCTGTGAAGGCTGGTTTTCTTTTTAAACTCAACTTTTAGCTTACATTCACCTGCGTTGCAGTCTGTTTCAAGGGCCATGTCTATAGAGTGGGCCAGATTCCCTTCCTTTAAGTCTGATGATTTAAAATTGACTGAGAAGCTTTTTGGATGGGTGTCTGATGATTGTTATGTTGGTGCCATTTCCCCCAGGGTCTGCTCCTCTTCTTTCCTTAGGAGCTGACCTTTTATTGTGCTTGTGGAGACTAAGGGAAATATAAATAGTGGGGAGAGAAAGGTATAGTTGTGTTTGTATTATTTTCAGGTTGTGGTCTGATGAACTGTGAAGTAGTGAATCTTTCATGTGTAGGTAGCTGGCCCTAATCCAGCTCAGGTCCACATGGAATAATTCTGGAAAGCTATTCAGCACAGCACCTTGTGAAATGATTTGGTGGGTTCAGTCCAGTTTCCAGTGGACAAAGCTCCAGCTCACACTTTTAATTGGCCCTTCCTACTCTAAGGGACAGAGAGACTGAATGACAGTGATTGCTATCTACCTTTCTACCAGCTGAAGGTGGTTCCTGTAATATAGGAATGATACAGGCTGCATTTGCTTTGTGGCTAGGATCTCCAGGTTGTGAAACTGATGCCATTCCGGAGCATTAAAGTTTTTTAATAAAAATATCCACTAATATTCGCATCAGAGAACCGCATGTGTGTTGATAATTGGCCAACTCCTAGATGTAAGCCATGGTAATTAGTGTCACTGATCCAAGCTGATTGGGATGGTGTGAATGTGTGGGGCTACAAACCCTTTCAGATACTTTCTAGTACATATTGGGTATTGCATATCCTCTGGGCTCAAAGCTCGAGTGTTTCAGATACCAGGTACTACAGGTTGAACCACTCTCATCTGGCACCTGTGGGATCTGACCAGTGGTGGATGAGAGAATTTACCAGACAGCTTTTTGGGAGCCCAAATGAATTTGTTGGATCTCATGCCAATCCCAAAGACATAGATGCCCTCATTGCAAAACTCATCAAGGTCAGAGCTGTTTTTGAAAATCAGACCCTACACAGATTGAACCTTTATTGTCCGTCATGCCAGATTATAGATGTTGCTGGATGAGAGAGTACTGGACTATAGAGGTTCAATCTGTGTAGGGTCTGATTTTCAAAAACAGCTCTGACCTTGATGAGTTTTGCAATGAGGGCATCTATGTCTTTGGGATTGGCAGGAGATCCAACAAATTCATTTGGGCTCCTGAAAAGCTGTGAAGGGGGTGACAACTTTGTCATTACCAATCTGGTCCTGAATCAGTGGAGCTAGAGGGGAAAGGATGTAGACCTCTTACCCTGGAGTGGGACAAATTTTTTTTGAGAGAAAATAGCTTTTTGATCAAAGTGGAAAAAATGTTGACAAAACACCCAGAAACAGCAAATTTCAGTAACTTTCAGTTGCCATGTCGCCTTTTTATGAAAAATATAGGAAATATTAGGAATAATATCCCAAATTTTTACACATTTCTTGTGCAAAGTAATTACCATTTTTGATCTAGCTCTGTACAGGTGAGGCCCAGCTTTCAGGCTGAGCGTATGCAATGCTGGTCTGTTTCGCTAAGTGACGAGAACGTGCACTTGGCAAAGAATGTACACCAAAGTCGTAACCTCTCTTCAGTCAGGGACCACCCAAATGCTCTTCAGGGGACCTTGTGCTGGGCACAGTGGCACTGACAGCCCCTGGGGGCCTGAGGGAAAGGTGGGAGCCGGCTTGGCTCCCTGTCCCTGTCTCCAGAAGGGGTGGGGCCCACGGTGGCAGTGGCGGGGCCTAGGGTGGTCGCCCCCCCATATGCAGAGTGACAGCACAGCACTTTGTGGTGTTTCAAAGGGGACGGAGCCCCGGCCACTGTTGCTGCTGCTGCAGTGGCAACTGGAGCTCTGGGCCTTTTTGATAGGACAGGCCCGGGGCAAAACTGCCCTCTTTGGCCTCCTCCTGACTTCCATGGGCTGGCCTGACTGTGCACGGAGCGAGGAAATCACAAGATGTTACAAATTGTTCCAAGCTGGCAGAGCAGTTATATTAGAGGCACAGCATAGTCTAAGCTCTGCCACAGACCTGCTGTGAAGAGTTACTTTATCCCCTTGTGCTTTTACATCCCCTCCCACCATGTATTTACCTAATATGTAAATTCATTGGGGCAAGATCATATAGTCTCTAACTTTAGCACAATAGGGCCTTTTTTGGGGGGGGGAGGGGCATTTTAGATGCTACAGTTACACTAACAATTAACATGTAGCTTACACATGTGGTACAGCCCCTTTAAATAATGAAACTGGCGTAAAGGAACTTGGTATACAATGAGAATCGGGCCTTAAACAGCCTGCAATTACCCACTTAAGGAAAATAGCTCAAAAGTTTCTCTTACTTGAAGCAGTAATACATAATATGCAGTGTTGATTTTTGTTAAGCATTGCATGCCTACAGACTGGCACAATGACCAGCTCCTCTTACTCATTAGACTTAAGAGTTAATTTAAAAAAAAAAACCTGTAGACATTTAAAAATGTTGCCATCGTATCAGCAGAAAAAAATTTAACAACTTTGTGCAGGCTAAAAATCTCTCTAAATCACTTCCAGATGTGTCAGAACCATGTGTATCTTACACAAAGTGCCTATTTCATACTTCAAAGGTTTCATCATGTTAGAACTGAATATCCCAAGCTGAATTTTACATTAATCAAATTTTCACTGCCGCAAAGTTAGAAACAAATTAGCCTTAAATGTATTATCACTTTGACTACAGCTGCTAACCCTTTTCTAGTCATGCCTTTTTACCAGGTACCGTACATCTCTTATGTAGCTTAATCATATCTCTAACTGAGTTTTAACTTAGAAACTCACAAAATATATGGAACCAAGAACAGTAAAGTTTAGCTATAAGCAGTAAAATAGAGGGAGGGTAGGTTGGGCATGAAATGCAGAACAAGAGACGTCCCTTGTAACGAAGGCCAGCTGAGAGGTATTGAGCAAGGAGGATTACTTCTAAATTAGTTGGAATTAAGAAAACAAAAATGACAAAGATTACTATGTGTGCACTTTGTCTGACCTAGGCCTGGGTTGATTCTGCCAATAAACTGTCACGGGAGCAAAAACAAAGCTGACATTGTGTTGCGGTAGACAGTGCTAGAGAGGTTGCGGTAGACAATGCTAGATTCAATATTTAGATAAAATTGACCCTGTGACAAGCTTAGGTTTGAAAGTACAACAAAACGTCTTGAAATGCTTGGTAAAGATCAAAGAGATAAAATGCATGCACACAGATAAGAGAGTCAGTTTGCCTCCTTGAAGAAGAGAAAACCTTTCACCTTGAGACCCTTCATATAAACCTGGTCTGCATCAGCTGAATGGTTCTCCTTTTCCACAGGCTTAACTCTCTTTTCTCTTAACTCTAGATTTACACAAGTGTAAATAAGAAGAGAATTGGACCTCTTCTAACCTTTCTGGAATGTAAGCTCTTTGAGTCTCTCATTACCTGTGTGTAAAATACCTATCACACTACAGCCCTGAAGTAAAAAATACTTCAACTATGGTAGGTGAAATATCTACACCCACCATTAACTGCATGTGTGATCATACCTGAGAAATGACTTATCAGGATAAATGGTGACTAGTCACAGAGAGGTAGCCATGTAGTCTGTATCTTCACAAAACAAGCAGTCCTATAGCACTTAAAAGACTCACAAAATACTTTTATTAGGTGATGAGCTCTTGTAGGACAGTCCCACTTCTTCAGATCTGGGAATAGAATAAGTGGGTTGCAGTTGCAAATGTAGGCAAGATTCATTATGGGCATAAGATTTGCCCCCAGAAATAGAAGCCAGGTTCGACAATTGGGTCCTAGATAGCCTTTTCCATGCAAAATGTGCCAGGGAAGCAGGGAAGAAAAGTGGGACCGGCTCCCACTTTTACTTGGGGAGGCTGAACACGTCTGCTTGTAGCTCACAGTCTGCTGTGCATGCTAGCATTTCTCTGTTCTGTGCCAAACAAAATATCCCAAAGAACAGACAGCACCCTTTCTCCGTTCACATGGGAAAAGAGGATGGTTAGGACAAACTGGAAAGTAGCCACTCTGCATCTGAAGATGGGCAACATCAGTTCTCTCTTTGACATAACATTTTGTGGATTCTCTTTGAATCTGGATAATGGATTCGAGTGAACTGAGGAAATCACTGTTTTAAACAGCACAGGAGCTGCTGAAACATAATGAAGCTAGAAATTTTCCATGGTAACTGATTTCTTGTATTGTCTGCCTATCTGGACAGAGACGCATCATAGGGGAAACTTCTGGGATTTCCCTTTGCAAGCAGCAACTGTGCCCTCTGCTGCTCCTTGTCAAAAAAAAATCTTCAGGTGGGAGGCTCCAGAGACCCTTTGCACAGTAGTGAGAGATAACTGATGCTGAAGTCTGTGACTCTCTTTTAAAATGTCACTGGCCTTGGGTTTTCCCCTCCAGTGGCCGTGGAGTGTGCACCAAGTCAATGATGATTTTGAAGCATTCTGTACTACTGCTTGTGATGCCTGGAAGCTGATTGCAGTCCTTGCAGACAAATATTCCACCACCCAAGTGTAGGAAGTATTGAGATTTTAACAGGAAAATGCTCAGGTTCAAGTCTGTCCCTGGAATAGGCTTGGCTGCAGGCTGACTTTTTTTAGTCAAAGCAAGTTTCCCACACATCCCAGTAATTTAAGTTGGTCCAATAACTACCCTAGGTCCAAACAGTGGCATTGGAGGCGTAACGACTGCATTAGATCCAGCTGCTTCAGCTATGGATCTCTGGGTTAAGTCAGCAGATCTGGAGCCTGAGTCTGCTCTCATGTCACTTTTCTATTGGTTTTAAGCCTTGATGCAGAGTGGGGGAAAATCAGAAAAGACTCAGGCTGCTGATGAGGTGAGGCAGGCAAGGAACATGGCTAGATAGGAATCGGACTGGTTTGCTCAGTCCCAGCAGGGAGGAAGATGAAGCCACTGATGTAAAAGGAAACCTTGTCTCAGTACAATAGAGAGAGAGCAGAATATGAAGTATAAGTGTGAAATATCAAATGAGATTTTATCCCTCAGTCAGGAATGAATTATTATAACTTTCTGCTTGACTCCATAATTAGACCAATAACATTCTTTCTGATGTCCATGGGAAGAGGATTAGGTCTTACCAGCTACTTTTTATGTGTTCAAAGAAACAAGTTAATAGACCAGATGTTTTTATGTTCTGAGTTGTACTCGTTATGTGACTGGAGAGTGAAAGAAATACAAAGCAGAAGTTCTAAAAAGAGATGGCCCAGGAAGAATGGAACAAGACCACTGGAGACCAATATGGCTCTCAAGAGTGAAGGGTATACTATGCTCATGAAATATGAAACAAAAGTAGCACAAAGAGTTTCTTATATATTATCCTCTTTATTTTTGAAGCAGATGAGGGGACTCTGAATGGCCTATGGACATGTCTCCCTGAGTGACTCACCCAAGGATGCATGTCATAGCATAACAAATCCATCCTAGAAATTGCAGGTGGGAAGACCATCTCTTTTGCTTGTTGACAGCTAGTTTAGTCCTTGGCTTGTGGGAGAACTGAAGTTGGAGCTTCCTGGGGAAGGGCATTTTTTTGTGTTTGCCCTGAGTCCTGGCTTCATTCCTTAATCCAAATGCACCTGGCTGGGACTCCTTTCCTGATGATCTGTCAAAGTCAGGAAGGAATTGCTTTTCCCCCTTGTAAACAGCTGTGGCCACATTTGCATTATGGGAAATTTTATCTTCCTTTGAGGCTTGAAGTATTTGCCATTTCCAGAGACAAACACTAAATAATGGACTGATCAGATACAGCAAATCCAGCTTTACTAGGCTCACTGAGGCTACATCTACACTTCAGAATTATTTCAAAATAACAGCCACTATATTAAAATAACTTTGCAAGCATCTACACTAGGCACACACTATTTTGAAATAGTCGGTGTGTTATTCTGAAATTGGTAAACCTGACAGTAGGAGGAATAATGCCTATTTCTTATTATAATAGCTATTTCAAAATCGGCACTGTTAAGACAGGCCGTTTTTACACTTGCATTTCTCTTTTGAAAGAGACATACAAATGACGGAAATAAAAAAATGCAAATGAGGTGCAAATTTACATATGGCATTTCATTTGCATATTCTTTCGAAAGAACTCTTGAAAGAAAAGCAGTGATAGATGTGGCTTTTTTGAAAGTAAGCCCCATCTTTGAAAGAACCCTTCTTCCCTTTGTTATGGGACGAAGTGTTCTTTCGAAGATGGGGTTTACTTTCGAAAATTCCATGCCTACACTGTTTTTCATTTGAAAGAATATTCAAATGAGGCACCAGATATGTAAATCTGCACCTCATTTGCATTTTTGTTTTCCCTCTTTTGCATGTCTCTTCCAAAAGAGAAATGCAAGTGTAGACGCAACCACACAGAATAGCGCTATTTTGAAATAATCCATAATGGTATCCAATGGTACAATTTAGAAATAGCACTATGTGGTGATGTCTACATTTGCATTCCTCTTTCGAAAGAGGAATGCAAATGAGGGAAATTGAAAATGCATGTAAGGCACAGATTTATCTATCTTGTGCTTCATTTGCATAGTCTCTTTTTTTGGAAGAGATTCTTCTGAAAGGGAAAAAAACAGCGTAGGCAGGGCTCTTCAAAAGATGGGGTTTATTTTCGAAAGAACCCTTCTTATTTTGTTTCAGGATTTATTTACAGCCAACCCTGTGGTCTGCAGGGCGGTCTCCTCCTCTTCCCCCCCTGTGGTGGTGGTGCGGTCTCTGGGCACGGGCCTGCCCAGGAGGTGGGGGTTGCAGTACCCCAGCCTCCTTGACACTTAGTAGGGGGGGTTCATCTGGCCCTTGGATGGAGTGCTCCAGGCCCTTAGGACAGTGGTGCTGTGGAGACAGAAGGGGAGAGGGGGCACCCATCAGCCACAAGTTTGGCTGTGGGGGCTGTGCCTCTCAACTCCTGTGCTTAGCCCCCTCCCCGAGTTGGCCCAGTGGCTCTGGAAGATCCTGGGCTCCCAGGGGGTCCCCACATGGGTGGGTCACAGTGGGTGTAGCCCATCCCCTTTGGTCTCCCTCTCTAGGCTGGTGGGTTGTGGTGCTGTTCACCGGAGGGGGTACTGACTGCTGCGCGTGGGCCAAGGCCAGTTGCGATGCATTGGAATGGGGCTGCTGGCCGTGCGGCCAGCCTGCTGCCGGCTGTGCCGGGGCAGCCCCACCCCCAGCTCGGGGCATCTCAGTCACTGGTTACCTACCTGAGGATCCCTCTAGGACTTCGTGGGTGGCCCAGGTGGAGGGGACCTGGAGCTATCACCAGGGTACCCTCCTTATCCGAAGACGTCTCCAGCTCCTGGTCCTGGCCGTGGCTGCTGACTGGTCATCTGAAACCAGCTGGGGATCTACACTGGGTGTCACCATGTGGAGCATGGCTGCTGGCTTGGCTGTAGCCTTTGGCCCCAATAGCTGATCAAGAGCCTTGTAGTGGGGGCTGCTGGTGGGCGCTGCACCCAAGCGTCTGGCTGTGTCCCAGGCCCAGGTGTATGCTGGTTGCAGCTCCTTTACCTTTAGACCTTACTTGGCTGGCCATGCAGGGGGTGTGTCTGTGTCTGTCCCCAGGTAGTGAGTCCTGCCAACAGCCAGATGAAGGCCGTGGCATTCCAACGCTGGCCACAGGTGTGGAGATGCACCTCCTTTATCCCCACACAGTTCAAGAAGGTCTTTAATCTCCCCCTTGCTCCAGGAGGAGGCCCTCTTCTTTGGCCCCTAGCTGGCTTCCTGGGCTCCCACGGGTGAGTGGGTGGGGGTCCCCTGGGAGGTACGGGGGTCCTGTGTACTAGCCATGGGGCCAGTGGGGTGCCTCATGGGGCTCTGGCATTGCTGGGCGAGCATGCTGCTGGAGGCTGGTTGGGTTCCTGCAGCCAGCATACTCTCAGCTTCCTGCCATGGGGTTTCTGGGTCCCTGCATCTGTAAATATGGCTGAATGTGCCAATTATAGAGCCCCACTTGTACTGGGAGGGGCATCTCTGTACGCCCACTGGCCAGTGCCATGGATGACTGTGATCTTTTGAAAGAGTGGCCCACAAAGCATCCACACACACTTTCTGTTGAAAGAAGATTTTGAAAGACGGTGCTCTTCCTGAAATGGTAATGGAAAAACAATTTCAGAAAGAGCACTGTGTTCTTTCAAAATTACTTTTGAAAGAATGTGTTTTACGTGTAGATGCTCCATGGGATTTTTCAAAAGGGGCCCTCCTTTTAAAAAATATTTAGAAAGAAAATGCTTGTTTAGGCCTGGCCTTTGGCTGCATCTACACTGCCCCTCCCTTTTAGAAGTCATGCACCATGTCAAAAGCGCTGCTTTTGAAATGCAAACCAGCCATGTAGATGGGGTTCCTTCTAAAGGAAGTCCCACTTTGATAAGCAGCCTTCTTCCTAATTTTTTTCAGGAAGAAGTGTACTTTTGAAAGAGGGGCTTCCTTTTGAAGAAAAACGTTTTGCATTTTGAAAGCAGCACTTTCAATGTGGTGAGTGGCCTCAATTATGCAAATGAGGTGCTGAATATTCATATATTGCCTCATTAGCATTTTCAATCCACTGCATTTACATACCTCTTCCGAAAGGGAGGGGCAGTGTAGATGCAGCCTTTGTGTGTAGCTGTGTTATTTTGAAATAGGTGTTTTGAAATCTCTTATTTCAAAAAAACTCTGTAGTGTAGACATACCCTCACAGTCCCTGTTCCTCAATGGGGTTTGGAGATTACTGTTGCTTAGAAATATGAGGAGCTACCTTACTCACCCCATGGAGCTGTGCAAGCTGTCCATCTGAGTAGAGAGAGATTGGACTTGGCAATTGAATCTGGGTCTGTTTTTATGTGACTCCCAATTCTGGTATGTGATGCCAAATTCTGGTTTCACATGTTCTGCAAAGCTTTTTCAGTAGGAAGGCTGGGGGTCTTGAAGGTAGAGGGCATGATTTCTCACATCATCCTGGCCTTCCGTGGAGAATGAAGTGACTACAATCTCAGGTCATGCTGGAGTGTAGATTTTTAAGTTTCCTGGCTCCCCCTCTGCAGAGTTTGTGCAGATGCTAAATGAAAACTTCATTTAGTGGTTCTCTAAGCAGCTATAAACCACTAATATCACAGACCAACTTTGTGCCAGGGTTATCATTGTGTCAACTTTCTCAGCACCATCTTATCCCCCATTTCATCCCTGACCCATGCTCCAACATAACCTTAAAGATGCTACATTCAAAATTCTGTCTCTGAAGTCACTGGGAGTTTTGCCACTTGATCAGATAAGAACTGGGCCTGTGTTGTTGACCTCACTTTTTGTTTGTTTGAGACTGATTTAGATGATCCGCTTACTTTGCTGCAGTAGTAATCTTCAAGACTAGTGGCTTGTGCAAATACGTCTGGGGCCAATCGTGTCCCTGTTGTAAGAACTAGTGTTCTGGATTATTTCTCACAGGGCTCCCTTCTCATGACAGGATTTCGGAGTGTAATAGGTTAAACATCTGAGAGGGGTGTGTGTGTGTGTGTGTGTGTGTGTGTGTAGACCTGGGGCTTGGCCTCTACCTACCTCTTTGTACCTGAAGGTTCTGGAGCATCTCCTCTGCTGTCCCTATGCTGCTACAAGCTGCAAGAGCCACTTGAAGGCTGGGTCTAGACTGTACCTCGCTTAGGGTGGCGTGTAGCATCTGTGTAGCTGTGGACTGAAGTAAAAAGCCGGGTGCGTCCATGTGGTGATGTGTAGCTGCAGGGATCTGTGAAAGGCCGTGGCAGGGAGAGGCAGCGAGGAGTCGCCAGAACTCTCTTTTCTGCTGGCAGAACCTTTCCCTGCAATGGAGACATCCCAGCAGTGGGAAGGCATGAGACACTACTCTGTTAAAAACAGTGGGACCAACAGCCACCACAGGGCCAGAGCAAGGTGTAGTGGGGGCTTGGCTCCGTGCCCCGAAGCGGGTGGAGCCTTGTGCAGAAGGGCTGGGGCCAAGGGCAGTCAGTTCTTAGCACCACCTGGAACAGGGAGCTGCCCTCCCTGCTCCCCCATCCTCAGAAGCCAGACACAGTGGTATTCCCATGGCATTTCAAAGGGGCTCCCAGTGGGATCAAAAGCCACCACAGGCCCTGGGGCAAAGTGTGTGTGGGGGGGAGGGCTGGATCTGTGCCCAGAAAGGGGTGGGTCTGACGGCAATCAGTGAGACTGTGGTGCTGCCCCTCTACCCCCTTACAGCCACGTGTGGCAGTGTTGCCACAGCACTTCAAAGAGACCCAGGGCTCCGGGCTCCACTGCTGTCCAAGTAGACCCATGCTAGGTGGCTAGATGTGTACGTAGTCTATGCCCCACCAAAAGGAACATGCACTGTACATGCTCCTAAGGTGGGGAAATCTTGCTTCCCTGCTGAAGACAGGAAATTCTGTTATCCCCAGTACAAACCACAAGTTTCTCTATTTTTTTTTTCTTGAAAGGGTCCCTTAGAAAATAACACTTTGGGTTGCACTTTTAGAACAGATAAAGAGATTCACAAATGCTAAATGAACTCTGTAAATCCCCAAATACTTTTGCAAGCTTCATGTAGCTTTGAACTCTGTGAGGCTGGTCCTTTCCCGCTGATGGACAGGAACTTGTAAGCTCCCCATCTGTGGCATTCTCATTGACATGGCTGAGAGTTCCATGCACAGATGGCCACTGGGAGCTTCCACGGCCCAGCACATGAGCCTCTTGTTGTTTGTAATTGACAGTTTTGTCTATAGTGGGATTTGATACTTCCTGGCAGCCCCTGTGGGTTATAAAACAGCTGCGGTAGTAACAACAAAAATCCTTTGGGTGTATAACCCCGCTGGATATTGCATTAGACCTTGTAAGAGCTGTCCCCAAAAGAGGAAGTGAGTAGAGGAAAGGGAAGCCAGTGAATACCAAAATGCATGGCTCAGCAACCTCATGCAACCCATCTTTCTAAAGTTAGTTCCCCATGTTGCTGATAGCACTTGTGGAACAAAAAAATGAAAATAAGGGAGCTCCTCCGTGCTTCTCCCTGCTACCAAAAAGGGAAAGTGCTTTTCCATTTGGGGATAACCTCAGACTGACATGGTGTGGTTATTTTACTGTAAACTTAACAACAAAGGAATTTCTAAGCAGAAGTTGAATTCTTAAAATAAGTGTTTATGAATGCACATTTAATTTGCATCCTAAAGCTAAAATTAAAACCTCAACATAATTTTAAAAAGCTATGGTATATTAATAGTCTACATTCACACTTGTTATTCATACTCATTATTTTGATTGACTGGATATTGCACTGCCTGGATCATACTCATTAACACCGACATAAACTTGGACAGATATTTATGGTGGGGGAAAAAGAGCTGTTTCAGGAAGAGGTTCACTTTTTTTGTCCTGTGTTCCTATAGGGCCTTGCGCATAGTGGCTCCTAATTGCTAGGCAGTACAAAAAAATAATAGGAAATTATCACCTATGATCTGCTGTAAGAAGGAGCTAGGGCAGGGAACTGGGGGAATGTGAGGGAAGGCTGGGGTATGCGAGTGAGCTGCTAGAAATCAGGGCTGGGTGTGTGCACAGGATGGCAGGAGTCTGGATAGGAGGCTGGGAGCAGGGAGGAGCCCTGGGGCTTGGTTCTGGAAAAATGTAAACCATTTGATATTTTTGCAGCAGTATAAAAAGAGAATGAAACCTACCAGGCCAATTTAACTCCCCCCACCCCCATTTATATTTCACTGGGGTCAGTAGATTTATAACAGATAAATTATGGTGCCAGTTTCCTAGTTACTGCCTTTGGGCCACCCCTTTCCTCTCCTGCTCTGCAGTCCTGGCCCAGCTCCCCCATTCCTCAGGGCAGGGCCAGATTAAGATAAGGGCTGAAGTCTAATGGTTCAGATACCCCTTCCCAAACAAATGCTAAAACTTGAAAAATCACTTATCTGGCAATCCACCTCTAACTGACAAGTCAAATGAATAAACAGGATCTATGGTAAAGTTTTTTGAGTTTTTAATTTACTGTGCACCAGTTAGTAAAGTAACACATGATATTTTTTTAAAACAACATTGATCAATTTTCAGATAGTTACAAAACTCCGGAAGAGTTAAGTTGAAAAAAGAATTTTTTCCCTTCTAAAACATTAACACCTATACAAGGGGGCGGGGGGTGCAGACAAACTCCCACCCCCACTCTATTTCTCCCATCACCTCACCTTTCCCCACCTCCTCTCAAAGGGTTGGGACTGTGGTTCTGGCCTTTGAGAGAAGGCACAGGCAGAAAGAATGGAAGGGGGAGGTTAGCCCCCCCAAAGGGGGCAATTCCACTTGCCACACCTGATTGAGCAATTTAAAAGGGTCTGGGGCTCCTGGGCACATGCCCCCTTTGCTCCCCCATCCATCAGTGATCCAGGCTGAGCTCCCTCCCATACTCCAAACCCTTGGGCCTCAGCCTGGAAATCCCTCCTGCTGCATCCCAAACTCTTCATCCCAGGTTCTACCTCAGTGCAGGCACTCCTAGCTGGAGCACTCTCACCCCATCTCACACCCCGGCCTTCTGCCCCAACCTGAAGTCCCCTTTGCCATATTCTGAACCCATTATTTTGGTGCTCACTGCGGATCCTAGGGGACCCCACAAAATCTAATAGCCCTGGCCTCCAGAAGAGTTAATCCAGCCCTACCAGCCCACCTCCATGAGTCGCCTTTTTCATTCCCTTCTTTCTGTCTCAGCTCCCTTCTGAGCCCTGTCTTCTGTTCTTAGTGGGACTCCTCAAACCTATGATCCCTCATCTAACCCCTTGCCTGGGTCAAGCTGCCCTTCACTCCAGAGACTTGCCTGTTTTTGCTGCCTGTGGGCTACGAAGCTAAATGCAACCACCACCAGCTGTCTATCTTTGCCCTGCCATCCCTGCCCTGCCCTACCTTCCAGCAGTGCTTTGGGGTGGGGGAGTATCTGAGACACAGCCTCCTGTGTCCTTCTCTGGTAGTGTGAGCAAAGAGTGCAAAGCAGCCACACAGCCTGACCCCTTCGCCCCTCCTTCTTCCCCCATCCATTGCTCCGTGGGCTGCTGGCAACAGCACATTTAAACAATCTGTTCAAAGAGCCCACCCACCTCCTCAAGCCTCTCTGGGAGGCTCGCTAAACAGACATACCCTCCTGCTTAAGGAGCTGTCTCTGTAAAATTCAGGCCCTTGCTTTACAACGTTAGCAATTAGCCTGTTTTTAAAAAAGTCAGAACACTCTCCGGGGAGCTTAACAAAAAAAACAAAAGAAAGAGTGAGCGTCCCGACTAAAACGGGACAGACGGTCACTTCATCTAATTGCGGTATAATTTGCAGTTACAGTCTTGGCATTATAATTAGAGCTGTTGGACTGTAATTTTCATTTGTGAACCAAGCCAAAAAAAAAAATAAAATAAAGACAAAACTTTCCATAGCCGCTGGCGTCTGTGAAATAGCATATCTTTATAAACACAAATGAATCAGGTTCTGAATCACCCACTACAGCTGCAGTTTCCTCCCAAGCTAGCCAGTCTGTTTTATTTAATTGGTTGCCACTGAAGCAACAAGGTAACAATCAGCCTCTGTTGAATGTGCTGGATGGAGCTGATGAAGGAAGTGCTCTACCCTCCCATAACATTTAAAACCAAAAAGGTGTTTAAGAGATGAAACAAACTGAAGAAGGCCCTGGGCTCAAAGATGTGCAGAAAGTACTTATGACTAGGATTGGAAGGATTAGATTTTTTTGATAAATGTTGGTAAGTAAACATTGATTTTTATAGACACACTTTCGTCAATAATAATCAAAATTCAGAGAAAGGCAAAGTAAGAAAAATGTTGCTTGAGAACTTTAGAATCAAAATCTGAGCAATTTAGATGTCTGAATTAGGCTTGATGCAAATAGACTAGGGAATGAATGGCAGGGATAGAGGGAGGTTGATTAAAAGATATTTACTTTGCTGATTTTGACAATGATATGGACAATTTGTGCTTTAATAGCTGATAAAGCTTTAACTTTTTGAATTCTAGTGGCTGCTGGCCTTATTAATTATCTGACATGCTTCTAATTTCCCTCAATTGTGAGAATTTAATTAAATAAAAATGCTTAATTACATCTCAATTTTGTGCAGTTGTGCAAATTTAAATAGCTAGAAACCCAAACAAGATCTTAAACATAAACATTTATTGAATTTATTAAAAAAATTAATCTGCCAGGCCTACGCCTACTTAGTCCTTTTTAGACAGAGCAACGAGCCATCGATTTATAGCAGATGTAGCTAAAAATTACATAGGGTGCTTTACCATGTCCTTTTTAAATGACAAAATTGATAACATGGGATACAGAACTGAAAAAAAAATTAAAAATGAGTGAGTAGTAGTGTTAGATATAGGAATGAAGGGCTTGAGCCAAACCCCATAAAGTTAATTCTTTTTATTTGTGTTAGGTGTTCCACAAACACAAGATGTATCTGGTCCATGACTAGGATTCCTAGCCCCTACAATAATACAAATAGGCTATGTCGACATCGACTGTTGGGAGCCCCGAGATCTCCGGAGAGAAGTCTGCTGCTCTGGGAGCCCTCTGCTGACATCCCAGTAATCCTCATGCCACGAGGAAGGAGGGAGGTGTTGGTAAAGGGGTTTTCTGAACATTTGCCCCCATGTAGATGGACCAAATGTCGGGAAAGCCTCTCCCGACAAAACCATTGGCAGGAGGCACTCAAATGGAGATACATAATTGATGTATCTTTTGCTGACAGATCTCTCGAATCTAGACATAGACATAGTCCATGTCTAGACTGCAGGCTTCTGTTGACAAAACTTTTTCAACAAAAGTTTGTTGACAAAGCATGTATCCAGAGAGCAGACCTCTCAGAAGATATCTGCTGGTTGGGAGCATTCTGTCAACATTCCTGTACGCGTCATTCCACGAGGAAGAAGGACTGTTTTGACAGGGGGTGTGTGGGTTTTTTTTTGTTTTTGTTTTGTTTTCCTGACATTTTGCTCTGTTTGGATGGGCCAAATGTAGAAAAGCCTCTCCCTGCAGAACTGTATGCACAACATACTCAAGTGCATTAACTTTAATCACAATAATCAACCATGAAAGTTAATTGGATACTCATCTTCATCATCATCATCAACAACAACCTTGGGCTCAGTGCCCATTGGTGTCTGATGCATCCATCCTATTCTCAGGATCTTTCTATAACAACTCCTCTCAAACGCTAACATTCTTCTCTTCAAATCTTTCATTATCACCCATGCCTCACATCTATACAACATGCTGCTGAATACACATATTTTCAAGACACTCAGCTTCGTTCCTAAGCTAATGGCTTTGCTGTTCCAGATCTTATCCATCGCCTTCAAACTCGCTCTTGCTTTCGTTGTTCTAGTCACTATTTCCTTCTTACAGTCTAGATCATACGTTATGTTGCTCCCCAGATTTGTGAACTTCTCTACATTCTCTAGTTCGATCCCATCTATACTGATCTTCCTTCCTATTTCCTTATCTCCAAATACCATTGTTTTTGTTTTATCAATGTTCATAATGAGTCCATACTGCTTCCGTTCCTCGTTTAGCACCTGCACCATTTTCACTAGTTTTTCCTTATCTTCCTCAAAGATAACAATATCATCTGTGAACCTCAAGTTGTTAATTCTTTTCCTGTGCATAGATATCCCTTCAACCTCTTCCTTGATCTTGTCCATTGCTCTCTCTCTAGATGCATGATGAATATACTCAGTGATATTGGATCTCCTTGTCTTGTACCTTTACTCTTTCTAAACCAACTTCCCAACTCCCTGAACGTTCTCACTGCTGCCTCCACATTGTCACTGGTGTCCTTTAACAACTGTATCAGTCTGCTATCCAGTCCGTATGACTCCAGTACCACCCAAGTCCCTTTCTGATCTATGCTGTCAAATGCCTTCTGAAAATAGACAAAGCAAGTGTAGGTGTTCTTGTTCTTTCATCGAGCTTTCTCCAATATCAGTCTTAGTACCAATATCTGGTGTGTGGTACTTCTACCTTTCCTGAACCCCGCTTGCTCATTCACTAGATGTCCTATCTGCTATCATAGTTTTTCCTTCTGTATCGTCAGCAGCACCTTGCCTAGGTGACTTGTTCTGGCAATCATTCCATAGCTCTTGCACTCCAATGTACTTCCTTTCTTGTGTATTTTCACTAGCACAGATCTTGTTCATTCCTTAGGTGCCTTCCCTTCTATATTACACAGTTGGTGTATTTCCTGAATCATACTTTCTCTGCTGTATTTGATCACCTCTCCTGTGATCTTATCATTTCCAGGGCTCTTGTTCTTTAGTCGTTTCACTGCTCTTTCTACTTCTTCCTTCAAAATCTCTCTCTCTCTCTCTCGATGCTCAGGAGAGATATCTCTTTCCGTTCTTCAATCAGTTTCTCTGAGACATTCAGGTCCAACTGTGCTTTGTATAGATCAGTGCAATATCTTGTCCGTTGCTGCATAATCTTCCCCTTGTTCATGAGGACACAGCATAAATTACAGCAACTCAGACAGTTCCATTTACTACACAAATATTCAAATACTGACACGTGTAAGTTTTTTTTTCTATGCCTTCATTTTTTGCAAGCTCTGGTTTTTAAAAAAGGTGGAATAAATCAGATGCAACCATTAGTGGTGCAGAATGGATAGTTGAACAAATAAAATAAAAAAACTTGATATTTTTATGACGTTTTCTCAGTCATGTTCAATAGTGCATTTTGGGACAGGAAAGTACGTGCTTGAAGTGAGGAACTACAAATTCTTTTTTAAAAGCCATACAGGTACTCAAATGAGAGAGAACTGCATACGTAGTAAAGCAATAACAAAATCATACTCTCGTCCTATGATCAACTAACTCTTAATGTGGCACTTTTGATTAGATCACTCTTTAATGAAAGTTCACACTTTTTAAAGAAGCCAGAGAATTAACTGTACTTGACCTTTAATGTTACCATGTCAAAATACCTCTATAACCTGTCGCTTGTTTACATTCATGAGGGTAACTTGAAATCTTTCATTTGACAGAAATCCATGTTATCAAGACCCAGCTGGAAGTTGGACCATAGCTTGGAAATGGGCATCTATCTAGTTCTCTATTCTGTGCCAACAACTAAATGCAAGCACGCTTCTCAAAATTCACCATAGTTGTCAGTTATATTAAGATATCGAGTTTACCTGTCAACGAGATACAATTTATGAGGCATTTACAGTGCTCTGCTGCTGGTACAAATTGGCATAGTGCCATTGAAGCCAATGGAGCCATGCTGGCCTACATGAGGCAGCCTCTATTATTTTGAGTTTGCAGGACTTTGCCCCAGGTTTGCGAGCTCAGGAAAGCTTGGCAGCAACTGATGCTTCAAGCACAACATTGCAGTCTTACTCCCTTTACCAGGATTCAGCACCTTCTTTCCTTCACTTCAGACTGTCTTTGGCGAGTGAGGAATGGACAGACTCATAACTTTGTCTGTATCTCCCAGTGCTACCAGCAATGCTCACCCAGTTCTTGAGCTCTTGGACACTCAGGCTGTGGCCACACAGCCAAGTTATTTTAACAGTTCAGTCCTGTCCCCAGGATGTCCTAGCTCTGCCCCGGCCTCCTGAATGCCACCAAACAGCTGACCCTGTGGAGGGGATGTGTGAGGAGGTAATGGGAGGTGCTGAGCCGCAGGGGTCATCGCAAGGTGGGTGGCGCTGTGGGTGAGCAGCTGATGGAGAGCTTCCAATGGGTGCTGAACAATCACATTTTTTTCCTGTGGGTGCTCTAGCCCCAGCACACCCAGGAAGTTGGTGTCTATGGTCTGAGTTAATGCTGACTCAGGTCTGTCTTCCTCATCCAGAAAACGAACGAGACCCCAGCACCAGGTGAGGGTCCCATCCTTAGGGAAGGTTTTGAAGGTCTGTGGCTGCAGAAGACTGAAGGGGCTTGTTCAGAGAGGAAGCCATTACAAAACTTGTGACCATAGGAAAACCCTTGTGTAGGTCTGAAGGATCATTCTGTCAGAGCCTTCTTTGGAGTCAGGGGACAATCTGTGGTCAGCTTGTTAGCATGTGGGGAGGTTCTTTGGTTGTTTTCTCTGTAATGCTTTTACCTTGTGCTTGGTTAGAAGAAACCCTGCGGTAGCAAAACCATTTCAGTGTTTACCCTGTCTGAGGGGGTAAAGTTGTCTGCTTACATGGCTCCCATTTGAGCCCATCACAAACAATGTACTACTCACAGTGCTCATGTCAGCCACTGGAGTGTTGTTATGCCCATTTTTAAAGATGGGGAATTGAGGCAACAAGAGAGTAAGGCCTGGTTTTCAGAGGGACAAAGTATGTGCCACTCCAGTGGATTTCAATGGGGGTGGTAGTGCTCAGCCCTTCTGCAAACCAAGCCCCTGACATCTCACCCCAGGTCACACAGGAAGTTGGTGGCAGAGACATGGAGGATCATACTAGTGTCCTATCCACTAAACTAGTGTTTTTCACCCCTTTTGATAGCAGGGACTATTTTTCTAAACTGGGTCAGGGCCCAGCGCCAATTCACAGCCCTCTAGTTCAGGAACACCACACTAGACTCTCTTTCCTTGGCTTGTTGATCTCACTCCCCACTGTGCTGTGTGTTTTTGAAATGTCCTGATTTGTGGCTGCTTAAGAACATTGTGTTCTATATTGAGCTTTTGAAGTGCCCTTGTGGGTGAAAAGTCAGGATAGTTCAGAACACACTTTCTGTTGTAAGTGTAGGAAGTTGTGATCTTTCCAAGATTAATTGCACTGCATCCCAAGAAGGATATGAAGCTCATAAGCTTCGCTCTGAGGATATTTCATGATACTGGAAATATTTTTAACACATTTTCCGATATCTCTTCTACTTCCAAATAAATGATAGTGATTGAATTTTATCAAATATTCTCATCTGATTTTGCTGTTTTGCTTAGTTTTTATATGTAGTGTGGAGGGGGAGACAACATTGGTTGCATACAAGGGTCTTACTGTTAGGTATGTATTAGGGTGTGTCTACATAGCAAAAGCTAGGCAAAGAAGTGCCTGCCTCAATCCAATTAGCCTGCTCAGGTTAAAACATTTGTGAAGACATGGTGATTGGGTCAGAGGCTTGAACTGAAGCCTATAGGGGATTCTGGGGTTGAACTCAAGCTAACAGAGTTGTCCCATCCATAGGACACTTTGCAGGGGGCCTACAGCAGCCGCCTCAACTGTCCGTGGATGGGATGGATCTCCCATACTGAGCTTAGTTTATGGGACCCAGGGCAGTCCAGGGGATTACCTGAGGAGACTGGGGCAGGCAGCAGGGGTCACCACTGCCCCACCCCAGCACTCATCACAGTGGTGGGAGTTGGGGGAGGTGGAGCTATGCAGCTGCTTGCTTTGCCCCACTACCCATCTCCCAGCCAGGTTGTTCTGCTTCACCGTGGCAACAGGAAGTGGAGCAGCCCAGCTTATGGCCCTAGCCTGGTCGCTCTGCTCCCCTTAAGCCTCATCGCTTGGGAGGAAGGCAGGTTTCAGGAAGGGGTGCAATGGGAGAGGGGATAGGTGGGGCAGAGTGAAGCAGAGACAGAGCTTGGGGAAAGGGATGGAGGGGGTGTGGGGCCTGGAGTTGGGAGCAGGGGTTGTCCCAGGCCCTGCAGTCCCTCTAGGGGCAGCCATGGCTGCTGCTACTTTGTCTACAGTGACAACATATTTCCAAGAGGGCGGCAGAGTAGCTGTGTTCCCCTGTGGTCAGGCAGGGGTAAGATATGAGGGCAGCAAGAATGCTGACACACTTGCATTGCTGTGGCACACCAGTCCTTGCTTTGGGCTTTATGGTAGGTCTGAGGCTCACCCAGTGGCAATCTTGCCTGGGTTTCTAGCTCTGTGTGAACTAACATTGGGCCCATGTCACAGCCCTTGCTCATGATAGGAAGTATCCTGGGCCCCATCAGGTTACTCAGTATGATGAAAAGTGGCAGAATTGGGCTCAGTGTGAGTCAGTGCAGGGGCTGATGGTAACTTGCACAAACTGACTGGAGGAGGACACCACTGAATTCTGAATGAGTGTTTTAAAACCTGTGAAATGACAAAGAGGAGACAGAAAAAACACTTTGGGTATGTCTATACTTACTGTGGGTTTGATGCAGCATGACTGAGCTGCTGGAATTCGATTTTGCTGCATCAGTGAAGATGCAACAAAATTAATCTCTCCAGGCTTGGTGGTTGACCCTGGTACTCCACAGGATAGTGTGGAGTAAGGGACATTGGCGTGAGCCTGAAGAGCTCCAATCTACACCAGGGAACAAAGTCGATACTGGTACATGGATTCTAACTATGCTAATGGCATTGCTAGAATTGCATATCTGGGATTGACTTTGGTCCCTAGTGTAGACCATGTCTAAAGCCTGATTGGAAAACACTTTTTCAGGGGTCTACACTGCTGTTGTGGAGCTAGTGTAAGGTGTCTGTGCTGCCCTCTGTCATTAGGAGGCAGATCAGGGCTGTGGCAGGGCCCTGCCATAGCAGGAGTATCAGGGCAGTGCCCTGCAGTCTGGGTAGGCACTGCTTCACAGTCCTCATAGTGTTCTGCAGAAAAAGGAGCATAATTTAGAGCAGCCTCAAGGCACACCAGAGGCTGGTCAGGCTCTTGCAGGACTTCAGAATCTGTAGAGTGCACAGATGATCTCAAGCTAGTTTAGTGCTGCACCTCTCTCCCCTTTATGCGTGCCCCAAGCACAGGCACTGGGCAAATGAGAATCAGGTCCAAAGAATGCAGTGCCACTCACGTTTATGCTAGTTTTACATGTTGTAAATGGAGTTACTCCTGATTTGCACTGGTTAGCTGTGTCTACACGTGCACGCTACTTCAAAGTAGCGGCACTAACTTCGAAATAGCGCCCGTCGCGGCTACACGCGTCGGGCGCTATTTCGAAGTTAACTTCGACGTTAGGCGGCGAGACGTTGAAGTTGCTAACCTCATGAGGGGATCAGAATAGCGCCCTACTTCGACGTTCAACGTCAAAGTAGGGACCGTGTAGACGATCCGCGTCCCGCAACGTCGAAATTGCCGGGTCCTCCATGGCGGCCATCAGCTGGGGGGGTTGAGAGACGCTCTCTCCAGCCCCTCAGCTCACTGGTGGCCGCGTTGAGCGGCCCCTTAAAGGTCCCCTCCCCCTCCCTTCCTCTGCAGGAAGCTGAGGGAACGTGCAGGCTGCAGCCTGCACATGCGGCCAGCCTGCACCACCCTCAGCCCCACACAGCTGCGATGGCTGGCCGGCAGCCCCCCCAGCGCCCCCAGGGGACCCCCCCCAAGGGGAGCCAGGGCAGCCAGGCCGGCAAGCGGCAGCGGGGCCCCTCCTGGACGGAGGCCGAGCTGCGGGACCTGCTGGGGCTCTGGAGCGAGGAGGAGGTGCTCCAGGTAATGGGGAGCAAGAGGCGGAACGCGGATGCGTTCACTCAGCTGGCCGACGGCCTGGCTGCCCGGGGTCACCCTGCCCGCACTCCTGACCACGTCAGGAGTAAGGTCAGGGAGCTGCGGCAGGGTTACTCCCGGGCCCGGGATGCGACCAGCCGATCTGGGGCCGCCTGCGTCACTTGCCCCTTTTACAGGGAGCTCACAGACATCCTGGGCTCCCAGCACACCTCCTCTCCTCCGGCCACCCTTGACACCTCGGCCGACAAGCCCCAGCAGGCTCTGCAGAGGGAGTCCGCCCCGGAGGCAAGCCCCGCACCCCGGGGGCCCCCCCCCGGAGGCCACCCCCGGGACATCGCAGCAGGAGGAGGAGGGGGGCTCCTCCTCTGCAGAATCCGGCCTGCAGATCCTCCTCCTGCCATCCCGGAGCAGCAGCAGGGCCTCCGCCCCCCGGGGATCTCCGGACCGTGGGAGCGGACCGACAGGTAGGTATCCCCCTCTGGTGGACACCCCTGGGCTTGAGGGGCGGGGGTAAGAGATATGTGTCCAGGCCCCCCCACATGCTCATGGCCCCAAGGACACCAGGGCCATGGCCCTCACAGCACTGCATCCATCAGCCCCTTCCCCCTCCCACCCCGCATGACAGTGCCATGCCCCATCCCCGGGGCAGGGGGGAGCAGAACCTTGAGGGGCCCCCGGGAGGAGGGGGGTGGGACACCCCGCAGCAGCAGCATGTGATGGAGTGGGGGGAGTGCCAAAGGGAGACTCAGGCTACATATGAGCAACAAGAGCCGAATAGCTCCCAGGGGCAAAGGAGGATCCTGGGGCTACAGCTGGCAGGTGACACCTCTGCCCTGAACAAACAGGAGGGAGGAGCCGAGCTGGCTTGGACTTGAGGGGCGAGGGCGGGGCCCACAGGTAGAGGCTAGGGGAAGGGAGAGCTGGAAGGCAGCCAGCCTGAGGAGGGGGAAAGCTGTATCCCAGAGGGGCACCCCTTGGGGTCTTCTCCCCAGGATGGGTTGGAAGGACTGTCTCTTCCGACAGCTGGTGCTGTCACTCCTGGCAGAAACTGGGCATCTGTGGCCTAAGAAACCTCTCCTGCTCTCAGACCCTGCAGGGTGAAGTGAGAGTCGCTCCCACCAGGGGACGGGGTGCAGGGCAGGGGGACCCCTGAACCCCATCCATCACAGCAGCATCTCCCGGGGATGGGGAACCTGCAGCACAGGGCTGGGGGGACAAAGGCCATGGCTCGGGGCCCACACTAACGCCTGTCTCCATTCTTCTTCCCCCCCTCCTCTCCTGTGTCCTGCACCTGCACCATCAGAAGGACCGGAAGAGAGCGCCGGCGAGGCATCAGTTGTCCCGGAGAGCCCTCCGGGACCATCGATCCAGGCCAGCCCCTCGGCCGAGGACCGACCGGCCCCACGGCGGGCTAGATGGCGGACCCCGCGCCACCAACAGCCGATGGCGACGGACCCCCAGCTGCTGGCCATCCACTGTCGGCAGCTAGAGGTCGCAGAGCAGCACCTCCAGCTGCAGGAGCGGGCGCTGGCCTGGCGCCAGGAGGCATGGGGTGCCTACATGGAGACATTTAACCACTTGGTGGACTACCTGGCCCCCCATGCCGCGCCGGCCGCCACATCGCCCGCCCTGCCTGCTCCTGCAGCCCCACCACCAGCTGCTCCACCAGTCGCCGTCCCGTCCGCCGTCGCCCCGCCACCCACCGGTGAGGGCCGGAGTGCTGAGGGACCCCTGGAGCCACCTGACAGTCGCCGGCCACCGTACCTTCCGGTCCGGCCCGCCCCTACCCAGCCACGGACCAGGCTGCGACCGCGGCGGGGCTCCCGGCCGCCAACGCCCAGTGCCGGGCTATAGGGGCGAGGGGCCCGGGACGTGGCCCCCCCTTGTATATAGTTGGACCCTGTGGTTTTCGGCCCCCAGTTTGCTCTGTCCCCCCCATGTAAATAGTTCTCCCCTTTATCCTCCCTGGTTTTCTTTTTATTATTGCGGACAGTTGTTTCTTTGTATTGTATTGTACATATTGCTTTTGTTCAACGTTTGTACATAGTTTTTGGTTGGTGGTTCAAATATTTATTTACAGTCATAAAAAAAAAAGGTTCGGAAAGAAAAAAAAAAGTTTACGTTCAGCCACAAGTGCGTGCTGTCATTTGTCCAGGACAAGTGGGAGGGGGGTGCGGTGGGGTGCTCCATGGTGTAGGCGTTGGGGCAGGAGTGTGGGGGAGGAAGGGGCGGGCAGTAGGGGGCCTGGGCAGAGTTCACCCCGCGGCCTGTTCATCAAAGTGGGCCCACAGGGCCTCCCAGACCCGGGTCCCCTCAGGGTCCACCTGCCGACTGGGGGCAGCAGGTGGCTGGAAGTGTGCCCTGCCGGCCTCCGCAGCCCAGCCCTGGAAAAAGGTCTCTCCCTTGCTCTCGACCAAATTGTGCAGGGCGCAGCAGGCACCCACAATCTGAGGGATGTTGTTGGGGCCTGCATCCAGGCAGGTCATGAGACATCTCCAGCATCCCTTCAGGCGGCCAAATGAGCGCTCCACCACCTGGCACGCGTGGTTCAGGCGCTCGTTGAAGAGCTCCTGGCTAGCGGAGAGATGGCCCGTGTAGGGGTGCATGAGCCACGGCCGGAGGGGGCAGGCCGCATCTGCGATGACGCAGAAGGGCATGGTGGTGTCCCCCAGAGGGATCTCCCGCTGGGGGATGTAGGTCCCCGCCTCCAGCCGGCGGCACAGGCCCGAGTTCCGGAAAACCCAGGCGTCATGGGTGCTGCCAGGCCAGCCCACATAAATGTCCTGGAAACGTCCCTGGCTGTCCACCAAGGCCTGGAGGACGACAGAATGGTAGCCCTTTCGATTGAGGTATCGTCCTCCACTGTGATGCGGGGCGCGGATGGGGATATGAGTCCCATCCAGAGCCCCGAAGCAGTTGGGGAAGCCCAGGGTGGCAAAGGCGGCGATGGTGGCATCTGGGTCCCCCAGCCTCACGAGCCTGTGCAGGAGCATGGCGTTGATGGCACGCACAACCTGCAGAGAAAGCACATGGGACAGCACCAATGAGGGGTGAGCAGGGTGTGCGTGGCCCTGCCCTGCCTTGCCCTGCCCTGCCGTGGTCCCCCTGCGCTGGCTGCCCTGCCCTGCCCTGGGTGCCCTGCCCTCCCCCCGTGGGTTCGCTTACCTCCATGAAGACAGCCCCGACGGTGGCCTTGCCGACACCAAACTGCTGGCCCACGGATCTGTAGCTGTCTGGAGTGGCCAGCTTCCAGACAGCGATGCCGACCCGTTTCTGCACTGTGAGGGCACGCCGCATGGCGGTGTCCTGGTGCCTGAGTGTGGGGGTGAGCCACTGGCACAGCTCCAGAAATGTCTGCCGTCTCATCCTGAAGTTCCTGAGCCAGCGGTCGTCGTCCCACTCCCCAAGCACCAGCCGCTCCCACCAGTCGGTGCTGGTGGGGTAGCTCCACAGCCGCCGGCGTGTGAGGCGGGGGGGGTGCTGGAGGGGTAGGGGTTGAGCCCTGCTGCCCTGGGGGCATCTCCTCCTCTGGGGCAAGGAGGTGCTCAGCTGTCTCCCGCATGGCACGGAGCAGGGCAAGCCCTGCTCCTGCCGGGAGGGCTGGGTGGACCTCTAGCTGCTGCTGCTGCTGCTGCTGCTGCTGCTGGGGGTCCATGACTGCGGCGCCGGGGTCTGTGTGCCTATGGCTCCTCAGACCACGTGCTGTGCAGGCTGAGTGTGTCTGGGAGGGGCCCTTTAAGGGAGCGGCTATCTGTTGCCCCGGAAGTGCTAGTCCGCCCGGTGACCCTGTCTGCAGCTGTGCCTGGCATCCCTATTTCGATGTGTGCTACTTGGGCGTGTAGACGTTCCCTCGCTGCGCCTATTTCGATGTGGGGCTGCGCAACGTCGAAGTTGAACATCGACGTTGCCGGCCCTGGAGGACGTATAGACGCTATTCATCGAAATAGGCTATTTCAATGTAGGCTTCACGTGTAGATGTAGCCGTTAAGTGCAGGGACTTTTAGGTTGTAGAGTCAGGTTGAAGAGTTTCTAGTCATGTATTAGCAAATGCATTAGCATTATCTTCAATGACGTAGCTCTGAAATGTACTCCCTTAAAGCGTTCAAGTTACACCACGCTATGTAATAGCGGTAATGCTGAAACAAAACAGAGACGTGTTCAGAATTTTTGCCAGTACATCAGCATTGGGGTTCAAAGAAAAATGTCCACTACAGAAATGTGGCTGAGTAGAATATAAGAAATTTAAAAACTTGTTGCCTGTCTCAAGTTTATCGAGTGCTGCCATGACTTGAGACATTTCCTACACTGGCTGACATTAGGCCAGCTGTACTGCTGTTACTGGGGATGGCAGTAACTGTGTGTGTGTTTTTGCACAGCCCAGTAGGGCTACGTCTACACGTGAAGCCTACATTGAAATAGCTTATTTCGATGTAGCAACATCGAAATAGGCTATTTTGATGAGTAACGTCTACATGTCCTCCAGGGCTCGCAACGTCGATGTTCAACTTCGACGTTGTGCAGCACCACATCAAAATAGGCACTGCGAGGGAATGTCTACACGCCAAAGTAGCACACATCGAAATAAGGGTGTCAGGAACAGCTGCAGACAGGGTCACAGGGCGGACTCAACAGCAAGCCACTCCCTTAAAGGGCCCCTCCCAGACACAGTTGCACTAAACAACACAAGATACACAGAGCCGACAACTGGTTGCAGACCCTGTGCCTGCAGCATGGATCCCCAGCTGCCGCAGCAGCAGCCAGAAGCCCTGGGCTAAGGGCTGCTGCCCACGGTGACCATAGAGCCCCGCAGGGGCTGGAGAGAGAGCGTCTCTCAACCCCTCAGCTGATGGCCGCCATGGCGGACCCCGCAATTTTGAAGTTGCGGGACGCGCAACGACTACACGGTCCCTACTTCGACGCTGAACATCGAAGTAGGGCGCTATTCCTTTCCCCTCATGGGGTTAGCGACTTCGACGTCTGGCCGCCTGACGTCGAAGTTAACTTCGAAATAGTGCCCGACGCGTGTAGCCGTGACGGGCGCTATTTCGAAGTTAGTGCCGCTACTTCGAAGTAGCGTGCATGTGTAGACAAGGCTCAGGAGTCCTGGTGTTTACCAAATGACCAGTAACAAACTGGGGCTTGTCTTCTGACACTCCACTTAGCAAGCATAGGCCAGCCTTTTCAAAGAGCTCAGCATTCACTGTGCTTTGGGAAATCTGACCTCTTCCTTTGATGACTATTTGGGAACTGAAGTCTTCTGGAAACATGGGAGGATAGTGGTACTGACTGAAATGCTGACTTTCAAATAGTCCAGTTTAGCCCATGGCATGTAATCAGAAGTCAGGCCTAAGTCACTGAGGCCATGTCATACTAGACGTGAAAGTTGATCCTAGATACGCAATTCCAGCCATGACAATTGCATAGCTAGAACAGACATATCTGCAGTTGACTTACCTGCCCTTCCACAGAGGGAGGTTGACGGGAGAAACTTCCTGTAGACCTCCCTTACTCCTCGTGATCATGAGGAGCACAGGTGTCACCTCTCAAGCCCCGATAGTTCAATTTCATACATCCCCCGTAGGCACTCAAAATCAAACACTGGCAGATAGACCCTGACTGGCTCAATCTCCTGGTAAGTACAGATGTAGCTGTAGATGTTGCCTAACTGTCTGAATGCCTCTGTGTTGGAGACAGTGTGCCTGCCACACACCTTTATCACTGTCATGGTCTTCACTCTGCATGTTGATCACGCTTCATCCATACCGCTATTAGGCACACTGTGAGCCCTCAGGTTAATACAGCGGGGCAGTTCCTGTACCCACCAGTGCATAACATCTGCAGATTTGTGCTCAGCATAAGCAGCTGCTACGAGGGTATACATGTGGGGTCACCTTCGTCTTTGTCTTACCATGATGCATGTGATCCAGCAGAGTCTGTCGCACAATGCTGTGGGCTGTTGCTTCACAACACTATGCATTTCTTTTTAATAATGGAAACAATGTTCTTCCTCGTTGCACCGATACTAAGCAAAACCACAGTGATGAAATGAGATCAGAGGAGAAACCTCTAGTAGAGTGAAAATGATACTAACTCCACTTCTCCTTTTGCATGAAACTGGGGACGTCATATTTTCACCTTTCCTCCCCTTCAGAAGGCTGGAGAGGGGAGTTTGTTGGAACATCAACATGGGTGGTGTTCCTGACTCCAAGTCCTATGGTCAGATTACTTGATTGGATTCCTCTCTGTGCCCCTGTATCCTGGCAATGTTCCCTCCCCCTGTGGAGGACTGGATTCTGTTCTCTTCATGTCTCATCAATGTCACTTATCATCTGCCTCTAGAACACTTACATACCCCATTGCATTTTTCTGTTTGTTTCATCGGTTTTGTCAGCCATAGTTTCTTTATTTGTGAGTTTTGGATATTTTAGTTGCTGTGGATAAATCGGAGGAAAGTTTTTTGGTTCTTTCCTAGCTTGGATCACCACTTAATAAAGACTTTCTCTTGATCCACCTTCCCCCTCAAACCTGCTAACGCAATCTGTATTGATGCTGATTCTCGAGGGTGGTAGTTTCTGTCTCTGCTGCCATTTCTGATGGCATTTCTTATGTTAATGAATCAAAACATCTGCAGAAAAGCAGAGAGCACTCTTTGATTTTGTATAAGTGGCTGAACTGTCATGGCAATAGGATTCAGTGACAATTTACCTTATGATACCCTACTGTGTAATTAGTTCCACTTAACTCGTAACAGAGAGGTAGCTATGTTAGTCTGTTCTGACAAAACAAAACAGCGGGAAGGTAGCACATTTGTTAGAATACAGACTCACACGGCTACCTCTCTATTAGTTTGTTAGTCTTTAAAGTGCTACCTTTCTGCTGGTTTGTTCCACTTGACTCATTGCAGCATATTTGCTGCTTCCCTAAATCATATTCAGTTTTACTGAGCTTCTAAACCAAAACATTTGCTAGAAAGAGATGATGGCACAAGATTTTCAGTACATTTTCCAAGCAGTGCTGAGTGCAACTGATTGTTGAGTGGGACATTGCATCAGGGTAGCTTTAGTGGGGTTCATGGGTCCCACTGCACCCTCAGAAGTCAGTCCTGGATGAGCCAGTGTGCACTGGTGGCACTAGGACAGGGTTGGAGCACTGGTTTGACTGGGCTGCCACTGCATTCGGAGCTGAGTGGGAATGCAACCTGACACATGAGGCCATAGTGCCATGAGGGTTTTGCTTCTGCCATCAAAAGCATAAGGAGTGACTTGCCTGCCCTGGCTAGGGCCAGATCCCACCACTGTCACTGCTGTATCAGCCCGCCAGGCTTGAGATGACCCATCAAGTGGAAAATCCAGAGGTAGGAGTGAGGTTTTGGGATATCACTTTCATTGGCAACAGGGGTGGAACTCCAGGAGAGACAGGACCAGAAGCCCATCGGCCTCCAGTTGGCTTCAGACTTCCCACACACCAGTGGGGTGGGGGTGGGGGTAGTTACCCTGTAGGTCTCAGCCTTCTCGGGTAAGTAATAGTGCATTCACTGAAATGGTAGACTACAGCACTGTGTGCATGAGGCTGTGTTAGAAGATTTATTTGTCTTAGTGTAACACCAACACAACTGGGTCATTGGCAGGCGGGATTGAGCCTTGGATCTTACAGGCTAAAGCCATGAGCCTGTACCACATGAGTTAAAAGCCAACTGGCTCTTACATAAAATTATCATCGAAAATGAACATGCTGCAGTAACAGATGAGCATTCATCTCACTTTTAAATAAAAAAGTGTCATAGTGAAATGTGGTAGCATAATAAAGCTTATTTAATTGGAATGCAGTAACTGGACCAGAGTTAGCTGAACAGTAAGATAATGGATTATCAAGTTGTTTTCCAGACAACACACAAAATGTGGCTCACTGTGATTATTGATAAAATTGTCACTCACGATGAGAAATGATTGAAAATCAAAATTTACAACCCATGGGAAATGCTAATTATATGGCATTTATATCCATCCACAAAAAGATGAAATATAATTTGCACAGAACAAGTACTTCAAAACAATTTTGAAATGAAAGATTAGGCTTGAGATCGGTTCAGTATTGAAACTGTATCTGCCTGAGATCCTGTGGTGCATTGTGGGAGGTTTTGTTTTGGAGCTGTATGTCCCCATTCTCCTCAAAGCACCAATCTTCCCTGCTCAGACTACCTTTGCCACAGTGCCCCACGGTCCGGAGACTGCTACCGGGCACCTGTGGCATTAGGAGCAAATGCACAATAATGTTGAGCTGACACAATGTTTTGATTCAGTTCAACAAAATAAATTAGGTTTACCAGACCCAAACCAAAATATTTTGTTTTGATGGGGAAAAAAAGTTTTTTTTTTCAGGAAAACGGACATTTTCCTGTAAACTGCATTTAAAAAAAAGGAAAATTCCAGAGTCGCACTATTATGACTGTTCAGTTTTGAAAGGAATTTCGTCACAAAAGTGCTTGTGAATGTTGCCTGTTTCACAAATTTTTACAGAAATTACCAAAAATGTACACCAGTACTGTATTCATCATTATCTGTTGGCTTACTCTTTAGAAGGTTCACTTGTGCAAACAGCAATGTGACTTCTGACTCAGCTAACCAACTTGTAGCCTAGCTCGTATTTGACCACACTCTGCATCAAATGTTTGCAATTAAATGTGTGAAGAACATCTGGATCAAAGTGGGGTGGGAAGGCTAAATCTGAGAAGATTATTAAATGTGATTCTTGATGGCCTTGTGCGCTGTCAGAATTTGCAGCTGTTCCAATGCTCCAAATGTTACTATGTCAGAACAATAGCATTTTACTCACTTTAAAGAGATATAAATAAATAATGGCACAACGCAGAGTAGAATTAAGCTGATTTGTAAGGAGCAGTTATTTATAAAGAGCAGCCACACACACAAGAAGGACAGAAAACTTACATGTACATTTACACAAAAGCTCCTTCTGCCTTGCTATATTAGTTACATTCACTATAAGGACACTGTGTCCTGGCAGAATAATATAGAGGGATCATAGGATCAATGAGAATGGCAGTGGGGAGGAGAGCCTTGGTGGATACAGAGGAAATGACTGTCCATACAAACTTGTAATGTGAGAAGATTTGTTTAACTCCTCTAAGATGCTGCAAATTGGGTAATGTAATCTGTGCATTGTGTTATTGATCTTTATGCAATCCAAGCAGTTTCATGTGTCAGGCATCTCCTTTTCAGGGATTCTAGTTGCTATACTCACTGTATCTCAGAGTTTGAAATTAAATATAAGTAGCTGAGGGAGGGGAAAGGATATCAAAGCCAAGATTTAGGATATCTGAATCCTACTGAATTTTGGGAAAGGGTGTAGCTTTTAACTCCCTGCATCTGGAATCCAAACCACTCCAAGGATGTGAGTGTGGCCTGCTAAGCCTAGGGTTTTGAGCTCAGTCCTTCAGAGGGCCTTTTAGGGATCTGGGGCAAATAGCTTTGAAAAAAAAAAAAGCAGGCGATGGTGCTTGGCCCTGCTATGAGGGCAGGGAACAGGACTTGATGACCTCCTGAGGTCCCGTCCAGTCCTATGTGATGTGTCCTTTTCTCCAGGATCAGGTGTTGCTGAAATACCAAGAGAACAGGCCTATTTGCAAGGGGACAGGAATTGCATGGAAACAGCTGATTTTGTGAGTTGCACCATTCACAGTGTTAACATATAAAGACCCGTGCAGAAACATGCATGGGTCTTATTATGACTGGACTTTTCAGAATGGTGCAGCACCCACAGCTGGGGCCAGATCTTCAGTAGGCTCAGCATGCTGGGTGCTGAGCTCATTGGAAAATTTGGCCCTTGTGACACTGCCTAAATGGGAGCGGAGTACTTTCTAAAGCCAGGGGAAAAAAAAAATCAGGGCTGTTGCATGGGTGCTGAGTGCTAGAAAATCTGGCCTGTGTGTCTTTCTGTGGTTCCACTTCTCAAAGCCTCTTGCTCACTCTTCCTTCAACTACGCTTCCTGTTTGCTCAAAGGGGTGGGGGAGGGGGAGACTTCCATTCTCTTGTTTTGGTTTCAGGCTTCCGAACTCATGTCAGACTCTCCAAAAGCTTTACAGGGGCTTAGGAACATTTGAAGTGAATCAGGGACTGTTCTCATGCAAATCTGAATTGGGTTTATGGTTTTGTTTGAAAATTCTGTGAAACTTGACATTTTGATTTGTTCAGCCCTGCAGTTTTAAGTGAAACCTGGAGAATATGAACTTACGTGAACTGAAATGGAAAAATGTTCACGTGAACCACTGAGAACAGAAACTGCCTAAGTTCCCACGACACTAGAATATAAACCTCCCATTTTTTGTTTACATATTATGGAACAGTGGCTGATGTATTCCATGTTTAAGGATGTACCCAGCCCTGTTGTAAGCCGTATTTTTCACCGGCCTCGTTTATAGATAGTAAATTAATATGCACAAAAGCAGTAGTGTAGTGATTTAAAAAAGAAGTGGCTAAACTAATCTTTGCTAAAGCCCATAATGCCCTCATGAGAAGTAGAGAACTCAATTTATCCTAGACTACACTGCTGCAGGGTCAGTGTAGGAGTGTGCCAGGATTTACACTCTCTTCTAATGGGAAATCTTATAAAACAGATAGACTTTACATTACAGGAGCATAATTACATCCCTTTGCCCCCTTTATCCAATACATTGACAAGAAAATTGCAATCTCTGGAGTGGGGCACTTGCTTACCATTCCCGCAAAAATGTCTAAACTTCACTCCATCCCAGTGAGTCTCTTCTGGGAAGATATAGAAAAAGACTTGATAGAGGTCAGTTTTCATCAGGAGTTTTGAGGTATCCAAAAGGGTGAGCAGTGACCAAGTGAAAGCTGAATTTTGCAAGGCAAAAGCTTCAGTGAGATTTTTCCAGTTTTTCTGATACTTTGGTCACGTGAAAGTATTTTACACAATCTCAGAAAAACAAAATCCAGTGACTCTACAGATATAAAGCATCTGTGTGAAATTACCATGGAGAAGATGGTAAAAATAGCCTGGGGTACTACAGCATGGGTAAAGAACTGTCCTCTGCATAAACCTCCACACATGGGTCCATTAAAAGAGAAATACTTAGATATTTCTGAATCTGTTGGTGTCTTCTATAAAGGGCCAAATTCTCATGCCACTTCCCACTGTGAATGGCTGAGCTGCACACCAGGAAGACCCACAGGGTTTGGAAGGGGGAAGAAATCCTCTTGCACAGGTTATGGAGAAGATGCAGACCTTCTTCAGAGAGGCTACTTCCACCCCCCTGCTAAAATGGTCTTCACACTCTCATTTTCTTGTTGAGGAAGCAAGAAAAGATTGGGCGTCCAAGATGTGCGTTGGATGCCAAGCATTGCCTGCCCCCAAGATTCAAAAAATCATGAGTCAGGTGCCAAAACATGCTGGTATTTTTAAAGAGAACCTATCTGGAGGCTTTTACCTGCCTTCTGTCTGTCTTGTCTTCTAGCTTTCCTCTGCAACTACTGCTCGAAAGTTATTTTATTTGCCTATTTTTTAAAAAGACAGTACATTCTGTTGAATAGTCTCAGGGTAGCCTCGTTAGTCTGTAGCCTCAAAAAATCAAGCAGTCCGGTAGTACCTTAAATGAAATTAATTAGTCTTTATTAGATTATTATTTAGTAGATTCTGGTGAATTCATGTGACTCTGAGGGACCAGAACTTTCAGGAAACCCCTAAGCAGTGCAAAAATTGCTCACATCATTATTTCCCTAAAATTTACTCTGCCTTTTCACTGGGCAGGTGTCATCAAAAGGCAGGATTTGTTCCTCATAGAGTATCGATTAAATTGATTTTGAACAGTCAGGGAAGATTGTTTTTCAAACTAGCAGAAAGCCACAAGGCTTTAAAACAATTTAACTTTGTGATGCCAATCTTTTCTCCTACAATGTGTGTTTTCCAGGTCACCTTTCCACTCTGCTTGGGCTCAAAAGTCATGCTCTTTTCTGAAGAAGGAATGGAAACACAAATGTGATTTGCACACACTCTAGCTATATCTAGATGGCTATCTTAATTTCCTGATTACCAGGGACTTTCCAGAGCCCTCCTTTTTATTAAACACAAGAAAAAATATTAACTTCACTTAAAACAATAGGAATAACTGCAAATATTGAGTGGTTTTTGAAATCTTGGTTTTGCAGCTGTCTTTAACCCCTCTGGGAAACTCCCACAGTCAGTGATACTTCCATGTGCACACAGAAGATGTATTAGTACGTGACCTTTTGTTACAGCATTCCCCCAGGAAATTACTGATGAGAGACAAGAGAAATGCTATTGAGGTAATTAGACCTAATCATCCATTTGACCTTTGTTTTTTCCCTCTGCCTTCTTGGGGAAGCTGCATGCACATAACCACAGAAAAGCCACTTCAAAAGCCTAGTTTAGGCCATGTCTACACTACAGAGCACACCATTATACTGATGCAGCTGCCACTGTAAGATGGCTTACCTAGCTGCTCTCTGTCAGCAGCAGAAGTTCTATCACTGACATAGCACTGTCCACACTAGCACATCTGTCGGTGTGACATGTCACTCAGGGTTGAAAGTGGTGCGAAAGTTCTGGACCCAATGTTGGTCATCTCAGGTGTGCATGATGATGTGATGGCAGTACCCTGTGCTTTTAGCTCTTCTCCAGATACACCAGCCTATGTAGGGACATCAGGGACTATACAGAATGTCTGCCATGGCTGTTAAGGAGAAGACCCAGAGCTGCTTCAGAGAGGCTACTTCCACCCCCCTGCTGAAATGGTCTCCACACTCTCATTTTGTTGTTGAGGAAGCAAGAAAAGATTGGGCGTCCAAGATGTGCGTTGGATGCCAAGCATTGCTTGCCCCAAAAATTCACAAAAATATGAGTCAGGTGTCAAAACATTTGTGGTATTTTTAGAAAGAACCTGTCTGGAGGCTTTTACCTGCCTTCTGTATGTCTTGTTTTCTAGCTTTTCTCTGCAACTACTGCTCAAAAGCTATTTTATTTGTCTCTTTTTAAAAAAGACAGTAGATTCTGATGAATAGTCTCAGGGTAGTCTTGTTAGTCTGTTGCCTCATAAAAAATCAAGCAGTCCAGTAGTATCTTAAAGACTAATAATTTTATTTATTAGATTATTATTTATTTAGGCCTGTCTTTCTCCTATTCCTCTTTCTGCTACTGCATCACAAGCTCTGCCTGGTGCCTTTGGATGAGAAAATGCTGCGAGAGTGCACACCAGCAGCTCATGGGAATGCTGACTCTTTCACAACACAGGATTGAAAGAGCAAGCAATTGAAATTCTTCAAAAGGCACCTTGTTCATCTTGCTGACTCATGTAAGTGGAGCGCGCAGATACCGTACTGCTTGGCAGGCTGTGTTGATAGGCTGTTCAAACCTCCTCTAATGTGCAGAGTTGGGAGTAACATTTCCCACAGTGTACCATTGCCAGGGATGGAAGTGGCCACATTTTGGGAGGAGACTAAGGAGTCTAGGATATGGCTGGCTTGACTCTGTTTGCATGGTTGGTTTGAGGCTTGGTTCGGATGCCAGAGACCCAAGTGCAAGCCTAAGTTAGAAATTCTTACCGTAGGGTTAACAATCAATGTAGGCACTCAACCTCTCAGTTCTCTAACCCAGGGCCAGCTGACTCAACACCCACTAACCCTGGGCTTTTGTTCTACTGTAGAGAGACCGTTAGGGCATATTTGCACTGTAATAAAAAGCATCCTTGGATGGTCCAGGTCAGCTGACTCTGGCTCAGGCTGAGAGAGTCTAAAATTGCAGGGTAGATCTGAGTCGTAGGATTGAAAGGGACCTGAGAAAGTCATCTAGTTCAATCCCCTGCACTCAGAGCAGGAACTAGTACTATCTACACCATCCCTGACAGGTATTTATTTAACCTGCTCTTAAAACTCTCCAGTGATGGTGATTTCACAACTCCCCTAGGTAATTTATTCCAATGTTTAACCACCCTAGAGTTAGGAAGTTTTTCCCAATGTCTAACCTAAACCCTTGTTGCAATTTAAGCCCGATGCTTCTTGCCATATCCCCAGATGTTAAGAACATTTTTTCTCCCTCCTCCATGTAACAATCATTTTCACGTATGTAAAAGGTCATCAAACTCCCTGGCAGTCTGTCTTCTCTTGTCCAGACTGCACAAACCCTCTCCTTTCAATCTTCCCTCATACATCCTGTTTTTTAGACCTTTAATAATTTTTGTTGCTCTTCGCTAGACTTTCTCCAACTTGTCCACATCTTTCCTGAAATGTGGCATCCAGAACTAGACACAATACTTCATGTGAGGCCTAATCAGCATGGAATAGAGTGGAAGAATTACATCTTGTGTTATACTTACAACTTTCCTTTTAACGCATCCCAGAATAATGTTTGCTGTTGTTGTGTGTGTGTTTTAAAAAAATAAAATTAAAAAAAAAAATGTTACACTCCTTGACTCATACTGAGCTTTTGGTCCATTCCACTTCTCCAGTCCTCTTCTGTAGTACTCCTTCCTAGGCAGCCATTTCCAACATTGTATGTATATTTCTGATGGTTGTTTCCTAAATGTTGTGGTTTGCATTTGTCCTTATTGAATTTCATCCCATTCACTACAGACCATTTCTCTAGTTTGTCCAGATTATTTTGAATTTTAATTCTATCCTCCTCACCCCTTACAGACCCTCCCAGCTTGGTATAGTCTGCAAACTTTATAAGTATATGCTGTATGCCATTATCTAAATCACCAATGAAGATATTGAACAGTATTTGGCCCAGAACTCATCCCTGTAGGACTCCATTTGATGTGTCCTTCCAGCATGACTGTGAACTACTCTCTGGGAACAGTTTTCCAACCAGTTTTGCATCCCTCTTACAGTAGCTCCATCACGGATGCATTTCCTTAGTTTGTTTATGAGAAGGTCATGAGGGACAGTAGCAAAAGTTTCACTAAAGCTATACCATGTCTATTGCTTCCCCCCATATACAAGGCTTGCTACACTGTCAAAGAAAGCTTTCAGGTTGATTTGACACGATTTTTTCTTGACAAACCCATACTGTTTCTTAATGTCACTTTATTGTCTTCTAGATGTTTCAAATGCATTCATGAATTATTTGCTCCATTATTTTTCAAGGTAAGGAAGTTCAATTGACTGGTCTGTAATTCTCTCGGTTTTCCTTATTTGCCATTTTATAGCTGGGTACTATATTTCCACTATTCCAGTCCTTTGGAATCTCTCCCTATGTTATGACTTTTCCAAGATAAATGCTAATGGCTTAGATATTTCCTCAGTCAGGTCCTTGAGTATTTTGCTGTGCATTTCATCAGACCCTGGTGACATCTGATTTGTTGAAGTAATTTTAACTTGTTCTTTTCCCATTTTAGCCTCCAAGCACATTTCATTTTCATCAGCATATTAGATGTCCAGTCACCACAACCTTGTTGGAGAAAACCAAAACAGAGACAGCTTCTGCCACTTCCACACTTTCTATTGTTGTCCCCACTCACCCTCTTTAGTAATGGGCCTACCTTGTCCTTGGTCTTGCTTCTACTGTATTTGTAGAATGTTTTCTTATTACCCTTTGTCTCTCTAGCTAGTTTGATCTCATTTTGTGCCTTGGCCTTTCTAATCTTGTCCCTACAAGTTTCCTGTTTGAGTAGGACTCTCTTTTTTTTTAAATTTAATCATCAAATACTTCCTGGTTAAGCCAGGTTGGTCTCTTGCCATACTTCCTATCTTTCCTATGCAATGGAATGGTTTGCTCGTCTGCCCTTAATAATGTCACTGAAAAACTGCCAGTTCTTATGAACTGTTTTTCCTCTAAGACTTGATTCCATGGGATCTGACCTACCACCTCCCTGAGTTTGCTAATTTCCATCTTCTTGAGAGCCATTGTCTTTATTTTGCTGTTCTCCCTTCTACCATTCCTTAGAATCATGAACTCTCTAATTTTATTATCACTTTCAGCCAAACTGCCCTCCACTTTCAAATTTCCAGCCAGTTCCTCCCTATTTGTCAATATGAAATCTACAACAGCCTCACCACAGTAGATTTTTCCATCTTCTGAAATTTTACAAAAAAAAACAAACCCAAAAAAACGGTCCCCAATACATTCCAGGAACCTGATGGGTTATCTGTGCTCTGCTGTGTTATTTTTCCAACAGATGTCTGGATGGTTAAGGTACACCACATCACCGCCAAGTCCTATGCTTTGGATATTTTAAAAAAAGCCTCATTGCCCTGTTCTCCCTAGTTAGGTGGGTCTGAAATAGACCTCTACCATAACATCACCCTTGTTTTTGCTCCTTTTATCCTTATCCAGAGACATTCAGCAAGTGAGTCTCTGATTCACATTTCAAACTCCGTCCCAGTACAGGTTCAATCTCCCTGTCTGGCACCCTTGGGACCTGAGATGTCCAGGACAAGGGGTGGTCAGTTCTGCCCCAGCTCCTGCTCCCATAGTCCCTGCCTGTGGCTTCCTAACCCCATCTTTCCTCCTCCTGCACAGGCTCTCCAGTCACTGGCTCCTGGTCCCAGCCACCTCTCCCCAGCTGTGGCTTCATGCCCAGCCCTGGGGATGAACTTCCATGAGCTGCTGCTCCCCAGTCTGGGCTGCTAGCTTACCAGCCCAGGCCCTGCTCCCTGCTGCTGCTCCTCTTGGCTCTCTGGCAGCTGCTCCTCCCCCTGCCCCCTTGCTTCTAGACCAGCTGTAGGCTACCCTGCTTTGGGCTCCTGCCATTGGCCTCTCCTCCTTCCAGCCCCAGGAGACTCTGGCCCTGCAAGATCCATGGTCCTTCTGGATGACAAATGTTGCCCGATGACAGAGTGCTGGATTTCGGAGTTTTATCCTGTATATGCATTTTTAAGGCAATACCTCCTGCCCTTTTCTCCTGTCTGGCCTTCCTGAACGAGCTGTACCTTTCTAATCCAATATTCCAGTCATGCGTATTATCCCATCTCATCTCTGTGATGCCAACACTGTCATAGATATGTTTATTTACTAGCATTTCAAGTTCTTCCTACTTATTCCCCATACTTCTCACATTAGTTCACAGACATCTAATATACTGATTTGATTTCTCCTGCCCTGGTTCTATCTAGTCTAGTCTCTCCTTTATCTCTGCTATAACAATGCATTCTTTTGACTCACCTGTGGTCTTTGGTTACCTGCCTCCTTTTATTTTGGTTTAAAGCCTTCTTCACTATGTTAGCCAGCCTGTATCCAAATATACTCTTCACCTTCCTCAATAGGTATACCCTGTCTCTGCTTAGCAGTCCTTCTTCATGGAACAGCATCCCATGGGTCAAGCAAGCTGAAGCTGCCTGACAACACCATCCTCAGCTTAGCCAATTGTGGGCTTTTAATACAGTTTATTGCTGTGTAGCCTTCCTTACCACACACAGGTCTAGAATCTGTGCTGTAGTCCAAGTCCAAATGAGAACAAGTTGGTTGGCACAGGCCATGGGCAGGTGTCCAGGTTCTGTGTAGACATAATCTTTGGGCAAATCATGTGGCTTCCATAACTATTGTACCTGAGCGCATCAGTCATCAGTGAAAGTGTCATGCAACAGTCTGGGCTAGTAAAGAAGTTGTCTCTTGCATTTTACAGCTGAGGAACTGATGCAGTGATTAAGTCACTTGCCCAAAGTTATACAAGAAGTTTGTGGCAGAGCTAGAAATTGAACCCAGAGCTCCTGAATCCAATTCCTTACCTACAAGTTCATCCATTCTCTCTACATTATTCCTCCTGGAACCGTGCTGTTGTGCTAAACCATGAGTTAAGCTGCCTCATCTACCATAGCGCACATATCACTAGCTAGAATAACACCAGGACCATGGCTAAGAATTCCTTATACCATGGCTATGTCTACACTAGAGAGTTTTGTAGACAAAACTGGGGTTTTGCTGACAAAACTCGGAGAGTCTACACACAAAATGTGTTTTGTTGACAGAAACTGTCAACACAAAAGCTGTGTAGATGCTCTGGAGGGTGGGGTGGGGCAGCCCTTTTGTTGACAGAAGCTGCGTCTACACGTGCATGCTACTTCGAAGTAGCGGCACCAACTTTGAAATAGCGCCCGTCATGGCTACACGTGTTGGCGCTATTTCGAAGTTAACTTCGACGTTAGGCAGCGAGACGTCAAAGTCGCTAACCCCATGAGGGAATGGGAATAGCGCCCTACTTCGATGTTCAACGTTGAAGTAGGGAACATGTAGACGATCTGCGTCCCGCAACATCGAAATAGCGGGGTCCTCCATGGCGGCCATCAGCTGAGGGGTTGAGAGATGCTCTCTCTCCAGCCCTTGCGGGGCTCTATGGTCACTGTGTGCAGCAGCCCTTAGCCCAGGGCTTCTGGCTGCTGCTGCTGCAGCTGGGGATCCATGCGGCATGCACAGGGTCTGCAACTAGTTGTCGGCTCTGTGTATCTTGTGCTGTTTAGTGCAAGTGTGTCTGGGAGGGGCCCTTTAAGGGAGCGGCTTGCTGTTGAGTCCGCCCTGTGACCCTGTCTGCAGCTGTTCCTGGCACCCTTATTTCGATTTGTGCTACTTTGGCGTGTAGACATTCCCTCACAGCGCCTGTTTTGATGTGGTGCTTCCCAACGTCAACGTTGAACGTCGACGTTGCCAGCCCTGGAGGACGTGTAGACGCTATTCATCGAAATAGCTTATTTCGATGTCGCTACATCGAAATAAGCTATTTCAATGTAGCGTGCACGTGTAGACGTAGCCAGAGTGTGTCAAAAGAGTGATAAGCTTTTATGTGTAGATGCGATCTGTTAACAGAAGTTTTGTTGGAACATCTCTTCTGACAGTAACTTATGTAGACAGATGCTTCTAGTGTAGATGTAGCCATTGTTCATTTACAGCCACCAGTCCTGGCTCTCAGTATTCTGTGCTATTATTTAGCTGTAATTTACCCCTAAATGTCTAAGAGCCCAGTAAGTAGTGGAAGTGTTGGTTATGCTGCTAGACAATACTGACCTCCTGTGATCATGGCAAATTTGCTCATCTGCACTGGCCCGGTCCCAAGGGTGCTGGATTAGAGAAGTTCAACCTGTACTTTGAAAAGGACTTGTGATAGACTGCTTTATTGGTTAATGAAAGCTCTAACACCTTTGGGGGAGGAAGGAGGACATAGGAACGTTTATTTTTTAACCCCTACCCTCTCTGTTTTTGGGTACAGATCTTACAAAAATAATTGTTTGTGAGCATGTGATCAGCTCTGATTTTGAGCCTATGCATGTATGCAAGTCACATTTTGTAAAGAGTTTGCTTTAGGAAGAATGAAATCTTTGTCCATTGAGAAGAGTAGAAGATTTAATGGGACTCGGCAGATGGTTATCAATACTGTTCCTTTCAAACTTTGCTTTTACCTGCAGAAAAAATAAAACAGTTAACCTGCTTACTTCCTTCTTCTGTAAATATCAATTTGCCAGTTTGGTGCCATGTGTCAAAGGAGCTGATCTTCTTTACTCAGTGTCACCTAAAGGTTTTGCCAAGGATCTGTGGGCAATCTGGAGAATTGTTGCATGAGAGAGACAAGATGGATGAAGTAATGTCTTTTGTGGGGCCAACTTCTGCTGTTGAAAGAAAGAGGCTTTTGAGCCACAGAGCGTGCTTCTTCAGGTCTGGGAAAGGTAGTCAGTGTGACTGCTAACTACAAGGTGGAACAAATTCTTTAGGATAAGGAGTTAAGACGCATTCTAGAGGAACCGCTCAAGGGAAAGATTTCCATTAACATCCCTGCAGTCATCAAACAAAAAATGGGGGTTAGTGGGTTAAAGATCCTTGTAACAATCCAGTATCTCTAGTCAGTCCATGATTTTTAGTGTCTAGCAAAATTAAGAATTTAAGCTCCCAGGCTCATATTTGGAAGATGTTATGCGGATTTCCTCTGCAGATGAGGACCGAGAATTCAGCTACGGAGTGCCATGAAAAACGTTCACCCATGGCTAATGTGGTGCTTGTCTGAATTCACACAGAAAAGTGATAAAAGTGATTGTCTGGATTGGGGTATTTAGTGCCCAGGACGATGTGTACACCACATGCTGTAAAAGACATGCGTAGGACTCTTGGACCTTGAAAGGGGTGTGGGAGTACTGACTTATCATAGCCGTAGCAGTACTGCTACAGGTCTTGTACCTTTTGTTATGACAAGATCTAGTGCTGCTCGAGGTGATGGATTCTGGTTTGTGAGGAACTTGCTTCTGATAAAGGGCTTGGATGGCATGGGGAAAGCCAGAAGAGGGGTTTTGGGGAAAGATGTATTCAAGAAGTTGTCCTCAGGGAGTAGGGGATTGCTGTGTTCCAGTATTGTTGGTTGGTGACAATCAGAGGTATGCTACTTTTTTCCCTTGTATTACAGCAAGTTTTTTGAGGTAGGTGAGTGGCCCATTCCAACATGTGGTCTACTACTCTTGGTGAAGGCAGTTTTAAGTATATTTAAGATGGGCAATGTTTAATTTCCTGGAAATAACAGATTATATGGGGTGTGGATTGGGCTATTTGTAAGTAGACTCTTGCAAAACTTTCACTATAAAATCTCCTCAGAATCCTCAAAGTCTCCAATATAGGTTATACCATAGTGATGTCTAGGGACACCTATTCAGGAAAAAGCCACATTGGACAGGATGGGACAGATGGACAACTTTCCTCCAGACTTTGTTAAAAATTTCACATTTTGTTTCCTAAAGTTTCCTGAGCTGGACAGATCCGTGATACTTTTGGTAGGGTGGGGGTGGGAACAGGAGAGGGAAATGGCATGTTTTGAATTCATGTCACCTTTACTTTCATCTTAATTACAAATCAGACTTAATTTTACATGGTGAGAACCCCTCTCAGATAAAAACTAGAAGGAAGGGTATGTGTTAGAGAGGTAGGGAACTCATAGTCGGATGGTAGGTGCAGAGCCATTCTGTTTCCTTCTAAAATTAAAAGGGCCAGTGAATAATCAATTTATACATATATGTATATGAAATGAAAAAAGTGAAACCAAGATTGAAACAAGCCTGACAAATGCTCTGATTATTATTAATAATTAATTTATTACCTTTGTCCATACCTTTGCTTTTTGATGCAAGGTCCTCTACCCCTGAGAATACCTCACTGAGTCATCTTTTATAGATGAGAGAGACAAATTTATGTCATTCCCGACAGTAATGTGTAGTGCAAGAGAAGTCGCATTTATTGTGACCTCGGGGGAATTCTAGACCTGGACCACACTCTGTTCTTTGCACTCCTGAACATTTTTACCTTGGCCCGTGGAATGTCAAATCCAACTACTAGAAATCTCTTAGGAACTTTAAATTTGGCTCTGCATCCTTCTTCCACAGTTTAACAAGGAACTGGGCCATATTTCACGTGATTGCGAACATTAATTGTTTATATATTTTGAAGATTTTGCACATCTTGTGACAGCTAGTCAGAGCTAGCTGCTCTTGTTGTCAGAGCAAATCACTGGCAGTTGGGTATGCGGGGGAAGCAAACCACCTGAAATGGTTCCGAGAGTAAGAGGTGGAAATCTAATGCCTTCACAAATGGAAATTGAAAACATCCTCTATGATGCAGGTGCTCATGGAAACCATGCCTCAGCGAAAAGGAAGAGTGCAAACATTCATAGACTTAAATAGAATCTGTGGAGAAGCAACTTCTATGAGACACTAGTTGAGTGTGATTTTTCACACTGTTACTCCAGTTTTTGCTAGGATAGTTCCAATGAGATTAATGGAGCACCAGTAGCTTAAAACTAGTGGAACTTAATGACAATCGGACCTATTTGCTTAACACCAACTGTTGCCAGAAGAATGTCAGTGCTTTTATTGATTTTGGGTTTCAGTTTGAATATAAGATTTGGAGGATGTCTGGAGGAGGGCAATAAAATTATTAATGATGTAGGGTAAACATGACCTATGAGGGAAGATTTCAGAAATTGGATTTGTTTAATCTGGAGAGGAGAAGCCAGAGAAGATGTTTTCAAATACACCAGAAGTTGTTACAAGGAGGAAGAATAATGGCTGTCACTTAACCTCTGATGATAGGACAGGAAGCAGTGGGGTTAAATTGCAGCATGGGTACTTTAGCTTGGACATTAGGAAAAACTTGTCAGTGTGATTAAGCATTGGAATAAATTTTCTAGCGTGCTTGTGGAACCTTCATCATTGATGATTTTTAAGATTGGTGTTGGGCAGAGGGATAGCTCAGGGGTTTGAGCACTGGCCTGCTTAACCCAGGGTTGTGAAGTCAATGTTTGAGGAGGCCATTTAGAGGTCTGGGGCAAAGAGATTAAAAAAAAAATCTGTCGGGGATGGTGCTGCCCAGAGGGCAAGGGACTGGATTCAATGACTTCCCAAGGTCTCTTCCAGCTCTATGAGGCGTGTTTCTCCATATTTAGGTTGGAGAAACACCTGCCCAGGATGGTCTAGCTAATTCTTAATCCTGCTTGAATGTGGGGTACAGGACTCCTGAGGTCCCATACAGTTCTACAGTTCTAGTATAATCACATGTTTGGAAAGCTTTATATTCAAAGGACAGATCTTTGCTATTTCCCTGGGCTTTGTTGTGGTGAAAAACAAAGGTAAATTCTCAGTGTTATACTTGTTAACGCTGACAGACCTGGGTCACCAATACCAGAGACTGAACTCTCCATCACAGGGGCTAAAGCCCTGTGCTCTACCACATGAGCTAAAGGCCAGCTGGCCCTCAGCTGAGGCTGTAGAGTAGAGACTTCACCCATGCTAGTATGAGGTCTCAGGGTCACTGTACTACACACTGTTTGGGCTGACTGCCTCGTTGACCCCTCCTGATGTCTTTAGGAATGTCTACACTGCCATAAAACTCCTATGGCTCCAGTTATCAGAACCAGGGTCAATTGACACAGGTCCATGGGGCTAAAATTTATAGTGTAGTCATTCAGGCTCAGATTGGAGACTGTTTGAAAAGAGAGTGTGAAATCAGTCTGAGGTTAGGAATGGGACCTCAGGGAGAGGGCAGACTCTTGTGGAAAACCCTGAGCCAGGGTTGGCAGAAGCCTGTCTATGCCAGAGTAACTAGTGTTGAATCTTCGGGCTATCAGAGCAGGATCTAGTGGGTGAGATGAAGAGAAGCCCTGAAGGGCAGAGGAGCCTTTTTATGAGTTTGGGACTTTTTCTTTGGATGTTTGTCACCCTCAAAGGTACTTGGATGGAGGCTGAAGCCATATTTCCAGCAGCGCAAACGGGAGTAATGAGAATTGAGGAGACCTACACTGGGAAGGAAACTGAGGTGTGGAGCATCCATAGTGCCACGCTTGGCTGGTAGGGGACATTATGGGGGGGGTAGCAGTGCCCCATGACATTATAAGTGGGGGTAGCAGTGCCCCATGACAGGGTCCTTACAATATTCTCTGTTGTGCTCATCAGAGCTTCCCATTTTAGCGCTGTCTATGCTTCAAGCACTAACCATGCGGGTTTTGTAACCGTTAGGCTGCCCTCCTAACAAGCAGAGTGTAGCTGTATTCATTCAGTCCCTGTGTTGCAGCATGTGTGTGAAATTGCCCATATCAGAGGGCCAGGCAGGCCCAGCAGCACCTCAGGTGAGGATCCTTTGTGTGGATGAGACAGTGCTCTCCTGTTGGCATAAGAAAACCCACCTCCATGAGTGGCACAAGCTATGTGGGCGGGAGGAGCTGTCCCTCTGACACAGAGCTGGGCACACAACCATTTGTCGGTTTATCTTACGTCACCTAGGTGGGGGGTCGGAATATTTGCCCTCCTGAATGGCGTAAGTTATACTGAGCTACGTGGTAGTGTCGGCATAGCCTAAGTTTGCAATGACGGTACTGCATTCTGGTACGGGGCAGCGCATGCTGGCAGCACTCAGGTAATAAGCACAATCAATATTAATGGGGTTAAGACTGTGATTAAACAATGATCTTTGGCTGCATCTGTTAAAATCCAAGGGGTGATGTCAGGCCTGGCGATGGGGGCTCGAGGGGGCAAAGGGGGCAGTTGCATAGGGGGCCTGGCATTTCAAAGGGACCTGGAGCACCAGCCATTGGTGCGGCTACTTCAGATCAGGGATTGATTTGGGAAGTAGCTGGAGCAGTGGCCATGGCTGCAGCTCTGGGCCTCTTTGAAACACTGCAGAAGTGCTGCTCTGCCGTTCCACATATGCGTGCTCTGTGTGGGGGGGCAGTGCTGCGGTCTGAGCGACGCTAGGGACAGGCTGCCTTAGCCCCTGCCCCTTCTGTCCTTGGTCCCACACCTACTGGGGTCACGGAACCTCCCCCCGCCCCGACCTTGCCGTGGGGCCCACACTGGCTGTCGGCCCTGTTGGGTGATGTGATGCTCACCCATAGAGGCCTTACTGCAATTTGCGCCATCTAACCTCCAGAATTTTTATTTCAGAAGGTTGTAAAAGCTACTAGGGGAGGAGCTGTTCTAGATTTGATTTTAATAAATAAGGAAAAACTAACTGAGAATTTGAAAGTGGAAGGCACCCTGGGAGAAAGTGACCATGAAATCATAGAGTTTATGGTTCTGGGGAATGGTAGAAGGGAGAACAGCAAAACAGAGACAATAGATTTCAGGAAGGAAGAATTTAGTAAACTCAGGGAAGTGGTAGGTAAGGTCCATGGGAAGTAAGACTAAGAGGTAAACTAACTGAAGAGAGTTGGCAATTTTTTAAAGCGACATTATTAAGGGCCCAAAAGCAAGCTATCCCACTGCATAGGAAAGATAGAAAGTATGGTAAAAGATGGCCTCGGCTTAACCTGTAGATCTTGCATAATCTCACAACCAAAAAGGAGCCGTACAAAAAACGGAAACCAGGACAAACGGCAAAGGATGAATAGACGCAAAACAATACAGGATATGCAGGGGCAAGATTAGAAAGGCAAAGGCATAAAATGTGTTCAAACTAGCTCGAGACATAAAGGGGAACAAAAAGACATGCTATAAATTTATTAAAAGAAAGAGAAAGACCAAGGGCAGGGTAGTCCCACTACTCAGTGAGGAGGGAGAAACAATATCAGAAAACTTGGAAATGGCAGACGTGCTTAGTGACTTCTTTATTTCAATTTTCACCAAGAAGTCTGATGCAGAAATGCCTAATGTAGGGAATGGTAGTGGAAAGGGGGTAGGTTTAGAAGATAAAATGAAAAAAAGAATGTTAAAAGTTAGATGTCTGCAAGTTACCAGGGCCTGATAAAATGCATTCTTGAATACTTAAGGAGCTGATAGAGGAGGTGTCTGAGCCTTTCAGTATCATCTTTGAAAAGACATGGAAGTCTGGGAAGATTCCAGAAGACTGGAAGAGGGCAAATATAATGCCCCTCTATAAAAAGGGGAATAAGAGCAACTCAGAAAATTACAGACCAGTCAGTTTAACTTCTGTGCCAGGAAAGATAATGGAGCAAGTAATTAAAGAATTCATCTGAAAACACCTGGAAGAAAACAAGGTGATAGGTAACAGCCAGCATGGATTTGTGAAGAATAAATCATGCCAGACCAATCTGGTAGCTTTCTTTGACAGGATAACGAGTCCTGTGGGTAAGGGAAGTGATGCATGTGGTATACCTAGACTTTAGTAAGGTATTTGATATGGTCTTTCATAATCTTATCATCAATCTACGGGGCAAATACAACGTAGATGGGGCTATTATAACTTGGGTGCATAACTGGCTGGATAACCATTCTCAGAAAGTAGTTATTAATGGTTCTCAGTAATGCTGTAAGGGCATAACAAGTGGTGTTCTGCAGGGGTCTGGTCTGATACAGGTTCTGTTCAATATCTTCACTGACTATTTAGATATTGGCATAGAGAGTACATTTAGTAAATTTGCAGATGATGCCAAGCTGGGAGGGGCTGCAATTGCTTTGGAGGTAGGGTCATCGTTCAAAATGATCTGGACAAATTGGAGAAATGGTCTAAGGTAAACAGGATGAAGTTTTTAATTAGGACAAATGCAAAGTACTCCACCTAGGAAGAAATAATCAGTTTCACACATACAGAATGGGAAGCAACTGTCTATGAAGGAGTACTGTGAAGAGGGATTTAGGGGTCATAGTGGATCACAAGCTAAATATGAGTCAACAGTGTGATGCTGTTGCAAAAAAAAAAAAGGCAAGCATGATTCTGGGATGCATTAACAGGAATGTTGAGATCAACACACAAGAGGTCATTCTTATGCTGTACTCTGCACTGATTAGGCCTCAGTTAGAGTACTGTGTCCAATTCTGGGCACCACATTTCAAGACAGATGTGGAGAAATTGGAGAAGGTCCAGAGAAGAGAACCAAGAATGATTAAAGGTCTAGAGAACATGAGTTGTGAGGGAAGACTGAAAGAGCTGCACTTGTTTAGTTTAGAAAAGAGAAGACTGAGACGGGACATGATAGCAGTTTACAAGTACCTAAAGGAGTGCTACAAGGAGAAGGGACTAAAAAATGTTCTTCTTGGCCTCTGAGGATAGGACACGGAGCAATGGGCTTAAACTGCAGCAAGGAAGGTTTAGATTGGACATTCAGAAAAAAGTTCCTAACTGTCAGGGTGGTTAAACATTGGAATAAATTGCCTAGGGAGGTTGTGCAATATCTATCACTGGATATATTTAAGAGCAGATTGGATAGACATCTACCAGGAATGGTCTAGATGGTGCTCGGTCCTTCTGTGAGGGCAGAGGCCTGAACTGGATGACCTCTCGAGGTCACTTCCAGTTCTAGTGTTGTATGATTGTATTTGGTGCTAGACAGGGACGTATCCTCACAGAATCGTGTTCAGTAACAAAACCCAGCATCAGCACTTAGATTTACTTATTTTCCATCAAAGAGGCTAAGCTCAAAAAGCCACTTCCATTTCAATGACTCAGAGCCTACCGGCAGTAGAATGATACAAAGTTTTGTGAAAATTAAGTGGAGTATTAGAATTGAATAGTACTCCCTTTGTAGGCTTTGATTCAACAAAGTCCTTAAGCTTATGTTAATAGGGATGTTACATACTTAAAGTTAAACATACCCTTAAGTCCTTTGAACTTAGCATACGTGTTGTAATAATGCACTAAATAGTCATAACATGAAAGAATTTTCATTGCTGCCTACTGTAATGATTTCTTTGTACATTAAGGGGCAAAACAAAGAATACAGCTCAAAATGTCGAAACCAACCCAGTCTCTTTTGAAGTGAATTCATCATTAAGGGGGGATTATTTCTCAGAGAAGTTCTTGATCTGACATGAAGGAAAGGCAATAAAATGATGAGGGTGGGGTTCATCACCTGAAAAGTGAGACTGAAAATGACACCTTTTACACAACAAATCTGAATGAAATCACTGCCTCTGCTTTTATGGACAAGAGCACATAATACAATTCCACATCCTGATTCCCAGAAGATCAGTGTTTCAAGTAACCTTACATTGGGGATTTACTTCAGAAACTCACCCAAGTGACCATATGGGACTCCCTGTAACTTCAGCGCTAATGTGCTCAGTTTACAGGATTGTCATCTGAATGTGATCCTTCCACTTTTCAGTTCAGACTTTGATCTGAGATTCAGGCTGGGTTCTTATTATCTTTGGCACCATGACCAGGAAGAAAGACCAAAATGTGCCTTTAGTGACACCAACATAATTCCATAGTCTTCAGTGGTTTTAGGCTTAATTTACTGGAATTCAATAAATAATTCTCTGGTTGGAATACAATCCAGCTCTATCTTTCTCAACTGTGGTGGCTCTGTAGGGCTAACAGGAGTAAATGTCTGTCAAGATATAAGGAGGTGTTATAAGGAGGAGGGAGAAAACCTGTTTTTGGCCTCTGAGGATAGAACAAGAAGCAATGGGCTTAAACTGCAGCAAGGGAGGTTTAGGTTGGACATTAGGAAAAAGTTCCTTGCTGTCAGGGTGGTCAAACACTGGAATAAATTGCCAAGGGAGGTTGTGGAATCTCCATCGCTGGAGATATTTAAGAACAGGTTAGATAAATGTCTATCAGGGATGCTCTAGACAGTACTTGGTCCTGCCATGAGGGCAGGGGGCTGGACTCAATGTTTTCTCAAGGTCCCTTTTAGTCCTAGGAGTCTGTGATTCTAAGAACACTTTACTAGGTAAAATAATAATAGATATTCCCATTCTGTGTTATGACTTTGATTTGTAGTTTGTATAACTGAATCTGTCTGCATGCATTGTACTCTTTGCCTGTGTGGCTTCCTTTAGCTTCACAAAATTCATACTTTTTCTCATTTTACGGAAATTAACTGGACATAGACTGGTGAGTAGTGAGAAAAATATTTGGATCTGGCGTAGGAAAATAAACAAATATGGAAAAACCTCTATTAAGAGTAATTCTAGCTGGAATTGAAATATTCGCCAAAATATTTAGTTCCCAGATCTGTCTTTCCCTTTCATTATAGAAACATTGCTGACAAACCTGTATGGCTTTCCATAAAATTTAATAAAATCACACTGTTGGAAAAATAATTTTTGTGCTCTGAATAAACACAAATTCCCCGAGGATCAGTGGAACTTCTTGTAAACTTGCATTTGTTTTAATCATATCCTGGTGGAAAGTACAGTGTGAAAGTGATGTAACCACAATGGAATTTGTAATTGATGTTGGCGTGCATTTATATATTGGCTAATAATCTGACATCTCTGTTGTTGGGGGCTGTTCGGTTCCATGGTTGTAACTGTAAACACAGCATAAAAAACACCTTGCATCGGCCTGTATGTTCATGCTTAGGGAATGGAGTCTTGGCTCTCTCACTTGATGAGCTGGCATGTGCAGCTGAGCTGGCTCAGCTGGTGATGGGGTTTGCTGTTGGCATAAGACAACACATTTTTATATGGACGATGACAGAGACTAAGAGGGGGTGTGTCTGAGGACCATGTCTCCTGGGACAAGCAGCTTACTCACTACCCTGCATTGAGGGCTAAATTAGCCCTGGGTTCCCCCCCGCCCCATACAGAGGAACCCCCCCTTTCAGTTATAGTCTTCCTTCCTTTCTTTAACCTTTTATACTGGGATGGTGGGATGGAATGAACACTGCCACATTTGGACACATACTGTTCTGAACTGCCATGGGGGTGGAGTTTTCACCCTGCTTGCTCTGTGGAAAGCTGTCTGAAGGAGTAAGAGAGAGGTGAGATGGAAACTTCTAGGAGCACTGCTAGAAGACAATTGATGGTTCTGAATTCATTCTCGAGGCTTTACTTTTACAGTAAGAGTCTGCTTGGATGAGGTGCTGAGCGCCACTAAAAAGCCATATGATTTAGCTGAAGGAGCCTATGAATGGAAGGCAAGGGCCTCTTGCATTTTAATCCCACCTATGCTACTGATTTCCTGTGGGAACATTTAATAATGTGTCTGTTTCTCCTCTGTAGGAATAGACATAATAATGGGTCTGCCTCACAAGAGAGACATGGAGGTAAACTTCTGGAGCACTTTACAGAGGCTAACCATTAGTATTTAATTACGGGGTTCCCAGGAGAGGCTACCACAGCTGACTGCTGCAGATTCAGCATTCCCTCCCAAAGCACAGGGGAAGGCACACCTTGCTATGCTACTAAAGATTTAGGTTACTTGTTCTCATGGGAGGTGGGTGAAGGCCCAGCTGGGGACGGCAAGCCCCAGCCCGCCCTCTCTGCTCAAGGCCATTCCCCTGCTGAAACTTCCCCATCCTTGGAGCCAAGCCCAGCCTCACCCTTCTTGGCCAGCCAGCCTGATGGGCAGAAATCCAGGCAGTCAGAATGTGGCCCCATTCCTCACAGGCATCCAGACAGCCAGGCAGCTGGGCCACAGCCCTAGCTATCCTAGGCATCCAGAGAACTGGGTGGAGCATAGGCCGTTTTGGGAAGTCAATGCCTCCCCTTGCCTAAGTAACCCATTGCCCATGCTCTCTTTCTCTCCAGGGCAACCACCTCTACTAGACGTTTGGGCTCATGAGGATGCCGCAAAGTACGTGTGTGTGTGTGTGAACTGCAATTTTACCGTCCTGCAGCCTGACGTGCGTGTGTGTGGGGAGCTGAGCCAGGTAATGGGGCCAGCTGCCGAGGTATAATTGCTGTGTAGATGTACCTTAACTTACCCTAAGGATGAAAATAGATCTCATCAGCAACAGACACAGTGAAGTGGTGGTAAAAGGCCTATTGCTTTGAGCAAAGGGATCAAATGAGTAAGGAATTCTCTGAACAACAAAGTGTTTACACAGATCACGTTTCTTTTCCCAAACAAATGTTTGCCCCAGCAACAGCATCTTGCCAGAAAATACGTCTGCCAACTGTGGATTCCTTAGAAACCATTCCTAACGAAGGCAGGCTTCCAGAAAATCAGTCTGACAGTGTTATTGTCAAAGAAACATAATCTGAGGGAACAACTGAGATGATACACAAGGCAAGCCCAAAGGCCACTGTGGTGCATTTTTTCCCAAAAAAATCAGAACCAGTGATGATAAAAACAATGCTGCAAGATACAGGTCATGATCTTATTACTATTGCAGCAGAATAAAAGCCACCTAATGCCAGGAATACCTGCATAATTAATGTGAGGTCTCATTGATCCCTATTTTTTTTTGAGTGACTTTTTTTTTCACCACACTAAGCCAGCAATGGTATGCAGATAAAACTGATGCTGTTCATGGTTTCATATTTGCTAAGAGCATCCTAAAGTATCTCTTGAAATGAATGCATAATATACAGGGAAGAAAGCCTGAAAACCTTAGTGGGCTCAGGTTGCAACAAGTTTGAAAATGTGGGAAGGAATGTGGCACACACAACAGACTGAGTTCCAACCTGTGCTTTGCACAGGAAAAGCTGCATTATTTGGCACTGGATAACTGGCAAGTTCTATTATCCAGCACCGTGGCTCATGAGGCTGTTCAGCTGGTGGCTGCAGGGTGGCTGCCCTGTCGGCTGCAGCAGGGCCATTGCTCAAATAACTGCAAGATTTGATTATTCAGCAATGCCCATTCTCCGGGCATGCCGGATAATCCATCTGTTACTGTATTTATTAGCTATTTGTGAGTAAATGCAAGTTTACAAAGCTTCAGGTAAACTAACTGTACAAAGGTTCTAATCCTCGGCTCTTAATCATGTCAGCTAAGGTGGCAGGATCAAGCACTGAATAAGTGTTTTATGCCTGGGTGTAGGTGGGGGCAGGAGGAAGGGACATTACCCCCTCCGCCAACTTCAAGCCTTAGGCAGATGTACAAATTGCCCTCCACATGTGGCCTTATTGGCCTGAATGGAGCTGTTGGTTTTTATGCAAAGGAGGCTTTACAGGATTTTTTATTAAATTGGTGTGTCATCTCTTTCCAAGGGAAAATCTGAGGGGAAGGCAAAAGCAGATAGGAAACAGTGTGAGTTACTGCCAAGTGGGAAGTGCTTCCAGATTCCTACATGGGATGAGGAGTGTCTTTCTCCAACTGCATGGATGTCCTGAGGTTTGCAAGGCAATCCTGCTGAGGTCTGGTTTGCCCCTCAATTTGTGGTATTCATTTAACTTCCCTGTCCTTTGGCTGCATTCCTCTGTTTTAGGGGCAAAGTTGCCATTGTGTGTCTGTCTGGGCTTTACCCATATGCCTCCAAGTGTCTGCAAGGTACAAGAGGGAACAAACTCTCAAGATGCATCCTCAGTAACCTGCTGCTGAGGTCTGAAGGGTTGAGGATCAGGAATGAAAATGACTCCTAGAGATGTATTGAGGTGGAGAGTAAAAGGATGATACGTGCCCAAGAGTGTCTTAGTGATTGCACCTGTGAATGAATACTGATGCTACATTGACTCCATCATCCACTCCACTTCAGGGCCTTTGAGTTGGACTTTCACTCCCCTTGTCCCATTAGCATCATGGAAGGAAAAGAAACAGAACGTCCCTTGGTCTCCCGGCAACGCTGTGTTATAGATTTGTTTTTAATTCCACAATAGCTGTTGTTTTATGTGGCATGGAGCCCGCTGATTCCCGACAAGACTCTTTTCTCTGGCTCAAATGAAAACAAGTTTTCACAGCAGTTACTTTCCCCTCAATGCCACGAACAGTGAGATAACATTGAATATAATTGGGACAGATATTATTCCCATTGAAGTCAATTGAAGCTTGCTCCAGATTGCCAGGGGGCAGGAGCAGGCCTTATGGCCACAGAGGAAACAAAACACTTATTTAATAGTGACAGAAATATCCCAGGCTGACCAGTAAAATTGAATAAATCTGACTGAATACTACCATGGTAATTCCTATTGTGAAGGTAATAGCAAAAGTCGTCCACTAGCCTTACTACTTGATTTGTTCCATTTCAGTAGACTCTACCCAAAGTTCGTGGTAAGGGTTGCAGTAATTGTACAGCAAAAGCCAAGGACTGCTCATGAGAAAGCCAGCAGGATCAGTCCAAAATATCATCTATTTTTTCCCAAGATGTTATCTTTTTGGACTCTTGCTGGAAAAAACAGAGCAAAGTGAAGATATTAAATTTATGGCTTTTAAATGTCTTTTGAAGAGAGTGCAGCTTACACAAGTGATTAGGATTACACTTTTTTCCCTTTGCAAAGCTTGTACTCTACCATGTCTTCCAGAGACACTTACAGTTCCATCAAAGGCACAAGTAGGCATCTGTTTGGTGTTCACTTTCCTAGCATTTAACTCTTCTAAAATGTGGGTTGTCACAGATGTAGCCCACGTGTTTTCTATAGCCTGAATATCTAGAAATGCATCTACTGGTCTACCACTGACATCAATACAAGACAATGACTAAATATTGCCACTCATTTTCATCAGCAGATTCATCAGCAATACATGAAATTGTTTTGAGTATGAGGAGAGAGTTCGTCCTCTTTTTCAGCTGCCGAGTCTTTCACTGTTGAACTGTGCGCATCTAGCCAGTTAGTTGAGTGTGTGGCAGAAAGGGAGAGAGCATTTCCTGATCTTGTTTGGAATCATTATCCTACTTCATAATTAACAAGTGACAGTGCACTTAAAATTGGCCTACTTTGTAGCGTGTGGGATCTCTTACTTAAATAGAAAATATGATACAACTGCCATGTTTATTTGCATAAACTGTATTGTGTTTCCAGCATTCTTAACTGCCTCATTATTTCTAAAATTGACTTTGACAGTGACTAGCTAATTAGGATTTCTACATTTTAGTGCTGTTCATAGGCTTGCTGTTTTCCTTCACATAGTTTGTCAGCATTGGCTTTGTTGATCGTTGTGACATACAAGGCTCCTCCACTTTCACCAACTGTAGCACTCAAAAGTCTTCCTTCTTTGTAAGCGTTTTTGCAAAAGGTGCAGCAATGTTCATCTTTTGTAGCTTCAATAAAAGAGAGAACGTTGACTGACAACCACTGAAAACTGCCTTTAGTGTTTTAAAAACACTGCTTTCTTTCTTTCGTTTTTTCTTTCCTGTAGGTAGCTATATTTGTAGACTGGGCTGTTCATATGTAGAAATGCCACTTGACCCTTCTGATGATATGTTGGTATATTCTTAATGTGTTCTTCATCTTGGTTGCTTTTTGAGGCCACGGAGAGGAAAAAAGGTCTTGTTTCTTCATTTCATGTGACCTGCATTTGTACTAGATGCAACAAATCAATCCCAGCTGAATGATCACTGCCCAGTGGATCAAGTGGGTAGTGAAGACACCCCCTTAGATTTGATTATCAGTGATTTCAGTTATGTATCAAAACAAAAGACTCTCTCTGGAGCCCAGCCAGCTCTATTACTTAACAAGGAGAAGGACAGATCAAATAGTGCTTGTGACTCCTTGGCAGAGCTCACACTGCCAAGCAAAACACCTGTCCCCACCCTCTCTTGCTTTGTCCTCCCTCTGGAATCTGGCATCTGAACTTCTGGTTTAACCAGTGCAGTTCAGTGGATAGCGGCCCCTTCAATCAGGATAGGCAAAGCACAGTTCTCCTGCCCTCTAGTCATTCTGGCTACCTCTATGCCACAGAGATCTTTTGAAAGAAGCCCTTCTGGAAGATCTCTTCTGAAAGAACTTCTTTCCAAAGAGTGCATCCACACACACAAAAGTGGATCAAAGGAGCTATCTGCTCTTTCAAAAGAGTGCACCCACACAGCCCCCACTCTTTCGAAAGAACTGCTCAGGGATTGAAAAATCTGCCATCATAAGGACCATGCTTTCAAATAAAGACCCCCTGGAGTATCTACCATATTTTCTTTTGAAAGAAGCTTTCAAAAGGGACAAATATCAGAGAGGTCACCGCGTTAGTCTGTATCTTCGAGAACAAGAAGAAGTCCTGTGGCACCTTATAGACTAACAGATATTTTGGAGCATAAGCTGTCATGCGTAAAGACCCATCTGATGAAGTGGGTCTTTGCCCACAAAAGTTTATGCTCCAAAATATCTGTTAGTCTATAGGGCGCCACAGGGCTTCTTGTTATCTTTCAAAAGGGGGCGCTCTTCGTGAATTGGGAAAGGAAGAGAGATTTTGAAAAGAGCGCTGCATTCTTTTGATTTACTTTCAAAAGAACACTTTTTGTGTCTAGACTCTCTGCTGGATCTTTTGAAAGAACGTGCTAGTGTAGATGCAGCCACAATAAAGCCGACAACATTTCATTACCTCTACATTCAACATTAAAGTGATTTGTAACTCAACACCAGCCAAACACAATCACTTGGGCCACACCACTCAGTTTGCTGGATATCTAGGCAGAACTGGTGTGTTTGTGTAACTGCAATCTGGCCCTGAAGCCTTTCTCCCTCACCTCCCATGCTCATTACTAGGTGTCTGGGACAGCTCATTCACACCTCGCTTATAAATCAGAATTTAAATTAGGGGAGCCAGGAGCCCCCAACATTACCCTAAAACACAGCTGTGTGAGAAGTGAGCTTTTGTTTATATATTTCAAACCAATTATTCTTTTTTCAGGTACAAGTATTTTATAATGCCCTTACCCTATCATAAGCTTTTGAAGCGTGTATCGATGCTTCTGTTTCAACTCGCATTCCTAACCATTGACTCAATTGGCTACACTGCCTTGACTAGTTGATCAGTGAGATGGGGTGGTGCAGGGCACATTCTGGGGTTGTGCAGAGAAGTCCCAGTACCTGTGAAATCTATCTTGTGGGCTTGGGCGAGGGGTATCTGTTTTTGATCAAAGGTTATTTTGCATGGACTAAATTGATATAAAATGTGCCTGTTGCTTCAGAAGTGAAATTTACCCTAAGCAAAAGAAATTGAGGGTTTAAACAGGCTGCATACGTCTTCTGTACAGGCATGAATTCTGCCTTCAGACATATACTTTCTTTCACAAAAACACATGCGGACAAATTGGATCAAAGGCTATAATTAACCAAACCCACCCAAACTCAAACATTCTATGCATTTCTACTCACTCAGACAGCCCTTCCCTTTCCTCTTCCCACCCACACGCTGAGAAAAAGCATACAGAAGTGAACAGATCATGCAATATACCCTGAAGGTTAGGAAATTCAGGTTGGTTGTTCAGGGTGAAGTGAATTCTGGATTCTACCACTTCTCATGGACTTTGCCCTTTCTTCATACTCCTCTACCGTAAGTCATAGGAGCTGTTTGTATGAGAACCTCAGCTGACCTGAACTGCTTCAATCTGGCCCATAAAGTATAAAGTTAAAACTAACGCTTTGAATCAGGAGCAACCAAACTTTTTACATTAGGCCCCGCTCTTCAGTCCTGCAATTAACAGGCTCCCCTCTTCCCCCAACCTGTCTAATGTAATCCAAACTGATGGGAATTTTGGTTATGTTCTTTTGGAAGAATAACAAAACCAAACCACAACCTTTTGGCACATGTTAGAAAATACTTAAGTAGAATGTAAAAATTCTTTTAATTGGTATATAAATGTGAAAACACATACATAAAAACAAGTATCAGAGGGGTAGCCGTGTTAGTCTGGATCTGTAGCAGCAACGAAGGGTCCTGTGGCACCTTATAGACTAACAGAAAAGTTTAGAGCATGAGCTTTCGTGAGCACAGACTCACTTCATCAGATGTGATGCTGGCATCTGAAGAAGTGAGTTAACTCACGAAAGCTCATGCTCTAAACTTTTCTGTTAATACATAAAAACAGTAACAGATTTCAACATTTTTAAGGAGATAGATGAGCCTGATACCCAGCAGACGATTGTGCTGTGCACGAAATTTCATGCCCTCCCCCCCACCATAAGATGGGAGCCAGTACACATCTAGCAGGAATAGGCGTAACATGGTTTTTATGGTCATCGCCAAATAAGCTGGTGCCACATTATGCACCAGTTCTAAAACTGTGACCCTCTTGTGATCTGCAGTGAATTACCTTCTTACACGGTGCTGTCTCCTCCTTCCTCTCAATTGCTAACCATCTGTTCAAAGAAGCTGCAAGTTTATTAGCTTCTTAATGTTATTGCTATAGCTGTGATGGGGATGTTATTTGATTGTGAGTGGGAAGAGGAGTGGTAGCATTTTGATTAGAGGTGTAATTTTTAATAGAGGTTAAAGTGGTCTATGAGATCCAGGCTATGAAAAATGGTGGAATCCTTACATCGGGAGAAGCTTCTGAGCTGGTTTAAGATGCAGCTTGAAGGAGAATTGGTTACAACAAAGTCTGGAGAAAATAAAAGCAAGAACAACTATAAAAGGGGTATATGTAAAAGAAAAGAACCTGGTAATATCATAGAAAATAGCACTGGTCATGGCTGCCACTGGGGCTGTTAGAACCTGATTTATTCTTCCTCTTTGGATAGGTACCAGACTCTTTGTAAATGGACCAGCTCCTTGAGCCACATGCCTTTAGGCTTATATGGGCCTGACTAGTAGTGACCAGCATTACTCTTGCACAGATCCCATGTCTCATATCCTTCTTGAGCAGTGGGACTCTGCAGTCTGCCCACCAGAAGCCTGGAACCAGTGGACTAGCTCTTCCAAACCCCCCAGTTCTTTGAACACATTCTACCTCTGTTCCTCCAGAGTTCACCTAATTCCAGTTTTAGTTAAACCCTTCAGTGACTGTGTGGTGGCAATGCATGGGCACAGCTTAGCACAGGAAATTCTTAACCAAAGATACTTTCACTCTTGATAGCACTGGAGAAATAGAGTTGTGAAAACGAACAAAATCTGGATCTCAGCACCACTGATCTAACTTACTCCTTCTGTGAGTCATGTCTTCAGTCAGCTTCTGCCCTTCCTGCTTTCTTGAGTTGGTTGCCTTGCATGTGGCGATAGCTGCCCTTTTGCCTAGAGAAGCAGCCACTTTTTAAAACTGTCTCTCTCCCTTTCTCACCCAGGCTCTCTAAGTTCTGGAATTCCAATCCCTTCTCCCAGACAGCTTTCTAGGTAGAGAACGTAGAGAGTTCGTGGTTCTTGTGGGCTGGTAAATAGCTGAGAAACACTCAGAGTTAATGGGCCTTGAGGACCATGATCTCATTGGTAGTACTCATGACAGAGCCCAACGCCCAGCATGAGCCCTGATCAGTGTCCAGGATAGACCGACCTTTTCAGGAGGACACTGGTTTTCAGTGTTACCTGGGTGTCCTAATCAAACTGGGAAGTTGCAAGGCTAAGTGAAGGCTCCATCACGAAAAGGTGTTTACCAAACTAAATGCAGTTTACAGTCTAATGCAGAAATTCCCCCAATTTATCACAGTAGAGCCAAGCTTTAACTTTTACCTATAATCAAGTCAAATCGATTTATTTGCTATTGGTACAGTAAGACAACTCAATAATGAGGATGTGTGAGAATCAATTCCCCTTGAGCTCTGGAGGCAGGGAGTGGAAGAAGTGGGTAGGGCGTTTTAAATGGCCTCAATGATGCTTTCTGTGGTTTAGATACTGTAGCGGCACGTTGAGAATGGTGAGCTATAGAATAAAACTTCTTCATGAGTCTTTCATTTTAGTATGCAACTTGGCAGAATGTCATATAAAAAACCAGGGCATTGTGTACACCTGGCATGAAAATTAAAACCTCAAGAAACCATTATTGCCTCAGAATGCAGTAACTTATTTTAAAAATAAGTAGATTTAGTGCTGGTGAAAGGTGCCAGATTAACACCACCAAGGACTGAAATTTGCTATCCAGGGTAGCTGGATTAGCCAGGCAAGCTTCCTCATGCAGTCCCGCCAGCCCACCTGAACTCTGACCCAGGTGTGGAACATCTCTGAAGGGATAAGCAGATCAGTTCATTAATCCTAGAACTCTCCACTGACACTACCATCTAAAGGTGCAAAGTAGCGATGATTCTGGGGTGACTGTAGCAATGTGGATACTAGGCACTGAATTAAGATCATTGGTTTGCTTCCCATTGTCCACCAAAAAGCCAGCAAACACTCATTGGCTTTACGAGGAATGCATAAGACCTTTAATAGAATAATTGTCTACTTACTAAAAGGCCACATTAGTTGACACCCTGCAGCTACTCAAGTGTAAGCAGCTATGACCTTGGTTTAACTTGCCAGTGATCTCTATGCAGTATTTGTGGTGACTGGGAAAGTTGGAACTGTAAACATTTAGTTCTGCAGGTCGTGTGCTCCCTCTGTACCTAAACAACTCATTTTCCCTATTCTGATATTTTTAATGCTAGCTATGTTGGCAACTCTTAAGATTTCATTGTGAGCCTTAGGACATTTTTGTTTTTTCTTGAATCCCCAGATTTGGACTTGTGTTTACACAAGAATCTCAGTTCTCCTTTAAAAAAGGAGAAGAGTGGCAGGGAAAAGTCTAAACTCATGATCCCAGTGCACCTTGCCAGACGCCATTTGCTTGAATGATGCTTTAGTGAAAGTACTTTACTTCAGAGTCATCACAGATGACAAATGAATTGTAGGTGCAGCCTGCTAGTGATAGGCCCTCTGTGTGTCTTCAGCATCCCTAGCTGGTTGCAAAAGTCCCCAAATTCAAGCTGTGAGTGAAGATGTCATAGGAGGGTGCAACATATTTCTCTGCAGTTGATTAACTGAGTGGTTTTCAACTGTTCAATTACAGGAATCCTCATCCCCTTAGCAACATGAGAAGGGCAAGGTTGCTAGGACTCTCTGACACTTGTTTGTGACTTCCAGATTGAGAACCAATGCATTATCTATAAAGGCTTCACTCTTAGACCAAGTAGTGCACTGATGGAAGAAGGAACTGGTGCCAGCCTGAGTGAGCATGTGGATATGGAGAAGGAAGAGAGTACGCTTAAAAAGGGATTTTTAGTTTGAGGTAGGTAGCTGATTGTTTTTTGTTTTGTTTTTACCTGGAATTAATAGATAGGGTCCGAGCTAAGGTAAGCATCAGTGGCTTATAATTTACCAAAAGTGTTTGAGGAGCATTGATTGGCTTTTATAACAAGTTAATTGGCACTAGATGGTTTAAAAAAAAATCATTGAAAGAAATTTTTGCATAGTGCGTCACTGACCATTAAGAAATCCTTAGGGCCAAAGTGTGGATATTCAAAGACCCACCATTGACTGAAAGAGAATGACTGGTCAGCACAACAAAAGAGGGGGAGAATCAGTTAAAAACCCATTATGTCGTTGGCTGAGCTATGATGCTAAATTGTTTACTCAACCTGCTATTTTTAGAGCACAGTTAGTACAAGCCCTATAAATCATTCAAGTGGATGCAATCTTCCCCACGTGTTTTCTGCCTTTTAACAAGGTGAAGCAAGTTACTGTCAATATGAGGCACTTGGTAGACTTTATTGGCAAAGGCATACTTTTTTTTTTCTTTTTTGCTAGGCATTGAATTGTATTGGGTATGAATTTAGACCAGATGTTGGTGATTGCAGTTAAGTCGCTTTTCATGTTTTCTAGCTTCAAGTTTGGTCAGTGCCTGTAAAGGTTTTGGTCAATTAGTTGTTGCTTAGTCCTGAAGGATTGATAAAATTGTCCTCTTTTTTCATTGATCTAAATGTTTTGTCTCCCCCTGCCCTCCCCCCCCTTTTTTTTTTTTTTTTGTTTTTTTAAAATTTTGTGTACAGGTTGAATCTCTTTAGTATGTCACTCTCTTGTCTGGCAACATCCATAATCTGGCATGATTTCTGATAGCCGGTCGACTACTTATCATGGGCGTGGCCAATTTTCCCATGGTTCCATAAAGTTTATTTCCAGCTACCAGTCCTGGCTCTCAGTGTTCTGTGCTGTTATTTAGCTATACTTTTCCCCCAAAATGTCTTCTAAGAGCCCAGTAAGCTGTGGAAGTGTCGGTAACGCTGCTAGACAATAGTGACCTCCCATAGGCTGACAAATTCTCTCATTCAGCATCACTCAGATCCTGAGGGTGCTGGACTAGAGAGGTTCAAACTGAACTCAGCTTTGGATATCCTGTTTACTCAAGATTATTTGTCAGTTCTTCCATTTCTTACAATGCTTTGGGCAGCTTTGTCTGTCATTTTATTCCCTGCTATCTTCATGTGCACCATGATCCAGACTATTGCTACATGTATGCACATCCGCATTAACTCTGTTATCAGAAATCAATTGCATTAATAAAACACTTCTACCTACAGAGCTCCCCCTTGTTATTGCCATAAGGTTGGATTCAGAGTCTGAAATGGGGACTGCTGCTGCTGGTCATTCATCACAAATCCATTGGCTGCTGGCTTTATTATAACTGGGTGTCATGAGTGCTACAAAATGAGGTATTTTGGATTTATTGATTCCTAATTTTGGTGTGCAATAAGCCATCCTTATTCTTCCTGGTTTTATTTTATTTTTTTCATCCGTTTAAAGTTGATTAAAAACTACTCAACTTTTTAGCTATATCTTGGTACACTTCAGTTTATTTTATACCAATTGTCTCCTTTTTCACCTCAAAGTTTATAAAATGAATCTAAATCCACACTTGGATATGGCTTTCCACCCCTAAATAATTATCCCATGACCACAAGTTTTGACTTTGTTTTGCTTTGCCTTCTCTTTCAGTTCCTGCCACCACACTTTAATTTGGATGGCATGTAGCGTCCTAATACCATGCACTGTGTTGAATTCCCAGCAGTCCTTTTTAATGTACTTTCATCATTGCCAGGGCTGGGATTAGACTTTGCTGGGCCCTGTGCAATGTGTGTGTGAGGGGGTGGGCTTGGCTCTGGGTGCCTGGGAGTGGGGTGGGGGTGGGGAGCTCTGATGGAAGGGGTGGAGCTGGGGGGGCAGTCAGCCCTTACTGGTAGCTGGACTGTGCTGTGTGGGGCTCCATCAGTGATTTAAAGGGTCTAGAGCCCTAGGCCCATTCAAATCTCCAGGCCCCTGGGGCAACTGCCCCTGTTTCCCCCACAGTGGCCATGATCATTTCATATTCCATTAACTTTGGCTCAGAAAGCTGGTTCTAGTAGTTTCATTTATAGTGTAATTAGCATCTCACTAGCAGCTACCCACAGTGTGCATTTGGTGTTTCTAATAAATGCACGGTAATGCCTGTGCTTATATAGAATTTATATTTTTAATTTCTAACCTTGTTGCTGATGCAAAAATTTGGCAGCTGTAGTGCGTAATTGGTCTGATTTAAGGCTCTGTATATCATCACCAGTGTTTTCTTATCCACTTCCCTTTCTTTCTGTTTTCCATCCTTTATATCTGGGCTTGTTTACCTTATTGATCCCAGTTGTGGACCTGTGTCTCCATGATTGGGAGTTTTGGCAACTGTGCTAAGGTGTGGGTGGCCAGCTGGGTTGCCTGTGGATGGGGAAGGCTGTCTTCTCTCCCCTGCTCATATTGTAAACCTCATTACAAACAACAGGAGAAAGGGCTACATTTGTAACTAATAGTTCTCACAAAAAATAAACTCATCCAGCACTAAGCAGAAAAACCAGACTGGAGGCCCACCTAGATAACTGGATAACATGAAAGAAACACCCATCACTGGAGCACAAATGCTTTCCAGTGGGCGTATTTTAAATGAAGAGGCTAAGGGTTGACAAAACCTACATCAAAACCCCAAAGTTGACACAACAAAAATCGCCAAATGGTGTTGACACTTGCTCCTTCTGTGGAAAGATATGTCACTACTGGGGACCACATCACTGACAGGGTAAGCAATGCACTTTGGGTACGTCTCCCACAGTACAGTGTTGTGGAAGGCAGACTGATCCCTGAGCATCCTGGGATTCTTTCTGAGTTCTCCCACAGCCTCTTCAGCTCTGTGAGCTCTCCACGCTGAGGAATGCTAAAGCCGCACAGCAATCTGTCCCCCCACTTGCTGCAGCAGCCGTCTGTCTGCACTGTGTGCTTAGTGCAGGGCAGAAGAGGAGCACTCCAATCATTTGTTCTTTGTTCCCCAAATGAAGTAGCTCATTCAGCTGTCAGATACTTTATCCCAGAGCTTTGAAAGGGGAGGGGTGCATGCCTGCAGGGCAGCAGAGAGCAAAACACTGAGCAGAGCCATGAGGGTAGGCATTGTGAGATACTGGTGGAGGCCAGTTCTGTCGACAAAACAAACAGCAGTGTTCAAACTGTCTCTTTGTCAACAATAAAGGGAAGGGAAATTTTAAAAAAGTCTTTCAGAAGAGTGACAACTATTTGTTGCAGCAACTGGGTCTTTCTCCCTACACAAGTCGCACTGCAGCATGAACACGCTCACTGGTTTGTTGCAGAAAGGCAGATTTTGGTGACAATACTTGGTAGTGTAGCCATACCCTAAGGAGTCAAAGAGAAAGTGCTGGGAAATGGGAGGGCTAAGAAGAACACATTTTTTTCTGTGTCCTGTTAATGTGTCACTTTTTGCCAGTATATAACACTGCTCTATCTGACATTTTATGCTCATAGCTAACAAACAGTGGAATCTAAAATATTTCTACCCAATTTGTGCCCTGTGAATGAGATTTGTGAGCCATTTGCTGCTTGTACTGTGAAGTCATTTGGGTGACCTGTTACAGATAGTTATTAGCACAGAGGAAGAAAACATTGTATGTGATTATAAACAACATTTTGAGCTTTTGGACTGTATGCAAACTTAGGCCTTTAGTTAACCATTTACTGAAACATCTACCAATAGTTTATTTACCCTTGATTTAACCCTTTACCATTGATAAACAGAGTTTTAATGCTGAGTATTTCTGCAATCCTTGCCTTATTGTTTTCAATGCACTGGATGTAAGAATGTTAATACACTTCAAATGCACGCCTTTGAGTACAAGGTATTTCCACAGAATGTGTTTGGTAAATGATCTCATCACTTAACTTCATTAAACACAGTTAATGTTGCTTTTCTGGTGTGATGCATTTGATCACAGAGATCCCTTTGGGGCTGTCACCCCTTGTGCTGATCATACCATTGAGACTGTCCTACCTACCTTCTGGGGCACCCCCCACCCTGTCATGCTGAGCCAAGGCTCTGGTGTCTCTCAGCCAAGGCACAGAGTGAGGGTAACAGACCCCATGCACAGCACCACAGATGAACCAGCTCAGCTCTGTGAAGACTCAGTTATAGAGACTTGCCAGTACCAAAACAGCAGCCTTCAAAGGGGACAAAACCCCCAAATAAGTCTGCCTTATTCTGTATAAAAGTTTTACACAGAGAGTGCTTATAAAGATGCTCTCTCTTTATCAATGAAAGAGAGAGCTGCACATCTATGGCTTCCCCCCGCACCGGTTAAAAAAATATTTATATTGGGCTTGATAATACACAGAACAATTTTTATAAGTATTTGAAAAGAGGATTTAAGTGATTGCAGGTAAAGACAGACAGATCCAAGTAAGTTACTAACTCAAAATTAACAAAATATGCCAATTAAGCCTAATACACTGAGACATCATTACCAATTTATTTCTCAAACTTCTGCTTGTTCCAGATAAATTCCTTCAAAATCAGAGCTGATCCTTTTTTCTTGCTTGGGTCTACCAGCTTCTTGAGTATTTGCTTGGTGTAGGGAGGCAGTTTTCAAAAGCCAGCTGAAGACTGTGTTAGTAGGTTCCCATTCCTTAAACAGAATTTCTTCAGAGTGGGAACCCTATGTTTAACTCTCTCCATTTCCATGGAAAAATACCGGATTCAAAATGGATTCTGGCGCCAGGTGGCATAGTCACATGTTTTTGTAAGCCCAATCACAGTCTGAACTTTTGGGAAAATCAAAGCCATTTACAGACTGTTGTCTTGAGCACTGAGTCATTAACTCCCTTAAATGTCACCAATGGCTTTCACTAGAAATTCTAGATTAATAAGCAGGTTTACACTTCATATGTCAAATGTCATATACAAGAAAGACACACACACATACACAAATAGAATATACACATTCGGGGATCACTGGCTATTGCACGATAGGTTACTTGACCTATTTTGCATAAAGCATATTGGAGTTATGCACATTCATATTAAAACATATTCTGATAAAAATATTCTGATAAAAATATGGAGGCAAAGTGTCACACTTTGGGTTTGAGAATAGATATAAGGTTGAGTCATAAATATTCAGCCTTAATACAAACTTCCTCTAAAGTTGGGTGTGCTCAGCTGTTCCTGTATATTTAGTGTAAGGTTACTACAATGCTTCATTGATTAACTCTACCTTTGACCTTCCTCTGCACACAGCAGCCTGTTTAAGTAATGCAGCGGCTTTGGTGACATTTTTAGTGAGCCGCTGACCTGGACACTGACGTAGTTAAATTAAGAAATTTGCACGTACATAGCATTAGGTTGATGGAGGAAGTCTTCCCTCAGCCTAGCTACTGTCACTCAGGAAAGTAAATTACCTATGCCATCATTGTTGGTAGTGTCTACACCAGGTGTGGGCAAACTTTTTGGACTGAGGGTCCCATCAAGGTGTGGACATTGTATGGAGGTCATGAATGCTCATGAAATTGGAGTTGGGATGTGGGAGAGGGTGAGGGCTCCCCATCTGCGGGGGTGGGCTCTGGGGCCAGGCCAGCGTTTTGGAGGACAGGATTAAAAGTCAAAAGTATATTGACAAACTGGAGAAATGGTTTGCAATACATAGGTTGAAATTAAACAAGGAAAAGTGCCAAGTAATACACTGAAGAAAAAGTCATCAGTGGCACAAATGTAAAATGGGAAACGGCTGCCTAGGAAAGAATACTGCAGCAAAGGAGCTGGGGCCTACAGTGGACCGAAAAAACCCCCCTAAATATGAGTTAACAGTGTAATATTGGATAATCCTGGGGGAATTCTGCATCATAGGGTCCCCAGCGGGGATGGCGGGTGCATAGGGCGTACTGTGGAGAGGTTGAGGTCACATTGGCCCCAGTTGTGGATGGAGGGGAAGAAGCAAAGAGCCCCCACTTGTGGTGGGAACAGAAGGCCTGAGTGGTGGAGGGGGAGTTAAAGCCTGTGGAGGCAGTGGGATAGGAAGTAGGAGTCAGTCCCCAGAGGAAGGAAGAGCTGAGGGCAAGGGCAATGCCTTGGGGGAGGAGCAGTGAGTGTGGGAGGAGTAGCTGAGGGGAGTGGTCCTGGCCAGGGCTAGGATCCTGAGAGGGAGAGCTGAATAAGGTCAGGGAGCTGGGAGCAGCTAAGTGGCCCTTGAAATCTGTTTGCCGCCAGAGAAGCAAGGCTCACCCTCCGCTTTCCCAGGGAAGAAAGGGTCACACTTCAAGTCCTTCTCTTGCTGTTGTTGACTTTTGGCTGTCTTGTAGGTGTGTTTGTGGTGTTTCTCCCACATGCACACACAGACAGACAGCTTCAAACTAATCATTCACCAATGTTGTGTTTTGTTATCAGACCTCCAGAAAACGCTACAAGGCTCCTGTATTCCATGTAGGTTTTTATACCGTCCTCAACACCATGATATCAGAGTGCCATCCAGAAATGCATTCAGCAGTGTGACAATGCGCCTGTCACATGTGGCTTGTTCTCACCCCGCTCCCCAAATGGGCAAGCAGCTAGAAGGTAGGGTCTTGTTTGGGTAGGTTTTTTTAAGTATATTTGTTTATCAAAGAGAAAACAAGGTCAAAGAAATTTAGCTGTCACTTGGAGCAGAGAGTGGCGAGGTTTGTGATGGTGGTTAGTTAATAAGGGAAGTCACTGCACTGTCTCAGACCACTCCCAGGCAAAGTTCTGTCTCCTGAGTAGATGGACCTTAGGCCCGGTCTACACCCGAAAATGAGGTTGGCATAAACACATCACTCAGATGTGTGGAAAAAATCCACCCCATTGATTAGCATGCTTAAGGCGACCCAAGTCTTTATGTAGCTAGTGCTAGGTCAATAAAAGAATTCTTCTGTCAAACTTGCTGTTGCCTCTTGGGGAAGCAGACTGATTATACCAATGGGAAAATCCCTCCCGGCAAGGTAGGTAGTATCTACACAGAATCCCTAGAGTGCTCAGCTGTATCAGCTCAGCTGTGCTACAGCAGCTTTTTAAGCATAGGCAAGCCCTGACCTTAATTACTCCAGCCTTTGCACAGCCTGTGCCTGGGTGAAAGCTTCCATTGTTTCAGTTTCCTACACAACATCTCAGTTGCTCTTTACACTAACCTCAAAAGGCCAGCCTCACTGAAGTTTTGCCCAGCCCCAGCCTAAAAACTTGCATGGTGGTATCAGTCAGGCAGCCATCGTGGAAGAGGAAAGTATCTAAGGAGTTAATGACAAGGGTTACACAGAGCAGGCAAGATAATTCCTAAGTTGCACAAGGGATGCCCTTTTCTTTACGTCAGACTCAACTTTAGAAAGGAGGAAGACGGGCTTAGCTAGTGGTAGTGTGGTCTGTCTGATGGCTGAAGCTTAGCTGCTCGGCTGACCACTACTTCCTGTCTGTAATCAGCTGATGGAAAGACACGGGCTATACTTGGGCTTTCATTATGAGCCAAGACATTTTTCCTGAGGTGAATAATCCAGAGACTTGGAAAGCACCATCCCAGTGCAGAATGACTTGCCTGTTTGATGGGACTTTTTTCCTAGTTTTCCAGAGATGTGTGGGAGTTAACATAAACCAAATAGAAGCATGAGCCCCCTCCTGTCCCCAGTGAGTGGGGATGGCGTGAGTATACTATTAATTCTGTGCAGTTTCTTCCACTTTGATACTGAGGGGCAGGAGAGGAAGGGAACAAACAACTTCAGTCTCCAAGTGGTATCCTCATTTGTTATTTACCGAAGTAAAAAGATTGGAACGAATGGTAATAATATAACGATATTTAAAAGAAAACCCTAATAGCCTACTTCCCATAGGCAACCCCCATCCCCAGCAGAGTAAGACAAAGTCTGCTGCCCAAAGAAAATAACAGACAGCCTGTTTTGGAAGGGGCACTTGAGCTGGGAGGATTTATTGCAGGCCCCAGTCTCTATAATAGGCCCAAATTCTGGAAAGGTGTTAAGTGCTTATGTCCTACAGAAGTCCATTGGACTTGAGCGTATACCTTAACTACATGCTTAAGCACATGCTTTAGAACATTGCTGAATAAGGATCGGCAGAGGCACTTTCCTTGTTTCTGCCTTCCCTGGAACTTCCTCACTGGTGTGGATGATGCTCTAGAACCTGCACTGCCAAGCTGGGTTTATTTGCACCCCTTTGAAATTTTTTTTTCATGCAACAGTAGAACTTCAGAGTCATGAGCACAAGAATTGTAGACTGACTGATCCAGCCACAGACCTCATTTGTACACATCCTGGCAGCAGCGGAGACAAATAAATAACTGGATAGCTAAATACTGCACAGTATAGCGTTAAATATAAACTACTAAAAAATAAAGGGAAAGCAGCATAGTTCTGGGCAGTAAAGCTTCAAAACTGGGTTTAGCCAATGTTCAGTTGTAAAGGTTTGAAAGAAAAACCGTAACATTTTCTTCAGAGTTACAAACAACTTCCAATCCATTCCCTGCCACTGCCTAGACCTGTTCTTGCAAGGCTCCTACACTAGATTGGAGGGTGAGAGCAGCACAGTGCTATCATGGCAGTGTTATGCTGCCTACCTTCCTGTGCTTCAGGTATTGCTCAGGGCGCTGGAGAAGCTGACACTGCAGTCACTGATAACAGAATCACAGCATCTTTTTGTCAGCAGGTGTCTAGACAGCCCAGTTAAATTCATGCCCTTTTTAGCTATATGCATGTTAGTGACAAGTACATTTTCAGTTACTACATTTCACAGCCATTCCACAATATTGTCAACCCGAAACATTCAAAAATCATAAGCCAGATCCTCAGAAATCTTGAGATTGGAGGTGATGGTGAGGGCGCTCAGGGTCATGTGTCTTCCCAATTTGCTAATTGGCTTATACTGAGCATGCTCACATGGACTGAGCAGGAAGAATAACTCTACTAAAGCCATATTTCCTCACTCTGCTGAGCTACTATATACAGACAGGGATCAGATTTGCTTGAGAATGTCTTAAGAACATGAGAGTCTTAGTCAAGTGTGATGGAAGTCAATAGAAAGGACTTTCAGAGGAAGCAAAACCAGGACCTTGAACGCTGGGTTGGGGCTTTCAAAAGTACCCAACACTGACTTACCTCTGTTCCCACTGAAATATTAATTCTCATTATTTAGTAAGTTAGTGCTGAATACCACTTATTGACATCAACGAGAAAAGAGTTAGGCCAGTGCTATGTGTGTAGAGCCTTGCAAATCCAGGGTATCTGCTTTATAGCCATAGATATCCACATCTGGGAATGAGGATGCAGAGCTCCGTGGATCATGGGTTGGATGTGGATACTAATTTTGTATCCATGCTGAGGTCTATAGAGGTGTCTAAAAATATCCCACACTAGAAAGTAAAATCTCTCTCCCATGGTTTTGACCACCTTAGCATGCATTGATAATAAAACCCATTTCTTAACCATAACTTTTCTGTTTCTTTCTGAATCACACAAGGCAACATTACTCTACAGCTTCTTTGTATTTAACTTCCTTTTTTCTCTACGCCACCACTGATTTCAGTTTATCCATGAAGTTTTGAAAGCACTGCTTGTTTATTAACTTGAGCTACTTCTGTTTTTTGCCTGCTCCTGCAACTGATGGCAGCAGCACACAAGGATGTGATATACTATCTTGAGTTGTTATTGTATATACTTTACTAGAAGATTTTACCTGTCATTGCTTGAGTCCTTAACTCAGTAATTTTTATATTTTAGAAAGTAAATTGATAATGTGCATACTTGCTTGGGGTGGGGCTGGGGATGAGGGTTCATTATACAGGCTGCCCCATGGAAACAGAAGACAACCCCAGACCTCTCTCACTGCAGCAGCTTGGGGCCAGGTGACTAGTGCCTTTCCATGTCTGCTGCAATTCCAGTGGGCACAACTGCAGAAGGGGTGCTTGTCCCCCAGCTGTGTCAGGTCCAGGTTTGTCTGGCCACTGCACTCCCCAGCCAGAGCGAGGAGTAAAGAAAATTGTGCACTTTCCCGTGTTTCCCTGAGGAAGGGGAACAGCCAGCAATGTTCCTGTATGAATGGGGGGAGGAAGCTTCAGCCCTCTCCTGCCCTCCCTAAAGGGTGCCTGGTGGGTGGGAGGCTTGGGGCTGGGGCAGGCCCCAGGATGGGTTGCACCCCCAGGCAGCCCTTTCCATTGTCTGGTGATTCTGTCTCTTTTCTGCATAGATTGCTGACAAACAATCCCATTCCACGCACACCCAATTTTCCTGGCACAAACAAACATTTATCTTGCTTTAAGTTGCAATGAGAGGAAGCTGTACACAAATATGGTGGTGCTAGCTCTTACTGCTTAGGAGGAGTTCTCAAACAGACAGACAGACTCTCTCAAATATATATTAGATTAGACACAAAGGGCTTGTCTACACTTGCCCTCCAGCTTCGAGGGGGCATGTTGATCAGGGCAATGGGAGATTACTAATGAAGTGCTGCAGTGAATATGCAGCACTTCATTAGTCTAATTCTCCCCCATGGCCACTTCACACACATGCTGGCACTTTGAAGTTTGATGCTTTGAAATCCCTTTAGTTTTGAGGAGTAAAGGGACTTTGAAGTAGCGCAGGCTCTTCGAAGTGCCCACAGCTACGCACATGCTGGCACTTCAAAGTCCGACACTTTGTAATTGCTGTGAAGGAGAATTAGCCTAATGAAGTGCTGCATATTCACCGCAGCACTTCATTAGTAATCTCCCATCACCCTAATTAACATGGCTCCTTTGAAGTTGGGGGCAAATGTAGATCCAGACCAAGTGTTTTTTAAAAACAAAGGGTAAAAAATGTGCGTTAAGACAAAATCCTAGAGAAGACAAGAAATTTGTAGTTCTCCCATGAGTTAGCAGTTGGAGTTAGAGACTAAGTTTCCTTCACAGACTTTAACTTGACTTGCTAACTCCCATAGCCATGTTTTCTCAGAATGAAAACACCCAAACCAGCATTTATGCTGTGAGCTGAGAAGGCCACAAGATGCAGAGTTAAAAACCATCACCAGTAGTGTCCAGTTATCCAGCATTAACCTATTAACCTGGAGCTCGCGAAACGCCGGTGAGGAGAAAATAGCTTGTTTTTGGAATGCACCAGTTTGCAGCAAAGGTTAAGTATTTTTTAAAATTGTTCTAGGGAGAAAGTCCAGTAGCACTTTAAAGAATAACAAAATAATTTACTAGGTGATGAGCTTTCGTGGGACAGACCCACTTCTTCAGATCATAGCCATACCAGAACAGACTCAATATTTAAGGCACAGAGAACCAAAAATAGTAATCAAGGTTGACAAATCAGAAAAATATTATCAAGGTGAGCAAATCAGAGAGTAGAGGGGCAGGGCGGGGGAGAGTCAAGAATTACATGAAGCCCAGTATACAAAAGAGCCCCTATAATGATCTAGAAAATTACCATCCCAGTTCAAACCATGTGTTAATGTGTCAAATTTGAATATAAAAGAGAGTTCAGCAGCCTTTCTTTCCAAACTGTTGTGAAAATTACTCTTCAGTAAGATGCAAACTTTCAGGTCATTAACAGAATGGACCCCTCCATTAAAATGCTGGCTGACAAGTTTGTGGTACAGGTGTGTTTTTAAGTCTGTTTTATGCCCATTAATTCTTTGTCTAAGAGAGTTTGAAGTCTGTCCAGTATACAAAGCATCTGGGCATTGTTGGCACATGATGGCATATATGATGTTAGTTGAGGAGCATGAGAATGTGCCCGTGATTCTGTGAATAACCTGGTTAGGTCCAGGGATGGTATCTCCAGAATAGATATGTGGACAAAGCTGGCAATGAGCTTTGTTGCAAGGAAAAGTTCCAGGACTGGTGTTCCTGCGGTATAGGCTGTGGTTGTGGGTGAGAATCCTCATAAGGTAGGGAGGTTGTCTGTAGGAGAGAACAGGCCTGTTACCTAGGTCCTTCTGGAGTGTGGAATCCTGATTAAGGATAGATTGTAGGTCTTTAACAATGTGTTGCAGTGGTTTGAGTTGGGGGCTGTAGGTAATGACCAGTGGTGTTCTGTTCTTGGCTTTTTTGGGCCCATCTTGGAGTAGCTGGTCTCTAGGTATTCTTCTGGCCCTATTGATTTGGTTTTTTTCATTTCTCCTGGTGGGTAATTCAGGTTTTATGAATATTTGGTAAAGATTTTGTAGTTTTCGGTTTCTGTCAGTAGCATCAGAGCAAATGCAATTGTACTGAAGGGCTTGACTGTAAACAATGGATCTGCTTTTTTGTTTTGATAGTATGTAGACTAGCACAGCTATATCTCTATTACTATTCCAGGGAGAAGTTAGTCTTCACTGAAGAGTTAATTTGAATTAGTTCTACTAGAGAAACTTCTTTTGAGTTAGCTGATTTTGAGAGTAGCCACAATTGTTGTTGTTCTTCTTGGTGGTGGTCACTCAATAATGAGTAGGATGTCTTCATGTCAGCCTTCTGTTTGTCAGTCTGTTGATGGCTCATCAGCCCGATTCTGGAATCACAGGTCTTATCACAGAAGAGGTGGGTGTTAGTAGCTATTGGAGGGGCATGGGGCAGTTTTTTGATGCTCTTTTCTTCTTCTCCACCTGTTCTTGTGTGCAATGTGGCAGGACGTCTCAAATTATGCCACCCTCTCACGGATTACCATTCTCCTTTGGGGATGGTTTTGGGCAAGGTTCTCCCGCGTGTCGATGTTGAAGCTGAACTTTTTCATGTGTGTCTTCATCATGTCCTTAAATTGCTTCGTCTGGCCCCCAGTACTCCTCTGTCCCTCCTCCAATATGGAAAACAGAATCTGTTTTGGGAGAGGCTTATCAGACATCTGAACCTTGTAACGAGTCCAAAGAAGCTGTTGTTGAATGATAATGGCTTCAGTGCTGACTCTTCCAGGACACTAGTGTTCTTGTGCTTAACCTCCAAAGAGATGTTTAGGATTCTCCTAAGGCAGTGTTGATGATATTGTTCAAGTGCCTTCAGATGATGCTTGTATGTTGTCCAGGTTTCACATGCATATAATAGCATTGGAACAAACACTTCATTGTATATGTAGAGCTTTGTCTTGGGATAGATGTCACAGTTCTCGAAGACCCTTTTTATCAGATGAGCAAAAGCCGAGCTTGCACAGCTCAGACAATACTAGATTTCTGCATCAATGTTGACTCTAGTGGAAAGATGACTTCCAAGGTATGGGAAGTGCTCCACATTTTCCAGCAGTTCTCAATTGACTTCAATAGAAGATGCTTGAGATTGTCCCTTTGGTGAAGGTTGGTGGAACGTCTTGGGCTTTTTGGTGTTCATTGTGAGGCCAAGATTCTTGTATGTTTCAGTGAAGCTCTTAAGGGCTGTGGAAGAAAGAGCAACAACCCTCTTGTCATCAGTATTGTCGTATTGCATCTGATGAAGAGGGTCTTTTGCCTGTGAAAGCTTATGCTCCAAAATATCTGTTAGTCTATAAGGTGCCACAGGACTTCTTGTTGTTCTCAAAGCTACAGACTAACACGGCTACCTCTCTCATATTGTCATCCGTGTACTAGAGTTCCATGATCAAGCTTGTGAAAGTCTTGCTTTGAGCCTTCAGTCCCCTGAGATTGAAAAGTTTCATTCCAGGATCACGTGGAGGGGTGGTTCAAGAGCTCATTATAATGCTCCCTCCCGTGAGAAGCAGTGGTTTCATTGTCTTTCAAGAGTTTGGTATCATTCTTTGATCTCAGGGGACTGATTCCATGGTTTCTTGGTCCATAAACAGCTTTGCTAGCGTTGAAGAACCTCTTGTATTGTTGATGTCTGTGCGATACTGGAGTTTTCACACCTTCTCAGTCCACCACTGGTTTTTTTAGAGCTTTTGTTTTACATTGCACTTCTGCTTTGGCCTTGGCATTGGCATGCACTTCTGTCTTCATCATACAATTGAAGTTGCTTTGCCAAGCCCCAAAAACTTTCGTTTTTGCCTCAATCAAGTGTTCAGTTTCCACATTGTTCTCATCAAACCAGTCCTGATGCTTCCTGGTCTGGTAGCCAATGGTTTCTCCACAAGCTCCAATGGTATTTTTCAATTGACACCATTTTTCAAATACACACCCTGAAGATGTGGAAGAACAGTGAAAGCCACAGTGTGGTTGTCAAAAACACCCAAGCAGCCCTTGAAGACTAACAATTTTATTTATTAGGTAATGAGCCTTTATGGGAAAGATATGGAAGTTACAGACTAATATGGCCACCTTCTGAGACACTACCCCTCTGAGACACTACCTTGATAAGCTCTGCTCACTTGGTTTTTAGTTGGCTGTATTCTACGATGGGCTGGCTAGTCAACTTGAATTAACTGCACCACCACACTTGAGTTAAGAGTTTGCGTGTGTGCAGGGGGCCTGAGTGAGGAGCAATTCTCAACTGATAGTGAATTAACTTTGAAGTGAATACAAGCCTAAAGCATGCAAGGACTTCGGGCTTTACATCAGCCTAAAGAAGACAAATGTACTTGGTCAGTACTTTGCTGAACCTCCATCAATCAGCACTGACAACTATACGTTAGAGGTCATCCACGAGTTCGTTTACCTTGGGTCCACCATCACTGACACCCTGTCATTGGAGTCTGAGCTAAACAGGAGGATCAGAAAAGCAGCCACAACTCTGTCCAGATGCAGTGAGAGAGTATGGAATAACATCAAGTTGTACACCCACAGCAAAATGCAAGTCTACAGAGCCTGCATCCTCAGCATCCTCCTTTATGGCAGCGAGTCTTGGACCCTGTACGCCCGCCAGGAAAAGAGGCTGAATGTTTTCCACTTGTGCTGCCTCAGGCGCATCCTTGGAATATTGTGGAAGAACAGAGTGACCAACACCACCGTCCTTGAGCAAGCTGGAATCCCAACTATGCACACCCTCCTCAGGCAGTGGCGGCTCCACTGGCTTGGCCATGTCCACAGGATGAATGATGGAAGGATACCAAAAGACATCCTGTATGGCGAGCTAGCCTCTGGCAAAAGACTTCCCGGATGCCCCCAGTTGCGCTACCAAGATGTTTGTAAGAGGGACCTCAGGGAGGTAGACATCGAGCCGGACAGCTGGGAGGAGCTGGCAGATGATCGCAGCAGATGGAGGCAGGAACTACACAAGGGCCTTCAGATGGGTGAGATGAGGATCAGACAGCTAGCAGAGGAGAAGCGAGTCCACAGAAAGCACAGTAAGGACCTGCCAGATACCCATCACATATGCAACAGATGCAGCAAGGACTGTCACTCTCATGTGGGCCTTCACAGTCACAGTCGACGCTGCCAGTGATGATTCCAAATGGAACTACGAAGGGTGCAATCCATAGTCTATGTAGACTGAAGGATGCTGCTGCTGCTGCTGCTATTACTACTACTACTAAATACAAACCCTAATGGACCTGATTCATCGTCATCTTGAACCCTAGCTAGCCATTTACACCTATGCAAAGTGAGTGTAAGCAGTACCAGAGCAGAAAAAATAAAATGGCCCTTAAGCCTTAAGTGTGTGCATGAACTGTTGCAACAGGGTGCCAAATGAGGACAAGGTCTGCCTTTCAAAGGCTGCCATTTTCATAGTGCACTATCAACGCTGTAATTCGTTAGATGACCTTTTGAAAACTGCAGAAGGGATTTGGCTGGCTAATAGCTGTTAAAATTAATGACAGGTGGGCAACCTATTCTGTAGGCAGCTTTGCAGATTTCAGCAAGTATATTTTTGGTTGGGTCTCAGCCTAAACTGATTCAGAAAATTTCAGCTTAATGAAAATCTGTGCACCAAGGGGTTCCTTACTGTAGTTATGAAGAAGTGTTCTGGTTTTGATGCAAAGGTACGTGAAGAGCATGCTCAACCTAGTATGCAAGGTCTGCCCCAGGATAAGCGGGGAAATGTGGTACCCAAGCTAGTAAATTGGAGTTTGCCAGAGTGTTTCCCTATTCTGGAGTAAATATAAACTCTGCCAGTTTCTTGTCTGAACAAAAACTTTTCTATTATCCCTGCAAATAAGGCCTCAATCCAGAAACCAAAGTGATTGATAATATGTCTGAAAACAGCTGAGCAGTTATTGTTTGTACTGTATTGTTCCACCATTAGCCAACTTTGTTTTGCAGCTTGTATAAACATATGAAATAGTTCAGAGTCTTCTATGTTTTGACATTCCTGTTATTTGTGTTGTGCTACTTCTTATCTCTGTTGTCAATTGCACACGTGTTGTTTTGGTTTGCTAGGCTGCTGTTCAAAATACAGAAGGCTGTTCTTGACTGAAGAAATGTTTACAAGGGCCACTCACTTCTTTACAGAGTTGCTTGTCTTGTGGTCCCTTCCCATGGTTTAGTCCATTCTTACGTCATCTGTTTGGGCACATTTAAACACAGTTGCCTTGCAACTGAGATGGAACTCCTGCATGTGTCAGGTCCAGCACTTCTGGTAGAAGCTGCTTTTGGACAACAAAATTAAGATGATGTTAAGTTAGGAGGGCCAGTTGCGGAGATGTAGCTGCAATGCTCAGAGGCAACTGCATACTTTGTGTCTTGTTCCAGTGCCCCTCGTTCAGCTGATTTGAGCTAAAAGGCTTGCTGTAGGCATTGTAACCAGATGGGACATCCATCATGTGCAAATGCCTGTTATGGTAGTTTATGTGGATAAGTAGCATTTCACAGAAGGGGGAAGCTCAGGGTATTCCAACTGGCATTCTGTAGTAATGCCTAGTGTAAATGGCGCCTGAGCAGAATATGGAAGTAAACTTGTTTTGCAGGAACCTGACACAACTATTATTCCTGGGACCTCTATTTCAATTTTCAGGTTCCTCATTGAACCCAGTGAGAGAACCTAAAAACAGAAGTGCAACATTCTGCATTTTTAAGGTAAGTTGATTTTGAAAACCAAAGGGTTTTAAAGAGTGCCTAGTGATTTGGGGGTATTTAAGATCTCTGTAAAGAGGGCGATTTTTAGAAGTCAGCTGCCCTGGACTTTATGAAAATCAGGGCCCTTTTAAAATATGGCTAGCTCATTCCCTCTAAGTCACTAGCCACACTTGAAAAATCTTGGCTGAAGGCCCAATTTATCTATTTTGAAAGGAAAGAGGGAGAGCCCGCTGTGTCACTGAGAGAGAAAATATATCATAGAAGCAAAGATACAGAGTCATGATAAAAAAATAAAACAAAGTGAAGCCAACCAACCAGTCAAGCAACCCCACTCACACACCTGGATTTAATTTCAGGATTTGAACTGTCCTTTCAGGATTAAGATCATCCAGGTTACAGTTTGTGTGAAAATGAGTGATGAATCAAGTTTACAAATCCCAGAGATGTCAGGAGAGCCTATGATAATTTTTTTTAAATTAATCTTCATTAAGAATGGTCTGATCAGAATTAAAATAACACAAGCTAAATCAAATTTACCGTTCAGAAACCTTAGGGATGTTTTAAAAGTTATGAAGGTTTTGCTTCCCCCATTGCCCCAAATATTTGTAGCTTTTTATTATTTACACTTGGTAGGTTAGCACCAGATTTGACATATGATGTTAAATTAGGCTATGATGCTGTAATTTGTGACATGCTTCACTCTCTACAGTGAGGCTTTATGTGAGTACAACAATTCACGTGAGCTTTACAAACTGTAGGATTGGTACCTTATTGCCTCTGTGTGTGTGTGTGCGTGTGTGCGCGCGTGCGCATGCGTGCTTTAAATGAACAACACAAATTCACAGTTCTGACCTCTTTTAAAAAAGCAACATGGAAATTATTGGGATTCAAATCAGGGGGTAAAGTTCAGCTATTTTGAAGCCTGCAATTAAATGGAGTTATTAATTAACTTCTGGATATATGATTGTGCATAATTTATGGATTGATACACATGATCACATTTGTAGTAAATCACCTCCACAGATTACTTCCAGACTACCTGGGAGCCATTTTACGATATGTACACCCAACAAGAAACACAGCCATTAAGATTCTGGCAGCTACAGGGTAGTGGAAGCCTGATCCTGACGCATGCAGATCGGCTCCCGTGAGTTGCTCAGTGCCTCAAATTCTTCGTTTCCCTGGGGCACTAAGAAACTTGCAGGACTGGGCCTTAGGTTTGGGTTAGTTTTTAGCTGCAACAACTGCCCAGAATTATCCATGAGGCTTGCTGTATGGGGCTGCGGGTACAATGTAGGATGAAGGCCCAGATGCAACAACTTCCCTGAATTTAATAGACAATTGTAGTCTCTCTACACTTTATACAATCATCCTGTGGGATGGTTTTAAAAAAGAGAGGTGTAGGAAGGATCTCATTTCTACTAAAGTCTGTGCGTTTTCAGAGTAATGTCCAAAGAACACTTCAATTTTCACACGCTCCTATTGATTTCTAGGCCTCTTGGACTGCGCTGGGAGAGTGAGCGATGTTTCTATTGCTGTACCACTGCATCCAAGAGGAATTGCATTTTGATGTGGTTAGGCTTGGGAATGCTGTCTACTGAATCACTTCTTTTGCTGTTTTTGTGTTGTCTAGGATACTGAGTGCCCACATTTTCCAAGTGCTCCGTGATTTGTGTTGGGTCAGGTTTTGGGGGCTCAACCTGAAACATTAAAGGGAACCGATTTACTTTCCAGAAAATGCTGAGCACCTGTGTGCCAAAACCAGGTCCTTTAAAGGTGTTTCAAGTTAGGCACCCAAACTCACCAGTCATTTTTGAAAATTTAGGCCCAGCTGATCTTCTGGAGTGGAAGCAGAGCTTTTATAGTCTGTTCAGTCAGACTAATTTTCAGTTAAGAATGCTTTGCTTTTCCTTCTAAGCAGCACTGGCTGCTCACTGTAGTGGCTCCCAGGTGATCTGGGAGCTCCTTACATGCATGGAGCTGAGAAGTTAAGATGATGAGGGACAGATTTTTGAAGTGCTTAGCACTCACAGTTGGGGCCAGATTTTCCAAACACCCCACCTTGCATTCAGGAACCTAAGTAAATGTCCAGATTCTTTCCTTAAGAGCAGGGCTGCTAGAACCAATTATATAGTGGTGTGTGTGCTGAGAGTTATTGAACCAAAGCAGTAAACCCTTTATATGATGGAAGCCATATCAAGTCACGGGATGCAGCAGCCCCACAGCACCTGTAGTGCCAGCACCTTTGCACAATGGCTGCACATTGGGTGCTGAACTCTTTTGAAAATCTGGCCGCTGAGTGCTTGAAAATCTGATCCACATCTCCAGATGTGATTACGAAAATGATTAAGGGGCTGAAGCATGTGAGCTATGAGGAGAGGCTGAGGAATTTGGGCTTGTTTGGTTTACAAGAAGAGAACACTGAGGGGTGATTTAATAGCAGCCTTCAACTTCCTGAAGGGGAGCTCTAAAGAGGAGGGTGAGAAACTGTTCTCAGTGGTGACAGAGGGCAGAACAAGGAGCAATGGTCTCAAGTTACAGAAGGAGAGGAGTAGGTTGGATATTACGAAAAGCTATTTCACTAGGAGGGTGGTGAAGCACTGGAATGCTTTACCTAGAGAGGTGGTGGAATCTCCATCCCTAGAGGTTTTTAAGACCCAGCTTGACAAAGTCCTGGCTGGGATGATTTAGTTGGGGTTGATCCTGCTTCAGGCAGGGAGCTGGACTAGATGACGTCTTGGGGTTCCTTCTGGCCCTGGGAGTCTGATTCTGTGTGGTGGGAGGGGGGAATCTCCTGCTTTCACTGTGATTGAGCATGTTGAATTAAAAATAGTTAATCTTTTTTATAATGTTTTCTGCCTTTACTCTAAGGAAAGAATGTTAAAAAGCTCTGCTGCTTTTTAACATCTTTTTAGCATCTGCTGAAGGTGCAGCTAATGTAAAAGGAGAGTAGCCATCTGTTAGGGAGAGCCAGGAAGGTAAAGAGCAGAGCTAAAGAGCTGAGTTAAGGCTGTTTTCTGCTTCTGTGGCAGAAGCGTTTATTTTATTTGTCACCACAGGAAAAAAGGGGTGAAAACTGGAAACAAGAGATGGAACAGGATCAAAAGAGGACAGTCCTTTTTTTTAATTTACTAAGCCAGGTTTAAATAGTAAATTATAGTTTAAATTATATAGATTACCAGTGTTGATGGAAATCCTTTTATCTGAGCAGCGTGTTGCCATTCCTTTCTGGAGTACACTGAGCTCATTTACAGAGTTGGCTGTTTTAGAAATGCTCACAGTCCAAACAATCAGAATTCTTCCATAAAGCCTGCAGAACAGGCCTTTCTCTATACCACGCTACCACATTCTCTTGTCTCCATAATGCCTCACAACCATGGATGGATTTGAGCCTCACAAGACTCCTGTGAAGCAAGAAAGAATTGTCCCTGTTTTACAGACAGGAAATTGTAACACAGGGTAGAGTAATGATTTCACCTGAGTCATGGAGGAAATCTGGGGCTGAGACAAGAACTGAAACCCGAGTCCTAAAGCAGAACACTATTTACCAAGCTGTGCAAGCCCCTCTTGGGCCCAGTAAGATTTCCAGCTCTAACCAGGCTTCTGGCTTTGACAATAAAAAAACTGTAGTAGAATCTTTCAACCCAGGCTCTGTGTAACACCAAGAAGTGGAACTGAACCTGGGACATCTGGAGCGAAGCACATGAGCCTCCACAACTTGAGTTAAAAAGCCAGCTGTATCTCAGTTGAGGCTGAAGAGGAGTCTCATTCTTCTCTGTAGGTGGTGGTAAGTGCGACCACATGGGACAGTGACCCACACCCAGGAGGTGTGTGGGTTACACCAGCTCTCTATATTTGTGTGCTTCATTATGCTGAAAAATTTTTGATCCATGGTGCTGTGGTGAGATATTATAAATCATGCAGAGCTCAGGATTTCTTAATCGTGTTTTGTAATGTTTATTTTCTTTTCCAGGTTTCTAATGAATATACCAACACAGTTAAAACTGTGCTAAAGAAGCTCTTGCTGTCTTGTTTTTGAAATATAATATCTTGTAGGCTTGGATGGAGGCAGGACGGATTATAGAACAAGTCCAACAAGTGCAGCAAGTTGTAAGTATTATGTAATCACGTTGCAGGCATGGATTCCGGTAACTGCTACTTGTAATTGCTGCCAGTAACTTTACAGTAACTACTAATCAGATGACATATTTTGAATGTCAAGATACAATCAGCATTAATAATCTATTGACCTACCCAGCGTACACACTAGCTTTCTCATGCAATCTGATGCATTTTCTAAAGGAACCTATTAATTAAAACTGATAAAATTCTACTTCTTCAAACAATAAATAGCTAAAAGGTCCAGGAGTCTGATTAAAGGCTCTCTGAAGTCTGACAAGCTTGATACACTCAGGAATAGCAGAATAAAGGAATAACTCAGGTGCTGGGTTAATCCCAGAGCTCTTCAAAAGAAGCAGGGACTGGTGTAGCTTTTGTAACCTTGTAGTGAAGGTTGCAGTGGCCAAGGTCAGCCCTGGACCAGGTGATGTTATGCTATGCAAACCTGGCTAGCATAACGTTGCCCCTTTTGACCTGAGCTGTTAGCCAAATCTGAGATATTTGCACATATTTGTTCCAGGTTATGTATAATATCTTGTTTTCCTGAAAAAAGCAGGAGTGAAACAGCAAGCAACAGTTTTTGTACTCATTGTTCCAGTTTTGCCTTTCCGGATGCTTGCAGTGTTCCAGAAAGTTTTCTCTCTCTCTCTCTTGCTCTGTTTTTCCAGGGCCTCTTTACAAGCACTTGTATTATTGTCTGGCTTGTTGGCTGCTTCCTTTTTGCTTGCTTCTCTTGTGTGTGTGTGTGTGTGTGTGTGTGTGTGCGTGCACACATTATACTATACTGTACTGTACTATACATGTATAGACAGACCTGCAGATGAGAAGGTGGCAAAGGGAGTAATTACCACAGGGCCCAAAGAGTCAAAAGGGCTCAGAGCTACCAGCTGGCACTGCTGCTACTGTGGCTTTGGTGGTGGTGGCTGGGGTCCCAGGTGCTTTAAATTGCCTTTGAAGCACAAGGCAGTGTTTTCTGGGGGCTGAGGTCCTGGAAAAGGAGGGTTGTGGGGCAGCACACTCTGGGAACTGCTGAGGGCTGGCTGCCCAGCCTTGCCCCCTCTTCCTCGGGCACCTGCTTCTTCTAGGAGTGCGGTGCTGTGCTCCCCTGCCTCTCCACATTGCCTATGATCCTGCAAGCCCCCCTATGTGCAGAGGTCAAACCAGTCCCTTTTTTGAGGGGAAAAAAAAACCAGGGGTGCCCATCCTCAGTCAGCTCCCCATCTCCAGGCAATCCCACGGCTAGGGCTGCTGAGGTGTCAGTATTCAGTACGGTAAAGTACCAGTACAAAAAAGCACTGGGTCGTACTCTAGCCAGCAAAGCTCAAGCCACAACCATAAGTTCAGAGACGGGATGAAAAGAGTATGTGCGTCAGCCTCCATTCTGTTACAAACATCAGTTTCCCCCTGCTGTGGCTCCACTGAAGAGTTGCACCAGCATGAAAGGGTGCAGTATGGAAAAAAAGTTTCAGCTTCTTCACAAAAACAAAGCCAAACCCTTCAGTTTGCTGGAGCTCAGAAATCTTTGAACTGACTTGTAAAATGATGCCAGTTAAAGGGCCTGCAAGAGATTTTGGTGCTGATCCTCAGCTATGGCCCTGTAGGACCCAATGCTATTCAGGAGGCAGGGAGAGTGCAAATAAAGGGGCAACTTAGGTATCGCTCTTACCATAGCAGGTGAGTCTTTAAGAGCCTAATTCTGAGGTCTAAACATTGAGGTTTGAACAAAGATTTTTACCCTTTCCTTACATCTTAAGTCTACATCTACACTGGCCCCTCCCTTTCGAAAGGGGCATGCAAGCGTGGCAGATTGAAAATGCAAATGAGGCACTAGTTTGCATATTTAGCACCTCATTTGCATGATGGTGGCCATTTGTTGTTCTGGAGGCACTGCTTTCGAAATGCAAAACAGCTGTGTAGTCGGGGTTCCTTTGAAAGGAAGCCCCGCTTTCAAAAGCGGCATTCTTTCCAATTTTTTTCAGGAAGAAGGGCGCTGTCGAACGCATGGCTTCCTTTCGAAGGAACCCACTCTACGTGATTGTTTTGCCTTTTGAAAGCAGCTGTTCTGGAATGGCAAGTGGCCGCCATTATGCAAATGGAACATCAGATATGGAACTTAGCACCTCACTGCATTTTCAATCTGCCTCGTTTGCATGCCCCTTTTGAAAGGGAAGGGCCAGTGTAGGTGTAGCCTAAGTGTTTCCAAATCAGAATTCTCCGCTCCTGCCACTGTTAGCATTTTACATCCTATGGATGCTGTTTGCACAGGAGTAAATGCCGACACAAGGCCATTTGGGCCCCAGGGTTCTGAAGTGTCTCATGAGACAAGTTTTCTATTAAGCCAGGGCAAAGGCACATCTCTCCTTCCTGCTTACACTGATGCAAAGTTTCTTCACCTCCAGATTCTGCAGCTTCAGTTGCTTGGTGAGATAGACTGAGGCTTGGCTACTTCACTGGCTTACTTCTCTTTAATTGCTTGTAACAGTCACTTAATACATTTCCTTTTGGGTGCATGTTCTTTGTGTAACTTTCTTTTGACAAAATAGCAAAGAACTGGTTAACAGTTCCAGGAGATGCCCTCAAGGCAGTCACCCAGAATCACTCTCAGATCCCTGTTTGTTTCACCTGAGGGTGCATTATGACTTGCCAAGATACGAGGGCAATTTGAGGTTCTTAACTTGATCTGGCACAGCAGGCAGATCTCAATGGAGTGTCTTGAGTATTTCCTTGCCTCCCCTGATTGTGATTGGAGGATAAGATCTATAGAGGCCTGTGTCTCCTTTCTCCCATGTAAACGCTTTGCTTTTGCTTTGCTGTCCTCTGCATTTTGTAGTAGTGAGGGAGCTTTGTAACCCCCTGCAGTTTAGACTACAGTTGTGAATCCCCACAGTCTTAATTTTCCTGGTCTATTCTTTAAGTTCTTAATTTGGAAGCGTGTTCTGGTTTCAAGGAAAATATGGTAAAAAGGAAAAATCTACAGAGAGGTCTCTGATATTTCCCCTAGACTGACCTCCAATAGCCATGCCACAATGTGCCGTTAATGTAGACAGACACTTGACAGACTCAGTTTATTAATTAGATTTCACTTCTGTAGCACTTTCTTCCAAGGGTCTCAAAACAGAATTACAATTATTAGTTAAGGAAGACTGTCAAACATTCTTCTAAGACAGATAAATCAAGGCACTAAAAACAGCTAAGTCACTTTTCCGGAGCCATAGAGTTTGCTTAAAAGCTGGGAATATAACTTACAGCAGTAGTTCCCAAACTTTTTGGCACCACACCCCCTTTTTGATTTTTGTGAAACCCTCACACCCCCGTACCTCTTCTTTCCCATCATCCAACCCTCCTTTTAATCAAAAATTCAATTCGTAACTTAAAATTTAAAATAAACACAAAAACTTGGTATAAAAATTTTATTTTAAATTAAAAATAAGCACAAATATTTTCTCTTGTCCCAAAAATTTAATAAAAATACAATTTAACATCAGAAATAACAGCAACAAAATCAATTTAATGTGAAGGATGATGCTGCATTTACTTCGTGAGTTGGGAAATCCTAGGTTTGGAAGATGAAAGTGTGCAACGCAAATTGTTTTCAATATCCAGTTGATTTTCTTTGTTTTGTTTTTAATGTGACTAAACTTGAAAAGCTTTTTTCGCAGAAGTACATTGACAAAAACAGAAGAATAATACATAGCTCTTCTTCAGCTTTCAAGTACATTAGGAAATATTTTATCCAAAATTCCTCCAAGCTTGAGTTTTCAAAATTTATATTTCACACCTGAATCACATTTTATTTTGACTGCTTTTTCTTTCAATACTACTGGCAATGAATCGACTTTAACGTTGAATGGATTGTGTACTAATTTATGAATGGGGTTGCCGGAAAAGTTGTCTGGAAAATAGCGGATGAATTCGTCAGTCCAGGTGAAGAACAAAATTGTGTTTCAGTTCCTCTTTGCAAAGTTCTTGGAAACCTTAATTTTCAGCAAGTGATGAAAACGTCAGAAAAGATGAGAAGTTAGGCATCTGAGCTTGTGTTTGACATTTCCAAAGCTGGATTTTTTCTGCAAATGCTTTGATGGCATTGTGGTGCTCTATAATGTTTGCAGCATTGTTTCATTGCAGCTTCAAATTGAGGCTGTTCAAAGATTCAAAAATGTCCATGAGGCATGCCAGTGAAAGTTGAAATGTTTGGTCTGTAAATGCACAATATAACTCATCTTTTTTCTGATGCTTGAGGAGAATTTCCATTTTGTCTTTCAGTTCAAATAATCTCGAAAGCATGTTACCTTTGGAAAACCATCGTACCGCTGTGTGAAACAAAAGAGCAGCAAAAAGTCCTGTATTTAAATCACTGTTCTTCCAAAAATTGAAAACGTCGATGGTCAAATTCAATGAGTCATGTAAAGTCATCTGGAATGGTTTTAGCAGCCAATGCTTGTTGGTGTATGATGCAGTGAGTTGTGGTTATGTCTGGATTTTTTTCTTTCACCAGTATCACAGAGCCAAGCATCGCAGGAGCACCGTCTGTGCACACACCAACCGGTTTTCCTCATGAAAGTTTATTTTCTTCAAAAATGTTGGAAATTGTTTTCATAACATGAGATGCCTTTGATGTGGTCATCAATTCCTTTTGAGAAAAGCAGTGCATTCATGGTTCCATTGTTAATGAATTGAACGTAGCCAAGCACCTGACAGCATTGTGCTATATCCGTGGTATTGTCACACTGAATTGTGGGGGGGAAAAAAGGAGAAGCCAACACTACCTCCACAACTTGAAGTTTAAGATGTTTCACTAGGTCATCAATGTGATGTCTCACAGAATTGTCGGAAAGCAAAATTTCTTGCTTTTGACACCAAGCACAAAATCAGCTGCTTTCAACAAGCAAGGCTTCACAAGCGTTTTTCCAATGGTGTGTGCTTTCTTGGCTTTACTGTTAAGCAATGACAGTTCATAAGATGTTTCTACTGCTTTGGTCAATGCTGGATGGAAAGCTCCACTAGTGTCCAGCTTCATGGGTTTCAAATTTTGAAGTTTATCAGCAAAAAACTCTTTCGGTTTGTCGGTCCAAGTGCTGTGGTTCTTTGCCAAGTGTCGCTCAAGACGACTAGGTTTCAAGGCATCATTGCTGAGAACTGTGTGGCATGCTACGCATTGAGGATGATCGATCCTGGGTTTTTCCATGACAGTGAAACCATACTTAATGTAATCTTCATTGTACTTCCTTTTCTTAATTGTGGCCATAATATATTAATTAAAAAATCTATAAAAATAATTTTCCTGATTAGAATAAACTTAATGGATGCAGTTACTTTGATAAGTTATCAGAAAGGTTTATTTACTACTACCATTACATATGGATGTGTGCTGCCTTATATATACTCCACCACCAGCAACCATGCAAGACTGGCTACTTACTCCCTCGATAGAACAGTCCCAAAAACTCCCGTGAGCGTGTTAGAAAGTTTGAAAATGTTCCATTGCCTTCCACATTGTTCTTCGGTCTCCCCAGTGACCGAACTGGTACCCCTATGTGTTGAAAGGCAAATATGTGTTTATTAAAAAACATTTTCCGGTATTGGTCTCCAATCTTTCTATACCCAAGATCGCTCTTTAAAAGTCAGGACAAGCCTCAAGACTCCACCCCTTTCTTGAGGCCCCACCCGCTCTGTTCCCCTTCTCTCCCTCATTTGCTGTCCCCAACCCTTACTCACTCTCACTGAGTTGAGACAGGAAGTGTCTGGGCAGGGGAGCAGGGTACTCATGGGAGTCTGGGTGAGGGGAGGGGCCAGCTCAGCTAGTATCTGGGTGTCCTGCAGTTGTGCACCAGGTCCAGGGTCTCACCAAGCGTCTCTGTTTTCCCTGGACAAACAGCGGGTGTGTTTCCTGAAAAGCCGGGTCTGTTGCCTGCTGGTGACGTCCTGTTTCCTTTCTGCGCAGGAGGGTAGCGGGGTGGGAGTCCTGGGTCTGCGCCATCTCCAATTGCTCAGGCAGTGCATGGCTGCTGTGGGGAGCAAGGAGCAGGGTAGGCTCTACCTGAGCAGCTGGAGCTGGCATGGAACTGGGGGGGTCCTACTCCTCCTTGTGCAGTACAGCAACAGGTAAAAGGATGTCACTGGTGGGCAACAGATCCAGCTTCTCAGGAAACATACTGGCTGTTTGGGGAGGGGAAGCAGGGCACATGCTTCCTGAGATGGTGGCTCTGGTGCGCAGCTGTGAGGCCTCCCTCCCATGCTGCAGGAAGCTGGCACTACCTCCATTTTTGCAGAAGGTAATGCCAGTGTGAGCTGTTTCTTGAGGTGGGGGGAGTGGATGGGGGGGTTGGGTCACCTCCTGCCCCCCTGTAATTTTTTCACTTGCTCCCATGGAGATGTGCCCCCCAATTTGGGAATCTACGATTTAGAGGCTACAGTTTCCATTCTCCTCCTCTGACAACTAGACCTATTCACTTTGGGTTCATATCAGTCATTGTATATAATAGCTCTTGACCAAGTGAGGCTTTCTACTGTTCTGAGCCCCTAAATTGAGACTCATCAAATCTGATTTCCAGGAGGGATAAGTTGTCCATGGGAGCTGGGAATCTACAGCATTTAGGCACCTGCTGTTGGGCTTTCAGCACTATGACTACTTCTGCACTCACCACCTCCCGTCAGAGGTTGCATGGTAATGAGGCAATTCAAAGCAGGCTAATGAGGCACTAACTTGCATATTCAGTGCCTCATTAGCAAAATGGCAGCCATGCGAATTTCCAAGTGCACACTTCGAATTGCAGATTGACAGTGAAGCTTTGAAATAAGCATCCCACCTCCGCATTCCCTTATTCCCACAGAACTAGATTGGAGCAAGGGACTGTTGAAGTGGGGCACTTAGTTTGAAGCTGCCCCCATTTACGCTGTCAATCTGCAATTCGAAGTCTGCACTTTGAAATTCGCGCCTCTGCCATAATGCTAATGAGGTTCTGAATATGCACATTAGCACCTTGTTAGCCTGCTTTGAATTGCCTCATTACCATGCCACCTCCAAGGTGAAGGGGCGAGCATAGAAGCAGCCTAATAGCCTTTTTTTGAACAGTTGAGCCTGTGGGTAAGATTTTTCATGGGATTTACGTGACTTAGGAGCCAAAGTCCCATTCACTTTCAGGGAGATGTAGCCCCCCCACAAATGCCTCAATTTCTTTTGAAAATGAGCTTTAGGATCCTAAATCACTTAAATACTCCACAGAGACACTAATACAGGTACTTTGACAGCTATAAATTTCATTGCTTTTTCATATTCATGTTTCAGAGGTTCCCACAAAGTGGATAATTTCTCTTCGAAGGTTATAGCAACACTTTGCAGGCAGTGCCACGGTGACTCTAAATGGTCATTATGGAACATGCTGAGGTGAAGGCAAGAGACCATGTGCACATGGCACATTTGTAAAGTGCTCTGCCAGTGTATGGTGTAGAAATAACAATGACACTCTTCTTGTTCCATTATAAGCTTGCCGTGTCCCTTGTAAATCAATCCTCCTGGTTAATTACTTTAGAAAGGAGGTGTGATATTGTCGCCAGATCTGTCCAAGGTCCCCTGGCTGATAGCTCACCAGATTTCTAGGAGAGAAGCCAGCCATCGTATCCCTAGGTGTTTTAAACCGCTGGAGTCCGAGCAGAGACTCGGATCTCTATCTTGAGGTAGGGTTACCATATCTGAACTTTCAAAAAACAGGACACACCAGAGAGGGAGTGTATCTGTATCAGTATCTACCAACTCAGGTTGTATTAGTGTGATTATATTATATTATATTACATTATATTATTAAAATGTTAACACATTAATACAACCTGAGATGGGAGATACTGATACAGACACGTTCCCTCTCAAGAGTGTCCTGTTTTTTGAAAGTTCATATATGTTGACTCTACCTGATGTGCCTCCTGCACACGCTGAGCCACTCTGTCTAGAACCCTGTACTCAGTGCTTAGACCATGTGGCCCTGCTGCCTAGGCCCTGGATCCCATATTGGCTCCTCAGGCCCTTTCCCCAATCCCCGTAAATGACGCACACCCTTCTCCAGCGCTTCACCTGAAGGAATGAGCTGTCTAGTTCACTGTTTGATTTTCACAGGAAGAGTGTGCGCCAATGTAGCACATAACACACACACACAGATGCTTTGCACAGAATTTTAGTACCATTGATCCGAACAGATAAAGCAGAGTACAGATCACATAGATCACAATGCTTCCTTCCCCCCACCTCTCCCTGCCAGTGGGAGTCCCACTGTATTCAGGAAGGCAGCAAGACACTGGCTGCTACATGCAGCTCCTCTCACCTTGAGCTGATGGACAATGGCCAGGCCCTAAAAAGACGAGCTTCTGTTCTTTTATGACCCTCCAGACCATCTCTCAGGTGATCTCCTGGCAAGTCTCAACAAGTAACTGTTTTGTTAGTTGACTTTTCCCCTGCTAAACCAGTTCTCCTGTATGGAAGCCAGCCTATTGTCTAGCGCTATTCAACAGGAGAGTACTTAACTCCATTAGAATTAGTAACAGAAAGCTGTGCTAGTCTATATACTGTCCAAACAAAAAAGCAGTCAAGTAGCACTTTAAAGACTAACCAAATAGTTTATTAGGTGAGCTTTCGTGGGACAGACCCACTTCTTCAGACCACAGCCAGACCAGAACAGACTCAATATTTAATGCACAGAGAACCAAAAACAGTAATCAAGGTGGACAAATCAGAGAAAAAATTATCAAGGTGAGCAAATCAGAGAGTAGAGGGGCGGGGGGGAGGGGGAGTCAAGAATTAGATGAAGCCAAGTATGCAAAGGAGCCTCTACAGTGTCCCAGAAAATCTGCATCCCAGTTCAAACCATGTGTTTAATGTGTTGAATTTGAATACAAAGGAGGTCAGCAGCCTCTCTTTCCAAAGCAGAGTGAAAATTCTTTTTCAATAAGATGCAGACTCTTAAGTCTTTAACAGAATGGCCCACTCCATTAAAATGTAGACTAACTGTTTTGTGGATCAGGAGTGGTACATTTTGATCCCTTTGTCACCAGCAAACCTCCTAGGAGGTAGAAGTACAACAGAGGAGGCAGTTAGCTCCCACATTCAAAATGGAGCTTGCAGTTTGTTAGAGAGAGACTTTCAGAGAGTTCCTCATCTCATAAGTCTCACAGATGCCCCAGATCATCACCCACCTCTCCCCCTTGGACATATCTGACATGGCAGACAGCATCAGGTATTATGTGGAAAGAATGTGACAGCTGACATTCAAATGTCCTGCACCCTTCTGTCCTGCACAATTCTTCCCTGTCACAGCTAAGCTACAGCAGAGGGTGCACAAATGCAAAATTCCTCATCCTTCCTCTCTCACTGTGCTTCAGTCCTTGAGAGGGTGAAAGGAGTTTGCATCTCTATGCTCGTTCACACCCAGGCCTCCAGTGAGGCCATCTGCAAAGCCTCTTCTACAATGCAAAGACATTGGAAACGTCAGAAAGTAAGCTGATTCCCTACCTGAGCCAGTCAATAATTCTGTCTCCAACTCCCTTGTAACATTGTGTAGCTGGTTAGGTACTGTTAGCCGACGGCCAAGGATGTTTGGTGAGGTGCCAGCTATGCCCGTTTTATACCATCCGTGACTTTAACTGCTAGGACGCACTGTCCCTTCGTGGCGGGCAGCCCGGGCTAGGCTGACGGATGCCCCAAGGTCCTAACCACCCGTGACTTTAACTGCTAGAGCTCAGAGCCCCTTCGCAGTGGGCAGTCAACACTGACTGACAGGTGCCCCAATGGCAGCACTAAGAGCCTTTCCACACCCGTGACTTTAACTGCTAGAGCTCAGAGCCCCTTCGCAGTGGGCAGTCAGGATTGACTGACAGGCGCCCCAAGAGTTTGCCCCGTGGAGGCGGCACAACTCAACGCTAGGCTCTTAGTACTCTCACCTAATGGCCAGGCTTTATTGCCAAAACGGCTGAGGTTCTTTAATTGTGTTGGCTGCTTTACAGTAACCCAGAGAAAACAAGTCAGGCTTATGCACAAACGGTTATCAAAAATTTATTAAACTAGATTCTAATCATATGGTTACAAAATTGCTAGTGCCTACTTATTTAAATGTATAGATGTTACACACACAAACAAGTTACACAACTGAAGCCACAATCCCAAAGAAAGAAAACAAAGTATAGAGCTCGATTTCAAAATATGTGTACACTAAAGATAGGAGATCAGGTGTGGGTGCTTCTTACCCTCCTTGCATCTCTCGATTCCAGCAGTGCCAAGCCAGGATCGGTCACTCAATTCCGCGGAAAGACGAATAAGGGACAAGGCTTAGGGACCCTTTTAGCTGCAGAAGCCTTGGGAGGCTGTCACTTATCTGACCAGCAGATAGATAGTGAAAAGCACTCAAAAATCATGGTGCTGTAGGTCCCATACTTATACCTCTGTACTCCTTTATTCTCTTTCTCCTTTCTTATGCCAAATTGGGGCTGGTCTGTCTGGGCGACGCCAGCTCTCGCAAGAGTAGTTTACACTTGCAAGGGAGAGAAACAATAAGTTTCGACTACTGGACATTCCTTTTATTAGGGTAAATATTTTCCCACCTAGGATGTTGGTGTGTGTGCATCACGTTATTTAGTAGGGGCTAAGAGCCATGTCTGTCACAGCTTCTCTGTCTGCTGTGAGCCTAATCGTTGTATATGTTCCCAGAGGCACATTGCAGCAGCACACCTGTGCTTCTCACAGCTTCAAAGGCTGTGCTGGAATTTATGTTAAGTGCCCTGTTGTTTTGGCTCCCTTGTGTTCCCAGCAATGCTGGTCTGAGAGGGGGCTGGCTGTCTGGCTACAGGTACGTTGGTTGAGTTTCCCAAAGGCAAACTTTCCCAAACATTACTAGTCTCCAAAACAGTAAAAGCTAACTCCTTCAATAATAGGCCTGTTAATTCAAGTGTTAGACTCAAAAGGATACACAATTAAGGTGAGATTATTCAAGCACTCTGTGGGGGAAGATTTGGGACAAAATGAAGCATTTCAGAAAATCCCTTCCTTAGGTAAGGTATTCATGAGAAAAAGCTGTGCTTTCACATGGAGACCGCTAACTTGGGGTAGCAATCATGGTGTAAAACCCTAGTAGAGACAAGGCACTGAAATCTTTACTTTGATTTAGCCAGTTGGGCCAACAGCTACCACAGGTCTAGGGGAAAGCTTGGAGGGGGGCCCGGCTTCCCACCTCAGAAGGTGGAATGAATGGCAGAAAGGGGCAGGGCTAATGGCAGTCAGTCCTGCCCCCCACCCCATGATCCCTCAGAACCACAGGCAGAGCAGTGGCACAATCCAACTACAGCATTCCAAAGGGGTCTGAAGCTCCAGCCACCACCACGGCTACTTTGGCACTGGTGGCAACCAGAGCTCTGAGCCCCTTTGAAATGCTGGGCCCCAGGATTACTGTCCCTTTTGCACCCTGCCCTCCTGTCAGCAGGCCTGGATGTAGCTAGCTGGCGTAAATGTTAGGGTTGACGTCAGCTACCTATAACATGGTAAACACAAGCTGTGCCTTGTTTCCATTAGGATTTTACAGCGAGATAGGTCTCCTGAGTTAGCTATCTCTGTGTAAAAACATACCTTCATGACACTTAATTTATTTTCTTCTCTGATGGGACAGTTTAGCCCTCTTTCTTTGTCTCCACTTGTATTTCCACAAGGCACACTGATGAGGTGATAGGCGGGAGGAATGTTTTCTAAACTTTCTGGAGAGACATCAAATTCCGTCCAATCAGCAGGACATATCAAGGTGACGCACTGCTTCTCTCCCTTGGTCAAACTCTGTCCAAGACAAACTGGTTTCTTTAAGACAAGAGGGCAGGAGCCTAAGGAAATCAAATCTTGTAAAGATATTTAGGGAAGTGCTATAAATTATTCATATCCATGGAGGCAGGCAGGACTTTCAGATAGAGGTTTCCCATTTAAAGTAATTGGCACTGTAAGGTGCCCTAGACAGGGTAATGTTTAGCTAAATCCTCTTCACTACTGTTTGATTTAAATTAAAATTGTTTATCTAATAGGACTGGGCTGCTGTTGGGAACCAGCAGCTTATGTTGTGGCATACAAAGCATTTGTCTGCTGTCTGCTCAGTGCCCTGTGTGAAAGGAGTTGGTGGTGTGGTTTCAGAGCATAATCTTAGTAGCCACAGAATAAGATCATGAAGGCTAACTGCTTCCATTGTTGGACATTGTCAGCAGAGGGGCCAAGAACTTGAGTTGATATGGAATTTTAACCAACGCTCACTCTCTAAAAGTCAGGTTCGGTTGATCAGGTTCAGACAGGTAAGTGTAGAACGTCTGTCCTGTACTTGTTCAAGTTGTCTTTGTTCTGTGGATAGAATACACAGTTGTCAGTATTCAGGGCTGCCACTGATCACTTTTCATCAGCCTACTTTACATATGCAAAATTTTTGAAAGAATTTCTTGCACATAATCTCAAACTTAAGCTTACTCGAACCATCTTGGACACTACTCATTGAACTCTTTCAATTTATGGTTCAGTATATATGTGTTGGGCTGCTGTTTGTTCCCAGGGGTAGGTTATTGATAATTTGTCCTGGTCTGGGCTCTTAGCTGTATTAAAGGCCAAATAAAATACTCTTTCATTAGGAGGAATCTGAGCTTTACTGTGTAAACTTTGGAGGAATTGGGGGGCAAACATGGGCTAGATATGAAAGTTCACAACTTGTCCATATATAGTTTTAAATAATAAGAGATGGCTCAATTTCCAGGCTTTGGCACCAGTGACAGGGCTCTATTGACTCAATTTCTTTGGTTAGCTTTTTTGCAGGGGTTCATTTTGCAGCCTTTAGCATAGGCTTGGGAGCCACACATTCCTGAGATCTAATCCTGGCTTTGCTACAGATTCTTTCGTAAGTCTCTCTTTCTTTCTCTCTCCCTCCCCCCACCCCCGCATGGTAGATTCTCTGGCAGTAAAAGTGGGATGATATCTACCTATTTCACAGCCATGAAGTGAGGAGGATTAAATAGCTATTTTTAAAATATTTTGAAGATATGAAACAGTATATTCAAAGCCAGCCCCATATTGAAGGTGGTATGGAGCTGCAAGCTTTGTCTCTACTGGAGGTGATGTGTAGGTGATGTATAGCTACTAGTTGCAGTGAAAGGAAGGTTGTGCCCACACTCTTGTATCACATGCAACTGTAAAAGGCTATGTCAGGGCAGAGGTGGTGGAGAAAGACTCTGGCAGCCCCCTATGGTGAGGAAAGGCTCCAGTAGTTGGGAGTTGCCAGGGCTTTTCCCCACTGCCGGGCACCCGACCCTCCCCCCACTAGACTTTTGCGCACTGTTTGATTTTTTTTCACTTGCACTGAGAAATGTCCCTGTCAGGGAAGAGACCACGAGGTGCTATGGTGCTTAAAACAGCCGTGCGGACAGGAAAGGCACAATGTAGCATACAAACCTAAAGCTACAGGTGTATCTTTATTCTATTTGCCTAGGCAGTGCCTCACTATCTGTACTGCTGCTTATCCCTGAGGTAGGAGGGTGTGCAGTTTATATACTCTACATGCTGCTGTAAGTGTAGACATCACCTTAGAGTTCCTCTGTGCGCTGGGGGCAGGACAACATGGTACTTCCCTTAAAGGGCTGCATCCTCTGCTGGATTGTTGGCCATACTGTAGGTGGGGGTGGTAAACTGTGATGTTGCCTATTTGGAACCTGTCAGAATCAGCTGATTTGTGCCAGGGCTGAAATTCTGGCTGACTGTCAATTAAGCAGTATAAAGCAAATGAAGGAGGCTCCTTACACATCTTCCTGGGTGCAAATCTAATCATATGTTAATACTAAGTCTGGTTATGAGCTTGCTGTCATTTTAGTACTGCATAGCAGCTGGAATCTAGAAACAAGATCTCCCTCCTGCAAGCTGGGAAGAGGTCATTGGTTCGTATGACGACAAACTCATAACCACAGAAAACCGCACAAACGCATTGCTAGGGCTACCATATCTGACCTTTCAAAAAAGGACATCCCTGAGTGGGACTGTCTCTGTATCAGGACCTCCCAACTCATGTTGTATTAATGTAGTATATATACTACAACACATGAATACAAGGTGAGTTGGTAGATACTCATACGCATATGCTCCCTCTCGGGGTACCCCATTTTTTCTATGGTTACCCCTACCTGTTGCTTGTCTGGAAGTACCCATTTTCATCCTAAAAATATCCTGGGTTGAAGCTTTTTGTGGTTACTTAAGTGTCGTAGATCACTCAGCACAGAGGCCAGGAGGGGGAACCTCATCATACCCTGAGAAAAGAACAAACTGCTCATATTTGAAATGGTTCCGCTTTATCAGCAGAGCAACCTGTAGCTGTCAATGGTGTGTAAAGAGTGCCACTCACTGGCTGGAGTGGTTTGTAAACCATTCCTCCAACATCACGCTGGCAGGGAGGGAGTCTGGATTCCAGGGGCTGACCTACAATAAAATAGACAGCCAAGGAATGCTGGACCTGATGAGATGGTATAATCACATCTGCAGTGCTTAGACCAGCATTTCCTTTACTCATCCTAGCCCTCAAGTCATTTCACTGCACAAATTACCCTGAAGGACTCTAATTTAGCCCTTGGCTAAACTAGTCTAGGCTCAGGAAATCTGTACTTTGTGAAATAGAATGGAACAGTCATAGAAGCCCAGGAGTCTTTTTACCTTGGGAACAATGTATTCTTGAAATGAGTATCCCAGACAGCTGTGTGAGGGAGAGCCCTTAGCAAGGTGTCAATGCATTCTTGTACCTCATGGATCACAGCATCAATGTAAGGCATCTGGCTTCGATCCTCCACGCAGGGAGTCTGATTGTGAGCAATCATGTGGTCAATCTCCTTCTGCACATTTTCTGGAAAAGGGGTGAGATGGGGCTGAGGTTATATGCTGCACGAGGATTTTTTGGCCTGTCTGGTCACGAGATGGGGGCTTTACACTCACTTGGAATGAGCTTTATTTCCCCTAGTGGCCTGTCAACAGGGCATATGAGCTCTTCTGCTTCTGTTTTCTAAGAAGGGGTCTCTCAGCTCTCATAGCACATCTGCTGCGTTTTGAGCTTGTCTTTCAACAGGAGCAGATTATCATAGGCACAGCAGGGAATTTGTTAATGGGAGGATAGTGGTTCCTCCTGCAGGTAAGGCACAGTGCACTGGTCATGACCATGTGCTCACTGTTAGATGAGGATAAAAGAGATTCCGAATATGTCTTCACTTAGCACGTGGTGAGCTCTGCCTCGACAAGACTCTACACATCTTCAGTTTTGTTTGTAACCAGCTGTTCTAAAAGTGGCTTGTTTCCACACTCTGCATACATAGTTGCCGCACGGCATTGTCACGTGGTCAGGATGGCCTCCAATCGTGCCTCTATAATGGGGTTAACCGCCACTCCTCCTTTGCAACTCTGCATGTGATGGAACATCCCAGAGTGCTTTGCCCTGGAGGTAGTAAAGGGCTGAAGTCCATTCTCCTAGATGAATGCCTTCAGGCAACTCCACTGAAGTCTGAGTCTGCCTAGGTGTAAATCTACAGTATTTGGCCTGCTGTCTGAGCCATGACCTACCTAGTTCAGAAAAAAAGGGAAAATGAGATTGAAACGATTCCCAGTACATAGATCTTGGAACTTATCTCTGGGGATGTATTGTTTTCAAAAGCAATTACTTAGAGTACAAAGCACAGCACTCTTTCCCTACAGCATTCCACTTGGGTTAGGTGACATTTCTCTGTCCGTACAAGATTTACAGAACATCGCTCTGAAATGGAATGAATGGTCTCATTAGGTTACTGGAATACTGCCTTTCACAGAGCTGCTTCTAGCTTTCACAGACTGAAAAAAAGCAATGCCTGGAGGGAGGCAAGGGAATTAAATGTGTCTGACCTACTTCTGCGACTCTAGATTTGGTGTGAGGAGAAATACAACAGATGCTGTGGCTTGATTTTTGTCCTGGAGGGAGTCTTCATCCCAGAGTTAGAGAACCACGGATATCAAGGTTCATAATGAAATATCAAATGGTGCCATTGAAGAGCAGTAGGGTGTGTGTTTTTTAGGAAATGGAAATAATAAGGTAGTGGTGTATGTGGGCGTTCCATGCACATATAGCAAGCAGAATATTTGATCTGACATTTCTCTTGCAGCTTATAGAAAGGGAAAAGTTATGGGCTGGAGCAGAGGAGGGATTTTTCCAGAATTACAGGGGAGTGCAAAAGGATGCACACATTGGATATGCTGAGGAGTCACAGTATGGTGAGGGGAGTCAGTGGTGGAGAAGGTGAATGGGGCACTCCATACCGCCTGTGCATGTGTGGAGAGGGGGTTGTGGACTTCAAGGACTGGCGTAGAGGTTATGTAGTTGCTCCATATGTAGCTCACAAGAGGAGGATAGTGGAGTCTATTCTGCCACTTATGCTTTCTGTGTGGATTATGAATTTCACCATTCGTGGAAGAGTTGGGTTTAGTATGATGAGTGGAACTGAAGAAAGAGGGTCAAGTTTCAGAAGGGAGCTAGTTTGATGAAGCCCTAGTTTGGGTCTCAGGAATATGGGCCACACCACTAATGAACAGACATTAACGTCCAGATCCTCACAGGCATTTAGGCACTTTAGGCCCCTAAATACCTTGGAGGACCTGGCCCCAAATCCTCAGCATTTATTATTGGCCATTCAGCATGATGAATAACTATTTTTTTTCCACAAATCTGTCTGCTTTATCATTTCTCATTGTAAATGTCTGACAACTTATGGTAGAACGTCAAGATATCATTCTATTATGAATCTAAGTAACGACTTTCATAAGTGATTATTACTGTTATGTGACGGCAAAGCACGGCCACAGAGTGTGACAGTAATGCGCCAGGGAAAGCAGAAGGAACCAAACAGCAAAATTGCGCAATGTCCTGTTATCACCATCAGCCAAGGAATCAGCCTGAATCATGAAAAGCAAGTTACAGCTTTTTTAAAAAATTCCCCACTGTAAATATTTTTGAAATTTTTTCTCAGCCACTTCGTAAATTCCATAGCATAGGTGCCACCTCATGGGGCAGCAAAAGATAACCATAAAACAAATTAATCCCCTCATGAAAGCCTTTGAAATTCCTGTTACTTGATGCTTTTTTGATTCTTCCACAGAAGTCTTCTGCTAGGTCTGCAAAAAAGTCCTTTGTAGCCTCATACCCACCGAGAACTATACCACGCCAGGTAAACTGCGAATTTTTGGTTGTGCTTTTTACTCAGCTTTGAAAAACATGGCTGCATGGTGTAAAGATTTTATTTTTACATTGGTTAAGTCCACTGTGAAACAATACATTTAACAATAGATGCTGTGAGTGACCCATAGTATAGTGACGGTTACTGTGCAGCTAGTAACATGGCAACACACCATCTGCCTATAAGATTAACTTGCAGGAAGGAACCTCAGTGCCTGGATCTATTTTTGCCTGTGTGAGAGGATGGCACAGGAAGACCCGCTGACTGCACATCACTAATTCATGGATCCCTAACTTGGGAGATTGTGGGGAGGCACTGAGGTTCCAAGGTATAACAAGCTGGCTTGTTCTTTACTATAGGCTGTAGAATCTGGAGCTAGGTCAACCTTGGTTACAGAATGAGCCCCACCTGGAGGAATCAGGTGCTCCCAATATTAAAGGAGTAGGAAGGTACAGTTATGGGGAGTCCTACAAAAGGGCAGCTGTGGACGGCGCATGGAAGAAGGCTTTGTTAGCTGCAGTCTGAAAGGGAGAGGCATTAGAGTGAACTTGGGGGAAAAAGAGAAGCTCCCTGCAGGAGGTGTGGTGAAGTAGACTCACCCTGAGGGAGGAAGGTGGGCTTGTGCTTCGCTGAAAGCCGGGGGGGGGCGTGAAGACTGAGTTTGTGTTCTGCTTTCAAAGACTTTGTGTTATTTGGGGCTATTGGGAGGGAGAGACAGAACCTGGACTGTAGTTCAGAGAGTCAGTGTCTCCTGAGAACAAAATTGCTGCTACCCTTTGAGGAAGAATAGAGGGCAGGCTGCTGCGTGTGTGTGGAGGGGTTGCGGAGGAGATGGCCTCCGTAGACTTGTTTAACAAGCAGCTGCTAACAGCTTGTCTAGTCTGTGGGTTGGGGAGGGGCTCCCTCCTGCCATATATGGGGTTATCCCTGGACCCCCAAGTTTTGATCAGAGAAGCTGGGGAGTAACAGCAGTGTAAAGCAGACTAAATCTAAGCTTGTTACATGTTTTGTAACACCAGTGGCTAGAATTAAAATATGCTGGCTCCTGGGGTAGAGCACTCTTCTTATTTCTCTTAAACCATGTGCTGGTTTATTTTGCTCATCTAGTATCAAACTGTGCTGGAGAAATAGCTTACAGGGGCTCTTGAATTGTTCCTGTATCTAGTCCTTTATTAAATGTGGCCAGTCATGAAGTCTTACCAGTTTGTATTGATTTTTGATTCTTTCTTCTCTTCTCCCCATAACCTATCTAAAATGTAGGTAGAAGTCCACCAACTATGTCAATACATTAACTAGCAGTGTTTTAATTATTGTATTCTTTTGCAGTCCTGTCAATCTTAGGACTCGATAGTTTTCAAACACTAATCAATCTAGCATCTTAGCACCCCGGAAGGTTATTTTAATAGGAGAGGAAACTGAGGCACTGAAATTTAAGCAGCTTGACTGGAATCTTCATCCCCCAGCTTTTTAGTTCTTTGTGCAGCTGTGTGCTTCCCCCAAGTGGCAGAACAGTCCCACAGAAACAATTCATTAACTTAATACAATAATTCCCAAAGCTACTGCGGGGGCTGCATGGTTTGTCAGTATGAATCACAAAAGTCAGTGGGCTGGGAGTTAGAAAGCCGGGACTGCTGGCTCTGTGGGTGAATCTCCCACCAGGGATGTCTGTGCTGCACTAAACTGCCACTCCGAGAGTTCTTTTGCAGTAGGTTGTGGGACAACTTGTCTGGCCTCTGAAGGTGCTCTTACCCACAAACCACTTCCATCTGGTGGCAAGACACAGATCAAACCCAGGGTGATGACTTGTTCATAGTGTTAGTCTATCTGACTCCTCAAGTCTCCAAAAGCCAGGCTAACAAGGAGGGGTCCTCCCTGACTAGGTCAGTGCAGAGCATTCGAACAAACTGTTCATTACTGGGTATGTCTTCCGGGACTTAAAGCCGTTGTCAAGAATCTCAGTGCAAGAAGACAAAGCATCTACTTATTTGAAGGTTTCCCTGCAGGACTGCTGGTTATTTTTGGGTGCTTATGAAGAATGAATTGGAAAAATGAGAACTTGATCTCTAAAGATGTGTTCCTACTCCCACTCGATTTGATGGCACACAAATGTAGACATAGACTTTAAGGCCAGAAGACACCCTGAACTCACCAGCTCTGATCTCCCACATGACACAGGATACAGGAATTAAATCTTCAGTCTAATAGGTCCCATTAAAATGTTAGCAGAATCATCAAAAAATCATGGGACGCTAATAAAACAAAAGTGTGTGTGTTTCCGTCTCAAAGCAAAGTGAATCATGACTTCCTTTTGTTATGATGCCCTATGAGAAAATTTATCTTGGTAGTAAAAAGTGGTGAGTAACTTGCACGAGCAATTTTAATAGCAGGGTATTGCTTCACTTTTAGCTTTGTATTGCAACAGATTATGTCAACTAGTTGCTGCTAAACGTGATCAAGAAGCTTGTTTTCTACCCTCCCCACCTGCCCCGCTCGCGGAGCATTATCATTCGTAAAAATAATGTATTGCAGGAGAAATTCCACTTTAAACTAGAAGGTCACTGGCATTTTAAAAATGAAGATGAGAAGTTCAGAGGAGTTGGAAGAGCAAGCCTCTGAAATTCATGCCTCGCTACATGGAGTCATTTCTACCAAAATTTGGGCCTTGCAGTCTGATTAAACCTGGATTTCCTATTAGACTGTAAAAGGTAGGTGCAGTACTGTTTGATTTTGATATCAAGGTACCAAATGTCTGTCTACTTAAGGGCAGTTGATTATCTTATCAGTTTAGCCTTTCAGTTGTTACTAGGTTGTATCCTCACAATACTGTGATAAAGAAGGGAAGTTCTATTATCGCTGTCTTACAGGTGAGAAACTTAGCACCAGGACAGACTGAGCAGCTTGCCTAAGTCCCCAGAATTAGATGGGAATTGAACTGGGGTTGTTTAACTTCCCTTTCCACCATCACATCCTCTCTACCCTTCATTTGTTGTGTAGAGTAGGCCAGATGCCATGGCAATGGATGGCCAGTAGCTGCTTGCAGTAACCAGAATGCTACTGACCAGGCTAGGCAAGCATTCTCAGTGACTTTGTGGATGTCTGTGAAGGGGCTGTAAAGCCTTTGGAGTGGAGTGGGCAGAGGTACCACTCTCCAATAAGTCTTTAAATGCCCCCAACATGTCTTCATATTTTCCTGTCTAAAGATGAGTCGATTGCTCTTCAGAAGTACCTCTGTCTAGTCTGTGTGAAGTGCACTACTGTGTATCACTCCTATTCCCCAGTGCCACCGCAGCATGGCGGGAGGATTTCAGACAGTCACAAAAAGCCTATTGCCATCAATTGAACAGCAGTGTGAGTTTAAAGGTCCAATCCAGCTCCTGTTACAACTCAACGGAAAAGATCTTATTGACTTTGGATGAGAAGTGGATTAGGCCCAGAGCCCAGCGATAAATCAATGGAAACTAGGAGCCTCCATACCTTTGAGGATTTGGGCCTAAAATGAGCTGCATGCCTGAGAGAGAACTTGGTCAAGAAATGGGCTGCTATTAATGCCACAAGTTTGGGAAAAGGTACTAGATTCTCTCTGATAACTGCACAGGGCTTTGGTTTTCCTGCACATCACAGAGGCAACACTGAGTCCTTTACACCCAGCTGCTAGGGCTGCTTAGCACTTTAGAATAAGGCAAACATTTTCAGACTGTTTCTTAGGCAATCAAGAGAGAGGCACATGCTTTAGACAAATATACAATAATACACTTGGTGCTACTGAATGATGATGAATGATACTAGATGTATGTGTTTAGCAGCTAAATCTGTGCTCCTGCATCTCCCTGTTGCTACTGATGGGTCTGCTGCTCCGTCAGCAGAGTCTGCAGGCCAGTCTAGTATCCTTACACCCCAGCAACGTACAAATAGCTCTGGGAGTGAGAGTTTTGCAAAGTAAGATTGACTATGGCAGTAAACAGGTCTGGATTAGGGACAAGCAACTCAGATGATTCCCTGGAGTGCCCAGTGCGGGGAAGGCCAAACCTGGGGTTCTGGTTTTATTGTACAGACCCTAACGTGTAAATCCCCTCATGACAGTGCTAAATCATGCATGCAAATTGTGCATCAGAATTATGAAATGAACTACACATGCAAATAAAAATGTATTTAAAAGGTGAATGGGGGTGGGGTGGGGTGAGAGCTGAAGATGCCTCTTGCTTGGGATGCCTTTTGGTCTAGGGTAGTGGTGTCCACGAGGATTTTCCTGATTGCTAGGCATACCCACCCACCCCAACTGCTGGTAACTCACCAGAGCCGCCAAGGCCAGAGATGTGTGCTGTCCCCCTCAACTGCTGGGCCCCATGGCTGGAAACAATTGCTGGCTCCTCCCAACTGCTGGCCCTGTGGGTGAAGCCACAGCAGCCACTGCTACCATGTGCTTTTCCCAAAAAGCGGTGGGGCGCGTGCCTGGATTGGAGGCTGAGCGGAGGGCGATCCATGCACCACACCACGGTGTCCTGTTCACCATGTGGTGAATGGGAGGCGTATTGGACTCTGTGGATCTAGGGCCACCATGGAGGTAAATAGCATTTAGCCAGAGATTGCAGTCTCCTTGCATACTACTTACATCTGGCACAAACTGCCTGCTGTCTGTTAGACCCTCCTGCTCCGCTTTCCATCTTCCTTCTAATGCATGTTAGAGTTTTCACTTCTTGGCTCCTCCATTCAGGTGCCTCTCACAAAATTAGTTACACAGATGTCTTCTATGAGGAGGTCATCACAGCTTTGCATAAGGGTGGGAAGTAGAGGTGCAGGGGGTGCAGTTCTTGCCCCAGCTTCCCTGTGCCTGGGGGCTGGTCCCTCTGCTGACTCCTCCAGCCTTGGGTCCTGGCCTTTGGGCAACTCCTGCAGGGTCCTGCTAGCCCCATGATCTTTGCCAGTCCCTCTCCCATCAGCGTCTTGCTGCCTTGGGCTTTGCTGGCACCTCAGTGTTCTGTCACCTGCTAGTCCTATGAGCTTTGCTGGCTCCCAAGGTCCCATTGCCCCTCCCACCAGGCTCCACAGCCCACTAGCCATGAGTTCCTGCTGCTGGCCTTGGACTCTGCAGTGGGCCACATCTGTGGCCCCAGACTGGGCTGGTGAGTTTCCAGCTCTCCCGGTCTGGATGGATCAGATGCCATTTGCAGCAGTGGAATCTAGTCCACCCCAAAGAGTTGGCAATGAAATCTCTGAAGATCTGAAAGGGGAGAGCTCAGCATTCCCACCACAAAATAGTTCCATCATCACTGTAGCTTTATATTCAATGCCCTTTGTCTACATCTGGCAGTTGTCTTGTTTCACATTTTGTTTGTAAGTTGCTTAAAATGGGATCCTTTTAGGTTGTGTTTGTACATTGCCAAGTCAGGGGTAATGAATTCAATGGGCCTGTAATACCTGGGCTCCAGGGATGTTCTGGATCTGGAGGCCAGGCTCTGCCAATGTACAGGGCCAGTCTCTCTATTGGCCCTGCCCTGCTACCCCTACATACCTCCTCTGATGAGAGGGAGAAGTGTAGGTTGGATACTAGGAAAAGCTACTTCACCAGGAGGGTGGTGAAGCACTGGAATGCGTTGCCTAGCGAGGTGGTGGATTCTCTATCCCAAGAGGTTTTTAAGCCCCGGCTTGACAAGGTCCTGGCTGGGATGACTTAGTGGGGGTTGATCCTGCTTGAAGCAGAGGGTTGGACTAGATGACCTCCTGAGGTCCCTTCCATCCCTATGATTCTATGACCCCTGCCTGCCTAGAGCAGCGGGCTGCTGCTGCTTCCTGCAGCTTTACACTGTGCTCCCATGCTGGCTACCGCCACAGCTGGCTACAAGGGAGTGGCACCAGAAGCAGGATGAGGTGGCAGATGTGCCTGCAGAGGGAAGAGGCACGTGTCCCGCATGTCCTGCAGACACCTCTGGGGGGTCAGGGCTTATCCTGGCTGGACCTCCTGAGCAGCAGCTTGAGGGGCCTTGAGTGAGTCATGCTGGGTGTGGGCAGGGGAAGAGAAGAAGGTCTTTCCCTGGCACTTGCTGCTGCCGCCTGGGGGGGTGGTCATCCTCTCTGGGATGTGGAAAGTGGGCAGTCCTGAGCTCAGGCAGGGGGCCAAACTCCCCAACCTCCTGCCCAAGCTGAATACCTCCCGGAGACCTAGACCAGTATGTGGGGAAGTGCGATATGGATCCATTTTGAGCACCAAACCTGCTGTCCCTGAGTCCAGTACAATAGGATCACAGGCATGACTGGCTCCTAGGTTATAGAACTACTCCCTGATAAAAAAAAAATATTTTAAATTCATTTAGGAGAAATGATCTAACGAGCCATTGGCACAAGTTTTATATGATGTGTACAGTTTACAGACATTGATCAGGTAGTCATAGATTTCAGTTCACACATTTTCTCCCCTGGGGTGACTTTCTTAACTGCAGGTATTACCTATAGAACAAATCCTCTTCCTTTTTTTAAGAATTGCCAGTTACCAGGTGTTTCAAGTCTATATAAAATTGCTCAAATGACACGACCTACTTGTTAGAAAAATACCACGTTAGTCTAGTCTTAAAATGAGACAGACTGATGTCAGAAGCCCCCTGCTGGAGGATTGCTGACTTGCTACACCACGTTCCAGTAAACCACAGAGAAGTCTTCCAAGGGAGGCTAGTGTGTCAGATGAAGAAAGCAGCCAACCAGGGGCCAGGAAGGGTCTTTAAGTAAAGCTGCAGGACTAGCATCAGCTCAGTGTCATGAGGGACCTCAAGGAGAGAGGACCTATGGGACTGGCTGCCTGAGCGAGCGGCAGCACCACGGAGAGCTCCAAGTGCAGGGCTGGTGACAGACTATTGATCATTTCTGATGGATTGGCAATAGAGCCCTGAGCTAACAGCAAGGGCTCCATCTCCTGGAGGGGAAGCCCTGGAGACACCTCTTCCTGTCCAAGTCAGGTACAGACTGTGGAGGACACTACTGAGGGCATAGAGATGGTCCCTGTTACATGGATAACCTGGCAGGGGTTTGAGGCACAGTGTGACTTGCCTGGAGGGTTGAGTTGCTGAAGAGACCTTGAATTGCAGCAGCACAGACACATGTACTCCACTAGATGGGTGCTTGCAGGAGGCGAGTGCTGACCCTGTTACGGTCTATGTAGTAATAGCTGCAAATAGTGCAGCATGGCTGTAGAAGGATGTTAAATTGTGGGCTCATGTGGAATATTGTAGGATGTGGGAAAATTGCTGTTGTCAGAAATGAAATTTTTAGAGTAGACCTGTGCGGAGCTAGGGGTGTACCTAAGAGGAAGAGAAGAATGGGGCAGGACTCTCACTCCCTTCATAGCAACACCATCTTTGTACTTCTAACCCACACACCTAGGGGTGTAGTTCAGTGTCCCATGGGCCGTTTTTACACAGGCCACTTCCTTCAGAAGTGGCATGCTAATACAGGGAGTGCAAGATGCTAATGAGGTGCGGATGCAAATTCCCCATACCTCATTAACATAACGTCACGTGATTTGAAGTCCGGAAGATGTTCTTCCGAACTCCAAAATGCTGCGTAGAGGCGCAGCCATGGGGGGAAGAAGAAGAAAAATTTTCGGGAAGAAGGGGCCTCCGGAAGAAGGATTTCCTTCCAGAAGCCCTCCTGGTGGCCACACTTCTACATGGCGTTTTGGAGTCCGGAAGAACGTCTTCCAGACTCCAAATCACGTGACATTATGCTAATGAAGCGTGGGGAATTTGCATCCATGCCTCATTAGCATCTTTTGCTCCCTGTAGTAGCATGCCACTTCTGAAGGAAGTGGCCTGTGTAGAGACGACCATGTAGTGGTACCTAGTCCACTTAGAGAGAGAAGGCTTCTCCTCCATAGCCTTAGCTGAGAACCAGCTGGCTTTTAACTCAAACTGTAGAGACTCTTGAACTATGCTCCAGAGGTCCCAGGCTTGTGTTTGCTTGTGTGTGGTTATACATTTACCACCCACTGGGCTTGAAGGCCAATTTGCCTCTGCTGCAAATTTAAGTAAGACCAGTCTCTTCTTTGGTTTGGAGAAGTGACTCTCTATTGGCAAGAGTTCACCACATGACCATATGTGAACAGCAGATGTTTGAGGGCCCTTTAAAGAGGGGGAAGGTGGCATGGTGGGTAGGGAAATGGTAAGACTTGTGGTGGTGCTTTGTGCACCAGTGGGAGTTATTAAAGATATTTTGGTTGAGTTCTGTGCATTTTGGTCCAGTGTAAGCATAGTTTCTCTGTAACAGTTGGGGTAGCCTCTCTGTGGATCTAAACCTGCAAATAAATCTCTTTCATTTGACTCAATTAGTTCTAATACATAATGTAACACAGGGGTGAGGGAGTGAACATCAGTCTGTGAAGTATTAGCAGGAGTGGTCTCAACAAGACAAGAGAAGTAATTCTGCTACTCTGCTTAACTCTCATAAGGCCTCACTTGGAGTACTGGGTCCAGTTCTGGGTACTGTGTTTTGGGAACGATTTGGAGAAAGTCCGGAAGACAGCAGCAAAAATAACTAAATGCAGCCCATTTTCCTCAGGTTTCTAGACCTTTAGTCTAGAGAAGACTGAGGTGGGACATAAGGCTGTTATAAAGGAGAGGATAGTATAAGAGGTAATGGATTTAGATTGCAGCAAGGGAGAGCTAGGTTGAACATGGAAAACCTTTAAATCTGTTAAGCACTGGAACCAACTAAGAATTTGTCACTGGAGGACTTTAAGAATAGGTTAGAAAAACATTTGGCCAGGGGTTGCCTAGATAGTACTTAGTCCTGCCAGATTGCAGCCGACTCAACTAGAAGACCTGTTGATGCCTTTTTCAATTCTGTAAGTCTGATTGTTACGTTCCTTAAATAATGAAGTCCTAGCAAGCAAGTTAAGCATGACCCCTGGCGGACATTAGATAATCTTATTGTAAGGCACTTCTGACTTTCAGTATCCCAATTATTCATCATTCAGAATAGTTGACCTGTGATAAAGGTGAACTGTGTAAATCTATGAAGGAAAAATAGTGAACAGAGAACCTTGATTAATTAGTACAAAACCACTCTGTACCCTGTTCTCAAAATAGTGTGTGGGTTTATATCTTGAACTCTCAAATAGTAAACATGCCCATGATTTAGCAAAGTCTCATTACTATAGCAAGATCATTTAAAAACTAATTATACTATACTTATTAGCATTCACCAGCAAAGAACTATCTTCTCGCAGAGTAAAGTTTGATTTGTGGTAGGTCACCCCTCCTTGCAGAGTGTGAAGTTGAGGAAACCTGGAAACTCTTGCAACCATAACTCTGCCTTCTTTCAGCAGTGCCCTGATAATGCTCCATTAACATGCATACTCTTAATTTGCCATTCCACACTTCCTTTTTATACAGAACCAGATCAGCCTGTAATAGTCCTGGTTAACTTCTTGCTGCCCTGCAAACTTCTGCAACCTCATGATCAAGGACTTGACCCAAATTCATTCTGTGGTCTCTAATGAGTTAATGACTTTTTGTTTTGTAGGTATGGAAATAAATTACTAGATACTTTGGATGCAGACAGGTGGCAATTGTCCAGCCAGGACAAAAGTTGTTACACAATCCTTTAGTTGAAGGTAGAGCTGCTTATTTACCTCAATTAACATATGTCATAAACAGTGTCCACAATACAGCAGAGAAAGAGATGGCAGGAAAAAGAACAACTTGCATTTTAGCGCAAACAAATATGGAAGAGAGTGATGCTTTCTTCCTCCCTGCTCAAATCAGTGTTGCTTTGAAGGGTAACCCTCAGATGAACTCATTTCACAGGTTTAATAGACTACAAAAGGGCAGAGAACCCCACTTTTTCTCTTAAGAAGACAAAGGACAAGCACTTTTGAGCTCCTGAGGGAGAGCCTAGCTAAAGAGAGGCTTAGTAGTCACGATCTTTCTGGAAGGGTGTGTGTGTGTGTGTGTGTTAAGATGTCCTTTTTCTCAAAGACTTCAATCAAGATTTGCTAGACTTAAATCTTAAGCTTTTAGATAAGTGGTTTTTCACATTTATTTTCTAACCCTTTTCACAATTAAAATCCTGTCTTTTTAATAAATTTATTTTTAGTTTAAAATCACCCAGCATTGTGTCTTAACTAGTTAGTAACTCCAGTTAAAATAACAAGTTGTTGAATATGGACTCCTTACAGGGATACACACCCACCCTGTCTCTACACGAGCCCCTTCCTTTCGAAAGGGACATGTTAATGAGCAGGTTTGAAAGATGCTATGAGGTGCTGCAATGAATATACAGCACCTCATTAGCATAGTGGTGGCTGCGGCGATTCGAATGTGTGGCTTTTCGAATCGTGCTCCGCCCATGGAAACAGGACCTTCCAAAAGAACCCCCACCAGTTTTTGAAAGCCCTTCTTCCCATCTGGTGTTAGGAAGAAGGGGCTTTTGAAAACTGGGGGGGGTACTTTCGGAAGGTCCCGTCTCCACGGGCGGAGTGCGATTCGAAAAGCCGCACTTTCGAATTGCCGCGTCCGCCATTATGCTAATGAGGTGCTGCATATTCATTGCAGCACCTCATTAGCATCTTTCAAAACAGCTCTTTAACATGCCCCTTTCGAAAGGAAGGGGCTTGTGCAGACCCAGCCCCAGTGTTTTCTCTACCTTGAGCAGAATAAATTGTGTGTGCCAAGGCATGTGCAAATGTGCACCACCAGTAAAAACACATGCTAATGACTATGGGCACACCGCTAATCAGATGGGCGGCACCTGAATTTCTCCTGGATGTACTACGTAACCCTTGCACTGTGTGTGGGGCACAGGTCATCTACAAACCTCTTCCACTTCACACTGTCTTGGTACAAAACTTTTAGCTGGCTCCAGGAGCACCCCAGTTGTTGTTCTTCAGTCTCAGTAGACTTTCTCCATGTTGTCTGAGGTCTTCCTCTTCTGCGTTTTCCTTGCAGGCTCTATGTGAGAGATTGACAGACTATGCTGGATGATGGTTTTTCTCAGAGTGTGGCCTAGTCATCTCCACTTTCTTCTCTTGATTTCAGTGTCAAATGGTTCTTGTCATGCTCTGTTGCAAAGCTCCTCATTTGTGGTGAAGTCTTGCCATTTGATGTGAAGGCTGTACCTCAGGCATCTGTTTATGAATGTCTGTAGCTTGTGATTTGAAGACTTTTTAGTATGCCAGGTCTCACATCCATACAAGAGCACACTCTTCACATTTGTGTTGAAGATCTGCAGTTTAATCTGCACAGATATTATTTGTGAACTCTGTATGGGACAAAGAGTCTTGAATGCAGCTGTTGCTTTTCCTGTCCTTGCCTTGATATGCTTGTCTGTTCCTCCATCTATGCCAATAATACTTCCCAAGTAGGTGAACTGCTCCATATCTTCCAGGTCATCCCCTCCCAGTGTGATAGTGGTGTAGTTGGACTGGTTGATTCTCATTGTCTTGACCTTTCCCTTCTTAATGCTCAGTCCAGTCATTTATGCAGTTTTGTCTCGTGTTGTGACCTTTTCTTTCATGTTGATGTGAAAGGAGGGCGACATCAGCAGCAAAATCAATGTCCTCTAGCTGTTTGAAAAGTGTCCACTGAATGCCCCATTGATGGCCATCTGTTGTCCTGTTCATAATCCAGTCCATTGTGATCAAGAACAGGAATAGGCACCCTTGTTGCACTCCCAACAGTATGCGGAAGGATTCTGTCATGACATCATTATGAATAACTTGGCGTGTCGAGGGTTCATACGTTGAATGAATCAAGTTAATAATTTTAGATGGGATGCCCTGGTGTTGCAGCAGTTTCCACAAAGTGTCTCTTTCAGTGTTGTCAAAGGCTTTTTCGCACTCTGTGAAGGTTATGTACAGGGCAAGTTCCGCTTGAGTGACTGTTCTATGATCACTCTGGGAGTTGCTATTTGGTCAGTGTGGGATCTCTCGCTTTGGAAGCTGGCCTGTTCTTCCCTGAGCTGTCTATCGATTTCTGTCTTCATTCTCTCCAAGACAATCCTATTGAACACTTTTCCTGGAATAGACAGTAACGTGATGCCCTTCTAGTTCTTGTATTCCTTCAGGTTGCCTTGCTTTGGAAGCTTGATCAGGTAGCCATGTTTCTGGTCTGGTGGGATCTTTTCAGTGTCCCAGATTTTCCCAGATAGATGATACTCGAGTTGACTGAGGTCTCACTACCTGCCTTGATTGCTTCTATGGGGATGTTGTCTGGACCAGGTGCTTTTCCGCTTTTCAGATGGGCAATGGCTTTTCTGATTTCTTCTTTTGTAGGTCTGCTGCTGTCAATTTGCACCAGTATATGTGCAGGGGGAAACTCGGGAGGTTCCATGTGGGCAGGGCAGTTCAGTAGCTCTTCAAAGTGTTCCTTCCATCTACTGAGCTGCTCACTTGGGTTTGGCTCATTGTACATACCTCATTATCTCAGGTGCCCACGAGAGGGCTGGATGTTGCAGAACACATTTTTTATTTTTGGTAACGTCTTAGAATGTTGTGAGGTTACCTTGTAAGTGGAAACCAAAGCTGGTGGAAGCCAGCATGTGTCTGCAATGTTGCTGTCAGGTTGCTGGACCGGGGTACAGCTATATACACATCCAGGGTGTGAGCTGTAGCTTGCTTTGCTACTGGATCTCCAAACCACTGAGGCAGACAGGGCGGGACAACCATTCACTGGTCTTGTTTGCACCCCAGGCAATATAATTTCTTTTCCTCTTGTAAAGCTGTATTGTCCTCTGGGTCATCTTACTTCACTGTATCAACAACTAATAATGTTTGAAGATTGGCAGCTCCCAGAGAGAAAGACAGGTATGGCCTAGATCTGGCAATCAGGAGCTCCTCAGAAATCATAAGGGCATAGGCAGATGCAGCATGCCGAGGTGTAAATCTACAGCCTGGCACTTGCTAATAATGCCTGTAGGTGCTGCTGCTGTGCAATAGGAGTCTCTAGTGTCCTTTGTGCACTGCTGTTTCAAACAGTGATAAGTCAGTGTATCTCGCCTCAGCTGCAGTGCCTCGCCCTCTTCCAGCTTGAGCCAAGTTGCTTCCTTGTTTCCCCTTTGCAGAATGGACACAGTGAATTTACCCTACCGGGATGCTGGGGGACTAAGTAAGATACCTTTAAGAATTTCGGAAGAGGGTCTCAAAAGCCCTTGAATGAGATTGCTTGCCTGCCTGCAGGCACTTCTGAGAATCTCCTCTTGAATGTGTGTATTAGCCCCCATTTCCCCCCCCCAGATCTGGTTATTTTTTAAACAAGCACTGTTTTCATCTTTCTGTTAAAACACTCATCCTTTCTGTCGGGGCTAGTCATCCCACCCCAATGCTAGATCCCAAATTAGAAAATTCCCCATGAATATTCTCAGTTGCATGGCATACACAGGATACAACGCCCATTTGTTTTTTCTCCTGGCTACATCAAAGGCATAATAAGAAATAAGAGCAAATTTCTTGCTAGAGGGAAGCTCTCTTTCCTCATCTCTAAATGTTACAGAGGGCAAAAGCCTGTTTGTGGCTGCTGGAGAGAAGGTAGCCTTCCACATTGTGCTTTTGTTCCACCAGTTCAACAGATGTTCTTAGCAAGTTAACAATGACAAGAAGAAGCAGGCGTAGCCATGGTTGGCAAGTGTGGTGTTACAGACATTGCAGCATTGTAATGGCAAGTAAAAATGGACTTCAGCACAATCTCTACCTCTTACTCAGTAAACATGCCTCACAGTGGCTTCCCTGAGAAGCCAAGCCTGCTAATATCTGCCCTTTTCCAGGGAGAAGAAATCTGTTGCTCATATACAAAAAGAAGATGGCATTCGGAACTAAAAGGGATATTTGAATGGAAGAACAAAAGGTGACTGTTTGCCAGATACCAAGAACTGCATATCTTGTCAGAGTTCCTTCCAAGAGAAGCTTTGGTGATCTCTGTGTCAATCACTTAGGCTTGATTAGCACCTACTCTGCTGAACTGGGAGCAGGACAGCAGCCATGCTGGAATCAGCTGTCTTGGTTTATGTGCCAGTGCTCATGGCTCTGGAATTGTAGATAAAAGAGGGTAAGTTATGAAAGCTTGTCTTTGAGTAAGTGTCATGCCCCCAGTGTTGTGTATTCCAGGTCACAGGCTTGTTTTAAAATGAGAATAATTTACTTCATTGTGTTTAACTGAACAGAGAATCATGGCTATTATAGAGAGTTTTGTCTACATGATCAGGCCTTTAATTTAAGCTACTTTGCTGTGCTGACTCTTGCACTAGCCAGTGTGTCAGACAACAAACAGAGGAACAAAACAAACATCAAAAGCATCGTAAATGCTGCAGAATTCTGCATGAGAAACCCACTTCCTGGTACAACTGGGTGCTTGGCTTGTGCAGTGAAGCATGAGATTTGATTATCCTTATCTTATTCCAACCTTATTGGACTTGAAGCTGCTGCAAACCTTATTAGTCGTGACACAATGATCGGGCCCTTCTGAAAGTCAAGATGCTGCAGCCAGGTTAATGATTTTTTCTGAGGCAATGAATCTTAGGCTGGCTATGTGCCGTTAAAAGCAATCCTTCTTTTCAAAGCTTCTACATTTGCTCTCCTTCAATTTCACAGTTTCCTCTTGCTGTATTCAGATTGGCTAGAATAAGGAGGCTGAATCATCAGACTGCATACCTAGCAAAGCTTTGTCCATTCTCTCATACTACTGGGACTGAATTCTATATTGCATGTTTATCATATTTAAGTATCAGAGGGGTAGCCATGTTAGTCTGTATCTGCAAAAAACAATGAGAAGTTCTGTGGCACCTTATAAACTAACAGAAATCCAAAAAATCTGTTAGCCTATAAGGTGCCATAGGACTTCTTGTTGTTTTTATTATATTTAAAACAGTGCATGTCAGCCCAATGTCTGTTTTGCAGGCAAAGAAGCAGAGCCTGCACTTGTCAACATCCAGCAACGTCAGCAGAAGTTTCCTTTTTAAATTATATATTCAAAGTGTTGGACTGAAGCAATCTGCAATATCAAGCTGCATGCAGTTGAATCTGTCCCCCCTAGATGGCAGCAAAACAATGCTCAATTGCACTGTAGGCAGTGATTAATTAGAATCAGAGGGATAGTTGCGTTAGTCCCTATCTGCGAAAACAACAAGTCCTGTGGCACCTTATACGCTAAGGCTGGATCGACATGTGCCCCTTCCTTTCGAAAGGGGCATGTTAATGAGCAGGTTCAAAAGATGCTAATGAGGCGCTGCAATGAATATACAACGCCACATTAGTGTAATGGCTGCCCTGGCGATTTGACAGTGCGGCTTTTCAAATCGTGGGCCGCCCGTGGAGACGGGACCTTCCGAAAGGAACCCCCCAGTTTTCGAAAGCCCTGCTTTTTTGTTTTGATTTTTTTCCTCAGGATTTATACATCTGCTCAAGACTGCAAATGGCACATTATATCTTGGCAACCCTTTCATTTAAGAGGAATAATGATTATTTTGGACACTTTAAAATATGCATGTGAATCCCAAACTGAAGTCTACGTTTTGAGACTTTAAGAACTTATGTGTAAATCTTTTTTCCTGATGAAGAAAATAGACCAAAGAGTGCATTTATTTACTCTATATATCCTGTAGGAATAGGATCATGGTCCTTTAAATAGCTTGATCCCTCTAGTGGTCCTCACTGTGTTCAGAGCAGTGTTCCCTCTAATTTTTCCATCCATGTGCAGAATAAATTTTATGTGCACCGAGTTATGTATGGGAGTACAGCACCAATAGAAAAACATGCTGGTGATGGTGGGTGTTCTGCTAATCAGCTGGGCAGGACCTGAATCTCTCCCGGGTGGCCGCCCAACTGCACAGCTTACTGGGAACACTGATTTTGAGGCAGCTTTTGAAGTGACCGTGAAAAATTCAGTGCAGCAGCGTGGCTGTAGTTAGGCATTGCATGTTTATACATTTTGTAAGCACAGCTATTTGGGACCCAGCTGTGCTTGTCTCTTTTGTTCTTTGCACAGCAAATCAAAATATGAAGAAGACACACAATACACAGAGGTTCACCAGCACCTTCTACTAGCCTTGCGTTAATCTCTGGTGATGCCAAACCTGGTGCAAGTGGTCAGTTTGCCTGGCTCTAGGGCTTCTTTCAATCTCCAGAATAAACACAAAGCAACCAGAAGGTCTGGAAAGCTGTATTTTTAAACAGTGCTCTGGCATGATGAGTACCACTGTTCTTTTTCAGGTCTGACTGTTAGTACGGGTCTCCATGGGTTTGTCAGTGTGGGAGCAGACTGCTAATGAACTGTTCAGAGAGCAAACTGTGAGATCACATAGAAGCTGAAGTCAGAGCACAGTGTGGCTTGCTGCTTATTAAGCAGGAACTTCTTGTCTAAAGGGCACGGAAACAGTGTTTAAAGACTCACTGTCACTCTGGAATGGTCTGGGAGGAAGGTTAGAGCCTGGGCTTTAATAACTAAAGCAGGATTGATAACTCATGTGTTCTGAATTGTAAGCTTCATGATGCTGGCTCTAGTAAAAGCACACTACCTACTTGTGCCTCTGACATATCAGACTTATTTTTTTGGCGGGGGATGGGGGCTGAGGGTTGAGCTGGGTACAGAAGCAAGCCCCTAACATTATGATCCCAATAATACTGGGACATTTGATTATCCTAGATCCTGGAGGCATCTGATGAGGTGAGAATCTTGGCCTTTATTGACAAGATAGTGTTGTAGTTCACATGGGTAAGGAGGGAAACTTTAAAGGCTTAGGAACCAGAAAGTAAATAAAACAAAAAGCAGTCAAGTAGCACTTTAAAGACTAGCAAAATAATTTATTAGGTGAGCTTTTGTGGGACAGACCGTAATGGTCTGAAGAAGTGGGTCTGTCCCACGAAAGCTCATCACCTAATAAATTATTCTGCTAGTCTTTAAAGTGCTACTTGACTGCTTTTTTGTTTTGATAGTATATAGACTAGCACGGCTCCCTCTCTATTACTATTCAGAAGGTAAACCGTGCATCTCCAAGTGTGTGTGGTGATCCTTGTCCACCGCCCCCTCCCGCCAGGATTCATGGCTTTTAAGGTGATCTGATGAGGAAGAAAACTGTTAACCACACAGATGAGCTGTGAAGCTCCCTTTTGTCCTTGGGCATTGGCTGAAGGGGTGGACCTGAGGCTGCTACCTTGCAGCAGCAGGGTGATTGGACCCAAGAGAGAGAATAAAGGGGCTGCTGCAAGGGTTGGTGATTGCAAGAGCGCAACGTCCCTTTCTCCTGCCATCCCTAGGACAAGGTGGGAGGCAAAGGGCTCAAGAGGGGAGCTCCATACCAATCGGGGGGCTGATGAATTGCCCAGCCCCTGAGCAAGGTGTGTGTGTGTGTGTGGGGGGCAGCTCTGTGATCCTAAAAGGGGCAGGGGTTTGGATGGAAGGGGGGGACCTTGGGTAGAAAGGGTGGGGGTGGGGCAGCCAGCCCTCAGTGCTGCTCAGTGCCCCCTGGTTGGCACTCCTGAGGCATTGAAAAGGCCTGGGGCTCCTGCTGTTGCTGTGGCCCTGTGGAGACACCAGCCCCTGGGGCAACTGCCCCCTTTGCTTGCCCACTGTCAGTGGGCCTGATACCACTTCAAGAATGTACTCTGGGGCAGGGGGAGCCTCAGGCTAATTCTGTGCTTGACTTTAAGACTGCTTTGCATTGTCAGAGCAACGTAAAGCAGAGAGAGCAGCAGCTAGAATCTGGCTGAGGGTCTCTATTGCAATGGACAAATGTAATTATCATGCACTGCAGAAGCAGTTCTTCGTGTGTAACAAGTGATTTGTTGCTGTATTTTACCCTGGGTAAAAGCACCCACAGCAGTGGATGGTGAGCTGATATAAATCAAACTCTATCTGCTAGGAAAAAGGCCTAATGGCTCTGCAAAGTGACTGCTCGGAGGTAGGATTCTTCGTTACATCCTTTTAACACCACATGCAGAGGGCAGCACAAAACTGCCTGAATTTGTGCAGCTAAACACAGTCTTCCTGCACAGCCTGCAGAAAGGGCCCAGTTTTTTGCCTAGAGCTGTGTTTCTAATACAGGTTGAACCCCTCTAATCTTGAACTCTCTCTCATCCAGCAATATGGTGTGATTTTAGTTAGCTGGAGTGTGGCCAAGTTTCCTGTGGTCCCATAACTTAGTGTGACTTGAAGTTTTACTGTACTTCCAGAGGGGAGTGCTCTTGCCAGTATTTATTTGCATGGGATATATTGCATTGCACTCTCTGGCCTTTCCTGAACACTTGTGCAAATAAAAATTCACTCACCAGAGTGCTGATGAGGGAGAATGGTTTGACCCTCCTCCTACTGACGTGAATAGTAGTTGAAAGCACTAGAAAAATGAGATTACAGTCTTCATTCTACAAGATATTCGTTCACTGTGTGTTTCCAGCCTGAGTAAGGAGTTAGCAAATTTGTTCTGTGGATGACGGTGTAGAAATACACAATATCAACATCTATGGTGCAATTTGCATTTTGTATCATTTAGGGGTCCATTTGCTAAGGAAATGGAACAAGTGGGCGACTTGCAGCCACAAGTTAATATTGTAGCCTAAAGGCAGGTGACTGGGTAAATGACTGCACAAAATAATCATTGAAGACTCTCTGACCATCCAGGAAGACTTCACTGAAGGCAATGTAATGCTTATTAAATATGCCTACGTCAGATCAAGTAGGCTGCTGTGCTGATCTGTAGAGGGCATTACCATTTTTACTCCTATGATGATGTGCCACCAGGTGGCACTGAAATCCAAGAAATGTAAGTACCAGGCACTGCAGTTGTTTTTGTGACAGACACTCTCAGAACTCATCATGACTATTTCAGAGGTGCCCAACTTCTTGAATGTAATGGGTAGAGCTAAGAAAATACCACATCAATGCGCTTTCATCACTTGAGTTGACAGAGCATTGATGCCAAATAACAAGGTTTCCATGCATGTCCCCAGATCACCTCAGAGTCCTTGAAAGAGCTTCTGGGATAGACATATCACATGTTAAATAGTAGTTTCTGACTCTGCAGCATCATCTCTGAGAAACTGCTTTCCAGGAGTAATTTGGAGAAATAAAGTTAGGAAGAGTTTTGTGGTCTTTGCAGTTAATCTGTTATCAAAAGTCTAATCCATTCACAGGTGAGTACTTGCACTTTGGATCTTGATATAATTTCTTCTCTTAGAATAACAGCAACATAACACCCTAATCCTTCATAATGTACCCATCGTCATCTTGGTACCATCTTTCTTATGTGTTCAGAGTTCAGTGACCAGATCAGTAATTTTGTTACCCACATCAGTGGAGAGATCTTGAATTAGAATAATCATCATGCTGAGACTTGCTAGGCAAGGTCAATATGTGCCTGACTGTTTCCATCTAACAGAACCTGGCTATTTAGCTCAAGCTGTGTAGAATCATGGGGTGCCTGGCATTTCAAATTCTGGATAAATCACTGTTCATGTGATCAACATGCCAGGGACTGAACTGAGGAAGCAGTGTTCCTTCCCCTTCTGAACCAGAGAATGGGCTCAGAACTCCTTTCTCCCACTTCTTACTTTTTTCACTCAGTGCTGCTCAAATGACCTCTCTCAAAGCCCTGGTAGCACTCCATATTTCCAGCTGAGGAGGGCAGAATGCATCTCCCACCTGTGTCCGTCACCTCTGTTTACAAAATATTGCTTTCAACAAAGGAATTCAAAGCAGTTAACGGAACTTTCTAATACCTCCTGAGGAGGGAATAGGCACAGTGCCAGTGATCAGTTCACTAGCTCATCCCTTGATAGCTCGGTGGTTTGAGCATTGGCCTGCTAAACCCAAGGTTGTGAGCTTAGTCCTTCAGGAGGCCATTTAGGGATTGGGGCAAATAGATGTCAGGGATGGTGCTTGGTCCTGCCAAGAGAACAGGAGACTGGACTAGATGACCTCCCAAGGTCCCTTCCAGTTCTAGGGGATGTGTGTACATCTTCAGTGTAATGCAGCTATCTCAGAAGTAGAGAACAGCTGCTCATTGAAACTACACAGTCCTGGGAGAGGACAGCAAGTGTATCACTGTTGGGAAAACTTAGGTCAACAGACTATAATCTCCTGAATTGAAATTTGCCCACCAGGGTTAGTACCCAGATTCTTATGGGTATTCAGAAGCTTTGGGACCTCCTACAGCTGCCCATGCTTGTGCCAGGGGGCCAAAAATTGCTGTGGGCCCAAGGCAAGGTGGGAGGGGGATCTGGCTCCATACCCTGGAAGGGAAGGGCTGAAGGGGCGGGACCAAGGGCATTTGTCCTTCAGCATGGCCCACATCATGGCACTGGCCCCCCCCACCCGCTCCTCTCTCACAGCCACATGTGGCTGGAGTGGTCCTGATGTGGCAATTCAAAGAAGCTCAGAGCTCCAGCTGCTGCCACTGCCAAAGTATCATCAGTGGTGACCAGAGCACTGGGTCCCTTTTGAAATGCCAGACTTGGGGACAATTGCCACCTTTGCTCTTCCCCTGCTGCCCCCCACCCATTGGTGGGCCTGTGCTGGTGTCTCTGCTCAGTACTAACTCAGAGGAAAGAATTCCACCCACTTGCTCCAAAGCACATCCCAACGCATGTATCATTGTCCACAGTTTACATGCTGATGGTTGGATGCCGTCTAAGACCAAAGATTGCAGGGGTGAAAAAATTCAAAGGCACCTGAGTCCCACTTTCAATGGAGTTATTCACCTACCTGGCTCAGGCACTTTTGAAAGTCCGACAAAGTGCACAGCTGAATCTCTGGGTTCCTAAAACCTTTGTAGAATGTGGCCCTTAATTGTTTCTGAGGCTACATCCCTTTTGAGAATGTCTTGGGCTGCAAACTTGCTGACGTGTTTTGAAAATTGAACCAGTTGTTCCTGACATGAGGAATTTACCATCTATATTAGGGGTCTCCCATTTAAGTACTCACTGTGCCTGAGCCTGCTTAACTCTTGGGCTAAGACTAGATCAGGCACAAGATTCTAAGATTCTAGGAAAAGGGGCCATATGGTTTACCAGAGTAACCCATAGAATTCTCATTCTTTCCTTCCAGGGTCTCTCTCCTTAACATTCCCACTTCCTGAAGGATGCAGAAGGGACTGAGCTTGTCTGGATCTTTTGTCATGGTTGTGCCACATTTTGCTTCTACAGAATTAGTCTGGATAGGCTGCATGCAGTTTACACTAATTTTCTAAAGGGAAGAGGTATGTGTGTGTGTGTGAGAGAGAGAGAGATAAACCAGATGCAAACTGCAAAATTATTAGCCACAGCCTATAAGTGTTTCACCTCTATTCCTGCTTCCCTGGGAGTGCAAGGAAAAATCTTGCTATTAATATAGCTGGAAATGCATTTAACATGAATAATAACGACCTCATTAAGGTCTGACAAACCTGTTTTTTTTACCTGGGGCACTTTGCATTTTCAGAGAAACTGAATTTAAGTCTTTTTTATTATGTACAAACTTGTAGGTAATTATAAATCAGGATTAGTCTTACAGTAGATGATGAATGAAGGTCAGGCACAATCACCTTTGCTCTCATGCAACCTAGTCAATCCAGTTTCAGAGAGTTTGGTCTGTCATTCTTCAATACTGTCAGATTTAAATAAATTTTCATGATTTCTATGACACATTTAAATCAATTTAAGACAGAGGACTAAAAGACTAAGACAATGTTTCATGAGGAGAGGTACAGCATTGAGGAGTTGCTCTGGATTCCTCTCTGATCACGGAAACTGGTGCTGTGATGGTGACCCTGAACGACTGAGTTCCCTGGAAAGCCTGCTTCTCTTCCCCCTACATACATTTCACTATTAGCCAATCCATCAAGATACTCCAAGGGAGACCCTATGTGTAGTCCTGAGTCAACAGAAGCTAGGCACTAAGATTTCACAGAGGACTTGTGGTAGCACTTGGAAGTTGCATTATCCCTCATCTCCTGTGCCCTGCCAAAATTTTAATTGCTACCTGGGGTGCTCCCACATGCCTTCTCCAAGTCCCTCTGGCTGACCTTCCCTGTACCTCCTCCCCTACAGGAACCAGTCAACCTTGACTAAGTGCTGCCTATGCAATTGTGTTGGTTCATTTCTACATAGCCAAGTCAGTAGCCTGTGGTGCTCTTTATCCTTGTAACATATTCAAATATTATGGGGATTATTGAAGTACAGTTACGAATGCAGAGGCCCCATCTTCCAGCTCAAGACCTCTGCCATTTGTATTGCCCTCTAGGATGTTGTAATATCTACTTTTCACTCATGGTCTTTCTATTTTTTACTTAGATATCGAACAGCTGTATATAGTACTGGTCTTCAGCCTTCTTAATTCGTCTAACGCTCTAAAATCTAAATGAAATTACTTTAGTAGATGGCAGTAGTTTGCCCTTCTTAAAATTACCTTTAACTATTGCCAAGGAGCGGAAACCTCTTTTGTCTCAGGAAAGTTAAATAGCATCAGAGATCTGTTGTTTCCAGTAGTACATATGAATGAGTACTACATGTGTGTGCATGTATAGAGCTCTGCATGGGTGCAAAATTGGTATCCGCATCCGCAAAAGTCATCTGTGGCAATCTGCATGTGTGGATGCAGATATCTGGGGATTTGCAGAGCTCTATCAATATGCAGAAAACAACATTTTCTTTGAAAAACTTATTTTCTTTTTTGTTACAACCTTGAAATGGACTTCTATCTTGATCTCCTACTGTAAGATTCAAACAGACCTAATTATTTCTTTGAGTCAGGGGAAGGTGGGGGGAAGGTGATTTTAAGCAGCGAAATACATAAACATAATCAGGAAAAGGAATAAATATTTCTATGGGGGAATTATTTCAATACATAAATACTGCATAGGAGAGCCAGAACTCTGCATTTCCCTGGGTCATTAAAGTGAATTAGAGCCAAGCGGGATTCAAGTAAGATTTGTTTTATATCGTGATCTCATCAACTTTGGCAGGACTTTTGACATATCTATTGTATAGCTGAGTGTAAAAGAGTGAATCGGGCACAAAGTAGATCTGAGATGATTACTTTTTAAAAGTAAAGGAGCGTATGCCCAGATATCTTAGACACTTCATCTAAATAAATATATTAAGGAGTTCCAAATCCTATGAAATAGACTCTGGGATGGCAATACACCAGGTAGTCTTCTGTATGCAAGTTAGAATGTGTGCTAAAGGCTAAGTGAAACAGAGGACACCATAAGAACACTGAGAAATAAGAAGGCTCCTTCATCAGAATATTTAAAGAGTGATAAGTGTCCTTGTCTCCATTTTATGGAAGGGTTAACTGAGGCACTGGTAAATTCCTGTCCCTAAGAAAACTCGGGCATAAAAGCCAGATCTTGCATCCCAGTACAGTGCCCTATCCAAGTGGGCTATGTTATCTTCTAATAACCTCTTAAAATGGTATTTATAGAAAGCTGTTTGTTCCTCCATCTAGTTAGACTGCTTTCATTTTTTTCTTATTTATCCAGAAAATATAAGGACCTGGTATTAGAGTTTGGGGGGCCACATATGGCCACATCCATATTTCCTTGTTCCTGGGGCGAGCAGGGATTCTGAATAGATCCCCTGGCATACTGCAGAGCACCTTCACTGCTCTGCACTTCTGGCTGCCTCCTGCCCTTGTGGCCCTCTGACAGCCAGACATCACTGGGACATAGGGGTGCCTGGCCATTCCTTTTTCCTCAGCTGTTCCACCTACTCTGGCTGCAGGGAGGGTAGCTGAACAATATAGCAAACACGTAGGATGAGAAGAAACTGTAATTGATTTAATACTCTGGCTACGTCTACACGTGCACCCAACTTCGAAATAGTTTATTTCGATGTTGCGACATCGAAATAGGCTATTTCGATGAATAACGTCTACACGTCCTCCAGGGCTGGCAACGTCGATGTTCAACTTCGACGTTGCTCAGCCCAACATCGAAATAGGCACAGCGAGGGAACGTCTACACGGCAAAGTAGCACACATCGAAATAAGGGAGCCAGGCACAGCTGCAGACAGGGTCACGGGGCGGACTCAACAGCAAGTCGCTCCCTTAAAGGGCCCCTCCCAGACACACTTTCATTAAACAGTGCAAGATACACAGAGCCAACAACTAGTTGCAGACCCTGTATATGCAGCACGGACCCCCAGCTGCAGCAGCAGCAGCCAGAAGCCCTGGGCTAAGGGCTGCTGCCCACGGTGACCACAGAGCCCCACAAGGGCTGGAGAGAGAGTATCTCTCAACCCCCCAGCTGATGGCCGCCATGGAGGACCCCGCTATTTCGATGTTGCGGGACGCGGATCGTCTACACGTCCCTACTTCGATGTTGAACGTCGAAGTAGGGCGCTATTCCCATCCCCTCATGGGGTTAGCGACTTCAACGTCTCGCCGCCTAACGTCGATTTCAACTTCGAAATAGCGCCCAACACGTGTAGACGTTACGGGCGCTATTTCGAAGTTACTGCCGCTACTTCGAAGTAGCGTGCACGTGTAGACGCAGCTTCTGTCAGCCGCCCTTTCTGATTAGCAGAAGGGAATGACCATTTGTAAAGATGCACTAGAGAGACTGTTTGTGCCTGCTACCAATGCTAAGGCAGGAATAGACCAGAACAGTCCCCGTAACTGCTTAGGGCACCCTCTTATGTTTTAGGAGGAATGCTATGAAATGTCATATAATACAGGGACAGTGAAATAAAGAAATACTGAATTCTGTGTTGTATAACAAGGCTTTGTGTGTCGGAAGAATGCATGCATGCCCTAAAAATAAGACTGAAGGTCCTCACTAAGCCCAGGCATGCAATGGAGCAGCTGGGGACTCAGCTGCTAGAAGAGTACTTGAATATGCATGTCAGGAGATACATTGGAGGGTAGGGATAGGGTTCAAGTGACCTCGATAAATTGGAGGACTGGGCCAAAAGAAATCTGATGAGGTTCAGCAAGGAGATATGCAGAGTCCTGCACTTGGGACAGAAGAATCCCAAGCACTGTTACAGGCTGGGGACTGACTGGCTAAGTAGCAGTGCAGCAGAAAAGGACCTGGGGATTACAGTGGATGAGAGGCTGGATATGAATCAGCAGTGTATATGGATATGAATATGAATCAGCCCTTGTAGCCAAGAAGGCTAATGGTATATTGGTCTGCGTTAAGAGAAGCATTTCCAGCAGCTCTAGAGAAGTTATTATTCCCCTCTCCTTGGCACCGGTGAAGCAACTTCTGGAGTATTGCATCCAGTTCGGGCGTCCCCAGTATAGAAAGGATGGAGACACATTGGAGTGGGTTCAGTGGTGGACAACATGATCTCTGGGGAGAAGCTGAGAATTTTGAGCTTATTTCATTTGCAGAAGAGAAGACTGAGGGGAGATTTGATCGCAGCCTTCAACTTACTGAAAGGGGGCTCTAAAGAGGATGGAGAGAGACTGTTCTCAATGGTGACACATGGCAGAACAAGAAGCAAAGGTCTGAAGTTACAGAGGCAGAGGTGTAGGTTGGATATTAGGAAAAACTATTTCACCAGGAGGGTGGTGAAGCACTGGAATGTATTACCAAGAAAGGTGGTGGAATCTCCGTCCCTAATGGTTTTTAAGTCCTGGTTTGACATAATCCTGGCTGAGATGATTTAGTTGGGATTGATCCTGCTTTAGGCAGGGGGCTGGACTAGATGGCCTCCTGAGGTCCCTTCCAATCCTGTAATTCTATGATTCAATATTGTCACAAGAACAGATTGGCAAACACCTCCTCAGAGACAAGGTAAGCAGATCTGAGTGAAGTCAGTATGGAGCAATTCCCTGAAACCATGCTCCAGTGTGCTGATGGATGACCACATGATAAACACTTGATAAGGAGTGACTGTGGAAAACCCATAGGCCTGAATGGGAGAAAACAGCTATATAATGGGTTGCTTTTCCATGGAACTCAATGTTTGTCCTGCCAAGCAGCCTCAGAGCATTGGATCATGACCAATCAAACCTGAATTCTCCCTCCCCTGACACTGACGTCCAACCTAACTGACTGCTAGTTTGGTCCACACCTTATATTGGCAACTATAACATCATTGGTGGGACTGTGTGTGTAGTAAATGCATATGCTGGTTGTTGCACTGTACACAATAAATTACCTTGTCCCCTGAAAAAGTTCCCATGTGCTTCTTACAAGCCTAATAGTAGAAGCCATTACAGCGGACCCTATTCCATTGGAGCATGTGCCCCTCAGGCAGCGATCCACAGGGATAGTTTAAAAGTCAGGTTTGCGGCTGTCTGGAGTGAGGGGTTGCCAGAATCCAGCCCTTAGTCCAGGGGATCAGAAAATGTGTTGAGCTTTAATGGGTAACAGTTCCTCTTCCTGAAGTGCTCGTGTAAAACGACTGTATGAGAGATGCCTCTCCCTCCCCCTGTGCTTCTGATGTCGGTCATCACCAAATCAGAGTCTCAATCCAGTCCTGTTGGAAGGCGCAGAGCCTTGTTTTCCTTTAAATTATTTCTTGTCAGCAAAAATAATGCCTGGAAGATGTATTCTCTCATTGTGGTACCTGGGAACGTGTCTGAAGATAGCTGGTGTCAGAGAGGCCAAAAGCTCAGCTCGTTTCCCGTGTTGGATCCTGGTGATTCTTCTGCATCACATGGTGCAGAAGGACGTCTGCCCAGGCAAGGCCAGAGCAGCATAAGCAGGAGCAATAGCACCACTGCCCAAATCCCTCGTCATCCCAGAAAACCAGCATCATTCGCGCACTTCTTCTGAGTTTGGTGCAGAGACAGAGAGTGGTAGGCCGACAACTCTTTTATGTCTGTTTTGGAGGCTGCCAGAACCTGGATGAGGATTATGGCACTGGGGGGATTGCCAGGGTGTGGGTATGCTCAAGCTCCAACACTTTTCCCCCCTCTGACTGGCCCTGGTCTGCCCCATCCTCAAACACCACTATGTCAGGCAGAATGTACCAACAATGGGGAGGGAACAAGTTGTGGTAACAGAATTTTATGCTTGTTCACGCCCCCCCCCCACACCCAACCCAAGGTTTTGTGGACACCTATACAGGTAACATATGCTTGGGGATTTGCTGTTTTGGGGAGGACCTTTTCCAGGCCATTGCAGGCACCGGGAGGACTGTGAGTGTTTGGCAGGGCACAGGCAAGGAATAATTGCTGTGTACAGAATGCATTGCTGGTCAAACCAGTGTCTGTTCCCTCTGTGAACCCCCCTACCCCTCTCACAGGGCACAGGTAGGGCAAAGAGCTAATGGCAATGTGGTTCCTACAGCTGTTGTGAGTTAGGAAAGCTCTTGTTGCACATGCTCTAATTGCTTTGCAAATCTGCGGTACCACCAGGTTTCCTAGACTGCATCTTCATGCTCCTTTTGTGAGGCTCTGAGCCTGCTCTTCTCCAGATCATTCCCCAGAAATCACATGAGCTCATTCTCTGTGAGCCTTTCCCCTCTGTCATGATAATGTCTATGTAAGTGAGTGGGGCATATTTACTGCAAAATAATGTGTTAAAATTTATTAGGTGTTATCTGCTGATTCGTGGCTCTTACAATATAAAAAAATATGAAGCCTGGACATAAAAGCAGTAAGAGGAAAGTACTTACTTCTCATACCTTGTATGGCGTTCACAAGCAATGTGGTGGTGACAGCTGCACAGTCTTGACTTACAAGAAGATGATCTTTAGGAATTGAAGACATTTCACGTCAGGGAAACAGCTTTCAATAACTCCAGCACAGCCAGAGTTCCCTGCAGATAAAGAAAAACATTGAGTCCTGATGAATTTACGTTTTATTATTTGAAGATTGCTACTGCAATTTGTTATAAATGCTTGGAAGCTAGAGTAGAGCATTATTAGAAACTTGTCCCTTGGGGCATATCTCATACAGTATTGCTAGCAAAATGTGGGGAAGGAAGCACTCACAGGAATTCATCAAGCTCTGAAAAATATTGTTATAAGTAGCATGCTGGTAAAACTACTGCCCCTTTAGTACAATAGGAAATGTTGGGCATTTCACTTAGCCAAGAACTTCTTTAAGCCCCCCAGAAATGTCGTGCTAGAAATGTCTTCTTTCTATAATAGATCACAAATCATTAGGGAAAAATGTAGCCCTATAGCTGACATGTTCAATATATGTATGGAAAACGATAACTCTTAGAAGTTAACTGAAATGTTGTGTTGGACTGTAAACAGCCATTTTTTGTTTGGATCAATCTCTAATATTTACATGCGAGTTAAGACCCAATTCAGCAAGATGTTTGAGCACATTCTTCACGTCGAGCACACAAATAGTCCCACTGCAGCCAGCTATTTTTGAAGTCAGTTGATCTATTCATCTGGATGAAGGTAGGCACTTGCATAAGGGCTTTGCTCAATGGGGACCTTAGCAAACCAACCCAACAAAAAACAACTGTTCATGGGAACTTGCTCCTACTGGAGCTCATTTGCAAACTTCCATAGGTGTCAATGGAAACAGCATTGAATTCTAACTTATGTGCTCAGTTCTTTGTTCTGAGCTTCATAGCAAAGAGTTTCTTTCATACCAAGAACATAACCCAACTGAATACGTATGACTGGACATTTAAAGTCCTTGGAAAATATACTTTGGTGTATAAATTCAGGGACCTGCTGAATGCCTAACTGCTGACATAATCAAATTGTTCTCTAATGAGGGTGATACTGTGTGTCCTGGATTAAGACACACTAATGGTTCTCAGCTTTTTTGATACCATACCCCCCGTCACCCATCCATCTATTTCCCTTTCATCTCAACTAGGTGGGAAGGGAAAGGATGTGGCCCTTAGGTTTAGTACAGCAGTATGACTAGAATATACACTTTGTACCAAATTCTATTTGCCATTTGCACTGCTGTAATAGAGCTCACCATACAGGCAGATAAATTATTTCTGGACTTTCTGGTGACTTTGAATTTGACACAGTCAGACCCATGTTTTCACCTTCCCTGCCATTCAGAGACAAGACATGTACGTGTTTGACTTTACACAAGTGATTTCTGGCCCTTGATTCTGACATCAAACAAATTTTGTTTCCAACAGAAATCTGTATGGTCATAGCCTCTTAGAATTTTTTGCAGGGGAAAGTGGAGGAAAGATAAGAAGGAGAAAATGAACAGATGAAAACGGGGAGGAGAGAAACAGTTTTTAAAATGGTTTCTCAAGGATCTTCCATGTCCTCAAAGATCATATGGCTGCATCCAGTCTCAGGACCTCATATTCCACTGTCTGCCCAGAAGACTGATTGCTGTTGAAACCTAACCAGTTGCTGCCCAAGGAACTGTGGAGTCAGGATGCTAGAGCACTTTATGCAGCAAGGTAGGAAGTGTCTTAAACTCCTTTTTTTTCTTTTGAAGTAGTCTCTCTATGTTGTGAGTGTGAGACCTGATCCTTATGTTTAATCTGCCAGCCAAGACCCCCCAAAAATGTTGCACCAAAACAGGTTTTCTGGAAAAACTGTACGCTGGTTTCCTCGCCGACAATACCTTGAATGTCCTTTCCTCTTGCTATCTGGCACTCCCAGTTCTGATGGGACAGAAAAAAAGCCAAACCCTATCCACTGACCCAAACACTTCAGCACCCCAAAAACTGTTCTCAAAACAGGGAAAGGTTCGGTGAGATTGTTTGATCTACTTGTATGAATGCATTTACCACCCATGACTTAGGAGACATAGCTGCACCATGAGGATGCCTACAACCTTTTTATCCCAATATGATGACTTTATCCTTTCTGCTGAATACAAAGATGCAGCTTTTGCAGACTCCCTATGACTAAGAAGTGGCATGGACAATTGTTACAGTGAGGATCTGACACAGATGTTCAAAATCCCTTTAGCATTTAAAGCAAGGGGATGAATCCTTATAGCAAACCCCTGCAAATTTCAACATTCAGAGCTTCCTGCATTAAAATAACAAATGCTATTTGGATCAACCAGTGTGAGTCAAGCATACCTGGAATAGGGGCGAGGAAGTTGGAATTGGCACGGTTTTCCTCATGCCTAATGTATATGGATGAAGCTCTTAATAGTACAATATTTTCTGATTCCCACTTCCCACTCCTTTCAATCCCTTCATATATTTCCATGGATTGCTCTCTAAATACAGCAGATGTGCCATCTGCCTCAAATATTATTCCAGTCCTCACTGTTTGAGGATAAATTTCGTAAAGTCTATTGCGCATGCACACATTTGATTGAACAAATGTGAAGCCTCCCCAGTTAAGAAAGCTTTGCAAATGATAAGCTGTGTCCAATTTCCATTCAAATGGTTACTCTGGGGCTTTAAAATATGTGTGAATTCATCCAGTGTATCTGAGGCAGATGGCTTGGTTCTGTGAAGAAAAAATATGTGCCTTTTACTATCAAAAGTATTTTTTTGGCAAAGGGTTGACATAATAAAGATGTGAGTGTTACTGAGAATGCTCTTTAATAATTATCCTACCTTATGTTTTCCCATAAGAATAAGGTTAACTGAGTAGGAAAACCTATTCAGAGCCTTCATGTTGAACCATAACACAGTTTAGAAACACCCTCTTCTCCCTCCAGGAGAAGGATAGAGAGCAGACTGGAAATCACACGTCCCACTAAGAGCGAGCATCAGCTGTAGATTTTGTGAGGGTCCCTGTGGAAGTTCTCACACTGTGTGTGACTATTCTCAGAGTAGTAACAGAGAGGTAGCCATGTTAGTCTGCACTCCAATGAAACAAAGCAGCAAAAACGTAGCACTTTAAAGACTAACAAAATGATTTATTTGGTGATGAGCTTTCATGGGACAGACCCACTTCTTTCACGAAAGCTCATCACTGAATATATCATTTTGCTAGTCTTTAAAGTGCTACATTTCTGCTACTTTATTCTCAGAATAATAAGGGATTTGAGTACATCCGCAGTGCACACCTCTGGTGGTGGTATGTGGTGTATGCTTAGCTACATGATGCACTGAGAAGCAGGCCTTGTCCACTCTAGAGTGTGTTGCTAACCATGTCGGTGAATGGCTGTGGCAGAAGTGAGTGCCAGGGAAAACCTCTGGCAGTGAGCAAAGACTGAACCTTTCCCTGCAACGGGCACTTCTCCCGGCTGTGGCGGGAGGGCTCCAGCAGTGGGGAGCTGCTGGTGTCTTTTCTGAGGAAAGATTTTAACAGCAGGACAATAGACTGCTAAAAATAGTGCTGGCTGGGAGGCACCGCTGGGGCAGGCAGAGAGCCATGTAGGTTGTGCAGTTGCACTCGAGTTCGTACCCACACCCTCAGACATGTCTGTACTCAACTCTCGGAAACCATGCCTTACGGCAGAGGCACCTTGTGAGTCACACTGTTACCTTCTTGCCTGTAGCAGGTTTCTTGTGCTTAACTAGGTGTCAGTTCCCTGAGACCACCGGCTGGTTCGTCACCCAAGAGCTCTCTCTCCTGGCCAAAGCCTGCTCTTCTGTTGTTTTGTAGGCTAACAGCAGGTGCAGCCCAGTTCCTTGGCATACTGAAGTGTTCCCCATAATACTCACCTGTATATCCATTCAGAGAAACATCAGGTCTGTTGTCCCTAAGGGATCAGTGTACAGTCAGCTTTTAATAGTCAACTGAAGGCTGGCAACTGGTCTCCAGTGCTGAGGTATACTGAGAGTGAACAACAATATATTTATTATCAAAGATTCAAGTGCTAGTGAGGACTTGGGAAACGAAATATTCCATGTAAAACAAAATGCATAAAGTGCTTCTAGAGGTTTAACTTAACTATTGGCTTAACCTCTTGTCTAGTGTAGTTTTTCCCACACAGCCTTTGGCAAGGTTGGTTCTGATCCCATTTTTGTGTGTGTAAATACACTGCACGTTTGCTTCCTAGGTGCAGGATGAAGAGGTGTCATCTTTGCTTTCTACTTGTATCCCCGAATTTCATTTTCAGTATTCAGACAGTACTATCCCCACTCAATTTGTTCTCCAGTGTCCTATTGCCTTCTTGACTTCAATAATTTTATATCTAAATGGGTATCAGTTGTGTGTGTTTACCATGCTTAATTAAATCCCAGCAGAGCAAGGTGAATCAACTTTTTGTCAGAAAATCTATTTCTCAACGTTTCCAGTGTGTATATATAACACCTCACATAGTGTCTGTGTGTACAATTCATAATGATAATGACCAGTGCGACTGTCTTTCATTTAAGAGCTTACAAGTTATTGTCTGGAGAGCCAGAATCAGGGTATAGCTGTGTTCCCTGGAGGAAGATGGCATTTTGAGGTTGTCGGGTCACACAACTTCCCCTCCCTAATTTTGGTATTGTTCATTGTGCACTTATTGTTACCCAAAATCCTTTCTTAGGTGCTTCATGTCAACGTGAAAACCAATGCTCGGTGTTTAGCTTTTTTGTGCACCAGCTCATAAAGTTCCACAGTTCTGGTGACTGACTAGCTCTTAACATGGCATAGACCAGACAAATTGCCCTTTGGTGCAGTGAAGAGGGAAGTAGTAGAAAAGAGGAGAAATATTCAGGAGCTAACAGGAAAAACTGGATTTATAACTGAATGAGTTGGGTTGGGGAAGGTGTGGTTGCGTGCACATCTCATATATGCATGCTAGCACAGCTCTAATAACACTAGAGATGTGCTGCAATTTGTTGGGGTTGTGGAAGACTAATTTCAAACATCTTAAAAGATGGTGCAGTGTAATGTTAATTAACTGCAGATGTGATCAGAAACATTGATTCCCACCAACCCCTCTTCTCTTCCTCTCCACATGTGGTACTTTGTGGACGTTCATCAGTGGATGTCAGCTATGAAGTCTAGAATTATCTTCATTATGAATCTGTTTGGTGGGAAAAGGGTCAGGTGTCTGTTTCCATAGGGCAACTGATGCATCAGATAATAAGTGCAGGTAATGTCATGTGCTTGCTATGGTCTGTATTGTCACCCAAAGTTCTGAGATGTCTACAAGAGCTTTTTAATGCAGGATGAGCGGAACGGGGAGGGTTAAAATCCAGTTGCTGTCCACTTGAACTGAACAATTGGACCTGACCCACAAGCAATGTTCCCTCTATTTTTTCCAGCTGTGCGCACATTATATTTTGCTATGTGCACTGGGGCATGTGCAGCTGTGCACCACGAATAGAAACGTATGCTGCTGACTGTAGGCAGCTCTGCTAATCAGCTGGATGGCAACCTGAATTTCTCCTGGGTGGCTGCCCATGTGCTCCACTTTCAGGGAACACTGCCCACAAGTGGTGCGGAGCAGGAGTGAGCATCCCAGCTCTGTCTAAAAAAGATCTCTCTCTAGAAACTGAGCCCACGTGTTCAGCTCAGAGGAGTCACATAGGTGATTATTTGTAATGGGAGTCTCAGACTCTTGTACTATAAGCTCTGCGCAGGCCCAGAGGCTGTTTGGTAGAGATGGGCTGAAGCCTAAATCCTGGATCAGAAGACCCTGAGGTTGAATTAGGGTGGAAAGGGTAGAGGTGGTCTCCAAGAGCCCACCACGATAAGATGCCAATCACATTTGATTTATTCAGATGTCAAGAAATAGGCTACATCTTCTGTTCTATTTTGTGTTCCTTTATCAGCAAAGGAACGACTGAAACTAGTTAAAATTAAGTTTCAGAATTAATATCCAAATTAGATGCCTCTTACGGATAGCACTTTATTGCACTCTGTGTCCCACCCCCCAGCCCTCAACCAGTGTTCCCTCTAAGTTGGGCACTTGGGCAACCGCCCAGCTGATTAGCAGAGCATCTACCACCAGCAGCATGTGTTTTTAATGGTGGTGCACGTCTGCACATATCTTGGTACACACAAAAAATTACTCCACCCATGGAAGGTAAGAAAATTAGAGGGAGCATTGCCTCCAACTGTCTCTTGAATTCCCATGCTTGCTTGGAAGGCTGAACAAAATCTTACTATTGTAAACATAAAAGCTTACGGTAATTTCACCAGCTGCTTCTTTGTCCTATGTGCGTAGGACTCTTCTTTCTCTACAGATTTCTAACCACTGAATTGCCATGGACTGACTGTCCCAGGAGAGAACGAAAATTCACCAATTACATCGCAGGTCCACTCATCTCCCCTCACCTCTTATTGGCCCTTCCCTTTCATTCCTTCTCAGACTTCATGGTGTGACCCTGCTGACCAGGGTAGGGTTTGGAACTATGTTAACCATTACAGTTTTCCCTTTGAAGAAAGCACTCAAGTTCCTTCTCAGATATAAATATCGCTTCATTCTACATAAATACGGCTGCTAAAAATAGACCTTTATTTTCCTTCCACTGCTCTACATGTACAAGTTCTAGCAAACCGTACTGCAATGGATTACTAATGCAGCACTTCATTAGGCTAAATCTCCCCCGCGGCAACTTCAAACTCCTTCAGCTCTATTCGGAATACCTTCAGCAGCTCAGGAGTACTCAATCAGCCCAGTTCAAAATTTTGAGGAGTAAAGGGACTTCAATGTAGTGCAGGCACTTCAAAGTACCTGCAGCTGACCTGCGGCTACACGCAAGCCGGCACTTTGAAGTTTCATGCTTTGAAGTTGCCGCAGGGGATATTTAGCCTCATGAAGTGCTGCCCTGCATATGCAGCACTTCATTAGTAATCTCCCGACAACCTAATTACCATGCCCCCTTCGAAGTTGGGGGCTAGTCTAGACACAGGCAATGTGTGGGGAAAATGGGAGGGGTTAAAACAAAAGTCAACCTGGAATTTTCAGCTTTCAGGAGCTGTCTGTTTTCCAGGTCTAAGACATCTTCATGATATGTATGGCGCAATCAGCCTCCAAACGCTCCACTGCTAATGGCAGGGTCACATACTGACTGGAGGCGCTAGTTTTGTGCTTTGTGCCCACACAGTAAAGGATCTCTGTTTAGTGTCATTTGTGGTATGGACACTCCTGCTGTTGGACTGGCCTGAAATCACCTGTTCGTTCTACACTGACTATGGAATAGCCTTTAGAGAGGGTCATGAATTTCCCTCAGTGATGTTTTGGAGCTCATGTCAACTACCAACCTAGAAGCAAAAGGCTTTGAAGCTCGTTCTGAATCCCTTGAGCTAGTGCACTAAGGCCTTGTTCTTCCATTGATATCAGCGGAAACTGGGCTTAGGTCATGAAAGTTCTGATGTGTTTTTTTTTTTTTTTAGAAAAGGTCCTATCCTACGTGAGGTGGGGGGGGAATCCTTCCAATCGTTCATTTCTGAACTCTTAAATTCATATTTCTTTTTCCTAAAACAAGCTTGGCACCTCACAGACTTTGGATTGCAGGTGTTTTTTAGCCCAGGACAAGTTTTACTAGTGAGTTACAAACATGAGTAAAAACAAATTTATAATAGAAGCACTGACAGATCTTTAACTATAGCAATGTTGATGAACGCCACTGTAATATTCATATTTCAGCTCAGTAATTCTTATTCTAACCATAATAAGCAGATATCGACTTCTGCTGAATTCAGCATCAAGATTTATTGACCCAAGAGGTAAATATTGGCTAAACAAAGTCACGGTCAATGTGACCCTTAAGGAACTGTTAATCTTGTGAAGACTGGAAAAAGAAGCCAATATCAGAATTATTACATACTTTGGTTATAAAGATTTCTAGTACGTGAACACACAAAGGGAAAAAAAGAACTTTACAGAAAAAAACATAGCAAATTTCTCTGAGGCCTATGACAGTATTGTAAATCAGATATGAGCACCCTTACCCTCAAACAAATACCTTGAAAGGCGCTCTTAATTTACCAGCATACTCTGTAAAGCACCAACTAGTAAAATGAGGTGGGACATGGGATGGGGGAACTGAAGTTTCTATTGTTGGTCTCACTGTAGGGATTTGGTCCTGTAAGGTGCTGAGCAGTTTAGCCCTGACTCAGCAAAGCATGTGCTTAGCTTTAAACATGTGACTAATCTAAGTCAATGGGAGTACCCCAGCACTGATCAGGTCCCAAGGGTGCCAGACGAGAGAGGTTCAACCTGTATATAGGAACTGGGGGAGCTCTATAGTTTGTGAGCTCTTCCAGTAGCCCCCATGTCTCAGAAACCGCCAGATCTCTGCCAGAGTGCAAGTACACAGCTAGGCCTTGCCAGTTGCATATCATTAGTAAGTGCTGTTATTTGAACCTCATTGTCCCCATACTGTTCCCTCGTATTGGCTATGTCTACACTAGTGCTGCATTCGAATCGTGCATCACCCATGTAGATGGGGGCCTTTCGAAAGGACCCCCCCCAGTCTTCAAGAGCCCCTTCTTCCTTAAACCAGATAAGAATAAGGGGCTTTCAAAGACTGGGGTTCCTTTCAAAAAGCCCCCATCTACACCGGCAGTGTGCGATTGGAAAGCAGCACTTTCCAATCGCTGCGGCCAGCATTATGCCAATAAGGCACTGCATGTTCATGGCAGCACCTCATTAGCATCTGCTGAAGTGTTTCGTTAGCTTCCCCTTTTCAAAGGCTGGGGCTAGTGTAGACGTAGACAATATGAGGGAACACTATGGGAACAATGAGGTTCAGATAACAGCGCTTATTAATGATCTGCAACTTGCAAGGCCTAGCTGTGTACGTGCACTCTGTCAGAGATCTGGTGGTTTGAGACATGGGGGGCTATTGGAAGGGCTCACAAACTATATAGTGCCCCCAGTTCCTATATATAGGTTGAACCTCTCTTGTCTGGCACTCTCAGAACCTGATTGGTGCTGGGCAAGAGAATTTGCAGGATGACTGGTGGTAAATATTTTGTAGCACGTTACTAACCCTTCCACTGCTTACTGGGCTCTTAGAAGACACGGGGTAAATTGGAGCTAAAAACAGCACAGAACACTGAGAGCTAGAACTGGTGGCTGTAAACAAATTTAGGAGCTTTGGCAAACTAAGACAGTCATGGTTAATGATCATCTAGCCTACTAAAGTCACGCTGGACTATGGATGTTGCTGGATCAGAGGCTGCTGGACTAGAGAGGTTGAATCTACACTACAAATACACTAAACATAAAATGAAGGGTTTTTTCAAATGTTTATTTTTGATTGACTGTAATAGGTTGATTCTAAAGTGGAATTAAAAACTCTAATTTGCTTGTTGCTGAAGTTGACGTTGATCTGATACTGCAGCTAGAGAATTTGCACACATTGCCTGTTGTGCCATATTATCAACTAGTAAGTAATGGAGTTCAGCAAACATCTCAAGTTTCAGCAGAGATCAAGGTTTGCTGTTCATTATTCATGATTTGTTGTTTCTTATTTGCGGCTGTTTGTTTCTCAAGTTTGTCACCCCTTTATGGAACAGAAGTAATATTGCATGACTTAGGAGACCCAGCAAATGCTATGGGCAGTGAGTAGGGAACTGTCAAAGAAACTATCTCAAAGGCTGAAATGGTCCATATAAATTATTTAGTGAATAGTTGCAAATAAAAAGTACATTAGGAAAAAGTAGGATTGGGCCACAAATGATTCTTAAAAAAGAAATAGGGTTGAATTCACCAGATAAGTCAACAAATAATTAGACCAGCTGTCATTATTCTAATGAAAAAAGTGTGAAAATAAAAATTTACATTTTGCATCATAAAGTAAAGCATCTTTTATGCAAATAGCAATATATACACATTTTATTTGCATAAAAGACTATTTCATTCTGTAAATGTGAAAGTTAATTATATAGCACATAACAAATGTGCATACATGTTACTTGCATAAGAGATATTTTACACAAAACAGATGTGCGCCTGCAGAGAAAATGTTTTAATTTTTGCTAAATGCCACAGTAACTTACTTCGCTAAAATTCATAAATAATTTATTTCACTTACTTACATTTTAGGCCTACAGTTCATACGTTGTAATATCAGGCTTTGAATATTTATGTGTTGAGTAGATAAATACTATTTTTCATTTTTTCTGCCCTGCAGTTGAACAGCAGGACAGATTGGGATCCATGAAGAGAGATGGTAAGCCAGGTTGTATTCATCCCGCACTGGACAAGAGGGGATTAATCCCACACTGTGGGCCAAGGAAGCCACGCCCCTTCACTGCTGCTTGGCATGCTGCAATTGGACTAGGAGTATAAAAGGGAGCAACCCAGCGCAGTCTGGGCTCATCACTGAAGAGGGAGGATGCACTTTGCATTCTCCAGCCCAGGAGATTGTGGAAAACAGAGAGGCAGTGAGACCTCCCTTGGATGTACAGTCATCTATGGATGCCCAAGAGAGGTTACAGTCATTGGGAACTGTCACAAATGAGGAATCTGGAGATGCCTAAACCACAGCCTTGGGCATGTGGTAGGAAGCAGCACAGGGGAACTAGACATTGGAACCAAACTGTAAGTCAATGTGTTTTGATTGAATCCCCAGTGGCGAACACACTCACCACTACCAGGGCCCTGGGCTGGGACCTGGTGGAACAGGGAGGGCCCACTTCTTCATCTGGCCATTAGGCCACACGTAGGGAAGCCATATTGACTCTGACCTTCTGGCAATGTTGTCCTGAAGCTGAAAGTAGCCAGCTGGACTCAACAGTGGGGCTATAAGGCCCTCTCACCACCCAGGGTGACAGGAGTGTATTTGCACAGAACTGATGGCCAAAGAAACCAGCTGTGTCAGATTGTGTTTTATGGCTGTGTTTCTTCCCAAAAAGAATACTCCCTGACATGCCTCTCTCTGGATCAGAATAATGGTAGTGTGACTCATAAAGCAGGATTGCTTTTGTAAGTTATAAAACAGTACATCAAAAGATGACAGGGAGCTACACTGGAACTAGAGACATTTCAGTCCATTCAACATATATACAGCTTCCATTTCACGGCAAGTTGAATCAGTAATAGGTATCTAGCAAAGAGGCTTAATTCATATCTGGGGTATTTTGTTATATAAAAAGTTAGCATGAAACCCTATTGGCGTATGTATGAAATGTTTTTTCTCATCTCGTGTTTATATTAAACAAGAATGACACTCCCATATAAAAATGTGAACAATCCCTTATTTTGAAGACTAAGTTAAGGGCCTGATCTAAAGGCCTCCAGTCAGTGAGACTCCTTACAATCATTTCAATGGATTTTTGAATCAGATTCTGTATGAATTTGCTCTGGATGCAGCTATGCTCTGGACAGTCTGGCTAACCTGTGCCGAATATGAGGATGGGAGTGTCAGTGGAGGAAGCATTAAAATAACATTCAAAAATGTCTGCAGAACATTTTGGTATGTCTTGTTTTTGTTCAAAGCTGGAATAAAAACACCTGGAAATGCTGGTACTTCGCAGAGACTGGGACTTCCAAGTTCTGAATACCGCTAGTATGTCAATCTTCTTTATACTACTTATTTTTATACCTCTATAATATCCCGTTACTCATCTGCTCTTTAAACTCACAGTTACCATCATTCCGGTCTCTCCTTATGATGAATTTCTATCTCAAGTGCCCTCCACCCTTGGATAAGTGAGTATGATCATGCCTAGAAAAGTAAATCCCACCCCTAAATCTCTTTGGCCCTGTGCACCCTTTCATTTCTAGAACCATCACAAAACGCAGTGCTGTGCACCTGCACTGTGCAGGATTCAACGAGCAGTGTTAGTTTTTGCTTATGTTGGCTGAGGTGCCACATTCTATGGACCTGAAGGAAAAGTTCTGTGTAAGCTCAAAGGCTTGTGCCTTTTTTCAAAAGGTCCCATAAAAGATATTTCCTTGCCTATCTTGGGACCAACACAGCTACCACAATGCTGCATAGAAATAATTAGAGCCAGTTAGGAAATGGGAAGTGTTTTTATGTGGGTGTGAATGCTTTTACAGAGAGCCAGTAGAGTGAGGTGAAAATGTCTGTCTGATTTGTAATTTTGACCAACACTCCTATAAAAAAAATAAATTAACATGCAAACTATTTGCAAACATCCCATCCCATTTTTTCAAGCAGCTCTAGATCTGGTTACAGATCTTCAAAATTCTAAACTGGAGCGTATTTTTGTTTGAAATTTCAACAACAACAAAGGGATGACAAGTGTGTGGCAATTTTCACTGTTTTTCATCCAGCTGTTAAGAGTAAGTTCTCTGCATAATGCTCAGGGAAACTGTACTAGACATCTGCTATGTCAAACCATGTCAATCCTGGTGGCTGCTACTGTAGCATGGGTTGAGAGGTCCTTCCAGATCTGATGGCTTTTGGAGACCCACCTAACTCTGCCTAATTAATACAAGTCTGGACTTCTCCCTTTACAGGGATGCATAACTCCTCTTTGTTTAAATAAGATTTAAATCCTGGGGAGAAAAATTAGGGCCATAGGGTGCGCGGAAAGGAAGCAACTGGTATTGAGATCCTGTTTGCTGGAAAAAAGATCCACTGTTTTTGTACTAAAGGATTGGACAATGGTATAAGAGACAAGAAGCTATTGAAACATGGAGCTTCTATAAAGGTTTTCTAAGCAGGAAAGTCTATCTAAAGGGATTGCACTTGTATATGTGCTTGTTGGACCTTTCTAGTGCTATTCATTGTACAAATTATGCTCTGGTGGTCTGTCATGTGTTGTTAAAATCAGCAGCAGCAGCCCAGCCAGATGTGTGTTTCCCGATCATTGTGGACTGGTAATGCACTTTATTTGAACAATTGTTGTGAAATTTGTTTCTTTCCTTTGAACACAAATTATACCAAATTTAGAATAACCCAACAAAAGGGAGGAGATAACCTCTCTACTAACTTGATATTTTCATTGAAAGTGTCCATTTGTTTCAGCAGCTGCAGGCTGGAAATTTTTGTTTCTGCTAGCATTAGATGTTTAATTTCCAGGCACAGCACAATGCAGCTAAAGAACGCTATAGCCAAGATGAGAATGGGAATCAGATCAGTGGCATCAGACTAACAAATTTACACACTACACTTTGATTTAATCAGTTTGCTACCCTGTTGAATTTCTTTTTATGCGGTACATATTGTCCATTCAGAATAAAGAACAGTTATTACACCATATGTTGAAAACACACCAAGAAAGTTCAGAAGATGAGAGGCTAGACAGTATCCATATTTATCATAGGTTTGCTTCATATTGGCAGTGCCTACACCAGCTGTCTCAGTAATCTCTCAACCCTTTTCCTTGTTACTTTGGATTGCCTTGTCTCTTTTGTACATTACGTTGAGGAGTCTAGATTAAAGTTTCATTTGATTTCATTTTTGGAGACACTATTCTTTCTTCTTTTTTGTTAACCTTTTCACTGTAGCGTTCATAGATTTGGCTTATGAAAAAGCTGTGATTATGTTAGAAGATATAGCTCAGTGGTGGGGCACGTGATTTGATTGTGTGAAGTCCCAAGTTCAGTCCCTAGCTCTTCCAGGAAATTGTTTGGGTTTCTCCCAGGGTAAGACATCAGAATTTCCCCACAGACAGGCTCTGTGGGGTTGACAGCTGCTGCCTTACCCTGCTAGACCTCTATCAGGTTACTGACAAAACACGTGGAGCATCTACAAACAAAATGAATTTCCACCAACAGCATTCTGCCTCTCCACAATGAGGAACTGTCAACAGTTTCTGTCAAATAAAAATGGCATGTAGATGCTTGGGGGTTGGGGTTGTCTATTGACAGATAGGGCTTTCAGTTCATCAGGCAGCCCTGTTTGCTTATCCTCCAGTTGTCTTCTCTGTTGAAAGAGTGGCCAGGCTGCCTGTCACAGAATGGATTGCTCTTTCAGTCTGCTTTGTGTGTGGATGTGATCTGTTGAGAGAAGTTTTGCCAGAAGATCCCTTCTGACTTCAACATCTGTCAACAGATCTCTGTAGTGTAGATGTAGCTTGAGTGTCTGGTGCACCTGGGAGCAGCTTCTTGCCTGGGCATATGGGTGTGCATTCTTGTGTGTCTTTTGCACACCATAGAAGTGCATTGGGAATTGCCCTACCCAGCTCTCATCAATGGTGTCACCCGCTCAGCCAATTGGCTTCAGCTAGAAGGAGCTCTGGACAGGTGTGGTGGAAGCATTATGAGCTCCAGGTTGCTGACAGCCTTTACAATGACCAGGCTACCTCCCTCTCTCCCTCCCTCCAAACTTGCTCTGCCACTTGGCATAGGAGTGTGAAGAGCGCAGAGTGTGTGTCTGGTACACAGCAGCGTCCTACTGTGGCTGCATTGCCACATTTTGGAGATAAACCATTATTTTGGAGATAAACCATCTTCTCTGCAGGCTTGTAATCTGCAGGAGGCTGTAACTTATTCCTGTGTGCCCACACGTATATGGTGTCATGCTCGGCGGGTCTTTGGAGTCCTTCCTGCACCTGAGTGGACTCTCCCAGTTTTCTGACACAGCAAATTCAGATGGAGCTTCTCACAGACTTCCAGGACAGTGGGCTAATCCAGAGAAGAACTAATGTTCATCACAACTCTTCATATCTGGATGGGTGTAACCTTTTGTGGGCCCATGCTCAATACCCTAATAAAGTGAGGTGACCTTGCATGCCCACCTGCTCCCACCCTGCTAAAGCATGGCACTGAAGAGAGACTGAGACCGAGAGGCACTGTTCATTCTAATGTCTGAAATAGAAATCCAAGGAAGATATTTCTTCAAATCACCAGGAATCATGAGTGACTTGATGAATCAAGCAAGAGGGACATACTTTTGAATGGAGGGTAGACACCAATATCTGGTCACTCAGAGCAGGTAGGGGTGTGGTTCTGTTGTGGACTACATGGCATCTACCTCTTTGCTCCCATGCTGACTGTAGGATATCAATGAGCAGCTAGGTCTTTGACTCTGGTTGCCTTGGCTTAATGCTCTGAGTTGAAGAACAAGGAAGAGAAAAAGTTAGGAAAGCAAAGCCAAACCAATTTCACCTTGAAGGTGAATGTCAGTATGTGATCTCTGTTTCCAGACATGGTCCTCCATTGGGACCTTTGGCCTGAGAGTACTGTCAGGGAAAAATATCCCTTCTAATTAATCCCTCTTTTTGGGTAGGTATAGGTGTGAGGAAACTTGCAATGCAATACGGTGGGATCTAATTTTATGTAATGCTTTATTTCAGTGTCAGCACAAAACTCTCTGCCAATCCGTTTGTTGCCGAGTAAGTGAGCTGGCTTAGTATGTTCCATTTAATTTTGCCACTGAAATATCTGAAATTTTGCCGCAGAATATCTCCAGATTAAACTGTGGGGCATTATCTGAAATGGGCTCCATGGCATAACCCATAGATGGCTAACAGTACAAGACTTTTCAGCTGATTTACGGGAGAGGTTATTGTGAAGTGCAGCACATCTGATCTTTGAGAACAAGCATCTACCACTACTATTGGCAGGGGAAAGTTAAAAAATATATATATATAAAGTCCATGTGCATCTTTTGCAGGTCTTCAAAACCTATTTCCATGAGTGACCTGGTTGTTGCGGGAGTCACACTGGCACTGTCAAAGGCTAAGAGAAACTGCTCACAAATAGAAAAACAAAAAAGCACCCCAGGAGCACTTTAAAGACTAACAAAATAATAATTTCTTCTTCACATCATAGCCATACCAGAACACACTCAATATTTAAGGCACAGAGAACCAAAAACAGTAATCAAGGTAGACAAAATCAGAAAAAACATTATCAAGGTGAGCTAATCAGAGAGTGGAGGGGCAGAAGGGGTGAGGGGGAGGGGAGTCAAGAATTAGATTAAGCAAAGTATGTAAAAGAGCCCCTATAATGAGCTAGAAAATTGTCATCCTGCTTCAAACTACATGTTAATGTGTTGAATTTGAATAGAAAAGAGAGTTCAGCAGCCTCTCCTTCCAAATGGCTGTGAAAGTTCCTCTTCAGTAAAACACAGACCTTCAGGTCATTAACAGAAGGGCCCACTCCATTGAAGTGCTGGCTGACAGGTTTGTGAATCAGGAGTGTTTTTATATCTGTTTTGTTCCCATTAATTCTTTGTCTAAGAGAGTTTGAAGTCTGTCCAATATACAAAGCATGTGAGCATTGTTGACACATGATGGCATATATGATGTTAGTTGAGCAACATGAGAATGTGCCTGTGATTCTGTGAATAACCTGGTTTGGTCCAGTGATGGTATCTCCAGAATAGATATGTGGACAAAGTTGGCAATGGGCCTTGTTGCAAGGAAAAGTTCCAGGATTGGTATTCCTGTGGTATAGTGTGTGTAACCCTTCTGCCAGAAGGAGGTGGCAGCACCCAGGGCCAGGTTCAACATCTAGGGATTCCTTTTCATCCATCTTACACAGAACTGGCTCAAGCCCCAACCCAGTAGCCTGGGAAATTCACACACCCCTGAGCACCTCAGGGAGGCAATGCTTCCCCACTCGCAAGCACAGAGTCTGACTGTAGAAAACTTTAATGAAAGAGGCAGAAAAGTCAATTGGCATAAGTTTGGGAAAATACCACACCCAGAGTTCATAGCCAGTCCTCAAGTAACTGTCCCAGCTCAAATGGATTGATCAGTGTCCTTGGTCTCTGAGGCTCATCAGTCCAATACTCCAATACCAGCCTCATGCATCTGATGAAGCAGGTCTTTGTCCATGCCAGCTTATGCTCCAAAATACCTGTAAGTCTATAAGGTGCCAGAAGACTTGTTCTTAAAGCTACAGATTAACACGGCCACCTCTCTGATACCAGTCCAATACTGTAAACAGCCAATCCACACACCCATATTTTCTCTGTACCCCCCACTTTAAAAGCCCCACTTACAACTCAATCCAGTCCGTGCAGGCTCTGACAGATCACGCTGATGCATTCCCTCATTGAACCTGAGGCAATGCCATCTTTGCATTCGTCCAGCGTTCTGCTTGCTCCCTGTTAGCTGCCACATTGTCCATCCGCTGGTTGCGCCATCCATCCGCCACTGCTCCTACCGGCTGGCCGCCGGTCATACTGTCCGTCCATCCACTGCTCCTCCTACTGGCCATTTGCTGGTTGTGCTCTCTGCTGTGGGCTTGCCCTGAGGCAAAATCCTGGGATTTCAGCTCTTAGTGGCCTTATCTGCCACCCTGTGATTTCAGCTCACAGCATCTACCAAAGTAGAGTCTCATAAAAGGTACAAACACTAGTATCCAGCTTTATCTTTTACCAGGTGGGGAAAGGCTAGTCAAACCAGGCTTACAGGTATATGGCCAAGGCTTAGGCAGGGCCAAGGCTGTACTATCCCATCTCTGGAGATAGTTAAGAACAGGTTAGATAAATGTCTATCAGGGATGGTTTAGACAGTACTTGGACCTGCCATGAGGGCAGAGGACTGGACACAATGACCTCTGACGGTCCCTTCCAGTCCTAGCATTCTATGATTCGACGATACTTTGTACTTCCATATCTTAATCTGAAGCCAGACCAAAAATGACTTCTGGACATCTCTTTAATTTTTACTACTCTTTGGTACTGATTATGGAACTGATTAGCATCTATTTCTGTCAGCTGTGTAGTATTATTCCTCAGATTCCATAGCAAAAAATGTTCTCCATAGATAGCTCCAGTTTCGTGAAATAAAGCTGCTCTTCTTTTATGTGATTTGGCCACCCCAAAGTTATACGTGGCATCACCCTAACCAAAATGGTCATTTTCTTGTTTTCAGAGCAATTTTCTTTGATGTAATAGGGAGGTCTTCTAGGAAAGAAACTTTATGCACAGAATTTTCTTCTCTTTCTCTATGTAAAGGAGCAAACTGGGATAGTACATTTTGCATTACTGTGTTATGAGAGATACGTAATGTCATACAGGCAGATCAAAGCCCATCTCTGCAATCTAGCTGCTGCTACTGGTGGAACTCTTACCTTTGCGTCCAATATTTTACAAGAGATTGATCAGGGACCAGGATAATCTTTTCTCAAGTCAGGTACTGGTGGAATTTAATAACACCTAAAATGATGCCTAAATCTTCTTTTTCTATTTGTGAATAGTTTCTTTTTGCCTTTGACAGTGCTCTGGAAGACAGTGCTGTGGGGGTTTCATGTCTGTCTTTACAAATGTGTGAAATGACAGTTCCAGCTTCTGTGAGAGAGGTTGCTATGGGAAGCTCTAGATTAAAATGTATCAGACTGTCAATGCTCAGTTCATTATTTTTCTTCCTCAGAAACCTTATTCTCCCTTTTTGTCCAAACACTTCATATTTTTAGGCACCCAAGGCACACTTTCCTTCCACATTTGTCAGCATGAAATCTGTCCAGTCTTCCATAGTGGTTTAACATGAAAAGAAACAATCTAAAGCCTGTTGCAGTGGTGTATTCTTAATGGCTTGTTTCTTTCTCTTCTCAGTGCACCTCTTCTGAAACTACACAATGTCCCAACTCTGTGTGTGTGCACGCGCGTGCGCAAGTTCATTATCTTGAGATTAAAACCCTATTTTTGCTGTCTCTTTAGAAACTCCTTTGGATTTTTAAAACACTCCTCTTAATTTTTCTTGGTTATTAATGTTCCACAAAGTATCCCCTGCAGTATCCAATCCATTGATGTCTGAAGCACAGCAGCTGTGCTGGCTACCCTTTGTGGTAATCTTTCGTATCTGTAGAGCTTCTTATATATGTTCAAAGTCAGATTTTTTTGTTTGTTTTTGAAATCTGGCATCATTGCCACCTGCTGGTAGGCTTGGGACAAGTCTAGTTTGGTAAATGTCAGTCCCCTGCTAGTTCTGTAGATAAGTCTCGTGATTTTAGAAATTGGATCTTGGTTCTCTTCCAGCTTGGGATCTATAGTGACTTCACAGAGCCTACAAATTCCTGTATTTGTCTTTGCTCTTGGGCATAGGCACAATCCATATAGCCCATTCCTTGAGCTCACAGGTGAGGTTATGCCCATATTTACAGTTAAGCCAGCAGCTTTTTCAAAGGTGCTGTGGAGCATATGGCACAGGTCCAGGCTTCAGGAATTTAGGCTGTATCACCAGCCTCACTTTTGTGCCTCTTTCTGAACCCTCATCTGCACTGCACATAGATGTGTATTTTATAGTTCCCCCACTCGGTCTGGCATGCTGTGTGCCACACACCAGTCCAGTTTAAATTATACAGCCAGTTTTTGCCCATCAGTGGGGACCCATTCTAACAGTGATCAGACACTTTTACAAATTACAGTGACAGATGGCTACCTCACATGCCTATTTGCCCTTAATTGTAATGCTGTAAAAGTACATTAGTTTCTGCTGCTCTTTCCACAGGAAAAGTTTTTATAACTTCCCTCCCATCAACATCACAGACATGGCCATTCTTGTATTGCCTTGGATTATCAATATCCTGTTGTTAACATAACACCAGGAATGATTCATTTGCCCATTTCTGATCACACACAGTTTTGTGACTTGGTGTAGATCTTGCATCTTTTCATCTAGGAGAGAACCAGCTTCCAAGCCTGGTAGTAACCTAACTAGAACAGTGTGTCTTACTTGTAGGAACTTATTTTGACGTATCCGTTGCTGTACCTTGCCTGGTGCAGAGTGGGAAGCCTGGAGGCACGTCTCCTCTTAAAGCACTCTTTGCTATGAAGCTTATTAAGGAAACTGCTCCTGCAGAAACAGACCTCCTTCTCTTCTGTTTGGATCCTGTGAGAGGTGACAGCTGGTGGTGGCTTTTACCCCTTGCTGAGGCCTTTCTTTCCAGGCCTGGCCTGACAAGACCAAAGTATGTTCATATTTTGATAGTTTTCTTTATGGCTTCAAAGAGAGCAGCATCAACAAAATTTGTGGAGCATCTACACACAAAATGCGTTTTGTCAACAAACTGTCAACAAAAAAGCTGTGTAGATGCTCTGGGGGGCCCCTTTTGTCGACAGAGTGGATTGAAAGATCAATCTGCTTTTATGTGTAGACCTGATCTGTCGCCAGAAGTTTTGTTGGAACATCCCTTCTGACAGTAAATTCTGTTGACAGATGCTTCTAGTGTAGATGTAGCCCATATGTCTCACCACTTTCAGGGTGTTTTAGGTCAAAAACAAATTGATCTGAGCGCCTTTTTCAGAACTTTCCCAAAACAAGTAGTAGAAAACGTGGGTGTGTGTAGCCACTTTAATGCTGCCACAGCTAGTGCTAACCGGGGTATGCTACTATTGATTCTTGCGCTGGTTCCCATTCAGCTAGTGCAAGAATGTACATGTGAGCTGGGTGTTACGCCCCTCAGCTGCACTGGAGTAGTTAGCTTGGACAATGAAAATGAAGTATTATTTATAGTACCATAGTTTAAAGTCAGTTTCTAATATGCCTGGTTCTAGCGAATGAGTAGGGTGCTGGAACGTTTGGATTGCTGTATGGCAGCGGGAGGAGGAGGAATTTTATTAATTTCTATTCAAGTTAAGTTGAATAAGAGTCCTTGTCCAATTAAATGTTGGGTCTCAATTAGCTTGGCAGTGATCTTTTCTATAAACCTCTACTTACTGTGTCTCAATTTCCTCATTTACAAATTGGCTTTAATAATATTAGACCTGAACAAATAATTCACAAGGAATGACTTATCCTGGCAGAATATCAACAAACAGCTTCTGATGTATCTGTTACTCAGTAAATGTTATATTTATGAAATGATCATGAGGGCAGTTCTGAGAGTGCTTATTTTATGTGCTCTTTGAGCAGTATTGATTAGGAATGATAAATCACAGGATGTGCTTTCTGTTCCTTAGCTGTTTGAGTCCACAGCCTGTCTAATTTTGCTAGTAGATTTACCAGTGTTGCTTGGGTCCTGAAGTCAGTTAAGTTTTCTTGTAAAATAAAAGGCAAATGTACATGCTTTATTTAAATGATTGTATTTTTGAGGACTGCACCTGATTTCATGATTGACTGTTTTCCGTTTGTGTTTGAGAAGCAACCCCATTCCAGGCATATCCCATTTTTCTGGCCCAACTAAACCCCTGTGTTGTTTTAAGTTATGATAAGAGGAAGCTAGGCACCACATTTAGTGGTGCTAGCTTTTACCTTTAAGGAGGAGTTCTTGATCCAATGGACAGAAATTCCGTAGAATATACAATGGATATAGGAACCTTGGCTTGAGTGAAAGAAACTTGCTTTTGGCAAATACTCCAGCACGTTACTCTCAAATTGTTGTTTTGCAAGGGTTTGTGCCTGTAGCCATCACTGACCTGAATATTCATGATACGTGAACACACAAAAAGTGAGCAAGATCAAAGCAAATCACGTAAACAGTTTTAGATTTCTTTCCCAGTCATATTCACCTGGCTCTGAGCAATATTTTCCTAACTCAGATGGGTTTGCGATACCTTAAATTCATAAAGGCTATGTCTACACTAGAAGCATCTGTCTACAGGGAAATCTCAATAGAACCTCTGTCAACAGACTGCATCCACACACAACTTGCTCTGTCGACAGAGAACTGCCAGACTGCACTGCAGCCTGGTGCCAGAAAGCAGAATGGCAGCTCTGCAAAGAGGGATGCCAGGCAACCAGCAGTCCTCTCTGTCGACAGAAGTGTTTACGCTGCACTTTTGTCAACGGTACACTGTCCAGAGATTGTTATGCCTCAAATTTTTGATAATACTGTCAAGGAAAATGCAGAGTTCTGTCGAGACTTTGTTGACAGAATGCTTTAAGTGTGTAGATGCTCCGAGAGTTATGTCGACAGAAGGGTCCTTCTGTTGACAAAACTCTGCAGTGTAGATCCAGCCAAAGGCCATTTCTGCACAGGCCGCTTTCTTTGAAAATGGCATGGTAGTACACGGCCCAAAATATGCTAATGAGGCACAGATGCAAATTCCCTGTGCCTCATTAGCATAACCGCTCTTCCGGACTCCAAAATGCCATTTAGAAGCGTGCCCCCTGGGGGTGTCTTCCAGAAGGAAGTCCTTCTTCCGGAGGCCCCTTCTTCCCAAAAATTTTTGGGAAAAAGGGGCCTCTGGAAGAAGGACTTTTTTTCTGGAAGCTTCCCAGGGGCCGCGCTTCTACACGGTGTTTTGGAGTCCGGAAGAATAGTCTTCTAGACTCCAAATCATGTGACATTATGCTAATGAGGTGCGGGGAATTTGCATTAGTGCCTCATTAGCACATTTCGGGCCGTGTATTACCATGCCACTTTCAAAGAAAGTGGCCTGTGTAGAAATGGCCAAAGTGTTTAACGGCTGTAATATACCTCATCAAGTGGTGTTCTGGACATGGCAGTTTTAATAAATTCCTTTGAAAGCAGCCAACCACTCAGCTTGGTCTGAGGTACTGACTCTTTTACTGGTTGACTGGGTCATGATATTCCTGCTGGAAGAGATGTGGGATGAATTTTGAGAGAAGCCCTAGTTAGTTTTTCTTTTTCATGAAGTTTAGCATAACCCCATTGTTACTTTCCTGATTCTCAGTACTGAGTAGTCTATATATGTGGACATAAATCCAGAATTATACACATTTTCAAGTTTGACATGAAAGGGACCACCAGCGATATAATGCTGCTGCTTTGTGAGAGAATGAAAATAAGGCCCAATATCCTGATGGTGCTGTCCAGGCTAGGTTCCTATGGACATAGATAACATTTGGAGGAGTCTTAGTGAAGCCAACAGAATGATTTTTGTTTTCAAGGCAAGCAGGATTTGGCCCTTAATGTAACGACTACTGTCAGGCCCAGACTGCATTTATGATCAAAAAAGGACAAGGGATAAAAGCAGAGTCTCTGTGGTGTATTAGAATTAGCTCCTGTAGCTGGGAGCTTTTAAAAGATTTTTATCCTCATGCCTGTGAGGAGGATGTGTAATACACATGAACAATGGGCTATAATGACACAGACGATAGAGGTGTTAGATCTTTATTAGATCACTATCCTGTCCCTAGCATGCAGGAAATAGACCACTGAGAGATGCCTGAGAAATTAAACCAACATTACATAAACTTTCAAGTCAAAAGTTTCAGCCTCATCTCTGATTGTCCTTGTTATGGTGGTTCTAAGCCAGATCCCTTCTACTGTTTCTTATTTTTTGGTTCAGTTGTGCAGGGAAAAATAGATTCTGCTACAGGGGCTGAACTGACATCAAAATCACTAAGAGGCTGCCTAATCTGTATATAAAGCGTAAAAATTCAAAGCTCCATCTTCTTGCCAAAGCAATAATCTACACAACCAAGCACTCTGTGACTGCATTAACTCACTACGATTTTGACAGAAGGGACCTTGTTTGAGCAAATCCCTTGAATACTGATCGGAGTGTGATTACAGCACTAACAAAAGTGAAAGCTGAATACAAATTTGGGAGGGCCAGAAAGTGTTTGGTATCACTCAGTGTTTTCATCCAAATCTGAATCTTATTCATGCAGATGACTCTGATCTTCGTATCAATGCCCCAGAGGAATAGAACAGAGGAGCAAAAAACGGCTTTTTGATTGAAGTACTGATTTTGTTATCATGTTACCAATGCATTCTGTTTGGGATATTGTTCAAGTGCAGGATGAGTGCTGGTCTTTTGTTAGAGACCTTATGTTTAGAATACACTTGCTCTTCCAAGAGTTAATGCAATGGAAAAAATCTTATCTTCAGATCAGAAGATATAGAAGGTGGGATTTTGCTGGCAGAGTCACTTAGCCTGAAGCTTAACACTAACCTGAATTTTTTTTGGAAGTTTCCAAACTTAATAGCTGGATTCTATTTTCCAGTGTCAGGTTTTGTTCCTGAAACAAATTGGCAATTAGCCACTGACCAAGGAAACAAAGGGGCGTTTATTCCACACAAACACATGTCATTGTGGCATGTCTTGGTATATTATTTTCTTATGAGATTAAAATGCCAGGGGTATATTTTTAGTTGAATAAATTGAACAGAATTGCTTAACAGTGTAGCTATTCCTTTGTTGGTATTCAGTTGCAGTACCCTGGCTATAGCGCTAGTACCACTGCTTCATGTGTAGCAGTTCTCAGTATAAATGGACAAATGGCTGTGATGGCCCTCTGCAAGATGGGGACAGAGAGAAGGAACAGTTTCCTTCCACCCATTTTGAACCCTTTACATAGACTGGCCAACATACCACTGGGGAGTTCAATCACTTTTCCCTTCAAGTGCTCTACTGGGTGCCTGCTGTATGAAAGGGGGCTTGGGTAAAGTCAGGCTCATGTTTCTGCCTCCTGTTCCTGTCCAAGCCAGCTGAGGTGTGTCTAAATATGGAATATGGAATGGCTTTTGCCTCTCCAATAGTCATGTTAGAGTTACAGCAGATGGTCCCACACAGTGCTCAGGAAGAATTGTCTGTCACAAGGGTGTGAGTGTGTGGCATTGGCATATCTGTACCCTGCTCTAGCACAATAGGGGAACGTGTTGTCCAAAGTTACCTCAGGTTAAAGATCAGAGAGGTAGCCATGTTAGTCTGTAGATTCAAGATACTTTTTGTTGTTCTCAGGTTAAAGAGGAACTCTTCTAGAGGTACTAGGTCCGGCAATGAAGTGAACATGACACCTGGTGAATTCAATGGGATTTGAGGGAAATGTGGATCAAACCAGTAACAAAGAGACCAAAATATCATGAGGAAAGAGATCACATACTGCACTTTAGGTTGGGAATGTCCATGAGATTAGGGTAAAGTTTATTTCCATGCAGTACTTCAATGATAATTTTCAACTTTTATATTCTGCGCGTTGTCATCATATCATAGGATTGGAAGAGACGGCCAGAAGTCATCAACTCCAATCCCCTATTCAAAGCAGGACCAATCCCAACTAAATCATCCCAGCCAGGGCTTTGTCAAGCTGGGACTTAAAAATCTCTAGGGATGAAGATTCCACCACCTCTCTAGGTCACTTGTTCCAGTGCTTCACCACCCTCCTAGTGAAATAGTTTTTTCACTAGTTTCCAACCTAGAACTTCCCTATTGCAACTTGAGACCATTACCCCTCATTCTATCATCTGTCACCACTGAAAACAGCCTCTCTCTATCCTCTTTCTAACCCCCCTTCAGGTAGTGGAAGGCTGTTGTCAAATCTTCCCTTACTCTTCTGTGGACTAAATAAGCCTAAATCCCTCAGTCTCTCCTCATATGTCATGTGTTCCAGTCCCCTCATCATTTTGTTGCCCTCTGCTGTACTCTCTCCAATGCATCCACATCCTTCTTTGCAATGGGGGGCCCAGAACTGAATAGAATATTCCAGATGTAGCCTCATCAGTGTCAAATAAAGGGGAATTATCACTTCCCTAGATCTGCTGACAGTGCTTCTACTAATGCAGCCCAATATACCATTAACTTTCTTAGCTACAAGGGCACATTGTTGACTCATGTCCAGCTTCTCATCCATTGTAATGCCCAGGCCCATTTTTGCAGACTTGCTGCTTAACCAACCGATCCCCAACCTGTAGCAGTATTTGAGATTCTTATGTCCTAAGTGTGTCTTTGGGGTACTGCACTTGACACTGACAATCAACTAGACATCAGGCTGCTGATTGCAACCCACTGAGCCCGAGATCTAACCAGCTTTCTATCAACCAGACAGTCCTTTTATCCAATCCATACTTCTTCAACTTGCTTGCAAGAATACTGTGAGAGCCCTTATCAAAAGCTTTGCTAAAGTGCAGGTAACATCATATCCAGTGCCTTCCCCATATCCACAGAACCAGTTACCTCATCATGGAAGGCAATCAGGTTGGTCAAGCATGATTTGCCTTTGGTGAATTCATGTTGACTATGGCTGATCACTTTCCTCTCTTCCAAGTGTGGACTGCTTGAGGATCCCCTCCATATTCTTTGGGGACTGAGGTGAGGCTGATGGGTATGTAGTTCTCTGGATTCTCCTTCCCTTTTTTAAAAGGAAGATCTACATTACCTTTGGCTTTTTCCTATTATCCAGAATCTCCCTGGCTTGTCAGGAGTTTAGAGATAATGGGCAATGGCTCTGCAACCATATCAGCCAACTTCCTCAGCACCCTCGGATGCATTAGATCCAGCCCCCTGGGTTTGTGTATGCCTAGTGCAGCAGTCTGGAAACTGACCTTGTCTGTGAAGACAGAGGCAAAAAAGCATATAGTACTTCAGCTTTTTAAACATTATCTATCACTAGGTTTGCTTCTCTGTTCAGTAACTGCCCCATCCCTTCTCTGACCACCTTCTTATTGTTAACATGCCTGTAGAAACCTTCCTTGTTATTGTTCACATCCCTAGCTAGCTGCAGCTCCAGTTGTGCTTTGGCCTTCACGATGGGTGTGTCTACACTAGCCAGCTACTTCGAAGTAGCTGGCACAACGTCGAAATAGCACGCTTCGCGTCTACACGGGCCATGTGCTATTCAGATGTTGAAATCGACGTTAGGCGGTGAGATGTTGAAATCGCTATTCCCCTCTGAAGATGGGAATAGGGCCCTACTTCGAAGTTCAACATAGAAGTAAGGCGTGTGTAGACAATCCACATTCCGCTACTTCGAAATAGTGGGGTCCTCCATGGCAGCCATCAGCTGAGGGGTTGAGAGACGCTCTGTCCAGCCCCTGCAGGGCTCTGTGATCACCGCGTGCAGCAGCCCTTAGCCCAGGGCCTCTGGCTGCTGCTGCTGCAGATGGGGGTCCATGCTGTGTGCACAGGGTCTGCAACCGGTTGTCAGCTCTGTGGATCTTGTGCTGTGCAGGGCAAGTGTGTCTGGGAGGGGCCCTTTAAGGGAGCAGCTTGGGGCTTTGCTGGCCCCTTATTTCGACGGACAGTGCTTGTGTGTGTGGACACTCCACATTTCCTTCTGGGGCGGCTCCTTTCGACGTTCCCCATTGCTACTTCGATGTGGAATGTCGATGGCACCAGCCCTGGAGGACGTGTAAACAATACGCATTGAAGTAGCCTATTTTGATGTCCTTACTTTGAAATAGGCTATTTTGATGTAGTGTGCTAGTGTAGATGTAGCCGATTACACCTCCGTATGCTTGAGCAATGTATTTGTTCTTCCCTAGTCATCTGTCCAAGTTTCCACTTCTTGTAAGCTTCCTTTTCCACAGTGTCTGACATCTATGTTAGTAGCAAGATTTTCTAGAAATGATGCTAATGGGAACCACTGTGGTTTGCTTTTTGCTGTCCATCTTCTGGCAGACTAACATCTAGTATCCCATAAGACTTTGATTTTTTTTTTTCCCAAGGGATCCTAACCGAGCAAAGCGTTCAACACTAGTGAAATTCAATGGAATTTGGAAACCTTTCCCTGTGGGTGCCTTTGGAAAAAAAAATCAGTCTTAAGCCTCGTGGAGGTGGGAGAAATTTACTGGCCAAGTCATATACAATTATACAGTAGCTTCTTATTTAATGTTGTAGTTATGTTCCTGAAAAATGTTACTTTAAGCAAAATGATACTAAACGAACCCAAGTTCCCCATAAGAATTAATGTAAATAAAAGGGGAGGGGGGAAAATTAAGTTCCGAGACTTCTTTTCAACAGACAAAAGGCAGCATATATAGCATAAATTTGAAAAAATTTAATACCGTACACAGCAATCATGAAGCTTGGTTGAGGAGGTGGAGTCAGAGGTTGGAATGTTTCCCAGGAAATATTTTGCTTCTGAATGATGAAATAGTACTCAGCTGAGGCCCTAGGGTTAAACATATTAGCTGCATCTACACGTGCACGCTACTTCGAAGTAGCGGCACCAACTTCGAAATAGCGCCCGTCGCGTCTACACGCATTGGGCGCTATTTCGAAGTTAACTTCGACGTTAGGCGGCGAGACATCGAAGTCGCTAACCTCATGAGGAGATAGGAATAGCGCCCTACTTCGACGTTCAACGTCGAAGTAGGGACCGTGTAGACGATCCGCGTCCCGCAACGTCGAAATTGCTGGGTCCTCCATGGCGGCCATCAGCTGGGGGGTTGAGAGATGCTCTCTCTCCAGCCCCTGCGGGGCTCTATGGTCACCGTGGGCAGCAGCCCTTAGCCCAGGGCTTCTGGCTGCTTCTGCGGCAGCTGGGGATCTATGCTGCAGGCACAGGGTCTGCAACCAGTTGTCAGCTCTGTGTATCTTGTGTTGTTTAGTGCAACTGTGTCTGGGAGGGGCCCTTTAAGGGAGCGGCTTGCTGTTGAGTCTGCCCTGTGACCCTGTCTGCAGCTGTGCCTGGCATCCCTATTTCGATGTGTGCTACTTTGACGTGTAGACGTTCCCTCGCTGCGCCTATTTCGATGTTGGGCTGAGCAACGTCGAAGTTGAACATCGACATTGCTGGCCCTGGAGGACGTGTAGACGTTATTCATCGAAATAGACTATTTCGATGTTGCAACATCGAAATAAGCTATTTCGATGTTGGCTGCACGTGTAGACGTAGCCATTGTTGGTGTAGCCTCACATTCCAGAGGAGCCTGTAATGAGGTAGGAGGAAGGAAAAATCATAGACATGTGGTAGTGTGTGGAAACTCTTCCCTGCAGAACCTAAGCATGATGATGAACACGCATTATCCCTCTGGAGTGCCCTCTCTCTCCTCTGGACAATGTACACACAGCTGCACAGGGCCAGGGTGTGAGGGTGGGGCAGGGCGGGCACACTGTGGCTGCGTCTACACGTGCACGCTACTTCGAAGTAGCGGCAGTAACTTCGAAATAGCGCCCGTCACGTCTACACGTGTTGGGCGCTATTTCGAAGTTGAAATCGACGTTAGGCGGCGAGACGTCGAAGTCGCTAACCCCATGAGCGGATGGGAATAGCGCCCTACTTCGACGTTCAACATCGAAGTAGGGACGTGTAGACGATCCGCGTCCCGCAACATCGAAATAGCGGGGTCCTCCATGGCGGCCATCAGCTGGGGGGTTGAGAGATACTCTCTCTCCAGCCCTTGCGGGGCTCTGTGGTCACCGTGGGCAGCAGCCCTTAGCCCAGGGCTTCTGGCTGCTGCTGCTGCAGCTGGGGGTCCGTGCTGCATATACAGGGTCTGCAACTAGTTGTTGGCTCTGTGTATCTTTCACTGTTTAATGAAAGTGTGTCTGGGAGGGGCCCTTTAAGGGAGCGGCTTGCTGTTGAGTCTGCCCCGTGACCCTGTCTGCAGCTGTGCCTGGCTCCCTTATTTCGATGTGTGCTACTTTGCCGTGTAGACGTTCCCTCGTTGTGCCTATTTCGATGTTGGGCTGAGCAACGTCGAAGTTGAACATCGACGTTGCCAGCCCTGGAGGACGTGTAGACGTTATTCATCGAAATAGCCTATTTCGATGTCGCAACATCGAAATAAGCTATTTCGAAGTTGGGTGCACGTGTAGACGTAGCCTGTGTGTGTGTTTTCAGAGAGAGAGTGGCAGAGAGATGCATTGCCTGTTTATGTAAACTGTCTGAACTTCAAGCACACTGCTCTCGTAAGCAGACCAGGAAGCCCAGACACACTCTACTTGTGATATCCCGATTTGTGGAAATGTGATAAAGAGTGGGGGGAAGAGGGGGCACCCTGATATTAGCATCTCTCTCCTGCTCCCCCAAGCCCTGCATACCAAGCAGAAGGCTCCTGGGAGCATCTCCAAGGCAGAAGACAGGAGCAGTGGGAGAGAGGCAGCTGAACTGCAGTTGCTCAGCTACAGAGCTCACAGGGAACTTAAGGGGGTTAGTGGTGGTTATGGTGGTGGATGCAGCTGCCAGTCCACCCTGGTTCTTAGCCCACAAAAGGGCAGGCTGCTTTCCCATAAAATCCTGTAAATAGTGGACAAAGCAGACGGCCAAGTGACGATGTAAGGGAGCAATGCACAACTTTAAGCCAGGATGTTCTCTAATAGATAAACAACCCAACAATGAAACAACATTAATCCAGGCAAGGTTAAAGGAGAAGTTACTTTGTATTATTACCTGTGTGGACACAGATTTGCATGATTCAGAGGATCCTTTTTTGATTTCTCATCCCTTTGGAAATGGCCTAAGCTAAATCAAACAACACTTCGTAGCTGCACACCTACCTCCAGAAACAATCTTGTAACTCTGAAACCATATTCAGCATCTTCTGAATCCCCTTTTGTACATTCCTTTGTCCAAATTATTAATCTTACAAGATTCAAGTATACATTTAGAAAAAATCATTAGCATGGAAATAAGCCATTAATGTGGATTTATTTTGCAGAGTTATTTAAATTGTACTCCTGGTTTATTGTTTTATCAATACCTACTGCTTCCAAAGTGAGTATAGGTCATCAGTTTGAACCGTCTGAAAGAAGTTGTTGTAAATCAGCGTTTCTTATCAATAGAGTTCCTTTCCTGGGGCAGGGAGTAGAAGGACTGCAGGGCCTGCTGCGGAGAGTTGCAAAGGCCAGGTACAGCCCATCACAGCCTCCCCTTGCCCTTTGCTGTGGTCGTGGTGGGCTCAGTCACAATGGAAGCCCATTATGAAATTCTTGTTTGCTGCTGTCTTTTGCAAATAGTCAGACATCTCTAACTGTTGTTGATGCGCCTATTCTCAATTATCTTTAATGTCATGGGATTATTTATAGTATAGGTATTGATGGAACCCAAGATACTACCTATCATGCTGCTAGTTTCTACTTTGTCAGCACTGTATGTCACTAGGGTAAGTTGGAGTTAGACCCTCAAGTCAAGGTGTAGTCAGTCAGTTGGACCTTTTAGTAATATCAAAGCCATGCACCAGCCCTAGTGAATACCTGGCTGAGAGCTCCTCACTGTGCAATGAAGTGAACAGACTGGAAATATCTATGACTGTCATAAACTTCCAGTAGGACAAACACCCCACTCACCTCTTGCCTGTATGAGATATTCTTGTTCAAATTTCTTTGAACAACAGACTGGGATTTGTTTAAAACTGAACAACACATTTGTCGTATCCATGCAGGATGTCCCTGAGCTTCTGATTACTAGTTAATGTTGCTAAATCTTTAGCAAGAGATCACCTCCTCTTAAAAAAGTTCAAGATTGTTGTCTAACACAAGGCTTTACTGACTCTTGTTTTGGAGTGCTGAGGCTGTGCAGCTCTGACTGACTTCTGAGAAATCAGGTGACATTCTTCTGCTATAGCCTAACAAGCCAATGCAACCCAAACCACCAGTTCCCCCTAAAGAACTAAACCTAAATACTGGATTTTGAACATGATTTAAAAATATTGGTAGCTCTGCTTGGATGGTTGAATGCATTTGGTCATGAGGTTCATTCTTCACAGTGATCTTTGGCTTTTCCCACCGGCTAAGTAACATATCCTGTTCTAACTTATTACCCATACATGAGTAAGCTCTTATTAACTTTAATACAGTCAGGCTCATGTCCTGAAGGAAATTATGTCCTAATTAGCATGTCCCAGCTTTTGCCAGCTCTTTTCCCCCAGCAGAGCATATTTATACGACGTGAAGCATCCAGAAATTCCAAGCATTGCTTTTAGTGGCTGAAAGAGATGAGAATCAATTTTAGCTTGCCTGGGGAGATGGCTATTGTTTATAGGCAGAATGTAATTGGTGACTAAAGTATTTTTCTTTGTACGTGGCCTAGAAACCCCCGAACATGTAGAGATGTTAAAACAGGTTAGATGAAGTACTTAAGAACTGCATATATTAAGCAAGAGGAGCCTTGTCTCACTGGTGGGGACAAATGACCTACTGCATCTCTAATATATGATGTGTGTGTGTGTGTGTGTGTGTGTGTGTGTGTGTGTGTGTTAGTGAAATACTGTACAGTAAGGCAGGACTGCTGTTGAAATCAAGTCACCATTTCAGATCAGTGCATTTAGAAAAGAGCTGGGATGGGGCATATTTTTCTAAAACTGAATTATACCCTATCTTGGTCTCGGTGGTGGTGGTGGTGTTTTCAGCCCCAATTTCACAAAGTGCATAAGCACATGTGTAAATCCCATTGCTTTCAATTAAGGTCAAATCCTTAGCTGATTACCCAGCTGGAGTGCGGATTGTAAAAGGGCATGGGGGGGCTTTGTCCCTTCCCCTTGTCTTCAGGTTACTGAGTGGATGTTGCTGCAGCCCTGAAGATGCAATTGTCCTGTTGTCCTCATGCATTCCTTCGTGTGTGTTTGGGAATGAGAGAGACACAGGAGCAGGAGGGTATGTGGAGAGAAGGACAGCCTCTTGGTCTGCCCTTGCCGTGTTGCTGCCCCTGGGTAACTGAGTTCCATGCCAGGCAAGAAGTCCATGCTCCTGTTGCTGCTGGCCATATCCTGCCTTATTACACAGAAGAATCACACCTGTTCTGGCCTTTTTATGGGACTGGGAGCAAAGTTTTGATGTTCCTGGCATCTCTGGAACACTACTACTTATTGCTTTGTTTGTCTGAGGGAGCTGTGGGACTAAGAGCCGAATGTTAGTCAATAGTGGCTCTGAGAGGAGAACTTTGCTCTTGATTTTCCAGCATCTTTTAGAAACCAAGCTGCTATATGTCATCAGGGGAAGCCCTGGAGGAAATAGGCTTAGCTGTTTTTCTGTCTGCATTGCTGCAGGGAGGGAAGAAGGAAATTTGTGGTTCCATGGACTGTACTGTGGTAGATTTCAGCATGAAAGTCATAAACCACTGAGCAGTCTGGTGACATGTCATAATATTTCACCCACTTAGCACCCCTTGTGTGTGCCCAATCACAGGCAACCAGTATTGGTTCCAGCCCCTTAAGGGAAAAGGGAAAAACAACCAGTAGCAGTGGAAATGTGATAGCAGCGTTGACACCTTGTGACAGAAAGCTAAGACCAAGGGTGTTTTAGATCATAGAAAAGCCTTTGTCATTTGCAGTGCTGTCATTTCTCTACTCTAGAATAAAACAATCTCATCAATCACAGTGGTTGTGCCTGCTGTCCTAGAGGGAGGAAAGGTACATAATAATATATAAAAACCCATTAGAGGAGTATGAAGAACCTCCTACTGAGTGCATTGTAAGCAAATTGACTTACTGAAATGCATGTTAGCCCATTCTGTGCTTTGTTTGTTTTTCTTGAATATGTTTTTGATGATTATTTAGGAAAGCAATTTTTCTTGGGGTGTGGGCAATTGTTCCATTAATAGCAATGCTCTAAATGTTACTAAACAAGATTGGAATTTAGTAAAGCATCGCCTGTGGAATATGACTTTTCTGTTCAGTGCAACTAAGTGTGTATATATTTTTTTGCAACAAAATACATTAAATAAACATTAAGGCTGTGAAATGGAAAGGTAGAGATAAGGATGAAACATGTACACAATGCAAAACTCTGGGTTAAAGCTGGAACACCAGAACTCTCCCTGGAGCTATGCACTGAAGGTTGAATACTTCTGGGTGAATTTCGTGTTTTGTTGCTCAACTGTAGTGGTCTTTCCCTGTCTGGCTATGTGAACTGGGTGGGAATCTTTCATTTATCCTTTTCTGTTGAAACATCTGTAACCAACACCACATGAAGCAATGAGCATGTAAATGGTTGCTGAGCGTGCACAGAATAAATATTGATGGGCTCTGTTAATTTCTTCGTGTAAATTTTTACTTGATTGCATATTTACATAATTGGTGTAATTAGATATAATTACACAATTTTTGTATGTATGTTTAATTTCATATTTGCAACTGTTTTATCATTACAAAAATCATTAAGGAAGATAAATCTTTATCGGGCTTAGCCTTTTTATATTTAAATATGTGGTGCATACCCCAGGTACGCACGGTTTGAATGGCAGCATCTCAGAGGTTTGAAACTGTGGCTATTTTACTACTAGGGTTTCAAACTTACAATTGCAAGTGCCTGATTTTTGGTTCAGGTGATGTAATTCATCCATTCAAGACATAATGCTGTATATGCCGCCTGCATCCTTGTATTTGTTATCCTTGTGAACTTTGGAGATCCTATTTCATTAAACTGGGGCAGTCATCTGTGTCTTCTTTATCAGGTTCCCAGGGTAAGACACGTGAGCTGAGTAACTCACAGTTCTTTTCATCACGATGTTATGGGATGGTGAAGGATATGGAGTTAGCCATTGCTCTAAAACTAGGTTTTGGGTTCACAAAAATAATTTTCTTATCTGTAATCATGGGTGCCCCAGTTCAAAGAAACAGTACCTGCATTCCCCTTCTATGGAGCTGCAAGAACATCCATGCCCAGGCTTCTGGCTCCACTGGCTGTTGTCTGTCCTAGGTGGAGACACATGATTTTCTCACTTCTGATAATGATGAGGTATTTCCAGGCTTCACTTAATCATGACAGTAAGTGGCTCTGCTTAAGCCAGAGAAATTGCTTGCCATTATAAGACTTTCTATAAAGTGCTGCACAGGTAACTATTTTATTGCTTAGGTACAAGCACTACATAGAAAGTAAGGAAAAAAATGAAAGTACTGACTCCCAGGCAAATATGCTCACAAGGGATGACCCCAGTTCTAACATAAGGCTCTGTCAGGAGCAGTCCTTCAATATCTAGGGTTTGTCAACTTTCTAATCCCACAAAACTGAACACTTCTGTCCTGGCCTTCCCCAGTGCCACTTTCCCTCACTCCATTTCCTTTGCCCTCCATAGCTGGCTCTCCCTACCCTCACGCACGTTCACTGGGCTGGGACAGAGAGTTGAGGTGCAGCGGGGGTGAGGACTCCGGCTACTGGTGCAGGCTACGTGGTGGGTGCTGGGTGCGGGCTCTGGGATGCAGGAGTGGGCTCTGGGCTGAGGCAGGAGGTTGAGATGAGGAGAGGGAGTTTGGGTGTGGGAGGGGACTCTAGGCTGGGGCAGGAGGTTGGGGTGTGGGAGGGGATCTGAGGTATAGGATCCCAGTGACACTTACTGTGGCTCCCAGGGAGCAGCTGCCAAGTCCCTGTGGTCCCTGTACACATGGGCGGTCCTCAGAGGCTCTATGTGGTAGTTTCATGCCCACAGACTGAGCCCTTGTAGCTCTCGTTGGCTGCAGTTCCGGTCCAATGAACTGTGGAGCTAGCATTTGAAATGGGGGCAATGTGTGGAGCGACTCTGGCTGCCCATGCCCCTGGGGTGTCAGGGACTGGCAGACACTTCGGGAAGCTGTGCAGAGCCGGGACAGGTAGGGACCCTGCCTCAGCCCCAAGTCCCTGCTACACCACCCACCAGAGCCACAAGGGCCGCTTTCTCACTGGGTATTCTGATAGAAAACCAGATGCCTGGCAATGGCACCCTTGTAGGGAATCTCTGCGGCTTGAATTTAACCACAAACAAGCACCAAGTCTTATGGGATATCAGTAGTCCCAGTCCTTCCTACTCTTCCATAAGAACTGGGGCCTTTTGTGGTCTAGAGGTCCCTGTCCCTTTTCCTGGATTAGGAGGAAGGCCTTGCAACTGTATGAAACCAGGCTACGTATTCATTTTTTTCCTCTTTGTTTGTTGGTGCCGGCAGGACCAGGTTCAAACTAATACATGAGAAGGTGTGTAAAAGGCTAGTAATTGGAAGAATTGCTTTAGAATCTCCCTCCTATTAGAGAAGTTACATACGTACCAGTCCATATTAACACATACATAATTGCATTTTTACTATAATGGACTCCAAAGGTGTTAAACCTAATTCAGTAAGGTTTAATTTAATTCAGTAAAGCTTTTATTTGAATTTCCTAAGTTGTCCAGGATATTGTCACTCTGTGACAATATGGAATGCATTTATCTTTGTTTTGAAAGCAGATTTTTAAAATTTTATATTGGTCATTGGCATGTATTTATAGATGACATACAGATACAGAGCAAATATGGAGAAAGCAGCAAAATGGGGAGGCAAGCTGAATGAAAAAATAAAATACCTATGCCATGTTATCGAATAGCTAGTTATGACAGCATAAGGTTTAGGATTTTATTTTAGCTCGGAAGTATGGGCTAGGCCTCCCTTTAGTCAAAAAAGGCAGTTTCCATTACCTACATCTTTTAGTTCCCTTTCTGTGGTTATTTTGAATATTTGTGTTTGTGAACTGAAACTCTCCACTCTCCTGCCCTGTGGCCCTTTTTCAGCCAGTCAGGTAGTCAATGGTTGTAGTAAATGTGGTCCTGCAGCTATAGAAAGATGACTTTGCAGCAGCAGGCAGTAGGTAGGGGAGAGATGGTGAGAGAATGCTCCGTCTGAAGATAAAGATCTTGAATAATTAACCTATATGGCAAGACAAATTATATTAAAAGCTTGGCAGATAGCTTCGACTAGTTCACCAGTCTAAAAGTGCCTTTTTAAAAACAATGACAAGCAGAGATATTGCTGAATATTAAATGATCCAGCTCTGGAAATCAAAACACATGAATTGTAAAGTTCTTATTTATTTATTTCTTTATTTTTTTAGGTAGCTGGAAAAATAAAACATTAATCACAATTTAAAAGTGATAAATTTAAATATCTGCCTGCTGAGAAGAGTAAGCAGTTTAATTTTGGGATCCTGCCACCTTCTGCTTTTTTCTCACTCACCAATGAGTTGTGCTCATAAATCTTCCATGCATCAATGGCAGATTATACACCCCAGGGCTACAGAGTGCCCCCACTTCAACCCACACTCAGAATTTTCATTGACCTAAATGGCAGGGGGGAATGCTGTCTGTTCCAAATAGCAAGAGGAAACAAGTTAATTTCATGGTTACCAGTCCGGAGGCAGGGCTGCTGGAAAGTAAATTGATGTATTGGGTAGCAAATAGAGCGGCAGCTACCATCTCCCATCCCACCTTCTTTAAGGAGAGCCAATCCTTAGGGCTTTACTTTCTAATGGTCTTTTCAGGGGTAGTCTGGATATCTGAGCTTCATCTAGTGGTTCAGACAAGTCTCTCTACTTTGGAAAACCATAGAATTTGGACAGTTTCTTTCACAACAAATAGTAACTGTTGTTGTATGGTAAACAGATCTACCCTCTTCAGTGACTGGAGACACTCTGCTCAACTTTGTAGTCTAAGAAGTGGGTACTTAACAGTACATGGCTAACTCTCTTAATAGATACTATAACTCCAGGCCATGTTCTGTCTCTGACCCTTTCTGATTTTTGTTTGAGACAGCATCAGTATTGTGAGTTAACTGTAGTTTAAAGCTGGTTTCTTAATGGTCTTTGCCAATAAAATGCACCTATGTGGGTCTAAATGTTTCATAGCATATAAGATATTGTCATTACTCATTTTTGGTGGACAGTACATGTATATAAACAAAATATGGATGTTCCTTAATTGTGTCCACAATGTCAGTGGTCTCTCTGTAACACACCAGGGTACAATCCAGACTAATGAGCAGTTATGTGATCCCTGTCCTGTAGCTATGGGTGCCTTGTTGAAGTAGCTCCCACTCGAACTGCTCAAACAGCCAGAGAGAGAGAGAGAAAGAGAGAGAGAGAGACTGGCAGGCTGAAGACACGCTTGAGTTATACTTTGGCTCTCACTACCTTTGGTTATATTGCAGGATGACCCCCAACACACCCCCAGTCTCAGTGCTCCCCCAGGAATGTATGTCTTGCATTGCCCAGCCTTCTCCTAGACAGTGCAAAATATTTTAATTCTGTTCTTCCTTGAAGAAAATAATATGCCTTCTTATTAGTTCAAACAGTTATTCAGGCAAGTCAGCTTAACACACTCTGGCTAAATAAATTGGTAACATATTTTTATTAACTGCAAAGAGATTTTGAGTTCAAGCAATGAGGCATAAAAGCTAGAAATGGTTACAAAAACAGTCATTTACTTATACCCTAGTTAACAAACAATGTCAGATTCAAGCAAAATTCTCTCACTTCATGCTTTCAGCAGTCTTGGGCTATGTCTACAGAGCAGCATTATTTTTCAACGATCCATTCCAGAACAGTTATTCTAAAATAGCTTATTTTGAAATAGCACAGCTACACACAAGAACATATTTTGAAATAGCACCCAGCTATTTCAAAATAGCATGTCCGGACACATAGGGGCTATGTCTATACTAGCATTCCTCTTTCGAAAGAGGCATGCACATGAAGGCAATTGAAAGTGCAAATGAGGCCAAGATTTAAATATGTGGCACCTTATTTGCATATTCTTCCAAAAGAGCTTCTTTCGAAAGAAGAACAGTATAGACATGGCTCTTTTGAAAGAACCCTACTTCTTATTTGTTTTCAGGAAAAAGGGTTCTTTTGAAGACGGGGTTTACTTTCAAAAGAGCCATGTCTATGCTGCTTTCCTTCTTTTGAAAGAATATGCAAATGAGGTGCCAGATATGTAAATCTGCACCTCATTTGCATTTTCAATTTCCTTCATTTGCATTCCTCTTTTGAAAGACAATTGTTAGTTTAGATGTAGTCAGGCTGTGTCTACACAACAGTCCTGTTTTGAAAGGGGAATGCAAATGAGGCAAATTGGAAATGCAATTGAAGTGTTGATTTACATAACTCACGCTTCATTTGCATAATCACATTTTTGAAAGAGTCTTTCAAAAGAAAAACAGCAGTGTAGATGGGGTTCTTTTGAAATAAAACCCTGTTTTTGAAAGTACCCTGATTCCTAATTTTTTTCAGGAAGAAGGGTACTTTCAAAAACGGTTTTATTTTAAAAGAAATCGGTCTACACTGCTGTTTTTCTTTTGAAAGACTCTCTTTTGAAAATGTGATAGTGCAACGGAGGCATGAGATATGTAAATTGGTGCTTGATTTGCATTTCTGATTTGTCTTATTTGCATACGCCTTTTGAAAGGGGACTGTAGTGTAGATGCAGCCCTAGTGCCTCTTTCAAAATCATGCTATTGGACGCTATTATGGCTTATTTAGAAATAATGCTGTTCCAGGTCTTAACAGCACCTAATTTGAAAGAGGTGTTATTCCTTTTGCAATGAAGTTTATGAAATTTGAAATAACATGCCCACTATTTTGAATTTATTTCAAAATAGCATGTGTATAGTGTAGATGCAAAGTTATTTCAAAATAATATCTGTTATTCTGAAATAACTTTGCTGAGTAGACGAAGCCTGACTGACTAAACTCTGTAGGTCAGGATATCTACCCCAGAGTCCAATAAATGCTTTCTTTATCACTTCAGGTGCAATGAACACAATGGTCAGGGAAGGTTCATGTGGGCATTTGCCCCACCTTTCGGTAGTTTAATTCCCTCTCTTGAAAAATAATTCAGGCTGGCCACCAGGAGACAGTCTATGTAAAAGGATGTTCCATGCTGGTTTCTTTTCCCCTGTATGACCCTTGTCTTCCTTCTTGACTAATGATTGTTTGCTGCTTAAATGAAACTTATGTAGAGCGCACATTCCTTTGTTTAGGAAAGACTAGTTGGCCTATGTTTGTTGGGCAGGGTTGTGGGGTTTTGAACATGTGTTTATAATCCCATACAAGGAAACTTAATTATGGCAAATTTGATTACAGAAGTCCCCTTGGGACTGTTGCCTGGTGTCCTGGTCCTGAATCTCAGCCCTCTTCCTCTCCATCCTGTCTTGCTGGGCCAGACACTCTGGTCCCCCCAGCCAAGGTACAGAATTGGAGCAACAGCTCCTTCAGCTGAGCAGCACAGATACTGAACCAGCTCAGCTCAGGGAGGGGTCAGCTGTAAGGCTGTTGACAACACCCATGAACATAACCCCAGAGGACCAAAACCCCAAATAAATCCATCTTACTCTATATAAAAGTTTTACACTGAGGAAGCTTGTAAGATCAGTCCCTTTATGAATGAATGAGAGATGTACAGTCGTTGTTCCTTCTACTCCCCTTTACCTCCGGTAACCATTATTTACATTGGATTTGATAATGAATGAAAGTATTTTTATTAAGAATAAAAAGTAGTATTTAAGTGCTTGCAAGCAAAAACAGATGGATCAAAATAAGTTACTAAGCAAAAATAAACAAAACATGACAGCCAATCCTAATACACTAATTAATTAGTTACATGCAAATTCTTACCCTAATAGTTGTCCTAATCATCTCTTTGACACACTAGGCAGCCCCCTAGCTTAGGCCTTGTCTTTCTCCTTGTTCAGTCTTAGGGTACATCTACACTTACTGGAAGATCAGCGTGGTGGCAGCAAATCGTGGGGTTTGATTTAGTATGCCTAATGAGGCTGTGCTGAATTGAACCATTAGGGCTCCACAGTTGACCCTGGTACTCATTGCTGTTGCACTGGAGTAAGGGAAGCCAACAAGAGAGTTTCTCTTGTTGATCTCCCAGTGTGGGGATGACAATAAAAGACAAAAAATGATTTCAGGTACACTGACTGCAGCCATGCAATTCATGCAGCTTAAGTTGTGTATATCAAGTCAATTGTTTGCAGAGGTGTAGACCAGTCCTTAGATATTTCCAGCTGGCATGTTATGTGGTAAGTGGGAATCTCCTGGCATCCGGCAATTACCCCTGTTGTCTGGTTTTCCACCTTTATATTCCTTGTGCCTGAGGCAAGAATTCTTTGTGTTCAGTTCAAACTTTTCTCCCCTAGAGTGGAAAAGTAAAAGATCCAAAATGGCTCTCAGAATCCAGTTACCTACAGAAAAATCCAAAATGTTCACTGGGCCATTAATTTCTCAAGCACCACTAATGGGTCTCACTCAAATTGTAGATTTATAAACAGATTCACAATTCATATTTTAAGTTTGCATACAAGAATGGTACATGTGAAGAAAGAGAATATACACATTCATCAGATTATAATTTTAAAAATGTTACATTATGCATTTTGCCTAAAGTGACTTCGAGCTATGCATATTCATATTTATAAATCAATTTTCATAAAGCTTAGGGGGCTCCCGTGATATTAATTTTACATGCAGTGTTGCCACGCATTTTTTCAGAACAATACTGTCCAGCAAATTATCAGTTTTCAAATGATAACTTCCAAGAATACCATGTGCAAAAGTTATTGAGTAGTCTGTAGATTATGAACACAGGTGTATGTTTTCTTTATTGGTCTTTTGGACTTCTTTGGAAAGCTTGTGGTAAATAGGATTCTTTGAAGAGATTTTACAAACAGCTCGTGTCTGTGAGGGTGAAATACATTGCACTCAGCAGGAAGTCTGATCTTTTTTTGTTTGTTTGAGGGGGTCTTGCTACATGTAAAGCATAAGTTACAACATCTTCTAGAGTATTGCTTTTCTTGCTTTGAGTCTTTCTGTGTGTATGGGATTCATAGACTCATAGAACACTAGAACTGGAAGGGACATCAAGAGGTCTTTGAGTACAGTTCCCTGCCCTCTTGACAGGACCAAACACTACCTAGACCATCCCTAATAGGCGACTATGTAACCTGCTCTTAAATATCTCCAGCATAGGAGATTCCACAACCTCCCTATGTAACTTATTCCAGTGTTTAACCACCCTGACATTTAGGAAGTTTTCCTAATGTCTAATCTAAACCTCCCTTGCTGCAGTTTAACCCCAGTGCTCCTTGTCCTATCCTCAGAGGCCAAGGAAAACAATTTTTCTCCTTCCTCCTTGTAACCCTCTCTGAGGCACTTGAAAACCACTATCATGTCCCCTCTAAGTCTTTGCTTTTCTAAACTAAACAAGACCAGTTCTTTCAGTCTTTCCGCATAGTTCATGTTCTCTAGACCTTTAATTGTTCTTGTTGCTCATCTCTGGACCATCTCCAATTTTTCAACATCTTTCTTGAAATTTGGTGCCCAGACCTATACAATTGAGGCCTAATGAGCACTGAGTAGAGCAGAAGAATGACTTGTCGTGTCTTGCTTGCAACACTCTTGTTAATGCATCCCAGAATCACATTTGCTTTTTTTGCAACAGCATCAAACTGTTGACTCATATTTAGCTTGTGGTCCACTGTAACCCCTACATCCCTTTCTGAAGTACTCCTTCCTAGACATTTGCTTCCCATTCTGTATATATGAAGCTGATTGTTTCTTCCTAAGTGGAGTACTTTGCATTTGTCCTTATTAAACTTCATCCTGTTTATCTCAGACCATTTCTCCAGTTTGTCCAGATAATTTAGAATTATGAGCCTATCCTTCAAAGCATTTGCAATCCCTCCCAGCTTGGTATCACCTGAGGACTTGATAAGCATTCTTTCTATGCCAATATCTAAATCATTGATGAAGATATTGAATAGAACTGGTCCCAAAACAGAACCCCACTTGTTATGTCCTTCTAGCATGACTCTGAACCATTAATAACTACTCTTTGAGAATGGTTGTCCAGCCAGTTATGCACCCACCTTATAGTGGCCCCATCTAAGTTGTATTTGCTTTGTTCATTGATAAGAAGATCATGCGAGACCGTGTCAAATGCCTTACTAAAGTCTATCACCTCTGCTGCCTCTCCCTTATCCACGAGGCTTGTTTTCCTGTCAAAAAAACAAACAAACCAAAACCATCAGATTGATCTGCCATGATTTGTTCTTTACAAGTCCACGGTGGCTGTTACCAGTCCCCTTATTTTCTTCCAGATGTTTACAGATGAATTCCTTAATTATTTGCCCCGTTATCTTTCCCAACACAGAAGTTAAATTGACTGGTCTGTACTTTCCTGGGTCGTTTTTTTCCTTTTTTATAGATGAGCACTTTTTTTTTGTGACGTCTCCAAATTTCCACTTTTTATATGACTCCTTTTTGATTTTGAGCTCATGCAAGATCTCCTGGCTAAGCCAAGGCAGACTTTTACTATGCTTTGTATCTTTCCTAAGCAGTGGTATAGCTTGCTTTTGGGCCCTTAATAATGTCCCTTTGAAAAACTGCCAACTCTCTTCAGTTGTTTTTTTCTCTTAATCTTGCTTCCCATGGGACCCTACCTACCAGCTCTCTGAGTTGACCCAAATTTGCTTTCCTGAAATCCATTGTCTCTATTTTGCTGTTCTTCCTTTCACTATTTCTTAGAATCATGAACTCTGTGATTTCATGGTCACTTTCTCCCAAGCTGCCTTCTACTTTCAAATTCCTCCTTATTTATTAAAAACAAATCTAGAACTGCTTCCCCCCAGTAGCTTTTTCTACCTTCTAAAATAAAAAATTGTCATCCATGAAGTCCAAGAACTTTCTGGATAGTCTGTGTCTCACTGTGTTAGTTTCTCAATATATGTCTGGATAGTTGAAGTCCCCCATCACCACCAAATCCTGTGTTTTGGATAATTTTGTTAATTGTTTAGAAAAAGCCTCATCCACCTCTTCTGCCTGGCTAGGTGATCGGTAGTAGACCCCTATCATGACATCACCCTTGTTTTTTACTCCCCAAGAAAGTCCACAGATACTATTGGATAGTAATGGTATAAATTAAATGGGGGCATTTGCTTCCTCATTGCTTCTTGCTTACTCCATGTTTCCTGGCTGTAAAAGTGAAAGTGTTTTATTTCCTGCTCACCACTCAACTTCATATTTCATTTCATGGTCTCTGTTCCAAATCGGAGCATAATAGACTGGCAGTTGTGTGCTGGAGAGTGTTCTCTGGGCTGATGGCCTGCCACTAAATCAGTCCTGCAGAGATTACTTATCCCCGAAGCTCATAAAAATATTTCAGAAGTGCAGTTTTTATTTGCCTTTAAATTGGACTGGATTGCGTCAGAGAACAGTTATTTCCAAAAGATTTCCCTGGGGCAGAAACCCCTCTCCTGCAATATCTTCATACACTCTGTTTCGCTGCCTGTTCTGACCAATGTGGTATATTGGTTAGTATATTCAGTGGGTTAGATGCTCGGCAGCACCACAGCTCTCGTGCATACAAATGATGGAGGAGGAACTTAGGGGAAGATGACTTGAAGGCCCCTCCCAAAACACTCTCCCAAGCCTCAGGGCAGCTGCATGCAGGGACAGAGACCCTAACGTCATTTACAAGTAGCTTTAAATTTGCTCTATAGTCTGCCTGTAAAAGTCCCTGAAGGCTGTTCTGCCACTTAGGGATTGCTGGATTGCTGGATTGCTGGTATAGTCAGGCCCCTCCTGCCTGTGGCATGCCGCTTGTGTGGGTGCATGAGGTAATATCAAACTTGTCGTATCAGCTCTGCACTGGCAGAAGAGCCCTCTGAATGCTTCAGGCTGAGGCAAGATTTTTTTTGTAGGAATCGCATTCTTTTATTACCTCCCTCATGTAAACATAAGGCCTAGTCGTTCCTAGCTCCTCCAAGTTTGCAGAAACACATGAGCTCAAGAAACATACTTTCTGCTACGCTCGTTGGCATAGAAATATGGTCATATTTTTCAAAAGCACCCAAGTGACATAGGTAGTTAGATGCCCAAGTTGCTTTTCAAATGACATTTAGGGTCCTAATTGACTTATGCGCTTCTGATAATTTTATCCTGGCAGATTAATAGCTATCAAATAGCGTAGCTTTCCAACACTGGGCAAAATTGCAATGCAAATTAATGTAAATACTGTTATTAATTTGCGGTCATGGATCAGGACCACTTTGTGCTGAGTGTTGCACGCATTACAAAATGAGTCTCAACCCCATAGAATTTACAGTCGAAGTCAGAATTGTGTCCTAAGGGGGATGCCAGAGCTCACACTTTGATGGGTAGTTTCACAATATGTGGTGCTTTTGCAGGAGATGAAGCTTCAAAAAAGGCTGCTATTATTACATGCAACACTGAGCTTCCATTTTTTTAAAAGTCTTTTTTCTAGTCTTCACGATTGTGGAGGAAAGCTTGAAAACATCATCCGTAATTGGTCAAACACCAGCTGGTAAATAAAAAGAGCCCTGGATTTATTACTTCACAAATCTCACAATTTTAAGCCAGCCTCCTAACTTTTATGAGTCGTCATAACTCAACTTGACTGAGGAATTTTGAATGCTTTGTTGTTGGCAATGGTATGGTCAGTGCAAATCAGGGCCGATGGGTGAGACAATCTGCTCGACTTTGTGGCTGACACTAATATGCAGGGATTTCTGTTTCCTTTCAGTCCAGCCCCAGACTTGCAGAACCTCTAGTCCCACGCTAATGTATATCCCTGTAGGAACATAATTTCCTTTCTTCAGTTTCACTTCTTATGCTATTCCCCAAACAACACTTTGTGCTTTCTCTGCTTCTCATAATTTCTAATCCATTTGAGTTAGGCAACTAGTATATCAATTAATTTTATACTCACAGCTATTTGCTTTCTCTTCTCTTCAGTTAGTTTTAAAATGGCTGCTTGCTGTGCTGCACTAAGAGTAATTCCTGTTTCTGATGTTGAGGCAAATAAGATGCATTTTCAGATTCATTTACATAAAACTTTATGCTCTGAAATTGTCACACTTTTTTAGTACATTAAACTTGTCTAATTGCTAGTCTCTAAAGTGTACAGGTTGAACCTCTGTAGTCTAGCACCCTCAGGACCTGACTGGTGTCGAACAAGAGACTTTGCCAACCCGCAGGAGGTCAGTATTGTCTAGCACATTACCAACATTTGCACGGCTTACTGGGCTCTTAGAAGACATTTAGGGGTAAATTACAGATAAATAATAGCATAGAACACTGAGATTCAGGACTGGTGACTGTAAACAAATACTTCTCTGGAGGCTCTATTGTTTTTCTGTTTTCTTTCTTGTTCCAGAATATTGCCACTAAAGTTGAATGCATTTGCTACAGATTTTATTGCCTGTCTGATTACATCTTGGAAAAAAATTCTACTGAATAGGAAAATTAAAATGATTTAAAAAGGAAACAGGGTGTGTGGGACTGGGATTTATGGATCTGAATTCAGTTCTCAGTTCTGCCACAGTGCGTGTAATTTTTTTAAGCAGGTCTCTCTATCCCTTGGTGGGTTAGTTCATCACTTGTAAAATAGAGAGGTGGAGAGAAAATCATCTTGGTGGTCACTCGAAAACAAGTAGGTTAACGTCTTCATGTCACCATTCTATTCTTGAGTCTGTTCATGGCTGATGAGCCTGATTCTTGAGCCGTAGGTCTAATCACAGAAGGGGCAGATGTTGGGAGCTGTTGGAGGGGCAATGGGCAGTTTTTGCCACTCTTTCTCCTTCTCCACCTGTCTTCATCTGCATTGTGTTGGGACCTCTCAAATTGTGCCATGCTCCCGTGGATTACTGCTCATCACTGGGAACATTCCTGGGCAAGATTTTCCAAAGTGTCAGCACCAGTGCTGACATTTTTCATGTGTGCCTTCAGCATGTCCTTTTTTCACTTCTGCTGCCCCAGCACCCAATGCTCCTCTGTTCTTCCGTCAGCTCTGAAAACAGAATCTGTTGTGGGAGGTGCTGATCAAACATCTGAACCACACGACAAGTCCAACCAAATTGCTGGAGAATGATCATGGCTGCAGCGCTAGTCATGTTCAACTCTTCCACGGTGCTAGTGCTCATGCGCCTATCCTCCCAAGATATATTTATGGTTTTCCAGAGGCAGCATTAATGATATTGTTCAAATGCCTTCAAATCATGCTTGTATGTTCAGGTTTCACGTGCATACAGTAGCATAGTCTGTTTTGTCCATTTAGACTGCAAGCTCTTAGGGACTGGGACACTCTCTCTTACTATGTTTGTTTATCTTCTAGGAAAATGAGACCCTGTTCTAGGCTGGAGCTGCTAAAGGATTTCCTAGTGCAAATCAATTCAATATGAACAGATTAAGTAAGTATTGAGCTGAAATCCCCTTCTGATTCTAATTAATGACCATCTTTGAGATCCATTGCAGAGAATGTGTAATTTCTGTCTACTATATGTAGACACTTATTTATTGTATTTGTAGAGATGGGTGAATATTGTGCAAAATTATTCATGAACACTTGGTCATATGTCTAAATTCATTGTCTTTACATACGTACATGACTACATGGATAGTAACAGAGGGGTAGCTTTGTTAGTCTGGATCTGCAAAAGCAACAAGGGGTCCTGTGGCACCTTATAGACTAACAGAAATGTATGAGCATGAGCTTTCGTGGGCAAAGCCCCACTTTGTCAGATGCAGGCAGTGGAAATTTGCAGAGGCAGGTATAAATAGGCAGGCCAGAGCAAGGCTGGAGATAATGAGGTTAACTCAGTCAGGGAGGGTGAGGCCTACAATCAGCAGTTGATCTGGAGGTGTGAACACCAAGAGACGAGAAACTGCGTTTGTATTTAGCCAGCCATTCACAGTCTTTGTTTAATCCTGAGCTGAGGGTGTAAAAATGGATAGTGTAATACTTGAAAGCCTTAATATGACTGTAAGGCTATTTTCTTGAAGTTGTGATAAAAGAAGATAGAATGAGGCAGAGGTTTAAAAGGGAAAATAAGCAGTGTCTTTTAAAAGACAAGCCTATTTTCAACTGTCTTGAAAAAACTGAATTGTACACCTGTGACACCTTGTTCTTCCATGTTATGTGATATATGTCATTGAAAGTCAGCCTTTGTGAAATATCATTTGAAAACTCATAATCTGCTGAGGATCATTATCTTGTTGAAATGTAGGTAAGAATGCTGCATGTCAAATCATGATTTTATGTGCTTACAACTGTAACACACTCAGAAAATTTTCTCAAAGAAAAAGGCACATGTGCACACCAACAAGGTGCTGAAAGGTAAAGATCTGCTAATTGGAGTCTGATCAGACTTTACATAGCTTTTCAGCCAGGCAATATTTTTCTTGTTTTGGGATCATTTGCTTTTTTAGTTCAGTTCAGTTTTACTTTCTCTTGGTTGCTGTTGTAAAGTTGTGCTTTAGAATGTCCTGAAAAGGAGTCATGAGGTCAGACAGCTTGTTACATTAACAGAAATGTTTACTTGCATATATTATTCAAATGGAGCATACAAATATGCTAGTTTAAGTCCTAGAAGTCCAGATATTTCTGTTCAACTGAAATTTAAGCACATGATTGAGGGCACAGGATTAATATATCTTAAGCCTACAGAGATCGACCCCATCCTCTGCCCAGATCAGGGTTGTGGCACCCTATGGAGATGTTAGTTTTAATTCCATTGTTAAGGTTGCAGTCAGGTTTTCATTAGAAGCCTGATTTTGATGGACCTCCTGAAGGGCTTGTAGGTAAGTTGACCAAATGTTCTAAAGAACATCAGGACAGTCGTGCTTATTCGTGGCTTTGTCTTCCATAGGCACCTAAGTACTGCCCCCCATTACCCTCCTATCCTGATTTTTCACACTTACTGTCTGTTCACCCTACCCACGAATACATTTACTTGATGGGCTGGAAAATTGATTTAGTTTTACGTCAAAAGAATTAGCTTGCAATAGCTTTCTTAGTGCAAAACACTAATGGAGACAAGCCACAAGTAGTATTTATTTCAGTCTAGTTAGCTAGGATAATCTGTGTGGCTATGGTCACACTAGAGCATGTTTTCCCAAACTAGGACCATGAAGAAATTCTCGGGGGGGGAAAGAAGGGGGGGCGCGTGAGGCAACCCAGCCTGCCCCCATATCAGTCCCCCTTCCCGAAGAAAGAGCCAAACTTTGCTTCCCGCTCTCAGCACTTGCCATTTTAAGTGGGTGACCCAGCACAGCTGCTATAAAAAGCAGACAACTGGTGAAGACCCACGTAGAGCTAGCTGCCTTCTGCAAAGGTGAGTGCGTGTGGATTGCTGGGGGGAGGAGGAAGAGAATGGGGTTAGAAGAGGGGCTGTGGGTGCCTGGATTTTTGTGAGGGGAGGGACTTGGGCAGTCGGCTTGTGCTCCTTGGGTGGCCAGCTGGTTTGTGGAACTCACAGGGGTCAGGCAGCTCAGGCTGGCGGCTGGCCCAAGCAGCACAGGGCTTGGGCAGCTTGGGCTTGTTGACAGGTGGCTGACCCCAGCAGTGCAGGACTCAGGCAGGTGGGCAGACAGGCGGCTGGCCCCAGCAGCATGGGGCTTGGGCAGGTGGCCTGTGGCTTCTGGGTGGGCGGCTGGTCCCAGCAGCATGGGCTCGGGCAGCCAGTGGACAGGCAGGTGGCTGGCGAGTGGCTGGCCCTGGCAGTGCAGGGCTCAGGCAGGCAGCTCTAGTAACACAGGTCTCGGGCGGGAGGGCAGCTGGTGTGGACAGCTCTGGCAGCTGGCACGGGGCTTAGGCAGCTGGGGCTGAACCAGGCACCCTCAAGGGGCCAAGAAAAACTATTGGTGTTTATTTTTAATTTTAAATAACATTTTTATATCAAGTTTTTGTGTTTATTGTAAATTACAAACTAAATTTTTTGTTCAAAGGGGGGTTGGATGATGGTAAAGAAGAGGTGGAGGGTAAGGATTTCTCAAAAATCAAAAGTGGGGCATGATGCCAAAAAGTTTGGGAACCGCTGCACTAGAGGGTATTGTCAACAAAACAGGATTTTGTTGACAAACCTCGTGGAGTGTTTATACACAAAATAGGCTTTGTGGACAGTGTGTTGACAAAGCTCCCAGGCATAATGCTGCTGTTGACAGACTTCTGTCCACAAAAGAGTGGTGTAAATGCCCACCCCCACGAGGGCCTCTCTCAACAGAGCAGTCCCCCATGGCAGCCAGCTAGCTGGAGATGGGATGCTGTCTGTCCACATGATGTACAGCTCTAAGACTAGTTCATCCTGCAGCCTTTAAAGCTGCAGTGAGGCCAGGAAACCCTGTGACAAGAAACAGAGGCTGTGAAGCAGCAGCATGCTGTCTGCTCCCACAGCACGCCTCCCGGCCACAAGGAGCCATGTCAGAAGCACAGGCATCCTGTGACCCTCCACGGCTCTCGGAGGGTGGGGGTGGGGTGGTCACAGGGCTCCCAGGATCCAGCCATGGGTAGCAAGAGCTGGGCACCCTCCTGGACCAGGCCAGAGCTGGAGAACCTGCTGAACCTGTGGGTGGAGGAGGAGGTGCTCCTGGATTGTGCAGCTAAGAGATGCAAAGCCCCTGGGTATGCCCACCTTGCTGCCGCTCTGGCTGACTGAGGCCACTCCGCCAAAATCCTCGAGCAGCTGTGGGCAAAGGTCAAGGAGCTGCAGCAAGGCTATGCGTATGCCTGGGATGCACACTGCAGGTCAGAGACAGGGACAGCCACCTACCCCTACTGTAGAGAACTGCACCAGCTCCTGGAGGAAGAGGATAGTGCAGAGTGCCCTGCGCCCATCAACAGCATGGAGGAGGCCATCCAGCCACAGGAGCTGGAGCAGCCAAGATCAGGGACGGGGCACACTCGGACTCAGACACGGATGACTCCGACCATGGGGCCCTCACCATTGCCTTAGAGTCAGGCACCTTCACTGGGGCAACATCTCAAACGAATGGTGAGTACCTCATGAGGCACACCACCTGGGGCATAGGGGGTAGGCTCGCCTGGGGCATGTCAGATGTTAACCAGCATGGTCCGGGCTGGGCCCCAAGATGTGGGGCCAGTAAGTGAGTGTATGCACCTGACAGCAAGTTCCATAGAGCCCCAGCAGGAAGTCCCTGGTACAGCCAGCTGCACTGGCAACAGGACCCCAGGGGTGAGGTAGAGGCCACTGCTCACTGTTGACAAGGGGCAGGATCATGACTTACCATCTCTACCCTTCCTCTTCCATATAGCTTCACCCTCAGAGGGCCATGCCAGCACTGTAACATCACCTGGGCCTGCCAGTCCTGGGCCAGCACCCACTGCAGCTGGCATGCCACCACCACAGGGCAGGTATGGTGAGCCATAGAGAAAGAGGCACTCCACCTCTATGCGGCCACCCTGATATGCCAAAACAAGCTCCAAGAGCAGATGTTAGGCTTGAGGGAGTGATCTCTGCAGCAGCATGAGCTGTTCCTGGAGTGGCACAAGCGGGCATGTGAGGAGGCAGCGAAGTCTCCCCTTTAAATGCCAAAGGCACACTCGACTTGGAGACGTGCCTGGTTTAGGTACCCGTTAAAGAGCTCTTTGCTCAGGTCCAGGTGGCCAGTGTTTGGCCACATCAGTCATGGCAGGCAGGGGTATGCCACATCCCCCACTGTGCACAGGGGCATGTTGATGTCCCCTATGGCCATGTTATCTTGGGGGACAAAAGTACCCACCTCCATCTGCCGGGTTAGGCCAGAGTTCCAGAATACTTTCCCATCATGTGCTCGGCCTGACCACTCGATGGAGATATTGGTGAATCGCCCATGGCGGCCTACCAGGGTCTGCAGGATGACTGAGTGGTAAGCCTTGCGGTTTAGGTACCGGCCTGCACTGTGGTCTGGGTCACAGATTGGGATGTGGGTCCAGTCTATTGCACCAAAACAGTTTGGGAACTCCAAGGCATTCAAACTGGCCACCACTACATCTCAACTGCTAAATAGAATGAATCTCCTTAGCAGTATCCTGTTGATAGCCATCACGACCTGGATGGAGGGGGGAGACCAAACACACACAAGGGGCTGTATGAGGCAGACTTTGGTCCCCAGCAGGTTCCCCTGCCCCCTCCCAGTCTCTCCCAAGGCTTCCCCCATGCTGTCCCCTACAGCGGCAGGCCTTTGAGAGGGTGGGATGACATTCCTCTCCCATCCAGGGAAGGACCCCATCCTTTCCTGTCCCGTGGGCTGAGATTGTAGCCCAAGGGTGGCTTACCTGCATAAGGATGACCCCAGTGGAGCACTTCCCCATCTTGAATTGGTTCCCAATAGAGTAGTAACTGTCTGCAGTGGCTAGCTTCCACAATGCAATTGCCACACGTTTCTCGACAAGGATGACCGGCTGCATATGGGCACCCTGTTTCTGTAGTGTGGGTGCCAGCCAGGTGCAGAGCTCCGGGAGGCTCTCCCTTTTCACCTGGAAGTTCTGGGTCCGTTGTTGATTGTCCCACTCTCCCAGTACTACGTGGTCCCACCAGTCTGCACTGGTGTTGAATCGCCAGACCCGCCTTGGCATCTGGGCAGGGTGAGAGCAGAAGGGGCACTGGGGCAGCAGGGGCATCCTCATTGTTGTCTGAGTCTGGTGGGGGAGGAGAGTCAGCTGTAAGGTGAGCAGCAGCTGGCTGATGAGAGGCCAGTCCATGGCTCCCTTAGGCTGGTGGGTTTCTCAAGGACAGGGTGTATTCCCTGCTGCAGGCTGCCTGTGCCTTGCACAGGTAAGCTGGGCTCAGAATGGCCAGACACTGGCCAGAGGGGAGGAGGGTTTTTAAGGGCATGCCTGGCCAGAGCCCCTGGAAGGGCTTGCCGGCTGTATGACCCTGTTTGATTGGTGTGGGAGCCCTGTTCTGCTGACAGAATGGCCTGGTGTCTGGCCACTCTCTATTGACAGAACGGCTCAACACAGCGGCCCGCTTGTGTGTGTAAACGCAATCTATCGACAGAGGTGATGTGGGGAAATCGCTCCCACCGGTGACTTTTGTTGATAGATAGCTGCAGTGTAACCATAGCCTGCGTGGGGTACAATGATCATCTTGTCAGTTTGTTTTTTACACTGAAACAAACACTACCCATCTCCCCTAGGATTTAGTATCCAGAGAGCTATCTCTGTACAAACACACCTTTTCTTCAGTAAAGACATGATGATGATCATTGTCCCTCTTTCTAAAGAACGGACAGTGTTACCCTTGCATTACTTAAATATGGTTAAGTGTACTGTCAAGCAGCGACCTTCACTACAACTAAACAATTTATTTCCCCTGTCATAAAGAGAGGACTTAAATTCCAATGCTTTCAGCACACTTTTGAAGCGGCGCTAAGTTCATTTTAAAGTTTAAAAAACCCACCTCCTCCCCAGGCTCAAACTTGCCCCCTTTGATAGATGGAGCATGGAGTCACAGACAGCATCTATGATTGGCCCATTAGTCACAGTGAGTCAGTGCTGGAGCTGGGCTTACCACCAAAATCTTCAGGTGACCAGTCCTGTGCTAGGAGCAGAAGACTGTGTTTCCCCCCGGGTGACATAGCAGGTTCAGCAGGTTCAAAACTAATAATGTTTTTCTTCACACAGCGCACAGTCGACCTGCGGAACTCCTTGCCAGAGGACGCTGTGAAAGCCAGGACTCTAACAGAGTTTAAAAAAGAGCTCGATAAATATGTGGAGGTTAGGTCCATAGATGGCTATAGCAAGGGGTAAGGTATGGTGCCTAGACTTTTGTCAAAGGCGGGAGATGGATGGCAGGAGACAAATCGCTTGATCATTGTCTTCGGTTCACCTCCTCTGGGGCACCTGGCACTGGCTACTGTCGGCACACAGGATACTGGGCTAGATGGACCTTTGGTCTGACCCAGTATGGCCGTTCTTATGTTCTTATGACACTATGCAGTGTTTTTTAAGGCTGGCTAGGTGTTTTGTGGCCACGCAACATCATGGTCTGACCATCTTTGCGATCTCTTGCTGCTACATTGATCCCTGCAAACTCATAACTCAAATGTGGGTTCTGAGCAATTTTCTCTGTTAAAACACTTGAATGAATAAATGATGCTGTGGACTTAACGGCAAGGAAAGAAATGGCTCTGATGGAACTGTAATTCTAGCGAGACTACGTTTCCAGCATTGTCTTTGATTTTTATGGATTATTTAAATGAAGTCAGTCCGATCACAATGGCTCATAACGTTTTCATTTTGTATAACAGCATTTACTTTGATCTTCCTATTACTGTACTCGGCAAGCTCTTATGATATTTACCCGACAGTATCTTTCTCTAATGTACAGGCAAATGAGGATTATAAGCCTTTAATTCTTTCCCATTTCGTCTGGAAACTAAGATGAAATTCAAGCCTTGCAGTGCTTTGACTCTTTTATTTGTTTCCATTCCACACGCTCCCCTTCCCCAGTCCACCGACAGGGCAAGATTCTCTCATCCTGTGTGTTTTCCTCTTGTCCTGCAGGCACCATTTTTGAGCTGTTCTCACAGGAGAAAGTGACCAGGAAAATCATGAGTGTGATCAAGCCGGGCCACTCAGAGAGCCAAATTGTGTCATAAGAATCTAAGGGCACCTCTGCAAAGGACTGGCGAAGAAGCGAGAAGGGAAAGATTTACAAAGTTTAGGCGATGCAGTTACTTGACATGCATGGTGGATTGTTTCATTAAAAATACACCTCAGATCAATACAGGAAGCTCAGATTTGCCTTTTCTGGGGAAGAGATTTTTAGAGAGAACTAGTGACAGCTGCATTTATCAAGAGTTGGAGCCATTACTGTATTTCCCTCAACTGCTCTGGAGCTAACACATGCAGCAACCAGGCCCCTGCTTCCCTATGTGTAGTCCTAGAGGACCTAGCCCACTGCTTCCCTAGTGTCTGGTGAAGCTAAATGATGTTTGATTCCTTCTCCCTTTTGTGCCCACAACAATACCCATTGCTTTCATTCCCTGTTTGGGGTTGGAATTTCAGATTGCTAGCTCTCAAACTGGGGATTTTTTTCTGTCAGCTGCTAGAAATTCCAGCAAGTTTTTTGGTACCATTTAAAGAACTAACCAATAATTATAGTCTTACCTGTTGATAGGGGCAACAGAATCCATTCTAGTGAAGAGCAGTAGCCTAGATAAAGGTGAATGCCAGAGAAGGAGTATAGATAATTTAGGCCAAAGAGCAGAAAGAAAAGATTCTCTGATTTCTCCCCACCCAAGACTTCCTGAAAGTACTGATAGAATTTAAAATGCAGCTGTGAAATTTCAGACATTAAAATTGTGCTGTAAGTTAGTTCTTTCCCCCTGAGTAGGATAGAAATAGCTCCCAGAGAATAAAACCTTTTTTATTAATTTTTTTCAGTAAAAAAGTGGTTGGCTAGCACATGGGAAGAACATGACTGTTTAAAAAAAAATGAAAATAGAAAAGGAGCGTGCATGAATGTGCGAGTGGTGTGGGATTGTCCCATTAGAATACAAAGGCTATGTCTATACTTGCCCCATACTTTGAAGGGGGCGTGGTAATCAGAGTGATGGGAGATTACTAATGAAGTGCTGTGTTGAATACTCCGTACTTCATTAGGCTAATTCTCCCCACGGCAACTTCGAAGTGTCAAACTTCAAAGTGCCAGTATGTGTGTAGCCATGGGCACTTGGAAGCGCCCGTGCTACTTTGAAGTGGCTTTACTCCCCAAAATTTTGAGGACTAAAGGGACTTTGAAGTAGCACAGACACTTCAAAGTGCTCGCAGCTACACACAGCAACACTTTGAGGTTTGACACTTTGAAGTTGCTGTGTGGGAGAATTACTAATGAAATGTTGCAATGAATATGCAGCACTTTATTAGGCTAACCTCCCATCACCCTGATTACCATGCCCTATGAAGTTGGGGGCAAGTATAGACATAGCCAAAGAGACCAATAAGGCTCGAGACAATGGAGCAGCATGCAGAGAGCTGGTACCAAACAGCCAGATTCACAAGAAAGGGAAAGGCATCAGTGAGGAAGATCCACAAGCACCTGCCTAATTTGTGGTTTCAAATGGCAGATAAAATCTCTGGAGGGACAAAATGACCAAGGGGAACGATGTGACTCTTGGAGTCGTGCAGTTAGAACGTCCCCTCCAATGCAGAAATGAGAGATGAACAGACAGTCTGAGAAATGCTATGTGGCTCACCTTGAGGAGATCCCAGGAAATGTGTTTTCAGGTGGGAGGAATTTGGAAGCTATTGAATGGAAAGAACAACATTTTCTCAGGTTCTGTGGGGAATTCCACATGGTTGTAAATAGTCCCCATGCCACTGCTGTGGCCTATCATCTCTCCTTGGACATGGCTTCACCTGAAGAGATATTGGAGGACTTTCTCCCTACCCAGACATGAAAGAGCTTAATCTGCTAAAATAAAACAGGGGCTAGCTTGTCTTTCTCTCAGAAATAAGTTCTGAACTGAATAATCAGTTCTCAGTATTGTACTGAAGTTGACCTGATTGATGCAGTGATGGATTTGCTGTTTCTTAGGTAAATGATTTTTGTTGTGAGGTTGTAACAGTCAGAAGCCTGCCCAGTGGGGTGTGGACAGTGGATGCTATTTTCTGTTGATGCACAGGGCCTTGAAGGCACAGGGCCCAAAGCAAGTGCCTCGCTCGCCTTACCTGAAGGCCGGGCCTGGTAACAGTTTCAAGCTGTTGAAATGGGAATAAGAAACATGCAGAAAAATTTGATTACCCTGCCAAAGACAGCTGGGCCTTGTTCCCTCCTCACCCTCTACTGCTAAAAAGAGGGAATTAATGGAGTGTTGTGATAATTCACTTTGCTTCCAGTGCCGAGGATGTTGCCTTTGGGACTGTGCAGCACTTTTGGCTCCTGAGTGGGTCTGGGAGTGGGGAACAGACCAGGGACCCATTCTTGTACTGCTTTGTTACTAGATCTCCAGGTCAGTCATATGTTTTCATTTTGATATCAGTGTTGAACATTCTAAGTTTCAAGGGTTCTTTTGGTCCAATGTATGATTTTTTTCAACCTGTTATGATGAAGTCTTGAGAAATGCCACTGTATGCAATAGTATTACAGTGTTGCATTTCAGTGCCTAGTACAGGTGCTGGAGTCTGTTTTGGTGCATGGCTTCCACTGCTTGGAGGTGGAGGGGTGCTTCCCTTCTGCCATATGCTTGAGAATATTCTAAGCCCAGCAAAAGGGTTGCACCCTGGGTAAACAATGATTTGGGAACTCATTATCTCTTTTGTAAAACTCATTTTCCAACCTACTGATTAAGCTTATGAGAGCATAGTTTCAATATGCCTCCTGCTCTGTTTTTAATTCCCTGGCTTGACAGTAAAGAAAATTCTAACCAGCTGTTAAGACAGTTTATATTACTCTTTTGTCTGGGTGGTGCATTGATCCAGCTGAATATGCCTTCTGGCAAAATGAGTTTGTCTAAAACCCAGATTGAAGAGAGGAGGTGTAAAGGTAGATAGAGCTTTCCTCTCCCTGGGGACCTTTCTGTTGCTCGTTTTTGAGATGGAGTATAACCTAGACGTGTAACTAAAGGTCAAGCCTCTTGCATTGGAGTTTGGGCTTGATAAGCTATTTCCCGACTGATTGTACCCTGGAGGGTGTTCAGATATTTATGAATGTGAACTACCCAAATAAGAGTGTTTTAGTAACTAAACAAATGACCAACTCCCAAGACCCTCATTCAGTTTTCATTCTGTGGGTTGCAATTTGAGCAAATAGTGAAGACAAGGGGTATTGTGCTGATGGGAAAATTTTACCAGTTAGATCAATGTAAATATTCGTACAATTCCTTTTATGAACCCATGTACTAGAATAAGAGAGTTCTTCTCCAGTTGAGTTTAAGCCCTTTTTTAGATGCTGGAGACATAAGCTGTATTAGAAGAGAGCCCTTTCAGAAGAGCGTTCATACAGAGAGTCATATATTATAATTGTAGGGTATGTGAAAGCGTTGTCTTATGCAAGCATATCTTTCCCATGCAGACAAACCAGTGCAAACCACAACTGCATGATCTAGTCTATTCAGTTCTTACAACACACTTCACTGTAGCTTCTGGGACTATGAATGAGGATTGACTGTCCGAATAAAAACTCAGTAAACACCTTAGGGTTTGTTCCCCAAATAATGGAAAATGCGAGCATATGTCTTTTTGATACAAGCAAAACTACCCGTACTTTTCAACCACGTAATTATTGCTTCACTCACCCTACCTTCTAAAAACTAACAGATTCACAATCAGATCAATGAGATAATCTTTCAGCAGCTTAACACTAAACTCCCGAAAAGGTGAAATCAGAAAACCACTTAGGGCCATCATAAAAAGGCTCTTTTGCTCTTTCTCTGAAATACAAGATTGATTGTTCAGCACCCACAGGTGTGTAGGGAACAATCTGAATGGGAGAATCTGTTCATTCCTCTAAGTATTTAATGGGTTGCTTATTTCTTCTTGCCAAAGTGAGACTGGTGAGGCCTGTGCTTTGTTAAAGTAGCTAATGGCAGAAGCAGGCCTGGGGGTGGGGAGCGGAGGAGGAGAGCCCTACTGTTAAGCAACAGAAAACTAGCTTAGTGTCCGTTTCAGACTTAAAAGGCCCTCTCTACCTAACTCCCTGAAATTTTTACAGATCTCAATGGTGGAAGAAAAGTGCAGTGAGTTAATGAAAGATATAAATATAACACAATTAACAGGGAGAGCATGCAGGGCAGCGGTTGGGAATCCTCCCTCCTAGAAAACAGGACTCATGCTTGTTAATAACTGAAAGATGGATTGTTTAGGGTTAACCTCATTTCAGCAATGGGAGTCTACATTTCTATTGTATAATTCTGTGTGCAGGACTAAATGAGATGGCAAACATTTTGTTGAAAAATAATTTATTTAAAAAATTATAGGTCATCCCAAAGCAAAGCAGCAGGTGTCAATATCCCTGAACTGAGAGGATGTGCAGATTCAGATCTGAATTTCACAGCAGCCATTTATTCCTGTAAATAATGGGTGAAATCAAAAGGCTGGATACAAATGCCTTCTGAAGCTGATACCAGAGTCTAGAGCTAAACTAGGGGTCCATTGCTTTACTATATAATAAAGAGAATTATTTACAATGAAGAGGAGTTTCACATAAGAAATTCGCTGTAATGCTGTTCAATGGTGCACTCATCTAGGCTCTGCAAGGTATTTGTATAAACAGGAAAAAACTGGAAGTAGCTTTGCTGCAGAAACTCAGATTTTAGTTTGATTTAGCAATTGGTATCTGTTCCCTTCATATTAAATTTGCCTTGCAAATAGCAGCAGCAGTCTAATCTGATGATGTATGTTGTCATGCGTTAGTATGATTCATATGGATTTACAGGTTCCAGTCCTGTTGTCTTGACGTGTGGAGCTTTGCCTGAGTAATCAAGCCTGCATGTGACAAATCTTGGGGAAGAGTTTGCCCTCAGTAGACCTTCTCTAAATTTCATTTGGGTCCAGTGTGATGTTACAAGGTAAATACAACGTGGTCTTCATTTTTCTCACATGTGCTTTCTTGTCTCGTACCAGTTTTCATTAGAAATAACTTACACTTAACAAGGGAGAACTGCGTGGCTTGGAGCTGGCCAGTCTATAAGAATGCTACTCATGAATTTAAAATGTGTAAATATCCTGTCTTGATCCTTGTAGACAACCTGAATAGACACCGAGGTTTCAAAACTGCTTGTTTAGCAGTAAATTACTGAATGCGTTATTTACAGAGAGCTGGATCATGGATCCTTTTATTTGTAAGGGTGCATGCAGCATGTCCGATAGGTTGTACGTAACACAACTCGGCGCTGAAGTGCCCATTTCTAAGAAGCACTGAGATTTGTTAATCGCTTTCTATAAATAATCAGGTGAGTAAATTTCCATTGGAACAAGTTTGTTTTTCATCTCTCTAAGGTTAATAGATTTAAGGGTAACTTGTGGTCACTCCATTCATGGCTGGAAAAGTGATTGGGGATGGCACAGGGAGCCAGGCTTTCCACTAATGAAAGTGGTAGCTGTAATTTTGGTGTAGAGCATGAGAGAGTGGTGAATTGTTTGTACTGGTGGCAGTGTTAATGACCTACAAAGGAGTATGTCTTACCAGTAGGAAGGCCCCAGGTCTTTGTAGTTACACTCTACAGAGCACTGGGGGTATGCTCCTGGTTTCTCTTCTCACTTATACTGGTATAAATGCACTGACTTTGGAAGAGTTACTCCTGGTTTGGTTGTGTGTGTGATAAGAATCTCACTGTGCCTTTCAAAGCATAATATTATACCTTTTAGTACTTTTTCTCAGGGAATATATCTCTTCTGTACAAGTCAGGCTCTGAAGCCTTGTCATGCAGCCCATAGCCCCTCATATATAATGGATTTGTTATTTGCCTTGTATTTAAAAAGTGAAACTGTATCGCTAAATGAGGCCCAGGATTTCAGTGTTCTTATACAATGTGAAAAAGCCCCAAATATTGTTGGAAGCCCTATGAAGCCGCACTGGCTGTCAGCGGTAATGGAGAGAAACTGCAAGCAGTGTTGTAAAATGATTTTATGTTTTTAGTCCTCTCATTTCAAAACCAGACAGCAAGATTTTTTTTTATTTACAGTAATGGTGTTTTTAAAAAGAAATGAGGAGATCAGCATATTGGAACTCTGTCGCAGGGTGGATGATGCTGTAAACATTCTTGTCTGTAAGAGTGAAATTTGCAGAGAAATATTCAGTCTTAGATTTGCTTGTCACAGAAAGCTATTCTGTGTAAACTTCAGTAAGACATAAGTGATGAGAAACTCTTTGTTGCTAAGTTTGTCTTTGTTTTGTATTATTAGGTCAAACCTGGGCTCTGTACTGGAGGCCACAGCACTCTGCGGCTGGCATGGAATGGATTGGACATAAGAATGGCCATACTAGGTCAGAGTCAAGATGCATCGAGCTTAGTATCCTGTCTTCTGACAGTGGCCAGTGCCAGGTGCTTCAGAGAGGATGAACAGAACAGGTATCACCAAGAGATCTCTCCCCTCTCACCCATTCCCATTTTCTGGCAAACAGAGGCAAGGGACATGATCCTGGATAATAGCCATTGATGGACCTATCCTCCATGAACATATCTAGTTCTTCTTTCAGTCCTGGTCAATAGTTCAGTTTTTACTGAGCCTGTACCTAGCCAAACACCCATTAGTATTAATTGGAGGTGTTAGCCTGAAGAAGGATGTAGGAATTATCCTGGGCAAAGACCCCTTGGTGTTTGGTCTATAATAAAAAACCAGATTCGGCAGTGCTTACTTGGTCAAAACTGTTGAAGTCGGTGAGTTTTGCCTGTGTAAGAAGTAAGGGTGGCGAAATATGGTTCTCTATGCTTACTGTGAATCAGTAAGGCTGAGTTTCTGCCTATCTCTTATGAGTGCAGTGTTGGATGACCCACATCAGGGCCAGCCAGAGGAGCACAGGGCCCCCTTCTTGTGAATTCCTTTGAAGATGCACAGTGTGCTGATGGAGGACAGGACACTAGGTTCCCTCCACACTGACACCTGGAGCTGTCTGGCTGTGTCAGGGAGGAGGAATCTGTACCTCGCAAAGAGAGTACTTACTGATATTCCTTCAGGGGCACTGTGTCTAGGCACCGCTCCTTACTATGGGTTGTACCTGCATGACATAACTGTGTCCTTGCGATTTAAGGTACAATGTGATTTCGTATCTGCAATTGTCAATAAATATTTGTGGTATCACAATGGTAATTTTGAGCAGGACATACCTGCATTACCTCGGCACAGCATGGGGGCTGCTGCCATTATTGTATTTTGGAGATGACTGCTGAAAAAAAAATAATGTGAACTGGTAAGCCTACATGATACACTATGATGTTTAGAGTGCTATCCTAAATGCAGTAATGGCTGAAGCAGGGCTTTGCTCCGTTTAAAAAAACCCCAAACTAACAATCAGAAACAGCAACCCCTTTGAAAAAACACCTCACCCAAACATTCCCTGTGGTGCCAAGAACTGTAGACTACGGTTTCCATACTCAATGAGTAATGAGTTTGTAGGTATGGACTGTTCCAAGTAAAACCAAAGCAGGGAGAAGCCCCGCTCCACCTTCAAGGTGCTTTTAAAAGAGAGAGAATTCCAGAGCTCCATAAGTAGATGATGTGAAGCAGGTTCAGTTTCTAGAAGCTTGATCTTTGCCTTTGTTCACAGGAGGCTTTGTGTGCATTGATGTCCCTTTGGGAATTAGAGTTCTAATGATGCTCCGAATTCATGATGACACTCCATATCACAGTTTCATCGCTACATGAAATGTTGCTTATCTTGTTTTATGAGTTCAATGCAGAATTGAAAAGGCCAGACATTTCTCACAATGGGACATGGATAACCTTGCACATTTGCTACTGATCCTACCTCGGTATTTGTCTCTCCCTCTTTCTCTCTTTTTAAGCAGACAAGGGTTTCCCTCAACAAGCTGATGATAGAATAATTTTTCCAGGTTGATTGCTTGCCCCCCATGGACCTCTTGAGATGTTTGTACAGTAGAAAATGGAGATCAAAAGCCAGGGAAATAAAAAGGGAGAGAGATTCAGGACTGAAAAAACTATCATAAAGAACCGGCTCGGGTTTCAGTCTTGTTTAGAATTGTAAGACCTGTCAAATTTCCCCATCTGAAATCCAGGCATATTTTAAAAAGAATTTTCATAATGAGCGCCTCTCTTTCCCCCATCTGAAGGGTCGGCATATTTTCTGAAAAAGTTCTGCAGCACAGAGAATTCACACACTTATTCACATGCAGCAGTACAGGATAGATGGAGTACAGCTGACTCTACAGCTACAGGGGATTTGGTAAGTGCCCATCATGCAAGCCACTTTCTATAACACTGTCATTTTTTAAAAAAAGATTGCATTCTTTCATGCTTGTTTATCTTTTTACCACCTGTTAGGCAAGGGTGACCTCACTGGGAATTCTAGTGATGAAGGAGAGGGAATTAAATTAGGAGCTGACGATGAAAAAGAAGAAACAAACATAGACATTTGCCAGTGTCAGAGTCTGAAAAGAAACATTAGTTTTTGACTTGGATTTATTTGATGAGATCCAGTCCAGACCCACATTGTTAGCGTGATGTGAGAAGGGCAACCAGGGTCCTCTCCACAATTCTCTTTCAGCCTTGAGGTTACTGAGGCAGGTCAAACACAGTCAAACCCTCTCAAAATGATTCCATCAAGGAAACAATCTTATCTGACTTGCCCTGTCAAGTCTGCCAGTTCCCACACTCCTTGTATTGACAGAAACAAACCAACAGCCTTGATAGGCAAGATTTCTTATCAGGGACACATTGCTATTTAACAACATCACTTCACTTATTGAAGGTGACATCTTGAATTACAAAGATGACTGGAGGTACTAATTGTACTTGTGTTGTTGTTTCTTAAAATAATAATGACGATGTCTTCTTGACTGAGAAATGCCTGGAATTTGAAATGAAGTCTCTCTGTGAAACTGATTAACTGATACAGGTCAAGCTGACAGGGTTATTTGTAATTGCTACATGTACAGTGAGGAGGACCATTACCCTAGTCTGGGTTCAACAAAAGATGAGACTAGAGGCCCTGTTTTTCACTTTTTGTGTTGTTTTGGTCAAAGAATATCTGTGCATGACTACATTGTTTCTTCATTCAATTAGATCTTAAGCGGTATCCTTTTGCTCATTCTAGAGTTTGTGTCTAATGTAACTTCAAACCTTGTTATGAATCCAGCATGGTTATGAAAGGGACTGAAAACAAGGTGAAAGAAAGGTCTGTAAATGAGTTATTTTTCCATTTCAGCATGGAACCCATTTATTTTTCTCTTCTAAATAAAAGCTGGCAACATTGTGTGCCATGACTTCAAAGGTTTTAGGAAACCTGGGGTATTATGTGCTTTTTCAAAATGAGATATCAGAAGCAAAAACTATATAGCTTTTGGGGATTAGAGAAAGACGTAGTGTATTACTGCAAAATTTTATATTCTTTTCAAGTAATGCTTTTCCTAAAACCAGGAGAGCTGAAGGGATTGCTATATAATAATTGATGCAGGGAGGTGTTATTTTAATGGTCATATGGCTACAGTATCATCTATTTGTTAGCAATATCAGCCAGTTATTTACTAAAGATTTATATATGGTTCTTTCCAAGAGTGTAAAAGGAATCTCTAAAATAGAATGGTATTAATTTAGATCTTTATTTACCTATGTGACTGGATGACTCTGAGGACAGGCATTAAGATATGCAATAGATTACTGGTTTGAACCCAGCCTAGGGTTAGAAGCAACAAAAGATCATTAGTATCTGATCTCTCTTTGGCGGCCTGTGTGAAATGATTTTAGTCCTTGAAAATTCCCAGGAGGATGGAAGTCAACATCATGATCAGTGGGGTAAAAAGCCTGTCAGTGAACTTGAATGTGCATTGACCATCAGCTACTTCTTAGCCCTAGGATCGGCCCAATCAGCACAGGACAAAGGAATGTTGTTGAGCCTGCCTGGGGCATTCTGCAGAACCACTGCCTGAGCTGTACACAGGGGACTTCGGTCTTTTTGTCCACAATCTGACTCCTTTTGCAAATAATTTACTCACAGCTGAAAAGATTGTGGATTCTGGTCTTATACTTGAGTAAAGCAGGAACAACTCCATTGTGGTCAACAGAGTAAAATCAATACAAATTGGCATCTGAAATCTGAATCTGAGTGGTGCATACATTTTAGAAAGCAAAATCACCACTATTTTATGAACATTCTGATATTATATGTATTCCAGAAGAATTTGTGGTCTATAATAAGTTCTTGTGAAAAATATACACTGTATTGGGTAATCATTTTTTTTAAAAAAAAGATCAGCTTCATGCCCTTTATGAATTAACAGCATACTGGTTATTTGGTATATTTATTACATATGCTGCCTGATCTGTTCGTCCTAGGTAAGCAGAACTCCCACTGAGCTCAGCTGGAGTTTTACCTGTCTAAGAATTATAAGAGCAGTGCCAGGGATTAATACACTATCGCTGATCTTAAAACAAACTGTCAGTAATTCCATCCGGAGTTCTTCCTAGGTTTACAAACATTACATGATTTTATTATCAACCCAGCATCCACATCTAAGTCTTGTTAGCAGCAGTGCAAAGGTCTGCCTGAGATATATGGATCAGATGCATATCTAGATTTTGAACATTTTCACATTCCACAGTGCTTAGAGCTGGTATTTTGGTTCAACTTGTCAGAGAGATGGGGACCACTTTTATTTAAAACTACATCAGGGTTTGGATTTTAGTTGTTCCCACAGAATTCTGGTCTGTAATTTAGACCTTCTCTAACCTGTCCCCAAACCCAAACTTCAGTTTGGTTGGCCTCCTCTTGAAATATAAGTTTTATATGTTTTTTGGAACTTAAACTGTGGTTTGGATATTTTTGTAATGGGATGTCCCCTTCTCTGTCTCACTCCTGTGTTTTAGCTGCTTAAAAATGACAAGTTATTAGACAGAGAGTAAGTAAAATAAAGCAAATATTGCAGACTTTTGCCTTGGTTTGTTTTATTCCACAGTGTTATTTTCAAAGGGTCAGATCTTGATATCAGTCAGGCTTTCATTCTGCAAACACTATGGCTGTGGCCACACACTTGGCCAAAACTTCAAAATGGCCATGTTAATGACCAAATCAGAGAATACTAATAAGGCACTGAACTGAATATTCAGATCCTCATTAGCATGCTGCCAGCCGTGACACTTTGAAAGAAGCAGCTTTTAGTTTCCTTTTTAAAAAATAACTTTCCCCCCCCGTCTTTGGAAAGTCCTCTGGCTAATGAATGCATCAATCTTCAACATCACCAATTCCCTTGCTCCTATTTTTAAGCACTGTTCAACAATAAATTAAAACTTTTATTTATGTGATGAGTGCCCTGAAAAGGCTGGCTAGTGGGCACACTCTGCACATATTTGTGGGCTTGACTCAGTTTCCAGGGTTAGCTTTGCAGTTCACCATTTGGGGAATCGCAGAGCTGCAGAACTCTGTTCAGGTCTCTGTGCCTCTGTGGGATTTTTCTGTTTTGTTTGATTTCAAACTTAAAACTTTGCAGTATGGTTTGAAACCAGAGAAGTGTAAATCTCAAAGGAGAAATAATTCTTTGATCCTCAGAGTCTGTGGACTGCTCTTTTAGAATGATTGTTCTATCCACTAGTTAACCTTGTTGTTGAAGCACATCCTGCAGTTTCTGCATCGCTCAGGTGTGAATCTGATTTTATTTCCCTAACAGGCTATCTAAGACATATGCTTTTAATTATTGATATGCCTATAATCAAAACAGCATTTTTAAAGACCAAAATCCTGTTGAATTGATCTCTGAAGACTTAGTACTAAAGACACGGGAAAGATGATTGTTTATGATCATGTAGTTAACCTGGCGTATGTTACAGGAGATGCTAACAGAGGGATATGGAAATGGTAACAAGGAAAGTTGCCCCCTATTTGAAGTGGGTATTGTCATCCATATGGTGCTTCTGATTTCAGTTGGTACATGTACAGGCTGAACCTTGTTAGTCTAGCACATTCTTGTCCAGCAACATCCTTGATCCAGCATGATTTTAGTTAGCCATACAACTACTTGGTCCCATAAAGTTTATTTCCAGACACCAGTCCTGGCTCTCAGTGTTCTGTGCTGTTACTTAGCTGTAATTTACCCGTAAATATCTTCTAAGAGCCCAGTAAACAGTGGAAGTGTTGGTAATGCTGATAGACGATATTGACCTCTCCTTGTCTAACAAACTCTCTGGTTCAGCACCGGTCAGGTCCTGAGGGTGCTAGATGACAGAGTTTCAACCTGTATTCATTTTTTGACTCATATTCACTGGAATACTGACAAAATGAATGTGTAGAGGTACGGAGTAAATAGGACTGGAAGAATTGTTTCATAGTTACAACTTAAGAAATTTCACCATGACTGATACGGACTATAGGTTTGAAATCAGACATAGCATTTTCTTGAGTAAAATTCGTGGTTTCTTTAAGCTGTAATTTTTAGAGTCCTATTAGACATTGTTCCATAGCATTCAGACAGCTAGGAGGCATGTGTGAAAATACTTGCAGATTTCAAATGTTTTGCAATTTTTATCATGGAATTTTTTCATGTCTGAAAATCTGAGTTGGGGAAGTTTTCTTTGTTAATTCTCCCTTTAAAAACATGCGTGAGTCATCCAATGAGGGAGCGAACAGTATCAAGCTGACCTGTCATACTGTGTGAATAATGATTCAGAATACTGAACAAACGATGGGCTATAATTCATTCTTATAAATTATTTAGTGACTGCTTAAAACTAATAAATAATTTCATGGTAATCAGGAATGACTCACAAATGAATTGTGATCAAAATGTAGGGCTGAGTTAATAATGAATCTTGTTGGCAATGAAAATCCAGCCAACCCTATTAAAGGAATTGTATCAAATCTTGATTCCTAGATGTGAGGATAAGTATGATGGACACAAAGCTCATCTGTCAGATGGGAAAGGCCAGAAAAGAGAGTGGGGCTCCAGCTGGATAATCCACAGGCAATTACTTTGCCACAAAAGTCAAGTCGGAGGTTGTTTAAATCAATCACAAGTAATACCTTTAATTCTGGACATCTGTAGAGATTTTCTGGCATGGCAAAACTTGCAAAAGCAGGATCAAGGTTCCAGAAAAATAGCAATAATAAAGTTATTTGGAGATGGTTGTCACCTGGAATCTGTGGGCTTGTTTAGATTGTTTTTTTTTAAATGATGCTAGGTGTAGCACAGTCAGAACTGACTCTGTGATGTGCATATAAAGAACCAACTTGATTCAGGAAAGATCATTGCCAGCTGTTTCTGCGTTGTGTAAATTTATTGTTTCATCGTATGGGACCCTTAATTTATCAGATCATTTACATTTTGAATTGATTATTGTTTTAAAAAAACCTAGAATAAACTGCAGTTTACAAAAGGACTTAATTAGTTTGGCTTAATAGGGCTTTCGAAATCTCCGACTGTTCCCTTGTCCATGTCCTTTTTTATTAATATTTGAGATGTTAATCAAGAGAACTTCTGTTGGTGTTAATGTAAGTAATGTACTCAAATTTCACCCCTAAATTTATAGGGAAAATAGAGCCTTTTAACATAGAAAAACTACACTTAGTACGGGAGAAAGGGTAGGGAGAAAGTTGCTTTGAAAGTGAAACTTATTAAACTCTTTGTGCAAAACATTGTGATATATTTGGGCCACATTGTCCATTTCCTTCACAAAGCTGTGACATTATTTTTTATAAACAAAATGATGTGATTTATTTCAACATTAAAGATTATTTGAAAAAACCTCAGCACACACACCAATGGGAAAGGAGGGCTTAAAATAAATGAGAACTCAGCATGTGTCAGTTGAAATTGGGTCAGGTTTTTCAGCTGAGGATTTCATAGCCATTAAGGATCATATTTCCCTTATGGCCCATGTCAGCATCTTGAGTCATAAAACTTCAGACGTCAAACTGTCTTTTTGATATCTGAATGTGTTTCTTTACTGAGCTCAGAAGCATTTGCAGGAATGTGCTCTGTGTGTGTGCGTGTGTGTGTGTGTGTGTGTGTGTGTGTGTGTGTGTGTGTGTGTTTTCTTTTTCAAAATAAACTGAAAGGACTTTACACAGTGCAGTTGAAAATAGCAAAATTATGTATACCATAAATAGATACTCATTTTTTTCTTGTTTAAACAGAGAAAACTATTTTCTGTACGTTGAAGATAAACACTGAAACTAGAGTTAATTCCTGTAATAAAAATTCAGTTTGACTTGCTTTCAGTGTAAAAGTATTTTCACAGGGAGAAAATACAGGGTACTAACGGGCTTCTTAATTTAGCAGAAAAAGGCATTATGAGGTCGAATGATTGGAAATTAGTCAGACAAATTCAACTTAGAAATAAGGAACACATTTTTGATGGTGAGGGTGATTAACTGTTGGAACAAACTGCCAGGGAAAAGTGATGGATTTTCTCTCTTCAGTTCTATAGAAAGAATTGGCCTTACAAACAGGAGTAACTGGATGAAATTCTATTGCCTGTGTAATTCAGGAGGTCAGACTAATGATCTAATAGTTGCTTCTGGCTTTGAAATTGGTGAATGTGTGTCCACCTAAAATTCAGCAAATATTCCAGGTGACCCGAAGAGGTTGTTAATCACAATGTAATAGTCTATTGACTTGAGGCTGTATAGATAGTTTTATGTGGATCGTTTGCTGTTGATGTTGGTCCATTCACAAGTAGATGGTCAACAGCACTTTTGTTGTACAGGTTGAACCTCTCTAATCCAGAACACTCTCATCTGACAACATACATAATTTGGCATGATTTTAGTCAGTGGGATGACCACCTATCATAGGTTGGCGAAGTTTCCCGTAGTCCCATAAAGTTTAGTGTACAGCCACCAGCCCTGGCTGTCAGTGTCCTGTGCTGTTATTTAGCTGTAACTTACCCCAAATGTCTTCTAAGAGCCCAGTAAGCAGTGGAAGTGTTGCTAATGCTGCTTGATAATATTGACCTCCCATGGCCTGGCAAATTCTCTCATCTGGCACCAGTCAGGTCCTGAGAGTGCTGGATTTGAGAGGTTCAACCGGTCCTGGCATGCTGCAATGGGTACTGTGTGTTTTTAACAGGCCATGAACATGTGATGGGGAGATTTGACCACGGGTGTGCTTGCAGTGTGGGAGCTGGCTCGGACTAGTGTCCCACCACACATTGTTGTTAACCCATAATATGGCCATGCTGAACTTGAGCCAGTGATTTGACTAGTAACTGATTTTTACTGCTACCATTATTGCTATCCTAAAAATGCTGCTTGAATAGCAGAGGCTGTTCTACTCTGTTTTTGCATTGTTTTCATACGACACTCATCCCACTATTATCTGCCATAAGATCTACTCTCTCCTATGTCGTATATAAATATTTCCTTATGTGTGCAATAAGCCACAAAACTACTGAAGAAGCCACCGATTGTATGTCAGCTAGTTAGGAATGTGTGCATCTCCTTGGAGGAGAAATCCAAAACCTCAGTGGAAAATGGCCAAAGTCCCACCTTTAAATTGTTCTTCTAATTTTTTTTTAATGTGAAGCAATGGAAAATTACTTAATTTTTATGGAAAATTTAACTTGAACAAGACAGAAATAAGTCTCACAAATCAAATTGCCTGGCACAAATATGAGTTGAAAGACCCACCAGAATAAAATACACACATAACAATCTAAGTATGTCTGTCTTTAATGTGCCAGTCAAAACCAAACAGCAGTAGGATCCTGCCAATGCCTGTTCCTGCCCCAGTGAAGTTCTGTTGGAGTGGCCATTGGCTTTAATGGGTACAAGCTGAGACCGAGATGCTATGCTGTAGAATGTCTGATTGCTGTCTTCCCAATTTAATATGCTTCATATCAAGGCTCTCTTAATTCTGCCTTTATGCTGCAGATAAGTCTTAAATCTTAAAAGTTTTTTTTAAGTGCTTAGTAAGTGCCCAGTTGAACTCTCCTCATCCACATGTGGAAGGGACAATCCACACATGAATCTCACTTCCCAAGAATGGTGTGGTCTGCCTCAGACAATCCCCCAGCCCTCATACTTCCATCTTGCCCCATATCCCTTGAAAGATGACTCCTGAGTGGTGTTCCATGAACCAGAGTGAAATTGATTTTCCCTTTTCAGCCTCCTGGGTTTCAAGAAGTAATCACCACAAGGAAAACCTCGGAGATGCAGATTACCCCGTAACTCCTCACACTGTTTTACCAACAGAGGAAACAGTGGGTAGGTGAAGAACAATTAGGCTCTGTCCTTAGTCAGACTTACTGGGAAGTCCAGTGGTAAGGAGTAACATAAAAACTGACCAAGCAGTTTAGATTTTGGCCTACTAAAAAAATATTCTTTGAGGTCTATTTTTTTTCTTCTATTTTGCTCATCTCCTGCCAAAACAAATAAAACACTGGCAGATGAGGTCAGATTTATGTATTTAAAATTTTAGAATTGACAGTAAAAGCTGTTTTCCTTTGAAACTGGAAGAGTTGCCATCATTCAGTGTTTTCCTTAGCTCCTTTTCAAACCTGAATTTTTGGTCATGAGAAAACTGGCAAGGCAGCTAGAGAGGTAAAGCCAGACTGGCGGTAAAGCAAGAGTCCTTCATTGAGATTACAAAATAAAGGGATCAGAATCTGGCCCAAACACAGAACATAACTGAAGCTTTGTCTGTCAAGTACTGTGAAAGCAGAGGACGGGACCTTTTATTGCAGGGGAATGTAGGTTTCCCAAATGAAAAAGTGTGATTCTTTCAAAGGGAAAGAGCACTTCCAGCAGTGGGAAACATTTCAGAGGGCAAGGAGGAAAAAGTGTAAGGCTTCAAGTAAAGGCTTTTGCAGCAACCAATTTAGCCGTTTTCTTTCATGAACTTTTTTCTTGTCAACAGTCGTTGATGGTAAGGTCTAATGAATAAAATAAGAAGGCCAAACCGTGCTCTCATTAACAATGTAAAAATATAAAATGGGATCAGCCTTTTGTGACCAAGCATATGCTGGTCCAGAAGTTGCACAATTGCTGTAAGACCATGCTTCTTCTGGATGGGCCAATCAAGGATCTAGTTTGATTATAAAGTACTATATTTAAGAAAGACCTGCTATGTGCAGTACTACGTTTTTTGCTCTGTGACTGTTAAAGTCGAACTGCACAGAAACTAATGGGCCAGATTTCTCCCAGTTACATTCATGAAACCCCCTTGGCTGTGCTGCAACTGCAAAAGAGTAAATGAGAGAAGAGTTTGATTGAATATTGTATGTGTTCCAGCTTGCTTAAATTTTGCTTGGAGGGGAGGGAGGATTAGTAGTTTTTGTTTATATGGAATGAACCATATGACGCTCTCTGCACAAACCTTTTAAAAGTTCATGCTTTGCTGCCTGTGTGGGACACATCTAAAACCCGATGGAGTTCCCAGGAGCTTTTCCATTAATGTCTTTGTGCTTTGGATCAAGCCCTGCACAGGTACTAAAGATGCAATAATGCTTTTGTGAATTTAAAAGACTTAAGCTAATGTTACTGGCTAGGATTTTCCCTCACCCTACAGCTGTCAACTTCTGTGCTATGGCTGGCTGCTATTTGTCATGCTGGAAATGGCTGTATTTCAGTTGTGTTGTGTTTATACAGTTTTTGAAAGGCCTCGTGATTTATTTGGGATGAAAAATTGACGATACTCATCTCTGAGTAATGCATCAATGATGCCAGTGTTATAGAAACCAAACTTCATAATTCACCACCTCTTAGAATTCCACAGCATCTACTGTCTGTGAAATGGAATATCTGGAAAATCTTAAGAGCTACATTAGCAATCAAAGTTATTTCTAAAATAGTAAGTTTTATTTTTAAAAATTCTCCAAGTTTTAGATCTTTTGTCAAATATTTCTGATGTTTTTGTAAGGCAAACATTCTTCATGATTGCTGTTTACATACTTACTGCATATATGCTATAACTTGAGGCTTTTCCCTCAGTCATGTGTACTCTAAGATGTCCTTTTCTTCTGATTTCCTAATCTGACTGCCAAATTTCATCAAAATACTATTTTCAGTTTCTATGTAAACTCTCTGGTAAAAGCCAGTGTAAGTGCCTGCATCCTTCCAAGAGCAGAATTTGATTACTAGAATATTGACAAACTGATGTATTCCAGTACCTTAAACTTGCTAAGTATCTTACATACATTTAGCTGTATTGGTTTTCAAAGGCTTACTAAAGCAAAACTTTGCAATCAGATCTGTCCCATTTGTCCATATCTCTCCTAAAATATCTGAAATTAAAGAACAAAAATACTCTCTGTATTGAAATTAAACTCTATTAAATCTCTAATATACTTCTGAAGTCTTTATTCCTTCACTCTTCTAGGAGCTTTTAAAAATCCTTCTTGGTCTTTGTTTTTGCCATAGGATATATGTCAACGCTGTAGAAATCAATAGGCGTTACTAATATCCACCAGTTGGAGAAATGGGACCTCCTGCCAGTGGTGTATTGTCTATTTGGTTTGTGAGCCTTGTCCCTCATTCCTGAGTTAAAGACCTAGGTGGCTATGGAATCGTTAAATCTTTGCATTAAGTCTTTTTAATGCAATAATCAGATGCATGCAATAACTTCCTAATGTCTTGCTAGGTTTTGCAATGGAACGAATATGGTTACTGCTCCTCCTGACAATTCAGGTGCTTTCAGTGACTGCACAGTTCAATGGATACAACTGTGATGCCAACCTACATAGCAGGTTTCCTGGTAAGTATTAATGGGCTCTTTGTTATGATATCCAGTGGTACTAACTTTTAAGTAGAAAGCTTTAAATCGGTAAGACAGGGCTGGGCAAATTTTTGGTCTGAGGGTCACATCAGGTTAAGAAAATTGTTTGGAGGGCCTTGAATGGTCACAAACTGGGATTGGGCTGTGTGTGTGTGGGAGGGGAGGTGTTAGGGCTCTGCTGGGAGAGTGGAATCTCAATGTGGCTGTGAGTTGCAGGATTTGGGATGCAGGACAGTGCTCTAGTCCAGAGTATGACTGAAGGATTTGGAGAGCAGGAAGGGGATTGGGGCTGGAGCGGGGAGTTAGGTCTCTGGGGGTGGATAGGACACAGGGGTACAACCTCTTGGGGTGCTTACCTGAAACGGCTCACAGAAACAGCAGCATGTCCCCTCTCTGCCTCCTAGGTAGAGGCATGGCCTGGAGGTTCTGCTCATTGACCTGCCTGCAGGCACTGTCCCTGCAGCTCCCATTGGCTGTGGTTCCCAGCCAACTGGAGCAGCGGGGGCAGTGCATGGATCCTTTGGCTGCCCTTGTGTGTAGGAGCTGGACTGGGGACGTACCATTGCTTCCAGGAGCCACGTGGAGCCACAGCATGCATGGAGCAGGGCAAGTCCCTGACTCTGCTCCCCAGTGGGAGTTTAAGAGCCAGATTAAAATGTCTGACAGGCTGGACATGATCCATGGGCTATAGTTTGCCAAATCCTGCTATAGGAAGTCTAGAAACAGAGCTTCACGTTAAGGAAAGTTAACTAGTTAAATAATAACAGAGAGGGAGCTGTGCTAGTCTATACACTATCAAAACAAAAAGCAGTCAAGTAGCACTTTAAAGACTAGCAAAATAGTTTATTAGGTGAGCTTCCGTGGGACAGACCCACTTCTTCAGACCATAGCCGGCCTCTGGTCTGGCTATGGTCTGAAGAAGTGGGTCTGTCCCACGAAAGCTCACCTAATAAACTATTTTGCTAGTCTTTAAAGTGCTACTTGACTACTTTTTGTTTTAACTAGTTAAGTGTCAGTTAAACTTTCTAGAGTTGCATGTTATGCCAACGTTCATGGAGAAAGTGCCAAATACAGCTCTGCTACAGGCAAGTGTGATTACGGTGACATCAGTGGAGTTTCACCCATTTAAGCTCCTGTATTTCATCCAAAAACTTCACCAGAGTTAACATCGCTGGAATGAGTCCAGATTTAAGGATTCCAGTATTGTCCAGTTGTTGTGAAAACAGGGTGCAACTAATGTAGACATTTTTAACTAGAATTTTTTTTACTTCACAATTTTTTACTATGATAGACTGAGATGGTCTTTTAGTGTTTCCTTACAACAACAACAACAACAACAACAAAAGTTAAGAAATCCAGTACTGAGGAAGCTTAAATTAGGACTGGCACAGAATTTTGCTTTTGACTTCAGCATCAGGGACTTTATAACTAGACATGAGCGAGCCTGTGTGTGTGTGTGTGTGTGTGTGTGTGTGTGTACACATACACACACACATAAAATGTCTACACTGATATTTGTATAAGAAGGCTGTAATTACATAGAGATCTCTGGAGACCATTCAACAGTAATGAAAGAAGACCTTATGGGATACATTTACATAAATTAGAACCAGCAGTTAAATGTTGTTATTAGTCATATGCCTATTTGGCTTGTGGCTGAAATGATGCACTCAGTTTTTGTCTCTTGCCTCATTCTCCCTTCTTTGCCTCTTGCTGCAAAAAAGGAAGCCCATGTAGAAGAGCTGATATTATGCTTTATGGCTCTTCCAGTAACTGGATCAAACAATATAGCGCTGAACTCTTAGCACAGCACTGTGCTGTAATAGTTCCCAAATACCTTTTTACAATTATAGCTTGGCTTTGCTGTCAAGAGTCAGTTGTTATTGTCAAAATTATGAGCCAGCAGCAAATTTACAATATGTAGCGTTACTATTTTTTCCTTTCTGCCAATAGTGTGGTAGGTGCCTCTGGGCATATCCAAAGACAATAGGTTTGATTCTCTTCTCACTTAAACTGATATAAATCATGGGTAACTCTGCTGAAGTTAATGGAGTTGCTCATGGTGGAAGAGGAGGATCAAATGTCTTGAATCTACCCTAAAGTTTACTATCTAGGCTCATGTAGGGAGAGCTTGCATCCATAACAAAATTTAACTCAGACTGGCATTGTTTGAGTCATGCAGCTGTTCAGTCTATATTTTTACCAGTAACATGCAATGTCCCCATTTCTAAGTGTTAATGAGGGGACCAGCATGTCATTTTTAAATAATGGCTTCAACAAGATCTTGAATTTGAATGCCAGGTTCAGCAGGGCATAGCACTGACTTACTTCAGGTTTACTCTAAGGGCTTGTCTACTTATAGAGCCGCACAGCTACAGTACTTAGTGGAGATGCTCCTACGCCTATGGCATAGCTTCAGCCAGCAGTGTAAGTCTGCCACCTCCCCAAGAGAAGCCCTCCCTGTTGACATTGCAGGGTTTATGCTGGAGGTTATGTTGACATAATTATGTCATTCAGGTGCATGGAAAAGTCACACCCCTGAGTGAGGTAATTATACTGCTATAATTTGGTAGTGTAGCCCAAGTCAAAGATGGGTTAATTCTCCTCAGACAGGCAGAACTTGTGGCTGCCAGATTCATCCTCAGCATAAAGTGGACTCTCATTCCACCCATCTATCTCCTTTCCGGTGTTCAGGGGGTGGTGTGAAGGTGTGTCTGGCAAAGACAGGGATAGGGCAAGGCCATATGTACTGTAACCAAGTATCATTTACCCGCTGGCGAGTTTAAAAACAGTAAGGTAAAACACTTCCATGGTTTAGAGCAGCCTTCCAGCTGGGATAAAAGTGCTCAGAGCACAGTGGTATGGCTACATGCTATGGGAAGGCTATCTTGGGGAAAGAAATTTCATCCCTAATGTCAAGCCCACTGAAACACAATTACAGAATTGGAACTCCTTCAGCTGAGCAGGGATTACACTCTGTGTGCAGCCGATGGGAGGAGAGGAATACTGTCTGTGCTACTCGTTTCCCTATCCTAGCATCATAATGTACACCCCAGCTCTTCTTTCACCTCTCCCTCTTGGGCTGATTGTCTGAGCCTCTGTGCTAGTTAGCATATTGGTTATTTCAGTTTGAGTTTCCGGGTTAGATCTGTGTTTCCACTGTAGCCCTCTAGGTTCTCTCCCTGCCAGTCTAGGCTAACGCATCCTGCAAAACCAAGCATTGTTCCTTTTGCTCATTGGCTTCCAACTGTGCTCTATCCAGACAAGCTAGCTAATGACTTTCCCTTTGGAGATGTTGGCCTCATCCAACTCTTTTTGGTACTTCTTTGGCAGGTCTCCTCATCTGGGACATTCTGGTCTTGCCTCTGGGCTCCTTTCCCAAAGTCTCCTTACCCTAAATACCAGCCCTTCTTTTTTGCTTTGCAGTGAGCCTGGACCCTCTGGGCCCTGAATCACTGTCCTGGTCTCTCCCATATGAAGGGTGAATACCTTACCCCAGTCTCTTCCCAAAATCGTGGGCCATGGCAGGTCTTTGACCATGTTGACAGAGTCGAGCTCTCTGGCCCTGTATCTCAAGTCCAACTTCTGCTGCAGGATCATCTCAGATCTCCTCAGGTACATAGAAGACATTTACTAGGAGGTGCTAGTCCAGGCCAGTTGCCCTCACTTGGTATTGCTACAGTTGGGTGTATCCATACCCTACCAGATCCTTAATAATGGTTCCTCTCAGCCTGACGATCACTATCTGATCTTTGGCATATAAATATACACAGATTGACCTCATTGTGACAAAAATTTAGTCATACTCCATTGCTGGGTGGTTCCTTTTAATGTGCCTGGGCTGGCTACACCTGTAGCAGACTATCGGGTCTCCTAGTTCCTTCGCATATGTACTTCCTATAGGTTGCAGAAGTCCCCAGACCCTTTACTGTTGCAGTGCATGCCCTAAAGGTAGAAGTCTTGGTGCTTTTCCCACTTATGAGTCTCTCTGAGCAACTCCCTAATGACTCTCCCTGCATTTTACCATGGAACTTGGGCCAATCCTCTCCTTTGACCTCAAGGTAGGTCTCAGCTTGCTCGAATTGAGGCTGGGTGGAAACACCTTACCAATCTTATGTCCCTCTTGGTAAGACCTTCAGGAATTGCTCAAGGGTCATCTGATCCAGGAGATTCTCCAGTAAGCTGGTCTCTGAACAAAACCAGCTTGTCTCCAGTTTTTGAAACTTCTGGGCCACTACCCATGGCTGGGCTCCTTGCTGGCATGATTATGTCCAGAACTTGTGCCAGTAGGTTTCTGGAGTCAGCCCCAGATAATATAAAGTGTCTGTCTTCATGACTACTAGGGAACTCACCTGCTCATCACTTATCCCTCAATAAGCTGCCTGTGCCTCGCTTGTCAGGAAGGTGGTTACGTGAGCCACCCAAGTGGCCTTTTTCCCCTCCTGCTTATAAGTTGGTAAGAAACTGTTTGTAGATAACATAACTCTGTCAGAAATCCTGGATGTTCCTTTGTAAAAGAAGTTGCCTTCCTTTGTGTGAGTGAGGAAAGTGTGAATGGGTGTGTGTGCAATGGAAATCAGTCCCTGAAGCCGGCCTATTTGGACAGCAGATGACAGCACCTTGACAGCAAGGAGCTGAGCCTTGCAAAAGAACCCACCCAAGAAAGAGAAAGAAGCCCCATCAAGAGAAGATGAGAGTCTCACCTGCTGTTGGCTGATGACTCATGGCCATACAGAACCTTCATCAATGCTTCATCCTTACCTCAGGGCTGTTCTATGTTCCAACCCAGCATCTAGCCAGGAGCTCTTTCTTGCTTCTCTGGTCCCTGCCAGGCTAAAACTGACTGTAGTGCTACAGTTCCCTTTCATGAGACAAAGAGTACCTTTTCTTTCCTCTGGCTCCAGAAAGGACTTGACTGTGTGTCTGCACTGCAAGTCCTTTTATACTAACCTGAAACCCTCTGACTGGCTAGCCCATTGCAACCTTCCTTCCTGTTTGATTGCTTTCTGTTCAGTTTTGCTAGTAGCTTGGAGGGACTCAGCTTCCCTACTCCTTTTCTGGAGTGGGTGTAGCAGGATATTGAGGCCACCAGAAAGAGGGCCCCAAAGCCTAGTCCACCCACTACACTGTGAATACACAGTGAGCAGCTATATATCATTGTGATGGGGTTGGACTAGGCTCTCAGACATCCTGCTGGAGGCCTTGTGGTCCTGCCACACTCTACCCCACCCCAGTAAAAAAGGAGTAGAAAAGTCCTCCAAAGAGGCTAGAGTGGCTGCAGAAGAAGCAGCCAGTCAAGGGCCAGGAAAACCATATAAAAGGATCTGCGAAACAGAGCAGCAGTTAGTTTCTGTGTGGTGCTCAAGGAGTGAAGGCTGGCTGGAAGAGCAGAAGTGCTGTGAACAGCTCAGTGTGGAGAGCTCAAGGCAAACAGGACAGAGCCCTGAGGTAAGAATGAAGACAGCACAGGCCCATGGGGAAAGTGGCTCAGGGAACCAGAGCAACAGTGGAATGAACATAGCAGACAGCTGCTTTTTACAGGGTCTGCAGGCTAGGGAGTGGAGTAGAGGGTGGGTCTGGATCTCCCTGCATCCTTCTATTAGCCACTGGGGAAGTGGCCTGGATATTGAGGCATCCCGGGGAGGGTGCAGGGGGAATTGGATTATACTGATCAAAGGGCTAGACCCAGAAGGGTCCTAAGAAGGTAGAAATGTTGTCTTCCTGAAGGAAGCCATGGGAACACTGCTCTGTTCTGGAGTGTGAACAAACTGAGAAACATTAAGGAGGGCACTGAGAGAAGCCCTGTTGGTCTAATTCCCCATAAGGGGTTTCTTTCATTTTTCACATAGATTGTGTGACTCAGCAGGAGGGATGAGTTACCAAAGAGCCTCTGTAAACCAAAAGAGAGCGCTGGCACACATTCTTGGCCCCGGGGAGGTGGGGCGGGGGGGAGAGAGAGGCTTAGGCTTCTCAGAGGAGACTGCAACCCTCTTGCAGTCGTTATGCAGTAAAGCTCATGTAGTTTTCCTTTGTGAAGTTCATGGACATGACTGCGAGGCCTGATGTGGGCTCATCCACCTGTTTGCTGAGAAGATGTGCTCTATGGTAAAACTCCATGTTCCAGCATGCAGGACTCTGGCACAGCTCATGGGGTATGGCTCATGGAGTGTCTGGCCTGCCTCCTCTCTGAAGAAGCGAGTAAGAGGAATGAATGTACCTCCAAGGCTAATGCAGTGAGGAAGGTGTGACAGCAGTCCCTGAGCTTGAGTATAGTGGAGATCACCTTTGGATCTCCCTTGTCTTCATTTGTCACGTGCAGGATTTCCCTTGATGTTTCTTGCTTGGAATTCCACACGGGCAAGTGCAGAATCTCCAGATGAGAACTGCACTACAAATGCCAAATGAGTCTTTTTTTTTTCTCCTGAAAATTGTTTTGCACTAAAATAATAAAAAATGTTGGCAGATATATGCAAGTTTGGCTTCTTCAATCTATAAACAAAAGAAATAACATCTCCCGAAAGCAAACATCAGAAAAAGCAGCAGCAGTCTATCCGTTTTTCATTAGGTTGCTTTTGTCATTTATTGCTGTGGTGGCATCTTGCACATCTGTGGCATTGCATAAATAATACCTCACAATTATGATTTATGCTGGTTGTAGGTTAAGTCCAAACTGAGGCTTGGCCTACTCTGTTGGAGAGAAGAAAAAATATTATTTTGTTGAACTTAAAATTATGTACTTTAATATTTGAAGATGAGAACTTTGTAGCACAGAGTAAGTTTTGCTGGTATGGTTATTTCCACTAGGAGTATGGGAAAAAAATCACTCCCATTAGCTAATATAGCTAACCTGGCAAAACCTCCACAGTAGACACAACTATGAAGGTTCAATGTTAGGTTTTAAAATATAGCACAAGGATGCATTACTTAAATTACAGAGGCGTTTTTCTTTGGTAATCCTCAAAAAGTTAACCTTGAAAATCCCATTGAACTCACTAGTGTTTTCTTCATCCAGGGCTCTGTGGCTCATTATGTTGTCGTGCTGATCCTTGCTCATGCTGCTCTTGGATATTTCAGTACAAACCTGGCTGCTGGCCAAACATTTGCAGGGCTGAGTTCATCTGGTCCTTGTATGTGAGCATTTAGCTAGTGGAAGGATTGGTTCACGAGGGCAAGGTATTGGACAAATAACTGGTGTGATCAGTTTAAGAGCCATCCATGCCTGACAAGGGAAGGTAGTTTTTGATGCACTTGATAATCCTGCGGCCATTCTGTTGCTTGATAATCTGCCCTCTTGCATTTGTTTTGAGAAATGTACAGCTTGTCAACGGCTATCTTTGTTTGTGTGTCTGCTCCTTGGATAATATCCACTGATTATACCACTGCAAGTGTCACAGTGTTGGTCTTCAAACAGTAGATTCTGCAAATAAATGCCTTGAGATCTTTAAGGAACTTATCAGTGACTGTTAATGTTGTCTTTGCTTTGAAACTGCTTGCAAGAGTCTTCAGAGGCTGAATCAAATGCCCTCTGATAAGCAAACCAGACCTTTCTAACCAAACCTGCCAAAAAGTCACTTCCAGAAAGGGAGTGGAAACCTGGAAGTGTGTCAGCTCGTAATGGCCTGAGTGATAGGAACACATCTCTGAGGGAGGTGCAGTGATTCTGTGTCCAACAGCCTGCACACAAACAATCTTGTGGAAGCGTTGGGTAGAGTCTTACAGAACATCTGTGTCTTATGCAAAACTCCAGAATTTATTAGCCCCTCTCTCTGGCATTGGTGACATGCAAGATAATCTTAGTGTCAGCCTCCTCATGAGAATAATGAAAAAGAAATCCACTGAACAGTGCAAGGCAGCATCTTCATTGTACCATGCAATGGTGAAACTCTTCAAGCAAGTCTTCACAACCTGGAGCATTTTTCCTGATCAGTATGTGGTTGTTATCCTACATGTGAGTCTGCAACAGTAGCTTCTCCACTGTGACATTGGAGATGTTCATGAAGTAAAACACTTTATGTTGCTCAGGTATAATACCACACAGTCTCTTACTGCTGATCATATTTTAACTGGTTCCTTTGCATACATGTCAGATAGGAGGTGGACTTCATCAGAGGTCCAGTGTTTTCACTGTAGCAGCCTCATAATGAAGTGATAAGTCAAATCCTGGCACTTATTAACAGTTTCTGGTTTGTCAAACTTTTACCTCAGGTGCGTCATCTAGATTGCTCCACTGAAAGGCCTGTGTTGACATAAGGTGTTGGTCGTGTTGTCCATAGATATTGATTTAGGAAGACCACAAAAGAAGTATGTTTGCTTCTTACCTAGCACATGTGCGTGTGTATATCCCATTCAAACATCAGTTTGGTGCCAATGAAAAGTTGTACTTGACCTGTGTGAGACACTGGGAAACATCATGATGGGATGCTGACTTGATCAGGAGGTGAGCGAATAGTGGTATATCTGTGGTGAGCTTCGTAGTAGTCCCTGCCAGTGACATTTTGAATGTCTTTGCATTCAAGCATAGCTTTAGGCCCTTCTTGATTCTGTAGATTTCTGCAAACTTGCCCATGCTCCCGGACTAAACATTTGTCTTTGGGTAGAAATTTAATTCAGATGTTTCTCCGTTCTCAGAAAGGACTAGAGATCATTTGACCCCAAAACCATCTTGATGAAAATTTCTTCAAAATAGATAATCTCTTCAAAATATTTCAGCTTTGACAAAGCAGTGTATTTTTAACTAAATTTCCTTGAGGTCAAAAGTTGTCCAACTAGCTTCCTCTGTCTATTTTTCACTCCATTTGTTCTAAGGTGAGCTCTTGGCAGCATACGTCAGTAAAACAAAGTGAAGGATTTCCCTGGATGTGGGCCATACTGTTCTGAATATGTATCTAGGCATATATATACGTCCACAGGACCACACTATCAGCACTTTGAAGTCATTACTGTATTTATCTAACCAGCGCTCCTTTGAGACAGGGCAGTGCTGCTATCCCCATTGTAGAGTTGGGGAACTGAGGCCCAAAGAGCCAGAGGTCAAACAGATAGTCTGTGGCAGAGAAGGAATAAGAATTCAGGTGGCCTTAGTCCCAGGCTAGCCCCTACCCCATGGACCATCCTTCTTTTGCATTCTTCTTATTTATGAATAACACAAAGGAGATACATTTTTGCAGTGTGAGTATGAATTTTTTCATAAATGAAAGCCATACATGTAACTTATTTGTGATCAGTGCCATGAATTCATAGACATGAGTGTCAATTAGAACATTCAGGAAGAGGTTGTAGTGGTATTTGCCTCTGGCTTCAGACCTATCTATAATACATGTACTCTGTTTTTTTGCTGCAGAATGGGCAAATTAGGGCATGTCTACACAGCAGCATTTTTAAAAAATAAAATATACACATAACAGACCCCATGTAGAAACAGAGCCATAGGCTGCACTGTCTTATTTTGAAATAGATTCTATTTTGAAACAGGTGCTATTCCTCGTGCAATGAGGTTTATCTATTTCAAACAAAGCTGACTGCGTTTATTTCGAAATAGTGATTGCATTGTGCAGACACTAGCGAAGTTATTTCACAGCAACGGCTGTTATTTCAAAATAACTTTGCTGTGTCGACACCCTTAGATAGTAGCAACACTAGGTACAGCGACCGGGAAGGACTCTGTATTGGGAAAGGCCAGACTATTTCTACTTATATAATCCAGCCTGAATAAATATATAATTGACAGAGTTAGGGCACTGCTCCTCTGAAAGTCAACGGGAGCTTTGAAAATGATTTTAAAGCTAAAGTAAAAGCACACTTCCAAAGATTGCAGGCGTGAGGGTGGATACTTTCACATTTGCCTGCTGGTAACACTGTCATAGAACCTTAATGATGTGCTATGTCTTGTTTTGCTGCTGCCCCTTTTTCCTTAACATATCACTTGTTCCCCACATCTACTGAAGGCAAAGAGCCTGATGCTCTTCATATCTTTGTCAACTGGAAAGTAAGTCTGTGGCAAACCACAGATTTGCGTAAGCTTATGCGTGAAGAAAATCCCCTTCCCGAGACCACTCAGCTCCTCCTAGTTGCTCCCCTACTCCCATTTCTGCCCAGGGCTTAAAGTCTGATGCGACGCGCAGAGCAGGATGGGGTTTGGAAGGTTATGTACTGTACTTGATCACTATTTTTTCTTCAATGCCACCTTTTAGGACTATAGGTAGGGTTGCTGTAGCTACACTGGGTTCCAGAGTGTTAGACACCCAACTTGTGTCACCGTTCAGGCTGAGTGAATGAAATTTCCTGCATTTCTGGTCAATGTGGAGGAGACAGTATGTTGTAATGGAGATCCAGTTCCATCTGCTGCAGCCAATGCAGCACAATGACTTATCTCGGCAGTCACAACGGCATAGTATCGACTGAAGCTACTCTGCCATTTTTAGTGGCACTACGTCATTAAGCAGTCGTGATAAACTTGTTTAAGGAGAGGGTGCCTGCGTTCTACACGCTGACACGTGTCACTTTGTCGAGCACCGAATAAAATGTTGAACAGCGTGCAGTCAGGAATGGGTTAGAGAAGAGCTGCATTGTCTGGTGTGGAAGCTCAGCGTAACCCTCTCTTGTGCCTACCGGCCTGTTATGTGCACATTCTTTTTCTCTGGCACTTAAGAGTCTTCAGGACTTTCAAACACAAGGCCATTTTTCATTTAAATCTGTTTGGAACAAAAAGGTGTGATCTGCTCCAATTGCCATTTTCTAAGTATTTTTGTGTTGTTACCATGTGCAGTAAGGTAAATCTCCTGAGCTGTGAGGTTGCTGTGAAGGGCAGAAATGAACCCCCTGAATTTCTATGGAAAACAACATCAATTACAAATGTATTGATGCAGTACCCTAGTGCATAATATATAAGGGTTTCATGATCAGTCTTCGAATATTTAACCCTTTGCCTGATTGTATCCATCAGCTTTCTCTCAGTTTATTAATTAGACTGATTTAATTAACGTGAGATGATGGGCCAATCGCTTGAATAGCACAGTAGAGTATATTGCCAGGTATTTTAAATCTGCTTACTCATCAGCCTAGTTAAAGAACAGATTAGTAAGGTTTTACTTGATAACACATTAGGAACCAACCCTCTGCTGATAGTGTTAAGAGTAATTTCACAGATCCACAGAACATAACCAGACTAACTGATGTAGGAGTCATCCTAGTATTCCTGTATAGCTGTCAATTGAAATCCCTGTTCTTACACTTTCTTTCCCTCTATTTTATTACAGCTGAACGAGATATCAGTGTCTACTGTGGAGTACAGGCACTTACTCTGAAGATTAATTTTTGCACAGTTCTTTTTTCTGGCTACTCTGAAACAGATTTAGCCCTGAATGGGAAACATGGGGATGCTCATTGCAAAGGGTTTATAAATAACAACACGTTTCCAGCAGTGGTTATTTTCATCATCAATCTCAGCACTTTGGAATCCTGTGGAAACACTTTAGTGGTAAGGCAAAATCAGAGTGAGGCTGAATAACGGCTAGTTATTCATGGAGGGGTGGGGTCAGGGTGGGTGGTTATGCCAGAAATCACTGAAATGATTTTGTCCAGTTTCTAAACTAGTTTACCACACAAACATCTGCCTTTTTTAAAAAGGAGATGGATCACTCATCAATACGAGTGCTAATAAGAAGCCTGGGACTAGTAGCAAACAATTTAATCCTTACTAGAACTGTTTGGGGAATTTTACAGCAAAATGATTTTTTTTTTAAACTGGGAAATTCAGTTTCAAGAAAAATCCATACTTTTTGCAGAAATTGTCCATTTCTTGCTGATTTTTTCCCCCCAGATTTCCAACTGGAAGAAAAAAAAACATTTAATTTGCGATGGGTTTTTCAGGGGAGTTGTAGTTTGAGCTCCCTGACTGAACTACGTTTCCCAGGCTGCAATGCAGCCTGCCCTCTGACTGAACACATGGTGCAATGCGGGAGTAACTTGTCTGCAGGTGCACCGTGGGAGATGTGATCTCGTCAGAAATCTTGACCTAAGGGGTTAATGGAGGCACCATCTTTGGGAAATGCTATGTAATGCTGAATTGACCTGGAACAAACGGCTTTGATATTTCTGAATCTAATGTTTTAAGAACTTCTCATTCAGCAAGAAACTTCAATATTTGAAGCTTTCATCTGATTTCAGGATAAAAAATAAACATTGAAACATCAGTTTCCCATAGGAGTGAAATTCCGATTCTCGCTCAGGTCTGAGTCACTAATGTGCTGGGAGTGTCTGTACCACAGTTTGTGCTGGGTAGCGTAAGATCTGCTCACATGTCTGATGTCCTAGGTGCTGACTTATTCGCACAACCCCGTCCCCAAGTACTGTGCCTGCTCTGCCCCTGCCCTGCCCCAGTCCCATTCCACCCCTTCTCCTACATCCCGGTCCCCTCGCCTGTGCCCCCCCTGCTCTACCTCTTCCCCTCCCTCCTTTCCAGAGCTTCCTGAATGTTGCGAATCAGCAGTTTGTGGCACGGCACGAGCATGGGCAGGAGTTGATCTGCAGGGCCGTCAATAGAAGAGAAGTGTGGGGTGGGGGAAAGCAGAGAGTGGGAGCTCGGTTGATGGTGGATGCTACCACCTACTAATTTTTCCCTCTGGAGTGCTCCAGCCCTGTTGGTGTATATGTCTCTGTTAAGTTGCTCTGCAGTGATTTGGTGAGAAGGAAGACAGAAGCCTTAACAGTGCTAACAACTAGCTGAGATTCTCTTTTAGCTGAAGGGGAAAATACTTGTTTCTAGAATCAAACACCTCAGATTTTATGTGCTATGCAGCATAAATGACAACAATGATATCTGGCTGTGTGCAGACAGCCACAGATTTGTTATATCTAAATCATCACTTAAGGCTAGATGCTGGTACATTTTTTGCAGCACCATAGTTTAATTAAGTAGAACAGTTACTCCTCATTTACACTAATGTGAATAAGAGCAGAAATCAGCCCCTTGGTCTTCTAAACTATAGTATCCAACAATGCCTCAATCTGTGGGGCAAGCCCAGAATTTAGATCAGAATTTCGTTTTACTCTTTTACATTTTGCTAGATGCAGGCCCTCTGCAGTATGCTTTCAGATATCAGGTGGGAATTTCTGACAACACGTGGGTGGTTTGGGTTACGGAAGACTCCAAAATGTGTATATTACGTAATTTACAAAAGGATGTCAATTCTACAAAACGTTATACAAATTGTTGTTTCTAGCCAGAGTTGTGATGATGCATAAACATAAGGTTTCCTAGCACTTTCTATTATAAATCTCTCTTCTCATGTGCCTATAAACCCAGTTGTTTCCGAGGATAGGCTCAAAAATGGGTAGTTTTGCAATGCTAAATATCCCCTAAACTGTGTAGCTGTGTTGTTGTTTTTTTAAAGAGCTCTGGCACCTCCGTAATTTGGAGTCAGGCCATTTGGCAGATAGCCCTAGGCTCAGACAGACCATCTTTTGGAGTCCCTGGGAAAATTACGCAGATTATTCAGACTTATAAGACCCAGACAACTGTCATTTTCACATGTTCATACAACCTGTTGGAAATTTGCTGTTAAAAATCTCATACCATTCTGGCTGCTGTGTGCATGCTGCCATTCCCTCAGAGCTCCCTATGTAGCAAACTCTCTGAGGCTATGTCTACACTAGCACACTACGTCGAAGTAGCCTATTTTGACGTAACAACATCGAAATAGGCTACTTCAACCTGTATCGTCTACACATCCTCCAGGGCTGGTGCTGTTGACATTCAACGTCGAAGTAGCGACAGGGAATGTCGAAAGGAGCTGCCCCGGAAGGAAACGCAGAGCGTCCACACACACAAGTGCTCCCCCTTGAAATAAGGGGCCAGGAAAGCCTGCGGACCGGGTCACAGGCTGGACTAGCCCTTCCGGATCAACAGCAAGCCTCTCCTTTAAAGGGCCCCTCCAAGACACACCCAGCCTGCACAGCACGAGGTCTGCAGGGTACTCTCCACACACTTGCAGACCAAGTCACAGCAGATATGGACCCCCAGCAGCAGCAGCAGGAAGAAGAGGCCCTCCAGGTAGTCATCCAGGGGCAAGAGCCCTGCTAGGTGCTGCCCGGGAGGCCGCCAGTGGTTCCTGCCAGAGGAGCCCTCCCCGGGGGCAGAGGGGGATGTCCCTAACCACCGGGCTCCCCTCTTCCTCACCCTGCTGGCTGCTCCCCCAACTCTGGAGCTACCCCACCAGCTCTGAGTGGTGGGAGCAGCTGGTCATGGGGGAGTGGGATGACAACATGTGGCTGCGGAACTTCCACATGCGCTGGCAGACCTTCTTGGAGCTCTGCTAGTGGCTCACCCCTGCACTGAGGCAACACGACCCGGATGCGGCGCGCCCTCCCCGTCGAGAGGAGGGTCGCAATAGCTGTCTGGAAGCTGGTCACTCCAGACAGCTACCGCTCCATGGGCCACCAGTTTGGAGTGGGAAAGGCCACAAACGGGGCCGTCATCATGGAGGTAAGGAGACCCAGGCACGCATCCATTGGGGGGTGGGGAGGCTGGGTGTGGGGCTGGGGAGGGAGGGGCTCTCGGGAGTGAGAGGCTGAGCGGGGGCGTACCCGGGGAGATGCCCAGGAGAGGGGCCTGGGGGGAGGGCCCTGGGGCACCCTGCACAGCCTCATGGGCGCCCATGTTCCCTCCCCACAGGTGGTCCATGCGCTCAATGCCATGCTGCTCCAGAGGGTCGTCCGACTCGGGGACCTGGATGCAGCTGTCACTGGATTCGCCGCCATGGGGTTCCCAAACTGCTTCGGGGCCCTGGATGGGACCCACTTCCCCATCCATACCCTGGATCACAGCGGAGGAAGATACATAAACCACAGGGGCTATCACTTCGTGGTCCTGCAGGCCATGGTGGACAGTCGGGGCCGCTTCCAGGACGTGTATGTTGGCTGGCCCGGCTGCACACACGATGCCCGTGTTTTTAGGAACTTGGGCCTGTGCTGCCGGCTGGAGGCAGGGACCTACATCCCCCAGAGGGAGATCCCTCTGGGGGATGCCACCGTGCCCCTCTGCCTCGTGGCAGACGCGGCCTACCCCCTGCAGCCCTGGCTCATGCGCCCGTACACCGGCCACCTCAACACTAGCCACGAGTGGTTCAACGCCCTCCTGAACCACACCTGCCAGGTGGTGGAGAGGATCTTCAGCTGTCTGAAGGGCCACTGGCAGTGCTTCCTTGCCCACCTGGACATCAGCCTCCAGAATATCCCCCAGGTTGTGGGCGTGTGCTGCACACTCTGCAGCATTGTTGAGAGCAAGGGGGAGGCTTTCATCCAGGGATGGGCAGTCAATGCCAGCACAGGCTTCCCCCAGCCGGCTGCCGCACCCAGCTGCCAGGCCCACCATGAGGGGATGTGGGTCTGTGAGGCTATGTGGGCCCACTTTGAACAGGGAGACCCTTGAGCACCTCCCTGACCTTCCCTGGAGGACCCCCCCCCCCACAGCCTGCACTGCCCGCACACTGCCCCCAACACCTGCACGGTACCCCCCCCAACAAGCACACGCCTCCAGTTATTTGGAAAATAAAACCTCTGTTTTTGAAAACTGCTAACTTTGTTTTGTGCACAACAGAAACTGGAACCAATATATGAAGGGGGACAACTATAAATATGGGGGCCTGGCGGACGGCTTGGCCATTGGCCCATCAGTCTGGGGTGGGGTTAAAGGGGTGTGACCCCCGGCAGGTATGGCTCCCGACCCCTGCCGTGTCCGTGGTCCCTGGCGTGGCCAGCTGGGGGCTTGGAGGACCAGCAAGTACGGCTGGGATGCCTCCACTGGCTAGTCTTCAGCCCCAAAGGGCTCTGGTCCTGCGGAACAGCAGGCAGCGAGATGGGGGGCATTGGGTGGAGTGGTGGGGAGGGCGGCCCAGGGGGCAGCGGGGGGCGGGAGCCACGTGATGGCTTCCCGGATCGACCCAGCTATGTCCCAGAAGACCTTCATGAAATCCTCCCATGCCGCCCACCTCCGAGTGGACTCCTCCCGGTCAAAGCGGAGTGTCTCCTCCACCAGCTCTGTCTGCTGCTGGAGAGTTGCCAGGAGCTGGGGGTCCATAGGGGCCATCCCCAGAGTCCGGCGGTGGGGGGACTGTCCCGCTGGCCTTGGGGGTGTCTCCGGGTGCTGGCAGTGGCTGAACTCTGGCGGGCTGTTGGGGACAACAGAGCTTGCCTGGCTGCTGGGGGTGTCAGATGGTGTGGCTGCAGAGAGGGAGAGAGGGAGGGGAAGGCTGTTAGTACTGTGCCGTGGCCCATGGCCTGTTCCCCCTGCCCCTCCTTGGGTGCTGGGTCTCTGTCCCTGTCGGTGGGTGTGATGTCCCTGTTGGATGTCCCCATAGCATTGTCCCCCTGCCCCCAGGGTTAAGGCACAGTGCTGTGCATGGGTACGGGTGCTGATGGGCGCTGATGGCCGTGCTGCCGTCCTGGGACTGTGCTGTGGCTGGGCGGTTGGGGTTGGGGTCTGCTGGGGGTGTGTGAGGCTCCCGGTCGTGTCTGGTGCCCCTGCCCTGTGGCCCGTGGGTGTGTGCCCTATGGGATACATACCTGACTGTCCATTGTCATGGTTGGGGGAAGACCGGTGGGTGGATGTCCAGCTGGTGCTCTGGGAGGGGAGGTCTATGAGGAGCCCCCCCTCCTTGCTGCTGGATCCCTCCTCCGCTGTCCCAAGGGTGGGGGCTCCTCCAAGCCTGCAGCTCGTCAAGGGTGGCCGGGGGGGAGGAGGTGTCCTGGGGGCCCAGGATGGCCCCGAGCTCCCTGTAATAGGGGCAAGTGGCGGGGCGGCCCCAGACTGGCTGGCCAAGTCCTGGACCTGGGTGTACCCCTGCTGCAACTCCTTCACCTTGCTCCGGAAGTGATCTGGAGTGCGGGCAGGGTGACCCCGGGTGGCCAGGCCCTCAGCCAGTTGGGCAAACGCTTCTGCATTCCGCCGCTTGCTCCCCTTTATGTGGAGCACCTCCTCTTCACCCCAGAGCCCCAGCAGGTCTTGGAGCTTGGCCTCTGACCAGGAGGGGCCCTGCCTCTTTTTGGCCCCCTGCTTGGCTGCTGGGGTTGCCTAGGTCCCTTCAGGAGGGGAGCCCTGGGGCACTCGGGGGGGCTGGCTCGATGCCATGGCTGATGGCAGTGCAGATCAGGGCCTCTGGAAAGCGTGCAGGGCTAGCACATGCACGTGCTGCTGCCTGCACGCTCTCAGCTTCCTGCCACAGAAAAGCCGGGTCCGTGGTGCTTTAAAGGCTGCTGCGCACGGGGACCATAGAGCCCTGCAGGGGCTGGACAGAGCGTCTCAACCCCTCAGTTGATGGCTGCCGTGGAGGACCCCACTATTTTGAAGTAGTGGGACGTGGATCGTCTACGCACGCCCTACTTCAACATTCAACATTGAAGCAGGGTGCTAGTCCCATCTTCAGATGGGAATAGCAATTTCAATGTCTCACCGCCTAACGTCGATTTCAACGTTGAAATAGCACACGGCATGCATAGACGCAACGGGTGCTATTTCGATGTTGTGCCGGCTACTTCGAAGTAGCCGGCTAGTGTAGACGCACCCTGAAAGTGTGATCAAGTCCCATAGGGCTCCCCAAGGATGTCCAAATTGTGCAAAGGCGAACCAGAAGCCCACTGCCCCTTTTGGCTTAGGTATACTGGGTTGAGAGTCAAGAGGAGACCATGAATACGGACTTCAGCCCTTCCCTTAAGAGGTGCTAATAATACTGCATCTTTCATACTCCTTAGTAATAAGCCAGACTTATAGCTCTACTCAGGGCCATCCCTAGGGAGGTGTGGAGCCTGCATCACTCCCCCTCTGGTGACTCAGGTACATGGTGCAGGGCAATTCCCTTCTACAGGCCCTGCCCTACCCATCCTCTACCCTTGCTCTGCCCCTTGCCCACAGACCCCATGCGACATGAGTTGGGGGATAACTAGAGGGCCTGGCATGAGGTGGCAGCAGGTTTAGCCCTCTTTCCCTGCACTCACCACAGTGATGAGATTGGGAGCAACCCCAGCAGCCCTGCTGCACTTCCCATCTCCAAGCCTGATACTCTCCATGAGGTGGCATGAAGCAGAGAGCCCTGGAGCTGGGGCTGGCTGGGGCCAGTTGGGGCACCCTGCTTGCCACCATTGTTCTGGTGAACCAGAACATAGTGGGCTGGGAGATGGCAGCAGAGTGGAGGAGGCTGCTTGGTTGCTCCTGCAACTGCTGCTGTAGTGAGTGGCCGAAGGTCTTGACCTCTGCTGCTGCCCTCTGCCAGGTCCCCCTAGGGCCCCATGGGTCCCATCCATAGAATGGTTGAAGCGGTCTACTGCAGGACTCTTCCCTTCCTCACCGCCACCACTCCCACAAGCAAAGAGCATGAGGCACCTGGCCCAGACCATCCTAAGGATGGACAGCTCTGCCTCTACTTCATGAAAGAAGCAGGCATTCATTTCTTCATTTTACAGATGGAATAAGTAAAGGTGGTACTTTTAGAAAGGCTGGGAATAGAACTCAAACATGTCAGACTCCAGAAACACTTCAGTCGACCTTCCTTAGTGAAGACAGTCAAATAAGTTGATTTCTGATATGTCAATTCTAGGTGCACAACTGCCATAGCTAGAACTGCATATCTGAAATTGACTTATTTTTCTAGTAAACACCAAGCCTAAATATCGAGGGCTTGAATTTGCAGCTTTGGCATTCTTTTAATTCCATGTTTTTTGTGTATAATTTTTCATATCCATAGACCTGGATTTCCCTACAGACATACACAAGTACTGATCAGAAATTCAGACGTTTGGCTTGAATTGCTTTACTGTCCCTTTAATATTATTTTAAAAATACTGTAACTCTCCCATTTCCATCATCTATTGTGTGTTCTGGAAACATTCACGAGCCAACATACCAATAGTGGGCGTGCATTACTTCAGTGAATGGGATTGTTTGTAAAAATAACTTCATTTTCAGGTACTAAAGGCTCCAATAATTTGTTGCCTTTCAAATCAAACAGAACTGCTTCTTCAGCTATCCTAGTGGTCCATAGCAATTGATCAGGAATGTTCAGACAATACCCACCTGAAAAATTGCTCAAGGGACCACAGGATGTTCCAGCTCTATATTTGTATGCTATAGTGAGATGTATTTTACATTCAGTCAGACCTCTGTAATCGCAGTTGACTACAGGCTGTGCAGCTAAAAGAGAAAACAGGATCTGATTTAGTAAGCTCAGTTCATCCCCAGTGTATTGAATGAAGTTACACCTGGGATGAATTGATCTCAAAGTATCAGAATTTCAGTGGGTTTGTATCTCTCTCTTTAAGCACATAAGAATCTTTTGGTAATGTTTGTTTTTATACCTTCCTCAATAGGTATCTTCAGTTCCAGGCATCAATGCATATGGGAACGCATCAGTGGTACAGACAGGCAATGTTTCAGGCTACATAGATACACCAGATCCACCAACCATCATTAGCTACCTCCCAGGGCTTCTGTACAAATTTAGTTGTAGCTACCCTTTAGAATACTTGGTCAACAATACACAGTTGGCTTCGTAAGTATGCTCTTCATTCATCTACTGTATGTTTAGACAGTTTGTGCATTTGTCTGTCAGTGCGTCTGTCTGTATGTGTCTGTTATTCAATAACTCCTCCCGCCAAATTTGGTATGCAGCTGCCTCTTATCCTAACTTACAGCAAGGTCAGGGTTTGGTTGTGCCAGGAAATCAGGATGGGCCTGGAATGGGATTGTTTTCCATAATACAGCAAGAGAGGGGGCTGCTAAGAGGCACAGGAGGGTTCGTCTACACAACAAAGTTATTCTGAAATAACAGCTGAATTTGCAGGAGGAATAAAGCCTATTTTGGAATAGGCACTGTTGAAACACAGAACAATGCTATTTCGAAATAAGCCATAGTGAAGTCCAATGGCACTATTTTGAAATAGGCCCTATAGCCGTGTCTACATAGAAGCACCCTTTTGAAAGGGTGAAAATTGAAAGAGGGCATTTGAAAGTGTGGCTTTCGAAAGGGTGCGACCATGGGTAAAAAGCGGATTGATGGGTTGATCTGCCCTTTTGAAGGACCGCTGCTTTCTTTCGACAGGGAGGATAAGGGAGATGCTTACATCAGGTATGAGCAGCCAGGCACTACCCCCATTTGTCAGGCCCACCAGGATAGCCTCTGAATCAGGGAGGCCCTGCAACAGAGCTTTGCAGACAGGCTCCAGTGACCCCCATCCCTCACGCGCATCCGCCACTCACCATCCCTCCCCAAAGAGCACGGCATGCAGGAGTGTTTGCAAAATAAAACTTTTCGTATGCACTGCTTAAACTGGGAATGATAAACTATGTCTATCTGGTGGAACAGCAGTGTACTGGTGGGGTGGGAGGGCTCTCAACCTGGACTGGGAGCGAGAGGGGTCAGTCCAGGGCTGGGGTGGAAGGCTGCAAACCCCATCAGCCCTGGGATCCCTGCCACCCTGGTTGCAGAGTCCTCGTTGGGGAGAGGGCGGGGAGCACCAGAATGTATGACCCTGGGAAGGGCTGGGCAGGGGGGGAGCAGCAGGTGGGATGGTGGAGAGGGCGGCAGGGGGGGCAGCAGGGTGGGCAAGAAGGTGGGTCACATTGGCTGCATTCTACCCCAGGATGCCACCAGTGTTTTTAAGATTGTTCATGAACTGGTCCCAGGCCACCCTCAGCCATTCCATGTTGGCCTCAGAGAGGCATAGGTGCTGCTTGGCTATCTTGGCCTGGTGGCAGCTGGCCAGGTCTTTCTCCACTCACCGAAAGCCTGTCCAGCTGTGGACCTCATGGTGTGCAGTATGGTGGGGGGATGGCTGCATGGGCAATTCTGCTGGGGGTCTCTCAGGGACGATGGAGGGCACAGGACTCTCCCAGCCCTTGGATGGTGCAGCTGTATGGAGAGAAGGATAGCATGTTGGTACCATAGTATGGCCCTTGGGGCCATGACTGTGGGGTGGCATCCCTCCTGCTCAGGGCACCCTCCCTCCAGGGGACAGCATCCTTCCCACTTAGGCACCCTCCCCACTCCCAGGGCCATGCATCCCATCTGACAGCACTGCAGCCATCGGGCATCTTGGGCGGGTGGGGGTTCTTGGACTGTGTGGAATGGTTCCCAGGTGCTGTGTAGTCCTAACTACCCACCCCATGCATGTGGCTCACAGTGCTGTTTACCGAGGGCAGATGCTGGCTGTTCCTGGCAGCTGTTACAGGGTGCCGTGTGCCATGCCAGGCTGGGCAGTGTCTGACCCAGGACCACTGGTCCTGTGCATGGCCGGCTGGCTGGTGCATCACCTCCCACCCCACAGACCAGTATGCATGCCCTACTGTGAACATACCTCACGGTCCCTCAAAGAAATCCAGAGATGCCCAGCTCCCAGTCGTCTGGCTGGATGAGCTGAAGGTGATGTGGATGACCAGCCCCCCTCCTTGCTCGACCATGCCGTGATCACATCTGGCTCCTGGCTTCCTGGTCTGGGCTGCTCCTCCACTTCCAGCTGCAGTTTGTCCACAGAGGTGTCCAGGACAGCCAATAGTAGGGAGTTGTCCCAGGGCCCCAGGATGGCCTGTAGCTCCCCATATTAAGGGCAGGCAAGTGGAGCTGCCTTGGAGCGGCTGGCCTTGCCCCAGACTCAGGCAAAGTCCTGCCTGAGTCCCTTGACTTTACTGTGGACTTGGCTGCAGTGCGCGCGGGTTGCCCCCGGTGAAGAGGCCCTGGGTCAGCTGGCTGAATGGAGCAGCATTGTGCTGCTCGATCTCCATTTCATGGAGGACCTTCTCCTTCCAGAGGCCGAAGAGATCTCTCAGATCCCACTCCATCCAGGAGAGAGCCTTTCTTTTTTTCTTGCTCCTGCGCCCCTGGGAGGCATGTAAGGGCCCTGAGGAGGGGAGGGGGTCTGGGTTTCCTGTGGGGGCTGGCTGCCAGCCATAGGTCACTGCTGCTGCTCTGAGGCTGCAGAGAGTACGTGCTGTGGAAGCTCATGCTGTGGCTGCTCCTAGCACACTTTCAGCTTCTTGCCACAGTGTTTCTGGGTCCGTATTACTTGAAGGGCAGCCAGACGCAGGGATCATAGAACCCAGCTGCTGCAGGCTACAGCATCCCCGGGCTCCAGTTGGCTGGTGCCATGGTGCACTCTTCTTTTGAAAGAGTGGACCATGGAGCATCTACACATATACTCTTTCAAAATAGTTTTTTTTAAAAGGGGATGCTCTTCCTGATATGGGATCGGGGTTAGGATTTTGAAGTCTGTACCACGTTCTTTCGATTTCCTTTTGATGCTCCTCAAGTTCTTTTGAAAAAGGGCCACATATTTCTTGCATGTGTAGACACAGCTTATGTGTCTGTACATGCTATTTCAAAATAGCTGGGTGCTATTATGAAATGCATTCTTGTCCGTAAACTCCTCCATGAAGCCTCTGTTGGTTGCATGCCAGTCCAAAGCCTGGATAAAGGAAGAGGAGGAGGATAAAGGAGGAGGGTTGGTCAGATGAGTGATGATGCGCTGATTGTGAAACAACAATACAAATGATATCTGATGCCAGTACGACTAAATGATAAAAGATGCAGGCTTGGATGTCACCCAGATAAACAAGGTCCACACCACCAATTGAGCGATTGGGATTGTTAAGTTGGCTACTGTAAGAAACCTACAACTAACACATATTCTATCAGCTGGAGCATGAAATGTCTGAACACCTTGGGCAACTGGAAAATTAGAGCTGCTTCAGAAGGAGATGGAGAGTTACCAATGAGATATACTTGCACTGGCGGAGATGGGTTGAATGGCATCAGGAGAGATGTGTGGTTGCAAAGTCATTTGCTCAGGGAACAAAACAAAGCATGAGACAGGAGTCGGATTCCTTCTTAGCAAAAGAGCTAGAGGAGCATTGTTTGGATACAAACGGGTGAGTGCAAGAATGATGGTAGGGAAATTTGAAGCAAAACCGTTCAACATCTTGGTCATTCAGGTGTATGCATCCACATTGTACAGTATGGAGGAATTATTGAGCTATTCTATAAAGATTTGACAAAGATGCTGGAGGAGATACCAAAGAGAGATGTGTTGATCATTGGAGGGGGATTGGAACATGAAGGTTGGAACAGATAACAAAGGTTGGGAGAGAGTCATGGGAAAGTTTGGATATGGAGAAAGAAATGAACAAGGTGAGAAACTACTAGAGTTTGCTATGGATTGCTAGATGGTGATAAGAAACACAAGATTCCAGCAAAAGGACTGTAGGAAGTGGACATGGTGATCAAATGAGGGGAAGTCCAAGAACATGATGGATATGATTTTGATAAGAAGGAAATGGATAACATGAGTACAGCAGTGCCAGACTTTCCAAGGAGAGGACATAGACTTGGACCACAGTCTAATGATCACACACATCACACTAAAACTAAGAAAAAGTGTAAGACACAGTTTAAGAAGAGAAGAGATGTCAGGGATGGTCTAGACAGTACTTGGTCCTGCCATGAGGGCAGGGGACTGGACACGATGACCTCTCAAAGTCCCTTCCAGTCCTAGCGTTCTATGATTCTCTGATAAGAGATGTGGTCAGGCTCGGCAAGGAAGCAATAGGGAATGTGTACAGAGCAATGCTCAAAGAGAAGATTAGGAATGTTGCCACAGAGAAGGGCCTAGGTACGAGAGTCAAAGGGATAGCCATGGCGTTAGATGAGGCAACTGAGCAGCCTGCTCTGCAAGAAGAGAAGATCAATAAGAAGTGGATTACTCAGGAGACCCTGAAGTTGGTCCAAGAGAAGAGTGTTGAAGATCAGAAGGGATGTTTCTGAGTGGGCGGAACAGCAATATAGGGTAAAATGCAATGAGGTAAGGAAAGCAGCCAGAAAAGATAAGACAAAATGGTTAGAGGAGCAGTTTGAAGATATAGAGAGGTATTATGGCAAACGTAAGTCCAGGGAGGTGTATAAGATGATTAGGAATATTAATATGAAGTAGCAGCCGAAGCAAATGGTGATCAAATATGAGAACCAAGAGTTGCTCATGAACAAGAAGACTGCGCAGTGATGGACAAGATATTGCACCAATCTATGCAAAGCACAGTTGAATCTGAGTGTCTCAGAGAGACTGTTTGAAGAACTGAAAGAGATATCTCCACTGAGCATCGAGAGCGAGGCTGATATTTTGAAGGGGGAAGTAGAAAGAGCAGTGAAATGACTAAAGAACAACAAGAGCCTGGGAAATGATGAGATTACGGGACAGATGATCAAATACAGCACAGAAAGTATGATTCAGGAAATACAGCGACTATGTAATATAGCATGGAAAGAAGGGAATGCACCTAAGGAATGGACAAGATCTATGTTAGTGACAATACACAAGAAAGGAAGTACATTGGAGAGCAAGAACTACAGAACAATTGCCCTAACAAGCAGTCTGTGCAAGCTGCTGCTGCTGATACTGATAGAGAGACTGAGATCGCAGATAGAAGAACATCTAGTGGATGAGCAAGAAGGGTTCAGGAAAGATAGAAGTACCATACAGCAGATACTGGCGCTAAGATTGATAGCTGGGAAAGCTTGATGAAAGAACAAGAACGTATACCTTTGCTTTGTCTATTTTCAGAAGGCATTTGACAGTATAGATCAGAACGTGACTTGAGCGGTGTTGTAGTCATACAGAGTGGTTAACAGACTGTTAGGATTCTTGAAGGATATCAGTGACAATGCAGAAGCAGGGGTGAGAACATGTGGGGAGTTGGTAAGTTGGTTTAGAACAAGTAAAGGTATGAGACTAGGAGATCTGAAATTAATGAGTACCTTCATCACGCATCTAGAGAGAACGATGGACAAGATCAAGGAAGAGGCAGGAGGGATATCTGTGCATTGGAAAAGAATTAACAGCTTGAGGTTAGCAGATCATATAGTTATCGTTGAGGAAGAGGAGGAGAAGCTAGCCAAAATGGTGCAGATGCTATACAAGAAAGGGAAGCAGTATGGACTGATTATGAACATCGATATCTCCGAATACCATAGTTTTTATTTTAAGGAAATAGGAAGGAAGATCAGTGTAGATGGGATTGAACTAGAGGACGTAGAGAAGTTCACATATCTGGGGAGCAACATAACATATGAGCTACACTGTAAGAAGGAAATAGCGACTAGAAGAGCTCATTTGAAGGCAATGGTTAAGATCTGGAAAAGCAAAGTGATTGGCTTAAGAATGAAGCTGAGGGTCTTGAAAACATGTATTCAGCAGCACGTTGTATGGATGTGAGACATGGATGATAATGAAAGTTTTGAAGAGAAGAATATTGACGTTTGAGAGAAGTTGTTATAGAAAGATCCTGAGAATAGGATGGATGTAGAAGGTCACCAAGGAGGAATTATACAGGAAGATACAGCTGAAATAGAACCTATGCAGAAGGTTACACAATGGAAGTTGCAGCTATTCAGGCACATCTTCAGCATGAATGATGAATGAAAAATCAAGACCCTGGTATTTGGCATAATGGACAGCTCGAATAGGAGAGGCAGACCCCACAGAGAATGGGTAGATGAAATAGTAGATTGGTGTGGAGCTAGTCTACAGAAACTAAGCCACTCCATCATGAACAGGGAAGGGTGGAAAGAAAATAGTGAGAGAGGCATCAGACACCAAAGGGCGCTGAGCCCATGGTTTATGATGATGATGATTCTTGTGTGTAGCTGTGTTATTTCAAAATAAGATGTTCTGGAATAGCTATTCTGGAATGGATTATTTTGAAATAAGACTTCAGTGTTGTAAGTTGTAGGTAGCCCGTTGTGTCCGATGATGACGTCTTGAGCTTGCACAGGCTCATCCATTGTGGACTCGCGTTCAGTGTAGATGTAGCCTTATATTGCAGAGTGACCACATGGGAGAGGCCAGACCAGTTAGAGAGTGACCAGTTCGGCCTGGAGCTCTGCATGTCGCTGGCCACCATTCATGGGTAAGGTTCCTGTGATGGTGATAGCCATGGTTGCCTTCCAACCCTCTGGCTAACCTACATGCCCCACAGTGGGAGCCCAATCCACTGCCACGCTGGCCCACCACAGAGGGTGCCCAATCCAAGCCACAGTGCTAGGTAGGACAAGGGCTGGGTGGGCAGCACAGGTCCTGCTCTTGAGGGTGAGCCAGGCACTGGACCAGTGCTGTCCTGGGGAGCCACCACTGATGCACGAGGCCCTGGTGGATCCCTCTGCACTGAGCCCTTTCCTAGACCCCAAGGAGGATCCAAATAACACCAGATAGATTCTCTTCTTCATATATATTTATACGTGCAAAGGGAGAGTATCTGTCTACACGCATGTATACACCCCACCATTTATCTCCATAAAAATTGTGGTCTTGTACTGAAGGTGAAAAAAGTGAAACCAAAATTGTGGGATGCTGAGGCAAGAAGAATGGAGAAATTGAGGAAAGAAAAAAAAATGTTTCTTGGAGGATTTGTATAATAAAACGATTTACTAAAAGCTACATCATGGAGAACTGATTCCTCTATGTCATTTTGCCTTTTCTGCTAATTATTTGCTTGATTCATGTTTTTAATAGCATCCGTTACTTCCATATAGCTAAGGCGTTGTCATAGTCTCCGCTAAAAATTCCTATTTTCAGAGGCTTCTAACGTAAACCTAAAATAATCACTCCTTACGATGTTTTTCAAGAACTGGTTAGGAGTGAAGAAACACACCACACTCCCTTAAAGTCTTATACAATTTTTTGGTTTCTAAATCTGTTTTAGGTCATCAGCTGCGATTTCTGTAAAAGAGAACAATGGGACATTTATCAGCACTCTGAGTTTGCTGCTTTACAATGTAAGTGTAAAATTAGTGAACAAATTATATGTAATGCTCTCTGAATTACATGTTCTCATTGGCAGACTAGAATTAGGCTCCTAAATGTACTTATTATGTTCTGTTTTCCTCACGAGGGAAGCAGGACTTTCATACAGTTGTTATTCACCTAATTGTTGCCTTGTGCTTCTGCCTGTTGTTTCTTGTGTCAGTCCCTGCTCTGAGGCTGTGTCTAAACTACCTTCCTCCTTCGAAGGGAGGATGGTAAGTTGGGTGCCGGGAGATTATTAATGAAGTGCTGCGCTGCATATGCAGCACTTCATTAAGCTAATTCTCCCCTATGGCAACTCCGAAGTGTTAAACTTCGAAGTGCCTGTATGCATGTAGCTGTGGCTAACCTGCAGGTATTTCAGAGCGCCTGGACAACTTCGAAGTTCTTTGAGGAGTAAAGGGACTTCGAAGTTGCCAGGGTACTTCGAAATACTGGCAGGTTAGCTGCAGCTACACGCGAGCCGGCACTTCGAAGTTTAACACTCAGAAGTAGCCGCAGGGGAGAATTAGCTTAATGAAGTGCTGCATATACAGCACAGCACTTCATTGATAATCTCCCAACACCCTACTTACCATCCTCCCTTCGAAGGAGATAGCTAGTGTAGACAAACCGTGAATGAAGTATCATCTATCTTTATCTATTCTGTGTTTGTACAGTGCCTAGCACACTGGGGTAGTGATCAACAATTAAGGCATCCAGACCTCACAGGTGTACAAATTATAAGTGAGGCACTAGAATTCCTACTTACTGCCTACTGTACCTCTTCTAAATATTATCTAATAATAATAATAACAACAATTAATATGTTCAATTTCTCACAAGCATATGTAGATTCAAGTCTTGTCCAAGTATGTTAAATAAGAGTGAAGTATTCAGGATTCCCTGCCCCTCCAATCTATACAGGCATACAGATGTACTGTTGCATGCACTTTGGATATTGCATGGGTTAATATTTTTAATAGCAGCTTTTGACTGGGCTGACACTTCTTTTATACTTTTTTAGATAATTGGGTTTGAATACACATTACTACGTTGAACTTTTATTATGTAAATATGGTCAATGAGAGTGAAACATAAAAAAATATATGGACTTCTATTTATAACAGCAGCATTAATTCCAGAAATATATTTTGTTGATTAAAATTTTTATTCATACATTTTAAATACCTGATTTAAATATCAATTTTTCAATCTATCAAGCAACATTTTTGTAAATTATGAATTTGATTTTTTTGCTTTATTATTCATGTCATGGTGATGTTGAGTTATAATTCATGCAACTGATTTAAAAGTCATCACTTTTTCTTGGAATATAATGAGCTATAAATATTGTAACAGGACATTTTCCAAAGGCATTTTTTAAAAAATTCATGTTAGTAAGTTTGTCATTTGGCAGAGCAGAGTTCTTAAAAAGAGATTAAAATGTGTTAGAATGAAGATTATATTTCTCCCATTTTTAAATAAATTTGTACTCAAAAGAGGAGAGAGCCAAACTCTTCAAAACTAAAGGAACTGTGTACTGGATAGGAAGTGTGCAATTCAGTTTTTGCAGTAAGAAAATACATAAATATCGTGCAGGGATATGCCCTTGAATGAATTGCCCAAGCCTAAAGGTCTTGATAATGCCCATCTGAAGTTAATGGGGGTAAAATCAGAGCCAAGGTGTTCAAGTTACTGAGAAAGGAGTTATTGGTATTTGACACGTTCCTCAAATCCTTCAGCAGTATTAAGCTCCTGCTGGCACATTCTTTACATCAGCTACTGTGCAAAGATGATCTGTACCAGGGGTTTCAAACTTTTCTTGGAACCAGTGCTTTATAAATGGAGCTTTATTTTTCTGGAAAGCCCTGGCCACATCCTTGTGCTGGGATTTCCATGTCCCTGTCGAGGGAAACCAGAAGCCAAACCCACCAGCCCTGCCCTGCTGGCTGCATAAGTGTGTCACCTCAGGCAGCTCCTTGGCCAGCATGGTTCACATTATGGTGGAGAGAGCCAGCATGCCTTCCCGGACTGAGCAGTGTCTGCTGCAGTTGGTACTAGGAGAGCGCTGGGGGCCTGGGTGCTGCTGGGAGCCATTCACATGGGTGAGACCCCACACATGCTTCCTCCACACCTTCTGGCCAGCAGCCACATGGGCCAGATTAAGTAGCTTTTTCAAAACATTTTGCAGGCTGTGCTGGGGAAGCTCTCGGGCCTGTGAACTGGGAGTTTGAAACCCCAATCAACACCGTATGTTTAGGTTCTGTTATAGGCCAATATTTACCAATGCAGATCCCCAAAATAGACATCGAAAGTCAGATTTAAGCAGGGGTTAGTGTCTTATCAACTATGTTGTGCCTTTTTAGCACCCAAAGACTCTGACTGAAAATCAAGCCATCTTTTTTTTTTTTTTTTTGGGTGTCCAAATAAGGCTTCAGGTGCCAAAGTTCAGAGTAGCTGATTGTTTTTTTTGCCACTTATTCCTCAGTTTATACACCTTATCCACAGTTCCCGCTCTCTTCCTCTCCCCGACTTGTCAATGCTTTCATTTGTTCTGTTGTGCTACTTCATACCTCTGCTGTGTATGACTCCATCTGCAAAATTAATGGGCACAAGCACAAAACTAGTCCTTGTGGAAAGACCTAAAAGATGAATAAGGATTAAAGCCTGGATTTTGAAAGGGGCGTAAGGGACTTAAATACCTAAGTACAACTGTTTGGGTGTGACTGCAACATGTGTAGTTTAGGTACTGAGCTAGCTTTGCTAAAAACTGTTTTGCTAGAATTAGCCCTGTTGTCATGACAGCACAGTCTAGCTGCCCAAATAGAATCACTTCTTAGTCCCTGGTTCAAGATGCAGACAACTCACCCCTACTGCAGTCTGTGCTGCAGCAGGCATTTCTGGAAAGATAGTTTGATCAAAATTAACAACCGGTGTCAGAGCAGCCCCTCCATTTCCAGCATAATACCGAGCTTTAGATTCCCTTTAGAAAATCTCAGCCTAAACCCATAGCGGACTATAGAAATTGCTCCAAAAATCTGTCGGATGTAATAAGGGTAAGTGCTTTCCTGCAGTCTCTTAAATTACCTACAGGATTTAACAGAGGAGTATAGCCCTGCTATCAAATTCTGCTGCTTGGTGTCACAATTCTGTAGCCAATTTTGTCTCATTCTTTCCTATTCTAAAGGACGCTGCCCTTGGGCTGAAGTATATCAGTTGTTTAAAACCTCTGTTCTCATTCTATCAGGCATATCACGTGTTTTGCATATGTAATTGAATGTTTTTCAAACTTTCTGATGCTTGCCTGCCACGCTCTCCTGGGTCTATGGTGATAACGGCTTTTCCAAGCAGGACTGTGAAAATTGCAGGCTGAGTCTTGTCTGTCTTCCCCTTTCACTAAACAACTTTCCCTCACATGCTAAACCTCTCCCCCAACTCTTCTCTTTTTAATGCTTCTCTGCAATGAGGTTCGGCCAAGTGCTTCTCTATGTCCATGTGAATGGTTTCCCAATTCAGCTCCTAAAAACCCTGGCTAGTAGGCCACCTGTGAATTTAGCAGCATACACAGACCATCAGGACACATCTGCCAAGTTTCTTTGATTGTTTATATTCCAGGTACATCACAACACAGTACAGGTTGAACGTCTCTAATGCAGAACTCTCTCATCTGACAACATCCATAATCCGACATGGTTTCAGTTAGCTGGATGAGCACTTATCATGGGTGTGGCCAAGTTTCCCGTGATCCCGCAAAGTTTGTTTGCAGCCATCAGTCCTGGCTCGCAGTGTTCTGTGCTGTTATTTAGCTGTAATTTACCCCAAATGTCTTCTAAGAGTGCAGTAAGCAGTGGAAGTGTTGCTAATGCTTCTAGAAAATATTGACCCATTGACCCATTGTCTAGAAAATTCTCTCAGCTGGCACTGGTCAGGTCCCAAGGGTGCCAGATGAGAGACGTTCAATCCGTGGCAGTTCTGTGGGGCCACCTTCCTGCTCTGTGGCTCAGCTGTTTACACTGCTTGCTTTCTTAACAGTACCCAGCTGGTGAGCTAATTACATCATTAGGTCTTCAAGCTCCCTATCGGTGAAAATAATCTCTTTTCTTTTTTTAACCCTAAATACTTGAGTCCCTTCTACTCTAATTATATCCAGTGTCTGGAGTGTTCTAGATATCCAGGCTGGTGGCTTCCAAAGAGCTCAGCTTATGACAGCTAAGAGCACTCTGTTACTGCACGTTCATTTTACAGTATGATACAACCAACACTCTCAGCCTCTCTGTACACACACCTACACTGTTCTGGCAATGGACTGTTTGAAAAGAGGTAGTTTTTTAATTTTTTTTTTCAATATAATCTTTGTTTATTTTTTACCTAACACTTGAATTTTCCACTAAAGCAAAGTAAAGTGGGAACATTTTTAACAGTGGAGGTTGTGGAAAGCCAGCCCATTTACCTTTGTCCACCATTCCTTCCCTGCGATGGGGGCATGGGCAGGCACGGGGTCAGAAACAGAGTCCCATAGACAGTAGGGTGGAGGGAGGCAGCAGTCAAGACCCCAGACATGGAACTGGGAATGGGGCCAGCGTCGGAGCCCCAGCTAAAACCTGGGGTGCTGGAACACCCCCTGCAAATCTAGTCCCCCTCACCTATGCTAAAGCTACATTGTGGGGAGCAAAGCATCTGTTCAAAGTCTCTGAGGGTAAACCTTAAACTGTATTAAACTTGACAGGACTGCTGTTTCCATTGACACAACTGATCAAAAAAGCTTTTGTGTTCCAAGGTGTTGGTATAGCCATTGTGTTACAGCAAATGTGTGCTTGTTTTTCCAGGACTCAACCTACAGCCAGTTGCTGGTTATCCCCAGTATAGGTTTACCTTTGAAAACAAAAATATACGCAGCAGTACGAGCAACCAACCTTGATGGCAGGTACAGTAAAGGATTGCTTTTCTTTCCTTTTCAAATTTTTGTAGCTCTTGAGCCATACCAACCATCATCTGAGTTATAGGGCTTTTTGACAGTCTTTTTATATATGCGCTTGGCAGAAATTGATTTTTTTAAACCGTAATGGATAACTGATTATTTTCATTGTGCTTTTATTTTTTCAAATTTTCACAGATGTGGAAAACTAAGGGAGTGTCAGGCAATAGGAAAGCACATTAGAAGCATCTGTTTACAGAAGTTACTCTCAGAAGAGGTGTCCTAACAAAACTTCTCTTGACAGATTGCATCTACATGTAAAAGCAGATTGATCTTTTGATTCTTTCTGTCAACAAAAGGGCCCCATGGAGCATCTACATGGCTTTTTTGTGGACAGTTTGTCAGCAAAACACAATTTGTGTATAGATGCTCTGAGTTTTGTTGACAAAATCCCAGTTTTATCTTCAAAACTCTGTAGATATAGCCACTGAGATTCAAAAAGTTAAAGCTTCATAACTTTTAAAAATACAAACTGTCAACACTATGTCAAAATAAGGAACGTAAATATTCTTTAATCAAACTCTAAGGTCTCAAGCAGCATTTTCTTACATTTGTTACCTGTAGATTGAGCATTATGAATGGAAATATTTTGGAAGTTTGCTTATAGATATTGAAATGTGTATTTACTGCTAAAATGTAATCTGTCAAAACCTATTTACAAATAAGAAAATGGCTAATATGTGTGAATCACAGTCCTCAGTTGGACGGATCCAGACCTATTTTGTGTGTTATAGGCTCTTTATTATCAGAGAGGTAGCTGTGTTAGTCTGTAGCTTTGAGAACAACAAGAAGTCTTGTGGCACCTTATAGACCAACAGATATTTTGGAGCATAAGCTTTTGTGGGCAAAGACCCGCTTCATCAGATGCATGAGGTGGGGGGGTGGTTTCAGAGGGGTATTTATAGAGTGGGGTCCCAGTAAGAGGGAGGGCCAGAGCTGACAAGGTCTATTCAACAAGGTGGAAATGGTCCAGTATCAACAGTACTTATCAAAAGAGTTAAAAACAAGTTCACAAGGGGGATGTGACCCTTTGTCAGAGTCTAATGGTGAGATATTAGCACCCAGAGCAGAGAACCTGCCTTTGTAAGATGCGAGCCACTTCCAGTCTCTGTTTAATCCATGGTTAATGGAGTCAAAAAAAAGGCTCTTTATTGCTAATCCTGAACAAAGATTCTCCTTGGGCTCAAGGGAAGGAGTCTTGTACTTTTGTAACAGGAGGACACAAAACAGTAGGAGTAGTCAATTTCGAGAATGGAGTGCGTGAATAGTGGTTTTCTCTGGGGTCTGAACTAGAACCAGTCCTGTTCAACATATTTGTAGATTATCTGAAAAAAAAAAAGAGGAGTTAAACAGTGAGGTGACAGTTTTCAGATGGTGCAAAACTACTCAAAACAATTGAGTCCAAAGTGGACTGCAAAGAGCTAAAAAGGTATGGATAGCTCAGTGGTTAGAGCACTGGCCTAGTAAATCCCCTGTTGAGAGTTCAGCCCTTGAGAGGGGCTTTCAAGAGTATGGGATTTAAACAAATCTGCTAAGGATGGCGATAGGTCATGTTGTGAGTGCAGGAGAACAGGATTCAATGACCTTTTGAGGTCCCTTTCATTTCTACGATATGATGATCTTGCTAAAGAGGGTGATTGGGGAACAAAATAGCAGATGAAACTCAATTGATAAATGCAAAGTGTGCACATTGAAAAACATAATGTTGACAACATGTACAAAATGAAGGGGTCTAACTTACCCATTACTACTAGAGAAAAGACCTTGGAGTCATAGAATACTAGAACTGGAAGGGACCCTGAGAGGTCATCAAGTGTAGTCCCCTGCCCTAATGGCAGGACCAAGCACCATCTATATCATGCCTGGTAGATGTTTGTCTAACCTGCTCCTAGGTATCTTCGATGATGGAAATTCCACAGCCTCCCTAGGAAATTTATTTCAGTATTTCATCAAACACTGTGGATAGTTCTCTGAAAACATCTACTCAATGTATAGTAGCAGTTAAAAAAAGCTAACAGAATGTTGGGAATCATTGACAAAGGGATAGATGTCAAGACAGAAAATATCATAATGTCGCTAAATAAATCCATGGTATGATCACATCTGGAATACTGTATACAGATGTGGTTGTCCCATCTCAAAAGTATATATTGATATTGGAAAAAGTACAGATGAGGGGGACAAAAATGATCACATATATGGATCAGCTTCCCATAGAGAAGAGAGATTAAAAAGGACTGGGACTTTTCAACTTGATAAAGAGGCAACTTAGGAGGAATAACATTGAGGTCCATAAAATCATGACTGATATAGAGAAAGTAAATTAGGATGTGTTATTTATTCCTTTTCTTAACACGAGAACTAGGGTTCACCCAATAAACTTAGTAGGCAGCAGGTTAAAACAGAAGGAAGTAGTTCTTCACACAATGCACAGTCATCCTGGGATATTCTTTCCCAAAGATGTTGTGGAGGTTGAGACTATTCAAAAACAAAATCAGATAAATTTGCAGTGGATGCATCTATCAATGACTATTAGACAGTATGGGCAGGGTCTGCGTCCATAGGCTCTGTTTGCCAGAATCTGGGAGTGGCTAACGGGATGGATCACTTAATGATTGCATGTTCTCTTTATTCCTTCTGAAGCACCTGGCATTGGCCACTGTTGGAAGACAGGATACTGGGCTAGATGGACCTTTGGTCTGACCCAGCATGACTGTTTTGCTCTTATGAGGAGGTGAATCCTGTCTAACGCAGCTATGAAATTCTGAGAGGCAATGATGTGCAGCAGTGTGAGACCCATTGATGTGCTGCGGCCATTGATTTGTAACAGCTTCTTTACTTTGGAACAGATGGCTATAAAACCATATTGGTTGAATTGTGTCATTCCTGCACCATGGGATACACTGTAAAGTAATGTAAGCAATGAAGAAAAGTAAAAACCATTATACTGACATACAATGGCCTCAGTGGAAATGCAGAGGATTCTTTACATGGCTCATAACTGTACATAACTGTGTACATTCAGTTCATCAGCTAGCACTATCAACTTGTACCTCAGGTTTTTTTTTAAATCATGTTGTCTGACGATTATCTTGCTCCTCATGCAGATGGAATGTTTTGATGGACTATTGTTACACCACTCCATCTGGTAATCCCAATGATGAGCTCAGATACGATCTCTTCTTTAGGTAGGTATTTTGCAAATCCAGCATTTGTATGCAAATACCCTTCTTTTATGACCACATTTATGCGTTCTCTGTATGATACGGTAATGCTTACATTTCTTGATGGGCATGAGAGTTTTAAGGGAGGTCCAAAGTATTTGCTTGTTCAAATTTATTAGACACTTCTCCAACTTTTTGCAGACATAAATATTGGGTAAGTGTGCCCGGTCATGAAAATCTTGTGCACTAAGGTAGCTGTAGGAATAGACATTTTGCAAGCATGTGCTAAGGGTTGTCTATACGTATTTCAATGGATAGGTGTTTGTTAACATTTATTTTAATGCAAGCAAGTGGGAAGATGATCTCTAGGTAGATGATAACCATTTAAGATATCTAAGGAGCTGATTGAGGGAAGTGTTTAAGCACAAGCTTCAGTGCTGTCCTGAATGAGAATGATTTTCTGAATTGGGGCCTTAAAAAGGCTAGAAAGGAGCAATTCGGTGTCTCAGCAACACCTCAGATTAAATGACAGGCTCTTGATGGAGCTGCTACCTTCTTTTAGAGGTGCTTATCTACGTAAAATAGCTTGCCTAATATTTTGTTTCAAGCACCACCATTATTGGGGGATTTAAATCAAATGGGACCTGCAACTACTTTAATTTTGGTTTTGATATTGCAAAACACACCATTCAGGAACTCCCTAACCAAGCAAAACTTGGTTTTGGTGGGTTTGTGTGACATTTGACATCTCAGTTGAAAATTAAAAAACCCACTTTCCAAGTCTGTAAGATGTTTTAATTTTTTAAAAAAGCAATGCCTTAAAGAGGTGTGTAAGACCTACCCACCCTCATCCTCCTCAGAACTCTGCAGTAGTGACTCTCCTTTCGGTTTTAGGCCTCCTTTTTAGTGGCAACCAACAGCTACCTTCTTTCTATCTCAGGGCTTCTCTTTTCCTCCCCCAGCAGGCCCATCTTGTAGTCACCTTGACTCCTTGTCAGGATCAGGACTAGTTATCTCAAATCCTGTCAGGTCCAGACACTCCAAGGCAAGTGTTTCCCATAAAGAAAATATCAGAAGTGTGACGCTCTTGAACATAGATCCTTTTCAGGGTTTGTAAGAGTAATACTGACTCTGAGCCTGTTGTCCACTGTCATTCTCTGCCTATCTGTGCAGTTCGCACTGCCATGCCATTTCAGCACTTGACCTACTCCAGTGCACTCGAGACTCTCATAGCTGCCTGTTTTGGATGACGTGGTGCTGTCTTTTTTTTTTTAAATAGATTTTAAGCATTGTTCTTGATACTTATAATCCTTTATTCTCAGGGGCTAAAAATCAGAAGCATACATGGTCATCCCAGTTTTCATCTTTTTTACCAATTAGCTGCGACAAGGACCCACAGACAACTGTAATTGAGAATGGCAAGAGCCAGATGGGCCGGTTTTCCTTCGAGGTGTTTCGCTTTGTCAAGCACAAGAACCAGAAGATGTCTACAGTCTTCCTCCATTGTGTGACAAAGCTGTGTAGAACGGATGACTGCCCCTTTCTTGTACCTGTAAGTTTTGAAGAGGCTTTTGTCCATAACGTTCATAAATGTGCCAGAGGCACAACTGTGGGGCCATTCTACAGCTGTAACGAACAGATGGGTACAGTTGGGAGAGGGTATCTGGGTTGTGCAGATGCAAATGGCACCTAGAGTTTGAACTTTGTCAGCTATCTGTAAAGAATGTGAATGCAACAAACGAAGAGTGGCACTTCAGTCACATCACCACTGCGTGAAGTAACACTTGGGACAGTAAAGCTCTGGGGAATGGGCCTTGGCAAAAGGAATGTTCACTTATAGGTCTCTCGGTCACATCATGGCTATGGTGATAGAGACCAACTGTTAGAAAAACACTGATAGTTTATAAAACACGAGGGGGTGTTCTTACCACATCTCCTAGGAAAATGGTATTTGCATCACAAGGAACCATAAGTGTATCTTGGAATAATGAGCAGAGGCCTAGCTGTGTTACTCTATATGTGCAAAAATAACGAGAAGTCCTGTGGCACCATATGGACTAACAGATACTTTGGAGCATAGGCTTTCATGGGCAGAGATCCACTTTGTCTTTGCATCTTACGAAGAATGTGTTTGCCCACGAAAGCTTATGCTCCAAACATCTGTTTGTCTATAGGGTGCCACAGGACTTCATGTTGTTTTTTCTTGAAATAATGTCAGTTGAAATCTCCAGGTTAGAGAACAAGTTTGAGCCTTAGACGGACCTACCCAGTCAATTCTAGATGTGGTATCCACAAGACAAAATTGAAGAGCATTCACAGGATGTTTTTGGGAAAGTTGCACTATCACATCTATCTGCTATACCATTGAATGCTCTAAAACTGAATGCTCTTCAATTTTGTCTTGTGGATACCACATCTAGAATTGACTGGGTAGGTCTGTCTAAGGCTCAAACTTGTTCTCTAACCTGAAGATTTCAACTGACATTATTTCAAGAAAAAACAACATGAAGTCCTGTGGCACCCTATAGACAAACAGATGTTTGGAGCATAAGCTTTCGTGGGCAAACACATTCTTCGTAAGATGCAAATACAAAGTGGATCTCTGCCCGTGAAAGCCTATGCTCCAAAGTATCTGTTAGTCCACATGGTGCCACAGGACTTCTCATTATTTTTGCAGGTACAGACTAATACAGCTTGGCCTCTGCTCTTTATTCCAAGATATACTTATGGTTCCCTGTGATGCAAATACCATTTTCCCAGGAGACTTAGTGAGAACACCCCCTTGTGTTTCATAAACTATCAGTGTTTTTCCAACAGTTGGTCTCTATCACCCTAGCCATGATTTGACTGAGAGACCTGTAAGTGAACATTCCTTTTGCCAAGGCCCATTCCCCAGAGCTTTACAGTCCCAAGTGTTACTTCACGCAGTGGTGATGTGACTGAAATGCCACTCTTCATTTGTTGCATTCACATTCTTTACAGATAGATGACAAAGTTCAACTCTATGTGCCATTTGCATCTGCTATACTATTCAGTGTGTAGAGTAAGTGTCTTTAGTACACCTGTGTTAACAGTGGAGCTGGTTGAAAATATCCTGGTAGGACACTTCTTCAACAAAAAATGCCAATTTTTTTGGACTTTTATCTTCTACTGAAACATGTCTACCTTAATGAGATTCCATTTCAGGAAAAATATTGGGGGGTGGGTAGGGCAGAATTATTTTGATAAGATCAGAACCATCTGCTTTGACATCTTTAGAAAGAAACATTTTGATTCTTATTGTTGAAACATTTTATTTAGAAATTCTTTATCATATAAAAATAGCAAATTTGAAATGGAAACAATTATGTGAGCAAGAGAAAATGTTCTGGTATGATTTTTTTGAAAAATTTGTTCTGTGGGAAGTTTTAAATTTTTTTGCTTTCAGTGGATTTTTTTGAATAAAACCAATTTTGAAATTGCAGAATTTCCTGTGAAATGGTAATTCCATTTCCTCCACATCTCCATCCAGCACCTTGCACGATCACTAAAAATGTGTGGGTGGGTAGAGGAGGAGGAGGAGGAAGAGGGAATTTACTCATCTAAGCTCCAGTTCAGCACAGAACTTAAAGTATGTTGTTAATGTTAATGTGCTTGAGTGCTTTGCTGAATCAGGTCCTGAAAAATGAAGTATGAAAAGAGTCAAATTAGAATGCTTCATTTTAGGTTTCAGCCTGGCTTGTGTACCATGGTGGCTGGGAAAGAGGATGGTCAGTTAAAGGTGGAACAGACACTAATGTTAGACTCATATGAAAAATGACAGTAAATACTCAACCCAACTTTTTTATTCTGATGAGCTATATGGAAAATGAGTGATCCACTATAGATGCTCTTTTAAAAATGTAACGGATTTGCTGGAACAGTGGTCAACAATCCCTGGCACGAGTACCAAGAGCAGCAGGTGAGCTGATTTTCATCAGCCCTCAAGTTGGAAGCTCAGCCCTACCCTTCCTCCCCCATGCATCCTGGAGCCTGCTCAAACCCGTGCTGCCTGTGGATTAAGAAAAGACCAGCTAATGCTACCAACCACCAGCTAAACAGTAAAGCTCTGCATCTTAATTTATTTATGAATGAAGTTATTGTAAGTAGGATTATTAGTGACTTTAGAAAGTATCACCGGCATTCAGCGCGTACAGAGAGGTCAAAAGGTCAAATTGTGGCACTCCACCTCATGAAGGTTGCTAACCCCCTGGGCTAGACTCTCACCTGTTATTTTTTCATATCCCTAGTCTAGCATGTAAATGTTGCCTGGTACAGGTGGCTATGAACAAAGCTCTGGTAAATTACTGAAAAGTTTATTGTACTGTAATATGAATACTGTAAATGAGAGCAGTGCAATTCCATAAACAAAATGAAGCGAAATACAACTGGAAGTCAATCATTTACAATGTGCAGTGGCTATTGCATCTGTTTTGATTGCAAAGTAAATGAATGCATACAAGAAATAAAGCTCTAATATCACTTTTTAAAAGAGCTGACATTCTAAATGGAAGTTCAGGAAGGCAATAATTCTTCTCCACTCTAAACCTGTGATTGTTTTGATTAACTACTCAGAGTTGCAGCAACAGAGAAAGAAGAGCTGCTGTTAGGAGAACAACTTGGAATGCTCAGAGCACCTCTGGAAATGCTGTAATCTCTGCTGGCCCCATCATTACAAGGAGCGGTAGGAATTATCAAAGCTTTCTGTGTACTGCAGGAATTTCAGAAACATGGAGAGATGTTTTGCTGTTTAATGAGAGCTTTGGTGACTCAAAACCCAAGCCATTTGATTTGGATCTACTTCTACTGGCAGACTGAATTTACATGTAAAAGTTCGGAGCCAATTTTTGGTCAGACATGGACTCAGAACACCCGGGCTGTATCTACACTACAAAAATAACTTCGAAGTTGCTTACTTTGAAGTACAACTTCAAAGCAAGCAACTTTGAAGCTGAGTGTCTACACACACCCTACTTTGAAGTTAAACTTCATAGTAGGGCATTACTCCACTCCCAGGAATGGACCAAGTGCTTTGAAGTTGGGCTCCCTGCTTTGAAGTTAACTTCAAAGTAAGGGGAAAAAAATGTGTGTGGACTCTCTGCTGGCTACTTCGATGTAGTGCCTAACTTTGAAGTTAGTTCTTAGTGTAGACGCACCCCCACTGAAGTCATTGTGATTTATGTGCATGTGTCTGAGGCTAGCACAAGCATCCAAACTCAACAGAATTCTCATGTGTCATACAGATGCAGCTTCCATTTAAGACAATGGAAAGTGAACCCATCTAGCAAAGAAAAAATGAGCCTGATTCATTTTGCTTAAAATCAGATATCAAGATAGGAAAGTCACAATTGGGGGGGGGAAATACTTAGAAGCTAATACACATACCACTTAGCATTGTCTCTCCCTGCTCATTCCCTGCTCTTTCATCTCCATCTTAGGATATGTCTAAACTGCAAAAAAGGGCGTGGTGAAAAGGGTGTGGTCTTAACTAGCATTACCTCACTTGAGTTAAGTTAATAAAGGCACAGCAATTTAACTCTGGACTCACTTAAGCTGAGGCAAAAACCCAGATTGCTCTGTGTTCAATGCTATTTTAACGCAGCTTAAATAGGATGAGAAAGAACACTTCTTTTTTGCAGTGTAGGCATAACTTTAATGACATTAACCATGGATTGCAATGGCAATGTAGTTTTTGCTCAGCTTTCAACTGTAAACAGAGATTGAAGCAAACAGTTCCCATTTTTAATATAAAGACAGGCTTCCAGTTTCTGTTTTCAATTATGCTCTGAATGGATACCAGTTTAAGGCCACTGATTTCCAGTCTTTGAGAATTTTAGGGTATTGCAAATACATTTTGGAATTTCTGAGAAGCAAATGTTTTGTGTATCCCTATGACAAGGTAGTAAAGATAAAATATTTTGAGCCACATTCTACTGTCAGATGCATGTCAGTAACTGTCCTTGGGTCTGTTTTCAGTGGTGTCAGTCTGAATTGAAACCAATGAAATTTAAAGTAGAATGTAATTCCCTAGAGGAAAAAGAATTACTATGACCCTCAGGACTAAACTGTCTATATTTACTGTGTGATTCGGTGGCACCTTATAGACTAACTGATACCTTGGAGCATAAGCTTTACTGGGCAAAGACCTGCTTTGTCAGATGCAATATAGTGGAGATTCCAGAGGTCTAATTACACAGGCTCATGAAAAGGAGGGAGTCCTGATTAGGAGGAAGGTCAGAGCTGATGTGCACCTATTGTGGAGGTGTGAACACCAAGAAAAGAGAAACTGATTTTGTAGTTGGCCAGTGACTCCCAGTCTCTGTTCAATCCTTTATTGATGGTGTCGAATTTGCAAATGAATTGTAGCTTAGCAGTTTCTCTTTGGAGTCTGTTTTTGAAGTTTTTTTGTCGCCGGTTGGCTACTTTTAAATCTCTTACTGAGTGTCCAGGGAAATTGAAGTGTTTTCCTACAGGTTTTTGTATGTTACCATTCCTGATATCTGATTTGTGTCCATTTATTCTTTAACACAGAGACTGACTGGCTTGGCCAATGCATATGGCAGAGGGGCATTGCTGGCACATGATGGCATATATTACATTAGTAGCTGTGCAGGCAAATGAACCCTTGATGGCGTAGTTGATGTGGTTAGGTCCTGTGTTGGTGTCGCTGGTGTAGATATGTGGGCAGAGTTGGCACCGAGATTTGTTGCAGGGATTGGTTCCTGAGTAAGAGTTGCTGTGGTGTGGTCTATAGTTGCTGGTGAGAATTTGTTTCAGTTTGGCAGACTGTCTGTAGGCGAAGACAGGCCTGCCTCCCAAGGTCTGTGAGAGTGAGGGATCATTGTCCAGGATGGGTTGTAGATCACTGACGATGCGCTGGAGAGGCTTTAGCTGTGGGGTGTATGCGATGACCAGTGGTGTTCTGTTTCTTCCTTGTTGGGCCTGTCTTGTACCAGGTGGCTTCTGGGTACGTGTCTGGTTCTGTCAGTCTGTTTCTTCAGTTCCTTAGGTGGGTGTTGTACTTTCAGGAAAACTTGGTAAAGGTCTTGTAGGTGTTTCTCTGTCTGAGGGATTGCAGTTGTATCTTAGTGCTTGGCTGTATACAGTGGATTGTGTGGTGTGCCCTGGATGGAAGCTGGAGACATGTAGATAAGCATAGTGGTCTGTGGGTTTCTGGTGTAGGGTGGTGTTTACATGACCATCACTTATTTGCACGGTTATGTCCAGGAAGTGGATCTCTTGTATGGACTGGTTGAGGCTGAGATTGATGGTGGGGTGGAAATTGTTGAAATTACAATGGAACTTTTCAAGATCCTCCTTCCAATGGGTCAGCCAAGCACTAAGATACAACTGCATTTGCTTCAAACCCTCCGACAGAGATAAACACCTACAAAACCTTTGCCAAGCTTCCCTAAAACTACAAAACTTTCTTGTTGTTTTTGTGGATACAGACTACCACGGCTACCACTCTGATACCGATTTACTGTGTGGTGTTGGAGACATGCACACAAGCAAGAGGAGAAATCTGGCCACAGAGAATTGGGAATGCATTCAGTTTTTTGTATGTGTCTGGTTAGAAAAAGGGATTTTAACAGAACTGGAATAATAATGCCAAACATAGCTCATATAATTGAAGTAGAAAAGAGATTTGCTTCAGCCATGCTCACGACCCTTTTGAGTTCACTTCTCATGAATTTTCATATAGTTTAAAAATATCTGGGGAAATTGAATTTCAGAAGTGCAAGATACAGTCTCAGAGGGGTAACCAGGTTAGTCTGTAGCATCTAAAAAAGAAAAAAACCCCAAAACCCAAGCAGTCCTGTAGCACTTTAACTATTAACAATTTTATTTATTAGGTAATAAGCGTTCATGGGTAAGACCCACTTCCTCAGATTCAGAATCTGAGGAAGTGGGTCTAACCCACAAAACCTCATTACCTAATAAATAAAACGGTTAGTCTTTAAGGTGCTACAGGACTGCTTGTTTTTGTAAAGGTGCAAAAATAAGGAAACTGACTTTCATATTTTCATGATAGCCAATCTGGGCACAGAAACAAGATCATGGGATTTATTTGACCAGTCATAGATAAACATTAGAGCCTAAGTTTCAAATATTGACGATCAATTTACAGAAGTTTACAAAAAATAGGAAACATTTAATGAATTGCCTTTGAATGTTAAAGAAATTATAGCATACCACAAGGTTTTTGTGGCTATTCCATGGTCAGTAGTGGTGGCTAAATTCTTTATACACACGATTATTGAAAATTGTTTGTCTAGATCTAGTTTAGCCATGAATATGCATGGAAGCGGGATATAATCATTTTTCAATTGGTGCCTGTTTCAGAAATAGAATTCAAATATTTAATGGATGGTGTAGTGAACAATTTAACTTTATTTCTGGCTTTTAGGTTGCAGAGGTAGGAAAGGTAGTGCAGATCTCCATTTACCCATCAGTTGGAAGACATGCATTGAATTTTTGACTGTCACAGGTTTCCAGCATGACTTGGGGCAATCAGATTGCATCAGTTCTGCTTTTGTAAAATGGTACTTCCCTATTTTGAGGCTAAACTCTATTAATGATTGTGGGGCTCTCAGATAAATAGTTACAAGACACCATATAAATATCTGCATAGGTACATAGCATTGCTGTTGCTTGTGACTCACTCATCTCGGCTTTAAGCAATCCGAACACTGATTTCATTCACAGAGACCTTGCACTTATTTATCTATGATAAGTTACTTTAGACACAATGTTTTTCTGTCTGTATATGGAAGTAAAAGAATTATTTATTTGTGAAGGCAAAACTGTTTAAAAATAATGGTAGCCATTATATGTTCTACTTAAAAATACAAGATGCGTTCCTGAAATAAATGTACTTTTGAGATGTGTTTGAGGCTTGCAAAGACAAAATATTTAGTTTCTACTCCAACAACTGGGATTCAGTAAATGCTAGGGAAAAATGTAAATTCATTCCTTATTATAACTCCTTTTTGCTATTGTCAAGGAAGAAACGTGTGGAGGAGGAGGAGACTTGTAATTCTATGTAGTCACAGATTTCTTTGATGAAACAAAGATAAATTACCTCCACCATTGCAGAATCCCTACCTTAGTGCAGCAGACAGTGAGGAGACATTCTTGCTGCAATGTTTTGGATCATACTTTTATGAAATAGCACAAAAAAGAATTAACAATACGTTCAGCTAAATGGAGCTTAAATAAGATTTTTTTGCAAATTAGTAAGTGGTGCAGAAGACTAATATCCTCACAGTAAAATTAGGAAACTTCTCATTATTAATGTTCTTAACCTGATTTAATCACTGATGTTGGTAGCGACTAGGCAACATTGCCAGCACAGTTTCTGAGTTTCAGGATAGCCCTCGTTTTATTTTTGCCTGGTTTTAGTGGGGTTGAGGAGAAGGTGTGGATATTGATGACTGTAAAATACATTGCCTCCAATTTTATATTTTTGTACAGATGAGACGCCAACCAACAATTCACAGCTTGGTAAGTCTGCTCTGAGAAACATAGAAGAATGGTATTGCAAAAGGGCTACGCTCATGAGTGGTAAACCATTTGGATTCAGTTATATGTATTGTACAGTTTTCCTCATTACCATGAATTTAAAATGAGACACTACGAATGAGTTATAAAGAAAGCAATAGGTAGATCTGGAATGCTCAGTTAAGTTCATGCACCCAGCCCCAACAGTTCAGCAAATTCCAATCTCTACTATTGAAGTGAAATTGCAGATCAAATGCAACCCTATTTGTGCTGCTATGGCACATTAGAAAACAGCACAGCTGCCAGAAGAAAAATCAAAGGTTTAAGCAATACTAATTTCCTGCAACAGATGAATCGAATCACAAAATGGTCATTATGGTGCAGCCCAACTTGGCTGGCTTCACAGTGCAGAAAGGTAAAGGTCCTCTGCTTCAGCTTCTGTAGTCCCCGACCTTTGTCCTGGATGTAACCATAGGATCCACGGAAATAGTTGGTGATAAGGCATCTGCAGAGTCCAATGCTGCTTCTCTGCTGCTTGGTGAAGTAAGCTGTAAAGAAAAATGAGGTAGTGTAGGGGAAAGTGTAAGTATATAAATTGTCAGAATGCTCCTCCTCCTGATGACCTAGAATTCTTTTGGGTGGAGAAATAAATCTGTAGCATATTCTTGATTTCCCTCTTGCTGTTGTCAGGCTGATAATCTTTATTGATATATACTAGGGAATCGTAACAAAATTCGGCTGCTCTCCCCCCTGAAATTTAAGGCAACTGGGAAAGAATCCCCCTAGTCCTTCCTTCTCCCAACACATTTAAATACTGGGAAATCCAGAATCATGGTAAGAGTCCTTCTCTATAAGAAAACAATGTCTAATGGTAATTTGGCATTAAAGAAAAAGAGAAAGCGTTCTTGTGAGCAGATATCCTGCATTCCTCAGTATGGAATTCAAATCAGCTTATGCCTTAAATATTGTCATATCTTACTCACCCTGGTGGGGACAGGGGTATATATATGGGAAGGACCTATGTGTCTGCAACTACTCTCTAAATACATTCTGTACAGTTCAGTATGAACCTGTTAACTAGTTTTTGCATTGCGGCATGGAGACAGAGATCTGCTGAAGGAGACTGAGACCTTTTGGAGCTTTTTTTTTTATTTCCTTGCAGGTCGTCCAAATGGACCAACTTTCCAGCTGAACTCAATCACCAGTGCACTGATTTCAGGAACAGTCATTTTAGGGATTATGAGTGTTTTCTTCTTTGTATGTTCTCTCACTCTCCTGCACAGGAAATGGTCTGGTAGCTCAGTTTTGGATGGTGTACAAAATCTAGCTGTCAACTAAAAGGAACAGTGAGTTTTCACTAGTTTTGGGGGTGGGAGATTGCCTTCATTGTCCATAAGATGTATTTGTGTTATAAATTTACCAAGGCAAACTTCAGCTAGATTTATCTGTAGCCTTGTAGCTTTATCATATAGCTCAACAGTCATAACAATGGGAAGAATTCTAGGTAATTCTTTTCATATATGTTTGTGATCAGACTATTTATATTCTGCCCATGGGTGTACACGCTGTAAAATGAATGCCCTACTTCGATCCGGGGGGTCTTAAAATTTAAAGACGCTTAAGATAAAACATCACTCAATCCACTATTACTAAACCAGACCTAGCCAACCAGACACATTCCTATTTAATCACCACCTTTGATAAAGACCGCCTGTACTTTTATCTTTTTTTCTTTATTTTCCCAGTTTACTGTTTGTGCTTTTCAAAAAAATTGTTTCAGTTCAGAACATACATTTTCTATCTGGACTTAAAAATAACTGCAAAACAAATCAAAGTGAGTGGACCACAATCATCACCCATGTAGAAATAAGATCGTATGACCCTCAGGAAGAATTTTGCTCTACCGTGTTGTTCCACTGAATTCAGTGGGGCTACACACAGTGAAAATCAAGGCAAAATTTGGTATGTTAACTGTCCATCAAGCTGTTTAGTGCTGAAAATTCAAAGGCATTCCCAGGGCACAGTTTCTCAGACAAAGGACTCTCACAGGCTACATCTACAGTAGAGTGGTCCTTCTAAAGAAGTTCTTCCACAAGATCTCTTCCAAAAAAAACTTCTTTTGAAAGAGCACATTCACACACACAAAAGTGGATGGAAAAAATCAATCTGCTCTTTTGATAGTGTCCTCTCAGCTCCTGCCCTTTAGAAAGAATGGGCCAGGGATTGAAAAATATGGCACCCTGAGGACTCCCCTTCTGAAAAAAGGGCCCCCGGGGCACATACACAAGTTTTTTTCCTGAAAGAATCTTTCAAGGTGCTCATCTGGGGCAGGAAGAGGGCTGCCAGAAAAAGTGCTGTGTTCTTCTGATTTAATATCGAAAGAATGCATTTTGTGTGTACATACTTGGTGGGATCTCACTCGTGTAGACATAGCCAGAGTGAAGTCTTCCAATGGTAACTTTAGAGGGTGCTTGCCTGCATCATAAGTTCAGTTTTTGCTAAGCCTTACTTGAGCCAGGTCTGCACTAGGAGGTAAAACTGATTTTTAGATATGCAAATCCAGCTATGACAATTGCATAGATGGGGTTGACTTATCCAAAATTTGACTTTTGCTACTGTCCACAAAGTGGGAGTTAGACCAGATAAACTCTGCCCTTGACTTCCCTTGCTCCTCACAACTGCCAGGAGTACCAGGGTTGACGGCAGTGCTGTGACAGTTCAATTTAGCATGTCCCCTCTAGGCATCCTAAATTGAACCTCAGAAGATCAACCATCAGTGCATTGATTTTCCCATAAGTGTAATGGACCTTAAGATGCAATCAGCATTGCTCTTACCCTGAGTTATACTCTGCTCTCATGGCCATGCTAGGGTGCAAAGAATTTACTCCTCTATTTCCAAAACAACCCACCAATGGACCGAACAACCATCGAAAATCCCAATAACTTTTCCAGCCAAAAGGATGTTTTAGGACCAAATTCTGCAGGTGGAGCAAAACTCCACTGAAATAGTAATTGGAAGGGACCAGTTCTGTCACATCAGCTGCACAGTTCAAATAATGAAGTGGTCCCTCCACCCAGAACTATCCACGAGTGGTGCTTTCCTTTTGTTGCTTCATCCCATGAACTAGATGTCCTCCCTGCTTGGGGCCAGGTGGAGGTGGAAGGAGACTTGCAAGAACAGGCCAAGTTCCTTGCTGGAATTGCAGCTCCAGCTAATCTGATAAACTTTAGACCCTCTGAATTAAGTGTGAATGATCATGCGTCTCTTTCAATAGGTATCTCTGAGTAGGAATTTTGGTACATTGGTTGAGGAATCTGGGAGAGTACATTGGTACTGATAACAAGTGAGGCAGTAAAAGATACAGTATATATATATTAATTTGATTGCTAAATGCTTAGAATTTGTGTCCAAACTCAGTAAACTGTTAATTTCACATATCATGGACTATACAGACTGATTCATCCTCACCTCCTTGTTGTTTATCACTTCTCCTGTATTAATCATGTCTATGTTTTCTGTGATGCAACACTTGAGGTTAATATTCAGAAGTTTCTGAATCTCAAGCCTAAATGCAAATACAGACATGTCTTATCATTCTTCTGTGATCTTGAAAATGCTGTATAAAGGCCTGTTCAGAAATCACCCAACCTGTTGTAGCGAAGGATCTTTAACAACATCGTCCATGTTTCCTTCAGTCTTAATACCTCAGAAACAATTTTTTTTGCACTTCAGGGGTTAGGTCTGATGACATGTAAAACATGATTGTTTAATGAAATAAACCGAAAAATATCAGAAAAAATATTTGTCTGAATGTCTTTCTTATAAATAATTATTGTCTTGATTCTGTTTCAAATTAAAATACCTCATTCTACAAAAGTGAAAACTGGAATCACATGTTCAATTTAATTTCTTACCCTGTGGTGACTAGATCTCTTTTTTTTAATTAGTTTATTTCCCTAGAAATACAAACCGTTCCTTGAATTCTGGTCAATTCAGCTAGTAATTTCAGGTGAAAAATGGGGAAAACGTAAAGTCAAAGTGTGTGCTTTCATAGATTCAAATGAAATCTTTTGACTTTATTTTTTAATTGTTTGGGTTTGAAATTTAGCTATATTTAATTAAAGAGAAAAGGGTAAAAAACTCACTTAATATAACATTTAGACCGTGTCCACACTAGCACAAATCTTTGAAATGGCCATTTCAAAGATTACTAATGAGGCGCTGAATTATCAGCAAATTAGGAATTAGGAATTAACCATGCATATTCCTATCAGCAGATAGGAATAAGGGGATTTTGAAGTTCCCGGGGTGCTTTCTAAAAGAAGCCCCGTCTTCATGAGCTGTGCAGCAGTGAAACACTGCAATTTTGAAGAGCCGTGGCCGACGGCATGCTAATGAAGTGCTGAATATGCATTTCAGCGTCTCATTAGTAATCTTCAAAATGGCCATTTTGAAGATTTGTGCTAGTGTAGACATAGCCTTACTCTGTGTGGCATTAAATGCTTTGTTCAACCCCAAAACAAGTATTTGTGGTTTTGATTTGTTTGTTGGTTTGTTTGGTAAGAATAGAAACATGTTTCTAAATTTTTGTCAGGTATTCTGGTTTGGCCATTAAATTAAAAAAAAAATCATTTACTGACTGAGCTCTAAGTAACATTTCATCTAAACAAACATCAGCTAGTGATAGTGAATGTAAGGGGAGTATGGCAAAACTGGAGATTTGCATCAGGAAAATGAGTGAGATTCAGGTTTAAAGGCTTGTATGTTTCATAAACTTATTTTTAAGGCCAGAAGAAACCACTGTGATCACCTAATCAGACTTCCTATATAATGCAGGCCACAGGATTTTCACGAATTAATTCCTGCCTCAAATCTAATAGTTATAGTTGAAGAAGATCACATCTTCTAATCATCATCCAGTCTTCATTTAAAAGATTTGCAGTGATGGAGAATTCACCACACCCACTAGTAAATTGTTCCCAGGGTTAATTACCATCACTGTGAAATTAATACCTTATTTCTAGTCTGAATTTGTCTTATCTCAATTTTCAGCCCCTGGATCCTGGCGTTATACCTTTGTCTGATAGAGTGAAGGGCCCTCTGTTATCAGATTTCTGTTCACCATGTAGGTTTTTACACAGAGCAGATCATCTTTTCGTCTTTTATATAAACTAAATAGATTGATCTTGTGGAGTCTTTCACAACAAGGCATATTTTTAGTCCTTTAAGTATTCTCGGGTGACACCAATGAAAACATAAGTCACTGTTACTAAAAAACAAAGGAACATAAACTGATCAGTTCAGTCCATTTGTTATGTATTTGAGCCTGTCCCCACTCCAGAAGGGAATAGGCCCATTGTTGTAAATAGGTATAAATTATAAGAGTTAATGAGGAGCCACACACTAGTTTGCTGGCAGCTTCGGTATTGTGCTACTGCAACAGTATTACCCAGTTACATTTAAAAAGCATTCAGCTTACAGATGACAAGTAAGTGAAAACTTCCAGTGTCACTTTTAACCCTCCCTCTAAAACTATTGAACCATACTGTGTGTTCTTTACGTGAGCAAAAAATGCATTCTGTTCTAAAAGCTGCACCGGTCATCTCAGTGGGATGTGATTAAGTTCCTAATCACTAAAGTACCCAGGCTGGACTGTGTTCTGTTGACTAGGGTTACACTGTAGCCATAGGTCAAAATAACTTGTGCAATTATTCCAAGATACCTTATTTTGAACCCGGTGGAGGCTGTTTTGAGTGCAGTGATTGGCCGGGCAGTTTCTATTTCGGGATACAAATGCATGCTTAAATAGAAACCCTAGTGTAGCCTTACTGAAGATCCTATTGATGGGTAAGACACTTAACCGCTTTGTACCTCAGTTTGTTGATCTGTCAAAAGGGATAATACGTACTCTATTTGTAAAGCACTTTATGATCCACGGGGGACAAGTGATATATCACAATGGAAAAAATAGTGTTTTAATGTACTGACCTGACATTGGCTGGCTGGATGTTAGTTTTTTGCATACCATGATGTGGAGTGATCCCTTTTCTTTGGAACACAACTGTCCATTGGAGGGGAAAAAAGCCAGAAGGGGTAAGTCTTATTAATGTACATTTTGCTGATTGTATTCTCCTGTACTAATGCACTGGGTAGCTTAAGGAAGTAATGTCCTTAATATATATGTGACCTTTATTATATTGATATAACGTCATGAAAGCACCAAGCAGTGGTAATGGTAACCTTAGTGGAAGTATTTCAGAGACATACCACATGGTATGCAACAAACAAAGCCAGTAAAACAAGCCTTTAAATTTAGTGGCTAAAAGATTTGCCATTATTCACATATTCTAAATATTTTTCATAAACAATAGGAATTAACTCTGTGCTTCCTTGTAGAGTGGAATCTGTGCTCCTGTTACAGGGGATTTTGCTTCTGGTGGTTTGGTTCAAGGTTGGGGCTTGCTCACATCTCTGAATAGCCCTGAGGTATAGCCTCTGAAGAGTTGCCACAGCCATTTGTTTTGAGCTGCAATTATTCCTGGCCTTTCATAGTTTCCGTGCCCCTTGATACACTCCACTCTTTATTTTAGGAGAATAGTGTGTGTGGTGGGGAAGCCAAAGTGATCCACAGAGCATTAACTTGAGCTACAGATGTCTCTTGTTTCCTTGAGCAGGCAAAGGAGAGTAAATACTGGTTAGAATGCCCAAATGCTGGTCTGCCTGAGCATAATATTAGGGACACAGAATAGAAAGAGATGACCAGTAACTAGAGTGGCAGCCAAGTAGGGCAGGTATAAATTAGAAAAGCACAACAAAGTCATGTGATCTTGTGACTTTTTTATTCATTTGGAGTGTGAATATTCAGCCTCATCACACACATAATGAGGTTCTCCTGGGTTTTAAGTGAAAATAGTCGACTAGAAGAATGTTTAGTTGTGCTAATAAAAGTGGTTGTATAAAGGACGCACATGCTATTTATGTAGCATGTGCACATGCTGTTTCAGGTAGCTCCAGCTATTAAAATGCCCCTACTTTTGGCTTGCAAACTGATGAGCTTAAAAGCTGTAAGGTCACTGAATCAATCGATTGATGGTTGGTGGAATAACCACAGAAGATTCTAGAGTCAAAAGAACTCAGTAAAGCTAGAGAGAGTTGTGAGTATTTTGACTCTACTTTGGAAGAAATAGATAGCATTACCACGTGGAATTAGCACAGCCCAGCTGCTAATATAGCTCTGTTTTTAGTAAATAGCCCCTGGATAAGGAAAATTCAGTGTATATCACATTTCCCTCATGGTTTAGCAGACAATGTTTGACAGCTGCCTTTGGTATCCCTAGTGTTCCAGGGGTATTCTACAAGAGGGTGTGTCTACATTAGGCTCCTACTTCGAAGTAAGAGAGGGCTGCTTTTTGTGTGTAGATGCTCAGCTTCAAAATTGCTTACTTTGAAGTTGTTACTTTGAAGTAAGTAACTTCGAAGTTGTTTTGTAGGGTAGACACATCCATAGATACTCAGAAGATTAGATGATACTCTGGCCTAAAAGATCTCCTTGCCTGGTTAGGAGAGCAGAGGAGCACAATATTAAACTAAGGAATGTTCTGTGTAGCATGCAGATCATTCTGCAGATTCCTACCACTCCTTATGTGAGTCTTTCCAAGTGCCTTCACAACAGTGATGGTAGCATTTGTCTGGGGAGAAAACAAATCTACAAATGTACGTGACTAACTTTCCCCATTTTGTCTCACTAGTACTCATGGGGTCATGCTCTTTATTTGTATGAGTGCTGCTTTTTGTGAAAGTGTGTGTGAATCTGATAACTTTTCTGGCTTTGTGCCATAAGCGGACTTCACCAGTCTGCAATGAAATCTTGTACACAGCAGTGCAAGTTATATTTTTAAATGCTGTTTATATGATTAGAAAACACTCTCCACAAATTGAACAGCTCAGGAAACCACACTGGATGAATGTTATTCGTCTGAGCCATATGGCGAATGCTTTACGAACAGGGCTTGATTAGTACATTGCTGCAGAGTTACAGCTACAGAAGATCTCTGGGTCCTCGGCACAGGTTGAAATGCTAGAGATGTGCTTTCGGGATTCCAGTTGTGAGGCGTGAACTGCTTTGTGATCCATTAGGACAAACTTTTTCCTTAGCAGCACATGGGGCATTTTACATAAGCCACCTTTTGATTTAAGGGAAAGCCAACACCCACAGTTTTCCTGTCTCCCTCTGCAAACCATACATCCTAGCTCTGAATGCATTCTCTATTTCCCACCAAATCCCAAGCATAGGTTTGAAGGCACAGATTGGTTCAGAGCTGACAGAGTAGAAAACTCTGGGGCAGATGAGATGTGGGCTGTGAGATCTGATTCCTAGACCCTAATAGTGTGATTTAAATGTCTTCACAGACAAGTCTAGAGTAGCATTAACCATCCTGTTTACAAATAACGAATTTATTAGTAGAAATCATCCCTGAGATTGTGTGTCAAGATTCATTATTATTGGAAAAGGTACAGAGAAGGGCAATAGAAATGATTAAGACTATGGAACAGCTTCCACTTGAGGAGAGATTTAAAAGACCGGGATATGTCACCTTAGAAAAGTGACCTCAAAGGGAGATGGGGGTTGTCTGATAGGGATCCTATAAAATCATGATGGGAGCAGGGAAAATGAATAAGAAAACGTTTGTTCATCCTTTCACATTACACAAGAACCAGGGGCCACCCAATAAAATCAACAGACGGCAGGTTTAAAACTAAATAGGGAAGTGCTTCACATGGCACACAATCCACCTGTGGCACTCATTGCTAGCGGATGTTAAACATAACTGGATTAAAAAAAAAAGAACTAGATAACTCCCTGGAGGGATGCATGTGACCATTTTTATGTTCTTATGTGTTTGGTGTGACAAACACTCTTGTGACCAAGATGGTTTTTGTTCCTGAATCCCAGAAGCAGCATGTAGCATCTTTGCACGCATCTTGGGCGAATTTTATTTAGCCCTAAAGGCCGTTCTCTGAGGATGATCCTGTTTGTAATTTCCATCTTGTGTAAACAAATTAAAGATTTGTTTCAGAAAGATAGTGCCTAAGGATAGCCCCACAAACATGGCTTGTGCATTGCACATGTGGCACGTGAATCAATCTCTTACGGAGCCATTTCCTCTCACTTTTAAGAATCTGCATGACGTCCACTACCTCTGTCTGATTTTTGTGAGTGCTTTTCCCTGGGCACATGAAAGCATTTCTTCAGTCCTGTGCCTATTCATTTGAAACCAAACTGTTGTTCCTATGCCTGTTGTCATGCCGTCAGGCTTATGATTCTTAGCAGGCAGTAACATCTGTTTGAACGTGCCTGCTCGAAGGAGCAAACATAAGTTTTCTGTGAAGTCCATCAAGTGCTGAATTGAGGAGAAATGTGTGTAATTAAACAGTGGGGTGGTTCAGTGAATTGGACTCATCAGTGTGATAATGGGTAGTTCTAGACAGGATACAGATGAAACAAAGTAGCCCTCAAATTCATCTGTATCAGGGTGACTTGCCTCACTGTGTGGTTCTAGCAGGCTCAGAGTGCAAAAGTGAAATCTAAGCAGCCTGCCCACCATGCAGCAGAGCTGTCCTCCAGGACGTGGTTCTGCGTTTGTTCAGTGTTTTGAAAAGGGGAAAAAATGATGAGAAAACTGATTATCAATATTCGTAGAGAACAGGATTGGTATAATGATTTGCTGAATACCTAATATTGGTGGGGCCAGGAGCCGTTCATTAAGTTAAGTTAGCTAAAGGAAGGCAAATATGTTTTTCAATCTGCCCGTACTCGAGATTGTAGCCTGAATCAGAAAGATTTTATTGTGGGTAATGTTCTAGTGCAAGCAGAAAGCAACCGTCCAGCTAAGAACTGGGTCAATAGCAGCTTTGGTTATAATTTAACCCTTTCAGAATATCAGCACTGATTTCTCCTGAGGTAGGGATGTGAACTCTACATTAACATGATGCATTTGCTTGGCACTTTTCATAAGAGGAGTTGAAAATGTTCCCTTAATACCTTAAGCTTCACAGTACCTGAACAAAATAACTTAACCAGAAGTTACTGAACAGTAGACTCTGTGATAATACAGTCTTGTTTATGGAATCTGAAATAGCTGGTATGACTACTGATGGTAAATGTTGATATGTTTTTATTATCAACAATAGAGCTGCTTTCACTTTTGCCTAACTTTATTAGGGCTAAAATTTCAGTTCTGGGTGTCTGTCTCTCACAATTTCCTTGTTTCAGCTAAAACAGCATGGCCATTGCTGAAAGCAAGTCTAAGGGAAAAGACTTTTTTTTTGTCCTCACTAGAAAGATTTTGACAGTTTTTGTTAAGAAGCTGTAGCACGGTTTGGGAGGATGGTCACACTGGTGATGTGACCTTTTGCCAAGCTACACATCTCTGAACAGGAACAGAGTGAAATGGGGATAGGACTGGAAGGGAGTACAACATAGAAGTGGAGCTGGAGGGGGCATGAGTAGAGGGGATGGTTAGATGCAGAAAATGAGAAGAGCTGAATTGGTGGGGTGAAAGTGGAGAAGAGTGCAGGGGTTGGAGGGCAAGAGCCAGGACCTGGGGTGATGGTGGATGGAGAATATAGGAAGTGGGGCTGGGGCAAGGATGAGAGCACAGTCGCAAATGTATCTGTCAGTACATCTCACTAGAGATCACTGCCCTTCAAACCCTGGGAATTAAAGCAAGGAGTCCTGAATCTCTTCACTCCTCTGTCAGCAAACAGCTTTGAAACACACTTGCAAAATGTATGTCTCATTCCTCATTGCTCACAAAGGAGAACAGCCTACTACTGCTACCAGTAGACTTCTGTGCAGTGTATCTATAGGTCCTGGCTCTGCTCGTGACTCCTAGGTAGGGGACGGTACTGTTGCATGGTAGGCTTTCTGGGTTTCTTTTCCAGCTCTTTTTTAGATTAGAAAATGAAGTCCAAAATCTACCTTAAAAGAATATTAAGGTCACAAAGTTGACCACTCAAAAGTTAGGAAATGCCACAATTAAGACTGTGCAAAGCTAATTTGGCCTGTCTGTGCGTTATGTATCAGAGGGGTAGCCGTGTTAGTCTGGATCTGTAGCAGCAACGAAGGGTCCTGTGGCACCTTATAGACTAACAGAAAAGTTTAGAGCATGAGCTTTCGTGAGTTAACAGACCAGCATCTGAAGAAGTGAGTTAACTCACGAAAGCTCATGCTCTAAACTTTTCTGTTAGTCTATAAGGTGCCACAGGACCCTTCTGTGCGTTATGTTAGTTATGTTAGTTTTAAGTTATAGTTCTCTGCTCAGTGTCTGGCACACTGCCTCACAACCATGGGCTCTAGGCTGCCAAGCTGCTGCAAGCTTTGTAGCCCACAATCAAGGGCTTGAAGGACCTTCCTCTCCCTTCCTGGTGTTTTTTAGAACAGATAGGCTTGGAAGTCCTGGCTGATCCCAGAACTTTGAACTGACAAGGAGCCAGGGAGTTGGGAGCCCAATTGTGCTGCAGCTTATCAGGTTAGCTGCTGAAGAATTTTGAGTGCTTGGGAGAAGGGTCCAAACTCTTGGTTCCCTGACAACCCACTGGGTGGCTTCTTAAGGAGCTGAGCAACTAAGCTGGAAGTAAACCAGTATAAATATTTCATGTGAGTTTGTGACCAGTTAGTCTAAATATACGAGTGGATATATTTGAAAAAACTAAGACCATGCTCGTTGTGGTCCTGTGGGTACTTTCACTAATGCTGTCATTTAATACTCCCTTGGACAGTTACTTTCTTAGGAGATCTTTGTAGTCATCATTCTCCCTGCTGTTGTATTGGAAATACAGTCCTGATTATGACTTTTCAAAGCAGGTGTCAAAGAACATCAAACAGATTGGATGCAACACAGAAAAAAGCAGCCATCAACTTGGACAGTGGAATTTCCCATTATGTCATAATCTCTTTATTAATATTTTGCACTTTTGCAATACCATGTAGTTAGCCAGTGAATTGACTTCACGGGGACTATTCTGGTACATAAATACAGAATGGAGGCATAAATCTCTGGGGGATTGAGCCCTTAATGTAAACAGGAGTAGAAAATTTTACTTCTGAGCAATGTTGCCATGCAGTTGTTTCTAAAGGAACATTAACTCTTTTGCATTTTCTCAGTTATTACTTTTGAATGGCATTAATATAGTTTAGTTTTGCAGAACAACAAGAAGTCCTGTGGCACCTAATAGACCAGCAGATATTTTGGCGCATGAGCTTTCATGGGCAAAGATCCGCCTCATCAGATGCATGAGTGTGTGTGTAGGGGCGGTTGGGGAGGTTCAGAGGGGTATTTAAAGAGTGGGGTCCCAGTCAAAGAGAGGTCCAGAGCTGACAAGGTCTATTCAGCAAGGTGGAAATGGCCCATTATCAGTGGTATGTATCAAAAGAGGGAAAAACAAGCCCAATCAGACGGGGAGATAGCCCATTATCAGAGTCTAATGGGGCGATATTAACACCCTGGGCAGAGAAGCTGCTTTTGTAAGGGGCCAGCCACTCCCAGTCTGTGTTTAATCTGTGGTCGATGGAGTCAAATTTGCAAATAAAGTGCAGCTCAGAGATTTCTCTCTCCATTTGATTTTTGAAATTTCTTTTTTTTAGGACTGCTACTTTTACATCTGTTACCGAGTGTCCAGGTAGATTGAAGTGTTCTTCCACAGGTTTCTGTACATTACCGTTCCTGATGTCTGATTTATGTCCATTTATTCTTTTAGAATCATAGAATCATAGAAGAGTAGGACTGGAAGGGACCTCGAGAGGCCATCGAGTCCAGCCCCCTGCCCTCATGGCAGGACCAAGCATTTTCTAGACCATCCCTGAAAGCCATCTATCTAACCTCTTCTTAAATAGCTCCAGTGATTGCCATTTCCAAATTCCCTGTTACAGTTCCTCCCTCCCCACTGACCAATGGCTCTACCCTCTCCTTAGTCTTCCTCTTGTTACCAATGTATTTGTAAAAAGCCTTCTTGTTTCCCTTTATGCTTGTAGCTAGTTTGAGCTCATTTTGTGCCTTAGCCTTTCTAATCTTGCTCCTGCACTCTCGTGTTGTTTGCTTATATTCATCCTTTGTAATTTGTCCTAGTTTCCATTTCTTATAAGATTCCTTTTTTATTTTGAGATCATGCAAGATCTCCTGGTTAAGCCAAGGCAATCTTTTGCCATGTTTTCTGTCTTTCCTATGCAGCGGGATAGCTTGCTTTTGGGCCCTTAATAATGTCCCTTTGAAAAACTGCCAACTCTCCTCAGCCGTTTTTCCCCTCAGTTTAGCTTCCCATGGGACCTTACCTACCAGCTGTCTGAGTTTACCAAAATATGCCTTCCTGAAATCCATTATCTCTATTGTACTGTTTTCCCTTCTACCCTTCCTTAGAATTGTGAGCTCTATGATTTCATGATCACTTTCACCCAAGCATCCTTCCACTTTCAAATTCTCAATAATTTCCTCCCTATTTGTTAAACTTAAATCTAGAACAGCTTCCCCTCTGGTAGCTTTTTCAACCTTTTGGAATAAAAAGTTGTCTGCAATGCAATCCAAGAATTTATTGGACAGTGTGTCCCCTGCTGTATTAGTTTCCCAACATATACCTGGATAGTTGAAGTCCCGCATCACCACCAAATTCTGGGCCCTGGATGATTTTGTTAGCTGTTTAAAGAAAGCCTCATCCACCTCTTCCACCTGGCTAGGGGGCCTATAGTAGACTACTAGTAGGACCTCATCCTTGTTTTTTGCTCCTCTGAGTCTAACCCAGAGACTTTCAACCTGTCCATCTCCTTCGTCCATCTCCACCTCTGTCCAAGTGTGTACATTTTTAATATACAAGGCAACACCTCCTCCCTTCTTTCCCTGTTTGTCCTTCCTAAGCAGGCTGTACCCTTCAATACCAACATTCCAATCATGAGTATTATCCCACCAAGTTTCTGTGATGCCAACGATATCATAGTTGTATTCATTTATTAGTACTTCCAATTCTTCTTGCTTATTTCCCATACTTCTTGCATTTGTATATAGGCATCTCAGACATTGATTTGGTCTTGCCTCCCAGTTTTGCCCTGGCCCTCTTTTTACTCTCCCAGTGTAGCCCATACTCCCTCCCATTTCAAATTCATCTCCCATGTATTCATGCTGTCCACTTACCTGCAGGCTTTGGTCCCCTGCCCCCGTCGAACCTAGTTTAAAACCCTCCTCACTAGGTTAGCCAGCCTGTGTCCGAATATGGTCTTCCCCCTTCTCAAAAGGTGAAATCCATCTCTGCCTAGCAGTCCTTCCTGGAAAAGGATCCCGTGGTCAAAGAAACCAAAGCCTTCCTGGCGACACCATCTATGCAACCAAGCATTCACCTCTAGGATACACCTGTCTCTGCCTGGGCCCCTACCTCTGACAGGCAGGATTGAAGAGAATACCACCTAAAGCAGCTTTTGTGTATGTAACCACCCTCAGATGGCCTCAAACCCATGACCTCCAGAGCTTACAGCCCAAGACTCTTCAGCAGGAACACAGAGCCAGTTTATGTAGAGACTATTTAGTTTTGCAATTACTGTAAAACATACACACAAACATCCAGCACACGGCCTTTCTGAACAAACAAAAATGCTTTCATCCGTTTGTTGTTCTGATTTCAACAGGCTTGGTCTGGTGCTAGAGAGGTAGGATGTGCTACTCATTGCTTTCTGAGAAGAAATCCTGCTCCGTACTACTTGTTCTTGCAGCTGTGATTTGACTTTGCTAATTGCCAGGGACAGAAAACAATCTCTCTTAATGAGGATATGCATGTTCTTTTACTGCTTGTAGCTTGATAGGACAAAGCAACTGGGCTGGATCCTGGCTGTCATTTGTATGGTATAAACCCAGCACCCTCTGTGAGGCATATGCCTGCAACAATTTCAAGACCGAGATCACATGATACAATAAATGTTAACATCCATGTGCGTTCATTCGAAGTGGTGAAAACAGCTCTGCAGTTCAAGCTTGAATGCACCTCATAAATGGGTCCCTACTTGAATGGTTGGCTGAAGTGCTAAAAAGTGCCTGTTTTATGGAAGAAATTGTGGGTTTTTCTGGCATAAATTATATGCTTCCTTTACTTGCCTCTCTCCTCTTCTGTGTTCCTCCCCTTCATTTCCTCTGACGCTATAGTGTATTACCCCTTTATGTCTCCATTCTGTCTCTCCTTCCTTTGTTCTCAGTCTCCTTTCTATTTTTTTGTCAGTGCTTCTAAAACACAATCCTTTTCCCATTGGTTTCAGCTTCTGCCTTGCCAAGAGTAATAAGCAGGTAAGCAAGCAATCAATTTGCAAATACCTAGAAGATAAGTAACGGCATAGATTTATCAAGAACAAATTGTGTCAGACTAACCAAATAGCTTTCTTTATGGGGGTGGGGTGTAACAAGCTTTGTGGATGGGGTGGGGGAAGTGGTAGACGTGGTAGGTCTTGACTTTAGTAAGGCTTGTCTTGTATGACCTTCTCATAAATAAACTTGGCAAATACAAATTCATAGGTTTGATATCCCACGTCTGGTACCTTGCAACCTCAGTTGCTCTGAATCGGGGAGTTTGCTGGACCAAGAGAGGTCAATGCTCCCTTGCTAGCCACTTGCCCCTGCTCCTGAGTGCCCTTCCAGGCCACCAGCCCCAGTCACTGGGCTCTGCTTCCAGTCTGGCAGGCCTCCTGGCTGCTGGCTGCCACTGGCTTCACTATTGCTGACTTGGGTCCCTGCTGCAGCTCCCTGGCCACCACTGGCTTCCCAACCTTCCTGCTGCTGGCCTGGCTGCAGCTGCCTATCCCTGGCCCTGGCCCTGGGTCCCAGCTACCAAACTTCCAGCTGGCCCCCAGCCATGGCCACTGGGGATCTCTGGTGTGACAACATCCGTGGACCATGGATGTTGTTGGACCAGAAAGTCCCACATTTCAGGGGATCAACCTGTACTATAATTCATTGCATTGTATAGTGTAACTAGAGCATAACTAGTTGGAAAATTGGTCCCAGAGGGTAGTTGTCAGTGGTTCACAATCATGCTGGAAGAGTATATTGAATGGGATCCTTCAGGAATCAGTTTTGGATCTGTCCAATAGCTTCATCAATGATTTAGATAATGACATAAAGAGCACACTTATGATGTTTGTGGATGTTACCAATCTGGGAGGCATTGCAAGTGCGCTGGAAGATAGGGTTAAAATTCAGAATGATCTGGATAAATTGGAGGAACAGTCTGAAGTGAATAGGATGAAATTCAGTTAGGACAAATGCAAAGTACTCCAGTTAGGAAGGAATACTCTGTTACTCACATACAAAATGACTGCCTAGGTAGGATTATGGAAGGAAAGGACCCTGCAATATTGTGAAATTACTGTGTAATGCTACGATATTGTGAAAATTTAAAAATCACTTTGGTAAAAACTAAATCAAAATATTGCTTTGAAGATTGCAAAACAAAACATTTAGGGCTCATATACACTAGCCCTCTTCCTCAAAAGGGGCATGTACACAAGCTCAATCAGAGAATAGCAATGAGGTGCTTACTTCGACATTTCCTTACTCCCAAAATGTTTCGGGAGAAATGGAATTTTGAACTTCGGCAGGTACTTCAAAGTGCCTGTGGCTACACTGCCTGTCAGTGCTTCGAAGTTAGCAGTTTTAAAGTTCACACAGTAGCCATTGTGCTAATGAGGTGCTGCATATGCAGCATAGCACCTCATTTGCCTTCTCCAATTGGGCTGATTTGCATGCCTCCTTCGAAGGAGGGGCTAGTGTAGACAAGACCTTAGACTTCAGACTTTTTTTTTCCTGACCAAAACAATTTGGGAGATTTGACAAGAATTTGTGAAATGTTGTAGAACAGGCATTTTCTAGTGAAAAAAATTTGAAAAATTTCACCTTGCCCTATTCTAGAATATTGGTCTATAAACAGCTAAGGGCTGAAGCCAGAAATAAGTGACCTGCAACACATATTTTATTTATTTTGTCCTTTGATCTCTCACACCTTGAAACTGCAGAAAAGAGAGAAAATTCATTAAAATGTGCACCAAGATTAGAACAGGATTTATAAAGAACAGGATGTTCAGTGAAGCTCTTGAAGGGCAAACGTATTATTTCAGCAGCAATCTTGCTATGACACTTCAGGTGAACCTTCAGGCTCTGCTTCTAACCTAGAGCCAAGCTCAGGGATGACCACAAAGGTGTCATCTGATCTGGATACAACAGGTCTCCCTCCTATCCTAGTGTTTATGGAGCATTTAATTTTGTTCATGAATCCTGACAAAAACATTTCACTTGCAATGCGGTGGCGGCAGGGAAGTAGAGGGGGCAAGCTGCCTCCAGCTTCGGGTTTTATATCACTAGCTATCATTATAGTATGGAAGGGCATGAGTACATGGCAACTAGACACCTGCAGCTGGCCTGCGCCATCTACCTTTGGCTTGGGCTTTGGGACTATTTTACTGCAGCATAGACATCTTGACTCAGGCTCGAGCCTGGACTCCAGGAAGCTGTGAGCTGGGAGGGTCCCCAGAGCTTGGCCTCCAGCACAAACCTAAAAGCCTACACTTCAGTAAAACAGCCCCTTAGACCAAAGCCTGAGCTGGCATGGACCAACAGGGGGTTTTTAATTACAGTGCAGACATGCCTGGGGCTGGAGACACAGGAGAGTGAGGAGTCACTCAGGGCTCTTTGTCTCACACGTCTCCTTGACAACAGGTCCTGGCACCTGGCCACCATGCCCTGAAGCCTGTTGGATACTAACGTCCACCCAGTGGCATTGGCAGCTGCCGCAGGCCCTGGGGCAAGGTTGGAGGGGGGCAGGGCTCTGTGCCCCAGAACAGGGGGATAAAGAGCACTGAGCTGTCAGCACTGCCCCACTCTACACCCTCACAAACACGTTCAGCCAGAGCAGTGCTGCTGCGGCACTTCAAAGGCCCCTGCTGTTGGGCCTGCATCCACCTCTCCGGAGGGCAGCATATAAAATACCTCCGTACGCAACACCTGCACAGCAAGAGCCTGCTGACATCCTGTGACGTTGTCAGGAAAACATTCTACTGTTATATGACAGCCTGCAGCGAGTTCATTTTCCCTAAGGAGTGCCGAACAAACTGGATCCCAAAGGGGTTAAATGGCCAAGTTTAAACAGCAGCATAAACACAGAGGGAGAGACAGTCAGATAAGCAAGCCAGCATGAAAACATCCTCTCCACTCCCCCCGCCCCCCCCAAAGGAAGTTTGAAAACGGATCAGGTCTGATATTTTTTTTTCTGAAACAATGTTTTCATTATGGATTACAGCACTTTCCGACATGGGCACATCAGCAAGCTAGATCAGAGTCATGGGCAACAGGGCTCTGCATTTAATTTTTGAGCACACGGGGACTCAACTATAACATCACCCAACAAGCAAATCTTTATGACTGATATACAGCTGCAATCAGTTTAACAGTTGTGCTATTTTGTTCCTGAACCAGCAGGTTTCCAGATCAATATAAGTCAGCGTGAGGGAATGCTAAGTTGCCACAGTTGTAAGTTTAATGTTAGCAAATTTACTGAGGCATCATATAACTGGAGCCATTAAGGTTAGTATACATAATGTCATGGTGTCAGCAGTGTCGATGTAAGCTCAGAAGCTGTTCAAATTAGCATTGCTTATAGCATAGTTTATATCCAGCTGTGTTGCTCATAATACTGATGTTTGGGGGAATACTTCTTTGGCAGTTGTCACATTCAGCATCTAGCTGTCAGGGAAAAGAAATATAATGTCATTAAAGATCAGTATTGAAATGAAATGAAATGGGTGAAATGTCAGGCATTGATGTGCCTGTATGTAAATAAATAGCTTGAAATTGTCAGCTTATCACTCAGCTTTTTGTTTGGAAGGCACGAACATGGTTTCCTGCAAATTTCAGCGATCACTCAAACCAGTTTTATCTTGAGACCATCCCAAGAATAGTGGAAGAAGTCTGAATCCTGGAAAGTGAATTATCTTAATATTTTATAGAGTGCCTGTCACAATAAATTATAATGTGCCAGGGCTGTGTTACAGTCCCGGAATGAATTTTGGGCTTGGAAGTTAAAATCCTATTGCAACATGACATGAGAAGGTGAAGAGGTTTTTCCACAGCACACTCTTGTAATAACTCTATGTTGTCATGCATTATGATGCTGAACTTTTGTTGTTGTGTTGCTGGAGGTATTCTATTTCTCCATCCACACAGAGAGGATGGATACTTAGCTCGATATCAAAACAGTATGTGTGTGTGTGTGGGTGTTTGAACTACAGTGAGGTAGCACCCTTTCGCTTGTAGGATGAGCAGGTCTAGTAAGATTCTGTCATATTGAAATGTATGTATTCTATGTAGCCAAACAGCTATATGAACCAGATGAAGTTTTGAACTAATTGTTGCCCTTCTGAGCACAAAACCATAAAGCTTATCTCTGGTGGAAACTTGAAATAACCTGCTGTGATCTGTGGGTTTTCTCCACTCAGGGATGTACAATGGGGCCTGAGACATCAATTTCAGGGAATGCTAATATGGCAGGTTAAGGTTACTATACACACAGTCCTCCCCACTCCCTTGAGCTGTTATTCAGCCATGTAAATCTGGTTAGTGGAACATTTCTTACCTTTTATAATCAACTTCAGTCACATCAAGAAAGAGATACGCTTGAAAGAAATGCCTGACTCAGTCAGAAAGGTACCAATGTTAGGAGTATATCTTTTTTAACTGGCTGCTATGTGGCATGGACTACACATCTTAACATCTTCATATACATTTTATACTTTTATTTATAAAAAAGTGTCTATTAACACACTTGTGAGTGGGTTGGGGTGTAGTCTACAGTCTGTTCCACCTGCTTTTTCTCTAACAGACAATATATCTCATCAACTGTATATAGGTGAAAAATGGGTTAAACACCAAAATACGTTGTGTTGAGCATTACTCATTTCATTTACATTTGAAAGCAGACATACGACCTTCGGGTTTTAACCTGCTCCAATTTGGGCTTTGTTTTGCATGAATATGCTCTTGGGTATCATTCCTGAGCTCCTTAATCAGGCGCAATGCTCACTGGTCTCCTCCTACTCCCCAGTGAATTAAATGAGAAGACTGTGTTGGAATGGGCCATGTATTTATCATAGGGACACAAGCTGAGCCAGTGGGTTGGGGTGATCCCTTCCAGTTCGAATTCTCATAGATCAACAAGAAAGCAATGTCGGCAGAAGCAGAGAATGCAAACTTTCCTCCCTAAAAGCTGAGAGTTATTTATGCTAATTGATTCACTGTTGGTAGAGAGGATGAGAGTAATTCTGATTAATAGGTTCATGGATTTTAAGGCCAGATGGGATCATTAGATCATTTTAAATTGATAGTTTTTAAAGGCTAGAATGGACCATTAGACTATTTAGTCTGACCTATTTATCATAGGCCATGGTATTTCATCCAGTTCGTCTTTATAGATCCCAATAGCTTGCATTTGACTAAAGTACATCTTTTACAAAGGCAGGCATCCTGTGAGGCAACTTGATGTAGCTAATGGAATTAGCCCATCACACTCTCCATGCCATCATGGATTTCTTTTAATTACTTACTTCAGTGAAAGTTGCAGGTGCTCAGTGTCTCTCAGGATTAGGACCTTCAAGTGTTTCTCATCCAAGCACTTCGCTAGAAGCCCAAGGGCTATTTAATAAAATGGTACAAGCAGTAAAAGGAATTATTACATACTGTAGCATAGAATCAACTCAAGGAATATGCACACACAGGAATTTGAGTGTTAACTGTGGTGCGTGTCCACAGAGATATTTCTGTAGCTATTCATTGAGTCAGCTATTGGATTTTAAGTTCCCCATCCCCAGCTAAAATAACCATCCAGCTTTTTTGGCTGCTGGCAATCCCTATTTCATTTAACTTTGATTTTTACTGTACCGAGAAACACAGTAGGTGACCCTGACATGTTTACCACATATCATGATTTTCTAGCATTTCTGTATTGTTGATTGATCTGTGTGAGAAGGTCCATAGAGAGAATAAGTTGAGGGAAAATAGAGCAGTGACCTGTTATAAGTCAAGCCATCATCTTAATGCTTCTGAGATGTGTTTTTTCTCTGTCAACTGGTAGTAGATGGAGGTGTGGGAAAACCAAATGCCTTACAATGATGGGGTGGCCTTAATCCATGCTTGGTAACAAAAGCAAGAGTGGCATAAAGAAAAAAGTCACTCTGAGCAATAGGGAAGTTACCAAATAACCTCCTTCAACATCAAATGATGCATGAGCTAATCAGATATCTTCTAGGTGACACTCCTGTTATTTCTTATAACAATTATCCATCAGCAGATAGTGGAAAGTCAATATTGTGTCCGTGAGAACCACTGATGTTTTAGGAAATTGCTTTGCTTTATTTTGCTTGTGCTAGCGACTTTCCATTTATTACCTGAGACCCAGTGGTGATTGATTCTCAGAAGCGGGTAGTGACATTTGAATAGACTGAGCTGAACTGACCTACTTCCCGTAATAGACAAATAAGATGATCCACAAAGGGCTGTTCTCCAGAACAGAGGTATGTGGAAAAAAAGCATTTTGATCCATACGAAGTGTAATCTCACCTCTGCATCTTGTTGACTATACTTCAACATTTAAGACATAAGGATTAGCTAATTACTGAGTGCTGAGCCAGAAGAGACAAGAGTTATGTCACAATCAACAGATTTTTAGTGACTTGTCAAAGCCTGAAAAATATTGTGATGTCACAGTATATTCTATATCATTAGCTAACAGGCATGAGACACCTATGAACCGGTTGTTGGCTGTGTCTACGCTAGAGAGCTTTGTTGACAGAACTGGTGTTTTTTCGACAAAACCCACAGAATCTCCACATTCCTAAGGCGTTCTGTCAACAGTAAATCAACAGAACGTGACACTTTTGTTGACAGCATTCTGCTGCTCCCCCACAAGGCGGAACAGCTGTTTTTACAGAATCTGTGCATACAGATCTGGTCTGGACGTTCTGGGGGGACTTCTGTTGACAGAGAGGGCTTCCAGGAAACCAGGAAAGCCTTGTCGTCTGTGCTTCCAGTTGGCCATTCTGTCGAGAGAGCTTCCTGGCAGTTGGACCACTCTCTGTTGACAGAGCAGATCACTCTTTTGATCTGTTTCGTGGCTTGGCCACAATCTGTCAACAGAAGCTTAGTTGGAAGATATCTTCAGACAGTGAATTCTCTCAACAGGTTGCTCTAGTGTGGACATAGCTTTGGGGTATGTCTACGCAACAAAGTTATTTAGAACTAACAGCCCTTATTTCGAAGTGACTTTGCTAGAGTCTACACAATGTAACTGCTGTTTCAAAATAATTTTCAAATAGAGGTTGGCTCATTTCGAAATAGATAAACCTCATTGAATGAGGAATAGCACCTATTTTGAAATAGGGGCTGTATAGACAGGGAACAGAGCTTATTTAAAAAAAGCCATAGTGTGCCCAGTGATTCTATTTCGAAATACAGCGTGTACACACAGTAGAGTCTATTTCAGAAGTGCTAAGGGCATTTTGGCTATGTCTACACATGTATTATCTGGAAGAGCACCGGCTTCTGCAGGAAGATCCATCGAGCATCTACACGTTAAAGGCGCTCTTCTGGAAGGAATCCAGAAGAATGTGATGCATCTTCCAGATTCCATACTCTGCTCCCAAATCAGGCAGAGACCTTCTTCCAGAAGACACTTCCAGAAGAAAGCATATGTAGACACTCTCCAACCCCTTCTTCCAAAAGAGTAGTCTGCCATGGTGGCGACCAACTGCAGTGTGGAGACGCTCCAGGCAGCCCCAGTGGGGCTGTATGCTCTCTTGTTCCAGCCACCTTTAAAGCTGCAAGGACCCAGAGTCTCCATGGCAGGTAGCTGCAAGTATGGAGACAGGCAGCATGCGCAGGGCTCCAGCTCACAATTCACAGTCACCCGTGCAGCTACCAGAGCCTAATAGATGGCCAGCAGCCAGCCACCCTGTGCTCCCTACCACACTCCCAGGGAGCTGGGCAAGGGCAGCCAGGGCCACAAAAAGGAGGATCCTGTCATGGATGGAACTAGAGTTCCAGGACCTTCTGGGTCTCTGGAGGGATGAAGAAATGTTGCTGGACACCATGGGGCACTGTCAGAATGCCCCTACCTTTGTGCACCTTGCAAATGGCCTGGCTACTTGAGGTCACCCTTCCTGGCCTCCCGAGCAGGTCTGATGTAAGGTTAAAGAATTGAGGCAGGGCTACATGAGGCCCGGGCCAGTGCCCGCCAGTCCGGCCAGATCCCAGTCAGCTGTCCCTACTTCGGGCATCTGTGAAACCTACTGGGAGGAGCTGACACCTCTCCAGCCTGCACCACCATCGAGATGGCCATGCCAGAGCCCCTGCCATACAGGAGGGGGAGGTGTGTCTAGCCAAAGACCAGCTCAAACCTGCCAGAAGCCCAGTGCCCAGGATGTTGAGGTCCTGTCTGCAGATGAGTCCTTGGAGAACTCCCTCGTAATTGAGATGCCCTCCCCCTCTAGCAGCCAGGCCACCTCCAGCCAGGCATCACCTGACCTTTTTGAGGCACCTCAGGCCATGGCATAACCCTGGGGGGGGTGGCCACACACAGGCCCCCCATGCGATGTTCCAAACCCAGATGTCCCACCTTGGAATGTGCCCTGGGGCTGTGGCTACGCCTGCAGGTGATATCTGGCACACCACTCTGTGCAGAGCCCTCTGAGCTGCATGTGTGCATTGAGGGGACCTCAGGGTGCATGGTTTTGCCCAGTCCACCTGCTCCTCAGCAGGGAATCCCTCGTGTCTGAACCCTCCCCCACCCTCTAACCTGTTCCTGGGGCGTTCCACCACAGGCAGCACCATCGCCAAGGTGATGCACTGCATGGGCCAGCGTGCCAAGAACACAGGACACCGCTCTGGGGGCATCCGTGGGACACAACCATTCCTTGGGTCCAGGGAGGTGGTAGCTGCTCATGGAGGGGGCAGGGAACATGGCACCCGGGGCAGGTGCGGTTCTGAACCCCGCTCCCTCTCCCCGTCTTACAGCCAGCTCCATCCAAGGGCTGGGAGAGCTGGATGAGGAGCCTGGTGCCTGCCAGCTCCATGCAGGCCCAGACCAGCCCCAGCACCTGCGTTCTGGTGGCCACTTGTCTGGAGGGTCCGATGCCAAGGCTGTGGTGAGGAGGCCACAGCCTATACAGTCACCTCCCAGTGTCAGAATACACTGGCTAAAAGGCGGCTGGTCCTGGATGAGGCAAAACTTAACAGGCAGTGGGACATGTTGGGGGAGGTTGTAGGGATCCTCCACACAGTGTACGGGGGGGGGGCCTCGTGGAGCTGCCCCCTCAACCCCCACCCCCAGTTACACCTGCCTCCACCCCCTGAGCTGCTCCTATCCCAGCCAATGCCCTGAGGTCCTAGCCACCCTACTTCACTGGGCCTTTCTGCAGCTGCCCTCAGGAGCGTCAGGGCCTGGCTCGTGGCCACAGTGGGCCCTGTGGAGCACTCCCCACCCTATGAACCCTGCTGCCACCCACTACCCTGCTGAGGCCAAGCCTGTGGCCAGCCACCAGTACCTCCCCATGCTCCCAGCCCTATCTGTGCCCTGATGGGGACTGCCCACTACCCCATCCATTGAATAGGGCCCCCTCCATCCCTGCCCTCACCCAAGTTAGTATGCCCCCATTTCCTGACTCCCCCATGTAAATAGTTGTACAGGTTTCAGTTTGAACATATATGTTTATTGTTTTCCAGTTGTTTGTTAAAAATGTTTGTTGTTTGCAAGTTCTGGCTAATAGAGTTTAATAGATTCCAACCTCCCATGTCTCTGATTGAGGGGTGGGGGTGAGGAGTAGAATGGGGGGGGTCTGTGGGTGGGCTTAGGTGAGAGTTAGTGCTCCCTATGGGTGAATGCCTCCCAGATGCGGACCCCATCACGGGTGAACTGCTGGTCAGGGGCCATGGTGAGCTGCTTGTAACCGGGGGCAGCCTCAGCCATCCAGCCCTGGGGAAGGGTCTCTTCACAAGCCTCCATGAGGCTGTAGAGGGTGCAACAGGAACCCACAGCCTGGGGAATGTTGTCCACCTCCCACATTGAGGTGTGTGAGGTAGCATCTAAATCTTGCCTTCAAATGGCTGAAGGCACACTCCACAGGGTACCGGGCCTGTCTGAGCCAGGAGTTGAGCATCTCCTGGGAGGGGGTGAGGTGGCCCATGTATGGCTGTGTAAGCCAGGGCTGCAGGGGATAGGCTGGGTCATCCACAAGGCAGAGCAGCATGGTGACATCCCCGATGGTGTGCTCCTGCTGGAGGGTATAGGTGCCTGCCTCCATCCGGTGATACAGGATGGAGGTGTGAAAGACATGCGCATCGTGTGAGGGAACCATCCTTGAGAGTCCACCGTTACCTGGAGCACAAGTGAAAGGTACCCCCTGTGGTTCACATAGCAGCTGGCGCTGTGTTCCAGGGCTCTGTTGCGGGTGTGCATCCCATCAATTGCCCCAAAGCACTGGGGGAACCTGAGCTCAGCAAAGCCCTAGATAACAGCGTCCAGGTCCCCGATGCACACAAGGCTCCGCACCGGCACATCGTTGATGGCTTTCATGACCTGCAGGAGACAGAGAGTGAGCATGCTTGTGGGTGTGCACAGGGGTGCCCCCACCCCTTCCCTGGGCCCCACTTCCTCCCTACAGACCCCTCCACCCCCTTTTGGTGGGGTGCCTTTCCAGTAGCAAGCCCATGTAGGTCCCCTGGGGCTAGGCCTCCCTGCTTCCTTGGTCCAAGCCTTCACCCTCCCAGCCCCCCAAGGATCCCCCTTGTCCAACAGCCCTCTCACCACTCCCCGAGCTGGGCATGGCTTACCTCAAGGCCGATGGTTCCTGTGGTGTACTTGCCTACCACGAATTGCTGCCTGATTGACTGGTAGCTACCTGGGATAGACAGCTTCCATATGGCAATGGCCATGCACTTCTCAATGGACAGGGCTGGCTACCTCCAGGTGTCCTGCCTTTGAAGGATGGGGGTGAGCCAGCTGCAGATCTCCGGAAAGGTCTCCTCCTTCGTCCAGAGATTCTGCAGCCAGTGTGTATTGTCCCACTCCCCCATGACTACCCTGTCCCACCAGTCTGTGCTAGTGGCATGGGTCCAGACATGTGGGATGGCTGTGGAGGCAGGGGCCAGCAGAGGCAGTGGTGGGTCAGGACCCATGACCAGCATCTCTGGGTTAAGGCAACCATATGGGTCTGCAGATACTGGGGTCCATGACAGATGACTGGGGAAATCAGGACCAGGGACAGGTTCAGACTTGCTGTGAGCAGCATGGCAAACCTCGGCAGCTTGTGCAGGGAGGAGCTGTTGGGGAGGGGCCCTTTAATATGCCATGTGACTGGCAGCCCTGGAAGATGTGGCCAGCCATGTGACCGTGTGTGTGGTGTTTCCTGCCCCGTTCTTCCAGAAGACCATCCATGCACGTGTAGATGTGATCTTCTGGAAGAAGAGACAGCTCTTTTGGACCACATTTTACGTGTGGACGTGATCTTTCAGAAGAGGATCCTGCAGAAGCTGTCTTCCGGACGATCCTCTTCTGGAAGACAGTGCACGTGTAGAGGCAGCCTTTGGCTGTTTCTACACAGACCACTTTCTTTGAAAGTGGCATGGTAATACATGGCCTGAAATATGCTAATGAGGTGCAGATGCAAATTCCCTGCACCTCATTAGCATAATGTCACGTGATTTGGAGTCCGGAAGACCGTTTTTCCGGACTCAAACGCTATTTAGAAGCACGGCCCCGGGGGGGGGGGGTCTTCCGGGAGGAAGTCCTTCTTCTGGAGGCCCCTTCTTCCCAAAAATTTTCAGGAAGAAGGGGCCTCCAGAAGAAGGACTTCCTTCCGGAAGCTCCCCCCGGGCCACGCTTCTACATGGCGTTTTGGAGTCCGGAAGAATGGTCTTCCGGACTCCAAATCATGTGACATTATGCTAATGAGGCATGGGGAATTTGCATCCATGCCTCATTAGCATATTTTGGGCTGTGTATTACCATATATTCTTCGAAAGTGGCCTGTGTAGAAACAGCCTTTGTGTGTAGCAGTGTTATTCCGAAATAAACTATGCTGGAACAGCTCTTCCAAAATAGCTTATTGCAAAAATAAGGCTGCCATGTAAACATAAGACTTTGCTTTCTGTGAATCTGGCGTGCTACATTGGTATAATTGCTGGCTTTCATTTGTGTCGTAATTTTTGGAAAATGGAGCATTCCAGCATGCAGTCTGGAAAAAAAGAAATCCACATTATATATCAGAATTAAATAGGTTTTGCAAAGAAATATTGAAAAGGACAAACATGGTATGTATAGCATTGGGCTTTGCAACCTTTACAATTGTCCTTTGGAGTCAAATAATGCTCAGTAAGTTGCTCCAAAGTTGACTGTTTAGTATTTTTATGTTGAGGTGGTTTACAGCAGCAGTTTATTGCCATGTAACAAATTCACAAAAAGGCACAAAGACTTTGGCTGTTTTTCAAATAAATAGGAGCAAATGAGGCATCTCCTCAGTTATTTTTTCACTGAAACAAAGCTATATTTCATTAAGGAATAAATCCATGGAAATGAGCGCCTACAATTAAAAATACCTTGGATCAGTGATAATCCATTTCAGGGAGAAAAAAAATAAAAACAAAAACCCACTCAACCAAAACCAAAAAAATATTGTCTCAGGAAACATCTTTCTATTTGCACTAATGTATTTTGAATAAAACAAAAATCAATTTGGCGTTAAGGGTTTTTTTTTCTGTTTACAAAAATCCCTCACTGGAATCATGTTAAATAATGGGAAAAATATTTTCTGCCAAGAGACTGTTATTATTAAACCAAGAAACAGATAAATGAGACCCTAATGTGCCTTGATAAAACAGTATATTACCCTACTCTTTCTGAAATCCTAAGGCACTACACATTCTTTATACTTTGTCTGCCAGCTGTATGAAGCTCAATTATAATTGACCACCTTCTCACTCCTTATGCCACCTACAATGACAAGCTACTGCTGACTGTTTTACAAGAAAGTTGCAGTTTCCTGAAAGCGTTATGCCTTTTTACATACTCGAGCACTGGGTTCAACAATCTAGAAATGTAATAATAATAGTTGGATCCCCAACTGGTGAAAGTATTTTTTCTGGCCTAACTGTTATGCTCTTTTGCTGGAGAAATATGCAGTTTTATTTTGAAACACACCTACAGTTTATAAAAGTGTCACTTTCTGACTCAACAGGTTTGCTGTGCGTATGTGCATTAAGAGTCATACATTTACTTTAATGAATGAAACACTTTTTGTTTTTTTACTTTAGGCTCCTTTTAGCACTAGAGAAACAATTGAGCAACATGACAATGGTGGGTTGTATTCTGCCTTGTGCATCATCAGCAAAATTATTTTTAACTAAATTTAGAAAGCAGAATCTTTGTGTCTGATGCTACATTAGCCACAAAAAAAAGTCATCTGACTGTCAAGTCTCAGAGTGTCAAGTATCATAACTGGGGAAATAAAAATCTTTTAACCTGTAGGCTGATCAGATTTAATTTGGAAATTATAAAGGAAAATAAATATGGATGCTTACAAAGTCAGCTTTATAGTCACTTTTTGAAATCCATAATTACATGAATAAGGTGGTAACTAGCATGTTCTAATTAGCAAAATGTCCCCCCAGACTGATATACCATTCAGCTGTGTTAAGTTTAATAGCATTTTTCTGGTATTTAACACAATCAGTCTTTTGGCAAAATCCATGCTGGATTTTGATGTAAACAATGTGTTTTTTTTCCTAAAGTTCAGAAGACAATTAAGATCTTTGATATCTGCTTATTCCTCCTGCAGCATTACTTGAGATGATCACTTCCTCAGTTCTGGCATCAACTTCTGTTTAGTTTCAAACAGAAAAACACCTAGCCTCTCTACACTGATATAGTAACAAAGTGGTTTGCCATGTTGACTATAGCACAGGAAATAAGATTGTGGAAATTTAGAAATGTGTGAAAAATTAGAATATTCATGCAAATGTATGTAGGAATTTGGTGTCAATGAGTGTGAAGGATTTATAGAAAAACCAGACATAACGTGGACAAGCATGATATAAGCTTTTCCTGTCTGTAATGTCAGAAATTTGGGTAACATTGTTATATATGCCTTAGATACAGTGAGCAGATGGAATTCACCTTAATATTTTGCTTTGAAGTTCTCCCACTGTTCCAATATTAGGCATTTTCTTTGAGCAGAGACTGCAACCACAACTTGCTCTGCATCTGCTTCTTAAGGTACTCGCACTGTGTGCAGAGCTGAAGGCTAGGTCTTCCAAAATTCCTGCTGCACTTCACCATTAGAGCTGCTGAGGAGATCTTAGTCATGACAGACTATTTCTTGGTGCTCCTTGTGCATGTTCACCATTGCCTGGTGCTGCAGTGCTACTGAAACCTGGCTTTTTGGCTGTGTCTGCGCATTACCAGGCTCTGGCCATTTGTTAAAGCGGGCGAAGCATGTTAGCAGTTTAATATGTATTGAACAACCGTGTTAAAAGGACCTGTTGTTTAAAGTCAGGTGATAAATCTAAAGCTCCCACTTTTAAATATTTATCTTGCCAGCCCATTTGTGTTTGTACTGCTGCTACTGCATATGACAATGAGAGGAAGACATGACTAAAACAGCAGAACAAGATTTTAGAAGGAGAGAAAAAATGCTTAAATTTGTACAATGGCCCTACTAATAACACTGTTAGAATTAATTGTAGGCCTAGACTAAGCTGTTAGGCAACTGTATGTCTTCAATATACCGAAGGAAATGGATAATTGAATTTGCAGCGAGGCAGAAACCTAGCAAAATCAAATCTATGTTCAAACTATTGTCCATAAGTTTAACTAGACTACAAGTTAAACCTCTCTTATCTGGGACCTTCTGGTCACGCAACCTCCCTGGTCCAGCTGCAAGGAGAGGAGCTGGTGGTTGGAAGCACAGAACCTAGGAGCCAGGACAGCATTGGAGCCTGGATTCCACGGCGTAGAGCAGAGCCCTGTGGTTGGGCCTGGCATCACAACCTGACTGGGGGTGCAGATCCCAGAGGCTCAGGCTGGGGCCAGCATGACAGCCCAGTTGGGACTGTGGAACCCTGTGGCTGGGCACACAACCTAAGGAACAAGGACCTTAGCTGCTGCATGGCTGGCAGCTAGGTCCCAAAGCGGAGTTAGGTCAGGGGTGCAGATCCGAGAGCAGAGCCCAGCGCTATCGGATAACAGATCCAGGAGATCTCAGAGTCCATCAGAGAGGGGGATAAATTGAACTCCCCTGGTCCAGCATACTCCTTCAGATGGGACCAGTCAGGTCCTGAGGATGCTGGAGCAGGGGACTTCAACCTGTGTTACAGGACAGTGTTCAGTTCTGCCTTTGTATGTTAGGTCTATGTACAGGGACCCCCTCCCATAAGTCCCTGTCCTTCCCTGCTGGAGGATCTCTGGTAGTGTCCTTTCCTGGCATCCATCTCCACCTACATCTGCACTGCTGATGACGGGGGATGATTTTTCCGCATGCATACACTCAATAAACATAAGTAGTAGTGTCGCCATGGGAGTAGCTCAGCTGCAGGCAGCAGCGGCAGGCCTAACCCTGACCCAAGCCAAATACAAATGCCTCACCAAATGCATGTGGACTGGCTAACCTGGGCTGCCACTACCTATACTACTGTAGGAACACAGCTATTTATACTCACGGTAGCTCCCTCTGAGCTCCCACCAGCGTACGTGCCCACAAGCAGAGGAATCACTCCTCTAGCTTGGAGCAGAGTGGTAGCCTTAGAGAGAGAAAATTCTAGACTGGGAAGTGGGCAGACAGAGAGCGAGAGAGAGGGGCTGTGTTTCTAACTCCAGAACAACCAAGCTTCTACCACAGTTTGCTGCTGCTGCACTGCACTATTTTTGAGCATGGCCTGCCTTAATTCCTCTTCTAGATATGGCCCTGACTGGGCTGTCCGGGCTGCAGAACTTCCAGAACACCAGAACACCCTGGACACCAAGGGGGAGTGTCTCAGTGATTTCAACCATGTTGGATGCTACTGTGACCTTTTGTAGGTTATAATTTAGCACAATTGTCCAGACATTGTGCAAATCACTCACCCACTAAACCACAGGTGGGCAATAATTTTTGATGAAGAGGTGCACTCCAAGATTCTGGTGAGTGGTCAAGGGCTGCACTTTTTTATGGAGGGGATGTGGGGACTGGGATGGAGGCTTTTTTTAATATTGACTGACAATATTTATTTGCAGCAACCATCACTCAGGATAGTCCTTAAATGCATGTTGCAAAAAAGCAGCTCCATTTGAGAATTAAAGGAGCAATTAAGTGAAATTTCTCTATCTATAGTAAATACTTTATAAACACACATCAAACATATTACTGATAATATAGATACATTTGTACATTTAAAAATTTATACAAGGTCCTTTTCTCTTCCAGTCTCCATAACGAGTAGGGTCAGGGCCTCTGGGTCCACCCTTTTCCTTTGTGGTAGGATTGATGTCATCTGGAAAGTTTTCCAGTGGTTCTCTCTCTTTATGAGATTTTTCTGGGTCATCAAGACGACCTACAGGTAATTTTGATTTCTTGGAGAACTCTTGTATAGGTTCAGACTTTCCTTCCACATTAGAACTAGTTGTCCTCAAAGAGCTGCACAGCGGAGCTGGCCAAGTAAAAGAAAAGCACTTTTTTTTTTCCAGCCCCACCAACGTTAAACATGCAATTGTAGGAAAACATCTGGCACTAGCCCCACTTCACCACCACAGCCAAGGCACGGGTGAAAACCCTACGTTCGTCAAAGCCCAGTGCTAGAAGCAAAGACTTTAACCCACGTGCAGGTTGGGTGCAGGAGATGATTCAGGTCCAGGGGAGAGATGTGCAGTATCTAAAAAGGAGTTGTGACCTGGGGCAGAGGGTAAGAGGGAGCAGAGGGTTTGAGGAGTGACCTGGGGCTGGGGATTGGGGTGCAGAGTCTGGGGCAGGGTATGGGTGCACGAGACGATTCTAGGCAGGTGAGAGGTGTAGGAATGGGTGCAGGGTTTGAGAGGGAGCTGGGGTATGGTGCCAGACGCAGGCTTTGGCCGGGAGGTGCTTATCTAAGTGAAGGGCTTGTTCATACATCAGATTGAACAAGGTTTTAACTTCACTCATGCAAAGGTGACTGCCAATTCATAATAGTGTTAATCGTTTTGTTGCACTAGCTCAGAGGTGGCCAACCAGTTAGGGACAAAGAGACACAGATAGGATGCAAACAGCTATGTGGATAAAGTGCAAACATCTATCTATCTATCTATCTAGTCAAAAATAAATATATAATACATGGCTCAATGCCCTCCCTCTTCCCCAGAGCCAGACACCCTGACCCCCTCTTCTAACCCAATCCCCCACCTCTCCCCAGGAGCCAGGAACCCCCAGCCCTGCCCCCCAACTCTAACTCGATGCCAGTGGCGCACCAGAGCTACCACCACCGCTGCTGCGGCCCCAGTGCTGGCACTGCCACCACATACTTCTCCCGCCAAGTAGTGGGACCTGAGCACAGTGATGGCTGGCTCTCCCTACGTGCAGCTCTAAGGAGCAGCTGCATTTAATAGCCCAAAGAGCCACATGCCGTTTAAAAGCTGCAGGATGGCCACCCCTGCACTAGCCAGAGAAGGCAGGGCCTGGTTTGTGCTAAGAAAATAGATCATCCCTGAGTGACGCAGTTAAACCAGTTTAAGTCCCGATTGTAGACGGCACTAGGTCAACAGGAGAATTCTCTTCACAGGGAGGTGGATTAACTACACGAATGGGAAAATTCCTCCCATTGGCATAAGCAGCATATAGAGTGCAACTGTGTTGCTGTACCTTGTACATGTAGACAAGTCCTTAGGGTTCCGAGTGTAACATTTTCAGCACACATCAGATTTTATGACTTCATTTTTGATACTATTTCTTCCCTTACCTACCCCAAAGTGGCAGACTGTTGTTTTCTTGTAAGACTGTTTATAGATCCTGAAATGTTTATCGCATGTACACTTGGACTGTTTGGGCTTCATAGTGACCTCGTTTCCCATACCTTTTAGTTTTATAAATGATTGCACCAAATTACACACATTTAATTTGAAAACAGTTTAAAGGGCGCATCTTTGCCATGGTTATGCTATGGTGCTCTATTGACAGAAGTCACTTTTGGAAGAGATTTCCTGATGAAACTTCTGTTGGCAGTGTGTGGCCACATACAAAAGTCAATCAGAAGAGCGCTCCTCTCTGTTGATAGAGTGGCTGGACTGCCCAGTTACTCTCTTGACAAAACAAGCACCCAGAAGCACAGCAGACAGGGCTGCCCATTGTGCTGGATGCCCTGTCTGTCAAGAGAAGCCCCCCCACAGCAAGCATCCACACACCTTTTTTGTCAACAGAATCTGTCGACGACAGTTATGCCTCATGGCTGACAGGAAGAACGCTGCCGGTGAAAGTGCTGAGTATTGTTGACAAACCTTTGACAAAACGCATTTTGTGCGTGCATGTTGCACCAGTTTTGTCAACAAAACTCTGCACGGTAGCAATAGCCTTTAACTGTAGATAAGCCCTTGGTTTCTAATGCTTGCTTCTGAAGCCTGCTCTTGGATATGGCATCTGCTGGGGCATACGAGCCATGACTGTGATGTGCTGTCAATCTTTTACTCTTTGTAAGGTTAGCTACTGCTAGCTGATCAAGTTTTCTAGAGTGGTGAAAGTGTGGTGTAGTGAATTGGGTCTTCATTTCTCGTCACTCATTTTATCATTGATATGGGGAAATGAATATGCAGCCAACAGCTTGATGGATTTGGGACATTTGTAATCATTTAAATAATAACTTTTCACATGAGTTGATCTACTCTTTAATCAACTGGAACAGAGGTTGACAAATAACTCATTGACATTTTTATTAGTCTGAATAAATTATTGAGTAATTGTGCACAATATTTGATCAGACCCCGTATGATCTGGGTTCTACTGAGTCTTTCCACTGCCTTGAAAAGCAGGTTGGTTCTGGTTGTTAACATCTCTAACTTTTCTTTAGCTATTCATCAAATGGGTTTGGCAATACTTTACTACTGTTCCTAATGTATGTCCTAAAACTTTATTAATTAAGACCATGACTCTCCAAGCTGGGTTGTGTAAACAGACCCCTAAACCCATGCACAGCCCAGTTGATTTTGATAGGGCTCACTGTGGGCATATTGGACCTCCCGCAACTTGCAGGATCAGGGCCTGGGATTTTAGATCGGGATTTTTAAGGAAGCACAAAGGAGTTAGAACTCTAACTGTATTTCAGTAGAATTGAGCTGCCTAAGTCACTTAGGCTACTTTGAAAATCTGCTGAGTCACTCTGAGTCCCTTGGAAAATACTATAACAGAGCAAACTACTATTATTATTACTGAAATAATAAAAAAGGTGAAATTGGACGTTGTCAGGGAAAGTAGCTATGAAGCCCAAATAGTGTAGCACACCACACCTTTCACTGTACAGCACGTGGCACCTGTATTTGCTCATGTAAAGTAACCTTTCTGATTAAATCATTGGCAAATGACAGGGTGTGATTACATGGCCATTTGCCGTACTTATTAGCATTTCCTTGGTAGCATCATACAAGACTGACTTAATTGTCTTCTCTGTGTAAATATTTACATTTTCAAATGGCAGTTCTATTCCGTTCTTTGCCGCCAAGGGGTACAGTGTATTACTCCTCTGAAAGCACAGATTTGTCATGGGTGACTAGCTCTATTCTCTGTGCAGCAGAACGGACATAAAAGATGGCATGATTCCTGGAGACTGTGCACAAGAATAACCACATAATTTGTGTGAAGTGTACAGTGATTTGTTACAGAACTTTCAGTGTTTACCTCATGTATTTAGTACCCTAACAGCCATAAAATCTAGAGCTGAAAAGATCTATTAGGTCACCTAGAGATCCATGTCCCTACCATTGCAGAATTTTTCTCTATAGCACATTTGCTAATATTTTGTTCACATATAAATTCACCATCTGATGAGTTGTCATAAATTTCCTTGTCAGATTACTCCATAATCTAAGAGATCTCATGAGTTGGAAATTTTCCCTACTTTTCAGTCTCGATTGTCCATCTTTTAATTTCATCCCATTTTTTCTTATTTCTGTGCCTCACATGCTTGCCCTATCAGTTGTCAATTTGCCAAGCTGTACATGTTTAGGTCCTTTAGAACAAGATATTCAAAAGCACCTAAGAGAATTAGACACTAACTACTTTACATGGTCTTGAAATTCCTACACTTTGACTTTCTATCAATCACATGCCCACCTACTTGGTGGGATCACAGTAGATAGAAATGTAAAACAGCTAATAGATCATTGTCCACTTGTTTCTTGCGGACTGTCATATGGGACAGTTTGGCAAACCCTACAGTTTGTTAATATCTTTTTTGGTAACGTGGTGCTCAGATCACAGAGCAATGTTATGGATGATGTTGCATCAGAGACAACTAGAGCCTGAGGCTTAGTTCATTGAAGTCAATGGGAAGATTTGAATTCAGTGGGGCTTAGACCAGCCTAATAAAAAGGGAAGGTGATGTAATATCTCTGAAGCAATGCTAAGGAATCATCATTTCATGAATAAGAGTGAAAGCCTATTGCACACTGCAAATGCTGAGGCGCTAAAGGCCAAGAGTCCTGTGTGAAAATAGAGGCAATAGACAAATATCTAATAGATCTTTTGTACTTCTATCATCATCCTAAAAAGCAGGAGAAGATAGCACCCCTGTTGAAAACCAGCTAGCAAATTGTATATTCCACTGTGTTCGGCAATATTTAGACATTCTCACACTTACTAGACTGTAACAGGTGAAATGCTGTAGGAAACTGAGGGTGGATGAAGGATCATTTCTTGAAGCATGCTACTATCCATTGCTTTATGAAGGTGAAGTAGAATTTCCGCTGATTCAAAGACAAGCATGTAAACCCAAATAATATAAAAGGGTTTGGATCCTCTTCCAGGGGAAGATGGAAATTAGACACTTGCCTGGTCTTCACTTTTGGTCCTTCAATTTTTCCTCTGGACCCCAATCCCTCTCTGTTTTTGATCTCTCCCCACTACCTCTTTCACTATTCTCAGTTGTGGCTTCTTCCCCTAAGGGTATAATAAGTACGCTCTGCTTTCCCTAATCCTCAACAAGTCCACTTTATATCATAGCTGCTTCTCCATCTACTGCCCCATCTCCCTTTAGCTCTCTATCCCTAAAGTCACTGGCCCCACTTCTCAGGCATCCCGTTCCTGTACTTAATGTGGGAATGTAGGGTGTGCGTGTGTGTGTGTGTGTGTGTGTGTGTGGTGGGGGGGGTAAAAGTAGCTGTAGGGTGAGGCTACTTGTGGGTCACTGTGGTCCTAATGCCAGTCAAAACTGTCTTAGGGCTCTTCTGCTTGTTGCCTGCTTCCTGAGGACCCAGAGAAAGCTGAGAATAGAGAAAAATGAAGTCCTGTACAGCTCTGCCCACACCATATTGTGGGAGTTCCTCTCACCCTGATGAACATACATGTCCTCTGTGATAGAGGTTGGGGAAGGTGTAGAATCTGCATTATTGGGGAACTGTCAGGGGAATTTTATCCAGGAAGCCTCTAGGCCACCAGATCAGGACAGAGACCCTGTAGTGGAATGCACAAATGTCCCCACTGAATGAGAAGACGCTGTCACTTCTCCAGCGTGCCTCCCCTCCAAATCCAGTCTTAATCTACTCCAGATCAAGCTTCACTCCACTTCACTTGCGGTCACAAAATCACAACCATTTTACTGGCCAAATTTCTCTTTTTTTAATTTAGTTACTTTTGACACCATTGATAACTCCCGTTTCCCTTCTTGGGTCTTTCAACTTTATCCTGTCCTGGTTCTCCTCCTATACTGGTCAGTTCTGCAATGCTTCCATTGGTGGGTTGATCTTCCTCCTCTCCTTTTCCATCTTTTGGCAGGTCATACAAGGCTTTCTCTTTGGTTTTCTCATTTTCTACCTCTTCATGCTTGCCCAGGTGATCTTCTCTGCTATGGCTCTCCCTGTGCTCATAACAAACAAGTTGTTATCACCATTGTGTCCAGTCTCCTCCCTATCCAGTCCCACACAGCAGCTCTTCTCTATTACATCCCTGGATAGCTCTAGTCAAATGTGACATGGTCAACACTGAAGTGCCGGTTTAGTTTTGCCCCTGAACTCTTTTAGAACAACAAAAATTCTCAGTTAAGACCTCATGTCCTTTCTGAATTGCTTCCTCCTTTTCTGTCCTCTTGGATCTGCCTGGCACCCCTACTCGATTTTCCTCGTCTCTGGTCCATGAAAAATACACCCAATGAAATATTTCTGGGCCAGCTGATCTGAGTACCTTGCCCCACTCTTTCACATTCTTCACTGGCTCCCCACTGCTACAGTTCATTGAGTTGAAGATTCTTGTCCTTGCCTAATGGAGTTGAGTGACTTTGCCTTTGCTTAGTATCTGGCCTAGCGTCCCATGACCTTCCCATTCTCTCAGTGGCTAGTGCCTACAATATTTTAAATTCTGTAAAATAATATGGTCAGCTATAGAAAGAGACTGGGCAAGATGGCTATTTTCTTAGTAGATCAGCTCCATCTGTGTATCGAGTTTCAGGAAATATTTAGTGTAGTGATGATGCTTTTTTTTCCTTCTGATTTTAGCACCACGAAGCCAACAAAGCTAGATGTGGGAGGCATGAATTGGTGTCTAGCTTGGCTTGCATCTAGTCAGCAAGTTTGTTAATTCAGGTTCCCATTCTTTTCAGCTTTTGTGTGAAATAACTTTTTCACATTAGCATCTCTTTAATATAGACCTACACAGGTTAAAATGTTCATATGACCGTCAAACAGCTGGAACTAGAAATGTGACCATATCAGTTTATGAAATGATTTTTTTTTTTAAATTCTGTGGAACATCTCTTCTGAATAAGTGCTAATCAGCATGAGTTAGGGTTGCAGATGCTCTTCCGAGAATAGCAAAAAAAAATGTGGGTTAATAACAATACTTTATGTATTCCTGAGAGAGACAATGTGGGTGGGGCAATATATGTTGTTGGACCACCTTCTGTTGTGGAAAGAGACAAGCTTTTGAGTGCCACAGAGAACTTCTTTGGGTTATCAGTCTTCTCAAAACTGAAGAAAATCTTTCTACACTCAAAATGTGTCTTGTTCACCCACAGAAGCTGTTCCGGTAAAAGACATTACTCTACCCACTGCATCTCCCTAAGATCCTGGGACCCAGACAACTATAACAACACTGTATAAAATATTGATGTTATGATTGTTCATTTCTAAGGATAGACTGCCACCTTGCAGACCTTAAGTGAAATGCGCTATGGTAAAATGTTTTTAACCTTTTTTCCTGTGGCTTTTAAGTGCCTGATTCACAGATCCACTCTGGACTACTTACCTATTGAAAAGTGTTCAGTAAGGAGTGGGTCAATTTATTTATATTTTTTGCAGTTACACCTTGTGGAAAGGATCAGAATACATTTGGTTTCTGAAGAACTTCTCAACTTCACTCACATAACCTCTACCCTCAAAAGTAAGGGCTCATTTAGTTTTCAGGCAGCACCATTGTTCTGACCTCCCAGTTCCCTGTCAAGACACTTGGGCAGTGCTCCCTCTAACCTTTTCCATCCCTGGGTGGAATAAATTTTGTTATGTGCACCAAGACTTATGTGGATGTGCACCACCGGCCAAAACATAGGCTGCTGGCTGTGTGTGGCCATGGGCACTCTGCTAATTAGCTGGGTGGCATCCAAATCTCTCCTTTGCAGCTGCCCAAGCACTCAGTTTACAAGGAACATTGCTGAGTTCTATGCCTTTTGCCACTGGCGTGCTCAACCATTATGCTCACTACTGGGCATAATGTTGTGAGACATTATCAAACAGGAACAGTTTAGGGAAGAGTTAAACATTTATGAATGTGCTGGAAGAATCAACTTGTGTGATAAGGAAGATTGCTACATATCTCAGATTTTCTAAATGGGATCAGCAGGAATGATGTCAACAAATGTCTGATGGGTGCACAGATGGAGAGGTGTATATTGGGTGATTCTACAGGGATGACTAGGTATAGTGGGATGACATTTGGAAAGAAAACATTAGTTATGTGTTGAAGCATGATTCCCTCACAGTGAGACACATCAGTTTGGGGACAATCTCCCAAGGGAAGCAGTGGAAGCTTCATCACTTGGAGTATTTTAAAACTAGACTAGACTAAATACTAGGAAATTACCAAAAGGAAAAATAAATCCGATATTGGCATAAGGATGATCTAATAGATTTATTTTACTGCTAATTTCTTTAAATCTATACTTAGATTACATGGAGTATAAAGATAATTCTGTTCTGGAAATTTACTTGTGACCTGATATTATATAGAAGTATCAATGTAATTTCCAAGGATACTTTTATGCTTCCTGCAAATGGTAATATGAAAGGATGACAGGATCCCAAAACACTTCCATCTCTGATTTCATTCATTATAGATTTGGGGTTCTATTCGTATAGAGTAGTTTAAATGGTTGACTGAAGTATGTGTGGCTTCTACAATGTTGCAGTATGATATAAGAAAGAGATGCCTTTAGTTTGATGGATATACCACCCAAAAATCTTATTGAGCTTGGTGCTGTTTTTAGTTAATCATCTGTTTAAAAACAGCTCAGTGGCTACTTTCTAATGTGTCAGTGTCTTCTTTTGATATGGTTTTGTGGGACTCAATTTGAAAATGCCACTGACAATGAAGTGAGACTCCCACCTTTTATATCAAATCTGAATTTGCCTAGATCTCCAAGTTGGGATTATGATTAGTATGGATGGTTTATATTTGCAACAGTGTACTGCGAAATCTGAGCACAGACTTTACAACACGTGAAACAATATAATCAATAACTTCTGGCGGGCTAGAGTGTGCTCTCGTTTACAAAGATGTAAATACGTGTCTTCAGCGAAGGTAATCAGGAATAAAAGTACCATGACAGCAAACTCAAGCTCTGGATTTTTGTGGAGTTCAAAGGAAAAACAAGAATTTGTCTCTTTTGTTAACCTCCTTTGTATATCTTGAAATCTCATTTATTGTTGGAAGAGCGATAAAACTTTGCTATTGGCAAACGGTCATTGTTCTGCATTACCAAGTAGTGTTTTCTCCTTCAGGTCATTTAATAAAGCTAATTTAATAACTACCCATAAATCCATTATGACGGCCTCATGCTATGTTACAGAGCATGTTGCCATAATGACCATCTTTATATATGTGGTATAAGTGCCCCAGTTCCTCTAATGTTGAGTCTTCATATTTTCTTTTCTTTTCCCCCAAAGAGTCATTTCAAAATAACTGCTCTTGGTGGTGCAGACAGAAGCTCCTATTCAGTTTCTTACATTCCAAAGCCCAAACATGTCCTTAAAGACTCTCTTTCTCAAAAACAGACTGCAGCAGATATGTAAACGATTTTTTCTAAATAGGCCTACTTATGTCTGAATGACCAACAGATCTAGTAAAATCAGTTACAGTGCTTAATAATAGGTTTTGAGGCACATTCTGACTTTCACAGAAGGCAGGTTGGAGCCTTAACAGTGCTCACTCTCTGCTACATCAGTAAAATAAGAAAGAGTGATCCAGCCCAAAGAACCATCCTGATAACATAATAAAAAAGGTTTCAGAGTAAACTGGAACTTCCGAATGACTATGGTCACATGTCTCAATTTTGTTGCAAACCTCTGAATATCTGAAGCAGTAGCTGTCAAACTGTGGCCCACATAACTCTTCTCAAAAGTCTGTAGAATAAAATGTTTTGAGAAGCCAACAGGAAGGCAGATGGCAGGGGAAGCAATTCATGTAAGGGCTGTTATCTTAAATGCCTTATATAGGTGTGCTGCAGCAACAGACGTGAGAAGCGGTATGGGGGACAAGAGATTGAGTGGAAAGCAAAGTAAAAGAAAGGGATGGAATGAAGAAGTATATAAGACCATTAAGTAATCCAGTGGGACTGGCTTGTTCCCCGTAGTCCTTCCTTGCGAGTATTGATATGCATTTGGACAACATAGCAACTCTTCATTAGGACAATAAGAATAGCCAGATTTCACACTTTAGTTCTTCTGCCTATGGGGAGGGAAAGAAATGCCCTTCCACCCTGCATAATTGTATTCTGAGGTTCTTTTTGTCGTCCTGTGAAGCATCAGAGATTAGCTACAGCTAGAAATGCCCCACCAGGCAAGATGGCTCAGTGCTCTGCGGTGATGTAGGGAATTCTCTGTCTCAAAGGCCAGCTTGGTGGGTCTTGCTCACACGAGGGAGGTCTAACTGATAGATTTGGGATCTGGAAGGAATATTCCCCTCGGTTAGGCTGGGAGTGACCTTAAGCTTTTTGTTTTTCCTTTCTCTACAGCACTGAGCTTTGGTCATGGGTTAGGATCATCTGCATGGTTTCATCTAATCAGGGCATAGGTAGCACCTGAGTCTCCTGGCCGCTGTCTGAGCAGTAAGACGGTTTAGTCTGCTAAGGACTGAAAGGTTTTTATTTAGCTAGTCATTGGGTTCAGTAGTATTTGGGTGGAATCACAGTCAGGTTGTCTTATCTAGTGGTCCTGTCGGTTGTTACAGTCTATAAAATGATGCTGAGGGATGCTTTATGAATACAAACAGTTGCACTACACGGAGTATTCAACAGAATGTGCATTTTGGGTGTGAAGGGAAGGCTAATTCTGTAGATTCACTCAGGCGTCTCCCCTCCAGCACACCCTCTCCAAAAGTCCCACATCCTAACACTCACCCCTGTGATCCCTTGCAGAGTAAGTTGTGGGCGGGTTAAATCAACTTGCATTGTCTTATTTCCTAATAAGCTGGGAGAAACAATTATGAAAAGTTTATGAGCTTTGTGTTAGATAATCATCCTCATTGTTTCTCTCGTACTGCATACTATGTAAAATAAATTAACCTAAATGAGCCTTTATGGGAGTTCTTTGTAACAATGTTTTTGTTTAGAATTTTCCCACCAGCTTCACAGAGCTCCTTAAATTACAAAGTTCTCAGAATGATCTTACAGTAGCCATCATGTTTGCTGAAACAAAAAGATGAAATGAAAACCTAGCACTCATACAAATGCCCTCTGGGACTAATTATACTGATTTGACTAGACTAGCAGTTAGATCTGAATTATAGTCATGAATAACTTATATCTTAATTAAAGTCATGTATAGGGTGCAAAAGGCAATGTCATACATGCAAAGAAGCTGCTTGGTAATAAGTGGAAATTAGTATTAATAATACTGTGTATATGAGATTTGGTTTCCAATTTTATTCTGTGTATTGCTTTATTTAGCTATTGCTCCATAAAATAGAGCATACTGCTCTGATTACCATACTATCTAAGGACTGTGCCTCCGTCATGATGTTAAATAAAATATTACTAAAGCAAAAAAACCAAATCAAACCAAATAATCCATTTTTCAGCACATCAATATTTAAGGACTTCTCTAAGTGTTAAGGTGTTTGTCCAGTTGGGTTCTACAGACCCACTGACAATAATGTAATAATTACTGTCTTTTAAATTCTGTAAGGGTTTCCCATAAGCTCAGCTTGTGCTAACATTTCCCTGCTCCCATACCCAGGCAACTTACTGGCATTGACTGTACTCTTTCCCCTCATTCATCAGTATGGGAGTGTATTGGCTGCATGTGAGCATGCTTTTAAAACACTGCTGGCATGGTAAAGTTGTTCCAGGTTTCAGTTCAAAAGTGAACCGACAGGACTGAGCAAAGTGAATGAGGCATGGGGTGGATGGACAAATAGGCCTCCTGATGGGTCGGGGGAGCAAGGGTGGCAGTTGCTCAGATATCTGGTTGGTATAAAAGGACTTGGGGGTCCCTGGCCATCACTGGCAGTGCAGTGGGGCTAAGGCAAGCTTCCTGCCCAGGCTCCCTCTATGACAGTCCAAGAAGCAGCTCCTGATGGGGGGGCAGAGGCCGGAGGTACTGTCTCTGTGCGCTGCCCCTGCCTCAAGTGCCAATGCCACTGCTTCCACTGGTCAGGAACTGTAGCCAATGGGAGCTGGGGAGGCAGTGACTATGGGCAGTGACACATGGAGACCTCTTGCCTCCCTATGTAGCAGCTCTTGACTGAGGAGTGAGCCAGACACTTCAAGGACCCAATGACGTAAGTGCTAACCTCCTGATGCTGTCCTGCACCCCAGCTCCCTGCACCACCCCTTAGCTCCTTCCTGTTCCCACAGTCCCTCCCAGAGCTCACCCTCTTCACCCCAAACTCCATCCCAGAGCCTGGACCTGTACCTCCCCCACCCCCGGTCTCACCCTCATCCCAGTCTGGTGAACGTGATTGAGGGTGGGGTAGAGTGAGCGACGAGAGGATGGGAGAAGGAGGTGGGGCCACATGGAAAGGATAAGGCAGGGGGTGGGGCAGCCTGACAATAGAGCAGATTGTCCAAGATTCGACAGCATTTTTGAAAATTTTATTTATAGGAATGTAGTCTTCTGTATGTGTGTTTGCAATTAATACTGACATAATGCTGGATCATCCTCTTCTGCCCTAACATGCACATAAGGGGAAAACTCATCCTGGCATAAGTAAGAGTGATCGTTAGAAATTTTGATGTTGTTTTTCCTCATGATCGGAAGCAGCGGTGCCAGGAAAGAAGCATGTTCTAAGGTTATGTTCAGCCTCAAGGTCCAGGCAAACTCCCAATCCTGTTAGTCTCTTTGAGCCTCTGGATGTCCTCCAGCAACACTGGCATTGTAGCCAGTTCATCTGCTGGAAAGAGAATCCCCTGGCAAGTCTCTTTAATTTATTTTAAAAATCATTATTATTATTATTTATTTTATTAATATTATAGTTTATTTCATTTTGCTGTCTCTTATTCATACTTGTGGTCTAGGTCTTAAAAAAAAAATCACACAGATGGTAGTGTCGGGCACAAGTCCAGAACCAAAGATATGAGATGCACTGGGTGGTTTTGATACAAATGGGCCAGCGAGGCTGTATTCTTATTCAGATGAGGATCAATGTATGTTTTGGAGTTTGGCTCCAAGTTTAAATCATAGCCTGGAGAAATCTGATAAATTAAAAGGCAAATATTTAAAAAATCATAGGAAGAAAGGGTTGTTTTGTACAACATACACCAATTTTTAATATAGATTTTAATAGGGAGTGGTGATGGGCTGTACAAACCCCTCATCGGGACTGAAGGGGCTAAGGTGGCTGGGCTCAGATGGGGTTTATACAGCCCATCACTGTGTCCTATTATTTCTGTGTAAAATTTAGTAGATGTTGTATAAAAGAGAGCCAGACACTGCTCAGAAGAGGGGCAGGCAGGAGAAATGCATCTTGGGAGCTTCTGAGTAATGATTAATGCTGTTAGCGTCCCAGCTGCAGGGAGAAAGTCAGAGAACAGCAGCTACCCCAGGCCACAGACTTTCCTCCACAAGTTGGTGAATTGCCTGTGAGGCTTTTGACCACAGCCTGGATTGGGAAAGTCAGTGGCAGGAAGTGGCCCAGAGGAAGCCCCAAGCTCTGTAGGGTGTTTGCTGTCCCTGCCTCTTGTAGGGCCTAGTAGACAGGGAGGAGCCTGAGTTACTTTGACTAACACTCTTTTGAATGGTACCCAAACTTCTCCTTGTCTCCCTGCGGCAGTAAGTGGAACAGAGAAGTTGTAAGCTCTGAGACTGGGGCCTGCAACCTGGAGGTTGGCTGAAGAACGGGGAAAACTGGCTGGCTGTATCCCGTTGGATCAGGAAGGGGGTGGACTCCTTTGCCAACCTGGCCATATGGATGAATTGACTATCAGAATATCCCCTATCGGAAGGAGAATGCCAGAGCATGAGAGTGACTGCTGGCAAGGGAAGCCAAAGATGGACGTGGTGGTGGTGGTTAATCCAGAGACCTAATGACTAGGTAGTACCACTGGTCAACCAAGCCTCACTGCAAATATCAACAAGAATTAGACACTGATGTAGAAAATGACATCTGCAAATGACAAGTTAGGATAAAACAAATATTAAGGATAGAGCCCTCCTGAATCAGGACATTACTCAATCACTAACTCTCTGGGGTTTGGAAAAAATGTCTCCCCTCCCTGGCATAATGTCACATGTGCCTGTGCTATGGGAGACACCTTCCTGTGAATTGTCTGGTGCTGGCCATTGTCAGAAACAGGCTATCGGACTAGATAAACCCTGGCTTTGATTCAAGATGGCCACGCTTATGCTTCTTAGGAATTGTTAGGCACTAAGGCAAAGCAGCATACAGTACTAATCTTTTCCTCTAACATTGCTTTTTCTTCTGGCAAGGCTGCTCACGCAAGACAATAATGATGGATAGAGATGGCTTGGACTGCAAATAAAGGTAATGCTTTCCCTTAAACCATTGATCTACTGACTCAGAACTACTTAAAAATGTAAAAATCTTGTAATTTAGAAATGAATGGCAGGTGGAGTATCCCAGACACACTGTTGTTGGGGTTGAATGGTGGCTATTAATTTGAAGTGTTAGGGCGAAAGCCTCCAATAAAGTTGATCCATGGAAGGATCTTCCTGTAAGGGTGAAGCAATTGATCCTTCACTTTATGCCTGCAGTGGAATTTATTACATGTTCTCTGCCAGCTCTATCAGTTATGGAATGTTGCACTTCCCTGTTCACAGACAATGATTAGATCGCAGTTGGTCTCGTGTGGCTGGTTTTATGCATATTTTTGGTTCAGGGTTTCTTGCTCCCTATAGCAAATAAAGATACACCTTAAGTCCAATTGGCATGACGGAGCAGAGACTATCACTCTAACTAAGGCTAATATAATTAGAAACACATTTATATATTTGTGCTGGAAGACCAGCGTCAGAAGACCAATTAATCTGAAAGATTGGTTCACTATAAAATATACAACTTTTGTTTTTTTACTCCCCAACAGTGCTGTGCATTTCCTCCCATGGCCTCTCTCTCTCTGGGCCTTTGCAGTCTCTGGTTAGGTTGGAAAACAAAGGTGGGGGATAACAGCAGCTGCATATGTGTCAGTGAAGTGAAAGGAAAATGACACACTTTGTTGTCTTTTACAAATTAACTACATGTAGCACAATATAGGACAAATGAACTGTCATCTTCTGGGACTTCAGGTACTAAGAAGTTGGGGCCCTATAAGTTGCTAAATTGATACAGTTATTTCTGAGGAAGTGGCATTTGCCAACAGACACCATTCTATGTTATCTGAGGTAACATAGGAAATAACTCAGATAATTATTGAATTCTGAGTTTTTATAAGGGTGGTCACTGTAGGTTTCTGGCTAAAACAAGTATATCACATACCTCTTACTTCATGAATGAAAGAATAACACTTTACACTCATAGGGCTGGTCTACACTAGCTCCCTGCTATGAAGGGAGCATGGTAAGTAAGTAAGGTTTTGGGAGATTATTAATGAAGTGCTGCGGTGCATATGCAGCACTTCATTAAGCTAATTCTCCCCTGCAGCAACTTGGAAGTGTTAAACTTTGAAGTGCCAGCTCGCATGTAGTCGTGGCTAACCCGCCGATACTTCCAAGTGCCTGGGCAACTTCGAAGGCCCTTTACTCCTCAAAATTTTGAGGAGTACATGTGAGTACGCAGCTACATGTAAGCCGGCACTTCAAAGTTTAACACTTTGAAGTTGCCAGGTGGGAGAATTAGCCTAATGAAGTGCTGCGTATGCACCGCAGCACTTCATTAATGATCTCCTGACACCTTACTTACCATCCTCCCTTCAAAGTAGGGAGCTAGTGTAGACAAGCCCTCAGAGAAGTTATCCTTGGGGAGCTTTGTGTGCCTTTACAAAGAGAGGGTGGCAATTAAGATACCAGGAGACCTATGTTCCACTTGGAGTGGAAGGGTTTAATGATAAATAGGGTGACCATACCGCCCTATGGCAAATAAGAGACACCAGCCTGCAGAGAGGGGGATCTGCTGTCCCATCTCAGGTCTCCTCAGCATGGTGAGGTATTGTGGATGGGGTTTGTGCAGCCTCCCACCAGCAGGGACCAGGGAATGCAATAGCCACGCAGTAGCAATGGTCCCTGGCAGTGGGGGCTGCTGCTCTGGGGAACAGGGCACTTGCCCCACAGATGAGCTCCCTGCCAGCAGGGGCTGCCTCCTTGAGGCACAGGGCACTGAAGAACTGTGCAGCTGCCCCACAGCAGAGCCCCCTAGCAGTGGAGACGATCGCCCCAAGACACTGGGTGCCAGGGAACAGGAACCCTGCAAAATATTGGACAATTTGCTCATTTTCTTAAACAAGTTGAGACGCCTTTGAGACAGCTCAGATAAGGGACTGTCCTGGTAAAAATGGGACAGATTAGCATCCTAATGATGAAACTGTAAGGGTTTGGGAGTAAGGTTGCAGCTTTAATTACCTGCCTGCCAATGCTGGTTCCTGGGATAGCCTTGAGAAAGTGCTTGACTCTCAGGAGCTGTGTCTACACGTGCACGCTACTTCGAAGTAGCGGCACTAACTTCGAAATAGCGCCCGTCGTGGCTACACGCGTCGGGCGCTATTTCGAAGTTAACTTCGATGTTAGGCGGCGAGACGTCGAAGTCGCTAACCTCATGAGGGGATCGGAATAGCACCCTACTTCGACGTTCAACGTCGAAGTAGGGACCGTGTAGACGATCCGCGTCCCGCAACGTCAAAATTGCTGGGTCCTCCATGGCGGCCATCAGCTGGGGGGTTGAGAGATGCTCTCTCTCCAGCCCCTGCGGGGCTCTGTGGTCACCGTGTGCAGCAGCCCTTAGCCCAGGGCTTCTGGCTGCTTCTGCGGCAGCTGGGGATTCATGCTGCAGGCACAGGGTCTGCAACCAGTTGTCAGGTCTGTGTATCTTGTGTTGTTTAGTGCAACTGTGTCTGGGAGGGGCCCTTTAAGGGAGCGGCTTGCTGTTGAGTCCGCCCTGTGACCCTGTCTGCAGCTGTGCCTGGCACCCTTATTTCGATGTGTGCTACTTTGGCGTGTAGACATACCCTCGCAGCGCCTATTTCGATGTGGTGCCGCGCAACGTCGAAGTTGAACATCGACGTTGCCAGCCCTGGAGGACGTGTAGACGTTATTCATCGAAATAGCCTATTTCGATGTTGCTACATCGAAATAAGCTATTTTGATGTTGGCTTCACGTGTAGACGTAGCCAGGGTTTGTGTAGCCACAAGAGTTGTGCTGCTTTAACGATGCTGGTGTAATTAAAGCAGTACAGTCCACCTTTACAGTGTGAATATAGGTGTACTAGTATAAAATAAAGGAATCTGTGATGGGATTTAGACCTTGCTATTCTGAGCATTGACACAATTTTTAGTTGCCTAGAAAATTGCAGGGGCTGCACTGAACTCCATGAAGCCACAGTAGGCATCTAGGCTCTCTACACATTGAATGGGGAGAGACCAGTACCATAAACTGCAATCCAGAAAACCCGGCATGCTAAACAGGGAGCCACCGAAGTTAGTCAATAAAAGACACCAACCAGAGGGATATGCTAAGCCTGGCTCTCCGCCTCTGATGTAGATAGCTCCCTGAGCCTGAATTTAGGGCCTGTGTCAGCTTAGTGGTCCATGAGTGCGAAGCCCCCCACTTTGAGTCAAGTGCCTTAGGCACCTAAGTTGCTTGGCTAAAGGGGAATGAGCCGAGGCACTCGTTTTGCTCAAAAAAAAAAATGACTGGCAGAAGTGGTAAAGATGCTCCCAGCATAAAGTTTAGGACAGTGGTTCAAGCAGTCTCCAGCTGTGTGGTATGTTCAGGGTGAACTAACAAGTAGAAGGAAGAGGTTCCCTATTCAGATCCTCTCCTCTCAGGAAAGTGCTGTATTCACTAAACTGTGGGGTAATTAGATGTGTGGCTTCCTCAGTCTTTCGTGTTGAAACGGAGGCATTCTGGATAGAAAAATGAGAGAATGATTGGAGCAGAGGTACGGGACCTACGTTTCCTATCTCTCATGTGAGCGCCCTGACCCCTGGCCGATAGAATCTTTCTCATAGTGCCTCACTCTGTGGCCCACTGACGATATCATCATGGATAAGTATTTTAAACAGTTGCTGCCACCACCATTATCACTTCCCTGGCTGCATTTTGAGTGGGACCCAAACAGTGGGTGGCTTCTGAGCACACCTGCAACTGTCTTAGATGTCCAGACACCTGTCTTCCCTTGGTTCATGAATCTATCTGTGGCTGAGGTGGGAGATAAGCATCCAGATAACTAAAGAGAAAACTGTGGTGCACATTCTGAGGGGCAGAAATATAGGAGTTGAGGGAATTTTTATTCTGAAAAGCTTAGGCACCCAAGTGATCTTGTCTGGGATTTCGTCACTGAGATACTCTTCATGGATCCCACCCACACCAGCGCAGTTTAACTCCCATCTGGGAACCCCACAAGCTCTACTGGTACAGGGAACCCTTTTGGTGGTATAATTGTGTCCACACTAGGTGTTGAGTTGGTGCAATTATTTTGTTTAAAAAGGCACATAGACATGCACACATCCACCCAGAGGATTGTTGTACTAGCACCACTTTCAAATCTAGACCAGACTTTAGAAAACATGGTTTGCTTTGTAACGATGAGTCAGATTTTTTTGTTTTTGTTGCTCTACCACCTGTCTAGTCATTTATCTCTGCCAGGTTAGAATTGGAGTAGTTTCACTCAGTTTGCCCTGGAGCACAAGGGTGTATAACGTGCATGATAATGGAGAATCAGGCCCTGTGTTTGCACTGTGATCTTTACCTTATTACTTGTATTATGGATGGGTGCTGGCCCTGCATATGAGGCGGCTGCTGGTTTTACAGCTAAGGGATGGCACAGCTTTTCTCCCTCACATAAAAATGCAGAAAGTATATTTGTATGGCCAGTGAGCTAAAGCTGCCCTTTTCCCTTGTCAAAATCCATGGGAACAAACATGCACGTGGTGTGCTCAGCGCAAAGGCTGCCTAAAACCCTCTCTGGAGCACGGGAGGGCCTGGAGAAGCTGTACTGAAACCAAGATATAGGTAATTTTTTCTTCTCCTCTTGGATTCCCTCTGCAGATCGGAAGAAAAAGAAGAACCTTTTTGCCCTTAAATTATGGCCGTTATGAAGAATCTTTACTGCTATACTGAACAAATATTTGCTGCTCGTGAAGAAGGTCAGAGATGAGCTGTACTAGCACATGAAGTACCAGTTAACCTTGAGCCACATGCAGCTGAGCAACAGCAATTCAAGCTTCCCTCATGCTATACTGCCAAATATAAAAAATATATAAACCTTCTGGTATGAACAGAGCCCAAGTATCTTTGTCTGATATCCCCTTTTAAAGTTTTCTGTTCATTTGGAGAAAAAAGTATGCATATATATGTGTGTGTATATACAAAATGCATACATATATATGCCGGTATACTTTCTTTCCTTCAGGAAATAAGATTTTTTGAAGGGGAACAGGTGTTCACTTTCAAAAACAGCAATTTCCAGTTGCTTTTCAGATCCAGCAGGCCAAAGATGACATCACTGCATTAATGCTGATGTATTTAGAAATGCCAGTTTTAAGTCCTGCATTCTTGTTCCAGCACCACTAAATGGCCCAGCTGGCTTTTGCTGTGTGCGTGACAGGCTTTGCATGTTTCCTCCTGAGGTAGGGGGCCCCTTACCCTCCTTGAGGTGGTGAAATAGATTGAGAAATATTATAGCAGTATTAAGGAATTATAGTAGAACTACAGAATGTCAATGATAAGCTCTGAAATTGATTTCTCTCCGTGACCTAATATGGCTGTTCTGCTCTGGAAGGGTTCAGATTTGGGTCCCAAGCTTGTACTTTGCTGTATGTAGATTGGCAAAGACTGGGAGAACTGTGGAGGCAGCAAGCCCACAGGTGCTGGGACTAGGATTGTGGTGGCTACTGGCTTGATGTAGCTCACCCCCCACTATACAAATTGTTCCAGCAAGCCTAGCTCAAGGTGGGCAGAAGATGCCTGACCTTTTTGGGTGCCCCCCCCAGGTGGTTGCAAGATCTGAGTTCTTAATGAAGTGGAGCAAATGTGTTCAAATAAAACTCCCCCCTGAACATTCATTCAACTGTGGTGAAATAAAACTGTTAGGGGAGAGGTGTAGTGTTTTGCAATGGCTGTCAGAACTGAGGTTTTGTACTGCTGTCTCTCAGCCACAACGCATTAAAGACAGAAATGGGAGCAGAACTTGATTGGTGATCTAAGGTACCAATTCTGAAGAAAGGAAGAGGGAGGAAATTGGTTACCCACCGGACAAGTGGGTCAGACAGTTTTTGAGAGGTAAGGGGGCTAACAGTTGGCCCCCTTGTACAAGGAGGAGAAGAAGGGACCACTAGGCTACCTGTGAAAGAATGAAGCAAACCTACTTGCTGCTCCTTGAAGATGCTGGTCAGAAGACCACGGAAGGTAATGAAGGAAAGGGGAAACTAAGAGAGGTGAAACCTGAAAAATGTTGGGGATCCTTAAAAGGTTTGGATAAGCATCATGTCTTCATCAAATCCAAATGCCCAAACAGTTTTTCATCCACCCTTACTTTAGAAAGGGTGAGAGCTCAACTCAACCTACTTTTAGAAGATAATTGTTGGCTTTAAGAATTAGAAGACTTTGTTTCCCACTGTAATTAAACAACACAACCATTTCAAGCTATTGTATGCCAGACATGCATGTAACCTCAGAGGCACTGAGACCTCTGACAAGGGAGAGTGACGTCTTTGTTCTACTGCTTTGGCTGAGAAACAACTGACTTTTAGTTCATCCAGTAGCACATATGGCTTTAGCCCCTAAGGTCACAGGTTCATTCCTTTCTGCCAGTGACCCAGGTCCTTACATGTATTTAAAGGACATTTCCTACAGAAAACAGAACTCTCTTGCCAAATTACTGCAGAAGAGGTCATAATTTTTTTTCCAATAAAGGCATGAAAACACATGCTTAGGGAAAGCTCCTCTATTTCACAGAGCAGACCCAACCATGTCTGAGGCTACACTGGCTAGGCAAAAATAATAATGCAAGAGCTTGTGAAGTGTTCATAAGCTCTATAGTAAATGCAGGCATAATACATTACTGGAACTTTGCAGGTGACTGTCACTTTGATTGATAGGCTAGAGTAGGTTATACTCAGTAAATTGTGTGTGTGTGGGTTGGGGGGGGTCATTCACACTGAGTTATTTTTCATTGTCCAAAAGCTACTTAAAACATAAGCAGTGTCTGCACAGTGTGCAGCCTTGCATCCAAGGTTATTTGGAGAACTTAATAGAAAGAGAGGGATCAATGTGGAGATAAAGAATTAGCTATTTAATTTGATACCTGCTGCAATGCTGCATATGTGTCCGATATGGTGTAAAACTCACCAGATCTCCAAGTGTACACAGGTCCCATGTAGTATCTGAGATGGATGGTCTCTATTTTAGGGGTTTCAAAGTTCTGGTCAAAAGAGATCCTTTTTAGCCATTACATACAGCCACTGATATACTTTTGTCTGAACACACACACACCTACACACATGCAGGACAGACGAAGGGGAGAATGGAGAGAATCTACACTGACAAAAAAAGATGGAAAATGACAACAGCTCAAAAGAGACTAGATGAAATTTGCGAAATTCACTTGGGGTTCTTGATAAGAAAGCTTGAACACAATTAAAAAGAGCTTTGAAGTGATGGCAAGATCTTTAGCAGATATGAAAGTGGAGGAGGGTATCAAGGCTAAAGTGCTTTTCTCTGCTAATTTACATGTATAAATTCATTAGCCTGGTGATGTTGGAGGAAAGTTTTAGCTTTATTGAGCTTTTGTCTAGATACTTGCAAATGATAAGAACTTGGTGCACATACAATCTCTCCTAACCTTTAATCCCCAAAACTCATCAGTACCCATAGGTGTAGCTAGGGATAAAGTAGGCTACATTTTCCCAGCATTTTTTATTGCTTGGCTGCATATGGGATTTTAAAAAAGTAAATGACAGCATTCCGTGCCAAATATAGGAGGGCCAGAGAAAGAGTTTTGCATAACTATGTGTGACAGGGCGGTTGCCGTTCTCTGGCAGAGAAAGGGTTAAAAATAACCCTGGGAGGGGGTTGTCCTGGGAACCAATTAGGGCAAAGGATTGTGGCAGGCAATCAGAACCCTGGCAGGCTGTATAAAGGAGATGGCCGGCCAGGGTGAAGACAGTCTTGCTCCAGTCCTGGAGGGAGAGGGACCTAGCTGCTTCCTACCATGAACAGAGCAGGGCTGGGGAAAGGCTGGGTGAGCCAGGGAGCTCTGGCTAGGCAAGTCCCCAGCTGCAAGGCCTGAGACAAGGCCTGAGGGTACTAGGATGGCAGAAGGCGGCAGGTCCAACCCCTTGCCAATGCTGATGAGTGTCCACTTCAGTGTGCAGTTTGTCCTTGAGGTAAGGGGCTAGATAAAGACTCACTGAGGCGAGGTGGGTATAGGGGACTGGGGTTCCCTGGGAGAGCAGAACCCGAGAGTGTGGGGCACTGTGGCAGGGCAGTACCCTGAGAACAGAGCTCCATGGTTGGGGGGACACGGCTACAGAAATAAGGTGCAGAACAAATGGATGGACAACAGTGAGTGAAGCACTGGCCAGAGGAGAGCACTCCAGTGGCTGGATGAGCTGTGACCTGCAGGAGGTGTTGATTACAACATACCACAAGAGACTTTTACAGAAATTTAAATTTTTTTCTGTTAGCCTTTCAAAATCCTCATTGCCTAGTTTCCTGGCGCCAGCATTTCTGGTATGTATTTTATTTTGGACACGAGTGAAATACTGTTTTTTGCCATTATCGTAAAGCACCACAGTAAAGGACAGAGAAGCAGATATTGTGTTCAGGCTGGTAAAGGTCATTGCAATGTCCTAAGGCTGGCTGACATGAGTCCAAGTTTTTGTTTTCTCTTCTTTTTTTTAAAACTCAGTTGCCTCTTTGTTATGTAACCCTCGTAATAGCTAGCTTGTACGCAGTTCTGTTCCTCGGCCAGTCTTACAGCACCAGGTGGGGAGCATGGGTCACAGAGAGGTGACGGGACCAGCTGAGCAGGCTAATACAACGTTCTGGACGAAAAGCCTGATCCAATGCCTATGGAAAAGAAAGAGGGATGGGATGGATTCTCTGGTCTGATACAGCCATTTTTATGCCACTTGGACAGCACAAAGTGGCTATATTCTGAATGTAGGTGGTCAGTGGAGAATTTTTCTTTATGGAGAACTCAGATGGGGCAAAGTGTGTGGCGGCAGTGGCAGTGTTGCAGTCTTGTCCACCAGTCCCTCTTGCCGTCTCTGGAGCAGAGTGTGTGCTAAAGGCAGGGTTGTGTGGGGCACAGGTGGGCTGAGGGCAGGCTAGAAGCACTCAGGGTGTGTGGCAGAGTAGAGACCAGCTATGCTTCTGTCTCCATTGACATAGAATCCTAGGGCTGGAAGGGACTTCAGGAGGTCATCTAGTCCAGCCCCCTGCTTCAAGCAGGATCAACCCCCACTAAGTCATCCCAGCCAGGACCTTAGATTAACTATTAGATTAACTTCTCTGATGGTTTAATGTAGGCTGAGGCTGGGCACCCCCAACAGCATATAAACTGAGCAGATCATAGTATCCCATAGTAACTATTATAAGATCTCTGACCTTGGCTTTGCAGAGCTTGTGGCATTGTCGTCTTCTCCGTGTTTTCCATTATTCTTAGGTTATGGCCGGGGACGGTTGAAATCAGACTTGCACTGATTTTTCAAGAAAGGCTAGTGACAAAATTAGAGTTTCTGCCAATCATCCTAACTCAGGCTGAATGCCTTCAGTCTGTTTCTTTGGTGCTAAGTGAATGGTATTGGGAAAGACTCATGTCGCTTTTCAATCATGACAATGATCAGGGCATCCACTTACAGGAAATGATCTGGCAGCTTTTGTAAATACTTGTTTCAATCAGAAAAATGCCCATTTATAAAAGGAGGGATTAAAGAGCTAAAGCTTACTTTCTATTATATCAATTTCAGCTAGCAGAGTAGATAGTGATGTGCTTAGTGTCAAAAACGTCTTCCTAAATAAACTGTGCTGTGTTCAGATGGGGGTGTATTCTTCTCGTCCCTTCCACCTTTCCATTCCTAGTGTTCATGCATGGCTTTTTATATGGGCTCAGACATTGCAGAGAAGGCTCTCTTGTAAAGGAATAAATTGTTCAGCATCCTTGCAGCAGCAGATTTGGCCAGAACCATGGCAGGTTGAAGGCGACTACATGGATCTGTATCTGTGCTGCAAGGAACCCCAGAGTAAAGATGATTGGGAGGGGAACGGGTCTGCTGAGAATCCATTTCCCTTGGTCATGGGCTTCCTCCAAGTCTGTAGCCCAGATCCATCTTTGATCCACCATGAGCTAAGGCATTACAAGGATCCTCTAGCTACTTGGCATATGGCATGCTGATGCAGGTGAATGCGAGACTGGGAAGCCTATTGTTTAGCAATACATTGACCCAGTGGCCCTTGAATTTTCAAAAATTAGGGAAAAAGTTGTTTCAGTCATGCAAATTTCCTTTGTGTAGTTAATTGGCCTCACAGCTGTATTAGGACAGGTCTTCAGCTGGTACTGCAGCAAAGAGGTAACTGTGTTTATTTCTGGAATGACAAGGAAGCCACTCTCCTTGAAGGAACTGCCAGTGAGGAGTGTCCAGCTCTTCGCTACAGGGAAGCATGAATCCGCCCTGCTGCATGGCATCTTTAGAATTCAATAAAATAGGAGGAAAATTATATTCCTAAGTGCATTCTAGTGTGTCCCTAAATTCTTGGTGGCTATGCAGAGCTTGGTTCTTGGGGCTCTGGCCTTTTTCCTTCGTGTGTGTCTTTCAACCTCATCTCTCATTCTCAGAGAATGGCAGGGAAGGAAAGCAAGGAGGAGACTGCAAATTTTGTTCATCCCCATTATTGAACTTCTAGGGTGAAAAACTCTGCCTTTTGCATGGGGGAAGGCTTTTGAGGCAGAATCATCTAGATCAGTGTTTTCCAGTGTTATTTGGCCATGGAACCCTTTTAAACTGGAAGGAATTTTGCGGAACCCCTAATAGTCTTATATATGGAGCTGAAAAAGTAGGCCATAAATAAGTAAGGATAATAATAAACAAATGCTAAGCAAGTCATGAGATCAACAATTAGTTTAATTGCACACACAAAAGAAAATGTTTTTTAATAAAATTAATAAATGCTTCAATATTAATTATTATTTTTTAAATCATAAAATGTTATTGTAACGGCATTTTCTCACAAAACCCTTATTTTCACTTTGTGGAACCCTGGGATTCCACCATTTGGGAACCTCTGATCTAGACAATAGTTGCTTCAGGCCACCTGGCAAATAAAGTAGAGGGATCCAACCTGGGCAGAAACATGGCTTTTGACTCTACTGGATCCTCAGAGACCCATTTCTTCTCCAGTTCAGAGTGGCATTCTAAACTGCACGTACAGATGCTGTGGCCTACTGTGCTCTAGTTCATCGCTTCATTATTGCCATGGTGCAATGGTTCTGAGCTTGCCCTGGGACACTGAGGAAGGCAGTAAGAAACTTTGGGATCTATCTTTTAAACAGATTTTTGTGCATTGGGGTAGCATAAGTGGGAGCAGGCAGATAATTCCCATATGAGAGGTAGGGATGGATGGCATCAGAGTTACTGCCTATACTTGCAATGGGCAATAGAGTGTTGAATGTTACTGCGATTGGGGTGTAAATGCTACATGTGTACTGAAAAGTTTGACTAGCGTGGGAGAGCTCACTCAGGGCCCCTGAGAGATGGGCTAGGAGCATTTTAAGATAGCACCAGCTTTGGAAGACCTAGGTGGCTACTGAAAAAGGAAAGGTGTCAGGGCAGAACATGGCCCAGGACAGAGTAGGCTTTGAAACCTTTTCCTGAGCTCTGGCAAAGGGTTAGGAAAGATGTGCAACAGCTGGGCAGGAAGGTGGATAGGAGGGGAGAGCAGAGATAAAAGATCTGAACTTCCAGGGAGAGAGTGCTGGGAGCCAATCAGCTGAGGAACTACACACAGGGGAAATATAAGTGGTGAAGCTTGAGGAGGACAGAAGTGGGTGTAAAAGTTTATATTTTCAACTGGGATTCACTACAGGACTCCAGAAGAAGCCAAGTGAGTCCCAGCCCTGAAAGAAGGTTGTATCCTGATAGGTTATTCAGCCAGAGAAGAGGTACGTTGTGAGCTCAGACAGCTATAGGAAAGGACTGCTGACAGGCTGAGGGTAGAAAAATGCCCAAGGAGTGAGTATGGGAGAGGCCTGGATAGACCATTCTTGCCTACTCTCTACAGACACCCTGGCCTGGAACCCAAAGGAGAGGAAGGCCCTGGGCTCCCATACTAATCACTAGGAAACTTGACATGAAACCACCTGATAGAACAGCGATTCCTTAGCTCTCGTCCACTAACACCCCGTCTCTACTTACGCTACATTGATGACATCTTCATCATCTGGACCCATAGGAAGGAGACTCTGGAGGAATTCCACTGGGACTTCAACAACTTTCACCCCAACATCAACCTCAGCCTGGAACAGTCCACACAGGAGATCCACTTCCTGGACACCACGGTGCTAATACATGATGGCCACATCAATACCACCCTGTACCGTAAACCCACTGACTGCTATGCCTACCTTCATGCCTCCAGCTTCCATCCCAGACACACCACATGATCCATCGTTTACAGCCAAGCACTTAGATATAACTGCATTTGCTCCAACCCCTCCGACAGAGACAAACACCGACAGGATCTCTACTGAGCGTTCTTGAAACTGCAATACCCACCTGAGGAAGTGAAAAAACAGATCAACAGAGCCAGACGTGTGCCACAAAGCCTCTTACTACAAGACAAGCCCAAGAGAGAAACCAACAGAACACCACTAGCCATCACCTACAGTCCTCAGCTAAAACCTCTACAGCGCATCATCAGGGATTTACAACCCATCCTGGACAATGATCCCCCACTTTCACAGGCCTTGGGAGGCAGACCAGTCCTTGCCCACAGACAACCTGCCAACCTGAAGCAAATCCTAACCAGCAACTATACACCGCACCACAGTCTCTCTAACTCAGGGACCCATCCATGCAACAAACCTCGTTGCCAGCTCTGCCCACATATCTACACCAGCAGCACCATTACAGGACCTAACCAGATCAGCCACACTGTTGTGCGTTCATTCAGCTGCACTTCTACCAATATAATTTATACCATCATGTGCCAGCAATGCCCCTCTGCTATATACATCAGACAAACTGGACGGTCTCTACGTAAAAGAATAAACGCACACAAATCAGATACTAGAAATGGCAATATACAAAAACCCATAGGAGAGCACTTCAATCTCCCAGGACACACAGTAGCAGACTTAAAAGTAGCTATCCTACAGCAAAGAAATTTCAGAACCAGACTCCAAAGAGAAATTTCTGAGCTACAATTCATCTGCGAATTCGACGCCCTCAGCTTAGGCTTAAACAAAGCTGTGAATGGCTGGCTAAATACAAAAGCAGCTTCCCCTCCCTTGGTGTTCGCACCTCCAGATCAACTGCTGGTAGTAAGCCTCACCCTTGCTGACTGAGCTAACCTTGTTATCCCCACCCTTGCTCTGGCTTATTTACACCTGGCCCTGCAGATTTCCAAGACCAGCATCTGATGAAGTGAGTCTGTGCTCATGAAAGCTCATGCTCAAAACTTTTCTGTTAGTCTATAAGGTGCCACAGGACCCTTCGTTGCTGTTACAGATCCAGATCCAGACTAACATGGCTACCCCTCCGATACTTGACACCTGATGGAAGGAGATAAAGACTTCTGAAAACCCTTGGACATGAAGGTATAAGGAAGTTGGGCCCCAGAGCTGGGGGAATGGAGACCTTTTGTACAGACATTGGACTCTTACATACTTTCTGTTCCCTGGCAGTGGGAAACTATGTGTGACCTGTCCAGAGAATTGAGTCTTTAGAAGAGGAATATCCCAGCCCGTAGCCAGAGTACCTACCACATGAGCGGACTGTGCTATGTCACACTCCACCAGAAGGATGTGTGCCAGCAGTGAGTCAGTTCTGCAGGTTATATACATTATTTCTGCTGTGAAATGTTTTATCAGTGGAAAAAGTCAAGTTAGACAGAGGACAGATCAGCCATGGAAAGAAAGGTAAGATGGATGTATAAATTACCAAGTTAGGGAAGGTTTAAGGTCAAGCAATCACATGAAGTAAGACCTAATTAAGGATAACTTTCTCTTTTCTCAGGTTGACATAAGATTAATAGTCCCTATAGTTTTATTTGTCCACTTCATTCTAAAAAGCTTGCTCTATAAACAGTTTGAATAAGATTATGGTACAGTGTATAAATTAGCAGAGCAGTGTGCACTGGTTCTCTCTCACTCTCTGACCTTGGACTGTATTTTTCTTAGAGTTCATGTGGAGTGTTCTCTGGGAACATGAAAAAATAATATGAGCAGCTGCAGCAGTAATAACTCTTCAACAGGATCTTACAAATGAAGGCCAGATTCTGCCTTCAGTTATATCGACAACATTTTCAGTGAATTCATTTTCAGTTGTGCATACAGCTGAGGTCTGCAATGTTCCAGAGGGATACCACATGGTAGTAGGGCTTTCATAAGGAGAACTCCTATGACTGTCCACCCCATTTCAGGGCGACATCACAAATGTTCTTGTGTGCCTGTATAGATTGATCCAGGAGGAGCAAGATCATGATGCAATATCATTTCAGGAATGTGTGGGCTTCCACTGAAGATCTGCCGCACGTCTACAGAAAACTGTCCATTTTTCACGTCCATATAAAAGGCATAATCACTGCTGCGTTGTATATAATCACTTTATATGCTTGTTGAGTATCTTATGGCAAAATTTTCTGAGTCTTTCTTTGCTTTCATACTTTACTTGATATGTCCTGATCCAGGGAATGGACATTCTTTAGTTTTATACCACTGGTGATTGGTTTAGGGGTAATAGTTGATGCAACTGGTGGGGAAAGGAGTTTGTTTTTTTTACAGATGGACAGGGAGACCGAATGGTCTACTTATCTCTCCATTCTTGCCAAGGACAAGCTGCCGATCACTTTCACTATGACTAAGCAGGTCATTATCATCTGCAAAAAGATTTTCATATAGAAGTTTGTGAAGAACTTTACTTTTCTTTAGAAACTGAAGAGGTTTCCATGATTTCTGAACCTTATGTAGATATCCTTTTGAAAGCGTCCATTGCACAATTCAGAGTGGCTTCGAAGAAGAGACAAAAAGCCAGCACATGGCCTTGTCTCATCCCATCAGCTATGGGAAATGGTTAGAAAAGTTGTCATCTTGTGAGCATTTCAGCAGTTATGTATTCATGGAATTCATGTGTGATGTTAAATGTGGTGGGCAGCCAAACTTTTCTTGATTATTTTCCAGAACTTCCTTCTAAAGGTGTCAAACCTTTTGTCAAATCAATGATGACAGCATACAGTTCCATGCTTCATTTCATATATTTTTCCTGAATTGCTCTCAATGAAAATCATGTTTATGGTGCTCTAACCTGGTCTAAATCCACATTGGGTCTTCAGGGGAAATTTCACATACTGACTTGTGCAAATTACAGATGAGGATTTTATTACCTACAGATAGCAGGAAGAAGTTACTCATAGTTACCAGTCAGATTTGTTGCCTTTATTTTTTGTATAATGTAATTATAATTGCATGTGAAGTCTGGAAAAAATTTCTCAGCTTTCTAGATATCCTTAATGATTTTATGTAGAGACTTGACAGTTTTGGAGCATGGAGGATTAAAGGTTTTAGCTACTATGCTGTCTTTGTCTGGTGGTTTTTATTACTTAATTTGTTTGATAGCTTTTTGAACTTCCTCAACTGCAGGTGGCTGGACAATTTCTGTACATATAAGGTGCTGGGTAAGTTACTTTAGGCATGGAGGTTGACAGTAAAGGATGGTTGAGGACCTTAGTTAAATGCCTTTCTTGTCCTTGATTAGATCTAGCTGAACTTTTTAGTAGAGCTGGTCCTCATTTTGATTGGCCATACCTGACTTTCAGGAAATTAGAAAACATCTTTGTGTAATATTGGCATAAGCCTGTTTCTCTTTCTTTCTTTCCCCACCCGTTATCCTGTAGGACATAAAGGCTGCGTCTACACGTGCACGCTACTTCGAAGTAGCGGCAGTAACTTCGAAATAGCGCCCGTCACGTCTACACGTGTTGGGCGCTATTTCGAAGTTGAAATCGACGTTAGGCGGCGAGACGTCGAAGTCACTAACCCCATGAGCGGATGGGAATAGCGCCCTACTTCGACGTTCAACATCGAAGTAGGGACGTGTAGACGATCCGCGTCCCGCAACATCGAAATAGCGGGGTCCTCCATGGCGGCCATCAGCTGGGGGGTTGAGAGATACTCTCTCTCCAGCCCTTGCGGGGCTCTGTGGTCACCGTGGGCAGCAGCCCTTAGCCCAGGGCTTCTGGCTGCTGCTGCTGCAGCTGGGGGTCCGTGCTGCATATACAGGGTCTGCAACTAGTTGTTGGCTCTGTGTATCTTGCACTGTTTAATGAAAGTGTGTCTGGGAGGGGCCCTTTAAGGGAGCGGCTTGCTGTTGAGTCCGCCCCGTGACCCTGTCTGCAGCTGTGCCTGGCTCCCTTATTTCGATGTGTGCTACTTTGCCGTGTAGACGTTCCCTCGCTGTGCCTATTTCGATGTTGGGCTGAGCAACGTCGAAGTTGAACATCGACGTTGCCAGCCCTGGAGGACGTGTAGACGTTATTCATCGAAATAGCCTATTTCGATGTCGCAACATCGAAATAAGCTATTTCGAAGTTGGGTGCACGTGTAGACGTAGCCAAAAGTAACAGAGAGATACCCGTGTTAGTCTATATACTATCAAAATAAAAAAGCAGTCCGGTGGCACTTTAAAGACTAAGAAAATAATTTATTAGATGGTGAGCTTTCGTGGGTAGACCCATTTCTTCAGACCATAGCCATACAGTTATTTTTAAACTTTGGCTTGCAGGACCCTGAATTGATTTTTCTTGTCATTTTGCCCCGAGACATAAACATATCATTCGTTTCATTGGGGGTCTTTCTGATATCATTTTCATCAAGCCAGTCATGGTGCAGTCTTTGCCTTTTACGTAGAATTTCTTTTGAGGCTTGACAGATGGCCAATGTGTTTATGTTACACATTTCATGTACATTACTGGGTGGTGATGGAAAGCAATCAAATTTTCTTCTAAGTTTTCAGTCTTTTTTTTTTTAATTTGGTAAATAAATTGATACCTCACCTTGTGATTGGGTGTAAAATGCCCTCATTGAGCAACACAGGGTTTATTTAAAGCTTCGTGAGCCTTGCCCTGCCACACCTGCAGGAAATGCTCCATCTGTTGGAGAAATGAAAAGGCAGGGAAGTGGCTTAGTTGGTTAGCAGAGGTGGAGGTGGGCAGATCTGCTACCCATAGCTCCAGCAGAGAAGAGGGAAGCCTGAAGGGTCTGACACAGCTGCCCAAGGGGGTGCTTCGAAAGGGAAGGGAGGCCCCACCCCAGAAGCCACCAGAGAGGGAACTGTGCAGCGATCTTGGACATTGGTAACTCCACCTTGCTACTTTTTGGTTTGGATTTGCCCACCAGGCACAGGTCTTAGATTGAGCTGCCCCCTGTGTGTGTGTGAGGGATGCGGTGGGGACTTACAGGAAGTGGGCCAGGAAGAACAGCCTCAAGTGACCTTGATTGCCAGATTACTGGCAGTTCAGAGGGCTGTAGGTCAGAGCCCGGTGGAGCGCGGGGGCCCGGGCTCCACCCCACAGCTCCTGTGGCACTCTGGGGTTGTAGCCATGACCACTAAGCCACACTTCACAACAGACCTTGACTGAGGATAACTACACAGCTTGTTGTCCAATTTTGGTTTAATCTGTTCACCATTATTTTCTGTAGGGCAGCAGCATGGAACTTAAAAATGGGCTCAGATCATCCTGTCTGTCCCATGTGTTGCTCCAGTGTTCCTGATGTCCCTTTGCTTTACAAGGACACAGTCAATCTAATGCCAGCGCTTTCATCTCAGGTGCATTCAAAAGGCTTTATATTTGTTGGCTTGACTTAAGATTATATCGGTCATAACAAGTTCATGTTTAGCACACGTGCAGAGCAGGAGGAGACCACTGCATTTTTCTGACTTCACTGGTCTTTATTACATCACTCCAAGCCTCGATGTTTCCTCCAGCTCTGGCATTAAAATCGCTTAACTGGTTCACCAAAGCATATTCAGTGTGCTGGAGAGAGGCATTTCCCCTCACCGCAGGTGTTCCTGATGGCTACCCTTCAACTTGGTTTAGCCCACCAGTTGAAGCAGGGGGCTGAGGTGTGGCTGTTGCCACGGACTAGAAGCTGCTCAGAGCCACAGGCGAGAGCTGGGTGCAACGTGGAGACCAATGAAAAAGAACACTGAGGTGCACAAGAGCTCTGACTTCAGAGATGCTGCCTCTTCTTCCACATGTCATACCCCTGAAAGGAGGGTTACTGTCTCCTTGACATGCAGCTCTTGGAAACGGTTGCCAAACGTCTCCCTAGCCTCTCCCCCTTCTCAGAAACTGCTGGTGAAAGAATTACAATTAAACTGAAATTGCATGGAGTCTACACTGGCAAAATCGAACCTTGGGTTTGATTTATTTCTAACGTTGTGGGGAAAAGAGCCATCGTATAAATAAATAACCTACCCAATAATGCTGGATTTCCATTGGCTTTTAGCTTGTACTAATTATCTAGGCCAGTCCTGCTGGTTTTCAGTGGAAGTGGTACATACATCGAGATTACAGGATGAAGTTTATTACTCTGTTTCATTAGACAGGAAATGATTCAGCTTAGCAATAGACATTCTCCAAGGAAAACAATGACAGAGGAAATGAAACTCTTCGCTGTGTGCAGGGAAAGAAGGACTTAGATTCAGTACTGTAATTAAGATGGTTATCCACTGGTAAACAAACGTAGCTGGCTTCTATGCAGTGGGCAGGGGAATTTAAAAGAGAAAATGTATTAAATCTGGATGAAGAGCTACTCCTCAACAATAGAACAGCTGCTCCTTCACATGCACGCTTTTACAATGTTACCAGGTCTTGCATTCGAAATATTTTGCTCTCTCTCAGACTGTGTAGTGAAAGACTTGTCACTGAATCATGGACAGACAGCAGGGCTCAATAGGTTCCTTACATCATTCACTCCAATCTTCAGGCACAACTGCTTACTTTCTCTCTCCTGTTAATGCCTTATCCATCTGTACTTTATTACTGTTGGAACCGGCAGCACGCAATCAGTGCCTCTTGGGCTGAAGTTTGTTTGTAAGTCCTAGCAGGGTAGCTTAAAGCCTGAACAGGGAGTAGTAGCACTGAATGATGTGAAGTTTTTTTTAAAGTCAAGCACGATCATTTTTAAGAGGCAAGACAGCTGCACTATGAGTTTTATAGCTACTGATGGATCTTTCGGCCTGCCTTTGCACAAGTCAAAAAAAATTAAAATAATCAAACTGAAATTATTTCTCAGATGGTGAGAGCCAGACAAAAGAGATGCTTCAATGGCCAATAAAGATGCATGGCAAAGCAGCCAAAAGAGGCTATGGTTGAGTGGCAGTCAGACATAGTCGACTTTTTCTTCTGAAAGAATTATTAAGTGATTCAAACCCATCACTTTTAGGCAAATCCAGCCTATCGGCTGTCATGTGAGATCAAGTGTTTCAGCCATGCAGTGTCTGTGAGTGTGCTGTCTAGCCTTGCAGGCAGTATATGCCACTGGGGGAGTTTTACTTTTGTCACCTCGGCTTAAGTTTTCAGGAAGCTTGTTTATAGATGTTTTCTGTAATAAATACCCTACTGCTGTAAGGCAGAATGTGATTGAGTACATCATGACACATATGGTCTTGTTGCTGTTAGCCTCGCCTGCCTTCTCTGGTTCCCTTCTGTTGAACATTATACTGGTCCTGTTTAAATTTGGACGATAAGCTCTCCAAGACAGGGGATGTGTTTTGATAGTGCTTTACTGCAATGGCGCCCCAATGGCTATTAAAGCCCTTGGGGTTTTGTGCATGCTTGCTTGCTTCAGAATTGCTTATTGGCACCACTGGGTGAAAGCTCTCAAAACCTATTTACAAACATTGGTTCAAATTCCCTCCAAGCATAATTACTTCTTGTATCTGTGTCCTTCTTCTGTCATTAAATGAAGTTGCACGAGCTTGCCTGGGAGTGATAGTTTGTGCACCCCAGGACAGAGAGTGGCATATTAAACTGGTGCCTATGGTGTGGGTAGGCAGCCATGGGGCAGTCAGAGTAATCCTTTAGCCTGCTGCAATTTGGTGGTGCTGGCGTGGGAGAGATGCATAGGGAGTGAGACAGTAATGACAGAGCGGGAAGAGGTGCCAGAATTTGGGGTTGTCCAAGTTAAGAAAATTATTGTTGTAGTTATATTTTTAAGTTTAGCAGCTGATTATTTAAATTTAATTCTTTCCCTGTGACTTGCTTTCCCCATCCAGAATACTGAACTCCCTAGCTCCTAGTAATAGCAAGCTACTCATCCCTTTGGGATGACAGTCACCTCTTCCCTTACTCGCACCAATCAGGGTCTGCAGTCATCAGATGGGAGAAAAAATTGTGCCTTTCAGCTAAAAAACATGGACATCTCCTAGTGAATTTAGAGGAATCACTCTTCAGAGTACTCATCAAACCCACACACAAAGACAATACCTGGATGATAAAGTAATTCCCAAAGCAGTTTCCGACAGCCACCCTCTTTCACCTTCCTAATGCTCCTTCCCAGCAGTAACCTGAAACCTGCACTCCAGAGGGAACGGCAATAACAACTCTATCTTCCTGCTTGAAAGGGGCCCCAATCCTGACTGTAGTCGCTGCCGTTGATTCTTGTAATACCAGTAATAATACTACTTAATGTGGGTGCAGGAGGCAGCTTATAGGAAAGCTGATGAGCATTAGCACCGTGCTCCTGTACTCTGGGAAATGAGCAGGTTTTCTAATGGATTCAAGTCAGACAAGTGGATTAAGTATGAATAGGTGATTTGTGAATTCCTGTAAATACTCATCTGTTTTCTCCTAAGCGTGAGATATTTGTACTTATTCTTAATAGCCAAAAGACTGCATTAACGGACATGATTTCCATTGGCACAATCTATAAGAGCATTAGTTTGACTTCAGCTCTAGGGATGCAAGCTTTCTGCTCTCCTTGCTGCTGTATGATAATTGTTGCAAAGCAATCCTATTCTGGGTTACCAGTAATATTTATTGGAGAATCTGAGCATGTTTAAAATCAAAACAGTATCAAATCGCTGATGGATATTACGAAAACAGTGTGAGAAGATCCATTTAAGAGAACAGTTCTTGAGCTATGGGTCAGGACTCCAAAGTTGTTCAAGACCCCATCTTAATGGGGTCTCCAGGAGTGATTTGGAGTTACTGAGCCCCACTAGCTGGGGCTGAAGCAGAAGCCCAGGGCAATGGGGCTCAGGTTGTAGGCCCCTAGCCTGGGGCTGAAACCACCTGGCTTTGGTCTCTTGCCCGGGACTCAAACAGGCTCAGGCTTTGGTCCTACTTCCTGGGGTTGTGCAGTAATGTTTGTTAGAAGCGGGTTGTGGGGCAGTGAAGTTTGAGACGCTTCGGTCTAAGATATAGAAAGTTTCTATGGCTAATGCTGTAAACATGTGAGTTCATATGCAATGCAGAACACATCATATTTTACACAAAAGAAATATGAAAACAAAACTCAGTTGAAACAATAGGTTTGTAGAAAATGAAAAAGAACTGGACTGGAATGCCACAGTTGGATAAACTTGCTGTTATCAGGACCAAAGGAGTAGGACAGTCACACCTTAAACTCTCCTGCAGCTGTAATGAAGAAATAAGCGGATGGCTGGAGAGAGCAGATGATAACATCTCTTCTAAACAGCTGGAGAAGAGACTCAAGCTTTTTGGAAATTTTAGCTATGATAGTCCAAAAGTAAGATTGTGGAGAAAGATAAATTTCTGCTATTCCATGAACTCAGAAGGACTTGGGACATTTCATAACCTGTGATAAGCATAAAAACAGATAGAAGGGTCTGATGGATGTTCAGCATAGGAGTGCCTGAAAGACAGACTCAGAATGGAGATGAAATGGTGGGTAAATTTTAGATAGCATGCAGATGGCACCTTATAGAACGTGACCTCTGTCTGTGGGTTTCTTCACTAATTTATCAGAGATCTTATCTCAGGAGACAAGCTAACATGAAGGCTAAAATAGATTTAAAAGCCTCAAATTGCTTCCACAAATTACTCGTTAAAGCAAACAAACCTTGAGTATGTACTTAGATCAAATCAGCTGGCATCTTACAAGCTGAGAATTTCTGGATAAAAAGGTGAGTGGAGTTTTGTAACTAGGATGACCAGCGCTTAGTTGGTTCCAGGGGTTGACAGGGCTGAGCCCTGGCACCTCTCAGCTTGGAAGTTCATAGGTCTGGCACCTCTGGGTTTGTCACATCAATTAAGAATGTAAAAAAAATTGCATAACTCCTAGTACCTGCTTAAGGACAAATTAAGCTCTGAGGATGACTACTTCTGGTGTCCTCTAATGCTAATTATAGATAAGTAGCTTATTAACATTCCTTTTTGGCCCCTCAGGATAGCCTACAGCTTTACTAGAAGAAAAGACAATGGTTATACTATATTATCATTTCTACTGCCATGAATTAAATTGAAGTTTCTGTTTAGCAATCCCAGAAGACCAGCTATCTCAAACTTAGCTGAAGAACTGAGTTACATATGTATTTTCAACTGTGTTTCTTTTTATTGATGTGACAACCAGGTAATACAGTCTGGAAAGCACATATCTGAGTTAAAAATCTGCAAATTATTTAAATGGATGACAGTTGCAATGTGATAGCTGATATTTTACCCTATATCATAAGAGTAATTTTGAGCCAATAAATGGCTGAGAGCTTCAACTAGTAAATTTGTTCTATTTCACCATAACAGAAAATGATGTTTACTTAAAGTGAAAAGATCATTGAGAGTCTATATAATGAAAGTAACAGCAGGAGTAGTGATAGCCCATGAACGGAAATAGCCCATGAAGTGGACAGCTTCTCAGACTGGGGAAAAAAAAAAAAGGTTTGAATTAAGCAATGGACGATTTTTAAACTGAGACTGTCATTGTTCTAACACTTAGTTTAAATAAAAGAAGAGTTTGCAGTCAACTAATATTAGGGTAAAAGTGACTTGTTTCTATCTACTGGTGAAATTTAAAAACTCCAGAAATTTTAACTGCATAGCTGGAGGTCTGTGAGTGTAGGCTTGGGTATGAATTATTCTCTGGAAAGGGTATTTTGAACTAAATTGCTATTTCATTAATTGTCAGCATTTCTCACTTTCAAATTACTTCTGCTTGGACTGTCATTAACATTCCTGTAATTTTAATTGGTATAAAGCTTTACTGACAGATTGATAATGGCCTAGACTAAAGATCTGTAGTTACATAGGATACTGAAATCAACATCTGAGAATAGTGTACAATTAAAATAAATTTAACACTATGGGATACATTATTTTATTTGATTATAATTTGGCTTATTACTATGCAGGTTTTAACATTCTGTGCTTAAACCTAATTGTAAAATGAGCCAGGTGATTTTTTTTTCTAGTATTTTATTTTCAGGAAAAAATCCAGCTTTGGTCAAGTCAAAAGTATTTATGAATTTGAGTTGAATTCTTGGTATTGTTTTCACTACCGAGGGGAAAAAAAACTGAAATGTTCTGGTGAATGTTGAAACACAAGGCTGTACTTTGACCCAAGTAGAAAAACATTTCCATTTGGTGTGTTTTAGCAAATGAAAAGGAGGACTAGTTTCACAAAGCAGACAGGAGGAGTCAGCATGTCCCAACCTATGGGTCAAGACCCAAACATGGGTTGCAATTACATTTCAAAAGGGTCGCAGGCTGGGCTGGGCAGCTCCACAGCTGGCTATTAAGAAGCCATTTGCACTCCCCAAGTGATTCACAACTTAATTGGATTAACAGCTGTCACGCAGTTAAGCCAATCAATTACATTGAGAAACTTTTCTGCTGCAGGGCAGAGAACTGCATACCTGAGCCGTGTCTACATGTGCACGCTACTTCGAAGTAGCGACACTAACTTTGAAATAGTGCCCGTCACGGCTACACGTGTTTGGCGCTATTTTGATGTTAACATCGATGTTAGGCAGCGAGACGTCGAAGCCGCTAACCCCATGAGGGGATGGGAATAGCGCCCTACTTCGACGTTCAACGTCGAAGTAGGGAACGTGTAGTCGTTGTGTGTCCCGCAACTTCGAAATTGCAGGGTCCTCCATGGCGGCCATCAGCTGAGGGGTTGAGAGACTCTCTCTCCAGCCCCTCAGCTCAATGGTGGCCACGTGGAGCAGCCCCTGAAAGGTCCCCAACCCCTCCCTTTCTGTGCAGGAAGCTGAGAGCGCGTGCAGGCAGCAGCAATAACATGCGGCTCGCCTGCGCGCTCTTCTTCAGCCACCCACACCCCCAACTGACCTGATGGCTGCCCGGCAGCCCCCCCAGCGCCCTCAGGGAACCCCCCCGAAGAGGAGCCAGGGTTCCCAGGGCAGGAGCCAGGCCGGGAAGCGGCAGTGGGGCCCCTCCTGGATGGAGGCTGAGCTTTGGGACCTGGAGCACGGAGGAGGTGCTCCAGGTAATGGGGAGCAAGAGGCGGAACGCGGATGCATTCGCTCAGCTGGCCGAGGGCCTGGCCGCCCAGGGTCACCCTGCCCGCACTCCGGACCATGTCCGGAGTAAAGTGAAGGAGCTGCGGCAGGGTTATGCCCGGGCATGGGATGCGGCCAGCCGATCTGGGGCCGCCCCCGTCACTTGCCCCTTTTACAGGGAGCTCAGGGACATCCTGGGCCCCCGGCACACCTCCTCCCCTCCGGCCACGCTTGACACTTCAGCTGAGGAGCCCCAGCAGGCCCCAGAGGCGGAGTCTGCCCCGGAGGCAAGCCCTGCACCCCGGGGGCCCCCCCAGGAGCCCACCCCTGGGGCACCGGAGCAGGAGGAGGAGGAGGAAGGGGACTCCTCCTCCACCAACACCGGCCTCCAGATCCTCCTCCTGCCATCCCAGAGCAGCAGCCGGGCGTCTGCCCCCCGGGTGTCCCCCGACTGTGGGAGTGGACCATCAGGTAAGTACCCCCCCCCGGTGCACACCCCTGGGGTTGAGGGGTGGGGGTAATAGATATGGCCAGGGCCCTCCACATGCCCAGATGACCATGGCCCCAAGGACAGCAGTGGCATGTCCCTCACAGGAGTGCATCAGCCCCTGCCCCCCCCAGCACGATAGTGCCACGCCCCATCCCTGGGGTAGGAGGGAGCGGAACCTCTAGGGTCCCCCGGGGGGAGGGGGGTGGGACACCCAGCAGCAGCAGCAGCAGCAGCATGTGATGGAGTGGGGGGAGTGCAAATGCGAGACTCAGGCTAGATATGAGCAACAAGCTGAATAGCTCCCAGTGGCTAAGGATGATCCTGGGGCTACAACTGGCAGGTTACACCTCTGCCCTGAACAAAGAGGAGGGAGAAGCCGAGCTGGGTTTGAATCGGGAGCGGCAGTTAGAGGCTAGGGGAAGGGAGAGCTAGAAGGCAGCCAGCCAGAGGAGGGGGAAAGCTACACCCCAGAGGGGCACCCCTCGGGGTCTTCTCCCCAGGACGGGTTGGAAGGACTGTCTCTGACTGCTGTACTGTCACTTCTGGGAGAAACTGGGCATCTGTTGCCTAAGAAACCTCTCCTGTCAGACCTGCTGAGTGAAGTGAGAGTCACTCCCACCAGGGGATGGCGTGCAGTGCAGGGGGACCCTTGAACCCCATCACAGCAGCATCTCCCGGGGACGGGGATGGGGAACCTGCAGCACAGGGGTGGGGGGACAAGGGCCACGGCTCGGGGCCCACACTAACGGCCGTCTCCACTCTTCTTCCCCCCCTCCTGTGTTCCGCAGCTGCACCATCGGAAGGACCTGAGAGTGCCGGCGAGGCTTCAGTGGTCCCGGAATGCCCTCCGGGGCCATCGCTCCAGGCCAGCCCCTCGGTGGAGGACCGACCGGCCCCACGGTGGGCAAGACGGCAGACCCAGCAGCAGCAGCCGCCAGCGACAGACCCCCAGCTGCTGGCCCTCCACCTCTGGCAGGTGGAGGTTGCGGAGCAGTGTCTGCGGGTGGAGCAATGCTGCCTCCACCCGCAGGAGAGGGCGCTGGCCTGGCGCCAAGAGGCATGGGGGGCCTACATGCAGACTTTCAACTGCATAGCAGATTACCTGGCCCCCCATGCTGCTCCACCCGCTGCGCCACCTGCTGCTCCAGTTGCCGCGCCGTCCACCGTCGCACTGCTACCCGCCACCGAGTGCCATTCCACCGAGGGGGACCTGGGGCCAGCTGACACTCGCTGGCCGTATCTTCCGGTCCGCCTGGCCCCCAGCCAGCCCCAGCCAGGGCTGCGGCCGAGGCGGGGATCCCGGCCGTCCACCCCCAGTGCTGGACTGTAGGGGCATGGGGCCTAGGACGTGGCGCCCCCCCTTTGTATATATTCCCCCCACTTTTTTGTTTTTTTTGCCCTGTACATAGTTTGTATTTATTTATTTGTGACCCCTGTTTTCACTGTCTGATCCTTCCCCCCGTGTAAATAGTTCTCCCCTTCCTTGTTATCCCTGTTTTTATATTAATATACATTCATATAATATATGTTAGTTAGAAGTTCTATAGTTATTATTAAGAAGAGTTCAAGTAAACATGTTTGATTTCACAAACAAGTGTCTGCTTTTATCTGTACAAGAAAAGTGTGGGGGGGGTGCTGTTGGGTGCTCCGTGGTGTGGGCGTAGGGGCAGGGAGTGTTGTGGAGGATGCGGGGGGCAGTGGGGGGCCTGCCAGCGTTCACCCCGCGGCCTCATCGAAGTGAGCCCGCAGGGCCTCCCGGACCCGGGTCCCTTCGGGGTCCACCTGGCGACTGGGGGCAGCGGGTGGCTGCACAGTGGCCCTGCCAGCCTCCACAGCCCAGCCCTGAAAGAAGGCCTCCCCCTTGCTCTCCACCAGATTGTGTAGGGTGCTGCACACACCCACAATCTGGGGGATGTTGGTGGGGCCCACATCCAGGCGGGTGAGGAGACACCTCCAGCACCCTTTGAGGCGGGCAAATGTGCGCTCCACCACCTGGCGCGCGTGGTTCAGGTGCTGGTTGAAGTGCTCCTGGCTGGCAGACAGATGGCCCGTGTACGGGTGAATGAGCCAGGGCCGGAGGGGGTATGCCGCATCTGCGATGACGCAGAGGGGCATGGTGGTGTCCCCCACAGGGATCTCCTGCTGGGGGATGTAGGTCCCTGCTTCCAGCCGGCGGCACAGGCCCGAGTTCCGGAATACCCGGGCGTCGTGAGTGCTGCCAGGCCAGCCCACATAAATGTCCTGGAAACGGCCCCGGCTGTCCACCAAGGCCTGGAGGACCACTGAGTGGTAACCCTTCCAGTTGATGTAACGTCCTCCACTGTGCTCTGGGGCATGGATGGGGATGTGAGTCCCATACAGAGCCCCAAAGCAACTGGGGAAGCCCAGGGTGGCAAAGCCTGCGATGGTGGCATCTGGGTCCCAAAGCCTCACGAGCCTGTGGAGGAGCAGGGCATTGATAGTGTGGATGACCTGCAGGGGAAGCACATGGGAGAGCACCAATGAGTGGTGAGCAGGGTGTGTGTGGCCCTCCCCTGCTAGGGCCCCCCTCCCCTCCCCTGCCCTGCCCTCCCCTGCCAGGGCCCCCCTCCCCTGCCAGGGCTGCCTCCCCCCCCGCCATGGGTCCTCTTACCTCCATGAGGACAACCCCGACGGTGGCCTTGCCGACACCAAACTGCTGGCCCACAGATCGGTAGCTGTCTGGAGTGGCCAGCTTCCAGACAGTGATGCCGACCCGTTTCTCCACAGGGAGGGCACGCCGCATGGCAGTGTCCTGGTGCCTGAGTGCGGGGGTGAGCCACTGGCATAGCTCCAGAAATGTCTGCCGGCTCATGCGAAAGTTTCTGAGCCAGCGGTTGTCGTCCCACTCCCCAAGCACCAGCCGCTCCCACCAGTCGGTGCTGGTGGGGTAGCTCCACAGCCGGTGGCGTATGAGGCGGTGGGGGGGTCGGGGTGCTGCAGGGTTGGGGGTTGTGTCCTCCTCCCCTGCGGGCAGCTCCTCCTCTGTGGCAAGGAGGTGCTCAGCTGCCTCCTGCATGGCATGGAGCAGGGCGAGCACTGCTCTTACAGGGGTGGCTGAGTGGACCTCTGGTGGCGGCTGCTGCTGCTGCTGCTGGGGGTCCATCATGACTGCGTCGCCAGAGGTGTGCATGCCTATGGCTCCTCAGACCACATGCTGTGCAAGCTGAGTGTGTCTGGGAGGGGCCCTTTAAGGGAGCGGCTAGCTGTTGCCCCGGAAGCGCTAGTCCGCCCTGTGACCTTGTCTGCAGCTGTGCCTGGCACCCTTATTTCGATGTGTGCTACTTTGGTGTGTAGACGTTCCCTCGCAGCGCCTATTTCGATGTGGTGCTGTTGCCAGCCCTGGAGGACGTGTAGATGTTATTCATCGAAATAGCCTATTTCGGTGTTGCTACATCAAAATAAGCTACTTCAATGTAGGCTTCACGTGTAGACGTAGCTCTGGGGAGCAGCACCCAGCTCAGGTAAGGTGGGGACCTGAGTCCAAGGCTGGGCGGGAGGGCAGAGCTGATCAGTTCCCTGGCTTCCAGCCTCTGCAGGAGATGGGGTCTCCCCAGACCCCAGCAGGGTTCCTGCGGGCCAGCTTCCAGCTGCGGAGGCTGGGATTCCCTCCCCTACTCCCCCAGCCGCAGCTGGGGTTGCCGTGGTTGGCTCTACTGGCCAGGGCTCTGCCCTAGCTGGCTTCCAGCTGTGGGGATGGGAGACCCACCCCCATACCAGCCAGAAATGTAACACTTTAAAGACTAACAATATAATTATCTGTGCACTTGAAAGGAAGGAGGAGGAAGGAGACACAATACCTGTCCCTGCACAAATTGAACATCATGATAAACCCACACTATTTTGCATGAGTGCACCTCTCTCTTCTCCAGATAGTGCATAAAAGGCTGCACAGTGCCAAGGGTGCAAGAAAGAGAGAGTAAGAGGTGTGCGTTGCCCCTTTAAGTATGCTGGTCCCACTTGAAGTACACTGCTAAGTAGACCAGGAAGTCCATACACAGGACTCTGTAGCTGTGACATCCTGCTTTATGGGGATGGGGTAAGGAGTAGGTGGCTCAATGCAGGGGAAGGGGGAAACATCCTGATATTAGCAACCCCTCCCCTTCTTACCCCCTGAACAGCAAGCAGGAGGCTCCCGGGGCAGCTCCCAGGCAGAGGGCAAGTGCCACGTGGCAGTGGGGGGCTGGGCAGTCGACCAGCTACATAACTTACAGAGAACTTAGAGGAGCCAGCCCACCCTGGTTCCAAACCCCTACGAGGGCAGGCTGCTTTTCCAGAAATTCCAGCAAGTATTGGACAGAGCAGGCAGCCAAATGATGTTATGAGGGAACCGTGCACAGCTTTAACCTAGCATGTTCTCTAATAAGCAATGTAAGAAGGAAAAAACGATAACTGGGACAAGGTTAAGTGAGGCGATACGGTATGAAGAAAGGTTGAATAAATTCCATTTGTTTGTTCTGGAGAAAAAGACATAAGTGGGACAAAACAGTGCATAAAAGGTTGTTACCAGGAGGTGGGAGAAAATTGTTCTCTTTAACCTTTTGAAGATCAAACAAGAAGCAGTGGGCTTAAATTGCAGTAAGAGTTTAGGCTGGGTGTGAAAAAAACTTCCTCAGGATGGTTAAACATTGGAATGCATTTGCCCAGCTCCAGTTTCAAGCTCCTCTTTCATTTTTTGAATAGCTGGCCATGACTAAAACAGAGGTATTTTAAAATAATAGACTGAGATATTAATATAGTTTGATATAGTCTATGAGGTCCCACAGGAGTTCTTGTTGTTTTTGAATATACCAAGTAACTCAGCCACCCCTCTGATACTTTAAAATAACAGTGGGTCATTTCCAAAAATGGGTGTATGAACCAGAGAAATCTTTTAGTTAAAAGACAACAGATATCAGCATATTGGCATCATTCAGGACAATCCACAGCATGCCTCCCTGCAGGGCTCCTTTGCTGGAGACAAAGCAGTACCTCTTTACAGCAGAGTGTATTTTAATAAGCAGTTATGATAATCTCAGTCACAAAACCATCCAGTATAACATAGAATTGATTTTTCTATTTTCATTAATTCCAAAATATTACTGTTGGCAACTATTCAGTATATATGCCACAGTAGTACATTGAGAAGAGACAGTTCCGGTCTGGAGCTTTTGGGTGCCACTGTCGTAATAATGCTAATAAAAAGAATTCTGCAAGGGTATATTATTCAAAATGCACACTTTGGAAATGCTGTAGCACTTAAACACTTTAGATTCTGTTTTGAGACTGCATCTCCACATCACTAATCTTTTTTGGTGTAATAATAACTAAAACTATCCCTTTCAGCTCAAAACCTGATTATGCATTATGTGTAAACTGAGATTAAAGGAGCAATATCAAAGAGAATTGGAAGAAGGAAATACTGTTTTTACGCTGTGGCCTAAAGCAGAAGAATCATTCATGAGGAAGAAAATGCTACACAAAGTAAAAATGGAGAAGTAATAGGAGACTAGAAGTGTATTTTAAGTGTGTTCTTTTGCAAATTTTTAGGCTGCAGTCCTGCATTGAGCTCTGTACAGGCTAGGTGACTGCTCTTAGACAGAGCCCCAGTGCTCTTAGTGGGAGTCCACCCACAGTGAACTCACTGCAGGGGCCTGAAAAACTGGAAACTTTGACATTGATTTCAGTGGAATCGGAGCAGGTCTATGCTAGGGGAATATGTCAATTTCAGATATACAATTCTAGCTATGGTAATTGCGTAGCGAGAATTGTTATATGTGAAATCGACTTACCTGACTGTCTTCACTAAGGCAGATCGACAGGATCATTTCTCCTGACAACCTCTCTTACTCCTCACAATAGCAAGGATTACAGGGGTCAACTGCTGACCAAGTTGACCTTCTGCATAGTATAAACAAGCCCTCAGTATCTACATTCAGTTTGAAATCCTCGTGATAGTGTGATGCTTTCATGGGGTACCAAGAACTGAAAGCTACTGAGTTAGTTACCCCTTTGAATCTGAGGCAGTCATTTGCAGGAACTTAAACTGTGAGTGTGTTAGCTCCTTGCCACAACATTCTGTCCATCTCATCCACAAACTAATTGCATTTCTGCTAGTCTTAAATTTGCTTTGCAGGTGCCATTCAGTGAACCTACTTCCCAATCCTCTGGAAGAGTGGTCTTCTGCAGTAACCAGGCCTTGTGATGTGATATGCACAGAAATTGCCACCTCTTTTGCTTCCAAAGAGACAGTGCACATGCTAGTCCATTAGTTCAGCTGAGGATTTAAACTATACTTAAGTCATTCCAGCGCTGTTTAGTATATAGTCAAACTGAAAATAAGCATATTACTAAAGAACAGAGATTTAAGTAATAGTAAAGGTAATAGAAACAGAAAATATTTACCAGAAATAGAAAAAGAGACTTTCTAGCATCTAATATTCAACACTTTACAATTCTGGATTTCAGGAAAGTTTTTTCATTTACAGGCGGTTCTCAGAGTTCTTATCCCCCATGGCTGGATGATCCACCTTTCAGAAATCCCAGGAGCCCTGGCCTCTGTCTTGTAAGTGATGGGCACCAAAGGTATCCTCTTCCACTCCTTATATAGCCCAGGAGACCTTTAACTACATTCTTTAAAAGTGTATCCCAGAAAAATTATCTTCCCCTGCTGAGTTGGCTGGCATTGTGTTGCCTTACTCACCCTTCTATCAATTTGCCTTTTCTGTTGCAAATACAACTTTCATTGTCTCTGGCATCAAGCAGGCTGGTAAATCAATATTCAATATTCAAAATCAATATTCCTTGGTTTAGCAAGTCTACTCCAAAACCATATTTTAGGAATATATTTCCAGTACCCAAACACAACTCTTCATACACACCTCACACAATGATATTACAGGTCGAACCTCTCTAATCTGGGATGCTCTTGTCCAGCAAAACCCATAATCTGGCATGATTTTAGTTAGCCAGACACTCACTTATCACGGGTGTGGCCAGGATTTTCCTGTGGTCCCATAGTTGGTTTACAGCCACGAGTCCTGGCTCTCAGTGTTCTCTGTTGTTTAGCCTTAATTTACCCTTAAATGTCTTCTCAGAGCCTAGTGAACAGTGGAAGGGTTGGCAATGCAGCTAGACAAAATTGATTACCTGTCATCCAGCAAATTCTCTTGTCTGGTACCGGTCGGGTCTTAGGGGTGCTGGATGAGAGAGGTTCAACCTGTAATGACATTCTTTACTGGTGCATACTACGACAGTAGCCTGTTAGATGTAGTATATGTGTCAGACCTTATGAAGAGTTTACAGAGCAGTGGGCTCTCTGCCCATTGCACTGAGAGGCTCTTAAGATCAAAATATGAGTGATTCATTTTTAAAATTGGAGTTGTTAATAAAAATATACACCTTTTAAAACACTACTGCCACATTGAAGGTAAAATGCAGCACAGTTAAGATACAAAACGGCAATTAAAAATATTTTACACTTTCTATGTGGAAATTCCACTTAGACAAGAAAAAAGGTGGTTTGGTTATATGGTTACAAGTGCTGATAGGGCTTTGTTTTTTTGTTTTTGTTTGTCAGTGCCCAGGTTCTACCCTCAGTTATGCCAGCAATGATTTGGAAGTGTTGGAATGTTGGGCTGCCCTTCTGATTTATTCTGGTACAGTACCTAGTCTCCAAGAGCTGTCTGCCTCAGATGTTTTAGTCAGTTATGGATAGGGTACTACCAAATTCATGGTCCATATTGGTCAATTTCACAGCCATAGGGTTTTTGAAAAATAGTAAATATTATGAATAGGTTCACAATGTTTTAACCGTACAGGTTCTGACCATCCCCACCCTCCAAAAGTTGGGGTTTTAAAAGGTTGTTTTAGGGAGAATTGCAGCACTGTTACGTTTCCTTATCTGTTGCTGTTGGCATTGGTTTTGCTATCAGAGCTGAGCTGCTGGAGACTGAGAGCTGCTGGCTAGGAGCCCAGCTCTGATAGCAGAGCCACTGCCAGCAGTAGCACAGAAGGAAGGGAGCATGGTGTGGTGTTGATATCATTAGTCCTGTGCTGCTGCCTGCAGAGCTGGTCTCTCAATCAGCAGCTACCACCCTCAGCCTCCCCAGCTTGGAAGGCAGTGCAGAAGTAAGGGTGGCAATATTGTATCTCCCAACCCCTACATAACCTTTTGACCTTCTCCCCCATCCCCCAATGTGGGAAACATTGGTTTCACCCACAAAATCCCTATAGTACAGGGTAAGAGCACACTAAACACCAGATTTCACAGTCTGTGATGTGTTTTTCATGGCTGTGGTCATGGCTGGTGGGTGCTAGTTATGGACCAGCCTACCTTCAGGGAAGGCTGTTTCTCTTTATTTAGGGGTTGCCTTATACTCTGAAGCAGGTTTTATATCCTGTCTGAACTTCTGGGTATCATCCTATGTTTTGTGCTGTGTTCCCTGTAAATTGAGTGCTCAGGCTGCCACCCAGCTGATTAGCAGAGCACCCGCAATTGGCAGTGTGTCTCTATTTGCGATGCACATCTGCACATGCCTCAGTGCACAAACCAAAATGTATTCGGTATGGGGATGGACATCATTCGAGGGAACATTGGTAACGTGTAGTCTTTTTATCCAATAAGGGTAAAACTGGGCTGATATCATTACGTGTGACAACACTGGGAAAAAAAATCTCTCTTACGTTATTAGGTCCAAGTTTCTGATTCTAGTTGCACTGTTTGGTGGATACCATTACTGAGGGGAGCTTGCCCTTTCCTTTCCTGGTTGAACGTGTCTGCCGCTGCCTATCATAGTCTGTCAGGGATTATTGCAGTATCTTTCTGTTTTTAGGTCTACTTCCATCTATTTGCTGGTGAATGGTAATTTTTAAGTGTACGTGTGATTTAGATGAAGTATGTGAAATTTGTGCACCTGCTAAGCATTTTATAAATATTGCTAAAACAATAATAGAGGGACACTGAGCTTCATATCAGGTGTACTTCAGGGGTAAATTAGTGCTGTTTTTTCAGGCAGGTGCACACAATTTATTTTGCTTCTAATTTTTTAAATATGTCCACATATTCTCTCTCACTTCTGAAGTATTATAGAAGGTTAAAGTTGTATTTAGCTTATTCTTAATCTTGATTTTTTTTGGTCCCCTTAACCATCTTTTAAAAATCAAAAATGGGCCCATATTTGATCCCAGGGCTGTGGAATTTATCATTTTGTTTTTTTGTGTACTGTATCTTTAGAATTGTATCTGTCTTCTGGAGTCAGCTGACAATTTATGTTCTATTCAGGTGTAGTCTATGGCAGAGATGATGCACACACATGTCCATAGAGACAGTGTGCATTCCTGATTGGTGTTCCTTTCGACTGAAAGTCTCTGTTTCAGTCCCTGTTCGTGGAAAGCATAGTACAATCTTCCCACATTATCTCGTGTCGGTTTCTCACCAACGATCACTCTCTATTTTAAAACCTTGGAGTTGATCGGACTAGACATTTGGCCGTGGTATTTCCTTTAGTGGTGTAGTGGTGGCCTGTCCCTTTATGTGCCACAGGCCTGGGCTTGCTTGCTCACTAATTGGTACACCTGGGAAGGGGACTGGTGTTCATTATGAAGAGCTGCAGGAAGTTATTGGAAAGGGGAGAGGATGATTTCAGAGAGCAGCTACAGGAAGAGACCGGTTTCTGCAGTACCGGCTCACAGGGGGCAGGAGAAGGAGCATGTGTGCATGACTGTGAACATGGTAAACCCTGGGATTTGTGACTGGGGAGAAAGCTCCAGCTGGAATTTTTTATTTCCTTTTAGTTTAGTTTAGTTTCGTGTTTGTTTGTTTGTTTGTAGTGGTTTGGATGATAAATGGAGCCTGGAGGCAAGACCTGAAGGTTGGTTTGGGTGTGGCTGATAATTCCTCAGACTGGTGAGTCAAAATACTGGTTTATAAAAGTTTGGCCGTGTCATGTGTGAACAATCACTTGTCTCAGAATGTCCAAATCCCGTGGAGCTGCAGCGGAATACTTTCCTTTCCCCCCTCTGACCCAATGAACAACATGCATGACCCAGAAGTTCTACCTCCTAACCAAGGATGGGCTCATGGCAGCAAATTTCCTTCTAGGGATGGCTCCAGGACCCTGCAAGGGGTTTTAGCCCAAGCCCAGAAGTGTACATGACAATGAAGCTGATCCAACAAGTTCAAGTCAGCTGGCACGAACCAACCACAGGCATAGTTGCTGTGTTACTGTGTAGACTTATCCTCTTAGGCCCTAAGGAATTGTTATAAAGAAAAAAAGTAAGGATCTCAAGAAAGAGGGCATGAAGAAAGCTGCAACTTCCATGACCACTGAAATAATTGATTTTTGCCCCGTTTCATTCTCTTCTCCTTCTCTTTCAATTCCCTCTTTGCATATTAGGATGCAAGAATTCCACCCAAGGGAATTCCACCACTGCACACAGGTCTTGACAGAAATTATGCCCCGTCTTTTCTGCAGCAGAACTATAAAGGACACTGGATCAGGCCCCGTGCATCCATGAAGGAAAAAAATGATATTTGACCCCTCTACTGCAACTTGGTTATATTTGTTGATTGTGTGAACTAATAAAAACAAATTTACAAGGTAAAAGTTAAGCAAAGTTTCCCTATGCTACAGCAACCTGGCAAAGGGTGGGAACCAAATGCAAATCTTATTCTAATGTTGGGGCTATTGAAAAGGAGGAGGTATCAGGCCACATTGTCTTAAGATCCACACAGTTAATGTAGCCAGAGCTCTAACAGAGCACCACCTACCTCTCCTAGAGCTGGTAATATGTCATGCCACCCACTGAAAGACTATTTTGTATTTCTGTATTTCAGTCAAATGTGCCCTAAACTCAAGTTACTGCTCTTGAGTGAGCCTTGCCCAAGTGAGAGAGCCATATCGGAATAGTACTAAGAGTGCCCAGAAGGACTATTTATTATTATTATTTGTATTACCATGTTAAGGGGCCTTAATCATGGACCGGGGCTGTACCAACATAGATAAAAATGGCAGTCCCTGCCCCAAGGGGCTTACAATCTAATTATGAGACAAGGAGCAACAGATGGATACAAAGAGATGAGACAGTACATGTGAACAAAGAGGCACTACTGGTCAGCATGTTAACCAACAGGCTCTGCACATAGCAGCCTAACCTTTGAATACAAGACACCTCTGTCAGGTGTGATAGAGAAGGGAGAGTCAGCGGAGAGTGACCCCCTGAATCCATAACAAGGGGGTAGGGCTACTCAGGCAGGGCAGGGCTTTATAAAGCCTGTCCCAAAGCGACCAGAGGAGCTAGCGAACAGGAGCAGCAAACAGGGGAGTTTTGCAAGGGAGTTTGGAGGTGGAGTGTGAGGGGGACGAGCGACACTTAAATCGTCCAGCTTGAATTTAAAGTCAATAACAACCTAACTTAATCCACGTGACTTGGTTCAGTTTTAATAAGACAATGCAGGCAGAAGCCCAGCAACAGGGTGGGGGCTATCCAGTTTATTGCACCCAATGCAGGATGTATGATTAACTGCCCTCTGGGCAGGTGGCCTATGTGTGCATCCGGTGCAAGGAGCTCCTGGCCCTCAGAGACTGTGTACGTGCTTTGGAGGCCAGGGTGGCAGAACTGGAGGAGCTGAGAGAGACAGAGAGATATATAAATGAGACTTTTTGGGATATGGTAGAATCATCCCACCTCCAGTCTGGCGGCCTCAGTGCTGTTGAGGCGGATGAAAGTCTCAGGGAAGAAGAACATCTACCTGGAGCAGAGGGAAATGATCCTGTAGCCAGGACCTTCCTTCCAGACGATGTCAGAGTATCCTCTGGCAGTGAGGAGACCTCTCCAGTGGAGGGAACTCCAGTTTTTAGGAAGAGACAGGTTTTAGTTATGGGCGACTGTGAGCCGATGCCCAGGTGCCAGCTAAAGGTCTGGTGGGGCAAAGTGGGTGATGCCACACCAGCAGCTACGCTAAGCAGCCAGGGCAGGCTGGGTTCTTTGGTTTGTGTTTAGTTCGGGTACAGCAGCAAGAGGAAAATTACACTTAGAGAGGCTTTAACAGTTACTTTTTATTTATACAAAGATAGAAACAATTTAACTAAGACAAATGATTAAAGTACAAGTTAGTACTCGTGGTTTTTAAAGGGGAAACAACAGAATTTAACTTAAGAAAAGTTTTAGACAAACTAGCTAGCTTACACTAATACAATTAATGTGTACACAAGAAAGGCACGTTGCAAGTGTGATTTTCACCACTGCCTCTTAGACCTGGTGGAACCAGAGTCTTTCCCTCAATTCCTATAGGAAAGAAGTGTAATACAGGTGTAATTCTTACCCCTGCCTCCTAGATCCGGTGTGACCCAGAATCTTTCTCTCAATCCCTCGGGAAGAAGTAGATACGAACCAGGTGTCCCCAGTCTCGGGAGTTAATTCCAGACCTGGCCAGCAGGTGTAGGTGATTGAAACTCCAAGGGGGGGTGGGCTGCCAAGCCCCTTTATACCCCTTTTGTCACGTACGCTTCTTCCTGGTCTCAAGTGGCCAACTGGGAGGAATGTTTTTGAACCCCAGGTTTCCCAGGGAAGGTGCAAGGCTCAATTTGCACTTGTGAATTGTGGACAATTGGGCACCTTTGGAGGTGATGGGTGGGGGTTCCCCGTTCTTCCCGGGGAAGTGATCAGGCATGTCAATCACCAAGATCAGCCAGAAGGGCGGCCATTAGCTAGCCCATTCACTGTCTGGTTTTTGTGTATAGTAGAGAGGCTGGGCGAGACAGCATACCTGCATTCCCAGGACATCAAAGGCTACCTGTCTCCCCTGCTTGTTTTTCTCTCTGTCTCTCCCAGTGGCAGGGGAGAGGAAGAAAAGGCTAAATGGGGGGTTCATGGCTGGCTACAGCGACTCAATCACTAGGAACATAGACAGCTGGGTTTGTGATGACCAGGAGAACCGCATGGTGACTTGCCTGCCTGGTGTGAGGGTAGTGGATCTCTCGAGACATCTAGATAGACTTACATGTAGTGCTGGGGAGGAGCTGGTGGCCGTAGTACAAGTTTGTACCAATGACATTGGGTAGGCCAAATTTAGGCTGCTAGCTAGGAGATTGAAGTCCAGAACCTGCTTTCCCTGAAATGCTTCCAGTTCCACGTGCAGGGCCAGTGAGACAGGTGGAACTGCAGGTTCTCAATCTGTGGATGAGATGATGGTGTAGGAGGGAGGGATTTAGATTTATAAGGAACTGGAGAAACTTTTGGGAAAGGGGGAGCCTATACAGGAAAGATGGGCTCCACCTAAACCAAAATGGAACCAGATTGCTGACACTTAAAATTAAAAAGGTCGTAGAGCAGCTTTTAACCTACGGGCCAGGGAAAAGCCGACAGGTGCGGAGGTGCACGTGGTTTGGACGGTGACATCCCTTAGGGCAGGATCTCTTATTGGAGATTCTCTATGTCCTAGTAAGGAGGAGAGGGCGAAACATGATAAAACACAGGTATTATCTGACGAGGAACAGTCGAGTAAAACAGAGTCCCTTTCAATTACAGCATGTAATGGCAGGCAGCGAAAAAGTGACAAGTTTTTAAAGTGTTTATATACAAATGCTAGAAGTCTAAATAATAAGTGGATGAGCTGGAGCACCCCACATTAAATGAAGATATTGATATAGTAGGTATCACAGAAACTTGGTGGAATGAGAATAATCAATGGAACACAGTAATACCAGGTACAAAATTTATTGGAAGGACAGAACAGGTTGTGCTGGGGGTGGGGGCGGGGTGCCACTATACATTAAAGAAAGTGTAGAATCAGATGAAGTAAAAATCATAAATGAACCAAACCATACCATAGAATCTCTCTGGATAGTAATCCCATGCTTGAATAATAAGAATATAATGGTAGGAATGTACTACCAACCCCCTGACCATGATGGTGATAATGACTGTGAAATGCTCAGGGAGATTAAAGAGGCTATCAAAATAAAAAAAAACAAACAAACCAATAATAATGGGGGATTTCAACTATCCGCATATAGACTGGGTACATGTCACATCAGAACGGGAAGCTGAGATTAAGTTTCTTGACACCTTAAACGACTGCTTCTTGGAGTAGCTAGTCCTGGAACCCACGAGGAGAGAAGCAGTTCTTGATTTAGTCTTTCGTGTAGCACAGGATCTGATCCACGAGGTGAATGTGTCTGGACCTCTGGGTAATAGTGACCATAATATAATTAAATTTAACATTCTCGTGTCTGGGAAAATACTACAGCGGCCCGAGACTGCAGTATTTAATTTCAGAAAGGGGGACTATGCAAAAATGAGGAAGTTAGTTAAACAGAAATGAAAAGATACAGTACCTAAAGTGAAATCCCTGCCAGTTGTGTGGAAACTTTTAAAAAATACCATAATAGAGGCTCAACTTTAATGTATACCTCAATTTAGGAAAGAGAAGGAAAAAAGTGCCACCGTGGTTAAACATACAATAAAAGAGGCAGTGAGACACAAAAAGGCATCCTTTAAAAAATGGAAGTTAAATCTTAGTGAGGAAAATGGAAAAGAACATAAACTCTTCCAAGTGAAGTTTAAAAATATAGTTAGGAAGACGAAAAAAGAATTTGAAGAACGGCTAGCGAGAGAGTCAAAAAGTAATAGCAAAAAATGTTTTAAGTACATAGAAGCAGGAAGTCTGCTAAAGAACTAGTGGGGGCACTGCATGATCATGATCCTAAAAGAGAACTTAAGGATGAAAAGGCCATTTCAGAGAAACTAAATGATTTCTTTGCTTCAGTCTTTATGGCTGAGGATGTGAGGGAGATTCCCAAACCTGAGCAATTCTTTTTAGATAACATGTCTGATGAACTGTCTCAAATCGAGGTGCTTGATGGGAATAACACCATATAGGCAGAGAACTGTGGAGTCTGGAAAAACCCTGGTCAGGAGCAAGTGAGAGATGGGACTTAATGCATGAGATATTTCAGCAGATGATGTGGGAGAGTGGCAAGAAGAAATCTTAGGGTTTCAAAGGATGTGTGAGAACATTAAATGATCCCATGAACAAAGAACTGGGTTGTAAATTCTTCAGATAACTTAGAACTTCAGCCAGGTAATGTGTGAGCTTATTTATAGGAGAATAGTACTGCACCAACTCTTCAGCCATCCATTCTGTAAGCACCAGTTCAGTTATCATATAAATCATATTGATGGGTTCAGAACGTTGCTCTGGTAATGGATCTAATTGCAGAATAAGGAACAGCTGGCGTTTCAGTGTACTCTTGGAAGGAAATTTTCATCGCTATTGCATCTGATCATGAATGTCAAAGTGAGTGGTCAGTGGAGGTTAAGGCTGCCCGATTCAGAAGTTCTTGAGAATTCTAGTACAGACAATACGGATGTGCATTACTTCTGCACAGCCAAACTTCTTTCCAGTCCAGGCAACAGATTCCCAAGCAGCATGACAGTACAGGTAACAAATTCTCTCCATAGCTGTTACTTTTTTAGACCTGCTGTGCTCCAGCCAGGAGTATTCCATGGAGCAATGGCCCTTCCAAGCCGGTGGTGATGGTGGTTGGTTGTTTCCAGCCCATTCCACAACAATTGCTAGTTTTTTTTGTGTTTTTCTCTGCAGCTTAATCTGAAGTTGACATACCTTTCCCGAAAGACTGTCAGGCCCACACAAATACACATATAGAAAAGCTTTGAAACTTTTCTGATTCCGATTATGACATCTGTTAAGGATTCAAAGTTGACATACAAATGTTTGTGGGCAGTCATGTTGGACTGAACTTGTTTGCCAACTAAGATTCTGTCCTGCTGGTAAAATGAGAAAAATAGAGTACAATTCATTTACCTTGATCTGACTATTTTGAGCCATGATCATAAGACAGATCTTCAAGATGAACTCTCCATTCTAGGAAACAGCTACTGTGCTAAGGATTCTACAGTTCGTCATCGCAGTAGAAGGTTCTAAGCAGCAGAACTCTGCTAAACAGAATAACCACAGGAAAATGTGGAGAATCACTTTCCAAAGTGTCCATAATTCATGAATGTCTTTGGAGGTAAGATGAGCTAGATTGACTTACTTAAAATCTGATCACAAGACCATCACTCTAGTGTCTAGATCTGTGGCTGGTAGGTTCTGAATGAGTGTGTGTACATTTCTCTTCTTACCCATGACTAGAACTACTACATTTTTGATTAAAACCCTTTCAGGGACTAGTATAGATGTAGCCTTTTTGTTGGGAAGAGCAGAATCATTTCTCAAATTCATGTTGATTTTGCTGAATTGCTTGTAAAATTTCAGAAAAAATTCCTAGTCTAAAATGATGTTTAGAAATTTTCTTCAATTTTAGTTAAAAATAAAAAAGAAACTACTGTGCTAAGAATTAAAACAAAATATTTCATTCAATCAAAATTGTTTAGTTTTTGACTGGACAAACTTTTAAAAAATTGGTTTGGTCCGAAACAATTTTTTTCTAAATGTTCTAGAATTGCTAGTGGACCAAAAAAACAGTTACACAGTTCTGTGCATAAACTTTCTGATGAGTCTCAGTACTAGCTTCATGAAATAGCTAGGCTAGTCAATGGATTTTTTTAAAAGCAATTCTGCTGCATACAGACAGATACTTTCATTTATATCGTACCTGTCATAGACTAACTGTTACCACCTTATTTCAGGCCTTGGCATCACAGGGTATTTTGTCACAATGTTTCCCAGATCTGCAACTTTCCATATTATGGTTAAAAACATGTTTTTGGCATGCATGCATCAGATTCCCAAACAGGCTTCCCATTATGACAGTATTCATGTTATTGGCAGTTCATGTTTCAGCCTCCCAATAATGAAAATTAACACCAATGATAGACTGTGGAGACTTGCAATATTCATGGATATCTTTTTCCTCAGGTTAGGGTTAGTGGTAACAAAAAGAAGCAGAACTCAGCAGGAAGGTGAATGAAAGGGGAAATGTCACTGAGGTGAGTGGACATAGACAATAGCCCATGTTTTCTCTGGCTGTCTAGGTCCCAGCTGAAGTAAGGAGCAAGCGAATTAAAAGATCAAACTGCATAATGTCATCAAATAGTGTAGAGACTCCAGGCTAAACACTCTTCAGATTGACTTCTGACTACACTGGACTGCAAAATTCAGTTATCTAGATCTGTTTTCTCAGACTTAGCGAACAAAGGAAGGTATTTAAAGGGTCAAACGTTATAACTGAAGCATACAGAATTGTTACAGCCTGTGTAGAACTTAAAACAAAACAAAACAAAACAAAACAAAACAAATTTTTGTTCTGAAGAGTCCAAGGTCTCCTGGAAGCTAAGGGCCTGCTTTACAAAGCATTCCTTTCAATTGTTCTTTGCATAATTTTTTCACCCAGAGAGCAATTTCTTTAGTTTTCATGAGCCCGCATAGCCTTTGACATAAGTGTAAGCATTTCCATGGAGTTGGTGAAAGCATATAGAAAAGACAACCCTATAACCAAGGACATCTTGAGGTATTATGATGAAAAAAATTTCTTATTGTAACAACCGTAACAAGTTGTTAGAAACAAATGCCAGAGTTCAAGCTCAATATACAAAAGGCACAAAATATTACTCAATAAATGCCATTTAGCACCTCACATTAGTCCCCGACAGGGGCAGATGTCACCATTAGCACTAAGAAGTGTGCGGTCTCCACAATGACAGCATTCAAATGTTTCATAATGATTTACATGATTCATAACGCCACTGGCTTAAATATTTGATAATTCTTGTCAGAGAAGCTTTCAGAATTTGGCATTTCTATTCTAGAAGGCAAAGGACAAAGTTATGATAACAGATTAAACATGGAGGATTTTCAAAAGTGCACTAGAGTGTAATTCTTCACTATTGTATCACAGGCATGGCAAGGTCCACAGGGGATGCTATAACCTCCCTCAGATTTGTACAAGGGCTCAGTGAGCATTTTCTTCCTCGATTGCTGACCCTAAAGGATATACCTTGCAGACCCCATAACTGCCATAGCTTTGGTGGTATGGTTGTTTTGGTGCTGTGAGCAATACTTTTGATACCACAGCATAATAGGCTCAACAGACTAGTCCAAAAGAGACTCCAGGCTACTGGAGATGTCAGGAACTGAATTTTCATATTGTTACTTAACAGGGCCACTGACATTAAGCCTCGCATTTGGGTGTACAGAGAAGGCACAGATGCTATGAACCAGCTGCCTGGACAGGCTTAAGATGGCGAGTACTAGGCTGGTTGCCCACTTTCATGTGCTGTAAAGCAGTATCCAACTTCACAGTAAGCCAAAATTTGAGCTAATCCCATTTCAAAACAAGGCCAAAACAAGCTGATTCCCAAAAGAATGCCAACACACAATGTAACTACCTCTGCTCCAGTGTGCTGGGTTCTTCTAGGAGAGTGGAGGGCCCACTGCGCACCCCACAATTCCCTCCCGCTTGCCCTCCCTTGCCCCTGCTTGCTGGGAACCAACTAAAAAGATTTAATAAGCCAAAAGAAGTGGTGTGGGAGTTCAGATTCCAAGCAGGTTAAAGATAAGTAGTGTAAGTTGCAGTGGGGGAAGTCTAGTTTGGATAATAGGAAAAAATATTTCACTAGGAGAACGTTGAAGCTCTGGAATGGGTTACCTCTGTTGGACCTCTGTTCTGTGCCACCAGAAGGGGTGGGGCCTTGGCTAAAAGGGGTGAGCCTGGAGCTAGCTTCCTCCAAGCAGTCCTCAGTGCCCTTGGGGCTGCCTGGTGGTGATTTAAAGAGCACTTGGCTCTGTCCATTGTCCCTGATGCAGCAGCAGCAACTGGGAGCCATGTGGTCTCAGTGAGGAGAGCAAGGAGAGAAAGGAGTTTTGCAGCCTCTCGTACAAGACTGATCCCTACTGCCATAGGCTTCCTTGTGCGGAATTGAAACGGTCCTCCTGTTACCTAATTCCTGTGCACCTGGAGTGCAGTGGAGATGGAAGAAGCCAGAGCAGAGTGCTGGGAGGCATTGCAGGACACATACAGGACACTTCTGGAGGCTCAGGAATTCGACTGAGAGACAAGGCAGTTAGCTCGATTGTACCAAGTGACTGTGTTCACTGTGAATACCAGTGATTCGTAGCTTGATTTAGGGAGCACTAAAATTGATTTAATATCACTATCACAATATCATCAGAACTGGTGGGTGGAGGGTTCAGTTTGAATCTAAAGCTCCAAATGAAGGGTAGTGAGGATGTGCCATGTCTTTAAATCGAATTCCTTAGACTCCAGAAGTGTCCTCTATATGCCCCACAATGCCCCTCAGTGCTCCGCTCTGCCTGCTTCCATCTCCACGGCTCTCTGGGCCCGCAGGAATTAGGAAACAGGAAGACGGTTTCAATTCAGCACCCGGAAGCCCGTGGCTGTGTGGTCAGGCTTGTATGAGAGGCGGCAAAACTTCTTTCTTTCTTTGCTGTCCTCGCTGTGAGGGCATCTTCCCATTTGAAACACACCCAACATGGATTTCATGGTTCCATGCTACCTCTGCTAGGGTTTTTTTCTGCACTGCCAGCCACTGCCCCACTGCACCACGCGGTGGTGAGGCTGTGGGTGGGGGGCGTGTTCGTATGAGAGGAAAAGAAACTTCTTTTCAGTGATTGTACTTTGGTGCAGACCTTGTCCTCTCCTCCCCTCCCCTCCCTTCAGTCTGTCCCCCGCCCCCCACCAAAAATATTTTTGAGGGCTTTCTGTTCATTGCAGACACCTGCTGCTTTTTTGCAAAATCTTTAGTATTTCAGTTAGAAAACCTTTTCCCAACCCTTTCCTGTTTCCATTATAAGTTCAGTGTATGAGATTTCACTGCTGTCCCCTGTGTTGGCAACGTCTATGTAGTGAAGAGGGAAGACAAAAATCTTTTTTCCTAGCCTTTTATATCTTCTTTCTTCTAACTTTGCACTCTTTCACACAGGAGGAGTGGGTGGAGGGCCAGTTGAGAATACAGACTGTGCACACAAGCTGTATAGTGGACTGGGAAGCCAAATACCCTCCCCTCATCAACTCTCTTTTTTCAAAAACTTTACTAGCAACTCTTTCTTCAAGCTTTTCATTGTCCCTGTATTATTTTCAGTGATTGGATGCAATCATGGAAGTGGGGGGGGGCAGTCAGTGGAGGGTCATATGAGAAGATGCACACACTTGCTGATTTTTATGAAATCCTTGATAATTCAGTTGCAGAAGAAAAAGATTTCTGTTAACTTTGCCATCTTTGTTGATGCCCAACTACTTTTCCTTCCTTCCAACTGGAAAAATGGACATTTGCTTACCATGGGAGGGGAATGAGGGCAATGCAGCGTGGGAAGATGAAGTCAAAGACCAGCAAACCTACCCTGAATGCTCTGGGGATGAGGGAACTGTGGGATAGATTCCCACAATGCACTGCCTCAACAGTCAATGTTTGCCAATTGAGTGTGGCAGCAATAAGTCGATTTTTGTGAGGAGCATATGGGGAGGTGAGGATAGTCAAAATCAAATCTATAAATTCCAGATTTACAAAATCAATATAAATAAATTTGATTTTATCTCGTAATGTAGACGCAGCCTGTTTCTCAAGTTTATGAGCCTTTCACAATGATACTATCTTAACAGTCAGAGAGCGAGACTGCTACAAAAAATCACATATGAGGGCAAACCTTTTGCCATGATGTGTTGTATTAAATGTGGTGGGCATAATACTCTACTGATAATTTCTCCGCAGTGTTTTTTAAGACATGGAATCATAGAATCATAGGGCTGGAAGGGCCCTCAGGAGGTCATCTAGTCCAGGCCCCTGCTTCAAGCAGGATCAACCCCCAGCTAAGTCATCCCAGCCAGGACTTTGCCAATCTGGGACTTAAAAACCTTGAGGGATGGTGAATCCACCACCTCTCTAGGCAATGCATTCCAGTGCTTCACCACCCTCCTGGTGAAGTAGTTTTTCCTAATATCCAACCTACACCTCTCCCTCTTCAACTTCAGACCATTGGTGGTTGTTCTGCTATCTGACACCACTGAAAACAGTTTCTCATCATCCTCTTTAGAGTTCCCCTTCAGGAAGTTGACGGCTGTGTAGTGAGCCACTGTGGCCTCCCACTGACTCAGAGGCAGATGAGGGTGCTCAGAAGCCCTGGTGGGTAGGCCCGGAGCCAGATCCCCTGTGGCCCGCCCCTCAGAGGGCAGGGCCTAGAGCCAGAAGGGGCAAGGGCGGAGCTCGGGACCCATTAAAGCTCGGGCCTCCAGGCAGGGAGGGAGCACCTTCGCGAGCTCCCCGGAGCCAGGGGCAGAGGGCCCGCTGCTGCCCGACCGGTCCGGGGGAGCAAGCCCCCAGCGGCCCAGACCAGCTAGGCCAGCCACGGATCCGGATGCCCCAGGGGGACTACCCGGACTTCCCCGACCTGCCTGGACCCTCATGCTGGTGAAGACTCCCCGCCTTGGAGGAAACCCCGGGCCCTGCCAGTCCGACGAGGGCTAGCAACCACGAGGCCCCAGGAGCAGCCTGCCTTGGAGCCCCGGCAGGCCCCTGCAGCCCCCAGGCCCAGGATCGCCTCGGGCCCACCGTGCTACCACTGCCGGACTACACCAACAATGTGGAGATGACCAACTGGCTGGAGCCCCCAAAGGTCGACGATTTGGAGGAAGCCAACCCTGCGGGACCCCCTGACCAGATGGATTGGGACCTTCCCCCGACGGAGGTGGAGGTAGGAAGTGGCCCAGGGAACGCTGCACCAGAACCCGTGGCGGTGTGTTGCGGCCCGGATCCCCACCGCCATGGTCGCATGTAAATGACCCACAGGCCCCCGGGCCGGGTTGCAGTGGTGTGAGAGGGCCTGCGACCCACTACCCTACCTCCTTCACCAGGTAAGCCCTTGCTGGGCTTGTTTCCCAAACCCTTGTGCTGCTGCCCCGCCCCAAACTGAGGGCTGGGCTTGGCTGGTACTATAAGCTGTGAACTGCTGCCTGCCCTGGACTGAGGGCTGGGCCGGGTTTGTACTATAAACTGTGAGCTGCTGCCCGCCCTGAAGTAAGGGCTGGGCCTGTGTTGTAACCCTTTTTGTTGCTGTGCCGCCCTGAGCCAAGGGCTGGTCCCCCCAGGACCTCCGGTATGGCTGCGGTCCCCTCCGGAGCTACAGGCACTGCCCTAGCACCGGATGCCTACAGGCTGCTATTAAATCACCCCTCAGTCTTCTCTTCTGTAAACCAAACAAGCCCAAATTCCTCAGCCTCTCCTCATAGGTCATGTGCTCCAGCCCCTTAATCATTTTTGTTGCCCTTTGCTGAACCTGCTCCAGCACATCCACATCTTTTCTATACTGGGTGGCCAACACTGGACATAATATTTCATATGTGGCCTCACCAGTGCCAAAAAGAGGGGAACAACCACTTCTCTAGATCTGGTCAAAATGCTCCTCCTAATGCACCCCAATATGCCGTTAGCCTTCTTGGCTACAAGGGCACACTGTTTACTCATACCCAGCCTTTCCTCCACCATAACCCCTAGGTCTCTTTCTGCTGTACTGCTGCTTAGCCAGTCGCTCCCTGGCCTATAACAATGCTTGGGATTCTTCCACCCCAAGTGCAGGACTCTACACCTGTCCTTGTTGAACCATCTCAGATTTCTTTTGGCCCAATCCTCCAAGTCATCCAGGCCGCTCTGGATCCTGTCTCTACCCTCCAACTTATCTACCTCCACCCCAGCTTTGTGTTTGTCTGCGTGATTGCAATGTCTTCATTAGTATGTTTTATATGAAACCGAAAAAATTATTTCTTTTCATTTTGCTCACTTCCAACTATTGCAATCTTGACCAAGCACATTATTATTTGAAAGAACAGAGACATTTAAATTGCTGGTGTTTTTTCCTCTTCCTTTCTTTTCTTTTTTTCTTTTAGTAATAACAGAAACCATGGTGCATGGGAGATTAACGTTATCTCATTACTTCTAGGAAAAATTAATAATTGTTTTCTTTTGTGATGGGACTCTGTAGCCATGGTATTATCAGAAGAAGACAGCTTCCTAAAGATATTTTTCAACAGTTCACAGCTTCCACATTGTAGTGGTGAAGAACTTACATTCCTCAAAGTTGATTGGGGTTGGCTTTGAGGTGTCATTGGAATTGAATTTCTTTGTGTGTCTGCTACTTCAGGCAACAAAGTCATTGTTTCATTACTCATATGAAATACTAATTCAACTGTGTTTTTCTTTCCCCACTGTGAAGATTATGAGAAGACAGTTGACCTTTCACTGTAGTAATCGTAATTTGTAAGTCTATAATTGTAAGTCTATTATTAAAGTGTGCACAGCAATACTATAGATAATTTTAAGCATTCCTCATAAGGATTTGTCATTGGAAACAGGATACCACACTAAATGAGCCATTGGTCTGTTCCAGTCACGGAAGTCTACTTGGCTCCATATATTGTCTCTGAAAGTTAGCTTTAGCAGATGATTCAGGGTGTTACAGCCCCATTCTTCACCTAATTTTACCTATAGTATGGCATGACCACAGCACACTAGTTAAACTAAGTGCCCAGTCAGTCAATCTTTGGTGGCGCCTCTCAAGATAGCATATGTGTCAGAGGTGACACTATTGCCTCTCCTTGCTCTCATCCAGCACCCCAATGATAAGATCTGATCAAAAGCTGGTAGAAGTTGAGGAGAGTCTTTTTCCTCTGACTTTGCTGAGCTGTGTACCAGCTTTCCAGAGCATAGCCACATTTTCCCTCAGAGCGGGCTTTGAAGTCAGCCGGGCTTTGAAGAATCTTTATTAAGGCTGGTAACCCAAAGGGCCAACTTGCAAATGTCTGCAAGTCCGGCTTCTCCAATGTGTTTTGAGACCCACTGTTATCTGAAGGTTGGGTGTCCCTTGAAATAGGGAGGAAATTATTGAGAATTTGAAAGTGGAAGGATACTTGGGTGAAAGCGATCATGAAATCATAGAGTTCACAATTCTAAGGAAGGGTAGAAGGGAAAACTGTACAATAGAGATAATGGATTTCAGGAAGGCAGATTTTGGTAAACTCAGACAGCTGGTAGGTAAGGTCCCATGGGAAGCTAAACTGAGGGGAAAAACGGCTGAGGAGAGTTGGCAGTTTTTCAAAGGGACATTATTAAAGGCCCAAAAGCAAGCTATCCCGCTGCGTAGGAAAGATAGAAAACATGGCAAAAGACCGCCTTGGCTTAACCAGGAGATCTTACATGATCTCAAACTAAAAAAGGAATCGTATAAGAAATGGAAACTAGGACAAATTACAAAGGATGAATATAGGCAAACAACACGAGCGTGCAGGAGCAAGATTAGAAAGGCTAAGGCACAAAATGAGCTCAAGCTAGCTACAAGCATAAAGGGAAACAAGAAGGCTTTTTACAAATATATTGATAACAAGAGGAAGACCAAGGAGAGGGTAGGGCCATTGGTCAGTGACGAGGGAGAAACAGTAACAGGGAATTTGGAAATGGCAGAGATGTTTAATGATTTCTTTGTTTCGGTCTTCACTGAGAAATCTGAAGGAATGCCTGACACAGAGAATGCTAGTGAAAAAGGGGTAGGTTTAGAAGTTGAAATACGAAAAGAACAAATTAAAATTTACTTATAAAAATTAGATGCCTGCAAATCACCAGGGCCTGATGAAATGCATCCTAGAATCCTCAAGGAGCTGATAGAAGAGGTATCTGAGCCTTTAGCAATCATTTTTGGAAAATCATGGGAGACGGGAGAGATTCCAGAAGACTGGAAAAGGGCAAATATAGTACCCATTTATAAAAAGGGGAACAAGAATAACCTGGGAAACTACAGGCCAGTCAGCTTAACTTCTGTGCCAGGAAAGATAATGGAGCAGGCCATTAAAGAAATCATCTGCAAGCAATTGAAAGGTGGTAAGGTGCTAGGGAACAGCCAGCATGGTTTTGTTAAAAACAGATCATGTCAAACCAATCTAATAGCTTTCTTTGATAGAATAACGAGCCTTGTGGATAAGGGAGAAGCGGTGGATGTGATATACCTAGACTTCAGTAAAGCATTTGACATGGTCTCACGTAATATACTTATCAATAAACTACTCAAATACAACTTGGATGGAGCTACTATAAGGTGGGGAACAACTGGCTGGATAACTGTACCCAGATAATAGTTATTAATGGCTTTCAATCCTGCTGGAAAAGTATAACTAGTGGGGTTCCACAGGGGTCTGTTTTAGGACTGGTTCTGTTCAATATCTTCATTAACGATTTAGATATTGACATAGAAAGTACACTTATTAAGTTTGCAGATGATACCAAGCTGGGAGGGTTGCAACTTCTTTGGAGGATAGGGTCATAATTCAAAAGGATCTGGATAAACTGGAGAAATGGGCTGAGGTAAACAGGATGAAGTTTAATAAGGACAAATGCAAAGTGCTCCACTTAGGAAGGAACAATCAGTGTCACACATACAGAATGGGAAAGGACTGCCTAGGAATGAGTACAGCAGAAAGGGATCTAGGGGTTATAGTGGACCACAAGTTAAATATGAGTCAACAGTGTGATGCTGTTGCAAAAAAAGCAAACATGATTCTGGGATGCATTAACAGGTGTGTTGTGAACAAAACACAAGAAGTCATTCTCCCGCTCTACTCTGCGCTGGTTAGGCCTCAGCTGGAGTACTGTGTCCAGTTCTGGGCACCGCAGTTCAGGAAGAAATTGGAGAGGGTCCAGAGGAGAGCAACGAGAATGATCAAAGGTCTAGAGAACATGACCTATGAAGAAAGGCTGAGAGAATTGGGCTTGTTTATTTTGGAAAAGAGAAGATTGATGGGGGACATGATAGCAGTTTTCAGGTATCTAAAAGGGTGTCATAAGGCAGAGGGAGGGAACTTGTTCTTCCTTGCCTCTGAGGTTAGAACAAGAGGCAATGGACTTAAATTGCAGCAGGGGAGGTTCAGGTTGGACATTAGGAAAAAGTTCCTAACTGTCAGGGTGATCAAACACTGGAACGAATTGCCAAGGGAGGTGGTAGAATCTCCATCACTGGAGATATTTAAGAAGAGGTTAGATAGATGGCTTTCAGGGATGGTCTAGAAAGTGCTTGGTCCTGCCGTGGGGGCAGGGGGCTGGACTCGATGGCCTCTCAAGGTCCCTTCTAGTCCTACTATTCTATGATTCTATGAAATTGCTGGGTAATTTGAATGAGAACTCAGATGCACTGTATACTTCTGGGAAAAAAATTCTTCCTGACATCAGCTAGTGATCTGCTGTGCCTTGGAGCATGAGTATTAGCAGACTTTATAACTTATCTTTTCCAGTGCAGCTCACAGGCCTATGCTTAGATGCTTCTAGTTCATTCCAGCAGAAAAAGCTGCCATGTGGACTCAAATCAGTTTATTTTGACATACAGTAAATAAAAATGTTTATCATATATTTTTGGCACCAGTGTAAAATTTTATTATCCAGGCATTTGATATAATTATAAAATGTCACAGAGCATACACTTTAAATGACTTATTGGAAGCAATCCTAGTTCTAATTTTTCCCCCCTCCGTAATAGTGTAATATTGTAAATTTAAAATGGAAGACATCTGGAAGGTTACTGCCTGTCCCGGTTGCAGCTCTGTGATGAAAATTCTATGCAGCCGAGAAACTGAATGTTGGCAGCTGTGAGATTTCATTTTACTCATTGAGGGTGGATGCAAATGTGAATTAAAGCAAATGGCACATTGCGGCTTGTATCTCCTTGAAGAAGAATGTCATCAAATATGTCCCTCACTGCTCTAACATTATTAGGTTTGTCTGGAACCACCACAAAATAAAATAAATAAATAAACCAAAGGGGAAAGGCAATGCTCTCTTTGGAACATTCATGCTGCTGTGGGCTACTAGTCTCCCATCAGTCCTAATGAAACTGATGGGAGATACAGGAGTACACCTGGGGAAGAATAGACTTTTAATTAAACAATTACTTCAGTCATCCTCCTTCCATCAAGTGTTTCAGCTGTGCCTGTTCAGTTGGTCTAATTTAGATTAACTCTCTTCTCTTGTTTTGAATGCCCCAGGGACATTCTCATTCCACCTCATGAGAAATGATCTGCTCTGCTCAGGGGACATAGGAAGATAAAGGATGCTAATGGTTGCATAACACTGAAATGCTGCATCAGGGCCAAGGCACAGAAGTACCACCTTGAAATAGCACCTGGACAATATAAGGACTCAAAGGTATCTTCTCCCCTAGGCCAGATATTGCACTGAAGACCCACACAAGTGTGCAGGTGCATGTTTGCAAAGTCAACAGTGCAGGAAATGGCCTGTGCTTGTAAGGTGCTGTGGTCCTTTTATTTTGGAGTTCCATTGGGAAGCAAGGCCATTGTTTGTCTCTCAGGAGGCACGCAACACCACTTTGTAGGATTGGCTCATCGTGGTACTCATGCGATTGAAGCTTCATTATTAGTAATCTGCAGCAGACTCTTTTACACATGTGACAAAGATGTGATCAGAATAGGATTCTAAGGCTATGTCTACACTAGGAAATAAACTCGAATTTATTAAAGTTGTCTTTATACCACTAGATTTTATAAAGTCAATGGTGAGCATCCACACGTGTTTAGAAAGTTTACATAGGGTGTCCCCATTACCTTTGCTAATTGCTTACCTATCCCATAGTTCCTGCACCCCCATTGCATTCTGGGTTTCTGTGCCAGTGTGTTATGAGAAAAAAATGTGCTGCAAGTGGTTGTGGGTGTTTGATATCATCATTCCAGAGTCCACTGCCCTCGCTCCCTGCTCCCATTAAAAACAAATTGCCAAATGCATTTTTGCACCGCTTTTCTACAGCCTGCCCCTGGCACACGCTGCTAAGGCAAGTGGGCCAGTCCTGAGAAATGTAAAATGCAGAAATAACAATTGGACAGGTTTCAGTTTGGAGCTATTGAAGAGTTGTTTTTTGGTATTGTTGAAATGCAGCATTGTTTTGATTAATTTCATTTCCAGCCAGCAGCCGTCTGGTGCAGGGGACCACTGGAGAGCCTGGTAGCCATGGGGCGGGGCGGGGCGGGGCGGGGCGGGTGGGGAGGGCAGCTACATGGTGCAGGGGCAGCCGGAGAGGTGGAGCTGATTCCTACTTCCTGTTTCCTAATTCCTACTCACCTGGAGAGCAGCAGAGGTGAAAGCCATGGTTAGAATGGGCACATTGGAGGCATTGTGGGATACTTCTGGAGGCCAATAAAATCAAATTAAGTAACACTGTGTCTACACAGGCATTGTCGACCTTGTAAAATCAAATTTGGTGTTACTCCTTGTGAAAAAGCTGGAGTAGAAAACTAAACCTTAGGACTCCTTAAAATTGACCTAATGATATTTGTAGTGAAGACTGGTACATTATGAAATTGACCTAACTCCTTGAAAATCACCTTTATGCTCTAGTGTAGACATATCCTATATGAACTTTTAAAATTACTAACCTCAATGCCCATTCTGCCCTTCCTTCCTCAGTTAATATTCAGCTGTCCAATCCTGCATGTGACTCAGAATAAACTCTTACCCAATGAGTATAGAAGACTCTGGGCATGAAGTTGAATGTTTTATGGTCAGGGAGAGAGTAGATGGGGTGCAGACATGGCTGATAACAAAGATTTGCTTCTGAAGTGGGAAAAAATGTTATCCTCTTTCTTTTTCTACTGGTGGAAGGTCCCTGATGTGCACAGCTTTCTTTGGTATCTGCACATTTTAGTCTTTTGACCTGTAGGGGAGATTTTCTGAATTTTGACAGAATAGATTTAGAGCAGCAAACTTTACTTTTCACAAGTTTCCATCATAGTGAGGGATATTGCACTGTGTGCTGAATAAGTACACAGATCTTACCTCCCTTTTCTTTGCTGATAGTTTCAGTGTATATATTTCTTTTAATCCTGCTATTAATCATGTCATTGCAAATAAAATCTATTGCAATGCAATAAGAAACAGTTGACATTTTCCATCTTGAAGATTCATCCATACTTAACATATAGCTTATGTAAAAACAGTTACAAAGAGAACCCAGTCTGTAGTTTTCTTAGTGTAACAAAATCCCATCTCCTACCTGCATATGACTTTCTGAATATGCTATCAGAGATAACTATTGCAAATTCTACATTTATTACAGCTGACCCTGGTACAATCTTGCCATTCATCTGACAACATACAATCTAATGTACCTGGTAAACAGAGATATGTTGTTTTGTTATTGATTTCAAGCTTTGGCTGCTTAATGGTTTCTACTTCTCAACTATCAGCATTTTCTTTTCAGCTGGATGTCGGGTTGTATTCATTCAAACGTCACAACAGAACCATTAAAAGTTAATACTGATGCTGAATGAACAACCTTGTAGTACACAAACTTTTAAGTATAACTTGAACTTTATGAGGTAACCCTCTTTTGAATACATCTATTCAGATGTGCAATATTAATTCATTAAAGGAATATAACTGGATCAATTATTTGAAATTCCTTTTAAAATGTGAAAATGGTGTTTCTCTACAAATAGTGCCAGATTGGTGTAAAAAAGTCTTTCTTCTAATGTTTGGAATCACAACATTTCTTCTCTCTTCAGCCATTGTGTTCTAATAATGAGCTAAGCTTTTAAAATGCTTAACAGCACTGAATATAGATTTTTTTCATGAGAACAGAAATGATCATATTGGTAGCATATGAATGCATTTTCTCTAATGGAAGTGCACTAATACATTCCTAAAATTGAAGTGCAAGCATTCCATTCTTTAAAACTTTTCAAAGATTGAAATATACTTGCTTTACAAAAATCAGATATAAAAAAAGCAAGTCACAGAATTCTGTTATTGAAAAATTGTTTTCTCATTTCTTGCCATGTAGTAGTAAAATAAATCAATTGGAATAAAAACATTGTACCTACATTTCAAGGTATGGTTTTTTATATAGCCTATTGTAAAACTAGGCTGAGTTGATGTACCACCTGAAAAATCCAGGTGTGCATGTACCCCTGGAAGATCCAGAGGTACATGTATGCCTGGTTAAAAATGAATGTTCTATAGGATGGCTCTGAAAAAAGGCCCTGATGCATCAATTTACCCTTATTTGGCAACGTAGTTAAGTATGTGTTTATATTTTCATCATGAGTAGTTCTGCTGACTTCAATGTGAGGTGGATGCATGAGGTAGATTCATGTCAATAGGAGCACATGTTTGCATACAGCAGGCTTATGGTACAATCTGCCCTATGAAATCTAGAGTAAATAATCTGGAAACCATCCGACAGTTTTCATGCTAACAAGCAGCTTATCTAACAAATTGTAGATTCTCAGCTGTTTTATTCTGTGGGCTATAATTTCCAAGAGTTTGAAGTTACTTCTACCCCCTTTCCTCCCATCAACTGCTGTGTCTGAAAGCCTGCTTCAATTCCCTTGTGCTTATTACAGATTTTTTTCCATTTGAAGAATCAATACTGAATGTGACAGCAAGCAAGGCAGCATTTTTATGCTTGGTGGTTGGTGCAAGGCTAGGGGTGGAGGGAAGCTGGCAGTGGTTCACAAGTGCATGAAAATTATAGAGCAGACTGAAATTGATGGATTTAACACTTTTCTGGTTACTGACACAAGCTGCAAAAGCTAGCCTTAGCACCATGGACAGTTCAGTCTGTTTAAAAAAGCCTTTGGATATGGATGAAAGCATATGGTATGTCTGAATATAAACGTTTTTTAGAAGGGGCTAGTGGGGAGAGCACTGACAGTAAATTGGTTTAATATTTGTATTTAGCAAGTTTAATTCTTAACAATACTTGTACTTAAAGTCTTGTTGCACCTGGGGACAATTTATTACTCTATTTAAATTATCAGGCTGAATTCTCAGCATAGCAGGAGTCACTGGGTAGGGAAATTCCCCAACCTGAAACACAAACACCCCACTAATCACACACCCCACACCAGATACACTAACTCAGGAACCATTCCCTGCAACAAACCCAATTGCCATCCCAGTCCACATATCTACCCTAGTGATACCTTCATAGGCCCACATCAGCCCATCAAAGGCTCATTCACCTGAACATCTACCAATGTGCCAGCAATGTCCCTCTGCCATCTATGTTGGACAAACCAGACAATCCCCATGTAACAGAACAAATCAGATATCAAGAATGGTAACATATAAAAAACAATGGGAGAACACTTTACCCTCTTGGACATGCGGTTACAGATTTGAAAGCTGCCACCCTCAAGTGCAAAAAAAAAAAGAGAGAAAGATTAAGAGAGAGAGAGAGAGAAAACACAGCAACAAACCTTCAAAAACAGGCTGCAATGTGAAACTGCTGAGCTAGAATCCATATGCAAATTTGACACCATATAATGTGTCTTGTGACCATAAGCAATTTTCCCCTTTAGATTGTTTTACCTTCTTAAATACATCCAACTTGATTGAATTCCCGTTTCTGTATCCCTACCACATATTGAACCTCTCTAGTCTGGCATGCTCTAGTCCAGCAACATCAGTGGTCTTCCATGATTTTAGTTAACTGGATGTCCACAGATCATAGATGGCCAAGTTACCCATGGTCCCATAAAGTTTGTTTCCAACCACCAGTCCTGGCTCTGCATTCTGTGCTGTTATTTAGCTCTGATTTACCCCCTATGTCTTCTAAGAGCCCAGTCAGCAGTGGAAGTGTTGGTAATGTTGCTAGAAGATATTGAATCATAGAATCCTAGGGCTGAAGAGACCTGAGGAGGTCAGTGAGTCCAGCCCCCAGCCCAAAGCAGGATGAACCTTAATTAAATCATCCCATCCCGGACTTTGTCAAGCTGGGAATTATGGAGATTCCACCACCTCTCTAGGGCTGCATCTGCACTATGAGGCCATTTCTACACAGGCAAGAACGGTGTCTTTTTCCGGAAGATCTGAGGAGCGTCTACACATGCAAGACGCTCTTTCGGATTTCTTCTGGAAGAAGGTGCCCCCTCTCCTGGATTCTGCATTCTGTTTCATAATCAGGAAGAGGATGTTCTGCTGGAAGAATCTTCTCGAAGAAGGCATGTATAGATGTTCCTGGACTGCTTCTTCCGAAAGCCTGCTGGAGAGCAGGGAGACTCTAGACACCCACCCAGTGGGCCTCTATGGTCCTAAAGCTGCAAGGACACAGATACCCTGTGGCAGGAAGCTGAGAGTGAGAGACAGACAGCACGTGCAGGGCTGCCTGCCACACTCCCCTGAGGCCCCACAGTGCCCAGTGAGTCCTGACCTGCAGGGATGGCTAGCCGGCCACCACCCTGCACTGCCCAGGGAAGCCCCAGGAACCTGGACGAGGGCAGCCAAGACCCTGACTGGGCTCCAAAATGAAGGGCCCCCTTCTGGACTGAGCCAGAGCTCCAGGGCATCCTGGCACTCTGGTGTGATGAGGAGGTACTCCGGAAGACCAGCAGGCACCGGAGGAATGGCCCAGCATTTGCCTGCCTCGCCCAGGGCCTGGCTGCCGTGGCCACCCCTCCAGGACACCGGGACAGGTCAGGTGCAAGGTGAAGGAGCTGCGGCAGGGGTACACGTGTGCCCAGGATAGTGCCTGCAGATCCAGCCATGCCCCTACCAGCTGCCCCTTCTACCGGGAGCTTCGGGACCTCCTGTCTGTGGACAACACCTTCCTACCCCATGTCACCATGGAAACAGCTGCACCAGAGCCCCCTGCCACACCAGAGGAGGAGAACGAGGGACCCACCACTGTGGTCATCCCATCTGATAGGGAGTCCACAGATGGGTCTCTCGTCATCACAGTGCCCTCCACTGCCAGCAGCCAGGCCCCCTCCAGTCTGGCATCACTCGACATATATGAGGCCAGCTCGGGTAAGTTCGCACAGTGGAAGAGCACAGAGAGGGGAGAGGGACACCTGAGCCCAGGCCCCAAATCCCTAAAGCCTGTCCCCGGTCAGGGCCCAGGGCACACCCATGCCTGCGAGCAGCACCTGGGTCCCTCTCCCACAGAGTGCCTCCCCCCGAGCATGCTGAGGCCTCCCCCCTCCTGGGCAGCAGAGCTGCATCCGGAACCCCCCCACGGCCAAGCCCCCACCGGCCCACAAGCCCATTGCCAGGGTGGGCCACTGTGGATAGCGTCCCAGCTCTGGCATCATGCCCCAGTGGCTGCCACAGTGAGTGCACACAAGCCCACACGGCAGCCTCCCCTGGCACATGCCCTTCCCATGGGTCCTTGGAGGGGGTAACCAGATGGGGAGGCTGAGGCCATGCCACCCAGGTCCTAGATGTGGCACTGACTTCCCCCTCTACCCCCACCCTCTCTCTCTTAACAGCAGTACCATCTGAGGGCCAGGGAAGCTGGACGAGGAGCCCACGGCCTGCCAGCCCCATTCAGGCTGGACGACCCAGTAGCCCACCAACTGGGCCCACACCAGCCCCCACTGCGTGGTGGCCATGGGTGCGCTGGACTCGATGCAGCTGCTGTGAGGAGGAGGTCATGGCCTACATGGTAGCCCTCCACCAGCAGAATGCCCTTGCTGAAAGACGGCTGGCCCTCAATGAGGCTGAGCTGCAGTGGAGGTGGGACACATGAGGGGAGGTGGTGGGGATGCTCTGCACCGTGTGTGGGGCCTTAGTGGGCCAGCTCCCAGCTGCACCCCCCCACAGTCCCCCTGGAGGGCCTCCCCAAGGTCCTCACTACTGCCCCCCCGAGCCCCTACCTGCTGCCCCCCAGCTGCCCCCCCTGCATTTCCCCCTGCTGGCCCCTCAGCTGCTCCCATGCCCCCAGCTCATGACCCTGATGCCCAGGCCGCCCCACTGCCCCAGGGCCTGCCTGATGCTGCGCCGAGGGACCTCACAGCATGGCTTGTGGCCACGGTGGACCACGTGGAGGGTTGCCTGAGTCACAACCTACCTCCTTCTGGCCTTCCACTGAGGCTGGGCCAGATGCTGACCGGCCCTACCTTCCAGTGCTGCGGGCCCCATCAGCGTCCCACAGGGGACTGCATACCTGGGTGGGAGGGCTGCCCGCGGAAGCCGGGACTCGCAGCCTTCTACCCTGTCCCTTGATTAGGGCCCCCCAACATTTCTGCCTCAGTCCCCATCCAGGTTTAGGTGCCCCTGTCCCCTTACCCCCATGTATATAGTTCACTCCCTACCAGGTTTTGGTGGTTATTTTTTTTATTCACCATTTACTGTTTACATTGCTCACGGTTGTTAATGGTTCAGGGTTAAATATATGTTCGCATTCAGCACTCCCTGTGTCCCTGATTACTGTGGGGGAGGGTGTGGGGTGTGCGCATGGGGCTGTGGGTAGGGGGGGCTCTGGGGAGAGGTGCAGGGGTTAGTAGTCCCCTCGGCTGAATGCCTCCCAAAGCGCCTCCCAGATCTGGAGCCCATCACAGTCGAGCTGCTTGTCGGGGGCCACAGCAGGCTCCCCTCATGTGCCTCAATGAGGTTGTGGAGTGCGCAGCAGGCGGCCACGATCTGTGGGAAGTTCTCCACCCCCACATCGAGGTGCATGAGGAGACACCTGAACTGTGCCTTCAGATGGCCAAAAGCATACTCAGTTGGTTACTGGGTTGGTGTGAACCGGACGTTAAACAGCTTCTGGGAGAGTGTGGGGTGGCCCGTGTATGGGCGCATCAACCAGGGTAGGCTGGGTTGCCCACGAGGTAAAGAGGCATCATGACATCCCTGACGGCATGCTCCCACTGGGGCACGAATGTCCTGGCCTCCAGCCTGCGGAACAGGGAGGTATTCCACAGGATCTGCGTGTCATGTGCCCTGCCTGGCCAGTGGACATAAATGTCCATGAACTTCCCACAGGCGCCCACCACCACCTGGAGCACGATGGAGTGGTACCCCTTGCGGCTGATGTCTCAGCTTCCACTGTGGTCCAGGGGCCTGATGGGGTTATGTGTCCCATTGATCATCCCAAAGCACTGGGGGAACCCAAGCACGATGAAGCTCTCAACGACTGCGTCCAGGTCCCCGATGCTCATCAGCCACCGCACTAGCACATGGTTGATGGCCCTCATGACCTTCAGGGGAATGGGAGCGCTCATGGGCATAAGCACAGGGGTCCCTGCCCCCCCTCCCCTCTCAGCTCCCCTTTCTCCCTACCAGGCCCCCTCTGCTGAGGGACCCCTCCAGCAGCAGCCATGTGGTATCCCTTCTGGGCTAGGCCTGGCTGCCCCCCCAGCCCTGCTCCCTCCCAATTGGTGCCTGGAGTCTCCCGAGCCTGCTGACCCTCTCCCTCCCACCACTGGGGCAGGGTCTGGGTCAGGGCTTACCTGGAGGACAATGGCCCCAACAGTGGATGTGTCCACCCTGAACTGCTGCCCAATGAATCGGTAGCTGGCTGGGGTGGCCAATTTCCAGATGGCGATGGCCAAGTGCTTCTGTGGGGAGAGGGCCAACCTCATCCAGGTATGCTGGTGTTGTAGCATGGGGGTGAGCCAGCTGCATATCTCCAGGAAGGTCTCTTTCTTCATCCGCATAGTCTGCAGCCAGCGTTCATTGTCCCACTCATGATGCTGCACTGAGGGACCTCGCAGCATGGCTTGTGGCCATGGTGGGCCCCTTGGAGGGTTGCCTGTGCCACAACCTGCCCCCCTCCGGCCCCGCCACTGGTGACAACCCTGTCCCACCAGTCTGTGCTGGTGGCATGGGTCTAGACAAGCTGGACTGGCTGGAGGGGGCCCAGCAGGGGTTGTGGGGGTTCAGGATCCACAGGCCTGGGCCTCTGTCTCCACAGGAGGCTGAGGAGGGTGGCCAGAATGGCTCACCTGTCGGGGAGGGCAAACCTGCTGTCCTGCAGCTGCTGGGGGTCCATGCTTGCTGGTCGGCAGGCACTGGACAGGGGCCTGAGTCTGGCTTGCTGTGCACAGATGTGGCTGGGTTTGGCAGCATTTGCGGGAAGGGGCTGCTTGGGTGGGGCCCTTTAAGGGGCTGTGTGGCCGGAGGCCCCAGAAAGGCTCCCTGGCTGTGTGTTGGAAGAAGGGGTGGCTCTTTCGAGATACTGTTTGACGTGTAGATGCACTCTTCTGGAAGATCTTCTGGAAAAAGTGATGTGTGGAAACGGCCTGAGATAAAATTGATTTTGTCAGTTAGTCCTATTTTTCCCAGTGCCTCTCCTCACTGTAAATTCCATTAATTCAATTTATGGACCACTAAAATTGACATGATATCAAAATCCTAAAATCGAAGTAACCTGATGGGTGTAGCATTCTATTCGAATTAAAGAATCTGAATGAAGGGTGGTGAGGATGTGGCGTGTCTTAAATCACATTCATTAGCCTCCACAGATGTCCCATATGTGCCCCACAATGCACCACAGTTCTGTGCGCTGGCTTCTTACATCTCCACTGTTCTCAACTACATAGGAATTAGGCAACAGGAAGACTGTTACAATTCAGCACCTGCAAGCCTGTGGCTGTAGGGTCATGAGAGGCTGAAAAATCTTCTTTCTTTTTCTTTGCTAGTAGCTCATCTGTGAGCTCTGTTCTTCTGTGTATTACCCCTGCTAGCTGCCTTTTTTTTTTCTGTGCTGCCTGGTGCCAGTCACTGTGCCTGCTCCCCCACCCCCCGTACCGTGTGTCAGCTAGGCTGTGAGTGGGGGATGTACTTGTGTAGTAGGATGCGAAACTTCTTTCCAGATGTTTACATGTTTTCCTGACCCCCACATCCCCTCCCTTCCTTCCCCTTGAAGGCACCAAACAGTCTGGAACCATCCTGTGCCCAACTGCATTGCATAGCTTGACCTGGAACCCATAAAAGGACTTGCTGTTCAAGGTGCCAGGCTGCTTGCATGCAGTGAGGGTCACAATTTTCGGAGGCTGGCTGTAGCCGGGGCTCTTTTAGCCACCTAGGGGACATCTCCCTTGGTGGTCATGATTTTCAATGTCTGGCTGTAGCTGGGGCTCTTTTAGCCTGCCTGAGCCATACATGTCTCAATGAAGGCAATGTATTAGCTATACAATTACCACAGTTGCCGAAGTAAGGCTTGCAGCAGGGAATATTTGTGTTCTAAGGGTCTTCTTTTCCATGTGTAAACCTGACTGTAATTAGGCATCTTTTACCTGGATGAATAATTGAAGTTTCAGTGTAGCAACAGTGTCTACTTTTACATAAGGGTCGTCTTTCTCAGATGGCTTAAATCCAGATCTATGTCTGAGAGAGGCACTCTGTGTGTGGTCACGATTTGCGTGGCTGTCAACTGGATACCAGCTTTTAGTTGCCCTGGCCCACTATTGATTATTCATTTGAGTGTCAGTGTAACAACTGTGTCTACTTGGGCACAAGGGTCTTCTTTTGCTGATGACCTAAATCCAGATCCAAGTCTGAGAGAGGCACTCCGTGTGTGGTCATGATTTGCGTGGCTGTCAACTGGATACTGTTTTTTAGTCACTCTGGCCCCTTGCTGATGATTCATTTGAGTTTCAGTTTAACAGCCTTGTCTACTTAAACATACTTAATATGGCAGGGGAAAGAGGGGAATGAAATGTTGGAAGATGGCATCATATACCCACATCTACTTGTGGGGCCAGAATGCAATGGGGCTCAGAGAACTGTGGGATAAGTTCCCGCAATACACTGCAGCAGCACTCGATTTAAGCTACTTGTGTGTGGCAGCAATAAGTTAATTTTGTGTGGAGCATGTGGGAAGGTGCAGAAGTTCAAAATTGAGTGGGTAACACCCAGCATTAAGAAATTGATTTTACTTAAATTGATTTTATCTCATAGTGTGGATGCAGCCTAGATAACTCATCCCATTTGCTTAACCACCTTCCCGGTGAAATAGTTTTTCCTAATGTCCAACCTAGACCTCTGCACACTGTAACTTGAGACCATTGCTCCTTGTTCTTCCATCTGTAGCTACTAAGAACAGCCTCTCTCCATCTCTTTAGCAAGTCCCTTCAGGAAGCTGAAGGCTGCTATCAAATTGCCCCTCACTCTTCTCTTCTGCAATCTAAATAAGCTCAGATCACTCAGCCTCTCCTTACAGGTCATGTGTTCCAGCCCCCTCCTTATCATTTTGGTTGTCCTCTGCTGAACCCTCTCCAATGCATCCACATCCTTTCTATACTGGGGGCCTAGAACTGGGCACAATACTCTAGATGTGGCCTCACCACTGCTGAATAAAGGGGATCAATCACTTCTTTAGATCTGCTGGAAATGCTCCTTCTAATGTACCCCAATATGCTGTTAGTTTTCTTGGCTACAAGGACACACTACTGGCTCATATCTAGCTTCTCATCCAGTGTAGTCCCCAAGTCCTTTTCTGTTGCACTGCTTCTTAGCCATTTGGTCCCCAACCTGTAACAATTCACTCTTCATATGATTTATACTACCCAAGCGGCACAGAGTGATCATGGGCCAAGGACTGAGCCCAAAATAGTGAATTTAAGATTTCACAACAATTTCTGTAGTAATGGATGCTTTAAATATATCATGGTGGGCCAAATCCTGCATATCTTACTCAAACAGGTTGTGCTCTAGACGCTAATGGTTTTTGACTGCAGCAAGCAGAGCTAGATTCTATCATTTGAGGGTGGGAGTAAGTTAGTTATTCTGAAATAAAAGAGAGAGAGCCATTTCACAAACAAATACATTCCATAATAGCCACAGGTGGCACAGGAATCTACTGGCCAAATAAATTTATCACTAACTGTTCTTATGCATAAATGTTTTCTTTCTCCAGGTTTGTTTAAGTGTGAAAGTTTCTATTTGTGGCTTATACAAAAGATGAATTGACACATTGACTATACTAAAGGTTCAGCATTATTTTGAAAACCAATATATTCTGGTTAGTTTTCATCAAAATATACAGCAGCATTTTGTTTTCTTCTGTAGTTTATTTTGGAATTCCATAGTGAGATATTTTAGTACATATTGTTTAAATATATAACTCCACTCCTGATCACCGTATCGCCTGCATGAATTGAAAAGATCAAAGCAATTAAAATGGAGACAGCAGACAGCAAGGAAATCTAATTTCTTCTCTTTTCCAAATAATTAGTGCATCGAATCTGCATATCTTTTTGTCTTCCTAATTCTGACTCAATATTTGCGCTAGTGGGAATGAGCCACAGGCTTTAAATGAAACAAATATGCTTAAGTGCTTTCCTGAATCAGGACCATAGGACCTGATTTAATCTCCATGAAGAGAAATGCAAAGGCTGCTTGGCCTTGGTCAAGCTAAGAGTACAAAGATGAACAGCTGCTTTTTAAAGGTTGCTATTTTTAAAATATACATAGTTACATACTTAATTCCTCATTCATGCTGAAAATGCACATCAGAATTCATCGTTTCTCCCAGAGGAGAAAGAGAGGAATGAAAGATGAGTTTCTAGATTGTATGCTCTTGACTTAATTATTGATAAAGGTTATGCATATTCTGATACATCCTCCTGTTTATCCTTTTAGAGGCACAAACAATTGCATTCTTATCTAACACCATATGCATAAGCCAAAAGTGATATTGACTTTTTCTGGCTCCCTTCTGAAACAAACAAAAAAGAGGAGCTGCAAGTCACTGGCTTTTTCTAAGAAGTAAGCATAAAAAGTTTTCAGGGTCTGAAACATGCATCTGCCAGGACGTTTTATCTCATGATAAATTAATACCAGGATCCAGGGATTTCAGTTCTAGCTTTTGGGAGCAATCATTTTTCAAAAGTGTCTTATTTAAACGAATTAATAATCATAAGTATTGCACAGAAAGCAAGATCCCATACTCTTTCAATTTGTCCTCTAAAACTCTGCAAACAGATACAGTACCTAAAAGCCAGGGATAATTTGAGATACTGCTCTTGGAAGAAGGCAAATCTCTTTGGTCATGTCCACACTAGAGGGTTTTGTCAACAAAACTGGCATTTGGTCAACAAAACCCAGGGAGCATCCAGATTCCCAAGCCATTCCATTGACAGTAAAGCACACGAATGGAGTACTTTTGTCAACACTTATCCCGATCCCCATGAGGTGTCGATGAAGATCTGTTGACAGAAAGATGGTCTGGATGTTCCGGGGCACTGGGCAGCACTGTCTGCTGTGCTTCCGGTTGGCTGATGGAGCCGCCAGACAGTCCAACTGCTCTCGGTCCACAGAGTGGATCGCTCTTGCAATCTGCTTGGTGGTTTGGCTGCAATCTGTTTTACAGAAGTTTTGTTGAAAGATATCTTCTGTCAACAAATCCCTGTAATCTAGACATAGTCTTAGTGTAGGATTATTGTCGTGTTTTCAGTGAGTTTTGGAGCAAACAAATGGCGTTTTATTGGTTTCTGTGTCTTATCTAGCATATGTAGAGCAAATTCCTGCATAAAATACAGGCTCCCCTTTCACACCTTTCCTGAGAGGACAAAAATTGACAATAGCTGTAAGTGTCTTCATTGTAAATAGAAGTATATGTGCATTTGTGTGTGTATGTGATGCTTCTTATTAGCACTTTGGAAAACAGCTTCTAGGGGACAGAGGAGCACCAACACCAAAATTCATTTTCTGTGTCAATTACCCAGTATAATGGAATTGTCATAGAAGCACCCGAGTAACCCTAAGAGTTGCTAATTGCTTAACAGCTCGGCTATATGGACTTTAAAATTGCAGAATCCACAGCAAAAAAGGTCTTTGAACACCCTCCTACCTGCCAGCTCCTTTTCTTGCAAAGAAGAACTATTTTAATCCTTTACATATACAAATGATTTTCAGCTACGGGTCCTTAAAGCCGTCTGGATGCTGACTTCTTTGCAGCACTTTAAACTATCTTGGAAACATGAGCACCCACTTGGCACCATAACTCAGTGGGAAATCCTGCCCCCAGTGTCTTTTGCTGCATCACTTCCATTGCACTTCTGGATGTTGGCCTCCAGGAGGTTTCCAGACCTACCAGAATTTTTAATGTTGGTTCAGCACTGAGCTGTGTAAATGCAGAGACCCCCGCCTACTGCCTATGCCAGCTCAGGCCCAGCTGAAACTGCAGGTTGCCTCTGAGATCTGCCACTGAATTTTTTTCAAGATATGTTCTGTTCTCATTTAAAGAAAAAAAGAAAAAGAAAAGACAAGAGAGATTACAGTGCAGCACGGGCTTTCCAAGTCATTGCTTTTAGTTTAAATTAAAGTCCCTCCTTGGGTCCTTTACCTGTTGACATCTCAAGGGCTTCAAAGCTCTGATTAATTGCCCGATGGTCCTAAAACCTGAGACGTATTGCCATTCCTCTGCTTCAGGGTTGCCACCTCTGTCTGATTCTAGTCATAGCTTCCCTCTCTTGTGCTTCATAAATGTTTCTGAGGGCTTAGCACAGTAAGTAGCATTTAATGTGGAATTCTTCATGAATAGGTTGGGCTTGTGCATTGTCAGTAAGCTAAGTAACAGCACCCTGGGCTAGCAGCAGGCAGAGGAATTCTGTTTGGATTTTATTATACTAACACTGCTCTCAATAATATCAGCATGTCCGTTGGGGAGAACTAAGCAAATACATTTCTTCTTTCTCAGTTCAGGATAACTGGTTGAATTTGTAATAGGGCATTTGTGGTGAATTTTATGCATGAAGTGCACATATATTCAGTCATCATCCATGACCTCTCCCTCTCTCTCTTTGGACCTGATTTTTCTCTGACTTATGCTGGTGTTTAATCCATTGATTTTTTTTTAATGCCGTTTATCTTGATGTGTACAGTGTCAGAAGGGAATTAGGGCCTCTTTCCTCCAAAAAATTAACTAAAGAAACCAACGCCTCCTCTGTCCTCCTAACCAGCAAAAATCTCCTATTCATTAACAGCAACCATCAACTACCTCCAGAAATGCTGGCAAGGATTCCTTCCCTCTCTCTCCTGATCTGTCCCACTCCAATAAATGTGAGTTATACATCCATTTCAGGCTGAGAGATTACCAAAAGCTCCTTGCTCATTATTTGTTGCACCTGGCTTCATTCCAGGCCCCTGATTAATTCTGAAGATTCAGAATCTTTGGCAATAGATTTCTGAAAATGTGAAAAATGTACAATACAGTGTATTGAAAGCAATTGGAAATGTCAGGTAGAATAGAGTGGAAATAATATGTCAATCAGGAGATTAATGGCACTTTTCCAGAGTATTTTGCTTTCTTCTGCAGCATCAGATATTCATGATGAGGAAATAACCTGTTACTCTTATGATTAATTATTCTCTGAGATATTGTTTGTTCTTTGACCTTGACACCCTCTGCTAAGAGTTCCTCCAACAGGCATGTGCTCTTCTCGTGACTAATTATTTTATGGGATCTACCAACCTACCTCCCTAAATTCTGGCATCATCTATTGACAGCGGAGGAAGGGGCTACTGGAAGATACCCTCTGATAGTGAGGAGAAAGCCTAGTCTTCTCTTCCACATATGTCCAGTCTAGGTAGGAATAATCTTTTGACCAAGCAGAACTAGACAATGGGGGATCAGCTCCAGACTAAGGGATGGATGAATGCCTGTGCTGCTTATTGCACAAATGATATTTGAGTGATGGTAGTGTAACAGTGCACTCGTTGGTCACAGCAAGACTGAGCCAGGATCTCAAAAGGGACGGCAAATCCTACACACAGTTATGCAATGTCTTAGAATACTTGTTTAGGTGCTTTCCTAAAATGTGCTGAAATAACCAACTGACCTTTGTTCAATTTAACACTATCTACATTTCATTTAAGACCCTGAATGAGAACACAAGAACATAAGTGTAGTCGCTGAGTTCAATGGCTGCAGGGTCACATCCACAATTTCATTGTTCTCTCCCTTCCTCTCCTGGGGGAGGTTCTCTCTTCCATTTCTGTCTTTCTTTTCCTCTCTGTTTGCTTTACCATTCTAGTCTCTCCATTTTGTCTGCCTGTCTCTCACTTTACCTAATTCCCCCTCCAGCCCAATCCCCCTTAAGCCGGCAGACACTGCTTTCCTTCTCTCCCAGCATGCATCACTGTCACCCTCACAGGAGCACATCCTTCAGTATTTCATCTTTAGGAAATTCCAAGAGGCTCATTTTGCCCTGGAATTTACTCAGAGTCTGAAGAGGAGAGTTTCAAAGGCTGCTGCTGAAGTGTATCCAAAGTGTAGAATTCTTCAGTTGAGGTTGTTAGCTTGGATAGATGTGGAGGTGAATGTGATGTGCAGAGATGGTTCTGAGCGATGAAGTTCTAGATTGACTCCAAGGCTACGTCTACACGTGCACCCAACTTCGAAATAGCTTATTTCGATGTTGCGACATCGAAATAGGCTATTTCGATGAATAACGTCTACACGTCCTCCAGGGCTGGCAACGTCGATGTTCAACTTCGACGTTGCTCAGCCCAACATCGAAATAGGCACAGCGAGGGAACATCTAGGCTACGTCTACACGTGCACCCAACTTCGAAATAGCTTATTTCGATGTTGCGACATCGAAATAGGCTATTTCGATGAATAACGTCTACACGTCCTCCAGGGCTGGCAACGTCGATGTTCAACTTCGACGTTGCTCAGCCCAACATCGAAATAGGCACAGCGAGGGAACATCTACTACACGGCAAAGTAGCACACATCGAAATAAGGGAGCCAGGCACAGCTGCAGACAGGGTCACGGGGCGGACTCAACAGCAAGTCGCTCCCTTAAAGGGCCCCTCCCAGACACACTTTCATTAAACAGTGCAAGATACACAGAGCCAACAACTAGTTGCAGACCCTGTATATGCAGCACGGACCCCCAGCTGCAGCAGCAGCAGCCAGAAGCCCTGGGCTAAGGGCTGCTGCCCACGGTGACCACAGAGCCCCGCAAGGGCTGGAGAGAGAGTATCTCTCAACCCCCCAGCTGATGGCCGCCATGGAGGACCCCGCTATTTCGATGTTGCGGGACGCGGATCGTCTACACGTCCCTACTTCGATGTTGAACGTCGAAGTAGGGCGCTATTCCCATCCGCTCATGGGGTTAGCGACTTCGACGTCTCGCCGCCTAACGTCGATTTCAACTTCGAAATAGCGCCCAACACGTGTAGACGTGACGGGCGCTATTTCGAAGTTACTGCCGCTACTTCGAAGTAGCGTGCACGTGTAGACGCAGCCCAAATGTCCCAGTAGTCAGAGAGAGAGAGAGTTTCTCACTGAAATGCAATCTTAATGATGTGTTACATCTTTGTGGAACACACGCTGTCATGCGCAGGTCAGTCTTTGTGTCCTCCGCACTTGTCCGTGTATGAAACTTCATGGATGAATGACTGCTGTGTTGTGACAAATGCCTTGATGGTGTTCTGTCTGACTCTTGGCAGCCACACATTAAGGGCAGGCTTATCCCATTCATGGTGGTGTGTGCTTCATGTAGAGGGAACTGCAACAAAAACCTTTGTGGTCCGTTGGGAATCACTGTAGCATGATAACTGAATGGGGAGCCCTCCTGTGATCAGTCAGATCAGAAGCTGTAAGGCCTGCTTTGTGTTTCTCACCTAATAATGGTTATGATATCTCACAGTAGCTCAGAAATTCTGAGTGGGGTTACTACTAGCATTTGTGTGATTGTAAACAGGTTCTGGAAGTGCTGGGCTTTGTCTGCAGAGATTCGAAAAGCAGAGAGGACATGTTGAAAGCTGAAAGTTGCGATCTTGTGGGGTTTAAATTTCTTGTCGCCTGGGCAACAGGGGTGATTCTTCTCGGTTACATGCCTAGATGACAAAGAAAAGAGAAGGGTGTGCCAACCACATACTCACCTTTCTCAAGGGAGTACTCCAGTATGTTTAGGATCTGGAATGTGCTGACAAAATGAGTTTTTTTTTATGGCAATGTGCACAGCAGTCTTAAATGGCTGCTGGAGCCATTGCAAGTGATGACAACTACATCAGACTGCTGATTATGAAAATATAGAACCCCTCACTTGCTGGTGAGGAGTCAGAATTGTGCTCACCACAATGGCAGCAGCTGCTGCTGAGATACCCGTTTGCTTTCAACAAAGCACTTTCTAAAGTGTGGTTTTAATTTTAGCCAAAATATTCAAGGAAACTGTGGCAAGAAATACAGAAGCTTATCAGCATAAAGCCTTTACTGCCCCTCCTCACTAAATCCTTTCCTTTCTGTTCCCACATCAAAATCCTGGTCACCACTGCACTCCCCTTCAAGGCACTATGTAATCTCACACCTATCTACATATGTTCTCATATACTCTCAGACTCCCCTTTTGTGTTATTCTCGGCCTTTTCTTCTCCTTTCATCTCTTTCTTCACTTTTTAATTTGTGCGCTCTGTCATGCTGCCCCTATCAACTGGTAGAACCTTCAACTCACCTTCCAACCATCTTCTTTCTTCTTCTTCTTCAGTTCCTGCTTTAAAATATGCTTCTCCCTGAAAGCTTCCTTGTAGCTTGTTCTCATGATCGCATTGGACAATGCTAGAATGAATCCATCAATGTAATTCCCATTCTCAGCTCTTCCTTCTTGCCTTCTAGGCTAGCATATGGTCCAGTGCTGCTCTATGACAAGTTGTATGTAAGTTCTGCCCCAAAGACTCTTGGTATTTATGGACAATGGAAATAATTAAAGATACAGGAAAACGTCTCTATAATGAGTGATTGAAAAAGTTGGGACTATTTAATTTGTGGAAGGGATGGATGAGACAAGATTGAAGTATAAAACAATAAATGACAGACTCATAGAATACTGGAACTGGAAAGGACCTTGGGAGGTCATCTAGTCTAGTCCCCTGCCCTCATGTCAGGAACAAGCACCATTTAGATCATCCCTGACAGATGTTTGTCTACACTCTTCTTAATCTCTAATGGTGGAGATTCCACAACCTCCCTACGTAATTTATTCTAGTGCTTCACTCCCCTGACAGTTAGAAAGTTTTCCCTAATGCCCAACCTAAGCTCCCCGCTTTGCTGCAATTTAACCCCATTGCTTCTTGTTTGATCTTCAGAGGTTACATACTAATAAACGTGTTGGGCTATTCATTCTCTCATGATACGAAAACAAAGGGCATCTGATGAAAATAAATGGCAACAGGTTTTAAAACTGGCAATTAGCCTTTCAAATTCATTGCCATAAGACAGTGATACTCAAACTTCAGTGGTTCAGGAGCAAACTTAGTGATTAACTGTACCCAAAAGAACCCAGTAGTGTTAAATCATTGTTTCATTTACCATAATACTGTATATTCATATTAAAACAAGGGAAATAATTTATATATAAAATATTATTCTCACAGCAAAATGACTGACTAGATATTATGTTATCAAATACAATTTTTTATAACATAGTAAAAACATCCTGATTGGTTAATAATTTAGAGGGATTAACTATTAAATTACACAGCAGTTTAGTATGTGCTGCAAAGAGTTTCAGGAAACACATGAAGGAGTCACTTGTGGCTTGTGGGCCTCAGTCTGCGTATCATTGCCATAAGGTTATCAGAGCCAGGGGTTAAAAGTGGAAGAAAGTAATTGTACTTTTTCAAAATCCACACGTGGTTTCTCAAAGCCCTACCCACTTATCAAATCAGAATGGAGATACCCTTTGCAGTTGATTGTGCATATGTTCAAAATATGATCACTGCATATGCTCATATGATCAAAATATGCTGGGTTCCTCAAGCTTACCTTTCCTTTAGAGAGGGTTAGATACAACCTGGAGATAGGGCTGGATCTGGGCATATGTTTGTGCTTAGTATCTTGGCTTCCTTACTTCCATAATGATTTAGAATTTGACCGTCCATTATTTTTTCTAATAGAGGGGAAAAGGGGGACAATGTCACTCCCATTCAATGGTGCAGATCTTCATTATATCATAGCCTTTTTTTTGTTTTTCATTTTTTTTTAGCTTTCTTATATTTGGTAATCAGAAAAGGAACAGGTAATGTGGTTGACCTGTAAATGGTGGAAAATTAATTGAATTAACACGCCATTGAGATGACTAGCTCGCCACTTCCACAGCTACTGTTTCAGGTGCACCACAGACTCACAGATATAACATTATTTCAGTTTGCATATGGTTTACTTTTTTGAGGTTCCTCACAATGATACAGGCTACTGTATATGTGAGGTTTTTTGTTTTTTTTAAATGTCAATGAAAGTTTATCATTCTGGAGCATAAAGAGCAGCCTTAAAGTAAGGACTGGGTGGCTTACCCAGTGCTATTATGCCCAAATCCACCCCTGTTGCGATCAAGAGTTTAGTAGGGTTTCTGAAGGGATTCAACCTTCAGATTATTTCATCATTGTCAATCTTCTTGCTGTTTTCTCTTATGCATCTGGTGGTAGCCACTGTTGGAAACAAGATACTGGACTAGATGGAGCATAAGCTGTGATGCAGTGTGGCAGTCTTTCCACTGAGTAAGCTTGGTTGGCAAGTATGCTGTCCTTAGTCTATCAGTTCTGCTTCCTATGGGAAGAATGAGACATAGGCCAAGTCTACACTAGGGGAAACGTGAATTGCGTAGCTGGAGTTGATACGCCTTACATCGATTTTTCTGTGCCATGCTCACAGCAGGAAGTTGATGGGAGAAACTCATTTGACTTCCCCTACTACTCGAGATTGCAAGGAATACAGGGGTTGACCAAGGCACACTCCGCATTTGATTTAGCGGATCCTTACTAACTCCACTAAATTTAACTCTGTAAGATTGACTTAAGTGTCAACCCTCTTGTGAGTATAGACAAGCCTTAAATGATGCCTGTATCCATCACAACTACTATATCTCAGCCTAATGTCCATCCTTCCTTCTGTGGACAAACTCTCTCCCTCTAAACCTTCTTTATCTTCCTTGTGCTCCCAGATCTTGGATCTTCCTTCCTCATAAGCAGCACAGATATCCCAAGTCCACCCCAGCAGACAGTAACAGTGCTGCTTCCTGATTTTGTATCTTGGAATAGATGAAAGCAACCAAACATACTTGAAAAGAAGATCTTGACACCTTTGAAGTATCCCTTGTTATTTCAGAAGACCTTTCCCCTACTCTGAGCCCTTGTAATTGATGTCCTTAACCTTTCTGGAAAATGGACACACATGTTACAACATATACTGTATTTTGATGAGTTCTGAAAAGATTTGAACTCATTCATCAGTTGATTATATTGTCATGGCTACATCAGATTATTGAGCATCCAACGTCTATTACTTGTGCTGTAATTGATACGTTGCCTTTGTTGTACTGAACTATTTAACTTTGTCTCTTTGAAATGAGAAATGTTAGTTTCTTATCTTAAAAAAAGACAGATTTATTCTTAGACTCTTAATGACAGGCAAATAACTATGAAAATATTTATTTTAGGCAATATGCTTAGTGTTGCCGAGTTATATCCACTCCAGCACAAATAGATTTCTGCAGCTCCATTGAATGAGCCATGCCATGGAGGCTACAGCCATAGTAGAATGGAATGTACAAACCCCTTTCCCTGAACCCTTCCAGCTTTATCTATGGAATGAGGTGTGTGTGTGCGCGCGCGCCCCAGGATTCTAATAATTAAGGCTAGAGTTCAAAAAATGCCTAGCAATGTTGGATGCTCAACCTTAAAAGGGTCTAGTTTCCAGAGGTGGGTGTACAGTCTTTTCTGACAATCAGGTTCCCTTTAGCTGTTTCAGTTGGACACCAAAGCACAGAGATGCTCAAAACCATGACTCACTTTTGAAAATCTTAGCTGAGGAAACACATCTGGCAGGAGGCACACCATCACTGATTTATCACCTGGTATGCATTTGACAGCCACTAGATGGGAGTGTAATCTCATGGTATACATGCCAGCTGTGTTCTTTTTCTTGTGCTTGGCAGATTTCCTTCTACTTGTCTTTCCCATTCCCTTCTCCCCTCCTCCCCGCTTTCTTTCCTTTTTTTTAAATGCCAGAAAAATCGGCTGGTTTAGGCAAGCCATGCAGTTCATTGCACAGCCTTTGTAGCAGGGCAGAGTCTGAGACTGCACTGTCATTGTCGAGGCTGATGGGTCTAGCATGCGGAGAGGGCCATGCTTGTGCTAAGCCTAGGAGATGAGGCAGGGCTTGTCGGAAGGAGGCTGAATTTGATCTTCCTCTTTCAACAGATGTTTCAGGGATAACTGTAGACCGAAGGTAGAGGGCACATGTGCAACAGTCAAGGTGACAGAATAGGAATAAGAAAGACTGGCATCAAGAACAGAAAAACAAAATTCCATAAGTACTTCATAAACAAGGTGGTGAAGTTGTTTCTTTTCAAAGTTGTGCATGTGTATTTCAGCTCTCCAGAGTCCCAGTGGTGACATGGCCAGGCTGTCTGATGAGGTGCTTGTCCTGAAGTCTTGCTGGTAAAAATGAGAAGGGGACTGCTGGCTGAGAGTTCTGTGTATGGGGCTTTGTAGCTTTGGATTTTGCCTAGGCCTGACAGAAACCCTGTCTGATGACCATTGGGGTGCAACACCAGGCAAAGGTCCTGTTTTTTCAGGGTATTTGGAAATGGAAGAAAGCAGGAGAGCTGTGAGAATGGGGACTTATTGTAAAGGATTTGAGTATTTAAGTGGTCTGGCTTCTGACTGGTGGGCTACAATAGTGCTGCCTTTTGGCTATATTGAGGCATTCATTTTAGCTGGCATGTTAGGTGTATGGGTAGACGTTGTCTTGTTAAAAGTGATTGTATAAATCCAGCAAAGAAATTATCCTATGGTGCTGTAGACCAGGGTTACCTCCAGAGCTTGTGAATATTTATCAAAGCCCACCAAAGCCTTGTGAGGCAGAAGATATTTACTCCATTTTACAAATGAGGGACAGACGGACAGAGAATTGTGTGTGTGTGTGTGTGTGTGTGTGTGAGAGAGAGAGAGAGCGAGAGTGTTAGTCAATAGCAGAACTGGCAGTATAACTCAGAACTTCTAGTTCCTAGCTATGCCTATACAAACATCTAGGACAACATATAAATACACATACAGCATATGCAAGAGAGATTACATACCAAGTAACAATAATGTTCACAATAAGGTGGAAAAGAAAGAGAATTAGGCTATGTCTACACTAGCCCCAGCACTTTGAAAGGGGCATGATAATGAACCTAATCAAAATATGCTAAAGAGGCACTACCATGAATATGCAGCACCTCATTAGCATAATGGCAGCCACGGCACTTCAAAAGTGCCACTTTCAGTTGCGTGTATCTTGTCTACATGAGGTCCTTTTCGAAAGGACCCCGCACAGTTCAAAATCCCCTTATTCCTATAACCATGTGCTTAACACGCCAGCTAAAACATGCCATGATGTCTACCCAAAGTTCCCCTGCTTTCCTCCATTTCCAAATACCCCAGAAAAAAACAGGACTTTTGCTTGGAATAAGGGAATTTTCAAGTGTGTGTGGGGGGTGCTTTCGAAAAGGACCCTGTGTAGACAAGCCACACACGGATGCCATTATGCTAATGAGGCACTGCATATTCATTGCATTGCCTCATTAGCGTATTTCGATTAGGTTCATTATCATGCCCCTTTCGAAGTTCTGGGGCTAGTGTAGGCATAGCTATAGGGTTTCATTTCTTCTTTATTCTTATACCTGTGTCAGGAAAAGGACTATCAACGCTGAAAACTCCCATCAAAATCTATTCTGTTAGAGATTTCTTCCCTCGCCTGTTTCAGACCTCTCTTCTGCATGCATATTAAGACAGGGAGACATGGAAAAAATTCTTTTTTTCTGTTGGAGGCAGTTTTGTCTACTGGATAGTGCACTGGAATGGGGCTCTGGGCAGCTACATTCAAGTTCTGGTTCTATCACTGGCCTGCTGAGTGACCTTGGCAGATCATTCTCAGACTGTCTGCCATAGTTTTCCCCATCTGTAAAATGGGATAGTGATCATGACATCCTTTGCCACATGCTTGGAGCTCTATGAAAATAAGAGCTCAGTGACATTTGCAGTTCTGCAGGGCTGGATTCAATGTTCTGTTGTGGCTGCAGTTTTGTGGCTTTGTGGCTTCTGTGTTCCTTGAAACTTGTTCTCAGCTCCTAACAGCAGTGAGTTATGAGTGGGTATAGAGAAGAAATTACAGGTTGGAACTTCCTAGTCTGACACCCTCAGGACCTGACCAATCCTGAACAAGGGAGTTTGCCAGAACAGGGAGGTCAGTTCTGGCCCCTCTGCTGCCAGCATCCAGGCTCTCTTGGAGGGGAAGGGCGGGCAACCTTCTGTCTGGGCTTCCCTCCTGGTTGCTTGCCCTGGGTCCCGGGCTCCCCTCACTGCTTCTGACTCTGCTGCTGGACCATAGATGTTGCTGGACCTGGATGAGAGGATTTCAACCTGTACCACCTTGAAGAGGCTGTGGTACTGGTGTTGCACAGCACCTCATTTCTGCAATAGCTGTCAGGAGAAATATTTCTTCTGAATAGGTACAGTTCAAAGAGGTAAAAAGTACTGGTCTTTTTTAATATAATTTGGTTACAACCAAATGGAGTTGATCCAGTGCAGCTTATATGTTTGGACTGCTCTTCAAAAATGCAGCAAGTGACTGACTGATACATGAACATGTGAACACAGCTGCTGCAGCAGCCGAGCCAGTGTAGAGAAAGCTGGGATATTGTTCCAATTCAGTCTGAGGGAGCTTAAGCTGCAACATCAGACTCTGGACTTGGATTTCAAACACACCAAAGTTTGGAGGTGGTTGGATCTTTTTACTGTGGTTTTGTATTACAGGTGCACAGAGAGCTGCAACTGAGATTAAGGACCAGCTGTTCTTGATGCTGTACAGACATTGGACTGCATCTATGCTACGAGATGAATTCAATGTTTAATACATTCATTTTTTTAACTTTGTTCTTATGAATTTGAATTTGTCCCCCAAACCTTCTTGAAATTCGACCCATCGTTTTTCGGTTTCACATTTCCGCATCCCCATTGCCCTATGCAAGTTTGACAGTATGAGCAGTGCATTGTGGGTACCTATCCCACAGTGCCTTAGCCCCACTTGCTTGTGGGTGTTTCATGCTAGAATCCCAGAATGCAAAGCAATGTCCCAGAATTCAGAGCACCCGGTAACAGAATTCAGACCTCCCCCAAACCTGCCCAGGTTCCCTGTGCTACGCATCCTCTATGGACGTTAGCACAGCTACCTGCCGCTATGCCATCAGCCCTGTCCACCCTTCCCCAGTTCCACCAGCCATGCATCTGGACGTTTATATTGGTATGCCTGGGTGCTGCAGAATGCAAATTCTAATTCTAATTCAGTCAGAAATTTGCAGGCTTCCAGTGACCATCTTCCTGCGCACCTGGATGGAGAGCAGCAGAGAAGGAAGTGGTCATACACAAAGGGTCACTGTGTGGCTTTGTGGGATACATATGGGACACTTCTGGAGGCTAATAAATTTGAATTAAAGACAGGGCGCTTCCACACTAGCCTTTATTCTAAATTTTAAATTCAAAATTGACGCTACATCCATTCCCGTAATACTGATATTTTGTTGTTGGTAATAGGGCTCATTAAGTCGAGCTAATGGTATTTACAATGAAGACAATGGCATTATAATATCAAGCTAACTCCTTTAAATTCCATTTTATCTCATAGTGTATGTAGATGCAGCCATAGTTTGCCCCCAGAGCTTAGACTCTAGGGGCTAGAATTAGAAGGGGGACTTAAACATCTAAATGGGTACTTCTCACTTCTGTTCTTTCTCCTAGAAAATGAGGCCCTCAGGTACAAGTCATGTAAGAGCCCTGTACTCATATTTACTTCTAGAGAATGAGGCTGTTTTCCTTTTTTTTGGGTGTGTCCATGTCGGTCATTATCCCGTTACTCTGTGCTGGGTGCAGAATTCATAACGTATGCAGATTTCATGTCTCCCCCATAGAAAAATAGGAAACACACATTCCTTTAACAGCAGCACAGGTGTACCTGCTGGCGACAGCTGGCAGCAGAGAACAGATCACCAGCGGTGGGGGAAGGCTGAGCAGTCCTCCAAGGAGAGACCTGAAAGGGATGGGGATGGGCACCTGCCTGCCTGCAAATGAGTGGAGTCACTGTTGCTGCATCCTGGGCTTGGTCTACACTAAGGATCAATGTCAGTCACAGATATGCAATTCTAGCCACACCATCTGTATAGTTAGAATTGACGTACCACGATTGACTTTCTTCCCTGGTGTTGATAAGGGATTTTTGGGCTCATGCCAATGTTCCTTACTCTATGAACCAGCCTGGAGTACCAGGGTTGACAGCCAAGCCCCGAGAGATTGATTTTTGCGGCATCGTCACACACGGCAAAATCGATCCCTAGATGATCAATCATGGTGCACTGACCCTCTCCTAACCCCACCATAAGTACATGCATAGCTCTAGTCTTGGAGGACTAGGCCTGTGTGAAGCAGGCCCTGTCTCTGAGGCAGAGCAGAGATGTCACAATGAAACAAGCAGGCTGCTAATGTTCATTAATTTTTGCTATTCTTAGTTAATTAAAGCTGTTTTACATGCTGAAGTGGTGTAAAGAAGCCTTTTTGTAAAATGTAAATGACAGTAACTGAATCCTCTGCTAGGAAGGTCTGTGTGTTTTCTGGCTTTTTTTCCTGTACCATAAATCTGCAGTGGTGTTGGATAAGTATCAGAGAGGTAGCTGTGTTAGTCTGTATCTTCGAGACCAATAAGTTCTGTGGCACCTTATAGACTAACAGATATTTTGGAGCATAAGCATTCGTGGGCAAAGACCCTCTTCATCAGATGCATCTGATGAAGTGATATCGGATGACACCTCAGGATCTATTTTACTTACCCATTTAAACAAATGCAGGACAATAATTAGCAAAATCATACAACTTTCTTGTGTGAAAGTCTGAGCAAATTAAAGCATCATTCTGCATTAGAGGACACCAAAATAAACAACATAATTTAAATGAAAATCCAGGATTATAACGAATGAAAGTCTGTTAGCCACCAAGTATTTGTAACCAGGGCCACTCCTGGGGGGCCATGGACCCAGGACACTGCCTGGTCCATCCCAGGCCAACCCCCCACTGCCATTCGACTTCACCCTTCTCCACCGCTCTCTGGCCCCCATTTCATCTCTTACCCACACCCCCGTCCCTGAGTGACATAGCCTGGGTGGACTAGCAGGGGGCATAGAGCCGGCAGCAGGGGCTGGGCCTGTCCCTACACTCACTGGGGGCAGAGAAAGTGAAAGGACCCAGTCCCAGCCCACTTTGCTCCCCAATCTCCTGGCCATATTGCTTGGAGGGAGGATATTTGGGAAAGGGGTGGGACTGCTCCCCACACTCACTGGCAATGGGAAGGAGTGAGACATGGCTGGGGGCTGGTGGAGTGGGCTGTGGCCCACCAGTGAGTGAGAGGGATGGTTCCACTCCACCTGCCAAACCCCTCTCCCCAGAGCACCAATGCCTGGGAACTGAGGGAGTAAAGTAGGCTGGAGTCAGGTCACTCTGCTTCTTGCTGCCAACCCTGGCTGCTGGTACTAGGGCCTCTGCTTGTCCCCTGGGCTCCACAGGGCTGGGGTGGGTACCCTGAGCCCTCCTACCCTAACAGGACAGCTGTTTGTAACTTAACTTTCAAGTGTATAGGAAATTCTGACAAATTATTGTGATTTTTTCCCCATATGGCAGTTTAAATAAATTAAGAAAATAAGTGAAACTGATGTGATTATACTGCACTATTATTACAAAAATATGCAGAATTTTGGATTTTTGGCACTGAATTCCCCCAGAAGTATCACATGCATATGCATTTTCCTGCTCACTCAAGCTTTGAGAAATCATATTTCTTCCAGCCAGATCCTAATTAAAAGACTGGTTCTGTTTTCCTTATTCTCTTTCCCAGACAGTGGATGAGCAAGTCATTTATGTATAAGCAGTGGCTTTATTCCCCTATATCAATCTGATTCCTTCAGTGATGCCACAGTCTAGTGTTTGTGACATCACTATTCCTCACCAAAGAAGGATAATAGATGCTGCTGAGTGCCTTTAAATCAGACAGCAGTAGCAGCAGCAGGCTGATAAGAAAGAAGGAGAAAGCTGCTGTTTTAAACATAGACCACTTGGTATTCACTAATCAGCAATAATGGGAAGGTAGATGCAGACTGTGCTTAAAATATACAAGGTTGCAGCGTTTGCCTAGGTAAAATGAAAGGTGAGGAGGAGTGATTACTTTGATCATTCTAAAAAGAAATTCTGTCTCCTTAAATTTCACTTGCCTTTTACTGATCAATTGATGTCAGCAAGTGCAGAGGCAATTTCTGCCTGATGTTTGCAAAAGTGGGGTGGAGGTGGGGTAAGGGGGGAGGGAAAAGCTAGTGGTAACTCGGTAGGGGAGCTCAGCTCAATAGCTATCTGCTCTCATGAGATAATACAAAGAGATTCCTCAGGCTGCCTGTTCAGGAATATCCAGGAAGTGTCCCCTAAGGAGAAGGGGAAAAAAAAGCACCTAAAAGAGATGGAACCAAGTCATGGCATCTAACTTGCTGTCAGATATACAGGCTTTGAAAAGGCAAATATTAAGCATCACCTCCTCATAATTAGTGTGTTTTCATTTGTTTAATTAGAGGCAGCTAGTGCCTGAAAATTCCCATTGTCCTTTTGAAGTGGTTTCTCTGCTTGTCTTTTCTTTCAAGCCCCTTGTCAGAATGGTGTCTGGCTGTGATAAAATGAAATATTTTCAGGTGGGAGTAAAAAAGCAAAGGCAGAACATACACAAAAATCTCCATAAACATAACTTTCCTGCCGTAAAATCCTCCATCTTAGTCTTTGGAGGAGCATGTTCACAAGCAGGTGAACTTCTTAAGAATGCCTAATTTCCTAGCAGTATCGCTGGCAAGCCCATGGATTCCAATATCATGAGACTGGCTTAACAATCATAAGAGTCCAAACAATAAATAAATAAAAATTGTGTTCTTTTAATTTTTCTTCTGGCTTTTGCACTTCTGGGTCACATTTTCTGTCTTTCCTCTGCAGCTGTTAGGGTAGAGACTTACTTTTGTTTACAGTTACCAGCTTGTCCAATTTAATGGACTGAACATCATTTGTGGCAATGGTGTCCAGTTGGGAAAGTTTTGTGTTCAAAAAGGAAAGCTGAGCTTTTCTAATCTCATGAATCCATGAACTGGGGCTTTAAGAAAAGCACCAGATATTCTAAGACTCATACAAATAAGAACAATAGAACACCTTTTCTGGGCTGGAACAAATGTCTGTTTAGACCAGAATCCTGTCTGACAGCGGCCAATGCCAGGTGTCCCAGAGGGAAAGAACAGAATAAATAATCATTAAGTGATCCATCCCTTGTTTCCCATTCCCAGCTTCTGGCAATCATGTGAGCTGGGAACATTGTGTTCTTGATTCTAGCTTACCTGCCAGGAAGGACCTGATTGCACCACCAGCAAGTTTGCAGATGACACAAAACTAGAGGGAGCGGTAGATACGTTGGAGGGTAGAGAGAGAATCCAGAGTGACCTGGATAAATTGGATGACTGGGCCAAAAGAAATCTGATGCAGTTCAACAAGGAGAAGTGTAGAGTCCTGCACCTGGGACAGAAGAAGCTCGAGCATTGTTACAGGCTAGAGACCGACTGGCTCAGCAGCAGTATGATGGAAAGTAACCTAGGGGTTATGGTGGGTGAAAGGCTGGATATGAGTAAACAGTGTGCCCTTGTAGCCAAGAAGACTAACTGCATAATAGGGTGCAGTAGGAGGAGCATTTGGAGTAGATCTAGAAAAGTAGTTGTTCCCCTCTATTCGGCAGTGGTGAAGCCACAGCTGGAATATTGTGTCCAGTTTTGCTCTCCACCCCAGTATAAAAAGGATGCGGATATACTGGAACAGGTTCAGTGGAGGGCAACAAAAACGATTAAGGGGCTGGAGCACAAGACCTATGAAGACAGGCTGAGGGATTTGGGCTTGTTTAGTTTGCAGAAGAGCAGACTTACAGGTGACTTAATAGCAGCCTTCAACTTCCTGAAGGAGAAAGGGTGAGAAACTGTTCTCAGTGGTGTCAGATGGCAGAACAAGGAGTAATGGTCTGAAGTTGAAAAGGGAGAGGTGTAGGTTAGATAGTTGGGAAAAAGTACTTCACCAGGCGGCTGGTGAAGCATTGGAATGCGCTGCCTAGAGAGGTGGTAGATTCTCCATACCTCGAGGTTTTTAAGTCCTGGTTTGACAAGGTCCTGGCTGGGATGACTTAGCTGGAGTTGATCCTGCTTGAAGCAGGGAGCTGGACTAGATGACCTCCTGAGGTCCCTTCCAGCCCTATGATGGTATGATTCTATGATTAGCAGGGTTTGACAGCTGTTTCCTTCAATGTGCCTGGAATTTTCTGTAATGGAAAGGGGTTGAAACTTACAATTAATTTCTTATTCGTGTTGTTGTAAATCACTAACTTCACTGAAATCAATGCTGCTACATCAGTGGGACACTGGTGTGTACAGTTTGAGTTTTTTTCAAATATTCTTAAAAATTGTTTTCCATTTTTTTCATCCAAAACTATTTGGGGGAAAAATTCTCCAGCTCTAATTAGAATTTCTTTTTTAAAAACAAAACATTAAAATAATTTGATACTGATGTGAAAAAGAGAAATTCTCAGCATTACTTGGGTTTGATTGTTAAGGCTCAAATTTTGCTTTCTTTAGTGCTGGTTTCTAAGAAAACAAACTCCCAGACATACTAAGGGAGAGCATAAGAAAATGTGTTTTTACTGTTGACTGTTGTACTGCTGATACATATACATTAGTGTACATATTTGTATACTAATGTGAGAGTTACCGTGCACTAAAATGGTACAGGAGAGCCACACAATCATCCTGAGAATATGAGAACAATGTCATTTTAAGACCCAAAGATATTAGCAATATCTGTGGGTATGAAAGACATTACCTACTAGTTCCTCTTAGAACTAGCCAATTGATTTATATTCTTTATGGGCTAGACATCTGCTCCCTGGATTTACGGCAAACATCTGATCTAAAAGTAGTTGTATGCTTGACAACAAAAGTGATAAAGAAGCACTGGAGGGCAATGAAAATTGATGTGTGGGGAAGAAGAGAGTGATGAACAGCAAAAGAGCCATTATGGTCAAGTGATGGGGGTGGGGTGGGGTAGAAGGTGGGAGAGAAAGAGAGATTGCTTGCTCGTAGTAATTTGGGTAACTCTAAGTCAGTCTTGTTCACTTCCCTGGGAACATCTGCTTATGTTATTTACTGCTCTGCTTATTGGTAACGTTGCTACAGTTCAGTAAAACATCACAAGTGTCTATACTCTTGCCTTTTAGTTTGGGAGATGCCATTTTTATCCTTTTTATCACAATCCCAGGGGAAGAAAAGCAACCTCAATATAAACAAGGAGAAGTAACCACCAGGATGAAGATCTAAGAAGAGATGCCAATTTTTAAGTTAAGAAAAATAGTGTTAGTTCAATCTTAGTTCATTGACTGGAGAGTGGTGGGTGGAGATGGGGGAGAAGGAGGAATCCAGTTTATTTAAAGAGAGTAGAGGTACATAGCGATTATTTAGCTACATGAAGAAATGAGATCTTTCCAAGGCAAATTAATTTCAAGTGGAGGGTCAGAGGGTTGTTAACAGGTAAAGTTATGTCTGTACAACAAAGTCATTTAAAAATAACTATCCTAGAATCTACAAAATGCAACAACTATTTTGAAATAATTTCGATGGCCACAGCCGAGCCTGACTGTCTGCTCTCCCATTTGCTGGGAGGCATGCCACCACTTGTGATGTTCAGGAAAACCAGGTGCAGCTCAAGGCCTAAACCTCCTGCAGGAGAGCGCTCTACCACATGCAGGGCACCCACTGAGGCAGCCACACTTTAACCAGTGATGACACCTGTTGATGTAGAGAGCTGGTGAATAGCCAGGGCATAGTTTGCCCCTGTCATGCCCCTCACGTCTTTGGCCTGCCCCCCACATGCCCTTTAAACCGGGGGCATCCCTAAGTAAGTAAGTGTGGTGTGTGTGTGTGTGTGTGTGTGTGTGGGTAAAGTACTGGTCCTGACACAATGGGGTATAGTAGAAGTTTGATTATCTGGCATCCATAGGGAACAAGGGTTCCTGGATAATCAGATTTTCCAGTTAGTTGACTAGGGCCAGCAGCCCTGCTCGGCTGATCCCGGTGGGGGAGGGCGGGAGCAGCCTCACTCTCAAAGGCTAGAGGGGCCACCTCACTGCTGCCAGCCCTGGCCACATAGCTGACCCTGCTCTTCTGCCCAACCAGGGTGGGTATGGCCCCAGCAGCTGGCCCTGGCTGAGAAGTAGGCCCTGCGGCAGCTGGCCGTGTGCCAGCTGATAGAATGCACCCTTCATCCAAGTGCCAGATAACATGGCTCTTACTGTAACTCTTTGGAGGGATCTGGACAGTTGCTTGTGATCAGTTTAAGTTGGAGCTGGAGCAATTAGGAAAGTAGCCTGCGGGGAAGATTAGGACTTGAAATAGGAGTTAATTAAAGTGTTATGAGCAAAGATGGAGGGGTGGGAGGTGAGAATTGTACCAGGCCTTGGGAGCTAGGGAGAGGGACATGAATCCCAAGAAATTTAAAGCTGGAGATTAAAAAACAAGCCCACCTGCAGATTTTTAGTGTGAAATATGCAAGAAACAAAACCAAAAGCTAATGTTGCCTCTCAGGCAGGGACCTAATGTCACATTCTCCAGGTTTTGGCGGGGAGGGACAACCTTTTTTCATGCTGATCATAAACCCATGAAAGTAGGGGTTTGTCATAGAAATGCCCACAGAAGCTTATTAGCAATGTTAGTATGTGAAGGCGCTGTTATAGTAAAGGCTCTCTGACCAAAAAAGAAATGGGGAGTGTGCTAATGAGCAAGAAAAAGATGACTAATATAGATCCAAGCCAAAAAAAAAAAAAAAAAAGCTTATCTGTGTGTTTGGAACTGCCTATTTGAATTATTTTTGGATGATTTGGCATGTTTATGCCAAAATAAATTAGCTTCTAGGTGGCTTTTACATTGAGTCAATTCTGAATCGATTTAAAGACTCCATTAGTGTCTCCAATTTCGGTCAGCAGAAGTGCATTTGACCCAGCATGTAAGTGTCACAAGGCTAAACTGAATGAATCAAAAATGTTCTGAGACTGAAAACTTATCCTGCTGTAGGCAGTGGTCAGAGGAGCCCAGCAGAAAAATGGCCCTCATACATCCCTCCAAACCTGGGTGCAGTTCCAATATCTGATTATCTCATATAGTAAGGATTTGTTTTACTCTTTGTGCTGCTATGTTAATGTTTTTAATACTTAAATGTTGGTCCTGGTTTTGTGGCTTATTTTAGCCATTAAATTAAATGATGGTTTCCAGTGATGAAGATAGTTAACAGTACCCAGTATAATGAAACTTGATAGCATCTCTACAATCTTCCTCTCTATGAATTTACACAGGCACATGTGTTAATATTCACAGATTAAAGAGAAATTAATCTGAACAGGAAGAATGTGAAACTGTTACTTTAATACACCAGAGATGTAAACCTTCTCCTTATCCCTTTTTTGTAATGTCATCAATAGAATTTCAGCCAACTATGTAAGTCTTTCTCTCAAGCCATAATTCCAGTGCTTTTTTTTTTCTAGAAGAAAGGTGCCAGAACTCAAGTCTGATGATTCCTCATGTGGATTAGGGTGTTCAGTTTTAATGCCCCAGTCCTCTTGCTGCTGCGGGACCAATGGGGGCTCCTTCTCCGATCCCCGTGCTGCTGTGGGACTTGCAGGGGCTCCTGCCCTGGCCCCTGCACTGCTGCAGAGCTGGCAGTGAAATTTTCTTCTGGTGTTCTTACGGAAAAAATGGTTCCGGATCTCTGTGCCGGTGCAATCCACCAGAAAAAAAGCCCTGCATAATTCTAACCACATTTTGAGAATTGATAATCCACCTCCTCTGAGATTTGGACATTGAATGTTAATTGGCATAGCGATTCATACCAAATATGAGTAAGAGCTGAATGACTTTAGAGATCTTTCAATAGTTTCCAAAGGATTAAATTACTAAAGCAACAAAATGTCAAGGAGTAGCATTTAATATTTTTGCTTAGGGACAACGCTGAAGCACTTGGGGACACATTTATGAAGAATTGGCTCTAGAACATGAGACATAAATAGTGCTAATAGCTACAGTAATTTGTGTCAGTTGCACTATTACAAATACAGATTTATAGAACATACTTAACACTAACTTGGTGATAAATATCAAGAATCATGTTTATAATGCAAAGCTGGAACTTAAAGATATTTTAAAACCTCCAAGACTGCATGCAATGTGGATATAAATGGGACAGTGCATAACTTAATTTATTTTGAAAATCATACGTTAAAGATGATTGTATTGATGATCTACCAAATGTACTGGCAGTAGAAATGAGTGTAGAAAGGCAGTTTATAAATCACCCCATATCTACTTTACCCAGGTTTTCGGTTTTCATTTCTCAGAACCACAAATTGCAGATTTTCCTTAAGGTGTTTGATCTGTCATCTCAAGAAGTCAATTTCATTTTTAATTTCCTCAGATGAGGTTTAGAAGATGAAGGATGAAATATTAGGTAAGTTCATCCCGTGTTTTTCAGACCTTGTAATGTATGTGCAAAACACACTGCATTTAGTTTCTGCCTCTGCTGCTTTGGAAACAGTTCATTCCTTAAAAAGGTGTTTTGATGGAACTGTCACTAATTGGAGTAAGGCAATACAGGCTTTGACTGTAGCTGGGGAAACGGTGGCTAAATCGAAATGAGAACAGAGATAATCAAATGAGGGTAAAGAATTAAAACAAAAAAAAAAGTGAAGGGGAAAGAAATAGTGAAAAGAACTGTGAGAAAGATAATGGTATGTTTACAGGGAGGTGTGCAGTGCCCACTAACAGCTAGAGAAGTTGTGTGCCTAATTCCCAGAGCATTCACTGCTAATGAAGCCATTTTATTAAAATATTAATAATCAGAAGGAAGGTTTGCAAAACATTGTAAGTAAATCCTTCCTGCGCAAATAGGATTAAATGGAAATTCAGCATGGTAATTAAGTTAGATGTCGGGGTTTTTAATTTTTTTTATTGAAATGGGAAATGAAAGCAAGGAATTTAAACAGAAAAAGCAAATTCTAGGAACAAACTCCTGTACGACACAATGGCAATCATTGTTCTTATGTAAACCTATCCCTGCCCATACTAACAACAAAGAAACAGGAATGCAAAGTGCATATACCCTCACAAAGCAAACAAACTTACACCGGACATGTTCATGTGGCCATCTTGAAAAGTCCTCTTGTTAACTGAATTTTAGTCATCCAATACAGGACCAAAATCAGTAAACTGTGACTTTCTAGAACTGTTTTTTACCACTAATATGGCATAGGAAACAGCCACTGTGAATACTTCATGACCAATCCATTGTGCGAACAAATTTCAGCCAGACTCTTGGAATAACTTCAGACAAAAAATTTTGTAATAATCAGTGTTTCTATACAGATAATTAATGAACAGAACAAAGAACAAAGTCAAATAAATAAACTTATATTAATCCAACTAACAGAAGCCTTGGAAATATCAGTGTGTCCCAGATATTAGGACCCTCTGCACAAAAGCGAAGAAATACAGTAGAGAGGATTCCACCCCCCCGAATATCCTTGAGGTCAGTGCCCTCAAAATGAAAATGCTGTGGCAGAAAATTTTATAAAAATTACTACAGATGACAGGGTACTTCAGTCTCCATGTTCCATAGCTGTTTAATTCCTGGTCTTCCCACTGAGACTGCCAATTACACGCAGCTCTGATAGCAGCTTTTGACACCCGTGATCACTGAGGAAAAAGACTAAGACTAGTACAGTCATACCCCGAGACACACCCATTCGGATTATGAGAATTCAAGTTGAGAAGGAGCTTGATTTAAAACTGCTACCTTGTCTTATGAGGCATTTCCTCAAATTTACAAGGACCGATTTCAATTTCGTGCACCTCAGCGGGACGCGGACGCCCTGCATCAGGAGAAAGGCTGCGGCTCCAGGCAATGGCCGTCCACAGCTGCTGTCTGCCTGGCGTGTCTCTCCGCAGCACCCGGCAGTGGTTTCCTGGAGCCCCCGGCCCAGCCTTTACCTGTGGCTGGTCTGGGTCTCCGCCTCAGCTCTGCAGCAGTGGCGCTCCCCGGCCCAGCCGGCGATCACGGGCTCCTAGGTGCTCCCATGAGTTGTGGCTGCTGGGCGTGCAGCCCATTCCGGCCCCGCCCCTGCCGCTTGCTCCCCACCCGGCTAGGGGGCCACCACTGCCTGCCCTGCGCAGCTGTGCCTCGGGCACCGCTTGCTGCTTGTGGCGTTCCTTTGCATTTAGTGCCTTGGCTGCTGGTGGCGGGGCCTCTCCACCGCACAGCCCCACATGAGCAAGGCATCGCTCCTTGCCAACTGGGGGCCTCCTGTGCCTGCCTAGCTCTCCGTGTGGCCAGCCCCTGACACTGCACCCTCCCCACTTAACCTAAGCTGCGCTCAGGCCGGGCTGCCTCCCATGCCCTGCTCTGCCCTGCCCACCCCCTTGCACCAGCCCCGCTTCTGCAGCAGTGGGCAGCTACTCGGCTTTGCACCCCTCTCCCAGGTGCTCTTCGATTTCAGTTCCCCTGTCTCTGCAGGTAAACAGACATACTGTAGAGTAATTAATGAAGAAAAAATGCCTTGTTAGGTTGTGTTATGATAACTAATGTTAACTAGTGAAGTAATTGTGTTCATTTTAATGGGATTTGGTGTTGTTTTAACATAAATGGGTGTAAATTTTGGGGCTCAGGAACACACAAAATTTTTTCCCATTGAAAATAATGGTAGTTACATTTTCAACTTACAAGAATTTGCCGTAAGAGGAGTTTTTCAGGAACGAATTACCCTCGTAAGGCGGGGGAAGACTGTATCTCATTCCATACAGGCTTTTAAACAATCTGATGTTGAAATAATGTTTTGCCACTGCCTGCCTGTGCTGGATTCTAGACAGATACCTGCACTGAAAAGGTGAGAGGAGCCTGTATGCTATACTAATCCCTAACTTTGGACAAACATTCTAAAATATCTGTGTACCATCACTTGTCTATATCAAGCAGGCATATGCATGCCTCTGCTTACTTCCTGTGTATTCTGATCATACTCACCTTGAACAGATTCTTTCACATTTTCTGTGAGAGAGAGAGAGAGAGAGAGAGAGATTTTTTAACAGTACAATGGTTGTTAGGCTCCAACTCCCAGTGGCCGTTTGGTCATTTAATGGTCCTTTTTCATTCTGAAAATTTCCCCTTGTGCTCTCAGAGGCAAGGATGCAATTTATTTTAGAGTTTTGCCAGAACATTAGTGTATGTATCTTGGCTGCTTAACAATACAGTAAACCCTGAGTTATATGGGGGTTACGTTTCTGCAATTCCCATGTAACTCAAATTTTTGCACAAGTTGGCATTGAGAGCCAGGAAGCAGGCTGTTGCTTGGTTCCCAGCTGCCCCCGGCTTGCAGGACCAGGGAAACTGATGAGCTCACTGGCGCTGGTCAGTTTCCTGGTTGCTTCTCCCTGCCTTCCCCCAGCTGCGTGACTGTCAGCCTGACAGCAGCGCTGCCTGAGGAACTGCAGGGAGAAGGGCTCTTAGCTTTCCTAGCTGCCTGCAGGCTGATAGCCAAAGAGCAGCTTCAAGTTGTGCTTAACTTGCATTAAAGTGAGTTACGTGCAACTTGAAGCCGCCTATTTTGGGGGGTTACTATAAACCATTTGTGCTTTATATTCCTTATATATTGCTCACATTATACTAACTGATATCTAGATGGGGAGTATTTTTACAGCCATTATATATATCTAGATGAGGTTCTCGTATGTCACCCACAGATTCTGGATTCAAGCCCAGCCACTGACCCCTGGGGGAGCTGTTAGAGGAACATCTTCCAAAAGTTTACAATAACTTTTGTGTACAGAGCAGAGGGGCAGTCATCGTATGCCCAGGCAAAAAATGTAGTAAGGGTTCTATTCTCTGCATACAATGACATTTCAGGCTTATAGAAGGTAGGCAGACAACTTAAATGTTACTGAGTCTAGTTTATGAATTCTCTGCTACTTTTCATGTTGAATAGTAACAGAGAGGAAGCAGTGCTAGTCTATACACTATCAAAACAAAAAGCAGTCAAGTAGCACTTAAAGGACTAGCAAAATAGTTTATTAGGTGAGCTTTTGTGGGACAGACCCACTTCTTCAGACCATAGCCAGACCAGAGCAGACTCAATATTGAGTCTGTTCTGGTCTGGCTATGGTCTGAAGAAGTGGGTCTGTCCCACGAAAGCTCACCTAATAAACTATTTTGCTAGTCTTTAAAGTGCTACTCGACTGCTTTTTGTTCTGCTACTTTTGTCTTTAAAACTTTTACAACCAAGAACTACCTACCTACTTTGGTTCTATGTCAATTGATACTTGTCAAATCTCTAGGCATTTGGAAAAATTAGACTACATTTTAGATGAAGTCCTGGTGTCAATGGGAATTTTCTTTTGAGTAGTTTGTGACAAGGTGAGACCGGACAAACTCTAGTATGTGTGGAAAACAGGTATATTAGTCCTAGAATGCTAAAGGCAAATTTCCCTATAAGCTGAAAAGAGGTGTACTCAGGTCAGCTAGGGAGGGCAGAGTCCAGTTAAAAGTTGCCTCTGATCTTCAAAAAAAAGTCTTCTGGAGTGACTGGGGAAGAGGAGATGAGAGACCAGGTGCAGCATGGAGAAAAGGCTGCTCCTTGGTGGAAGGTAGAGGAAGTGAGCAACTTGAGGGTACATCTACATTTCTTAGGAGATCAACCTAGTTAGGATCAATCTTCCTGGCTTCGGTTTCAGGTGCCAAGTGGGGGCACGCAAAATCGAATGCTATGCTCCTCATTCTTGCAAGGAGTAAGAGAGGTTGATGAGGGAGTTTCTCCTGTTGACCTCCCTCAGTGAGGATAGCCAGATAACTCATTCCTAAATAAGTTGATTCCAACCACTCAATTGCCATAGCTGGAACTGCATATCTATGATTGACTTTCAGGTCTAGTGTAGACCTCCACTGAGTGACTGACTGTAGAAGGACAGGCATCCAGAGATCAGCATAACATGGCAATATCTTGCATGTAGCCCTGTCAGGTTTACTTGGATGGCTAAAGTTTGTCAGTAATTGTATGACTTAGCAAGCGAGTCTTCCCTGGCATGCTATAAAACACTTTGGCTGGGTCTACATGGCGCGGCTTTCCCACCAGGTCCATGCTAATGAGTAGACTCAAAATTGCAAATGGCTGCTCATTAGCATGGTCCCGCAGCTCATTAGCATAGCTGCGTGAGATCTCGCTCTCAGCAGAAGAGGGCGCCACCACTGCAGAGGCCGTGTGAATGTGCCCCTGCCAGCAAGAAGCTCCTCTGTCACCAGACCCTTATGCCTCAGACATTTGAGGCATAAGGCACTGGTGACAGAAGAGGGTTTAGCCGGCAGAGGCACATCCACATGGCCACTGCAGTGCTGGCGCCCCCTTCTGCTGATGTCGAACTCTAGCGGGTCTATGGTAATGAGCTGGGGGAGTATGCAAATGGCAAACCATTCGCAATCCTGAGAAGCTCATTTTGCGTAGCTCTGCCAGCAGCGGCACTGGGGAGAGTGCCATGCAGACTTAGCTTTTTTGTTCTTGCAGCGCAGACAAGACCTCTCCCTTTTCAGCTGGTGTTAACTCGTTTCAAGTATTGATGCTTTCCAGGGATAACGCAGTTTGACATTCCATTAGTTTTATGAAGTTTAAACACCAAACACACTCTTAGCATAGAGAGAAGTCATTTTTAGTAAGATAATACACAAGTGAATTGACCTGAATACATGGTCACGTGACCTGGTGTGTGAAGGTCAGAGAAACATCCCTGTGCAATTTCCCTTCCTCTTATAAACAAAACAAAACAAAACACATCTCCCCACCCCCGCTTGCTGGGTCCCTCTCCAGAACACGACCCCCTTGGCTGTCTAAAGTGGGGCCTGTACTTTTTTCATCTGCAAGACGCTGGCAGCAGACAATTGGGACAACTTCTTCAGTTGCAGGAGATAAGTCTTCCTTCTCCAACCCCAAGGGTCTGCTTCTTTCCTCTGCAATACATCAGCTGTCCTGGGTCACTCTCACACCTGGGAATTCACTGATTCCTTCTCTGCAGAGGAGCTAGGAGGACTCCCCATGCCCCGGCCCCCACAGCAGTTTCTGGGTCTTTACTATGTTCCCCTGGAATCTCAGTACCTTATTTTATGGATAAGAGCATTAACAGCCATAGTCATATGCACAATATCATTTCCTATGGACATTTTTATGGTGGCACTATTTAGAAGACCCAAGCCGTGTCTACACGTGCATGCTACTTCGAAGTAGCGGCACTAACTTCGAAATAGAGCCCGTCACAGCTACACGTGTCGGGCGCTATTTCGAAGTTAACTTCGACGTTAGGCGGCGAGACGTCGAAGTCACTATCCTCATCAGGAGATGGGGATAGCGCCCTACTTCGACATTCAACGTCGAAGTAGGGACCGTGTAGTCATTGCGCGTCCCGCAACTTCGAAATAGTGGGGTCCGCCATGGCGGCCATCAGCTGAGGGGTTGAGAGATGCTCTCTCTCCAGCCCCTGCGGGGCTCTATGGTCACCGTGGGCAGCAGCCCTTAGCCCAGGGCTTCTGGCTGCTGCTGCTGCAGCTGGGGATCCATGCTGCAGGCACAGGGTCTGCAACCAGTTGTCGGCTCTCTGGATCTTGTGTTGTTTCGTGCAACTGTGTCTGGGAGGGGCCCTTTAAGGGAGCGGCTTGCTGTTGAGTCCGCCCTGTGACCCTGTCTGCAGCTGTGCCTGGCATCCCTATTTCGATGTGTGCTACTTTGGCGTGTAGACGTTCCCTCGCTGCGCCTATTTCGATGTGGTGCTGCGCAACGTCGAAGTTGAACATCAACGTTGCCAGCCCTGGAGGACGTGTAGACGTTACTCATCGAAATAGCCTATTTCGATGTTGCTACATCGAAATAAGCTATTTCGGTGTAGACATAGCCCCAATGTTGAGTCACAAATGAACTTGAGCCAAAGACACAGGAATGGCATAATCCTCCAGTGCCAGAAGATCTACTTCATGGACAAGTAACATGTCAGTCTTTGGTACCATGCTTTCCCTGATTAGACAGATGCAGGCACCTGTGCTTTTTCATGCTAGGCATTCTTTGCCAGTCACCTTGGTGAGATCAGTAAATTCCACATTTATCTCAGCATGGTCCACCCTTAAAGAGAACCTGCGAAGTCCTGCATTAAGAACAGTTGCGCTAATAAGGGTTGATGGGGTGTGTGGTTAAGTTACATTTAGCTGGAGAAACTAATTCTTCAAGCATTACGTTTTAAGCACCTTCTTGAACCTTTGTTCTTCATGGGATACCTGTGATTTCTAGAAGGGGGATGATGTAGAGAGAGAGGTTGCCTTTGGTATCCTCCTTTTATGGGTAAAACAGCTTTCCTCCTGCCATCCCTCCCTTTACATTCGGTTTGTGCCACTCTGGCTACGTCTACATGTGAAGCCTGCATCGAAATAGATTATTTCGATGTAGCAACATCGAAATAGGCTATTTCGATGAGTAACGTCTACACGTCCTCCAGGGCTGGCAACGTCGATGTTCAACTTCGACGTTGCACAGCACCACATCGAAATAGGCGCTGCGAGGGAACGTCTACACGCCAAAGTAGCACACATCGAAATAAGGGTGCCAGGCACAGCTGCAGACAGGGTCACAGGGCGGACTCAACAGCAAGCCGCTCCCTTAAAGGGCCCCTCCCAGACACAGTTGCACTAAACAACACAAGATCCACAGAGCTGACAACTGGTTGCAGACCCTGTGCCTGCAGCATGGATCCCCAGCTGCCGCAGCAGCAGCCAGAAGCCCTGGGCTAAGGGCTGCTGCCCATGGTGACCATAGAGCCCCGCAGGGGCTGGAGAGAGAGCATCTCTCAACCCCTCAGCTGATGGCCGCCATGGCGGACCCCACTATTTCGAAGTTGCGGGACGCGCAATGACTACACGGTCCCTACTTCGACGTTGAATGTCGAAGTAGGGCGCTATCCCCATCTCCTGATGAGGATAGTGACTTCGACGTCTCGCCGCCTAACGTCGAAGTTAACTTCGAAATAGCGCCCGACGCGTGTAGCCGTGACGGGCGCTATTTCGAAGTTAGTGCCGCTACTTCGAAGTAGCGTGAACGTGTAGACACGGCTTCTGTGTCTTGCACAAATTAAATGCTTGGATCTGCACAAACCAGGATGCCCATTTCTTTTAGAATATTTAAAGGATAATCCCATACTAAATTTCCCTGATCTCCTCGGTACATATGTGTAGGAAATGTTCTTGAGGAAAGAGTTCAAACAGTTATATTCCTGAACCCTCTTTCCCTTTCCCCAATTTCTCATTAGGTCACACATTATATAGGCATATTCATTATGACCCAAGCCAGCATGTTTCCTGAGATTTCTACCTTTACACTTCAGGAATAATTTGGAGCCTTTGTAAAGCATCCTGAATTTTAAAAAGCTATTTCAAAGCCTCATCAACTATAATTTAATTAAATCCATTTAAAGCTTTAACAGAAAGTTTTTCAATCAGTGTGGTGACTTTCTTGTCCTATGGAACATTATGAATCTCACATAGACTTTCAGAAGTGGTAAGGTAGTCTTCAAAACCACCTGTTTTCTTGTGTGTAGGGCAACATGTTTCAGCTGAGTGTTTCTTTGCATAGAACTGATTATTGCCTGAGATTGTCCACCTAAAATTACCACATCTTGATGTTCCTTTTCATTCTCTTCTTGTTCATGGGATATTTGAAGGGTTTCCAGCTGCATTCTCTCTCTTTCTGTCTCCCCAGCTGCTTCTTTCTGGGCTTACCTGTAAATGGGAAGGACCATTTATTCCTGATGCTCAGATAAGTCCCAGTAAACTGCCCGGACCCCTGTGATTTTTTTTTTTTTGATAATACATGAGGAAGTTTCTTAATTTCTCTGTTTTTTTTTTCCCACATGGAATAGGCAGCATTCTGCACATTGTTCTTCTGGAATTTTTTTTTTTTTGCATATGCTTTCTTGCCTGGTTTCTGTTCTTCTTCTCATAACCTGAAATAAGCAAACAGAAAACAAGAAACTGTAATCTTTCCTTGACTGTTCTCTGTTGCCACATTGCAGAATCACTTAAAAGTGTACTCTAGTTTTTGAAGTGTAAATTTTCATTTGAAGTAGCACACTGTACAAATCCAGTTTAGACTACTGCACTATGATATTCTGGGGTTCATTCCAGAACAATGAGGGGATGTGTTGCCTTTTGTGCAAACATGGGTGTCTCACAATGCATTGCTGCGGTAACTCCCAAGATGGGCCCTTCACAAATAGCTAAATAGCCTGCAGTGTCTGTACAGCTACAGCCCTGGTCTCGTCACTCTGATCCCAGCAGCCTGGCAGCAAACGCCAGCCACATTCTTATTTCCAGCAGCTTTGGTAACTACTTGCAAGGTGACTCCAGCACACTCCAGCTACGTCTACACGTGAAGCCTACTTTGAAGTAGCCTATTTCGATGAATAACGTCTACACGTCCTCCAGGGCTGGCAACGTCAATGTTCAACATCGACATTGCACAGCACCACATCGAAATAGGCGCAGCGAGGGAACGTCTACACGCCAAAGTAGCACACATCGAAATAGGGATACCAGGCACAGCTGCAGACAGGGTCACAGGGCGGACTAGCGCTTCCGGGGCAACAGCTAGCCGCTCCCTTAAAAGGCCCCTCCCAGACACACTCAGCCTGCACAGCACGCGGTCTGAGGAGCCATAGGCACGCACACCTCGGGCGACGCAGTCATGGACCCCCAGCAGCAGCAGCAGCAGCAGCAGCAGCAGCAGCAGCAGCAGCCAGAGGTCCACCCAGCCCTCCCTGCAGGAGCAGGGCTTGCCCTGATCTATGCCATGCAGGAGGCAGCTGAGCACCTCCTTGCTACACCGGAGGAGGAGCGGCCCCCAGGGGAGCAGGGCTCAACCCCCAACCCAGCAGCACCCCGCCCCCCGCCCCGCCTCACACTTCTCCACCTGTGGAGCTACCCCACCAGCACTGACTAGTGGGAGCGGCTGGTACTTGAGGAGTGGGACGATGACCGCTGGCTCAGGAACTTCAGGATAATCCGGCAGACATTTATGGAGCTGTGCCAGTGGCTCACCCCCGCACTCAGGCACCAGGACACTGCCATGCGGCGTGCCCTCCCAATGGAGAAACGGGTCGGCATTGCTGTCTGGAAGCTGGCCACTCCAGACAGCTACTGATCCGTGGGCCAGCAGTTTGGTGTCGGCAAGGCCACCGTCGGGGCTGTCCTTATGGAGGTAAGAGAACCCATGGGGCGGGGGGGCAGGGGGGCCGTGGCAGGGCAGGGGGGCCCTTGCAGGGCAGGGCAGGGGAGGGCAGGGCAGGGCAGGGGAGGGGAGGGCAGGGGGGCCCTGGCAGGGCAGGGGAGGGGAGGGGAGGGGAGGGCAGGGGAGGGCAGGGCAGGGCAGGGCGGCCCTGGCAGGGCAGGGGAGGGGAGGGGATGGCAGGGCCACGCACACCCTGCACACCCCTCATTGGTGCTCTCCCATGTGCTTTCCCTGCAGGTTGTGCGTGCCATCAACGCCATGCTCCTCCACAGGCTCGTGAGGCTGGGGGACCCAGATGCCACCATCGCGGCCTTTGCCACCCTGGGCTTCCCCAACTGCTTCGGGGCTCTGGATGGGACTCACATCCCCATCCGCGCCCCGCAACACAGTGGAGGACGGTACATCAACCGGAAGGGCTACCACTCAGTGGTCCTCCAGGCCTTGGTGGACAGCCGGGGCCATTTCCAGGACGTTTATGTGGGCTGGCCTGGCAGCACCCATGACGCCCGGGTTTTCCGGAACTCGGGCCTGTGCCGCCGGCTGGAGGTGGGGACCTACATCCCACCAGCAGGAGAGCCCTGTAGGGGACACCACCATGCCCCTCTGCGTCATCGCAGATGCGGCATACCCCCTCCGGCCCTGGCTCATGCACCCGTACATGGGCCATCTCTCTGCCAGCCAGGAGCGCTTCAACCAGCGCCTGAACCACGCGCGCCAGGTGGTGGAGCGCTTATTTGGCCGCTTCAAAGGGCGCTGGAGATGTCTCCTGACCCGCCTGGATGCGGGGCCCCAGCAACATCCCCCAGATTGTGGGTGCCTGCTGCGCCCTACACAATTTGGTGGAGAGCAAGGGGGAGGCCTTTTTTCAGGGCTGGGCTGTGGAAGCCGGCAGGGGCGACTTGCATCCACCCACTGCCCCCAGTCGCCAGGTGGACCCCGAAGGGACCCGGGTCCGGGAGGCCCTGCGGGCCCACTTCGAGGAGGCCACGGGGTGAACTCTGCCAGGCCCCCCACTGCGCCCCGCCCCTTCCTCCACAACACTCCCTGCCCCTATGCCCACACCACGGAGCACCCAACAGCACACCCACCCCCCACTTCTCCTGGACAAATAAAAGCACGCACTCGTTGGTAAAATGAAACTGGTTTTCTTTTTTTCAACTGGTTTTTGAACTAATAATGACCAAACTATGTACAAGACCTACTAACTAAAGCATAACATAAGTGAATAATAAAAAAGTTTCCATATATTTACATGTAACAAAAAACAGAAAACCAGGGATTGCAAGGACGGGGAGAACTATTTTCATGGGTTGGGGGGACTGGGCAAACGGGCGGCACAAAAACATAAGTCCAACTACATACAAGGGGGGGTGGCCGGGAGCCCCGCCTCGGCTGCAGCCCTGTCCGGGGCTGGCTGGGGGCCAGGCGGACCGGAAGATATGTCCGGCGAGTCTCAGCTGGCCCCAGGTGTCCCTTGGTGGTCCGGCCTTCGGTGGTGGGTGGCGGGGCGACAGCGGACGGTGCGGCGACGAGCGGAGCAGCGGGTGGTGCGGCGGGTGGAGTGGGCAGGGCGGGCACTGCAGCGGCCGGCGCGGCACGGGGGGCCAGGTAGTCCACAAGACGGTTGAATGTCTCCATGTAGGCCCCCCATGCCTCTTGGTGCCAGGCCAGTGCCCGCTCCTGCAGGTGGAGGTGGCGTTGCTCCACCCGCAGACACTGCTCCGCAACCTGCAGCTGCCGGGGATGGATGGCCAGCAGCTGGGGGTCCGTCGCCGCTGTGTGGTGTTGCGGGGTCTGCAGTCTTGCCCGCCGTGGGGCCGGTCGGTCCTCCGCCGAGGGGCTGGCCTGGAGCGATGGCCCCAGAGGGGATTCCAGGACCACTGAAGCCTCGCCGGCGCTCTCCGGTCCTTCCGATGGTGCAGCTGCGGAACACAGGAGGGGGGGAAGAAGAGTGGAGACGGCCGTTAGTGTGGGCCCCGAGCCATGGCCCTTGTCCCCCCACCCCTGTGCTGCAGGTTCCCCATCCCCGTCCACAGGAAATGCTGCTGTGATGGGGTTCACGGGTCCCCCTGCACTGCACCCCGTCCCCTGGCGGGAGTGATTCTCACTTCACTCAGCAGGGTCTGACAGGAGAGGTTTCTTAGGCCACAGATGCCCAGTTTCTCCCAGGAGTGACAGTACAGCAGTCAGAGACAGTCCTTCCAACCCGTCCTGGGGAGAAGACCCCAAGGGGTGCCCCTCTGGGGTGTAGCTTTCCCCCTCCTCAGGCTGGCTGCCTTCCAGCTCTCCCTTCCCCTAGCCTCTACCAGAGGCCCTCCCCGATTCAAAGCCAGATCGGCTCCTCCCCCCTCTTTGTTCAGGGCAGGGGTGTCACCTGCCAGTTGTAGCCCCAGGATCATCCTTTGCCCCTGGGAACTATTCAGCTTGCTGCTCATATCTAGCCTGAGTCTCGCATTTGCACTCCCCCTACTCCATCACATGCTGCTGCGGCGGCTGCTGCTGCTGCGGGGTGTCCCACCCCCTCCTCCCGGGGGACCCTAGAGGTTCCGCTCCCCCCTGCCCCGGGGATGGGGCATGGCACTGTCGTGCTGGGGGGGGGCAGGGGCTGATGCCCTCCTGTGAGGGACATTGCACTGCTGTCCTTGGGGCCATGGCCATCTGGGCATGTGGAGGGCCCTGGCCACACATCTATTACCCCCACCCCTCAACCCCGGGGGTGTACACCGGGGGGGTACATACCTGTAGGTCCACTCCCACGGTCCGGGGACACCCGGGGGGCGGACGCCTGGCTGCTGCTCCGGGAGGGGAGGATGATGTGCAGCCCCGTCTCAGCGGAGGAGGAGTCCCCCTCCTCCTCCTCCTCCTCCTGCTGCTGCGGTGCCCCGGGGGTGGGCTCCAGGGGGGGCCGCAGGGTGCAGGGCTTACCTCCGGGGCGGACTCCGGCTCCGGGGCCTGCTGGGGCTCCTCAGCAGAGGTGTCAAGAGTGGCCAGAGGGGAGGAGGTGTGCCGGGGGCCCAGGATGTCCCTGAGCTCCCTGTAAAAGGAGCAAGTGACAGGGGTGGCCCCAGATCGTCCGGCCGCATCCCGGGCCCGGGCGTAACCCTGCCGCAGCTCCTTCACTTTAGTGCGGACATGGTCCAGAGTGCGGGCAGGGTGACGCTGGGCGGCCAGGCCCTCAGCCAGCTGAGCGAACGCATCTGCATTCCACCTCTTGCTCCCCATTACCTGGAGCACCTCCTCCTCACTCCAGAGCCCCAGCAGGTCCCGAAGCTCGGCCTCTGTCCAGGAGGGGCCCCGCTGCCGCTTGCTGCCCTGGCTGCCCTGGCTCCCCTTGAGGGGGGTCCCCTGGGGGCGCTGGGGGGGCTGCCATGTGGCCATGAGGTTGCTTGGGGTTTGTTGGGGCTGCTCAAGAGCGTGCAGGCTGGCTGCGTGTCTGGGCTGCCGCCTGCATGCTCTCTCAGCTTCCTGCACAGAAAGGGAGGGGGAGGGGACCTTTAAGGGGCCTCTCCGTGCGGCCACCATTGAGCTGAGGGGCTGGAGAGAGCGTCTCTCAAACCCCCAGCTGATGGCCGCCATGGAGGACCCCGCAATTTTGATGTTGCGGGATGCGCAACGACTACACGGTCCCTACTTCGACGTTGAACGTTGAAGTAGGGCGCTATTCCCATCCCCTCATGGGGTTAGCGGCTTCGACGTCTCACCGCCTAAAGTCAATGTTAACATTGAAATAGCGCCCAACATGTGTAGCCGTGACGGGTGCTATTTCGAAGTTAGTGCCGCTACTTCGAAGTAGCGTGCACCTGTAGACACGGCTTCCCAGTCCTAGAGTTTGCTCCCAAAACAAGTTTTTCACTGTCCGGTCCTCTCCTGGACAGTTCAGATATACTAGCTCCATTGCCACTCTAAGGGGCTCAACATACAGGACATTGTTATCTTAAATGAAGTTTCCCAAACAATTTACAACACTGAATTAGTTTAATTAAAGAATAAAACTGGTGTATTTTACTACAAAAAGAGAGATATTAAGTGAGTGCAAAGAAAGAGGATAAAAGTTAGCAATGGTTCCAACAAAAACATAGAACACTTTCTAAACTAGATGGGGGTCAAGGTTAAGTTTTTACCATGTGTTTTCAGTACAGGGCTGACCAAATTTTCAGGTTGTCAAAGTCTGGGGACTATTTCTTTTCTCCTCCTTGGAAAAAAGAGAGATAAAGAGAGAGAACTTGGTGCATGTTTGTCTCTGACTTGTAATGTTAAATCACCCTTTGAGATATATTTTCCTGACAGCAACCCATAGATAAATTTGTTTCCAGCTGAGCGCAGGGAGACATGGAGTGTGGTGCAGGAGAGGTTTGCTAAAATGCACATGTTTATTCCTCACTCCTTTCTTCGACAACAAAATGGCCACTTGACAGGTAGAACCCATGAGCTTTGATTATGCTCGGCTGCGGTGTCAACTTACTCACCATCTCTGAGAAATTGATTTTCCACTTCCCAGATATGTCTGGTAAACAAATTTCAAACATGATTTCACTGGCTGTGCCATCTTCAGGAAGCTTATCTTCCGGAAGAGAGCGTCCACATAGAAAGCGGCATTCGAAAGAGCCGCCCAGTGTTCTGGAAGATCGTGTCCACATATGCACAGGCACTCCTCTGGAAGAACAGGGCAGCAAATGCCTCATGCAAGGTCTCAAGGCTGGAGAGCACTTCCAGGGCACCAGCCACGCAGCCTGTTAAAGGCCCACCCAACAGCCCATCCCTGCACTAACTGCTGAGGCCCGTTGTGCTGCTCCCAGCATAGCACGCTATCCCACTGCTCTTGCAACAGCCCATGTGCCAGCCATGGATCCCAAGGTCCTGCAGCAGCACATGCTCGCCTTGACAAGGGTTCTGGGGAGCCTCCTGGCCACCCTTCTCAGCTGGCTGCATGAACGCAGCATGAGCACTGGGGGGCCAACCTACCCCTGCTCCGGCTGGGCCCCCAACTGTTATGCGTAAACGAAGCACCCAAGATCTTTTATAGGGGAAAAGGCAGTACGCTGTATTTATTGAGAATATAACAGTAGCATATGCTTCAGTCACACACACACACACATACACACCAAGTACAATAGTGGGGATCACTCAACCTGGAGAGCTCACTCCATCCAAGTCTTTAACTGCTAGGACAAATTGTCCCTTCGCAGCGCTCTCAGAAATCTCTCTCCCTCTCTCTCTCTCTCTCTCTCACACACACACACACGAGTCCTGCCAAATGATGTTATAGGTACCAATCCAGAGCCTGGATCAATCTAGTGGTCAGCTAGACTGGTTGCAGAGGAGGAGCAGGGCCTTGTCGGTCACGATCCGATGCACTCCTGGAGTTGGTGGCAAGACGAACCCAAAGTCCCATGGCAAAGCACCCTGCTTTTATAATCCTTTCCTCATTGAGGTTTGCTGTGTCAGTCTGTGACTGGTGTGTTATTTTTCCGATACCAGTTGTTCTCAAAACATTTCCGAAAGGCTCATCCTGTAATCCATTGTCCTTAGGGGTGTCTGCTCCATGCTCTAGAGTCTTCAATCTGGCAACCCGATCACTTCTTGACCGGTGTATGAATTGATGGTCCTTCTCTGACGCCATGGAGTTGGTCTTCACCTATGCTTCGCCCCACCTATCTTGACCATCTGGCTCTGGGTATAACCTTCACACCTTCATCTCCTCACAGACATACCACTTTCACACATAAACAATTCTTGCAAGGACTCTCACAGAAAAGCAGAGTAAAAGGCATTGTAAATCAAACAATTAAGGCCTCAGCCTTCAATATCATCCTGTAATCTCATTAACATAGACACCATACCAAATTGTCTCTCGCTTTCTTACTAAATTCACTAAACTCTAAAACAGGAGGCATATATTCAATTAAAGAGCTTAATCAATAAAATCAATAAAGTGTTACATATGTTAATATGTTACCTTGCACTGATACCTTGTTAAGCTTAAAATTCAAAGTTTAAAACAGACTAAAAGAGAATAAACTTTCAACCCCAACACAACAGCCTGTCCACCACGCGTGGACCCACGCTGCCAGCAGCAACTTTTGGGACCGGGTGGTTATGGCACAGTTGGATGATGAACAGTGACAGTGAGACCTGTGCATGTTAAAGGGCACATTCCACGAGATCTGCACCTGGCTGGCCCCCCTACTTCACTGCCAGGACACGGGGATGCAGCCAACCCTCCCAGTGGAGAAGTGTCTAGCCATCGCCATCTGGAAGTTGGCCAGCCCGGATAGCCACTGCTCCATGGAGCAGCAATTCGGGATGGGCAAGTCCACTGTGCGGGCCATCGTACTTGAAGTAAGCCACACACTGGGCCCCAGCATGGCTTGGGAATCGGGGAGGGGGTTGTCGGGCAATGGGGACCCTGGGAACCCAGGAGTGGGTCTGCACACAGGGGTCGGGGGCCTGCCACTGGGGATTCCACTATCCTACCCACACAGCCCATGCTTCCTGCTCCAGGGTTTCTGGGTCCTTTCAGCTTTAACTGATGCTGGAGGCAGGCACCATAGAGGCCCTGGGAGCTTGCTAGATTGTCTCCCAGCTCTGGCGGGGAGCCGCCATGGCAGACCGCTTCTTCTGGAAAAAGCAGTCCATGAGTGTCCGCACGTGCTTTCTTTTGGAAGAATCTTCTGGAAGAAGGCATTATTCCCCTTACAGAACTGGAGTTTGGGATCCAGAAGAAGTGGTGTGTTCTTCCGTATCCCTTCCAGAAGAGCACCATACATGTGTGGATCCCCAGATCTTCTGGAAGAAGCCTGTCATGTGAAGACACAGCCACTTGAGGATGACCTGTTCTGTTCACTCCCTCTGGGGTATCTCTAGCATTGGCCACTGTTGGAAGAAAGAATACTGGGTTAGATGGACCTTTGGTCTGACCCAGTATGGCTGTTCTTATGTTCCTATAATGTTGCTACATACATCTCACTATCATACACTCAATCAGCAATTGTTCATTTTCAAATGGTACCTTACAAGGCATATTTTGTCCTGATATTATTACAGCCATACCTACAGAGATGTATGATGCTTTTCATTATGAATGTTTCTGTTTGGCTGAAGAGTGGTGCTTGGGGCTACCCTGAAGTTCACCTTGCAAATACTGAAAAATGAAACTTGAATAGGGAATAAAACTCTGTGGAGAGGGATTGATTTGCTGAACGCCTGCAGAAGGGGGAGAACATTAAGCCAGGCCAGGTGAATGAGCTGCCTTTGCCCACAATCTATCATTTTCACACCATCTTGTTTCCTGTGTTCATTGTAACCCAAGATGAATCCACAAGATGTTTTCAAATGGAAGAAACTTGATATCAGACAAATAGCTCAGCCATTTGAATATGAGGTGATGTTAAGCTTAGGCCTTATATTTAAAGGGATAGGACACCTTACTAGCACTGTGACTTTTGTCAGATACTCATAGATCTGTATGTGATTTTTTTAAGGTGGTTTAATCATGTGAACAGAAAATAAACCCCAACAAGTATAAAAGACCCCTTTGGGAATATGGAAATGATTCTTAGAGGGGCCAGAACAGGAGGTTAGGTTGGATGGGCAGAAGAGATTGGAAAGTGCTAATACTACTACCAATAATAATTGGAAAGAGCCAGTAACGTGAGGGCAAGTTCTGCTTTTAACTGAGGCTAGGTCAGACAGATTTTCTCTGCCCCAACAGTGACACCTTGCCACCTAGCCTTGCATACCATTTCACTACTTTGCCTCTTCCGGATTTAAAAACACCTTCTCCTATCAATACACTTTTTACTTCATTGGGCTCACTTTTCTGAATGGAGACACTGTGTAAGTCATACCTTGATATGAGCTTTTTGCAAACTTTTTATTTCCAGCAGGGTTAGAACGGCAGCTAAAGCACTGCCATTTTTTGCAGGGAGAGGGTAACTGGGGACGGGGGTTGTGTGCCTGGATACAGCTGTCTGTGGTGAAAAATAGCAGGATATTTTGGTCAGCGTGTATGAGATCTTGATTTATCCAGCTTAAAAGAAAATGTGGTTTAAATTTAATTTCAGGCTCTTTTCTTAGCCTTATATATATAATTGAAAATCATGTTTCTGTAGAAGACTAACCAAAATGATTGAGTGGTGCTAACACTGGACCAACGTAGCCCTGCTAAGAACTAATGTTAATGAGTGCTGGCCTTGGTTATCCTACTGCTGGATTTAGTTTACTGGGTTCAGAGATGAATATTGATATTGTGGCAGTGCTGAAAGACCCCAGTTAGGATTCAGTACTCATTTGTTCTGAGTATTCAGATTATGTTCCTGAAGCATGAATCAGTTTAGTTCTATGTGGCAGAAAAAGGCTGGGTAGCAACACCACTAGCTTTCTCCTCAGTTGCCCATTGCTGTGTCTCAGCCTTGGCCTGATGGGATCACCATGCTGTACAGGAATTGTGTGGAAGCCCCTTAAGGAGTTTATCAGCCCTCTTGTGGCCTGTTTCAAACAGAGACAGTAAGTCAGCAAGAGTCTGCCAAAAGAACAGTTTACATGCATATCTAGGCCTTGTGTGTTGTACATAGTAAACACACTTATTTGAACCCTGCCGGGCCCATGTGGTTAAATTGTATGTTATATAGGCTACGTCTACACTAGACAAAAACTTGGAAATGGCCATACAAATGGCCATTTTGAAGTCTACTAATGAAACACTGAAATACATATTCAGCGCCTCATTAGAATGCGGGAGGCCACGGCACTCCGAAATTGATTTGGCTCGCTGCCACATGGCTCATCCAGACAGGGCTCCTTTTCGAAAGGACCCCAGGAACTTTGAAATCCCCTTATTCCTATCTGTTCAATTTCGAAGTGCCGCGGCCACCCGCATTCTAATGAGGTGATGAATACGTATTTCAGTGCTTCATTAGTAAACTTCAAAATGGCCATTTGCATGGCCATTTCAAAGTTTTTGGCGAGTGTGGACATGCCCATAAAAGGCAAAAGACACAACAATGACCTGTAGGGGTGGTTAGGTAGTTCCTTGTCTACCTCATTTCTAGCCTTGACCTCTCACTGTTGAGTCTATCAATAACAGCGCCAAGTGGCGGTGTTCACTAAAATTACATCATCAACCAATCTTGTGCACACAACCAAATAGCTATAGCTTTTCCTCATTTTAAACTGGCTGGCGTCTGAGCTATGGAAAGAGGCAGGGAAGTATAAAATCCTTCTCTTATTTTGCCACTAATTTTTGAGCCACTCTAGTTGCTTTATTGTTACTGAATCCACATTTTAGCTGTAATCTCACAGCTGCACCAGTGCTCTACTTGGCTCACCCAAATGAGAAGTGATGCAGAGGTGGCTGTGTGCTATTTTTATGCTGCTTCATATTCCCGGGCTGTTTAGAGCCAAGGAGATGAGATGGGAAGAGACTGTACAGGCTGAACCTCTCTGGTCTGGCACCCTTGGAACCTGACTGGTGCCAAACCAGAGAATTTGCTGGAAGATAGGAGGTCAATATTGTCTAGTAGCATTACTAATGTGTCCACTGCTTACTTGGTTCTTACAAGACATTCAGGGGTAAATTACAGCTAAACAGCAGCACAGAACACTGAGAGCCAGGGCTGGTGGCTGGAAACAAACTATGGCACTGCAGGAAACTTGGCCACACCTAGGATAACTGGACATCTGGCTAACTAAAATCATGCCGTAGCAGCTATGCTGCCAGACGAGTGAGGTTCAACCTGTAGCTGTTCACTCTGGCTTTCTGCAACATAAGGAACCCCTACACTGCCATGATTCCCAGCTGCTTGATTAGAGTTGCTTCACATCCCTTCTGCATCCCCCATTGAAATGCAAAGGGGTCATAGCATGGGACAGAATACCGCCCAGTGTAATTAGTAGCTGTCTCTTTTGGTGATTGTCATGCTGCATGTTTATCAGAATAATGCTTCCTTACTATGCTTTCGCCTTTACTAATAACAATACAGCCTGCAAATAATAAACGTGTGTTGCATTTTCTCCCCGTTTCTTCCTTTCTGTTCCAGCTGTTGTGCTTTATGCATACCTCACTTACTGTTAGCTGGCATCAAAGCACCTTTCTTTCAAGGAGACATTGGCACTTCCTTTGAGACCCATTATAAATGCTATTTCAGATAAATTGCTGTCAGTGTGATACATCTGGCAGACTCTCTCCAAAAGCCAAATGCATCATTGCCGTAGCACATTTGACCTCCACGAGTCAATTTATTCCAGCACCCAGCTATAGTGAAAAAGAATTCTAAAGGGACCCTTGTCCTCAGGGTAACTGCAAGTCTCTTAAGTAGTTATGCTAGGATAAAGTATCCCATAACAATATTACTCTGAGCTGCCTGGACACTTTTCCTTATAATCTAATATCTCTCCTATTTGATGTATGGTGTCATAAAGATTTTCTCAGCCTGCATTTGAGATGGGTGTGTTACTGCAAAGCCATAGGTTACTTATGTTACGGTGGCTTAATGGTCATTTGGGCGGCTGGAGGGTGTTTTTTTTTTTTTTTTTGGTTAAGAGTGTTTTAAATTGGGATGGAGAAGATGACTAGGCCAATGAACTGCTCCACTGATGAACTTTAAAATTTTATAGCACAATATGAGGAATAATAGGCAACTTGCACAATGGTGTTGTCCTTATTATGCAGATGGAAAATTAAGGCAGAAATGAGTGACTTGACCTAGGCCAGGAACATTAGAGACGGTCTCATGGACATCATAAAGCCCTTTGTTCTTGGTTCTATGCACAGTCCGCAACCTATTATAGCAATAATATATTGTGTTTATTTAGAGGTTTTAATTGGTGCATACAAAGCACTTTATCAAGGAGTTAAACATCATTATTCTCATTCTACTGATGGAAGAACTGAGGTGTAGAGAGGTAACGTGACTTGCCAAAGGCCACCCAGTACTTAAGGAATAGAATCAGAAACTGAGGTTCTTCTGTAACTTTCTAAATCCCCAAAAGCACATGCATGTGAGCTTTTTTGGGTGCCAAATACCACCTAAAATGGCAGAAGACTAACCTCTTTTCTGCTATCTTGGGCTGAATCCATACTGGACTTAGACAAATGGATCCTTAGGGTTTTGGAATTAACCCCATAATTCCCCAGGGTGTTGGGACTGATCTAGTAATTTCTAATTCAGATGTCTTTGTGTGTCTATCTTCAGCATGTTGTAGTATACTAATTAGCTGGACCAATGTTTTATGTGTATCTAATTGAATGATGAGAAAATTTTACCTTCAGTATAACACTTCAACAAAACTCCATCGATTAAGTCAATGTAAACCTGGTGACGTTATCCTTTTTTTTTCAGTTCCAACAACACCTATAAGCAGTATTTCTGAAATCAGCATTTAAATAACTTTTCAAAACCACTAAATATTTCCATCATGTAATTTTAACATTCGTACGAGAACCAGTAATACTATCATAAGAAAGTGTAATAAGTAGTATGTTGATAAACTCCCAATTAACCAGTTAAATTCTTCGACCTCGTCATGTATTTACTATAACTCAGCAAAATGAGGGGTTCAAAATAAGGGTACAGTTTGGAGGTAAATATTAATCTTGGATGAGAACTTATTCTGGAAACTTCCATGTATCCTAACAAGAACAATCCTAGCAATACATAACGAGACCACTCTGTGGTTACTCATGATGATCTGTGAGTGCAGAGATGTCAGTGGCCATAGTTAAAATGAAAGTTACAAGTAGTATTTTTTCACTGGATTTTTGGCTAATTAATTCTCAATGTATATAAATCTGTGAGTGTGTGTGTCTGTGTGTATGTTGCTCAAATTGTTAGTACCCGTAGGTCCCCTGGTTACAAGGCTACTATGTTGACACAAATCCTTTTTTAATGAATTTGTTGCATCAATGCTGTGGTGTGCCAATGCCCCAGAAGGATGAAAAATGAGGTGCCACAATCTTACAGGTATGCATATCTATTAGCTACAGAACCTGATCCTGTGCAATCCTTTGTTCTCAGATGTTACTTGAGTTATGCGCTTAAGTCCATTGGATTTAGTGGGTCTACTTATGGGAGTAATGTTACTCATGTCTGCAAGTGTTCGCAGCATCAAGCCTTTTGTTCTGTCATTGTTTCCCCAGTCGAAGAGAAGTCAGATTTTTGTTCATATTGGATTATTGTTGCCAGTGTCCCCTGTAAGCTGGGTGCTTGTGTAACCACTCAAGAGATTTAAATGTTGCCCAACTGATAGCAGAGTGCCCACAGCTAGGTTTTCTTTCTACTAGTGGTGCACATTCACACGTGCCTTGGTGCACATAGAAAAGGTTTATTTTGCACATGGGTGGACAAGATGAGAGGGAACATTGATTTGTCACTGTAACTTTCTTTGGCAGAGTCATACTGTGATCCCCTGACTCATAGCAATGATCTCTGATGTGTTTCTGGCTGCGTGAGAAAGTGCTCATCCATGTGAGTAAGACTTTACAATCCAGTTGACTGTTTTTAAGGCTGTTCTATCATCTCTTTTTTCTTTTAGCTCCTGGGAATTTTCCAATTCTTTCTCGCTCCCCTATCATCCTTTTACTGATTGTGTTTGAAGGGATTTTTTTTGGCTTTTTTGTTGTTGTTGTTTTTATTTTTGTCCCACAGTAGTAGGGTTCATGTGGAATCTCTTTGTGTCTCCAACTTTTATCTGTAATATTTCCTGGCCTCATATTTTCTATTGATCAGATCCATTGGTGATTAGATACTCATCAGATGTGACTTTGAAGCTTTTGACACACTGCATTTTCTGTTGCCTGGACTTCAAAGAGTTATTTCTTCCTGCAGACCTGCCGCTGACCTTTTATGCAAGCATTTGTCACTCACACTTTACTCTCGCTTGATAAAAAGTTACAAGGATCTGGATTCTTGTAGTGAGAAAAAAGCACATGAACAAGCATCAAAATCACTTCATCATTCTGTAGCATCTCCGGCTTCTTCCAAAGCGTTTTCACTTGAAACAATACGAGTAAGCAGATGTGTATGTTGTGAAGTCTTTTTAAACCCCTCTGGGAGGTGTCCTTTCCCCTAACAGTAGAGCAAGGGGCACTTAGTGGAACAGAATGGTAGCCAATTCACAAGTGGTACCTTTAACTCAATCACTGCGCAACTCCTTGTTGTGAGATATCCCTGAGGGCAAAAGTTTAGCAGGGTTCTGCAAGAGATTAGATGTTTTTATGGATAAGAGTATCCTGAGTTCTAATTACAACAATTAAAAATAAACAGAGGTTGGAAGGGTATTTCAAACTTCGTGCTTCAGGGCCTCAAGCAACCTCTGACTACTGACAATTAAGAGGGGATTTTCTCTGGGAATGAGTTTGACCATAAGTGTCCACCAATGTAGAGATTCCTCCTTTGAAACTTCCATTGCAAACAACTGTCAGGTGCGCATTATTGGACTAGTCTGATCTGGTCTTGAAAGTCCTATGCCCTTAAATCTTGGTAACAGTTAATGCTGCAAAATTTTACCATTTTTGCACATTTGCTTTTAATTCTGAAATTTCTATTTATGATAATGATAAAGAAGCAGCTAAGATGAAGGAAACATATTAGTCTTTCAGAGATTATTTAAGTGGTCGTGCTTCATCCAGAGAATTAAAACTGTGCATCTAAATCCTAAAGGGTATGTGAAATCACTGGCAAACACATAGAAAATTGACTTTTACAATGATAAAAGCAAAAAGTCCTATAATGTCGCAAAGTCCCTTGATGTGACTGATGAATCCATCTGAAAAAAGAGCTGAAAATTGATTTCCAAAAGCATAATGTGCTTTTTCCCCATTTTTGCTTCAATAAATGATACATTTGAAATATTTCCTTTGAGTTTCATAGCAAATCAACAAAGTAACGATTTTTTTAATGTCTCTGAGTAAAGTAACTTCTAAATTATTTCAAATGCATTGGAAAGATGAATAGCAATGGTTTTCCAAATGCAAAAGCCAACATGGAAGTTGTTAAATGCCAAATAAAACATTGACTCTCCATAATCATAAGATGCATAAGACAGGAAATTCTTCTGTATTGTTGACAATATAGATGCTTACATTGAATGTGAGAGCTGGTCACTTTCTTTGCAATGAACAATTTATTAAATGGAGTTAGCCCTCTTTCCTGTTTGCAAACTATCTACAAACAGATGAGGCAATCCCTGACATTATTAAGCAAACAGTTCAATACACAATTCCATGTAATGAACAACTTGCAGCCTAAGGATTTTCTACTAATCAAGCACTGATTGTTCTTTTCAACTGGTTACCTAAGTCACATGATGACATCCATTCCATGATTAGACGACAACCTATTTAAACAGAAGAATAGTGAATGTTGAGTAGCAAACAACAAACTCTCGTTTGTGCACAAATATCATTGCAAGTGAAAACAAGTTTTTATGTGGATAAGGCAACTTTTGCAAACATTCAGAAAAAGAGAAACCCCTTCCTAATGTTTGCAGAAAATGGACAAAAAGAAACATGAATACAATTACAAGATAGATTTCAGGAAAATATTCAATAGCTCTTCTTCTTATTCAACCAGCACTATTTAGAAACCAGGCCTACTCCTTAGCAATGTTGCTTATGCAGGCACTATAGGATTAGATTCTTTGTAGGCAGATAGTATAGAAACTCTATATGGAACTGGCAACAGCCAAGTGTCTTTGAACATGATATCTAGTTTCCCATATATAGCATACATGTTTTGCTTTCTAGACTTGTCTACACTTGTGGGTTTTGTTTTGTTTTGCTTTTTGGATGAGTGTGTAGAAACACCCTTTTTCCTGAAAAAACACCCCAAAATAAAAGTGGAACGTGCTCACTGCCATGAGTGTAATGTCGAAATAAGAGAACTTTTCCCTCGAAATAATATCTGCAGTTCCGTGAATGACTTTTGTTGGACCCCTCCCTCTTTCAAGCTCAAAAATGAATGTGTGACTAAAGCACAGCTATTATCGTATATGCGAAAACTCCTTTTGCAATCTGCGGCTGTGAAATGTGGCTTTAGACGAGAACGCTCTGTTTCATAATGCTGTGTGAATGCGATTTTTCAACTTTATTTATTTTGACTTTTGGAACGTTGAAAAAAACATTTGTCACAATAAACAAAAAACAAAAAAGCCCAAAACGTGCAGTGTAGACACAGCCTCCGTTAATGCAACAATCTACTATAAGTAATTTTTTACTCTTCAACGTGCTACATTTCTGCTGTTTGGCTTTATTGCCGTACGGACTAATAAGGTTAACTCTCTGTTACTGTATATTTACAAACAGCTGTCTTTTCTAGAACACTCTTGCAGCCACTGCTAACTCAGTAAGGGTGCCTCTCTACCCTGGAGGCAGCCTGCAATCTGCAGTGGTGGGAGTTCAGCAGTACAAAGCTGTGCAGTGTTCAAAGGAGGCAGATTTTATTGCTAACTCCTCAGCAGAACAATGTTATTCCCATTGTCCATCAGGTAGCACACATCCATTGGGGCAGGAGGAAATATTTGCCTATAGCATTGGGTAACTCGTAGAACCTTTGGAAGTAAGGATCAGTGTGGTATGTGGTGGCACTCAGGATATTCTGAGTGTATAATGATGGACTGAAAGCTGCATGAGAACAGGCTCTTTTTGAAGATACACAGCACAGGCACTCTTACACTTTGCACATGTACCAGCTTATAGAACCTTAACAATAGTTAAAATGATTTAGTCGAACCAGGACTTGTCTGCATGTAGCCCTAGGTGACAGAATAGGAAGACAGTCTGTCATGTGGTTTGTGGACACCTCAGGTTCTACAGCCCTGAAAACTGTAAGTGAAAATGATCCTTATTTTAAGCATTTTAGAATGCTAAGAAGTTGTTGCTCATTCTCATATGTGAAAATGGGCAAAGGTTTTGGGGGCAGGGATCTGTAGGTAATCTACGCTGATGCATTCATTCCTCTTATTTTTCATTTGTCATTTTGTAAGTCAGCCAGGATTTGTCCTGGGACCTCTGCTGTAAACCAGACCCCTACTGATGTGCTGTGGTTTAGGCTGTGATGTTCAGTGTAGCCTATGGGAGTTAGGCACCCAATTCCCGTAAAAATCATTGGGCCCCTCGGTCTCTTAGAGTCCTTTGAAAATTCAAGCCCAGAATATGCCCAGAGAGTTAGTACATAGCCAACTGTAGCTAAGAGGCAGGACAGAGTTAGAGTAGTAGTCTGGCATGTGGGATACATGGGTTCAGTTCCCTGCTTTACTACAGATTCGGTGGCTGTGTCTATACTAGCAAGTGTTGTTGACAAAAGGGGCCTTCTGTTGGCATAACACGGGGAGCATCTACACACATAAAGCCTTCTGTCTACAGAGTCTTGACAGAACTCTGCATTTGCCTTGATAGTGTTACCCCTTGGAAACCAGAGGCATAACACTCTGGCTGTGGCCACACTAGCCCCTCCTTTCAGAGGGGCTATGCTAATGTGGCACTTCAGGATATCCTAACGAGCCACTTGTATGAATATGCAGAGCCTCATTAGCATAATGGCAGCCACGCACACTTCGAAACAACCAGTTTCAAAACACACACCGCTCATACAGACAGGGCCTTTTGAAGTGACCCTCTTATTTTGAAAGCGCCTTCTTCCCAAAGCCAGATGGGAAGAAGGGGCTTTCGAAATCGGGGCTTTTTCAAAAGGCCTCTGGCTATATGGGTTGCATACGTTTTGAAACTGGCAGTTTCAAAGCTTGTGTGGCTGCCATTATGCCAATGAGGCACTGCATATTCATGGAGCAGCTCATTAGCATATCCCGAAGGGCTACATTACTAGAGCCCCTCCAAAGGGAGGGGCTAGTGTGGCCACGGCCTCAGTTGACAGAGTACAGTCAACAGAAGTGCTGTATAGCCAATTCTGTCGACTAGGGAGACTTATGGTTTCTGGGCAGCCCTGTTTGCAGAGCTGCCATTCCGCTTTCTGTCACCAGAGGACTGTGCAGCCTGGCAGTTCTCTGTTGATAGAGCAAGTTGTGAGCAGCAGCAGTCTGTCGAGAAAGGTTCTGTTGAGATCGCCCTGTTGGCAGTAACGTCTGTCAACAGTTGCTTCTAGCATAGACCTATCCAGTGCATAACCTCAGGCATCTTGCCTTCTGTTTGTTTCCACATCTGTAAAAGTGGAATAATGATGTTACCTGATACACAGGATGAACACATAATGAACAGTGAATCATTGTGACACATAATATGCATTCTATCAAGTTCACATTATATATATTCCCATGATTTGTTAATAGAAAGGGCGGCAGTGAGACTCTGGCTACTTTGTTAAAGAAAACATATATCTTTGCTACTTCTTGGATTAATTATATCTGTGTGTCAAATGTGTGATAGTACACACACCCTATTTGCACTCTTCAAGTATGCTAAATTCAAGTGACGGAACTGAAAAATATAAAATATCAATTTCAATATTCAGGTGCTTCGCAGGCATTTAAAACTAAAACCACATGCAAGATGTTGAACCAGAGTCCTAGGATGATTTATAATGGGTCTCTCTCTATAAGCAAGCACTAATCCTGGCTCCACCCCACAATAAGAAATAATTAGAATGGGGAGTGCTCATTACAGATTGAACCTTTCTAATCTGGCATTCTGAGGTCTGGCATAATTTTAGTTAGCCAGATGACCACTTATCATGGGTGTGGCCAAGTTTCTTGTGGTCCCTTAAAGTTTGTTTACAGTCCTGGCTCTCAGCGTTCTGTGCTGTTATTTAGCTATAACTCACTCCTAAATGTCTTCTAAGAGCCCAGTCAGCAGTGGAAGTGTTGGTAATGCTGTTACGCAATATTGACCTCCCATAGTCTGGGAAATTCTCTGGTCTAGCACGGGTCAAGTCCCAAGTGTGCTGGATTAGAGTGACTCAACCTGTACTGTGAATAGTTACAGACCTGAGCATGGAGTTATTAATCACAAATCATTTTTGTCATCGGAACAGGTTAGTATTAATTGATCAATAATTCACATTTTGAGGTTCATGGATGACATCGTTATTATTGAAGACGATGAGGAGAAGGTAGTGAAAATGCTGCAGGTGCTAAACAAGGAATGGAAGTGGTATGGACCGATTATGAACATTGATAAAACAAAAACAATGGCATTTGAAGATAAGGAAATAGGAAGGAAGATCAGTGCAGATGGGATTAAACTAGAGAATGCAGGGAAGTTCACGTATCTGGGGAGCATCATAATGCATGATCTAGACTGTAAGAATGAAATAGCAACTAGAAGAGTGAAAGCAAGAGCGACTCAAGGCAATGGATAAGATCTGGAAAAGCAAAGGGGTTAGCTTAGGAACGAACCTGAGCATCTTGAAAATGTGTGTTCAACAGCATGTTGTACGGACGTGAGACATGGATGATAATGAAAGATTCAGAGAGAAGAATATTGGCATTTGAGAGCTGTTGTTATAGAAAGATCCTGAGAAAAGGCTGGATGCTGAAGGTCACCAACGAGGACTTATATAGGAAGTTACAGCTGAAGGAGAATGTACTGCAGAATGTTATGCAACACAAGGTACAGCTATTCGGGTATATTTGCAGAATGAACAATGAACGAAAAATCAAGACCTGGGTATTTGGCATAATGGATGGTTCGAATAGGAGAGGCAGACCCCACAGAGAATGGGTAGATGATATAGTAGATTGGTGCAGAGCTAGTCTACAGAAACTAAGCCACTCTGCACTGGATAGGGAAAGATGGAAGGACATAGTGAGAGAAGCATCAGATACCAACAGATGCTGAGCTCACAATTGTTATTGTTGATGATGATGAATAATTCACATTTGAGATGGACATATGTAAAAAGAATGGTCTTCCACAAACCAGTCTAGGCTAGACTCAGATGAATCCTTCAACCAAGGGACCACTGATAGCCTTTGGATAGTTCCCTCCTCCCCTGGTGAAAAAGAAATCACGTGACAATATAATAACAGTCTGTTCTTCAAGTCATTGAACGGTAATAAAAATATTGTAAAAATACTGTTCTCTTTGAAGTTCTCAGCAGGGAAACTATAGTAAAGAAACACTACTAGTTATCTTAGCGGTCAAGGTAGGCTAAGCGACAGTCTTTATGATACAGATACAGACAGACTGATACTACATCACAACCTGTCCTGAGAATAGTATTGGGAACCCCAGGACAAAAATTATGCAATTTGAGAAGTACACAGGTATATGTGTAAATCAAAGATTAAAATGAAGTGCAATTGTTTGAAGAGAGTAAAGACACTGCAGACCTACATCTACACAAGAGGGATTATTCAGCAAAACTGGGCTTTTGTTAGAAAAACCCAGGCAGTGTCTACATGCCAAATGTGCTTCGTCAGCAAAACCTGGCACAGCTGCTGGCAGCATTATACCTCTCTGTGTTCAGGTCTAATGCCTTTCTCAACAGTTTCCTGTCATCAAAACAACTTTGTAGATGCTCTGGGGCCCTTTTCTCAACAGAGAGGGCTTCCAGTTCACCAGGCAGCCATTTTGCAGAGCTTCCGGTCAGCTGTTCTGTTGAGAGTGGGCAGGGCAGGGTGGCTGATCCCTGTCAACAGAGCGGAGTGCTCTTTCAATCTGCTTTTATGTGTAGACGCAATCTGTTGACAGAAGTTTTCTGGGAAATCCCTTCTGATAGTCACTTCTATCGACAGATGCTTCTTGTGTAGATGTAGCCCAGGAGTGTAATTCACAAAGTGCTCCTTGGGTCCATGAGGGAGAATGAAAAGGAAGCACAGAGGCTGGTTAGGAGATTTATCATATAACCAGATCAGCTGTAAGCACTGCTTTCGAAGTAGAAATGGGGAAAAAATATTAAACCGTAAATTTTACTGTTTTGGTGATCAAGGAACAGAAGAGAAAAAACCTAGACAGTATAGCTGTTGAGAAACAGAAAGCTGAAATGTGAGGACTGTTTTTGCCAGGAATACTGAAGATAGCTTGGCTTAATTGGAATTATTCCAGTTTTAAACCTGATGATCCTGTAAGCACTACTCTGTTGTTAATGTCTGAATCTGACACAATTCTCAGAGGAGGATGTAATCATTGCTTGTGGGCAGCCAGATTACCCGTGACAAATTCTGGGGACAGATTTATTCATAAGAAATGGGCACGAATATTTCACTATGGTTACAGCTACTACCGAAGGAAACTTGAAAGAGCCTATCTCCTGGATACAAAAAGCAGGACTGTGATTAGTCATTAAATCTAGCATGAAGAGGAGAAGAATCAAGTCCATGGGGTATTTGGTCCATTGTGAGAAAAAGACCTTGAGAACTGATACCCTGGCTTCATAGCTATTCATTCAACAACAGTCAGGAATTATCATCCCACAAGGCCAAACTCTTTTTTGACCACTCAGGAACAGACAGATGAAAAAGGCTGTGCCAGAAACAGTCAAGCAGAAAACAAAATCTGCATCACAAGAGAACTTCCAAAGTGCTTGTAAAGTAAAAGATGTAGTACGTGATTCTGATTATGCAGAAAAATCTCCAGGAAACCAGCTTCTGTGAAGCACATCACTAAAAGGCTTCATTTCTTTGTACATTATTTTATGAACTGAAAAGGAAGAACATTATAAAACTGAATATAGGAGTTCTCAGACGTTTACAGGATGGAAATAAATCCAGGCTCTATCATAGTTCACATGCTAGATGGTGGCAGCTGGTTTTCAGGGGTGGCTGTGTGTGAGCAGTACCTTAGGCAGGGGAAAGCAATGCCTCCCCAAGCTGGCTCACCTGGCGCTGCTCATGCTCCCTGGCCTGCTGTTGCAGAGTTAGAGGCTGAGGGGTGTGTGGCACTCTCTGTCTGAGTCTACACTACAAGATAAATTTGAATTGATTAATATTGATTTTGTAATTCTGGAATTTATAAGTTCAAATGTGACCATCCTCACTTCCCACTTGCTCCTCACAAAGTTAACTCATTGCTGCCACATTCAAATTGGCTAACATCGACCATTGCAGTAGTGCATTGTGAGAACCTATCCCACAGTTCCCTCATCCCTATAGCATTCTGGGTACTCTCACTGGTCTTTGACATCATCTTCCCACATTGCATTTTCTTTATTCCCCTCCCATGCTAAGCACACATCCATTTTTCCCATTGAAAGGAAGGAAAAATAGGCCATTCACACAGACGGCAAAAAAGTTTACAGAAATGTCTTTCTTCTGTAGCTCAACTCTCAACTGGCCATCCACAACTCTCAACTGGTCCCCCCGTGATTGCATTCGATCCCTTGAAATAATACAGGGACCCTCAAAGTTAGAAGAAAGAGGATAGAAAAGTCTTGGAAAAAAGATATTTGACTTTATTGAAACTAATACAGGGACCCTGAAAAGCTTGAAGAAAGAGAAGATAGGAAAGTTTTTCAGAAAAGAGAGTTGCGGATGGGGACCATCTGTGACTTTCCGGAGCGCTATAAGGAGCCTGTGCAATGATTGGGTCTCAACTGGCCATCCGCTGCTGTCCCACCTCCCATCACTGCATGTAATCCCTGAAAATAACAGAGGGGCCCGAACTGTATTCTAAAATTAGAAGAAAGAGGATAGAAAAGTGTAGGAAAAAAGATGTTTTTTGGTTTCCTCGCTCATTACTTTGCTATCAGAGAAGGTCTTTGGCTTTCAAGGGCACTAGAAGGCTTCAATACAACAACTGTTCTCAATTGGCCATCCACTGAGTGTCCCACCTCCCATCATGACATGTGATCCCTGAAAATAATACTGGGGCTCAGACTGTATTGTAAGGTTAGAAGGAAGAGGATAGAAAAGTGTAGGAAAAAAGAATTTTTGACTTTCCCCTACGCTACAGAGATAATGCCAACACAGCTGATGTCAGTGAAATAACATACACTGAACTTATAACACAAACAGGAATCTCGATGAGCCCCCTCCCCCACCCTCAACCCATGCTTCTGAGGGGGTCAAAGCATGAAGACAAATAGCAGATATTAGCAAAAAGATTTTTATAACCAAAATATAAAACCATCAGGTGTCTGCAGTGGACAGCAAGTTCCTGAAAATATTTTTGGTGGGGTGTGGACGGTGGGGGGGGTGTTGTGGTCTGTGGCTGCTGATGTAGCTGAAGTATTCCCCCTGAATATCTTAGCCACCAGGGAAGACTCCGCCCCAGTTACATCAAGCCCCCATGTATCTTTGCCACTTGGGGGGAGACTTTCTCTCAGTGGCAGAAAGCCCTGTTATGGGCATGGGGGCTTCAGTGCAAGGGGGACCCAGTTGAGTTGGTCCTCCCTGAGTTTCTTAGCTGCCGGGGGGAGTTTCCCAAAGCAGCAGCAGGCCCCAGTTATCTTTCCCTCCCTTGGAGCCCTAAATGCGTGCAATCTATTATGGTGCTGCCAGGCAGCGTGATCAGCACCAAAGAGCAGGAACATCCTTTTATTGGGTTGGGGGCTACCCACGTGATGTGGTTGGATGAAGGAAAGACCCAGACTGTGTGGTGCCTGTGCGGGAGGGAAGGGGGTTTGCAGACAAGTGTAAACCACTGAGAAGAAGTTTCTCGGCATCTTATGCAAGCACAACCCCCAGCACAGCTTTGTTGCCATGCGGTGCGGTGGGGCAGTGGCTGGCGCCAGGCAGCGCAGAAAAAAAATAACAAGTGTAGAGACAGAACCATGAACTCCCTGCAGGGGCTATTTGAATGGGTAGATGCGCTCACAGTGCTAATAGCAAAGGAAGAAAGACATTTCTCAGCCTCTCATGCAAACATGACCCCACAGCCACAGGTCTCCCGGTCCCGCTTTGAAATTCACAGTCTTCCAGGTATTGGAGAGCAGCAGCCCGAGTGGAGCACTGACAGGAGCATTGGGGGTTACATATGGGACACCTCTGGGGGCTGATAAATTAGATTTTAAGACATGATGCTTCCACACTGGCCTTTAATTAAATGTCTGAATTTGAACTTGACGCTACACCTGTCAGGTAACTGCGATTTTGTAATCTCGATATTAGTGCTCCCTAAATCGAGCTCATGTTATTTATAGTGAAGACAGTCATGTGGTAATATTGAGCTAACTGCCTTAAATTCTAATGTATCTTATAGTGTTAGATACAGCCTCTGTCCTCTGGACACTAGGGCAGGTGGCTGGGCTGCAAGGGGAGGAGGGGAGTGGGAGATGGTTCCTTGTCCAACCAGCAGATGTGGCTTGGGGAGGCTGTGGCTGGGCCTCCCGATTCTCCTCTCCAGTGCTCCAAGGTCAAAGCAGGTTTACAGCCACACTGTCCCCCTGCTCTCTGGAACTCTGAGGCAGGCTGAAACCAGGCTACTCCCCAGCTCTCCAGGGAGAGGCTGGGGGTGCTTCCCCGGGGCCAAGGGCAGGGGCCAGTAGTGGCTAGAGTGGGGGTTGGAGAATGGGCTTCGGTAGGCACAAAGCGACGAGGTCTTAGCTGGAACAGATGGGGCTGTGGGACCTTACATCTGCAAGCCATGGGGTCACCCACTGCCCATGCAGCTGTGGTACAGTTCCATAACTTACTGTACGATCTTTTTTCAAATAAAGAAATCACAATTCAGAATTAATTTCCCAAACAACTCCATCACACCAGGCCATGTTCATTTTATTTCTTGAAGGACTTTTGGAGCCTGCTTAACATATTTTGATTCACTGGGACTCCAGGATCAATGGTAACAAAGTGGGAGACCAATCCTTAGCTTCCTGAAGTTAATGAGAGTTTTTCTGTTGACTTAGTAGATTTCGGACTGGGCTCTTATAGTTTCATGAGGTTTAGAGAAATTGTTAAAGCAGCATTGTGAACATTGGATAATTGACCAAACCTAACCATTTGAGCTTCATTGTGTTTACATCAGTCCCTGGCTATATCAAATTATTTTGTTTTGTGCAATACTATAGATCTTGTTGCTGAACTTACTCTGAAGTGTAGCATTTTCCTCCCTCTCTCAAAGTTGTGACTTGTGAACTAAAATTCAACATGTTCATCAAGGTATATGTAATGATGGTCATAGCTGATTAATTACATTACCATCCACTACATTTGATGTGTCTTGTAGACTTGCATTTGGGTAAGGCTTTTCAGAGTCTGATATTGGTACTCAGTATATCATAAACTAAACTGTGTTTAATGCTACTTGGGACACATTTATTTTAACTGTTGCACTCAGAAGTTTGGAAGATAAGAGGTCCCAGGCTTTGTGCAAGACACTAAACTGAGTACAAATCTTATGTGATGTCTGAGATTGCTATATCTGTTTGGTTTGGATGGAGATAAGCAGACACGATCCACCTGATTATGATACTGTATATAATTTATGGGGGTTTTTAGCTGTGAAAATTCAGTAACATTTTTTCCATAACATGTATTTTTGGGGCTGAGTTAACAATGCATTAGGACATGGGAGCTCACACAATGGCAAAATATTGTTATAGTTTGGCTAGTCACTAAGTTGGCAGAGCTCATTAGGCTTCTTTCTCTTAAATGGTGGAGTGTAACACGTCCAGAGACGCCCAGCCCCTTGGCCTAGGGCGGGCGGCAGCAAAAAGGGGTTAGAGCACCAGCCCGTACTCAGTTCGGGTGGTCAGCGGCTCACCGCTACAACACCATACAGGCCCCAGCCCTCAACCTAGGGCGGGGCCGCAGGTCACAAGAGTAGTATAATTCTGGGCCCAGCCCTCAGTCCAGGGCAGGGCAGCAGTTCACAGGTAATAGTACCGTTCTAGGCCCGGCCCTCAGTTCAGGGTAGGGCAGCAGTCCCCAAGTAGTAGCACAGTTCTGGGCCCAGCCCTCAGTTTGGGGCGGGGGCAGCAACACAAGGTACAACCACAGGCCCAGCCCTCAGTTTGGGGCAGGGCAGCAACACAAGGTGTAACCACAGGCCCAGCCCTCAGTTTGGGGCGGGGCAGCAACCCAAGGGTTTAAACACAAGCCCAGCCCTCAGTTTGGGGTGGGGCAGCAACACAAGGGGTTTAAGCGCAGGCCCAGCACAGGCTGGCCCTGTCAAGGAGCGGGGTAGGGGGTCGCAGGCCCTCCCACTCCACTGCGACCCGGCCCGGGGCCCTGGGGGTCGCTCACACGCCACCCCGGCAGTGGGGATCCAGATCGCAACACACTGCCATTGGTTCGTGAGCGTCGTTCCCCGGGCCACTTCCTACCTCACCCTCTGCTGGCGGAAGGTCCCAGTCCATCTGGTCGAGGGGTCCCCCTAGGTCGGTCTCCTCCGGGTCATCCACCTTCGGGGGCTCCGGCCAATCGTCCATAACAATGTCGTTAGGGTAGTCAGGTGGCGGCAATACAGGAGACACAAGGCGATCCTGGGTCTGAGTGCTGTAAGGATCTGCCGGGACTCTGGGGCAGCCCACTCCTGGGGCCTCTTCCAAGGCGGGGGGTCTCCGCCGGCGTGAAGGTCCTGGTAGGTCTGGGAAGTCCAGGTAGTCTCCTTGGGGCATATGGACCTGGGATTGCTTGGAGCCTCTGGGGGCCTGCTCCTCCGGCCTGGCCGGGCGGCCGCAGGCCCTCTCCCTTTGGTGCCAAGGAGCTCGTGCAGGCACGTCCTCCCTGCCCGGAGGCCCAGGCCCGAATGGGTCCTGAGTCCAGCCTTTGGCTCTTCTAGCCCTTGGCCCCGCCCTCTGAGGGGCGGGCCTCTGGTCTCCTGGCTCCGGCCCCACCCACCAGGGCCTCTGCATAGTCTCCCCGGCCTCTGGGTCTGCAGGAGGCCATACTGACTCACTACATGGAGGAAAACCCGACTCTTTTACAACAGCTCCTTGCAGATATCTTTCCATTACACATTAGACACTGTAACTTGTACATTTTTGAAAAATAACATTTGAGTTTAATCAGGATGCTATGAATGCTTATCACATAGTTAAACCCTGATCCTGTATTGACAGTGGATGGGTGGAGCTCTGGGCCTGCATAGAGCTCTGTTGTGTATCTGAGCTACTTGTATGGGCACCATCTCCTGCACACCCATACTCAGAACAGTCTGGTGAGTCAGGCAAGCAGTGTCCTCGTTTTACAAATAGTAAATGGGGAACAGAGAGACTAGATGGCTTGTCCAAGGTCACACAGGAAGTTTAGGATAGAGCAAGGACATGAGCCCTCACCCGTTCTAAGTGTAGCCAGTGACCAGTCGATCTACCCACCATACAAACTCATTGACCCATGATAGCTGCGTCTACACGTGCACGCTACTTCGAAGTAGCGGCACCAACTTCGAAATAGCGCCCGTCGCGTCTACACGCGTCGGGCGCTATTTCGAAGTTAACTTCGACGTTAGGCGGCGAGACGTCGAAGTCGCTAACCTCATGAGGAGATAGGAATAGCGCCCTACTTCGACATTCAACGTCGAAGTAGGGACCGTGTAGACGATCCGCGTCCCTCAACGTCGAAATTGCTGGGTCCTCCATGGTGGCCATCAGCTGGGGGGTTGAGAGATGCTCTCTCTCCAGCCCCTGCGGGGCTCTATGGTCACCGTGGGCAGCAGCCCTTAGCCCAGGGCTTCTGGCTGCTTCTGCGGCAGCTGGGGATCTATGCTGCAGGCACAGGGTCTGCAACCAGTTGTCAGCTCTGTGTATCTTGTGTTGTTTAGTGCAACTGTGTCTGGGAGGGGCCCTTTAAGGGAGCGGCTGGCTGTTGAGTCCGCCCTGTGACCCTGTCTGCAGCTGTGCCTGGCATCCCTATTTCGATGTGTGCTACTTTGACGTGTAGACGTTCCCTCGCAGCGCCTATTTCGATGTTGGGCTGAGCAACGTCGAAGTTGAACATCGACGTTGCCGGCCCTGGAGGATGTGTAGACGTTATTCATCGAAATAAGCTATTTCGATGTTGGCTGCACGTGTAGACGTAGCCGATGTGTATTAATAATAATGCTACGGACAAAGATATTTGTCCCATAAAATCTAGTTTCGCTGAAGGGGTGGAAGTCTTGATTTGGCTTCTCTGTTCAGCCTTTTTGTTGTTTGAGTTAGTAGTGGCATGACTTATTCAGTCATGGGAAATGATACAGAAATTAGACAGGCCAGCTTATAGTATTGTCCTTCAGGAAGCCAGGGGAGCTGTGAGGCATCATGGAGCCCTCTGCACTCATGAGTGGCTGCCATTTTGGATCTGCTTTCCACAGTATGGAGCGCTCTGATAGAGCAATAATAACAGTACAGAAATAGCTCTTAATAACTAAATGCTGAGAGAAACATTTGAAGTGGAGCTTTGGTGGCATGTTTTGGCAAATCTTTGGCTGGATTTAGTTTTCAGGGTCTCTTACACTTCCAGTAGACCTTGAGATCCCTAGGCATGTCTAATTCATGTCAGACAAAGCCTCCAGGAGCAATTCAAATGAAGTCTGTGAGCTTTGGCAAATTGTTGTGCTTCAGACTGGTTCAGCTAGTTCCAGCGTAGATGCTAGCATGAATATTGAAGTCCGTAAACAAAATTCTTTGGGTAAAATCCTGGTCCACAGCCAATGGGGGTTTTAGCGTTGATTTTAGTGGGGTCAGAATTTAACTGTTGGTGAAAAGCAAGTGGATTTCACTGCCTTGAGTCTGCCACAATATCTTTGGATTTCAAAATCATCCTCAACATCATCATAAGGGTCAGGGCAAATTCACAGTCCATTTTGGTCAATTTCACAGTCATAGGGTTCTAAAAATAGGACATTTCATGATTTCAGATATTTTAAATCTGAAATTTCATGGACTTTGTAATTATAGGGGGCCTGACCCAAAAAGGAGTTCTGTGGAGGGGTTGCAAGGCTATTGTAGGAGGGTTGTTGTATTGTTACCCTTACATCTATGCAGCTGCTGACATCAGCATTGCCTTCAGAGCAGGGCAGCTGGAGATTGGTGGCTGCTGGTCAGGAATCCATCTCTGAAGGTAGCGCTGCCACCAGCAGCAGCACAGAAGTCAGAACAGTACAGTATGGTATTGCCATCCTCACATCTGCAATGCTGTCGGCAGAGGAGGGCCAACGGCCACCACTTTCGCGCCACCCAGTCCTCAAAGCAGTGGCATAGAAGTAAGGGCAATATGGATTTGGTGTTGCCCTTCCAACTTCTGCATTGCTGCTGAAGAGGCATTGTCTTCATAGCTGGGCACCTGGCCAACGATACAACCACTGCTCTCCAGTTACCCAGCTTTGAAGGCATAGCAGATGTGAGGGTGATCCTCCTAAAATAACCTGGTGATATCCCTGCAGCTATGGAGGGCTGGTACACAGGGAGTTGGGTGAGTGGGTTCCAGTCTCCTGCAGAGAAGGTACCTGAGACTCATTAAGAGACTCACTGAGAGCTGGCTTGTAGCAGCAGGCTAATTAGACACCTGCAATCGGTTAAGGCTGGGAGAATCACCCTGGTAATGGAAGGGTGGAAGGAGGAGTGGAAGAAGTGCTGAGAGAGAGGAGGTTTGGAGAAAGGCGAAAGCCCAGCCATGTACCTGGGTGAGGTGATGGGGGAGTGGGTGAAGAAGTAACCCAGGGAAAAGACTGCTGCAACTGGGACAAAGGAGAAGCCCCATCAGCTGCCTCTATTCAGGGTCCCTGGGACGGATCCCAGAGTAGGGGGTGGGCCTGGGCTCCCACCACCCCTCCCCGTACTCTAAGGGAGCAGTCCCTGTCAGGAATAAGGGGGATCAAGAACAGCTGGTGGGGTTTTGCCCCAGGCTTAAAAAATTGCCTGCAGTGAGAATGGCTGGGTTAAGCATAGTCCCTCACCTCTGCAAAGACAAGAGGCAGGGTGAGGGTCACCGTGAGCCTCTGAGGCACGTTAAAAGGCCCCCAGGAAGTGTGGTACCCAGAGTGAGTGAGTGGAGCTCCACCACCATTCAGATTCCTCTAGCTTTCATCTCTGAAGGTGAAGTTTCATCTATACACAGGCACACTCAGATACAGTACTTGGAAGGCATGATGTTAATAAGAAAGAGTGATTGGGAAAAAAGTATGCAGTACTTCTGAAATGGTGCCGCAGGCCTCCTTTCTGTACATCTGGTGCATATATTTAATCTTTCATTTTGCAGTGTAAGGTACTGGAAATGTGGGAGTCATCAGCACTTAGTTCTCTTCATAAAAGAGAAAATGCTGAAAATCTAAGTAATTACAAACCCATTTCCATTTTATCTTCTGCAGTTAAACTATTTCAGTCTCTATTTTTTTCAGTCAGAAAAGAGCAGGTTTAGTTTACAAATATTTTATTGCCATTAGGGAAACTTGATTTCTATTATCTTCATTTTATAACTGTGGTAAGATCGAAAGTGTCAGATGACTTCTGTCGTGAACTGCAGCTTGGAGTAAAAGCATTAGATGGGGCGGGGGGGGTGGTGGTGAGGAGGTATATTTACTGCCAGCCTTTGAGCTGATGAAACACAACATATTTTACTGGCACAGTTATTTTCTCTTGACTTTACACCTCATTCACGCCACTCTGAATGTGCAGATTTTGCCTTGCTGCTGACCCAAAACAGTTCATTTTGGAGGGAAATGAAGTTTTCTATAGAGGGAAACTAGGTATCACAAAGATCATACTTTAGGCTCAGTGACTTCTTTCACTTTGATCATGTCCTTATCAGGGGCAGCAGGTTTGTGGATGATTTGGTGGTGCTCAGAACAGGCCCAGGTGGCTCCTACACTTGCCTAAGCCTCTGGAAAGGCATCTGGGTGGGCAGGAGGGGCACAGGCTCTAGGAGCGGGTCGGGTGCAGAAGGAGTGTCAGGCTGTAGGAGGGAGTTTGGGTGCAGAGTGCAGGCTCTGGTTTGGGGCAAGGGGTGTGGGGCAGAGGTGTGGCGCGTAGGCTCTGGGTGGGAGTTGATGGGCAGGTAGGAATGTGTCAGGAGGGGGAGAGAATGGGGATGTGGTGCTTAACCTGCCCCCCTCCCCCACCCAGCAGCACCTCCTAGGTGGGGAGGCTGGGGCTTTCCATGCTGCTGCCTGCAGGCTCCCTTAAGCTGCAGGGCTGCTTGAGCTGGGAGCCCACCATGGATACACTCCTCCCTCAGGCTGCAGTGCCATGCCAGCTGCTGCACACGGGGCCAAAGCAGACAGGAAGCCACATGAGCCTCGCTGCACTGCCAATGGTGGCGTCAGAGACTCCTGTGGGGGGGTTAAATTACCTGTGGGCAGAAGATGGAGCCAGAGGACACACTGGGGTAAACAGGCAGGGCTGGGGGACAGACCCAGCCCTGAACTTTTCTGGTGCTGGGCCTCCAGGCCAGGAATATTGCTACAGCCCAGGCATCATGGGCCCATATAGCTCACCACCCCAGTCACCACACCTCTGGGCTGATGGCAGTCTTAGCAGTACACTGATGATTGCAGACACATATGTACAATACAGGCCCATATTTCAGGCCCCCGATGGGGGTGTGCGGCAAACAGGGCCGTTGCTCCTGGGCCTGGTGTTTCAAAGTGGCTGGGAGCTCCAGGCTTCACTGAAGTGCCAGTAGCACTGCTCCACACATCTGTGAAAGGCCCAGCATCGTGGGCCAGGGGCACTGAGAGCAACTGCCCTTGGCCCTGCCTCTTCCAGGGTTGCTGAGCCAGGGGCCCCTCTTGCCTTGCCTGGGGCTCCACAGTGGCTGTTGGCCCTGCTGCCATATTTTTCTCAGACTTCAGTAACAGTTTCTTATTAACTGCTTGGGACTGGGTGGTTAGTTCCTAGTTTTCTTGCCCTGTGATCACACTTAACTGAGTGAGAATTTTCAATGCTGCGCTCCTGTAAACATGTCTGACAGCTGGTGCTGCCTCTGACGTCTTCCCTCCTGCAACCTGCATTCCTCTGCCCATGTCCCACGCAGGCTGCTGCTGCAGAGAACAAACTCAAATTGGGTGTGAGTTCTATTCTTCGATTTCACCAGCCATTTTGCCCAGTGTAAGTTTCGTGGTCACTATAGCAACCTAAAGGTGGAGTAACAGAGAGTCCCATTAGGTACGCCAATCTGTTTTGCCACACCCGTGAGTTTACCTTGATAGATGGTCTTTTACACCAAGAATTACTGCTACATTCAGACTACTCCCAATCCCAAATGACCAGTCACTTACCCCAGGTCAATTGCACCTCAGTTTTCTCATGAAAGACAACATTTTAGACAATTCTATAATTAAAAATATAAAGATTTCTTAGCTAGGGAAAGGAAATCAGACAATTGTTTAGAAGGTTAAAGCAGCTAAAGATAAGGCTGGAACTACTTTGTGTCTTTAAGTTTGCTAAAAGTATCAGAAGCATCTATGATAAACAAGGTCTACATGACCTATTTAAGACTAACCAAGGCTGAACTCTGGTGGCCTCTTGCTTAAGCCTGGAAACAGTTGCCTCCCAAGCAGCGGAAAGCAGCATGTCTGCTTATTGGGGATTTTTATCTCCCACCTTCCTCTGCTCTGAACTGCAAATTTAGCTGATGAGAGGAATTCACTGTGGACTGGTCTTTGCAGGGGTGACAGGCAAAAGAAAGACATCTTTTGTTGTCTTAATTGTCCCACAATAGTTCATCTGGTGTTCGTGGACCTTTCCTATTGGGCAGGGCATAACACCCTCTGTTGGAGAGTAGCACTTCATGCCAGTTAATGTCTTTCCCCTGGCTGGTGACTGACACATTCACAAGGGCTTACCGTACATCTGCTTATATATTCCCTTTCAGTAAGGGATACTTGTGTTAAAAGTGAGACCGATGTAGGTAGCAATTCACAAGCATTCAAATAAAGTCAAATCACTAACCACGTTCTTATGATTACACTACCTCTTTGAACAATACCAGCACACAGATGAGCCAGACTGCTTCTAGCTATGTATTTGTCAGTATTCAGTGGAGGCATGGAGACCTTGGCAAAAGCTGGCAGTTGGTCTGCCAACATCGCAGCTGCATTATATTCAGTTGAATTCTTTGGCTCTAGTTAGAAGGAATACTTGTCAATTTTATTTTTTATGTAAGCGGAGTAGCAATGAAGTCCTAGGATAGCTGTTATCATACCAATCAATGTCACTTTGGCCGTACATTTAAAGATCACTTGTTGACTCCCTGGCTGCAAAATGTGCTCTAATTTTGAACCATTTTGCAGTTAGGCCCTTCAGTAATTTGTTCCTATAGAAAGCATCCAATCACGCTCTCTTTTCTTCCCTTTTATGTGTTAAATAGGGCTGGGGGGATTTATTTCATTTTGAAAAAGCAGTTTCAATGAGATTCCTACAGTTTTCTAAAGTGGGAAATTTCCCATACAAACCCTTTTGATTCTGTTTTTCTGTAGCTTTCCTGGGTGGTAGCTCAAGCTGCTGCTTGGGGAAGCAAGCGTTCCCGCCTGTGGCTCTGCCTATGGTCCACCCATGCGCCACGCCCCCCTCCGCTGTCTTCTCTTCCCTCCCCCTCTCTGCTCAACCTTCCGGCCAAAGTCCTGAACCTAAATGTAACAAATGACATTTGGAAAAAAACCCAAACCAAAATAAAAAACCCATGACTCTTCTACAGTTACTTTCTAAAGAAAATGGACATTCAGAAGGTACCTAATTAAAAAAAAACAACCCTAAACTTCGGAATAAAAAAGGTCAATCACAGGGTTTTTGACTTACCTTCAAGTCTGTAAGAGATTTAACGTTGTAGTAAGGGCAAGTCAACCTTCCTGCTGAAGGCAACATTAAATATTATGGAATACGTGAGACAGCTCTTCTGTTTTACATTTTCTTAAGCAGTATTTCCAAGCTGATTTTAAGTGTATTCTTAAGCCTTGATAAAGTCATCATTCCACATTACTGTGTAGTTAACACACTGAAACACAGAAATAATTTTAAATTAATCAGAGTGGTTTAGTGTACTGCAGACTTACCCTGACACGTCCTTGTCATCCGCCCCTGCCCGTTCATATCAGGACATTTGAAGAGGTGTTTGGGAAACTTATCTCTGTCTTCTGCAGTGTGTGCGTTGGTAGGCAAGTTCTCCAGGCCAGATGCAGGGATTTTAGGGACCCTTTAGAGTCCACTGCTCCCTCCCTTTTATTATGAGTCAGAGACAGCACTAGTCCACTAGTGACCCTAAGAAGGAATATTCTGGGGGTCTCTTTTATCCCTCATTTGCCCCCTAAAATATACAAATTGCATGAGTCTCATAAGTCTCATAATACACCCTCCGATGTATTTGTTATGACATCCGTGTTAAATAACATTAATGGTATTGGGGGAGCAGGGTACTAAGAAATCAGTGCCGCTTCAAGCTACTTTGGGGCCTGAGCAATTGCTTAGTCTGTTTATACCAAGTGCTACAAACTGTGTAGTGTATAGGGGCCTCCTGAGGGTGGAAAATCTTATTTCTGGAGGTTTTCACAAAGGTTCAGGTCCTGATGCCATGTGATTATTTGAGACTCTCAGCTTTTGTGTCTTGAAGCGAGTTTCTAGCCCTTTTGGTAGGAGAGAAAAGCTTGAAAGCACAAACCCTAGAGGTTTAAAAATTGCAGCAAATAAAAAGATATTTAATTCTATTTATTAAAAAAAAACATGATTTTTATGACAAGCTCCTCAAGTTTTAGGCTATGATTCATGGTTTTTGAATTCAGTAAAAGCTTGCTGCAAGCTGTGCTAGGGGCAGGGGGCAAGTGGTGCTAATATTTAGTCTACCTACATAGCATTCCCATCTATTTAATCCTCGCATTACGCCTGTGACCACAGTTAAAAGGATGTGAAATATTCCTCTTTTAAAGAGGGGAAAACTGAAATAAGGAGATGCACTGATATATCCTGTGTGGCAGGTGCATGGGATGAGCCTTCAGGAGTTTATCTACTACTCCATTGCTCAGACCTCTCAATTTTACCTCTTGTTTTGCTGAAATCTGCACTGTTAACATAAAATAATGTGTGGGCCAGAGATGAGCCATGAAGGCAGTAAATAGCCTCAATTGATGCTATGACCATTATTCAGAGATTTTAAGGTCAGAAGGCACCATTATGATTATTCTTATCTGACATTCTGCCTGACACAGGCCATAGAACCTCTTTCAGCATGAAGCCCAAATAACAAGAAAACATCTTCTCACTGATATCTGTTGCAAGCCCTTCTAGATAAAACATGTGCAAATTGCTTGGTAGTTGATGTTTTATTAATCTCTGATCATTCCGAATGTTTTTCTCAGAGACAGGTTTGTGGTGGAAATGCCAGTTTACCATTTTTGGAGCTTTCCTATTGATTGTGCCCTGTTATCACAGTAGAATTTCAGAAGGTAACAATTTCTTCAATACATCCACAGGTTCTTTTAGATGGTTCCATAATCCACCTTGGCAAGATTCCATGGTTAAGTATGTCAAGGATGTAATGTGTCTGAACCTTTTGACAAGCCTTGAAATGCCTGTGCATGGATTGGACTACCTTGAAAGTGAGGGGAAATTTATATTTATTGATAGGTAGTGGCCTTGTCTTAATATTTCTGCCAACGCAAAGGCAATTTAAAGGAAAGCAACTTTGAAATCAGTGTAATACTATTAGCGAGAGCGTCTCAAGGCTGACAGATCATAAAATGGATACACCGTAATTTAATGAGTCTGCTTTGAAAACTGTGTAAAATGTTCTTGTCCGACAGATCCGCTTCTTCTGCGTCTCCAGGGTCATATCTGCTGACTTTGGTCACAAAAATAAGTTTTTTGCTGCTGTTTACACCCTTTGGTCCTGCTGAGCCAACCCAGCTAGGGACGTGGAGGAGTGACCACTGGACGGAGTTCCACCCACAGTCACTCGTGTGCATCCCCATAGAAGACTGTGTGCAGGCTGCTGAGGGCAGCAGCTTGTTTGCAGGATATTTATTACTAGTGGTGATACGGGAGCCAGAAATAGCCCAGATTGTCTCTGAGGGTGCCTACGCACGGCAAGAACTGCAGCTGCAGCTCAGGTAGGATCCCTGCAGTAGCCTTGACTTAGCTTGCATAGCTAAAATATCAGAAGATTTAATGACAGGGACTTCAGCACAGGCTGTACCATCATATCTAGACCCCTTTTTAGCCTGTGCTTTGGTTTATGCTGCCACATCTTTGCTGCTGTGAAACTGGAGCTTAGGATTGCCAGGTGTCTGGTTTTCAGCCGGCACAACCAGTCAAAAAGGGACCCCAGTGGCTCTGGTCGGCACCACTGATTGGTCAGCTGTGCAGTGGGAGCCTCAGACTAACTCCCTGCCCTGGCTCTGTGTGGCTCCCAGAAGCAACTGCCAGTCCCTGTTGCAGCCCCTACATGGAGGGAAAGCCCAGGGGACTCTGCACCCTGCCACCATCCTGAGTGCCACTCTGCAGCTCCCATTGGAACTGCAACCAGTGGGAGCTGCAAGGGCAGTACACATTGGTGTGAGGTCAGCACACACAGCCACACCGGCTCCATGTACTCAGGGGGCCAGAGGGACCTGGCAGCCAGCCACTGGAACCCTGCCCCCCAACCTCCTGCCCCAGCTCTGGGCCCTTCACTGGACCCCAAACGCCTCATCCCCAGACCCTCTCCAGTGCCAGAATCCCCACTCCATATCCTTCCCTCCCTCCCTCCCACATTCCAACCCTCTGCCCCAACTTGGTGAAAAGGAGCAAGGGTGGGGGAGAACAAGCAATCATGGAGTGGGAGTGGCTTGTGGTGGGGCATTGGAGCAGGGGTGGGTTGGGGTGGAGCCTCAGGAAGGAGCGGGGCAAGGGCAGGGCAGAGGGTTTGTGCGATTAGACAGTCAGCACACCCAAGTGAGATATCCAGAGTAAACCTAGCATGCGTGTGGAAAACTTCGTTTTCTATAGCTTAGCTTGGAAAAGAGAAGATTGAGGGGGGACATGATAGCGGTTTTCAGGTATCTAAAAGGGTGTCATAAGGAGGAGGGAGAAAACTTGTCCCCCTTGACCTCTGAGGATAGAGCAAGAAGCAATGGGCCTAAACTGCAGCAAAAGAGGTCTAGGTTGGACATTAGGAAAAAGTCCCTAACTGTCAGGGTGGTCAAACAGTGGAATAAATTGCCAAGGGAGGTTGTGGAATCTCCACCTCTGGAGATATTTAAGAACAGGTTAGATAGATGTCTGTCAGGGATGGTCTAGACAATACTTGGTCCTTCCACGAGGGCAGGGAGCTGGACTCGATGACCTTTCGAGGTCTCTTGCAGCCCTAGAATTCTATGATTCTATGGTAAGTACGTGTAAAGGAGCTGCGGCCACACCTTGGATCGCAATGTAGACATGCACATGGACTCTAGAGTGAGTTTACATAGCCCAGGGTGCAATTCATACAAGGCAATAGCTGTATTTGTGAGCTGAGGGCAGTCCTACATCAACATGCAGAAGTAGCGTTGCTTGTTGATTCTGAATGCTGTGTGGATTGTGGTGGAATTTTCAGCTGCCGCTAACTGTTCCTCTGCTTATTTCCAAACAATTTAAAGATATAACCTTAATGCTGATTTTGCCAGCTTCCAATGGTTTCCTAAAGCTGAAGTATTTATTGAAGTCCCTGTTTTGAAGATATACTACTTACTTCACCTCCAACTTGGGCTCATTTTTCTAATAGCAAAGAATAATTTTAATTTTTAAACAGGTTTTCTCATTACTCTTTTATATGAATTAAGGCTTTCTAAAAGATATATGCATATTGAAGGCCTGGACCATACATTGAAGTATATGAATTCTTAACCTACCATTTATTAAGTAAACACAAGATTCCTTCCTAGGCTGTCATTGCCCATTTTGTATGTTTGCAATTGTTTGTTCCTTCCTTAGCTCCTTCTTAGCACCTGAGGCTATGTCCAGATGGCAGGGATATGCCGGCAGGCGTTTGTGTCAGAAGATATCGTGTGACAAAGCAGATCGTAGCCAGGCTGCAAGGTGGATCAGAAGAGTGTTCCGCTCTCTCAACAGAGAGTGGCCAGAGTGCCCAGCTCTTCCACCAGCAAAACGGCCACTCAGAACCAGCCCTGACAGGGTTGCAGGTGAGCAGTTCCTTCTGGGAGCCCTGGTGAGATGCGCCCTTAAAGGGACCCTCCCCTATTCACTCATTTCCTGTCTGCTGTGGGCATGCCTACCTCGTCAAGGGACAGCACAGCTAGAGCAGGGCGACACAGCTGATTCCAGGGAGCCATTCTGCTGGAGCTGCCCCCTGCAGCATCTTCTGAGACTCCTGACAGCCGTCCTCCTCTTCCTCATGGAGGGTGAGTCTGAGGCCACCTGCAAGGACCTCGCCATGGCTGTAGGGTGATCACACCTCCACCTGCCCCTCCTCCCCAGTGCACAGGCAGCTCTGGAGGCACTGCACCAGTTCTGACTGGTGGGACTGGCTGGTCATGGGGCAGTGGGATGAATAGCAGTGGAGCAAGAATTTCTGAATGTGAAAGGCCACCTTCCTGGAGCTCTGTGCCTGGCTTGCCCCTGCCATCTGGAGACAGGACACCCAGTTGTAGCTTGCCATCCCTGTGGAGAAGTTGGTCACAGTTGCCACCTGGAAGCTCGCCACCCTGGACATCTATCACTCAGTGAGCAACCAGGTTGGCATGGGGAAGTCCAGTGTCAGGGCCCTCCTCATGGAGGTAGGGCACTCTTGGGCTGCCATCCCTGCAGAGGGGTGTGTGTGTCCTGTGCAAGGGGGACCCTCGGGATGCAGAGTCGAGGATGTGAGGGTGGGGTTGGAGTGGTGGGGAAGGTCCATCCCTGGGGGACTGTGTTTCCCACCTTCGCACAGTCTTGCTGCTAAGAGGGAGGAGTGGTCTCACAGGCGTGACTTCCAGAGAGCTCTGGGGGAGAAAGAGAGGGAGTCAGGGACCCTCTGGGGCCCAGAGACTCCCTCCCTTAGTCCCTGATGTGTGTTTTTGGTCCCCTCCTTCTGCAGGTTGAGATGGCCATCAACAAGATCAGAGGGTCATCCGTATAGGAGAGTCTGACAAACTTGTAGCCAGATTCCTTTCCTTGGAATTCCCAGACTGCATCAAGATCATTGATGGGAGCCACATCCCAATATGTGCCCTAGAGCATAGCGCAGCCAAGTACATAAATTGCAAGCGCTACTTTTCAATGGTGCTGCAGGCCCTGATTATTACCACTGTTGGTAGTTCACAGACATTTATGTCGGTTGGTGGGGTTGGGCTCATGATGCCCATGTGTTCCACAACTCTGGCCTGTGCTGGAGGCTGGAGGCAGGCACATTCATCTCCCGCCATGAGCTGGCAGTCAGGGATATTCAGGTCCCACTCTGAATCGTGGGGCACATGGCCAACCCCCTCATGCCCTGGCTCATGAAACCTAACACTGGCCAGCTGGACCCCAGCTGAGAACTGTTCATTTCCTGCTTAAGCTGGACCAGGATGCAGGCTGAGTGGGCCTTTGGAAGCCTTAGGACATACTTCAGGTGCCTGCTCACCCACCTGATTTTGGGGAGCAAAACATCCACAGCATGTTGTGCCCTGCACATCAGTGTGGAGGGAAAGGGGAAGGCCTTCTTCTTTGGGTGGGAGGTGGATGCTGGCCACAAGGACTGTGTGTATGAGCAGCGAATCACCACTGCCGTCTGCCAGGTCCATCAGGATGGAATGCAGATGTATGAGGCTCTGGTGGATAGCTTCTCCCATGGCCCCCCAGTAACCCACCCCTGGGCACCCCCACTGGGGGCTTTGGACCCACAGCTCTACCCCATCCCTACCATGATCCCCCTCCACTACTCCTGCTCAATAAAGAGGGATGTAGGTGTTGTGAACAAATAACTATTTTACTGAAACAAGGAAAAACATGTTGATAAGAAATGGTGAAATAACAAACTATTTATAAACAGTGCAGTGCAAGCAACTATTTACAAGGGGGGAGATGGGATGGGGTGGGGAGTCTCAGACCATGATGGGGGTGGGGGGCCACAAACTTGAGGGGGAGTGGGACCCCCAGTGGTGACATCTTTGGAATCACCTCCCACCAAGGGTTTGGGCCTCCATTGTGGCTGTGATGGGGCTAGGAGCAGAGGGAGGTCCAGGTGGGGAGGGGCTGCAACAGGGTCAGGGTGGGTGGGGGAGCAGGTGCTGCAGTGGGGTCAGGGTGAGCAGGGAGGTCTGGGGGGGCTGGGGGAGGCCCTGGCCATTGCCCATTTCGGCAGGTGCAGAACACCCTGTGTGAGGGCCAGTGGGGGCAGAGGTGGTGGGGTGGCCACAGATGGCTGGGTCATCATATCCCAACAAGTGCCATGATAGCATCAAAGTGAGGCATGAGCTGGTCCCAGGCCCAGAACTGCCACTCCATGTTAGCTCTTAGCTGCTGCTCCATTATTCCCATCATGGCCCCCAGGGTGGCTTTGTGGTCCCACTGCATGTCCTTGTAGACCCTCCACCAGTGGGCTTGGCCTGGAGGTGAGGTGGGTGTGGATCAGCCTGGAGGTGTGGTGGGGGTAGATCGGCCTGGAGGCATGGTTAGTGTGTCTCACCCCTCAGTCAGTGTGGGTCCAGCAGTAAGGAAGACAAGGAGGAACAGTGAGTCATCCATGCAACACAGACCCTGAGGCCCGGCCCCCTCATCATGGGCACTGACCAACGTCTCCAGGGTCAAGGGATGGGTATGTCTTGAGAGGAGAGGCATGTGTGTCCTGCACAGTCAGTCCTGCTGCACAGGGGCTATGAGGTGCCTCTGAGACTGTGGGGACAACAATGCCCCTGCACTGCTTGAAGGTTAATGGGCCAGGGGGTGTCTGGCCATGGAGTAGTCCCCTCATGGGTGGCGGGTGAGCTGGGAGTAGCCTTGCCCTCCCTAGGCCCACACACACACACCTGCAGCTTGCAGCACTGCCCATGGGACTGGGTGCTGCCTCTCACCTGTGGGCATGCCTGCGTACAGGGTGATGCACTCCTGGGTGTGTCTGGGGTCGGGCCACCACCCTTGTGGGCAGCCCACTTCCAGACATTACAGGTGGTGGGAGGCCCCCCAGGCCCTGGGGCTGGGGCTTGTCTGGCCTCCTGTGAGGCTGATAACAGGATGCTGCCCGTGTCTGGGAGCTGTCTGCTGGGCCCAGGTGGGGCACATTCCTGCTGCATGTGGTTCCATGTGCTGGGACTGCAGCATGAGGTCCTGCCTGGGCCGGCCAAGCAATGCTCACGGCACACCCCATCTGCACCCTCCTCCCATGCCCAGGGTGTGTAACATGTGGGGGTATTCACCAGAGGGACCCTTTCCCAGCTCCTAGGATGCCTGGGATGTGGCCTGGCTGCTGGGGACTGGGTTCAGCGCCAGGATGAGGCTGCTGGCCTTGGAATCTGGCTCTGGCTCTGGCTCTGGCTCTCGTGGGAGTTGGGGTTGGGATGCCTCCTCCTCCTTTTCAGTCTGGGTAGGGAGTTGTGCTGTGGGGGGCAGAAGGGTTGAGCGCTGTGTTGTTGCTGAAGCATGCTGGGGGATGTCACCGTCATTGAGCTCCCTGTAGTAGTGGCAGGTGGCAGGTCCTGCCCCAGAGCATTGGCAGTCTCCTGGGCCCAGACATAGCCCTGCCTCAGCTCCTTGACTTTTGCCCAGACCCGATCCATGTTGTTTGTGGGGGTTGGCCCCATTCGGCCAGGGCAATGGCCATCCTGGTGTATATCAGGGTGTCCTGCTGCTTGGCCTGGGGTCCTGGAGGGTCTCCACAATATCTATATCTACTGGAGGGGGCCCAGCTCTTGTTGACCCATGGTGGTTCTTGGAGCCACTCAGGCTGGTCCCTTTGGGGCCCAAGGGGTCTCAGGCTCCCTGATGCTCTTCCATGTCCACAGTTTTCAAACATGGTGCGGCTGTGAAGGCGTAGGGGACTGCAAGCCTGTAGCTCTGCTGCTCCCAAGCTCTCAGCTTCCTGCCACAGGGTTCCCTGGGCTCCCTGTGGCTTTAAGAATGGTTGGAGTCAGGACTCATTGAGTGCTGCTTGCTGTGAACTGGGCATCCCCTGGGGCATATGCATGGCACGCCAGAGGCCATTTCTGTTGACAGGAAGGCCCCCTTGGAACATCCAGGCCGGCAATTTGTCAACATATCTCTGTCAATAGCAGCCTTCTTCCTTGTGGTGAGCTGGGTATAGCTGTTGACAAGAGCACTGCATTCTTTCAACTTACTGTTGACAGAATGTGCTTGGCAATCTGGATGCCCCATGAACTTTGTCAACAAGAGGGCCATTTTATTGACAAACCCCTTGAATCTAGACATAGCCTAACAGTGCAAAACTCTGGTATATCATGGACTTATTTTTGCTTCATACAGTTAATAAAGCGGTTAGAAAGTGGCAGAGTGATCTCATGGGCAGAAACAGCTGGGTAGGCTCATTTATTCGGTGTAAAACTGCTTAGGTTTGAGTCTGTCTATGGACTGTTGAATCACAGCTTTCATCATGGCCATTATAGAGAAATGTTTAGTCTTACAGCATGTGTGCGGCTACATTAGGGCACAGGAAAGTGTTTTAATAGATAAAGTGTTTTAATAGATAAAGTGAGAATCTGAACTTGTTCCTTGTTCTTGTCGGCTTGTGTCACTACCTTTTAAGTTATGTCATTTTTAAGTACTTTTATTATGATCAATAATATTCAATTTACTTTAAGGTGGCCAGATGCCTCTGCCTGACTTGAACAGTCTTGATTCTTAATTAAATATGTCCTTTTTTCTTGCTACTTTCTCAAAGCCAAGGAATTTAATAGTTTTCATTAGCCTGTTTTTAGCAAAATTGGTTCACATCTGACTTTATGGTTCTATTATACAGTTAGCTGTAGAGTTTTAAATTGTATTACAGGGCTTCCTTCAATACCATGGATTTCAGTGTGTACTCCCCTCCATGGTAGCTAGCACATCTCTAGTACTTGCAGAGTTACACAGCAATAATACACAATTTTATATTTTACAGGCATTAGCTGTAAAACACAAGACAATAAAAGTTTGTTAATTTACAGAGCTATAAATGATATATGTGTATTTTACCGGTTTAAAAATGTATTGGCTCCATTTTGAGATGGATTCGATTGGGTTCCAAGTACATACAGCATATTGGTCCCATTAACACTCTACATTGTCATGTCTTTGAACAAGAACATTAAAAACATACACAAAAGACATTTGGGCTCTGTTAACTGCAACAGATGTTCCCTACATATGCCAAGTCATCTTGTTTCTCAAATCGGAGCACTCAATACAGATGAAATGGCAGGAGAAATAGGCCAAAATTCTGTAAACACATACCCATGTGGTTAATTTATACATATGTATAGTTCCAGTGATTTCAATGGACTTAAACTCATTTCAGATTATCAGCATTAACATACACATAGGCAACCAGGAGCAGGCATTTTAGCAGCTCTGTGAATAATACACATGACCAAAAATGGCAGAATGTTTTAAAAAAGCATCCTTAAGAAAATTTAAACCAAATTTGAGGCTGCGTATGAAATGGGGAGGATGGAGGAGATAAAAAACAAAACACCCTAAGGTTGTGCTGGGGGCAGCATTGTCAGAATGAGAGTCTGTCACTGAGGATGAATATAACTCAAAGAAGTATCCAAACTCAGTCTGTTCCATGCAAATTAAATAATTGGAACTGATAGGAGAGAAAAGGTTCTGCTAGGACAATATTATTTTTGAAATGGGTGATCTTGAGCTGCCTTGATAACAATAGCTTACTGGGAATAGCTTACTTTTTCAGCTCACAAGGGTGGTAATGTTGTAGGTTAAGGAAAATTATGCTGGGGTAATAGTATAGTTAGACCAGCTCTACACTGGGTTAAAAAAAAAGATTTAAGATACGCTAGTCCAGCTCTGTGAATCACATAGCTGGCGCAACGTATCTCAAATTGCTATTTTGCTGTTGTCTCCACAGTGGGAGGTCAACAGGAGAAATTTTCCTGTCGACTTCCCTTATACCTCATGACTTCAAGGGGTACTGGGGTCAATGGCAGTGCCCTGATCATTCAGTTAAACACGGCCCCACTAGGCACGAAAATTAAACCCTGGAAAAATTGACTGCCAGCGTGTTGATCTTTCAGTAAATATAGATGTGCATTTAGGAAGCAACAGCATTTTTGGGTGGAGTAGCAGGATATCAAGGCCACTAGCCAAGGACATGGCTGTTGGGAATAAAAGAGGTTCCAACTCATTTGTGTGTGTGTGTGTGAGAGAGAGAGAGAGAGAATGATATCTAAATCTGGGATTGTTTTATTTAAAATGGAGATGCATTTTATATAAATAAAAGAAAGTGTGCCTGTCCATTATAAATAAAGTAACTCCAGCCTTACAGATCCCGGGCTCCAATTATTTTTTAAGAGGTAAGAAATTTAATGATTCTGCTGATGAATATTGATTATTTAAAAAAAAAGTTGAAAATTGTAATATCTAAATGGCACGACAACTTCACAAGTTTGAACCAATGTAGTCAAACAGCAATTTAAAAAAAACAACAACAAAAATTATTGGATTTTTAACTAGCAGTGGAGATGCATATTTGAAGAATGATTATCGCTTTTAAAGCATTCTTGGGAAGATATCATGTTTTCCGAATTCGGTTAGCAGCTTAAATCACAGTATTCTCAAATGAGCAGTTGTGTACTCATTTGATTTAACAGCCATTCATTTTTTGTTACTTCAGTTTTTGAAAACTGCCCTATTTCTACTTGCAAGGAGTTGTGTAGATTAAGATAATATAATTGATTGGACATGTTTATATAAGCCAGAGTAATTCATTTCAACATATTTATTGTTCAATGAAGCAACCATGTCGTGACATTTTTTCTCAGTGTTCCAATATGTGGGACACATTTCTGTTCATACAACAGTACCATTAATTTTCCAGAGGAGGTACTCATGTCTGATGTATTGCATCATTATCGTTAGCTTCAGTTCTGTCAAAGTAGCATCATTATCACATTTAGCTTAATTAGCATGGAAGCACTCTAAAAAGAATGTTTTGTGTCAAAGAAAGTTGTAAGTGCAGTCTTGGCTCTTGATAAATAAACCAATAGGTTAATGCACAGTGAAGAATTTATAAAACTGCTGTTAGAGAGGAAGCCTGGCAAAAGGTAACACTTAAGCTCTAGGCAAGATGCTAGAAAGAGATAAGCAGCCCCCATAATAGCTGTTTATTGTGAACATATTATAGCATGTTCTCTCTTCAGATGCGCTACTGAGGAGAAGCACAGCTTCTGGAATGTGGTAGATAAGGCTCTGTGGTGTATGTGGCTGTGATGAAGTATCTGTTGGGTGCCTTTGTTTTCGGTTTTCTACAGCTCTACTTTTCCAGGGGTGCTGCCTGCGTGCAGAGGCAGGAGCCAATTTTGAATTGCTGCAGCTTCTGCAGGGGTACTGTTTTATTAATGGGTTTCCTTAACTTGAATGGCTGAGATCTAGCTATTAAAACATAAAGAGCTCCATTTCAGAGCATTGGCCTCCCTGGTTTGAGCAATGCATTCACTCTTCCCTTCCTTCTCCAGCTCTAGTTTTTTTAAGACGATCGCACAAACCCCTTTGAGTAGGTGTGCTGAATGGAAGGCACATTTGCTGGTGACAAACTCCATATGGTTTTTAACATTGCAAACACACATGTGAATTGCCTAATAAGCAATTAAAAAGCTACCTAGCAGCTGGAAGGTGATTATTTCACGTAGCCAGCTCACCCAGCTTATCTTCCCTTAATACCCACTCTTCTGAGTTACACCGTGACAAAAGGCCAGCCTTCATGTTTCCCTATGCCTTTTGGAATGTTCTAGGGCTACAGGACTGTCACTGTAATAAAAAAAAAAAAAAGTCACAGATGACTGTGGTATTTCTTTCAGTCCATGATTAAACCCGACTTCTCATGTTGCTATAGGCCAGCTTGGGGAAGGCCAGCTGGCAGGGCCAGGTGGGAAAGGGAATGTGGCAGCACACTGTAGGGCAAGGGCCATGCCTGCAGGCTATGGCAAGAACCTACGGGTCAGATCAGGAAGCCAGGCCTGCCCTGCAGGATAGCAGCCACCCACATGGGAGGAGTTCAGAGCTAGCTTGCTCTACAGCCCTTTGCAGACAGCTTACTACACAGGGGTGGTCAGGCCAGCCTTCTCCTCACATGTTCCCTATCACTTCACACACCATTTTCCACTAAACCGGTGACTTGTAGTAAATTTACTCCTGTCTAGCCATGATTTTTGGTAGAAAATACCATGGCACATCCTAGTTTGAGAATCATGACTCATGGTCCCCACAAGTCACCAGAAATGGATTGTTTCTTGTATTTCTATAGGGCACTTGGATCAGATAGTTAAGCTTTTGTCCACAACCCTAAGGACACAAAACATCTTTTTAAAATCTAAAATACAATTATCTCTGTATAACACACACTGTCCACACCGGGGCCTTTAGGAAGAACACCAAATGTCACAAGACACTTGACAAAAATAACAGGATTTGGCAACTTTGACGTTAAACCGCAATGAGTTGAGATTGGGTTTGCCCTAGTCATGTGCCATGAGGTCTTACTAGCCCATTGGTTCTAAATAGTGCAAGGATATGACTTCTAAAGAACAAAAAGCATCACAAATTGCCTTGTCTTTAGCACAGGTATGTGTGTAAGTTTTTATTTCTTAAACTGAAAAATTAAATCTAAAGGGCACGCTTGTGAGAGGCACTGAGAACGCTCCTCTCCTGCAGAGGCCAAGATCCTGTCTGCTGGGTCAGGTTCCTAATTCTGGCTTCCAACATGGAAGTTGAGCTCCTTACTGAATGTCAGTGTGATTTATGTGTGCACAGCTAAAGGACAAAGCTTGCGAGTGTACTATATGTTGAACATCTGAAGTTCAGGGCTCTGTGGTTGTCTATGATTTCAGTTAGCTGGATGCCCCCGTATCATGGGTGTGGCCAAGTTTCCTGCAGTCCCCTAAAGTCTGTGTCCAGCCAGCAGTCCTGGTTCTCAGTGTTCTGTGCTGTTATTTAGCTCTAGTTTAGCTCTAAATGTCTTCTGAGCATCCAGTAAACAGTAGAAGTGTTGGTAATGCTGCTAGACAATATTGGCTGCCCATGGTCCTGCAAATTCTCTTGTCTGGCACTGGTCAGCTCTGAGGATGCCAGATTAGAGAAGTTCAACCTGTATTTAAAACCACTGGCCTATTAATATCCCATGGCAGATGGGGAGGGCGAAGTTAAGATATTCTCTTAGGAAGGACTGCAGGAAATCAGATCGCTAACCACTGCAGTTTAACATTAAAATTTCTAAGTCCTGTGATTTTTGTCAAGAGTCTTGATATTTAGTGTTTTTCTTAACATCTCATAACTCAGGTTATGAAATATCAAGCTAAACGGTATTTTTGAAGTGTTGGATTAGGAGATTCTTGCAGTGGCAATGCAATCTATTAACAGGAAATTAAAACACTTGCTGAAGGGAGTGAGCAATTCAAGCAGGAGGAAAAGTAGTCCAAATGAATCCTCCTCAAAGATTCTTTTAAGTTTGTTCTCTATCTTTCGGTTGGTGGAAGACCGAACTGTCTGTTTTTATATCACAGGGCGGTTCAGGATTGACTGGGTGTAGGAACTAAACTAGAATTGGATGTTAGACACAACCCATGTTTCTGTGGCTCTAAAGGCAATACATCAGAACGTTTCTCTTTTGAGATTATAAGAGGCTGCCAGAAAAACTGAGGACATAGGAGGAATCTATTGACAGACCTGAAGTCAGTTCTAGTTCCAGAATATCATGAACTAGCAGGTGGTGAGAACTGGAACTGTTTACATCAAAATTAAATTCAATTTATGAAATATCAAGTTGGCTGGTGTTTTAGAAGTGGGTTAGTGGTTAATATGTTTAATTATAGTTTTAATCAATAATTTACAAATGTTCTTAGGAGAGGGAAACTTTTAACTCTGCTAACAACAGAGTTGGCTAAAAAAACAAATAAAATCATTTTAATATTTCCTCACATTTTAAAACACAGATATGTTTGTTATATTTTTTTCTTTGCACTCATTTTCCATAAACATTTGAGAAAGTGAGTTTTACTGGCACATGGAAGGCAAATGTTCTAAGCACATACATAAAAATTTACAAAGAATGAACAGAAAATTCATTTGTGCATGTATCAGTACCCAAACTTTGTGCACAGTCATCTCGTCAGGGAATAAAAACAGTATTATCTGACTCAACTGATCAATACCTCTCAACAACACAACCTGAATTTCATATATATGTGATCTATAGAACAGAAAGTTCAAACAGATATTCATCAAATACATTTGAATAATAAATAGGACATAGGAAACCAATCTGCTTCTGGATATTTCATGATCAGAAAAAGAAACAATTACTGTTACACTTCTTGGTGTTGTTGAGAGAGAGGAAGGATTTTTATTTTAAATGTTCATCTTTTATAGGCTGCGCTGCAGAAGCTGACTTTAGGATTGATTCCAATGAAGAGGATATGCCAATAGATTTGGAATTTCAGTTGAAGCGCAGGGTGCAGCATGGACGAAGGAACAGCATTGACTTTGGGAGAAGATGGAAGCACTATTGAGACAGACGTAGTTGGTTCAGCAAAAGCTGTAGAGGAGAGACATAAGGTGAGGCAAGAACAAGACATCTAAGGATTGTCTGTGTGGAAATTTAGCCAGTGGTGATCTAGTTCCATCACTTGAGACCCCTAGGGCAAGTATATTGCACTGATGCAAACTGTGACTAGCCTCAGCATAACCTACCCTACTTTGAGTAATCTATACCGATCAAGTTACTATGCATGCTAGTGAACACATCAGCTATAATGGTTTGCATCGGTACACCTGCACGTACATACATACAAGGCCTTGAATGTGACATGCAATATACCAAGCTGTAGTCTAGAATCAGCTGGGCAGCTGCATTTTGGCTGGGGTGAGGTAACTATCCTATAGACTTTGGTGGCAGGAGGCAATAACAATAGCCCAAGGATGAGAAGGCCCAGACTGTGCACTGACAGTTAGCAGTTGAAACAGAGGGAAAGGGTCATGTTATGGAGGGGTCATGGAAGCAGAAATGACAGGATTAGCTGTGGACTGGTTGGGAGTTGATGATGCCTCCAAGGCGTCTGGCTTGTGAGAGGAAAAACAAAGGTTTTGTTGGAAGGAGTGGAGCAGGGAAGTGGCAGTGAGGGGTTAGGAGGAAAAGGCAAGAGATCAGTTTTGATTATATTGAGCTCAAAATGGTGGCAAGCCATCCAAAGAAACCCCAGAAAGGTAGTGTGGGTTGTGGGACTGCCTAAAGGGTGCTAGCTCCAGGCAGGAGAAATGGACCTGACATTGACATAGTTAAATCTGTGCAGTGTCAGGAGAGGCAGATGGAAAGGAGGAGCAGGGACAGGAACAGAACTCTGGGGAGTTCCTGCAGGGTTAGGAGTGGGGTGAGCAGGATCTAACAGAAAATGTCTATGGGCCAAATCTTCAGTGCCTATTAAATAGTATAGTTTACTAAAACCAGTGGACCTGTATGGATTTACAGCACCTGATGATGTAACCTATATTAATAAATATCTTAACTGTCAGGCTGGTAAAGCACTGCCTAGGGAGTTTGTGGAATCTCCATCACTGGAGATTTTTGAAAGCAGGTTAGACAAACATCTGTCAGGGATGGCCTAGATGGGGAACTGGACTTGATGACCTCCATGGTGCTTTCCAGTCCTATGATTCTGTGGAAAGGCCTGATCTAACCCTTGTTGAAATCAGTGCAAGTTGGAGTGGGCCAAGGAGAAAACAAAACTCATGCTGCTTTCATAGGGTGAAAGGCTGTGAAACTATTATAAACAGTGCTGCTGAATTTGATCTATTTAACGTGTGAAATGTTTTAGCCATTTCTTCAATTTCCTGACATTTTGCTTTTGGAATGTGAATTAATGTAGAACTTGAATGCCAGAGACTTTAATAACGGTACAGCTTTAGGGGCCTTTTTTTTTTTTGAACCCACTCCTGCTAAGACATGTAAAAGGTATTTTATCTGCAATACTGCATGATATGATTACAACCATAGGAATTTACAAGTATTAAATTAGCCACAGTAGGGCTCCCATATTGTTTCCTAATTTCCAAAGAAACATATTGAGAATTACAGTGAAAAAATGTTAACCATATAAAAGGCAGCCCTATTCAAAGAAAGTCTGTTCCCTGCTTATCAAGATCTGTGCACATAGCAAATTTTATGCAAATCAGACTTAATCTACTGTTTATTTTTGCCCTTCTGAGCGAGAACAAAAATCATTTGTCGTTTTAGCTCTAAATCACTACCGCAAATAGAACACTTATTTGGATAATGTTATTCGTATGTGATCTAAGTATGCTTAGGTCTGTGTACAAACACCAAAGTGAATCCAGTGCATGGTCAAAAGAATATTCCAGATTTCCTCTTTACATTTGGTTCTATATAGCTGGTTACTGCATCAGGTCTCTAGATAGAAATATTAGCACATTCAGACACAGGCACTTAAATAAAACCATCAGCCTCCCCCAGCTTTTATCACACGGTGTTTTATAACACTGTAATAAAGGGCATATGGTCTCCTTCCCTGGTGGGCAGGTAGAGAACTGTGACTACTCTTGGTGGGCAACAGTGGATACCCATGATCACCCTTTTGGAAGCAGAGAAGCAGGACAAGAAGAAGGATTATAAATGGGCAGTCCCCAGCTCAGTGGAGACAGAGCTGCCAGTGGAGCAGGATGTCATGTTCTTCACCACCACCCAGCCACTGGAGCCTGGACCTGATAGATGTTGCTGCACTGTCAGACGCCAGGGACACCAAGGAGCTGTTGGGACTGCCATTAGCTGTCTATGTTAATAAGGTGAATGACAACACCATAACCCAAGTACCCTAGTATAGTGAATGTAGGAAGGAGCCCTGGGACAGCTATTTCCTCAAACACATTTATGGGATGTATCCTCCCCTTCATGTCTGGTGCTAAGACATATTATCTACTCTCCTTAGATGTCTACTTTGCACTCAGGAAGTGTGATTCCAGCTGTGTTACCTGAGAATCCAGCCAGTGTCCCAGTTGGGCAGGGCTAGCTCCAATGGGGAAATAGCTGTCCCGATCCCCATCTCCAGCCCCTTGCTGCATCTCTGTGGTCATTATACAGTATAACTCCCTGCTAGTAGCCCCTTCCTTTTCTGTGTTATGAAAAATGATCACATTCCAGGCACACCCTTATGTCCTGACGTAACCAAACCCTTACCTTGCTGTAAACTAGGATAAGAGGCAGCTGGATATCAAATTTGGTGGTCTTAGCTCTTACCATTTAGGAGATGTTCTTGAATAACCTGATAGGTGGACAGACTCACAGACAAACTTCTCAAATATATAGTAGATTCTCAATAAATGCAGCATATTGCCTTTGCTCCTGAAAAAGATACTGTGTGCTTTTTATAAGGGTAAGTCGTAAGTGCCCAAATATATTTACATATGATAAATAATTGCTACAGTGTTTAGCTTTATTGAAATGCAAAGCTGACATCTATCAAAATTACACACACTGTGTATGGCATGCTCAGCATTATTGCCAAAGAAGTAATCAAATACCAAAAGAAGTGTCTATTTTATAAATGTAAAAAAGTCAGAGATGCGCCAAGCCATTTAACAATAAATCCGAACAGTGCAAACTCAGGATGCTTGTGTTCAACATAAGCAATATTAATTACTAATTCAGTTAATAGAAGATGTTTAAAACGGGCTATTTTTGAGCCCTATGACATTATGGATTAGTAAATTAATTCATTGCAACAGCATTATCGCTTAAGAAATTCACACAGGCATAGTATTATTCCCTAGACATGTAGTATTTATTTTGTGTTCATACTTGGATTTATGGCTCTTAGGAAAATATAAAATATGACAGCATTGAAAAGCATTTAATCATTGTCAGAATGACTAAAATACACCTTCACTGGGTAACAGCCCACCTAAACCAATCAGCTTCATGCCAGGTCCTGAAGTACAGAAGCTACATGTTTAGAAGACAAGTGTCAGTGGGGTAGCTGTGTTAGTCTGTGTCCACAAAAACAGCAAGAAGTCCTGTGGCACTTTATAGACTAACAGTTTTTTTGGAGCATAAGCTTTCGTGAGCAAAGACATGCATCTGATGAAGTGGGTCTTTGCCCACAAATGTTTTCAGAAGCAAGAATCTCCACTAAAATCCTTGTCTGTTTCCTCAAGATCCTTAATCTGATGACTGAATATATGAATGGCTCAACTGACTTTAACTGTCATGGTGGAAAACAAATCGAGAGACGGCTTTTGATATAGCTAGTGCACAGGTAGCAGAGGGCTTTAGGGATCAGTGTCTATTCTGTATGCTATTCAGAAACACAAAGAGAGCTAATAAAGTCTTTAGATCTCAGAAGTAATGTGCTGGCCTCCAAACAAGAAAGTCTGTTCTTCACCAGCCACAGCGTTGGAATACTTTTCAAGCATGGCCCCGTGCAAGATGTACGAAAGCAATCAAACTGGTGACAGCAGCATGGATTGCCATATGCAAAAGAGAAGGGTAATACCAAGCCGTGGTGAAAAAGGTATGTGCCTCTGGGTCATTCCACTTGTTTTTGTGTACTAATGTGGTGAGGTCACAGAGGGCTGTAGAAAAAGACACAAATTCTCTTAGATTCCAGCAGCAAGAACATGATAGTTCTTTACAGCTGAAGGTGTCAGCAATTTTTTATAAAACTGTCAAGAAAGTGGGCATCCCTAAAATGTACCCTAGTGTTAGAATAAAATTTCAGCCATTCTCTTCCTTTTTTCCCCCTGTAGTTTTTCTGTCAGAGTTTCCCCACGGCACTGACTTAGGAAACAGACAAAAAAGTGAAGCTGAAAAAAAAAATGATGGGGAAAATGTGTAAAGAATGTGCCTCTCTCAAACACCATCAGAAAGAAAGTTGTACATATAACAAAAGTATGGCTTTGCTATGTGGTTTCTCTTTTGCAATTTCATTTTGTTCTTCTGCTGGGACCCTTGTGAAACATTAGGTGTTCAGATGCAGTTAAAATGGTCCTGCCTTGTTTGGCTTTCTTTTTTAAAAGCAGGAAAAACTTCTCCTGTGAAACAGTAACACTGGGCATCACAAAACCACTCGGTCACTAGTTATGGCTATATTTGTTGCTGACTTTTATGGAGTGGCAAAGAAGTGAATTACTGTGATCATTTGAAAACAGTAATACAGTCTCGAACAACAAGACTTTTGATTACATGGTCAGCCAAGTGTGAGACTGGGTATCTGGGGTGGTGACATCCTGCTCAAGGAATCTAGAACTGTAAGCCACCACGTTACCTCACTTTCTTGGCAAGAGTGAGAGCTGTACAGATGCTAAGCTGTGGGCCAGCTCCTGGACATGCATTGCTGTCTTCCTTGACAGCAAACTATTCAAGATGCTGCCAGAAAGATCTTCATGCTGCGTCTAGTCCCTCTCACTGGACGCTCCCCAGACCTCACTCAGGCTCACTGATGGGGAGGCAGGGGGTTTACAGAAGCAGTTGTTCTGGGGTCTAGCAATTCAAAGGGGGCATGCTCCTGTGGCAGAGGTGGTGGCTGGAGCCCTAAGTCCTTTAAATTACAGCTGGAGCACTGTGCAAGCAGCTTTGAGGAGAGGGCATGCCATTACCATGATCTGGACAGAGCTGAGGGGTGGCTGCCCCCAAGCACATTCCTTCCACCCAAAGCTCTGTCCCTTCTGCGGATGTGAAACAACTCCCCACACCTTTCCTGAGAGGCCCACAGAAGCTGTTGGGGGCTCCCCTGGGTTCACCGTCTCCAAAGAGCATGTCAGCTAGTTAGGTCATTTGAGCACACAGCACAGAGATGGTTTTGAAGTAAAAGAAGAGTAAAGCTATTAGCAAAGAACAGCAATTCTTTCTGTACTGAGCAAGGGAAAAAAAGACAGGTGTGGTTACAGACAGAACAAAATAAAACCAGCGAGGTAGTGTCTAAAACTTAATCTTTATCAAGTTACAATCTCTGCCTAAGCAGTTTTGTTGCATTCACTTACCTGCTTTAAGCTGGGGGATGCAATATTCACAGACTGTAGGGCTGCCGTTCCCTAAGTAATGGATGATTAGATGCTTACTTTGCTCCCTTTACATTACCCGGTGTCTATTGTTCATGCCTCAAGAGCCAGAAGGGGTTCCTAGCATGCAGACTCTATCTCCTGGTGTACTCAATAAACTGCTGCTTCTCAGATTCGCTATGGCTACACCATAGAGTTATTTCAAAATAAGATATTTTGAAACAGCTATTTCAAAGTCCTGTATTTTGGCTACCTCAGTGGTTTGAGCATTGATCTTGTAAACCCAGGGTTGTGAGTTCAATCCTTGAGGCGGCCATTTAAGGGGCTGGGGAAAATAGATCTAAAAAAAAAATTTGTCAAGGATGGTGCTTGGTCCTGCTGTGAGGGCAGGGGGCTGGACTCAATGACCTCTTGAGGTCTCTTCCAGCTTTATTTAAACAGAGCTACACACAAAATATATTTTGAAATAGCATTTCTGGACACATAGCGCTATTTAGAAATAGTACTATTCTAAATCTTAATAGTGCCAATTTCAAAATAGGCATTATTCCTCCTGAAATGAGGTTCAATGATTTTGAAATAATACACCTGTTATTTTGAATTTATTTTGAAATAGTATGTGTGTCGTGTAGATGCTCGCAAAGCTGCTGTTTTGAAATAACTCTACTGTAGATGTAGCCTTTGTGAGTTTTGCTCACTTTAGAGGTAAATGTACTTTCATTGTCTTCTGCCAATTATCAAGATGACCAGCAGATAAACACATATCCATTTGCCTAGAGCAGGTTTATTTGTTTAGAACAGATTTTAAGAACATGTTTCCACCAAATGTACGTAACTCTTTGTACACAACTCATACATGTATCATGCAGTGATTTTTTTTGAGGGGGGCCAGAGTGTCACCAGTTTACATATAATACGCTACATGATACCTGTTAGATATAAGGCGGGCAGGGATCACTGTGCATGTTGAATTACCCATCAGTACCCTCCCTGGCTGAGGAAGCAAATCATCCATCTGGTGGACTAAATTTGATGATGGATTCTGGTCATTTGCCACCTGAGGCAGGTTGCACATATGCTAGGAACAAAAACAACAAAATGTATCGGGAGGAGAGGGGGTGTCAGGTGTGATATGAGATACGTATGTTTAGACCCCTGCCATGTGGCACTGAGGAGCTCCCAGGGTCATAGCGGCTACTTGTAGAAACTAATAGGCTTAAACCACAAATCAACAGCTCCCCTACTGGAGATGGCTCTTAGTGCTGGAAACAAGGTACCATGCAGCTATAGTGATTACTCCTGTGAACTGGACAATTTTCTTCTGAGATATCATTGCAAGCCGTGGTTTGCTGGTGGCAGGCATCTACCTGGAAAATGCATACTTTGCTAGCCCAGTTGAAATTTGTGAATCTCCTGATCCATTTATCATAGGTGAAAACTGAAATGTAACGTGTAACTTTGACCTATCCCAGGTTCAAAATTGTTTGCTACTAAATTATTACCAGGGACTGAACCCAGACCTTGCCCTGTCTGTCTGCCATTCATATTTATAACCATTAAGCATTTAAAGCATGAAAAGCAGTAGCTAGCTCATAGGCTACAGCTTTTTGTTGGGTTTCCTCTCCAAGGAATCCCCGAGTGTTCATATGCCTTAAAGGTTCTTTCACCTCACCACCACAGAGTTCTATCTGCCTTCTGAACCATCTGTGTAGGGTCATTGTGGGAGTGAGGGAGGTAGTTTGGGAGGCAAGGTGCTAGCAATAAAGGCAACTATGTTGACCAAGAATGTAATTTAAAAGCAAGGCACCATGTGCTCAATGCAATAACATTCCGTAACTATAAAACTCACTGGAAAAACTCAGCTGGCAGAAAGAATATTAGCTGTAACAGGTCACGTTCCCCAGGTAGGTATACTTCAGGCAAAAGCACTGAATTCAATTGCTATATAACTACCTGTACTCTGTAGCCATGTACCCTGAGGAGCATTAAGTGAGTCTATAGAAAACAGAAGGGAATCAAAGCTTTCCTGTGGTAGCATGAAGTGGACATAAACACTCTCTCATTGTCTGTAAGTTTGACAATAACTTTTCTGTTCCTGATGATTTTGTCTTTTTTTTTTTATCAGGACAACCATGATTTCCATCCCAGCCTATCCTTCCTGCTCACCTGCTGTGGCTATCAGGCTTTTATTACAAAGTACAAAACAACATGGGTCAGGTTTTATATATATATCTATATATATATATATATATATAGATATATATATAGATATATAGATATATATGGTAACATCATCACTGTTGCTTTGAACTTAGCCCTGCGCTAACCGTATTGAATTGACTAGTGCTGTATATTTAAGATGCATCCCAATGGAGCATGTCAGCTTTGTTCCTGATGGCAGCCTTATGTTCTGTTGATTTCAAAGGCAAGATAATTGATTATGGCAGTGCAGCAAGTATGATGTTAGAGCAGCATTGACAGAGTTAATTTGCGCAACAGCTGGTGCCTGTTCTATCACTTGCACAGAGGTGCAAAATTATTGTGAGGTCACATACAAGCAAACAGTCACAATTATTTGGTCAAAAATGCTTGAACCTTGTAGTAACCCAGTAGATTTTCAAGTTTGCATATCAGTCTTCTCTGTTCCTATTACAAAGGTTCAAGCCTGCAAAACACTCAACATTTTAAGTTTCAGAATAGAAATGGAAACATTCTGCTCTGAGCTAAGTCTGTGATGACTCCATTGCTTGCATGAGCAGAAACTGCTTCAGGTTGTGCAAATATAGAGCATAACTCCTATAATTCCATGAGTTGGAAGAAGGTTAGGTGTATGTGTTTGTTCCTTCAGATTCCATCTGAGCTTCTTTGAGGCAATATTTACACAATCCAGGAAAAGAGGGGCAGCACAAATCATCAGGGCCTCTGGGACAGCTCAGGCAGAGCATATTCCCAGTTAATAGCTTGACGGAAGGTGCTCTATTCTTCCTGCTCCATTTGCAACTGAAAGTGCCCCGAAAGTTGACTTAATCATATCCTGCATGGGGGGTTGGGGCTGGGGTTGGGGGGGAAGGAATGGAGTCACCACAATGACTTCTGCCACACAGTTTCTTGGTTCCTGGTGTGAGGAATACTCAAGGAAGGGCACCAGATTGGCCCTTTGCAGGAATTTTTGCTTTTCCTTGGGGTTATTTCCCCTTCCTCTTCTACAGAGCTTGTCTGTGCTACATCAAGCCTCAAGTTCAGTGGCTTTGCTTGATATGTTGCTTTCCCCTCTGAATTAGGTAGGCAGCTGGCATAAACTCTAATATCTTATTCAGCTCCAACCTGTAGCAGCACAATGTGCTGTCAGAAGACTACTGGTATTTGTGGCCAACGCTGGGTTAGTCTGATTTTTTCCCCTCTCACATACATCTTGCACAGGTCTTATGGTGATTACTTTTCAGATATTTGCAGTTTTAGATATTATGCAAATGGTTTAACACTCTGTGCAAATGAGCCAATAGGATGTATGTATCTTTATCAATTTAAAAGGAAATCAAATACAAAATAGAACAGGAAAAGTCAGATAAAACAAGAAAATAGTAACACTGGGAAAAATGTGATTGAGTGTTTAAGATTCTCTGACATTAAAGAACTGAGTAATGGTGTGATGGGGTGTACCAACCCTGCACTGAGCAGGTGGGGTGAGAGCCAGACCTATTGGATAGAAAAGGCCCCTCCCCAAGGCCCTGCTGGGCATGCTCCAGCTGTAGTCCTGGTATAAAGGCTGGGGAAGCCTGGCAGCTGGTGCTGGCCAGCAGGGGGGAAGGAGCTCCCCCTAGAGCTTGGGACCCAGAGATGCCCAAGGAGCAGCAGCAGCAGCAGCAGCAGCAGCAATGGTGGCAGCCCCCGCCGGAGGAGCAGTCTACAGCAGGAGCGGCTGGAGGGAGCACGGCCAGAGTGGAGATGGTGGACCGCACTGGGAATGGCGTAGGAAGTAGCCCAGGGTGGGGGAACAGGGAAGGTTACCAGTGAGCTCAGTGTGTTGTGGTGAGGATCCTCACTGAGCTGGTGGCTGGTGGCTCCCCTGCCCGCTTCCCTGTGAGCTTAAGACAGGTTGGAACTAGGCTGCAGAGGCCTGATGGGGCTGCAAGGCCTGAGAACTGGGACTAGGCTGCAGAGGCCTGATTGGGCAGGAGAGCCCTGAGGGCATCGCAAGAGGGGCAGGGGACCCCACCACAGATTAAACAGAAGCAGAAGTTAAGCAAGATAATATTAATTTGATGCATAAATCCATTAATCAGGCTCCATATTATATCTGTAACCTTATATATCATACAGACAGAGCAAAAATATAAGGTTTATAAATCTAGCTGAAAATATGTGGGAAAGCTGTGGGCTAATGTGAGCAGAGAACTGAGCTGCAGGATCAAAGGGTACCTGAAAGTAAAGTCAGTGATTAGCAAACATGGAAACAAACACCTCTAGAATACTGGCTGGGCAAATTTGAAAGGCTAGAAAAGGGGCTCCTTAAATGGACGTGATAGTCAAAAGGTGTTTTCTCATCAGAACTTTATGGTTAAGCCATTTTGCTGACAAAGGGTGGAAATTTATACCCATATCCATAGTTAACATATACCTTCCTAGTTAATGGAGAATTAAAAAAAAGAACTATTTTAAAGAGTTACATGGGTAATTGGTTACAGTAAGTATGTTGCTTTAGAGCATCACAAGAAATAGAAACCACTGAGCTGAGACAGGAAACCATATGGGAAGCCTGTCTTTAAATGAACGTATTAATTCATCTATTATTGATGAGTAAAATAAAATACTGTACTGCAACAATATTTGTTTCAAGTCTTTTGACCTTACATGGCTCAGTTTTTGAGAGTGCAGAATACTCTCATTAACATCCTTTTATGGCTTTGTTGGTCATAGGGGTTTTACGTGAGGGCGGTAAACTGAAATATGGAGAGGTACTACCATTTTGAACAACTGGAGATTAGATTATTTGGTCTGTCGAGTTTTGGATTTGAAAGTTTTTATGTGCAAGTTACCTGTTTTTAGAGGTGGAACTCTTAGCCTTTTAAACCACATAAAAACTGCTATGAATAACAATAATACTGTGACTTAAGCTTAACAAAGCAAAGAGATTCTGACTAAGGGTGAAGACCTTTGCTGAACTTGCTCTCTTATACTTTACCTTAGTGGCACATATAGAATATAAGATCACATTCTCTTTTTAGGTACCAAAATGTCTATAGCTAGCAAAGCTTGAACAGCAGCAATATTTTAATAAATGGAATAATTAGAGATGGGCAAAGCTTAGGAAAAAATTTTCACCCTCATTTTATGTGGTTTTCTGTCTCCCTAGTGTTTTTTTTTTTTTTTTTAATTTAACTCAGTATTAGGGGACTGAAATTTTTTTCAACAAACTATATGAAAATTCAAAATACCCCTTTTTATGGACGGGATATGCAACTTCAAATGTGAATCCCAGTTTCACCTTTGGCCTAAGTAATACTTTGCATACACATAAAGCATGCCACAAGGATTCAATTGCAAATGTCTTCACTATTTGAGAGATGGGGAAGTTGAGGATCAGAGAGGTTAGCTGTCTTGACTAGTGTCAAACTGGTAAATTAAGACTAGAAGCCAGTGGCAGACTCTCTTTTTTCAGGGAACATCTACATTTACCATGAGATCTGCCCTGTCAGGGTCGATCTTCCAGGGTTCAGTTTTGCACACCTAATGGGAATGTGTAAAATTTAACTATCGGAATTGACAGTTTCTCCCATCATCCTTCCTCAGTGAGAATGGCCAAATAAGCTGATTGCAGATACGTCGATTCCAGCTATGCAGTTGCTGTAGCTGGACTTACATTATCTGTGATTGACTCTCAGGTCTAATGTAAGCCTGCCCTCAGTTATGCTGGTTTTACAGCCATGTAAGTGCATCAACTTCAGGGAAGTTTCTTTTGTGGCACATTATGGAGAGATGGAGGAGAAATAAGCCCAGTTTTCTTAACAACTAGACACAAGGCATTCTAATCAAGCCACTCAACTTCTGTGTCCCCATTTTCTCTGCTTGTTTAATGGAATAATCGTTACTATCATTCTCTGTGTCTAGAAGCCCCAAAGGAGGTTGGCACACCATTGTGTCTGACGCTGTGCAAGCCTATCATCTGTGCTCCAAAGAATTTATAATCTACAGAGACAAGACAGTCCAAGGACAGAAAGTGAAAGAGTCCCAGAGAGATGAAGTGACTTGCATGTGATCATGCAATGGACAATGACAGAGCCAAGGTTTGCATTCAAGTGTCCTTGTAATACAAATGCAGCACTTTGTTGCTATAATCCGCCCCATAGGGTGTGTGGAAAAAATCATTGCACCCATTCATGTAAAATCTGAGTCTCTAAAAGGTTGAAATAATGTGTCTGGGAGGCCTATTATTATGCATAAAGCAGGGACACCTGGGTTTTAATCCAGAAACGACTATCAATATGACCTTGTGCAAAGCACTTAAACTGTGTCTACACTACAGAGTTCTGTCGACAGATATTTCCAGACGGAACATCTGGCAACAGAACATGCCCACACCTAATGGGGCCCCTCTGTTGATGCCCTCTGTTGACAGAGAGTGGCCAGACTGCCCAACCCTCTGTCGATGGAACAGCCAATGGGAGGCAAGGCAAACAGGGCAGCCAGGTGAACTGTGTCGACAGAGGGCCCCCCCCAGAATGTCTACACTATTTTTCTGTTGACAGAATCTGTCCACAGAGGCACTATAACTCAACCTTTCAAGACATAACTCTGCTGGGAAAAAGGTTGTGTTCTGTCAACAGATTCTAGACAGAATGCATTAGTTGTGTACGTTCCCTAGTTTTGTTGACAGAAGGCCCTTTCTGTCAAGAAAACTTTGTAGTGTAGACAAGCTTTAGTTTGTCAACGCAGTTGGTACAATGGGAGGTCTGACTGTATCCACATTCATAAAGTAAATATTTGTACAGCTCTAAGGCTGCATCTACACGTGCACGCTACTTCGAAGTAGCGGCGCCAAGTTCGAAATAGCGCCCGTCATGGCTACATGTGTTGGGCGCTATTTCGAAGTTGAAATCGACGTTAGGCGGCGAGACGTCGAAGTTGCTAACCCCGTGAGGGGATGGGAATAGCGCCCTATTTCGAAGTTGAATGTCGAAGTAGGGCACATGTAGACGATCTGCGTCCCGCAACATCGAAATAGCGGGGTCCGCCATGGCAGCCATCAGCTGAGGGGTTGAGAGACATTCTCCCTCCAGCCCCTGAGGGGCTCTATGGTCATCGTGGGCAGCAGCCCTTAGCCCAGGGCTTCTGGCTGCTGCTGCGGCAGCTGGGGATCCATGCTGCATGCACAGGGTCTGCAACCAGTTGTCGGCTCTGTGGATCTTGTGTTGTTTAGTGCAACTGTGTCTGGGAGAGGCCCTTTAAGGGAGCGGCTTGCTGTTGAGTCCGCCCTGTGACCCTGTCTGCAGCTGTTCCTGGCACCCTTATTTCGATGTGTGCTACTTTGGCGTGTAGACGTTCCCTCGCAGCGCCTATTTCAATGTGGTGCTGCCTAACGTCGAAGTTGAACATCGACGTTGCAAGCCCTGGAGGACGTGTAGACGTTATTCATCGAAATAGCTTATTTCGATGTCGCTATATCGAAATAAGCTATTTCGATGTAGCGTGCACGTGTAGACGTAGCCTAAGTAGGCAGAAAATATGAAAGTCAGTCTGTGGCATAGCTGGACCTCGACTCCAAGCATGGCGATTGATTCACTAAACTCTATGGTTTCTCTGGAACACCATTTCCTCCTCTACACGTGCCTTTTCCTAAAACTGGCAGTGCAATATTTGTTTAGAAGTGGCATTGCATCTGACTCTGTCCCTGTACAATCGGGGTGAAAAAAGCAGACGTGTTTCTGACTTTATAAAATACTTTGATTTTACAGAAGCTTAACTAACTATGAATTTGGGAGGGGAAATTTTCATTTGGAATGCTGAAGACTTCTGTGAACCTCCCTCTGAGATGCACTGAGCACTTCATTACCTGAATAACTTTCCTTTTTCCTGTTCTTAGTCCCATTATACATGGGGGGGGAAGTTGAGGCACAAAGAGGTTCAGTGATTTGTTCAAAGTTACATGATGAATCCATAGCAGTGACTTCAGCTCAAGAGTATCCCTCTGTGTGCTGTAGCTATAACACATTTGCTTATAGTCATTCATAGGGTGTTCACTGTTGCATTGGCTGGGAGCTGAGAACTGTGGCCACTGGGAGTTGTGAGGGGGGAATGGTGCCTGCTGATGGTCAATGTCAGCAAAATTTATTGTGATCTTCAGTCAGATTACTCATGAATCACAGGTTGCCAGCCACTGCTTTAGAGTAAAATTCCCCTGAAGCAGGGCACCTAAACAAAGCCTATTCTCCCCCAAACTCCAATTAATCTTTAGAAAATTAGTTTGGTGCTCTATATTACACATTCTCATCCTGAGAAAGCTGCCACTTTGTGTAGTCAGTGAATTGTTCTAATGGTGTACATCCCTTTGCTATGGATAGGGAAGTACTCTCAGGTTGTGAGTTATGAGGACTGAAGTCCGGCTCTGTTTCAATGTGAGTTAGGTATCTAAATACACTTCAGAATTTGGGCCTGAGTAGCTGGAAACCTGGTGTCTGATCATTACTCTCTTAGTTAATCACACAGGGCACAAGTAGCAGAGAGGTGGCCGAGTTAGTCTGTATCTTTGAGAACAAGTCCTGTGGCACCATATAGGCTAACAGATACTTTGGAGCATAAGCTCATCTTTGCCCATGAAAGCTTATGTTCCAAAATAGCTGTTAGTTTATAAGGTACCACAGGACTTCTTGTTGTTCACACAGGGCACAGTGATGCTTATCCTCTCTATAAAGTGGTGGTAGAGAGCCTTTTAATTAAAAAGGTGCTGTGTATTACAGTCTGACTAGAAGGTATTTTTTTGTGTAAAAAGACTTTTTAAAAGTAAAATTGTTGATTTTTTTTCTTTTTCTTTCTTCGCTATTTTTTTCATGATTATTAACTGAATTTCTTGAATATGTTAGCAAAGTTTATAAAACATCTGTGATGGGCTGTTCACTCCCTCCTTCCCCTGAGAGGTTAAGATAGACTGGAAAGGGGACTAATTAACTCAACAGGCAACAGCTAAGGGGAATCTGATGGCTAAGCAGTCCCCTGAAGAACTTCTGCTGAGGAGCAAGGAGCTGGGCCAGCCCTATAAAGACAGGAAATTGGAAGCTGAAGGTGCCACTCAGTGGTCATTTCCTGGTAAGGAGTAGAAGGGTTTAGAGCTGATACACATAGAGAGGAGTGGAACCAGGACGGACAGGAAGCAGTCCAGGGGAGGAACAGTGAAAGCAAAAGGAAAGATTGCCTAGGCTGGCTTGGGTGAAGGGACTCAGATACCTGAGAAGAACAACTGTGGGTGACCTGGTTGGAGGGCTGAGCCCTGAAGTGATTGCTTTGCTTCTGGAGTGAGAAAGGGACTGATGACTATAGAGAGAAATAGCTTAATGTCATGAAAACCACCAAGGGTGGTGGTGTCTTCAAGAGCTATGCCCCAGCTTGACTAGGATGAGGTGCCAGACCAGCACAAGTGGTGTGCTTCTTGACAGCATAGAAATGGTCTCTGCTATTACGAAAAGAGAGAGAAAATCCAGTAAGTGACTGTTTTTGACCATTTAGCTAACAGCTAAACATCTTGAATAAGTTACTTATGACAAATATTTTAATAAAGAGAAATCGGTCCATATCATGACTCGTGAAATGGAAACAATATAAAAATTATTCTTGTTTAAAAAAAAGGTGGACCAGTTCTAGTTGTGACAACGTGCAATGTGCAAATCTGCATCGGAAGCATCAATACTCTTGTGGGTGCTGATGGTACAGAGATCCAAATCTTCCAGCCTTTGTTCAGGCAAAATACACTAAATTCAATTGTAGTTTTCACAGATGGCAGGATTTAGTTCAAAGAAACTTGCAAATATTCTAAGCACCTGTGATTTTCACTATATTTTCATACATGCAGATGATGGGGTTTTACAGTAGAGGGTTGCTGTGAATGCTCCCAGATCATGGGGTCCTGAATGCAGCTTAATGTACATGTCTCAGTGACGTTGCAGAATGCTTGTATTACAAATGCTCTAAGACTCAAAGGTCTTGACAATTGTTTGCATAAAATGGTTTGCTAAAGCTTCCCAAAATATTTTCTCCTATTATTTATTATGGCAGTGCCCTGAGTCCCAAACAGGGCCATGTACCATGCATTTATAATAAGTCCTGCACTAAAAAGTATACTGATTGATATGCAGCTATTCAGTTATTCTAGTGAGACCTGTGTAACTCTGGCTTTCATTGACAGGACTAATGGTGCAATTGGCTGCTGCCAAATACATGTTTAGCATGATTGCTGATTCCACTGCTTCTATACAGTGTTTCATCCTGAGCATTTGGTGGGTGCAGTCACTGATTCACTATCTGTATGGTTCTTCTTGGAATCAGATGGTCGTGTCCTTGTGCCGTATAGGCAGTGATAAGTTGAAAGTATGTGTGAAGAAAGGTTATAGTTAAAACCAGAAAGAGCACTCTTATGGAAAGCCAAGGATTATGGGAGAGTGAATTTAATAATACCACTCAGGAATGTGGTACACAGAGGATTAAATGAGATCTAAGCAAGACCCCCAAGTCTGAGTACACTCAGTAACAGATTGAAAAGTAGCAGTCCTACAACAAAAACATTTCAAAAATAAAATGAAGAGAGAAATTTCTGAGCTGCAATTCATTTGCAAATTTGACTCCATCAGCCAAGGATTAAACAGAGACTGGGAGTGGCTGGCCCATTACAAAAGCAGTTTCTCTGCTTTGGAAGTTCACACCTCCACATTGGAATCTGACAATAGGCCACATTCCCCTGACTGATCTGACTTGTTTTTTCTCCTCTCTTGATTATACTACTCATAATGGGCCATTTCCACCTGACTGAATAGAACTTGTCAACTCTGGCCCTCCCTTTTACTGGCACCCGCCTCTTTAAATAGTCCTCTGAAACCCCCACCCCCCTACCCCACTCAGGAGTCTGACAAAGCAGGTCTTTGCCCACAAAAGCTTATGCTCCAAAATAACTGTTAGTCTATAAGGTGCCACAGGACTTCTTGTTGCCTGGTAAAATGTTACAGAAACTCAAGGTGAGGAGGGTCTTTGCTTTTACATGAATGATAAGGAAATAAACTGAAAAGCATCTATAAGTGATGTTAAACCCTCATGTTCCAGGGTATAGGCCAACTTTTAACTACTGGGAAACAGGGCTGTGTCAATTTACACCTGCCCATTTGTTACTTACTGTGGAAACAGTAAGTAACAGATACTTCATTTGGTAGCAGGGACCTGACAGGCGGTGAACGGACTGTCTGGGACTGTGAAGCAGGGCTATCAGCCAGTGAATAGCTCTGGTGAAGCAATGGGAGTTGCTAGTGCAAGAACCACTGACTTTCTAAACAGCTATTTGCCTAACAATAGCACAGAGAGGTTAAAACAAGGAAGAACAGAACGTTTTTAAAAGGAGGGACATTCTGTAAGTAATCTCAGAGGGGTAGCCACGTTAATCTGTAGCTTCACAAAAAAAAAAAAAATCAGTCCTATCTCACCTGAAGGACTAACAAGACTAAGTAAGCTTTCATGGGTAAGACACACTTCATCAGATTTCTGAACTAGAAATAAACAATCAGGGAAATATAAAGTGTGGGGGTGGGGATGAAAAGAAGCAGGGAGAAAGATAGAAAAAATAGAAAAGAAAAGGGGAGGAGGAGGATGGGTGTCACCAATCACTGAGAGGATCTCTGGGAAGAGTAAATTTCCCTAACTTTGATATTCTCAGTCAGAGACAATGATTTGACTCTCATGAGCTGTGTCTACACGTGCACGCTACTTCGAAGTAGCGGCACTAACTTCGAAATAGCCCCCTTCATGGCTACACGCGTCGGGCGCTATTTCGAAGTTAACTTCGACGTTAGGCGGCGAGACGTCGAAGTCGCTAACCCCATGAGGGTTTGGGAATAGCGCCCTACTTCGACATTCAACGTCAAAGTAGGGACCGTGTAGTCGTTGCGCGTCCCGCAACTTCGAAATAGCGGGGTCCGCCATGGCGGCCATCAGCTGAGGGGTTGAGAGATGCTCTCTCTCCAGCCCCTGCGGGGCTCTATGGTCACCGTGGGCAGCAGCCCTTAGCCCAGGGCTTCTGGCTGCTGCTGCTGCAGCTGGGGATCCATGCTGCAGGCACAGGGTCTGCAACCAGTTGTAGGCTCTGTGGATCTTGTGTTGTTTAGTGCAACTGTGTCTGGGAGGGGCCCTTTAAGGGAGCAGCTTGCTGTTGAGTCTGCCCTGTGACCCTGTCTGCAGCTGTGCCTGGCACCCTTATTTCGATGTGTGCTACTTTGGCATGTAGACGTTCCCTTGCAGCACCTATTTCGATGTGGTGCCGCACAACGTCGAAGTTGAACATCGACGTTGCCAGCCCTGGAGGACGTGTAGACGTTATTCATCGAAATAGCCTATTTCAATGTTGCTACATCGAAATAAGCTATTTCGATGTTGGCTTCACGTGTAGACGTAGCCATGAGACCCCACTATTGGGAATGTATGTGGGACTCCAAGATTAGGTCCAATTATAACAGCCTGGTGATCTTTGTAGGGGTACTGAGCCAGAGGTGTAACACCTATTGTTGCTGTAAGTGTATTTTAAGCCTATGTTACTGAAAAGAGTTGCAGAGGCGGGTTGGGACTGTCATTGCTACCTGGGAATAGCTACAGCTGCTGAGTGTATCAGCTAATGCCAAGGTGTCTAATTCTCAGACAAGCATCTATTTGCTTGCTTTTGAAACAGTTCTGTTATTTCTTCCTGTAGTAAGTGCAAATAAGTAAAGAAATCAAAATGCCTTAGTGTTCCTCCAGTAACCATGACGTAATATTTTGACCCAGCCAAGCTGTCACACAGGTCCCCTGTAGCCCATGGGAGGCAAAAAATCTCTTCTATTGTAAATTATCCAGAGTATGAAATGGGGCAATATTAAAAGTGACATATTTACTCATTGATTTCATGTGCTTTTTTTTTTTTAATGAGATATATGGATACCCTGCTAATTGAAATTCCCTTTTATTGAGACATTGGTTTTTGGCAGTTTGATTTTCTTTTTTTTTTTCTTGGACTTTTTCACTGAATGGAAACGAGTTTGTATTATATTTATGTTCACGGGCCTTTTTTTGAGGAAAGCATGATTTCATTGTGTGAGATCATGTTCTCTGTTTTTTTCAATGGTGGTTACTAAATTAATCAGCACTTTGAGCCCTATAGTTTTACAGATGCCCTGCAAAACACTTAGGCTATGTCTAGATTACAGAGATTTGTCAACAGAGGCTCAATCAAAAACAGCCAACTGGAAGCACAGCAAACAGGGCTCCCTGGAGTCCTGGAAGTCCTGTTTGGTGACAGAAGCCCCCCCCCCACACTTAAGAACATCCAGACGGGCTTTCTGTCAAAAAATCTCTGTTGACAGAGGTGTTCTTCCTCAGGGGGAGTGGGATAAGGTTGTTGACAAAAGTTCTGCAGTCTGTCAATTTACAGTTGACAGAACATCTTGGTAATCTGGACACTCCACAGGTGGTGTCAACAAAACACTAGGGTTGACTGCTGTTCGCAAGAGCTTCTCAGAAGTTTAACAGAGTTCTTGCCTCCATCACATTTTATTGTGCCTCCTCAATTTTTTTTCCAGGCACAAACTATCTTGCACCTTTTTCTGTATCCTCTTGGGTGAAGCCTACAGAGAAGCTCAGAGCTTTCTCAATGAGGCATACTTCGCTGTGACCATTGTGCTGGTTGGCAACAGGCCCTCTGACAGGACGGGAGAGCAAAGAGGACAGCTCTGAGGGGGGCAATGCTGCGGTCAGAGCAGTGCTAAGGTTTTACTACCCTTGGCTCCACCCCTTCCTCTCTTGGTCCCACCCCTTTCACGTGCAGAGTCAGGCTCCCCTCCCACCTGGCCCTGGGACACATGGTGGCTGTCAGCCCCACTGGTTGGCAATAGCCATAGCAAAAACATTAAAAGATGATCCATAAATAGTAGCTGCTGAAAGTGTATTTATTTTAAATACCTTGGCAACAGATTGACTAAAAGAAATACTGAGCATTTTACACATTAGTAGGTAAAATTTAAGTGTAGCCCACCCAGGAAATGTATCTTTTTGAACTAAATTTTGGTACAACGGCTTCTTTAGCTTTAAAAAAAATAGCATAGGGCAAAACAGGGTGAAATATGCAAAGGTTTGGTCTATCTACTGGTTAGAGCAGGCATCATCATCATCAATAACTGTGGGCTCAGCCCCCGTTGGTGTCTGATGCCTCTCTCACTATTTCCTTCCATCTTTCCCAGTCCGGTGTGGAGTGGCTTAGTTTTTGTAGACTAGCTCTGCAGCAACCTACTATATCAGCTATCCATTCTCTGTGGGGTCTGCCTCTCCTATTTGAACCGTCCATTATGCTGAATGCCAGGGTCTTGATTTTTCATTCATCATTCATTCTGCAAATATGCGCAAATAGTTGTAGCTTCCATTTTATAACCTTCTGCAGCAGGTTCTCTTTCAGCTGTATCTTCCTATGTAATGCCTTGTTGGTGACCTTCTGCATCCATCCTATTCTCAGAATCTTTCTATAACAACTCCTTTTGAATGCCAATATTCTTCTCTTTGAATCTTTCACTATCACCCATGTCTCACATCCATACAACCGGCTGCTGAATACACACATTTTCAAGATGCTCAGCTTCATTCTGAAGCTAATTGCTTTGCTTTTCCAGATCTTGTCCATTGCCTTCAAATTCACTCTTGCTTTCACTGTTCTAGTTGCTGTTTCCTTCTTACAGTCTAGATCATATGTTACGTTGCTCCCCAGATATGTGAACTTCTCTACGTTTTCTAGTTTAATACCATCAACACTAATCTTCCTTCCTATTTCCTTACCTCCAAATACCATTGTTTTTATTTTATTGATGTTCATAATCAGTCTGTACAGCTTTTCTTCTTCATTTAACCCCTGCACCATTTTCAGTAGCTTCTCCTCATCTTCCTCAATGATAACTATATCATCCACACACCTCAAATTGTTAATTCTTTTCCCGTGCACAGATACCCCTTCTACCTCTTCCTTCATCTTGTCCATCACTCTCTCCAGATATGCGATGAAGATGCTTGGCGATATCGGATCTCCTTGTCTCACACCTCTACTTGTTTTAAACCAACTTCCCAAGTTCCCGCATGCTCTTACTGCTGCCTCTGCATTATCATTGATGTCCTTCACAAACCGTATCAGTCTGCTATCCATTCTGTATGACTCCAACACTGCCCAAGTCACTTTCTGATCTATACTGTCAAATGCCTTTTGAAAATCAACAAAGCAAGTGTATATGTTCCTGTTCTTTCATCAAGCTTTTTCCGCTATCAGTCTTCATGCCAACATCTGCTGTATGGTAAGGGATACCAGAACTCCTGGCTGCTATTCCTGGTTCTGTTGTGGACTTGCTGTTATATCTCTTTACTCTTTTAACTACGAGGCTTCCCTGCTATAAGAATATACCTATTCTATGAGTGTGTAATGTTAGACTGAGACTGTTAATACTAATACCTGTTGTGACACCTGTCGTGTCATGGGAGAAATTATGATTTGTTAAATGATTATCTTATTTGTGTGACCATATCATTTTTTAATCTAAAGTTGTGAATATTAACTATGTAGCTGTATTTCAAGTGTAGTTGCACTTAGTGACAGCTGTACACAAGGTCCTTCCAGTTAAGATAGATATCTAAGAAGGGCCTATTCAGGATAATGGGCCATTTGGAAAAACAGTAGACCTTAAGTGATACTTCTTACCTGACCTGAGGAGTCTTCCTGAGAATGCTCCAGCAGCCTATCAGTAATGACTACTATGACTCAGCAGGGCATCTGACCGTACCACATGACATTGATTTCCATTTTGGGCCCCTGTATTTTTTCCATAAAGTGGACTGAGTGCTCTTTTTGGAGCAAAGGGTTCCTGCCATATGTCAAAGCTAGATAAAGAAGGGAGTGACATATGTTCTTCACTTCCCCACATCTTAACACCTAAAATAAGCTCAGAAGGAAGAGGTTTTGGAATGGGAATTAGGAGCCCTTCCTGCAAAGCATGTTCAGCTTGTGTCTTGAGAATGTGCAAGCTCACTTTTATCATCAGTCAGGTGAGAAATTGCAAATTCATAGCCAATTGTCCTGTTTTAGGCTGAGTTTGTGGTTTTATTTACTAAACAATTTGCTTTGGTCTGTTTGCTATCACTTATAATCACTGAAAGTACATTTTTTGTAGTTAATAAACCAGTGTGCCTTTGACTGAAATGTCTGAGGGAAAAAAACTCAGCTTGGTTTAACTCAAGTGTATTGTTTTCTTCTCTCCACATTGAGAAAGAGGGGAACTGGGTAACAAGTTCATACTGCTCAGAGTTTCAGCCAGGGCAAGGTAATTCAGATCTGGGGTCCTAGGCTGGTAGGCTGGGGGAGTGTATTTTGGCTGAAGCCCTTCTATTGTTGCTTCATGAGGAGGTTGGCTGTGTGCAAATGCAGCTGGGTGTTTGTCCCTGCCTGGGTGAATACTGGTGGGAGTGGTTTATCTCTTGTCACACCAGATCAGGACTGACAGGAAGCCTAGGCTGGTGAGTCAGAGGGCTCAGTAGTACACCAGTTCCAGGAGGTACCCTGGGGAAACCCATTTCACTTGTGGTAACCTCTGTGCATGCCCACCACAAAATGGATAGCTACAGAAGACTGACCAGGTTTGATGGAAGTTAGTTGCTTCTGCAGTTAATGAAAGTTCTGTCCTTTTTCTCACCTGCCTTCTGAGGCCAGGTCTATGCTGGGGAGGGACAGGGCAGGGGAGGGAGGAAGAATTGATTTAAGATAGGAAACTCCAGCTACAAGAATTGAATAACTGAAGTCAACATACCTTTTGATCTTTTTTTGTGGCTGTCTCCACAGTCAATGACAGCACCTGGATCATTTGATGTAATATGGCCTTACTTGGTGCCTTAAATCAAACCCTGGAAGATTAACTGCTAGCATGTTGGTCATGTGGTAAGTATAGACATCCCCTGAGTGCTTGCTAGACACAGCACAAATTTCACAGGGGATAGGTGAAGCTTAGGTGTCAGCTTTTTTGTTTTGTTGGTAAAGCCTTCTGGAGACCTCGGATGAGAGTTATTGCATAATATCAAGCAGTGGACTCTGGGGACTGCTGCTAGGTAACAGCTCATCAAACCTGTTTGCAGGAGGTCTGGGGAGGGGGATGGTAAAAAGGGGCAAAGGGTAAGAGAATAGAGGGGTGTGTGTGGGGGGAATAAAAAAGAGAGGGGAAACTCCGTAGATCCAGTAAAGAGCCGTGAGGGCTCTTGGCCCAAACAGAGGGTATGTCTATACTTATGGGGGAATTGGGGTGCTGCGATCGATCTTCTTGGAATCAGTTTTGCTTTGTGTGAAGACACAGCAAAATCAATTTATCTGGGCTCAGCCACCTACCTAGTACTCCACACTGTCACTTGGAGGAAGGGACGTCAGCATGAGCTCGATGATCCCTGATCTCTACCAGGGAAAAAAGTCAATTCTCAAACACTGATTCTAACTACACTAATAGCATGACTTGAAAAGCATATCTGGGATTGCCTCTGATCTTTGGTGTAGCCCTGGCCATAGTGATCGTTAAAGGGAAGAGGAGCTATGCGTGGAGAAGTGAGGAGCAAAGGGAGAGTCTATGATGTGCGATGCTGGAGCTTCATGTGAAGTAGCAGAGACTAGTGAGATGCTAGGAGAAACTCCACACCCAGCAATGCCCATCAAAGATCTGAGTTTCCAGGCACCTAGAGGAAGCAATATCTAAACTGAGCAGTTGGTAACAGGGAGCAGTTCAGGGCTGTGGCTACACTAGCACCCCCCTTTCTAAAGGGGGATGCTGATGAGCCACTTTGGCAGATGCTAAGGAGGCGCTGCCATGCCTATGCAGCGCCTCATTAGCATAATGGCAGCCATGTACGTTTCGAAAGTGCCGCTTTCTAAACGCACGCCGCTGGTGTAGATGGGGGCCTTTTGAAAGGACCCCCTGGATTTGGAAGCCCCTTCTTCCCATTTGTTTTTGAGAAGAAGTGGCTTTCAAAATCCAGGCGGGGGGTCCGTTTGAAAAGCCCCCATCTACACCGGCGGCGTGTGTTTTGAAAGTGGCACTTTTGAAACATGCGTGGCTGCCATTATGGTAATAAGGCACTGTATAGGCATGGCAGCACCTCCTTAGCATCTGCCAAAGTGGCTCATCAGCATCCCCCTTTAGAAAGAGGGGTGCTACAGTAGCCATGGCCCAGGTGTTTAGATGCCGATACATTGTTCCCCTTTTCCATCAGATTGGGTGGGGGGAATAAGATCCGAGGTGTTAGCCTTGCCCCATAGTCAGGAGGTGGAGGGGGGTCTAAGTAATTGTTTCGGGTGGGTGGAATAGACTAAACCTCATCAGGAAGTGATACTTTGGTTGGGTCCTTTTAGGTGCTAAGGGTTATGTGGACAGGGCAATCGCCTACTTTAGATCTAAAGCCACAGGGGTGAAGGCTGTGTGCCTCTCTAAGGAGCCATATTTCACCACACCGCAGGGCCAGTTCCCCACATGTGGTGAGTGGCAGCGTATATGTCGAAAGCTCTACACAAAAATGTTAAACAAATGCTAAATATTAATGTTAGGTGAACAAATAGTTCTTGGGCTACATCCAGGGAGTCCTGAAAAGGTGTGGTTCATCCCAGATGATGAGAACTTCTGGCCTTGAAGTGTTTGACTGGTTGGCTTTCATAGGTCCATGTTTTCTCTGAGAGGGAACCATTCCATCAGCAACACAGCATGGGCTATCTATCTTCTATTTTCCAGAAATAAACAGAAGTAGTTCTTTGCTTTAATGAACTCATACATACCCTCATTTTTTTTCTCTGAGGATTGTACCTTCTTATGCTACCTCACTGATAAACAGATTGCAAGAACGGGTGACCTAGTGAGCAATATGGATACGTAATTAGCACTTTGGTGCAATTCACTGTTAGTGTAATTGTAAACGCAAGCTCATTAGCTGTACAGACATAGGATGAATAGGATCTGTGCACAAGGTGAACATGTGTGAGTGTGATTAATCAATCTCTCTGAAGAAAAGTAGCCCCCCTTCTGCATTAATTTCAGTCTGGTTTAGTGTTGCCTTCATGACATTGTTCCATGAAAGATCTAGCTCACACAAATCAGATTTACAGCTAGCTAAATGGTAACTCTGGTCTCTCAACAACTATTACAGAAGTACAAAACAGTGTAGAAAAAGTTTCTTACAACTGGGATTCACAACTCATCCGACCAAGCAGCTAAGGCTTCAGTGGAATGGACAGAGAAGTGGACTCCAGCTGTTCAGGTTGCAACCAGCAGCATACTGATGTGTATTTTGGTATTACAACCTGTTCCTTACTGCTCCTATCACTGACACTGCTGTGGCTCAGCTGCATTATAATTACTAGCTTAGAGGAAATAATGGTCTCTGAGTGGCCTTTGAAAGTCCTTTGTGGAGCAGTTATGAAAATCAGGCCCTGGGCAGTTAGTCTTGCACTAATGGGCACCTAGCTTTATGGCAGCAACACAAAGACTGATATCACCCAGGAGTGTCTGATTACACAAGGAGAGGTGCACTTTAGTCGTGGTTTCAAGCCAGAAGGCAGGACTGAACAGCTTCCATTATGTTGATTGTGCTTAGCAGGCTTACAAGAAAGGGACCTCATATGTTAAGAATATGAAATTGAAATTAACATCCTAAACATGAATTTTAAGCATGCTTGTGGGCTAGAGCAATTTCTACAGTGGGGAGGGGATCACCAAACACCACCAAACCAAACTCTAAATCCTGTATGTGATTTGAGCCAGTTCAAAACATGGTGTGGTAGCATCCCTGGCACCCTATAATTCCACCACCTATAAATGTCTCAGCTAATCACAGCACAGAGAAAGCTGGGATGTCATTGACCCCATTTGTTCAATTCTACAGGTGAGAGTTTGTTCTGCATAGTGATTCCACAGCTAGTAATAATGGAGAAGGACTTATGAGTTCTTTAACTCTTCCCTAATTAATATTTAGAAGTAGAACAGCTCCAACAGGAGAGATTTAGGCATCAATAGAGAGACTGATAAGATAGCCCTCTTATGGCACTCATCTGTACATGGACAATCCAGGTTCAAGTCCATCCCCAGGAGTAACCTAACAATTTGGTAGTATGAGTGTTTCTCTCTTCATGAAAAAGGTTGAGGTCTTATCTTCATTCTGAATTGGAACAGGAACTTGAGACAGATATCTTGTTTTCTGGCCAGATCTACCTACAACACAATCATGTGGCTGCTGGTATTAAGTGTGAATATCTATAGACCACTGCCATAGAAAACCACATGATCAAATCAAGTCACTCCATTGCAAAGATTCCTCCATCTGTGCAGGGGATGAGCGAACAAACACAACAGAATTGTAATTGAATTGCTTAACACACAAGTGGAAGGAGCTCAGATACGATGGTGATAACTATGGTAAACAGTACAGATGTGACAAAAGGCCCTGCTTCACCATTACTCACACAACAGCAGGGGAAGAAATATAGCTGAAAAGCACTGTGACAAGAACCATATGTTCAATACTGAGCTTTAAACTTACACCTATGTACAAAAAAAGGCTCCTTTGAATAAATTTGTCTCTAAGAGACCGTCTAGTCAAGTGTAAGGTGAAAGCATACAGCTGAATCATGGTGGCAGTGTGCAAGTTTACACTTAGCTTCAGAGTTAGGGATGGAGACCAGATTGGTTCTGGGATTCGAGATCAAGGGTGATATGTTCTTGCTGTACAGGCTGAACCTCTCTAGTCTGGTACGCTGGGGACCTGACTGTTTCTGAACCCGAGAATTTGCCAAGCCACAGTTGGTCAATATTGACTAGCACATTACCAACACTTCCACTGCTTACTGGTCTCTTAGAACACATGTAGGGGTAAATTTGAGCTAAACAACAGGACAGAACACTGAGGGCCAGGGCTGGTGTCTGGAAACAAATTTATGGGGCTGAGGGAAACTTGGCCTCACCCATGATAAGTGGACATCTGACTAACTAAGATCATGCCGGATTACGGCTTTTGCCAGACTGGAGAATGCCAGTCTAGAGAGATACCACCTGTGGTACCTATTCTCATGAAGCTTGTGCTGTAACTCATGTCTATAACCACTTTCTGAACCATTTATCATTCTCATTGGCATCCATAATGTAGATCTAGGATGAAATTCTGGCTCCATAGAAGTCAGTGGCAGAATTCACATTGACTTCAACTGGCTAGAATTTCATCTCTGGTTCTCTGAACCCTTGATTTCTCTTTATATCTGAAGGGCCATTTTGAAAAGCAGTTTTCACCTGCTTTGTGCTACTGAGTGGTGAGTGCCTACTGGTATATGTCAGTGAAATTGGACCAGTTTTTCTTGCTGATGTGGAAGCCACTTAGCGAAACACTGAGTCCTCAGATCATTTAGCAGGCAGATAACCAATGTCCGTTATCTGCAAATGTGCTGTCAGAAGTTCCAGCCTTCACCAAGAAGAAGCAGCTGCTAAAGGCTACTTCAAAGCAGCATATGTGGGCTGGGGAGAGATGAATTTTTAGCAGTATATGAGGAAAGAAATGAACTGAATGATATAACATTAAAAATCCATTGTGTTTTGCTATTCTACACCAGTCTGACGTTCATAAAACTGGACCCCTCCCACCTTCCATAATTCCTATTTGCATAGAAATGATGCTTTATTGGTTTCGGTATTTTTGTGGACACTGAAAGCTTACTGTTTTCATTCCTGAATTTATATTCCCCACAACTTTGTTAAAATTTTAGAACATTGCTGAAATTGCTGCTGCTTTTATTAATAGTGATATTTGGGAAGGTTTAGAAAAGTATTGTTCTACAAAAGTGTTCGTTCAAATATCTTTTCATATTTATATAATCAGTCAGGCCATTAAAAGGGGATGTGGGGAAGAGGAAGATGCCCAAGCAGCATTTGTAAGAGCAATTTTCCTTTGCCTAGAAAACATTTGAGAATTATTTCAATTGGTCAGTCTCCTCTCAGTACACCATAAGCGATCTTTGTCTAATATATTGGTCCTTCAGGTTTCATGAACGTGAATAACTGAAGCTATCAGTGGACAGACAGAGCTGGCTAACTTGGAGAAAAAGTAATAAAATGTGTCTATATGAAGATACACAGGCCCAGAGAGGCTGCCGTTCATTTCATTTCTTGTTTTCATATAGTATCTGGCACAAGTGAAACCTCACAGTAATTCTCATTTTAGAACCCTTCAGACAATAAGGATTATTAGCTGCTCTGTGTAGAACAATGATACTCAGACCTCATTGGTTTATGAGCCAAATTAGCAATCAACATTACCCAAAAGAGACACAGTAATGTGAATTCATTGTTTCTTTCAATATCGTTCTAGGCCCATTTAAATAGTATGATGGGGATATATTTATAGGGTCAGCCCCTACATCTCCCACTGAGAACTTGGACTAGTAGCGGGAGATGTATGTTTTTAGTACATCTCTGATTCAAACCTTTTCTCATGCTCACTCCACCAAATATAGACAAAATGGGCCCTTTTGCCTGGATAAGGTGACTATCATGAATAGCATTGGAATAAACATTAAAAAGCTTTACATGCAGCCAGTGGCCTGTAAAAACATGGAACCTGACCAATTGGATTAGCTTCTAAGACGAGGTAAGAGGCTCTGTGGACATGGGGAAATCAGGGGATGTGATATACCTTGACTTCAGCAAAGCTTTTGATCCGATATCCCACAACATTCTTGTCCATAAGTTAAGGAAATATGGATTGGATCCTTGGACTATGAGATGGATAGAAAGCTGGCTTGACAGTCGGCCCAACGGGTGGTGGTCAATGGCTCAATATCTGGATGGTGGTCAGTTTCAAGTGGAGTGCCACAAGGCTCGGTTCTGGGGTTTGTGTTGTTCAACATCTTTATTAATGACCTGGATGAGGAACTGGATTGCACCCTCAGCAAATCTGCAGATGACACAAAACTAGGGGAGAAGTAGATACGCTGGAGGGTAGAGAGAGAATCCAGAGTGACCTGGATAAATTGGATGACTGGGCCAAAAGAAATCTGATGTGGTTCAACAAGGAGAAGTGGAGAGTCCTGCACCTGAGACAGAAGAATCCCAAACATTGTGATAGGCTGGGGACCGACTGGCTCAGCAGCAGTACGACGGAAAGGGACCTAGGGGTTATGGTGGATGAAAGGCTGGAGCTGAGGAAACAGTGTGCCCTTGTAGCTAAGAAGGCTAACTGCACACTAGGGTGTATTTGGAGGGGCATTTCAAGCAGATCTAGATAAGTAGTTGTTCCCCTCTATTTGACACTGGTGAGGCCACATCTTGCATATTGTGTCCAGTTTTGGGCCCCCCAGTATAAAAAAGATGTGGATGTGCTGGAGCAGGTTCAGCAGAAGGCAACAAAAATGATTAAGGGGCTGGAACACAAGATCTGTGAAGAGAGGCTGAGGGATTTGGGCTTGTTTAGTTTACAGAAGAGAAGACTGAGGAGTGACTTAATAGCTGCCTTCAGCTTCCTGAAGGGGAGTTCTAAAGAGAAAGGTGAGAAAGTGTTCTCAGTGGTGTCAGATGGTAGAACAAGGAGCAGTGGTCTGAAGTTGAAAAGGGAGAGGTGTAGGTTAGATATCAGGAAAAACTACTTCACCAGGAGGGTGGTGAAGCATTGGAATGTGTTGCCTAGAGAGGTGGTGGATTCTCAGTCCCTTGAGGTTTTTAAGTTCCAGCTTGACAAGGTCCTGCCTGGGATGATTTGCGGGGGGCTGATCCTGCTTGAAGCAGGAGGCTGGACTAGATGACTCCCTGAGGTCCCTTCCAGCCTTTTGATTCTGTGAATCTGTAGAAATATTGCTGAAGGAAAAATGAATAAACCATGCAAAATTTCTCAAAAGGTCCCAGACTTAGCTCTTAAAAGAGAAATTCCTGCCTTTGCAGAAATCATAAGCTACTCCCCTTTGCTCCTACCTGATTTTAATGCCTTGAGGTGGTTCCTGCTAAGATGGCAGTGTTCTGGTTGTAGTTCAGAATGTAGTGCTGTAACCTCTCAGCCTGTACTGGCTTTTTCAAAAAGTCACTTGGTTGTTTGTTTATCCCTTGGTGGTTTATCACTCAATTGTTTGTTGTTTGATTCAAGGGGGTTTGGCAGAAGCTATGTTCTGCATGCTGAAAGGCAGCTATTTCTTTGATTGAAATCCTTGTTTAGTCAGATAAGTAAAGCTGGTTGGGAATTTTTTCAGTGAAATGTTTTTGCCAAAAATGATAAATCATTGAAACCAAATGTTGCAAGAGAAGGTCAGTTTGGTGAATTTTCCAAATCTGAGAAAAACATTTTGGAATTGTAGACTTTTGACTTTTTTTCCAAGTAGAAAGTTTTTCTTTTGAGTTTGAAACTACTTTTGTTTTTCAATTTAACTTAATAACCTAAGCAAGAAGTTTAAAAGGGAGAAAAATTAAAATCAAAACAAAATACTTCAAAATTATCAAACGAGGATGTTTTTATTTCTTGATGGTGCACAATTGTTTTCATTGCTTCTATTTTTATTTGATTTGGGATAGAAAGCTCCTTGGAGAACTAAGGAAAGAAAAGCCAGTGTCTTTCATGATGGGAAGTTTTTCACCAAACCCTACTTATATATCATCCTACTTAATAAACCCCTCCTCTTATAAACTCTATTAGTTGTATATTTTAAGGTCTCATTGACTGCACGTGGGGAATAAAAAAAAAAAGGTAATTTTGCATTTTCTTTCAACTTTACTCTTACCTAAGGGGCAATCTACCATTATGCAGCCAAGTAAGAATGGATAAAATGGCAATGTGTAAACCCTGTTCAAGATGTTTTCGTTTTTTAATTTGACCTCACTCAGGCTTATTGAAGTTTGTCCTTGTTAGATATTCTGCATACATTGATTCTACCAGGGTGACATTGTCAATAATGCGATGGCACATGGTGGGATGCTCTAGATATCCTTGGCTTTAAACATAAGTATAAACTGTAAAAAAAAATTAATAGGGAGAGTGGGAGAAACAAAACACACATGTAATTAGGTTGGAGCAGGGATCACATCTAACAATTCTGAATCTATATCTATAACATTTATAAACTAACTAAAAAGCACTTAAGTCTTCAAAGAAGAACCTTTAAAGCATTAAAAAAAGCATATATTTCAAATGGGTTGTTCAAAGAATGCACAGAGATTGAATCAGAATTCAAATAGATTTAGATACAAGATTTGGACATAATATGAATAATCCAGAATGTGTAATGCCAGCCTCAGGAACGCGAATGAGTAAAAAGCATAGGTATGCAAATGAAGTGATCTAAGTGGCACTATAAAGGATATAAAAATCTTCTTATTGAAATGAATCAAAATGTGCTTCTTTATGAAGAATGTATTTTTCTGAACATCTGTCTGCTTGCACTGTTGCTCCTGTCTTGAGTGGATATTGTACAGACAGTTATCCTTCCTAAGGTCTCCCTTCTAGTTCAAAGCCTACTACTGACAGTTTCTATCAAGTCAGGAAAGAGTCAGTGCATGCAGGTAGATCTATCAGGTGGGCATAATTAGAACTTTCTTGGTTTAAAAGTAAATTGAGCCCGTGAGTGTGATACAGAAGTAAACTCAGAAGAATTGGAGATTTTTTTTGTAAATTTAGATGATGGAAATGTGCTTTTTTGCATTGTTCCTGGTGAGCTTTACCATAACAAAGGGGCCCTGTGCTGTGTTACAAGAGACTGAAGAGAAAGACTTTGTGTCCATTCATCAGTTCTTAAGCTAATTCAACTGCAAATGCAACACACTCTATAGTCTGTGGTGAGGCCCTTAAGGCTGCCGACCCTTGTGTCTTGAAGCACTAAACACAAGGGCTATGTCTACACTAGCATTCCTCTTTTGAAAGAGGCATGCAAATGAAGGACATTGAAAATGCAAATGAGGCACAGATTCACATATCTGGCACCTCATTTGCATATTCTTTTGAAAGTCCCCATCTTCGAAAGAACCCTCCTTCCTGTTTCTTTTTTTAAGGAAGAAGGGTTCGTTGGAAGATGTGTTTTACTTTTGAAAGAGTCATGTCTACACTGCTTTTTCTTCTTTCAAAAAAAGCTCTTTTGAAAGAAGAATATGCAAATGAGGTGCAAGATATGTGAATGTGTGCCTCATTTGCATTTTCCTTCATTTGCATGCCTCTTTCAAAAGAGGAATGCTAGTGTAGATGTAAGCAAGGCTATGATACATAAATGTGTTTGTAGGTTACATAGAGTGTATCTTTGAGATAAAAAAACACAGTTTATTTATGTAATATAAAAGATCATACAGGGATAGGTGGCTAAAGAGGCATAGCATACATTAGACACATGTTTTCTGGAGGTGATAGTAGCCTGAAAAATATGATCTTGTGCACGCTTAAGTATCTAAAGGATTTTTCATTTCTGCCCATGTTTGTAACGTAAAGAAAAGGTGAATTAATAATACAAATATGACTTTAAGAGAAGGGAAGCCAGAAGACCCATTTGAACTGATCAGAGACCGAGGAAGTGGCTTGATGGCAAAAGAGAGGAAGTGGTTCCAGGGATCTGGGAGTTGGAGGTGGAGAGAGGTCTCTAGGACCTCTCCTTCCTTCAAAGGCTTGGGATCAGGAGCCCTATAGTATGGATGTATGTGGGAGAGGTTGGAAGGCTCCCATTTCTTCTAATCATCTGAGAAGAACTCTCCAAAGGAGGACAATGTATGGAAGAGGAGACACATGCAGAAGAAAGGGAAGCCAACAGGCTATATCTGGGAGATACCTCAAGGAGAGGCAACCATGTGAAGATTAGGTTGTGGTGGGGGACAAGGTCTGTGTGGAAGGCAGACAAGCCAGAGCTAAGTGTGAATATTAGGATTGCAGGGGTGGAGTTTATTGGTGAGACTGCTTACTATTAACCAAGCTCCGAGCTTGGCTTGGAGGAAGAGTTTGTAAGGGCTTTGAAAAGGGAGATCTCAGGGAGGCTGCTGCAAATGCAACTCAGTCCCCAAAGAGTGCTGTGTTTAAATAACTTGGATCCACTCTGAACATGCAGAGGATTCAGTGACTACTGCACTTTCATTTGTTTCTCTGCCTGAGGGTGATATATGCTTACGGACCTGCAAAATAGCTGGTATGTTTGAAAGGAAGAGGTTCAAAATAATCACTCATTGAATACTTACATGAGTTCATGCAGAAGATGGAACTATGTTAACCTTTAACTCTAAAGTGATCATTTCCCCCTGTAATTTGGAACCAAGTCAAACTCTCGGATCAGAATTCCATAGTTTTTGGGTGTTTGGATCCAAGTGTGATTATTACCAACAGGCTCTTGAGTGTAAAATTGCTAAATGCTAAGTGTAACACACAGAATTAGTACATTTGACTATGTCTTTTTATGTCTGGAGATACCATCACTGGACCTAACCAGGTTATTCATGGGCACGTTCTCATGTTCCTCAACTAACATCGTATATGCCATCATGTGCCAACAATGCCCAGATGCTTTGTATATTGGACAGACTTCAAGCTCTCTTCGACAAAGAATTAATGGGCATAAAACAGACACAAAAACACTCCTGAGCCACAAACCAGTTAGTCACCACTTTAATGGAGTGGGCCATTCTGTTAATGACCTGAAAGTCTGCATCTTACTGAAGAGGAATTTTCACAACACTCTGGAAAGAGAGGCTGCTGAATTCTCTTTTATATTCAAATTTGACACAGTAACACATGGTTTGAACTGGGATGGGAATTTTGCAGGTCATTATAGGGGCTCTTTTGCATACTTGGCTTAATCTAATTTTTGACTCCCCCTGCCTTCTTCTACCCTTCTACTCTCTGATTTGCTCACCTTGATGATGTTTTTCTGATTTGTCAGCCTTGATTGCTACTTTTGGTTCTCTGTGCCTTAAATATTGAGTCTGTTCTGTGGATGGCTATGGTCTGAAGAAGTGGGTCTGTCCCACAAAAGCGCATCACCTACTAAATTATTTTGTTAGTCTTTAAAGTGCTACTGGACTGCTTTTTTGTTTTGATGGTATAACTCCGTTGCAGTGAATAGAGTTCTGCCAATGGCCACCACCAGAGAATTTGGCCCACAGATAATCTTTGTGGATGTTAGGTTCTCAATCTGACCTTTGTGACCAAGTTGGGTTCTGGAAAGTGATATTGTCACATAACCTCTTGTTGTGCAGTGTCACAACTTTGGTATTTGTGGGTCTCTGAGTAAGAGACCTAAACTAGGAGTGAATCTGATCCTTCAGATAGCAGAATGTTCAACAAGAATTCCATCAGATACTCCTCTGACAACAACATTTTGAAAACCATTTTAAATTCAAGGTGAGGAGTCTTTGCAACAGTAAATGCTTTACTTTCAGCCAATTTTTTTTTAATTTACCATAGGAAAATTGTTAAAAGCTTAATATTTACTCTTTGGCTGTCCTCCAAAACCAGAGTCCACTCTTGAGAATGTTTTGAATGTTTGTGGCAAATGTTAGTGAGACAGGTCTCAACTTGAAAATCAGCAGTTTGATACACCTCCGGTGTACATCAATGCAGTTTCAGTGCGTTACAAAGTAAGAGCTTTAGATTCCAGTGGCGGCAGTTTGAGGTTGTGGCCACAGGTGTGGCTGAGATGGCAGTGGGAGTCCACAGTCACTGGTTTGGTATTTATACTATACTCAGTAGCAATGGAGTTTGCACCCTTTTTTAAAATTTTCAGAGTAGTGGTTGGAATTTTCTAAAGAACATTAAGGGCTTAGGCATTCAAGACCTACTTTAAAAAGTGCTTGCAGCTCCCAGCCTACAGTAAGCCTCTCTGTTTCTCCTTTGCTAACCTCCAAATGACAGGATTTCCTAGAAGAGGCTTCCTGCTGTTGTGGGCAGCCCCTCTCTCTCCTTATCATTCACATCTTTGCAGCTCCTTAGCACATTTTGGTTACTTATCTTTCAATACAACTTTTTCATGAGGTTAAGGATGGACAAGGTCACTTCTGTGTTTTAATTTGGGCTCTCCAGTGCATCCAGCAAACCAGGAGCTAGAATCATTCCTATCCTTTCAAACGTAATTGAAAAAGCACTTTACTGGTGCCTCTACCATACCTCAGAACACATGCTCACCCTAAATTAGTCTGGATCCACTCTGTATAGTCTACTTTCTTAGTTCTATTAAAATGTATAGTCTCAAAAGAGTAGTCTTCCTGACCCGACGTTCATTTGTCCCTCACCATAATTTTTATGTGTCTCTCCAAAGTATGTTAACAGTTAGTTGTTTGCTATATGCCACTGATGATCTCTTTGTATGCACACAGCCTATAATAGGTTTTGTGAAAGTACTATTGAAGGATATTTAAAAAATTGCTCACTGGCTAGCAGCAGTCGCCTTACTTTAAATCTCCATGAAACATAAACAGTCAGGCTCTTCAAGATGATAAATTGTCTATTTGGGCCATTTTTTTAAAAAAAAATCACTGAGCGCTGCTCCTTTAACATAAATGCTAACTGTGCTAAAATCCAAAATGTCATCTTAATAAAATACTGCATATGGCTCTCTAATTAGATTGCACCATTCTCTCAGAAAAGCACCATACCTAATGGACATAATTGCTCAAGTAGCATGAGAATATTCCATTTTTTTCTCTAAAAGGCGTTAGATCTTGTTCAAGGAACAATAATTTAGCGATTAATATTCCTTCAGTTTAATTATCAAGATGAAAAGTGAGCTGAGTATTCTACTGGTCCACTAAAATTGTAAATACTTTTTGAGTGGTGGAAAAGCGAGCAGGTTTGCGCTAAATGTTGCTACTTAAATATCACAAAAATGTTCCAGGCATAACTGGCTTTCGTTATTGAGGATAGGAGCCTGGTAACAATACTAAAAAGATGTCCAAGTAATGGAGAAGAGTACCTTGATGGAAAAATGCCATTTAGCTTAGGCTGCATATGCAATATTCTGTTAGACCACAGGTGCACAAAGTAGGGAGCATGACATTTTGTAAGGTAGGAGCAGTGTGATAAGCTCACCTGCCTGCCCCCTTCCCTTCCCATGCAGCTTCCACTGCCTCCCCAGCCCTCTGATTTCTCCTGCCTGGCCTCTGTGTTGCCAAGGGAACACTCCCCCCACTGCCACCAGGCCAATCAGCATACACAGAGACCCCGAGTCAAATGGTGGGGCAGCCAGTGAGTTCCTGAATTGAAAACTACCCCTGTGAGGTCCTCCACCCAAGTACCCCTCCCTCTTTGGGGCACCCCCTGGAGCCTCCCAGCACCCTCATCTCAAGAGCCTCCCCCACATCCCTTCCTTTTCTTCTCCCACAGGCTGGGAGGCCCCAGGTAATTGCAGGGCCAAAAGGGGGGCGCAACCTAAAAAGCTTGCTCACCCCTGCTTTAGACAATGTAACAGAAGGAGTATCTAAAGCTGAAACAAATCGGCCATGTCTACACTATCCTGAAACTTCGAAATGGCCATGCAAATGGCCATTTCGAAGTTTACTAATGAAGCACTGAAATACAAATTCAGCACCTCATTAGAATGCCAGCAGCCGTGGTGCTTTGAAATTGCCGTGGCTCATCCAGATGGGGTTCCTTTTCGAAAGAACCCCAGCAACGTCAAAATCCCCTTATTCCTATATATTCTGATATATTCCCATATTCCTATAAAGGAAAAAGGGGATTTTGAAGTTGCCAGGGTCCTTTCAAAAAGGACCCCCATCTGGACGAGCCACGCAGTGGCGAGCCACAGCAATTTCGAAGTGCCGCAGCTGCCGGTATTCTAATGAGGCGCTGAATATGTATATGTGTAGACGTAGCCATTGTCAATTTTACATCTGCTTCCCTATATGTTCTCATATACAGTAAACTCTTTCATATCCAGCATTCTATCATCTGGAACTCTCAAATAACTGTCATTTTAACCATAAGTAAATTTTAGTTGCATTTTCCATAAGTACAGTAGAGTGAAAGTAAATACAAATAAACACAGCAAATACAGTATAAGTTTACAGTAAACAATACTAGCGCTGTTGGTAAATAAAGTAGTCTGCATACATGTTTCGTTTTCGATATCTTGTTTTTCTTAGTGTTATGCATTGCTACGTACATCTCTCTATTATCCAGAATGTTTGAATATCCAGAAACATCCTGGTCCTGGGCTGCTGAAAGAGTTTACTGTATTTGATTGCTAGAGTGTTTTGATGTTCATTCCGCACCATTCAAATGAACTTAGGTACAGGCTGAACCTCTGTAGTCCAACACCCTTGGGACCTGCCTGCTGCCAAACCAGAAAATTTGCCAGACCATGCGAGGTCAATATTGTCTAGCAGCTTTACCAACACTTCCACTGCTTACTGGGCTCTTAGAAGACATAGGGGGTAAATTAGAGCTAAATAACAGCACAGAACTCTGAGAGACAGGACTGGTGTCTGGAAACAAAATTTATGGGAGTGTGGGAAACTTGGCCACACCCATCATAAGTGAACATCTGTCTAACTATAATCATGCCAGACCATGGATGATGCTGGACTATACAACTTCAACTTGTAACAGGCAATTAAAAAGATACCTTCTTCCCCTCCAAAAATAGCCACTGATTTTGGGATGCTTCACTATCTGTGTGGCTAATTAGAGGCATCATAGGTTTGATTTTGAAGAAGTTCTGCCTCCCACTGACTTTATTTGGAGGTCTGAGGTTTCATTGTCTCTGGGCACCAGTTTTCCTTGGTGGAAAAGGTTGCCAAAGAGGGTAATTTGTTTTTGTATTTTTAATCTCCTAATTTTGCAGCACGTGAAAGGGCTAGATTGTGACCCTCAATATCAGATTAGTGAATAGTTACTCACGTGAGTTAGCCCAGTGTGCATCTGGTCAGCACTGTTGCCGGGCATCTATCCTGTTTAACGGAAGATTAATTTATGTCTAGAACATGATATTTTGTGTAATATTTTAGAACCTGCTATTAACACAATCTGACAGCTGGTTTTCCCACCCCCAGCCAAAGTGTTTTTATGATTTCAGGCTGAGCAGAATTTGGCAGTGACAGTTCATAGGAGTCACTGCTCACCCGTGTGCCTAAATGGGTTCTCAGTCAGGCCCCAGGTAAGGGCTCTATGTGAGCAGACAGGAATCAAAATAAACAAACATAAATATGTTCCTAAAAATGAAGCAAATTTATTGTAAAATGGTCATGGCCTCCAAGGACCCCAGAGTTGTCACTGCATGGCACTTCACAGCCTTGTGCAACTCAGTGTCTCCTGCTCAAAGTCCTGACTTGGCAAACCATTTAAGGCTCAGCCTTCCATTGAACTAGTTGACAAACTTTCCACTGAATACTTGTCTATTAGAAAATGCAGTTTCAGTGATATTGACACATTCCAGCAAATTGTTTCCATTTTAATAACACCTTCCAGGAAGGAGAAGTCAAAACTCGCAATTTTCCAATGTCAGTATTTCATTTCAAGAAGGTGAAATGTTTTGACTTTATCATTTCATTATTTTGCTGTTTGCATGTGAGTGCTTATTTCTATGTAATATATTTCAACATTAGCAAAACATTTGTATTCTATTTTTTATAAAATTCATTACACAAGCAGTTCCTAAACTTAGTCTCTTTGTTCAGATTCAAAACAAAAACCAATTTTAAAATGACAGTTTCCCACATGCAGACCAGCTCCAAGCCTGCATTGTTTCACTCATTAGAAGTGACTGACTTCCATGGGAACAGGATTGGGACCTTAATTATTTACTCTGCTTCAAGCATGTGAATAATTCAATTCATTTCAACACAACATTTCAGATGCTTGAAATAAAATGTGCCTATGCACTTTGCTGTTCTGGGGCTTCAAGTATTTGGGTTAATGGGGAACCTAACTGTTCCATTTTAGAGCTTCTGACACACAGATGAGCAATTCTATGTCTTTCATTAGGGAACAACAACAAAGATACATGCACGCAGTGTGTATGTGAAGTGTCTTGCTGTTTTCCATATGATACCGTTCAAAATTAGGACTTTGATTTTTATGTCTTAATTTACATGACTGAAATATAAGAAATAGTATGGTTGAGACATTCAATGTGAGTCTTACAAGGTGAGTGGAGGCTGAGTTTTGGGCTAAAAGAAGCAGCAATATTCACAACTTTTCTCAATCATTTACTGCATTTCCTTTTTTTTAATGTATCGCCTCCTCACATTTACATTCTACCTTTCTTCCCAAGGGGATCTTATGTATGTCTGGAAAAAAATCACTTCACCAGCTGCTGACACGAAACACCCCAGGATAAAAAGACAATGGACAATAGGAGCATAGCTTGCTGACATTAGTTTCTTGTGGTTTCATCATAAATTTGCTCCTGCCTAATGGCAAAGGAGTCTGAAGCTGAATTCAAGAAAATCTCCACCTGGCTTTTCCACAGCAGAATATAAGACAAGCTTCCAAAGCCCAGCCCTCTGGCAAGAGAAGCCCCACTGAGTTTAGCTGGAATTTACAAGAAGAACTATACAGCAAATGCTTCTGCAATGACATCCTAGTCTCCTGCATAGCATTTCAAAGCTATAGGATGTGGCTGTTGAGTCTCCAGGAAGGCTGTAATTTTTTTTCTCCTTGGGAAGATGTATATTGCCTACTTTGTTTTTAATGAACTGGCTTGTCTTGCCATCTTAATTTACACTATTTTTATACACCCAAGAACATCAGGCAAATATTTAAACTTGAGGCCAAATACCCTTCAAAGTAGTGTTACAATTATGCCTGGCACTAAGCCCCTGAAGCTTCTGTAACAGGGAATGTCACTCTGAATGATGGAGACCTCTGAGGTAAAGTAGGAGTCTCAATGCTGCTACACTTACAAGATTTACTGGAATGCTGTAAGTAACAATTCAAGTGCCACAGCCACAACTTGATTTCTTACTGCTTGCTGCCCACCGCAACCACCACTTTCAAAGACAACAAGAACATACAAAACAACAGTAAAGTTCACAGGTACTGGAACTAGGGGTGTGAGACATGCTGCAGCAACCCTGGGCTTGAAGTGATTTCCATTATATACAGGGTTTACAGTTTGGTGCAATGGCTCTCAGCATCCCCTTTTTACAAATTGTTCCAGCACCCCTGCTAAGATTATGATATAGTGCCAGCTATTGGCAGAGGGGCTATCTACACTGAACATTACAATACCGTTAAAACTGGTCACATACAGCACCAAAGGGATTTTGCCCACAACTCCAAACCGATGTTTGCTTTTCCCAGGGTTGTGCGTCAACACACAGGGACTTGATTAATATAGATATTTGGGAAATTGTTGTTTGTGTGAATATTCATATGAACCCAAATATTTTGGGGTGACTGAGAGTTTGCCATTCACTAATAACAAATACAATATTATATTAAGGTGACCAGTCATGCAGCATGAAGAGCAAATAGTGAATATTCAGAAAAGAGGTTGTGGATATCCCCAAACTTGAAATGACTGTTTATGAATCAGAAGTACGTCATCACACAGTTGGTTTATTTATTATCTAAATAAACTAATTTTGAGTAGTCCTGCTTCTCAGTATGAGAGCTCAAGTAAGATGAAAGAGACCTCTGTAGTACTTGCTGCTGAAATTACAACACTGTTCATAATCCTGACTATGGAAGAAAAAAGCAAATACTTAGATGATGTTTGGCTAGCAATTGATGAATGCACTCTTTAGAACGTGAGTCGGTCTCTCCAGCAACCAGAACTATGTAAAATCTGGCTAGACTTTTTTTTTGCAAATTGATTAGCATTCTCACATGGTCTACTGGTGTATAAAACACTGGAATTAATGAAGTAATTGGATTTATATTTTTCTTCCGCCACTTTCTATGACTAGCACATAGTCATACCTTTTGGAATTACAAAAATGAGAGAAAAATCCTATTTTCTTAAGGTCCTGCTGTTGATGTGAAAGAACAGACAGACACCAATAAAAGTACATCAGGGCTATGAGAAAAATGCAATCACTGTGTTTTCCCATGAAAGTAAACATTTAGAAAAATCTTTATCACAAATACAATCCACAATAAAGGTCAACTACAAACTACATCTCTCAAAGATTTAGATATTTGACAGTCTCTTATGGGGCTTGCCAAGCAGGCATTGATTTTAAGCATTGGACAGAGGTATATAAACGTATAAATATTGTGTGCAGAAGGCAAGCTGTGCTTAAATTGATGATTAATACATCTGCTGTTAGTAATCTACAGCATCTCTCTTTCATGGAGAAAGCAATTAAATATGTGTTTCCAAATGTCCCAGGCAGACCTTAAATGCTATGCAGCATAACAATGAGGATTTGGACAACATTCTTTCAAAAGTTTAATTACACAGATACAGCCTCATCGATACAACACACCAGCTATGTCTACACTAGAGAGTTTTGGCATTTTGTCGACAAAACCCATGGCGCATGCACATTCCCAGGGAGTTATATCAATAGTAAATTGACAGAATGCGGTACTTCTGTCAACTGCGTTCTGCTGCTTCCCCATGAGGCAGAAAGCCAGTCTGGACATCTGGTGGTTCTCTGTTGACAGACATGGCTTCTGGGACACCAGGCAGCCCTGTCTGATGTGCATCTGGTTGGCCGTTCTCTAGAGACAGCAGCTGGGTTGTCCAGCCACACTCTGTTGACAGAGTGTCTTGCTCTTTCGATCCACTTGGCAGTCTGGCCACGATTTTTGACAGCAGTTTTGTATGAAGATATCTTCTGACAGAAATTTCTGTTGACAGATTGCTGTAGGGCAGACATAGCCAAGGTGTTGTATTAGTGGCTGTGTCTACCAAGCAAAGTTATTTTGAAATAGTTTCAGAATAATTGTTGGCTTATTTTGAAAAAGGTAAACCTCATTCCATGAAGAATAGTTCCTATTTCAAAATAGATATATCAAAATAGGACCGGTTAAGACAGGGAATAGAACTATTTCAAAATAAGCCTTAGTACATCCAATGGCTCTATTTTGAAATAGACTCTGTTACACATAGATGTTCTATTTCAAAATTGCTGAGGGCTATTTCAAAATGCATTTTGTGTGTAGCAGCATTATTTTGAAATAAGCTATTCCGGAATAACTCTTTGGCCATGGCTACACTAGCCCCTGCCTTTTGAAAGGGGTGTTCTATAGAGCCACTTCGGCAGATGCTAATGAATATGCAGTCCCTTATTAGCATATGGTGGCCACACAAGTTTGAAAGTGCTGCTTTCAAAACGCATGCTGCTCATGTAGACAGGGGCCTTTTGAAAGGACCCTTGGACTTCGAAAGCCCCTTCTTCCCATTTGGTTTTGGGAGGAAGGAGCTTTTGAAATCTGGGGGGTCCTTTCAAAAGGCCCCTGTCTACATGGGTGGTGTGCATTTCGAATGCTGCACTTTCAAAAAATGTGTGGCTGCCATTATGCTAGTGAGGCGCTGCACGTTCCTGGCAGCGCCTCCTTAGCAGCTGCTGAAGTGGCTCATTAGCGTCCCCCTTTTGAAAGGCGTGGGTTAGTGTAGCCACGGCCCTCCAGAATAGCTTATTTTGAAATAACACAGGTGTGTAGACATAGCCCATCAAAATTGCTAAGGGAAAAAATAAAATTTCAGATTATCTAGTTTGCATAATCCCTGCAATCTCTAATTTTTAAAATACAATAGTATTTATGACCCCTTCTATGAGGAATAACCCAGTAAATGGTCTGGGCGAGAGGTAACAACAATCTGGAAACAAAGAGCACATAAAAGCAACTAGAAGTCCTGTGGCACATTATAGACTAACAGATATTTTGAAGCATAAGCTTTTGTGGGCAACCCTGGCAATTGAACGATAAAGCTTTTGGTGTTCACAGGTGCTTAACAATCCCTCTCCCCCAAGGTTTGCCAAGGCAAATAGTGGTGTAAACAGTGCGTTGCTGGCAAGAGGATTCTCATAGCAGATGGAAGGTTTTTGTCCATGAAAGTGACAAAAATTAGTGTTTACACTGCCTGATTTCTAGTGACAAGCCTTGTTGCTAAAAGCTGTGTACTGCAGACATATGCTGAGTACTACCTTGTGCCACAAATGGTTCCAGTGATGTGTATTGGGGGTTATTGGAGCCTCATACAGGATGAGCATCTGGCATGAGTTTGTTGACATTCAGGGTATTACACAAAACCCATCCCATGTCTCAGACTGTTGCCAAAGGGAGAGCACTTCTAATGTGTGTATCACAGCAGTACCTCAAGCCCCACTCAAGATCAGGTCTTCAACATGTTGTACCAACAGGTAGAGAAAGATAATTCCTGCCCCCAAAAGATTAATGATAAGACTTAACAGGTTGCTGAAACAATTAGTGGTGATAAAAACAAAAAAGCAGTCAAGTAGCACTTTTAAAGACTAACAAAATAATTTATTAGGTGAGCTTTTGTGGAACAGATCCACTTCTTCAGACCAGAGCCACACCAGAACAGACTCAATAGTTAAGGCACAGAGAACCAAAAGTGGTAATCAAGGTGGACAAATCAGAAAAAAAAATGATCAAGGTGATCAAATCAGAGAGTAGAAGGGTGGAGCTGGGGGGGGAGTCAAGAATTAGATTAAGCCAAGTATGCAAACGAGCGCCTATAATGACCCAGAAAATTCCCATCCTGGTTCAAACCACCTGTTAATGTGTCGAATTTGAATATAAAAGAGAGTTCAGCAGCCTCTCTTTCCGGAGTGTTGTGAAGATTCCTCTTCAGTAAGACACAGACTTTCAGGTCATTAACAGAGTGGCCCACTTCATTAAAATGTCAGCTGACCAGTTTGTGGATCTGGAGTGTTTTTGTGTCTGTTTTATGCCCATTAACTCTTTGTCTAAATGAGTTTGAAGTCTGTCCAATATACAAAGCATCTGGGCATTGTTGGCCCATGATGGCATGTATGATGTTAGTTGAGGAACAGGAGAATGTGCCCATGATTCTGTGAATAACTTGGTTAGGTCCAAGAACAAGAAGTCTTGTGGCACCTTATAGACTAACAGATATTTTGGAGCATAAGCTTTTGTGGGCAAAGCCCCGCTTCATCAGATGCATGAGTGCGAGGGGGTGGTTTCAGAGGGGTATTTAAAGAGTGGGGTCCCAGAAAGAGGGAGGGCCAGAGCTGACGAGGTCTATTCAGCAAGGTGGAAATGGCCCAGTGTCAACAGCACTTATCAAAAGAGGAAAAAACTTGTTCCAGGACTGGTGTTCCTGCAGTATAGACTGTGGGTGTGGGTTAGAATCCTCATAAGGTTGGGAGGTTGTCTGTAGGAAAGAACAGTCCTGTCCCCTATGGCCTTCTGAAGCATGGCATCCTGATTAAGGATGGGTTGTAGGTCTTTAATAATGTGTTGCAGTGGTTTGAGTTGGGGGCTGTAGGTAATGACCAGTAGTGTTTTGTTCTTGGTTTTTTTGGGCCTATTTGGAGTAGCTGATCTCTGGGTATTCGTCTGGCCCTGTCAATTTGTTTTTTTTCTTTTTTTTATTTCTCCTGGTGAATAATTCAGGTTTATGAATATTTGGTAAAGATCTTGTAGTTTTTGGTCTCTGTCAGTAGGATCAGAGCAAATCCCTAAGGGCTTGACTGTAAACCATGAATCTAGTTATGTGTGCAGGATGGAAGCTGGAAGCATGTAGGTAATTATAGTGATCAGTGGGTTTCCAGTACAGTGTGGTACCAATCAGGCCATCCTTGATTTGTACTGTAGTGTCCAGGAAATGTATCTCCCGTGTGGAGAAATCGAGGCATAAATTGATGGTGGGGTGCAGATTGTTAATGTCTCTGTAGAATTCTTCTAGAGTCTCTTTTCCTTGGGTCCAAATCATAAAGATGTCATCAGTGTATCTTAAGTAGAGGAGGGGCAATAGGGGTCGAGAGCTGAGGAATCGTTGTTCCAGGTTAGCCATAAATATATTAGCATATTGTGGGGCCATGCGGGTGCCCAAAGCAGTTCCACTAATCTGGAAGTGTAAATTGTCCCCAAATGGGATATAATTGTGGGTGAGAACAAAGTTACAGAGGTCAGACACCAGATTGGCTGTGGTGACATCAGCGATGGTATTTCTGATCACTTGTAATCTGTCTTTGTGTGGAATATTAGTGTACAGAGCCTCTACATCCATTGTAGCAAGGATGGTGTTCTCAGGGACTTTTCAGATGTTTTGTAATTTTCTCAGGAAGTCAGTAGTATCTCGTAAATAGCTAGGAGTGTTGGTGGCATAGGGTTTGAGGAGGGAGTCCACATAACTGGATAGTCCAGTGGTAAGGGTGCCAATACCCAAAATTATAGGGTGTCCAGGGTTTCCAGGTTTGTGGATTTTTGGGAGGTAAATAGAATAATCCAGGATGGGGCTCAGATGGGCTACGTCTACACGTGAAGCCAACATCGAAATAGGCTATTTCGATGAATAACGTCTACACGTCCTCCAGGGCTGGCAACGTCGACGTTCAACTTCGACGTTGTGCGGTACCACATCGAAATAGGCGCTGCGAGGGTACGTCTACATGCCAAAGTAGCACACATCGAAATAAGGGTGCCAGGCACAGCTGCAGACAGGGTCACAGGGCGGACTCAACAGCAAGCCGCTCCCTTAAAGGGCCCCTCCCAGACACAGTTGCACTAAACAACGCAAGATCCACAGAGCCGACAACTGGTTGCAGACCCTGTGCCTGCAGCATGGATCCCCAGCTGCCGCAGCAGCAGCCAGAAGCCCTGGGCTAAGGGCTGCTGCCCACGGTGACCATAGAGCCCCGCAGGGGCTGGAAAGAGAGCATCTCTCAACCCCCCAGCTGATGGCCGCCATGGAGGACCCAGCAATTTCGATGTTGCGGGACGCAGATCGTCTACACGGTCCCTACTTCGACGTTGAACATCGAAGTAGGGCGCTATTCCGATCCCCTCATGAGGTTAGCGACTTCGACGTCTCGCTGCCTAATGTCGAAGTTAGTGCCGCTACTTCGAAGTAGCGTGCACATGTAGACACAGCTATGGTGTGTCTGAGTGAATAAGGTCCTGAGTGGCAGCAGAGAGTTCCTTAAGTAGTTGTAATTTCTTTTGGTATTCCAAAGTGGGATCAGAGGAGAGAGGTCTGTAAAATGTGGTGTTGGAGAGTTGTCTGGCTGCCTCCTGTTCATCGTCTGACTTATTCATGATGATAGTGGTGATAGAAGGACAAAGTAACTGCAAGACGCATGCTATCTCACCTTGTTTCATAACAGAAAAGGGGGCAGGATTTAGTCAGACTTCTATTGACTTCAGTGGGCTTTGGATTAAACTCTTGAGAATGAGTTTAAAGGTACCCTGTCGTGGCTTTACACTTTTGGAGGTTGGGTAGGGATGGAATTTGTTCCATACACGGTGGCAGCATGGGAGAAAGCATGAATGTTTTTACTGGATATTGGGAGAAATCCTGGAGAACTAGATGAAAGATTGAGTTTGTTGGTTGAGCATAAATTCAAGTTTATTACGTTAGGTAGCAGTGCTGCTAAGCACTGTGGAGATTATACTCATACTCTAGAGGGGGTGGGATGTTTGTATTTACAAAGATTCTTTTTATTTAAGGGTCACTTGCTGTACATCTTAGATATGTTCCCTGTTTTAAGTAATGGGCATGTTATTTAAGGTGAAAAAGTTTCATTTTAGCATATCCATAATTTTTACAAAAGGGCTTATGATAGTTCTTTTCTGGCTAAAACTTGGCATGTAGTGATGACATCTTGAGGAGAATTATAATTGGGAAACTATTATTCTTTCTCTTGGGGAACTATTGTTCTTTTACAAAAGAAATGTAAATAACAGGAATACAAAAGAAAATCCCCTCAACTCTTGCCTAATTGCTGATTTCGTTATTGAGATGATTAGGGAGTAATGACTAGTTCTGAAGGTCCTGTGACAACCACAATTTCATAATAAGCCCTACTCCTGGATACCCTTTTACTTGAAGAAGGGGGAAAAAACTCACCTTTTCCCTGGGAATTTCTCATGCTGAAGTTTCAGCAAGTGGAGATTTTTTTTTTTCAGCATTTGTAAAATTTGATATTAAGAAACTGCATTTCTACATATGCTACTTGCATGCTGCGTATCTGTCACATTTCTATACCTACTTTTGATATTTTAAGGGTCTGTGTATACTGCATCAGGGAGCAAGACTCCTGCCAGCCTGAGGCCACAAATTTGAGCGAGTGGGACTTTTGCTAACAGTCTAAAAACAGGAGAAGTTGCACCTTCGTGTCTGAAGCCAGGGTGGGGGGCTTCAGTGCCATACAAAAGCACCATCTGCACAACCATTTTTAGCACATTAGCATAAGCCCTGCTAACACAAGAAAACATTTTGAACGGAAAGCCTCTCTATGCCTTTTTTTAAAGGGACAGTCGACTGTTCAGGTCCACTTTAAACCACAGTTTTGATCTATTGTACCTAATTTTAAAAGGGTCACCAAAACAATAGGCCATTTTTTTATAGTTACACCAGGTACCAGAAGCCCACAGTGCATGCCGTAGGCACAATGTGATATTAGCTAGAGATAATGTAGCCAACCAGGCTCGGGTTCCCCAGAAACGAGGTTGCACCCAGCAGGCGAGTGCTATATTTGGTTTATTGAAAGTGCGTGACACGATGGGAGCCCCGGAGACGCCGCAGTCACCCGTGGGGGAAGACCCAACGCGCCAGAGCTTCGCTCGGGGAGAGGCTCTGTAACAGGCCTCCTAACACTATCTGATAAAGCTTAACTTATTAACACAAGATTGCATAAAATTGCCTATGCATTCCTTATCACCATCTCTTGTGGCCTACTGCCAGCGTAGCCTTGAAGTTTTGGCAAGCGTGCTTTGCTTGCGGTTGTTGCCATGGCAGGGTTAGTTGTTTTGCAGCTTTTCACCTTGCACAGACTGGTCTGTTTGGAATTCTTCTGAGGATTCACAGAGGGGTCGGACTGCACTCTCAACCGTTACAAAGTCTTCTCGCACCCTACAGATGGGTAGTTGAAACTTAGCTCAGAATTTCTTTGCTATTGTGAACCAAGGTCAGAACCTTAATATTATCTAAATATAGTGTATTTTGTCATTGAATGCAGACATGCTAGAGGCTAAAAGTCTGCCTCTTGAGTGAGTTATTTTAAAAAATAGTTGTCCAACTTTAGGAGACTCCTGAATCCAGCATGACTTTTACCTAAGTAAAGTCACCAAGGAAGAACAGTAAAGAATTTAAAAGGGCTTACCAGGACTTAACTCTTTTTTCATTTAATGTAGGAGAAAAAATAGATTCCTTTCTGGTTGGTGCAATAATGGAAATACTAGTTGAATTCTGGTTGCAAATCCTAATTTTGTTCTGCTATCCTATTGAACACTGAGGCTGTGACGAGATTGCTAAAACTGTCTGCAAAAGATATGCAAATTGCACACCACATTTGTGTACTTCTTGCTGACAACAGTGTCAGGAGACACTTTCCTTACATTTGGCCCATCCACACAGAGCCAAATGTCAGGATAGCTTCCTCTGCCGAGACATCCCTTTTTCCTCTTGGAATGAGGAAGACAGGGATGTCAGCAGAATGCTCCTGACATAGCAGAGTGTTGCCAAGAGACCTCCGGTCTCCCAAAGGAAGCCTGCAGATTAGATATAGCCAGAGGGTGAAATTCGTACATCATTCAAGCTGTTGGAAATTTTGTCTTTGGCATCAGGGAGGCTAAAATTTCAACCTGAGCATGGAAAACGGTCAATTGGCCTGCAGCACCTCTATCACTGGTGGTGCTCCACAAGCAGGAAAACATCCATCTTAATTCTCAGACCTGAAGCTGTGTTTTCCCTGATTTTTTCCAGGTATAAGGTGCTGGTAACAGAGGGGGGTTTGCTGGCAGAAGCACATCTTCATTGCTTTTTTTCCCAGCTGTGCATATGCAAATGAGCTGCTCAGATACGCAAATAAGCAGCTAGTTTGAATTTTTGAGACTGCTTATTTGCATCAAGCTGTCAACACTACAGGTGAATGTAGCACTAGCCTCTGTGAATAGTAGAACAGAACAGGCTGCATATCACATTCTGCAGATAAGGTTTAATAATGCATTACTCCTGATTCTTAGTGTGAACTCTCACAATTTGCAGACTTCATGCGTGCAAGCTACAGGCAGTGGCAAGATTTACCAGCAAGCCTGTCTGCGCTGTTTTAATTTCTTTAGAAAGCAATCATTGTGGAGTAAAGGTCCTTCAGTCCCCAGATGAATTATGATTCAAGGTGAGAAATCCAAAGGGGACACACTCAGGTTGAAAAGAATTACAAACTCAGAACAATCAAACCCAAATTATATGTGAGCTTAGAGAGATGACTTAGAACAAGGCATAGTATGCAGAACATTGGTGTATTTTTCACATGACTCATAGGCATTAAGTTCCACAAAAGCTCCAAGGATGTTTATGTCAAAAAGGCTTGTGTTAACACGTCATATCATCGTTTTCATGGAAACACTTTTCTTTTAACTTCAGGAAAAAAAGTCTCAGCAGATGCTGGAGGAAAAAGTGAACTAGGAATGTCTGTTCACTGCAGGTCATGTTTAATGTATTTGTGTTTCTATAGCCAATTTTACATCCATGGTGCTTTCAAAAGTTTTATTAATGGCAATATTCAGAGCAAAAATTCATGCAATTCACCAAATTGCCATAGTCCTCCTATATCCAGATTGCCATTTCCCACATCCTGTGTGCCCCTTCCTTCCACTTGTCTACCATAAAATATGACCTATAAAAGTGTACCCAAAAGGTTTACTCAGACCAGATGTGGCTAGAACAGGAAGGAAGTAAATTCTCAAGTTAGGAATCTCTCCTGGGGAACACTCACCAAGAAAGAATCCTGGTTTAAGGGCCCAGTTCTGAGCCCATTTGAGGTCATCAGGAAAAGATGACATGAAATAGGGAGGTCAAGTGGTTTGAGTACTAATTTGAGATTAAGGCTACGTGTACAGTATGAGATAAATTCAAATTTAAGGCAGTTAACTCGATTGTACCAAGTGACTGTCTTCACTGTAGCTACCATTAGATTGATTTTTGGGAGCATTAATTCGATATAACCTTGTCGAAAGTGGCTGGGTGTAGCATCAAATTAGAATTAAAAAGTTTGAATAAGGCCAGAGTGGAAGCGCCATGTCTTAAAGGCAAATATATTAGCTTCCAGAAGTGTCCCTTATGTATCCCACAAAGCTCCGTGGTTCCCCTCCATGTATGGTCGTTTCCACCTCTGCTGCTGTCCAGGCACACGGGAAGCCCGTGAACTTGAATTCATCACCAACAACCTCTGGAAATATGTGTGTCCAGAAGCTAAAATTTCTTTTACCCATCACATGGCACTGTATCAGTAGCCATTCCATTGGTAGCCATCTCTTGCAATCATGAGCACTCAGGGTAGTGATTTGCCTAGAAGTTCTCAGGGTTGTAGGAGAGATTCAGCATGGAGCCATCAGGAGATTTTGAACTTTTTTGCACTTTGGGGAGAGGAATCAGTGGTGAGCAGACTTTTGGGTGTCCAAGAGAAATGCATGCCTATATGATGTTGCACAGGATGATTGCCAGAGGTTAATCCCAGGACTGGGTGAAGGTGAAAGAACTCCGGCAGGTATATCACAAAGTGCAGGAAGCCAACCGGCAGTCCAAGTCATCTCCAAAGACCTGCCACTATTATGAACAGCTGCACGTGCTTCTTGGGGGAGACCCAACACATTGCCCATTCTTCATTTTGACACCTCTGGAGGCCATTGTCTGGAGTTTTGGGTGAGCCAAAAAGCTCTGGTGTGGGGGCAGGAGGAAGAGGGAAAGGGAGAGGAGGATGGGGGCAACCAGCAGGGGCCCAAGGAAGCTGTTCTTTCCCTCCTGGAGCTCTTCACCATAGACTTGGAACCAGTCCCCTCTACACCAGTCCTCAGGTCCCTAGGGCCCAGCTGTTCTGGTGATTATTTTTTTTCTGAATGCTAGAAGAGGGTTGGGGCTGGATATAGATATAGGTGTGGGTATGGGTATAGGTTTCCTACTGATCTGTACCCCTCACAACAGCGTGTTAATGTTTCTTGGGATGAGCGCTTCTCCTTTTGGAGATCTCCTTGAAGGCCTCATTCAGGCACTCTTGTATGTTTTGCAGAAGGTTTTGGGGTAGGCCTGACTTATTGGAGCTTCCACAGTAACACCCCTTGCCACACCAGGCAACCAGATAGCTATCTGGTATTATGGTGCCACACAGCATTTTGGCAAATTTTCCAGGCTTGTGCTGAGACAGGATGAGCAGCTCTTCTTTTTCACTCTCTTTTAGTTTTAGGAGGGTGATGTCTTCTTTGGCAATCTAAAGAAGCATGGGAATTTGGATTGGATTTCTTTGCAATGCTCCTTTCCCTTTTACATTTCCCTGGATCACATTGCTGCACCATGTGGTTGGTGGGCGTGCTGTCTCCCGCCTTCCACGTGGCTGGCAGGCTCTCTGGTCCTTCTCCCCTCCCATTTCTCTCTCCTCTGACATTTCCTATCACTTTAGGGATCCTTCCCCACCCAGCTGTCCCTGCAGCTGGAATCAAAGCTTGTCCACCGTTACCCCTCACCATGTGGCTGCTGGGCTCTGAGGACCCTGCTACTGTAAACCGGCATGTCCAGCATAACAGAGAGACCCATTCATTCCGCAGGTAAGTGGCTTGTGTGAATTCTATCTAAATTTTGACCTTCACTTTCCAGCAGGAATCCCCAGCATGGGAGATGGAGTGAGGAAGTGCAAAAGGTCCAAGCAGGATATTATCCTGCCGCACTTGGAGCAGGCTGAAGCAGAAACTGCTGACAGTTTAGGTTTGGAGGAAGAAGAATGGATATAAAGGGAGGTCCAAAAGTGCAAAAGGTCCAAGCAGGATATTATCCTGCAGCACTTGGAGCAGTGACAACAGATTACAGCACAGTTGTGGCAGACTAAGCTTGAGTTACAGAGAACAAATGGTATACCCGAAGGAGGATACAGCAAAGCTCATAACAGCAGTGAGCGACCAAATCAAGGTCTTGCGGGCCATGCTGGAGCTGCAGAAGGTCTTCAAGCACTATGGGCTGCGCTACCTGCTGCTTGGAGTCCCTTGAATACAGGTCGCCCTCCCATCCCCCATCTTTGTGGTCCCTAAACACAAGGAGGGAAGTCAAGGACAACCTTGTGGAAAAGGCTATCCCATCATGCTTGACAATGCTTCTTTTGCCTGCTGCTTAATCCTCTCCTCCCCCAAAATAAATGTATTCTTTTGACCATGGTGTGATTTTTTTTTTGGTACCCAGGAGTGGTGGGGTGCATAAAACATTTCAGGGACCCAGGCGAAGTTGGAGAGGGCCGATAGCACAGCTGCCCATCTTTTTTTTTAAATGATCCTCCCTTTATATCCATTCTTCTTCCTCCCAACTTAACCCCTCCCACCATGTAAAAGCCTTCTTTCTGTGAAAGCCATGGTTTGATTTGTTGGTTCACATTTGGTGGGAAGCACAAATCAGTTTGGGGAGTGGGAAGTGGTATTACAACAGAGAAATACAGTGCTATAATGTGATTGGCAATCATTCATGAAGCTATGTTTCAAAGCCTCCCTGATTGCTGCTGCTGCTGCATGATTATTGGAGAATGGCCTTGTAGGCAGTGGTGAATAAGCCCTGCTCATGACCTCAGCCTCAGAATTCCAGGCATTCATGAAATTCTCCTGCTTAGATTCACAAATGTTATGCAAAATACAGCACGCTGGAAGCGCAGAAGGGACATGAATTTCAGAAAGGTCCAAATGGGTCAATAGGCACCTGAACCTCTCTTTTAAATGGTCAAAGGTACATTCCACCATCATTCTGCACTTGCTGAGTCTGACATGAAGTTATCCTGGCTGTGGTCCAGTGCTTCTGTATAGAGTTTCATGTGGCAAGGGAGCAGATGGTAAGCAGGATCCCATCCATAGATATCCATAGATATCTCCATGTCACCAATATGGATTTTCCAGTCTGGGGAAAAAGTCCCATCCATGAGCTTTCTGTATAGCCTGGTATTTCTGAAGATGTGTGAGTCGTGAACCTTCGCTGAACATCCCATCTTGATAACGGTGAAATGACCTTTGTGATTTCTCCATGCCTGCAACATCGGTAACAAATTCCCCTTTCTGTTTATATACTCAGAGGCCTGGTGGTCTGGGGCCATGATGGGGATCTGCGTGCCGTCTGTTGTCCCACCGCAGTTAGGAAACCCCAATGCAGCAAAGACATCCACTATGGCCTGTACATCTGCTAGGGTCACGGTGTTCCTCAGGAGATGCCGACAGAGTTCCCTGGCTACCTGCACCACCACAGCCCCTGCTATAGATGTCCCCACCCTGAATTGATTTGCTACTGACTGGTAACTGTTGGGTTTTGCAAATTTCCACAGAGCAATTGCCACTTGCTTCTGAACAATTAAAGCTGGCCTGATTCTTGTGCTGCTGCGCTACAGGGTGGGTGCCAGCACATTGCAAAGTTCCATAAAAGTGGACTTATGCATGCAAAAGTTCTGCATCCACTGCTGGTTGTCCCAGGACTCCAAAACAATGTGGTCCCACCACTCTGCTGGTCTCACAAGTCCAAAACCGCCGCTCCACTGCCAGCAATGCATACAGGGCAACCAGCATTTGTGAGTTCTTGGACTGCAGTTGAGTGATTTGCTCTTCAACATCTTCATCATCATCATCCTCAACCATCATCTGCCTTTGTAGTTGATAGAAAAAGTGCACGACAGTCCATGAAGTTGCTGTAATGGTGTGTGCAATGACTTGAAGCATTCGAGGATCTATGCTTGTGCTAGTGCTGTTCTGGAGAAAATGGCATGATCTCCCATTTGTTTTCGTGCAGTTAGAGGGTGTTCTGAATTCTGGGCCGTTATAGGAGCAGCAGTACATCTAAAAAGCCTGTTATAGCTTCCCCCTCCTGTCTGTCACTGAATGCCTGTGAGCTGGCTTTCCCTCCACGCTCTCCTGGAATGTGTACGGAGATAAATGGCCTGTCTGAGCAGCTGGAAGATTAGAAGAGCTCCCAGGTAGACAAAGCCTCTGGGGCCCTCATCAGGCAGCAATCACATGCCCAAGGCATGGACACTCAGCACCTATACAGCAGGGACTCTGATCAGACCAAAATCATGTTCCCCATGCTTGGACACTGCCTGAGGTGGGGTTTGAGCAACCAGACATGGCCAAGTCATCTCTAGCCACAGACCAGAAGGAGCAGGTCTTTAAAAGGAGAAGGAGCCAGAGGCTCAAGGAGTGCACTCACACGATTGCACCTGCCAGGAGGGCCCTTGGCCCAGACTGCCTTGCCAGTCGTCTGCCGCGTCACTTTCCCTTGTGCCTGGGGAAGACTTACCTTCACTGCTCTGTGGGAAACTTACCTCAGAGAATCCTGATGGCTCCAATGCCTGACTATGTCAGTATGTGAGTGAGTGTGAATGTGACCCTCTTCCCCCTTTTCTTGAGCTTAGTTGTCAGTGTAAAAACGTGCCTTCTGCCAAACTCTGATGGGTCATTAGTTCTCCCTGAGCTTAGTAGATGGCCCAATTTTGGGTAACATGGGACAGGTCTTTTGCATTCTGGGATAGTGACATCAAACACCCACATGCAACCACAGCAGTTTTCCCCCCCCACAACTCATTGGTCCAAACCCCCCAGAAAGCAACAGGGCTAAGTCACTGTGGGATAGGTACCCATAATGCATTTTCCATGCAATTGAACTTGAATAAGGCAACGGGGACATGGTAACTTGACACGGAGACATGGTGGGTTGAATTTCCAGAAGGTTTGAGGACACTTCAAAATGTGAATTCATAAGAACGAGGTGAAAAAATTGAGTTTATTACAAGTCAAATTTATCTCATAGGGTAGATTTAGTGTAGCCTTAGGAGACTGATTAAAATTCCTGTGTGATCTCAGGCAAGTTATATTTCTCTACCTCACAGGGATGATATGAAGATAAATACCTTAAAGATCATGGAAGTGGTAGCCATGTAAATACCTAAGGAAGAATGCTGTTTAAATTACAGTGGCCTTTGGATCATGGCATGAACTGACAGAGATCCAGCTTGCACTGCTTCTCTGATTATGAAATGAAGATAGAAGTGGTCTCTTTAGTAGCCAGAGCTTTATAGGATAATACCAGTGCCTTGAATTTCACCCAGAAACTTATTTGCAGACAGTGGAGGTTGTAAAGTGTGGTGCAGTGTGATTGCTGTCTCAGAGAGTAACTGCATTCTGAGGCAGTCTTAGCTCATGGTAGGCCTTTGGAACTGCTAGCCAGATGTTGTGAAGATCAGGGCTTGAACAAGGGTGAAAAAAGAACTAGATAAATGCATGGAGGTTAAGTCCATCAGTGGGTATTAGCCAGGATCGGTAGTAATGATGTTCCTAGCCTCTGTTTGTCAGAGACAGGAAATGGGTGACAGGAGAGAGATTACTCAATGGCTGCCTGTTCTGTTCACTCTCTCTGGGGCATCGGGCATTGGCCTCTGTTAGAAGACTGGATACTGAGCTAGATGGACCTTGGGTCTGACACAATGGCTGTGTCTACATGTGCCCCAAACTTTGAAATGGCCATGCAAATGGCCATTTCGAAGTTTACTAATGAAGCGCTGAAATGCATATTCAGCGCTTCATGAGCATGCGGGCGGCAGCCGCGCTTCGAAATTGACGCTCCTTGCCGCCGCGCGGCGCGTCCAGACGGGGCTCCTTTTCGAAAGGACGCCACCTACTTCGAAGTCCCCTTATTCCCATGCTCATGGGAATAAGGGGACTTCGAAGTAGGCAGCATCCTTTCGAAAAGGAGCCCCGTCTGGACGCGCCGCGCGGCGGCAAGGAGCGTCAATTTCGAAGCGCGGCTGCCGCCCGCATGCTCATGAAGCGCTGAATATGCATTTCAGCGCTTTATTAGTAAACTTCGAAATGGCCATTTGCGTGGCCATTTCGAAGTTTGGGGCACGTGTAGACGTAGCCAATATGTGCACTGTTATGTTTCTATGTTCCAAATGGTCTCTTGGAGGGGTGCAAAATCATGGACTTTACCTATAAAGGGAAGTAGTAGGTTACACAGAGGAGAAATGTGTAGCTATGATGGCATCTTCATCGAGATGTCTTCATGCCATGTGTGTAATGCATGAGCAAGGCTGCTAGTGTCTGGGGTGAGGATCAGGAGATGAGGAACAGCAACTGTACTTAACAGGTTTTTCATTCATTTCACTGTAAGCTACCACTTAATAGGCACCATAGCTGCTCTGGGCCTCATGAAGATACCCTTCTTTGGCCCTTTAGACTGTGTAGAAGGTATTTTATCGGGCAGTAGCAGATTCTTAGTCAGCAGCAGCGTAGCTGAGTAGATCACTCTGGCACTTGGGGATAGTGTGTGACCTGAGATCCACTTGGTGAAAACAGACTCATGCCTTAATCACCACCTATGATATCCCTTGTACACTCATGCCACGACAGTCTCACCTGCTTTTTATTTTTAATATAGGTGGAAGACAGATCTATATTTAATGTTACCCAATGTTTGCAAAACTTGTATTAAACCCCCCATAGAGGCTACGTCTACACTGTGAAATGGCCATGCTAATGGTCAAATCGGAGAACACTAATAAAACGCTGAAAAGAATATTCAGTGCCTAAATAGCATGCCGCTGGCTGCGACACTTCGAAAGTGCTGCATTTCGCTCGCATGTGTCTTGTCTACGCAGGGTCCTTTTCGAAAGGACCCCACAAACATCGAAATCCCCTTATTCTTTTCAGCTGACAGACTTAGTATGCATTGGCATGAAGGTAGTACTGGCATGGATTTCAGCACATGCTGAAAGGAATAAGAGGATTTCGACATTTGCAGAGTTCTTTTGAAAAGGACCTCCTGTGTAGATGAGCCATGTGTGAGTGAAACGTGGCACCGCACTAGTGGCACGCTAATGAGGTGCTGAATATTCATTTCAGCGCCTCATTAGCATCTCCAATTTGGCCACTGGCATGGCCATTTCGAAGGTTTGCCCAAGTGTGGACACAGCCAGTGTGTTCTTCCACCTATAAGTGCCTTGCCAATAAATATAAATTATTATTTAAATCTTGACAACCAGTTAACAGGCTAAATATAAGCATTTCACTAATTCTGTGTTAATTTTGGCATAGCACATTTTTTCTGTTTCAGGCAAACATCATAGAATCTTTCTCTTCTTTTCTCCTTGGTCCACAGTTCTTGCCATTCCATTTTTTTATTCAAACTTTTAAATTTCGCTTAGTCAAAGGAAACTTTATATCAGTTTTTCCAGATTTTTTTTCTGCTTCATTTACCATTTCATTGCCCCTCTTAACTACCATTATACCTGACAATGAAAACAAAAAGAGAACAGTTCTGGTAGACTGTATGTTCCTTACCCAGTTTAAAGCTACCGTTTTTTCCACCAGTTCAGCAGTAAAAAGGGCTACAACACTGAATGTTCTTTTACATTTCTGAACTCTAGTCTTAGGGATGCAAAAGGCTGAATTCACTCTACCTGGTCTTTCAATCCATCATTATATAATAATCTCTTTTGACTCCATTTACCACATATAAACTCAAACTTTATATGGCATATAGGATGGCTCTCTTTCTTTATTTTATTTTTCAATTTTAAATCCATAACTGGAGAGATGATTTTTCCAGGTACAATTTCCTTCCCCATGACTATAAATCTTAATCTCTTCTAGTCCTTCCTTTTCACTTAACTCTTTCACCTCCATTTTAACCCTATGAACATAGGGGAGTTTGTGCTTGAGCTACTTTTCATTGCTTAGTTCTTAATATTCCTTAGATATTGATCCACTATTCTTACGAGTGCTATTTCCCTTGACTATAGCCCCAGATGTCACTGCATTACTGTGATGCTGTTAGAAATGCAGCACTTGCAATATGTAGCACTTGGTAGAGTTAATTCAATCTCTTTTTAAGCTGGTTGCAGACCTGAAGGCTTGACATACATAATCTATTACAGAGTTTATTAACATTCTACCTGGCATCATCAGAATTGGCTGATCTGCCCCCAATTAATCCCAGCAATACTTTTATTTAGATTAGTCCTACTTTTACATTTGCTTGTAATACTTTCTGTGGCCTTTACATTTCGATTATCAAATACTACCCAGAAATTTAAAGTTTAACTACATGTGTACCTGTTCTCCACAAAGACAAATTATGCCCCTCTTTAATCGTTCTTCTCTTTGTTTTTGTGATTGAAAATTTAAAACCCTAGGCATGTCCTCAGTCTGAGACCTCCCTGTGGACTTCATTAATTCCTCTCTTGCCACTTCAATTCTTCTATGTTTAACCCATTAACACAATCATCTGCAAATTGGGTAACACCTACCCCTGTCCATACATTTTTGGGTGAGCATGCACTGCAATGTTAAACAAGGAAGGTCTGATGACACTTCCATGGTGGGGAGGGGGTTGCCATCGGCAATAGTGTAGATAACTGATAACACTTTCCCTATTCTAACCTCCATAGTCCTATTACTCAAAACACTCTTGTTTGCCAGTATATTCACTCAAATCAAGGCCAGCTTTAATAACCCCCCATCTCTCAGTAACATATCTTATGGTCACAGAGAGGTAGCTGTGTTAGTTTGTATCTTCACAAAATGAAAAAGCAGTCCAGTAGTACTTTAAAGACTAACAACATGATTTCTTAAGTGATGAGCTTTTGTTAGACAGACCCACTTCTTCAGATCTGGAAATTCAGAATTTCCAGACCTGAAGAAGTGGGCTTGTCTCATGAAAGGTCATCCCCCAATAAGTCATTTTGTTAGCCTATAAAGTGCTACAGGATATGTTATGGTGTTTCAGAGTCCATAAACACCATTACCATAGACTCTTTTTGCTCCTCTTATTCTTTTGCATTTGTTTATAATCTCACAATATAATCTCCCCCTCCTAAAAACACTTTGCACATTATTTAGGATTTTGTTTTTCTCCCCAAGTATGCAACTAGCTTCTCACTTACCATTCTTTCCATAATCACCCCCACAAGATGTGACGATAACTGATTTCCAGGCATCAGTTCTCATAAGTAGCTTGCCTGATTTTCCTACTGAAATGCTCACGACTTGCTTCCATTCCACTGGTACTTCTCCTTGTCCCATACACTATCATATAATTTTTATAATATCCTTAAACTTCCTTCAGAGAAGTATTTAAGCAGCATCTTACCCATGCTTTCTGTACCTGGGGCTGTGATTTTGCTATTATCTACAGCTTTTTTTTCCCATTTCTAGTATACTGAAGGCTTCATTTAGTGCATTATCTTCACTTTCCCCACTATTTAGGCTCATACTTTTCTTCCATAGACTTCCTCTTCCTCTCCCTGCCCCTCACCATCCCTCCCTGGAATATTCGTTTCATGCCTATTACTACTAGTATTCGTTAACACTTTTGTGAAGATTCCTGTTTTTCCTTTGCTCAAACTTTATCCTCTTCAGTAAGAACAGGGGGAAAAAGTGCCATTGCTCCATGCTCCATTCAGTCTCCTAACATGCATATAAATTCCTATAAACTTGGCATCTTCGTCTTCATTTACCACCCCAAAATTTCAGCGCTTAGTTCTCTTAATAATTTTGTGATGCTGCCTTAGTTATTTTATATTTCATGAACTCCTCGCTTTTCATTGTGACCTAAGCTTTTCTTAATGTGTTTTTTTTTTGAATTGCAGATTCACACTTTTCATTTCACCATGAACCCAAGTTTCTGATTTCAGGGCAATTATGTATCTCACAAAGGTAGGGCAATTAGCTACTTGGGCTGCTGCCATACTTCCCTTTTATTATGTTATCATTAAATGCCTCTGTCATTTAGGAATTGTATCCAGAGTGACCCAGACAAATTGGAGGACTGGGTCAAGAGAAGTCTGAGGAGGTTAATAAGGAGAAGTGTAGAGTTCTGCACTTAGGACGTAAGAATCCCAAACACCTCTACTGGTTGGTGTTGGTGGTGGTTGACTGAGCAGTAGTTCTGCAGAAAAAACTTGGGCATTATGGTGGTTGAGAAGCTGGACATGAGTCAATAATGTGCCCTTGTAGCCAAGAAGGCCCAAGGCATATTGTGCTACATTAGTGGGAGCATTGCCAGCAGATCAAGATAAGTGATTTTTCCCCTTTATTCAACACTGGTGAGGCCACATCTGGAATACTATGTCCAATTCTGGGCCACCCAGTACAAAAAGGACATGGATGCATTGGAGAGAGTCCAGAAGAAGGCAAAAAAATGATTAGGGGATTGGGACACATGACAAGAGGGGAGGCTGAGGGATTTAGGTTTATTTAGATTACAGAAGAGAAGAGTGAGTAGGGATTTGATAGCAGTCTTCAACTATCTGAAAGGGAATGAAAAAGAGGTTGGGGAGAGGCTGTTTTCCATGGTGACAGGTGACAGAACAAGGAGCATTGGGGGTTGGTCTAGGTTGGATATTAGGAAAAACTGTTTTACCAGGAGGTTGGTGAAGCACTGGAATAGTTTACCTAGAGAGGTGATGGAATCGCCATGCCAAGAGGTTTGTAAGTCCTGGCTTGACAAAGCCCTGGCTGGGATGATTTAGTTGGCACTGGCTTTAAGCAGGGAGTTGGACTCGATGACCTCCTGAGGTCTTTTCCAACCCTATGATTTTATATCACTTACACACTTTTCTCAACCACTGTAATGCCCAGTTTTTTTTCTGCAGAACTATTGCTCAGTCTATCATCCCCAAACAGTAGAGGTGTTTGGGATTCTTATGTCCTAAGTGCAGAACAGCAGTTATGACCCTTATTTCTGAAAAGCTCCCAAATCAGAATTTTTAAAAATTCAATAGAGGAGTTCCTCCAACGTCTTCAACCAGCAACTGAATTAAACGACTTGGTGTTTTATTACTTAATTTTACCAGATCATGCTTATCAATAAGCTGTTCTAAACACTTGCCATTACTATCAGATATCACATTTCCATGTAACTTATTATGGCTATTCAAATATCCTCATATAATAGATGGGTCCTTTTATACATCTTATACATCTGTGATTAGCTCTTTTAATTCTGAGCTTGCCAAATCTTTACAGGGGTTATAAACATTCTAGATCCTTAAAGAAATATTTTTATTTTGCATTGGAATCTCAATCACAGCATATACAAACTCAGCTTCTTTACGTTCATTTCAACATAATTTAAATGTTTTCTTTTTAATGTACAACCCACTACTCCCCTCATTGTGTTTCTGTCTTGTCAGATTCTATTTTATCCTTGGACTCTAACAGACAGCTGTTTTAGTGACCATATTTCCTGTACATTGATTATATCAGGTTTGATCTCTGTTTCAAGTATAATCTCTTTTAGTTCTTGATCATGTGCTGCTAGGCTTTTGCATTTCATCAATTTTTTTACCACCATATTAGTTAAATGGTAACATTATCTTCACTCAAAATTACATGATTGCATTCTATTGCTACATTACTAACTTGCAAAAAATTTATTATAAAAGCAGGGGATAATCATTATTCTTTTTTTCCCCACTGTTTGAGCTGTTTATTAACTCTACCCTAAATGCTATGGAATTCTTTCTCTACAAAAATACATCTTCCCTTATTTCTCATATATTACATACTATAACCTTTGTAAAACTATGTCTAGTAATGGTATTTTCCCCCAGGTGTGTGGAGAGCTTTCTCCCCTTTCCCCACTTGTCACTTGGGAATACCTTTGTAGCAGTTTCTGTATAAGATGTCTTCTTGATACATATTTCTTGTCCTTCCCTCTAGCTCAGTGTTTCCCAAATGGTGCTCCATGGAACCCTGGGGTTCCGCAAAGTGAAAATAAGGGTTCCACAAGAAAGTGATCAGGGGTTGGCAGCCTTTGGACACATGAGGCTCTAAGGAGTCGTTTGTGGCTCTAGACACTGCTGCCACTTACTCCTCTGCGGCTCCCTGTCCTGCGACCGCCAAAACAGTAGAACTAAAGTTAATTGGTGTAATGGCCAGTATGGCAGTGGCAGGGATGCAGCCATTAAACCAACTGAATTTAGCTCCATTATTTCAGCAGCAGCAGGGCAGGGCAGGCAGTGAGGTGTCGCTGCATGAGTGGAACGTGCACCTGGCATGGTCCGCCTCCCTGCATTGTCCCCCCGGGCATGCGATCTGTCGTGCTGTCCATGGGAGTGGTTGCTGAGGGCTGTGCATGGCCCTCTCCAGGGCTTGGGGGATGTGGCAGTCTGGGGTGCATCCAGAATGGGACCAGCGGCCATATGAGTGGACAGCTGTGGTGGAAGGTGTCCTCTCCCCATGCTCTGGGGTGTCCAAGACACCTGGTACCTACCTGAGGGTCTCTCAAGGAACTTGTGGGAGGCCTGGCTGGATGGTGCCTGGCTCGATGAACTGGATGGGAGGGTGATGACGGGAGTCACATCACTGGAGCCATTGTCCTCACTGGGGGCTCTGGCTCCTGCTGTGGCTGCTGGGGGGGTGGTCACACCCTGAGGGTCCAGGCTAGTCCTCCGGCTCAGTTTCATGCTCTGGCTCCAGCCCAACCATGTTGAGAGCCAGTACGGGGGGGAGGGGGGCACTGCCTCCTTTGGCTCATGGAGACAGTCCAGCTCCTCAAATGGGGGCAGGAGGTGGGCACTGTCCCTGAATGGCTGGCTGTACCTTGGGCCCATCAGTAGGCCTGCCTTTGCTCCTTTATCATGGAATGGACTTGGTCAGGTCTACGGATGGGGTGCCCCCAGCTACTCAGGCTGGTGGAGAGGTGGCCAAATGCTGCGGCATTCCTGTGCCAGCCGCTGGTGTGGAGAAGGATCCCCTCATCCCCCACAGTCCAAGGAGGTCCTTCAGCTCCCCCTCAGTCCACGATGGGGCCCTCTTTTTTGGGGCCTGTCTGGGCTCCTGAGAACCTTGGGACGGCTTGGTGGGAGGTTCCAGGGGGCAGGGGGCTCCTGAGTGCTGGCCATGCAGTGGGGTGGCTGGCTGCACTGGAGCATCAGCAGGAAGGCATGCTGCAGGAGGCTCATGTTGTCCCTATTAGCACACTCTCAGCTTCCTACCACAAGGTTTCTGGGTTCTTGTGTCTTTAAATGCAGCCTGAGGCAGAGGCCATAGAGCCCCATTGGTGCTGGCAGGGGCATCTCTATGTTCCAGCTGGCTGCTGCCATGGAGGACTGCTTTTTCAACAGACTGGCCCGTGGAGCGTCTATAAACCTTTTCTTTCGAAAGAAGGTGTTCTTCCTGGCAGGGGAATGGAAGGGTGATTTCGGGCTTCATGCTTTTGGTAATACTTTCCAAAGCCTGCATTTTGTGTATAGATGATCTGTGGTCTGTTTGGAAAGAGCCCCCTTTTTCAAAAAAAATTTCCAAAGGTACTGCTAGTATAGACATGGCCTTTCTTTTTAACTTTACCCACACTTGCCTAATGCCCAAACTCGTTAAACATAATAAACTGAAGGTGGTCTATTAAGGTTAGCCTAAGTTTATTCTACCATCTGAGGATCTGCCATCAAGTGTTTGCACAGGTGAGGATGGCTTGATCTCTCCCTCTGCCCTGCTAAGTAATGACTAGCACCTGGTCCCACCTATGCCTTTTGCAATTTCCTCAGCCATTTCCAGTGGACTCTATATATTACCCTTGCTTGTTTCCATCAATTGATGTGGCTGACAACTTACCTTTTCCCCTCCTAGAATTAAGTACTTTAGCCTTTTCTTCACTGGTTCACTCCACCAACAAACCTCTAGTCTCGCTAAACTTCTAACTCTTGATATAACTACACTATTTATCCTGAGCCAGTTACCTATTTTTAAGAAATTAATGTCTCCAATCTGTACTACCTTACTTGACAATTACAATACACTGGTTATCCACCCTCCACTTTGATTCCTACTTGCCTGCTGCTTCTCATTCTAATATTTCTCCTCTTATCTCCTTTTTTGTAATTTGCACGTATTCTATAGTCCTCCTTTCTTCTTCCTTACTTTATAAAGTATCTTCTGTGCTGTTCATGCTACTTTTCCCTTTAAGCTAAGCACTATCTCTTGGCTAGTCAAGCTTCTCCAGACCGAAGGCAAGCTGAGGAAAAACTTCTGTTTCTTTCAGATCATGTCGTTCAGTCAGAACAGCTTTGATGCTCCCGTGGACTTTTCACTTCGCTTTCAGCCTTCAGCGGGAGTTCAGAAATGGCTTTGCAGTTGAACTTCTGAACTAACAGCTGCACCTGGTTCATGCACAAAGATGAGGGTATAGGTTACCTGAATGAGTGCTAAATCACGGCATCCTAGAAACCATCAATGGGTATTCTGCAAATCACCAAGCCTACCATAGAAGCAGCATTAAGCAATCAGTCAGCAGGAATATTACAAATTTTATAAATTAAATATTACAAATCCTGTCTTTTTTTTTTTTGAGGGGGCTGGGGGGACCCAACCTTGTAAGATTAACAATGTGCTCGTGAGTTAACCAACAAAGAAAAGAGAATTCTCTAGATAATCTGAGGCAGGAGGAATAAATTGATATAGAGGAGAGTCTTCTCAAATAAGAGACGGAAAACACACTCCATTCAAAATCCATTAATGGGACTGTCAATGACATTCTAATGTAATCAAAGTAGGTAAAAGTGCTGAGCTTAATACCCTTTACTACAAGAATTATACTTTCAGAACCAGTTATTGCTATTTGCATATTTATAAAAATATATGTAGAAGTATTTACATATTGTCTGCATTAACAGCATTCAAGTGTACTTGAAGAATATGTTGAAATGTGCTGTATGCTCTGTGACATATTGTCATTTAATGAGGATGAACATCTCTCCTGTGCCGAAGTCCAGCCCAAGGTCTAGGTGCCTCTTAGGGCCCTGAAATATGATTTAGATAGTTTTAAGGCTTCTGCACCCATCAATTTGGCTTTACATAGTTTTTGACTACTTCTCTGTGCACAAGCATCCACATGCCACTCTATTAAACATTTCTATAAGGGCAACTATTCTTTTGTAGAAATAGCATGACAGACCTAGACCAGATGACTACCACACTCTAATGGAAGGAAGATACTCTGAGCAGTGAGCACTATTTGGATGCTGGGAAGTGGGTGGGCCTAAGCCCATTCACTGCTAAGGCCTCTCCCCCAGCCTGGTGGACCCGTCCGATTGCTTGGGACAGCCAATGAGAAAACTGGTGCGGGCATGTGGGTCACAGGCTTAACCAGGACAGAGTCTAGTGCAGCACAATTAAGTGGCTGCCTGAGGCCAATTAAGAATGTGCCAGAAGCAGTAGGCTACCTAAAGGATGGCTCAGTTGGCTATGACCCTTGCCTCCAGCAAAGGGAAAGATGCTGTGGGGAGGGACCCAGTAAGCCATCTTCCAGAAATGTGGGACTCGTAGGACATGGCCAGACCTTTGCTACAATAGATACAGTAATCTTCTCTGCTCCACACACACCAACCCTGGGGATGTTACTGTACTGTAGTAATTTCCTGGATTTCACCCATTAATATTCCAGGTGCTTTTCAAGGGCTTTCTCCCATACAGCCCCAGCGACCCTGCTCCATAGTGAGTTTTGCAGAGGGTGGTGGGGAAGAACTCCACCCTTAGGCTGTCTGATGCTCTCATGGCACCAGTCAGTATGAGCTGCTGTGGTATCTGTTTTGCTTTGTTGAAGGAACTGGACACTGGATTCACACCAGTCCAGATCCATTGACCTTTTGCTAGCCTTGCCCCTCTTCCACACTGTAGTTACAGGAATGCTCCATAGATTAAACAGGGATGTGGTTGTTCATGTAACTAATTCACAGATTAAAGTGCCTGTAGATGGCACTCAAGTCCGTGCAGCTCTGCAGGGTTGTAGGGCCCATAAAGCTTATTGTTGATATGCTCTACAAAAGGCTTCATGCGTACAGCTCTTGCTAGTGGTGGGTGATAAACTCTTGTCAAGCTGGGCTCTGGTGTGTGGTGTGTACATCTTTCTCAGTCAAATTCTTTGTATTCTCAGAAAAATAGTAGGATTCACCCCTAGGTGCAAATAGGTTTGCAAGCTGTACTATATTCTGGTCTTCAAGAGGTGAGAGTTGCATGAGAAATTCCAATCAGTATAGAAAAAAAGCAATATTCTCATCATATATGATTAGAACTGAGCATTTAAACTGATAATGAACAATTTCCTGGTGTTTAGGTTTGTTTTCTGCTCTTAATGTTCAGTAGCAGCCTGCAATTTCCAGACTTTACAGCTTTGTGCAAAATTTACTCAGTGTTTCTTTTCTATTTCTTCTTAAACTCTGTGGATTGATTGTGAACAGCTTGTTTGATGATCTGAATTTCAGCTGCATGCCCTTATTGATCATTCTTATCAGGAGAGGACCTTTAATCAATCAGCCTCATAGCAGATAAACCAGACTAGGAAATTTTTAGGTGTTCTACTGTTTGTATACTGCTTCAAACTGCTGTGCTTGCACATATGTGAAGGAAACCTTTAAAACTGCTGCTGAGAGGATTGCCATTTTGTTGTTGTTTCCTGATTTAGAAGTGTCTTGTGTGTATATGCTGTACTCACTCATGGGGACTCTGCTTTTTCCTCTTTTGTTTCCCTCAATGGTGGAAAAAGTACTGAAAAAAGTTACTTTAATAAAAGTGCTGCTACTTTGGAAAAATGTAACTAAGTAAGTCCAAGTACTTTTCTGGAAAGCTCCTTGCATGAAAGTACAAAATTGTCATGTCTTGATTATACTCACGTATCCAGAAGTAAAAAGTAGCCGTTGTATGGAAGTCTATGTTTAACCACCTGAGTTATCATAGGGAACCATTATTTTTGACATTTATATTATATATGCACATATACATAAATATGTACACGTGTGCACGTGCATGTGTACTCATAGAGCACTAGAACTGGAAGGGACCTCGAGAGATTATCAAGTCCAGTCTCCTGGTCTCACAGCAGGACCAAGCACCATCTAGATCAGTGGTTCCCAAACTGTTTGGCACCACACCTGCCTTTTGATTTTTGACGTTTGTGCCCCACCACCTCTTCTTTACCACCATCCAACCCGCATTTAACAAAAAATTGAACTTGATATAGAAGTTTTTAAAAATAAGCACAAATAGTTTTCTGTGGGCCCTTTCAGGTTCCTGGTGTAGCCCCAGCTGCCTGCGCCAGCTGCCCCGCCCACCTGAGATCTGCGCTGCCAGAGCCACCTGCCAGAGCCCTACACCGACGGGGCAGCCACCTACTCACCCACCAGCCCCAGCTGTGGGCCAGTCACCCAAGCTGCCCTTCCAAGCCCCACACTGCCTGGGCCAACCATCCACCCACCAGCCCGAGCCCTGCACTACCGGAGCCAGGTGCCAGACCAAGCAGCCTGAGATGGCCACCTGAGCCCCGCAAGCTGCCCACTGGAGCCCCTCCCCTCCCACAAAGCCAGGTGCCACCAGTCCTCTGCTCTTACCCCATCCCCCTTATCTGAGCCAGACACCTGCAGCCCCACATCTAAACCTATCCTCATCCTTCTCCCCTCCATCCCCCATACTCCCATACTCCCCACATCTAAACCCGTCCTCATCATACTCCCCTCCCCACAACCCATACTCCCATACTCCCCTCCCGACAACCCATACTCACTCATCTTTGCATGTTGGTCTTAACTGGCTGCCTGCTTTTCATAGCGGCTGCATCTGGTCACCCATGTAAATTGGCAGGGGCTGAGAGCCAGAAGCAAACACCGGCTCTTTCTTGAGTGGGAAGAATGCAGGGGGCTGGATTGCCTTGAGCCCCACCTGGAATTTCTTCGCACTTGCAGTTTGGGAAACCATGATCTAGATCATCTGTTAGGTATTTATCCAACCTGTTCTTAAATGTCTCCAATGATGAAGATTCCACAACTGCCCTGGGCAATTTATTCCAGTGCTTAACCACCCTGGCAGTTAGGATTTTTTTCCCTAATATCCAACCTAAACCTCTCTCACTGCAATTTAAGTCCATTGCTCCTTGTCCTATTATCGGAGACCAAGAAGAACAACTTATCTCACACCTCCTTTTGGGCACTTGAAAGCTGCTATCCTGTTCCCTCTCAGCTTTCTGTTTCCCAAACTAAACAAATCCAATTCTTTTAATCTTACTTCATAGGACATATTTTCTAGACCTTTAATCATTTTAGTTGCTCTTACCTGGATCCTCTCCGATTTCTCCACATCTTTCCTAAAATGCAGGGCCCAGACCAGTACGCATTATTCCAGTTGAGGCCTAACCAGTACAGAGTAGAGAGGAAGAATTACTTCTTGCATCTTGCTCACACCATTCCTGTTAACGCATCCCAGAATAGTTTGCTTTTTTGGCAATAATGTTACACTGTTGACTCATACTCCATTTGTGGTTCACCGTGACCCCTAAAACCCCTTCTGCAGAACTCTGTTGTAGGGAGTCACATCCCATTCTGTATGTGTGAAACTGATTGTTCCTCCCTAAGTGGAGCACTTTGCATTGGTTCTTTTTGAACTTGCAATAGAACTTCATCCTATTTACCTCAGACCATTTCTCCAGTTTGTCCAGATTATTTTGACTTCTGACTCTATCCTCCAAAGGATGCCCTGTTCCCAGATTGATATCACCCGCCAACTTGATAAGCGTACCCTCTGTGCCAATATCTAAACCATTGAAGAAGATATTGAACAAAACTGGCCCCAAAACTGACCCCTGCAGAACACCACTTGTTGTTCCCTTCCAGAATGACTGTGAACCATTGATAACTAGTCTCTGAGAACAGTTATCCAGCCACTTATGCACCACACACACATTTGTGTGTATTATGTACTATACACCCACATATACGGCACTTTTGTATTTCAAATCTGGAATTTAAATATAGTCATAACTTTTGTTTATAAAGGTAAAGAGTGACCAGATTGAATACAGGAGTCAAGTTTATAGAAATTACAAATTACATGGGGGAGGGGGGTCTCAGGACTGGGGCTGCTTCAGCTTGGCTGGGGGTGCTCACAGGCCAGGCTGCTGAGGATGAGGGTTCCTTTGGCTGCACTGGAGCACCCTCCCCACCCGCAGTGATGCCACAGGCTGGCATGCTTCCACCGGCCTAAAGCAGCCATGGTCCCTCCTGTGTGCTGCAAGCAGGGGCATCCCAGCCAACCCCCATTGGTTCACTCAGTTAACCAATTACATGGGATTTGCCATCCCTAGCCTGGCTGGAAGAGAGGTGCAGAAGCAGGCTGCGGTTGGGGTGTTAGGGAAGGTGTGGGAGTGAGCTGGGGGTGGGGTGTCTGGCCAGGGGAAGGGGGAATGTAGGAGCAAGAGAGCACAGAAGCAGTCGGAGGAGAGCTGGGTGAGAGGGGGCACAGGAGCTGGCCAGGGCTGGGAGAGCTGGGGGCAGGGCAGGGGGAGGAGAGGAATGGGGATGTGGGCACTGGCCATGAGAGGGGACACTTACCTGGCTGTGCTCTCCCTGCCACTCCCCGCTGTGCCTGTTGGGCAAAATCTCCCAATAGGGGTAGCGGAAAATCCCTCCCATGAGCAGTTTCCAGCACCGTGTTCCCCAGACAGCGGGAGGGTGAGTGGCAGTGTGCAGTGCTGTGCTGCTTCTCCCCTAATGCCAGATCTGGCCCACAAGGTGCAGGGCTTCCCACCCCTGCATAGATACTGCTCTTGAATGAAAAGGTGTTGATGTAGCTTTTGAGAGTCTTCTTTGTTGGCAGGGTGATTGTGTTGGTTGATTGGGTATTAAAAAAAAAAGTCATTGCATGACCCTGGGATGCTTTGTGCATGTGGCTGTGCTTTAGCCAGTCTAAATGCTGTGCAAATGTCAATGGTGTGATGAAAGTAGTGAGTAAGTGCTTCTGGAAATGGCAGTGGACTAAAAAGTATCTTATTTTCTAAGCAACCCAACTTGTGTAAAAGTTGAAGTCTCATGAAAAATACTTGAGTAATGTACAGATACCAGAAAACCATACTTAAGTATTTCTACTTCATTACGTTCCACCTCTGGTTTAACCACACAAGGAAAAAGGAATCTTTTCAGGGACCCCACACCACCACATGTATCCAAACAAATTCATGGAGGTTATGTCCACCAATAGGTATTAGCCAGTGTGTGCAGGGTTTTTAAACCATGCTCTGAAACATCTGGTCTCTGTGTGCCAGAAGATCTGAAAGGATGGTAGGGGTTGAATCACTTAATTGTCTGTTCTCTTCATTCTACTTAAGCACCTAGAATTGACCGCTGTCAGAAGACAGAATGCTGGGCTAGATGGACCTTACATTCTCTTCTGAACTGTAGCACCTATCATAACTTCACACACTGGCTTTCTGTTGGAGGAGACATTGCTGATGTGGAGTTAAAGTATATCAGACTTAAGACCAGGTCCCAAGGCACAAGACTGCCTGAGGAATTGAATCTAAGGCTCGGTCTACACTCATCTCGTATATCAATGGCTGTTACACAATTTTAAGTACGCAAATTGTGTACCAAAAATCAATTTTGCAGACACCAATATTCATCCCTGTCCCCACAGCAGAGGGCTGACGGGAGCACTCCTCCTTCCATCAGCATTGCTTAATCCTTGCGGCTTGCAAGGTGTTTGGGGGTCGACTCTTGACCTCAGAACGAACCGTTTCATGCATGAACAAAACAGCACATCAGAAGAGTGAACCTAAGTGTCTGAGCTTCTGCAACAAGTGTAGACCCAGCATCTGTTACAGAACTCTAGGCAGCAGGCAAACTCATTTGCTGGGTGGGACACTATTCCCCCAAGATTCTGCATCAGGGAAAAAACCACCACCACAGCATTTCTTCCAAAATTGAAACCTTGGTGTCTTGATAAGAAAGAAGGAAGAAAAAAAAACCCTCCAAAGACTAGGCACAAGGTTACCATGCCAAAACTTATTCTTTTTATTTCTTTTTGGGCCACACAGGATTTACTAGAGTTATCATTTATAGAAAAATGATGTGACTAAGATTTATTGGGTGGGTACATAATTTGAATATTTTAGTACTTTCACATAAAATAATTGTGAATGTACGCACAGACCTAGCTGCAAACAGTGGTCAGACCCCTGTTTGACTAAAGTATAAGTTCTCTGACAAAGAGTTTGGGGAATGTTCTCTCTGTATTGAGCCATCTGTCTTTATGCAAAACCAGCTATTCTGGTGCAACAATTCAAGCTTTACACTTATTTTCTGAGAACATTTTGTGAGTAACTTAGTTTAATGTTTGTGGAAAACAAGCATTTATTAAATCTGAGTGAAAATTTGTGCAACTTTGTTACAGAATAGTGTGTCTTTGCTATTTGTAGGATTGATTAGGATGGAGAATCTGGCATAAGTCCTGATAGCCCCTGTTATTGGGACTATCTTTGATCTTTATCACTCTAATATTTCCAAGAATATTCACTCTAATAGTTATTCTGTGCCTAAATTTATAGCTAAATTGCAGGAGGAGAAGTGAAAGAGTTTTTGTTTTGTTTTTTTCTTACTAAAAGAGAAAAGCCATGACTAGCTAGGTCTGAGTTGTGAAATTATGAGTGCAACCAAATCTTGGTATGAATTAGGGAAAATCTTCTTCTGTTCAAAATCTTTTGTCTTTGTACTCAATTTTTTAATTAACTTTTTTCTCTGTAATTCTCAATATGTTTCTGTTGTAATTCTCAATATGCTTCTATGGCATTCAGGGAACAAAGGGAAAATTTACTGTGGCTAATTTAACACCTGTAAATCCTATGGAGGGCTGAGCGAAGAAAGGCCGGGTAGGAGCGGTGAAAGGAATGTAAACCCTCATGCTGTAGGAGCTATGAGGTCAAATGATGTCTTGATTGCTGCTTTAATGATAACTTGTATTTTTCTCATCTCATTAGAGATTAATTCTGACTATTGCTTTAGCAATAAAATATCTTATCTAATACACTTCGTGTGGTTAAAATAATAAAGATTAAGTAAGCTTAAAGTACCAGATTGTGAGAGGAGGAGGTATGGATTATTTCCCAATCTTTATGGTCCTGTATAACTGTCAGTAGGTCACTGACACCTCCAGGGTCTCTGTAGATGGATGCTAAGTTCCATATCTGATAGACATACCTGAGTTAGCTCTGACTGAGCTAGGCTACGTCTACACGTGAAGCCTACATCGAAGTAGCCTATTTCGATGTGGCGACATCGAAATAGGCTATTTCGATTCATAGCGTCTACACGTCCTCCAGGGCCGGCAACGTTGATGTTCAACTTCGACGTTGCGCAGCCCAACATCGAAATAGGCGCAGAGAGGGAACGTCTACACGCCAAAGTAGCACACATCGAAATAGGGATGCCAGGCACAGCTGCACACAGGGTCACAGGGCGGACTAGCGCTTCCGGGGCAACAGCTAGCCGCTCCCTTAAAGGGCCCCTCCCAGACACACTCAGCCTGCACAGCACGCGGTCTGAGGAGCCATAGGCACACAGACCCCGGGCGCCGCAGTCATGGACCCCCAGCAGCAGCAGCAGCAGCAGCAGCTAGAGGTCCACCCAGCCCTCCCGGCAGGAGCAGGGCTTGCCCTGCTCCGTGTCATGCGGGAGGCAGCTGAGCACCTCCTTGCCCCAGGGGAGGAGATGCCCCCAGGGCAGCAGGGCTCAACCCCTACCCCTGCAGCACCCCGCCCCACCCCCCGCCTCACACGCCGGCGGCTGTGGAGCTACCCCACCAGCACCGACTGGGGGGAGCGGCTGGTGCTTGGGGAGTGGGATGACGACCACTGGCTCAGGAACTTCAGGATGACCCAGCAGACATTCCTGGAGCTGTGCCAGTGGCTCACCCTCTCACTCAGGCACCAGGACACTGCCATGCGGCGTGCCCTCACAGTGCAGAAACGGGTCGGCATCGCTGTCTGGAAGCTGGCCACTCCAGACAGCTACTGATCCGTGGGCCAGCAGTTTGGTGTCGGCAAGGCCACCGTCGGGGCTGTCTTCATGGAGGTAAGTGAACCCACGGGGGGAGGGCAGGGCAGGGGAGGGGAGGCCAGGGCAGGGCAGGGGGGCCAGAGCAGGGCAGGGCAGGGGAGGGCAGGGCCACACACACCCTGCTCACCCCCCAGTGGGGCTGTCCCATGTGCTTTCTCTGCAGGTTGTGCGTGCCATCAACGCCATGCTCCTGCACAGGCTCGTGAGGCTGGGGGACCCAGATGCCACCATCGCCGCCTTTGCCACCCTGGGCTTCCCCAACTGCTTCGGGGCTGTGGATGAGACTCACATCCCCATCCGCGCCCCGCATCACAGTGGAGGACGATACCTCAATCGCAAGGGCTACCATTCTGCCGTCCTCCAGGCCTTGGTGGACAGCTGGGGACGTTTCCAGGACATTTACGTGGGCTGGCCTGGCAGCACCCACAACGCCCGGGTTTTCCGGAACTCAGGCCTGTGCCGCCGGCTGGAGGCGGGGACCTACATCCCCCAGCGGGAGATCCCTCTGGGGGACACCACCATGCCCTTCTGCGTCATCGCAGATGCGGCCTACCCCCTCCGGCCATGGCTCATGCACCCCTACACGGGCCATCTCTCCGCTAGCCAGGAGCGCTTCAACAAGAGCCTGAACCACGCACGCCAGGTGGTGGAGCGCTCATTTGGCCACCTGAAGGGACGATGGAGATGTCTCCTGACCCGCCTGGATGCGGGCCCCAACAACATCCCCCAGATTGTGGGTGCCTGCTGCGCTCTGCACAATTTGGTCGAGAGCAAGGGGGAGACCTTTTTCCAGGGCTGGGCTGCGGAGGCCGGCAGGGCACACGTCCAGCCACCTGCTGCCCCCAGTCAGCAGGTGGACCCCGAGGGGACCCGGGTCCGGGAGGCCCTGCGGGCCCACTTCGATGAACAGGCCGCGGGGTGAACTCTGCCCAGGCCCCCTACTGCCCGCCTCTTCCTCCCCCACACTCCTGCCCCAACGCCCACACCATGGAGCACCCCACCGCCCCTCTCTCCCACTTGTCCTCGACAAATGACAGCACGCACTTGTGGCTGAACGTAAACTTTTTTTTTTCTTTCCGAAATTTTTTTTTTTTTACGTAAATAAATATGTGAACCACAAACAGAAAACTCGGTACAAATGTTCAACAAAAGCAATATGTACAAAAATAAAACAATACAAAGAAACAACTGTCTGCCATAATAAAAAGAAAACCAGGGAGGATAAAGGGGAGAACTATTTACATGGGGGGGAACGGGGCAAACGGGGGGCCGAAAAAAACAGGGTCCAACTATATACAAAGGGGGGGGGCCACATCCTGGGCCCCTCGCCCCTATATCCCGGCACTGGGCGTGGCCGGCCGGGAGCCCCGCCGCGCTCGCAGCCTGGTCTGTGGCTGGGTGGGAGCGGGCTGGACCGGAAGGTATGGTGGCCGGCGAGTGTCAGGTAGCTCCAGGGGTCCCTCGGCGCGCCGGCCCTCGCCGGTGGGTGGCGGGGCGACGGCGGACGGGACGGCGACAGGCGGAGCAGCTGGTGGTGGGGCTGCAGGAGCAGGCAGGGCGGGCGATGTTTCGGCCGGCGCGGCATGGGGGGCCAGGTAGTCCACCAGGCGATTAAATGTGTCCATGTAGGCCCCCGATGCCTCCTGGTGCCAGGCCAGCGCCTGCTCCTGCAGCTGGAGGTGCTGCTCCGCGACCTCCAGCTGCCGACTGTGGATGGCCAGCAGCTGGGGGTCCATCGCCGTCGGCGGTTGGAGGCACGGGGCCCGCCGTCTAGCCCGCCATGGGGCCGGTCGGTCCTCGGCCGAGGGGCTGCCCTGGAGCGATGATCCCGGAGGGCTCTCCGGGACGACTGACGCCTCGCCGGCACTCTCTTCCGATCCTTCTGATGGTGCAGGTGCAGGACACAGGAGAGGAGGGGGGGAAGAAGAATGGAGACAGGCGTTAGTGTGGGCCCTGAGCCGTGGCCTTTGTCCCCCCAGCCCTGTGCTGCAGGTTCCCCATCCCCGTCCCTGGGAGATGCTGCTGGGATGGATGGGGTTCAGGGGTCCCCCTGCCCTGCACCCCATCCCCTGGTGGGAGCGACTCTCACTTCACCCCGCAGGGTCTGAGAGCAGGAGAGGTTTCTTAGGCCACAGATGCCCAGTTTCTGCCAGGAGTGACAGCACCAGCTGTCGGAAGAGACAGTCCTTCCAACCCGTCGTGGGGAGAAGACCCCAAGGGGTGCCCCTCGGGGATGCAGCTTTCCCCCTCCTCAGGCTGGCTGCCTTCCAGCTCTCCCTTCCCCTAGCCTCTACCTGTGGCCCCCACCCTCGCCCCCCAATTCCAAGCCAGCTTGGCTCCTCCCTCCTGTTTGTTCAGGGCAGAGGTGTCACCTGCCAGCTGTAGCCCCACGATCCTCCTTTGCCCCTGGGAGCTATTCCGCTCTTGTGGCTCATATGTAGCCTGAGTCTCCCTTTGGCACTCCCCCGGCTCCATCACATGCTGCTGCTGCGGGGTGTCCCACCCGCTCCTCCCGGGGGCCCCTCGAGGTTCTGCTCCCCCCTCGCCCGGGGTTGGGGCATGGCACTGTCATGCGGGGTGAGGGGGGGGCAGGGGCTGATGGATGCAGTGCTGTGAGGGCCATGGCCCTGATGTCCTTGGGGCCATGGCCATGTGAGCATGTGGGGGGCCCTGGACACATATCTCTTACCCCCGCCCCTCAAGCCCAGGGGTGTCCACCAGAGGGGGGGACCTACCTGTCGGGCCGCTCCCACGGTCCGGAGATCCCCAGGGGGCGGAGGCCCTGCTGCTGCTCCGGGATGGCAGGAGGAGGATCTGCAGGCTGGATTCTACGGAGGAGGAGCCCCCCTCCTCCTCCTCCTCCTCCTCCTGCCGTGATGTCCCGGGGATGGCCTCCGGGGGGGGGGCCCTGGGGTGTGGGGCTTGCCTCCAGGGCTGACTCCGTCTGCAGGGCCTGCTGGGGCTCGTCAGCCGAGGTGTCAAGGGTGGCCGGAGGGGAGGAGGTGTGCCGGGAGCCCAGGATGTCCCTGAGCTCCCTGTAAAAGGGGCAAGTGACGGGAGCAGCCCCAGATTGGCTGGCCGCATCCCAGGCCCGGGAGTAACCCTGCCGCAGCTCCTTCACCTTACTCCTGACGTGGTCAGGAGTGAGGGCAGGGTGACCCCGGGCAGCCAGGCCGTCGGCCAGCTGAGCAAACGCATCCGCGTTCCGCCTCTTGCTCCCCATTACCTGGAGCACCTCCTCCTCGCTCCAGAGCCCCAGCAGGTCCCGCAGCTCGGCCTCTGTCCAGGAGGGGCCCCGCTGCCGCTTCCCAGCCTGTCTGCCCTTCTGGCTGGGCTGGCTGCCCTGGCTCCCCTTGGGGCGGGGTCCCCTGGGGGCGCTGGGGGGGCTGCCGGGCAGCCATCGCAGCTCTGTGGGGCTGAGGGTGGTGCAGGCTGGCCGCGTGTGCAGGCTGCAGCCTGCACGTTCCCTCAGCTTCCTGCAGAGGAAGGTGGGGGGGAGGACCTTTAAGGGGCCGCTCCACGCGGCCACCAGTGAGCTGAGGGGCTGGAGAAAGCGTCTCTCAACCCCCCAGCTGATGGCCGCCATGGAGGACCCGGCAATTTCGACGTTGCGGGACGCGGATCGTCTACACGGTCCCTACTTCGACGTTGAACTTCGACGTAGGGCACTATTCCGATCCCCTCATGAGGTTAGGGACTTCGACGTCTCGCCGCCTAATGTCGAAGTTAACTTCGAAATAGCACCCGGCGCGTGTAGCCACGACAGGCGCTATTTCGAAGTTAGTGCCGCTACTTCGAAGTAGCGTGCACGTGTAGACACAGCTCTAGTGTGCTAAAAATAGTGGTCAGGCTATGATGTTGTGAGGTGAAAGATGAAGTCTCTGCCTTGTGTACAATTGCATCCTATATAAATATACAGACATGTCGCCAGCACCAGAACTTGCACTCCCTTGCGTACAAAGCATCAAGTGCAGCCAACACCTCTCTTTCCTCCTCTCCCATGTTTCACATTCATGCATATCCATGTCTTCCTCAGAGTCCTCATCACTCTGACAGCTGCTTAAGCTCCACACGTACTGCAGCACAATGAGGGAGCTGCTTATAATATTTTCCCCAGCAGTTTGAACCTTTATGGTTTCCATGCTAGCCTTGCAATGGCACCTGCGTGCATATGAAAAAGATGTGAAAACACTTTTTGCCATAGCTTTCCAAAGGGAAAGGGAGGATAGGGCATCTTCTAGGAACCATCTTTCTCAAGAGATTGGAAGAGATTTGTGCCAATCACTGCTTTTTTACATTTTTGAATTAAAAGGCAAGTCTAGGGCCTAGTATGCTCCTAGAGTAACAGGTCTTGTGCTGGCAGCCAACTTAGAAGAATATATGTATATGTATATGTATATGTATATGTATGTATTTTTCATTTGTTGCCAGTATTCTGAGAACAGGCTTCATTTTCATAGCATTTCTCATTAAAGCCAGAAAGTATAGAGGCACATGAGAATGAAAAAGAGTAGAGAGAGTGTGTGTGTGTGTGTGTATGTTTTCACACACAAATGGAAGAAATTTAGTTTCATGATGCTCCAGATCATTCAGTGCTTATTTTGAACAAGGGTTTAGTCAGGTTCATATTTCTTCTGACTCAATGTACCCAACCTTACGTAGCTAACAAGCAGCGGGCTAGCTAGTGATTAAATTGGAAGAATGGGAGTCAATACTCCTGGGTCCTGTTCCTGGTTCTGCCAATTAATGATGCAGTTTTAGGATACTCTGTATTCTTAAACCTGATCTTACTGTAATTCCTCTCCTGAAAATCAGCCCAATTACCTCCAAGCACATTAACTAAAGGCAGCAAGGGGAGAATGTTAACTTCATGTAAAGTGAGACAGACTGCAAGCAGTGCCAGTGTTATGTTCCAGAACATTAGAGAGACTTTAAGCTAGTGCCCTTTAAGATGGAAGGATGGATGAACACCTTCTAAGTAATTTCACACAGGGTGATAAGTTAAATGTAAGTACAATAATAAAGTGCTCAATGATGTATGTTATGCAAATGAAATATATTGGAAAACCATATTTTCTGTCTTGCAAAGCAGTCATAGTGAATTACTTTTGTTTAATTATTGTAATAATCAAATGTGGATCAAGGTTATTTGGCAGGAATGTGAATGCAGGAAATGCTAATGGTGTTCTCTATTCCACCAGCTCCACATATTAAAATAAACAGCCTGTGTGGCTCCAAGCCTCGTGGGTTTTGCTGTCATGGAAGCTATTGTGATTTCTGAGGAACAAAAGATTTTTTTCCCATCTTTTTCTGTCACCTTCTTTAGTAGCTCATTGTCTAACAAAGAACGGGTGATTCTGGGTTTGTGGAAGTGCAATCTAAATGTTTCTGTGGAATGGCCAAGGTGAGTCAGGGAAATCTTGTCGGTAAAACAAGATGACTACTTTTTCCCCAAATGAAGTATCATTTCAATGAAAAATGGCCTCTTTTTAGAAGTAAAACTATTTCCAATTTCTTGAAAGACAAACTTTATTTTTCTCAACTTTTTTTTAAAAATGAGAATCATAACTGTCAAATTTCAGTGATCTATCAGCTTAAAAAACAGTGAATGAGAAATTTTGGTAGTTTAATTTAGAAAATAATATTTGTGGGAAGAGGACAGAAAATGGGCCCATTTAGAACCATGTGGAACAAACCAATTTTAAAATATTTGTCATGTGTTGACCAGCTATAGTAATAACCTTTCCCATGTCAGGTGGTTTTTTCCTGGCTAAATGCATAGACATATTGCACAGTTAGGGAGCCATTTAGGTGACCTATAGGGGCCAAAAAGCAGCAAGAGGCAAGTGAATTCTGTAGTGGACAGTCCAAATCCCCTTCATACCTATTAAACTGTTGAAACTGGGGTCATCAAGTCCTTTTGTTAACAAATAGCTCATCAGAAGAGTAACTAAAGCATAAACCTGATTGGGAGGGGGGAAAAAAACCCCAAAATCCGTATTAAGTTTGTCAAATTGTCTGGATTGTCTTACAATCCTGAGCAACTACTGCAGGGCTGAAGGTCAGAAAACAGGGCAGACGCAGCAAATTAAGTTCTATAACCAGATTTCACCAAGCTCGTAACAAATGTGAACTCCTGGATCACTATGCCTATCTTAACATTGGGTCACAGCCCAGAGAGTCTCTGGAGACAATCTTGCTGTCTAGGCAAACTGGATTCTTCCCCAAACATCACACTGCAGGTCACAGTACCAAAGGACTAGCTGCTTACTGGTGATCAGTTGGTATACCAGATCTTCTACCAAAGCTAATGCTGGTAGCTAATTCTAAAATTAACTAAAGGTTTATTAGTGAAGAAAAGGAAATGAGTTACTGACAGGAGATGGACAGATGACTTGGTTTGTAATTCCAGATATTGGCACTGGTAAAGTTCCACATCCCCAAAAGTATTTTCAGGGTTACCGGAATCTCTGTAACTCCGCTTTGCATCTGATATGCTTCCCTGTAAGATTGTACAATCCAGAGATTAAGAATCTTCCCCAGAATACATACTGTTGGGGATGCCCCTGTGCTTTATACAAAAAAAAAAAGCTTATGAATATATGTAACTCAAAAACTTAAAGATACTTTATGCATAACAGGGAATTTTTTTAAAGTTGTAATCCATTCTTGCCTATGAAATTAGTAATATGAGTTTGAATGTGGTTTTAATTCTCAATGTGCTAATGAGGGCCGTTAGTGATCCTTTAGGAACATAATGGCTCAGTACTCAAGCTAACAATCTGTGAATGCTTTCATTTTTCCAGTAAGGTCAAACTAGAAAGACATGTGACCATGCCTCCTGGTACTGGAATCCATCTTGAATCTTGTAATTTTTTTCCCTGGGGATGGGGAGATTGAGCAAAGGGTTATGACCCTGTGGGAAAGTCCATTTAAGGAATGGAGAGCAATTGGGTCTTTTTCGTCAGTGGGCTTCTGAAGTCGCCTCCCCACCTAAGAGGATACACATGAAAAAACCTGCAACAAAGAATTGTAGCAACAGGGTGAAAACAACGTTGCTGAACCCAGGTCACAAAAAAAGCAACTCTGTTCTGAGAAAAGAACAGTTTAGGGTAAGAATTTGCAAATAACAAGTTTACTAATGTATTACAACTAACTGACATATATTATTTGTAGTAAACTTCTTTTCTCTATTTGTTTTCACTTGTAATCACTTAACTCCTGCTTTTATAGTCAAGAAAAATGCTTGTTAAGTCCACTGTGTAAATAATTGTTACCTGTGGGGAGGCGAGGCGGGAAGGGGGAACCGAGCGGTGTATCTTTCATTGATAAAGGGGGCAAATGTCTTTACAAGCTCTAGCTGTGTAAAATTTTTACGGAGTAAGGCAAACTTATTAGGGGGTTTGGTCCCTTTTGGAGGATAGGATTCCTGGGTGTTGTCAAAAGTTGTCATAGCAGAGTCCTCACAGAACTGAGTTGGTTCAGTGTCTGTGGTGCTGAGCAGGCAGTGGTAACACCAATTCTGTGCCTTGGCTGGGGGAGACCAGAGGATCTGGCCCTGAAGAACAGGATGGTGGGAGCTGCAGAGGGCAGGAAGTGGGCATTGGTGGCAAGTGGGGACAACGCAAGGGGATTTCTGTGATCCAACCAGTCACACATCCTTTAAAGTTTCCTCTCACATAGCGAGGAATGAATTTTGAGTCTTTGGCCCATTGCTTTGAAATTAATACTTTTCTGTTAGTTCTCTGCATTGTGTAAGGCTTCTTTCTCTGTCATATGGGTTATTTAGTTAGGGGGTGTACACAGTGTAAATGTTGGGTATTACATTACAGGAGGCTACAGCTAAATGAAACCAACACCAGTAACATCCCATTAGCTTTTATGAAGTTCAGACTTCAAATGGACTCTTACATGTGTAATCCCTTTGATTAATACTAACATACCAGTGAACTGGATGGGAGCTCTGACATGAACTGGCCCCTGGCCTCCCAGCATTGCACTTCAATGCACAACTGGGATATAAAGGGGTGTTAATCAGCTAGTGAACACACCAAGGTTTCCCCTATTCTTGATACAGCATCAGCCTCTGCAGTTTTCTTTCCCTTCAAAGGAATTATTTCCATGCCAAATTCCTGTAGGGCTAGACTGCAGTAAACTAATCTAGAATTCAGTGTAGCCATTTCAAAGGCTTCAAAATTGCTTAAAATAGTATTTTTTTTTTTCATTTTCCAAGTAAACTTTAAGTTAACAGCCAAGACAATAGCATGAGATGCTTTCTTGATTACAGTGTACTTTCCTCAATGGGAGGTCAGGCTTTTTGCTTAAGAAAGCAAGAGAATGCTTCTTACCCCCCACTCCATTTTTGCACTAGTCTTGTTAGAGGCACTGTGGGGCTGACAGGCAGGGGGAAGGTGGGAGGTGTCTCTGTGCCCCCCTGTAAGGAAAAGGGTGCAGGGAAGTCAGCCTTCAGCACCATTTTAATCTCTGTGCTGGGGCCCCGCTTTCCTCAAAGCTGCATGGAACAGCACTGCCACAGCAACTCAAACGGGCCCAGAGCTCTGATGCTGCTGCTGCCAAAGGAGGGTGCCTCATGGGATTGTCTAGTTTTCTTGAGTCCTTTATGGAGACCAATTCGATAGTGTACCCTCACTCAACAGGATCTGCCACAATGGATGGTCACATGGACTTTCTAGAAAAACAGGAAGAGTGGAGGACAGGCAGTTCTAGAGGTCTTCTGTTGAATCTCAGGGGTTCCGGCTGTCGTATAAGTGAGGACTTGTTTAGGATTTAAAGTGCTGTAGTCTTCCTGAATCAAGTGGCCTGAGCTCATATTACTAGGAATCAAGAGCATTCATGTTCTAATCTTACTCCAATTCTCAGTCCATGGCTAACTCCCATGAAAATTTGGGAATTTGTCTGTACAAATGTAAGCATTCTGTCTGTCATAAAGTGTTCCTATGAAAACTGCTATACCAGGAATAACTCTGTGCATGTATCCACGTCAGACTGCAAACTCCATTTTTAATGTGGGGCTAACTGCCTTCTAAGGCCTTTCAAGTCTGTTTTCAGGAAATACCAAGAAGGGTGGGGACCAAGTTCTAACATTAACTAAAGGTCTCAACCACTGGAATTTAACCTCTCTTGACAAGAGATTGGCACCCAGCCAGGAAAATTTGTGTAGTGGGGGGAAATAAGGTGACCTGGCAATGAGGTTTACTGTCGGAGGACACAGGAATGTTTCTAAAAAGAGAGAAACTGTTAAATTTGGGGTCTCTAACCATTTCTGTAGCTCAAGGTGTGAGAAGCAACCCAACATGTAAGGCTTGCCTGAGAGAGGGGCCTCGCCTACTTTTGTGAGTTCAGAGGACCTCCAGTGAAGGGGTAAGCTATTTTATTGAGGATATTTGTTGTGTTCTGTATGGGCCCTATTCTGGTCATAGTCCATATTCTACAGATGCTATGTAGGTCTATGTAAAAGTGTAGTTGTTATAGGCTGGGTAAAGTATGTGTGTTATCTGGTTTGCAATTACCGCATGCCTCCAGTAGTTGAAACAGTGAATGAGGGGGCTTGCATCTGTCATTGAGATTCTGTGACTGGCTGTGTTTTAAACAACTGGGATATCGAGGATCAGTGCTGGCCTTGGAGACCCAAGGTGGCTGAGGAGCTCCATTTCCAAAGATGAGTAACAGATTGAGTGTTAATTTCCAGGAAGCGCCCAAGAGGCTCCAAAAAGAAAACATCATTGTGGGCAGCTAGTACACAGCGGGTCTGAAGCCATATAGGGCTCCAGTGACTTAGAACCTTGGATGCACCTCACAGAGGGAGGCATGCCTTACAAATCTGTGACAGTGGGTTAACCTTTTAGCTTCTGATTCTCCACGTTTAAAATGTGGATAAGGTGGTAATACTTAATTGCTTGCCTCACAAGTGTTCCCTGAGGGTTCATATTTATGAAATGCTCATATAGAATTACAAGGACAAGCAAACTCGTGACTTGGTGGCTGTGTTTGATTTTGGGTTTTTGTTTTTTTTAACTTCTGGAATGCCTCGATGACAAAAATAAATGATGCTTCTAATTGCTTTTTGGGAGTTGGCTTCCATCCTGGATGACTATTATAAATATTGATTTGAGTTACCATAATGCCAATTGCCACAATCAGGGCCCTCTTATTCAAGGCACTGCACAAAAAAGCATTCACAGTAGGGTTTCAGATCTGAGAGATGTACTAGGTTCCATTTGTGCATCTTAAATAAGCATTAACGAGCAGTCACAATATGCTCATACTCATTCATTAAGGTCATAAAAATCTTGCAATTTATTTAGTAAGGCTTGATACTCAGAATATTTTACTTTTATTTTCCATCGTGTGATGTCCAATCACATTAGTCTAAAACTTAGTAGCTATCAGCTTTAGGATAGTTTTCAAAATAACTTAAGGCATGTTTGAGTTTTCATTGCAGCATTAAAACACTTTTTTTACTGTGCAGTAAAGTATATAGGCAATATTTACATTTCCAAATATTTTAAATATGTAGCAAAGCCCTTGCAAAAGGATGAGATTGGCATTTCTCCCTTCCTTGTGATTTTTGCTTTAATGAGACGATCACAGAGGATTATAACCAGATATTATGTATAACTGTTCTTTGGCCACGTCTACACGTGCACGCTACTTCGAAGTAGCGGCGCCAACTTCGAAATAGTGCCCGTCACGGCTACACGTGTTGGGCGCTATTTCGAAGTTGAAATTGACGTTAGGCGGTGAGACGTCGAAGTCGCTAACCCCACGAGGGGATGGGAATAGTGCCCTACTTCGAAGTTGAACGTCGAAGTAGGGCACGTGTAGCTGATCCGCGTCCTGCAACATCGAAATAGCGGGGTCCGCCATGGCGGCCATCAGCTGAGGGGTTGAGAGACGCTCTCTCTCCAGCCCCTGCGGGGCTCTATGGTCGCCGTATGCAGCAGCCCTTAGCCCAGGGCTTCTGGCTGCTGCTGTGGCAGCTGGGGATCCATGCTGCATGCACAGGGTCTGCAACCAGTTGTCGGCTCTGTGGATCTTGTGTTGTTTAGTGCAACTGTGTCTGGGAGGGGCCCTTTAAGGGAGCGGCTTGCTGTTGAGTCCGCCCTGTGACCCTGTCTGCAGCTGTGCCTGGCACCCTTATTTCAATGTGTGCTACTTTGGTGTGTAGACGTTCCCTCACAGCGCCTATTTCGATGTGGTGCTGCCCAGCGTTGAAGTTGAACATCGACATTGCCAGCCCTGGAGGACGTGTAGACGTTATTCATCGAAATAGCTTATTTCAATGTCGCTACATCGAAATAAGCTATTTCGATGTAGCTTGCACGTGTAGACGTAGCCTTTGAGGTGCATCGTATGTGAGTCCAATGTCACGGGCTGTTTGTAGTAGGAGAGTTACCACGTGTCATTTGAGAGGCAGTGCTGAATAGTGAATAGATTGTGAAACTGGTAGCCCCAAGACTGAGAGTAGTACTGACAATTCTGTCACTGTGGGTAGGTTTACACTGCCATAAAAACCTGGAATACTGAGGGTAAATCTATGCTAGAGCGGTACTTCCACGCCGCTGCACTGATACAGCTCTGCCAATGTAGGGTGTCTGAAGACATTGGTATGCTGGTGGGATTAGCATCTGCCAGTGTAGTGCCAATGTGGCCAGATCTGAGGTTGATGTACTTTATCTTGCTTGGGGATGTGTTTTAAGTAAAAACAGGGGTAATATGTTTACAAAGGTAGATATTTCAAAGTATTCTGGTGTGTGCAGATGACACGGATGACGAGTGTTGTTTTTATTCTTTATAATCCTTTGCAATGATGAAGGTATTCTTGCACATTGCTTTTGGTAAGATATTGTTGCATAAGAATAAACAGGAGTATGACACCTGATGCTGCATAGAAATCTAGTATGTTCTAAGAGTGATGGGACTGTTTTGCCTGAATGTCTGAGAGTTGCTTTGGAAGTAGTGAAAAGTCATCTTTAAAATATATTAATTCCATACCACTCCATTAATATATCTCAACTCTGCTTTTGAGGGACTGAAAGGCTTGTTCAATTTACATGGTAGTTTAGTCTTTTACGTTCCCAAGAAGTCTCCAAAAGATCCTGTTCCTCTGCTGTGGACGCTTTGTCTTCTAGGGACTGGGCTTGGATCACTAACCCATTTCATGTGAATCCCTGAACAGTCATTACATTGTAATAAAAATCAAATAGGTTGATATTCAAGCTTGCTCATATTGTTTGTGGCAGCTGTTATTTGCCTGAGACCTGGAATGCATAATACAAATATTATCAAGTTTTAAATCTCAGACTCAATGTGCTTCACTCTTGGTTTATCTGTCACTGCAGAGATTGTCTTTTCTCCCTTGTCTTAGCTCAGAGAAGGGTAATATGGTATTGTAGCTCTCTACTGTTAAGTGTACTTTTATACCACATGTAGTTGGACAGTTCATCCCCACAGTAAATCTCTCTTTTTTTTTTGGGTGGGGGGTGGCGGGAAGGAGAATTTTCCAAATTGAATGAAAAGCCAGAATTCCCTACTAAAGAAGAAATCTAAAAAGCTTCAAATCAAACCGTTAAAACATTACATTTCAATAGCATTGAAATATTTCATTTAGTCTTTTTGCATTGTATTAAATAATACGTATTCTTTCTTGGTATTCTCAAGGACTCTTAATTAACCTTGGGTCAATTCACTCTGTTCACATAAAATCTAAGGAGCTGAATGGGTGAAATGTGTAGTTAAGAGGGGGAGCTGTGATGAGGAAGCTTGCACTAGAGAGCTGGGTAATGGTTCCATGAATGTGTAATCCATTTTTGTTCACTTGGTGATTATTCTAATAATGAGTTTAATAGCCCCATCTTGCTTTTATACTGCACTTTTCACCATGAGGTCATCAGCCTCCTTATCTGTATTTTTACAGACGAGGGAACTGAGGCACAAAAGAAAGTGACTTGCCAAAGGTCACCCAGCATGCCAGTGTCAGAGCCAGGAATTCAACATAGTATCCTGAGTCCCAGTGCAGTGGTCTAAATATAGGAAAATATTGTCTTCTTAACCACACAAGCATTTTCTGAACCAGTGGACTTTAAGGGAATGTTGTAGAAATTCACAGAAGGCAAATTTTAAATTCATAATTGTGAAGATCCTTAGTGACCTAAGCCCCTTCCACAAAAAAGGAATAGAAACCTCCTATAGGAGGTATATGCCAATCAAAAGAGCTGAAATTTGAAATAATAGCAATTATCTCTCCTTGCGTGAAGTATAGAGAAATTATTATTTGCCATATTATTTTGAAAAACCAAACGTGTTCCAGAATGTCATGATCTGTTCATGGACAATACAGTAACAGAAAAAATGGGCAACAATTTGAATGGTTATAAATTGAGAATTGTACATAAAAGTCAACGTATACCATGTCTCTTCTATAGAAGGAAGACTTTCTTCTCTGGAAGCCTCCAAGGCTACTTTATTTATTTATTTATTTAAAAAATCAGATTTATACCTGTGACCTCATCAGTTTTTTCAGCATTCGGTAGGATGTTTGCTTGAATCAGTTTTTTTTAAAATAGCTTGTGAAATATCATACAAAACCAAAATAGACTGGAATAATAAATCATATAAAAAGTCAAGTGTTATTAGGCTCATTCTTAGTCAGCTGCTTCAAATAGCACTTTTACAACAATAGGCTCTGATTTTTGTTTCAAAAATGAATTAGTAATGACTGCTGCTGCTCATCCTACTGGAAATCGGTTGCGTTGTGGAGAAGATGGGCTATGTCCCTTAAGAGAATGGGTGGCAGCTGCAGTGCTCTACAGCCGTTTGTTGCCAGTTCCTAGGAAGTCCACAGATATTCGTACAGCAGCCATTACAACCAGATCTAATATGACTTCCTGGACTGCAATGGTAGCTGTCAAAAAAGAAAGGTCATATGTCTATTTATAAATTTGGCCCCTACTGCCAAAGCCGGTGTTGGCAGTTAATTTCACATACCTATGAATTTTGTGGGTTGGGTTCATCTTTGAGAGATTTTATTTTTTATTACTTGCACTGATCCAGCAAATTACTTACCTACAGGCTTAACTTTAAGCATGTAGGTAAAACCACTGAATTTAGACCTACCAGGTTACATCTCTGCTTTACTTATACAGCTGAGGCTGGGTCCACTGACTTGTCCTCACGGATCTCTGTCTGCAGGGTTGTAATAGTGAGGTTTAGACACGTGGGCTTGGACACTAGCCCTCTCTTTAGAACTCCATGGTGGAGAGGGGACAGTCTAGGGTAACCACGTTTCCCTATGGCAAATAGAGGACATTGGCCTCTGGAGATGGGGGACTGCTCTCCCATGTCAGGGCTCCTCGTCATGGAGGCTGCTGCACCAGAGTAAGGCACTGGGAATGGGGCTCTGCGGCCTCCCAATGAGGGAGAGTGGAGGATGGGGACTTGTCAACCTCATGGCTGGGCTTCACAGCCTCCCAGCAGTGGATGCCAGGGAACAGGGCAGCTGCCCCACAGAGAAGCTTCCCCTCAACAGGAGCTGCCTCGCTAAGGCACAGAGTGCCAGGGAATGAGGCATCCACCCCATGGAGGGGCTCCATGGCAGAAGGAGCTGTCTCCCGTAGATGTGGGGCAGCAGGGAATAAGGCAGGTGTCCTGTGGCAGTTTGCTGGCAGCAGGAGCTGCCACCATGGGGTGCCAGGGAAAGGGGCAGCTGCCCTGTGGAAGAGCTGCTGCCCTGAGGCACAGGATACCAGGTAACAGGGCAGCTTCCTCACAGAGAAGTTCCCTGGCAGTGGGGGTGCTGCCCCAAGGCACAGGGTACTAGGGAACTGACAGCTGCCCTACAGTGGGGCTCCCTGGCAGCAGAGGCCACAGCTTTGAGACCCTGGGTTCCAGGGAGCAGAGCCCCACAAAACTGGGACAATTTGTCCATTTTCTTGAAGTCGGGATGCCTGTGAGATAGCTTAAATAAGGGACTGTCCCAAGAAAAATGGGACAGATGGTCAGCGTATGGCAGTCACACAGCCCCATGCTACAGTCTGAGCCTGACTGTCTCTGCCAGTGGTTCCCAATCTTTTCGCTAGTACAGACCCCCAATCATTCCACCCAAAACATTTGTGGACCCCTCCCAAAGCCAATTTAAACCTCTATGTATACATCCTTAAATGAAAAAGGAAACCACAACGTAGATTTTCAGAGAGTGATTAATAACATTATTGGAAGATATTTAATTTTTAAAATAATTAATTGTAACTTTTCAATTTATTAAACTTATTTTCTATTATAATTTTTAATTTTTTTCATGGACCCCGGCAATACCTTCGCGGCCTGCAGGTTGGGGACCACTCCTCTAGGCCATTGTTCTACAGCCCTGCAGCCCATGAGGCTGAGTCAGCTGACAACTGGGTGTTTAACTACAGTTGAGACATATGCTCCGTTATGGCTTATTGCATATTATTGACAAAAATCTAGTCACTTCTTTAAGGTTAGTTCAGCAGAGCTCTTCAGCAGATGTACAAAGGCCCAGATGGAGCTTGGCATCATTTGTGTCTTTGGATAATCCAGTCTAGGTATGCAGAGTGCTATCAAACTGCATCAGAAATCAAACTGTTGTGAGTATATAAGGCATAAATCATCATATGGAATAGCACTTTTGAAAGCATATTGTAGGCGTTGGGAAAATGGGAGGACGTTCTGGGGTATATCCTAAAATTTGGAACACCTGACTGCAACCACACCTTGGCAAGAGTCAGGCCACAGGGTCCTTCTGGGTTTGCAGCATAATCTGTGCTATTGTGGGGGTGGAAACCAGAGTAACAGTTCATGTTTTATTTGGCAGGTCAGAACGCAGCTCCCTTTTGGTAGGGTGACCATCCATTCTGTTAGTGGGAGTGTCCTTTATTTTAGCTTCCTGGATGGTGTCCTGACTCTTTTTTTTTTCTTTGTTTTGTTTTAAAACATGCAAACTGTCCAGTATGTTGATGTGCTGTTCAAAGAGCTGCCTGGTTTGGCTGGGGAAGGGGTTGGGAGGGCTCTTTGTACTCCAGGGACCTACTGTTCAGAGACATCCGCTTCTGCCTCCGCTTTGTCAGTGATGTTAGCCTCAGTTGCTGTCTCTTGTCTTATGTTTTGGTTACCACTGACTATGTCTGCAAGCTGCTTATTCTCCTGCTTCACTGGATACCAGCAGTACTAATCTTCCTCCTTTACAGGGTATGATGTTCTAACTTCTTCCAGGCGGCTACTACTGGGAAGAGGTTGGGGGCCGTGCTATTTCCTCCCTCCCTCTTTTAGTTCTGTAATATAATTTACATGGCTAGATTTTAAACATAGCAAGATCCTGAGTCCTTACATTTTGAACGTTACTAGAATCAATTCTTTTTAGATGAATGGTGTCCCAGAGACTCCAGCATTGTTTTTTCCTTGACTTCTGCAATTCATAGACATGCTAAAGAGAGTATGTTCTATGCCACTTTATTGTATCTATTCTTGCTTCTTTAACAAGTGCCAGCCTCATTTTATTTCATAGCTTGTTATCTGAACCTCAGCACTTTGCCTATGTGTGGGTTTTTTTGTGTCTTTCTTTGGTCTCGTTTTCTTGATTTGTTTTCTGCTTTTGTAAAAGGCAAATTTTCTTCCTGCATTTCTCTACATGTTTTTTTTGCTAGAGTTCAACAACATTTTAATTTGGATGTTGGACATTCTAATCAGTAAACCAGAAAATATAGCTGAAGATACAGCATCTCATATAAGGGCACTTAATCTATGACTAAGGACCCTTGTCACAACCACAGTGCAAATTACAGAGCGTTGTAGTTACACTGACTTTCTTGAAACATTGCAGCAGGGAAAAGGTAAGTAAAAACTCATGCACGTGTGTATGGATCACCATGTCAAAAAAAGAGATGGGGGGCAGGCTCTTTAAACAGACCCTGTGTACTGGGCAGCCAATGCACTGTCCCTGAAATGCACTGTTGCCAGCAGCACCTGGAAGAAAGCTCTCTCTCGTGCTCTCTCTCGTGCTGCTGCCAGTTACCCAGCAGCAGTGCCCCGATGCAGACAACCCACAGCTCCCTTGTGGCAGCAAGTAAGGTAGGTAACTGGCCCCAGCTCTCTCCTCATCCTCCCAAGTCCCTGTCTTCATCCTCCTCCACACACCCCTAACCTTCTGTCCTGATTCCTGCCCTGACTCCTACTCCCCCACCCCAGCCTCTTGCCCTCCTCCACACACCCTGCCCTCCCTGAAACACACCCAGCCCACTGCCCTGTATCCTGCAACTCCCCCTCATGCTACCTACCCTGACAGTACCAGCCCACACCCTGGAAGACAGCAAGGTAAGGATAAAACAGCACTTCTAAAAAGTAGTAACCACTTAATTGTAAAACCAAAAAGCAGGCCAGTGGCACTTTAAAGACTAACAAAATAATTTATTAGGTGAGATTTTGTGGGACAGACCCACTTCTTCAGATCATAGCCATACCAGAACAGACTCAATAGTTAAGGCACAGAGAACCAAAAATAGTAATCAAGGTTGACAAAGCAGAAAAATATTATCAAGGTGAGCAAATCAGAGAGTAGAGGGGCAGAAGGTGGGGAGTCAAGGTCATTATAGGGGATCTTTTGCATACTTGGCTTAATCTAATTCTTGACTTCCCCTCCCCCTGCCCCACTACTCTCTGATCTGCTCACTTGATAATATTTTTCTGATTTGTCCACCTTGATTACTATTTTGGTTCTCTGTGCCCTAAATATTGAGTCTGTTCTGGTATGGCTATGGTCTGAAGAAGTGGGTCTGTCCCACGAAAGCTCATCGCCTAATAAGTTATTCTGTTTGTCTTTTAAAGTGCTACTGGACTGCTTTTTTGTTTTGATAGTGCATATAGACTGGCACGGCCTTCTGCCTGTTATCACTTACTTGTAAGTATATATTTTAAATGTTTTACCCGTTTTCATTATAGTAATGCAGTATGTCTTTTTTAATGGGTGGTCAATCAACTTAATGTTTTGAACATTTTTACTGCATAGTTCTGCTTGATTGCCATTAAACTCACTTAAATCAGAGCTATTTTACCAGGTGTCCTGTATTTGACATATGGAAATATGGCCACAATAGTTTTGCGAGTGAATTCTGGCTGAACCTATTTGCATAGACATAGTGCTGCAGCAGCACTCAAAATAGCCTGTTATGCTGTTCTTCAGCATTTCTTCTATCCTGCTGATGTCTGATCATGGTCTCTTTGTCTACCTCCCACACAGCCATCCTGAAGCATAGTGCTTGTACCCCACTTCTCATGATCATGATTTATTTGGAACTTGATGTAGACCTAGCTTGAAGAGCAGAACAAATAATGTCAGATTTTTCCAATTGACAAAAAATTGCATGTAATTTAGCTGATTAATACTGTTCAGCCATCGATTGTTGTCTCCCTAAACATACTGAGGGCTGTGTGTGTTGTGTTTTTTTTTTTTTTCGAGATTATACTTTTTTGCTTTCACTTCCCCTCTGAAGTAGGAATAGGATGTATTTTCCTGAAATCTAAGAAATTTGTCCTTTAAGCTGACTGCTTCTATTTCAAATTATTATCATTTAGAAGATGGGTAAGTTGCAGAGAAACACAGGTACTGTTCTAGGATTTACAGCGAACAGTTAAAATGCTGATATCTGAGAAGAAGGCTGTGAGGCTAGCTCTGACCAAAGCACTGGCCTCAAACGCCCCTTGATTTATTTTTAAACAGCTGAAGCATGAGGTGACCCCTCCTAAAAAGGCTTGTTTATTTTCTATGCTGATTTTCAGGGCTCAGAAGCATCTCTACAGGGCCCTATCCTCTCTGAACAGTAATCTCATTCACACTGGTAGATATAAATACCTTCTCTATCTCTTCTGGGAATCCCCTACTTGTGGAAAACTATGAATTCTGAGATCAAGAACTCAGTGGAGAGGAATTCGCTGCCTGAACCATTGAGCTTCACATCATTTCTTTCCCCCCTGCCCTCGTCAAAAAACTGAAGTGGGGGATGGAAGGAGCTTTCTGGAAAACTAGAGGCAGTGAAAGGCTTGAGGAGGTGACTGGATTCCACGGGGATTCATAGGGAGGGAGAATGGCAACAGGTTGGGGAGCCATTTAGGAAGGGAGCGTAGAGATGAAAAGTACTTGAGTTAACATGGGCACTTCAGCCCAGAATGTGAAAGGCAGCTCCTGTAGGTTTAGCTGTGCTAGGAGTATTCTAGCTATCTCACTAAAAATTGAACTGAGCCATCAGCACAAGCTGCATAAGCCAGCCTGCCTCCCTGGGTACATACTCAATTGTGCAGCCATCGCTGAAGCCCGTACCACCACACTATCACAGCTGTTTTTAGCCGGATGTCTGGAATGCAGCCAGCACAGGTGGGGCTATGCACACTGCTGTTCAGTCTGGGCAGGCAGGGTAGGCATAACCTGGGGCAGAAGCAGTTTGGGCTGCTGAGACGGGGAAAGAAACCTCCAAAGGACTCAGGGGGGTGGAGATGGTGTGGGAAGAATGGAAGCTGTCATGGGGGTTAGGGGGAGTAATGGAAGCTTAGGCTATGTCTTCACTACCCAGAAGATGGACCCAGTATGGGTCCATCTTCCGGGGTTTCATTTCACACGCCTAGTGGGGACACATAAAACTGAACTATCATGAGTCAGCTGTAGGCTTCTGTATGCCTCAGTTTTTCCCATCAACCTCCCTCAGTGAGGATGGCCAAACAAATCAATTGTAGATAATTTGATTCCGGCTACGGTAGTTGCCATAGCTGGAATCAACTTACCTACAAACAACTTTAAGGTCAAGGGTAGACCTGGCTTCAGTGTAGATAGCAGAAATTTGACTGGGCTGGTGGGCCATAGGTGGCACATGGAAAGAAACATGAACAGCATGGTTAGTTCAAATAACTATGCATGGATCCAGCTGAGCCAAACCAAACTTTTGGGACATGTGTAGTTAAAATATGCCCCTGATGCTCAATTTGTTCATCCTACATCATGTATGCATTGAGAGAGAGCTGCATTTTGTAGCTCTGACACAGGTAAAATGCCCGGTAAGGACAAAAGGAATCTTGCCTCCAAAAAGAACCTCAGATCGGGCTTGGAGAATACAGACAACAAGACTGGATAGCCCCCCTGTTTGGAAATGGCGACATACACATTAGCTATTTAGAGCAATCTGTACAAATCTACATTTTCAGGCTGGTAAGTATGATAACAGAGCAATTACGCTACTCACACTGGCTGAGAATGTGGCCCAGAACTCATCGAGTGCTATTGAAGAATCTGCTCCATTATTTCAAATTTTCCGTGTTTCAGTAACTGCTCTGTACCCATGTGATTTATACTTCTCGCAAATCTTATGTATCATACATTAACTTTTCAAATTCAGGTGCCTAATGTAAGGCACTTAAATATGGTCTGCTCAGCACCTCTTAAAGTCAATCCACTTTTACATATGGACATAATTGCATAAATTTAGGTGAGCATATCTGAGAAAATTGTTCCATTTCTCTAACTTTGTAAAGCTCTGCACCTTTTAGCACCAGCATCTTTGCATCTTGTGCATATAGTAATGTAACCCAGGTATATTTTAAAATTACTTTTCAATGATCATTAGTGGGGTTCGGCAGCAATTTTTAACAATCTTCTCTGCTCAAATCTCTCATCAGCAAATGCTCACTTGAACCAAACAGAGCTAAGAATTTAGCAAGTTGTCAGTATGCAGCTGCTGCTATCTTCATGGCCACACAGGACTATTTGTTTAATAGACTGATTGGAGGATGTTGGCTAGGAAAAGGCCACTAGTTTCCTGGAAAGTTACATCAAACCCATTTCTGTACTTTGTGCCCCTTTATCTTCATAAAAATGTCCACATTTCTTAAACTCATTATTGTAGTTGCTTCAACAGCCATATTTTCACCTTAACTCATGTGTTTGATTGAAATGTAACTAAAATAATTGACTGGACCAAAAATGGTTTGGATTAATCAATCACTGGTCTAGCTATAGATCTCTTGTTATTGAAATTAGTTGTGGCTCCCACCTCATTGGGCTAATGGTTCTTCAGCAACTCCTGTTGTAAGTAACTTTCTTTTATTGAGCTCACTGAGAATTTACGTAACTTTTTTTATTGAGCTTGCTGAGTATTTAGGCTAGCTAGCTGTGTATGCGTCAGCAAGCATGCTGGGATGCTGTAGCAGCCATTGGCATGAAGCAGTTTCCATCATATACAGGGTTTAGTTCAATGCACCTACTATGAAAATGATTCCCATCCCACTGTTTGGGTTCTATGATATGTAGCTTCCTGCCAGGGCATGCCAGACTCCTCATCAGAGAAGTGCGCTTGTGCTCTCTGCTCCTCTCCTTTTGGCCCATCACCCTACTTCAAGGTAATGGTTCTCTCCAAAACCTGACACCACCTGATTGAGGTGAAATGTAGTTGTAAGAGTCTTCAAGTGGACCACCTTTTCCTTCGCATTTTCTAGTTAAAGGGACAGATAGGTTCCACTTTTTAAAAACAAAATCTGAACCCAAGGATAATTGGTGCTGCAAGAGGCAATCAAAGATACCAAGTTGGATCTGCGGAGAGAGGAACTCAAACCAGAAGCTCAGCAGCAGAATGATGTCAGACTTCTGGGAAGAAGGTTCAGTTCAAAAGGTTCAGATCTGAACTGGGTTGGTTTGCTGCTGATTCCAAATTCTTCTCAGATCAGAACACCCCCACACCAGAGACTTCAGAAATCTACTTGTGCCAGGTGCTCAGGGGGCCTCATCTCTAAGTCTTTAGGACAAGTTTTAATGTGTTTATTCTCACAGCACTGCCGTCGTTTATTGACATTACTATCCCCATTTTACAGAGTGGGATCTGAGGCAGAGAGAAACTGAGTGACTTGTCCATGCAGATCTGTACAGGCTCAATTGGGTCCAAGTTTCCCATCCTAGCCTTAGAGCGTCTTTTAATTTTCTTTTCTGAATGTGATTCTAAATATTGCAGTTCTGGCCCAATTCTAATTTTAATCCTGTTTGCTTCATTCATAAGATTTTGGATATGTGTGATGGCTGCGTAAGTCCTAAATCCACTTCTGTGAGTCTCAGTGTGGTGCTAAGGTTGTATAATATGCAGTTTCTTTTCAAGCCTTTGATTTTAATATGATCTGTGATTTGCTCTGGGAAAAATGGAATATTGCAGTTCTGGCCACTATGGACACTGGTCATGCATTGGTATATTCTTAGGTTCACTTTCACTAATGCATATCCACAAACATATCCTGGAGTAAACATCGGTGCAGGGTTTAGATTGTGGAAAAACTCCACCAGGAAAGAGATTGTAGTGGCACCAAGCTGCCTTTCCCTCAGATGCATTTGAGAAGGAGGGTGGTTTCTTGATGGCGAGTAGCTTCCAAAAAAATGGCTGCCAGGGCCTGGTAAAGCATTGTCAGCAGGGCAGCTGGTGGGTGTGTTGATTCAGCTTCTTCTCCTCAGTGACCTCTGCCAGCCGGCCTTCCATGAATCCTCCAACTCAGTCCAAATCTGTCCCATCGCAACCTAGTCTGCTGAACGCAGGCCACGAGCAGGCTGGGAGAACACTCTACTCCAGTGCTCAACAACCAGTGTGCCATGAAGTGGAGCTTAGTGCGCCTCAGAGCCGCACGCCAGGAGCGCTGCCCACAGCTCTGTGCACAAGCCCCACGACTTGGTGAGAGAAGCACGTGGTGGCGGTGACCGTGGTGGCAGCTTTGGGGCTGTGGTGATGGTGGTGACTGAGTCACCAGCATTGAGTTGGGGGGGTGGGGAAGCTGGGGGTGCCTGGCTCCGGGGAAGGGCTCGGGGTTGGGTTATACCTGTTGGGTGTTCCATGAAATTATAATGGGTGCTGGAGAGTTCCACAATGTGATAAAGGTTGCTGAGCATACGCTGAAAGGGGCATTAGTGATCTATGATCTCACACTAGAAAATTAGAGGCAACTGTGATGTGGGTGTCTTCATGTAGGCTTGCTGCCACCTGGCATGAGAGATTTTGAGAGATCCTCAAAATATTCTGGTGGTTTGTGTGGGCTTCCGATGGACATTCAACACAACATTCAACAACTACTGCTGTGCTTTGCAAATTCCATTGCAGCTAGGCTCCCAGGGACCCATCCAACCTGGATCTAATCAGATTTTTACTTTTATGCTTGTGCACCTATGTATGTGTTTACCAGGCTGAGTGAGGTGGACAAGACAATAAACCAGATTACCTGTACTTGGCGGAGGTAGTTATGTAGCAGCACAGCGAGTTGCATGAACGTGCACCAGTTGAAAGGGGAACGAGTAGTTTTAACTGGGTGAATCTTTGTTTAAAAATACTGTTAATTGCCGTGGCACTAAGGACTCCTGTGTTCATTCTGTACAGACTGTGATAATCTCAGCACAAAATAGGCCTTGTAAGGCTTCATTTCAAAACTAATAATAATGTAATGCTCTTGTCTGATGTATGTGGGCAGTTTGTATTATGATTAATGCATATCTTCTACAAGGTGTTTAACAACACATCAGGGGAGTTGGTAAGCAGATCTGCCCTAGTGAAAGGATTGTTTTTAGCTCTCTGACCAGTAGCCCAATTGCCAGGGAGAGACAAGGGAGGTGCACTGATATACTAGGTAAATAAAGATATCAAGCTAACAAGTGATGGAGAAGACTGCATGGTGTCTATGCTTCAGCAGGCAGTAGAAGCTTGATCAGGATTGTATTTGCAAAGAATACAGAGGAAAGGTTCACTGGCCTGTAAAATGTGTAGGAGGGGAGGGAGCTTGTACCTCAGGTGATAAGCAGCTTCATCAAGTGCTTGTATACAATATGAGAGTAGATAGAGAGGTTTTTCTGAAAGCTAAAACATGTGGGTTACTATCATTCAGAATTTCATGTTTTAACCCGATAGCTGAGGAAATAGGAACACTTAAATGATGTTGTGCTTTAAAATCTGTGGCCAAACAGAGCTGAAACAAATTCTTTCCCAGATAGCAGAGAAGGCAGCTATCCACCTGTCTCCAAGGTAAACTAAGCATGGGGGAAGCCAGAGTGAAGCTGTAGGCAGGCTGCTGGGATCAGAGGTGCTGAACCAGGGATTGTAGTATACAGGATGTGACCTGTATGCTTTTAGGCTGCCTGCAAGTATTCCTGGCTGGGAGCTACCAGAACAGAGCAATGTAAAGCACACAAAGTGTCAGGGCAAGTAGCAATTCAACCCCTCCATAGTCTGGATTGCCCCAGTCATCCTGGGACAGAGTTTAGCCCCAGTTGTGGTCCACAGCTCATATGTGGACTACACTTTTTTTTCGTCAGCATTTATTGAAGAGTTTGGATGAATATTTTTCAGGCTATGCATTGTCTGCAAAGTATTTACTTCCTTTATTGTTGGACTATTAGACTATACGTGCTGACAAATGTTGGTGAGTGCTTTCTCACGAGTCCCATGGAAGTAGAAAAGCATGTGTCCTTTCCATTGTGAATAAGCATTAGCAGTCTACCCCAAATTGTGTCATGTGGTTGGTCACCAAAGCAGTACAGTATTGTTTAGGTACTCTGAGAGGATATAGGAAATCCAGAAAAACCAAAAAGATGACTAATAGTGACTATTAATCTATTAGTAATATATATTGATATATTTTGGGGATATGGTTTGTGTAAATGACCCTTTGTCCTAAAATCAATTAAAGCTTTAGGATTAGAGCTTGATGAAATTTCTTACTTGCAGCCCACTGAATATTTTGAAACTTGGAACTTTCTAGCACCTAAATCTCATGTTCCTACAAAACAAAATACTCCTAGGAATCACAATTGCACTCCTCAGCTGCTGGGCATTCTAGGATCAGTGGTGGTTCAATCATATGGACTGCCCCAGGGCCAGGGACCCCAAGTCTTCCAAACTCCCAATCCAGCTGGCTTCCAAGCTACCCCATCCCTTCACCCGGGGGCTGGGGGGGGGGCGGAGCGGGGAAAGCCATATAAAGAAAGTTTCTTGGTCCTGGGTCTTCAATTGAATTGGGAGGTTGTCCAGCTGTCAATGGTGGTTTTTTACAATTTAAGTCAGCTGGATCCTTCAACTAACTTTGAAAGAAATAGCTGACATAACCACGCTGAATAACTAAGTAAACAGGCTGGATATTGCTTGATTTGTTGTGATCTAGGTTTTATTTTCCGTTGCCCATATCTTGTGTTGTATCTGTATATTATTAATCTATGGGAGAATGGATAAATCCCTTTCTGTTTCAGTTTGTCTCTAATTTCATTTCCTAAGATAACCTTTATTTTATTGTACAGTGCTCTTTAGTAATATGGACAGGATACTCTTCAAGGTAGGGAATTACCAGAAAATCTACAGAACTCAAGGTGCAGCTGTAGTGCTTTGCCTGATAGCATGCGAGGAGGTTGGAGCAAGAAGAAATCAGCAGCTGGATTACAGCAACCATGTAATTAATGCAAATGATCTATTGGGAACTGGCATAGGAATGAGTTGCTAGAAAAGTCTGCTTAACTATACTTCTTTTTCCTCCCAAGGTAAGGATCATGCTAATCCTTATCTTTCGTACGTTATGTATTTCAGATGTATAATGATTTTGCAGCTAAAATAACTTCTGTGTACGATATTTTGAACCGTGGCTTGTGCTGGTTTGCAAAACTAATTTTAAGCAAAACTTCTGTGTCTCACACACGTTCTGGAATGCCATAGTTATTTACAGAGCATGTGTTACTACATGGCTTTCTGCCTAGTTGTCCTGCCAGTAGTGAGGGATGGATCAGGGCATGCTTCTTGGATCCTTGGCATATTGATTTATTTGGATAGATGAGTCCCTAGGCAGAGTAGTGAGTGAGACACACAATAGCAGGTGGCCAACAGCTGCTCTCTGGGCCGAGATGGGCTGCCCTTAGTAGACGGAAAATCCATGAAATTGAGACTAGAGAGAAGACAAGAGCCCATCTTTGGATATGAGAAGTAGGAGACTTCATTTAGCTGGAAGGATGAATCTAGTCTGAGGGAACGTTGGAGAGTATCTAAAACTTTGATTATTCAAAATTATGCTTGCAGACCATGTTTGATCTTAATCTGGCTCTGATACAATCGGTTCTGTGACAGAGCTGTTGGTTTTTGTCACTCAGGCCATGATTTCAGCTAAGCTTTTAAACACATGCATAACATCTAGCAAAAGATTGTATCTGTGCCTTAATCATCAACATACATAGATGAGTGCTTCAAATTGAGGTCTTGCTTAAATGCTTTTAATCAAGATCTTAATTTAGAATGGTTCCATTCCCATATGAACATCCATAGAGCTGTGGCTGGTAACAAAGGGAAATATTTTAGCTTTTATTACGTGTAATCTCAGTAAATTTTGGTTTGGATAATGAAACAAAACTGTTCCATAATGAAACAAAGCAGACAAACTAACAAAATGATATTTATTCGGTGATGAGCTTTTGTGGGACAGACCATCTGATGAAGTGGGTCTGTCCCACAAAAGCTCATCACTGAATAAATCTTTTTGTTAAAGTGCTACATTTCTGCTGCTTTGTTTTGTTGGAGTACAGACCAACACAACTACCTCTCTGTTAATGTTCCATAACAAGTTCTGTATACTTGTATACATTATGTTCAGTGAATCTTTTCTGTCACTAAACACAGTCACCAGATGCTGAACCTTAGGTTTGAAACAAGTGTATTGGAATCACTATTAGTTGCCACTGGAGCTTCAGACAAGTGCAAGATCATTACTTGGCAAGAAAATCATGTAAATAATCAGCGGGGTCTCAGAAGGTTGCTCTCCTTCAAGTATTGCCTGAATGCCTTTTTTTCCCTTTCTTCTTGATTGATCCTGACCTACGTAGTCCAACTTGGTGTATAAATTCTTGCAAAATTTCCTACCTTTGCTCTAGCCATTTGATTTCACTTTGTACTCTCTTGATGTGTAAAATTCCTTGGAATCTGGAAGGATTTCCAGTTTGTACATGAAAATTATTAAAAGCACACACTGAAAGGCCATGTCTACATAGTCCCCTCCCTTCCAGAAGGGGCATGCTAATGAACAAAGGGGAATACTCAAATGGGGTGCAGATTTAGGCATCTTGCACCTCATTTGCATAGTTTCACTGCAAGGTTTCACTTCCAAAAGCTACAGAGCCATAGAGATAGGGCCCTTCTGGAAGGAACCCCCGCCCCGGCTTCCAAATGCCCCCTTATTCCTCAAAGTTTCAAGAATAAGGGAGTTTTTAAAAGGAGGGGCTCCTTCCAGAAAGGTCCCATCTACACAGCTCTGTATCTTCCGGAAGGGGCTCTTTTGGAAGTGAAATCTCCTGGGACTATGCAAATGAGACACAAGATATTTAAATCTGCATCTCATTTTGAATATTCCTCTCTGCTCGTTACCATGGCCCTTCCAGAAAGGAGGGGACTGTGGAAACAAGAGAGTTAATCAACACAATGGCAGTCCACCGTTTCCTGCATTTTTAGGGCCAGATTTTCAGATGTGCCTAAATGATTTACGAGTACAATGTCTCAAGGAATGGCAGTGAGACTTGGGCTTATTAATCATTGTACCCATTTCTAAAAGTTCTGGCCCCAGTTTATAATTGCTAAGATGTGTGAGGAACCAACCAGCTAATGGATAATCTGTGGAAGTTGCCAGTATTTATAGAAGATGGTTTGCAGCATTATTGTAATTATGTTGGTCCATGGATGAGAGAAAGAAGGGGGAGGTTATATGTTGGATCAGCTTCTTTTGGCAAAAGATACAAACGTACAAAGAGGTTTTCTCCAGGTTCCCTGAAGCAGTAGACCTCAAACTTATCTCTTTCAAAAGCAGAAGTTGATTCAGTTGAAGTTATTGCTTCATCCACCTTGACTCTCTTTCATAAGAGACGATGAGCTACATATTCGACGTGAATCTATGATGGTTACTTTACCCATGAGTGGTGAACCTGCATCTGAATAACAAAGGTTTTCCCAAACTCATGCCATCTAACTCTATGTATGATGCCTGCCACACATTCCGCATCTGACACATTTTTATTTTTAAGTATCTTGAACATATGAGAACTTGTTAAAATTGACACTCTTTTTCTTATCCCTCCACACGGAAACTAGGGTGTGTTGATTGCCATGAACCTGATTTTATGGATTATAGAAGAAGAGTAAAAAATAGATGCTGAGATTTTCCTTCTGATACAGAATAATGTAGTGGTATTATAGTCCAATATCTTAAAACGTACTTGGACTAGAAACTAGAGCCCCATTTTACTGAAGAAAGGTGTGTGAGTTTTTTGTTTTTTTTTTGTTGGTGTGGAAGTAATATTAAACTCTTATTTCTATCTCTGATGGACTATCACTGATTCAGATCTGAATATCTTCCACTGACCAACATATGGCTGGATGGGGCATCTTCCACTTTGGTGGGAAAAGATGGAATCATTTTTGTTGCTGAATGATATTTATTTTTAATTGGCAGCCCTTTGAAGCTGCTTATAAGTTTGAAATGTAAGACGTGAGCCTGATGGAGATGGCTTACTGGGCAGAGTGCGGTGATATAATATTGCTCATCACATGACCCTCCACACCGCATATGAGATGTACACGATGGTATGACTATTTGCATATGTATATGTTTCAAAAGTGAATAATGATATCTGGAATTCCAATGAATAATATACTTTAAGCCCTTTCAGCCTAAAGTGATTTACAAACAATAAGCAGGCCAGCTATCTGGAGCTGTGCTGGGGATGTTGGCATACAGATAAGTGGAGCAGAAGGAAATGTCTGGCCTAAGCATATTGGGCCAAAGCTCCACTTATTTGAAAAGAAATACAGTAAAAGTATAATCAACAGAATTGATATGTTACCTTTTTATTTCAAGGCCATATCATAAAGACTAGTCTGATAAGGCATGTTCCCGCAATAGTTTTGGAGGTCTTATTGAGTTAAGTTTAAGTGTCTTTAGAGTCCATTGCATTAAATATAATGGATCATATTGACCCATGTACCAGACAAGAATGAACTTTTGGAATGATGTGCGACATGAATTTCCTGGGAAACAGCTAGCTGGTCAGAGCAGGTGTCTGTGAAGGCAAATTCCTTCTTCTGCCTCTGGCTATGTAAAAAAAAGAAAAATAGCTCACTGAACTTACCTTCTGAGGAGAGGGTGACAGTTGATTACCTCATCCCAGAGTCCTAATATCAGAGGCCAAAACGGTGTAAATGAGGCATTCTGGATCACAGGTGTGCTGGACTGATCACTTGTCAGAGACCTCCTTGAACTTGGGATGATCTCCACTAAGCTTATTAACATGTGTGAGGGTTCTTTTAGTGTTTCATGTTTGCTCTGTAATGTTTATTAATTGAAAATAAATGTGCTTGCTTAGAAAGAACTATATGATAACTTCTGACTCAGCCATTCTGCTGTTTTGTGTCCTTTTAGGAGAAAGCAAAGGAGGTCTGCCAGGAAGTTTGACTTGCTAAGCATACAGCATTGGCAGGAAACTGCATAGCCTGGAAATGCCCTAAGCAGGAGCAAACAAGACCCAGGTCTCTTCTGGAGAGAGGTGGTGCTGGGGAGCCAGGAGGCTAAAATGGATGCCCTCCCTGTATCATAAAGGGGGAATATTGATGTAGTTGCTCCAACTGAGGCAGACGGGACCTGTTATTTCAAGGTCACCTCTGAAAGATGTGCTGACAGTAAACTGCATGTTGTTCAATTTTACATGTTGGAGGGATTTAGAAGGGAGCTGCCCGAGCTAGAATTCAAACCTTGCTTGCCAGCGTGTCTTGGTATTTCCCTGTGCTGCAAGTGTTGGAAAGTATCTAGGTTGCCTATACAGAAAAGAATGTAAAGAAATAGTAAAGTATGGGAGTCAGACTGGGACTTTGGAACCCTGGATTTCTAGTCCTCACTCTCTGTGTGGCTTTGGGTGAGTCACTTATTCACTTAATGGCTCAGTTGCCTCCTCTTAGAAATGAGGATGAAGTATTTACCACAAAGGGCTGTGGTGAGGGTTAATTAGCTAATGCACTCTGAAGACAAAAAGCGCTTTATAAATGTTTTGTAGGAGTAGTAGTGGAGTTGGGAGAAAATAGCACAGATTTTTGAGCACCCAGCATCTGAATTCTGGGATAACATGGGTGAAAAATGGTGCATCTCCATACGTCCTTCACAATTATAGCACACCATTAAGGGAACTATTGCAAAATATGTGCAGTAGCATTGTGGCAATTTTTTAAACCTCTACTTAAAAACCATTTGTAAAATGTTTTTCTGTAAAGTATTCAGGAATTTGAATGCTCCATAAACTCTAATTATGAGTTTAGACTTCATGTGAAATCATCAAAATGTCCTCAGTTAATTCAACTGATATTTCAAAACCTGTAACCCTCTCCACCCCCTACCAAATGTGGAGATAGTAGTAGTAGTAGTAGTAGTAGTAGTAGGCATCCTTCAGTCTATGTAGACAATGGATTGTGCCCTTTGTAGTTCCATTTGGAATCATCATTTGCAGCGTTGACTGTGCCTGTGAAGGCCCACACAAGAGTGACAGTCCTTGCTGCATCTGTTGCATGTGTAATAGGTGTCTGGCAGGTCCTTACTGTGCTTTCTGTGGGCTCGCTTCTCCTCTGCTAGCTGTCTGATCCTCATCTCACCCTTCTGAAGGCCCCTGCGTAGTTCCTGCCTCCATCTGCTGCGATCGTCTGCCAGCTCCTCCCAACTGTCCAGCTCGATATCAGCCTACCTGAGGTCCTTCTTGCAAACATCTTTGTAGCACAACTGGGGGCATCCGGGAGGTCTTTTGCCAGAGGCTACCTCGCCATACAGGATGTCTTCTGCTATTCTTCCATCATTCATCCTGTGGACGTGGCCAAGCCAGAGGAGCCGCCGCTGCCTGAGGAGGGTGTGCATGGTTGGGATTCCAGCTTGCTCAAGGACAGCGGTGTTGGACATTCTGTCCTTCCACGATATTCCAAGGATGCACCTGAGGCAGCGCAAGTGGAAGACGTTCAGCCTCTTTTCCTGGCGGGCAAACAGGGTCCAAGACTTACTGCTGTAAAGGAGGGTGCTGAGGATGCAGGTTCTGTAGACTTGCATTTTGGTGTGGGTGTACAACTTGATGTTATTCCACACTCTCTTGCTGAGTCTGGACAGAGTTGTGGCTGCTTTTCCGATCCTCCTATTTAGCTCAGTCTCCAATGACAGGGTGTCAGTGATGGTGGACCCGAGGTAAACGAACTCGTGGACGACCTCTAACGTATAATTGTCAATGCTGATCGATGGAGGTTCAGCAACATCCTGACCAATCTACAGTTTGTCTTCTTTAGCCTGATGGAAAGCCCAAAGTCCTTGCATGCTTTGGAGAACTGATCTAGCATTTTCTGAAGCTGGTCTTCTGTGTGTAACACTACAGCAGCATCTTCTGCGAACAGCATATCTCTGATGAGGACTTCCCGCACCTTAGATTTAGCTTTCAGCCTTGCAAGACCAAACAGTTTCCCATCAGATCTTGTGTGCAAAAAGATGCCCTCTGTTGAAGATCCAAAAGCGTGCTTCAGGAGGAGTGTAAAGAAGACCCTGAACAATGTCAGAGCAAGGATGCATCCTTGTTTGATGCCGCTCCTGATGCTGAAAACATCCGATAATGTGCCGTCATATTGGGTCCCTGCCAAAGCTACCAACTCTTCTTCTGGCTGAGGCTGCCCATGAAGCTGCTGCAGGATGCGCGTGCAGGGATCGCAGGACTGGGCCTGAAAGTCCAGGCAATCTGAGCTGGGCGCGCCACCACCAGCCTCCGTGGGCACCGCCATCTGCACAGCCATACCACACACCCCCAAACCACATGCCCACCGCCGACGCCCCTCGGTCTTGCCCCCCGGCTCCCACAATCCCCCAAGCCCACCTGCGTCCTGCTGCCTGCGTTACACCCTGGGGGCGGCGGGTCCCTCAGCTCCAGCCAGCAGTTGGGAACGCCACCGCTGTCGCCATCTTTCCGCCCCTTACCCCGGTAGAAGTAACTAGCTCCCTCTAAGCTCCCCCTCTAAACTCCCCTCTCAAAACTCCCTCCTGTTAGCAAGCACCCTGTTTGCAAGCTCCCTGGTCACTTGCCAGCAGGGTTTAAAAAGCTCTGGCCTTCCTGAGAGCCCCTCCCTCTGACTACCACTCAGCCAATCGGAACGCAGAGTTTAGATTTCAAACCTAATCAAGGCTAACAGCTTCCAACTGCCAGCCTGAGCACACGGCCTTTCAAACTGTGAGCTTTTTACAGTATAGACCCTGTTCAGATGTCATCATGTCTAATCCCAGAACTGAAGTATATGAACTTGGAAAGAAGAAACACCTCAATTCTCTCTGGACCTGGGTTGCCTCTTGCTGTCTTGCTGTTCGAATGGACATCCTTTCTCCCTTTATGAATGAAAGCTGAATTCATAACCAGTTCCAGAAAGGAGTCCTTCTGTTGCGGTTCAGTAAAAAGGCGGACGGATTGAGTCGTAAATAATTTATGAAGTTGGTATATCGATTTTTTTCTTTAAGCACTTATAGGAAATTATACATTTGTGGCTTCAAGAAATAATTGGACCAACCTGACCACATAAAAATTGTGCTCCTGTATAATTCTTTTGAAATGGAACATTAATGACCATTGGGTCTTACAGGCTATGTCTAGATTACAGCGATTTGTTGACAGAAGTTTCTTTTGGAAGGGTTCTGACAAAACATCTTCTGACAAAACATCTATCAACAGACTGTGGCCAAATTACTAAGTGGATCATAGCCATAGCCATAGTGGAGTGGGGGTGGGGGTAAATCTCTCTATTTTTGAAGAGAGATAAAAGGGTTGAAAATCTTGGAGATTTTCAATTTCGTAAAGATGACCTTCCACCCTCCCCTATGACAGAGGTTTCAGATGAAATCAATTTGACATCTGTTTGATTACAAGCCAGCCTTTCCATAAAGAAATGGCAGATTCTGGTAACAGTATTAAATATCATAATGGACCCACATCACAGAGCACTTTAGCCAAGTTTTTGTTCATTGTAAATGTCAATATGTCGAAGGTTCTTGCTTCAGTTCAACTCAGCCCCCACATGCAGCAAAATGTCTGTCTCGTTCTGGGTAAAGTTTTTAACTAATGCAAAATAGGAGCCAGATATTCCGCTGGTGCAGATAGACATAGACCCATTGACTTTGAAGTGCAACCTTACACCTATTGAAGGTCTTTTTTAACTTTACATTATGTCAACTGAAGTAAAATGAGCTTGTTCCTGCCCTCATTGAGGACAGTATTAAGTCTCGTAATGGCTGTTGGTGCAGGTTTGGGGAAGGCAACATTGCCTGTTCTTTGGGGTTTCTGCCAAGAGGAATAAGTTTTAAGTGGTCTGTAGGCGTACTGTAGCAAGCTCCCAGAACAGTTCTGCTGTGGCTGGACTGGGTATAGTGTATCCAAGTCTTGACTTGACCCACACGTTTTTGTCTCCAGACCATTGATAATAGCTGAGCCATAGTGACCTTTTCCTTTGGACATTATATTCAAAATACATAGTCCTTATTGAGAATTAATGCTTTAAATGTAGAATGCATATATATGCTACACTTCAAAACACATTTTAATACCACCCAGCACCTATTTTATGATCATCAATAACAATTTTATTAAACACAAATTTAAGGCTCTGTTTTCTGTTTGATGCGCATTTATGCTAATACTTTAAATTAGCATTTTTATGAGTGAGATGTCAATGACAAACATATTAATATATCCCTGGGCAGTGTTCAATCTGATGGCATGAGTTCTTGTACTATTTTATATGGGGAGCTAATATATTTTACCACTTACCAAATCTGAAATGATAAAAAGTTTAGGAACAAACAGGTCACAGGAACTGACTTGCTCAGCAGAGTGGTAATGGCAAATAGAACCTTTGACCTTTAAGTTGCTTATTCAAAGCCAGTCCAAGTGCATGGGGAGGACTGACTGTAATGACAGCTGATGCCCAACAGGTGGCGTATGGAAAAGAAACGTGATATCAGTCTAGTTCCCAGAGGAAAAGTAGTAGGCATCCTTCGATCCCGAGGGATCATGGGTTTGTGCCCCAGTTGGACTGATTTGAGCAGCGTCTTCTGTGGATGTGCAATCCAATCCGGGAGTGGCAGTCCTTTCCACACTGTGAGCAGCAGTAGGCAGATGTCGCTTTGGTATCACGGGCACAGATCTTCCTGAGGGCTCTCCTGTCTTCTGCTTCCTTCACCAAGGTAGTTTCATACACAACAAGAGCTTCCTTCACTCCCTGTTTCCAGGCATGCCTGTCTGAGGCAAGCGAATGCCAGGTGTTCACGCTGATAGAGAGAGCACTGAGGTCATGCTTGCACGTGTCTTGTAGTGCAATTTAGGTCGCCCTTTCAGCCTCTTTCCAGACACCAGTTCACCGAAGAGGAGGTCCTTCGGTATTTGGCCATCCATGGCACAGAGTGGATTGTCTACTGGAGTGTGGGTGAAATGTGCTAGCCAATGTCCTTTCAATTCCCAGGAATTTGTCTGGCATCTTTCACAGCATTTTCCTCTGACAACCTGGACATCATCTTAGAGGAGCAGATGCTGCTAGAGTGATCTGCTTGATGATCCCGTCTGGTTCCCTTTTTTGATTGACTGGCTGATTCTGGCAAACCAGGTGCCATCTCTTGCCAAGGCTTATGGCCACAGTGATGTACTGACAAATTCACTGCTGAAACCTAGTCAGTTTTCCCAATGGGTTAGTTGATTAAGTAGGGTATGGAATGTAGGGTTACCATGTAAAAAAAGACGACACCCTTGTGAAGGATTGTATCCATATCTACCAACTCATGTGTTAATGTGTTAGTGTGTATGTATAGTACATTAATACAACTCCTTCACAGGGAATCCTTTTTTGAAAAGGTCTAATATGGTAACCCTAGAGAATGTACTGAGCATTTAGACAATCAAATGCTTGTAAGCTGCTGCACACATTAATCTCATGTACAGTATCTTTATCACATACTATAAGGTAATATTTAAGTTTTGCTTTGTAACTGTAATATATGTTTGCCCCAAAACTGTTGCCCTGTCAGAACGGATTGTCTTCTGTTAATTAAGAAGACTACCGCAACTAAATGGAGCATTTTTGGACATCACACCTGAAAATCCAGTAAGTCAATCCTTACTCTAGTATTGTCTAAAAGCATTGTTTCTTGGAGTAAGATCTAAGGTACAAACTGAGAAGGGGTAAGTGACTGGTCTTGGGACTGAAACAAACAATCTTTTGCAATCTTTGGAGTGTAGCAATCATCAATAAGTCCAGCTTGCCTCAGTGGCAACAGATTGGGTATTCCAATGTTGGTGAAATTGAATTTGAATAGTCTGATCTGAAGTTTGCACTGGCAGTTGTGAACCCCTCCAGACAGCATGACTATGACCTTTCCCCCATTCCTATCCCTGTGCTTTTTCCTTTAAACCCAAATGTAGAAGAGCCTTTGTTTTGGTGACTCTTCCCCTCCCTGGAGGGCGAGACCATTGTTGGTTTGGTGTGAAAGTCTCTTAAATGCTCTGTCTCCTTCCTAGTGACCAAATAGTCATCTGTTACAAGCTCCAAGCTCCTTGGAAATTGATATGAAACTCAGACATACATTGGTGTACTGGCAATGCAGTTGGATGCTAACATGCTTCCTGACTTATTGAAAAACAAAAGTTATTAGGTCTCAGTTGGGCCACATTTCCCACAGTGCACCGTGATTAGGTACTGCCATGGTGAATTGCTTCCTCTCTCAAAGAGGGAAGATTGTGGTGTACCTAAGTAGATGATGTTCAATCGGGGATCCTGATTCACAGAGGAGAATTTGAGTTTGAGGCACCCAAAGTGTTCCCCTTAGGCAAAGCAGCAGCTATCCCAAAGCAAGCTTTTCAGTTTTTGGTCACAATATTTTTGGTTTTGAATATTTACCAAAAGTCAAAGCTTACCCCAGTGTGATATTTTTGTTTGGAATGGATCCAGAAAATATCGTGCCATGAATAAATTCAGATCATAATGCACACATTGTCTTTGATATTTCCAAACCGGGGAGTGCTACAGTGCAAAGTGAATGTAGTGAGAACTGTGTTGCTTTGAGCAATCAACAATCTTTATGGATATAGTGTGTGAACCACAAATAGGGCTAAGCTCTGTGGAATAATTTGCTTATGGCAAGTAAATGCTGCATGGACACTACTGTCTGGTTTGTATGTGGAGTGAAATAAAATAAATGCAATCAAGTACATTATTCTGCCATGAAGTTCTAGGGGTTCCATGCCGTCCTGGATAATGGAGGAGGATTGGCAAGAATAGGATGGATGCAGAAGGCCACCAATGAAGAATTATACAGGAAGATACAGACAAAAGAGAACCTACTGCAGAAAGTTATACAATGCAAGCTACAGCTATTTGGGCATATCTGTGGAAAGAATGATGAACGAAAAGTCAAGACCCTGGTATTCGGTATAATGGTCAGTTCGAATAGGAGAGGCAGGCCTCGTAGAGTGGGTAGATTGATGCGGAGCTAATCTGCAGAAACAAAGCCACTCCACACTGGACAGGGAAAGATGGCAGGAAACAGAGAGCCATGCTGAGCCCATAGGTATTGCTGCTGATGATAAAAAGGGTACATAATTGTGTTATGATTGTGGGAAGAACGCACTTGGGAATATGGACAGGTTGAAGGATTATGGAAGAGCCTTAACTATGTAAAAGGGGTGTCTAATTATTGGGGACCTCCTAAATCTGACGCTGGCTGGCCATGACCCCAATTCTAAAAAAACACTTAGAAAGTAATGTCCACACTATTCAGCAGATTCTTAAGTCTCCTCAAAATTAATAAGGTTTTAGCCAATACAAATGGCAAAGTCTGCAATGCTTCAGTTATGCCCCAATGGGTGTGTATCTGCCATGCTAGTTTTCTTTTGGGGGACGTTAAAGTAACATCTTCTCTATTGGAGAGAAAATAATGTTCATGGCTCAATTAGAAAATTGTTCTTTTGGAGCTAGCATTGTTCTATGGGAGTGTTATGTTATCAGTCACTGTCTGATTGCAGACAAAACAATCTGTTACTCAGATACCGGTATGTATAGATTCTGATGGTGACTCAGGACTGAAGAGGCAGAGTGTGCGGGAGGAGGTTAGGAAGGGAGTAGGCAAGTGGGGGCTTAAGCTCTCAAGAGTGTGAGAGAAGTATTATGATCAACATTTAGCAAGAGGGAAGACTAGTGACAAAGGGCATATGCTGATCGTATCTTAGCACACATAATTGGACCAGATTTGATTACAAATAAAAGCAATGATGGACAGCTGTGAATTACAAGGTTATATAATGCTGCTGAGCAGCTTCTGGTAACATCTTGCACAGCAAAGCAATAAAGAGGATTAATGGGGCTGCTTTTTCAATCTCTCTGCAGAACAACTCACTGAAAAATGTCTGGCCATTGCTTACTAAAATACAGATTGTGGATCTGTATGCCAGATATGCATGGCTGAATTGCTGCTCTGCTAACACCTTCCACTTATGTTCTGCCTAGCACTTCAGAATGTGTCCAGAGCGAGAGGCCAACAGCCACCACGGGCCTGGGAGCAAAGAGGGAGGTGGGCTTGGCCCTGCCCCTTTCATGGGCACAGGTCCAAGGACAGCTACTGACAATTCAAAGGGCACTGGAGCTCCAGCTGCTGCTGAAGTAGCAGTGGCAGCAACAGCCAGAGCTCTGCCCCTCCCCCCTTGAAAGGCTAAGCCTGGCGTAAGTGTCCGCTTTGCCCTCCCCAGAACCCCATTGGAGGGAATACATGCACGTGCCTACAGAGTCTTCACAGCTCATTCTGGAAGATTGTCCATTCGACCTATTGCTCACTATTTATTTCAGCCTCTAGCTGTGCTGATGTAGGTTAATGAATTGGCGCTTTGTCCAGCAACAGGCGACATTTTCCAGGTGATATATTTGGGTATCAAATGCTCACTGAGTGTTGCACTTACTAGCTGACTGCTGCTTCAGAAAGAGGTGGGGATGAGACGAAATGGTTGCTTTGACTTCACTCTTGCCTGTTTCCTGCTCAATGCTGAAGGCCACAGGGAGGCTGCGGGGGAGGCGGGGGGGGAGCACCAGCACTGCCTGCACCCAGGAGCATGTGTCAAACAGGATAACTCTCCCCTGCCACGAAAAAAAAAAAAGCCAGACTTGCCTTGTAAAGGAAGAAACTAGAGCCAGGGAACCTGGAAAGAAGCCTGCAGATAAGCCGCAGGCTTGCAACAAGAGGAAGACAATGAAGTGACTAAGATGGAGGATCAATTGGGAAAGGCAAGGCAGAAGATTAATTGTCTAGGGATAGCTGAGGGAAGTGGTAGGCTAATTAGATGTGGTGAATCCTTGGGTCAAGGCTAAACTAACTAGGAACTGAGGAGTGACTTGTGGGTTAGAGAACAAGATGATTGGTTGAGGTTGCCAAAGGGCAGCGAAGGGATTGTGTGATGAATTAGCTGGTTTTGCAAAGAATGCCTCCTTCCTACCCTAGCCAGAGATTGCACTAAATGTCATTGTAAGAATGGATTTGACTGGGACTCATGGCAGCCAGGTTCAGAATCAGTTTGAGAGAGAGCCTGGCAGGACTGAAGATTGATAGGGTGGATTGGTGGCCAGAAGAGCAGCTGAGGGGCCCAGGGAGGAGGGGGTGGGGGAAGGCTGAAGAGGATGACTGATGGTAGTAAGATGGATTGATGGTCTGAGTGGGGCAGAAAAAGGCAGGAGCAGAGCAGAAGTGTGGCAAACTATGGAACTGATAAGAGCTTTAGAAAGGATTAAAAATCATCCTGAATGTTGGGGAGCAGGAGAAAATTCATTGGGGTATCTGGATTCAGAGGCTGGATTGGGATAGAAATAATATACAAGCAGAGCACTGCTGGGTGCATTGAATTACTCAATTGCTTTGTGTATGTTTTGGGTGGAAGTAATTTGAGGTAGTATCACAAGCTGGGTACAATGTTTCCATCTCTATCTCTGAACTGCTACCGGCCCCCTCTCCAGTAGAAGGAAACTTCGGTGGATGTTTGTTTATTGAAAATAACTAGTTTCACTAATGAAGCAGTGACATGCAAGGCCATCGGTAGCAGGGGACAGTGTCTTGAATTAATATTTGCTTTATCAATTTGCAGTACTTATACCTCTTGGTGAACTTGGCTTCGAGCTATAGCATTTGATTTTATTTTCAATCATTATAAAGTGAAAGATGAAAGCAGGTGGGTTTCATTTCTAAGTCAGCTGGTGTTTTGACATTCCCCTCTTCCCTACAGCACTGGTGAGGTACAAACAGTGTACATGGGAAGAGTCATTCTGATGTCACAAAGTGGTTTCAAATGATTGGTATGAATATTCATCCCATCTCGTGTATGAGCTGCTGTCGTGATTCCATCAAGTATCAAGGGATGGCAACACGGTGTTATTTTGATGACCTTCCGTCTTGTCACTCCTCCCAACAATTTCCATCAATCCCCTTGGACCCAATCCTGGTGGCGTAGATTGTACTGTAGCTGATTATATTAATTTTAAACAAAACGGAAGGGAATAAAACTTAGTGACATATGAAAAAAAAGCTGGGCATAATGTTTTGTTTCCTTCATTAAAAGTCACAAAACTATTGCAATTGTTGCTGTAAACAACAAAATTGTATAACAACATCAGGGTCCATATTTCCATTTGTCTGAGTCACTTGCATTCAGCTTTGCTTTGTAGCAACCTGAATCATTGGGAAGTATTTTGTTAACTTTAATTGGAGCACGCTTTTATCAGCTTGCGAGGGTGAACATTGTCCCCAGTGGAGCAGTCCCAGAATCCTTTCTTCAGTAACCTCAAGGAGAATGAAAGAACAGTTTTTACCAAAGCAAAACAGATCAACCCCTAGCAGTGGAGTTTGGGCTGTTTGTTCCTAACCAGGAGGATCACTATAGAAGCGCTATAAATAACTATAAAGACTATTCCTTTATTTCGGCTGTTGGATACCGACTGACCCTATAGTTCTCACTCCAGCACAATCTGGCTGCATCTACACTAGTAAGCAAGTTCGAAATTGAGGTCGAAAGACAGCCTTCATTGGAAAGTACCTGCAGAGCGTCTACACCCCTTCCTGAGATATTTCAAAATTAACAACGAAAGAATGGGACTGTTCCATTGAAGTCAGTCCTCTGTTCCCACAGTGGGAACCCTTCTGAAAAGCCTTTTTAGAAAGACAGCAAGTGTAGACACTCCACGGACAGCCCTTTCTAAACGAATCCTCCAGGGCACCGATCAGCTGGCAGGGGGCAGCGTCACTCACAGCACAAGTGGCACTCCATGGCTCTGGCATCTGGCCTCGTTTAAAGATGCAGGTTCCCACAAACCCCCAGCTAGGAAGCTGAGAGTGTGCAGGCAGCAGAGAGCCAAGGCTGCTGCACAGCTTGCTGTCTGTGATGATGCCCCAGCCAGCCCGTCGCCCTCCCTGGCTCTGTGGCTAGCCAGTCAGACCCCCTCCCACTCCAGGGGCACCCACCGAGGAGACTGGGGAGGCCTCCCAGGAAGGGAGCCAGGCCCTGAAGTGCCAGGCTCCCTCTTGGACAGAGGCCAAGCTGTGGGACCTCCTCTTCCTCTGGGAGGATGAGGAGGTCCTGCACCAGACAGGAGTCCAGTGCTACAATGCCGTGGCTTTTGAGCAGCTCTCCAAGGGCCTCACTGGCTGGGGCCACCCCACCTGCACCCTGGACTAGGTGAAGTCCTAGGTCAAGGAGCTCCAGCAGGGCAATTGCAAGGCCTGGGACACGGCCAGGCAGTTGGGGGCAATGTCCGCCAGCGGCTCCTACTTCAACTGGACTGCCTCCTTGGGCCCAAGGAGGCAGCACACCTAGCTATGGTCCTTGACAAGTGGGAGCTGGAGACTGAGCTGGAGATGGTGACAGAGGGTGAGCACCGCCCGGGACCAGCGGCTGGCACCAGGTGCTCACAGACAATTTGCCCAACTGAGACCATTAGCAATAACGAGGGCTCAAGCGATGGGGTCCCTTGTCATCGACATCATGTCTGGGCTATCCAGCCGGGTCCCATCAACCCATGCCTCACCGGAGTTCCTGGAGGGACTCCCAGGTAGTTGACACGCATGCCCCAGGGCCCAGGGAGGGAATGTAGTCAGTCCTGCCCAGGGTGGCCACAGGCCGACCATATGGCCAGAGGCCTCAGGCATGTGAAACCTGGATGACCACACTCCTCGGGCCTCAGCACGCAGCACTCAGCACCATGAGCCAGGACAGCACCATGGGCTGCACAGCTGTGGAGGGACCTGTGGGCAGGGGGTGCTGTGCCCGGGCTCATGCCTCCCATGTGGGCAACCCTGGGATGCAGATGTTGCAGGGCCCCTGGGAAGGGGATGGTTGGGGACATAGAGGCCAGCACACAGGACTAATGGCCCGTTGCCTCTCCTCTCCTGTGTCCTCAGGTCCAGCAGCTGGATGAGCCCCATCCATGAGCCAGGGAGTCTGACCACTGAAGGCAAAGGGGAACGGCCTGCCCCTGACTGGGGACAGCGTGGGGCCACTGCTGGACCACCCACCAGTGCCACCAGGCCAGGGAGGAGGAGGTGGGGAACTCACCCACACTGTGGCCCTGCAGGACCTCATGGGCGTGCTGCTGGAGTGGCTCTCCATTGAGTGGCAGGCCTGGGACCAGGTGGTGGCAAACCTGGATGCCCTGACCACAGGCAGTGACTGGCCCCTAACTCCTCATGCCCCCAGCCCTGGCCCAAGCCTGCCGGGGCCTGCAGACACGGGGGGGCGGGAATGGGTGAGCTTGGGTCATGGGGATCCCCTCCCTCAATCCCAGTTGAGGAGTAAGACCACCTGCCCCATCCCTTGGCCCTCCCAGACCATTGCAGTCCAGCCTCCCCGGGCTGCACCACCCCTGTACATAGTTTCCCCCAGCTTTCAGTTCCCCCAACCAACCTGCACATAGTTCCCACTAGTAGGCAGAGGCACAGACTGTCGTTAAGTGCTCAGTAAACTGTTTGCTGTTTTGTTTTACCCTGTGTCTTCTGTGCATGTGTGGGAGCGGTGGTGGGGTGTGTGTGCTTGGGGATGGTGGTGGGGGTGTGTGCAGGTGGGGTGAGGTTACTGTGGCCCTTTCAGTGAAGGTCTGGCACAGGGCCTCTCATACCTGCACTCTCGTCCTGCTGGGTCTGGCGGCACAGTGCAGCAGGAGGCTGCTTGTACACACACCCTGCCTCAGTGGCCCACCCCTGCATGAAGGGCTCCTGCTTAGTCTCCACCAAATTGATCAGGGCTTGCTGCACCCTGCACACTTCTGGGACACTGGGGAGGCCCACCTTCAGGCTGGTGAGGAGGCATCGGAAGCAATCCTTCAAGTGGCCGAATGTCCACTCAACGGTATTGTGGGCCCTGCTGAGCCACTCATTAAAAGTGTCCTGGGTCTGCTGCATGTGTCCCAAATATGGCCTCATAAGCCAGGCCTTCAGGGGGTGGGCCACATCCACCACAATGCAGGGTGGCATCGTGCTGTCCCCAGTGGGGAGCTCCCACCAGGGGATGAAGGGTCCCCTTGGCCATCCGGCAGCCCAGTCCCGAGTTCCTGAACACCCTGGCATTGTGGATGCAGATGTCCTGGAGCCATCCCTTTGCATCCATAAGTGCCTGCAGGACCCTGGAGTGGTAGTGCTTTTGATTCACATAGGCTGTGCTCCGAGGCCCGGATGGCGATGTTTGTGCCATCAAGTGTCCCAAAGTGGTTGGGGAAACCCAAGTCCTTCAAGCCCCAGATGGCATCATCCAGGTCCCCGATGTGGCTCAACTGCCACAGGGGGAGCTTTTTGATGGTCCGGATGACCTGCAAGGCATGGGGGGAGAATGCACTCATGAGTGTGGGGTGGGGAGCAGTATGCCTGCCTGTCCCCGTCCCATCCCATACAGAACATGCCTCCCTGGGACGCTGTCCCCCGGGTCCCTTCCATGCCTGCCCATCCCTGTCCCCATCCCCTCCCCTGTCCTTGCTGGGGGCTGCGCCAACCAGGTCCTGATGGTGCCCCTGGCTGGAGATCCCCTGCCCTCCGTTTGTGACCCAGGCATGGCTTACCTCATTGAAGATGGCCCCAATGGTGACCCTGCCCACCCCAAACTGGTGTCTGACAGATCGACGACTGTGCGGGGTGGCCAGTTTCCACAGGGTAATGGCCACCTGTTTCTGAAGCAGGATCGCTGGCCTCATCTGGGTGTTGTGGTGCTGGAGGGATGGGGCAAGCAAGGGGCAGAGCTCCAGAAATGTCCCCTTCATCATCTAGAAGTTCTGTAGCCACCGGCTGTTGCCCCAGTCCTCCAGCGCCAGCCGGTCCCACCAGTTGCTGCTTGTAGGAAACAAGCAGCTGATGGCTCAGGGGACCAGGTGGTGGCATTGCACTCTCAGAAAGGCCTCCAGGAGGGTGGCCACACTGGTGCGGGATCTGTGGAGCACTGCAGCCAGTGTGCTGGCCACAGCCTCGATGGAGGGGCGGGGGGAGCTGAGTGAGGTCCGTAGGGGTCTGGGATGCCTCCTTTACTTGCTCTCTCTCTGCCTGCCTGGGGACAGCGAGCTGGTCCTCAGTGTGGGCAGGCCGAGGCTCTGGGGATGGAGCCCTTTAAAGGGGAGGCTGGCGACAGCCCCAGAAGGGCTTGGCCACCATGTGATCCTGCCTGCAAAATTTCCTGGCCCTGTAGTTTTGAAAGGGACGTGTGGACGCGCTCTTTCGAAAGTATGGTGGGGCCTTTTGAAAGGGTGGGTTGGACCTTTGTTCCCCATTTGCCGGTGTGGATGATCCTTTTCAAATGGTGTCTTTTGACTTTTTGAAAGACGTCCTTTTGGAAGGGAGCTGTAGTGTGGACGCAGCCTCTGTGTGTTGTCATCCTTTTGAGTGTCTCTCAACCTCGATCTTGATTAACCAGTCAGATAGTAGAGCTGCAACAAGTGAATGTAACAAACAAATATAACAGTCTTAAAGCGGCAAGCCAGAAGTAGTAGATAGAACATTCATTTTTCAAAGTCAAAACTGCATTGAAAGTGAACTACTTTTTTCTACTGGCTTTCTGGCATGCCTTCAGTCACAAATACTTATGATAACAAGATGCTGCATGAAATATTGCGTTTTTCATCTGACACGGTCTGGTGTTTTAGGAAGTAGGGAAATTTTTGGAAAAGGAGGAGCTTGTACAGGAAGGACTGGATTCCACCTAAACCCAAAGGGTTTACAGATTGCTGGCATGCAAAATTTAAAGGCTGAAGAGGAGATTTTAAACTAAAGGCTGGAGAAAAGCTGACTGGTGTGGAGGAGTACACAGTTCAGACAGGCACATCCCTTAAGGGGATCCTCTGTATCCTTGTATAAAGAGGATGACTGGACAACAAAACAGCTGATGAAATTCAATGTTAGTAAATGCAAAGTGATGTATATGGGGAAATATACATATAACATGATGGAGTCAAAATTAGCCATTACCACTTAAGAAACAGACCTTGGAGTCATCCTGGATAGCTCTCTGAAAACATGTGCTCAGTATGCAGTAGCAGTCAAAGTTAATAGCATGTTAGAAACCAATAAGGAAAGAATTTTAAAAAACAGTGAAAATATTATAATGCCGCTGTATAAATCTGTGTTACATCCCCATTTTGAATATTGTGTGCAGAGCTGATCACTATTTAAAAAAGATATGCTAGAATTAGAAGCAAAACATACAAACTAAAGGAATAAAAAATGATTAGGGGGATGGAGCAGTTTCAGTATGAGCAGAGATTAAAAAGACTGGTATGGTTCAGTTTAAAAAAAAGACAACTGTAGGGGAGGTATAAAAGAGGTCTAAAAATTAATGAATTGTGTGGAGAAAATGGAAAATGAAAACCACAAACCAGTGGTAACCCAATAAAGTTCATGGGTAGCAGATTCAAAACAGAAGATAAAAGCATTTCTTCACACAGGCTACATCGTTCAAAAGAAGAAAAGCAGTGTAGGTACGGCTCTTCTGAAAGTAATCCCCATTTTTTAAATAATCTTTTCTTAAGGAAGAAGGGTTCTTTCAAAGATGGGGATTACTTTCAAAAGAGCCGCATCTATGCTTTTCTTCTTCTTTCAAAAGTAGCTCTTTTGAAAGAATATGCAAATGAGGTGTGAGTTATGTAACTGTCTCATTTGCATTTTTGATTTCCTTCATTTGCATTCCTCTTTCGAAAGAGGAATGCTAGTGTAGACGTGTCTACACATTGTGGCTAAGTTGTGATTTGCTAAATAAGATTATCCTGTTTGTATGCATGTATGTTTCTGTTAGGGCCCTACTGAACTCATGGCTCTGAAAAGCATGTCATAGACCATGTACTCTGGTCCCCCATTGGACTTTTATGTGTGCGTTTACTCTATATTATACAAATTTTACTGGGAAAGAGCAGGGCTTCTCATACTGGGGATACTGATCCAGAAGGGAGTTGCAGGTAAATCACAAGGTCCTTTTAGATAGGTCAAACTATTGCTATTTTCACTTGAGCTCTGAAGGCAGTGCAGGGTGGCTGTAGAGTGGCAATTGCTGACCAAAGGCTCAGCTTTTCAGGCAGCAGTACAGAAGTAAGGATGGAAATACCATACCATGCCATCCTTATTTCTTCTCTGCCTTCAGAGCTGGAATCCCAGACAGCAGGGGCTTTTCCCCAGCTACCTAGAGCTGAAGGCAGTTAGCTTGTCATGGTGAGTGGGGTTGTGTGTTCCAATGAACCAGAGAATGATGCTGCAGGGATTCTCATAATCCCGGTAGGGTCGCCCCTAGTGGCAAGTTCCAGGGGGAGGGTCCAAAAGAAGAATGGTCCTAGAAGTCCTCAACCGAAGAAGAGGCGGAGGATAGCAAGGGTAATGCTACAACAGCTGAGAAGGCGGATGAAGGCTGCAATGGACAGGATGGATCCCACGCCCTTGGGCCTGAGCCTTCTATCTATCAAGGACCATGTGGAGGCTGCAATGCAACATTCCCCCCACGTTAAAAGTGGTTATGCATGGTATCTTCCTATGTACTACTGCTCTGCAGAAGTGAAGACAGCAGTACTGTGACTCCCTGCCCCTGCCCCCAACTCCTTTTAGGTTCAGGACCCCTACCATTACACAACTCTGAAATTTCAGATTTAAATAGCAGGGAATAATGAAACTTATAATTTTTAAAATTCTATGACTGTGAAATTCACCAAAATGGACTATATACCTGGATTTCAAATGTACTTCCTCCTCTGGTAATACCCACCAGGTAACTTACATACAGTCTGGTCCATGCATTCTGAACAAACAATTCAGATTGTTGGTGCGATAAAGAATACATAACAATGAACTATATAAGAAGCTTCTCCCTGCCTGGTGAATCTTCCTTTGGATGCTTTAGCCAGAGCATGGTTAATGACTACTCCTATGATTGATCAAGTATGATTTGTTCCTGTGACCCTGTGACTTGCTTCTGTGACCTTGGACTCCATCTTGTACATGTAATTTCCCACATACTAAGCCTGAGAGCATGGGACAAGGTATACAAATCCTGGAAGGGTCTCATTTTGTCTCTTTGTTTTTCCAATCTCTGGATTATTAACTAATGCTAAAGGAGGAATCCAACCAATGGATTGAGGACCATCTAATCTTTTCAAAGTTACCAGAGACATTACAAGCTAGGAATTTAACATCACTGCTTCAAACCTGATAGAAGACATTCTTCAACGATGTATTCATGACTCCTTTGGCCTTTTAATCTCTTCTTTCTTCTCTCTTATAAGTAAATCTTTAATATTTAAAGGATTGGCAACAGTATGCTTTTGGGTAAGATCTGAATTGTATATTAAGATGGCTATATGGCTAATCTCAGGATTAGAAGAACCCTTTGTTTGATAAAACTGACTTGAAATAACATTCATTGTATATCATGTGGGTGGTGAGACAAAGGCTGGAGTACCACAGGAGACTGCAGTTTGGACTTCAGTGTTGTGCGGCAGAAGTTTACTTTAGTTTCTGGTTTGGTATATCTTATGGAAGAATAACCACCAGTTTGGAGTGAGTCTGCCTGATTTTCTCAGCAGTTTTTTTCCTGATCCTGACACCCTCAGTTGTAACCAACTGAAACTCAGTGACAGCTTGATTTCACGCACCTGGAATTACCCATTTGAGTACCATGTGCCAGGAGTGGTGTTCAGTTCAACTGGTCAAATTCAACCAAGCAGTCCTACTGAATTGCATAGAATTACATCCATTTACACCAGCACTGACTTGGCTTCAAGGATACTTTGAGGAGCATCGTGCCTTTCACTTCTTGAGCAATGTTATGGCACAGATCTGTTCTCTATAGGCACTTGTATCATCCTCATCACCATTGTATCTGAATGCCTTGCCATATATCAAGTTGTCCTAGCTCTTGGATTTTGATTTAGGCGTCCTAGTTTATGGAGAAAGAGACTGAGGGCTAAAGATTAAATTTGTTGATAGCAAATGACTGTACCTGCCACCAAAGCTGACACATTCCCCCATGTATTCCCCATGAAAAATACTTACATGTGTATAACCTGCAGCACATGACTAGTCCCGTTAATTTCAGTAGTACTGCTTGTATGCTCTTAGATACAACCATACTTAGGTAGGATTACCATATAAAAAGAGGACACCCACGCCTGCAAGGGAGTATATGTGTATCAGTATCTACCAAATCAATGTGTTATATATAGTACATTAATACAATGTGACTTGGTAGATACTGACACATATATATTCTCCCTGGACACTCAGTGGCAGATTTAAGGGTGACAGTTCTGAAACAAAGAAATTTAAAAAATCAACTGGAGAGAGAAGTCTCTGAGCTGCAATTCATTTGCAAATTTGACTCCATTAACCAAGGATTAAACAGAGACTGGGAATGGTTTACAAAACCAGCTTCTCTGCCCTCGGCGTAAATTTCTCCCCCCTAGACTCTGACAAAGGCTCACACCCCACTGTCTGAGCTAACTTGTTTTTTCCTCTTTTGATAAGTATAATTGATACTGGGCCATTTCCACCTTGCTGAATAGACCTTGTCAGCTCTGGCCCTTCCTTTTACTGGGACCCCACTCTTTAAATATCCCTCTGAAACCACCCCACCCCCCGCACTCATGCATCTGATGAAGCAGGTCTTTGCCCATGAAAGCTTATGCTCCAAAATATCTGTTAGTCTATAAAGGTGCCACAGGACTTCGAGGATACAGACTAACATGGCTACCTCTGTGATATTACACACAGTTTTTTCACTTGTGGTTGTAGAAGGAGACCACCTGAGACACAATTCCAATTCCATGTTGTGCTACAGGCTAACACAGCTACCTCTCTGATACTGATACATATGTAATTTCCCTGGACACTCGGTGGCAGATTTAAGGGTGACAGTTCTGAAACAAAGAAATTTCAAAAATCAAAAGGAGAGAGAAATCTCACAGGGGTGTTCTCTTTTTTGAAAGGTCAAATATGGTAATTCTAGCATAGGTGCCTTGTTGAATAGGGATTATAATGGCAAACATTCTGCCTGCAGGCTACATCCTTATAAATATGAAATAACATTGAAATCAAGAGGACAGGCGTGTGTGTAACTGAAAGCAGAATTTGTCCTACTTTTCAAGAATGATTACTAGCTCCACTGCTCAACATGAGAAGAAGTATTTACTAGGAGGCCCACAACTGCATAGTGAGGGTGCAGAGATCCATTGAAACACACTGGAAACCTTGTATGATGGAAACCATTTCAGGCCAGAGGGCATGGCAGCATCCCTTGTTCCAGCACCTATGCTCTTTTTACTAGTGACTGAGGAATACAATGAGCTGCAGGAAGCATCAAACAATCTGTCTAGGTGATGTTTCAAAACCCAAGAAAATGTAAGGCTTGACAAGGGATGAAACACAAGCCTTGATTCTTGATACTGCTGCCTAAAAAGATTAAATAACTTTTAAACTAATATTCCAATAGTTCCTGCTGTAATTATAAAGGAATGCCTCTAGATCTCCTAAAATGAATTTTAAATACACCTTTTCTTTACATTGTGAAAGAAATGGAGTACGGTGTTCATACTGTAATGTGATTTTACAGAGTGATAGAATTCTCATTTCAACCTATTGCACACAATCAAATGGCAGATAAAGATATGTTTTCATCTTGATAGCTGGTGACTTTTGTATCTTTTTTTTTTAAAAAGAGCAAATAAAATAGCAGATTGGGTAGGTGTGTAAGCAGTAAGGATGGCTGTGCATGCACACACACACATACAGAGTCTTAATATCAAGTTTCTTTTCTTGCTGAGTAAAATTTTACAAATGTTCCATTAATCAGAATCTTGACATTACCCTCAAGAAAATATATCGGCAGAGGCATAACCTTTGCAGTATTCCCTCTAAGTGTAAAATGGAATATGTCAGTCTGACCACAGGCTTTTTGTTTTTGAAATGAAGATAGTTATTTATATTGAAAAATATCACTACCGCTTTGCAAATCTATTTTAGGGCCTGCCATCTGAAGCTTTCAGTATGTCACTGACATTGGAGCTAGATTGCATAAAAGGAGAGGGCAACAAGAGCCAAGAAGCCTTTTCTGCCATTGCGATTAGCCATAGTCTTTGTGGTTCCCCCCACTCTGACCCGCAAGGTCAAGGACTTTTCTCTATTGGGCAACAGCTAGATCAGAGGGAAGGGGAGAGGCTGGTCTTAGTCCCACCTCTCCACCTTTGCACCTAGATGGATGCACTGCATTCCATGGCCTTCCCATGGAGGCCAAAAGTATAACTTGGCTTAAATAAAAGTATTAGAAAAGTGTATAGTGGACATGTCCATCAATCACTGAGCCAAGGTGGTCGGGGATGCAACTGCATACTGTGGGTGTGCTTACAGTGCTAACTGTCTGAACCTGGGATTGGATGGCTGGATGGATCATTTGATAATTGCCATGTTCTTTTCCTTCCATATGAAGCGTCAAGCATTGGCCACTGTTGTAAGACAGGGTACTGGGGTAGATGGATGATGGTAGATGGTCTGACCCAGTGTGTGTCCATTTGAATGTTGATTGCAGAAGCGCATCTTCTACTGAAGGCTTGGGAAATCCAGGAATGATTATGCCTCCCTGAGATGCTATGCCCTTGCTCAGAGGGGGCAATTCTGCCCAGCCACCTAAGGTGGTGCCTCTCAGGCACATCTGAGCCTGACAGACTCGCAACTCTCTTGTGATGCAGGTATTCATTTTATAGAAAGGCAGGATAAGGCCAAGTTCAGTCTTGGAATTGACAGTTTCTTGACTAAACATTCTGCTGCCTTTCACGCAAGTTGTTCCATACATTTGAAACCCAAATTTAAACCATTGACCGACGTGCAGATTTGGAATACAGTAGAACACAATTGTCCTGCTCCATCTTTGTGAGGACAGGTTATACCAAGCCCATGAAAATACAATAGGATGTTACATTCTGCAAGTGCACAACCGCAAGGTCAGAAAACCCTGGCTACACAGCTATTTTTAGTTTGAAATAAGGACTTTTGATGGGTGGGGTGTCTGTCCATTATGCAAATGAGGAACTGAATGTTCATAGTGCCTCGTTTGCATTTTCAAAAAGCTGTAATTTGCATGCTTCTTCTGAAAGGGAGGGGTAGTGTAGCCACAGCCAATATGTTCTATATAAGGTCTGGTAATTATTGTTAATTAAAATGTGAACAGGGCCTTAATTGTGTGCTAGAGCTGAGGTGTTAGACTCCTCGCACCTTGGGGTGAGGTGGGCTCTTTTGCACCCATTTCTAATGAAAGCAACAACAACCAAAGCAGTTAATCTCATGTACAGTCAAAATGACTTGAAATCAGTATTTGTTGAAAGGGGAAAAGAAATCTCTGCTAGATGCGGAACATGCTGAGAGTTCCCCATGGTGAGAGAGATTTTTAAATAATAAAATTTGCCTGGATCAGTCCTAATTAGCAAATTGGACATTTTTTTCTGTCACGTGTGTTTCTGTTCTTCTCCGGACTGACTTTTCTCTAACGCGGTGTGTCTGACGCAACTGCACAGCTGCCGTGAGAAGGGCATGTTTTTTTGGGAGCGGGGGAGGTGTGTTTTCTTTAAACAGATAAAGACGTGGGACTGATTGCTGTAGAGACAAGAAAGAAAACTCCTATCTCTTTATTAAAACAGAGGAGGCTTTAGCTTCAAAGGCACTTCTGAAAATGTAGCCTTAAGAAAGGAACTGGTGGCACTGGGACAGGCACTTCAGGGCAACAGGGATAAGAATGAGATGTAGTTGCTTATATCTATCCTCATCCTTTCTTCACCTAGCCAATGGAGCTAAAGTTTAAAGTTTGATTTAATTTTTTTCCCCAATTGGGAAAGAACAACTGTAAAAATGACATACTGAGGTTCTGTACGTCATTCTCTGTGGCTTACAATTCTTTATGGCTTTTTATTACCAACAGCCCTGCGGTTCAGCCTGGTTCCTGAAAAACGGAGGTGTGTTTTCTCTGCCTATTACATCACCAAAACAAATGATTCTCTGATCATCATGTACCACATCTGACAATTTTGCTGATGCTAGATGCGGAATAGAATCCACCTTTTTATTTATTTCATAGCTCTCTTGGCTCTTCAGGTATATTAAAATCTGGTTTTATTGGTGAAGTAGCTCATGTCTTGAGGATGCACAAGGAATAGCTTTGGTGAATGAGAAGGCACCATCTGCCCAGTCAGTAGTTTCTTTCCTGACCTCAGTGCTTTATATTCTTTCTGCCATAACCAAAGGTGAAACTGATTGGAAACTCAGGCCACAGCCTGTCCCCTAGTGATAAGTCAGTGACAAAGATCTTGATGATGATTTATAGCAGAGGAGAAGGCAACAGACTGTCACTGAGACTGTCTCTGCAGTTCTTGTGCTTATTCTGTTGGGCAAAGATAAAACTGGAGACACCAAGAATTCCCCATCTAACTTCAGATGAAATAATTCTTATCATGGGACCTTCTGCAGTATTTATTAATCGATACCTAAAATATAATGTAGGGAGCAATCCTGAATGGACAGGGATGGGATAGATAACTTAATAGAGACTTGCCATTTCTAACTTATGTGAGTTATATATAGTCTTCTGTCATTGAACTACATCAGAATAGCAATAAAATTAGCATCACCTGAGAAATCTGTAATGGACGATGCACATTAAGGAGCCAGATTTGGCAGGAGAGACAGGAAAGAATTGTTATTAATCCTACCAGGTCACAGCTTAGACCAAGTGTGCTCAGGCGTTTGGGAACATTAAGTTCACAATGATTGTTACTTGGTTATTATAATAATCGTTCCATTCATAGATAGGTGAGGCTTATCTTTTTAATATCTGGCTATTGAATCCAAATCTGCCTTTTTCTAAAAGTGTCAGTTATCAGCTGCTGCACACTTTGAGTTAAAAATCCAACAAGAAAAGCACACAGAGGCTTGACATCTCAAAAATAAACACAAAATTAAAAGTAATAATTAGAATGTGTTCAGAAAAAAAGAAGAGTGGAAAAATCTTTGTCCCATGCCAGAAGAATTTGAAATTTCAACATTTTTCCTATCCCACAGTGTGACAAAACGTTGAAATATAATTTTTTCCATGAAAATATCAGCTTGAGTCAATCAAAGTATTTTGTTTCAATAAATTTCAAATGTTCAGTTTCTATGGTGAGAGTTTAAATTTTTGTCCACATTCTAACCTACATCTTGAACAGTCTACTCTTTTTAGACTCAGGCTACACTAGACCTTACAGTCAACTGCAGATACACAATTCTAGCTTCAGCAGTTACATTGATTCTAGCTATGTATCTGCAATTGACTGTAGCGTTTGTCCTCACAGTGTTTCTCCCATCATCCTCCTTTACTTCTTGTGAAAGTAGGAGTTTGAGGGGTTGACTGTGGATTCCAGAGAGAGATTGTGTGTCTTTACGAGATGCTCCAAATCGAACTCTGGGAGATTGACCCTTCAACCTGGTAAGGGTAGACATACCTTGACATAAGTTTGTGAAAGACACTACAGCTCCAGAAGGTGCTAAGCATAAGGGTTGTGAGTCAACAGTACCTCCATATAGCCATCAGAAGCTTTTATCATGTTTCTGCTGAAGGATGCTGTGAAGCTAGTACCTTTGGGATGTACCAGCCAGGAAAGCCTGAGTGGTAGCTCCCCTACAGTTTGGTGATTGGTTTGTGCTGGTATCTAAATCAGGAAGCTGATAGCAGGAGCAGGCTGAGCAATGACACAGACTGCCTCCTTCAGCTTTGGACCTTGGCTGTCTTGATCCTACACACTGGCTTCTGACCAAGCACCTTTCCCTCTCTGTTAGTGATCTGGTATTGTCCTTGATTTCTTGATATCCTGACCTGACTTAACCTTGATCCTGCTGCTCATCTCCTGTTGGCAACCTCCTAGCTGACTGGTGCACATAGACCAGCCTTGACCATGTGTTTGTATACATGCACTTTATTACATACCATCCTTCAATATTTTCATTGGTCTCCTGTTCATTTATGAATCCAAATCAAGACTGGCCTTCTAGGATTCTAACTCTTTAGGGCTTCTCTTCAGAAATGTCACCACACTCTCCTGTTCTATCATCTGCTTCACTTGAGGGTCTGTCTGCACCAGGGGTGAGCAAACTTTTTACATGGGGCCCCACTTTTCATCCCTGCAATTAGCAAGGTCCCCCAACCTGTCTAATATAATCCAAACCAATGGAAATTTCAGTATGTCCATATGAAAAAAAAAAACCTTTCAACATATGTAAGAAGATGAGTATGTAGAATGTCAAAACTTTATTAATCAGTACAAATGTGAATACACATACATACAAATGGTAACAGAGTTCAACAGTTTTAATAAGATGGAGAAGCCAGACACATAGCAGCCAATCATGTTGCATCCCTCACTTATGAAATTGCACACCTCCTCGAAGAGGGTTCACCCCCCAGTTTGATCACTCCTAGGTAGATCAACCCAATCAGGGTTGATTTTCTGGAGTTTGATTTTTGCGTGCCTCGTAAAAATTTGTAAAATTGAACTATCTGGAGTTGGCAGTTGATCCCTGTGCTCCTTGATGTCATGAGGAGTAAGGGAGGTTGATGTACGAGTTTCTCCCATCGACCTCCCTCTGTAGATGGCCAGGTAAGTCGATTGCAAATAAGTCAATCTAGCTATGTAATTGCTGTAGCTAGAATTGTGTATCTACAATCAGCTCAACTTCCTAGTGTAGACCAAGCCTCAGTCCTCCAGTTGTTGCATTCTTCATGCGTATTCTGTAGGACTCTTTAACACTTGGACAATTTAGCTGTGGTGACTGCTTTCAGGAATCTACACCCAGGGCTTGTCTACATTAGCTCCCTACTTCGAAGGGAGCATGGTAAGTAGGGTATTGGGAGGGTATTAATGAAGTGCTGCAGTGCATATGCAACACTTCATTAAGCTAATTCTCCCCCCGCCGGCAACTTCGAAGTGTTACACTCATGTAGCCATGGTAGCCTGCCTGTACTTCGAAGTGCCTGGGCAACTTCAAAGTCCCTTTACTCAAAGGAGGAGTAATTTTGAGGAGCAAAGGGACTTCAAAGTTGCCCAGGCACTTTGAAGTACTGGTGGGTTAGCCGAGGCTACACGCGAGCCTGCGCTTCGAAGTTTAACACTTCGAAGCTGCTGCAGGGGAGAATTAGCTTAATGAAGTGCTGCATATGCACCGCAGCACTTCATTAATAATCTCCCACCACCCTACTGACCATCCTCCCTTCGAAGTAGGGAGCTACTGTAGACACAGCCCCAATATGTTATTTTTGTGATTTCTTCATGCCAATTATTTAAATATTTTATCCCTTCCTGACCCTGCCAATTGATCTTTATGTGGATGAAATGTTGTTTCCTGCTGTATGAAATATGTTGCAACAGATCAATTCCATTGCAGCACACTGAGTGCTAGTCTAGATTTCATCTAGGAAACCTACAAGTGGAACACTATTTCCTTTTATCCACTCCCTCAGGCACTTGCAAGCCACAGTATACTTTTGTCCATTGCTGACTTGCTTGACCTTGCTGCCTGACAGTAGTGCTGCAAATGTGAACTCTATAAATAGAATTATTCTGTTTAAATCTTTTTACAAAGCATTTATCTAAGCAGGATTTCTAGAAGCTCCCATATACTGTAGATAGAGATCAGATAGTTACATATATTCTATATTTTAATATAGCATTTAAGAAACAAAATTAGGAAGGATCTTGACTTCTGTATTTTCCCCAAACAAGAAACTATTACAATGAAAATAGAAAATTTGTCTGTTGTGCACTGGAATTTCCAAAGCAGCAAAATATTAATGGGAGCTTGGAAGCCCCTACATTTGAAATGAGAGGGGGAAATAATAATTTAATTTACTTTTATTCTTTCTCATGGAATGTCAGTGCAACATCACATTATGATTCAGCATACACCATCCACATGAAAAAGGTGAAATTCTGGGATCCACAGCTTTACCTCAAAGACCCACATAGTGCATCATAACTCTTTGAAAGCATGTACTCGGCAGGCTGGTGTTGTTCTGAATGCTGGCAGATGTGCTCCCGCAAATAGGAAGTGCAAACTTTTTTCTTTTCTCTATTTTTAGTCAGAGACAATTCAGCATCATTCCAGATTACACACCTTCTGTTACCAAAGAGAAAGGAGAGATGAAACACTGCCAGGAAGTGAGTCTGAAAACTAAAGCAGGTTTTAATGGGATCAGCTGAGCATGCACTCTTCTGGCTCATTTTTGTTCACCTAATCATGTGGAGCAGTATGCTTTGGGTGGTGAAAGGTGACTATGTCAATCCCACTTGCTCACACGAAAAGGGACTCAAAGTGAATGTAAATGGACTGCTGTGTTTTGAGGATGTAAAAATGCAGGGGGAAAGGAAAACAAAAGGCCAAATGGTTAAAGCCACAGCTGAAATTAAAAGAGAAGAGCTAGTAGAAATGGCTTACATTCCTTCTCTGTCTAAAGGAAGTTTGCCCAAGAAGAAATGTCTGAGAAAACTGCAATAATTAAGAAATACAGTGGTTTTTTGTTAACTATGTGGAGTTTTATTTTTATCATCACAAGTGGGGGTTCATATGGCAAAAGGAACCACAGAAACAGTAGTAGGGTCTCTTTGCACCTGGGAGAAGGATGAAAGTCTCAAAGACCACAGTCTTAGCAGGAAATGGATGCAGGAAGCCCAGCATCTCTTCCCTCCCCACTGGAGCTAACTGTGGCAAGATTGGGAGCAGGGCAACTAACGCCTTCAGGGGAAGTGGGAAAGGGGTGCAGGCAGGGCCATCCAAAGGGAGGGGCAGGGGGTGCCCCATTTAACAATTAAAATGTTGGTAAATGAATAGGGGGGCAGTGCACCTCCTGCATGCTACCTTGAGTAACTTGTGTGAGATTTAAGAGTTCTTCTTACCCCTCCTTCCCTGAAACATTTCCAGAAGTGCTGATGTCTCATTTTCAAAAGCACTGAAGTGAATTAGGTGCTTTTGAAGACTGTACCTATAAGCAATCTCTTCCTCCACCCCATAACCCCTACTCTTTTCTGTTCTACAAGAGCAGAGGAAGTGTTTGATGCCCTTGGACAACAGCACTTATGACTCTGAAAACAAAATGGCAGCAGGAGCCACTTAGGACACTGAATTTCACTGTAAATGGAGTGAAGCTTCACAACAAAGAGTGTTGAAATACACGGAAATTACTCAGGACTTTAACTGTACTCCAAGGACTTGGCCATGAACATTTGTTACAGTACTTTAAATAAACCAGTATAACTGAGATGGCACAACCATTCTAATGTGGCTTGAGTTATTTCAAGATACAGGGGCTGATGTTAATGTATGTTATTGCTGTTAGGGATGGGGGAATAAGCTGTACTCAGATAAAGCACTATTATAACAATACAGATTTAAGTCATTATAGTAACAAAATCATACCCCCAACAGGAATAGTTAAATAGGTACAAAAATCTACATACACCAGGGATTCAGTGTGATCTTAACCGTGCTATAAGGTGATGATACTGCACCATTAAAGTGAATGGAAGCTTGGCCATTGACTTCAGTGATCATGGCATCAAACTCTACTATTTATATGTGCTCTTTAGCAGCTGTGAGGCCTCCTCATTAGGATTTCCTTTAGTTTAAGTCTAGCCCAAGTACTATTTGCATTGCGGTATCTAAACCATCTGAGAACACTGGTAGGTGATACATTCATGTAAAAAACTGCCTGCACCTAGTTAGCAGTACAGTTTGCACTGCTGGCAACATTACTCTTAAATACGACCACAACATTTCCTACAGATAGGTTCCATTTTCTTTGGAAAATTGGAAAGCTGAAGTTCAAATTTCAGTCCTCACACACAATAAACTCCATAAAAACCATGAACAGTACATATAATAATATTGTTAATAATAGTAACACTTAGTAATAGTAATAGTATGAAAACACACTATTCGAGTTTACTTGTATATAAACATGTCAGGTTAGTTCACAAGGCATGTAGTGTTTGACCTGGTCAAAACATATAGAACACTTTTCCAGAGAGTGTTTAATCTTGTAAAGGAAATTTCTAATGTCCCAGAGGTTTGACCACACTGTAAGCTAGTTTTGAATAAAATCAGAAAAGTTTTGGTCAGAAATTCCAGAAATGAAGATTTTGGATAGGTCTGGCCAGAGGTTGCAGCATCATATCTAGGAGAATCTCTCTTTCTTTCCAAGGCAACAAAGTTCAGAAATACTGCAGGGATGACAAGCTACAGCTTTGACAGGAAACTCTCACCTTCATTATTTCCACTTACTTAATTCTAGCCAACTGATGTATGTAATTCCATAAAAAGTGTGTCTCTAACATTAGATACAATGATCTTAATTCAAAGCACATTGGAGTCCATAAGTTCCCAATGATTTCAATGAGCTTTGGAGTAGATACTACAATCCATATTGAAACACCAAAACATTAGAGAGATATTTAGCTGCTAAATCTGGATTTTAGTGCCTAATGTTTGGTACCCAAATTTATTCTACAAGATCTAGGAGAAGGGATGAAACTAACTGGTTGGGAAATGGTATTTGGCACAGGACTTTGAAAGGAAAAGGTTAAAAGGGTTGTAGAAAACCATATTTTTGTACTTGTGATTTACAACGGTAACCTGTCATATCTGTATCAGTATGATGAAAGAGAAAAATGAGAAGAGCAGCAGGAATAGATCATTGCAATAACAACAACAATGTTCTCCATCATTTTGGACTTGTCACTCTGCAAATGATTAAATCCTTGCTTCGTCCAATGTATAGCAAGTAAATGGCATACATCCAAAATGAATTGGTAACAATCATATGGAACCTGCATTTTTCAATGTAGTACAGTTTGCCAGAACCCATTTTTAAAAGTCTACTCTAAGTTTAGTAGTTGATCTAAAATCCATTGGCATCTATCTATTGACTTCAGCAAGCTTTGGGTCTGGCCCTTTAGTTCACATGCGATTTCCTTATCCTGATGTTGACTGGGACATGCTCCTTTTTTCCCCATGTGTTGGGCAGCTTGGGGTACATAAAAAAGAGTAATAGGAATAAAAGCTGCTGTTTTCTATCTTTTCTCTAATCTCTCCTGAGTTTACCCTTCACACTCCTTGGGATAATGTTAACAGTTAAAATGAATGAAAACCTGTTTAAAAATTAAAATAATTACATTTTAAGAAACTCACCACTGCTGAATTACTGATACCAGATTGGATGGTTATCTTTTCATACAAGGTTGTCTGTTCCTCATGGGCCTGAGAAACATTTGCTCTCCTAATGTAGTTTAAAACATGATCCAGGTACTAAATAATTTCCATAATCATTTCCCCTTCCTGGTCTTTGGCTTTAACAATACATTTTAAATTAGCAATTTAATGATATTCAACTCAAACCTGTTTCTAGGCTTGGCTCGTCTTAAGGGCCTTCCCTGAGATCTGCTCAGCCAACAGCCAAGATCCAATCACTGCACTTCCCTTACTTCTGGATCAAATAACAAGCCACCTGCCTCAAAGAGTTAGCAAAGCTGAGGCGATCATTTTCCAGAAGTGTATGCACCTGCAAACAGGGTGAATTGTTTGAGGTAGGCATAGCTAGGCTGAGTTCCACAAACATTTTGCACACTTTCAAACCTTTGTTAACATTATCTGTCAGAGTTATGGGGGAGTGGGGAGTTGAGGCAATACGGCCATTCTGTCAGCTAGGTGCCTTTAACTGCTAGAATTTTCATTCTGTGCCACCACACCTTTTATGACCTGTTTTTCAGAGCTGTTAAGCACTCATGATTTCCACTAGAGTCAATAGGGGCCCAGGAGTCTCAAAAATCAGGCTGCTAATAGCCGGTCACTAGGGGTCATGAAGCCTGTTTTTCAATCAAACCTTTCTCTCGCTGGTCTTTGCTTCTCTGATGTGTGTAATCTGGAGTCCCAAATGCAGTGCTCAGCCTGGAACATCTTCCAGATTCACTGGGGAGGGAAGCAAGGCTCACTTTGGCTGCACAATGCCATCATCTCTACACAGCAATCCTGACTATCAGTAACTTTGTATGGAGGAAAAACATGCCCCGACCACCATTGCTAGAGTTATAATCTCCCATGAAATAAAGAGTATTCCTACAGACTGATCAATACTGATAATTGTGCAAATATACTCTACCGAGACAGGGGCAGGTAAAGTTCATAGTGCCTTTCCAGTCTAGTTTGATGCATAAAGGCTCATGAAATGCTTTCCCCAAATTGCTCTTATCAGTGTTCCTTAAAAAAACACTATGAAAGGTACTGAACTGTTTATTCAGACACTTTTTCCATTCCGTCATGTTGCCCTGGGAACTTGGCTAGATATACAAGCTCTGCACTAGGAGGAGGAGGAGGATTGGCCTGCTTCCCACAGCCCTATATTTATAAGAATACCTTTCAATGATATATGCCTGTACTGTCTGGAAGTATGATTTCAAATCTGCCCTTGAAACACACATCCAGCAATGCTGCCAATCCGTATTATTCCCTGTCAAACATTTCACTGACTCAGGAGTCTGTGCACGGCTTTAAAAGCTACGTCCTCTGCCAGGGTTATTGCAGCACTGTCTTCAGCAGCAAATTTGGTTAACCTTTTTCGGATGGAAGGGCTGCAGGTCACATACCTCTCTATCTGTTTCTGTAGAACGTGATCTTTGACCTTTACCTTTTAGTCACTATTCCGACAGGGCCTGATTTACAGCGCATTGCAGTGTTATCATAGGTAGGTATTCAGTAGTCAACAAACTTGAGTTGTGTTGCTGTGGGAGGTCTTGGGGGACACTCCCACCCCGACATAGTGTTAGCCGATGGTCTGGTGAGATACCACGTGTTCTCTTACTTCATCCGAGTCTTTAACTGCTAGGACAGAAAGTCCCTTCGCAGTGGGCGTCCAAGGAGGCTGACGGATGCCCCAAAGGTTGTGCTGAGAGCTTCCTTCACCTGAGTCTTTGACTGCTAGGACAGGAAAAGTCCCTTCACAGCGGGCGGCCAGAGAGGCTGATGGGTGCCCCAAGAGTCTGCCCCGTGGAGGCGGCATGACTCAGCGCTCAGCTCTCAGTACGCTTCACCAGTAACCATGCTAATACAGCCAAAACCCGGCTGGGGTTGTTTATTTGTGTTCGGTTTGCACAGTAACAGGAGGAGTCAGGCTAAAACTTAAACAGTTACTATTTATTTGATAGGAAAGCTTAACTTTTATGGTTTCAAGGCTTATATTTCACTTCTTTAGTTACAAGCAGCTAACATATAACAAAGTACTTTAATTTATAGATCTATTATTAAATGAGCGCAAAAGCAAAACACATAGCAGGTCTTATTCTCATCCCTGTGTTACCCGACTTTGGCATGGCCAATGTCTGTCACTCAATCCCTCAGGAAGAAGAGTACAAGTAGGGTGTCCCCTGGGACCTCGGGAGGCAAAGACCTTCCTGACCGGCAGGTATAGGTAATAGGAGCTCAATCAGAGGGGGCTGTCAGACCCTTCTTTATACCCCTTGGGTCACGTACACTCTTCCTTATCTTAAAGATGCCAATTGTGTTAGATCGTCTTGTGACGCTAGTTCTCACAGGGAGTTTCAGGGACTTAATTCACACCTGCGAGATAGAGATAATTTAGACTTTCTTTTCTTATGGGCTTGAGATTCCTCTCCTGGGATGATGTGTAGGCGTGTCAATCACTGGTACTAGCCAAGGGCAGCCTGAGGTCCTGGTCGTCTGCTAGCCCGTTTGCCTTTTGTTGTCTGGTTTTGGCCCGTTCAGAGTCATGATGAGGCAGTACCTCTGTGCTCTGAGGCATCAAAGACTGTGCTTGAGATTAGCGCATCTGTGCTCTCAGGCATTCCAAGACTGGGCTGTTTCCTTTGGTCCTTTGTGCTCTGAAGAACCTAATGGGAAAGATGGAGTAGAGCAGGGGGATTCTGTCTGGCTACACATAGTGTCTTCAGATTCCTTTTCAATGTGACTAGCCTCTCAGCCAGTGATCTTCTGCTTTTCCTTCATGGTCCTTTTTCATGTAAAGTGTTCTTTCCTCTCTAACTGACGGGTCAGTAACAAAGCTCTGAGCATCTCTGCTCAAAGCTGATACATATATCATGGATTGAAAAAACACGCACACATACTTTTAATGTAAACAACTGCCACATTCCTTATAGCCAAAGATTTCTTTCTTCTTCTGACTGGTAGACACACTGGCTGCCTTTGGAGATAGGACAGCATATTTTCATGTCTATAACTTGAAAGCAATCCAAGATTTTGGCAGCTTTTGCATATGGATCATTCCCAATAGCACTAGTTGTCCTCTTGCTACAAATATTCTCTTGAAAGATTGCTTCTTCCTCTTTCCAATCCACTTCTTTTCCTATGCTGAATTTCAAAACATACCACCAAGATACCTCAAGCCCTTTAAAGGTCAAGCATCTACTTTTGCATCCACCCTCTGGCTTTCAATGTTTGACTCCGAAGTGGAAATAAATTTGCTGAAATGATGTAGATAAAGATACCGTAATGTTCAGTGTGAGCACGCTGCCTGCACGTTCCCAGGTTTATTTTTATTTTATACAGTCTTGTATAAGCCCAGAGCCATGACTGTGCCTGACAAAAACAGACTATAATTGTTGAAAGGACATAGCAAATGTACTAGTGAACAGCTGATCTATTTTCAGGCAGCCACCATCAGGGAGCAGTTTTGGTAAACAGATTACTGGGACAGAGAGAAGTCTGGTCCACACTGTTTCCCTGCTGCGCCTCTTGTGGTGATAGCTGAGGTGGTGTGTGTGTTATAGGAACTGCTACAGCAGTTTTACCAAGCTAGAGAATCCCCTTATGCAAGGGTAAATCAATAGGGTTTGTCTGCTGTTAGTCCAAACACACCACTGAACTGCAACCATGCTTTTAAAGTTGGCTTTTAATTTCATGCAGCAGTTCCAGAGGCACAGAGAATGTCAAATAGCAGAACTGAAAATAACAGCCATAGCACAGCAATGGTACTGGCAAAATTACTCTGTGGTATTCTTGCAGTTTACGAGTCAGAATTTTTAACAGCAGTGAGAAGCATGATATTGTGCAATTCTCACAGAAATTGCCAGCTTTGAACATTCAGGCCTGGATTAGCAAAAGTGATTATCTGGCTTCAGTTTTTAGGTGGCAATTTAAGACCCTTTAAAGGGGCTTGATTTTTAGAAGCTTGACACTTGTAAACATCAGATATCTTCAAATAATCTCAAATTAAACTCCCCAAAATTGAGGCACTGAAAATCACTGTTGGCTTTTTGAAAATTTAGCCCATAAGGTGCTGATGTGATTCAGATGGGGCTGACAGAGTTCACCTGAAGGAGAGCTAGTCTTGATAAGCAGTCCTTGATGGAGGCTGCAGTGCAGCTCAGCAGGAGCAGGCAGGACTGGTAGCATAAGGGCAGGCAGAGAGGATAGAAGGAGACTTTAGGGTGGAAAACAAGTTGGAAAGGAAGTTCTGGAACTGTGCCCTAGAGAGCTGTTTGAGAAGGAAGTTTGATAGAGGTGGAGTGAAAAAAAGGCTCAGGGAAACATCAGGAAGGATTGGATTAGCACAGAGCTTGGGTTCTGGTTTGAAGGCTCCTGAGCTGGAACCCAGAGTAATTAGTGACTGAGCTCAGGTTCTCTGTAAGCCCCTGGGAGAAGTGACGCTACCTGGGCAGTGAATTGGAATAGTGCCTGAGGCAAGTCATACATAATGGCTCGGACACCTTATGTGGCCCCACTTTCTGGGACGTTTATTCTGCAGTATGGCTAGCCCATGTTAACTGACTTTGGCTTAGATTTCTCATGCTACAGGGCTGTTTAACTGTGATATTAATATTTGGGCTTGGCCTGAAGCCTAGCCTCTGGGACCTTTCTCCGTCACAGTGTGGCTGTATCATGGTCATCTGGCTGGAGGGCCAAGCCCCAAAGAAGCAGCACTGTAACTCCTGGACTGCAAAAGAAGCACCAAAGAGAGCATCAGACTGAGTGGAGCTCTTCCTCAGATGTACCGTACTGGTGAGTAAAGAACATATTAGCAGGAAACTTTTTTTTTTTTTTTTTTTAAGAAATCAAATGTCTTTCATACAGCACCTAAAAACAGTTAAATTGAGAGAGAAGGCTTTTAACCTGGGGAGGATTAGGATTTTTTTTGCAAGTTTAAATCAGTACTAAATGAACAAACAATCTCTTCTTAGCAAGGCAAAATGAAATTGGGATATATATCATATCTGTTCTTTCTACTCAGTCATAAAGAAGTATTTGCCTTGTACGTGCCATGCTTACAGCCACTTTGTCAATCCCTGCAATAAAGACTCAGGTAACATCTGCCACATTCACTCTGCTAGTAAAAACACTCATTTAAAAAGATGATGGTGAGGGGAAAAACAGAGAACAATGATAACTTTTTGTTTTGTTCCAGTTGATACCAGGTAGGTTACTTGAGTTACACAGGTATCTTGTTCCTTAAAGTTAACCTGTTGTGTTGTATCTTTGCCTGAGTTTGAGCACTGTAAGTTTTTAGCCCCCAGCCTCAGTTTTGTGAGCCAGTCAGTTGACCTGTCAGTCTAGATATAGTTGTCATGCTTTCTGGAGTGTCTCCCTCGGGGCACATTGCCAGAAAGCCAGGTACATACCCCAAACTACTGGTGTGCTCTAGAAGGAAATTTTACCAAACCAGTAATGAATGGGATCTCCTGGATCACAAAAACAGTCTTAAAATGGAGTCACAAAGAGTTTGCTTAGGCTCTACAGCCTAGCTTGTCACCCAAACTGGACTTAGTTAGTGAAATGGTCACTTAGCTTGCTCCCAGTCTCAAGGGAACAGTTGCTTATCCCAGTTCAACTAGTACCCTAGACCTGTACCCCAAAGACAACTCCTGTAGTTTATTTGAGGACTGGTTATCAAAAAGGCTTACTAACTATGCAAAAGACAGACGTTATCAGGGGGCCACATGGCAATATTGTACAAGTTCCAGGGGCCAAACACAAAATAGCCTGGGGGACGGGGGCGGGGGGGAGTTGGGGCTTAGTGCTCCTCACCCCCAGACTTAACTGCATAAAAACATCGAACAAGTAATTTTGCAATAACATGGGTTGATCTGATTTTCTCCACATGCATATTTTTCAAGCATCATTGTTCACTTAATATTTCACTTTGCACAAATGTAACACAAGTATTTTAAACCATCCCCCACCAGGCTTAATACCTCTCAGCACCAAACCTGTCTCCAGGCTTAGTCCCTCTCAGCCCCAAGCTGCCCCACACATCTAACACAGAAGTGCCACGTGCTGCCATGTCTCACTTCTGACTCCCACTGCACCTTCACCAGGCTGCTGCCATCTCCTCCTTAATGCACCTGAGTGGCAACCCCACAGCCCTTCTTCTTCCTTACCCCACCTGCAGTGCAGGTGGCTCCCTCCTGCTGGGCTGTTACTCCAATTGAATGGAGTTCCATTATTTCAGCACCACAGGGCAGAGGAGGAGGTGGCTGCAGCATCATGAGCCACTGCCTCCTGAAGAGCCATATGCAGCTCCAGAGCTGCAGGTTGCCAGCCACTCACCTCAAAGCCGACTTTCAAAATGACACCACTGCTGGCTCTGTAGGCTGAATGAAAAATCTCTGTAGGCTGGATTCTGTCCTGTAGGCCACATGTTGGTCACCCCTGGGCTTAAAGGAAGCAAACACATTCAAAACAAAGGAGTTACTGTCTAGATCTTAAGTGACAGTTGAGATCTCTGAACTCATGTACCTTTCAGAGTGGAGTCAGGTGGCAGACTCTGGGGGACATTTGACTTCAGTTTGGTGGCTCTGGCTGTGTGAGAGTTCAACAGTAAAGAGCTCTCATGTTTACCTATGACTTTTTTTTACTGTCTTCATTCAGTTTCCAGACTCACAGTCCAGCATCCTTTGCAAGTAGCATTTACAAGGTGTGATGGGACCATTAACGTTTTCTTTGTACTGTGGTATTTCTTGATGGGCCAGCTGATGTTAGTAGACTTTTCTGGGCATGGGAGCCATGGAGATGTGAGCCCAGGCATGGGAATCTTCCCAAGTCCAGGGCAAACATTTTCAAAGTTATAAAGCAAAACTTAAATATGTACTTACAGCTTGGAATATAGACATTACAAGTGAAATTGCATGCAGCAACTGACAAGCATTTCATGGACCTTAAAGTCTCAATAGGCATTCATCTTATAAGAATGTTGTAATTGTAGGTAGTCCATTGTGTCTGACGATGACGTCTTGAGCTTGCACAGGCTCTTTGCTTGTGGACTTGCATGTGGCTGAGGAGTCCAAGCTTTGAACGGCATGGCCGTTCACAGTGGGGGCAAGGGAAATGACCTGGCTCTGTTGGTGCGGCTGCTGCTGTTGCTTTTCTTCTCTCATGAGCATCAATGAGGTGTACACGTCGCTGTTTTTCAAAGTTGTCATACGCGTGTTGTAGGAGAGCACGCCGGCCTGTTCGGTCTTTCGCATGCTGCTCTAGCTGATCTGGTTTTAAGCCAGCATGAGCAATGTTGGCCTTCGTGCAGTCTTTATACCTCTTGCAAGGCCCACCTTGATTCCCTTTGCCCTGGGAGAGCTCGCCGTAGAGGAGTTGCTTAGGGATTCTCAACTCCTCCATTCGTATGATGTGTCCTGTCCAGCGAAGCTGGGCTTTCAGAATCATGGCTTGGATGCTTGTGGTTCTTGCTCTGTCCAGGACTTCCAGGTTTGTAACTCTGGCCTGCCATTGAATGTGCAGTATTGACCTCAGGCTGTGTGTGTGGAAGTGCTTCAGCAGTTCTATGTTTTCTGTACAAGGTCCAGGTTTCACAGCCTACATTTCACAGAATGTATCTTATGCAAAACTAACATACAGGGGAACCAGTGTGATTTTCAGCTATGAGTCTGTCAGTTCATAGTTAATACCAACTTTTGCTTGGGTTGCAGGTATCTGGCTGATAATTATCACTGTGGTTATATCAGCCCTCTTGCCAAGACAGCTTATTTCTTTTGGGGCGCAGGTATAAACTGTACTGGCAAAAGCACTCTTTGTTGTATCTACTTTAGAGGTTCTTGCTGATGTCTATACAAGAGAATTTGCTGGCATAGCAAAGGTTTTCATGAATGTCCTGAATTTCCCAGCACAACATGGAATTGGAATTGTGTCTCGGGTAGTCTCATTCTACAACCACGAGTGACAAACTGTGTGTAATATCACAGAGGTAGCAGTGTTAGTCTGTATCTTCGAAGTCCTGTGGAACCTTATAGACTAACAGATATTTTGGAGCATAAGCTTTCATGGGAAAAGACCCACTTCATCAGATGCAAACTGTGGGGCGGGGGAGAGCTCTATGGCTGCCTGAACTGTGGCTCTGGTCCCCCATGCCACCCATTTGCATGCCCCCCCCCAAGTTCCCTGCTCTCATGACCCTCTTTCCCCACAAACTTCTCACTTCCTTCCTTCTGTACACTTCCTGCTGTCACTCTGTTACAGCCACGGTTCCTTCCCATTTTTTTCTAGCTATAGGCATAATACCGTTTGTGTGGGTATCAAAGCATATGGGGATGTTCATCACCATAGAAACACATGCTGCCAGCTGCAGGTGCTGTGGGTGCTTTGTTAATCAGCTGGGTGGCCCCTGAATCTCTTCTGGGTGGCTGCCCAAGTGTTCAGATTATAGGGAACACTGCCTTTGGCTAGCAAGAAGTGTGAGAGGCATAAGCTTGCTGCTTCTAACCATGATGGAGCCATGGACCTCCTCCCTTCATGCCGATGCTCTGACTGTTCCTTCGTGATAGTTGCCCTCCATTGGAATGGTACGACACTTGATTTATTAGGGTGTGAATATGGCGTGATGGGAGCTGGAACAAGGATATGGAATTTACAGGCAGAAGAAATGAGAACAGACAAGTGTCAGACCCACTTTTTTGCCTGGGCTTTCCCCCATATGGACACAGCCTTTGTCACCGGAGAAACCCACACCCTGATTTTTGGGCCAGAGGGTGGGGGAAGGGAAGGAATTTGGAAGAGAACATTTTCATTGCTCCTAGAATAGGGAGTGCTAAGGGTCTGATAAGTATCTGAACCTCAGACTATCAGGCTAAATAAGCTTGGGGAAGCTGGGTCTTGTACAGCTTTTCACCAAAGCAGTGAAGTAATTGTTCACCCAATCTGTACTTAGCTCTCCTCCTTTCCACTGGATTTGTTGCAAGATCAAGTGAAGAGGTTACATTTATAAATATGAAATTAGTTTCTGAAAAGTCTTGAAAGTGCTTTTCCAGAAGGGAAGATGAACACTACTAATCTTACAGCCTGAAAGGCAAAGATGTTGCTTATTTGTTTAAAGTTATTTCTAGTTTTTGTTGCTTCACTTGAATTGCAAGAATAGCAAAAAGACTACATTATCCTGCAAAGACTTAATGGCTGGCAGCAGAAGAGTCTCTTATCTAAAGCCTATTTCAGCTCAGCAGAAAGACCATTTAAGATTATTTATTCAGTAGAAGCCAGCCACAGACAATGGGGTTACTGGCTGTGGCAGAGAAGGACAGAGAGCTAAACTGTGTAGGCTGGTTGTTGGCTAAGGCTCACTGGGACTGAGGCCTCAACCACAGGCTGTCTGATGCTGGGGACCCTGATGGGAGGTGGTTTGGGCTCCTGTGGGGGAGGAGGGCAGAAACAGAGGGGTGGGCCACCAGGCCCAGCACTGGCATAGGAACTTTACCCATGTGCAGTGGCTGATGGCATCCAGCGTCCCACCCACAGCTGGCTTCAATCCCACCGGTGCTGTGCACCAGGGCGCACAAGCTTGCTTTCACCTTTTGGTTCTCACTCAAGAAAGAGATCTTTGGAATCCTTGTGGATGAGCAGATGTTTTCAGAGAACAATATACAGGAGCAGTCAACAAAGCTAGCAGAACGCTGGGGAAGGAAAAGACAGTGTCCTGTTTCTTCTCTTTAAATCCATTATATGCCCACATCTTGAATACTGTGTGCAGATGTGGTTACACCACTTCAGAAAGATATATTCTAACTGGAAAGTACAGAAACCAGCAACTAAAATGATTAGGGGTATGGAACAGCTTCTCTGTGAGGAGACATTAAGAGGACTGGGACTCTTCAGCTTGGAAAAGAGATGACTAAGGGTTTATCTACACTTACCCAGCATTCGATGCACTGTGATTGATCCTGCAGAGGTAAACTTTTGCTGTGTCTGTAGAGACATGCAAAATTGATCTCGCTGCACTCAGCCATCAAACCTGGTACTCCACACTGTCGCTTGAAGTAAGGCGTATCAGCGTGAGCCTGAGGAAGCCTGATCTTTACTAGGGAATAAAGTTGATTCTGATATGTCAGTACTAGCTATGCTAATGGTGTATCTAGAACTGCATATCTGGGATCAACTTTGTTCCTTAGTGTAGACCAGGCCTAAGAAGGAATATGACAGAGGACTGTACACAGAAAGTAAATAAGGATGTGTTTACTCATGCAGCAAGAACCAGGGGTCACACCATAAAATTAATTGCTAGCAGGTTTAAAACAGAAGGAAGTAATTCATCACACAATGCTCAGTCAATGCTGAAGTTTGCCAGAGGATCTTGCGAAGGCCAAAACTATATTAGTATTGTATATAAAAATCCAGACAAGTCCCTGGAGGATAGGTCCATCAATAGCTTTCACCCATGATGGACAGGAATGCAATATAATGCTCAGCAGTGTCCAAAGCTGTTGTTTTCCAGAGGAGGGATTATTAATGATTACCTGATCTGCTTATTCCTGCTGAAGCTCTGGGTATTGGTGAAGTAGTCATGATACCAGGTTAGACAGACCTTTAGTCTGACCCCTCACGGCTGTTAGGAAAGTCTTGGAGATGTTTGAGGAAGGAAACCACCTTTTGTGGTGACAAGTATCAGAGAGGTAGCCGTGCTAGTCTGTATCTTTGAGAACGCAAAGTCCTGTGGCACTTTGTAGACTAACAGATATTTTGGAGCATAAGCTTTCGTGGGCAAAGACCTACTTTGTCAGATGCATCTTATGAAGCAGGTCTTTGTCCGCAAAAGCTTATGCTCCAAAATATCTGTTAGTCTACAAGGTGCCACAGGACTTCTTGTTGGTTACCTTTTGTGGGTGACTTTGCGCATGCGTGTGTGTTACAGGGGAACAGGACTTTTGTGTGTGTTCTTTGTATGTATGCAAACAAGTTTACACAAAGAATAGGGCAATCTGATGTTACCAATTTGTCCTTTTAAAAGGAAACAATCCTGCAAAGCTCCAACACAAGTAATCACTTTCCCATAGGAGGAAACTTTTTTTTTTTTTGTTTTAATTCCACCCTTGTCCTTCCTAGTGTTAAACACTCTTTGTTTGTTTGAAAGTAGCCCTACAAGTGATGCAACATTTGGTGACAGCAGCAGTGGGATTAACAATGTGTATGTAACAACTGCAGGACATCTTTGCCTGGAGAGAGGATTTGGTAGTACCTTTGGTAATGAGACTGTCTTTTCAAAATGCAAAAATGGGACACATGCAGGAATCCTATTTCCCCCTCACTGTGACCCGGTTCCTCCTCCTCCTCCTTTCCCCCCTGAAGCCCTGCCCCTCCCCCTACCCCCAGGCAGGCCAGAAGCCAGTGCCTGGCAGTGGGGAAAAGCTGCCCATAAAGCCCAGCTGCTCTGTGGATCCTCCACCTGTACTAGGCAAAGGACTGGCATGCTAAGGAGTACTCCATGGACCCTGGGGCTCACCGTCCAGAGTAGGTGTGATGTCCAGGGCCCTGACAGAGGAGTAATTCAACTCTCATTCACCTGGACTATACATGGCACAGCTGCCTGGGTCTCCTGGACTGCTGCTTCCATGCCCTCCCTTTACTCAGCCCAGGAGGGGGAACTCCTCTGCGAGCAGAGGACATCTGGCTGGCATCATGGCTCACCCTCTGCCCAAATGTCCTTCCTGTATGTAAACCATGTGGAGGAAAATGCCCAGCAGGCACAGAGCTCCCTCCCCCCATCAAACTTCCTTCATAGGGAGGGAACAGGACTAAGGGAGAAATCTGAGTGGCACTCCCCACCCTCCTCAGCGTGTTGCCTCTGACATATTCAGTTTTGGAGAGGGGTAAAGACCCCCTCACTCCCACTTCCCCCAATCTGTGCCAGGCTGGGATGTTCTGTAGTCTGAGAGAGCCTGTGTTATAATGAGAAAACCAGTGTAAAGCAATGGGACTGACATAATTGTTCAAGCTGACTAGTGTGTCCCCCAAGAGAATCCTTCAGATCTGGTAGAAGGTTAACATAGACAACTTGGTGCTTGCCTTTTCCTGCTATGCTGTGGTAGTTGTAGCTGGGAGTCTCTTTACCAGGTGTTTCATACCACCGAAATCTTAGTGAATGATTGTGAGCACGCTTCCCAAAGGTACATAGATGTAACTCAAAGTGAATGGAGTTGCATAGCATGAAAAAACTGATATGAGATCAGAATCTCTCCTTGGTATTGGACTAAGGCATAGCAGAAGTTTTATTTCTTTACAGTTCTGGAATGTACACAACCTTTTTGCTGAGGATTTTTACCGTGCAGCTGCATTTTGGGGCTTTTGAATGCTCCTATCTGAGGGGCACGCTAGTGTGTAGAGGAAGCCATCTGGAAAAATCTCTGGCATATTTAGCTCACCATATGTCCTCTGAAATGAACATTCTTAAAACAGCCACAATAAAAGACTGTCACCTGTTCATTACAATGTTGAGACCTCTGATGCACTCAGATGAAAGGCAGTAAGTGGAGGCACAGAAGGAGAGGACTTGACTGAAAAAATATTCATTGTTCTCATAGTGCCATGTGCCTCTTCTATTTGATACATACAAACAACCTTACAGAAATGGTGTGTTTGTGAATGTGTATCTATACTGGAAAGGGCAGGTAGCACCCCAGGTAAGGTTGTTCATCACTTTCCATTGTAAGATCCTGTTTTTCGTATGTTAAATTAGGGATGGAGCCAGGTCTGAAGGCCAGCCTAGCAGCAGCAGTCTATCCAGCTCATCTGATGTCTGCCAACTCCTGGCAATGATCCTCTCCTAGGGAGAGGTGGGTGCTTGGGTCCCTTCCTTGCATGGACTGATATTGGCAGTGGCATCAGGGAAGAGGAGATAAGCAATGTGGTCAAAGAGGAGACACTCAGAGGGGTGGCTGTTTTGGCACCTTCACGTGCCGGAAATTTGAGAGGGTTGGAGTTAGAGCTGGAAGAAGAGTCACCACTGGGGATTGGAGTTAGTGTGGGGGAAGGAGAGATGGCACACTTCAGGTCTGGCTTTTGGAAGCAGGGCAGGACACTGATGTAGAAGCTGGCAGCAGCGAGTTAGGAAGGAGGCAAAAAGCTGGAATGGTTTAGGGGCTGAATTGGAGGATCGGTTACTGATGGGACTAGTCAGGATGTGGGTATGGGGAAACAGCACACATGGAGCAGCAGAGATGGTGATTACCCTAACCACCAGTTTCCACTGTGGCCAAAGAAGGGATTTTGACTTCTGGGAGACCTCTGCCTTGGAAAGTCACCAGGAACCCAGATCTCTGAGGTCATGAACTTCCTCTTACTGGACAGAAGGGACATGGTAGTTGTGCGGGGACCCAGACAGTGCTGGCTCCCCAGGAGGAGTGACCAGGACCTGGTGGGCTCTCTACTTTCAAGAACAGACAAAACACAGTTTGGGACTGTAGGGAACCAGGGGAAGTTCTGGTTAATATGCTCCACTTTTGTATCCTAATTGTCTCTGTCTAACTGTAGCTCCTACCTGGGGTCTGGTGGGCAGCTTTGGTGCCCTATTTGTAGCCCTCCTGGAGCTTTGTGGATAGTAGTGATTTTCCCCCAGATTTTAGCCTATGGTCTTCAGTGTTGAGTGGCTCTGATAACTCTCAACAATGCAGATTAAATTACTTAATTAATCCCCTAAAAGGAGGCAAGTAAGAACAACTGTTTAATTCACGTCTGCTCAGCCATACAGCTTCCCCACTGCCCTCCACGACCTCTAGGAAGAGGAGTCAGTACCTACTTAACCACTCTGTTTCACTAAACTAGGGGCAGCCTTCCCCATTCTCTCCCCTCAATATAAATTTCAGAAATGTCAATGATTCCTTTTGAAAATGGCAAACTGTCTAACGTTCATTTTTGAACTGATGTTTTCTCAATATAAAAATGGATTGAATCAATGCTTTTTCTATCCAGTTTAATTGTTTTGTTTCATTTTTGGTGAGGGGAAAAACTAATAGCAGCTGCTTTCTCTCTGCACCTTCCCCCCCACAATCTCTTGCTTTGATGGCCAAACAGAAAAATCAATTATGCACTCAGCTCTACTATAGGCCAATAATTTACTTCTGTAACTGTAAATTATTGGGAAGTGTTTTTTAGAAGTAATTCTTACAGGAGATTCATCAACCACTCACAATTAATCACAAAATTGCAGCAAAATTGATCAGATCAGTGACTTTTTTTTTTCTTTTGGGTTATGAATTAGTTGCTTGGTCTTAAGGAGAACAATGACCAGAGTCTTCTCCCTTACCTTGACACCACCATTCATGGCCCATCAGAGTGGAGGGCTTTAGGGACCTGAGGCTGAGCATTCTTACCAAAGGTGAGGATGGCTCTTGCCATTGGAGGGGATCACTGTCTGAGCACAGATCTAGCTCTTCCCCTCTGTGACAGCCTGTCACAGTGAGATGAAGAGCAGTTCCATGCTCCTCTTGGAGGAAGAAAAAAATGAGAACAGCCAGGGTTGGGGAGAGTGCATAAGAGGAAAGAAAGCTGCAGGGGAATGAAGGAGAAGCATACCTTGCGTGGTTGATGGACAGTCCCCTGTGGAAATGTGAGTTTTCCCCTAGATCACCCCACTGGTACACATGACTGATTTGGAGCTCAAACAGGCCACACAGTAAAATAGCAGAGCCTGCTTATCTTGCCACAGAGGGTTTATTATGGAGTTGTACATTCTAAGGGAAGGATTATTAGATCATCTGGCCTAGTCTCCTGTGTATCGTAATGCTAAGTTACAGCCAGTTATGAGCGTGAGCTCAACTTTTATACCTTTGAATTGTGATCTGAAGAGTCCAAAAGATGGAGAATCCATCACTTCCACTGGGAGTTCATTCCAGTCATTAGTCACCCTCACCATTAATTAAATAACGTGTCTTATTTCTCGTTTGAATTTGTCTGGCTTCAGACTCAATTAGTGGGCTTTTTATTAATTTATTTAGCTATGCCTTTTTCTGCGAGATTAGAACCTCTACCACTGGACACTTTCTCCTTGTAAAAGTACTTAAACACCATAAACAAGTCACCTCTCAATTTCGTTTTTGAGATAAATGTCGAGCTCTTTAAATTCTTCATTATAAGACATTTTCCCCAGTGCTCAAATCACATTTTTGGTTCTCTTCACTCCAGTTTTTCAGGTTCCTTTTTAGAATAGGGAAAGCAGAAGTGGACCCAGTATTTCAGGTCTCATTAATACCCTATAAAATGTAAAATCACCTACACCCCATATAGTTAGGGATGACATTCACTACCTTTTTCTGCAGAAGCATACTAGGAGATCATTTCGAGTGGTTGATACGTCGTGACCCTGAAATCCTTCTCAGTCACTGCTTTCCAGGGCACACTCCCTCTTCAGATCTGTCTTCTTGGTTCTAGATTTAGGACCTTGCATTTGGTTGTATTTAATAATTTTGCTTGATATGGTCCAGATTCATCTGCATGATGGGGCTTGCCTTGTGATTTAATGCTCCACCGAGCTTTGGGTCCTCTATAAATGGCAGCAGCAGCAACTCCATATCTAAAAGGTGGAAAAGTGAATTGTTGAGTTGGTTCACTCCCAGTATGGCAGGAAAAAGGTTGCTAGCCTAATTGTGATGTGGTCAAATTACAGGATTTACATGCTTAGGAATCCTAGCCTGTCTGCCTCAGAGTTGTGCTGGCTGCTTGGCATTCCAGTGGGGGTGTGTGCAGGACTTTAAATTTGATCACTTTTGAAAGAACATGTTGAAGACACATGGAAGGTTTGCATGGCCCCTCCTCCTCAGTATTCTTGAGCTGTCTCATTTGGGGATTCCAAGCAGTGGCTTCCCTAGCAGTGCCAATGTCTACTTCCCAGCCGCTTGGGGTAGGGGGAGGAGGTGGCAGGGCTGCTGGCAGAGCCCCTCTTCCTTCCCATACCTCTATAGCTGCTATTTCTCCTTCCTGCTCCAGGAGTCTCCTCTGTTTCTGTGAAGAGTTTTCCCCAAAGGTTGAGTTGGGCTACGTCTACACGTGAAGCCTACATCGAAGTAGCTTATTTCGATGTAGCGACATCAAAATAGGCTATTTCGATGAATAATGTCTACACGTCCTCCAGGGCTGGCAACGTCGACGTTCAACATCGACATTGCGCAGCACCACATCGAAATAGGCGCTGCGAGGGAACGTCTACATGCCAAAGTAGCACACATCGAAATACGGGTGCCAGGCACAGCTGCAGACAGGGTTACAGGGTGGACTCAACAGCAAGCCGCTCCCTTAAAGGGCCCCTCCCAGACACAGCTGCACTAAACAACACAAGATCCACAGAGCTGACAACTGGTTGCAGACCCTGTGCATGCAGCATGGATCCCCAGCTGCAGCAGCAGCAGCCAGAAGCCCTGGGCTAAGGGCTGCTGCCCACGGTGACCATAGAGCCCCTCAGGGGCTGGAGAGAGAGCGTCTCTCAACCCCTCAGCTGATGGCTGCCATGGCGGACCCCGCTATTTCGATGTTGTGGGACGCGGATCAGCTACACGTGCCCTACTTCGATGTTCAACTTCGAAGTAGGGCGCTATTCCCATCCCCTCATGGGGTTAGCGGCTTCGACATCTTGCCGCCTAACGTCGATGTTAACATCGAAATAGCGCCCAACACGTGTAGCCATGATAGGCGCTATTTCGAAGTTAGTGCTGCAACTTCGAAGTAGCGTGAACGTGTAGAGATGGCTTTGGTGAGCAAGAGGGTAGAGGCAAAGGTGATAGCAATGCATTAGACTCCAGCTACAGGGAAGGAAAAGTAGCTGGCTGCTGCTGTAGCAAGTGATGGGAGGAGGAGCTCAGCCAGGTGGTCTGCTTCTTTGTCCTTCACCAGCCTATAGGAATACATGAAGGTGGGTGGGAGTAGGGAGGGGAATGTCTCTGCTTGTCACCCTGCATCCCTCCTCGCCCCCTGTGTACACAGTGGACAGTCAAGTCTTTCAGCCTTCTGTTATGTGCTCTATGTCACTGCAGAATAGTCTCCCCAAGGCAAGACCTCAAAGCCTCTTTGGGCATGTCTAGTAGGTCTGACAGAGCCCATCAGAGTAGATTCTACAGATCATTAGTGTCTTGAAAAGGTTGCCAGACTATTTAACACAGAGGGGGAACAATGCATTTTCCTTGTCTCATTTTCAGAAACACATGAACCATGTTGGTGATGCTTCCTAAACAATAACTTGCCTCAGGCAGATACCCACCATGGAAAGCTTCAGCCCAACAAATAACATTTAAGGAAAATGTATAAACAACTGAAAACAAGATCGTAACTGGACACACTGGCTGATGTAAACAGATAAAACCAGCCATGCCTATAATAACCTATAACTCTGACAACCAAGGTTAATGCCATGCCTATTTAGTCACTGATGTATAAGGAATCAGGATAGAACTAACCCTAAGTATTTGTCATAATTGCATCCATGTAATCCCTAAGGGGACTTTATAGACAGACCAGATTTTTTTTCTTTCCCCCTCTGAGAACCAGTGATGTTTTTTTCTGACTTCCTTTTGCCCCTCAGAGCAAGGAGACCAGCCCTCCACCAATGCAGCTATAGCTACTTTTGCTCTTAACATCTTACATCATTAACAAGTAGCATGGGCATGTCTGCTTCAGCTGAAAATTGCACCTTCCAGTGCTAGGGTAGACATCCTGTCACAAGACAACACGCCTCCGAATGCCTACAATATGAACGTTTCAGAGTTTTAGGCTGGTCCCTACTCTTACATGCTTCTCCAGTCTTCATTCTTACCCAATAAAATTGTCATCACTTTCAGCTTGTCATCTTTGGGTTTTGCCAACCTCTGCATGAAAATAAAAGTAAACCAGGGAATGATGATCAATAGAGATCTTCTAGAGATGGCTGAATTTTCTCCATACCCAAAAAAGGGACATGCTTGTTGCAAAAGCCCTTCAGAAATAGATTCAGTTTTTGACTGGGTATTCAAGTGGATTTGAAAAGCACAGCAAGTTTCCCATTTTTTTCAATCATCTGTAACTGTGTGAAAAGAAAAGTGACCTTACCTGTCACTATTAATTTGTAATAATTAGTGTGTTTATTAACAAAGTGGGGCCCTAATATTGCAAAGAGTGATGCACTTTGTGATGGGTTTCGTCATAGTTCCCCTTGAGGCTGTCACCTGATGATGGCTGATCATACCAATGAAGCACCCCACCATCCTGTCCCACTGAGCCAGAATTTCTGGTCTCCCCCAGCAAAAGCACAGAGTTGAGGGGTCACAGCCCACAACGGAGCAACACAAGCCCTGAGAGCAGCTCAGCTCTGGCAAGGCTCACTGGGATTTGGCATAGGACAAGGTGTGCAACCTCAGTGGAACCAGAACACCAACTAAATCTATAACTGCTGTCTTCACCAGTCCTCCTGGGTAAGAGTTACTTACTTTGGCTTTATGGAAAAATAGGTTATTTTAATGAAATACTTAATGAGATTTAAGTGGTTGCAAGTGATGATAATAGATCAAAGAATGTGACTAAGGAAAATAAAACAAAACATGCCGGCTAAGCTTAATAGTCTAAGACACTTGATACATGCAGCTTCTTACCTGAACAGTAGTTCTAATCATCTCTTTTTCCCAAACTGGGCAGCCTCTTAGCTTGGGCACAGTTTTTCCCCATGTTCCTTGTTAGCTGTTTCCAGCAGTTTTCTGGGTGGTAATCAGGGAGTGACTTGGTGTCTGTCAACTGTTTCTATTGTTTGGTTTCCTGTCTATAAGTAGCTTTTGCCCAAGGTGGAAATCCCCATGTTCAGCTTCAACTCTTTCACACCCCAATGGGAAAATACCATGTCCAAAATGAGTTCCAGTCTTAGGTGACCTGGCCGCATGCCTTGGCAGAACCAATCCTAGTCCAGTCTTCCCAGAAAAGTAAGAATATTCCAAGATTATCTTGAGTACCAGGCCATTAAGTTCCTTGAGTACTATTAATGGCTCTTATTAGCACATGGATATATAAACAGGTTTGTTTTATATTAAATACAAGTGTTATATGTGCACACAAATGCGATATATACATTCAGGGATTATAAAATCTCTAGTGATAGGTCACATGCCATATTTTACATAAACAACATTCAATTTAGGGCATACTCATATTCAAAACCATAATTTCCTTAAAATAAGGGAGTGAACACTATACGAATAGTCTGTTTTTTAAAACGTGTGCAAGTCCTTTGTGGAACTGGAATCCTAAAGTGACAATGAAGATTGGATGGGTAGAGTAAAGCAGGATGGAGGAAATCAATGTTAAAGGACTACATAGCAGTGGGGAGCAGACAGTTTCTTCAAAATGTTCTTAATCTTTATTTGGGGTGGGAGCTTGGTATAGAGTGCTTATAAAGTTGCAATTTAATATAATTAGCTGGAATCCAGTAAAACTCACTTTTAACTTTACCATTGAATCAGTTGTCTTATATGTGACTTTCCTTCCCATTTTATAGTGGATGATGATAATACAGGAAGACTGAATTAATCCAGTCATACATCTCATGTGACTGATAACGGAATATAACTCTACTTCAGGAAGATTGAGCTGATAAGTCAGCTAATAACAAAGCTACATTCAACCTTAACTAAGAAGAGGTTCCTGACATTCAGTAGTAATCCTGTCAGGCATCTTCTCTTGAATCTAGAAAGGTTTGCGGACTTTTTAGTGCAAAGGAAATGTTTTCAAAACACTTATATATTCCGTTTACACGTAGAATGGGAAAATGATCTTGTGTTAAGTTTGTTTTTTGTTTTTTGTTTTGTTTTTTACACTTCTGAGTCAGGGAGGAGGGTGTTGGAAGAAAACACTCTTCTGTTTTCTGACAATACTATTTGACAGGATAAGAATATACTAAAGTGATCTTTCTTCCAAAAACAAAGAGGGAAACAGACATTTTGTAAATGGAGAGTAAAGAGGTTTTTTGTTTGTTGGCATGCGCAGCCCAGAATAAGTTCATTGCATCATGAGTCAAGGGTTAAATTTAGTCCAAAGTGGATGGCAAATGGAAGAAAAAAATGAAAACTATTTGCTTTTTTTGGTAGGGTGAGTCTAATTTATATAAAGTTTTATAACAGATATTTCACCACATACATTATGAAAGAGACATAATTTTCTTGGTAGGTGGCACTGGATTCTGCACCTGCTCCAATCCTGCAGAAGGAAAAAAGTCAGTCTTTGAAAAAGTGCACAGGTATCTGATTTGTAGAAGACTGGCAGGTGCAAATGTTACCAACTGATGTATTTCCTCTTCAGTGCTGCATCAGGTTTAACAGAAAAGTGCTAAAAAATTATCCCGAGAAGGTAAGGCATAGCTAGAGGGTGAGACCTCAAATTTTAATCAACCCTGTTCCACCTAAATTTCAAGGGCATTCAGAATCTAATCCAAAGGTCTGAATCACTCTTTGTGGTTTAGCTGGGTCATAAACTGATAACGTTTTTTTTTCCAGTTGTGACACAACCGAGTACCAAATATTTCAGGTGATTTTTTTGAGACTGAAATAGCTAGATCAGCCTGGGGAGAATTTGGTGCCACTGAAACTATAAGTCAAACTCCAGGTTAAATCTAATTGGATTGCTGGTGTGAACACTGTCTTTTTTTGGGTCATCTCTCTTTGCATTGGTTGATAAAAGGCATCATTTAACTGCCAAACAGGTGCATTTATTTTCACACTTTAGCTTTGAGCAGTTGTCCTACCTTGGAACCCCTTCAGCACTACAGATCATTCTCCTCCATTGTGTGTCCTGGATGTCTGCCTGTTTAGTGAATGGAGCGCACATTTCTTGCTATCTCATTTAGCCTTGAAATACTTCTAAGTGACCTATTTGCTGTGGCTTCTCAGTTGGCGTCAATCAACTACAGAGAGTGCGTCTCTTTGTTCTCCTGCCCGTAGCTCATGCTTTGAGTCTAAGGAATTCTGTCACTCCATATATGAAGATTCCATGTACAAATGTTTTTTTTAAAAGGTAATAAAATGATGAATAGCTGTTATGTTACAGATATCGGTATTAAGATACGTGCATCAGTTACAAATAGTTATTAACCTGTGGTAATCAGGGACTAGATCTGGTCAGACAACAAGAATTCTAAGACAAGAATCCTCAGACTTGCAATGAATTTCTGAGGAATGACTTGTAATAAAAGTCTAAGCTCCCTTCCCATAGGAATTCATGGTATGAAAGTGGGGGCGGGGGTTAATGCATTTTCACACAGATTTTTGTCCTAATGAATTATAGATGACTAATGCAGCAACACCAATGTAATTATTTGGTAAACAGCGTTCAAATGAACACAATCACATGCTTTTGACTTTCCAGAACTGGACAGGAGGAGGGGCTGTCCCTAGCAGTTGTTTATTTGGCGGCCACAGCTAAAGTAGGTTGTTTCTACTGGCGCTGATGGCCGCTGTGGGTTGCAGGCAAGATGGGCAAGGGAGTCTGGCTTTGCACCCCTAGAAGGGGCGGAGCCAAAGGCAGAAAGGGCGGGACATAGGGCAGTCAGCCTCTCTGTGTATGGCTGGGGTTGGGGGGGACACAAATTGCCACAGATCTCTATGAAGAGTGGCAGCACACAGCCCTCTGGCATTTCAAAGGGGCCCAGAGATCTGGCCACTGCTGCTGCTCCTTTGGCAGTGGCATCAGCTGTAGCTCTGGGCACTGGAGCAACTTCCACCTTTGGTCCTCCACCTCGTTGTGTTGGCAGGCCTGCTTGCTTTGGGATTTGCTGAGGCTGAGAGCCAGTCAGAAGCCTGAACAATAAAATCAGTGGTTTACTGAGGCTTAGTCTGTGTGTGTGCAGGGGGTGTAGACGGGAAACCTGACTTTCAGGTTTTGTGCTGCATAGGCAAGGCCTACACTAAATGGGATGGTTGAAATAAGATACGCAGCTCCAGTTATGTTAATTACATATTTGGAGTTGACAACCTTTTTATTCTGCCTTTTATGTCTAGCCATTTAAACTTGTTATCAAAACCAGTGTGCTTTTAGTTGAAGTGTTGAGACTCTTTAGTCAAGTTTACAAAGGCTGTTGCATGCTCATCAGCCTTGAATGGGATGACCATATTTAAATAAGATTACCAGGCGTGGGTGTGGGCCAGGACCTCATATGGCATAAACACTCACACTGGAGAAGTCTGGGACTAGAGAACTGTCTGGGGTCAACCTATGAGCAGTTCACAAACTGGACCAAGAATTCATATGATCAAGTTGGGAGTAGCTTTGGGGGTGGGTGTGTGTGTGTGTGTCTTGGGATGGGGGATGCTCAGGGCTATGAGCGACTGAGCCAGGCATGGTCTGTTCTCACAGGCAAGCAGCCAAAAGCCCCTTGGGATGGATAATTTAAAGGGACACCACACCTCAGCAATGAGGATTATGCTCTTGGGATGGGGGTGGGGGGAATGTTGTAAACCCATCCTAACAATGTCTTAGAAAGGAAGGGGTAGTGAAACATTACAGAGCGATTCTCACTCCATTCCATCAGTGGAGCTATAGCAACTCAATGTGAGCCCTCAGCATCACTGACAGAACAGGACTCTAATTACAGAAATTTGTCAGGTAACTATCAGAAACATTACCTCTTTGAATGAGATGGGATTTTGAAGGTGACCCTTAATATGAATGGGGAGAAATATCATTATAGCACATAATGGCTAATGGTCATCCACTGAAATAGCAGTTGCCCCTGTACTGTAATGTTTTTAGACATAGTCCCACGTCACGCTTGCTGACCCAATTCTGCTTGTGGATACACTTTTTCAGAGTTTTCTTATGATATTTATCCTAGATATGAAGAAAACAAATACTTGTGCAGATCTAACATAAAAAAATGCAGTGTTTAGCGTAAGTGATTTAATAGAAGAAAGGCACAAAAGATGATTCTACATGTAGTGGCATTAAGGTAGAAGTTTAAACAACCATTAGTATTCATATGTAAACACTGGAAAAAATCTATTTTCCCCAGCACATGTTCTTTCCCTCTGTCCTTTCTGGTTAGGGCTCCTTCACAGGGGGTGTGACAGCCATAATATAACTTTACTAGTGTCTGCTCAGATTAAATTGATGTAAAGAATTAATGCAAATTGCATTTTTTATTTCTAACCACAGTTGAATTTTATTTTACCTTGGCTTATACCTTTGGGCACATCACATCTGAGCAATTAGTTCTCACTGCCACAGTCATCCTCCACCATCAATAGCTCTGACTCTGATTGCTACGCAACCTCCTTTTTTACTACTCTGCTTCCTACCTGTCTGCCTCCCACTCCCCCATGGCACAGTGCAGTATATCTTCTTGTGGTAACCGTGACATATTCAGTAGAGGGGATATTACAATTACCTAGTATAAAATTTACCTTTAAAGGAGAAGCAACCTGAATAGTGAAACGGGTATCTGAGTTTTGTGAAACTCTCCAACAGAACCTGTTAAAACTCAAATTATGTGGTCAGGCTGGCTGAAGTGTGTGAATGTTTCATCTCTGCCCTGTCGAGTTTGGAGCAAACTCAGGTGGTGTTTCAAGAAAGCTTGGACTTCTTTATGGACTCAGTTTGTGGACTGTTTGGATCTAAACCTGGTTAAAAGTGGTGGTTTTAACAAAATTTATTTGGGATTCATGCAAGTATCACAGTCAGCATCACACAGCCATGTAAAATTACCGAGTTCTGCACAGTGCTACTCCTGTGTGCAAGGGACCACCTTCAGAAGGTACCCATGAAAAGATGAATTAATTAATAAAGCAAAATAGCAAAATGAGAGTTCATGGTGATTCTATGTCCATTTCCATGGAGGCCAGTAAGCCTGCATTTCTGCTACTGTTCGGTGCTCACTAAGGGTATACTTAAGTAGCCTCACAGGCTAGTCACATGGTTCATGATGGCATCATTCCCCAGCAAACACTTTCAGGCTTTTCCTGGACCTAAAGGAACCCAAAATATCACGGACATAGTCTTCTTAGATCGAGGTTGGCAAATACTCACAATTTAATGTGCAATTTCAGTTGTTTCTTTTATTTTTCCTGTGGGATTTTGTAGTTATGGTGACTAGTTTTGCAAACTGGAAAGTCTGGTCTTCTGCTCTTTGGTGTGAGAGTCAGGCAGCAGGTATGTATGAAATAGGTTGGGCAGAAGTATAGCAGAAAATTAAGATGAGGAAAGTCTCAGTTCCCATCCATCCCAACTCAGCTGGGATCTCTATTCTCAGAATGAATACTGAGATTTGAGATTATAGGGTGGAATGGTAGATGGCATAGCATTTCTTTTGTCATCAATTTTCCACAGTCTTGGACCATTTAATTATATGTTCTTTGTGTCTCCATGTAACCTGCTCTGAACCCTATTTTATAATCTTCACTGTCTCTGCTCTGTCCTTCAGATTCATAGTAGAGTTTGTATTTCTGATGCCTTTATCATCTTCCTCGCTCCTTTTCTGCTCATTCTCTGATCCCATATGACCCAAATTGTGCATGATGAGAGGCAGAGGAAGGCTTTGGTGGGGGGTGGGAGAAAGAAGGTGATATTTGAACCTCTCTGCCAACCCTGTCAATGGCTTATTCAGATGACCAAGTCAGGAGGGCTCACAAGATCTGGAGAAAAGAAGTTACATTGTCCAAAAGCAAATATTGCCTTTTTTTTGTCAGTGAAAATATCCGGAAGCCTTTGTGCTGGTTTAAATGATGCTGTAACAAGTGAGCTGCATTACTTGTCTTCCAAACAATATTTTAACGTGTCCTAAAGATGCACGTAAAAGATAAGAAGTATGCTTGTGAGTGGGAAGGCAGTCTTTTTCCTTGGATGTCCATCTTTAGGGAATGGATGGGCTAAGGTCTGTGAATCCTAATCTGATTTAGTCCAGGGAAGAGGTCCTTGGGTAAATTTGTGTGTTCGTGTGAGGCTATGTCTGCACTATGAGATAAATTCAATTTTATTAAAACAGATGTGATGCTGGTTTTAATAAATTCAAATTTGAGTATCCTCACCACCCCCACCCCACAAAGTTGAGTTAGTGCTGACACAGTCACCAAACATTGACTTGCAGCAATGCATTGTGGGAACATCTCACAGTTCCCTCAGTCCCATAGCCTTCTATGGTTTGTGGGGTTTTTTTGCTGGTGCAGTATGGGGGAAAAAATGCCCCACTAGTGATTGTGGGTATGTGATGTCATCTTTCCACATTGCATTGCCCTCATTCTCTTCCTGTGGAAAGCAAATGGCCATTTTTTTTCATGAGACTTCCCCCTGGTGCCAGCCAACCCTCAAATCTTGGTGGTGGTGGTGGGGGAAGAGTTCCCCATCCAGCATCAGCTAGCCCCTGAAAATCTTAAATTTGCAGGCTTCCTGTTGTTTTACTACTTCCTGCACACCTGGACAGCATTAGCAATACAACCACCCAGAATGGGATGCTGTGTGGTTTTGTGGGATATATGTGGGACTCCTCTGGAGGCCAATAACACTGGTTTAAATGGAATCTGTTTCCTCACTACCATTAATCTGAATGCTTACATTCTAACTTCCTATGAATTCCACTTGTGTTGTTGGAGTAAGAGTATCAGCTGTAGTGCCCCTTAAATTTGAAATAATGGTATTTGATGGGTGAACAGTTGCAATTTAAAATCAAGCTAAATGCCTTGTATTCAAATGTATGCTGTAGTGTAGACATAGCCTGAGAGAGCGAGCAAAGTAGGAGCAAGTTTGCAAGGGGGTTAATGTAAGAGTTAGAATAGGATGACAAACCATTTTGGAGCATCTCTGGCATCCTTTTCTCCATGGTGCCTCAGAGAATTAGCAACAGTTTGAACTACTCTTTCTATAAGTGTAAACCAAGTTAAAGTAGGAACAATGTGGAGAGCTTTTCTCTGAAATATTGACACTAGTCATATGTCATTTCTGTTTCCCTTCTTTTTCCCTGTGAGCCTAACACTGTAAAGTGGATTGCATAAAGCCCAGGAGGAGCTGTAAGCCATGGGCATTAATTGTTGCCAGCAGTGCTTGATTTATATCAAGGCAGAGTCACACAGGTCATTCAATAAAGGAACTTCTGTATTTCCAGGAAGGCAGGATAACAAAGTGGATCCAGTGCCTCCATTTCTGTTAGCTGAGTTCCAACATGGGTTGAAGCATTAGCTGCATAGTACAATCATCTTAACAGTTTCTTAACTGTTCCAAGGATGTCGTTCTGAGAAATTTAACTCTCTCTCTAACCCCATTAAATAATCTTAGTCTCTCTCTGACTATTTATCAGACCTAATGTATTTGTAAAAGCTGTTTCTGTTCTAAAGTAGCACACTTTGCTGCTCTGCTCCCTTATCTCCTAACTGTAACCATGACCAAACTCTAGTAATAGTTTCTATATTTACAGTACACATCCATTTTTGCTTTCAGATTTTTGAGCACTCACATGAAACTGCATTCATCACATCTTATGTTTGGCATTTTTTCTCTTGGTTGATTTGCAGAATGTTTGTATTGGTTTACAATGCACACACAAACCCTTTTCATACTATCAAGCACCATATATTACATTGAGCAACGAAGGGTCCTGTGGCACCTTATAGACTAACAGAAAAGTTTAGAGCATGAGCTTTCGTGAGTTAACTCACTTCTTCAGATGCTGGTAGCTAACACGGCTACCCCTCTGATACTTGACATATATTACATTGTACTCCTAGTTTCTGCCTTGCTGTATATAAAAATATTTCTATATATAATGTAGTAAAATATAGAGCATGGTGAGCATTTGTCAGGAGAGCTTTCAACTGAACTGTTACATTTCCTTCACTGAGACTTTGTATGAAACATATTCATTACATTAGTTTGGCTTCGTGCTGTAGGCACCACTGTCAGTGTCAGATACCTGCTATAACTATACCATGGAGAGATGTGGAACTTGAGTAAGTTGGGATTTGCCAAGTTATCATATGGATGATGTTTCAGAAAATAGAGCTGGCTGAATATTGAAGTAGGTACTCGTATTTTATTAATACTCCCCCCACCCACCCAAATTGAATAACATATTAGACTAATAACCCCTTAACCAGCCGTAGAAACATATATATGTGTAACGTTTACATTGACAGATCTTTACGCCTAACAAGTAAAAGCCTATACAACAGGGTGAACCTCTGTAGACCTTCAGCACCTGACCAGTGATGAACAAAAAAATTTTCTGGACCACGGGAGGTCAATATTGTCCAGCATCATTATTGACACTTCCATTGCTTACTGGGCTCTTACAAGGCGTTTAGGGATAAGTTACAGCTAAATAACAGTACAGAATACTGAGAGCCAGGACTGGTGGCTGTAGATTACAGCAAGTAATTGGTCACCTGGCTAACTAAAATCATGCCAGATTATGGAGTTTGCTGGACTAAGACAGTATTGGACTAGAGAGGTTCAATCTGTGCTTCCATAGTGTTGTATTCCGTCTACGATAAATTCTGTACTCTAAAATTACCTTTGAGACTCCTAAAATGCTAGCTTGACAACAGCTAGAAGTATGGAGAATTTTTTTTTAACCATTGTTGGGGTATTTTGCCTAAACTAGAGGCTAAAACTTCAAAAGCAAATGCTTTCTCCTTCATTAAAGCCCATTGGAAATTATTGGTCCAGGATGTCACTGAGGCCCAGAATTTAGCAAGATTCAAAGAAGGATTGAGCATTCATGTGGATGGCATGTGTTCAAAATTATAATTGTAAACCTAATAATTGTTGGTTAAATCCTGAAGCATAAGGTGTGATAGACCTTCCAATCTCTATCTAGTAAAGATAAGAATTATGCCTTCATAAGTTAGTTTAAGAAACTCCTATAAAGACACTGGCCACCCTTCGACCGATGGGCTACCTAGTCTAATATCCTCTTTCCAATACCTGTATTCATAATTATCCTGTAGTTCATATTTATATGATGGTTAAATAATGATATTGAAAATGACCATTGGATTCTGTTATTGAAAGTATGCCACAAATGTTTAATACACATCCTTAATTACAAGGCTAGATTTCACTGGGACTTGCTCTGCACTGTGCATGAGTTTCTGTTATGAAACCTCTTCTTTCTAAGTCCTCCATGATCCTCCCTTTGCAGTCATTGCAGCTCCCTGGAGTCTTTCCGGCATCACTCCTGAGCTTGGCTTTCTCATTTTCCTGGTGTCTTTGGGGGTGTTCAGAATTTTCATATTGAAATGTCTGAGGGGCATGCCATCTGTCTAGAAAGTATGCAACTGGGTGGCGGGGGGGCGGAGGATGTTATAGCCGGGCAAGAGCATAATACACGATAATCCAAGCCTGGTTTTCTGTGACACAAGAAACAGAATATTCTGAATAATGCTGAGGAATCACATCTTTCCTTTGTTGAAGAAATGAACTAATTCTGAGCTGTGCCTTAGGGAATACGGACCAGTTCAGGCCCTTAAGCCGCCTCAGAGAATGTTTCAAGGATGTCTGAAAAACTTGAGTCTTTAACCTCAAGGCCTGCAACATCATCAAATTCCCTGTTTTACAAACTTATTTGTGTTTTTAATGATTACCCTGGCTGTATATTTGTGACTTAATCACTAATATCCCCCCCTTCTTTTTTTTGGCTACTATTTCTTACATACATGCAACATTAGTATGGCCATCTCCTGAGGTGACTTTTTTTTGTAGTTTTGAGCTGATACCTTAGAGATCACAAAGAAGCACTTACCAGCTTAGTGAAGGTAGGGAAAAATATTGACATTTTGCTATTTACGCATCTGAATATATCAATGTTCTTGCTTTTTATCTAATAGTCTTATTCAAAATGTTTTAGAAAAGCACACACAAACCCTTTGATAGTTGCCAAAGAGTGGGAACATGCCAGGCAATTTAATGATACAATATTACAGTATATGCTGCTGCTGGAATGTAGTGTTAGTGTGTTTAGTTGTTCCCACAGTGTGAATTTCAATAAGCTTCTGTAAAAAAGCATTCCCTACCTGTAGTACAGGTGGAATTATGTAATGTTAGGTTAGTAGCTGTGTTATTCAAAGGGGAAACATGACTACAAAGCTAGAACTGGAAAAATGAAGCTTTGTTAAAGGAAGAATGCAAGAGGGCTGAATAGTGGCCCAAGTTTTTTAAACAGTTTTTTAGCTTGTTATTAAAAAAAATTGTACTGGCTTTTGCTGCTTCTTAAGTGATCATAATCTTTGAGTTTTGCAATTTGCACTGTATTTGGCTAGGTGCAAAGCAGCTTTTTGAGGATGCCTTCCCATTGAATAATGGTACTGTGCCATTTAACACCCTTCTGCCAGAATACCTGAGTCAATTAAACTAAACAACATTTGTCTCTCCCTCCAGGTTAACTAATTTATTTCTTTCCCAGAAGGCTCCTAGTCATTGAGCTACTTAGGCTGTTCTAACATCATAGCAACAGTACAAGTAAGTCAAGCTTTGGTTATAGAAATATACTGTGTAGTTTTTGTACACTGTAAGTAGTATTGTATGTCCAAACGACAGCTATTTGAAGCAAACAAATGGCTCATATTTAATTCTTTATTTGGTTCTTGAGTTACTTGTGAAAAGACGTTTTTCCACATGAACGTACTTGTTTACTGAAAATTCTTCTGGGTGTTTTATGATGCATTGGGTGTGAACTAGATGTGGCTATTCCTGTGAGCATCTGACATTACTAGCTTTGGTTTGGTGTGGAGGTTTTTCCTTTTGGTTTTTGCTGTGTGACTGGTCACCTTGGTCATGTGGTACAGTTTCTGCTCCCTAGTAGCTCTCCTGTGGATTTTGAAGGTCATGAAATCAAGTGTTTAACACACTTTCTTTTTCCGAATACTCTTGCAAACAAAAATGGACCTGAACTATTGGTTATAATTTGGGGTTGCCTTTTTTATTTAAATGTGGACTATGAATGACCTTTGTCCAGGTGTCTGCTCATGGGAGCACGAATAGGAAACTAATGGACAGATTTTGGAGCACCTTATTAAAACATTGGCTTCTACTACTAGCTATATTTGACTATGAAACACCATACGTTTTAACTGTTGCATTCTGAGGCCTCAATTTTAATGTGTTATGTCTTCGAGGAAAAAAGTTGGCAAAATCTATATGCAGGAGAAGCAGAAGAAATTATCTGTTTAGTCAGTGTCCCCGAGTATCTGTCTTCTATATTCCTCTTAGTCATGTATCTACTTTATCCACTACCCACTTTTTACTGGGTTTGGTATGCCTGATCTTACTTTTAATGTTTTTTCTCAGTTGCACACCAGTTACATATTTTTCCCCACCTGGAACAGCTCTTCTGTGCAGTATGTACAGTAATTGAATCTTTCACAGTGTTATAGCATTCCTCGTGTTCACCTTAATGCCTGTCTACTTACTTGCACATAAAAAAATTCCTATCAAACCTATTGTCCATTCTTCCAATTATTTCTGACGCATCTAGAATTATATTCTCTGGTTATTCTTCCTAATCCTGAACAAACTCTCTGACAATTACAGAGTTAGTGGTAATGAGACAAGATGTGAGACTGGCAACACTGTACGTACTAGAACACTTTCTGTCTAATGACCTCATGTAAGAAAAGCAAGGGCTGATTCTGAGTGCTGCATTTTCCTAATATTAACATAAATGAAGCACCTCTCAGAGGGTAATATGACCAATTATATTTAAAAATCCCTTCTTATAAACCCAGTACTTAAATTATCATTCCCAACACTACATTGTCATGCTTGTGTCAGCTTGCAATGCTTTGAACCATCGCTGTACAATCAGTAAACAAGACTTCATTCTTAATTATTTCCTGCCAATCAGAAAACGGGCAACTTTTATATAGAATAGATCTTGTAATTGACAAAAATGGAAAAGGAATGAGAGTGAGGAAGTGAACTACTCTTTGCAGCCACTTCTTTCATTCCAGATGTTCCTTTCTGAATTGAAATGGGCATGCTATGATATCAGAAGGCAAGATCACATTGGGGAGGGTACTGTGTGTCTGGCGGGGTCATGGTAAGGGACAACTAGTTATGTAGAAGTAGTGAGAGTGGATTAGTTGTATGAACTGTTCATCACCAGGCATTTGGGATATTAAAACTGAATCCACATTTGGGGGAGCCCTGCTTTGATTGTGTAAGGCCTTCTAAAGCAGGGCTCCCTTGCTATAGCTGTTAGCAAGCCCACAGGAGATAATGGGAGTTGGGGATAATACAGGTGAATGGAAAAGGAAATGAGGAATTGCTCAAGATTGTAAAACGTTGAGCTGTCTGGCTTCCCTTTCTTATGGCACAGGGTCTTAAATGCCCTACTTGGTACCCAGTACCCACCTTCCACAGCCTCTATATCTATTGTTCCTTGTCCACTTAACTACCCCAGTTCTTGCACTGTAATATTCTAGTATTTTATGGTTGTATTTATGTATTTAAATAGTACTGCTTACATGCATGAAAGGTGGAAAATCCCCCAGCACTCAATAGTTCCCCAGGGGTCATTACTTAAGAACTTTGGAAATAAAACACCTGCCTAAATGTTTTAATGAATTTGTAAAAACCATTTCTTATGCTCTTCTCAGGAGAAGGCATGGTTTAAAGTTCTATATTTTCTTATGCCCCTAACCAATATAAAACCACTGGTTAGGAGATTTAAGTGGTACTAACATTTAATAGCAGGACACCCATAAAAATGAAAAATTGACATTGTAACAGGCAAGTGAGAGTCATTGTGACATTAGTACTAGCCAATAAGATAAATAGGAAATCTATAAATAGAAAGGGTCAAAGAGTCTGGCTTTTATTTGCTTCTTTGTTCTCCAAGTTTATCATTTAACATTTCCGTTGTTAACTAAGGGTGGTCAAATCTTACTTGATCGCAGTCAATTTGTAATCATCTAATTTTCCTGTCTCTGACTCCCTTGATTTATGAATCTGTTGGGGAAGTGAATAGAACTATCCTGGTAAATCTATTTCAAGCTTTATTCAAACACCTTAATTAGCAAAATCAAACTAGAAATCTTGCAAGAACCAGCTCTTTTGTGAGTTTGTCTTTCCCACGCCCAATAAACACCATGGAAACAGCCTTTACTGAAGTATTTCATTTCCCAGCTGATGTACTTCTATTGTTGATCCAAGCTGGAACCTAGCAGTATCGAAGGGCATGAAAAAGAAAAGCTTTATAAATTTGAAAAATTAAATCAGATTGAAATTTATCAAAAATCTGTGGATCAGGTCCTACTCTACCAATATTGATTTTCCCTCTCCTCATTGTAACTGCAGTGGTAATTTGAATATCATTTTAGCAGAATGATGTTGATACTATTGTATTATACTTTTTGAAGAACATGTTTGGTCTTCAGTGTTTTCTGGCAATTAACTTTACCATACAAAACCATAATCTTCATGTTATGAAAGGAAAAAAGTGATTGTTTTAGTAGTGCTCTTTCTGAGGGCGTACAGTATATGTGCATTTATCATTCTTAATAGATTTACATGGCTAGAAGAGACCTGAATGATGATGTAGGTTGACTTCCTGCATTTAATGCAAACCACACAACTTCACCTGATAATCCCCACATTGCACCCTAATTTCTGTTTGAGAGAGAGCAATATGATAAGGAATCTAACTCTACTCATCCATTCTCCTGTCTAACTGATCAGTTCCTACCAAAGCCAGGCTAGAAGTCACTTGAAAGTCATCTCCTCTAGAAGGCTATTACCTTGTGTGAGATGAATAGCTGGCTTCTGTCCATTTTTAATAGGATTCAGGTAGCAAAAAACCCTCATCAAAATTGACCTTATTATTTAGCTGTTACCTGGGTGCTCAACAATGCATAAAATGCAGAGGAACGTATGGCTCCTACCTCAGGACTGGAGAAGAGTTTCTTTGTTGGCTGTCTCAAAAGACACACCAAGGGCTGCATCTACACTGAGTTCCTCTTTCAAAAGAAGAAAGCAAATGAGGAAAATTGAAAATGCAAATCAAGTGTTGATTTACAGATCTTGCCTCTCACTTGCATAATCTTGTCTGATCACTTTTTTGGAAGAGATCTAAAAGAAAAAAGTCACGTATGTGGGGTCCTTTGGCGGGGTGCGGGGGGGGGGGGGGGGAATAAAACAAAGCAATCCTGTTTTCAAAAGAACCTTATTCCTGGGGAAAAAGCCCTTCCATCTACACTGCCTTTCCCTTTCGGAAGGGGCATGTAAACACAGATTGAAAATGCTAATGAGGTGTTGATATGAATATTTAGTGCTTCACTTACATAATGGCAGCCAATCACCACATCAAAAGTATTGCTTTCAAAATGCAAAATTGCCATGTAGATGGGTCCCTTTCAAAGGCAGCTGTGCTTTTGAAAGCACCCTTCTTCCTAAAACAAATTAGGTTGGTTTAAAGTGATGCCGGGCCATGGGCAAAGTGTGGGTGGGGGGAGGAGGCTGGCTGTAGACCCTGAGAAGGGCCAGGGCCACCGGAGGAAGTGGTGGGACTGGGAGCTAGCCTTTCCCAGCCAGCTCTTCAGCACCACCTACCATATGCTGCCCAGAGAGTTAGCATCAATTTAAAGGGCCTGGGGCTCTGGCGGTTGCCCTTGCCACTGTGGTGGCAGGAGCCCTGAGCTCTTTTTTAAATTGTTGGGTCCTGCCCCCTATGTCGGTGTGCCTGCTGACATTTTTAAACATGTTGATATTTGCTGGCTTTTTTAGAATTTTTTTTATGGCATTTCTTCAAGGTTTTCCCCCAACCAAAATGTATAGAAACTTAGTTTGTTTACATAAAGAACTAACTCGCTGCAAGCTGAGGTGTACTTCCTGTGTTACACTAGGCTGCTATCACCCTATTTAACCACATGGCAGCAGGATGGACAGAGCAGCCTAGCATTTAGCTCTAGTCCTCTCTTTAAAGGGACTAGCTCAAAGCACACGATAAACTGTTAATGTGTCTTGCCTACCTGCAGTGTGGCTTTTTTGTGCTGGTACTTTCTGGTACTGAGTGATGGCACCTTGGCAGCCCAGCAATGGGTTTGGGAGTCGGGGAGGAAGTGATGGGAAGCTGGCTATGGACCAGCTCCTCCTTTTTTAAGAAAAAAGGCACTGACTATGTGTACACAAACTGTTGGCCCACAGCAGGTGCATATGTGGCAGATTTAAAGCCCAGCTTGCAGTGGTCTAATTGTTCATATAGACAAGCTCTTGGTATGTTTCTCATAAAACTTAAGATTTTTTTTCCAATGAGACTCCAAGGTCTAGGGTTTTAAAACCAAACACTAACTATTGGGAGAGTTATAATAAAATGAGTGACAACACTTTAACAGAAGTGAACTTTTGGCATGAAAAAACAGCATGCCTGTACTGTGAGGGGCTCTCCATAACTGTTTCTTTTTGCATAGATATAAGAATGTGTGGTTTTTATGTAAAGATTAAGGGCCGGCTCTTAGCCTTAGGCTCTAAGGACTATCATGATCATCTAGTGTGATATCCTGCATGTTGCAGGCCACAGACTCTCACCCACTCAAGATGTTAGGTGTAGCAGGCCCCTAACTTCTAGATGAATTACTGAAGTCCTCAGATCTTGATTTTAAAGTTACAAAGAATCCACAGTTTATGCTACCTTAAACAGCAAGTGATCTAGGCCCCACTGTCCAGAGGAAAATGAATCTCCTAGCGGCAGGGTCTCTAACAAAGGGTAGATCTGCACTGAGGGGCAAAGATGAACTAAGTTCAGCAACTCCAGCTACATGAATAGCATAGGTAGCATTGACGTAACTTAGCTTGCCTTCCCATGGCTTCCTCCCATGAACTTCACTTATTCTTCACACCCCTGTGGAATACTGGGGCTTGAAAAGAGCATGGGCGTGAGCAGTGGATCTACTAGACCCTCTAAATTGACCTGAGGGAGCACTTTCTGGAGCTTTGATGTACCAGTAAGTGTAGTTAAACCCTAACTAACCTGGGGAAAAATTCCTTTCCAAATCTGAAGAGAGCAATCAGCTAGACACTGAGCCCATGAGTGAGATGAGATGCATCTGGGAAGGAATTCTAGTCATAAATGCAGAACTTCTCCCATCTTCCAAATGTTTTATTACTCTAACAAATCTCAGAAGGCGACAACCCGATGGAGTAGAGTTACTCACATAGAGGAGTATGGACTAAATTTCTCTGTTGCCCAAGTACAGCTATCACAATAGAAAGACTTGTGCTACAGTCTGGCACAAGTCTGTTTCCAACTAACAGGAGCTTACATGCTGTGAATGCTTCCCCCCTGCTGCATTCATTTCAATAAAATGTGAACTCCTAAGCCTAATTAGGTAACTTGAAATACCGAGTCCTGGATTTAGTGTCTAGCCTTGTGGCTCTGTATTGCTCCACAGGAGGAAGACTAACAAAAATTGTCTCAGAAAATACAACATCCCCCAGTGTTCTTTGGTGCTTATAAGGGGTGCACAATCTGCAGTTTCCTTCAGAATGAAATCAGCTTGTTGCTTTTAGTACACTGCCCCCAATTCCCTAAGCTGATGCTGACGGATTGACTCAGCCACAGCTAGGATGGAATGATCTGTCTTGTGTAGCCTGAAAAAGGCCAGACTCAATCGGAACATAATAATGATAGACTTGTTTATTTGTCGGCGTTGGAAGACAAACATTAACTATCTCTCTGTACTGATTATATTGCATTATGAAGGCCACACAGTTAAAGCTGTATTAAAAAGTTGGAAAAAGCAAAAGTTTAGAATTGAGGGTGGCCTAGTGCAGTGGTTTTCAACATACGCTTCATGGACTCCCTAGGTGCAACGTATGTCTTAGATTTTTTTCAAAGGAGTCCCATCCATCTTTCAGGGGACTACAAATAGGGCAAAAAGGTGGAAAACTGCTGGCTCAGTGAACAGGGCACCTGGAACAGAACTAAGAGCTGGGTTTTAGTCCCACCCCAATGCTTACCTGTTGTGGGACATTGGACAAGTCACTTTGCCAGTCTCTGCCTGTTCTCCCCTCCTGCCATTGGTCTGTGGTGTCTATTTAGGCTGTATCTACACTTGTACTCCTCTTCTGAAAGGCTTGAAAATGCAAATGAGGTGTTGATTTACATATTTGCCTCATTTGCATATTCTTGCAAAAGAGCTTCTTTGGAAAGAAAAGCAGGGTAAATGCAGCTCTTTTGAAAGTAAACCCCCATCTTCAAAAGAACCCTTCCCCCTCACCCCCTTTTTTTTAAAAAAAGGAAGAAGGGTTCTTTTGAAGATGGGGGTTTACTTTCAAAAGAGCTGCATTTACCCTGCTTTTCTTTCCAAAGAAGCTCTTTTGCAAGAATATGCAAATGAGGCAAACAATATGTAAATCTGTGCCTCTTTTGCACTTTCAATTGCCCTCATTTGCATGCCTTTCAAAAGAGGAATGCAAGTGTAGACACAGCCTTAGAGATTAAGCTTTTTCAGCATAAAGGCTATAGCAAACTCTCTAGAATGCCTAGTGTTACAAGTCCCTGATTTCAGCTGGAAGCTCTATATGATGCTCAAACACAAATAATACAGCTCTTACAGCAAAATTTCATTCTTTGATCTGAATGACTCTCTACATCATGGATCTCTTATGGTATAAAGTTTTTTGTGTAAAGAGAAAGACACTAAATGAAACTTACTACATATGGGCTACGTCTACACTAGCCCCAAACTTAGAAATGGCCATTTCGAAGTGCCGCGGCCGCCCGCATGCTAATGAAGAGCTGAATATGCATTTCAACGCTTCATTAGTAAACTTCGAAATGGCCATTTACGTGGCCATTTCGAAGTTTGGGGCTAGTGTAGAGACGGCCATGTGCTGCACATCTAAAATGACAAGATTTTAATTCTTCTGTAATTGTAATGTTGTAACTTTAACATTGAATTAATATTTCATGTAACAAGTATTAGTGGCAGATCTTTACTAACTTTTTTTGCTTTAATCTTGAATTTTTCAGGTCTGTCATATGATTTGTATAATTAGGACATACGCAGTTCAGAGTTTGTTCCTCTCCCACTCAATCTAATCCTCAAATTTTTAAAGGTACAGAGACCTAGCAAGCTTAGCGTGGCAATGTCCAACTGATTCAGAGCCTAAGTCTATAATGAAAATATTAAGGGCCTTGGCTCTATTTAGACTCCTAAGTCTAGATGAAAGTTTTTTCCAATGCCTAAAAATTCAGTTTTGTCCACCTTGAAACTGTTCATGAATTTGACCCAATATTCTGCTGGCCTTGAAAACTCTGTGTGTGTGTGTACGTGTACGTGTACGTGTACGTGTACGTGTACGTGTATGTGTGTGCGCACACTTTGATCCTTCATAACAGGTGTGTGCACTTTGATTAGGATGTGTGGGGGCCTAGATCTGAACTCTCATTCTGATGCAGGGGTTTGAACACAGGTCCCTGGCCAGTTAATGTACTGCTGGTCAGGCTAGAGACTATTCTGGGGTGGGTTGCCCTCACCCTCTCCTGTTGGAGCAGTTATGTTTTATAAAAGTACTTAAATATTAAATATTAATTATACAAAGAAGGATTCTACAGCCTAGTGACTCAGGCACTCAGCTTTGAATGTAGGTGATATTAACTCCAGTCCCCTCTCTGTATGATTCAGATGGTGGGGGAATTGAATTCACATCTCCTGATTTCTGAAGGGGTTGCCAGATGGCACAGTAGAGCTAAAGCAGGCTTCCTACTAGTTCTGCATGGTGCTTGGCAGCAGCCAGAATGCCTGGCTTCTAGGCACAGGGGTTATTAAGGAAGCTATACATGCTGCCCTCACCCTGGACACGGGCTGCACAGCTCCCATTGACAGGTAACTGCAGCTAATGACAGCTGTGGAGGCAGTGCCTGTGGGTGCTGGCAGCTTGCATAGTTCAGAGCCCCCAGGCCCCTTTGCCCATAAGCCTGGATAGTCCAGCTGTTCCAGGAGCTGAGTGGAGCCAGAACAGGCAGGAACTTGCCTTGGCTGTATTGGGCTGCCAACTGGGAACAACCAGAGGTCAGTGCCACCCAGCTGGAACCTGCTCATCAAATTTCTTGCGGCAGCCCTGAGCCCCTCTTGCACCCAAACTCCTACCTGGAGCTCAACCCCCACATAGACCTGAGCTCCCTCCTGCACCCTAATTCCCGCATTTCTAAAACCAGCCCTGAGCCCATACCCTTAGCCAGAGGCTTCATTCCTTCCCTACCTCCTGCTCCAGCCTAGTGGAAGTGATTGAGAAAGGGGAGATTGAATGAATGGGTGGTGGACAGGGCTTTGGAGAAGAGGCAGGGCAGGGAGTGTGAAGAAACTATTCCGCTTTGATTAGAAAGGAGGCCACCCTATTTTCCAGGTGAGGGCCTTAATCACCCGGCTGTAGCATCACATTCCCTCTTTCTGGCACAATGGATATGTATATAGTTATACAATTGGAACAGCTTCAAAAGGCAAGAGATTGGGAGCAACCCATCCCAGAACTTGCTGCCCCAAAATGGGCTTCCAATTCACCTATAAATTTTGCAAAATGTTCTCAACCCACTCAAATATTCTCACTGTTTGTTTGTTTGCTGACTAACGGAAAAAATAAATTATTCATCCAATTCTACCCCTCGATTGCTCCGAGGTCCAGCTAGTCTGTGCAGTGTTGAGCAGACCAATGTCTAACTACTTTCTACAATCTGGATTAATTTCCTTACAAACCAGTGTGCACGTTCTAGTGATATTAGAAACCGTAGGTGGCCATGTGCAACGAACAGAGGAGTAGGTTCACGAAACCAAAAAGCAGCCCTGTAACACCTTAAAGACTAACAATATAATGTTTTAGGTGATGAGCTTTCATGGAATTCTCCACTTCTTCAGATCTGGAGAATCCTGATAACTGAGACAGAGCATTTAAAAGAGAGTTTATGAAAAAATGAAATAAAAACTGACACATCAGCTAGAGAGAACAGAAGGAAGGGTGTCTGTGGGAGGGGGGGTAAGGGGTAAGAGAACATTTTCTGCAAGTGTCTATTAAGTGGGCTGCCTGGGATCACTGAATATCAAAGGTGAGGAAATTGTCCTTCTAATACGTTAGGGAATTGATGTCCCCCCGGGCTCAAAGATGGGTATAAAATTTGAGAATAAATTCCAATTCCGATGTCTCCCTTTGTAATCTGGTGTTAGTCTCTTTGGCTGTGTCTAGACTAACCCCCAGCTTCGAAGGGGGCATGGTAATTAGGGTGTTGGGGGTACGTTGGTGTATATGCAGCACTTCATTAGGCTGATCTCACCCGTGGCAACTTCATAGTGTGAAACTTGGAAGTGCTGGCTTGTGTGCAGCTGCGGGTCAGCCTCGGGTGCCTCCAAGTGCCCCTGCTCCTTCGAAGTCCCTTTACTTCTCAAAATTTTTAAGGAAATGGTAGATCTGGCCCTAAAATCACTGCATAAGTATGGCCATACTGGATCAGATCAAAGTGGCCAATGCCAGATGTCCCAGAGGGAGTGAACAGAACAGTAATCACTGAGTGATCCCTCTTCTGACAAACAGAAGTATGGACACCATTGCTACCCTTCCTAGCTAATAGCCACTGATGGACCTAACCTGCATGAATTTATCTAGTTTTTTGACCCCTCACAGTCCCTGGTCTTCAACATCCTCTGGCAAGGAGTTCCATGGGCCAACCGTGCACTGCATGATGAAAACTTCCTTTTAATTTTAAACCTGTTACCCATTAATTTCATTTGGTGACCCCTAGTTCTCATGTTATGGGAACGAGTAAGTACTTTTTTCCTTACACACTTTCTCTATCTGTCCAGATTTTCTAAACCACTATCATAGCTTACCTGAAATCTCCTCTTCTCTAAGCAAAACGGTCTTTTTAATCTTTCTTCATATGGCACCTGCTTCAAACCTCTAATCATTGTTTTGTCTTTTTTTTGGTGCCTTTTCCAATGCAAATATATCTCTTTTTGAGATGAGGCAACCACATCTGTACACACTGTACAAGATGTGAGTGTACCATGGATTTATATAGAGGCAATAAAATATTTTCTCTTATTCTCTATCCCTTTTAAAGTGATTCCTAATGTTTTCTTTTTTTGACTGCTGCTTCACATTTGAGTGGATATTTTCATATACTACAAAGCAGTTAGTATCAGTAAATTCTGCTCTTTTTTTTAAGTTCCAGAATATGCAAATGTCTTGGATCTTTCAAGCCAGATCTCCAGCTGTTGTAAATTTGAGAGAGGTGCTATATCAATTTAATTCTAAACTGAGATTTAAAAATCAAGTACTTAACCCTTGAAAATAAGGGTTTATCTTTTTTAATTAGAGTGGTACAATCATTGCTGCTGTGTAAGGTTTTTGCCATTGTTTGAAACATATGTTTGTTTGGGTTGTTTTCCTTTCTTTGTAGATAATTGTGATTCATTTTCTTCCATTAGCTATGCTCCCCCAATCTCACCTTTCCAAATTAATGGAAATGTTAACTGTTCATTGTCAACTGTTTCATTCATGTAGAGCCAAACTCCACAGAAACATATGGCCAAAAGTTAATAAATTTAAATGCATGATGTAAAGTAAATTAGAACTAGTATTTTAACATTGATAGTTTTTACTAACCCACTCTTTACAGCTGTCCAGAGACTTTGATTTTTTTAAACGTTCTTCATACTCGTTGCTTTATATATAAGAACACGATACAGCTGTCTTTTTTACACTAGTCTTATGGGAAAACATACTTTTCTTAGAAATAAAAAGCTCATATGCACAGCAATGAAAATGGGACCATTTCATCCTTCAGTGAGGGACCTTCTCTACAGGCTGACAACCACAAAGAGAGAAATACTGAAGTGCACAGGGATGTAGGTGAATGAATAGTTCATTTGCATTCAAAACCGAAAAAAACTGTCTCAATAATACTGGGAAAAGAGAGATTTCAGAATGCCTAGACAATTTTATTAGCATTGGGCAAATTTCCCAAGTTTCAAGATGAATTTGGGTATGCATCCAAAAGTTCAGAGGCGTGCTTCAGTATTTATAACTTTTTACTAGAACTCTCATTGAACTCAGTGGTAACTCTCAAGATCCAAATCCCAGATGCTTGTCAAAACTTTGTCTCAATTACCCATATCTGTGTAGCAGATTTCCAAAGCAAATATGTCCTCTCTGTTAGCTAATCAACATCAGTAGTGGCTGTTATCTAACTAGAACTAAACAAACCAGCAGTCAGATAGCACTTTAAACACTAACAAAATGACTTATTAGGCGATGGGCTTTCATGCGACAGACCCACTTCAGGTCCTCAACATTTTGAGCAGTAAAGGGACTTTGAAGTTTTCCACTTCAAAGTTGCCACAGGGGAGAATTAGCTTAATGAAGTGCTGCATGTGCACCGCAGCACTTCATTAGTAATCTCCTGACACTCTACTTACCATCCTCCCTTTGAAGGTGAGAGCTAGTGTAGACATAGCCATACATTCTTAATGTTTTGCTTCCTTTTCTGATTACTAAGATCTGGCTGTTGTAGTCTCATTGATTCTGGTTTGTTGAAGCCAATTCCCAGTGTTGGTATTGACTTTAAATAGGGCAGGATCAGAGTTTTTTATGGATGCATTTTTTTTTTCTCTCCCACTTCTAGACCTGCAGAGAGAGAGGACATAAATATTTTATTTTGAAAGAGCTGAATATTTTGAAGACACAACTTGTATGATGCCATCCACTAGACAGAAAAGTAAAATTATTCGTCAAGGATCCACAGATTACTCAAGATAGTTGTCAATGTCCAAAGCTGACTGTGAAAAGTTACAAAGGGATCTCACTAAATTGACTAGCTAAAAGCAGAAAAGATTAAATTCAATACTGATAATTGTAAACTAGTGCATAATGTGAAATATAGTCTCATCTATATCTTAAAATATCTTGGGGGTCTAAATTAGTTGTTCCCACTCACAAAAGAGAGCTTGAAATCACTGTGGATAGTACTTTGAAAATATCAGCTCAATGTCCAGCAGTCATCAAACACAAACAGTGATAGGAGCCATTAGGAAAGAGATAGATAGTAAACAGGAACTATCGTAAGGAAGGGTGTGAATTTTCCATAGAGGTCATGGCAGTCATGGATTCTGTGACCTCTTACTTTTGCAGTGGCTGCTGGTATGGACACCAGGGCTGCCCATACAACTTCCAAAGCCCCAGACCAGTTGCACCAGCCTTACTGAGGCAGTCTTGCATAGCCTGGTAGCCCACCACAAAACCAAGCAGCAGTGGTGGTCCTGGGCCATGTGCTACTGTCACCCTGACCAGCACCCTTGGGTGGCATGCCATTGCTCCACCAATTCAGAGCACTAGAGCCTCCCCACCAATTCAGAGCACTATGGCACTCCCGGAGTTCCTCTGCCACACTAACCAAGATTTAGTCAAGGGCATATGGTACAAGTCCTGGACCAGACACTAGCCCATGAATTTTTGTTTACTCCTGTGACCTGCCCATTACTTTCACTAAAAATACCCATAACTAAATCTTAGCCTTAATCATAATGCCTCTGTTAAAAACCATTGTAGATCCTCACTCTGAAGTCTGCACAGTTGGGGTTGCCCCATCTAAAAAGTGTTGGAGGGGGAAAGTAAAAGCATAGATAAGTGCCACTCGCATGATTAAGAGTAAAGATGAGATTCTATATGAGTAGAGATTAAAAAGACGGGGTTTGATCCATTTAGAAAAGAGCTGACTGTAGAGAGTGGGTATGATAGAAGTCTATAAAATTATGAATGATGTGGAGAAAGTGATTAAGGATGTGTTGTTTACCTCTTCACACAACCCAAGAACCATGGAATATTCAATGTATTCAATAGGCAATGGGTTTGAAACAGACAGAAACATTTTAACCCTATACATAACCCATAGTCGACTTGTGGAATGCATTGCCAGGGAATGTTATGAAGGCCCACAGGACATGATATGGGGCCGTAAATGGGGGGGAAAAATTTAGTCACTTCAGAAATTTGGTGGAAATTCACATTTGCTTAGAGGTTGAGAGGGTGGAATGTCTTTGACAGTCACAGTTACATATATTATTTTTAGCTCTGTCATTTACACTCTGTCGTCCTCTGTGCATGTATTTAAAAAATAGGTAAAAATGTTTCCAAATATCTGCTGAGGTTGACTTGTTCCAATAAAACAAGTTTCCCTATTCAGGTAACACTGTACATCAAAATAAGCAATCAGGAAGGGTTTAGTCAGTAGTAAAGATTCTGGCCGCTCCATATTGAGGATAAGTGTGTTATGGTCCCAGTTCACTGAGGCATTTGAGCAAATGCTTAATTTAAGCAGGTGCTTAAGTGCTAGTTACTTCAGTGGGACAATTTTAAATGTTCAGTTCATCCTCATGTGCTTTAGTGAAGAGAGAATCATGGGGGAGGGGTGCTCAACTTTAAGCATCTTATAAGTGCTAGGCTAAATTAGGGTCTAAGTTCCGGTGCTCTGGAAAATTCCATATCTACGCTACGGAACCTGTGGGCTCACCTCCCAGATAGGTCTGTGCCTGGAGCAATCTTGGCACTGCCTCCCAGCTCAGTTTTGCACTGGTCAGATCCCTCCCTCCCCCACATGTCCCAGATCCTTCATCACCCACCTAAAGGGGTTCTATAGCATGAGCTGGAGAATCCTCTCTGTAAATTCTTCCTAAGAGAGGATAAACACAGGCTAATTCTCTCCCCAGGAGCAAGGCGGTACAATGCTGCAAGAGAGTGGACATCCAGCCTGCCTACCCATCCTGCTGTGGATCACGGTCCTCAAGCAGTTTCTGTTTATGGGCTTTTCTGGGGCTCGTAGAAAGGTGTGGATGATACATGGAGGCTGGGCTTCTCCCATGTTGGAATTCAAGTCTGTCTTTCTTTCTACTCCCAGAGTTCTATGGGGTGTTTTGGCCCTGAAGTCCTTATGCTGTATTGTCTTTCATCTGGATTCAAATCCATGGATATAAATGGGAGTTGCAAGCCTGAATTAAGACCAGGATATACTGGCAGGGAGAAGAGAATTAAGGGAAGGAGTTAGGAAAGTGGTTTAAGGAAAAAGTGTTTTTAGCTTCGATGGACCAGGTGGAAATGAAAACAAGAACCACGGCAATGCTAAATCAACTGATCTAGAGAAACAAAACACAACAGCAGTAATGTAGTAGTTTAAAGACTAACAAAATGATTTCTTAGGTGATGAGCTTTCATGGGCAGACCCACTTCTTCAGATCTGTAGAATTTCCAGTCCAGATCCAGTTATAAAAGCAGATTTACACAGGGAGATCTCTGAACTGGGGTTCATACTCAAGTTCAACACATTAACACGACAATTAAGATGACAATTATCTCACGTATTACAAAGACTCGTTCCCTTCCTTTTTGATGTTTGTAATTATCTCGGGCAAAATGCTTATCACCCACCCCTCACCTCCCTTCCTTCAGTTCTATGTTTGACTTGTCAGTTTTTATTGCAAATTTTTTTTTTTTTTTTGGACCTCTGTGCTATATAAGTGGGTCTGGACTGGAAATTCTACAGATCTGAAGAATCCCACAAAAGCGCATCACCTAATAAATCATTCTATTCGTCTTAAAGTGTTACATAACTGCTATTTTGTTTTGTTAGAATACAGACTAACACAGCTACCTCTCTGACCTAGAGTAAGTGATTCTGGGGAAGCCTCTCTCATGGTCTGTACTATTTTGAGATTTTTACAAACTAGTCCTCAGTAAATAAATGAAAACACAACTATATACAAGCTACTGTGTAGCACAGTGTTCCCTGTAAGCTGTGCACTTGTGTCAAATGCTACCCAGGTAAATAGGCAGGCACCCACAGCTAGGCCCTTTTGTTCTAGGGGTACACATTTGCACCTGCTTGGGTACTCTCAAAAAGATAGTTTCACACGTGGATGGAAGAGTTTAGACAGAGCATTGGTGTTAGCCCATGCTCCTGAGTTGTTTGTAAATGAAATGTCCATAAACATACCTTTTTGCATTCCATGCTTTACAACTAAGCTCTTGAGATGCCTCTTAGGGAAAAGAGATCATGTACATTGTGCCACCAAGAGCATGAAGCAAGGATGACTTTTTTTTGTTTTGACAGAACTGAGAATTCTTCCTCCCCTGTCTCATTTTACAGGAGACATTCCATTGACCTTCTCATGCGGCTCATGGGTAGCCTCTGAATTAAAAATAAAAGCACTGAAAAGTTTGCCAAATCAAGCAACTTTCTGGGTTGAGCATCTCTAGGCAATTTATGGGGAACATCAGTATCAACAGTAATACAAAATCAGTAATTTCCTTGAAATTTTCCTTTACTAATTTTTTTTGAAATGTTTCTCCTCTTGCATACCATATGTAACCAACCAGGCTCGGGTTCCCCAGAAACGAGGCTGCACCCAGAAGGTGAGTTCTATGTGTGGTTTATTGAAAGCGCATGATACCCGCGATGGGAGCCCCGGAGACGCCGCAGTCACCAATGGGGGAAAACCCGACGCGTCGGAGCTTCGCTCAGGGAGAGGCTCTGTAACAGGCCTCCTAACACTAGCTGATAAAGCTGAACTCATTAACATAAGATTGCCTGTGCATTCCTTATCACTATCTCTTGTGGCCTACTGCCAGCGTAGCCTTGAAGTCTTGGCAAGTGCACCTTGTTCTGCAATAGTTCTCATGACAGTTATTTTGCAGCTTTTCACCTTGCACAGACTGGTCTGTTTAGATTCTCCTGAGGATTCACAGAGGGATCGGACTGCACTCTCGACCGTTACAATGTCTCCTCGCGCCCTACACCATAAAAATCAAAGGGTTTGGATAAACAATGCACTTTTGCTAGTTGTTTTGTGGTAACAAGCTAGTTAATATTTTTATGTCAAAAATGTAAAAATCCAGGAGGACATAACTATCCAAGTGAGGGGAAGTATTTAAATGACGGTGAAATTTGGGCTGGTGGAGAGCAAATACTACTTCCTTTCTCTTTATTGTGCAGCTCTTCCTCTTTCTTTCTGTTTCCTTTCTTCTTTCTTTGAGGTGGGCATAAACAGCATTTTTCTTCCTGGTTACACCATGAAGTTATGTCTATGCTAGAGGTTTGACGAAACTCACGCAGAGTCCACACCCAAAATGGCTTCTGCTGAAGTACTGTTGACAGCACTCAGCACTTTTTTCTACAGCCTTCTGCCTCTCCTCCATGAGGAAGAATATTTTTGACAGATTGTTGGGGGGGGGAAAAAAAGCTATGTGGATGTTAAGGGGGCCCCTCTGTCAACAGACAGGGCTTCCAGGTCCACGGATAGCCCTGTCTGCTGTGCTTCCGGTTGGCTGCTCTGTCGAGAGAGAGGCTGGACAGTCCAGCCATTTTCTGCCAACAAAGTGGATTGACAATTATTCTGCTTTTGGGTGTTGCCATGTCTTGTCAACAGAAGTTTTGTTAGAAAGTATCTTCTGACAGTAACTTCTGTCAACAGATGACTCTAGTGTAGACACGGCCTAATTGCCCAACACTGCTGTTTCTTGTTCTTTCCTTTGCTGCAAATTTGGATACAGTGTCCCTGAGTCCTACAGCTAGCATCTGATTTCTTGGCTATTGCTCTAGTGAAGTTTCTGAGGCTTTCATTGGGAGTTAGACACCTCTCTGCTTAGAACTTTTGAAACTCTCACTAGATGCCTGCCCAAGTACTATTCTAAATCAGGCCCTAAGTGGAGACCAGGGGTTTTGTAGGAGCCAAAACCAGAGGATAAAATGCCTGTCCCATCTTCCTCTCTGTCCAGGCACTTTTTTTCTGTTGTGTACCACTAAGCCTCATGCAGGCAAAATGTGACCCATAATCAGGCCTGCCAATGGGAGGCAGTGAGGGGGGCAAAGGGGACAGTTGCCCTGGGCCTGGCATTTCAAAGTGCCCTGGAGCTCCAGCCACTGCCACTGATCCTTTGGCAGCTGTGGAGGCTGGAGCTCCTGGCCCCTTTGATTTGTTGGCAGTGCTGCTGCTTCTGCCCTTGGCCCCACCCCTTGTAGGGCACAGAGCTGGGCCACCCTCCTACACAGTGCATGTCAGCCCTGCTGCCCATAATGCAAGTCTCTGACTTCTTCCGTGCCCCCCCCGCCCCTTGATTGCTCACATCAACCCTTATTTTGCAGGCTCATAGAATCACTGAACACGCACATTGAGACGGTTTTTGCAATTTGCAGTTCAGCTTTGATCGAGGTTTAATTTTCCAGGTTCAAATAGCTGTGCAGTAGGTGGTGCCCGTGTCCCTCACAGCAGTTCTCAAGGCTAGTAGGAGTTAAAATGATGCCTTATTTGAGAAATCTGTTTAGGTCTAATTATAACCAAGTTAAAAGCAGATTGATGAGGACCCTGCCAGATGGAAACAGCTTTCACATTTCTTCCTACGGGTTGTGGGTGTAGTTAAAAGGAATATCCTCCCCCAACTAGTCTATCAGCTATTACCTCTTATACAGTACTTTTTTTTTCCCCCTCCCTAAATCATGGGGAGAAGTGTAAACATTCAGATTTAGAAAGAAGATGGCCAAGATCAAAGCCTGCTTGCTTGATGGCGCTCATTTTTTTGGTGGTATGGTATACTGAACATTTTATTTCTGAGTGGTTGAGGTGGGGATTCTCTCTGGCCCTGGAAGAAATGAACCATATTTCATACCTTTTACTTCATTGCAGAACTCATCTGTTGGACTTGAGGGCAAAAATTTCCAGTTATAATACCTCATAAAGATTTTTTTTCCCCTTATCTTCTGCTAGGCTGCAGGACTGTATACCTAAGTAGTAGGGCTGTCCATGAGTCTTGAAGTAAAGAATGAAAATATCTGGCAGTCTAGCACTCTTAGGTGGTGGGTTAATCCTTCAAAGTACTGTACGAGGAAAAGCTCCAATTTTTGCATACTTAAATAAAGCACTGAAGAATTCAGCAGGAGACACAATCTTGCATGCTGTGGAGGAATGGACATAAGCAACCTGATGTTGATACTTGTCTATAATGGTGAAGAATGTCCTCCCTCGATGGAAGAAGGGACACTTCTCAGCATCTTTTCTAGATGGTTTTTGCTGTCTGAAAGCTGCCCTTATGGAGGGCAATGAGGGACTCCTGACACAAGAGCATTGCAAAGAAAGTGTGAGAACCTTTATTCTATCCATACTTCACCTTTTCAAAAGGGCATGTTGGGGTGCAAGAGAGCTGGGAATAGGGCATATCTGGGTGAGGGGAGCAGAGCATTTGGCTCTTCAGCAGATAGTGCAGCAGCTGGCTGCAGCCAGTTCACCTTAACACAGGCTTAAGGCTGCTTTGAGGCATGCTGGGGGCAGTTTCAGCTTCTCACTGACCTGACATTGAAGGGCAGAAAGATGGCTTATGTCCATGTTCCCCTTTCTTTAGCTGCACCCACTGAAAAAATCAATACACCTCAGGAAAGATGCTAATTGCTGCCTCTTGTACATCTTGGTGTTTTCAAATCCTGTCACCAAAAGCCAACCATGACAGAGTACCAGAAAAGGGTATTTTGAGTACTTTTAGTCCAAGAATTTGCTTCTAACAGGGACTTTTTGTCCTGTCCTTGTCTGCTTTATTGATGCCTGTTGCCTCCAAGAAACATGTTCTTTTTAATGTAAAAATGGGAGAGGGTTTGCATCTGAGTTTGAACAATATTAATACAAAACAAAGCCTATCTAGTTCCTAGTTAAGTAGCACGAAAGTAGAACATTGCTGCCAATGATGTTCTATTTTCATAAGGTTCAAGGATACTAGTGTTACATCAAATGTTGGAAAATCATCCAAATTAGCAAGACTGTTTGTTTGTTTTTGTTTGGGTCTAAAAAGTCTAATATGCAAGCATCACCTGAACAGGCTTTCTCAGGATTTCCAGTACTTCTAGCTCTAGTGAGGCTAGGTATTTATGGATAGACCCAAATGATTATCTGCTCACTGAGACTGTCTACACTACCATTCCTCCTTTGAAACAGGCAGGCAAATGAGGGAAATCAAACATGTAAATGAGGCACCGATTTACATATCTGGCAACTCATTTGCATATTTTGGAAGAGCTGCTTTTGAAAGAAGAAAAGCAGTGTAGAGGCAGCTCTTTTGAAAGTAAACCCCATCTTCAGAAGAACCCTTCTTCCTATTTTTTAGGAAGAAGGGTTGTTTAGAAGATGGTGTTACTTTCAAAAGAGCTGTATCTACACTGCTTTTCTTTCAAAACAAGTGCTTTTGAAAGAATGGGCAAATGACATATGTGAATCTGTCTCATTTGCATGTTGCTTCCACTCATTTACATAGCTCTTTCAAAAGAGGAATACTAGTGTACACAGAGCCTTTATTCTAGTTCCAGTCAGATGTAATTCAATTGAATGCAGTGGAATTAAGAGCGTGAAACCAGGATGAGAGAAGAATGGAGCCAAGGTCTTTGCAGCAATGTAGTTAGTGTTGTCCTATCTCACTGTTCTAGCAATGGGTTAAAAATGGTTACTACAGATGTGGCAAATGCAATGCAATTAACCTGATCATAGAATGGGAGAGACTTGTGGGATATTATTTCTATATCTGAAGATGGGGAAAGAAGGTGCAGAAAAGACATAAGGAAATTATTTCCTATATATTTAATTGAAGGCTCAAGAAACACCAGTATATCTCCGCTTCAGTATATCTCCATGATTATCTACATCTTTTTCTTTCATGATATTGTTGGTCCAAGAGCAGTAGAAAATGAGCTAACCCTCTGTTTTGTAAGTTGAACAATGTGACCCATGAAAAATAGAAATGCTTATTTAGGCAGCATAAAAGAATGCCACTAGCAAATAGGTTTAGGGGATTGGCTGCTGCCCAAAGGTGGTGGGTTTATTTTTTTCCCCCTAACTTCATCCTTCTACTTTGTTTCACCCATAATTTTTTTCCTCAGAATCTTCTCTTTATCTGGTGTCATCCAGGATGTTTCCTTGCCTCCAGCCAGTGGATGAATAGTCCATACATAATCGTGTGTGGAAGAGGTGGCAAAGGGGACACAGAAGAAGCAGTGTGGCCAGTCCATTAAGTTTACGCTGCCTAACAGAGCTGTGCTCAGCTGGAACTCTCAAAGCAAGATGGCCCAAAGCCCTGAGATGACACATTTTGCTACACAATTTAGTGAAGCTACAATGATAAGCCCAAGTGTGGGGATTATGGCATTTCTGTTGCATTGTATCATCTTTGGACTGCTGAAACATGACAACTGCTGAAAGCAGTTTTCAAGAAGTTTTAGCTCTATAAGTGCCCTCCATCCTCTGCTTTGATCAATGCTGAATACAATGCTAAACAATGGCGAAGCAGCACCCTACAGGGCTTACTTTTGAAGAACTATGTGCACTAATTGCATTAACGAAGTGGGACACCGTAAATTCGTTTACAAGGGATGCTGCATGTAGATTCAACAATGCAGTAAAACAATGTACAAAAAGTGCATTTTAGGACCACTTTCACTGTCCTAATTTTGAATTTTAATAAACAAACTCTTAAAACAGTGACAGACTGGAAAGGAACAATGACTAACTGAAAAAAGCTAAAGAGTATGTTACCACACAATTTAAAATGCATTTTCTCTTACTCCTGTACAGTATTTTATTAGCTCATCATAGCATGTTGGAAGGTTGTGCTTGAAAGCTGTGGTAAGGAGCAGATCCCCATTAATAGTGGCATTTTTCCCCCCTCCAGCAGGTGCAGTGAGGCATTGGATTGCAAATGGAAAGATACCCTGGATGACCATCTACTAGCAGCAAAACAAAATTCATTTGCACATCAAGCAAGCAAACATCAGAGCTTCGTGAAACTACGGGCATACAAACACTTGCATGACATGGGGACAGAGAGAGAGAGAGAGATAAAATAGCTTTTTATTTAAATTGTGACTACTGTGGCTTGAGCAAATATCCCCAGTTTCACAGAGCTGATGATATAACATTTAGAAAGCTTTTAAGTGCTTTGTGCAAATGGTGGGCATGTTCCCACTGGAAAACCTTCTCTGCACTGCAGCAACTGTGCCAAAGCAATTTGAAAAACACAAACAAAGATGAAATTTCAAATTCATTTTTATTTGTAGTGTGTGTGTCTGTCTCTCTCCTTAACTTTTCTGTAGATATTTGCAGCTGCTCAGCAGGTACAATAACATTTCACGTGTCATACTGAACAGTGGCAAAGTTGACAGCAGCTACTTGATAACAGGAAAATAAGGGGGGAAAAATAATTTCCCTTTTCTGAAAGAAACAGTGAATAATCACCAAGAAAGCTGTGATTAAGAACAGCTGTTGAAGAGAATTGATTTTTAATAGGGTATTTATTCTGTGTCGTACAGGGCTGGCTACATGAGACAAGCATTTCAGGCTTCACTTGAGGGTACGGGCTGGCTTACGTATAGCTTCACTATCTCTCGCTGGGCTCTTTTCTGTTGCCCTTCTCTCTGATGTCTAGCTTGACTGCTTCTCGGGTCCTTTGGTAGACATCTACAGAAAAGGATATTTTGCAAGTTTTTGTTGCCTTGTTAAACCTGAATTGATGGACTCCTTTAAAAAAGAGCTCTGAAGAGGAGGTGCCAATAATGCTGTGGTAGCCATGGTTCAGTGCTGCTTTTTAGCTTTCACCCTTCTATTGCCTGAGAGGGAAAAATAGATGAAAAGAGACCCTGAAGATGTATCTGCAATGTTTGGGGAGAGGGGGAGGAATGCTATTTTTATTGCTCTTAAATTATGCTGGGCCATTCTTGTTGATGCAGAGGGGTGGGGAAGGGAAGCCATGGGTTTCGTATCATAAGTCTTTATATAGTATATATTCACCGAAACCATCTCTTGTCAGCTGTGAACTGGAGAGCTGCTACTGTGCACAGAATTGGAGCTGCTGTCTTATGGGTTATACCGAAACTGACTCATGTTGGCTGTTTGGCCTTTGGGAAACAAGTTTGGTTTTGGGTCAGTCCTTCATGCACATGATATTCAAACCCCCACACATCCTGTGTATCACCACATTGCTATGCCTGCCTGCCAAGGGAAATAGAAGGGATGGAGACTTGAATCTCATCCTACAATGAATTCAGACAGTGCTGGGTCTTCCTGCCTGAAGAACTGTCATCCTAATAGCCTTTCTGGACAGGGCTCAACTTTGTGTACTGTCTTGGGGATTCGTTGAGATTATAGAAATACTGTGACTAGTGGGCACCTGAACAGTGGCTCAGTAAGTTCAAAATGCTACAGAAATTACCTCTGCTACTGCTGCAAGTCTTAAGGGGCTGAGCTCAGAGCCTGATGATTTCTACTGCTTGCTCTGTTCACAAAGCCTGTGTCCATAGGTGAGAAGCACGTTAACATCATTAAGAGCATGTCTTCACTGGTGGGAGGGAGGAGTGGAAAGCATGTTTAAAATTGATTAACTAATTCGGGTTAATTTAAACCAAGTTTAAAAAAAAAAAAAGGCAGTGAAGACGCAGCAACTCTGCTTCTAAATATCCACTCTGTAGGGGAGACTGGGGTTGAATTTAAACTAAGCCACCTACAAAGCCACTATTGTTACCTGTAATATTATGAGGGGTTCTGGGTGCAGCTGAGAGAACCAATCCTGGGCAAATTGTTTAAAACCAAGCCACTTGCAGCCCAGGTTGGAGTTTCCTTCTCAATGAGGTAAATGAAGCCAGGCACAAAAATACTCTGACCAGCCAGAAGCTACACAAGGAAACCTACAGATTCTCCACTGGCTTCTCATGGCCAACCAGTAACCCTCCTTAGCTGAGGTGAGGGATTAATAAAAACCTATTTCTCCAAATCCACACAGATTCCTCCAGGCCCCAAAGGGACTAGCCACATTCCCAGGTCAATATATACTTAGATCTTACCCAGAACAGCACACTATGCTAATCCTTTAGAATCTAAAGGTTTATTAATAAAGGAATAGTGTATCGGAGAGAAATGGTTTAAACCGGTACATTACATACAGCAATTAAAGCTATTGATGTAGGATACAGCTGATGGTATATGCTACTTTCTTCAGAGTCTCTGAAAGTACATCCTTCTGAGGGATGGGCCCTCAGTCCAGCTAGCCTTAGTTCAGGAGAAATAAAGAAAAAAATGGTCACTGCCAGGGCCATAGCTTGCCATGCAGAGGGAGCAATTCCTTTCTTCTTCCATAGGTAATGGAGGGTCACCTTGCCAGGTGGCCTGCTGTGGCACTCTGCCATTGGTTACAGGGTTAGCCAGCGTGTTGCAGTCCGTTTCCATAAAATGTGGACTTGATGTCGGAGTGTCTGGTCTCTGTTCTTTTGTTCAGTCCACATCATCTGTCTGGGGAGGTGATCTCACCTCCTACTGTGAATCGCAGCATTAAATCATTTCTGGTTCAGGTATAAAGCCAATGTCTATAACTTTACATGCAAAGATGACACAGATATACAAGTGACAAACAGATTCAGGGCATGACCAGCTTTCATTTGACACCTTACTTGACCCACCTGGCACAAGATTTGGTGCAAACCTAGTATAATCACAAAAATAGTTTTCGTACTTAATTTAAAATTCCAGTAATGTCCCACTATGTGTATAAGCTAACTTGAGCAAAGAACACATTTCCAAAGACACATCTTCAGTACCTTTTGGCTAAAGAGACTCAGAACCGAATGGCTGAGTTGACCTTCCCTTTTGATTTTTGTTTTGTTTTGTTTTTTGTTTTTTAAAGTAAATATTTTAGCTAGCACTGTGATCGTTTTACTAATATGTTTCACTTAGGGTGCACATAGTTGTATGTGTGGAAAAGTTACTTCCATCTTGTCCCAGGCTGCTTAATCACTTCTAGAGAAATGAACCATGCTCCTGTGACCAACAGAATGCCCATGCGTCAAGGGGTGGGTTGAGACTGATGAGACCCCACATGGTAGCTAGGTCATTACTAGCCTCAGTGGGGGTGGGGTGGGGTGGGGGCGGTGAATTGGGAAACATTGGCTAAAAGGAGGATGTGTGGAAGGAGGAATTCCGCAGGTGCTGTGGTTGAGAAAGGGTAAGTTGGTAGGGAAGGAGGTCCAAGCAATACCAATTTAAAAAGGGGTTTGAGCCAGCTCTGTCTAGAAAGGATTTTAGTCAGGGGATAACTGAAACAAGTTGTAAGGAAACTGTTTGCTTACTGTATTGGTATTGCTCATTCCCCTTCACGTACAGGAGTAAATTCTATTGATGCCACTGTGCCTGCACTATAGGCTTGTGCTACTTTTTCAATGTTGGCAGTGTTAAGGTAGCACAAATTTCTAGCATACACAAAGAGGTTTTCTCATTTGCTACAAACAGCCTCTCCAGAGCTAGTTTGAGTGGTGAGGCAGTGTGAGAAAGCATGAACTACTGTTGCCTATGCTACATCTGTTCAAGGGGATAAACATACTCCTTTGATATCCAGAGCTGTCAGTCTGCATCCTTTGGTGAGCAGCAAATTTTCATTTTATTTTGAATCAACTTTTTATTTCCTTTACATTTGAAAGTGCATGCAAGAGAAGTGTTAGTGGTTTTTATATATAAAAAATATGGTGTCTAGTCTTATTGCCTCTTACTGAATTCATATCTGATTAATTCAGGTTGACAAAATAATAGAAGTTTTTATAGCTGTACCTACACTAGCGGTTTTGCTGGTATAGAAATGCCACAGAAAATCACACCATTATCCAAGATTGCTACACTGAAAAAGGTTGCTAGTATAGAACCAGCCTAAGTACTCCTGACTGAAAATTTTCTGTTGAAACTTTTTTCCAAGAAAAACTGTCTTTGCAAAACACACCGTTTTATTAGAAATTGCCTGGCTTTTAAAAATATATTTTCTGTAGCATACCAAAACACTCCAATATTGAAAAAAGTTAAGCTCAACTGAAAATTTGTTTCCAATATTTCTCGTTCCTTCCTTCCCCTCTTCCCCTCCCGTTCCCCCCAAAAACCTTTTGACTAGCCCCCTTTCCACTTTGTTCCACATGGTGAGAAAAAGAAAAGGGAAAAAAATCAACTAGATCAAAAAAATAAGTCAACTAAATCAAGAAATAACACTAATCAGAATGTTTCCAGGTTTTGGTTCAAGCCTATCTTTACTACAATATAGATAGGCTTGGGAGAATAAGATTATTTTAAATAATTTTGACCGATATCAATGCTTAGTGTAAAAAATTAACACCAAGGAAAGGACTTATTAAAATGACATTTTGCTTTTGCCCCCTTCAAAGCTGCACTTCTCTGTGAATCTGTAGCTGTTGAATCTTCTAAAAGGAAATGAATATGTAAAATGCCAAAGAAATAAGCTGATCCTGTGTTGGTATCTGCTAGTGTGGATGCACTGTGTTTACGCAGGTTCCTACTGAAGAAAATGAAAACCTGCATGATGCCAGGATCTGTCACAGTGAATCCCAACGTAAAGTCACAGCCTAATCCAATATCCACTGTCATGTTGCTCTTCCTTGAATAAATACTTTTATATTCATAAATATTGAATGTTTGCTCTTTGTTACATTTGGCAGTTTGAAATTTGTGCTGCTTTATACTTTTTTCCTGGGGTATAAGAGCAAAACATGAATGACTTCAATATCCCCTGAAGGCAGAAACTACACAGCATCTTGTTTCATGAGTTTAAAAGCCTCTGCATTAGGAATCTTTAAATTTCCTTGCATTGTTCAGAGACTTGCCACAAAGAATGCTGTCAATGTGAATTCAGAGGCTATTTATTTTTATTTTTTTTAAAGCCAAGACACACACATACTTGACAGAAGTTATGTCTAAAAGCAGAATATTTGCTGCTAGATACTCAGGAACTGTGCTCAAACTGTGCAGCTCTGAGTTTTAATGTGGTTTAGCATCAGTAAGTGTAAGCAAAGATTTACCAGATACAGGCTGAACTACTCCCAATGATGCTGGATTAGACCTAATTGGTGTTGGATGAGATAATTTGCTGGGCCACAGGAGGTCAATATTCTATAGCAGAATTACTAACATGTCCACTGCTTACAAGGCTCTTAAAAGACATTTTGGTGTAAATTGCAGCACAGAACACTGAAAGCCAGGACTAGGGGCTAGAAACTAATTTTATGGGACCACTGGAAACTTGGCCATACCCATGATAACTAAAATCATGCCTGATTATGGATGTTGTCCTCATTCAGTGAGGGGCCTAGCCCATAAGCTTTGGAGCTATGCCTGTGCTACAGCACTCCATCAAAAGAAGTTCTTCTGGAAGATCTCTTCCAAAAAATACTTATTTCAAAAGAGTGCATCCATACAAAAAGTAGATCGAAAGATTAATCAGCTCTTTTGATGGAGAGGGTCCAGACAACCCCTGCTCTTTTGAAAGAATGGGCCAGGGATCAAATAAATCCAGTGCCATGAGAACTGCCCTTCTGAAAGCAGGGCCCATGGAATATCTACATGTCTCTTTTTTCTGCCCCCAAAAAAACAATCTTTCAAAAGAAGGCACAGTTTCTGATCCGGAAGCGGAAGAGGGCTTCCTGAAGAAGAGCTGCATAGTTTTGACGTTGGATCAAAAGAGCACATTTTGTGTGTCAATACTCTATGCTCTTTCAAAAAAAAGGGCTGGATTTTCTGAAAGAACTTGCTAGTGTAGATGCAGCCTGGATGAGTATTTCAGCAAGTTTCTGTCTAGAACTTTCTTTGAGGCCAACTTCCACTTGCAAGCGTAGCTGCAACAGGCCCTCTTGTTTTATTTAAATCTTCAGGATTGTGTTCAGTACTCAACAGCAAATAGAAGTCAATTCTGGGAGATGCCAACCCTCCAGGACTGGCCTGGAAACTCTCCAAGTTGGTGGGCCTCTCTTTGATGTCTCTAATGTTGTTAATGGATAAATTATTAGAGCAAAAAGAAGAGGCTGGGAAGGGATAGACAGCCTGACAGCGCTGTGGAACTGTTGAAGAAATACCCTTGACTGCTGCAGTAGAGGCAGGAGACTTGCTGCTCATCACCACCTCAGGCTTCAGCAGAAAAGGGGGCTGGTGGATGGGGCTGGAAGCAGAAAGCCTCTCAACAACTGCTCCTTGTACCCACAGAGAGTAGAGGACAGTGTAAAGAAACCCCGTTCTCTATCTTCCCGCCACCGATAAGGGCCATAAATTACATGGTCAAACCAATGTGTATTTAGTAAATGTTAGGAAGAATCTTCCCTTTTTAGGTAGATTATTCCATGTGTGTCCTTCTTGGAGTTGCTTGGATTGACCTGAGAATCACTGGTGCTAGCCACTGTCTGTGAGAAAAGACTGGCCTTTTTTATGTTTTTTTTTCAGTAAGAATGAGTCTGGTGGCACCTGAGACTTACAATATTATTAAGGCATAATAATTATTCATTTTTAAGGTGCCACCAAATGCCTTGTTTTCGCTGAAACAGACTAACATAGCTACCGCTCTAAAATGTTTCATTATGGCCATTCCTGTGTTCATAATGGTCACAGGAGCTGTTTAGTGAATAATTCTGTGTCTATAGACAATGTGTAGCATGCTATCTGCAAATGGGAAAATAGTCCATTAATAGACTATTTGTTATGAATTATTTGTACAGGTCTACTTTCTGAGCCTGAACCAAATAAAAGTAATGAAGATTTTTTCTCAGCTAATTTGGTTCTGGAGTTTTGACTGTAGGGTGACTATTGTGAAAATTATTAGAAATTTAATTCCTATGACAATGTTCAGTGCTGCTTTTTTTCTTTCATTTCTGTCTTTCGATAGACCTGAGTTAAAATTCAGTGTCCAGGATTTTTTTTCATCTAAGTGCTACATTTTAATCATGAACAATAGAGGGGGGAAAATATCACTGTCTTTTTAGAAAATCCTATTCTAAAGTGATACAAATCAAAAATCTCTACAATAAGAACTCCCAACATCTTTTTAAATAGCATACTTGAAAACAATATTTAGTTTCTGAATGCAATAATCCAGAAACTTATAGTGGAGAAATGATGAAAGTACTTTCAAAGAAATGGTGCTCAACAAAAGAAATACATTAACCATAGCCTTTGTGAAACCTGCTTTATAATATTTGACAAAATGGGCTTTGAGGCATAACAGTATATTCTGTCAGTGGCCAGGAGTCTGAATAAAATGTAAAGGATTAGGAAGCCCTGATGAATGAATATATAAAACAATTTTTTAGCTTTTCAATGTTCCAGTATATGATATTCAGAAATTACTCCCTTCTAACGAATTTACAATATTTCAAAGGGGATTTTTTTTTGAGTTGCATGGGAGGATTTGTATTGCTAACTAGGCATTTGCATCTTCTGTACCTATATAAAAATATCTTTTCTCCACCCCCTATAAATAATTTGTCTTACAAGCCTTTGGCTATTGTACCAAAAACCTGAGTGATGGCTGCATTTTTGGGTTATATGACAGCATATTATTTATATCTTCAAAACAGCTATTTTTATTTTGTAAAACATGCATTTTCTATGATGTATTTTGGATACTGTATATTCCGTCATAAATATGCCAGCTGTCCATGCCCCATTCAAGGTCAAAAGGAGCAGGTAGTCTTGGGCTGTTAATTCAGACCCAATTCATCTATCCTTAGGAAGCCTGAATCTTTATCTAAGTGCAATATGTGACCTTAAAACCCCACAGTAGAGCTCAGATGGCTTGTTCATGTCATCAGAATTCCAAGATAAATGCCATGAGATCAGCCATCATGCATTATATATTGACAGACGGGAAGATCTTTTAAGACAGATTCTTCATCTCTGTTTCAGGACTGAAATTTCTTTAGATGACAATTATGGAAAACCTGAAATTCACCAAATGGGCAAAAATAAATAGAAAGCAGTACGGGTAATGTTCTATACCTGAACTCTTAAAAGATATTTCCCTGTCTGCATATGGACTTCCCATCATTTTCCATGCCTCCATCAATAGTCATATTCTTCTGTCAGACTCAATCTCTCCTTTCGGATTCACAAATAGATCTGCTCATCCTTATTGCATTCCCTGTTTCCAGAACCCCAACTTTAAATGTATAAGGTAGTCTGTCTGTGGTGCTAACCTATCTGGGGGTAAGAATGTGTCTGACTTCCAACATTTTTCCTCCTGGAATTTTTGGCCACATGCTGTTTACAAATCTCGTACACTTCTAAGCCTCTTGTAATGCATCTCAGTATCTTACCAGAGATCTCAAGCCAACACAGCAGATGTTGCTGTAATTGGTGTGAGAAGAAGATGGGTTTCTGAATGGAAAGAAGAGCAGGGATGTACAGGGGTGCTTTTCTGATCTGAAATTCTCTTCCATCCCCAAAACTTGGGTGAGGTTTTCAAAACTTTGTGATCTTGAAAAAACAAAAACAAAACTCTGCACAGCAAGTGCCATTAAAACTTTACTACTGGAAAATCACCAGTGGTTTATGGATCCATGCCCACTGTTGTTGCGATAGATCCTTGGGTTGATAAATATTGAATGCTAAAAAACAAACAAGCAAAGAAAAAAGTTGAGCTGGAGTGGTGCTGTTTTAGTTTACATGTAACCATGGTGTCCTTTTGCTTTCCACAGGAGCTATGGAGGTCTTGTTCTTTCTGCAGCTGTGGTTTTTAAACGGGTTCTGTGAACCAGCAGGAAGTCACTCATGTCTGCAGTGTTTTTGTCACAATGATGAAACATGGCAGCCTTCAAGCAGTGGCTTTTCCTCTCCGAGCTTCTTAGGCTTCTTGAACTGAACAAAACTTAAGCAAGCATACATCTCTCTACGCTTTCTTCTCTGCATAGCCCCTTCAAATTTGTTCTGGGTCTAAGTGTCTGTGCCTGTGTGTTTGCCCCTAACTATAACCTATTTATGATTGTCACCAGAGTGGTAGAAATTTGGCAAACAGACAGGAGGTGAGAACCAAACTGGGGAGAGGTTAGAGAGGAGAATGATGACTAATAAGCTCAGTGGAATATACCTAACAAGCAGCACAGATAACAGGAGGGGTGGGTTGGGGAGATTAAAATACTGAACTAGCCATAATGTTAAAATGAGCTTATTTTCATTGTTTGGCCTGAAGAACAGCCTTCATATTGCTGCTTCATCTAAACAAATATTGCTGCAAGGGAGGCGATTGTGACTAGATGATGATGTCAGGCTGTCAAGTAAAAGCTGAATGTACTTTTATTTTTAAGCTTAACAGGAAGCTGCCTCCTATTCCTTCAACATGTGATGCAAAAGTAGTGGAAAGTGTTGCCATTCACTAAAAGAGCATTGAATTAGTTATGGGGATAGCATCAAATCCCCTTTCAAACCAGAGACAATTACTTGTCACATTGTAAGCAAGATCAAAATCAGGTGTACTGATGTAAATCAGGAGTAAGTCTTCAGAATTTGATCTGTTTACAGCAATATAAAATTTGCTGTTTTTGAGGTTTGCCTCCAGTGCTGGGAGGAATTATTTTAATTTACATATGATGAGTCCATGGAAATACTATCACAGATTCACACTCATTTTTGTCTCTGACATTTTGCTTGGTGTTAATAGTCATATTCTCAGCATGGCTCCTGAAGCTCTTCCCCCTGCTTTGCGAATATATCCCAAGGTGCATGGTATTCATTTCATTCCTTTGAAATTTGTTGAGCAAGGGAAGAACTTTCTTTCAAGAGGAGTTGAGGTTTGATGCTCTTGATGTGCTGGCATCACACCCAGACCAGAAGTGCGCTTAGTGCTCTTGAAACGCAATGAGCAGGTTAACTCTGGGCAGAATAGGCAGCAACCTGGAGCAACCCACCTCCCTGTTTATTCAAATCCCTGTCACTCAGAACTTTGTACTCTCCACCTAAACTACCAAACTGGCCATATGTGATGGCAGATTTTATGATGCGCGCACCAGCAATTGCTCACTGACATCTAACTCCTATCACAAAGACCACTGAACAGGTGTTGCATTGTGATGTCTTTTCATCTCTAATGACTTAAGCCAGATATAAGCTGGTAATTTAGACATCAAAGACAATATGAAGTTGGCAGACATCTACATACCTCACGGTCTCTTAAGGAACTGTAAGGGTCTGTTGCTATGGGAAGGAAAGGAGATGAGTAGAAAAGGAAAGAGCATACTTTGTATATGAGAGAAAGAGATGGCGGAGAATCTCTTTGTAGGCAATAGGAGAGAAATACATTAGAGAAAATATACTAACTAAATAAAGCTGCAGTGCATTCATGATGTAGCTAGCCAAGGATCAATACCAAGTGAAATCTAACCTTCTCATGGCTTGAAGAAGGTTAAATGTACAGCTGCTTTGAAGTGCCAAAAATCAGGGTACTATTTGTGTGTATACATCTAAGGGAATAACTAGACAAGACAAAAATTGTTTAGAAGCATTCATGTCATTTTGTAAAGCTTTGAGGTATTATTTGATTTCCAAAGTGTGATCCAAGTTACATTGAGAGACTTCTTGGCACATGGGTGATCCAGGACTGTGAAAGAACAAATGTCTTTTTACCGCCACTCTTTTTGTGATTCCTGATCTATGCTGTGTGGAATGTGGGCTGTGTGGTCTTTGCCTCGAGAAAGGTAGCAAGGTACATGCTGGAGATCTGTACCTAGCTTTATGTGAGAGGAAAAAGTGAGCTTGTTCCCAGCTTTTGAACCCATTCATGTTTAGTGTTAGATTCTGTAATCTGTGCTAGTTTCACTCACTAGAGCCGGACCAAACAGATATTTTTAAGCCTGGACTTCAAAGCTGGGATCCTATGAAGGACTGAGGAGGGGAAGAGAGAGAGAGTGTACATACTTGGATAGTCAGGTGCAACTTGAGTTTAAAAAAAAAAAAGGGCAGGTGGGGGAGTAGTTCGGAGGTGGGGATGGGAGGGAATCAGACAGCACTTAGAAGATCTGCCCAGGAACTGAAAACATAAGTAAAATCTGAATGGGAAAACTGGAAAACTAACCTTTGGCAAAGTGACAATTGAGGTTACATTGATGCAAGTTAGTAGGAAGGCTGAATGATGTGTAGCTCAAGGTAAAATTTCAAGTGTTACTATCTTTTTGTGTTTCTTTATGGATCCAGAACCCTTGTGCTTGAAAATAGTGTGAGAGTGACTGGGGATATAAATAACTAAAACACAATGTGTAATTCTTCACATGTATATCCCTGTTCCTCCCCCATAATAGAATATGCTGTTCACCTTTAAGGGCATTATCCCATGGAGATCCAGTATTCCTCAGATCTTTTACTGATTTATTTTGCGTTGCTTTTTTTTTCCCATTTGTGTAGCCAATGTAGCCCATAGGAATTTTTACTCTGGAAAACATTAAAAACCTCATTAATTGGTCCACCATCTTTTGACACCACCATCTCTGAAATGTAAGGAGTCTTATTCTCCTAGCCAGAGTTAAAGAAAGTCTTCCTGAAAACTGCTATTGTATTTGAGTATTATCCAACTTAAACCTGAACCTTTGGTGTTCCTCTCATGTCCTACTTATCCTGTTTTGATATGATTTGAGAAAGCAACAGATTGACTTGAAGGCACAGAATGACAAGTGCCTGGGACCTGTCCTCTGGGTTATTTTTCTTTAATCTTTGGTTTTCATTTCAAGTATATTTTCCCCTGTGCAATAAAGGAGTTGAGTAAGTAGAGCTGTGCATTCAAATTGAACAGGTGTGGTTTTTTTTTGTTGTTGGTGGTTTTGTTTTATTTTATTTTTTTTTTAATGGCAGTACCTTAAGCATCTCACTTCAACCTCTCTCCCTTTAACAGGGAAAGGCAAGAGATGAGTCAGGGCTCTGCTTGTGGGCCAGTGGTCCCAAAGCACAATAATAACCCCCGGAACAGTACGAATGACAAACAACCCTGGCTTTATGAAAAACACCTCTATTCAAAAAACAATTTTTAAAAAAGGACAGAATAACTCTCATTCATGGCAGTTTGCCAGTCAGGAAAGCAAGAAGACAGATTCACAGCATAAAGTCCCATTCACTGACAACTAAATCAAAACCATGTCATCCCACTGGGCACACAAACACACACACTTTGAATGATGATATACGTGTGTGTGTGTGTGTGTGTGTGTGTGTGTGGTAGATCCATGTCTTTTTTCCAAAAGGAAACTGGATATATGTGGAGTTCTTGTCTTCAGGAATTACAAGTGTTATGGGTAGAACTGGTCAAATGATGCAAATCTCTGTTTACAAACTGCATATGAATTCTAAATGGCTGCTAGCTTTTGCAGCTGGGTTGATTAACTGTGTTGCTTCCTATGGCATTACTTCTGTCCCTTGACTGGCTGGGTAAGTCCACAAGCAAGACAAATACTAATTTGTTTGGATTTAAAAAAAAATCTTTCTGCAAATATCCACACAGGGAGATTTAGAATTGTTCAGTTTTAGAATCAGTTGTGATTTAGTTATATGGCACTGCTTTTGTTTCTTGACTGGAGATACTTGAAATGATGCCCCAGGTTGGATCATCTATGAAGAATTAACCTAAGATCTTGGTGTCTAAAGGCATGACTGTATGCAGCTTCAGCTAGAGAACCTGGGGCATAAAGTAGAAGACTTGTCCCCCTCAATGTGATCTAGCCACAACAGAAGATCAAACTCCACTCCTTTGCTTTGGTTTACAAATGCACAAGTATTTCATCTCAAACACACCCACATGCGAGTTTTAAAATTAAAGTTTTGCAGATAGATGTGTGCAATCTCTGTTTTTTATATGAGCATATATGCTAGGAAAATTCGAGCACAAGACTGTAAGTGGAGAGTGGAGCTTGATGAAATATTTTCACCAAGTATTCAAAAAGACAAACCTGCAAATTCATGTTGAGTCCACCAAACAGTTTGAACTGAAGGCCGCCTGAAAATCAAAAGATTTTGGAAATGTTAACATGTTTCAGACTTTTCAGTTGAGTAAACCTTATGTTTCAGTCAGATGACATTTTGTTTCAAGTCAATCCTTTTTTTTTTTTTTTTTTTTTTTTTGTTTTAATTTGCAATCCAACAAAAGAAATCTATTATTTGGCCAGCTCTAATGAAGAGTGACTACTAAAGGCAAAATTTTCAACTCCGATCATCCAAATCCTGTGTCCTGAGCATGATTTTCGTACACGTTGCCATTCCCTTAATGACTTGAGTTGGAGCTGTGGCTGCTCAATTTGTCTGAATGGAAATGGGTCTACAGAAATGGGGTTTATTAGTCTATAGATTAGGCTATATATCCGAACAATGAAACATGGCATATAAAGTAAATGTTTTTGAAAATGTTTACTTAAAGGGGTACTAGTGTGGCCAAAGTGAATTCATTTTAAAAAAAATCTGAAAATTTGTTGCTTTTTTTTAGCTAATTTCTGATTTTGGTCTTGTGGTACCATCATGTCATGCCCCAGAAAGGTTGCAGTGGAGCAGGTCCTCCAAGCTGCCTGTAGTGGCTGTGTCTGACACGGACAATCGGGGCCCAACATACTTCTGTAAGAAGAGCTGCGGGGGCCAAACAGTGAGTTCATGGGCCTGGCAGAGAGTGGATGGTGTGTGGCTGGCCCATGGAGCTGCAGGATGTGGCCATGCTGGCAGACACTAGAAGTGTGAGAAGGCAGTCTGGGTTTATTGCTAAGACTCCATTAGGGCAAGTGCTGAAGTAAGGATGAGAATGGGGTTGTGAGGAAGTGGTCCAGGGACTTAAAACAATGCTGTGGCGTAGATAAAGGGACATAGCAGATGGCTGATATTTACAGGGTCCCTGGGCTGGAATTTAGGATAGTGGGTATGTCCAGGTCATTCCCCCACCCCAGTTTGCCCCTGGGAGATGTGGCCTGGATTTTGAGGCACCCCAGAGTCTTACACATTCAGTGTATGCATGCTGTTAGTGGCCTAACAGGAGAAATGCCCAGGGAATGGGAGGATATTGCTTCCACAGCAGACTCTAGAATACAAACCTATACAAGGTCTTAGATGTTTGATCAGGGGGCCATTTAAGGATCTAAGCCCAAAGAGGATTACAAGGAGAGCAAGTGAAGGCCTGCGCACACCTGACCAACTGCTTCACTACATTTGATTATATGTTTGTTTTAATTTCCAGTTATGAAAATGGACAGTGATAAAGCATAAATAACCTTCAGTGCCTTGTACAACTTTATGGCAACAAATGAAGGTTTTTTTAAAGGTATCATTTCATGACCATCTGAAAGCTTTAATCAATGGGATAGAGTAAATACTGGATGAGTTGGAGCAGGCGATACAAAATGTTAAACTTGCTTCTGTTTGTGTTTGTTAAATTAAAATGAAGCCTTTTAAAAAGCCATTGTTTTTGTGCCAATGTTGATGCACAGCCTTTCATATATCAATGGGATCCTGGTAGTGGCCCCAGGGTAGTGAGGATAAAATAAAGACCATGGAAGAAGGGTCTCTAGTGGTTTGAAGCATGGCTCACCTGAAATTGGCAGTGTAGTCTCCATATTACTGCATGCTTCAAACCACTAGAGACCCTTCTTCCATGCACAGATAATGAGAAGTCCTGTGGCACTTTATAGACTGACAGATTTTTTGGAGCATAAGCTTTCATGGGCAAAGACCTCATCTCCACTACATTTGCTAGTCTTTAAAGTGCTACTTGCAGACAGCTAGCAGAGGAGAAGCGAGCGCACAGAAAGCACACTAAGGACTTGCCAGACTCCCACCACATGTGCAAGAGATGCAGCAAGGACTGTCACTCTCATGTGGGTCTTCATAGTCACAGTAGACGCTGTAAATGAAGTCCTAAATTGAAACTATAAAGGGCGCGATCCATAGTCTACGTAGACTGAAGGATGCCAACTACTACTACTAAAGTGCTACTTGACTGCTTTTTGTTTTGATAGTGTACAGACTAGCATGGCTTCCTCTCTATTACTATTCCACTACATTGTATCTGACAAAGCGGGTCTTTGCCCAAAAAAGCTTATACTCCAAAAATCTGTTAGTCTACAAGGTGCCCCAGGGCTTCTCGTTGTTTTTGCAGATACAGACTAAACACAACTACCCCTCTAATACTATTCCTCTGATACTTGTCTTTCGTATCTGGCATTCTATCATCTGGGACTCTCAAATAATCAGCATTTTAACCATAAGTAAATTTGAGTTACGTTTTTTTGTAAGTACAGTATAGTGAAACTAAATACAACAAATACAATATGGCTGAATCTACACAGAGACGCTCTCCTGGCAGCTCCATGCTAATGAGCAGCCTCAATTGCAAATGGCTGCTCATTAACGTGATACCATGGTTCATTAGCATAGCCAGGTGAGAGCTTGCTCTTGCCAGAGGGGAGGGTGCCAGCAGTAAAGAGGTCGTGTGGACATGCCCCTGCAAAAACCCCCTCTGTAGCCAGCTCCTTATGCCTGCTTTTATACACTGCAGCCTCTTTGTGAGACTCAGACCTAAATAGACTAATGGAATTCTCAGACTTCCTACACTCATCATCTTTTCTGTCATCCCTCCTCCTGCCCAAAATTACTCTTCTCTGACTAGTCTCCCCTTTGGTTAACTACCCTGGTGGTTGTTATAAGTCATTGGGCATGTTAGTACTTTTAACTTCACAGTAATAAATATGGCCTTTTAGAGTCTTACAGCATTCATATGTCTCAAACATTTCAAGATCTGGTGGAACCGGGAGGGGAAAAAAAACTTGTAACTTTTCTTGACAGCTGTTTAGCTTTGGTGGAATGATTTGTTACCATCAACATGTTGGGGAAAGAAAAGGAGGTTGGAGAGGATAGTCTGTAGAAGGTTCGTTTTTTATTGTGGGATTGTAGGATGACGAGAGGATTCCTTTCAAGACTAAATATAATACAATAAAATATCTGCTCCATAAAATTTACTAGTGCAGCCATGCAGCTGAGGAACTGTCCTGCCAGAACCAGTTAACAGGGATCACAACTGTAAATGCGCTAAGAAACAAAAAGATAATGAAACAGAAAAATTAAGGCACGTGTGACCGGGAGTTTCCTACAATGTTTGGCAACTGTCTGAATAAAGTAAAATGGGTCTCCTGATTTTGGGAGGGAGAAGGTTTGGTGCTTTTCATTTTCTTTGTATTTTATTTTGAGTCTCCTAATTTGCTGAGGTAGCAAAATGCTTTAGAAAAGGAAAGAGGTACTAGGGTACAACAGAAACCAGGCTGCTTAAAAGCAGAAAGCTATAAAATGCAAGCTTAGCTCTTTGTATGAGTTGCAATGAAGCTTTATGTCATGCTTTTGCACAGAGCTTGAATATATCCTTATAAATGTTCAGATCATTACAGCTTTTGCAGGAAGGGGGGAAAAAAGCTGTGGGTTTTTTAAACAATTTGAAAATGTCGTGTGCCGTGTGCACTAAGCTGTTGAACTTTAGGTTGTTTTACATTTAATATTATACAGGATTAATTTTCTTTATGAAAATAAAGGACCAATTTAAACAATCAGTCTCAGTACACTTCTCAGCCTGGTCTCTATTTAAATTGTGTGTTTTTGTAAAAGGAATCACTTTATTTCATAAAGAACATTAATCTTCTCTAGAACACACCAGTCTTACGAAGCACCTATGTGCCAAGCACTCTAGAAATCAATTTCCATGAAGTAGCTGTACAAACTTTTGAACATTTAAAGAACAGATCAACATCAGTTACCTGAAGGTAACTTACAAAGGCCCTGATCCTGCAAAGTTAGGAACGTGGTTACGTTTAGACGTGTTCTTTTCTGTGGGGCTTGTCACGGTACACATTGTGTAGAATTAAACACACTTTGATATCAAAGAGGGTGTCATTGTCTTCCTCAGCTACTGGAGAATGAACAGTAATATTGCATTTGCTATAGGGCTCATTTGTCCAAAGGATCATGCAGTTTTCTTACTTCATGGATGTAGGTAGTTCTATTAACTTCAATAGGGGTACTGCTGCATAAAGCAAAGCCTGTGCATGAGTTTCTTCCAGGATTTCACAAGTAATATCTAAGGCCTTAGCAGGAGGAGAGGGGGTGTAGTTCAGCAGTTTGACTTGCATTCATTAGGGTGCAGTAAGAAAGCCTAACAGGATGTACATAGGATGGCAGTGGCCTCTTTAATTTGCAACACAAGTGGATACCTGGCAGGCATTTGGTGCAGACTATAACACGTGGCAGTCTGGGGAAGTATCCTATGGTCCCCTGCTTCCCCACTCATCTGCATGCATTCTGGCCTTTTCCTTGCTGCCCTTGTGGGATGCACAGCAGAAGCCAAGCAGGTCCATTGCGATTCTGGGGCTTAAATTCAGATCCTAAAAAATTCCTGTGATTCCATGCTCAGTCGTATGCTGCCTCTCTTTTTGAGTGGGCTAGATCGAAACATGCTTGAACTGCTGTCCACTAGCATGAACCCAACAATGCTGTGTGCCTTTACACTGGCTACTGCACGTATGCAGGGTATGGGTTTTATTTTGGCCTTTGAAGTTTGGTGGTTTTGATTTCTAGGTTTTTGTTGGCCACTCTGAGCAGTTGGTATATCTACAGCAGTGGTAGCAAAAGAAGGAAGACGAAAATGAGGAAAACTAGAAGAACATTGAGCAATTGCTCCCATCGGAGATGTTCCTGCAGCAGTGTCACCGGACTCCATGTTCCTGGACTCAGAAGACCAGCACTGGTTGGTGGGAAAGGATTGCTCTGCAGACCTGAGATGAGCAGAGATGTGAGAATTTCGGAAAGGCAAAGGTGACGGATATAATTTTTGAGATCCACGCTGAATGAGCCATGATGTTAGAACACCACTTATTGCCACACTGCTGCTGCGTCACCATGGAGAATTGGTTTGCCATTGCAGTTCACAAGGAGGTCAGCTGTGACTGTTAGTGGTCCACAGCCAATAAGTTTGGTGCAAGGAGACGGATTGTTGGGTGATTGTCCATGCAGACATGTAAGACCATGGGAAAAGCCCTGTTACACAGGGTTATACAGCTAAATAATCTCCTGAGCATTATTGATGGCTTTGTACATATGGGGGTCCCAAACTGTACTGGGGCTATCAATGGGACCCAGGTGCATGTGTGCTTCTCCCATCAGGGCTCAGAATTCATGAACAGAAAGAGATGTTTCTCCAGGTTGCTCTAAGGGCTGGTTTACCACCATGGCACATTTATGGGTACAGATGCTGGGTGATCTGGAAGGGTCCCCCATGCTAGGAGCTTCTGAAATCCTTTTTTACAAATAAAGGGCAATCTGCTCCCCAGGTTCACTGTAGCAGTTCAATGCCATGGTGATTTCTTTGGTTATGTTGAGAAACCTGGCTTCCCAGGCTAGTAAAGCTCCTCGCCTGCCACTTGAGAAGGAGGAAGGAATTGTTCAATGCTTGTGTCTGCAGTTCCAGAATGACTGTGGAGTGTGAATTTGGGCAATTGAAAGAACGGTGTGCAGGTCATGGGCTAAATTAGGATGTGCAGGAAAAAAAAAGCTTGCCTAAGATTACAGCTGCCTATTGTACTTTTCCCATTACTTGTGAAAATAAGGCAGAAAGTCTTTGTGATGGGTAGGAGGTTGAGGTGCGGAAACTTACTTAGTGGTTTGAGCATCCAGGAACGTGCCCACTAGAAAATGGAAACAACCAGGGCAATAATATAGATGCCTGATGCTCCGACTTTGAATTTCCGGCCTGAAAATGTGCAACTGTCCATCCAGCTGTTTATTTTAGAGAGGGATGGAGGTGAATGGCTTGTGAGCAGTGCTGTTCCTTGCATGGGAAGAAGTGGCATGTCTTATTTTATTTTGTGTCTGTGTGTTTTGGTATGAAATGGTGGATGGAAAAATGTATGGTTTGTGTGTGGGCCAGGCATTGATGTCTCCTTATGAATTAATTTTCAGTATTTCTATTAAGCCACAATTTCTTCTAAAAGCTGTAACTAGACTAGTTATTTGAAAAAGAAAAGTCACAGTTTTAATGTGAGACAATACAGTGGAGGGCAGAGCACAACAGTGGCGTGCGGAGTGAGGGTTTCCAATTCTCATTTTCCTCATTTTATGAAGGCAGTTACACATCTTTCCTCTGCCATCTCTTCTTCTTCTTCTTGCTTCCAGTGTTGAGTATTGGGACCCAATGTTAGGCAAATGGCATTAGATTGCTTGAAAGAGCTGGACTCCCAGGTTGTTTTTCCTTCATGGAGCATGGGCTGTGGAAGAGTGGTAGTGGGGAACACATCCTTTTCTTTTGTGCCCAGTACCGGAGTTCCCACATTCTTTTTTTCCTATCCATAGTTGGAATAAATTTTGTTATGTGCACCAAGGCATGTGTGGATGTGAACCACCAATAGAAACACATGCTGCACACAATGGGTGGCTGTGGGCTCTCTAATTAGCTGTGTGGCACCTGAATCTCTTCAAGGTAGCTGCCCAAGCTCTCAGCTTACAGGGACTCTGCTCAGTACCCTGTATTGTCAATGAGCTGTAAAACTTGGCTGGGTACTGGATAATCAGTGTGCCCTTTAGCGGCATGTGCTGCATCAGAGTTCTTCTGAGTTTCCTCCTGGTGGTGCCTCCCGTGTCCCTGTTGTTTCCCACAGTTTCTTCAACCATGGCACTGTCTCTGACTACTTCAACACTCTTTGGATGGCTTCCTGCTCTTTTCCCCCACTCTGACTGCAAATACAACCTTCATTTTCAGTTGTGTTCAATTTCTGGGTGGAGCTTGCAATGAGATCTAGGAATCTTTTGTTCTGTCCATGAAAACATTGTTCTTGATGGCCTAGCAGCTGCAGATGCTGTGGCTAGGTGAAAAAATACAAAAAAATACAAGCAGTCATTGTTCATATTTCAAAAAGGGTAGGGTAGCATTTATTTTAAATGGGTAATTTTTCTTTTCCCTCCCTGAGATTCTTTGCAGCCTTGGACAGACCTCAGAGAGGGTAAGTGGGTACATGCATGAGGAGAGCTCTTTTTTGAGTTTGTTGTGCAATGGAGGTGCTTATATGGTGTTGGAGGGGTTAATGGGGAGCATTGGGAGTGAGATGGCTAGTAATGCCCTCAAAATTCATTTTAGACCACCTTGACTTTGTTCAGAAAGGCAAAGTGCAGAGAAGCAATTTATGCCTTGGAGTGATTCTCCAACACAGTGTCCACAGAAATGCTGAACGGCATTACAAGTAATGGGAGGGACAATAACTGTGCGGTCATCACACACTGTCCAGACCTGAATCAAGCAATTTCTCGGTCACTGTTTCTGGTGCTGAAAAGTGCGTGTGTGGGGGTGTGTGTGTGAAGGGGTGGAAATGGACCAGGTTCTGAAATGTTCAAAGTCTTAATGGCTCCCAATCTTCAGTGTCAGGGTGGCTTGGAGGACCTGTGGTGTATTTAGGTCAGACTTAGCAGTCCTTTTCTGGCCTTAAATTCCAGCTATACTGAGCCTGTCAAAAGCTATTCAGAGCTGTCTGTATGGTAAATTTCTTTTCCTCCACCATGTGTGTTAGGGCACTTCCATGTCAGGAGAGAGCTCTGTTCTTAATGCCTTTATGGGCTTACAATGCCCATATCTGCTTTGTATAAACTGAGACTACTAAGCAAACTATTTTTTCTCTAACCACTGTCTCGAAGTGTTGAAAGTCACTTGACTGAATGTTTTCATTATTCAAATATGCTGTGGGAAGGAAGATGAAGGCACTGGGGTGGAGGCCGTGACTGTACACTTCTGCTGGCTGCCATTTTGAGCAGGCGATCTGGGTTGGACCTATTTGCTGGGGAAGGAAAGGAAAAGAGGTAATGCATATGACAGCCCCACCCCGCCATTTCCTGACAGTCTCACACAGCTGGAGCAGTGCTGCCACGGCTCTTCAAAGGGACCCAAGGGCAATTGCTTCTTATGGCCCACCCCCTCATCAGTGGGCCTGGATGAGCACCCTCCCTGCTAGGGGTTTGGGAGCTGTTGGTACTTTGGGATTTAGTATGACAGAACTGCCATTTTGAAGATGTGGAGGCGGACAGAAGAGTTGCGTGGGCTATGGGAGGGAGGGAGAGGGAGGTGCTGGAGTCTCAGGCTCCTAGACTGCTTCTGCCTAAAGTGACAAGCTGTGAAGCACCCACAACAAGTGTTAGCACAGCAGTGGGGTATAATAATGTATTGTAAAGACAGGTACGCACATATCGAGCTATAGCCTATAGGGTGTGTCAGATTCCTACTTATCACTGTGAGGGCAGACAGGGCCTTGTCCCAAGATCAGGCCCAGTGTTAGTTGGAAACTCAATGTGCCTAAGTGCAACACCTTCTCACTAGAGGAAATCTTTTATATTTTACAAATTTATTAATATATTTAGCAAAATCAAACACTCTAACTCAGTAAGGTAGATAGAGATAATACAGAAAGTACATCTGAACGTCCATTCTTACACTGCCCCTTGCAGAACAACCTCGTATGTTAGCCAGGATCTTCCTCATCTTTATCAGTGGCTCCTCCTGAGGCTTATATCTCTCTCTTCTACTGCCCATAGGCTGGGACAGATGCCACTTTTATATTATGCTAATACTGCAATGTCTATTCATATTCAGCAGGGCCTTTTCCCCTCTTCCTTATTTATATTTCTTCCATTTACCAATGTTAAGTTTCCCTTATTCTGCAGACGAATATATTTATGATGCCACATCATTAGCCTCTATACCATTTTGTTGCCGTGGCACTCCTGCAGTTGGATGTTCCCTCTGACAGCTTCCAGAAGCCCCTGTTAGTTCCTGTTTTTGTAGTCAGTCAATGTCATTATGGACAAACTTCCCCTCTCCATTATACATCCAGTTCCCCAGACCTCCTGCATTACCTAACTTAATGCCAAAGCTCATAGGTGGCGGTGGACATGCAGATGGACAGGTCAGTAATGGACACCTGTAAAGCAGTGCTCAGCAGCATGGCATACACATGAACAGCAGAGCAAATTAACTCAATTCACATCAAGTGAACATGCTTTGAAAGAGGACTCTAAATCTTATGATAAATGCAGAGTTACTGTTGCCTAATTGAATTGTCTACCTAGTAATTTCCACCATGAGTCAAAATGGACTAACCCCTCTATGTCAGGGTGACTGTCCATCCTATTTTGGCTGGGACAGCCCTGTACTTTAGGCATCAGGAAGGTGGCCTGATTTATTTTAACAAAGGGGCTAATGGACCCATACTCAGGCCCCCTGCTGAGCTGACCAGGTGAGAGCGAGGGAGCCAGCAGGGGGCCCTGCTGGTGGGGTGTGCCTGCTGCCTGGTTTCCATCTCCCAGTGCCCTGAGGCATGGAACAGCTGGGGAGATCCCCTGCGGGGTGGCTGCTCCATTCCTGGCACCCTGAGGTGTGCGGCAGTGGTGGAGGTCTGCCCCAGAGGCTCTGCTCCCAGTACCCTGAGGCATAGGGCATCCAGGGATGTCCCCTGCGGGGTGGGAGCCCTGTTCCTGGCACCAAGAGGCATGGCACAGCCACCCACCCCAGGGGACACCCCACCCAGCCCATATTTGGGCTAGAGAAATAAGGTCATCCTACGCCATGTACATAAACCAGCATGTATTTTAGGGCTTATCTATGATAGCACCCTTATTCTAGTGACGCTTTCAATGTAGGATTTGGGAATGCTGTTAGAAATTGAAACACTATTACAAGAGAAATTAACAGGAACTTGAATCACTATTTTAATTGTAACACACCTCATTCCCCAGTTCAGATGAGCCAAACTCATCAGTGGTGGAACCTGGATGTTCGTAGTTCTGCTCGCTTTTTTTCCCATCTTTAACAAATCTCATGTGAGCCTTTGGATACTGCAGATCCTGCCTTTTCCCATTCAGTCCCACATTTACATGCCATAAGTCTATAAACTAGCAATTTAATTTAATTCTCCAGCTTGCCTACATCATGAAAGGCTAATATTTAAGGGTACACGTGATTCATGAGGCAATTTAAATTACAGATTCCTCTGCAAGCCAAATTGTGCAAATTGTCAGTTTGCATTAATGCTCCACAAGCATTTGAAGCTGTCATAAACTGTATGCAGAGGGGCCAGAAGGGAGTAGTGCAACAAGCAAATCACCTGAAAAGAAGAAATGTGCCCTGTAGGAAATCCACACCAAGCCAGTGGCATGTTAACACTTGTGAAAGTCACTACAAGAGTAGATACTGACACAGACTATTGGTGTCCAACTCACTTTCGTCCATTACAAATGGAGATTCTGTAAGACCCCCCTTCCACATTCCAGCCTGAGCCATTTTGGAGCTAGATCATGGTAGTTATGGTCCTGGAATTAACTAAGTGCTTCCAGGAGGAGCACTGGAGACATTGAGCTTCTGATATTACCGCCCACATCCTCTCCAGGTTTCATAAGTGGGGTATGAACAGATAAATTCGTAATGGCCATTTTATTTATAGGGCACTTTCCTTTCACAGCAACCGCCTTATCCTTAGAGGTGCGCTCTCCAGGTCAAGGGTCATGGGCAGTGTCTGGGAAGCTTGTGCAGAAGTGACCTCAAATACCATGAATTCCTGGAGCAGCAGCAACTCCATTCTCTAGCCACAGTCATTAAAGTCCCAATAAATTAATAAACAGAAAAGTCTGAGGGGGAAAAAGCCACAGTCATTAAAGTCCCAATAAATTAATAAACAGAAAAGTCTGAGGGGGAAAAAGCTTCTTTTTAACTTGTTTTTTTGGTTACACCTCATTATGGTAGCACCATCATCCAGCAAGCTCCAGACATATATGTTTGCCTTTACTACCAGCCTGCCCTTCTGCAACTCAGTCATTTGTAAATTCAGCTGAGCTATGTTCTTTCTCCTTTGTTGGCTTTCTGTGGACATTTGTGCCATCAAGTTTGACCAGCACGGAATCCCCGGTGCAAAGTCTAGCACATATTTGTGGTATGCTTATAGGCCAGAATCTTTTTCCAATTTTCTTTCCACAATAGTCAAGGATCAGATACACATAGTACACATAGTATCAATTTCCTCTGAGAGCTGGGTGCTTTTCAAAATTTCACTAGGTACCTCTTTCTTCATCTTTATAAATCTGGTCCTAAGTGAAAAAAACTGTTTTGACAGAACACTCAGAGATGAATTTGAACATCATGTGCAGCTAGGGAATAAACACTATTATGTGACTTTATCTTGCCAAACACCACTACCATGTCACAGCTAAAATAGCAAATATCAGATACCGATAAGGAAGGCTGTGCAATCAAATCAGATTTTTAATGACAGTGTGAATAAGTAAAAGAAATGCCATCCCAGTTTGCTCATGAGTAACATTTAAAGTTTAAATGTAACAAGAGCATTAGAGTCTAGGGATCAGCCATCTCTGTCTGAGTGGCACAGATGTATAAGGATTCAGGAATTCTGCAGAACACCACAGCCTAAGAAATGGGGAAAGCAGATACTGGGAGACAGGAAGCAGTCCCAGAGGAATAAATCAGTGTTTGGAGACAAAGGCAGGCTACTCTTTCTTTAAGGCCTGCAGCCAGGAGTTTTGAAGTGGAAGCTTCCCTTTCTCCTAATCAACTAGAGCTCTCCCTGGGAAGGACAGCATATATGCTGCCTTTCCCCTCATTACTAGATTCTAGTAGGAGGACAGTTGCTGACCTCTTAAAGTCTAAGGATAAAAGGACAGATTGGAAAGGGGCCAGCTGGGAAAAGGTTGCAGAGGGTTGCAGATGGCTTGAACCTAACCCAGGCTGTGGGAATAACATAAGACTATGTGAACTATTGCACAGGCTCCAGCTTCCTGAATATATGACAGCAGTCTGCCTGAATTATCACTTGGGCACCAAAGGAGGGCTGGAAAGGCTACATAAAGGACTGGAAAGGCTACATAAAAGTTTTGTACTATTTTACAGAACTAATAAGACCTCCCAATGTGGGATCTTGTTTTCAGCAGTTTGGTCCATGAGATACTTATTGTAAGACCCATTAGGAAGGTGGGGGCAGCCTACCTGAAGTGCTGTACTGTGCCCTGCAGAGGTGTATATGTGGATGGCACTCTGCTGCACTAGACTGGTTGACTAAGTCTTTTTGGGGAATAACTTGCTCTTCTCTACTCCCCAAACTATACACTGGGCTTTAAAAATCTCTTTCATGTAGGCATGAGTTGGGCTGAAATGTTGCTTCTTGTTTTGTTTTTCATCAATTCTGCCTCTCATTCACTACGAAAATGAAAAGCTTAGCACTGTCTCGGGTGAGCCACAATATGGATCCAGGCTCGCTAAAGCCATAAGGTCATTTTTTCTTTTCTGTAGCTTACATATGAGGGAGAATTGATCGATTCTCTTCCTTCATGCTAGATTTCTATTGCAGAAAATGTGAAGTCACTTCACTACCTCCTTATCCAGGGCCAGATGATTCCTTCTGTCTTGGGTGTGCGAGATACTGTGCTGTGTGACTTTTTCTTTGTATTGCATTATCCCAATGTTAACATCAATGCTCTCCATTATCTTTTCCAGATTGAATTTAGTCGGATCCTTAAAAGGCAGAGAAATTGATAAGTGTCTTGAAAAGCTCTCCTTTTGTGTGGATCATATCATCTTCTCTTGTGATGAGGATTCAGCCTAATCTTAACTGAAAGACATTTCTTAGACTTTTCTATTCAGTGTCTTTATTATTGCAGACATTGTACAGCTTCTATAGAACCATAACCCTTTACTAATTCACAAAGTATAGTTTCAACCAACCTGATTTTGCCCTTGCATTTCAATGAAATTCAGTCTCTAGAGCAATCTTTTTTTTTTTCTTTCCTGAGTAAATTCTACTAGTATTAAAAGGCTTCCTGGTATAACAAACTCACCACACACAGACATGCAAGCCACCATGTCATCCTACTTAACTAATTACATTATAAGCACAACTCACGGTAACTCTATTTAAAAAGAATGAAACCAACCCAACAAAAATAACCCCACCTTTGACTCTAAAGGTAAATACTAGATGCCTCTTGCAACAAGGTTAGACTTGCTTCCTGCTGTCTTGCGCATGTTTTAAACCTGTCTGAAGGTCATGATTATGTTTCTGTTCTTGTCTATTCTTCCACTCACCTTCTCTTCTGCATGTTGAATCTTATTTACACATCTCCAAACTTTTCTTTGACTCCTTCAGCTGAACTGTTTCTGACTTCATAATCTACATTAGAAGTCATGAAAAGCAAACACTTAGGATTAACCCATTCATGCTTATAGTCAGGTACTTCCACAGTTTAAGCCTTAATTGAATTCATTTCTCCTCTTGAAGAGAAACAGTAGTGGTTCTATCTCAGTCAAGTGTACTTTAGTTTATATTATTTTTAAGAAATGCTAGCTATATAGACTATTCCTTGTAGGTACAGGGTGGATATTTGCAATTGAATAATTTTAAGGGATTCAACAGCTTGGATATTTTTCATCTGTAAGACAAAATATACTTGGGACAGAATTGAAGGCCATGCAAAGATTGTTTTCTATGAGTTTTGGATCTGTTCCTTAGAATCCCAAGTATTTCCAAGTAAAGGCATTTGTATTCCTTTTTACTATTTCTCAATAGGATCGTTTTCCATATACTTTTTGCAGTTGAAGCATTTCCTTGGTTGATAAGGAAAATTATCTAACTATTAATACTTATAAATTCTGTGTTTCCTGGACCTCTCTCTAATTCACTGTAGTTGCTTTGGCTCGTGAGGGTATTTGAAATTTCACTTGAAGAATCTGTACTTTCTGACAAGGTATCTGATTATTCAGTGTATTGTATTTTGTTATTTTACAAAAGAACCCTTTCACATGCTTCTCATCTGGTAAAGTCATTCTTATATCATTGCCTTTTGCTGATCATTTTCCAACCAGTTACCAGTTATTCTAAACTGATCTTTAAAATCAAAAAAATCACTTATTTTTGTGACGCATTTAGACCATTATCTACATAATGATAATATCCTTTGCTTGATGTAAAATAGAATCTACTTGTCTGCACAAAACCTAGAGATTTCAGGACCATGTACACCACCAAAACAGGCATGAGAATGGAATTGAATCTTTGAAGCTTCTCTGAATCTTTAACTACATGCAGGCCTAAAGGGAGAAGAGTAAAGTGTACCTGTGTCTATGTGTATGTCTAATAAAGCATGATGCGTGACAGGAAACTGATCTTGTGGTCTTGCAGTAGAGGATTTCTTGCGAGGTGCCTGATATTTAGAAGCAATTAACTGGAATCTCATTGTACAGGGAAAATTCTACAAAAAGAAACATAAGCAGTTCCTACCCATTGTAAGCCTTAAATATTATAAACATGTTCTTGAACAAGATCTAGAAATCTTTCTATTAATGAAAGTGTTCCAGCATGGGTGGAAATTGAAGCCTGATTCAATGCCCACTGAATGGGATCAAATATTTGTTGAGTAAAACCAACCCTGGTTTGTTACATAGCAGATGCAATTTTGCTAATTTTATGTCAGAAAAAATATTTTGGCTTTACTGGAAAACAGTTCTAAAGGCTGTAAGTAGGTTAACAGTACTCATGCTAACAAACAGCTGTAGCATATGTGCATACAAGCAAAATGAGATGGGATATAGAAGGGAAAAATATTAGAATTATAGAACAATATGAATTCTGCAGCAGCCTTGGTGTGTCTACTCTACAAATTAAGGCACAAGAGTTTCACGGGCAGGGAACGTGGGCAACCATAGTAATGAAGACATGGTGGCCCAAGCTAACCACCCCACTATTAGTCCACTTGGGTTGTGTAATTGGGGTGCTATGTACTTGGGTTGCTAGCTCACTCTGGGGTCCATGCCACTGCATCTTCATTGCTTTGGTTATTTTTGCTAGGTAGATGAAGACTGATGGTATGGATCCCTCAACTGCAGTCATACCTTCATTTGCAGGGTGGCTGAATCCTTAAGTATCTATGTCCCAATGAAAGTCAGTTACTTGGGTCCAAATTGCCTGAATCACTTTTGAAAAAGAGACACAGGCATCATAATCTTTAAAAGGTTTTGAAAATTTAACCTCAGATGTCAACATATGTGGCATGTGCTGTCCTATGCATATTTTTGACATGTAGCTAGTTGATTCATTGATGGGTTAAGTGTGTTTTTGAAATTTTTGGTTTTGGTGGTGATGGTATGCTGTTCCCTTGTAAACTTTTATTTTCAAAGTCATTTTTTTCAAGATTCCCTTCTGCTTGCTCTTTTATTCTTTCTTGTATGTCAGATGGCATTGCTGTGCCCACAGCTGTAATGTTTTGGCAAGTTTCAAATGAATAAATTCCTGATAACTCTGCATTTGATTTTTGTATTATTTTTACATACATAACATCTTTAATTATTAACTTTGCTGCTCCTTCCTTCATTCCAGTTCTCTTGATAATGTAATTTTCAAGTTGGAAGTTGCTAATTCCTTTTTGAGATCAGCCATATGTTCTTATTATTTTCCTTTTCTAAATTGCTATGATGTTGAATGTTCCTTTGGGAACAATTTTGTGGTTGTCTTTCTTGAGGAAACTTTACACGTATGAACGCTGAAACATAGTAGTCTGCATTGAAGCTTGCTGAAAGCTTGTTTTTGATAAAAGGGTTTTTTAAGTCAAAATGCAGTTTCATGTAGGAACATGTCAATTTTGATTAAATTTGATAGGAAGACGTTGAAACATTTCTCTTTAACAATGTCTAAATGTTTTGGTTCATTTTGTTTGCCTCTTTTGTATTATACTGAAATGTATTATGTACACCTTACATGTATTGAATAACCTATTTAAAACTAAATGAATTGAAAAGGTAATCCAAAATGAAATATTTGCAAAGTCCTAAATTACATTATTTTTGAATTATTGTATCGACGGAAACGTCAAATCTATGGGGTTTTGCTTTGTTTTGGCATGAAAAAATTGAAATGTAAGAATTTCCAGTGACGCACAAATTCCATTTCCTGACCAGCTCTAGTCTACAATACTGCCACTGTTAGCAGAGATATTTTCAACTTGTATGGCCCAGATCAGATTAGGCACAAGATCTGTAGGGTCAGATCTAATAAGGTACAAGACCTCCAAGGAAAAAAAAACAAAGACTGCAGAAAAGAGAGCTGAAAATTCAGTTTGTGGAATTTTTTCTTTGTTTTCAAAGTTAAACCACTATCACAGCGTGGTATTTACTGGTGTTTCTGAAGTGCCAACTTTTCAATCAGCATGAGCTCAGGCTGCTGTTTTTGCCAAAGAGGTATAAGTCTACTGATCATTTCTAAGCATTGCAAATCCCATGATGCTCGGTGGTATCTTCCCTGAGGTCAGGGATAGTTTCCAATATAAATAAAGTGAGCCAACATATCTCCCGCAGGTAGGAGATAGCCCACACAAACACCTATTCAGCTGTAGGTAATGACCCAGCACCTACCACCAACCCAGTAAATGGACTTTCACTGTCCCTGACACTGTCATTTCCCCTTTTTGTCTGGACTTCTTGGTCATCTTGTTACCCTATGAAGGGAAAGAGCATTTTATAAAGGATCCTATAAAGAGAAAGTTTGCAAATATCCTAGGTACGGAGGCTTAAATAGTTCCAATTTAGAGTGAGCAACAGCAGTTCTTGTTTGGGTGCTGAGGCAGTCCATTTGAGAGGTGGGGTTTAAGGCCTACTGCCTGACACAGCCTGTCTATTCAAGTGCAGTAAACAGGTGCATGCAGGTTACCAGGCAAGTTCTCTACATATTGTCTCACTGCTGCCTCTCTGCACAGTCTCCCTGTCCAGCCACTTCTGATTCCCCATAAGTCCCATTAAGTTGCACAGTCTGTTGCACGTACAGTTCTGCCTATGGTTCCTGGGGTATTTTTCTCTTCATCTGTCTCCTCTGCTGCTCCAGGATAGTCATATTACTACTACTGCTGCTTCTGAAAAGTACTCTGCTGCTTCCTCGTTCAAGCTCCTCCTTAACTGGCCAGGGAAAAGAAGTACAGTGGGGCTGCTGGGAGTTGTAGTCCTCTGTTCAGCAAGTTCAGCAGGAAATGAAACACTCAATCTAATCACTGTGTGGGGAATGGATTTTCACAAAAGTCCCAGGTCACTCCCCATCCTTTCAGACTTGGAAGTTAAACATGTTGTCGTGGTATTGTGAGGATCACTGCTTCTTTGCACAGAACTAAAATATTTGCTTCTAAATGCACATTACAGCTGTTAAAAATATGGACACATTGTCAACCGTATGGCATTTGTTCCCAGAGCCTATAAAACCTGCAAAAATAGCATTGCCAAAGCAAAGCACCAGGCTAATCATTTCCATAGCCTACTAGGTACTTCTTTCTGAGGCATGCTATTTAGCATAGTACAAACATTTTGTTGGTGGTTGTCTGAACCGTTAATTTTATATCCTCTGCACACTGTATGATGATTACATCCAGATTGGCTAGTCCTGCTCTTATTATATACAGTGCATACACAGACGTAATTTTAAACAAAGCAAATACTGATTACATCTAATGAGTTAGGAAACATTAGTTGAATTAAATGATGGTGTCTGGAAGAGCAGGGTTTTTGTTTTTTTTTTCAGCAAAAGATATGTGCTTGAGTCTTTCAAGTTCCAGTGAGTGGAAAATATTTCTAGAATAAGCGACTCTCTTTACTGAATAGGTTTGTGTAAAGAAGAGGCATGTTTATAAAGGGAAAGTATAGCCATAAGAAAACAAAATATATAGTCTTCAATATACATGCTGTTTTTTCATTTGGAGAATGGTTTCAAAGCTGTATAGGGGACTTAGCTACTATCAATTTTTAATGGAATATATGTATCTGTTTAAATTCCCTAGTCTGCTTTAAAATCTCAAATTATGTGTTTACCAACAGAGAGAAAATAACTAATTGCATTTATGTTTTCAAATGTACAAGTATTCAAACTGGGAAAAGAAAGTTTGGCCATCAGAGAAAAACAGCTATATTTTGCTTTCAGCCCGGCTAGAACTGATCAAAATTGTTTTAACGAGAGAGTTCTTTCTTGCAAAAATGCCAATTATAGAACATTTCAATGTTGTCCAGTAACAGATAGTTTTTTTTGACATTTCTGATGCAAAAATATCAAAATAGTTCATTTTAATAAAGTGTTCTAATAAGTTCAAAACATTTCATCTGTATTTCTTTAACTTATAAGCTCTTATGCTTCAGTGCATAACATAATGAAGCAGGTCAAAAATCTTTATGAAACAGAATTATACATCATGAATGAAAGTGAAATATTTTCATTTTATAATTTGCAGTTCCTATTTTGTGAGATTGGGTATTTTTTTTTTCTGATTCAGATTAGAGGCAAAAAAATGCAATTTCAGAAATACCCATGAAGTGGGAATTCTGGGTTTCAATTAAGTCTGCGCCAGCTTGTAGTGGCCAACTGTCTATGTAGAAGTATAGCAACTGACTGCTTGCTAGGCAGTCTCAGTAGAAACCCAAAGATTTGATTTGAGAAATGGTAATACTGATATAACTTCAGCACCAAGTAAAACTAAAATCCATCACCAGCGTTACTTGAGTACCATATCATCAGTGCATATTGCTTAAAAATAATTCATTCCATTAAAGAATTCAGTCTATTACAGAGTTCTAATATGCACAGAATACTCAATGGGCGCAATCTGATATGCAGGAAAAAGGTGTTCCTATACAGTTTCTTAGAAAACATTTATCTCTTTAGGTGCTGCAAACAAATCACTTTCTCCATGGCTAGAGTCGTGCCAACCGCTACCCGGCAAAGTGTGGGAGGGGCTGTCTGCTTGCCTCCAGAAGGGGCAGGGCCTCAAGTATCTGTCACCCTGACCACGCCTCCCCCAGCACTCAGAGGCATATGAAGTGATACTCTGGTGGCCATTTAAAAGAACTCCAGCCTCTGCTGCTGCCAGAATAGTAATGGCTGGGTCTTTCTGGCTCCTCTGAAGCTCCATTTGCACCCTGTCCTGCCCCTCACCCTCTGCCCCTCATTGGCAGGCCTGCATGACTATTTACATGGTCGTTTATTATTATTTATGTGGTCATTTAAGGCCTTTACACAGCAACTGCTTATGTACAGCCAGTCGAACTAATCATGAGTAAAGTAATGCAAGTGTTGCATGATCTGGGGGTTACGTGGTATCACCTGATACCCCATTTTCACTCTTTACCCTGGTTGGGAGAGGGGTCTACGCAAGATGCAAGGCAGCAGAGACTCAGATCGACATTATCCTCTCCTAAGTGGTGGTTCTGGTTTTCAGGCTGAAGCATAGTGGGAGGGGAGTTCGCATTCTTCTGAAGTGTGTGGATTTGGATCATGTGCTGGCATTGCTTGGGTATATTAATTCCCTGCCATTGAAGCAGTCTCAGGCATGGGTCTTGCTATATTCCAGTCTTCTGATGGATCTCAAATTTTGGTCCAATTTCAGTTGTTGTCTGGCTGTGTTAGTGGCCTGTGAAATACAGCATATTGGACTAGATCATCAAGTTTTAAATTCTGTGCCTACATGAGCTCATCCCTCATGAGGAACTGCATTCTCTTCTGTTGAAGAAGGAATGAAGAACATTATGGGAATCCCCAGATGTAGTGCAGTGTGGGAGGTGTAGACCAGAGAGATTATTGAGGTGCATCATGTCACAATTCTCAACTGTTTTGAGGCACTATGGTAGTATTTCAGAATATAAATATTTTGTGTTTCAGGCATTCGTTTTGTTCCGAAAAATCACATGCATCTCAAAAAAATTGTTTAAAAAAAAAAGTTTTCCCTTAGAAAATATTGTCAATGGACCGGTTTTGATTGGTGCTAGTGAACATATGTTTCCTTTCCTTTTATAAAGGACTCCAGCCTACTATGCTGTGAAACAGCTGGCTCTGAACTCAGCGGAAGTCATTAGAACTGCAACGTGAAGCCCCAAAAGGTACGGAAATAAGTTGAAAATATTTCATGTTGTTCAAGATGGTCAGACATTGGAAATGTAGAGACATATTTTTCAGTGAAAAGCAAAATCTCAAGTATTTTAAATCAGAATAAAGACAAAAAGATAAAACACATCTTTAAAAAGTAAGACTTTTTATCCACTCGGAAATAATTTAATAAAATCAAAACATTGTTATTCCTACCAGAGGGAGCAGAATTGTTTCATGTAAGAAATGTGTGACTATATATGCTACAGTGTTTAAACAACCTATGTTCTCCTAGACCATGACTTTGCAAAGGACTTAAAATTGTGTTTGAACTGAATAATCCTACTGACATCCCAAATATCTCACAACTAAATAGGGTCCAATTCTATAAGATAATTAAACATGTACTAATATTATTGATTTCAGTGGTAATGCCCATTTATATAGCTTGCTGACTAAAAGCCTAAAGCTTCAAGTACACTACAGCGCTCTGTCCTCAGAGGTCATGGTCAGAAGACATTTCCTGACAAAACGTCTGTTGACAGAGAGCAGCCACACCCAAAGCCAGCCAGAAAAGCACTCCACTCTGTTGACAGAGTGGCTGGACTGCCTGGCCATGCTCTCGCCAAAACTGGCACCCGGAAGCACATCAGACAGGGCTGTCTGTTGTTCTGGATGCCCTGTCTGTTGAGAGAAGGTCCTCCAGAGCATCCACACAGCTTTTTGTTGACAGAATCTGCTGGTGGCAGCGTTATGTTCCATTGCTGAGAGGCAGAACACTGCCGGCGAGAGTCCTGAGTTTTGTTGACAAACTGTTGACAAAATGTATTTTGTGTGTGGATGCTTTGCTAGTTTTGTTGTCAAAACTAGGGTTTGATCAGCAAAACTCGCTAGCCTAAGTTATTTTTAACGTCTATATAAACACACATGCAGATAAAAATATCTAAAACATCAGACTTACTATCTTACTGCTAAAAGGATCATTTTTAATCTAACAACATATTTTCCTCCAAAAATAGATAATGTCTTTAAAAAACATTTTTCATGTCATGGTCAGTGGGTTAGGTCTGTGGGGGTAGGAAAAAGGAAAATACATCTTCAAGAGAATGAAATACAAAGCTTCAGTTTTTGATGTTGTCCATCTGGGTATGTTTTGGTAATAGCAGTTGTGCTGTTTTGTCCCTTAATGCTGTTTTTGAGAGTCTCAAATCTCTTCAGTGATTCAGAGCTGGAATAATTAAAAATAAGCTAGATTCCAGGCAAGCTAAAACACTTCTTATTCTACCTGTCAGCAGTGGTTGCTAGTACTCGCTATTGCTCAGTGTTATGTTGACTTCTGACATAAATAGACTTCATAAAAAAACAGCTGTGGCCATCAAAGGTGTGAAGAAAAATGTAACAGAGGAGTTTAATTTTAATTAGTTTTCTCTACCTCTAAAATTTAGAAATGTAAACCAAAATAAAACCTCCTGGAATTATTCCATTATCAATCCAGAATATGTGTAGCTTTAAACATTGCAAATATCACCAATTAAATACTAGTCTAAAGACCAGTTTCCTCTTTCATGTACATAGCCAGACCTAAATCAAGGGCTTATATTTTTCTTTGTAGCAGTCTGTAATAAATTAGCTCAAGTGCAAAGTATTGCCATTTAGAAATTTCCATATGGAATGCTTTTTCAATGGAGAATGCCTGATTCATTAAACTAAAACTGTTTTTCATAGTTGGTTCAATTTTATTGAAGCTGCAATGGAACACAGGCATAGTTCCAATGGAAATGTTTGATTTCTTGCCATCTCACCTGCTGGGCTATTTAATGTGCAGACAAACTCTTAGACTGTGAGATCTTCAGGCAACTATTGTCTTTGAATTTTTTGTGTTTGGACAGCACCTAGCATGACTGGTCCCCGACCCATAATTGCGTGCTACTACATTCCACATAATAAAAGTGTGAAGAAAAAAGCCTTTCAGAGCAAATCATGGCAGGTAAATAAAGAAACAATGAATAGTGGTTTTTACAATGAAAATGGTTTTACTTATCCTTCCAAGTATCTTGTTTCAGAGTAGGGTAGGTATCCAGTAGATACGGATACATATTGAACTTTAATGCAATGCTTTCTGGTTGGGCAATATCTGTAGTCCAGCTTGATTTTAGTTATGTGGATGTGCAGCTATCATTGGTGCAGCCAAGTTTCCCATGGTCCCGTCAAGTTTGTTCACCACCATCAGTCCTGGCTCTCAGTGATCTATACTTTTGTTTAGCTCTAATTTACCTACTAAATGTCTTTTAAGACCCAGGAAGTGGTAGAAGTGTCAGGAATGCTGCTAGACAACATTGACCTTTTGTGGCTAAGCAAATTCACTGGTTTGGCACCAGTCAGGTCTTGAAGGCGCTGGACTAGAGTGATTCAATCTGTATTCATGTAGGAGGCAAGAAAATTGCACTGGTGTAAAGTACAAGTGGTTGCTAGTAACAGGAAATTCACACTTGTTTGTCATACCTTGACTGTGTGTGTATTTTCTATTTAATATATTAGCAGGGAGAATCAAGCATTGGGCAAAACATAAAATTCTTATTTCATCAAAAAATATTCAGAGTGAAGTCAGGAAATAGTACTGAGAGGAAAAAACTCTCTGATTTACATCTGGACAAGAATAAAGAATTTCAATGTCATGGTCACTTTTGAATTTTGTTTGAGATGTCAACTCCCTCAAAGCCTTAGCATATGACATAGTGGAAATATGATCATTGTAATTACATGATAAAGTACTCATTATAATAAGCAAGAAAATGCCAAAATTATATTATTCATTATTGTATTTGCCTGTATCATGAAAACTGGGTTGGATTTTTTTTTTTTCCTCAGAACAGGGTCTCTTTCTTTCGGGCATTGTTATCTCAATAAAACCTAAGTGTATATTTTATCTGATAGTTGAGTTCTCTTGTAAGAGTAACTTGTGAATTATTGGAGTTTGATATTATAATTGTTTTAATAATCTGACTTCTGTCTGTCAAGGTTAAGAAGCATGAGCTGTGATAGTGGCATGTTAATGCTTTTAATGGACTCTAAGGTATTTGGACATGATTGTTTTACCATGGCAACACATTGCCTTTTCACTGTGATATTGACTGCTGTCAGTAGCATACTGCTAGCCCATCTTCTCATAACCATATTGCTCTTGTGATACGGCAGAAGAAAGGGAGTGGCAGAAGTTACAGTGGGGGTGTAGAGTAAAATCAGCTATGCAAGTGAGGAGGTGCAGGTAAATTTCTTGAGAGACTCACACACGTCTTCAGTTGGTATCCATTGGCATTGCTTCAGTGAAGCTAGGCTCACTTATCTTAGCAGCGAGTCTGCTCCATTGTTTTAAGTACTCAGAAGCTTGCTTTTGAAGGTCACAATGAGTTTATGCAAGGCATCTCTAATTTATGGAGAAATAGCAGATTGGTACCACAGAGGCCAATATGGTCTGAAACCCATGGAACATCCAGTGCCTGCAGACACGTTCTTGAAGATGTTCCCAGCCAGCTCGTGAGAGATCTGAGACGATGCTGTTGCAAAGTAGTGTCACTGGCCCAGAAGAAGAAACTTCAGATTGCTTTTGCCAAAATAGGATAGAATGAGCTTCATGGTATTGTTGGTTGTTCCACCAACAGCATAGTTGTGGAAATGCTACTATTTCTGTGCACAGAGGTTCATTTAATGATATCATCAATGTTGATTCAGAGAGCTTGGCACATTATTGAGTTGTCTTTGACATGAACCCTCAAATCCAATTAAACCACTAAAGTAACTTGTGTTTTCTCAGTCAATTAATTAGGGGCCAAAACAGAACTCTGGTTGTTTCGTCCTTTTGTGATGAAAACATTAAAGCCTACACGCTAATAAAATCTTTGTCGTTGGTCCCTGTGTCAACCAAAAATATAGGTCTAGCTACAACTAGACCTTGAGAAATGTGGATTCAAATTTGTTTTGCTGCTGTAATATCTCCATCTCTTTATGCTGGAAAACCACAAATCATTCATCGCTCAGTGTTATCTGGACCCGGGTTGCCTGATTGAACCCCGGAGTGCCCTTTATATTAAAACCATAATAAAGTCCCCAAAATGGTGTCAGGTTTGAGCTTTCATTATGGACAGCTAGCACAGCTCTATTCATAATGGTTGAATGTTTGTGGGAAGTCATACACAAAGGAGAACAGTAAGAACACTTTCTGGACCAATGATACTTCTCTCCAAAATTTTTAAACTTAGATGCCTAACGTAAGGATCCTGAATCTATTTTTAGGCATTTAAATATAAACTACTGTCCCAGGAGCAAAGGGGTTCACTGGACGAGTGGCAGACGGAGACGAGACGAGCAGTGAGCATAAAAAAGCTTTATTAACAATGGCTTAATTAAGGTTATGAGGGGAATTAAGGGGAAATACCGAGTGTGCTCTAGCTGTCTACCGCAACACAATGTCAGGTGATGGACAGGGGAAAGTCTGTACTCATGGGGTGGTTACCAAAGCGCAGATGGTGAGCAGAGCCCACACCAATATCTAGACGAAAGGTTCTGGATTTTCAGCGGGAGGGACAAGCGACTCAGGCCAGCTAATGGGCTTGTCAAGGTACACACATCTCCGATTTGGGGGGCCAGGGGGGTTAACTTTTTATCGGGGTTTGGACACACAAGCAACTCCTGGGCCAATGTCCGTGCATTGTGCCCTTTTGCCCTTTATAGGAGTTAGCAATTTTTACTTTTGTGGAGTTTTTAATGTTTGATGAGGCAATGGTTTTGCTTCCATATATGTGACTAAGCCCTTAGCTGGCCCCGCTTCCTTGTATGTGACTGAGCCCTTAGCTTTTCCAGTGGGGGGTGGGGGTGGTCACTGCACTCTGGCTTACCAGCTTCTGATGGGGTAGCGAGGCCTTGATCATGCACAGGGTACATGCAGTCTACAGCTTGCAACACTGTCATGGTCACGCCACAAACGGCTGTGCCCACAACTACCTAAATCCTAGGGGTGCCCAGGAGCCATTGAAGGCAGCGAGAATGATGGTGATTTGAACCTCTGAGATTTAGGAGCCTAACTTTGGGCTTCAGGTTTGTAAAGGTTGTCTTTTCGTGTTTTAAAGCAACAACGATAAGGATAAGGTGCCCCACTTAGCAGTAGGAGTCTGGCATGACCAGTTTCCATATTGTAATCGCGACCTGCATCTCAAGGGGGAGTGTGGGCTGCCTGGTGGTGTCCTGGTGCTTCAGTGCTGGGGCCAGCCAGTGGCATAGCTCCTGAAAGGTGTCCCAGCACATGCCGCAGTTCTGCAGCCATGTGGCATCATCCCATTGCCTCAGCACCAGCCGCTCCCACCAGTCTGAATTGCTGGGGTGGCTCCATGGGTGCTGGGGGGGTCCAAGTTCCCTGGGGGGGTGCTCTGTCTCTTGAGGAGGAAGGAGCGGCTGCCATGACCATGCAGACGAGGTAGGCAATGGTGTCCATGATGTCTGCTTCCAGGGCCAGGAGCAGGGTCTCATCTGCCACGATGCTGCTGCGCTGGGGTCTGTGTAGCTGCTGGCAGCTCAGCAGGCTTCGGCTCTTGCAGGGCTGGGGGACTGCGGGGCCCTTTAAGGAAGCAGCTGGCTGCGAGCCCTGAAAGGGCTTGGCAGCCATCCAACCCTGTCTGCGGTGTCTCCGGCTCTGTTCTTTTGAAAAAGCGCTCACAGCCATGAACAGAATAAATGGAGCAGATTTTTGAAAGAGGGGTCAGACCTGTGATCTGCCTTTGGCATGCAGCCATACGTTTTGAAATCCAGGATTTCAATTCCTGGCTTTCGATCTTGGCCTTTCAATGGTGGGCTCCCGTGTAGACACAGCCTTAAAGTTTTGTCATTGAATTTAATGGGCTCAGGAGCATAGCCTGAAACCTGTACATGTATTCTGCAACATCAAGGTCATGTGTGGATTTCTGTTTCTGACTGTTCTGGCAATTTGCAGGTTCTTGAAAGACTGTTGTGATTCATTAATGTTTGGTATGAATTTAAAATCCCCTAAATATAAGGAGAGTATCACTGCTCAAGTGCATATATATTTTGCTTGTTAGCCCCTTCCCAAAAGCAGTTCACCACAGGGACAAGTCCACAATATACGCACAGAATTAAGTTCCCACTCTCATTCTTTCATATGCTGCACTGATCAGTCTATATTAGGTTGCTTTCTTCATTGCATAACCCTTTGGAGGCATTGTTAAAGTTCCTGCAGATTTGAATTCCAACTCTGTTTCTGTCACACAGCATTAAATTGTTCAATTTGCATTTAGTGAAAGAAAGGACAAATTTACAAATTATGGAGGTTGTGGGTTTGGGAATTGGCCAACATTTCAATAAATATTAGTGATAATGGTGGCTCAGAGAGAGTTCCAGGTTTTGTCTTATTTCACACATTTTATATGGTATTTACTTTTTTAAAAGCTTAGAAAAGAGAGTAATATATTTTGCAAAGTGAGCATTAACATTGACATGGACGTGGTGTCTCCATCTGTAGCCATTATGCAAAGCTGTGATATTTAAGGGCATTAATGATGGACTGTAAAGATATACTTTAAAATGACAATGCCTTGTGCTCATACAGAGTCTCAGCTCACAGTGCTCTAACTACTGTATTTTATAAATCATGGGGAAATCTCCAGCTGGGAAGATACCTGGGAGAAATCTGGGACTATGTGAGGGAGAGCACTCAATGGGCCCCAGTGCACACACAAGCTGCGCTTCTGCGGACACCCTCCTGTTGACACTTGGGCGGTGTTGAGCCTGTGCTGGTCGGGCTGCCAACTGTCTGACCTCTCACACCCGAAGACACTTGCCCTGCCCCTTCCTTGAGACCATGACCCTGTCTTAGCCCTTCTCCAAGGGCACTTTCTCTTCTCTCCACTGCTCACTCTCCCTCAACCTCACTCGCTTTCACTAGCTGGGTCAGGAGGCTGGGCTTTGGGAGGGAGCCAGGGGAATGGCACTTACTTCAGGCAGCTCCCGAAAGCGACCAGCACAAGGGCTGAGGCGGATCTCCACATGCAGCTGCCTTCAGGCACCATCCTCAGAGCTCCCATTGGTTGCAGTTTCTGGCCAGTGGGAGCTGCAATGTTGGCCCTCAGAGGTGGAGCAGTGTACAGAGATGCACTTTTCCTAGGGTCTGCAGGGATGTGTTGTCCACTTCCAGGAGTGCTGCAGAGCGAGGACGGCAGTAAATATGCTTTAATCCCAGTGCACTGGTGCCAGGCCCTTTTAAATCACCTGGGTCCCTAGGCAATTGCTCCCTTCCTTTCTCCTCCTTTGGAAGGCCTTTAGGTATGAGCCAAGTGGAATTTGCAGATGTGCCTGTGATATACCCCCCATGGCCAATGAACGTGGTCAATAGGACTGACTGAATCCAATTAGGTCATTCTGTGGAGACAAGATGAGATAGATATCTAAAAATTAGACCCAGCTGGGGAGAACCAGAGTGAATGGTTCCTACAGAAAAGGAATGCCAACCAATAGGGAAAGAAAACCCAGGCAAGAAAGGTAGTCTAAAGTTTCCTGCCTCTGAAGAGCAGCCTCAAGGGACCTGTTGGAAGGTGTTTTATTCTGGGAATGTCTCTGAAGAGAGATGACAGCTGAGGGGAAGGAAATTCCTAAACTAAAGCTGGGAGAAGCGTATCCAGGAGAGAATATAGTAGAGTGAGCAGCTTGAGAAGTGCCAGATCACCAACGGGAGAGCCCTTTGAGGCAACACTCTATCACACTGTGGAAAGACTCCCTGCTTAACCTGGGGAAATGGGACCTTGCTGTGGAGGATTCAGCCTGGGAAGAGTGAAAGAGCTGTGTTCCTTTTAACTTGAGAATTCAATGGGATTCTCAGTGTAATGGGGCCATGGGGCCCAAATCACCACAGACATCCTCTGAGAGAGGTGGGAGGAGGCAGATCAACTACAATGCTGTGTCTTTTTTCACAAGAAGGCTCTCCAGGAAGGTCAGCCGATGTCAGTTCCCAAGGGAGTTAGGTGCTTAACTCAAGGAAGTCTTTTTGAGGCACTTGGAGGAGGGGAGAGTGATCAGGAATAGTCAGCATGGATTCATGAAGGGCAAGTCATGCCTGACCAATCTGATTAGTTTCTGCAATGAGATAACTGGCTCTGTGGATAGGGGAAAATCAATGGATGTGATTTAATTGGACTTCAGCAAAGCTTTTGATATGGTTTCCCACAATATTCTTGTTGGCAAGTTAAAGGAATGTGGATTGGATAAATGGACAGTAAGCTGGATAGAAAGCTGGCTAGGAGGTTGGGCCCAGAGGGTAGTGATCAACGGCTCGATGGCGGTCGGTTTCTAGTGGAATGCCCCAAGGTTTGGTTCTGGGTCATGTTCTGTTCAACATCTTTATCAATGACCTGGATGAGGGATTGGATTGCACCCTCAGCAAGTTTGCAGATGACACTAAGCTAGGGGTAGAGGTAGATACGTTGGAGGGTAGGGACAGGGTCCAGACTGCCTTAGACAAATTGGAAGACTGGGCTGCAAGAAATCTGATGAGGTTCAACAAGGGCAACTGCAGAGTCCTGCACTTGGGCTGGAAGAATCCCAAACATTGTTACAGGCTGAGGTCCGACTGGCTTGGTGGTAGTTTTGCAGAAAAGGATCTGGGAGTTGCAGTGGACAAGAAGCTGGACATGAGTCAGCAGTGTGCTGTTGTAGCCAAGAAAGCTAATGGCATATTAGGTTGCATCAAGAGGAACGTTGCCAGTAGATCCAGAGAAGTGATTATTCCTCTTTATATGGCTTTGGTGAGGCCACATCTGGAGTACTGTGTCCAGTTCTGGGCCCCCAATTATAGGAAGGATGAGGATACACTGGAGAGGATCCAGTGGAGGGTGACCAAAATAATTAGGGGGCTGGAGCATGTGACTTATGAAGAAAGGTTGAGGGAACTGGGACTGTTTAGTATGCAGAAGAGAAGACTGAGGGGGGACTTGATAACAGCCTTCAACTTACTGAATAGAGGCTGGAGAGAGTCTGTTCACAGTAGTCACGGATGGCAGAACATGGAACAATGGTCTCAAGTTGTGGTTGGAAAGGTCCAGGTTGAACATTAGGAAAAACATTTTCACTAGGAAGGTGGTGAAGCATTGGAATGGTCTACCCAGGGAAGTAGTGGAGTATCCATCCCTGGAGGTGAACTCTCACCGCGACAAAGCCCTGGTGGGGCTGATCTGATGGGTTTGGTCCTGCTTAGAGCATGGGGCTGGACTCGATGGCTTTTTTAGGTCTCTTCCAGCTCTATTGTTCTATGATTCTATGATTCAATGATACTGAAATCAATAAGAACAGTACAAAACTATAGCTGTTCTTTGACAAAGTGCTCTGAGATCTACAGGTGAAAAGGTTTGAGGAGGGTTTATTATTCCATGAAACAATCACTTACAGTGCATAAGCGATTCTGTTTGTGTTATCATGGAAAATTATTCAATCTAGTGTATACTGAATCTCAGATGATCCTTTTGTCTTAAGGCTCCTATGTTTTGAAAATCAATGGGGAATCCCTGCTGCACTTAGGTACATGCAGGTTGAAATCTTGGCTCTGCTGAAGTCACTGGGGCTGCGTCTACACAACAACATGACTTCTAAGTTAACTTTGAAGTAAGGGAGGCTAACTTCAAAGTCACTACTCCATTCCCGGGAATGCAGTAGTGTCCTACTTCAAAATTTAAATTTGAAGTAGGATGTGCATAGATGTTATGGACCCCTTACTTTGAAGTAAGGGGTCTGCCATGGTGGCAGCCCCTGCTGGAGAATGGAGACTCCCTGGCCAGCTTAGGCAGGGCTATATGGTCCCTGGCTATCTGACAGGAACCAGCTCCCTGGCAACCCCAGGCAGGAAGCGAAGAGAATGCCACAAGCAGGGGCAGCATGAGCTACCAGTAGGACTGCCCTGGCTTGAAGCACCAGTCAGTGACCACATCCCCTGCTTACCATGGCAGCATGGCAGGACTCCCTGCCCTTCCAGAAGCCTAGGATGATGAGTCTAAGGGCTCACACTGTCTGGACAAGGGCTGTGCCAGAAGGGGACCCTCCTGGACTGAGGAGGAGCTGAAGGACCTCCTCGCTCTAGGTGAGGAGGAGGAGGTCCTTCACCAAACTGGCATCTGGCAGTGAAATGCAGCGTATGGGAGGCTGTCTAGTGGGCTTGCTGCCCGAGGCCACCCCAGCTGCGACGGGAGCAGCGTCCACATAAAAACAAAATAACTGAGAATGTGATGCTGCCAGCTGGTTGGGGACATGGCCTGCCCACAGCCCCCACTAGAGGGAGCTGTACGGGAGGCCAGGAGGCCGCCCCATCATCCCAGATTGCATCCCCAAGAGGCTGGGCCACACATGAATGGTGCTGGCAGGACAAGAAGGCAGCCACCAACTGGGTGGTCATGCGAGAAATGATTGGCATGCTCTGGGACTGGCTGGCGATTGAGTGGGAGGTGTGGGTGCAGCTGACCAGCAGCCTGGACACGGTGGCTCAGGCCTTGGCCACCCACCTCACCTAAACTCCAAAGGTATTTTGTAGCGTAGACGTAGCCTGGGAGTCTTGTTGTTGTCTCCAGTGTGGTCAGCATATCGCCAAAATGTCTGTTTTTACCCATTTCAGTCTTACTTTGGACATCTAAAGGAGGGTGTTTTCTTAAGGTCACAAGATTAGAAAGTTGTTGGCTTTTCTCCACAGAAGAACATTCCCTCCTATTTGTGGGACATTCCCTCCCATTTGTGGAAAAGGGTGTCTTTTTGTTAGCTGATTGTACATTGGCTACTACTGGGGTCTGCATGTAGTTATAATAATATGGATGAGGACTTATATCTTTGATATAAATCAACTGCTCCTCTGCTATAGCTTCCCCCTACTCTCTGATCTCTTGGATTTATACGAATTAGGCAGAGGAAACCATTGCCAGGACCTGGTGCTCCAATTTCTAATTAAATAACACCCTGAGGTTATATGAAATGTGCACCCTCGTGCATTTCCTCATCATTCCTTCATCATCTGGGGTGCATCAGACTTATGCCAATTTCCTCACAACAGCTTTTAGACGTTAACCCTGCTCACAGAAACATAGAATTCTAGGGTGAAAGGGACCTCAGGCGGTCATCTAGTCCTTCTCCCTGCCTAAAGCAGGATCACCCCAGCCATAGCTATGTCAAACTGGGACTTAAAAACCTCTAGGGACGGAGATTCCGCCACCTTTCTCAGTAACGCATTCCAGTGCTTCATCACCCTCCTGGTGAAATAGTTTTTCCTAATATCCAACCTACACGTCTCCTTCTGTAACTTTAGACCATTGCTCCTTGTTCTGTTGTCTGTCACCAATGAGAAGTGTCTCTCCATCCTTTTTAGAGCCCCCTACTTCAGGAAGTTGAAGGTTGCTATCAAATCACCCCTCACCCTTCTGCAAACTAAATAAACGTAAATCTCTCAGCCTCTCCTCTTAGCTCATGTGCTCCAGCCCCTTTTATCATTTTCATTGTCCTCAACTGAACCTGCTCCAATGCAGCCACATCATTTCTATGCTGGGGGCGGGGCCAGAACTAGATGCAATACAATGCAAACAAATCTGGGGGCTATGGCAGAGCCACTGCATTAGCACCCCTTCAGTATGCTCCATGAAGTGGGTTAGAGGAAGCATCCTAATTCTTTAGAAGTTGAGGATATCGCCACAAAGTTCTCAAGGAGCATAAAACGGCTCTTGCCTCATATGAGACAGTAGTGGACCAAGTACCTGTTGAGATAGAGCTCTTATGATAAGAGAACTTCTCCTCCTGCCTGTAAAGCACAGACAGGTTTTGCAGCATTTTATGAACTGGCCTTGGATGTCTCATTTGTGTCTCAGCCTCATGTTAGGTCAGAGATCAGGTTTCTTTCTGGAGAGCATGCATCAGGGATAATCCACACTAAGTCTTTTTGCCAGCTTTTTCAGCTCCCTGATGCACTGCAGGGTTTATTTGGCATGTTACTGTGAATGGAGAGAGTATGCAAAGGAAAGTTGGGCTGAACAGAAATGTAGTAAACCTAGGTACAAGTATATTGTCAATAGTAAATAAAAGTGGGTCAAATGACGAGCCATGCAATGTAGACTGTTTTTATACTTCAGTTCCCACAGTTTGTGCAGATGTGGGAAATAAGTGTCAGTTCCTCAGAGCAACTTAGTCAGTGTTCTCTGTGTTGTCTCCCTCTAGAATATGGTACTCAGGGTATTAATCCTCATTAGACTATTATAGATTACCAGTGCCATTCGTGCTCACGTATCAGAACACAATAAAGCCCTCCTCAGAGCAGTTTGGGAGGCATTGGCCTCACCTTTCATAAGTGCCTAGTGGTTTTTGATTGCCTCAATAGTCGTACCCAATGTGCTACACCTTAAAAGACCCTCGTAGTCAGATATGCTCAATAGCAATGCTCTTAATATACAGGTATCTGAAGCTAGACACTCCAAATCCCTAATCGCTCTGTAAATCTTGCCATTGTGACTCTATGATGTGATAGATCTGTATGGCACATAATGGGACACACACGGCTCTAGGTGCATTATGGGAGACATCATCTGGCCAATGAACCTGGCTCATCAATGTGAATGGGAACAACAGCCCCGCCTAACTACAACTTCCATAAGGGAATATGCCACCCCAATAATGAAAATTCAGTTTAAAGCTCACATAGCTTTAAAGATGGGATTTCAGGTGTTTTCAACAAAACAAAATGAAATAATTTGTTTTGAAGAGTTTTGGAAAATTTCATTTTTGGTTGAAAAAGACCAAATAAAATATTTTCACACTCAATAAAAAAGTATCAGGAGTTTCTGTTGCGTGGAAAACATTGAGATGTCAACTTTTTGTTCCGTTTCAAGATGAAAACAAATGTTGGAATTACCTGTGGGACAGAAATTCCAAATTTAGCTGAGTTTTACTCGATACTCTCAAAACATTTTGAAAAGTTTACAAGAAACATGGATGAAAGATTTGGAAAATGTAAAGAGGAACTCAAGTGAATAAAGAATATTCAAGAGCTGTAGGAGGTGCAAAACTAATATAACTAAAGGGCTTCAACGTTCTCTGAAGTCTGTCCAGACAGTTATGTTCCATGGGGTCATGGTGTACATGTAAAACTTAACTGGACATTCTTAAAATGTGTGTATCATAGAGAATGTCCAAAATTGGAGAGCAATTTTAAGGGAATACAGAACATTATATAACAACTCTAGGATGTTTTAGCTTTGTTTGTTGTGAACAACTTCCCACTCACCACATAAGCTGTGGCCACACTAGCCCCTCCTTTCAGAGGCATTGTGTTAATATTGCACTTGAGAATATGCTCATGAGGCACTGCCATGAATATGCAGAGCCTCATTAGCATAACATCTGCCACAAGTGCTTCAAAACTGCTGGTTTCAAAAGGCACACTGCTTGTGTAGCTGGGGAGCTTTCAAAAGGACCCCCTGATTTTGAAAGCCCCTTTTTCCCAAAACCAGATGGGAATAAGGGCTTTCAAAATTGGGAGGGGGGAGGATTTTGAAAGGACCTCCAGCTACATAGGCAGCATGTGTTTCGAAACTGGCAGTTTCGAAGCATGCGGTTGCCATTATGCTAATGAGGTGCTGCATATTCATGACAGCACCTCATTAACATATTCTGAAGTGCTACATTACCAAAGCCCCTCCAAAAGGAGGGGCTAGTGTGGCCACAGCCATCGTGAATTTTTTGTAGCAAATAAATTAAAAATATTTGTAACAGTAAGAAAACAATGCTGCTAAAAGGAAATTTCACCCCAGCAAATGATAACTGCTATTTAACCTTTGTGCTCTGCGTGGAGCATAGGTCATCTACAAGTCTCCTCCATTTCACTCTGTCCTGGGACAAAGCTTCTAGCTGGTTCCAGGAGTACCACAGTTGCTGTCCTTCAATCTCCACATTGTCTGAGGTCTTCCTTTTTATGTGTTTTCCTTGTGGGTTCCATGTGAGAGCTTGATGGACTTTGCTGGATGATGGTTTTCTGAGAATGTGGCCTACCCATCCCCAGTTTCTTCTCTTGATTTCAGTGTCAATTGGGTCTTGTCCTGCTCTGTTTCAAATCTCCTCATTTGTGACAAAGTCTACCTCAGGCATACAAGAACACATTTTTCATATTTATGTTGAAGATCCACAGTTTTATCTTCCCAGATATTATTTGTGAACTCCACATGGGATGGAGAGTCTAGAATGCAGCTGTTGCTTTCCCCATCCTGGCACTGATAATGCTTATCTGTTCCTTCATCTATACCCATAATACTCCCCAAATAGGTGAACTGCTCCACATCTTCCAGGTCATCCTCTCTAAGTGTGATGGTGGTATTGTTGGACTAGTTGAGTCTCATTGTCTTGTTCTTTCCCTCGTTAATGCTCAGTCCAGTCACTCAGGCAGTTTTGTCTAGTGTTGTGACCTTTTTTTATGCTTTCATTTGCTGTGAAGGGAAGGTGACATCATCAGCAAAATCAATGTCCTCTAGGTGTTTGAAAAGTTTCTGCTGAACGTCTTGCTGATGACCATCTATTGTCCTGTTCATAATCCAGTTCACTGTGATGAACAGGAAAGGGGACAACAGGCACCCTTGTAGCACTCCGGACGGTATGCTGAGGGATTCTGTCACGACACCATCGTGAGCAACTTGGCATGTTGAGGGTTTACACATTGAACAAATCAAGTTAGTAGTTTCAAATAATAATTAAATGACTAGATCTACCCTTTTCCAGACACCTAGATTCAACACAGCATTTAAGCCTACGCTTAACTTTAGGCACATGCTTCAGTCCCAGTATACGCCTAAAGTTAAGCACACTTGCTTCATCATATCTTCAATAGGAATGTTTTTCCTGAATCCATTTCTGAGACAACAGGCTATCACTCTATTGTAATATCTTTATTTGATAAAAGCTTATTGACTATTTAATGAGACTTGCAAACTGAAATGGCTTGTTAAAACAATAATGGTTCAAACGCTTCTAAAAATCATAAAATAACATTGTCTATTACTCTAAAAATAGAGCTAACGATAGCTTTCTGAGCATTGAATAAATGTCGTGCTTTTTGTTCATTTGTATATTTTACTTTTTTCTTTAAAAATGTGTTCATATATTTTTATGCTTGTTATAGTGAATGTGTAGGTCTTTCAAACAAATACTCTCTTTTTCTCAGCACACCTAGATTATTTTATTTTGAGGGGGGAGGGACTAGAGGCTAGTGAGAGAAATTATGCTAGTAAAGTTACTGCTGTGACCAACACTCACTGTGCCATTACATTTAACTCTATGTGAACAATTTAGCTGAGTTCCATATAACATAATTTAAATAAAAGTTGTAACTTCAGACAGCAGCTGTCAGTTTAATGCAGAAGTCTTAGGGTGAATTTTTTGTGTTTGTGTAGCATGTCAGAGTAGATGCTCATAAAGGATTTAAATTGTAGCAAGGGAGGTTTAGGTCAGACATTAGGAAAAAATCCTTACGATCAGTGTGGCTAAGCAATGGAATATATTACCTAGGGTAGTTGTATAATCTCCATCATTGGAGATTATTTAAGAACAGTTTGGATAAATATCTAACAGGGATTATTCAGATGATGCTTGGTCCTGCCACGAGGGCAGGTGACCGGATTTGATGACCCCTTGACATCACTTCCAGTTCTAGTATTCTATGATTCTTTTGACCTTAAACATCAAAGTTATCTTGCCTTGATTTTAAAGACTTCAAGTGATGATAATCCAACACATTAGTATACATTCCAGTGGTTAATTGTCTTCATTGCTAAAAATTTGCAAGTGATTTCTAATCTGAATTTGTCTGGCTTCAGGTTTCACCCATTGGATGTCCTTATTCTCTCTTCTTTAAAAAATAATAATAATACTAAAAAAACTAGCTTATTGTTAACACTCTTTCCCATTTAAGTGTCTGTAGATTGTGACCTAGTTGCCTTTTAAATCTCTGTTATTACTTAGACTGAGCTACTTTTGTGTCTCACTGTAAAGCACATTTCCCAGACACATTTTGCAGGAGAGTCATAGGTCTCTTCTATGTCCTTCCTAATTTGTCAACATCCTTTAAGTGTGAACGCAAGAACTGCTTTGATGTAATATGCTTAGATCTATAAAACATTTGACTTGGTACCATATGACATTTGATTGAAAAACTAGAACAATATAACATTAACATGGTATTCTTTAAATAGATAGAAAGCTAGCTGACAGGTCTCAATGAGAATGTAAATAAATGATCATAGAACTGGAAGGAACCTCAAGAGGTCACGCAGTCTAGTCCCCTCTACTCATGACCATCTACACCAGTCCTGACAGGCTGTGTCTAACCTGCTCTTAACTATCTCCAGTGATGGAGACTCTACCACCACCACCCTATGCAATTTATTCCCATGCTTACGCATCCTGACAGGATGTTTTTTCCCAGCCTCCATCCCAATCCTCCCTTGCTGCGATTTAAGCCCATTGCTTCTTGTTCTATCATGAGAGGTTAGAGAGTGAATTTTTTCTTCCTCCTTGTAACATCCTTTTAGGTACTTGGAAGCTGTTATGATACCCCTTCTCAGTTGTCATAAAGTAAATATGTTTCCTGTGAGGTCTCACAGATTGATTTTTGTGACATTTTGTCAATGATCTGGAAAACAAAATAAAATGGTCACTGATGAAGTCTGTACATAACCTAGATTGGGGAAGTGGTAAATATAGAAGAAAACAGGTCACTGACACATCATAACCTGGATCTTCTGGTAAGGTGGGCAGAATCAAGATATTAATTTTACTTTGGAACAAAAATGTGGTGATGCAACATGTTTCCATGACCGTGCATAGTATCCTGGGAAGCCATAAATCTGCAAAAGATTTGAGTATTGGATTAGGGAGTGGGGAAATAAATGGCTGAACATGAGTTCCCAGTATGCTGCAATGGCCAAAATAGTAAATGCAACCCCTGGGTGCAAAGATGTAGCAATCCTGACTAAGAGTAGATATTTTACCTTTATTATTTGCCTCTGGTGCCACAGCTGCTGAAATACTGCATCCCACTGTGGTGTCTGCAATTCAGGACAGTTAAATTGAAGACAGTTCAGAGAAAAATCCATGAGAACAGTTAAAGGATGAACTTTGTCGCTGGCTACATGAAAAATGGAGGAGTCCTGCTTTCAAAATTGATGGTAAAATGATACCTTAGATATAACTGTAATTTCCATGTGTAAGTCAGATATTTGACATAGGAAAATAAGAGGGGGGATTTGAAATTTGATGCTAGCAAGCTCTCTTTATGGGACTCAAAATAAGGGAAAAGAGCTGGGAGAATGAGTTCTAAAAGCCTGGAATTCTGATTCTTTTTGGGCTGCTTTACGAACCCCAACAAAAGTTGGTCTTCACTCGCTTACGGTGTAAAGGCTTGACCTAACAATAAGCTTCTTGCAGGTAAAGCCTTGTACTCTACTCCTTCTGGTGGGCTGTACCCAGAGGTTGAGCCTGCTACAGACTAATAAAGCTGCATCTCTTAGGTCAGAGAGTAGAGGCTCATATCTTAAGATCTAAAGAGTCAGGTTCAATATCTGAAAATAGCAACTCTCTGGGTCACTGGTGTTACAGATGAAAGAGATGAGGCTCTGCAGGCTTATACCGCATCTCAGCAGGAGAAAGCAAGCCAAGCTAATGCTTTCATAGAGAGGAGCTTGAACTACAACACATGATATATGGAACAAAATACACAGGGCCATAAATTAATCACTCCTCAAATTTAAGACCTGAAGTGAATCTCATGAAAATTATTCTTTCAGATTTATTGGGCTCAAATCAGAAGATGAAAACTTGCATTAATAAATGCTTGAGCTGCAAAAAGAAAAAGCAAACCTCATTCATAGGATATGACTCTGGCTGCACAAGTACGCTTCTGAGAAGGAAATAACCAGAAGGTTAAACATGAAACTGGAAATGGATTTACCTACAGAGCCTAAGATCTTTATCCTCTGAGGCTTTGCTTCCATAAGAAGTACTCATGAAGAACAAGAACATTTTTGACTGAGAGCAACTCTAGCTAAGAGATAATAGTTTTACAGACCTGGAAGTCTGTACAGTGGTTCCCAAGCTTTTCACTAGTGCAGACTCCAATCACCAACCCCAAACCAGTCATGGACCTCCTACCCAAGCCAATTCTAGCTGCTCTGTATGCTTCATTAAATGAAAAAGGAAACCACAACATAGTTTTTTGGACAGCAATGTATAGCATTTGGAAGCATTGGAAGATGTTTAATTTAAAAATAATTTATTGTAACATTACAATTTATTTAAAACGTATTTTCTATGATCACTTTTATTTATTTTTTTCATGGACCCCCTACAATACCATTGTGAACCCTAGGTTAAAAAGCACTGTACTGGAAAAACGGAAAAATGAAGTGGTATTGCACGTAGGCCTGAATGGTCTAACTTGGAAAGAATTAAATTTCAATAAAATGGACGAAAGAAGCAATTTAGGCAGTCTGGTCTTGTTTTATAATGGCCAAAATGCGCTGTTTGAATAATTGCAGCAGGATTATGGAAATTAATTGGTAAAAGCTGAGGCCAGAGCTGAATGAACTAACAAACAGCTTGATCTATTAGTTCTCTTGTCTGTGCTTGTATTATCCACAAACATGTTGACTTTCTCATTTGTCCGTTTGCTCAGAATTGCTCAGCAAACATTGTATGTAGACATTTGTTTGGATCCCTCTCATTTGAGACAGCATGGTCCTCTGGATAGGCCACTCATCAGGGAATCCAGGTTCCCTACACTTGATCTGCTGGGTGATCTTGAACAAGTCACCCCACATTCACACACCCCCGCATCTGCAAATGGGGACAATAATATCACTTTTTGAAGATAATTTTTAAGGCCAGAAGGACCATTAGATCACTCAGTCTGATTCTCTGTGTATCACAGTCTTAGAATTTCCGCCACTTACCCATACTGAGCCCAGTAACTTGTTTGACTTATGCACCTGGGAGCTACATTTTGTTTATAAATAAAATGTAGCTCCCAGGTGCCATTATATATAGTGCATGTTTGTATATGATTGTGGTTTCAAGTACAATAATAATCTATACAGCTTGCCTGAAGACTATTCATTTTGACTATTCACTAGTCTTAGCTAAATTGTCACCTGTAGTGATGAAAACTTTTATAAGTAGGTGGTCAGAGTTCACAGCCATGTGAACACATCTTCTAGTCAACATCCTCCAAGCAGAGCTTTCTTGCAAACTTCATGGCAAACAAAAAGTCAAATGAATATTCATGAAAAGCCAAAAAAAAAAAAGCTTGTGAATGCTGTCAAAGCAAATGTATGCTTTTAGTCAAATTAATGTTCATGAATACTTCTTGCAGCATTTTCCAGCCAAGAAAAGCACTACATATAAATGTATGTTACAGTGGCAGTAATTACATAAAATTGGAATAAGCTTTCTTATTTAGAAGTGCAGAAAAGCATTTTTGTCACACAGGTATTGAAAGGAAAATGCTGGGATGTGCTGCCTGCCATGGGTCTTTGGTTTGGGCTCTACATAGGGCATCAAAGAAAGGAGAGTAACTGACAAAATCTAGACCTCTGATAAGCCACAGTAGAAAACTTGGCCACACAGACTGGACTGGGGGAAGGGATGGAGGTGTGGGTGGAATGTCCTGGGAAATTTCTGATAAAGAACCAGAAAAAAAAATCCAAGTTTTAAACATATTATCTTTAGTCAAAAAGTTGTTGTTGTTGTTGTTTTTCCAGTGGATCAAAACAAGAAATGCTTCTTCCTCTCACTGGTCTTAGTTTCAGTGGCATAGATATAACCCAGAACCACGGTGAGCTTGCATTGCTACATTCAAGACAGAGTTTTCTGTAGGAAATCAAAGTTCAGATGAAACTGCAAGTGGAATTATAACTTAGATACTTAAATTTCCCCAGCACAGTGATCTCTGAAAACCCCAGAGTGCTTAATATATTCATCCTCACATCATATCTGTGAGAGAGGGTGAAATTACGCCTTTGCTTTATGGATGGGGGACTGATGTCCAGGCATAGTGATTTCCCAAGATTACATAGGAAGCCTGTGACAGAGCAGGTATCTGAACCGGGTACTCCTAAGTCTCAGGCTAAGGCCCTAACTGCTGGTCCTCCTCCTTTAATAGTTAAAGAATTATTCAGCCTAGCAACGACTTTTGAAAGTCTGTCCTGGCTGTATACATTAGTAACAAAGTGTTTGTTGTTTTAAGGAATGGCTTGTTATTACTGTATGTCATTTCTTATTACACTAAAGCTGCGTCTACACGTGCACGCTACTTCGAAGTAGCGGCAGTAACTTCGAAATAGAGCCCGTCACGTCTACACGTGTTGGGCGCTATTTCGAAGTTGAAATCGACGTTAGGCGGCGAGACGTCGAAGTCGCTAACCCCATGAGGGGATGGGAATAGCGCCCTACTTCAACGTTCAACATCGAAGTAGGGACGTGTAGACGATCCGCGTCCCGCAACATCGAAATAGCGGGGTCCTCCATGGCGGCCATCAGCTGGGGGGTTGAGAGATACTCTCTCTCCAGCCCTTGCGGGGCTCTGTGGTCACCGTGGACAGCAGCCCTTAGCCCAGGGCTTCTGGCTGCTGCTCCTGCAGCTGGGGGTCCGTGCTGCATATACAGGGTCTGCAACTAGTTGTTGGCTTTGTGTATCTTGCACTGTTTAATGAAAGTGTGTCTGGGAGGGGCCCTTTAAGGGAGCGACTTGCTGTTGAGTCCGCCCCGTGACCCTGTCTGCAGCTGTGCCTGGCTCCCTTATTTCGATGTGTGCTACTTTGGCGTGTAGACGTTCCCTCGCTGCGCCTATTTCGATGTTGGGCTGAGCAACGTCGAAGTTGAACATCGACGTTGCCAGCCCTGGAGGACGTGTAGACGTTATTCATCGAAATAGCCTATTTCGATGTTGCAACATCGAAATAAGCTATTTCGAAGTTGGGTGCACGTGTAGACGTAGCCTAAAGGTACAGAGGGGCATGGCAAAATGAGTGCATAATGCCTTTGTCTATAATCACCACAGTTCGAGTACAGTGTGATGAAAGATGCTCTCTAAAACAAAAGTCTGTTCTCAACAGTATATAAGTATGTGTCTTGGGGGGGATTGTGTATATTTATAGGATCACATTTCTTTTTCCCTGCAGAAATCAAGCCAAAGTGGTGTCAGTGCTCAAAGGTTTTAGCCTAGTGAAGAGGGAGACAAGAAAGTTAGAGAATTTTGTCTGAGGCCTGGTCTGTCGTAGCTAGAATCAACATAAAATGATTGACTTTCTTCATTGCTGTATGTCAGGGCTCTTTGGGCTCACACTGACTTTCCTTATGCCACTTGATAGCATTGGAGTTACAGAGTGGATGGCTGAGCCCAGAGAGATTGATTTTGCTGTGTCTTCACACGCAGCAAAACTGATCCCTGGAAGATAGATTGCAGTGTGTCAAATTCCCCTGCAAGTATAGACATATCCTTAGAATCTCTCCATTTTATTCAACAGAAAGACCTGGATAATTTTGTAATGCTTTTAATTCCTCATTTTTCTTTTTTACCCTTATAAAAGACACCTTCAGTGGAATGGGACAGTACTACCAGATACTAGCATGTGACAGGGTTTCATGGAACACAGTCCTGGGAGACTATTACAACGTTCAGTGGTTTCATTGATTATAGTTCTCAGACTTCTTGCTCAATTTTGATCCTGATCAGAAATTAAATTGCTGTTACTTTTCTTGCCCTCTATGTGCCTTTGGCAGAATGACAATGGCAACCCTGTACTGTCACAATTTCCCCATCTATTTAGTGACTTGAAGTTCATCTATAAAATTAGGGGACAGGATATTAGTGGTATTGAAGTTGACTGATGAGGTGTTTTGCTGCTCTTTTCTGGCGTGAGTCTATAAAGTGAGTTCAAGTATTCTGTATAGTTTTAGAACAATTTTGTGAATTTTAAATGAGCAGGTTTTAACCTTGAAGGAACAATTTTGCTCCATATAAGAAAAAGCTTGGGTCCAATCCAATATTGCTATGTATAAGAAATCCTCACATCTTTGAGTGTTTCTCTCACTTTACTTTTCTATGCAGATGGATAGTTTATCACTCACTAAAGGTGACAGGCAGTAAGTTTTCTTCTGTAGACTAAAAGAAGGGATGTCACGTTGCCAATCATCAATAGGAGTCTTTGGGAAATTCTCTTCAGAAAATAAAATAAAAACCACAGAATGATGATCCAGCTATGCTGTTTTAACGAATCAGTGTAATCAGCTTTGACGTTCTAATGCATGCAGCTGAAAAATCCTGACCACTTATTTCAAGTTTAAAAAAATATTAGGTGGTGGTGCTGTGTGTAGGAAAACTTTGTTAGCATGATCAAGGATACAAAATTGACCATATCACCTGGTAGGCAGAGGTGAACTGGTCTGTTATTTCATAAGCATCTTTACTATTTATTTCAAAGACTAACAAAATAACTTATTTGGTGATGAGCTTTCGTAGGACAGACCTGAAGAAGTGGGTCTGTCCCACGAAAGCTTATCACTGAATAAATCATTTTGTTAGTCTTTAAAGTGTTACATTTCTGCTGCTTTGTTTTGTTGGAGTGCAGACTAACATGGCTACCTCTGTGTTACTATTTATTTCAAGTTCAACATCATTAGGGCCAGTTGTGCCCTGCTACTCAGATAACTTAGGACAGTGAACAAATGAATGGAAGCTCAGGCATATTGTGTACATCGCAGTCAGATATCAACCCTCTGGCTGAAAGCAGGATTGAGGTCTCATAGCCATTCAGACCCCAGCACAGTGACAGCCTTCATGGCCTTTTGTGTTCTATCTCAGTGTGTTGCTTGGATCTTCCCCCCGCCCTCCATAATGACACTTCCTCCCTTTACACTGCCTTTGCAGTAGGGAGGAAATCACCAGGACAGTGATCAAATCTGGGTCTTCTCTAGAGCAGTACAGAGCTTACCTCTAGATAAATAAACAAACAGCCAGCAGCCTTTGACTAATCCCATTTTATTTTAAGGCATTGGTGGCTTTTGTTTGCTTGGGGGTAAGGGGAGAGGACAGCTTTTTAATTCTGGGTTTCCTGTGCTAGCTGTGGGTAGTTTGATCCCACCTGACATCTGTGAGGTTTCTTGGTGCCAAAGCTAGCTTTTCTAATGGCAGCGCTTCCCCTTTGTGACTGACAGGAGGATCTGCTGCTGTCAAAGTGGATTTCCAGTGTCTTTTTCTCTACCCTATGCTCTGACTCGTATGTTTTTCTAATTTTTGCATTTTTCTCACCCACTCCAGAGTGTTTCCTTCCACCTCCTCTATCTACCTTCACTCTCTCGCCTCAAGCTGTGCCTTTTTTTTTTCAGTCTCCCATTCTCATTTCATTTTTTCTAACCATACAGTCGTCTTCATCCTCCACATAAGGCATTATACACTATTCTGTTATGCAATTTGACATTCTGTGCCAGATCCTATTCATACCTCCTTCAAGTGCCTTGGACAACTTTTTGTCTAACTTCAGGGTATTACACTTGAAAAATATACAGGGTTTTCATTTAGGGTTGGAAAGAAAATGAGACCTTTTGATTTTTTACTTAAAAAACATAGCTCCCACTATAGCCTGGTAGTTAGGGCACTGCAACATTAATTTAAGAATAAATGGGTCAAAGGTGTTAATCTAGTCACTGACCCCCATTAAACAATGTTAAACAAGGTCGAGAGTTTGATGTAGAGATGTCTCAGCATGGCAAAAGAGCCATTAAAAATCCTCCTCCAAGACACAAGAAAAGAAGGAAAGCCAGTGAAAACATTTGAAATGCGGAGAGTTAAGTAAGGCTTTCGTTTTAACAATGATTTGTGTTACCTTTCACTTGATCAGGGAGAGTTCTTAGACGGGGGGAAATGAAACACCTTGGCTACGTCTACACATGCAGCCAACATCGAAATAGTCTATTTCGATGAATAACGTCTACACGTCCTCCAGGGCCGGCAACGTCGATGTTCAACTTCGACGTTGCTCAGCCCAACATCGAAATAGGCGCAGCGAGGGAACGTCTACACGTCAAAGTAGCACACATCGAAATAGGGATGCCAGGCACAGCTGCAGACAGGGTCACAGGGTGGACTCAACAGCCAGCCGCTCCCTTAAAGGGCCCCTCCCAGACACAGTTGCACTAAACAACACAAGATCCACAGAGCTGACAACTGGTTGCAGACCCTGTGCCTGCAGCATAGATCCCCAGCTGCCGCAGAAGCAGCCAGAAGCCCTGGGCTAAGGGCTGCTGCCCACGGTGACCATAGAGCCCCGCAGGGGCTGGAGAGAGAGCATCTCTCAACCCCCCAGCTGATGGCCGCCTTGGAGGACCCAGCAATTTCGACGTTGCGGGACGCGGATCGTCTACACGGTCCCTACTTCGACGTTGAACGTCGAAGTAGGGCGCTATTCCTATCTCCTCATGAGGTTAGCGACTTCGACGTCTCGCCGCCTAACGTCGAAGTTAACTTCGAAATAGCGCCCGACGCGTGTAGACGCGACGGGCGCTATTTCGAAGTCGGTGCCGCTACTTCGAAGTAGCGTGCACGTGTAGACGCAGCTCTTGTCTCTTAGCTGGTAATCCTCCTTTCGGGTAAAAAAGAAATAAACTGAGATGCTGCAGCAGCTGCTGCTACTAGAGTATATTCTGAGTTAGAGGGGAGCACACACACATTTGGACTTGCAAAAATCAACTATATTGAAGTGTTTCTGGTGAGTGCAGGTATACAGCCTGACTCTTCCTTATAATGTGGGGCCTGAGCTCCCTTTGCCGCTCTGCACACAGCCCTCCCATTCCATTGCTCCATCAAACCCAGCCTCAAGCTTTCTTTTGCTGCCTCTGCACCCTGTGTTTTCTCCCTCTTCCAGTTCCACTCCCCTCCTGCTGCTTCGAACCCTGCTCTGAGCTCTCCCTACTGCAGCCAGCCTGAGCTCTTTCCTACAGAGGTGACCAGGCTAACAAACTGCACCCCCAATTGGGTTCCCAGTTGGGTTCCCAGAAGGCACCAAAAGCTTGGGTCCAATCCTCCCAATGTCCTGGGAACTGGGTTTCCTAATGCCTCTATCTCTTCTAACTGGGCTACCTGGAAAGACTCCAAAGGGGTGGGAAGCATGTAAGCAGGTAGATGGAATTGCAATGCCACTTAAATTTGGTCTGTCCACCTCTCTGCCATGCTCCACCACAACACCAGCTCCAGTCAGACCCCAGGGTGTCATCATCCCACGTTTGTGCCCCTGGCTAAGTAACTTAAGCTATGCCTTGCTAAAGCTAGTGTTACTTGGTGTCAGAGAAATAAATTCAGCTGGAAACTTGTATATCTGTTTGCTGATCTTATGGTTCAGATGGCGATTCCTATGCAGTTTGAAGCTACAAGAATATGCTTAAGGGAGAATATTTAAAGGATTTTCTTGGTATGAAATGGATTATTTTATTTAAAATATGTGTAATGGGAACGGAGAACACTGGAAGAAAAATTGCAATCATGTTAAGGGAAGTGGAACTGAAGAATGTTAAGACCTTATGTCTATTGCAATATTATGAGCTGAGCTAGAGGTCAGCTGTAAGGGGAGTAGTTGGTATAGGTACAATAACGAATTCAATTATCTATGTTTTCAACTTAGGGCTGAGATTTTCAAATGCGCTTAAGGGGTCCTGATGCCTAATTCTCATTAACTTCTTAGACTTCCTGGGACTCTGATCTTTATTCCTCCATTGATATCTCTGATTAACACTAGAGTAGTTATAACGGCAGAGTAGGAGAAAATAACTGTCCCCACGACAAGATGTCCCCACTTCTTCTATCCATAGGAACTGTTAGTATGTAAGAGTCAGCCATTTAACCATCTCAAGAAGATACATTGAACTATTTCAGAGACATTTGTTACAAAATCCGTCCTCCCAGCCTTGACTATCTCTTGGGCTGTGGCCACACTAGCCCCTCCATTTGGAGGGGCTATGGTATTGTGGCACTTTGGGGTATGCTAATGAGGTGCTGCTATGACTATACAGTGCCCCATTAGCATAATGGCAGCTGCGCACACTTTGAAATTGCCGGTTTCAAAATGCAGCTGCCTGTGTAGCCGGGGGCCTTCTGAAACAACCCCTGATTTTTGAAAGCCTCTTATTTCCAAAACCAGATGGGAATAAGGGGCTTTCAAAATCAGGAGATCATTTTGAAAGGCCCCCTGGCTACACAGGTGGCTGCATTTCAAAACCGGGAGTTTCAAAGCGCGTGTGGCCACCATTATGCTAATGAGGTGCTGCATATTCATGGTAGTACCTCATTAGCATATCAAAGTGCCACATTACCATAGCCCCTCCAAATGGAGGGGATAGTGTGGCCACAGCCTTGCTGTATTGCTGCCCTGAACTTTGACCTCTGTGCAACTGTGATATAAATAATAAATGCCAGTGGTTTTGTTTGAAAGTAATAAAGTTATCATACATGGATTTATTACAAATTTTAATTTTTTGTAAAAGTTCCTGGAAAAAAAAGCACACCTTTTCATTTGCATTTTGGAATTTTTTCATTTAAAAGTTATGTTCTAAGACAGAGTAACACTTCTGCTTTAAATGACAAAAAGTAATTCTTTAACCTATTTACGAGTGTAGCTTTTAATTTTTTTCACACCATTTTCACTTGCATTTTTTAACTCTCCTCCCTACTTTTTCCCCAGTAGAAATAAAAGGGTGAAGTAAAGTTAGGCTGCATCTACCCTACGAGATAGTTGAATTTAACTTAGTTAGCTCGATTTTTACCCCATGACTGTCTTCCTTGTAAAGACCATTAACTCAATTTTGGGTGCACTAATCTTGAGATTACAAAAATCACAGTTACCTGATGGGTGTAGCATCAAGCTCGAATTCAAAAGTTCAATTAAAGGCCAGTGTGGAAGCGCCACGTCTTAAAATCGAGTTTATTTGCCTCCAGAGGTGTCCTGTATGTAACCCACAAGGTCCCTCTCAGTGCTCTGCTCTGGCTGCTGCTCTCCAGTAACAGCGAGCCTTTAGCAGTGGGCTCATGTTAGTTTATGACAGCCTGAGAAATGGCTTCTTTCTTTCAATGTTGTTAACAGGGTGCATACATCTACCCATTCAAATAGCCACTGCTTGGAGTACACAACTGTCTCGACTCTTGCTATTTTTTTCCGCACTGCCTGGCTCCGGCCCCTGCCCTGCCATGCCACATGTCAACAAGGCTGTGCTGGGGGTCGTGCTTGCATAACATGCCAAGTAACTTCTTCTCAGTGATTTACGTCTGTGTGAGAACCTCCTTCCCTCTCCCACAGGTGCCACACGGGCTGGGTCTTTTATGCACTCAGCCACATCACATGGGTAGCCCCCAGCCCAATAAAAGGATGTGCCTGCCTTCAGCATTGGCAGTGCTGTCAGTAGCACAGGAAAGAGAGGGCTTTGCTGCCTCTGTGGGGAGGTCTCCACAGTGGTTAAGATACTAGGGGCTTTGCTGTCACCATGGGGAACTCTGCCATGGCAGTTAAGGTAATGGGAGCTTTGGGGAAGGAACAGCTCAAGTGGTAATCCAGTGACACCCGCTTTTGGCCCATACCTGGGCTTGCTGCTGCTACCGCTGGCGGACAACCAACAATTCTTTTTTCTGTGATGATGGGAGGTGGGATGAATGGCCAGTTGAGAATACAGTCTCTGCACCCGTGTTGTTAAGATAGCATAGGTGGAAACCAAAAATTCTTTCCTCATACATTCTTCTCAATCCAACATTCTGGGCCCCTCATGATTTTCAGGGATCGCATATTGGCAATGATGTGAGGTGGGATGGATGGCCAGTTGAGAATACAGTTGCTGCACTCATGTTGGCAATATAATGTAGTGGGAAACCAAAAATTCTTTTTCTTCCTACATTCTTCTCAAACTAAAGAAATGTTCTGGGCCCTGGAATTATTTTCAGGGATCACATTTCGGCAATGATGGGAGGTGGGATGGATGGCCATTTGAGAATACAGTCGCTACAGTCATGTTGGCAATATAGTGTAGGGGGAAACTAAAAATTCTTTCTTATAATTTCGAGTGTCTTCTGCATTATTTCCAATGGATTGACATATTTTCAGGGATCGGGAGAGGAATGATGAAAATGCAATGGGGGAAGATGACATCAAGACCAGAGAGCATACCCAGGATGCTACAGGGATGAGGGAACCGTGGGATAACTTTTCACAATGCACTACTGTAAGTCAACGTTAGCCAATATGTGTGTGGCAGCAATGACTTGATTTTGTGGGAAGCAAGGTGTGAAGTGAGGATGGTCAAAATCAGACTTATAAATTCCAAAATTAGAAAACTGATACAAATACATTCAAATTTATCTTGTAGTATAGACGCAGCCAGAGACTGGTGGGATCTTTTCTACGAAAATGGGGCTGCAAAAAAGCCAAATCCCAAAATAAAATCTTTCTGTTTTTGAAAGTTTTCATGAGGGAGGGAAAAAGACCCTCAACCCCAGTTTCCAAATGCTCTTAGAGACTATCAATTGCTCAGATTTACAAAAAAGCAAAGTAGAGAAAATAATACAGTGACTGTTTTTGGAAGATTTCCTGGAGGCATTGCAGATCTTTAAATCTGCTCCCCTTGGATGGCCAGATCTGCGATCAGCACTTGCTATAAAATGATGAATGGCAACATGCCATCAGAAGTCCTGAAAATCGAGAAAAGAATGAAGATTTGGCGGCATGATAGGGGAAGACTTGTTATAATAAACAATACTTACAAAATGCCTTTCATCCTAAGATCTGAAAGGGTATCACTAAAGTTAATGTTGGGGACTTTACACAACATAAAAGACAGGGAGAAAATGAGGGCTATAGAAGAGAATGGAAAAAGTAAACAACAACCATGAGTGTTGAAAGGGAATTTAGGCTGTATCCGTAGCCATCACTTTGCATAGAGAACAGGAGTGACTTCTTTGTACCTTAAACAACACTGAGTAATGTTTCTAACCTTGAGAGTCTCTCACTGATGATGATTTTATAACATCCCTTGTCAGAGAGTTCATTGGCCTGGCTCCTGTTCTTATTGTGTGAAACTTCCCATGTTAACTTTTTTGACCTAGATTTCCCCTGGTGCTGCTTAAGTTCATTACTTCCTGTCCGAGCCTCATTAAGTAATGAGAACAATTGATTCCTGTTCTCTTTATAGTGTCACTGTGTACTTGAAGGCAGCTAGAACACTCTTCCTATCTCTCTTTTTCCTACATGAAGGGAAAAAATGGGGGGGCAGCATTTCTCTGTCAGGTCAATGTATACAAAAGGGCAGAGGTTTGAAACTGCTCCAGGGTCTGGAAGTTTGGACTAAGTTAGGGGGAAGTGGATTGTATAAAGATCAACAAGTGAAAAGGGTCATGATAAATAGAAAGTCTTTGACAATTTTTGACGAGGTGCTGGACCAGTTCTTGGCCTTCCTGTCTTTGTTTAATGTAACAGATTTGCTGCCTACCAGTAGGCCAGAACCTCAGTGTTCATGGAACTACCCATCATGTAGCCAACTTTACGTATCTGACCCGAGGATCTTTAAATTGTGGTGTGTGTGTGTGGAGTGAGTGAGAGAGAGAGATGGCATTTTCTGTAACAGCCTTGAGAAACCTTATTTGACGTTTATGTATGATGGTCCGTGAGGATGTGCAACATCTCTGGGGGTGGAGATGGAGTGAGTGAAGCTTGAGAATTCAAAGGGCTGCATAGTAAATGTGCCAGACAAGATTAACTTTTGGGGCAAGAACTGCTAAGTGGATTTCCTGGGAAATACCTAGGATGAGGTTAAGGCAAAATCCCCATCTCCAGCTATGCAAAACCCAAGTCTTTTGAAGCTGTTTTGTCAGGGGTCGGTTCTTGTTTCGTGATCCCGGAGATGAAATCAAAACCCTGACCTGTGTAAAGCAGCACATGACCTGTCTAGCCAGGGTTCTGATTCTATGTGAGAGACCATTGTGACCTTGTAACCTCAGGGAAAAAACCCAGGTGTAGGTTTTGAAGGCCTGATCGCTGCCAAAGTCAGGGTGAACTCTGATAAGGTTTTTTAGCTTGTATGTTAGGATTTTTATTGCTTTTTAATGTTTTCTCTATAATGTCACCTTAATATAAATGTGCTTGCTTATAAAGAGTTGTGTGGTAACTTATGATAGTGGGTATTATTGTTCATAGGCTCTGGAGAGGAAGCATGGCTTGTTTAAGTATCCAGGCTTTCCAGAAACATCATGGTATTAATCAGGAGGTTGTGCACTCATAACAGAAGCTACGAATAGGCCTCAGGAGACGGATCGCTTCATAATTCCCCTGTTGTGTTCATTCCCTCTGAAGCATCTAACATCAGCCATGAGCATTTCCTCTAAGTTTTCCATCCAGGGGTAGAATAAATGTCACATGCACCCAGGCATGTGTGGATGTGCACCACCAATAGCTATACATGCTACCAACTATGGCAAGCTGTGGGACCTCTGCTAAACAGCTGGGCAGTACTTGGTTTCTTCTGAGTGGCTGCCTAAGCACTCAACTTATAGATAACGCTGCTGGCCATTGTCAGAAGACAGGATGCTAGGCTGTATGGATCTTTGGTCTGACCCAATATGGCCATTCTAACACCAGGGGAGGGGTAGAGTTGGGCGACTCCTGTCTCTCTGCCCAAGTGAGGTGATGGCTGATGAGCCTTGAGTGGAAGCCTTTAAGGAATCACAGATTCAGCTACTTCAAAGTGTGTGTGTGTGTGTGTGTGTGTGTGTGTGTGTGTGTGAGAAAGAGAGACAGAGAGAAAGTTCAACTATAAGTGCCTCTCACACTTGCATTTTTACGCACCTCATTCACAGCCTTCTGCTGAAGTAGAGCACAGCAGCTTGTTCCATTCAGCCCTGGCAATCTGCTCGTCACTTTATATCAGTTTTTTTCTCAAGGTTATCTCTTCAAGAAAAGAGCTAGAAACTTGGGAAAAAAAAATAAAATCTGTGGTTATCCTTTACAACCAGCTCCTTCCAACCAGACTTCACAAGTCCCAGGGGGTGACTGTGGATAAATACAGTTTATCACATGATTCTGCTCTGTACCACACAGTTATCACCCATGCATGTGTGAGGTTGGTATCTTGGCAATGTAAAATGTATTTTCATTCTGTTGTTTCTCTGGTGGATAATGATGAGAGTGTAGTTGTATCTTACATATGTTTTTAAACCTTCCTGAAAGGGGAGAAGAGTAACCTTTGTGACTATAGGGATTATTTTGTCTAGAAACATAAGGTTGTTTATATCTCCATAATCATAAACAGAATGCTTGTGCCTGCTCTCTTGATAGAGGGTTTTTTGTTTTTCCTTTGAGAGTTTTGTGTTAGTAATTTGAGGGAAATTGTTCATTTATAGACTAATAGGCTCCTACCTCAATCTATTTAGCTAGCGGCATCACTAATGTACAGTTCCTGAACATGGTGGTGCTCCATGAATGATGATATTTCTGTTTATTTTGGTGGAGGAGAGGAGCCACTGATCATGGCTCTCTACCCAAGCAGTTTAGATACCATAAAAGGCTTCTGTATATTTATTTTAAAGCTGTTTTTCATTGCTACTTACTGAATTTGAGGTATTTTTAACACCTAGCTGATGGGGGAGCATTCAGTGCAGTTAGTAGTACTATTTAGTATTTACATAAGGGCTTTTCCCCTTAGATTCAGTAGTTAACAAGCTGGGGAAGTATCAGTTATCAACAATTTGCAGATGGGGAAGCTGAGCATCAGAAGTGGAATGCTTTGCAGAAGCCTATCAATGGCTCAGCTTGGAACAGAACCCTGATATTCTGGTACCCACTCTGATGCCCCACCCAAGGTATCATGCTTCCTCTGCCTCCTGGCAGCAAACTATATTGTGCACAAAGATAATATTCCAAGATTTCATAATGTACTAGCGCATACTGGAGCCTCTCTCAGCAGCTGTGCATGTGTAAAGTAACACAAATGGAACTTCTGCAGTGCTTTGACTAGACGGTTGCCTCATGCTGTTTACAGATCGAATAGGAGTGCAGACGCTGGGAGGTTAACCTACTGTAATTCCAATTAATATTTATGGCTCTTTCAGTAAATCTGTGAGGTGCTGGAGTGATAGTTTGGCACATGATAGGAAGAGAAAAAAGGCTATTTGAAATTCAGGGGAAGACTGGAACTACAGGGTTCTATTTATATGGCAAATACTTTTTTTTTTTTTTTTTTTGTAGAACCCCCCAGCCCTCCACCAGAGAAACGAAGTGCTTAAGGAAAACAAATGCTTTTGCCTTCTGTAAAGTCATCTCTTGTCATCTGCTATCTTTTCACTGGGATAGGAGATAGATGTATTTTAAACTGTCCTTTTGTTACAGAGGGGAATAAAATTGTCTTTCAGATTTAAAAACATAAAAAAGTAAAACTCTGCTATTTGAATTAGAGGAGTTTTTCCCTTTAGCAGGGACTCATGGTAGCTCCTGTATGCTCTCTATAAGCCTGGCATTGGTGGTGCCAAAATCATATACAGAGACAGTGCTGTCAACATTCATCTTCATGAAACAAAGCAGCAGAAATGTAGCACTTGAAAGACTAACAAAATGATTTTTTCAGTGATGAGCTTTCGTGGGATGGACCCACTTCTTCAGATCAATTTCATTTCCAATACAGACTGACATAACTACAGAGGACCAAAAAAGAAGGAAAAAAAGCAAGTTAGTCTATAACTTGCCACAGGACTTTTTGTTGTTCACCGGAAGATGAGTGCTCTGCAAATGTGCCATGTCGCTCAGTATTTCTCCCTCATTTAAGCAGTAACAAGATCATATTAGTAAATTGCATAGTTCCGTGTCGATGAAAAACAGTTAATGACACCTGCAAACATGCAGCGGAGAGCACATCTCCCTCTCCCCACTCCTGTCTGTGTATGCAAGTTCATGCATGCATTTGGTGGACACTACTATTGTTTTCACATTGAAATACCTAACGGGTGCTTTAGAACTTGCTTTTGGAGCAGTAACTTTCAGCATTTTCCGTACTGGGATCCTCATCCATTTAGCATTATGGAATGGTCACAGTGACTGTGATCCATTGTCAGCTATTTGCAGCTGCCTTCCTTATCCCATGTTAAATGTTTTGGGGCAGGCTAGGAATGCTACCTATTTACATAGCCTGGACTTGTCTTGTGCAAGTCAGTGGGAGCTGAGTGCTTAGACTGGTGGTCACAGCTTCATCTGTGTAAAACTTTTTCCAGGCTGTAGGTTTAGAATCTTGGGTCAAGTATGCAGAAAAGGTCAAAGATTTGGGTGCCCTTGTTGGAACCCAGGTGGAATTCTAGAAACTAAGGTTTATATAAAATGAAAAAACAGCATTGTTTGCTACGAGTGCTACCTAACTCCAGTCCAAATCAAACAATTTTTCACATAACTTTGTTTCTTAGATCTGGGCTTTATGAAGTCAGGGACCCAAAACAAAATTTAGAAGGTTTTTAGCTCTTTCTTATGGAGAGGTCCAGTGGAGGGAAGAATACAGATGTAGCTTGGTTCAGTCACTTTGCTGTGCTGGCTTTTCTCCTAGTTAATGGAGATATTAATTCCAACATCCTTCTCTGGGTTATTAATACCTAAGCAAATCAATTGAGTATTGATGCTTCGACAATGCTTCTGAATCATTTTTGAGAGCCTTCGATTGGTGCAATGTTAGTGAAAAGTTCTATTTTTTTTATCTTCACTGAGGGAAAGAAGAGGATATTAACATGACTGCAAATTGCTCAGAAGTTACTGTGGTGAGTGTTGTGTGAATATGTAGACCAATTGCTCTCAAGCTGGAGTGCACAACTGCCCTGCCCTTCTCACTTGTTAAACAGCAGCAGAATCTCATCTAGACCTGGCTAGGTGGGAAAGGAGTCTCAATATGGAAAATGGGGTGACGATGCGCAAGGTATTGAGAACCACAGACCTAGAGGGACTTCCAAGCAATAATGATCTGTCAGGCTTCAATTCATGTCATACACCTCATGAAAGCATGGAAGTTTGCCATAGCCAATCTGATGTCCCTTTGACTTGTTGCAAGAGTGTGTGTGTAAAATGTGTCTTGTTTACAGTTTGTTGTGTATGTAATATTTCAGTAATGACTAAGGGGCAGGGATTCAGGATATCCTACATAACAAGAAATCATATATGAAATAAACATTGCTCTGATGGTACTGTAGATCCAGTCTGACTGCTTTCTGTGTTTTAGTCTTGGCTAGTGGTTCTTGTCTCCGTGTGGAAGGAAGTTAGTCAGCAGGAAATGTGAAAGTGTATTATTAAACAGGCTGAGTGCCAGTCCTTTAACTTCTGATGGTTTAACCCTTTACCATAACTAGAAGACTTACGCAGCCTTGTCTGGGTCCTTCAGGGCAGGGGGCTGGTAGTATGTGGGGTGGAGAGGGTGTGTGCAAGAATCCATACAGCGTCTTGGGGGCAGGGCAAGAGGCATGAGATTGAGGGTTGGGGGGGTAAGGAGGGACTCGGGGTGTGTGTGTAGGGGGTCCCATTTTGCAGGGTTTTCTCTCCCCGCCCTGGCCAGCTGAGCCCTTTTCTCTCTCTCTCTCTCTCTCTCTCACTATCTTCCAGCAAGCAGGGATCTGCCCTCTCCCCTGGTCCCTCCCCAGCTGCCAGCCATGCTTTTTGTAGTGCAGCTGCCTCCAGCGGCCACTGTCAGTATGGCATTGCTCCTCCCTTTCCCATGTTATGGAATATAGTCTCATTCATGGCACAGTCCATTTTCCTAGCACAGCCAAACCCTGACCTTGCTTTAAGTAAGGGTAAGAGAAAGTTGCATACCAAATTTGGTTGTCCTAGCTCTTACGGTTTAGGAAATGGACTCAGACATACAGACAGATGGACTCATAGACAGTCACATGGTAAAATATACATATGAACATATACTTGTTCCTCACTTGGAGACAAAATGGTGCAATGTTACTCAACCTTCTTGATTCCAGGGACCAGCTTGCTACAGGTCTCAGGACCTTGTGTCGGTCCATGGACTGGTCATTGAGAAACACTGGTTTAGTGGATAATGACCTAAAGTGAGACTAGGGAGACCTCTTTTTTGTTCCTCCTGGCTTAGCCAATACCTTTGCCACATCTCTTCACTTGAATGTGCCTCATTTTCATACCGTGACTTTTCTTTTTCCTTATGGGTTTAGATGGTAAGCGCTCTGATGCTAGAACCATCTTGCCACTACAATGTTTTTACAGCACCTAGCATAACATTTCTTTTCAGTTGTGACTGGTTGATATCACACACAGAGATAGTCAGGAATTTCTGCAGAATGTAGGGTGGGGACTCCTAAGTCAATGAGTCTAGTTCTCTGGTATCACAGGCCACCCTGTCCCATAATCCCTTTTAATAAACATATCAACCCTCGTTTTATAATCTGTTAGGTTTAGTAACCCCAATATACCTACCGGAAGGACATGTCACTCCTCTGATAATTAGAAACCTTCTACTTTCCAGCTTAAATGTATTCTTTTCCCATTCATAGTCTTGTGCCTACATCCACTATTATCTCTTTTCCATCCCTGATGTAATCATTTCCCCTCTTAGCTTATTTATTATGGGAAAGCAACAGCCAACCTCATTTAGTCTCCTCCTCTAAGATAGGGTCTCCGTCCCCCCAGTCATCTTAGCAGCTCTTCTTTGCACCTGTTCTGCTTTGACTCCATCTTGCTTGAACATGGATGACCTTAATGGTAACAGTGTTCCAGAAGACATTCCTCCAGCAACAATTCTTCCTGAAATGGATTCATTTTTAAAGAGCTGTTTTTTATCAAAAACAAAACTTTCTCCTCTCTTGCCCCACATTCCCCCTGCAGGAATGGTCCATTTTGTTAATGCATTCATCAGGAAATGTTTAGGCCCAGGATGGGAACTCTGGAAATAGATGGAGAGCAAGCAAGCCCACTGTAAAATAGCCAAGGCACTCTTCTGGGACATGGCAGATGAAGGATCAAGTCCCTTGTCTGATTCAGGCAGAGCAGGGACTTGAAACTGAGTTTTCCAGGTCCCAGGTGCGTTCCTGAAGTACTGGATATTAAAGATGTGCTCTCATTCTTTCCAGTTGGAGGTGTTCCACTTCTTGTAAATAGAATTGGAGCAGTAGGGTGAGTCTTTTCTTCTCCAGCTGAGGTGAGCACCATGGCTGCTGGGCTGTAGAGTGAGTCTTTCTTGCTCTCCATTTTTCAGTGTTGTACTTTCCTATTGATACAGAACAGGAGACTTTTTGAAATCTGAAATTTTCATGGGAAAAACCATTTCCCACCTGGTCTGATTGGAAATAAGTAATTGAAAAGACTGCTTGCATAAGTCATCTGAAAAAGTTTGCCTGCATGAAAAATATTTAATTTATTTAAATCAATTAACAGATGTAAAGACTTTAATAAACCCAATGTTAAAATGTTATATCAGTAGGCATCCTTCAGTCTGCATAGACTATGGATCGCGCCCTTTATAGTTTCGATTGAGGACTTCATTTACAGCGTGTACTGTGACTATGAAGGCCCACATGAGAGTGACAGTCCTTGCTGCATCTCTTGCAGATGTGGTGGGTGTCTGGTAAGTCCTTAGTGTGCTTTCTGTGTGCTCGCTTCTCCTCTGCTACCTGTCTGATCTTCATCTCACCCTTCTGAAGGCCCTTGTGTAACCCCTGCCTCCATCCGCTGCAGTCATCTGCTAGTTCTTCCCAATTGTCCAGTTCGATGTCTACCTCTCTGAGGTCCTTCTTGCAGACATCTTTGTAGCGCAACTGGGGGCGTCCGGGAGGTCTTTTGCCAGAGGCTAGCTCACCATGCAGGATGTCTTTTGGAATCCTTCCGTCGTTCATCCTGTGGACATGGCCAAGCCAGCAGAGCCGACGCTGTCTGAGGAGGGTGTGCATGGTTGGGTTTCCAGCTTGCTCGAGGACGGCGGTGTTGGTCACTCTGTCCTTCCATGATATTCCAAGGATGCGCCTGAGGCAGCGCAAGTGGAAGATGTTCAGCCTCTTTTCCTGGTGGGCATACAGGGTCCAAGTCTCGCTGCCATAAAGGAGGGTGCTGAGGATGCAGGCTCTGTAGACTTGCATTTTGGTGTGAGTGTACAGCTTGTTGTTATTCCACACTCTCTTGCTGAGTCTGGACAGAGTTGTGGCCGCTTTTCCGATCCTCCTATTTAGCTCAGTGTCCAACGACAGGGTGTCAGTGATGGTGGACCCGAGGTAAACGAACTCGTGGACGACCTCTAATGTATAGTTGTCAATGCTGATTGATGGGGATTCAGCAACATCCTGACCGAGTACGTTCGTCTTCTTTAGGCTGATGGTAAGCCCAAAGTCCTTGCACGCTTTGGAGAACTGATCCAGCGGTTTTTGAAGCTGGTCTTCTGTGTGAGACACTACAACAGCATCGTCTGCGAACAGCATGTCTCAGATGAGGACTTCCTGCACCTTAGACTTAGCTTTCAGCCTTGCAAGGTTAAACAGTTTCCCATCAGATCTTGTGTGCAGCAAGATGCCCTCTGTTGAAGATCCAAAGGCATGCTTCAGGAGGAGTGTGAAGAAGATCCTGAACAATGTCAGAGCAAGCCCGCATCCTTGTTTGACGCCGCTCCTGATTCTGAAAGCATCCGATAATGCGCCGTCATATTGGATGGTTCCTCTCATGCCTTCATGGAACGATTGGATCATCTTGAGTAACCGTGGAGGACAGCCTATCTTGTGGAGCAGTTTGAACAGACCATCCCTGCTGACCAAGTCAAAGGCCTTGGTCAGGTCGATGAAGGCTATGTAGAGTGGCTTCCTCTGCTCCCTGCACTTCTCCTGCAGCTGCCTTAGAGAGAAGACCATGTCAACAGTAGACCTCTCTAAGCGGAATCTGCACTGCGATTCGGGGTACACCCTCTCAGCAATCTTCTGGAGTCTGCCAAGGATGACGCGAGCGAACAGTTTACCAGTGACGCTTAGGAGGGAGATTCCACAGTAGTTGTTGCAGTCGCTTCTGTCTCCTTTGTTCTTATACAACGTTACAATGTTAGCATCGCGCATATCCTGTGGAACCTCACCCTCTTTCCAGCACAGGCACAGTAGCTCATGTAGGGGTTCCAGGAGTGTGTCCGTGGCACACTTGATTACCTCTGGTGGTATACCATCCTGACCAGGGGCCTTTCCTGCTGCAATACTGTTGATGGCTCTCTTCAGTTCATCCACAGTCAGTTCTTGATACAGTTCATAAGAGTGTCTGTACATTTGAGTCTAGTGCATAGATTATCCACAAATACAAAGTCAGTTTTCTTATTAGTGTCTGGTATCACATAGTACAGAGCTGTGGCAGGAATGTCTTGAGGGCCATTTGACTGAAGTAAGCCTGAAATGAAACAAAGCTACTAATCTCTCTGTCAGGCAGGGATGCCACAGTTCAAGCGATCGACCAGTCACTTGGCACTTGTGAACACAGGAATGATTGACTTTAAAGGTGCAACATTTCATAGGAGTGAAGCTGGTGCAGGTACAAGTGGATAATTACTCCAGTCACCCAAGGATAGAAATAAGGATCAGATGGTACGCTGACAGCACCTCTTCAGTTTCAGGTAAGAGTGTAGCTAGTAGAGATGAGACAAAAATATGTGGGTCAGTTGAGTTTTTGCCATCTCAGTTTTGAGGATTTTAATTTGCCTTTCTGACCTGATTCTTTCTAATGCCCTTTGCATTGCTTTTATTTTTGTAGACCTCATCCCATTCCTTGGAGCATCACCTCCTGTAAAGCTCTTAGAAATCAGGTGGGCAAGGTCATATGTTTTATTGGACCAACTTCTGTTGATGAGAGAGAGAAGCTTTGGCATTTACACAGAGCTCTTCTTCAAGTCACTTATGTTGTTACACATTCCTATAACTTATGCTGTTCAGGTCTGTTATGATGCTACAGAGTGGACTGACAAATCCATCTACTTAAATGATTTATTACTCCAATTTGCTGGGCAGTAGAACTGATCTTGCAAAGGACGGGTTTGTCAGTTTGTTTCACAGAGATCTTTGCGATCTGCAGCAAATGCAGGGGAATTGGGGGGAAATGAAAGAACTTCCATGACTGCAAGACAAATGAAGAAGAAAAATGGTGACAAAGGAATAGGGCAAGGTAGATTGAGCATGGGAAGAAAAAGGGTTTAATTTTCACTTACCCTGAGATGTATGAATTATTGGGAAGGTCTTAACCACCATCTTACAAGGTTGCTTGACAGCTGTTGGACATGATGCTCCAGCAGGCAAACTTTTCTCATCCCCACAGGAAAAAAGGAACGGGGGCTTTCTCTGTGAAGAGCCACTTTGGAGCTGGTTCCTCCCTCTGCTCACTTCCTCTGAAATAGCCACAGTTTGTTGACCTTCTGGCCATACTGTATGGGTTATGACTGAGATTCTCAGTTGACCCTCAACTCCATTGAAAGCTCCTAGGACTTGAGAATGCCACTGCATTATGCCCTTTCACAAGTTCCAGCCCCAAAACTGGCAATGGCTTTCAGGGAGGAAGTGATATTAGAGGGCTTGGGCTTGTGTGGGGGATGATGGATAGCAGAGAGTTTTGACTGTGGGTAGATTATGGGTAAAGAAGAGCTGCTGGCTTTACTTTTAATATGATTACAAGTGGTAGTTTCAGCAAAGGTGCCTAGAGTCAGTGATGGAATCTGTCTGTCTCATTGATGGAACAACCTGCTACTTACTATGTCACCAGACTACCTCAACTTCTGGTTTTTTCCTCTCGATTCTACCCTGGTGACTTATCTGCTTTTGTGTTGGAGAGTGGCCCTTTCACTCCATGCCCTCCTGACTGAGGTGAGAGTGAGCTGTCTAGTTTCCTGAACTCTTCACCTCTTGGCCCCTCTCTACAGGGTTGCTTAGGTGCTAATCTCTGAACTTGAATTTTTTTCAGCCCTTTGTTGTATCTCTCACTTGATGGAACATAGATTTTCAAAGGAAACCTGAAAAGTAGCCAGGGAAACAGAATGTATCTCTCTCTCTCTCTCAAAAAAAAAATCTGCTGTATGGAAAAGCCAGTTTTTCTCAAAATTGTCATTCCTTGGGTCATTTGAAGAGGAGCTTTTTTTTCCAAAAAAAAAAAAAAAAATCAAAACACCAAAGTAGCTCTCTCCTCTGCATAAAAATGAGTGTATGCACTATCTTTGCCAGGGAGCAACTTATCAGGAGAAATCACGTTTTGAATTGGCTGTGTTTTGATTTTCCAAAAGTATGGTGTATCCACAGCAGCTGTTGACTTTCCAGATTCACAATAGTGCTTTGCATCTTGTAATAGCAACAGGCATTCCTTTGCTTAGATTTGAACTGATCACAAAGTTGGTAAGATTAGTGGTCTTAAAAAAATGAGCATGGTATAGCTGTGTGTGGTTTGGATTTGGGCTTGCAGCAGGCTTTTTTATGTTCCTTTTTTATTTATGTTATGACAGAAGTACATGATGGGTATTGGGGGACACTCCCTTTGCACATTCATTAAAATCTCCCTTTGAAGTATTTTCCCCTTTCAGTGTTTCTGGACCCTGCCTTTCCTCTAGCTCTTGCACATTCTCAGGTATGTTCACCAGCTCTTAAATAATTAATGTTATAAATACCCTTTCCCCTCCATTCCCCCATAAGTCTCCCACACCATTTGTCCCATCTGTAAGCAGTACAGCTGTCAACTAAAAGCAATTTGAGTCTCCCGTAACGGAAATGGTTTTTTAAGATTTATTTCTAATCTTTGCTTTGTATAAAGATTAGAGAGAACAAGTGATACAACCTCAGCCTCTTGATGAATATGACAATGTGTACACAGCATCCTGCATCATTTCCCTTTTACTTGTACAACTCTGAGCATACACAGTTCCAAGAAGATCTGTATAAATTACATCTCAAGATATCATTTGAGAAAACTTAAGTTAGTGGGAACAGGAAGAGAGGAAGGTAGGGAGCACACAGATTTACAAGGAGAAAGAAAAAAAATGGGAAAAGAGAGGAGGGGATTAGTTTCTCCTCTTACCCTCCCAATCAAGTCCTAGCAGTCTTTCCGCATGCACTCCAGCATGATATCAGGTTCCTGTTTTATGCACTATTCTCAGTCTGAACCCATTTACTTTTTCTCAGCAAGGCTAACAGCCACCACAGGCCCTGGGGCAAGGTAAGAGGAGCACCTGGCTCTATGCCCCTAAAGGGGCAGGGCCTAGGCAGTCAACCCTCAGCATCACTTGAATCACAGTGCTGAGTCCCCCTTCCTTCCCTCAGAGTGGCCCATCACCACTGCTGCTGCTTTCCAAAGGGGCCCTGGAGCTTTGGCAGTGGCAATGGCCAGAATTCCAGGCCCCAGGATCACTGCCCCATTTGCCCACACCATGTTGGAGGGCCTGCTCTTTCTGAAATAGTTGAACATGACCAAAGTATTGACTATCTGTCTGCCTGATGAGTGTTCACATACATGACATGCTTTTTGATATGATCACGGTGAAAGCACTGAAGGTACCCCATTTCCTTTCTGGTCCCTTGTGTTTACATTATGATAACCTTTAGCTTCATGATCACATAGTACCTTGTCCGCAGGCCTTTGCCTCATAGGCTGTGTCTACACGTGCCCCAAACTTCGAAATGGCCATGCAAATGGCCATTTTGAAGTTTACTAATGAAGTGCTGAAATGCATATTCAGCGCTTCATTAGCATGCGGGCGGCAGCGGCGCTTCGAAATTGACGAGCCTTGCCGCCGCGCGGCGCGTCCAGACGGGGCTCCTTTTCGAAAGGACGCCGCCTACTTCGAAGTCCCCTTATTCACATGAGTGCCTGGAGTGCTTCAACCAGCTCCTGAACCACGTGCGCCAGGTGGTGGAGCGCACATTTGGGCGCCTCAAAGGGTGCTGGAGGTTTCTCCTCACCCGCCTTGATGCGGGCCCCACCAACATCCCCCAGATTATGGGCACGTGCAGCGCCCTCCACAACCTGGTGGAGCGCAAGGGGGAGGCCTTCTTTCAGGGCTGGGCTGTGGAGGCTGGCAGGGCCGATGTGCAGCCACCTGCTGCCCCCAGTCGCCAGGTGGACCCCGAAGGGACCCAGGTCCGGGAGGCCCTGTGGGCCCACTTCGATGAGGCTGCGAGGTGAATGCTGGCAGGTCCCCCACTGCCCCCCCATTCCTCCACAACACTCCCTGCCCCTACTCCTGCACCACAGAGCACCCAAGAGCCGCCCCCCAACTTTTCTTGTAAAAATAAAAGCACACAGTTGTTTGTCAACTCAAATATCTTTAGAACTCTTATTATTATTATCAACAAGACTAACTATGTACAGGGAACATCTAACTTATAATATATATACATTATAAAAATAGGGATAACATGAAAGGGGAAGACAAGGAAGGGGAGAAATATTTACATGGGGGGGTAAGGATCACCATGGTAACAGGGGTCAAATATACAAACTATTTACAACAAAGTAACTTAAAAACTGGGGGGAATATATACAAAGGGGGGGGGCACGCCTCTAAAGTCCAGTGCTGGGAGTGGGCGGCCGGGATCCCCGCTTCGGCCTCAGCCCTGGCCGGTGCTGGCTGGGGGCCGGGCAGACCGGGAGATACGGCTGGCTAGTGTCAGCTGGCCCCAGGTCCCCCTCGGCAGAAAGGCCCTCGGTGGCGGTGTGACGGCGCAGGGGCTGGAGCAGCGGGTGGAGCAGCAGGTGGAGCAGGCAGGGCAGGTGCTGTGGCGGCCAGCGCGGCACAGGGGGCCAGGGAGTCCGCGATACGGTTGAGGGTTCGCATGTAGGCCCCCCATGCCTCCTGGCGCCAGGCCAGCGCCCGCTCCTGCAGCTGGTGTTCCTCCACCCACAGCCGCTGCTCGGCGACCTCCAGCTGCCGACGGTGGAGGGCCAGCAGCTGGGGGTCCGTCGCCGTCGGCGGCTGGTGTTGGGTCCACCATCTTCCCCGCCGTGGGGCTGGTCGGTCCTCCGCCGAGGGGCTGGCCTGGAGTGATGGCCCCGGAGGGCTGTCCGGGACCACTGACGCCTCGCCGGTGCTCTCCGGTCCTTCCGATGGTGCAGCTGCGGAACACAGGAGGGGGGGACAGCCATTAGTGTGGGCCCCGAGCCATGGCCATTGTCCCCCACCCCTCTGCTGCAGGTTCCCCATCCCTGTCCCCGGGAGATGCTGCTGTGATGGGGTTCAGGGGTCACCCTGCACTGCACCCCATCTGCTGGCAGGAGTGACTCTCACTCAGCAGGTATGACAGGAGAGGTTTATTAGGCAACAAATGCCCAGTTTCTCACAGAAGCGACAGTACAGCAGTCAGAGACAGTCCTTCCAACCCGTCCTGGGGAGAAGACCCTGAGGGGTGCCCCTCTTGGGTATAGCTTTCCCCCTCCTCTGGCTGGCTGCCTTCCAGCTCTCCCTTTCCCTAGCCTCTAACTGCCGCTCCCGATTCAAACCCAGCTCGGCTCCTCCCTCCTCTTTGCTCAGGGCAGAGGTGTAACCTGCCAGTTGTAGCCCCAGGATCATCCTTAGCCACTGGGAGCTATTCAGCTTGTTTCTCATATGTAGCCTGGGTCTCGCATTTGCACTCCCCCCACTCCATCACATGCTGCTGCTGCTGCTGCTGCTGCGTGTCCCACCCCCTCCCCCCGGGGGACCCTAGAGGTTCTGCTCCCCCCAGCTCTGGGGATGGGGCATGACTGTCGTGCTGAGGGGGGGGGCAGGGGCTGATTCACTCTTCTGAGGGACATGCCACTGCTGTCCTTGGGGCCATGGTCATCTGGGCGTGTGGAGGGTCCTGGTCATATCTATTACCCCCGCCCCTCAACCCCGGGGGTGTGCACTGGGGGGGTTAACACCTGATGGTCCACTCCCACGGTCGGGGGACACCCGGGGGCTGGACGCTTGGCTGGAGCTCCTGGATGGGAGTATGATCTGGAGGCTGGCATCACTCGAGCAGGACTCCCTCTCCTCCTCCTCCTCTGGTGCCCCGGGGGTGGGCTCCTGGGGGGGCCCCCGGGGTGTGGGGCTTGCCTCCGGGGCGGACTCCGCCTCCGGGGCCTGCTGGGGCTCCTCAGCCAAGGTATCAAGAGTGGCCAGAGGGGAGGAGGTGTACTGGGGGCCCAGGATGTGCCTGAGCTCCTTGTAAAAGGGGCAAGTGACGGGGGCGGCCCCAGATCGGCCAGCCACATCCCAGGCCCAGGCATAACCCTGCCGCAGCTCCTTCACGTTATTCTGGACATGATCCGGAGTGCGGGCAGGGTGACCCCTGGCGGCCAGTCCCTCAGCCAGCCGAGCGAACGCATCCGCGTTCCGCCTCTTGCTCCCCATTACCTGGAACACCACCTCCTTGCTCCAGAGCCCCAGCAGGTCCCGAAGCTCAGCCTCCATCCAGGAGGGGCCCCGCTGCCGCTTCCCCGCCTTACTGCTGGGCTGGGAGCCCTGGCTTCCCTTGGGGGGGGTCCCCTGGGGGCACTTGGGGGGCTGGCGTGCAGCCATCGCAGCTGGGGGAGGTGTCTGGGGCGGCTGAGGGACGTGCAGGCTGGCCGCGTGTCTGGGCTGCCGCCTGCACGTTCTCTCAGCTTCCTGCACAGGAAGGCAGGGGGAAGGGAGCTTTAAGGGGCCGCTCCACGTGGCCACCATCGAGCTCAGGGGCTGGAGAGAGCGTCTCTCAACCCTTCAGCTGATGGCCACCGTGGAGGACCCTGCAATTTCGATGTTGCAGGACGCGCAACGACTACACGTTCCCTACTTCGACGTTGAACTTCGAAGTAGGGCACTATTTCCATTCCCTCATGGGTTTAGCGACTTCGATGTCTCGCCGCCTAACGTCGATGTTAACTTCGAAATAGCACCCAACACGTGTAGCCGTGACGGGCGCTATTTCAAAGTTGGTGCCGCTACTTTGAAGTAGCATGCACGTGTAGACGCGGCTCAAAAGGGTTAAAATGTTAATGACTCAAGTTACTATGTATGCATTATGATACAGTCTTTAATTTCACAAACTGAAAAACCATTCTAAAATGGGGAGTCATATTAACACCCACATAGATGATCAACAGGGTTGGAATATTCATACCCTCTGCCACTTGAGCTAATCCATAGCAATAGAAAGTTGTCATCCTATATGTGGACCACAGCTAAAGGGGCATGGGATTCTTTGCCCAAGATGCTTCATGGGTATTTGGTGACAGCAGAGGAATGGTATAAAAGTCCAGGACACTGCATTTCATTCCACACCCTGGAGGGGAATGTGGACACGGCTTCTGCTTGTTTCTCTGAAGCTTAACCCTTTCTGTCCTATCCTTTCCATCCTGCCCCGGTCCAGTCTCTTCCCAACCTCTGGCTCAGTGTCCAATTTCAGTTCTTTTCACTAGCCAGAAACAGTCTCCATTGCTCAAGCGTCTTATCCCAGTCTGTTTTCTTGCCCAGCTACTCTCTGGGACTACTTAACTCGATTCTAGTGTTTTTCCTTCACTTCCAGTCTCCTTTCTCAGCCAGTCCCTTTTCCTCCCTTTCGTGCTTCTTATTTGCTTTCTCTCTCTCTCTGCCTCCACCCACCCCCACACATTGTGACCTATCATTGGTTCCCGTCACCTTTGACTCTTGGTCTCAATTTCCCTTGTTGTGCATCTCACCCAATTTGTGTGTGTGCTTCTGGGGCTCCTCGTACCAGTTTCTTTGTCAGCTTTTCTTTCCCCCTTTCCCTCCCAGATCCTCATCCAATCTCTGTCTACTTCTCTTCTGACCCTAATTGCCAGTCCTAGTCTCTTACTCCTCCCTTGCAGGGCTGGCTTTGATTGATTTGCCTCTGAATCAGACTGATTTCTCTTCTGTGCTTCCTGGCTGTCACCATGGGAGATGTTGGGAGCATAACTCTTGCCGTTGTCATTCTTTTGGAAACCCAGAGCAATCTAGAGCTGCAACTGCAGGAAAATTCCTGCTCAGTCCCCTGTGCACCAGTGTAATTGCTCTACAATTTGTGGGATTAAACTGAACAAAAATGTTTCTGCTCCTCACTGGAGTGAGGTTTCCTTGTGTTTCCAGAACAATGTTAACAGACAATTAGAATCATAGTACTGTAGGGCTGGAAGAGACCTCAAGAGGTCATTGAGTCCAGCCCTGCCCTGCCTAAAGCAAAACAACCCCAACTAAATCATCCCAGCCACGACTTTGTCAAGCTGGGATTTAAAAACCTCTAGGGACGGAGATTCCACCACCTCTCTAGGTAACAGATTCCAGCGTTTCACAACCCTCCTGTTGAAACAGTTTTTCCTAATACAATACCTACACCTGCCCCCTCTGTAACTTTAGACCATTGCTCCTTGTACTGGCATCTGTTACTAAGGAGAACAGCCTCTCTCCATCCTCGTTACAGCCCTCTTTCAGGAAGCTGAAGGCTGCTATCAAATTGCCCCTCAGTCTTCTCTTCTTAAAACTGAATAACCCCAAATCCCTCAGGCTGTCCTCATAGGTCATGTGCTCCAGCCCCCTAACCATTCTCGTTACTCTGTGATGGACCTGCTCCAGTGCATCCACATCCTTTCTGTAGTGGGAGGTGCAGAGCTGGACACAATACTCAAGATGTGGCCTGACCAGGGCCAAAGAGAGTGGAATATTAACTTCTCTAGATCTGCTGGAAATGCTCCTCTCAAGCTGCGTCTACACGTGCACGCTACTTCGAAGTAGCGGCAGTAACTTCGAAATAGCGCCCGTCACGTCTACACGTGTTGGGCGCTATTTCGAAGTTGAAATCGACGTTAGGCGGCGAGACGTCGAAGTCGCTAACCCCATGAGGGGATGGGAATAGCGCCCTACTTCGACGTTCAACATCGAAGTAGGGACGTGTAGACGATCCGCGTCCCGCAACATCGAAATAGCGGGGTCCTCCATGGCGGCCATCAGCTGGGGGGTTGAGAGATACTCTCTCTCCAGCCCTTGCGGGGCTCTGTGGTCACCGTGGGCAGCAGCCCTTAGCCCAGGGCTTCTGGCTGCTGCTGCTGCAGCTGGGGGTCCGTGCTGCATATACAGGGTCTGCAACTAGTTGTTGGCTCTGTGTATCTTGCACTGTTTAATGAAAGTGTGTCTGGGAGGGGCCCTTTAAGGGAGCGACTTGCTGTTGAGTCCGCCCCGTGACCCTGTCTGCAGCTGTGCCTGGCTCCCTTATTTCGATGTGTGCTACTTTGGCGTGTAGACGTTCCCTCGCTGTGCCTATTTCGATGTTGGGCTGAGCAACGTCGAAGTTGAACATCGACGTTGCCAGCCCTGGAGGACGTGTAGACGTTATTCATTGAAATAGCCTATTTCGATGTCGCAACATCGAAATAAGCTATTTCGAAGTTGGGTGCACGTGTAGACGTAGCCTCAATGTACCCCAATATGTCATTAGCCGTCTTGGCTACAAGGGCTCACTGTTGCCTCATATCCAGCTTCTTATCTATTGTAATCCCCAGGTCCTTTTCTGTTGCACTGGTACTTAACCAGTTGGTCCCCAGCCTGTAACAATGCTTGGGATTCTTCCATCCCAGGTGCAGGACTCTGCACTTCTCCTTGTTGAACCTCATCAGATTTCTTTTGGCCCAGTCTTCCAATTTATCTACGTCACTCTGGACCCTATTCCTACCATCCAATGTATCTACCTGACACCCAAGCTTAGTGTCATCTGTAAATTTGTGAGGGTGCAGTCCATCCCCTCAGCCAGGTCATGAATAAAGATGTTGAATAATATCAGCCCCAGAACTGATCCTGGGGGCACTCCACTTGAAACTGACTGCCAACCAGATCTTGAGTCACTGATTGCTACCCATTGGACCTGAATGTCTAGCCAGCTTTCGATCCACCCTGTAGTCCATGTATCCAATCCATACTTCCTTAACTTTATGGGCAAGAATATTGTGGGAAACTGAATCAAAAGCTTTGCTAAAGTCAAGGTATATCACATCCATTGATTTTCCCACGTCCACAGAGCCAGTAACCTCATCATAGAAGCTAATCAGATTGGTCAGGCATGACTTGCCCTTGGTGAATCCATGTTGACTACTCTTGATCACTTTTGCCCTTCCAAGTGCTTCAAAATGTATATCTTGGGGATCCCCTCCATGATTTTTCCAGGGACTGAGATAAGTCTGACCAGTCTGTAGTTCCCTGGATTGTCCTTCTCTCCTTTTTTAAAGATGGGTACTACACTTGCCTTTTTCCAATCATCCAGAACCTCTGCTGATCTCCATGAGTTTTCGAAGTTTAATAATGTGTGAAATTCCTGTGCCTGATATGCCTGAATAGAAAACTATTCAAAGCTTTATTCATAGAAGGTTTACACAGTGGATTTTAGTCTAAGACTTGGGTTCAATTCCCTGTCCTGCCACAGACTTCCTGTGTAACCTTCTGCATGTCCCTTATCTGCTCTGGGCTTCATTATCTCATCTGTAAAATGGGTCAGTAGCACTTATCTGCTTAAGAGGCATGTTACGGGGATAGATATTAAAGATTATGCAGTTCCTAGATACAGTTAAATAAGACCATATGATAGCCTTACCTAAGTAGGGGGGGTGGGAATATCTTTTATTTTTAAATAATTGTAAAGTGCACCTCCTACGGACTGAGATAACTAGAAGGTAAATTTAAAAAACCCAAGCATTTATTTTTCAAAATATCTTGTGAATTTTTGGGAGGCCTGACTCATGATTTTGAAGGCTTCCCTGGGTCAGCAATTTTGGGATCTATACCCCTTATATTTTACAATCTGACCCAATGTTATTCTTCAAAAGTCTCCAGCTAGTTTAAAAAATAATCTCAGAATAGGAACAGCTAATTGACAACTCTTGCTCCAGCTATTGGGGGGGTGGACTTTCTGGCAGGAACACAGATGTGTGCTTGCTGTTTTTTGACAGTGCATATGTTCATTATCAGTTTCTTTACTTAGCTACAGGCAGAGAACACTGGACACAGGGCAGGTGGCATAGAATAAATTTGTCAGTTGTTACTGCCAAATCTATTCTCTGAGATGAAAACAAGAGGAGGAAAACCCCATGATGGTAGCAAGCCCTCCTGAGTGTCTGGAAGCAAACGCAGTAAGGACTTTTTTCCTTAAACGGGTGGCTTACAGTCTGCTTGCCTGAGGTCTTGCTCCTCTTGTCCCTTTGGAAATCTCTACAAACTGTTGCCTTGTCAAGTTAATCTGCCACCACGCTGTAGCTGAGATCTACTGCACATGCCGCACTAGCATTTCATTTGTAACCATGGACATCTCAAGAGCTGAGTACAGAAACTTTTCCACAACAAAATAAATAAAAAATACAGGGACAAGAAGTGACCTTATAGCAGTGAAAGGAGGTCAGTGAGCTATGCCAGGGACAGCAGGGGCAGATGGACAGTGGAGGAGAGCACTGCAAGCGAATGGAAGGTGAAACTCTCAGGAAAAGTGTGAGAGACAAGTGCGTGTGCACATACATGCAAGGGGGAGAAGGTGAATAGAAGTGCTGGTCCAGACTGGCTTTCTGTCCACAGATCTCGGACAGATGCATTCCGCCTCATGGGGGAGTGGCAAAGTGCTGCTGACAAAAGCGTGGTGCTCTGTTAATTTACTGTCGACAAAATGCCCTGGGAATGTGGCCCCTAGGTGGTTTTGTCATCAAAATGACAATTTTGTCAATAAAACTCTCTATTGTTGACTTAGCCATAGAGACTAACAAATTTATGAAGTCACGAGCTCTCATGGGTAAGACCCCCTTAGATCCACTTATGTTCCAATCATCTGAAAAAGGGGTCTTACTCATGAAAGCTCATGATCTAATAAATTTGCTCGTTTCTAAGGTGCTACAGGGCCACTTGTTTATGCAAGGAAATGTTTGTTTAAAATCTTGTTTTAGTTGAACTATAAAAAAAAATCCATAATGGAAAAAATTGGGTTGGGACAAGGTTAAGTAATAACTTATTTACAGAACCTAAATCTTGGATAAAGTAGAAACTATCAGCCTTGTAGCACCTTAGAGACTAACAAATTTATTTGTTAGGTGATGAGATTTCATGGGTAAGACCCACTTTTTTAGATTCTTCTTTCAGATCTTCATGAAAGCTCATTACCTAATAAATACATTTGTTAGCCTTTAAGGTGCTATGGGACTGCTTGTTTTTGAGAAGCTACAGAGTAAAGCCACCCCTCTTGGATTAAGTGTTAGATATCACGTTAGTAAGGATTGGGATAGCCTGTAACAGATCTTCATGACCTAAACCTTCTTGTGAAAAATGTTGTGGAAAGTCCAGTGTACGGATATCTATCCTCCCTAAATAGACAATAGGTTTTTAATTGTAAATAGGACCTACAGTGTTTTACTGAGAAGCAGCAGGGATTTGTACGTCTACAACTGCTTCTTTAAATCTGAGACTCTGGTGCCATATTGGTATTCAGCCCTGAGGGAAGAGCAAGTGCTTTGCTGCAGAGCAAGTCTGCTCTTGAAATGTATTCACCTTTCTTTCTCCAAATAATTTTGCTCCATAGTTGCCAAGATTTCTTTTGTGTGTGTGTGTGTGTGTGTGTGTGTGTGTGTGTGTGTGGTTTTGCCACAGAAGTGATAGTACCACTTCAGGGCAATTCTCATTTCCTGACATACGCTGTACTGCCAGGGGTAACATCCCCATTCTCAGCATTTCTTCTTGGAGCCACATAGCCTCATTAATAAAGTAAGTTTGTCATAAGCCGCCTCTGCAGTTGTATTAATAGTATTTATACTACAGGTTGAACCTTTCTCATGAGTCACGTTTGGGACCTGATTGGTGCCAAATGAGAGAATTTGCCATACAAGGAGTGGTCAATATTGTCTAGCAGCATTACCGACACTCCCACTGCTCTGTCTCTTAGAAGACATATGGGGTAAATTAGAGCTAAATAACAGCACAGAACACTGAGAGCCAGGACTGGTGGCTGAAAACAAACATTGTGGTGCCACAGGAAATGTATTTTTCTGGCTAACTAAAATCATGCCAGATTACAGACGTTGCCAGATGAGTGTGTCCAGGATTAGAGAGGTTCAACCTGTACTGAAAGTAAATGCTCTGAATGTGAGCAGTGCATGAGGCACAGTAGCAAAAAATTCAATTATCAGAAAACTGTTGTTGACAGAGAATTTGTTGTTTTTGTTTAGCATTCTCTTACGTAAAAAAGAGGAGGAAAAACTACACAGCAAACTTTTAAATACAGCTCCTTTGTCACCTTGCCTAATGTAGGTCAATATGTCTTCAGTCTGTGAATGAGTTTTCTGATTTTAGGCACAGGCAGTGTTTCTGCTATTGTTAATGGAATTGTTTTAATCGCCCATTGAGTTTAAATTGTGAGAATGGGCTTTCTAAAGATTAAATATTTTGTTATCAGAGGTGAAGGGGAAAAAAGTTACAAGCTAACTATGGGTGTATGTACACTATAGCCTCTACTTGGTGAGTGAGGGATGCGAGAGGAGAAAGAGGGTTAAGCTGACCTAACAGATTCACATAAGGAGAGAGATTTTTCACTATTGTGGTCCATGGGGTTATGTCAACATAATTTTTACATGTAGACCAGGCCTGATTAAATGTTAGTCTAATCTCCGCTAAATTACAAATCGAAATGGCTCATTCTTTTGGTATGTGTGGAGGTGGCCTCTGCATCCAAAAAAATTTAGGTCTAGATGTGCTAATGTATCTGTATCTCTCTCTTATGAGTGTTAGGGCAAGTCTAATTTAAAATGCTGAGTTAGTTCAGCTCCACCAATGTAACTATGCCACTGTAACACTCTAATGAGGGTGCTCTATGCCAGAAGAACATAAGAATGTCCATACTGTGTCAAATCAGTAGCCCAGTATCCTGTCTTCCGACAGTGGCCAGGTCAGGTGCTTTGGCAGGAATGAATAGAGCAAATAATCACAAAGTGATCCATCACCCATTGTTCATTCCCATTTTCTGGTGAACAGAGGTGGGAGAACCTCACCAGTTCCCCTCAGTTTAATTAATTGGTTTCCATGGCAGGTAGCAGTTATGTTGATAGGAGAAGTTCTGTTGGCAACGTAGTGCTATCAACACTGATGTGTAGGTTGGTATACCTACAGGCTATGTCTAAGCTAGAAGCATCTATCTACAAAAGTTACTGTCAGAAGAAGCCTGACAAAACTTCTGTCCACAGTTTGTGTCTACATGTAAAAGGGGATTGGTCTTTTGACCTGCTCTGCCAACAAAAGAGCTCCCAGAGCATCTACTTGGCTTTTACTGTTGACAAAAAGCATTTCCTGTGTAGACACTCCATGAGTTTTGTCAACAAAACTCTCTAGTGTAGATGTAGTCACAGTGCTCAGAGGTGTGGATTTTTTACTCCCCTGAGCGATACAATCTTAAGGAAGTAATTCTGGACAGTAAACCCTTGATTTAACAGACTAATGGGGAAAGGGGTATCCATTAATCCTGGCTGGAGCCAGCCCCACACTACATGGCTGCAGAGACTTCTATAGGTTGAACTTCTAAAATCCGTGACTGTCTGGTCCGGACCATGGACATCGCTGGGTCGGAGAGCCACAGAGCCCTGATTGTTGGGGGCTGGGAGGCAGGGAACAGCAGCATCTGGTCACAGCTCCCAAGCTCTGTAACCTCCCCTACCCTATCCTCAGCTATGGTCCCTGGCGCTCTGGCCTGCTCCTCAGTCTGCTGCTCTCCAGCTCCAGTGGGACTGGAGAGTGGGCTCCTGCGTGGGGGCTGGGGACCGGCAGGCCACAGCTAGGACTGGAGCACAGTGGCCAGCGGTGGGGGCTGGGGAGAAGCATTCCAAGAACCGCATTGAGCTGGGGCTAGGGAGTGGTGGCCTGGGGCCAGGCTGGGGTGAATGTCCAGGTCCAGGAAGTGTCCAGCAGCTGGTAGGGGAGCCTTGGATCATGAGGCAGAAAGCCAGAGTGGGACTGACCTCCTGTGGTCTGCAAAAATCCCTGGTCGGGGACTGTTTAGATCCTGCAGGTGTTGGACCAGGGAGGTGGAACCTATATATGCATTTATTTAACGTGGGCCTCATTTCCATACAGCACACCAAAGCCGTGTCTACACGTGCACGCTACTTCAAAGTAGCAGCACTAACTTCGAAATAGCGCCCGTCACGGCTACACATGTTGGGCACTATTTTGATGTTAACATTGACGTTAGGCGGCGAGACTTTGAAGCCGCTAACCCCATGAGGGGAAGGGAATAGCGCCCTACTTTGAAGTTGAATGTTGAAGTAGGGCATGTGTAGATGATCCGCGTCCTGCAACATCGAAATAGCGGGGTCCGCCATGGTGGCCATCAGCTGAGGGGTTGAGAGATGCTCTCTCCAGCCCCTGTGGGGCTCTCTGGTCACCGTGTGCAGCAGCCCTTAGCCCAGGGCTTCTGGCTGCTGCTGCGGCAGCTGGGGATCCATGCTGCATGCACAGGGTCTGCAACCAGTTGTCGGCTCTGTGGATCTTGTGTTGTTTAGTGCAACTGTGTCTGGGAGGGGCCCTTTAAGGGAGCGGCTTGCTGTTGAGTCCGCCCTGTGACCCTGTCTGCAGCTGTGCCTGGCACCCTTATTTCGATGTGTGCTACTTTGGCATGTAGACGTTCCCTCGCAGCACCTATTTCGATGTGGTGCTGCGCAACGTCGATGTTGAATGTTGACGTTGCCAGCCCTGGAGGACATGTAGACGTTATTCATCGAAATAGCCTATTTTGATGTTGCTACATCGAAATAAGCTACTTCGATGTAGGCTTCACATGTAGACGTAGCTCAAGACCCCTCTTAGGGGAGAAAATGGTGTGGCTTCAGTGCTGCATTGTAGCAATGCAGAATGAAACCATTTTTTGTTGGAGAAAATCAAAGGGAGGAAGGGAGACTACCTTAAGCATCTAACATAAAGGTGCTGGAATGCACCTGATTTAAAAATTACAGAGGCTACAACAGGCTGAATAACATCAAAGAGGCTCAGTGGCATTGCACAGTGAACATTAGAACCTGAGGGGAATCATGACCACTAACCAATCATGGCATAAGCTGTTGGTCCACCTGCCTTGTTGGACACTACTTGCACTTGATAAGAACTATGAATAATCTCCTGGATGTTTCAAAAAGCCTATAGACATATTGGTAGGTGCCTGGTTCTTGAAATCTTGTTTGTCATGTCGAAAGGAAGGTCATTATGGAAGTAATATTCCCATAAATAAAAAGAAACATGAATTGCAGAGTAGAATAACCATATTTAATTAGCATGGGAGGGTCTCTGAATTAATCAGCCAGCTGTCTGCTGGCCTCTCCAATGTAAGTAGCTGAGATTGGGTGCCAAATATGAAAGAAGATGATGTATTTACATGACATAAAAAGGACCCCAAAAGCCATAGGTAGGAAGAGCTGGTAGAAGTTTTTGGGAAGTTACAGGTCTGGTTATATTCCACATTGCTGTGGTGACAAATAATACTAAATGTTTCTAATTTCACAAGCAGGATCCGGGGCAAATACTTTTTTTGAAGTCTAGCAGGGATGGTGCTTGCTCCTGCTGTGAGGGCAGAGGATTGAACTAGATGATCTGTCAGGGTCCCTTCCAATTCTGTGAGATAGCTATATCTCCACGTAAGTCACCTTAAAAGTGAGTTGCAAATGTAAATGGAATGGGGGGAGAGAAGTGCCCTTTTTGTTTTTCATGATGTAGTAAAAATTCTTTACCTTGGGAAGACCTATTTCTAGATCTGAAGAAGTGGGTCTGCCTCATGAAAGCTCATCACCTAATAAATTATTCTGTTAGTCTTTAAAGAGCTACATGAGTGCTCATTTGTTTTGTGAAGATACAGACTAACATGGCTACCTCTCGGACTGTTTACCTTGGGAATATCATTTTTTTTTCTTTCCCAGTGGCTTTTTGGAGAATCACAGAATTAGAATAAGAACATTCCAATTTCTTCCTTGAAGGGGTATGATTTTCAACTCTTATGCTGTTATGAGATATTTCCTCCCTAGGGGTGTTGGAAGTTTGTGGTTTCCAGCACTTAGTTCACACATTTTTGAAACAGTCTTTTTAAAAGCCCCTTTTACTCTTAAACGCTTAGGTACCACTTCTTGGTGCTTGCGGTGTCACAATCCTACCAGTCTGCCAAAATGGAAGTGTTAATGAGACCAGATTTTTTTTTAATGTTTGGGGGGGAAAAAAAAAGTGAGAGACAAAAATAAAGGTATCAACATATATTTCCAGTCATTGCCTCCCCTTTTTTTGTTTCTTTGTGATAAAAATCCAATTATGATGCTTCTTATGTTCACCTTTATAAAAAAAAGATTTAAGGAAACCTATTGCAAGCAAGTAAAAAATTAACCATGAAAGAAAACTAAACTTTTTAAGGTTCTCTGACAATGCAAATTAAATCTAGCAAGATAACCTTGTATGCCTTTTGTATCCTTATTATAAAACTATCCTTAGAAGCTAGCTATTCTGGAGCATCTTAAAAAGAATCATTCTAGTAATAACATTTGTTATCATGAATTATAATCATGCTGCAATTCATTGTGTTAATCTGTCAGAAAGGATTGGTAGTGATAGTATTTATTTTATATCCTTGATTGGGAGTTAACTCAGTGTAGCCCTTCAGAATTAAAGAAGATAGGAACCCAGAGTCTGGGCAGACTCTTAACAGAAGTGTGTGTTGTAATAAAGAACCTCAGAATCAAAGTAGAGTGAACCATTAATTTTTTGAGTGTTCTGTTCTCTATAACCTTGTTTGTTCTTTTGTCTTCTTCAGCAGATGGCTAGATGACTGGCATTCTCTAACAACATTCACTGCTCATTATCACTATGTCATTTCAAGCTATCTTTCCTGCTCTTTTTTTCCCTCCTCCATTAATCAGTCTACACTTTCATGTGTTTAGCAAGCCGTTGACAGTTGTGGATTTTAGTGCTTGACTTTACTTTTTTTCCTCCATAAATCCTACTCACTTTCAGGGGATGGAGAGGTGGGGAGTTTGATGCATAAGGGTGATTAATGATTTATTCTTGTTGGCAAATACTTTCTGAAAACTTTTGGAAGCATGACTTAGAGGGTATTTTTTTTAAAGAATTAGTTGTTATTCTGACCAGGATAAACCGTTTTCAAAAACTAATCTTCAGGGCAGCTTTTTCTTTTAATGTTTAAACTAATGTCAATTAAAATGTAAACGTGTGTCATAACATAAAACATGCTGAATCAAAGCTACGTTAATTAAAATCGCTTATTTGTGGATCCTCTTCTAGGTCTCAAATCTGTGGTTAAAAGGCAGTATTTGGCATTCACATTCTAATTGTGTGTGTGTGTGTTTTCCAGTCCCCATGTTGGCAAGTTTAACCACTGGCACAATGTTCCTTTCAAGATGTAATCTCTTCACAAATTTCAGGGATCAGCTGCAGAGCTGCTGGTTTATGGATATTTCAGTGTGCTGGCTATACAAGAAATAGGTTTTTGGGTTAACTAAAAATATTTTTTGTTTTAAAATTTCTGGTGAATTGTAAAGTTGAACAAAAAGGTGCTAAATGCATTCATATTTTGACCAAAGCATTGCATTTCATTTCTATTTGAAACATTTTTAATGTTTAAGTTACAAAATTAAAAAAAAAACAAAACAAAAACACTCAGAGGAAACTTTGATTTGAACTGTTTTGAATAAAACACATTTTATGGAGGGTTTTTTTTTTTGGCGGGGGGGACACTGCAAGAGAGACTTCTTAGGGTGTCTTTTGACCAAAACAACTCGGCAAAATTTATACAATTTTGTGAAGAAGTAAGGTATTCCAAAAAATACATTTTTTTCAGTGAAAGTCCTGATTAACAGATTTCACACAGTGTTACTTGTCTGTCAGCTTTACTGGAAATAATTAATCATCAGTCTGATAATTAGATACTTAGGACCTGATATGCAATGAACTCATGCCAATGTCGGTTGGAAGAAGTTCCACTGAAGTCACAAGAGTCGCACAATTAATGGAAATTCATTAACTTCATTGTAGACATTGCTGGCTTACACTAATGTGAATGAAATCAAAATCAAGCCCCCACTGACTTCCATGAGAACACAGTTAAACTGGTGTTTAGTGTTTTTGGAAATCTCAACCTACAGCATGGATCTTTGTGACAGGCAGGGAGAAAAGGTGAGCTCTGAAATGCCAAGCAATACAAGGTCAATAGAACCAGAGTTACAGACATGATGGCTATTCATAGCTCCGAAATGGTCAGTAACTCTGAATAAACCACTGTGTTTATTCTTTCAAAAATTTACAACTGAACATGACTTCATAGAATTTTCAAACACTACCATGCAGAATGAAAAGCTGCTTTCCATTTTCCCCTTTATTTATTTTTAGTAATTTGTTTAACACACCCCTGTCCTTGCTTCCCGCCCCCCACCCCCTTCATTGCCACCTTATTGTGTACTTCTGGTTTGGAATGAGGTATGTGGTTGACTGGTCAATTCATAGCTCTGGCTCTCATAATTCTGAGGCTCTGCAGTCATTGTGCTCTGAACCATTGTGCTGTGAACTACAGAAAAAGGAACAGATTCTGTCCCCTTCCCTGACACACACACCCTATCATATTTACCTGAAGAATATATGCTAACGTAACTGCTTCTTTTAACTCTCTTAAAAATCTGTACTTTCTTAAATTATTGGCAAAAAGTCGCTATCTCTGAACCCTCTCATTACATTTGCATTTTCCACATTATCATGTAAGTAGGGAAAGTGTGACTGCAAATCTTTTATTAATCATGGGAAATTCTACACCTGTGTAAAACATGAGTCATTGCTGCTTCCTGACTAGTAGTTAGAGCATTTGGGATGTGAATTTTCATAAATTGAGTATGCCACCATAGTGGTGTGAAAGATGTAATCACCAGTACAAGTCAATAATATCTAATGAGAACAGCGTATATGGAAGGGATTCTAGTCACAAACTTTATATTATTTAGTGCAGTGAATTTTAAAGAATTGGCTTATTCTTAAAATAGAAAAAAACTATAATTCCCTCTTAAAGGAGATGGTTGAAAGACTCTCTTACATTTTGGTTCCTTGTACTACAGGAAGGTTTAGTAATTGCTTGTAATGAACATTATTTTGTGAGGAACATATTAGAAACAAAACATTACACAGGAGTAAAATATAGTCCGTAATATTCAGTAACTAAAGGAAATAGCAACTGTTCAAGAGTTCAGAGATATCATTCAAATAGTATGGGATGCTGACTCTCTCTTATTGAATAAATTAATTTAGTAGAGCCAATAATTAATTAACCCAAGTATCAAATAACAGGGGGAAAAGTTGTATTTGACAGTCATTGAATTAGCTGTGGTTAATACAGACTGCATTTAGCACAATTATATTAAATGAAATGAATAAATATTATAAAAATGAATACAATTATATGAATCAATACAATTTATATCTATACAGAATCTCAACACAAATAAACAATGGATTGAACCTACCTAAGCCCTTCTTTCTGAGGTATATTTCAGAACAGCCTTTCCATATAAGCAGGAATACCTCATTTTGTGATCAAATCAGTAATGGACTTGAGCTAGGTATCTGTCCCCTTGAGCAGAAGGGCAGGGCTGGGGACAGCTAACCCTCAGCACCTCCTGGAGCATACCATGCTGGTCCTCCCCTCAGCAGCCTCCAGAGCTGCCCAGTATGTACTGAGCTGACTTGCTCCCCACACCTCTCCGCTGCCCCTGCCAGTCCTGAAAGCCACCTGTAGTGCTCAGAGTGGTGATTTAAAGGGCCCGGGGCTCTAGCCACTACCATTCCTGGTTTCAGCCCTAGGCTCTTTTGAATTGCTGGGCCCCAGGTCAACTGCTCTCCTGGCCCCATCGCACTCTGCCCAGCCTGCAGTATAATACTTAAACAGGTGTTTAGGTCCAGTTAACTTTCCCAGCACTTACGTATATGCTTCAGTGGTGACCTGAATAAGAATGATTTTCTAAACCACAGTTTACATACAAACAGAGATAAGCGATTGTTGGCATGCCAAAAATATCTCTGTTCTAGTTTTAGAGCAGCTCAGGAATCTGTGCTATTGCTGTAGGTTCATGAGACCCTTTTCTCAATTCCTCTGTATTCATATCCGAAATTCAGGGAATATCATGCTCTGGGAACTCAAATTCTTTAGTCAGAAATGTGAGTTTGGGCCTTGTTTTACCTCAATATGCAGGCAGCCAGTCCAAAATTAATTAAGCACAGCTTTGTGAATCTTTCAGCAAACCTACTTTCATTTCCTAGTTTAAAATGAAGCCTAAGATCAGTTTGGTAATGTTTTCCTAGCTTCCAATTTCAAATCAGAAGTTTTACTCTGCTGTAGTAAATCATGATGTATGCAGAGATGGGTACATACCCTTTCCGTTACAGGTCTACTCATCTCAGTTAGAAGCTGACAAATGCACGCCATTCGCATTCTCATCTTAACTGTACTGCAGACAGCTATCAATCTCAGTCTAATGCTCTCTTGGCTTCAGTAATACCAAATGAGAAACAGTTGTGTGTCTATAGATACGATGTAGTGCATCAGCATGAGTTCCGTTGCCTGTGCGGAACTTCTGAGGTCCTTAAATGGTGTTTGATAGGTTTTGTGTTTGACTGTCTCAGTATCTGTCTATATCATGTAAATATGTATAACCCTCATGACTGCTAGTTTGCAATCAGTACTTATATCACATATCTGTGTAATGTAAATTTTCAGATAATGTTTGCTTGATTTTTAAGCATTGCCGATACAAATATCTTGGATTTTTTTTTTTAATCCAAAGCTGCAGTTTTCAAATCAAGTTAGCTTTCAGTGAGTATTGTGCCTGCATCAGTCAAAAAAACCCACGTTCATACTTACTTGCCAGTGACACAGAGATAATCCAGCCCAGTACACAACACTGGTCAGACTTTTTATGTCAAAAATATTTGTCACAAATTATTTTCTAAAGGAATTATTTGACCAAAATACATCAATTTTAGGTGAAATTTTTGATGGAAAATTTTCTGAATGATTCAGACTACAAATGGAATATTTCATTTTGACTGTCTTCCACATAAACTTAAAGAAATTTCACCACCTTCAAAGTCGCTCTCAGGGATGTCTTGCTGAAAATGTAACCTTTTTAGCACATGCCATTTCTTGCTCATTGCCTACTGATTGCAGGAAATCTACATTTTAAAATGAGAGAGAGAGAGGAGAAAAGGGAGGTGCTGGTACAATGATGAGCTTGACCTGAGCTTGTAAGAGGTTTTGGTGTGAGCATTTTAATAGTGTAGAAAAAGTCACTTGGCCAGACTTGCTCCTGTACCAGAGTTTTGCTGGGGATGGCATTGAAGCTGATGATAGTTCCCCAATTCTGTCAGCTGACCACAGGATAGCACAGCTCTAGTTTGTCCCACTCCTGATAGGGTCTGTAATTAACCCCTGCCAGTGCAGAGAATTGCTGTAGCAGAGCAGAGCACCCTTCCTCTCCCTGCCCCCAACCAGTATAGCCCCTTGCCCGGAATGGACCCCACAGACACCGACTAAGATTTGTCAGTCACACGTGACAGGCATTTCTGCTACACTGGGGAATTCTCTGCTGGGCATTTGTGTTCAGTTAACTACACCTTACACCACCTGAGTAATCCATCCATATATTTTTTTTCTGTCCTGCCCCTATGTTGCACAGACACAATGATGGGTTTTTTTCACTTGCATGTAACAGGACTTCAAATAAGAGCAACACTCAAATAATCTGTCTCTCACACACACAAGGGAATAACTAGCTAGAAAATCTCTAAAGAAAGCAAAGAAACAAATGCTATTTCACATACTATCATAAATGGAGTGATATGGCTGCATGAAAATCAAGTGTCAATTAATTGTGATTAATTATGCTTCTGTACATTAGACCTGCTTGTCTCTTTCCTCAACATACCCAGAAAAAAATTCAAAATTAATATTAGTTAGCCATGCAGTTTCTGGCAGAGTAAACAGATTGTATCATTGTTTATATTTTTAAAAAAAACTAATGTTTTTGAATCTCTGATATGCAGAGCTCTGTTTGCCAGTTATGAAAATTAGACCTATGAGTATTTCAAGGACATCTATTTTCTCTGTGTTGCATCCTATATATCTGCTACCAGTTACACGTAATTATGACAGGCACACGGCTTTCTCTCTGTTACTATTCCTTTGGCTGAGAGCAACTAATCAGCACTCCTGAGGGTGCAGAGATGGGGGAGAGGGAAGCTATTGAGTAGTGGTCTGCCTGTTGGGTTTAAAAGAGTAGGAGTTGAAGGACTATGCAGATGAGTGGCCAACTTACATCTCTTCCAGGTAAACAGGAAATTGCAGGTGCTGAAGAAGAGCTCTGTGTAAGTTCAAAGGCTTGTCTCTCTCTCGCCCATGGGTTGTGGTCCAATAAAAGACATTACCTAACCCACTTTTTCTGTCGAATAGTTAGAGCACTACATATAGGGCACGGAGATGCTTTTCCTGGATGAGGGCCTTTATTTTATTAATAGGACTCCCCAGTGGAGATGCACTATTATTTTTATCACTCTGACTCTGTCAAAACGAACCAAGTAGTCGTGTAGCACTTTAAAGACTAACAAAATGATTTATTAGGTGATGAGCTTTTGTGGGACAGACCTACATCTTCAGATCTGTAGCACTGCCAGTCCAGACCCAGATATATAGTACAGGGGTTCAAAAAAATTGCAATAAAAACTGAAAAATCACATACGTGAACTGAAGGAGGGGAGTGAAGGATAGGGGATGTTAAGTGTCTTGTCTGAGATCATTACGAACATCAAAGGAAGGGAAGCAGTCCTTGTAATGTGTGACATAATTATTATTTACTTCGACCAATATTATATATGCCATTATGCATCAGCAGGCCCCTTCTACAATGTACATTGGACAAACCAGGCAAACACTTCACCAAAGAATGAATGGACAAAGAACCGACATCAGGAATCTCAATACACATAAGCCGGTCAGTGAGCATTTCAATGGAGTGGGCCATTCTGTTAGATCTGCAAACATGTGTCCTACAACAAAAAGACTTCTAACAAAAAATTACCTAGGGAGATTTTGTGAACAGGGTTTCATATTTAAATTCGACACATAAACACTTGATATGAACAAAGACAACAATTATCTCACCCATTAAAAGGACTGCTTCCCTTCCTTTGTTTGTAATGATCTCAGGCAAGACACTTAATATCCCTCACCACACTCCTTCAGTTCATGTATTTAATTTCTCAGTTTTTATTGCAATTTTTTTGGACCCCTGTACTATATATCTGGGTCTGGACTGGAAATTATACAGATGTGAAGAAGTGGCTGTGTCCCACAAAAAGCTCATCACCTAATAAATCATTGTTGGTCTTTAAAGTGCTATATTACTGCTGTTTTGTTTTGTTAGAAAATGCAGACTAACACAGCTACCTCTCTGTTTCTATAACTCTGTGTAAGAAATCAGCCCAAATGTTGGTAAGCCAATAAATTTAGGTTGGAAAACAGATATTAAAGCCTGAGACTGATGCAGAAGCAAACAAAAGCTTGTTTATATGAAAGCAAAATGTTCTATTTTCTCAGTTGATTATTTTGAAGGATTGATCATGTTGTCTCTTGTGTCCCTTTGCACATTAACATCACATTAAAATTCTGTATGTTTCCTTTTTCCATTTGAGATACTGGTATGTAAAACAGCTATTCAGTTTTGTAACAGATTGCGGTAATATTGCATAATCAACATTTTGTGAATGACTCCACTCACATTCTGTATCAATTATAATTCTTTAAATACAAGTTAATAACTCAGACCTGGAGCTAAGTTATTCTGGGTATCTTGATGAGGGGTTTTAAATTTAATTTAACATGCCACCAATATCTTGGATTGGCAGCCTGTCTTTGTTTTACCTCTTAGTGATAGGAAAAAGACAGTGAAATAAAATAATGCTCATTTCGTTTTAGAGGAAGGAAAAGTGGGGAAATAGTTTTGGGGTAGATTAAGGGATTTGGTATAGGGTTATTGCTCTAATAGGTTTTAACATACACCAGATAACTAACAGGGAAACATGGCACCATCTGTTGGTTGTTCATTGGCCTGTGTGGAACAAGTTGGTAATTTGAGTCCAAAAGCCCACCCCTTTTAATGACTAGCTCACTTGAAGGTATTTTAGAGCTTGTCTACAGGGTTGGACCACTGTACATTAAGTCAGTGTGCTTTGAAAATCAGTCCTCTGAGTCTGTTGAAAATGCAACCTTTTTAGTCGATGCCATTCCTTTCTCCTTGGCTCCTGACTGCAGAAAAGCTACCGCCTTGATTTAGTGTTCTCTGTAGACCTGCTGGTGCACTTTAACATAGTGCTGTTTCAACCACCACGCTAAGCACCCTTAGGGAACCTTTAGTGCAGACTAGCATTGCTTACCTATACCGATTGCTGCATGTCTTATTTGTACATTTTGTCACACAGAGCATTAGCCCCTCATATACAAAAGCCCTTTGAGGTTCTTGTGATTGTTTAAGCTATGGAGCTTTCATTAGCCTCTCACCCATAGTTATGGCTACTGTAGGTTTCTGACACATTGTGCTGTCCTTCTGTCTCCCTGGTGCACTACCAAGCTGTAAATGAAAGGACTATTGTCTCTAGAACTGTCACTATGGCACTTGTCAGAGTGGGAGGAATTACAAGTAAAAAATGGTCTCCCCGCCCCGCTCCTAAAAATGTATCTGCCTATATGTTGCTGTCAAAGAGGGAAAGCATTAGTCCTCCCCAATTCATACTGCATCACACAACCAAAGGTGTGAGTGGCAAAATGTGGCCTTTTAGCCAAGATAGTCCTTTCATGATGCCGTGTGCATTACACCAGGTCATCTGGCAGTGAGGAGGACATATCAAATGCTCACAAGAACATTAAAAACTGGTTGAGGGTAAACTGCTACCTTTGCCTTTATTATTGTTGCATGACACTGAGGCCAGTTGTTTGAAAATTGGGTACCTGAAGTTAGGCAGCTAAACTCCTATTTAAATGAGACTTTCACAGATGCTAAATCAAATGATTGCCTTCGGGTGCCTCACTATGGTTTTAAGAACTTAATGGTAGTCATCAACTTGCATACTTTATCCTTCAAATTTTGTTTATACATTGCATATGAGAGGTTTTATCTACTCTTAGCTATTTTGGTATGTACGGGTTTATATTCTGAAACAAAGGTTGGTATAATTTTCAATAACAGTTGAAACTCTCCCCTTTTTAGGACACAGATTGTTACCAATATTTCATTGTAGCAAAGAACTGACACTAGTCAAGAGCATTTTCTGTGCATCCCAGGAAGGGCGAGTACTTTTCACTGCACTGGGGGAGTGGGAATGCTAGTAATTCAAGGACACTGTTGGCAACATACAGTGTATTGTGTTAGAGATCTTTAGGAGAACACTGTAGATTGAAATTGGATCCTCTCTGCTTCATGTGGCTGTGCTAGCAGAAAACACAGTTAACTTCAGTTTACTAAAAGTGTTTCTACATGCTGGCAAAAATTCACCATATGACTATAAATGTCTATTATATTGATTTATTTTGTATTTATGTAATTTAAATACCATATATTTTTGATTTAAGATATAATTTAAGGAACTGCTTTACTTCACAAATACTAATTACTGAACAGAGTTTATTAGAGCAGCTGAAGGAAAAGTGCTGCTCATTACACTGTCTGAGAGATTTTTTCCAGGGGGAGAAAATACATGTGGTTACATTTGTCTGATTCAGAGAACACTAGTCTAAAAGCTGTAATGCCTTAATGTCAAACATAATATTTTCACAGCCCAACTGCAGTGCGAGAGAGTAATCAGCCACACAATACCACCACCCAGGTGTCCTCCACCTGTGTTTGACTGGTGAGGGGGCAAGGGCCAGGGATTATGATGAAGCAGGTTCATGTGATATGGCAGAACTTTAGCATATGCCTCTGAAGCTGTTAAAGTGCAAAAGTTACACTCTGGGTAAGTGTAAGTGTGAATCGGGACAGCCCCGTTGTTCTCATTTACATCAGGTGAGGATCCTGTTAATCAGCATGGCTACACTGATATTAGTGAAGATCACCAGTCTGTACCAGCTAAGAATCTGGCCTTCTGCCTTTAAGCCCTATAGCTCTGGTTTGAGGAGTTACAAAGCTCTTAGTGTTTGTTTACGCTAGTGGGGGAAGGTTGAAAAAAAAGCCCTCCCAGCCCCGCAAAAAAAAAAAAAATCCCGAAGCATTCACGCAGCCAAGCAGGATAATTTTGAGATTAAAGGCTCTTCCCTCAAAATGATTACTCCAGCTTTGCAAACAACTTTCATCACCCCCTAAACCCTTCCTCAGGGTTGAAAAGGAACATGTGTGAATAAAACAGTTATCAGCTCAAGTGAAGGCTCCTTCACAATGCTGTGGCTGTGTGTTTTGCGACTTTAAATGAGAATGTGCCGTCTCACAATGCTGTGGTGGAGTGAATGCAATTTTTCAACATTAGTTATTTAGACATTAGAACATCCAAAACCCCTGCATCATAGACATAGCCTTATGGTATATCTTCAATATGCAGAAGATCAACATGGTCATGGTTGATATTCCGGGGTTTGATTTCATGCACCTATTACAAGGACACAAAATTGAACTATCTGAGGTTGACAGTCGATCCCTGTACTCCTCAATATCATAGAATCATAGAACACTAGGACTGGAAGGGGCCTCAAGAGGCCATCGAGTCCAGTCCCCTGCCCCAACGGCAGGACCGACCACTATCTACACCATCCCTGATAGACATCTATCTAATCTGTTCTTAAATATCTCCACAACCTCCCTTGGCAACTTATTCCAGTACTTGACCACCCTGACCGTTAGGAACTTTTTCCTAATGTCCAACCTAAACTTCCCTTGCTGCAGTTTAAGTCCATTGCCTCTTGTTCTCTCCTCAGAGGCCAAGCAAAACAAGTTTTCTCCCTCCTCCTTATAACACCCTTTAAGATATCTGAAAACCGCTATCATGTCCCCCCTCAATCTTCTTTTTTCCAAGCTAAACAAGCCCAATTCTTTCAGCCTTTCTTCATAAGTCATGTTCTCCAGACCTTTTATCATTCTAGTTGCTCTTCTCTGGACCTTCTCTAATTTCTCCACATCTTTCTTGAATTGGGGTGCCCAGAACTGGACACAATATTCCAGCTGAGGTCTAACCAGCGCAGAGTAGAGCGGTAGAATGATTTCTCGTGTCTTGTTCACAACACACCTGCTAATGCATCCCAGAATCATGTTTGCAAGGGAGTTCAATGGGAGAGTGTTTTCTGTCAGCCTCCCTCTGTGAAGACAGTCAAGTAAGCCAGTTTTAGATAATTCGATTCTAGCTATACAATTGCCATAACTAGAATTGTGTATCTGCAACTGACTATAATGTCTAGTGTAGACCTGGCCTTAGTTTCTACCATTCTTTCTGCAGAATGGAGCATGGATTCCTTTCACATGGCACCTGTCTTCTCTATTAGTAATTGTGGTCTCTTGTAGCACAGCTACTCCCTCAGAAGACTTTAAAAGGAAGAGAATTATTTCACTTGTACATGTATCCTCCTATATCATACCTCTTTAACCCCCCACACTGCAAAGGGGAATGAAGAAACTAAACCATACTCACACTGTTTTCTCTCCAGCGTAAAACACAGTTAACATCAGTGCAGATCATTTTTAAAGAACAGTGACTGAGGCCTTGAATGCATTAGGAAGACAGAGTGATTTCCTGCTTATTAATTTGAAAATAATTTTAATGAAGAATAGCATTTACTTTTTTTCTGAAACACTCAGATTTGGTTGAATAAAATCTAGTGAGTGGGAGAGAATGTACTGATTGCCAATTGTTAGTCCCAGGGCTTGTTTTGTTATCAAATGTGCGACTCTTATGAAAAACAAAGTAACTAGCTGTTTTCCATGTGTTTAATGGAATGGGAGCTGCAAATGCTTTTGCTGTGTAATAAATGAATGACTAAAAATTGAATTCCATGAAATTTTGAAGACCAAAGGAAAATTTATAGTAATGAGTATTGTAGGCTGTCATTTTGGCTGAGTGAAGTAAGCAATTTATTTTTTCCTATGACAGTCAATCATAACTGTTAAAATCATGTGTGATTGTATCCTTTCCAAAGAGGTTTTGAAATCTCTGCAAGCAGTAGATAATCTGCAGCATACAGTAGAAAGTCTGGAGAAGCAGTGAGGTTAAATTGTGCTGGTTAGGTATCCATCTGATGAAGTGGGTCTTTGCCCATTAAAGCTTATGCTCCATAATATCTGTTAGTCTATAAGGTGCCACAGGACTTCTTGTTGATTTTGAAGGTACAGACTAAAACGGCTACCTCTCTGAAACTGGTTAGGTAGGTCATGGTAACTCAAACTTGAGAATTTTCCTGGTAACTAGTTTCTAATTATAAGGTTGATAATTTCATATTAAAATTATCTTGCACTCAAAGTGGTAACCACCTGAAGATGAGTGTTCCAACTTGTCCCATAAGAAGTGTGCTGAGACCACCATGTCATTCCTCAGAGCCATACCTTTTATGCCTACCAAACTGGTCTAGATGTTAGTGGTCAATTACTAATACTCAGAGCCATTCCCTCTCTCCAGTACAAACCCCTCTTGCATGATAGTTTGTAAATTGTTTCAGAAAAAGCAGTAAGATATATGAGGTGTAGGGACTATGTGGAGCATGGGTATGCCAGAACTATGGCATCTACTTGGAAGAATGTAATCTACACTTTGTGGCAATGTTCTCACAGCTGCATTCGGCACAAACTGATTAGTTTTGGAAGTGAAATATGGACAATAAGCAGCCAGAGAATAGCAATTACTTGAATTACAGTGTCTTGTCAGAGTTGATTTACAACATTCTTTTTATGTTTGACCGAAATGACTTCTACCAAGTTTAATAAAAGCTGAAATCTAATGAGTTATTACTTTTTTTCTTTTGCTTTGGAATAGTACGCTTTTTTTTTTTTGTTTTAAAAAAAAGAAGGCTATTCTGTGGATGGAAATGGTCTGTTATGGCGATTCAGGCTACATCTACACTACAAGATAAATTTGACTTTCAATGAATTCAATTTTTTAAATTTATTCTTATGAATTCAAATTTAAGTATCCACAAACCTTCTGTAAATTTGACCCTCCGTGTCAAGTTTCCGCATCCCCATTGCCTTATCCAAGTTTGACTGCATGATCAATGCCTTCTGGGTACAGTGCCACAGCCTCAGTTGCTTCTGGGTGTATGTGGATGTTTGATGTAATTTTCCAAGAATGCAAAGCACTGTCCCAGAATTCAGAGCACCCAGTAACTGTACGAAAATATTGGGAGATCGCACTATTTTATCCATTTCAGTGCTAGGGCAATCATGGATCCTCAAATGCTCCAAGTCATTGCACACAGTGTTATGGCAAATTCATGGACGGTCATGCAATTTTTCTTTCAATTAAAAGGGGCAATGATGGTTGAGGATGATGATGATGATGATGAAGTTTTTAAAGAGGAAATCTCTCTACTGTTGTCCAAGAACTCCCAACTGCGGGCTGCCCTGAATGCATTGCTGACAGTGGAACAGCAGCTTTGGATTTGTGAGACCAGCTCACACTGGTGGGACCACATTGTTTTGGAATCCTGGGATGACGAGCAGAGGCTGCAGAACTTTCGTATGTGCAAATCCACTTTTATGTAACTTTGTCATGTGCTGACCCTGTCCTGAAGCACAGCAACACAAGAATGCAGCTGGCTTTAACAGTTCAGAAGCCAGTGGCAATCACTCTGTGGAAATTTACAATGCTCAACAGTTACTGGACAGTGGCAAATCAATTTGGGGTGGACAGATCTATGGGAAGGGCGGGGGGCTTGGTGATGCTGGTAGCCAATGCAATATGTTAGAATCTCTTCAGGAAGACCATGACCCTGGGAGAAGTACAGGCCATAGCAAAGAGTTGGTATGGCAAGGAGTTTCCTAACAGCAGTGGAGCGATAGATGGTGCACACATCTCCATCATGGCCCATGGCCACCGAGTATATAAACAGAAAGGGTTACTTCTCCATGGTTTTGCAGGTGTTGGTAGATCACAAAGAATGTTGCACTGGCACCAACATGGAATGGTCAGGGTAGGTTCACGACACATGCCTCTTCAGAAATTCTGGGTAGGTTTATGACACATGCATCTTCAGAAATTCTGTGCTGTACAGAAAACTCATTGAATGGACTCTTTTCCCAGACTAGAAAAGCAAGATTGGAGACATGGAGATATCTGGCCATCTACGTATTGTACCATCTATCACCCCACTGCAGTTAGGAAACCCTGCTTACTCTCTGCTCCCCTGTCCTATGAAACCCTACACAGGAGCCCTGGACCACAGCAAGGATGACTTAAATCAGAGACTCAACAAGTGCAGAATGGTGGTTGAATGCACCTCTGGCAGTTTACAAGTGAGGTTCAGATGCCTATTGACCCATCTGGACCTTTATGAAATGAATGTCCCCACCATGATGATAGAGTGCATTATTTTGCATAACACTTGTGAATCCAAGTGGAAGAATTTCCTGAATGCCTGCCGTATCAAGGCTAAGGCCATAGGCAGGGGTTACTTGCAGCTGCCTACACAGCCATTCACCAATAACCATGCAGAAGCAGCAGCAGTCAGGGACGCTTTAAAGAATAGCTGCATAAATGATCTGCCGTGCACATGACAGCGATGTATTTCTCTGTTGTAATAACAACCAACCCCCACTCACCAAACTTTGTGTTCCCCACCAAATGTGAGAAAATAAATCAGACCATGGCTTTCACAGAAAGAAGGCTTTTACTTGGTGGGAGGGGGTTAAGCTGCAAGCAGAAGAATGGATGTGTAGGGCGGTGTGCTATCAGCCCTCTCCACCCCCACCCGGGTACCTCTGCTGTGAGTTCTCTGTGGACCTTGGCGTAGCAGCAGGCAGCTGTGCTGTCTGCCCTCTCCACTCCTGCCCAGTTACCTGCAATGATGTGTATCTTACCGCTCACGCATGCCAAAAAAAAAATCACACCAAGCTCAAAAAGATGAGTTTATTTTGGAGGAAGTAGAGGTTTAAGCATCAGGGAAAAGAAGCATAGTCAAGGAGGGGTGAAATAGCCTTTTGCAGTGGCCCTTGGGGCTATAGCAGCAGGCTCTTCTTGTCCTCCCTCTTAGCATTCAGGGACTGTGACAATGGTGGGGTGGTGATCTGTCTTCAGGGGACTCTCAACTGCTGTGTTGGGAGTACCTCTGCAGCACCAGCCTGGAGCGCAGAACCTCCCTTTGGTGGCTCACTGCTTTATGAGCTTTGCCACATCCTCCTGCTGGTTTGCCACTTGCTCTATCTGGAAGTCAAGCATACTATGCTGCCACTGCACTGTATTCTGCTGCCTCTGTTCTGTCTCCCTTTTCCTGTCACTGGTTTCTGCTTCAGACTGCTCCATGTGCTGCAGGATCAGATCCTTCCTGGATTGTTTGTGCTTCCTCTCCCTGTCTCCCATGCTGGGAATGACAGCTGAAAAGTGAAGGTCAAAATTAAAATACAGTTCACGCTAAGCTCTTACACATGGGTCTTTGTCTCTAAAATCAGAGAGAGCTTCTTTTAGGAAGGCCGCTTAAGGCTTATTAAGGACAGGATTTAAAGAGTGAGTTGCACAAGTCATCATTTGCCATCATTGTCCAGAACATATTTTTTTGTGGACATGGTAAGCTACTATCATCTTTCTCTGTGTGTGTGTGCGTGTGCGTGTGTGTGCGCGTGCACAAAGAAAGGTAAGCCGTCCAGTGCCCTGGAACAAGGGAAAAACATTTTTGGCCATTCCTGGAGCAATCTGCAAGGGTTTGAGGAGAGAAATCGAGGGTGAGCAGACTTTGGGTGTCCAAGAGAAACACAAACCCACCTTCTTACTTCTTGTCACCTTTCTCCTCTTTCCCTCCTCTCGTACCCTGCAACCATGGGTCCATTTATTTCATTTGTGTAACCCAGCTCTATGTTCAGCTCATCCAAGCGTAGGCAAACTACTGAAATTTTGAATGCTCTTTTCGATGTGTCCAGGGACATTATTATCATCCTGCCTCACAGGAGCAGGAAAGCACTGTTTTTCTAGCTGTCTTGTCACAGCCACGTCAAAAGATCATTTCAGTGCTGCAGAGAAATAATAGAGAGATGCAGTTTTAAGATGCACATTCTTACCCCCAGGGCTGCCTTCTTTCCTTCTCTTTACTTTTATAATTGACTGGAATATGTTTGTTTTCAGATAAAACTGAAGAAAAAATGGCAAATACATCAGCTTCTTGTCTTGTCTCAGGCCTGAGACATCTCATACCTTCTGCTCTGCTGCTTCACTTTATTCTGCTATGAAACATGCTTTGGTTTTCCCAGGACTCCGAAGTGCCCTCCATTTGTTCTGACACTTACTTGGTGTCACCATACGCTGAACAAAGTTTATGAATGTTCTGTTCTGTACTGATAATATGGAAATGTACTGGGCACTAGTCAAGAAGACCTGGCTGGTGTCTGCTTTGTGCCATATTAATGTTCTTTGGGCATGTCTACAGTGCAGTCACAGGGTGTGATTACAGCTTGTGAGACTTATCTGAGGTAATTTGAAAGTAGTTAGGCTGAATACTGGAGCAGTTAAGCCAAAACTGCTGTTTGGTTCAGTCTGTATGGGCCTTTCTGGAGCTCTGCGTAATTACTCTGTTACAACATGGCTGCTTTTGCTACTGGAACAAGCTGGGTGAATGCTAACTGAGGTACATCTACAGGAGCTGTGATTGTCTTGTAGACACCCTCACACCAGCATGGAATCAAACAGTGAAAGTACTTTCCCATTCAACTTGAAATCAACGCATGCTAATATTACGTAGGTGTTCACAACACATCCATCATTACAGCACTGGTGACTGGCAGGATGCAAAGCCTTCTAGCTTATTGCCTCTCAGAACATCAAATAGCCACTTTACTTAGGGAAAAGGGAAGTAGTTTTCTGTTCTGTACCATTCAAAGGGTAGGCTGGGAGAGCCTAAAAAAGCCAAAAAAAAAAAATCGCCTTTATATGGTTCCCAGAGCTAAAACCTCTCACTGCCATGCTGGTGCCTAATCTGCGTATGTTTTAATCATGTAAGTTATTGGGATCACTTCATCAATAACTGGATGAAATTCTATGGTCTGAAATACACGAAATAGATAATCTATATGTATATATAAACAAAGAAGTCTTGTGGATATGGGAGAAGCAGTGGACATGGTATACGTTACCTTTAGTAAGGCATTTGATAGTCTCACGTGATCTTTTCAATAAAATGCATAAATACAACTTAGATGGGGCTGCTATAGTAGGGGTGCATAACTGACTGGACAACCATTCTCAGAGAGTAGTTATTAATGGTTTGCTGTCATGCTGGAAGGGCACAACAAATGGGGGGTCCTGCAAGGGTCTGTTTTGGGACCTGTTCAGTTCAACATCTTCACCAGTAATTTAGACCTTAGAATAGGGGGTATGCTTAGTAGGTTTGAAGAGGATACCAAGCTGGGAGGGGTTGCAACTGCTTTGGAGGATAGAGTATTAATTCAAAATGATCTGGACAAACTGGAAAAGGGATGAAGTTTAATAGGGACAAATGCAACATCCAACTTACACTGCAACTATTTTTTCCATTTTTACTATTGAGACATACTAGTGACTCCGAAATTAAACAAATTTTCTTTTTAAACTTGCTTGCAAAATGGAAATATGGATCAAGTCTAAAAGGCTTCTATCAACCCATTACAAATTAACTTCCTGTTTTTGTTTTTGGGTTTTTTTTACAGATTAGGCAATTTGTAATATGAATATCTTGCTTAAAAAATACTTATGTGATTATACTACTTTTCCACTGGCCAACAGGGAGCTTTGATGAAATAAGACCATTTAAATTGGATATTCTGACTTCTATATAATTATTTTAAAGTAAGATACTTGAACATCACGTTTGAATTCAGACATGAAGAGGCTTTGGGTCATCAATGACACTGAACACCTTTAAATAAAGCTAAGTCTAGAAAACAGCCTGAGTGTAAAGCCTATTAGTCAGCATGATTACCGACTCCAACCCCATATTCCCAAAATACCACCCCTCACACCTTTTCGCAAAGATGTTTTCAGTGTTGTTTTAACTATGTCACCCTCAAGATATTAGTGAGACAAGATGGGTGAGGTAATATGTCTTATTGGACTCTTACTGATGCTCTCTCTAATGAGCAGAAGTTAATCCAATGAAAGATATTACCTCACCCACCTTCTCTCTAGAGGCTGATAGGACAGTTTGGAGCCAAAGTGATTTCAGTCTGATATCATCGTATTTCCATCATTGACTGAAATGATACATAATACCCTTGCCCTTCTACAAAGAAGTAGCCGATTGGCTCCTATAAAAGAGAAGTCAATCGCCACAGAGTCCACTACATTCTTAATATAACTTATCTATATACATGCACCAGGCCTGTAGCACAGCTGGTCATCCAGCCACCATGGGGCTAGGTCGGAGGGAGCCCAGCTCTGCACCCTGGAAGAGGCAGAGCCCAGAGCAGAAGGGGAGGGGCCGAGGGCAGTCAACTCTCAGCACTGCACAGCCCAAGGTGCTGGGCCCCCCACAGCACTTCAAAGGGGCCTGAATATCTGGCCACAGCCACTGCCAAAGTAGCAGCCGCCGCGACCAGCACTCCAAGCCCCTTTAAAATGCTAGGCCTGGGGACAATTGCATCTTCTCCTTCTCCCCCCACCCTTGGTCATTGGGCCTACAGTCACAAACATCAAGCAAGCAGGCCTCTTTTTTCAGGGATCTCCACCTATGCCACAAAGTCCAGTTGCCACAGAACAAATGGAGGCTTGATTCCCGCACCTTAGACTTAGCCTTCAGCCTTGCAAGATTAAACAGTTTCCCATCAGATCTTGTGTGCAAAAAGATGCCCTCTGTTGAGGATCCAAAGGCAGGCTTCAGGAGGAGTGTGAAGAAGATCCTGAACAATGTTGGAGCAAGGACTTATCCTTGTTTGGCGCCACTCCTGATGCTGAAGGCGTCCGATGACGTGCCCTTATACTGGATGGTTCCTCTCATGTCTTTGTGGAAAGAGTGGATCATCTTGAGTAACCATGGTGGACAGCCTATCTTATGGAGTCAAAAGCCTTGGTCAGGTCGATGAAGGTGACATAGAGTGGCTTCTTCTGCTCCCTGCATTTGTCCTGCAGCTGCCTCAGGGAGAAGATCATGTCAATGGTAGACCTCTCGACATGGAATCCACACTGGGATTCAGGATACACCCTCTCAGCGAGCTTCTGGAGTCTGCCAAGGATGAGACGAGTGAACAATTTACCAATGATACTTAGGAGGGAGATTCCATGGTAATTGTTGCAGTCACTTCTGTCTCCTTTGTTCTTATACAAGATTATAATGTTGGCATCCCACATATCCTGTGGAACCTCACCCTCTCTCCAGCACAGGCACAGCAGCTCATATAGGGGTTCCAGGAGTGTGTCCAAGGCACACTTGATTACCTCTGGTGGTATACCATCCTGGCCTGGGGCCTTTCCTACTGCAGTGCTGTCAGTAGCTTTCTTCAATTTGACCACAGTTGGTTCCTGGTCCAGCTCATCCATGACTGTCAGGAGCTTGATGGCGTTGAGGGCTGTATCAACCACAATGTTCTCACACGAGTACAGCTTGGAGTAGTGCTCGACCCGTCACTCCATCTGTTTGGCTTTGTCAGTGATGACTTCACCAGATTTGGATTTCAGAGGGCCGTCTTGTTCTGGATGGGTCCCATTGCCTTCTTTATGCCCTTGTACGTTGCCCTGAGATTACTAGAGTCAGCACAGGTCTGGATACTGCTGCATAGCTTAAGCCAGTAGTTGTTGGCACAGTGCCTGGCTGTCTGCTGTACTATTTTTGTGGTTACTCTGAGTGCTTGCTGGGTACTCTGACTGGGTGAGCGTTTATGCTCCAGAAGTGCAGCGCGCTTCTTTTTGATGGCTGAAAGCATCTCATCAGAGTTAGCTTCGAACCAGTCATTTGTGTTTCCAGCTCTTCTTTCAAACGCTGACAAGGCTGTATTGTAGATTGTGTCCCTCAGATGCTGCCATCTGGATGTCGCATCAGCACCCCCAGGGCTGCTGCGCAGATTCTCCTCAAGGGTCTCTTTGAACATTTCAGCTTTTTCTGAGTTTGCCGTCTTTCTGGCATCAATGCAGGGCCTTCCAGTTGGTTTAGAGTGGTGCAGCTTCTTGGGTCTCAGCTTGAGCTTGGAGCAGACTAGCAAATGTCCTGTATCGCAGTTGGCACTATGGTAGCTGCGTGTCAGGAGGATGTTTTTGAGGTTGTCGCGTCTGGTGATGACCAAGTCTAATTGGTGCCAGTGTTTCGAGTGTGGAAGTCTCCATGACTCTCTGTGCTGTGGCTTGGTTCAGAAAAATGTGTTTGTGATGCACAGATGGTGGTACGTGCAAAGTTTGAGGAGATGCTGTCCATTGTCATTCATTTTTCCCACACCGAAGTGACCTAGGCAAGAGGGCCATGAGTCGTGATTGGCTCCAACTCTTGCACTGAAGTCACCCAAAAGGTACAATTGTTCACGAGCAGGTATTTGCACTTTGGCGGCACTGAGCTCGTCATAGAACTTGTCCTTTGCTTCTGGTGTGGCATTCAGGGTTGGAGCATAAGCACTGATCAGGTGGACGGGACTGGCCCAGGTCTGAAGTTTGACCTGAAGGAGTCTTTCTGATCCTCCCATGACTAGTTCCACCATTTGCAGAAAGGTATTTCTGATGGCAAAGCTGACACTGTGCTCCCTAGGTTCCTCTTGGGCTTTGCCCTGCCAGAAAAAGTTGTAGTCCTTTTCCTTTAGGGATCCTGAAGCTGCGAGTTGCGTCTCCTGTAAAGTGGCGATGTGAACTTGGAGCCTCTTCAGTTCCTCGTTGATGACAGCGGTCTTTCGGGTGTCCCTGATATCCTGAAGATCTTCAGTCAAACTGGTCAACATGGTCTTTACGTTCCGACAAGCAAGCTTGAAGCTTTGATGGTTTCCTTTTCTTAATAATTTTCTTGTTGGTTTGTCTGGTGCTCATTTCAGTCACTTGTCAGGTTTGGGAACCTTAAGCCTCATGCACCCAGTGAGGCAAGTTCACTGTGGCGAGACAGTACCCTACTGGCTGGGGCCTGCCCAGCTTAAGTCAGGCAATGACTGTCCAATGAGATACGATGATCTCTCCCACCATCGTAAGCAACCCTGGCGCTCGTTCTCTATGCCAGTCGAGCAAGAGTTTATAACCGGTGTCCGTTGCCTCCTGTGTTGGTTCAATGCTGTTAAGCGATGCTGGAGTACCTCTTCAGGTGTGAGCCTGGACAAATTTTTATGGAGACCCTGGGCTGCCCAGACACCAGGCCTCCCCTCTCGGCTTTACTGATATAGTCCAAAGGAAAGGATAACCCCTACGTCTGGTACCAGTTCAGCTGCAGGAGTTGCTGGGACAGTGCCAGAAGTTGACACAGAACCGCCTTAGGACCCCCCTCTGGATTTTCTGTCAGGGTTTACTCCCTTAGCCTTACTCCTTCCCAGGATAACCCACAAGGCAGTGGGGCATCTTCCTCCGCCTTCACAGGAGTTGTTGATTTGCAGCACCACACCTCCTGGTCCACTGTTGAGACTGTACATTAGAAGAGAGAAGGAACAAGTCACTCCATAGGGTCAGTATGTGAGACAGACCAGATCCCCCTTACTGTGTTTCGCCTGCGAGCTGATGCAGTTGCCTGGGGGATGGTGTCGCTGAAATGCACAACAGCTGCTAGAAGGCAACAGTGAGAGTTGAGTGGTGGGTGAGGACTAGTGCTTATGTCCGCCTGAAAAGGCGCAGCTGCCGGAGAGTCAAAGGTACTACCTCTACCCAAGACATGGGCGTCTGGGGATGGGGGCCCTTGAAGGGATTGCTGGCCATGCAACCCTGTCTGATGGGTTCTGGCTGTTCTGTTGAAAGAGTGGCCAAGTGGTCTGGCTGCTCTCTGTTGACAGAGCAGATCAAAAGAGTGATCTGCTCTTCTGTCTGGCTCTGCTCTGTCGACAGAAGTTTTGTTAGAAGACAAATTGCTGTAATCTAGGCATAGCTATACAGAATGGGAAGCAGTTGTCTAGTAAGGAGTTCTGCAGGGGTCATAGAGGTCCACAAGCTAAACATGAGTCAACCGTGTGGCACTTGCAATAAAACAAACATGACTCTGGGATTCATTGACCGGAGTGTTGTGAGCAAGACATAAGAAATCATTCTTCCACTCTACTCAGTGCTCATTAGGCCTCCACTGGAACATTGTGTCCAGTTCTGGGCAATACATTTCAAGAAAGATGTGGAGATCTTGGAGATGGTCCAGAGAAGAACAGTAAGAATGACTAAAGGTCTAGAGAGCATGAGCTGTGAGGGAAGACTGAAAGAATGGGGGTGGTTTAGTTTAGAAAAGAGAAGACTTAGAGGGGACTGATAGCCTTTTACAAGTACCTACAAGAGTGTTACAAGGAGGAGGGAGAAAAATTTGATGCCTACCCAATGCCCAAGGTGGATGAGCTACTGGATCAACTTGAGGAGGCAGCCTACAATGCCACACTCAACTTAATGAAGGGCTATTGGCATATTGCTCTCACACCTGACTCCAAGGGGAAGACGGCTTTCTCCACCCACTTTGACTCAGAGCATCATAGAATCCTAGGGCTGGAAGGAGCCTCAGGAGGACAGCCCCCTGCCTAAAGCAGGATCAACCCCAACTAAATGATCCCAGCCAGGACCATGTCAAGATGGGATTCTTCCAATTAAGGACAATAGCCTTTGGGCTGCATGGCACCTCTGCCATCTTCCAGTGACAAATGGGACATGTTCTATATCCCCATAGCTAATATACCACTGCGTATTTGGATGATGTAGTGATCTATAGTCGCGACTGGCAAACCCCACTTACAACAAGTGGCGGCCATATTGCAGTCCCTCAAGGAGGTGGGCCTGACAGCAAACCCTGCAAAATGCTGCCTCAGAAAAGAAGAGACCACCTATTTAGACTACACTTTAGGGAAGGGCAAGTTCCTCTGAGTTAGTGACCTTGATTCTTATTCTTTTTTTACCTCTAGCTCTGTATGGAAGCATCAACATGCCTCAAACTAGGCTGATAAGAATGTCTTGGATCTGTAAAACTGCATCAGAAATACTCCATCTATTTAGAGAAGGTACAGATGGGCAACAACATGACTGGGATTATGTCTGAGTTGAGCTGTCAAACCACAGAGGGTCATTCATCAAATGAACCCTGCTCACCTGGTGAAATCACAGTTGCCCTTGGTCCCTTGCTTTACAGACAAACTATTGGACTGTATATTGGAACAAGCGGATTTCACATTCAGGTTGTAAACACAGAGCAGCACATCCTATTTCTTCTCTGAAGTATTTCAGTCATTCCGACTGAACTCGGTGAAAGTGACAGTTGATGAGTCTTTACAGAAGCCTTTGTGTGAAATACATGCTACTCTCAATTAAACACTGAAGGTACAGTGACACCACAAACAGCACAGAAATCTGTTTGATCTGCCAGAGAAGCTCTAACAGGCAGGATGCAAACAAAAAACAAAAGTGAACGGGGCCAGGTTACGGTGCCAAGACTGGGGCAAAATCCTGACCTTCCTTATAGGGAATTCAGGAACTTCTAACCCCTTCCTTCTGTGCCTGCAGGCATTGAACTAACCCAATTGACTCTCGAAAATGGCGCAGAAGAAGGAAAGAGAAGCTGAGCACAAGAGCAGACTTTGAGCTCATGAAGTCAGTTCATAGCTGTTGAAAGGGAAGTGGAGAATTTGTCCTACCTCCTGCTGTCCTACCATTGTCCAACCCCATGACTAACCCTTACTCTTGTATCTCTCTCCTTCACCGAACAGTCAAAGGAGACTGAAATCTTGGGCCTACATTAACCACCCCCAATGCAGCTGTGGGGATGAGACCAGAGGAGATTGTGAATGGGGGGAAGGGCAGTGAAAGAACTGTGCAGTGGGTTGATCATCCTGTGGGGTTCTTTGGCATGTGATAGGCCTTGACCTCCTGGGCAGAGGAGCTTGAAGTGGCATCCCTCAGCTGTTGTCCTCTTCACTTCCCCCATGAGAGGAAAGGGTTATGAGTTCTATCTTGGGGGTTAAAAGCAAGACTCAGCTGTTTCTGTAGTGATTATTCCTCCTTCAGGACTTAACTTCACCCAGTGAGCACAAATCTTAGCTGCACCATGGAAGCACAGTATAGCAGAGAGAGGTGGCTAGGGTTTGGACTGTAAATGCAGTACCATTTGGGGTTTTGTGGGACAAAAAGGGGGAAAATAAAACTATGCATCTTCAAATATTGCAGATGTGGGATAAAACACACACACACACACACAAAACCTATTTCATTTGCCTGTGAAACTATGAGGAAATTATACAAATATGGGGAAAACTGTACTCATGCTAGGAATACCTTTTGATTTGGCTAGTGGTGTGAATAAGGACAAATATAAGATGTTCTTTACTGGCAGAAGGTGGAATGTAGGAGCCTATTCCATGGGCCTGACCTGTGGATCTCTGACCCCAAATTCCTCTTAGATTGAACTTTTATATTGTTCGTATTTCAGTAGCACCTAGGAACTGCACTTATGGACCAGCTTCCCATTGTACCAGGCACTATTCAAACATGTCAGAAAGATGGCCTTAGCTTGAAAGATCCCATAATCTATACGTAGTAAAATAGCTATTTAGCATACTTCTTGGGTAGCCTCTGCACTGAACTGTTCATTGTTTGGTCTGGTCTCCAGGTCCAAGGATTCAGAAAAGGGAGATAGGCTTAACCGTCATCATTTGCGCCTCTTTCTGCTTCCATAACCAGATGTGCATGCCTCTCTGTTCTTCCTGGGGAAGACAGTTCCTTGGCTTGTTCTTCTGTGCATGGGGCCTTCCAGCCTCCATACTGACTAATATGAGCTCTTCATCCTTTTTACCAAGGAGACATTTGAAGCCCGGTCTGTGGATCTGCAGGATATGTGTCTGTGGGCCTTCTGCTTCTCCTAAGGACAGAGTAGCTCCTGTTAATTTCAAAGCTAGTTTCAAAGTTTCAAGTCAGGGACCTCACCCCTGCCTTGAAGTCCCCTGCCGGTATCCATATAAGCCTGTGAGTGGCACCAAGACCTCTTAGCCTACGGGAAGGTCGTTCAGTAATCCTTGTTAAATTAGAACTCCTCCAGAAACTTTTCTGAGGGGTTGCACTTGCTTGTTAGACTCTCCCACCCAGATATACAGAGGCCACCTCAGAGAAAGACAGCCTACTCATGGGTAGCTAATATTTCTTCAGGAGTGGTGCTCAGTCATATTCATCTTACCTCGTCCTTTCATCATATCTGCTCTAAATATTTGGTGCTACCTCAGGGCAGTCCTGCAGCCCTCACTGACCCTGCTTTCTAAATGTTTCCCAGAGATCTGAGGTCTTTGGAAGGCATCACACACTTATGCATACGCTGAGGTAACACCTTCAAAGAACTGCAATCATGCAGTAGGCACTCTTCCTTGCTCCACCCTTCACCCACAATTTGAACTTCAAACATTTAAAAAAAATTGTGAAAGTTGTAAGGCCTTTTAGTTCAATGCAAAAACAACATTTTCTGCAACCTGCCCTTCCTGAGGAAATGTAAAAAGCACAATGCTACAAGAAAGTTTAGTCTCATGCTATTTCTAACTTTATTCAGTATGTGCTAGGGAGCTCTCAGTGAAATCTGTTCCCATGAGATTTTTATAACTCCCACACCAAAGGATTCAGATGAATCCATAGAAAAGCTCAGAGGTAAGGTTATTTTGTCTCTACTAGGGTCTGGAGCAGAGCAATTGAGTTACTGAGGCACATAGCATTAACAAACAGGATTTCTGGTTAGAATACCTCCCCCCACCCCCATGGCAATATATGTGGAATATCCAATTTGCATGAACTTTCAGAGACAGTGAGAGGTAGAACAGAGTTGTTTAGAAAAATATCCATATGTTTACATGCCAGTGTATAATATTTGTTTTTTCCCATACTGCAGCTAAATTTAGGTTCATTTTTGAAGCCTGACATAAAACACGAGCCTCTAGATTTAGAGATGCTAAATTTAAGGCATGAATAACCTTATTCTTGGGAATCAAGATATTCCTTTTTCAAACTCCTCTATCCTATAGAGTTTGCCTTAGCCAAAATACAAATCTAAAATAGTAACTCCTGACCTTTTCCCAAGTTAAAGGTCAAATAAACTTGGCTCACTAGAATTAAGAATAAATGTTTTAAAAAACAAACAAAAACTTGCCTTGATGTTGAAATAACATTTTACCTTCACATAAACAAATTGTAATTTATATTTCAATAACACAATATGGATAGATAAAATGTTCTTATCCTGTTTTATTAAAAACAGTTCAAAGGTAGACATGGATCTGTCTGTCTGTGAATCTATTTAATTAGAGAAATCAGTGTAAATGGACCAATTTCCAAGACGGTAAAAAGAGAAGTGGAGTGAAAATAAAAATATAAGATCCATTCCGGGATTATAGCTTGGGTAACAAACCCCCCGGACTCTTTCTGTAATCAAAATACATCTTTGCTGTCAGGTGAATCTGCTTCAAAAACACAGAATTCACACATTATTTCTCCAGTTCAAGTATGAGAAAAAAAATCACTAAAACTTAACAGTGGACTAAAATAACTGTAAGGTCTCTTTTCTGTGCATTAGTTTCTGTGTACTGCTCGACATTAGATGGCTTCCTGTTTTCCTCAGTTTCATACCGCTACTGCATTAATACAACACATAGTTATCGCTATTAGTGATTTACTGAAAGGGCACTACAGGGGAACAGGAAACTTGGATGGCCAGTGTTGCACTCCTATGTTAGGCATTACCTGCCAGATAATTAACCTTGCTGTTTGGTTAGCATCCTCAGACTATTTCATTACTGATGCAGTCAATTATCCTCTGGTAATGGCAGCTACAGAAGGTAGAATGGCTTAAATAAAATTATTTAGGCCAAGGAGGCAGTCTTATTGGGTAACAAATATTGGACAAAAGTAGATTTATCTCAGAGCTGTATGCCTCATCTGAAGTTAATATTTCAAAATGCCAAAGTCAGCTTTCTCCTCACCCAACAAAAATAACCCTCATAATTATATCGGAGATATTCATCTGCACACCTCCTTACATTTCAATCCACAGTAAGAGCAGCTGGAGTGGGAGGAGGAGTCATATGTGGAGACTTAAAGGTTTAGTAGAAATGGGTCCATTGTATGGATGACAATGTATTGAAAAGAAAGATCAGTTTTTGAGAGACGGACTCACACCTACAGCACAGGTGCATGTTAAGTATCTGCTCACAAGATTGTTGACTTCCCCTAAGAAAATGAGCTCCATTTACACGGGATAAATTTCCCTCAAAACCTTTCTTTCAGTTGGAGATACGTCATCAAGGAGGCAGAGAGAGATTTCAAAATTTGGATGTAGAGCTGACTCTCTTCCAAGACTGAGACCATTGGCACCTGGGGGTTTGAATAGAGTACATCTCATGTTACAGTAATGTTCAAAAATCAACGGTGATGTTCTCAAAAATGCATATGTGATTTAGGAGCTTCAGTCCCATTTTCAAAAGTGACTTATGTGCTTAGGATCCTGAGTCGCATTGAGAGTTAATGGGTGACTACGTGCCAGATTTGCAAAGGTATTTAGGACCTTAAGGTATAGGTAGAAGCCCAGTGGGATGTTCAAAACCATCTAAACAGCTTAGATACTTAACTTCCATGTATTTCAATTAAGAATAGGTGAGACTCCTGCATTAGGTGTTTTGAAAATTCCACTAGGTGTCTATTGGTATTTTAAAGTGGTTAAGTAATTTTGAAATTTGTCTCTATTTCACTTTGGAAAATGGTTCTTAGGGTGCTAAATCACATAAGCGTTTTTGAAAAGTTTACCCTAAACAGTGTAAGATGTTCTCAAGAAATAGAAAATTGATTTCTGGGGTGAGAGGGCCTGGTAAAGTTGAGCTCAGAACCAGAAGCCAGAAACTAATGGGGTGAAATCCTGCCACTAATGAAGTCAGTAGTGTTGCCATCTGATTTCCATGGGATACCCATGATTTCTAATGTTGACGCTGATGCTCTTAGGCAAGTTGCTAAAGTCCAGATTCTCTCACGGCCTTTCATTTCCTCCAAACCACGTAAGACATAGGAGAGTTTATTCTAAAACATTTGTGCTTCTGTTTCTCCAAATAGCATATCAAAGAACTTACAATAGGGCTCACCTCTGATAATGTCTATTTCTTTGAGGACAGGTCCCTCAGCTGCTATTAGCCAACATAATCAGGTATTCAACCACAGGTGCTGGCTTCCTCTGTGCCCCAGGGATACTCCACTACTCCTGCCTCTGCTCTGCCCCAGCACCCCCACCTTTCTCGCAAGCCCTACCCTGCCTCTTTCCACTTACCACCGTTTTGTCCCTACCCACCCAGCTCCACCATCTCCTGTGAACACATCTTGTCCCCTGTACTCTCCCTCCCTCATGGCCACCTGCGTTCCATGGAACAGCTGGTTTTTGGCGGAGGAAGGGAGGGGGATGTGAAGGCTGTGATCACCGGGCCCACTGGGGGAAAGAAATGAGCTGGCTTCCAGTGAGTGCTAAGCAATCGCTAATTGTTTTCTATGGTGCTCCAGTCCCAGAGCATCCATAGGCTATGGCTACATGGTGCCCTAAGCTTGAAATAAGCTACGCAATTTGCACTGTGCAATTTGCCTAGCTTATTTTGAGTAGATTTCAAAATAGGCTATTTTGGCATGTGGTACTGTCTAAATGGTGCCACATACTGAAATAAAGCCCTATTTTGAAGCATCCCTGTTCTCTTCATGTGATGAAGTTTACAGGGATGCCAGAATAACACACCCCCTATCTCAAAAACTATTTTGAGACAATGGGTTTGTTGCTTAGACATGGACAGCTGTTTCAGGATACCTTCATATCCTGAAATAGTGCCTGTCATCTAGTCATGCCCATAGCGGCAGTGCCTATGGAGCTAAGGGTATGCTCTGAGTGTCCCTAGCCTGTGTTTGACATTAGTTGGGAATAGGTGACAGAGGATAGACCACCTGATGATTACCGTTCTGTTCATTCCTCAGGCCACTGACGGCAGACAGAATATTTGGCTACATAGATCACTGGTCTGAGCCAATATAAGACAGGAACTGTACTGTGGTCAGTCAAGTGCTCTTATTGTAATATTTGACATAGAACAAGTAAACAGCAAATAAAACTAAAGGACAATGCTTCTTTACTCAATGGGTAACCCCTGAAACTCATAGCCACAAGATATTAGCAAGGTAAAGAGTTTATCATGATTCCATAAAGGACTAAGTATTTATGTAAATAGTAATAATAACCCAATTATAATAGCTCAGAAAAATATAGACAAAAATATTTGTGGAGACAAAAGCTGTTACCAACTGTTTGGATTTTATTGTGAGCCTTGGAACGTCTAATGAAGCCCCATTTGATATGACACATTGGCTACATCTACATGGGTATGCTACATCGAAATAGCTTATTTCAATATAGCGACATCGAAATAAGCTATTTCGATGAATAACGTCGATACATCCTCCAGGGCTGGTGCCGTCGATGTTTAACGTTGACGTTGGGCAGCACCACATCGAAGTAGGCTCTGCGGGGGAGCGTCTACACACCAAAGTAGCACACATCAGAATAAGGGTGCCAGGAACAGCCGCAGACAGGGTCACAGGGCGGACTAGCACTTCCGGGGCAACAGCTAGCTACTCCCTTAAAGGGCCCCTCCCAGACACACTCAGCCTGCACAGCACGCGGTTTGCAGAGCCATAAGTACGCACACCTCGGCGACGCAGTTATGGACCCCCAGCAGCAGCAGCAGCAGCCAGAGGTCCACCCAGCCGTCCCTGCAGGAGCAGTGCTCGCCCTGCTCAATGCCATACAGGAGGCAGCTGATCACATTCTAGCCACAGAAGAGGAGCTGCCCCCAGGGGAGGAGGAAGCAACCCCAGACCCTGCAGCCCGCCGCTCTCCCCCCCCGCCATACATGCCGCCGGCTGTGGAGCTACCCCACGAGCACCGACTGGTGGGAGCAGCTGGTGATCAGTGAGTGGGACGATGACCGCTGGCTCCAGAACTTTTGTATGAGCCGGCAGACATTTCTGGAGCTCTGTCAGTGGCTCACCCCTGCACTGAGGCACCAGGACACCGCCATGCGGCGTGCCCTCAGTGTGGAGAAACGGGTCGGCTTCACTGTCTGGAGGCTGGCCACTCCAGACAGCTACCGATCCGTGGGCCAGCAGTTTGGTGTCGGCAAGGCACCATCGGGGCTGTCCTCATGGAGGTAAGAGGACCCACGGGGAGGGGGAGGCAGCCCTGGGAGGGGTGTGGAGTCCTGGCAGGGGAGGGGAGGTGAGGGGAGTCCTGGGGGGGAGGGCTCTCCCATGTCCTTCCCCTGCAGGTCGTCTGCGCCATCAACGCCCTGCTCCTCCACAGGCTCGTGCGGCTTGGGGACCCGGATGCCGCCATTGCGGGGTTTGCCGTCCTGGGGTTCCCAAATTGCGTCGGGGCTATGGATGGAATCCATATCCCCATCCGTGCCCCGGAGTACAGTGGAGGACGCTTCTTGAACAGGAAGGGCTACCATTCAGTGGTCCTCCAGGCCTTGGTGGACAGCCGGGGCCGCTTCCTGGACATATATGTTGGCTGGCCTGACAGCACCCATGACGCCCGGGTATTCCAGAATTTGGGCCTGTGCCGCTGGCTGGAGGTGGGGACCTACATCCCCCAGCGGGAGATCCCTGTGGGGGACACCACCATGCCCCTCTGCATCGTCGCAGACGCGGCGTACCCCCTCCGGCCCTGGCTCATGCACCCTTACACAGGCCACCTGTCAGCCAGCCAGGAGCACTTCAACATGCGCCTGAACCACACGCGCAAGTTGGTGGAGCACACATTTGGCCGCCTCAAAGGGTGCTGGAGGTGTCTCCTCACCCGCCTTGATGCGGGCCCCACCAACATCCCCCAGATTGTGGTGCGTGCAGCGCCCTCCACAACCTCGTGGAGAGCAAGGGGGAGGCATTCTTTCAGGGCTGGGCTGTGGAGGCTGGCAGGGCTGGTGTGCAGCCACCCCCTGCCCCCAGTTGCCAGGTGGACCCCGAGGGGATCCGGGTCCGGGAGGCCCTGCGGGCCCACTTCGATGAGGCCGCGGGGTGAATGCTGGCAGGCCCCCCACTGCACCCCCTCATCCTCCACAACACTCTCTGCCCCTACGCCCACACCACAGAGCACCCAAGAGCACACACCCCCACTTTTCTTGCAAATAAAAATAGACCTGTTGTTCGTGAAACTACCAAATGTTGAATTCTTATTATTATATTATTTACAACAAACATAAATATTATATATATTATAATGATGATAAGCAAAAAAAAGGGGAAGACAAGGAAGGGGAGAACTATTTACATGGGGGGGCAGGTATCATAACATCATGACAGGGGTCTAATACAAACTATATACAGAACACAAGTGAAAGGGGATATGTAAAAAGGGGGGGGCACGTCCTGGGCCCCGCACCCCCTAATGTCCAGCGCTGGGGGTGGGTGGCCTCAGCCTCAGCCTCAGCCTCAGCCCTGGCTGGGGGCTGGGCAGACCAGCAGATATGGCCAGCGGGTGTCAGCAGGCCCCAGGTCCCCCTCGGCGGATGGCCCCTCAGTGGCGGATGTTGGGTGGAGCCACAGGTGGAGCGGCGGGTGGAGCAGGCAGGGCGGGCAGAGCGGCAGCCGGCACAGCATGGGGGGCCAGGTAGTCGGCTATGCGCTCGAAAGTGCACATAAAGGCCCCCCATGCCTGCTGGCACCAGGCCAGCGCCCGCTCCTGCAGTTGGAGCCGCTGCTCCTCCACCCGCAGGCACTGCTCTGAGACCCCCAGCTGCCACCGGAGGATTGCCAGCAGCTGGGGGTCCGTCGCCCTCCTCGGATGGTGCTGGGTCCGCCATCGTCCCCGCCCTGGGGCTGGTCGGTGCTCTGCCGAGGGGCTGGCCTGGAGTGATGGCCCCGGTGGGCTGTCCGGGACCACTGACACCTTGCCGGCGCTCTCCGGTCCCTCCGATGGTGCAGCTGCGGAACACAGGGGGAAGAAGAGTGGAGACAGCCATTAGCGTGGGCCCCGAGCTGTGGCCCTTGTCCCCCCCCACCTGTCTGCTGCTGGTTCCCCATCCCCGTCCCCGGGAGATGCTGCTACTGCTGATGGGTGTCCCCCCCCCTCCCCCCGGGGGACCCTAGGTTCCGCTCCCCCTATCCCCAGGGATGGGGCATGGCACTGTCGTGCTGGGGGTGGGCAGGGGCTGATGCACTTTTCTGAGGGACATGCCACTGCTGTCCTTGGGGCCATGGTCATCTGGGCATGTGGAGGGCCCTGGTCATGTCTGTTGCCCCCGCCCCTCAACCCTGGGGGTGTGCACCGGGGGAGTACATACCTGATGGTCCACTCCCACAGTCGGGGGACACCCGGTGGGCGGACACCCTGCTGGAGCTCCGGGATGGCAGGACTATCCGGAGCCCCCCATCGCTGGCGGAGGATCCCCCCTCCTCCTCCTCCTCCGGTGTCCCAGGGGTGGGCTCTTGGGGGGAGCCCTGGGGTGCAGGGCTTGCCTCCAGGGCAGACTCTGCCTCCAGGGCCTGCTGGAGCTTGTCGGCCGAGGTGTCTAGAGAGGCCGGAGGGGAGGAGGTGTGCCAGGGGCCCAGGATGGCTCTGAGCTCCCTGTAAAAGGGGCAAGTGACGGGGGTGGCCCCAGATCGGCTGGCCGCATCCTGGCCCCGGGTGTAACCCTGACGTAGCTCCTTAACCTTACTCCTGACGTGGTCAGGAGTGTGGGCAGGGTGACCCTGGGAGTCCAGGCCCTTGGCCAGCTGAGCAAATGCATCCACGTTCCGCCTCTTGCTCCCCATTACCTGGAGCACCTCCTCCTCGTTCCAGAGCCCCAGCAGGTCCTGGAGCTCGGCTTCCATCCAGGAGGGGCCCTGCTGCCTCTTCCCCAGCTGGCTGCCAGCCTGGGAGCCCTGGCTCCCCTTGGGGGGGATGCCCTGGGGGCGCTTGGGGGGCTGGCTGGCTGCCATCGCAGCGGGGGGGGTGTCTCTGGGCTGCTGTGAGATGTGCAGGCTGGCCACGTGGCTGTGCTGCTGCCTGCACGCTCTCTCAGCTTCCTGCACAGGAAGGCAGGGGGCGGGGACCTTTAAGGGGCCGCTGCACGCGGCGACCATCGAGCTCAGGGGCTGCCGAGAGAGTCTCTCAACCCTTCAGCTGATGGCTGCCATGGCGGACCCTGCTATTTCGATGTTGCGGGACGCGCATCGGCTACATGTGCCCTACTTCGACGTTCAACATCAAAGTAGGGCGCTATTCCCATCTCCTCATGGGGATAGCAACTTCGACGTCTCGCCGCTTTACGTCGATGTCAACTTCGAAATAGTGCCCGCCACGTGTAATCGTGGCGGGTGCTATTTCGAAGTTGGCGCGGCTACTTTGAAGTAGCCGGCACATATAGAAGCGGCTATTATGTGAGGCTCTTTACATTCATTTTTGGGGAAAAGATAGTTTCTAGCACTCATGACTGCATATCTTAAAATGTAATCTGAGTGTATGCATAAAGCACAGAAAACAGACAATAGAAATATATTGTTTTAGATCGTTCTTTTGCTTAAACCAATCCTATGTTGGGGAGATGTCAATACTGCACAAGCCAAACAGTAACTTCATGGAGTTAGGAAAGAAATCCAATCTGCTTATTTGTAGAATTGCCTATTGACCCTGATTCAGTGTTGCGTTGACTTTGAGGTTCAGGTGGTCACCTACCAACTACTAAATAGGACAGGCATAAGTGCAAGATATTCATCTTTCAAGAATACAGACAGTGAGATCAGCTCTGGTAAGGCTCAGCTTAAGGGACTTGCCTTAGCACCCAGTTGTTCACTCCCCTTTGAGTGCACGTGACAAAGTGTTTTTACTCACTAAATTGTCTTCCCAAGTAAATCTGTTAGTCTTTCAGGTGCCACAGAACTCTTCATTTTTTTCCCTGAAATTGTATGAAAGTCATGTCCTCCTTAAATGTGGAGGAAGATATTCACCACTTCCTGCCCCTTTTAGAAATTACATAACCTGGGTTATACGAAAAACATGGAATAAGTTTACTAACAATTAAAGGTATATTTTAAGTGGCCAAAGAGGTAGCAAACAGAACTAAGCAATTACAAAGAAAATATACAAACTAAGCTAGATTTGCTGAAGAAACTACAAATAAATAATTCCTCATCAACAATGTTGTTTTGAGTCAAATGCTTTGCAGACCAGAAGTGTACTCCAAGCCTGAGTTCAGCTGTCTTCTGCCCACTTCACTTAGTTTTTCTGCATATGTTTTCAAGAGTTTCTTTTGGTGGGGAGCCACAGCAGAAGTAAACAATGATGTCATTCATTATTTTCTTCTCTTGCCTTATATAGAATTTCCATAAGGCAGGTATTTGCTTGATTTCCCCATCTTTCAGTGGGAAAAGAACAAAAGGTCAAGCTGAAGGTTGGTATCAGGTGACCAGGCCACCGAACTGTAGCATCCCAATGTGTGAGTCAGTAGCAGTGTGGATTACCCACAGGAAGGGTAAGGCTCTCTACAGTCCATGGTCCTTGCTGATGGGTTATCAGCTTAGTCTGATTTTTTCCATTGTTGTACCTCAGGAGCTAGTAGTGGGAGTCATCCATAGTAGCACATATGAAATGTAGATACGCTGGTTAATGTTGACTTCAGATACAAAAGTAATAAATGCATAGAAATAGGATAATCCTATTCAGTAAATCATACCCTTTCTCATGTTACCTTACCTGAGCCATCTTGTATAAAGCTTATCAGTCATGTGATATTCAAATCATAAGCATATTTTAATAAAGAATACGGAATATCATATCACAAAAGTGGGGCATAAGACAAACAAGATACTTGCTCAAGGTTAGATTATGACAATTAGACCAAAAAGATTCTCCATTCGAGGTAGACCTTTCTCTCTCTTTTTTTACTCCATGTACAATATCTAGAAACCACATTGAGTGGGACTTTAAAAGTACTGGTTGACAAATGCAATTAGATTAGAGTAGGACAAGAAAACATTTCATAGAATCATAGGGCTGGAAGGGTTCTCAGGAGGTCATCTAGTCCAGTCTCCTGCTTCAAGCAAGATCAACCCCAACTAAGTCATCCCAGCCAGGACCTCATCAAGCCAGGATTTAAAAATCTCTAGGGATGGAGAATCTACCACCTTGCTAGGCAGCGCATTCCAGTGCTTCACCACCCTCTAAGTGAAGTAGTTTTTCCTAATATTCAACCTACACCTCTCCCTCTGTAACTTCAGGCCATTGCTCCTTGTTCTGCTATCTGAAACCACTGAGAACAGTTTCTCACCATCCTTTTTAGAGCTCCCCTTCGGGAAGATGAAGGCTGCTATTAAATCACCCCTCAGTCTTCTGTTCCGTAAACTAAATAAGCCCAAATCCCTCAGCCTCTCCTCATAGATCATGTGCCCCAGCCTCTTAATTATTTTTGCTGCCCTCCACTGAATGTGCTCAAGCACATCCACATCCTTTCTATACTGGGGGGCCCAAAACTGGACACAATACTCCAGATGTGACCTCACCAGTGTTGAATAGAGGGGAAACCACTTGTCCAGATCTGCTTGCAGTGCTCCTCCAAATGCACCCTAATATGCCATTAGCCTTCTTGGCTATAAAGGCACCCTATTTACTCATACCCAGCCTTTCATCCACCATAACCCCTAGGTCCTTTTCTGCTGTACTGCTGCTTAGCCAGTCAGTCCCCTGCCTTTAACAATGCTCACGATTCTTCCGTTCCAAGTGCAGGACTCTACACTTCTCCTTGTTGAACCTCATATTTCTTTTGGCCCAATCCTCCAATTTATTCTGGTTGCCCTGGATCCTATCTCTACCCTCCAACACATGTACCTTTCATCCTAGCTTTGTGTCATCTGCAAACTTGCTAAGGGTGCAATCCAGTCCCTCATCCAGGTCATTAATAAAGACGTTGAACAACACCGGCCCCAGAACCGAGCCTTGTGGCACTCCCCTTGAAACTGACCGCCATCCAGATATTAAGCCATTGACCACTACCCGTTGGGCCTGACTGTCAAGCCAGCTTTCTATCCGTCTTATATGCCATGTATCCAATCCATACTTCCTTAACTTATGGGCAAGAAAGTTGTGAGAGAATGTTTCAAAAGCTTTGCTGAAGACGAGATATATCACAAGCACTGACTTTCCCATGTCCACAGAGCCTGTTACCCTGTCATAGAAACTAATCAGATTGGTGAGGCAGGACTTGCCCTTAAAGAATCCATGTTAGCTACTTTTGATCACCTTCCCCTCCTCCAAGTGCTCCAAAATGGATTCCTTGAGGATCCCCTCCATTTTCCCAGGGATTGAGGTAAAACTGACCACTTTATAGTTCCCTGGATTGTTCTCCTTTCCTTTTTTTAAAGATAGGCACTATATTTGCCTTTTTCTAGTCATCCGGGATTTCTCCCAATCTCCAAGAGTCTTCAAAGATAATGGCCAAAAGCTCGACAGTGACATCTGCCAATTCCCTTGGTACCCTTTGGAGCATTAAATCCAAACCCATGGATTTGTATACATCTAGTTTTTCTAGATAGCTCATAACTTGTTCCATCCCCACAGATGGCTGCCTTCCACCTTCCCATATTGGATTGTCTGGCACCATAGTGTCGGAGCTGTCTTTGTCCGCAAAGATGGAGGTAGAAAAAAGCATTGAGTACTTCAGCTTTCCTTACGTCATCTGTCACTAGGTTACATCTCTCATGCAGTGATGGCCCCACACCTCCTCTGAGAACCCATTTATTGTTAACATGCCTGTATAAACCCTTCTTGTTACTCTTCACATCCCTTGCAAGCTGCAGTTCCGATTGTGCTTTCGCTTTCCTGATTACTCCATGGCATTCTCCAGCCATATGTTTATACTCCTCCTTAGTCAACTGTCCACATTTCCATTTCTTGTATGCGTTCTTTTTGAGTTTAAGCTGACTAAGTATTTCCCTGTTAAGCCAAGCTGGTAGCCTACCATGTGTGCATCTCTTACTATGCAGTGGATTGTTTGTTCCTGTGCTTTCAGTAAGACTTCTTCAAAATACTGACAGTTCTCTTGAACTCTTTTCCCCTTCATCTTCTTTTCCCAAAGGATCCTGCTCATCAGTTCTCTCAGGGAGTCAAAGTCTGCTCTTTTGAAATCAAGGGTCTGTTATGTTACTGCTCGCACTTTTTGCTTTTGTGATGATCCTGAAATCTACCAACTCATGGTCTCTGCAGCCCAGGTTTTCACCCACTTCTATTTCTCCTACTAGTTCTCCCCAGTTTGTGAGCAGCAGGTCAAGTTGTGCATGGCCTATATCGATTCCTTTTTTGGAGAAGCAAAAAGACCCGACATAAAAAATACCTAAAACTTTAGCAGTTTAATAGCTAGGCTCCAAGTCTGTTCCTGCCTTGATGAATACTCTACATTGGCATCCCCCAAGCTCACTACAAGCCTCCAAGAGCAGGCAGATGCTAATACCATGTTAAATAGGCTCTTGTCATTTAGTGAGTGATTTTCAACCAAGTGTCCTTAAAAGTCTCCCAGCCCCCAGTACAATCAATTCAAAATAGAAGCTCAAAAAATGGAAAGTATAAATGGATTCAAGTATGAGTGAAATCCACAATTACTATAAAGGAAACAATAAAGGGAATAAAAAATAGAAGGCACTTCAAATCTTATTTCCTCCCAAAAGAGAGTGTAATCAAGGTATAATGAGCATTGAAATTAATAAATTAAAAATAAATGTCCATAAGAGAGAGGAAAAAATGTGTTAATCAGTGGGTAATTATATTTTCAGCATTGTAAATTAATTCCCAAAATGAATCCTTTTCCAGCTTATTCACTCTATTTTTTGTTTTCTTCCAAATTTTTAATCTAATGATTTCCATTTCTGAATTCAATATGTAATAATTTTTAAAACCCTGTGTATTTATTGAAAGATGAAAAAGGAGGTGTCAAGTTCGTGTTGATGATATTTTGTCTTCTTCAATCTCTGAAGAAAAGAGCAGAAATGCCCTTTTGTAATGAAGCTGTCTTGTTTTTAGTGTGTATATTTATAGTTTTGGCTTGAGCTTTGTGGCATTAGTCATCTTTTCACTAATGGAAGAAATCCTCAGTTGTCTTCCTAAATGCCACCTAAACTGTATTGTGTAGCAAAACTAATCTCCTCCAACTGCTCTGTTCCTCTCTAAATTCAAAATATGGTGAGGATTGGAACGGCTTGGAAAGTTGTTTTTTGTCTTGGCTCCATATCCAGTCTTGTCATATGCTGCTTCATGTTGCTTATGCCTGCAGTTCCCATTCCACTGAGGCAAATGACAATGTTGCAACTGATTTGGGGAGTGGGATTGGGCCTCGGGGCCTGATCTGTTAAAGACATAAGTGACTGTGTGTATGAGTAAGACTAATTGAATTTCACCTGCACAATGTTCATGTTGATTAAGTCTTTGCAGACTAGAATCGTAGCTCATGAGACACGTTAGTGTGGGGAACTATCAATATCTTGGCACTATTTCTCTATTATAGAGTGCTGCGTGCCCTTGCTGTTTTGTGTCAATAATTGATAGTAAGGAGTTGTCTTGGTAAATGTTTCAGCCTCTTGTAACATTGGGATCCCTACTTGCTATGACTAGGACTAAAGAGAGAAGTCCTTTTTGAGTTTCTACTGTACTGTCTCCCTAAAAAGCAGTGCGTGGAGCTTGCCTGTGGGCAGATGTTAGATTTCCTGTGGGGGAAGAAAAAACAGCTAATGATCACGAGGATGTTCTGTTTCGGCCCTTACCTAGTGCTAGATTGATTTTATGCGCCTCAAAGGGCATTTATATTTCTAGATATAAGCCTTTTATGGCTCAAAAAACATTCCCTCATCAGTCCAAATTCACAGGACATTTTAACCCTTGCTTGCTTCACAATTCCTCCGTTTCTCCAGATGACTAGGAATAAAATCTAACTTAAGAGAAAAGTCTGTTCTCTCCCCTTTACTCTCTATCCCATTCTTACTGTTGGTAAAATCAGTTTCATGAAGCAGTGTTTGCACCCAATAGTCATCTAATGAATGAAGTACAGCACTACTGAATGGTGAAACAGCTGGGGATTTGTAACCGATAATGAAATATCACAGGCAAAGGATCTTTTCAGTGAGGCAGACTGACAGCAGTGGCTTTGAAAAAGTCAATTTGGATCTTGTGCATGGTTCATCTGGGTTTATAGGAGAGAAGGGAAGGCAAACAAGTTTTATTGGACCTCTCTCATCTATCTAATTGGTATTCAAAGAGCCATCCGTGCAGCTTATGCATACTGCAGTTGCTTTTGGAGAAAGGAATCCTTGTTTCAGCTTTATAGATTGCAGAGTGTGGAGGGGTTAAATATAGTAGATAAAGGCAGGTCCAGATTAATACATACACAAACTCAGTACGTGCCTAGAGTTCAGATATTGGTGTGTGCCTGAGGGGGTGGGCACAGATATTTGTTGTTGTAGAGGGGCTTTTTTTTGGTCCTTACTTATGAAGATTTTCATTAAAATCAAAAGATGTTGACTTGCGTGAATCAGAGGAGTGAAAGAGACTTCAGGAGGTCATTGAGTCCAATCCCTTCTGAAAGCAGGACCCACTCCAACTAAATCATCCCAGACAGGGTTTTGTTGGGACTTAAAGTCCTCTAGGGAAGGCAATTCTACCACCTCCCTAGGTAACCCATTCCAGAGCTTCACTACTTTCCTACTGAAATATTTTTTTCAATAACCAACCCGTGACCTCCCATACCCCACACACCTTGAGACCATTGCTCCTCATTCTGTCATTTTTCACCACTAAGAAAAGCATCTCTCTGTCCCCTTTGGAACTCCCGTTCAGGTAGTTAAAGGCTGCTATGAAATCACCCTGACTCTTCTCTTCTGTAGACTAAATAAGCCCAAATCCCTTGGCCTCTCCACATAATTCATAACCTTCAGCCCCCTAATCACTTGTCACCTGCTGCTGGACTCTCTTCAGGGCATCCACATCCTTTCTGTAATGGGGGACCCACAATTGGATGCAATACTCCACATGCGATCTCACGAGTGCCAAATAAAGGGCACTGTCCTAGATTTGCTGGCAATATTCCTACTAATGCGCTCCACTATGCCGTTAGCCTTCTTGACTACAAGGTCACATTGTTGGCTCATATCCAACTTCTCATCCATCGTGATCTCGATATCCTCTTCTGCAATGAGTTGCATTGTGACCTGGTTGCAAGAGCACTCAAGTAAGTGAACCTTCAGTTGGCAAGTAGAGCCGCACTAGTGAAAGAGTGGACAGAGATAATCCTTGTCCCTGAGACTTATTTTGCCATTTCCAGGGACCAAAGAGAATGAAGGCCACTAGGTAAAGAAATTGTTTCCCCGTCCAACAAGGTGGTGGGGTTCTGGTTAAAAAGGGGAATTAGGAAAGTTACTACTTAACTGAAAAGCCGTGTAAAAGGAAACCCATATTTTGAAACCAGCGTTCCTTCCATCTACTGAATTATAAATAAAGCCAGAAGGTAGAAAATGACCCATCTAGCTGCAAAGTCACTTTTACCCTTTGAAATGAAAAATATATTTCTACATTTCTTGTACACTTCTCTCTGTGTAAGCATATGTGCTAAGCCTTAGTGAAAATCTACATTTTAAAATATTTCCAAAAGAAATGCAGAGTAAAATCTTCTTTTAGGGGTTGGAATTCCGGCTTTCTAGAGCTAAGCCAAGAACAAAAGTGATGGGACCCATTTTTCTGCTAAGACCTGCTAGTGATACATGTACGTAATTTACCCCATGTGTTTCTCAGTTCTGTTTGAATTGAGGACTAAACCAGATTGCAAAAGATGTCCGGCTGTAGCCTAGCAAATCATGTAACATGCTGGTGGTGTGTGCAGAGTAGCAACAAAGGAAAACTGGGACAAAAAACTTTATAATTTCTCTATAATTGACCTGCTGTTAGTTTGCAATACTGCAAATCAAGTTGCTGCTCACAAAGAAGGAGTGTTCATACAATCCCTACAGAAAGACAAATGATGAACTGCCTGACTCAAAGCCGAATCACCACAGTCCCATTATTTCCAGGTGAAAATCTATTTTATATTCTACAAGTAGGTATGTTTTCCTTGTTCTCCCAATTTCCAGAGGATTCAGATACGGGATTCAAATGTGTGTATATCTTTAATTTTTAGCTATTTTTCACTCTTTGTTTTCTATATTTTAATGACAGCTTAAAAGTGTACAGTCAACTACTAAATGCTCCTATTTTCAGCTATGTTGTTTGAAAGGATTACAAATTTGAGGAAGTATAATGAAAGATATCTTCCCAGTTCCTGAAATCTAAATTGACTATTCTCAGGGGAAGTCATGGGTCCCAGGCAACTTAAGGTATGTCTATGCTACAGGGGGAAGATCAAATTAAGGTACTCATTTCCAGCTACTTCAATTATGTAGCCGGAGCTGACATACCATATTTTAGGCTTATGTGCCATCTCCACTAAGGTAGGTTAATGGGAGCCTGCACTCCTGTCAACTTCCCTTATTCCTAATGGTAGGGTAGAAGCACCGCAGTTAATGAGGGTGCCCTATAAGTTTGACTTAGCACATACCCAGTAGGCACACGAAATCTAACTCTGAAAGATGGATGATGGCAGGGCTTGTCTTCCTTGTAGTGAAAAATATACCCTCAGAGTTACCCTTTACTGTGTCCCAATATTCATCTTTTAAATAATAAAGTGGCCTAGAGTCCAATGATTATTCAAGCTTTCATAGGCTGTGTCTACACTATGAGATAAATTTGAATTTCAAGGCTTTAGCTCGATATTAAAACATGACTGTCTTCACACGTAATACTGTTAATTTATTGAGCCATTAATACCAATTACAAAATATCAATATTACAGGCCAGGTATAGGGTCTATTTTGAATTTAAAATCTCTAATCAAGGCAAGTGTGCAAGCACACCATGTCCTTAATTTGAATTTGTTAGCCTCCAGCAGTGTCCAGTATGTATCCCACAAAGCTATATGGTGACCCTCCAAGCAGGGCCACTTAGTTGTGCACTGCTGTCAGGTGTGCAGGAAGAAAGTCAAAGTAAGCCTGCGAAGTTTTGATTGAATCTGAATTAAAATTTGAATTGGAATTCAGCAGCCCAGCCCTGCAAATAAAAAGGGTGTCCATTGTGGAAAAAATCCCTTTGCCTACCATGTTGCACTGCATCGGTAGCCATCGTACCACATCAGTAGCAATTATCGGTAGCTATGTACTGCAGTCATGAGCATTCAAGTTGGTGATCCAACTAGCACTTCTCTGGCTTGCACCCATCAGGAGATTCTTCATTTCACTGCCATTTGGGAGGACCACAGAATCACAGGGCTGGAAGGGACCTCAGAAGGTCATCTAGTCCAGCACCCTGCTTCAAGCAGGATCAACCCCCGCTAAGTCATTCCAGCCAGGACCTTGTCCAGCTGGGACTTAAAAACCTCAAGGGATGGAGAATCCACCACCTCTCTAGGCAATGCATTCCAATGCTTCGCCACCTGCCTGGTGAAGTAGTTTTCCCTAATATCTAACCTACACCTCTCCCTCTTCAACTTCAGACCATTACTCCTTGTTCTGCCATCTGACACCAGTGAGAACAGTTTCTCACCCTCCTCTTTAGAGCTCCCCTTCAGGAAGTTGAAGGCTGCTATTAAATCACCCCTCAGTGTTCTCTTCTGTAAACTAAACAAGCCCAAATCCCTCAGCCTATTCTCATAGGTCTTGTGCTCCAGACCCTTAATCACTTTTGTTGCCCTTCGCTGAACCTGCTCCAGCAAATCCACATCCTTTTTATACTGGGGGGCCCAAAACTGGACACAACATTCCAGATGTGGGCTCACCAGTGCCGAATAAAGAAGAATAACTACTTCTCTAGATCTGCTCAAAATGCTCCTCCTAATGAACCCTAGTATGACATTAGCCTTCTTGGCTACAAGGGCACACTGTTTACTCATATCCAGCCTTTCATCCACCATAACCCCTAGGTCCCTTTACATTGTACTGCTGCTGAGCCAGTCGGTCCCCAGCCTGTAACAATGCTTGGGATTCTTCCGCCCCAGGTGCAGGACTCTACACTTCTCCTTATTGAACCTCATCAGATTTCTTTTGGCCCAGTCCTCCAATTTATCCAGGTCCATCTGGATTCTCAATCTACTCTCCAACGACTCGTTGGAGGGTAGAGAGAGAATCCCTCTGGATTCTCTCTCTACCCCTCCCCCTAGTTTTGTGTCATCTGCAAACTTGCTGAGGGTGCAATCCAGTCCCTCATTCAGGTCATTAATAAAGATGTTGAATAACACCGGCCCCAGAACCGAGCCTTGCGGCACTCCACTTGAAACCAACCGCCAGCCAGATATTGAGCCATTGACCACTACCCATTGGGACCAACCATCAAGTCAGCTTTCTATCCATCTTATAGTCCAAGGATCCAATCCATATTTCGTTAAGTTATGGACAAGAATGTTGTGGGAGACCGTACCAAAAGCTCTGCTGAAGTCAAGGTATATCACATCCACTGACTTCCCCATGTCCACAGAGCTTGTTACCTTGTCATAGAAGCTAATCAGATTGCTCAGCCAGGACTTGCCCCTGGTGAATCCATGTTGGCTATTTTTGATCACTTTCCCCTCTTCCAAGTGCTCCAAAATGGATTCCTTGAGGAGTCCCTCCATTATTTTCCCAGGGATTGAGGTAAGTCTGATGGGTCTATAGTTCCCTGGATTGTCCTTCTTTCCTTTTTTAAAGATGGACACTACGTTTGCCTTCTTCCAGTCATCCCGCAGCTCCCCTGATCTCCAAGAGTCTTCAAGGATAATGGCCAAAGGTTCAGCAATGACCTCTGCCAATTCCCTCAATACCCTGGGGTGCATTAAATCCAGACCCAAGGACTTGTGCACATCTAGTTTTTCTAGATAGCTCATAACTTGTTCCTTTCCCACAGATGGCTGCCCTCCACCTTCCCATACTTCATTGTCTAGGAATGGGTGGGAAAGAGACTTCAGGTGGCCAAGAGAAACGTGGCCATCTATGATCAGATGGTGCACAAGATGGCAGCCTGAGGTTACTCCCAGGGTACTATGCAGTATCAGGTGAAGGTTAAAGAATGCCATTAGACCTATCAAAAAGCCCAGGAAACCAACCAGCAGTCAGGGGTGGCTCCATGGATCTGCTGCTGCTTTCAACAACTGCATATACTTTCGGGGAGCAACCTAATGGTAGAGCTCGGACTGAATTATGACATTTGTGGGGGCCCTGGTATGGATTTTGGGGTGAGCCCAGAGTAGCAGAGTGGTCCAGAGAAAGAAGGTAATGGAGAGAAGGAAAAGATCAATGAGCAGGGGGCAGAGGAAGTTGGAGATGGAGCACTTCTTTTCGGAGAACTCCTCAAAGGCCTCATCCAGGCACTCATGTATTTTTTCCATGTGGTTCTTGTGCAGGCCTGACTTGTTGTGGCTTTCACGGTAGCACACCTTGCCGTGCCAGGCAACCAGGTAGTGAGCTGGTGTCATGGCACCACGCAGCATGTTAGCAAATTTTCTAGGCTTTTGCTCACACAGCAGGAGAAGCTGCTCTTCCTCTATATCTGTTAGTTTTAAGAGGATGATGTCTTCTTTGGCAACCTGTTTTTTTTTAACATGCTTCCTCCCCCTTTACATTGGCCTACAGCATTGGGCAGGCACTCCATTCCCCATCCCACAACGTGGTTTGCAGGCTCTGCAGGGGTTCCCCACCATGTCCCTTTCCAACCAGCATTTCCTTTCATTTTTCAAGACTCCCGCACACCATACTGCTGCCAAGGTCTGCTGTGCTTTTCCTATGCCAGGTCCTCTTCCCCCAGCATTTCTTTGCATTTTCCTGGGTCTCCACAGTGCCCTGCAGCTGCTGGGCTCTGATGGGCATTTCTCTTCCCAATCCCCACTTCATCCAACATTTCTTTTGATTTTCCAGGACTCCTCAGTGCCATGTGTCTCATGGGCATTTCCCCTCCCATGTCCCTTTCCAAGCACCATTTGTTTTCAGTTTTCAGGAATCCCCCATGCCACAAAGGGGATTCCTTTGTTGTGCTTTTTCCCTCCCATGCCCCATTACATCCAACCTTTCTTTGGGTACTTTTTTTCTTTACATTATTTTTATTGTTTATTGAACCCCACTCTACACACAGCTATCTATTTTTCACTGCCACAGGACACCCAGCCAGGATGCTTGGTGGCTGCCCCTGCTTTGCAGACCTTCCCTTTCCCCATAAAAGAGGACAATTGCTTATAACATACCATGTCCACAAAGCACGATTCTGGATAAGTGATGGCGAGTGAGGTATTGTGAAATGCACACTTACTGTCCCATCCTTAATAACCCATGTCTCCTTCAAAAGTGCACTTTCAGTGACAGTACATGGAAAGACCCATCCATTGCACTTCAAAGCACATTATGTCAATTGTGTCTTAATTATGACCTTCATTTTCCAGACCCAGTGCCTGGTGTTGCAGAAAAAGAACAGGAAATGCAGGAAAGCAAAGCAAGATATGATCATGCTGCACATGGAAAACACTGAGGCAGAGCACAAGGACAAGCACCTGACAAAAGACACTGTTGAATGGCATCACAGTACAGCTGAGTGACGTTAGTCAACTAAACTTTAACAAGAGAATGCTCCACCTCCAGCAGCAGCAATTGTCAAAGATGAATTGGGCTGTGCAAAGCAAACTGAGGTTGCAGCAAAGCTCGTAACGGCTGTTACTGAGCAGACGGAGATCCTGTACTCCCTGCTGCAGCTGCAGAGGAACTCCCAACCCAGCAGGGTGTCAGCTGACACCCGATGGGCTGGAGTCCCCTGAGGAGAGGCTGCCCACTCCCCATTGTCGCTGTCCCTGCATGCGGTGAAGGAGGGCAAGGCCACCTTTCTCTTCCAGCCCCAAGGATCAGTGCAAAAAGGCTATTCAAGCACCCTTGAGAAGGCTTCTTTTCCCACCACTTAAACCTCTGCTACCCCCAAAATAAAGGCATTCCTTTGAGCTCGGTGTGATTTCTTGTCCTGCAGGAGTTGGGGGCAGGGAACACAAATCAAAATGGGTTGGTGGGGGGATGGTGAGTGCCGCTGAAGGTGTAGGTGACCAATGATTCTCCCTGGTCCACAGCTGAGGGAACAGTGGGGGTCAGGGGCGGGTGAATGCCAATGAAGGCAGAGCTGCCCAGTAATAGTCCTGGTCCTCAGCAGACATATGGCTGAGGGAACCAGGCAGGTGGTGTTGGGGGTGGGGGCGCTGAAGGCACAGCTGCCTGTCATATGCATTCTATGTACTGCAAAGTAGCCTCCTCCCACCAAATAACAGCATTCACTCATTCATCACAGCATGGTTGATTTATCGGCATTATGGCTGAGAAATACATAGGGACCATGTGGGTTACATTTCAGTCATAAAGCTGTTTCTTAAACCATCCCTTATAGCTGCAGCCTCAGTGTGGCTACTGGTGGAAGGCTAGGTAGACACCTGCAAGTAAGCCCTGTCGATTGCCTCTGCTTCATAATTTATAGTTTGTCTTGGATACTATATTTGATGCTGAATGATACTTTTATGGCAGAGATCACCAAAAAGCACTGTTGTGTGTAACCTTACAAATTTTTTTTTCTCATCATGGAAGAAAGTTTTAGTCTTGGAAGATATGCTGTTGTGGTATTTTTCTAATACAGTTTCTTTGAGGTCACTGTTGCAGGTAGTAAGAGTTTTGTTATCTGCTTTAATCTCTAACTAGAATCAAGCCTTGATTTGTTCTGTGGGAACTGGACTTTGTGGCATAGGTGGAGATCCCTGAAAAGAAAGGCCTGCTTGCTTGATGTTTGTGACTGTAGGCCCAATGACCGAGGGTGCGGGGAGAAGGAGAAGATGGAAGAGCCAAGAATTCAATTGTCCCCAGGCCTGGAATTTCAAAGGGGCTTCGAGTGTTGGTCGTGGTGGCTACTACTTTGGCAGTGGCTGTGGCCAGATTTTCAGGCCCCTTTGAAGTGCTGTGGGGGGCCCAGCACCTTGGTCTGTGCAGTGCTGAGAGTTGACTGCCCTTGGCCCCTCCCCTTCTGCTCTGGGCTCTGCCTCTTCCAGGGTGCAGAGCTGGGCTCCCTCCAACCTAGCCCCATGGTGGCTGGATGACCAGCTGTGCTACAGGTCTGGTGCATGCATATAGATAAGTTATATTAAGAATGTGGTGGACTCTGTGACGATTGACTTCTCTTTTATCAGGAGCCTATCTGCTACTTCTTTGTAGAGGGGCAAGGGTATTATGAATCATTTCAGTCAATGATGGAAATACGATGATATCAGACTGAAATCACTTTGGCTCCAAACTGTCCTATCAGCCTCTAGAGAGAAGGTGGGTGAGGTAATATCTTTCATTGGATCAACTTCTGCTCATTAGAGAGAGCATCAGTAAGAGTCCAATAAGACATATTACCTCACCCACTTTGTCTCACTAATATCTTGAGGGTGACATAGTTAAAACAACACTGAAAACATCTTTGCGAAAAGGTGTAGGGGGTGGTATTTTGGGAATATGGGGTTGGAGTGGGTAATCATGCTGACTAATAGGCTTTACATTCACGGTGCTTTCTAGACTTAGCTTTATTTAAAGGTGTTCAGTGTCATTGATGACCCAAAGCCTCTTCATGTCTGAATTCAAACGTGATGTTCAAGTATCTTACTTTAAAATAATGATATAGAAGTCAGAATGTCCAATTTAAATGGTCTTATTTCATCAAAGCTCCCTGTTGGCCAGTGGAAAAGTAGTATAATCACATAAGTATTTTTAAGCAAGATATTCATATGACTAATTGCCTAATCTGTAAAAAAAAAAAAAAAAAAAAAAAAAAAAAAAAAGTGGGGGGGGCAGTTAATTTGTAATGGGTTGATAAAAGCCTTTCAGACTTGATCCATATTTCCATTTTGCAAGCAAGTTTAAAAAGAAAATTTGTTTAATTCCGGAGTCACTAGTATGTCTCAATGGTAAAAATGGAAAAAATAGTTGCAGTGTAAGTTGGATGTTGTCCCCCTTTTGCAGCTTTACGCATTCTGAAACTATTTCTTTGTCTGAAATTCCTTAGTCAGAAAAGTCATGCAAGTTATTTATTGTTTCTGCTACAGTAGCACAGGGATCTATCTGCGCCAGGCACAGTGAAAATACTATAGAAGACATGAGTGCTGGTAAGGTCTCTCACAACTCAGGAAGATAAACAACATAACTATCAATGAGAGGGACAGAATACAAATATATATGCAATTATTATAGAATGTGTGGTTATTAAAACATTCCTGAGTTACATCCAACTGTTCCTCGCTCTGTCTTTTCTTAAGGGTGTCACAAAAGAAAGTCTTGAGATGGGATATGAAGGTGGAGAGAACCATGGAGATGGGGTCAGAGAAGCTTTACATATGTGGGGGGGGGCTATGTTGTAGGAAATGTTGAGACCTCAGTGGGAGAGGTGGCAGGCAAGGCTATTGTTATAAGCACAATAGGAATCAGGAATCAATTTTCATGGGGAAAATCGAAAGAAAATATTGCATTTTGGATTTGGTTCAGCCCAAATGAAAATATATTGAGTTTTGGACTGATCCAAAACTGTTTGATCAGTTCAAGAACACTTTAAATGACACTGTGCAATCAGTGTGGTGCCTTCAGGGAGTGAGAGGTCAGCCCCCACATTTTTTCTTATGGGTGGATTCTGAGAAGGACGTCTCCCATAATGTAATTGTGCTCGTCCTCTGACTGACCTGTGTGGTGCATCATGCGAGTATTATGATTCTTGGGAGCATTATGGGAAATTGGTGGCATCAGGCTCCTGAAAGGCAACTCCCATGAAGCTATGGATCACTAAGGCTGTGTCTAAACATGCCCGTCCTTTTTGGAAGGGGCATGTTAATGAGGCACTTTGGGACAAGTTAATGAGGCACTGATATGCATATTCAGTGCCTTATTAGCAAAATAGTGGCCAGTCATGCTTCAAAAGAGCTGTTTTCGCAACACAGTCTGTCTGTATAGATGCACGTGCTTCAAAGTAAACCCCACACTTTGAAATTTCCTTGTGCCCAGTTGGGTTTGGAAACAAAGGAATTTTGAAGTGTGGGTTTATTTTGAAGTATCCACGTCTATACAGCCAATCTGCATTTGGAAAGCAGCACTTTCAAAGTGTGACTGGCTGACAAAATATGCATGTCAGTGCCTCATTAACCTGTTTTGAAGTGCCTCATTAACACGCCCCTGCCAAAAAGGAGGGTTATGTGTAGACACAGCCCCAGAGGGAAATGCCAATTAGTACAGTGCTGACTCAAAGCTAAGCATTTTTTAAGTCTGCTCATTGGACTGAATTGTACCACTTTGACTTTTCTAAATGAACTACTTTGGAAATTTTGGTTATGTGGAAACTGCTGAGATTTCTTTGAAGTTTTGTGGGAAAAAAAATCAAATTTTAGAATGTTGGAATTTCTTGTTTGACTGAAATTTGAACTTAGCCGAACTCTACTTCTCACACTGCTCCATGTTTTATCCAGAGTTTTATCACCTGGTGATTACATGTGAGTGCCTGTGGTATGAAATATCATCCTAAGCTACAAGACCTCAAGGATCTGTTACTGTATATACCTGTAGTATCTTTCTCTTATTGTGCTGCCACTATGGCAGTCAGCAGTGCTTTGGTTCACAGATGGAGCTGCTAGCAATTTATTCCCCATGAAGGTCCTCTAAAGGCCAACTATACAGGGAACTTTAGACCTGTTGGCCTTACTTCAGTCCTTGAAAAATCATGCAGGGGATCCTCAAGGAATGCATTTTGAAGCACTTGGAAGAGGGGAAATTGATCAAGAGTAGTCATGATGGATTCACAAAGGGCAAGTCCTGCTTGACCAATCTGATTAGCTTCTGTGATGAGGTAACTGGCTCTGTAAACATGGGGAAGTTAATAGATGTGATATACCTTGACTTCAGCTAAGGTTTTGATTTGGTCTCCCACCACATTCTTACCTGTAAGTTGAGGAAGTATGGACTGGATATGTGGACCAGAGGATGGGTGGAAAGCTGGCTGGACATTCGGCATTGAGAAGTACGTTTAAAAATAGGACCATATGCTTTTGAGTAGTACAGTGGCAGAGAGGCACAATTGACTTGCTACTCCACCATGTTAGCTGCTGGCAGAAGAATCCTGCAGGAATTTCCAGCTAAATTGCTGGAACAGGTGTGACTCAGCAGATTTTAGGAATGTGTAAGAGAGATGGGCATAATGACAAAGGGAGGGAGGTCTGGAAGGACAGGTAGCAAAGGAAGCATCCCCCTGGACCACAAAGCCTGGGGAGAAGACTTTAGCTGGCAGGTTTAGGCAGCATTCTTTTAGAACTATACCAGGAGGAGTAATGTTTTGACTCTTCAGTAAGGCTACATCTACACAAGAAGCCTCTGTCGACAGAAGTAACTGTCTGAAAGGATTTCCTGGCAAAACTTCTGTTGACAGATGGCATCTCCACATAAAAGCAGATTGAAAGAGCAATCCGGTCTGTCAAAAGAGAGCAGCTAGACTCCCCTGCCCTCTCTCAACAGAACGGCTGTCTGGAAGCTCTGCAAATGGCTGCTCAGTGAACTGGAAGCCCCGTGTCAGCAAAAGGGCCCTGGAGCATCTCCACAGCTATTTTGTTGACAGAGCACTGTTGAGAGAGGCATCATACCTGAAGTGGGGAAGTATAACACTGCCGGCGGATGTGCTGGGTTTTGTCCACAAATGGTTAACAAAGCGCATTGAGTGTAGATGCTCAGCAGTTTTTCCTCACAAAAGCCCAGTTTTGCCAGGAAAAGCCTTTCACGTAGACGTAGCCAAAGTGTGTAGTCTTTGTTCCAGCAATATTCATACAGCATGTCTGAATCAAGTCAACTAAGATCTTAATAGTGTGTTCCTTTTTTTAAAAAAAAAAATGCAAAAACCTTCTGATAGTATTTTAATACATTTTCTTTGTGTGGGTATGTGAAAATTTTAATGTTAGAGAAGGAATGCTGCCTATTTTCACCCCAACAATAAAATCCTCTGAGGAACTCATAATGCATAGGCAGTAATCTTCCCTCCATTACCCTGTAAATAAGTATTAATGTTGTCCTGAAGGAATCTTTAAGGATAGTTTGTAATTATCATTAAATAATAAAATATGTCATGTTGTACATGTCTGCTGGAGCGTTCAATGAAATTTTCCCATATACTTATTGTCTGATTCTTCCTGTATTTTATTACTGGTAATATAGAGAAAGCCGTGCAAGTCTATATACTATCAAAACAGAAAAGCAGTAAAAAAAACCAAACAAAAAAACCCCCATTACTAGTAATAAAACAAAAAAGCAGTCAAGTAGCACTGTAAAGACTAACAAAATAGTTTATTAGGCAAGCTTTTGTGGGACAGACCCACTTCTTCAGACCATAGCCATATGGTCTATGTTCTATTCTGGGTCTGTTCTGGTATGGCTATGGTCTGAAGAAGTGGGTATGTCCCACGAAAGCTCATCATCTAATAAATTATTTTGTTGGTCTTTAAAGTGCTACTTGACTGCTTTTTTTGTTTTATTACTAGTAATGTTAGTTTGTTTTTTTTTAATACAGATGTACTATGTTGTGCTCTGTTATCCATTTATTCTGATCCGTGGAGATAACCTTTCAACATAATTAAAGCTACTGTAAATCAACATTATTAACCTACTCAGATTTGCTTGGAATATTCACTTTTTGATGAAGCACCACAGTACTTATCTTCTGGAAGGTAGTTTTAATACTTTCTCATGATGGCTAAAATGCTTATTGAACTGATAATTAGTTTGAGTGGGTGAATATGTCTGTTTGCCTCTGTGTTACCTAATTTAAAATGTAAACAAAATATTTTTGAATACAATTTGCCTATGAGTACCAATCCCAACTAGGCCTCTTAACTCATCTACCAAACACACTTCCAGGTAATACACATTTGTGCAACATGGACAATTATCCCTTGAGAACTGGACTGAGATCACTATAATACTATTCTGCATTTGAACCTCAGTGATGGAAATATAAAGGTAATCGATTACCAGTCTTTTGACCACACAGTTTTTTTTTTTCTCATTCTGTTAAGTATTTCACAATACCATTGCACTACTAGTAATGGATTGGTTCTGAAAGAAGCAAGTGCAGGAAACTCACTCAGGCCCTGATTTGGGAAAGCATCTCTTCAGGAGCACTCTTAGACACATGCGTAAATAAATCCCATGGAAGCATACGCTCAGAATTAAGCTTTAATATTTAACAGTCATTGTGTTCTGGAAGATTTCACACAAAGAGGGAATATATGGGTGGATCTGAAGACAGAAAAATTGATCGTTCCATCATTTTAGTTCAGCTGAATTCTGAATCTGAATTCTAAACAAAGATATCTGTTCACATGGCTTTTTGAAGTTTGGGTGTCTGCTTCCTAGATGGTGGTGTAGTGGAAAGGAGTTTTAAAGGTCACTGTCTGGTAGCACTTCTGTTGACAACAATTTAATGCTGCTGAGATATAATTTATTGTTAGTGGTATGCTAGGGTACCAAGAACCTTGGGTAGGTATCTTTGTATCTAATACTTGCATCTAAAAATAAATGTATTCTTTCCTGAACTAAGATGGACTCAAGATACTGCTTAAGTTTTCCCGTGACTTAGGACACGTCTGTACTTCTGGGAAGATCTGGTAAAGATGCTCAAAATCAATATCTCTGGGGTCAACAGTTGACCCCCATGCTCCTCTCTGTCGTGAGTAATAAGGAATGTCAAAGGAAGAAACACTCCCTTCACCCTTCCTTAGGACAATCAGGTATGTCAATTTCTGATACATCTATTCTAGCTATGCAATTGCCAAAGCTAGAACTGCATGTCTGAAATCCACATATTTCCTTAGCATAGACTATCCCTTAAATGCCACTGGGAGTTAGTTAAATACAAACATAATACAGGTTGGACTTCCCTGGTCTGACACCCTTGGGATCTGACTTGTCCCAGATAGGGAAAATTGCCTAACCAGTGGACATCCCCTTCTTCCAGTCCCCTAGCATGCTGTCTCTCCCTGCAGCCAGCCCACTTCTATCATGGCTGGCTCCGGCCCCATTGCTAGCAGCCTCAGCCCTGGCTATGCTGCCTGACGCAACTCCCAGTTACATGGATGCCAGCTCTGTCCCTGGTCTGGGCTCTGGGGACGCTGGCTCTTGGTGAGCTGTAGATGCCAGCCATGGCCCAGGCCACAGCCTAATAGAGCTGGCTCTAGCTCTGGTCAGGCTACAAGATGGTGGTCCTACAGACACCGAGCACCTAGCTGCCAGGGGTCCCAGCTCCAGCGCTCCTGCCAGACCACATAAGTTGCCGGACCGGAGAGCTGTGGATTTGAGAGGTGCATAACACCTTGAAAATATACCTCTGAAGTATATGAAGCATGGAACTAGCAATGTCCTTACTTACTTTAATGACAAGAACAATCCCATCTGACCAGAGACCAATAAAACCTGAAAATGAAATCAAATTTATATTCCCTGTTAGTATGTTAGACAGGATTGAAAATTTGCTTTTGCAATTGATTTTGTTTTCCAATGCAAAACTAATTACTTCCTTTGCAGTTCTTCCTCCACTTGCCTCCAGATGGGAAACTAGAGTAGTAGTAGCTCTTGTCCATTGTTTGGGCAACTCCATCATTATTAGTTTGCTTCCTTTTGTGCACTAGGTCTAAAAGATTCCAAGTTTTAGCAGAGTCATCCATTCTTCGCAATGGCCCTGAATGCCTCACCACTCCCCAGCAGTCAGTGATCCCCAAAGCCAAGTACAGTGATGCTGTTGTACGCAAAATGAACACTTTACTATGCAGCTGAATAATTTGTGCCTGGAAGGTGGTCATCACCGCATTCTGACTTCTTTGAGGCTTTTCACAGATGGTGATATAAGGAGTTGGATTTTGAATGCAGAGGTTGAGTCTGAAATGCAGAGATGTAAAGAGACTTTTTTGAAAAAATCATTCAAAATCAGAACATTTCCATTTCCTTAGCACCCTCTCCACCGTCCCCCACCCAAAAATCATGTCATAAGAGCTGGGCAGATGTGCTGGGAAACCTTTGTCAAGCTAGACTACCTCTGCATGGTGCCTGTTAACCTCCTCTCTGTGACAGGGAACAATAGGATCAGTGAAGCAGGGAATCTTGTGGCCCACCTCATCCGCAGGCATATACTTATCCACTCATTTACACTGTTACACTGCTCCTCTCTGTAGAAGAGGGCTTCATTCGTTCACATGTAATCCAGTGGTGAGTGTATCTTACAGGTCCCCTCCAGTGCCTGAGCTGCAGAGGATATGGATCTTTTGCAGACCCAGCTGGAAAACCTTTACTCTTAAGTCAGGCTGTAGCAGTTCCTAGTTTTTAAACTCTCGGGTAGCCTCCATTCAATCTCTTGTATTTTGGCTAAGATGGTGATGGTTACAAACTCATGCTGTACCCTCTCAAAGTTTGTAATCACTTCCTATGCATTACCAAAGTACTCTAAGTCTTCTTTCAGGAAACACCTCCACAGGAGCCAAATCTGCTCCTAACTGAATATGCAGGAACGACAGATGGAGAGAATAACGTTTGATTTCACACACACTGAAGCTCAATAAGGGAGGTACAAGTTTTCCTTTGTGTTGCCCTGGCACTATTCAAGTCACCGTGTGCTCAAAAGCAAACTGAACCTTGACTGTGCTGCTAGGCTCCTGGCTTGTGCGGCGTACTGGAAATTCCATGGCTGTTTCCTTGACAAGAACTAATATTGGGCTTCAATAAATGAAATTTGAAATTCCATGACAATCTGTGCATTTGCTATTCTATATTTTGCTACTCAATTTTTAAATTATTTTATGCTGTCCTCTTTTTCAATTTTCAACCTGCCAATGATTTTGCAATGTCAGGATGTAACTGCATCACAGCAATTGCAGGGGCAAAACTGAGAATGTCCCAGCACCAGGGCAAACATGTTAGGCTGTTGTCTGAGGAAGAAACAACATAGAATGGTGATGTAGCAACATGGGGGGATAGATTAAACGTGAATATTAGCTCTCAGAGAAGTTGCTTAGGATTCAGTAATGGAGCTGGCATTAGCTGATCAAGCAGTAATGGTCTTGATATCCTTTAATAGTCAGTTTGAGGACTAGATGAACTAAAGAATCCCTTTTATAGTACAAAGACAATCTCATTTGAATGATATGAAGCCCTCTATTATGACCATAGATTATGAGATAGAAAGGAGTCTCCCATGCTGCTCTCTCCACAATCTCCCTAATTGACTTGAACAACCACCATTGATCTCTTCAGTCTGATGAATAGAAAATTGCTCTATCCCCAGCCTTAGGCAGTTCTTTCAACTTCAGAGAATTTTTTGTGAACCCTGAACCAATGGGAGACCTCACATTGCAGCCTACACTCAACAAATGCAATCAAAGCTTTTTAATCCATTTAGTTCTTTTTTTAACCAACACAATTTATAGGAAACAATGCCTTTTTGCCACTTCTTCAGGTTGAACCTCTCTAGTCCCACACCCTCAGGACCTGACTGGTGCCGAAAGAGAGAATTTGCTGGATCGTGGAAGGTCAATATTGTCTAACAGCATAATCAACATGTCCACTGCTTACTGTGCTCTTGAAGACATTTGAGTGTAAATTAGAACTAAATAACAGCACGGAACTGGTGGCTGTAAACAAACTTTATGGGACCATGGGAAACTTGGCCACACCCATGGTAAGTAGACATGCAGTTAATTAAAATCAAGCTGGACCCTGGATGTTGCTGGTCTGAAGAGTGCCAGACTAGAGAGGTTCTACCTCTACTCACTTTAGTAACTCCCGATTTTAACAAGGTCAAATAATTTTTAAACACTTTAGAAGTATAGGTCACAACACAACAACAACATATCTTGGAATTTCTTGGCTATTCTCACTTCAAGGGAATGATCCTGCAAGGGACTGAATATCCTGAAATAGAAGCCAAGCATCCACCACCTCCATTGCAGGCAATGGGAGTTTAGAGCCATAGGCAATTCTTATAAAATGTTCAGTGTCTCATAGGGATTGGGACTTAAATTAAATCAGCATCAGATTATCTGGGAGATCTTTTTATGTTTGTTTCCATTGTTTGTGCAACTATTTCAAGAATTTTGGTGTTTCACTACTACTTGATGTGTTAATTTCATGTTCTGATTTCCTGATTGTCTCTAAATTCACAGTCAATTATATGGATAAATTACTTCCATGACACTATGATATTATTTCTTTGTGGGAAAAGGCTACCTTAACAGAGTGTTGTTTTGGCCATAGCAAGGTGATGTAAGACTTTGTCTTCTGACTAAGTGTTAAACTTTGCATGGACCCTGACAGTCATCTGTAATCTAGCATTCTGTGTTTCCATGCCTATGGAATTTATCACATAAATGCACTCCAGAATCAAAGCTTTCATTTAAAAAATCTCGCCCTTATAGTTCTGATGAAATCATGAAGATGTGAACTGTGGCATAGCATTATTTTCCTCAGTCTTCACACAGATGCAAACTAAAGTTCTGAGCAGCATATCTTTAATCAAAACCAGTTGTTGTGTCCGAAAAATGGCAAAACCAGACCTATATGTTTTCCCTTCCCTCACCCTTCCCAATACCATCTTTGTCAATACTTCTGAACAACAACACTATTACCCTGCCTGGCATTTCAGCTCATGACCTAGGTATAGCTCTTGATTTGGACTTTCCTCCATGTCCTTATGCCCAGGCCATAACTATGGCGGTGTCTACATTAGAAGATAAATTCGAATTTACAAAGGTGACTGAGCTATTTTAACTGGTTGCTCAGTTGCTTTTCCCCGCATAGAAAGAACACCTTTAGGTATGACTTTTGCCTGATCAACCAACTAGCGCACCAGGAAGGGAACTGTTATGCCCATGTACACACATGACAGAATGACTCTGTGCCCTGGGATCACCCAGGTGACTGTGCCATCTCAACTGGTCCCTCAACCACTCTTCCCGTTCTTGAGGCCACCCCGCCTGGGCAGCTTGGTATGATTTTTATGTGATAAGCCGAGTAGTGCACCAAGCAGGGAACTGTCATACCCACCTGACAGAATGACTCTACCCTGGGGTCACCCAGGTGACTGTGCCATCTCAGCCAGACACCGAGCCTGGGTGAAAATATTACAGGAACAGACTGCAGTTTTTAATATCCATCCCCTCCCCCATTCTATGAAGGGGTGTGATTGAAGGGCCAGTTGATAGGGTCTCTTCAGGGGCTTTCTCTGGCAGGGGGGCCAGCCCCAAATGCCAATGACTGTAGGGGATGCCCCCCCACATTCTATGAGGGGTGTGCTGGGGGAGGTGGTTGAAGGGCCTGTTTGATATGGTCCCTCCAGGGGCTTTCTCTGGTGGGGGGCCAGCCCTGAGTGCACTGACTGAGGGGGCCAGCCCCTGGTGCCAAATATCACAAGCTGTAATATGTTCCTGTTACAGAGATTGCGCAGCATCCTAGAATACTCAAGGAGGTCATAGAGGAGAGATCCAAGCCACTGGCTATCATCATTGATAAGTCTTTCCCCTGTTGACAGCAAGCCCCCAAAATCTTTGCTGCAGAGGGGAGACTTCCCCCTGTCAACAGCTAGCCCTTGAAATCTTTGTCATGGAGGGAGACTTCCCTCTGTTGCCAGCCCCCAAAATCGTTGCCGCAAAGGGTGTGCTATCCATGCTGGTCAGAAAGAAAATGAATTTGCATTCCTTATACCATTCAAATTCATGGGCTCCTTGTTACCTTACATCCTCTGCACCTGGAGAGTACTGGAGGTGCAACCGGCCAAAATGAGCATTTGTGGGTCATTGTGAGATACATGTGAGACTCTGCTGGAGGCTGGTAAAAGTGGTTTAAACAGGAGCTCTTTCCATGCTACCATTGATCCAAACGCTCACATTCAAACTTCCCATTAATCCCATTCATGTTTTCAGAGTAAGAATATTGGCTGTCGTGCTCCCTAAGTTTGAAATAATGGTATTTGATGTGTGAACAGTCACAATTTAAAATTGATCTAAGTGACCTGGATTCGAATTTATGCTGTAATGTAGACATAGCTTAAATCCTGCAGAAGCCACTAGCTTCTTCCCAGGAACTGGGCTTGTGTTCCAGTCCAGATTCTATCCATGTCGGGTGAATTCTAAGGAGGACCATACAGTAGAGTGGAAGACCTAGATGTGAGTGCTTCCCTTACCAGCTTTGAAGGGCTAAGGTGAGGCAGATGTCTGTCTTATTTTTTAGAGTTACCTCATGGCTGAGAGCAAATGGACTACCTCATTATCAAAACTCATCAAGAAAGAGAAGGAGGCTGCAGAAGCTGCCCATTGATTACCTGGAGAGCAGCCAATGCAGGTGGATGAGATAGACATAGCTAAGTTATTTCCCGTGTTCATCTTTTTTGCTTCAGTTCAAAATGTTGAGTCAGAACCCTGGATCAAATTACCTTTTGCATTTTGCAAGGAGTAAAGGGAGCTGGGTCAGAATCTACCTTGTTGGGTAGCTATCTTTGTAACAGGCTGAACCAAAACTATGGGTTCAGATATCCTGAGGGGCTGCTTTATTTCTGTGTCACTCAGATGCAAATCACTAAATGGAATGTGGTTTTCTGTCACTGACAAACTGTCAGTTCTTTGTCACCCCCTAAATTTGTAAACTCACTGGTGCTCTTTTGTAGAAGCGCTGCTTTGGCCCTCTCCTATATAGCTAATGATAAACAGCTAAATCTGTGTTAAAATGATGGGCTTGATTTTTCAGGTGACCGTTTCTATTTGGGGTTGCAGCATATTCTGCCTGTTTTATGTACGAACCCCTGTGAGTAAAATCCATCTGTATGTGGAGGGCCTCTTATATCAACTCAGCTCCTGGAAAAGGAACAGAATTGCTTGTGCTGGTCCTTTGCACAGGAATGAATTTCAGTCACTGCATAGGTGACAGAATATGATTGTGAAAACGATGCACAGAAATCCATAGTATTACTTATTTGCACAAGTAGAAGCTGTGTGAAGGCCTCGGTTTTTCCAAATGAAACTGAAGTGTGTGGAGGATTTTGCTTTTGCCATAAGAAAATGTATTTGTTTTAAGTAGTGCTGGTTACTTGAACAGAACCCAATGTGCACTTGGGAGATACTCATTTTCAGATGTATCTGACTTTTGAAAGTACAAGTTGAAACTCTCTAGTCCGGCACCCTTCGAACCCAGCTATTGTCAAATGAGAGAATTTGTCAGACCATGGGAACCAATATTATTTAGCACATTAGCAGCCCTTTCACTGCTTTCTGGGCTCTTAGAAGATGTTTAGGGGTCAATTACAGCTTAACAATAGCAGAGAACACTGAGAGCCAGGACTGGTGGCTATAAACAAACTTTATGGAACCACAGGGAACTTGGTCACACCTATGATATGTGGTCATCCAGCTAACTAAAATCACGCTAGATTACAAATGTTTCTGGATGAGAGTGTGTTGGACTAGAGAAGATCAACCAGTATTGTTTTAACAGGTGCATCCAAGAATAGCTTTGGTAACAATATACTAAATGATACTGTTCTGGGCTTTCTTTTCTAAAGCTGTCAATATTTTTTGAAAAATGGAGATTAGTAAACAGGAACATTTTTGGTAAGGTGACTCTATTAATAAGATCTTAGGGACATTCACCTCCAGTTTCAACCACTGATTCTTGTTGTTGCTTAACAATACTATAAATAAAAAAAAAAGTTATTTTCTCAGTTTTGATTTAGCTTAGCAGTAATAGCTAGACTCACCTAGGAAAGGAAGGAAAATGTTGTTTCCCCAGGAAACAGAGTGTGTGTGTGTGTGTGTGTGTGTTAAAACATGCAAGCATGGTGATTTCAAATGCATGTATAAAATGACAAAGCCAGCAACTTCAAACAAAACCTGCAGTTGTTTTCCAGAATACAAGTCAAGCTTCTTTACATGCTCTCTCTCTCACACACTCGCTTTTCATTTTACCACGTGGTTTAGTGCTCACACTCCTTGATAACAAAGCTAGAGAGTTGGAAATCCTGTTCAGTGTGAATAGGATTGTGGTAGAGGAAGGAAAAAAACCAAAACCAAGTGTAACATTAGATCTCATCCTCATGCTAGTACAGGCTATTATCCTCCAGCATCAAAAGTCACACTTATGCTGCAACTTTCACAAAGTGCTTAATCATCTGTCTTATTATTGTGACCTTGGCAGCCTTGGTGGGTCTAAAACTTTCAAATTACAGGCAGTGGGTGGCCCAGCTCGTAGGCCTTATCCACTCTTCGATGCTCTCCAGTCCCATTTTTGTATCTTCAAAGGCTCCTTCATAGATTATGGCTCTTGAAAAAGAGGCAAGACTCTAAAGCAGTGGTGCTGCCATTTCCTGGAGAAAGGAGGAAGACAGGACCTCCAGCTGAATGCAGAAATAAAGGGATATCGCATGAATGGCTTTTCTCCCCAACTTCCCTGGGACAAGAAAGGCTGATCTGGGTTACTATAGTTTCTGGTTTCCTTAGTAACCATTCTGTGTGTTTTTGAAGTAGCCGTCCTAAAATAGTGTGTGGCCAAGGAAAGGCCTGTGGGAAATGGCTGTGTGACACAGGATGTGTGTGTATGTGTACTCCAGTATGAGATGCTCTCCTTGTACTGCTGATGAATAGTACATGGTTGATATAATTTCTATTAGCACCTCTTTTCCTTGAAGCAGAATATTTTGGAGATTTCACACCCCTGCAGAACTGTACCACATAATAAAGTTAGGGTAGAACCAAGAAAACACAAAGATCATATTCCCGTTCACAAGCTAAGAAGTGAAAGATTCATTGGGATCATGAGATTTGTGGACAATGAGTTTGTTTTCTTAGGATCAGCTCCTATTCTGCTTTCATTGAGAGGAAGGAAAAAGTGCTTGGCTAGTAGAGTTAACTTACTGTAAGTGCACAGCATGGGTTACAAAGTAGTTTCACTTAAACTGATTAAAGCTCTTGGGTCTGGCAAAGTGATTTTGAAAACATACACACACACACTCTCCTGCTGTCAAGAGCTGAAATGCTTCTACATTTAAAATAAGGGGCTCTGCACAGCACTTGTTTCTTGAGTGTTGAGACAAACTGACTTTGAATACTTTATTTGGTAAGAGACAATAACATAATAAATAACTTGCCCCCATTAGTTTTTCTATTTAGAACTTTTGATAACTAGAATTTCCCATTAGCTATTTCTGAATCCCTCAAGGGAGTCTTCAGTTAAATTCCTATTCCCCTCTTAGCATCCTTTTACTTTAAGTGGATTAAAAAGTGTGGTATTTTTCAAAGGAACTTAGTGGTGATAACCTGCAATGGATGTGCCCTCTTTTCTTCCTGCCTTGAAGGTAGAAGGAACTTCATATTCATGAAGTTCAAGATGGTGGCTGTGCTATAGGAGAATATTCTTGGCTTGGAGGGCCCCTTAGAGGTGTTACTGAGAAACAGACAGCTAGGTTTATGATACTCCTGTACTCCAGGTTGAAGGAAGAGTGCAGTTAGCACCAGGAAACTAGAGTGAAATCAAGTAAGAGAAAAGGGCTGGTGGGTCATAACCACTAGAGGCAGGAGGTCATGGTAGTCTTCTACAAGGCTGGCGATAGGGTTTTTACCAAGCTTCTTTAGAGGGGAAGTGAAAGCAGACATAAAAATAAAAGTTATATGTATAATTTATATTCATTATTATTAACTCCCACTTTATTGCATTTGTACACTCTAGGGGGCATAGGATTTTTGTGTTAGTTTTCTTCCCTTATTCATTTTCTACAATTGCTAACTTCTGTTTTATATTCATTTCTGTTTGTCCTATTTCTTGCATTTGTTAAAATCTCACTTAGTTTTATGTATTTAACTATTACTGCTAATGTTGGATGAAATTATTTGGGGTAGGTAGTTTAAGACCACAAGCCCTATTGAGAATCAATGGGACGTGTAGCCAAGATTTTAAAAGGTGACTAGTGAGTTTAGCAGCTTCAAATTTTTTGGTTGTCCAAGCATAGACAATTTAAAGGCACCAGATATTAGAAGTTGCTAAGATCCCACCCTCTTATCTTATCTTTTATGTTTGGAATGAATATTAGGAATCCTGAATCAGTGTTGTTTTGAAAACTTCGTTACATTATTAAATTGCACTATAACGCCCACGTCATTTTTAGCAATACTACAACCCAGTCACTTATTCTTCTGTGTGTAGCTGTTTGTGTGATTTTTTTCCTTGCTAAATAAAGTACTTTGCTGTTGGTTTTTATTGGATTTCATCTTGTTGAATTCAGACCAGTACTACAGTTTTTCAAGGTCATTTGAATTCTGATGCTGTGTGGTGGTTGTTCCAACACTACTGTATCCATGTGAAACCTGGACAACATACAAGCATCATTTGAAGGCACGTGAACAATATCATCAACACTGCCTCAGAAGAATCCTAAATATATGTTGGGTTGATAGACACACAAATATTAGCATCCTGGAAGACTTGAACGTGACCAGCGTGGAAGCCATTATCATTCAATAACTTCATTGGACTGATCACACGGTTCAGATATCTGATCAGCCCCTGTTTTCCAAAATGGAGGAAGGACAGAGGGACAGAGGTGTGTTGGGGGCCAGCAGAAATGATATAAGAACATGTTGAAGGCACACATGAAAAAGTACAGCGTTGGTGTCAACACTTGGGAGAACCTTGCCCAAGACCATCCCCAGTGGAGAATGGTAATTTGTGAGGGGTTGGCACAGTTTGAGACGTCCTGGTGCATTGCATATTAGGACAGGTGGAGAAGAAGGAAAGAGCACCAGAAACTTCCCTGTGCCCTCCAACAGTCACTAACACCTGCCTCTTCTGTGATAAGATCTGTGGGTCCAGAATTGGGCTGATCAGCCATCAATGGACTCAGAAGTAGGAGGGTGACATGAAGACATCCTACTCTTTATCACGTGAGCACCACCCAGAAGAAGAAGAAGAACTGTTCTCCAAAGTACTTCCAATCCCTGCCAGCTTGGTGTCATCTGAACATTTTATAAGCATACTCTCAATTTCATTATCCAAGCCATTAATGAAAATATTAAATAGTACCAGTTCTGAGCTCTGTGGGTCTCAACTAGATGCACTTCCAGTTTGAAAGTGAGCCATTAAGAACTACTCTTTGAGCATTGTCTTTGAACAAATTGTGCAGCCACCTTATAGTAATTTCTTCTAGATCCCATTTTACTGATTTGGTTATGTAAATGTTACATGGAATTGAGTCAAAAGCCTTATTAAAATCAAGATATATCACATCTACAGCTTTTCCCCATCCCCCAGGTCCAATAGGCTAGAAACGTGTCAAAGAAAGATAAGTTAGCTTGGCAGGATTTGTTCATGACAAATCCTTGACAGATATTCCTTATATGCTATATCCTCTAGGTGCTTAAAATTTGATAGTTTAGTAATTTATTCTGATATCTTTTGAAAAATCAAAGTTAGGCTGAATAACCTATAATTCTCTGGATTCTCTGTGCTCCAAGATAGGTATTACATTTGCCCTTCTCCTGACTTCTGGGACCTCACCCATCTTCTGTGAATTCTCAAAGACAATTGTTAACATTTCCAAAATTGCTTCAGATAGTTCCTTAAGTAGTCAAGAATGAACTTCATCAGTCCCTGCCAACTTGAAAATACCTAACTTTTCTCTAAATATATTTATCCTATTCTTTCCCTAATTGGGCTTGTCATCCTTCTCCCTTTATGATATTATTTCTTTGTTTTAAGCATCTGAGCATCTTTTTTTTTTGGTGAGGAATGGAGCAAAATAGACAAGAAACATTGGAGCCTTCTTGGTGTCATCAGTTACTAATATTGGAGGGGTAGCCGTGTTAGTCTGGATCTGTAACAGCAGCAAAGGGTCCTGTGGCACCTTATAGACTAACAGAAAAGTTTTGAGCATCAGCTTTCGTGAGCACAGACTCACTTCATCAGATGCTGGTCTTGGAAATCTTGAGTCTGTGCTCACGAAAGCTCATGCTCAAAACTTTTCTGTTAGTCTATAAGGTGCCACAGGTCCCTTCGTTCTCATCAGTTACTAGGTCACCTTTGCTGCTAAGCAGAGGACCTATGCTTTCCTTCTTTTCTGGCTTCTCACGTATTTATAGAACCTCCTCTTACTGTCTCAGATGGCCCTTGCTAGCAATAACTAATTTTATGCCTCAGGCTTTCAGATTTTTTTCTGTTTCTTCTAATACTTATGCTGTTGTTTTGTACATGTTAGCAATTTGCCCTGATTTTTGTAGGTTTCCTTTTTTATGATTGCCCCATTCCATGTAGCACTGATGAGTCCTCAGAAGGAGTAATGTCTTGTCTCCAGTTCTCTTAGAAGAGATGTAGACAAATTTGTGAGAATCCAGAGGAGAGCAACTAAAGTTAAAAAAGAAAAATGGTTTAGAAAAAATGACCTGTTAGGAAAGGTTCAGAACATTGAAAATTGTTTTCAGAAAGGCAGAATTAGAGGTGACCTGATGGCAGTCTTCCAAATATGTTAAGTGTTGCTATAAATACTCCGCCATGAAGCCTCTATGAGCTCCATGCCAGTAGCAAGCCTGGATGAAGAAGGAGGGTTGGTCAGATGTGGGTCGATGCGCTGACCGTCAAACAACAAAACGAATGAAATCAGATGCCAGTACAACTAAATGATAAAAGATGCTGGCTTGAACGCTGCTTGGATAAACAAGGTCCGTGATGCCAGTCAAACCATCCGTGTTGGGTCAATAAGTTGGCTACCAAAAGAAAATTACAATTAACACACATGCTATCCATTGGAACATGGAAAGTCCAAACACAATTGGCAACTGGAAAATTAGAGCTGCTTCAGAATGAAATGGAGAGATACCGATGGATGAGATATTGCACTGACTTTTACAAAGCACAATTGGACCCGAGTGTCTCAGAGAGCCTGATTGAAGAATTGAAAGAGATCTCCACCGAGCATCAAGATAGAGACCAATATTTCAAAGGAGGAAGTAGAAAAAGCAGTGAAATGACTAAAGAACAACAAGAGCCCTGGAAATGATGAGATCACGGGAGAGATGATTAAAAACAGCAGAGAAAGCATGGTTCAGGAAATACACTGATTATGTAATATAGCACAGAAAGAAGGGAAGGTGCCTAAGGAATGGACAAAATCTGTGCTAGTGACAATACCCAAGAAAGGAAGTACATCATAGTGCAAGAGCTACAGAATGATTGCCCTAACGAGTTATCTAGGCAACGTGCTGATGATGATACTGACTGAGAGACTAAGATCGTAGATAGAAGAACATATATCAGATGAGCAAGCGGGGTTCAGAAAAGATAGAAGTACCATACAGCAGATATTGGCACTAAGACTGATAGCGGAAAAAGCTTGACAAAAGAACAGGAATGTATACACTTGCTTCATTGATTTTCAAAGGGCATTTGACAGTATAGCTCAGAAAGTGACTTGGGTAGTGTTGGAGTCATACGAAGTGGATAGCAGGCTGATACAGTTGTTGAAGGATGTCAATGACAATGCGGAGGCAGTGGTAAGAACATGCAGGGATTTGGGAAGTTGGTTTAAAACAAGTAGAGGTACGAAACAAGGAGATCCAATATCGCCAAGTATCTTCATCGCACATCTGGAAAGAGGAATGGAGAAGATCAAGGAAGAGGTAGAAGGAGTATCTGTGCATGGGAAAAGAATTAACAACCTGAGGTTTGCGGATGATATAGTTATCATTGAGGAAGATGAGGAGAAGCTAGTGAAAATGGTGCAGGTGTCAGACGAAGAAGTGAAGTGGTACGGGCCGATTCTGAACATCGGTAAAACAAAAACAATGCTATTTGGAGATAAGGAAATAGGAAAAATGATCAGTGTTGATGGTATTGCACTAGAAAACATAGAGAAGTTTACATATCTGTGGAGCAACAAAATGTATGATCTGGACTGTAAGAAGGAAATAGTGAGTAGAATAGCAAAAGCAAGAGCGTGTTGGAAGGCAATGGATAAAATTTGGAAAAGCAAAGCAATTAGCTCAAGAACCTAAGCTGGGCATCTTGCAAACATGTGTATTCAGCAGCATATGGTACAGATATGAGACGTAGATGATGATAAAAGATTCAAAAAGAAGAATATTGGCGTTCAAAAGGAGTTATCAAAAGATTGAGACTAGGATGTATGCAGAAGGTCACCAGTGAAGAATTATATAGAAAGATACAGTCAAAAGAGAACCTGTTGCAGAAGGTTATAAAATGGAAGCTACAACTTTTTGGGCGTATTTGCAGAATGAATGACAAATGAAAAATCAAGACCCTGGTATTCGGTATCATGGATGGTTCGAATAGGAGAGGCAGACCCCACAGAGAATGGATAGATGATACAGTCGATTGGTGAGGAGCTAGTCTACAGAAATTAAGCCACTCTGCACTGGAAAGGGAAAGATGGAAGGAAATAGTGAGGGAGGCATCAGACACCAATGGGCGCTGAGCCCACAGTTATTGATGATGATGATGCTGTAAGGAAGGCTATGATCAATTGTTCATCTTCCACTGAATGTAGGGCAAGCAGTAATGGGCGTGATCTTCAGCAAAGGGGACTTAAGTAGATACTAGGAAAATGTTTGCCTATAAGGATAGCTTAGCTCAAAATCAGTTTCCTAGGGCATGGTGTTACATGATACCTCATCTCCAAGCTAAATGTTAAGCCTCCATCAGTGGAAACTTTCAAAACCAACTTGGATAAACACCTGTCAGGGATGTTCTAATTTACTTGGTCCTGCCATGGTACAGGGGGATGGCTTTGAGCTCTGAAGGCTTCTTCCAGCTCTACATTTCTATGATTTTATGATATTGCTTGTAGGAGGAGGTTTCGCCTCCATTATTTTTTTGTATTTCTCAAATGAAGTGAATGCTACATAAATGGCTTTGGTTAACAAAATTACAGATCCAAATATTTGGTTCACTCTGACACTCATTAAATTATATCTATAGTTAATACAAGAACATAAATTTTACAATGCATGGTCACTACTAACTCAATATTTTGATAGCAATAACTGTGTCAAAGTGAGGTTCTGCTCTGAAGAGTCACTTTGGCAGCTGCAGATTTCATGTTTGTGTAAGAGGGATTTCAAAATCCAATGTACTCCACTTACAAGTGGAAAAACTATACTGCACTGGGATGTAAACTTGTACGAATTCACAGGGATTACATCGTCACCACAATGGCATAAAGTACTGGGTACTGCTCAGGACTGGTTTTGAAACCACTGAGGCTGTGTGGGGTAACTGAGGACAGAATTTGGCCTACAAATACTTTATTACTAGTGATGGTGCACAAGCAGTTAAGACTCCAGTTTGATTCCCAGATTCTAGAGTGAAACTGTTGAGATGACAGATGGCAATCTAGCAGTAAACTGGACAAATCTGAATTAAAATCTTTGACATGGAAAGACTCCCATGTACTTTAATGGGCTTTGAATAAGGTTTACTGTGGGCTTACTGTGTACATACCATTAAAGGGGATGGTAGGGCTGTCTCTTCTCTGGTGTCTGCTTTTTCCCATTTTGTTGCCATTACACTTAATCACAGTAACCAGTAGCCTCTTCCCCAGCCTTATCTGTGATTTTTCTATGCTTAAATAAATGCAATATTTAAAATATTTATTCTCATCACTTCCAGATGAAGACCCACAGCCGGAACACCCCTACTGTTTCCAAGTGCTATTTTAAATGCTTAAACATAAGGTTTCTTTTGGTATATTTCTTTGCTTTTCATTAAGCCGTCTCCATTGTGTGAGCCCTGACATTCACATGGCCAGGATTAAATCTGTGACAACACATCTGGAAGATGGAATAGATAAACATTGGGTTTTGCTCTAGTCTTGGCAACACATTAAGTCTGTTTTTATTTAGTAGCAATACATACACATGCTGACAAAATCTACATAATTTCTGCAAATGAGAAAGCAGGTGAGACTGTTTCAGTCAAGAGAAGCTTTCTGCTTTTTAATGAAATGGTTGGCAAGGAAAAATCCACAGAATTCTACTCCTGCTTAGCCCTGACTCCATTTGTTTACAAGCACCCATGTCGATGGAAACCTTTTTGTTTGTTTCTAGAGAAAAATCAATTAAATGAAAAAAAATATAATCCTTCTGAGCCCTTCTCATTTTCACCAGCACTAGATAATGGCAAGTCTCATGGGATTATATCTCTGAGCTTTCCCACCAGTGGCATATAATAACAGTATTTATTTAAACAAGTGAAGTCCTGTTTTGCTTTTATTTGTCTTCCTTCTCTGTTGCAAATATTTGGATGGGGAGGGAGCACTTCAATGTTAATTCCTTTTTTAGATGCCGGCACAGGGGTTGAAATGGAGAATAGCAGAAACATGGCTAATAACTGTTCCATCAAACATGCTCTGATGCTTAAGATTCAATAGGGACCTAATTTTCACTATAGAGGAAACTATATCAGCAAGAATCTTAGTTGTGTGTTTCTTAGTAACAGAAGGATAGTAAGATATTATCTAGAAAGTCTATAAAATACACTTTTACAAAATGACGTCTACAATGGGCTTTGTAGAAGCAGTGATAGGTTCCTACTAGTAAGAATCAAGCTTGAATATTTAGGGTCTGAGTCTCACATGAGCTAAACCTGCTTTCTGAGTCATGGACAAACATACCCTTTGGGATAGGAGTGCCATCTTTTCCTTTCCACTTATTCATAGTCCCACAACTTCCTAATGACTACTGCAGCAATTGTTTATATGGATAATTAGTAATGGAACAATAAGTATGCATTTTAGTTATCTATACTGTACATTTGGGGGGAAAAACATGGTCTGCTTTTGTTCTTCATTGCATCTTCCCCCAGTTGTCAGTTCTGTTGCCATGATACAAGGAGGTGAGCCAACCAATATAAGTTCTAGGGACCATGAGAGATTGAAACTCTTTCCTCCAGCACATGCATCCATCATACAGCAACATCCCTCATACAGCAGGACCACAGATGTTGCTGAGCCAGACAGCACCTGTACAAAAGAGCTCCAGCTGCTGGGACCCCTGCTGGTAGCCTGCTTGAGGAGCCCCAGGGAGCCTGGTCAGGGATCCCCACTAAGGTGAGCCTTGCTGGGATTGAGAAGCCCCACTATGGAGTGCCCCACCGGGTTGGGGAGCTGGTGGGAAGCCTGGCTGGGGCATGGAGTCCTGCCAGCAGACCTACAGCTGTGGAGAATCTGCCCAGGGAGGGGGAACCTCCTAGGAGTGGAATCCCTACCCTTGTCCAGCAAATCCCCTCATTTGGGACCACTCTGGTCTGAGAGGACCAAAAGAGGTATGTACAACCTGTACTGGTTCACACATTCACCAGTTGTGAAATTTTTGCCCTGCGCTAGGAAGATCATACATTCTTTAGGCCAGAACTAGCGTGTTTAGTCTTGCTGTAAAATACCATGTATGTCTCTGGCACTACAGAGAAAGGTGTGATGATGAATTTATATCCCCCTAGGACCCCATCCTCCCTTAATCTAGCATGTCTGTATTTGATCACATTGAGATAATCAGGCTTTTCATTACATACAACAATTCTACCATGTAACTGTTTTCCTGTTTACCCTGGGTTTCCCCTCTCTGCTCACCTTTCTTCCCACCATCTCACATCTCTTTTTTTCAGTATTACATTTGATACTCTATCTCGGCTTCTGATGACAATATGTATTAAGTCTGTTCTGGTATGGCTATGATCTGAAGAAGTGGGTCTGTCCCACAAAATCTCATTAGCTAATAAATCATTTTGTTAGTCTTTAAAGTACTATTTGCCTGCTGTTTTGTTTTTTGAAGTCCCTATAATTGCTTTCTTACTGACAAGTTTGGCAAGAAGACATATTTGATAGGTAGGAAAGAGTGCTGGTGCATTTTTACAGGTAATTATCAGGTTATGTTATTTACCAGCAAACAGAAAAAATGTTTTATTACTATTTCATTCCGTTCCACCTTAATTGCTTGGTGCTTGCATAGTGTGTCTTATGAGAAAATCCAAGTTCCTGGCTTTACGGTAATAAGTTCACAATTGCCATTCACTCTCATCTGGTAGACTTTTAGGTGAGAGAGATAAAACTGTATGTCAAGACCATGTTTTATTTGCTCCTCTGTGGTATTGTATTTTACCTCATATCCAAGCTAAATGTTAATCTGTTATTTCTTGTCTATGCAGTCAAATAACTTTTTTAATCAAACTATATGTGAATATTTTTACATGGGTTTTAGCTGACTGTTAGCAATTTCTTCACGAGAAAAGTGTGCATTGTTAATATTATTTGTCACTTCTTCCTCAGGGCTGCTTACCAGTTTTCCTTCTGAAGATCGTTTTATTCAGTCAAAACACTGTAGCAGTTCCAGATCTGAGCAGTAATGTTTCCTAGAATGGATAGAACACCAATGACAAAGTCACTCAACATTACATCATATAGAGAACAAAAGGGAAAAAAGGTAACTGATTAAAAATCAAGACTACACATCCAGTGCCTGAGAGTCAGCTTTACTTGTGTGTGTTTAGAATTCTGGATAACCAAAGACAGTATGCGAAGTACAAGAAGATACAGCTGTGGAATCATGTATCACCACACTCTGTCCCAGCAGGAATCATCAGAAGATGACAGTGTCCTAGTCTAGCCCTTCTAGAAACAAATGCAATAATGGCCAGATATGGAAGTCCTAATCACGTTGTTAAAAATATCAAGATTAGTCCATATCAGCCACCTCTCCTCCTTGGGCAGTTCTGCACTACCCACAGATTGGGTTCCACCATCATGCCTCAGGTTGTGCTCTAATATATCCTCAGGTGTTTCTGTTTTTGAATATCTATGTCAGCATCTTCTTCCCAGGCTTTTTTTTTTCTTTTTGGGGGCAATCCACACAGCCATCTATTTAGAAATAAAAATGTAAAAAAGATGCCCATTCAGGGCTGTAGGTGCCGTAGTAACATTAGTTACATGATGAAATTTCTACAACATTAGTCATTGTATAGGAATTCACCAAACTGCCTCCAGAAACTCCTACAGACCTTTATTTTTTTCTGAGCTGTCATGGTCATCATCCCCACCCTATGAAGGGGATGCCTGCTCTGCCTTTTCCACTCTTCTGCTTTGAAGGGCATTCCAAATATTTTGGCTGTCTTTAGCAGGAGAATTTGGATCTGGGTTTTAAACACTTCACACTTTTGTGTGGTAGGAGGGAGGGTGTTTGGTACAGAATCAGCAAAGAGTCAGCTGCCAAATTCTCAACCGGGTTTAGATGCTGCTCTCTCACTGCCTGAAAGTTTTTTTTTTTAATTCATATTCCAGGTAGTGGTTTAAGTGGTTGTAGCCAGACATGAACCCCCCCACTTGGCCTTTTCTTCCTCTCCCCCCCACACTGGGAGAGACAGAGAGAGAAATAAGCAGGGGAGACAGGTAGCCTTTGATGTCCTGGGAACGCAGGTGTGCTGTCTCGCCCAGCCTCTCTACTATACACAAAAACCAGACAGTGAATGGGCTAGCTAATGGCTGCCCTTCTGGCTGATCTCGGTAATTGACACTCCTTGATCACTTCCCCAGGAAGGACAGGGAACCCCCACCCATCACCTCCAAAGGTGCCCAATTGTCCACAATTCACAGGTGCGAATTGAGCCTTGCATCTTCCCTGGGAAACCTGGGGTTCAAAACACATTCCTCCCAGTTGGCCACTTGAGACCAGGAAGAAGCGTACATGACAAAAGGGGTATAAAGGGGCTTGGCAGACCACCCCCCCTTGGAGTTTCAATCACCTACACCTGCTGGTCAGGTCTGGAATTAACTCCCGAGACTGGGGACGCCTGGTTCGTATCTACTTCTTCCCGAGGGATTGAAAGATTCTGGGTCACACTGGATCTAGGAGGCAGGGGTAAGAATTACACCTGTATTACACTTCTTTCCTATAGGAATTGAGGGAAAGACTCTGGTTCCACCAGGTCTAAAAGGCAGGGGTGAAAATCACACCTGCAACGTGCCTTTCTTGTGCACACATTAATTGTATTAGTGTAAGCGAGCTAGTTTGTCTAAAACTTTTCTTAAGTTAAATTGTGTTGTTTCCCCTTTAAAAACTGCGAGTACTAACTTGTACTTTAATCATTTGTCTTAGTTAAATTGTTTCTATCTCTGTATAAATAAAAAAATAACTGTTAAAGCCTCTCTAAGTGTAATTTTCCTCTTGCTGCTGTACCCAAACTAAACACAAACCAAAGAACCCAGCCTGCCCTGGCTGCTTAGCGTAGCTGCTGGTGTGGCATCACCCCCTTTGCCCCACCAGACCCTTAGCTGGCACCTGGGCATCGGCTCACAGCGGTCTCTAATTTCTTTTATTACTTTTATTATATTTGTTTATATACCCACCCCCCACACACATACAGCAGATTAAACTGAATCGTACTAAATTCATGTACCTGGGAGTGGTTGAAAGAAATAGTCAGTCCTGTTGGGATTTGAATATATTGTTCCAGGGGAAGTAGGCCCTTCCAATCTGATTATAACACCACTAAGTCCAACCAGTTAATTCTCCTTGTCACATCAGTTAGTTCTACCATCCTTACAAATCATTTTATTCTCCCACTATCAATTAATTCTACTTCCAAATCAAAATGTCAGTCCTTCCCCCAAATCGTTTCTCCCCCAATTAGTTAATCATTTATTTTCCCTCACAAACCCCTTCTTTGCTTTTCTTCCATGTTTCCACAGGACTCATCTGAAAGCTTAATAAACACTGTGCCTTTCTGTTGCACAGTGAAACAGGCAACAGAAAAAAAATGTGCTGCTCATAGTGAAGCAGGTTTTTGGGCTACAAAGGCTTTGACCATTGTATATGTTGAGCCCACAGATTATAAACTTTTCCAATTAAAGCATCAATCAGAGTATTTGTGGGAGGGAGAAAGACCTTTCCTTCTCTTGTCTAACTTGCTCCAATTTTCCTATACCAAATAAATTAAGCTTTTAAGAAGTTCATTACTGATGAGCAGATTTGCTATATTCAGCCTGACTATTAGCAACCAAGCTACTTCATATTCATTTCAAATAAATTCACTTGGTCTTTGGAAAAAAAGAAAAGGAGGGGGTAATTCTCATTTTTATCAATTTTATATTCTTTATGAAAAACTATTGATGATATTCTAATTTTAACATAAAGATGAAAAAGACAATGTTATAATAATAAAGTTGCATTGTCATGACAATTCATTAATGTGATAAATAGATACTGGAGAACTAATTTGGTAGATATGTAATGCATAATTCACAAAACAATTTTATGTATGCCTGGCTGAATCACTTTATTGATTTTGCTGTGCAAGACCAAGCAAAGTATTTTTGTTCTGCTGTTAGTGGGGTGTAATTGTTTAAGGCCCAATCTTGCATAGTCTCTTCAACTTGTGTTGAAATCATTGGCAATGGAGAGTGCTCAGTGGCTGTCGGTATTGTTCCTTGAACAGGTTTATTTCTATACAGAAATTTAGTGGGACCAGAGCATTGATTTCTCTCTTAATATTTCACAGATTTTAAGACAAGAAGGGGCTAGTAGGATCCCCTAATCTGATCCCCTGCAGACCACAGAACCTCTCCCAGCCCCTGCATCAAAACCATAACTTCTGATTCAGGTAGAGAATATCTTAGAAAGGCATCCAGGGTTAATGGTCTTCCACCATCACCAAAGAGGAAGTCTTTAAAATGCCAATTTGCATTCTCTCCATTTACAATACTTTTGATGTCACTCAGAGTAACAATCACCCCAGGACCCATGAGTCTGAATTACTGATTTTTATTTTAATGACTATAGTGAAGTAATTTTCTTAAAACTCTACACTGTGGCCCACTCCTCTACCATGCCACCCACCCCACAACAGACTAGTTTATGCAGGAGATAGAAGTGAAGGGGAAGACTCATCTATTGTATGATGTTCTTGTTGCAGGGGCTAACTGTCTGCTAGGTTGCTTGGTCCCTTGTTGATGATTTTATTCCTTTCACAAAAGGTTGCTGTAATGTCAGTTGGGATTCTTAAATGCAAATGTGTTTTTCACATTGACTTCAGTATAAACCTTTCAAGTGACCATCTAGTTGGTTAGTTGGACTAGATAATAAACTGTTAACCAACTCCAATGTCTTGCCACAGTGTCTAATAAGATGGAAACTGCACTTGTTTTTTTTTTTTTTTAAAAAAAGGCTTTATCTTAACAACACATCTGGGACAGCAACTGGTGAAACTCCAAATCTTCTGAAATGAGGATGTGGAAGTTTATGTAAGTGACTAGAGTCTCCAACCAGGAGTCAGGGCTTTGTTATCAATATTGTGGTACTAATTTTAGAGGAAGTACTTAGGTTGAAAAGTGCTAACATACCTTCGTGTTTAACATTACATAGCTCTAAACAAGTTCTGGGGTTTGGTATACAGAGATTTCAGGTTGCTTAGTACTATGACAAACCTTTAACAATAACAAAAACCTTTGTATTGAAGATACAGAGAAGAAAAGGCAGAGCACTTTAAATGTTAAAATGAAAACCTTATTCAAGCCTTTACAACTTTGTTTTTTTCCCCCTCTTTGTCTGAGGAGAGATTTTTGAAGCAAAAACTGCCCTGTTTGACAGCATCTTTTTAGATGGTATTAAAGATGCTTGTAACTTTGCATTTGGGGAAAAGAGAAGTGAGTAGAAAGAAATTGGAACTGTTGGTATTGTTGTTAAAGTCAGATTCTGTTTCTCAGAAGACAAAACAAAACCCATACTGACACAAGGCAGAGAAAAACAACAACAAATGAGATTATGTAGATTGTCTCTGGTGTTTCTCTAATTTTCAGACAGACTGCTGGACGTATCACAGGGTGCAATCAGCTACTATGGAACCTGGGAACCTTATACCAGCACTGCGCTGTTTAGGGGCCTGGCTTTTAGTTGACTCTTTGTTCATGTCTTAAAGGTGTATTGCAAAATATGCAGTCTTGGCTGGCTAAGTCAGACATTTATTAACAGAAGAAAAAAAAATAAGAGGGGTAGGTAAGAAGCAAAATAAGGTGGGAAAGAAAAAGGGCACACAGAGGGAATGGGTTGAGAGACAGTCCTATATCCCAAGTGGAGGTTGGGTTTCATGCTGTGCAGACAGTGATGTCATTTGGGTCCTCCTCACTTTGGTCAGGACATCTCTCAGGATCAGGATGATGAAGATCTTTGGTCCCAAAAGGTGACTAGAGAGGTAACCAAGATGGCAAAAATTTTCTCTCATAGGCGTTTTCCCCCCTGAAGTCTTTCTTTAACAACACCAAAAGGGAGTACTGGGTGGAATAGGCAAGCCCTTTGTTCTTTTGTCTACCATAGTTTTTTAATATACAATTTTGGTTCACTGCTTTTTGATTTTACATTTTTTTCTGTTTCCAGCCATGATTTTAATACAGTTCTTGAGTTGTATAATAAGTCACTCTTGCTCATCTAATTTGGAGTTTTTTGCAGACATTTTATTAACTGGCGTTTTATTAATTGCATGTGTTTTTTACAGTTGAGCTCATAATTACAGTAAATTGGTTGGCCCAGTTATTAACACAGCATTCTCTGACCCCAGTGAACTTACAGCCAACATGCATGGTAAGACAATAGGTGGCTAAGACAGAGATGTGGGATGAAGGCTGAGGAGAAAAGTGAAATAATCCTGACCTTCTAAATATTTAGCAGAGTCTATTTACCTACTGCTAATCAAATTTCAGTCCATTATGCACCAAAAAGTGTTGCAACTTATCCCAAGTTTTGAAAACTTTTTCCCTTTTCTTCCTCCCTCTAGTCCTTTTCAGTTTTTTCGATGCCTCTCCTGTATTCTTTTCTCTAACACATTCTTTCCATCTGATGGCCATATCTTCCTTAGCTAAATAGTCAAACTGCTATTTTACAATGGTCTGTACTCCAAATTATCCAGCTTCAAAAATGCTAACTCTGTCTGTCACATGAGATTGTTCATGAACGCCAACAAAAAAATGGAAATTGACTGGTACAAATTGGACTGTTTAAGTAAAATAATTGTGCAAAAGGGATCTTTGAGGTGCCTGGTAAAGTCATAAGTTTAGCATAAAAATAAGCTCACGAAGGGGAAATGTGTATAGATGAAATGGTCAAAATGAGTTTTGATTGGTTAATGACAACAGATGAGCATGCCACTTCATCTTGGATGTATCTCATCTGGAGGGTGCTTTGTGGGAGTGGGGTCAGACATGTAGACTGAAAGGGGTAAACTTTATTATAACTGTCACCCACATCATGCCATGGAAATTTAGGATGTATCCTTACATGACTTGGCTGGCAGCAACTTGATCATGAATAATGTCCTGATCAGACTGTACAAGTCTACATCTTTGTCAAAAGGTTGTAAGCATTAATGGTTGCCCTTACAAGGAGAGTAAGCAGGCAATACTTAGACATGAAACCCTAACTGTTTAATGATGTAGAAGTGAACAAGGATTTTCCCTAGCTGGGCCTGAGTCATCTATCAACACAACATTCCCCAGACTCCTCTTTCTGCTTTCCTGGGGGCCCTCAGGAATTTTTGATTACGGGAAACTGGCATCTTGGCATGGCTCTTTCCTCAGTGCAGATGCTCTGCTCAATTCAATTTTCCTGTAGGGTTTCCCCAGCTTGAAGCCTCTTGTAGGAGGGAAGCCACAGAACTCATGAGATATAAAGACACCTCTTACTAATGCAGCAGCTCATAAACCTACCAAGATTCCAAAGTGAATGAGGATAACGATGAAATCTGTATAGATGAAAGAGAGAGAGACTGGGTTTGGAAGGGGCACATATCCAACATCTTTTAGGCCTAAAAGATTGATCTTCAGCTTGGGCTTAGCTGAAGGTTCATCTTTTCCCCAAACCAGTTCAGGCATATTTAATTTCAGACAGGTAGTAGAAGTTCCTGCATGAGCATTTCAGTGCTATGACAGCAACAAGTCATCTTTGACTGAGAGCTCTGATAATTTCTTTACTCATATTTCATGATTCATCCAGCCTCACATGAAAGTGAAAACACAAAGGCAAAGAAATCTCTTATCGCCAACTAAATTTGCTTTGCAAGGTTCAAGCATATTGCATTAAAGGAGTTATATAAATTAAGTATGATTATGGTATGCCAGGTGTATAATTAGTACTATCTAAACCTATTCATAGGAGCCAGCTTCCTAGTGTTCTAATTTATATCTGATCTGTGAGGCAGGAAATTTGCATGCTGTAAATGGCATTTCTTCAGAAAAGCCGGCTAATCTTTTTTTAAAAATTCATTGGTATTTGTTGTTCATCGAGAACACAGTATTGATATGTCTATAATTTGCAATTATGAAGAAAGTTTGTTGCAATTTAATGCATTAATGATCATTTGTTGTTAAGTATTACTAAACTTTCCTTTTAGAAGGATGGGTACAAGAAGGATGGTACTGTACAAACTGATGAATCTTTCTTTGGTGCGAAGATAGGTAAGGTTGAAATTAGCAGTTGACAATTTAAAATCTCTGCTTTATGTTGCAGAGTAATGTGAGGTACTATTCTATTCCTAATTGGCCACCAGATAAAAACTTTAATGTCAGCCTAGCAGGAATATCCCCAGCTCCTTGTTACCCATGAACATTTGGGATGCAAATACATGACCTTCTGTTTATGGGCAAAGCAAGGTATAATTGTGAAGTTTCACAATTAGGATTTCACAAAGCAATAGACTCTCCAACTGCAGCTTTAAGAAAACTGCTCCCAGAGAATATATGGTATCCCACTGAACTATATTAATGGCATATGAAAAAGTTCAATAATCACTAAAAATAGACAGTAAATAGCCTGCTGTCTTTTACACTGAAATTGTAAAAATATCAGAGCAAGAAAGGACACTGTAATTGGTTGGACAACAATAATTTCCTCTAAAACTGATTTTCTGATTACAAAAAAATATGATGTCCTTGTAATAATTACAAAGCACATATCGAGCCAAAATCAAAGACTGAGGGCTTGTCTAACCCCAACTTCGAAGAGAGCATGGTAATCAGGGTGACGGGAGATTACTAATGAAGTGCTATGGTTTATATGCAGCACTTCATTAGAATCATAGAATACTAGGACTGGAAGGGACCACCAGAGGTCATCAACTCCAGCCCCTTGCCCTCATTGCAGGACCAAGTACTGTCTAGGGCATCCCTGATAGACATTTATCTAACCTGTTCTTACATATCTCCAGAGATGGAGATTCCACAATCTCCCTAGGCAATTTACTCCAATTTTTGACTATCCTGACAGCTAGGAATGTTTTCCTGATGTCCAACCTAAATCTACCTTGTTGCAGTTTAACCCCGTTGCTTCTTGTTCTATCCTCAGAGGCCAAGAAGAACAAGTTCCTGCCTCATGACACCCTTTTAGATACCTGAGAACCACTGTCATGTCCCCCCTCAATCTTCTCTTTTCCAGACTAAACAAGACCAGTTCTTTCAGCCTTCCTTCATAGGTCATGTTCTCTAGACTTTTGATAATTCTTGTTGCTCTTTTCTGGACCCTCTCCAGTTTTTCCACATCTTTCTTGAAATGCAGTGCCCAGAACTGGATGCAATACTCCAACTGAGGCCTAACCAGCACAGAGTAGAGTGGAAGAATGACTTCTTGTGTGTTGCTCACAACACACCTGTTAATGTGTCCCAGAATCATGTTTGTTTTTTTGCAACAGCATCACATTGTTGACTCATATTTAGCTTGTGATCCACAATAACCCCTAGATGCCATACTCCTTCCTAGGCAGCCGCTTCTCATTCTGTATGTGTGAAACTGATTGTTCCTTCCTAAGTGGAGCACTTTGCCATTTGTCCTTATTAAACTTCATCCTGGTTACCTCAGACCATTTCTCCAATTTGTCCAGATCATTTTGAATTATGACCCGATCCTCCAAAGCAGGTGCAACCCCTCCCAGCTTGGTATCATCTGCACACTTAATAAGTGTCCTTTCTATGCCAATACCTAAATAATTTATGAAGGTTTTGAACAGAACCACTCCCAAAACAGATCCCCCGTGGAACCCCACTTGTTATACCTTTCCAGCAGGATTGAGAACCATTGATAACCACTCTCTAAGTAGGGTTATCCAGCCAGTTTTACACCCACCTTATAATAGCCCCATCTAAGTTGTACTTGCCTAGTTTATTGATAAGAATATCATGCGAGACCTTACCAAATGCCTTACTTAAGTCTAGGTATACCACATCTACCATTTCTCCCTTATCCACAAGACTTGTTATCCTATCAAAGAAAGCTTACCAGATTGGTTTGACATGATCTGTTCTTTACAAATCCATGCTGGCTGTTCCCTATAACCTTATCACCTTCCACGTGTTTGCAGATGATTTCCTTAATTATTTGTTCCATTATCTTTTCTGGCACAGAAGTTAAACTGACCGGTCTGTAGTTTCCTGAATTGTTCTTATTCTCCTTTCTCTTGCTTCTAATGTATTTATAAAAAGTCTTCTTGTTTCCCTATATGCCTGTAGCTAGTTTGAGCTCATCTTGTGCCTTTGCATTTCTAATCTTGCCCTCTGTTCCTGTGTTTGTTTGCCTATATTCATCCTTTGTAATTTGTCCTAGTGTCCATTTTTATCTGATTCCTTTTTTAATTTGAGATAATGCAAGATCCCCTGGTTAAGCAAAGGTGGTCTTTTGCCATATTTTCTATTTTTCCTACACAGTAGAATAGCTTGCTTTTGGGCCCTTAATAATGTCTCTTTGAAAAACTGCCAACTCTCCTCAGTTATTTTTCCCCTCATTCTTGCTTCCCGTGGGACCTTACCTTCCCGATCTCTGAGTTTATCGGAAGCTGCCTTCCTGAAATCCGTTGTCTCTATTTTGCTGTTCTCCCTTCTACCCTTCCTTAGAATTGTGAGCTCTATGATTTCATGATCACTTTCACCCAATCTGCCTTCCACTTTCAAATTCTCAATCAGTTCTACCCTGTTTGCTAAAATCAAATTTAGAACAGCTTCCCCCCAGTAGCTTTTTCAGCCTTATGAAAAAAAAAAATTGTCTTCAATGCATTCAAAGAACTTATTGGATAGTCTGTGACCCCACTGTGTTAGTTTCCCAACATATATCAGGATCGTTTGTTTCCCATCACCACCAAATCCTTGGCCCTGGATGATTTTGTTAGTTGTTTAAAAAAAGCCTCATTCACCCCTTCCACCTGGGTAGGTGGCCTGTGGTAGACTCCTAGCAGGACATCACCCTTGTTTTTCCACCCCTTTTAGCCTAACTCAGGACTCCCAATAGTCTGGGGAATAAAGGCTCTTCAAAGGAGGATGGGCACTTCAAAGTGCCCACGGCTACGTGCATGCCAGCACTTCAAAGTTTGACACTTTGAATTAGCCTAATGAAGTGCTGAATATTCACCACAACACTTCATTAGTAATTTCCCATCACCCCGATTACCATGCCCCCTTCCAAGTTGGGGGGCAAGTGTAGACCAAGCCTAAGTGATTGAAAATGCTGACATGATGAATTAATAGTCCATCCAAGAAATATTCAGCCTCTTTTTGTGTGAGAATACTCTGTCTCCTTTTCCATCTTCCAGGCCTGTTTGTCAGTGCTTGGTCTTTTCTCCACATAGTCCATTTACATTACAGATTATTATGCTCTTATTGGTTAAATATTCAATGTGCTGTTTTGGGGAGTGGGAGAAGTAGAGTGGGGACTGTCTTGCTCTGGTAGGGTGATAAATATCACTCACTCACTAACTTTTTTGGTCTTTCCATGAGTTTGTGATTTATGATGTTCATTTAAACTGCAGTAGTTGGCAGCCATTTTTGGAATTTTGGACACTGAGGAAATTCCACTAAGCCAAGTAAACATGCATACATTGTATGATGTTATATAAGCCCGAGATATGGTTTTGTTTCTGTAACAAGGCTCTCTCATAAACATTTTCCTCCTCCCAGAGCATTACGCATGTGTGCCAGGATGACAGATGGAGTAAACCCTGCCCCCACACACCTTCTTCTGATAACTCTGCAGGGACGTGAAGTGAATGTGGCTGGAAATGCTGACACTTCATCTTGTTCCTCAGTAGTGAGTTTACTACAGGTTCAATGTGTCTAAACTGGAACTCTCTCCTTTGGCAACATCCATAATGTGGTATGATTGTAGTTAACCAGAGGACAACTTACCGTGGATGTGGCCGAGTTTGCTGTAGCCCCATAAAGTTTGTTCACATCCACCAGTCCTGGCTCTGAATATTCTTTGCTGTTATTTAGGTGTACTATACCCCTAAATGTCTTCAAAGAGCCCAGTAAGCAGTGAAAGTGTTGGTATTGTGGAAGACAATGTTGACCTCCTGTCATCCAGCAAATTCTCATCGGGCACTGGTCAGGTTCTGAGGGTGCCAGATGAGAGAGATTCAACTGGTGTTAATATTGCCAAACCTCAAATGTTTAAAAACCATGAACCAGGCCTCAAATCCTATGACATGGGCTTAAAAACAATGTTTTAAAAGTACATTCTGGGGTCATTTTAATCTGTTTTCTTGTTTCTGACACTTTAGTGTACACTTGGTTCATGCTTTTAAACCTCTATCTGCAACCATGAGGGCTACAAACTTCAGAAGACAATGTCTCATTAAATGTCTTCATCTGAGCAGTTGCAAGTTTAAGAAATATATCAAGTGCTGCGAGCCTGGTGAGAATTGGCATCACTGGAGTAAGCAAATCGTAGGAATGGTTGAAAATTTCCCATCAAAACTATTTTTGAATGCAAAATTGAGGTTTTCACTGTGGCAGCGTCTGCACTAGCATGTCCCTTTGGAACATCAGGCCCTTTTCTGGAAGAACAAGTGGAGCATCCACACACCAAAGGCTCTTTTGAATTCCTTTCAAAAGAATGCAGCACTTCTTCTGGAGGACCTCTTCCTCTCCCAAATGAGGAACAGCATTCTTTTCTGGAAGATTATTTTGGAAAAAAGTGTGTGTAGATGCTCTGGGTGCCCTTTGTTTGAAAGTGTGGTCCCCATGGTTCTGGATTTTTCAACCCCTGGCCTGTTCTTTTGAAAGAGTGGGGGCTGTGTGGATACGCTTTTGAAAGAGCAGATCGCTCTTTTGATCTGCTTTTTTGAAGATGACCTTTCGAAAGACCACTGTAGTGTCTATCCAGCCTAAGTGATTAGTGTTAGGGTAAGTATAAAAAGTATACTTTCCACAGGAAAATTTAAATTTTTGTGAAAATCTTTTTACCAAAAAGTAAAAGCTTACTTTTTTTTTTTTGAGGGAGATAGTGAGGAAGAAAAAGAGAAGAATTTGAACTTGTAGGTTGTTTTGGCAGAAATTCTTGAGTTTTTGAGCAAAAAGTCAATTTCCCAAAGAAACCTCTCTTTCCCACTTTCTACTTAGCCATATTGAATAGAATTATTCAATGTTTAGTTTGAATAGCAAGTATATGAGAGAGGAGCTTGCAGGAAGGATATCCAAGAGTGTTTTCCTCCAGGAAATCTCATGAGCACACTTGCCACAGATGCATTCTAAAGATTAAAATAATATCTTTTGTAGGCCCTGATGATAAGCATTCCTTTGTTTTAAATAGCCCTGAATGCTCTCCTCTCCTTCACACTTAACTTACTTTTCTTTTATTCTTCCCAACTTCTGTGACTGAACACAAAAGCTGCACCACTTGGGGTTGATTGTGGCCTTTCAAAAGGTTCAGATAAGCTTTGAAGGCATGTCTCGATAACATCCAATGGTGAGTGCTTTGAGTCTTGCACATCTCTACTACATCTGTGCCACAGTGTAAAATTTTATTCTGCGGGATTTCATGCAAAGAAGTTTGAATATTCCTGTTCATGCAATTTCACTCTTCTGTCCCCACCACAAATATTGCACAGACAGTAAATGTTATCTAAAGCAACAACAGCCATGCTAACATATGAGATGTTGCTTCCCACTCATCCATCCCTCAAATTTAGGGGTTAATGAACATATCCATTCATCTTTCTTTAAAATATGGATAATTTAGTGACTTTTTGTGGAAATGAGATCCTTTTCAAGCTTGAACAAAATGCAGAAGTGTGATAATCTTGCATTTCATCATGAATGTTTAAAACATCTGACTACTACACATGATGCAATTGTTAATGAGTCATTTAGTAAAGAATTTTTCAATAACCTTTCTTGTCATGAAGAGAAGTGTTGACCATACCCCTTGAAATCAAAATAAAATTATGCCATAGTTGGCATACATAACCACAGTCATCTTAAAAACTTTAAAAAAAAAAGGGGGGGGGAGAGAGGGAGAGAACCGTTGATTTCCTGATTCATTTTCTTCCTCCTTTGTCCAAAATAAAAGGCATTTTTCGTGCAGTGATGAAGACTGTATATTTCTCAGCAGAGAGCAGGTGTGAAGGTCAAAGATAAATTCTGCCTGCTGTGATGTTTTCCAGGGCCAGAAATCACATATAATATTCATTTTTGTTTGCATTATGTTTGGACTGTTATTTTGCTTGAAGCAAAGATTGATTTATTGAGTAACTTCCATTTTGCTTTGGGCCAAGTGAAGGAGTGGGGAAATGAACATTCATTTGTCTGCATCTGGAGAAGATTGCAGGGTGGGCCTGTTTTTTCTTTTATTAATGGAGATCTCTCCCCCCCTCCCCCAGAAAAGACATATGTGACTATGTATCTATTTATGATCTGGAATAGCAGTAATAAAAGAGAATAGTGGTAAGAATCAACACTGTTTAAACCTGCCCACTCCAACCCCAAAAGGAGCAAAGCCTCTCTGGGTATTACTTATGGGAATACTTGAACAAGATCCCCTCAAAAGTAGCGAAGCCTCTGTGACTATTGCTTTGTGGGGGTACCTGAATCAGCATCAGCAGCATCTTAGAATCCTGACTTCCATTGACTTCAATGGTTTTGGATCAGGCCTGTGATGGTTTCCTGTGTGTTTTATAATTGACACAGAAGTAGTATTCAAAGCCAATAATTGTAAGAGCTATGCCACTGCCACAGAAACAGCAGTACTGTAATTCTTGTTATCTCTGAGACAACTGATGCAATGAACATTAGAATGATAGAATCATAGAGCTGGAAGGGACCTCAGGAGGTCATCTAGTCCAGCCCCATGCTCTAAGCAGGATCAGCTCCAACTAAGTCATCCCAGCCAGGACTATTGTCAAGCTGGGCCCTTGGCCTCCCATTTTACTTGGCTTCAGGGTTTTGTTCAAAATTTCTAGTGAGGAAAATGGCTCAGGTGTCCCTTCTGGCTTGGCCATTTAGGTGGATTTGGAGATATGCATGAAAACAGTGGTGTTATAGATAGTGGTGATGTTTTCACAAGCTGTGGAAATCAACCAGATAGAAATGTATTAGATTATATTGGGAATATGAGTCTGGGTATGTTCTAGACTCAACTAGTAAACGTCGGTGAAGCTTGCCTTTCACTGACTTGGTTTAATCAACTGGTATACAGAGGTCCAGAACATATGATTGTAGCTTTGTCTACTCTAGCAATTTATGGTAGGGAGACCAGTGCTGGGTGAGGATGTGAACGTTAGGGAATGAAGCACCTTCTCTCTTTTTGTGCCCCTGCATAACGACTAGATGCAGTCATACTTGTAACACTTGAGAAATTCAAGATTCAGGTTGCTAATAACAGCAGCACCAACCATTGTTTGATCTCCCTATCACCTATAATGACCAGCAGTCTCTTGTTGTGAGAATGCACACTGCATCATGTAGAACGGAGGTAAGCAAAGTGGGACAGGGGAGGGGTGAAATTTTGTACGAGGGTTCTGCACAATTGGATGCTGGGTCTCAGGCTCATTCATCTCATTAAAAAGGTTGAGATATGTTACTCTTTTTACATGTGTGTATTCACATTTACAAACAATAAACTCTTCCATATCCATCATTCTATTATCTGGAACTATCAAATAACTGGCATTTTAACCATAAGTAAATTTTAGTTACATTTTCCATAAGTACTGTAGAGTGAAAGTAAATACAAAAAAATACAGCACATACAGTATAAGTTTACAGTGTACAATACTGCAATTGTTGGTAAGTTAAAGTACTCTGCATACATTTTTGCTTGTTTCTTAATATCTTTCTCTTTAGTCTTTTATGGATTGCTAGGTATATCTCTCTTTTATCCAAACTATTTGAATATCCAGCAACCTCCCAGCCCCAGGGCTGCCAAACATAAAAGAGTTTACTGTACCAATTAATGAAGTTTTAAATGCTGTATATGAATTTTCTTACAGACGCCAAAAGGTTTTTTTTTTCTTTCTTTTTCTGATGAGCTGTGCATAATGGAAATTTCCATCAGTTTGGATTACTTTAGACTGGTTGGTGTCCCACTTAAGTGCAGGGGAGAAAAGTGGGGCCTAATGTAAAATGTTTTGTCACCCCTGCTGTTAGAAGACTGCATCTGGCAAACGTTCCCCTGCAGCTTCCAAGCAATTACACTTGTCTCTGGCACAAGGGATGGAATCCACTCCTTCATCTTCTTTACTTTCAGAGGAGCAAAAGAGAGTGCTAAAATACATCATCTGGACAAAGTAGGCATCCTAAAAGCAAACATTATTGTAGAAAGGTATAAGATTGCCCTTGTATAGAACCCTTTACCAATCCTGATGTACTAGGGGTAGGACTAGGTCTTGGAAAGACACACTCATCATCATCATCATCATCATCATCATCATCATCAACTGTGGGCTCAGCACCTGTTGGTGTGTGATGCCTCTCGCGCTATTTCCTTCTATCTTTCCCTGTCCAGTGCAGAGTGGCTTAGTTTCTGTAGATTAGCTCTGCACCGATCTATATATCATCTATCCATTCTCTGTGGGGTCTGCCTCTCCTATGCGAACCATCCATTATGCCGAATACTAGAGTCTTGATTTTTCGTTTGTCGTTCATTCTGCAAATATGCCCAAATAGCTGTAGCTTCCGTTTTATAACCTTCTGCAGCAGGTTCTCGTTCGGCTGTATCTTCCTATATAATTCCTCGTTGGTGACCTTCTGCATCCATCCTAGTCTCAGAATCTTTCTATAACAACTCCCTTCGAACGCCAATATTCTTCTTTTCAAATCTTTCGTTATCACCCATGTCTCACATCCGTACAACATGCTGCTGAATACACGTTTTCAAGATGCCCAGATTCGTTCTTAAGCTAATTGCTTTGTTTTTCCAGATCTTATCCATCACGTTCAAACTCGCTCTTGCTTTCGCTATTCTAGTCAGTATTTCCTTCTTACAGTCTAGATCATACGTTATGTTGCTCCCCAGATATGTGAACTTCTCTACATTTTCTAGTTAAATACCATCAACGCTGATCTTCCTTCCTACTTCCTTATCTCCAAATACCATTGTTTTCATTTTATCAATGTTGGTAATCAGTCCGTATCGCTTCTCTTCTTCATTTAACACCCTCACCGTTTTCACTAGCTTCTCCTCATCCTTCTCAATGATAAACTATATCATCCACAAACCTCTAGTTGTTAATTCTTTTCCCATGCACAGATACCCCTTCTACCTCTTCCTTGATCTTGTCCATCACTCTCTCCAGATGTGCAATGAAGGTACTTGGCGATATTGGATCTCCTTGTCTCATACCTCTACTTGTTTTAAACCAACTTCCCAAATCCCTGCATGTTCTTACCGCTGCCTGCACATTATCACTGATATCCTTCAACAACTGTATCAGTCTGCTGTCCACTCCCTATGACTCCAACACTGCCCAAGTCACTTTCTGATCTATACTGTGAAATGCCTTTTGAAAATTGACGAAGCAAGTGTATACGTTTTTGTTCTTTTGTCAAGCTTTCTCCGCTATCAGTCTTAGTGCCAATATCTGCTGTATGGTACTTCTATCTTTTCTGAACTCTGCTTGCTCATCTGCTATATGTTCTTCTATCTGCGATCTTAATCTCTCAGTCAGTATCATCATCAGCACCTTACCTAGATGACTCGTTAGGGCAATTATTCTGTAGTTCTTGCACTTCAATGTACTTCCTTTCTTGGGTATTGTCACTAGCACAGATCTTGTCCATTCCTTAGGCTCCTTCCCTTTTTTCCATGCTATTAATAGGAAAAGGCGAAGGAGTGCTCATGAACAGGGAGAAGATTGTGCAGTGATGGACGAGATATTACACTGATCTATACAAAGCACAGTTGGACCTGAGTGTCTCAGAGAGACTGATTGAAGAACTGAAAGAGATATCTCCCCCGAGCACCGAGAGCGAGACCGATATTTCGAAGGAGGAAGTATAAAAAGCAGTGAAACAACTAAAGAACAACAAGAGCCCTGGAAATAAGATCATGGGAGAGATGATCAAATATGGCAGAGAAAGCATGATTCAGGCAATACACCAACTATGTAATATATCATGGAGAGAAAGGAAGGTGCCTAAGGAATAGACAAAGACATGCTGGGTGGAGACAAAGCATGCAGAGCTACAGCACTTTTGGATAGATCTTCTACCTCAGGTCATCTTGGAAGACTACCAGAATATAAACAGTCCTCCAGGACACTCTAACTTGTGACAGAGGCCTCTCACTGTTAAGCCACCTTAGTCCCTGCCTCCAATTGGACTGCAAGTTTTCACTGACCCTGTTAGAGACACAGCACATGGTTTTATCCTAGTTTTTTTTAACAATGTTTTATAAAGTAATGGAGAATTATACAGTAAAAGCCATGTTATCTGGAGTTTGAATAACTGGCACACTCTATTAACAAGGATCTGCTCTGCCCGTGGCCACCTAGCCTGGACCAGTGGAGTGTGGCTGATGGCTGCAAGGGTGGGGACAGTTAAGCAGCAGGGTTGGCAGTTTTGGGCTGGCTGCCGAGCCAGCGGACAGCTGCTGTGATGCCAGCTGCCTGGCTGGGGCAATAACCAGCACATTTGATTATCTGGCACCCCCCATATTATCAAGCTTTTAATGTATCCTGTTATAGCTTGGTTAAAAATTATGGACAAGATCTCATACTCTACATACAGAATTTAATACTGTACTGAGTCCTCGCCAACCCTCTTTAAGTGTATTAGGAGCCTGTCATATTAGAAGACAATGAAACATAGGCACTTTTGAAAATTTTACATGTTTTTTCTTACAGGACTTTCCCTATGCTGTTTAAAGACACAATTGGCCTGATATTTATGCTGGATGATATCAGGAATAGTGGATTAATGGTACTACTTACATGCTTCAAATTAAGGATGTGCCTAAAATTAAGGATTTACTGGACTGGGGACAGAGAGTTTACCAACTTGTTGGATCCAAAGTATAGCTTCTTTGGTGGCAAACTAGCATGAGCAAAAAGTAAAACAAAACAACAAAATCTCTGCAGCTTGTCTGATATCAGTTAACGCATACATGGTGTACTTAATTACTGTCACTTTTTCATCAAGCACATAATCAGTCCTGTAGCAAATATTTGTTCTCAGCCATTGAAATGGAAGACATTTTTGCTCTTTGACTTTGCTTTATGGTGAGTATAGAAGTTGCACAACTACCCACAGTGCTGCCTAGTGGTCAGATAGGTGCTGGCAGGTGTCTCCAGGTGAAGCTCAAGTCCCGTCCTTCAGTGCTCCTAAATCAAGGATTTCTAGTCCTCTCCTTGAGCAAAGGGGCTTGAACAGTCTTTTCCAGTTGGCTCCTTACCCTGGTGTGAAGGATCTTATGAATGATCATCCCGGAAAGGGCAGGGGCGTACAGGCCTACCTGCTTCACTGGACTTTGGTTCAGGGCCCAACTGGGGACAACTACACTCAACACCTTGAGGTTCTAGATACCTCCCCTCCATACTGCTTCCTATCCTGCTCTCCAGTTTCCCAGTTTCCCAATCAAATCTCTGACCTGCATTCTGTCACCTGCCTCTGTGGGTTTTCAAAGGTCTGTTTTGTCAGGTCTCAAGCAATGAGTTCCAGGAAAATGCTTCCCCCTCAGAGAAACCACCTGTTGCCTTCCACTGCCCTCTTCTCCCCTCCTTAGAAGCCCTGGCTCCAGCTTGTGCAGGCTTATCGGGGTCTAGGTGGGGCTGTGTGGGCCTAGAGTTGTTCCTTGACCTTTTTCTCTCCAATGTAAGATTTGTATACCCCATCACCTGTTACCTAAAGGTCTGAAGAAGTGGGTCTATCACACGAAAGCTCACCACCCAATAAATTATTTTGTTAGTCTTTAAAGTGCTACTGGACTGCTTTTTTGTTTTGATAGAATATAGACTAGCATGGCTATCTCTGTTACTATTCAATAGGAAGATTGCTATTTTTAAACTACTAATATATTTTTGTTTTTCTCCCTAATTTTGTCAGCATTAAAAAAGGGTTTTTTGTAATGAAGGCAACCTCAGGGACCAACCATAACAGAAACAGAATACATTCCCTTTCTGAAATGCAAGGTACCTACTCCATAGCAGTCAACAATTTTATGTGAGAAATCTCCCAAGAACAGACTTTCTTTTTACATTCGCTGTGCTTTGTGGAGTTGGTGAAGTTGAAATTTCAGCAAGAATATTACTTGTCAACACAGGATTTCAAGCAAAGTAAAAGTGCAGAGGATTGTAAAGAGTTTAAAATGTATTAAACAAACTCTTTAAAATCTTCTGTGTCTGGTGAAAAGTTTGTACCTGTCCTGACTTGAGGGTCTAAACTAGTGTGCTCCTGCCTAATTTGCACCCCACTGTGATGATTTAGCTTTGTATCATTGTCAGCTTGCCATGAGTAGCCTATGTGTGGCAGTAGGTACAACAGATTCTTTCATTTAGAAGTATTAATACATCCCTTCTACACAATACTATTTCTCTGAATACTGTGACTTTCTGTTAGGCTAAGGGGGCTTTTGGCTAAATGGATGCTTTTTCTGTACATGAGATGTACTATGAAAACAAAAAAGCAGTCAAGTAACACTTTAAAGATTAACAAAATAATTTATTAGGTGATGAGCTTTCATGGGACAGACCCACTTCTTCAGACCATAGCCATACCAGAACAGACTCAATATTTAAGGCACAGACAACCAAAAATAGTAATCAAGGTTGACAAATCAGAAAAATATTATCAAGGTGAGCAAATCAGAGAGTAGAGGGGCAGAAGGGGCGGTGGAGGGAGTCAAGAATTAGATTAAGCCAAGTATGCAATGAGCCCCTATAATGACCTAAAAAAATTCCCTTCCCAGTTCAAACCACGTGTTAGTGTGTCAAATTTGAATGTAAAAGAGAATTCAGCAGCCTCTCTTTCCACCCCGTTGTGAAAATTCCTCTTCAGTAAGACATAAGCCTTCAGGTCATTAACAGAATGGCCCACTCCATTAAAACGTCGGCAGACCGATTTGTGGATCAGGAGTGTTTTTATGTCTGTTTTGTGCCCATTAATTCTTTGTCTAAGAGAGTTTGAAGTCTGTCCAATATGCAAAGCATCTGGGCATTGTTGGCACATGATGGCATATATGATGTTAGCTGAGGAATATGAGAATGTGCCCGTGATTCTGTGAATAACCTGGTTAGGTCCAGTGATGGTGTCTCCAGAATAGATATGTGGACAAAGCTGGCAACAGGCTTTGTTGCAAGGAAAAGTTTCAGGACTGGTATTCCTGTGGTATAGGTAATGGGTAATGGGGAGTTTTTGACACTGGAATTGCTGGTAAGCCAGATATTTATGAAGTTGGAATCTCACAGCTGCACGGTATCTGTGTTACAACTCCCCAGTCAATTGTTTATTTCGGTTAATAAACACAATAGTTTTGGCATTTTATTTCCCTTCCAATACAATGCTAATTCTGTAAACAGCTGCCTTTGTTGTCCTCTTTGGAGGTACAGTAAAAAGATAGTCTGCTTAACCCCTTCACAACTGTGGGAGGATAATTCTGTTTTCTTCTTTTACCTTGGTGATTTGTCTCATTCCTAAATAATAAATAAATCCCTGCTCCACTACAGTACCTCTGGCATACTAATGAAGAAAAGACCTCATACCAACTTGGGTTTCCTATCTAATTGTTATTCCTTTCTCGTTTTCTTATCTCTGACTTTCTTGCCATTTATTCATCAGTAAGCTCTTATAATAGATTGTACTCTAGTTACTTTCCTTCCATCTATAAGATTAAATTCTTATTCTTTTTTTTTTGTAACCAACAATAGCAACCATTGAGTAGCAGCACAACAGCAGCCAGTTCGATGGTATTGCTATGTTTAAACTGCAGCTGGCAATGAGTCCCCCAGCATGGATAGGCAGACTCAGGTTGGCTTGGTGAGAGCTACATGCTAAAAATAGCAATGAGAATGGTGCAGCTTGGGCTGTTAAACCCACTTGGCCCTCTGTTTGAACTCAGGTGGCTAATCTGAATCTCTCTGCCAGAGGTGCAACCTTTCTGCAGGTATTTCTAGGAAGGGCATCCTTCTTACTCTGCCTAAACCTATGGATGGACACTTCTGTTAGGAGCTAGGCTGAGGCCATCAACTCATTTCACATACAACTACTGCACATGTGGGAATAGCTTTTGTCCAGGTGGAAAAATACCAGGTTATGCAAATTACCCATCTCCTGTGCCACGAATACCCTGAATGAGCTGCTTTAAAATAACAGAACTCAGACGATTATTCAGTCATCATTTTTGCTCTGATATTGCCAGGGCAGAGCATAGAATGTAGGATCCAGCCAAGGAAACATATTACAGTCCTGGGATATTGGAAAGCAAGAACAAGACTGATCAGACTAGGCCTTTCAGTAGTGTTGACATGTAACTGGTCATGTGTTTGCACACCCTAAATCCCCTTTACATTGTGCTAGCAGCAAAATGGAACTGAAAACTCCTTTAAGTGGTAGGAGGGAATCCTGACATGGGGGAATTCTTTGGATAGTTGAGAGAGAGATATCTTGGTTCCATACTAGTCTGTCTCAATCCCCTCCTCTCCCCATGTTAGAAGCTGGAGGGGCATGGTCACAATGTGGAGGTCTGTGGCAAATCCTTACTTGTATAGATGATATTTTTACAAGCTGGTGGTAGAAAACTGGCCCGGGACTGGAAGGCTTCAGATAGCTTCACAGTATCTCCTGACCTCAGCAGCACCCAGTACTTTATTTCATGCAGTTGAGTGTTCTGGCCATCTCATATTCTCAGGTGTTCCTTTCCTCCAACTTCATGTTTAACATATCTCATAATGCCTCAAAGAAGCACCAAAGGTACAATGAAGTGGCTTCTGGGTGTTTCTGGGATATCTGCTTTTCCCTGTGCCCACCATTGTTATCATTCATTTATGACAGAGCCCTCTATGCATTAGACCTGTTTGAAACACTCAAGGAGGATGGTGCCTGCTCCAAGGAGCATATGATTTGAAGAAAGAAGTTCAGGGAAGAAGAACAGCAAGTAGAGTTGGACAGGGCTTTTTTTTTTCTCTCTATCTCATGAGACTCTTTGAGATATCAGTCATCTTTCCTGTCTGATTGGCACCACATGTTGAAATGAAAAAAGTTTTCATCAACTGATCCTGCAGGGAGGAGGAGAATTAAGTCAGTTGAAATCTTTCATTTTGAGGATTTCAAAGGCCATGTCTAAACTGGCTCCTTTCTTCAATGGGGTCATGGAAATGACATGGACTGGGGAATATCAAACAATTAATTTGTTTTGGGAGTAAGGGAATTTTGAAGTTTGGCTTGTATTTCAAAGTACCCGCATCTAGCCTGCCTATCAGCACTTTGAAGTTAGCAGCTTCGAAATTTGTGTGGCCGCCATTATGTTAATGAGGTGCTGCATATGCATGTCAGCACCTTAATGATATTCCTCAGTCCATGTCATTTCCATACCCCCTTCAAAAACATAAAGTGAAGACATAGCCAAAATGTTTCAATTTTGACCTTTTAAACGTTTACCTTTTTTGGTATAAATTAACTTAATTTTCAACTGAGACTCCAAACTTTTCCTTTCCAAAATGTTTTGATATCCTGTGTTGACAATTTCCGTTTATTTTTAAATTGGGGGATTTGTGGAAACTAACCCTTTCCTCTCCTACAGACAACCTCCCAACCACATGTTCCTCTCCTACAGACAGCCTCCCAACCACATGAAGATTCTCACCTACAACCACAGTCGATACCACAAGAACACCAGTCCCGGAACTTTTCCTTGCAACAAAGCCCGTTGCCAGCTTTGTCCACAAATCTATTCTGGAGATACCATCACTGGACCTAACCAGAGTATTCACAGAATCATGGGCACATTCTCATGTTCTTCAGCTTACATCATATATGCCATCATGTGCCAACAATGCCCAGATGCTTTGTATATTGGATAGACTTCAAACTCTCTTAGACAAAGAATTAATGGGCATAAAACAGACATAAAAGCATTCCTGATCCACAAACTGGTTAGTCACAACTTTAATGGAGTGGGCCATTCTGTTAATGACCTGAAAGTTTGCATCTTACTGAAGAGGAATTTTCATACCACTTTAGAAAGAGAGGCTGCTGAACTCTTTTATATTCAAATTCGACACATTAACACGTGGTATGAACCGGGAAGGGAATTTTTTAGGTCATTATGGGGGCTCTTTTGCATACTTGGCTTAAGCTAATTCTTGACTCCCTCCGCTGCCCCTTCTGCCCCTCTACCCTCTGATTAGCTCACCTTGATAATATTTTTCTGATTTGTCAACCTTGATTACTATTTTTGGTTGCCTGTGCCTTAAATATTGAGTCTGTTCTGGTATGGCTATGATCTGAAGAAGTGGGTCTGTCCCACGAAAGCTCGTCACCTAATAAATTATTTTGTTAGTCCTTTTTTTTTCCTCCCCTGGAGACAGTTTTGGCTTGGACTAATTATTTGCAGATTTTTATCTAAAGTTAGGATACCTCATTCAAACTTGTTTTTTGGTTTGCCTGGTTTTATTGCTTCACAAAGTTTCAAAATAATTTTGTACTCAAGCAAGCTACAAAACTCAGTGGCTGTGTCTTCATTACATCCCTCTTTTGAAAGAGGAAAACAAATGAGGGAAATCAAAAATGCAAACGGAGCACTAATTTACAAATATTTTCCCTCGTTCGTAATATCTTCTGATGTTTCAGAAGATATTATTTTGAAAAACAAAAAGGTGTGTAGATGGGATTCTTTTGAAAAACAATGAACAAACTGTTTTTGAAAGAACCCTTCTTCCTGAAACAAAATTGATTGGACAATTATAGAGATGATTTAGGATTATGCTAAAGAAAGATCTGACCTTTTAAAACTCGTATATGGATTCTAAAGTCTTCAGCGTTTGGTGATGTCCTAGTTTTGCTTGCTTGCTATTATGCTGGTTTAGCACTAAATTTCTTATCTTAAACTTTTCAAAAGGATATTTTCACCTGCTATATTTTATTGAAAAGAGAAAATGAAAATGTTAACTTTATGCATGTATCATCATTATACATTCCTATAGTGTACGGTCTAATAAAACGTGTAAAAATAAATTAATTTAACTGAATATTTCCACGGGGTTTTTATCAAACTGAGCAATTTTCTGTGTATGGGTTAAAACGTTAGATGATGTGCTTTTGGCCATATTCTGAAATTAGACACAATTACAGCAAATAATACATCTTATGTTTCATGACATTATTTCAAAACTATTTAAATGGGTGAAAATTGATTTAAAATCCATTTATGTGCATGTTTGAAAAGTTTAGAGGAAATCTAATGCAAAATATGTACTTAAAATTCAGCTACTGGAGTGAGAAAAAACTGTTAACTATTGCTTTGCAAATTACTAGATACAGAGCCAGAGATTTTCAGAAACTTTTGTGAATGCTCAGTATTTTAATGAGAGACAAAATATCCCCATATCTCACCAATGAACAAAATTGTTTCAAGCAAATATGGGTCCTCTCTGAATTTGAGGTCAAAGACTCATAAGCTCTGTAGCAAAAGGCTAGAAGGGACCTCATGAGGTGATCTAGTCCAGCCCCCTGCTGAAAGTAGGATCAACCCCATCTAAACCATCCCAACCATAACTATGTCAAGCCTCTAGGGAGGGAGATTCCGCCACCTCTCTCAGGAATGTATTCCACTGCTGCACCACCCTCCCAGTAAAATAGTTTTTCTTGATATCCAACCTACATCTCTAGCTCCCTAATCATTTTTGTTGCCCTCTGCTGAACCTGCTCCAATGCATCCACATCCTTTCTAGATTGGGGGCCCCAGAACTGGACATATATTCCAGATGTGGCCTTATCAGTGCTGAGTAGAGAGGAATAACAACTTCTCTAGATCTGCTGGAAATGCTTCTCCTAATACACCCCAATATGCTGTTAGCCTTATTGGCTACCAGAGCACACTGTTGACTCATATCCAGCACCTCTTCCACTGTAATCCCCAGATGCTTTTCTACTGCACTGGTACTTAGGTAGTTGGTACCCAGCCTGTAACAGTGCTTGGGATTCTTCTGTCCCAAGTGCAAGATTCTGCACATCTCTTTGTTGAAGCTCATCAGATTTCTTTTGGCCCAATCCTCTGATTTGTCTAGGTTGCTCTGGACCCTATCTCTACCCTCCAATGTATCTACCTGACTCCCTAGCTTAGTGTCATCTGCATATTTGCTGAGGGTGCAATACAGCCCCTCATCTTTATTGATGAACAGCACTGGCCCTAGAACCAATCCTTGGGGCACTCCACTTGAAATCAACTGCCAACCAGACATTGAGCCACTGACCACTAACTATTGGGCCCATCCATCAAGCCAGCTTTCTGTCCATCTTACGGTCCATGTATCCAATCCATACTTTCAGGTGCTCCTGTATTTCCCTGGTCAGGACTGGAAGCAAATGTTTGAAAAAGGCTGTTCTCACGACATATTGGGCCTAGCTGATCTCATTGTACACCAGAAATCTCACTAGCAACCAACTCTTAAGAGTGTCTGAGCCCAATATTACAGATGGAAAATGGGCAGCTTATACAGGAAGGAGGGCTTCTTCTCCCTGGCCTGGCCCCTGTGTGTTGCAGTGGCAGCATAAAGACACTGGGAAATTCTTTTAGCAGGTTGGGAGAGAATTCTCCCAGCGTGGGTGCTGTGATGGGCCATTAAAGTAGAATGCTTCTTAAGTCTCAGCACAGGGGTGATATCAGACCGCAGGAAAGAAGGTGAATTGCAAAGATTTGGAGGGACTCTATCCTTTGGCTGCAAGGCCCAGGCTAAGCGCAGTTTTGCCTAAATGATACTAAGGGACCACACAAGCTCTCAGAACAGCTCAGAGTTGGGAGGGTGCAAAGGTGAGACAGAGAGACTTTATACACTCCTTATTGCTCCCCCTGGCTCTCATGGTTTGTGCCCGTGTGTGCAAAGCCTTTTGGGAAGATGGGCAGCACATCACCTTGCCCAGTAATTGTGAGATGAGAAATTCAACATTCGTTCTACATATTGCCAAGGTTTGGAAGATGTTTGAGTGTAGGTTATTGACTACAATCAATCTCTAAGTAAGCCATGAACGTTTCTGAGATAAAATCCTGGTGCTATTGAAATAGGTGATAAAACTCCCGTTAATTTCCAAGGGGTCAGGATTTCACATTTGTTTTTTATTTTTCCCCAAAACCATAGGTGTGATTCTTTCATTTGTTTTCTGCAGTTATAAAAAGGATAATGAAATGAGGAGCCTGACCCTGCATCTCTGTTCTTTTTGAGGGCCTCCTAGTACTATAGAAAAGTTAATTCTTGGTTGCTTTGTCAGCACATAAAATGGGGACCACAGGAAACAGTACTGCAAAAAGGTATCTGGGGGAGGCGGAGGTTTGGAGTGGGCCACAAGCTGAATGTGTGTCCAAAGTGTGGCACTTTTGACAAAAAATATCATTGTGGGATGTACTGGCAGGAGTGACATAAGCAAGACACGAGAAGACATTCTTGTACTCTGCTCTGCTCTGATGAGGCCTCAACTGTGTCCAGTCTGGGTGCCACAGTTCAGGGAAGATGTGGACAAATTGAAAACGGGCCAGACAAGAGCAACAAAAATGATTTAAATGTCTAGCAAATATGACTTATGAGGCAAAATTGAATGAAATGGGTTTGTTTGGCCTGGAAAAGAGAAGACTGAGAGGGAACATAACAGCTTTCTATTATTTAAAAGGCGGCTACAAAGATGAGGGAGAAAAATATTCTTTTTTACCTCTGATGATAGGACAAGATGTAATTGGTTTAAATTGCAGCAAGGGAGTTTGAAGTTGGACATTAGGAAAAACTTACTGTCAGGGTGGCAAAGTGAGAGAATATATTGTCTAGGGATGTTGTGGAATTTCCATCACTGGAGATTTTTAAGAGCGGGGTTAGACAAATACCTGTCAGGGATGATCTGAATGGTACTTGGCCCCATCAATAGTGTGGAGGATTGGACTTGATGACGTTTCAAGGTTCCTTCAGGTTCTATGATTCTATGAAATGACAATGTTTGGGTTGGTTTCAGAAGTGAAAATCTTTTCTTGCTCCTCTGCTTTCATTCTTTTGAGAATGAAAACAAATACTGAACTCAAATTGCTCATGCAGTTTGCTGCAATAAATATATATGCAGTTATATTGTACTGTATGTATCTCACGATCAGGACAGACATGATTAAGATATGAAACATTATCAATAGTCTATACTTTTGGCCAGATTGACTCTAGCACAAATGAATAAATTATATTGGCTTCAGTGGGATTTGCACCTAGCTGCACTAAGGGCTGAATTTACTCATTGCATTTTGTGAGAAGATATAACATACGCTGCCTACAAAATGTTTTCAGGGAAATTGATTGTATTGATTTTTATATTCATTGTACTGTAGTACACATGGAATGAAGCTTCTTAGATTTGTGTCTTTATAAAAATGGATTTTTGGCTATCAAATGTTATTTGACAGGGCAGATATTTATCTGAAATATCACTGGACATCTTACTAAATAACCAGTAATATCTGTCTGAAATTCTAGACTCCTAACAGCTGATCCAAAAAATGATCCCTTGACCAGGAATCCTGGACAGGATTTATCTATTTTCTTTATTACACAATGTTCATTTTAGTTTTGGTGTTTAGGCATTAGTGTTCTGTGTACTTTTAATGCGTACTCTTTTCATATCAGTTAAGGTAATGTTTAAAGATGCTGTCTTTGATTCTACCTTCCCTAAGGACTATGACTAAATTCTTTCTCTGAGGAAGTAGTTTAGTGGATTCAGGAGGGCAAGGGTGAAGTGGGGCAAGGAATGTAGATCTCTATCCCTGTTTATGCCACTTACGTGCCATGAGAGCTTGTGCAAATGAGTTTACCAATCTGTAAAAGGACAAGCTTATCACTGTCAGTAGCATTGTGCAACTTACTTAATGTTGGTGAGGCCTTTGAATGAAAGGGAGCATTATGTGAACAGTACATGTAGGAGTATAATTTGTGGACAAAAAAATCTCTTCTGACAAATTAGGCTACTGCCTATTGAACCTTTGTGTGCAGGCCTACTTTTGTGTCCACATGGGCCTCCAATGAAATCATAGTTATAAACTTGGGTCTGCAAACACACGTGATATTGTATCACAGTCTGTTTGTGCTTTGTGTTTGTGAATTGCCTGTGAGCAGGTGATGCTTGTTCTTATTTGGGTCTCAGAAGGTTAGCCGTGTTAGTCTGTAGCTTCACAAATAGCAAGCAGTCCTGGAGCACCTGAGAGACTAACCAATTTTTATGTCATGAGTTTTCTGTGGGTAAGAACCTCAGATGAGTTGACAAAAATAGAATCCAAGGTTTATGTAGCTAGGAGGGTGGGAAGGGTTAAAAAAAAGGAGTTACTTGTCACTAGTAGGACCAGTTGATGGAGCAAATTAAGTTGGATGTGTTCCATTCCTGTGACTATCAAAGGTGGGGAAATTGGCCCTGTAATGCATAAGATATTTGAGATTTCTATTAAGAGGGAGGTTAAAAGTGTCTAATTTGCAAATGAATTCTAATTCAGATGTCTCTGTCTATAATGTCGTGGTAAATATCTTTTGTAGAAGAGGGGCTACTTTTAAATCCATTCTTGAATGTCCAGGGAGTGTGATCTCGTTCCTGATGTTAGATTTATGTCCATCTTCTTGTTGTGAGTCTTCAGTAGTCAAAATTTTTATTATTGCTGGGTAGTTTGGAAGACATGCTTCTCCGGCCTGACTGGAGGAGTGTGGCTCCTAGATGCAGGTTTCTGGGATAAAATTCCCTTTCCTCAAATATTTTCTAATATTTACTTAAATATGAACATTTTCAACTCCTCCCCAAAGCCAGTACAATAATTTATATAAATGCATAGCCCCATATATTTTGAGATATTAGTCCAGTTTAAAGCCAAGTATTATCTTGCCTTATCTCCAAGCCTCATTGGAGCAGTAATTCTCAAATTTTTGTGCTTGTGACCCCTTTCCCACAGCAAACATCTAACTATGACCACCCCCTTAGAAGCCAAAAACATTATTTTACATCTATTACTATTATAAGTGCTGGAGGTGAAGCAAGGTTTGGGCTGGAGGCACAGCTCACAATCTCTCCATGTAATAACCTTGCAGCTCCTAAGGGTTGCTTATAGATGGCTCTTTATAGTTGTAAAATCCTAGTGATACTGCGTGGGTGTCCTACCTTACTCATGCTTTGGAATCTCTCTCCAGGGTGCAGTACCTATTAGATAGGCCTCATGTTCTAATATCATGTATTAAACAGGAGCTGAAACTGCAGAGTTGGGACCCAAAACTGAAGTAACCTTGTCAGACTGAAGGATATTTGTGTTCAGCTTTCTGGCCTGGAATTTGAAGTTCAAGCTGTCACATTGCAGAAATTTCTATTCAAATCTCAGTGTTGGTATTTCTGGGGAATTGTGTGAGTTTTGTGAAAATGAAGTAGCCGTAGGGCAAAGAATTCTCTTTTGCAAGAAGATTGTGGGAAGCTACTATAATATACAATGAATCAAAGGGCCTAGTTCTGCTTGCACGCTTCTTTTAGAATGTCATAAAGCCAATGCAGTTCCCCTCTCACACTAGTGTAAGAGATATAAAATTGGGCTTAATGTCTTATAAAGCTTAACTGATTGTCATAACTTTTCTTACAGTTGTTGTTTCTACCCTAGAATTTCACTGTGAACAATTTACAGTGCATGGTGTTAATCTTTATTCTTTGCAATGGATCTGCCGGGGTGAAACTGATAGCACCTACTACAGCTCCAATGCAATGTGTGGGGGCCTTAGTGTAAATGAGAGTCAGGTCTATTAGCCCATCTGTAGTAAAAGTTCTATAATGGAGTGGAAGATAAATTACTCTAAAAATCGAACAACCATATTTAATTTCTCTGTGGAACTCTACTGGTTTAATTCCTCAATTTCTCATAAGACAGCAAACCACAGAAATTAAATGTTAAAATCAATATTCACATTATTGATATTACAGATAATTGAAATATTTCCATCAACACTTTTGTTAGCGGGGAAAAAGGATGGGGGATGAAATATAAACCTGAAAAATTTGCAAGACAATTTTTTGACATTTTCCAAGAATTTTAAAAAATGTTTGGGCTACACTTTGAATTCATTAAAACTTGAGAATTAATGGTTCCTTCCCACTGTATGCAAGCCAATAAAATCTTTTAGGGTATGATCAAATACAATCTAGTAATGTAATTAAAAATGGTACAAATCTGATACACAGGTTGAACCTCTCTAACTCAGAACACTCTCGTCCATCAAACTTTGTAATCCGGCAGGTGTATCTATATAGATATAGTATATTGGCAAAACAGTGTATTCTCCCAAAGCTGTAAACTACAGGAAAATTGCTGGGTTTCCTTTAAAATTCAGAATTTGAAGTGCATTAGATCACATGGATTATAAGTGAAGAAAATATTCACTGTAAACCCATTAAGATGAAATTGCCACATTTTGCACAGCTTTGTTAGAGGAATTTTCTACTAGTTCTGTTAATCTGAAAACTGGGAATGTGTCTGAATATTCATCTTAATTGACATGTTGCATATGGCAATCCATAGTATGAAGGAGAGATTGGGTTCTGTGGCCTAGGCAGAAGAGCTGGTAGCTTCCAAGCATGAGTTCAAAGCCCATGACTCTTTCTGCAGCTTTAGACAAATTTTCACTTAAATACTTTGCCTCATTTTTCCCCCCCTCTAACGATGGTGTCTGCCCAAAAGAATTGTTGTAAGGATTAATTATATTTAGACAATTAGCAATATACAAATTGTACTTGTTAACCTGTGATTAATAATACACTTCGACGTCTTGAGAATGATAATCACCTGTCTATGTGAAGTACATGTATGGATGTACAAGGTAAGAGGACTACGTAAGAAAATTGCCCATCATTGCATAATTGCTCAAGGACTGCATAGGGCGTCACTCCCTGAAATGCCTGAGCTTTGCTGGATTCCTTGCACTTGCCTACCCCTGGATATTTCTGCAGTCGGCTTAGTATATGAACTATGTGTTCAAGTGAATATAGCTTCAGCTTCCTGCTGTGCTGTTTTGCACATATAATCCTTATTAGCATTAATGGGACTTAAATATGTTCACTTTCTGGTTTCCTACATGTGCATGAGGATTGTCAGAAGTAATTCCCATCAATGGTAATGAGCCTAACCCATGTGAGTACCACCCATGAGGACAGGAAAATTTCCCTCTCTTTAGTTAAATTTTAACACTTATGGAAAAGTTCTATACAAGCTCAGAGGGTAACGCCCATTCTTTAGGAGTTTTCGCTAACCAATAGAACTTGCTAGCAGGAATATAAATTCCCTGTTGAAATCCCATAGAAAAGATAGTAATTTATGCTGGATTTTAGAATGACTTTTAGCTCAACTATTACATTTCATTCCTTTAAAATTCCATAAAAATATTCCATATATGTTCAAAAAGTTAGAAAGTAAATAGTGGATTATTTTCTATACTGCAGTAATGGATTTTAATATATCAATATTGATCTATGTTGAGAGAGAAAATATTAATACAGGTTTAACCTCTCTAGTCTGGCACTCTATCGTCCAGCAACATTCTTAATCTGGCAAGATTTTAGTTAGCCTGAAGTCCACTTATCATGGGTGCGACCAAGTTTTCCGTGATCTCATAAAAATTTGTTTACAGCCACCAGTCCTGGCTCTGAGTGTTCTGTGCTATTAGTTACCTACAATTTACCCCTAAATGTCTTCTATGTGCCCAGTAAGCAGCGGAAGTGTTAGTAATGCTGCTAGCCAATATAGACCTCCCATGGTTTGACAGATACTCTCATTTGGTACCAGTCGGGTCCCGATGATGCTGGGCTAGAGAGGTTCAACGTGTACAGTTTTTTTTTCCACCAGATTTTCATTTTCTTGCCTCTCCCTCTAAAGAAAGAATAGATTTAAGGACCTTCAGACAGACTTATAGGTTTTGAGGTTTTATTTCCTTGAGGATGGTCAGGGAAGGAATGTAAAACACATTCATACTATGTAGACTGTCTGTGTACGTTCTTTCCCTCAAAGATTTCTCATTCATTATGGGCTTGATCCTGTAAGGTATTGAGAACTATTGGGAATTTAACTTTGATGATACTGAGCCTCTCCCAGGATTAGCCCATCAGAGAAAATTTAGGCTTTTTTCATGTTTTAGGAAAGAACATTAAAGAAAAATCTCTCTAACTAAGATAGTCTGAACACTTAAAAACTGCAAAGGCTCCAGAGGCAAAGCATCTAGATCATAACACTTTAAAAAACACAATCCATAGTGGGTAACACCAAAGAGGGAACAAATGGCTTGCCTATCTATGCAAGATGAATGGGAACCAGGAACAGAGCTTGAGAAGGATTGTTAACGGCCCTTTGCTAGTTTGCTGATTCTTTGACTTTGGCATCTTTCTCCCTCTGCCGTTTACTCAAGTTCATTGAGGCATCTTCACACAGCTCATGCCTTATTAGTGAGCCACAGAACTTCATTTCATTTTTGTGCTGAAAGTATAATAAATAGACACATTCTCTCTCCCTTTCTGTCTCTCTCCTCACACATATGTCCCTTGTGTTCCCCTAATCCCCAGGGGACTTCATTATTTGATAGTGTTAGCGTCTGGCTTTGACTTTAATATACTTCCAGCTTTTCAATGATGCTTTGGAGAGGGATTTTCAAAAGAGCATGTGCTTTTATCTCTTTAACGTCCTCTCGTTTCATAAAATTAGTGGCTATCTATCAGCCTTTCTGTGGTTGTTAGCATTAGCATCCCACACGGATGTTCAGCGGAGTCCTTTCTGCTGCCTCTCCCAGCTAACAATCTCTCACAATTCTCCTTCATTTTCTTTCTACATTGCTGTCAATTAGCACAGGGAGCAGTGGCCTTGCTGAGTTTGTTGGCACCTGCGGCTGCAGCAAAAAGGGCTATGAGTGCATGGGAAAATGGTATATTACATAAATTATTTTTGTCTTTTAGATCCCTAGTGGATACCAGTGGTCTTCAAGGATGGTGGACACTGGAGTAGGATTCAGAGGCTTCCCCTTCTTGGAAGGTGAGTACAAGGATCTCAAGCTCCTATTTGTATTCTGAGGCAAAAGTATGTGGGCCTGCATATCGACTCGTTAATATATGTGAGAGTGGTTGTCAGAATCATGGCCACGTAAAAGAGTGACCTTGGTTTCATTTAGACTCTGGACCCTAAAGACCCTGAGGATTATAGCAGTGGGATCTTCTCACAGAAGTCTGGTGATTGGCCAACAAGGGACAATCGACTGGACCTGTGACACACAAAATTAAGGTCCTCCTCCAATAATGTAACTCTTTTTTTTTTTTTTTAAACTAAAAGTGGTAGTATTAGCTTGTGTGTCTGGCCTAAATACCAATCTCTACTAGGTACATACTACTACCCTAGCTTGCCACTACATTTTCAGTTACTAGGTAAGGGAACTTTCTTGCCTTCTAGTTCCTGTCAGAAAACTGTGCCCAGTGTGGTTAAACATTTATTGCATTTCTTCCCAGAACTGTCTACATTTCAGTGCTAGGCAGAGGAATGTGTATATTATGATTTCTGAGTCCAACTTTTGCTTTTTTTTTAAAAAACTCTTTGAGGTACTTCTGATTAAAATGTTCTCACAAGGCCCTGTCCCCATGTCCATTCAAATCAATGGAAAAGTTCCCATGAATATTGAAAGGTATTGGCTTGGGTCAGCCATTAAACATAGTTAGTATTAAATATATTAAATAGCTCTGCTTTGTCCAAGGCAGAGGAAAGCAAATCTGTCAAATGCAGATCCAAAGACACAATTAATGTAGAAATAACTTATATGTGAGGAAGGGTGGATGGCATAGTATTTTTAGAAAAGTTAACATCTAATAGAACTTATTGACATTAGAGTTGGCAAGAAAATAGGGTTAACTGAACAACCTTTGGAATCCTACTATCTGTATTAAGCTCTATCTTTAACCAGAAAAGAGGAAGAAGAAGAAAAAGTGGGGTGGGGGAACATATTCTGAGTTAAGAGTGCTGCTGGAACATGAATTTTTCACTCTTGTTGATTAACGTGCAGGTCCAGCAAAGCTCTCGTGCATCTTTTAGCAGATAGAGATGGCTTTAATGAAACTATGCATGTATGGGTGTTCTGTTGAGTCTTGGCCTAACTGTGCATCACTACAAGTTGCATTAACTATTGTTCGTACTTGATATCCTAAGTAAGTAAAATAAATATTCTAGTGATTGCATGAATTCTTAAGACAAATCAGACTTTAACAATCTACACCCCACCATCAACTTATGCCTCGATTACAACATGCAAGAGATACATTTCCTGGATGTATACATTTCAGGATGGCCTGATCAGTACCACACTGTACTGAAAACCTACTGATCGCTATACTTATCTACACCCTTCTAGTTTCCATCCTGCACACGTGACTAGATCTATTGTCTACAGTCAAGCTCTTAGGTATAATCGCATTTGCTCTGATCCAACTGACAGAGACCAAAAACTACAAGAACTTTACCAAATATTCATAAACCTGAATTACCCACCAGGAGAAGTAAAAAAACAAATCGACAGGGCCAGACGCATACCCAGAGACCAGCTACTCCAAGATCAGCCCAAAAAATCCAAGAACAGAACACCGCTGGTCATCACCTACAGCCCCCAACTGAGACCACTGCAACGAATTATTAAAGACCTACAACCTATTCTTAATCAGGATGCTACACTCCAGAAGGCCCTCAGTGACATGCCTGTTCTCTCCTACAGACAACCTCCCAACCTCATGAGGATCCTTACTAACAGCCACAGTCTATACCCCAGGAACACCAGCCCTAGAACCTTTCCCTGCAACAAAGCCCGCTGCCAGCTTTGTCCACATATCTTCTCTGGAAATACCATCACTGGACCTAATCAGGTTACTCACAAAATCACGGGCACTTTCTCATGCTCCTCTACTAACATCATATATGCCATCATGTGCCAACAATGCCCAGATGCTTTGTATATTGGACAGACTTCTAACTCCCTTAGACAAAGGGTCAACGGGCACAAAACAGACATCAAAACACTCCAGATCCACAAACCAGTTAGTCAACATTTTAATGGAATGGGACATTGTGTCAATGACCTCAAGGTATGTGTGTTACTGAAAAGAAATTATCGCTCCTTTGTAGAAAGGGAAGTGGACGAATTGACATTTATATTCAAATTCGGCACATTAACACATGGTTTAAATCGTGATGGGAACTTTCTGAGTCACTACAGGGGCTCGTCTGCATACTTAACTCAATCTAATTCTTGATCTTCCACCCCACCCCTCCACTCTCTGATTTGCTCACCTTGATTATCTTTTTCTGATTTGTCCTCCTTGCTTACTGTTTTTGGTTCTCTGTGTCTTAAATATTGAGTCTGCTCTGGTCTGGCTATGGTCTGAAGAAGTGGGTCTGTCCCACGAAAGCTCACCTAATAAACTATTTTGCTAGTCTTTAAAGTGCTACTTGACTGCTTTTTGTTTTCAAATGCAATGGAGTACACGTCCTTTTAATTGCCTTAAACATTATGGTGGCATTAATGCTTAAATCTCCTCAATCACTAAAATGGCCCATGTTTGTAGGGCCACCTCAGATCTTTCATATGGAACTCCAGGGGGAACTCTGTGCCTAAAAATTTTGTACACAGTATTTTAAGAGTCAGCTTATTTTATTTGTCAAAATAATCCTATGAAATCATGCCAGCAGCTTTAATTATTTTAGTAATTTATTTCAAAATACCTGTCTTCATGCATGGGTGCAGCCATGCACACACAAATTCCCCTAGGAAAAGGGTTAAAAACCCTATGGACAACACAGTGCCTGTCTCTGACCCTTCACCTCCAGAGTCCAGTGAGGAGCTCAGACATTCACTTGGCCTGCCCCCCCGCCATAAACCAGCTGTGTATACCGCACAACCCCCACACTCTAACCCTGTCACCTTTAGAGTCCAGTGCAGGGCACCCCCAGGCCAAACATTCTCACCCATTTTGCCCAGAACCTGGCGGTGCACTCCATCCTATCCCACTCTTTCCCTCACCCCAGAAACCAGCTTTGAGTCCCACCAGCTCATATACCTGCATCCCCTCCCCCAAGCGTTCAGCAGTGGGGCAACCCCCACTTAGAAACCCAACTGTAGGGTTCCCCCTCAACCTAAGGGCTCACATCCTCTACCCTCCAGAGCTCAGATGCAGGATGACCCCCAGCACAGACACTTGCACTCCTTCAGTCCCAGAAGCCACTAGTACTTCCCCCTAGCCCTGATCTGTGCAGCCACTCACATGTACCCCTTACCCTCAGTGTCCAAGGTCCAGAGAGAGAAACTGCCAGATGCTGGGTCCCAAGCTTCTGTGTAATTTCCTGTGTGCTGCCGCTACCTTTCGGCGGTGCTGGGAACTGCAGCTGTTGGGAACCCTCCAGTTCCTCCTTCCAGCCGTGTCTTCTTCATCAAAGCTGGGCTCTGCTGAGTCCAGAGGCCCTTAATGGTGGCCAACAGATCTGCAGCCCCTTCTTGTGAGGGGGAAAAAGGGAAATTCTATGCAGAATGTTAATGTCTTCACAAATTCTCTGGTGATTCTCTCACAGGATTGCCTCCAGGAGTAATATGGTGGTGTTACAAATTCTCTCATGCAAACACTAAAGATATGAATATTTTTGAGCTCTATGAAAGTGATGGATAAACCTTCAAAACACATCTCTGAAATAGCTGCCTTAAGTGCTATGAGTGAAATACTCAGCCCTTGAAGTCAATTGGGAGTTTTACTAGGATTGTCTCTGAGGGGCTAGATCCTGCTTTTTTGCAGGGCAGCAGGATTTGATGATCTCTTGAGGTGTCTTCTAGCCCTAGGATTCTATGATTCTATGCTTCACACTAGGTTGTATACAATGTTGCGCACCCTTCATTTCTGTTGAAATGAATGGAAATTCAGGGTACCTGTATGTTACAGGTTCGACGTCAAATTATCTTTCCAAAGATCACCAAAAGAATCAAAATGGAATCCTGTGGGGGAAAGTGCATCTTATTTAACTATTGCAATTTTGAGGAAGAGGAGGCTTCCGGAAGGAGGGTTTCCTTCCAGGAGATCCCTGCAGGCCTCGTGTATTTTGGAGTCGGGAAGAGCTTCTTCTGGTCTCTGAATCACTTGGCTATATGCTAATGAGGCATGGGAACTTTACATCTGTGGCTCATTAGCATCTTCCGGCTGCTCATTACCATGCCTCTTCCAGAAGAAGGGGCACATGTAGACATAGCCTTAGTGTGTTCAGGAAGGTCCTGTATATTTTTAGTACAACACACAGCTGTGAGATGCTTTCTGATATTAATGCAGTTTCATATAAATGAATGCCAACTCTCTTGGCAAAAATAAGAAATGGCATATTTGCTCTCATGAACTAAAGAAAAGACAAATTTAGTTAAGGTTTAGGGCAAGCCTTTTTGCATTATTCATTGCTTTTTTGCTGCCCTAATAATAATGTACTGTACTACATCCAAAAATGTGACTTAAAAGAACATTGAGGTTGAAAAGTAAAGATAGGAAATGTCAGACTTAATGTTGCAGAGCAAGCTTAAATCAGCCCTTCTTGTGTGAGTGTATTATGATACAGTCTATCATACATGATCACATACCATTTTTCCACAGGAATTCTGCTTCAGTCAGTGACTTGGTTATTGTATGTTTTCTTTAATCCTCATCATTCAATGTTGGGCCCCATATCATCTGTATTTCAGACCACCTAAACCCCCGCACTGAATGTAAGGTTATTAAATGGTGTTTCTGTGGTGTACTAACCATAGTATTGCAAGGCTTCATGCATGAATGTATCTGTGTAAAAACTTTGTGAGTGTAGATAATGATGTTTTCCCCATTTTACATCTGGGGAACTGAGAGGCAGGGAGTTTGAAGTCAATACTGTTAAAAGTATATGCTGATGTTGAGTCTTCAGCTTGAGACATCTAGCCACTGACCTCTCAGTGTAGCTAGCATTTTTGTGGCGATGTAGATGTTCAAGAAATCTTTCTGCTTGATTGATGACATTGACTAGATAGGATCACCAGGCAGTGGAAGAATGGGGTTGCATGAAGGAGTAAAGAAATCAGATCTCAAGATATTTCACTCAAAGATGATGTGGTAAATATATGCCCGTCCAAGTGTTAAGAGGCTTGGGAGTGCACAGAGTACTTGAAATATTAGAGTAACAGCAAGGGATGCTAAACATCACTTAACAATCCAACATAGCATTGGATTTGCAACTGCTGGTCTAGCAACACTCAGCCAGATAATTCTGTTCTTTATGAAAGTTTAAACCACTTTCTATCCACATCTCATCTGTTAACACCTCAGTCTGAAACAGTTCCTCAGAACTGTTACCAAAAACAATGGTTCTCATGTGAGATTCTCCCCAGCATGAAGCGTGGTACTTTAGTACCTCTGTTGTCCACTGGTCCTGCTGACTGACTGGTACACATTCTGCTTCTAATGTACTTTTAACAATGCTTTTTGCTTGTGAATCTTTAGCTAGTTACTTTTCAGATTCTTTTGTCATCTGCCTAATTATTTTTTTTACATTTCACTTGCCTTAATTTATGATCCTTTCTATTTTTCTCATTAGGGTTTGACTTCCAATTTTTACAGGCTGCCTTTGCCTCTAATTGCCCCATTTACTGTGGTATTTCACCATGGTGACATTTTTTGATAGACTTCCTGTTGTTTTTGTTCTGTTTTTGTTTATTGCTTGGTACATATATTTAGCCAGAGCCTCTGATGGAATGTAACAACAGTTTTCATAAAGTTTGCAGGTATTTTATCCATGTGACTGTTACTTTTAATAATTTCCATTTAACTAGTTTCTTCACTTTTATGCAGTCTCCTTTCTGAAGTTAAATGTTAATGGGTTGTGTTTCTTTGTTTCCTTTTTTTTTTTTTTTGACTCTTCCTTACAAGGATGTTAAATTTAATCACATTATGGGTGTGTGGCCAAGCAGGTCAGTTATGTTCATATTGAGTCTGTCTACATGGGCACATAATTTCTAAGAGATAGGCCCTCTTTCAAAATAGCAGAGGGAGCGTCTACATGTACCATGTGCTCTTTCGATTGGAAATTGGAGGAACGCATCCCGGACATAGAAAGCTGGCCCTCGATCCTGTAATGGAAAGAGTGCCCCCTGTCAACAAACTATGGCCCACTATTTTGAAAGAGGAGTCCTCCATGGCGGTGTCCAGCTGGAGCACAGAGACTCCCTGCCCTGCAGAGCAGGGCTCTATGATCTGTACGTCTGACTGCGCTTAAAGCTGCTCAGACCCAGAAACCCCAAGACAGAAAGCTGAGAGCAGGTGAGCTGCCAGCAGCATGCCTGCTCAGATGCTCCCGATGACTCGAGGGGCCACATGACCAGTGCCCAGCAGTCTCCTGAGCCCCAGGGTCCTCCCTCAGAGCCTTCACAGGGTTTCCAGGAGCCCATCGTGAAGAAGAAAAAAAAAAAGGGCCCCATCCTGGATGGATTCTGAACTCTGAGACCACCTAGGTCTCTGGAAAGAAGAAGAGACCCTCTGGGAGATGGGGATCAAGTGGAGGAACACTGCAGCCTTTGCCCACCTGGCCTGGGGACTGACCAGCCGTGGCCACCTGGAGCGGACCCTGGACCAAGTCCGGAGCAAAGTTAAGGAGCTCTGGCAGGGCTACTCTTGGGTCCAGGATGAGGCCAAGCACTCAGGGCCAGGTCCCACCACCTGCCCCTACTACCCAGAGCTCTGTTCCATCCTGGGGCCCTGGGATAGCTCCCTGCCCCCAGTGGTCCTGGTAAGCTCAGCAGACCAGCCCAATCCAGAGGGCCTCGAGGAGCCAGGCCCAGCCAGCCAGAGCCGGGGGTGGACAACACCCAGGATTGGTCCAGCGAGGTCATCAACATGCCCTCGCGATTGTCCAGCCAGGCCACAGGGAGCCGGGCATCATCGGAGGTCATTGAGGGACCCCCCTGGTAAGTTCATGGGGGGGCTGGCACCCCAGCTGGCAGGTCAGGGGTGGCAAAGCCACCTGTGAGCCATACATGGGATCAGAGGCCCAGGGCAAGACACCCCAGCTGGCCATGGCCCGTGGCATGCCCCTGGTGCCTGCCTGCACCGCCCACCTCCTGGACCCATGGACATCTCAGGCCACCCAGATGCACAGTGGGATATACACAGGTTGGCCCTCATTCAGGGACAGTCCCACTTGGGGGGAGAACACCTGTACTCACCTGACACCACATGGATACCATGCCCAACATGCCTGGGCCCCAGGAGGACAGAGAGGACAGGCCCCATGGGGATGGGATCCTGGTGGGGGGATGGAGTCCAGTTGGAGACTGACATGCCATCTGTCTCCCCTTCCAGGTGCAGCAATTGAGGGCCTGCATAGCCCATCAGCCTCAGTTGTCCCTGAGAGCCCTCCATAGGTAGTGGACAAGGGCCAGGTGCCTCCAGAGGCACCTACGTGCCATGTCCGCAGCTGGAGACTGCAGCAGTGCATGGGGGACAATGCCACTAGCCTCCACTGCTAATTGAGCAGCACCTCTGGTTGGAGGATGCTGAGCTGGCATGGTGGAGGAAGTCATGGGACCAGCTGATGTCCCACCTGGAGGGCATCCTTGGGACCCTGCAGGAACACATGGGTAATGTATCATGGTTTCTGGCTCTCCTTGCAGCCCCCCACTGCCAGCCACCACTCTAAGCCACACGCAGAGATCCCCCCGTGGCCCCTGCACACCCCATGCCCCCCGCAGAACCCGCTGCCCCACACCACTCCAACACCCCCACTGACATTCCCCAAAGCCCCTACCTTCCAGTACTCTCCACTCCAACCCAGCCCAGCGAGCGTGGAGCTTGCACCCGGGGAGGAGGAGATCTCGGGGCCAATGGGGCTCTTGGCCCATAACCCCCATCCCTGAGTGACCCTCCCAGTTCAGGCAGCTCCCCTCCCCATGACATACATGGCTGGTCCCCCACCCCTCAGTGTACATAGTTACACGTTTGTACAGAACTGGGTTGTGGTCCATGTTTATGGAGGTTTATTGCACCCCGATGCCTGTGTCCCATGGTGTAGTGGTGGGGAGGTGTGGGTGTGGTGGTGGTGGTGCATGTGGAGGGGGGTTTAAGCATGGTGGGATGGTGAGGAGTGGGCACTGGGGGAGTCAGTGCTGCCCAGAAACGAGGCTCACCCAGAGGGCCTCCCAGGTCCGGACCCCGTTGCAGTTTGCCTGGTGACAGCGGATTGCTGCTCAAACTCTGTGGTGACCTCAGCCACTCACCGCTGGATGTAGGCATCCCCCTTGCCCTCCATGATGTTGTGGAGGGTGCTGCAGGTGCCCACCACCTGTGGGATGTTGCACACCCCAATCTCAAGGCGGGTGAGGAGGTACCACCACTGCCTCTGAGGTGCACAAAGGCCCGCTTGACTATGTGCTGAGCCTGGTTGAGGTGGGTGTTGAAGGCCTCCCAGATGAGGTTGAGGTGGCTGGTATAGGGCCACATCAGCCAGGGCAGTAGTAGGTATGCCACATCTGCAACCCTGAACAGTGGCATGGTGGTGTCCCCAACCAGCATCTCCTGCTGGGGGATCAAGGTGCCTGCCTTCATATACTAACGCAGGCCAGAATTGTGGAAGATCCTGGCATCATGGATTCACCCTGCCCAGCCCAAGTAGATGTACATGGACTAGCCTTTGTGGTCTGCCAGGACCTGGAGGACTACTGAGAGGTAGCCCTTCCAATTGATATAGTGACCGGTGTTGTGTGCTGGGGCATGGATGAGGGTGTGCGTCCATCCAGGGCGCTGAAGCAACTCAGAAACCCCAGCGAGGAGAAACCCTGATGGTGGCGTCAAGGTCCCTGTCACAGACGACCTGGTGCAGGAGCATCATGTCTATGGCATGGACAACCTGCATGGGAGTGAGGCCAGGCGCTCTCATGAGGGTGCAGCAGGGTGTTTGCAGCCATTGTCCCCACCCATCCCCCTCTCGGCCAGCAGTCCCTGGGGGCCCCTGTGCCCAGTAGCTCCCTCCCCACTCCCTATGCTGGTGGCAGGGGCTGGGCCCAGCTTACCTCCATGAGCACCGCTCTGATGGTGGTCTTGCCCACCCCGAACTGGTGCCTCAGTAAGTGGTTGGAGTCCGGGGTGACCACCTTCCATATTGCTGTCATGACCCACTTCTCGAAGGGGAATGCAGGCTGCTTGGTGGTGTCCTGGTGCCTCAGTGTGGGGCCCCGTGAGTGGCAGAGCTTCTGGAAGGTGTTCCAGCTCATGCAGAAGTTCCACAGCCATGTGGCATCGCACCAGTCACTCCCACTGGTCTGAACTGCTGGGGTGGTTCCACGGGCACAGGGGTGCTAGGGGGTGGGGTGCAGGCTGGGGGGTTTTCATGTGCTCCAGGGGGCCACTCTGTCTGCCGAGGAGAAGTGGGGCAGCCATGACAACAGTGCAGACGAAGTGGGCAACGGCATCCACAATGTCTGCATCTAGTGCCAGGAGCAGGGTGTGGTTGGCCATGGTGCTGCTGCACTGGGGTTTGTGTCACTGCTGGCAGCTTGGCAGGCTTCAGCTCTTGCCAGGCGGGGGAGTTGGCAGGGGTCCCCTTTAAGGAAGTGGCTGGCTGTGGGCCCCAGAAGGGCTTGTCAGCCATACGTCCCCATCTGTGGCTTTTCCACCTCCCTTCTTTCAAAAGAGCACTTGTATGCATGTGGACACACACTTTGGAAAGAATGGGATGGATCGTCGAAAGAGGGGGTCGGACCTGCGATCCGCCTTTGGCATGTGGTCGTATGCTTTTGAACACCAGGATTGCAATTCCTGGCTTTCCATTTTGCCCTTTTGATGGTGGGCTCCCGTGTAGACACAGCCTTTGTGAACCAGATCTTGTGCACCACTTAGGACCACATCAAGAATTGCATCTTCCCTCATGGGTTTGAGGACAAGCTGCTACCAAAAGTAGTCATTAACGGTGCCTAGAAATGTTCTCTCTGCATTCCATCCGGAGGTGACATGCACCCAATGAATAAGAAGATAGTTCTCACAGAACTAGGTGACTGGGCAACAAAATTGTAAATTAAATTTAATGTTGATAAATATAAAGTAAGGCACACTAGAAAAAATAATCCTGACTCTACATATGAAATGATGGGGACTAATTTAGCTACAGCTAATCAAGGGAGAGACCTTGGAGTCATTGTGGGAAACATCCACTCAGTGTGCAGCTGCAGTTAAAAAAGCAAACAGAATGTTAGGAATCATACAAAAAGGACAGACAATAAAAAGACAGAGAATATCTAATTGCCTTTATATAAATCAACGGTAATTCCTACATGCATACTGCATGCAGATACGGTCACCTCATCCTCAAAAAAAGGTATCTTTCCATTGGAAAAGTTTCAGAATAGGGCAACAAAAATGATTAGGGATTTTGGAAAGGGATGCTATGTGAAGAAAGATTATGAAGATTGGGGCTTAACTTAGAAAAGAGGAAACAAAGGGGTGATATGATCGAGGTCTATAATATCATGAGAGACATGGAAAAAGTGAATAAGGAGAAGTTATTTACTTGTTCCCATAACATAAGAAGTCAGGGTCACCAAATGAAATTAATGGGTAGCAAGGTTAAAATTAACAAAAGGATTTTCTTCATGTAGCAAAGAGTAGGCCTGTGGAACTCCCCCCCCACCCCCCGAGGACCAGGACTTTATCAGGGTTGAAAAAAGAACTAGATAAATTCATGGAAGTTACGTCCATTAATGACTGTTAGCCAGGATAGGTAGGAATTGTTGTTACCCTCTGCTTGTCAGACGCTGGAAATGGATGACAGGATCACTCAATGACTACCTGTTCCGTTCACTCCCTCTGAGGCATCTGGCATTCATTACTGTTGTTAGACAGGATACTAAGCTAGGTGTACCATTGGTCTGATCCAGTATGGCTGTTCTTATGTTCTTAGTTGAATTCCCCTATTATTATTGTGTTTTCTGGCCAGGTGGTCAAAAGTATATTTTAACTGCTGTGCCGTATTGTTCTGGTATGGGATTTCTTTCCATCAGTCCTGTGGCACAGTTTGATTCATTTATGATTTTTACTTTCTTTGATTATACGCTTTCTTTCACATACAGTGCTACTTCCCTACTGACGTAACCTATTCTGTCTGTTTTATGTATCCATCTTCCAAATGTGTCTTATCAGCAGAGTTTGGGCCTTAGAGCGACATCGCAAACCTCTAACATTTAAGGTAACAGCGTAACTGCTAGCCATAGTAGGCTGTTATCTTTAATATGGACCAGTCTTTAGCAGTGCTAGGAGATGTATGCTTTGCTAGAGAGTTTCACTGCTATTTGCTAACAGCAGAAGAGTATAAAGATCAAGGAGTACTTGGTACAACTCCTAGTTCTGTAAAGGAGTATTTTCTAATGCTTATAGGCCCTTCTGGCCCAGCGTGATTCTTTACCGCTCAATTCCTTTTTCAGTCCCTCTCAGACCTCAGACAATGTCCCCCTTCTTTGTTCCTATTGATGCCCTCTTTTTCTGCACTCTCACCCTCTGTTCCTATCCAGTCACCACTTCCCAGTTCTTTCCCCCACACCACAGTTCTCTTATACAGCCCTCTTATTTCTTCCCCCACCTTCTTCTCAATACCTATCTACCCCCTACCTACTGCCTTCCCCTCTCTCTTGGTTCCTGTGTCTCTCCTCCTCTGTGTGTGTATCTGTGTGTGTGCGTGTGTGTATATATTCTTCTGCCTTCTTGGCCCCAATCCACTTCTCCATTAGCTGCTGCCATTTCCCCTCTCTTCCTATCCAGCCCTCCCCATCTGCTGTTTCCACCCACTTACCTCACCCTAGCTCCTGCCGCCCTCCCTCTTTGCCAGCCAGTCCCCTTCTGCTCCTCCTTGTCTGCTGGATCCTGCAACCCCCTGCTTTTTCTGTGCACTTCCTTCTCACTGTGAGTAATAATTTCTTTCAGTTGCTTCCAGTGACCTCTTAGTAATAGATGGCAGAAAATGTATTTCAGCCAAAGACCCATGTTGAGATAATTTATACTGCCTGTCATTGTTAGCTGTAGAGCAATCTACATTTATTAGTATTCTTATTTTGAATTATTTTCAAACAGCTCTGAGATTTTTCTGTCTATAGCCTGTCAAAGCCTAAAGCAGCTGAACATCTGGGGGTGGCCAGGTTTTCTTAAATCTTTAAGTGGCCTTACTTTTCTGTTAGCTGTTTGGTTTCTTCCCAGGCATGCTTTGTTTCAGCATAGGCAATTGTGTAAACATGGGGATGCTCCAAACCTGGGCATCTATTACCCATGTATCTGATTTTCCTGTCATGCAGTGAACATCAGCATTCTGAGAGGGGCTCAAGCTGTAGTGTATAGGTCTAGCTTCAGATTTTCATTTGGCATGTTATGAAGATAAAGCCATTTGCTCTCTCCCTCTCCCCAAAACAGCTGTGCCTTAGAAATATTTCTTTCTGGATGTCTTGCTCCTGGGATTGACCTTAAAAATGTAGTCATATTGGTGTTATACACATTTCATAATTTATCATTGTTACAGAGAAACGTTATAAGTTATAAACGGAGTTCTAAAAACTTTGAGTATTAGTACACGCAGCTAGAGCTTTTGAGCACAACAACATTTATTAATGGTTATAGTTAAGCATATTTGTGGGTACTGTTCCTATAGATCTGGAATTTGGGAGAATATTAGTGGATACTTCAATCTCATTTCTACTTTGGTTCTGAATGTATAACTAGTACACATTTACTGCAATCATTATTTTTATTTTACTTTACTTGGTGACTCAAGAGTCATCCTTTAGCAGCGATTGGCCTCTCAATAACCACTGTGTAAACGAATCACTTGGGGATGCATCAATGCTTTCTTTTATCTGTCAGTTAATATTACTTGAAGAGTCCATAGCTATATACACAAAAATTGCACTATAATAAAATCACTTTGCAAATAGGTTTGGAGGAGCAGACATTTAAACTCCTGGTTCATTTGGTTGTCACAAATGAACACCAAGTACCCTTTCTCAAAATTCATATGCTTTTTGTTGTTGAGATGAGCGAATAAATGGCAAACCAGATTTACAAATGGAATATCTCAGTCATCTATATTTATTTTTTCATCCACAAATATCCCTGAACTCTCATCTCTGTTATGGACTGTGCCCAATAAAATTCCATTTTAAATAAAAAAAAAACATTTTGAGTCATAGCCATGTAGTTATGGGGGAAAAAAATTGAGACCCCCCACTATTTGGAAGGCGGGGTGTGGAGAAATGTTCCATTTTTCATATCTGCTAAAAGCAATTTGCTGCCAGGCCAAAGTACCTCTCTCTTTATTTTTAAACCAAGTATGAGCCCAGAGAGATATTTTTATGGTAGTTATAATCCCTCAACATAATGATTTATTAGAGAAATGCTGACAGACCCTTAACTTGAGTGGTGTGAATTGTGCTGTTACAATAATATTATGTTTTTGCAATGTTCCTGGTAATCATTTCTCGAACATCATCTCTAAGTTAATGTCAACACATTTGCTTTGAAATAGAGAGGCAGCATGATTGTTCCTGACATTCTTAAAAATGAACGACTAAGGATTGATTCTTAATCTATTTGAAGTGAAATGTAAAACCAAAGCCTTAGCCACTTGTGGTCATTAAGCATTTCACTTTACGTTGTTCCACTGTACTTTTTGTAAGAATAGAGCTATAAACCATGGTTTTGTGGCCACCTTTCAAAACAGGTTATACAGGTTCCCTGGATTTCCTCTGCAGTTTTCGTTCTGTATGGTATTCTTCATGTCTTGTCTTAATCTATCATAGCTACGTCTACACATTAACGCTACATCGAAGTAGCTTATTTTGATGTAGCGACATCGAAAAAATAACGTCTACACGTCCTCCAGGGCTGGTGCCGTCGATGTTCAACGTCGAAGTTGCGCAGCACCACATCGAAATAGGCGCTGCGAGGGAATGTCTACATGCCAAAGTAGCACACAACGAAATAAGGGTGCCAGGAACAGCTGCAGACAGGGTCACAGGGCGGACTAGCGCTTCAGGGGCAACAGCTAGCCGCTCCCTTAAAGGGCCCCTCCCAGACACACGCAGCCTGCACAGCACGCGGTCTGCAGAGCCATAGGCATGCACACTTCAAGCGACGCAGTCATGGACCCCCAGCAGCAGCAGCCAGAGGTCCACACAGCCGCCCCTGCAGAAGCAGCGCTCGCCCTGCTCAATGCCATGCAGGAGGCAGCTGAGCACCTCCTTGTCACAGAGGAGGAGCAGCCCGCAGGGGAGGAGGACTCAACCCCCAAACACTGCAGCACCCCGCCGCCCTACCCCGCCGCACACGCCGCCGGATGTGGAGCTACCCCACGAGCACCGACTGGTGGGAGCGGCTGGTGCTCGGAGAGTGGGACGACGATCGCTGGCTCCAGAACTTTCACATGAGCTGGCAGACATTTCTGGAGCTCTGCCAGTGGCTCACCCCCCGCACTGAGGCACCAGGACACTGCCATGCGGCGTGCCCTCAGCATCGAGAAACGGGTCAGCATCGCTGTCTGGAAGCTGGCCGCTCCAGACAGCTACCGATCCGTGGGCCAGCAGTTTGGCGTCGGCAAGGCCACCGTCGGGGATGTCCTCATGGAGGTAAGAGGACCCATGCGGGGAACGGGGGAGGCAGCCCTGGCAGGAGAGGGGAGGGGAAGGGAAGGGAGGGGGGCCCTGGCAGGGGAGGGCCACACACACCCTTCACACCCCTCATTGGTGCTCTCCCATGTGCTTCCCCTGCAGGTCATCCGCGCCATCAATGCCCTGCTCCTCCTCAGGCTCATGAGGCTTGGGGACCCGGATGCCGCCATCGCGGGCTTTGCCACCCTGGGCTTCCCCAGTTGGTTCGGGGCTCTGGATGGGACTCACATCCCCATCTGCACCCCGGAACACAGTGGAGGACGCTACCTAAACAGGAAGGGCTACCACTCAGTGGTCCTCCAGGCCTTGGTGGACAGCCGGGGCCGTTCCCTGGGCATTTATGTGGGCTGGCCTGGCAGCACCCACGACGCCCCAGTATTCCGGAACTCGGGCCTGTGCCGCCAGCTGGAGGCGGGGACCTACATCCCCCAGCGGGAGATCCCCGTGGGGGACACCACCATGCCCCTCTGCATCATCGCAGATGTGGCATACCCCCTCCGGCCCTGGCTCATGCACCCATACACAGGCCATCTGTCTGCCAGCCAGGAGCGCTTCAACCAGAGCCTGAACCACATGCGCCAGGTGGTGGAGCGCACATTTGGCTGCCTCAAAGGGCATTGGAGGTGTCTCCTCACCCACCTTGATGCGGGCCCCACCAACATCCCCCAGATTGTGGGTGCATGCAGCGCCCTCCACAACCTGGTGGAGAGCAAGGGGGAGGCCTTCTTTCAGGGCTGGGCTGTGGAGGCCAGCAGGGCTGATGTGCAGCCACCCACTGCCCCCAGTCACCAGGTGTACGCCGAAGGGACCCAGGTCCGGGAGGCCCTGTGGGCCCAGTTCGATGAGGCCGCGGAGTGAACGCTGGCAGGCCCCCCACTGCACCCCCCCATGCTCCACAACACTGCTTGCCCCTACGCCCACACCACAGAGCACCCAAGAGCACCCCCCACACACACTTTTCTTGTAAAAATAAAAGCAGACAATTGTTTGTCAACTCAAACATCTTTACTGGAACTCTTATTATTATTATTATTGTTAATATTATGAACAAGACAAACTATGCAAATCTAACTGATAAATATATATACATTATAAAAATCGGGATAACATGAAAGGGGAAGACAAGGAAGGGGAGAACTATTTACATGGGGGGATAAGGATCAGCATAGTAATGGGTCCCAAATACAAACTATTTACAACGAAATAACAATAAACTGGGGGGAATTTATACAAAGGGGGAGAGGGGGGCCACGTCCTGGGCCCCACGCCACTACAGTCCAGCGCTGGGGGTGGGTGGCCGGGATCCCCGCCTCAGCCTCAGCCCTGGCCAGGGCTGGCTGGGGGCCAGGTGGACCGGGAGATACGGCCGGCGAGTGTCAGCTGGTCCCAGGTCCCCCTCGGCGGAATGGCCCTCGGTGGTGGGTGGTGGTGCGATGGCGGACAGCGCAGCGGCTGGAGCAGCGGGTGGAGCAGCAGGTGGAGCAGGCAGGGCGGGTGCTGCGGTGGCCAGTGCGGCCTGGGGGGCCAGGGAGTCTGCGATGCAGTTGAGGGTCCGCATGTAGGCCCCCCATGCCTCCTGGCACCAGGCCAGCGCCCGCTCCTGCAGGTGGAGGCGGCGTTCCTCCACCCGCAGCCGCTCCTCGGCGACCTCCAGCTGCCGAAGGTGCAGGGCCAGCAGCTGGGGGTCTGTCACCATCGGCTGGTGGTGCTGCATCCGCCGTCTTCCCCGCCGTGGGGCCGGTCAGTACTCCGCCGACGGGCTGTCCTGGAGTGATGGCCCCGGAAGGGCTTTCCGGGACCACTGACGCCTCGCTGGCGCTCTCCGGTCCTTCCGATGGTGCAGCTGCGGAACGCAGGATGGGGGGAAGAAGAGTGGAGACAGCCGTTAGTGTGGGCCCCGAGCCGTGGCCCTTGTCCCTCTACCCCTCTGCTGCAGGTTCCCCATCCCCGTCCCCGGGAGATGCTGCTGTTATGGGGTTCTGGGGTCCCCCTGCACTGCACCCCGTCTTCTGGCAAGAGTGACTCTCACTCAGCAGGTATGACAGGAGAGGTTTATTAGGCAACAAATGCCCAGTTTCTCACAGAAGTGACAGTACAGCAGTCAGAGATGGTCCTTCCAACCCGTCCTGGGGAGAAGACCCCGAGGGGTGCCCCTCTGGGGTGTAGCTTTCCCCCTCCTCAGGCTGGCTGCCTTCCAGCTCTCCCTTCCCCTAGCCTCTAACTGCTGCCCCCGATTCAAACCCAGCTCGGCTCCTCCCTCCTCTTTGTTCAGGGCAGAGGTGTAACCTGCCAGTTGTAGCCCCAGGATCATCCTTAGCCACTGGAAGCTATTCAGCTTGTTTCTCATATCTAGCCTGAGTCTCGCATTTGCACTCCCCCCACTCCATCACATGCTGCTGCTGGGTGTCCCACCCCCTCCCCCCGGGGGACCCTAGAGGTTCTGCTCCCCCCAGCCCCGGGGATGGGGCATGGCACTGTCGTGCTGGGGGGAGGCAGGGGCTGATGCACTCTTCTGAGGGACATGTCACTGCTGTCCTTGGGGCCATGGTCATCTGGGCATGTGGAGGGCCCTGGCCCTATCTACTACCCCCGCCCCTCAACCCCGGGGGTGTGCACCAGGGGGGATACATACCTGACGGTCCACTCCCATGTTTGGGGGACACCTGGGGGGTGGATGCCTGGCTGGAGCTCCTGGATGGGAGGATGATGTGGAGGCCGGCATCACTGGAGGAGGAGTCCCTCTCCTCCTCCTCCTCCTCTGGTGCCCCGGGGGTGGGCTCCTGGGGGGCCCCCCGGGGTGTGGGGCTTGCCTCCAGGGCGGACTCCGCCTCCAGGGCCTGCTGGGGCTCCTCGGCCGAGGTATCAAGAGTGGCCAGAGGGGAAGAGGTGTGCCAGGGGCCCAGGATGTCCCTGAGCTCCTTGTAAAAGGGCCAAGTGATGGGGGCAGTCCCAGATCGGCCGGCCGCATCCCGGGCCCGGGCATAACCCCGCTGCAGCTCCTTCACTTTACTCCAGACATGATCCGGAGTGCGGGCAGGGTGACCCTGGGCGGCCAGGCCCTCAGCCAGCCGAGCGAACGCATCTGCGTTCCGCCTCTTGCTCCCCATTACCTGGAGCACCTCCTCCTCGCTCCAGAGCCCCAGCAGGTCCCGAAGCTCAGCCTCCGTCCAGGAGGGGCCCCGCTTCCACTTCCCCACCTGGCTGCTGGGCTGGGAGCCCTGGCTCCCCTTGGGGGGGTCCCCTGGGGGCACTGGGGGGGCTGGCGGCCGGCCATCACGGCGGGTGGGGGTGTGTGTGGCTGCGGAGGAGCTTGCAGGCTAGCCACGTGTTACTGCTGCTGCCTGCACGCTCTCTCTGCTTCCTGCACAGGAAGGCAGGGGGCGGGGAGCTTTAAGGGGCCTCTCCACGTAGCCACCATCGAGCTCAGGGGCTGGAAAGAGCGTCTCTCAACCCCTCAGCTGATGGCCGCCACGGAGGACCCCGCAATTTCGATGTTGCGGGACGCGCAATGACTACACGTTCCCTACTTCGACGTTCAACGTCGAAGTAGGGCGCTATTCCCGTCCCTTCATGGGGTTAGCAACTTCGACGTCTCGCCGCCTAACATCGATGTTAACTTCGAAATAGCGCCCAACATGTGTAGCTGTGACGGACGCTATTTCAAAGTTGGTGCCTCTACTTCGAAGTAGCGTGCACGTGTAGATGCGGCTCATGTGCTGTTAGATTAGCAAATTCTACCCTCAAAGTGGCAGCATTTCAGTAGTGAGGGAATGATTCCTTACTTGAATATCTTACCTACCTCCGAAGGGTTTTCTGAAGCTTCATTATTTTATATTTGTAAAGCAGTTTTATGCTACCTAGCAGAAACCATTTTACCATTTTGCCTGTATCAGATAAATAATGGGACAGTGCCACTGTTCTTACAGAGGCTTTGAATAAGATCTAAAGGTTATTAGAGAAATAGAAAATATACCTAAACCTGGGAAACTTGTTTCTGGAGATGAGATGACATTTTCATCTGGTTTTAAAAAAAAATTCTCTGTGTTATAAACACATTAAGCTTTTGATACAAAAAAATGAAAGGCCATTTCTTGGGTCCCAGTCCTCTGAAGACTTAGATTTTACTTAATTTTAAACCCAGGAGTGTTCACATTGACACTGGGGACTTAATTTGTACTAATGTTATGACAGTGTTCAGTTTTCAAAGTAATAATAACAAATAATAAACCAAGGTAAGACCAAGTGTTATGGCAATCTCAGAGACCACATAACTTTAAAGAAAGTGGAAGAGAAAGAGCTAGCAAATGGTAAGACAATTAATGGTAACAGCTCATGGGAAATTAATAATAGAAACTTATTAAACATAGGGTTTTGGTGATGATTGTGGAGAAAGAAAAAAGAACATTTAGTAAAATTGAAGGATAATTTCTCCTCAAGTATATATTGATGATGTAATTTCTTAAAAGCACCCATGAAATATATTTATATTTTCAAAAATTGAGGATAAAGAAATTGAGTATCTTCTCAAATAGTTCAGAGCACCCCCAACCAGATATCACTACAGGTTGAATCTTTAGTCCAGACCTCGCTCATCCAGCAAACTCTGTAATCCATCATGATTTTTGTTAGCTGGATGTCCATTTATCATGGCTGTGTCCAACATTACTCTGGTCTTATCAAGCTGGATATAGCCACCAGTTCTGGTTCTCAATGTTCTGTGCTCTTGTTTATCCGTAGTTTACCCCTAAATGTCTTCTAAGACCCCACTAAGGAGAGGAAGTGTTGGTAATGCTGCTAGACGGTATTGAAATTCCACGATCCAACAAATTCTTTCATTCAGCACAAGTCAGGTCCCAAGGAAGCTGCATTAGAGAGGTTCAAGCTCTAGTTTTCCTTTGCAGATGTAATTAAAGACCAGATTTAAGCCTGATTCTGCAAAAACTTCTACTCAGACTCAACTTTCTTGATGTCAATAGTTCTACTTACAGTGTATAAAATCTGTGAATATTTGTAGCACTGAGCCCTTAATGTGGATTTGGTTATTCTTGATGATATATTTTTCTATGTATCCCTCAATAGTCATTAAGAAACACACTTCAGTTAATCTTAAAGTCCTGCGGTTCCCAAAATGAAATAAGGCATGAATGAATTTCACAAGCTTCAATGCACTGATTGTTATGCTGTTGAGATTTCTTGCATGGCTCCCAATGCTTGTTATCACATTGTATCTTTTATATGAATTATTCCGTTGAACCATGAAAAATAAATACATTAAATAAACAAATTGAAATTCCTTGAGCACTTAGCTGACAAGCATTGTAAAAGTGTGTGGAGTGTTAGCTATTTGTAGTATATAGAGCATATTTGCAACACTTGACAAGTAATAAATAAAATCTTAATAATGAGGTGCTAATTAGCACTTACAAAAGGTGTGTTCTATAATCCTCCCAATAACCTTCTTTCAACATAATGGCCTGATCCCCCAGCCACTCTCACTAGAGTAGTTCTCACAACTGAAAATAGCCCATTGAGTTAATTTCCCCTGCTGGTTTTTTTGGACGATCTTCTGTGAGCAGGTAGTGCCAGTCATGTTAAAGTCTAAATCAAATTGTTATCCTGTTGATGACAGGGGCCCCTCTGGACTACTGATGTCACAAGCAATCTCATGTAACCCAAAACCTCACTGAGCCCCTGGTCTTCATTTTCTTTTTCCACCAATCCCATAGCTGAGGCTGCTGAGGTGCTGGTGCTCAGTACCATCAAGTACTGGCACAAAAAAGCACTGTCTCCTGCCATTCCTCCAAGTAATTTTCAGAAAACTCTTGTCCAAATTCTTTTTTCAGTAAATGCAGAAATTTTGTTGTCAGATTACCTTTCTATTTATTATCCTTAGTCTTATATAAGTCCCCACTCATTATCATTTTTATTGAAAAATGTCTTAGTTTTTGCCTCTTTCCTTATTCAGAGCACACTCTATTTATTTGTCCAATTTCCTGACATCTGACCTTTTGACCTGTTAGAAAAATATTATTATGGCAGTGAGTTATTTTCTCCCAGTAAAGTGGGGCTTCCAGCTTAAACTTATTCACCCTTGCAATGCATCTAGATTTTGTTTGCCTCTTCGTCTGCTGCCTCCATGCTCAGAAAATTCTCAATATTAAATCAAATCAATCTGAAGCGAGACCTTTCTTTCTGTAATGTTGTTCAATGGAGTTCCCATGCCAGCCTGTACTGAGATATTTCATCCAAAATTGCTCTGAAGAGAGAATTTTTGGAGCATCCATAGCAGTTTACTGACAACCATCTTATTTATTATAGGCCATAGCTAATTCCAATTGTTGAATCGGTGGAAGTAGCAGGGAGTCCTGCAGTAACTTTGACATCTAATCATGTATGTTCTTGGTATCGCTCTGTATAATTACTAAATAACTCATGGTTAGACCAATAACAGCTCATTTTGCATCTCTGAAGCCACTGCTTGATCCCCCAGCCACTGGCCTGATCCCCTAGCCACTGCTCACTAGAGTAATTCTCACGCCTGCAAATAGCCCATTGACATCTCTGAATAAGTAGAAGTAAAACATTTCAAAACAGAACAAAAAGCAGTCAAGTAGCACTTTAAAGAATAGCAAAATAGTTTATTAGGTGAGCTTTTGTGGGACAGACCCAAGTGGGTCTGTCCCACGAAAGCTCACCTAATAAACTATTTTGCTATTCTTTAGAGTGCTACTTGACTGCTTTTTGTTTTGATAGTGTATAGACTAGCACAGCTTACCCTCTGTTACATTTCAAAACAGGTATGTCCATAGAACAAAAGCAACGGGAACCAGCGTAAGGAACATTGTTAATGATCTGCCATCCCATCAGCACTAAACAGACCCCCTGTTAACACTGGAAAAGGGAGCCTCATATGTTCTCAGCCACATCCACAAGGAAACAAGGATATGCGTCATGTACTTTCCTGGAGACTGAAAAAGTATTTGTTCATCCGCTTTTGTGTCTGATCCTACAAACCTACTACCGACTATAGTCCATTTTGAAGTCAATAGGACTGTGCTTGTTAAGACTGTGCTTTGACTGAGCGCTTAGGTCTCCAAGTCAACAAGGGACTAAGGACATGCTTAAGTTTAAGCATGCGGGCAGTCTCACTGAAAATAATGGGACTGCTCAAGCACTTGAAGTTAAGCACAAGTTGAAATGAAAACTTAATTATATAGTCTTGATCTAAAGACCATTGATGTCAATGAGAAGACATCAACAAGCTTTGGATCAGGCCCTAAATTCATGTCAATCTTTGTTATATCATTTGCCTAAGGCTACTTTGTACTAATATACAGTTCCTACCCATCAAGTTTGGTAACTTCCCATATGCCACATAATTTCATTAGATTCTACCATGCTTAGGAAGAGCTTTTGGGGGCTTAGCCAGTGCTTAAATCAATTGGCAGGGGAAGCAGAAGAGGTTACAACTACTAGGGAACTGAGCAGCGTGGCTCTGCACAAGAGCAATAGGGACATTGCGAACTTGAGGTGTGTTTTGTTGGACGCTTTAGACACTCTCAGCTGCCTCATGCCAGCTGACCGGCTCACAAGTCTTGGGCAACAGGGCTGTTTACTTGCTGTGTAGATATTCCAGTTCAACCTCTGGGTTCCTCCCACCTTGTAGATCCTCCTAGATTCCAGGGTCCAGTCCAAGCCCAGAACTCTACACTGAAATTGAACAGCCTCTTTGCCTAAGTCCAACATTTCTGAGTCAATTGGCATAGAGTAGCCTGGGGATTTTAACTGTATTGTAGACAAACCTTCAGAGTGCACAACCATAGCACATTAGTGGAAGACTCACATAATGTCATTGCACATTTGTGCATCCCTGCCTGACTTTAAATGCATTTCCCTTTCTTCAGATACAGCAGCAGTACAATCATTACAGTACATATCTGACACTCTTTTTCTCCCTTCATCACGAAAGTATCTTAGAAAATAAAACGAAAGCATCAGAACGTTTGACTCTTCCCCTTCTCCACTCCCTGAATTTCACCACGTTTCTTTCCTCTTCATGCAACAACTAGGTCTTATCTGATGATTGATTTTGGATCATTACTGTTGCTGTCTCTTGGCTCAGGTGGTTCGCCAGTATTCGGGGCCTTGCCTTGCTTCTGCTAGAAAGAGAAATTGATTATACAAGTGAGGTATTTCTTTGTTGAAGTTCTGTTTATTTACAAAGAGTACACACAAAGTCATGTGTCCTAAAAAAAAACAGGAATAAACACCAGCATGTACTTTTCTTGTTCAGGAATCCAAGTCTGCCATTTCACTAAGTGTTGTGGAAGCAGTCCTGTTTCTTCACATACTCCCAGGGCCACTATTTCTCCCACATTTTTTTCCTTCACTGACCAACCAATAAATGTCCCAATCCCAACATGTGCAATCAAGGCCCAGAGAAATTCCCCAGCCCACCTACTGTAGCTTCTACTCAGGCCTTCATGGTGGCCAGTGCCTTGGGTGTTAGCATCTCTTATGTTGTGTTAGTGCTCACTGCACAAAGAGACGTTTAATTGGTTCTCAATTTAATCTGAATGAAAGGTGCTTAGTACACCCACAAGCTATAATCATGTCTGGATTGATGACAGCTGTTAATGCCTTCCAACATAACATTTAGTTATGTATGTTGTGGTAGTGTGTAGTCCCAAACAAGATCAGGACTTGATTGTGTTAAAATAACTCAGAGACCAGCTCCTCCCCCAAAAGCTTTTGATCTAAACAGAAGAGAGAGAGTAAGCACCATATGCAGGTTTAGGAATGTGGCAGTTTACCGATGTCATGGTAATGTCCACTCCCCACCTGATTTCAGAGGTGGAAGTGGGGCTTATGAAGAGAACATCACTCTAATCCAGATGGAATATATGGGTACACTTGGGTCTGAAACAGTAAATGCTGAAAAAAAAAGAAAGCTGGAATGCTGTCTTGTCATAGAGTTGTGTTTGTTTTAACCAGGGGAAGTACATCTTCTTACAGAGTAAAATTATGTCCTTTTAACTCAACTCTGGACCAATATCACATCTTTAAAAATCTTTTCTTTCCAATGACAGATCAACCAACCCAAGGCCACATCCTTTCCTTGATCGTTACGAAAAGCCGCACTGAAAGTCAGCATGTGGTTTACATGCAAATCTATGATCGTATACAAGCTTTATCATGCTTCTTACTTGTGTAATGACATGAAAAGGTAGAGTACTAAAACATACTTCCTATATGCCTTTTGTCATGTATGCCATAAATGTTTTAGATTTTCTTTCAAGGAGACTCGGGGACTTCAGAGGAATAGTCAAATGCCTAGCATTAAAATGGTGTAAGTAAATGTCTGGCACCAAACTGGAGTATCATTGTAGGAATACTTCCCAATCTTTTATAAGGTCTCTAGGTTTACAAACAATAGAGGCTCTTTGTATTTTTTTTCCGTACAGGATAATTTACCTGTGTATTTCTCCTTCAAATATATTCTTTGTTGGCTGTAAAAGTGAGTAATTTTATTCTGTGTTTTACTGGAGAACAGCCACTTCCCAGACCTGTTACCCTAAACTCTTCATGACGAAGAACGGACTACTTTTGTGCTTTTAATGGAGAATAACATGCATAACTTCTATTAACAACAGCAACAGTTGTTCATGTCGCTTGCTGTGAACTTGAATGAAAGTTGAGTTATCAATGACAAGCTGCGTGTTCCCTGTAGAGTTTGTTCTGTGCTGTTGAATAACTCTGTACAATTGCACCCGGGAAAAGGAAATGGGTTTTACATGCTCACTGAGGCAAAGTACGTTTACTAGACTTGTTTTGTACTCAGAATCTTTTGATATAGCTGCCTTCCAAACAATGCCTTAGATCCCACAAATATTTGCTTCTGATTAACTTTAAGCATGGGATTAATGCCACTGATGTTACTAGGATAACTCATGTGCCTACAGATGTAGGTTTATAGGACAGGAGCCTTAGCCTTTTGCTATAGAACTTTCTTTCCTCACGTGACAGGAATGACATTAAGTGGCCAAGAATAAGCAGAATACTAAAAAAGTCACTCCAGCTGGTGAGAGAACAGTATCTGAAGCTAAGATGGAAACTAATATTTACTGTTGCCAAGACTACAGCATAGGCAGTGAGGAGACCTGTGTTCTATTCCTGACTTTGGTGCTGTGTGACCTTGTGTAAGTCATTTCTCTCCCTCTGTTTCATCTTCTACCCTTTTTCTGTTTTGTCTCTTTAGACCAGAAACTCTGAGAAAGAGATTGTCTCAATAAGTAGTGCCTACATTCTGGGCATTATACATACATGCTGTCTTAGTTACAAGCCAGTATCTGAGACGCTCATTTACCCCACAGGCACTGTTAATAATTTGAAGTATATATTGTTGGTTGACCCTGCAAGAGAGAGACTTTTCTCACATTAACTGAGCCAGATCGTGTGGCTTGCCTCATTAGCCGGAGAGCATCAGGCTAAACCAACCTTGATTGCACAATGAACTCCACCTGAAAGCAATCAGCTGCTTCTTCATGCAATAGGGCCAGGAAGTTGCATTGAAGGGAAAGACCCAGCTGTGCCTGTAGATATTTCAGGAGCAAGGAGGGCCTGCTGGTCACTAAAGGAGCAGAGGAAAAGTTCTAAAAGTAGGAGGGAATGCAGAGAGCTCTCTGACCATGGAGAGGATACAAAGGCCCTGCTGGAAATGTTGGGTGAGGATGACAAATTCCAGTCTGGGGGTACTGGGAAGCCAATAAATCCTTTGAGGGCATGAGGGGCTGTGTGCTTGCCTGAAACTAGGATGAAAATTCTGTGGCTGTATCTAGACTACATTCCTCTTTAGAAAGAGAAGTGTAGATGAGGGAAATCAAAAATGCAAATGAAGTGCTGATTTACAAATTGCATACTTCATTTGCATAATCTTGTCCAATCCCCTTTTTTTGGCAGAGATATTTTCAAAAAAAAGTAGACTGGGTTCTTTCAGGAAAAAAATATCCTTTTTTGAAAGAACCCGGTAAACCTCATTTTTATCAGTTTACCACTGTTTTTTTTTTTTTACAAAAGAACCCTGTCTACACTGCTTTTTTTCAAAAAGCCTCTTTCGAAAAAGCAATTGGATGAGATTATGCAAATAAAGTGTGAGATATGTAAATCAGTGCTTCATTTGCACTTTTGATTTCCCTCATTTGCATTCCTCTTTTGAAAGAGGAATGTAATCTAAATGCAGCCGCAGAGTTTTTGTTTTGTTTTCAAAGACTATGTAGTGTTTTGGACTACTGGAAGGGAAAGGATGAACTAGGGCTGGGGGCTGGAAAGCCAGTGTCCTCTCAGAGGAAGGATCTCTGGAGGAGATTGTTTGCTTGAATTATCTGTGATCTTACAGCTTTTAAAAGACCCTGAAGGGAGAATAGGCAAGGAGCTATAGATGGACCTCTGCCTACAATAGCACTCGCCTATGCTACAGTGATGAAACAGAAAGCTTGCTTGGAGAAACTTGAAGTAGCCTCCTTGCCTATCCATTCAGGAAGGGGATGGGGATGTATAAATTTTAAAGTTAATGAGTAACTGATTTTTTAAAAGTTTACTGACAGTTGCTGAAAAACTGAAGAAAAAAGTGTTTTGTGTTGACCCAAACTATTTGCTTTAACTTTTTACTAAACCAAAATGTAGGTTTTTTTTTTAATATCTTGTCAAAGAAACTGTTTAATGAAGTGCGAAACTTCAAGCCTTGTTTGAACTTCAAACTTCTACATACTTTTGTTAAATGAAGGACATTTCTAAATGAAAATCACTCTGAATAAAAAGAACTGTTTTTCATATATGTTTTGTGAGATGAAATTGTGTTTATGACCAAAGCAATTTGTCAAAATTGATACAAATATGAGAAATGTTTCAGCTGGTCTGAATGTGTATATTTAGCCAAAAAAAAGTTTTGTTGAAATTTTCACCCATTGATGTGACTTCGTTGATAGTGAAACTAGGCAGAGTGGATCTCAGATAAGGTATATATCTCCTCAAGAAAGAAAAGGAACTTTAAAAATAGTAACAGAGAGGAAGCCGTGCTAGTCTATACACTATCAAAACAAAAAGTAGTCAAGTAGCACTTTAAAGACTAGCAAAATAGTTTATTAGGTGAGCTTTTGTGGGACAGACCCACAGACCCATGGTACAGAGGCTCTAGAAGAATTCCAAAGAGACTTTAACAATCTACACCCCAACATCAACTTATGCCTCGATTACAACATGCAAGAGATACATTTCCTGGACACTACAGTACTAATCAAGGATGGCCTGATCAGTACCACACTGTACCGAAAACCTACTGATCGCTATACTTATCTACACCCTTCTAGTTTCCATCCTGCACACGTGACTAGATCCATTGTTTACAGTCAAGCTCTTAGGTATAATTGCATTTGCTCTGATCCAACTGACAGAGACCAAAAACTACAAGAACTTTACCAAATATTCATAAACCTGAATTACCCACCAGGAGAAGTAAAAAAACAAATCGACAGGGCCAGACAAATACCCAGAGACCAGCTACTCCAAGATTGGCCCAAAAAAGCCAAGAACAGAACACCACTGGTCATCACCTACAGCCCCCAACTGACACCACTGCAATGAATTATTAAAGACCTACAACCTATTCTTAATCAGGATGCTACACTCCAGAAGGCCCTGGGTGACATACCTGTTCTCTCCTACAGACAACCTTCCAACCTCATGAGGATCCTCACTAACAGCCACAGTCTATACCCCAGGAATACCATTCCCGGAACCTTTCCCTGCAGCAAAGCCCACTGCCAGCTTTGTCCACATATCTTCTCTGGAAATACCATCACTGGACCTAACCAGGTTACTCACAGAATCACGGGCACTTTCTCATGCTTCTCTACTAACATCATATATGCCATCATGTGCCAACAATGTCCAGATGCTTTGTATGCTGGACAGACTTCTAACTTCCTTAGACAAAGGGTCAACGGGCACAAAACAGACATCAAAACACTCCAGATCCACAAACCAGTTAGTCAACATTTTAATGGAATGGGGCATTCTGTCAATGACCTAAAGGTATGTGTGTTACTGAAGAAGAATTATCGCACCGTTCTGGAAAGAGAAGCAGCCGAGCTGACTTTTATATTCAAATTTGGCACATTAACACACGGTTTAAATCGTGATGGGAACTTTCTGAGTCACTATAGGGGCTCGTCTGCATACTTGGCTCAATCTAATTCTTGACCTTCCCCCCCACCCCTCCACTCTCTGATTTGCTCACCTTGATTATCTTTTTCTGATTTGTCCTCCTTGCTTACTGTTTTTGGTTCTTTGTGTCTTAAATATTGAGTCCGTTCTGATCTGGCTATGGTCTGAAGAAGTGGGTCTGTCCCTTGAAAGCTCACCTAATAAACTATTTTGCTAGTCTTTAAAGTGCTACTTGACTGATTTTTGTTTTAAAAATAGCGTTACTGATTATTGGCTGTTCCTCCTGTTATGAGTCAGGTAATGATTTTTTCCCTCCTTCTGTTGGGAATTTACTCTTAATTTACTCTAACTTTTCTCATTTCAGTAATTTCTTCTAGCTGTCAATATACTGTGATCCAAAGGTGGGAGAACAATTTACAATCTATATCAAACGATGTATTGGTCCAGTGTCACTGCTTTTCCATTTGTGAACAAATTACAAAATGACTGAATGAATTGTGAAGGTGAACCATGTGTTGTTTAGATTTGATTTAGTCTGATTGTCTCACATGATTTGTAAAGTGTCCATTACAATATCATGATGACATGACACTGTAGCTCAATCTGATGGGTAAAAAATGTCATGATAGTTGGCCATTCTACCTGGCAGAGAGCGCTTATTCTCTTGGTAATCCTGATCTGGCGCTAGAGTGAGTTAAAATCTACATAGTTTCATGTTCAGGAGAAGCAGATCTAGAACTGGTACTTACATTCACTCCTGCACTTGGAGCTGAACGAATGATGCAAAAGTGATTAGTGAAAAAATGCATCAAATTGTTATTGTGGTGATGTGGTACTGAGAAGCATGAAGTTCAGTGGCAGCAGGGTGGCAAAGAAATGTCCCTTCATTTCGGCAGCTATACTATGTCATCTATAAACGTCAGCACAATTCACTTTGTTATTCTCATCAGTACACCATCTAAGTAATGATAGAAAAATAAAGAAATTGGCCATCCTTGTCTTTGTCATCCTTGTACTGACATGAGGCTGCGCCTAATGGGACAAAACCTAATCTGATTGAGGACTAATGGCCATACCCTCACAGCCAAACAGGCCCAACGACCCTGGCCCTGGCAGATTTATGTATCTGAACTCTGCACGTCCCTTGTTTATGGAAAAGACTTGGGTCTCTGGATTAGTGTGTAAAAAAATTTACAGCTTTTGTAACAACTTGCAGTTCAGGAGTGAGTTGTTAAGCAGGTTTATTGCACCTTATTGCACATCTTACCAACTGCAGCTATTCATTATGGTTAATAAAACAGTGCATCAATAATGTCTTAAAATCCCAGCTGAAAAATGAAAAAAAGGAAAATTCTCCATTCACGCAATTAGATTGCCTTATGTACCAAGACTTTCAGAATAAAATGCAATGAGTTCGATATAACCTGTTTTACAATCTAAAAGCACTCTCAATAAATACTGTTGCCCATCTAAAGCTCCCATTTCCTTGAGAATTTAGACATGTAATGTGCTTTTTTTTTTTTTTTTGTGGCTCAGTCTGTATTGATGGAAGTAAATGCACGTTCCATCAAAGGTTAACAGAACTACAAAACAGCAAATACCACTGTCATTCAACATACCAAAACTTACTCTGGAAGCAATTAGACAGCTATAATTGGGCAATTTCAGCACACTCAGATCAGCATTTTTCTGTGGAGTTAGAAAATATCAGCAATGCTTGCAATTAAGCAGTGAAGAGGACATTTTGGTACTTCTACATTCTACCAGGAATCCAATTTGTTACAATTGGCTCTGAACTGATCATCACATGGGAAGACTAGGCTGCTTTCCTTGTGACTATTTCCTCTGTCCTTTTTAAACTAAATCTGGCTTTTTGTAGTATTCACACCCTTCCTTTGAAGATGGTTTGGGTTTGTAGATGAGGAAATGGATAAAGAATAACTTTTATTTGAAATAGAGTTCAGTTAAGTTATGCATTTGTTCCAGCATTATTTTCACATGTTTTAAAGTAACAAGTTTGGTAATGACCATCTTTTGACACACTACAGAGAAAAACATTAACCCCCCCATTATAATACAGAAATAATGACACATTAATACTTTGGACTTATATAGCAAGCATTTCATCAAAGGGTGTTACTGCTCTTTTGGAGCCATTAATCTGGTAGCGCCCCTAAGATAACTCTGAAAGCAGAAAATAGAAGTTCTGAGTTATTGCCAGTGGCTCCTATCTTGAACAATTTGTTTAACCACTATGTACTTTGGCATTTCCATTTATGAAATGGGTATGTTTACCTGCTGCTACATACATGAGGCCAGATCCTTAGTTGAAGTAAAATTGTGTACTGCTATATACAGCAATTTACTTGAGATGAAAATAGACTCAGAAAGAGGATGGAATATTTTCAGGTTCTCATATGACTACAGCAAGTATATTATTCTGCACACAGTAGACTGACATAGAAGGGAGTGCTGGAGAAAGCTCAGGTCTGCTTTTCTTACTGTTCTTTCTGTAAAAATTAGTACTAACATATCACAGAATTCCCAGCTGAGAACATTCTGCATAAGTTCTGAAATAACTTGCCTGTATGTATTTTGAAAAGGCTTTGTTATTACCGTCAAACCGTAAAGCTCCTTAAAGGAAAAACATAAAATAAAAAAAAAAACCTGTCTACTCATTCATTCATTTTCTGATTGCTCTCATATGCAGATTTTTGCAATTAAGTGGCAGAAGATTACAGCTGACCAGCTTTTTGTTAGTTCTTCTCTTCCCATCTATATGGCTCTTATCATCTATTGTCTTTGAACTACCGTTTGCAGGAGCGCTTGATGTTAAATGACTTTTTAAAATGCAGTGGATTTGATAATATATCACATTCAATAAGCCCCCCATCACACGGAAAACACAAAACTACTGAGCTCCCATTGCCTGCTGTGCTTGTGTACAATGTTCTTCTCAGTGTACTGTGGAGCTTGTCTTGCAACCCCACATCCTATCTGAAGATTTCGAGAGGGTGTCTTAAAAATTACAGTGGAGTCAGTAATCTATCACGGCAGTCAATATTTTTCAGGAGGCCTCTTGTAACATTTCAGTCCTAAGTTTTTGTAGGTTTACATCAGTCTCGCAAACATTTGTTGTCTTGGGCAACTGAAGTAATTGGTTTGTTTTACCATCAGATAGCATGGTGAGGGGCAGAGTGAATAGATTTGCTATCTGGGTTAGTATGTAAATGACAATTTTTGCAAGGCTGGGCTAGACCACTGTCGCATAGAGTAATGCTACAACATAGAAGAGCCGAGCAACTCCCCTGCAGCACGTAAAAGCAAAAACAAAATCACAAAAGGTGAGTAAATTGTATTACCTAGAATATATATGTTAGGGGGAAAACATTCCCCCTGAGAATTTCCAGCATTCTTTAGTGCCAGTTTCACAGAAGAGCTGGCTTTCATTTGCAAGACAAAGTCTTGGCAGGGAGATGACAGCAGGAGACTCTCATTAGAAAATAATAAATGGGATTAGTTTCTAAGCCAAGTTTTACAATAAAAAGGGAAATGGCTGATATACCTTGCCTAGCACCTTCTGCCATTCACCACCTGCCAACTCCTGTCCTTTTTTCTAAATTCTCACATACTGAGCCTTAAACCATCTTCCAATTCGCATTTTTCCCTACCATCTAACATCACAGTTGTCCAAGCCCTTCTGGAGAACACGAGCTGGCCTGTGGAGAGGATTGTGGCTTCACTTTGAAGTTTCACAGCAGGTAACCTCCGCTTCTCCTGAAGCGTAGTTGCTGTTTTGCAGAAGTGGCTTGGCAAAATTTAAATTGGATATTAAATGTCTAGTTTTAGTATCTGAACTGGGGCTTGTTTGTTGGCTCCCATTGCAGGGCGAGATCATCAGATGACTTCATTGAAGGCCATGCACTACACAAACTTACACCAACTGAGGATGTTGCCATCAGTTGCTTTAGAGGGGAAAAGGTGGAGGTATGGGGTGAGAGGGGAGGATAGGGTTCAAGGGAGGAAAATTATTACAGCTTTAAATGATCCTTCCTGCCTCCCTGAGCCCACCCATTCTTTCAGCAGCAGGCTGATTCATCAACGATTTTTCGTATGCTTTCCATTAAGGTGAACTGAATTAAGAGCTCAGTTCAGTTGTTCATAAAAGGAAAATATTCTGAAGACAGTAGAAGAAAAATGCTTATAACCTTTCCGATGCTATCTGAATGTATCTGTGCACTTGGCACTATTTTTCATAGTGAAGAGATGCATTGTTGTTACGTAACCCTCCAGAACTTCTGTTTAAGGATAGTTAAAGCGTCTGTGAGGGAACAATAAGTGATGGCAGGGTCACAAACTCCAAGTGCACTTCTGAGGTGGTGACAGGTATTCCTGACCTGATGCATGTAAGTACATTGAAAGTCAGAGTTTCCCCTTGTTCCCCTCCTCTCCCCCCCCCCCCTTTTTTTTTTTTTTCCAAACTAAAGTACGTCTGTTGAATTCAGCACTAAAAATCACACTGGCTTCCCTGGGACCAGAGAGGCCAGTGCTGAGCACATCTTGCAACACCCTCTCTAACAGCCTTCTAAAACTGCCTTATGCTTTATTGCTACAGGCTTTGGTTGATGTCTTAGAGGCAGCTGTATTTCTCTAGTAATGGTTTATTAGGAGGCAAAGATGCCTGAACTAAGCCCAACAATTAAAAGGGTGTAAAATTCCTGAGAGGGCCATCTTGTGTTCTTGGACTCAGTGGTCATGGGATGAGTTGCAGGGATAAATTGATGATATTGTCACAATAGGACTCAACTTTTGAGCGTTGTCTACACTGCAGCCTGCATTGAAGCTTGAGCTAGCCACCTGATTCCCCTCCATCTTAGCTTGAGTAGTTGGTCTGAGGGACCACCTACATTGCAACTACAACACTGCTAGTTAGCATGTTAGGTCAAGTAGAGGTTGCATGACTTTGCTTACCAACACTGCAGAACACACCTCCCAGCTGCAGTGTAGATGTAAGTCTTTTCTGCAAAAAAAAAGCTCACATAAATCCAACATCGGGAATTGGAATATGCACAAACATATGGGGGACACTTTTACCTCCCTGGACAGTCAATAAAGGATTTGCAAGTAGCCATTCCATTCTTGTACTAAAGGGATTTTGCCATAAGACCTCTGAACTGAAATTCATTTGCAAATGTGACACGTTTAACCTTGAGCTTTACAAAGATCTCAGTTACCTTAAACCAGGGGTCAGCAAGCTGTGGCACATGATCTGATTTTCATCAGCATGTGACTTTGGAGCTCAGCCCTGCTGGTCTGCCCCCCAATGAACCTGAGAACTTGCTCAAAGCCATGCCAGCTGTGGATTAACAAAAGAGAAGTTAATACTACCAACCGCCACCTAAACAGTAAAGCTTAGCTTCTTTATTTATTTATTAATGAAACTGTTGTAAGGCGGACAGTTAGTGACTTTAAAAAGTATCACTGGCTCTAGGATCATACATGGAGGCAAAAAGATCAAATTTCAGCACTCCACCTCCAAAAGGTTGCTGATCCCCTCTTACACATTACAAGGGCAATTTCCCCACCTGTGATATTTGCAGGAATGGCTGCCATCCCGCTTAATTTACTTCTTCCACAGGTCCTCCTCATGACAAGTGTCTCCCCATCCCCTTTTTTCCACCTGCTCCTTCACCTGCCCACCACCTCTCTACGATATAAACCCTGGATTCTTCTTATCTGCTCCAATTTGATGAAGTGGGTCTAACCTGTGAAAGCTCATTACCTAATTAAAAAGGTGTTAGCTTTTAAGGCACTACAGGACTGCTTGTTTTTATTAATGATCATAGTTTTGAGAAAATAATTATTTGAGGACTGGACACAGTTGTGTGGTACATCAGCTGGGCAAGATCAATGTTTGATGAAGCAATTGACTCAAGCTTTAACTGAACTTAGTTGATGAATACTGAATTTGAATATAGCTATTTCAGAGAGCCACTCTGAGGACAGTGGAAATACAATTGCTATTGTCTGGGTCTGGAGATTTCCTGCTCCTTAGCTAACGGAGCTCTGATTCATCACCTGAATGATATTTTTGGTTTCAGAGATGCACAGCTTGCTAGACTGACAGCGCTTAAAATTTACCACTCCTAGGGAATCAATGAGGCTGCATTAATTTTAAAGGCAGGCAGCACACATGCCACCTTTCTGCCAGCAGTGGTGGCAGTTATTTACTGAGAGAAGGAACTGTGCAGAGAAGTGGGGAACAATATATGAAATAGATGAATCTGCAAATATTTGAATGGCCAATATTAAAAGCCTTGCTCCTAATAAAACCAAGAGTATGGGCTTAAAGGTGGTTTAATTTTTCATATAGGGATTTCCCCAGTTTTAGGCCACCCTCGGCCACTTGTACACTATCACTGCACCCTGCCTTAGCAGTCAAGGTGTGTCAAAGACACATTGGGAGGAAGGGGAATGGCCAAAGTACCGGCACACACTCAATTCTCAGCTGTGACATTCCACTGCAGGCACCAATGTACCTGGGCATAGTTAATGGCAGCCACAGGACTGCTCCTTGGGCTTTACCAGTAACCTGTCAATCTCCAGTATGGGAGAGAGTCAAAAGTTCTAATGCATTTAGTTGTGCCGAACAGAGTTTCTAATACAGCTGAAGATCTGGCCTTAAGGGAACAGTATGGTATTACCCTTTTTAGTGGAGTGGCTGCTCCATGCTGGCCTCGAGAGGTTAAAACAGTCTGGAGTGAGCGTTCACAGAAACCCAGCCAAAGAGGAAAAGGCTCCTAGGGAGCCAATCAGAGGCCACTTTGCTGGGGCAGCCCTACTTATAAGGAGTTGCTCAACAGAAAACTGAAGTTGCATCCTGATCAGGGATGGTGTGGACCTGGCTTCCAGCAAGGGAGAAACACCTAAAGAGAAAAGTGCTGAGCAGGCTCAGGGGAGCAAGAGAGAGCGACATTGTTCTGACACCAGCCAGGCCATGGTCATGATACAAAGGCCAAAAAGGTGCAAGAGGTCATGGGGAAATGTCTCAGGGAATGAGACGCAATAGAGGGGAGAGAAGGAGGTCAGAACAAGACTTGCACCAGAGAGTTTCTGGGCTGGGGCCCTGAGTAGTGGGTGGGCCTGGGTCCCTCTATCTTCTCCTTTGCATTGCACATGGCCACACTGGAACATGGCCTATACAGAGTGATGTTTGCCCCTGAGTTGAGGGGCTAGACATTGGCTGCTGTTGGCCATGGGGGGCAGGTGTGGACCTGAAGACTGCTGATACCCGCAGAAGAGGACAAGAGACCAGAGTAGTGGGCACTGCTGGAGGACAGTATCCTGAAGGGAATGCCTTGGTTCTGGGACCAGTGCTGGTCCAGAGCCCAGAGGGTGAAGAGAGAGGAGCAATGACAGGTGAGAACTTCTGAGGGTCTGAGCTAATTCCCAGTGACCAGCAGGATAACCCATGGCAGAGAGTGTTCAGACGCTTACACATTCATTAACATCTGTAAGACTTTTCAAGTCCAACCTGCGAGAAATGAGTTGTGGTTCTGTACTGAGGGTGGGGCAGCATTGAATATAGACAGTCATGGCAAATGGCTTAGCAATATGATTGCACTTTTTCAAGAGGACTGAGTTAGTTTGGTTATAAATGCCCCTTGCTTATAACAAGACTGGTTGGTCTAGATTAAGTTCTTGAGTCTGGTGCTTTCTTGTCATTCTGATTATGAAGGTCAAGCACTGCTGTTAATTGTTTTATTTTGCATTAACTTGCCCCAAATACTCAAGTATCTTACATCCTAGAATTCTTATCTATCCTATTAAGAATAAAAGCATAGCCCTAAGGTACGCCTACATATTTAACTATAACACTAATGGGGTTAATTATAAAACAGTAAGCTGGAGACAAATCTTTGACATTTTACCCTCAGTTCTCCCTGTGCACAGCCTTTTGCCATTGATGGAATTCTTCAGATATAAGTGAGGTCATAGGTTGGCATCTACCGTATGTGACTACCATTAAAAAAAAGTACAAGGCAGAGGCAGAAGAGGTGGGATGGAAATCCACTAACAGGATTTTTGGCAATGAATGAGATTTCTAATGTATTGTCACTTTTACATTCATGAGCCCTGAAAATGTTTTTCCTAGTATGAATAATTGCGGCTATATATAGTTTAGTAAAGATGTACAGATATGTAGTCTTTGGAGATTGTTGTGGTAACTGCAATCTGTCTGCATGCAGTATGTTGCAGGATAAGAGCCAGCAGGTATTTAAGAGCCTAATGGCACGCTTGTAAATCCCAAGCCCTATTTTGTTGTTTCAGGTTAAGTGTTCTATGATTGGACTGGTATATGTTATTTAAAAGTCTCTTATAGGAATTCTCTTTTTTTCCACTTAATGTTCAAGGCTAGCATCAGGCTCTTACTCAGGACACAGAGCCTTTTAGTGCTTTACAACTAGCCTAGGCATCCTTCAGTGTGTGTAGACTATGGATTGTGCCCTTCGTAACTCCATTTAAGATCGTCATTTGCAGCGTTGACTGTGCCTGTGGAGGCCCACATGCGAGTGACAGTCCTTGCTACATCTGCTGCATATGTAAAGCCGTGTCTATACGTGCACGCTACTTCGAAGTAGCAGCACTAACTTCAAAATAACTCCCATCATGGCTACACGTGTTGGGCGCTATTTCGATGTTAACATCGACGTTAGGCGGTGAGACGTCGAAGCCACTAACCCCATGAGGGGATGGGAATAGCGCCCTACTTCGAAGCTGAACGTCGAAGTAGGACACGTGTAGACGATCCACGTCCCGCAACATCGAAATAGCGGGGTCCGCCATGGTGGCCATCAGCTGAGGGGTTGAGAGACGCTCTCTCTCCAGCCCCTGCACGGCTCTATGGTCACCGTGTGCAGCAGCCCTTAGCCCAGGGCTTCTGACTGCTGCTGCTGCAGCTGGGGATCCATGCTGCATGCACGGGGTCTGCAACCAGTTGTCGGCTCTGTGGATCTTGTGTTGTTTAGTGCAAGTGTGTCTGGGAGGGGCCCTTTAAGGGAGCGGCTTGCTGTTGAGTCTGCCCTGTGACCCTGTCTGCAGCTGTGCCTGGCACCCTTATTTCGATGTGTGCTACTTTGGCATGTAGACGTTCCCTCTCAGCGCCTATTTCGATGTGGTGCTGCGCAATGTCGATGTTGAATGTCGACGTTGCCAGCCCTGGAGGACGTGTAGACGTTATTCATTGAAATAGCCTATTTTGATGTCGCTACATTGAAATAAGCTACTTCGATGTAGGCTTCACGTGTAGACGTAGCTTAAGTGCTTTACAACATTCTATTGATGTTTACAGGTCATTAACTATAGCTTAAAACAAAAGTTTTCCCTCTGACAATAACACAGGTACACAGAGAGGAGGCCATGCTAGTCTATACACTATCAAAACAAAAAGCAGTCAAGTAGCACTTTAAAGACTAGAAAAATAGTTTATTAGGTGAGCTTTCGTGGGACAGACCCACTTCTTCAGACCATAGCCAGACCAGAACAGACACAATATTTAAGGCACAGAGAACCAAAAACAGTAAGCAAGGAGGACAAATCAGAAAAAGATAATCAAGGTGAGCAAATCAGAGAGTGGAGGGGTGGGGTGGGAGGTCAAGAATTAGATTAAGCCAAGTATGCAGACGAGCCCCTATAGTGACTCAGAAAGTTCCCGTCCCGGTTTAAACCATGTGTTAATGTGCTGAATTTGAATATAAAAGTCAGCTCGGCTGCTTCCCTTTGAAGAATGGTATGAATTTTTTTTTTTCAGTAACACACATACCTTTAGGTCATTAGTAGAATGCCCCATTGCATTAAAATGTTGACTGACTGGTTTGTGGATCTGGAGTGTTTTGATGTCTGTTTTGTGCCCATTAACCCTTTGTCTAAGGGAGTTAGAAGTCTGTCAGCATACAAAGCATCTGGGCATTGTTGGCACATGATGGCATATATGATGTTAGTAGAGAAGCATGAGAAAGTGCCCATGATTCTGTGAGTAACGTGGTTAGGTCCAGTGATGGTATTTCCAAAGAAGATATGTGGACAAAGCTGGCAGCGGGCTTTGTTGCAGGGAAAGGTTCCAGGAATGGTATTCCTGGGGTATAGACTGTGGCTGTTAGTGAGGATCCTCATAAGGGTGGGAGGTTGTCTGTAGGAGAGAACAGGCATGTCACTGAGGGTCTTCTGGAGTGTAGCATCCTGATTAAGAATAGGTTGTAGGTCTTTTAATAATTCATTGCAGTGGTGTCAGTTGGGGGCTGTAGGTGATGACCAGTGGTGTTCTGCTCTTGGCATTTTTGGGCCAATCTTGGAGTAACTGGTCTCTGGGTATTCATCTGGCCCTGTCAATTTGTTTTTTAACTTCTCCTGGTGGATAATTCAGGTTTATGAATATTTGGTAAAGATCTTGTAGTTTTTGGTCTCTGTCAGTTGGATCAGAGTAAATGCAATTGTATCTATGAGCTTCACTGTAAACAATGGATCTAGTCATGTGTGCAGGATGGAAGCTAAAAGGGTGTAGGTAAGTATAGTGATCAGTAGGTTTTCGTTACAGTGTGGTACTGATCAGGCCATCCTTGATTAGTACTGTAGTGTCCAGGAAGTGTATCTCTTGCATGTTGTAATCAAGGCATAAGTTGATGGTAGAATTCCGCTAGGGGATGTTCTGCTGTCAAAGGCTGAATGTTACAAAGGTGTGGATTAATATTGGCAAGAAGACCCCAAAGACAGAGCTTAACAGACAAAGCACTATGACTATTGTCTACTAACATTCAATGCATTTCAGCAAACAACTATGCTGAGATAGGCTTTCCCATAACTTAAGCCATATGGATCATTTACACAGGCAGATTCAGGAAATGCACTGTTTGAGACTTTTATATGTTTGTTAAATGCCTTTTCTCACCCCTAGTGACTTGTACCAGCAAATATAAGGGACATGATCAAGGAACTTGGGAAATATTGGGATAGGTTAGGTAATGGGTTCATGCACTATTACGGTTAGTTCTCTTCAACCAAAGGTTTACCATGGAAGCAATAATTGTGTTAGGATAAAGAAGATATTGATTCATCCTGAGCTTTCTTGTCTGGAATGGTATGTGATGCAATGGAACCACCCCCTCAAACATAATAGTAAGATAATATGTCTCTTGTAGTTTTGGGCAAGCTGTTAAAAGTTAGACTGGAAACATATTACATACTACCCTTCTTAAAGAAAGCTATTTTGTTTGAGCTCCATGGAAGAAGGGAAGAGTAAATTGCTGTGTTACCTGAGAGTTTAAGACTCTCTTTTCAATTGCACATCTTTACTCTGAGCTCTGTGTTTAGACAATGGGAACTTTTGAGATGCTTGTGTTAAGATGAAGAGAGAATTAACTATAAACTGTATCATGAGTTGAGTGGACAAGTTGTGCTCCAGGGCAAGGCAACCCAAATTTTTACTATGAGCCAGGCTGATCTGACATTTGGTTAAGTTCTGAAATTTTAAGAAAGTGATCCAAGAATTTCAACCCACTGACCAATTTGTTTCTGTCTTAACCTGGAAGTCAAGTTGCTGAAAGAGATTCTTACAGCTTTTATCTTGGCCAAAGGCAGGAAAAAAACCTGAAAATCTCATTAGGCTGCTTTTGTGAGATTTCTGATGTGATGTTACTTGTTTAAAAATGTTCCCTATGTAGGCAACCCATCACCAGCGCCTGTGGGCAGTGGGGCTGGCAAGGCAGGAGCAGCCCTTCTCCGTGCCCACAGAGGGTCTCAGGCAGAAGGGTGGGTCTGGGGACAGCCAGCCCTCAGCACCTCCCAGACTGCAGCATGTCCTCCCCCAGCCCTGAGTGCAGCCCAGAGTGTGCAGCACTCTGGCAGCAACTTAAAGAGCCCAGGGCTCCATCTGCTGCAGTAGCAGCAGTGGCTGAAAGCTTTAAGCCCTTTTGTATCGCCAGGCCCTGGGGCAGCAGCCCCTTTGCCTCCCATGTTGGTGGGCCTGCCTGCAGGCCTTAGTCAATAGAACACATTAATGCAAAACGGAACAAGCCTGTCAACATGACTTTCAACAATGGAGATCCATAAAATAAAAGTAAGAGCAATGCACCAGAGTAACGCAGAAAAGGACGCGAGGAGAGAAGTGATCTTACAGGCTTGGATTCAAGACCATTGAGAATATTATAGATTGTGGTAAACATCATGAGCAGTAACTCAGAAATAAACACGGCAAGAAGACCACGCATGCTGAAACCTCTGAAATGGAATGATACTGAACCACAGTGTTTTTTCTAGCTGAAGCTTCTCTAAATCCCTTTCGAGAGTATTCCCATGTACAGGGCGTGGTAGCAATGCAGTCTTGAGGATATGATGATACAAATCACTGTGACTGGAAGGCCAGCATAGAGGGAAAACTCTAACAGCCTGTGGGCTAACCACAGGTTTCTTTATTATAAAATTTAAAAAAAATGTGGGGAGAGCACTATATCACCATATGCAGAGATTGGAACATAGCCAAGAATCTGGGAATAGCAGTATTTTCTAAAGGACCACATGACTTCAAGCTGAGTTGATGAAGGGCAGCTACTCCTAATCAAAAGTGCTGCATAGACCTCAAACAAATTTCTCAATTTTATCATAATCTAGTCTCATTCCAGGTATTTCTGAACCTGTGGTGTAGTGGGAGAGCACCCAGACTCAGATCTGGGCTCGGCGAAAGTGATATGTGCTGTGGATTTGACCGTCCCCTACCAACTGGACATTCTTTGCAGATAAAACTTTCCAGTGTCATCTTAAAAATCCTCATGTTTGAACAGGAGAGATGACCAAATGGACTCACTTATGACAGCACAAATCCGTAGCTATGGGGAAGAAGTTTGTGTGCTCATTATTGCTGAGAAAGCTTTCCCAGAGGAAGAAATGTAGTCATCCTAGGACCTGTCCCTCTGCTTTCACAGGACTTTGTAGGCCAGTCAACAAAACTACATGTTGAATGTTACCATAGACTACTGCTAGAATTAATATCAATAAGGTCAGTTTACTTGTGTCAGTCACTGCAAGGGGATCACTGGCCACAGACAGCAATATTGTATCTGCATTATGTCCTCGTCTGATGCAGAGGGGAAGAGTGAAGAGTATGCAGGAGATCAAACGATGGGTGGAGATACTTCAGTGTCACTTTCTCAAGAACCTTGACACTGTAGTGTAGAGACCCAGGCATAAGTGTTGCCTTTGTGCAGGAGCTTGCAGTGTCGTAAAAAAGAGGGGCAGCAGATTGTCTGCTTGTGGTTATGTGGAATTGCATAACTCTTAGCCAACCACAATGCTTAAACCCAAATCTGATCTCTTTTAGAATGAAATTGGAATTTCTATTTTAAAATATAGTCAAAATAAAGTGGGTGGCAGGGGGAACAGGTGCAGTGCTTCCTAGCTGGTAAAAGGGCTAGCAACTTCAGAACTTGAGTATGCACACAATATCCAGATGGAGATTCCCATTTGAGGATTTTGTCTTTTTCTCTTCTTAGGAAGTATAAACCAGTAAAAGACAGGAATGTTCAGTGGAGCTTTGACTACTCAGGAGTCAGAGAATAAATGATTTTTCATGTTTGCCACAAATCTGGCAGCAAGTTAGTAATATGGGGTATGAGTGGGTGAGTTTTTTCCTCCTTCTTACAATTCAGTTTTAGTGTAATTTTTTTCTTCTCCAATGTAAAAGCTGTCCAGTACAACTACCGCAGTGTCCCGCCCAAGCTGTGTACTGACTCCAGTAGCTAGACAGATCAAATGGGGGGGGGGTGGAAAAGAGAGAAAGAGATACAATGAATGTAAGACAGCTTTAAATATTATTCACCCATTTAGTTCAACCCACTGCTGTGGTTATTTTTTTTTTACCTGTGTCAGTATTTATTAAACCATAAGCCTGTTTCCCAAGCTTCTGGATTCATTTTACAAACACAATTAAGCTTGAAACATTCATAACACTGCCTACCTTTGACAGCAGAAAGACGCCATCCTTAGATTAGTAATGTCCAACTAGCAAATCAGAGAAGGAAGCTCTGATACTGTCACTGAGATGGGACTTACACTGAGACCTGGAGCTGATTACATTAAGCTCTAGTGGCCTGGCAAAAGGCATTGGGACAGGTCTTTGATGATTTGGGGCAAAATTTTCAGAAGTAACTAGTGATTTTGCGGTAGGGGATGGAGCGGGGTGGCTCAATTTTTAGCGAACAACCTCATATTTTAAAGAAACTGATTTTTTTAAGAGGCTGAGAGTGACAGACCAATAGGTAGATCACTTATCTGTGCAATCAGCTGGTGTCATTTCTAACCTTGCCTTTACACCTAACACACCTTTTGCTTCTGATGAAGCGGGTCTTTGCCCACAAAAGCTTATGGTCCAAAATATCTGTTAGTCTATAAGGTGCCACGGGACTTCTTGTTGCTTTTGAAGATGCCGACTAACCGGCTACCCCTCTGATAGTTTGTATGTCTAAAAAAGTGTCGTATCAGGTATCCTATACAAACTGGTAACATGCTGTAAAGTAACAAAGAAATAGCTGTGTTAGTCTATATACTATCAAAACCAAAAAGCAGTCCAGTAGCACTTTAAAGACTAATAAAATAATTTATTAGGTGGTGAGCTTTCGTGGGATAGACCTACTTCTTCAGACCAAGAAGTGGGTCTATCCCACGAAAGCTCGCCATCTAATAAATTATTTTGTTAGTCTTTAAAGTGCTACTAGATTGCTTTTTGATTTTGTTGGTAACGTGCTGATTCCAAAAATCATTGCATGGTGTAGGCACTGGATGTGTGCAAAGGTCTCTAAATATGTGCTAGAATTATACTTTTAAAATGTACTTGGAAAATTATGCCTGCCCCAAAAAGAGGAATGAGATTTCACATGCATCCATAGGTAAACTGAGAGACATTTGGAATTCATTTCCAAAAAGATAAACAAAGCCATCAAACCAACAAAGGGTGGAGGTAACCAGTCAGCACCCCAGCAGTAGAGAGTAACTTGTCTGTGCTTACTTTTTTGAAGAGTACATTTCCAGAGATTCACTTGGCTATAAAGACAGGATGCTTTGAATGACAAATGACCGGCAATTGAATTAAATGATCAAATACAATATTACTGTATTAAAGCTTTAGGTTTCTTATGAAAGTGACACAGTGGTGATACATTCCACAAGGATATTACTATAACAACAGTATTTGGGGAATCACAGATCCTCATTATTTTATGGTTTAAAGGCTGTAACCAAACACAGGGAGAGAGAAAAGGTTTCTTTCCTGGCAAGAGGAGAGAGGTGGCTAGCTACCTGTCTCCAATATAAATTAAACAGTATGTAACCAAAACTCCAGAAGCCACCCATTTCCATTTGAATTATGTAATGTAAAGAAGGATGCAAAGCCCACAGGAAGGGACGAACAGCAGGGAACTTCCCTGGCTTGTGAAATAGTACCGTTTAGGACGATAAAGGGTGGGGGAGGGGCGGCGGCCAAAGAGACATTTGAATGGGCCACTACTTGGATGGAATTCACGGGGTCAGAATTCTTGAAATCACAAAATGTTGGGATCTACAAACAAGGGAACTGAAGTCTCAGGAAACTAAGTTTAGAAAAGGAATCTGCTTAGGCATGTTTTACTCTTATTTACTTGTCACCCTCTCATCTTTATGCCTTTATGCTTGCTATCTCTTAAACCAATGACTTTTTATTTAATCAAATTGCTTCACATTTACTACAATCCACTTCAGCGCTGGGATTGAGAGTGATTGTCAAACACAAGTTAGATTAATGAGCAGCAGTGCATTGTCTCTTAAAAGAGCAATAGATTGATTAAACTTCTATAAATCTTCCAGGAGAGGGCTGGGCCCTGCAGAGAGTGATGGATTTGTGGTAATCCGGGACTGTAAATAAGTTGTGGTATTTCTACCAAATATAAGCAAGTGGCCAAAGGCAGGGTGGTGACCCAAAGGGCTGGCTGTTGGTGTCACAGCTGGATAGCATGTAGGGTACAGAAAATGCAGGTCAGGCAGTGACACAGTTCCTTATTGATCTGGGCTGAATTCCAAAAGAACACAATGGTTATTCCATGCTTCTTGAAAATCGAGCCCTTTGCAAACCCAGGAATGGATGCAACTCAAAGTACTTATGAAAATCTTGGAACCTGTGCTTAGATAATAATAAATTAACCTTTTGGTGCCCCACTTCATTATCTATTGTATCAAAAATGGCAGGGGAAGAATTATTTTAATGTGTCTAGAGCGCATCCCAGAGAACTGCCCTTAATTTCACATCATGTAATGAAATCACTAGAAAGAGCATATCCTGGGTAATGTAAACATTCTCACTTTGTAACATGATAAAATGTGTTTAATAGCAAGAGCTGATTATTACGATTCCTGTGTGTTTCTCTAAACAGAAGCTCATTGTGGCAGTGGTGATTTGTCTCTGATTTTACATGGGAAGGCTTTCTAAACCCATTAATCTTTCTAAATAAATAACTATTATATACATAAAACAGGCTGTCAGATAGGAATAAATAAAAGAAAACAAGTCACCTGCTACCTAAGCATCATTTCTGAGTTAGTTGTGTTGTAGCTTTTCTTTCTCCTTGACCATGTCTCTTTCCATTCCTATTTCTTTTATCTCCCAGTTTCACTCTTTAATTTAAAATTGCGTTTTTTCCCTCCTTCATGGCTTTTGTCTTTCTTCTAGGTTGCGTTTACACTAGCAAGTTCTTTCAAAGATTTTTAGAAAGAAGGGGTCTCTTTTGAAAGAGCCCAGGGAGCGTCTACATACAAAGAGCATTTTTCAAAAGTAAATCAAAAGAATGTGGTGCTCCTTTCCAAATCACTCTTCCTTTCCTGTTTCAGGAGGAGCGCCCCCTTTTGAAAGAAAACACCAAGGTGCTGCTCAGGGCTCTTCTTTTAAAAGAACAGTCTTTGTTTTTGGTCCCTGGCCAATTCTTTCAAAGGAGAGGGGGCTGTGTGGACACTGTCTTTCGAAAAAGCAGATCACTCTTTTGATCCACGAACACATGTGTGGGTGCACTCTTTTGAAAGAAGCTCTTTCAGAAGAGATCTTCTGGAAGAGCTGCTTTCACAAGATCTCTGTAGTGTAGACGTAGCCCTATTGTCCTATCTATTTCCTTCTCCTTTTTAATTGGGCCATATTGGTCTTTTCCCTGTCAGTGAATCTCTTCCCTAGGCACTCCCAATATTTTGCACTATTTCACCTTCCCTGGATCTCTCTCTTTTCTGTCCTTCCCATTTTCTCTCACCTATTATCTTCTCTTCTCCAATTCATTTTTTCTGTTTATTTCTATTTCTGCCTCTCCCATGTACATTCAGACTGTATGATAGGAAGAAAGTTCTGATGCCTCATCTGAGTGTCCTGTGCTTCAGCCTGGCAGCCTAGCAATTTTGTTTCTTATAGGTGACAGAGGAGAACTGCTTTGATTTCCCATATCAAGATGGACTCCTTGCTGGGGGTAGAAGAGGCCTCTCCAGTGTGTGAACAGCTCATTGCTTTGCAGATGGAATACCACTTACTGAGGACCCCCAGGCATACATAGGCCCGTTCTATTTGTTAGTATTTGGCATCAGTCAGCATGTGAAATACCACTTACAGGCCAGTTGCCCCTCCCTTCTCCTTTCCCTGGCTCTCTTGGCTGCCACATGTATACTGAGTGCACAGATTACAATGCACAGATTAGGCATCCCCTCGGAATGCTATGGTCTGCTTGAGCACAGAGCAGCCTCTGAAACTATGCAAGCGCGATGCTGCACACTTTACTAAGTTAGCTTGCACATGGGCACCCAGTCCCTGAACTTAGAATGCTTAGCATGAAGAAGGTGCCTCATTTGGGGCACCAGCCTAGGTTCTAGGAGAAATGTGGTCAAGTCCATGGACTTTTTATGACCTTGGCCAAGCCTGTAAGCTTCTCTGCACCCCACTTTGCCAACTGAAAAATAGGAGTAGTAACACTTCCCTACTTTACAGGGGATGGTGAGGATAAAAGCAGTGAAGCTATGAAATATTCAGATATTACAGTAAAGGGATCATGTAAGAGTGAAATATATATAGAGCTGGTAACAGAAGATCATCGTAAGCCTCAGAATGTTATGCTAATGTGCTAATTCCTAATATAAAGTTTTCCTTACTTTATATGTCCCTGGCATAAGAATCCCAGTGTTCTAGCGCTGCCATCAGCAATAAAGTAAACAAAGGTAGCTGCATTGCATTGCATGAAACAATTACAGATGGAGAGTAGTGAGGTGCAAATATGATAAATACAATAAATATTTGTTTCTCAGCTGAATGTGCGTTCAAACAGCTTGTTTGCTGTGGATCCTGCTTACCATCCATAAATATTGAAAGGTTCTGCTGACCAGACAGACCCATTCTGAAGCACTGGGAGAGTTCACACCTGGATATTTAGACTTTACTTTTGAAGATGGGATCTCATGATTAATGTATTAATGTCCTAATGTTGCTCTATGACAACATGAAAGCGACTGTTCTGAGCAGTACTGGCTCCCAAAGAGAATCTTGCTAAGTACAAACAGGAGTCAAACAGGGCTGCAGCGTCGCCCCAGCCATGTTTCTGGTTTTCATTGCCATCATTTTTATCTACTTGCTGGGAAGTTCCCAGTTGGCACTGAAATCACTTATAGAATGGATGGAAAACTCTTCAGGCTTAGAAGCCTGAAAGCTAAGAGGAAGATTTCTACCACATTTATAATGGAACTCCAGCATGCTAATGATAACTCAATTTTTGCCCACTCTGAGAAAGATCTTGACAGAATCCTGAACATGTTCGCTGAGGCTTATACGTCTTGGTTTCATGCTCAATGTCAAGAAGACCAAAGTGCTCTATCATCCCTCTCCAAATGAGGTACCACATGCACCACCTATTAAAATTACTGGAGAGGTACTGGAGAATGTTGACCAGGCTCTCTACCTTGGAACTCACTGCTCATCCAAGGCAGAAATCCAACGCTATCTCAGCTGGGCCAGTGCAGCCTTTGGTCATTAATGGCACAGGGTTTTTTGAATATCGTGACACTTAAACAGACACCAAGCTTCTTGTTTATCAAACCGTTATACTCCTAATGTTGTTGTATGGGTCTGAAACCTAGACAACCTCCAGATATCATTTGAAAGTCCTTTAGATATGTAACCCTTCTGTTAACGCCAGATGCCTGCCAGAAGGGCCGGGTTCAACTCTTGTGGGGTTTTCCTATCAAGGATACAATCAACCGGCTCGAGCCCCCACCCAGTGGCCTGGGACAATTTTACCCCCGTGCTGGGTGCCTGTAAGGCGGTTCTCCCCCCCCTCGCAAGCACAGAGTCTGAGATATAAATGGCTTGTTTAATGACCGTAACCTACCCCAAGGTTACAGCGACAGATGCAGTATATCTCAGCACAGAAGAGACAAAACCCCTTTTACCCAGATACTATCCCCATATGCAGTAGAACACAAACTTTTGCTGGGGCTCTTGGCCCTTTTCCACACACACACAGTTACAGGGTGTACCCTCTGCGGTGCAGTCCCAAACTCAAAGCCCACAGATACATCACCAGGGCAATACTAGCTGTCCACTTGTCTGTAGCCTTCCCTTGCTGTCACCAGCCGTCTGCCAGTCGCCATCGTCTACCGGTCGCCGCCGCCGCTCCTAACAGCTGCCCGCCGGTCGCCGCCGCTCCTACCAGCCGCCCGCCGGTCGCCGTCGCTCCTACTGGCCGCCTGCCGTCGCCGCTCCTACCGGCCACCCGCTGGTCGCCGTCGTCTACCACCGCCACCACCGCTCCTACCAGCCGCCCGCTGGTCCTGCTGTTGTCTGCCGGTCCTAACCCCACTGCTTGGGATTGCCCTAAGGCAGAACCCAGTGATTTTAGCTCTGTGTGGCTTCAGCTGCCACTCTGTGATTTCAGCTCTTGGTATCTCTAGTGTGGGGTTTCACAAACACCCTAGTATCCAGCTCTATCTTTTAACAGGTGGGGAGGGTTAGTCAAGCCAGGCTTATAACTATATGGCCAAGGCATAGGCAGGGCCAAGGGACTCAGCAAGCTGGCTCAACCCATACCCTCCCCTTGCTCTCTCACAATGCTTTAAACCAGGGAGCCCTGTGTAATCAATGTCTTACACAGCTAAGGCGACTGCCCTGTCCCCCACAACAACCCAGAGCATTGGTGAGATCTCACAACTCCCACCTTAAATGTCAGCTTAAATTGTGATTTTACAACTACATGTTTACAATAGACCAAATCTTATGGCTTACTTGCTACCCATTAGGCTTGGCCTGAAAAGGTATCACACATGCACACCTTTTGCATTTTTATGCAGATGACCTCTGGGAGACACATTCCTCCCAGCCTTTAGCAGCACTGCATTCTCCTGCTCCCCATTCCCCACACTACCAAAGACGGGGGAACTGCTGCTGCCCCCCACTTGAGCAGCCCACCTCCTCATCCAGCAGCTGCTGCATCCTCACCCCCCAGGAAAGGTAAGGGGCTTCTGAAAGCAGCAGTTGGGCCCCCTCCACAGGCCTCTTCCTGTGGAGTGGCCTGGGAAGGGTGAGTTTGGGCAGAGCCCTTCCTTTCCACCGGGGCTCCAGAGGGGTGGCTGCATAGCCAGGGGTGGGGTGTTAGGGTGTGCCCCTGCCCCACCCCTGCATCCACCCTCCCCCTTACTGCCCCCCCACCCACACCCAGCCACCGCTGGGGGCCCCTCCTCCACCTAGGCCCCCTTCTAACCAGCTGCCCCTTCCTTCTCCCCCTGGTTTCTTGAAGGCTCTGCAGCAGCTGCCGTGGGCGCCCCCCCCCAGGTGCATGTGGGCACCCCCACCCCCCCTTTCCCCCAGGTTGGCTGTGCCCACGCCCCCTCCCACCCCCTTTTATTTTTCACTTCACCCAAGCGCCTGAGCCCCATCCCCCCCCCACCACACACGCATAAACTTTAATCCCTCACATCCCAGTGCAGAAAAGGAGCCATTTTACCATCTTGTGCTGGGAGTAGTGGCCATCTTAGATTTCACCTTCCCCCGACCTCAGTGCCCTCGCTCTGCCCTTCCCCCATCTGACTGGGTCCTCAGCCCGGCCGGTGGGGGAGGGGCAGCCACGCCTCCACCCTTCCTTCCACTCCACTCTCCTCCCCTCCCCCGCTCTCTCTTAAAGGCCCCCACGCCCTACAAACTTCCCCCATCTTACAAACCCACCACCATGACCCCCACACCCGCCGGAGGGTCATCCAGTGACCCCCTCCCCCCCCTGTCTTCCACTGTCACCCCTCCCACCCCCGAAACGGCGGCCCACTCATCCAGGGCCACCCAAGACTCTGCCGCCATGTTGGCTGAGGGCGCGGGCACAGGCTCCGGGGCTCCCACCACCTCCGCCACGGCATCCTCCAGCAACCTGGCCCCGAACCCACCCCCCCAAAAGGGCAGGAAGGGCCAGGGGAAAAGGAAGGGCAAGAGCCCCGCCTGGAAGGCTAAACCCCCCATGGCGGGGACTCTCCCCCTGGCTGCCCAAGCACTCGCCGCAGCCTCCCCTTCTCCCCCTCCCCCTGCTCCCTCCACCACCCCTGGGGGCCCCGACATCTCGGCCCCCAGGTCGTACGCCCAGGCAGTGGCCGCCGCCGCCCCGCACTCTGCTCCTTCCGCCTCCGCCAGGACTACCATCCCCAACGGTCGTGGCCCCTTCCCCGTGCTCACCAGGAGGCACGGGGTCCGCTGCCTCCTGGTGGCTGCCTCGCCCCATGTGGAAACCTACGTGCGGGCGTTGGCACGGGTGGTGAGGTCCGCGGCCGTGGTGGCGGCCTCCTGGATGTTCGGGAAGATCGTCTTCTTCCTGGCTTCGGAGGCCGCCGCCCAGGAGGCGGTGGAGAGGGGCCTGGCGGTTGGGGGCGTGCACGTGCCCCTGGAGCCGCTGGAAGACCTGGGCGTGCAGGTGGTGTTCTCGTCCGTCCCGCCCTTCCTTCCCAACGCCGCCCTTCTGCCTTTCCTCACCGCCCTGGGCCGGCCTTTGACGGTCCTGAGTCCCCTCCCCCTAGGCTGCAAAGACCCCGCCCTCCGGCACGTGCTCTCTTTCCACCGGCAGGCCCCAGTCCAACTGCCGCCGGCGGCAGCACAGGGCGGAGTGGCCCAGGAGGGGACTATACTGGTGCCCTATCAAGGGGCCCAGTACCGGCTCTTCTACACCCTGGGGGAGGCCCAGTGCTTTGGGTGCCGGGCGGCGGGGAATGTCCGGAGGGATTGCCCCCTGGCCCGGCACGAAGAAGAGGAGCCCGGGACCTCCTCCGACCCGGGGGGCGTCAGCCACGAGACCGGCGGCGCCCCGACCACAACAGGCCCCGGGACCGCCCCTCCTCTTTTAGGCCCGGACGGATCCATCGCCGCTCGGGCGTCGGAGGGTGCCCGGCAGCATGGTGCTGGGAGAGAAGAAGCGGGCGCCGGCGCCCGAGCGGGCACAAAAGCCGGGCCCGTGGAGGAGAGGGAGGCAGGGCCGGCGGCAGGACCAAAAGAGGGCACACCCCAGGGCGGGTCGCCCCTCTCCCTCGCCGCCTCCCCCCCCCTCCTCCCTCCTTCCCTCCTTGTCGGCCCTATCCCCTGGTCCCTCCTCCTCTACTTCCCAGCCCACCTCCTCGGAGGGCTGGGTATTGGTGGGGGGGAAAAGGAAAAAAGGGGGTGTGCGCGTCCGGCACCCCACCCCGCCGGAGGACGGGGTGGAGGTGCCGCGCAAGGCACCCAAGAGATCCGCCAGCCCCACTCCACCCGCCGAACCCCCAGCTACCAACCGTCTGCCGGGGGCGACGGAGGTTGCCGCCACGGCGGCCGAGGAGATTAACACCCCCTCGGCCCCGGAACCAGAGCCAAAAGAGGCCGAGACGGCCCTCCCTGTGCCTGCGCCCTCCTCCGACACCCCTCCGGCCGCTACCCAGGCGGCTGTAATGGAGCGCCCGGAGGAGGTGGCTCCCAGCCTCGCCCTCCTCTCGCAGGAGGTCAAGGCCCTGGGCCTCACCCCGGTGGCCCTGGACATGGAAGGCCTGCTATTAGAGGCCTGTGGGCCGCCTATGGACTCTCCCCCACCCCTCCCACTTTCCCCCACCCCTCCCACCAGCGATCCCTCAATTGCCACCTCCTTCTGCCCTGAGCTGTCCCAAGGGGCAACCCCTCCCTCAACTAGGGACGACCCCCCGGCGGAGGTCGGCCAGCCCCCGGACGCCCCAGGGGAATTAGGGCTCCCCTTGCACCCCCCCTTCGTCCCCGCAACTGAAAACCCCGATACCCTCTCCCCCGACCTGCCGGCGCCTCCCGCTGAGAGTGCCGGCACCTCAACCTCTACCCTGCCATTGCCTGAGGAAGCCCCCCTCCTGGAGACCTCCTTGGCCTGTATTTCCGCCCTTGCTCCCACCTTGGCCTCACTGCTTGCCACCCCCGCCATACCCCTTCCCGGCCAATGCCCCGCTCCAGAACCCGCAATCCCCCCCACTCTAAACCCTCCCCTTCCTCCTCCCCCCCCCACTCCCTCCTTTCCCTCCCCCCCATGACCCCTCTCTTTCCCCACTGATCTCTACCTCCCCTGCCCCCATCCCTCCACCTCCTTTTTACCCCTGCTCACTCACACCTGCCCCCGAGGTCGTAACCCCTCAGGAGGCCCCTCTTGCATTGCCCTCTCCCAGCACTTCCGGGGCTGCTCTCCCTCCGCCGCCCTCATCCCTCCCAAACTCAGGCCCCAGTCCCTACCCCAACCTCTTCTCTGGCCGGGGGGGCCCAAAAGAACGCGAGGCTGATGGGTTCTCAAGACCCCGAGACCTCGGCACCCCACGCACTGGCGGGTGAGATGCGCCAGTTCTTGGAGGACGTTCGCGGCTCCAAGAACAAGGTTACTCTCGCCCTCCAGCACTGGGGAGACTTCCATTCTGCCCTGGAGTCCGCGAGGGCCCTTTTGAGGGAGGGCAAGGGGACCGGGAAGAGGGACGTCGCGGTCTACCAACGGGCCCGTGGCTTCCGTGACGCCCTCGTCACCTTTGGTGTGGCTCATGGCTTGCTGCGTGGCCCCACGGGAACCGCCGGCGCTCCCTGTGGCGAGGATCCTCCCCAGCCCTCCAAATGGTGCCGTTCATCTTTGCCACACTAAACATCAGGGGCTGCGGGTCGGGTCTCCACAGGTGCCGAGTGCTCTCCTTCCTCCGAGAGGGCGGGTACTCGGTCATCTTTCTACAGGAGACCCACACTACTCCGGCCGCCAAAGCCAAGTGGCGGCTGGAGTGGGGAGACGGGGTCCACTTTAGTCATCTCTCGGCCCAGCAGGCCGGGGTAGCGACCCTGTTCTCCCCAGACCTGCAGCCCGAGGTGCTGGGGAGCGTCGAGGTCGTGCCGGGCCTCCTGCTGTATCGCCGGGTGCGGGTGGAGGGGCTGCCTCTTCACCTTGTCAACATCTACGCCCCGACACTCGGCCCGGAGAGAACCCCCTTCTTCCGGCAGGCGGTGGCCTTCCTCGACACCATCGATCCTCGCGAGTGCCTGGTCCTCGGCGGGGATTTCAACTGCACCCTCGAGGAGCGGGACTGCACGTGGACTGAGAAGTGCCAGGCTGCTGCGGACGTCCTCAGGGAGCTCATTAACCGTTGCTCCCTGGTGGATGTCTGGCGCAGCCACCACCTGGACGAGGACGCCGGTTTCACCTACGTCCGGGTGGTGGGCCATAAATCTGCACACTCCCGGTTGGACCGCATTTACATCTCGTGGCACCATCTCTCTCAGGCCCACGCCTCCAGCGTACGGCTGGCCCCCTTCTCGGACCACCATCTGGTGGCCGTGAAGGCTTCCCTCTCGCCGGGGAAGCGGGGGTCGGCCTACTGGCATTTTAACAACAGCCTGCTGGAGGACGTGGGCTTTGTGGCGTCCTTCCGGGAGTTCTGGCTGGCCTGGCGTGAGCAGTGGCATGCCTTTCCCTCAGCACGGCGGTGGTGGGACCTGGGAAAGGTGCGCGCGCGGCTCTTCTGCCGCGACTATACTCGGGGGGCCAGCCGGCGGCGGGATGCGTTGATAAGGCAGCTGGAACGGGAGGTCCTTGAGCTGGAGAGGCGTCTAGCCGCCAGCCCCGGAGATCCATCCCTCTGCGGCACGTACCAGGAGAAGCGGGACGAGCTCAGGACCCTCAATGCCCATCGGGCACAGGGGGCCTTGGTGAGGTCACGAACCCAACTCCTCCGGGAGATGGACCGTGGCTCCCGCTTCTTCTACGCCCTGGAGAAAAAGAGGGGTGCCCAAAAACATATCCCCTGCCTTCTGGCGGAGGATGGCACCCCTCTTACGGATCCGGTGGAGATGCGCGAGAGGGCTCGCGCCTTCTACGCTGCCCTTTTCTCCCCGGATCCGACCGATGCCGACGCCCGCAGGGCGCTCTGGGACCAACTCCCGTTGGTCAGCACGGGCGACCGGGACCGGCTGGAGCTTCCTCTCACTCTGGCCGAGCTCTTGGAAGCCCTCCGTCTCATGCCCACCAATAAATCCCCGGGCATGGACGGGCTGACCGTGGAGTTTTACCGCGTGTTTTGGGACGTCCTCGGCCCAGACCTGCTCGGCGTCTGGGCCGAGGCCCTGCAAAGCGGGGTGCTCCCCCTCTCGTGCAGGCGTGCAGTCCTCAGCCTGCTACCCAAGAAGGGGGACCCCCGCGACCTCAAGAACTGGCGTCCCATCTCGCTCCTCAGCATGGACTACAAGATCATTGCCAAAGCCATCTCCCGTCGCTTGGGGTCCATGCTGCAGGACGTGGTCCACCCCGACCAGACCTACACCGTCCCGGGCCGCACCATCCTGCATAATTTGTCCCTGGTCCGGGATCTCTTAGAGCTTGGCTGTAGGGACGGCCTGTCGTTTGCCCTCCTGTCCCTGGACCAGGAGAAGGCATTCGACAGGGTGGACCACGGGTATCTCCTGGGCACCCTGCAGGCCTTCGGCTTCGGACCCCGCTTCATCGGGTTTCTCCGGGTGCTGTACTCTGCCTCGGAGTGCATGGTCAAGCTCAACTGGACCCTGACCGCTCTGGTCAGCTTCGGACGGGGAGTACGACAAGGCTGCCCGCTCTCAGGACAGCTGTACGCTCTGGCCATCGAGCCCTTCCTCTGCCTCCTTCGGCGAAGGTTGACGGGGTTGGCGCTTCCAGAGGCAGGGCTGCGGCTAGTCCTGTCGGCGTATGCCGACGACGTGCTCCTCGTGGTCCAGGACCCGGGAGACCTGGCGCGTCTGGAGGCCTGCCAAGCTATCTACTCGGCAGCCTCCTCTGCCTGGGTCAACTGGGTCAAGAGCTCTGGCCTGGTGGTCGGGACCGGATGGCAGACGAGCCGCCTCCCACCCGCGCTTCAGGCCATCCGGTGGAGCGCGGGTCCGCTGCTCTATCTAGGCGTCTTTCTCTCCGCCACGCATCCCTCTCCGCTGGAAAACTGGCAAGGCCTAGAGAGCAGGGTCGCTGAGCGGTTGCGGAGGTGGACAGGGCTACTCCAGTGTCTCTCCCTCCGAGGGAGAGTGCTGGTGTTGAACCAACTAGTCCTGTCCATGCTCTGGCACCGCCTCAGCACCCTGGTCCCACCCCCCGGGTTCCTGGACCAGCTCCAGAGGCTAATCCTGGAGTTCTTCTGGCCAGGACTGCACTGGGTCCCTGCAGGGGTACTCCATCTCCCCCCGAAGGAGGGGGGACAGGGCCTGACCTGCACGCGCACTCAGGTCCATGTCTTCCGCCTCTGGGCCCTGCAGAGGCTTCTCAACACCAACAGTGCAGATAGTCCGGCTTGGAGCACGCTGGCGCACGCTTTCCTCCGCCGTTACCGAGGGCTCCGATGCGACCGGCAGCTCCTCTGTTTACCTTGCAGAGACCGTCCGCGAGGCCTCTCGGAGCCGCCGGCCTTCTACCAGGACCTCCTCCGCACTTGGCAGCTGCTCGCAGCCTCCAGGTCCTTAGGGGCCACCGTGGGAGAAGACCTCTTCGCGGAGCCCCTGCTACACAACCCCCACCTTCGTGTGCAGGCGGCGGAGTCTCGCACGGTGCGCCGGAGGCTGGTCCTAGGTGGAATCACCAGGCTCGGAGACCTCCTGGACTACGAGCGGGGGGACTGGATGGAGGCCCCAGCGCTCGCCCGGCACAGGGCTCTCCGACCTACGCTCCCCCCGTCTCGTTCTCTGGGAGGTGAAGGCTGCCCTGCCCTCCACCGCTCACAGTTACCTCGGCCGGGTCCTGCGAGAGGGTGCACCCCGCCCCCCTTCCACTCCTAGCCCTCCGGACCTCTTCGTGGGCCCCCGGCTTCGCGATCCTGCCCGCCCCACTCGCCCCCATCACCTCAGCCGGCTGCACACTTTCCAGCCGGTCCCCTTCCGAACCGCGCCTCGACACCTTCTGTACGTGCTCGTGCTTCACATGCTCCACTTCCCCACCCTCGTGTCCCGCCCCGATCCCAAATGTCGGGACCTCTTGCCGTCATCGGAGGGTGGGGAGCCCCGGTGGGCCGGCCTCTACTCCACCTTGGTCCCGCGGCCCGCCGGGGACATCAGCTGGAGAATCCTCCACGGAGCGGTGAGCACGGGCGTGTACCTGGCGCGGTTCACCCCCATCCCGGACACCTGTACCTTTTGCGGCACGAGGAAGAACCTGGCGCACATCTACATCGAGTGCGCCAGGCTGCAGCCCCTCTTCCGGCTCCTCCAGAACCTCCTCTCGAGGTTCTGGCTGCACTTCTCCCCACACCTTCTCATCCTCTCACACCCTATCCATGGCCCCACAAAGTCGCGGGACCTCCTCGTCAGCCTCCTCCTGGCCACGGCCAAAATGGCCATTTACAAAACCAGGGAGAGGAGGCTGGCGGGGGGGTGACCTGCGACTGTGGGGCCTACTTCCGTTCCTCCCTCCGCTCACGAATCCAAGCAGAGTTCCTCTGGGCGGCGTCCACCAACTCCCTGGACGCCTTTGAGGAACGGTGGGCACTGTCCGGGGTCCTCTGCTCGGTGTCCCCCTCTGGCTCCCTCATTTTAAACCTTTGACCCTCACTCCCGCTCCTGTTTTTTTCTTTCGTTGTCCCCCGTATTTACTTGGAACCGGGCTGTTTTTAATGGGTCCCCTCTCATCGTGAGAGGGGCCTTGTAGCTGTGGGCAGGCTATGCCTGCCCACTCCCCCGGCATCCAATATGTACAGATATATCGCCAGTGCTGCCTCTGCAAGACCTTGAAGATCAAATGGGAAAACAAGCACTAACATTAGTGTTTTGGAAGAGGCAAAGACCACTGGTACTGAGGCAATGATTGTCCATCAGCAAATCCTCTGGTCTGGTCAGGTTTGAATGCTAGACCATTGCCTCCCAAAACAGGTCCTGCTCTTTCTGCTGAAAGGAGGATACGGTAATGTGGGAGGACAATGGAAGCTTTATAAGGACTTTCTGAAGGATAATTTAAAGAAGTGCAATATAGAGACTGACATTTGGGAGACACTCACCCAGGATTGCTCAAAATAGAGAGAAGTCCTACACAATGGTCCCCTGCATTTTCAACTTGTCTGCTGACAAGCTGGGGAGGAGAAGAGGTGCAGGAAGAAGGAGATACCGGTTTCCAGTCATGGGCAAACAGACTCCTGTCATACCCGGAAGTATCTGTCCTCACTGTAAAAAAATTTGTCGTTCAAGGATAAGCCTTATCAGCCACCTGAGGATTCACAACTGTCATGGAAGATAATCACATTCAGCAAAGAGTGATCACTCATCATCACAATGAGGTAAATAAGCTATTGAATAATACGGTGACTGGGCTCAGAGGATGGGGTGTTCTTGAGCTTGGTGGGGGGAACTTCCCAGCCTGGATAGAGAGCCAGGTGGTTGTGTCGTCTGTAAATATCATTGTAGATGAGTGCTGTAGGTGGCAATGTAGGCCTGTACTTGAGCATCTAGCCTATCTGCCCCTCCTGTATTGATACTCAGATGATGTGAGAGAGAGAAACCGCAGCTGCAGGACAGGGGCTGACCAACCTTGAAAAGACCTGATCTGGCTGAGAACAAAAATGACAGGTAAGATTGGAATGACTCTGCAGGCAGCAACATACTGATTCAGTGAAGGCAGGTGCTGTATATACAACTCCTCAAGTAGTACTGATGATCAGTTGTTGCCACCTATGTAAAGATGGGGATGACAATGATACATTTCTAAAAGTTTTGAAAGGGATTGTGAATTAAAACAATCTCAGACTTCATCAATATCCCTCCTCATACTTTCTCCTCTCATACAACCCATGTGGTTTTAAAAACAAACGTCTAATTAAACAGGTCTAATTAACAAATGTCTAATTAAACTTCAGACATAAAAGCAACTGACTATGTGGGGGATACTGAAATACTCTAATCAGGGAAGCCCTGTGCTGGGACACAATACATTTATGTACTGCTTTTCCTCACCCGAAAAATATCTTCTGTAGATGTTTTGGGGTATATAATATAAAGAACCTTGCCATTAATAAACCTAGCTAATATTGGCTGGAGGGTAATTGAAAATGGCAGGGTTTTTTTATTTTTGGATTTTTTTTAAAAGTGAAATTTCAAACTACCAAAATGCTTTTAATTAGCTCTTTATTTGGTTGAAAAACGGGTGGGAAGAGTGCAAGAATTTTGACAAATTACTATCTATGTTCTTTACTTCAGAATTTTAAAAATTATAATCAAGTTCACTCAATTTCCACAATCTTTCAATGTTATTTTTAAGCTATGTACTTTTTTGGCACCTTCCATTTTAAATGTGAGAGTGCTTTACCAACAGTAGCAGCCAAAGCTTCTGAACTCTTGGGAGGTAGGTAATAATTACCCATTTGAAAGACAGGTAAACTGTGGAATAACTTGTTTCCACATTGTGGGAAATCCAGTATGGGGTGGAACCAAGAATACCAGCAAGTATCTTGATTGTTCAGTTAGGCACTTTAACCACAACACTGCCCTTCTTCAATGTCGGTGATAGGTGATCAGTAAATGACAGAGCCAATTTGGACCCTCCCTTGTTTATCAGGAACTAATAAAATGAATTGGCTAAACCCACTAGAAAAAGGAGATGAAGGGGAAAAAACCCACATTTATTAGCTTCAGAAGCCGGTTCTGTGTGTTAGCATTAATTACAGTCACTGGTACTGATATGTGGACCGTTCATGGTTTCAAAAGATATATGACAGCATAGGCCTGATTCCATTCCCAGCAAAATCAGTTGGTCATTCCATTAATGTAGTACTAGATCAGCCTCCAAATACTTGCACATAAGAGCAATAAAGGAAGAATATTCCAATCTGTGCCTCAGCCTGCCAGGACATTTAGATGTTAAAACAAACCTTCAAACAATGAAATAGGCTTGTCTTAAAGGCAAGACAAAGAATCAGAATTCATTCATGACAAACTACCCTCTCCCAGAAAAGCTGTAGAGTGTGTGGATGAAGAGACTCTTAATTCCACATAGAAATATACATGGGCTGACAAATTTGACCCAAGACTTCAAAAGAGAAGTAACAAATTAGAAGGAATAAAATCAATTCAAATCTTGTGATAGAATGCGTCACTTCTCAGGCATCTCCTTCTAGCTGTATCAGAAAGGAAGAGTTGTTTAGTGATTAGGGTGGTAGCTTGGTATTTAGGACATCCTGATCCTTCACAGAATTCCCGTCTCTTTCTACCTCAGTTTCCCATCTGTGAAATGGGGATAATATTGCTAGTGATGCTGTGTGGATAAGGACAGTAAAAGATTATGAGGTGCTCTGACACTATCACAATGGAAAGCAGAGATGTGTCTAAGATAGCTACAACTAAGATGGCAGATACTTGGGCATTGCAAGAAGTTTTAGGCCTCCTGGCAACTCTAGGAGACTGTGCACCCCATTGTCACTGATGTTCGCGCAAGATATAAGTCAACACAAAATGTGGCACCAAAAGGTTGAAGGTGCCATTGTCTAATTACACCCTAACCAAATCTAACTTGAATAATGTGAGCTGCTATCTGTCTCTTCAGATGGCTTTTGTTCTTTTAAATACTAGTGTAAGAGTTTCTGCTGTGTATATCAGCACAGCTCTATTTAAATCAATGGAGCTCCCTCTGCTTATATTGGCTGAGGATTTGACCCAAGACAGAAGCAGCAAAGTGGAACTAAAGTGACATTTTCAAGAGTGCTCAACCTTGAATGGCGTCTGTTCCATTCACTGTCAAAGGAAAATTCCTCTTAGCCTACCTGTGCTCCCTGTTCTCCCATTGCTCTGCCCTTTGGAAAAGCCCTTCCATGGGCATTGAAAGGATCCAAAGTTGCTAACTGGGGAGAGCTACATGATAGTTGTGTTTGGGAGGCGTGTGTGGTGTTTACCCTAGTGCAAATGGAAAAAGTTTACACAACCTACCACTCAAAAATCACCAGAGGCTTAAAACCAAAACAAAATTGGGAGTTTTTTTGCACAGATCTTATTCTAATGGCATGGCCAAGCATCCTTCTCAAATATATTTTTGAAGGATTACTAGCTGAGGATCCTGGGGTTGATTGACTAGCTCCCTGATCTTCAGGGAGACTATTTGCACGAGTGGGAAGTGGATGTAAAATGCTACTAAGTGATAGTGAGTGTTTTTATACCCAATTTGTAATGGTCCAAATGACCTACATGAGGGGCAGGAAAATTGTGAATTGGGAAGCACAGATGTCTAATTACTTTTGCTTTGAGGCATCGGCCTAGCAATACAAGCTACAGTGAAACCTCTTTTTAGCCTTTCAACATGTTCAGGAGTAATTCAAAGTCATGGGGTCCCAGTGTAGAAGCACATGGATGTTTATGGTGATGAGCAGAGCAGATTCAGGCAGGAACCAAAAAGAGCATCTTGAGATTTTCTCAAATTCTATGATGTTGCTTCTCAAAAATGTGTGTCATACTCAGATAAGATGATGTGGCTGGTGGTAGTTTTGGAGACCTTACATGTCTCACTTGTGGAGTCAGAAGTTGTGACTTTTCTTAGATTATCAGCTGTTTGAATCGCAGACAATATCATCTCATGTAATGGTGCAGTGCCTACTGCAAGGAGGCCTTCATCCTGACTGTAGCCTCTAAGAATGACAGTATTAAATATTTCTTAGTAATAATCCAAAACAAATGCTGGTATAATAGAGCTGTGGCAGGCACCAGATAGCACTGTAACATCATCTTCCTGCTTCTTTTTCCTCAGAGTGAGCACAAAGATTCAGACTAGGGTAGACCTAATAGATTGTTCACTGTTTTTTGGTTTTTTTTTAAAGACCTGTGTGGAGGCTGTGGCCTGGAGAGAGGGAGTTGTGTAAACAGCAGGAGAATTTGCTTTCTGCCTTGCTGTTTTTTTAGTGAGTTCTAGAGGCAGAACTGTTTCCTGGGAACTAGATGCTGGGCTCAGATTATTGAAAGAAGGGTTTGCCTTTGTGCTGTTGTGACACCTCTAGTCCAGGACTGGGGAAGAGCTGTAAATAGAACTAGTTGTACAAGATCACTGATTCCTCCTGGACTGAAAAGCCAATGTACTAGCAGCCAGACATCTGCTACTACATAGCAAAGTGACAACATTAGTGTGAGATCAGAAGGGGCACTGGTACTGTTATTACCCCACACCATCCTGTGTCTTTAATGTTGATAAGACCTACATGTTTAGGGCCAGATGTATAGCTTGAAGCCAGCAGGGGCCATTACGAATGTTGAATCTGACTGAATTGCTGAGAGTCGCCACAGAGTTTTACATGGATTGTGCCCTGGCTATATGCAGCAGTGCAAGGCAGTAAAGCTCCTCCACCCCCTGCATGAGGGCATACATCCAACTCAGATTTTGGGTTCAGGTGTAGGGGATAGACCATTGGCTGTGTGGCCAACTTTTCCTTCCCATGTTCCACACTAATTTACTTGTGGACCAGCTGGCAAAGCAAGCTTTCATTTAGGGAAGGTGTATGTGCACCTGGGAAAGGGCTGACCCAGTATTCATTTGTTCTCATTAGAGTGGACTGGAGAATCTCCAAAGGACTTGTATTTCAGCCACTGTACATTTTCCCGGTGCCCCTCCATTACTTAGTACCCCCAGTCATAGCCTTTTTTAGCCCATAATATCTAGCTGTAGATAAAAGCCACAAATAATGAATGTTTGCATTTCTCAATGATCAGAGAATAACCATGGGCTTATTGCACTCCAAAACTGTGAGGCATCAAAATACCAAACCTCCAGATGTTGAAGGTGTACAGCAAGATGCCAGTGTATAGCACATCCTGGAACAGCCCTTTCAATTTCTATTTCCACAAGAATTTCAGAAAGCTTTTCATTCCAGGCAGTTCTGTGTTAAAGTCAGCTTCATTCTGTACCCTAAAGTGTGAGCCTTTTTGTTTTTCATGTTAGTAAAAAAGCTGAAATCCTCAATATCGCTTCTAATTTATGCGCTGAATCACAGAATGCAATAGCACTGTTCAATTGACCTTGACCAGTGTTTTCAACTCTGTTGTTCCTTGCTGTATCAAGACCAAGGTCCACCAGATGTCAGTGCAATATAAATAATCCAGATTGCTTTATTTAGAGCAAATCAAATAAAGGTCTGTTAAAAAGAAAACTGCATAATAGAGAAAATACTATCTAGTAAATAGAAGATGTTTATATTAACTGTAAGGGAGATGGGCGCACGTTACCATAACTAGAGGAGACAAGTATCAGAGTGATTTCTTTAAGTGCTTTTCCACTAATAGCGCTGTGTCCAAAACAGTGCCAAAGGGTTAATGTAAGTTGATCAAGCTGATTATACAGCAGTATAAAGGCACTTTTTCCATCTTCTGGCCCTATCATCGTTCATTTATGACATGTTCCAACTGACTACGCTATGGAACAGTGTTTATTTATATATATATACAATAATATTACCACATTGCATGTTTGTACTGATATATAGTCTCTTTAGCTCATGATGATGGGAAGCTTTCCCTCATTCTGTACCAATTGCATTCATTTTGAAAACATTTTAATGTAAGAGCAGTCTCAGGTACAATAGTTCTGCTTAAAATGTTACAATTTTGCCTTACATCCACAGATAATGTGGATATCTTTCTGTTCTGTTTGTTCAGTACCTAGCACAATTGAGTCCTGGTCCATGATTTAAGCACTACAGGAATAGAAATAAATAATAATCTACGTTTGCTGGATTCTTAATGGAATACTTGTAGTCTACGTCTACATGACAGAAGTCAGTGTTTCCCAGCAAAACTTCTGTTGACAGATTGAGTCTACACATAAAAGCAGATCAAAAGAGCAATCCGCTCTGTTGACAGAGAGCACTCAGACTGCCTGGCCCTCTCTCCACAGTATGGCTGTCCAGAAGCTCTGCAAACAGACCTGCCCAGTGAACCAGAAGCCCCATCTGTCAACAAAAGGGCCCTGGAGCATCTACGCGGCTGTTTTGTCAACAGAGCACAGCTGAGAGAGGCTTATACCTGAACAGGAAGAGGTAAAATGCTGCCAGCAGCTGTGCCAGGTTTTATCGACAAACTGTCAACAAAGCCCATTTTGCGTGAAGACACTCCTCAGTTTTTCCCAGCAAATACTCAGTATTGCCTGGAAATGCCTCTCGTGTAAATGTAGCTATAGAGTCATTACTTTCTGTAATAAGTGCTTACTCTGAGTAAGCTTATTGGCTTCAGGGGATTGTTTTGCAGGAGTAAATGCTCATCCCAGGTGTCAGAATTGTAATATTTAGCCTTTAGGGAATAGCAAACACACACAGGTGACCTTGCTAAGGACTGGATTTTGCAGTTCCTTCAATGCCTGCATGAAGCCTGATGGAGGGCACTGGGCTTACGTCTGCAGTATGAGATAAATTCACATTTAAGGCAGTTAGCTCAGTTGTACCAAGTGACTGTTTTCACTGTAAATACCATTAGCTTGATTTAGGGAGCACTAATATTGATAGCATAATATTGTCAGAACTGGGTGCGTGTAGTGTTAAATTCAAATTTAACAGCTCGAATGAGGGCTAGTGTGGAAGCGCCATGTCTTTGAATCGAATTCATTAGCCTCCAGTGGTTGACTGGCACTGCTGCACTTGGCTCCCAGCTCCCTGCCGCTTGCAGGACCTGGGAAACTGACCAGAGTGGCAGCCCTGGTCAGTTTCCTGGCTCCTGAAGTGGCAGGGAGCTTGGAAACTGACAGCGCCACAGCACCTGGCTCCTGGCTCCTTGCCACCTGTGAGAGCCAGAAAACTGACCAGTGCATCACCTGGCTCCCGGCTGCACCTGGCTCCTAGCTTCCATGAGCCAGGTGCAGCAGCGCCGGTCAATTTCCCAGCTCCCCCAAGCTGTGGGGATGCAGGAACCAGGCGGTAGGGTGAGTGCTGCCAGCAGTGGGAGTGCAGCAGGGCCTGGGAGGAGGAGACAGAATGTAGAGCTGAGGAAACCGTGGAATAGGTTCGCACAATGCATGGCTGCAATGGTTTATATTTGACCACTCTAGTGTGGCAGCACTAACTCAACTTTGTGTGAACTTTGTGGGAAGTAAAATTACTCACAATCGAATGTATAAACCCCAGTTATAAAATAGAATTTAATAAAATCAAATTTATTGGGTAGTGTAGACAGCCTGAGACTGTCGACACAGGTAATATGGCAATTTAAGGAATGACCATTTTATGACCAGTGAACTATATGCACACAAAAACACATCTATGAGCATACGCCATGCCACTGACATATATTTTAAAATACAGTACAGATGAGGGCCAGATTTTAAATAGTGGTAAATCACCTCTGGCAGTTTACACCTGCTGAAAATATGACACAGCCTTGCCCTTTCTGATATTTAATACTCTCAAGAGAACATGCTGGGGTTTTTTTTTTTTGAAGGATACTGTGTCCTCTTTTTTATGTAGAAAAATGTTGAATTCCTGCTTTTAAATCCAAAATTTAACTCAGACTTCTATATATGACTTAACTTCTCAGTTTTCATCAAAAAATGAAATCTTATGAGACAGGAAGCAGGAAAAAAGCCTTTTAAGTTTTATGAAATAAAAGTATTGTTTGGATTAGGAAACTTTTAATATTAGTATTCGTATCAAAACTCATGCAATGCCAGCTCTTGAAATTATCAAAAAATAGAAACCTGTAGGCATGAAGGGACAAGCTAAAGCTGGAAGAGTCTGCATGAAGAAAGGTATGTCTACCTTGTTATTATTTTGCAATTTTCCCTTTTGTGTTGCACAGAGGAGAGCATATTTGTCATCCTTTCTGTAAGTTTCACTAATTGCATGGTTTCCATTATTCTGATTGTGGGAAAATTTCTTAATCCTAATATCACTGCACTACCCCCAGACAGTGTAGCCCAATTGGAAGCAGCTTATAAAATGATGTTATCTTCACACCAAGGTACATTTCAGGAAACTAAATGGCAGCTTATGGAATAAAGCAACTGAAAATGTGCAAGTACACTGAGCAAACAGATGGTGTTTAGAAAGAACAAGATTCCCTTCCATAGCACTAGCTCAAAATATTTGATTCATTATTTCACATTCCCATTTTTTCCCCTCTAATTCTTTGGAAGGCTCTGGCTGTCCTGATGATTATTTGTGTCCTCAGCTTGAGCACAGACTTTTGTGTTTTTGGTATGATTTTACTAGCCATTAAACCACATAGAATTCCACCTATGGCCTTCTATCAAAACAGAAAAAAAGCAAAAACAAACAAACAAAAACAAACCTACTGCTTTACATTTACCAGTCCACCGTGGAAATGTTTCTGAAATATCTCCAGTAAGTAAGAGAAGTGAATGTGAGTCTGTCAAAGAGATTGTGAAAGCCAAGTAATACACGCTGGGGGAAGGGCCTTTTACCAACCCCTTTCTGGGTACCAGTCAGACTGTGCAATTTTTCAACAGTACTTTTGAGAATAAAAAACCGAGAACAAGGAGGGAATACCTCTTTCCGTCTTCTGTTTCCTCTTCCCTCCAATTTGATTCAAACATAAAAGGTATTTTTCATTTTTCAGTTGTTTTTCCCCTCGCTCTAGTTTGTGTCTCTATATTTGTCCTTCCTCTGATTTTTTTTTTCTCTCTGTCCTCTCTGTTATGTCTCTCTTCTTCCACGTGTGCCTCACTCATAAACCAGGAAGGTCCTGGTACAAGGCTAGCAGTGCAGAGAGGTCTCACAGAAGACCTACTGGATGGAGATAAAAAAGCTGAAAGTCACATCAGAGGCAGCAGAGGAAGGCCTGCATGAACATACTCCATGTCCAGCAACCTGCACTATAGAGAAGCTGCTGTGGGATGTGGAGGTGGAAGTCATGGATTTAACTGTGAAGTCAAATCAGGCCATGGGGAGAGCTCCACAGGGACTCAGTGTTGAGTATGAAAATGTCTGATGCATGCAAACCGATAGCCTGAGCCAAGGGCTTTTATTTTTTCCTGTGGGCTTGCATGAACTTTGGACCAGGCTCTTACAAATTATACTTATGGGTCTATAAAAATTGGCCATGGCATTTAACAAACCTCTTTTACACACCGATTCCTCAGTCCTTTTGTATGTGTGTCTGTAAAATTCATATAAGGAAACACACACCGCTGAAAGATACAGAATCTATAACTGGAATTAGCAGTGTACATCTAGAATAGTAACAGAGAGAGAGCCGTGCTAGTCTATACACTATCAAAACAAAAAAGCAGTCCAGTAGCACTTTAAAGACTAGCAAAATAATTTAATCAACCTTGATTATTATTTTTGGTTCTCTGTGCCATAAATATTGAGCCTGTTCTGGTATAGCTGTGGTCTGAAGAAGTGGATCTACCCCACGAAAGCTCATCACCTAATAAGTTAGTTTGTTAGTCTTTAAAGTGCTACATGACTGCTTTTTTGTTTTGACAGTGTCCATCTAGGCGCACACATAAAGGATTGTCATCAGACAGCATGCTGCAAACCTCATGATCTTGGAAATATTCCTTCATAAAATCTATGCATCTCTTTTGCTCTTACTCAGTGTCTAAAAAGAGAATCTCTTTTAATTAAAAGTAAATAATTATGTTTTTTTCTTGAGATGCAAGGTATTCATCTTCTCCCCTCTCTTGCTGCCTTTTAGCAGTAGTCAAAGAATTGAAATTAAGAGGTGACCTCATGACAACTTCGTAAATCATAATTAATGTAAAACAACATTCCTGACACCGAAGGTCTGCACAATTAAAGCCAGAAATCTATGAAAAAGCTAAGATTAGCAGCTGGATGATTCTAACAGTTAAATTTCCCTTTATAGGAGTTGCCTGCATTGAAAAGTTCAGCTAACATACTGAGAGAAATTTACATACACTCCTTTGTTCTTCTGTGCAGTTACTTAGCCATTTGTTTCCATGGAACTGCAAGTAATTTATCAATCTTCAAATGTTGTTGTATTCAACTCTTTAAATATATACATTAAGGCCCAGAGTCTTTAAAAATATACATGAAGGCCCAGATTCTCTCCAGTACCAAGATCCACTTGGAATCCGTTCATGGGCCCATGACTCTGTGGATACTGCTGCCTCATCGGTTGCGTAGGTTAGAGGAGCTTTTGTCTAACGTATCCTGTACCATCTGACTCCCTCCCAAGATACCAGAGTCCAGCTGAGAATTGTCAGCATGCACTTCTCTGCCCACTCTGATTCACCTGCAAAACAAGGGATGTTGGAGCAGTTGGCATAGGAGCTTGTTATGCTGCATCTTACCAGCTGAGATTCTGTACCTAGAGGAGATTCTGTGAGGGGCAATTAGAGTCAGATTTTAACACTTTGCTCCTTCCTATCCCCTCCTGTGGTAGTTCCTTCCCGTTCTCTCACCTGTCACCTCCACACATTCATCTCTGAGTCCCACAGTTTAATCAGTCAAAATTGGAAAAGTTGGCACTTCAGTTAGTCTCCTAAATCCACACTTAGCCATTCCTGAAAATTTTTCCTCAAGGTGCCTTAATTAGCTTGATTTCAAAAATGGTACTTGCCAGCAGCTCTTGTTGTAGTTTAACAGAAACTGCTGTGCATGCCACATATTTTTTAAAGAGGCTATGCTACCTACTGTTTAAGAAGCCTAATTTCAATGAATGTTGTGTTCGGGTGAGTTGGTGGACTGGCTTCTACTGGTCCTGTTCTTTGTCTCCTCCTTTTTCCTCACATTATACCCTGAGCAACCTCATCTGCAGCTTGTTTTTGTTTTCCTCCCAGCTTTTCTTAAAAATCCAACCCTTCTCTACTGTTTATGTAGCTAAAAGAGGGTTGTTTCCATCATGATTGTGGCAAATCTCTTACTTTTTCTTCCTGGATTCTCATCTTATTCTAGTCTATCCAAAAACACAGCAGCCCCAGATAATTTTTGACTGCCATTCCGAACACATTATTCTTTAGATCCTCCTACTCCCATTACTCTCTTCCTCCTTTCTCTCAATTTCTTCGCAACTCTGCCCATCTGCTTCTTTGCTCTTACTTTTTACTGCTTCCTTTCCCATGGTCTTCCATGCTCCCTCCTTTCATCAACTTTCTTCCATCTTAGAAAAATCTTCCTTACCTTCATACCCCCTCCTTTCTATGTTCACATCCATGCTTACGCTTCAAAAGTAAGAAATTAGTTTTACAAGTGGTAGTAAAAATGTACTCACTTTTATAGGCTAGATTCTGTCACCCTTAGTAACTCTGAATAGTACCTTAAGCAGAAGTTATTTTTCCACTGAAATTAGTGGTCTATTCATGGAGTAAAACTTATTCACCAATAACGTGTGGTGGAATCTCTCCTAAATATAGCATACAACCATAATAGAAAGGAAATTATTGTGCAAGAAAATGATTCTTTGGATCACTCGAGGAATTCATTGTGTCTGAGTCATAGTTTCTATCTACATTAGAAATTCTTTGGACCAGAAACCTACTCTTCTTTGGCGTATCAATTCTAAAACATAATATTAGTAGCTAACAAATAATACCTAATGCCTGTGGGGTCCAGCATTAATGACAGATACAATGAGAGAAATAAAGTGGCTACAAGCGCCAATATGTATAAAAGAAATGTTGACTGCGTTTGGATAGGTCTACACTACTAAATAACTCCTAAGTTGCTCACTTAGAAGTACAACTTTGATGTAAGCAACTTTGAAGTTGAGCAACTACACACAAGAAACGGCCCTCCCTTACTTCAAAATAGGGTACCTGTACTTCCAAGTGAAGCGTCTACAGAGCACAAGCCCCTACTTCAAAGTAAGGGGCCAGGATATAATGCAGCCTGGGGTCACATGGCTGAGAAACCCTTCCGGGCTCGCAGCCAGCCGCCCCCTTAAAGGGCCCCTCCCAACACCCCCACCCTGCATTTGCTCAAGGCTGCCAGGCTGCAGACAGCAGGGCTGACAGTGTGCTGGGGAGATGAGTGGCACAGACACTCCCTGAGGAGGTTCTCCTCACCACCATGGCCAGGCACACTGTGTTCTTCAAGCAGCATGGCCGGACCACTCGCATAGTTCCCATTCTCCAGGCCCTGGCCAGGGCTCTGCTGTCCCTCCCCTGGGACCCCCGATCCAGTGCTGATGGGCCTTTGCCACCAGAACCAAGTGGTGGGACCAGCTGATGCTGGGGGCCTGGGATGATGAGTGGCATCTTTCGAATGACCCGGCAGACATTCAAGAAGCTCTGCCACTCACTTGCCCCAGACCTCCAGCACTGGGACGCATGGATACGGCCAGCGCTCCCAATGCAGAAGAAGGTGGCCATTGTACTGTGGAGGCTAGCCACCCAGACAGCCACTGGTCCATATACTACCACTTTGGAGTCAGTAAAACCACCATCAGCACGGGGCTGACAGAGGTAAGCCTGGCCCACACCACAGGCCCATCCTGGGGAGGGGGCTACTGGGCAAGGGGCAAGTGGGCCCTGCCAGGGATGGGGGGCCACTTCATCTGCTGTTCATGGACATCTTCCTTCCACCCCTGCAGGTCATCCAAGCCATCAGCATGGTGCCCCTGTGATGTGTTGTCACCCTTGGGGAACTGGACACTGCCCTCACTGGGTTTGCAGAGCTGTGGTTCCCAAATTGCTTTGGAGCCCTGGATGGTACACCCATGGTGGTCTGGGCCCCAGACCACAGCAGGAGTGCCTACATCAATGGGAAGGGGTACCACTTGGTGGTACTCCAGGCACTGGTGGATGCGAGGGCCCACTTCCTGGACGTGTGTGTCAGATGGCCGGGCAGAGCCCATGATGCCCGGGTGTTCTGGAATTCATGGCTGGGATGCAGGAGGGCATGTATTTCCCACCATGGGAGCTCCTGCTCAGGGACATCATGATGCCTCCCTGCATCGTGACTTACACTGTATACCTGCTGCACCCATGGCTCATGCAGTCCAAAACCGGATGCACCACAAATACAACAACCACTTGAACTATGCCAGGCACATTATTGAGTGAGTGTTTACGGGGCAGAAGGGGAGGTTTCACAGCCTTCCTCATGAGGCTGGACATCAGCCTCCCAAATGTCCATGCAGTGGTCACCACCTGCTGAGCCCTCCACAATCTTGGAGGGATAGCTCAGTGGTTTGAGCATTGGCCCACTAAACCCAGGGCAGGGAATTAGACTAGATGACCTCCCAAGGTCCCTTCCAGTTCTAGGAGATGTGTATCTCCAATTATATATATTTGTGAAAGGTAGACATGAGCCCTTCATCCAGGGCTGGGCTGTGGACCAGGGTCCACGTATGAGCAGCTGCCCACTGTCCTGTGGATTGGGTCAGGGTCCAGAAGGCCTTTTGTGAGGCTTTTGCCCATGGTCTGCACTGATCCTCCTAGCCACACTCCATACCACAGGCCCTCCATGCTGCCATCCCTCCCACTCTCCCTACACACACCCTCTTCTGCTCCCCCCCACTCACTGCTCCCCCACCGTTCACCAGGCACTCGAGGGTAGGGTAGGAACTTTACACTTTACTGTTGTGGAATAAATGTGTTTTGCAAAACAAAACAGAACATGTTGAACTATGTACAGTGCATGCAGGGAATGCTGTAAAGAGGGGAGGTGGGGGGCTGGGCTGGGGGATCAAACTTGTAGTGGGGCTGGGATGGGAGAGGGCTCAGTCATCCAGCAGCATGGAGGGCTGGGAGCCCTGGTGGCCATGACTGCTTCTACCACCCTGGATCTAGGGCCCGCTATGGGGCTGGGACGGGGCTGGAACCACAAGGAGTTAGGAGTGGGGTTGAGGTAGTGCAGGCTTTGCCTCTGCAGGGAGGTGCTGGGACAGGTGTACTCATCCCAGCCAGGAGTCACGGACTCAGCTTGATACAGGAGTCTGGGGACAGGTTCACCATGCAGTGGGCGCCCACAGGAGAGGCAGGTATGGGCCAGGCTGGCAAGGGGGGGGCGAGAGTTTGGGTGAGGTAGGCGGACAAGGCCTGGGCCAGGGTGTCCAGGCTACTGGCCAGCTGCACCCACACCTCCCACTCCATCCCTAGCCCGTCCCGGAGCATAATGGTCATTTCCCTCATGACTGCCCAGTTGATGGCCACCTTCTTGTCCTGACAGCACCATGTCATGTGGCCTGGCCATGCAGGCTGGGGTGATGGGGCAGCCTCTTGGCACCCTGCGGCTGCAGCCTGCTTCAAAGGGCTGGGGTGGTTCCCCTTTGGCGGACCTGCGCAGACAGAAGGCGACAAGGGGAAGGCCTGTGAGTGCTAGCTCCTGCCCTCAGGGGGCCAGGGCCCCTTCATTGCTAGTTGCCATCCCACTCCCCTGCTGTCCGCTGGCCTGTGGGGTCCTGGGTGCTGAGGAGTTCCTGTCTGGTGATGGTCAGGCTATGTTTAGTACCCCTCCTCCTTCCCCAAGTGAGTGGGCTGCAGGGCTGTTCTGAGGGGTGCCATCCCCAGGCTCTGTGACATCCCAATTGCCCCATACCTATTGGCTGCAACCTCCAGGGGCTCAGGTGAGGCTCGGCTGGGTGTTCCAGAGGGGAGGGCAATGAGGAGGGTCCCGTCACTGGAGCCCTCATCATCGCCCTCAAACTCAGTGAACCGGTCCCCACGTGAGGGGCTGGTGGTGCCGGAGGGATAGTGGCCACCTCCCTTGGTCCAAGTAGACTGTGCAGTTCCCTGTAGTGGGGGGCAGTGGGCAGGCTGTTCCCCTGTCAGGCTAGCAGCATCAAGGGCTTTGCAGTAGGGATGCCTCAGCTCCTTCACCTTGATCTGGATGCTGCTCCTGGTGTGGCTGGGGTGGCCTTGGGTGGTGAGCCCACTGGCAAGCCTGTCGTAGGCCTCCACGTTGTGCTGGTGGGCACTGGTTTGCTAAAAGACCTCCTTCTCCCTCCCATAGAGCAAGGAGGTCCTTCAGCTCCCAATTGGTCAAGGAGGGTCCTCTCCTGGCATGTCCGTTGCCCGGGCACTGTGAGCCCTCGGACTCATCACCCAGGGCCTCTGGAGGGGCAAGGAGGTCCTGCTTTGCTGCCATGGTGGCTGGGGCTGCGGGAGCTGGGTGAAGCGTTGAGCAGGGGCAGTCTGACGGGGAGCTCATGCTGCACGTGCTTGTGGCACACTCTCAGCTTCCTGCCTGGGGTTGCCAGGAGCTCGTTCCTGTCAGGCAGCTGGCAGGGACCACAGAGTCCTGCTGGGCCTGGCCAGGGTGTGTCCCTGCTCTGGGTAGTGAGTGCAGAGCATCTATACATGCCTTGGTTGGAAGTTAAACTTCAAATGGAGTAGTGACCTCAAAGTTAGCCTCGCTTACTTCAGTGTTCACTTTGAAGTAAGGGAAAGTATGTGTAGGTGGTCTTCAGGCTACTTTGAAGTAGCCCCTTAACTTCGAAGTAAGATCCTAGTGTAGAGGCAGCCTAAGTGGCCTTATTGTAAATTAGAAGAAATAATTGTAAGAACTCGAGCAGAAGATTAAGTTATGAAACTACTCATTCACCTATAACATGTCTCAATAGAATTTTTAGATAGCCGAGGCTACAAGTTTTGTGCAGAATACAGGAAAGGCAACCAATAGATTCAATGCTATGGGCAACGTCAAACAACTTTTGGCTTCAGTTCACTCGCCTAATATGATAACAGAAGCTGACAGACCTGCTATGTGAAAGCTGAATGGTGGAGGGAAAGAAGCAGCTTCTGTTATTGTTAAAGTAGTCTTTGACCAAGTGAGCTCTGGCCCTTTCAACTACAATAGTTTGTGTTCAAAGGACGTTTTGGTGTCCTGTAAGCAATACAATTTGCTAGCTACTTTGGCATTATTTTAATGGCTTTTCTCAGGTCGCTTTTGTTAAGCCTTCTCAACATTTCCTCTATAAACTTTATTCTTCAGCGATTTAAAGCGCTGTAGTTCACAAGGCGGTACTGAGCAAGTAAATGACCTCAAAAATGGCAGGGGAAACATGACAGTTCTGGCTCATTTTTACCTTCTTCTAGGCAACTAAACAAAAGAATAAATGAAACAAAGAGCTTCCACTGATTCTTTTGGAAATAGGAAATCTGACTTTGTACAAGAGTGTACAAATGCAATTCCTCTTTAGTAGATGCACATGTCAGAAATGCTTATTGCCTCTTCTCATGGTAAAAAGCCAGTTGCACTGATGTTAGAAGGATCAGAACTGAACAATTCCATTGTGGTGGGCCAATGCTATGGAATGTACATTCCATAAGTGCTCTTGAAAGCAGTTGCAGAATGTCAGGGAGTTGTACCCAGGTTACCATGGGCTCTCAGCACAGAATATAGGCCATGGATCCAATTTGTGGATCTGTTACAACAAACTTGTTCCAGTCAGTATAAAGCTACCAGTGCAGCAGATCCAGCTGCTGACAGGTTTTACTTGTTCTGGAACATCTACTAGTCAAATAATGCCCCTATAGTGGCTCCTAGATGACTCTCACAAAGCCCTAAACGCTCATCCCTCGTTGAATGAGTACTTTACTTAGAAGTACTCGCTAATACGATGGACTCACGCACTTACCTTTGTACACAAAAGGAGTGACCTTCCCCTGCTTATATGAGCCAGGTGTGGGATCCCTGGCCAGGGGGGCGGTGGGGACGCTGCAGCCCTGGCCCGACCTGCTCCCAACACTCTGCCGGCTCGCAGCTCCCTGCACACACCCTGGCCCAGCCTGCTCCCAACCCCCACCTCGGCCCGGTCCCTGAACCTCCTGGCCTGCTGCACCCCCACAGGTACCGCTGCTGCAGATGGAAACAAGCTGCCACCTCCTCCACTGGTGCCACCACCAGGTTTTAACTCTCCCTTCCACTCATGGCCCCAAACTGCCCCCAGCCTTAAACCCTCTGCAACCCCTGTCCCCAACCCAAGGTTCACTTACCTTTCAAAAGCAGTGCCCCATGCTACTGCTCCTTCCCCAGGTTAGGAGCACTAGGAACCAGTCAGAGACTTTTACATGGAATTTAATAGGAATTTAGTGTCCCTCTTACAAGTTGTCACCTACGAGCAGAAAGCTGGGAATCAATTGTGCTTGTATAGCGAGGGATGAGTGTGTATATAGAATGTTACTGGGGGAAAAGAGGACGTGATTAGGCATTCCTATGCCCCACAGATAATCAGCTCCTTGAAAGATCACTGTCATCACCAAGGCTGCGCCAAGCTTTGACTGGGTTGGCACAGAACCATTCTCAGGATTCGTTTCTCAGGATTGCTAACAGGAGGGAGTTTTGAGAGTGGCTCTCCTGGGGAAGGAGGGGGCAAACTACAGCACCTTTGGGTAAGTGGCTCTCTGGAGTGTGTGGGTGCCTGGGTTTGGGGGTTCTGGGCCTGGGTTTGTCTGTTTATTTGGTGTTTGGAGTGCTGAGCTGTCTGTCTGTTTGTTTGAAAGGCCGTGTGCTCAGGCTGGCCATGTGCTCAGGCTGCGTGCCAGTTGGCTGAGTGGTAGTCAGAGGGAGGGGCTCTCTCAGGTAGGCCAGAGCTCTAAAGCCCTGCTGGCAAGCGACCAGGGAGCATGCGAACAGGGTGCTTGCAAACAGGGTGCTTGCAAACAGGGTGGTTGCTAACAGGAGAGAGTTTTGAGAGGGGAGTTTAGAGGGGGAGCTTAGAGGGAGCTAGTCACTTCCTCAAGTGTAAGGGGCAGCATCATCCCCAACTGCTGGTTGGAGCTGAGGTACCCACTGCAGCATGAGGAGCAGGGGGGGCGAGATCGAGGGATGTCAGTGGTGGGCAAGTGGTTTGGGGGTGTCTGGTATGGCTGTGAGGATGGCAGCACCCACAGAGGCTGCTTGTGGCGTGCTGGCCCAGATTGCATGGCTTCCAGGCCCAGTCCTGCGCTCCCTGCATGCACACGCCGCACCAGATCTGTGGGGCTCCAGGGACAGCCGTAGCCAGATGAAGAGTTGGCAGCTTTGGCTGGGACCCAGGGTGCAGCTGGGCTGCGAGATAGGCACCTTCCTGGAGGACGTGGGGCTGCAGCAGCATGTGGCCAGGTGTGGAGAGGCCAGGGGAAGGGGGACCTGGGGGCAATGAGAACTGATAGGGGGCAGTGTGGTGCAGTCAGGAGACATGGGAGTGGATGGGGTAAAGGGGACAGGGAGGGAGGATCTGGGGGTGATGGTAGCCGATGAGAGGCAGAGGGGTGGGGAGGAGGGTCCTGGGGAGGCGAAGAGGTCGTCATGGGGAGCTTTGAGGACATGTGGCGCCAGGGAGGTGCAAGAGGTAGTGGGACTGTACCCATGTTCTCCGTACCCCACTGCCTTGTGGGTTATCCTGGAAAGGAGCAAGGCTAAGGGAGTAAACCCTGACAGAAAATCTGGACGGGAGTCCTAAGGCGGTTCTGTGCCAACTTCTGGCATTGACCCGGCAACTCCTGCAGCTGGTACCAGACGTAGAGGTTATCTTCTCCTTTGGACTATATCAGTAAAGCTGAGAGGGGAACACTGGTGCCTGGGCAGCCCAGGGTCCCAATAATCGCCCAAGCTCGCGCCTGGAGAGGTACTCCAGCATCGCTAACAGCGTTGAACCAGCACGGGAGGTAACAGATACCAGTTATAAGCTCTTGCTTGATTGGCATAGAGAACGAGCGCCAGGGGTTGCCTCCGATGATGGGAGAGATTGTCGTATCTCACTGGACAGTCACCGCCCGCCTCAAGCTGGGCAGCCCCCAGCCAATAGGGTACTGTCCCACCACAGTTCACCTGCCTCACTGGGTGCATGAGGCTTAAGGTTCCCAAACCTGACAAGTGACCTGAAATCTGAGCACCAGGCAAACCAATAAGAAAATCAACATGAAAAGTAAACCATCAAAGTTTTAAGCTTGCTTTCTGGAATGTGTGGACCATGCTGACAGGTCTGACTGAAGATCTTCAGGACATCAGCGACACCCGAAATACCACTGTTATCGATGAGGAACTGAAGAGGCTGCAAGTTGACATTGCTGCTCTCCAAGAGACGCAACTAGCAGATTCGGGATCTCTAAAGGAAAAGGACTATACCTTTTTCTGGCAGGGTAAAGCCCGAGAAGAACCCAGGGAGCATGGTGTTGGCTTTGCCATCAGAAACACCCTTCTACAAATGGTGGAGTTAGTCATGGGTGGATCAGAAAGACTCCTTCAGGTCATACTTCAAACTTGCGCCGCTCCTGTCCACCTGATCAGCGCTTACGCCCCAACCCTGTACGCCACACCGGAAGTAAAAGACAAGTTTTATGACATGCTCAGTGCTGCCATAGTGCAAATACCTACTCACGAACAACTGTACATTCTGGGTGACTTCGATGCGAGAGTTGGAGCTGATCGTGACTCGTGGCCTTCCTGCTTAGGCCACTTCGGTGTGGGAAAAATGAATGAAAATGGTCAGCGTCTTCTCGAACTTTGCACATACCACAATATGTGCATCACAAACACATTTTTGCAAACCAAGCACAGCACAGAGTGTCATGGAGACACCCACGCTCGAAACACTGGCATCAACTAGACGTGGTCATCGCTAGACGTGATAACCTCAAAAACGTCCTTCTGACACGCAGCTATCATAGTGCTGACTGCGATACAGATCACTCGTTAGTTTGCTACAAACTCAAGGTGATTCCCAAGAAGCTTCACTGCTCTAAACCAACTGGAAGGCCCCGCATTGATGCCAGAAAGACGGCTAACTCAGAGAGAGCTGAAAAGTTCAGAGTGACCCTCGAGGAGAATCTGCGCAGCAACCCTGGGGGTGCCAATGTGACATCCAGATGGCAGCATCTGAGGGATACAATGTACAACACGGCCTTGTCGGTGTTTGGAAGAAGAGCTAGAAACACACATGACTGGTTCGAAGCTAACTCCAATGAGATGATTCCAGCCATCGAAAAAAAGCGTGCTGCGCTCCTGGAGTACAAATGTTCACTGAGCCAGAATACCCTGCAAGCGCTCAGAGCAGCCAGAAAAACAGTACAGCAGACGGCCAGGTGCTGTGCCAACAACTACGGCTCGAGCTATGCAGCAGCATCCAGACCAGTGCTGACTTTGGTAACCTCAGGGGAATGTACGAGAACATCAAGAAGGCATTAGGACCCACCCAGAACAAGATGGCACCTCTGAAATCCAAATCTGGTGAAGTCATCACTGACAAAGCCAAACAGATGGAGCGCTGGGTCGAGCACTACTCCGAGCTGTACTCATGCAAGAATATTGTGGTCGACTCAGCCCTCGATGCCATCAAACTCCTACCAGTAATGGATGAACTGGACCAGGGACCAACTGTGGATGAACTGAAGAAAGCCATTGACAACATTGCAGTAGGAGAGGCCCCAGGCCAGGATGGTATACCACCAGAGGTAATCAAGTGTGCCACAGACACCCTCCTGGAACCCCTACATGAGCTACTGTGCCTGTGCTGGAGAGAGGGAGAGGTTCCACAGGACATGCGCGATGCTAACATCATAACCTTGTATAAGAACAAAGGAGACAGAAGTGACTGCAACAGTTACCATGGAATCTCCCTCCTAAGCATCACTGGTAAACTGTTCACTCGCGTCATCCTTGGCAGACTCTAGAAGATTGCTGAGAGGGTGTATCCTGAATCACAGTGCGGATTCTGCACAGACAGCTCTACCGTCGACATGGTCTTCTCTCTGAGGCAGCTGCAGGAGAAATGCAGGGAGCAGAGGAAGCCATTCTATATTGCCTTCATCGACCTAACCAAGGCCTTCGACTTGGTCAGCAGGGATGGACTGTTCAAACTGCTCCACAAGATAGGCTGTCCACCACGGTTACTCATGATGATCTGGTCTGTCCACGAAGACATGAGAGGAACCTTCCAATATGATGGCACATTATTGGATGCTTTCAGCATCAGGAGCAGCATCAAATAAGGATGCGTCCTTGCTCTGACATTGTTCAGGATCTTCTTCACATTCCTCCTTAAACACGCCTTTGGATTTTCAACAGAGGGCATCTTTTTGCACACAAGATCTGACGGGAAACTGTTTAATCTTGCAAGTCTGAAAGCTAAATCTAAGGTGCGGGAAGTCCTCATCAGAGACATGCTGTTTGCAGATGATGCTGCTGTCGTGTTACACACAGAAGACCAGCTTCAGAAGCTGCTGGATCGGTTCTCCAAAGCATGCAAGGACTTTGGGCTCTCCATCAGCCTAAAGAAGACAAATGTACTTGCTCAGGACATTGCTGATTCTCCATCAATCAACATTGACAGCTATACGTTAGAGGTCGTCCACGAGTTTGTTTTCCTCGGGTCTACCATCACTGACACCCTGTCGTTGGAGACTGAGCTAAATAGGAGGATCGGAAAAGCGGCCACAGCTCTGTCCAGACTCAGCGAGAGAGTGTGGAAAAACAACAAGCTGTACACTCACATAAAAATACAAGTCTACAGAGCCTGCATCCTCAGCACCCTCCTTTATGACAGCGAGACTTGGACCCTGTACGCCCGCCAGGAAAAAAGGCTGAACGTCGTCCACTTGCGCTGCCTCAGGAGCATCCTTGGAATATCGTGGAAGGACAGAGTGTCCAACACTACCGTCCTTGAGCAAGCTGGAATCCCAGCTATGCACACGCTCCTCAGGCAGTGGCGGTTCCACTGGCTTGGCCACGTCCACAGGATGAATGATGGAAGGATCCCAAAAGACATCCTGTATGGTGAGCTAGCCTCTGGCAAATGACCTCCCGGACACCCCCAGCTGCGCTACAAAGATGTTTACAAGAGAGACCTCAGGGAAGAAGACATCAAGCCGGACAGCTGGGAAGAGCTGGCAGACAATCGCAGCAGATGGAGGCAGGAACTATACAAGGGCCTTCAGAAGGGTGAGTTGAGGATCAGACAGCTAGCAAAGGAGAAGCAAGCCCACAGAAAGCACAGCAAGGACCTGCCAGACACCCATTACATATGCAACAGATACAGCAAGGGCTGTCACTCTCATCCGGGTCTTCACAGTCACAGCCGACGATGCAAATGAGGATGCCAAACGGAACTACGAAGGGAGCGATCCATAGTCTATGTAAACTGAAGGATGCTTCTACTATTCTCGGGATTGGAAGGAAAGGGCACAAATGACTCCTTTGTGTTTTCATCCAAGGGTGTGATTGTGATGGGCTCCCCAGGGTATGAATGCCTGTGCCCCTCCTTAACTCTCCAGCCTGGACTGTGCTCACAAAGCTATGCCAGTGATAAACAACAAGCCCCTCTAGGTTCTATGATCACTCAGCCATTAGTATGCAGGGACCCACACCCAGCTAGATTGCATGAAGGCTGTCCTATCCTCTCATGAGTTATCCAGCAAAGCACCATTCAAATACTGCAGCCTCCAGCTCTGCATCCCAGAAATATACTGTCCTACACCACTCAAGACTCCTTGGGCAATGCAAGTTCCTTAAATAGTTTGCCACTACACCAAAGGGTAGTGGGCATGCAACCGACCTTATTATCCTGAGCTGAGATTCTCTAGTCACTTCAACGAGAACCACACTGTTTTAGATAAAATATGGAACATATATGTTACCTATAGCTAGACCAATTTTTAAGGGATTTGAATCAAGCAGTTTCTCACCCTGTGAGATCTTATAGGCAACTCACAATTCATATTTCTCAGGCTTATTTCCCTTCCAAGCCTGGGACCATTCTCCCTAGTTCAAAGGCTTTTTCCCCCTCAAACAATCTCCCATTCTGAGATGGAGGAAGAGAAAGGGCTATGTGGCGTTGTCATTGGCTGTCACTTATACCTTTCCTCCAGCTGCTAGAAAGATCGTTGGCAGAGCACTGGAATTAAGTAGACCTCACTGAATACATGCCCTGTTTAAGGAGTCTCTGAGAGGGCCAGTGCTAGAGTGGATTCACCTTAGTGAGTCTTCAATGCCTGTCTGGCCAAAGTTGGAAGAGCCAAACTGTACGACATAGTTCATAACTTCTGATACAATAATAGGATACACAATTCAACCTGATATCAATATTTAACAGATCGAGGCTTCTTAAAGAAAATCTCTCAAGGCACACTTTGTAGAAAATATCGTAATCATGCCACAGTGGTGAGTATGGGGGTTCCAGGATGCTATTCTGAGGCACAGCATCACAGAGATGCCCAGCACATATTGTTTAGAGCCAAGAATCTGTTCCCAGTCCTAAAGCAAAGGAGAGTTACAGCTTTCTTCCTAGAAGTTTTGACCTTTTGGAATAGCTGATGTCCTGTCTCAGGTTCTCACATACATGCTCTTCACACTGTAACTCATCCTGCCAAAATGAGTGATTGCGGTATTAAAAAACAAGTCAGATGACAAAGCTACTATTTGAGGATAGTGCAAATTATATCAATTTTAATTAGCGTGAACCAAAGTCCATTGAAGTGGAAAGGAAAACTCTCTCTTACTTCAGTTAGCTTCAGATGTAGCCTACAGGAAATTGTATATGGATCTAGAATCTCAGTCCTCATTAAATCCTCAGCTGGTGTCCATTTAAAAAATAGCTCTTTCCAGGTGCAGTAGATTTTAGAAAAGATGTGGTTTTGTTGAAAGTAAGTTGCTGGTGTAAAGATGCTGAATTAAATGGTTGCTGTCAGGAGCAAGTGATGATGTTGCCAGATAGTTCAGTTTCTGGTGCACAGCTTAGTTCAATTTTGGGATCTTATCTCCTGATCATTTACCGTTTATCCTTAGATTTGTTGGCAAGCTAAGTGGAAAATTTATCTCCTGCTCAGAAAATAATTACCCTCTAAGGGTCATTAATTGCCAGAAATATCACACAAACATGGAAGGTAAAAGAACAAAGTGGGATTGCTCTTTAATTAGATCAGTCAGCTTGTTACACCAATCTCAAGAGAGTCTTTTTTCTATGAACCTTCCATAGAAGTAGTCTGATCAGTGCTTTTAGTCATTTGAAGTACTCCTTCCTTTCCATCTCCATCAGCAAAAATCTGATCTTTTTCTTGGCCAATGTGTGCTGTTCCTACAGGCTTCCTTGACTTCCAACTGTACCTCCTTCAGTCCATCCCCCATAACGATGTTAAATCCTCACTCCCCTCCTCAAACACTAGTCCTGGGTGGCCAGCAGAGCTGCCATCTTCTGTAGGCACTGGGGGCAAAGTCAGGGAAGGGCAGCTCTGTGCTCCTAGAAGTGCGGGGGCTGAAGGTGGAACGGTCAGGGATGAGGGCAGCCAGTCCTGAGCACTGCCTGGAAAGCAGTGCCTTCCTTACCAGCCTTTAGCGCTAATTGGAGGGTACAGCCTGGTACATGGTGGTGAGTGCGGCACCCATCACTGCTGAATCACTGGGCCCCAGAGGAAGCGATCCCTGTTGGAGGGCTTCTAGGTGGCTATCTCTTGTCATCTGTTTCAGGTGTAAACTCCTCATTCTTATGTTTGAGGCTCTGTATAATAGCTCATCTTTAGTTTCCTCTGTTTCTCCTTCCTTTTTACGACCTGCATATCAAGGCTGGAAGAAAATTTCACCTTTTGCTGATAGAATCTGTTTTCCAACAAAAGCAGACGCATTCCATGATGATATTTTACTTTTTTCGTCAGAAAATTGAAAACCCAACACATTTTGGAGGCAAAAGCTTCATTTTTTTTGACAAAGTAGATATTTTCTGTTGAAAACTCTGACTAAAAACACGTTTGCGTTCATTGGTATTTATCTTCCTCCCCACCTCCCATGTAAAATGTTAACCTGGCTTAATGAATGCCTTGCAAATTTAATCACTCATTCAGTATCCCTCCTCTCCAGACTTTTCCATACTGCATTTTTCACCTGCCACACCCTCCCTAGCCACAAGTAATGCTCTATGGATATGTAATTATTCCATCTTCTCTTCTTCTACTGCTTTATGTCTAATCTACGGTCCGTTGATTTGAGTGTAAATTCCTCTAGGAATGGGCTATGTTTTTTCTCTTTTATGTATGCTTCAGGATCTCCTGCTGGTACTCTACAAACAAACAAATGAAGTAAAGCTGGGTACTATAGTGAGTCGTATAAGGTTTGTAAACTATGTTGGTTTTGGTATCTAGCTTCTTTTGCTTTGTTCTTGCTGTGTATGCAGAATGTCATGTGTAACACAGGATCTATTTTCTTTAAATGCAGGTGTTCCTATAAATGCATGAATACACCTCAGTATATCTTGTTAAAAATACATGTGAAACCTCTATTGGTACTCAAACTAAAATTCTCCTTAGTTTTTCTTCAGTCTCTGGGTGTGGGCCAATACCTGCTGGTTGTTTCAGTGATTCTTAACCACGTTTTATTTGAATGGAGGAGAAATATTAATATTCAGTTATTTTAAACAGCCTGAGGCATGTTAGTTTAAATGGCAATAGTTTCACAAAGCAAAATTTTTGGCTTACTTTTTCAGTAAATTTGAAGTGTCATCTTCCAAAAATCTAACTTGTTGCCTTCTTACAGCTGGCTGAAATGTGTTTTTCACTTGATTAACTGTATTTGCAATGCTTTATTCACATCTTATTTAACCACACATTTAATTAATAGTCAGTAATATGCTGATGAATCTAATACAGTCTGCTGAGTAAACACTATCCATTTTTACCACCTGGAAATACCCATGACATTGAAACCGCTGAGCTGAAAGTCCCAGGACCTTAGTTTCAGGCAAGTGGTTCTCATCTGTTGTCTCCTCACAGGTCAGGGAGGATTTAGAGGTAGTTTTAACGAAGCTGCTGGTCTCCTGTATGAATTGGAAGGGCTCAACAAATGCTGTCATCTCATACTTATGGTGCATAAGCAGCACATAAAAGCAAGGCCAGTTCAGAAGTTAAACACATACTCTTTGTGTTTGTGCTTCAACTCCCTAGCTGTAAAATGGGGATAATAGCACTTCCTTACCTCAGAGGTATTGTGAAGATTAAATATAATAAAGACTTTGGCAGTGTCTACACTACCACCCTCCTTCAAAGGAAGGATGGTAATTAGGGTGTTGGGAGTTTACTAATGAAGTTCTGTGCTGCACGTGCAGCTAAAGCAAATTTCCCCCTGAGGCAACTTTGAAGTGTTAAACTTCAAAGTACCGGCTTGCATCGAGCCACGGCTCACCCACCGGTACTTGAAAGTGCTGGGGCAACTCCTTGGAGTAAAGGGACTTTGAAGTTGCCCCGGCACTTTGACGTACCGGCAGGTGAGCCACAGCTAGACGTGATCTGGTACTTCGAAGTTTAAAACTTCAAAGTTTCCATGGGATGAGGGGGAATTTGCTTAATGAAGTGCTGTGTATGCAGCACAGAACTTCATTAGTAAACTCCCAATACCCTAACTACCATCCTTCCTTTGAAAGAGGGTAGTAGTGTAGGCAAGCCCTTTGAGGTATTCAAACTGTGGTAGAGATGGGATCCATCCAAGGACCTTAGATGAATAGTCCCAAGAGATCATTGTGCCAATCAAGGTTTAAACACCCTGGCCAGGACCTTTAAATACTCCTCCACGGCACTGTGTACGTATGAAGAGGTGTAAAGAAGTAGCCATAAGAGTAGTCTCTGGTATGTAAGGATTCCCCTTGCCCAGGTAAACCACGTATAGTCCTGTTTTACTCCACTGGAGCAGTGTAAAACTGCTCGGGTGCACAGGAGAATCTGGCCTAAAGAAACAACATCGCAACATGTATGAAGTACACATACATGGAGTCAATAGCATGCCTTGGAAGAGCCTCCTAAGTATGCGTTTAACCACAAAACCAGAACAACTCTTTTAGGGAAATAAAACCTCCAAGGGAAAATAACATCCTGTAACACATTATTTTCAAGAAATTAAAATAAATAAATTAATTTATAAAGTCAATTAAATGCAAATACAGTAGAACCATGTTAATTTGCACTAATGACTGGAAGACCCGTTACAAATTACTGAGTTTTCTGAATTAGCAAGTGGATAAGCCCTGGAATAATGCATCACAAAATGTTCTCTTTTGTTTTTCAGTTGCAGTGCAGCTGTAATTATGATATGCTATAGTAATGAAGTCACCCATAAAAGCATTTTTAATTGTCCTAGATAACTAGGACCTACATTCTCTATTTAAAACCATGTAGTTCTCAAGGTAGAACCAAAGGTAATATCAAGTTTCCTCAGTGTCTGCAATGTTTTTAGTATTCCCTATACTGAGTACTGGAAATGCTGAAGGGTGAGCAGTGATCCTAAGGCAAAATTGGCAAGCTTTTAAAAGGGCAAGCACTGTAAATGCTGTAAAAGCAATAGCGTCCTTGGTAAATGAGACTTCTTTATCGAGCTATGTACTTAGGGGCCATTACCACTGTGGCATTTGAGCACTTCATGATCATTGATTAATTTTATCCTTTTCTCCCATTTTACACATGCGGAATAGCAGCATGGATAGATTAAGTGACATGCCCAGAGTCTGTTTCAGGAATGGGAATAGAGTCCTGATACACGTACCTTATCCATCAACTGGCTTTTTACCCACTTCATCATCTGCTTACATATGTGGTGCGGGGCTAGGAACAATCTTATATTTGTGATCATATAAAAGAATAAAAAATTAGGTCATAAACATTAGCAAGGTTCCACTGTAACAGCTGTTCCAACTGTGCTTATGGGTGATGGCAACCAAAGAAAGGTGGTAATTTTTAACCAGAGTCTCTCTCCTCTCCTATGTGTTTGTGGTCAAACAAACTGCAAGCAAGGTTCTTGCACATTATGTCACTGTCAATAGGGGATCGTACTGTACTGCATGTTATACAGAGCACTGAACACATAATTGCATGAAGCCAATCCTTGCCCATTTAAATAGTATGTATGGAAAATTTTACCACCCTGCAATGGAGGGGAGGAAGAGAGATCAAATAATAAAACCCAGCATCAGAAGCCAAAAGATAAAATGGGTTAAATTGCTAGATTGATGTTCAGCCCATAGTTATTCTTCCAGGTGTCCTCATGGGCTCTGTATTATAATTTTTTCAGGTATTATTAGAAGAGCCTAGGCTTCCCTTTCTTGAACTCAATACTCACTCTTCTTTCATCCTGTTCTTCAAAGTTAGTGGTTTTGTCTTTTCTCATCTCTTTGGCTGTGAATTGCTCCATATCAGAAGAATCTCTTAAGCTTGTATTTCCCTGGTGGTCGACCCTGAGGTTTGCCAGATATGACAAGACAGATGTAATACCTTTCTCTAACAATGCCTCATTAAGTGGTTGGGAGGGACTTCCTGAGCTTTGGATTCTGTTACATCAGTTATCAAGGTAGAAGGATGAGAAATAAATGTCTGTGATTTTAAAATATGAAAGAAACTACAGGAACAAAATTCTACGGATAGATGTTAGATTGGGGGTCTCAACCTGTGGGGTTGCCAGCAGGTGTCAGGGGTTTGCAATAATCTGTATGCCTTTCCCGTACTGCTAAATAGAAAGGGCTACTAGCTGTATTCAAAAGTCGGGGAGGTAGGGTCATGATATGGAAAAGGAGGAGCCCCAATTTTAGCATTTGGAAGATGCGGTAAATCTGCCTCCATTTTTTTTCTCTTTCTTCTTCTAACAATCCTGTATTGGTATTTATGCAGGCAATTATACTGCCACATTGGCACTGCAGGATTAGTGCCAAAGTCAATTCTGTCTGTACAGGACTGATTACTGCTATATTCCCCATTTCTTTGTGATGTCTGGCTTTAAGTACAACAAGTGATGGGGCTTTTACCATTTCCTTTGGGAAATGACACCCACAAACAGATACATATTGCTGATATTTAATATTAGTGATCCTCTGTTCTATCTTGTTACAGAATCTCTTTAGCCATATGACATAATTATTTTCCCATTGAAGTTATATATTTTATGCAGTTTCCTATTTGTTAGCCTTTAGACAAGTATAACTATTCTAGAGCATTTTATCTAGCCTTATACATCAGTATCACTCGGGCCCCTTAATTGCTTTTGCGGACCTTCTCTGGATTCTTTAAGAAAAAATCCTAATCAAATTGTCATAATGAAGAGACTTCAGAATGCTGTTGAAGTAAACTTTCTGCATGTTCCTTCTTGCTGTACAGAATATTTGAACGCTCTAAAATAGCTCTTTGTTTCCTGCTTCTGGTCCCTGGTACTCTTGCTGTAAACATTTATGTCCTGTATTACCGCAAGTAATTTTAACAAGACAACTTACAAGTGTAGAGGTAAGCAAGGGGGTATGTTTTTGCAGGATCAACACCCATTTTTGTTAACACTTCATATTTATACTGAATGTTGTCTATAATAATTTATTATAACGCACTGCAACAAACATATTGTCCCCCACTTCTTTTTGGACAAAATGACTTGAATTAACTTTTCAATACAGGTTTATGTTCCTACCATAACACTTTTTTCGTAGAATGACTCCCTCCTCAAACCCTATGCCACCAACACTCCCAGCTATCTCCCAGATACCACTGACTTCCTGAGGAAATGACAAAACATTGGAAAAGTTCCTGACAACACCATCCTTGCCACCATGGATGTAGAGGCTCTGTACACTAATATTCCACATGAAGACAGATTGCAAGCGATCAGGAATACCATCCCTGATGTCACCACAGCTCATCTGGTGTCTGACCTCTGTAACTTTGTTCTCACACACAATTATTTCTGATTTGGGGAGAATTTATACCTCCAGATTAGTGGAACTGCTATGGGCACCCGCATGGCCCCACAATATGCTAATATATTTATGGCTGACCTGGAACAACGATTCCTCAGCTCTCGTCCCCTATTACCCCTCCTCTACTTATGATACATCGATGACATCTGTATGATTTGGACCCCTGGTGTACAGACTCTAGAAGAATTCCACAGAGACTTTAAGAATCTGCACCCCACCATCAACTTATGCCTTGACTACTCCATGCAAGAGATACATTTCCTGGACACTACAGTACAAATCAAGGATGGCCAGATCAGTACCACACTCTACCAGAAACTCACTGATTGCTGTACTTACCTACATGCTTCTAGCTTCCATCTTGCGCACACACAACTATATCCATTGTTTACAATGAAGCCCTTCGGTACAATCACATTTGTTCTGATCCTACTGACAGAGACCAAAAACTACAAGATCTTTACCAAATATCCATAAACCTGAATTACCCACCAGGAGAAATAAAAAAACAAATTGACAGGGCCAGACGAATACCCAGAGACCAGCTACTCCAAGATAGGTCCAAAAAAGCCAAGAACAGGTCACCACTGGTCATCACTTACAGCCCCCAACTCAGACCACCGCAATGCATTATTAAAGACCTACAACCTATCCTTAATCAGGATGCCACATTCCAGAAGGCCCTAGGTGACAGGCCTGTTCTCTCCTACAGACAACCTCCCAACCTTATGAGGATTCTCACCAACAAGCACAGTCTATACCCCAGGAACACCAGTCCTGGAACTTTTCCTTGCAACAAGGCCCGTTGCCAACTTTGTCCACATATCTATTCTGGAGATACCATCACTGGACCTAACCAGGTTATTCACAGAATCACAGGCACATTCTCCTGTTCCTCAACTAACATCATGTATGCCATCATGTGCCAACAATGTCCAGATGCTTTCTATATTGGACAGACTTCTAACTCTCTTAGACAAAGAATTAATGGGCATAAAACAGACATAAAAACACTCCTGATTCACAAACCTGTCAGCCAGCACTTTAATGGAGTGGGCCCTTCTGTTAATGACCTGAAAGTTTGCATTTTACTGAAGAGGAATTTTCACAACAGTTTGGAAAGCGAGGCTGCTAAACTCTCTTATATTCAAATTTGACACATTAACACGTGGTTTGAATCGGGGTGGGATATTTCTACCTAATTGTAGGGGCTCTTTTGCATATTTGGCTTTATCTAACTGTTGACACCCCCACCCCCTTCTGCCTCTCTTCTCTCTGATTTGCTCACCTTGATCATATTTTTTCTGATTTGTCAACCTTGATTACTATTTTTGGTTGTGCCTTAAATATTGACTCTGCTCTGGTATGGCTATGGTCTCAAGAAGTGGGTCTGTCCCATGAAAGCTCATCACCTAATAAATTATTTTATCAGTCTTTAAAGTGCTACTGAACTGCATTTTTGTTTTGATAGTATATAGACTAGCACAACTATCTCTGTTACCTGTCAACCTGGTGTAAATTTGTCTTCTAACTTGTAAATACTCTTGACTTTGGTTGTTTTCTCTCCATTCTTTCTTTTATATTTCTGAGATGATGTTATGGTCTGATAGTTTTCCTATTACTTCTCAGGGCATTAACTTTCATACCCAAATTTAAATGTGTGTGTGTGTTCAGTAGAATCCCTCCCTACTCCTTGTTACTTCCACAATATCCCCAAAGTGAAGTGTCTATAAATAGTAAGACTGGCCTAAAAATCATGAATTTCTATTTAAAAATGATAGTTAGAATGAGCCTGGGATCTACTGGTTTGCCTTCTCTTTTTATTTACTTATTTTTTTCCCTTAACCTTTCTGGGTCATGGTTTTCAAGATTTTTTTTCTCTGCAACCATAAAAACTGAATTTTTGCCTGCTATATTTAAATGAATGTTGGTATTCACATCTCCAGGAACTGAGGTGGTAGGAAATAAACCATGGATCATGAGATTTGCAGTCAAATTGTTGGCAACATTGATTTCAGATAGGAACATTTGTTATGAAGGCCATTACGGGATGTGGGGCACCACATTCTTTAAAATGAATCTGGGCCATTTAAATAAGTTGAATGTTGAACAAATTGTTCACCCGATCACCTCCCAATGACTTTATACCACATTTTAAATTTCAACTGAAAACATTTCCCTTGCTTACAGCTTTTTATTTCTTTTTCTCTCTGCTATGGTTTTTGTAACTATGATATTCTTTAACTAACATTTTAGAACATAGCTTGCATGAAAAACACTACAGAATAATGTTCTGAATTGCATTTTCTTTGGCGTGGGACTCTGAAGAGCTCTGGAAAAGCAGTAAACACAGAATAGCGGTTATGATAATTTTTATAAATAATGATTTCAGGGAAAAAAACCCTGCTTCAGAAAAATGTTTTGTCTGCTCAGTCAAGGACTCAGAAGTCAGGAAATGTCAGATCTGCAATTGCCTGTGCAACCTTGATTCTGCATCCTTGTGATCCTATCTTGTAGAGTACAACAAGAAGTCCTGTGGCACCTTATAGATTAACAGATATTTTGGAGCATAAGCTTTTGTGGGCAAATGCATCTGATGAAGCGGGTCTTTGCCCACGAAAGCTTATGCTCCAAAATATCTGTTAGTCTATAAGGTGCCGCAGGACTTCCTGTTGTTCTTGAAGATACAGACTAACACAGCTACCTCTCTGGTATCTTGTAGAGTGAATGATCCTGTAGAAAAATACTGTATGTCATTATGGAGTTGCGGACTGTACCACAATGCTCATGTACATGGGGGCTGCATTAATATTGCACAAGCAACAATAAATCTGGCAGGTCCTTACTTGGGAGTTCCTGGTTGTCAAACCTGAACATTAACATCACACTTTGCGTGTAATTTCCCCACCAGTTTTTTTAAACTAGAAGTTTAAAAATGAAATAGCCATCTTCATCCCACTTCATCTGCCGTACAGACTTTTGTTACTTGAGCTACAGGACTTAACTATAACAGGAGAATCTTGCTCTATTTATTTATTATTGAAAGGGAGGTGCTGCTGAGGCCAGGAGCTGGGTTGGAAGAAGATGGCTGGGGGACTAACACCTAACTTTTTCTCTCTTTCTCCTCATCAAGAGCTGGGTGATCCCCCACCCCTTGTGGTATCACAGGGTGGGAAATGTCCACAAGTTTTAGACATAAGGTTGTCTGTTTTCCCAGCTGTTAGCAATAAAGGGATGGGCCTGCTATTGGAATGCTCATATTCCATTATTAATTTGGCATGAGCAAATCGAGCGAGAGAAATAACTTCAGTGGTGTTACTTATGCCATAAAATTAAGCGTGTGCACTAAGTATTTGTGGGATTGAGGCTTGAGGGTTTACAATAAATGGGCCAGAGTCATGCATGCTATAAACTGGCATAACCCTATTGACTTCAGTGGATCTACATCAAATGTCACTAGCTGCCTATCTGGCCTGTTGGGAAGGGAGAGCATTAAGTAGCTTGGAAAACAAAAGAAAAACAAACAAAACAAAATAAAAAGGCAGTCCTGTAGCACTTCAAACACTAATAATATAATTTATCACCTAATAAATTGTTGTTAGTCTTTAAAGTACTGCAAGACTGCTTTTTCGTGTTTTGTGAAGATACAGACTAACACAGCTACCTCTCTGTGAGTAAGTAGCTTGGAGAACTAAGCTAGTATTTAAGATTTGAAAACAGAATTGGCAGAAAAAAATAACCATAATTTTGGTGCAATTGTATCTTCACTTCATAGGGCAGAAGGGATTGTGAGGAGCCTTTAGTTGAAAGACAAGTCTGAGATTAGGACTGAATATTCTAGTTAGGCTTTCAAAAGATAATGTAAAAAGCCTAACAAATCCATTTTAAAGTAAAAGTTTGAAAAGTGAGGGCAAATGTGAGATTAAGCCACATGTGTAAGAAGGACCCTAAGGGCTTCATTTATTCTTCGAATACAGTGAGCAACATGGGCTGCAATTTAAAACATAGTGCCCCTTTCCCAAAAAACCCTGCACAGATCAGGGCTAGCAGCTAAACCTTGGGCATGGGGCCAGGCAGCTGGGACCCAGCTCCTGGGTTTTGTTTAGCACACAGCTGGATCACACTGTGTGCTAACTGGTCCATGGGTTGAGAACCACTGTTTTAGTGTATCCTGATTTAGTCTCCTTCATTGAGGTGTGAACTAGAGAAAATAGACCTAAACTGGGAATTCAGTTTTAGGGAAGTGAAATGTTCTGTGCTGGTTTATTCTCGGTTTCAGTTATCACCAAGACTACAGCTGGAATCTGTTTACATATGTGACTGGTATGTTGAAGGCAATCTTTCCTCATGTTTTTTCTATTCACACGGTGAATGATTTTTGTTATGTGCCCCAATATTGAGGTAATGTGTGCCAGCAGTAGAAACAAAAACCTAGATGTAATATATATTTTTGACAAGTTACCACAGGGATAATTACCCAGCCAGGAGATGCTACGTTTTAGAACTCACTACTCAAAGAATTACGTTTAGGCATACAAGAAATAAAATTAGGAAATACATGGGCCAGTCGGAAAACTAAAAACCTTATTTTAAAAGAGTAAAATTACAAAGAATATATGCGTATTGCAGGAAATAGCAAGAAGTAACAACAACAGCACAAGTATGTGTTGCAATTTGTGTGTGTATGTGTGTGTGTGACAGAGAGACAGATATTGCATGAGAGAGACAGAAACAGGTGTGCTATGGGGTTTGAGAGAATAGTCTGCTGGGGAAGTCTGAGAGTCTGTATGCTGCCTCTTTAAGCAGAATGGCACTCACCAGAAACTTATTCAGACCCCAGCAACCGCATCCTGCTCCAGAGACTTTTCCCTCCTACACTGCTCTGCAAAGATAAGGTGCATGGACAGGAGGGAGGGAGACACCTTGACATCAGCACCCCTGTGTTTCCCCCCTCTGCTCTGCACAACAAGCAGGAAGCTCCTAGGAGCAGCAGGCCCTGGGTTCCAAGGCAGAGGGCAGGAGCAATGTGTCTGCAGAACAGTTGTACATGGCCCTTGATTGGCTCTTGAATAGCTGTTCGGCTACACAGCATAGAGGGAACACAGATTGGGAGAACTGGCCACTGCTCCACAGCACAATTAAAATGTTACCTAATCCACTGTAAACCTTGATCGGAGATGCTCTTCTGATAGTATAAAGTTACAGAGATTTTCTGAGTTGTGATTGACTGATAATACACAAACTATTCATTTTTGTACTTATTTATTGGACTCTTTTTAGTACTCCCAGTAGGGGTACATTCACATGTGTTTTGGCCTTCTGGTCAAAGACCTGACCAGCAAGACTGGCAACCTACTGAGGGCATCTGGAGCAAGAAAAGCACCCCTTTGCTGCTGGCTCCAAAGAGTTGATCAGGAAAAAAGTGTGTCAAAATACAAGCATGTCCATATGGTAGCTTACTATTTGACTGTGGCAGGCTATGATCTCCGGTAAACTTAGGGACCTGGAGAGAATAAATATTATTATTATTATTTTGGTGTATGTCTTCTTAGGTCTGTACCAAGCCTTTTTGCATAAGAACTAGATTTGGGCTGGAACCGAAAAACCATGGATCCAAACACCTCTGAACATTGGGGATCTTCAAACCTGAAATGTGGGTAAGATCCAAATTTCTCTATTTCTATGGCAGACCTGAGCACTGTGGATACAAATGTATGTGACCTTTGGGAGTATGCCAGAACTGGATACAAATTTTGAGACTTGGACCTTTTCCTAATAAGAGTATCTTAAATAAAACACATTATCCAGAGCAATGAATCTGTGAATTTAATGTTTGCTGGAAACTTCATTACAAGGTAATGGGAGTTCAGATAGTGCTTTGTGATGTACTTATTCCAAGACTGCATGGCTGGGAAATTTGCGGTATATTTTGCTTTTCACTGTGTTCTTTTTCAAGCAGTGTTACTTGACTTGCAGCAGGTACTCAATTTTTCCAATCCAGCATCCAGAGACTGCTCTGTTAAGTGTTGTAACTTTTTTCTGTTGAAGAAAGTGTGATCCCTGGGGAAATCTCAGAACTTCCACAGAGACACCATGGCCTTGTCTACACTAGCTTCCTATTTTGAAGGGAGCATGGTAATTTGGGTGTTGGGAGTTTATTAATGAAGTGCTGTGCTGCACGCGCAGCACTTCGTTAAGCAAATTCCACCCCCGCCCCGCCCAGGGCAACTTCGAAGCGTTAAACTTCGAAGTGCCGGCTCACGTCTAGCCACAGCTAAAGTGCTGGTACTATGAAGTACCCGGGGTACTTTGAAGTCCCTTTACTCCTCAAAATGTTCAGGAGTAAAGGGCCTTTGAAGTACTCCAGGCACTTTGAAGTACTGGTGGGTGAGCCACGGCTCGACGCGAGACAGCACTTGGAAGTGTAACACTTCAAAGTTGCCACAGGGGTGGGGCAGTGAGGAATTTACTTAATGAAGTGCTGGATATGCATTGCAGCACTTCATTAATGGACTCCCAACACCTTACTTACCATGCTCCCTTCGAAGTAGGGAGCTAGTGTAGACAAGCCCCATGTGAGGATTAGTGTTGGAACATTATTAACTTCAAAGTGTCTCAACACAAATACATCCCTCAGACCTTTCTGTCTAAAAGAGTAAGAGGAAGAAGCTGCCATGTCAAAAGATGGTAAAAGCTGATCTAGAAATATTAGTAGCCGTAGGACAACTGGATGAATAGCAGAAGTACCTTCTCCAACTTGGCCTGATCTTAAGGGGAGGTCTGAGCCTTCTTAACATCCCAGTAAAATTAACATCTCACAGGATAGGATTGTCTGTGCCTACAAACTGGCTGCTAAATGCAAAGGGGCATTTTCATCATCTTCCATCATCTCTTGCTAAATCTGATTGCCACCCCCATGAGAAAATCAAGTTATCTAGACAATTTTTAGTTTTCTATTTTGTTTCGTTGTATGATTCACTTACTGCAAAGCAAAATATTCCTCCATCTCTGGCACTCAGAATATAAGAAAGAGAGGACGGTCCAGAGGCTAGGGCATTAGCTGAAAGCTTGGGATGTGTGGGTTCAGTTCCTTGCTGTATCACAGGCTTTCTGCGTGTGACCTTTGACAAATTGCTTAAGATATCTCTGTGCTTGCCTGTAGATGCTGGACTCCCCAGCATGGATGTAAATAGTACAATAGTTGCAGCAGTCAGGCATGGATTAGACAAGTATAATAAAGTGACCTACACACACAAACCCCCTCGGTAGCTGCCATACACAGCACTCTATATGCCTGGAGCAATGCCTCCCTCCATTTGCATTGCTATTTTTAATAGCGTAAGTGACCTTGTGCCGCCTCATGCACTAGTGGAGGCAGAAGGAAGTAGAGAAAGGTTACAGGAGTTCCACTCTGCTGGAGGCTTTCATTGTGGGCAGGAAAAGTTCTGTCAGGAGCAGTGGGGAAAGCCAGAGGTTGTCATTCCAGCATTTAGCCACGTGTGTAATGGCTGTACTCTATATGCACCTGTAAACGTAGGGTTTGCCTATCTCGTGCCTTATGTGGCCAACCGATGGAATGGGTATAGTAATAATGCTTTCTTACCTAATAGGCGTCTTGTGAAAATAAGTAGGTTACCTCAGATATTGTGAAACTTGGATGTTGCAGTCACGGGGGCTATAGAAGAACTTCAGTGAGCTAGATAAACTGTAGCTTAGGAAGAGGTCTCCCTTTGGGAAGAAACATGGCTTACCAGAGGAAAGCTCAGCATTAAGAATTGGAATGTTTGGGTTTTGCTCCAGCTCCGCCTCAGACTGGGTGTGCTTTTGCTTCTGTTGACGTCAATGGGAACAGAATGTAGCCTTGGGCAAGTCATTTAATATCCCTTTGCTTCCCTTTCCTCATATATAAAATAGGAATAATAAATCTCACTTCACAGGAGTGCAGTAATGCATGTCTCACTTGGACTCATAAAGTGCTTTGAGATGATAATTTTACCTGGCTAGAATTGTAGTAATGTAACATGCCTGTCTAAATGAAGATGGCCAAATGACCAGCAAATCTAGGAGCTGGGATTCAGAGCAATGACCATGCTCTGATCTTTCCCTTGCGTGTCTTTCCCACTACCTTTTATGTTTTAATATAGAAAATGAACTTGTATATGGACTATTAGCATTGAATGGCAGACTGGGGAAATCAGCCTTCACTAAAATATAGGAGACAAAAATGGTTGGCTGTGTTAGTACTTTGTGAATGGAGACAAAATCCAGACCTAATGAGATTTGCTGGAATCAATGGGCAAACATATTAAGCAGTCACGTGGCAGCCATTAATGTGGTATACTTGTCAGCTGAGCAACCATTTTGAACCTAAAGAGACTCAACCAGAAAGTCAGATGCCCCCAGTGTACCTATTTCTGCACTGATGGTTTTTTTTTTCAAAAAACATTTCCAGAAACCTCATCAGAAAAAGAGCTCCAACAAAATACTTGTAGTTAAGTGAGCATCTGACACAATTATGTAACCACTGAAATCACTTCTTCAAGTTCTGAACAATGTACAAAATGAAAAATGTCCACCAATTCGAACAGGATAAAACACTATATTACTGATCTAACACTGCTATCCTGTATTATTCCACATGGGCACATCATGGGGGTAGGGATAGCTCAGTGGTTTGAGCCTTAGCCTGCTAAACTCAGGCTTGTGAGTTCTCTCCTTAAGGAGGCCATTTAGGGTTCTGGAGCAAATAGATTTTTTTGCTTGTTCCTGCCAAGAGGGCAGCAGACTGGACTCAATCACCTCCTGAGGTCCCTTCCAGTTCTATGAGATGTGTATTTCCATATTCATCTTGGTTGGAAACAGGAACTCTCAAAATGCTGACAATTAGCTGCCTTCATCCATAACTAGTTTGCTTACCCTAGGCCTAAATTAGTAATTTACACCTGAAGGAAGTTTTCATTTCCTTCTTGCAGGGAAGAAAATTGCTGTTTAGGAACTAGGAAGTGAAGGAAGAGAGGAATTATTGTGTATGCATGTTATACACAGTTAATTTACTTGATAAATAATAAAATCTTTCACATAGTTTTCAAGCCTTTTTGTAAAGAGTAAATCAACCATAATATTCTCCATTCACATTGTTTTGTCTCTGATTTTAATGACTGAAACTAAGCTTCCAGTCCTGCTACTGGTTCTGTGTGGGTGAATCCTTAACATTAAAAAAGGATGTGGATGCATTGGAGCAGGTTCAGCGGAGGGCAATGAAAATGATTAGGGGGCTGAAGCATATGACTTATGAGGAGATGCTGAGGGATCTGGGCTTATTTAGTTTGAAGAAGAGAAGAGTGAGGGGCGAATTGATAGCAGCCTTCAACTTCCTGAAGGGGGGATCTACGGAGAGTGGAGAGAGGCTGTTCTCAGTAGTGAAGGATGGCAGAACAAGGATAAATGGTCTGAAGTTACAGAGGGAGAGGTGTAGGTTGAATATTAGGAAAAAAGTATTTCACTGGGAGAGTGGTTACCTAGAGCAGTGGTGCAATCTCTATCCCTAGAGGTTTGTAATCCCATCTTGACAAAGTCCTGGCTGGAATGATTTAGTTGGGGTTGATCCTGCTTCAAGCAGGGGGCTGGACTAGATGACCACCCAAGGCCCCTCCAGCCCTAGGAGTCTATGATTCTATGATTCTTTAAGTAGTGTCCCTGTAGGAGTATCCATGTTCCTGTGGCTCCGTTTGGAGATTTTATGTAGCTTTGTCTGTTTGGTTGACATGTGCTCTTCCCATGTTATGCTCTACAGCAAACATATCTAGCACTGCATAGCAAATCCCCAGCAGTTCTACCTCAACCACCTTTGGCCTGAGACAGAGAATTAGCAGAGTCAAAGCGACTATTCATTTTTGAACTTTACTCCCAGTTAATAATGTAGCTAGTAGAACTTCTATTTGTTAAGTTAATGATCCACCTTTTCCTTTTTCTCTTTCTCTTATTAAAAATCTTTTTTTTTCTGTGTTAGAAGAGAGTTATTTCCCTGTTCTTAATTTTTTCTTAATCTCTTCCCTTTTGAGGAAGGAAGCCCCAAAAGGATATCCCTGTATCCCCCCAGATTTAAATGCTGCCTGTCTGCAGAAAGGTATTCTAGTCAGCGATGTCCGTGCAGGCTGCATTCAGTGTCTTGGTGAGTCCGTACAGTTGTGCTCTTTCTACCCCCAATTAAAAATCAAGGGCAGAAACATTCTTGAATTGAATCTCAGACTTTTCATGATGGAAACATTACTTAGATCAGCTGCCAACCCAGGCTCCCTCATGCTGTACAGAACAGTAGTCCCTGATGAGACCAGTTACATCAATGTCTTTAGTACAGTACTCTGTTGTGGTGTCAAAGAGGAAACTTGTGATTTCTCCTTATAAATGTTCCAAAGACCGTGCTGCAAGTCCCCAGACAAAAAATTAGACCTGATACACAAGAGATCCCTGGCCAACCCAACAACTTCAATACCTATTGATCTGTGACTGAGACTATAGACCCTGGTACTATACATAAGCCTAGAGACATGGAGGGCATGGTCTTCATGACATCAGGAGAAAGGAGTGTTAGAAAGTGCTTCACTAAAATGGCACTGCTGGAGACAAGGAGAGCCTCAGAACCAAACATTTATATGCTATTCAAGTGACCAGAGTATTTTCTTCTAGCCACTCATTGGCATACAGCAGACTTCAGGGACTGTTGACTCCCTCTACATTAATGTTTCCGTTTCAGCAGGCTTTATTTCTTCAAAGTCTCACTGCTCTCAGGTGTTGGAGATCCCATTACTTGAAACCAACTATATTTTTGTCTCCAAAAGTTTCCTAGGGTATCAGAAGAATCTCTATTTAGCATCCTTGAATGCTATAGCCTTGACAGCTTTACCTGTGTCAAGGATGGCATACGTTCAGTCTTGGTGGAAAGATCCACGTGGCAACATCCAGGAACGAGATAACCAGAAATGGTCTGAGAAGTGGTAATGCCATGAACGGTAAAGCTCAATCACTTGGTCTGGGCATCGTTGGATACTGACACCCATGCACTTTGCACAACTCCACTGACCATACTGGGCAGCCTACAGTCACTGGTTCTCCAGAAACTTGAGAGTTTCACATCAGGATAGAGGAAGACTGTCATCCTCAGCTTTTCTTTCTAGACTCCTTGATCTTGAAAATGAGACTTTGAGAAAAAGGAACTAAAAGAGAAGACAATTACTTCAGCAACAAACACTTCCTCCTTCTTAACTAATGAAGTTATGTCTCCACCACTAGCCTCAGGAGCTTCCTCCCATTACACAGGTTCAACAAGTGTAACAAACCTAATCAAAACAATCTCTCAGATAGTTCGAGGACCATTTGAAGGGTAAGTCTACACAGCAGCCTTATACAAGACACACAATCCTTTCTTCAGGCCCCTTTCCTCACCCCCTCTATAAAAAGACACTGTCTTAAAAAGATCATGCATGTAAAAAAACAATGAGGCTTTTGAGCCTGAGGGTTTGTTTTCCAGGTCAGGAATGTGGTTATGAGGGCTAGTTTATATCACATTTAGCACCACAGTTTCTGAGCACCTTGCAGTTTGCTTTAAGCAAAGTGACTATGCCTGTCATTTGTTTTCTCATCCTGTCTGGAACCACCTGATGGGTGGAGATGGCCATTGGCAGAAAACACCAAATACCATGAATGTCATGGTAAAATCGCAAGTTCTATGCTATTTATTATCACATGGAGTACCAGTGAATTCCATGTAGCTTCGCATAGATATGCAAGGTCTGCTGACATGGATCCAGCTGCAGAATGTGGACCTAGAATGGCTGTAGAAAAAAACTGGGGCAATATATTGACTATAAAAATCTGTTTTTAAACAGAATGATTTCCAAGTTAGTAATTGTTCAGTAATACCATCTTAAATGGCAGCAGTAGATGACAACTATAGGGATGAAATCCTATAGATCTTTGCCGATGTCTTTGCTTCTTAATTATTATAACTGCTATTTTGCATTTCTATAATGTATTTCCTGCAAGGATCTCAAAACCCTTTTCAAAAATTAATAGATTAAGTCTCATCCGGGAATACATGGTGCTATCTGTTTTCCAACAGAACTTCCCAGTTGATTTGGCATTCTATTATCCTGTGAGTCAGATAATCGTATTACAATGAAGCCACGGGATGGATTGTCCATGTGGATTGAACCCAAGCCCTCTGGAACTAAAGAGATGACGGTCTCTTGCTTTAGCTAACAAAACAGAGCAGATCTAACAGCTTGTATTTTACCAGCAGCAGGTGCAGAAATCTCTCTCTGTGGCTTAGCCACTAGAGGGAGCAAAAGATCCACACTCGGCTAAAAGTGAATTCACATTGCAATAACCAAAATGTGCCAATTAGCAAGGCAAGTGTTCCAGAGTAGATATGTCTGTTCTCTAGATGAAGTAACTTACTTTAATGATGGAGGCAACATTTCTAAAACTATGGGGTGTTCTCTCAGGTGCACGAGCATGTATTAGGAGTAATTCCATTAGAGTAAATAGAATTACACAGGTGTAAAACCACAGAGAGCAGAAGGTCTTGACTGTTGAAGTTAGATAATCCTGTGATGTGTGTTCTGGAGATTAGCATCATCTATTATGTCTGATGTCATTTTGGAATCTTGGTATAATGACTGGGACAGTATAAAAATGTGTGTACATATCATCATATTGTACTGATTGAGTAGCTGATAACTTGTCTGGCCCTTGTTCTGCACCAGATTGTTTAACTACATTGTCTTTCAGGCTGAGCTGAATTTTTAATATGGTAGATGGACTCTCTTGCTAGTGAAAAGCAGAGGAAAGGAGAAATAAGTTGCCTTCTCCTAGGGAAGAGACAGCTATATCTATTAGGTCTGAGAGTGTATGTTTATTCAGGTTTTATACTCATGTAATGTAATTGACTTTCAGCAGTAACTCCTGCTTTAGGCTTCAGTTCAGTAAAACACTTAAGTGCGTGCTTAGCTTTTAGGGGATTATTCACCTGTTTAAAGCTAAGCATGTGCTTAAGAGTTTTATAGAATAGAGATGGAGATACTTAGGTAGTTAGTTAGCTTGTTCCAGAGGCCGTTGAAATCAGTGGGAATCTTGACACTACCATCAGTGAGTCTTGAATCATTTTCATGCACAAACATGTGCGCAGCATGTGCTCCTATATCAGCAATACTTCTGGCTATTAATGCGATTACACTATTTTTTTTGGTTACTAGCTGTTCAATGGACAATAAAGATAAGTAAACGACACCTTGCTCCACTGAGAAAAGTGGAACAAGTGGTTCCACAGCAGCAATGAATTATGATGATATGCCCAGACTAAAAAAGTGACTGAAGTTTACTGATTTGTTATTGCCTTGCTTGTCCATAAAAACAAATTTATACATAATCAAGTAATATTAGCTTAGATTACTAATAAACACTAAAATTCCTGGATGTGTTTTTTCACTTTGGCACCCATCAGTTAATTTTGGATTCAGTGTTCCTTTCTGCCCACGTTAGATATTATTACTATAGGTGGAAACAACATGTTCTTCTAATGGACCAGGTGTTTGTAAAGAAAGAAAAGAAATCAGTCTATTGATAATGATTGATTTCTAATGCTGGAAAGTCCTGATAACAGAATGTATCATCTTATGTTATGATGTAAAGCACCCAAGGTTGTTAAGATTAATGTTTCTTTCGACAATGGATGAGTCAGCTCTGGAAACCAAATACTTGTGCTCATTGATTCACATTATCGCTCAACATTGATGGGTCATTTGTTGTTTCTATTCTTCTGGACAAGGCATATGGCATCTCAGAAAGAAGGGCAGTGACCCTGGGCTGTAATGAGGTATATACATGGTTGGCATGCTAGATTACTGATTAAATATTAACCACAGCAGACACATTATTTCCACTCTGCTTTGAAATGAGTCTTTAATTAGAAAGAAAATAACAGCAATGAATGAAGTTTCATGCTTGTTGTGTGAAATAAATATTTTGACCCATATGCCTCTGTTACAAGCACAAAAAGTCCCTGGAGAGTGTCAGGCTGCCACTCTTAGACTAAACACAGGTGTCTCCAGCTGCACATTGCTTTCAATCATCAGGCACAAGAATGAAAGCTTCCATCGGAGAGTTCCTGGCCTTGCCTAAATCAGAGCAGATTTTTGCTGCAGTTAGCTGTGCCTTCTTCAGAACAAACTACTTTAGCAGTTGAAAATTGAGATTTTTTTGGTATGTTAGAATCCTTGATAAATGTAAACTCTTGTCAAATATTTAATGTGATACTTTATTTCCCACTCTGGTTTATTATTCTTGTATGCCCTATATGCCTTCAGGTTTAATTACATTCAGAGTGAGGGAAATAGCCATTTAAAGGCACGTATTTTACATTTAATGAATAAGTATGCTTTTAGATACAAAACTTCATTTTGCAGGATGCTGAGATAATCCAAAACTTATTTTTCTGCCATCAGAAATAAAGAACCATTAAAAAAATCTTAGTCTTACTTTCTCTTGTTGCTGGTTTCCAATCCTTGAGACATTTTTCCTTAAAAAAAAGTAGATTTTTAATGCAGAAAAAATAAACTGTCCTATTATTCACTATAAATGTGTTTGAAGAGTATAAGAATAATAACAAAAATGCTATGTAGTTAAGAGAATACTCCCTTAATTTTTTTTTTAAATAAGTGGTTGGTACATTTAATTCCAAATACAAATAGGCATGACAGAAAGAGCCTGGAGGTTCTTTGTTTCGGTGAAACAGCGTGCATCTTCTAAATTTATAGCAAGGCACTTTCAGATTCTTTTGAGAAAACTAAAGATGATGAATCCATTGATTAACTAATAAATGTGAGATGTTGGGTTATTTATAAACCCTGCCCTTCCTCTTTCATGTCACAAGCATATATGTGTTTTTTTTAATTGCTATTTTGTCATTGACAGAGCAGGACTGCAAGACTAGGTTAATTGAAATGAAACTGCTCTTTTGGTGCTGGTTTTAGTTCAGATTATATGCATTCATAATTAGAAATATAAATATGATTTAAAGAGCCACAGTCAAAACATGACAAGCCTGTTAGTGGATATGAATATAGGAGTTGCTGCACTGGCTCGGAGCACTAGTTCACTGTGATGAACATGAGTGGCTAGTACCTGATGGGTCAGAGGAAGGAGCTGGAAACCCTACAGTGGGCTTTGTGAAAAGACCTCCCCACTGGGGATGTTTCTTAAGTCCAAGCAGTTAGCTGATACTTTAAACCCTGACAAGTCTGATATATCCCATATTGAACACTTGCCCTTAAACTGGTGTTTACAATGACAGTCTCTTAAAACCTTTATTACTTTTTTTCCACAATGCTCACACACTCAGGACCATGTTCTATGTGGTAGGAGCAGGATATTTAAATGATAATGTAACATCTTAATCAATGTTCTTGTTAATTTAAATGCCTGAAGCCCACTTCTCATAGATGAATATATTTGGAGTTAATTTAACAATACACATTTTGTTCATCATCCCAATTACAGGTTGAACGTTTCTAATCCAAGACATTCTCATCCAGCAACATCCGTCATCTTGACAACCAGTTATCATGGGTGTGGTCAAGTTTCCTATGGCCCCATAAAGTTTGTTTACTGCCACCAGTCCTGGCTCTTTCTGTGCTCTTATTCAGCTCTAATGTACCCCTAAATGTCTTCTAAGAGCCCAGTAAGCAGTGGAAGTGTTGGTCATGCTGCCAGACAATAGTGACCTCCTGTGGTCTGGCAAATTCTCTCATCTCGAGTTTGGGTCCCGAGGGTGTACGGACAAGAGAAGTTCAACCTGTAATTAAAACAAAAGCCATGTTCACTTGTTCTTGCAGCTTTACTTTAACAAACTTGTATATTGCAGGATTGAGCCTAACAGACTTGCTGATGGGAGTGAAGGGACAAAGGTGGCATTTGCCCTGGAATCCAGTGATTCAAAGGGACCCAGGACCCCCAGCTGTCATTAATACTACGATGGCATCACCAGTGATCAGAACCCCAGCTACTTTAAATTGCAGTGGGAGCACAGTCCTCATGTGCAGCTTAGGGCAGTGGGGGGCAGGAGGGAAAGCACAGCACAGCCCTGCACAGCACTCCAGGTGGCACTGAGTGCTAGCTGCCCTCACCCCTTCCACCTGAGCTCCTGCTCCTTCCAAGGGCATAGGTCCACCCCCCCCAACTCTGCCCTAGGGCTTAATAGGTTGAAGAGGTGCAACATCTTGGCTACGTCTACACGTGAAGCCTACATCGAAATAGCTTATTTCGATGTAGCAACATCAAAATAGGCTATTTCGATGAATAACGTCTACACGTCCTCCAGGGCTGGCAACGTCAATGTTCAACTTCGACGTTGCGCGGCACCACATCGAAATAGGCGCAGCGAGGGAACGTCTACACGCCACAGTAGCACACATCGAAATAAGGGTGCCAGGCACAGCTGCAGACAGGGTCACAGGGCGGACTCAACAGCAAGCCGCTCCCTTAAAGGGCCCCTCCCAGACACAGTTGCACTAAACAACACAAAATACAAAGAGCTGACAACTGGTTGCAGACCCTGTGCCTGCAGCATGGATCCCCAGCTGCCGCAGCAGCAGCCAGAAGCCCTGGGCTAAGGGCTGCTGCCCACGGTGACCATAGAGCCCCACAGGGGCTCGAGAGAGAGCGTCTCTCAACCCCTCAGCTGATGGTCGCCATGGCGGACCCCGCTATTTCGAAGTTGCGGGACGCGCAACAACTACACGGTCCTTACTTTGACGTTGAACGTCAAAGTAGGGTGCTATTCCTATCCCTTCATGGGGTTAGCGACTTCGACGTCTCGCCGCCTAACGTCGAAGTTAATTTCGAAATAGCGCCTGGCGCATGTAGCCGTGCCGGGCGCTATTTCGAAGTTAGTGCCACTACTTCGAAGTAGCGTGCCCGTGTAGACACGGCTCTTAATTCACAAATCAAGGTGAGATAAGGTGGGTGAGGTAATATCTTTTATTGTATCTACTTCTATGATGCCCAAGAGCATGTCTCTTCCACCAACAGAGGAGCTCAGTGTGGAGCTGAAAGCTTGTCTCTTTCACTAACAGAAGTCGTTCCATAGTGACAGAGAGGCAGGTGTGTCAGTCTGTATTCTAACAACACAAACCAGCAGTCATGTAGCACTGTAAAGACTAACATAATGATTTATTAAGTGATGAGCTTTTGTGGGACAGGCCTGAATAAATCATTTTGTTAGTCTTTAAAGTGCTCCATGACCGCTGGTTTGTGTTGTCAGAAGCTGTTCCAATAAACAATGTCATGTCTCCCACCTGGTCTTTCTAATCCCCTGGGACCAACAGGACTACAAAAACACTGCCAGTAACAAACCATGATGAGCATTTTCAGGGCTAGCCATTAGGAAAAACATCACTTTAAGCAAGGAAGGAGCAGACTGCAGATTGTGTGCCCTTTGCATTCTGTGACACCCTTCCCTAGCAAGTGTCTCTACTTAGGCAGCTGTTCTCCACCTCTGAGAACCATTCCTTTCTTATATCAGTGACTTCTTACAATAGGAAAAAAACCAGCAGCCTATGAGTTGCATTCCTGCACAAAATCATCACAAGAGTATGGTCTTATGACCCTGCCCCTTCTGGCCCCTCCAATCACTCACCAGCACACGCTCTGCCCCTGAGTTTGAGAAAGAGGAATGTGCTGTCCTCAGTTTCTGCTCCAGGGGACTTCTTTGATGAACTGCAGAGAGGTCTGCTGATGGCAAGGGGCAGGCGAGGAAGGGTGGCAAAGGGGGCAATTGTCCCTGAGCCCAGCATTTCAAAGCAGCCCAAAGCCAAAGTGGCAGCAACAGCCAGAGCGCTAAGCCACTTTGAATTGCCACATCAGCACTGCTGTGTGCGGCAGGGCAGAGCTGGTACTGTGATCTGGCTGGTGCTGAGGGCCAAATGCCCTAGGTCCTCCCACTTCTACTCCTCCCACCTTGACCTAGGGCCCATAGTGCCTCTTGGCATCGCTGATTCCAGACGTTTGTTCTACTTTAACAGCATGAAGGAAGGGCTCACCACAGGAGGGGCAACCCCTCCCTTAGTGTTTGTTGTGTGGGCACAATGTGGACATACTTCACTGCAAGATACGGGAGATGTTTGAGAACCTCAGCATCCTATCCTCGTTCATGAGTGTAGCTCCCAATCCAAGGCCCAATGAAGTCCTTCAGTTCACTTCAGTGGGCTTTGTACTGGGCCACAGTGCTTGTTAGCCCTTGTCCTCAGAGCATCCCACCCACGTGTCTGTTCTGAATACCTTACAATCCATTTTGACCTTCTAAAAATGAATCAATTTGAGACTTTCTAAACTTATTTAATTAGTTACATGATGGAGAAAAATGAATGTTTTTGCTAAGTCAGTGACACAGACAATAGGTCAAATTCTGTTGTTGATTACACCTGTGAAATACAGAGTAGGTCTCTTATGCTGTCAGTAATTTCCATGAGAATTGCTTTGAGTTTACTTTGACACAAGTAAGAATGGAATATAGTCATTGCATTTAAATAAATGAAAACCTTGTAAATTTCTCGTTAGTGTTTCTGTTCATGCTGCAGTTTTGCTTCATGAATCCTTGCAGCTGATATGTGAGAGATATTGTGTTTGATGTTTACATACGGGGTCTGTAATACCATGTTCTGTTTCACTCATTAGTACCTTTGCGTGCCTTGAAATCAATTGGTTGTAACTTAATAGAGATATGAACACTTTGAAACATGCACACTGAATAATAGAATGTGAGTCCACAAGTGGACATTTACACCCTAGTCTTGCCATGTACTCGGTATGAGTGATGCTTTGGCTGATTTCAGTGGATTCCCTTGCAGTATGAACACATACTGTCTTATGCATGCAAGTGTTTTAAACACTCACCGATTGGTTTAAGGTCGCTATGCTGTTCAAATGGTAAATATACATTTTGCTGAGCAGGACAGCAAATGAGAAAGCAATTAAATGCTGAGAAGTGAAGTCATGTGTTCACACAACAATTTCTGCTAACTGGTATTGCAGTGACTAAACAGCATCACTCTGGGAGGTGATCTTGTCAGATCTATCCCACAAAGAGCAAGGTCAGTAATTGGAAAGGTGTCCACTGCAGAAAATCCAACACAAGTAGAAAGTGGTTTTGGTAATTGTTAGGGGGAAATCTTCATTATATGTCAGTACTGATATGCTAATACACCAGCGTGGTACTAAGGAGCATTGTGCTACAGAAAACCCTTATGCAGCATGTGAGGTAAAACTAAGGTTCTCGTCACTTGTTGTTATAGATCCTGGCATGGCTGTTGATTGTAAAATAAGAATGTTAACCATAACTCCTGTCAGTGTAATTAGGATAATTGCATTCTGATTGTTTAAATTCTCATCTGTGTGCGTGTAGTGTATGGCACATAGCATTCCTCCTATCTAGTCCCTATCCTAAATTGTGTTGTGTTTGGCACTGTGTGAAATGGACCACAGCTGCATTTCATGGATGGAGGTACTTGCACATATTTGCTTTGAGATGGAAGGAATCGCATCAATATGCATCATTATTAAGAATGAATTCACTTGCTTTTTATAAACAATAGGGGTTGAAGGAGGTTACCCTTTACACCCATTTTATCATTTAGAGCCAATAGATAGAACTGTATCCCAGGTTACATTTTATACAACCCTGAATCTCTTCAAGGCATAAACTATGCTGTCAAAGAACACTTACAGATTTGTATCTAACCTCACGTTCAACCTAAGTAACCCTAGAAAATGGAGCCCATGAACCCTGACTATTGATGTATTAGACAAGACATGCTGAAAGGTTTATCTAGTGGCAGGTCTGGCTACCTTCTATCCTTTTTCTCCAAGAAGTGCAACAGTTACTCAGAAATGACCCAAATAATTTTTATTAATGGACCCAACATTACTTTCATTTTAAAAGAGACAAATCATTTAATAAAACATGCATTCGGTTGTGTTCATTAGTGCTAATCAGCAGTTGATTAAATCTTAATCATATCAAGTTTGGGCTGCTAATATTCAGGTGTCCTAATAAAGGACACAGCAGTAAAAGAGCACAGATTATATATGCAGGAACATACTCATCCATAGCATAACTTGCATGAATACACATTGGCCGTTTATATGCGTGCAAAGAATTTGAGGGTAGAGATGCAAAAGGGACAGAAAGCAACACGTGCACACCACAAATACAGGACAGTATCAAGGCATATGCTGGAATTATGGAGAATGTCATGGGCTATGTCAACACCAGCCTGGAAGATTGACCAGCTCAGAGTCAATCTTCCGGGGTTCAATTTTGTGCATCTGGTAGGAATGGATAAAATCAACTTCTCTGAGGTTGCAGTTGACCTCTGCACTCCCCATGAGATGTGAGGAGGAAGGAAAGCCAACAGGGGGAAACCATCCCATCGACCTTTTTCAGTAAGGATAGCCAAGTACGTAGAGCACAGATACATCGATTCTAGCTACACAATTGCCATAGCTAGAATTGTGTATCTACATCAACTTACTTTGCCTAGTGTAGATATTGCCGTAGTTATAAAATGAGCCCCATTTTGCATTCTTGCTGACTTCAGTGGGCACATGCCCTGAAGCATGATTTTGTGAAGATTGCAAAATTTATCCCAATGAACAACTGAAGTGAATAGTAGAAAAACCCTGGAAAAAAATCTAAGTGTGGGGTGAGAGTTTAGGCCTATCACATTGAAAGAAAGGTTCTCACTGAATATCTACGAACCTGGGAAGGTGGTGAAGAGTACCAGATACAGGTCCTGATTTACAGAAGTATTTAGGCATGTGTGTAATAGTGAGGAATGAGGAGTCCAATTAAAGTCAATGGAAGTACTTACCTATGTAAAGTGGAACAAGTTCTAAAGTATGTCCTGCATTGGAGCCTTAATTTTGATCCGAGGCCATAGTTTTGATTCCTTTGTCTAAGGCTGGTCTCCAAAAAATGAGCTTTTGATGGTTGAGTAAATTGCTTTGGATGTGCAAAGAACCATCCAAAACTTTCCTTTTCGCCGCAGATCAAACTGGATTTCAACAAATATGCTACACTTTTGCTAATATGTAAAGACTGTATGATTTTTCCTGGTTTGGGCAAGCCTCAAGCAGAAATAATGGAATGCGGAGTGAAGATTGGTGGAGTACTAATTTCTGGTAAGACTTATAAAGCATCAGAAACTTCAGAAGCCATCTTATTCCATATTAGAGGGGATACAAACTTTGAACAAACATGCCATTTTTAACGCTTTTCTGCACCAAACCAGAGATAATATGAAAAGCGTCATCAGTGATGAAGGTGAAGCTCCAGGGACAGTAACATCTTTGTTCCTAGTTGACTCTCATGTTCCACGGTGAAATGGAAATATTATGATCTAGTCTGACCTCCTGCATAGACTAGTGCTTATTGGATTTGGATGAAGCAAGCCATGCCTCCCATATTCCCAGACACTACTGAAGTCAGCCACATGCTATGATTTTTTGGGGGACCGCTTCTGGAAAGAAAGACTAGAATGTTATTTTCTTCTGAAAGAAAGCTCCACCTTCCACTTGATCAAAATACATCCATGTCTGTGAGTGCTTGTTCAATTTGAGTTGGATCTGCCTTTCAACCTACAATACATTACATGATGATACATTTCCTTCTACCCCGGTTTCTGAGGTTGTGGTAAACCACAGAAGGTAGTGTCAATGGCATATGTTGAGCAATTGGAACAATATAGCTCAATGTCTGGACTGACTTTTTAATTTGCATGGCTTTGCTACAAGAAGATGAGGAAAAGTCTGTCTCTTTTTTTTCTATTTCTAGCTTGCCAATAGCAGGTGGAACCCAGTTATTGCCTGGTATCGGGTTCATTTTCATGGATTTTTGCAACAGGAAGAAAGTAGAAAACACTTATGTAGCAAGATATATGGAATACTCAGAGTATTTAATAAATGAACTCTGTATATGCTAAAGCAACAAACCTACATATATGTCCCTTAAAATTACAATAGTCATCATGTCCCTTCTAAATGTGGCTGTGTATGTAAGTGACTGATAAATTATCTCCAGAAATAAGTTGAATGCCTACAAAATGACTTTAAATAATTTCTCTTTACTGTCTTGATTGTTAGCATGAGTGTGTATTCATCTGGTTGTTCAAATCCCCATTTTGTCTTCCACTGCAGACTGAAGATTCTTTTAAAGTGTTTCATCCTAGTGTTTGTATAACTTTCCTTAAATAAAAAGGTTAAAAAATAAGTTGGTGATGCCTTATTTGGGTGGAAGCCTTTAACTAGATCTATGAAGCAATCCTAGTTGCAGGGCTGCCAAGCTGACAGTGTATTCTTGGAACCTGAGTCTGCCAGGGACGGGTTGACATAAGTATGATATTTTTGTCTCAGGCTCAATAGCCATCTGGCGTGTGTCACAAGGTTTCTGGTGGTGATGGACTGCTCCGTGATGACAATTCATACCACAGGGCAAATGTAGATGTGTCATGTCTGGATGCTTCCTCTACTCCCGTCATTTCTCCCATCTACCATACCAGGGTAGGAGAGAAGGCCATGTGATTCAAACCCTGATCGTTTTGTGTAAGGGTATGTCTATACAGCAGCCTTATTTCAACATAAACTATTCTGAAAGAGCTATTCCAGAAGAACTTATTTCAAAATAATGTTGTTACACACAAAGGCCACATCTACACTAGCAAGTCCCTTCAAAAAATCAGGCCTTCTTCTGAAAGAACAAGTGGAGCGTCCACACACAAAATGAGCTTTTTTGAATTCCTTTAGACAGAAAACGGCACTTCTTCCTGAGGCCCTGTTCCTCTCCCAAAGGAAGAAGAGCACCTTTTTCCTGAAAGATTCTTTCAGAAAAAAAAGCATGTGCAGATGCTCCAGAGGTTCTTTGTTCAAAAGAGCAGTCCTCATGGTGCCAGATTTTTTGATCCCTGGCCTGTTCTTTTGAAAGAGCAGGGGCTGTATGAATGCTCTTTTTCGAAAGAGCAGATTGCTCTTTTGATCCACTTTTTTGTGTGTGGACATACTCATTTGAAAGATCTTCTTTCGAAAGAGCACTGTAGTGTAGATGCAGCCAAAATGCATTTTGAATTAGCAGTTAGCTACACTCTTTCCTTGTCAGGATCCTGAAGTCTACCATCTCATTATCACTGCTTCCCAGGTTGTCACCCACCTCTACCTTCCCTATTCCTCCCTCTTTGTAAGCAGCAGATCGAGTCGTGCACGACCTCTGGTCAGCTCCTTCAGCACTTGTACCAAGAAGTGATCCCCAACATTCTCCAGAAACTTCCTAGACTGCTTGTGTACCGCTGTATGGGTCTCCCAACAGATGGCAGGTTAATTAAAGTCCCCCATGATTACTAGAGCCTGTGATCCAGAAACTTCTCTGTTGTCCAAAAAAAAGCCTCATCTACATCATCATCTTGATTTGGCAGCCTGTAGCAGACACCAACCACCACACCTCCAGTGCTGCCTGCACCACTAAGCTTGATGCATCGATTCTCAACAGGTTTTTCTCCCTCTATGTACTGGAGTTCCAAGCAATCATAGTGCTCTCTTACATACAGTGCAATTCCTCCTCCTTTTCTCCCTTGCCTGTTCTTCCTGAACAGTTTATACCCTTTCATGACAGCGCTCTAGTCATTCAAGCCATCCCACCAAGTCTCTGTTATCCCAATCAAGTCACAGTTCTTGGACTGGGCCAGGGCTTCTATTTCCTCCTGCTTGTTACCCAGGCTTCTGGCATAGGTGTACAAACACCTTAGATAACCAGTTGATCTCCCTGTCCTCTCTACTCAAATTGGGGGTCCACTTGTGCTGTACATTCCTCTTTGCATTTCTTCTGGGCCTCCGAGTTCCTTTCTCCTCTACGGGTTTTGGTCACCATCCCCCAGCGAACCTAGTTTAAAACTCTCCTCACTCAGTTTGCAAGTCTACTTGTGAAAATGCTCCTTCCTCTCTTGGTTAGGTGGACCCCATCTCTTCCAATAATCCTTGTGCCTCGAACAGCATCCCATGATCGAAGAATCCAAAGCCCTCTGTCTGACACCACCTATGTAACCATGCATTTACTTCCTCAATTTGTCTGTCCCTACCTAGCCCTTTCCCTTTGACAGGAAAGATGGACGAGAACACCACTTGTGCTCCAAATTCATTGACCCTTCTTCCCAGCACCACATAATCCACAGTAACCTGCTCAAGGTCATTCTTGGCCTTATCGTTAGTTCCCACATGCAGAAGTAGGAAGGGGTAATATTCTGAAGGCTTGAGCAGTTTTGTAAGGCACTTAGCCACATCCTGAATTCAAGCTCCCAGTAAACAGCACACCTCATAAGATTCCAGGTCCAGTCAGTGGATGGATGGTTCAGTCCCTCTTAGGAGGGAGTTCCCAACCACCGCCACCTGTCTTTTTCTTATGGGGGTGGTGGTCATCGAACCCCCACCTCTAGGACTACACATCCCATGTCATGCAGTAGAAACAGTTCCCTTACCATTTTTTCCTGTGAGGCTCCTTCCAAAGCATTCACCACCACAGAACCGGTGGAGAGAGCCTGAAAGCAATTACTTATATCAATGGGCGACTCGTGTACTGGCCTTCTTTTTCTTCTAGAAGTTCCATGATGCCAGTTCTCTGCTTCATCCCTGACCGCCCTCCCCGGTTCTTCCTCCTGCCGTGCTTGCAAGATTAAACGCTCCCTTCTGTCAAGGAAATCTTCATCCTCCCTGATTGAGTGTAGGGTCGACACTTGAGCCTCCAGTCCTCTAATTTTTTCTTCTAAAATGGAGACCAGCTTGCACTTAGTGCAGACGAAATCCCTTCTTTCCTCAGGGAGGAAGACAAACATGGTACATCCCAAGCAGGTAACAACAGCAGACCTGTCGGTATCCATGCCTGCCATCCTAGAACAGGGATTTAAAAGAAGGCAAGGGTCCTTGGCCCCTTCCAAACTCCCTCTATAAACTCTCTGTTTGCAGTCACCTGTTCACAAGCTCACCTCTTCACTTGGACACTGCTTTATAAAGCCCTGAACTGCCTCAAAGTCCCTCCCCTTACTGAGGCTCAGCCAATCAACAGAGGCTTCTAGATATCAACTTATTTAGAAACGAACAGTTTCCAGCTGCCAGTCCCAGTCCACCCTCTGTGGGAGGCAGGAGGGAAAAAAAAATGGTCAGATTGGTCAGGCATGACTTGCCTTTGGTAAATCCATGTTGACTACACTTGATCACTTTCCCCTCTTCCAAGTGCTTCAAAATGGATTCTTTGAGGATCCCTTCCATCATTTTTCCAGGGACTGAGGTAAGGTTAACCATTCTGTAGTTTCCTAGATTGTCCTCCTTTCTTTTTTTAAAGATGAGCACTACATTTTATCAATCATCCAGGACCAGACTTTAATTGGTGCATTATTCCAGCATCTCTGTAAACCACATTGCATTAAGAGTACATGTGTGCCTTGAAATAGGACTTAATTTCGGCATGCAGCGCTGTTTGCACAGTGCCACATGCCAAAATAGCTTGTTTCAAAATTTACTCAAAATAAGCCATGCAATTGAGTAGCATAAATTGTGTCACTTATTTTGGGGCTAGGGCACCATGTAGACATAGCCTGAGAGCATAGACATATAATTTGAACCTCTAGCAGAAGTTTTCTCTTTCCTTCTGTCATCTTTGCAATTGTCTTAAATATTAATCCTTTATTTTATTTTTAAATGACGTAAGAAGTAAAGTAGTTGCTATCTCCCCTCGAATAAATACTACTGAAAATGGCCCAGGGAATTTATTTTGTAAGGATCAAAACCTGAATTCTTTCCATACTCAAATTCACAATCATTTAATGGGATTTTGAGTGTACAGGAAATTGCAGCGAGGCTGTGATTGGTCTCCCCCTTTAAACCATGTCTCCTGATGGTCCTCTACCTCTCCTGATCTGCCAATGTTCCTCCAGCCTGCTCCTATATTCATTGCCTTGCCAGCCTTTGTTCAAAGCTATTTCTATCCATCTTCCATGTTCCAGTGTTGGTCAGATTTTTGCAGTTCTCCTCAGTACTACTCTGAGGCTGTTTCTACACATGCCACTTTTTCTGAAAGTGGCATGGTAGTAAATGGCCTGAAATATGCTAATGAGGCAAGGATGCAAATTCCCCATGCCTCATTAGTATAAGGTCAGGTGATTTGGAGTCCGGAAGATGTTCTTCTGGACTCCAAAATGCCGTGTAGAAGCACGGCCCCTGGGAGGTCTTCTGGAAGGAAGTCCTTCTGCCAGAAGCCCCTTCTTCCAGAAAATTTTTGGGAAGAAGGAGCCTCCAGAAGAAGGATTTCCTTCTGGAAGAGCCCCCAGGGGTGGTGCTTCTACATGGCATTTTGGAGTCTGGAAGAACATCTTCCAGACTCCAAATCACCTGACCTTATGCTAATGAGGCACAGGGAATTTGCATCCATGCCTCATTAGCATATTTCAGGCCATTTATTAGCATGCCAAAGTGGCATGTGTAGGAACGGCCTGATAGTTTTGGTGCTCAAAAGGAATCCAGAGGATCTCCAAAGGAATCTCAGAATGCATCTTCAGATTTCTGTTATGCAAGAGGAGTTTTCAACCTAAACCCATCCTGTCTTCATGTCAAGGTAAAAAAAAAGCTTATGAAAAAATTAGAAAAAAAAAACCTCTGTTGCAGCTGAATACAGATTTTTATTAACTGATTAAGGTAACAAAAGCAGCTTATTGGAAGTATAAAATATTAAAAGCGAAAGCTCCTGAAAAGGTGTATAGAAGAAAGCGAATAGAGCATGAAGATGCAGGGAGGAAACAGAAATGGTAAATGAAGTAAAAATAACACAAGAAAACAAGTTAAACAAACAGAGTATTTTTACATAACAAGAAATAAGTAGCTCAACAAAGAGTCAATGGGGCCATTAAAGCATCTGACTAGGAAGTTAATGACAGATGAGGTTAATATTGCTAAAAGCTGGAATGGATTCTTTATAACACTATTCACAAGAACACCTGAAGGTCACATAATGGATTGTCTTGGGCCAGAAAGTGAAATTACAATAATATACACTTACAAAGCTCCACACATGGAAACTTAAAATATCAGATGAATTGCTCCATCTTTAAAGCTTCAAGTAAGCATGCAGGGAAACTAGAAATGCAACTAGTAGGAAAGATTTCTGATAACAGGCAGAATGTAATGGAATTATTATTCACCATATGAATGGCAGCTCCTGCTGTTTCATTACTGAATAAAAGATCTATTGAAGTTATCAGATAGTGCTATATCAATGCCTATAAACATATTTACAAAACATAAAATTAATAGAAATCTTAAACCTACAAGTCTGTCTTCAGCTTTGGGGCATTGATCTACCCTGTTTTACAAGTATTCCATTTGGTAAGTGAATGTGATCCACTACTAATGATTCAGGGCAAGACTTTCAAAAGTGCCTATGGGATATGGGAGCGCACACAGCCCTGAAAATATTAGTGGGACTTAAGTTCCTAAATCCACTAAGAACTTTTGTTGACATCCCCCTTGCCCCCTGAGACCTGAGGAATTAGAAAGTAAAGACTTTCTAATAAATCTCTCTGAATTTTGGAAGTTTTTACTAGAGTGTAGAGCAGCCAAATAGTGATGAAAGCTTCCATGGTCAGTTTGAATGTACGGAGAAATCATTTCAACTAAGTTAAAACTTCTTTTGCATTAGTTTCTTGTGAACAGTCTAGGAGCCAAGTTTTTACTGGGCATGATCTCTCATAGAAACAGAAGATGATTAGTAAAGGGCAGAGGATATTTAAAGAAAAACTATTTTAAATTTGTACACAGAAATATTAGCTTTGGAGTCAGCTTATTCAGTAAGAGAACAGGACCATATTGGAGCCTATCCTAATTAGTCATCACTGAGGATGAGCCCCACTGTTCTCTGAATTAAAAAAAACATGCTCCATGAATAGCTGTATCTTTTTCCTCTGATTAAAATGAAGCACTGAACATCAGTTTCCCCAGCCACAATACGTTTGGGTAGCTATTAAACATAATGTTTTAATGGCATAGTTACCATTTTTAAAAAAATTGAATCTTACAGTGCTGTCCATCATTATTATAAAATATCATTATTTGAATTGTAATTTGTATTTCTCATATTTGCTAAATACTCCAATAGCTGTATTCTACGTTTTCATAAAATTGTGTTTTTACACATACAAAATCATAGGAACAACCCACTTGCCATGCATTGTTTCTTTACAGTTGTTGATGGCCCTACTATTTCAGCCTCTTTTTCTTTTCATTCAGTTTGTTTAGTGCATTCCATGTGTTTCACAACTGTCTGCCTTTGAAAGTACTGTAATCTTTAGCCATGCTGCATACAATACTGAACGGCACATTCCCATCAGCGTGAAATTTGTCCTTGCCAAACTCAGTGACATGCTCTCTAAAGCTGTGTCTACACGTGCACGCTACTTCGAAGTAGCGGCACTAACTTCGAAATAGCGCCCGTCGCGGCTACACGCGTCGGGCGCTATTTCGAAGTTAACTTCGAAGTTAGGCGGCGAGACGTCGAAGTCGCTAACCCCATGAGGAGATAGGAATAGCGCCCTACTTCGACGTTCAACGTCGAAGTAGGGACAGTGTAGACGATCCGCGTCCCGCAACGTCGAAATTGCCGGGTCCTCCATGGCGGCCATCAGCTGGGGGGTTGAGAGACGCTCTCTCCAGCCCCTCAGCTCACTGGTGGCCGCGTGGAGCGGCCCCTTAAAGGTCCCCTCCCCCGCCCTGCCTCTGCAGGAAGCTGAGGCAACGTGCAGGCTGCAGCCTGCAAACACGGGCAGCTTGCAGCACCCTCAGCTCCTGAGAGCGGCGATGGCGAGCCAGCAGCCCCCCCAGCACCCCCAGGGGACCCCCCCCAAGGGGAGCCAGGGCAGCCAGGCCAGCCAGAAGACCTGCCAGTCTGGGAAGCGGCAGTGGGGCCCCTCCGGGACGGAGGCCGAGCTGCGGGACCTGCTGGGGCTCTGGAGCGAGGAGGAGGTGCTCCAGGTAATGGGGAGCAAGAGGCAGAACGTGGATGCGTTCGCTCGGCTGGCCGATGGCCTGGCTGCCCGGGGTCATCCTGCCCGCACTCTGGACCATGTCCGGAGTAAGGTGAAGGAGCTGAGGCAGGGTTATGCCCGGGCCCGGGATGCAGCCAGCCGATCTGGGGCCGCCCCCGTCACTTGCCCCTTTTACAGGGAGCTCAGAAACATCCTGGGCTCCCGGCACACCTCCTCCCCTCCGGCCACCCTTGACACCTCGGCTGACGAGCCCCAGCAGGCCCTGCAGCCGGAGTCCAACCCGGAGGCAAGCCCCGCACCCCGGGGGCCCCCCCCCGGAGGCCATCCCCGGGACATCGCGGCAGGAGGAGGAGGAGGAGGAGGAGGAGGTGGGGGGGCTCCTTCTCCGCAGAATCCAGCCTGCAGATCCTCCTCCTGCCATCCCGGAGCAGCAGCAGGGCCTCCGACCACCGGGGATCTCCGGACCGTGGGAGCGGACCCACAGGTAGGTACCCCTCTCTGGTGGACACCCCGGGGCTTGAGGGGCGGGGGTAACAGAGATGTGTCCAGGGCCCCCCACACGCTCACATGGCCATGGCCCCAAGGACACCAGGGCCATGGCCCTCACAGCACTGCAGCCATCAGCCCGTGCCCCCGCCCACCCTGCATGACAGTGCCATGCCCCATCCCCGGGCCAGGGGGGAGCGGAACCTCGAGGGGCCCCCGGGCGGAGGGGGTGGGACACACCGCAGCAGCAGCATGTGATGGAGTGGGGGGAGTGCCAAAGGGAGACTCAGGCTACATATGAGCCACAAGAGCCGAGGAGCTCCCAGGGGCAAAGGAGGATCCTGGCGCTACAGCTGGCAGGTGACACCTCTGCCCTGAGCAAACAGGAGGGAGGAGCCGAGCTGGCTTGGAATTGGGGGGCGAGGGCGGGGGCCACAGGTAGAGGCTAGGGGAAGGGAGAGCTGGAAGGCAGCCAGCCAGAGGAGGGGGAAAGCTGCATCCCAGAGGGGCCCCCCTTGGGGTCTTCTCCCCACGACGGGTTGGAAGGACTGTCTCTTCCAACAGCTGGTGCTGTCACTCCTGCCAGAAACTGGCCATCTGTGGCCTAAGAAAGCTCTCCTGCTCTCAGACCCTGCGGGGTGAAGTGAGAGTCGCTCCCACCAGGGGACGGGGTGCAGGGCAGGGGGACCCCTGAACCCCATCCATCACAGCAGCATCTCCCGGGGATGGGGAACCTGCAGCACAGGGCGGGGGGGGACAAAGGCCACGGCTCGGGGCCCACACTAATGCCTGTCTCTATTCTTCTTTCCCCCCTCCTCTCCTGTGTCCTGCACCTGCACCTGCACCATCCGAAGGACCGGAAGAGCGCGCCGGCAAGGCCTCGGTTGTCCCGGAGAGCCCTCCGGGACCCTCGCTCCAGGGCAGCCCCTCGGCCGAGGTACGACCGGCTTCGCGGAGGGCCAGACGGCGGACCCCGCGCCTACTACCGGTGGTGGCAACGGACCCCCAGCTGCTGGCCATCCTCCTCCGGCAGCTGGAGGTGTCAGAGCAGCACCTCCAGCTTCAGGAGCGGGCGCTGGCCTGGCGCCAGGAGGCATGGGGGGCCTATATGCAGACATTCAACCGGCTGGTTGATTACCTGGCCCCACATGCCGCGCCGGCCGAGCCATCGCCCGCCCTGCCCTCTCCTGCAGCCCCACCACCAGCTGCTCCAGCCGTCGCCGGGCCGTCCGCCGTCGCCCCACCACCCACCCGCGAGGGCCACAGCGCCGAGGGACCCCTGGAGCCACCCGAGACTCGCTGGCGCCGATACCTTCCGGTGCAGCCCGCTCCCACGCAGCCGCGGACCAGACTGCAGGCACGGCGGGGCTCCCGGCCAGGCATGCCCAGTGCTGGCCTCTAGGGGTGAGGGGCCCGGGACGTGGCCCCCCCCTTGTTGTACATAGTTGGACTGTTTGTTTTTGGTGCCCCCGTTTGCCCCGTCCCCCCCATGTAAATAGTTCTCCCCGTTCTCCTCCCTGATTTTCTTTTTTGTTGATGGCGCACACTTCTTTGCTTTGTGGTTGTATTGTTTTATTTGTGCCCATCTTGCTTTGGTTGAACGTTTGTCCCTCCTTTTTGGTTTGTGTTTCACATATTTATTTATTTACATACAAAAAAAAAGTTTCGTTAAGACAAAAAAAACGTTTACGTTCACCCACAAGTTCGTGCTGTCATTTCTCCAGGACAAGTGGGGGGAGGGGCGGTGGGGTGCTCCATGGTGTGGGCGTTGGGGCAGGAGTGTGGGGGAGGAAGGGGCAGGCAGTAGGGGGCCTGGGCAGAGTTCACCCCGTGGCCTGTTGGTCGAAGTGGGCCCGCAGGGCCTCCTGGACCCGGGTCCCCTCTGGGTCCACCTGCCGACTGGGGGCAGCAGGTGGCTGCACGTGTGCCCTGCCGGCCTCCGCGGCCCAGCCCTGCAGAAAGGTCCCCCCCTTGCTCTCCACGAGGTTGTGCAGGGCGCAGCAGGCACCCACAATCTGGGGGATGTTGTTGGGGCCGGCATCCAGGCGGGTCAGGAGACATCTCCAGCGTCCCTTGAGGCGGCCAAATGAGCGCTCCACCACCTGGCGCGCACGGTTCAGGCGCTTGTTGAAGCGCTCCTGGCTAGAGGAGAGATGGCCTGTGTAGGGGTGCATGAGCCACGGCCAGAGGGGGTATGCCGCATCTGCGATGACACAGAAGGACATGGTGGTGTCCCCCAGAGGGATCTCCCGCTGGGGGATGTAGGTCCCCGCCTCCAGCCGGCGGCACAGGCCCGAGTTCCGAAAAACCCGGGCGTCGTGGGTGCTGCCAGGCCAGCCCACGTAAATGTCCTGGAAACGTCCCCGGCTGTCCACCAAGGCCTGCAGGACGACTGAATGGTAGCCCTTCCGGTTGAGGTATCGTCCTCCACTGTGGTGCGGGGCGTGGATGGGGATGTGAGTCCCATCCAGAGCCCCGAAGCAGTTGGGGAAGCCCAGGGTGGCAAAGGCGGTGACAGTGGCATGTGGGTCCCCCAGCCTCACGAGCCTGTGCAGGAGCATGGCGTTGATGGCACGCACAACCTGCAGAGAAAGCACATGGGACAGCCCCAATGAGGGGTGAGCAGGGTGTGCGTGGCCCTGCTCTGCCCTGGCCCCCCTGCCCTGCCCTGCCCTGCCCTGCTCTGCCCTGGCCCCCCTGCCCTGCTCTGGCCCCCCTGCCCTGCTCTGGCCCCCGTGCCCTGCCCTGGCCTCCCCCTGTGGGTTCTCTTACCTCCATGAAGACAGCCCCGACGGTGGCCTTTCCGACACCAAACTGCTGCCCCACGGATCGGTAGCTGTCCGGAGTGGCCAGCTTCCAGACAGCGATGCCGACCCATTTCTCCACAGGGAGGGCACGCCGCATGGCAGTGTCCCGGTGCCTGAGTGCGGGGGTGAGCCACTGGCAGAGCTCCAGGAATGTCTGGCAGGTCATCCTGAAGTTCCGGAGCCAGTGGTCGTCGTCCCACTCCCCAAGCACCAGCCGCTCCCACCAGTCGGTGCTGGTGGGGTAGCTCCACAGCCACCGGCGTGTGAGGCGGGGGGTGGAGCGGGGTGCTGCAGGGGTAGGGGTTGAGCCCTGCTGCCCTGGGGGCATCTCCTCCCCTGGCGCAAGAAGGTAGTCAGCTGCCTCCCACATGGCATGAGCCAGGGCAAGCCCTGCTCCTGCCGGGAGGGCTGGGTGGACCTCTAGCTGCTGCTGCTGCTGCTGCTGGGGGTCCATGACTGCGGCGCCCGGGGTCTGTGTGCCTATGGCTCCTCAGACCACGTGCTGTGCAGGCTGAGTGTATGTGGGAGGGGCCCTTTAAGGGAGCGGCTAGCTTTTGCCTCGGAAGCGCTAGTCCGCCCGTTGACCCTGTCTGCAGCTGTGCCTGGCATCCCTATTTCGATGTGTGCTACTTTGACGTGTAGACGTTCCCTCGCTGCGCCTATTTCGATGTTGGGCTGAGCAACGTCGAAGTTGAACATCGACGTTGCCAGCCCTGGAGGACGTGTAGACGTTATTCATCGAAATAGCCTATTTCGATGTCGCAACATCTAAATAAGCTACTTCGATGTAGGCTTCACGTGTAGACGTAGCCTAAGAGTGGTTTGTAAAGTTTTTGGCATCATTTCACAACTTTAATTACTTATATCTAGAGGTTGGAGTGAAATTTGAGATGCATAAAAAGCACAAACCTTTTTAGTATCTTCTGTGCACTGAAAACAATTTGTTGGAGTATGTTGAGTTACAAAAATGTGAAGTTCAGTCAAAATCAACCACAGGTTTGGGAGGGTGTGTGCACTGAATAACTGTATAGGTGTTTATTTTTTCACAAAATGTAAAACCTGAAAATTCTCTGTAAAAATGCAAATGTCATGTTCTCCATGGCAAACAGATTTCTAGGATTCTGGTCATCATAGTTTGCATAGTGAATGCTCTCAAGTAACTGCTTGTGGCAAACCAGTAGCGGGAGGGAGGAAATGTGTGTGTGTGTGTGTGTGTGTGTGTGTGTGTAAGAGAGAGAGAGAGAGAGAGAGAGTGAGTGAGAAACAGAGAAACAATCAATCTTTGGGGTGGGGACACTATACAGATGGTGGAGGCTGCTGGCTGTCTAGCTGTTTCTGCTGTTTTGGTACTATGAATGTATTTCATTGTGATTGTATCTTTACAAGTGATGGATTCTTATTGTTTTCTTTTCTCTTGTGGTCCCAGTTCAGTTGTTGTTGTTGTTGTTGTTGTTGTTGTTGTTTAGGTGTCGTTTTACATTCAAGACATAAATACAAAGATAAAAAATTATTACAAAAAGCATTCATTTAAAAATGCTTAAGACATTGATCTCTGCTGGTCTCTTGTGAGTTGCAGTATAGGCAGATGGCAAGCTGTGACTAAATGAATGATTTAAATCTATATAACTGCACTAAAGCAACCCAGTAAATTAAGAAGTTTTGGCTTTACTCTGTTTTTTCTGGTTTTAGCTTAAGCAAATATAAAGGTAACAGGTGAATGTCTTGTTCTTACACTGAGAGACAGTCTACTGCACAGCAGCTTAGGTCCAGAAGGTTAAAAATGCTCTGGATCAGTAGGCATGTTATTATCTCTGATCAGAACTGCCCATGTCACAAGACACAGTGTTTTCAGGACTCCAATGATGTTGAAATCCATTTACTAATGGATGGGGTGTAGAATAAGTGGATAAGAGGTGTGGATATTTTGAGATGTGCTTGATGATGTAGTCAGGACTGGAAACCAGAGGATAAGTTGCCTGAGTTCTCATGCTTATCCGAAGCCCGAATGTGAGTTTTAATAAAAGTTTGATTAAATTTTATGTGGACTCTTTTTGATGTAAGCTGACTATGATATTCATAAGTAACCGCAGATAACATCCCACAATGCACATCCGTCTGTGGTGGTGGGGGGTGAGATTCAGACATAAAGCAAAAAGGTGGATGGTTTTGTTTTTTTGATAATACAAAATTCCAACTTAGCATGGAATGAGAACACATTTAGGCAAGGAGTTAGGTACTTAGGTAAAAAAATATCAAAGTTTAAAATCTTGTGTCATACAGAGAGGGTTGAAAATTGGAATTTCTTTCCTGAGGAAAATTATGATATAGGAACATTTAGTTTTTTTTTTTTTATCCCGAGTAGAGAAAAAATATAGATATGCCAGATTCTTTTAATGAATCAAGAAGTTCCAAAGATTTTAGTTCACAGATGTTTAAATGATTTGGGTTAGCTCAGTCCTGAACTGTTTGACAAACCACTGTGCCCTGTGGGAGCTGTGAATCAGATGACCATTATGTCTGTATTCTTTTTGGTTGGTTGGGATCTGCAGCTGAATGATGACTGCTATGGCAGCTCAGGTACAGAGAAACCTGCACTTCATGGGGATATATTCCTGCCCATAAGCTCAGGCCAGAGTTTTAAACATGATCATGAGGCACCAGAATTGCAGCATCAAGAGGCACTATAGGTCAGGGGCCCCATGTCAGAGACATGCTGACCAGAGACCTTTAGATTTGATTCAACAAACTTAGGATGTTGTGACCTGGAACAAAATATATTGTTTTGATTTTTCCCCTGCAGAACATCAAGCTTTTGGCAAAATCTAGCATTTCTTATGGAAAAGAATGATAGGCAGCGTCTACATGTGCCGGCTACTTCGAAATAGCGCCCGTCATGGGCGCTATTTCAAAGTTGACATCGACGTGAGGCTGCGAGACGTCGAAGTCGCTATCCCCATCAGTCGAAGTAGGGAACGTGTAACCGTTGCGCGTCCCACAACATCGAAATAGCAGGGTCCGCCATGGCGGCCATCAGCTGAGGGGTTGAGAGACGCTCTTTCCAGCCCCTGAGCTTGATGGTCGCCGTGTGCAGCAGCCCCTTAAAGCTTCCCGCCCCCTGCCTTCCTGTGCAGGTAGCTGAGAGAGCGTGCAGGCAGCAACACAGCCACGCAGCCAGCCTGCACACTCCTCTGCATCCACATCAACCCCCTAGTGCTGCGATGGCCGCCCCCCAACCCCCTAAGAGCCCCCAGGGTACCCCCCCCCCAAGGGGAGCCAGGGCTCCCAGACCGGCAGCCAGGCTGGGAAGCGGCAGTGGGGCCTCTCCTGGATGGAGGCCAAGCTTTGGGACCTGCTGGGGCTCTGGAGCGAGGAGGAGGTGCTCCAGGTAATGGCAAGCAAGAGGCGGAACGCAGATGCGTTTGCTCGGCTGGCTGAGGGCCTGGCTGCCCGGGGTCACCCTGCCCACACTCCTGACCACGTCAGGAGCAAGGTCAAGGAGCTGCGGCAGGGTTACGCCTGGGCCCGGGATGCGGCTGGCCAATCTGGGGCCACCCCTGTCACTTGCCCCTTTTACAGGGAGCTCAGGGCCATCCTGGGCCCCCGTCACACCTCCTCCCCTCCAGCCACTCTTGATACCTCGGCCGACGAGCCCCAGCAGGCCCTGCAGCCGGAGTCCGTCCCAGAGGTAAGCCCCGCACCCCAGGGTCCCCCCCTGGAGCCCACCCCTGGGACACTGGAGGAGGAGGAGGAGGGGGAGTCCTTCTCTAATGACAGGAGGGCTCTGGATCGTGCTGCCATCACAGAGCTCCAGCAGGGCGTCCGCCCACCGGGTGTCCCCAGACCGTGGGAGTGGACCATCAGGTATGCACCCCCCCGGTGCACACCCCCAGGGTTGAGGGGCAGGGGTAACAGATATGACCAGGGCCCTCCCCATGCCCAGATGACCATGGCCCCAAGGACAGCAGTGGCATGTCCCTCAGAAGAGTGCATCAGCCCCTGCCCCCCGAGCACGACAGTGCCATGCCCCATTCCTGGGGATGGGGGGAGCGGAACCTAGGGTCCCCCGGGGGGAGGGGGCGGGACACCCATCATCATCAGCATCTCCCAGGGACAGGGATGGGGAACCAGCAGCAGAGGGGTGGGGGGACAAGGGCCACGGCTCGGGGCCCACACTAACGGCTGTCTCCACTCTTCTTCTCCCCCGTGTTCCGCAGCTGCACCATCAGAGGGACCGGAGAGCGCCAGCGAGGTGTCAGTGGTCCCGGAGAGCCCACCAGGGCCATCACTCCAGGCCAGCTCCTTGGTGGAGCACTGACCGGCCCCAGGGCGGGGACGACAGCGGAGCCAGCACCGCCCCCGGATGGCGACGGACCCCCAGCTGCTGGCCATCCTTCATCGGCAGCTGGAGGTCTCCGAGCAGCGTATACAGGTGGAGGAGCGGCACCTCCAGCTCCAAGAGCGGGCGCTGGCCTGGCGCCAGGAGGCATGGGGGGCCTTTATGAGCACTTTTGAGTGCATAGCGGACTACCTGGCTCCCCCATGCCGCGCCATCTGCTGCTGTGCCTGCCCTGCCCTCTCCACCTGCCGGTCCACCCGCCATCGCACCACTGTCCGCCACCGAGGGCCCATCCGCCGAGGGGGACCTGGGGCCAGCTGACACCTTCCGGCCTTATCTCCCGGTCCGCCCGTCCCCCAGCCAGCCCCGGCGTGGGCTGTGGCTGAGGCGGGGCTCACGGCCGCCCACCCCCAGCCCTGGACATTAGGGGGTGTGGGGCCCAGGACGTGGCCCCCCCGCTTTGTATATATCCCCCTCACCTATGTTTTGTAAATAGTTTGTATTATACCCCTGTTCTGTTCTGTTCTGTTATGATGATACGTGCCCCCCCATGTAAATAGTTCTCCCCTTCGTTGTCTTCCCCTTTGTTTTCCTTTCATCTTATAATACGTATATATATAATATTTATTTTGGCTGTACATAGTTGTAATATAAGAAGAAGAGTTCAAGATATATATTCTGGTTTGACAAAAAAACATGTCTGTTTTTATTTACAAGAAAAGTGTGTTGGGGGGTGTGCTCTTGGGTGCTCTGTGGTGTGGGCATAGGGGCAGGGAGTGTTGTGGAGGATGGGGGGTGCAGTGGGGGGCCTGCCAGCATTCACCCTCCAGCCTCGTTGAACTGGGCCCGCAGGGTCTCCTGGACCTGGGTCCCTTCGGGATCCACCTGGCAACTGGGGGCAGCGAGTGGCTGCACATTGGCCCTGCCGGCCTCCACAGCCCAGCCCTGAAAGAAGGCCTCCCCCTTGCTCTCGACGAGGTTGTGGAGGGTGCTGCAAGCGCCCACAATCTGGGGGATGTTGGTGGGGCCTGCATCAAGGCGGGTGAGGAGACACCTCCAGTGCCCCTTAAGGTGGCCAAATGTGCGCTCCACCACCTGGCGCGTATGGTTCAGGCGCATGTTGAAGTGCTCCTGGCTGGCTGACAGGTGGCCCGTGTAAGGGTGCATGAGCCAGGGCCGGAGGGGGTATGCCGCATCTGCGATGATGCACAGGGGCATGGTGGTGTCCCCCACAGGGATCTCCCGCTGGGGGATGTAGGTCTCCGCCTCCAGCTGGCGGCACAGGCCGGAGTTCCGGAATACCCGGGCATCATGGGTGCTGCCAGGCCAGCCCACATAAATGTCCTGGAAACAGCCCCGGCTGTCCACCAAGGCCTGGAGGACCACTGAGTGGTAGCCCTTCCGGTTTAGCTAGCATCCTCCACTGTGCTCCAGGGCGCAGATGGGGATGTGGGTCCCATCCAGAGCCCCGAAGCAATTGGGGAAGTCCAGGGTGGCAAAGCCCGCGATGGCAGCATCTGGGTCCCCAAGCGTCACGAGCCTGTGGAGGAGCAGGGCATTGATGGCGCGGACGACCTGCAGGGGAAGCACATGGGAGAGCATCAGTGAGGGGTGTGCAGGGTGTGTGTGGCCCTCCCCTACCAGAGCTTCCCTCCCCTCCCCTGCCAGGGCTGCCTCCTCCTCCCCGCATGGGTCCTCTTACCTCCATGAGGACAGCCCCGATGGTGGCCTTGCCGACGCCAAACTGCTGGCCCACGGATCGGTAGCTGTCTGACGTGGCCAGCTTCCAGACAGCGATGCCGACCCATTTCTCCACACTGAGGGCACGCCGCATGAAGGTGTCCTGGTGCCTCAGTGCAGGGGTGAGCCACTGGCTTAGCTCCAGAAATGTCTGCCAGCTCATGTGAAAGTTCCTGAGCCAGCGGTTGTCGTCCCACTCTCCGAGCACCAGCCACTCCCACCAGTCAGTGCTCGTGGGGTAGCTCCACAGCCGGCAGCGTGTGAGGCGGGGGGGTGGGGTGCTGCAGTGTTGGGGGTTGCTTCCTCCTCCCCTGTGGGCAGCTCCTTCTGTGTGGCTAGGATGTGATCAGCTGCCTCCTGCATGGCATTGAGCAGGGCGAGCACTGCTCCTACATGGGCGGCTGTGTGGACGTCTGGCTGCTGCTGCTGCTGCTGCTGCTGCTGGGGGTTCCATGACTGCGTCACTCAAGGTATGCGTGCCTATGGCTCTGCAGACCGCGTGCTGTGCAGGCTGAGTGTGTCTAGGAGGGGCCCTTTAAGGGAGCGGCTAGCTGTTGCCCCGGAAGCGCTAGTCTGCCCTGTGACCCTGTCTGCAGCTGTTCCTGGCACCCTTATTTCGATGTGTGCTACTTTGGCGTGTAGACGTTCCCTCGCAGCGCCTATTTCGATGTGGTGCTGCCCAACGTCGACGTTGAACGTTGACAGCACCAGCCCTGGAGGACGTGTAGACGTTATTCATCGAAATAGCCTATTTCTATGTAGCATGCTATTTTGATGTAGCATACACGTGTAGACGTAGCCATAGTGTAGTAACTGCATTTTCCTTTGGGGGTGGGAGTAGGGGAAAGGCAGTTTCCCAAACAGCTCTATATACAGCAGGAATGCCATGCATTTATCTGCATGTGCAATCGTTCAAATCCTTTAATGCACTAGCAATTGTCCCACAAGAGTGTGGATGCATTTCAGATACCTAGGTACAACACGTAATGGCATATTAGCAGTATATATGATTATAGTTTGTGTGTATGGCTAGTTTATTGAAGCATTCAGCCCCTTTTGGGGAGCAGACCTTTTAAAAAACACTTGGTTTCCATTTAGGTGCCTCCATAAGCATAGGTGACTAGTGGTAGCAGTCAGGAGGTGCAAATTTTAATTACTAAATGGAGTGCCCCTATGTTCCTCCTTGTTCCTTTGGGTGGCCCTCCCTGCATCCTCTCCTCCTGCAGGCACCAATTGCCTGTAGCCACAAGGGCCAAGTTTTCAAATTTTTTCTGCAGACAGCAGTTCCTATCATGATACTTCGGATTATATTTTCAAGAGAGTTTAGTTCCCAGGGTGTGCCCAGTCTGACGTGGCCTTTTATGAATTTGGTGTTTCTTACATTAGCCAAAAACTTTGTCGGTTATTTTAGTGCCTAATGTGAGACTGGAGTTGGTTTTTGGAAAATTCGCCTCTAATTGTGTGTATGCTCTGAGCTCCTTTGAACATTCCAGCCCTATTGCCCCCAAAGTATGCTAAAAGCTTTGCAGTACTTATAAAAAAAAGATAACTTCCTTCCCACCCTCAAAGAGCTTATGGTCTAATTTTAAAATATGATGCAATGAGAAACTAGCATTTAAAAGGGAGGAAAGGAAGTGGAAAGGCTATGGTTACAATTGGAACCACTCATCTTTTGGCTTTTTCGGGTTCATTTGCAGCTAATGGATGTTTGTAATTTTTTTTTTTTAAACATTGAACCATTTCTCCTAGACCTTGCAGAAAAGAGACTTAAGGTGGAATTTGCATGTAGAGAGAGTGTAGTCTTGGTGAACTGGAAAACATTTTCTGTATAGGAAACAGCATGGAGTTTGTGTGTCAAAGGGAAACCAAAGATGTATTTGCTCTGTGAAGCATAACTTCTTAGAGTATTTAAAAATCTTCACTGTAGCACAGCAGATTTGTTTTGTAATTAGTTGCATTTTACTTTTGGGAGGAGGAGGGTGGCCCCCATTGCATTTCTGAATTATGGCAGGTGCAGCTTTTTACCAAAGTCACATGCTGCATTTATTGCAGGGAGAGCACATCATGCACACTGTGTTACGGAGGGTATATTAAGAGCTACAGCTGCAGATGGGCTTTTACTAGAACTTTGGAAGCAGCCAATGAGGTGGGAATGAATTGGCATTCCTCTTGTGTCACTCATGCTAATGGCATCATGTGTCCAGTTAGGGAATATGCTCCTATTGGTGTTACTGGGGGGGGGGGTGGGCAGGCATAGCCTGCCCACGGCTAAAAGGCCCCTCTCACAATGAGGGGGGACCCACTAAAAACACCCAGTCACCAAGTGAATACAGGGGACAACAAAGGAAAAAAACAGGGACGGGAGTGAGGGTCAAAGGTTTAGAACGAGGGAGCCGGAAGGGGATACCGAGCAGAGCGCCCCGGCCAGCGCCCACCGCTCCTCGAAGGTGTCCAGGGAGTCGGTGGACGCCGCCCAGAGGAACTCTGCCCGGATTCGTGAGCGAAGGGAGAAACGGAAGTAGGCCCCACAGTCGCAGGTCGCCCCCTCTGCCAGCCTCCTCTCCCTGGTTTTATAGATGGTCATTTTGGCCATGGCCAGGAGGAGGCAGACGAGGAGGTCCCGCGACTTTGTGGGGCCGCGGATAGGGTGTGACAGGATAAGGAGGTGCGGGGAAAAGTGCAGCCAGAACCTCAAGAGGAGGTTCTGGAGGAGCCGGAAGAGGGGCTGCAGCCTGGCGCACTCAACGTAGATGTGCGCCAGGTTCTCCCTCATGCCGCAGAAGGTGCAGGTGTCTGGGATGGGCTCCTTCCCACCCTCAAAGAGCTTATGGTCTAATTTTAAAATATGATGCAATGAGAAACTAGCATTTAAAAGGGAGGAAAGGAAGTGGAAAGGCTATGGTTACAATTGGAACCACTCATCTTTTGGCTTTTTCGGGTTCATTTGCAGCTAATGGATGTTTGTAATTTTTTTTTTTTAAACATTGAACCATTTCTCCTAGACCTTGCAGAAAAGAGACTTAAGGTGGAATTTGCATGTAGAGAGAGTGTAGTCTTGGTGAACTGGAAAACATTTTCTGTATAGGAAACAGCATGGAGTTTGTGTGTCAAAGGGAAACCAAAGATGTATTTGCTCTGTGAAGCATAACTTCTTAGAGTATTTAAAAATCTTCACTGTAGCACAGCAGATTTGTTTTGTAATTAGTTGCATTTTACTTTTGGGAGGAGGAGGGTGGCCCCCATTGCATTTCTGAATTTTGGCAGGTGCAGCTTTTTACCAAAGTCACATGCTGCATTTATTGCAGGGAGAGCACATCATGCACACTGTGTTACGGAGGGTATATTAAGAGCTACAGCTGCAGATGGGCTTTTACTAGAACTTTGGAAGCAGCCAATGAGGTGGGAATGAATTGGCATTCCTCTTGTGTCACTCATGCTAATGGCATCATGTGTCCAGTTAGGGAATATGCTGAATTTGGTTAATTACCTGAACACTCATGTAAAGGGGGCATAAGAAACCAGATTCTTAAATGTGAATGGCTTTGTGGAGCTGCAAATGTCCTTGGCTCTCCACATTATATATGTGTGTAAACTATGTAATGGAAACCCTCTATTTATTCATTTCAGAGCTGCTAATATCCTTTGATGAAGAACCCTGACTCAGCTGGCAATATCCTACTATAGTGGGGTGAATGCCCCAGTCCTGCAAGGATGAGCTTACTGCAGGCTGGAGGGAGTCTGCACATCACCCCCCGCCAATTAGGGATGGGCTTATAAACAGCTGATCAGAGGGCAGCTTGCTAGAGAAGCTCTGCATATAAGGAGCTGCTCTAACAGAGCTGGGTCAGTTGGGTCTTGGCCAGGGAAGGTGCAGGCTAGCTCCCAAAGGGACCCAGAATCTTAGGTAGAGGAGTGCTGGACAGGCTAAGAGCTTGGGGAAGTCCCCAGCCTGACTCCTGCCAGACTGCTGGCCACAAGGTAGAGGGCTAAAATTCCATGAGCAAGTGGCAGGAGGTGCTTTAGCAAGCTGTGCTGGTCCATACATTTGTTCTGTTTTGGATATGGAACTGCAATAACAAGCCACTCATGAGTTTACTTAAGCAGTGCTAATTTCCTAGTAGTTCTAGGAGCTACAGACTTTCTCATGGAGAAATTTTGGCTCAGCTAAAATGGTGGAAGAGGCAGGGAAGTATTTAATTTTTTATGACTACAATTATATAGACAATTTAAAACATCATAGTCTAGATTTAATACCCAGATTCCTAGAATTAATTAACTGATTGTATAATTTTGAAGAAAATAGCTTATCTGAGAAATTTGGCCTTTTTCTTTTCTCTTTGTTTAGTTTTCTACTTTCTGTGAACAGATCATGATGGTTCCCTTAACTTTCTTAGGCTGCGTCTACACGTGCACGCTACTTCGAAGTAGCGGCAGTAACTTCGAAATAGCGCCCGTCACGTCTACACGCGTCGGGCGCTATTTCGAAGTTGAAATCGACGTTAGGCGGCGAGACGTCGAAGTCGCTAACCCCATGAGCGGATGGGAATAGCGCCCTACTTCGACGTTCAACGTCGAAGTAGGGACAGTGTAGACGATCCGCGTCCCGCAATGTCGAAATTGACGGGTCCTCCATGGCGCCCATCAGCTGGGGGGTTGAGAGACGCTCTCTCCAGCCCCGCAGCTCACTGGTGGCCGCGTGGAGCGGCCCCTTAAAGGGCCCCTCCCCCGCCCTGACTGCAGGAGGCTGAGGGAACGTGCAGGCTCCTGTCTGCACACGCGGTGCAGAGCCTGCCCAGCCCTCAGCCCCTGCAGCAGCCATGGCTGCCCAGCAGCCCCCCCAGCGCCCCCAGGGGACCCCCCCCAAGGGCAGCCAGGGCAGCCAGCAGAGCCAGAGGACCACGCAGTCTGGGAAGCGGCAGCGGGGCCCCTCCTGGACGGAGGCCGAGCTGCGGGACCTGCTGGGGCTCTGGAGCGAGGAGGAGGTGCTCCAGGTAGTGGGGAGCAAGAGACGGAACGCGGATGCGTTCGCTCGGCTGGCCGAGGGCCTGGCCACCCGGGGTCACCCTGCCCGCACTCCTGACCATGTCCGCAGCAAGGTGAAGGAGCTGCGGCAGGGTTACTCCCGGGCCCGGGATGCGGCCAGCCGATCTGGGGCCGCCCCAGTCACTTGCCCCTTTTACAGGGAGCTCAGGGACATCCTGGGCCCCCGGCGCACCTCCTCCCCTCCGGCCACCCTTGACACTTCGGCTGACGAGCCCCAGCAGGCCCTGCAGCCGGGCTCCAGCCCGGAGGTAAGCCCCGCACCCCGGGGGTCCCCCCCGGAGGCCATCCCCGGGACATCACGGCAGGCGGAGGAGGAGGAGGAGGAGGGGGGCTCCTCCTCCACTGATTCCAGCCTGCAGATCCTCCTCCTGCCATCCCGGAGCAGCAGCAGGGCCTCCGACCCCCGGGGATCTCCGGACCATGGGAACGGACCCACAGGTAGGTACCCCTCTCTGGTGGATACCCCGGGGCTGGAGGGGCGGGGGGAACAGAGATGTGTCCAGGGCCCCCCACACGCTCACATGGCCATGGCCCCAAGGACACCAGGGACAGGGCCCTCACAGCACTGCAGCCAGCAGCCCCTGCCCCCCGCCACCCTGCATGACAGTGCCTTGCCCCATCCCCAGGCCAGGGGGGAGCGGAACCTCGAGGGGCCCCCGGGCGGAGGGGGTGGGACACCCCGCAGCACCAGCAGGCGATGGAGTGGGGGGAGTGCCAAAGGGAGACCCAGGCTACAGATGAGCCACCCAAGCCGAGGAGCTCCCAGGGCCAAAGGAGGATCCTGGCGCTACAGCTGGCAGGTGACACCTGTGCCCTGAACAAACAGGAGGGAGGAGCCGAGCTGGCTTGGAATTGGGGGGCGAGGGCGGGGGCCACAGGTAGAGGCTAGGGGAAGGGAGAGCTGGTAGGCAGCCAGCCAGAGGAGGGGGAAAGCTGCATCGCAGAGGGGCCCCCCCTTGGGGTCTTCTCCCCACGACAAGTTGGAAGGACTGTCTCTTCCGACAGCTGGTGCTGTCACTCCTGCCAGAAACTGGCCAGCTGTGGCCTAAGAAACCTCTCCTGCTCTCAGACCCTGCGGGCTGAAGTGAGAGTCGCTCCCACCAGGGGACGGGCTGCAGGGCAGGGGGACCCCTGAACCCCATCCATCACAGCAGCATCTCCCGGGGACGGGGATGGGGAACCTGCAGCACAGGGCGGCGGGGGACAAAGGCCATGGCTCGGGGACGACACTAACGCCTGTCTCCATTCTTTTCCCCCTCCTCTCCTGTGTCCTGCACCTGCACCGGCACCATCCGAAGGACCGGAAGAGAGCGCTGGCGAGGCGTCGGTCGTCCCGGAGAGTCCTCCGGGACCCTCGCTCCAGGGAAGCCCCCCGGCCGAGGAACCACCGGCCCCGCGGAGGGCAAGACGGCGGACCCCGCGCCTACTGCCGGCGGTGGCCACAGACCCCCAGCTGCTGGCCATCCATCGCCGGCAGCTGGAGGTGTCGGAGCGGCAGCTGGAGGTGTCGGAGCGGCAGCTGGAGGTGTCGCAGCAGTACATCCGGCTGCAGGAGCAGGCGCTGGCCTGGCGCCGCGAGTCATGGGGGGCCCTGGTGGACACTGTCAACCGCCTGGTTGATTTCCTGGCCCCCCATGCCGCGCCAGCCGCGCCACCACCCGCCATGGCCGCTCCTGCAGCCCCACCACCAGCTGCTGCAGCCGCCGCCGGCCCGTCCGCCGTCGCCCCACCACCTCCCCGCGAGGGCCACCGCACCGAGGGACCCCTGGAGCCACCCGAGACTCGCCGGCGCCGATATCTTCTGGTGGAGCCCGCTCCCACCCAGCCGCGGACCAGACTGCAGGCCCGCCGGAGCTCCCGGCCGGGAACGCCCACTGGGGGCCTGTAGGGGGTGAGGGGCCCGGGACGTGGCCCCCCCCCCGATGGACAGACTTTGGGGACTGGGTGGGTGGGTGCTGCCCCTGCTTGCCCCGTCCCCCCTGTAAATAGTTCTCCCCGTTCTCCTCCCTGCTTTTTGGTTTCCTTTTGTGGATGGCGCACCCTGCTTGGAGTTTATTGTTGTACATAGTTTTATTTGTGCCCATCTTGCTTTTGTTACATGTTTGTCCCTCCTTTTTGCTTTCCCTTTCACATGTGTATATTTTTCTATTTCAAAAAAAAAAAAGGTTCAGCCAAAGAAAACATTTACGTTCACCCACAAGTTCGATCTGTCGTTTCTCCTGGACAAGGGGGGGGGGCGGTGGGGTGCCCCATGGTGGTGTGGGCGTTGAGGCAGGAGTGTGGGGGAGGAAGGGGCGGGCAGTCGGGGGCCTGGGCAGAGTTCACCCCGCGGCCTGGTTGTCGAAGTGGGCCCGCAGGGCCTCCCAGACCCGGGTCCCCTCTGGGTCCACCTGCCGACTGGGGGCAGCAGGTGGCTGGAGGTGTGCCCTGCCGGCCTCGGCGGCCCAGCCCTGAAGGAAGGTCTCCCCCTTGCTCTCGACAAGGTTGTGCAGGGCGCAGCAGGCACCCACAATCTGGGGGATGTTGTTGGGGCTGGCATCCAGGCGGGTGAGGAGACATCTCCATCGTCCCTTGAGGCGGCCGAAGGAGCGCTCCACCACCTGGCGCGCACGGTTCAGGCGCGCGTTGAAGCGCTCCTGGCTGGCGGAGAGGTGGCCCGTGTAGGGGCGCATAAGCCACGGCCGGAGGGGGTAGGCCGCATCCGCAATCATGCAGAAGGGCATGGTGGTGTCCCCCAGAGGGATCTCCCGCTGGGGGATGTAGGTCCCCGCCTCCAGCCGGCGGCACAGGCCCGAGTTGCGGAAAACCCGGGCATCGTGGGTGCTGCCAGGCCAGCCCACGTAAATGTCCTGGAACCGTCCCCGGCTGTCCACCAAGGCCTGCAGGACGACTGAATGGTAGCCCTTCCGGTTCACGTATCGGCCTCCGCTGTGGTCCGGGGCGCGGATGGGGATGTGGGTCCCATCCAGAGCCCCGAAGCAGTTGGGGAAGCCCAGGGTGGCAAAGGCGGCAATGGTGGCATCTGGGTCCCCCAGCCTCAGGAGCCTGTGCAGGAGCATGGAGTTGATGGCACGCACGACCTGCAGGGAAAGCACATGGGACAGCACCCATGAGGGGTGAGCAGGGTGTGCATGGCCCTGCCCTGGCCCCCCTGGCCCCCCTGGCCTGCCCTGCTCTGCCCTGGCCCCCCTGCTCTGCCCTGCCCTGCCCTGGCCCCCCTGGCCTGCCCTGCTCTGCCCTGGCCCCCCTGCTCTGCCCTGCCCTGCCCTGGCCCCCCTGCTCTGCCCTGCCCTGCCCTGGCCCCCCTGGCCTGCCCTGCTCTGCCCTGGCCCCCCTGCTCTGCCCTGCCCTGCCCTGGCCCCCCTGGCCTGCCCTGCTCTGCCCTGGCCCCCCTGCTCTGCCCTGCCCTGCCCTGGCCCCCCTGGCCCCCCTGCTCTGCCCTGGCCCCCCTGCTCTGCCCTGGCCCCCCTGCTCTGCCCTGGCCTCCCCCTGTGGGTTCTCTTACCTCCATGAAGACGGCCCCGACAGTGGCCTTTCCGACGCCAAACTGCTGCCCCACGGATCGGTAGCTGTCCGGAGTGGCCAGCTTCCAGACAGCGATGCCGACCCGTTTCTCCACGCTGAGGGCATGCCGCATGGCAGTGTCCCGGTGCCGGAGTGCGGGGCTGAGCCACTGGCACAGCTCCAGGAATGTCTGTCGGGTCATCCTGAAGTTGCGGACCCAGTGCTCGTCGTCCCACTCCCCAAGCACCAGGAGCTCCCACCAGTCGGTGCTGGTGGGGTGGCTCCACAGCCGCCGGCGTGTGAGGCGGGGGGTGGGGCGGGGTGCTGCAGGGGTAGGGGCTAAGCCCTGCTGCCCCGGGGGCATCTCCTCCCCTGGGGCAGGAAGGTGCTCAGCTGCCCCCAACATGACAAGAGCCAGGGCAAGCCCTGCTCCTGCCAGGAGGGCTGGCTGGACCTCTAGCTGCTGCTGCTGCGGCTGCTGCTGCTGCTGCTGCTGCTGGGGGTCCATAACTGCGGCGCTCGGGGTCTGTGTGCCTATCTGGCTCGTCAGACCGCGTGCTGTGCAGGCTGAGTGTATGTGGGAGGGGCCCTTTAAGGGAGCGGCTAGCTGTTGCCCCGGAAGCGCTAGTCCGCCCTGTGACCCTGTGTGCAGCTGTGCCTGGCATCCCTATTTCGATGTGTGGTACTTTGACGTGTAGACGTTCCCTCGCTGCGCCTATTTCGATGTCGGGCTGCGCAACGTCGAAGTTGAACATCGACGTTGCCGGCCCTGGAGGACGTGTAGACGTTATTCGTCGAAATAGCCTATTTCGATGTCGCAACATCGAAATAAGCTATTTCGAAGTAGCGTGCACGTGTAGACGTAGCCTTAGAGTAATACTTACAGGTCTACACTGAGATATAGTTCCATTATGTTTGCATCTGTACAGACACACAGTATGAGACGATATGCGCTCCAAAAAACTTGTGAGCTAAATAGACAAACTGATGGGGGGTGCCACGGCAAAACTGAACAGAAGTAACTTCTTGAGCAAGATGATACAGCAGGTGAGTGGCAGACCTGGGAATAGAAATCAGATCTCATAAGTCATAATCCACTCAATCAATGTCTTTCAACCTTTCCAGACTACAGTCCCCCTCTCAGGTGCCTGATTTATCTGGATACTACAGGTTTCACCTCGCTTGCAAAGAACTTACAATATCAGATGTAACAATACAGAAGTGTGACAGCACACTATCACAAAGAAATTGATTGCTTTCTTTTATCATATATTTATTTTACAATTGATTTTATAAATATTGTACTTGCATTTCGGGGTGTGTGTGTGTGTGTGTGTAAATTTAGAGTTTGTCTGTTTGATGTCCTAAAGAACTCCTCCTAAATGGTAAGAGCTAGGACCATCAAATTCAGCACACAGCTTTGTCTTATTATAACTTAAAGCAACATAGGGTTTGGTTGTGCCAGGAAAATGGGATGTGTCTGGAATGGGATTGGTTCTCATAAAACCAGAGAGAGAAGAGCTAGAATCCCCAAATCAAGTATAGTCCTCAAAATTGACATAACTGAGCAAATGTGGAGAGAAACCAAACCAAGGTGAGCCAAAAAGATAGGATGAACCTGGAATAGGATTACTTCTCAATACACCTTATAGAAAAGATTTAAAATGGATGCATTTGGGGTAGTGCTCTGTTTTGGCACAGCTAAATCAATGTATACAGTTTGAAAATCAGAAGGAAATGTTGCTGTGGGAAACCAATTTTTAATTAAAACCCTTAACTTCTTAATTAAACCCTTTTTAATTAACACGTGACACTGATAATAGTTTATAGGGATGAAGAAAAAGTGCACTTGATAGAATTACCATTTTAAAAAAAAAGGACAAATTAAATGGGAAAATTCTAACAATCCCTTATCCAAGAACTCCAAAATAAAAATTAACTTCATCAGGTAACACCGTATTTTTGAAAAGTACCACCATTTAAATAAAATGTGTACATTTTCCTTTTAAAAAATTAAGGACTCAAGCAATATCTGGTAAATCTGCTAGTAGAGTAACAGAAACAAAATTTACAGCGAAAGTTTAGTTTTTACTGAGTTTGCTTTGCTTTTAATGTAACCTGATGTAAAACTAAGCAGATATCTAAATGCGTTGATGGCTATCTCTACACTACAGAGATCTTTCCAAAGAAGCACTTCTGAAAGAACTTCTTTCAAAAGCCTGCATTCACCCCTCCCCTCACCCCACGCACAAGGGAATCAAAAGAGTGATCTGATCCTTCAAAAGAGGTCATCCACACAGCCCCCACTCTTTCAAAAGAACAGGCCAGGGATTGAAAATGAAGACTGTTCTTTTGTAAGAAGGGCCCTGTGGAGCTTCTACACACATTGGCTGGGTCAACATAAGCCCCTTCCTTTCAAAAGGGGCATATTAATGAGCGGGTTTGAAAGATGCTAATGAATGAATATGCAGTGTCTCATTAGCATAATGGCGGCCACAGCGATTCAAAAGTGTGGCTTTTAGAATCACGCACTGCCCGTGGAAACGGGACCTTCTGAAAGGACCCCCCCAGTTTCCTAACACCAGATAGGAAGAAGGAGCTTTTGAAAACTGGTGGGGTCCTTTCGGAAGGTCCCATCTCCACAGGCAGTGGGCGATTTGAAAAGCCGCACTTTCGAATCACTGCGGCTGCCATTATGCTAATGAAGCACTGCATATTCATTGCAGCACCTCATTAGCATATTTTGAACACCCTCAGTAACATGCCCCTTTTGAAAGGAAGGTGCTCGTGTAGACATAGTGATTGTCTTTTGAAAGAAACTGTCAAAGGGAGGCGCTCTTCCTGAAATGGGAAACGAAGAGTGATTTCAAAAGGAGCACCACAGTCTTTCAATTTGCTTTTGAAAGAATGCTTTATGTGGGTGGATCTTTTGAAAGAGCTCCCTTCTTTCAAAAGAACTTGCTAGTGTAAATGCAGCCAATGTGCCTCCTGGAATACCTCTGTATACCCCCAGAGATGTGTTTCTCCTGGGTTGAACACCACAGCACTAGAGCATACAGTTTCCTTCAAATGTATTTATTTGAATATGTTCTGTCAAATTTTTGGTTTTACCCTGTGGCTTGATCACAGATGGTTAATTGGAGTAACCACTATTTGTTAGTTAAACAGTGTCTTTGTTGTGTCTGGTTAAATAAATGGCATGGCACTGTTTTGATGAGCATTTGACACTTCTTGCACAAAAACTGTGTGTGTGAATTTAATGTCTGCTTCTACAATTACTTTGAGGCTATTTTCTGCAAATGTTCATGCATGTACACCTCTATTCCTTGAATCTTGTTGGATAATGAAGGCAAAATAGTAACAAGCACTGCCAAATTAGATTCATTTGAAACAATTGTGTGAATATTTGCTAAGATGTTTGTGCATTATTCACCCTGCTCTAGGAATGATTATATGGTGTGTAAATAAGAAATGGTGTCTTTCAATAGAAAAACAAGATAGTAAATAACTTGTTAGCAGCTTCAAAACTGAAGTAGAGATTTGCCCTATGTACAGCCAAAAATACCCAGCCAGCCTGTGAACTTCAGAATACAGCTGTTGTCATACCTTTCATTACTTCCTACATTGACCTTATTTCCTGAAGGCAAAACTGCACACCATGCGGGGCTAGTCCAAGCATGCCCATCTTACCCAAAGTATCCTATTTAAAAAAATAATAATAATTTAATGATTAAGTATTTGAGAACAGTTTTAGTGTTCTCCCATCTTTTGTAAATATCCACATACAATCTACTTAAATTCATTACAACTTACATACACACTGGGAGGGTCTGTGTGTGTATATATATAATAGGCGGAAACACTAAGCAAAAGGTAAGGGGAGAGCTACAGAATGGATAGCTGCTTTGTATATAATGTGAAATATGCCAGCATCAAAGGTTACAGAAAATTAACGAGTGGGGCAATAGTAGGTTTGGCATGAACTTCAACATATTTTCATGAATTCTATTTTGAATGGCCTGTTTGCCTGCATAAATAACATCAACTTCCAATTGGAGAAATACGGAGTTGGCGAGACAGGGGTTTAAAATGACCTGAGTCAGTATGGATGTATCCAGCACAGATGAGTGATGCCTGAAATTGACCTGAGCTGCACCAATAATAATAATAATAATAATCAAACCTCAAACTCAAAGTCTAAAAGGGTTTGGATCAAAATGTGATGGCAGCACAGCAGGGGATGACTAAGAGAAATGAGTCTGAGCATTAGGTGCAATCTGTAACTACAGTTTTTAAAAAGGAGACATCTTTTCTATACAAAGCAACTACATTAAAATTGGTTAATCCAGTTTTGTGTGAAATCCTAGACTAATAGAATCCTAGGGCTGCAAGAGATCTCAGGAGGTCATCTAGTCCAACCCCCTGCCTAAAGCAGCAATTAAAGGTCCAAGTTTAATTCTTTGGCTTTGTCTACGCTACAGTGATCTGTCAACAAAAGTTTGACAAAACTTCTGTCAACAGATTTTGGCCACTCCCATGACAGAATGGCCAACCCAAAGCGCAGAAGACAGGGCTTTCCAGTGACCCAGAAGCCCTATCTGTTGACAGAGTGTCCACACAGCTTTTTTGTTGGCAGATTCAGTCGAGAAAGGCATTCTGCTTCATGGGGGAGAGGCAGAAGGCTGTCAACAAAAGTGACGAGTTCTGTCAAAAATATTTGAACAGGAAGCATTTTTCATGTGGACACTCTCTAGTGTAGACACAGCTTGAGAGAAAAGAAGATACATAAGGTGGCTTTTCTTTTAATTTGCCTCATCTCCCCCATACCATGCATTATTAAAATCCAAAGTAAGATAAGAAACAAGTAGTTCTGATGACAATTAGTGGATTTCATTTTGTTCTAGGAAATTGTCACTTCATAAACATCTAATCTTTCTATAATGCCTTTAAATGACTAATTGTGTTGACTGCAAAAGCTGTGTGGTGTCAATTTTAGAACTGAAAAGATGGAAATGAAGCTTAATGTTCTAATTTAAAAAAATGAAATATGTCTACCTGCCATCACTTCAAATTTAAATAAAGTTTTAGCAGAGAGATAACTAGGATTTATGAAGTTCTCATTGCATGTGAACTGTTTTAACCTGAGTTACATTTGTGAGACCTCACTGACTTATAGGGTAGCATGGATATAACTAATAACAAAATTTTGTGTCTCTGCCATTTATTTTCTTCCCTAATTTTTAACTCTCTTAATAAGCCTTTAGAAACAAGGAGTTGGATAACTTAAGGGACTTATGGGCATACATTCATTCACCTCTAGGTCATTGGTTCAAATCTAAACGAGATCAGTACAGACTGAAATTCTTTACTTCCTGATGGCACTTTTGCTGGCCTAAGTGAGATGCACTGAAAGCTCAATGTGCGCTTTCTAGTGAAAAGGTATCCAAGCTATAAAAGTTACCGCCATCGATGATGGTCTGGTTTGCACCCTTAGTACAAAGATTATGAAGATGGACTTTTATTTTGGGATTTAGAAATGGCTCTTCTACAGAGAGATTGATGTATGTTGGCTGGATAATATGGAGAAACTTTCCTTGTGTTTTCTTCTAATAAATAGAAGCCTACAGATGGCAGGACAGTCAGATTAGCCCCTTTTGTTAGCACTCTGCTCACTAATATTTAAGAGGGAGATAGGGGGCTGATGTGTGTGATAAATAAAACTAGGAGATAAAAAAGGTAGATGGTAAAAAAGCCAAATACTGTTCAAGGCCAGAAGTGACCATCATGATCATCTACTCTGACTTGCTGCACATTGCAGACCACAGAACTGCACCCGACCATTTCTGCAATAGGAAAGAGATAATAGGAATATTTCTGCAATAGGAAAGAGAAACTGCGAAGCCACAATTCGTCTGCAAATTTGACACCATCAGCCAAGGACTGAACAGAGGCTGGGAATGGTTGGCCCATTACAAAAGCGGTTTCTGCTCTCTTGATGTTTGTGCCTCCACATTAGCTATTGATAATGGTTCACATCCTCCCTGACTGAACTGACCTGATTTCTCCTGTCATGATGTTCACAACTTCACATGAACTGCTGATAATGGGCCCATTCTCCGCGACTGAATAGACCTTGTCAACTCTGGCCCTCCCCTTTACTGAGACTCTCTCTTTTTCATAAGACTACACTTTAACCCTACTCTGGAACCCTGCCCCCCATTCATCTGGTGAAGTGGGTCTTGTGCTTCAAAATATCTGTTAGTCTATAAGGTGCCACAGGACTTCTTGTTGCAATAAGAATATAACCACTGGCTGAGTTACCAGAGTCCCCATATCTTATTTTAAAGACCTCCAGTTACAGCAAATCCATCATTTTCTCTGCTTCAAATTGGCAAGTGATCCATGCCCCACACTCTGTGGGAAGGAGAAAAACCCTGCCAATCCAACCAAATAAAAGATTAGGAGAGAGCGCAACCATGAAGTGCAAAGACATAAAACTAATGTTATATTTGGAAGGTGGTGGTGGAATTTCCATCCCTAGAGGTTTTTTAAGACCCGGCTTGACAAAATAAGACCCTTTGCGTTCTCCTGAAAAGAAGAAGCTGTCAGACACTAGTTTAAACCATGCTTGCTGTGTCCATTGCTGATTTGTTGTCCATTTAGGACAATCTCCAAATGTACTTTTAGTCTCTCAGTTGGGATGACTAATGATTGATTAATCCAACTCTGTATGGACAGAATGCACCAGGTTTTAAAAAATGGATCTTTACGGCTTCTCTGATAATGCCATTTAGAGTAGAGATGAATGGCCCGTGAGGACCGAACCAGTTTTATGTGTTGGCTGTTAGGTCAGAAAGAAGAGATGGAGAAGGAACAAGCAGTGTTCATTAAACTGGAAATCACAATTCAGCATGCTTTTCGCATGGTGTATTTTGAAAGGCAGGGAATAAAAATCTCCAATTATGGAGCACATAGCATTTCCCCTCACTTTGCACACATGTAGTCCACATAGCACCGGAATCGCCCACCGTTTTTCATCAGGGGCCACATAGCAATTTTGTGCATGTTCTGGGGGGCCAAACTCAAAATAAGCCCCAGACCACCCCCCCACATCCCCCCACTGCCTCCTACCACTCCCTCCTACCAGCCATTAAACCTATTAAATTGAGTTCCATTATTTCAGTGTGGCAGTGCAGGAAGCTGGAGGAGGAGTCAGCAACAGCAGCATCCTTGAAGAGCCACATGTGGCTCAGGAGCCTCAGGTTGCCAGCCAGTAGTGCCGTAGCCAGCTTTCAAAATGGCACCACTGCCAGCTCTGCCAGCCAGATGAAAAGGCTCTGGGGGCTGGATTCTGGCCTGTGGACTGCATGTTGGCCACCCCTGATATAGTGCTTACCAGCACTCTGATATCATATCTTTGTAATAAATTATTTTGTCTAATGTACATTTCCTCAGCTTGACAGAAATACGGATGTTAATCATGTACCAACCACCATAAACAAAGTCATTTTCAAAACGTTAAGTACAGATATTCATACCATGATCCCAAAAGTGCAAGGTTACAGTTGAGCTGATAGTACCAAAGACTTAGTCTTCACTATGTACACGAAGGGACAAGACATTTGAAAATCTAGCTACCAGCTATGAGTAATGTCTGGATAACTGTGAATAGCGCAAAAGCAGAATTTTGCTATTTTAACATCAGAAGACCTTATTAGAGCAACTGGTTAGTGAATAAATCAGTCAATTTATCTTTACAACTGAATGCTCTCGTTTATCCACACTGTGTTCTGTTTGCTTCATGTGCATCTGGAAAGGAGATGGAAATTTTTTTCAAAGGAAACAATCAATGGTAGAGCAGAAATCACTGAGCTTTTGCATTTAAAACAGTTTTTTTTTCCTGAAACTAGAGTATAATGTGATTCCAGGCTGCTCAGATTCTGATGTTAACGTGACTTTTAGGTTTTGATGGCAGTCAACATAAATGTTAATGACAATTTCATTAGAACTTGATATAACTCAAAAGTAGATTATGCTTTGTATTGGCTTCTTTGTGCTAACCATTGCTCCCTGCTGAATATATATAGCATCATCCAGAATTGTTGTGTATGACATCTACTTTATTACATGCACGGAAAAAACAAACATTTTTCAAATGATGAGCATTTACAAGGAGCAAGGATAGGGAGAACCCACGTTAGATATGATGACTATCAATTACTTTGTGGAATAATATAAGAGAAAAATTAATGAACAAAGCCAAGGGACAATTAGTTCAGCAGGTGAAGAGGAGACTAACATATATTTTTGCAGAACATTCTTTCTTTATGTTTTTTTCCCTCCCTTCCTACAATTTATTGCACTGAGTTACTTTTCCTTGTGTGGTTATGTTAATTATAGAAAAAATGGGTGATTAATTCTTTGTTTTGTATGACTTATTTGTGTTATTAAGCATTTGTTGATGTGCTAACCTCTATCCTTCATTTGCTGTAATAGCTTTACTGTAAATGATCCCTTACAGAAAACATATAAATACTACATTTCCCAGCATTATGATGTCATAGAACCTATAAATACTTGAAGAAGAGAAATACGTCCTTTTAAATTGAGAGTTTATAGTTCTCATGTGGATACCTTCCAGCCAGAGGATGAGCAGCTCATAACTCTTTTTTTGACAGGATAAATGGGAAATCCATGATTCCTATCAAGTACTGTAGAAGGATCCAGACACCCAATCCATATGCCATGCTTTGCCTTGTACATGCTTGAAGAGCTATAGTGGCTTAATTGTTTTGCCCTAGGGATTCTTCCAAACTATGTTGGCAGATACAAGTGATATTAACAAGACAAATATGTCTCAGTGTATTTACCAGGTGATTACTGCTATTTCAAGGTAGTAAATTCTTATATGTATTCATCTATGATGTTCTTGCAGCAACAGAAGGCAAGCTTGAATTTTGGGAAGGCGGCAGGCTCAGCTAGTGCTACGAGGGCAGTAAAGCAGCATAGTTCTACCATTAATTGTATTTCAACAGCAACATTTAAGATCACTAGCATTTTGCTCTGTGTATGCAAGTGATTTATAATGCTACGTACCCTATGTGATGGCATATGTAGCCTCCAAATGTCTAAGCTGTTTCTAGGCATTATGAGTGTTATTTTTTATCACTGCAATATGCTGTGTATATCAAGGACTCACTATTTGACTTGGGGTTTTTGTGTCTGTATTTCCAGTTTTCAGATGCCTATCTCATAACTTGTTTATCTCCGTGACATTTAATAAATATAAACATCATACCTTCTTTCTGTAATCTCATCTCACTGTGTTGCCTATAACAGAAAGATGGTCTGCTTAAAAATGCAGCCCTTACTATTTTGCTCATGATACAAAGAAGTTTGGCTGTTATAAACGTGTCGTTTATATGCCTCAGTTCTGCTGGTAGTTTGCTTTAATGGAGCTGACTAAAGACAAAAGCAGCTCTGCCATCTTTAACATAAAACCTTAATCCCACAGCTATGCATGAAACCAGTAGAACTGAAAGGGGAAAAAATGCTATAGCTGTGATAGCATTATTTTAAATGTATTCCTTGCACAACTGTTAGAATTAAAACATTTACTACAGATTTACCTTGCGTAAATGAAAGCAGAATCACCCCTCAATGGACAAATTTGCCTTCCCTGATATAATGCAGTCCAAGTGCCTTCCCTGAATGTACACAGCTGTAACTGAGGGCAGATTGCAGCTAATAGAGCACCATAAAGGCTAATTCTGCACATTTATGTCCCCTCTTTTGGAAAACTCACAAAATAATTTAATCAAACATTATAACCTTTGTATAACATTTTTAACCATTCTATATTATCAATAGATAATATACACCAACCACTGTTAATTATTACGCAGGTTGCAAACTCAAGCACCCAGAGTAAGAGAACGCCAGAGTTAAAGTTGCCTATACCACTGTTTTAAAACTGTGTTCTGCAGAACACTGGTGTTCCATGAACAACTCGCAGGTGTGCTGCAAGCATCTGACCCTTTTTTGATATTGTACACTGATGGTATATATCTTCTCTTATTAAAACCAGGTAGAGTGTTACTTCTTTTTCGTTGCTGTGATACTTCCTTTTGGTTTTACTGTAAAAGTTGCTGTTTGCTTTTTTGTTTTTGTTTTGGTTTGGTTTGGTTTTTTTTTGGTCTGATGATAATTTTTTTAAAGAAAATTTTCACAGGTGTTCCACATAAAAAATATTATTGTTCCCTGGTCTCAAAGTTTAAGAAACACTGGCCTATACAAACCTTACTTGTCCACCTTGTGGATATGCATTATGAGACCATCTTTAATTATATGATGAAGTGCTCCCAGCTTCTGTCTCCTTTTCTAGGATCCTAATTCAATCTGCTTATATCCTACTTCCCGCCTCTTCCTCATCCAGCTCCATCCCACTGATTCCTAGTCTGTCTCTTTGTTTGGCCAGAACTTGTTTCCCCCACTCATTGAATCTAATTGCCCAATCTCAGTGCTAACCCCAGTCAGTTGTTGCCTGGTCTCCCCTGTTTCCCTCAACGCCTCTCAGTCTCTATGATCAAACATTCCATGGGTCTCCCGCTTCAACTCTTAGTTACAATATCAGTCTGTGCTCCATTGATGCTCTCACCACTGTCTTCATCATCCGTTTATCTCCCCTTGGTTTCTCTTTTGTCACCTCTGCATTTGTGTCAGAGGCTTCCTCCTTTTGCACTGCCTGGAGGCCAGTTGGGGAGTGGTCCTTGACAGCAGAGGAGGGAGAGGCTCTGAATTCTAGTGTCTGGCCCCCACCTCGCTTGGATCAGTCATAATAAGAAAAGTCTTTCTGAGCCACTAACTGGCGCTGCTGGAGTAAGCTCAATTGCTCTGTGGGGAGAGTGTGCTCTGAATCTGGTCAGCATTAGAAGCTGAGAAAGGCTCAAGAATGCTTGGTGAGTATTGAATCATTGGAGGCTTTAGCTATCGTGTTTTTAAGGAGCATGTGTGAACTGTAATTTCTCTGCCCCCACTTCCCCCTGCCCCGCCCCTTTCCAGGCTTTTAATTGAATCAAATTTGGATGGATATTCACAGGCACAGCAAAAGACACATCCTTGGTACAAATGCCCACCTTCTGCCAAATAGTGTCTCTGCATCATACCTGTTGTTGAAGGTGTACAGTTTTTCAAACAAAGGTCTCCAGAAATTAGCATGGACAAAAAAAAAAAAAGTACCACCTTCAGCTGCATTCTCAGAAATGGTTGCACTATTCTGAATTAAAATTTCCAAAAATATTCTGCTTATAGTGAACCCCCAGCACGGAAAATGTCAGCCCAAGTAGTTGCAAAGTCCCTTCCCTCATAAAGAGATGTGCCAGGCAAACTTCATAAGTGGTGGTGTTAGCCCCACCATTGACTGTCCCAGCTAAAGAATTCCATAGACTATTTCAAAAGACTTACAGAAGGAATATCATCCTCTATTTAGTTCTGTGAATAGTTGCTGGAGAACCCCTTTACATGTGCAGAAAACCCAACTGGTTTAATATAGAATTTTTCATAAAGGCCACACATCTTCACTTCAGGAAATGGAGTTGCACAGGACGTAAGCAAGCATGGAATTTGGCTCTAAGAAATCAGTGTGGTGCCAGTTTTTTAAACGTTGCTTATTTGCAAAAAATTTGCTGTTAGCATGTGATTAAAATCTGTATCCTGGGGCATGCCTGTTGAGGATGGGTAGAAGAGGGGAATGGAGGATTCTTTTATTAGTTTTCCTATTTAAATAAAAACACTTTTTCATATCCATAATCAAGGAGCAGGATTCAGCTCCTCTGGGTGAACGAATAGTATTAGCTAAATATTGCTGAAACAACTAAGACTTATTTCCTGGGAAACACCCGCTGTATATAAATAAGAGCAAACAGTGTTCCCTTTGATTTTTGAAGGGGTTTAGGGCAGGAGTGAAAACTTTGACTCATCCATCCTATGAAATTGTTTTGAAAATATCTGCATCTCAGTGAAACCTGGTTTCTTGCAAAGACAAAAAAATTGCTGTGCAAAGTCTTTTATGACTCAAAAAATTTATGCCAGAGATGATTTAGTCACAACCAAGGAAGAAAATATTCCATCAGAGTCAGGGAATGCACTTCCTGAATCTTCTCTTTAATTTTCTTTATGGAATTTTAACAAGGGACTCCCAACAGTGTGCTCCAGTTCCATTAGTCTCAATTGTAGAATGAATGTCCCATTCTGCTCCTATTTAAAATTGTGCAAACTTGGAGTACCTCTTGTCTGGATTTACAATTACAGAAGCTGGTGTTAGACCTATTAAACAGTTTTTCATTGTTTATGTACACACATCAATAAGAATGTCCTGATTTACCAGGTCTTCCAGGATCATTTTACTTAAGGTTGGCTTAATAGCTGGACTCAAAAAAAGGCAAAATAAAATAAATGCATTTTAAAATACATCTGTCCAATGACTGTTCTTTCCTATCTTAGACAATCTTGGATTAGACAATGGTACCGTAGGAAAGAGAAACAAAGTTACATCTTGGCACCAAATCTTTCCTTTTAAGCAGCATGTCTTTAGGAAAGAATACTGGGAAGTTACCAAATAACAAGCTTGTTGTTATAACTCAGTCAGTAGAAATTTCAGTAGTACCAGATTTCACTGAGGTGCAGGTATTTTCAGAACAATTTCATAAGAGGGAAGAGTCTGAAACTCTTCACTCCGTCCCTAAACACCTTCAAAAATCACAAACTGAATGCTATCATCTGTTATTAGTACACACTGTATTTCTCAGGAAATAAGTCTTAGCTGTGCCAGTACCGTATTCAGTACTTTATTTTTCAAGTTCCAAATGAGTTACGATTTGATGTATACTGAGCTAATGAGTGTAAAGCCACCCAATTAATGGCATCTTTGTGCTACATATTTCTTCCCTTTACGTCCACTACATATTTTGGGAGACAGAGAATTTCCATGCCATGCTTTTGAAAGATCATTCAAAGTAGCCCCCAGAGAAGTTGCAACTTCTAACTTCATAGATGGCATTGTGACTCAGTTCCACACAGTGGGACTGCACTGAAAGAAATAAAATTACTTTGACAGCAAGTAGTCCCTATTGCTATGGAGTTTTCAGTGGAGTTTTGATTTCTCAATAGTTTTTACATTTTTGACTCCTTTGCTTTCCCAGTGACATGGAACTAGGTATAGTAATTCTATTCCTCCACTCGCAAAGGGCTCAGAAAGGATGAGGAACAGAACTGGAGGCTCACAGGAAAAATAAAGGTAGTAAGCTTAAAATAATGGCTGATCCTGCAATCTTTAGTCAAGCACTGGGCCAAGTACAGAGGAAAGTGTATGCAGCTTACAGAGCTGTATGAGCATTAACAGAAAACTGTCAGCCACCGGAGGCAAGGGTGTTCAAGCTGACTGGCCAGAGAAGACGTGACATCTAGTGAGCAGGGTCACAGTTGGAATCAACAATGGGGAGCCAAACTCATGGGTCAGACTGGCTGGGAGGAGATGGAGCAAGCAGGGGATAGGACAAAGAGGGGTTTAAGGTAGGGCAGGACATAAGCAAGCAGAGCTGGCACAATGGGGCCCAGCTGGTAGATGGGACTCAGGGAAACATGTTGTTGGGGGGGCCCAGCTGGTGGGTGGTGGATGCTAAGAACAATTGGAGTGCAGGGACTAAACAACCACCTTGCTCACCTTGCCATATCTCTCAGGCCTGCAGGCAAGGTGGAGTGCAAGGCTGGAGCATCTAGGTAACGCAGCAGCAGATACAGTAGTGGGCATGAACGTTGAGAATCCAGAGAGGAGCTGCTGCTGCTGGTACTGATTTGAGGGCCTGTGCAGCCAGTCTGGTGATGTGGCTAATCTGGTAGCCTCCTGCAAGCCAACAGTATTTATGAGAGTGGCTGGAGACAGTCTCTAATTCTTGACACGGGCATGACAAAACCAGACTGCTACCAGGCCAATCAGTCCTTGGGAAATTTTGGGCTGGTGGCCAACAGGCAAAGAAAGGAACCACATACAGTAGCTAATACACGGTTTAACTTGTGTGGTTTGAAGCCAGTGGAGGTGGAAATAAAGCTATTTAGATTAATTTCTAGTGCTGTTTTTTTTCCCCCCTGGTTTCACTCATTCCATTGAAAGAAGCCTGCAGTGTTGCTTAGGGCCTAGGTGAAAGCACTTTTTAGTCATTTCACCAATAGGTCTGATAGCTCAACTATGGTACATGAGTTTCCTGTTGGTTGAGTTCTGGCAACATTTCTGTGCCTGGGCCTGTTAACTTTGATGGGACCTCTTCCCAACAGAAAATTGCAGGCTTGGGACCCAGGTGGGTTTTATTTCTGTAGCACTTTAATTAATGTCATTTGCCTGATTTAGATTTACTTAATAAATAATAATAACTTACTTACTTGAAGTGTGATAGCACTTCATTTGTGTGGGATAGTTACATATTCAGATTTAGAAAAAGGAATGTCCTTAGTAATGAGGAATAGTTGAGAGATGTTCACTGATATTTTGATATGAAAGAATACTCTGTAACCATACAAGCACTATAATTTTCCAAGCCAACCATACAATATGTCTAATCTAACAATGGAATAACTATTAATCCTCCTTCAGGAGCACTCCCAATTTCCTACTCTATATCTTATGGCATGTCCAGTCAACCGGTTCCTTAACTGTGCTTGCTCACACTGAAAGAGTATTAGTCCTTGATTCCTTATCAGTTCAGAACCTGATGGAAAGTATTTGGGCTCATTCGAGCCTTACAGTGGCTCCCTGAACCTGCACAATTCATTAGAGTGAATGTTGTCTTTCAGGAAGTCTGCTCTGGCATCTCACTGTGGTTGGTTGGCTCTCTAGAGTCCTGGCGGTCCAAAGAGTAAACAGATCTTTCTATTTTCCCCCTGCAACATCCACAACTAGTTTTTTTCATCAAATCTCCTGCAGCAGAATAGCACATGTATAGTTCTTGGCACTGTGAACTGAACATCTTGTGTTCTGGCACATACCATTATGCTTTGCTTGTCTACATGTTACCATTATATAATATGCAACCTCCATAGTTTCTGATCCTTCTAATTTTTTTAGGTGGCATGGCTGATTTCCCTTTTGTGGGACTAATTATCTCTCCCTTTTGTTCTTGACTGACTTGTGTAGAGAGCAACAGCATTTAAGCAAATAAATTCAACTATATTTTTCTTCTCCGCAGCCCACTAAAGTCACAAGAACATTTCCTGAGCTCTAATCTTGGTTGGAAGGCTCCTATGCTGTTTCACCTACATGATGTGGGGCCTTGCATGACTTTCCAGCAATCCTGCTCTTTTTTTCCCCCTTACTCACTGGCAGTGCCTTAGGATCATAGGCTTTAGAGACATATAAATTCTTAAGTCATCTACTCCAATATGTGGGATTGTTCCCTACAGTGGATTTTCTGCTTTGTCCAACTTAGACATAAGTGTCTTGAGAGAGATAGCTTCTGCTACTTTTTTAGAGACAGTCTTATAGTCTAATTAATCTAGATTTGCTTGATATCCTGAATTGTCCATCTTTAAATTTTTCCTCATTAGTCTTATTTACAGTCTCTTGAATCATACTAAACAATTACCCTACCTTCTTGCTTTTTACACCCTTTCAATACCATTGCAAGCAGTTACAGCACTGATTAATTTGTTTGCCAAGCTACATGTACCTGGGGGTCAAAATGTGCTCCTAAATTCATGCAGGGTTGCAAAGGTACAACAGTGAGCTAAACTGGTGTAAAACACCATTCAGCAAATATGTCTGTCCTCTTCACTCTCATATTCATTGCCAAACCTTTGCCTTCCCTTAGCTCTCTCCACTCCCATGTTACCTAAAATACTATGCGTTTTCTTCATGGCTGCATTCTAGCTAGTTCTTCATTTCCAGCACTTTCTAGCTTCTGTTCTTTCCAGCTTCCTGTTTTAGGGTACAAAATGGGCTTTGAGAGGCTTTCAGTATCACAGCTGTGAAACCTACCCATGTTAACAATTTGCTAATCTTAGGACTTTAATTTGTAAAGTGGGCAAAATTATTATTGAGTATTTACAGGAAAGAAAAAAACAGTATTGCTTCCTGCCAAATAATGTGTGCTCCACATACGAATTATATGCCGTGTTCATGAAATGTTTTCTCACTTTAGGGTATGTCTAAACTGTGTGCTTCTGTCAGGAGCCCGGAGGTCTCCCAACAGAAGTCTACTGTTTCAGGAGTGTTCCACCAACATCCTGGTCATCCCCATTCCACAATGAAGAAGGGATGTCTTGCAGAGGGTGACTTTCCTACATATGACCCCATGTGGACAGGCCAAACATTGGGAAAGCCCCTCCCTACAGAACTGTCAGCAGGAGATACGCAAAAGCATTGCTCAATTTATGTATCTTTTGCTGACAGTTCTCGGTAATCTGGACATACCCTTTTTCGAATTTATCAGCTCCAGTGAAAATTGTTCATATGTACGTGGGCTAGAAAGCACCCATGTCCCACATCTGTGCCCTGCCTTTTGCATCCTTTCTTTATATTTATGTAATTCATTTAGTTGCATGTCTACTCTTTAGGAAAATTTATCTGTCCTAGATCCTAGGAACCTCTGACCTGCTTGCAATCTCAATGACATAAAAGATTAAATGGCAACCTCTTTGAAACCAGAATACATTCTATCAGTGATGACAATTACACCTTAATGATGTCTTGTCAGATCACAAGTAACCGGCTCCTTGCTTCAAAAGGCTGCATAAAGTGACAGGCTGTGCAGAGAGTCTTAAAATCAACAGCCACAGGCTAATTTGAAAGAAGGAAGGAACTTGCCTGGTGAGAAGGAATACAACCTCAGAGAGAATGCCCTGCTGGCAACTTCCTTCTTTTCTAACTAGAGGGGTCTGGTTCAGGCACCTCCTCTGACTACATTTGTGCAGAATGGCACAGAGAGGGAGATGTTCATTTCACCTGGCCAAGTTTCCAAACTACTTAGGGCTTTTTTGGTAAGTAGCACCACATCAGACATCATCAAAAGGCAGCCAGTGCAGATCTCTAAGCAGGGGTGTCCCATGCAGAAGGAGGCAAATAATAAATCCTTCAGTTCTCTGGCAGTTCTGAAAAATAGGTTACATACCAAAGTTGGGTAGACCAGACCCACATCCACAACAGGTGAAAAATTTCAGTTAATCCAAAAAACCACCTGGACATGACACAGAAATAGCTACAGGCATAGTCAAGTGCTCAGGACACCTACCTGGCATACAGGGGAACATCTACACTGCCATTAAACAGCCATGGCTGGCCCATGTCAATCGACTGGGGCTCAGCCACCAGGACTTTAATATTGTGGTGTAGACCCTTGGGCTCTAGTCCAGCTTCAGGAAGAAGTTTCCAGTGAGAAGGCATCAGAAGCCCAGGATGCAGCCCAAGACAAAATGTCCACACAGCAATTTTACAGCCTTAGGTGACATGGGCCTGCCCAGGGGTATTTAATGGCAGTGTAAGTATACCCTGAGGTTATGATTACATTAAAGCACTTTGTCAACAGAAGTCACTGTCGGAAGAGATTTCCTGACAAAACTTCCGTGGACAGATTGTGGCCACGCACAAAAGCCAATTGGAAGATTGCACCACTCTGTTGACAGAGTGGACAGACTGCCCAGGTGTTTTCTTTAAAAAACAGGCACCCAGACGCACAGCAGACAGGGCTGCCCATTGTTCTGGATGCCCTGTCTGTTGAGAGAAAGCCCACCCAGAGCATCCACACAGCTTTTCTTATTGACAGAGCCTGTCAACAAAAGGTGCTCTTCCTTATCTGGGACAGGCAGAAGGTTATCAGTGGTTGTAGCTTCACTCCATTCAGACCCCATAAATGTATTCCCATATCCTTACATCTTCTGAATGTCCTTCAATTCTGTAAAAGTCTGCTCCAATACCAAACATATTCTGAGTACGCTTTTAGTATTCTTAGTCGTTGTTTACAATTCCAATATGTGTATTTACAAACCTGGCACCTATTTCTGTCTCTTTCTACTGAACATACTGTACTGGTCAATATCTAATGACTATATGGTATCCTTTTTTTTTTTCTTTCTAGGATTTAGATATGTCTCTTGCTTAGTGTTCTAATCCAGAAACTAAAATGTAATACCTCCATTGAACAAGAGCTTATTAAACACTGAGTACATGTCCCTGCTCATAAGAAGAGCTTGGACAAGACAAAGGATGATACACTGGTACCACTTGCATTCTACCCTGCTCTAGTTTCAATTAGTCCAGAGACTGTGTTGTGCAGTAGAGCAGATAGCAAGATGCATGATTATGGCTTGACCACTGCTTTGATTTTTCTAGAGCTTGGGAGACCTCTTTCTCTCATTAAACAAATAAAGTAAATAAGGCATTTTACAGTAAATTGAAATGGGTATTCTGTATTTTGTATTTTTTAAACACACAGGCTGGGTCTACATGGACCTCTAGTGCCGACAGCTTCATGGAAATGAGCAGTCTAACAGTTGCAAATGGCTGCTCATTAACATGATTGCACAACTACTTTGCACAGTCATTCAAAATCTTCCTGCTAGCAGAGGCTGCTGCCTTCAGTAAATGGGTCATGTAAGTGTGCCTCTGCCATCAGAAAACCCCTGTCACTAGCCCCTTATGCCTGAATTTTTTCACCAGCCGGGAGATCTCGTGCAGCTATGCTAATTAACCACACAATTATGCTAATGAACAGCCATTTGCAATTGCGAGACTGCACATTTCCATGAAGCTTCTGGCACGACAGGTCCATGTGGACCCAGCCATAATGTGTACAACCTTCAGAGAACAATCTTATGAGGAAAACAAATCACTTGCATATACAAATAACTATTTAAAACCTGGATTGTCTTTAAAGGATTTTTCAAGCAATCATTCATATTATAAGAGCTTTGTTAATAGCTGGTTCTGGGTGAGTGTGTTGATACCTTCTCATTATGTACAGTATATCTACATAGTTAACTGAAATCCTATATTGTCTCTTATTTTGTATCTACATAACACAGTCCATAGGATTTGCATTTCACTGTTTACTGATTGAATTTGTTTGTACAGTGTGAAATGACACTATAAACTGTGATTGCAGCTCTGTTGGTCCCAGGATATCAGAAAGACGAGGTAGGTGAGAAACAAGCTTTCTAGCTTGAACAGAGTTCTTCATCATTAGTGATCACAATCGATCACTGTGCCCAGCTTCTCACACTATACAAAAAGGGTTAGAGAACAATGATAAGTAAATCCATAAAAGTACGTATGTTTTAAGTGAGGATTCGAATGTAGCTCACTTTACTCCACCAACTGATTACACATGACATGTGAAGGAATAGTGCAACTGAGAGGCAGCAAAATAAAATGAGCTGAACTTACACGTCAGTGTCAATGCCCATGAGAAAAAATGGGTACAAGGTTGAGTTCATCAATATGTTCAATGCCTGCACAGCAGCTAATGTTGGTGGCAAAGTGTGAGGGCACCTCAGAGGCATATTAACAGTACAATACAATACTGAGAAGAACAGCATAGTTCACATGGGTTTTGCAGCTGCTCTAATCATCTTAGTTTTAACCGAACAATTTTTGTAGTTCCTTTTAATAGGGAAAGTATATTGTAGCAACCAGGGTGATTTAAATGATTATCTGAAAATAAGGGTATTCGGCCAGTTTCTGATCTCTTTTTACTTAGTGTAAATCTGAAATGATCCCTCTAAACTCATTTTATTGGCTCCATATTAGCACTAGTATCACAGCTGTCCTGCTGTTATAGTGAGACAAGACAGGGACCAGGGCTAAAAACTGTAATTTGTTTTTCTTACGTCGTATCATATGCTCAGAAGAGATGCTGTGAATTAAATTTAGCATATGCATGAAGGAGGCAATGTTCAATTTCAACAGGAATTAGGGAAACAAGTTTGTTTTAAACCTTTGCTTTCGTTTCATTATTAAAGGACGACAATGGGTATTATGGAGCAGCGTTGTGGGAGAGGCCATGTCTGTCTCAATAGTCTGTATGCTATTAAGCACACTGGTGATGATTATTAATAATGATTCAAAATCGGATGTAGGAGGAGATTTTATCACAACTTTTCATAACAGATTTTTTTCAACATGATGCTGCTGATCTTCAGTGATATAAATTGAAATAACTTCATTTAATTCAGTGGTGCAACACTACTCCATGCCAACTGCAGACTTGGCTCAGTATTTGTATCAAGAAAGATTGTGTTTAATCATTATCAATTTCACATCCATTAGGAATGTGCACATCCAGAGAGACAATACCAGAGATGAAAAAGAACATGCAAACAAGAGGAGGAAAGGACATTCATAAGTACTCTGCAGGAATCCCAGCACTACTGTTCTAAGCTGGAGGCATTTGACCTGTGCACTTGCAGCCCTCATGCCCTGTAAGCCCCTGTGTAACGCACAACAAGGTGCAAAACTGTTGTACTCTAGAGTGAACCCGAGGTACTGTCCTCCCTACACTGAGAAGTTTTAAACATCAAACCCTGTTCATAGCTCTGAAAACAGATGATTGTTCAAATGGAATCAGAAGATTGGCTGTATTTGCTCTTTTATGCAAACTTCGACACACCAACCTAATGTAATCTCTGAAGCGATTGTGCGTTTGCACAAAATGTCCCATCTGGTATAACTTCTCTTAATGTCTTAGAGCGTGTCCACACAGCAAAGTTATTTCCAAATAAGGGATGCTATTTTGAAATATCTCTGGAAGCATCTACACAGCCCTACGGCTATTTCAAAACAATTTCGAAATAGCAGGCATCTTATTTCGAAATTGGTAAACCTCATTGTGGCTATGTCTATACCGCCCCTCCCTTTCAGAATGGGCATGTAAATGCAGTGGATCAAAAATGTTAATGAGACATTGATATGAGTATTCAGCACCTCATTTGCATAATGGCAGCCACTCGCCATGTTGAAAGTGCTGCTTTCAAAATGAAAAATTGCCAGGTCGATGGGGATAGAAAGGAAGCCCTGCCTTTGAAAGCATGATCCTTCCTAATCTGTTTATGCAAATGAGGTAATGAACATTCATATCAGTGCCTCATTAGCATTTTTATCCACTGTATTTACATGCCCCTTTCAAAAGAGAGGGGCAGTGTTGACACAGTCTGTATGAGGAAGACTGCCTGTTTCAAAATAGGGTCTGTGTAGACGGGGAATAGATAAGAAATATTTTGATATAAGCCATAGGCTACGTCTACACTAGAGCGCTGCTTTGAAAGAGCGTCTTTCAAAAGAGAGACGTCTAAAGAGACTACTTGGACGCACAGCATCTGTGCACGGGCTGGGGCTGGTGCCATTGATGAGTGCCGTCAAAAGAGCCATGCGGCACATCGAAAGGGGCCACACCAGATGTGGAAAGAAAGCGTCTACATGTACCAGTGGCCCCTTTCGAAAGAAGAGGCCAGGAAAGGCTGCAGATGGGGCCACAGGGCGGACAAGCACTTCTGGGGCCTCAGCAAGCCGCTCCTTTAAAGAGCCACACCCAGACACCCTCAGCCTGCACAGCATGAGGTCTGTGGAGGTGCCACAAGCCCCGCAGACACAGTGCCTGCAGGAATGGACAGGGAGCAGTAGCAGCTTGACACCCTACTGGTTGCCACCAGTGGAGTCGGTGCCCTGCTAGCTGCAGCACTGGTGGCTGCCCAGCAGCTCCTGGAAGGGGACCCCGCACTGGGGCAGAAGGGGACTCTCCAGACCATCGGGCCCTCCTGCCCCCCCACATGTGCTGTGGAGCCACCCCACCAGCTCCAAATGGTGGGAGTAACTGGTCATGGGGGAGTGGGATGACAACTGGTGGCTCTGGAATTTCCAGATGTGGTGGTAGACATTCCTCAAGCTCTGCCAGTGGCTATCCCCCACCCTGAGACACCAGGACACCTGGATGTGATGCACCCTCCCCACTGTCTGGAATCTGGTCACTCCAGGCAGGTATCACTCCATGTGACACCACTTCGGTGTGGGCAAGGCCACAGTTGGGGCCCTCATCATAGAGCTAAGGAGACCTGGGCACACACCCACCAGATGCCAGAAGGAGACAGTGATGTGGGGGTCCTTGGCTGGCCACCACTGGCTTTGACAGGAGTGGGCTCATCGCGGTGCTGGAGTCGGGTGTTCTCAGTCCCTCACCTCTGAGGGGCTGTCTGGGACCATGGACGGGGTGAGACTCTCCTGGTCCTCAGATGGTACGGCTGCAGAAACGGGGAAGAGAGAAAAAGGCCATGAGTACTGACCCCTGCCCCATGGCCCTCATCCTCCATCCCCCTGTGGGCTCCGGGTCCCTCTCCCTGTCCCCCATCCATGGGTTCGGTGTCTCTGTGGGTGGCCCCTTTGTGTGGTCTGCTCCCCCAACCCTCCCCCCGCCGGGGGGCAGGGCACAGAGTTGTGTGTGGGAGCCGGTGCTGACAGACACTGGCGGCTGTGCTGCCATCACGGGGCCATGGTCTGGCTGGGCTCGGGTGGGCCAGGGTCTGCCGGGGCTGTGGTGTGCGGGCAGTCACGTATGGTGCCTCTGCCCCATGACCTGGGTGTGTGTGCCCCATGGGTTACATACCTTAGGGTCCACCACCGAGATTGGGTGATGATCATCAGTGAATGCCCGGCTGGAGGTGCAGGAGGGGAGGATGATGATCAGCTCTCCCTCTTCGCTGGACCAGTCTGTGGTCTTGGTGGCCATCTCGGGCTCCAGCCCTGGTGGTGCTGGGCTGGGCAATGGCTCCAGCTCCTGCTCCTCAACCTGGTGGGGCTCCCTGGCCATGGCGTCAAGGATGGCTGTGGGGAGGAGGTGTCCTGAGGTCCCAGGATGGCCTTGAGCTCCCAGTAAAAGGCGCAAGCAGCGGGGGCAGCCCCCAACTGACTGGCTGAGTCCTGTGCCCAGGCATAACCCTACTGCAACTCCTTGATCTTACTTCTGACATGGTCAGGATTGCAGGCAGGGTGAAACTGGGTGGTCAGGCCCTTGGTCCACAAAGCGAATGTGATAACTTTCCTCTGCTTGCTCCCCAAAACCTGGAGCACCTCCTCCTCACTCCAGAGCCCCAGCAGGTCCCAGAACTCAGCCTCACTCCAGGAAGGGCCATGCTTTCTCCCCCACCCCCACCAGCCAGACACTTGCAAGCCCTGGGATCAGTCAGAGGGGGAGCCCTGGGACCTCTCTGATACCTGGCTGCTTCCCATCAACAGTGGGGAGTTTCTAGGGGTACTCTGAGGCATGCAGGGGCACCATGTGTGATAGCTGCTGGCTGCATGCTCTCAACTTCCTGCTACGGGGTTTCCTGGTCCATGAAACTTTATGAGCTGCTGCATGCACAGATCATAGAGCCTCTCAGGGGCTGGGCAGCATGTCTCTGCATCCCAGCTGATTGCCGCCATGGCAGATCCCACTCTTTCGAAGTAGTGGGATGTGGAACGTCTACACATGTCCTTTTTCGATGTTAGACATCAAAGTAGGTCCCTATTCCTATTTTCTGGTTGGAATAGTGGTTTCAATGTCTGTGGCTCTGAACATTGATTTCATCTTCGAAGTAGTGCACAGCATGTGTGAATGCGACATGCTCTACTTCGAAGTGGTGCCTGCTCTTTCGAAGTAGCAGGCTAGCGTGGACGTGGCTATACTGTGTCCAATGGCTCTATTTCGAACTAGGCTGCATTGTGTGCAGAAGCTCCATTCTGAAACAGCTGAGTGCTATTTTGAAATGCATTTTGTGTATAGACGCACTATTTCAGTGTAGGAAATTCTGGAATACTTCTTTGGCTGTGGCTACACGACCCCTTTCTTTTGGAAGGTGCATGTAAGTAACCGGGATCAGAGCTGTTTAATGAAGCGCTGATATGAATAGTCAGCACCTTATTAGCATAATAGTGACCATTCGCATTTTGAAAGTGCTGCTTTCAAAATGAAAACTGGTCGTGCTTCAAAATAAATCTAGACTTCAAAATTCCCTTATTCTCAATTTGTTTCTTAAACCACTTCTCACATATTTCTAACTTGCTATCTGCATTTTCCTACTTTTGATGATTAATGTTATTTCTTCACACAGCCAAAGAGAGAGAGAGAGAGAAAGAAAGAAAGAAAGAAAGAGAAAAATCTCTGAGAACATTAACCTTTGTTGCACAAGACTATTGAGCTAAAGACCTCGGTCTCTGCCACATCCATTTTTAGTGATAAATTCTCATCAAAATATTTCCTACCATATTCCCTTGCATCAGGCAACCCACTAAGCCTGAATTTACATTTCTTCTGTATGAAACATTGAGAGTTTTGTTCAATTTTTTCAATGCCATCTGTTTTCAGAGACATTAAGAAAGAGTTTTAAAATCTTGGAATACATAATTACTTGTATTTACGTGCAATATGTTGCACTGGTTATCAATATATGTGTGATTTGCAGATGTTTTCAATAACTGCTGGTTCCATTTTAAGATAAGCATCATCAATATCTTGTGACAGTTTTTTCTCTCTCTCCCTTATCCTATTACCTGGCCTTGCTCTGTATGTGTGTGCATGCATGGTCTCAGATTGAGAGAGAGAGATGTCTGACTTTATGGTTGACCTGGAAAATGGTGTGTAAAATATTGTAATGCATCAATTTATCAAGCCTTCTCCCCCGAGAATATGGAGGGAATTGATTGAGATCACTATATTAGACAGCTTGGGAACCAGACCAAAATTAATATCCCTTCATAGTTAAGATGTGCAGTTGTGCTTTCAGTTCACTTTTGATATTTGAATTCCTTGGAAACCCATCTTCTGCTTTTAATACGCTCAGAGAGGAACAGCTTGCAGAGGCCTGACCTCTGGTCCTTAGAAACAAAACTAATGTGAGTCTCCTTGCTTAACATAATAGTGATAATTGGTCTAACTGCTAGACGTTGGAGCTACAGCTTTCACACATGGTACAAAAATTTATAAAAGAAATGGCTCTTCTTTTAGGTATGTTGCTCCTTTCACTTTTCGTGGTTTTCATTGACTTGTTGCTGATGAAGTAACATAACAGTATTACAAATGTACTGTTTATTCTTTTATGGTGGATGGGTTTTGGAAGGGGGCAGAGACTGGCTAGATCATGATAAAACTGCTGGAGCCATGCAAAAATCAATTGATTTGAACCTCGGGATTTCCTGGAAACTTTTTTCCTGATTTTTTTTTTAAATTGTCAAAAATGTATAACCCAGGAATATTGCTTGGCTTTTCAGGTTTTAATCATTCAAATCAGGATTTTTCTCTGAAGAAGTGGGTCTGTCCCACAAAAGCTCACACCTAATAAATTATTTTGTTAATCTTTAAAGTGCTACATGACTGCTTCTTTGTTTTGATAGGATTTTTCTCTGATTTCAAATAAAAAATAATTTAGCATGGTCACCGCTGGGATGGACTACATCCCTGTATTCGCTTGCTGTATGCTATTACAGTGATCTTTGTACAAGAATTGAAAACTCATAACTTACTGATCAGTATTATCATGGTAAAAAGTGTTTAGCAGTTTTATGTCTAAGGTTATAAATTTCCCCATATTATGTTAATATACATGCACAGACTCATGTAGCATTGGACTGGACAAATTGATTTGCCTTACCCAAAGGAGTATCTGTTTGTTTCAGTCAGCATTTAAGCAGTAAACAGCATCATTAAGCAGGAAGGGAGAAAACAAAACATTCACACAGGTGAAAAAACCCAGCATGGAACAACCTTCTTCCAAGGGTGACCATCCATCCTGTATTGGGAAGGGTGGTCCCATATTTAGAATGCCAAAAAGGTATCCTGACTTATTTGTTTAAAAGGGACTCGTCCCATATTTGGGCTGTCCCCCCCGCCAACCAGGTGCAGCTGCTACCGGGAGTCACTTCCCTGAGGCTCAGGGAAGTGGTGGGAGCTGCCACTTCCCCAGGCCTCAGGGATTACCAGGGGCTGTGGTTTCCCTGGGGCTCCAGGGAGGCTGGAAGCTGTGGCTTCCCCAGGGCTCCAGGGGATCGCCTGTGGCTGCTGCTTCCTGGGGCTCCTGGGAATCATCGGTGGCCACTGCTTCCCCAGGCTCCCTGGGAGCACTGGTGGCTGGCACTTCCCCAGTGCTCTGGGGGCTCATCAGTAGCTGCCACTTTCCTGGGGCTCCGGGGTAGCACTGGCAGCTGCCGCCTCCTTCCTGGCTCCCCGGGGCTTGAAGGAGCTGCCCCTCCCCACCCTATCTCCCTGTCTCATATTTGGGACAGGGAGATATGGTCGGCCTTCTTCTTCAGTCTCCTGGTTCTTGTCTGGAAAATCTTTTTTTTCCAAAAGGCGCTAAAAACTATAAAAAGGAGGGGGAGGTACTCTCCTCTCCCTGCCCACCTCATCCTCTCCACTGAACAGGTAAAAGGAAACAGCCGTTGTACTCTTGGAGAGGGTCCTGGCCTGAAGAATCTGGTCAGTAAAACTCATGGAAGCTTCTGGTGAGAATTTTTGCCTGACTCCAACATGGTTTAAGTTAGGCACAGAAAGAATTCTATCTTTGGTTTCCTTGTAACCATTTCTAACTTGTTTCTCATTACTTGTATGCACGAAAAATCTCTCTTTGTAGCTAATGACCTGTTGTATTGTTTTATCTACTCCGGGGTGTTTAAGTTACAGAGGCTGGGTAATAGTTTAAGGTAACAAACTGTTAGGATTAATAGACTTAATATATTTGTCCTGTAGAGAACTCGGTAATATAAATTGTACATGACTGGATCAGGGGTTGTTGGAATCAAGGCTGGTGAGAGGAGTCAGGGTGTGACTGGCCAGTTGCAGTTACACAAACACATCTAGGAGTGTCTTTCCTGATGACAACTGTTTCTGAGCAGAACGGGCTGGAGGTCACAGAAGCAAAGCATTGCAAGGCACCCCAGGTTACAGGGCAGCAGTGGCTCAGCATCTCACCTGTCTGGACTATACTCCAGGAAGTTATAATCACCCCGTAGAGGAAATCAGGTCACATTTTGCTGTTGGAAACTCTCCTGCATTCAGTGAAACTATTTGTGATAATATTTTCTATGAAGCTGACCTGAGATAGAATTGCAATTAAGACTGCAGTCATGCAGACGGCTGATGGAAATGTGGAAGGGAGAAGTGGTAGCACTGAACACTCAGATTCATCTCAGCATGTGTGCTTGGCATTGGGAAATATGCACAATGCTCAAAGCATGGCAGATCTCTTGGCCCATGCTGAACTGAACTGAGCAATGATGGGAAAAGCAGAGACACCATAGGCGGGCAGTAATGAAAAATGACCATGATATAGGTACTTTAGTGCGGTTCAGTGAATATGAATGATATGCATATTGGTCACTTCTAGGTTACTCCCACAGGCAAGATGGAGTAGAGGGTCACTCAGTGATCAGCTCCTAGCACAGAAATATCCTCAATGTTTCTAAGAAAACAATATCTCTCATAGGCCGCTTCTTGGTACTGTCTTATTCTGGGTGCAGTGTTGTTACCAGTCCTCCATGCCTGCTATCTTCAAGGTACTTCATGTTCCTGGGTAACAGGTAATGAAGCACCACACCTAGTAGTTCCTCTCATGCTCCTTTCACACCTATCATCTGCAGAGTCATGGGAACTTTGACCAGGCTTGGGGTTCTATTATTAAAGTTTCACACAGGACTAGAAATTCTGTATTTTTATGTGATATCCTTTTTCTGGTGTGTTAGCTGCAGGATATGTATTGATACTGTCAAGCATACTTGGACTTCTTTGTTTTATATTTACTGTTAGAGGCATAAATGGAGTATCTCTTTCAGTGTTGTCAAAGAGATGGTAGTAACATGTTGAAGCAGTCAAATGTAATATCCATAATTCCATTACCATATCTTCCCCACAAACCACTTACTAACTGCTGCTTCTCTTTCACATCGCATACCCATGATCCAAGTTAACAGCAGCTGTGCATCCCACATCACCTCCAAAAAAGAGATTTCTTATTTTTACGTCATTTTAATTCATGCTAGATTTTATTGACATGTTACATCACAAGGTGCATGGGACATGCAATAAAATACAAGTGAGTCAAGACAGCTGGTCAGAAAACTGTACCAGCTGAAGTGCGTGTTTTGGATGATATATAGACAGATTGAAGTTAAGGCTATTTGGCATCTTTAGATATTATCAAGTACTTTTTCTCACAGAAAAGCGAAATTTATATTTTATGTATCTGGACCTAAAAAAATGTGATTTATTTGGATAAGTTACTATTTGTAAAAATCTGCAGAACCAAACTGTCACCAGAACATATTCAGTTAATTATTTTACCCCATATTTGCAAGCTTCCTCACTTTAGAGGCCAATTAAAATGATAGCAGACCCACATCCACCTCTCCTTTTCTGTTCCTGCCCTAATATAATAACGTAGATCTAGGTCAGGTGTGGATGGCATGCCAAAGTCCACGTGGCTCTTTGCAACTGCTTGCTCACTCTCCTTTCTTCCATCTGTTTGCACTATCACTTGAAGGGAGACATCTGGGACTTAAGCACCTATCGATGATAGTCACTGGGCCCGCTCTTTGGAAAGGCACTTCAGTACATTTTGCATTGTAAATGCTGAGTAATTCAATGATTTTAATGTGATTATTTCCATGGTTAAAGTGAAGTGTGTGCTTAAATGCTTTGCTTGGATTGGTGCCCACAGCCTGGTGGTGTTTTGCCCTGCTGCTTGCTGACTCACTGCTCTGTCAAGCCCTGCTTCTCACTATGCATCCTTGCTTTCAATATACTCCTTGAATCTGCCTGTATTGCAGTGACTGATCTTTTGCTGGAAATTGAAATATTTCGCCAAATAAGAGGCTATTCTGATGACATTTTGTACCTAGCCAGAATGGAGGAACCATAAATATCACAAGACTGAGTGTTCTTTAAATGACCATGACCAATTTTCAGATCAGCAAAGCTCAGATAAGCTTTCTAGAAATAGCCATCCAAATTTAAATCCATGTACCACCTTCGGATGTTTGAAGTTGCTAACAAAGCTACCAGCAAAACTGGCACCCATCTGGGCATGGATAGGGTTGGAGTTTGCACTACCCTCAGGTTGAGCCAGTTGGGGAGGTGGCTTATAGGTGAGTCAGCACGGGGAAAACTTGTTCTGTTGGTGGTATCAATGTGCGGGATGAATCTCTCTCATCTGACACCCTCAGGACCTGACCAGTGCAAGATGAGAGAATTTTCTGGATGATGGGAGGTCAATATTTTCTAGCACATTACCAACACATCCACTACTTACTGGGCTCCTAGAAGACATTTGGGGGTAAGCTACAGCTAAATAACAGCACAGAACAATAAGAGCCAGGACTGGGGACTGTAAACAAACCTTATGGGACCACGGGAAACTTTGGTCACACCCATGGTAAGTAGTCATCCAGCTAATTAAAATCATGCCAGATTAGAGAGTTTGCCAGATGAAAGAGTTCTGGATTAGGGAGGTTCAACCTGTACATCTTTTGTGATCAAAAAGTTGACTTCAATTTCCAGAGCCATCAGTCAGCATCATTCATTAGCCATAAATTCGGTTTTAAAGACTAATTCAGTAATTTTACTTTGCCTAACATCAAGCATCATGAGAATGGAATTTCAAGCTATGAAATGTATATCCTGTCTGTGAACTGGGCTTAACCTGAAAGCTCTTTACAACGAAGCCTCTTGTTTAGCATGACATCTTTGTGAGACTGTACACTTTCCCTGGGGGAGCTGGTAGGAAGCATGATTTTTGTAGGACTCAAAGTGGGGTAGTTTCAATTCTCCTGTGAAGAGTTGCTTACGGGTGCTACATGTCATAATAGGTGTGCATTCATGCTCTCTCGATTGGATTCAGAAAGAGGGGCAGTGTCCACAGATCCACATGCACACCTTGGATCCTCCTTCTCCACTACAAGACTGTACAGGGAAGGGCAGATTTGCCACCACTCTCATTCCTTCTCAAGTGACAGTGCATTGAAGATGGAGCATTGATATGTGCATGACCTCTGTTCATGGTTTTCTATAATTCTTGCAAACACCTTTTTAATTTCGTTTTTTGTTATTTTTAGCACACTTTTTTTGCTTTTGAAAATGGGAGAGTGATTCCTCTTTCCCTCCGGTCACACCCCCTCCCACCCCCCTGCCCCGATTTGGGTTTTTGTAGATCTTGGCCCTTGAGTGAAGTGTGGGGTATGCCAAAGTTCCCATGTTTCAGACCCTGCCAAATGCCTGTAAGGTGGTGGAGATGAGAATCTGAATCTGCAGTGCTTGGGATGGCTGATGTTCCCACAGTGATTCTGCAATGCCCTGCAACACCTTAGCTAGGGAACAATGTGGAGAATAGGTGCCACAGGAAATACTGCCCGAGGGACCAGAGTAGTTATACCCTGTGGACCTCTATCCAAGCACCATATTTAACCCTAGAATGTACTCCCTCTGAGTTGTCCAGACAACAGCTCAGGCTTTAGACCTGCTGGAACTCTAGACTTCCTCTTTCCCTCTGATCTCTGGTCTCCAGTCCAAGCTGCCACTGACCCTTGCCTCCTGATTCTAGTGTGACAGTCCCTTTAACCTCAGATTGCTGATTTTTGTCATGATTTCTACCCCCAGATTCCAGCCTTTTATTGTTTCTGGTGTGTGGTCCATTTGGCTCTGACTCTCGAGTGCTGAATCCATCTCTACTGATTCTTCCAACTCCTAATTACCTACTAGCAACCCACCCCCCCGACATGTGGGCTCCAGTCCATCTGTAAGCACTCAGCCAGACCACCAACACCCTGGTCCATCGCAAAACCTTTCTCATGATGGAGCCCTGCAGGGATACAGATTTGTGCAACGGGTATAGACTGGATATGTGAAGAGCAGCAGGACTATAGCAGTAACTGAAGTGGCAAAAGCAACAGCATGTTGGGTTGCCACTTGCAGGAGTGAATTCCACCTCTGTGCTGCTGCTCAGGTGTGGCCGTATTGCTCACAAGCCTGCCCACAAGGGTGGGCACCAGGCTCAGTGGCCGTTGTCCTTTTTTGCACTGGTGTGTGCAAACTGTCTGCACACTCCCAGGTGGGAGACACAGATTGCTGAGTGGAAGTGACTCTCGTCTGGGGTTGTGACAGTCACTGGCACACGCTACCAGGAGCAGACCTAGCTATTGAGGGGCCTGGTGCCCACCCCAGTGGCCAGGACTGGGGGGTGGTGCAGCCATCCTGGAGGAGCTGCCTGGCCTGGGTGTTGGCTCAGCAGGTTGACATGATGCTTCTTTCATCACTGGAGTTAGAACCCTGAAACTCTGCAGACACCAGTTTACATCTGTGGCTATCCTCATCTACAGGGCTCTACTCAATGGACATGCAAGTTGCTGCACAATAGGATCTGAGCTATTCTCATTGGCTGATGTGTGGGTTTGCTCTCCAGCTTGATTTTTCTGCTTCACGTTTGTGAAGAGTTATGCTGTCACAACTTCAGTGTTGCTAGTGATGTGTCTTTGCTTCTCCCATACCAGTGGCTTCATCCTCTAAGAAGTTCGTGGGCTTCCACTGCCATTTTTGAGTGAGGGTTTTTTGTTTTGTTTTGTTTTGTTTTTTTCCCCCGATGTCCAAATATTCATTGTGTGATCTTGGATATTTAACTTAGCATCAATATTGTTATCTATAGTTTGGGGAAAATCCTGTTTTCCTGCTTCAGAGGGGTGGAGAAGCATAATTAAATTAAGTGCTACAAATGCAAGACATTAAACATTTATGAGTGGCATGTATACTTTCTGCCACCACCACTTCCAACAAAAAAAAATCAGTACGAGGGTTTGAGCAAAAGTAGCTCCATGAATTTATTCAAAAATCTTGCAGTTGTAAATGCATTGTGCCAAATGTGGCTGAAAAATTCCAGAATATCATGTAATTGCACCAACTTTATGGCAAGTCAGAGAACTGTAAATCCAGCTACATTTTATCTGCCAAAACATTCACACCAAATTTTACCCAGTCCTAATTTCAGTTATCAGATCTTTTTCAACTTAATCACAGTTAAAATATTATTGGGGGCTTGGGGAGGAGAAATGGCTTTGGGTTTCTAAATTAATTCACTGATGGTTTAGAAAGGGGATTATTTAATGAGGTCCCAGTTCAATCTTTGAATGCTTTTCCTGCCTAGGTTTGATTTAAGGTAGAATGTTGCACATCTGGTGGTTTGTTTTGTTTTATGTTTTTGGGTTTTTTTTTAATTTTCTTAAAAAGTGAGAGCTGAAAACACAAGCAAGAAGATGGTTTAGTTTTTGTGTTTGTTCTGTTCTTACCGGCACACAGATGGGTGGCCATTATGTACCCTGTTGCAGGGGTTTCAAGGTATAACGGAAAGATGTCTCTGGACATTTTAGGTCCAGCATGTCTACATATGAGAAAAAGAGGGAGGGGTTTTTTTTGTTTTTTTTTTTTTTTTAAAAAAAAAAGAAGTTGCTGGTGATTGTGGATTTTGATGAATGTGGGGTCTACATTCCAGTACATTCAGGGTGATTTAAGCAAAACAGAACTGTGGAAGAAGATGAAGATACATTTTTCGGTGTTCTTTACATTGATAGAGCAAAATTCAGTTCAGCATCAAAGGAGGATAAATAGGGATAAATATAATGGCTGTCTTTTTGTTCTGTGAATGCTGTCACAGAGGGCTTGAAAGCCTGAACAAATAATGAGAGAAGCAGAAAGCAGCAGCAGCAAGTTCACGAGGGAGACAGCACAGCAGAGAGCAGGAACTGCTGGAGGGAATATCTGTCGTTATAATCATAGCTGAGACAAGGGGAAAACCCAGAAGCCAAGGGAGCTTGCTGTGAGCAATATTCTGAATATAAAAGTGCAAAGTCTAGAGCAGAGGATGAGATTTAGCAGTACTGCTTCCCTAAAATCTCCTCATTACTTCCCTCCCCCCACCGCCTTCTTTCGTGATTCGATTACCTCCCAGCTCATTCCTTGATCTTTTGAATCCTTCACTCTCTCATATCCTTTTTATAATAATTTGTATTTTTACCACAGCACAAAAGCAGTCTATCCTGGCCATTAGTTTCTATCAGTTCAAATCTTGCTAGTTACTTTTCCCACCAACTCCAATAATCGCACTTTGGGCGTGGGCGTGAGGAAACTAAAGCAAGTCAATTGTTGTCTTCTGCACAGGAAGCCCAGACTAGCAGCCATAAGCGATTTTCCTATCCCATGTACTGTAATTTTCAGGATTACTTACTGTTAATGGTAACCCTTGAGCAAGATATCTGTAAGTAATGGAGCAAAAATGATAAATGGCATCAGCTGACAAGATTTTCTGTTCAGAGAATTTAAAGTTTTTCTGATTTAAACTGTCTTCTAGCATTTCAAAATGGTGTTAAAGCATATATTGATGCAATGGGAAAAATAATTCTCCCTGGAAACACCCATGTCATTAGCACAGACATCGGGAACATTACCCGGGATGTGCTGAGAGCAGAAAATTCTAATAAGGTCTGAGAAGGGAGGAAGAAAAATAGCGGAACAAACACCAAGGAAGTGGGTTTATGTATTTTCATCAGTACTTATATAACAGACAAGGTTGAGCTCGCAGAGGGGCCTGAGACAGTGAGTTAGTTGTCTACTCACGTTATTTTTTCCCCTCTAACTCAGATTTTCTCCTTTACAGTCCAGCTATAAAGTACAAGGCTCACATGAGGGTAACATGAAGTGAGTCTTGTTTAATTCAGTAAGAAAGAGTCACATTGGATACTTTAAAATATGCACTCATGATTATAGTTGCACTGACAAATAAATTGTGTATTCAAATATCCATATGCAATCACCTGTTTAGGCAGAATTTTTGGTTACATTGTCCCAATTCTTTCCAATACTAGATAATTAAGTCACCTATTAATATGAGATGAAGCAGTATCCATGAAAACATACTTCAGCCCTTCTTGTATTTCACATTCTTTATTTTCAATTTTGGAAAAATTGGTGAGTGACAAATGGTTATGGATGTACTCAACTTCCCTTACAAACATATTTAATGCAGCCAAATTCATAGTAGCAATTGTTCAGACATAGTACATACATATATTGTTAGCTGACATTGCTTCCAGCAGTCTATTTCAGTCTCATGTGAAGTTATTGCATTCAAACAAAGGGTTATCACTGACTAATTATTTAAAAGTGCTTCTGCTAAATTATAAATTAATCATGCTTCCCAAACCCTCCAGAACAGCACAGCTCAACAATAGAACCACATTCACTAGTGTGCAACTCTTCCAGCCATTTTTTTCTTGTCTGTGTTAAACATAATATAGAGATAGTTGATTTTTTATGTGAATGGTGCTTGACCAAAAATGACTTATTTTTGTCAAGAATAAAAATTTCCATAGTCCCTTTATGTTGGCTGATTCCCCCCTGCCCAAGAATAAAAAATGGATACTGAAAAACAATCAGTTAATGTTTTGAAAAGAAAACATGCCATTGTGACTTTTTACAGGTTAATTTTTAAACTGAAACCCCAATTTTTGACATTGGAAATGCTTTATAAAAAAAGTAAGAGTGGGACGAACTAGAGCTAGGGCACCAATTTCAGACTAGAGACCTAGCTTTAGTTCTCTGCTCTGCACACACTTCATCTATGACCTTGGGCCTATCAGCTAGCCTCTTTGCACCTTAATGGCCGTGTCTACACGTGCACGCTACTTCGAAGTAGCGGCGCCAACTTCGAAATAGCACCCGTTACGGCTACACGTGTTGGGCGCTATTTCGAAGTTGAAATCGACGTTAGGCGGTGAGACGTTGAAGTCGCTAACCCCATGAGGGGATGGGAATAGCGCCCTACTTCGAAGTTGAACGTCGAAGTAGGGCACGTGTAGACGATCCGCGTCCCGCAACATCAAAATAGCGGGGTCCGCCATGGCAGCCATCAGCTGAGGGGTTGAGAGACGCTCTCTCTCCAGCGCCTGCGGGGCTCTATGGTCACCGTGTGCAGCAGCCCTTAGCCCAGGGCTTCTGACTGCTGCTGCTGCAGCTGGGGATCCATGCTGCATGCACAGGGTCTGCAACCAGTTGTCGGCTCTGTGGATCTTGTGTTGTTTAGTGCAACTGTGTCTGGGAGGGGCCCTTTAAGGGAGCGACTTGCTGTTGAGTCTGCCCTGTGACCCTAGCCACGTCTACATGTGCATGCTACTTCGAAGTAGCGGCGCCAACTTCGAAATAGCACCCGTTACGGCTACACGTGTTGGGCGCTATTTCGAAGTTGAAATCGACGTTAGGCGGTGAGACGTCGAAGTCGCTAACCCCATGAGGGGATGGGAATAGCGCCCTAATTCGAAGTTGAACGTCGAAGTAGGGCACGTATAGACGATCCGCGTCCCGCAACATCAAAATAGCGGGGTCCGCCATGGTGGCCATCAGCTGAGGGGTTGAGAGACGCTCTCTCTCCAGCCCCTGCGGGGCTCTGTGGTCACCGTGTGCAGCAGCCCTTAGCCCAGGGCTTCTGGCTGCTGCTGCTGCAGCTGGGGATCCATGCTGCATGCACAGGGTCTGCAACCAGTTGTCGGCTCTGTGGATCTTGTGTTGTTTAGTGCAACTGTGTTTGGGAGGGGCCCTTTAAGGGAGCGGTTTGCTGTTGAGTCCACCCTGTGACCCTGTCTGCAGCTGTTCCTGGCACCCTTATTTCGATGTGTGCTACTTTGGCGTGTAGACGTTCCCTTGCAGCGCCTATTTCGATGTGGTGCTGCCCAACGTCGAAGTTGAACGTCGACGTTGCCAGCCCTGGAGGACGTGTAGACATCATTCATCGAAATAGAGAATTTTGATGTCGCTACATCGAAATAAGCTATTTCGATATAGCGTGCATGTGTAGACATAGCCAATATGTATATGTATGTATATGCACCTTATTCTCTACAATAAGGATAATAGTACTTACTTAGAGAGCAAATGCTACAGTAATGAAGGCCATGTAAATGGCTCAGATAGATGCTTGGAATGCTTTGAAACTTTCCTGTGGAAAATAATTGGCTGTTGGCTTATACTTGCTATCACAAATTTTTGGGCTCCCTGCAGTTCTGAAATTGCTAAAGCTGATAATTTCTGATCTGGAAAATGTGTCACAGGCTCAGATTTGGATCTTGTCCAGCTTGGGACAGAGTCCAATTTTGGGGAAGGGGAGAGGGGGCAATTCCACAGTTTGTGAAGACTATACGTGTTTTTATACAGACTGGACCTCTGCAGTCTGGACTTCCATACTCCAGCAACAGCCATGGTCTGGCATCCCTGTGGGTGCTCCAGGGCTGGAACGCTCGTGGAGAAGAACCAGACCCTGCCGTCAGCAACTGCTGCTCGCGGCATCCCAAAGCCTCTAGAGTTCCCGGAGCAGCTCATTGGTGGCTCTCAAGCTCAGAGACAAAGGAAGAGGAGAAGGGATGCTTGGGAGAAGAGGCAAAGTGGCTGTGGAGCCCCACACAGCTTCTCTTCTGGACCCTGTCTGCAGGTCTCTGCAGCCACCCTGTCTCTTCCCCGATTCCCTCCCCATCCATCCCGGCTCGGCCACAGGGAGGCCAGCACTGACTGATCGGGGACTGGGGGAGGGAGCACTCTAGGGAAGAGGCAGGATGGTTGCAGAGCCCTGCAGTTGGGAACCTGGAGCTCAGCCCCATAGTCAGGGGCTGAGAGGCACAGCTCTGTGGCTGGCAGTAGGGGGCCGGGAATACAGCCACCCTGCCTCTTTCCCTCACAACCACTCCCAGTTGCTGCTCAGTCAATGCCGGCCTCTATGGCAGCCATTGGAGCAGGATCCTGCATCTGGAAGCAGCGGAGGGGCTGGCGTTGATGTTGCCTGGTCTGACTTTCCAGGTTCTGATGATGCTGGACCAGGGAAGCACAACCTGTAGCATGCTGAAAGAAAGGAGCCAGCTTGTTGTCTGGACATGCTCAGGGATTTGGAATGTCAGAATAAATCCTGCAGCGCAGGTTAGTGCACTGAGGCTAGCAGAGTTAGGCAAAATTCACAGCATGTGGTTCGCAGCTCTGGATATTGTCTGTGTGGCTGTATCTGTGTGCAAGTGTGTGTGCATTCAATACATACCTTTTGTAGCATGCTACATAAGCCTTTTTGAAAATGCAAGTGCAAACTGATGTGTAATTCATCTAATATAGAACCTCTGCTATGATAAAAGGGGAGCTGTCTGTCCGTCCATCCGTCCATCTGTCCACCCCACTGTAGGAGTGCCATTTGCTGCTCTGTGCACACGCCCCACTGCTGGGTGGGAGATGTGCACGGCTGGAGTGGCATCTCCTACCCCAGCGGCTCCAGTGGTTGGCCCCGGCAGCTGCTCTGGTGGCCCCAGCAGCTCTGGTGACTGTGGTGACTCTGCCCCAGTGGTCACGGCTGCTCCAGTGGCCCCACCGGCCTCAAGCAGCCCCAGCGGCTCCAGGTCCGGCAGCTCCGGCAGCAGTGGCTCTGGTGAGTTGCTAGCATTGATTTAGAATGGTGGAGGGGCTGGGGGACCTGGCACTTGGGAGCAGGGGAGGGCATTTATTTAGAGTGGGGAGGGATTCTGGGGGATCCTGGCTCTGGAGGAGGGCACAGAACTTTGGCCATAGCCGCCATGAAGGTGTGGGCCCCGCTAGTATATGTAATAGCACACAGAGTAGCACACACGTTTTATATCATCCCCTCTCATGCACTCAGAGAATATATGCAAACCCAATCTGCAAAGCAGATTACTCTGTTATATAAATCGAAAGTTGTCAGTGTGATCTATTATCACTAGTTCTGCTGTCAGCTGTTCTATAAAGCGCAAATTCAGGAGCCCAGACTCCCTAATGGGAGCGGGTACTTAGATACATGCCCATATATTATTATTTTACTGATTTCTATAGTGCCTATTGCTATGCCAACTTTTATTACAGGGATTAATACCCAAAATAAGACTGGATAATCAAATGGTAAACAAAACAAATGTGCCCTGTATGGTGACCTAAATAAAATGTTAAGGAGGCTAAAAGCAGATTGAAATCCCTGAGCATGAAAGGCACGGCTCAGGGAATAGCTACTGAAGCACAAAGTCTTTCATCAGACGGTCACTAGTCAGAAAACAGACCAGGTGGGTGGGAATCAAAATGTCATCAGTCTACATGAAAGAGATTTGTATTCTCAGTCAAGTTCGTTGACTATGCATAAAAACACAAAGCATCTTAATTGCCAGGAATTTGTACATTGCTGTTATTTTCTGAAAAGAGACAAAAGACCACTTTCTGGAGTTAAAACACAGTTGTAGATATTCTAACCCTGGAGGTTAGTTCTCTAAAATTTCTGCCTGGAGTACAATGGTGGGCACTATTTTGTCACTGCTGCTTCTGCCCTAATGATACAGACATCAATTTCTACTGCTGTCAGTCTAGGAAATCACTCAAAACTTGTTTTCAGACTCGGTAAGAAAAACGTTCTCTGAATACATCAATTTAATAGTCTCTTCATGGCACGTCTATTTGCTTTTTTGGAAGATCAATTAAAAAAAATATTGCCCCACCCTAACATTTCAGGGTCCTCACTTTTTCCATGTCGGAATTTCAATGCGATCCTGCAAACTTCATATTGCCTTATATAGCACATGCAAACATAGTAGGTGACAGCCAAGGTTACCATGTTGTATGACAAACAAATACTGTGAATAAAGGGTGACAAGTGTATGAAAACCTTCAAATGTCCTTTTCTCAAGTTATTTTTAATTGGGATTTAAATAACAAATTAGAGCTGTTGTCTGCATGAAGTGTCCTCCCCAACTCCAGTTTCTGAAATCCCAGCAGATGATTAGTAGAACTAGTTCAATTATTTTATAAAAAAAACCAAACAAACCTGTTTCTAAAGGGGAAAAATGGATCTTATTTAGTTTTCAGAAGAGAAGAGTGCAGGGTGATTTGATAGCAGCCTTCAACTTCCTGAAAGGGGGCTCTAAAGAGGATGGAGAGAGGCTGTTCTCAGTAGAGAGAGATGGCAGAACAAGGGGCAATGGTCTGAAGTTACCGTGGCGGGGGTCAGGGGTAGGTTCACTATTAGGAAAAACTATTTCATCAGCAGGGTGGGGAAGCACGGGAATGTGTTACTGAGAGAGGTGGTGGAATCTCCATCACTTGAGGTTTTTATGTCCCGGCTTGACAAAGCTCTGGCTGGGATGATTTAGTCAGTGTTGGTCCTGCTTTGGGCAGGGGACTGGACTCGATGACCAGGGATGGGAGAGGATCCTGGGGCTGACAGGGCTCACAGCCATCCATCCCTGCCTCAGAGTAGTGCCATTCCTCCAGGTTGAGCTCCCCCCTTGTCTAACCCCAAAGCAGGGAGTTTACCCCTGCTTCCCTATTTGGTTGGTTGTGTGTCCAACCAGCAAACAAACAGTACTTACACCTACAGGGAGCACTTACTTCCTATTTGGTTTTAGGAATAAGGGGCTTTCGAAGACTGGGGTGTCCTTTCGAAAGGCCCCAGTCTGCATGGGTGGCATGGGATTCAAAAGCAATGCTTTCAAATTGCTGCAGCTGCCATTATGCTAATGACGTGCTGCATATTCATAGCAACACCTCATTAGCATATCCCAAAGTGAATCATTAGCATCCCCCTTTTGAAAGGCAGGGGCTAGCGTAGACATAGAGGCTATGTCTGCACTAGCCCAAAACTTCAAAATGGCCATGCAAATGGCCATTTCGAAGTTTACTAATGAAGCACTGAAATACATATTCAGCACCTCATTAGCGTGCAGGCAGCCACGGCACTTCGAAATTGACACGGCTCACCACCACATGGCTCATCCAGATGGGGCTCCTTTTCGAAAGGACCCCAACAACTTCAAAATACCCTTATTCCTATCAGCAGATAGGAATAAGGGGATTTCAAGTTTCCGAGGTCTTGTTGAAAAGAAGCCCCATCTGGACGAGCAACGGCAATTTCGAAGTGCCACGGCCTCCGGCATTCTAATGAGGTGCTGAATATGTATTTCAGTGCTTCATTAGTAAACTTCAAAATGGCCATTTTGAAGTTTTGGGCTAGTGTAGATGTAGCCAGACTGTCTAAACACTGTCTAAACACATTTTGAAATAAGTATTTTTAAATAGGCTCTGTTCTTCATTGAATAAGGTTTACCAATTTTGAAACAAGCCAAGTGCTATTTCAAAAACTATTTCAAAACAACATTTGGATTGTGTAGATGCTAGGATAGTTATTGAAAATAAGATCTCCTATTTCAAAATAACTTTGTTGTGTAGACATGCCTATTGTCTTCTGAAATCACAAAGAAGTTGGACAAATGACATATATTGAATCACTTGGACTAAATTCCTGTCCTTGTGATACAATATGTGCATTAATACCCTGACAGACAAGGTAAAGGGTTTCTTAGAATTCCTGCATGATAGGCTTCCTAAGAGATTTAAGTCCAATGCACTGAGGAGACAGATTGCTGTCATGGCAAGTGTCTAGAATTAAAAGGAACCACAGATGACTCCTAGTCATCAGCACATCAAAAGATTCCTTAGAGCTGCAGTACTTATTAGTTCTCCAGAGGAAATTTAACCTGCTGTCAGGAGCTTTAACAGGAAAAAAACCCCAAATTTAAAGCACTTCACTCTGTTTTGGCTTACTTTGCCTCAGATTTTGAGTAGTAATTGTCTTGGCAACGAGAGTATTGGAATGTGGAGCATTATCTATAGAGCCTTATCCATGTATTTACCATTTTTAGAGTGATTCTGGTGAATGGATACACGGTCAATTAAAAAAGATAGCTATGATTTTCCACAGGTCACTAGAAGTGGCTTTGCCTTCTCCCCTGCACCTCCAATCCTAAGCATCCAAAGAGATTGAAGTGCATAAACTGGATGTCAGGAGAGCACTTAAAAATCTATCTCAAGTGCACAGAGCCTTATCAGAGGTCCACAGCTCTTCTAATCAATAATGTTGTTACCGTAAAGGGAAGAAGGTACCTAAACCGTCTATTTCAAGAAGGATCAAGGAGCGTATGGCTGAAGCCTGGAGAGCGCATGGAGATAAGATGATATCCCGCTCTCTGAGGGTGGGTCTACACAGAGAAGGTATTTTGAAATAAAATATGTTATTTCAAAATAACTAACCTAGCATCTACACCTTGCAACTGCTATTTCAAAATAAATTTGAAATAGCAGGTGTCTTATTTCAAAATTGGTAAACCTCCTTTCACAAGGGCTGACTCTACATATGCATTCCTCCTGTGAAAGAGGCATGCAAATGAGGGAAATCGAAAACAGAGATGGGGTTTACTTTCAAAAGAGCTGTGCCTATAGTACTTTTTTTCTTTTCAAAGAAGCTCTTTTGAAAGGAGAATATGCAAATGAGGTGCCAGGTACATAAATCTGTACCTCATTTGCGTTTTTGATTTCCAGCATTTGCATGCCTCTTTGAAAGGAGGAATGCAAGTGTAGACACAACCAAGGAATAGCACCTATATTGAAAAAGCTATTTTGAAATAGCTGATGTTTAGGCAGGGAATAGTGTATATGTTAGAATAAACCTTAGGCTGTGGCCACACTTGGCCAAAACTTCAAAATGGCTATGCAAATGGCATTTCGAAGATTACTATTGAGGTGCTGAATTGAATATTCAGCGCCTCATTAGCATCAGGACATTTCCAGCCGTGGCCCTTCAAAAGCACCTCTTTCGAAAGTGCGTGGCTTGGCGTGGCTACACGGGAGTCCTTTTCAAAAGGACCCCGCACCTTTCAAAATCTCCTTATTCCCCTCTGCTGAGAGGAATAAGGGGATTTCAAAAGGTGTGGGATCCTTTCAAAAAGGACTCCTGTGTAGACGCGCCTAGCCACGCGCTTTCGAAGTGCCATGGCCAGAAGCGTCCTAATGCTAATGAGGCACTGAATATTCAATTCAGCCCCTCATTAATAATCTTCGAAATGGTCATTTGCATGGCCATTTCAAAGTTTTGGCCAAGTGTGGCCACAGCCTTAGTGAGTCTAATGGCTATTTCAAAATAGGCTCTGAGGCTATGTCTACACTAAAGAGTTTTGTTGACAAAACTCTCAGGCTGTGGCTACACTAGCCCCTGCCTTTTGAAAGTGATATGCTTATGAGCCACTTTGGCAGATGCTAATGAGGCACTATCTGAATATGCAGTGCCTGATTAGCATAATGGCAGCTGCGTGCCTTTTGAAGGTGCCACTTTCAAAATGCATGCGGCTCGTGTAGAGAAGAGCCTTTCGAAAGAACCCCCGGACTTCAAAAGCCCCTTCTTCCCATTTGGTTATGGGAAGAAGAGGATTGCAAGGTCCAGGGGGGTCCTTTCTAAAGGTTCCTGTCTGTATGGGCAGTGTGCAGTCTGAAAATGGTGCTTTTGAATCGCACGCAGCTGCTATTATACTAATGAGGCACTGCATATTCATGGCAACACCTCATTCGCATCTTCCAAACTGCCTCATTAACATGCCCCTTCAGAAAGGAGGGGGCATGTGTAGACACAGCCTTCCAGAATAGTTTATTTCAGAATAAGGCTACTGACCGATTACCTGACAGATCACCATGTTAGTGTTAGCTGACTTTATATTAATCTGTTCAGTTAGTAGTTTTCAGTTTTATAGACTCAGAGGCTACATCTACATGAGAGGCCTCTTCTGACAAAACTGGGCTTTTGTTGAAAAAGCCCATGGAACATCTACACACACAATGCATTTTGTCAAAAAACTGTCGACAAAGCCCAGCACATCCACCGGCAGTGTTGTGCCTTTCCATGTTCAGGAATTAACAGTTTTGTTGACGGTTTCCTGATGGAAAAAAAGCTGTGTAGACAGGGCTTCTGGTTCCCCAGGCAGCCCTGTTTGCTGTGCTTTCAGTTGCCCATTCTGTCAAGAGAGCAGCAGGGCAGTCTGGCTACTCTCTGTCAACAGCAATTGCTCTTTTGATCCACTTTTGTGTGTGGTCTATTGACATAAGTTTTGCTGAAAGATATCTTCTGACAATAACCTCCGTCGACAGATTGCTATAGTGCTGATGTAGCCGTGGGCTCTATGGTCAAAGGGGACCAGCATGATCAGCAAGTTTGACCTGCACGTTGCAGGCCACAGAACTTCACCCACCCACTCCTGTAATAGACTCCCCCCTCCTCTGGCTGAGTTACTGAAATTCTCAAATGATTGTTCAAAGACTTCAGCTACAAAGAATTCACAACCCTGAGTTTCACTTCCCAATGCTCAAATCATTGAACCGGGGAGAGGAATAACTCAGTGGTTTGAGCATTGGCCTCCTAAACCCAGGGTTGTGAGCTCAATCTTTGAGTGAGCCATTTAGGGATCCGGGGAAAAGCATTAAAAAAAAAATCTGTCAGGGATGGTGATAGGTCCTGCTGTGAGTGCAGGAGACAAGACTCAATGACATCTGAAGGTCCCTTCCAGTTTTATGAGATAGGTATGCATCCCTCTTTTTATTTTTTTTTAAAGAATTCACCATTTACACTAGTTTAAATCTGCAAGTGCCCCGCGTCCCATGTTGCAGAGGAAGATGAAACTCCCAGACAGTCTCTGCCAGCCTGACCTAGGAGAAAATTTATTTTGGAGCCCAGATATGCCAATTTGTTAAACCCTTATTACAAGGGTAAGATCCACCAGCCAGAAACCTGGGAAAGAATTTGTGTGTAGTAACCCAGAGTCTTCCTCATCAAAGGTGTGTCTATATAGCAAAGTTGTTTTGGGATAACAGCCACTCTTTCAAAATAACTTTCCGAGTGTCTCCCCAATGCAACCACTATTTTGAAATAATTTCAAAATAGTGGATGGCTTATTTCTAATTTTGTAAATCTCATTCTTCGAGGAATAGTGCCTATTTCAAAATACATATTCCAGAATAGGTGCTGTGTGGAAAGGCAATAGGGGCAATTTCAAAATGAGCTATTCCGGAATAGTTTATTTTGAATAAAGCTGATGTGTAGAGCTAGTATTTCAGATTACAGACCTAGCAGTGCTTCCAGGGGCTCCAGTATGAAATAGGCTCTATTTTGGGTGGACACACTATTTTGGAATAAATTGTACTTATTTTAGGGCTTCCGTGTAGTGTAAACATGTTATTTTGGAATAGTTTATTTTGGAATAATAACTCTGGAATAAATTATTTGGAATAACTCTGTAGTGTAGACATAGCCCTAGTGGCCCATCTCCAGACATTTGGGATTTATGCTGCTCATGGTCTCAGACTGGCTACATGCCTTTCTAGGCAGTCCCATCACAGCATTCCCTCCATAATATTGTCAAGCTCAGTTTTGCAGCTAGTATGGGATTTTGCCCTGACTGCTCCCTCTGGAAGGCTGTTCCAGATCTTCACTACTTTGATGGTTAAAAACCTGCCTCAAATTTAAAGCCTAAACTTGCTGATGACCAGTTGATGTCCATCCACGCTCGTGTTTAGCTTAAATAACTCCTCAATCTTTTTTTGTTTAGGCTAAACAAGGTGAGCTTCTTGAGTCTCCTTTCAAAAGGTAGGTTTTCCATTCCTCAGATCCTCTGAATAGCCCTTTTCTTGCCCCTCATTCCAGTTTTAATTCATTTTTCTTAAACCTGAGGATCAGAACTGCACACACTTTTTCAGGTAAGATCTCATTAGTGCTTCGTAGCATGGAGATAACACAATCCCATCTATCTCGGTTATACCTCATCTGATGCATCCTATGACTGCATTAGCCTTTTTTCCCCCCACAGTTGTTTCACACTGACAACTCTTAGTCATCTGTGATCAACCAATGTAACCAGGTCTTTCTCCTACTTCATCTCTTCCAGTGTTGAACATCATTGTTCTGAGTCTTTCTACAGAGGGGCTGCGCCTTTAAGCAAAATCTATAGTTACTTGGTTTCTCTCAGTCAGTATCTTCACTTCCACTATGATATCTGATCCAGCCGTAAGAGTAAGAAGCCAACACTTTCCTCTAGCCTCTGCCTGTTTCCGTCTCTGGGAAGCTGTGGCCTACTTCTGTGATTCTAGCAGGCATTGGGAACTGTCTTCTTATCATTTTATATTTTGGATCTCTATATCTTAGTTTTTAAGGAAGAGTTTTGTTGCTCAGAGATTAAAAACTACAGTGTGGCATCAAAGATGAAGACTAATCTCAGTCATACTTACCTGCAGTGGAAAACTGAAAAGCCTGAGGCTTTGCTTTTCACTTATCTGCTTCTTGAGATTTCTTGTAAGGGAAAAAAATAACAAATACATTTCTCTTTCATTTGTAAAAAATCTGGAACTATAATAGATAGATACTCTTCAGTAGGTCAGTCAGTTCAATAGTTGGGGATCAAGAAATGATGTCTTGGCACTAGGGATACTCTGTAAGTCTATGTCTACACGGTGATTGCTATTTCAGGGTGCTGTTTAATTTTGAAAAATGAAAGTTTAATTTTTCTGGATTGATTTATTTAGGTTTTATTTAATTAAAGAGATGCAGAAAATTTGACACAAATTTGAAAAATGTTTCCATTCATCTAAATCTCCTTTTTTTTAACAGAAATTTTCCCTGTGTCTAGAATGAGAGGCTATAGCAGACTACCATCATCTGAGGATTTTCTTACTCAGGAGGAGTTGTAAGAGTGTTGTATCTTCCACTGTAGGCTGTACACTTTGAGTCTATTGTTTGCTATTCATGGGGTGATGTTGACTATCTAAGTTACAAAATATTGTTTTTGCTCCCCAATGGAATGAATGAAATTAATTATACTGAATAACAGAAAAAAACCAAATAGCAAAAGATGAATAATGCACATCTGGTATGAATGTTCAGAGAAATCATCATTCTTTATTAACATTTCTGAAACTCTTGGGATCTGGAAACATTTTCCTGAATACCCAGAAGTGATCAGATGACTTGAAAATATTGACTAATATGACCCCACATATAACAGAGAACAGCCTATACATTTATTTGCAAATATTATCTTACATTTTTCAATGTGTTAGTTTCCAGCACAATTTTTAAAAGGGCAATTTAAAATAAGTGTCAATGTCTGTGAGACTGAGTTGCATATCTGTAGAGGTTCCATCCAACAACAGGCCAACATGCTTCTCAGCAATTGTGATCAAAATAGAAGCTTCTATTCATGGCTATCTTCATTGCCCCTACAATGTGTTGACTAAAAGCATTTTTAGCCATTTCTGCCTCATACCTCATTTACAGATAAAGGGGATAGTTGTGTTCCTGCCAATTGAACTTCAAAAAGGCAATTGATGACAATGTTTTCAGTTTAGAACATCTATAGTATTTATCCAATACTCCTTTAGACTTCCAGTTGTGCTAGTTACATTTACTTTCTAAAAGATGTTTTACAGAATGTCATCAGAAAATTGGCCCATTTTTTTTCTTTTGAGTCTTCATAGTTTCAACACCACTTTTCACAGAACACTCTTATTTCAGAATTCTATAGAACTTTTATTTTCCACATGGGATGTTGTTCTAAAAGTGTTACCAGCCTAAGCCTGATGTTTAAAGACACCAAGTAAGTTGACACTCCCCTCCCTTTTCCACATCTTTACTCCACTAATACCGGTCTTTTGAAAAGATAAGGTTTATTCCTATATATTTCAGAAAAGTCATAGACCAAATTCGTCTCCAGTCTAAATCTGCTTTCTTCGAGGAATTACACTAGGATCAATTTTATTATAAGACATTTATATTTATAGTTATACATTTCTATCTTACAGAATGTTTTGAAACTTCTCCTGCTGCTATCACCTCAACACTGCCCCCACACTCCTTAGATGATCCCATATTGTCCTTGCTTTGATGATCCTCCATTTGTCATTATCATAATTCATTTTTAATTATTCTATTGATGTGCACGTCCCTTTACATGCTGTCCCATGGTCACTTCTGATTCTTTCCTCGTCCTTGTTTCTGTTATTTTGTCCTTCACTGATAATCTTCTGGGACAGATGGTGTGATCTACCAAGCCATGTGTATCATTTTTCATAAACTTTCCTTCAAGCCCTTAATTCAGTACATCATGCTCTGATGAAGTGACTCAGCATCCCTGAGAAGAGTATGTTGTAAAAAGAAAAACTCTGTAGGGCTGTGGTTTTCACCCAGTTCTTTGTGGACCCTTTGGGGTCTGCAGACCAAGATTTTCAAAAAGAACTGCACCTCCATTTGAAATTCTTCAGTGGTTCACACATGAGAAAAGACTGAAAACTATCACTATAGACGAACAGAAAGCTGAGCTCAAATGTTTGGAAGATGCACAGCATGTTTTCCTAACTCAGTGGGAGTTCAGAAAGGCTCCACTCTATCCACCGTCATTGCTCTATTGGTTAACTGAGAAGCATTAGGATGCAGATGTCAGTAGCACAGAGTGAAACATCGTTCTGTTTCAGACTTTTCAGGATGCCAATATTGGTCTTGTTGGCTCTGCTCGGCAAATCACTGAAGATAATGGAATAATTGGCTGGGCAAGAATCAGCATGCATTGGAGTGTTTATTGATCCACGCAAAACTGAGTCCCCGATTTGACATTGCCATATGTGAGCTTGAAACAAACCATGCTGGTTGATGGAGAGACAGTTGGTTTTAAGCTGAGTGCTCCTTCGCTTCAACTGTATACCTGGTGGCAGGAAGCAGAGAGCCAGGCCCGGTTCCGTTGGACAGGAGCTACCATTGCTGGAAGAAAGGCGGACAGGCTCACTCTCTAAATCCCTTTTCCTTTCTTGGCTGCCCTCCCCATCTTACCTCAGTGATAGGTAACTTTTTGGAAGTTTGAGAAGCCTCAATTTCAGATATTGTTTATGTGGCCCTTTAATAGCATCTTTAATTGTTGTGTTTCAGCTAGTTGTTCTATCTGTAGAGACTCAATCTGATAGTAATTTCATCTAAACCAAGCTTCCTTAGTTTGCATGTATGACTGTGTCAAAAGCCTTACTAAAATTAAGATACAATATGACTGCTGCTTCCTCCCTTCCACTAAGCCTGTCAAAGACAAAAATGAGGTTGGTTTGGCCTGAAAAACTAGCAATGTAAATGGAAAGGATAAGGGCACTTGCTCCCAAGGACACACAGTAAGTTGGTAGCAGAGGTGGGCAGAGAACTCCACTTTTCTGACTCCTTGGCTGTGTCTACACGAGCCCAAAACTTCAAAATGGCCTTGCAGATATTTACTAATACATATTCAGTGCCTCATTAGAATGCTGGCAGCCGCGGCACTTCAAAATTGACATGGCTCGCCACCGCTCGGCTCGTCCAGATGCGGCTTCTTTTCACAAGGACCCCAGCAACTTTGAAACCCTCTTATTCCTGCCGGTATTCTAATGTGGCACTGAGTATGTATTTCAGCACTTCATTAGGAAACTTCAAAATGGCCATTTGCATGGCCATTTCGAAGTTTTGGGCTAGTGTAGATGCAGCCCTTGTGTTGGGCTTTGTGCAAAATACACTTCTACAGTATTCATAAGTCCTTTAATTCTCTTTAGGGGAACATTCTTACAAGCAAAATTTTGAGCACAGTCAGACTCTGTCTACACACCAGCCCTATTTCAAAATAACACAACCAGACACAAAATGCATTTCAAAATAGCACCCAGCTATTTCAAAATCATGTTTCTGGGTCCACAGCACTATTTTGAAATAGGCGTTATTCCTCAGGAAATGAGGTTTACTGGATTCAAAATAATGTGCCCATTATTTGAATTGATTTCAAAACAGCATGTGCATCATTTAGATGCTGCCAAAGTTATTTTGAACAGCTGCTGCTATTTGGTGATAACTTGGCCATGTAGACCATGAATATTCAAGAAAAATGAAATGGTCATATGTTTCTGTGCGAGCTTTCACTGCAGGGCATTATAGGGAGGGGGGAGAAGTGTGGGTATAGCTATCTTTAAAGCTCTTTGTAGCTTTGGGAGTGGAGAGGAGTAGGAGAGTAGGTTTTGCAGAAGTGGTGAAGTAAATAAATTTCAGTGGCAGAAGCAGTTGTGAGGTGGAGTGGGAAAGTTGACTTCTACCACTACCAGGACACAAATCTTCTAATCTGGCAGCACTACAGGGCCAAGACAGCACCTGGTTATCTGTCTGTGTACCTGGAATATAGCCAGGAGAATGGTCACATCAGTGCCAAGGCCCTTAATGATAGTACTGAAGACAGCAGAAAATGGAGACGGGCACATTCAGTAAATGAACTTGGCAGATGTATGAAACACATCCTGATATAGGATAAGAGTGTTTGGCAGCACAGCACAGAAGGGGCCCTGGTGTTCTCAAAACTCAGATAGATATTATGGTTAATCAAAAGGTGTGTGTAAAGGCACTTTTTGCTTTTGCGCTGCTCTAGATGCAAGAACAAGTACTTTGTGAATGTGACAAGAACATTAAATTTAAATGATTATAAACATAGAAATTAATCTTATTTTGTGGGGTTTGTGTGCCTCAGTCAGGGAGAAATTCAGGCATTTTAAAAACTGGGATTTGCACACACATCTAGGATAATAGTACTCTTACTGGAAAGAGGAAAGGAAAAGCTTTTAATTTTCCTAAACCTGCTTGGTTTTACTGGCGGCAGTGCTCGAATTATGGATGCTGCCACACACTCTGCCTTGAAGTGATCCATTGAAACAGAGTTGACAGTTTGCTTCAATGGCTGTTAGCCCCTCCCCTATAAAAATTGCCCAAAATTGCCCCAACACTCCTGCGTGTTGTCTCGTCATAACTCACCCATTCATTAAGTGTAATAAAAGCTCCACTGATTTTTTTCAAGCCCCTCTCCTGTCTGTTGAATTTTAGTTAGTCAGCCAGAGAGCAAAAATAGCATGTCTTAGGTAACCAATCACACTTCCTGAACACCTCATGCTCAAGGTGAACAGTAAGATAACAACCCATAAGCTGAAGTACATTCACATGCAATAATTCTGAGTAATGACCAGATTTGTACAACTTGAAATCTATCCATGGATAACTCACAGATGGAAACCAGGGATAAATCTATCATATAAATCAGTTGTTACAAATAGTTCACCCAGCTCTGCTCAGTGTCCTTGTCATCTGCTACATTTCATCTGCATGAATGAAGAGGACCTCTCTTCCAGTATGTGTTTCTTCATTGTTTTACTACACTAATGTGAAAGTATGTGCTTTTTAATCTCATCCACTTCAGGACCTAGGATGGCTTACAGACTCTTAGCCAAAAATCTGGCATTCTGAAGTTGGTAATGGATACTCTGTCTTTTCTCAGCTGCTTACATTCTCTGAAGCTATGTCTACACAAGAGGATTGTGTTGACAAACTGGTGTTTTCGCGACAGTAAACGGCAGAATGCAGCACTTTTGTTGACAGTCTTATCCCACTCTCCACAAGTCATAAGGCCCTGTCAACAGAGATCTGTCAACAGAAAGCCAGTCTGGACATTCTGGGGGGCCTTCTGTTGACAGCAAAGGCCTCCAAGGGGCTGTGCAGGTGTCCTGGGGGACACAGTGTCCACAGCAATCAGCAGCTTATGGTCCTCAAAGCTGCATGGATCCTGGGAAATCCTGTGGCAGGAAGCTGAGTGTGTGGAAGCAGCAGCGGTACAGGACCCCACAGCCACTCGTTGTGCTAGAGTTGTTGCAGATGGCAGACAGCCATGTACCCCAAGGACCCCCAGGGCACTAAAGGGACCAGCCACAGGGGTGTCAGGAGCCACCCCAGACCACCAAGTGGTGGGCCCCCTCTTGGACCAGGTCCCAGGTTCGGGCCACCCTCCTTGCCCCAAAGGCCAAGCTTCGCAATGCCCACTCCCATGCCTGGATGGCCACCGTGGTTGTGGAACTGGCCCACCCTGCCTGCAGCATAGAGCAGGCCCGGGCAAAGGTAAAAGAACTTTATCAGGGCTACACCTGGGCCTGGAATGCAGCCCAATGCTCTAGGGCAGGACCTGCCACCTGCCCCGATTACAAGGAGCTGGATGCTATCCTGTGGGGAGGACACATCACCACCCACGTGCCCACAACATGGTGCTGGAGGTGCCCTCCCCTGCAGCTGGAACCCCCAGAGGAGGAGGAAGAGCAACACTCCAAGTCCCACCCCCACCAGAGCTGGAGATGGACACAGCCTTGGAGGTGGAGCAGCAGCACACTGGTCATCATACTGGAGTTGGTTCCCGCCAGCCAGGCCACCTTCACGGCATCCTCAGATCTGGGCAAGGGTCCCTCCAGTAAGTGGCGTCACACACCACAGGGTGTGGGAGGCTGGTGCAGATGGGGCATGCTGCGAACATTGCCTGACTGGCTTGGGCAGCACCTTGTGCTGCAGTCCCAGCATGTGGAACCATGTGCGCAGTAGTGGGTATCACCCAGAACCAGCAGGCAGCAACCAGGCACAGGCGCCAGCCTTCTGCCAGCCTCATGGGAGGCCAGATGAGCCCCAGACCCTGGGGAGGGGGGCTGCCACTACCTGCCATGGTTGGAAGTGGGCTAGTCACAAGGGCAACGTCCTGACCCGAGATATACTGAGGAGTGTGGCTCCCACCACACGGTGATGCCCACAGGCGAGAGGCAGCACTCATTCCCATAGACAGTGCTACAAGCTGCAGAGGTGGGTTTAAGGGTACCAAGGAGGGCTATACTGCTCTTGGCTCACCTACCAATCATGTGGGGTCCCCTCTGCAGCCGGACACCTTTCTTGGCTGCTAGTCCATTGTGCAGAGGGAGGGAGGCACAGTGATCAGCACACTCCCCGAGGCATTGTGGAGCCCCCATGCAGCAGGCCACACATGGCTTTGCTCCCAGGACATTCCTGTCCCTTGTCCCGGGGGTGTTGATTGCTGCACACAGTGGCGGGGCAGGGCCTCACGGGTTACATTGTATGAATGATTCACCTTGTCTTCCTTACAGGTAGACCTGTACCATCCGAGGGTAGGCCAATCCCACCTCCCTGCCAGGGTGAGTCAGACCCTCCCCAGCACTGGAGTGTGCCAGCCCCAGTCAAGCACCAGTGTGGGCCAGCAGCCAGAGCGGCCATAGCCAGATGCAGGAGGGCCTCCAGAGGGACCCCAATGCAGCTCTCTGGAGGATGACAGAGCTGCTGGAGTGGCAGGTGTGGGACTACTAGGAGTGGCAGTTGTGGGCCTGGGATCAACTCATGTCCCACTTTGATACTGCCACTAGGGTCTGGTAGGACACGATGGACCAGCTACTTGCAGATGTCACCCTCCACTCCTGCCGCTGCCCCTATTCCTGCCATCCTCCCAGCCCCTGCCAGTAATCCTACATGGAATCATGGACCTCCTGCAATGTCTGAGGGTCACGGAAGCCTCCTCTGCTCTCCAATCCTCCCTCACTCCCCCTGCTGACCCACACCCCGCTGCAGTCCTACTGCCTCCATACGTCCTCTTCTCCTGGCCCCAACTCAGCCCCAATGGGGGTCCTGATCTTGCAGCGGGAGGGAATCCTGAGGCTAACACCACAATGTCCTGCTCCCCCGCGGGTTTGTGACCCTCTACCTTCTCCATGAACTGATGCCCCCTGCCCCATGCCAAATCCCCATGCAATTTCTGATGTCCTCAATGCCTGCCCAAAGCCCCAGTGTAAATAGTTCAAAGATGCTTGCCCTTCACTTTCTGTAAATAGTTTTGTATTACAGTTTCATTTTCATGCATTTCTCCTTGTTCCTGTAAAATAGTTTTTCAACACACCCTCATCCTTTTTTATTGGGCAGGCTTAAGAGAAGGGTGAGGGGACAAAGGGAGGGGTCATGATGTGGATGGGGTAGGGCTGGAGGCCCAAGGCCTCTGCTGGGGGGCCTTGGGAAGGGTTATTGGGGCCATGGGAGAAGGCTCTCAGGGCTCCCCAGATACATACCCATCCCGATAGGCCTGACAGAGTGGATCTACACCCCACTGCTCATACCCAAGGCTGGCTTCCACCCCCCCACCCTGGGAGGAAGGCATCCCCCTTTCCCTGCATTATGGCCACAACCTGGGGGATTTTGTGCTTCCCCACATCCAGGCAGGTGAGCAGGCACCAGAAGTGTGCCTTGAGGCAGCCAACGGTGCACTCCACCTGCATCCACACCCAGTCAAGGCAGGCGTTAAGGAGTTGCTGTCTTGGGTCCAGCTGGCAAGGGTTAAGGCTTCATGAGCCACGACGTGAGGGGTTAGGATGTGTCCCCCATGAGGCATGGTGTCATGTGCACATCTCCAACTGCTATCTCATGGCAGGGAATGAATGTGTGCATCTCCATCCTCCAGAATAGGCCAGTCTTGTGGAACATCTGCATGTCATGTGCCTGGCCCGAACACCTGATATAAACATCTATGAAGTATCCACGGTGGTCAAACCAGGGCTTGCAGCACCATGGAGAAATACCCCTTTCTGTTGATATACTTGGCCATGCTGTGGTCCAGAGCATGGACTGGGATGTGGGTAGAGTCAATAGCCCCAAAGCAGTTCAGGAGCCCTTGAGTGACAAATCCAGCCATGACTGCATGCACATATGCCAGATGGATGACCATCTGCAGCAGGATGAAGTTGATGGCCATCGTGACTTGCAATGAGAGGGGACTGAACAAACACACCGGGGACTGAGGGAGGGAGTCTGCAGTGCAAGAGTGCCTTACCTCCATGAGGAGGACCCTGACAGTGGACTTCCCCAAACCAAACTGGTTTCCCATAGAGAAGTAGCTGTTGTGGGGGGTGGAGGGCTGAGCTCCTCCATGAGGATGGCGGGACACAGTCAGGTGTCCTGTCTCCAGAGGCAGGGGTGAGCCAGGCACAGAGCTCCAGGAAGGTGTCCTTTCACATTCAGAAGGTCTGGAGCCACTGCTATTTGTCCCACTGCCTCATGACCAGCTGGTCCCCTCACTAGGAGTGCCTCCAGGTCCACTTGTGCACCTGGTGGCAGTGGGTTGGTGGTAAGTGCAGGTTGGACTGTGCAGCAACGATGGCAAGTTCCTCAAAGATGGTGCCTGGCTCACACTCCCAGAGGAAGAGGAGGATGGCTGTGAGGTGCAGGTGCTTAAGAACTTCTGGGTGGGGCCAGTGCAAGCCCGGGGCTGGCTTTGGTCCCATGGCTAGTTGGAAAGCACCGTGTCTCTTATCAAGCATCAAAGTCCTGCTCTAGCAGCTGTGTTGTCCCTCATGGAGGTAGGCGTGCCTCAGCATGGGCAGGGTACAGTTGTCTGGGTGAGGGGGCAGAAGTCCTTTAAGGGGACATCTTACCATAGCTCACAGAAGAAATTAGTAGATACAGTCATTTCTCCTACAGAGGAAGAAAGTTAGTCATTCATGAGGTACATGGATGATTAGTAGCTTTGCAAAAATTCACTCTTTTCTGTATGAAAAGCAGGAGGGGTCTTGTTTAAACTAGTCCAGAATGTAGTAGTAGTAGTAGGCATCCTTCGATCCCAAGGGATCATGGGTTTGTGCCCCAGTTGGACTGATTCGAGAAGCGTCTTCTGTGGCTGTGCAATCCTTTCCGAACTGTGAGCAACAGTAGGCAGATGTCGCTCTGGTATCACAGACATGGATCTTCCTGAGGGCTGTCCTGTCTTCCGCTTCCTTCACCAAGGTAGTTTCATACATAGCAAGAGCTTCCTTCACTCCCTTTTTCCAGGCATGCCTGTCTGAGGCGAGCGAATGCCAGGTGTTCACACTGATAGAGAGAGCGCTGAGGTCACACTTGCACGTGTCCTTGTAGCGCAATTTAGGTCGCCCTTTTGGCCTCTTTCCAGAGACCAGTTCACCGAAGAGGAGGTCCTTTGGTATTCGGCCATCCATCATGCGTGACACATGGCCCAGCCAGCGCATACGCCTCTGTTTGAGAAGGGTGAACGTGGAGGCAGTGCCTGCCCTCTCAAGCACTGTGATATTGGGGACCTTGTCCTGCCATGAGATACTGAGTATGCGCCTAAGGTAGCGCATGTGGAATGTGTTGAGCCTCTGCTCTTGTTTTGAGCGCAAAGTCCATGTTTCAGTGACGTACAGCAGTGTGCTCAAAACACAGGCTGTGTAGACCTGCACCTTGGTGTGTACAGTGAGCTTATTGTTAGCCCATACTCTCTTCGTCAGCCTGGAGAACGTTGTGGCAGCTTTTCCAATGCGCTTGTTGATCTCGCTATCAACTGACAAGTTGTCCGAGATCGTCGAGCCTAGGTACACAAACTCATGGATGACTTCCAGTTCGTAGTCTAGCCGCTAATAGATGGCTCGTTAACCACGTTTTGGCTTAAGACTATGTTACTGAATCTGTATTGAAATGTGTCAACATTTATACAGCAACGAAGGGTCCTGTGCCACCGGCCCTGCAGATTTCCATGATCAGCATCTGATGAAGTGAGTCTGTGCTCACAAAAGCTCATGCTCAAAACTTTTCTGTTAGTCTATAAGGTACCACAGGACCCTTCGTTGCTGTTACAGATCCAGACTAACAGGGCTACCCTTCCGATACTTAACATTTATACACAGACTCACTAAGTCTGTGCTGGGTGATTGGTATGACTAGCTGTATATGGTGTTCATGGCAAACTCTTACCTGTTTTAGTTGCCTTGGTTTGGAGTTTTAGTTCACTCCTGACACTAGGACTAATTTCACTGACATGCACTAACCTCCTGATAACCTTGAGACCAAGTTTTCAGACAAGTTGGATTATTGAAAGTGTGTGGGCTGAAGGAATGAGTATGGTATGTGTGAAGGCAGGAAAAGCTGAGCAAAGATGGGTTTTTTGACTTTTTTTTTTCTCATTGGAATATGTGGCTTTGTTATTTTTCTTCTTTGGGAATATGTTGATTTTCTTCCCTCTGGAGAATTCAAAAGTTCTCCTTAAAATGTGTTTTTGAATTTTTTTGACCAAGAATGTAAATTTTAATATTTCCATGTAAAATTGTTCAAAGTTTTCATTTTGTGAAAAGATATTGAATTTAGATATTTTAATCCTTGTTTTAGAATGGAAACAAACATCAAAATATCAGAATTCTCCCATGGGAAAGATATTTCATTTCTTGATTGGCTGTAATCCTAAATTCAGGCATAAGGGGCTGGCAACAGAGGGGCTTTATGCTGGGAGGGGCACGTTTACACGGTCTCTTTACTGCCAGCACCGCCCCCTGCCGAAACCAAGCTCTTGTGTGTCTATGTTAATGAACCATGGGACCATGCTAATGAGCAGCTATTTGCAATTTCTAGGCTGCTCATTAGCATGGACCTGCCAGAAGAGCTGCACCGTGTAGACCCAGCCATAGAGTGTAATTATGGTTAATTGGTATTTGCATACATAAATGTGCTATTTTAATACTCTGTGGCAGTGGTTCCCAACCTTTTCTCTAGTGTGGACTCCCAATCACTCCTCCAAACCAATTGTGGAACCCCCCGTACAAGCCAATTCTATTTTCTATTATCATTTTTATTTATCTTTTTTTTTCACTGATCCCCTGCAATACTCTCATGGACCCCAGTGGTCTGCAGACCCCCAACCTGGGAACTATTGCTTTATGGTTTTGTCCAGTAACTGCATAAGTGTGTTGGGTTGAGAGTTTAGATTCTATAACCATTCTGTAATTTGGAACTCTCTTGCTAAACAGTGGCATTGCTTTGACTTAATGTAACTGAGTGAATTGAGGCCACCAACCTATTTCAGGAGAGCCACCAAATAGACATCAAGTGGTAATGTAATCTTTGAGTCCTTCCAGACATCTTTGGCCATATAAATGACTTTGAAGAGAGAAGCTTTATATCCCAACGTGCAGTGATAACTGACCACAATGGTTCTGATATAACTGGAATCTTAAAGAGCCCCATCCTTTCACGTCCTTTCAACCTATCTTCTGAATTCCATGAGAATGATTCATAAGAATGATTTAGCATCATTTGGACAATTCAGATTTTGTGCTTTTATTTTTCCAATGTCCTCTACATTATCCACACCTTCTACCTTCTGCTGTTCTGCTTGTGGCTACTAAATAGTTTAGTTCCTTTTCCTCTTATTCCAAACCATGGATTATTCAAAGTAGTACCTTTTTAAAAAATTGTGTGGTAAGACAATGAACCATTGACTCATGAGCACTTTGCCATTTTGTCAAAACAAAAAGCAGACAAATAGCACTTTAAAGATGAGCAAAATAATTTATTAGGTGAGCTTTCGTGGGACAGACCCACTTCTTCAGGCCACAGCCATACCAGAACAGACTCAATATTTAAGGCACAGAGAACCAAAAATCAAGGGGGAGAAATCAGAAAAAAATTGATCAAGGTGAGCAAATCAGAGAGTGAGGGGGGGAAGGTCAAGAATTAGATTAAGCCAAGTATGCGGACGAACCCCTATAGTGAGACAGAAAATTCCCGTCCTGGTTCAAACCACCTGTTAATGTGCCAAATTTGAATATAAAAGCCAGCTCGGCTGCTTCCCTTGAAACTGCTATTCAAAGGGTGTGGCTAGCGCCATGCAGACCTCATGCTATGCAGGCCAGGTGTGTCTGGGAGGGGACCTTTAAAGGAGCAGCTTGCTGTTGCCCCAGAAGGGCTAGTCCAGCCTGTGACCCTGTCCACGGGCTTTCCTGGCCCCTTATTTCAATGGGGAGCGCTTGTGTGTGTGGACGCTCCGCGTTTCCTTCTGGGGCGGCTCCTTTCGACCTTCCCCATCGCTATTTGGATGTTGATTGTCAACAGCAGCAGCCTTGGAGGATGTGTAGACGATATGCGTCAAAGTAGCCTATTTCAATGTTCTTACTTTGAAACAGGCTACTTCGACGTAGTGTCCTACTGTAGACATAGCCATGATATCAGTTCCAGAGGTGTGTTTCTTTCAAACTACATCTGAAAGACAAACAGTTCTGTTTGAGCTCATTTAACATCCAAGTCAATTATATTAATAGTCTTATATTTTTCTCTGTTTTATTTTAACTAAAGAGCTACAAGAATTTCCAGGATGTGCACATATTAACTGAACAAGCACATGCTTATGTTTTGCTATAAGCTTGTCCTCCCGCACTCTGTCTCTTCCTGTTTGCATTTCTGCTAATTGTGAGCTTTGCTCAGCTACTTGGTAAAACTTAAGTTGTGACCCTGCACACATGTGCGTGAGGGACAATGTTGGCTACATGAGTAGACTTACTTAAGTCAATGGGACTAATTACATGGATGATGGTATGAATATGTTGTAGCCAGACAAAGTCTCCCCCTTACAAGCCAGCTTGCTCGTTGCCCCCCCCACCGAGGAGCACACAGGGCATGGAAACGGCTGCTGACAGCACAGTCTTTGATGCCCTCATTGAGGCCCAGATATGCTAGCTTATCGTGACCCTGAGAAGCACAAAGTACAGCTAGAAGGCTAACAGGCCAGACTGTCAACATGGTGGGGGGGACCCTCAGAAATCACCCCAGCTGGCATTGATCAATATGATGCACACACACAATCACCCAGAAGGGTACGTGCCCCGCCCGCACAAAAGAATGTCCTGTACTCCTAAATTGCTTATCTCTTGTCTTACAAGTGCAAACTAAGTAGAAATGCCCTTGTAACAAACTGGTGTCACAAAGACAGACCAGTATGATCTGGCACCATAGATAAGAAAGAGAATACATAACCCAAAAGGGGTATAAAAGATGGGTCCAGCAGAACTCTAACTTTGAGTGCATGCAACCAACTTCCTGCTGGTCGGGTCAGGTGATTGCCTCCCGAGGTCCACAACTGGGGACGCCCAACCTCGTATTCGTCTTTCTGCGGAATTGAGTGACCGATCCGGCTTGGCTACGCTGGTATCGAGAGACGCAGAGAGGGTAAGATACACCCATGCTAGGTCTCTGACTTTTTTTTGTGCACAGCTAAAGAATTAGAGCTCTGTAACTAGATGTCATTGTGCCAAGATATCATTGTGTTAGATGATAACAGATATCTTTGTATTGGATTGTAACGTAACTTGTTAACACCTGTACTTTGCTAGCATATAAGAAGTAAACAATAGCCTTTTGTAACCGCACGCTTATAACTGTAGCTTAATAAACTTGTAACTAGTTAAGATCCAAGCCTAACTATTTTGTTAACCCTTTTGTCACTGCAACACAGCCGGCACAACAAAAGAACTTTAACCGTTTGGTTACCACAGCCTGGCCGTGGGTGAGAGTGCTGGGAGCTGCCTGCTCTTACAGTAAAAACTGGGTTGCTTAGGACCCAGAGGAGTACCTCACTGCACATTACCCGGCCACCGGCTAACATATGTATAAGAATTTCAGTTCTAGAACGAGGCACTAACTGGATGCGCTATGAAGTAATCTGAGGTGAATTCATAATGTGCCGTAGTCAGGTGCAAATCTCTGCAGGATTTTAGACTTAAAGTTCAAGTCAGGGACCATTTCATCCTCTCACTTCTGTGAATTATCTAGCACAATGGTTCTCAGCAAGGGGTCCTTGGAGCCCTGCAGGTACACACACGTATTCCAGTGGGCATGCCAACTCATCTAGGCATTTGCCCAGTTTAACAAAGATTACATAAAAAGCAGTAGAGAAATCAGTACAAACTAAATTTTTATACCACTTGATGTACTATATGCTGAAATATAAATACAATATTTGTATCCCACTTAATTTATTTTATAATTACATGATAAATAAAAATGCTATTTTCAAAATAAATCAGACTTAGGAAAGAAGTATAGTAGTATGAAAAGGCTGAGTGCCACTGACCTTGAATACTTCAATAGCACACAAATAATTTTTTTTCTTCATGACATTATTCATGAAATGCCTTTTAAACCCCCCACAGGTTAGCAAGAATATGATCTGGTCCTGCTTCTTAAAATAACTGTACAATATTTAACTCTGTATTTGGATGCTGAGTGATAAAATATTGTGAGGAAAAATATTACTTGGAAAGTTTGGACATTAATTTACTATCTATGCATGGTGTCCATAATGACCCAGTAGACCAGAACATCTTCAGAAGAGCTGTCACAATCTATCAAGCCAATGATCTGTGAAATACAAATTCTGCCTGGAAATTGTTATGGGCTATTAAGTAAATAATAATACCTGTTTTATAAACTCAATACAGAGTTTATATTTATTGGAGAAGATCAAACTGATGTAGATAAAATGAGTCTCAAATTCTGACTGAAACTTCAACTTATTGGAGTGCTGAAAACAATTTGATTATATTTTCCCCTCACCCAACCCTTTTTACATGCCTTTGTCAATGGCTGGTTTCAAACATAATCTGAAGCTGACTGCCAAATCCTTTTCACATCATTTGTCAGCCAATTTTTAGACTAAAGGGATCTGGGCAAGTTAAAATAGATTCCAGCTGAGCATACAAGAAATGTGACCAAACCAGTGCAAAACTCCAAAGCTTTTTAGGTTCATGTCTTCAAAATTGCACCAACTTGTTAGCCAGGTGCACCTGAAGATCTTGGGTTTTGAGGTATACTGTGAGTCCCATTAAAGTAGCACAGGAGTTCCTCATGGCTTTTAATGTAATTCTCCGGCCGTGCTATTTTTGCCCCTTTTTGCAGATGGGGAAACTGGGAGAGATTTGCCTAAGGTCACACAGACAGCTTTCCCTGTTTAAAAGACTTGTCTCTAAAAAAAAAAGAAAGTGAAGATATCAGTAGCTAACTCTGCTACAAGTTTGCCACATTATCAGTAAGACAGAGATAATATCTTCCTCAGAGCTTTTGAAATTCGATATTTATGACTTAATATAAATTTTTTCAGAGCTCTTTCAGGGATGGTACCATACAGATGCCAATGTTAATATTCTTGAGTTCAAAATTATACCCACAAATATGCCATAATTATGGACCACCTCCTTTGCTGATGTAATTTGATTTAATGCCATTGAAATTAATGACACTGTACCATCTGATGACCTTGTTTTACGTGTATTACAAAATGTTAGTAATATAAGGCCAGATCTATGGCTGGCCCTTGTGTGGGTGGTGGGTTCACACACCAATCCCTGGAGCAATGTGTGTTGTCATACTAGATCACTTTGGCAAATATTGCAACTCCAAATTGTTACTAATAGCACTTACTGCCGGTGCTTCAAGACTAGTACGTGGATTTGCTGGACATTGTGTTTATACGAGACAAATGTTTAGTAAGGCAGAAAGAGAGGAAAAGGTGAAAATGTATTTGTAGTGCTTTAAGTGGAAACTTTATAATACGTTGGCATGGAATTGGGGATAAAAGTGTATAGTTTACAGTTATCAGGCCAGCCTTTTAGATAAGTAGTTTCTTTTCACACTGTATACACATTTTGTCATACAGCCAACTCTTTTTGCAGCCTTTTTGTGACTATATCAGATGGCACCACCAATCTGAAAAATAAATCACCTTATTCTCTTGTCCACAGTGGATAATTACCATCATGTAGCTTGGATTCCATTTACAACATGACTGATTACAGCCAAAATTGTATAGTATGACTCATCAGTTAATAATTAGATTTCCACTGGTACAGTACCTAAGTCAAGTCCTTCTAATCTATAATGCAGAAGGAAAGAATTACTAATTTCATACTTCCAGAAAAAAAAACACTAGCTACCATTTTCTAATATGTTCACATTGAAATTTGTAGGGTTTTTTGGTATTGATGCGCATTCTTGCAGATTTTACTAACGTGGATTCCTGACACCTTTACTTGTTTCCCTCCTTTCATCTTCAACTTATTGTCTCTATTTTACATACATATGCACCCTTACACCAATACAACAAACAATTTAAAAATAAGTATACCTTTTGGTGTTATAGAAAGCTCCTGAGAATAGGATGGGTGAAGAAGGTCACCAATGAGGAATTCTATAGGAAGGTACAGCCGAAAGAGAACCTACTGCAGAAGGTTATACAATGCAAGTTACAGCTATTCGGGCATATTTGCAGAATGAATGACAAACAAAAAATCAAGACACTGGTATTGGGAATAATGGACGATTTGAATAGGAGAGGCAGACCCCACAGAGAATGGTTCGGTGATATAGTAGATTGGTGCAGAGCTATTCTACAGAAACTAAGCCACTCTGCTATGGACAGGGAAAAATGGAAGGAAATAGTGAGAGAAGCATCAGACATCAATGGACATTGAGCCCATGGTTGTTGATGAGATACCTTTTGGTTTCCTGAAGTTGAGATTTATTTATATGACTAATTAAGACAAGATATCTTCCAACAGGAGATGTGCCTAGGGACAGAAGTGATGCCAAACACTGTACTCAGGCCTGCCAATGTGGGGAAGGGGAGGGTGGGCAGAGAGGTGAAAGGGGGCAGTTATCCCTAGACCTAACATCGCAAAGGGGCCCAGAGCTTCGGTCACCACTGCTTCCCAAGTAGCAGCGGCTGTGGCTGGAGCGCCAGTTCCCTTTTGGAAACACCATGGCAGGGCTCTGAGGGACCATGGGGAGGGCCCCCAGGGCTGACTGCCCTAAGCCCAGCCCTTCTATCCTTGGCCTGACCCCTTTGAGTGGCAGGGAGTTTGGTCCTCCTTCCAACTTGGCCTAGGCCACTCAGTGGCTATTGGCCCCATGGACTGTAACAAGATGTTTAGATGAACTAATTCTATAGAATCAAAGTTACTTAGTAAGTGTTAGTGAAGAGTGAACCTCTGGAGTTTGCCTTAAATCATTTTAATGTCAATGGAGTTTTTTACATTTTTCGGTAGAAGCAGAATAGGACACTATGACCAACATCCTAAATTTGACGGGTGTTTGAAATCTGGACGTAGGCTTGGATCCAAATTTTGCAAATGACCTCACCTCTACTGAAAAAGTGGGGGAGGTTACAAAATGATGTTTCTGTTCTTGTGTGGCATCATTTACAAAACTAGCAAACAAGAATTTTTAAGGGAGTCATCAATTTTCTCTGTCCATATCATGAATATAAATTATTCATCTATTTGCATCAAGTACAAAGAAATGCATATTTCATTGCCACACAACATTTTCAGCTTTACCCCTGCTTGATTTCTATAGCACTATTCAAACTAGAAAAGTTACACGTATGCATGCGTCTCTGCATGCCCTTGCATATGACCACATAGTTTGCCTTTTCTTTCTGTTTGCAGGTTAGAAAAAGCAAACTATCCATCTATATCTGACAGCTAGTAAAAGCTACCTATAGCTTAAGCAGAAAGGGTGAGTGGTTTTGAAGGTGTGGGATTGGTAGGGAAAAACTGTTTTATAAGAATTTTAAATATAAGCCCAACACATGAAATATATTTAAATGATATATGTACATGTTAGTGATCCTTTAATCAGTCCCAATTGCCAATTAGGGAATATAATTTCACCATAAATCAGTAACATGATATCCCTTTTTGATTTAAGCAGCATATTCAACATTATTCTATTGAAAAACCCATTATAATTCTGTCAGTTGACAAATTTAATAACTGATATTTCCCACCGAAAAGTAGCTCTTTCCAAAATATTTAGATACCAAATTCAGGCATTTGCTAACAGACTCAATTGGGTCAGAGTTAAGTGGTTGTGTAATGAAGGGATATGCATTTCTTTGTATTCAAGGCGAATAAAAGATGAAAAATTTGTTTCCTACTGGGGCATATTAAAAAATTTGGTATCCTTTAAATATGCACATATTTACTTTTTAGTGCTTTGATTTTACAAATGATTTAAGAACCTAGCTGATTTCTGCTGGAATGTAGAGGGGGGTTATTTGTACAATAGATGTGGATTTATAGTCAAGTCCAGATTTCGAACGCCCTAACAATTTAGGATTTTCAAATCTGAAAACTTGGTTTGGATCCAATGAACCAGTTATTGGTCACACAACTAACTGAAAAGCAAAAGTAATTCCACTTTTGTGATCTAGTTGCTTTTCATACCTAATGCCTACTCAGTTGCTTTATGATTTACTTTTGTAGGCTTCACCCTACCTTCTTAGTGCTTCACACCTGGTTTTTATTTTACCAGTTGACCAACTGCAACAAGTATCTGTTCATTTCTGGATTACCTGGCCTGTGCATTGCTTTTGAATATCATCTTAAAGTCTGTATTTAACATAGTTTAAGAAATGGAGCCTTAAGAAGGGGGCACTGTTTGGAAATCTGTTGTCTTGTGAGAAAGCAGGTTACTCCTTGGCAAACAGGCTGCTAGCTAGTCCTATGGCTACTGCGAAACAATGGCAATGATTTGGAGAGAAAGCCACACAATAAGCATATTCTCTGTCTGTTCTTTCCTCCTGCTGGCCAGTTGGCTTTAATCATTTAATCTTCTTTTTTTTTTTTTTTGTTTTTTTTTCATTTCAAACACCCCTCAACTGAAAGAGATGAATGAAGGAGTTAAACTGGATAGTCACAAAACTCTCCATGGCAGCACGTTGGTCTATAGGGATGAAGGAGTGAGAGCATATGTGCTTACACCAACAGAGGTATGTACAGAAACATCCTCAAAATGGCTTCATCCTGTAAATGCTCCTTTTGTCCTTCCATTTTAATATTTGGAATATGGAATGGAGAGTGCTTTTTTTTTTGTATAAAAAATAAGAAAGAGAAGCCAGTACTCAGCCTGCTCCTTGGTTCCTCTCCTCCTGCCTCCAGCCAGTCCTGTGGCTGGGGCTGCTGAGGTGTACTGGCAAGTACTGGCACAAAAAAAAAAAAGGAAAAAAAAAAGCACTGGGGATGCACACCACCAGGGAGCCACTCTGGGGAAAGTTATGCTCTCCTCCCCTACGTAAGTCTTTGCCAGCCAGGCTAAGAATGTGAAGTCTGAGACTGATAAGGCTGAGAGAAAAGCTGGGTGCCCTTGAAATCTGTCTCTTTCCATCAGGTTAGGCAACCTAGTGAGGAAATCCGTGGGGAAGTTAGCACAGTGAAATTAGTGATGATGAGACAGTGTGCCAGGAGAGGCTGTCCGTCTTCTTAAGCTAAGAGGCTTGTTTTTGTTTTCAAAGTGATATGGGCTGGAATTCAGCTCTATAAAATCTCTGCAAGAGCTTCCTGTTTAATTTCAGAAGGTGTTTTTCTTGGCACATGTGGTTTGGATGAGCGAACAACTGAGATTACTGTAATCCATTAGAAATAAATGGATACAGCCTGTACAAACCTTGGAAATATTGAGGACCACTTCTCAGGTCCTTTTTTACTCACTAGATTGCTGTTGAAATCACTTATCGGTTTCATGTGCTGTGCCTGACAGGAAAAAATATGGAGACTCCTAGGAGTTAAAACACATTGTTAAGTCAGTGCAAGATACAACCGTGCAACTACTGAGTTGCTGGATATATTCCTTTATAACCAGCTTTGTCAGTGTAAATTATTCAGCGCAACACTACTGCAGTTTTTAATTCGGACTCTCCACTTATGTTGCCAGATAATACTACAAATAACTAAGGAAAGTGAATCGTTCTTAGTATTTTTCATAGGCCCTGTTGGTATGTTTTTATTTCAACTAGAGGAGAACTTTCATTGGGAACTTATAGTCTCTGAGACATTCCATCCTTGGCTTTCTCTCTTCCCCTGTGTTGCCAGTTCTGCATTGTACATACCAGCCCATGCTGAGCCCAAAAAGGCAGTGCTGTTAAATAAAATCAAAGGATTTAAAAATGAAAATGAAGAAGCAGTCCAGTAGCACTTTAAAGACTAACAAAATAATTTGTTAGTCTTTAAGGTGCTACTGGACTGCTTTTTTGTTTTCATAGTCTATAGACTAGCACGGCTTTCTCTCTGTTATATTAAAAAATGGTTTTCCTATACTTCCATGCAACTCAAAAAAGGCATCTGACTTATGTATGTCATCAGGCTAGGATTTCCAAACTTACTTTGATTTAAGTATAGGTTGAACCTTTTTAGACCAGTACTCCCAGGACCTTACCAGTGCCAAATGAAAGACTTTGCTGAACCATGGGAGGTAAATGTGTTTAACAGCATTACCAAATCTTCCACTGTTTATGGGCTCTTAGAAGACATTTAGGGGTAAATTACTGCTAAATAACTGCACAGAACACAGAAAGCCAGGACTGGTTGCTGTGAACAAACTTTATTGGACAGCAGGAAAATTGACCACACCTATGATAAGTGGTTCATCTCTGCTACAATCTGTGCTGTCTTCCTCACTTGATACGTGGTCCAAATATTCCATGTGCCAAACTGGGTGGTTGTCCTGGGTGAGAAAAGAATCATCTGCAGGGCAGCTTCCTTTGGGCTTTCCCTACCATGCTTCGTATTCAAGCCAAGCAGATTGTCAACTCCTTCTGAGACTTGAATAGTTGTAGGTTTCTTTGTAGACGTTTCTGTAGTTTTTGGTTCTTTACAGCTAGGGTTGTTAGCCCTAAGTCACCCCTCTTACCTCGGAGAGTGGTGAAAATTTGTCTGGTCTCTACCTTTTGATCTGTCCAGTTTGGGTGACTTTTACAGGAGTTGTAGCTCCCACTGGCATAGCTTGTCAGATCCCTGAGACACACAAGCCACCTCACCATGAGAGAAGAAAGTGGGGATGACTAGGCCACATTCTCAGAAAACCAGCATCTGGCATAGTCCTTCAACCTCTTATATGGAACACACGAGGAAAATACAAAAAAGAAAACCTTGGACAATGTGAAGAAGGCCTCATGAGATTGAAGGACAACAACTGGGGTACTCCTGGAGTCAGCTAGAAGTTTTGTCCCAAGACAGAGTGAAGAAGAGGAGACTTGTAGATGACCATGCGGAATACAAGGGTTAAGAAGTAATAGTAGTGTGGTAAGTGGACAACCAGCTAACTAAAACCGTGCTGGAATTGAGAGATTTAACCTGTATTGTACATTCTATGAAGGTAAACTGTATTTCAAACTCAGGCACAGATGACCATAGGCCAGCATCTTAACATCCTGAACAGTATCTGCCTTGTTAGAAAGAATGAACGATCACTGTGTAATGTGAGCCAGGCTTGATGGATTCCTTATGTTATTCATCGTATTTATAGTCTTGGCTAAACAGTAACAGCAACAGTAAAACTTGCATGTATGAGTCAGTTATATCCATGCAACCTGTTTTTTACATTCTGTTAATGGTTTTGCTGCCCATGATGTATATGGAAATAATAAATGCCAACATCAGGTGGGCAGTTAAAAGACTTTAATGGTAACATCATTCACTGAAGCAGAAATCTAACATTTTGATGGAAATCAGAAGGAGCAGATGGTGCTTATTCTTCACCAGGAAGTCCATTCAGTAACCATTTTGTAATAACCACTCCAGCAGGTAGAATGTAGAATTAATAAAACCATGTGTCTTCTCAAGGGCCTGATTCAGCTGTCTCTGAACGCAGAGGGACACTTTCCATTGGCTGCAGTGAGAATTGGACTGGGCCCCAACTGGGAGACTTACAAAATGGTCTGAAAATGACATGATCCTGTAAAATTTTTTCACTGTGGCCATTATCCCTTAAAGTATTTTATTTTGTCTTTCCTAAACCCTAAATCCTAACCATCACAGTCCCAGAGTAAGCATGAAATATCATACTACCGGTTTTGAGAGAATAAAATCTGTTGGTGGAAAAAAAAAAAGAGCGGGGGGGGAGCAAAAAGTCATAATGATCTTCAGCGAGTATCATTTTTGATCAGCAATTATCTATTAACTATTTACATTTCAATAGCTAATAGAAGCCCCAACAAAAGATCAGAACTCCATTGTGCTCAGTGATATGCAAATACATAGTATAGTCTGAGGAAACAAGACTGACAAAGGGTGGAGGAGGAAAGGAGGTGAAGGATTGTCTCTGTTTGACAGATGGGGAGCTGAGCCATGGAGAAGTGAAGTGATTTGTCCATGCTCACACAGGATATCTGTGGCAGAGCTGGGAGCCCAGGCTAATGCCTTAGTAACAAGGCCAGGCTCCCGATGTAGCAATCAATCTTATCTTTCAAAAGCCTGCAAATCATCTTTTTTTTCTGTGTAATGATGTGAGCTTATCTTACTCAAACTATTAGATAGGTGGGACCTACTCTCCTACTTCATCTGAACTAATATATAATGTGCCACAAATTATAGCTATCTGGAGGAAGAAGGGAGTTTTGAATTTTTAGCCCTTTTCCATAGTTGTGTTTTTAAATTGGGTGGGCGTGGGTTGGAACCAAAGCTGCCACTTTCTGTTAAAACATAGTCTACATATATGAGTAACTCCCTTCAACCTCCTTTGCCTTCTAATGTAGACATTAGTTTTGGTGTACTGTATCATTATGTGCTGTGAGTAATAGTAAATCTTTTAACAGCAGATCTGTCAACTTCAGTAATGGGCATGGTATTTGATCAGACGGGAGCTCACCAGTGCCCAGTTAAAGAGGAGAGCAAAGTACAAGTACATCGTTCAGCTTTCTTCCACCAAGATGTAATGTACTGAGCTGCTTAGTTTCTTTTCTCCCTGGGAGAAACTTGAAAACAAATTTGAGCAATATTGCCAACTATGGTACAGCTGATTTCCCTTGTAATGGATGGAGGTAACACTAATAGCGTTGTCTTATTTCAATTGCCTCCTGTGGTATCAATGAATTAATAAAGCATCAGTTTTGCCTCCAGATATGTGACTTAGCTTAGTGCCATAAAGCAGCTTCTGTTACAACTTCTTCCTAGAGAGTGATGACCAATTGAGCCCCAGACTGATTAGCTGACGGGCTAAGAAACAGGAAAAAAAAGGGCTCATCTATTCACTCTTTGCAGTGTTACATGTTCCCCATATCTTTGGATACTTTCTGACTTGATTTATTTCTAATATTTTAGTGTATTGGAACCTTGACAGCAATAGATCAGCGTGGTTTTATATTCGGACAAAAGTGGTTAATGCATAGAAAGGACAAATATGTATCATGTAGTTAATGTATGCAATCAGAACGGCATACGACTTTTAAAGATGGGTTAGTATAGCCTGTAAGATGAAAAAAACACAGCAAAATAGAAAACACCTACATAATACAAAAAAGAGAAAAAAATCATATAGAGCGCAACCTTGATATAAAAGAGGATAACAAACATGGGAGGGAGAATTGACTTTAATTTTAAAATTTACCATCTGAATCAATTTAGAAGAGAGCCTGCTATGTTTTTGTTTTCCTACACCTTATGGATTTCTCTCTTCTCTAACATGGCTGGCTTAAAACCAGCCACTGAAAAAGCTGCAAGCGGGCACCAGAGAGCACTACTGAGCTGTCAGTCTGTGAAGGAAATACTTGTCAAAAGGACAATGCTTGGCCCAGAGAAGAAGACAAGATCCAGAAGAAACAGCTAATCTTCATCTCTTCTCCTGTTTAGTAATAGGTCTTTTTCTCTTCTCTTCACAGTGAGTTTATGTGCAAGAAACAGATAAAACAATGGTACAACTTGTCAATAGTTTCCCAGTGCTTTCAAATTACTCCTGTCAGTATTAGAAACATGTTACACTTTTATAGGTTTTTCCTCTGGCAGAAACGTCCATAGCATTGCAAACAGGAGGAGGATAATGACGCATGTAAAAAAGGAAAAAGTGTATTGTAATTAACAGTTAGAAAGCATTACTTTTAAGTGGCATTTATTTGATTTATTGGAATACACACAACGAATGTCATTAATCAACGGGTTGCCTTCCTTAAGATGGGGGCTTTTTTGATGTGGGAATGCTATATGGCAATTCTTTTTTAATGAGAAGTTTGTTTTTCATTACTGAAATAAGCTTCCAAGGGTGAAGGGCATATAGGATGCATGATGGTACTCCAGAGTTAATTGAGATGTGCAGTGCTGAACTCAGTGTACTTGATAGGGATGGATGGAATCATGTGATATAGCAAAAACAGACTTCTTTTTTCCAGAAAGAGACATTTGGTTCTTTTTCTTAAGTAATATCAGTTTTAGTTTAGCTTTCTCTCCCTTTTCTTCCATCCAGCCCACTTTTGTTGCCTTCTGTTTACCATACCTTGGTACAGTCCTGCACATGGGGCAGCACAGTGCCAACGATGAACTAATGAAATTATTGAGAGATAGTGAAGATGCTTATATTCCATCTCTCTGCACTGAATGTGCTGTGTGAATAAATTGTCCCTGTGAGGAATTATTTTACATGTCCCCTTTGGCACCTGCTCCCTTGTCACTGGTGATCTTCTTCCAATCTACCAAAAACTCATCTCCATTTGAAGCACACAGATTTCTGGCAATTATGGTGGGTTTATCGAACTGATCACTGCAGACCCTTCAGATGGCACATAGTTCTATTGAAAATCATCCTGATGCCCAAATCAACTTCAGTATTACCTTACTGTCTTTGCTTTTGTCTGGGGGATAAGAATCCTCTGTAGAAGTGTTCAGCTTGGCTTACTCCATTTCATTCCTAGTGTCTGCTCACTGCTGTGGGCTGTTTTGTTTTGCAGCAAAGGAACACTGAAGACCAGAGTATGAGCTTTTTTATTACCCACCTGCATTCTATCCAAGCTTGTCTGAAAAGCTAATATGAGCGGCAATTCCTCCTTCTCAGTTGTCCGCGATAGACTATAAGAATATCTATCAGAGGAACATAAATAAGCTATCCTTATCCTTTTTTTTTTTTTAAAGGAGTATTACTTGTCTCATGTTCAGGTCCTGTGGTGTACAAACACTCTGGTGAACACAGTCTCTGGTTCAGAGTTACTTTTCACACTGGGTAGCTCTTTCCCTTTAAATAGCTGTGCTCTCGTACCGTGAAAGCCTGCATTTCTTAAGATGACCCTTGATTCTAGGCCTGGGTTTCAGGGTATAGATGCTACAGTCCCTTATCTGAAGCCTTAGGTTCTAGAGGTGTGGAATGTCTCTTTTTGATAGATGAAAAGTAAGTGTCTACACCCACTGATTGTGAAAGAAGTGCGAAGGAACAGTAACCAGTGTGGGGATGATTGGCTGGGTTTGACACCATCCTGAAATGGTAGCTCTGTGAGGTCTATTCATTCCCATTCTTCTCCATAATGTGTTAGGTCTAGGACCCATTGCTCTGGGGAGCCTCACTGGCACCCCTCCTGGTGTGGACTCTGGGTGCAACGAGAACAGAAGAGTGAGTGACTCCAGCCAAGCAGGTACACCCCAGAAATATGTGCTAGAAACTCTTCTCCTGACCTGCTGGTCTAGCTGCCAATTGCTGTCTCAGTGCTGGTGAGGACAAAACACCACCAGTCAGGAGAACAGCCATCTAACATACCTCCCTCTTGTTTTGTATTCACAATACCTTGTGCACATCTGGGCTGAACACTAGTAAACCCAAATCTGACCATCATAGTTTTCAGTCCAATGAAATGAAACGAGGCCGCTTGCTTGAGCCAGCCATGACTCAGTAACATCAGAACAAACTACAGCAGCCATAGTTTGTCTATGTCTACATTGCATTCTGCTTTTGGAAGTGGAATGCAAATAAGCAAAATTGAAAATGCAAATGAAGCAGCATTTACATATCTCATGCCACATTTGCATAATCTTGCACGATCATGCTTCCAGAAGAGGCTTTTCTAAAAGCCAAAACAGCAGTGTAGAGGGAGTTCCTTTGAAAGCAAACCCTGTTTTTGAAAGAACACTTCTTCAGGAAACAGAACAGGAAGAAGGGTTCTTTCAAAAACAGGATTTGTTTTCAACAAGCCCAGTCTACATGGCTGTTGTTGCTTCTGGAAAAGCATCTGCCAGATGCACAGTGCCGTGAGAATATGCAAATGAGGCATGAGATATGTAAATCTGCACTTCATTTGCATTTTCATCTCATTTGCATTCACCTTCCAAAAGCTGAATGCAGAGCAGATGTAGCCCTTATGTTTAAACCAATATCATATCCCACTCTGCTCAGTTTGAGAGATTAACATAAATAGATCTCCTAGTAGCCACCAATCAAAGCAAGAGCCTACAGCAGGTCAAAATGAACAACTGACAGTTTGAGCTCTGCATGTATTAATTATACTTTTGCACTCTACGTACATGTGGTGAGATGAGAGCTAAAACACACTTCTCTGAAATCTCTCATCTATTTGTTTGTAAAAACCAATAAGGCTTTACTCAGACACAGTGCACATAGTCTGTCTTGTGCTTCTGCAACCAATAAGCAATCCTGCGGTGGAAGTTGTTTAAGCGTTCTGAAAACTAACATTAGGTACTCCTAGAAATATGTGGTTGTAAGTCTTTAAAAAAAACTTGCCAGGGAATATTTTCCTGAGAATTGAGGGTAACAGGCATTGAACATAGCAGCTTGATTCCCTATGTGGTTTTATGTAACGACAAGGAGTTTTATTGACCAAAATTGAACAGGAGTAAAGCCTCAGCCTTCAAGGAAGAGTAACCCCAGCTCCAAGAAAAGTGTGTGCATCTGAGAACATACCACTTATTGGTGTTTAACTGGATGAAAATGCACATCTATGTGCTGCACTGTGGATGAGGTGGGGAGTAGGAGAGAATACATAGCACAGAAGCACTTGTTTAGGAAGCTGAATAGAACTTTAGTGCTTAAAGTCTGAAAGAATCACTTACAGTAACATTTCCTGTTGCCTCTTTAGCTTCCTTAGGGAGAGGTCTCCTTAGTATAGATTTCTGGTCTTGGTCTTCCTTAGTACTGATCTGGAATCTCCATGGCTACATCTACACAATAGACCTTTCCCAGCAAAACTGGGCTTTTGTCAGGAAAAACCACGGCATGTCTACATGCAAAATGTGCTTGGTTAACAGTTTGTTGACAAAACCCAGCACAGCTGCCGGCAGCATTATACTCAGGGGTCTGCAAACTGTGGCTCCAGAGCCATATGTGGCTCTTTAAGGAGTGGCATGCAGTTCCTTAAGGAGCCACTTGCACCTCTGAGAGCTGCCGCCGCTGACTCCACTTGCAACTCCAGAGGCTGCCGCCACTTAAACAATGCCCACAGTTAAAACAGAATCAAGTTATTTTATTTAAATGGTGGCAGCCTCCAGAGCCACTGAGCAGTGAGCCGCAGCAGGGGGAAGCCAGCAGGGCAGGGAGCCCTGGAAAAGGAAGCCAGCAGAGCAGTGAGCTGCTCCACATGCGGGAGGCCAGCCTGCTGGAGAGCTGGGGAGAAGGACAGCTGAACCTGACCCTTCCAGAGCTGCAAAGCCACGCAGAGAAGGAGGTGGTGGGGGGAACACATGAGCTTGGAGGTGCGGCAACCATGGAGGAGCCACAACATCACACGGAGCTTCTTGGCTGAGGCAGATAAATCCTGGGGATGGGGTGGGGGTGTGGATTTGCGGCTGAAGGGGTTAAATCTTGGGTTGGGGGTGGTTTGGGTCTAAAAGAGGTTAAACCTAGAGTTGTGGATGTGGGTTTTCAGGATGGGGAAAAACTTAGAGATGGCGGGCAGATTTGGGGGCTGAGGTGGGTAAAGCCTGGAGATGGGGTAACAACTTTCTAACTAGTACAAATCTGTGTGTGCACTGTTCTTAAAATAGGGGTGACAAAAAGTATGGTTTGATGTTATTAATTAAGAACTGTCTCATATTCACATGCATTGTGGCACTTGAGGTATTGATTTTGCAACTAAATTTGAAATAATGTCTCTTCTCGCTAATTTGGTTGCAGACCCATGGTTATACCTCTCCCCGTTCAGGTATAATGCCTCTCTCACCAGTGTTCTGTCAAAACAACAACAGTGTAGGTGCTCTGAGGCTCTTTTGTCAACAGACAGGGCTTCTGGTTCACAGGGCAACTCTTTTTGCAGAGCTTCCCATCAGCTTCTCTGCCAAGAGAAGGCCAGGCAATCTGGCCACTCTCTGGCGACAGAGCGGATTGCTCTTTCAGTCTGCTTTTATATGTAGATGCAATCTGTTGACAGAAGTTTTGCCAGGAAATCCCTTCTGACTGTGATGTCTGTTGACAGAGGCTTCTCGTGTAAATGTAGCCTATGTGGTTGGGCTTCTCTGACTGTCTAACAACATACCTGATAAAAGAGGTAAGAGTCTCCCAGTCCTGTTAAGTCCAGATATCATGTCTTGCTTTTGTACCTCATTGGTGCTTTACAGTCTGTTTATATTATCTATATGCTGTTGGAAAGGCGATATAGGGAATGGTTTATTAATGTGTGAGTCTAAGGGTATAATTTTCACACACAAGCACAGGAATTTTTGTCTTAATTCCTTGCTATGTGGTACCAGTTACAGGCAGGGAGCTAGTGACCAAACAAAGCCATGGGAATGTACCAGGGGATTTGGAGTAAAACTCAGATTATCATAGCGAATTATCTAGTGCAAGTGACTCAACGGCAAGTTTGGCACCATCTTGGTCAGTGGAAGCACCAGCAAGTTACAGGGTGGTAAGGAAACAAATTCCTTTCTTTAGTGCTATTAGCAGCAGAGATGAAGCATCATGGTTACTTCCAAGTATAAAAAGCCAGGTAAAAGGAGCCAAGGGTAAGTTGGATTGCAGTCTGATGCACTGGTGGTGATGATGATGATGAACATCTGAACATCACTGACTTATTCCTGATCTTATTTCTGACTCCAGTGAGCGCAGAACTCTGTTCTATGGAACAAGCGAATCCTGGAGTGAGCTAAACAATTGTTTTAGGATCTTCCTTTGTACCACAGTGTGGAAGTGAAGTCAAGATGGTTACAGAGTATGGGGCGAGATTAAATCAGTGCCTCGCTCTCATCCATGGAAATGTGATGCCATGCAGACCCTGATAGCTAGCTGCATTTCCTTTCCTTCACTCACTAGTTTGCAGAGATTTGTCAGGAGAACGGAAAAAGAAATAAACTAGAGTGTGGTGTTCTATGGACGTATAAGGTGTATCAGTGAGGGCTACGCTGTAGGTCAAGGAGTGACAGACTTAAAGAGACTGTGGTGACATCTCATTCACTCAGTTGTTTCTGATGATACTGTCTATTGGTGCGTGTATATTAATGAGATTTTATCTGAATGCTGGTAGAATCCAAATAAAAGCTGACGGTTATTCATATATTTTGCTCTCACTCCTGGTCAAGAATCATTTGCTGGCTCACTTCAGAATTTACCTATAGCATATGGAATTCAAATCAAATATCCCTGCAGTTTTAATCAGTAGGCTATGTCTACATTAAAAGCATCTGTCTACAGAAGTTACAGTTTGAAGAGAGGTTCCAACAAAACTTCTCTTGCCATATCACATCTACCCATAAAAGCAGATCAATCTTTTGATCCAGTCTGTTGACAAAAGGGCCCCCCGCAGAGCATCTACAGAGCTTTTTCTGTTGACAGTTTCTGTCAACAAAATGCATTTTGTGTGTAGACGCTCTGCGAGTTTTGTCTGCAAAACCCCAGTTTTGTCTACAAAACTCTCTAGTGTAGACGTAACCTAGATGGCTTTAATGTACTGGCTATCTTACAGAGATGCTACATCAGTGGAAATTCTGGTGCCACATATTCCTGAAATATTTACCTGAAAAACAGCGTGGCTGTGTCTATGCTGACGCAAATCTTCGAAATAGCCATGCTGAACAGAATAAGGGGATTTCGAAATGTGCGAGGTCCTTTCGAAAAGGACCCCCGTGTAGCTGTGCTGAGCCGTGGGTATTCGAAAGTGGCGCTTTTGAAGCGCCACTGCCAGAAGCATCCTAATGCTATTCAATTTTCAATTCAGCGCCTCATTAGTTATCTTTGAAATGGCCATTTCGAAGATTTGTGCCAGTGTAGACAAAGCCTGTGTGTGTGTTTCTGTAGCTAATCCATTCTAAATACCCATTGAAAACTTGTAGGAATCATAGAGCACCTGACCTAAATGGTCCTACGGTTGGCTTCCCTCAGCTAATTACTTTTCTCTAATTTTTGTGTTTGCACAATGGATATTTTTATATTTTGGCAATGCTATGTTGTGTCACGCTGTGTCACATCAGGTTGCATGCATCAGTCATGTTGCATTAACATCATGTACGTACTATGCCTGATATAGCCAGATATGACACATCAAGATAGACTGTGTTTGATGGGTGAAGGGTGGGAAGAGGCAAGTGTACTAATATTAGCACTGTCTTTTTTTTTTTTCCTCTCGACCATAGGGCTAATTGTGTGCCAGCCCCAATCTAAACATCAGAATTCATAAATGCCAAAAATTACATGGGACTAGAAAAACCTCATATTTTGAAGGTATCTGTAATGGAGTGTAGAAAGAAGCTCTGGACCCAGTGAATGAAATATTTTTTGTGCTTTTTATCACTGCTTCACTGCTCTCAAATAGATGCCTCTGGCCACTGTGGCTTACATGACGAGTCCAAAATATCTTGAGAGAGAATTTTTTCATCATATTTTCTCTAGGTACAGAAAAACTTAAAAAAAAAAACCACCAACACACCCACACAAAAACAAAACAAAACAAAAACAAACAAACAAAATCCCACCACCCAAACACACTATTTGGAGAATTTGTGCCTGAGTGGGGTCTCCTGGATCCTTGCGACAGTTGCCACTCTTGTTATATTCTCCCAGACTCAAACATAGTTTTCCCTTGCAACCCTTCCTTCCCCCCTCCATCAAGCTGCTGCACTGTGGAAAGCATGCACATTGATGACAGATTGAATCTGTGTCCCTTCAAAGACCTTCAGTGTCACTAGCTAAACAGCTACAGGGGGCCCTAAGGAGCAGAAGGCAGTTCTCTCACCTTCTGTAGCCAAACACATTTGTTTCTTCATACTTATTATGAAGGATGAGTCACTCAGATAGGTGACCATACAACCAAACATTGACTGGTTGATTATAGCCAAACAGTATTTGATTAGATAATGGGAGAAACATAATCAAAAATGGTTTTCTGAAACTACACTGAGAAAAATGTAGCAGAAATACTACACTTGTAACAGAAGGAACATTCTTAGTAAGAGAAATACTCAGTAAGGGAAAATGTCAAAACTGGCTACAATTTATGACTACCTGCATATGAAACCAGAGCAGAAAAATAGTCAGCCTCTTGGCCTCTAAATTTGCTTTGGTCAAAATAGGAGCTGAATTGTAAATATGACGTACCAATATAGACAGGTAAATGTATTGTTAACACCCTTTGAATGATCCGTTAACTTTGGAACAAATCGTAATGAAAGTATGTTTGTTATTGTGTGACAAAGATTATTGTCTTTGCTGTATGGTTAACCAGTAAAACAACTTCTGCCTCAAAAATTACAACAAGCATAATCAAATTCCACTCAAGTTAATGAAAAGACTTCCTTGGATTTCATATAATTATAGATCAGTTGCTCTATCTTCTAACTTTGTGTCAAGAATTCAGAATACATTTTCAGCTATACTTTTTAAAGTGATTTAGTAGCCTAAATGCAATTTTGAAGAGGGATTTAGGTGTGGTCTTCAAATAGATTTTGCATTCATTTAACTGTTTCAGCTAAGCATGTGCTATTTCACTGGAAGAGTTACTTGGTTGTATTCCCTAGAGTGGACAAATGTACATTAGTGCATTTGTGTCATAGGTGTTTGCTGCTTTTCCCCTAACTTTACAAGACTCCATTATGCCAATAAAAGCACTTTTATCCCACTGTAACTACATCCACTTTGAAAGGCTAAGTCTAGACTTCAGGCTTCTGTCAATAAAACTTCTGTTTTGTCAACAGGGATTGACAGAAGTTCGTCAACAGAGAGCACGTCCAGACCTCAGGTCTCTCAGAAGAGATTTGTGTATTTGTGTTTCTTTTGATGACAGTTCCCCACAGTCTAGACACAACCAGATTGTACAACTTTATGCAGGATTCAAACAGATAAAGCACTGCTCAATACATCATGAAACCAAATGTATCTGAGCTGCAAAAATGAGATTTTCATTCTCTGCACAGATGACCTAAACTACCTCATGAATTTCAACCATTCCCCGTCCATCAATTTGAACACTATGATTGGGCTTCATTTAATCTAAATGCAAACAACTGTATTCAAGAAACCAGTGGATCGCCGAACTTACCTCCACAGGTTTAGCAATCACCACAGACATGCCAGGGAACCTGTTAGTCAAGAAGAGACATTCAGATATCACAGAATAGGAGAAATTCTGGGATACATGCCTAAACATCTTTAGAACTGCCTTCACTGAACAGGGACATTCCACCAGTGCAGTAGATTGAATTATGAAAAGGGTCACCCAAGTAGCTTGGGAGAACCTACTTCAGTGAAAAAAAGAAATCGTCGACCCTCACCCTTATTTCTCACCTGCCCCCCCCATTTTATAATCCATATGGGGTATCATTAAACAATTACAACCCTTCTTCAATGGAGACCACATCCTAAAATAAATCTTTCCATAATCCCTCTTCTGCCCTTCATCAACCATCCCACCTAGCCACATTCCTTATCACAAGAACAATCCCCACAGACTAGCACACACCAATTCAAAGTGGCACCAAACCCTCCCAGAAGAACAGATGCAACACTCACTGACATATCTCCATTGGTACAAAGATCAATATCACCTTCCCTGTGACACATCTTTCAAGTTTCCTGGGTCCTAGACATGACTGTCACTATATGTGGTATACCTCAGGTAGTGTGTCAAATGTGCCAGGCACAATGTTGTGTGAAAACAAAAAATCCATACAGCCTTGAAATACTGTCTTGTGTAACCAGCAATGAAAGACAAAAACACAATATCACCCAAGGGCAAATCCTTTTCACACAGCAGCCATTCCATATCTGACTCATCAGTCCTCTTCTTCAAAACGAAGAAACACTTCTAAAAGACACATCTAAAAGAAAAGCCTAGAAACTTATATTCATAACTCTTCTTAACACTGAAAACTATGGATTTAATAGAGACACTGCTTTTGTGAGACTCGTTATAACAATTTTTAACACCATCCAACTGCCTTCTACATTTTTTCACTTAATTTTGAGGGATTTCCTACAGGATGTGTGAATCCTTTATGTTAAAGAATCTGTCCCACCTTATATTTTTGTTAGCCAGTTACCTTCTGGAATCCTGAGGAGGAGCTCTGTGCAACTCAAAAGCTTGTCCCTTCTCCCAACAGAAATTGGTACAGTAAAAGAGATTACCTCACTTAACTTGTCTCTGTCAAAAAATTACTTCATTGCATTAACAGTGCTTGAATTATGAATTTTTTTTGCAGTTTTGCCAAACTACAATTAGTAAAAAGCAATTTAAATATTTTATAGCTGTGCTGTGTTTCACAGTAATTGTGTACTTAATAATATATGGCGTACAACACTACTTACTAGAGAAGTTAATTTGGTTCTTAAAGAAGTTTTAAAAATTAGCTAAAATACTTCATATCTGGTATGTTTATTATTTTATGTTATTACTCACATCTTTAAATTATATGTTTTAATTAATTACAGTATTAAAATAGTGGGCACATGAACTAAATTAAAGTGTTACTTTTTTGATGCAAACATACTTAATGTACTTTGTGGATGATTCATTGCCCAGTTCTTGGGGGGAAAATCTTTTCTCTTGTGTCTTCATTAATGACTACAACAAAAATAAATTTACCTTTATCCTACTGTGTGCACCATTCTCAGATATGGACGGGAATAATACTTTCTGATGAAGGATTCTTGTGGTAGGGCTCAGATATTCTTAGCTTTAGGTCAATTTGAAGTCAGTGGGATTTAAGCAGTTGACTGAAGTTAAGTACATTCCTAAGTGTGTTCCTGATGAAAACATATGGGCTACGTCTACACTGGAGAGTATTGTAGACAAAGTGAGCTCTTTTTCACAACTGTCTCATTGGATAGAGAACATAATTTTTCACTCCCAGTCATTTTCTCCATGCTGGTTAGAAGTAATTGCCATCCACCAAACTTCAGATAGCATTATTTGTATAAAAATATTTTACGTAAAATGTATAACTAAATTGATGCACACCAATAATTTTAATGCTATCACACACATCTCTATAACAGGTGTAATTTTTCTTAAAATAATTTTCTATTACTTGAATAATGAAAATAATAAATTTGGAAAATGGCTATTAAATGGTAGTAATTAAATCTGATATTTTGCAATTTGTATATTCAATCTAAAAAACTACTCAGAATAAAAGGAGTGACTGAAAAGATTTATTTTGACTTGGAAATTATTTTAATCTCCTTAGAATAAAACATACAAAACCTACTGATTTTTTAAAAAGACTTACAAAAGCATAGTAAATCAAGAAGGAGCCCAGTTAATTCTGTTCAGACTCAGGGAACATACTATTGTTTACTCCCTTCACATATTCATTTCTTCAGAGGTGATTTTAGTGATAGAGCAGAAGTAAGGTTATTTTAAAGTTTATTTTGTGTTTCAGACTCAGCATAAGGAGTACATACCAGAAAAATTAGCCTATCTTGCAATTATAGCATGAAACCCTACCAGAATGCCTAGTAATAATAACTTCCAACAATAATGGATTGTGATTGAAAGAGAATTCTATCTCCTGTAGAAATAGTGGGAAATCAATAAATTATTATTCTATAAATTATTACATCTATAGATAGAAGATAACCATGAGTTGAGTTCCTTCTCATTAATTAATTAAATGGGGACATAAAATCATTGTTATTGTCTGTCTATTAATTTAATAATTTATTGAATAATGGACACTGCTAATACAAAGTTGAACAGGATGGCATCCATCTTCAATGCTCTTTCCACACTAATGAGCTTGACACTACATTATTTACTCTATCCTTTTCTCAACTGTCTATATTTAGCTCTGACCAGTAGAAGATTTTGCCCAGGCTTGTAAATCAAGCACATACGTTATTTCTGAAAACCTTTGTACTCCACCATAATGGGTGCATCTTTCAAATTCATTTTAACCATGATTCAAAAGAAGAAAACAGTTGGGTAAATCAAATATACCATCCTGACTAAAGCAGCATAAAGCTCCAGTCCCATTAGATTCCAGAAGACTGGAAAAAAGCAAATATACTGCCCATCTATAAAAAGGGGAATAAGAACAACACAGGAAACTACAGACTGGTCAGTTTAACTTCTGTGCCAGGAAAGATAATGGAGCAAATAATTAAGGAAATCATCTGCTAACACTTGGAAGGTGGTAAGCTGATAGGGAACAGCCAACATGGATTTGCAAAGAACAAATCATGTCAAACCAATCTGATACCTTTCTTTGATAGGCTAATGAGCCTTGTAGATAAGGGAGAAGCGGTGGATGTGGTATACCTAGATTTTAGTAAGGCATTTGATACAATCTCTTGGGATATTCCGATCAGTAAACTAGACAAATAGACCTTAGAAGGGGCAACTATAAAGTGAGTGCAAAACTGGCTGGATAACCGTACTCAGAGATTAGTTATTAATGGTTCTCAATCCTGCTGGAAAGGTATAACAAGTGGGGTTCCTCAGGGGTCTGTATTGGGACTGGTTCTGTTCAATCTCTTCATCAACGATTAGGTATTGGCATTGACAGTAAGCTTATTAAGTTTGCAGATGATACCAATCTAGGAGGAGTTGCAACTGCTTTGGAGGATAGGGTCAAAATTCAAAATGATCTGGACAAATTGGAGAAATGGTCTGAAGTAAACAGGATGAAGTTTAATAAAGACAAATGCAAAGAGCTCCACTTAGGAAGGAACAATCAGTTTCACACATACAGAATGGGAAGCGACTGCCGAGAAAGGAGTATGGCATCTAGGGGTTATAGTGGACCACAAGATAAATACGAGTCAACAGTGTGATGCTGTTGCAAAAAGAGCAAAGGTGATTCTGGGATGCATTAACAGGTGTGTTGTGAACAAGATACGAGAAGTCATTCTTCTGTTCTACTCTGCACTGCTTAGGCCTCAGTTGGAGTATTGTGTTCAGTTCTGGGCGCCGCATTTCAAGAAAGATGTGGAGAAATTGGAAAGGGTCCAGAAAAGAGCAAAAAGAATGATCAAAGGTCTAGAGAACATGACCTCTGAAGAAAGGCTGAAAGAACTGGTCTTGTTTAGTTTGAAAAAAAGAAGATTGAGGGGGGATATGATAGCGGTTTTCAGTATCTAAAAGGGTGTCATAAGGAGGAGGGAGAAAACTTGCTCTTCTTGATCTCTGAGGATAGAACAAGAAGCAATGGGCTTAAACTGCAGCCCATTGGGAGGTTTAGGTTGCAGCCAAGGGAGGTTTAGGTTGGACATTAGGAAAGTGTTCCTAACTGTCAGGGTGGTCAAACACTGGAATAAATTGCCTAGAAAGGTTGTGGAATATCCACCTCTGTAGATATTTAAGAACAGGTGAGATAAATGTCTGTCAGGGATGCTCTGGACAGTACTTGGTCCTGCCATGAGGGCAGGGGACTGGACTCGATGACCTCTCAAGGTCCCTTCCATTCCTAGCATTCTATGATTCATTATGGAGAGCTTTGACTTTTTTTTTCAGAAACATATATAGAATATCACGTTATCAATATAAAAGTTGTTAAAAAGTGAAGCTAGTTGTAAATAAAGAATTAAATTCTTGCATCAGTATGTTATGTTGGGTAAGTCAGTTTAAACTCTGTTAGTTACCTTTTCTCAGAAGTGGAAATCGGAAATATTTCTCACTTTCTGAAGATATTGGAGATCTGTTTGAAAACCACTACCATACATAAGTGCTAATTGTTATTTCTAACAGGGTAAAAACAATGTTAGGGATCCTCTGTTTTCAATACAACTTTCTGGTTAAACTGATTTTACTACAAGCATAAACAACTGCTTCTAGTAAAAGTAATTTAATGTTTATAGTGCTTCTGGAAATATCTAATTTTCTGGCAATATCAATGGCTCCATGATGCTGTGGTGCTGTCCAGTTTTAACAAAGATGCTAAACGGGTGTGCAAAGTGGGGAGTGAGGGGCATGAAATTTCATAAGGGAAGCACAGCATGATCGGCTACTGGATCTCAGGCTCATCCAGCTCATTAAAATATGGAAATCTGTTACTGTTTTCATGCATGAGTATTCACATTTATATACCGATTAATACAGTTTTTGTATTGTATATAATTATTTTCTTATAATTCTTAACTTTTATTTTTTCATATGAACATAACTGCAAATTCCATTGGTTTGGATTACACTACACAGGTGTGGGGGACTGCTAATTGCAGAGATGAAAATTGGGCTCCAGTGCAAAAAGTTTGCTAACCCCAATTTACATCATTAAATACTAACCCAAAGGACACAAGCACTCACTTTTTTATCGTGACAACACAGCTCATGTTGTGTCCAGCACAGAGTGACTCCTGCAAGTCACATTGATTATGCTTTATCACATGGAACAAATGATCTTGAAAAATCACATTCACTGGATAAATAAGTGCATGTAATTGAATTCACGTTCTTCTTTGTAATAACCTAAGGAGGTGTCAGAAAACAAGTTACATTCAAATGTGTTTATTTTGGCTGAAATGATTAATTGCAATGCTCTTTTTAATGGCAGGCCTGCATGCTGTTACAAAGATATAGAATGGAGGACACAGCTGTGAAAATCCACCAGAAAGAAAGTTAAGTGATCTAAAACTGACCTGGATCTAAGCAAGTGAAATGGATGGAGAACCACAAAATCAAGCTTCACGGTGTTAATGATTTAAACATAAAAGGACATATTTGTGTTTGTTTTGATATAAGTAAATAGGTGCCTATAGAAACTTCAGGGCAACAGTGAATTTATCATACAGTGGAAGTTAATAAGAACTAACAGATAATCATGACTTCATGTACCTGCCATAACCGTGATATCCTTCTGTACTTGCAGTATAAAGGATAAGGCTTCAGTTCAGCAAAGTATTAAACTCAGCCCTTCTCTATTCCTCATGGCACTTACACCCGTGCTTAACTTTACATACTTGCTTAACTAGATTTCAAGTCCTCACTCCCCCAAAAAGTCTCCCAAATCAACAGAAGATTTTCTTGAGTACAGTGTTCAGAGTCAAGCCCTCACACTGCAGTCCAATGGCAAATACTGTATTCCAAGTGATGCCCACTGATTTGCTCAATGATAAATTTCTCACTTTGAGAAAACAAACACAATGATTGCTTGAGGAGACTGCACTCAGAAGCAGAAGTTAGGGAACTGATCCTGCTGGTAACTTGTTTTGGGAATAACAAGTAATCCTGCAGCACTTTAGAGACGAACAAATGTATTAGGTCATGAGCTGTCAGATGAAATGGTCTCACCTTTTAAGGGTGACCCTGCCCACCTGAGCTGGCTGCAGGTGTCTAATTAGCTTGCTGTTGCAGGCCAACTCTTACTGAGCCTCAAGTGTGTTTTACACAGGGAACAGAAACCCACACTCACTGAGCTGTCCATGTATCTGCCCTCTATCAGGCTCCTACCCTCCCTCCACCCCCTGCAGATGTTTTAGCAGTTGGTGGGCTTGCACCACCCATTACTAGGATCCAGATAAGATCAGTCTCCTACCATCTGCTGCCTTCGGTCTGCCACTTATGCTATGTCTAGGTTACAGCAATTTGTCAACTAAAGTTTTCATCAGAAGATCTCTTCCAACAAAACTTCTGTAGACAGATTGCAGCCAAATTGGCAAGCAGATCACCATAGCAGTCTGCTCTGTTGACAGAGAGTAGTCAGACTGCCCGGCTGCTCTCTTTCAACAAAATGGCCAACTGGAAGCATACCAGACAGGGCTGCCTGGTATCCCACAAGCCCAGCCTGTTGACAGAGGGCCCCCTGAAATGTCCAGAGCAGCTTTTTGTTGACAGATCTCTGTTGACAGAGACGTTATGGCTTGTGGGGAGCAGAATAAGACTGTTGGCAAAAAGTGGTACATTCTGTCAATCTACTGTTGACAAAACGCCTTGGGATTCTGGACGCTGCCCAGATTTTGTAGACAAAAATGCCGGATTTGTTGACAAAACCCTCTAGTGTAGACATAGCCAAAGAGGAAGACGCTGGAAATTGAGCTTCCATAAATTCATTGCTGTGCAGAGTCAGTAGAATGTCTATGCAATACTCAACTTCTTAACACCTACTTTTGAGACCTTAAGGCTGTGTCTACACGTGCACGCTACTTCGAAGTAGTGGCACTAACTTCGAAATAGCACCCGTCGCGGCTACACGCGTCGGGCGCTATTTCGAAGTTAACTTCGACGTTAGGCGGTGAGACGTCGAAGTCGCTAACCTCATGAGGGGATCGGAATAGCGCCCTACTTCGACGTTCAACGTCGAAGTAGGGACCATGTAGACAATCCGCGTCCCGCAACGTCGAAATTGCCGGGTCCTCCATGGCAGCCATCAGCTGGGGGGTTGAGAGATGCTGTCTCTCCAGCCCGTGCGGGGTCTATGGTCACCGTGGGCAGCAGCCTTTAGCCCAGGGCTTCTGGCTGCTGCTGCTGCAGCGGGGGATTCATGCTGCATGCACAGGGTCTGCAACTCGTTGTCGGCTCTGTGGATCTTGTGCTGTTTAGTGCAAGTGTGTCTGGGAGGGGCCCTTTAAGGGAGCGGCTGGCTGTTGAGTCCGCCCTGTGACCCTGTCTGCAGCTGTGCCTGGCACCCTTATTTCGATGTGTGCTACTGTGGCGTGTAGACGTTCCCTCGCTGCGCCTATTTCGATGTGGTGCTGCACAACGTCGATGTTGAACATCGACGTTGCCAGCCCTGGAGGACGTGTAGACGTTATTCATCGAAATAGGCTACTTCGATGTAGGCTTCACGTGTAGACGTAGCCTAAGTGATGCATAAGCTTTCTGCTGTTCATCTGCAAAGGGATGAGTTTCATCCCCAGCACAGAATTCCTTGCTCCTGTCTGCTGCATTGTGGAGGAGCCAATGCAGACTATTCTACATATCCAACAAAATTCTGACCTTTGAGTCAAAGAGGAGCAGTTTGACCATTAAAGAGGGGAGTCTGACTATCATCATTTATGTATATTTTATGATTGTGAAATACATATAATATTACATAAAAATCAATAAATGAAATGCTTTAAAACAAACATGGGCTGGAAAGAGATCAAACCTAAATTGGAAGAGTGGCATCCTAGTATGTTGACCAGGAAAGGATAGGTGGGTAGCAACAGAGTGATTTATTATAATAATGGAGAAAGACTTACCCCGTCATAAACTTGTAGGCAATCTATTTTTCTCCTGTGCTAATCATAAATCACTGTTTTGCTCTTATGCTTGAAAGGAAACATCTCATAGTACCTAAGGCTGTAATGAGGAGAAAAAAACGGTTTTCTTGCAAAGGTCAAGATTGAAACTTGTAGAAATTTCTTTTTTTATACCGCCTGGATGCAGATAATAGTGTACAGTATTTAGCTCCAGATCACTGTTAATGGCCCTGGTGATGGAAACTCCCCTAAAGGTGTGAGGTTTAAATAAGAAAACGTTAAAGCCCCATTCAGACAGAACTAATTTGTCATAAGATCTGCTAGTGATTTAAGTTCGCACCATTGTTATGTCAAGGGTTGTGTGTGTGTCTGTCTTCATTACTGAGTAAGTAAGGACAGATTGACACTGAGTACTTACATCTGTGTAGATGTTACATGTCTCAGGAGTGTGAAAAACCCACATTACTCAGTGATGCATATATTCTGATCTCAATCCTGGTATAAACTGAAGAATTCTGTCAATGTATCTACTGCCTCTTACGAAGGGGAATTAACTGCACTCACTGATTTTTCCAAGTTTTTTTAAGTGTAGACATAGAACTCCTTTCTCTCAATACTTAGGCTAATAAAAACAATAATTGGGTGAAGAATCATTCCAATTTTCTAGCTCTGTGTAAAAAAATAAGAGGACTTGAGATAAAACTCTATGAAAATGCCAAACTGTAGATTGATTGGAATCAGTCAATCCACCATTAGTTCAATTGGTGTATAGAATCACAGAACACTAGACTGGAAGGGACTTTGAGAGGTCATTGAGTCCAGTCCCCTGCCCTCATAGCAGCACCAAGCATCATCTAGACCATTGCTGATAGATGTGTCTAACCTGCTCTTAAATATCTCCAGTGATGGAGATTCTGTAACCTCCCTAGGTAGTTTATTCCAGTGTTTAACCACCATGACGATTAGGAAGCTTTTCGTCATGTGCAACCTAAACCTCCCTTGCTGTAGTTTAAGCCTATGGCTCCTTGTCCTACCCTCAGAGGCCAAGGAGAACAGGCCAAATTCTTTTCCATGTGCATGTGGGGACTGGGGCCATGTTGTTGTCAGAAGCAGCTCAATCAAAGTACTTTACTTGACTCTGTCAATATCTGCAGAAGTGGCTTGGCATCCAGCTACACTAGAACAAAGTTTGGTTTATTGTATTGTTGTTATGTCCTACTCTCCTTTGTAAGTTGACATAGAGAGGATATTGCATATGCAAAGTGATATTCATGTGCTCTTATGATCTATTAATGAATACCCTTTTAGCTTTCCTCAGCTTCCTTGTCTGATTAAGAAGTGGGGAGTAAATTGGTCATTAATTTATTTTTAGCATCCTCCCTGCTAGCAATGTGTATGTTAGTTCGACACAAAAGCATAACGACTTAGATTCTTTCATTAGCATGCTTCTGTTTTTCTCAGAGACAACCATCAGGTAGACCAGGATCAGCAACCTTTCTGGGACAAAATACCAACATTTGACCTTTTGACCTCTGTGTACTCTCCGAGAGCTGATGATACTTTTTAGAGTCACTAATGCTGCTACTTACAATGGCTTGATTAATAATTAAAATAGAGAGCTTTAGCGCTTAGGTGGTTAATGGTAGCATTAGCTGGTCTTTTCTTAATCCACAGCTGGCATGGCTGCTGACCCCTAAATTAGACTCAGAAAAAGAGTATGTTACCTGATTCCCTTGCATACCTTGGCTGTTTCTACATAGGCCACTTCCTTTGGAAGTGGCATGCTAACACATGGAGCAAAATATGCTAATGAGGTGTGGATGCAAATTTTCTGTGCCTCATTAGCATAATGTCATGTGATCTGGAGTCCAGAAGACTGTTCTTCTGGACTCCAAAACACCGTATAGAAGCGCGGACCCAGGCGGGATTCTGGAAGGAAGTCCTTCTTCCAGAGGCCCCTTGTTCCCGAAAACTTTTGGGAAGAAGGGGCCTCTGGAAGGAAGACTTCCTTCTGGAAGCACCCCTGGGGCCATGCTTCTAGTCAGCATTTTGGAGTCCAGAAGAATGGTCTTCTGAACTCCAAATCACATGACATTATGCTAATGAGGCATCGGGAATTTGCATCTGTGCCTCATTAGCATATTTTGCTCCATGTATTAGCATGAAGCTTCCGAAGGAAGTGGCCTGTGTAGAAACGGCCCTTGTGTGGAGCAGCAGAGGATTATAAAATGCAATCTGTATGATTCACAGCTTTGCTTGACCAAAAAACTCAAAGTCAGAAGAGCAAGAATACACATTGTTTTAATTCAAGAACAAACTCCTCTGATGAATGGATTTTTTTTCCTGCTTTTGCATGTCATTTTATAGCAGTAAAGCTTTTGTTAGTCATGTGGCTGTACCACAGTATGTCTACACTGGAGTAAAAGACCTGCAGCATCTTAAGTCCAAGCCAAAATGTCTACACAGCAATTTTATAGCCTCTCAGCCCATGCCCCAACAGCTCTGGGTCACCTGATCTATGCCAACCACAGGTGTTTAATTAGTGGATAGATATACCCTCAAAGAGCATAGGAAAGCAGAATCAGCTCTACCCACTTCATCTCTGACCCTCCAATTGCCACATTTGCTTTGAACCTTTTCTCCAAAGCATTGTCTCCTTTTAGTTTCCAGCCTGCTCTTAGATATCTTACCACATATTAATCATAGACTGATTTAGCTCTAGGGGATATTGGTCAGTCTCCAAGATACTCAATTTGCACTAAAATTTTATACTTTTATATCATGCCACATTTTAAAATGTATTTAGATCCCTGCAGATAAGTCCTTAGTGAAAATCTTTCTTGGAGCATATCTGTATCGTTAGTGCCTTGCGCAAACTGGGTATGTATATTTATTCCCATTTTACAGAAGGCACAACTGAGGTATGAAGGGGTTAAGTGATTTCTCCAACATGGCACCATAAAGCAGCAAGAGGCCAAGAACCCAGGTCTCCTGGCTGCTAGCTTGTATAATAACCACTAGACCATGCAGCCTTTTAGAAAGCAGTGTTGTGTTATTCATCATCATCATCAATATTCATGGGCTCAGAGCCCATTGGGGTCTGATGCCTCTCTCACTATGTCCTTCCATCTTTCCCTGTCCAGTGCAGAGTGGCTTAGTTTCTGTAAACTAGCTCTGCAGCAATCTGCTATACCATCTCCCCATTCTCTGTGGTGTCTCTCTCTCCTATTCGAACCGAATACCAGCATCTTGATTTTTTGTTCATTGTTCATTCTGCAAATATGCCCAAATAGCTGTAGCTTCCATTTCATAACCTTCTGCAGCAGGTTCTCTTTTGCCTATATCTTTCTATATAATTCCTCGTTGCATTATATTAAGTAACATGCTATCACCATCCTCAAAAGTAATGTGACAGAAGATCCAGGAATACAGCAGTATCCACAGACATTTGCAGCAACTCATGAAGGCAAAGTAACAGATCTGTTCATTGACCTCTACATTTCTTTCCAGAAGTACTGCATTTCTCTCCACTCAATTCTTAATAGTTTCTGAAGGAGGTTTTTTACCTGAAGCTGCTGATGCTCCTTTTTCGGGGGACAAACATGTAGATTTGGCCACACCAGAACATTTCATAATATTTTGTCTGTTTTGGCAAGCTTTTAGGTTAACAAAATCTTAAAATGAAAATTCCCCCACAAAATCTAAATATTGCATTGTAGCTTGTTAAACTAATACTTTTGACTCTTTTTTTTTTTATATTCAGAAAGACTTTAAGTTAGCTCAAGTTATAGGCCACTTGCCTGGGGGCTGAGATGCTTGGGTTTTGTCCCTTTCCAACCCCACCCGGGGGATAGGTACTTTGGTTTTGACCCTACCCCCTCCTGGGTGGCAGGGCTCAGATGGGCTCAAGCTTGGGCACTACTTCTAGAGTCATGTAGTAATTTTTGGTGTTAGGAGGGGGGCATGAAACAATGAAGTTTGAGAATTCCTGCTCTAAAATATTGGATATTTAAACTATAAAATTGATTTTAGGAATGATGCCCAAACAAAAATGGGCTTACCTGTGGAATACTATTCCCTAAATGGCATGCACAAGAGTGGTGTTTTGTATGTAACCAGTATGATGCCTTGGTGTATATCAAGTTCCCGGAAGTTGTTGTTGAAATGTGTTATTTGTATGTAGAGGTCCTTGTGAGAATTATTTCCCTTCCCTATTGTTTTAAAGGCTCTATGACTTTGTAGGAAAACAGTCTCTTCCACAGTAGTTTTTAAAATAGCAGAAAGTCAAATGTTCTACTCTGGGAAGATGAGAAGAAGACCATGTTGTACTGAAAACTGTCATAAAATTATAGGTTTATTACTCTAAATCCTCAGGGTTTTCCTGGTCCCACCTGCAGGCAAGAGATTTTTGTTGAGAAAGTATGCAATCTAACCTACAAAAAGCCAGATCAGATGAGTATGCCTCACTACTTTAGGGAGCAGCCTGTTTTCTCTCTCTCTGTTTTTGTGCTTGTGTATTAGAGGTCTGGGTTCTTCAACATAAAGCAGTGTTAAAATGCCTTTTCTGAAAGCTTGCAATACGTGTTTACCCAGTTTTTCTATTTGTGTGCCAGGAACAGAAAAAAGACATGCATGTTCTCATGATAATAATAATAATTAATTAGAACTAGGTGGACCCTTCCCAACATAATCATGAAGAGAATGTGAGAGAGTAAGGATGTGCTCTTCAACTCTGAATAGTCACGCTGGGGCTATCCTGAGTCTAGATCTCATGCAGCGTGCTGGGATTGTACAGATACTTCTCCTACTCATAAGCAAATTGCTGGAAACTGTCTGGAAACATTAGGTGTCAAGCCCCGCCCCCTTTTCCAACCAGTGGTTTGATAGCTGGAGGCAAATAAGCTTCACACTTCTTTCCCTGGTGCAAGAATGATGCCCAGGGAGGAACATCTCACAGTTTCTTCAAGGGCTACTTCTAGGGCAATGCAGCTTATGCATCACTCTTTGCTCAAGGCGGTGCCTAAAGGCACAGTCTAGCCCTTCAGTTGTAATAAATAACCAATATACTGTGACTGACTACTAATTATGCCGTAGTCACACTAGTGTTTTAATGTACTGTAATTAACACTCATGTATTCAAACTGTCCCTGTTTTAACTAACATAAAAGAATGCATTCTGGAGTGAAGCAATATCAACTGTCCTCTTGTATTAGCAGTTTGACATTGAAAATGCTCAACAGAGAAAGTACCTTTCTCTTGGCTCTCAGCACAGTAAATGTCGCAAGGAATATAGAGACATAAGTCAGAAGACTTTACTTCTCTGGAGCGGCCAGGAAGCCTCAGGAACATTTGAAGATGATAATTTGTAGGCTGTGGAAGGAAGCCCTTGTGGGTTTGTTTTTTGTTTGTTTGTTTTGCCATGACACAGTTTTGAATGATATACTAACCTTCACCTTTTGACTGTCTATTATTAAAGGAGATCATGAAATTAAGTGCCACTGACAAATAGAAAGAATAAATATGTCTTTGGAACAACAATGCACCATTAGCCACTGCTTGCATGCCAGGCGCATATATGGCTATGTAATCTGGAACAAGAGTTCTACATGGCTGTCTTTAGTATAATGAATTGCTCCTGAGGAGCTCAGCCTATTGGAGCCCCACCCAGAGAGTTCTGAATTTTGAGTTCAAGATGAAGCAGCTCATGCTTGTAACACTGGAGGCCTTGAGTTCAAAGTACAGTGTGACAGCCAAGACGGCAGCTGTCAAAATTACATAGGCCACCTTTCTGTCCATTCATGGCACTATAGCATCCTTATGGCTACTACAACAATTACTTCCGGGCTATTTTTAGCTTAGAGCAATCTGTTGACACAAGGTTTTGTCAGAGGATATCTTCCAATGGAGCATCGGTCAGCAGTCTGTGGTGAGACAGCAAAGTGGATTGAACTTTTGATCCACTCTGTCAACAGAGAGTGGCCCGGCAGTCTGGGTGCTCTCTTGACAGAATGACTACCTGGAACAAGGTCAGACAGGGTTGAATGGCCAGCAATCCTTCCTGGGATCCCCAGTGAGAAGCACCCTTAAAGGGCACCCCACCACCCGATGCCTGTTCCCTTTGCTATGCTGAGGTGTGCCTACCTCCACGAGGGACAACATAGCTACTAGAGCAGGGCTTCAATGCTTCCTGAGAAACAGAGTTCTTTCCAGTGAGCCATGGGGCCAGAGCAGCCCCTGGGCTTGCACTGGCCCCATGCAGAGGTGCTTCAGCACCTGTTTCACCTCCTCATGGCCATCCTCTTCTTCCTCATGGAGGAAGCCCGACACCATCTTTGAGGAACTCATAATCTCTGCCCACATGGCCCCACTCACATCTGCCCCCCCAGCCGGATGCGCAGGCAGATCTAGAGCACTGCACCCATTACGACTGGTAGGACCAGCTGGTTATGGGGCAGTGGGCTGACCAGCAGTGGCTCCAGAGCTTCTAAATACAGAAGGAGAACTTTCTGGAGCTCTGTGCCTGGCTCACTCCCACCCTCCAGAGACAGGTTACCCAGCTGTGGCCCTCCATCCCCATGAAGAAGCAGGTTGCAGTTGCCCTCTGGAAGCTCACCACCCCCAACAGCTATTGCTCCGTGGAAAACCAGTTTGGTGTGGGGAAGTCCACTGTTTGGCCCCTTCTCATGGAGGTAAGGTGCTGTTGGCCTGCATTTCCTGCATGGGAGGGAGCGGTGTCCCACCAAAGGGGGACCCTCAGGAAGCAGGGTCTAGGGCACAAGGGGTGGGGCTGTGGGGCAAGCCCTTTCCCTGGGGGACTGTGCTGTCTGAGCCTCACACAGACCTGCTCTGGTGGGGTGGCCTCTTGGAGAGGGGCTCATGGAGAGCTCAGGGGGCAGGGGAACCCCAAGGGCCCAGGGACTCCCTCTTTCAGTCCTTGATGTGTGTGTTCAATCCCCTCCCTTTACAGGTCGTGATGGCCATCAGTACCATCCTAGTAAGAACATAAGAACAGAAGAATGGCCATACTGGGTCAGACCAAAGGTCCATCCAGCCCAGCATCCCATCTGCCAACGGTGGCCAATGCCAGGTGCCCCAGAGAAGGAGAACAGAAGACAATGATCAAGTGATTTATCTCCTGCCATCCATCTCCTGCCCTTGTTATGAAGGCTGGGGCACCATACTTTATCCCTGGCTAATAGCCATTTATGGACCTAACCTGCAAAAATTTATCAAGCTCTTTTTTAAACCCGACTAGAGTCCTAGCCTTCACAGCCTCCTCGGGCAAGGAGTTCCACAGGTTGACTGTGCGCTGTGTGAAGAAAAATTTCCTTTTATTAGTTTTGAACCTACTAGCCATCAATTTCATTTGGTGTCCCCTAGTTCTTGTATTATGGGAAAAGGTAAATAATTTTTCTATATTCACTTTCTCCACACCATTCATGATTTTATATACCTCTATCATATCGCCCCTCAATCGCCTCTTTTCCAAACTGAAAAGTCCCAGTCTCTCTAGCCTCTCCCCATATGGGACCCGTTCCAAGCCCCTAATCATCTTAGTCGCCCTTTTCTGAACCTTTTCTAATGCCAATATATCTTTTTTGAGGTGAGGTACTCAAGATGTGGGCGTACCATAGTTTTATATAGGGGAAGTATGATATCTTTTGTCTTATTCTCTATCCCTTTTTTAATAATTCCTAACATCCTATTTGCCTTACTAACTGCCGCTGCACACTGTGTGGATGTCTTCAGAGAACTATCCACTATAACTCCAAGATCCCTTTCCTGATCTGTCGTAGCTAAATTTGACCCCATCATGTAGTACGTGTAATTTGGGTTATTTTTTCCAACATGCATTACCTTACACTTACCCATTCACTTACCCATGTGGAGGGGTGTCTGTCTGGCAGACATGGAAGCAGTCATGGCTGGATTCACCACCCTGGGGTTCCCAAAATATACTGGGGTCATCAGTGGGACCTACATCGTGATCTGTGCTCCAGACCATGGTGCAGAAAGGGGTATTTCTCCATGGTGCTGCAGGCCCTGATTGACCACCCTGGACACATCATGTACATTTCCATCAGATGGTCAGGCTGGGCACATGGTATGTAGGTGTTCCACAACTCCAGCCTCTGATAGAGGATGCAGGGGGGCACATTCATGCCCCACCAGGACCTGATGGTCAAAAACATTCACGTTCCACTGTGCATCATGGAGGACACAGCCTACCCCTTCATGCTGTGGCTCATGAGTCCTTACAACAGCCAGCTGGACCCAAGCCAGGAACTCTTTAATGCCCACATCAACCAGGTCCAGATGCTGGTGGAGTGTCCCTTCGGCCACCTCAGGGCATGCTTTTGGTGTCTGCTCACCTGCCTGGATGTGAAGAATCCCAACGTCCCCCAAGTTATAGCCTCATGTTGTGCCCTGCACATCATAGTGAGGGGATGGAAAGCCTTCCTCCCAGGCTGGGGGGCAAATGCTGGCCTTAGGTATGAGCAGCAAGGCACAGCTCCAGTTTGGTAGGCCCATCAGGACTGGGTGTGGATGTGGGAGACGCTGTTTCAAAGGTGCTCAGCAGAGGTAATGTGTCATCCCCCCACAGGATCTGGTGCAGCTCCCTGAAGTAGGGGCAGGTAGCTGGTCCCACCCTGGAGTGTCAGCTGCCATCATGGGCCTGGGTGTAGCCCTTCTGGATCATCTTAACTTCTGCCAGTACCTGCTCCATGATCTGGGTATGGGGTCCCATTCTGCTAGAGTGGTGGCTATCTGGGTATAGGCAGGGGTGTTGTGCCACTTAGCCTTGGGCCTGAGGAGAGTTTCGTCCTTGTCCCAGAGGTCCAACAGTGCCTGGACCTCAATCCCAGTGCAGGATGGGTCCTGGCACTTGGCAACCCAAGGTGGATCCTGGGACCCCTCTGGCTGCTCTCTTGATGGCCCCCAGGGGTCTCAGAGTGCCTGATTGTCTGTCATCTGGGATGGCTCAGTCTCAGAGCAAGGCTGCAGGGGGGACTGCAGCCGATAACTCTGCTGCTCCATGCTCTCAGCTTCCTGACACAGGATTTCCCTGTGGCTTTAAGAGGAGCCAGTGCCAGTAACCATGGTGCGTGTATTGCTGTGGACAGGGTGTCCATGGGGGCACCTGCATGGCACCTTGGAAGCCTTTTCGGTTGATAGAAATGCCCCTGGAGGCTACGTTTACACTAGAAGCATCTCTCAATAGTGATGTCTGTTGACGGAGTTGTGCATCTACACACATAAGCAGCTCGACAAAACAATCCACTCTGTCAACAGTTGTGCATCTACACACATAAGCAGCTCGACAAAACAATCCACTTTGTTGACAGAGTTGTGCATCTACACACATAAGCAGCTCGACAAAACAATCCACTCTGTCGACAGAGTGTGTCCACACAGCCAGGCCTATCTGTTCACAGATGGGGAACTGGAAGCCCAGAGACAGGGGCTGCATGGCCAGCAAGCTCTTCTGATTCAGTCAGCCACACATGCCCATGAAGGGCAACCCTTTCCAACAGCTGCTACCTGCAGCCCTGGGCCTGTGCAGCCCCATGAGGGAAGATAGGCAGGACCAGTGACAGCATGAGACTCGAGGCAGTCTCCTGCTCCTAGCACTGAGCCATGGACCAGGACCAAACCCCAGATATGCCCTGGACCTTGGGGGAACTGCAGTGGCTCCTGCTCATTCTGGCTGCGTGGTCACTTACCTGTTCCAGAGGCCTATGCACTCCCCCTCCCCACCAGCAGGGGCACGGAGCCTGGCACAGTTGGGGTGCCTCACCCCAACCCTCCCATCCCAACCCTCAGGCAAGCATGGCAGTACCCAACCAGTGCCGACTGGTGGGATTATGTCGTTCTGGGCAAATGGGATGACTGGCACTAGGTCCAGAACTTTTGGATGTGCAAAGCCATGTTCCTCAAGCTCTGCACCAGTTTTGCCTCTGCCCCGCACTGTGAGGACATGCAGCTGTGATCCGCCATCCCCATTGAGAAATTTGTGGCCATGGCCCTATGGAGGCTTGCCACCCCAGACAGTTACCACTGACAAGGTATGGAATGTGGTGGCACAGACCTCTGATGGTGTTGCTGTAGGGAGAAAGGGTAGCACAGCGAGTCCCTCCTGCCACATGGTCCCTGGGGTGCACCCCACCACCCACCATGATCAGTGGCTCCTGCCCCCAGGATGCATCTGCCCTCCATGACGTGCCGTGCTGTGTGGGAATGTGCCAACTCTCCCTGGCACACCCATCCATGACTCTAGTAGGCTGGGGGGGTGCCCAACTTCTGGGGAATACGGTGAGGTGGCAGGGCACATGGCAGCCCTTCCATCCCACTGTGTACATGGGGTCTGGGGTGATGTCCAGTAGGGAGGGTGTTGCCCCTGCAGCTGACCAGCACCCAACAATGGTGTGGCCTCCTGCCTGCCCGCCCCCCCCACCCACCTGTGTGTGTGCTCATACTGATTTCCCAAAGAGGTCTTGGGATGCCCTGGAGGTCGTCCTGCTGGAGGGGCCGGAGTTCAGGATGATGATCAGTGGCCCCTCGGTCAAGGTGTCTGAGTCCCTTTGGATGATGAGCGCCTGTTGGGAGTCTGGGTCTGTCTCCAGCTCACCTGAGGAGCTGGGATCTGCCTCACTGGTATCAACTGTTGACTCGCAGGGGGCACCATCATCACTCCCCAGGAGATGGTGGAGCATCTTGTAGAAGGGGCTTGAGGCTGTGGCTGCCCTGACCACCTCCATGCTTCATGGGTATTCATATAGCCCTGGTGGAGCTCTTCCACCTTTTCCCGTACTTGTTCCAAAGTGCAAGCAGGGTTGCCACACTCTGGCGGGGCTTTGACAACGTAGCCATAGCCCGAGACATTGTGCCACCTGTCTGCGGTGTCTAGCAGCACAGCCTCATCACCCCAAAGATCTACTAGCTCTGTGGGGCAACGAGGCTGTGCTGCTAGATACTTGATGTGCTGTATAGATACTTGCATATTTATTTTGAAATAGTGTCTGCTATTTTAAAATAATTTTGCCGTGTAGACATTACCAATAAGATCAGGATTAGGCCCTCGGTGAACAAAGTAGTGTTTATTGTGGATCAGTTACCCCACTTTTCCTTTGTACTCTTTATACATTCACTTTGCCAAGCCTCTGCCCTCCATTCAAGACTGCCTAAAAAACTCTTTCCTTCCGGGCTACAGAAAAAAAAAAAAATCCAGCTCTTTTTTTTTTTTTTAAACTCCATTAGGCATCACAGTGCACCCTTTCTACTCCATGGGAATCTTGTTCAAATCCCAATTTACCTTTACTTTTGAGGCTTCTGAAGACTAAATTTTAACATTTGAAAAACCAGGACTGGGCATAGTCAGATTGAGCGTGTGCAGATGCAATTGGGTGACCATTTATCCAAGGTTTGTGAAGATATGGAAAAGTTGTGCTGTTTCACTTTGAAGCTCCACAGATGACTTTTCCCCCAGGGTAAATAGCACCCAATTCATTGCAGATAGCTAATTTTAAATAAGAAATAGAAAATTTTAGTTGTATTGGAGAATAAACAGGAGAATAAGTTTATCTTGATTAGAAAATCCAATATGACTGGCTAGTTATCAAGGAGGAATTTAAACAAAGAGTTGCAAGCTTTAAATATACACACAAGACACGTCTTGTTCTTCGGTGTTCTTTTTTCCAAATGGAATACATGAAGCACTGCTGGTCCAGACACTCTGGCTGGTCACACCATGGAGGCTTCCCCTCCTTTTTTCTAGCTGCTGAACTGAACTAACACTTTCCTAATAATTCTTTCTCCAAGGCTATGTCTACACTAGACTCTTTTGAGGACAAAACTAGTGTTTTATTGACAAAACCCGCAGAGTGCCCAGATTCCCAAGGCATTCTGTCAACGGTATATCGATGGAACACAGCACTTTTGTAGACAGTCTTATCCTGCTCCCCATGAGGCATAATGCTTCTGTCAACTGGGATCTGTCAACAGAAATCTCGTCAGGACATTCAGGCTGTGTCTACGCTACAGAGTTGTGGTGACAGAAGGGGCCTTCTGTCAACATATCTCACAAAGTGTCTACACACGGAAAGCTTTCTGCTGACAGAACTCAACTTTTGCCTCAACATTGTTATCCCTCGAAAATTTTAGAGTTCTGTAAACAGAAATGCTGTGTAGATGCTTCTGTCAACAGAAAGGGTCCTCCATGGCATCGGCCAGCTGGGGATGGGTGTTCTCTGTCCACCAGAAAGAGGTCTCTATGGTCTGGTCCTCCATCCACCCTTAAAGGCACAAGGGACCCCGGAGTCTTATTCCAGGGAGTAGACAGTGTGGAAGCAGCCCAGCCGCCATGCTGTGCACAGCTACACACCAGCACCACAGAGCAGCAGCTGGAGTGATGACCCAGGGACCAAGACATCCCCCTGGGCGCCCCAAGGACTGCCCTGAAGGGTTGCAGTGCCCACCCCAGGCCAAGAAGAAGTTGGTGCCCTCCTGCTCTGGGGCAGAAATAAAAGATTCAAAATAGCAGATGCCTTATTTAAGAATTGGTAAACCTCATTGTACAAGGAATAGTTCCTATTTCAAAATAGGGTCTGTGTATACAGGGAATAGAGATTATTTTGAAATAAGCCATAGTGCATTCAATGGCTCTATTTCAAAATAGTCTCTATTGTGTTTAGACACTGTATTTTGAAATAGCCGAGCCCTATGACTGTGTCTACACTAGCCCAAAACTTCGAAATGGCTGTGCAAATATAATATTCAGCGCCTAATTAGAATGCTGGCAGCCGTGGCACTTCGAAATTGACGTGGCTCGCCGCCGTGTGATTCGTCCAGATGGGGCTCCTTTTCGAAAGGACCCCTCTGTAGCCAGACAGAGTCCCCCCTTTTTGCTCTACTCCATCTTGTCTCTCCTAGGTTCTTCAGAGCACCACAGGGTTAAAAGAAACAGCTCAGCCCTGGAATGCCCAAGGGCGCACATGTGCTTATCTCAGGCACAGTCTTTTGATGCTTTGGAGCCAAACTGCAACATAACGACCCTGAATGGGCCGAAACCAGACAACAAAAGACAAATGGGCTAACAGACAGTTGGAGCCTCGGGCTGCCCTTGGCTAGTACCATCAGTTGATCCACCTATACAAATGTCCCAGATGAGGAAACCTCTGTCCCATAAAGAAAGAATGCCCTAAATTATCTCCACCTCACAGGTGTGAACCAGCTCCCTGTGAGAACGAGTGTCACGAGATGATCTAATTCAATTGGCATCTTTTGAGATAAAGGAAGAGCATACGTGACCCAATGGGTATAAAGTAGGGCCTGGCAGCCCCCTCTAACTGAGATCCAATTACCTCTACCTGCCAGTCAGGAGGATCTTTGCTTCTCGAGGTCCCAGGGGACGCCCTTTCCTTGTATCGTTTCTTCCTGAGGGATTGAGTGAAAATTCTGGTCACACCACGTTGGGCAATGCAGGGGTGAGAATAAGACCTGTTAAGTGTATTGCTTTTGCTTTTGTGCACATTCAATAATAGATCTATAAATTGTTATATGCTAGCTATTGGTAACTAAAGAAGGGAAGTACAAACCTTGTAATCTTGTAACAAAGTATAAACCTTGTAACCATAAGAGTTAAGTTCCTTAGTCAATAAATAAGTAACTGGTTAAGTTTTTAACCTGACTCTTCCTGTTGCTGTGCAAACCAAACACAAAACAAAGAACTCAGCTGCTTTTCAGCTGTTTTAGCCTGGTCACTGGTGAGGCATAGTGAACGCTGAGTCGTGCTGCCTCCATGGAGCAGACTCTTGGGGCACCTGTCAGGCTCCCTGGCTGCCCGCTGTGAAGGGACTTTGTCCTAGCAGTTAAAGACTCAGGTGAAGGAGGCTCTCAGGACAACCTTTGGGGCACCCATCAGCCTCCCTGTCTGCCCACTGCAAAGGGACCTTCTCCTACCAGTTAAAGACTCGGGTGTTAAAACCTTGGGGCATCCGTTAGCCACCCCTGGCTGCCCACTGTGAAGGTACTGTCTGTCCTAGCAGTTAAAGACTCGGATGAAGTGAGGGCACACGTGGTATCTCACCCCGACCATCGGCTAATACCCTCCAACTTCGAATCCCCTTATTCCTAGCAGCAGAACAAAAATACTAATTCAAATCAAGTTTCATCACAAGTGTTACTATTTCCTTCCGCTCTTGAATCAAAGCTATGGTAATGGATAAGGATTGCTTGTTTACATTACAAGACCTGAGCAAACATCTACCATACTACTGCTCTAAGAATGCAAGTTTGCATTTCAGATTTCTATTCTAACATAATGACTTCCTCCCAATAAATCTTTGAAGGGTGACCATTGGTCAGTCAGCCTGTGAGCTAGTTAACCCCTGCTGGCCACTTGCAGATTCCTTATAGTGAGATAATCAGATTCCTTATATTTAAATTAAAATTGGAAGGCACCTGGCAGTGATGCAATACCATCAGAAATTTACACAGCTGCTGGTGGCCAGCTGATGTACTGTCTCACCCATCTATTTAGCATCATTTGGGAGAAGGAGCTAGTCCCCCAGGACTTCAAAGATGCCCTGATTGTCCATATACAGAAGAGAGAAAAGATGAGCCTGTGTGTTGTGATGACCATCAGGGCATCTCTCTGCTCTCTGTAGATGGTAAGCTCCTTGCCTGCATCCTTTACAACTGGCTCTCTCTACATGTGTTCAAAAATGGCATCATTCCTGAAAGCCAGTGTGGATTTTCTGCTGGTCGAGGCACTGCTGACATGGTGTTTACAGCCATATAGATACAAGAGAAATGTAGAGAGCAACATCGAGACCTCTATGTGATTTTCATCGATATGACCAAGTCGTTCGACGGTGTCAACAGAAATGGGCTCTGGAAAATACTTGGGTGAATTGGCTGTCCCGAAAAATGTATCAGCTTTGTTCAGTCTTTTCATGATGGCATGCTTGCTCACATCCTTAACAATGGAGAAACATAAGCCCCTTTTGAAATATCAAATGGTACAAAGCAAGGATGAGTCCTTGCTCATCTGTTCAATGTCTACTTTTCAATGATGCTGTTCGTTGCTTTTAAGGACTGCCTATTGGGCATACCTATTCAGTTTCAAACAGATGGAAGTATTTTCAATCTCTGGAGACTTCAGGCTCGTACTAAAGTAGTTACTACAACTATCCATGACCACCTGTTTGCCGAGGACTGTGCATTGTTGGCTCATTCAGTGAAGGATGCACAGGAGCTTGCTGATCATTTTGTTACTTCTGCTCACTGCTTTGGACTCACAGTGAGCCTCAAGAACACAGAAGTTATGCCTCACCCTGTTTGGAAAGAGCCCAGCACTCCAGTGATCACTAATGTTGATATCATTCTTAAGACCATTGACAAGTTTTGGTACATCGAATGTGTACTGTCCTCTAGCATAAATGTGGATCATGACATATCTGCTCCATTAGTCAAAATTAGGTTTTGGAAAATTGATCTGGTGCCTATGGAATGACCATGGTATTAAACTCCATACCAAGGTAGACATTTCTTAGGCAGTTGTCCTGAATATTCTGCTGTATGGCTCAGCATCATGGACAATATCTTGCTGCCAAGTTTTGAAACTTGATCAGTTCCATATGTGCTATCTGAGAAAGATTGTCCATGTGAATTGGTGAGACAAAATTCCTAACATGGAGGTTTTTAAGCTGTGTGGTGTCATGGGCATGAAAGCAAAGCTTATGAAGATTTGTGTCACGGGCAAGGAAGCAATGCTTATGTAGTTTTGCTGGTCTGGTCACATTATGAGGGTGGATGATACATGGATACCAAAGATGGTGTTCTATGGCCAGCTTGCTCATGGAAAACATTCAAGCAATCATCAGTATAAGCAATATAAAAACATCTTAAAGGCCAATGTGAAGTCATATGACACATCTCCCAGTGATCTGGAAACTCTGATTCAGGACAGATTGTCCTAGCAGCAAATATTCTATGTGCTCGTAATTGTTTAAGAGTCAGTGCATCCAGGCACTACAGGTAAAGCATGGGACCTGAAAAAAATGTACAATGCCCACAGATGGCAGTTTTTTATGTGATACCTGTTATCAGTTCTGCTTATCAAGGATTTGTTTAATCACTTTCCAACAACATCATAGAAGATGAGCTCGATCAACTGATGGCTCAATCCCAGAAGAATTTCAGTTAGATATCAACCCAACCAGTTTTATTCAATCCAGGTACAGCAATATATGCACACCCCTTCCCATATGGGTGTGAGTATGGGAATTTATGGACACTTTAGTCAACTCTGTAAAGTGACCTCCAGACATTACAACCTCCACAGTCCAAGTCAAAGGATGAAGGCACTTGCCCCAGTGGCGAGAGGCAGTGTGGCCTAATAATACCAGGGTCAGTGTTGTGGTCTGCCAGCTAGATTTGGTGTATGAGTCCGTCTCTCCAGGGCAGCGTACTTTAGATTGAGTTACTGAGGGCCTATACTGCAGGGAGGGTTGATGGAAGAAACTCTCCCATCAGCTTATCTTACTCTTCTCTTTGGTGAACAGAGAAACATGGATTGACTGGAGAGTGATCTGAAGTCAATGAGGCATGTCTTCACTAGACCTGCTAAGTTAACCACTGGTGGATTAATCTCAGAATGTTGATCCCTTCTGTAGTGTAGACCTGCCCTTAGTACACATGGCTAGCACTAGCAGCAGTGCTGCCCTGACAATGAAGCTCATAGTCATCTGAATATGTGTGTGAGTGTGTGTGTGTGTGAGAGAGAGAGAGCGCAAAGAGTGCTGCTTCTCCCATTGTGGCCCCTTACATGGACTATGTCTTTAAATCAGAATCTAGCCCTTATAAGATCAACTTGAATTCAGAACTGAATTAATATTTAAGCAGCAAAAGTAAAACTAGAGGGCTTGGTTTTGTTTATGAGAAACTGAGCCTAAGAAAATGGTTTGAAATATTTTAAACTACATTTAGCCACATTGAGGAAACTGGCCCAGTGGGCCTGTATTTTCTTTTTTTTTCTTTTTTTTTTAACTTTGTTGATCTGTGTATATATTGTAAATTCATCTGAATTAGCTTTGAATTTTCCTCTGGGTATCTCCATGGTTCTGGCTGAATCTGCTGAGACTCTGTTTACCACCATTTAGATATAAGACAGCTGTTAGGCTTCTGGATTTTTGTAACATATTTAAGTTGCTTACAATTCACTGTTCTAATCAAATATTTGCAAGGATGTTTCTTGTGTTGTGGTTTAGAGAGCATCTTCTTTCATCTGCATAGCTGAAGTTAAAAGGTCCCTTTCTCCACAGAAAATACACAGTTGCATTTTCCTAGTGGGGAAATGTTTCTGTTTCACAAGAATGTTGGCCCCAAAACATTCCCCAATGTGCACACACACACAGTTTTGTGTTCAAAAACAGAGGCCTGATTGTCAATGCGTCACTTAAAATATCTAAGTCTGTAAAATGCACTCTAGATGAGATCTAGATCTCATTAAAGAATGACAGGAGTTTTAATTCTGAGTTCAGAGACACAGGTTTATAGCAGTTTTTGGCCATCTAACAGAGGATGCACTCTCTTGAGTAGTACATGGGGTACTAGTGTTAAAATCTTCTTTCAAAGAAGTAGATTTAATTGTTTAGTGCACACTGCACTCCATCTGGTTCTGTTTTGGCTTCTTCCTGCAGCTTTAATGTGCTATTGACACATGTGCAGTGGTTTAAATGAATTCATACTATCCTTTCTTGTGTTTTAATCACCTGCTGATACCCTATTTCCTCCAGTCTTTCTTTATGTGCTGAGTCTCTGACTTCACCTTGCCTTCTGTATGCAATGCAGGGCAACTGGTGGTTTTATATTCATCCCTCCTCTTTCCTTTTCTTCCCACCCAAGAAAAAAGCTGATGTCAGGAATCTAAATGTTTATTTATGAAATTAACATATTCATGAAACTGAGGTCTTTTGTGTACTGGCAACTGGTACACAGAATTGCAGTCACATTACAGAGTCAATTGTTTATTCTCATGCAATTCGACTCTTATAGGAGTGTCCACATTAAGGATTATGGTCTCATAGTAATGTAAATGTGTTTCACATAAAGAACAACAATACTTTATATCTGTACCTCAACTAATGATCTCAGAGCATTTTATAAATAGTAATCAAGCTTTACAACCACCTACCTCCCACACTGTGAGTTAGGTAAACAGGATGGTCCTTATTCAAACAGATAGGAAAATTCAGGCACTGTGGGGCTAAGTGATTTGGCCATGATCACACAGACTGGTGTCCATTGCAGGGCTGAAAATATGTCTTGGGCCTTCTAATTCTAGCTACTCCTTACCTACAAGACCATACATAGCTAATAAAGTCCTGCATTGGCTAGTACTTTTATAACAGTCTCTTTTGTCTGCCAAACACATTCCAGTGAAACCTTGCAGAAGGAGCCCATTGATTTCCAGAGTACAACAGACTGTTGTATGCGTTATTGAAAACCACTGGCCATTAACATTTTACCTGAATAAGGCTACATATACACTCTGAGATAAATTCTAATTTAAGGCAGTTGGCTCGATTTTACAATGTGATTGTCTTCACCGTCAATCTCATTAGCTCAATTTAGGGAACACTAATAGCGATATAATAGCACAGTCGGTGCCTGCTGTGTGTAGTGTCCAGTTCAAATTTAAAAGTTCAATTAAAGGCCAGCGTGGAAATGCCATGTCTTAACATCAAATTTATTAGCCTCCAGAGGTATCCTGTATGTAACCCACAATGCTCCTCAGCGCTCTGCTCTGGCCGCTGCTCTCCAGGGGCACAGGAATTAGGTAACAGGAAGACCCTGAATTTCAATTTGGGACCAGAAAGCCTATGGCTGTGGAGTCATGTTTGTATAAGAGGTACTGAGAAATGTCTGTCTTTCTTTGCTATTAGTACTGTGAGCACATCTACCCAATACAAATAGCCCCTGCATGGAGTTCATGGTTCTGTCTCTACTTCTGCTAGATGAGCACTTGGTATTTTTTCTGTGCTGCCTGGTGCCAACCACTGCCCCGCTGCACCACGTAGGAGCCGGGCATTGTGGGGGTCATGCTTGCTTAAGAGACCAAGAAACTTCTTCTCAGTGGTTTACATTTGCGCACATCCTACTCTCCCCCACAGGTGCCATGTAGTTTGGTCATTTCCCACATTCAGCCACATCACATGGGTAGCCCCCAACCCAATAAAAGGATGTGCCTTCTGTTTGGTGCTGACCATGGTGCCAGGCAGCACCATGTCCTGGCTTGCGTGTGGTTAGGGCTCCAAGGGCAGGAAAGATTTTTTGGGGGTTTGCAGCAGTGGGGGGGACATCTCCCCCCAGTGACTAAGATTTTCAGGGCATTGCTGCTGCTGGGGGAAAGTCTGGAGGGGGCTGCTTCAACTGGCCTCCGACCAAAAATATTTTTGGGGCCTTTCTGCCACCATGGGGAAGATACTTCCATCTTTCCCCACTTCTACAAACTCACTGATCTCTCCATTATGCTCTCCATGGCTACGTCTACACGTGCACGCTACATCGAAATAGCTAATTTCGAAGTAGCAACATCGAAATAGGCTATTTCGATGAATAACGTCTACACGTCCTCCAGGACCGGCAACGTCGATGTTCAACTTCGACGTTGCTCAGCCCAACATCGAAATAGGCGCAGCGAGGGAACGTCTACACGCCAAAGTAGCACACATCGAAATAAGGGAGCCAGGCACAGCTGCAGACAGGGTCACGGGGCGGACTCAACAGCAAGTCGCTCCCTTAAAGGGCCCCTCCCAGACACACTTTCATTAAACAGTGCAAGATACACAGAGCCAACAACTAGTTGCAGACCCTGTATATGCAGCACGGACCCCCAGCTGCAGCAGCAGCAGCCAGAAGCCCTGGGCTAAGGGCTGCTGCACACGGTGACCACAGAGCCCCGCAAGGGCTGGAGAGAGAGTATCTCTCAACCCCCCAGCTGATGGCCGCCATGGAGGACTCCGCTATTTCGATGTTGCGGGACGCGGATCGTCTACACGTCCCTACTTCGATGTTGAACGTCGAAGTAGGGCGCTATTCCCATCCCCTCATGGGGTTAGCGACTTCGACGTCTCGCCGCCTAACGTCGATTTCAACTTCGAAATAGCGCCCGACGCGTGTAGACATGACGGGCGCTATTTCGAAGTTGGTGCCGCTACTTCGAAGTAGCGTGCACGTGTAGACGCAGCCCATGAGTCCAATGTCAGCAGTCATTTCCCAGCTAAGAGTGTGGCACCTTTCTCACCAATGCCTCATCCATGGCGTGTTTCTCTATTACCTGTTGGATTCTTTGTTTCTTTAACTTCCCTCTTACCTATTCGGTTGCTCTGATTTTGTTACTGATAGTTAGCACACCTCCGTTTTAAACCACTTCACATATCCACCATAGTTTCTGTACGTCTCATCCCGTTTGACTGTCGTATTCCTAACTTTGATCTTTATTATCCTTTTCATGTTGGTTATACCTAATCTGTACCTGTTAACTAAAGTCAACTCCCTCGACTCTACTGATCACCTAATCCTCACTAACTTCTTGCTCCCATGGAGCTTTAAATGGAAACAAATATTTAATAACTGGCTCTTCAATCTAGCAGGAAAGACATAATATGATCCAATGGTGGGAAGTTGAAATGAGATAAATTTGAACTATAAATAAGGTGTAAATTATTAATGATGGGAGAGTAATTAACCAGCAGAACAATTAACCGTGGGTTGTGGTTGACTCTCCATCACTGATCATTTTAAAATCAAGATTGGCTTTTTTTTTTAAATACATGCTCTAAGAATTATTTTGTGGAAATTCTACTGCCTGTGTTATAGCTCAGACTAGATTTACCCAATGGTCCTTTTTCACCTTGGAAATTTTGTGCATGGTTTATGTTTAGTGCAGCAGGATATTTAGTGCAGCAGGATGTTGTTCTGCAATTTAAATGCTAGCTGTGAAAAATAAATATACATGAAAAGGTCTAAGTTCTTTCAAAATTTAGAGTTTCTGAGAACCTAACATAAGAGTCAAATGAGTGGAAATACAAGCAACGTTGTACCCAGTAGGCGGACCCCTAAATGGGAGTGGTGAAGAGGTTGGATTGAAACTCTGAGGAACATTAGGGAAGACAGTGCAGATGGTGAGAATCAGAGGGGACTTTAATGGGTAATATGGTTCCTGTTGTGATAGGATTATGATCACTCACCCCTCCACCTTAGGGGAGCAGGCTGTACAGAGGCAACTCTACTTACAACTTGATCATACCTAGTCTATACCCCGAGTTGCTCTCCCATAGGAACTCCTGTTTCTTTTCTGCATCATCTAGCCTTGTGGCACAGGTAGAGAGCAGTCCCCGTGGGCCTGTGACTGCAAACACAGTAGGTCTCTGGTTCTATTGTCTCACTCAGCATTGGATTGGATGGAAGTGCCAATCAGAATGTTGGACAAAAAAAGCAAAAGATAACATATGAAGATGACAATGGGTATTTAGGGTTTTCTGGTGTAGGGAAGAACAACGGTTACATCAGCCAAGTTTAACAGAAAATAATGGAGTACATGAAACAGGATCTCTATATCATTAGGTAGAGAGCTAGGATAGACAGATCTCTAGATAACATGGCAGTTTGGTGAGAAAAGCAAACAAAGTGCTGGAAGAGAGAACATTAGAAAGTCTTGAAACAGAAAGAGGGGAAATGTATGTAGAATTTGTAGAGCATGAGAGGAATAAGATCTTGCCTTGGATTTTATAAAGTCAGGTAATCTCAGTTTCTGGTATGAGCAAAAAGAATGAACCACTAACATTCTGGACAGGTTCAATGTTTGCCTTCTGGTACTTTTAAAAATATAAGGAATAGAAGTCTCTGTTTCACAATGAAGTGGAAGCTGAAGGGGAAGAAGGGTTGAGAAGATTGCAGACTGGCTAAAGTCAAATATGGGCAGCCCTTCAGGAGTGACAATGGACAGAATTAAAAGTGTAGGAAACTTCATGCAGTACTTATAGATGGCTAATTTCTCCCTTAACCATCTAGTATCTAGAGCTACTTAAATCTATCACAGTATGAAATGTTTTCTAATGGCTCTTCTCTGATTCTGCTTGAATTGATCAACATTCTTCTTGAATTGTGGCACCAGAATTGGTCACAGTGTTACAGAAGTGGTTGTACCAATGCCAAAACTAGTGGAAAAATAGCCTCCACACTCTTATGCAAAATTCCTTTTCCTATGGATCTCAGGATCATGTTAGCTTTTTCTGGCCACAGTGTCACACTGGGGAACTTATGTTCAGCAAATTATCTACCTCAACTCTCAAATCTTTTTCAGAGTCGTTGCTTCCCTGAATAGAGTCTCTCATCCTGTAATGATTGCCTACATCCATTGTTCCTAGATATATAACTTTAATTATGTTACCCTATTTAATTCTTTATTAATTGTGTCCTGTATTAGCCATTCCATTACCCTGCTTTAGATCAATGCCAGGCTAACAGCCCTATAATTATCCAGCCTTCCCATTTACACTTATAAAAATGGCACAACATTAGCTTTCTTCCAATCTAATGGAACTTCCCCAGTACTCTAAGAGTTATAGAAAATCAACATTAACAATCTAGAAATGGATTCAGACAGCTCTTTAAAAACTCTTGGATGTAACTGTTTTGGTTTTGCTGACATAAAACTGTGCAACTTCAGTAACTTCTGTTTAATACCTTCCAGAGATACTAGTGTAATAGAAAGCATGGTATTACCAGCATATAATTTTGTGCATCCCCACTAGGTGTGAGAAATCAAACCCTGGAAACAACCCTGCAAGCTTTCAAATTTTGACCAACTATTTAGGCCAAAAGGCAACTCTGCATAACAACATTTAAACTGGGACCCTGAGGTTAACATAATTCATTAAAATAAAACAGCATCATGGTAGTAGAGTTCACACAAATCAGTGAGTTGGAGAGTGAGGGGGGAATTTAAATATTCAGTGCTAGTTAAATGAGTTTTTTAAATATATTAGGAATGAAAACATTTCCTGAAATGTTACCGGTGCATTACTAGATGGAAACATAGAATTCTAAACATTTATGTAGAAAAGACTTCAAGTGAGTACAAATATAACATTTTAAAGTCAGAAATGGCTACAAGAGAAATCAAGGTAAAACATTTTCTAGCAATTAAAATTTAACAAATTAGACTTGGTCCAAGATAAAGCCTTTCTATTTATTAGCATCAGTATTACCAACCAAATTTTCATATTGGATTCTCTCCTTCCCCAAAGTCCAAAGGGAGGGAGAGAAAGAGAACAACCTGGGGTGTTTTTCCCACCCCCTTTAATACTGGTCACCCCAGAAAATGCATTTTTTTAGTAGTCAACCCTAGGTGAAGTTCCTTCCCAATGTACAGCTGAGTATATGGAATCTACTGGTGAAAGAAGGTCTGTGTGTTGTTTGCTAAAATGCAGCTCTCTCTGTTTCTGCCCCACTTCCTTGCCAAACAATGACCACTTGAGAAGTGATTGCCAAGAACTCATTTACTACTTGTATTTAAAGTGAGGTAAACACATAGTTCTTTGTTTAAGATGAACATCTTTAATAATTTCTGCCTGATCAATGCTACATGGATTTGAAGATGTGACAGAAACATCAGACAGGGGAAGTCCTAGCTTTACATATATTTTACTCCACACATTTCATTGTATTATTATTGGCCAGCCAGCTGTTAGTTCTCAAATGATGCCTCACAGGGGATATTTTATACAAATATTATTTACACTGGTGTGTACCATTGGAGTGCAGCAGTCATTCAGTCACATCCTCCAACAAATGTAAATTGTAAATCAGTACACACCCTTCCTTACACCCACATTCTGTTCACACAGGCTCTGAATGCCATTCAGCCTCTTACTTGATGGGTGCCTCCATTGTCTGCAGCTGTCTTAACATATGGAGGGTCCTGATTGCTCCTTTTTTGGGCCTGAAAGAGGGACTTGGTGCAGCCATTGGCTTTAACTAGGGCTATGATTGCTTTTGGATCTAAAACAGATTTCTGGTGGCAGCCATTTAAAACTTTTCAGCACAGCAACATGAATAATTCAATAAACCAACTTTCAGTACTTTAAGGAGACTGAGCCAAAGACTCAGAGGCTGTGTCTAGACTAGCCGCAAACTTCGAAGGGGGCATGGTAATGAGGGTGTTGGGAGATTACTAATGATGTGATCTGGTGCATATGCAGCACTTCATTAGGCTAAATGTCCCCCGTGGCAACTTCAAAGTGTGAAACTTCGAAGTGCCAGCTTGTGTGTAGTCTCAGGTCAGTAAAATTTTGAGGAGTAAAGGGGCTTCAATGTAGCGTAGGCACTTCGAAGTACTCACAACTGACCCACAGCTACACGCAAGCCGACACTTCGAAGTTTCGCACTGAAGTTGCCATGGGGGAGATTTAGCCTAATGAAGTCCTGCATATGCACCACAGCACTTCATTAATAATCTCCCAACACCCTAATTACCATGCCCCCTTCGAAGCTGAGGGCTTGTCTAGACACAGCCAGATAGTATAAATCAGTGTAGTTTTATTGAAAAGTGTGGGCATACTACAAACTACAGCTGCTGAAGACCTGAGACTCAGTCTCCTACTTCTCAGGAGTTTGCTTCAGCCACTGAGTTCTGGGGTATTCTGTTGTGGAATGCTGCTCCCTCCATCCCTCCTTTTGAGACTATTCCATTGTGGATAAACAATGAAAGGGCAAATGGAGAAAAGGGAGTGGACTCTTGGCTGCCCGTCTCCTAAGTGGATGCCCTAGTCCTTGGATTATAGAGATATTTTCTTTCTCTGTCTTTGAACCAATGACTCTTCTACTATGGATATATATTGACCTTTACCAAGCTTTCCTCAAACTACAATAGCCACCTAAGGAAGTGAGGAAACAGATTGACAGAGCCAGATGGGTACCCAGAAGCCACCTGCTACAAGACAGGCCTTGCAAGGAAAACAAGAGATCACCACTGACCATCACATACATCCAAGGCCTCTCCAATGCATCAACAGTGATCTGCAAGCCATCCTGAACAACGATCTTTCACTCTCACAGACCTTGGGAGGCAGGCCTGTCCTTGCCTACAGACAGCCTGCCAACCTTAAACAAATCCTCACCAGCCACTACAAATCACAAACCAGTGACTCTAGGCCTGAAACCAGCCCTGCAACAGTCCTTGCTGCCAACTCTGCTCACATATCTATACCAGTGACATTATCACAGGACCTAACACCAACTATACCATCGGGGGCTCCTTTACCTGCACATCTACTAATATAATATATGCTATCATGTGCCAGCAATGCCCCACTGCAATTTACATTGGCCAAACTGGACAGTCTCTCCGTAAAAGAATAAATGGACATTAATCAGACATCAGGAACAGTAATGATGTACAGAAGCTTGTGGGGGGAACACTTCAATTTCCCTGGACACTCAGTGGCAGATTTAAGGGTGACAGCCCTGAAACAAAGAAATTTCAGATATCAAATGGAGAGAGAAATCTCTGAGCTGCAATTTATTTGCGAATTTGACGCCATTAACCAAAGATTAAACAGAGACTGGGAGTGGCTCGCAGTTTACAAAGGCAGCTTCTGTGCCATAGGTGTTAAGATCTCTCCATTAAACTCTGACAATGGCTCATATCCCCCTGTCTGATCCGACTTGTTTTTTCTGATACCTACTTTTGATAATGGGCCATTTCCACCTTGCTGAATAGACCTTGTTAGCTCTGGCCCTCCCTTTTTCTGGGACCCCATTCTTTAAATACCCCTCTGAAACCATTACCCCCACTCATGCATCTGATGAAGCGGATCTTTGCCCACGAAAGCTTATGCTCCAAAATATCTGTTAGTCTATAAGGTGCCACAAGACTTCTTGTTGTTCTCTATGACTATATATTTAGTCATTTTTTCCAGGGTGGGAAATTGGGGGGAAATAAGAAGTTTTGATTACAGTAGACCCCCAAGATACACGAAGGTTGCATTCCTGGACAGCCTTGCATAACTCAAATTTCGCGCAAGTCGGGACGAGCTGGGAACCATATAGTAGCCTGGCTCCCAGCTCCCCTGGGCTTGTGGGAGCTGGGAAACTGACTAGCGCACCATCTCTGGTCAGTTTCCTGGCTCCCACAGTGGCAGGGAGCTGGGAAGAAGCCACGGCAGCATGGCTGTCTGTCCCCCAGCTGTGGAGAAGCTGGGTGGGCAGACAGGCTTGGAGGCACGGCTTCTTCTTGGCTTCCCACAGTTGGAGGAAGCTGGTGAGAACGCACTCTCCTGCGCCTGTCTGCCTGCCCAACTTCCCTCAGCTGGGGGAGCCAGGGAGAAGCTGTGGCAGCACAGCTGTCTGTCACTTGGCTCCCATAGCTGGGGGAAGCCTGGGAGAAGCTGTGCTGCTGTGGCTTCTCCCTAGTTTCCCCCAGCTGGGGGAGCCGGGTGGGTAGACAGCTGCAGCAGAGCAGCTTCTTCCCAGCTTCCCCCAGCTGGGAGTGCTGGGGGCTGGAGTGGGGAGCTGGCAGAGGAGCTGTGCTTCTGCCAGCTCCTTGCCCTGGAACCTCCAGGATTTCGACTCGCATTAATGCAAGTTAAGTGCAAGTCGAAATTTCGTATATCAGGGGTTTACTGTATTTCAAACATCAGTGCTATCGTAGATGTATATCCAATCTCTCCAGCAACTCTTATAATTGAATTTACATTTGAGACACACACAAAATAAATTGGTATAGAATAAATTAATTCTTTTAAACATCTTGGCATAACCATCATCGCTAAACACAAACAAACTTTGAAGATTGTTAAGCATTCACTCATATCAGCAATTATTATAGGTAGGCTTTTCTGAGTTTAATACTTGAGCCAACTCCTGTTGCTGCTGATTGAAAGCCTCCTACACTGGGATTTTTTTTTTTAAATAAGTAGTGTGCTGAGTCAATTTCTCTTCATCCTTATTACGGAACTTATTAGGCAGATAACCAAGTTTGTAGAAACAGAGAAAACTAATATATGATGATGATCCGGTCCTTTCGGACAACTGGTAAATATGGTAACAGAGCGGTCATCTGTGTTTGGAGATCATGGTTTAAAGATGAAGAAAATAAAAATTGTTCTTCAAGTGGAAAAAGAGCTCTTGATTGACATTTCAGGAGACAAGTTGAATCAAAAGAAAGAATTTGTGTATTTGGGAAGTATGTTTAATGCCATAAGGGAGAGAGAGCTGGAGAAGTAACAAGAACCCGGTTTGTATATTTGGTAGTTAAAAAGATAGCAGAAGTACTGTGGGATCCTCAAATAAATTACAAACTGAAGGAAAAAAAGTGCATTCTGTGTGGGTTTATCCCTCCCTGCTCTATGGTTTGAAAATTGTAGGTCTTAAGAAGATGAAAGAAGATAAGTCAGAGAGGTAGAAAGTACAGCAATGGACCAAGGACAATGGCAGGCCAGTGGAGGTTAGACAGAGTGTGCCTGGAAGAAAGTACGGGTAGAATAATGTAGATATATGATAAAAGGGAGAAAAATGACTAGCAAAAAAATGAGAGGAAGAGGATAGCAAGGAAGGATATGGAAAACCAAGGATATAATGGTTAAACTCAGTCAAGAGAAATATGGAAAAAGGACTGGAATTCATAACAATACTATGGACCAGAAATAAAGGCAAAAGAATCCCAGGCACCCAGGACACACTGTAAATAGGGAAAGGGGTTGATAAGGGAAATAGAAACCGCCTAGTGACTTCGGTGAATATGGGCCTTGGATTGAGATCACATTTCACTGGAAATCTGTAATCAGTTAAATGCATCTTTAAAAGACCAAATGTTGAGTATGCTGTACAAAACAGTAAAAGAGAAAGCTTGGAATGGAAGAGTGACCCTGTCTTTCACATAATAACATTTCCTGCAACCTTCATTTCATAACACAGCATATTTCTGATGTCAGTAAATTACAGCCCTACAGAGCTTGATACTATTAGGCCATTGCAGGACAGGATGAAGGACATTCCTCTTCATTAGTGCGGCTTTGGAAAGTTGGTTGTGGTAACTATGTCTATAACATGAACATTTTCCCTTTACCTTTGACTGAATGTAGTACAGAACCTCAAATAAATAAGGGAACAATTACTGTAAAAATGCTAGAGAGTTTAACGCTCTCAGTGATTTAATAAGATTAAAGTCTGTTTTCTTTAACAAGTCTGACTTATCAAGGGCCAATAAAGAAGTTAATAGAATGCTACTCAATGGAAAAATGCAGTGCACTGAATATGAAAAGAATTAACCAGATTCTTAAAATCCTGGTGGCACAAGCTAAAGAAAGTACAGTTGTATTTTTTGTAAGGAGGTAAAGTTATTCACAAACACAAAAGAGTAATATACGCTAGATATGATGCAATCCACAAATTAAAAGACAATTCTGAAAATAATTCAGAATTACCAGCAAATTCCTTTGTGCTGCACAGCAGATTTCTGTGAGGACAACCCTAACGTTTAAAAAAAAAAAGTTGATTCTACTATGAGAAGGTTCAGCACCCTGTCCCTTTGGCTTCTTCATAAAACAAAGATAAATGAAATCTACAGTGACCCATGGACGAACAGTAAAATGTAGTCTGACTTTCTTAGAATATGCCCACTGGTAAAAATTCACTGATCCATGAACTGTTAACACGTGAAATTACCAGCGCTACAACCTCTGCAGTAATTCATTCTCTATCTAAATGTGGCGGTGACTTCAATTTTTTTTGGTTTTTAAATCCTGTTACGGATGTGTCAGAGTGAGTAGCAATTCCAATGTCACCATGTCACCTCAAAGGGAGGCTTTCCACAGCAAAAATTAATAAACAGTTGTTGCAATAGTCTATCAGGGAAACTGATGATATGACACTGAGCCTTTGTAACAAAAAGGATCAGTGAACTGTGAGTCACTAATTTACCTGGCATACAACAACTCTTTATGAAAACCTCCTATTCTGACATTGTCGGTGCAGTGATGGATGTGATCAGGCCTAGAATCAGATGGCAGGCTATTCTGTTTATCTCTTCATTCTCTTGACAAGTGGGGGAGGAAGGCAGCTGGGAATACAGGAACCGTTTAGTTAGCTGCAGATTGGCATGCCAGGAAATTTCTAAAGAGTCCTCCACCCCGCAACTCCACTGTGATTTTGCAACTGGTTAGAGGCATAGATATCGTAGCTATTTACAAGTAATGAGGTGTGGTTTGTGACAGCAGTTTTTCTGATGTCACACTGGGCTTTTTCATCCACACTCCACGCTCTGCCTAAATCTGGTTTCACAAATGCATGCAATGTTACTTCTGGCAGCAGGCAGTGTACCACCCCTGCTCAGAACCCTCCCACTGTGGTGCTAGGAAACTGTAACTCTATACTTGATACAGGAGACAAAGAATCGCCCCGTACAGCAGAGGAGAAGCCTTGTAGCCCCAAGGCTGGGAAGTCTGCTGTCACTACTGCGAGGAGGAAACGTAGAGTAGTGGTGGTCGGGGACTCTCTTCTGAGGGGGATGGAGGCGCCCATCTGTCGCCCTGAAGTTTCATCTCGGGAGGTGTGCTGCCTGCCTGGGGTCCTTATCTGAGACTTTACGGAGGAGTTGTCGAGGATTATCAGGCCCTCTGACCACTATCCCATGCTTCTCATCCATGTGGGCACTAATGATACTGTGAGGTATGATGCCGAGCAGGTCAAGAGTGACTTCAGGGCTCTGGGGGTGCGGGTGAAGGAGTATGGGGCACAGGTGGTATTCTCCTCAATCCTGCCTGTTAGTGGTAGGGGCCCAGGCAGAGACAGGTGCATCCTAGAGGTGAATACCTGGCTTCAAAGATGGTGTCACCAGGAAGGCTTTGGCTTCCTTGACCACAGGATGCTATTCCAGGAAGGACTGCTGGGCAGAGATGGTGTTCACCTTTCGAGGAGGGGAAAGACTGTATTTGGACACAGACTGGCTAACCTAGTGAGGAGGGCTTTAAACTAGATTCGACGGGGGCAGGGGAGCAAAGCCCACAGGTAAGTGGAGAACATGGAAACCTGGGTGATGGGTCAGAAATGGGAGGCAACATGGGCAACAATGTCACAGTAAAAAGAGGGTCAGGGCAAAACGGGGAGGCAAGATCAAATCAATATCTTAGATGCCTATGTACAAATGCAAGAAGTATGGGTAATAAGCAGGAAGAACTGGAAGTGCTAATAAATAAATATAACTATGACATCGTTGGCATCACAGAAACTTGGTGGGATAATACACATGATTGGAATGTTGGTATTGAAGGGTACAGCCTGCTTAGGAAGGACAGACAGGGAAGGAAGCAGGGAGGTGTTGCCTTATATATTAAAAATGTACACACTTAGACTGAGGTGGAGATGGACGTAGGAGATGGACGTGTTGAGAGTCTGTGTGTTAGACTAAGAGGGGTAAAAAATAAGGGTGATGTCCTGCTAGGCGTCTACTACAGGCCACCTAGCCAGGTGGAAGAGGTGGATGAGGCTTTTTTTAAACAACTAACAAAGTCAAGCAGGGCCACAGATGTGGTGGTGATGGGGGACTTCAACTATCCAGATATATGTTGGGAAACTAATACAGTGGGGCACAGACTAGCCAGTAAGTTCTTGGATTGTATTGGAGACAATTTTTTGTTCCAAAAGGTTGAAAAAGCTACCGGGGGGAAGCTGTTTTAGATTTGATTTTAACAAATAGGGAGGAATTGGTAGAGAACTTGAAGGTGGAAGGCAGCTTGGGTGAAAGTGATCATGAAATCATAGAGTTCACAATCCTAAGGAAGGGTAGAACAGAAGACAGCAAAATAGAGATAATGGATTTCAGGAGGGCAGATTTTGGTAAACTCAGAGAGCTGGTAAGTAAGGTCCCATAGGAAGCAAAACTGACAGGAAAAACAGCTGAGGAGAGTTGGCAGTTTTTCAAAGGGACATTATTAAGGGCCCAAAAGCAAGCTATCCCGCTGCGTAGGAAAGATAGAAAATATGGAAAAAGACCGCCTTGGCTTAACCAGGAGATCTTGCATGATCTCAAAATAAAAAAGGAATTGTATAAAAAATGGAAACAAGGAAAAATTACAAAGGATGAATATGGGCAAACAACACAAGCATGCAGGAGCAAGATTAGAAAGGCTAAGGCACAAAATGAGCTCAAACTAGCTACAGGCATAAAGGGAAACAAAAAGGCTTTTTATAAATATATTAGAAACAAGAGGAAGACCAGAGACAGGGTGGGGCCATTGCTCAGTGAGGAGGAAGAAACAGTAACAGGGAACTTGGAAATGGCAGAGATGCTTAATGACTTCTTTGTTTCGGTCTTCACTGAGAAGTCTGATGAAGGAATGCCCAACATAGTGAATGCTAGTGGGAAAGGGGTAGGGTTAGAAGTTGAAATAAAAAAAGAACAAGTTAAAAATCACTTAGGCAAATTAGATGTCTGCAAGTCACCAGGGCCTGATTAAATGCACCCTAGAATACTCAAGGAGCTGATAGAGGAGGTATCTGAGCATTTATCTATCATCTTTGGAAAATCATGGGAGACAGGAGAGATTCCAGAAGACTGGAAAAGGGCAAATATAGTGCCTATCTATAAAAGGGGGAATAAGAATAACCCAGGAACCTAAAGGCCAGTCAGTTTAACTTCAGTGCCAGGAAAGATAATGGAGCAGTAATTAAAGAAATCATCTGCAAGCACTTGGAAGGTGGTAAGGTAATAGGAAACAGCCAGCATGGGTTTGTAAAGAATAAATCTTGTCAAACTAATCTGATAGCTTTCTTTGACAGGATAACGAGCCTTGTGGATAGGGGAGAAGCGGTAGATGTGGTATGCCTAGACTTTAGTAAAACATTTGATACGGTCTCTCATGATATTCTTATAAAAAAAACTAGGCAAATACAATTTGGATGAGGCGACTATAAGGTGGGTGCATAACTGGTTGGATAACCGTACCCAGAGAGTAGTTCTTAATGGTTCTCAATCCTGCTGGAAAAGTGTAACAAGTGGGGTTCCGCAGGGGTCTGTGTTAGGACTGGTTCTGTTCAATGTCTTCATCAATGGTTTAGATATTGGCATAGAAAGTACGCTAATTAAGTTTGCAGATGATACCAAGGTGGGAGGGGTTGCAACTGGTTTGGAGGATAGGGTCATAATTCAAAATGATCTGGGTAAATTGGAGAAATGGTCTGAGGTAAACAGGATGAAGTTTAATAAGGACAAATGCAAAGTGCTCCACTTGGGAAGGAACAATCAGTTTCACACATACAGAATGGGGAGAGACTGTCTCGGAACAACTACAGCAGAAAGGGATGTAGGGATTATAGTGGACTGCAAGCTAAATAGAAGTCAACAGTGTGATGCCGTTGCAAAAAAAGCAAACATGATTCTGGGATGCATTAACAGGTGTGTTGTGAACAAGACACGAGAAGTCATTCTTCCGCTCTACTCTGCTCTGGTTAGGCCTCAGCTGGAGTATTGTGTCCAGTTCTGGGCACTGCAATTCAAGAAAGATGTGGAGAAACTAGAGAGGGTCCAGAAAAGAGCGACAAGAAAGATTAAAGTTTTAGAGAATGCGACCTATGGAAAAAGGTTGAAAGAATTGGGCTTGTTTAGTTTGGAAAAGAGAAGATCGAGGGGAGACATGATAGAGGTTTTCAGGTATCTAAAAGGGAGTCATAAGGAGGAAGGAGAAAACTTGTTCTTGGCCTCTGAGGATAAAACAAGAGGCAATGGGCTTAAACTGCAGCAAGGGAGGTTTAGGGTTGGACATTAGGAAAAAGTTCCTTACTGTCAGGGCAGTCAAACAGTGGAATAAATTGCCAAGGGAGGTTGTGGAATCTCCATTGCTGGAGATATTTAAGAACAGGTTAGATAGATGTCTATCAGCGATGGTTTAGATAGTACTTGGTCCTGCAATTGAGGCAGGGGGCTGGACTCGATGGCCTCTCGAGGTCCCTTCTAGTTCTAGTGTTCTATGATTCTGTGATTCTGGGATAAATACTATCGTTGATGTATATCCAATCTATCCAGCAATCTTATAATTGAATTTACAATTGACAGCTACATAAAATAAATTGGGATAGAACAAATTAATTCTTTTAAGCATCTTGGCATAGCTATGATTCTGGGTGTATTTTAAGAAGTTATGCTAAGTATTGTTGGATGGTCTGTAGTGAGACTAACCAGTTAGGCACTCTAGTGCCGCTGTAACAGGTGAAGTTAGTTCTTAGGAAATAAGAAGTCCTGTGGCACTTTATAGACTAACAGATATTTTGGAGCATTAGCTTTCATGGGTAAAGACCTGCTTCGACAGATGCATCTGACAAAGCAGGTCTTTGCCCATGAAACTTATGCTCCAAAATATCTGTTAGTCTATAAGGTGCCACAGGACTTCTTAGCTGCGTCTACACGTGCACGCTACTTCGAAGTAGCGGCACCAACTTCGAAATAGCGCCCGTCGCGTCTACACGCATCGGGCGCTATTTCGAAGTTAACTTCGACGTTAGGTGGCGAGACGTCGAAGTTGCTAACCTCAGGAGGAGATAGGAATAGCGCCCTACTTCGACGTTCAACGTCGAAGTAGGGACCGTGTAGACGATCCGCGTCCCGCAACGTCGAAATTGCCGGGTCCTCCATGGCGGCCATCAGCTGGGGGACTGAGAGATGCTCTCTCTCCAGCCCCTGCGGGGCTCTATGGTCACCGTGGGCAGCAGCCCTTAGCCCAGGGCTTCTGGCTGCTTCTGCGGCAGCTGGGGATCTATGCTGCAGGCACAGGGTCTGCAACCAGTTGTCGGCTCTGTGTATCTTGTGTTGTTTAGTGCAACTGTGTCTGGGAGGGGCCCTTTAAGGGAGCGGCTTGCTGTTGAGTCCACCCTGTGACCCTGTCTGCAGCTGTGCCTGGCATCCCTATTTCGATGTGTGCTACTTTGACGTGTAGACGTTCCCTCGCTGCGCCTCTTTCAATGTTGGGCTGAGCAACGTCGAAGTTGAACATCGACGTTGCCGGCCCTGGAGGACGTGTAGACGTTATTCATCGAAATAAGCTATTTCGATGTTGGCTGCACGTGTAGACGTAGCCCTTGTTGTTTTTGAAGATATAGACTCACACGGCTACCTCTCTGATTATTAGGCAATGTCTATAATGCTTCTTATGTTGGCATACATAGCTCAGGGTTGTGAATAAATTGTCCCCAAGTGACATAAGCATCAGGGGTCTACTCCTTCCAACATAGCTCCTGTGCCTCATGGAGGATGGATTAATTAATATGACAGGCAAGCTCTCCTCTATTGGCTTAGAGCAGCTACACCAGAGAATTTACCGTGGTTCAGCATTAAGCTCTCCAGTATAGACGTAGCCTTAGTAAGAAAGCTCCGAATCGAGCCCTCAAAGGCTACAATGCAGTGAGTACCTACCATGCACAGATTTTCCCTTCAGTACAGGCAGAGTGGGCTGGAGGTAGGCTAAAGAAATGCTCCAAGTCCCAACCGGCCCCCTGTGCAGTTCAGGGGAAGAAAAGTAGTACAATGTGGGGCTGTATTTCTTTTTCTATTCACTTTCATCTTGGCAGGGGGCTCATACTTTATGTGCTAAGACTACGCCTACACTATTAGAGCCACACTGGTATGCAGCAAGATGAAAACCATAACTGGCCATAGCTACAGTGAAATTACAGAATCTCCATGAAGATCTGAGGACAGCTGCAAAATCTGTGGATGAGTCATGCAGCCAGTTCCGCTGGGGGCATTTCCCAACCTTCAGAACAAAGATAAAACTGTTTGGAGGAAAAGAAAAAAATTGTAGATATTTATTCTTGTCTTCCCTTTCATGGAGGTTCCCACACTGTGGGCAACAAAGGCTGTCGTGACTGAATGTCTGTGAAGGGTTAAATTCAGAGGTAGTGGGTTCTCTGTTGGCAAGCAACCAGGTAAGCCAATGGGAAGAGAGAGAAGGATTTTTTTTAATTGAAATGATTGCTTGCTTTCTTTTGTGGGACCAGAGGAAAGAGCCACAGAGATGGTTGAAGTCTGAACCAGACTTGGAGGATTCGGTAAATATCCAGGCTGCAAAAGAAATCTGGGAACACAAATATGTAAGTAGAAGGTAAATGTTTAGTTGGATGCAATCAGGTAGTATTTTTTATTATGGGTTTGGTGTGGGACTCCTCAGGCTGGCTGATGTACCCCCCTGTACTCTGTAACTTTTAAACTGAATCCCAGGACAATAATTCTCTGTGCTTTAATCAACCTTTTCTTTTATTGCTTTGTAATATCTAGCAACCAAGTATGACTTAAGTCCTGTGTCCTAGAGAAGCATCTTTGTGTGTGCATGACTAAGACTGAAAGGGCAGCTATCAGAGATTGCAGGTTAATTTCTTCCTCTTTGTTTTCAAGCACTCTCCTAAGGAAGGGTTAAGACCGTGGGGTTACCCCACAGGGAGACATACGAACTTTGTCTTCTGGAGTTGTGAAGAGGGGTTTTCTCACTTGGGTCATGGCTCCCAGGGTCAGGGAATCTGTGACCTTGAGAAGCTTTTAAGCAGAAGCCTTCTGAGACAAGGAAATGTTAAGGTCTCTTGTGGGCCCTCATCTTCTGCATTTAGAATATCAGAGTGGGGAACAGACTTGACAGGGCCAAAAGTAATCTCTGGCAAAAACAACATAGAGCTCATTTCATTCAGAACTTCTATTTCCTTAGACAAATATGGGGGCTGCAGGAGTTTTTTCCCCCTCTGATATTTTTACATGCATTTTGAATTGTAGATGATAGACATGGTCGTGGCTACATCTACACATGCCCCAAACTTAGGAATGGCCATGCAAATGGCCATTTCGAAGTTTACTAATGAAGCGCTGAAATGCATATTCAGCGCTTCATTAGCATGCGGGCAGCAGCGGCGCTTCGAAATTGACGCGCCTTAACGCCGCGCGGCGCGTCCAGACAGGGCTCCTTTTCGAAAGGGCCCCGCCTACTTTGAAGTCTCCTTATTCCCATGAGCTCATGGGAATAAGGGGACTTCACAGGAGGTGGCGTCCTTTCGAAAAGGAGCCCCGTCTGGATGCGCCGCGTGGTGGCAAGGCGCATCAATTTCGAAGCGCCGCTGCCGCCCGCATGCTAATGAAGCGCTGAATATGCATTTCAGCGCTTCATTAGTAAACTTCGAAATGGCCATTTGCATGGCCATTTCGAAGTTTGGGGCACGTGTAGACACGGCCCAACAGAGACAAATACCACATTTTACCTAGATGTGTACCCATCTAGGTAACAGGATTTAGTTCACAGCAGAGGGAACACAGGATTAGAAAATACCATTTTTGCTCAGATAAGAGCTTGCCAATACCTGGAATTTGTGTGGGAATATTCAAATGGCCATTTGTAGGATGTTTTTGGCACTAATTTATGTTTGCATGTATTGCTCAGGAGTGAGTAACTAATAGCATTGGCTGGAGATGTTGATCTCGTAAATAGGAACTGTGCAAATTTTCCCACATTATTTCCGAGGTGTACCTTTACACATTTAACTCAGCTCAGGGATGCAATCCTTTGTCCCTTTTATTCTACTCTGAGATTTCTCCAACAGAGACTGAGGATCATATGAGCTTGTGACAAACTGTGTGGATGTGATATAGTATTTGTGAGGCATAGTCAAATGGCTATAGGGCACTGAAGTTGAATCACCAGATTTATCTGAACTCAAAGCCAAATCTCCAGTGATAAAAAGAAATCCATTCTCTTTAATAAAACAACAAATGCTTTCTATTTGTGAGCGCTGCAGAGTATGTGTCTTTGCACACAGCAACTTTTTACCATTTCTCAACTTAGAGACAAAATTGGTAATAATCATAGTTCACATCGATACAGCACATACTTAATAACCAGGAAATCTTATCTGTGTGTGACTGCTGCTAGTACATACTGGGATGTGTGTCTACACACAGTAACAGGCAAAGAGAAAGCCAAAACACTTTGGCTCTATTCAGAAATACAAATGGGCAATTTCCCCCCCATTTTAAATTGTAGTTCTGGCCATGGTAAAATCACTACAAGTCGATACTAACGATAGACGGAAGCTTTTGAAGAGATAATCTCTGTTTTCTCTTTTCAGGTAATGTGTTCCTCTTAATTTCTGCAATACTGTATGAGTAGCCCTAGTAATCTATAGGTGCATTATTCATATTTTTCGCAAGAAAATGCTAGTCTTACATAACAGGGATTGTGTTTATCTTCTGGCCTAGTTAACAGTTCAAGTTAATCAGTCAATTAATATTATTGACTTTCTCTCTCTCTCTCTCGCTCATCACTGTTGTTTCTTGTGGTTTGATTACCAAATTGACTTCAGAATGGCTCTCCTGAATCTATTCTCTCTCCCATTTATTTTTCTAATCTGGGGGTTATCTTTTGTCACCTGTCTCTCCAGGGGTGTGTGCGCCTTTCTTGTTTATGACAAAAAAAGCCAAATAACTGGTGTACAGCTGGTTGAATTATTTAGTATGAATTTTATCGGATTAATGTAGTGTGTGCCTGTGTGTTTGCCAATCATGCACAAATTGATCTTAAGTCAACTAAATGAATTCAGAAGGATTCATTTACATTTATTTGTTAGGATTAAAAAAGAGGCAATTATATGGTTAATGGCGACTTGCAGTTCCAGCTGGTAGAAGCAAAAAAAAAGAATTATAAGGAATACAAGAGGGCTCCAAGCCTAGCAAGGGCTGTGTTTGGTTGCTATTGCAATGGGAGATGGCAGAATGACAGGATGGTCTGTGTCTGGGTCTCCTCCCTCTCTGACCCGTGACTTCTAGGATAGGGTTGAGGTTTCATGGGAGCAAGATCTGGAGTCATAACAGTGATGTGGGTGTTGGGATAGCTCCGTGGTTTGAGCATTGGCTTGCTAAACCCAGGGTTCCAAGCTCAATCCTTGAGGGGGACATTTAGGGATCTGGGGCAAATAGAAGAAAAAAAGGCGGGGTGGTGCTTGGTCCTGCCAAGACGGCAGGGGACTGGACTCAATGACGTCCCAAGGTCCCTTCCAGTTCTGAGATGTGTATCACCATAGCCGTGTCTACACGTGCACGCTACTTCGAAGTAGCGGCACTAACTTCGAAATAGCGCCCGTCGCGGCTACACGCATCGGGCGCTATTTCGAAGTTAACTTCGACGTTAGGCGGCGAGACGTCGAAGTCGCTAACCCCATGAGGGGATAGGAATAGCGCCCTATTTCAATGTTCAACGTCGAAGTATGGACCGTGTAGTCGTTGAGCGTCCCGCAACGTCGAAATTGCCGGGTCCTCCATGGCGGCCATCAGCTGAGGGGTTGAGAAACGCTCTCTCCAGCCCCTCAGCTCCATGGTGGCCGCATGGAGCGGCCCCTTAAAGGTCCCCTCCCCCTCCCTTCCTGTGCAGGAAGCTGAGGGATCGTGCAGGCGGCAGCCCACACACGCGGCCAGCCTGCACGTCCCTCAGCCCCTCCCCCAGCTGCGATGGATACCCGGCAGCCCACCCAGCGCCCCCAGGGGACCCCCCCCCAAGGGGAGCCAGGGCAGCCAGGCTGGGAAGCGGCAGCGGGGTCCCTCCTGGACGGAGGCCGAGCTGCGGGACCTGCTGGAGCTCTGGAGCGAGGAGGAGGTGCTCCAGGTAATGGGGAGCAAGAGGCGGAACGCGGATGCGTTCGCTCGGCTGGCCGATGGCCTGGCTGCCCGGGGTCACCCTGCCCGCACTCCTGATCACGTCAGGAGTAAGGTGAAGGAGCTGCGGCAGGGTTACTCCCGGGCCCAGGATGCGGCCAGCCGATCTGGGGCCGCCCCCGTCACTTGCCCCTTTTACAGGGAGCTCAGGGACATCCTGGGTCCCTGGCACACCTCCTCCCCTCCGGCCACCCTTGACACCTCAGCCAACGAGCCCCAGCAGGCCCTGCAGACGGAGTCCGCCCCAGAGGTAAGCCCCGCACCCCGGCCCCCCCCCCCCCCCGGGACATCGCGGCAGGAGGAGGAGGAGGAGGAGGGGGGCTCCTCCTCTGCAGAATCCGGGCTGCAGATCCTCCTCCTGCCATCCCAGAGCAGCAGCAGGGCCTCCGCCCCCTGGGGATCTCCGGACCGTGGGAGCGGACCGACAGGTAGGTACCCTCCTCTGGTGTACACCCCTGGGCTTGAGGGGCGGGGGTAAGAGATATGTGTCCAGGGCCCCCCACATGCTCACATGGCCATGGCCCCAAGGACAGCAGGGCCACGGCCCTCACAGCAGTGCATCAGCCCCTGCCCCCCCCACCCCACATGACAGTGCCATGCCCCATCCCTGGGCCAGTGGGGAGCGGAACCTCAAGGGGCCCCCGGGAGGAGGGGGTGGGACACCCCGCAGCAGCAGCATGTGATGGAGTGGGGGGAGTGCCAAAGGGAGACTCAGGCTACATATGAGCCACAAGAGCCGAATAGCTCCCAGGGGCAAAGGAGGATCCTGGGGCTACAGCTGGCAGGTGACACTTCTGCCCTGAACAAAGAGAAGGGAGGAGCCGAGCTGGCTTGGAATTGGGGGGGAGGGTGGGGGCCACAGGTAGAGGCTAGGGGAAGGGAGAGCTGGAAGGCAGCCAGCCTGAGGAGGGGGAAAGCTGCACCCCAGAGGGGCCCCCCTTCAGGTCTTCTCCCCACGAAGGGTTGGAAGGACTGTCTCTTCCGACAGCTGGTGCTGTCACTCCTGGCAGAAACTGGGCATCTGTGGCCTAAGAAACCTCTCCTGCTGTCAGACCCTGTGGGGTGAAGTGAGAGTCGCTCCCACCAGGGGACGGGGTGCAGGGCAGGGGGACCCCTGAACCCCATCCATCACAGCAGCATCTCCCGGGGACGGGGATGGGGAACCTGCAGAACAGGGCTGGGGGGACAAAGGCCACAGCTCGGGGCCCACACTAACGCCTGTCTCCATTCTTCTTCCCCCCCTCCTCTCAGGTGTGATGATTAGCTCCCACTATAATGAGAGCTCCCAAGAGCAGGTGAAAGGATCAGCGGGGTGTGACTGACTGCACTGAGCTGTCCCCTGATGGGAAGCTTGGGTATAATTTGACTTATTAACTTGTGGCCTGGTTAAAACCTATGCCTGTGAGCTTGCTGCCTTCCTCCACACAGGGAGCTTGCCAGGCACTCGTGCTTCAAGACACGTGCCAACCACTAGCAGCAAAATTCATCTGTGGGAATGTTTTGTATTGATTTATTTATGTTGCATCCTCTGAAGCATCAGATGATGGACACTTTCAGAGCCAGGGTAGCATACTAAGGCCACCACTGGTGTTAACTGACATGGAAACATTTATGTCCTATTCACAGATATTCTCTGAACAGCTTGAACAAGTACATGTTAATCTATGGTTACTTGTGAACTAATTATTTAAATTACAGATAAAATCCTGGCCCACTGAAATCAATGAAGATTTTGCCAGTTCTACAATTCCATCCATGTTTACAAAATCTCTTCTGTTGTGTGATAGGTCACCTCAGTCATAAGGCAGTATTGTTTCCTTTCTGGAAGACTGACATTTCTTTTTAACATAAGAAAGTAGAGACTGATGAATAGTAAGTAACAAATAAATTTCTGGTACAGTTTTACAGGGAATCATTTTTAGGATTCACAAATCGGCTGACAATCCTGTGAGTTCTTCCTAAAATCAACTTAGGACCTTTATAACTAACAGCAAAGATAATTTGGCAACATATGTTGGTGTGAATATATTACCGCATTACTTTTTCTACTATCTGACTAGTTCTAATTTGGAGGGTTTTTTTTCACCTTTTAAGAAAACAAGTCACCTTCTCTTCTTGAATCTAGCCCCAAGCTCTCCTTTCCCTATTATTTTTTTTTTATAATCAGCTCTCAAAATGGTTCTTGATTCTGAGGATGGAGTACGATATATTAAAATACACTTAAGAGTTCTGTTTTTACTGTTCATTGTTATGGAAACTCTGCTTTTAAAGTTCAGAGCTGCAAACATTGCACAGAATTGTGCCACGTTGCCATTTCTAAAAGACAAATGAACTGATTTCACCCACAGGACAAATATATCCTATGAAGTGGCAGTGGAAGTTTTTCACCCTTCTTCACTCGTGCATTAGACCTGAGGCAAAAGGAGCTGCCTTTAGACATAAAATGGTGGTCCACTTTTCGTGGAAGTGACCCTGATATAAAGGCCACTGAAGTTGATTTCAATAAGTCCAACAAGACCTTGATCTAGCGACTTTGAAAACTGCAAGCAAAAGTGCTAAAACACTTAGAGTTTTCATAGGCTGTGGTTTCCTGTACAAACGCTAAGCGAAATGTATGCATTTTATGGACTTTAATGGCAGCTCGTTTGCTTCTTTATCTGGCTTTTTCATTTCCCCCCTCATCTCCCAAATCTCACTTCCTTCCCAGTTTCAATCAGATGTCTGTTTTTCACAACGAACGGGGAATTGTAGCATGTTTTTGATGTGAAGGCTATCTTTGCTCAAAACCAAGGTTTAGTGCTAGTTGATAACTTCCTATTGCTGATAGAAAGTAGGCTTTTGAAAAAAAAATGCACCTAAAACGTTTACAGGAAAAGTAGGCCTATTTATTAATTTCTAATGTGATATCATAAATCTTGAATTTCAGGCTAGCTATTGGTTGTGAGTCTTTCTTTTACTTGGGTTACCGTTCTATTTGGAACCAGACTAAGACAACAAATTCATTTCCCATATGTCAGTGGCAAGCCAGGACCTCTTTGTGTGAAATCCTGGCCAAACTGAAGTTTGTAGAATATTGTCTTCAGCATAACTTTAACTGGAGAAATTATTTTTTCCTCTAAATATTATTTAGGCTAAAAACTGTGACTTCTCTTTGACTGTATCAGTGACTTCTATGTTTTTCCATGGCCATTCCTGCAAATAAGTGACTTTATAGTTCACAAGCGTGTTCATGGATGGACAGTGTGTCACAAATATTTATGGTTTTTCGCATAAATATTTTTAGAATGAGTGATCTCATGGCCATCTTAAAAACTATTTGTAGATTTGGAAATTATTCAGTCATTGAGGAGAAATAAAACTGTAGATTGTACTCAGCCCTCATGCAGAGTGAGGACTGCTTAGTCCTTCAGGAGAGGATTTGGATGAGATTTAAGAGGTGCATAGCTTTACTCAGGTGCTGTTTCTGTGGATAAGTTTCACCCAAGTGAGTTAGATGAGAAGTCCTTTTTGGAAAAGGCTAATTGAATGTAATAGTGATTAAACTAATAGGCTAAGTCTACACTTGGGCAAAACTTTGAAATGGCCATGCTAATGGCCAAATCAGAGAATACTAATGAATGCTGTTCAGTACCTCATTAGCGTGCTGCCCACTGCGGCACTTCAAAAGTGCTGCGTTTTGCTTGTATGTGGCTCGGCTACACAGGGGGATCCTTTTTGAAAGGACCCAGCAAACATCAAAATCCCCTTATTCCTACCAGTGATTTGTGCTGGTGTCCAGCTGATAGGAATACAGGGATTTCGATGTATGCCCCACGTAGCCGAGCCGCGCACCAGCAAAACACAGCACTTTCGAAGTCCTGCAGCCGGCAGCATGCTAATGAGGTGCTGAATATTCATTTCAGCGCCTCATTAGTATTCTCTGATTTGGCCATTAGCATGGCCTTTTCAAAGTTTTGCCCAAGTGTAGACACAGCTATAGAGTCCAACAGAACTTCCTTTTCAAGGCTATAGAATTCAACAGAAGATTATACTGTTGGACATGTTGGCCAGAGCACTTAGCCACTCCACAGGGCCTTACAGGGTTGTTCTGTCTGGTGGATGAATTGGTGATATAACTCAGGTATTTCTTTGATACATTTTTCAATGAATAAATAAAGTCCCGTTTCCTGAACATAATAACATCACTCAGCAGTGCACAGTCTCCCTGCTGAGATGTACATAAGTCTCCCCCTCCACTGAACTCTATGACAAAGAAACTTTCTACTTCCTGTAAGGGTCAGGTTGAGAATTCTTGACAACTTTTTCTTCAGGCTTTTTACCTCTAATCCCACAGGTTACAAAGTCTTTTTTGTGCTTGCAATCAGGGAAATAATGCAGTCCACCCTCTCTTTCTTAGTCTGACTTGCAATGCAGCCTAATCCTTGATAGTGGCCTCACATGTTAACTATGAGAGAGGATTTTCCTTGATCAAAGATCTCCAAGCCTTCCTTTCCAGTGGTATCTATGCCCAAGAAGCTTTGTCATTCTGTTTCTGCTCAGTTGTGGTCATCCTGCTTTCTGTCATGTTCTGCTGACTTCACCATCTGAGCCCTGACCCAGATTATTCTAATTGCTTCCTAAAATCTGTAAACCTGGAAACCCTGGGCACCCTATCATTTTGGGGATTGACACCCTTACTACCAGACTATCCAGCTATGTAGACTGCCTCCTCAAACCCTACAGCACCAGCATTCCTAGCTAGCTCTGAGATACCACTGACTTCCTGAGGAAATTACAAAACATCGGAAACCTTCCTGACAGCACCATCCTTGCCACCATGGATGTAGATGCTCTCTACACCAATGTTCCACGTGCAGATGGACTTCAAGAGCTCAGTAATACCATCCCTGATGTTACCACACAAATCTGGTCTTCGACCTATGTAACCCACAATTATTTCCAATATGGGGACAACCTATACCTTCAGACTAGTGGCACTGCTATGGGCACCTGCCTGGCCCCACAGTATGCTAACATTTTTATGACTGAATTAGAACAATGATTCCTCAGCTCTCATCCCCTATTACCCTCCTTTACCTACACTACATCAATGAGATCTTTATCATTTGGACCCACAGGAAAGAGACTCTGGAAGAATTCCACGGAAATTTTAACAACTTTCATCCCACCATCCATCTCAGCCTTGACCGTTCCACGTGAGAGATACGTTTCCTGGACACAACAGTTCAAATCACTGAGGGCCACATCAACATCACTGCTTTTGCTTAGGCCTTAAAATACAGTTCATTCTTATGGGTAGTAGCTTTTTTGTTTGTTTTGTTTGTTTGTTTCTAGCTACCTCACTAAGGGACTTGATTGCTCCTACTTACTTGCTTGACAAGAGTATGGTTGCAATCCCATAGGTTTAGCCAGGTCTGTGATTGTCCTTGGTTCATATTGTTTCTTAAGGACAGTCATGAGTGACTTTCAACATAATACTATTTCCCTGGAATGTTTTGTTAACAGAGAGAGAATTTTCTTTTTCAGTCCGTAGAATTCTCTAAAAAAGTGCATAGAAAAACATGTCATTATATTTTGGTAACGCTTTTTTCACATGAACTCAAATAACAAATTATGAACAGCAAATAGTAACAAGCATCCCATGGGCTAAAATAATACATAAATTGTTAGTTGCATAATTATAAATTATGATTCATGGGCAATTCTCAAACAAGCAAAAGGGGTTACATTTGCTGTATAAATTGTTCCCTGTAAATTGGTCTCCCAATTTTAATCGATTCTGACCGGATAGGCTTAAAATTAGTGACCTAGGGGTGTAGCAGTCTATAATTCATTACCAATCTCCTGAGCCATGCAGCCCTCCACCTTAAAAAGAGTTCTGAGCATAGCATGCTTATTTTCTGATTGGTTGTGCTACTGCAAGGATTTGCTGAAAGTTGATAATGGCACTTAAGTTTCTTTTAAATAAATATACTTCTTTATCCCTTAAAGGCACCAAAGCATTATAGATATTTTATGTAATATAATGTTCATGGGTTAAAGTAATCTTTATTAATATTTGTAACTTCTCTGTAGCCAATTCTGAGCACATAATTAGCTAGTGCTGCCTGCCATTTCCTTATTCCAAAGGATGATTAGAAATTGTACTGGTTTCAAAACTGTTTCCAGCTCAAGGAAAAATTCTCATTAACCAACTTATATGTCGCTGGCTCTCTTATCCTAACTTTTTAATGCTTCCAGTAGGTGCCTTTGGGCAAACTAAAAGTATTAATAAGTAGAACAGATAAAGAAAACAATCAAAACCTTACCAAGATGACAACAAAAAAGCAATCAAAAATATTTGCCAGTTCTCTGAAGTATGAGATGTGCATTACAAAGTCATAGTACAGTATAATGGTGAAGCAATAGGATCACTTCCATGCACAATTCAGTTGCTTCACTACACTCCTTTTGTAATCTCTGTATTTGTATAAAACCAAACATTCCCCTAAGAGATTTACTCATGTGGGTCTTCGTCTCCGCAGCATGAATTAGAGTAGTCAGGTCAAAAAGAAGGGCCACTCCTCTGTAGACCTATGGGAGAAGGACTCAGAAGAGAGGGAGGAACTAGGCACTGTCACACCTCACCTGCTACACCTGGAAGCAGTAAGTGGAGATCTCAGTGGGGCAAAGTAAGGAAAGGGTAAAGGCCTGGCTGGAACGCTGGCAGAAATTATTCAGAAGCTCTATAGCAACCTCTGACTAAGAAGACTCTTATGGGTTGGAAAACTGGAGCATGGACATTTCAGGATGTGAGAAAGTTACATTCACTTGCCCACAGGATGTTTTGGATAGATGGGGCATCTCATTTCAAAGAGCTCACATAGCAGCACGATTGCTCATTGATGTAATATCGTGTGACCATATTACATCTGCCCTGTATTTTTTAAATTTACGGTGCAGGAAGTGGCAGGTTTACTATAGATTACTGATTTTTTTTCAAACCTGTGTGGGTAGGCCTTACTCATACAGACTGTATGCCAGCTGCCATTTAGTTATCTTCTTATCATGCTCAGAGTTGCAAAGCACTCATGAAGTTTCAATGAGGCCTGGGCTCCAGCCTCCTCCACTGCTGAAATAGCAGCTGCAGTGGTGGCAGCCAAAGCTATGGGCCCCTTAGAAATATTATGGAGCACTGCTCCTGTACTGTTGCTGCTGAATTCTGTTTCAGGGCATGATGCTTCTGTTTTAAATAGCATCTGAAAACGCTACTTTTCCAAATATGCGTTTAGATTAGCCCCATGTTTCTCTCTCATTCCTTCTCCCCTTATTTGCTACTGGGCCCTCCTGTTTGTTTTTATTGATTTCACATATAAGTGGACCATTTATAGTAGTTCAACAGTGCTATTTTAAATTGTTTCTTTTTTTCATTTATTTATAGTACAGAGAGAGAGAGGAACAGGGTAAGTGCCCAAAGGAATCCTTATCAAATAAAATAACTGCTGAGGTTATATTTATTCCTGCCTGAGTCAAAAGTGGCTTCTACAGAACTTGTCTGGTGTTTTTCTAGGACTGAACCTCAAAATGATGTTATCTATTTGTATAATACTAGTGCCCAGGAGCCAACTGTGCCCATTATTATTGGCACTGTGCAAATGCTTTGTTTCTTGAGGTCACTTCGGCTACGTCTACACGTGAAGCCAACATCGAAATAGCTTATTTCGATGTAGCAACATCGAAATAGGCTATTTTGATGAATAACGTCTACACGTCCTCCAGGGCTGGCAACGTCGATGTTCAACTTCGACGTTGCACGGCACCACATCGAAATAGGCGCTGCAAGGGTACGTCTACACGCCAAAGTAGCACACATCGAAATAAGGGTGCCAGGCACAGCTGCAGACAGGGTCACAGGGCGGACTCAACAGCAAGCCGCTCCCTTAAAGGGCTCCTCCCAGACACAGTTGCACTAAACAACACAAGATACACAGAGCTGACAACTGGTTGCAGACCCTGTGCCTGCAGCATGGATCCCCAGCTGCCGCAGCAGCAGCCAGAAGCCCTGGGCTAAAGGCTGCTGCCCACGGTGACCATAGAGCCCCGCAGGGGCTGGAGAGAGAGCATCTCTCAACCCCCCAGCTGATGGCCGCCATGGAGGACCCGGCAATTTTGACGTTGCGGGACGCGGATCGTCTACACGGTCCCTACTTCGACGTTGCACGTCGAAGTAGGGCGCTATTCCGATCCCCTCATGAGGTTAGCAACTTCGACGTCTCGCTGCCTAACGTCGAAGTTAACTTCGAAATAGCGCCCGACGCCTGTAGCCGCGACGGGCGCTATTTCGAAGTTAGTGCTGCTACTTCGAAGTAGCATGCACGTGTAGACACAGCTTTCCAGTCCTACAGTTCTATGATTCAACACTTTGCAATGTAAATAGACAAGCCAGACATGAATTAGAGAATCAGAATGTAACATACAAATATCAATGACCTGCAAAGGTCATGTGAGTGCCAATGTTTTCAGGGGGTGGAGCTTTGATATTTTGGGGGTGGAGTGTTGCTAGGAGGAACTTAGCTAGGGGGAAGCAGAAAGGGAGATTGAGCATTAAAGAGATGGGACAAAGGGGGGAGGAGAAAGGGGAGGGAAGGAAACAGGTGCAGTGTGCTTGAGCTCAAAAGATGGGTTGGGAGGCAGGGTGAGGCAGAGAACACTGGGAACAAACAGCAAATGCTGGGAAGAGAATGTTCAGAGACAAAACTATAGAAGACAGGCTGATGATATATTTACTGTCCCACTGCTCCTGCTGCCTTTTGTCTCTGGCTTCTGGGCTATATGGTTTGGATGTCATTCCTGCTTAGCTGTACAGAGACAGAGCCTTGTGCAGGAGTATTTTGTGCCCTGTCCTGCCTCCTCCCTTACCCATTCACACCCTTTGCTAACTTCAACAGGAGTCCTACCTGTTTAAAGAGTTTATGATGAGGACCTATATGACTCACTGTTATACATGCAACATATTGTCCGTGTCTACACAAGCCAAAAACTTCAAAATGGCCATGCAATACATATTCAGCACCTCATTAGCATGCGGGCAGCCACGGCACTTCGAAATTGCATGGCTCGTCCAGACAGGCCTCCTTTTTGAAAGCACCCCACCTACTTTGAAGTCCCCTTATTCGTATCTGCTCATAGGAATAAGGGGACTTCGAAGTAGGCGGGGTCCTTTCGAAAAGGTGCCCCGTCTGGATGAGCTGTGCGGCGACGAGCCATGTCAATTTCGAAGTGCCGCGGCCGCCCGCATGCTAATGAGGCGCTGAATATGTATTTCAGCGCTTCACTAGTAAACTTCGAAATGGCCATTTTGAAGTTTTGGGCTAGTGTAGACGTAGCCATTGTACATTATTTTCCCAAGCAATGCTGGGAAGAATAATTCTATTTTCTGACATCTTGTCCCAGTGAAACAAATTCTCAAGAAAATGGATTAGGCAAAGCACTGCTGGGGGCCTCTGACAGAAACTGAGGCCTGAGAAAATGTTAATAGCTGAGGAGTATTACTGGAATGACATTGTTTTCTGTCTTCTACGTCATTTTATTCAATTACACATTGTGTACCACTTGTAGAATAATTTTAAATTGCCATAAAATAGGTCACATTTCACATACAAGGTTACACAAAGAGGGACAACATCCAGTGTTTCCTCCAATTTTTTCCCATCCATAAGCAGAACAAATGCTATGTGCACCAAGGCATGTGTGCCTGGGCACCACCAATAGAAACACGTTGCCCATTGTGGGTGGCTCGGGGTGCTCTCCTTTTCGGCTGGACGGCATCTGAATCTCTCTGGAGCGGCTGCCCAAGTGCTCAGCTTGACAGGGAACACTGACAGAGTCTGTTATTCATGCACTCCTTTGGCTGAAGCTGCCCATGTCTTTTTTATGCCGAACAAAAATACAGAGGACAACATAACTTTTTCTCTTCATTTGACATGGCCTCTTGTCCTAAATTAGGGGATATAGTCCACTGGAAAGTTCATTAAATTTATATATTTTAGCTCTATTAAATTTTTGGCCAATTAAAGTCTTTGAAGACTTTATTGAAATAGATCTGACAAAAATTGTTCATTTCTGATACCTAATATATTCTGACATTTTAGAAATCCTCCTGCTTGCAAAAAACCCAAACTTAATAGTGCAAAGTGATGCCAGCTTTTTGTGTTGAATCTATCTTCTGCAGCAGGCAGTCTGAACCAATAGTGTGAAGGAGAGTCTTCCCAAGCTTCTCCCATTCATCTTAAGAGGCTATTTACTTGGAACGAGCAACTAAGGCTGTACTTGAACTGTGGGATGGTTGTCAAAAGATTGCATCTGAGCTGTGGACAAGTCATGGAATTTTCTTGTTAAAATAATAATGAACCTTGTTATTTGCAATAATGGAACCTTATATTAATCTTCTTTGATTTTCACCTGGCAGCCACCTGGGGCTGAGAGTGAGGGCTCCCACTGTCAAAGTTGTGCTGGAAATCAAATATTGCGAGGTCTACCCTGTTAAAGAGGGGCTTGCATGTGATTATTGAAATGCTTGCATGGGTGATCAATGCACAGCTGACAGGTCAGGAGTGAGTATCTAAAGTAAAATTCTCTTCACTTCATCTGCATACAGCTGTTAAAAGTACGAGATGCAAGGAGGTACATGGCACTTGTAACTAAAGGAAAGAGTACTGGGTTGCTGTGTAGGTTTTCTTGCAGCTGCTACACCCGTCTATGAGTTGTCATAGCAGATGTAATCCCATCTTTTTGTGTGTGTGGCAGAATAGGGCTCACTGAATCTGTAACTGTGGAGCCTGTCCAAAGACCATGTTTATGATGCCTTTGTGCTGATATTCTGCATTCTCCCACCCACTGAAATCCTTTCCACTGAGTGAGGGAAATGCACAGACGTCTCTGCAGACCCTCTGACGGGACTGTGTGAATGGGGCCAACTGCTCTGCCACTGTACATTTCCAAAGGACCTGAGGATTCCAGCACCCACGGTGGCTGGAGAGCCAGTCCCCTTTAAATTGCTGCTGGAGCCCAGTGCAGCATGCTCCAGGCAGCGCAGAAGGGATGATGTGGAGAGGCTAGTCCACTATCCCTTCCCTTTCTGGCCAAGGCCCAGTCCCATCTGGAAATCCATGGGCCCTGCAAATCTGTTGGCCCCCTGGATATGTGTGTCATCTCAGCAGGTGACCAATAGGCTTAATACTGACAAGAGGGCCAGTGCTGCCCCTCACTGCCAGTTATGGATTTCACCCTAGTGATTTGATCCAACTGGTTTATCTATACCTATTGAGTCCTGAGCAAATATTTGTGTGGAATTCAAACGATCCTTATGGTTTGCGTGGATGAAGTCAAATATCTTGTACCATATTCCTTCTGTTTTTCAGATAACTGGTAACAGTCTGCCTTCTCCGTCATAAAGGTAAGAGTGCTGCTTACAACGGTACTGAATGAATGAGCGTCAGTTTTTTCAGGTGTGTCTGGTGAGGTTTGATAGGTGTTATGGGGTTCGACTCATTGCCACAGCTCCTTCTGCTGGTCATATGGGGAGTTAGTTCAACCCTGAGCACAGCGCCTTCTCCTGGTCAGTGTTTTCACCCAGTGTTGCTCTGCTCTCTCCGTACTCAGTGTCGCTCCCCAGATCATGGTGTCCTCTTCAGGACCATGCTCTCTGACAGTGTCTGCTACTCAGCCTCTCACACCTCCTTCTGGGAGTATTAGCAGTCTTCAGTCCCCCTGTCATTATGGCTAAGTGCAGCCGAAGTCTAGACCCTCTGCCTCCGGGGCAAGTTGCACTCTGTATCAACCACTGTCCTAGACCCGGGTGCACCCCTTCCTCTGTGTTCTGGCAGCCTTCTCCTGACCTCCTTCACTCCCCTCTACTGCCTCTTGTTTCCTTGGTCACTTCCCCTATGACCCTTGAACCTTCTAGGGCATGGGTGTCCAACCTTTTGGCTTACCTGGGTCGCATTGAGTGAAGAGGAATTGTCTTGGGCCGCATATAAAATATGTAATATAGTTAATGTATATAAATCACATAATGGCTACGTCTACACGTGCCCCAAACTTCGAAATGGCCATGCAAATGGCCATTTCGAAGTTTACTAATGAAGCGCTGAAATGCATATTCAGCGCTTCATTAGCATGCAGGCGGCAGCAGCGCTTCGAAATTGACGCGCCTTGCCGCCGTGCGGCGCATCCAGACAGGGCTCCTTTTCAAAAGAACGCCACCTACTTCGAAGTCCCCTTATTCCCGTGAGCTCATGGGTGCAGCGGCAAGGCGCGTCAATTTCGAAGCGCCGCTGCCGCCCGCATGCTAATGAAGTGCTGAATATGCATTTCAGCGCTTCATTAGTAAACTTCGAAATGGCCATTTGCATGGCCATTTCGAAGTTTGGGGCACGTGTAGACACGGCCAATAATGTTAAAAGTTTACCATCTTGTGGAGCCGCACTACTAGCTGTCCAGGGCTGCATGTGGCCCACGGGCTGCAGATTGGACACGCCTGTTCTAGGGCCTTTGCTTCAAGGCCTGCAGTCAGGCCAGAGTCTGTCTGACTATCTGTCTCTCTCTAGCTTCCCTGAAGACATTACAGCAATAGATTAAATTTGATGGCACATGTGTTTATAAGCTCTGATCCATGACAGCTGCAGTCTGGGTTTATTTTCTCCTGCTACTCAACTTGACCCTACATGAGAGAGAGAATAGCTGTCTCTTATCTTTGATCTTACCCTAAACCAGGCAGAGTGCTGAAATGTGATTTGTTGACCTCTATGTGCGGTCCGAGTGCAAGGCTCACGAGCCTTTCAGAAAACATCAGTTGTGTGTTGAAATTCTAGCCTACATGGGTGAAATTTCAAGCAAGCCTGAGCTGTTCTGTTTGAACTAGAGTCTGTGCAAGCCTGTGACTGGTCTGTCTACACTTTATTTAAATATCTGTGTCTGACTCATATCAGCAGATGCAGGCTCATGAGGCTCAGGCTAGGGGAGGTAAAATTGTGATGTAGACATCTGTGCTTGGGTTGGAGCCCAGGGTCCAACACCCACCCCTCAACATAGAATCCCTGAGCCTATGCTCCAGACCAAGTCTGGACATCTATACTGGAGTTTAATAGCCACACAACCTGACCTTGAGTCAACTTGCATGGACCAGCCATGGGTGTTTCTTTGCAGTTTGACCTACCCAGTGGTTTTACATGGCTTTGACCGTACATCAGGATAAACCGAGCAATTGAAACAGACTTTCACTTTTCAGGGGATATGGATGCATGTGCACTGAAAGCAGAAAAGGATTTCAACACACTCCTCCCACTCCTCCCCCTACCGTTTCACCCAGCCCATGAAAGGGAACTGTTGACCTTGTCACAGTTTGGGTAATGATAGTCCTGGCAATTGGGAATAATTCATGGCTTAACATCATCCAAAATGAAGCTTTGCATGAAAACCTCTGGGATAAATAATTTGCAGCATATTGGAGTCACACTAATGTGGCTGACCAGCCCAGTTCTGGAGGTCTTATCACAGAAGGGGCAGGGGTTCATAGCTGTTGGAGAGGTGCGGGGAAGTTTTTGCTACTCTTTTCTTCTTTTTCACCTCTCCTCATCTACGGTGCAGCAGGACCTCTCAAACTGCACCATCCCCTCCCAGATTATTGCTCTCCACTGGGGATGGTCAAAGGCAAGGTTCTCCCAAGTGTTTGCATTTTTTCACTTGTGTCCTCAGCATGTCCTCTGGCCTCCAATGCTCCTCCATCCTTCCCTCAACTCCAAAAACAGAATCTGTCTTGGGAGATGCTGTTCAGATATCTGAACCACGTCACCAGTCCAGCAAAGTTGTTGGTGAATGATAATGGCTTCAATGCTGGTCCTGTTCGACTCTTCCAGGAAGCTAGTGTTTGTGCACCTATCCTCCCAAGAGATATTTAGGATTCACCTGAGGCAGCCTTAATAAAATCATTCAAGTGCCTTGCCATGAACACATCTGCTGCACCCCGTCCTCCTGAAATGACACCCTTGGTAAGCTTGAGTAAGGAGACCTGTCTTCTGGGTTATTAGTGTATCTCAGCATTCTTACCAAGCAGAACACAAATGAAGACATCTCCATGAAAAGAGGCATTTTGATGGGGGCAGAAAAGTAAAGACTGATTACATCCCCATAGCTGGAAAGGCTATACAGCCAATAGAACTTTGTAAATAGCGTTCCATAGGCAATTGGTATTCTTTGGCATCTTTTGAGTTGCAGCCAACATGCTATGCTCATTGCGTATATCTATAAATAATAAGTATATAAAAGATGATGTGTTCATTGGCTTATGAACAAAAAATGGCTTTTTTTAGTTCTGGCGCTCTTCATAGTCTTGTGTGTGAGAGAGAATGTATTTGATGAGGCAACTTTAAGACAGGTTCAGTTCTACTTGCTGCTGAGTTTTATGGAATGAGGAGAAATTGAATAGTTTGGAAGATTATTCTTTACAAATAATAAATTGTTCAACCATTGGACTTCAGGTTGCTTGCTCTGCTGAGTTTGGATTTGTAAAGGATTTTCTTTTTTTTATTTTATTTTTTCTATTGAGAGGATATAAGTTCAGATAATTTATTGCTTCAGAACAGAAATGATATATTTCAATTTTTAAAAGCTTATTCAAAGGCAGGACTAGTCAGAACAATGATTTTACTGGCTCCTTCAGCATTCATTTATGAACAGTGGTGTTGCTGGTAATGACTGGTGTAATTTAAGTTTTCAAAATGATTTCTAGTTTCAATCTGCCATCAGGGTGCATTAGTACAGACTCTGTATCTGTGGCTGGTCAGATTGATTACAATGAGGTGCTAAATAGGTCAGTAGGTAAAATTCATGGCATCAGTGGGAATCCACATTGGCACAGGTGTCTATGATAATATGGCTACATGCAGGATTGAAGCCTGACTGATGGTAAATCAACACTAGGGAAGAAAGTCAATTTCAGATGCTCAATTTTAGCTATGTCATTAGCATAGCTGGAATTAATGTATCAGAAATGGCTTTCTTCCTCAGTGTAGGCCAGGGCTTGGACGCCTTTTGTGATATCCCTTACTCCACGCTAACAGCCAAGCCCAGAGAGGCCAAACATGGCAAAATCGAACTCCGGAAGATTGCTCTTCTCACGTCGATCTTCTCATAAGTATAGATTAGCCCTAAAACTGGCAAAAAGGTGGAAAAAATTCTAGGCTCCATCTGCCAAATGCTAAAATGATGTGGATTTGAGCATGTTCATCTTAAATTTTATTTGTTTCCATGAAAGCTCACCTGGGGTTTTGTTTGCTTACATGCATTATTTGGGGAAATATAGCATTTGTGCAACCATTCTCCTCTGTGCAAGAACAGGTACTTCCATCTGGAGTCTTCCTGTGACCACGATAAGGAAGTTTTGGAGCATGAGGAGGGTGGCTTCTGCATTGAGAATGACAGCAGGTAAAAACATCAATGGTGAAATTTTCTTTAAAAAAGAAATTAATAAATTAAACAACACAGATTGATTGTGAGGGAGGGAGAAGAGGAATTTAGCATGTGTGTTTCGGGGGAAAGAAACCAGAGATCAGTACATGCAATGGAGAAAGAAGACAGTAATCTCACAACTTCTTACCCAATGCTTAAACAACCGAGCAATGGAAAAGGAACAAGAAATGCCACTTCAACCCTTACAAACAGAACCGTCAGTATACATGTATACAATACTACTTTGGGTGAACGTCACAAGCAAAAATGAAACAGTCTTCTATGAGCAGCCACTTAGCCTTCCTTGTATGCTTCTCTGATCCACAGGGCTGTAACTCGGAAAACTGGCACAAACCCCTGTGTAGGGGACAGCAGGGCTTCACGACCCTTGGAGAGATGTGGCTGCTCCATGAGGATGGTACTCCCTAGGGTGCTGACCCCACAGAACGTTATGAGGCCACCTTTTCCCTGCTTTACTCTGGGCTATTTGTTCACAGAAGGAAGAAAAGGATGAGAAGCCCTTGCTCACAAGGACTGCCCTAGTGATTGGCACAAGAGGAGAAGAGGCTCCCTTCCTGTGTGCAAGGATGGAGCTCAGTCATGAAAGAATACTGAAACCTGGGGATCCACCAACTCAAGCATAACATGCTGTTCTGTTTTGTGCCTAAGACAATGGGTTCCAATTCCCTTGGCTCACAAGTCTCCTAATACCTCTCTGAACAATAAGTTTCCAGCATCATGCCAAGCAGAGCAGTATCTCTTATCAGTCATCTCAGTTCTAATAATTGTAGGTTTGGATTGGTTTGTTTTGTAAAAGGTTGCTTCAAAGAAGGAAATCACATTAAATAATTGTGGCTACTCAACTAAGTTAATAATCACTCATGCAAGGGGTGATTCTGTCAGCCTTAGTGTCATTGACAAATTGCAGCTGAGCCCTGCAGTCACATGTCTTAATTCCACATAGTGATCAGGCTGTTTTTTAACAGCAGTGCCAATAACTGAATGGACTAGGAGGGGGTTAACATGCACAATGCATGACTTGGGAGGTTCAATGCACACCTTCTCCTCATTGTATAAGGCATTTTATGAGTCAAATATCAGAAGAGGCATTTCCTAGTGAAAGTATATGCAGTTGTGTAAAAAAAGGCTATCAGAGGACTGTGTTCTTTTAACTCAAGATTTCTATAAAGGCTGAAAATTAAATGAAGATATATTTTTGGTAAAGTGGCTCACACGGATATTAGGACTGCATTTCTTGGCAACATCAATCAGTTCTTTGGGACTGTGTCTTCCAAACCTCCTGAGGTATGTAGTAACTTGAACATGGCATTACTACATGTTTTCATATAATGTATTTTGGCCATGATTTCCAAAGGTGCTGAAAAGCCTAAACTCCCTTTGAAATAACTGGAAGCCACAGAGCATCACAGAAAATAAGCATCTTCAGGTTGGATTTTCAGCATGGTATGGACCTGATTCTGTTCCTAGTGAAGGCAAGAATAAAACTTTCCCTAACCTCCAGGTAATTATAGCTATGCTAACACTGCACACTCTGGAAAATTCTCTCCCCTTGCTCCACTGTTTTAACTGGTTGTATAGTCTTTCCTTCCCCAAACTGTTACAAAATCTCCCATGTGCTGGTTAAATGATTAGAGATCACCTGACCTGCCCAGTTTGGACCCTGATTTTTGAACTGTGTGAGGTTCTGCAATTTTTGGATCACGCTGTTAGGCTGCTATTTTTTGTGTACTCAGATCTGGATAGAGCAGAGGTGTCCAACCTTTTTTCACTGGGGGCCACACAGCAATTTTTTACTTATTCCAGGGGCCAAACACAAAATAGCCCCAAACCACCATGTGCCCCCAGCCTTTGACCTCTTCAGCCCCAACACTGCCCCAGCCTTAACCTCCTGCAGCCTCAAACTACCCACACGGCCCCCACCCTTAGCCTCCTCACAGTGTCAAACCACCCCTCTCCCTCAAACCCAGGATTAACTTACCTAAGAGCTCTGCAGGCTGACTTTCACTGCTGGCTCCTGAGCTTCTTCCACTCTGGGGCTGGTGGGGTTAACCATCCATGTCCCAGGGCTGGAGCTGCGAGCTCTCAGCCACGGGGCTTCTAGGATTCCCCTGGTCCCTGCAGAGCTCCACTCCAGGAGGAAGCCGTGTGCCAACACCATCATCACAGCATGATTCATTCAGCATGGCAGGGCACAGGGAGATGATCCTGCTGTGCTGTTCATGAGCTGGACCCAGAGCAGTGGTAGAAGCTGGAGCTGCAAATGGCTCCTTAAAGAGCCATGTGGCTTGAAGCCACCCAAATACAATTTAAAAATGGTGCTCCAGCAGGCTCAGTAGGCTGGATAAAAAAGATCCATGGACCAGATTCTGGCCCATGGGCCATGTGTTGGACACCCCTGGGATAGAAGTTCAGATTTAAAAATCTCCCCTTAGCTCCATTTCAAAACTCAGATCTGGGGGGATTGGTTTCCATCCATTACTAGATTGCTAGAACAGAGATCACTCCTACCTTGATCTCTTATCTAATCTCACTCACAGGAGGGTAGGTAAGGTACATAGCCATCTATGGCTACGTCTACACATGCAGCCAACATCGAAATAGCTTATTTCGATGTAGCGACATCGAAATAGTCTATTTAGATGAATAACGTCTACACATCCTCCAGGGCTGGCAACGTCGATGTTCAACTTCGACGTTGCTCAGCCCAACATCGAAATAGGCGCAGCGAGGGAACGTCTACATGTCAAAGTAGCACACATCGAAATAGGGATGCCAGGCACAGCTGCAGACAGGGTCACAGGGCGGACTCAACAGCAAGCCGCTCCCTTAAAGGGCCCCTCCCAGACACGCTTGCACTAAACAACACAAGATCCACAGAGCTGAGAACTGGTTGCAGACCCTGTGCCTGCAGCATAGATCCCCAGCTGCCGCAGAAGCAGCCAGAAGCCCTGGGCTAAGGGCTGCTGCCCACGGTGACCATAGAGCCCCGCAGGGGCTGGAGAGAGAGCATCTCTCAACCCCCCAGCTGATGGCCGCCATGGAGGACCCAGCAATTTCGACGTTGCGGGACGCGGATCGTCTACACGGTCCCTACTTCGACGTTGAACGTCGAAGTAGGGCGCTATTCCTATCTCCTCATGAGGTTAGTGACTTCGACGTCTCGCCACCTAACGTCGAAGTTGGTGCCGCTACTTCGAAGTAGCGTGCACGTGTAGACGCAGCTTATATGTGACATACAGCTCTTCACCAACAGAAATGTGAACTCTGAGTTTATATTGCAAAATTCTGTGACATATCTGAAGCTTGTCCTTGCCACGACAGTCCTGCCTCCTTAATTGTCCCACTGACTTCCCACTCCCCACAATGTACCAACAAAAAGTGCAGGCAGATGATTAGACTTCAAGATGGTGGCTGCCACTGAAGAATTAAAAGTTTTTGTGCAGCTACAGAAGTCCAACGTAAACAGAGGCAGTGCTCACACCAGTGAAAATTAAAAAGGTAAATAAAGAGTTGTGTTCACTTATTGTTAAATGTAGAGTTGTTCTTTTATTATTATTATTTCTATTCCTTCAGTGTATTGAACTTCACACAGGAAAATTGTGGCCCAAAAATTATTTGATATTCACAGAATTTAGAAAAGGAAAAAGACTTTTAAATCATCCCAGCTCTTCCCTTTCAAGGCCAGTGCAAGACTAGTATCTACACTATAACATAATTCATGCTATTTTGCCCAGTCTGTTTTTTTAAAAATCTCAAGGGATGAAGTTCCCAACATGTCCATTAGGAGATGATTTCCCAATGTCTCACTATGAAGAAGATAACCAAGCCTCACAACAGCCATGCAATGTTATACAGTAAACCCTTGAGATATGCGCAATCAAGTTGTGCATGTCTTGGGTTAATGTGACTGTCACCCAGGACAGGAGTGGGGAAACTGCTCCTGTCAGGGGCAGCAGTGTGACTCTTGCCACCTCTGACAGTAGTGGTCTTCTGCGGCAGCTGTTCCTGTCGAGGGCAGCAGCCACGAGTCAGGCTGCTGTCCCTGACGGGAGTGGGTTATTCCTCCTTCTCTCAGGGACTGCAGCCTGACACTCAGCTGCCACTCCTGACAGGAAACCCTGATAGAAGTGGTTTACCAGTCCCTGGAATGACGGGGAGCTCGCAACCAGGCAGCAGCTCGGCTCCCGGCTCCCCTCCATTTGCAGAGCCAGGAAACTGAGCAGGGCAGTAGCCCTGGTTAGTTTCCTGGCTTTGAGGAGTGGAGTGCAGCAGTCCCTGGTCCCTGGGTCCCCTCTACTGCCTGGAGACAGGAAACTGACCCAGGTTGCTGCCCTGCTCTGTGTCCCCTCTCTGCAAGCAGAGGGGAGCTGGGAGCCAGGCTATTGCCTGGTTCCCACTTCCCTGCCACTCTGGGAGCCAGAAGCTGACCAGCCCTGCTGGGATTGAATTTTTTTGTTCAGTTTTCCAGCTCTCACAAGCCCAGGCGTACCAGGAACCAGGCTGCTTCCTGGTTCCCATCTCCCCTTGACTTGCAGGAAATTCAAGTTACATGGGGTTTGCAGAAATGCAACCCCTACATAACTCAAGAGTTTACTGTATCCCCATTTTATAGCTGTCCTAGTATTATAATACCCATTATGTGGATCAGGCAACTGAGGAGCAGATCAGTTACAAAAACTAACCCAACAACCACAAGGGAAAGGTATGGCAACCAAAAATGCTGGCAAATATCAACTGTAAAGATTGTACGTAGCAATCACTGAGGCTTATTGGGAAGTTATGCCCCATGTTTTATGGAAATATGTTTTGAATACGAACATGCCTAACGCAGATATGCTTTATACAAAATGGGGCATGAAACCTATCATTGGAAATTTTCTTGTCCTCTGAATGTGTATATTTTATTTGTGTACATGTATCATTCCTATATTTTAAATTAGAAATTAGAAATATAAACCTGTTTATCAGTCTAGGTGTGCTAGTGAAAGTCATTTTTTAATTAGCTTGTAACTAGCTAACTTTTAACTTGACAATGATTAGGTTTGTTAGATCTTTCATACACTCATCCCTCATTAAACGCGTACTTTACATATGAGTACTCGCTCAAATGAGGGACACATATACTTATCTCAGTTCACTCTATGAATGATCTTCCCCCGCTACTACAAGACTAATCCCCTCCCCACAGCTCCAACCTGCCCTAAGCTGACCCCCTGCCAGCCCCGTGGCCCCTACCTGCGGCAGCCTCACCCCACCCCCACCCTACAGCCCTAACCCACTGCAGCCTGCCCAGCCTGCACTGGCCCCACAGCAACTTGACCCCTGCCACTGGCACCCCAGCCCCAACCTGTGGGAGCCTTAACCCCCCCCGCTGGCCCCACAGGCTGGCTCCGCAGCAGCCTGACTTCCTGCACTGGCCCCATAGACTGGCCCTGAGGCAGCCTTAACCTTCCCACTGGCCCCGTGGCAGTCTTATTCCCACCCCCAATGGCTCCGCAGACCAGCCCAACGGCAGCCTGACACCCTCCACTGGCCCTGCAGACCATCCCCATGGCAGCCTTAATCCACCTGCTAGCCCCATGGCCCCAACCCACAGCAGCCTTAACACCCACCCCCCACCAACCCTGAAGACTGGCCCCATGGCAGCCTGACCCCCACCTCCCGCTCTGCCATCCCAGTAGACCTAACCCACCACAGCCTGAACCACGCCCCCCCAACACCAGACCACACACCCAACCTTCAGCAGCCTGAACCCTGCATCCATCCCACAGACCCAACCTGTCACCAGGTTTTAACCCTCCTTCCCACTCATGGCCCCAAACTGCCCCCAGCCTTTAACCTTTTCTGACCCCCCAAACCCAAGGTTCACTCACTTTTCAAAAGCAGTGCCACCTGCTACCACTCCTTCCCTGAGTTAGGAGCACTAGGGACCAATCAGAGACTTTTACCTGTATTTTAATGAGAATTTAGTGTCCCTCATGAGTTTTCACCTACAAGCAGAAAGTTGGGAACAGATTGTGCTCATATGGCGAGGGTTGAGGGATGAGTGTATAGAAAAGGGCAAGAGACTCTATTATATTAAAAAGCAACATTAGGAAAGAGATGCTAAGCAACCTTGATTTGTTTTGGATAACTGACAATCGGCTGTGTCATACAGCATGCTGTGTAGAATGATCACTTCTTTTATATCTGCCTCAACTCTGCCAAACCTGGCCGTTAGGCCTTTCTAAGGATGTTCATAATAAGACATAAAATGTACTTCTCATGTACACCTTTAAATTGAACTGATCTCTTTAAAGCAAACAGGAGCAGCCTGTGCTTTGTTAAATAGGCACAATCTGCCAGCAAATAGTTGTGTTTCTTCTCCCTGTCGCTGCTACTCATAAAGTCCAAGTAAAAGGAAAAGTAGGCCTCGAGAAATTAATTTTCTTCTCAGGTGACTTGTTTTTGGAAGTGTTAAAATGTGGCACATTGAGGGTGGGGTTTCTCAGGAGGTGCAACTGAGGCCACCACTGCTTTCTGTGGCAGCTTTCTGTTCCCTGAGTGCATACGCAGCACTGCAAATATCACATTAAACTCTGAGACTCATATGTGTGAATGAGGTGTTAGTACCTCAGATAAGTTCAAAGTTAAGAAAATGTATTCAACATCATGATTTGTGGATCCTCCAATGAACAGAATTGGCATCTGTGGTTTACACCACTCATGGAATCATAGACCACTAGTCTAGAAGGGACCTCAAGAGGTCATTGAGTCCAGTCCCCGGCCCACATGGCAGGACCTAGCACCATCTAGATCATCCCCGATTGCTACCTACCAGCTCCGTTTTTGGGGAACTAGAGCATGACCACCTCTCAGCCCTGTGCTCTTGGGGAGCGAGGGAGTGACACTCATGGAAAACAAATCCCCTTCCACCCCAGGTCTCTGCTTGAATCAAAGACAAGGCACTGAAACTGGCAGGGGTGGACACACCTAAATCCTACCAACAAGCATGATTGGATTAAGGAAACACCCATAAGCTCATCTGCATTGAAGATGGAACTGAAAGACATCTCCATTAGCATAATGAATGGAGAACAGCTCTTCCGCAATGGGAACCCCACTGAATTATGGAATACTGAAAGCAGAGAAGCACTGCCTGATGGAAAAACTCTGCTCCAGATGATAATGGACCCAGGCCTACTCACATCCAAACTCATCATTACCAAACCAATTCTAGTAATGGATCCTATTGATACCCAAAATACTAAAACTGCCTAGTTTCATGGTGAGCTCATTCAAAGAACATCACCCATTGCTAGGCATGATGTGTCTCTATTGTCTCACCTCTGTTTACCCATAATCCAATCCAGTGTTCTCCTTGAACCATTCTCCTGTCTCTACAAAAACACCTGCCCTTGCTCAAGAAACTGTTCTGGTGCCTGGACGTAAACTCTACATCAGTTCCATTGAGAGCTCATCATCTCCTACCTGATCATGCTGGAGGCTCTGCTTGTCTCCTGCCCTCAGTACCCCTGATCATTGCAAGCTCCATAGAGTGGTGAGCTCTCTCTCTCTCTCTCTCTCTCTGCATAGCCTCCTAACCTTGCTTTATGTAATTAGTTATATGGTTTGCTCACCCTAACATTTGTAATCAGTTTATTTGCTACTGTAACTTAAATATATATTCACTACCCAGGAAAAAATAACTTTCATTGTTAAACTTGTTGTTTCTCTCTCTTTTTCTTCCTCTCTGGCTCACTCTTCTTCAGGGTTGTTGTTTTAGCCTCCCCATTTACTCTGTAACGGTCCTTCTTGTACCTAAGCTAAAAGATACCTTTGGTGCCAGAACTCCTGTGGGGTTTGCCCATCAAGTGGGTCACTAGTACAATGATTATGTGGTGAGAGTGGGGATTGGGGAGGGGGTGCTGAACCAGGGTGGCATATAAGGGTGGCAGCTGAGAGTGCTGTTTAACCCAGCCAGAGTCCGAGGGCACATAAGGGCCAAAGCTTGGCACTGCTGTGCAACCCAGCCCACAGAGTACAGGGAAATATAGCTTGTCAGTTTGTCGGTGCTGATTAACTAGGTCTCTCAAAAGAGCTCTGGCTCTGTGTGTGTGTGTGTGTGTGTATGTACACCTGAGCCCAGGGTGGGATGAACTTAATTCTGTGGTGGACCCTGGGTCAGATAGAATAGCTCCATTGGGCAGGAATTAGCAGAAGGGAGAAGTAAAGTTCCTTAGGAAAATTAGTGTCACAAGCAACACACAGATAAAATTACTCACCTCTCCCCATCCCTGTAACCCCAGGTGAATAAGCATACCCCAAAGTAACAGGCAATCTGGTAACATCATGGCTACGTCTACACGTGAAGCCTACATCGAAGTAGCCTATTTCGATGTGGCGTCATCGAAATAGGCTATTTCGATGAATAGCGTCCACATGTCCTCCAGGGCCGGCAACGTCGATGTTCAACTTCGACGTTGCGCAGCCCAACATCGAAATAGGTGCAGAGAGGGAACGTCTACACGCCCAAGTAGCACACATCGAAATAGGGATGCCAGGCACAGCTGCACACAGGGTCACAGGGCGGACTAGCGCTTCCGGGGCAACAGCTAGCGGCTCCCTTAAAGGGCCCCTCCCAGACACACTCAGCCTGCACAGCACGCGGTCTGAGGAGCCATAGGCACACAGACCCCGGGCGCCGCAGTCATGGACCCCCAGCAGCAGCAGCAGCAGCAGCAGCAGCAGCAGCAGCTAGAGGTCCACCCAGCCCTCCCGGCAGGAGCAGGGCTTGCCCTGCTCCGTGCCATGCGGGAGGCAGCTGAGCACCTCCTTGCCCCAGGGGAGGAGATGCCCCCAGGGCAGCAGGGCTCAACCCCTACCCCTGCAGCACCCCGCCCCACCCCCCGCCTCACACGTCGGCAGCTGTGGAGCTACCCCACCAGCACCGACTGGTGGGAGCGGCTGGTGCTTGGGGAGTGGGACGACGACCACTGGCTCAGGAATTCAGGATGACCCGACAGACATTACTGGAGCTGTGCCAGTGGCTCACCCCCGCACTCAGGCACCAGGACACTGCCATGCGGCGTGCCCTCACAGTGCAGAAATGGGTCGGCATCACTGTCTGGAAGCTGGCCACTCCAGACAGCTACCGATCTGTGGGGCAGCAGTTTGGTGTCGGCAAGGCCACCGTCGGGGCTGTCTTCATGGAGGTAAGCGAACCCACGGGGGGAGGGCAGGGCAGGGGAGGGGAGGCGAGGGCAGGGCAGGGGGGGGTCAGAGCAGGGCAGGGCAGGGCAGGGCAGGGGGGCCAGAGCAGGGCAGGGGGGCCAGGGCAGGGGGCCAGAGAAGGGCAGGGCAGGGGAGGGCAGGGCCACGCACACCCTGCTCACCCCTCAGTGGGGCTGTCCCATGTGCTTTCTCTGCAGGTTGTGCGTGCCATCAACGCCATGCTCCTGCACAGGCTCGTGAGGCTGGGGGACCCACATGCCACCATCGCCGCCTTTGCCACCCTGGGCTTCCCCAACTGCTTCGGGGCTCTGGATGGGACTCACATCCCCATCCGCGCCCCGCATCACAGTGGAGGACGATACCTCAATCGAAAGGGCTACCATTCTGTCATCCTCCAGGCCTTGGTGGACAGCCAGGGACGTTTCCAGGACACTTACGTGGGCTGGCCTGGCAGCACCCACGACACCCGGGTTTTCCGGAACTCGGGCCTGTGCCGCCGGCTGGAGGCGGGGACCTACATCCCCCAGCGGGAGATCCCTCAGGGGGACACCAACATGCCCTTCTGCGTCATCGCAGATGCGGCCTACCCCCTCCGGCCGTGGCTCATGCACCCCTACACGGGCCATCTCTCCGCTAGGCAGGAGCACTTCAACGAGCACCTGAACCACGCGCGCCAGGTGGTGGAGCGCTCATTTGGCCGCCTGAAGGGACGCTGGAGATGTCTCCTGACCCGCCTGGATGCGGGCCCCAACAACATCCCCCAGATTGTGGGTGCCTGCTGCGCCCTGCACAATTTGGTCGAGAGCAAGGGGGAGACCTTTTTCCAGGGCTGGGCTGCGGAGGCCGCCAGGGCACACGTCCAGCCACCTGCTGCCCCCAGTCGGCAGGTGGACCCCGAGGGGACCCGGGTCTGGGAGGCCCTGCGGGCCCACTTCGATGAACAGGCCGCGGGGTGAACTCTGCCCAGGCCCCCTACTGCCTGCCCCCTCCTCCCCCACACTCCTGCCCCAATGCCCACACCATGGAGCACCCCACCGCCCCCCCCCACTTGTCCTGGACAAATGACAGCACGCACTTGTGGCTGAATGTAAACTTGTGTTTTTCTTTCCGAAACTTTTTTTTTTTTTACGTAAATAAATATGTGAACCACAAACAGAAAACACGGTACAAACGTTCAGCAAAAGCAATATGTACAAAAATAAAACAATCCAAAGAAACAACTGTCTGCCATAATAAAAAGAAAACCAGGGAGGATAAAGGGGAGAACTATTTACATGGGGGGGACGGGGCAAAAGGGGGGCTGAAAAAAACAGGGTCCAACTATATACAAGGGGGGGTGCCACGTCCCGGGCCCCTCGCCCCTATAGGCCGGCACTGGGCGTGGCCGGCCGGGAGCCCCGCCGCGCTCGCAGCCTGGTCCGTGGCTGGGTGGGAGCGGGCTGGACCGGAAGGTATGGTGGCCGGCGAGTGTCAGGTGGCTCCACGGGTCCCTCAGCGCTCCGGCCCTCTCTGGTGGGTGGCGGGGCGACGGCGGACGGGACGGCAACAGGCAGAGTAGCTGGTGGTGGGGCTGCAGGAGCAGGCAGGGCGGGCGATGTTTCGGCCGGCGCGGCATGGGGGGCCAGGTAGTCCACCAGGCGATTAAATGTGTCCATGTAGGCCCCCCATGCCTCCTGGCGCCAGGCCAGCGCCCACTCCTGCAGCTGGAGGTGCTGCTCCGCGACCTCCAGCTGCCGACGGTGGATGGCCAGCAGCTGGGGGTCCGTCGCCGTCGGCGGTTGGAGGCGCGGGGTCTGCCGTCTAGCCGGCCGTGAGGCCGGTCGGTCCTCGGCCGAGGGGCGGCCCTGGAGCGATGGTCCTGGAGGGCTTTCCGGGACGACTGACGCCTCGCCGGCGCTCTCTTCCGGTCCTTCTGATGGTGCAGGTGCAGGACACAGGAGAGGAGTGGGGGAAGAAGAATGGAGACAGGCGTTAGTGTGGGCCCCGAGCCGTGGCCTTTGTCCCCACAGCCCTGTTCTGCAGGTTCCCCATCCCCGTCCCCGGGAGATGCTGCTGTGATGGATGGGGTTCAGGGGTCCCCCTGCCCTGCACCCCGTCCCCTGGTGGGAGCGACTCTCACTTCACCCCGCAGGGTCTGAGAGCAGGAGAGGTTTCTTAGGCCACAGATGCCCAGTTTCTGCCAGGAGTGACAGCACCAGCTGTCGGAAGAGACAGTCCTTCCAACCCGTAGTGGGGAGAAGACCCCAAGGGGTGCCCCTCGGGGATGCAGCTTTCCCCCTCCTCAGGCTGGCTGCCTTCCAGCTCTCCCTTCCCCTAGCCTCTACCTGTGGCCGCCGCCCTCACCCCCCAATTCCAAGCCAGATCAGCTCCTCCCTCCTGTTTGTTCAGGGCAGAGGTGTCACCTGCCAGCTGTAGCCCCAGGATCCTCCTTTGCCCCTGGGAGCTATTCGGCTCTTGTTGCTCATATGTAGCCTGAGTCTCCCTTTGGCACTCCCCCCACTCCGTCACATGCTGCTGCTGTGGGGTGTCCCACCCGCTTCTCCCAGGGGCCCCTTGAGGTTCCGCTCCCCCCTGGCCCGGGGATGGGGCATGGCACTGTCATGCGGGGTGGGCGGGGGCAGGGGCTGATGGATGCAGTGCTGTGAGGGCCATGGCCCTGATGTCCTTGGGGCCATGGCCATGTGAGCATGTGGGGGGCCCTGGACACATATCTCTTACCCCCGCCCCTCAAGCCCAGGGGTGTACACCAGAGGGGGGTACCTACCTGTTGGTCCGCTCCCACGGTCCGGAGATCCCTGGGGGGCGGAGGCCCTGCTGCTGCTCCAGGATGGCAGGAGGAGGATCTTCAGGCTGGATTCTGTGGAGGAGGAGCCCCCCTCCTCCTCCTCCTCCTCGTCCTGCCGCGATGTCCCAGGGGGGCCTCCGGGGGGGGCCCCCGGGGTGCGGGGCTTGCCTCTGGGGTGGACTCCGGCTGCAGGGCCTGCTGGGGCTCGTCAGCCAAGGTGTCAAGGGTGGCCGGAGGGGAGAGGTGTGCCGGGAGCCCAGGATGTCCCTGAGCTCCCTGTAAAAGGGGCAAGTGATGGGGGTGGCCCCAGATTGGCTGGCCGCATCCTGGGCCCGGGAGTAACCCTGCCGCAGCTCCTTGACCTTACTCCTGACGTGGTCAGGAGTGCAGTCAGGGTGACCCCGGGCAGCCAGGCCGTCGGCCAGCCGAGCAAATGCATCCGCATTCCGCCTCTTGCTCCCCATTACCTGGAACACCTCCTCCTCGCTCCAGAGCCCCAGCAGGTCCCGCAGCTCGGCCTCCGTCCAGGAGGGGCCCCGCTGCCGCTTCCCAGCCTGGCTGCCCTTCTGGCTGGGCTGGCTGCCCTGGCTCCCCTTGGGGGGGGTCCCCTGGGGGGGCTGCCGGGCAGCCATCGCAGGTCTGTGGGGCTGAGGGTGGTGCAGGCTGGCCGCGTGTGCAGGCTGCAGCCTGCACGTTCCCTCAGCTTCCTGCAGAGGAAGGGAGGGGGAGGGGACCTTTTCGGGGCCGCTCCACGCGGCCACCAGTGAGCTGAGGGGCTGGAGAGAGTGTCTCTCAACCCCCCAGCTGATGGCCGCCATGGAGGACCCGGCAATTACGACGATGCGGGACGCGGATCGTCTACACGGTCCCTAGTAGGGCGCTATTCCGATCCCCTCATGAGGTTAGGGACTTCGACGTCTCGCCGCCTAACGTCAAAGTTAACTTCGAAATAGCGCCCGACCCGTGTAGCCGCGACGGGCGCTATTTCGAAGTTGGTGCCGCTACTTCGAAGTAGCGTGCACGTGTAGACACAGCTGATAGGTGTCTGTCTAACCTGCTCTTAAATGTCTCCAGTGATGGAAATGCCACAACCTTCCTGGGCAATTTATTCCAGTGTTTAACCCCCCTGACAGTCAGGAAGTTTTTCTGAATGTCCAACCTAAACCTCCCTTGCTGCAGATTAAGCCGATTGCTCCTTGTCCTATTCTCAGAATCCAAGGAGAACAATTTTTCTCCTTATTCCTTGTAACCCGCTTTTAGGTACATGAAAACGTCTATCATGTCCCCTCTATGCATGCTATCTTTGTGCCCTTGAGCGCCAAGGACAGGCAAAGGCAGGAGAATGCTCTGCAAAGGGTGTACCAGGCACGTAGAAATCAAAGGAAGCATAGTGAAGGAAGCCACTGCAGTATTTTTTCTGAGATATGATATAGGCAACATAGCTTATGTGTTTATGTACCAGTAGCCCAGATACTGTCCTATTCAGAACAATAAGAAAATAAATCCTCAGCCCAGCTATAAATGTTTGCATTTGTGTCTGTACAAGTACCACACGCATCCTTAGCCAGTGTACATCTGTATGGCTTTATTGGTTCCCATGGAGCAATGCCAATTAAAATGAGCTGTGGAAAATGTATAGTTAGACATGTTTAAGTTATGGTTATTTTAAAATTGGTTGGACTCTCTGCTCTGTATTCACTTTTATGCTGTTTGATTTGATGTTTTTCCTGGTAACTTTTAAGCTAAATCCCAGAAAAATATCTTCCTCTGTGCGAATCCATGATTTACGTTTCTCTTGTTTTGTTAATAAATTACATTTTTTTTGCAAATGATTTTATTTCTGTGTCTTGAGAAGGGTCAGGGAATCTGTGACCCTGGGAAGTTTTAGGGTAAAGCCTGTTTACGGGCAAGGTGTTTTTTAAGTCTCTTCAGGGCCCCACTTTCTTCACTTAAAGCGCGGAGTGGGGAGGGACCCCTGACAAATGCACATTGGAAAAAATAACCCCCACTATACATACAATATGATGGGGGCTAACTTAAATACAACTAATCAGGAAAGATCTTGGAGTCATCGTGGATAGTTCTCTGAAAACATCCACACAGTGTGCAGTAAGTCATAAAAGCAAACAGGATATTAGGATCATGAAAAAAGTGATCGTGAATAAGACATAGAATATCTTATTGTCCTTATATAACACCATGGTATGCCCACATCTTGAATACTGCATAAAGATGTGGTCACTTCATCTCAAAAAAGATATCTTGGCATTAGAAAAGTTTCAGAAAAGGGCAACTAAAATGATTAGGGGGTTGGAATGGGTCCCATATGAAGAGAGATTAAAGAGACTAGGACTTTTCATCTTAGAAAACAGGAGACTAAGGCAGGCTATGAAAGAGGTATTTGAAATTATGAGAGGTGTGGAGAAATTGAACAAGGAAAAGATTATTTACTTGTTCCCTACTATAAAAACTAGAAGAAACCAAATGACATTAGTGAGTAGCAAGTTTAAAACAAATAAAAGGACATTCTTCGCATAGTCAAAATGTGGAACTCCTTGCCAGAGGATACTATGAAGGCTAGGCCTATAACAGGGTTTAAACAAGAGCTAGAGAAATTTGTGGAGGTTAGGTCCATTAATGGCTATTAGCCAGAATGGGTAAGGAATGGTGTCCCTCGGCTCTGTTTGTCAGAAGCTGGAGATGGATGGCAGGAGAGAGATCATTACCAGTTCAATTCACTCCCTGTGGGGCACATGGTATTGGCCACTGTCAGCAGGCAGGATACTGGGCTAGAGGGACCTTTGGTCTGACCCAGTATGGCCACTTTTATGTTTTTGTCTAATTGATTGACCTCATTCCACCGGGTTTCTGTGATGCCCTTCAAACTCTGCCTCTAAACTACCCTTAACTCACTTTTAATTTCTCATCTTTTGACTGGAGTACCTGAAATGTTTTTGGGATAATCTAATGATCCTTAGTTCACTTTAACAACAAGCCTTTTGTTATGTTAGTCCCCTTGCCCATATAGACATAAACTTCCTGCCTCAAAGGCTCTGCTGATCCCCAGTTCATCACAGTCACACTGAGGCTGTGTTGCGGCTAACATTGCTGGTGCTGTCTTCCAGAGCTAGGCCATCACACACAGGGAGAAGTTTGCTTCATTTCCATAAAGCAGTATGGAAGCTGCTGTGCTCTCCCTTTGGCCAGAGCAATTATGGTTTCCTGAAGAGGAATGTCTTTCTACCGATAGCAGGCCTGTAATTTAAAGACATCACAGAGCCCTAAAACTTTCTGCCTCTGTGGGGCCAAGAGCAGCATCAGACAAGCCTGAAAACAGACCTTTGCTCTTAGTTAGAATGAGCCTGATGTCACTCTGGCTCGGCCTTTCCTGTCCTCTGGCACAGAAATGGCTCTATTCTACTTTGCAGGTACTTGCCCTTTTCCCTTGATCTTCCAAGGAAAGCTGACTAGATTCCAAATGTGTCAGCCCTCCAGCACACAGTGGATTGGATGCATGGGGGGAAAGACATCTTTAGAACATCTATAGCTGACTCCTTTAAATGCTTCCTTGTTTAACAAGACTCTTTAAGAAAGAAAGAAAGAGAGAAAGAAAGAAGAAAGCCTTCATCTGGAGCTGTTTGCAGGAGTCCCTTGCTGGGCTTTTATTTTGTTTGTTTTTGTTTGTTTGTAAGTAGTCAACAATTTCAGGAATGAGCACCATGACCGAGGGAGCAAGAGAAAGTTGTACAGCATTCTGGAGCTGAAACATGCTGGTCAAGGGAGTGAGCTCCCACCGTGCTTTATTGACTTTTGATTAAGCAGTCAGAAGACAAATAATGCTGGCAAACTGGGATTATTTAACCTCTTGTATTCCAGCATGTCAAGGACGCGATGCCCAGTGTACCGTGTGGTCTTCTTTTATTCAAGGGCAGGAACAGAAGACAAGTCTATGCCAGCCACACCAGGCATTCCTAATTTGGTTTCATGTGGGCCTTGTGTACACTGGGGAAATTTCCCACTGAGCAAGTATTAGCATACATGGTGGCGATTGTGCTGACAAACCTCTGGAGGCAAGACCCCATTTTACCACCATTTGGAGCAGAATTGCTTATCAGCTGGTTTAAGTCACTGGTGTTAGCAGAGCTGAATGTCAGTTTTACTGCATTTTTCCAGGATACCAACGTGAAAACAAATGAGAAATACCTGGTCTTGCTACAACAATAAACCCTGGATTTAGTGGACCCCAATTTAATGAACTTCAGAAATAATGGACACTGTCTGCCAGTGCCCCTTCCCCAACAAATAAATGCCGGTGACTCACCAGATCTGCTGGCGCCACTGCTGCCACTGGAGTCGCTGGGGCTGCCAGGGCTGGAGGAGATGCTGCAGCAGCTGGGGCCACAGGAGCAGCTGCAGCTGCTGGGCCCAGAGGAGCTCCCTCCTCCCGGCAGGGTGGGGGCCCAGACCAGACAGCTGGCAGACACCCTACCAGCTGGAGCCCTGGGCAGAGGCGCGCCTGCTCCAGGGAGCTTTAATTTCCCCAGGAGCACCCAACTTGGGAGAGTGATGAGCAGCTCATGGCAGATGAGCTCAGAGGCTCTGCTCTGTAAAAGCACAACAAGCCCACTGCCGAGCTCTCTCTCCCACGCCTGCTGCGTTCCTCCCAGGTCTGGGAAGAGTGCCTCGTGCACTTTCCAAGGTGCCTCCAGTCTTGCAGATTCAGCTTTAATGGACTTTCAGCATTAACGGATCCCCCTTCCCCCGCCATTAGGCTGTTAAATCAAGAGTTTGGTCAGGGCCAGATCCACAGCTCATTTTAATTGGCATTGCTCCATGGAAACCAATAAAGCCATACAGATGTACACTGGCTAAGGATGCGTGTGGTACTTGTACAGACACAAATGCAAACATTTATAGCTGGGCTGAGGATTTATTTTCTTATTGTTCTGAATAGGACAGTATCTGGGCTACTGGTACATAAACACATAAGCTATGTTGCCTATATCATACCTCAGAAAAAATACTGCAGTGGCTTCCTTCACTATGCTTCCTTTGATTTCTACGTGCCTGGTACACCCTTTGCAGAGCATTCTCCTGCCTTTGCCTGTCCTTGGCGCTCAAGGGCACAAAGATAGCATGCATAGAGGGGACATGATAGACGTTTTCATGTACCTAAAAGCGGGTTACAAGGAATAAGTAGAAAAACCTCTGCTTTTGCCTGTAGAGGGTTGATATTTCTTTGACCCACCTGGTGTCCAAGCTAAGTTACCTTCTTGAGGTCAATTGGATATTTTTTTAGCCTTAACAGTCAGCCCTGCCTCCTTTATGTGCTGGAAGACAGCATGGAGGTGCTGTAGGTGTTCTACCCATGAGTTAGATAATACAGCTACATCATCCAGATAGGCTACAGCAAATACACAAAATCCTGCTAGCAGACTGTCTACAAGTCTTTGGAAGGTTGCTGGTGCATTGTGTAGCTCAAATGGGAAAACTTTGAATTCATACAGCCCCACATAGGTAATGAAGGCCAACTTTTGTTTGGCTGATTCATCCAAAGATACTTGCCAGTATCCCTTGGTTAAGTCTAAGGTGGAGATGAACTGGGCATGTCCCAGTTTCTCCAATAGCTCATCTATACATAGCATTCAATAGTTATCTGGGTGAGCTACACCATTCAGCTTATGCTAGTCCACACAGTACCCCATTTCCCCCTCCAGTTTAGGAACTAGGACTACTGGAGAAGCCCATGCACTGTCACAGGGGCAGAGCATGTCCTTGATCTCCTTCTCTATAGGTGCTTTGGCTGCAGGAACCATTCAGCAGGGTTGGGCTCTGACTGGGTGAGCATCACTTGTATTAATGGAGTGAACTGCCCCTTCTGTTAGTCCAGGGGTGGCTGAGAACATTGGGATGTACCTGGTGCAGAGCTCCACAATCTACCCTCTCTGCTCCCTGCTAAGGTTCATGGAAAAGGTTATCTTTTCCACTCTACTTTTGTCCTTCCCCTCATAATAGGCTTCTTCCAGCCACTGAGCAACTTCCCTCTTCTGGGCAGTAAACTGAAAGACCTTGACTTCTCGAGAATAAAAGGTCTTTAGAGAATTAATATAATATACCTTAGGCTTAAGATAAGGATCAGGGAAAGCGATGAAGTCATTAACTGCATCTATAACAGCAACGAAGTGTCCTGTGGCACCTTATAGACTAACAGAAAAGTTTTGAGCATGAGCTTTCGTGAGCACAGACTCACTTCATCAGATGCTGGTCTTGGAAATCTGCAGGGCCAGGTATAAGTAAGCCAGAGCAAGGGTGGGGATAACAAGGTTAGCTCAGTCAGCAAGGGTGAGGCTTACTACCAGCAGCTGATCTGGAAGTGTGAACACCAAGGGAGGGGAAGCTCCTTCTGTATTTAGCCATAGTGACTCAGTGGTTTGATTAGTTATGGAAAATACTATCTTTGCCACTATGACCTGTAATCCTTATCTTGATGGTGGTATTACACAAGACAAATGGAGGTTCTATTGCTTTCTAAGGAGTAACTATTTTGCAATGCCATTTGCTTTTACATGGTTCTGAGTAGAAAGTTTTAGCAATTTCACTTCCAATTTATATATGCAGTATATATGCATCGTGTTTATGTTAGCATCATAACTAAAAGCAGGTCCTCTAACCAAATATTATCTGCCTATATTTCCCCATTGGCCTACATGCCTGGCAGGTGTCATTGGTCTGTGTCAATCAGCCTTTAGATGAAGAAAGCCACCATGCTGGGGCTGGGAGCTTGATTAGTTGTGGACCTTAAACAAGTTTCTTTTCACAGAAATCCATTTAGTTTGCAATGAGTTGCTTGATGTTAGATAGTCTGTATAATTTGTTGCGTCTTCCACACAATCCTCACGCTGTTCTCTTGTGTTCCTTCATGCAGGATAACATTGTAGCACTTGCTTATTCTGTAAATTACATGTTGATAAAACCCAGTGTTCACACATTTTGTAAAAAGAAAATATGCAAACACAACATGGATTGGCGGCATCAGAATGAGACTGCCACACAAGCCAGATGTCAGAGAGAGAAATATGACACATGTTTGAGCCTTGACTCTGAACAGTGACAGAAGGATAACCACTGAATAGAATAGAATAGAATAGTCCAGCATCTGATGAAGTGAGTCTGTGCTCACAAAAGCTCATGCTCAAAACTTTTCTGTTAGTCTATAAGGTGCCACAGGACCCTTCGTTGCTGTTACGGATCCAGACTAACACGGCTACCCCTCCGATACGTAACTGCATCTAGGCACTCTTAGACTGCGAACAGCACATCCCAGGATGTTTCCATCTTGTTGGTCTGGAGTGCCTTCAAGACCATGACCTTGAAGAACCACTCCCTGGCATGTCTATCATACCAAGTCTTCTGCTCTTTCTGAGCCTTCTGCAAATTTTCATGGGCCAGGTTTTGAGAGCCACTAAGAACAGCAAGAAGTCTTGTGGCACCTTATAGACTAATAGATATTTTGGAGCATAAGCTTTCATGGGCAAAGACCCACTTCATCAGATGCATGAGTGGGGGTGGGGTGGTTTCAGAGGGTATTTAAAGAGTGGGGTCTCAGTAAGAGGGAGGGCCAGAGCTGACAAGGTCTATTCAGCAAGGTGGAAATGGCCCAGTATCAACAGTACTTATCAAAAGAGGAAAAAACAAGTCAGATCAGACGGGGGGATGTGAGCCTTTGTCAGAGTCTAATGGGGAGATATTAGCACCCAGAGCAGAGAAACTGCCTTTGTAAGCTGCGAGCCACTCCCAGTCTCTGTTTAATCCATGGTTAATGGAGTCAAATTTACAGATAAATTGCAGCTCAGAGATTTCTCTCTCCATTTGATTTTTGAAATTTTTTTTGTTTCAGAACTGTCACCCTTAAATCTGGAACCAGCCCCTGCAACAGTCCTCACTGCCAACTCTGCTTACATATGTACACCAGTGACATCATCACAGGACCTAACACCAACTATACCATGAGGGGCTCCTTTACCTGCACATCTACTAATATAATATATGTCATCATGTGCCAGCAATGCCCCACTGCAATTTACATTGGCCAAATTGTACAGTCTCTCTGTAAAAGAATAAACGGACATTAATCAGACATCAGGAATGGTAGTGTACAGAAGCCTGTGGGGGAACACTTCAATCTCCCTGGACACTCAGTGGCTTAATCACATTGGAGTGCTCAATCACAAATTTACGTACCATAACCTGAAACATTCCATTAAAGCTGTCCACCAGGCTACTTGTTTGTTGATGTAGGGAGTGGCAACTAGGTGTTTCACCTCGTGAGTTTCCCAGAGATGTGTCATAGCTTCAGCTAGGAAATTAGTCCCAGACTCTGTGAGGATCTCTGAGGGCCAATCTACTCTGGCAAAAATATTGGTTAGGGCCTAGTACACAGTCTTGGCCATAATGCTCCCCAGAGCAACTGCTTCAGGTCATCACGTAGCAAAATCCACAAGAGTCAGTACAAACTGCTTTCCTCTTAGGTCCTTTTAGGGAAAAGACCCATAATATCCACAGCTACATGCTGAAATAGTACCTCTCTTATGGAGCCTGGAGAGGTACCTTGACCTGGTCTTGGGGCTTCCCACCCACTGGCACACCTCACAAGACTGGACGTATCCTTGCCCATATCCTCCCAGCGGAATGACTTTCCCAGCCACTCTTCGGTTCTGTTCACTCCAGCATGACCACTAGGGTGATCGTGGGCTGAGCTAAAGAGCTTTTCTCTGTACTTAGTTGGAACTACTAACTGTTTCTGAGGATGCCAGTCCTCCTTCTGCCCACCAGAAAGATTCTCTTAGTATAGAAGCCCTCTTTCTATCACAAATGTGGGACTGTTAGAAGAGGTGAGCCATCCAAGCTCCCATGAGGCTCTCATCAGCTTCCTGTTCTATCTGGAACTACTTTCTTGATGTTGGAGATGTCAGCTCCCTATTGGACTTTGGGCTTGAGCTTGGCTCCTCTAGAAGCTATGCAGGTGAGATGGATACCTTGTATGGTTGGGAACCACTCTCTACTGGTGTGCTGGAGTGCCTTGCAGGTTCCAGGGGGGCCTCCTCTGTGGATTCAGTCTCCTCTGTTGGCTCCTTGTCGCCTTCTGCTGCTGACTCCAAGGCTGGCACTGGCTGCTTCACCGACTCTGTATCTAAGCTTTGTTTCTTCTGGATTTCAGGAACTGGATTCACTATTGTAGCTGGAGGTTCTGGTCTGGGGTCTGGCTCCATCACTTCTGGCTGGGTCTCCAATCCCAGGGTATCTGAGCATACAGACAGGTTCCTAGTAGGAGGCTAAGGAACTGGGTAAGGTGTGGAGGCCTGCTTAGCCCTGTTACGGGTGACCACTCCCACTTTCCGGGCTTGTTTCATATTGTCCATTAGGTGTTTTCCCAGCAACAGAGGAATTGGATAGTCATCATAGACTGTACAAGTCTAAGTTCCTGACCAGCCCTTGTATTTAACCAGCAACTTGTCTGTAGGTAGGTCAAAAGAGCCCCCCCGAAGGGCTGAACAGTTTCTTGAGCCTGGGGGTTAACGAGTTTAGGGTCCACTAGGTACTGCTCCAGTGTGTCTCCATGCAGTAACCTTCTTCCCACCCTGTAGCCAACCAGGCTCGGGTTCCCCAGAGAAGAGGCTGCACCCAGAAGGCGAGTGCTATATTTGGTTTAATGAAAGCGCGTGACACCCGCGACGGGAGCCCCGGAGACGCCGCAGTCACCAGTGGGGAAAAACCCGACGCGTCGGAGCTTCGCTCGGGGAGAGGCTCTGTAACAGGCCTCCTAACACTAGCTGATAAGCTGAGCCCATTAACATAAGATTGCCTAAAATTGCCTATGCATTTCTTATCACTATCTCTTGTGGCCTACTGCCAGCGTAGCCTTGGAGTTTTGGCAGGCGCAGCTTGTTTCGCAGGTGATGTGAGTTGTTTTGCAGCTTTCACCTTGCACAGACCAGTTCTGGTATCTCTTGTTTGTTGGCAGCATGCTTCTGTATATGATTCCTCTGAGAGTTCACAGAGGGGTCGGACTGCTCTCATGAGACCGTTACAAAGTCTTCTCGCACCCTACACACCCACACTCACAGCTTCCCTTTGCTCTGTGGGTATCTGTGAGTCATCTGGGCCTGAGGACTGTGTGTGACACCAGTGGAATGAATTGCACTCTCTTGGTGTTCTTGGGACAGTTGGCCTTCACCTGCCCAGGCTCACTGGATTTAAAACAACACCCAACTGGCAAATCATCAGGGTGAGGGAAGGGGTTGGAGGATGGAGGGATGGGATGAGAGAGTGGCTGTGCTCTCCCTTGGTGTGGATGGGGCCCTTCCTTATTAGGTAGGCTCCCAAATTGTCCCCTTAAACTTCTCAGAGCTTTGTTTTGATGGTGTATTTCCATCCAGTTGGTGCCGATCTTCTCTGCTTCATCTGTGGACTTAGGATCCTTGTCTAGGATGTACATTTTGATATCAGCAGGAACACCCTTTAAGAATTGCTCCATTTTCACCAGGAAAAATAGCTCTTCCCAGTGTTAGCCTTTGCTACTTTCACCCAGGCCTCTGCGGTTGTGTTGATATCATAGGCATATTGGGCAAAGGGCAGGTCTGCTCTCCACTTTTGGGCTCTGAACCTGTAACGAACCTCATTGGGGTTGAACCACATTTGAATTTTGGGCTCCTGTCAAAAGAGGTGATAGTCGTTCATGCTTTCTATAGGTATTGTAGCTGCTACTCCTTTTAAGGACTCAGTGATTTGAGATCTCATTTCAAACATATACTGGTCATGGGGAATATTGTACCCTTGACAGGCTCTCTCAAAATTTATAAATAATTCATTTATATGATCTCCCCCTAGTACATCAGGAATTTTCCAGGGTGTTGAACCGTAATTGGAATTGAGGCAGCTGGTGTTCCTGGAGCATTCTGCACCTTAAGTTTTTCCAGTTCAGTTTCTGCCTGCCTCACTTTGAGTTCCAGCTTTGCACGTTTCACCTCTGCTTCTGCCTGTTTGGTACGCTTGTCCTCCATCCCGGTGAAGAAATTCATTTCTTCCTTGGCAAGCTGCCTGAGCAACTGCAAGGCAGCCTCCTATCCTAAAGCCCCTTGTGTGGCAGAGATAGATTCACTCCCTCCCACTATCTCGGGTTGGTCCACTTGGCTCATGTCTGGGGTTCAGCTTAGCTCAGGAGATTAACCCCTCCCCTGCACTCATTCATGACAGCATTACTTTACATTTATCCACATTAAATTTCATTTGCCATTTTGTTGCCCAGTCAATCAGTTTTGTGAGATCCTTGTGAAGTTCTTCACAGTCTGCTTTGGTCTTAGCTATCTTGAGCAGTTTAGTACCATCTGCAAACTTTGCCACGTCACAGTTTACCCCTTTCTCCAGATCATTTATGAATGAGTTGAATAGGATTGGTTCTAGGACTGACCTTGGGGAACCCCACTCATTACCCCTCTCCAGTCACAAAATTTACCATTTATTCCTACCCTTTGTTTTCTGTCTTTTAACCAGTTCTCAATCTATGAAAGGATCTTTTCTCTTATCCCATGACAACTTAATTTACATAAGAGCCTTTGGTGAGGGACCTTGTCAAAGGCTTTCTGGAAATCTAAGTACATTCTATCTACTGGATCCTCCTTGTCCATGTGTTTGTTGACCCCTTCAAATAACTCTAACAGATTAGTAAGACATGATTTCCCTTTACAGAAACCGTGTTGACTTTTGCCCAACAAATTACGTTCTTCTATGTATCTGACAATTTTAGTCTTTACTATGGTTTCAACTAATTTGCCCGGTAGCGATGTCAGACTTACTGGTCTGTAATTGCTGGGATCACCTCTAGAGTCCTTTTTAAACATTGGCATTATGTTAACTATCTTCCAGTCATTGGGTACAGAAGCTAATTTAAAAGATAGGTTACAAGCCACAGTTAATAGTTCCGCAATTTCACATTTGAGTTCTTTCAAAACTCTTGGGTGAATGCCATCCAGTCCTGGAGACTTGTTACTGTTAAGTTTATCAGTTAGTTCCAAAACCTCCTCCATTGACACCTCAATCTTGGACAATTCCTCAGATTTGTCACCTACAAAGAATGTCTCAGGTTGAGAATCTCCATAACATCCTCAGCCATGAAGACTGAAGTAAAGAATTAATTTAGTTTATCTGCAATTACTTTGTCTTTGAGTGCTCCTGTTTTATCTCTATCATCTTGGGGGGCACACTACTTGTTTAGCAGACTTGCTGCTTTTGATGTACTTAAAAACATTTAAACATTTTATTTCTTTTTTTTTGTTTTTTTTTGTTTTTTTTGGTTTTTGCTAGCTGTTCTTCAAAATCCTTTTTGGCTTTTCTTGGTACTCTTTTACACTTAATTTGGCAGTGTTCATGCTCCTTTCTATTTTCCTCACTAGGATTTGACTTCCACTTTTTAAAAGATGCCTTTTTATCTCTCACTGCTTCTTTTATATGGTTGTTAAGCCACAGTGGCTCTTTTCTTGGGTGTCTCACTGTGTTTTTTAAATTGGGGTATTCATTTAAGTTGTGCCTCTATTATGGTATCTTTGAAAAATTTCCATGCAGCTTGCAGGAGTTTTACTTTAGTCACTGTACCTTTTAATTTCTGATTAATTAACCTCATTTTTGCATAGTTCCCCGTTCTGAAATTAAATATCACAGTGCTGAACTGCTGAGATGTTCTTCCACCACAGAAATGTTAAATGTTATTATATTATGGTCACTATTTCCAGGTGGTCCTGTTTCAGTTACCTCTTGGACCAGATCCTGCACTCCATTCAGAACTAACTCAAGAACTGCATCTCCCCTTGGGGGTTCCTGTACCAGCTGCTCTAAGAAGCAGTCATTTAAAGTATCGAGAAATTTTATCTCCGTATCTCATCCTGACGTAACATGTACCAGTCAATGTGGAGATAATCGAAATCCCCTGCTATTATTGAGATTTTTATTTTGATTGCCTCTCTAGTCTCCCTTAGCAGTTCATAATCACTATCACTGTCCTGGTCAGGTGGTCAGTACTAGTGGGTGATTTCAATTATCCCCATATTGACTGGATACGTGTAACCACAGGATGGGATGCAGAGATAAAGTTTCTTGACACCTTAAATGGCTGCTCCTTGGAGCAGCTGATTCTAGAACCCATAAAAGGAGAGGCAATTCTTGAGTTAGTTCTAAGTGGAGCTCAGGATCTGACCCAGGAGGTGGATATAGGTCAGCCACTTGGAAATGGTGGATTAGTTAAATTTAACATCCCTGTGGTGGGAAAAACACCAGAGCATCCCAAATCTCCACATCTAATTTCAGAAAGGTGAACTACACAAAATGAGGAGGATAGTTAAACAGAAATTAAAAGACTGAGGCTACGTTTACACTAGCACACTACGTCAAAAGTAGCCTATTTTGAAGTAAGGACATCGAAATTGGCTACTTCAACGCATATCATCTACACGTGCTCCAGGGCTGGTGCCATTGACGTTCAACGTCAAAGTAGCAATGGGGAACATCTAAAGGAGCCTCCCCGGAAGGAAATGTGGAGCATCCACACGATCAAGCGCTCCCCGTAGAAATAAGGGGCCAGCAAAGCCCCAAGCTGCTCCCTTAAAGGGCGCCTCCCAGGCACACTTGCCCTGCACAGCACAAGATCCATAGAGCTGACAACCAGTTGCAGACCCTGTGCATGCAGCATGGACCCCCAGCTGCAGCAGCAGCCAGAAGCCCTGGGCTAAGGGCTGCTGCACGCAGTGATCACAGACCCCCACCAGGGGCTGGAGAGAGTGTCTCTCAACCCCTCAGCTGATGGCTGCCATGGAGGACCCCGCTATTTCGAAGTAGCAGGACGCGGATCATCTACACACACCCTACTTTGATGTTGAACGTCAAAGTAGGGCGCTATTCCCATCTTTGGATGGGAATAGCAATTTCGACATCTCACCATCTCAATTTTGAAGTAGCCGGCTAGGGTAGATGCACCCAGAGCGTCAAAACTGAAATCCCTGAAAGCCACATGGAAACTTTTCAAAGACACCATAATAGAAGCTCAACTTAAACGTATGCCCCAAATTAAAAAAAAAATTAAAAGAACCAAAAAAGTTCTCTTGTGGCTTAACAATCAAGTAAAAGAAGCAACAATAGTAGTATTGTACACTGTATTAGTATTTACTTTCACTGTACTGCACTTATGGAAAATGTAACTAAATTTACTTATGGTTAAAATGCTGGTTATTTGAATGTTCCAGATGATAGAATGCTGTATGTGAAAGAGTTTACTGTACCCTGTTATGACTGGGCTCCCTAATGCTTCACTCATGGAATGGTGTTAATGTGCTCCATGCATTTCACAGAGGGAATTTCTAAGGGCTCGTGCCAAGAAACCTTAATTACACAAAACTGTTAGGAGCCAAAGTTTTATTCAACCTGGAGGGCCACACAAAATATTATGCATTCTGTTATAACAAGTAGTGAGTTAATTATTTCATAAAACACTTAAAGGTGTTTACTATCCTCCCACAGACACCCCAAAAATGTCCCAGTTGGATCTTGTACACTGTGGATGCAATTGTTTATTCATTCTTTATCTTGCTATTGTTTTTCAAGGGTTTTATTTTTGTATCGTTGAGTGATATACAGTTCAATAAAGCATTTAAATTGAAAAAAAAGAAAATACAGATGTCTCAGCATATTCAGCTTTTCAAGATTATATATCACTTGATCTACCCATCCATCCTCATAACTGGCTATGAATAAGTGACTGAAATCCAAATCTCAACCTCTGAGCATTGCCTAGTTCCATTCCAAATAAAAGGACCTTGTCACCTCCCAGCCTTAGCGTGCAAGGATGGAAGTGTTGCCTCAAAATCTAATTCCAGCTTTGAACCTCTGCCAAAGATCAGACCAGCAGCCTTACTGATCGGATCAGGCCAGCCTGCCAGCTACAGATGGGCCTCTATCACCTCCTGTCAAACTGTGCATTATTAACATTGTCAGCCCCAATATCCAATTAAATGAACTCCTTTGGGGCAGAATAGAGTGGAACACAATGTGCCTGTAATGCTTCCTTCCCATCTGTATCTGTGATTATTTGGCATCAGGCAGGTGTACCTTGTCTTCCCACTCACCTGCAAGAGAGAGCAATAAAATAGCACAGGCCAGCTCTGGGCCTGATCCAAACTTGGAGAAGCCAGAAGGAGAGTCAGACCATCAAAACTGAACACCAGTTTTCAGGGTGTTGCTTCTTTTGCTTCAAAACTTACCTACTACTAAATGAAAAACAATCAGCTTTCAACTTCTTGCCAATCTGGTGTTCATAGCTTTCAACATCTTATGAGAGATGCCTTTCCACACTTTTTTCTGCAGTCAAGGGTTACCTTGCCTTGGGATTCTCCGCCTAAGTCTTTAAAAGTGCAAAACAATTTCTTATATGTATTAACATTACTGAAGCCTGCAGAAAAGAAATAATTCAGGTAGCATTCAAGTTGTCTCTGATCTCATTCAGTTACCATTATAAAAAGGACTTGGAATGAAGCTGAATAAGAACTGCCATTAACACAAAAGCCTAGGAGTGCAAAATCATCCTAGTCTTATCAGGCACAAACAAAATAAATAAATAAATAAATAAATAAATAAATAAAGCAGCTGCAATATCACTTTTCACATAATTGTATCCTCCCGCTGTGCAATATGTACATTTCTGAAAACTGGTCACAATCTCTGGAATAACCAAGAGAATGTTGCTAACCAGTTTTTTTCCTGTCAGAGGCACATCTGTTCTCAGAAGAGGTGGGGAAAAGGTCTCTGTATATTACATTTTTTTTCTAAAAGTGAGCAAGGTGTTTGCAAAAGGAACTGAGTATTGGAGACCCTAGTCTCTTCACAGAAGAGGCACAGCACAGATACAAGTAGTTCAGGATTCTCCACACAGACCTCTTCTAGGGTCACCAGCTGCTGGCTTTCTGTCCAGAAAATCAAATCAAAAGAGGACCTGAAGTTGTATGGTAAGATGTAGATGGGGAAGCAATAGGCTTGCCAGCCCCCTGTTCAAGGTGCATGTGCGTGGGGGGAGTGGCTCCATGCTCCTGGAAGGGATGGAGCCTCAGACAGAAGGGGCAGGACTACGAACAGCTGATTCTTAGCTGTCATGAGACCCCTGGGCCCTTTTGAATTGCTGGGTCCTGGGGCAGTTGCCCTCTTTGCCACCCCCCCACATCCCCTTCTCAGCCAGTCTGGAAGTAGTAGGATCCAAAAATCAACCTGTAGGAATACTGGAATAGGGGGTCACAGCCTGCAAACGCCACCACCAGCCTATCACCTGTCAGCCTGGCCCAGGGACTGGCGACCAGAAGAGCCAGGAGAGGAGGCAGAGTACAATATGGCAGGGCAGGGCAAGTTTATGCATCAGAAGGCCCACCTTCTACCTACACCTCAGAGGCTAAGACATGTTAACTCCCAGCCCATCTCTTCTCATCTCTACAGGTGGAAGGTGAGTCCTACGGGAGGGCTGAAGCAAGTCAGCAACTAGGCCCATAGTGTCCAGTTTTAAGACACTTGAACGTTGGCAACTCTAACCCATCCAGACACACACGCACACAAACCTGACCCGGAACTCAGAACAACTTCTGAAAGGTCAGAGCATGAGTCCAGTTTCTGTTGGCATGCCTACACTGAAGTTGAAAACCTACCAAGGGCCTTGGCTAATGGGTCAGGATAAGGGGCTCTTTAATTGTGGTGTAGATATTTGGACTCAGGCTGTCTACACTGCAATTAAACAGGCCTTAGTCTGAGCCCAAGTCAGCAGACGTGGGCCAGCTGCAGGTATCTAATTGCCATGTAGACATACCCTGTGTGTGTTTACAGTTTGGCTTCTCTGACAGTTTTGATTATTCTTGTTGCACCTCCTCATTTTCAATACCCTTCTCAGCTGATTGATGTTAGAGAAGGAAGAGGCTTATTATCACATCCTGTCTCACCTTTATTTTTCTTCCCTTTCTTTTCTGTCACCATTTCCTTCAAACTTTTAGTTTTCTAGTGCAGCTTTCACCATCAAAATCATATGAAGCCCTGATGGTTCCTTTGTTTCACTTATGCTCTGAGTTGATTGAGTGCAAAAAAGTTCCAATATCTTTTTTTTTTGTCACTCTTTCTCATTTTTTGGAAAACAGATATCAGACAAAATTGTATTTATATATGACTTAAACTAGCATCCAACTAGAAAGGCTAGTGTGCTCTGCCCTTTGTTGTTTTGGAAAGCCTTATATCTGAGAGCCTAAATTCAAAAACAAACACACAAAAGTTGTTCACCTCTCAAAGTTCAGAAGCTACTGAACAACTCGTTGGCTGTTGCTGCTCTAAAGTGAGCTCTTAACAGACTGTACTATTGGAGGATACCTTCCGACAAAACTTCTATTGACAGATTGCGGCCAGACGAAAGTTGATCGCTCTGTCGACAGAGACCGTCCAGTTTGGCTGGCTGCTCTCTTGAAAGGATGGCCCCCAGAACCACTCTGCAGACCCGTTTGCATGGCTGGCAATCACTTCCAGGACTTCCAGAGAGACATGCCCTCAAAGGCCCTGCCCCGCCCCCGATGACCATTCCCTGCCCATGTTGAGGCATGGGACAGCACAGCTGCTCCAGTAGGGCTCACAAGCTTTCTGAGAGAGACACAGCACTTCCTAAATAGTCATGGTGTCAGCTACACATTCAGCCTGGCAGAAGAGCTGGCCCTATCTCAGGGACTCTTCTTTAGCCCTGCCACCCCCACAAACTTGATGCAGTTCTGGGGGGGATCTGGAAGCCTACTTTTGTCATCTCTGGCTCAAGGAATACTTCCAACACCACACTGAGCTGTGCACTGACCCACAGGTACCCTCTCACCTTCAGTACAAGAAAAATAATTCTGCATGGACTCCCCACAGTGATCAAAATCACAGACTGGACCTACACATAGAATGCTTCCACTGATGTGCACAGGGAGAAAATGTGGAAAAGCAACATTGCTTACCCCATAACCTCAGCCATGCAGCACGCAACACCATCATCAGCCTCAGAAACAACTCTGACATTAGCATGCAGCAGGCTGACAAAGGAGATGCTTTTGCCATCATGAATAGTACAGACTGTCAAAAGGAGGCTGCCAGGCAACTCTCCAACACCACATTCTACAAGCCACTGTCCTCTGATTTCACCGAGGAGTACACAAAGAAACTACAGCATCTGCTCAAGACTCTCCCTACAAAAACACAGGAAGAAATCTACACAAACATACCGCTAGAGCACCAACGAGGTTAATTCTATCTACTACCCAAGATCCATAAACCTGGGAATCCTGGACGCCCCATCATCTCAAGCGTTGGCACTCTCACTACAGGATTGTTTGGATATATGGACTCTCTACTCAGGCCCTATGCTCCCAGCACTCCCAGCTTTCTTTAAGACACCACCTACTTCCTTAGGAAACTACAATTCATTGGTGACCTTCCTGAAAACACCATCCTGGCCACCATGGATGTAAACGCCCTTTACACCAATATCCCTCATGAAGATGGACTTCAAGCTGTTCGGAACATTATCGCTGATGAGGCCAGGGCACAAATGGTGGTGGAGTTTGTGATTTTGTCCCCACCCACAACTATTTCAGATTTGACGAAAATTTATACATTCAAATCAGTGTCACTGCTACAGGCACCCTCATAGCCCCACAGTATGCCAACATTTTTATGGCTGACCTGGAACAACGCTTCCTTAGCTCTTATCCCCTAGCACCCTTCCTCTACCTGCGCTACATTGATGACATCTTCATCATCTGCACACATGAGAAAGAGGGTCTTGAATAGTTTCACCATGATTTCAACAGTTTCCAGTCCACCATCAACCTCAGCCTGAACCAGTCCACACAAGAGATCCACTTTCTGGATACTACAGTGCAAATAAGTGATACTCACATAAACACAACCCTATACTGAAAACCCACAGACCTCTATGCTTACCTACATGCCTCAAGTTTCCATCCAGGGCATACACACAATCCGTTGTGTACAGCCAAGCACTAAGGTACAACTGCCTCTGTGCCAATCCCTCAGACAAACACCTACAGGACCTTTATCAAGCTTTTCTGAAACTACAATACCCACCTAAGGAAGTGAAGAAACAGATTGACAGAGCCAGACGGGTACCCAGAAATACAAGACAGGCCCATAAAGGAAAACAAGAGAACACCACTGGCCATCACATACAGCCCCCCACCTAATTAATACCTCCCCAGTGCATCGTCAGTGATCTGCAACCCATCCTGGACAATGATCATTCACTCTCACAGACCTTGGGAGGCAGGCCTGTCCTTGCCTATAGACAGCCTGCCAACCTTAAACAAATTCTCACTGGCAACTATAGACCACACCAAAGTAACTCTAAACCTGGAAACAATCCCTGCAACAAACCTCAGTGCCAACTCTGGTCACATATCTACATCAGTGACATCATCACAGTACCTAACCACATCAACCGCACCATCAGGGGCTCCTTCACCTGCACATCTACTGATATAATATATGCCATCATGTGCCTTAAATGCCCTACTGCAGTATACATTGGCCAAACTGGACTGTCTCTATGTAAAAGAATAAATGGACACAAATCAGACATCAGGAATTGTAACATACAAAAACCTGTAGGAGAACATTTCAATCTCCCTAGACACTCAGGAACAGATTTAAAAGTAGCCATCCTGCAACAACAACAAACAAACAAAAAACCTTCAAAAACAGAATCCAAAGAGAAACTGTAGAGCTGCAATTCATTTGCAAACTTGACATCATCAACTAAGGATTGAGCAGAGACTGGGAGTTGCTGGCCAATTACAAAAGCAGTTTCTCCTCTCTTGATGTTCACACTTCCACATTTGCTACTGATAATGGGCCACATCATCCATGACTGAATTGACCTGGTTTCTACTCTCTTAATGTTCACAACTCCACATTAGTTGCTGATAATGGGCCACATCCTCTGTGATTGAGCTGAACTTGTCAACTCTGGCCTTCCTCTTGACTGGGAGTCCCTCCTTGTCATGAGCCTATAAATTTAGACACTCCTCTGGAACCCCCACTCATGCATCTGATGAAGCGGGTCTTTGCCCACCAAAGTTTATTCTCCAAAATATCTATTCGTCTATAAGGTGCCACAGGACTTCTTGTTGTTTTTGAAGATACAGACTAACTCAGCTACCCCTCCGATACACAGTGCCAGAGGAGCCCCCTGGGCTTGCACTGGCCCTACCCAGAGGTGCTTCAGCTTCTGCTGAATCTCATCACAGCTGTCCTTTTCCTCCTCCTCCCCAGGAAGGATGACCTAGATAACACCTTTGAGGAGCAAACCCTTGCTGCTGTGCTGCCACACTGCCCACCTGCGCTCACCCCTCAGGTGCTCAGATGAGTCTGGAGGCGGTACACCAGTTTCGACTGGTGGAACTGGCTTGTTATGGGGAAGTGGGACAACCAGCAGTGGCTCCAGAACTTCTGTATGCTGAAGGCTGTGTTCTTGGAGCTCTGTGTCTGGCTTGCCCCCTGCCCTCCAGAGACAGGACACCCAACTGCAGCCCACCATCCCTTTGGAGAAGTGGGTTGCCATTGCCCTCTGGAAGCTCACCACCTCTGACAGTGTCTGCTCAGTGGGAAAGCAGTTTGGTATGGAGAAGTCCACTGTTTGTGCCCTCCTCATGCAGGTAAAGCACTCTTGGGCTGCTGGCCCAGCATGGAGGGAGAGGTGGTGTCCCACCCAAGGGGGACCCTTAGGAGGTGGGGGTGGAGGTGCAAGAGGGAGTGGGGGTGGCAGGAAGCCCCATCCCATGGGACCATCCCATCCCAACCTCACACAGCCCTGCTGCTGGGGGTCGGCCTCAAAGGGGGGATCCCGGAAAGCTTGGGGGTGAGGGAAAGGAAGGGGACAGGGTGGCGGCCATGGGTGGATGAGTCAACATGTCCTGCCAGATGCTGGTGGCGGTATCAAAGCAGGACATCTGTTGGTCCCAGGCCACGACTGCCACTGCCAGTCATCCCTCAGTTGCTGCTCTAGGAGGTCAGTTAGTCTCCAGAGTGCAGCAGTGTGTGCCTTCTGGAAGTTGTCCTCTGTCCAGCAATGTTCTCTCCAGCTGTGTGCCTGGCTCTTAATGGTGGGATGCTGGCTTACACTAGTGCTGCCTTGGGGCTGGCTTGCTCCAGTGCTGGGGTGGGGCTGGCTGTCCCTCGCACTTGGTGCTGGTCAAGCTGTAAGGAAGACAAGGAGGGGAGACGGTGAGTCATTCATGCAATACAGCCCCTATGGTCCTACCTGCCACTGTGCACAGCAGCCAACACCCCACCGGGCCACAGAACAGCAATGTTCTGGGAGCACAGGCATGTGTGGCCTGCACAGCAGGGCCTGCCGCATGGGGACTCTGTGGCATCTCTGGGACTGGGCTGACCTTTGCAGCCTCTCACCCACCCCCAGCTTGATGGGCCATCAGCCCAGGGGAGTTGTCCAGCCACAGAGGGGTCCTTGCATGCATGGCAGGTGAGCCGGGAACATCCTGCCCTCCCTTCCTCACCCCACATGTGCAGCTCGCAGTGCTGTCCGTGAGCGTGGCTGCTGCATCTCACCTGCAGGCATGCCTGTGTGCCAGGAGCCACAGTCTTCAGTGTGTCTGGGGTCAGGCCAGCCTCCATGTGGCTAGTTTGCAGTCGTGGCAGGGGTTGGCAGGCTCCCCCTTCCCCCTTCCTAGGTGCCTGTGCCTGTGCCTAGGGGGGCTGCCTGCTGAGCCCAGATGGGACACATTTTCCTGAGCATGGTTCCATATGCTGGGACTGCAGCATGAGGGCCCACCTGGGCTGGCCTGGTGGTGCTCACAGTGTGCCCCATCTGCACCCATCCCCCCATGCCCTCTGGTGTGTGACACATGGGGTACTTACCAGAGGGACCCTCAAAGAGCTCTGGGGCTGGCCTGGCTGGAGGGGCCCAAGTCCAGGGTGATGACCAGGGTGCTGCCACTGGCCTCAGAACCCTTGTCTACCTGTGGCTCTGGCAGGGGTTGGGTCATGGGGTGCTCCTGGTCCAACTCCTCCTTGGGCTCTGGCTGTGGTGGGGGGGCCTCCTCCATGGTATCAACAGGGAAAGTCAATAGGGCCATGTCAACTGCCCTCAGGAGCTCATACAGCTCCTTTTAGTAGGGGCACGTGGTGGGTCCAGACCTTGACCTCCGTCTGGCACAGCCAGCCCAGGTGTAGCTCTGCCAAAGCTGTTTGACTGTGCCCTACTCCATGGTGCGGGTAGGATGGCCTGTGCTGCCAGGGCAGTGGTCAGCTGAGCATACCAGGGAGCATTCCTTACCTTGGCTTGGGGGTTGTGGACGGTCTGTTCCTCGTCCTAAATATCCATCAGACCCTTCACCTCAGTCCCAGTCCAGGAGGGGGCCCCAATGGTTTGTGCCTCAGGGTGGCTTCTGGGATCCCACCAGCTCATTGGAAAAGGCCCAGGAAGAAGGGGGTTGCAGGATGTCTGCTGGAGGGCCTTCTGTGCATGCACGATGAAAAGGAGTGGCTGGGAGGGTGTGGGGGACTGCAGGCCGGAGCCCTCCTGTTCCCACACTCTCAGCTTCCTGCCACAGGGTTTCTTGGGCTCCCTGCAGCTTTAAGAATGGCCAGAGGCAGGGACCATAGAGTGCTGATTGCTGTGGACAGGGTGCCCCTAGGGGCAGCTGCCCGGCACCCGGGGGGCCTTTCTGTTGACAGAAGGAACCCCCGCCCCCCAGAATGTCCAGACCGGCTTTCTGTCCACAGATCTCATGAGGTGTTCTGTCTCTTGCAGGAACAGCAGAATGCTGTCAACAGAAGTGCCGCACGCTGCCAGTTTACTAACAGAACCCCTTAATAATGTGGACGCTCTGTGGGTTTTGTTAGCAAAACTCTCTACTTCAGGCATAGCCTTGGATATTGATTGCCTTATGGGATTTTGTGGGCACAGCCATTTGTGGCATGACCACGACAGTGTTGCAAGCTATGGCCTGCACACACCCCGTGCGTGATCAAGGCTTCGCTACCCAATGAGACCCTGGCATGCCGGCGTGCAGTGACAACCTCCCCCCTACCGAGGATCTAAGGACTCAGTCACATACGAGGAAGCAGGGCCATCTAAGGGCTTAGCCACCTCTGAGGAAGCAAGACGCCCACCTCACCAAACATTAAAAGCTCCTAAAAAGGAAAAACTCCTAACTCCTTAAAAGGGCAGAAGGGCACAATGCACTGACATTGATCCAGGGGCTGCTTCCGTGTCCAAACCCCAATAAAAGATCAACTCCCCACTCCAAATCGGAGAGGTGTGTACCTTGATAAGCCCATCGGCTGGCCCAAGTCGCTTGTCCCTCCCGCCAAAAATCTGGCTAGATGTTGGTGTGGGCTCTGCTTGCTATCTGCGGTTTGGTAACTGCCCCGTATGTACAGGCTTTCCCCTGTCCATCACCTGACATCACTTTGAGGTAGACTGCTAGAGTACGCTTGGTATTTCCTCTTAATTCCCTCCCGCATAACACTGATTAAGCCATTGATAATGAAGCTTTTTATGCTCACTGCTTGTCTTGTCTCCGTCCACCACTCATCCAGTGAACCCCTTTTGCTCCTGGGACATTTTTGGCCTCACAAACGGACAAGTGGTATGAATTGGATCCTGGCAGGCAGTGATCCTGTGTTAAAGGTCCTCATTGGCAACTTTAAATTGCCCCCCATCACATGGCCACTGGCCTCTGTTGCCAACAGGCTAGCCTCGGCTGTGGCTTTTGCGGGGGTAATCCAAGCCTCCCAGAAGGACTGCAACCTTAAGGGAAAAGGACCCTGTCTCTATCTCATGGGCGCCTCTCATCTATTCCTTTGGGAGCAGCTGGAAGAGAAGGAGTGCAAAATTGCACAGCTTCGCCAATGTCTGGCAGATACAGAGCAAGCTGCCACCGTGGCCACAGCCTGTACCCAGTCCTTATGACAAAATGTCAAGGCTTTAGAACAAACGTCTATCCCCAAGGTGATTAGTCAGGCTCAGGCTGAGCTGGCCACCTGCCTGGAAGCAGGCAGTCAGAGGGTGTCCAGCGCAAAGGTCCATCGAGCGCTTTATGCAGACCCAGACAACTGTGTTGGGGACATCTGGAATGACCCCGATGACCCTGACCCTGACAAACCAGATCATCTGGGACCTGGGGTCCCTGGGTGGGATTCTGATCCAGACTTCCCTTACCCCTCCCCCCGCCCCCCACCACCCTGAAAGGGCTTCCAGAAACCAGGATGGAGCAGGTCCGGCCGGTCATAAAAATGAAGCAGAGCCCACAAGGGGGAAATCTCCAGATTGGCTCTCACACCTTTTCCTTGTTTGAAATAGTGCAACTCAGCAACCAATTTCAAAAGTCCCTGCAGAGTGATTATATCTCCTGGCTTGCCCGCTTAGCTGACAGTGGCACCCAATCAGTTATCCTCAGCCCCTCTGAGGTCTGCTCCCTCAATCTGGGGCCTGGCATCAGACTTGAGGTCCCCGAGGAGGGACACACACCCTTGCTTATGACTGCAAACATATTGCCAGCGAGGACCGGGTCAAACTCACCCAAAACTGGGACAGTCCCAAAACCCTTGAAAGAGCTATGGCTCGCCTCATAATGAATCAGGCTGCACACCCGTGGAGCCAAAGCCCCTCGGAGCAGGTTTGGTGACCGCTGGTCAAGGGTGCTGCAGGGGTCACCAGGTCACATATTATGGCCATGGGTAATACCCTCACCAGGGACCCGGCTGGCCCCACCTGGGCTACCCTGTTACAGTGGGTTTTAGCAGCCCTGAGCCTCCTGCTCCCCAAGGAGGCACAGCCCAACTGCCCAGTGCTGGTCCATGCAGGCAAAGCTACCCCAGCTGGCTCACAGGAAACCGGTAGGGGAGGGGGCTGAGTGCATCAACCTCCACCTCCCCCCATCCAAAGCACATGGAGGCTTGGAAGGCATGTTTAGCCCTGAGTATTCCCAAGGCAGCGTTGCTTAGATTACCCACCTCCATTCTGCTCTCTCTAGCTAATAACCCACACCGGATTGTGTGCCCCTTGCAGGGGGCACTGGACCCAGCGCCCCGACCCTGCCAGATCCTCACTCTGGTACCATCCCCTACCCCTGGCTGGAGTTGGAAGCTACCAAAAAGCTTAAATAGGCCAGCCAGGCAGGGCCTGCCGGACCTGGAGAGGTGGCCTTCCAGGCCTGACTCATTGGGACCCCTGATCTGGAGGTGCGGGTCACCATTAATGACCAACTAACCCTTCCTGTTTGATTGATACAGGGGCACAGATTTCCTTGCTCGACTGCTCCCTGTAAATGGGCCCACTTCCCTGGGCACACACTTCAGTAGTCAGAGTTGTCGGACAACCGGCTCGCCTGCCAGTGGTCCGTGTTAAATGTTAGCTCCCTAATGGGTGGGAAGTGCACTGCCTAATGGCTCTCAGCACCTCCAACATCCTGGGCATTAATTTGCTTTGGTGACAGTTTCCAAGGCCAAGATGGGAGGTTGTGGAGCCTGGGAGTTAACCCTCCCCCAGTTGCACACTCATGGGCCTTGGCCATGGCACCCCACTTGCCACCGATGTTGCTGGTGGGCACTTTGGCATGGGTGCGACTGCCCCCCAAAGGCATTGTAGGCCATGTTGCCCCCAGCATTTATGAAGTGGTCTCCCCCGATTTCCCCCACTCCCCAGTTTTGTTAACTATTCCAGCCACCTGTTTAATCACCTAGACAGCACCGTGTTTTTTTTCTGCAGGCCTACCCAGCCTCGTCGTCAATGATGGGTTGGTTATACCTATTACCCCCAGGAAACGGACATGTCTGCCCAGCACAGCATGCACACCAAGGTGTGGTGTCAACCAGCTACTCAGCAGGAGGTGGAATCGTCGCTGCGGAAACGTCACCGCCTCATCGTCGACTGACGGGAGGGGCGCCTGTGGTGGTTGCTGTGGAACTGGGTGGTTGTGGGGCTTCACTCCCTATTGCCGCTGTGGTCAATATAATCCTGTAGGCCCCAGCTGTACACAAGAAGGAGACTGTTCCCAGCGTATTGTGTTGCCTACCCAAGATAAGGAAATTATGCCCAAATCTCCTACACCCCCATCTGTCACATCATTAGTCAGTTTTTCCACTTCTTCCCCTGTTAATTTTACTTCCCCAATGTCCCCCGTTGTTTCTAACTTCTGTCAGTGACTGGGGAAGGCTCTAGACTAAGGGCACATGTTCATTTTGCCTGAATTTGATTTAGTGCCTCTGATAGTGACATGATAAATTGGACTCAGAGGGCACTCTCATTAGCACTGGTACTGCTGCTCCTCCTAAGGAGGAAGGGAAGTTGCCGTGAGCAATTTCTCCCATCAACGCCTGCAGTAGCAATGATGAGGAAGCCCAGATTAAGGTATGCCAACACCCAGCTATGTACTGAATGTGGCTGAACTCATGTATCTTAATTTGATTTAACGCTTTAGAGTAGACCTGGACTAAATCACCTTTATTTCAACTTATGTGAGAAAGACCATGGATATTGGGAACTGAATGGATACAAGGTAGAAAAGAAGCTGGTAAGTGGCCTCCACACATTTATTTTGTGGTTCAGGTCAAACTGGAAACTTGTCTGCCAGGGTCCAGGGGCATGTTTCTGAAAGAAGGCCAAGATTTTACAGCCAGGGATGCACACTGCTTCCACAGCTATGGAGATTTTTATATTCCTGCTATCTTTGTTATTTCCTGTCTGTAAAAATAATAATAATACACGAATAATCTGGCTGGAAAATAGAGGCATTTCTTGTGTATGAGAAACCTATCAGATGTAAAGTGTGTGGCTACGTCTACACGTGCACCCAACTTCGAAATAGCTTATTTCGATGTTGCGACATCGAAATAGGCTATTTCGATGAATAACGTCTACACGTCCTCCAGGGCTGGCAACGTCGATGTTCAACTTCGACGTTGCTCAGCCCAACATCGAAATAGGCACAGCGAGGGAACGTCTACACGGCAAAGTAGCACACATCGAAATAAGGGAGCCAGGCACAGCTGCAGACAGGGTCACGGGGCGGACTCAACAGCAAGTCGCTCCCTTAAAGGGCCCCTCCCAGACACACTTTCATTAAACAGTGCAAGATACACAGAGCCAACAACTAGTTGCAGACCCTGTATATGCAGCACGGACCCCCAGCTGCAGCAGCAGCAGCCAGAAGCCCTGGGCTAAGGGCTGCTGCCCACGGTGACCACAGAGCCCCGCAAGGGCTGGAGAGAGAGTATCTCTCAACCCCTCAGCTGATGGCCGCCATGGAGGACCCCGCTATTTCGATGTTGCGGGACGCAGATCGTCTACACGTCCCTACTTCGATGTTGAACGTCGAAGTAGGGCGCTATTCCCATCCCCTCATGGGGTTAGTGACTTCGACGTCTCTCCGCCTAACGTCGATTTCAACTTCGAAATAGCGCCCGACGCGTGTAGACGTGACGGGCGCTATTTCGAAGTTAGTGCCGCTACTTCGAAGTAGCGTGCACGTGTAGACGCAGCTCCAGTGTGGATGTAGCTCGCCAGGGAGGCCACACTACCTTCCAGCTTCTTACTTCTGCACGCTAGCTGCTTTACTTGCTATGCCCCTTCTACCTCCCAGCGTTATGAAAGTGATGCTGAGGTATTATGTATTGACTCAGTGGTCTTTAACTCATTCACTACTTTCTGAATCTGGCCAATTATCTTTACTTACATATGATGAAGACATTAAAAATATGAACGGGTGTCTGCTTAGCTTCAATGGACTTTCATGTAAAAAGCAAAACACAAAGTACAAAACTGGACAATGGGCCTCTCTGCTTAGTCTAGAAAATTCCATAATAGAAGGGTGAAAGTACCAAAGTCTTTATGAAAACTCCAGGGAAGTGCAGGCTGGATTTATTCTAATGTTACCGCTATGTATCAGGAAGTGGTGATTTGTTCAGTGTACTCAAAATGAAGCTAACTCACCTGTTCATATTTGCCTTTCACCTACTTTGACGGTGACCCTCTTTCCTAATCTGACCAAATCAAATTAAAATATGTAAAAATAGAAAGTAAGCACTTCCTGGAAAAAAGGACCTTTTCTTTAAGAGCCAGGCAAAATTCTGTGGCTGAATTTTTAAAATGGGGCTTGCTGAGTTTATGATCACTAATAACATTTGTTGTTATAGTGTGCAAGCTAAGATAAGGCCACTGAAATTTCGTGCTTCAGGAGCTAAGCTGATTGTCTGCAGGGGGCCAGGAAGGATATTTCACCTATATATACAAACACAGCATTGCACAGCTGATTAGGGATCCAATTTGACAAAGGATTTAAGCAGATGCCAAACATGTGTTTAAGTGTTTTGCTGAATCTGTGCTTAAGTGCTATCTTTTACATTGAGTAATATTCAGTACTTATGTAGCATTCTTCAGACTACAAATCTTTTAGAAATGCTGGGCCAGATTCTGCTCTCATTTACGCTAGGAGAAAAAACAAAGTTACTTCATTCCATTTTTTGGATTGGTATACCTCTCACCTTGTTTGCGTCCATCAGTGGTATGCAGTGGTATGTGTGTGAGAGCCCCATTGTGGGGCTACATCCAAACCATTCAGTAAGTGGAATGCCTTACTTTATTGGAAAGAGGTCATTCCCCATTTGTGTCTTTTTTTCTAATATAAATAATTATCAACAATAAAAATCTAGGGATACCAAATCTGTGTGGAGTCTTAGAAACTTGAGAGCTAAAATGAAGGACATTGGGTATTGTGAGTGAGAACAGAACTTCGGGAGGTGTAACTAAAATTCTGTAATTCTTACAACCCCCCTATGAAGGAGATATGGCTTTTTCTATTCACCTTTTACAGATGGAGAAATGAAGCCAAATAGTTTAAGTGACTTACTCAAAGCCACAGAAGACTGAGTCAAAGCCAGAGCTATAAACAGTATTTCCAACTCCCTGTTCTATGCTGAAAAATCTCTTTGATGATGATTCTCTTCTTGTGATGCTTGACACCTCTTGAACATCTGGTATTTGCCATTCCCTAGGTAGCACATAGCCATAGTGACTCAGTGGTTTGATCAGTTATGGAAAATACTATCTTTGCCACTATGACCTGTAATCCTTATTTTGATGGTGGTATTACACAAGACAAATGGAGGTTCTATTGCTTTCTAAGGAGTAACTATTTTGCAATGCCATTTGCTTTTACATGGTTCCGAGTAGAAAATTTTAGCAATTTCACTTCCAATTTATATATGCAGTATATATGCATTGTATTTATGTTAGCATCATAACTAAAAGCAGGTCCTCTAACCAAATATTATCTGCCTATATTTCCCCATTGGCCTACATGCCTGGCAGGTGTCATTGGTTTGTGTCAATCAGCCTTTAGATGAAGAAAGCCACCATGCTGGGGCTGGGAGCTTGATTAGTTGTGGACCTTAAACAAGTTTCTTTTCACAGAAATCCATTTAGTTTGCAATGAGTTGCTTGATGTCAGATGGTCTGTATAATTTGTTGCTTCTTCCACACAATCCTCACGCTGTTCTCTTGTGTTCCTTCATGCAGGATAACATTGTAGCACTTGCTTATTCTGTAAATTACATGTTGATAAAACCCAGTGTTCACACATTTTGTGAAAAGAAAATATGCAAACACAACATGGATTGGCAGCATCAGAGTGAGACTGCCACACAAGCCACATGTCAGAGAGAGAAATATGACACATGTTTGAGCCTTGACTTTGAACAGTGACAGAAGGATAACCACTGAATAGAATAGAATAGAATAGTCCAGCATCTGATGAAGTGAGTCTGTGCTCACAAAAGCTCATGCTCAAAACTTTTCTGTTAATCTATAAGGTGCCACAGGACCCTTCATTGCTGTTACAGATCCAGACTAACACAGCTACCCCTCCGATACTTGACACTGAATAGAAGGCATTTATACTCTCACTGACCAATCATGTTCTGGTTGCCCTATTCTCCAGGCAAGATGTGATGTCAATTATCTGACTAAAAAAAATAGTGGAAGTTTGCAACCCCAATGACTATCATCCCTAACAATCATCCCTGCATCCTGGCAGGGAATGGCACGCAGTCGGAATTTACTAGTCCAAAACTATTTCCAACTATTCTGTTGCACGGGTCATTATCATCTTTCTGGGCTGTGGTGCTTGAAGAAATTCTCCCTTCTTTACAAAGTAATATACATGCAATATCAACAAACCTCTCTGTCTTTTTCTCTCTCTAGCTATATATATATCTATTTCTCTCTCTATCATGCGCTCGCGCGCGCGCACACACACACACACCCCCCTGTATTATAGCAAAGTGAAGGGTGATTGTGAATACACTGGGGCATTCTCCCAACAGCCAATTTCTGATGATGAATACCTTCTTTCCCTATGTAGTAGTGTTCCCTGCATTTTGAACTGGAAACTGAAAGACTGATGCATCTCTCACTGAGATGTAACACATTCCACAATTTCTGGTCCAATGTTTTCAATGTACTGTAGGTGACAGGCTTAAATTAAACCACACAGAGAAATTAGTCTGACCAAAGCTCAGTGTCACCCCAAATTTGTTGATTCAGGCTGGTCCAATTTTGAGCAATTTTCTGAGTGAATGGCAGCGTTATTCTCAGTAGTGGCCATTCATTTATTCCCATTAGGACAACATGTGTTTTGGAGCTAAAAAGTGACAGAACCCAATTACCCATGGCATGCTTGGCTACAGGGGTAGTGGGAAACACATGCTATCTATCTAACAGGTAATTTTACTGACCAATTTACCCCCAGGAAGCAAAAATATAAAATGCCCAACATGAATCCCTTTTTAGTGAGCACTATTTTTAAGTGGCTTTATTGCCAGCAGCCCACTGTGACTGCAGAAGGGTTTATTATTATAATTTTTAGCAATGGCTTTCGTTTTCATACAGTTCAATATCGAAATCTCTTATATCACCATATATTTAAACATTTATAAAGTATCTGAAATTTTGAACAGAAAAAAATACACACACACACACACTAAAATAAGTTGCACCTATTTTGTGAAAAGTGGGTTTTAAAGGTTCAGCCATCAAATGTGTAGAGAATAGCCTCCCCCTGATGAGTACTCATTGGCCTGACTGCCCATGTTACAGACAGTGAAACTGGATGCAAGATACAGCAGGTGAAGAGATAACAGACTAGGGCTACGTCTACACGTGCACCCTACATCGAAGTAGCTGATTTCGACGTTGCGACATCGAAATAGGCTATTTCGATGAATAACGTCTACACGTCCTCCAGGGCCGGCAACGTCGATGTTCAACTTAGACGTTGCGCAGCCCGACATCAAAATAGGCGCAGCGAGGGAACGTCTACACGTCAAAGTAGCACACATCGAAATAGGGATGCCAGGCACAGCTGCAGACAGGGTCAACGGGCGGACTAGCGCTTCCGGGGCAACAGCTAGCCGCTCCCTTAAAGGGCCCCTCCCACATACACTCAGCCTGCACAGCACGCGGTCTGACGAGCCATATAGGCACACAGACCCCGAGCGCCGCAGTCATGGACCCCCAGCAGCAGCAACAGCAGCAGCAGCAGCAGCTAGAGGTCCACCCAGCCCTCCCGGCAGGAACAGGGCTTGCCCTGGCTCTTGTCATGTTGGGGGCAGCTGAGCACCTTCTTGCCCCCGGGGAGGACATGCCCCCAGGGCAGCAGGGCTCAGCCCCTACCCTTGCAGCACCCCGCTCCACCCCCCGCCTCACACGCCGGCGACTGTGGAGCTACCCCACCAGCACCGACTGGTGGGAGCGGCTGGTGCTTGGGGAGTGGGACGACGAGCACTGGGTCCGCCACTTCAGGATGACCCGACAGACATTCCTGGAGCTGTGCCAGTGGCTCAGCCCCGCACTCAGGCACCGGGACACTGCCATGCGGCGTGCCCTCCCTGTGGAGACACGGGTCGGCATCGCTGTCTGGAAGCTGGCCACTCCGGACAGCTACCGATCCGTGGGGCAGCAGTTTGGCGTCGGAAAGGCCACCGTCGGGGCTGTCTTCATGGAGGTAAGAGAACCCACAGGGGGAGGCCAGGGCAGGCCAGGGGGGCCAGGGCAGAGCAGGGGGGCCAGGGCAGGGCAGGGCAGTGGGGGCCAGGGCAGGGCAGGGCAGGGTAGGGGAGCCAGGGCAGGGCAGGGCAGGGGAGCCAGGGCAGGGCAGGGCAGGGCAGGGAGGCCAGGGCAGGGGGGCCAGGGCAGGGCAGGGGAGCCAGGGCAGGGCTGGGCAGGGCAGAGCAGGGGAGCCAGGGCAGGGCTGGGCAGGGCAGAGCAGGCCGGGGGGCCAGGGCAGGGCAGGGGAGGGGAGCCAGGGCAGGGCTGGGCAGGGCAGAGCAGGCCAGGGGGGCCAGGGCAGGGGAGCCAGGGCAGGGGGGCCAGGGCAGGGCAGGGCAGGGCAGAGCAGGGCAGGGGGGCCAGGGCATGGGAGCCAGGGCAGGGGGGCCAGGGCAGGGCAGGGCAGGGGGGCCAGGGCAGAGCAGGGCAGGGGGGCCAGGGCAGGGCAGGGGAGGGTAGGGGGGCCAGGGCAGGGCAGAGCAGGACAGGGGGGCCAGGGCAGGGCAGGGGAGAGTAGGGGAGCCAGGGCAGAGCAGGCCAGGGGGGCCAGGGCAGGGCAGGGCAGGGCAGGGCCATACACACCCTGCTCACCCCTCATTGGGGCTGTCCCATGTGCTTTCTCTGCAGGTCGTGCGTGCCATCAACTCCATGCTCCTGCACAGGCTCGTGAGGCTGGGGGACCCACATGCCACTGTTGCCGCCTTTGCCACCCTGGGCTTCCCCAACTGCTTCGGGGCTCTGGATGGGACTCACATCCCCATCCGCGCCCCGGACCACAGTGGAGGCCGATACCTCAACCGGAAGGGCTACCATTCAGTCGTCCTGCAGGCCTTGGTGGACAGCCGGGGACGGTTCCAGGACATTTACGTGGGCTGGCCTGGCAGCAGCCACGACGCCCGGGTGTTCCGGAACTTGGGCCTGTGCCACCGGCTGGAGGCGGGGACCTACATCCCCCAGCAGGAGATCCCTCTGGGGGACACCACCATGCCCTTCTGCATCATCGCGGATGCGGCCTACCCCCTCCGTCCGTGGCTCATGCGCCCCTACACGGGCCACCTCTCCGCCAGCCAGGAGCGCTTCAACCAGCGCCTGAACCGTGCGCGCCAGGTGGTGGAGCGCTCATTTGGCCGCCTCAAGGGACGATGGTGATGTATCCTCACCCGCCTGGATGCCAGCCCCAACAACATCCCCCAGATTGTGGGTGCCTGCTGCGCCCTGCACAACCTCGTGGAGAGCAAGGGGGAGAGCTTTCTTCAGGGCTGGGCCGCCGAGGCCGGCAGGGCAGAAGGTGGACCCAGAGGGGACCCGGGTCCGGGAGGCCCTGCGGGGCCACTTCGATGACCAGGCCGCGGGGTGAACTCTGCCCAGGCCCCCTACTGCCCGCCCCTTCCTCCCCCACACTCCTGCCCCAACGCCCACACCATGGAGCACCCCACCGCCCCCCCCCCCACTTGTCCAGGAGAAATGACAGCACGAACTTGTGGGTGAACGTAAATGTTTTTTTTGTCCTCACGAATTTTTTTTTTTTATAAAAAAATATATATATGTGAGACAGAAACCAAAAAGGAGGGACAAACATTCAACAAAACCAAGATGGGCACAAATAAAACTATGTACAACAATAAAAATGAAAGCACTGTGCGCCATCAAAAGAAAAACAAAAAGCAGGGAGGAGAACGGGGAGAACTATGTACAAAGGGGGACGGGGCAAACAGGGGAAACACCCACACCACCCACCCAGTCCCCAAAGTCTGTCCAACAAGGGGGGGGGCCACATCCCGGGCCCCTCGCCCCTACAGCACAGCAGTGGGCGTGCCCGGCCGGGAGCTCCGCCGGGCCTGCAGTCTGGTGCGCGGCTGGGTGGGAGCGGGCTCCACCGGAAGGTAGCGGCGCCGGTGAGTCGCGGGTGGCTCCAGGGGTCCCTCGGCGCGGTGGCCCTCGTGGGGAGGTGGTGGGGTGACGGCGGACGGCCCGGCGACGGCTGGAGCAGCCAGTGGTGGGGCTGCAGGAGCGGCCATGGCGGGCAGTGGCGTGGCCGGCGCGGCATGGGGGGCCAGGGAATCAATCAGCCGATTGATGGTATCCAGAAAGGCCCCCCATGCCTCTCTACGCCAGGCCAGCGCCTGCTCCTGCAGCCGGAGGTGCTGCTCCGACACCTCCAGCTGCTGGCGGTGGATGGCCAGCAGCTGGGGGTCTGTGGCCGCCGCTGGTAGCAGGCGCGGGGTCCGCCGTCTGGCCCTCCGCGGGGCCGGTCGTTCCTCGGCCGAGGGGCTGCCCTGGAGCGAGGGTCCCGGAGGGGTCTCCGGGACGACCGATGCCTCGCCGGCGCTCTCTTCCGGTCCTTCGGATGGTGCAGGTGCAGGTGCAGGACACAGGAGAGGAGGGGGGAAAGAAGAATGGAGACAGGCGTTAGTGTGGGCCCCGAGCCGTGGCCTTTGTCCCCCCCGCCCTGTGCTGCAGGTTCCCCATCCCCGTCCCCGGGAGATGCTGCTGTGATGGATGGGGTTCAGGGGTCCCCCTGCCCTGCACCCCGTCCCCTGGTGGGAGCGACTCTCACTTCACCCCGCAGGGTCTGAGAGCAGGAGAGGTTTCTTAGGCCACAGATGGCCAGTTTCTGCCAGGAGTGACAGCACCAGCTGTCAGAAGAGACAGTCCTTCCAAGCCGTCGTGGGGAGAAGACCCGAAGGGGGGCCCCTCTGGGATGCAGCTTTCCCCCTCCTCTGGCTGGCTGCCTACCAGCTCTCCCTTCCTGTAGCCTCTACCTGTGGCCCCCGCCCTCGCCCCCCAATTCCAAGCCAGCTCGGCTCCTCCCTCCTGTTTGTTCAGGGCAGAGGTGTCACCTGCCAGCTGTAGCGCCAGGATCCTCCTTTGGCCCTGGGAGCTCCTCGGCTCGGGTGGCTCATATGTAGCCTGAGTCTCCCTTTGGCACTCCCCCCACTCCATCGCATGCTGCTGCTGTGGGGTGTCCCACCCCCTCCGCCCGGGGGCCCCTCGAGGTTCCGCTCCCCCCTGGCCCGGGGATGGGGCATGGCACTGTTATGCAGGGTGGCGGGGGGCAGGGGCTGATGGCTGCAGTGCTGTGAGGGCCATGGCCCTGGTGTCCTTGGGGCCATGACCATGTGAGCGTGTGGGGGGCCCTGGACACATCTCTGTTCCCCCCGCCCCTCAAGCCCCGGGGTGTCCACCAGAGAGGGGTACCTACCTGTGGGTCCGCTCCCACGGTCCGGAGATCCCCGGGGGTCGGAGGCCCTGATGCTGCTCCGGGATGGCAGGAGGAGGATCTGCAGGCTGGAATCGGTGGAGGAGGAGCCCCCCTCCTCCTCCTCCTCCTCCTCCTGCCGCGATGTCCCTGGGATGGCCTCCGGGGGGGGCCCCGGGGTGCGGGGCTTACCTCCGGGGTGGAGCCCAGCTGCAGGGCCTGCTCGGGCTCGTCAGCCGAGGTGTCAAGGGTGGCCGGAGGGGAGGAGGTGTGCCGGGAGCCCAGGATGTCCCTGAGCTCCCTGTAAAAGGGGCAAGTGACGGGGGCGGCCCCAGATCGGCTGACCGCATCCCGGGCCCGGGCATAACCCTGCCGCAGCTCCTTGACCTTACTCCGGACATGGTGCGGAGTGCGGGCAGGGTGACCCCGGGCAGCCAGGCCATCGGCCAGCCAAGCGAACGCATCCGCGTTCCGCCTCTTGCTCCCCATTACCTGGAGCACCTCCTCCTCGCTCCAGAGCCCCAGCAGGTCCCGCATCTCGGCCTCCGTCCAAGAGGGGCCCCGCTGCCGCTTCCCAGACTGCGTGGCCCTCTGGCTGCCCTGGCTGCTGTGGCTCCTCTTGGGGGGGGTCCCCTGGGGGCGCTGGGGGGGCTGCTGGGCAGCCATGGCTGCTGTCAGGGGCTGAGGGCTGTGCAGGCTCGCCGCCGCGTGTGCAGGCAGGAGCCTGCACGTTGCCTCAGCCTCCTGCAGTCAGGGCGGGGGGGGGGACCTTTAAGGGGCCGCTCCACGCGGCCACCAGTGAGCTGCGGGGCTGGAGAGAGCATCTCTCAAGCCCCCAGCTGATGGCCGCCATGGAGGACCCGTCAATTTCGACGTTGCGGGACGCGGATCGTCTTCACTGTCCCTACTTCGACGTTGAACGTCGAAGTAGGGCGCTATTCCTATCTCCTCATGAGGTTAGCGACTTCGACGTCTCGCCGCCTAACGTCGAAGTTAACTTCGAAATAGCGCCCGACGCGTGTAGACGTGACGGGCGCTATTTCGAAGTTAGTGCCGCTACTTCGAAGTAGCGTGCACGTGTAGACGCAGCTTAGGTGAAAAAAAGAGATTTCAAGAAACAACAATCAGAAAAACTTAATATTTAGAATGGTTAAACATCTCTCTCCTCTGTCATCTTGTCAGTTCTTACTCTCACTCTAACTTTTTAAATGGTGTGTCTATTCCATATTTTTCATCAATTGTTTTATTCTTTTTCCTGTTAAAAATCATTTTATTCATGTGTTCCCAGAATTGTCTCAGAGTACAACATCCCACAGGGGATTTTGTACTGACTCTATGTTACATGACGTGATGACATTGGATAACAGTTTGAATCACACTGCAACTCTGCGAGTGAAGCATGACAGTCTTAATCAGCAGGGAAAAAATAAGGATGTTTCAGAAAGTTAGGATTATCTTGCTCCTTGGGGGCCAAAGCTCATTTTCCCATTGTGCACTCTTTCTCAATAACAGATGCCAGAAAAAAATAACTCACTGGTGGCTCAACATTCTCTGCATCAATCTTGTTGAGACAGCCTGTTTCTTTTCATATTCAAATCAGAGAATGCTCCCTTCTGTCTAAACTCACACACCCTCTCTTCATCCCTGCAACATCTAGTGGTTTACAGCACTGCTGTTCGCTGATCCTGATCTAGCTCCTTGGCTAACACAGAACCCAATCACACCTGAATGGCCCACCCTGAGGGCTGCTGCCATTGTAAGGGGGATCCTTCCTCTATAATACATCAACACCCATACCCCGAGGTAGTAGGCATGATAAACCTCTCAGATGCTGCAGTGGAGAAAGAATGGTCCAGTTATTAGGCTTATGGCCCAAAAGACTTGGCTTTAATTCCCCGTTCAAGCATAGGTTTCCTGTGAACAAGTCACTTATCCTCTCTGTGCCTCTGTTCTCTACCTGTATAATAGGGATAATATGTTAAAGGCTGGGAGCTGGTGGGATACTTACAGGAATGAGGGGCATATGGGAATGAAAGCAGGGACTGACAGTCATTTGTAGACATCCTTACAGGAGTCACATTCACATCGCTACTGTCAGGTGCTAGAGGAGAGACTATCTCTTCACAGTCTCCATTTGTTTGCCCCTCTTTTTCAGCTGTGGAGGGCCAGTGGGTTTGCTACAAAACTCTTGCAAAGGAAGTAAATAGGCAAGATTACAAGGAAGCTGTGTAGGGAAGAGGAGCGGGTCATCTATATGCACTCCCTGACATGCATCCCCAATGCCAAGCAGTTCCTCAGAGCAACTGAGACCTACTCAAGATTTGCTCCAAACCAGACTTGACTTGCTCAGTGTAGGGTAAGCTTGCAAGTGTAAAGTGGGTTTGTATACCCTTCATATCAACCAAGTGTAAACATGACACAGAATTTTCCCCTTCATATCATTGCCAAACAGCAAGATGAAAAATATAATTTGAACTTGCATAATGCCTTTTCTCTCAGAAGACCTTATGCCTTTCGCATGCTCTACATCTAGCACAAGTGAAATGCAGTGATTCAAGGGTGAAGACTGGCACCAAACAGCACAAATTGCAACGATCCGCGGGGGAAACTTTGATCCAATGTTTTGGAGAAACCCTTTCTTTTACGGAAATTGTCATGAGCTCTTGCATCGCTGGCCCACAAAGAAAATTGTTGCTGAATGTACGGTAAGAAGAATGTTAGTCAGAAGAAAAACTGCATCTGCTGTTCTTTCTTAATGATTGTAAAGTAAATATGACAAGAAAGCATGGTATCAGTTAGGCTTTTTTGCAACATTTGTGTCCATACACTTACTTCTGTGTGTACATATATATAGTTATCAGCAAAATCTCAAAGTCTAGAAGACACCAACCAACCAGATTCAATCTATTGAAGCTCTTCTATAAAAAATGGCCAATTGCCCAGCCTGCAGCAGTGGCTTTGCAAGAGACCGTAATCAATTGTTGCCTATTCTTTAGCACAGGCATTTTGCATTTGCTCTTTCTCCTCAGGTGACCTGAGTTCAAATCTCACTTTGGTCAGCGTGCACAAATAATTAGTATGTATTACATTTAAAATTATAAAGATGCTGCTCCCACACTTTGGGTGCCCTAAAATAATTAATCAGGCACTAAATAAAAGTAAATGGAACCTCTGCAGTATTAAAATCCCTTTCATAGGACATCAGCTGGCTACCCACTCTTCTTTTTACAAGACAAGAAACACACCCTCTGTCTTCTCCAGAGACCCTCTCAATCAGCTAGCTTTTTTCAGCATGCCTGGCATGTCACCAGATTTGTGGTATTCTGGGCTAAGTTAGGGAGTAAATGCCAGGGACCTCCTAGAGAATGCCCTGACCCTTCATAGAGAATACCCCTCTTTCTTTTGTAATATGTAGTTCAAATGACCCTGAACCCATCAGCTACAGCAGAATGGGTTATATGATTATTATAACTAACTAAATTAAAAAAAGAAAGAAAAACTACTATGCAATCAAAGATAAGTACAACTTAAGCAGGGAAAGGCTTCTGTTACAGGCAGTGTTGGTTAAAGTAATGAATGTATTCATAATACAGAAGCGCTTAGGGCCTCGGGCAAGACTGAGGATCCTTTTGAGCTAGGTATTTTATACACACATATCGAGAGACAAACTCTTATGTGATGGCTTTCAGTCAGAAGAGGAAGGGTAAAAGAGGAAACTGAGGTATGATGTGATTTATCACATAGCAAGTCAGAGCCAGAGTTGGAACAGATGGCAGGTCTCTTGGGTCCAACTCCAGTGCCCTAGCCACTGGACTATGCTTTTCCCTAAAATTAGGTACTCTTGCTTTTATTCCATTTCTCTTTTGCGTGATCTTATGATGAAAGCTGTGTGGTGTTGAAGTGCAATAGAAAATTCCAGCATGAGATTAAATGGCAGCTTGATTTTTGAAAAACACAAAAACAAGGCAGGCTGGCCCAAGTTTCGATACATCTGGCCTCTTTCTGTTCTGATGTAAGGTAGTGTATGTAGCAGGGTCAGCTGAGGGAAGCATGCACTTTACTTCTCCTGCTGTATGTGGTCTGTGGTAAACAGTGTGCTTCAAACTCAATTTTATACCTCCGAATGACAAGTGAAAATCCAATCACTTGATGCATGATAATGGAGCTGTGGATGAATATATCAGCAGTTATTTATAAACCTTAATTGATGAAACATCCTCATCTTCTTTCCCGGATACTTTTGATGAGTGTACTTTGGTTAAAACTTAAGACAAGATCTGGGACCTTTAAGAAAGTCAAGGGACTGCTTGTGACAAATGCATACTTAAGTGCATCTTTTCTAGTGTGTTTATCTGATTTATTTAATAGACTCAAATGAGCTGGCTTCTACTTTCCCTTTGACTTTTCCTACACAATATTCTAAAAGGTGTACATTCCAACCAGCCATGTTATTTGCTTATTAAAATATAATATTGTTCTTTGACTCAAAATAGAATGGGTTCAAACTATTGAATTTAGATCCCATTCCAGACCTAAATTCAAATATTGCAGTATTCAGAGGTGTCAAGATCCTGGGCTTAGGGTTTATGCTTATGTGCCAACCGGGACTCTTGGCAAGATTCACCTCTGCAAACGAGTTCAGAATTTGAATAACCCAAGGTTTTGAGGATATTTTAATGCATGTTTTGGTTCAAATCCATTTTTATTCAGAATGGCTACGTCTACACGTGCAGCCAACATCGAAATAGTCTATTTCGATGAATAACGTCTACACGTCCTCCAGGGCCAGCAACGTCGATGTTCAACTTCGACGTTGCTCAGCCCAACATCGAAATAGGCGCAGCGAGGGAACGTCTACACGTCAAAGTAGCACACATCAAATAGGGATGCCAGGCACAGCTGCAGACAGGGTCACAGGGCGGACTCAACAGCAAGCCGCTCCCTTAAAGGGCCCCTCCCAGACACAGTTGCACTAAACAACACAAGATCCACAGAGCTGACAACTGGTTGCAGACCCTGTGCCTGCAGCATAGATCCCCAGCTGCCGCAGAAGCAGCCAGAAGCCCTGGGCTAAGGGCTGCTGCCCACGGTGACCATAGAGCCCCGCAGGGGCTGGAGAGAGAGCATCTCTCAACCCCCCAGCTGATGGCCGCCATGGAGGACCCAGCAATTTCGACGTTGCGGGACGCGGATCGTCTACACGGTCCCTACTTTGACGTTGAACGTCGAAGTAGGGCGCTCTTCCTATCTCCTCATGAGGTTAGCGACTTCGACATCTCGCCGCCTAACGTCGAAGTTAACTTCGAAATAGCGCCCGACGCGTGTAGACGCGACGGGCGCTATTTCGAAGTTGGTGCCGCTACTTCGAAGTAGCGTGCACGTGTAGACGCAGCTAATATGGTACATGCCATCGTTACTTGAGAAATTTGGCTTTCTCAAGTGTGCAAGTGTGCATTGCAGACGCTCCAGAAAGCGATCTCTGTTCTCATTTTGAAGCAATTCTAAGCAATACAACAAGCAATACTGAACTGGGAGAATTTTGGCACCTCATTCCTTAGGTCTCATTCAAATTGGAGACCCACTTTGGTCCATTTACCTGATCTGTTCCCTCCATTTTATAACCTCAGCTGCAACTTCAGTTACTCAGTGGGATCTCTGTTAATTTTATTCTCTCTGTCAGACAGATCCAGTGGATGCATTTGGCCTAGGTGAGTGGTTTTCAACCTGTGGTCCATGGACACTTGGGGGTCTGTAGACTATGCCTATGATTTCCAAAGGGGTCCATGCTTTCACTTGAAATTTTGTGGGGATCTGCAGATGAAAAAATTTTGAACAGAGCAACTTAAATTTAATTCTGCCATCAAATGCTGCTATCTCTGTGGCAATTGGTACCACATATACCACTCTCCTTCCTTTCATTTGGTGCTTGGGGCTAGAAAAGTGCAGTAATCAACACAGTCATAATGAAGAAAAAAAATCCTGCTAGAAAAGACTTCTAGGCCAGTTATTCATGGATTCCAAGCCCAGAAGGAACCACTGGGATCATCTTGTCTGACCTCCTGTGTAACATAGGACATAAGATGGCCCCCAAAGTAATAGTTGGAGTATTTATTTTATAACAAGCTTATACTCTGATCCATCTCAACTCTTAATTCATTGTGCCAGTGGCTAATTATTCTAACTGTTAAACATTTGCACCTTACTTCCAGTCTAGTTTCAACGTTCAACCATTGGATCATTTTACACCTGGCTCCACTAGATTGAAGAGTCTATTATTAAGCATTTGTTTCCAAGAAGCTACTTAGAGACTATCCCTTAATCTCTTCTTTGTTAAGTAAAATACATTGATCTCCCTGAATTTAGCTCCGTAAGGCATGTTTGTAATCCTTTAATCATCCTTGTGGTTCTTCTTTGAACCCTCTCCTATTTATTAACATCCTTCTCAAATTATGGAGGTCAGAAGTGGACACAGTAGCCTAGCTCTGGTTGCACCCATGCCACATAGAGGCAAAATTATTTCTTTATTGCTACTCAAGATTCTTTTCTTTATACATCCAAGAATTACATTAACCTTTTTGGCCACACTGAGAAGACAGCTCATGTTCAGTTGATGATCTGCCACAAGCCCAAAATCGTTTTTTCAGAATCACTGCTTCTCAGGGTAGGGTCCTCCATCCTGTAAGTATGGACTACTGGCTTTGTTCCTGTATGGCTGTGTCCACATTAGAAGGGGCATGGTAATGAGGCATTTCGGCAGATGCTAATGAGGCACTGCCATGAATATGCAGCACCTCATTAGCATAATGGCAGCTGCACGTGCTTTGAAAGTGGTGCTTTTGAAACTCAGGCCACTTGTGTAGCCAGGGGCATTTCGAAACAACTCCCTGATTTTGAAAGTCCCTTCTTTCCAAAACCAAATAGGAAGAAGGGCCTTTCAAAATCAGAGAGTCATTTCGAAAGGCCCCTGGCTACATGAGCGGTGTGTGTTTCGAAAGCGGCATTTTCGAAGCATGTGCAGACACCATTATGCTAAAGAGGTGTTGCATATTCATGGCAGTGCCTCATTAGCATCTGCCAAAGTGCCTCATTACCATGCCCCCTTCAAAAGGAGGGGGCTAGTGTGGCCACAGCCTAAATGTGTACATTTCATTTAGCCATATTAGAGCTCATATTGTTTGCTTGAGCACAGTTTACCAGGCAATCCAAATTGCTTTAGATCAGTGATCTGCCCTCTTCATTATTTACCACTCCCCTACTTTAGGGCCATTTGCAAATTTTATCAGTGAGATTTTGGTGTTTTCCTACAGGCGATTAATAAAATATTGACAGTGTCTACACGTGCCCCAAACTTCGAAATGGCCATGCAAATGGCCATTTTGAAGTTTACTAATGAAGCGCTGAAATGCATATTCAGTGCTTCATTAGCATGCGGGCGGCCGTGGCACTTCAAAATTGACGCGCCTCGCCGCCGTGCGTCTCCTCCAGACGGGGCTCCTTTTTGAAAGGACGCCGCCTACTTCGAAGTCCCCTTATTCATGGGAATAAGGGGACTTATTCATGGGAATATGGGGACTTCGAAGTAGGCGGCGTCCTTTGGAAAAGGAGCCCCGTCTGGACGAGACACGCGGCGGCGAGGCATGTCAATTTCGAAATGCCGCGGCCGCCCGCATGCTAATGAAACGCTGAATATGCATTTTAGCGCTTCATTAGTAAACTTTGAAATGGCCATTTGCGTGGCCATTTCGAAGTTTGGGGCACGTATAGACGTAGCCATTAAGTAACATAGGCCCAAGGATGAATCACTGCTGGACTCCACTAAAACACTCACTTTAATAATGATTTCTCATTTATAATTTCATTTTGATACCCATCAGTTCAATAGCTTTGTCCTTTTAATATGTACTGTGTTAATTTTGTATCTTTCTGGGTGGGTATAGTCAAAATATCATGTAGTTCCAAGTCTCAGACCTCATGGAAGTCTAAGTAAATTACATATTTGTAATCTCATTATAAAAAAAGTTTGATAGGGTCTATTTTCCATAAACTCATGCTGACTGAAATTAATTATACTACCCTCCATGAACTCTTTATCAGCTGAACCCTGTATCAGCTGCTTCATTGCGTAGCCTGGGTTCAATGTCATTTAACTAACAGGCCCATAATAATTTGAGTCATCCCATTTATCCTTTTTAACTACTGGCACAAAATTAGATTTCTTCCAGTCTTCTGGAACATCCCCAGTGCCCCAAGATTAATTGAAAATGAACATGAATGGGCCAGTGAGCTCCTCAGCCAGCTCTTTTAAAATTCTTGTTTTAAAACTCAAGTTATCTGGACCTGTTGTTTAAAAAATGTCTATCTGTAGTTCCTAATACACTAAAACACTAGTTATATTTTATAATTATTCTAGCCATCGGTTTCTCTTCTTGTCCCTTTAGTCCCCTTATCACTTGTCTACAATTCCTAGCTTCTGAGTTATATTTATTACTGTCAGCTTCCCCTTTCTTGAATTTGTTATATATAAATTTATATTTGTCCTCACTTCCCTTCTAACCAAGCCTTCTTTTAGGTAATAAGGCCTTCTTCATAAGCTGTGAAATGTGATATCTAGTAAAGTGTTCTTCAACAATCCCCAATTATTATTCACATTGTTCTGATTAAATTTTTCTTCCTATATGATTTTTCTGTGAGAGTTTTCAGATTTGCAAAACTGACCCTTTTAAAGCATCAAATGTGTGTAGGTTTGGTGTGCGGTGTGAGGTACTTGTACGTACCACTAATTTTTAATGCTTTGGTCAGTTACTTTTTTTAATCTGTCAAGAGCATGTCTAATATTCAGTTCTCCTTACACTGACTGCAACACTTCTTGAGTTACCAAATTATCATCTTTAGTGTTTAGAAATTACACAGATTTTTTAGTACTGGCAACATGAGACTTCCAGCATTTGTCATTCAGTGTGAAGACCCCCAGGATCACATAGTTTTATTCCCATACACGTTATAGATAGGGTACATAAGAACTACTCATCCTATTTCCTAATGTGATCTCATGGTCTGTAGCAGACACCAACTAATACCTCATTTTGTGATTTATCTATTAGCATATTGATCCATAAAAATTCAACATCATTTTCCTCCCAGTTGTTAGTGACTCAGAAACAAGTAAAGCCATTTTAGACATAGTGTTCCCTTCCCCCAGCCTCCATTAGCCCACTCAGTCCTTCCTAAATAGGTTCTAATAATTTATTTTAACATTCTAAAAGTCTGAATCATCCCACCAGGTTTCAGTAATACCAACTAGATCAAATTTATATTCATAAATGAGTGATTCCAATTCCTCTGTTTTTTTATGCAAGCTCCCATCATTGGAGTAGAGACAAAGATTTATTTCTCCTCATATCCTCTTATTCCTTGGCCAGTTTTGTTCCCAGCATCTCAATCTTGTGTTAGCATAGTGCTGATGTCTTTCTTCTTTTTATCCTCCCTTTTTCTTGTTAATTTAAGCCCCCTCCTAAGTCCTAGTCAGCCTATTCCTGAAAATATTGTTCCCCTTTCTTACTGAGCTACAGACATCTAACCAGCTCCTTATGAAAGGTTGACCAATCTTCCACCAAATCAACCTCCTCCACTCCTCACTACTTGGCTAGCCAGTGGATCCCTTTCAGAATCTTCTACTTTTTGCCTTCCTTTGCTCATCGGAGAAGAAGGATAATGAAGAAGACAGCTTGACCATTCTTTTTTCAGCATGCTTCTGAGATCCTTAAAGTCATTTATTTTTTGTAAGACACCCCATAATGTAGACTCATTCATGCTGATGTGAACCATCTGCAGAGGACCCTTTGCTATCAACTTCAAAAGCTTATCCTATCTTCATGGGACATCACACACTTGGATCTGGGAAAGCAGCATTCTGTCCTGTTGTCTGCTGATTGTGTGGTATGCTGCCATATGGCAAGGCAGTGGGCCAGGCCAACCTTAGTATTTACAACAGATGCAAAGAGCATTAGGAAGGTATTGATATGAGTCTTCAGGGATGAGTGAGCAGACACAGAAATTTGCACTACAGTTGCAAAACAGAGAAGGCTGACTGAGCTTTTAGATATAAGAGTGATATTTCTGTGCAGCTGCCAATAAATTAGGGCAGGAATGAGACTAGAAATAGGCTTACCATATAAAAAGGAGGACACCCCTGAGAGGGAGTTTATCTGTATCAGTATCTACTAATTCACATTGTGTTAATGTGTTATAGTTTATATGAAACATTAATACAACATGACTTGGTAGATACTGCTACAGAGTCACTCCTTCTCAGGGGTGCCTTTTTTTTCGAACGGTCAAGTAAGATAACCTTAATTGCAAAGGAATAAGTAGGGAATGAGAATAATACAGGAAGTGGAAGTAATTCAGAGATTGCCTACACTGTCCCACCATGTGGTCTACAGAGATGTGAATTTCAGAACTCACCAAAGTGTCTGTAACTACCTCATTAAGATCCTGCTAGGGCAAATGAAATAGGACTATGTTAACAGAACTAGGTACCTTTTTAGTTCAGACTACTCTGGTGCTAGAGGATTACAGACCAATCTGCTTAAACCTCTCTACCAGGAAACATAATGGAGCAAATAATTAAACAGTCAATTTACAAACACTTGGAAGATAATAAGGTCAGAAGTACCAGTCAGCATGGATTTGTCAAGAGCAAATCATGTCAAACCAACCTGATAGCTTTCTTTGACAAGGTAACAATCATTGTGGATGGTGGGGTCAATGTTCCCTTTAATTTTTTCCCTCTGTATGTGGAATAAATTTTGTTATGTGCACCCAGGCATGTGTGGATGTGCATCACCAGTAGAAACACATGCTGATAGATGTTGCCAGCTGTGGGCACTCTGCTAATCAGCTGGGCAGCATTTGAATCTCTCCTGGCTGGCCATTCAGGTGCTCATCTTGCAGGAAATGCTGTATATGAGGGAACATTGAAAGAAATGGGTTTGTTTAGTTTAGAAAAGAGAAGGGTGAGAGGGAGCATGACAATAGCTTTCGGGTACCTAAAAGGGTATTACAAGAAGAAGAGTGAAATATTCTCCCTAACCTCTGGTGATAGGACAGGAAACAATGTGCTTAAATTGCAGCAAGGGAGATTTAAGTTAGACATTAGCAAACACTTCCTGTTAGGGTGGTTAGCCACTGGAATAACTTTTGGGGAGTAAAGGCACTTTGAAGTAGTGCGGGCCCTTCAAATTGCCCGTGGCTACACAGCATGCTGGCACTTCGAAGTTTGAGACTTTGAAGCTGCACTAGGGGAGCATTAGCTTAATGTAGTGCTGCATATACATTGTAGCACTTCATTAGTAATCTCCCATCAGCCTGATTACCACGCCCACTTCGAACTATGGCGCAAGCGTAGTCATAGCTAGAGTGAGATGAAAATGGATTTCTGTATACGCTCAACCCTACAGTTGTCCTTCCAGAACAGATGTGATGCACAGTGGAGGGTGGGAGTCCATACTGTGCTGTCAGTGAAGGGAACCAACAGCAACTATTAGGATAGTGTTATTTTTTTCTGAAATCTCCTGGCACTGATTTATCATCGGTCACTGGAGAAACTAAAAATTGTACACAGTGGGAAGGTGGAAAGGAGTGACTGAAGATTAGAAAACCAACATGAAAGCATCTGATAAGATATGGGGCTACATTCTTTAAATTATGCTTTCCTATTGGGCACTTTTCCTGCTATCTCTCTGTCTTCTTTATCTCCCCATAATACTCCCCATCTAGGTTTCTGACCAAGTTACATCCAATGTATATCACTATTTACATTATCAATAAACTTGGCCTACAGACTCCTTGGGTCTGATTCATCACTAAACTGAACCTTATGTAATGATTTATACCAATGAACAGTGAGTACAAGATGTGTTTTGATTCGGAAAGATTTTAAGTTCACTTCTGGCTCCTAGTGGGTAGTTCTTAGTCACTTAATGACATGGGTCTTAATATTCCTCTGAAAAGGACGTCTATATGCATCTGACTTGGTTCAGATCTTTCACCAGTTTTATACTAGTCTAATTATTGGGTCTCTAGCAGAATTACTCTTATTTGCATAAACTCAATGCATTGGAGTGCAAGAACTACAGAACGATTGCCCTAATGAGTCATCTAGGCAAAAAGCTGATTATAACACTTACGGAGAGATTGAAATCACAGATAGAAAAACATCTAGTAGATGAGCAAGTGGAGTTCAGGAAAGATAGATGAACCATACAGAAGATATTGGCACTAAGACTGATGGTGGAGAAAGCTTGACAAGAGAAAAAGAGCATCTACACTTCCTTCATCGATTTTCAGAAGGCATTTGACAGTATAGATCAGAAAGTGACTTGGGTGGTGTTGGAGTCATATGGAGTGGAGAGCAAATTAATATGGTTGTTGCACGATATCAAATACAATGTGGAGGCAGCAGTGAGAATGTGCAGAGAGTTGGGAAACTGGTTTAGCACAAGTAGAAGTACGAGACAAGGAGATCCGATATCGAAGAGTATCTTCATCATGCTCCTAGAGAGAGTGATGGACAAGATCAAGAAGGAAGCAGAAGGGATGTCTGTGCACAGGATGAGAATTAACAAGTTGAGGTTCATGGATCATATAGTTATAATTGAGGAAGATGAAGAGAAGCTAGCGAGAATAGTGCAGGTGATAAACAAGGAAGGGAAGTGGTACGGCCTGATTGTGAACACTTATAAAATGAAAACAATGGTATTTGGAGATAAGGAAATAGGAAGGAAGATCAGAGTAGGTAGCATTGACCCAGAGAATGTAGAGAAGTTCATGTATCAGGGGACAACATAACTTATGATTTAGACAGTAAGAAGGAAATGGAGACCAGAATAGCGAAAGCAAGAGTGGGTTTCATGCCGATGGTTAAGATCTGGAAAAGCAAAGCAGTTAGCTTAGGAATGAAGCTGAGTGTCTTGACAACATATTCAGCAGCATGTTGTACGGATGTGAGACATGGGTGTAATGAAAGGTTTGAAAAGAAGGATATTGGCATTCAAGAGGAATTGTTATAGAAAGATCCTGAGAGTAGGATGGATGCAGAATGTCACCAATGAGGAATTATATAGCAAGATACAGCTGAAGGAGAACCTACTGCAGAAGGTTATACAACGGAAGTTACAGCTATTCGGGCATATCTGCAGAATGAATGACGAACGAAAAATCAAGACCCTGATATTAAACAGAATGGATTGTTTGAATAGGAGATGCAGGCCCCACAGAGCATGGGTACAAGTATCAGAGAGGTAGCCGAGTTAGTTTGTATCTTTAAAAACAACAAGAAGTCCTGTGGCACCTTATAGACTAACCGATATTTTGGAGCATAAGCTTTCGTGGGCAAAGACCCATGTCATCCATGGGTAGATGATATCATAGATTGTTGCACAGCTAGTCCACAGAAACTAAGCCACTCCGAGCTGGACAGGGAAACATGGAAGGAAATAGTGAGGGAGGCATTGGACACCAGTGGGTGCAGAGCCCATAGTTGCTGTTGGTGATGAAGGTGAAATGAGACCAGAATCAAACCTAAAGATATATGATTGATTTATGTCACTGAAGGAGGGATAAAATCCTCTGGAACCCTGAACTTCAAGTAGAACTCTCTAAAATCTTTATGTAGAATGCTAATCACTGCAAGGCATTTCCGAAGGTGAAGAGATTAAATCCTCTGACTTGAAATGTGTGGAGTTCGCTCTGCTGTGTTTTTGCTTAATTCATGACCATTTAATTATTATGCCAGACACTAAAGAGTAAGCTAGTAATAAAAAAAAAGAAAAGAAAAAGAAAGAGACCCATTTTTGAGGTTAAATCAGTAATAATTTTAAAATCAGGAATAATTGTGAAGTATAATTAAGTTGAAAAGGCCACAAAGGAGAATTTTCTAATTTTAACATGTGAAATACTCAGCATCATTGGGAATTAAAACAGAAGAGGCATTTAGCAAATTTTACAGAATGCAATTGTAGAAGACTCACTAATATATATATATCAGGTTTTTGAATGCATAAAGACTGCACTCTTCATGCTTCTGTATTAGGCTGTTCATCTCTTATGATGTTTTGTTCTTTGTTTCAACAGCTCTTAACTGGTTAGTGCACTGGGTGTTTTTCTTGGCCTATGGTGTGTTTTTCAAAAGAACTGGCCTGACCCATTTGATACTACTTTTGTTTAATTATGGTTTTAAACCTTGGTCGTGCAAATGTTTAAGTACATGATGACTAACTCTACTGACATGCATAGCCTCATTAAATTTTATGGGGCTGTTTACATGAGTAAAGTCATCCGTGTGCATAAGTGTTTATAGGAATAGGGTTTAGGCTTCAATCCACAACTAAATGTCTGGAATGTTTATACGGTATCTATGCTTTGCTTTCCTGAATTAAATTCTGATGTGCCAAATGGACAGTAAAATTGGATTTTATGTATGCTTACACTGAAAAAAAAACTATTCAGTACATGTAGTGTTCAGCCTCCCATATCTTTTTGTACGAGACTGACAGACCTCACAAGTCAAGTATGTTTACAATGGAACAGGACTTGGATGGGAGACTTCCAAGGAGCTACTAGGTGAAATAAGAAGAGGCTTTGGCGTAATCTTCCCCTTGACACAGTTCATGAAGCAGCTGGTGATGTTTTCCTTTGCAAGAGATATAAACGAGTCCTTTCTGATTCCTTCTTGTCCCACAGCATCCATGGAACTTTGTTTTTTAAAAGTAATATTTATAGCCCATGTGGCCTGTCCATTTTCTAGCGTGAGTACTTGTATTCTTGCTGCCTAAATTCCCTCTTTATTTCTGTCACACACAATGGGCCTCATGATCTTCTCATTTAGATCAGTCTACAGTAAACCCTCAATTTAATGGACTAATTGGGTGAAAGAGATGTCCATTAATGCCGAAAGTATGTTAAATCCAAATGATTACACTGAGTGATGATGCACTGACCTTCCCAGCCCATCACTCACGCCTGTCCTCTGCCCCCACCCTTCCCTTCCACGCTCCTGCCCTTTTATTCTCCTCACACCTCCATATCCCTCTCCCAGTTACTGGAAGAGGAGATGCATGCTGGCCTGGCTCCTTCCACCTCCTGCACCTCTTGGTAAGCTCAGCTTTGTGGCTTCTCCAGCCCTGGCAGCCCCAGCCATGGTGGTGGCTACCCCAACCCCAGTACCTGAAGTGGTGGTGGTGGTGCTAGCTCCAGCAACTCTGGTGAGTGGCTGGCGGACAACATCCATTATTTTCAAAGGCCATTAAATTGAGGGTTTACTGTCAAGCCCGACAAAATTAAGTGGCATTAAACAGGTGTAACTGGGGACAGATTTGACCCAGTACCTTTTCTTTTTCATTTCTTGACCTTAACTATAGCACGTAGTTTAGGGGTGGGGGAGGATGTTCAGGTAAGTGATCATGGACCACACTTTTTTACAATGTTACTGGAGGAGGTATGGTGTCTGGAATAGAGGTTGGGTACAGAAGGGAACTTGGGGAAAGGAACTGAGGAGCAGTAGGGGGAGTGCGGTCTGAGGGAGAATTTGGATGTTGAAGACATTTGTGACCTTGGGCAGAGAAGTGGGGTGTATGAGGGGGTGCAGAGTCTAGGCATGGATTTGGGTGCAGGAGAGGATTCTGACCTGTAGAAGGGGTGTATGGGAGGGTGCAGAGGGTTTGAGTGAAGGTGGGAGCTATGACCTGGAACAGGGGGCTGAGTTAGGGCAGGGGGCGCTGTATCATGTGCAGCCTCTGGGTGGGAGGCACTTGCCATAAGCAGCTCCCAGGCAGTGGCCCTGTGGGATCCTCAGGCGGCCTTCTGGCCTATATGCCACTCAAAGCACCCATCTATGTGGGCACTGTTTGCATCTTGGCATGCACTCTCCTTGAGGGGGAAGGAAACAGCAGATCTCTGTGTGCTTCATTCCCTGCAAGCACTGACCCTGCAACTCTAATTGGATGGTTTCCAGCCAATGACAGCTGCAAGGACTGTGCTGGAATGGGGGGGCAGCATCCACAGAATCCCCTCCCCCCATGGGGTGCACTTTAAGCAATGTGTGGTGTCATGGAAGTCAGGGAGCCTGTTTGAGGGTCCCATTGAGCTACACGAGGCCATATCCAAATGTTAAGTGGGCTGAATCCAGTCCTTAGGCCATATTTTGTCCACCCTGAGATAACTGCTGTGTACCCCTATTCAAGTGGCATATTTCATCAGTCGTGGATGACGTTTTCCCTGCACAGCATGTTGATATGCATGGCATTCTGTTACACAATGATGAGTCTGAGTAAATGATGTTCAACTAACTTCTATTGTCTTGCCATGGATGCAATTGTACAACTGAAGAATGAGTCAGGTACAGAGATTGTAGAGCTGTGCAAGATAACCAAATTGAGATAAATTCATTTGTTTGGACTCAGGTAGAGAACCTCTGTCAATGCAAAGACATTTTGGAAGCAAAATCAGACCTTTTCCTATGGAGGAGACAGGCAGGTGGGAACAGCATGCCTAGTGCAAAGTACAAACAGCTGAAGAAAGCCCTTACATAATTTTCCTAAGAGTCATTCACAGCAGTTAAATGAACCTCTGGGCAGCTTTAATTTACATGACCCACACTTACTGCCTAATTATAGGATTACAAAATCCTTGTAGGTACTGATTTTGGCAATATTACAGAAATAATATTTTCCCATAGTGACTAGTTCCTCAACAGTTTCGCCAATGAATTCCCTTAGAAACAAACATGCACTCACCTTTATTACTGGGTTTGTAGACAGCCTTTTTATGTGCCTCATATTTTCTATCTGATGGTCTCCATTTGAGGATAATTGATTCAATTTACCCTTTGGGTGGGACTTTGTCTGCAAATAGGCTGACCTCCATTTTGAAATTATTTTGCAGAGAAGCAGCCAGAAACAGGTAATGGCAAACCTAGGGAAGAGAAAGGAACCTGCAAAAGAAACAGCAGCTCATGAAGAGAGAAGGTAATTGCCTGAATATCTTCTGTCCACCCTGCCTACTCTCTAGTTACAGGAGTATATGATGGAGGGAGGAAAACGTGATCATAATTTACTCCCTCTGAAGTTTTCTGGTTCAAAGATTGTTTTAAACCACCACTAAGACACCGGTGCTAGAAGGACTGTTCCATTTTCACACCACAACTGCAGCATTTATCTGAAGTAGCAACCCAGGTGGCATCAGTGGCAGTAGGCTATACTAAGAGAGCTTTTTTCCCCCTGTATGCTATGCAAGATATTAATTTCTTTGCACTCTGCTAATAAGAGCTGCCTCAGAGATGGTAAATGCCATGTAAATTAAGCATCCTGAGTCAAGGGTTGGCTTTCTCATGTTTGTCAGCAAAATAAGGGAAACCCCTCTTCCACTTGCCTCACATGCAGGTCAGTTCTCTGTATGCAGGGGCTCTGTGAAACCTATCTTGGGCATTTTCAGTGTCCCACCAAATTAAAATTCCTGTGCACAGACACAGGAAGTGCTTCTCAAAGTCATCCCTGGGAAGTCATGACAAAACAGTGCCCAGACCTGGCTGGAAATGACCATGAATGGTTAGGAGCTTAGCTGCTCAGTGCAGAATATACTTGCCTAATGCTGTCTTACCAAGGCTAATGTGCTCCCAATACAAATAAGAGGAGTTTTTGGTCAATTCTTTGAGCCTGCCTTGAATTTCAAAAGAGCTACCATATTGTACATTATTTTGTTCAGCCCCCAGTAACGTCACTGCAGTGCTTTGGACCATTACCACCACCATTTTATAGAAGGAACCCAGTCAGCTTTGTACCAGCTACATCTGGCTAGGAAGATGTAGCCTTTCCTTGTGGACTCTTGCAATGTACTGTACATTGGACTACACTTTTAAAAGCCGCTCGCTGACTGAATATAGAGCAGACCTCCCTTATTCCGAGGGCTGTCTTAGTGGCAGCATACGGTACTGACAGCTGGGGTCTCCACTGGCTATCTGCTTGTCTCTAGATGGAGTTTAAAGATATTGACTATAATCCATTTGGGCATCAAAGGTTAAGACTAGCCTCTGTCCCCAAGCCATCCTTTCACAGCTATGGTTGATAGAGGTGAGTGCACTAAAGTCTTCTCATTATATAGTAAACTCTTCCATATCCAGCATTCTATCACCTGGAACTCTCAAATAACCAACATTTTAACCATAAGTAAATTTTAGTTCCATTTTCCGTAAGTACAGTACAGTGAAAGTAAATACAAATAACTACAACCAATACAGTATAGATTTGCATGTACAATACTAGTGTTGGTAAATAAAGTGCTCTGCATACGGTTTTCAAAACAAAAAGTAGTCAAGTAGCACTTTAAAGACTAGCAAAATGGTTTATTAGGTGAGCTTTCATGGGACAGACCCACTTCTTCAGACCATAGCCAGACCAGAACAGACTCAATATTTAAGGCACAGAGAACCAAAAACAGTAAGCAAGGAGGACAAATCAGAAAAAGATAGTCAAGGTGAGCAAATCAGAGAGTGGAGGGGTGGGGGTGAAGCTCAAGAATTAGATACCATCACTGGACCTAACCAGGTTACTCACAGAATCACGGGCACCTTCTCATGCTCCTCTACTAACATCATATATGCCATCATGTGCCAACAATGCCCAGGTGCTTTGTATATTGGACAGACTTCTAACTCCCTTTGACAAAGGGTCAATGGGCACAAAACAGACATCAAAACACTCCAGATCCACAAACCAGTAAGTCAACATTTTAATGGAATGGGGCATTCTGTCAATGACCTCAAGGTATGTGTGTTACAGAAAAGGAATTATCGCACCGTTTTGGAAAGAGAAACATCTGAGCTGGCTTTTATATTCAAATTCGGCACATTAACACATGGTTTAAATCGTGATGGGAACTTTCTGAATCACTATAGGGGCTTGTCTGCATATATGGCTCAATCTAATTCTTAACCTTCCCCCCCACCCCTCCACTCTCTGATTTGCTCACCTTGATTATCTTTTTCTGATTTGTCCTCCTTGCTTACTGTTTTTGGTTCTCTGTGCCTTAAATATTGAGTCTGTTCTGGTCTGGCTATGGTCTGAAGAAGTGGGTCTGTCCCACGAAAGCTCACCTAATAAACCATTTTGCTAGTCTTTAAAGTGCTACTTGACTACTTTTTGTTTTGATAGTGTATAGACTAGCACGGCTTCCTCTTTGTTACCATGCATACAGTTTTGTTTGTTTCTTAATATCTAATCTTGTTTTTCTTTAGTGTTACGCATTGCTAGCATTATACCGCTCTATTATCCAGAATATTTGAATATCCAGCAACCTCCAGGTCCTGGGCCTGATGGATATGAGTTTATTGTAGAAAACCAGAAACTTCTATGAGGGCAGAAGTGATGTGAAGGGCAGGCATGTAGGTTTAAATTCCCTCATGTCTCTAAGCCTCTCCCAGGCCTCCCACCCTGCAGTTCTCCCTGGAAGCCAGATGGGGAATGGGATGGAGTCACTTCTGCCTGAGAGCTTCACTGGGCACAGCAGTGAACAACCGCCACCTGGTTTTAGGTACATAGGATAGGGTCAAGTGTTCCAGAGAGAGGAACTGAGGGAGGGGCTCCAGTTCACTAAACTACTGTGCCTTGCAGCCCCGGTGAGGAGATGGCCACTGCTACCACCCCACCAGGCTGTCTCAGGCAGAAGCAGCTCTGTCCCACTCTCTGCCTGGCTACCAGGAATAGTATCTCAACGTACCAGGGAGAAGCTCAGGGATAGCAGGAGAGAGCCTCCCCACACCCCTCAGGTGATGTGAAACAGGGAGAGCATAACAGCCCAGGGTTGGGTGGAGCAGGAGTCATCGGGCAGAGCAGAGACATGGGGCAGTCTCATGTCCTCCCCTTTAGTTTGTGCCTCCCCATACTGGGAAGGTACCAACCATCTGCGTATCAGGGCTTCAGAATCCCAGAACTTGTTCCTTCTTTGGTCTAAAATAGCTTGAGTTTGGTGACCTTCCATCGCACTGCATAAGACAGCTGTTTGAGGGAGCCTAAGGGTAAGCTTCACACAAGGATGTGGGAGGAAAAGGAGAATGGAAGGAGTTTTTGTATGTGGCTGGCTGGTTGCTGAATTCCTGTTGGAATGATTATTTTAATGCGGCAGGGGTTTTGTTGTATTTCATAAATAAATAATGTATTGGAGAGCTTAGTGACTTGGCTGGGTGTCTTTTTTATTGCTTTAAATCTAAATAAATACTACTCTTCCAGCAATATTTTGAATAAGTGGCAAGGGACATGATGGAATGGAAAAGACTACCGTCTGGCTACCAGATGGAGACCAGGCTTTTCAATGCACTGTTCTTCAATCCTCTTAGTTTCAAAACAAAGTTCCTGTGTCAAGTATACATTTTGGTTTCTACGAACCAGTTGGAATTTGTCATTGTTCTATCAGTTTAGTTAACTCTTAAGTGCCTGTGATCTGCAATGATCCTCCATCAGTATCTCAACAGTTATAATGGGGCAGACTTAAAAAGTGTATTTCTGGCATCCTCCTTGTCCACACAGAGTCAAGAGATCCACTTTACCTTTGCCTTTCATCCTATGTTGCCATTTACACTGGTGAGGTAAAATGTCACCACCTCAAAATGGTGGAATTTTACGTCTGTTTGGCAGTGATTTTGTTCATGTGGCAACGATGACACAGTGCAGTACAATGCCAAAAGTAGGTTGAAAGAGGTGATTTGTGATGAGGCGGTTTCCATCCAACAACTGTAGTCATTGCAAAAACGCATACTGATTTTCATTCATTGTGCTGTATGTTCACCATTTTTGTAACCAGTTGGCTAAAAAATGACTACAACACCATATCTATATGCACAGTGCTGCAGCAGCATTCGACTATGTGCCATTTAGGGATCTGGGGCAAACAGATTAAAAAAAATCTGTCAGGTGTGGTGCTTGCTCCTGCCAGGAGGGCAGAGGACTGGACTTGATGACAGAGAGAGAGAAATGGTTCTCAGTCGTGACGGCTGGCAGAACAAGCAATGGTCTGAAGTTACAGAAGGAAAGGAGTATGCTGGATATTAAGAAAAACTGTTTCACGAGGAGGGTGATGAAGCACTGGAATGCGTTGCTTAGAGAAGTGGTGGATTCTCCATCTCTAGAGGTTTTAAGTCCCGGCTTATCTATTCATGCCCCGGAGCACAGTGGAGGACAGCTCATAAACAGGAAGAACTACCATTCAGTGGTCCTGCAGGCCCTGTTAGACAGTCAGGGCAAGTTCTGGGACATCTACAAGGGCTGGCCCAGCTTCACCCATGACGCATGGGTGTTGCGGAACTTGGGCATGTGCCACTGGCTGGAGGCAGGGACCTACAACTCCCAGAGGGAGATCCTGTGGCAGCATACCCACTCCAGCCCTGGCTTATGCAGCCTTATATGGGCCACCCCACTCCCAGCCAGGAGCACTTCAACAGACAGCTTAACCATGCCCACTAGGCGGTTGAGCACACCTTCAGCTGCCTGAAGGGGTGGTGGCACTGTTTCCTGGGCCACCTGGAGGTGAGCGTCATCAATATCCCTCAGGTGGTGGGTGCTCGCTGTACTCTGTATAACATTGTAGAGAGAAAGTGGGAGGCCTTGGTGCAGGGTTGGGTGCCTGAGGTCAGCATGGGCTACCCCCAGCCAGCTGCCGCCCCTAACCTCCAGGACAACTAGGATGAGATCCATGTCCGGGAGGCCCTGCACCAGTACTTCAAGGTGGAGCCTCAGTGAGGGACGCCCTGGCCACCCCCACGAGGCCTCCCGCACACTCACCCCACCTCCCACACACTGCCCCCCCCACCCCGAGCACACAGCACGCAGGAGTTTTGGAAAAATAAATGGGTGTATTGTTAACTACAAAAAATGTGTGGGTAATACTTCATGGTAAACATAACAGAACATCCAACTATTTATAGGGGGAGGGGGACCTAGGTGGCTTGCCCAATCGGCCATCACTTTGGGGCAGGGGTGAGACCTATGCCAGCCCTGGTCCCAGCCCCCTCCCCTTGTCCAGCATCCCTGGTGAGGCGGGGAGGGAGCAGGGAGTAGGGGGAAGTAGGACTGAGGATTGGCCTTGGGCCAGGGGTGTGGGCCAGCAGGGCTCTCTCCTGGGGGGCTGGCTGGTGGAGCCACAGTGGGGTGGCAGAAAGAGGGGCAGCAGGGGGGGGCAGCTGGGCCAGCTGCTCCCAGTATGTGGCTGCCATGTCCCAGAAGGTGCTAATCAACTCCCCCATCCCCCACCCCCAGCACCAGGTGGCCTCCCACTCCTCGAGGCAGAGCTGACACTCAGACAGCTCCACCTGGTACCAGATGGAGGCAGTGAGGTGGGGGGTCCTCCACCGGCTCCACTGTCAGGGATGACCAATGAGGCAGGGCTCTCCCGGCCCTCAAATGGTGCAGCTGCAGAAATGGGAGAAGAGAGGAACAGACCATGATTAAGGACCCATGGCCCATGCCCCCCATCCATAGGGAAAGTGGGTCTATGGGCATCCCCTTTGTGTGGTCCACCCCCCCACCGCCACCAGGGCAGGACTTAGCGCTGTCCATGGGACATGGGAGCTGGTACTGATGGGCACTGGCAACTGTGCCACCTTCCTGGTGCCATGGTATGGCTGGGCCCTGGCAGGCCAGAGTCTGCCAGGGTGTGTGGGGGCCCTGGTCATGTATGATGCCCCCACTCCATGATCTGAGGTGTCTGCCCAGTTAGGTATGTACCTGAGGGTCTACCACTGAGGTCAGGGGATGGCCAGCTGACCAATGCCTGGCTGGAGGTGCAGGAGTGGAGGTCAATGACCAGGCCCCTCTCCTCACTGGACCTGTCCCTAGCTGAGGCTGGCTCCATGTCCAGTGCTGGTTCCACAGGGCTGGCTGATGGTCTTGGCTCCTGCTTCTCTCCCAGCTTGGGCACCTCGGTCAGGGTATTCAGAAGGTCCGGTGCGGAGGAGGTATCCCAGGGGTCCAGGGTGCTTCTGAGCTCCCGGCAGTAGGGACTTGAAGTGGGGGCAGCCCCGCAACCAGCTGGCCAAGTCCCGAGACTGGGCATAACCCTGCCACAGCTCCTTGACCTTGCTTCTCACTTGGTTCAGAGTGCAGGCAGGATGACCCTGGGTACTCAGGCCCTCAGCCAGCTGGGCAAAAGGGGCCACGTTCCTCTCTGTCATGCTCATGACCATTTTACCATTGTTTTCTCTCTGGTGTTTGGAGTAATTTTGAACTAACCTCTCTTAATTTGTCTTCTCAAGGGCCTTGTCTACACTTGGCCAAAATTTTGAAATGGCTATACTAATGGACAAATTGGAGAATACTAATGAGGTGCTGAAATGAATATTCAGTGCCTCATTAGCATGCTGCCAACCATGGCACTTCAAAAGTGCCTCATTTCGATTGCACACAGCTCATCTACATGGGGGTCCTTTTTGAAAGGACTTTACAAACATCGAAATCCCCTGATTCCTATCAGCTCATAGGAATAAGGGATTTTTGACGTTTGCAGAGTCCTTTCGAAAATGACCCCCCATGTATATGAGCTGCGCATGATCGAAATGCGGCACTTTCAGCACCTCATTAGTATTCTCCAATTTGGCCATTAGCATGGCCATTTTGAAGTTTTCCGCTAGTGTCAATGTAGATAATGTCAGTTTAACACAAATGCTATACTTTTTACTTCAGTGGACATATTCCTCAACGTGCAGGCCTTATCTCTTTGTATTTTCCCAAATGGGCTGCTTGGAAAAGAGAGATGCAATACTGCAGATGCAATTAATAGGAGTGATTCTGTACTCCTTGTTACTGGGAAATAAGTTTTCAATGATTTGCAACAGAAAAATGGAATCACAGAAAGACAAGAGGTCACCTGGTCCATCCTCCCAAACTAAAGGAGAATTAATTATACCTAACTCTTCCTCATCATCCCAAGTTAAAAACAAGCAAAACTCTAATTTAACAATGTATTTCTGAAATCCTCTTTAACATGGTGCCTTGTATTACAAATAATATGTCATCATTGTGCATTCCATGTAAGATGTCAGTAGCTGCGACACTAAATGCTAAAAGCCATAATTCCCTTTTTGTTCTGATGTAAATCTGAAATAAGCTTGCCGAAATTAATTTTTATAATTGAGATTTCTGCTGGTATAAGAAACTGTAGATTTTAGATCTGAGAATGTGTTTAGAAAGCTTATGAGTCTGATTCGGGTCAGTAAAAATTCAAAGTAACTTCATTGAGAGCAGAATTTGATCTTGAATTCTAAGGATGAACAGTTGAATTGAGAAGAGACTTTGGAGCAGAGAATATTCAATACTATACCTAGTGCCTAGTACATCAGAGGAAAAACAAATACTCTCTTCATCTATTAAAGGGCCTGGTCTCTCCTATTTTCCAGTTTCAGTGAATGGTTCTGTGGAAACAATAGAGTTAAAGAAGAAGAACAGCTCAGCTCTACATATCTATTTTCTCTGCAGATAAACATGATATTTTTTCCTGGTGGGTGGTGTCGCAATTGTGGTGGGGCAGTCAATTCTGCATATGGCTCATAGAACACCTGTCACTCAAGAACATATTTATGGAAATTGTAAACTAATTAGTTTCTTTAAACATCCTTATCATTTTTAATGACACATCATGATACTCCATCTAATGAGGATTACATCACTGCTTTCCCTGATCTCACTTTCTCCATGTGCATCTCTTACCCCCAAATAAAAAGCTAAATGCAGATTATTTTTTCTTAAAAAAAAAAATGACTTTTGTTCCTTTGTCACATAGCAAGCTAGGCCATATTGAACAAGAGAGCTAGTCAAATAATGCAAATTATTTGGATGCTAACTGATGAACATTAATTAATTTATTATAGTAACACCTAAATGACAGTAATTGAGATTGTCCTAGGATGGATTATGCAAGAACATGAGTCTTTGAATACCTAGCTACAACTCACCTCTCTATTAGCGTTCCTATGTGACCTCCTTTGTGATCTTGGCACTTAATTTTCTGTGCCTCAGTTCCACATCTGTACAATGGGGATAATAGTGGTTCTTTACCTCACAGGGGTAGTATTAGGATAAATATAATAGACAGCGTGAAAAGCTTAGAATCCACAGCAATGGAAGACATATACATACTTAGATCAAAAGATTGTTTTAGGCCCAGTAAAAACATGTTCTTTAAAGTCCTGTTATGTAAAGAGCCCACAATTTAGGATAATCAAAAGACACAAAAAATGAATGAAAGGGGAAGGAAGGTTGAAGAACAGATAACATCAACATGTTTTCACCTAGACTAATTATAGATATGTTAGATATATTAATCAGGTGTTATTCTACTAGCTATAGATCTAGTTGAATACAACAGTGATTTGCCTGATGAATAAATTATTCAATGAATAATGGCATTGTTCTGCAAATACATTATTCAAGGAATAGGATGCAACCATTCCAGGTAAGATAGTCTTGTTATATACAAGCATTTAGGATTGAAAGACAGAGGTCACCAAGACTGGTTTAATGAAAATGATGAGACCATCATGAAGATCTTAGAGGAAAAACAGAATGTATTTCTGGTATAGCAAAATGATCAGTCCTCCATCTCCAAACATGACCATTTCAAGCACCTTCAGAGTCAGGTGCAGACTGTATTTTGCAAAATGCAAGATGAGTGGTGGGAGAGAAAAGCTGATGAAGTACAATATTATGCTAACACTAAGAACTCCAAGATGTTCTTCAGTGCTATCAAAGCTGTATATGGACCTTCAAAGCCAAGTACTGCACCGCTCCTGTCTGCAGATGGCTTGATCCTCGTGAGGAGAAGAGCAGCATCAATGATAGGCGGAGAGAGCACTTCAGCAACCTTCTCAACAGGTCCTCCATTGTCAACCCCGCAGCCCTAGACCAGATCCCTCAGAAACCCACTATAGACAGTCTTGACCTGCCCCTTACAATGGATGAGGTCAAAAAGGCAATCAGCCAGACCGGCTCTGGCAATATCCCTGCTGAAATTTTCAAGGTAGCAATAACAGTGTCACTTGAAGCCTTTCACAGCATTTTGACCAGCATTTGGGAAGAAGGAGACACACCCAAATACTTTAGGGATGCCACAATCATCTCGCTTTTCAAGAACAAGGGCAACAAAGCTGACTGTGGAATTTACTGGGGCATCTCCCTTCTCTCTACTGCTGGGAAGATCTTGGCTTGAGTCATCCTCAATCATCTGATCACCAGCATCTCAGAGTAGAACCTACCAGAGGCACAGTGTGGTTTCCACCCAGGCTGCAGCACCATTGATGTGATCTTCGCTGTTCATCAGGTCCAGGAAAAGTGCATAGAGCAGAACCTGGATCTATTCACCATCTTTATAGACCTGGCCATAGCATTTGACACCATCAACAGAGAAGTCCTGCAGATTTGATTATCCTGTCAAAATGTGGCTGCCTAAGAAGATTTGTTAATCTCATATGCCTGTTCCACTATGACATGACTGGCTTTGTTCTTTGAAATGGCGAGTCCTCAGATCCATTTGAGATATCCAATGGCGTGAAGCAAGGGTGCGTGCTGGCCCCAGTGTTATTCAACATCTATTTCACGTGCATCCTCAGCCACACAGTTAGGGACTTGGACCATGGAGTCTACATAAAGTACAGGCTTGACAGGTCACTTTTCAACTTTCATCATTCGAATGTTAAAACCAAGATGCTTGAGAGGCTCATCCTTGAAGCCCTTTTTGTTGACCACTGTGCACTCATGGCACACAAGGAATCTGATCTCCAGCTTATCAACAAGTTTGATGAAGCCACTCACCTCTTTGGTTTGACCATCAGCCTAGGAAAGACCGAGGTACTGTTTCAGCCTGCTCCAGGATCTGCTGCTCTCACTGCTTCAACTTCTGTTGAAGGAACCGAGTTAAAAACAGTAGATGAGTTCAAGTGCATTGGCAGCATGATAGCCAATGATGGCTTCCTTGACAAAGAAATCAGTGCCAGGATCTAACTATGGAGCATAATGCATAACAGTAGGGAGGAGTGTTGTCATTTTGGCCAAAGATACTGGGGCAAATCAATGGAGAAAGATAAAGGTTCTTTTGTGGTTATTGATCTGGAGTAAGCCTTGAGAGATTTGGATTCCCTTCCCATCTCTTCCACAGATTTCCTGTGAGACTGTGAGCATGCCACTTAGACTTTGTCTGCACTAGCAAGTTCTTTCAGAAATCTAGCCCCTTTATGAAAGAACATGTGAAAGAGAGCATTATGTGTGTAAATGCTCCAATCTTAAATTGAAAGAACGCAGGCTTTTCTTCTGAAAGCCGTCTTCCACTCCCAGATCAGGATGACTCCCTTCTTTTGAAAGCCTCTTTAAAAAAAAAAGTGCGTGTGGAACCTCTGCAGATACTTTCTTTGAAAGAGCAATCCTCGTGGTGTTGGAATTTTTCGATTCCTGTCCAATTTTTTGAAAGAGCAGGGGCTGTGTCTAAGCTCTATATCAAAATGGATTAATGTTTTGACCTGCTTTTTGTGTGTGGACATGGTCTTTTGAAGTAACTTTTTCGGAAGGTCTCTTCCAGAACAGCTTCTTTCAAAATACCGGTGTAGTGTAGGTGCAGCCTTAATGTTTATCTGGGTCATTTCCCCTCTGAAAAAACAGGTATGATCAAGCTCCCTTTCTGCCCATCCTTTGTCTGTCTTGTCTTCAGGACAAAGACTAACTCGTACCATTCATCTGCACAGCACCTAGCACAACCATGTTGTGATTTCAGTTCAGTCCTCTAGGTGGTGGTGTAATACAAATAATATGATTAACTCTGAAATCACAGGATATTTTCTATCCAGGAGGGGCAGACCTTTGATTTTGATACCCTCACACAAAATATTTCCACCAACTAACTACATGGAATCCAGTTTACCTAAATACACTAACCCTAATATTTTGTCTACACTTTGCATTAGGTATGTAAAGTCTAGCTCAAGGAGAAAGATCTGTGCACTAGACAAAACGAAAAGCAGTCAAGTAGCACTTTAAAGACTACAAAATAGTTTATTAGGTGAGCTTTCGTGGGACAGACCCACTTCTTCAGACCATAGCCAGACCAGAACAGACTCAATATTTAAGGCACAGAGAACCAAAAACAGTAAACAAGGAGGACAAATCAGAAAAAGATAATCAAGGTGAGCAAATCAGAGAGTGGAGGGGTGGGGGGGAAGGTCAAGAATTAGATTGAGCCAAGTATGCAGACGAGCCCCTATAGTGACTCAGAAAGTTCCCATCACTAGACAGTTGAACTACTGCAGTAGAAATGGAAGTTTCGCCCCTTAGATATGGGAGGGAATATTGCATAGTCTGTGGCTGTCAAAAAATGACAGGTGCATGCTCAGGGCAGCTATTCCTTCCATCTCTAGTTTTAGCATGCTAGTTCTATCATGTGTCCTTGAGCTGGCATTTACATATGCAGCTCATCATGTAAACCTACCCCAAAGCTAAACCCTGCACCATTTTTAATACAAGCAGATCATATCTTTATTTTAGCCATCCTTTTTTTGACTGATTGCCTTTAGCCGTGACGCAGCTCTGCAGCCTGTGCTGCAATAGCATGCTGTCTGCATTGTGTGTCTGAACTCAGAACATTTAATTTTGAAAATATTGACTAAAGTACTCATTTCTTTGTGTTACTTCGTATCAGCTGGCACAGACCTACTGAGCGTCTGCTTCATTCTGACCACTGGCAGTGTTAATAGCAGAATTTTCTCATCACTTTTGCTGTATTGCTTCACCAAGGTTTGATGGGGCATTTTTGCATCTTAATTCATCTCAGATGTACAAGTTGTCCAGTTGTTTGGAGGCCAAAGAAGGCTTTCATTGTTATCCTGTGACATGCAACTTTTTCTCTTTCCTTGTCCTCTCCTCCCTTCAGTAGAGTGTATTGGTTTTTTTGTTTTTTTTTTATGTTAGTCAAGTTATAAATTTCCATTTAGAATATACACTTCTCTTTTCCAAGGAGGTGTACAAAACACATAGTATATTTGCATCATGGTTGATTTAGAAGTTATTCTAATAGTCAGAATCACCTACTATCAATATTTATTAAAGGCATTCTGTTATGTGACACATTCTGTTATATCCTCAAAAACACAAAAAGCTAAAGCAGGTGGCTCTTCCATATTAGTTACTAACATATTGCAATTCTGGAGCAGCATTGTTGATGTTTCTCAAAACAAAGCAAGTGTGAATTTTTTATCAAAATAATGGAAGACAACCATCAGTCATTTGGGTTCATTAGATTCCAACCACTAACCCTGCAGACCCTATCTACTGAGACAGTAGAACCTATTACATGCAAGGCAATTCAAATGATAGAGCTTTTCGGGTATAATATTCAGCATGAATTGTCCTCTGCTGAATTGGATGTATTTTGCTATTAGCCTGGTTTGTAAATAATTTGTATCAGGATGATCACTATAAATCAAGGTTTTTGCCTTACAGCACTTCACCAAAAAAAAAATTAATCCCTTTATAGTCCCAAACTGTAATGTGAAATGAGAACATTCAGTTAGGGTGCTTTTCTGAGGGCAGGATTATCTTTTGTAGGCATGTTCACAGACAATGCTTTTTTTGCAAGTGCATGTACTTACAAAGCATGCAAAATGTGTTGTACTGATGACACAAAAAAGATTTATTAATGATGGTATCTCCAGCTATATGTACTAATAGCCTTGGCCTAATCTAAGCCTATGTAACAATGCATCAAAATTGCTTTTCTCTTTCACAGAAGATATCCTGGTTAATTTAAATGTAACAGCTACCCATGCTGAGTGTAACATAACTACAATGCCTGCAAACTTGTGAACAGACTTCCTCTTTTACATTGTGTGCATAAAACACAGGAGATCTTAATGCAGATATAGTAGATTAAGCTACAGTCAGTTGAAATAACAGTGCTACAGTCAAGGCCCTCCAAATTCATGGTCCATTTTGTTCAATCTTATGACCTGAGGATTTAAAAATTGTGCATTTCATTTTCACCTATTCAGGCCTGAAATTTCACAGTTTTGTAATTGTAGGGCTCAATTCAAAAAGGATCTGACGGAAGGGGTGTCACCAGGTTATTGCAGGTGTGGGAGGTTGCAGGATCACAGAATCTCACAGAATCATAGGGCTGGAAGTGACCTCAGGAGTTTATTTAGTCCAGCCCGCTGCTTCAAGCAGGATCAACCCCCACTAAGTCATCCCAGCCAGGACCTCGTCCAGCTGGACTTAAAAACCTTGAGGAATGGAGAATCCACCACCTCTCTAGGCAATTCATTCCAATGCTTCACCACCCTCCTGGTGAAATAGTTTTTCCTAATATCCAACCTACACCTCTCCCTCTTCAACTTCAGACCATTACTCCTTGTTCTGCCATCTGACACCAGTGAGAACACTTTCTCTCCCTCCTCTTTAGAGCTCCCCTTCAGGAAGTTGAAGGCTGCTATTACATCACCCCTAAGTCTTCTCTTCTGTAAACTAAACATGCCCAAAGCCCTCAGCCTATCCTCATAGGTCTTGTGCTCCAGCCCCTTAATCTTTTTTTGTTGCCTTCTGCTGAACCTGCTACAGCAAATCCACATCCTCTTTATACTAGGGGGGCCGAAAACTGGACACAATATTCAAGATCTGGCCTCACCAGTGCTGAATAGAGGGGAGTAACTACTTCTCTAGATCTGCTAAAAATGCTCCTCCTAATTCACCCTAGTATGCTGTTAGCCTTCTTGGCTACAAGGGCACACTGTTTCCTCATATCCAGCCTTTCCTACACCATAACCCCTAGGTCCCTTTCCATCGTACTGCTGCTGAGCCAGTCGGTCCCCAGCCTGTAACAATGCTTGGGATTCTTCTGCCCCAGGTGCAGGACTCTACACTTCTCCTTGTTGAACCGCATCAGATTTCTTTTGGCTCAGTCCTCCAATTTATCCAGGTCACTCTGGATTCTCTCTCTACCCTCCAACATACTGTCATTTGTTCTTCTGTTCTGCTCCTGTCCGTGGTGCTGCCCTCAGAACTGGTCAGCTTGAGAACTGCAGCTGCTGGCTGGAAAGAAAGCTCTGAAGGCAGAAGTAAGGGCATAGCATGGTATGATTTAGCCATACTTATCCCTGTGCTGCTGCGTGTAGTAATGGGCCCTTGGTCAGCAACCACATTCTGGCAACCCAGCTCTTCAGGCTTGAGCATCTTACTACCTGTGCAGTTTCCAGCTGCTCATTCTAAGGAAAATCATCTTATCCCTTTCAAGTAGGGTTCTCCCTGTAATCCACATTGGCACAGTAACTGGTTCTCCAGCCTGAGGGTCATGCCACAAGATACTTCATTCTGTGATTGGAAGATGAGAAGGGACACCATCCATATTCTGCATAGAAATTCACATTGTTTGCCAGAAGCGTGGGTTACTTTGATTGGCTCATGCTACCTTTGCCAAGAAGAGAAATGAAGCATCCCCTACAGCAGAAACTATGTACAATGCCCCTGTTGTGTTCATTATGTCATTTCCTAAAGCTGAAATACCTGGACAAAAGACTGAGAGAAAAACTGATATTACCAAACCAGTGAGGGTGTTCCTGCTTGGTGACAACTTGAGTTTACTCAGTGACAGGCATCCTATTAATTCTGTTTCTTTGACGACTTGTTTAGGAAGTTTTTTGTGAAACACAGACAGAGAACAAGAATACGGCTGTCAATGCCTTGAATGAAAATTACCTGAATGAACTTTCTCTAGCTCAAGAAATTAGTCATTGCAACTGTAAAACTGAGCTGGAGAACACATCATTATGCCAGTCGCAACTGATAAGCAGCAAAACGAATTGTGTTCTATTTACTCAAGTGACAACTTGGCTGGATTTTTTTAAGCTAAATGCTTATCTGAAAGTACATACCTGAAGGAAAATCATTGGAAATGACATAACTGTATGAACAGTGACAGATAGATAGCCAAATATGATATCAAAATGAAAAAGCAGTCATGTAGCACTTTAAAAACTAGCAAAATAATTTATTAGGTGATGAGCTTGCGTGGGACAGACCCACTTCTTGAGAGCATAGCCATACCAGAACAGACTCAATATATAAAGGAAAGAGATCCAAAAATTGTTATAAAGGTTGACAAACCAGAAAAATTATCAAGGTTGGCCAATCAGAAGAGCAGAGGGATGGCAGGTTGGGGGGTAGAGGGTGGTGAATTTAAGAGTTAGGTAAAACATCAAAGTATGTAAAAGAGTCCTTACATTGGGTCAGGTAATTGCTGTCCCTGTTCAAACCGCGTGTTAACGTGTTGAATTTGAACATGAATGTTAGTTCTGAGCATTCCCTCTGTAGATGGTTGTTAAAGTCCCTTTTCAGGAGAACACAAACTTTCAGATCATTCTGATCTGAAGAAGTGGGTCTATCCCACGAAAATTATTCTGTTAGTCTTTAAAGTGCTGCATGACTACATTTTTTGTTTTGGTATAACTGTATGAAATATACTTTCGCTCTACAAGCTTTATATTATTTGTCCAATAATTGAATTATAGTTGTAAATGAATGCTGAAGCTGGAAAAATCTTACTTAGACTTAATATAATAAATTTAATATTTTTGCAACAGGAATCTCTGCTTACATTAGCATTTGAATAAATAGATAGATAAATACATTTAATAAGGCAGATAGGATCCATGAATGCTTTCATTCTAGAAACTGCACAAGATTTTGTGGGTCTTATTGACAGCTTCTTAGACAAAAAAAGTGGAAGAAGCTTTGAGTTGGCTTGTAAACTAAAGATTTTTAATGTATTTTAAATTTTGGCTGAAGTAGCAGAAGAGACTAAAATATTGGTGATATTCCACCTATATTAGAATATTTTCAAAATTATTACCTGCATATTAAATTCCAGGTTCAATTTTTGATACACTCATGCTGTGCATAAGGAGGAAGGTTTGGTAGTATCACATTGGAAAGATGATAATGAGCTGATATGTGTTAATTAACCAACTTGTCTGCCTTTCTAAATTCTAACTTTAGAGTTGCCTGAACAGTCTGCAATAGGCAGTCCCATAATTCCATTGGCATATAAATGTAATTGGCACATTAACAAGAATCTGTATTTAAAAATCCATAGTTGTAATTTGGTATCAAATTCACCTGCCTACAGGCTGAGAGTTTTCTTAATATAGGATATTACATGAACACTTTGAATTAATTGATTTGACATATTATCTTCTGACAAATTGTAATTTCCCATGCTGAGTTTCTTTTAAATACTGTAAATATTATCATCCAATTATCTTTATTTTGCTAACTGTAATCTCTTATTTTATTTTAAATTCTATGTTTTCAGATAAAACTCAGGGTTGTTTTTTTTTCCACTCTCTACTTTGTATACGGAACATGGATCTAATGAACCAGGAGAAATTTAGCATTGATACCTGACTAATTAACATTATTTATCCAAGATATATATTTTATAATGGAATTGTCCTTCACTTAAAAAAGTGAAAACAAATGAAAATGTAGTACAGCAGAATGAAGTACATAAACAGCACAGCCACATTTTTAAAAGCAACTTGGGCATCCCAATTTTCAGATGTCTGACGTGAATAACTTAAGTCCTGATTTTCAGAAAGTTCTGAATATTTCCTTGCTGAAAATCTAACTCTTCTCAGTTGTCACTGATTAATTGCTAATTGTTTTTGAAAATGTAGTAGTAGTAAATGCAAAGTTGAAAATGTAAGTTCCCTATTTCACTTATCATACTGTACACTGTGATTGACCCCGGGAGGAACAGACCCAATTCCCTGCATTTTGTACCTCATTTATTAAGTACTATCACCTCTATGGATGTAAAATAAGTGGTGGTGTTAAATCAAAATCCTGCAGCTATGGACTGTTGTCTTCTAACAGAGTGATCTGTTGAGGTTGTGAGTAACCTCAGCTCCTACATATTAGTAACTGGGTCAGGCACTGATTACTTTCTGTTACTTTTCCCTACTCCTTGCTTTCTGCAAAACAGGTCTTTGCCCATGAATGCTTCTGCTCCAAAATATCTGTTAGTCTATAAGGTGCCACAGGACTTCTCCTTGTTTTTGAAGATACAGACTAACTTGGCTGCTTCCCACTGATACTTTTCTGCAAAGTGTTGTTTCCTGTCTGACCGGAGCAAGCTAGTGAGGGATAGGAGTATCAGGAATGTTTTTCTCTTGTGCTTGCAAGGTGAAATCTGTAGTACCCAGAAGAGTGCTAAGAAATGAGCCTGATGTCTGTGCTGGCCCATACTCCATGGCCAAAGCAAGGGACGGTTTGCTACTCTACAGGGTGTGGCTAGGCCTTCCACCTGCCAATACATACACTTGCTGAGGTATTTCGTATGAGCTAGCCAGGGCCACACATTTCTCCTTTGAAAGGACCAATAAGGTAGTCAAGTAGTGCACCTCTCTCCTATCTTGACTCAAGCCATCTTTCTCACTGTAGGTCAGACTAATTTTTGCTATGAGATAGCCAACCCTCACTGGTCCTCATGTATTTCTCTCCATCAGATAAGGGCATAGGGTAGCTTTGTAAGTTGCGGGGCTAACAGGTGGTGTTTCTGCAAAGAGAGAGAGAAGCAAGAAGATATTTTAGGGTTTCATTATCAAATCCTCCACTTTGGCTGTAAAAGGTGAATGCACAAAATGTATGTTGGGGGGGTTCAGTTTGTATATGCATGTTTGTGTTGCTGTTAATATTGAGTATAATGACAGCCACTGTGGGACCAGTGACAAGATGTGGGAGGACCCAGCACCATACTCCTAGAAGGGGCAGAGCCTTACGCAGAAGGGACAGAAGGCCGAGGGCAGTCTGGCCCTAGGGCTGCACTGTCCAGCCCTCAAAAGCCTCACAGAGTGTCAGAATGAAACTCCCACAGCATTTCGCAGGAGGCAGCTGGGAACTCCAGGCCCCTTTGAAATGCCAGGCCTCTTTGCAGTTGCCTCCAGTCCTGAACTTCTCAACCCCCTCCTGTTGGATCGACTGCGCTTTTCATCCTTAGGGAAAAATTGTTGCATGGGATAAAAATGCTGATGGATTCAGGTACTGTCTTTTCTTGTGCTGCAGCATGGCAGAGAAAGAGTGTCAGTGACCAGTGATATTGTAATCAATGGGATCATGTCCAATAATTCCAATAAGCACTGTATCTGACCTTGTGTTTGATGGTGTGGTCAAGACATGGGTGGTGCTGTGCTGACAACAGCATGTGCTAGTGGGAACATACTTCTCTTCCTGAAATAACTTGTATGATTGGGCCATATTGCAGAGGTTACCCTCCAGCCACATCACGGGTAAGAACAGTATGGGAAGGAATCTGTCTTCAGTTGGCTGTGTTTTTAATCCTAATTTTAAAGGCTCCTTGCAAGTCTTCCAGGTAATAATTTTTTGATAATGCAGTGCCTTGGACAGTTTCTCCCATTTATTAGTTAGTCCTATGAATATTAGGCTTCAAATATGTATAGCTTGTTTAAATTAATTTTTTAAAATATTTAGGCTCTGTGTAATCTAGACCCAGATCTTCAAAAGGGGCATGATAATGAACCTAATCAGAAGATGGTACTGAGGCTCTGACATGAATGTGTAGCACCTCCTCAGCATAATGGCGATCGTGGCACTTTGAAAGCGCTGTGTTCAATCGCATGTGGCTCGTCTACAAGGGGTCCTTTTTGAAAGGACCCCCACACTCTTTGAAATCCCCTTATTCCTGTTTGGTCTAAAGTTACAGAGGGAGAGGTGGTGAAGCACTGGAATCTGTTGCCTAGAGATGTACTGGAATCTCCCTCCCTAGGTGATTTTAGGTCCTGGCTTGACATAGTCATGGCTGGGATGATTTAGTTGGGGTTGACTGTGCTTTAGGGAGGGGGTTGGACTAGATGACCTCCTGAGGTTCTTTACAGCCCTAGGATTCTATGATTTTATGAATGAAATTCAAATTTCATAATTCCATTGAGAAATTTTTTATTTTTCAACCAATGAAAGAGTTTTGAATTTTTCCTCCTCAAAAGTAAGTTTAAAACTTAAAGGAAAAATTTACAAGCTTTTTTTAAAAAAATAAACACCTAAATTATCATTAATAAGAGGAAATTATAAAGACAACTATTCCACCCCCCAAAATCTTTAGCAAAATCAAACTCTTATATTTTCTGTAAATAACCAAAAGTAGAGCTAATGGGAAAATGGAATTTGTGTCCTGTCACAAATGTTGATGATGCCAATATCTGGTTTTGTTCTAAATTATGATGAAATGTCAATTTCAGAATTGTTCATGAAATAAAATACTACAAAAATATTTCACTTGGACTATATCAATAATTTAAATCTTATTTTGTGTATAATAATGTAATATAAGATAAAAATGTCAAAACAAAACATGATGATAATTTCCCATAGAAATTAAATGAAATCATATTTTCAACTTCATTGAATCGGCATTTTTCAATGGAATATATATTCTGGTGGGAAATTTTTGACCTGCTCTAATTGAAAGGAGGATACTCGGAGAGGTCCCTTTAGAGTTGTCATTGCTTCATCAGCCAGATAGATGCTGCCTACAGCCAAACTCCTACAGTGTAAGGAAATATACTTTGAAGAACCCATCACTGAACATACTCAGGAAAGGCACCTGTCTGACCACATGGAAAAAAATCATGTACAAATGAAATAGGGTGGTGAAACAGCTTATTGATCATGTTATTCAGGAGATAATTCAACAGCAGCAATGTGCTTTGCTACAGGGTTACAATAATTTCCCTTGGGTTTATTATAAAATACTATCTTGTATTATGTGGTTACTTGGTAAGTAACTCAGGTCACTACTGTTCATGCATGTAACAGCAGTATTTATTAGACATGATTGAACTATTAATTTTAAAAAAGTATTAATATGAATTTAGCCCATCATTCTCTTTGTGAATCATTCATGAATCAATCCTGGTTTCTGTGAATGCACACGTTGTTCGTCAGTGTTCATAGAGTAATTTCAGTAAATAACTTTTCAGTTAAAATCTTTTAAGTTCCTATTTGCCTTGGTGTTGCTCATCATTTATATTGAGTGTTTGGTCACCTAAGTCATGATTTGAACCATGAGCAAAAGAGCAGCAAAGAGCTTCTGGGAAAAATGTTTTGACTACTAGGTATTCATTTCTAAAATGAGCAATAGAGGGTGGCTTTAGTTTCAGAATTTCATTTTGCTTTTTGTGTTAGTAAGTTTGCCATGAACAAAGACTCGTCTGCTGAATTGGTGGAACATACAAACATAAGTCAAAAGCTTTTGCTCCCTTCACATGATAGTGTGATTGTGTGTGACCTGAGAGTGCAATAATGGGTGCAAAAGAGGTCAGCACATCTTCACAACTGAATCAGACAATCAGTCTTGTATGTGAGTGGTGATGAGTGCTCATCATTGGGGCTGTGGGATTTGTCTTTGTTTTGCTTTGTAGCTAACTCAGTACTGAAGGTGTTCATTATTCAAATACTGATTTATAGTCTGTCACATTAATTTACATTGTTTACTCTGCCACTAACATATAAAATAATCATGAAAAATCTAGCAAAAAAATAAAAAGATGCCTTGAGAGTGATAATTACATACTGAAATTAATGGGGATGCTTTATTTTCATGCCCAGGAATTGAAGCTATATATATATATATACACACACACAGCTATATAGACTATGGAAGTTTAGTAACAAGGCTGGAAGGATTGTATATGAGCATTTAATTTTAAATTATAACACAGGAACCACAATAAAAAAGGTAAAAGAACCAAAATTAGGGAGCGTGTAGACATGCAGCAGTATCTTCTGGTGCCATTGGCCCGGGAGCAAAGTGGGTGTGTGTGTGTGCAGCTTTCTGCTCCCAGAAGGGGCAGGGCCAAAGGCAGAAGGGGAGAGATAGGGACAGTCAGCCCTGGGACCTTTCATGTTCCCTCTGAGCCATCCATGGAGTGTTGCACAGCAATTCACAGCATTTCAAAAGGGCCCAGAATTGACCCCTTTCCTCCTCCCATCACCTGACCTGTCGACATGAAAGATTTAACAATATCCATCTTTTAGATAGCACTTTTCATCATCAGATTTCAAAGCTCATCATGTTATTCAGGAGATAAGGCATCTGACTCCTTTTTTTTTATTTGATGTTGGTTTTGCAGTGCTAACAGGAGTGAAAATAGTAACATTCTGTTTTAGCCAGTAAGCAAACATGACTTTAGATGAATACATTGTAGAGATGATTGAAAATATTCCATTCAACTATTTATTATTATTATTATTATTATTATTATTATTATTATTCAGAAATGCTGTTTCCACAAATTTTCTAAAGGAAAATTTCCAGTAGAGGTTGAAACTCTCTAATCTTCCACACTCAGGACTGCTCAGTGCCAAATGAGAGAATTTGTTGGACCACAGGAGGTCAATAATGTCTAGCACATTGCCAACTCTTTCACTGCTTACTGGGATCTTCGAAGATAGTTGGGGGTAAATTAGAGCTAAACAACAACACAGAACACTGAGAGTCATGAGTGATGTCTGGAAACAATCTTTATGGGACTGCAGGAAACTTGGCCATACCCGTGATCAGTGGTTGTCCGGCTAACTAAACTTATAATGGATTATGGATGTTTCCATAAGAGAGTGCCAGACTAGAGAGCTTCAACATGAAGTTTGCTTCAAGACAGGTTGTTTGAAATATTTTGATTCATTTAACTGAATTTAAATGGTCGGACCTGGGTCAGTTCAACATTAATCTGTATTTGTCTAAACTGTTACAATGCCCCAGCAAAGTTTTAGTTCATTTGTGTTCCTATCTTCCTGTATTGGCCTGCCTCCAGAGTTGAACTACAACTTCCCAAAGATTTAAAAAAAATCAAATTTTGGAAAATTAGACTTTTTGTGAAAGGGAAATGGCATATCTCTTTGCTTCTAAGGCTACGTCTACACGTGCCCCAAAGTTCGAAATGGCCATGCAAATGGCCATTTCGAAGTTTACTAATGAAGCGCTGAAATGCATATTCAGCGCTTCATTAGCATGCGGGCAGCAGCGGCGCTTCGAAATTGACGCGCCTTGATGCCGCGCGGCGCGTCCAGACGGGGCTCCTTTTCGAAAGGGCCCCACCTACTTCGAAGTCCCCTTATTCCCATGAGCTCATGGGAATAAGGGGACTTCGAAGTAGGTGGCTTCCTTTCGAAAAGGAGCCCCATCTGGACGCGCCGCGCGGCGTCAAGGCGCGTCAATTTCGAAGCGCCGCTGCTGCCCGCATGCTAATGAAGCGCTGAATATGCATTTCAGAGCTTCATTAGTAAACTTCGAAATGGCCATTTGCATGGCCATTTCGAAGTTTGGGGCACGTGTAGACACGACCTAAATGTAAAGTCTTTTGTTGCTAGGAAATACTACAACCAGAGGTGTACTTGAATAAAATTACATATCTTCTAAAGTCAGCACAATTCCTTTGTATTTACATCAGTATACTTGATAACAAAATTTGTCTCTGAAGATGTAACATTCTCAAGTTCTACATGATCCACCAGGCTTTTGATGAGTATTTTGTTGTTTGTAAACGAGAGAGTGGGCAGCAAGGTGGTATAATATCTCTTTCAGAGAGGCATCTGTTGCAATGACATAATGATATCAGAAGTTCTGCTCTGATGAGATGATAATCTCATTCCAAAGCCCATTCTGACAGTGCTGCTTTTTAATTGGTGTTCAGCTTGGTCACAGGGGCATTGGCACAGATAAATTATGGAAGGACAGATAAAGTCTGAAGAAAAAAACAGGACTTCATAATGACAGTAACAGTGTCTGATTCTCCGGCAATCAGAGAGACAAAAGTCACTGGGATCATTAGATCACAGTAATTATATATAATTAAATGATCTTAGTGATCTTTGTCTCTCTGATTGCCAGAGAATTACTGTATATACAGTGTCATATATTGTGACAGTGCCAGGCCAGAGAGAGTGATTAGAAAGGGAGAGATGTAGCTCCAAACAAAGCAGAGATAGCCTGGCTGGCTAATTAGGAGAGGGCTACTTCAGGGCAGTGAGGAGAAAGTGACCTGTGGAAACAGTGGAAAAGGGGCTGCTATGAATCAGTTAGGAACAGCTCTTCTCACTTCAGGCTGCTGCTGGACCTTTAAAAAAAACCTTCCCTGGTGGGGCTGGGGGTCGGGGGAAGTAAGGAAAAGGGAGCAGGAGGAGAGCGGAAGAGGAAGTTGGGGAGACATGAGGAAATTATAACTTACAAAGAGAAAGTCAGAGAGTTAGTAAAGGAGCCACGGAGATAAAAGAGGCAATTTAGCAGACAGCTCCAGAAGAAGAGAACATCAATTATGCAGGAGACCCTGAAGTTGGTCCAAGAGAAGAGAGCATTGAAGATCTGAAGGGATGTTTCCAAGAGGGAGGAACAGCAATATACAGTGAAATGCAATGAGGTAAGGACAGCGGCCAGAAAGGATCAGGCAAAATGGTTAGAGGAGCAATGTGAAGATATAAAGAGGTATTATGGAGAATGTAAGACCAGGGAGGTGTATAAGATGAATAGGAATATTAATAGGAAGTGGCAGCTGAAGCATATGGTGATCAAAGATGAGAATGAAGAGGTGCTCATGAACAAGGAGAAGATTGTGCGGTGATGGGTGAGATATTGCACTGATTTATACAAAGCACAGTTGAACCTGAGTATCTCAGGAAGACTTATTGAAGAACTGACAGAGATATCTCCACTGAACATTGGGAGCAAGACTGATATTTCCAAGGAAGAAGTAGAAAGAGTAGTAAACTGACTGAAGAACAACAAGAGCCCTGGAAATGATGAGATTATGGGAGAGATGAGCAAATTTTACAGAGAAAGTATGATTGAGGAAATACACTGACTATGTAGTATAGCATGGAAAGAAGGGAAGGCACCTAAGGAATGGACAAGATTCATGCTAATGACAATACACAAGAAAGGAAGTGCATTGGAGTGCAAGAACTACAGAATGATTGTCCTAATGAGTCATCTAGTCAAGGTGCTGGTGATGGCACTGATGGAGAGACTAAGGTTGCAGACAGAATAACATAATATCTAGCAGATGAGCAAGCGGGGTTCAGGGAAGATACAAGTACCAGACAGCAGATGTTGGCACTAAAATTGATAGCAGAGAAGGCTTCACAAAAGAGCAAGACATATTTGCTTGCTTTGTTGATTTTTCGGAAGGTATTTGTCAGTATAGATCAGAAAGTCACTTGGGCAATGTTAGAGTCATATGGAGTGGAGAGCAGACTGATATGGCTGTTGATGTATATCAATGACAATGCGGAGGCACTGGTGAGAACACGCAGAGAGTTGGGAAGCTGATTGAGAACGAGTAGAGGTACGAGACAAGGAGATCAGATATCACTGAGTATCTTCATCACACATCTAGAGAGAGTGATGGATATGCTCAAGGAAGAGGTAGATGGGATATCTGTGAATGGGATAAGAATTAACAACTTGAGGTTTGCAGATGATATAGTTACCATTGAGGAACATGAGGAGAAAATAGCAAAAAAACAAACAAAAAAAACCTGCAGGTGCTAAATGAGGAAGGGAAGTGGTATGTGACTGACTATTTATATTGATCAAATAAACAATGGTATTTGTAGATTAGGAAATAGGAAGAAAGACTAGTGTAGATGGGATTGAACTAGAGAATATAGAGAAGTTTACATATCTGGGGAGCAACATACTGTATGATCTAGACTGTAAGAAGGAAATAGAGACTAGAGTAAAGAAAGGAGAGAGTGAGTTTGAAGGCAATGGACAAGATCTGGGAAAGCAAAGAAATTAGCTTAGGAATGAAGCTGAGCGTCTTGAAAATATGTGTACTCAGCAGCATGTTGTACAGATGTGAGACATGGGTGATAACAAAATATTCGAAGAGTAGAATATTGGTGTTTGAGAGGAGTTGTTATAGAAAGCTCCTGAGAACAGGATAGATACAGAAGGTCACCAGCAATGAATTATATAGGAAGATACAACCAAAACAGAACCTACTGCAGAAGGTTATACGACAGAAGTTACAGCTATTCAGGCATATATGCAGAATAAATGACGAAAAAATATCAAGAGCCTGGTATTTGGCATGATGGATGGTTCAAACAGGAGAGGCAGACCTCCCAGAGGATGGGTAGATGATTGAGGACATTGGTGAGGAGCTAGTCTACAGAAACTAAGCACTGGACAGGGAAAGATGGAAGGAAATAGTGAGAGAGGCATCAGACACCAACAGGTGCTGAGTCCATTTTTGATGATGATGATGATGACGACGATCAGTGTTATCAGAGACATCAATGAATATGAGGAGGTCCCACAAAGAGTGTTTGTAATCCATTCCCCAGATAACCTCAGAGATCAATCGTTAGCTGTGAAGGACTAGTCACTCAGCCCTGGCAGACCAGGGGGTGCCTACCCAATGCTCTTCTAGCTGAAGGACAGATGCCCAAACACTGTCAAGGGCAAGTGAACCCATACTGTTGTACTCAAATCTTCTGTGGGACCATGGACTGAACAGACATATGAGGCCCTGGAGTGGTACTGACCTTGACACTAATACATAAACTTTCATAATGCAAGAAGTGCTTATAACCCTAGAACCTGTTGATCATAATAAAAGTAGCAACATACTGCACTAAACACACAAGCTACCTCTACACTACAGAAGTGTTTCAAAAGATCCCATTCTGGTAGATCTCTTCTGAAAGACCTTTTTCGAAAGAGTGCATCCACACACACAGAAAAGTGGATGAAAAGAGCGATCTGTTCTTTCGACAGAGAACGTCCACATAACCACTGCTCTTTCAAAAGAGGGGCCCTGAGGAGTGTCTGCACACATTCTCTTTCAAAAGAAGGCATTCTTCCTGAACCAGGAGCAGAAGAGGACTTTTGAAAGGAGCGCCACATTCTTTCAATTTACTTTCAAAAGACTGCTTTTTGTGGGTAGACATTCCGTGGGGGTATTTCAAAAGAGCCCCCTTTTATCCAAAAATTTTTCAAAAGAACTTGCTCATGTAGGCACAGACACTGAGACCCTGTTAACAGAGTGTGTCTGACACATTACCTGTTTCAGAGGTCTTTGAAGCAGGCTTTTGAGTTCCAGTGTCCTGCTGTAAACCATAGCTCTCAGATATGTCACAGTTAACACCACCTCTGTCCTTTTGTATTATCACTACCTTTCACAATCAGGTGGTACAGCGATTAACTTATTTTATTCCGCAGGCCTGGTCAACATGATACAGTAAGAAGTCCACATGTGTCCCTAATCTTCAGTGTCAAAATTTTAATGCAGAAATAGTTCATGACTCCCAGTAAACTGTGCTGTCCTTTCTTTGCCATGGCACATGCATTGATGGCTTGGCAGCATCTCTGCTGGCTTTATGGTTCTATGGAATGACAGTTTATCCATCTGTTAGACACACATCCACTATCACAGACTTCAGTTGATTATTATTATTATTTTCTTTTTGTTAATTTTTCCTCATATATAGCTATTTTCTGACATCACAGAATTTATAAAGCAGCAATGTTAAATACACTAAGTGTTTCTGAACTTTACTGGGAGATTGCTCCTTTTGTATAGTACTTTTGGTTATTCCCATATCATTTAGCTGTCACTTGGGCTGGACTGCTATTCTCAGTTTGGCTATTCAGTTCAATTCACTGAAAATGCAGGAACTGAGAAGTTGCTCTTAAGCAATATCAATGTACAACATGCCTTTCCTGCTCTGTGTACAGAATTCTTAAATCTCATTGGATTGAGGGGGATGAAGGACATAGGAGAATGAGAGAAAAAATGTATGCAAGTTATCCTAAAAGAAAGTGAATTTTGAAAAATGATTCCCAATGCATTTTATCCCATTATATTAAGCTAGGACAGGTTATGTTGTGCTTCATTGGGTTATATGATATGTTGACTAGAACTCCAATATTACCTAATATAGAGTAATTCATAAGGAGGAAGGAGAGGACAGCTACTCATTTGCCACTGAACTTTTTGACCATATGTAATCAAGGAGAGAAAAAGATGTCTCTGTATTTCTTCAATATATAACAGTACCAAAGAGACATGATCACCAAGCAGCTAGTGACATTTGATTAGTGACAAATAGTTCTGAATTCTTGTAAGAGCTAGGCTAAAATGAGTTATGCTTTAGGGGCAGGTATAAAGTGCTTGATATGCTACAGCTTGTTTTGGCTGTGCCGGCTTGAGTAAAAGTCTGGGTATGGTATCCTTAATTAAAATTACAGCTTACAAAGAGGCTCCCCTGCTGAGTTCTTATTATGATATGTTCCAAGATAACAAAACAATTGCAACAAAAGTCTATGGAAATGTCAAAATAAATGAATAAAACCTTGTCATTGGAGAGTATAAAGCTATTAAACTAATGAATTTCAACACTAAAAACAAATCATAAATATAAATGTAACTTCTGACAGACTGGACTGAAGTAAGGAAAACGAGTGCAGACTCCCAGAGGATTTGTAATAATTCCCAGTCCATGCAGCAATCCATAAATATATAGGATGTATATTGGGACTATGGATTATTAAAACCCTCCTTGTGAATTGAGCTAAACTGGAGCAACTGATATAGTAAAAGATTGTGTGGAAGACTATTTTGTGTAGTATTACATTTACAATGTGTTATAGTTATATCTAGGCCAAGCAAGATAGATTGCCCTTAGGTACTTTCTAAGAGGGACATGTCTTAAGATCTGTTGGTAGGTAGGAGATGGGCTTAGGGAACTTGTCTTCTAACCACTAGCCTTTGGTCACATGCATATTGTCATTTCAGGAAGCAAATTTCCAAGGACAAGAAATTTACTGCCTAGATTTAGTGGAATAATAACAGACATAGCTCATATATTGTAATGAGGTAGATCCAGATAAACAGCATGGGTTGCATAAGACCACATCCGTTCCTGTGCCTCAGATTTTGGAAACCTGCTCCCATAAAATGAATGTTTTACATAGGATTCTTTGTATTCTGGGATCAATCAGTTCTGTGACCTTTCAATTATATTCAGTTCACTCATCCTTTATTGCCATGAACAATACACATGGGCTGTGGCCACACTTGGCCAAAACTTTGAAATTGCCATGCAAATGACCATTTTCAAGATTACTAATGAGGCGCTGAATTGAATATTCAGCGCCTCATTAGCATTAGGATGCTTCCAGCTGCAGCACTTAGCAAGCGCGCAGCTTGGCGTGGCTATGTTGGGGTCCTTTTTGCTGAGAGGAATAAGGGGATTTCGAAAGGTGCAGAGTCCTTTTGAAAAGGACTCCCGTGTAGCTGCGCTGAGCCATATGCTTTCAAAAGCGGAGCTTTCGAAGTGCCGCGGCCGGAAGCATCCTGATGCTAATGAGGCGCTGAATGTTCAACCTCAGTAAACTCAAATAATTCATGTAAAACAAATTAACTAGATTTAAATTAGTTATGATTAATCACGGTTTATTAATATAAATATAATATAATAGCATTTTAAATTAATTTTAAAAATGTTGGTTGTTTTTCTACTGTTTCAAATATATTGATTTCAAATACAACACAGAATACAGAGTGTACAGTGTTCACGTTAAATTGTAGTAAAAGAGAGGTAGCTGTGTTGGTCTGCACTCCAACGAAACATGGGACAGACTGGGCAAAACCTTCGCCAAAGAATAAATGGACACAGAGCAAACATCAAGAGACTCAACACACGTTGGTCAGTGAACATTTCAACGGAGTGGGCCATTCTGTTAAAGACCTGAGAATTTTTGTCCTGCAACACAGAAAATTTAACAACAGGTTAGAGGGAGAGATTTGTGAGTTAGAGTACACATTCAAACTGGACACATTAACACATGGTAGGAACAGAGACATCCACTACCTCCTGCATTACAGGGACTGCTTCCCTTCCTCTGAAGCTGGTAATTATCTCAGACAGGACAATTAACATCCCCCCACCTCTCACCCCCTTCCTTCTGTCCGATTTGATTTGTCAGTTTGTATTGCTATTTTTTTCTTTTTTGTCCTCTGTATTTATAAGTGTCAGTCTGTATTGGAAATGAAATTGATCTGAAGAAGTGGGTCTGTCCCATGAAAGCTCATCACTGAATAAATCATTTTGTTAGCCTTTAAAATGCTACATTTCTGCTGCTATATTAAATTATAGTTAATATTACAAATGTTTGCACTGTAAAAGAATTTTAAAAATTTTTACATCACTCCAATGTGGAAACTACAGAAGCCGAACTACTAAAAAAAAAGAAAAACATCCTTCTGTTGGTGGCATCTGACTCAGACTGTGAAAATAAATGTGTATTGATCCTCACTGATTTGGATCATTATCAGACAGAACCTTTCAGGTGACTTTGTAAATAAGAAGCAAGCCACAATGTCACCTATCAGTATAAATAAATTTGCTTATCTAACAAAATTGGCAGAAAAAGAAGTAGGACAAAAAGACTTGTTGTCTTTAATGTTTTACTTTATCTTGTTTTTCGGTGCAGCTATGTAAAAAAATTCTACATTTGCAAGTTGAACTTTCATTATAAAGAGATTGCACTACAGTGTTAGTATGAGGTGAATTGAAAATATTTTTTTTTAAAGGAGCACTGTACACTTTGTATTCTGTGTTGTAATGGAACTCGATATATTTGAAAATGTAGAAAAAATCCAAAATATTTATAATAAATTTAAATTGATAGTCTAATATTTTAGCAGCAAAATTAAAACTGCAATTAATTGCTACTATATTTTAATCTTCTGATTAATTGTGATAATTTTTAGTCATTTAAAAGACCTACTTAGAACTATAATCGCCTTAAGAGTTCATGGTCCTGCAACTTTAGTGGTGTCATGCCATTGTGCCTAATATACTGCGCTTTACTTGTGCTTTTACCTTGGCAGCCCCTACCACATGATTGGCTGGGTGGAAGGGCAGGAAGCCAGCTAAGTACCAGCTCCTTTTTTTTATTCGGGGGGAGGGGAAAAAAAAGCAGAGCTAATATGTACCAGAAGAGAAAACAAAAGATTCAGAACAGCCATATTTAACCTATAATGATGTTATTTAACGTTCAATCCAGCAGTTTATATTATCCAATGAAGATATTTTCAATCCAAATAAGCACACAAGACTTGCAATCTCTTAGCACAACTGTTAGAACATTATTTCTGCTAGAAAAATAAATTCTGTGCTGCGCAGACATTTCATCTGTCACAGTCATGAGCCATAAAAGTGGAAAACTTTTCTCTGCTGACAGCTTGTGCATCTGGATTAAAAAGAAAAGAAGAGTGCATTCTTCAGCTTATTCTTTTATTCCTAGATGTTTCAAACATGTCAACGTATACACTTCTTGATATCTTTTATATTACAGTACATCAAATAACATGGACTTTGTAACAATTGATGTATAATATAATTTCATTCATAATAGGAGATGTGAATTTAAATACCAGAGCACTATTCCCCAAGAAGATGAACCAAGTTGCTATGTAATTAGTGATCCATTATATAAATAGCAAATGATTAATTACACTCCTATTAACAATAATAGTTTTTAATCTACCCAATGATGTTAGGTTCAGTGTCCTGGACAAATTCCAGCTTAGATAATTAAACTTTGTCTATCTAAATTCCTCTTACAGTTTCAAATGGATGAGTTCTTCGCGTTCTATGCCCAAACATGTTTCACAGAAAAACAGTAATGTTCACCCCCAGAAATGGCTGCATTTCAACAGGGGGTTAAGTGAAATATGGTTGCTATGCAGGCATGTAATTTGTAAAACACTTTGGGGTCCTTCTGAAAAGAAGGTGTTGTTTAAGTGTTGAAGTCTGTTTAATTATAAGTCGTAATAATAATTACTTGAAATAAGAGTTCATCTTTTAATGGACAATGGTCTTATTACAAAATAGCAATAACAAGTTATTTAAATTTAGCACCAGTTAAATGTCAGGCATTTTTGCTTTTAATTATTTTGCTTCATCCCACTGGAGCAGCAAGCAGCTGCATTACAAGACAGTTAGTTACTTTTCATTATTAAAGAAGTGCCCGTGTATTAACTGCTGAACGTCTGGATTTCTGAGAGTTTAAACCAATACGTATGGGGGTAGGAACTAACCAGTAAGTAGATCAGATTAGAAGCAGTGGAGTTTTCCACTGGATAAAGGGCAACTCAGTCTCTTGATTGTTTTTGCAGTTTACAATGCTATCATCATAGAAGATAAAGTGTCTAAAACATACTTCAATTATAAATTCTGTGGGGTAAGGATAAAATGATGTCATCCAGTAATTTACTCTTTCTCTTGACTCCGGGAGAGGGTGGAAGTAGGAACTTAAGAGGAATGGGACTCCAGAGATGATGAATGAAAGGAAAGCAGTTGGTGGAGAAAGGGAATAAAATAATTTGAAAAGGAATTATTATATGATGGAGTTTAAGACAACATAGAAGTTGGTACCCTGTTATATCTCAGATAACAAAGAATATGAAATTATCATGCCATGAATACTGCAATACCTGGCCTCAGTTTGTGTAAACTATACCTAATTTCATTCATATGTTACTTTATTTAAATTCTTGCCTCCCTACTTGCAACACCATGGCTACACTGGTCTGGTAACAGAAGTCACTGTTGGGGTAGTTCTCCCAAGAAAACTTCTGATGAAAGAGAACAGCCAAACACACAAGGCAAGCAGGAGAGTGCTCCGCCTTGTCAATAGAGCAGCTGGACTGCCCAGCTGCTCTCACAACAAAACAGGAACCCGCAAGCACGGCAGACAGGGTTGCCCGTTGTTGTGGATGCTCTGCCTGTCGAGAGGAGGATCCCCCAGAGCAGCTATGCAGGTTTGTTGTCAACAGATTCTGTCCACAAAAGCATGGTACGTCAAAGCTGTGAGGCAGAATGCTGCTGGCAAGGATGCTGTGTTTTGTCCAGATACTGACGACAAAATGCATTTTGTGTGTGCTTTTTCCACAATATTTTTCAACAAAACTGGGGGTTTTCCATCAAAACTTGCTCGTGTAACCATAGCACATGTGATGCAATGTAAGTGTATGTCTATACAGCAAAGTTATTTCAAAATAGCTTTGCTAGCATCTATGCAACTGCTATTTTGATAAAAAAATGAAATAGTAGTTGGCTTATTTTGAAATTTGTAAACCTCATTCTGGCTATATCTACATTATCCCCCTTCTAGGAGAGGGGGCATGTTAATGAGGCAGTTAGGGAGATGTTAACGAGGCACTGACATGAATATGCAGTTCCTCATTAGCATAATGATGGCTGCACACGAGTCAAAAGTGCCGCTTTTGGAATGCATGCCGCTTGTGTAGACAGGGGCCTTTTGAAAGGATCCCCTGATTTCAAAAGCCACTTCTTCCTATAACTGTAAAAAAAATTGTGAAGGTGCTTTCAAAATCACAGTTTCCTTTTGAAGGAACGCCATCTACATGGCTAGTTTTCAATTTGAAAGCTGCACTTTTGACGCTCTGTGTGTCTGCCATTATGCAAATGAGGCATTGACTATTCATATCAGCACCTCATTAGCATTTCTGATCTGCAACATTTACATATCCCTTCAGAAAGGAAGGGGTCATGTAGATGTGGCCCAAGTATGAAAATTCAGTCGTAAATTCTGCTCCTGACACATGCTTTCCTTATAACTGGGGCACATGGGAAATATAGTAAAGGTGTGAAACTATGAACTACTTGCAAATTTGTGAGAAGAGCAGGGATACACAAAATATATATCATGATTCCTCAAACACAGTTCAACTTTCCTGGTTTGGGGGCTTCTTATAAAGAACACATTGACCAGATTTGCTACAAAATTAGCATTTTGTCTGCTTCGGCAGGAAATGAGCCCGAGTTTTGGATGTAATTGTTCCATGCAATGAGGAATAGGCATAGGTGGCAATGTACAGGCTTGCCTGAACAATGAGGTAAAAATATGGCAGCTTGGGCTGAATTTGGGGTTGGATTTCCAGGTCTAGTTTGACTTGCAGGTGAAAACGAAAGTGAGAATACACAAGCCACTACAGCAATGAAGTTCACTTAAGCCATTTATAGCTGTAAAAGACCAACCTTGTCACTTCTGTGAAAGCTGGATAATAAATGGACTGATTCAATAGACCTTAGATAAATGGATGCTCCACACAAAGACTATGGTGAGTAACATATGCAGGATTAATTCCAAATCTAAGATACCCTCCTGTCAGCTGAAAGAAGGGTATCACAGCCTAGGAGACAATGGAAATGTGATAAGGACTTGCTGAAGGATAACTTCAGGAAGTGCAATATTGACTAGTGAGCCTGCCACTGAAGAAGCTACCAGCTGAGAGTGCTGAGCTCTGGGTGAGGGAGCGTGTGCTTTAACTGCTGGCATTTGAACTGCCATTTTGATTCCAGGCGGGGGAGTTTCAGTTTCAGTTTCAGTTTCAGTGGCAGCTGGGACTGCCTGCCTGACCTTTGCTCCCTCGATCAGCCTTCTCCTGTGTGACTCATAGGGGGAGGGCCTGAGAGAGGCCAGCAGGCTGAAAAGCCAGAGGCAGGAGCGACCAGGGGAGCGAAGCGGACAGGGAGCTGCAGACAGGGCAGTTTAAGAGGGAGTTTGACAGAGGGAGTGTGACAGAGAGGACTATAACGGTTAGGAAGACCCGCAACACCTGTGCCAGCGCTACTGCTGTCTCCTCCACTTGTGCCTGTAGCCAGACAGACGGCCTGACCATGGATGTTTCTACCCAGACCCTGGTGTGGCTCTGCGAGGACTGTGGCTTGCCCTTCCCACTTACTGATACCCAGGCTGAGGGGAATATTCAGTGTGAAAGGTGCCTGCTGGTGGAATCTCTCAGGTGGCAGGTGGGGGAGCTACAGGAGAAGGTGGCCAGGTTGAGGAGTATCCGAGTCCATGAGCAGTTCCTGGATAGTATTCAGGTGGAGACTGCGGAGGTAACTGTCCCAGTGCACAGGACAGCTGATAAACCACTGGAGGAGGTGGACCAGGGTGGACACTGGCAGCTGGTTACTTCTCGCTGCAGGCTGTGTTCCACCCCTGCTCAGAACCCTCCCACCGTGGTACTGAAAAACCGGTATGCTGTACTCGATACAGGAGACCAAGAATTACCCCGTACAGACGAGGAGAAGCCTCGTACCCCCAAGGCTGGGAAGTCTACTGCCACCCCTGCAAGAAGGAAACGTAGAGTAGTGGTGGTTGGAGACTCTCTTTTGAGGGGGACGGAGGCGCCCATCTGTTGCCCTGACATTTCCTCTCGGGAGGTGTGCTGCCTTCCGGAGGCCCGTATCCGAGATGTTACGCAGGCATTGTCGAGAATTATCCGGCCCTCTGACTACTATCCCATGCTTCTCATCCATGTGGGCACTAATGATACTGCGAGGTGTGATGCTGAGCAGGTCAAGAGTGACTTCAGGGCTCTGGGGGCACAGGTCAGGGGTTTGGGACGCAGGTGGTATTTTCTTCAATCCTGCCTGTCAAAGGTAGGGGCCCAGGCAGAGACAGGTGTATCCTGGAGGTGAATGCTTGGTTGCGTAGATGGTGTTGCCAGGAAGGCTTTGGTTTCTTTGACCACGGGATCCTTTTCCGGGAAGCACTGCTAGGCAGAGATGGCGTTCACCATTCGAGCAGGGAGAAGACCATATTCGGACACAGGCTGGCTAACCTAGTGAGGAGGGCTTTAAACTAAGTTTGACGGGGGCAGGGGAGCAAAGCCTGCAGGTAAGCAGAGAGCATGGATACCTGGGAGATGAACTTGAAATGGGAGGGAGTATGGGCTACACTGGGAGAGTAAAAAAAGGGCCAGGGCAAAACTGGGAGGCAAGACCAAATCAATGTCTGAGATGCCTATATACAAATGCAAGAAGTATGGGAAATAAACAAGAAGAATTGGAAGTACTAATAAATGAATACAACTATGATATCGTTGGCATCACAGAAACTTGGTGGGATAATACTCATAATTGGAATGTTGGTATTGAAGGGTACAGCCTGCTTAGGAAGGACAGACAGGGAAAGAAGGGAGGAGGTGTTGCCTTGTATATTAAAAATGTACACACCTGGACAGAGGTGGAGATGGACGTAGGAGATGGACGGGTTGAAAGTCTCTGGGTTAGACTCAGAGGAGTTAAAAACAAGGATGAGGTCCTACTAGGCGTCTACTACAGGCCCCCTAGCCCAGTGGAAGAGGTGGATGAGGCTTTCTTTAAACAGCTAACAAAATCATCCAGGGCCCAGAATTTGGTGGTGATGGGGGACTTCAACTATCCAGGTATATGTTGGGAAACTAATACAGCAGGGGACAGACTGTCCAATAAATTCTTGGATTGCATTGCAGACAACTTTTTATTCCAAAAGGTTGAAAAAGCTACCGGGGGGAAGCTGTTCTAGATTTAATTTTAACAAATAGGGAGGAAATTATTGAGAATTTGAAAGTGGAAGGATGCTTGGGTGAAAGTGATCATGAAATCATAGAGTTCACAGTTCTAAGGAAGGGTAGAAGGGAAAACAGTACAATAGAAATAATGGATTTCAGGAAGGCAGATTTTGGTAAACTCAGACAGCTGGTAGGTAAGGTCCCATGGGAAGCTAAACTAATGGGGAACAATGGCTGAGGAGAGTTGGCAGTTTTTCAAAGGGACATTATTAAAGGCCCAAAAGCAAGCTATCCCGCTGCGTAGGAAAGATAGAAAACATGGCAAAAGACTGCCTTGGCTTAACCAGGAGATCTTGCATTATCTCAAACTAAAAAAGGAATCGTATAAGAAATGGAAACTAGGACAAATTACAAAGGATGAGTATAGGCAAACAACATGAGCATGCAGGAGCAAGATTAGAAAGGCTAAGGCACAAAATGAGCTCAAGCTAGCTACAAGCATAAAGGGAAACAAGAAGGCTTTTTACAAATACATTGGTAACAAGAAGAAGACCAAGGAGAGGGTAGGGCCATTGGTCAGTGACAAGGCAGAAACAGTAACAGGGAATTTGGAAATGGCAGAGATGTTTAATGATTTCTTTGTTTCGGTCTTCACTAAGAAATCTGAAGGAATGCCTGACATAGAGAATGCTAGTGAAAAAGGGGTAGGTTTAGAAGTTGAAATATGAAAAGAACAAATTAAAATTTACTTAGAAAAATTAGATGTCTGCATATCACCAGGGCCTGATGAAATGCATCCTAGAATCCTCAAGGAGCTGATAGAAGAGGTATCTGAGCCTTTAGAAATCATTTTTGGAAAATTATGGGAGACGGGAGAGATTCCAGAAGACTGGAAAAGGGCAAATATAGTACCCATTTATAAAAAGGGGAACAAGAATAATCTGGGAAACTACAGGCCAGTCAGCTTAACTTCTGTGCCAGGAAAGATAATGGAGCAGGTCATTAAAGAAATCATCTGCAAGCAATTGGAAGGTGGTAAGGTGATAGGGAACAGCCAGCATGGTTTTGTTAAAAACAGATCATGTAAAACCAATCTAGTAGCTTTCTTTGATAGAATAATGAGCCTTGTGGATAAGGTAGAAGCAATGGATGTGATATACCTAGACTTCAGTAAAGCTTTTGACACGGTCTCACATAATATACTTATCAATAAACTACTCAAATACAACTTAGATGGGGCTGCTATAAGGTGGGTGAACAACTGGCTGGATAACCGTACCCAGAGAGTAGTTATTAATGGCTTTCAATCCTGCTGGAAAAGTATAACTAGTGGGGTTCCACAGGGGTCTGTTTTAGGACCGGTTCTGTTCAATAGGTTCATTAACGATTTAGATATTGACATAGAAAGTACACTTATTAAGTTTGCAGATGATACCAAGCTGGGAGGGGTTGCAACTTCTTTGGAGGATAGGGTCATAATTCAAAAGGATCTGAATAAACTGGAGAAATGGGCTGAGGTAAACAGGATGAAGTTTAATAAGGACAAATGCAGAGTGCTCCACTTAGGAAGGAACAATCAGTGTCACACATACAGAATGGGAAAGGACTGCCTAGGAATGAGTACAGCAGAAAGGGATCTAGGGGTTATAGTGGACCACAAGTTAAATATGAGTCAACAGTGTGATGCTGTTGCAAAAAAAGCAAACATGATTCTAGGATGCATTAACAGGTGTGTTGTGAACAAAACACAAGAAGTCATTCTCCCGCTCTACTCTGCGCTGGTTAGACCTCAGCTGGAGTATTGTGTCCGGTTCTGGGCACCGCAGTTCAGGAAGGATGTGGAGAAATTGGAGAGGGTCCAGAGGAGAGCAACGAGAATGATCAAAGGTCTAGAGAACATGACCTATGGAGAAAGGCTGAAGGAATTGGGCTTGTTTAGTTTGGAAGAGAGAAGATTGAGGGGGGACATGATAGCAGTTTTCAGGTATCTAAAAGGGTGTCATAAGGCAGAGGGAGGGAACTTGTTCTTCCTTGCCTCTGAGGATAGAACAAGAGGCAAAGGACTTAAATTGCAGCAGGGGAGGTTCAGGTTGGACATTAGGAAAAAGTTCCTAACTATCAGGGTGATCAAACACTGGAACGAATTGCCAAGGGAGATGGTAAAATCTCCGTCACTGGAGATATTTAAGAAGAGGTTAGATAGATGGCTTTCAGGGATGGTCTAGAAAGTGTTTGGTCCTGCCATGAGGGCAGGGGGCTGGACTTGATGGCCTCTCGAGGTCCCTTCCAGTCCTACTCTTCTATGATTCTATGACACTGACACATGGTAGACATTTCCCTAGAGTAGCTCAAAATGGAGAGAAGTCCTACACGATGGTCCCCTTCATTTTGAACTTGCCTACTGACAAACTGAGGAGGACAAGAGGCGCAGGAGGAAGGAGAGGCTGTCTTCCAGTTATATTCATCAGTTTCCTGCTGTACCTGGAAACATCTGCCCTCACTCTAATAGAAATTGTGGTTTAATGGTAGGCCCTATGAGGATCCATAACTACCATTGAAGATGATTATACTTGACAAGAAGTGATCACCATCATCACCTTCCTGTGACTATGGGCACTTCTCTTAACATAGGCAAAAAGAAACTCATTGTGGATAGTTTTCAGAAAGATTCAGAAAGAAGAGTTACTGTAGGTGAAAGCAAATGGAATGGTAAAATCAATGTTCAGTCACAAATGAGAGTCATTATTATCTATCATGCCAAGATCACTTGTACATTTTTTATTTAATTACTATTTTAAAAAAGAGCTTCTGTAGGCCCTGCCTCTGAAGTATGCATCTGGGCTCAAATCCAAACTTCCTCAAGATTTGAGTGTGTTCTGATGTAGGGTTTGGTTTTTCCCTGTTCTGTGATTAAGAACTTGAGCCAAAAAGCTATTTAGTCACCAAGATATGGATGATTTGAATGAGAGTTAGGCCTCTCAGTAGCTTTTAAGGATCTGGGTCCCAATCATTCAGTGTGTTTCCAGATGTAAACTTCCCCAAAGTACTAGGATCATAGTATCTAGGACTTCTGTTTCGAATACACTCTTAAAACAAGAACAAATCCCTTATAATGCTCCTCCACTATATGACATTGGAGGGAAGGAGTTTGTGGGCAAACTGGATTGAGTATTCAAGACCTTTATTTTGGACTCTGCCAAAATCCTTTTATCTGGTGTCAGTGAAGTCATTTAAACTCTCAATGCCCCCATTCCCTTTCTGCGATATAGCAATAATATCACTTATCCTGCCTCTCAGGGGTTATTGTGAAAATCATTCATTAAGGTTTGTGAGACTGTTATGAATCCTCTTGCAAATCCTATGAAAATTAAAAACAAAGCACTTTAAAAACAAATAATGAATAAGTCACAATCTAGGCTTAAATGTTTTGTTTTTCTTTTTTGCAAAGAGAGCTTCTTTGCTCAGACACTTTTAAAATTCTCTGTCTATCTCTACTTCAGATACAAACAGGGTGTATCTGGCAGATATTTGTAAGAGAGCCTCATAAAGAAGCAAAATCTGTCACCCCCGGCAAGCGTAGATAGCCAAGGTCATATCTTCTAGGACTCAAAAGTACCTCTGGCATAGCTATAGGAAGCAGCCTCTGGTCATTTTCAGGTTCCCAAAGCAAACTGAGGTTGTAGTGGAAATGGGAGGACCTTGATTTCTAGTATCGAGGAACTAAAAGTATCCTTTCTCCTTCAGCAAACTTTAACAAGCAACCTATTGTAAACTTTGATGCCAACACAGATGCAGATTTCCAGCTTATAGGAAGCCTAGGACATCATCAATCTGATCACTTACAGCTTTTATAGTTTCTGGAGGGATGATAATTACAAAGATGCTGTTATTGTTGCTGTTAATATGTTGACCTGGTTGTTCTGATAAATGAACCAAAGCCAGCCCATATGGGTTGATTTTCTTTGGAAGAGATTAATATTTGTGTGCAAGGAGGAAATGTTCTTGAAACTGAAGGCCAAATTTCTCAATTTGCTCACAGTCCTAGGACGTGCAGAGGACATGGGAAGCTTGTGTAACCACCCACAGGTGGCTTTGAATCTGGGACCACTGCAGCTTAGTGCATGAGCTTCTACAGTTTCAGGTAAAACCATCTAGCGCTCAGCTAAGGCTCGTTCTTTCTTTCTCTCCATAAGCAGTCCAGGTGCCACTATAGGGGACAGTGAACCACACTACATAGGTGTGTGGGTTACATTTACATGTAGCAAGGGTTTAGCTAGAAATGCAGCATAAACATGTAGCTTTGTTTTTCAAGAGTGCAGCAGCACCACCAATAACAAAAGATAACCATATGTGTGTATCTTTCTCAATGTGGCATCTAAATTAGCAGCACAGTGTCTGTCAAATGGCACTGAAACTGAACCACTGATGCCTCCAGTTTCATGGCTCACCCTAACTGTAACAGCTCTGGTGGCAGCATGCTCCCAAATGCTCTGTTAAGCCACACTTCTAAGAGTTGGTCTACACAGCTTTCTGACTCAGGTTTAAGCCAAAGCACTCCTTTTGTTTACCTGTAAATTAGTCTGACCTGGGCCAGTTTGGATTGAGGCCCAGAAAGCCTGCTTGTGGGGTGGATCAGAGCCTGAGTTTTATTGTGACTCAGATCAGAGCCCAGACATTTTACAGTCAGGATGCAACTCAAGTCCAGCTTTTCTGACTTGGGTCTGGAGCGTCTTCCAACCCTATCCCACAATCCCCTGGGGAAATTCCTCTGTACTTTGAGCTGAATTATGCTCAGTGTTACAGGGTTGTTCGGGATGATGAGGAGGGAGAAGGGAACCTTCCTTTGATCCCCGTGTAATGCTAGTCACAAACTCAGTGAAGAGTGTTAGCAATGCTTGCACTAGGGGCTGGATGTGGTATTAGCCTCTTGAAAAGATGGATGTTTCCTCCTCTCTCTCCTTACCATCCATAGAAGAGTGACCCAAAGGAGGATACAAACTAAAGCCACTGAAAGGTTGTCCCATACCTTTTGAAGCATTATATCCAATGCTATAAGAAATCCTGCTTGGGCCACCCAAGATTGCCTAGCAAACTTCAAGGCAGGCCCCAATCTGGTCTTTTTTACTACGGATTATCTTGAGCTCCTGGATCAAATGGTGGATTTTACAAGTTGGGCTCTTCAAGTTATGGAAATTTCACACAGCATGTTGGGGACCACTGGAAAATACAGGGTATCTGAGGGTCCATCACAAAAGGTTTACATCATTATCAGGAGCAGTGCAGACATTTGGTGGCAGAATTGACTTGAGCTGCCACTTTGCACTATTTGTCGTTTCTTGCTTTTGATACTAGATTTCCTTTTCCTTTCCTATTTTCCCTTGCTTCGTTCCCCCATCTTTTTCATTGTTAAATAATTATCAAATGGACAGGGGAATTTTCAGTACTTTGGTTGCCATGGTGACTGGATTTGCGGACAGGGGAAGGAACAGAATTGGAGTGTGTCAGAAAGAAAATTAAATCAAAATACTTTTATTTTTTTCCTTTCAGAACTTGTGAACAGTGGAGTTATTTTTATGTGAGGGAAAACTTCCTTCTAATCGAGGGATTGAGGAGAAAGGAACTTTTGGCTTACTTTTCTGCATCTTGTTCTTCATCTCTGAAAAATGCAGTCTGGGAATTTTTCAATAAACTTTTGGAGCCAGGTCCTTTGTCCATTTTTACTCACTTCCAGGGTCCTGAGAATCTGCCATTTGGGGAGGCTGCCTTTGGTTATAGAAAGTGAGACTTGTACATGATGGTGCAGGAAAAGGCAAAAGTGAGGTCCTCGCTGTAAGGCAAAGGGTAAACTCTTCATGCCATGACTTGTTTCTTTAAGCTAAATCAATAGCCACATGTTCACCAGTGCTTGCACTCACAACAGCAAATGTTTTGAGGAAGAAAAGCCTAGAGAGAAGTGTTGTGAAAAATGCCCCACTCCCCACCACCAGTTTTCTGAAACTGTTTGTTCTTTTGTACCGCAGTATATCTGTGTTAGGACTGCACGTAAGGGGCTAGAATTATTTATTTTTTTTTTTTTGCTTTCGCATTCACGAGCAAATGGGAAGTCAAGAGAGCAGAATCTATCAGAGTGATGCTCCACCACAGCAATGGGAGGTACTGTCATGGGCTGTGCCAGAGAACCTGAGCTATTTCTAGGTGATTCATCTCCTCCTCCTTTGCCCGCTGACTAGTACTTAGAGCTCCTGTCTCTGTCTTGCTCTTTCTCTGTGGCTGTGTCTACACTACAGCAATCTTTCGAAAACAGTTCTTTTAGAAAACCTCTTCTGAAAAAATTCTTTCCAAAGAGCACGTCCACATACAAAAGAGTGGATCAAAAGATTGATCTGCTCTTTCAATAGAAAGCATCCATACAGTCTCCGCTCTTTTGAAAGAACAGGCCAGGGATTGAAAAATCTGGTGCATGAGGACTGCTCGCTCAAAAGAAGGGGGAAAGCCGCGGGGGTGGGGGGGGGGCTGGGGCATCTACATGTTTTTTCCAAAAGAATCTTTGGTGTTCTTCCTCATTTGGGAGAGGAAGAGGGCCATCAGAAAAAGTGCTGCAATCTTTTGATTTCAGATTGAAAGAGCACATTTTGCATGTAAATGCTCTGTGGGCTCTATCGCAAAAGGCCCAGGTTTTTTTTGAAAGAACTTGCTGGTGTAGATACAGCCTGTGTGTATATGTAGGTATTGGGGGAGGGGGCAAACTGTAAATTTGCCAGAAACTGAATTTTTCAGATCACCAGACCTATTTAAAAATTAGGTGAAGAGTTTCAGAAAATTCCAGCTATTTTGAAGTGAAAAGTATTTACACTTTCGTTCAAAATGCCATTTCCTTAGAAAATTAGCCTTTAAAATAAAAGTGGGTAGCACCCCGATAAGTATGAATGAAATGAAAAACTGAAAAAAATAGTGTTTTGCAACAGTTTTGATACAAGACTTCATTTCTATCAAATAGTCCTTCCTTTAATTTTGTGTTCTTTGCATGCTGAATTACTCTAAAAGGCTGAAGTACAGTTTTGTTGGAGTACAGTCTAAAAAGAGGAATCATTTAAGGACACTAGACAATTTGAGCATTAATAATTTGGTATCATTGAGTCATGTTTCTCAATAGTTCAGAAATTTGTAGTGTTTCATTTCCACAAGAATAGATTTGTTGGTTTTGTTTTTCAATAATTGTATTAGGTAGTACACGAGCCCCTTCTTGTATTAAGATGCATATGCTGCTGGGGTCATCATATCCCAGGCTTCTTTGTGGTCTTTGTTCAGCCCCATTCTAGCCAGCCTCTGTCAGTGACTTCCGTGGCTTGGTCCTAAATGCTCATATCCATCCTCCTGGGGCTATAAAAGTCCAAAGCAAATATCCAAATGTCTTGTTGCCTTCTATTAGCTTGCCGCTTGTCTAGCAGGATTCCTCCATAGTCTTTCTTCCACAGGGGTTGTGGTAGCTTCCCTTTGGGAGCGCCTCCATCTTGTATGGTCTGTCTCAAAAGCTTGCCCTATTTTCTGTTGATTCTCCAACCAGCAGGATGTCCTTGCCTTCCCTGCAGTCTCTCCCTCAACTGATGCTCCCTCCCTTGAGCATCTTGCAAGCCACCTTGACTAGTGGCTAATCATCTGGCCAGTAAAGAATCAGTCAGTCACCCCACAAAAGGAGCATGTTTCTAATTTCCACCCTCCACCCCTTTTCTAATGTACTGAACTAAGCTAGTGTCTTTAATACACCTGGATATCTATTTTAAAACACATAAATCTAGTTAGATTTTTCATTCTTCTTTTTTCTTTCTGCCTTGTTTTCATGTTTGTGAGCTCTTGGTGTGGGTAGTTAGACATAACTTGAACCAGTCAGGAGTTTGGAGACTAAATGGATATGCAGTTATGCAGCCCTAATTTCCAATATGCTTTCCTGTTTATAACACTGATGTGATGTCAGTGTTGTGTGTGCAGTGGTAGAATATTCTTGGTGGCAATAAAATTCATTGTGCACTGATCTGTCATATTAGAAATTGTGTTCAATTCAGCTAAGGAGAGTAAGCGCTTTCTAAAATTAAGAACTTTGAAATTAATGAGGTTTCAAAGAAATATGCTTGGGTGGGGCAATTCTAACGTTTCATTTCCTATGAACCCTTTATTCTGCTTTCCTGACCAGCCAATCCTACAAAGTATGATTTTGTACTACACTTAATCATGATTGAATGAAATATAGATCAAAAATTCAAATGCCAATGTAAGAAACATGAGTGCAAATGTGCAATCTGCCATATCTGGAGAGCATACCTCAAGAGATTTTAGGCACAAAAACTGAACTAAAATCTTCATGACGACAACCACACAGTTACACCCGGCCTTCTAATCAAAGGTGGTTTTTTTTCTGATTTTATCCTTTCATGATCCTGGGAAAATGGTTGCTGTGTGAACACTGGAAAGGAAATGAACAAATGGCACAAGTGTTTGTTCCCAGTAGCTGTGGGGTTCTTCCCTTTTTTTACAAAAAATAGGAGGATCAAAAAGTAAAAGCAAGGTTTAGGTGACCTGACTGGGGACTACTTTTATGTGAGTAAAATAACACCACAAGGCTAAGCACTTTGTAAGTGATCTACATGCCACTTTATGGGACAGTGAGACACACCCCTAGCTGTGTAGGTAACAGCTACCTATGACCAGGATAGGGGTCTATATCTAGTGTAAAAGTGTGTATATTTTCTGTAGCTATAACTGCAGATTATCTCCTTTCTTTCAGTGCAGTGCTTCTGCAGTAGCATACTTTAAAGATGCTTGGTGTATAACAACCACCTCTGTGACCCTACCTTGTATTGTATCTGATCAATGAATCCTCTCTTATTTTTTTTAAAGAAATGACCTGATTGCTGGGAAGGTTTTTCTTTTATGTCTGTTCCATGTTGAAAGAACTCTTTCAAGAATGTACATTTAACTGGCCATCATGCAGCCATACTCACGTGAATTTTTTGCCATCATCTGATTGCCAGTAACCAGATGGTGAAGTTTTTTTTAGGAAGACATCTGTTATCAGTATAGGGTTCGCCATTTTGGATTGCACTGTTGTTTGCAAAAGCTAGATTCCTGACTATGTACTTTGACCAATATTTTTTGCTTTTGAAGATGACTGATCAGTAATAAGGCAGCTAACATCTCATTTCCAGACATGCAGTTCACACAAACTATAACTGCAGGGTTTGTAAGCCCTCAATGGTGGGGCTGATGGTCACTGAGGGCCACAGAGCAGGGTAGGAGGATGACTGGCTCCATGTCCCTAGAAGGGGAGGGGCCTACAGCAGTCAGTCCTTAGCACCGCCTAGATCCAGCACTGCCCCCGCTCCCCTAGCCTTGTGGAGCAGGGCAACTGTCCCCTTTGCATCTCCCATTTTACCCACCTTTGTTGCAGCTGTGATGTTGGGCCTCTGGAGTTCCACGAGAACACTGTTTCTGGAAGGTTCGTCAGTGCACTAGTCCAATCCATCCAAAATTTCTTCCTTGCTGTCTAGACTGGCTCTGTGCCCTCTACCTCCCCTCCCTGCATTCTAACAAAGATTGGATACAACTTATAGGAAACACAGTGAGCTTGCATCCTACATTCCACCAGTGGTACCAGCACGAATCACTCCTGCCGTGTGTAAAAATATTCCCTTTTCTCTGTTTGTATAGACATGGCAAGCCATTACTAAACTGCTTTTTGAACAGGAAAAAACAAAGGTTTACGAGAGAGAGGGTGGCTTTGTGACTAAGGTTATACCTACTTGGCAGTTTCCATGGTTTGCCTGAAATGAAGGATGGTGTATGTGAGGCTATTTGTTCATATCTCTGGCTTCCTCATTTCCTCCCTGCCATCAGCAAATATTATTCAAATAATCATGAAGTATCTTCAACACATTCTAATGTACTATAACTGCTCTGGCTGTATAAAGCTTTGTGCCAGTATAATAATTTAGGTCTTATCCCCAGAAGAAAATGGGAGTCTGGTAAAAGAAGTTCCTGATTAGGAGACTGACCTACCAGCTTCACTCTACCCTTTGTATACTCCCTTCCTTGCAATATTTGCCTAGTCTTTGGTCATCATTGTTTAAAATTTCCAGGATCATCTTCCTGGCCCTGACTGTGAGCTACCCAGCATACATTTGAATTGGCCTTGCAGAAGCTGTGGAAATAGAATGTTATTACACACATTGCGATCTGCAGCTGGCCTGGGAAATAGGGGGTTTGTAGTATGACTGGTTGACACACACACAAATGCCTTCTCCAAATGTTATCAGTGTTTGTAACTAGAAGGCACAGAGAAAGTCCAGTCGCAGACAGACGTATTTCGGTACTAATTTCAATCTGTTTAGGTATGCGGGTAAATGCTGTAAAATAGATGCCATGCTATTGCGCAGAACAACATATGCCTACATACACCACTGGGTATACAAGTCTCTCTGAAAATCTGGGCCTCAGGGCTATCTATAGATCCTCTGTGATTATGCAAATTTTAAAAGAGGATTGGATATTTCTCCTATTCTCATCTCTCCACAAACGGGTCACCATGAGCAGGCTGTTGCCAAAGAAATTGAGCATGTTTTTACATGGCTCAACAGTGTAGATTTCAAGCAACCACACTATTCTGCATCTTTATTGCCTCTCTCTTTATGGGTCAACACAGCAACAGAGCATTGCCTATAGTGGCTACGTCTACACATGCAGCCAACATCGAAATAGTCTATTTCGATGAATAACGTCTACACGTCCTCCAGGGCCGGCAACGTCGATGTTCAACTTCGACGTTGCTCAGCCCAACATTGAAATAGGCGCAGCGAGGGAACGTCTACACGTCAAAGTAGCACACATCGAAATAGGGATGCCAGGCACAGCTGCAGACAGGGTCACAGGGCGGACTCAACAGCCAGCCGCTCCCTTAAAGGGCCCCTCCCAGACACAGTTGCACTAAACAACACAAGATCCACAGAGCTGACAACTGGTTGCAGACCCTGTGCCTGCAGCATAGATCCCCAGCTGCCGCAGAAGCAGCCAGAAGCCCTGGGCTAAGGGCTGCTGCCCACGGTGACCATAGAGCCCCGCAGGGGCTGGAGAGAGAGCATCTCTCAACCCCCCAGCTGATGGCCGCCATGGAGGACCCAGCAATTTCGGCGTTGCGGGACGCGGATCGTCTACACGGTCCCTACTTCGACGTTGAACGTTGAAGTAGGGCGCTATTCCTATCTCCTCATGAGGTTAGCGGCTTCGACGTCTCGCCGCCTAACGTCGAAGTTAACTTCGAAATAGCGCCCGACGCGTGTAGACGTGACGGGCGCTATTTCGAAGTTGGTGCCGCTACTTCGAAGTAGCGTGCACGTGTAGACGCAGCCAGTGACAGTTATAAGTTAGGTTGTATTGCTGTTAGTGTGAAATGGAGTAGCTATAATGTAATATATGAGCATCTTCGAAATATTAACCAATTCACTGATGACAGGTGTCGTGATGAACATGTGGAATTAGAGTAAACGGCCTCATATGTAAGCAATCAATGATTTGAACCAATAAAACTTTACAGCCTGAGTCCTCATAATCACCATTGTCTCATCCCTTAGAAAATTGCAGTTTTAACACTCATCCAAGTTCCATGTGCCACAAATTCCTTGGCCTCTCTTTTGCCACTTTTTCCCACAACATACCTACAACATGATCCTACTGCATACCTACAACTTGATCCTTTTCATTGTCCTTAATCACTTTCCCATCATAATAATCATATTGTTTTCTTGCAGCTCAAATCTGACTTGATCAAATCTCCTGTGCACTTCCTCTGTATTTTCATACGTACAAGTGTACAAGCTGATGCTTCATTGAAAGAGCGGTTTTCAAAACACTTTTAATACCCCAGCATTCTTTGGAAATTTCAAGCAGTGACTCTTGATTATGTAGGACTCTCAGCATTGCCTCACTAGATCATGCCATATTCCATTATCTTGTGGAATCTAAGGCTTTAGAAAACCTATGTATAGAGCAGAAATAATGCAAGATCTGGCCAACACCAGATTCTTCAGAGGTAGGTGCAAAAAAGCTAGGCAGATGTATGTTAAACTGCACTTCCTTCAGTATGAAGCACTTACCTGAATCACTAGCCATTAAGAGATTCGTTTAAGCCCTCATGTATAAAATTTTATATTCTGTACAAAAAAGTTAGTGTTAACTATTAGAATTCTGAGTATTCTCATCCATTTAAAAGTCCAACAGCTCTTGAAATTAGGAAATCTCATCAGATGCTCTTCAATTGCTTCCACTCCCTCATTTCCAAATGTCCTTATTTAGCCACACTACCATTTACTTCCCAGGTCATCATCATCCTCCAGATTTACCATTTCAATCCTGGGAAAATTTGCTTCCTTCTTTAATCCCACAGTTACCATCACCTGCAAAATCTCCTCTTTCTCCTTTACACTGATTTTGTTTCTCTTTTCACCCCAAGCTTCCTAATTTATCTGTCCCTCTTCTGTTTGCTAGATAACTTGGCATTTGCCTTACTTTCAGCATCTCCAGGAAGTCTGTGAAGGACAGATGTTATATGGAACTGAACTGTTGGACAAGAAGCAGCAAGGCCAGGTATTAGTGTGAGTCCAGAACCATAATACACTGTGTGGGTGAACATTCATTCTGTCACATAATGGCTCTTGATCATCAGTTATTTTTCTATTGGTCACAGTAGTCATGTGTTCAACTATTTTTAATTGAAAACAACCTTCACTGCTGCAAAGGGGATGTGGAAAATGGTATTTTTTCAAGGGAGATTAAAGCTTCTGAATGGTGCTGAGAACTAAGCTGTAAAGGAACCTGGTGAGCAATAGCTGGTCACCGGGGAAGTGCTGTGAAATATGGATGTTTGCAATATGGCTGAAAGCACAGATTATTATAGTCCTCTAACGAAAATTGTTCTGTGGTCAAAGCATAACAGGGATGCTTCAAAACAGTGCATTATTTTGATATTTGGCACATTTTAAACAGCATTAAATGCTGAAAAAGCCTGTTTTGAAATGAACTCAAAATAAGAGAGTTTAGGGTTCTATGCAGGCATATCCTGAGACGCTACAGCTGGAGAGAGACTTAAGATAAAATAGCACTGAACAAACTCCTCCGGACTCACTGCAGGGAGGACATTTAAGGGCCTAACACTAGAAAATTAACATATTATAAATTAATGTGGAACAGAACCTGCAACTAACATATGTGCATAAGAGAAAAGGAAGGTCATGCACAGTATCACACCATAATGACAGCCCTCCACCACCTAATCTCACCCTATTCTCCTCCAGCGGCAAAGTTACTAACTTGAGGATAATACAGATTCACAATCTTTTCCCTCCTGCTAGTGTGGCCACTGACCTTATATCAGCATCCTGTAATCCACTGAAAGAAACCTATGAAATGCATTAACAATTGCACCCTCTGAAATTACAGCACAATGGGAGAAAGCCATAAATAGTGTCCTGTAACCTGAATTAACCATCTGAATATTCAGTTTAGAAAACAGGAGATAAAGCAGTGAACTACCCAATGTACTAGAGTTAAGTGCAATGCTGAAATGACTAACTGGCTCAGTTTTTGTTTACTTTTGTTTCCTCTCTCAAACTGTCCCCCCATGTTCTTTGCATTGCAGTCCACATAGTTAACACCATTTCAAATTGTCCATTATAATGAAATTATCTGATACATTGAAGATATTTATAAGTGATTTATCATTTTCAGGTTTGGCCTTTTGATGTGAATAAACATTTCTCTTGACTAGGATTTAAAGATGTATTGTTAGAAGAAGTAAACTGACTTGTACTTGACCACTTGTTAAATTGATTAAGTGTTAAATCTTTAGAGGAACCTTTATATCACATCTTGGCATCCTCGTTAAGAAAAGTCCAGAAAATGTGGATGCTTCTCTCTACTTCAGGTTGAAAGTGAACTGAAATAAGAGATGGGTCTCATGTAAGTGGGTCTTACCCACAAAAGCTCATTACCTAATAAATAAATTTGTTAGTCTTTAAGGAGCTAGAGGACTGCTTCTTTTTGGCTGGGTCTATGCTTGCCCCCAACTTCAAAGGGGGCATGGTAATCAGGGTGACGGGAAATTAGTAATGAAGTGCTGCGGTGAGGATGCAGCACTTCTTTTGGCTAATTCTCCCTTGCGGCAGCTTCAAAGCATCAAACTTCGAAGTGCCTGGATGTGTGTAGCTGCAGGTACTTTGAAGTGCCCATGCTACTTCAAAGTGCCTTTGCTTCCCAAAATTTCGAGATGAAGATGAGCATATATATATATATATGTTTACCCAGGCCTCAATATCAATGAAAATTTCTCTGCAGCTTTTTCTGGCACACTTACGTTTTTCAAACTGGGTTGTCTCCGTCTGCGGTGAGTATTTGCAAGGCACCTGTCATGAATGAGTAGAGAAGGGATTAATCTCCTCCTGAGGTAACTTCAGCCCACATGAGCCAATGGGAGTGGAGTGACCTTTTTGAACTGAGAACAATTGCAGTTTACAGGACTTTTTGTCTGCTGAGATGGCAGAGAGTAAGATGGAGGGAGGAAATATCTCCCAGGAAATTGGAATGAAGAGTGTAAATATCCTGACCATCTCAAAATCAGCTGCAGAGGAGTACGTAAAAGAGAAATGTACAATTAGACATGATCAGGTTACAGTTATTTTGAATTTGGTTGGACTGGCTATCTGGTGTTTGCTTGTTATCTTGTTTTCTGCTTGCTGCTCTGTTCTCTTTTATTGCTTTGACTTAATGTTCCTCCCCCTGTAACTTTTAAGCTGAATCCCAGGGAAATAGTTTTCCCTGTGTGCAACCCCTTGATTTATTTTCTCTTGTTTTGTGAATAAATCACAGTTTTTAATTAAACAATCTGATACCTGTGTCCCAGGAAGGGTCTGTCTGGTGTACAGGTATATCAAATTACAGCTTGCTGTTCTCAAGACCTTTGTGGAGGGGAGAATGGGGCTGGAGCTTTTCCTACATGGGGCATTCCCCTATATGTCTGCCTGTGTTAAAGGGGTCTCCAAGGACTGGGGTGATGGCAACCTATGTTGCAGGGTCCGGGCGATTTGTGACTGTGGGACATTTTCGAGTAAATCCTATATATATAGGCAAGGTGTTTTTATGTTTTTGTGGGCCCCCACTTTCTTCACTCAGAGTGCCAGTGGGGAAGGAGCCCTGATAGCACCTAAGTTCTTGATTGGGCTCCCATTGACATTTCAGTCTCATGTCCTGCTTTGTTTGGATTTCCACATATAGTACCAAGGTTTTGCTTCAGATTCCATATTTGCCTGAATTGACCCCTTGTGCTGTTGCCTTTTTAATTTGGCTTGTGCTTTCTTCCACGAGAATATGTAATAGGTAAATTCCTCACCCCACAGATGTCAATGAGGATAGTATTCCATTGGCTTCAGCAAGACCACAGTTTCACCAAAAGTCTGAATTTGATTCCATGCTTTCAGTTCAGTGTCTCCCAAGAAGTACAGCAGTACAGTGAAAGAACGCTTTGGAGTTTATGCATCTGCAGACTAACCAAGGTAATATATGTAGGGACTGTTTTGCCTAGTTAAGTAGATTTTTCTGTCATTAACAAAAGATAAGACAACAACATCATCTTTTCCGCAAAGATTTAGATTATACAGTCTCGAGGAAAGGGGCTGTCTTTGAATATATGTTTTAGACCAAACCTAACACCAAGAGACCTCAATCTGTATTGGAGCCACTGGATGCCACTTTACTACAAAATAATAAACAAGAAAGATATTCATCTGTAGATTTTCCACATCCATGGACTTAGATTGTAGTTTTGAGACTACTCTCTATGGAGCTCATGATACATCAAACTACTCAATCAGAACGAGCTAAATTAATCTCTCATGATATTCCATGGCACCAGGGACAGGTGTGGCCCACTTTCGTTATTTCACATTTATGCCTCAGCGTTGTGCAATGACCCAGATGCGTAGCTTGCTTCCCCTCAGAGGCAGTGGTCTGAAAAGGCTCGATGATGGATGGCTGTCTGACTACTTTCTGCATTGGTGTCATAACAGAGCTGTGTCTGTTACTGTTTTACGAAAAAAATAATGTTGTGTGTTTATTTTTCATTTAAATGTAGTGCTAGTGAAATGTGCTATTTTGGCCCTGAAAACTGAACTGGTCTGCATGCAGAATCAGAATAGCAATGGGCAGTGGCCAGGCAAGTGCCCCCTACCTGCAGCAGGCCTAAATGGGGAGCGCCTGAGGAAGGGCGTCAGGAGCACAGTCTCCGTGCTAGTTCTGCCGAGAAGGGACAGCAGTCATCATGACGACACCCTGACCATTAGAAATCTATAGGGTTGTCGCCCCAGGTTAACTTCAAATAGGCATCACAGAACAGCAGCTCTTAGTCACTGCAGAGGGAGTGGTTTGTCTGTTGTTCCCATACCCTCTTGGTGACGCCATCTTGTTCAAGTGTGCAAATATTACAGATTTTACAGTTAGCAATTTACAGTTGAAAAGGAAATTTTGTTTTCATGGTTCAAATACTTGGAGGTGGTTAATAAAAACACAGGCCACTGGACTCATAGGCCGTGTCTACACTATCATTGCACATTCAAAAGAAGCATGCAAATGAAGAAATCAAAAATGCAGATGATGTGCAGATTTACATATCTGGTGCCTCATTTGCATATTCTTTTTTTGAAAGAAGAAAAGCAGTGTAGACATGGCTCTTTCAAAAGTAAACCCCATCTTTGAAAGAACCCTTTGCCCTTTTTTTTATGGGAAGAAATGGTCTTTCGAAGATGGGGTTTACTTTTGAAAGAGACACAGCTACACTGCTTTTCTTCTTTCAAAAGAAGCTCTTTTGAAATAAAAAGATGAAATGAGGTGCCCAATATGTAAATCTGCATCTCATTTGTATTTTCGATTTCCTCATTTGCATGCCTCTTTCGAATGTTCAATGCTCGTGCAGACACAGCCGTAGGGTTCCACCCCAGGACATACTAGAGTTGTTCTTAGAGAGCCGATGAGGCAGAAAGGTGTCTCTCCATGTTATCCCGGCCCCCCCTCAGCAAAGCCTGGCACAGTTTCATATTTGCCTGGTCCCAATACATCTCCTGCACCAGGGACTTGCACTCAGCACAGGGTGTCATAGAGCACTTCATGCTTTCCCTTTGCCATCCAAGGACTTCCCCTATATCATACACACTGCAGGAATTCCCAGCTGCCCATTTAGGGTAATGTGAACCCCTCAGTGCATTGCAAAGGGGACTTAGTAGGGATCCAGGTCTAGCACTTAGGAAGCTTTGAATATTCAGGAAGGCATCTTGAGTAATCTACTCCTATGAAACAGAAGGCAGTGAGTTAATAAAAATGATATTCTACGTAGTGAGGTTACTTGTATATATAATCCACAGCTGGGATTGGTTCCTGAAGAGACAGGTCCCTATCCTGGAAACATCACCAACCCATGGGACACTGATTGACATGCTTGTTGGTAATAGTAATCTTGAAAGAGAGGCTGGTTCAGGGAGACTGAAAGTAGCCTCTCACTTCCATGTCTGGGTCATAGCACATTAGCAGAACAGTATAAGGAAGGTTGCACTGCTACTGTGCATACGGTGTACTTATTGTCTAGTTAAACTGACAGTCCTGGAGACTGAATTGATCTTTCTGACCCCCTTCATACACACTGAATTTGCTCACTATACAAACATGCTTCCTGGCAAAAATATCATCGTTTCTTTTCCAAATATGCTACAAATTACATTTTGAGTAAAACAAAAATCCTTAAGGAAAATTAAAAACAAAGGCAAACTGCCCTCAAAATCTTCCATTGACTTGGAAAATGTGTCAAAAAGACATTTTCAAATAGAATATTTAACGTTGTAGCTGCTTAGCAAACATTTTTTATTTTTCCATTAATTGAGTCCTATTTACCACAAACATTGACACAGAAGCTTTTTTCACACCTTTTTGATAAACTGTTAATGAGTGCTTCGTTTTTTTCAAAAAGAAACCTCTCCTTTTATTTTTTTTCACATATTTCATAATCAGGACTCTTCATTCAGTCTCAAATGTATTTAAAGAGACTAAGCTAAATTCTGATGGAAGCTGAGCCCATAGCTGCTGCTGATGACTTGAACTAGATAGGATCTGCATAGTTTCCATAGGGTTTGATCCCTGGATTTGGATAAGGAGAGCTGATGAATAACACATCCAACTTAACTTAATTTGCTTCTTCTACTGGTCTTATTAGTGACAGATAACCCCCCTTTTTCCCCCTCCTTCCTCTGCCCTTCCTCTCTACTTTGTAAACCCTACATTCTTATTGTGTACATCTGTTGTTCCCAGCCTGGGGTCCACGAGGGTCTTGCAGGTGATCTGTAAGATAAATTAAAATAATCTTAGAATATAACTGTTAAATAAATTATAAGGTTGCAATTATTATTTTCAAATTAAATCTCTTCCACTAATGCAATTTATTGCTGTCCAGAAATCTATGATGAAGTTTCCTTTTTCATTTAATGAAGTGTACATATTGGCTAGAATTCGCTTTGATGGGGGGGTCCATGAAGAGTTTAGGAGGGTGATTGTGGGACCGCAAATGATTTGGATGGTGATTGGGATTCCCACTAGTGAAAAGGTTGGGAATCACTGATCTACTCTAAATCTGAGGAACTTAGATTATGCATGAAAGCTCATTTCCTAGTAAATAGTAACAGAGAGGTAGCTGTGCTAGTTCATATACTATCAAAGCAAAAAAGCAGTCCGGTAGCACTTTAAATATGAACACAGTAATTTATTAGGTGATGAGCTTTCGTGGGACAGACCCGTTTCTTCAGACCATAGCCATACCAGAACAGACTCAATATGTAAGGCACAGAGAACCAAAAATTGTAATCAAGGTTGACAAATCAGAAACATTATTATCAAGGTGAGAAAATCAGAGAGCAGTGGGGCAGAAGAGGGAGCAGGAGTCAAGAATTAGATAAAGCAAAGTATGTAAAAGAGTCCTTATAATGACACAAGTAATTGCCATCTGGGTTCAAACTGCGTGTTAATGTGTTGAATTTGAATATAAAAGAGAGTTCAACAGCATCTCTTTCCAAATAGCTGTTAAAATTCCTTTCCAGTAAATGTTTACTGAAAAGGAACGTTTACAGCCGTTTGGTAGGAGAAGCTGTTGAACTCCCTTTTATATTCAAATCTGACACGTTAACATGCAGTTTGAACCGGGATGGCAATTACTTGTGTCATTATAAGGACTCTTTTACATACTTTGCTTTATCTAACTCTTGACTTCCCCGCGTCCCTTCTGCCCCTCTGCTCTCTGATTTGCTCACCTTGATGATAATTTTTCTGATTTGTCAACCTTGATTACTATTTTTTGGTTCACTGTGCCTTAAATAATGAGTCTGTTCTGGTATGGCTATGATCTGAAGAAGTGGGTCTGTCCCACGAAAGCTCATCACCTAATACATTATTTTGTTAATCTTTATAGTGCTACTGGATTGCTTTCCTAATCAATAAATTTGTTAATCTTTAAGGTGCTATATGACTGTCATTGCTAATTTACCAATAATTTCTGTATAATTAGAAATTGGGTAGGAGACTGGCTGCGTCTACACTATGAGATAAAATCAAATTTATTAAAATTGATTTTATAACTCTGGAATTTATAAATTTGATTTTGACTATCCTCATCTCCCCATATGCTCCTCAGAAAGTCAACTCATTGCTGACACACTCAACTAGCAAACTTTGACCGTTGCAGTAGTGCATTGTGGGAAGCTATCCCACAGTTCCCTCATCCCTGTGGAATTGTGAGTATCCTTGCTGGTCTTTGACATTGTTTTCCCACATTGCATTTTTTCTGTTGGAAGAAAGGAAAAGTGAAGGCATCCACAGAGATGGCAAAAAAGTTAACAGAAATCTCCTTTTGTAACTGAATTCTTAACTGGCCATTTCACTGTCCCCCCTCCTGTGATTGCACCTGATCCCTGAAAATAACACAGGGACCCTGAAAAGCTTGAAGAAAGAGATGATAGTAAAGCTTTTGAAAAAAAAAAGTTGCTGAGGGAAGGGTATTTGGCTTTCCAGTGTACTATAAGGCTTCTGTGCACAGGCTGTGTTCTCAACTGGCCATCCACTGACTGTCCCCACCTCCCACGACTGCATCCAATTCCTGAAAAGAACACAGGGACAGACTGTATTCAGAACTGGCCCTCCACCCACTCTTCCCTGCGTGAAGGGATGAAAAATTAGAAGAAAGGGGATAAAAAAGTTGAGAAAAATACTTTTTGTCTTCTCTCTTCACTCCACACACATTGCCAACATGGTGGGTAACAGTGAAATCTCATACTCTGAACTTGTAACGGAAATGTGAATTTCAACTGGCCTTCCACCCTGTGTTTTTGGGGAGTCAAAGCATGAAGAAAGGTAGGAAATGTTAGGGAAAAGATTTTACGACAGAAATATCGAAGCAGCAGGTGTCTGCAAAGTGCAGCAAGGCTCTGAAAATATTTTTCAGGGTGGGGGGAGGATGTGCTGCAGTCCGCAGCCACAGACGGTTGAAATGTTGAAGTAGTCCCCCTGAATATCTTAGCTGCTGGGGGTAGACTTCCCCCCTAGTGACAGTAAGCCCCACTGGTCCATGCTAGGAGCATAGAGTGCGGTTAGCGGGGGGCAAGTTGAAGTAGTCCCCCTGAATATCTTAGCTATTGAGAGAGACTTCCCACTGGCAGCAGCAAGCCACCAAGTATCTTAACTGCCAGCGGAGACTTCCTGGTCTCCTGGAGACTTCCATAGGCTTCCTGGTCCCATCTGGAAATTCACAGCCTTCCTGTTACCTAAGTCCGGTGCACCTGGAGAGCAGAGGCCAGAGCGGAGCAGAGAGAGGCATTGTGGGTTACATACAGGACACTTCTGGAGGCTAATAAATTTGCTTTTAAGATGTGGCACTTCCATGCTTGCCTTTAATAGAACTTCTGAATTTAAGCTCGATGCTACATCCAGCGGGGACCGACCATATTGTGCTATTGATATTAGTGCTCCCTAAATTGACCTAATGGTATTTACAGTGAAGACAGATGCATGATAATATTGAGCTAACTGCCTTAAATTCTTATTTTTCTTGTACTGTAGGCACAGCCTATATGAAGTAAAAATCAGGTGTGGACACTTCCACCAATTGGAACTCTGCTTAAGAATGAAAAGTAGTGTTCTGATAGTTTAAAATTTACGCAAGCCAATAGTTTTACCATTTTTACCTTGCTCACCCCTGCATTCTTTTATAGCACCGTATGTGATTTCTCATTTTATCGATTTGTTATCCAGGCATCTCATGGAGCATCAAACCTGGGTTTGGAACTGGGGAAAGCACCCCTGCTGGCCAAGTCTTGTAGTAGCATCTACACTGAGCTGCGAGAAAGTGCCTGTTATGTAGGTGCCTTGTGTAGAGGAGTATATCATGTTAAAGAGAAAGGGGTCAAAGAAGTATGGGGGTCTCTGACTGGAAGATGTAGTAGGAAACCTGAGACTTGTTTGTGCACCTGTCTAGAGAGAGAATGAAAACACAGCCTTTTTCTGGTTGTCTATTTGCAATAAGTAGGACCTGTGACACGTGTTTTTTTATCTTTTTTCAGATTCAGGTTGTAAAAGCGGAGTAATTTTTTTATTACTGTATTGGTATAAATCATGTGTTTCAGTTCTGATCATCACTAAATTGTATAATATATACAGAGAAACAGATATTGTAATTTGCCCAATTATGAATATTATGGTTCACTTACACAATCATCTGCTTTGCTAGAGTCGCTTCATGCACTGAACTTCATTCTGGCTGCTGCACAAATCTGAGCTTGCTCAAGCTTCATTCAACAGCTGTACTTCCACATGGCATGCTTAACAATGTTACAACAGCTGAAGCTAGCAGCAGGAAGCCATTGTTCCAGAATTACAAAGCAGGAAGTTTGTGGTGTTCAGGCGTAGCTTCTGCAAAATAGTCGCTCAATTCCGTTGGACAGTGGTCTGTTTTGGGACGAAGCACCAGATTGAATACATCTTTGTGCTACTTGGCTGTGAGCTGGTGATGATTTCAACTACAGGTCAAAAATCACAGCGTGTACCTACAATTTCATGGCCTTGTCTGTGAATGTTTATGGCACAGGACATCAGAATCCTTCAAACATAAAAATAACATATCACGTCCTTCAGTTCTTTGAGCCTGCTTACCTTCATACCAACTTAGCTATGATATTTTCCCCATATCACAATGTAAAAGAGGCAAAAGAGGCAGTAAAGAAAATTACACTTAGAGTAATTTAAATTAGTTTTCTTACAAAAACTTTCAGGTGTTATTGGATTTGGCTGTAAACATGAAATCTATATATTTAGGAAAATAAATTTTGGGGTTGGGGGTCATCTGAAGCCCTAACATCTGCCCTAATGATAAGCAGAGGACAATATTTTTGCAGAGAAATTACTGGCTCTGGTATCCATACAATCTCACTGATCACTGTTATCAGAAAAATATTGAAAAATGGTCTCACAAAAGAGCAGCAAACATCCATCCACTTAGGGAGGAAGAATCAGTTTCACATATACAAAATAAGGCTGCACTCACTAGGATGGAGCACTGCAGAAAGGGATCTAGGGGTCGTAGTGGACCACAAGCTAAGTATGAGTCAATAGTGTGATACTGTCGCAAAAAAAGCAAACAGCTTTCTGGAATGCATTAACCAGACCATTGTGAGAGAGACAAAAGAAGTCATTCATCCACTCTATTCTGCACAGATTGGGCATCATTTGAAGTATTGTGTCCACTTCTGAGCACCACATTTTAGGAAAGTTGTGGAGAAATTGGAGAGGGTGCAGAGAAGAGCAACTAAAATGATTAAAGATCTAGAAAATTTGAGCTTTCAGAGAAGATTAAATTAATTGGGTTTCTTTCATTTGGAAAAGAGTAGACTGAGAGGGGACATGATAGCAGTTTTCAAGTACATAAAAGGCTGTTAAAAGGAGGATTGAGAAAACTTATTCTTAGCCTCTGATGATAAGAGGATGGCTTAAAATGCAGCAAGGGATGTTTATTTTGGACATTAGGAAAAAATTCCTAACTGTCAGGGTGGTTAAGTACTGGAATACTGGAAGTACTGGTGATTGTGGAATCTTCATAACTGGAGATATTTAAGAACGGGTAGGATAATAACAGAGATTATATAGATAGTACTTGGTCCTGCCCATGAGGGCAGGGGACTGGACTTAATGACCTCTTGAGATCCCTTCCAGTTCTAGTGTTCTATGATTATAGGGCTGGAAAGATTAATATATGAGGAAAGCAAAATAAGTACACCTTACTTAAGTAGTGGCTGAGTGGACGCACAAATCTACACATTCTTGAAGGCTGTTACCAGCAAGAAGGGAATTATATAGCATAATAAGAGGCATATAATTAGGAGTAATGGGATGAAGCTGAGTGGAAATTTTGGCAGCATGTCACGGAACATCTTTTGACAGTAAGATTTATTAGCCTAATAATATCCCTACTAAAGAGAAGTGGTCGAAGCTCATCAGTTGACATGTTCAAAACTAGACAGGACCAAAATTAGTAAACATATAGAATACTTCAGCACAGGAAGAAAATTGTACTAGGTAACCTAACAGATCTTTTTCACATTTGTGGCGATTATCTGAATCCGAGGTTGCAGCTCCACTTTCATCCAAGGCTGTGATTCCCAGTTAATGTAGGCATACTCACCCTAGCTCTGATTCAACTACAGCAGTGAAAATAGCGGTGTAGGTGTGGTAACACAGGTGCTGACTTGTCCTCTAATTCGGGGTGCTCAACCTCTCCTCCACCCTAGGCCATTCCCCCCATTCCACTCCTTCTCCCCAGCCACGCCCCTGATGTGCCCTCACCCATTCCACCCTGTTATGAATGAATGCAGGGAAAGCATTAATCCTTAGAGAGCTCTCTCTGTGGTGGATGGACAGATAAGCCAATGGAGGAAGCAAAATTCTTTTAAACTGAGAACAATTGCAGTCTGAGGGGTCTTTGTCTCTGTGGCTAATGCATCCTAAGCAGCTGCTATGAATCCAGTAAATCTTCTGGCCACATCATAGTCAGAGCGTGGATATATAGGGAGAAAGGAAATGTTTAGTTAGACACGATCAGGTTATGTTTATTTTGGAATTGATGAAAGACTTCTTGGACTGGCTAATGATTGTTCTTTCCCCGTACTCTATAGCTTCTAAGATGAACCCCAGGGAAGTAATTCTCTGTGCTGCAACTGGAATGTGTTTAGTTATTTTATTACATCTAACAACTAAGTATGTATAGTTATGTCTTGGTACTTTCTTGTTTCTTGTTTTGTGAATAAATTACTTTTTAAAGATTGGATTCCAGTTTCCTAGAGAAGGGTCTGTGTATATTCGTGCTTTAGACTGAAAGGGCAGCTATCAGATTACATATTAACTTCTTGCTCTTTGTTTTCAAGCTCTCTTCTATGGAAGTTTAAGAGCTTTGGGTTACCCCCACCCCCTCCCAGGGAGACATCCCATGTGTTTCTTCCTGGGTTACAAAGAAAGGTTTTATCACTTGGGTGGTGGCATCTAACTGCCAGGTTCAGGGGATCAGTGACCTTGGGGAGCATTTTTAAGAAAAGCCTATAGAGGAAAGGTTTTTGTGGGCCCCCACATTCTGCACTTGCAATGTCAGAGTGGGGAGGCAGCACTGATACATCCCTTATCCCAAGCTCTAGCCTCTTCCACAAGTGTACTTTGTCCCTGCTCTTCTGCTAAGTCCTGGATCTTTCTTCCTGCCACGAATAAGCTGTTTGCAGTGCTCAGAAAGCATTGGGAGGGCAAGGGAATAGTTGGCCAGCAGGGCTGCCAATGGGCAATAGGCATGGGGGGAGGGGGGTGGAAAAGGAGAGGCGTTTGGCTGCCAGTATGTGCTCAGCACCCACTAATTTTTCCTCATGCATGCTCCAGCCCTAGAGCATCCATGACATCAGTGCCTATGTGTGGTAACATGGGCAGGGTGTGCCCAAGTGTGTACTCTGGGGCCAGGCAAGTGCCAGATTCACAGAGAGTGAGAGAGAGAGGAAAACGGCAGGGTGTGGAACAAGCACTTGCATAGTAGATCTTTAATGCAGCGCTATGATGCAGTAGGAAGTGATGTTGGTAGGCAAGATACTGAACTCTTTCCTTTTGAGTCAGTGCCTGGAACTAATTCCTCAGCCTGGTGTGCGGGGCTGCTTCACAATTACAGTCCTAAACTCATTAACTATGAGAGTAATATACTAAATGTTAGATTCTATGTTGGTTGCTTTCTTCGTAACTTGGTCTCACCGTTCTTGTGGTTTCCCAATTGAAATTCAAACAGAACTGTTGTGGAAGTTAAAAAAAATATTAGGATGACTTTTTGTTCCTCTTGCTATTCATTTTTATGACCCCCTGTAATGACGTGTTTACTTCATACTAACATAGGAGGGATAAGTAAAGCTGAAAAGGGGCCAATTAACTGGACAGGTCACAGCAGAGATGAATTAGGTGGCCTAAATAATACCCTGAATGATATAATCCAGATGAGAGAGACCATGCTGGGCTATTGTAAAGCCAGGAAACTGGCAGCAGAAGACAGCTAGAGTGAGGGAACCTGTTGTCACCTTCTGGACATCAGGGAGGGAAGGAAAGTAACCTGGGCAGAGAGGATACAGGAAAAGGCTCAGGGGAAATGGCAGCAAGGTTGAGGAAGGAAGAGATATTGGCTGTCAATTTAGAAGGACCCTGACCTGGATTCTGGAGTAGAGGGCAGGTGCAGATTTCTACCAGCCGCTGGGGTGGTGACTCTCTCTGGGAAGTGAATAGGAAAAAAAGTCTGAGACAGTTTGACAGAAGGCCTTTGGTACCTGGAATGGGAGGTCAATGGTCACCTGATCAGAGGGCTAAGCCATGAAGGGAGAGCACCCTGATTCACAAAGCATGAGGGAGAGATAGGTGGCAGGGTGTGCAACAAGCAGCGGAAGACGGCCTTAAACCTGGAAACAGCTAATCCCTAAAGCAACCAAGAAGAGGTGTTTGAGTCATGATTTGGCTTCATGATCCCCTCTGAGCGTGCTGAGTCAAGTTGGAAATGGAAAGAAGGCAACAGATGGGAGACTGATCTAACTATAGCCAAGGTAGGCAGCAGGCTCCTTGGCGGCACTTACAGTAGTAGATTTGGCCTGTGCATTCCTCCGTCATGACAGCAGTGTGGCTTAGCCAAATCTGAATGGCTCCACAACCTAATTTACCAGGTTACGTTGTCACTCACTTAAGTTTGGCCATGACAGTGAAGCAGCCATGTTGCAACCCATACTGGGCCCATGAGGAGGAAGGCAGCACATTGGCAGTAGATTGTCTTGATTGCCCTGCAGTGGCAGACATTAGAAGGGGCTGTTCTTTCTTGAAATATTCCGAGTCAAATCAGAAGCAGGAACATTATGTTGTCACAAAAAATATTCTTTCTCAAGAGATCCACAGCCCACTTTTGCAGCTACAAGAGACCCAAAAAGTTCAGAAAAGGAAGAATCCAGTTATAAGCATTCTTCTCTGATAACCTCACAACTTTTGCAGGTGCTCCCCTCGTTAAGTATGAGCCCTGTAACACTGAAGGAAATGAAAGTTTTACTATGGACTTCAAGAGAAACAGGACAGGGAGCCTAATTCTCTGATATTTGAGAGTTCAATATATTTCATTAAGAACAGTTCCACTTCTTGTGTTATTTTGTTTCATATGCTGCACAGCAGGCTATGCTGAGCACTGCATAACACAACCGATATGGAACATTAGCAAGAAGGCAGATGAGAGAAGGTTGCTGATATACACAAGTAAGTTGATTTTTCCAATATTATTAGTACATTTGCTGAGGAGTATATATCTGATTTCTATAACAAGTCAACTATGGTGTAGAAAGCAAATAATAGAAATTATCTATTAACCAACATCCATATTTCTCTGACAAATGTAAGTTAGAATTCATCTAATCAGAGGTACTGTAGGAGTTACATATGGTGTACTTAAGCACATTTTTCTCCTGAATGAAACTGCTGTTGTTACTGAGAAGACCAAATCTGATCAATACAAGATGCTGCAGAGAAAACTTAAAATAATCCACTTTTATTAAAGATCCCATTTTTTGACTTTCTGAAGAAAACATAATAATCCACAACTGTATGTAATAGCTTTCCTTTTTCAGAACTCCTACTAAGCTCAGATCCTCCCAGTTGGCATTGCATTGCTCAGTATGTCAGAGCAGCTGAAAAAGGGAGCAAGTTGTTGTTCTTTCATAGATTTCAGAGGCTCTCCCCACTTCTTTTAAATCCTATTGACTCTGTGCACCCTTAAAAGGTTGCAAGAATGGTGTCCAACCTGTTTGTTCTATTACTAAAATCTAGTTTTTGAGGCTAAATATTAGGACTATCATGCCGGGGGGGCGGTGTTTGTTTTTGTTTGTTTGATTTTAACCTGCACCTCTGATCTTTGTGGGCTGATAACTGCTAGAAGAGAAAGTCTCAAAGAACTCAGTGGCACTACACAGTGTTAGCCCTTAGAATTATGTGATAGTGATGAAAACATTTGTTATGCTAATTTCAAGTGGTTTCATGCCCCCTCGGGATTTCACTTTTTCATTTCATTTAGTGGAATTGCCTATCTGAATGTGGAAGGCAGCTTAAGTGAAAGTCATTATGAAATGGTAGAGTTCATGATTCTAAGGAGTGGTGTGCATGTGTGGGAGGGGAAGCACAATAAAGATAATGGATTTCGAGAAGGAAGATTTTAGCTAACTTGGAGTTGTTAGGTAAGTTCACTTGAAAGCAAGTTTGAGGAGGAAAATGCTCAAGAGTTGGCAGTTTTTCAAAGAAACACTATTAAAGCCACAAGAGCAAAGTATCTGACTGCACAGGAAAGATACTAGCTTGGAAAAAGACCACCTGGACTTAAGCCAATGATCTACAATGATATGAAAGTTTTAAAAAAAAAAGTCCTACAAAAAGGGGAAATGAGGTCAGATTGTAAAAAGATGAATATAAAGAAATAACACACGTACATGGAGATAAAATTAGAAAGACCCAGGGCACAAAAGAAGATACCACTAGTTATAAATATACATGGTAACAGGAAAACATTCTACAAATACATGAGAAGCTAAAGGAAGATCAAGAGAAGGGTTGGCCTGCTACTCAATGAAGAAGAAAAGACAATTGAAAATAGCACAAGTGCTAAGACTTCTTTAGTTCGTTTTCATCCAAAAGGTTAGCAGCCATTCTGCAGGCAAAGATATTGTCATGGTTATTTCTAGTAAAAGTCACCGAGCTGTTACGGGCAACAAATAAATTCACAGAAGCCTCTAACCTGTCTCTGGCTTTTGCTAAAAATAACTCTGACAAAATGGAAAAGTAGGATAAGAAGGGTGCAACACCCATTGTGGCTGTGGTTCTGAGGCCCCCACTGCTGGAAGAGTCTGGAAGCTCCAGGATCTCCCTGTCAGCTGACTGCTCCAGCATTGCCACCCCAGGACAGGAACAGAAAATATCAAGGCGGTTGCTGGAAATCAAAGATTCAATGACATAACCTTAGCTTTAGCTTTAGACACCTAACATAGTGAATGTCAACAAAAAGGGCATAAAATCAGAGGTTAACATGGGGAAAGAACAAGTTAAAAATAGTTAAACAGGTAAGAATCTTCAAGTCTCTCAAAGAACTGACTGAGGAGGTATCTCAGCTAATAACTAACAACTATCTTCTAAAATCATGACAGACCGAGGGAGATTCTAGAGGACTGGAAAAGGGCAAGCACAGTGCCAATATATTAAAAACAAATAAAGAAATGAGGACAACTTGGGAATTACAGACAAGCCAGCTTAATTTCAGTACTCTGTAAATTGATGGAGCAAATAATTAAGTAATCAGTTCTCAAACATCCAGATGATGACTGGGTGATAAGCAACTGGTTTTATCAAGGATAAATCATGTAAGATCAAATGAATAACTTTATTTGACTGGGTAAAGTGCCTGGTGGGAAGAGGGGAAGCAGTAGATATGGTATTTCTTGACTTTGGTGTGGCTTTTGTTACTGACTCACATGACCTCTTCATAAATGACCTAGATGGACTGCTGTGAGGTATGTACATAACTGATTGGAAAACTGTTCAGTAAGTGTAGTTTTCAGTGTTTCAGTGATTCACATTCAAGCTAGCTGGGCATAAAGGCTACATCTACACGTGAAGCCTACATCGAAGTAGCCTATTTCGATGTGGCGACATCGAAATAGGCTATTTCGATGAATAACGTCTACACGTCCTCCAGGGCTGGCAACGTCGATGTTCAACATCGACGTTGCGCAGCACCACATCGAAATAGGTGCTGCGAGGGAACGTCTACATGCCACAGTAGCACACATCGAAATAAGGGTGCCAGGCACAGCTGCAGACAGGGTCACAGGGCAGACTCAACAGCCAGCCGCTCCCTTAAAGGCCCCCTCCCAGACACACTTGCACTAAGCAGCACAAGATCCACAGAGCCGACAACGAGTTGCAGACCCTGTGCATGCAGCATGAATCCCCCGCTGCAGCAGCAGCAGCAGCAGCCAGAAGCCCTGGGCTAAAGGCTGCTGCACACGGTGACCATAGAGCCCTGCACTGGCTGGAGAGACAGCGTCTCTCAACCCCCCAGCTGATGGCTGCCATGGAGGACCCCACAATTTCGACGTTGCGGGACGCGGATCGTCTACACGGTCCCTACTTCGACGTTGAACGTCGAAGTAGGGCGCTATTCCGATCCCCTCATGAGGTTAGCGACTTCGACGTCTCGCCACCTAACGTCGAAGTTAACTTCAAAATAGCGCCCGACGCGTGTAGCCGCGACGGGTGCTATTTCGAAATTAGTGCCGCTACTTCGAAGTAGCGTGCACGTGTAGACACAGCCAAAGTGTGAATCTCATTCTGCTCTTTATCTTCATCAATGAATTACATAATGGAGAATGCCCTTATAAAATTTGAGGCTGATATCAAGCTGGGTGGGGTTGCAAGTGTTTTGGAGATAGGATTAAAATTTTAAAAATATCTGGACAAACTGAAGAAATAGTCCTAAGTAAATAGGGTAAAATTTTAATGAACCTGAATGCAAAGTAATGCATTTAAGAAGCAACAGTTTGTTACATACATAAATGACTGCCTAGTAAGGAAGACTACAGAAAGTGATCTGGGGATCACAGGCTAAATATGAATCTACGGTGTATCACTCTTTCAAAAAGAGCCAGCATCACCCTGGGATGTATCAGAGGGAATAGCAACATACAAGAATTCTTCTGCACTACATGCTTATTAGGCCTCAGCTGAAAATTTCAGGAAAAGCGCTGACAAATAGAAAATTTTCCAGAAAACAGCAACAAAAATGATTAAAAGTCTGGAAAGCATGGGGCTTGAAAAAAATGTTTCCTTCAGTCTGGAAGCAGAGACTGAGAGGAGACATGAAATTGTTCAAATACATAAAAGGTGGTTGCAAGAGGAGAGAAATATTGTTCTACTTAACTTCTGAAGATAGGACAAGAAACAATGGATTTAAATTAAATCCAACGGTTTAGGTTGGACATTAGGGAAAACTTCCTGTCAGGGTAGTTAATCACTCCAATGAATTCTCTTCAGCCATGGTCTGAAGAAATAGGTCTGACCCACGAAAGCTCACCTAATAAATTATTTTGTTAGTCTTTAAAGTGCTACTTGACTGCTTTTTGTTTTGCTAGTATACAGACTAGCATGGCTCCCTCTCTGTTACTAAGCAATTGTAAGTACACTAATTATATTTCAACTGATTTATTTTATAATTATACGGTAAAAATGAGAAAGTCAGACATTTTTCACAATTGTATTTGTATTTTCATGTCTGATTTTGGAAGCAAGTACTTTGTGTGAGGAGAAACTTGAGGGTACAGAGGCTAGGTCAGACTCCTGAAAAAGGTGTAGTAATCTAGAAAGGTTGAGAGCCAGTGTTCTAGATAATACATGGTCCTGCTCTGAGTGCAGGAGTCTGGACTAGCTGAGTTCCTGAGGTCCTTTCCATTCGTATGATTCTGTTACTCTCATTGTAGAACATTAAAAATCCCCCAAAGCTACATTGGCTTCAAATTTCAGCTCTTGAAATTTTCAAGCAAAAATGACGCAGGTTAGTATATTTGTGAATTGTTTTTACAATTAGGTTTTTTACAAACTGCACTTACCACAGTGAATTCCTCACAGTGTATGAAAGAGAGAGACAGAGAGACCACATATAGCCAGTATTAGTCCCTTAGATTAAAGCGCAACAAGCAGACTCTCAGATACTGAGATAACGGGGGTGCACCGTACAGCATGGTGTGGCAAGCTGTTGAATGTTGCAGCTGACCTTTTTTTTTTGTTTGGTTTGGTTTTTTTTAGGATGGCTTTGTGACAAACATGTATGCACAATCCGACAGCTGGACCATCTGTGTTGTATAAGGCGAACCATATTTCCCACACACCTTTTCCAGTCACCAGATTAGAATACCAGTCGATACTGCCAAATTTTTTGTTGTTGTCTTGGCATTTAGCATGAAGGGGGAAGGGGGTGAAGAGGGATTCAGTTATAGCAGATAGGCAGGACATAGAGTTTAGATGGAAACCAAAGGAGCAATTCCACTCACAGGCTGCAGCAACAATAGATAGAGCTGCAACAAAGATCATTGTCCTTGTCCCCGGATTGTTCATGTAAGCACTCCTGAATCTGCTGAAGATAACTGATGATATGCAAGCCTTACCTGCTGATGATTGGTGCCAAATTTTAGATGCTTTTATTTTCAAATAGACCATTTCAGACAGTTCTACTGCTGTCGTACTGAGCCAGTTATAGACTTTGCTATGCCACCATGCCACTTGTTAACTTTCCAGCTAACACAGAGCCTTACGCATTCTGTAGATGCCAGACTGTCTCTAACATTGATAGAGCTGTAGTAGCAAGAGCTGCAGTAGGTGACATGCTTATCCTAGGATGAATATACTGATGGATCCATACATAATACATACGTACACATGACATATCCGTACAAATTACATTTTACCATTTTGTATGATGCAGATGCCTGTGGGTTGTTGGTAGAGCTCTTGGATATCATGTAGAAATCTGACTAACCTTGTAAAAATCTATTTCTTCAATAAATATGTTGTACATCCTCATGTCCTCACAGATGCACAGTTTGTGTGAAAGAAGTTGCATGAGTGTGATGAGTATGAATGGGGGATGATTGCTTTAATCAGGAATGGTAAAGCCATTACTGAGTTAACTGAACCTTTACACTACATCCCCCATGATCAGCATTCTGTGTATGTCACCTGCATTTCTGAAAAAACAATATTAGAAATGTTTTATCAAGTTTTAAAAGTATTTATTTATACATCTTGTCTTCCCGAAAAAAACAGATTTCCTTGGTTACCTTGAGAAACTGGGGAGAGAGAGAATAATATAATTTTTAAGAATCTTATGAAATGTACCTAAAATCTGCCCTTTTCTGTGTGTGCAGGCAGGTCAGTGCTTAAACTTTTGCCATAACCCATCAGTGAAGACCTGCTGTACATTGGTGTATTACTTCTCCTGTTGACTTAACACTGTTTCCAATGGGGTTTAGGCTGGCTTAATTGCATTGCTCAGGCATGTAGATTTTCAATGCCCAGGAGCAATGTAGTTGTCGACCTGATGTCCTAGTGTAGACCTGAAGTGTCTGCTTAGCTCAGTGAGGCTTCAGTGTCTAGTTCAGGGGTGGCCAACCCATGGTTCTCAAGCTGCATGCAGCTCTTTGAGTCTTTAAATGCATCTCCTCCTCAGAGCTGCAGGCTGGGAATGCTGCCTGCCTGCTCTGCGCATGCATCCCGCTGCTTGGTGGGAGAAGCACGTGGTGGTGGTGGCTCCAAGCAGAGGCTCCAGTGGCTTCAGAGAGTTGCCAGAATGGAACTGGAAAAGGAAGGGGGGGCAAGGAGGCCAGGCTCTGGGGAATGGGGAGGGCATTGAGCCACGGAATAATATATTTATTTTTAAATATCTATATATTGATCTATATTTATTTATATATATATATAAAATGTAAAAATAAATAAATACATATATGGCTCTTTGCGCTCTATCCACTGCTATTTTGGCTCTTTGTCCCTAACCTGCTGGCCACCCTGGTCTAGTTGGTCCACATGGTTAGAGTAAGATAAATAATAATCAGTAGAGCTGGTCAAAAATGCGTATACATTTTTTTAATAGAAAATGGTTTTTGGATATAATGAGGACAAAAGTCAGTTTTGCCAATGTTTTTTTTTTCTTTTGTCTATATCATTCCTGTCCCCACAATACTTGGTTTTTGGTTGAGTAGAAAATACACAGGAGGAGTATAAGGTTTAGCAAAGAACTGACATTTCTAAGAATTTAAAAAAAAAAGTGGTCATCTTTTTCTGGAGAAAAATAACATTTCCAGACTAACTATAATAACGGTTTAATATTGTCAATCCGAGGCCTAGGGTTGGTGTAATTTCGGGCAGAAGAAAGAGACAATATCTTGTGTATTGCTGTTATTTTATTGACTGTGGGTTTTTTGAGGTTCTCAGAACTGTGACACATGAAAATCAATCCTATCACAGATCAATTAGCGAGAGAGGCCAACGTTCATCTTAAATGCAATCTGCCACATAACTATGCCATTTTTCACAAGAATACGTGCATGTCTGTAATTTTCAAGTAACTATTATTTGTGTTTCTTTAGTGACTTGGTATGGACCCCATTGTGCATTATACAAAACACAGAACAGAAAGGTACCTTTGGTCCAATGAACTATATGCTAAGGTTGTATGTTACTGTAGAAAAATATGGTCCCTAGAGTGGGAAATTTATAATCTAGGCTAGCAAAAAATTGACTATGCATTACAGAGACAATAAAGTGAAAAGGCATATGGGGCGTGGTGAGTAGGCAATAAAAAATGTAAAGTAATTTATTTCAGTCACTTTTGGTTTTTGTGTTTTAAAGCCTAGCCATTGGTGTAATCAGGAGAGTGTTGCCAGAGTGGAATTGGGAGTTTTCCTTAAATATTGATTTTTTCACAGTATCTCACAATTACAGCAACACCTGTGCTAAATAACTTTTGGCTGATGGGCTGTGGAGATTTCATGTTCAGTGTATCTCACTCAGAAGTCTTATTTCTTATCCATGAGAAGAATGGTCTAAGAATTCCACAGTGGGCTACAATCCGACTAAGATGGAAGTTTAAGGGGGTGTGTACTTAATGGAGGAGGGTTGCGCGCTTACTTTCTTTAGCACATCTGTCTCGGTCTGTCACGCCACGCTATTCACTGTGTATTTAGCATGACCTACGGCACTTTGATCTCCACGTTCTATTAATCATATTGTGCTTAAAAAAGGAGAAAATTTAAGGATGCCTCAGCATGGAACTACTGTAGAAGAGCAAATAGAAGCAGAATTTCTATTTTGGGGATATGAATCCCTAAAAATAGGGAGGTTTATAATAATAATAAAGAGGCTGACAAATAGATTCTTTAGTACGACAATGCTGCCAGCTGCTGTGCACACTAAAAGAAAAAGAATAAAAATATACACATTCCCCAAAATTGCCCTTGCAGAAGAACTTACATTCAAGGATCACGAAATGCTTTACAAGCACTCATTAATTAATCACTATTCACAGCCCCTGTGAGACATGTAAATAATATAATCGGACTCATTAAATGGAGATAGAGAGGTCAGGTGATTTGCCCAAGGTCACAGAGCAAAGCAGTGACAGTGGTAAGCACAGAACCTAGATATCCTGACTCCACTTCCCTGTTGAAAATACTGAACCAACTGGGGGGCTTTGTGCTGAGCCTCTCACATTGCCCACACAGATCACAAGGCAGGATCAGGGCCTAAGAAATGGCTAACGAGCCATGTAGGTCTCAGTAAGCCTGGTTGGGAATGATGAGGACAATGCTTCTTTAACAAATGCGTTCAACCCATGCTCCACCAGGGAGTATTCTATCTTGTGATAAGGGCCAAATTGGCAGCTAGTTCACTCAGAACTGAGTATGAAGAAAGGCTACCATGTTTACCAGGAGGAGGTAAGTTTTTTAGCATTCCTGCAGACTTAGATCTTGAAGGTCTTTACTATCATTCAGTGATTTTTGTAACACTGCTCTGAGTGAGGGATTAATAATAGGACATCATCTTGCTCTTATTGAACAGAAGGATCATTCCACCTGCCACAAAAAACATACTAGGTTAAATGAAATAGCTGATTAGCAGACAATAGGATAGAACACGAATAGACTATGAAGTGTACCCCACTGAAAATTTTGAGAGACTTCACATGAGCTAATTGTAGTTAGTCAAAGTGGAATCTGGCTGCGATTCCAGAGTTTATAACTTACTCTTATGAAAGGTATCATGGGAGCTTTAATAAACGCAAGAGGTTGAGCTATCATGTTCAAAAGTCGATGCCTGTAAGTGCATATTGTCTCCCCTTGCACCATGCAAGGTATAGGACTTAGAGGGAATGCATTGTGACCTGATTAATTGCCAACACCAGTTCCTGCAGAACTTGTCTATTTGCTGAAGATTTTCCATCAACTACTAGCCAAGTTTGGCTTGTGAGATATGATAGGATCTTGACATCTGGTGCAACATCTGCAGAACAAAGCCCTTAGGACATCTCCAGGATATCTACTCATCCTCTCTGGTCTTTGCTCCATAAGAAATACCTAGAGCTTCAATCTGCTTGATTGTATAGTAGACTGAGTAAATATAATGCAATCATCTAAAACTTCTGGTGGGCGCTTCTTCCGGAAGCGGCCTCTGTTACACCTTGCCAACTTCATCAGAGTTGCAGTGCTGTTTGTTTCTGCCACAAAACCTCCTCTATACCTTGGCAGCACTGAAGGGCTGGGACAGCAGGGCAGGTATGCCATACTCCAAACAGTGCTGATGGCCAGCTGCCCTCAGCCCCACTCTGTCCAGGAGTGCAGAGCTGGCCACCCATACACACATGATGCCCAGGCTCCTAAAGAAGCTGTTGCCCATACTGAATATCTTTTTGTTGTTAGCTTATGTAAACGATAAAAAAAGAGAGAGAGGCCCCATTAATGAGAAGAACCTAGAAATTAGGGGGAAAACCCCACTTTCTGACTTTACATTACTTACATCCCATGATCTGGAGACTGTAGATATGCAATTTTGGACACTCAGTTTCCTCAGTTATGTGCTCATGTGTGAAATGTTGAACCAGTGTGAGCGTGTGCATTTCTCACTTTACTTAACAGATACATATTTTCAATTCTCATGGCTCAGCAGAGCAAACTTGGCAATGGGAGAATGATCCAGAGTCTGTTCTGCTTCACGCCACAACAACACAATTATGAGCTCAATTCTGATTGCAGATTTTTTTTAAACTGCTGATAGAGTAATTGACTGCAAGAGGGCAGCTCTTTTCAGATCACTTTGCAGAGATCTAATTGACTGTACAAGGTAAAGCACTAGATAATCAGACTCTTTTAAATTTTGTGGTGTTTTTGAGCTAGGATTGTCACTCTTCCATTGCATTCATGCCACATTCTGCATTTAATTTTCTTAATATAGGAGAGAGAGGAATGGGAGGGACATACTTTAAAAACTTATCTTTAATGCAGGAATCTTTATTTGAGGCATCTTTAGCAAAAATACATCTTAGCAAAGTTGTGCATCTCTGTGTTGACCCGATGTTCAAAACTGGTCCAGAATTGAAAACAATGGTTTAGGGCAGCGTTTCCCAATCTTTTTAAAAGAGTACCCCTTTAAAAAAAATGAAAAAAATTAAGTACAGTAAGCATTCATCTCCAGCATTCTATTATCCAGAACACTCAAATAACTGGCTTGTTGACCATAAGTAAATTTTAGTTACGTTTTCCATAAGTACAGTGTAGTGAAAGTAAATACAAATAAACACAGCAAACACAGGACAAGTTTAGAGTGTACAATACTACTGTTATTGGTAAATAAAGTGCTCTGCATATATGTTTGTTTGTTTCTTAATATCTAATCGTTTTTTTTCTTTTTTTTTTCAGTGTTATGCATTGTTAGCTATACCTCGCTAGTACCCAGAATGTTTGAATATCTGGCAACCTGCCAATCCTGGGGCTGCCAGATATGAAAGAGTTTACTGTACTCCCTCAATCCTCTCATGTGCTCATAAGGGCACACATACCATTGGTTGAGAAACAGGGTCCTAAGGTAATCTGCAGTCTTTAAACAGGTGCCATTTAAGCTTTCCCAATTACTGTACCCTTTCGGGAGTCAGATTTGTTTACAAACCACCAAGTTACACCTCACTTAAAAACCACTTACAAAAATATGTGAAAACATCACAGATGACTATTGCTGAAAACTTGCTGACTTTTCACCCATCAGATAAATTACTTGGAACAGAAATATTGTACTTATTGTATAAGGCATACGAAATCATTGTCTGAATGAACTTTTAGACTGCACTGACTTTTAGTGTTATTTTTATATAGCTTGTTGTAAAACTAGTGAAATATCTTGGTGAGTTGATGTACACCCTGGAAGAGCTCGGTGTATCCCCAAGGGTACATGTACCCCTTGTTGAGAAACACTGGTATGGGGAGAGGAAACAAAAAGCAACCAAAAGAGAAAGCTTTATCATATGTACAAATCTTCAACCTTTTACTGATTTTGTTTTTGAGGTTACTACCCCCTTCAGTGAGGACTGGAAAACCATCTTGAACCTGCAAGTTTCAGACGTATGGAAGCCTTTCAGAATATATGTGTATTCTCCTTCCACCCCACTCATATACCTCAAAAATGGAGCGTTGTCTTTGTTCAGGCTTGTCAGTAAAGAAACAGAGTTCAGAAAGGCACCTGGAATGGCATCCTGCTTTGGGGCATGCAGGAAAAAAGGCCTCATCCTGCACATGAAGTATAAGCAACTGATGTTGAAATAACTTATTTTTTCATGACATTTCATTAAGCAAAACATGACATGCAAAAAAGGCACAAGATATACACCTATCCCTGTTCCTACCCACAAATCTATTTCTGTATGTCTTTGCTCTATATATCTACAGTATCTTACTAATGCATCCCTTTGTGGTGGCATCCATGCTCTCACAACATTAAGGCTGAGCATCAATCTCTTCGAAGGACTCTAACCGTAACCTCCTTCCCTGGCCTTGTACTTTGTCATTAGTCTACATAAATTGTTTTGTTTTTTAACATATAATTTATTTATATTAGCTTCAATGTTGGAAAGTTTTGGAACAATCTCTTCAATAAAGGGTGGGGCCATCCTTTAGGGCTGTTAATATAGGAGGCGGCTTTGCCAGATGCAGATCTTGTGTATTGTTCTGTTCTGCAGCCATCCTGATGTCTGGTGGAAGGTAATTCCACATTTCAGGTTTTCTACCAAGAAAAAGCTCTTGTGCACTTAACTCGGGACTCTGCCAGCTCCTGGTTCCTATTGCTATGGTATCCCGGAATGAGTTGAGAATGGGGCAGGCCCTGGAAGAGCCAGCAGCCAGACCATTATGTTGAGATGTTACACGTTTGTGTGGGTCCCAATACAGGACTAGAGCTGTACAGGTGAGACAAATATAAAGACCAGATGCTGGAGGGAGAGCAAATGCAGGCTACTGATGATGAGAAGGAGGAATTCTAAGAGGAGACACTCACTTAGATGGCTGTTTGATGCACAACTGGCAGTTGTATTCTTCTTCCCAACCACCCCAATTTATGGAGCTCAAGCATTTGTTAGAGATTTGGCTTGCTTCAAACAATGGGCCACTTCTTGATACATCCTGATTTTTGCTGCTCCTTGGAATGGATGGTCAGGAAAGAAAGAAAAAGAAGAGGATCTGGCAGTCATAATCTCATATAGGAATGTCTTTGATTGGATGTTTCAGTCAGTAATTTCTTGCCAATATTCTACTGGTGTGGCTGGGTCCACTGCAGTAGAAAAGCAGCAATCTGCCTTGCACAGAACAACACACCAGAAGGATCTGAAAACAGGCACTTGTTTGATCATTTTGTAAATTAAAATTCTTACCTATGAAATGATGCTGTAGAGGATCACTTACATATTACTGGCCAAATTTATCTTTGGTATTACTTCATCGATTTCAGGGCAGACTGTGAGAGGTTTGCATCTGGGACCAGATGGCCTAGTGGCTTGGCCCCCTAGCCAGGGCCTGTTGGGTGGTTCTTCAGCCCCACCCAAGAGTCTATGGGTTAAGTTTGGGGCGTGGCCCTGAGAATCTAGTTCCCCCTTTGGTGGGAGAAGGGTTCTCTGGGGGGGCTCCCAACTCCCCTCAGTACCTGGGGGAAGGTCCTGGGCTACGCCCTCCGGCGGCTGACCAGGTGGCAGCTCTGGCTTGGGGCCTCCTGCCTCAGAGCCGCCTCTTGGCTGGTCAGCTCCAAGCTGGGCTGGCTTCCGTCTTTTTATACGCCTCCAGGCCTGACACTGGCCACAGGTGAACTGGGCTGATTGAGCCAACAGGCCTTGTTTAACCCCTGCCTTGCCTGGCCTCCCTCTCACATCCTACACAGACACTTTAGAGATGTATCTGGCTTCTCCGTGTACAAGACGGCCTGAAGAAAAGAGATGTTTTATGTGCAACCATTGACAAGGTTTGTGACTTAAAATATATTTCATATGCTGTCTCCTCTGACATAGTCTTTTAATTCTTAATACATTCAAATTGGAGCAAGTGTTTTGGAGAGTTAGGAACTATGTAAGTTATAGCTCTGATCTGTGCCAACCTTGGCAGGACATAACAGCCTAGAATTGGAAGTAGCTGACAGAGACCTCCAATGTAAAATAAGGAGCTAGGGGTTTAATTAAAAATGCCTATACTTTTATATCTTTAATATACTACATAAATTATTCACTACATTTGTTCTGCATGGTATATATTTTTATGCCCATGCTCTTTTTCTCAACTAGTGTTTGAAGATGGGTGTAGACATCTTTGTCATCCTGAGGTGATCATAAATGGCTCCAGAGTCCACTTGTGTATTTTTATACTCCATTTAGTCCTGTGGCTTCTCATATGTCCAGTCAACTGCCAATATAACCATTAACATTCTAGAGATCCAAGCCATCCATTTTGGTTCTTTGAGGTCTCTAACAGTACCATGGAATTTTCTGTCAGGTGATGTATTTGTTTTGCAGTGAACACGAAAGAGTCCAGATTTGAAAACCACAGACTTTTAAGTCCTCTAGTGATCCAGAGAGGAGAAAAAAAAATCTGCATTAAAAGCCATAATATTATTTTGTGTTTGGAATGGGGTGACTTGGATGAAAAAGAAGCCAATATGCTTCCTGAGCTACTCAGAGTATGTCTACACAGCAGTGTTATTTCAAAATAAGCTATTGTGGACTGTCTTCTGGAATAACTTATTAGAAAATAATGCTCAGATATGTCAAAATACAGCATCTACAATAGACCCTATTTGGAAACAGAGACATTGGACATACTGGCTGTGTCTACACGTGCACGCTACTTCGAAGTCCATGGAGGACCCCACAATTTCGACGTTGCGGGACGCGGATCGTCTACACGGTCCCTACTTTGATGTTGAACGTCGAAGTAGGGCGCTATTCCGATCCCCTCATGAGGTTAGCGACTTCGACGTCTTGCCGCCTAATGTCGAAGTTAACTTCGAAATAGCGCCTGACGCGTGTAGCCGCGACGGGCGCTATTTCGAAGTTAGTGCCACTACTTTGAAGTAGCGTGCACGTGTAGACACAGCTCTACATGCCAAAGTAGCACACATCGAAATAGGGATGCCAGGCACAGGTGCAGACAGGGTCACAGGGCAGACTAGTGCTTCCGGGGCAACAGCTAGCCGCTCCCTTAAAGGGCCCCTCCCAGACACACTCAGCCTGCACAGCACGCGGTCTGAGGAGCCATAGGCACACAGACCCTGGGCGCCGCAGTCATGGACCCCCAGCAGCAGCAGCAGCAGCAGCAGCAGCAGCAGCAGCCAGAGGTCCACCCAGCCCTCCCAGCAGGAGCAGGGCTTGCCCTGCTCCATGCCATGCGGGAGGCAGCTGAGCACCTCCTTGCTACACCGGAGGAGGAGCTGCCCCCAGGGCAGCAGGGCTCAACCCCTAACCCTGCAGCACCCCGCCCCCCCCACCTCACACGCCGGCGGCTGTGGAGCTACCCCACCAGCACCGACTGGTGGGAGCGGCTGGTGCTTGGGGAGTGGGACGACGACCGCTGGCTCAGGAACTTCAGGATGAGCCGGCAAACATTTATGGAGCTGTGCCAGTGGCTCACCCCCGCACTCAGGCACCAGGACACCGCCATGCGGCGTGCCCTCACAGTGCAGAAACGGGTCGGCATCGCTGTCTGGAAACTGGCCACTCCCGACAGCTACCGATCCGTGGGGCAGCAGTTTGGTGTCGGCAAGGCCACCGTTGGGGCTGTCCTCATGCAGGTAAGAGAACTCACGGGGGGAGGGCAGGGCAGGGGAGGGGGGCCCGGGCAGAGGAGGGCAGGGGAGGGGAGGGGAGGCCAGGGTGGGGGAGGGGGACCCGGGCAGAGGAGGGCAGGGCGGGGCCACGCACACCCTGCTCACCCCTCATTGGTGCTGTCCCATGTGCTTTCTCTGCAGGTTGTGCGTGCCATCAACGCCATGCTCCTGCACAGGCTCGTGAGGCTGGGGGACCCAGATGCCACCATCGCGGCCTTTGCCACCCTGGGCTTTCCCAACTGCTTCGGGGCTCTGGATGGGACTCACATCCCTATCCGCACCCCGCATCACAGTGGAGGATGATACCTGAATCGCAAGGGCTACCATTCTGTGGTCCTCCAGGCCTTGGTGGACAGCCGGGGACGTTTCCAGGACATTTATGTGGGCTGGCCTGGCAGCACCCACGACGCCCGGGTTTTCCGGAACTCGGGCTTGTGCCGCCGGCTGGAGGCGGGGACCTACATCCCCAAGCGGGAGATCCCTCTGGGGGACACCACCATGCCCTTCTGCGTCATCGCAGATGCGGCATACCCCCTCCGGCCCTGGCTCATGCACCCGTACACGGGCCATCTCTCCGCTAGCCAGGAGTGCTTCAACGAGCGCCTGAACCACGCGCGCCAGGTGGTGGAGCACTCATTTGGCCGCCTGAAGGGACGCTGGAGATGTCTCCTGACCCGCCTGGATGCGGGCCCCAACAACATCCCCCAGATTGTGGGTGCCTGCTGCACCCTGCACAATTTGGTGGAGAGCAAGGGGGAGACCTTTTTCCAGGGCTGGGCTGCGGAGCCCGGCAGGGCAGACGTCCAGCCACCCGCTTCCCCCAGTCGGCAGGTGGACCCCGAAGGGACCCGGGTCCGGGAGGCCCTGCGGGCCCACTTCAATGATGAGGCCGCGGGGTGAACTCTGCCCAGGCCCCCCACTGCCCGCCCCTTCCTCCACCACACTCCTGCCCCAACGCCCACACCATGGAGCACCCCACCGCACCCCCCTCCCACTTTTCCTGGACAAATGACAGCACGCACTTGTGGCTGAACTTAAACTTCTTTTTCTTTCAGAACTTTTTTTTTTAACTGTAAATATATGAAACAAGAACAAACTATATACAAACATGTGGAAACAAACTAATATGTACAAAAATAAAACAATACTAAGAAGCAAGTGTCCTCATGAATAAAAAGAAAACCAGGGAGGATAAAGGGGAGAACTATTTACATGGGGGGGACGGGGCAAACGGGGGGCACCAAATAATAACTTTAAACTATATACAGGGGGGGGGCACGTCCTGGACCCCTCGCCCCTATAGCCCGGCACTGGGTGTGGCCGGCCGGGAGCCCCACCGCAGTTGCAGCCCTGTCCGGGGCTGGCTGGGGGTGGGCCGGACCGGAAGATATGATGCCCGGTGAGTCTCAGGTGGCTCCAGGGGTCCCTCAGCGCTCCGGCCCTCGGCGGTGAGTGGCGGGGCGACAGCGGACAGGACGGCGACGGCGGAGTAGCTGGTGGTGGGGCTGGTGGAGCAGGCAGGGCAGGCGCTGTGGCGGCCAGCGCGGCATGGGGGGGCCATATAGTCCACCAGGCGGTTAAAAGTCTCTATGTAGGCCCCCCCATGCCTCCTGGCGCCAGGCCAGCACCCGCTCCTGCAGCTGCAGCTGCTGTTCCGCGACCTCCAGCTGCCGTCGGTGGATGGCCAGCAGCTGGGGATCCGTCGCCGTCGGGTGGTGGTGGTGTGGGGTCCACCGTCTAGCCCGCCGTGGGGCCGGTCGGTCCTCGGCCGAGGGGCTGGCCTGGAGCGATGATCCCGGAGGGCTCTCCGGGACCACTGAGGCCTCGCCGGCACTCTCTTCCGGTCCTTCTGATGGTGCAGGTGTGGGACACAGGAGAGGAGGGGGGGAAGAAGAATGGAGACAGGCGTTAGTGTGGGCCCTGAGCCCTGGCCTTTGTCCCCCAATCCCTGTGCTGCAGGTTCCCCATCCCCGTCCCTGGGAGATGCTGCTGTGATGGATGGGGTTCAGGGGTCCCCCTGCCCTGCACCCCGTCCCCTGGTGGGAGCGACTCTCAGTTCACCCCGCAGGGTCTGAGAGCAGGAGAGGTTTCTTAGGCCACAGATGGCCAGTTTCTGGCAGGAGTGACAGCACCAGCTGTCGGAAGAGACAGTCCTTCCAACCCGTCGTGGGGAGAAGACCCCAAGGGGGGCCCCTCTGGGATGCAGCTTTCCCCCTCCTCAGGCTGGCTGCCTTCCAGCTCTCCCTTCCCCTAGCCTCTACCTGTGGCCCCCACCCTCCCCCCCCAATTCCAAGCCAGCTCGGCTCCTCCCTCCTCTTTGTTCAGGGCAGAGGTGTCACCTGCCAGCTATAGCCCCAGGATCCTCCTTTGCCCCTGGGAGCTATTCGGCTCTTGTTGCTCATATGTAGCCTGAGTCTCCCTTTTGCACTCCCCCCCACTCCATCACATGCTGCTGCTGCGGGGTGTCCCACCCCCTCCTCCCGGGGGCCCCTCGAGGTTCCGCTCCCCCCTGGCCCGGGGATGGGGCATGGCACTGTCGTGCGGGGTGGGGGCGGCGGGGGCTGATGCAGTGCTGTGAGGGCCATGGCCCTGCAGTCCTTGGGGCCATGGCCATGTGAGCGTGTGGGGGGCCCTGGACACATATCTATTACCCCCCACCCCTCAAGCCCAGGGGTGCACACCAGAGGGGGGTACCTACCTGTCGGTCCGCTCCCACAGTCCGGAGATCCCCGGGGGTCGGAGGCCCTGCTGCTGCTCCGGGATGGCAGGAGGAGGATCTGCAGCCCGGATTCTGCAGAGGAGGAGCCCCCCTCCTTCTCCTCCTGCCGCGATGTCCCGGGGGTGGGCTCCGGGGGGGGCCCCCGGGGTGCGGGGCTTACCTCTGGGGCGGACTCCGGCTGCAGGGCCTGCTGGGGCTCGTCGGCCAAGGTATCAAGGGTGGCCGGAGGGGAGGAGGTGTGCCGGGGGCCCAGGATGTCCCTGAGCTCCCTGTAAAAGAGGCAAGTGACGGGGGCGGCCCCAGATCGGCTGGTCGCATCCCGGGCCCGGGAGTAACCCTGCCGCAGCTCCTTCACCTTACTCCTGACGTAATCAGGAGTGCGGGCAGGGTGACCCCGGGCAGCCAGGCTGTTGGCCAGCCGAGCGAACGCATCCGCATTCCGCCTCTTGCTCCCCATTACCTGGAGCACCTCCTCCTCGCTCCAAAGCCCCAGCAGGTCCCGCAGCTCGGCCTCCGTCCAGGAGGGGCCCCGCTGCCGCTTGCCATCTGGCTGCCCGCCTGGCTGGGCTGGCTGCCCTGGCTCCCCTTGGGGGAGGTCCCTTGGGGGCGCTGGGGGTGCTGCCGGGCAGCCATCGCAGCTGGGTGGGTGGCTAAGGGACGTGCAGGCTGGCTGCATGTGTGGGCTGCCGTCTGCACGTTCCCTCAGCTTCCTGCACAGGAAGGGAGGGGGAGGGGACCTTTAAGGGGCCGCTCCATGCGGCCACCATTGAGCTGAGGGGCTGGAGAGAGCGTCTCTCAACCCCTCAGCTGATGGCCGCCATGGAGGTCCCGGCAATTTCGACGTTGCGGGACGCGCAACGACTACACAGTCCCTACTTCGACGTTGAACGTCGAAGTAGGGCGCTATTCCTATCCCCTCATGGGGGAACGTCGAAGTAGCGTGCACGTGTAGACACGGCTATGGAATGAGGCTTGCCTATTTCAAAATAAGCCAACCACCATTTTCAATGTATTTTGAAAGAGCGGTTGCATTATGTAGATGCTAACGAAGTAATTTCAGAATAACACCTGTTATTTCAAAATAACTTTGCGGTATAGACATACCCATAAGTTGTATGTTGTCATGCATTTAATTTTGAAAATATGGGCCCCCTTTCAAAAGAATGCAGGGAGCATCTACACGTACAACGTAGTCTTTTGAAAGAAAATTGGAGGAACGCAGCTCAGAATTCAAAATCTGAACCCCTATCCTGTATTAGGAAGAGAACTCCCTTTCAAAATTCTCTTTTGAGAGAAGGCACGTGTAGATGCTCCATGGCTCACCCTTTCAAAAGAAGAGTCTGCCATGGCACCTGCCAGCTTCCAGTGGGCCATGCATAGGCCAAGTGATCCAGGTCCAGACACATCTCAGCCGTCCGTGGCCCCAAGCATGCCACGATGCTGGCTGGTGACAGCCAGCACTTGGCCCCATGGAGAGCTCCATGAGCCACATGTGCACTGAGAGTTAGGTGGGGCCATACCCTATGCCCATGTTGTCCCTTAAGCTGGGTTTTGTCCCCATGGGAGGGGTGCTGTCCCCACGGGCATAGCCCCAAAGTCCACGATTAGGGACTATAACGCCATCCTTCTCTCCCTTAAGCTGCGCCTCTTGAGGACCAGCAGAATCCCTGGCCCTCCATGGTCCCAGAGAGCCCCCAGGCACCTCCATCAGCCACACCATGCCAAACCCACAGTCAGAGACCATAGCGCCATTTGGGAGAGGACACCACCAGCCTCCACCAGGCCGAGGTGGCAGAGCAATTGCCCTGGCTGGAGGAGGCCGACCTGGCTGGCGGAGGGAGGCCTGGGACCGCACACTGTCCTGTGTGAAGAGTGTACATCAGACCCTCGGCCAAAGTGGTGGGATGTTCCGCACCCTGACCTCCAGACATGAGAGGTGGCATCACCACCGCCTCTTCAGGAGCCCAAAGGCCCACTCCAGAATGATGAAGGCCTGGTTGAGGTGGGTGTTGAAGGCCTCCTGGGTAGGGTTGAGGTGGCCAATATAGGGCCACGTGAGGCATGGCTATAGGGATAGGTGGCATTCACCACCATGCACAGTGGCATGGTTGTGTCCCTGAACAGGAGCTCCCTCTGGGGTGTGTAGCTCCTGGCATCCATACCCTGGCACAGTCCAGAATTCCAGAACACATGGGCATCCTGTGTTCAGCCTGGCCAACTGATGTATATGGCCATGAACCAGCCTTTGTGATCTACCAGGGCCTGGAGGACTACCAAGTAGTAGTCCTTGCAGGTAATATACTGACTGGCACTGTGTGGTGAGGCACAATCTGAATGTGCATCCCATCCAGGGCGCTGAAGCAGTTTGGGAACCCGAGTGCTGCAAATCCCCCAGCGATGGAGGAGTATCGCATTTATTGCATTGATGACCCACAAGGGATGGAGGACATGCACTGTTATGAGGGTGTGGCGAGGAGTTCCCAGTAGCTTCACCCTGTCCCTCTCCCAGCCAGAAGCCCCGCACCCTTGCCCCCTCCTGCTCCTCTGCCACTAAGGGTCCCTGTGCCCAGATGCCCCCTCCCACCTCCACATGTGAATTGGGGCCGGCTTACTTCCATGAGGAAAGCTCTGGCTGTGGTCTCACGCACTCCAAACTGATGCCGCGCTGAGCAGTAGCTGTCCATGGCGTCCAGTTTCCATATGGCGATTGTGACCCACTTCTCAAGGGGGAGAGAGGGCTGCATGGTGGAGTCCTGGTGCCTCAGTGCAGGGGCGAGCCAGGGGCAGAGATCCTGGAAGGTCTCCCTGCTCATGAAGAAGTTCCCCAGCCATCTGGCATCATCCCATTGCCCTTGGACCAGCTGCTCCCACCAGTCTGAGCTGCTAGGGTGGCTCCAGAAGCACATCTCTGGGGGCGGGGGGGTTGGCCTCCCAAGGAGGAAGGCAGCTGTGACAACCGTACACAGTACCTGTAGCACAGGATCCACAATCTCGGCATTTAAAGCCAGGAGCAGGTGCTTGTCATCCATTGTACTGTGTGCTGGGCTCTGCTTGGCTTAGGGTAGCTCTGCAGGGCTTGGCTTGAGCAGGGTGGCGGTGTTTGGGAGAGGCCCTTTAAGGAAGCAGAGGGCTGCAGGCCCCAGAAGGCTTTGGCAGCTCTGTGACCCTGTCCGCGGCGGCTCCAGTTCCATTCTTTTGAAGGAGTTCATTTAGCGGTGCAGACGCTTCCTTTCAAAAGAACGGAGTGCTCATTCAGAAGGGCTGATTGAACCTTCAGTCTGCTTTTGGTGTGTAGTTGCACACTTTCAAAAGGCTAGAATTTGATTTCTGACATTCGATTTTTATCCTTTTGAACAAGAGCTCTTGTGCAGACACGGCCACAGTGAAGCAGAGTATTGGCTGTGTCTTTTTGGAAAGAGATCTTCCAAAAAACTTCTTTCAAAGATTGCATCCACACACAAAACAGTGGATCAAAAGAACAATCTGCTCTTTCGATACAGAGCATCCAGGCCGCTGCTCTTTAGAAAGGACAGGCCAGGAATCAAAAAAATCCAGTGCTATGAAGACTGCTCTTTGGAAAGAAGGACCTGCGGAGAGTCTACATCTACCTTTTTTTTTTTTTTTTTGTAAAAAAGAAGCTTTCAGAAAAAGATTCTCTTCTTCATCTGGGAGAGGAGGAGGGCCACTGGAAACAGGGACACATTCTTTCAATTTCAGATCAAAAGAGCACATTTTTTGTGAAGATGTTCTGTGGGTTTTTTCAAAAAAGGCCTGGCTTTTCCAAAAAAAATCTTGCTAGTGTAGACTCAGGCAATCTTAACCATTTATGCAATAGATTGATTAGATTCTTAGGCAAACAAACAAAATAAGTCTTTGCAACTGTGGATTAGGAACCCTGCGAGCAGCAGTGGCCTCCTTCACAACAATTATGTCAGTATATTCTTTCAACAAGTAACAGCAGTCTTAGACAGCCTGCACAATTATAGAGTTGCATGTAACTTTCCATAGGCCACCATGGGCAGGGTCTTTTGTTATTGAACTCCAGACCATTGTTTGCTGAGTTCCATGTAGCAAAACTCACCGAACTGCATGAAATGCCAAGTGGATTTTAGTAAATGACTCGGGTTTGCTAACAAAAATGACTCTGACAGTGTGCAGAAAGCAGCTGAAGCTAGTATCACCAACGGAATGAAAAATGAAATGGTTCAGGACTGCACATTTAGAAAGAGTTACACTTTTCACTGATGGAGACAGCATTGATCCTATAAAATTAATCTGCTGTATCTGAACGGATAGAAACTGAATATCAAGGGAGACAGGCAGACTGCCGATACTATAGCTATAGAATAAAAACATGTACCTGGGAATAACCACTGAACTTCCTTCCCAGTAATGGCTGCGGAAACAATTGCAAGCTTCTAGAGAGGCCAGCATATCTGCTAATTAGCCATATAATTTGTGTCTGGTGTTTGCTGCCCTTAATGATGGCTTATTCTCTCTGGCTTCCAGCAGAAGCAAACAGGAAGGGCATTTGGAAACCTCATGAAAAATATCCACAGTTTTAGGGCATTTGGGATTGAAAAATGTATAGCTGTTGATGGATTAAAACACACACACACAGACACAACTCTGGTAAACATGCAAAGAATTATAGATGGAAGGAAAATAGGTAATAAGAAAGTGAAAGATCTTGTTTATAGACTTGACTGGTTGACTGGGGTATAATAATGGGACCTGCTTCCAATCCATCCTGTGTAAAAATAATTGGTGTGTACAGGAGAAAGATCCGTTCATAATAAATGGATCTCTTCACATAGTAGCAGAATGATATCAGTATGAATATAGTAGGATGACAGCATAATTTACCAGAGGTGGATGTTATTAGCTTCAGCATTTCTGAAGGCAAGTTACACTTGCAAGCACAGCTTACCTCCACACAAAAGGCTCACAAGGTAAAAGTAGCAGCAGCTCAACTGAGTTGCAGTTCCAGTTGAATTACTTAGACTGTGCTCATCCTGCTATTGCCAAAATATGCCAGAAAAAGGAAGAAGTGAAATGCACGCTTTGGTTCTGCAAAGAAGTATAAAGAGACTACAGAAATCAAATGCCCTGGAGCTGAGCCAATGGGGGAAGTGGATGGAGATCAGAAGACAAAGCTAGAACCCTAAATACAACAGGTCAGGTCTTGTCACCTCTCTCCCTGGAGGGCCTGGGAGCAGAGATGCTCTTTACACCCTCTTTCCAATAAACCCCCAAAACTAAGGGAAAGAAACAGTCTTAGGTCAGCTTTAATTTATGCCAGCGGATAATAGAAGGAAGGGCTAGTATGAAAAAAAAAATGGATACCAACCAAGGATATTATTTCCAGTGTATTCCACTTATAATATACACGTCTTATCCTCAGCCCTGCTCAGCCCACTCTATGCTGCAGAAGCACTGACTGTGCCTCGGTGAATTGATTCAGGATGCTGGAGACTTGGGCTAATCCCTTTTGTGGGAGACAAAAGTCCCAGAATAGTGTAAAAGTTCCCTAAAAGCCCTAGGTTAGACACGATATGAATTTCTGCAATAAGCACTGCAGAGATTAGCCACAGGATACCTTCCAAGGACCCTCTTGTAGGCCCTGTCCCAGGGGGGTATGCCCAAGGGTAGGCCATAGCTGAATGCTGGGCAGTGTTTTGGTCCAAAAGACAACCCCGGAGGCTGTTGCACCTTATAGACTAACAGAAAAGTTCTGAGCATGAGCTTTCGTGAGCACAGACTCACTTCATCAGATGAAGTGAGTCTGTGCTCATGAAAGCTCATGCTCAAAACTTTTCTGTTAGTTTATAAGGTGCCGCAGGACCCTCTGTTGCTGTTACAGATCCAGACTAACATGGCTACCCCTCCGATACCCGGAGGCTGTTGTAACTTAGAGGGGGCCCACCTCTGATTAAATTACGCCAAGCGCCTCTCCAGGCCCCAGGGCAACTCAGGATTTGAAAGGCACAAAAGTAACTGAAAGCCACCATAGCACCCAGCACGGACTCTTATTTTGGTTCTTATTGCTGAGTGTAATGTGGTAACGTAAGTTAGGATGCTAGAAAATTGGGCTAATACTCTTTTTCTAGCTGCTGAGTGACAGAAAAGAATATGTCTACATGGGTTCAGAATACACAAGGTCTTGAATGTGGCTGTTCTTAGTTCATTAGCAATTCTCATCCATTCCTGCTTATGTGCCTTTAAGTACTGGGCTATTAACTTCTCAGTGAGCTGGGTACTGCTGCAGCTTCCCATCTTATGCATGTATAAAACAGTCTTATTCAGTGTATTTACCACACTCATATGGGTTTCTAGCATGATTCGCAGAATAATTCCCAGTCCACATTCATCAAGGAAACTGTGGTGAGGCTCTGCTAGCAGCAACCTGATTTATAAATGGCTTCAGCTAGAACTATTATTCTCGGTGTGGGTTTAAATAATATGTGGGTGAAAGATGCCCCTGTTGTGACCTCAGCAGACATTATTGGATGTTCCAAGCTGTCCCTTCTGCACAGCCAAGTCTCCATTCTGGACGACAGAATCTGAACTCAGCTGAGTTGAGTTCACCACTGAGCATGTTTAGAAAACCTACCTGATGCCTTAAGGCAAGCAGTGGGTTAAACTCTGGGGTGAACACTGATCGGTTACTAGGTGAAAATGTTTAGAGGCTGCCACTGCCTAATATCTGCCACTGAGTACTTCCCTATATGGCGGGTCCTTTCTTGATAACAGCCAACAGGAGTCTTCTTTTTTACACTAGCCTCTGTTTGTCCACCTACTCCTGGGGAATGTGGAGACTGGTAATCAGGGCAATGGAGCTGTGTGACTGAACTCAGAAACAGAAGTATATGCTAGAGAAGAGATGCAAAGGACAAACGTTTGAAAAAAAATGTGTGCTAACTATCGAGAACATTCCCCTTCCCCTCTTGTCTTACACCCACTTCTAGGTTGTTTTTTATCATTACATAACATATTTGAAATGGGCCAGAACTGGGATCTTGAATTTGAACCCTTTGAGTTTTGGGGTGGTTTTGAATTCACATTCCCAGCTCCTAGCCTGTCACTCTAGTTTGTTTCTGTGATGGCAGCAAATCCAAAAGGGGCTTTTGGTCACGTTGACCCATGGTGGGAGAAATCTTGTGAGCACAACTCATGAGATGTCATTGACATTGAATTAGATCTATAACATGACTTTTGGTTCAACCTTGAACTTGAAATCAGAAATGCTAACTTGATCATGATTGGTCCACGATTGCTCCTGACCACTGCCTTTCCATCCTAACTCTGGGTCTCTTGCGTGTATTTCCATTGCACTAGTAATGGAAAAATGCTTTGAAAATGGATACTTTTATAAAAGTTCCATCTATTCTGAATTAACTTTACGGGCAACATTCCAGGGCAAAATTGTTTTTACTTAGTCATTTATTTTAATATATTAAGTTCCTAAAGTCTCCAGAGTCAGATTCTCAATCCTACCAGCTTCTCTGTTTATGGTCAGATGAGCATTCTCTCAGTTACATTCATTATATCTCCCCTACACACCACAGGTACAACTTAAGTGAGAAAAGTAGGTGGTTCATTCTGGAGAGAATTAGTTTTTTTAATGGCTCAAACCTTTGGGAATCAGGCCACTTTTATATAGGGGGCCTAAATATGAACTTTGGAGTCTAAAATTAAGCAGCCAAGTTTAAAAATGGTTACAACCTTACACTTAACTAGCTGACTAGTCGGTCTGGAATTTTTCAACAGAATGTATATCGTTTGGAGATTGGCACTGTGCTGACAGCCAAACTTTTTCTTCTGTCTCCTTCCCACTTTCTGGCAAGCCCTGCAATGTATTTGAAGACAGACTCCAAGGATGCAGTAATCCCCTTTAGAAAATTTCCCCTACTCTAAATAGATGGCTCTTTCTGGTCTGGACTTCAAATGTGGTTCCCTTGAATGTTAGCTCGTGTAACCTTGACGGTTGATATCATCAACCGATAATATTCTGGCACTTTCAACTAAAATTTCATTCAAAAATCATTTTTCTTCCAGTCCAAAAATTAAACGAAAAGTAGCATTTTGGCATTTATCATTCATTTGTGTCAAGTCTATATTTCAAAATGCCTGTTAACTAGTGAATTTTTCAGGCTGACAGATCTGTCATTTCTCATCCTAAATGAAAAACAATTATGTAGCTCAGTGATTATAAAAAGGGGGACAATTTAATAATGCAAATCTCTGTGCTCACTGATTTGTATCCTCGCTGCCTTTTCTTTGTCCTTGAATCCTGTGACATGTCTGACTGTCACGTAATTAGTGGCCCTCTTCCTCTCCTTCTCCCAGTTGTAGTTGTAAATATGTATAGGCCCACATTAGTAGTAAATTTACCTGTTAACTTTAACCGGGGTGTGGTAGCTGAGCACAGTAACAAGCCAGTTAATCTATGTGGAAAAACAAATTAAAACTGCATAGAGTGAGTATGGAAACATTTATGTCATGCGGAGTAGCCTACAAAATTGCAATCCTTCTGGCTCTGCATTATTTATTACTTCCTATTCATACGGTGCAAACCATGGTGTTTATTACTTTTTCAGGACATGATTTATAGGGATGACTGATGAACTAAGTATTTGCAGAATGCCAACTTCTCAATTTATTGGATTGCAAAATAAAAGACTCAACTAAAGAAAGGCCAAGAAGGTTGAGAGAAGTAACTTGGAAATAGGCACAGCAGCCAATGCGATACCACAAGGAGGTCTGGGACTCAGCAATGGAGCAGCAGCTTGTTTTGAATCACAACAGCTTGTCAGGAGGCCTGCAAAGCTCCCTAAGATCATCACAGTTCTGTCCCTAATTTGGTGGTTCCAAAATCTTGGAGCAATATGTCCTTTGCCATTTACATAGGTAGAGAGCCCTAATTCCACGGAGGAGCAAACATGTTACCTTGTCCTCTACCACTCTGTAAAGCCACACTTCTTCCTTCCGTGGTTGCTCAGTGCAAGTTCTTTTGCATGTGACTCAGGATGCGGTATGATTAGCCAAAGATGATGAGTAATCAGGGGAATATTTACTTTATAAGGCTCAAGACAAGAAGAATAAGCTGCACTATCTGACATTCCTACTGGTTTGATCAACAGCTGCTCCCTTCTCCTGGACAGGCTGTGGTCAGCCTTCTTTATGGAGCAACAGCATTGTAGGCCAGGCTGTCATTGCTGCAGGTGTTCAGTTGAGCAGTACAGACAGACGGTGTGTATTCTCTTAGACCTTGTCTCAGTGTAAGTTTTAGAGGCCTTAACTACTGTCAAGTCTCACCATATCCACCACTCTGCAGTCAAGGTGTTGTGTACTATTGGGAATGCGGAGTAGTGCTGTAGAGATAATGACTTTTGCACCTCACTGGCAAATCCAGGAAAAAATATTTCTGCTCAAACAGAAAATGTTAAGTTGCAGTACCAGCTCAAACTAGGAAGTCCAGTGGATTGGTAGTTCTCCTAAAATAAAATCACCACCACCCCTGCCATTAACTGGTACTCTTGTTAGCAATTCTGTCCTGACAGATCTTGACTTTCCGCCCACTATAGATGAGATTAAGAAAGCTGTTAGCCAGATGAGTTCAGGAAAAGTTCCTGAAAAAGATGGGATACCAGCAGAGATCTATAAAGCGGCAAGTCCAGCAGCACTAACAGCATTCCATAGCATGATCATCAGCATATGGGAGGATGAAAACATACCACAGGACCTCCTCGATGCTATTATTGTCTCTCCTTTTCAAGAATAAAGGCAGCAAAGCGGAATGTGGAAAATACAGAGGCATATCCCTCCTCTCCTTTGGAGGGAAGATCATCGCCTGCATCATCTTGAATAGCCAGTATTTCTGAGGCAAATCTACCTGAAAGTTAATGCGGTTTTTGACCTGGCCAGAGCACAGCTGATATGGTGTTTGCTGTCAGACAAATACAAGAGAAGTGCATTGAACAGAACACGCACCTGTATGCTGTCTTCATAGATCTGACAAAGGCGATTGATACCTTCAACAGGGAAGCCCTTTGGACCATTCTAATGCAACTTGGCTGCCCAAGAAAATTTGTCCAGATTATACACCTTTTCCATGACGACATGACAGGCAAAGTACTGTCTGATGGAGCCACATCAGCCCCCTTCAACATCACCAACGGCATGAAACAAGGATGTGTTTCTCGCTTCTGTCTTATTTAACCTGTTCTTTGCATGCGTCCTTAACCATGCAATGAAATATCTGGACCGAGGTATATACTTGAAATACTGGCATGATGGTTCACTTTTTGACCTCCGTCACCTGAAGGCAAAGACTAAGACAGTGCAGAAACTCCTTTGTGAGGCACTCTTTGCCAACCACTGTGCCCTTATGGCTCACACTGAAAACAATCTTCAGCACATTGTCAACAAGCTTGCTGAGGCCTTGCAACTTTTCAGACTAACTATCAGCCTTGGAAAGACAGAAGTTCTCCATCAACCTGCACCTGGATCAAATGCTCCTGTCCCGAGTATCTCCATTGATGGCACTCAGCTTAAAGTAGTGGAGAACTTTAAATACCTGGGTAGTGTCATATCCAGTAATGGATTACTGGATAATGAGATCAACGCGCGAATATCTAAAGTGAGCCAGGCACTTGGCTGTCTGCGTGTCAAAGTTCTAAACCACCATAACATCCAGACGTCAACAAAACTGCTTGTGTACAGAGCTGTTGTTCTTTCATCTCTTTTGTATGCGTGCGAAACATGGACACTATATAGGCGTCACATCAAGCAGCTCGAAGCATTCCCCGTGCGCTGCCTCCATAACATCATGAAGATCTGCTGGCAAGACAAAGTGCCCAATCTTGAGGTCCTCGAGAGATCCCAGATGACAAGCATCAAAATGATGATTATGAAGTCACAACTACGTTGGACCAGTCATGTCAGCCGCATGGATGCCAACAGAATCCCTCGCCAGCTTCTGTATGGTGAATTCTCCCAGGGCATCTGGCATATAGGTCGTCCATGGAAACTCTACAAGGATACCATCAAAGCCAATCTGCAGTACAGCAGTATCAAACCTAGGGACCTTGAGGACGCCGCCAGTGACAGAACACAGTGGTGTGCAACAGTCAGAAATACCTGCATTGCCTTTGAGGAAGACAGCTGCCGGCGTCTCCAAGAGGCACGCGAACGACGTCACAGAGCATCAGCAATGCACAACCCACAGATTGCAAACTTCCCATGCACCATCTGCATCAAAATGTGCACCTCTAGAATTGGCTTATACAGTCACCAGAGGGCACACTGTGAGACCAATAACAGATGATCTGCACAGATTTGTCATCATCGGATCGATGGACTACCATTACTAGAAATTTCATATATAGAAAGTCAGTACTAGAGCTAAGCAAATAATTTACAATGATTACAATAATTTACAGTATTGTGTGATCATAACCACCCTTTCTGTTCATGGAAGGAGAATGCAGAGTCTTCAAATTTATACATTTATTCAAATTTATTCAAAAAAATCTTTTGATATGCTCTATGACTTGATGACAAATATTGCTGAATAGTGATTATTCAGGTAAGACAGAGGTATCTTTTCTCTTTCCCTACTGGATAAACAAGTAAGCACTCGCAGCTCAAATATTTGTAAATGTGTCAATTTACAATATAAATTCCACAAATAGTCATATGCACGGTTGTAAATTTGTTTCCTGTGACCAACTTTTGTCGTTAAAAGTGAATTGCTCAAATATTTGCAGAAACCCACACAAAAGGGCATTGTACTGGATCAGGCTGGTGTCTCAGTCCTGGACAGAGTCATAGAGAGTCCCACTCGCCTCACTACAAACAAGCAGAGCAGGCTAAGAGTCCAGCACAGCCCCTGATTTTGGCTGGGGAGACAACCTGTCCAGGGTCTCAGGCCTTAGCTCAGACCTAACAAGCAGGGAGTATGCTCAGACCCTGGTGCATGGCAAGTAGTGAGCAGTCCAGGCACTCAGGCCTCTGCTTAGGCTGAGCAAGCATTCAGTAGGCCCCAGCCCTTGCTCAGGATGTGGCAGCAAACAGTTCAGGGATTCGTCGAGTCTCCTAGCTCAGGTGGAGAGCTGACAAGTGTAGGTCTTTTGCCCTGAAACGGGGAGACTGCCACTCACAGACTGAGGTGGCAGGGAGGATGCAGGCCCACCTGTTCCATTGTATCCCAGGCCAGGGCCCTAATAGTGGCAGCCCAGCTGCCCAGCAGAAAACCTTGACCACAACACACTGACTCAGCTCAGGTCCACCTCCTCAACTTGGATCCAGGTCAGCTCTCCCTGGTGGACTATGTTGTCAGATGCTGCCAGCATGGTGCTCTGCTCTCTCCAATGTTGGTATCACTCAGCTGCGTGTGTGTGTTCCCTCTGTGCGCTGCCCCAGCTCTGCAGATAGTCGACACAGCAGACCCGAAGAGAACCCCCAATGACCACAGAGTCTAGTAAGGTGCGAAGGTACTTCGGCCAGGTTTATTGCCGTATTGGACACAATAGTAGTTCCCTGTAGACTTCTTAGTCTAAGTCAGAGCATACTACAAATATGCACCCATGATCAATGGACTCGGCTCAGTCAGTGGCAGGACTTTCCACTGCCCCCTCGGCTGGACCCAGACCACACCCCACGGGTACATTCTTATACACAGGTACAAACAATTTACGCATCACTCCTGACGTATTGAGGTACAACCCTTCTACGTAGTCAGGTGCCGCCTCTCACCTTGTACACGTTGGTTCGAACAAAACAACTCTACCCATCATATTAGCCTTTTGCCCCTGTCATTGGGATGGGTCGGCCTGTTCTTTCTTATCTGTGGAATGTTCCAGGGTAGGGTGTTCTGGTACCATGTTCATACTTCAATATGCTAGGTAGATATGTTTATGCAACATCAACCCTCTTCTTGCCAACTTCTGTGAGCAATGCATTCCTTTAGCTCACAGCTGAACTTTGCTTTCTGTTAGCAAAGTCTTGACCATTACTTTAGTTCAGGCCTAAGGCCTCATACCGGGCCTGTACTTACTACAGACTACTTCCCACTTCCTCCTGTGGTCAGATCTACCTTGCTAAAAGCTCTTCTGGGTCTTCATGGAATGGTGTCTCCGGCAGGGTTCCCAACAACTGGGTCCTGCAATCAGCAGTGGTCTTGGCCAGTCTTTCTCTTCCTGGAGGTGTGGGCCAACCAGCAGCTCAGGTCCTATGATCAGCAGTGGTCTTGGTGGTCCTGGCCAGTCATCTCCCTCCTGGCAATGTGAGCCAGCCTCAAGCCTCAGGACTTCGGGGAAGGCATCTGGTTCCTTCAGTGGCTGGGGCCCAGCTGATCTCTTTGCTCTAGTCTTTTGTGTTTCTGGCTCTACCATTCTGATTCCTGGAGGTGGGACAGGATTGCATGGACCTTGCATGGACCTTGCTCATCAGGGGACATTGGGGACCATGACTCATTACAGTAACCTTGGAAGTCTAGGACTGTTTACTATTGACTTCACTGCAGCTGGAATTTTATTCAAGAGATAGACCCATGTCATAAGCTAATTCACTAAAATACATGCATACATAAAAATTTGTGGGAATGATTTTTGCTTATTTTGCTTTTTTGCATTACTTGCCCAGCTCTGGCTGTCATTACCCTTCTTGTAACCATGCCATGATTCAGGTTAGGAATGAGATCCGATGTTGGTATAGTGTGGGGACAGTTGTGGTGTAGCTGTCTGTGCTGTACTTGTTCTTTGGATATAGGACTCCAATCTGCATGCTTGGCAATCCAGGATCTTTGACCGCCACTTAATTGCTCCCCATTCAGGGAAGGGTGATAAAAGTAGACATCTCTGTATGTAACAAAAAGTCCTTGGGTTGTTCAAATTGTGGTGGAAACACCAAAACATTTTTTATTTTGTCCAGACAAGTCCAATATCTTTCAGTTGCGTTGAAGAGAAATAAAAACCTGTGTCCTTACATTGAAGGAATAAAAAGGAAGATGAATATGTTTGTCATTACACTGAAATTCCTTCTGGTCACATAAGATAGGGGTTCTCAAACTTTCCAGACTACTGTATCCCTTTGAGGTGTTTGATTTGTCTTTCATAGCCCAAGTTTCACCGCACTTAAAAACTCCTTGTTTATAAAATCAGACAAATAAACAAAAGTTTCATAGCATGTTGTTATCGAAAAATGCTTACTTTCTAATTTTTATCATATAGTTATGAAACAAATCATTTGGGAATATAAATATTGTACTTATATTTCAGTTTATAGTGTATATAGAGCAGTATACACTGGTCGTTGTCTGTGAAATTTGAGTTTGTACTGACTTCACTAGTGCTTTTTATGTAGTGTGTTGCAAAAGTAGACAACTGTCTAGATTAACTGATACATTCCCCTGGAAGACCTCTTCTTGCTTTATGGAATACATGTGTCCCTGGTTGAGAACTAATGACGTAAGTCATAGTAGTCGAGCAAGCTGCACTTTTATGAGAGTCACACACCTCTAATGTAAATGAAGGTTGCATTTATCCTTGGAAGGATTATAGAATTTTGGAACTCAAATGGGTAAAGCCAGGATTTTGGGGTGACTGTGCAATCTTTCTTGAGGTTTGAATTAGAAATTTCAGAATTTAGAGGCATGTGCCAAGCTGAATTTGTACTACTTCTGTGTGTTTTGGAAGAGGAGATAAATATGAACTTAGGTTCCAGAACTGAACTCTCAAGTTCAGGAAAAAGTATTCTGATACCAGATACAGTTGATTGTCCAGTGACCCCAGATCCTCCAGTGGAACAGAAACATGTAATGTCTTGTAGAATCTTTGATGCCACTGGGCCCATAAAGAAGACAAAAAATAGCTCATCATCCACATTTTCCTATCCTTGCTGCAGTGGTGATCAAGTGTCTGGTTTGCTTATGTGTGAAGGCATGTAAATTTTGTGTGCCAAAATGATATTTTTGATATGATCTTCAAAACTGTCCTCACAAAGTGGGAGTTTGGCTAGTGACATCATTTTTGATGGTTAGATTGAGCTTCATGAAATTCATATCTCTTGGAGTGATGAAGGGGGGGAGTCTCTTTTTCATTCTTGCTCTGGTCAGACCTCATTGCTTCCTTGTTGCAGAAAGTGTAGCTTGATTGTCATTGTCTCTCAATTTAGCAGGATTGATGAATTGGTAAACTCCCTTTGTTTTGACATGACACATTGGGTTACATCCTGTTAACTTATGTATGGCAGGAAGTATGTTACTGAAAGCAGCAGTGTATCTCACAAATAGCATGCATTGGTGTGAAGAAATGCTTGTGTGTTTGTGCACACACTCACACGCTGGTAGTAGTCCCTGTTTTAATCCATGTGTTATTTGTCTGTACTGTTTAGGAAAGTAGTGAACAACAAGGACCAAAACATCTGTATTGGGTGACCTGATTACCATGGTCCTTTGACTCCAAGGCTATGTTTACTTTAGCATTTTGTCAACAAAAGTGGTGTGTTGTCAACAAAACCCATGGAACACGTTGCCATGGTGTTTTGTTGACAGCAAATCGACAGAACGTGGCACTTCTGTGGACAGTGTTCTGTCACTCCCCCATGAGGCAGAATGCCTTTGTTGACAGATTCTGTCAACAGAATGCCGGTCTGGATGTTCTGGGTGGCCCTCTGTCAACAGACATGTCTTCCAGGACACCAAGTGGTCCTGTTTGCTGTGCTTCTGGTTGGCTGTTTTGTTGAGAGAGCAGTCGGGCAGTCTGGCCACTTCTGTTGACAGACAGGATCACTCTTTTGATCCTCTTGGCAGTCTGGCCATGATCCATCGACAGAAGTTTGTTTGGAAGATATACCTTTCGACAATAACCTCTGTCGACAGATCGCTCTAGTGTAGGCATAGCCCAAGAGACTCAAAAATCATATTGACTATAGCTGCTGACGCTATGGGTGCTTCAGACCTGGAGCACCCAGGGAAAAAAAAATTAGTTGTTGATTAGTACTCACTGGCAGCCAGCTTCCCCTGATGTTCTCTCTATCTTCTATCTATCTCTCTATCTCTCTATCTTCTAACCCTGATGATCAACTGCTCCTGCTCCATCCCAATGCCTCCTGCCCACCATGATCAGTTGTTCTGTGGCATGCAGGACCTGATTGGGGGAGGAGTGGAAATGGGGGCACCCTCAGAGGAGGGGCCAGAACTGGCTGGAAATAGGTGGAATGCAGGTATTAAAATGAAGAGTGGGTTGAGATTTTGGAGGAAGAGGACTGCCAGGGGGTGGAGCATGGTTTTGAATGAGTATGTGTTTGTGTGGAGGGTGATCCTACATGCTGAGGCATTTTGAACTATATATTTGATGAATATTACAATGCACCTTCTTAGCAGGCACCACATTTAGAAACTTGTTTGCAGAAGTGTCCACCAATCTCCCGGCATTTCTTATACCCAATTTTAGATCCTGTCTTGTGCAATCTTGCTGCAGATTTCACAGAGTTACTGTTGTCAGAGACTTTGATTACTGAATTAGCTTTGTCAAATCCTTTTAGGACCTGCCTCAAGTACTTAGCAGCCAATTCATCAAATATGTGGAATTTGTCTCCAGCCATCATTTGTATGACAGCCATGGCATCTCTGATGTGCACTTGTTTCCTTGTTGCATGCTCTTAACACATGGATTCTTTCTGCTTGAGCTTCCAGCTGATCCCCTAATTCAGCTTTGTCTGTTCTCATTGTTCCATTAGCAAGGGGCACAGGCACTGGTCTTATCTGAAGACTAAGGATAGGTGCCACAGAAACAGCATTTCTGCAGCTTGTTATGAACATGGATCCGGAAAAAAAATTATTGATGGATGGTATTGATAGCTGCTGTGGTTGTCTCTCCCTTGCCACATTTAAATTTGGTTGCTTTGTTCATGACACCAAATGTTTTGATGCCAGATTTCTTGACTGGCTTCTTCTCCTGCAGATCTCTCCATTTATTCCTCACCAACAGCTGACAGGTAACACATTGGTCAAAATCTGTGGAAAGTCCTTCTCTGTTGCATAATCTTTAAGAGGCTTGTGTCCTCTGTCTTCATAAACTGTACTTCTCTGTACCAGATAAAATTCCCCAAGTATGTTGTTAACATTCCAGCCACTGCCATTTTTCATTCTGAACAAGTATACACATTTGTGCTAAATTTCATCTTAGTGTCACAATTGCCATTTTTTTAAATGAGCTCTTTGCTTGGAGCCCAGTATGAAGTAGTGTGTGATCTCTAACACTGAATCTGAAAAGCTTGTTTTGTGACTGTTTCAAAGGCTAGTACCGTTTTCACAGGCAGTCACAAATTAAGACCTTCTGTCAGGGAAACTAGGTGCTACGTTATATGTACAAAACATTACAAATGGAGCAGTATTACATTAAGAAGTCACTTACATTTATGTCTACCCAATATGCAGAATGAACTACGCTATGTCATCTACTGCTATTGGTGCAGAGCCATCAGTCTAAGATTCAGCTCATGAGCAACTTTCAACTGAAAAATCTAGAAAACTGTTATCACTTGTGAAATATTTTGACAATGAATAATATGTGATATGGAAACACCATGACATATTGCAAAGTGCTGATATTCCCCATTTTGCCATATTAAACAGCTTCATTATTTCTGAAGAAACCCACTTCGTCACTCAAATCTAATAAAAAATTATCATAAGGTCATTTGATAGATTTGCCCAACATTAATATGTTGAAATTAACTCTAAAACTGGTACTCAACTTTCTTGCAATGCTTCTGGAACTGGATTAAAAAAACAGTTTCTCATTAGGTGTATTTGATTCAGCTAGCCTGTAGGCTTAGGGTGCCACTTGACAGCTTCACATCATACTTAATCTAAACATACATAAAGTAAGCTTTGAAATCATAGGTAATTTGGGTATGTGTAGAGTGGGTACATTAAACTCCAAATATACGAGCCTTTTTTGAAAAACAGCCACATGCCTCATAGACATTAGAGGCTCTGGCTAAATGCTAATAGAAGTTGCTAAAAGATCGAGCACCCTCAAAGTCTATACTTTGAGGGTGACTGTGCACTTGGCCCATCCCTAGGGATGCCCTAGGAAATTAGTTGCTTAGAGACAATGATAAATGTTGTTGTGGTATATCCTGCACCAGAAAATTAATGAAAGAACCCATGTTAACAAGACTGTCATCTTAATTTTGCAGAGACAAATGTTTGGATAGATTGAATAAGCGTCATTAAATGCTTATCCAAACAGAACTTCTAGACCATCCAAAGGGTGCTCACTAGGACAAATGACAGTGCCATATACAGTGAAAGGAAACAAAATACATCTCTCTCTCTCCCCCTCTCTTGCTCGCTCTCTCTCTCTCTCTCTCTCTCAATGAATGACTTCCATTTGCAGGGTAATTACTGACAGTTTAGCATATGTCTTGAAACTTGGAGGAAGGAACATATGTTGCAGAAGAGAACTATTTGAAGGATGCATCAGAAAGTGTTCTTGTATGTCCTCCAGGCCAGAGGTCAGTTCCATTTGCAGCCCCGGTGTACATAGGTCACTGAATAAAGAGCCAATTCAGTTTCAAAAGGTGTGGAGTCGTTTCATGTTATTGCCCAGAACACAGTATTTAAATGAAAGTGGTCATTCTAGTGAGACCCATAGAAGAGCTTGATTAACAGGGAAAGCAGCAGCTAGAAATAGAGTGAGGAAGCAAGCTGTTTGGATGGACTTGGACTACCAGGAATGTCCCAATGTAGATGATATGGGTCTCATGGCCTTGGCAGCAAAACGATTGTCAATGAACACACACACATGAAGAATGCCATATTTACCACCATGCAATTAGGTCAGTGACCTATCCTAGGTGGATTGCTGAGCCAGCCGCAATGCGATCCCACTAACACTGATCAGCAGCAATATTAGATGGGCAAAATGTGACCAACTGCTCATTATGGACAATAAAACCATTCTGAGGCCCATTGGGCCAGCGCAGGTTGCCCCAAAAATATAACTAGAGCTGGGTGATCATAGCAAAAGAATAATTTGCTAGTATTCATTATAATATTTAAACAAATTCACTTTCATTATGTTAGGGCCCATTTTAGTTCACTGTGCATATCTGAGCAGTGTTCAGCATATAACTGAATATTCAACAAATACTGCATAAAAGTGCCAGCATGTGATTTCTGAATTCTTAATTATGAGCATTTGCACTGAATTGAGTCTAGGAGTTACATTCTTCCAACCAGGAACTGAAAAGAACTTTGTGATTTGTCTCCAGGTTCTAGCAGTCAGGCCTATAGAGACTTCATGTTTCCTGGGTCCCCATCCACTCCAATATCTTCTCCATTTCATCCCAGTTACAAATATTGGGAAGACACCCCTGAGCTCAGGGCCTTGTCACGATTGTTCTGCCTTCGGATCCCTCATCATCCCCATTGGCCATGAACTGTTAGCATACAACCTACAGATCAAGAGGGTGCCTCTGAAATTATTTAATGAATACATTTGAAAAAAAATCATAGCTCATTTGTGACCATTTTGCAAATAGGAAGAAACAAAACTAATCAAATCTAATGTATTTCTTATGAATTCTTTGTCTGTCTCTAGATCACAGATTCACAAACTGGATTGTACCGTGACCTCCTTCTGAGAATGAAAATTACTACATGATCCTGGGAGAAGGGACTAAAGCTACAGCCCCCTCTTCTGTGGGGGAAAGAGAAGCACTCTGTGTATGTTCAAAAGCTCGCCTCTTTCACCAGTGAAAATTGTGCCAATAAAATAGAATGCCTCAACCATCTTGTCACAATAAATGAGTGTCTACTTAATAGGAAAATATGACATCTTTGTATGCATCCCATAGTTTTTTAAGTATATCCCAGCCCACAAGGTCTTAAAATGAGGGCTTGGGGGCCTTGCTCTTCTGTTTGCTACAAATGATCAAATTTAGTAATACCACATAAACACATTGGCAGAAGTCAAATAAGTTATAAATTGCTAAAAACAATGCTCCTGGACTCTGTAACATCTGCTAAGTTTGGATGAAGAAAATAAAGAATAAAATAATACAAAAAGGGGTAAAAAATTGAACAAATCTAGCTCCTCTTTTCTTCATGTTTAAAAATACTCCAAAGCACTAAAGAGAATTGTTCCAAACTCCTTTGGGCTGAGAACAATCTGAGAAAGTTCTGCCCAAGTGAGAGATTTTTTTTCAAACACTTATAAGTGCTTGAAGACAGCAGCTTCATAGGTGAAAGTGCTTCCTCAGCAAGAATTTATATTGTTCATCCCTTGTGCTATAACTAATCCTGGGTTCTGTATCCCAGGGGCTGTATCTAGTTTGGGGAGTGAAGAGTGATCAAGCAATGTAGCATGGCTTGCCCTGCATACAGGATGATTGTTGCTCCTATCTTTCCCTTCCTCTTGCTTCTTTCTACCTTTGATTCTAGATTAGAACCTAACAGGCTGTGAGGCAACTTTAGAGTTAGATTTCATATTATTGTAATTTTTCTTTTGTGAGTGGTATGAGTGTTTCTCCTTTAAAAAAAAAATCTGAATTTGCCTTCATTCCATGAGTTCACCACAGGTGTGAGGTGCAAAGAAAAATGTGACTGTGTGACAATTACATCATTTTACCAGGATGCCATGGATTTAGATATGGGTACATTTAGATTTGCTCACCTAACAGCACAAGGTACATTGCAGGAACAGAAACATCTTTTGATTTTTGAGCTGTTACTGCAAATTACATGACCACCTGGCCCTGATTCTGCAAATACTAATATGGTACTGTACCCAATCAAAGGCATTTGGACTAGTATCAGTAAGTATGCTAAAGAGTGAATGATTGCAAGACTGCACTCACAGGTCCTGATCCAAAGCTCATTGAAATCTTGCTGCTGGTAGATTGTAAAGCTAGCCCATGTTTCAGAGATCAGGTAGAACCACTCCTCCTTCTTCCCTCAACCCTTCATGCCAGAATAGGTCAGATGGTTGTAGTTTAAACACAGCTCAAATGAGACTTTCAACAGAGGGAAATACAAACATGCATTGTGAAATCAATGTGAATGTTGAAAGGCAGGGTTGGGTCGGTATGCCCAAATAAGATCATTGCTAAAGATGTGAACTACTGTGAATGTTTGTTAATTGCACTAATGGCCCCTGTTTCATTTGGCAGGCAGGCTGATCCTGTTTCCACTGTAGTCAGTCAGTTTTGCAGGCAGTAGAAAAGCTCCCATTGAGTTCAGTGGAGAGCAGGATGATTGGGTGTTTGAAGGGCTGGGTGGCTGACATCCAGCACATTTGTGTGTCTCTTGTTGGAGCAAAACAGTGTCTGGTTCCTGGACCTCCCCTCTGTATCTCTACAGCATATGGGAGGGGGACCTGGGTACTCCTGTCCTAAGGTTGTCAGTTTCAGCTGGCCATATTCCTGAAGATGTAATCACATGGCATCTTTAATTAAAGGTTAATCTTTAATTTCTTGAGATTCCAGGTCAGTCCTGGAGGGCTTTCCACTATGGCCCTGCAGGCAGTACCACTTACAGTTTCCTCACCCCTGGACACTTCCCAGTTTGGGGTGTGACTCCTATAGTCAAAACAGTCAATAATTGAGCAGGGAAGACCTTGACAAGTGATTGGAGAAGCTCCTACTTGAGGACCTACCCCATTATGCGGTCCCTTCCCAGACCCTCTCTTCTGTTTGGCTTTCTAGAGAAGGACTCTGCTTTCCTACAGACTTTCCACCACCCTTTTGCAGGCCATCTGAGCTCCCTTTAACTTGCTTCTCCCAAGCCGCGTATACATGTGCCGGCTACTTCGAAGTAGCAGCGCCAACTTCGAAATAGCGCCTGCCACGTCTACACATGGCGAGCGCTATTTCGAAGTTGACATCGACAAAAGGAGGCGAGACTTCGAAGTCGCTATCCTCATGAGGAGATGGGAATAGTGCCCTACTTCGACGTTGAACGTCGAAGTAGGGCACGTGTAGCCGATCTGCGTCCCACAACATCGAAATAGCGGGGTCCGCCACGGTGGCCATCAGCTGAGGGGTTGAGAGACGCTCTCTCCAGCCCCTGAGCTCTACGGTCACCGCGTGGAGCAGCCCCTTAAAGCTCCCCACCCCCTGCCTTCCTGTGCAGGAAGCTGAGAGAGCGTGCAGGCGGCAGCACAGCCACGTGGCCAGCCTACATGCCTCCCTGCAGCCCAGAGACACCCCACCTGCTGCGATGGCTGCCCGCCAGCCCCCCAAGCGCCCCCAGAGCACCCCCCCAAGGGCAGCCAGGGCTCCCAGGCTGGCAGCCAGCTGGGGAAGAGGCAGTGGGGCCCCTCCTGGACAGAGGCCAAGATCCGGGACCTGCTGGGGCTCTGGAGTGAGGAGGAGGTGCTCCAGGTAATGGTGAGCAAGAGGCGGAATGCGGATGCGTTCGCTCGGCTGTCCGAGGGCCTGGCCACCCAGGGTCACCCTGCTCACACTCCTGACCACGTCAGGAGTAAGGTCAAGGAGCTGCGGCAGGGTTATACCTGGACCCGGGATGCGGCCAGCCGATCTGGGGCCACCCCCGTCACTTGCCCCTTTTACATGGAGCTCAGGGAAATCCTGGGCCCCCAGCACACTTCCTCCCTGCCGGCCACTCTCGACACCTCGGCCGACGAGCCCCAGGAGGCCCCGGAGGCAGAGTCCGCCCCGGAGGCAAGCCCCGCACCCCAGGGCGCCCCCCAGGAGCCCATCCCTGGGATGCCGGAGGAGGAGGAGGAGGGGGAATCCTCCTCCAGCGACGGGGGGCTCCACATTGTGCTGCCGTCCCAGAGCTCCAGCAGGGCATCCGCCCACAGGGTGTCCCCCAGCCGTGGGAGTGGACTGTCAGGTATGTACCCGCCCCAGTGCACACCCCCAGGGTTGAGGTGCGGGGACAACAGACATAACCAGGGCCCTCCACATGCCCAGATGACCATGGCCCCAAGGACAGCAGTGGCATGTCCCTCAGAAGAGTGCATCAGCCCCTGCTCCCCCAGCAGGACAGTGCCATGCCCCATCCCTGGGGATGGGGGGAGCGGAACCTAGGGTCCCCCGGGGTCGGGGGGGACACCCATCATCATCGGCAGCATCTCCCGGGGACGGGGATGGGGAACCAGCAGCAGAGGGGTGGGGGGACAAGGGCCACGGCTCGGGACCCACACTAACTGCTGTCTCCACTCTTGTCCCCGCCCGTGTTCTGCAGCTACACCATCGGAGGCCCCGGAGAGCGCCGGCAAGGTGTCAGTGGTCCTGGAGAGCCCACCGGGGCCATCACTGTAGGCCAGGCCCTCGGCGGAGCACCGACCAGCCCCAGAGCGGGGACAACAGCAGACCCAGCACCACCACCGGAAGGCGACGGACCCCCAGCTGCTGGCGATCCTCCGGTGGCAGCTGGAGGTCTCAGAGCAGCGCCTGTGGGTGGATGAGTGGCGCCTCCATCTGCAGGAGCGGACGCTGGCCTGGAGCCAGGAGGCATGGGGGGCCTTTATGCACACATTTGAGCGCATTGCGGACTACCTGGCAGAGCGGCAGCCGGCGTGGCATGGGGGGCCAGGTAGTCCGTGATGCGCTCAAACGTGTGCATAAAGGCCCCCCATGCCATGCCGGCTGCCAGTCTGCCTGCCCTGCCTGCTCCACCCGCCATCCCACCGCCGTCCGCCACTGAGGGGCCTTCCGCCGAGGGGGACCTGGGGCCTGCTGACACCCACTGGCTGTATCTGCCGGTTCGCCCGGCCCCCAGCCAGCCCCAGCCAGGGCTGAGGCCAAGGCGAGGGTCGCGCCCGCCAACCCCCAGTGCTGGACATGAGGGGGTGTGGGGCCCAGGACGTGGCCCACCCCTGCCCTTTGTACATATCCCCTTTATGTTGTATATAGTTTGTATTAGACCACTGTTATTTTATGATGCCTGCCCCCCCCAGTAAATAGTTCTCCCCTTCCTTGTGTTCCACTGTTTGTTTATCATATAATATATAATATTTATATTTGTAGTAATAATATAATAAGAATTCACCGGTTTGTGGTTTCATGAACAACAGGTCTATTTTTATTTGCAAGAAAAGTGTGTGGGGGGTGTGCTCTTGGGTGCTCTGTGGTGTGGGCGTAGGGGCAGGGAGTGTTGTGGAGGATGGGGGCGGGGGTACAGTGGGGGGCCTGCCAGCATTCACCCCGTGGCCTGGTCAAAATGGGCCCGCAGGGCTTCCCGGACCCGGATCCCCTTGGGGTCCACCTGGCGACTGGGGGCAGAGGGTGGCTGCACGTCAGCCCTGCCAGGCTCCACAGCTCAGCCCTGAAAGAATGCCTCCCCCTTGCTCTCCACCAGGTTGTGGAGGGCGCTGCACGTGCCCACAATCTGGAGGATGTTGGTGGGGCCCACATCAAGGTGGGTGAGGAGACACCTCCAGCGCCCTTTGAGGCGGCCAAATGAGCGCGCCACCACCTGGCGCACGTGGTTCAGGCGCTGGTTGAAGCGCTCCTGGCTGGCAGACAGATGGCCCGTGTACGGATGCATGAGCTGGGGCCGGAGGGGGTATGCCGCATCTGTGACGACACAGAGGGGCATGGTGGTGTCCCCCAGAGGGATCTCCCACTGGGGGATGTAGGTCCCTGTCTCCAGCCGGCGGCACAGGCCCAAATTCTGGAATACCCGGGCATCGTGGGTGCTGCCAGGCCAGCCAACATAAATGTCCAGGAAGCGGCCCTGGCTGTCCACCAAGGCCTGGAGGACCACCGAATGGTAGCCCTTCCCATTCAGGAAGCATCCTCCACTGTGCTCTGGAGCTCAGATGGGGATATGGGTCCCATCCAGAGCCCTGAAGCAATTTGGGAAGCCCAGGGTGGCAAACCCCGTGACGGCAGCATCCGGGTCCCCAAGCCACACAAGCCTGTGGAGGAGCAGGGCATTGATGGCGTGGACGACCTGCAGAGGAAGGACATGGGAGAGCACCAATGAGGGGTGTGCAGGGTGTGTCTGGCCCTCCCCTCCCAGGGCTCCCCTCCCCTCCACCCCCAGGGCTGCCTCCTCCTCCCCGTGGATCCTCTTACCTCCATGAGGACAGCCCCAACTGTGGCCTTGCCAACGCCAAACTGCTGCCACATGGATCGGTAGCTGTCTGGAGTGGCCAGCTTCCAGACAGTGATGCCGACCCCTTTCTCCACGCTGAGGGCACACCGCATGGCGGTGTCCTGGTGCCTCAGTGCGGGGGTGAGCCACTGGCAGAGCTCCAGAAATGTCTGCTGGCTCATACGAAGGTTCTGGAGCCAGCGGTCGTCGTCCCACTCACTGAGCTCCAGCCACTCCCACCAGTCGGTGCTCGTGGGGTAGCTCCACAGCCGGCGGCGTGTGTGGCGGGAGAGGCGGGGGGCAGCAGGATCTGGGGTTGCTTCCTCCTCCCCTGGGGGCAGCTCGTCTTCCACGAATAAAAGGTGATCAGCTGCCTCCTGCATGACATTGAGCAGGGCGAACACTGCTTCTGCAGGGGTGGCTGGGTGGACCTCTGGCTGCTGCTGCTACTGGGGGTCCATAACTGTTTTGCCGAGGTGTGTGTGCCTATGGCTCTGCAAACCGCGTGCTGTGCAGGCTGCGTGTGTCTGGGAGGGGCCCTTTAAGGGAGCTGCTAGCTGTTGCTCCGGAAGTGCTAGTCCGCCCTGTGACCCTGTCTGCAGCTGTTCCTGGCACCCTTATTTCTACGTGTGCCGCTTTGGCGTGTAGACGCTCCCCTGCAGTGTCTACTTTGATGTGGTGCTGCCCAACGTCGATGTTGAACGTCGACGGCACCAGCCCTGGAGGACGTGTAGACGCTATTCATCTAAATAGCTTATTTCGATGTCGCTACATCGAAATAAGCTGTTTTGATGTAGCATACACGTGTAGACGTAGCCCCAGTGGCGTGTTCTTGGCAAGCCTGAAGCGGCAGAGCTATTTGAACTCAGTATGGCCTTTCCCTTTGCACCCAATGTAGAGGGCATCCCCCATCAGAGGCAGAGTGAGTGCATCACAAATAAAATTATTAAACCCCTCTTTCTGTAATGCATCATGATATACAATCTGCTTGTCAATTTGTGGACAACCCATGAGGATTTGGGCCATTTTAGAAATTCCCAGAGCTTTAGCATGAATGATCATGCATGTGAAAATCAGATCTGTGACTGCATTATTCACTGTGTGGTTCACCTGTTAATGTGGTTTCGTCATCCAGTCAGAGGGGTAGAAACAATACCTCGTGACGTAGGTATCAGTCATATTCAGTGAAAAATTGCCATATGAAGTATCTAAAATTTATTTTTCCAAACTCTTCAGCAAATGGTAACATATTTAAAAGCTCAGGCAGTGATACTTAGAGCTCAGTGTTTCAGGAGTCAAATTAGTGATCCGCGTTACCCAAAAGAGCCACTGCAGTGTGAATTCATTGTTTCATTTAGTATAGTATTAACGATTCTGACAAGGAAAAATATAGATAATAGTCTCATAGAAAGTGAGTTAATGATTTTGTGCCAGTTGATAACTTACTTGGTTAATAAGATGAGAAAAGCATCTTGATTGGTTAATAATTAAATCATGGTGTTTTAATTGTTCTGCCAGACACCACAGGAGACACATTAAAGAGTCCCTTGTAACTTGTACTTCGTAGTCTGAGTACCATGGGGCTAAGGATACTAAGTTCTATGATACACCAAGGCCGTGTCTACACGAGCCCCAAACTTCAAAATGGCCATGCAATAAGGGGACTTCGAAGTAGGTGGGGTCCTTTTGAAAAGAAGCCCCGTCGGGACGAGCCGCGTGGCGGTGAGCCGTGTCAATTTCAAAGTGCCGTGGCCGCCCGCATGCTAATGAGGCGCTGAATATGTATTTCAGCGCTTCATTAGTAAACTTCGAAATGGCCATTTGCATGGCCATTTCAAAGTTTGGGGCTAGTGTAGACACGGCCCAAGTGCCCTGAGCTTTCTCTAAAATGTGTTCTGACTTTTGGTTTATTTAATGAGTGTTTTCTCAAAATTTGGATTTAAAAATTGGGTACATTTTTGCTTAAATACCTTTGCAGAAACTGTATCCTAACTTTCAACTAGCTATAGAGCAAGCCAAAAACTTTCAAAATTTGGTCAACAGCAATATTTTTTTTTCTTATTACATCCCACTAAAAAGTCTTTTTTTTTTTTTTTTTAAATTTTTTCACCAGCGGTACTGAAGGGAGTTCAGCACCTTTCAGAATTAAGACTTGAATTCATAAAGACAATTATTTGCAATAAATACTTTGCCCAGATCAAGTATTTTTTTCTGATCATATCTATTCAAGAAACATATTTTTGCCTCATTCCTCTTCTTTGAGCTTCTTTGCCACTCACATGGATGTGTATGTAAGGAAGGTGATACAAAGTGTTACTGAAGCTGATGAAACTGTTCTAATCCAGTCATTGTCCAGCTAGGGTAATCTTGCTGTATATGTGCTATGCACTTTGTCCCACAGGAAGCTCTCTTCCTTCCCCCTCCCCTGTGCCTATAGTCATCTAGCAGACAACTTTCACACAAAGTGGAACATCAGGTCAGGACAGCTGAATGACTCGAATTAATTAGCAAACAAAATCTCAGAGATGACTTCAAATATACCTTATCCTAGTTCTTTTTTTTCAGCGCCTTCTCCCTGTTGTTCACAAAGGAAAGTTCTTCCAAAAGTAGCTAGTAATCCATCTTTGCATTCCAGATCCTGTCATTCTTTTAGGAGCTTTCAGACATAAGAGTCTGGAGTCAAACTCTTGATATTTGAAAAGGTCTTGACATCATTCAGTGAATCTTAGCTATTACTGGACAAGTGCAACCAGAAGCAACAACAGGGCCATTGCTCCCTGTCAATTTGAGGTAGCCCTGTTTTAAATTACTCCAGCTTTCCCCACGTGACAATAGAACTTAAAAGGTCAGAAGTTCATTGCTGGTTTGAAGCCATGCTCTTTGGCATTGGTTCTTCCTATGAAAATAAGAAGAGCTAATGTTCAGTGGAAGCACATAAATATTTCCATGAAAAATAATTTAAAGTACTCTGGGTTACACATGCTAATTAATTTTGCGCCCGATGCTTTGTTCAAGTATATTTTATATTTTCAAGGTAGCACATTCCAGTGCACTATTTATTTAGAAGAATTTTTTGCTAGACCCTGAGCAATAATTTGTCAGTAATCCATCTTGCTCTGCTCACATTATATTGGTTTGTCCACATTTTGATTCTGACTGCTTCTTTTGTCTCCTTCACCCGGTCTTGCCTTTCTTGTTTCCCTTTGTGGCTGGAACAGCTTCCTCTTCATGTATCCCAACTTCCCTTCCAGATCACAGAACATCTGTGAAGCATTTCGTTGTAGTGTTACTGGCACCATAATGTCTTTGTTGAGTATGGTCTCATACGTGTAGATTGCAAGTTCCCGAGGGAAGTGATCTATTATTTTTGACCTTCAAATGTAAAATGACCTTCATATCTTGTTAGATCCTGCATTCAAATTCTTACCCACATTATAAGATGTGCAGAATCTGTCCCTAAGCAGGAATGGAAATGAAACAGATGTATTGTATGTTTGTATTCTATGCCTTTTGTCAATAGCACAAGGGATACATTGCTTGCAAAACTGGCTGTACAAAGTGAAGAGTGGCAGATTTTTCAGAAGTTTCCTCTGGCAGTAATGCTAATTGTGTAGTTGCCTCTTTGGAAATGACATATGAGCTCTAAAAACACCCATTGGTGGACATGAATTCAGTTTAAGAAGCACTGTCCTCTTATAATGGTGTCAGTTCAAAGGTACAATCAGATGCTTCAGCTGTCTCCAAAGAGGAGGTAGAGTGTGTATGTCTAGGCCCAAGGTCTGCAACCTGCACCTCCAGACCTGCACGTGGCTCTTTAAGTTCTTCTTTATGGCTCCCAATGCCATAATTGCAAAGCAAAAAATCCTTCCTGACTATTTTCAATACACGGTGAATGTCTAAAAGCCCAACAATGAACTCATGTCTAAATAGCAAACAATATGTGATCTCAAAATGTTGGATAATTCCCACTTTAATATGTGCAGTGCATTGTGGGATATGATACTGTGTGTATGTTTTCATTGTATAGCTAATAAAGTCTAGATTTTACAAAGGAAAAGGAAGCTTACGGCATTCATGCTGAGAAGGGAAACGCATTTTAAGAAAGAAAACTGAAATTAAACATGAAATAAAATTGGCACCATTAAAGAGGGGTTGGAATGGCTTCAAAAAAGAGGGAAATCTAAGATGAAAACAGAGAATTTCAAACTGAATGGATCCAATCCTTCACATTTATATCAAGTTCATCTGGGCTGCCTTTATGTGTCATTGATAATGACAAATTCACCACCAACAAAAATGAAACCTCGAGAGGCATTTTTCTGAAAAAAGTCTACTTTTGCTGAACAGTATCCAACTGGAGATCTGAGAAAAAAAGCCTTGGAGCTGCTACACAAAGCAGAGCAAAGTAATGGATGGCAAATATACAAAACAGTGCTTTATCAGAGCAGCTGTACAAGGATTCCAAAAACAAAAAAAAAGACTGTGAAACTGTTCAGGATCTGGAGTCCTCGAGAGAGAGAGTTTGGGAGTAAAAGTCAGGAAGACAGTAGTAAAAACACAGAAATATAAAGTGTGAAGCAAAAGAATATGTAAAACATTTGTGAACATCCTGCAGTAAAGATATATCACATTACAAATCATTGTGGCTGTGTCCACACTGGCATAAATCTTCAAAACAGCCATGCTAATGGTCATTTTCAAGATTACTAATGAGGTGCTGAACTGAATATTCAGTGCTTCATTGGCATTAGGATGCTTCCAACCGCCAAACGCCCGCGACTCTGCTCAGCTACATGGGGGTCCTTTTGAAAGGACCCCCCCCACATTTTGGAATCCCCTTATTCCCCTCAGCTGAATAAGGGGATTTCGAATAAGGGGCATTTCAAAATGTGCAGGGTCCTTTTGAAAAGGACCCCCCTGTGTAGCTGCACCAAGCCGTGGGCATTTGAAAGTGGTGCTTTCGAAGTGCTGCTGTCAGAAGTGTCCTAATGCTAATGAGGTGCTGAATATTCAATTCAGTGCCTCATTGGTAATCTTCAAAATGGCCATTAACACATTTGTTTCGAAGATTTGTGCCAGTGTAGACACAGCCTGTGTGTGTGCTGTTCTTAAAAAGGGCTTACAAAAAACTATGGTGTGTTGTTATTTATTAACGACCATCTCTCATTCACATACATTGCAGCTCTTTAATTATTGAGTTTTCCACTGAATTCGGAAAAAAATGGGTCTTCTTGCTATTTTGGTTGCCAACCTCTAATCTAGGCAGACTTTCCATTTTAAACAGCACTGTGACATTTGGTCACCACCTTTTGCCTTGTGACACAACAGTTCTTTGTTTCTATTGACTTGAAAACCAAAAGTTCCATTGTGACCAGAAGTCCGGCCTCTTGGTAATGGAACAAGATCTTTATGCTTCAGTTTTCCTTCCGCATCTGCAACTTCACTGTACTGTTTGCCATTCCCACACCTGTCTTGTCTCCATCTATGGCACGTTAACAGTGGGTGTGACTTTGTTTTGTTTTGGGTTGTTTTTTTTTTTGAGTGGTTATGGTACCAAATTAAAAGGCAAGTTTCCTGTTTGTCACATACTGATTCATTACATGACCTCCTCTAAGCTATTTAACCACTCTGTGCCTCAGGTCGTCCATTTGTAAAAATAAGATGATGATGATATTAATAATACTTACCCACTTAACAGAGAAGTAGGTGAATTCCCCCCAAAAAGCTATCATAGACAAGGATTTAGGAACTGATGCTGGGAGATGTTTAAGGTTCAAACCTTCCCTAAGGCCCACTGACTTCAGTGGGAGTTGAGGAGTCTCAGCATGGGTTGCTGAGCAGTCAGTCCGTATTCTTTCACTGTTTTACTGGAAACTGATGTGTGATGGAAGGAGAGGGGAAGCAACACAGGAACCCTTGAAAAATAGATTTCTTACCTTCATATTTTCTCACCAGAAAGCCCTTTTTGTGACTTTAGAAACAAAAGTTAATGCATCAATTTCAAGACTTTTCTGGGGATTTGCCATATGTTCTAAAGTGATCTCTTCTGGGGAAGCACAGTTCTGTACAGACAAGTGCTCCCAGCTTGTATCCAGTACTTTACTTCTCCCTGGGTTGGAACTAGAGAGCAGACAGCATGTAAGAGGTGCATTGGGCTGAATCCAGGCTTTGCGTCTGATTGTTTTCTTTCTTTTTAAAAAAATGAATCTTAATTGAAGTGTTTTTGATCGACAAGGACATGTGATTTATTGTGATGAAACAACATGTCATTCATCCATCACATTACTGAAGTCTGTTCAATACAAGGAAAATGCCTAGGAGTAATAATAATGCATAGTGCTTTCTTGGAATGAGCACCTATATAGTCTGCCAATTTCCTAAAGTTTCTATAGCTTTAGCAGTAGAATTTGAGTGAAATTTAAGCTTCTGCTCCTTGCACTTACTGATCTACTTTATCTGGCATCCCACTGGGTGAGATTTTTCTGTATTGTATGCCCAGCCAATAACATAAGAAGAACGCATTATAGAATGCCTGTCATCTAAAAATCACAAAGCACTTTACAAACATGAATTAATGCTCCCAACATCTCTGTGAAGTAGGTAAGTATTATTCTTATAATCTTTTTACAAGTGAACTGAGGAACAGAGTGGTTAAGTAGTTTAGGAAAGGTCATGTAATGAGTCAGTGTATGAAAAACAGGAAACTTGCCATCTAGTTCAGTGCCATAATCACTCAACAAAACACTTTTAACAAGCAATAGAGGGAGACAGGAGAGGTGCAGGCATGACAAACAGGGCAGTTAAGTTACAGACGAAGAAAGAGAACTTAAGCAGATAGGTCTTGTTCCATTACCAATATAGCTGCCTTCTGGTCACAATAGCTCTTCTGGTTTTCAAGTCAATAGAAACAAAGGATTATTGAGATTTTACCTTGTTGAGGTCCAAGTCTGTGTTCCAGGAATAACTTTTTAGGTGTTTCTACCTCTTTGGTAAAAAACACAGAGTTTTGGACCTCCGTTGCAGAATGCTACAGTTCTGCTCCTTTTGTTTCCAACAAAACTAGTGAATTTAAAGAAAGTTTTGCCTGAGTATGGCACAAATTGAGATCACAGGACCATTGTTGGTAGAACGACAAAAATTCTTGATCTCTTTTTTTCAGCTTAAAAGAATGTGAGAAAACTGAATCTGATTCTCCTGAAAATAGGGATCAAAGAATATGAAAGAGCTCAAAGAACAAAGGCCCTGATTTTTTTTCTGAGTTACTCCAGCATTACATGGTAACCTCATTGAAATTAATGTAGTTAAACCAAAGAGAAACTGAAGTATACGGATGTGGCTGGAACTCAAAGTCCATAGGAAGATGAGTAGGAGACAAAATTCTTTAAAGAGAAAAGCCTTTCTATATATTACATGTTTTTCTCTCATATAGAAGCCCTTGCTTTAATGTCCTTGCAATTATAATAGGCCTAACCTTGAGAGGTTGCAGAGCACCCCAAGTTCCCAAAAACTTAAAGAGGTGAAGTGAACTCAGTACCTTTCAGGATTTGTCCCATATGTTTATATTTGGTCTACATTGCTACCATGGAAGCACAAACTTCTTGTATCATGAGGACACCACCACTTCTGAACACTGTCAGCGGAAAGGAATGTTGAAGAACTTCTGGTTCCCTTCTTCCCTGAGATGTTTTCCTCCAGGAGTTGACTTATGCACCCATCCCTATTTAGCAGTAAATTGAAGTAAATATGATGATGACTGGGAATTGCATTTTCATGAAATGAAGATCATAAGTCAAGGTGGTTTATTTCTACTCCTAGCCGGAGTAAATGTTACAATTTTCAGTCACATTTGATGTGCAAATAGACACAAATTGTGTCTAATAGCGCTGCAGTGACTGTTTCAAAGTACTAGAAATCCCCTCTTATTTGTAAGGATTGACCTATAACTACTCATGCTGGAACTTATTCTCCAAGTTATAGCCTCAACACATCACAATGAACCTGTATATTTCATCTAAAGAATTCAATTATAAACATTGACTATAAAAGTTATTCTGAGCTGGTTTTCATGCCAATAATGCACAGCCTTTTCTGCTGAATACATTTTCAGGCTGAAATCTAACCTTCTCCATACTCAATGCATCCCCAGTGCCCACTGTGTTTCTGTATATTACAGATGCAGAAACATCTGAATGCAGGGCATTCAAATGTCCTGGCCAATTATGTGTGCATGCGTGTGTTTTGAGCTTAGGTTGCTTAATGAGTGAGGAGCAAACAATAGAGCTTAGTTTTCTCAAAAGTGTTAGAAACTACATATAAAATATTATCCCTATCCACTGGGTTTTCATCATTTTAGTTCAGAAGAAAAAGAGAAGTGTTAGGTTGTGATGTGGCAACCTGCCAAGTAGTTATGATAAGCCTCCATTGCTCACTGCGTGGTGAGTTAAACAGAATTATTCATTGTTCCAAAGCAACGAGGGAGTGGTTCCCCAGTGTATTTTGTACAGCAGTATTTTAAGGAAGAGTAATAAAAAGTAGGATTTCTTTTAATTAAATTAGCCCAAAAGGCAAAGGCCTGTATTTACTAACATTTTGGTCTGCTGCTGAAAGGTAAATATTGTTGTGGAGGGAAGGAAGGGCAAAATGGTATCCTTTTGTGAGCACTGAGCCTTTTGTGATGTGGAAAGCTTTTTATAAAATATTTTGAGAAAAAGAGAACTGCTTTGTGCTCAGTTTTTTTCAAAAAAAAAATTGATCTGCTACTTCCTTATATTCGTTCGAGGGCTCTTCTCCCTCTTTTTTCGCCTTCCTGTTTCCATCATGGGGGTTACGCATTAATTTACCACCAAATGATGAAAAGAGGAGTAGAACTTAATTTACCAAATGCTTTTGCTGAAATCTTGTATACAGCACTAACAGTAAAATGAGACTTGACTCACTAAAAACCTCATGAAGGCTTGCATAATGAAAAGTGACGAGTGATATTGGACCCAACTCAAGACACCTTTACAGAGGGTGGGAACTCAACACTTGCTGACAGTTAGGACCCTTTTAAGACATACATCAGGACGAACCCACTGTCACAGTTCCTTCTCCTGGCTGATCATGGAATTAGCTTGTTTGGTCTCCAGCTCAGCACCTACCTCTGGCAGGTGTGTCCTCTGCTGCCCATTCTCGCTGTACAATCAACTTGCTGGACCTACATTGCTCTCTAGAGCATGGCATCCTCTTCAGGACACTGTCTTCTAGCAGTGCCTGCTCTATTAGTCCCTTGCCCTCTTCTGGGGGACTCAGCAGTACTGGTTCAATTCATGGCACCCACCTCTGTGCCCCACTGCAGCCTCATTCTAGCCCCTCACCTCAGGGGCAGACTACAGCCCATTAGGATCACTCCAGTGTGGCTAGGTGCGGCACAATGGGGAAAGGGAGGGACTCAGGACTACCCACTACTCTGAGTCCCGGCCCAGGGACCCTCTGGCTGCAGCCTTGTCTTGCCCTCCTCTTGTCTCCCTTTCACTGCCTTGCTCCCTGAGCCACTTCCCCTATGGCCCTCTTGCACTTTGTGGGCATCTATTTTGGGGCCAGCTGTCTGACAGGTGTCAGGCCAGAGCCTCTCCCTAGCCTCCTTAGTCTGCCTAGCACTGTTCTACTGAGGTATTTGCTCTATCTGGTCCCATCCTTTCCCTGGCTAGGACATAACTGACCCTGCTCTGCTGAAGCAGCTCCTTATATGTGATGTATATGCCTCAGCAAGCTGCCTTCTGATTGGGTCATTCGCCCCCGGCCCCACCCCCTCCCCAGGAGCTCTTCACTAATTGACTGGTGGACCTGCACAATCACCCTCCAGCCTGCCTTAACACTTTTCCTCCGTAGTGGGGCACTTGTCCCACTAACAGACATTTCAGATTAGACATCCCAGAAGCACTAATGACGTCTGAAAATTGTCATGGTATCTTTACTGCGAGTATTACTGGGTATTGCTGGGTCCTGCTGACTTAGTGTAACTATGCCTGTATTATGATGCATGTCAACAAACTTCTGAAATCCTAAGTGTCCATTTAAAAAAAAAAGGGTCTAGACTCGACTTCCCAGTGCTGTCAAATTGCCAAGGTAGGTCATTGCTTCGGAAAAAAAGAGAAAAATTCCAAACAAAAGATAGGCAAGTGAGCTGCCTAACCTTTAATGGCTGGTGGAGTCATAAGAGGAACCATCAAACTAAGATTTGTAAAAGACCATTAACTGTCTTACACCTCATAGGATTTTTGTTTTTCTTACACGTCTTAAAAAGACCTCTATTGGGCCTCTGTGGCTTGCAATAGTGGATCACCTCAATGAATAACAAGATGGAGAAGGAAGGAATATGCAGGTACATCCTCTCAACTGTTTTCCTGCCAAGGCAAATTGCTCGCAAAATTTCCGTGCTCTGCCTGGACCCCTCTTGTTGTGTTTTTGATGGATGGATAAGACTTCATGTGCAGTGATGACAGGTTAATATCCGAATGGTGACAGCATGATGGTTGGTTTAGTGCCTTTTTTGGAGATGTGCTGTCTTAACTCTGGGGTCATTTGCTTGGGTTAAATATTGATATAGAAGAGTACAGCTTGTTCAGGAGAGAAGGCAGGGTAAAAAGGGAAAAGGGGTTGCATTTGGGTTGAGAGAGGAAGAGGGCAGCAGGCTTGCTGAATGTCTGTGTAAGGATTTTAGTTAGCCAGATGACCACTTATCATGAGTGTGGCCAGTTCCTGTGGTCCCATAACATTTGTTTACAGCCACCAATCCTGGCTCTCAATGATTTGTGTTGTTATTTAGCCATATTTTACCCCTAAATGTGTTCTAACAGCCCAATAAGCAGTGGAAGTGTTGATTGTGTGCTAGACAATATTGGCCTCCTGTGGTCTGGCAAATTCTCTGGTTCACTACCAGTCAGATCCTGAGGGTGCCAGACTAGAGAGGTTCAACCTCTTATGAAAATCGTAGTTAAGCACTGATACAAATTTGTGAGGAGGGCTGGGGAATCTTTGTTGTTGGAGGTTTTTAAGAATAAATTTGACAAACACCTGTCAGGGTTGGTAACCTTTTGACGATGGGTTGCTTCCACCTTCTCAGGGAGTGGGTCCAGAGACCAGTCATTGAGAAACTCTCATCTGGTTAAAACTTAGTTTTGTACCAGTTCAGAGGATTGTATTAGATCTCCTATGTCCTACATTAATATGAGTCTATTATTTCCTGAGTTCCTAATGCATAAGGCGATTTCAGTATTCCTTCTGTCATTCCTGGAAAGAAATATACACTCAGACCTCTCATATGTACTTGCAATTTTACTTTTACGTTAATACAGCTTGGGGCAGATTTGAAGCCCATTAAAGTTAGTGGAAAGACTGCCACTTCACTTGGCTGGCTTAGATCAAGTGTGTCTTTTGTGCTAGGGTTTGTGGGTGTGTATGGGGGTGTGGGGGTGTGGGGGGTTGTGGGGGTGTATATGTACAGTAATGAGTGTACATATAATATGTGTTTTCTCTCCTCCTTTATATAAACAGGAATATTGGTGTTGTTCTGTGGGTATTTTTCTATGCAGATTTTAACAGGAGTTATTTCCGTTTTTCATGTAACTGAAAAGTGGATGATGAATTTTAATATTTAAATAGATATTGTTCTTTATGTATTGGATTATATCTTGGGGATTCTTTTTTTTGCCATCCCTTGTTCCCATCCCCTAGGGTCTCTCATCAGCTTCTAACTTAATAATTACACCTTCAATTATTCACATCCCTGGTTTAAATACAACAGGATTTTTTTTTTCTTTAAGGATCAGCACAATAATGTTGTCTTTCATTCTTCTTCTTTCTTCTGCATCTTTGATTGTTCTTACTCTAAGGATTCATGTTTGTCCCATAGCAGATATTCCAATACGACAAGAATGCTTATTTCTGATTTAGAAAGGTTTTTTTCCTCCAGGATGGAGAATGGAAGCATTGCCTACACTTGTATTGTAATTATGTCCCCACAATGAATCACTTATTTCTGCTTTTCTTTGGAAGAAATGCATGTTTATGGACAAGTGTAAAACCTATAAGACTGATTGATATAGCAGTTGTATTTTATTCTAAGTACCATGAGCTGCATTATTGTTGACTTGATGATTTTTGCACTAAAGTTTCTTCATTTCTCTTATTGCTTTGCAATTCATTGGTTTTCTGGTGGCCTCTGTTCGGAAAAAGGAAGCAAAGCAAATGGTAAATTGCTGATTTACTCAAAGATAACTAGTTCTCCTACTCACAGAAATATATTGTGTTTGATACGTCATATCAGAGGTGGAGAGTGAAGGAACAGAGTTAATAGTTTCACTGTCTTTTATATTATCATAAATTATGCATTGCACAGTGATTTTAAAAGTTTACTGTTTTATATAGATAGAAAATCATCCCTAAGTTTTTATAAACCAAATCTGAAACTATTATGTATAATGAAAGAAAAAACTAAAGTATAAAAAAATTTCAAATATGATTTATGTTAACTATTCTAATTGCTCATGACTCAGAAATTATTTGCATCATTCTCTTCAACTTTAATCAAAAAGCTTATCTCTGCTTCCTTTCTTAATGAGTAGTAGAGAAAGAAACCGAGATGAATGGGGTTTCAGGAAAATCAAAACATGGACATGCTTTTCTACGTATCTAGTCTTGGTGCATATGCATACAAATGCCCAAATTTTCACATTGTGATATGGACCATGGTCATGTTTGGCTTGGTTCATTGTGTTTTACCTATCCAATGATTATATCAAAATCACCACCAGTGTTCTTATTTTACAAAATAAATTTTTCAGATTCCTAAGCTCACCATTACAAATTTATGTACCTTTAAGATTTTGCAGAAATCCAACATCCTGCATTACCAAAATGCACTGAAGATCACTCAATTAACCAGCCCGCTACTGCTGTATGTCCATGTAGCCTTAGTGAGCTGGGGCCCATTTTTTATATGTTTATTTGTCTTTGTCCATTTCAGGCGTAGACCTCACTGCACTCCTTCGTGCCTGCATCATCTTCAGGCTTGCTTATGATAAGCTTGGAGTCACAGGAGAAGACCGCTCTGAAGTTTCATCTTCTGCTAACTGCTTACTTAAATATATTTCAGGAATGGAGCAGTTAGAGAGCCCAGGCCCTGGTTCAGAGTGGGACAGCAAACATGCAGACCCCACAGAGAATGGATAGATGATGTAGTAGATTGGTGCAGAGCTAGTCTACAGAAACTAAGTCACTCTGGACTGGACAGGGAAAGATGGAAGGAAACAGTGAGAGAGGCATCAGACACCAATCGGAGCTCAGCCCACAGTTATTGATGATGATGATGACGATGATGATGAAAAATGTATTATGACAACATTCCATTCTTTACACATAATTATTTTTTCCTTATTTCAGAAATACCTGACTGATTCATCTTGTTTGACTCTCTGATTCATCTATTTCCTCTCTATATTTTTCAATTTGTAGACAGTGTTTGAGAGAGGTTTCCAAAAAAATGTTGAAAAGTCTAATAGCTGAATCAACAGAAAACACCTACTTTTCTCAAATTTCAGAAAGTCAAAATCTATTCAGCCATAAAGTTAAAAAAAACCAAACCCTCTTCTGACCAAAAATAGCTCTTGCTAGACAAAAAGATGTTGTAGAAGAAGGTAAGTGGCTAGAGGATGATCATAACAAGCTAATTAATTACAACCTTAAATATGGAGTAATTACCGTACCTCCATAATCTACTTATACTCTGGCCTGTGACTGTACTGGGCTCACACAAAGTCATTAGATGGTCAATCCTATCAGCCCATGTCCCTGAGTCTTAGGGCATGTTTACATGGCTGCTGGGAGTCTGCCACACAGCCTGGGTAGATAGACCTGTCATAGCTTTGCCTGAGTTTGCACGCTAAATATAGCAATGTGAACACTGTGGAAGGAACATGGCTCAGGTTAGCCATCCAAAAATTGTTTGTCTGATCTGTCCCTAAAAATTGCTGTTATGGAGATTCCACATGTTCCCTAGGCAATTTATTCCAGTGCTTAACCACCCTGACAGTTCCGAAGTTTTTCCTAACATCCAGCTTAAATCACCCCAGCTGTAATTTAAGCACACTGACTTTTTTCCTATCCTCAGAAGGTAAGAAGAACAATTTTTCTTCCTTTTAACAACTTTTTATTTATGAAAACCGTTATCCTTTCCCCGCTCTATCTTCTCTTCTCCAAACTAAACAAACCAATTTTTCAGTCTTTTCTCATAGGTCATGTTTTCTAGGACTTTTATGCATACTTGTTGCTCTGCTCTGGACTTTCTCCAATTTGTGTGCAGCTTTCCTTAAGCGTGGCGCCTAGAACTGGACAAAACTCCAGTTGAAGCCTGGTCAGCATGCAGTGGAGTTGAGTAGAATTACTGCTTGAGTAGTGATTACAACACTCCTGCTAATACTTCCAGGATGATGTGTGTTTTTGCAATAGTGTTACAGTGTTGACTCATTTTTAGCTTGTGGCCCACAATGCGCCTCTGCGGTTCCCCTTCCTGGGCAGTCATTTCCCATTTTGCGTATATACAGCTCATTGTTCCTTCTAAGCAGAGTGATTTGCTTTACTTTGCATGTGTCCTTTTTCAATGCCATCCTATTTATTTCACATCATTTCTCCAGTTTGTCCAGATCATTTTGAATTTTAATCATATTCTCCAGAACATTTGCAAACAAGCCACATGCCCAACGTGGTATCTGCAAACTTTATAAGTGTAGTCTGTCATTATGTAAATCACTGATGCAGATATTGAGCAGACCCAGGACTGATCCCTGTAGAACCATATTCAATAGGCCCATCCAACAGAATATGAACCACTAATAACTACTCTCTGGGACCAGTTGTCCCTCCAACTACATATACCCACCTTACAGGAGCTCCATCTAGGCTGTATTTTCCTTGTTTGCATATGAGGTTATTCAAAGGCAGTATATCAAAAGCCTTATTAAAGTCAAGATATACCATGTCTACTGCTTCTCTCCCATTCACAAGGCCTGTTGCCCTGTCAAAGAAAGCTACTAGGTTGGTTTGACATGATTTGTTCTTGACAAGTGTACTCTGTGGAGTACGTACCTGACCGTCCATTGACACGGTCAGGGGAATCCCGGTGGGCGGACGCCTAGCTGGTGCTCCGGGAGGGAAGGTCGATGAGGAGCCCCCCACTCCTCGCTGCTGGACTCCTCCTCTGCTGTCCCGAGGGGGGCGCTCCTCGGGTGGGCCCCAGGGGGCGGGGCTGGCCTCCGGGCTGGACTCCGGCTCCGAGGTCTGCTGGGGCTCGTTGGCTGTGGTGTCAAGGGTGGCCGGGGCGGGAGGAGGTGTCCCGGGGCCCAGGATGGCCCTGATCTCCCTCTAATAGGGGCAAGCAGCGGGGGCAGCCCCAGACCAGCTGGCCGAGTCCCAGGCCCAGGCGTACCCCTGCCGCAACTCCTTCACCTCACTCCGGACGTGAGCCGGAGTGCAGGCAGGGTGACCCCGGGCGGCCAGGCCCTTGGCCAGTCGATCGAATGCTTCTGCATTCCACCACTTGCTCCCCATCACGTGGAGCACCTCCTCTTCACCCCAGAGCCCCAGAAGGTCTTGGAGTTCGGCCTCCAACCAGGAGGGGCCCCACCTCTTTTGGCTCCCCGCTTGGCTGCTGGGAGTGCCTGGGTCCCCTCAGAAGGGGAGCCCTGGGGACACTCTGGGGGCTGGCTGGATGCCATGGCGTTGGGTGCTCAGGTTGGGTTCCGGAGAGGGCATGCAGGGCTAGCACATGCATGTGCTGCTGCCTGCACGCTCTCAGCTTCCTGCCACAGGAAATCTGGGTCCGTGGTGCTTTAAAGGCTGCTGTGTGTGGGGACCATAGAGCCCCACAGGGGCTCGACAGAGCGTCTCAACCCCTCAGCTGATGGCCACCATGGAGGACCCCGCTATTTTGAAGTAGCGAGACGCGGATCATCTACACACACCCTACTTCAACGTTCAACGTCGACGTAGGGCGCTATTCCCATCTTTGGATGGGAATAGCGACTTCTACGTCTCGCCACCTAACATCGATTTCAACGTCGAAATAGCACATGGCGCATGTAGACGTGACGGGTGCTATTTCGACGTTGTGCTGGCTACTTCGAAGTAGCTGGCTAGTGTAGATGCACCCTAAGTGTCTTCCTAGGGGAAAGCACTGAGGGTTAGAAACTGACTTGAGAGTCATGATTTCTGGGAATAGATCATTACCTAGTACTGGCTGCTTAACAGACTCTGGAAAGCTAGATGAAACCTGAGGAGTCCCTCAGGGGCAGAGTTGGAGTAGTGGCTCTAGGCCAGCAGGTGTCTCCCTGGTTACTCCTGGGGGAATTCTGCTCCAAAAATAAAATTTAAAAAAAAAAGAGAAAAGCTGATTTTATTTGTCCAAATAAAACTATCTAGTCGTGCAAATTTCAATTATTTTGGTGATTTGTTTCAAAATACCTGCCAGCAAGAATGACTAACAATACAGACACACACAAATGTTCCATAGAAGTAGAGAGTAAAGGAAAGTCATATGACAAGCCAATTCCTCTTTTTTCATAACCTCCCCTGAAGCCAGCTGCTGTGCCCCCAGCAGCCCAGGTGCCTACACCTCTGGCCCCAGAGAGCTAGTTGTGGGATCAACCTAAGCCCAGACACTTGCACCCTTTACCCGCAGAGCCCAGCCACAGGCCTACCCACCGCCCAGATACCTTACCAGCCTGATCCCCACCCCCAGAGCACAGGGAGAAACAACCTGATACTTGCTCCCAGGCCTCATTGTATGGAGTTTCCTTCATGACACATTTCCTTCAGTGTGTTCTGACAAGCCTAAAGTCTAAGTTGCAAGCCAAGAAAAATGTCATGTAGGACATTTTGGCTATGATGTCATCTGTGTACTCATGTTTCATATTTATAGCATAATCTTGAAATATTTTATTTAAATAATGAAGAACCATACCTATATACACCAAAAAACATATCTGCCAAGCATTACAGCTTTTTAACAGCTAATGTTGCCATACCAATGACTGGATCAAATGATTTACCATTGATACAGTCCCAACTGCATGATTTCAGAACGTTGAGCAAACAAACATATATCTTCTTTTCTTAAGTGCTTTGCTGACTGCATCCTAAGTGTGTGCTAAAATGTGTTACAAGAGCAGATCCTTAATGCTCAAATATATAAATACAAATCTGTTTCCAGAGGCAGTACAAAATAACTTGGTGGTAGGTGATATACTTGGTAGGGCTTGTTTACACTGGGCCCCAACTTCGAAGGGGGCATGATAATCAGGGCGATGGGAGATCACTAATGAAGTGCGTCAGTGAATATGGCTAATTCTCCCCGTGGCAACTTCCAAGTGCCGGCTTGAATGTAGCCGTGGCTAACCCACCGGTACTTTGAAGTGCCTGGGCAACTTCAAAGTCCCTTTACTCTTCACAATTTTGAGTAACTTCGAAGTCCCTTTACTCCTCACATTTCTGGGGAGTAAAGGCACTTTGAAGTAGTGCGGGCACTTCGAAGTGCCCACGGCTACACACATGCCGGCACTTCAAAGTTTGACACTTCGAAGTTGCTGCGGGGGAGAATTAGCCTAACGAAGTGCTGCATATTCACCACAGCAATTTATCAGCAATCTCCCATCACCCTGATTACCGTGCCCTGCTTTGAAGTTGGGGGCAAGTGTGGACCCCGCCATACTGTTTAATTTCTGATTACATCTGAAAGTATTTGAAAGACCAATAAATTAATGAAATAATGATCATTTGATGCAAAGCAACTGGCCGTTATTGTTTCCAGAAAAAGGCACCACCATTGGCTGTCTATCTCTAGCCTTCATTTTAAGGATGAATTACCAAGCTGCTACTTTTATATTTGAGAGATTTTCTTCTGATCTAATGAAAAGCAAGCCTAAAGAAAAATGACAGTAACCCATCACTTTCCATGCAAGAAGGCAACATAACTCGTTTGAAACATTTACCATTCAACCAGATCACTCTTTTCACTGCACATTACATACGAATTTCATTAGCAAATGGTATAGAGCAGCTGCATTAAATGAGTAAGGATTTATCCTTTCAATCCTTCTTCTCAGATACTTTGCAACCTCTGTGCAGCATTTTAACCTCATAATTCCACTGTAATGATGTTGTGCATTCCTCAGAGATATGTTTAATCTTTGTGCTTAGATAGGTTCTTGGCTTAATATTCCAATATAAGAACAGAAAGCTTAGATATTCAAACTGAGTGGCATGCCAAGTACAGTGTAGCTTTGCTCTCACATTACCTAAAAGGGTTAGTTCTATAAATCAGTTATCCTAGGTAGGCCAGATCCAGGAGCACGACTAACAGAGCATCTAGAGACACTCCACATTTAACATTAAGGTCCTAAGTCTCCTCTCCAATAAAGTCTGTTCTGAAACTTGATGGAAGAAGATTAGATACAAAGACATTTAGGATATGTCTGCACAGCAAAGATATTTTGAAATAACTATGAGAGTGTCTACAGGATGCAACCACTACTTTTGAAATAGCGGACAGCTTATTTTGAAATAGGTAAACCTCATTGTACAAGGAATAGTGTGTAGGGGCTATGGTAGATAGGGAATAGAACCTATTTCAAAAAAAGCCGTAGCGCATCCAACGGCTCTTTTTTCTAAGTAGACTCTGAATGTGGAGGAGACTCATTCTTTCAGTTGTCTAAGTGCCCCTACATGGGACAGTAAACCACACCCTTTAGGCATGTGGGTTACATGTATTCATCTATAAAGTGAATATCATCCGGGCTGCTGGGACATTTATTCAACTTTTAGTCCAGTATAAAGACTTTGCAATCTCAGTACAAATAAGCCTTATTTATTGTTAATTCAGACATCAAATCAGATTGGACCCTCAATATTTCAGATACCGCAACAACTTCTGGTCACCGCAGCCAGAATCAAAAGCTAGGCTATCCATTTCAAAGAAATTCATGATAGATCAGAACTGAGAGATTACTGGAAAAGAACCCCATATTGCTTTTTAAGAAGTCACTATTATTATTGGCACAGTCTTGTTTTTCCTTCAGAGCAGAATCCAGAAGGAGAAACTGCTGTGCTTTTTGCTCAAGTGAAGGCTGAATAAGATGAAAATGCCAGCATGCTTCTTCAGGACATAAAAATGTCTGGCACTGAAGCAAAGCAAATCCAAAAGTGGGATTAGCATCAGGGGAATGAAGAGGCATATTTAATACCATGTTTTATTACAGGTGAATCTGAACCTACTCATTCAGTGTTACAAAAAAGGAGGAGTGCCTACAGGAAAAAAATACAGCAAATTCCCTTCACAGTTCAGCTTTACAGTTCATTATTAATAATAAACTAGTACGTAGCTTTGCTAATATATTAAAATCAAAATTCTGCTCCTGTTGATGTCAGTCTAAATTTTGTCGTTAAACTCAATGGTCTCAAGGCTGGGCACTAACTGCAAGAACAGTAAATGAAAGAGTGATAAACAAGGGAAGGAAAAAGATGGAAGAAGTAGCAGGCATACCACTCGAGAGACAATGGGTGTCTGCCCTTGTGAGGGAAAGAATTACTTTTTTTTTTTAATGGCAGTCTCAGCTGTTACTGAAGAGTAACAAAGAGGAAGCCGTGCTAGTCTATACACTATCAAAACAAAAAGCAGTCAAGTAGCACTTTAAAGACTAGCAAAATGGTTTATTAGGTGAGCTTTCATGGGACAGACCCACTTCTTCAGACCATCTTCTTAGAAGTGGGTCTGTCCCACGAAAGCTCATCACCTAATAAACCATTTTGCTAGTCTTTAAAGTGCTACTTGACTGCTTTTTGTTCTGTTACTGAAGAGACACACTTGAGAGTGAAAATCTAGGTCATGTGTCACATTTAAAGGTGAAGTTTTGACCCTCTGGGCTCTGGCTTCTATGAGCTCTTTGCTCCTCCACTAGGCTTCACTGATTCTTCTCATAACTCTGGAGACCATCTGTTTAGCTCTTGTTTCCAAAGCCTGCAGTCTTGAGGGTGATCTTCTCTGTTGTTCATATCCATGTCCATTTCTTTGAGGTTTCACTTTTCCACAGAACCTTGAAATTCAGTTCTGGGCATCCTGTGGCGTCTTCTTCTAACTGCCAACTCATCATAAAGAATGCCCTTTGAGGTGCACCCATCATTCACCTGGCATATATGCCATAGTGCAGGGTTTCATGGCAGGAGCAAATCATGCTGAAGATCTTTGGGGTAGGGGACAGCCCTTCTTTCTTAGAAGTCCAAAGAGTCTGCTTCTTCTGACAAGGTCACACTTATTTGTGAAATTGACAAAGGCTATGTAAAGGGGTTTTGTTGTTTGGTCTCTGCATTTCTCTCGTAGTTGTCTCAGTGAGGAGGAGATTACATTGATAGTAGACCTGTCAGTTCTGATTACGCACTGTGATTCAAGACAGATTCTCTCTGAAAGAGTCTGAAGTCTGTTCAGTAGAAACTGAACAAAGACTTTTTCCATAATGTGAAAGAATTAAAATACCAGAATAGAGGTTACAGTTGCCCCTGTCACCTTTGCTTTTATAAATGATGTTGGCATCTCTCATTTCTTGTGGTACATCACCTTCTTTCCAGTTCAGAATTTAATGTTGGTCTTCCTAGGAAGTCTATATATCATACAGTCAATGGGGACGATATCTAGTTGCTAAAATATTCAAGGAAATCTGTGTGAAAGATTTTAAATACTTGGTGGGAAAAGGTGTAAGTTCTCTTGGCAAAGACTTCCTGATGGAGTGAACATCTTTGGCTATATTTTGTACCGACATCTCACTGGGACAGGGCCTTGGCTGGTATAAATCTGTTTTGCGTCATTGAAATCAATACAGGTATGCTAATTTACACCAGCTGAGATGCTGGCCCTTAAAGCTTTGAAGAGAATATTAGAGGTGATTTATATGAGCAATGGAAGGTACGTACGTTTTAAAATTTAGCCATTGTAATCAAATGCTAGACAATGGCTGAAATAATGATCTCCAGTTTGTGTTTCATCTTACACAGGAGTGGCTTTGCTTTGCAAAAACACATAAAGCAACCAGATGTCCTGTCTCTCAGCCAGGGTGATAACCCCCGGTGGGTATCCAATTTGCTGCTTCATTTCATCCAGCCTACATAAGGTCTCCATGTTCTGGGACAGAAGCCCTGAGCTTAGGTACCCTGCTCCATGAGACTGGAGCACTAACTTGCTGCATGTCTCAATGCCTAGGAGAAGGGATTCTCAGGGAAGTTCTGTGTGCTGCCCTCACCCCCAGGACTGGCTCTGCAACTCCTTTTGGCCAGGAACCACCACCAATGGGAGTTATGGGGCAGCGCCTGCGGGCAAGGGTACCACACTAGCAGGGGAGACAACAGCCTCAATGTGTACCTGAGGAAAGTGTGCAGGGGTGGCTCCATGCTCCTGGAAGGGGCAGGACCGGGGACAGACAGCCCTCAGTATTGCCTGGACTGTGCTGCACCACCCCTCCCTCTTCACCTTCAGCACCATCTGGAGCTTGGGTTCTGGCAGCAGTTTAAAGGGCCTGGGTTCCCCTGCCACTTCAGCTACATGGCGGTTGTCAAGAGACCAGGCCCTTTTGAACTGCCAGACCCCAGGGCAGGTACTCCTTTTTCCCACCTTGTTGGTAAGCCTGCATACCACACAAAACTGCCTGACAGGACAGGACATGGGGGCTGCTTTTGGAAGCAACATGGAGGCAGGGAGTCTGCCTTAGACCTGCTATACCACTGACCACAAGCTGCCAGAGGAAAACACTACCTGGCCATACACTGCACCCCAAACCCCCTCCCACTTAGGTCAGGTTCCTTTCATGCATCCTAACTTCCTTGCAGAGTCCAAAGCTGCACCCCAACCTTGAGCCTCTCCTTTCATCTCCACACCCTGCTCTTGCCTGCACCCCAAATCTCCTACTGCACTCCAACCATCTGTCCCACCCTCATCCTCACTCCACAGCCCCTGCTCCCAGCTAGAGCCCATGCCCCAACCTCTTGCCTTAGCCCTGAGCACACCCCTGCACTCCAAACTCTTTGAGACCAGCCCAAAGCCCCATCTTGCACCCCAAAACCCTCATCCACAGCCCCATCCCAGAGCCCACAGCCCCAGGATGGAGCCCTCCCACACCCCTCATTTCTGGCCCTTCTTTGGAGCCTAGAAGATGCCTCAGGCTTCTGCATCTGCACCTTTTCCTTCCACCCACAAGACTGTGCATGGGCCCCAACTAATTTTTTTCTGTGGGTCAATGGCTCCAGGCTGAAAAAATGTTCCCTACCCCATCCTAGACTTAGGCTCAAATCCTGTGTGTTACACAAGGTCAGGGACTTGCTCCTTCTAGGTTGACAAGGATCAGAGAGGTAACTATGTTAGTCTGTATCTTTGAGAACAACGAGAAGTGCTGTGGAGCTTATGCTCCAAAATCTCTCTTAGTCTATAAGGTGCCACAGGACTTCTCGTCCTTCTAGGTTGGCAATGTTTACTGTTCTGGGGAACAGTCTATGTTATGAATAGAGTACAGTATGTCAAGGCAAGCAGGTCAGTAGGTGAGGGATTTGGGTTAGCTGCAGGAAAGATTACCTGCTAAGATCTGTCCATCATCGCTCCCTGCATGCTAAGTGCACCAATCAGAAATGTCCATGCTCAGACAAAACTAATTTTAGCGTATGGATGAAATGAATACATCTGTGCAGAGAAAAAAAAATAATTTTATAGTGTTCAATCAAACTCTTACCATTTGCTTTGTGTGTGTAGGAAGCACCTGCATTTCTGCCCTTACAGGAATGAAATACTGTCCTCGGTGTGATCTGAAAAGCTGTGGGGTAAGTTCTGGCGTGTTATATGTTAATGCACTGGAATAGCTGTGAGGGTGGAGAAGGAGAATTTAGACAGCCTCTTCGTCCTCTTTTATATTGTCCACTGAAATCAGTGGAAGGACACTTAGCCAGTGATTTAATGGACATTCTATCAACTCCTTACTCAAGAACCTAACAGAATACAGAAGAGAAATGAATGCCTGAAGCTAAACAGGGGAGTTTTTACACTAGCTATAGCACTCAAGCTCATCGATCAGGGTAGACTCGCAAGGGAAGTGGCTTAGGCCACATCACTGGAAAGATTCCAGAATGAGTCCTGTAAGATGTTAGTGGTTATAACTTGAGGGCAACTTCTGCAAAATGCAGGAGGTCAGACAGGGTGGCCAGAATGGTCGTTTCTTGCCTGACATTGTATGCATCCTCATGGCTCAGGGGACTGGGAATGGCTTATGGAGCTTTTCACCTTCAGGTCGCTGGTTGCAATCTGGCTTCAGGTTCATAAATACTTAGAGTCATTATGATCTGACAGCTGTCAGGAGGGTTTCTTGTGAAATATAGCATCCAGAGTGGGTCTCTGTCCATTTTCTAGTGAAGAAGTATCTGTAGCTCATAAAAATCTATTAATGTAATTATCACTAATTGTACAGTGCAGCTGAAAAGCCAAGAGCTATATGGCTCATATGACCTGTACTGACTTTTTACCCCATAGGGCAATTGTAAAGCACAATGGTCAGTGGTAGACTAATGGTGTGGAGGAAAATTATACCTCTGCTCCAATTGCTGTATTTATTCTGGGAATAAATAGAGAAGTTTAGTCCTGGGCTGATTCACCTTCATTTTTAATCAATATTGAATTCCCCTTAAAGAGGTTTTAAAAAAAAAACACGTTAAAAAAGTGTTTAACTTTATACTTCTCTGTCCAATGGGAGGAGTCATACTGTTTGAAACTTTTTAAAATAAGATTAGACAGAGAAACTTTAGGTAATAAACTTACACTTGACACAAGATGGTCTGCGTGAGTTAGTGTCTTTTCCATTTCAAGCTTCCATTAGTACTGTAATATAAAATACTCAGATTCCTAGGCAGTAATCTTCTGGACACAAATTATCTACATGGAAAATTTCATAAGAATTACATGTTGCTTAGTCAGTAAGGGGGTTGTATATTTTTGTGGAACTCGGAGTGTTCAGGGAAAATAAAGTCAATGAAGTATTGAAAATATGATGGATTTGCTTCTATAAATAGGAGATCTGCAGAATTTTAATACAAATGATCAGAATTTGAATTCAGGGGCTGAATTCTGTCTTCTTTAAGCTTATAAGTCAAGTGAGGTCTTTGCAGTTAAATCAGTGTAAAATCAATAAGGGGTAAAATAGGGTCTACAGGACCAAATTCTGTTCTCATGACACTTTAAATCCATATTAACACTAAAGTCAGTAGTGTTTCTTTGACTGAATACTGGCACAAACAAATGCAGAATAGGACAAGAATCTGATTTCATATTAGTTTAAAGCCAATGAAATTGCTCTGAATTTAATTTGAAAGCATAATGTGACCTGGCTCCTGATGTCAAGAGAAAAATTTTTGGTAGGTGAGGATTTGGCCCATCAAATGTAAATTAGGTAGCAAACAGCAACTATTTTATTTGCTAGATGTGAGTGAGAACTGAAAAAAATGTAAACTTATAAAAAATAGACAGTATAGATCTCAGGTAAGTCTGCACAGCACAGTTATTTCAAAATAACAGCGGTTATTCTGAAATAACTATCCTAGCGTTTACATGGTACGACAGCCATTCTGAAGTAAATTCAAAATAGTGGTTGAATTATTTCGAAATTTGTACAACTTATTTCACTTGGGCTGTGGCCACACTAGGAAGTAATTTCAAAAGTGATTTTGAAAGGAGGGGAGATTTCAAAATGTGAAGCAGAGAGACTACATACAAATTGCTCCTTTCGAAAGCAATGTTGAAACAAAAAGGCAGTCATTTTGAAAGCATCGTTCCATTCCCCTATTGGGAGCAGTGCCCCATTTCAACGTTAAAATCTAAAGGAAACGTGTAGTCACTCCCCTGGCTGCCATTTCAAAATTACAAGTCCTCCATGGTGCCGCCCACCCCCGGAGTACAGAGATGCCTTGGCCAGCACCAGCAGGGCTCTATGGTTGCCAGCTCTAGCTGCCCTAAAGCTGCAGGGACCCAGAAACCCCACGCAGGAAGCTGAGAGTGTGCTGGCAGCACAAGCCCATGTGACTGCAGCAGCACACCCTCCAGCACCCCACAAATACCCTGAAAGCCCCCAGTTAGACCCATGGCCAGCAGAGAAAACCCCCGGGAGCCCCAGGGATCCTACGTCACTGGGCAGCAGGGCTCCCAGAACCCCAGCCAGCCAGCTAAGAGACAGGGCACCATATAACTGGAGCCCAAGGTCTGTGGCTTCCTAGCTGTCCATGGGGACAAGGAGGTCCTGCTCCACATGGAGGGGCAGAAGTGAAATGCAGCTGCTTTTACCCATCTCACACAGAACCTGTCTGAGAGGGGGCACCTCCCGTGGACCCACGAGCAGATGCACTCTAAAGTAAAGGAGCTGGATTAGGGCTACGTGAAGGCCAAGGTCTCAGCCAGGCAGTGGGGGGCAGCACCTGCCAGCTGCCTCTACTATGAAAAGCTGGACCAGCTCCTTGATCTGAGAGAGGCAAGTCCCCCAGAACAGGTCCTGGACATGGCCAAGCTGGACGGTGAGGTCGAGGAGCCACAGCTGGGCCCTCCGCAACACCACTGACCCCACGCCTGAAGCCCCAGGAGGAGGAGGGGGACAGCAATGGGGAGCGAGGCCCGAGGGGACCCTGTACATCGCTGTGCTGTCCCAGTGCACTACCCACATCACCACTGCCTGGGCTTCCCCTGAGCCTCCTGAGGCACCCTCAGATAGGACTGCTGTGTAGGGCACCCTGGGCAAGGGGGCGGGGGCAGCTTCCGCCTCTGCCAGCAAAGGGCTGCCCACATAGCTAGCGGCCCCAGTCCTTGGGCCCCAGGGACAGCTGAGGTCGCCATCCAGGAGAGGTCAGTGTGTGGGGTTCTCTGCACAAGCCCGTGGACATCCATGCAGGGCATGTGGCATGGGAGGATGTGAGGGGGCCAACTAAGCCCTGAACACAATCCACCCATGAACAGACCCCTCCGTGCGCAGGACGCCCCAGGGCCTTCACCCCCATGAGCAGGGTGGGATGGCCCACAAGGACATGGTCACTGGCCCACATGGCCCAGCTGCTGAACTGACAGGGCACCCCCCTCGTCCTGTATGTCTTCACAGCCTCAATGTCCACAAGCCACCCCAGCCCCCTCGAGATCCTGGGGAGCCCTGCTGCAGCCGGCAAGTGGGAGGGATGATTCCCCTGAGGACCAGGCACCACAGCATGTGGGTCCATCACCCCAGCCACCCAGAGGACCTTGCGGTGGCCCATATGGCTGCATGGTGGGAACAGAACTTCCTCCTGCGGGAGTGGCTCTTGAAGGAGCAGGCAGCCTGGGACTGGGTGGCTAGCTCCCTTGATACTCTCACCCAAGCCATCCCCACCCACCTGGGCCAGCTGCCCATTCCACTGACTGCCCAGCCTGCAGCCACGCCTGCCAGCCAGCCCACCCGCAGCCCTGCCCATGGACCCCACCCTCACTGCCTTGCTTCCACCGCTCCTAACCAGGGCAGAATGGGAGGAGCTGGTGCCATGGCTGCAGGCAGGTGTGCCCACCCCAGCCATGGCTCCCCCTGACCCCTGCTGAGGTCACAACACCCCCGCCATGCCCATACCTCCCTGTGGTCCCGGTGCCGTCCCAGCCCCACAGGAGGCCCTGGACCCAGGACGGTCATGGCTCCCAGGGGCTCCATGGCTCCCGTCACCCCACCCCTGCAGATGAGTAAGTCCCCCTCCCGCCCCATTGTGTACGCCCCTTCCCTGCATACGTAGTTGTTGAAGGTTAGAGTTGTTCATGTTTAAACAAAAAACAGTTACTTTATTCATACAAGAACTATGCCAGCAGCAGTGCTATGCTAAGTGCCAGTGTAGCCGTGGCCTATGTATTTGAAAATGGCTAAGTGCTATTTCAAAATGCATTTTTGTAGCAGCATTATTTCAAAATAAGCTATTTTGGAATAGCTCTTCTAGAATAGCTGGTTTTGAAATAAGGCTGCTGTGTAGACATACCCCAGAAAAGTAGCTCACTTGATTTATTTGAGAAAACTAAGCACATGAAAAACTTCATGAAAATTACAGTGTACCTCTCTTATTTTTCTAATTTGGTTTCAAATCATTATTGTGACATTCACTAAATGCAAATACTTTTCTCTCCACCCAAGCTGTATACTGAACAATATTCAAATTAGATTGAAGTGTTGGAATCATATTATTAGTAATGGGTCTCTTTCCCATGTTTTATCACTTCCCTATACATGTTGTACTTCAGGCTGAACAGCTTTTAGGAAATCTTGGCATAAAAACATCAGTAAATCCCAAACCATTCATTATAGAAGAAATATATTTGTTATTTGTGTCACATTTTATTAGTGCCCTTCAGTTTCTGACATTGGAGAGAAAATTCTCTTTGCCAAAAAGTAAAGAAGCCATTCAGGTTGAATTTATGCTCCATATCAGATTTATTAATTGTTATGAATTTTATTTCATAGATATGGGTATATTGACATATTTGTATGAATGTACATCCCCAGACTGGATGACATCTATGTATATTTTACGCCATTGATACCCGACTAACGAATCAAAAGCATTTAAGTAGAACATTTATAGAACCAACTAGGATATAAAACAAATTTCCCTGCATCCATTGGATAAAGACGTTTCACAGTTACGAGAAAGATAGATACTTCATTTACAAGTCAATCCCTGGATATTGCATCTGTGTAGTACATTGTGCAAAGTACGCCTAGCCCCTTGGGTCTCTGCTGCTGCCATCTTTCAAAATTGCTTTGTAAGTTGTGACTTAGGCAGTGATCTCTAATTCTTCGACTAAAAAAGCAAATTCTTTCTCATGATCTATATATAAAGATTATAGGAGTTTTCATTTCCCTTTTCTTGCTGCATGATAGAAGTAGGAGAAATGTGGCCACCAACTTGTCTGAGGGGTGGGGAAGCAATATTTCACAGTTATGTAAACAGTAGGACTGTGGGAGCCACAAAATATCTTTGACTTTTTAAAGTTAAATGGAGAAAAAGTCAGAAGACAATGTGTTGTATCTGTAACAAGGAGTAATGGCCAGTAGTTGAAGGGGGAAAGGTGTAGATTAGATATTAGGAACAACTACTTCTCCAGGCGGATGGTGAAGCATTGGAATGCGTTGCCTAGAGAGGTGGTGGATTCTCTTTCCCTCAAGGTTTTTAAGTCCTGGCTGGACAAGGTCCTGGCTGGGATGACTTAGTAGGGGTTGATCCTGCTTGAAGCAGGGGGCTGGACTAGATGACCTCCTGAGGTCCCTTCCAGCCCTATGATTCTGTGATTCTGTAACCAATAGGACTGCAGTATGCACATATACTACTCACCTGCATAAAGAGTGGTTGGCTTTCTTATGCAATACCAGTTCAGCCACCAGTCATACACATTCTCCTGCAAGATTCCACTGTTCCTAGCCATCATATATAAACAAGCTCTGCACTAATGATCTCATTCTCCTACTCTTAATCGTGCTAAAAAATACTTTCAGCCTGCTTGTGAAGCACTGATTTTAATTGATCTATTGGCAGAGCAAAGTACAGTTCAGTATGAGTACAGGTGGCACAATTCTACCCTAAAAATAGATGGATCTTATTCTCCTGTCAGTTTTAGCTATTTTATACTGCATGGGCCAGATTTTATTTTTACTGTTGTGTACCTTGCATAGCCATTTACTTCTGTGCAAAATGCATTTTATACTTTCACAGCCTCGTTGTAAATGACAACATAAGGTTGAAGGGTTATTCCTGGTTTATGTATTAGCGAGAAAAGAATCCAGCCTCTATACGTAATGTAATATTAATTATTTTCTGCAATATTTTCTTCTCAAGTGTCTAGTTTAATTTAAAATAAAAAATTCTTGCTAGTTCAGGGCAGCATGATCCCTGTAAAGAACTGGGATTAAATTTTTTCCCTTCATGAAAACACACTGCAAGAAAACTGGGCGGGTAATGTTCACATATGCACATCTCTCCTGGTTTCTAAAACCAGCTATCTGTCAGGTTTTGCTTTTCTTGACTCCCACGATAGCCCTACAGGGAGAGAGAGGTTTGTACAGCTTCACAGATCACAGTTACCAGAGCACTGTCTCCCATAAATGGACTAGTAGAACTGGTTGAGTATGTTGCCTGATTTTATTTGACAAGTGTTGATAACAGTTGTAAAAGTTGTGACTGATATTTTCTAATACTGACATTCAATGAATATCATTGCAAATTTCACTTGAAATAAAATAATCTCATCCAGATGTAGCAATGCCCCGTACCAGAATCTATGCCAAACAAGATGATTTCTTTTTATAAGGATTAGTCTGCAGAGACAAAGAGCATGATTCTTGAGTCTGTATGCAAACAGACACAGTTTCACAAACCTGAATTTTCAACAAACCCTGGACAGAGACTTGAGTTTGTGTATAACCCCAGATTGCTTTGCAAACTTTTCCCACTGCCCCGGAGGTATGCACTCACATATACACTACATTATATTCTACAATAACGTGTGGCAGCTTGAATTACATAGACATGGAGTTGATTAACAAATGGTCCCAGCATTCCAAAGTCTTATCATTTTGTAGTGCATATTAAATCTAGGAGTTTATTTGTAGGAAGTCTTGTTTATTACCATTCCTGTCACCTCATTGTCTTTGGTTATGTTGTGGATCTCAACTTGGCTTTCCTGTACTCTTTGGAAAGATCCTACTTCTGAAGTTCAAGTTTTGGAAACAGTTAAGTGTTTTAACCATGGCAGTGACGTTGCAGTATCAGCATGTTTCAGTGATGGAACCTTCTAGTACAGCTGGACAAATAACTGATTTTGAAAAACAAAAACAAAAGAGTTAAACCAAACAGCAATATTTTTGAATTCTCAGTCACTTGAAAAAGTTCACAAAAATGTGGGACATGTAACATTTAAAAAAAAAAATTAAGGCAAAGGACCAAATGCAGAAAGCCATCATGAAGGACGAGGTCCCACTGCCCAGCTCCTTACACAATAAACCAGTGGTTGTGGCACTCAGCATGGAGTGGGTTCCAGTTTGTGCCCTAAGGCAAGAATTGGCATCTGGATCTGCCCCATCCTGATCACTGGACTGTTGAACATGAGGTCATGGGGGTTGGTGGTGTCCACAGTACCTCCTCTCCCCCCTGCCTCTGTTTTGGGAATGCTGCCTGAGGGTAAGTCTGTACTGCACCCCACTTGCAGCAGTGCGTAATATACATGGAGCTACACCGCACATTTGAAAGCAGGCTATATCCACACTGCGTGTCAATGAAAGGCTCAGGGAGAGGGAAGGCAGTGGGGAAAGACTGATCTGTTGGGAGTCTTTCACAGCACCAGCGAGAGGCTCCAGCAGTCGGGGAAACAGTGGGGCACTGCACTGGGAAAAACAGCAATTTGGGCAGAGTGGCACGACTTGGTGAGTTGAGAGCTATGTAGGGTGTGTACTCAGCGGCATGCCTGCATCCTTTAGGCATCTCCTTACTCTGTTCTCCACTGCTGTTCATATCTGTGTTAGTACAGTTAAGGAAATGTGGACTGTATGTGCCATCAAAAGAAGCATGACATGAAGATGTACCCTAAAACAGCGTGTGAATCTGGCCTTATTTTTTCCCCAAAATCTATGTGACAATCCTGTGTCAAATTTGTGAATAGTTTTGCTGGCCCCAAACTGCATGTTTCCATTATATTTTCTGAAAGAAATCACCTAACTCGGCACTCATCCATTCCACTCCCCTCCAATTCTGTTAAAGGAGAACTGTGATCTGAGCGCACGACTAGACACCGTGAATTCTCAAGTTCTAATCCTAGATCTGGCCCTCTGGGAGTCTGCTGCTTAACTCACTGTCTCAACTTCACATTCTGCAAGGTCACAATAACCAATCTGGCCCTGTCTTTCAGCTTTTATTAACAAGGACTAATGATGGAATGTGTACAGAGGAGTTTCCTTTGATTTACCTCTTATCATTAGTCCGGATTTAGGTGAGGCAATCGAAACAGTCAAATCCTCTCTGAAGCTCCAAATTGCCTTCTGAAAAACCTACTCTTTTCCGTTCTCTGCAGGTGTCTGATGCGCTTTGTATTTAGGCATGGCTTGAGTGTCTTGCTTTTTAGAAGTCTAGCAAAAATGTGGTAATGGAACATATAAATTCAGTGAAACACAGCATGTGGCAGTGTTTTCAGTGAAACGCTAGCTGCCATTAAAGGATAGCCATCTAGCCAGCATTTATTTTCAAAAATCCACATACAGAGCCAAATCATTAGATTTGCTAAGCATGTGATGAGCGCATGCAACACCCCCTGATGACAATGGGAGCTGTGGATACTCAGCCTCTCAAGATGAAATCCAGACCTTGGATCTGCAAATAGATTCCATCCATGTATCTCTAGTGGAATGTAGGTGAAACTTGATCTCTTTATCATATTCCATCAACGACAAAGAAAATAAGCTAAAACAGAGCCTGAGCTCTTAAATGAGAAAGTAACCTTTCCAGTTGGATTGGATTGGCTGGTCCTCTCACATCCTCTGCTTGAGTCGTAAAAATACAAGGAGACAGGAAGAACATTTGCCTTTTGATTTCTTTTATCACCAAAGACCCAAAGGTTTGTTGTTTTTCCTCCCAAACACAGTGTTTTTTCTCCCTGTGTGATTATTTTTCTCTACATTTTTGTTCATGTTTACATTATAAACAAAACTTTGGAAAAACATGTGGATTTCAGTTCACATAGGCCATTTTTTTAAACATGCTTTTTTTACCCTGGAAGTTTCAGGTGTACCAAATACCAAACTAAAACAAAACTAAGTGAGGGTTTTCTCAAACCCTCTTCTTTACTAGGCTTGTGTGTGATCTTAAAAGTCTGCTTTTGCATAGGACTGTCACAATATCTGCTGTGAAACTGAAAGCAATATCATCCTTTGTCTTGAAAAAATTGGTGCCTGGGTTTTTTTGTTTTGTTTTGGTTTGTTTGTCATTTGTTTTTGCCTTTTGCTTTCAGCCTCAATGAAAAGTTCCCAGGACCTTAACATTTTTTGCATGAAATTTGTATGTGTTTATTCTCTACAAATTTTGTGTGGCTGTCTTAAGCCTGTATTAGCTTCTCCTTGTCATGAATGCTAAATGTATGATGGAAGCTGAGGGGAAGAGGCATATTTGGTATGGAAGCTTACAGCCTTTCTTTCCATGCAGATATTTTGTCTCTTGCTTTTGTTTCTATCGAGGTTTCCTGACTCCTTCTCTCTGCCTCTCAAGTTTCTCTGCACATCCATTTTTGTTCATAGATGTCCTTGCTCCTTTTCTTCTTTTCTCATTCAATGTTTAGTTATTTTGTTTCCAGTTTTATTCATTTATCTGATGCATTTGATTGTTTTTCCTTGCTGTTTTTTCTGATTAAATTTCCATTTTCTCTTTCCCTTACATATTCTTCCTTTCATTACAGTTTCTCTCCAAACTCCAGTCACTTTTTCTCCTCACATTTCTTCCCTCCTCCCCCATCCTCTTCATTTCTTTTGCTTTGTCTCCTAGTCAGTCTGCTCACTCCACCCTTTCTTCTCCAACGGCCATGTTCAGGACACAATTGCATGCTTATATACCCATTGGCATACCTACAGTGCAAACAGCTTGTGCAGTCAGACCTGAGGTGATTTTAGCATTGACTTGCCACCTATGCCTGCCCAAAGCCACGGGTACATATTCAGGCTTAGTTTGCACTAGCAGACCTGCTGTCATGGCTTCTCTACTATTTTTAGCAAGCTCACTTAATCAAAGCACTCTCAGGGACGTCCACACATGCTGCAGCCATAGCTTTGATTACTGGGATGCCTAAGCTGGGATTGCTCCTGCTTTTAGCAGGGGATGGACTGGATGACCTCCTGAGGTTTCTTCTAACCCTATGATTCTATCATCTGGGAACTTCAACATATCCATCAAAGTTCATGGGTCTTAGCATGCGATAAAGGTAGCACGTGCTCAAGAGGTGTCCTGAATTGGTATGGAAGGTTGCATTTCCTTCCTCTTCTTTTTGTTTTTTCCACCATTTTTTTAATATTCTTTTTTGTTCTCTACCTTTTGCTGTTCTTGCTCATCACTAGAATGATCACAGCTGTCGCCCATTATGCTGTTAATTGAAAATACCCCTCAGGAGCAATACTGACTGAATTATTTATTCTTTTTATTCTTGACCTGTCAGAGCACAAACCCTGGACTTCTCAGGCTCTGAACATCAATCAGTGTTGGCTTTGGAGCCAGTTTTCTCCAGAGGGGCTATTGCTCAGGTGGGGAAAGGTGAGGACTAAAGAGATCATAGGTCAAAATAATTTTCACATCCATTGCTAGACTACTGAGTGGGAAGATAATAAAAATACAGCACATTTTAATTTCTAGGTCATCAGTTCAAAGCCATCCAGACTGCCAGTAATGAAAGCTCATTCCATTTGCTGGTTGCCTAGAACTTTGCTGAAATGTGTGTGGTCCACTTCACATATAGAAACCAGCAGTCTTCCCTGTACGTTGAGCAATTGGGTGGCCTCCCAGGAAAGCTTCAGGCGCTGACCACTTGATCAGCCGGGTGCCCATCACCACCCACAGTAGGAAACATATGTTTCTATTGGTGCTGCACATGACTGCTGCCTCAGTGCACATAACAAAACTTGTTCTGCCCATGGGTGGAAAAGATTGGAGGGAACACTGGAAAGCACCCTACAGTGGCAGGGGTCTGTACCATGAATGACGGCCCGGGCAAAGGTGAAGAGAACTGCAAAGCCACAGAGAATATTTGGCCTTTCAGCCACACAAAGGTGGGCACACCAGGTGAGGCCTGTTGTACCTTCGCAGGGCAGTAAAAGGAAGCTGCCACGGCACCTGCTGTGCTTTTTTTGTGGAATATTAGAGCACCTCAGCCTGCAGGGCTGTTCATGTGCCAAAACCAGAACCAATTTACAAACCTTATCTGGGTTATCTGTTACATCAGATTACTTAGCTATTGGATGCTCTTGAAAAGACAACAAAGGAAATTGGTTAGAAAAAGTTAGACACCGAGATATACAATGGTAGCTGTGAGGGCTGTAGCATTCACTTGTGTGCTTTGGCATTGGAGCGATACCTGAAACCTGTTGTGCCATGTGCCTTGGTCTAACTGTCCAGAAAGATAATATAAAAGTGATATATTCAATTTAGGGTAACTCATTTCCCCTTCCTTGTTTAAATATTGCCTTTGAGGCAACCACAGGGCATAACTCATGTTTGCATAGTGTCTATCACAGTGGGCGTCTGGTCCATGGTTGAGGCTCCTAGGTGATACTGCTGTACGAATAAATAATTAGCAATCATCAAGCAAAAAAGGAATTAGTGTCTGGGGTATCAATTCCCAGGTGAATGATATGTGACAATGAGGTGAAAAGTGGAGAAGTTATTTCCCTCCAAATCATAATTCCAAATGTCTTTTCTCTGTAAATTAGCAAAATGCTGACGTGCCTTCACAATTACTTGGTTTTCAAACAGACTAGGTAACCACAGTTGAATTTTTCTCGCTGATGCATACCAACCTACTGACGTTAGAAAAGAATGCATGTAGATGCTTGTCAGAAAATTTAGTCCCTGAGAATGTAACATTAGGGCTACGTCTACACGTGCACGCTAAATCGAAATAGCTTATAGTCTATTTCGATGAATAACATCTACACGTCCTCCAGGGCTGGCAACGTCGACGTTCAACTTCGACGTTGGGCAGCACCACATCGAAATAGGCTCTGCGAGGGAACGTCTACACGCCAAAGTAGCACACACATCGAAATAAGGGTGCCAGGAACAGCTGCAGACAGGGTCACAGGGCAGACTCAACAGCAAGCCACTCCCTTAAAGGGCCCCTCCCAGACACAGTTGCACTAAACAACACAAGATCCACAGAGCCGACAACTGGTTGCAGATCCTGTGCATGCAGCATGGATCCCCAGCTGCGGCAGCAGCAGCCAGAAGCCCTGGGCTAAGGGCTGCTGCACATGATGACCATAGAGCCCCGCAGGGGCTGGAGAGAGAGCGTCTCTCAACCCCTCAGCTGATGGCCGCCATGGTGGACCCCGCTATTTCGATGGTGCGGGACGCAGATCGTCTACACATGCCCTACTTCGACGTTCAACTTCAAAGTAGGGCGCTATTCCCATCCCCTCATGGGGTTAGCGACTTCGACGTCTCGCCACCTAATGTTGATTTCAACTTCGAAATAGCGCCTAACACGTGTAGCCATGACGGGAGCTATTTCGAAGTTGGTGCCGCTACTTCGAAGTAGCGTGCACGTGTAGACACGGCCAAGGACTCCTAGTTATAAAACTAGCAATGCAATGGTAGTTTTATATTTTTGATAGCTGAAAGGTGCAGAGGTGTTTTTTTCCCTGTCTGGACAAGCACCCAAAACTTGAGGTAAGTAGCAAAACTATCCAGACTTCTTAGATCCGTAAAACAGAACTGTTGTTAACGAGATCAGCACATGGTCCTTTGTGTTTCAGTTGTTCCAGCTTGTAAAATGAGAAAGATAATACTTAATCTGCAAAGGAATTGTAAGGATTCACTAGCTGAGGTTTACAAAGCATTTTGCCGTTGTAAAGGTCTATATAAATGAAGAATCTTGATTGGACAAAGAGCTCTGAGGACACTGGCACTACAACATAAATGGAGATGGAGTTGTCAGGATTTGTCTTGGAAACTTCCTAAGCATGGCCATTCTTAACAGATCACCAGTCTCTCCTGCCACAATCAGGCATAAAATGTGGGTAAAGTCAAGGCCTCTCCAAAATGCATAGCTTAACTCCTATAGCATCTGTGAGGCTGGGATTTCACTTCACGAGAACAAGTTTTTATTAATTTAATTAATTAATCCTTTCATTGTATTTATTATTCCCACACTTATGCTTCCAGTTCCTAAACAATGAAAAGTAAATAAATGTGCATTGTGACAGGGAGAAAAAAGTTGAATCAGACTTCTTGTAAATCTCATAAAATTTGACATGATATGTTTGTATGATATACGAGATCCCCCATTAACGATAACTCCTATAGATGCCACGTGAACTATCTGTGTGAGCATGGGACTGGCAGCCAGATATTGCCAAATTCTAATCTCATCCCTGACCCTGATTCCTCTGCAACTTTGGTCCTGGTATTTGCCCTCCCTGGGGCAGATTTTGGTCTGGTATAAATCAGCACCTCTCAGTTAAAGTCAAGTAAGCTACAGCTATTTGTACTAGTGAAGGATCTGGCTTCTGCGTGGATACATCTAGTGTAATTCCATTGGCTGCAGTCCAATGACTCCAGATTTACACTGCGGTAACTGAAATCAGAACCCGTGCCCTTTTTTTTTTTTTTGCCTCCATATCTCCATTATAAAATGTTACCTGCTGTTGACTTGGAGGTAGTACGAAGATTCCCTAATTGATTTTTGGGGAGCCAACTAGTCACCCAAAGTCTTCTCAAGTTGCTTTTGGGGAACTGAACCTCTTTTCTTAAAGTGTCAAGTATCAGAGGGGTGGCCGTGTTAGTCTGGACCTGTAACAGCAATGAAGGTTCCTGTGGCACCTTAGAGACTAACAGAAAATTTTTGAGCATGAGCTTTCGTGAGCACAGACTCACTTCATCAGATGAAGTGAGTCCGTGCTCACGAAAGCTCATGCTCAAAACTTTTCTGTTAGTCTATAAGGTGCCACAGGACCCTATGTTGCTTTTCTTAAAGTGGGCACTCTCTTCAGGTTAAGCATGGAGAATGGAGACCAAACCAATCTGAACCACATGTATCCAGGACAGGTCAGAAACTGGATCCTGAAAATGGGGATTTGTGTGGCTATGAGGTAGTTGAGTTTTTGTACTGTAGTTATATTATTTATACTGTCAAAGCTGAATGGTAGCTTTGCTGAGAGCATGGACCAAGAATATACTTCTGGTTTAATATGGAACAATTTACCTGAGGAAATGGAATCAAGGTAATGAAGTAGGAAATCATTCAGAAAAAGTGGCCTAGAAAAGGGAAAAAAAATGTTCAGATCTTCCAAATATTATCAATAACAGGAGAGGAAATGCAGACAGATACAGAAAAAAGCTTGCTGCTAATGTTCATAATACGATTTTTTTTAAAGTTGCCTCAAGTATTGATGGAGCCCTTTTAACGTATAACCAAATTACCTGTTGAACAGATGCAGGCCTCAGACTGATTTTCTCACCCCTTGAGTATCAGAATCTTTCACAAATGCAGTGCTCCTGAGGTATATGAAGCTAAAAGATATGTCAGTTCTCTTATTGAACCCTAGGAAGATGCCAAAGAGTGAGACCTGAAAAGTGAAGAAAATTGTGAAGGTCTGGCACATTTTTCAGCTTGTACGTTGCAACATGCTCCCTAAGAAGCCTAGGCAAAAATGAAATGAAGGGAAGAAAGAGCTGTGAACCATGATGAAGATGATTAAAGAGAGTACAGAGCAGCTGTCAAAGCAAATATCAAGCAACATTAATAACTTTATAGCTCACCCTGAGACTGTCTCAGATATTTCCAAGAAAACAGAAGCTTTGCTGCTGCATGGGGTAAGTGGCACTAATCATTGAGTGCAGCCCCCTAGGGACCACATTCAGTTCTCAGACACTCAGATGTAAATCCTGAGCAGATGCATAGATTTTAAGAGAGTTACTGATTGTGGATTTTCATAGCTTACTGAGAATAATCTTTGATTCTAAGAATTGTGCATGTCAGTGGAATAGATTGGGGGAAGGGAGACAGAGGAGGGAAAACCCCTCTCACCAAAGGAGTTAGTCTTGAAAACAGTGCAGTTTTTTCACATTTGTCTCCAGTTTTTCTTGTGTATAGAAAAGGAAATTTTCTGAACTAGAAAATTGAAAATTTGCTGACATAAACTCATTTTTGAAAGCTCTGGTCTTTCCTCACACACAAATTCATGAACATTTTATGCTTTTGGCCAGCGACCAGAATTTGTCCAGTTTGCTTCAAGAGAAACTCCAAGCAAATGTCCCTTCTCAGAATCTCATAAAGGAACTTGTTTGTGATGCTCTGTTCTCTCTGCAAGCTGGAACTCTCTAGTCAGTATTTTAGGGAAATTTTCTTATTATCAAATTTGTTACATCCACATGATCACTGCATGCAGACAGCAATAAGTTCAAAATCAGACAGCAGTTCTGTTAAACATTTTGTCACTAGAACAGGTTAATCAGCTTATACTGTCTCTGACTGGTGCTCTCACAAGCTATTATATTCTTCACCTGAAGCTGGTGATCAGTATAAGCAAATTCCACTGCTCTTTTTTACCATAACTATCTAATACAATTCATTCTCATACAAGGCAATTTTTTTCATAGGAATGTTCTGAGCTGGTAAATTGTTAGGGTCAGGGGCTGGTTATGTAGCATGTTGTACAAATACACAGGACTGTGTTAGTATCTCATCCCATACAGAGAAAGCCGAATCCTGATTAGTTACTTTGGCTATTAAAAATATTCCTGATTTGTACCTGTCAGGGATCAGAATCGACTCTAATATCTTCATATCTTTAATTATTCCCCCCTCTTTTAACTCAGCCCTTCCACTTTGCCAGCTAGTAAAATAATGAACACAGTAGAACTATCTGAAATATAGGCACACAAAAAAAGCGAGAGAGAGAGAGAAGGTGTATGACATGAGAAGCAGATTGGAAGCAATTCTTTAAAAAAAAAACAAAAAAACTAATTTTTTCAAACAGAAGAAAAAGGTGGTTTTGGTTTTGTTTTGAATTTTTTCAGAGTTTACCTCAGCTTCATGTTAATGATTTACAGCTTGTAGGAGTGTCTGCTAGATCCCACTAAGCTTGAATGAGCTATACCAAATGAGCCTAATAAAACATGCAAGAAGGGAGTGCAGATAAGCATGTATCTGCTAGGAGAAATTCACTCTCTCATGCACCCACATAGGGTGATTACTTGGATATATAGACACAATCAAAGGGGAGGGTGCCCAAGGGATTCATCAGAACACGATTGGGTTACTGTAGAGAAAAATTACTATTTGTGATCAAAGCTTGGCAATATGGAAAATCAGAAGGGTTGGTAGTATGTAATCATTTCCTTGATACATATGGCAGTAGCAGATTACACTATTCCCACTTAGCATTATAGTACCATTTTCTGTATTTTATGTTTTAATTCCCGTTTACTGTTCTTTCTTTCAATGCCAAAGACTTTTCAACTTAGCATGAACTAACTACAAACCTGATCCTGCTGCTCCAAAAGACATATCTTCCCTTAGCTACAAAGCAGATTTGGGCTAAAAATGCCAAAGTGACTTAGAACCGCACGTCCCATTTTCAAAGGAGATTGAGAGTACGTCTCCCCTGCAGTTAGTCACCCGTCGCTGGCACATGGTAGCTGACTCAGTTTCCAGTGGTTCTGGCTGCAGGGCTATTTAATTCCAGTGTTGACTTCTGGTCTTAGACTGGAGCCTGGCCTCTAGGACTTTGTGGGAGGGGAGGGCCACAGATCTCAGGCTGAAGTTCAAGCTCACAAGTCTACAATGCAATGAAACAATCAGAAGCACAAGTCAGTCAGCAGGGCCAACTATGGATTTTTAATTGTGGTGTAGAAATAACCACAGGTATGTGGTAGCCTAAATTATATTGATGTTCAATGGAAGTGCAGTCAAGAGGCTAAATCAATTTTACGAATGTAAATTTTTGCCTGAAAGAGGGTTAGAGTCTCTGATCTGATATGGTACCAATAAGAGATCAGTGATTGGGTTCAAGTAAAATAGAACTGGTCAGGAAATGGCTCAGCACTAAATTGTTTCATTTGCATAATTCACAAAGATTTGGGTAACGTGCGTGTGCTGTGCGCATGAGTCTCAGTGCTCCTTCATTCCAAGAAGGTCTTGCATCCTTATACGCTGTACATGAATCTATAGTAACCTATTCAACAGGTAACAATTCTTCCTTGATTTAAAGATCAAAAAAGTTGAGAGAAGTTGTAACAGAGAGTAAGCCGCGCTAGTCTATACACTATCAGAACAAAAAGCAGTCAAGTAGCGCTTTAAAGACTAGCAAAATAGTTTATTAGGCGAGCTTTCGTGGGACAGACCCACTTCTTCAGACCATAGCCAGACCAGAGCAGACTCAATATTGAAATTTCAATATTGAATATTGAATAATGAAAATTGAAATTTCAATATTGAGTCTGTTCTGGTCTGGCTATGGTCTGAAGAAGTGGGTCTGTCCCACAAAAGCTCACCTCATAAATTATTTTGCTAGTCTTTAAAGTGCTACTTGACTGCTTTTTGTTTTGTTGAGAGAAACTGTGGATGAACTTCTATTATGTGTATGGCTGCTGGTACACTTACCTGACTGGTATCGAGCCACCCAGCTTTGAAAATTTAAAGTCCATTTCAAAGCCAATATAGCCTTTTTCCAAAAAGGCATAGCACAGGTTGAACCTCTCTAGTCTGTCACTTTGGTCTGGCGTGATTTTGTTAACCAGATGTCTGCTTATCACAGTGTGGCCAAGTTTCATGCAGTCCCACAGAGTTTGTATACAACCAGTCCAGTAAGCAGAGGAAGTGTTGGTAATGCTGCTAGATGATATTGACCTTCTGTGGTTTGGCAAACTGGTTTGGCACCAGTCAGGTCCTGAGCGTGCCAGAGGATGGAGGTTCAGCCTGTTGTGGTGATACTGGACAAGTCTTGTGGCTCTCAATCTACCGTTTTCCTTTATTGATTAAGAAAATGGATTGTTACCGTGAATATGCACACACACACATACACACTTTTACCTACAAACACATGTTCACCAATGTATTTAAATGTAAATAGGTTCTTTCACAGAAATCTGATAAAAAACTTTTTATTAAAACAGCACAACGAAACTGAGTTATGTTAACACAATCTTCATTTCATCATGTCATTTTTAGAGGTTTAAGCACTGGAAAGAAAAATATCTCAAAGCAGTGGTAAAGCTTCCCAAATGTTTATCATCATGCTCTCAAAATACTTCTCCTTCCTTTTTCTGAACACACTCTGCTAGGTAGGATCTCCAGTTCCCCTTAGCCAAAGTACAATACTTAATCAGAACCTTGAGAGCACATGACAATAAAATCCCTGTCCTGGGAGTTTAGTATTTCAAAACTTAAAAAATATTGTTTTCATTGGCAGCCATTCACTATTCCAAAGCTGCCTAATTCCTTTTTGTATTGTGTACTGTGTTCATATGACCTAAAAGAAGACCTAACTGAGAACATTCATTTAGAAGCTTTGCCATTGACTTCTTCAAGAGACAGCGAAGGGAATCAATGAGAAAAATGCTAAGAAAACACCTTATGTAACAGAAAACACAGTTATGCAAATACCTTTATTACTATTCAAGCTGGAGGGGAAAAGAGCATTATATACTCTATCAACTAACTTTTGAATAATAAACACAAACAAAAGTTTGGAGTTCTCTTATTTGGGGAGGCGTTATTCCTGAATGTTTTGCTAATCTGGCTAATATGTTGTGGTATACTTTAGGGGCAAAAGGGATTAGTCTGAAGGAATTAAAGAGGTTTGGCATGGATACCATACTTGTTAGAGCTTCTAATGAGATTACTTTACAAGGCTATCTTATGCATAGCTTTCCATGAATATGTTCGGAGACTCTAATGAGCTTACGCAGTCTGTCTCCATTAGAGTAAATGGTGCCAGTTCAGAGTTGTGGGACTAAAATTCATTGGACTCTGGCTAATTTAGAAATTTTAGCTGGGTCCCAGTTGGTGTTTTGATTTTCACATCTTCACATCTCAAGATGTCACAGGGAAACATTGTGGAACCTGAGTGGCAAGTCAGTTCTGCTATGATCATCATGCATATTTATTTCCCAACAAAAATGAAACTGAATGCCATGGCTGAAGTTTTAATTTTCTTTTTTCAACTCACAAAGATTTTTATAGAGGTTTCGTTTTGTTTTGTGTTTTTTTTAAATGAACTTGGTGTTGAATGGAGAATCTATTCCTTCTGTTCATATGATTTCAGATGCCTAAAGCCACAGGATATGAGGTGTGTTATTAGATATGCCTTTCCAAAGAGGAAATGGTAAGACAAAAAATGGCCTGCCTGAAGTTACAGTTTATAGATTAGAAAAAGGCACAAACAATTAAAAGACGGAGACAGTTAGGGCAAATTACTTGCAATCAAGCTGCAGCTAAATGAGCTTCTTGATGAGGAAACCAAATTTATGTTGTTTAGAACCAGGAAGAAATATTGTGGTTTTTTTCTTTTAAAGTTGAAGGTGAGCAAAACGTCAGCATGATTGGATACACATAGGTTGATGAGAGAAATTATAGATACAGTTAGAACTTTGGCCCTGCATTTCAAAAAAAAAAAAAGAGAATTTAAGAAAGAACAACATTCTTGTAAAATTTAGAAGAGCTGGTCCTTGGTTGGTGTAAACTGGTACAGCTCCTTTCAAATCAACTTCAGTTTACACCTGCTGAGAATCTGGCAACATCTTTCTTTTTATCTCTCTCTCTGCTTTTGTATGGCGAGCACCTCAATAATCAATTCTGACTTTAATCAAGCAAAATCTGGCATTTTCAATCAAAACACAATCTCTAGAAATCATTTATCAAAAGAAAAGGGCATTTGTATGCAGAGGGGGAAACTCTTGCTATATTTAACACTATAATTAAATGTTTTGTTCTCTCCTCCCATAAACATGTGAATTACCTTTTGGCAGCTCTTTCAATAGGTTTTGAAAAAAGTATGTATATTCAGCAATGAAGGCAGAAAGTTGCACAAAGCACTGAAGACACATGAAAGCTTCAGTGTGAAACATCACATTTTCCTTTGTTGCACTGTATACATTTTTGCATTCAGTGTAATATTCATCAGTTTCACTGAATGCTGGGTATTGTCTACCTATATCGGTCTGAACGGATTGACTTTGAAGACTTTGTAATTTTGAAAAGGCATCAAGCAAGGCTATCCTTCATCCCCATTCTTCTTGCATTGGAATGTTAGGCATAACAAGTTAGACAAAAGCTGGGTATAATAGGGATTCTTATTGGCAGCCAGAAAGTACAAGTATACGTAGAACAAGATAATATTCTCCTGACATTTTCTCTTATCTTGATTCCTCCTGTGTTTTCATGCATAAAGTTTTGCATGAACAGAATCTACAAAACAAAATTAAGAGCCCGCATCTGAAAGTGAAGTGGACGTAAAAAAATCTGATTTGTACAGGTCCCTCACAGAAACTAAAATGTCTCAGTACGTTCATAGTTTGACAAAAGTGAGTGTCCGAGACATTTTTAAACCCATAAATGCATCCTCAAAACTCTGCAAGGTTTTCTGCTTGAAAGTAATAAAGAGTGGCTATGTGCTGTCTTCTAGCAATGTTCAATACCTGGGAAAACATGCTTAACGTTAAATAGGGAAGGTTGTGATGCACTGGCTCAATTTATGAGCAAGTCAGTCCTATGTGCCATGGGAATAAATTCTTATCTATGTCCAAAATACATTGTCATTTTGACATCAAGCAAGATTCTGTTCTTTAGAGCTAAACATTGAAAATGCAAGGCAGATTTTCTGGACACACAACTCACATTTTGTTGTGGAAATAGCAACATAGTGAGGGATGGAATGATTAACCAATCATCCTTTCCCATTACCAAAAAGCTTTTCCCACCCTATTTTAACCTCCACTGGCAAGTTAACAGAGAGGTAGCTGAGTTAGTCTGTATTCCAACAAAGCAAACAAGCAGTCATGTAGCACTTTAAAGACTAACAAAATATTTTATTAAATGATGAGCTTTCAGACCAATCAATCCTCTGGCAAGATTTTGATTTATACCCCTGAGCTGAAAATCTGTCCTTTGTCTTATGGGAGAGTCAAAACTAGAATTTATATTTCTGATTACAATGGGCATGGTAGGGAGAGCTAAAATCTCAATAAAACAGTATTGATGGAATTTTAACATAAAATGGGAGGTATCCGGTAAGGAAAAATGATATAGATGTCAAAATAGCACAAAATTACCACTACTGAATCATAACCAGACCCTCTGATTTGAACTTCCATCCAAACTCCAGCTGAAATCTGATCCAGAATTAGGTCTGAAGATAAGTTTCTAGTTTGTTTAGAGGGGAAAGGCCTAGATACTAAAATGACTGGCCTGGTATAAATAACAGACAAAAGAAAGAAAGCTGGACTGGCTAGAGCATTTTGACTTTTCTAGGACTCTCCTGACTACCTGCGAGTTACTGTGGACCATGGCTGTGCTGCTGGGAGGTCTCCAAAGACAGAGTGGAGAAGATTGCTTTGGAACAAGGATACTGATGTCTAACTGTACACCTCTGGTCTGCAAAGTTTACTTTTTCAACCTCATCAAGCTTTTAAAGTTGTTTTAGTGCATGGCGTTTTTTAAACAGTGTTGTTTATATGGCATATTAGTTGTTTTAAGTGTGGCTAGGACTTCAGTGAGAACAAGTCTGTGGTCCCTATGCTCAAGATGTAAAGACTGATAAGAAAAGGCTCGTGTTGTCTGGATGAATTAATTCATTTTGCTTGCCTACAATCCATTATTTAGCCTTTCTGTTTGGTGTGAGGATTACCAAGAGGTGAAAGATGTTAGGAGGAGGGAGATCTGCTTTTATTTTCATCGACATAATGAAAACAGCATCAAATATTTTGATAAGGATTGGGCTGGGGTAAGAACTAAACTCATGTTCTCTCCCCCCACCCAAATCTAGAGCATTATTTATATTTCTTAGAGAGAAAGGGTTGGATGATTAGCCAGTTAAATAATGTGGAGAGCTTAATGGCTCAGAACTTCGGACAGAAAATTTGATTCCTCATTTATATAGCGATCTGCTGTCTGAGAAAGTGAAGGAGACTTTGGTTAACAGCTGCTGGGAGAGATGAATTTAATGACAGAGGAATAGTGTAATAGCTCTGGGGATGAGGATCAGATTTGTTCTAAATGGAGGGAAATGCTAGACTTCCCCTCAGAACATCTTGATACGTTGACCAAAATGCTCCATTCCACTGCAAATCACGAAACCAATCTATAAAAACACTTAAGGAACACAGCAAGGGAGGAGAGGAAAGGGGCATTATAGTATCTCATTTTCGCTGTCCCTGTGCCCCTTTCTGCAACAGCTGCCACTGAATAGCTGTCTCCCCTTCTCTGAAAGAACATGTGAAACTGTGAGGAGGGGCCAAACATCCAGGGGAAAATGGTGTCAGGAAGCATCCGCTACGTACAATATTCTCCCAAGGGAAAGAGGGCAAATGCACATAGCAAATTACAGTGTAATTTAATAGAGAGGGCAGCTGCATTAACTATTGGTCTACAGCTTGCCAAGAGAAAGTGGAGAAAGTCAGGAGAGGGCAAAAAAAAAAAAACGTATTATGAGAGAATGAGGGAATGGGAGAGCCACCAGAACTATCGTGTTTGTCAATCAGTCACAGTACCAGTGGCTAAAGAGGAGAGAATAAGAAGAATGCAAAGAGCAGTCAGATCTGCCAGCAGCCCTACATTCTGACAGGGGTGCAGTTCAAAGCCCAGTTTTTAAAGAAATAGACCCACCTCCAGTAAGTAACTGCTTCAATTCTAAACTCCCCTTTTCTCTTCCCATTGGCTCACCTGCTTGCTTGACAGCAGACATCTCTGATTTACTTTACAAATTATGAAGACATTTCGTTTTCAGAAACCAGGTAAACTGAGGCTTGCAAGGTGTGGATGTGAGTCTTTGAGAGCATTAGTTCTTGGAAACAATCAAATTTCTCTAACTGTACTTTATCACCATCTCTTCTCTGGCTCTTGTTACTTAATTGAATCTACTTTGCCTACTCAGGTTTTTATTACAATCATAGTAATAAGTTGCACTTCCTCCACACCATCCCCCCCCCGCCCCCGAGACTGTGCTTAGAAAGGGCAAAGGATGGATCAGACAGATTTTATTACTCTAATTTAGATTGCAGGATTGGGCCTTAAAAAAGTCATCAGTTCTTGAAATATTTACACAAGACAGAAAAGTGGCTTAATACAATTTATTTTCACTGGGAGGATTGGAGAGCAGTATGCAAAATTTGAATCTGGATGTTGGACCCCCAAACTACAGAATTATTCAGGCATGGGAGTTGTTCAGCCCATGATACGAAACCAGACTCAGTTGTGTCAATCAAGTTTTTTTTTTCCTTTAGAACCCTGTACAAAGCGTGCTGATCCTGAGTTCCAACTGAGGTCCATGTACTGAGGTGTAATCGAGGTCCTGCTGTCTCAGGAAATGCTTCCTGTTCACTCTCAGATTTCACCAGGTTTTGCTAAAAAAAAGAAATTCATTTTCTTCTTGGAGAAATCTTCTGTCACTTTGTGATATGCACCATTTTCTAACATCACTGATGCCATTAACCCTCTGGAAGTGCATGCACGTGTGTGAGAGAGAATTTTTTCTACTTGTGGATATATGATGTTTCCAGGTGGGTTTGTGCATGCATGTATGAACTCAGATGTGTGTTTGAGACAGAAAGAGGTTTTGTCTCCAGTGGTTTCTCAGAGACACTTAGGTGCATGCACACAGCTGTTTAGGAGGGATGAGGAAGTTGTGTAGGTTGATGCTAGTTGATATTTGTTCCGTTGAGTTTTGCAAGGATGATTTAGCTCTAGGAATGCTCAATGGTACAAAAATAATGTGGGTTTTTTTGACCGTAAACATTGAAAGTCTGGAAGACATATCCAGAAGACTAGGTAACCTACAGTCAGACTTCATGCATTTTCTTTTGTGTGATATATTTTATTCCTCTAAATGTTAATAAAGAGAACTTAAAACCAATGCTGTGCAGAAAAAGTCCCCAGCCTGGTTAGCGGAGACATTCATTGTATATTTCCAGACTTAACATAATTCTTATCTAACCTTTGCAATTTACCTTTAAATATCAGACTGTCTAGATCAAGCCAGCCAAACATTTGCCTACAATATACAGTAATGTGTGCTGTATTGCCAGCATTTGTTCAGATCCCAGAAACATGGGTGAAAAGAAGAGGGGAAATGTCACATCTGATACAGTCTTCATATACAAGCATTGATTTGCTAAAGTGCACTTTTATAACTTTTACATAGCTTATTTAATGTTGAGATTTTTGGGTTGAATGAGGCAATCTTTATACCTATTAATTTATTTTAATAGGATATTCTGTGACATGAGTGATGTTTCACAGATCATAATAATTGAAGGTTGCCATTAAATGTATTTGTAGTTCAAGAAAAAAGCTGAATATTTACTTCAGACCATGTCTACTCTAAAACACCATCAAGATCAGTTTATTTATTCAACAGTTTGAATCCTAACTCTGTCTCAGCAGAATTGTAGCAAAGTGCTTTTTGACAGCATCAGAAAGCCACCTCCCTCCTGCACCAAATTGGTATTGCATCTGACACCCTGCAAGTTAATAGCCTCTTAGATCTCTGGTGTTTGCATTTCCTCTGGGATATCTGTAACAGATGCCTCCAGATTTAAGATAAGAGTTAGGATTTACCAGTTAGAGCTGATTGTCTTGACACACCTACACCAGTTCTTCTATATCCAAAGTGTGGAGCAAAAGAGGAAACCCTAGGTTCTGCAAGATGCTGAAACACATGCCTGAATTTAAGCACATGAGTAATTCTCTTGAAATCACTACAGTTAACTATATTACCTGAACTGAGGTGGGACAGCCTTGAGTCTAGAAATAATTTAGCATGCTTCTTTTTTAACACACTGTCAATGACATCTAAATGCAACCATGTAATCTATTATTTATTATAGGAAATGACTTTTCAGTTTTGTTTACTACAAGTGGCTTGTGGAAAAAAAGAACGTTGACTAAGCTTTTATGCCAACCAGCCGGAATGACTGAATTGTGTGCATGTGTGCATGGATGCACTTATGTACACATGGTGTAAAAGTGTTCTGGCGTTGGAGAATAGAATAGTGTTCCAGACAATTATGATGTGATTCATTCTTTCCTTTCTTTGCAAATCTTCTAGTCCTTATTTTAATGATAGGGTTTGATGTTATGTTTTCTCCACTTGCTAAAATATCCCATTTTTTTGGTGCCTACCCTCCTTACTAACATGATTATTTTCAGATTGTAAGCTACTTTAATATTTGCTTTGGTACTACTATATATTCCAAATGCTTGTACCTGTATGGATATGTCTACAAGAGAGGGGTTTTATTCCAGCCACACTGGGCTTATTTTGGAAAAAGCCATGGAGCATCCACATGCAAAATGTTCTTTGTCGACAGTCCGTCAAAAAGACTTGGCACATCTGCTGGCAGCATTATACCTCTCCACGTTCAGGCATGATGCCTTTATCAATAGTTTCCTGATGCTCTCGGCCTCTTGGTCGACAGACAGGGCTTCCAGTTCACCGAGCAGCCCTGTTTGCAGAGCTTTCGATCAGCCATTCTGTCGATACACAGCTGGGCAGTCTGACTGTTCTCTGTCAACAGAGTGGGATTGATCTTTTGATCTGCTTTTATGTGTAGATGCAATCTGCTGACAGAAGTTTTACCTGGAAATCCCTTCTGACAGTCACAAGATGTAGTCGAAGGCTGAATGAAGGAACAAGGTGAGCTTAATAGATCTCAAAAGGTGGACATAGTGTTTTTATTGGCAGGTGCTTATTTTTTCCACCTTGAAAGTTGCTTATGTTGCAGGTTGATGTCTCTTGTTGTGATTTTGGAGATTGTATACAAGAGGGGTGAAAGCACACTACAAGGAGAAAAAGAAACTGCAAATCAAAAGAGGTATGTGTTATTAAAGGCAGTATTCTGCAGAATACCTTCAAAGGGCTGAAGGTTTGGCTATGTATATCCAACAGATCTGCCAGAAATTCTTTTCTGATGCTGTTGTAGGTAGCACAGGAAAAGAATGTCTGAATCTGTAAGAATCCAGTGAACTCTGGTGTGCGTATCCCATGCACAAAACCATTTGTAAATACATTTATTTAGGAATCAACACTCTTGTAATCTGAAATGTTGTATGTATGTTGTGTTCTCAAACACAGTGCCAGAGTTAACAGCTTTTGAAATGCAAAAAAGGCACTCCTCCATACACACTGCAAACCCCCCACAACCTCAGCCCTTAACCACAAGGCAGCCCTGTGCCCCATCTTCAACAACGTCTAGTATCTAGGGAGATAACATATATAGATAAGATTGAAAGCGTTACACTTCTCTTCACTCTTGCTTGATTTAGGCCCTCTTGTGTGATGTGCTTGCAGGTTGGTGGGCAGACAGCTGCTGTAATTTCAACAGTTTTGATCTAGTATTGCTTAAACTGCAGAAGTGGGAACACTGCAGCATCTTCAGCTATACTATGCCAGGGTGCAAGAGTGGCTGACAGACTTTGCTGGGCTCTGAGCAAGCTCAGGGGACTGGCTCCAGGCCCCTGGATGGGGCAGGGCTGGAGGCTAGCCTCCTCTAGCCAGTCCTTCAGTGCCATGTGGGGATCTTTTCAAATAGCCAGGCCCTGGGGCAGCTGCCTGCTTTGCCCCCTGCTACCCATTGGTAGGCCTGTGTTTATGCAAATAGAGGTCTGTGAAATAATGAGGCCATTGTCATTGGTATTTACTGGTATAAAGTGCAGTGACTGTTTTGTTTAAAATTAAAATGGTGGGTACAGATCCAGATTAGACCATTGTGGAGGTGTGGGAAGACAGTTCATTGAGCTCATCTGAACAACCTTTCTGGAAAATATGAGAGGGAGTGAGACTCAGGAATAAATTTGAATACAGAATGACAAATGGGCCATTCAGAGTGACCGGGGCACCTTTCTTCTTCATTGGATGAGCTCCTGGCCTGTCAGAGAAGTCCAGTCCAAAGTCTTGTCTAGGTGTGGAAGAGTCTGTGCAGAGTGGACAGCCTTGCTCAGAAGAGTTAACTGACTGCAGAATCAGAAGTAAATGTGACAGTTTTACTCTGAGCACAGTAGCAATCTGTTCAGCTTCTCCAGGAAGTGCTTTTTTGCCTGAATAATCCTCCCTTCTATTCAGAGTGGAACACAAACTGTCAGTGTGTAATGGGGAAACTGCACTTCTCTGCTTATTATGAAAGGTGCATTAAATGACTGCCCTGAACTGCACAGAAAATAATGGATAAAGAGACTGAAAGAGATGAAGAAGTTGGCTTTGAGTACTTCACCTCTACTGAAAGGGCCTGGTCTACACCAGGGATCAAAGTCAGTCCCAGATACCCATTTGTATAACTACAATCGACATACCAGGATCAACTTTCTTCTCCTGGTGAAGATCAGCAATCTTCAGGCTCACGCCAATGTCCTTTAGTCTATGCACTAGCTTGGAGCATCAGGGTCAATGGCTGAGACCAGAAATATCAATTTTGCCACATCTTCACACATGCGGCAAAATCAATCCCTGTAAGATTGATCGCGGCATGCTGAATTCCCACCCCTGCGCCCTGTAAGTATAAACATACCCTTATTCCTAAGGTCCATTACCTCCCTTCAGATGTTATGGGGATTCTTGCTCCAAATATCCATTATTTCACCTCCACCTTTCTCCAGGAAACCACACAATGCCATTACTGGGCTTTTTTTTAACTCCTGAATGTGAGCACTGAGAAAACAATACTGAAATATTAAGGAGCTGCAGAAACTGAAGGGACCATACATATGAAACCAAAACCAACTCACCAAACATAACTGGGCTAAATTGCAGTATCATTTATGCAGGTTTGACCTCTCTAATCCAGAACTCTTCCATCCATCAACATCTGACATGATTTCAGTTAGCTGGATGACCATTTGTCATAGGTTGGCCAAGATTCCTGTGGTCCCATAAAGTTTGTTTACAGCCATCTGTCTGGTTCTCAGTGTTCTGTGCTGTTATTTAGCTCTAACTTAAATGACTTCTAAGAGCCCAATAAGTAATGGAAGTGTTGGTAATGCTGCTAGACCTTCCATAGTCCAGCAAATTCTCGTGTCCAGCACTAATCAAGTGTCAAGAGTGCTGGATTACAGAGGTGCAACCTCCACTAGTTTTTGCACTATTGTAATGTCACTGACTTCAGTAGGTTTCCTCTAATGTGCACTGTACAACAGAGATCAGAACTGGGCGCACTTTTATGGAAGAATCATATGGGGTTATGAGGCTATGTGCCAACATTTGGTGAAGTCTGGCTTGTATCCTTACATACTTTTTTTCTCACCATTTCTCCAGCGATGCTGTTAATGAAACTAAACACAATCACCAAGGGAGCAAAGCATGCTGTTAGGTGTACCATCACATACCAGAATTGGGGTAATTTCACTATGCAATGTTTCCCAACTACCCATGTGTAACAGGACACAGTACACTGGAGAAGGGTGCAAGTCCCATGTATTCACAGCAATTCAAAAGTCCTGACATGAGCTCTGCCTCTAAGTGAGAGTGGCAAAGAATTCCCAACTACTATAAAAGCTGTAGGTTGTAGTCATTGTACAGTGATGTTCCTCACCCTCGAGGAAAGAATCTATCCCAGTTATCCCTGCTCAGTGCTCCTTTAAGGGCCTTTTTTCAAAACCCAATGAAATCAGTGAACAGAATTGCATTGACTTCAAAGAGTTTTGGGTCAGAAATTTATTCTGCTCTTGGATTGGACCTTCTGTAGTACTATTGCGATTATAAGGAAGACCCACGAATTCTTAAAAAAACATAGAATCATAAAATTGAAGGGCTGGAAGGGATCTCAGGAAGTCATCTAGTCCAGCCCCCTGCTTCAAGCAGGATCAACCCCAACTAAATCATTTCAGCCATGAGTATGTCAAGCTGGGAATTAAACACCTTTCGGGATTGAGATTCTACCACCTCTCTAGGCAACGCATTCCAATGCTTCACCACCCTGCTGGTGAAGCAGTTTTTCCTAATATCCAACCTACTCCTCTCCTTCTGTAACTTCAGACAATTGCTTCTTGTTCTACCATCTATCAGTACTGAGAACAGTTTCTCTCCATTCTCTTTAGAGCTCCCCTTCAAGAAGTTGAAGGCTGATGTTAAATCACCCCTCATTCTTCTCTTCTGCAAACTAAATAAGCCCAAATCCCTCACCCTCTCCTCATGGGTCATGTGCTCCAGCCCCTTAAGCATTTTCTTTGCCCTCCACTGAACCTGCTCCAGTACATCCACATCCTTTCTATACTGGGGGGCTACAGAACTGGATGCAATACTACAGATATGACCTCACTAGTGCCAAATAGAGGGGAATAATAACTTGTCTTGATCTGCTTGAAATGCTCCTCCTAATGCAGCCCAATATGCCATTGGCCTTCTTGGCTGTTACCTCATCAGAGAAGCTGATCAGATTAGTCAGGCACGACTTGCCCTTGGTGAATCCATGTTGACTACTTTTGATCACTTTCCCCTCTTCCACGTGTTCTAAAATGGATTCCTTGAGGATCCCTTCCATTGTTTTCCTGGGGACTGAGGTGAGGCTGACTGGTCTATACTTCCCTGAATTGTCCTTCTTTCCTTTTTTAAAGATTGGTACTACATTTGCCTTTTTCCAATCATCTGGAATCTCTCCCAATCTCCAAGAGTCTTCAAAGATAATGGCCAAAGGCTTGGCAATGATGTCTGCCAATTTGCTCAGTACCGATGGGTGCCTTAAATCCAGACCCATGGATTGGTGTACATGCAGGGTGTGGCTAACTCAGTGATTTGAGCATTGGCCTGCTAAACCTGGGATTGTAAGCTCAATCTTTGAGGAGGTCATTTAGGGTTTGGGACAAATAGATGGTGCTTGGTATGGGCAGGAGAGCAGGGGACTGGACTAGATGACCTCCCAAGGCCCTTTCCAGTTCTAGGAGATGTGGGTGTCTAGTTTTTCTAAATAGTTCTTAACTTGTTCCTTCCCCACCAAGGGCTGTCCTCCACCTTCCCATACTGTATTGTCTAGCACCGTAGTGTGGGAGCTGACTTTGTCCATGAAGACTGAGGCAAAAAAAAGCATTGAGTTCTTCAGCTTTTCTTACATCATCTGTCACTAGGTTACCTCTCTCATCCAGTAATGGCCCCACACCTTCCCTGCAAACCCTCTTATTCTTAACATGCCTGTAGAAACCCTTCTTGTTACCCTTCACATCCCTTGCCAGCTGCAGTTCCAATTGTTCCTTTGCTGTCCTGATTACTGCCCAGCATTTTACAGACATATATTTATACTCTTACTTAGTCATCTGTCAAAGTTCCCACTTCTTATATGCATTCTTTTTGAGTTTAAGCTGACCAAGGATTTCCCTGCTAAGTCAAGCTGGTTGCCTACCATATTTTCATTTCTTCCTATGCAGCAGGATTATTTGTTCCTGTGCCTTCAGCAAGACTTCTTTAAAATACTCCCAATTCTCCTGAAGTCTTTTCCCCTTTATCTTCATTTCCCAGGGGATCCTGCCCATCACTTTTCTCAGGGAGTCAAAGTCTGTTCTTTTGAAATCAAGGGTCTGTACGTTACTGCTCACCTTTCTTCTTTTTTTAAGGTAAAAGGAAAAGAAGGACAATCCAGGGAACTATAGACCAGTCAACCTTGCCCTCGGTCCCCAGGAAAATAATGGAGGGGATCCTCAAGGAATCCATTCTGGAACACGTGGAAGATGAGAAAATGATCTACCACCTCGTGATCACTGCAGCCCAGGTTGCCAAACTCTTCTGTTTCTCCTACTAGTTCTTCCCTGTTTGTGAGCAGCAAGTCAAGTTGTGCATGGCCCCTGGTTGGTTCCATCAGCACTTGTACCAGGAAGTTATCCCCAACATTCTCCAAAAGCTTCCTGGATTGTCTCTGTGTTGCTGTATTGGTCTCCCAACAAATATCTGGACAATTAAGATAAAAAGATAAAAGATAAAAGCAACCAAACCAATAGGCTGAATGTGATAGATTGTATTATTAAAATTATTGTAGATGTGGGAGGATGAGATTCTGGATGCTGAGAGATGCATAGCTCTGAATACTACTTTTTCAAACTACAATTCTGAACAGAATAGAAAGCTCTAACAGGATACTTGCAAGCTTTTAGACTGTTTTGAGTCAGGGGTCATAAGGCATAATTTCTGAGTGGAAACCATAGAAACATTTAATTACAGTAAAAATATACACAATAAACAAGTCTATTTTATTTTACATTCAGCCAAATATACCAGAGAACCCTAAATGGGAAATATATTTTAGTACTTTAAAGTTACAACTGTAATTTGTCTACTGTCTTTCATATAAGAAGTAGCATATTGTTAAACTCTTTACAGTCTGTTTATCAATAAAATAAACCAAGAAGATTGCTCAATTTACTTTATTAGAAGTTGCTGAGAGATATAATAATAAATCAATTTGGTTTGCTGGTATTGTTGTTGAGCAAGGAAACATTGGGGGAAATAAAGAAGTGAAATGGGGAGAATCAGAAAAAAGAGAGGACTCAGCTGGAGATGGGAATTTCACCTCAGAGCATAGAGCGCAAACTTTAGCACAGTGGTTGAATTCCAAAGAATCTCAGGGAAGCTCACAAATCCAAACTAATGCCCAGTAATGCTGTTTGTTCCACCATCCTACTGTAGAACTGGCAAGAACAGGAAATGATATTTTTTTGCCAGCATTTGCTGGGATTGGGTTTATTACCTTTTTTTGTGAGATTACAGCAATTTTGAGGGGATAGAACTCAACGCAGCAACAAAAGGTATGCAAAGCTTCAACCAGAAGTATCCCTGTAAACATTAGCATAGCAAATGGAAACTAATCTAGCAGAATGCAAACAATTCTGCCCGTGTCTGATGTATTTACTAACAAGTTACTGCAGCACTGGGGTCAAACACTAATACATCTAGAGCTTTGTATGCACTGTCTCATATGACACTTATTGGAACTTTGAATTCATGCCTAAACTGTTTATGTGGGGGAATTACAGCACAATGCTTCAGTGTGCACTGCTATTTGCATACCCCAGGTCCAAATTGTGAGCCAGTGTGGACATATCCTGAGGACATAAACTGGTGCAGCCCAGACCATGACCTTCAGGGACACGCAATTCTAATTTTTATCATATTTTGACCCCTATAAAATAAAACAGGTATGAATTCTAGTTTAAAAAGAATCAAACCTTTGCTGCTACATAGGTAGATTTCTAGGTGGTGGTTAAAAACACAGCTAATAAATGCACAGTTATTAATTCTGTCATGTAGTGTCACCATCAGGAAAACATGAAAAAGCCTAAGTTTTTTTGAAAATCAGTTTTATTTAGACTGTTACCAAAACCATTAAACAAAGGGTCACATAATGTAAGCTCAAGATGTCACGATATTGGTTTTACTTTACTGGGGAACTGGCCGGGAAAGAACAGGGTTGCTTACCAGAATTCAATTTCACCCTACTGTAGGACTGTCCTGAATGAAAAGAAAAATGATGATGCAACAAATGAATCAGTGGAGCAAGAATTAAATTAGTAATAATAAAGAGTGAAAGAAAACAGTTACAAAAGAAGGCCAACATCAATCGAACATAAGAGGCTGATAAAGAAAAAGGAATTTAATTTATCAAAGAAGAACAATTCTGCCATTAATGATAATACCATCAAAGAAGGAAATGAGAGATTAACGTGGAGACAGAAAGACACCATCATAACAAGGTGGGGGAAGTCTACAACAAAAGGTAAAGGCTGAATCATGTCTTGGTTTCATTCAGATATGTCTCTCTATGTGTGGCATTTGGAAGTAACAATATTTTGCTTTGAAATTTGCATAAAAATAAAATCTTAATCACAATAGAAGGAGAATGAAAGGCACACAAGAAGGCAAAGGAACATAGAACAGACAAAGAAAAAGGGCAACATCAGTGGCAAATGGAGGAGGGGTAAAGATACCAGAAACAGAGAGAGTGGAACGGTAATGAAGACATAACACAACAAAGAGAATGCTAATAAGCAAACTGCCGAAGTGTAGCATACTCTCGGGGGTGGAGGGGAAGCGAGGTGGGATGGGGAGGAAACAGACAAAGAAAAAGAAGTGAAAAATGCAAAACAAAGGCAAAAAGATGAGGAGGAGGAATAGAACACATCACCATAAACCTGTTGAGAACAATACATTTAAAAACTGAGTGAGAGAATTTGCAGAAGAAAATGTAGGCAATCTCTACTGTTTTTCATACTGTCAGATGCATGTATTTGGATTTGAGTATCTTTTCAGATATGATTTAAGTTGTATGATAAGAATGCAACACATTTAAACTAATAACAGTGCTCAACTGACGCACTGAGGCCTGTCCATGCATTTAGAAATCTCAACTATTTAACAGATCTTTCCAGGAAAAAAATAATTTAGATCTTTCAGCCTCAGAAACAAACTGCTGCTCATCACTCCCCTCTATGATCCACTTCAGAGACTAGGAAAACATATGAGCCTTTTAGTGCATACTGAAGGTTAAAAGGCTCAGGCTATGAGAAATATCTTTAAAGAGACACTTTATGTGATTCAGCTATAATATTTTATAGTAATCTCATCGGGAGGTGATGACACAATGTGAAAAACTTTGGTTAGAGCAGCAAGTTTCCATCTTCAAATTTAAAATGGAAAAAAATAGTTTTTGTTTTTGTTTTTGTTTTAAAGGAAACATATCATTAACCTGTGGAACTCATTGTCGTATGATTTCACAGAGAGGAAGAAAATAGGTTAAAAATTAGTTATGTATATGAGTAATAAAAACACCACATTATTAAAAATAGATACATCCAGATACATTAGATGAATGTACACTCATTCTCCCAGGGATAAGCCACTCATGAACTGCCCTGATTAATAAGTAGACTTTCCCATAATGGTAGGTTATTTCATAACTGTCAATAATTACATTTTTTGCACTGAAACAACTGGCAATGGCTGTCATCAAAGATAGGTATACTAAAGTAGATGAGCTCCATTCCTAATCCAATCTGTGACTTCACTGAGTGCACATGATAAGCAGAACTCTTGGCTGACACTGTATTCCAAGACATTGAAAACATGCCATATGTTATCAGGCTGAGTAATGTTAATAGGCATTAACTGTTGCCTCAAATAGACATGCACACAGTGGGGACACATTTAAATGTAAAGCCTCTAGTACTCAGTGGGTAAGAGTGACAGATCTCTGCTGAAAACTTTGCAATCAGACCATTTTGGAGAACACAAGGAATTGACTTGAGTTCATGGAAAACTAGTCACTTATATTACAATTGAAAAAAAAAACAGGGATCATCTAGTACATCTCCATTGTGCACTGTTTCTGACAAGATTTTTGTATTTATTTGTTTTAACCAGCTTCCTATAATGATCTAAGTAGTTATTCCCGGGAGTGGATTGCGGTATCACGATAATGTTGCAAATACCCACCCCATCCTAAAAGTGTGAGGACAAATTTCATTTGCTTTGTTTACTGTTACCGTTTTTAATTCAATCAGTTGCAGAATCCCTCAGAATATTTTAGACAGGCTTCAAAAGTGAATATTACAAACCCAGTAGACATATTAATTTCTTTTAAAAAGTTAAGCATGAGGAGAAAAACATTTTAAAGCTTGTACCAATTAGAGCAGGTCATGGAATCAGGGCACAAGACAAACAGATGGCATATGAAGAAAGATTTAAAAGATTGAGACTTACTAGCTTATTAAAAAAAGGACACTAAGGGGGATTATGATAGAGGTCTATAAAATCATGGCTAGTGTGGAAAAAATGAATCAAGAGAAGTTATATCTTTGTTCTCCTAACATAAGAACTAGGGGTCACCAAATGAAATTAATTAGTAACAGATTTAAATGTACAAAAAGGAAGTTATTCTTTGTGCAGCGTATGTGTGACCTGTAGAATTCCTTGCCAGAGGATGTAGTGAAGACTAGAACGTTAACAGGGTTTAAAAAAGAACTAGATCGATGCAAGGAGGTTAGGTTCGTGAATGATTATTATCCAGGTTGGGTAAGGAATGGTGTCCCTAGCCTCTGGTCCTCGCTTGGTCCTGCCAAGAGGGCAGGGGAATGGACTCAATGACCTCCCAAGGTCCCTTCTAGTTCTATGAGATGTGTATCTCCATATACTGTTCTTAGTTACTGCATGTCTTTTATCTGCTCTCACACCTTTCTAATGGTACTATTAGGGCTTTTTTGTGAACCACAGAGTCTCTGCCATGGCATCATTCCAGTTGTGGCTCTAGTAGATTTTTTCTCATATAAGTGCCTTATTGTTTCTAGAAAAGAGCCTGAGAGGAGAATTATTTGATATTTTGCTTTTTCCATACTATATGCACTCCACACCATCAGCTTTAACTTGTGGCAGTCCAGCTTTATAACCCATCACAAAGAGCATTCAAAAGAAAGAGCTTGCAAACACTTCTGCTTTTCTCTGGAATTCTGCACCACACAAAGAGCACTAGCTGAAGCAAGGAAGTACCTAGTATGGGAAACTGTGTGTTCAGTAATCTACTTTTCCTCCTAGGGCTTCTGCTTTAAATAGCCATTTTGCTTCCATTTCAGTTGAAATCTGTCTCAAACAATAAGCTCATCTGCCATGGGCAAAAGTTCAGTCTTCATGCCATTCAATTTTAGCCTCTTGTTCTGACTGCTAATGCTGACTTGGGTACCTGTTTCCTCAGAACTGGACTGTAACCAACAATTTGCTTCACCAAAGGGCAAAGACTTTTTGTCATATTTAAACTTATCACAGTTTAGTCCTAGCTCAAAATCAGCTATGCAATTTGCGTTGTGCTTATTCTGAGGCATCTCATTTCGAACATGGTGCAGGATATACTGCACCGGAGTTGGCAATATGTGGTTAGTTTGAGCTTCCCGGTAACCCTCACACGACAAGGGTCACCAGAAACAAAACACCATGGTCCTAGTGTTAGGCCACACAGTTTCTATTTAACAGTAACAATAGTGTAGCCTTAGCCTGAGGGTATGTCTACACAGCAAATATCAGAGAGGTAGCTGTGTTAGTCTGCATCTAATGAAGTGGGTCTTTGCCCACGAAAGCTTATGCTTCAAAATATCTGTTAATCTATAAGGTGCCACAAGACTTCTTGTTGTTCTCTACACAGCAAAATTATTTCAAAATAACAGCCCTTATTTTGCAATAGTTTTGCTAGCATCTATACTACACAGCCACTCTTTTGAAATAATTTTGAAATAAAAGTTGGCTTATTTTGAAATAGGAAAACCTCATTCCATGCGGAATAGCACCTACTTCAACCTACTTCACAATAGCTATTTCAAAATAGATGCAGTATAGACAGGAATAGCACCTATTTTAAAATAAGCCATAGTGCGTTCAGCAGGACTATTTTGAAATAGACTATGGCTATGTCTACACTACAGTAATCTCTTGAAAGAAGTTCTTTTGAACTATGTCTTCCAAAAGAACTTCTCCTGAAAGAGTGCGTCTACACATAAGAAAAGCAGATCAAAAAAGTAAACTGCTCTTTTTAGAGAGAGCATCCACACAGCCCCCTCTCTCTCAAAAGAACAGGCCGGGGATTGAAAAATCAGATGCCATGAGTATTGCTCTTTCAAAAGAAGGACCCTGAGGAGCATCTACAGACATTTTCTTTCAAAAGAAGGCATTCTTCCTGAAACAGGAGCAGAAGAACACTTTCAAAAGAGGCGCCACATTCTTTCAATTTAATTTCAAAACATGCTTTTTGTGTTTAGATGCTCCACTAGGTATTTTGAAAGACCCCCTTTTCCAAAAAGTCTTTCAAAAGAACTTGCTAGTATAGATGCAGCCTCTCAGCATTTAGATGATGTATTTTGAAATAACTAGTGTTATTTTTAAATGTGTTTTTGTGTAGTAGCATTATTTTGAAATATGCTGTTTTGGAATAGCTATTCTGGAATAGCTTATTATGGAATAAGTCAGCTGTATAGAGAGAGCCTTAGAAATGACCCAATGACCAATCCCCTGTGCCATTCAAGTCTTATGCCCACTTAAAATCAATGCATCTGCTTCACGCTCAAACTCTTTGACAAATAATGGGCAAGGTTTTCTTTTATTACAGCAGCACCCATGAAGGATGGATGTGGTAAAAGAAAGCCAAGGTAATTCAACAGGCTGGTGAAAGTAGTAGACATTTTTAAAGAATGGCTAAGTGGTATCTAGGGGAGCCTGTGTTAGCTACAGTTCTGTTGGCAAAATGTCTCTGAAAATCCCAGTATACCACCATCCAAGCATAACCTATTTTGGCATTACATTCCTTCTCTCAGAGCGGCATTTTACCTTTAAGGAGAGCATTGATTTTAAGATGATAATAATAATGCTTTTTTTTAATTGTGATTCAAGCACAAAGCTGTGTGTTTGTGTGCCACATGTGTGATGGGGCAATGATGATAAGCGTAATCTAAGTGGGAGCTGTGGAAAGATCACCCCAATTCCAGCCTCACTCAGGACCTTTTTAGAGTATCTGATCAGGGCAGGATTTCAGGTGTTCTCACTTCAGAATGGAGAGTTCTGTGGAAACTGCTGAGCCACTAAGTTCCCCTGGGTTTCAAGGTTTCCAGTGATTGGCTCCGGCCTCCTCAGGCTAGTTTTTATGATGATGCTTGAAGTGGGCTCATCTCACCTGAAGAGTCATCTGGTGTAAAGCTGAAGGGAAAGATTTAATTACAGAGAACAGAGAATCTTTGTTCTAATGCCTTTTACACTATCACTTTCTCAGCAGCTGCTTTACACATAATAACAGCTTAGCTTTCACTACCAATATATTTTTGAGGGCAATATCCTCCTGTCACCACGTTCATGGAACTGGTTTCATTCATTTAAAGTAATAATTTCTCAGTCAGTCTTAAGAGCTCTGTCCTACATCATGCCACATAATAGTCTCTAATATATTTGTCCCCTCTGATTAGTGAGATTACCTCAGTCAGTAGCTTGTCCATGAGATAAAATTGCAAATGATGCAAGCCAAAGGATGTAGGTTTATTTCCGCAGTTAGTATGAGGTAGTCTGTGATGCTGCTCAATAGATCGTGCTGACCTGCAGTTACTAGACAAAATACTTAGTGACAACCCTGAGTATTTTAGGAGAATGTGGTAGATACAAAGAAACGAGTCGGTAATTTTGTTTCCTTCAAAGCTCAGAAGACCTACAGTCAGGGAGTCTGGAACAACGTGTATAGAGGGGGTATTGAGAGCTTTTGAATCAACCTGTAAAGCCATGATAGAAACCACTTCAAGCCACAGTGTGAAACAGCATCTCCTGCATCCCTAATTCTAGCGTCTGTATACACAGTTGCCTATCATTATGAATTAAGGATGATATATTACAACAAGTGAACATATTGCCAAGAGCACTGGCAGACGGCTATGAAGTATTTTGTTTCTAGGGTACTGGATTAAATTTGTCTCAGTTTCATAGTTACTGGAGATTGTTCCTATTGGCTTACTGGCCTGGCTGAAGAGACTTTGTCACTGAGGACCAGGTCTATACAAGAAACATTTCCTGGGGTAGTACTGTCTGGGGTGTGTGCGCATGCGTGTGTGTGTGAGAGAGATATCTCTACTGGCAAAAGAGACAGTAACACTGGCCAAAAAATAGTGTTATTGGTATAAGCTATTTCATCTGGGGAACCAGGATAAGCTATGCCATCTAACGATCTTGCTAGTATAAGCTGCATCTCAAATAGGAGGGTTTGCTGGTATGGCCACTTGCTAAACTAGGCCTCGGTCCAGTTTCCAGAAATATTTATTTACACTAGAAAATCAATCTCACCACTGGTGCTGACTCCCTGGCTGACAGAGGCTGAAATCCCGGCCCCTTGGAGTCAGAGGCAGTTTGCCATTATCTTTATCTCCGGCTGACATTTCACTCAGTGTTTGCAGAACGATCAAGGACTTGAACAATGAAGATGGAAGTAACTTCTCATCCCTCTTGGGTTTCCCTTCAGATCAGGGATGGGATACAATGACGAAACAAGATGTCTGTGTGTCCCACAGTCTGTCAATGGGATGCCAGGCACCAGGTGGGAGCACAAAGACAGTCTTCCTGCTTAATCTGCAGACCTCACTTCCCCGCAGAAGCAAACAGCAGCAGGTCCAGCTCCTAGGTCAGGGTCCATAAGTTTCCACACACTGCCACCATCCTGAGTATTGTGCTCTGCGCTCCCATTGGCCAGGAACTGGGAGGACCAGTGCCTAAAGGCAAGCACAAAGCATAGCCTGCAGGACAGAACAGATAGAAAGTCAGTCTGAGAGCCCATACTGCACCACTGACTTGGAGGTGCCAGAAATAAGCCCAGCCCCCTAGCCCTGAGCTGCCCTCCCTCATCCAGAGACCCTTCTTGTGCCCCAAACACCCCATCCCCCAGCCCAGAGCCTGCACACCCAGACATAGCACACACACACACTCTGCACCCCACTGCCCTGTCCTAGCCCTGAGTCTCCTCCCACATTCTGAACCCCTCTGTCCCACCCCCCTCGGCATAGAATCCCTGCCTGCCCTCCATATCCCTCATCCCCATCCCCATCCCAGAGTCCGCGCTCTCAGATAGAGCCATGACCCCCACCAGCAATCTCCCACACCTCAAACCCCTCATCCCTGGCCAACCCCAGAGCCTGAACTCTTGTCAAAAAATATAATTATGTTGGGTCATGGGTCTTCAACGAGGCCGTATGTGTGTGTGTGTGTGTGTGTGTGTGTGCGTGTATGTGCGCGCGCGCACGCGCTGGGTGGAGGAGTTTGAAAACCACTGGCCTTGGTTGCGTCTCTGTGTAATTAAACAAAGGTCTTGAAAGTTGCAAAACTGTCAATGGCCCAGCTGTCTAGATACCAGAGTTTTCAGTCACAGGTGTGGTTGTGTTGTTTTGTCTTCATTTTAACTTGAGCCCCTAGCACACCGAGGGGTTAAGTCTGTTCCTAGCAGGATGAGAGTTTCCTCACTTTCAGTAAGAATGTAAGCAAAGCTTGGTTGGGACCTTTCATGGTGGTGACGTCCGGGTGATCAGGCCGGGGTCTGCTGTCTGGACTGGAAGTTGCTAGCCTCCGCCTCGTGTCCAGGAGCCCACACCCTTATTCCTGTTAAATCACCTTTTATACTGTTTCTTACTTGGGGGTACCAATACCTGGCCAATTAAAGCATTTGTTACCTAATTTGGGCTTTGTATCCTCCCGGCCTGTCAGAACATGTTACAAGATTTCCTCTGTCCTTGGTCATTTTCCAAACCTCCCCCCGGGACCCTCTGATGTTGCACAACCAAGATGTTCTCTTTGGGGGGCTTCCAGCTACTTGCCCCAGCTGTTCTCTTTGGGGACTTACTATCTGCTTCTCAGGATGTTCTCTTTGGGGACTCTCCAACTACTTGTCAACTTTCTGATTTCTTTCTCCTGGCCTGGCTTCAGGCCTTCCCACCGTTGTATGATAGCATTCCAAGATGGAGTGTATGGTCATTCTGCCTTGCGAGTGAGGCCCGGCCACCAGGTGCTCGTGCTCCCACACCCAGATTTGACTTTTCACAGACTGTCTGCAAGTATTTGGACCACAGTTTTGTGCAGGGTGGGAGCATTCTGTGGAAACTGTCCTAACCTGAGTAGGTTGATGACAGGCTACTTTCCCCTCACAAGAGAGCCTAGGACTGTGTACATGTGTTTTGTTCTGTGTTTTATCTGTAAATGTACCTGTAATGTGGCTTTTAAAAGTAATATCCTTGATGTTTATTTTGGGAAGCTCTAAATTTTTTGGATAATAAGCAGAGCTGGTTGGAAGATTTTCAGTGAAACTCTTTGTAGGAAAATGTTATTTTATCAAAATCTTTTCTTTTGACACAAAAGGGTCAGTTTTGTTGAACTTGCCATTTTTAAAAAAGTAGGGGAAAATAGCTTTGATATTGACAAAACATACCGCTTTGATGTTTTTCAAAATGGAAAATTAAATTTTTGGTTCAAAGTAACATTTTATTCCAAAGTTTTGGAGTAAAAACTATAAGGCTGTGTCTACACTAGCCCCAAACTTCGAAATGGCCATTAAGTTTACTAATGAAGCGCTGAAATACATATTCAGCGCCTCATTAGCATGCGGGCGGCCACGGCACTTCCAAATTGATGCGGCTCACCGCTGCGTGGCTCGTCCAGATGGGGCTCCTTTTCGAAAGGACCCTGGCTACTTCGAAGTTCCCTTATTCCCATCTGCTCATAGGAATAAGGGGACTTCGAAGTAGGTGGGGCTTTTCGAAAAGGAGCCCCATCTGGACGAGCCGCGTGGCGGCAAGCCGCGTCAATTTCGAAGTGCCGCGGCCACCCGCATACTAATGAAGCGCTGAATATATATTTTAGTGCTTCATTAGTAAACTTCAAAATGGCCATTTGCATGGCCATTTTGAAGTTTTTGGCTAGTGTAGACATAGCCTAAAGGGTGGAAATTAAAGTGAAGTTATCAGAACAAAACTTTGAGTGGCCTGGTCTGGATTTATTTATTTGTTTGCTTGTCTGTTGGGTTTGTAATCATTTTCAAGATTTAGACTTTTTTCCCCCTGATTTGGGAGGATAAAATTTTTCAAAATCATAGAAATTCCACTGGGATTGTAACATTTTCTCATGCAGTTCAAATAATAAGTGATGTAATCATTGCCTGATCGACTTCTGAATGTTGCCTTGGCCACTTCTAGTAACTGCAGAGGATCTAGGGAAGCCTACTGCCTTGGGAGCAGTGGTTATGGTAAATTGAACCAGGAGGAGGAGCTGTCTATACCCTCAACAGCATCCCCTTTAGAAGTTAAGTTATCCATCTGCTTTTAGGAAATGAGTTGGTTTCCTTCTCTCCTCTGCTCCTCTCTTTTAACTCTAAGAATGTGTCAGTCCATTGGAAATATCCTTCACAATAGAATTTCTGTAGTTGCTGTCATTAGATATGGTGAATGCAGGTGCACCTGGCCCATTAACAATGAGCTTAGACTGTTCTCATTAGAATCAAGTTGCCAGGGCCTGAAAACCCATATATGGGTTCACATTTTTCAAAGTTTCCAACTTGCATTTACACATCTAAATAAATGAACAGCTTTTTTTGTTTTTTTTTCTTATGAGTACATTGGATAAACATTGGATGAACATTGGTTGCTCCATTATTTTGCAAATCTGGTTACAAAGGTTGCAATGGGAGGTCCCTGACATTCCTGAAAACCTGGGCACCTAGTTAGATGACTAACAGAGAGCTGAGAACTTTTAAAAATTTGGCCCGGGTTGAGTGTGATGATGAGAAGCCCATTTGGCAATCCACCCCATAAAGTATTAGTGGAGGCTGGTGCAGAGTGGTCACTTGACTTAGAAGGGACTTCAGGGACAAAGAGGGTGAACTGAAAATCAGATGATATCAACAGTGAAAGTTTGGGTTCCCTATGAAAGGTGAGCAGAGAGAAATGAGCAGCTGGCTGTGTTTTCAGATGCTGAATTTTGATTGGAATGCAGAGTTCTGTTGTGAGCACTGTCTTACTAGAGAGAGATGCAAATTTGTGGGAATTTGGTGGAAAGCAACAAATATAATCAGGGCAGTTGAAGGACCCTGCTGAGGAGGAAAGATTAAAAAGGCTAAATATGCATAGCTTGGCTGAACAATGACTAAGGAGGTAGATAAGAGTCTACACTCTAGCTATGTCCACGCTAGAGTGTTGTTTCGAAAGAGCACCTTTCAAAAGAGAGAAAATCAAAAGACGCACTTTTGAAGCGGAGTGTCTATACATGGACCAGGGCTGGCACCATAGATGTGTGCTGTCGAAAGGGGCATCCACCCTTTCAAAAGAAGCCAGCAAGCCCATCGAAAGAGAACGTCTACACATACCCATTCCCTCTTTTGAAAGAAGCGATCAGGAAACACTGCAGCTGGGGCCGTACAGCAGACAAGCCCTTCAGGATGTGGTGGCAGACCTTTATGCAGCTCTGCCAGTGGCTGTCTCCCACACTGAGACATCAGGACACCTGGATGCGGCACACCCTCCCCATGGAGAACAGGGATGTGATAGCTATCTAGAAGCTGGCCATCCCCGACAGCTGCTGCTCTGTGGGACACCAATTCAGTGTGGGCAAGGTGATAATTGGGGCTGTCATGATGGAGGTAAGGAGGTCCAGGACATGCATCCACCAGGGGCTGGAGGTCCCAGGACTGGGGGCCTAGGGTGGGGCTGAGGCAGGGTCCTGACATGTCCTGCACACACTCACAGGTGCACCTGTCTTCCCCTCTGCAGGTGGTGTGCGCCCTTACTGTGATGGTCCTCCAGAGGTTGGTCTGCATCAGGGACCTGGATGCAGCCATCGTGGGCTTCGCTGTGCTTGGGTTCCCAAATTGCTTTGGGGCTCTTGACGAGACCTACATACCCATCTGTGCCCCGGAGCACAGAGGGGGACAATATATAAACAGGAAAGGCTACCACTCCATGGTCCTGCAGGCCATGGTGGACAGCCAGGGCCGGCTCCAGGACATCTATGTGGGCTGGCCTGGCTGCACCCATGAGGCAGGATTTTCCTCAACCCGGACCTGTGTCACCAGCTGGAGGCAGGGACCTACATCCCCCAGAGGGAGATCCTACTGGGGGATACCACCGTGACCCTCTGCCTGGTGGCCAATGTGGCATATCCACTCCAGCCCTGGCTCATGTGGCCCATTATGGGCAACCCACCCCAGCCAGGAGCAGTTTAACACCCAGCTCAACCACAGCCACAACATGGTTGAGCAAACCTTCAGCCATCTCAAGGGCCGGTGGTGCTGCCTCCTGGCACATCTGGAGGTGGGTGTCCTCAATGTCCCTCAGGTTGTGGGTGCCTGCTGTATGCTCCACATATTGTGGAGAGCAAGGAGGGAGGCCTTAGCACAGGGGTGGGTGGCCAAGGCCATCACGGGCTACCCCAAGCTACCCGCCACCCCTAGCCACCAGGCCCACCATGAGAGGATCCACATATGTGAGGCCCTGCACCAATACTTTGACATTGGGGACCAGTGAGTGTTGTCTTGGCCACACTCAGCAGCTCCACCCACGCCCCTCCACCCCATGCATTGCCACCCCCACATGCAGGCCTGCTGCCCCCCACACACTGCCCCCCACCTCCCACACACCACCTTCCCTACAAGGCATACAGCACAACAGTGATATGGGTGAAATAAACCATTATGATTGAACACAACATGGAACTTCATTTTCAAAATATGCAGAACTTAAGCATACAACTATTTACAGGTGGTAGAAGCTGAACTATTTACATAAGGAGGGGGGCATGGATGTCCTGCTTGGGAGGCCCTTACTGTGGGGCAGGGATGGAGGGCCTTGACCCATGACAGCCCTGAGACCAGTGGACCCCACCACCCACCTTGTCCCCTACAGGGCTGGAAGGGTGCAGGGAGGATGGGGAGGTAGGGCCGGGGTTCCACCACAGCTTGGTGATTGACCCCAGCTGGGTCCTCTCCAGGGGCCCTGGCAGGAGGGACAGTTGGAGGGGCTTCAGGAGGGGCAGTGGAAGGAGTCATCCAGGCTAAGAGCTCCCTGAAGGTGCCCACCACATTCCTCAGAGTGCCCATCAGTTCTGCCCAAGCCACCCAATGCCAAGTGGCCTCGCCCTCCTCTAGGTGGAGGTGCCACTCTGCCACCTCCATCTGCCTGCAACAAAATAGAGGCACCATAATCATGTCAGGAGACATTGAGGGCATGTCTAAACAGCAAGCTTATTTTGGAATAAGCTATTTCAGAAGAGCTGTTCCTGAATAGCTGATTTCAAAAAAAGTTGCTGTACGCAAAAATGCATTTTGAAACGGCACTTAGGTATTTTGAAATACATCGTCTACACGCATAGAGCCTATTTCGAAATAGAGTCATTGGATTCACTATGGATTATTTCCAAATAGGCTCTATTCCCTGTCTACACTGCCCCCATTTTGAAATAGGAACTATTCCTCATAGAATGAGATTTACGAATTTTGAAATAAGCCAACCAAAGGTTTGAAATTATTTTGAAGAACTGGCTGCATTTTGTGGATGCTGGGGTAAGTATTTTGAAATAACTTTGCTGTGTAGATCTACCCTGATTCTTTACCTAGCTCTGCCACTGACCTACTGGGACCCTAAGCAAGTTACTTCACCTCTCTCTGTCTTGTCTGTTTAAATTCCAAACTGGGACAGTTTGTCTTCTCTGTAACAACTGTAAGCTCTTTCTGTGTGTACATATGTTGCCTAGAACAGTGTGATTCATTTGAAGTTGGGGAATATTAGGTACTATTGCCACTGAAACAGTGATAGGAATGGACCGTTTGATGACACACAGATGGCTTAGGAAGGTTGCTGAATGCTAAAATGCAGAACATGGCCAGTAACAGGATTGAAGGCCATTTTTACAGGGTTGTCCATGTCTCATTCCCTTTCTTGACTTCTCTATCCTTGCATCTAGTGACCATCATTAACTCAAGTTAACTCCCAGTGTGATGCAGTAGCCAAAAGGACCTACATGAACATGGGATGTGTAATCTCATGGGACTCTCGAGCAGGAGTAAAGAGGCCATTTTTCTGCTGATACATCTGCTGTGGGAATGCTGTGTTCAGTCTGGTACTCACAATTCATAGAGGCTATTGTATTTTGAAGAAGGTTCAGAGAAAAGCCAAGAGAATGATTAAAGTTTTTGAAAAATGGAGCTTATAGTCAGAGACTCAAGGAGCATATCTTTACCTATAGAGGGAAGGTGAAGAGGTGTGTGCATTACAAACTAAAAGTGCTTATGAGGGGAACAAACATTCAATAATGAGCTCTTCAGGCTAGCAGAGAAAGGGATATAATGATCCCATTGGCTGGAAGTTGAAGCTAGACAAACTAAGACTGGAACAAGGCATACATTTTTTATCAATGAAGATAATTAACTACTGGAAGGATAAGCAGGGGTTGTGGTGAGTTCTCCATTCCAGACACTTTTAAAATCAAGATTGGATTTTTCATTTTTGTTTTGTTTTTGTTTTTCTCGCTCCCTAATAGCTCTGCTCTTGAACTAATTTTGGGGGGAGTTCTATGGCCTTTGTTATACAGTTGATTGGTGTGGATGAGCACAATTGTCTCTTCTGCTGTTGGAGCTTATGAATGATCACTACATGGGGAATGTAAAGAGTGGCCAGATCATGGGTCTGGGTTCAGGAATATGTGAAGTATAGTAATGGGTCTGGTGTTGCTTCTGTGTTTTAGGCAAATCACAGAGCCTTGCAATAAATCAGGCTGGCTCAGCTATGATGAGGTGATAATATAACACCTTTGCATCCACCACACCTTTGTGAGGCAAAGTGCTTTGAAGCTGAACGGGCCTACATTAAATATTAAGTAGGGGTGAGTCCTAGCCACAGAATTCATATTTGGATCCAGTTCTCAAAACATCACATGTCTAGGGCTCTTTTGCCTCTTGTCTTTTCTTAAATTACAGAAACTCTGGTTCCACAGTCCAGTGTCTCTCCCACCAAAGTTCGTGGGATTTAGGATCTAGGATTTGGGTTTTGGCACATCTCTACCGTACATTAATTTTCAATATTGTGATTGCAAGTAGTAAGCAATCAAGTCAGTCTTTGTTCTTGTTAAATTTGACCATGGTTGTGTTGGCAGGTTTGAGAAATCTGTGAAGACTCCGTAAATTGCACCAGCAAAGTCATATGAGAAGACACTGCAAAATTCCACTCAGATCAATGATGCCTTTATGTAAATGTTTCATTCATTCCCTGCTCTTTTTTTCGCTTTCTCTCCTCATATACGCTTGGTGTATATTAAATGCTATAATGCTCGGTAATGGATTCATCATGTCCTATGTAACTCAATAATAGGTAGAAATTATCTTTGTCCTTCTCTAAAAGGACTTGTTAAAGGATTCATGACTCCTTTGATTAAATTAAACAGTGGGGAAACTTGAGTCACTTGGCTAGTGCCTCACCTATAGGCATAATTATAGTTAATAAAGATTTACTTAGGAAGTTTTCTAGTGCCTAGATTGTGATCCATCTGCCAAATGAGTTTATTAATCTCTTCATAAGGATGTAGGAAAGGTGAAAACAATAAAGGAAAATACACATGGAGGATCTTCTTCCTTTCCTTACATTTCTTCCTATCACACCTTTATATAGAGTATTTTACCGGGGTCTAATGGACAAATTGCAGATCTTTCAGAGGTTTGGTTGTATTCCGCAGAGTTTAGGTTATTGCTCTCGAGTTCTCCTTTGTCACCCTGTTCTTCCATATCCTTCATTCTTAACTTTCCATCTCTGCAAGCCACATCGGTCTCTCCCATAAACCTTCCCTTTCCCCAGTAGATTCTCTCCAATTCCTTCTCCCTGACACCTTGTTTAGTATAATCCTTCAGTCTGTGGCTTTGACAGGTCTAAGCCTGGCCCCCTTTGTGCCCCCAGTTAAAAAGTTGCTCTAGGCTGGCAAACTCATGTCTGACAGAGACCTGGTATAGCTCTGTGTCAGACCCTCTCACCCTGTGTGGCAGAAGCAAAGGTGGAAAAATTACCCAGAAAGTTACTTGAGTAAAAGTACAGCTGCTGAGGGGAGCAGTACTTAAGTACAAGTCTCCAATGTTCCTCTGGAAAACTACTTGAGAAAAAGTACACATGTGCAAGCATGTGCGTATGCATGCACACACAGGAGCACACATGTCACATCTTGATTATACTCAAGTATCCAGAAGTGATAGCAGCTGCACTTTTACTCATGTAACCTTTGGGGTACTTTTTCCACCTCTGGCCAAACGGAGCACATTAGTGTTAGAATGTACATAGAAAATAGTCATGCTTCAGTTATCCCTTCTGAGAGGCTGATGTAATTTGGAGCAGCCATAAACTATTGTGAGAGTGGAGAAGGGGAAAAACTGTCCACAGTTCAAGGAGCTGCAAATGTTTCATAGAATCATAGAATCCTAGGGCTGGAAAAGACCTTAGAAGGTTATCTAGTCCAGCACCCTGGCTATCAGGGCACACTGTTGACTCATATCCAGCTTCTCCTCCACCATAATCCACAAGTCCTTTTCTGCTCCACTGCTGCTTAACCAGTCAACACCCACCCTGTAACAATGCTTTGGGATTCTTCTGTCCAAAGTGCAGGACACTGCATGTGTCCTTGTTGAACCCCATCAGATTTATTTTGGTCCAATCCTCCAAATTATCTAGGTCACTCTGGACCCTATCCCTACTCTCCCACGTATCTACTTGACCCCCTAGCTTAGTGTCATCTGTGAATTTACTAAGGATGCAATCCATCCCCTCATCCAGGTCATTAATCAAGATGCCGAACAGTATTGGCCCTAGAACTGATTCTTGGGGCACTCCACTTGAAACCAACCACCAACCACATACTGAGCCATCGATCACTTTCCTTGAAGTCCTCCTTCCCCTCATGACACTTAGGGCTTACTAGGCACATCTTGAAGATTCAGCAAATGGAACCAGCTATTGTTTTCAAATCTCACATAGCCTGTGACTGCCTGTATCAGAGGTGCTCCAGCATGGACTCTTCCCACTGAACCTAGGGAACTGTTTCACCATGCAGAATTTGAAGGTAAGAATCACGCTGGCAGCTTTTCCATGACAGATGGCTTAAAGCAAAGATTGAAGGAGCAGTTTGGAGAGACGGTGACGGGCTATTCAGTGGAACTGATCCAAAAAAAAATCTGTTCAGATTCAGCTTAGTTTAGTCCAAGAACTGGTTTGAGGTTTGCTCTTATTCTTTGCTGGAATTAACTATTCTTTTGCTGTGAATGTATCTTCAGTGTGGTGTTTGAATTCTGAAGCCTAGTTCTCATTTTCATCTTCACTTCCTTTTTGTAAGGAAAATAGGTGAATAAGCAACTCCTTGCTGCTTTTTCTTTGGAGAACTTGCTTTGTTTTGTTTGAGTTTCTGATTATGAATTATCATCAAGATGTTCATATATATATAACTCTGAAGGGGTCAGTTACAACATCATCTAAGTGCTTTATCTGAAGCATTTTAAATTTGTAAGATGCAGTTAAAATGCTGATCTTTCATCCACCACAAAAACAGTAGTTCTCAGCCTATTTATCATTGTGGGATGCCTTCATGGCCCACAAAGTGTTACCAGGGCCATCTGTTCAACAACGCCCACACACAAACCCCTCTGAACAGTCCTCTCTGCCCAGAGACCTTCCACAGAGTGGGGCTGGGAGCAGAGAGTAGGGTGGATGGCACTAGCCTCAGACTTTGCTAGGTGGTCACCAACAGTCCAAATCCTGACCCTGTTGTGCAGGACCATGAAACATCCAGCACCATGGACCCTAACCCCACTGTGCGGGCTAGGCAGCAGCCAGCAGCTGGCCTCTGACAGGCAATCTGCTCTGGCCTGTGGGATGGGGCCTGGCAGCAGCTCATAACCTACAGTACAGGGCCAGGTGTCAGCCAGGAGCCCAGACTCTGAGCCCACTGTGTGGGGCCAGGCAGCAGCCTGCAGTCCAGACCCTGATCCTGCTATGTGAGGCCAGGCAACAGCCCAGCACCCACCAGGCCCAGCTAGGGAGCAGCCCACCCCACACTGGGCAGGTGGGAGACTGGAGCCCACTGCACAAGAGGGCACTTGGCCCTGCCCCGCAGCCTTAACCATGCACCTGAGCTGGGCTGCAGTTGCATGTGAATTGTGGTCCCTAGGCTGGGCGTTGAGAACTGCTGTTTTTCCAATCAGGAAAGAGTTAATAAAATCAGGCTCCAAAAATTGCAAAATATTGACATATACATTCTGCAGCTGTCATGTAGCGCAGCACACATGAACAGTTTGCTTGACACGAGTCCTTTTGATAGCTAGTCGTGCTTTAACCAATAGCCCATGCTTCCTCATGTGGCATGTACATCCCACTCCCAACTGCAAAATGTTTGTTTCTCAGCAACTGGTTTTTTTTGTTTGTTTTTTTAAGAGACTTGGAATTAGCAAACTACAAGTTGGCTAGGTGTGGGGAAGGAAGCTTCCTGAGCCATCTGCCAGAAAAAAAAAATCATCTAATGTTATCTGATCGCACAGAGGTTTTTCTGTAATTTTGAGTGAGAAGTAACCCTTATCAAATGTAAGTTTTGCTTAGAAGAAATAGATTTCTATGGTGAATTTAGCTCTTGACTGACAGGCCTAAAAACCGAAGTCTTTTATTTACCCACTGAACAGGTACGGCATGTGCTATGCTGTCGTAAGCATCTTCATACTGCTTACCTTTTCACACTTCACCTCTGAAGGTTTTCTCCTTGTTATAAGGCCATGTTCAAACTCCCCCCACCCAACCTTTCCAAAAAAAAGGAAACTTCTGGAGATTTTGGAGATTCTGGAGACAACTTCTGTTCTTCTGGAGATTTTGGTGTACCATGTGTTACCTCAAGAGGGAATTACCGACATGTTGTAGGATGTTTGATAAAAATTGCGGTAGAATTTTAAAGTAGTTGTCGCTTATTGAATATAAGGTATAGCTCATGCTTTGACTAGTGCTGTTTTGATGCATGATGTCTCTAATATAAGCATGGCCTCGAAACTCTTGGCCTTTTGCATTTTGAAGGGAAAAGATACAAAGATACTTGCTGTTCCAAGAATATTGCGAACAGCAGTTACAGGTGTTGGCTAACCCTAAAGTGATTCTAGGTATGAGGCAGGGCTCAGCCAGAATTCTCATGGTGCATGGACTGGGAGAAGAACAAAGTGAGAAGTGTAAGGAGGTGGAATCTTGAAAGGGGCTTGTGCTAGGGAGCCATTGGCAGGGGGTGCAAGATTAGAGCACAGAGCATTGTGTTATGGAATCCATCTTCCTACCTCAGAATCAGGAGAACGGGGACAGAGAGTAAATTGAGGAAGAAATACGGGGGAGGAGCAGGAAGGAGAGGGGATGGAGGAAGGAGCAGGGGATAACTGTAGCACAGAAAAGAAATTAGGATTGAGGCAAAGGAGGAGAGGACATGGAAAGCAAGAGCAGGGAAGGTGGGGCGAGCTATAGGGAATCTGAGGAGACATAGCAGGAAATAGAGTGTTTTACATTTTCCTTGTGGACAAAAACTTCCCACCTCTTCTTCCATTCCCTGGCACTGCCCATTCCTCCAGAACTGTCTGCTTGTTATTCACTTTGATCCCTGCAATGCAGCTCCAAGCACTTCACACAGTGCACCTCTGTGGAAAGTGATACTTAAAATACAGGCCATGTTCTGCCACAGCCCAGACCTAGCATAAAACATTGCTTTTACCATTGACATCGGTGGGTGCAGGATTGAGCTCCTAATGAACATTTTGTGGAAATGCCAAGGAATGCACCCAGGGAATCATATATTACTCTGGCTCAAAAATTATGGATCTCTGTAGATCATTCCAGCTTCTGCATCTGGAGTCTGACAAGGCAGAAAGCGGCAGCTCTGAAAGTGCTCACGCGTCCACCTGCCCTTCTGTTGTGCACTGCCATTTGTCACATTCGGTCTCCTTACCCAGGCAAATAGGTCTGCTGAATTGTGACCTTTGCCCAGCTAATGGAGCCCATATTGCCCTGGTCAATGTCTGTGTTGCTGCACTAGCCAGCCTCTGTGATGAGTAAAACGTTAGCACCTCTTTTGTTTCTTTAATGCTGTGCTGTTTAGTGCTGAATTACATGTATGAGGAAAATTCTGCTGCAGACAAGAAGAAGCATTCAGGCAAAGTGAGTGAATTTGATTTAAATTAATGTTACTACAACTGTTCAGCATGAGCTAGAAATGACAAAAAACTTACTGTGTGACCGTGGAAACCTAGTGCAATGTTCAGTTCATATCGTACCTAGGGAAAGTGTGGGAGAGGGGCTGGGAGGAGAAAAACATAAGGGCTTGATTGAATATTAAATGCCATAAAATATGGGTCCCTATTATGAACAGAGTGGATGGACTAAGCAGAGGTAAAGGGAAGACTGGGAAACATGAGACCCCTCCAAACTAAAATTTGATGCCTCGGTTTTCAATGTGTGTATTAAAGTAGCACCTAGAGGCCCCAACTATTATTAGGGCTACACAGTGCTCTATGAACACATAGGACTTATAATACATAGATCAAAGGCAGCAGCATCTCCTTTATTTTGCAGGTCAGGAAATTAAGGCACAGAAATGCAATCCAGCAATCCACTGGCTGAGCCAGGAACAGAATCCAGCTCTCTGAGTCCCAGGACATGTTCGAGATACAAGACAAGATTGCATCCCTCAACAGCATATGGATTATTCAGCTCAGTAGTAAGGATCTTGTTTTCATTGCATAACTGCAAATACAAACTACTAACAGCATTAGAAATGCTCAAAATATATTTTATTTGTCATGTAATGATTCCAAGATAGCAAACACTTTTTAAAAATTTTTCGGTCCTTTTTTTTTTCCCCAGATTTTTTGTGGAAAACCTGGAAACTCAAAAAGAACACAATTTTTCATTTTTGATGACTGAAATTGCTGAAAACCAAAAACAGTGTTCAGTGTGAAGTGCAGTTTTTTAAAGAAAACCCCAGAAATGGAGATAAAAATATTAATTTTTCCATTAAAATTTCCCTTTAACATAGAAGTCTTTTTTTGTGCAGAATAAAAAGTTTCAACTGCTTGATTTTGAGCAGTTCTAGTTGCAATGACAAAACTGCAAACTTGCAACTGCATGTTAACAGCTAAAACTACCCTAATGGGGTAATTCTTATCAGCACCAATGTAAATTTGGTAAAAAACAAAACATGGGCTTAACAGAGACATGGGTTAGAGCTCATTACAGCAACTTGTAATACACCCTGCAGCCTACTGACCGTCATTTGTCCAATGACAGCAGAGGTATTAATTGCCCACTACATTGTAAGTGGTCTCTTACAAAATGCATGAGCTCCCTTATGCACAACAGTCTGTCCTACCTCGTACTTATTGTGGACACTCTAGTTACCTTCCTCAGACATAGGCAAAAGCTCCGTGAATGCTCTTCCCTTACACTAAGAGAAGTCGGTCCAATGAAAGATACTCTCTCACACACTTTTTCCTCTCATATCCTGGTACCAGCATAGCTACAGCGACATTGCAAACAAAGGTGGAGTAACACTTTGTAAGTCACTGGAATTCTGTGGGTTAAAACCACTGAGATTCGCATCAGACCTAAATTTTTAGTGCCTTTGAAATGCTAAAAGAGTAGATTTTGACAGCATTCATCCCCAATTTTTCTGTTAAACTGAGACAGTGTCCAGAAAGAGTTTTTACCACGATTGTAAGATATAAAATAACTTCATTAATCACACGAATGCAGTTTAGGCTTGATGAAAAGGATTCAAGATACCTTAAATAAAACCCATGTTTTATCTCTTTCTCTTTTAGTAGAAGAACTACATTTCTTTCTTACTTTAGGGAGGCAGTATGGCTTAGTGGGAAGTTTACTGAACTGAGACTAAGGAGCTGTGGATTACAAAAGTAAAATGATTCTCTCCTCCCATTCTGATGCCTTACTTCCTGACAACAGGATGATATATTATGTGTGCAATGACACCAGGTGCTATAAAAATACTAAAATAAATTCAATACCAAGGAAAAATCACCCTTATCCTCTGGACATGTGTGGCTGGATTTTTCCCCAAGTGAGAGAAGCCCCAGTCCAGGAGCCACCCTAGTAGGTGTTAATGTATCGACGACAGGCTTATGAGGTACAAATCTCTTCCTGCCCCCTTTTGTGCCAAGATTGATGGTAATTTGCTGCTGGTATAAACCATGCCTGCTTAGCTGTGCTGTCCAGCATAGTGAGGAGACTCTAGGTTCAGCCCATTCCCTGCCTCTTCCTGTACACATGCTTTGGGTGGAAATGGGTACATGGCTCTGGGTAGCACAGGCAGTTTTGTCAGAAGCGTAAGGTCCTTATTTCCCCTGTATGGGCATTGAGTCCAAGTCACAGTTTTTGCTTTGGATTGCTGCAATAGAGATTTTAACAGCCACATCTACGCAAAGCCTTGGCTGGCTGTTTCAAAATCAGCTGAGGCTTTTTCTGTTTCCTCTGTGCATTTGGAAATCCAATACACATTTCAGTATCATTCACATCTTGTGCCAAAGTTGTTGTTTCATAGGAGTTGACTCTAATCTGATACCTGCCAGCGTAACTACAACACTGCTGGAGATTTTCTTCATTTATGGCAATGTGCCCTAGAATCATTTCTTATTGGCCAGCTGGCTTTCAACATATTGAACAGGTAGCAGGCTATTTAAGAAGCTGAAATAGTTCTGCTAAGTATTCAATTTATACATCAAGATACTGTTTAGAATGTCCTGACACTCACTCAGTTCTTGTTTCTGGAAGCTAGATTAATATTAGCAGCCATCTGGAAGTGCATGGAGACCAATCAAAATTAAAAGAGCACTAGCAACTAGAAGTACAGTGAGTTGGAAATTGTGTTAAACATGCTTCCAGTTATTTCAATTGCCCTGTGTTCCTCAGCTAATGGTTTACAATCACATATTCCTGTTTAAGGAAAGTTTCTATTTCCCTAGTGCTGTATAAGAAATCCAAACAAACAAGAGAGGGTGATTTATTAAATTATTGTATATTTTGGAAGCAGTGAACCAGAGTATTATTTTTTTCTTACCTTATTAGATTTAAATTGTTGTAAAAATGCCTATGCAAAAAATTCTAGCAACTTATTACACAACAGGTCAAAAAAAATGAAAACTCCCCTTCCCTCACCAATAAAAAGGAGGGGGTGTTTATGCCACCCTTTTTCAGTTTAGTAATCTTAGATATTATTGTAACAATAGTATAGTAAAGAAATCAGAAAGAAGTGTATGTGTGTGTGTGTGTGTGTGTATTTTTAAGTTGGCACTGTCTCTTTAAGCTATTGGTTCCATAAACACTGGAACGCTTTTATTCAGTGGAATATAAGATGATTTAAATTAGAAGAGGGTATTTATGGAATTACCCTACATCATAATACAGGTTGAACTTCTCTAATCTGGATCTCTCTTGTCCAGCAACATCTGTAATTCAGCATGATTGTAGTTAGCCGGACGACCACTTTTCTTGTTTGTTTACAGCCACCATTTTTGGCTCTGTGCTATTATTTAGCTGTAACTTACCGCTAAATATCTTCTAAGAGCCCACTAAGCAGTGGAAGTGTTGGTAATGTGCTAGACAATATTGACCTCCTGTGGTCCAGCAAATTCAATCAGCTGGGACCAGTCAGGTCCCGAGGTGACAGACTAGAGAGATTCAATCTGTAACTGCCTTTTTTGACCATGTTGAGAAGGCTCAGGGAATCCAAGAAACCTATCTTACTGTCTCCTTTCAGTCTGATGTAGAAACTTGTCTTGGTTTACGTAGACATAGTCATTTACTTTGTATGTAATTAAGGTCAAGTGATTATTGTCTCCCAGGCACCCCTCATTTCTTTTGACTAATTTAATTGCACATTATAGGGCAGTGATTCCCAATCTTTTCACCATTGTGCCCCCTTTTTGAATTTTGAGAAACCCTCATGCCCTCACACCTCTTCTTCACCACCATCCAACGACTCTTTTAACAAAAAATTCAGTTCATACCCCTGCACATCAAAAGGCAAAAAAACACGTTTTGTGGTATGAAATTTGAAATGTTTTTTCACCCAAGATAACTTTTTAAATGTCAGGACAAGTCCCAAGACCCCACCCCTCTCTTGAGGCCCTGCCCCCTCTATTCCCTCCTCACCGGCATTTGCTGTCCCCAGCCCTTACTCACTCTCACTGGGTTGAGACAAGTGGTATGGACTCTGGGGTGGGAATCAGGGATTTGGGTGTGGGAAACAGTGACAGGTGCAGGAAGAAGTGAAGAAGGGGCTGCTAGCTCGGGTCGGGGGGCAGGCAGGACACTGTTGGGGCCAGGTGGAGTGCTGAACAAACCACCGGCTTGTGGATATGAGGGTGCAGGAGTTCAGGATGGGGTGTATGTGGGGCTCAGTGCAGGGGTGTTGGGAGTATGACAGGCTCAGGACACAGATTTGCAGCATGTGGATTGTGCAGCAGCATTGTGGCAGAAGACTGGGGATGTGAGAGACTCAGGACACGGGGTTCAGATGTATGATAGGCTCAGGATCAAGGTTTGTGGGGGTGCAGGGGTGTTATGATTCTGTGGCTTGATGGGGGCTTGACCCCGACTGGGGGCTTGCTGGCCAGGCTTCATTTTTAAATAAAATATGTCCAACACAACCTTTCAGCGTTGTCTGTATTTATGGGAGGTGCAGGAATCACACAAGTGAGATGCAAAAAAAAAAACCCTTCAAGCCTCCCAAGTGCCAATGAGATACTTTCTTTCCCTCCCCTGGCACCCCAGCCCCATGCAGGGGTGGCAACAGGTCTAAGGTTCAAGGCTCCAGACCAGATTAATTCTTCTGGGGTTGCAGGGTTAGTGGAATCTGTGGGTCCCTCGACACTCTGAGGAGGGGCCAAAATGAGGGATCCAGTGAGTGAGACAGGGCTGCCAGTGAGTGGGTGGCAGCTCCAACTGCTCAGGCTGCCATGTGGCGCAAGAAGAAATTGGCACAGATGCAGGGCTCCTCCCACCCTCTGCACAGGAAGGCAGCAGGCAGAAGGAAGTCACCAGCAAGCAACAGACCTGGCTTTTCAGGAAACGTGCCAGCTGTTTGGGGAGGGGAAACAGTGCACACACTTCCTAAGATACTGGCTCTGGTATACAGCTGCAGGATTCCCCCCCGCCCCCCCCCCCCCCGCCCCCGCACCTCACACCACAGGAAGCCAGCACTACTTCCATTTTTGCAGGGGGCAATGCTGGCCCAAGCTCTTTCTTGGTATGGGGTCGAGGATGGATGGGGAGGCGGCTGGATCACCTCTTGCCCACCCCAGAACTTCTTCACACACCTCAGTTTGGGAACCTATAGTATATGGAAATAGATGTACTTTGTATGCACTTGTTGAGGTTGTGGAAGCATATATAATAATGTCTGTAGTTTATCAATTAATGGTGGCTGCTGTGCTCAACTAAATTTAATCCTTTAGATTTTTCTGTTGTTTATGTCCTGAATTTCTTTAGTTTTTGTTATGGCTAAAATTATTCCTTCTCTTTTACTTAGTTCCAGAGGTAAAAGAAAATGTCCACTTGTGTTCTGAGCTTCTGTACTAATAATCTCTGCAGGAGCAATACAGCAACTACTCCATGTTTCAGAATAAATATTGAAAGTGTAAGTGTTTTTTATTGTTTCGTATTTGAGGTAACTGATTTTTATGGTATTTTTGGTTTTCTGTGAATATTAGTATGTTGTTAAAGCCTTTATTTGAGTCTCTTCATGTAAGTTCCCATCTAAAGCTCACTCTGTAGCTTTTTGAAGAGGCTGATAGCTGTGCTGTAGTTCACTAAGAAGTTCTGATTCTGAGCTATCCAGGACCAGTAAGCCTGAGCTAAGATTCCGCATGGTTTCAAAGACATCAGTATTACAAGGGTGCACTTAGGAAGTAAAACTATGGGAAGGAGGGGGACTTTGTCCCTAACTCTGCTCCCACTGAAATCAAATTAGCATTTTTCCCAAAGATTTCAATAGGAGCAAAGCTGAGGCCAGCACTTCATCCTCTGGGCAATTAAAAGGGCAGCAGGGGAGAATGGTGCATCCAGGTTAAGGTCTTAGGCCTTATCTCCAAAGTCCTCAATGACCCAGCCTATCTAAAAGACTGACTAAAGCTCTGGGATGAGAACTGTGGTAAACACATTCCCTTCTCTGAAGCAATGGAGCTCTCCACAAAAAAATATATTGTGTGTCTGTATAGGAGACAGAAGTTTCTGGAAGGACAAGCTGAGACACTGAAATAAACTCCCATAGGAATTAAGGACCATCCTCCTCACCACCCTCTACTTCATATGCAAGGTGCCTTTCACTGACCTGATTTCACTAACACAGACACACAGCAACATTTGTATTTTAAAACAAAGCAAAACTACTCCACCGCACGTGCTGTTCCCACAGACAGTATAAGTATAAGCATGTCACAGATAATCACATCACGTCATGCATTGCTGGAAGGTGATCAGATACTTTGGTGATAGTATAAGAACCTATATGGGCTAGAACGGTGACTGTCAACATTTGCAGGCTACTTTATCCCTTACAGGAACCTGGTTTTATTTTGTGTACTAGCAAAACTACTTGTTTACAAAAGCAGACATAAAAATACAAGTGTTGTAGCACACTATTACTGAGAAATTGCTTACTTTCTTATTTTTAACCATATAATTCTAAAATAAATCAACTGGAATATAAATCTTGTATTTGTATTTCAGGGTCTAGTATAGAGACCAGTATAAAAAAGTCATTGTTAGAAATGTTTGTTTGTACTGATGTCACTAGTGCTTTTTATATAGGTTGTTGTAAAACTAGGCAAAGTCTAGATGAGCTGATGTGCCTCCTGCAAGACCTCTGCATTTCCCCAGGGGAACACCAAGACCTGATTGAGAACCCCTGGACTAGAATGTCGAGATGTAACTTGCGTACATTTGTGAGGAATAAACACAAACAGTACTAGGGCTACAACTGGTAGAGCTGTAGCCCTACTGATCCAGTAAGTTCCCATTCCTACAATGTATGCTGTCCCCCTGCCATGTTAGTAGTAAAAAGTTACATTGCGTAACTTCTGAGTGACTTTCCCACTGTTCCCAAAACACTCACCGGCTGATCCACAAGCGTAGGTACTAGCAGACGTGGACCCTAATGCTGCTACAATGGTGTGGATGAGAGACTTGAAGTGATTATATTGAGAAAATATGTTTGAATGGGATGAAAAGCCACCGATATTAGAATTCAGATCAATGTGGAACAAATCTCAAGTTCTTATTACATTTTGCCTATTTTACCTCTATTATACAGAACTACAAGCATCAACATATGAGGTTAAGTTATCTGGTCAAGGGAACTGGAGTCACAGTATGAAAACTTAGCAAAATACCTTGTCTGAATTTGTAAATTGTAACAGAAAAATTCAGATAAAGGTTGAAGCACCTCAATATTTGAGTGTCTTTTCGAAACTGAGCCTCAGACTTTCCCCTTACTCACCCCTTATGAACTGAACATAATTTGGCAAACTAAACTCAACTGGCTGTATAACGTGTGATCCTTACAATATTGTGGTAATGCCTAGCAGAACCCAATCACGGCTCAGGCTGTACTCATCTGGGTACAGTGAGTAGATCTGTAGTGCAGTTAAAGGGTTGCAACGGGCTGAAGTCAGCTGACCTGGGTTGCTAGCAACTGGTGGTGTAGACATTTGGACTCCAGCCCAAGCCCTAGCAGCCTCCACCTCACATGTAGTCCCAGAGTCTGGGCTCCAGCCCAAACCCAAATACCTACACAACAATTTTAGACCCTTGTGAAACTGAGTCAACTGACCTGAGTCAGCTGTGGATGACTAATTTAAGTGTTGATATGACCCTATAAGAGCAAACAGAAGGCAGACACTTCTCCATGGAGTTCACAGTCCTGCAGGCAAAGTCCCCACTGTAGACAATGGAAACATATTCTTCGTGAGTGCAGGATCAGGCCCAACATGTCTGTATGTGTTGTTTCCCTCCATATTTGTAAATTACCAAACAATTCAGTATTTTTATGCAAACATTAAAAGTTATCTTCCCAAGTCAGACTAGCACTTTGGTGCCAGTGTTGATTTCAGTAAGATGATATCTGATATCACCATGTGAACAGAAGCATAAAATCCTTTCAGAGGATTAAAGAGCACACCTCTGTAAGTAGCATTGTGTTTATTAGATTTTGCTCAGTTAATACATTTTTGCCACTGTTTCCTATTGGTTACTATGGAGTGGAAAATGTGCTGATTCAACACCCATTCACATAATGTTTGTTATATTTCCTCATATTGTAATTGGCCAAATAATTATGTTAGGCTTGCTACAGCACTGCAACAGGGTATAAAATGAAATTGCCTCAGAATTCAACATTAAGGATGCAGGGAAATAGCTATGAAATTAGACTTCATTTTGTTGTAGTCGCCTGCCTACCGTGATACAAAGTCCTCCTATAACTTAGTGCTTTGTGAGGTCTGATGGTAGCAACTGAATAGCAAAGCAGGTAATTTCAGTTCCAGAACAGGTCTGCTTTACAGATGACAATGTCAGTCTTGCACATGACAAAGCCAGTCTCATGAGGGTCGGAACTAAAATGGAGCAGAGAGGGGTAACTTTTTAGATGGGACCTGGTTTCCAATAGAGGTAGAGGCTGGTCATTCTGCATGGACTGAGGTCACTCCAGGGGAAGAAATGACAGATGTGAGGCATAAATGTTGGCATCTGAGTATATATCCAGAAACATCCTGAGTTCAAAGGACTTTCATTGACTCGCAGTCAGGAATCGAAAGTGTTCTGTCTGGATGCCTGGTGGGCAGCTGGCAAGCCTGGGCTTTACAAGAACTTTGACCTTTAACTGGTTGCACCATCAGGACTGTTCTGACACAGGGCTCCCCAGGGCTTCCAGACTCCCAGAGCATCTGTATCCCCACTGCAATGCAAGGCGGCTGTCTCCCTGTGGCAACTGTAGAATGAGAGAACACCAGAGCAGAGCTAGCTGAAACACTGCATTTCCAGTTTGTGGGAAATGTCAATATTTTGACATTTCCAGATGACAGAAAATTCCAAAACATTTTTGTTTTTCAAAAAACTGACACCTAACCTTAAAGGAAATATCATAAAATTATAGAATAACTAGAAATGGAAGGGACTTCAAGAGGTCATCAAGTTCATCAATATGCTCCCCTGGCCTCCAGCATCTGCTAACTGAATCTGACAGGAATCCTGTCAGTTTTAGTCAGCTGCTGTCAGGCCTCCCAGGGTTGGTGGTTCCAACGCAGCCCCTCCATGTGAACTTAGAGGTCAGAGACACCGGGATCCTAGAAGCCCAAGCCAGCTGGTATTCCTGAGCTCTGTGCTTGGGAGTCATATAGCATGAGGAGCCACCTGCCCTGGGAGTCTGGAAGCACTGGTGAACCCTGCCCTAGGCCAGTCCTCATGGCAGGACAAAAATCCCATAAGCCCAGGTTTGTTAGCTGCCCACCAGGAAGCCAGGCAGTCCCCTTTGGAATCTTGTCTCTGGTTCAGTCCTTTGAACTCAGGTTGTTTCTGGAATTTGCTTCTTGTTGGATGAATCAGCATTTTTGACGGCGAGCTTTGTCAGAAAGTCCCCGACCTGCTCTACCTCTCGGTTCCGCCTATCTCTGAGTTTCCCATTGTATCCCAGCCAGCTTCTGTGTTCATCAACTAGATCTAAATATCTTTGAGAGGGGTGTCTTTACTTTTATGCATTACACAGTGTTAAGCTCATTGTTAGGGTTACATACATAATAAATAGTATTAGTAATATGCAGGTCAGCTTTAGAAACTGCACATTTGGACATATCTGTCATTTGTTAATAATAAAATCCCATAGCACTGAGTGAACTTCAAAAGTTTCAGAGCTCTGTTTGAAAGGCTGGGTTGCTTATATCAAAACTGTATCTGAATCTTGAGGATTCCAAAGCCCCAGATGAAAAAATCTCTCAAGAATGGGTGCTCATATGGATTCCTGTGATCATGCTTACCTCAAGGCTGGAACCATTAAGAGCAGAGACAGGATTAGATAAAAAAATTGTAGCTAAATATTTCAGAGTTTTAACAGATTTTTGGCTGGAGTTTGGTTCTGGAAATAGGCAATGTTCAGGAAGGTTCTTACGTTTTCTGCATTGGTTTTCTTATCTCAGTTGAACCAGCATCCTGAACTTCTGCTCTGCTGTGCATTTTGCATTACTCACTACCTGTTTGCTTTTCCTTGTGAAAAGGTACATGAACACAGGGCTCAGCTTGGGCATTTTATAATACATGAGATGGATAAGAAATACCTGTAATTGCACCCATGCAACAATAATTTACATCCCTTCTGGAAGTCCTGCTAGCAAACTTCCATCCAACAGGGAAGTGAAGTGAATTGTACTGCATATCATAAATAAGGCTCTCTTCCCAAGTGGCTGATACTCATTACCATCTGAAGGGTGATAACATAAAATTATTTCTTGGCCTCAGCCCTGGGTAAGCTACCCACCAACTGGCATCTGAGAGTTTTGAACACATCAAACCTAGAAGAGTAGTTCTGTGTGAAGTAACCAAGACAGATTCACTGTTTTGTATGAGGAGGGGAAAAAAAAAGAACAAAAACCAACTCACGTCAGAGCTCTGCCATAGCCTAACAGCTGCACCACAAGTGTGTCCAGGAACAATGTTGCATGTAGGAGCTAGAAGAAAGAGAGACTCCTCCACCAGCATCTACTGAAAGTAGTGTGGGAATATGTGTGATGGCAGTGAGTGAATAACTGATATGATACTTACAATATTAAAAAAAAAAAGATTTGTAGCATTTTCTCGATCATCTTGTCAGTGGTGTCTCAGGCAGGGTTTTCAATCAGCTTCGGTGGTCCAACAGAAACTTTAGCCTGCTAGGGCCTGATCCAAAGCCTAGTGAAGTCAGTAGAAAGACTCCAAACAACTCTGAAAGTCTTTGAATCTGGTCATGGATCTCAGCATTATGAGTTCTGTGGTTGGGGCAGCTAGGGACTAAGTGAATTTCCTACATTGTTTATTTCCTCTCTGGGAGTCATTTCTGTAATAGGTGTGAATAATAAGGCAGGGTACTCCAATTCAGTGTCTGTTCCAATATGAGATTTGTGTGGTAGGAACTCCAGTGAAAATTTATTCTATTGCCTGCAGTGAAGCAAAGTACTTATGTCCTGGAGCATAGCATCCAGCTCTACTGCCATATCAGCCATGTGCTGCTAGTTCATCATTTTTATTTATTGTGTTCATAATAGTGCCTAGCTATTTATTATTTGGTGTATGATATCCAGTTAAGCTGAGCCACAATGCTATGACCAATGATGTTCAAAGTACTAAGACCTCCAGGAAGTTGAGTCATTTCGCAGTCCTCAAAAATTTAATTCATAATTTCTGGCTTCCCATATTGACATAGTGGGCTATCTCTAAAATGCCACCTAAATTCTGCTGCAGCGCAACTTACATATATGGTATGAAACAAATTCAGACACCTCCATTGTCTTTGTGGTAAGACAAACCTGGGTTGATACTGAGTGGCACCTGAGGCAAGATAACAAGTCATCACTGCCATGCCTATACTGTACAGCTTCGGACTCTGGGTGAAATCTTGGCCTCGGTGAAGTCAATGGGAATTTTGTCTTCTAATGACAGCAATTCACCCACTTACTGCTAGTCAGAAAAACAGAGATTTCAACCTGAGGTTTCAACTTTTCACACAGCACCATTAAACTGTAGAATTATAAAGACATATTAAGGCCAGATGTAAATAAATTGAGCATAAAGGCTAAACTTGATTCCTGACCCTAGATATGATTCCTCAAGTGTGAGGTTAATGAAAGCTGGTAGGGCAGGATGGGGAAAATTTGTGACAAGGCTACCTCTGCTTTTCCTCTTCTGTTGATCAGTGGAGGACTTCACTCTCCAGAGCTATAACTCTATCAATTTGCATCAGGGCAAAATCCCCTTTTCTTTTCTTCCTTTGTTAAAAAGACCAGAAAAACGTTCTCTCGGCTGCTAAGAAGTTACTTTTAAGAGTTCTACTCAGTGAAATACAGGAAATAAGTAATCTCTCTCTTCCCAGAGCAAAAGGCACTTCAGCTGCCTAAAAATACTGAGAAGGAGGAAAAAGAACTGAAAGTCTTTTCTTAAATTACATTTGTGGCAATGAATCCTCACACTACTATCATGGGTAACATAATGCAAATTGGCCAGGCAGCGCAAACTGCAACAGAGCCAGAAGCTTTCTACTTTCAAGTCTCAAGTGCAATGAAGATTGATCTCCACTCCTAGGTTAGCAGTAAAACGGATTTTGCCAATCATTAGTGTCTTATCAAATGAAAATACCAATAGCAAGTTTTTGTTAATAGTTTTTCAGACGAAAGAAAGATTAATGCAATAATTCCAAAAACTCATTTAATACAAATTATAATTATAACTTAATATGTGAACAAACATACTAATTGACTGGGGCTTTTTATTATAGTGAAATGTTTTTCAAGGATTAACATCTCCTTTATGAAACTCTGATCTCTGACATAATCGTTACATCTCAATGGCTACGTCTACACGTGCACGCTACATCGAAATAGCTTATTTCTACACGTCCTCCAGGGCTGGCAACGTCGACGTTCAACTTCAACGTTGGGCAGCACCACATCGAAATAGGCGCTGCGAGGGAACGTCTACACGCCAAAGTAGCACACATCAAAATAAGGGTGCCAGGAACAGCTGCACACAGGGTCACAGGGCGGACTCAACAGCAAGCCGCTCCCTTAAAGGGCCCCTCCCAGACACAGTTGCACTAAACAACACAAGATCCACAGAGCCGACACCTGGTTGCAGACCCTGTGCATGCAGCATGGATCCCCAGCTGCAGCCAGAAGCCCTGGGCTAAGGGCTGTTGCACACGGTGACCATAGAGCCCCGCAGGGGCTGGAGAGAGAGCGTCTCTCAACCCCTCAGCTGATGGCCGCCATGGCGGACCCCGCTATTTCGATGTTGTGGGACACGGATAGTCTACACGTGCCCTACTTCGACGTTCAACTTCGAAGTAGGGTGCTATTCCCATCCCCTCATGGGGTTAGCGACTTCGACGTCTTGCCGCCTAACGTCGATTTCAACTTTGAAATAGCGCCCAACACGTGTAGCCGTGACAGGCGCTATTTCGAAGTTGGCGCCGCTACTTCAAAGTAGCGTGCACGTGTAGACGCGGCCAATATGTTTGTAATGGTCAGAAAGTGTGCCATTTGAATATGACACAATGTCATAAGTTTTAAAATCTCATTTTGTCAAATGCAGCAGATACTAAATATTAAGTGCAAAATAAAGCATCTCATAAATATATTTGATATTGGCAAAGAATTATAACTTGCCATGCACTATATTTTCTTAAAAAATCAATTACTTTATTATGACAAAACACGTCTTTTATTAATTTTAATCTCAGGCTGTGTCTACACGTGCTGCTTCTTCTGGAAGCAGCATGGTAATGAACTATCTGGAAAATGCTAATAAGGCACATATGCAAATTTTCTGCACCTCATTTGCATATTGGCATGTGGTTTGGTGTCCGGAAGACGCTCTTCCACACTCCAAAATACACATGAAGACGCGCAGCCCAAGGGGATCTTCTAGAAGGAAAATTTTGTGGGAAAAGGAGCTTGCAGAAGGAAGGTTTCCTTCCAGAAGATCCCCACGGGCCACGCATCTGTGTGTGTACTTTGGAGTGCAGAAGAGCTGCTTCCGGACTCTGAACTACGTGATGCTATGCTAATGAGGTGTGGAAAATTTGCATCTGTGCCTCATTAGCATATGGGAGAAGTGGCACTTATAGACACAGCCTCAGTGTTTAATATAATAATTTAAAGGAGACAATATCATTTGGTGGAAATAGCAAAAGTTTAGTTTTGTTTTTAAAAAGAAGAATGGGAATTATATTATCTAATACAAATAGAAAATTTTTCATGGCTAATTTTTTTTAGAAAGGTGTTTTATTTAGATTCTCTTTCAGTTCAGGAAACCCACACGTAACAGAACAGAACAAATCCTGGCAGCCAGATCAAGGTACTGACTGCAACTTGAAAGCAAAGCCAGCCAGTGTAGTTCCACTGTCTAAAATGAATGAAGTGTTAAAAGTAAACAGCCAGCATAAGAGGTGAAAAATCAGTCTTTTACATGTTAAAGCCAATATTGTTCAGAAATATTTTTTTCTAACACATGTCCTTGAAGGTCCCTTTAATTTGAAGACTTATCAAATACATACACTATGGAAACAATTCAGTTTGTGACAAGGAGAGTAGTGTATTTATCTTATTCTCAGATACCAGCCTTAGTGACAAATTAGCTAGCATTTTATATAGATGAAAGAGAGTCTCTGTCACTGAACTTCTTGGCTTTTGTGGTCCTATCCTTTAAGTATTAAAGTAATAAATAAAGAAAGCAGGGATGCTGTGCATTCTCTTATGAAAGTACTGAACAGGCCTTGACACCTAATAGCAAATATATATCTTTCAAAGAAATGACATTTTATCAAAAGCTTGATCATTAATGGGATACTGTCTAAGTCCTATAATGGAAGTAATTTACCAAATTGGTTTGGAGGCATATTCAGGCAACACAGGGAACCATGCTCTGTATCACTGAGAACATTATTTGTGCACTTGCTAGTCCATTAGTAGAGCGATTCATCCGAAAGCAGCAACGAACCAGACTGTCCCAAACATACAAAGACACACAAAATAGATCCCAGAAGGAACTAAACATTCTCTAGCTAATGTACCTGCTCATAGCCTAGGAAGGAGCAACTGACTATGAAGGTTCATACGTTGAACACGACAATTTGTCATTTTTATGCTTTTTGTTTTACATGGATGGAATTTTCCAGCCTCTGCCCTACGCCCCCATGCAGTGAGTGTAGCTGCAGTTCGTGAGCTCACAATTCAATTACGGAACGCCTCAAGGAACATACATAGTTTTGAACTACTGAACTTACCATGGCATTATGCAGCATTAGAAACTGGTAACTCCAGCAGGTAGCAGAAGTTATTTAAGATAATGCGTCTCTTCCACATAATCACACAGATTCCTTCCACCTATCTCATCCCTGCTGCACCCACCCAGTTCCAGCCTGTAGCTGCAGGAACCCCTGCTAGGTTGGGAGGAACAGCCCTGAATGTTGGCACACACAGAAGCAGTTATTGTTTCTCACTTTACAAGGGTGATGCTTGCTCCACCCCGTGCCATGCTGGCTCAAAAACCACAGGAGTATGCCGATGTGGGAGACAGCACCAAAACTAAATTGCAGCCCTTTTGAGGGGCATCAGAGCAATGGCCACCCTCTGTTGCACTCCGGAGACTGGATTATTTCCCTGCAGGTTACAAGTACCTCGTGCTGAGAACAATGCAATATACATGTATGCTGCAGGGGTCGTGAATGAGAGCTGAGAGCTCAAGGAAGTAGTTCTAGCTGCTCTATGCAGAAAATCAGGCTAGTGATGAGATCACCTTTGCTCCCATTTGCTCAGCCATGCAAAGGAAGCCAGAGCTGTAGGCACTCCTCTTCAGTTGCAGCTGAGCTGCTTCTCACACAGGGTGTACATAATGCTGGGGGATGGGAGTGATGGCAGGAGAAAGATGGTTTTTCAGCTCTCTCGATCCTGCAGGGAGAACTTAAAGCTGCTTAAAGGCAATTCTGACTTAAGCTCTATGCTCCAACCAGGCTCCCTTCCATCCTCAGCCTGCCCTAAACACACCCCATGACACCTTTGAACAACGTAAGCATGACAGGTTGGATCACAGATATCCCCTTTAAAATGTCACTTAGGCCATGCCTACACTAGCCCAATGCAAGTGGCCATTTCGAAGATTACTAATGAGGCGCTGAAATGCATATTCAGCACCTCATTAGCATGCCGCTGGCCACGGCCCTTCGAAATTGCTGCTTTTTGCTGCCACCCGGCTCGTCCAGAAGGGGCTCCTTTTCGAAAGGACCCCACCAACTTCGAAATCTCCTTATTCCTATGAGCAGATAGGAATAAGGGGATTTCGAAGTTTTCGGGGTGCTTTTGAAAAGGACTCCTGTCTGGACAACCTGTGCAACAGCAAGAAGTGGCAATTTCAAAGAGTAGCGACTGGCAGCATGCTCATGCTAATGAGGTGCTGAATATGCACTTCAGCGCCTCATTAGTAATCTTTGAAATGGCCATTTGCATGGCCATTTCGAAGAGCTGGGCTAGTCTAGATGTAACCTTAGTGTGCTGATCATAATCACTGAGCCTGCCTACCTGTCCTTTGGGGCACCCCCCCCACACTGTCCAGCTGAGCTAGAAGTTCTGGTCTTCCCCAGAAAAGGCTCAGAATTGGGGTAACAGCCTCCCCCTGCCAGCAGATTAACAAAGCTGTTTAGAACAACTCAGCTCTGGGCAGGCTCAGCTACAGGCCTTTATAGCATCCAAGAGCTCAGCAAAGCCCCGGACAAAACCATCTTACTCTGCATGTAAGTTCTACACAGAGGAAGCTCATAGAGTATATTATCTTAGGTCTGGTCTACACTAGGAGATAAAGTCAAATTTAGGGCTCTGTGGTTGATTTTATAAACTCGACATCTACGCCCCAATAGTTACTAAGTTGTTCCTAAGTGGCTATAATGCCGACTTCTGTACAGCTGACTTCCCAATGAAGTTACTCAAAAAAATCAAATTTGCAATGTCGAGCTAAAACAGCGTAGATTAACTAGGATTAAAAATCGATTTTATTAGCCCTAGAAACTGTCCCACAATGCCTCCCAAGGTGTCCTTTCCTGTCATCGCTCCAGGTGAGCAGCCCATAGGAAATGGTAAACCCGGCGTTTAGGATTCATTTGTTTCTGATCGGTGTGTGGTGATCACATGTACCTACTTTATAGAGTCCCAGCGTGGAGCTATCAGGAGAGCCAGGGACTCATTTTGTCTTGCAGGTTAATGCCTGCAAAAAGCAGCTTGGCTGTGGGGGTCATGATCATATGGGGGCGTGGGGGGGGGGTCATGCTTGTATGAGAAGCCAAGAAACTTCTCTTCTGTAGGTCAGATTTGTATGGGGGCAAGCATAAAAACCCAGAGTGCAATGGGGCTCTGGCAACTGTGGGATAGGTTCCCACAATGCACTGCTGCAACAGTCAAACTTTGGTGATTAGTGGGAACGTACTAAATTGACTTTGTGGGCAGGTGCACACACTCAACTTTGACTTTTGTGACAAAGTCAATCTTATTCCTGGTCGCCAGGCCTCTATTTAGTTCATGGGTCCCACTTTAAGGGCCCAGTTGCTCCATCTGGAGGGGTGGTCTAGGGGAGAACAGGGCCCCACTCACTTGTTTCAGGTTCCAGCCCAGGGGCCCTATGCAGTTGCTACTGGGGAGGGGTGGGGCTGCTCCCTTAGCCCTTGGCACAGCAGTTCTTCTCCCTGGGCCACTTCCCCAGACGATTCCCCTGAAACCATCTCCAGGCCCCAACAGCAGTGAGTCCTCTTTCTTGGTCTGCACCAGTAGGGTGATTGGTTCCTCCCCAGCATATGTTTGAGCCCAGGGTTACTAGAGCCAGGAAGTCCCCACACTTGCCACTGAAGCACCTCACCCTCTCCCTCTGCTGTTTCTGGTGTGCATGATATTCTCTTCTGCTCCTCTCAAGCTTTCTCTCTTCCACTACTCTGATCTTCTCACCTCGCCATTAGCCTCTCACCCTCTCTCCCGTTGCTCTGCTGGGGAAGGGGTTTTAACGATATATTTAAGTGGGACCAACTTGCCCTACTTGATTTAGGGCAGCCTCTTCCCCAGCTGCTCCCACTCTGTCTGACTGCGAGCTCAAAACCACACTATTTTTTCTTCTTCTATTTTCTCCCCTGGCCTCACACTGCCACAGTTTATAAAATGCAGTGTTACTGATTCAACTTTATTTCATAGGGCAGATGTGCCTTTTGTCAATGGATGAGAGAGAGAATGGACCAGGGGCTGTGCACAACTTGACTTGCTGCTCACAAACAGGGGAGAACTGATAGAAGAAATAGAAGTGAGTGGCAACCTGGGCTGCAGCGACCATGAGATGGTAGATTTCAGGATCCTGACAAAAGTTGAGCAGTAACATACAGACACTCGATTTCCTAAAGAGCAGACTTTGACTCCCTAAGAGAACTGATTGGCAGGATCCCCTGGGAAATGAAGAAGAAGGGGAAAAGAGTTCAGGAGAAGTGACAGTATTTTAAAGAAATCTTACTGAAGGCACAGGAACAAACCACTGCGCTGCATAGTAAGAAACACAAATATGGGAGGCAATCAGCTTGGCTTAACAGGGACATCCTTGGTCAGCTTAAACTCAAAAAGGGTGCATAGAAGAAGTGGAAATGTGGACAGTTGACTAAGGAGGAGTATAAATACATGGCTGGAGAATGCCAAGCTGTAATCAGGAAAGCAAAAGCAAAATTGGAACTGCAGGTGGCAAGGGATGTGACGGGTAATAAGAAGGGTTTCTACAGGCATGTTAGCAATAAGAGAGTTATCAGGGAAGGTGTGGGGCCATCACTGGATGAGAGAGGTAACCTAGTAACAGATGATGTAAGAAAAGCTGAAGTACTCAATGCTTTTTTTTTGCCCCAGTCTTCATGAACAAAGACAGCTCCCATACTACAGATGCAGTATGGGAAGCGGGAGGGCAGCCCTCCATGGGTAAGGAATGAGTTAAGAGAAAAACTAGATGTACACAAAATCCATAGGTCTGGATTTAATGCACCCAAGGCTACTGAAGGAATTGGCAGACGTCATTGTTAACCTTTGGCCATTATCTCTGAAGACTCTTGGAGATCGAGAGAGATCCTGGATGACTAGAAAAAGGCAAATGTAGTGCCCATCTTTAAAAAAGAAAAGAAGGACAATCCAGAGAATTACAACTCGGTCAACCTTACGTCAGTCCCTGAGAATATAATGGAGGGGATCTTTAAGGAATCCATTGTGGAGCACTTGGAATAGGGGAAGGTGAAGAAAAGTAGTCAACAATTGATTCACCAAGGGGAAGGCATGCCTGACCAATCTGATTAGCTTCTATGATGAGGTAACAGGCTCGTGGACTTGGGGAAGTCAGTGGTGGTGATATACCTTGACATTAGAAAAGCGTTTGATACAGTCTTGTCCATAAATTAAGAAAGTATGGATTGGATCCACGGACTGTAAGATGGATAGAAAGCTCTCCTGATGGTCTGGCCCAATGGGTATTGGTGAATGGCTCAATATTTGGATGGCAATTGGTTTCAAGTGGAGTGCCCCAAGGCTCGGTTCTGGGCCTGGTGTTTTTCCACATCTTTATTAATGACCTGGATGAGGGACTGGATTTCGCCGTCAGCAAGTTTGCAGATGACACCAAGCTAGAGGGATAGGAAGATACATTGGAGGGTAGAGATAGGATTCAGAGTGACCTGGATAAATTGGAGGATTGGGCAAAAAAAAAAATCTGATGCAGTTCATCAAGGAGAAGTGTAGAGTCATACACTTGGGTTGGAAGAATCCCAAGCATTGTAAAAGGCTGGGGACCAACTGGCTAAGCAGAAGCCCAGCAGAAAGGGACGTAGGGATTATGGTGGACGAAAGTTGGATATGAGTAAACAGTGTGCCCTTGTAGCCAAGAAGGCTAATGGCATATAAGGGTGAATTAGGAGGAGGATTTTGTGCAAATCTAGATAAGTTTTTGTTCCCCTCTCTTTGACACTGGTGAGGCCACATCTGGAATATTGCGTCCAGTTTTGAGCCCCGCCCCCCAGTATAGAAAGGATGTGGATGTGCTGGAGCAGGTCCAGCGAAGGGCAACGAAAATGATTAAGGGACTGGAGCACATGACCTATGAGGATCAGCTGAAGAATTTGACCTTGTTTAGTTTACAAAAGAGAAGACTGAAGAGTAATTCAATAGCAACCTTCAGCTTCCTGAAGGGGGGCTCTAAAGAGGATGGAGAGAAACTCTATGCAGTAGTGGCAGACAGCAGAACAAGGAGCAATGGTCTGAAATTACAGATGGAGAGGGGTAGGTTGGATATTAGGAAAAAACTATTTCACCTGGAGGGTGGGGAAGGACTGGAATGCGTTACCAAGAGAGGTAGTGGAATCTCTTTCTCAAGAGGTTTTTAAGTCTCGACTTGACAAAGTCCTGGCTGGGATGACTTAGTTGGGGTTGATCCTGCTGGAAGTGTGCGGCTGGACTCAACGACCTCCTGAGGCCCATCTATTAATCTATGAGTGATAGACACAGCTGTTGATCTCTCCCACACCCCCACCTCCACCTTCCAGGTAACAATTATTTATACTGGGTTTGATAATAAACAAAAGTGTTTTTATCAATGATAAAAAGTAGGATTTAAATGATTGAATTGTTTTCATTTGCAAAGTAAATTTCTAGCAAAAGCAAAATATGCCAGCCAAGCCCAATATTCTAATAGATTTTGTTAAAAAACATGATTCCTCACCCCAGTCCTATTTCTGTTAAAATTCTTGAAGTCAGAGCTGATCTGTTCTCTGATGTGTGCCCAGCAATGCTCCTCCACCCCTCCCCTTAAGGTTCTTCCTTTTTCCCATTGTTCTTATGTATTGTTTTAGGGTGGGGAAGCAGTTTCAAAAGCCAAATAAAGACCATGAATGTTTGCCTCCCATCCCTGAAATGGAATTTCCTCAGAGCATTAATCATTTTTTCAGTTCTCCCATCCCCATTGGAAAATAACATTCAATCGGGATTCCAGCATGAGGTGTCATGGTCATATTTTTTTTTTTGCGGGACGGAGCACAATTTGGGCTTACAGGAAAAACAAACTCATTTACAGATCATTATCTTGAGCACCAAGCCATTAAGTTCTTTAAGCACCACTAATAGCATTCACTAGAAGATGCAGAATTACAAAAACAGGTTTCATTTTGTATTTCCAACTTCACATACCAGAATGATACATGCACACAAATAGAATACATACATTCAGGGCATTACAAATTCCTGAATGATAGGTTACTTGCCCTGCTCTGCATAAAGCATATTCAAGTTATGCATAGTTACATTCAAAAATGTATTTCCATAAAAATATGAGGTAGCATCCCACCGAGGATTTTTGCAGCTGCCCAAATGAGACAGCAGATTTTTTGCCAGCTTTACACTGGGCTGAACTGCTGGACTTGGGACTGAGGATCTGGGCTGTGCCTGGAGTCCCCCTTTCTGACCTATTCACATATGCAAATACTCTCTTCTTTTCTTGCATCAGAACAGTTTTTCTCCAGTACAGAATTAAAACCTTCAAGACACATTCTAATTTCTACGGTATAGTCACAATTATTATACTATGAATCAGAAACGGACTTAAGACAAATAAAATCTATGTCTTTCTTCTTACTGTCCAAAAAAAATGGAGCTTACTGCAACCTTATGACAAATCGATCTCATTTCCCTTAGTCACTCTGGCAGTGACTCACTGTTTGGTCACGCATGGGTGATTCTCAGCTCAAGATACTGGAGGGAATTTCATGTTACAGTCAAAGTTGGGGAGGGGATTTTCGCTCCTACCCATACTGATATTTACTTAGAAACATTGGTTCCACCCTCCCCCCATGCAGCAGGTGCTGAGCAATACCAGCAGTTGTGTTTGCACAGTCCAGCTGTACCTCCCAGAACCACTCCAGTATATCCAGAAACAAGCAAAGTACAATTATATTCCACCTTTACTGCTTTTTTCTTAAGACAGAGTGCTCCTGTTTATTTAGTCAAATGTTTTGTTCAACAGACTAGTGACCATGAGGTGTGATTCTAATTCAAATAAGCCCTGCAGCATGTCAGTCACAATTACAGCCATGGTCCTCAAAATCTGTATAATAATAGTTAATATAAATAATGTAAAGCTGTAGGAGGAATTTATGTTCTGAACAATTAGAACGTGCCCATTGTGAACCTGGTACATTAACATACCAGAGTGATGGAAGTATAAAAACAGTTTAGAGATCTGAGCTATTACAGCAATCCGCTCTGATCTTTGTGCGTTAAACAAGCAAACACTCCTTCCCCCAGGCTTATTCTAATGTCAAGGACAACTAGATTTCCATACGCTTGGACTTTCATAAACTACTAATACAATCTTTCTGTCAAAAGATGAGGTTTTAAAATAATCAGGACTATTCCAAAGTCAATACTCATTTTCCTAAAAAAGCACACCAATGTTTTCCCAATTGTAATCATGTGACAGTGATTTCAAATATAAAACACAAGTTCACTCTTACAACCCTCAAATTATTCAGAATTCCAGGCAAAAGAATATTTACAGGAAGTAACGATGGTACATTTTATACTATTATAGTGTGTGTGTGTTTTCCAGATTGGCTCCAGTTATGAAATTCAGCTAAAGATTTGAACTTCAAGGATCCATTGCTTTGTTTTTGTGCCATGTTAGGCATGATGTAATAGAGGTCATCTCTAGCCTCACATTAGTTTCAGTTGCTGCATATGTTCTATTGTAACCCCTGGTTTTTGTAACAGAGAGGAAGCCGTGCTAGTCTATACACTATCAAAACAAAAAGCAGCCAAGTAGCACTTTAAAGACAAGCAAAAGAGTAAATAATAAATAAATAAATAAATAATAAACTATTTTGCTTGTCTTTAAAGTGCTACTTGACTGCTTTTTGTTTTGACCCTGGTTTTTGTGTGCCTGTAACTTTGAAAATGCCACTTTTCATGATAAATTTTTTGTGTGCTGTGTCAGCCCCAAAGTGACTCTTTTTCTTTTGGAAAATTTCAGCAAAAATATGAGCAGTTGCTTTTGAATTTAGACAGGATAAAAAATATCCCAGCTAGCCAGCTGTACACATGATTACAGCAAAACTGGATGAAGTTTGAAACTAGAAACAAAGCCCGGATATACTGTAAGAACTGATGCTGTGAATTATTATTCATGCATGAAGTAAGAGTTTTCAGGATCATGTCTGTTGTAATCATTGGCATTTGAACTGGAAAAAAAAATGTTTAATTATTTCCAAAGTAGGAGTATTGGGAAAACTGTCTGGATCATGTGCAAAAGAAAGTTCCCATTCAGTGGAAAGAGATGTGCATTACAAGGTGTGCACTGTGCATATATAATCATTTGTTGTCTAGATGTAGAGGCAGCTGCTGGGGACAAGCTCTGGTTTTGCCACTCCACTTAAGGCCCAAAGAGTGTACTGCTTACAGGTTCAAAATTGCAGGACAAGAATTCATTTGTTACCCTGGGTTTCTGTACCACAGTTACCACCATTCTTAATCAGGTGAATTGAAGAGGTAGCAAATGGGGAAAAAAAACCATCTGCTGTGTTTGTGCAGCTTAAGGGCCCTTTACCCAAAAAAGTGAGCTTCTTTGTGCAGGTGTAGCAGCAAGACAAAGTCCATCAGCAGCTTCATGTCTACTGAACCCACACAGATGTGCACTTCCTGGCCTGAAGAGGATAGGCGGCAGCAAAGGACAAAGTGAGTCTGTTCCCTCTTAGTGTCAGCCTTATGTGTTTTTTAAAACATGTTCCTTAAAAAAACAAAATGCAAAAATCCTTAAAGAATTAAATTTGCCTATTGCGATAACTTGCCACTACAGGCAGAGCATAAATTCCTTACCTTGGAGGGTAGTTTCATTGCAGGGGGTGTTATACAAATAAACACCTGATCTTTGTCAACAAAAGTTACAGCATTTGGCCTTATGCTTGCTTAGTTAGTTACCCAAAATCAGAAAATGTAAAAAGTTAAAGCTGAATTCTTCCCACCAACATAACTCACAACACCACCACCCAACAACTTTAAAACCCATTCAAGTTCTGTTCAGATAAGCACGGAAATATTTATTTAAACTCCTTACATCTGCATAATGCAGCTTGAAATCTCACAAGAATGGACTCTCACACTTTACATAATACATATTTTTTCTTCTTCATGGCTGCAGTTTCTAAAGGCTTAATTGCATATGACCTGGAATAAGCCAACAATACATATGGTCACAAAGAACATTTGCTTTATTCAAACATGCCATTCCTGCTATTTTACAAATGGCATCACTGTAGTTTAAGCACAGATTTAAGATATGAGACACAATAACCTTTCCTGATTCAAATGACATCTCGTACCATCCAACACCATACATAATACCCAGTTTCAGATGATGTTCTAATCAAATGATTGATGTAATTATCAAAGTTTGGGCTCAAATCTCTCCAAATGCCACAGCACCAAATGTCATTGGCAGCTTCCAAACCCCACCACCCCTGGCTTTTATACTAGAGTCTTCTGCTGTTCGGTAAAGTTTGATTTTTATTTCCCTCTGACGTTCCCTTTAAAAACACTGTTTAGGCATTGATCAAAACCACATAATATCAATTTGCTGCCACATGTCAATGTAATAACTAACATGAGCTGACAAGTATATTGCATCTTTCATGCCAAAGGATCCCAGTGCATATGACAAATTATGGGCTCAGAGGGGCCAAACACCATTGATTCTCACTGACTCACATGAGTCCAGTCCTATCTATTGCCAAGAGCCATTGGCTCTGGCAACATTTTGGCTGCTCAAGAAATGCACAGTAAAGCTGTATATGCATCCAGAGGCTTGTGGGGTGGAGCAAACCAGTGATTCAACTGTGAACAAAACACCACCAAAGCTCAACAACAGAAAGTGAACAAGACTAATCAATTGAATAAGAACTTCGATAAGAGAAATACAGTTACTCAAAATGGAACATGCCCAGGACACAGTGCTTAGCAACCACCTCTTAGGCACACTGCCATAGGATCTTGAATTCCCAGGAAAAGAGAATATGTCACAATGCCACTGTAATTTTGCATATAACAAAACACCTTCTGCTCCATGATTGTTTTTTTTTTCATAGACAACAGCATTCCCTTCAAAGAATAAAATCCAAAGGACTGAAAAGAAAATTTGCACTTTTTTTAGTATAACGCATGTCACTCAGAGCATGAAAAAACATACCCCTGAGCTCTGCAAGTGACATCAACAGAGGCACCAGGGTGGTCAGCACTATCACCACTCACGGGGGTGGTTTAAGTAAGCCAAGGGGAAAGCTTTCTGCTGTTTATATAGAGTGGCTACACAGGAGAGCTTACAGCTGTGCAATAAGACCATAAAACAATCATACTGGGTCAGACCAAAGGTCCATTGAGCGCACTATTCTGTCCTCCAACAGCGGCCAATGCCAGATGCTCCAGAGGGAGTGAACAGAACAATACTTATTGAGTGATCCCTCTCCTGTCATCCATTTCCAGCCTGTGACAAACAGGCGCTAGGGCTACCATTACTACCTAACCCGAACAGCCATTGATGGACCTAACCTCCATGACTTTATCTAGTTCTTTTTTGAGCCCTGTTAAAGTCCTGGTCTTCACAACATTCTTTGGCCAGGAGTTCCACAGGCCTACCATGCACTGAGTGAAGAAAAAACTTAATTTTATTTTAAACCAGCCACTTTAAGGCTTTAAGGTCTCTAGTGTCCACATGACCTAAAGGTTTGTTTATTTTTTTTTCCGTCCCTTCTAATTGCAACCCTGGCCTACATACAGCCCTGTGAGGCCTTTTGCAAACTGGCATTTCTGAAGCAATTCAGAAGTGGATGCCTTCTAAGCGTGTGTAAGGATACTTATTGCTCCTTTGGGGGGCAATTTCAGCAGTTTCAGAGGGCCCATAACACATCGGCTCTACCATTTGAGTGGCAGAAGCAGTGTCACCATATCAGGAGTTTAGACTGGGCACAGACTCCTGCCACAGGCCTATTATTCCCAAGTACTACTGGTGTTTTGAATCTGTGTCAGCTCCTTACTTTCCCCTGGTTTGAATGGAGGTGCAATGGCGGCAGAGACTATGCTTGACATAACAGTTGCAGAGTAATTCTGCAACACCTCTTTATTCTGAGGAAGAATTCTTCTCTTGGCCTCTGCAGAGCTCCCTGACTGACCGTCCTCCCCCCGCACCCACACACACACAAATTACTGAGGCTGAGAGCAGAACAGCATGGGGCAGAGAACACTAGTGTCTGGAGTGCAATGAGCTGAGGTTGAGCCACAGCTGGTTCAAGTTAAAGAAGCCTTGTAGGCTGGAGCAGAGAACTGGGAGCAGTAGCCAGTTGTGATTGTAACCCTTTTAGTTAACCTCCATTTCTAAGAACTGGTCACCTAATTAAACTTACTGACTTTGAAAGATGGGCAAAAAAAGGTCTTCCGCTTAATTTTCTTCTTCTTCTTTCTGGACAAGGACAGGTAGGATGACACAAATCATGGGCAAGACTGAGTAAGTCATTAAATCTATCCTACTGCTTGGACTGGATAAAAATCCCCAATTAAAGGCACACCAGACATCACACGGTCATAGGAAAAGATTTAATTTTTTTTTATTAAAACAAATGTTGAAATTATATAGTACACTAAGTTTAGGAAAAAACATCTTCATCATCTGTATGTCCGGGTATAGTGCTAAAATTAGCCAAAAGGACAATGGTTTGTTGCATAGTCATACACTAGATAGGACTAACCCACATTTAGATGAATAACTTTCATGACACTATTTTGATGGTTAGCAGTCTAACATCAGTACCAGGTAAATTAGTAGAAACAATAGAAAAGAATAAAATTGCAAGGCACGTAGAAGAGCACGAATTGTTGGGCAAAAGTCAGCAGAGGCAAGTCGTGTCTAACTAATCTATTAGAATTCTTTGAAGGGGTTAATAAACATGCGGACAAGGGGCACCCAGTGGACATAATATACCTAGATTTCCAGAAAGCCTTTGACACGGTCCCACACCAAAGGCTTTTATGTAAATTAGGCGGTCATGGGATAGGAGGAAAGATCCTTTCATGGATCGGGAATTGGTTAAAAGACAGAAAAGAAAGGGTTGGAATAAATGGTAAATTTTCACAATGGAGGGGGGTAACTAGTGGTGTTCCCCAGGGGTCAGTCCTGGGACCGATCCTGTTCAACTTGTTCATCAATGATCTAGAAAATGAGGTAAGCAGTGAGGTGGCAAAGTTTGCAGATGACACCAAGTTGTTCAGGACAGTCAAAACCAAAAGGGATTGTGAAGAACTACAAAAAGATCTCAGCAAACTGAGTGATTGGGCAGCAAAATGGCAAATGAAATTTAATGTGGGTAAGTGTAAGGTAATGCACATTGGAAAAAATAACCCAAATTACACGTACATTTGATGGGGTCAAATTTAGCTACGACAGATCAGGAAAGGGATCTTGGAGTTATAGTGGATAGTTCTCTGAAGACATCCACGCAGTGTGCAGCGGCAGTTAGTAAAGCAAATAGGATGTTAGGAATTATTAAAAAAGGGATAGATAATAAGACAAAAGATATCATACTTCCCCTATGTAAAACTATGGTACGCCCACATCTTGAGTACTGTGTGCAGATGTGGTCTCCTCACCTCAAAAAAGATATATTGTCATTAGAAAAGGTTCAGAAAAGGGTGACTAAGATGATTAGGGGTTTGGAACGGGTCCCATATGGGGTGAGGCTAGAGAGACTGGGACTTTTCAGTCTGGAAAAGAGGAGATTGAGGGGCGATATGATAGAGGTATATAAAATTATGAATGGTGTGGAGAAAGTGAATATAGAAAAATTATTTACCTTTTCCCATAATACAAGAACTAGGGGACACCAAATGAAATTGATGGGTAGTAGGTTCAAAACTAATAAAAGGAAATTTTTCTTCACACAGCGCACAGTCGACCTGTGGAACTCCTTGCCGGAGGAGGCTGTGAAGGCCAGGACTCTAGTCGGGTTTAAAAAAGAGCTCAATAAATTTTTGCAGGTTAGGTGCATAAATGGCTATTAGCCAGGGGTAAAGTATGGTGCCCTAGCCTTCAGTACAAGGGCAGGAGATGGATGGCAGGAGATAAATCACTTGATCATTGTCTTCTGTTCTCCTTCTCTGGGGCACCTGGCATTGGCCACTGTCAGCAGACAGGATACTGGGCTGGATGGACCTTTGGTCTGACCCAGTATGGCCATTCTTATGTTCTTATGTTCTTATTTTGGTATATCATCCATAAAAAAGTTATACAGAGAAAGCAAATATAGCAATGCCTGTTAGGTTGTACCTCAGTAATCGATTTAGGATGGGTTATTGCTTAGGAAATAAACCCATCAGGGAAGCATTTCAGTTGCTTTCCTGGCTTTGCTGCTCATTTGACACTTCACTTTATCTCTGCTGGTATTGCTGATGTCTGGTGATATGTTCTAGATAGATGTCCCTCTGACACCATGGATACGTCTACATATACAGCCTCTGTCAACAAAACTGTACTTTTTGTGAACAATACTGGCCAAGCACACAGTGAAAGCACTCTGTCAAGAGTTGGATGACAAAACTCAACTGTTCAGCTGGCAAATGTTATACCTTGCTCTGGTCAGGTATAACACCTTTGTCAACAACGTTTTGTCAACAGAGTGCTCATGTAGACAGTTCTGTCAACACAGAAGGCTTCTGATTCCCTGAGCAGCCTTGTTTGCAGAGCTTCCGGTAAGCCACTCTGTTGACACAGGGCAGGGCTGTCTGGCCACTCTCTGTCAACAGAGGGGCTTGCTCTTTCAAGCCACTTTTATGTGTAGATGTGATCTGCTAACAGCAGTACTGCCAAAGTGTCTCTGTCAAGAGTGACCTCTGTCAACAGAGGCTGCCCATGAAGGCGGAGCCCATGAGTTGCCACGTCAGCTGAGTATAGAGCTGACCAAGTCTGCATTCTCACAACAATCAGGCCTCCAACAGTAGTTTCTGACTTTGAACCTGGTAATCTCACAGTGTTGGCTAAAGAAGTACATTTCTCCAGATTTTGAGGTCGGGTGTCCCAGAAGGTGTGTTCAAGGGGAACTGTGACATCCACCATGATGCTCTTCCATTCTTCACTACTGATGATGACTTCCAGTTACAGTTGGCTGTCCATTCCTGGGATGGCAAAGCTCATGACCACCTTCTCTACAGGTGGCAAAATGGCTGTGACTAGGCAGTCTTGGATGCTGTTTTCGGCAGATTATTCCAGGCTCTGGAATGGGACTTGCAGCTCTATGCAACATGAAATAGTGTCTCATTGGCATAACTGCACTTTGGCTATGTCTGCACTACCAGATACCAATTTAAGTCATTTAGCCTGATTTTACCAAGTGCCTGTCTTCGCCGTCAATTCCATTAGCTCAATGTATAGTGCTCTAAAAGCGACATAACATTGATAAAATAATATTGTGGTAGCCTGATGGCTGTAGCGTTCATTTCAAATTTAAAATTCCGGCTGAAGGATAGTGAAGCACCATTCGAATTCAATAGCCTACAGAGATGCCGGTATGTGCCCAACAATGCCCCCCACAGTTCTCCACTGTGGCCTTTTCTATCTCCATTGCTTTCAGGTGCAGAAGAATTAGACAACAGAAAGACCGTTCAATTTGCCACCTGGAAGCCCATGGCTGTAGAGTCATGAGAAGCTGAAAAATCTTCTTTCTTTCTTTGCTGTTAGCACAGCTGCGAGGTCTGTGGTTCTCTGTACACCCCTGCTAGCTGCCTTGTATTTGTGCACTGCCTAGCACCACATGCTGCCCCCCCACAACCCCTGCACCACATGGCAGCCAGGCTGTGGGTGGAGGTTGTGCTTGTATAATAGGACAAGAAACTTCTTCGCAGCCACTTGCGTCTTCTCCTGACCCCCCACATCCCCTCCTTCCCCTCCCCTGGGAGGCACCACGCAGTCTGGAACTTTCCAGCACCCAGCTACATCACGTGGCTTGACCCCAAACCAATAAAAGGATGTGCTGAGCAAGGGCCAGGCAGCTTATGAGTGGTGAGGGTCGTATAGCCAGCTGAGGGAAGTCTTCCTTGGAGGCGAGGATATTAGGGGGCTGGGTGCTATTCGGGGGTCTTATAGGGGGAAGTTTCCCTCGGTATACACAATTTTCAGTCAACAGAAGAAAATACTTTGTCCCTAGAGTTTGCTGTGTCTCTGTGACAGCCAGTGCACAGAGACCGGGGTGAATGAAACAAAGTCTAGGCTGGATGATCCACTGCTACTGAAGCACACTCATCCCCCTCCTCCTCCTTTGTGAAGGGACATGTTAGGACTGCTGGAGCTACTGCGTCCTTTGTGGACACACAGGAACCCCTGAACAAATCTGCAGCCACTCCAAAGCCACAGGGGGGAGTGCTCTCCACCCCCCCCTCCATATTCCTCTTCCCCTGGGAATCTTTGGAGCTCCCAGCTCAGTTGCAGCTGGGCCAAACAGCCAGAGCAAGTGGCCCAGAAACAAGTTTTAACACTTAAAAGAAAAGGACATATAAAACAAAAAGGGAGGGATTTAATTGCTTAAAAGCCTAATTGACTTTGCAAGATAGAATGCAGTTTTGAATTTATGGGCAACTATAATGAACTGATAGTCACAAAGGAAATGCAAAATCAGGAAGTCATTTTTACAAAGTTTGTTCCCTATCCCGCCCCCCCGCCACCCCCGAGACTACAGAAAATGGACCATATGGTACTATTTATAATATTATAATGGGTACTACTATACTATTCTAAAGAGCTTTTAAGGACAAAATCTGATCTGCTGGAAAAAGGTATGTTAAGATCGCCAAAGAGAACACCTCGTGCCTTGACTACGGAAAGCAGCATTTTCCATTATACATCCCTATTTTGTTAGAAGTGCAAAATAGTCTTCCTATATTCCAGCCAAAGTGCTAGATTTAAGGCAGTAATTATCAACTGTGGTTGCACAATCTCCTGTGTAGTTACTAGGTCATGTCTAGCAAATGTGAGAATGCCTTTTGCAGCCAGAGAACAGGCAGTAGTCCAGGGGCTTTAAAACATTTCATAGTATGTGCATGTGGGAGGAAGTGAAGAGTGAATCACATTTTAATACAAAGATTTCCTTGTGAATCAATTTCGCTCTCATTTGCAGGCTCATGAACCATCTCTGCTCTCATTCTTGGCTGTGAAACTACAACATTTGCTTACAGGAAACAAAATTACAAATGCCATTTGGCTGGAGAAACCGCTATAATGTGTCCACTTGATCTCTTTGGCTCACAGTGTAAGTTTCACTGCACTAATGTAAGAACAGTCATACTAGATCAGACGAAAGGTCCATCTAGCTCAGTATCCTGTCTTCGGAGTGTGGCCAATGCCAGGTGCCCCAGAGAGAATGAACAGAACAGGTGATCATCAAGTGATCCATCCTTGTCACTGATTCATAGAGACACCATCCTTACCCATCCTGCCTAATAGCCAATAACCTAATAGTCAATAGCCAATACTCCATAAATTTATCTAATTTATTTTGGGTCCTGTTAAAGTCATGACATTCCCAGCTTCCTTTGGCTGGGCATTTCACAGATTGACTGTGTGTTGTGTAAAGAAACATTTACTTTTAGTTGTTTTAAACCTGCTTTGCATTAATTTCATTTGGTCATCCCTGGTTCTTGTTTTGTGGGAAGGAGTAAATAATTTTTCCTTATTTACTTTCACCACCTTAGTCATGATTTTATAGACCACTATCACATCCCCTTTATCCATCTCTTTTCCAGGCTGAAAAGTCCCAGTTTTATTAATCTCTCCTTACATGGCAGCTGCTCCATACCCCTAAACATTTTTGTTTCCCTTTTTTGAAACTTTTCCAATTCCAATATGTTTTGTTTTGTTTTGTTGAGATAAGGCAACCACATCTGTACACTATATTCAAGATGCAGGCCTACCATGGGTTTGTATAGAGGGAATATGATATTTTCTGTTTTATTGCATATCCCTTTTTTAATGATTCCCAACATTTTGTTTGTTTTTAACTGCCACTGTACACTGAGTAGCTTTTTTCAGAGAAAAGTGGTCTGGGTTAAAGAGAGAGAGGCACTCTTGGGAGTCTGCTCCAACGTAGCAAACAGGAACTACGTGTGTTCAGTAGAAAAGTGGGAGGTTGGACTGTGTGGAACTGATACTGTAAAATTGGTGTGTGAAGACTACAGAGCATTAGTTTTCAACCACTTTCAAAGCAAATGGCAGCTTCTCTTCTTTCCAGTCTAGTATAGCTATGTGATTGTTACGACTCTGTTTGATATGCACTTTTACAGCTTTAAGGAATCTCCCTGTCTCTGGGCAGGTCTATGTTACAAAGCCTTGGCCACCATAGCTATACCATCAGAAACCCATGACTGAAGGATTTCTGCCAGCATCACTACATTCACTTCCCCAAATTACATTAGCTATAGTGACAAAAGAACTCGTTGAGATACACAGCTGTGTCTGCACTGGAGATAGACGAATCCTCCATTACTACGAGGGGTATGGAGACTTGATATTTATCCTTTCTGGTAATTTTTTTTCCATAGTTTAAAATACAAGACAGATAGGTGGCAGGAAAAATAGATAACACTGATAAAGATTCAGAAGATGGAATGGGGCTAAGGTATGACCAGAAACAGTCCCTGGAGTGGAGCAGTGAAAAGGAAGATGATCTCCAAATATCAGCAGCAGCAGCAATAACCGTGAGCTCAGCACCCACTGGTGTCTGATGCCGCTCTCACTATTTCCTTCCATCTTTCCCTGTCTAGTGCAGAGTGGCTTACTTTCTGTAGACTAGCACCACGTCAATCTACTATATTATCTATCCATTCTCTGTGGGGTCTGACTCTCCTATTCGATCCATCCATTATGCCGAATACCAAGGTCTTGATTTTTCGTTCGTTGTTCATTCTACACATATGCCCAAATAGTTGTATCTTCTGTTTTATAACCTTCTGCAGCAAGTTCTCGTTCAGCTGTATCTTTCTATATAATTCCTCCTTGGTTACATTCTGCATCTGTCCTATTCTCAGAATCTTTCTATAACAACTCCTTTCGAATGCCAATATTCTTCTTTTCGAATCTTTCGTTATCACCCATGTCTCACATTCATACATGCTGCTGAATACACACGTTTTCAAGCCGCTCAGCTTCACTCTTAAGCTAATTCCTTTGCTTTTTCAGATCTTATCCATCACCTTCAAACTCACTCTTGCTTTTGCTATCCTAGTTGCTATTTCCTTCTTACAGTCTAGTTCATACATTATGTTGCTCCCTAGATACGTGAACTTCTCTATGTTTTCTAGTCCAATACCATCAACACTGATCTGCCTTCCTATTTTCTTATCTCCAAATACCATTGGTTTTGTTTTATGGATGTTCATAATCAGTCCGTACCACTTCCTTTCTTTGTTTAACACCTGAACCATTTTTGCTAGCTTCTCCTCATCTTCCTCAATAATAACTATATCATCCGTGAACCTCAAGTTAATTCTTTTCCCATGCGCAAATATCCCTTCTACCTCTTCCTTGATCTTGTCCATCACTCTTCTTCAGAGCTGCGTCTACACGTGCACGCTACTTCGAAGTAGCGGCACCAACTTCGAAATAGCGCCCGTCGCGTCTACACGCGTCGGGCGCTATTTCGAAGTTAACTTCGACGTTAGGCGGCGAGACGTCGAAGTCGCTAACCTCATGAGGAGATAGGAATAGCGCCCTACTTCGACGTTCAACGTCGAAGTAGGGACCGTGTAGACGATCCGCGTCCCGCAACGTCGAAATTGCTGGGTCCTCCATGGCGGCCATCAGCTGGGGGACTGAGAGATGCTCTCTCTCCAGCCCCTGCGGGGCTCTATGGTCACCGTGGGCAGCAGCCCTTAGCCCAGGGCTTCTGGCTGTCTCTGCGGCAGCTGGGGATCTATGCTGCAGGCACAGGGTCTGCAACCAGTTGTCAGCTCTGTGGATCTTGTGTTGTTTAGTGCAACTGTGTCTGGGAGGGGCCCTTTAAGGGAGCGGCTTGCTGTTGAGTCCGCCCTGTGACCCTGTCTGCAGCTGTGCCTGGCATCCCTATTTCGATGTGTGCTACTTTGACGTGTAGACATTCCCTCGCTGCGCCTATTTCGATGTTGGGCTGAGCAATGTCGAAGTTGAACATCGACGTTGCTGGCCCTAGAGAACGTGTAGACGTTATTCATCGAAATAGCCTATTTCGATGTTGGCTGCACGTGTAGACGTAGCCCAGATGTGTGATGAAGATATTTGGTGATATTGGATCTCCTTGTCTCCTACCTCTACTTGTTTTAAACCAACTTCCCAACTTCCCGCATGTTCACACCGCTGCCTCTGCATTATCATTGATATTATTCAACAACCGTATCAGTCTGCTATCCACTCCATATGACTCCAACACCGCCCAGGTCACTTTCTGATCTATACTATCAAATGCCTTTTGAAAATCGACGAAGCAAATATATACATTCTTGTTCTTTCTTCGAGCTTTCTCCGCTATCAGTCTTAAAGCCAATATCTGCTGTATGATACTTCTATCTTTTCTGAATCCTGCTTGCTCATCTGATATATGTTCTTCTATCTGCGATCTTAATCTCTCAGTCAGTATCATCATCAGCACCTTACCTAGATGACTTGTTAGGGCAATCATTCTGTAGTTCTTGCAATGTACTTCCAATGTACTTCCTTTCTTGGGTGTTGTCACTAGCACAGATCCTGTCCATTCCTTAGGTGCCTTCCCTTCTTTCCGTGCTATATTACGTACTCAGTGTATTTCCTGAATCATGCTTTCTCCACTGTATTTGATCATCTCTCCCGTGATCTTATCATTTCCAGGGCTCTTGTTGTTCTTTAGTCGTTTCACTGCTTTTTCTACTTCCTCCTTCAAAATATTGGTCTCGCTGTCGATGCTCGGTGGACATACCTCTTTCAGTTCTTCAAACAGTCTCTCTGAGACACTTGGGTCCAACTGGGCTTTGTATAGAACAGTGCAATATCTCATCCATTGCTGCACAGTCTTCTCCCTGTTCATGAGCACTTCGTTCTCATCTTTGATCGCCATCTGCTTTGTTTGCCATTTCCTGTTAATATTCCTAATTGTTTTATACACCTCCCTGGTCTTACATGTGCTGTAATACCTCTATATCTTCACATTGCTCCTCTCCAAATATGCACAAGATCATTTCTTTAATAGGCTTAACATTTTCTATTATCTCCTGTTTAAGAATCAGCATTTTTGATGCAGTGATTTAATACTAGACAGTGCGATAACAGCAGGTTTATGTCTGATGGATATAAATTTAGGTGTAAAAATAATGGGCCTACAGAGGAATGGAGAACTGTTGAGCAATATGGGCTCAAAATGCCTCTGAAACAAGTAATGCGTGATTATGTCTTCTCTCTGTCATGCACCCTATTCTCTTTCTTTCACACACATACACTTCAGCTGATCAGTTGTAAATCATCCTTTGTCTACTAGCTCTGTTTTAACTTAGCTATGTTTCAGGGAAGCAGTAAAAGTGAGCTACAAAAAAGCTTCTGTCTATCTCACCCTTCTGATCACAAGCAGCTCTGGAAAGTGGGGAAAATGTACCAGTTTACATAGTTGTTGGTATTACAATTATTGTTTTAAAGAATTCAGTATCAAGTGCAGTCTCTATAATTGTTCCTTAATTTTCCTCTGATACAGTTTAGATCAGATCTCTGTATGAAATGTTGAGTAAAATAAAAGTGAAGCTCTATTATGAAATGCCTGAGTCAAAGAGCACCTATAAAAAAGCCTTTCTAACTGCAGCTGTCTCAAGATGCTTCAGCTTAGAGATGTATGGATAGAAGATGGCCCAGTATTAGAACATAACAATGGCCATACAAGGTGAGACCAATGGTCCATCTAGTCCACTATCCTGTCTTTCATCAGGGTTCAGTGCCAGGAGCTTCAGATAGAATGAACAGAACAGGTAGTACTGAAGCTTCCCCTCCCATCCATTCCCAGCATCTTGCAAAGAGAGACTAGGGACATTTCAGAGCATGCCCACTCTATCTAAAAACATGTACAACCCTATCCGGTGTGAATATAGCTAGTTCTTTTTTGATCCCTGGCATAGCCACGGCCTTCATAACATTCTGTAACAAAGAGTTCTGTCTATGCAGACTGAAGGATGCCTACTACTACTACTACACGGTGACTGTGTGATGTGTGAAAAAATACTTCCTTGTGTTGCTGAATATTAACTACATTTGGTGCCCCCTCCTTGTGTTCTTTTGTAATGAAAGGGGAGTAAATAACACTTCCCTATTTACTTTTCCCTATTATTCAGGTCATGATTTTTATAGACCTGTCATTGTCAGGAACAAAACAATATACCCTCGTGGTTTCATTGGTTGCTAGATGATAAGAGCTATTTTGTCTACAATATCTGAGACTGGTGTTCAGAATCCTTTTTAAAAATACCAACTGTCTTGCCAAATTCAAGTAATTGACATCACGAGCCAAGCCTCAACACTTATGGAATTGGCTAATTGGGCACTCGCATCTGTTTCTAATCAGCCAGTTACTTAAGCCCTGATTTGCGAAAGCATTTAAGTCAATGCTTAGCTTTAATGAGTTTACCTCCCATTGAGAGACTTAAGCTTGTGCCTCAAGTTCAGCACGTACTCTGTACTGTCTTGTACTGGAACCTTGAGCACAAACTTAAATGTCATGGAAGACATGATGAATAGTAGCAGAGAGTTAGCCATGTTAGTCTATAGTCTATCAAAACAAAAAGGCAGTCTGGTAGCCTTTAAACACTAACAAAATAATTTATTAGGTGGTGAGCTTTTGTGGGACAGACCCATTTCTTCCCACGAAAGCTCACCACCTAATAAATTATTTTGTTAATCTTTAAGGTGTTACTGGAGTGCCTCTTTGTTTTGATGGAAGACATGAGTTTCTCTGTGGTGAATACTGAAGTAAAGGTTTAAGCACCTGTTTAAAGTTAATCATTGTGTAAGTGTTTTGTTAATTTGAGTAAACATTTTTATACCAATACCTGAAATATCAGGCATTAGCTGCTGCCAGAAATAAGATAATAGAATTGGGTCATTTTGGCCACTGCTGTTCTTTGCTCTAAAGATTCCTATGCTGCTAAAGAGGTGGCCTTTCTCTGTTGCAAACTTAGGCAGCATAGTGTTTAATTTTAAGGATGGAACTGTGAGGTTCCTGTGTAGTGACGGAGAATGCGTTTGTAGCTTTAACGTTGTAGAACATGGAATTTTGTGAAGGTGGTTCATTTTTTCCATTCTGGAGACCAGGGCATGAATCCTAATGAAGGTCCCAAAAAAGACAGGAAATAGTCAAGGCTAGTCACTCCGGCTACATTAAAAAACATAAAGGAAAAGAGAGAAAACTCACAAATTCTAAAGGAATATTCAGACTCTTTTCAGCTTGATGCATTTAAAAATGTTTATTTGTATGCTTTCCAATTAAAGAAAGAGTTTGGGAACCACTTTAATCAATTTTCCTTTTGAAAATAAGAAACAACTCCTAGATTAGCCTGTTGCTCAGGCATTATCCTATGTGTATTCATTATGACTTCAAAAACTGAAAACTTGCTATATGGTGATTATCTCTGAGGTCTAAAGTCACATACATTTTTCAAAATGCCTGCAACATAGCAAAATTCAATGATTGCATAAATCACAAGCCTCATTTTTCAGCAAGGTAATATGAAGGATCAGAATATACTATTCTTACTTTTTACAAACCAGATGTTTTCCTCTTTGTAGGATTTTCTTTAGGCAAAAAGTCAGTGTATTAATGATATAAAATGCTTTTGTGACTTTACAACTGATTATTTTGCTATTCATGTGCCCTCATAAGCATGAAATATTGTGGTCACTGGCAAAATAATTGAATTTTCCCTATCAGGAAACATTTAGCAGTTTCTACAGAGGTTGATTTCAAAGCCATGAAGTGTAGCATGTTGGATGAAACTGTTAGTAAAACCCTAATACCATTGTAACATCAGTTGAGGTAGCAGTGTAACAGGAGGGTTGTTTCAAGGCCCAAGGAAATGATATTAAATTCAGTGTCTGCCCATCTGGAAGACAGCATCAGGATTTAGAGAGCTACTCATCGATGTATCAGGGCAATCTCACACAACAGCAGACAGATAGTGATAATGGAGCTAATCAAAAAATAAAAAAATATCATAGCAGCCAAGATGCTAACAATTCAATGCATGGTATAAATAAAGATGTTATTTTAAGATACGTTTGAATTTGAATACTGTTAATCGCCAAAATAATGAATTTAGCATCCCATATCTAACGGTAATGGCCTACATGCTTCTCATAGAGCTCAGCTAAATTGCCGACATTTTATCAGGGCCTCATTCCTGGAATTTTAAGTTACCACTTCCAAAAGTGGTGACAGCAAAATATGTATCGGATATATTGTTAGTCACTTGGCTCAGTGAGCAGGCACTCCTGCTCACTACACAGCCCAGTCCTAGGGCTCAGCCCTGTGTGCAGGCCTCAGTGAGCCCACACCTGACTCCTGGGAAGGCAGCACAGTTAGCCTAATACCAGCGTCAAAAGGCGCAGGTCCTGGTGCAGGGCAGGGTAGCAAAACAAGCAGTTCAATGCAGAGTATACAGCCAGGCCCTGTCGGAGGACAGGGTGACAAACAAGCGGAAACACTACAAAGTCAACATACAGCAATAAGCCCAGGCCCTGGTGCAAGGTGGGGCAGCAACGAGCCATACGCCCAGGCCCTCACAAAGCAGAGAGTGCTAGACAACCCCAGCGTACACCTAGACCAGTGAGAGTGAGGAGTGGGGGTTGGGGTGGCAGGGGGACTTAGGCCCACCAACCCCACTAGGCCCCAGCCCTGGGCCCTGTTACTGGCAGTGGTATGCCACAAGGGTCAACGGTGCCCCACTGCACCATCTGATGCAGTTAGTCTGTGCTCACGAAAGCTCATGCTCAAAAATTTTCTGTTAGTCTATAAGGTGCCACAGGACCCTTCGTTGCTGTTACAGATCCAGACTAACATGGCTACCCCTCCAATACTTGACACCATGCAAGGTGTTGCATTTAGCCGTATGGAATGGAAATCTATCAATCTCACAAGGAAGCTTGCCAGCATCTGATGAAGTGAGTCTGTGCTCACAAAAGCTCATGCTCAAAACTTTTGTTAGTCTATAAGGTGCCACAGGACCCTTCGTTGCTGGTGCCCCACAGTGCAACACGCCAACCCTCCTATCCCTGGGTCATGTCCATATTTCCCCCCTCTTGTCATACCTGGTTGACTGGTGGTGGGGCTCCTCTGGGTCTGGCAGGGAGTTGGGCCACTGCCACAGTGGGTAGTTCCTCCTCCGGGTTGGCTGGCAGGGGACCCAGTGGTCTAGGTCAGGCCTCTGCCTCCAGGAGCGAGGGATCCTCCTCCCAGCCCAAGAGCTCAGGACAGAACAAGGAACGATGATCTCAAGTTACATTGGGAGAGGTCTGTATTGGATTTTAGGAAAAACTATTTCGCCAGAAGGGTGGTGAAGCCCTGGAATGGGTTACCTAGATAGGTGGAGGAATCTCCATCCCTAGAGGTTTTTAAGTCCCAGCTTGACAAAGCCCTGACTGGGATGGGGATTAAGTTGGGCTTGGTCCTACTTGGAGCAGGGGATTTGGACTTTATGACCTCCTGAGGTCTCTTGCAACTCTGTGAATCTGATCCTTCTTTCACCAATAGATTTTGGCCCAATAAAAGATATTATCTGTCTCAGCTTGTATCTACCAAATAATGGTGACAACTCAATGATTGCTAATCAGTACACACATGTCTAGGAATAACCTTTCTTACCCTCAGAATGGCAATTCCACAGTTAGGAATTATAATCCTGGGATATTGGGCCTACCTCCAGATGGGAAATTTGCAGAAATTTAAAGACTTACCATAGTTCAAATCACCTTTGTTGCATGTCTGTATTAGAATTTTGCATGGGTGTAGCTTCATGGATGCAGCTGGCCAGCACAAATTTCTCTCATGGAAAGTGTTCCTAAAGGGCTAGATTCCAGCTGCTGCTACACTACCACTGTCCCGTTGGAATGTGCCAGAACTAGATCTGAGTGAGGGAATGTTGAAGCGGGGGTCTCATTTCGAAACTGCCCCCATCTTCACTGTCAATGTGCAATTCAAAGTCTTTTGTACAGCCGTCATTATGCTAATGGGGCTCTGAATATGCATGTCAGTGCCTCATTAGCCCGCTTTGAATTGCCTCATTACCATGACACCTCTGATGGGACAGAGGTAGTGTAGCAGCAGCCTCAATTTCTTCAAGGGATCCCAAAGTTATATGTAATACGATACGTTAAAAATGACTTCTCATAAGGAATCCAAATAACCTTAACCCAGCTGTACCAGCAATTCTGTAGATCTGAAGAAGTGGGTCTGTCCCACAAAAGCTCATCACCTAATAAATTATTCTGTTAGTCTTTAACATGCTACATGACTGCTGGTTTGTTATGTTAGAATACAGACTAACACAGCTACCGCTCTGTTACTATCCTGCACTGCTAAGTCTTTTACTATGGTCACATATGCCCACTGCAGGACTAAATAACTAGACTAGATAAGAAGCATGTAAACACATGTGCTGAGTATGATGCTCTTCTTGCTTGCACTGGCACAATTCAAGGAGAATCCTCGTGGCATATTCTTGACTCCTTTGATTACAGTACTCAAGCCATGGTGCTTTGCTCACATACAAGAGCATAAAGAAACTGCAGTTAGTGGAGTTACCTGTATAAAAGGGAGGGGAATAAGGGCCTTGGACCTAGGAGATCAGAGCTGCGTGAATAATGTGATATAGATCTGCTGTGCTGAATATCTTCTCAGTGTTAATATGATTTTGAAGAAAAGGGCCAATAAGTCTGTTATGCCAAGATTTTGGTGTGGATCATGTCTGCCTTATAAATCTTTATCTGGAAACATTTTGTCCCCCTTGATAGTGTATAACTTTTTAGGGATGTCATGGCAGCTCCTTCACTGGAGGGTTTCAAAAGGAGGCTGAAGAGCCATCTGTCTTGTATGATTTAGACACTATCAATCCTGTATGTCAGAAGGGGATAAGACTAGATGACCTTTTCAGTCCCTCCCAACCCTGAGGGTCTATGATTCTAAGATGGCAGGGACCTGAATTAACATAGTCTCATTCACATCTTACTTGGACCTTGTCACACTGGTGTAAAGTGAGATACGATACTACAACTGGAAAGACTTTGAGAGGTCATAAAGTCCAGTCCCCTTCACTCATGCCAGGACAAAGCACCATTTAGATCATCCCTGACAGATGTCTGTCCCGCATAAAGCTCATCACTAGTATTAATGGTGGGAGAAGTCTGATTTGGAAGGACCACTCTTTGCCCACTTTGCATGGATGTAAATGATGATGCAGAGCCTGTATCAATGGTGTTACTCCTGAAATTAATGGTATTGCTCCTGAAATCAATGTGCATACTCCTGCCTAAGCTGGTGTAACAATGCTGAATCAGGCTCAGAGATTTTAATTCCATACTGTACATGATCATGAAACAATGGGTGCGCAAATTCCCAGGCCAACAATCTCCTAATAAAGCACCGTGCTGTAAGACTCACAAGACAAGATGATACCCGGAAAGTTAACATAGGGAACAGAAGTCAATGGAGACTTATCATCAGTGGGAATTATATGATGAGGTAGTAGGTCTTTGTGGCATGCCTTCCCCCATACCTGCCCCAGATTTGTACAAATCTAAAATGGAAAAGTAATTTAAAAAGAGTCTCTGGTGTAAAATGACTCACTGAATGTCACTGTAGAAAAGGAGATGAAAGCACCCATGCATACTCCTATGGGGTCACTTCTGAAAGCCAGCAAATCAACCTGTAAAGCTTTAGACTTGCTGAAAGTAAAAGGAGGGCTTCAGGATATATGATGATTGAATCATCTTTCCTCAAATGACATTGAGACATTAGCCTTGAGACTGAAATGCACTCACATATCTACTGTCCTTAAAGGCCGCTAACATTTTATATTAGCAGAAAGGGTTAGGAACCATGAGAACGTGAGCAGCAATATGTGTTTGTCTGTATACTGTTGAGAACGATAAAAAAAAAAAACTTGCTAATTGCTTTAAATACCTAAGCAAACCTTTGCTGTTAGATAACATCAGTATCTGGAGCATTCAAGGCATTTCCTATGGAGTACATGGAAGTACAAATAAATACTGTCAGTATTTTAGATAAATGATCTATTTAATTTAGGCAAAATGAGCAATTTGGGTGTAATCTAAATGGTTTTGCAGATAAATCACAAGAATTCAGAAAGCAGTGATCACAGTTTTAACTTGTTAGAAGCAACGAATACTATTTCTCTGGCAAGTTTTAATACTGGCTATTTTCCAAACTGCAAGGGTTTTTGCACAGCTGTTGTAGGAATTATGAGTTCTGCAAGAAAACTAGGAGAATAATAATAATAATAAAGTCCTCAAAACTGGTTTCACTTGAAAAAGAAAATCTTTTTTTGAGATTTCAAAAGGGTCATAAATTTCCCTGACTACCTCACATATTATTTTCCTGATATTTTAAATCTTCTGCATTTTCTGGTTCTGAATAGGACCTCACCAGGTGCGTCATAATAGAGCAATAATGTTAGGACTTGGTCACAGGAAGACTCAATGTGCAGGTGGGTATCGACAGTGCTCTGGCCTGCCTTGCACTAACTGCTATGTGAACTTGGTGTTGGCACTGAAAGTGCCTCACCGCTACAGAACTTTTAGTGCACAGTACCTGGGTCCACAAGACAGCTTAGTGCACAGCAGACTATTTGACTGTAAATTTAGCCCATGGCTAGTTGCTCACTCACTTGCCAGATAAGCAAGCCCTAAGATAAAACATTAATATTGCTGCATCAGAGCCTTAATGCCTCTACATCAATATAGTAAATTCATTGAAGTGAGGGGAGCGATATCAATTTGAGGCTAGATTTGCCCCCTCGTTTAAGTGTGAATGGCACATGGTGCAAAAATGCAGTAAGGTATTGTTTACCTCCTCCTTTTATTTCTGGTCTTCCAGCCTCAGGAAGTAACAGAAGGTTCTCGTGCATTTGGCCGGGGGAGGCTTTGCCCAGGAAATTTTGCAGTCCCACGGCAGCTGGATAGTTGAGTTAAGCTTCAGATAAACGTCTTAACTTTTAGATGATTATCAGAACCAGCTTTGAACCCAGCATTGTTCGTGGTCCTCTGAGCCTCCAACTAGAAGAAAGCTGTTTAACCTAGAGGTGTGGTGTGATGTAATGGCACAATACCTAAAGGGAAATGTCACTTCAGCACCTATGCAGATTAATTTTATTTCAAGCTGGACTCTTGCCATAAGTCTGCTTTTTATCAGTGAATATACAGAATTGAACCAATTGCCCTGATAATGTGAGCACACTGAATGGACATACATCATTTGCTGAGCACAGGACTTCTGGGTTGTGAGGCTTGTGAGGAGAGGAGGGCAAACAGCCCTCTGGATAAATCTTTCTTATTTGGCTTATGGAACTGGGGTTGAAAGTCTGAGGTGCTAACCCATATCAATGGAGTGGTTTTAGCATCATCCCATATGGATATTTTTCCTCATTTGGAAATTGTCCACTTGATGAAAGTGTCTGGCTGCCAACAACAGTTAGGTCGCACAATGAAGAGACCTCCGTAGTTAAGGTCATTGGCAAGACATCATGGAGAAGGTCGTAATACAGCTAGCTATGCACTACTTAGCCAATGACCATTAATAAATATCTTTGTCACCATTAGTTGTAATAAACTGAATAGGGAGGAAATGTATCCTGCAGACTGGTTCTGTTCCACCTTCAAAGAATTTCAAATGTAAGGTACTAATGGCCAGAAACAGAGCTGGTCGAAAACAGGGATTTCTGCCTTAAGGGGAATTCCACTGTTTCAACATTTACTTCGGTCTCAAACCAGATCAAAAAAATTAAAATATCAAACCTTGTCTCAGAATGGCTACAATCCTTCCCATAGGCCTGGTTCCCAGGCTGAGCTATATCACCCAGCAGCAAAAACTGTTGTGCGTGTTAGGTGAGAAAGCAGGTAGGCTGCCAGAGTGAGGTAATCTCAAGATGCCTGGACCCTGACATAAATAAGGGAAGCTGAGAATTGCCATAGGTGTACAGAGATACCAAGGCTTCCTGCCCACCAGCATATGCCCAATACCTCTCCAAGACGGTTGTAAGAACAGACTGCTGTGCCCTCCACCACAGACCTGCTAAACTAGACAACTGTGGACAGAATTGCTGCTAAGAATCTGAGGCTAAATCTCTGCAACCACACATCAGTATTTCAGTCAAGCTGTGTGTTCTGTCTGAGGAGAGCTACTCAAATCTTTTTCAACAAAGCCTGACATTAAGGGAACAACTGACTGTTGTGTCTTTACTGCAAACACCAAATATAGGCCATGTTTGCTGAGTTCAAGAGTTTTGCTGGAGAACAGGGCCAAATTCCAAGCTAATTGGAATGACTTTTCAGTACCAGAGAAGGATTTATCACCTATGCCTGATTTAGCATAGGTTTTATCAAACTAGAGATGGCCCAGGACTGAATTGTGAAATTCCCCTTCCCTTCTCCAACATTTTGGGGATTTCAGATCCAGAGTTTGGTTCAGTGTATTCTAAGGATATTATTCATAGATTTAGAACTCTGCTGAAAACATATCTAAAAAAAAGTCTACCCATTTCTGTGTCTAGACAAGATTGTTCACTACAATACATTTTCTAAAAAGAAATTTGATATCAAACATTTCTGAGCCATTGTTGGTGTTATTATTATTATTATTATTATTATTACTATTACTATTATTGCTCTTCCTTCTTTGATAATGGACATTATTCTTTACTATAAGTTTTTCTCTCTCGATATTCCTTTAAAAGTCCTTCTTATTGCTGTCACATCCTGTGCCTTATTCCTTAACTTTAATACACTTTTCTTTAATTTTCACTGGACTACATATTCGTGACAGACATAACTGTAGTATAGAAGCATAGAGACGAAAGGCTGGAGGTCACCGGAGACAGGTGGCACATTTTGGAGAAAGGTAGGAGGCTGTTTGGGATTGTGGGATAAGCTCATCTACAAATGATCAGGAATTAGATAGTTAATGATGTTCACATTTAAATTGTCATCATTAGTTTTCAGAGTTACATAAATTAAGATGAATTGGTGATTTATCATATTCAAAGGTTTCTGTAGGCTCAAGAATGCGGCACTGCGTCAGCCACGCTTTCAAATTTTCTAAGAAACAATGGACCATTTTTGAAAAATGAGGGCTTTGGTTTGGGATCACAAAAAGTATATTTTTCAGCAAATTTTATTGCTGCAGACTTTCAGAATACACAGGGACCTACTTGTGGGACATCAAGAATCCTCCATTCTTGAACAGCTGTGAATATCAATATTTCTTCATATCATTCATTTTTCAGTAGAGGTGTTAAATCTCTAAATTCTGCTTTCTTGAAACTTGAAACTCTTTTACTGCTACGGTTGGACAGACAGAACAGGAATAGAATTACAAAAGGCCATATCATTACATATCAAAGAGGTTACAAATTTCTGTCAAAACCATTAGTGATTAAATGATTTTTTGGGGGTGAAAAGTACTGCTTTTGCTAAATAATCTCAAGTTTTCTGCAAGAAAGAAAACCCACAAAAGCCTGGTGTTTCAGAAAAAAAGTTGATCTTATTTTTAAAGAAAAATCAGAAATTTCAGCAGGAAAAACAAACAATTTTTGACAAGCTCTAATGACAGTTCAGGCAAAATCTCCTTATGACAAACTGTGACTTAGAAGTGGGAAAAGCTTTTGGACCAACACTTTATATTAATTGAACAAAGTGGATTTGATCAACAAATATATTTTGTGGGGGATATGGGGGCGTCTGGGGTAGGGGTAGTACCTTTGACTCTCCAGCAGCTGCGCCTTTTCAGGCGGACGGAAGCACTAGTCCTCACCCACCACTCAAATCTCACTGTTGGCTCCTAGCAGCTGTTGTGCATTACAGTGACGCCATCCCCCGGGGCAACTGCGTCAGCTCACAGGCGAAACACAGTGAGGGGGGTCTGGTCTGTCTCACATACCGACATTATGGAGGGACTTGTTCCTTCTCCCTTCTAATGCACAGTCTCAACGGCGGACGAGGAGGTGTGCTGCTGCAAATCGACAACTCCTGTGAAGGCGGAGGAAGACGCCCCACTGTCTTGTGGGTTATACTGGGAAGGAGTAAGGCTAAGGGAGTAAACCCTGACAGAAAATCCAGAGGGGAGTCCTAAGGTGGTTCTGTGCCAACTTCTGGCACTGTCCCAGCAACTCCTGCAGCTGAGCTGGTTCCAAACGTAGAGGTTATCCTTTCCTTTGGACTATATCAGTAAAGCCAAAAGGGAGGGGCCTGGTGTCTGGGAAGCCCAGGGTCTCCATTAAAATTGCCCAGGCTCGCACCTGAAGAGGTACTCCAGCATCGCTTAACAGCGTTGAACCAATATGGGACGCAACAGATACTGGTTATCAGCTCTTGCTCTATTGGCGTAGAGAACGAGCGCCAGGGGTTGCTTCCGACAGTGGGAGAGATCATCGCATTTCATTGGACAGTCACTACCCCCCTTAAGCTGGGCAGCCCCCAGCCAGTAGGGTACTGTCTTGCCACAGTTCACTTGCCTCACTGGGTGCATGAGGCTTAAGGTTCCCCAACCTGACAAGTGACTGAAATGAGCACCAGACAAACCAACAAGAAAATTATTAAGAAAAGGAAATCATCAAAGTTTCAAGCTTGCTTGTTGGAATGTATGGACTACATTGACCAGTTTGACTGAATCTTCAGGACATCAGCGACACCCGAAAGACTGCTGTCATCAACGAGGAACTGAAGAGGCTCCAAGCTGACTCGCAGCTTTGGGATCCCTAAAGGAAAAGGACTACACCTTTTTCTGGCAGGGCAAAGCCCAAGAGGAACCCAGGGAGCACGTTGTCAGCTTTGCCATCAGAAACACCCTTCTGCAAATGGTGGAACTAGTCATGGGCAGATCAGAAAGACTCTTTCAGGTCAAACTTCAGACCTGCGCCGGTCCCATCCACCTGATCGGCACTTACACTCCAACCCTGAACATCACCCCAGAAGCAAAGGAAAAGTTCTATGACAAGCTCAGTGCCGCATTAGTGCAAATACCTGTTCATGAACAATTGTACCTTTTGGGTGACTTCAGTGCAAGAGTTGGAGCCGATTGTGACTCATGGCCCTCTTGCCTAGGTCACTTCAGTGTGGGAAAAATGAATGACAATGGACAGCGTCTCCTCAAACTTTGCACATACCACAAACTGTGCATCACAAACACATTTTTCCGAACCAAGCCACAGAACAGAGTGTCATGGAGACACCCACACTCGAAACACTGGCACCAATTAGACTTGGTCATCACCAGATGCAACAACCTCAAAAATGTCCTCCTGATATGCAGCTACCATAGTGCCAACTGCGATACAGATCATTCGCTAGTCTGCTCCAAGCTCAAGCTGAGACCCAAGAAGCTGCACCATTCTAAACTAACTGGAAGGCCCCACATTGATGCCAGAAAGACAGCAAACTCAGAAAAAGCTGAAATGTTCAGAGAGACCCTTGAGGAGAATCTGCGCAGCAGCCCTGGGTTTGCTGATGCGACATCCAGATGGCAGCATCTGAGGGACACAATCTACAATACGTCTTTGTCAGTGTTTGGGAGATGAGCTGGAAACACAAATGACTGGTTCGAAGCTAACGCCGATGACAGGATTTCAGTCATCAAAAAGAAGCGCACTGCACTTCTGGAGTATAAACGCTCAGCCAGTCAGAGTACCCAGCAAGCACTCAGAGTAGCCAGAAAAATAGTACAGCAGACAGCCAGGCGCTGTGCCAACAACTACTGGCTTAAGCTATGCAGCAGTATCCAGACTGTAGGGGTGGACTGTATAAATTGCTCCACAAGATAGGCTGTCCACCACAGCTACTCAAGATGATCCAGGCTTTCCACAAAGACACAAGAGGAACCGTCCAATATGACGGAACATCATCGGATGCCTTCAGCATCAGGAGTGGCGTCAAACAAGGATGCGTCCTTGCTCCGGCATTCTTTGGGATCATCTTCGCACTCCTTCTGAAGCCTGCCTTTGGATCCTCAACAGAGGGCATCTTTTTGCACACAAGATCTGACCGGAAACTGTTTAATCTTGCAAGGCTGAAGGCTAAGTCTAAGGTGCGGGAAGTGCTCATTAGAGACATGCTGTTCACAGACGACGCTGCTGTAGTGACACACATAGAAGGACAGCTTCAAAAACTGCTGGATCAGTTTGCCAAAGCATGCAAGGACTTTGGGCTTTCCATCAGCCTAGAGAAGACAAACATACTTGGTCAGGACGTTGCTGAACCTCCATCAATCAGCATTGACAATTACATGCTAGAGGTCGTTCATGCATTTACTTACCTCAGGTCTACCATCACTGACACCCTGGTGCTGGAGACTGAGCTAAACAGGAGGATTGGAAAAGCAGCCATAACTCTGTTCAGACTTAGCAAGAGAGTGTGGAACAACAACAAGCTGTACAGTCACACCAAAATGCAAGTCTACAGAGCCTGCATCCTCAGCACCCTCCTCTATGGCAGCGAGCCTTGGACCTTGTACACCTGCCAGGAAAAGAGGCTGAATGTCTTCCACTTGCGCTGCCTCAAGCACATTCTTGGGATATCATGGAAGGACAGAGTGCCAACAACATCGTCCTCGAGCAAGCTGGAATTCCAACCATGCACACCCTCCTCAGGCAGCGGCGGCTCCGCTGTCTTGGCCACGCCCACAGGATGAATGATGGAAGGATCCCAAAGGACATCCTGTATGGCTAGCTAGTCTCTGGCAAAAGACATCCCAGATGCCCCCAGTTGCGCTACAAAGACATCTGTAAGAGGGACCTCAAGGAGGTAGACATCGACCAGATACTTGGGAAGAGCTGGCAGACGACCACAGCAGCTGGAAGCAGGAACTACACAAGGGCCTTCAGAAGGGCAAGATGAAGATCAGACAGCTGGCAGAGGAGAAGCGAGCCTGTAGAAAGGACAGCAAGGACCTGCCAGACACCCATTACATATGCAGCAGATGTAGCAAGGACTGTCACTCTCGTGTGGGCCTCCAGAGTCACAGTCAACGTTGCAAATGATGATCTTAAATGGAGTTACAAGGGGCGCGATCCATAGTCTATGCAGACTGAAGGATGCCTCGTTAGTTAGTTAGTTGGTTATATTTTGTAAATTTGGGTTTATTTTGATATTTTTTCAATCAAAACAAAAATGGAAATGTCAGAATGAAATGGTTTTTCAGGCAAGTCCTGAAGGGCCTGACTCTCCAGTAACAAAATCAAAGAGAAGATGTCTTGTTTATACATGGTAGCCCCATGTTTAGAGCTCTACATCAAGTTGTGGAAGATGCATGTTTGAATCCTTGCTCCAGATCAAGGATTTGATATCAAGTATCTCTCTTCTCCCACAGCTGTGCCCTAACTACCAGGCTACTGGGTGCAGGCCTGCTTCACTCTCTCTTGTTGTAACCATGCTCTTTTGTACAAAGTACCTCTGCTTCAGACAGAAAGAGAGTGACTCTGCAGCCTGGCACTCCCAAGCAAGAATTTGAACATTGGTCTTCTACATCTCTGATGAGAGCTCCAACGGCTGGGTGTTGGGGAAACCAGCTTTCACCTCAGTTTTGTGAATCTAGCCTTTGATTTCCTTAACTTTTATTTGAAAAAAAATTAAAATGCCAAAAAATAAAATGAAGCATTTCATATTATTTTTTGTTTAACCTTAAATGAAAATTTTCTGACTTTTTGAATTGGCTGAGAATTTTCAGAAAAGCTGGTTTCAATTCAACTTTCAATCATATTCCTTTTTTAAAAAAGACATGGCAGCAACCTAAAGTATCAGTGATTGGCACAGCCCTCCTATGAACCCCTTTCTCATTACATTGAATTGAAGTTGCAAAGTCAATCTGTACTTCCCACCTCCACATTCAATTCCTTTATATTGGGAAGAAGTAGATCATGGATGTCGCCTCTCTTCTACATAGATTTGTTACGTGCCTATAAAAACCTGAAGTGCTTGTCTTTAAAGACTGCTCTTGTCAGAAATCCATGGAGAGTAACAGACTTTACTGCAGAAGTCTGATGTAGAATTTGCTCATTTGAGCTAAATAAAAAGATGGATTAGTTGAGAGGGTGAAAAGGGGATCTGGGTTCTGACTGTTAATTGCATCCCTAATAAAATCATCTAGTTAAACTGTCTGCTTTGTGGTACAGCACCACGGTGAAGGGAGTTCTAAAGGCAGCCTGCTAAGCTGATTGTGCTGCTAGACAATTAATAGGAATGAGAAATACAACCCCAAAAATTCTGAAATACTAGATTTTCAGCTGCACTTTGTTATACCAATAGTCAGTGCTTAATTCAACCGACAGAATGACAGTCTTCCCTGAGTGCTAGGTGGTTTTGCCCACAGCTGGCAGTAGGTCCTGGGTGCAGCTACCTCCTTTGTGCACCCACACATCTATTGAACAGTGAGGATGAATTTTAATATACCTTGAATTAATGAGAGAAACTAATTATTATTTACCACTTGGGAGACTGGCAGTAAAAATAAAATATTTCTGTCATCTCTTCTTTCAGATTTTTGTGATGGTGGATTTTGTTTTCTTCTTATGGATATATGTCAGTCCTACGGGTGTATATCCTCCAGAGATAATTTAGCTTTGTGTTTTATGTTTTGTAACCAGAAGATCATTCTTGTGGTGTTTACATTTATCCCATTGTTAATATTGCATGGCTGCCTCATGCCTAAAATTGCTAATATTCTGACATAAATTTGACTCCTTCATTTCTGGCATTACTTACAAATTACAACTTTCCTGGCCTTAAAAGGGTTTTGTTTCTTTTGGGGTTTTTTTTGGCATGATTGATTATTGCATGTCCTGATTGTTTCCATGTTTTAAAATAGTGCTCAGCTATTTCAATAAGCATTTTGTTTGTAGCAGCATTATTTCAAAAATCTCTTGCAGAATAGCGTATTTTGAAATAACGCCGCTGTGTAGACATAGCCATAATGTCTCCACCCAGAAGCTAAAATGGCTTGAGGCACCTATGTACTTATGCTGCACTGGTATTATATGCAATGAAATAAGCTTCATCTAACTCTACAATTTTGCAGTGAGCATTTTTGTAGATGGATCCTCAACCCTGCATTGAGCACTCCTGGCTTCAGAGGAGCTCCGTACTGGCACAGGGATCTGTTTATGCTGAATTCATTGAAAGACTGTTAAGGATTTTGTGTTTGTAGAAAAGGCCCTCTGGGTGCTACCACAATACAAATAATGAATATGGAGAAAAGGGAAGGAAAATGGATTTTCTGGCAGATAAGGGCTCCTGTGAAGACCTTTCCTCCAAAATACAACCAGAGTTTCGTGTAAGTAAATGAACTCTTTATGATCCTGGCAGTTCAGGCAGTGTAGCTGAGAGTACTCTGCAGTCTTCTAAGCTCAGATACATTGGCTGTACCCAAATACACTCTGTGCTTGCCAGATCCCGTTTTATCAGATAAGTGGTGATATGCTTGTGCCCGGGCAGTTGAGATTATACTTAGGGTCAGTCGTGATAGTGGGAGTGGTCTGTGGAATCTATTGCTGTTATTTTAATCGTCTCCAAAGTGGGATGGGAATTTTGAGCTTGTAAACTGCACCATTTGAAGGAAATCTGTTACTGAAGTTCACTTTAATCCTTGTGGTTTAAAAAAATGCCTACAAAGCCACTGATCAGTGACAGCCTGCTCTTCAGGTACCACCAAAATACATAATGTCCAGTTGTGAGCTTCAGAATTACGCTGAGCTCAGCCTGGATACACAAGGATTGATCCGTATCTGATCTGGATCTGCAGTACTTAATTTGTCTCTGACCCCTAATTTGTACCCAATCTTTTTAGGTATCTGGAGTCATATCCCCACCAGCACCCTCTAGTGTCCCTCAACTGAGTGCCCAAGGTTTGGGGAGCCATAGGACCTCACAGGGCAGAAGACCTGAGCTCTGGCAATCCTACATGCGGCTGGACTCCCTGTTGTCCTGTTACCTCCTGTGTGGAGCAGAAGCTCCAAGCTCTGTCGCCCCCACAGCTCTGAAGTCCTGAGCCACAGCAACCCAAGTCGAGCAAACCCCAGAGTTCCACGCCCCAGTGCCCTACCCCACAGAGAGCTGGGCTTCAACCCCCACCAGGCTCTCAAAAAGTGCTTACAGGGACTGAAGATCCTCACTGAGAAGTGCTGATTTAGAGCCCTGCATGGTTACAAAAATTTGGATCTGCATCTGATCTGCAATCTGCAAAGACGGGAAACCATCGAACCACATCTACATCTGCAGATGCACATACCTGATGATTTAAAGCGGATAGCTATGTGTTTGAATGGCTCAACTCAGCTCCTCTTGCTATTACAAGTATGCAAATTAGTTATCTGAATTTTGAAAATAACTATGAGAATGATGTCTTCTGATTTCCAGTAAGGTTGAAAAGTGATTTCCCAATTACGTATGCATGCATGTATGTGAACGAAGTGAAGGAAAATGTCTAAGAAAAATGGGAGTTTACATTTTATCATACAATTTCCACTGCCTGCCATTTGGACTGGGCTAACACACTTTACCTAACATGAAACCCACTCGGTTTTGTAGGTGAGAAAGTTCAACACATGTTTCTTGGCCTGTGCTCTGTTTAGAGAGACTGTGGGGCAAAAAACTGGAAGAAGATTTCAGAGACTGAAAGCTAGTTTTCTGAATCCAAAACAAAATATTTTAGATGTTAGCAAAAAGTCATACTTTTAAAAAGTCACCCATTCCTGCTTCAGAGTATCACTTTAAGGGAGCCACTACTTCATTGGAAGGAGAACTTCTCCTTACACCATAGTTAACTCACATCTGTGAGAGATGGTAGCTATGTCACTAGGAGAAGACCTACTGCCAACACAGTGCTGGCCACAACCAGGAGCTAGTTTGCTGTGTTGATGAGGAGTATGAAAAATCCACACCTTGAGAGACACACTTACACCACTATAAGCCTGTAGCATATGCTTGCTCCTATTATTTATTATTTGTATTACCATAGCATCTAAGAACCTTCATGCTAGCCCAGGACTCCATTGTGTAAGCAGAGAACAGAAAAGACAGTCCCAACACAGTTTAAGTAAAAGTAATAGATACTTTTACTGAGAATAAAAATAGTGATCCAGATTAGAAAAATCGTAAACATTTATTGTAAACATTATCTAACATAGGCTCCAGTTCACCTAAGCACATGCTTAATGTTATACACTGAATTTCTCGTACAAACTTAAGCACTGTTTAACTTTAAATGCAAATTGAAGTTCCACGGGTTTCAGTCTGTACTTCAAGTTAAGTAAATGCTTAAGTTATTTGATGCATTAGCTGTTATAATAGCTATCTGATTGCTCTAGAAATACCAACCACTGGGCTTTCATTCCGATTCTATATCCTCACAGTCCAAATCCCTCTTATATCAGATACAAAACAAAGTGACTTGGCTACATAGAAACTTACAATAAAGCTGTGGGAAAATTCTCATTTCTATTATCTCACTTCCTTCTTGTTGTTGAAGTAGGAACACATCTGGAGCATGATAATTTGCATGACATTTTGCATGCAGTGAGTTCTTGGTATGACCTGAGGAATAGACTTTGAACTCATAATCTTATAGTCAGTTTAATTTATTTTTCTTTTGTATGTTTCTGTTGCATTCCCAGAACAATATGAGAGGCCACAAGTTGCTAATTTATACCCTATAAATATGCACAGCTGTTAACTAATGATTTTGCAGAATCATGGATAACATATCTGCCTTATATTTCAAAGGATACTGTGCTGAGTTCAAATACTGCTGGGGATATATTTTTATTTAAAATTCTTCACATCTCATATCTTTTATTTTCCAAGCATCAAACACAGCTCTACATTTTCAATAGTTAATTATCTTTGCCATCAGAAAGAAAAAATGGTAGAGAAAATATTTAAACAACTCCTTCAAGAAGTAAAACTTGTCATATACTGTGCAATCTAAGCTCTGAATTTTGCATGAGATGTAAGTCCTAATATAATTAAAAGAATGCACATTGTTTGACTTTATAACCTTGATATCTAATTTTCAAGGTCTGATACTGCCTCTGTTTGCAGGATCAAGGTGCTAATATTGTTTAGTCATCTTTCACGTTTTATTGCATTAGCCAAAAACAAACAAACAAACAAACAAACAAACAAAAATCCTCTTTGGTAGAACAAATAGTACCTTACAATTGTTCAGCAAAATGAAACACCTGAGATTCAGTACTAGATCCTGAACATGCAGGGCTTGGGATATGGTCCAATGTAACCTTATGAATATATTATCTGTTGTGTATTTCAAAGCTGTTGAGCTGAAGCCTGCCAAACTTGAACTGCTAATACAAATTCGACTAACTTTCTTTATGTTGTGATGAATGATAGAACAGTTCTTATGGGGCGGGAATGGTACACAAGTGCAAATGACAGAGAGTGGGAGAAAATTAGATTTAATAAAGTAAATTAAAAACAAATTGGAGACAGACCAATAAGTTCATAATGTAATGGCATAACTGAAAAGCAGCTGCATGAGAAATTTCAGCAAATTGATAGTTAAACAACACAGACATCCCTGGTAGGGCCTACTTTTCTGACCTTAGGATACAAGTAACACTTCTTGAAATCAGTGCAAATCAGAGAGTTACATGCACCCTATGGTGGGACCATTGGGCCCCTAGACTTCATAAACTCTCAATTAATGAAAGATGCTTGCATCCTGTGAAGGAAGCATGGGCTTCGGGAATGCTGAACTGCATATCGGAGTGTACACAAACATGGAGCTTTCCCCCCCTAGATTAGAAGTATTGTTTATACCATTTTACATTTTTGGAAGATTCACTGGATGAGAATTCCTTTAAAAGGGTTGTTCCTAATGGATAGAGATGTAAATGGGTTCTCAGGAACCATTTGGTTTGGTGCAGGAAACACAAAGTCCTTGATGAAGTCAGTTCTATTTAAAGAGCATAAGCCTGTTTTGTTTCTGTTTTTAATTGGGGGCCCTGTGAGCTATACAAAGAGGATGTGTTGTTGATGATGGAAGAGGGAAACTGAGACTCTCTCTTGCACTGAGATGCCAAGTTTCTTTATAGCTCTGAAGTTATTTTCAAAAGATGGCTACAAGATATTCTCATTATTCTCATCATCCCACTTGGTCCCCCTCTTCCAGATATACCCCCGCCTCTCCTTGCCAGAATCTGCATCATTTTCCTGTCTCACTTCTATTTAACCAGAATCCTCTCTTCACTGTTCTTCTGTACCCTCTCCACAATCACACATGCACTGGCTTTGCATTCATTGCTCTTTCGGACTCTTGGGACTGTCCTTTTCCTCTCCAAGGTCCATGACATCAGAATGGGTGTAAGAAGATCACATATTGACTCTTGAATCCTTCAAGATTCCCAGTAGAGTACTTTGGAAGATCTGCCCCACCCCCCACCATCTGTATGCTTACATTGTTCCTGATTGAGCGGCTAAAGCAAGTGCTTGTGATGTATTTGCAGCATCGGAATGAGATCCGATTGCTTTCAGGGAAAGAACTGGACGCTGATGTAGAAGGACAGAGAGTGAAGTAGAGAATATGTCAAACAAACAAACAAAAGCCACCTCACAGTGCCCAGACGTCCTTTGACCCAAAGATGATTGCCACATAGATTCCTCAGGTTCAGCCCCAACTGGGCTTTTGTATTTCTGTTCCAACATTTTCTCCCTTTGTCATAAAAACCAGCCTGATGGGTTTAGGAATAAATACCCGCCCCCAGTTGTTATTTCATATTTTCCACTGCAGAATTTAATATGCCATCCTCCGAGGCAACAGGATACTCAGCTAGATAAACCACTGGTCTGATCTGGGATGGGAGTTCTTATAGCAAGAAGTGTACAAAGTATTGTGTAGCTCTAATATTGGATGAGTTAATACAGCTCATTATTGTGCCTCTTATTCCCTAAGATGAAACTTGAGGAGAATGATGCAGCATTATTAATAATACAGCCCTTGCTCTGGGATGTTAATAAGTCAGCACAAGTTTTGAGACGTTCTTCTTTCGGGAGCAACTCAGGGCCTGAACTGCCAGCTGCTGCTTTCTTTTTCTTCTGTATTGGGCTTTTGCATTTTTAAGTCAGGCTGTGACTGAAATCAGCAGCAAAACTCCCATTGACTCAGAGGAAACATGAACTGGCCCACTGGCATTGAAAAAAAGCAAACCAAAGCAAAACAAACAAACAAAAAAACCCTACATGAGGTAAACCCACTGAGCTGTCTCAAATCCAAGCTAATCAACGCTGTCTGTTGGCCTGCTGTTCAGGATATCAGCATAGTTCCAGGAAAAACTCTATGCCTCCAAAGCTTGTGCTTGAAGTGAACCAAAATGAAGATGAGCATGAGATAGAATCATTTAGGCTTTCAGAGCTTGGGGAGGGGGGATTTTAAAAGTCTCATTTTGCATGGTGTGGTGAGAGCTGTAGAAGTTAAAGGAGTTCCCACATCCTGCAAGAATCTGTCAGTGGATTCTACATGAATCCATTCAGGCTTTTAATTTAGGAATGACCTTTGGTCCTCAGCTCTCAAAATCAACAGCAACAGCTTCTTGGGCAAATTGAGAGAGAGAAAGAGAGACTATTTCAGAAAGGCATTGGACAGCCAGCCCTGACAGAGAATGAACTCTAGGGACATGCCTACTGCTGAAGAAAAGGGATGCAGGGATCAGCAAGGTCTCCCAAAGCACAGGAATATGAACAGTGCCCCTAACACCTTACTCAGAACAGCTTATCTGTATCCAAGTCACCACCTTCCCACACTTCTGAGGCAGGAGTAAGTAACATTAATGCCTTGGGCCTGTGATCAAACAGGAAGGATCTGTGTCAACAGAGAAAGTGCTATTTGCTGACAGGTTGTTAGAGAGAAGCAAGACCCAGGCAAGAGGAGGTATAAAAATAGTTCTCAGGAAAAAATACAAACCAAAGTAAAGAAAGGAAGGGATTGATTGTTTAAGTCACAAAAAAAAGGGTAAGTAAAAGGAGAGGTAAATAATAAAAAAGAGCTTGTTTGTCCTTTCCAAACGTAGCGATAAAGGCATGGGTTCCGTACGGTAAAAATCAAGATGGCTTTAATGGGTGTGGGGGAGCTGCACTTTATGAAAAGATAAACTATGGCCTGGAGACTACAGTAGATGATTTCAGTGATGTGGGTGCGATTTCTAAGTGGCAAAGTATTAAGAGGCACGTGGGAATAGAGATGACCAAATACATGAAGCAGATATATGAATGCCACCCAGCTATGAAAGGAAAATAATAGAAAATTGTTGGGGGAATCTTTACTTCCCTCTCTTTGTGTTTGGCTGTGAGTAGAAGCACAAACAAAGGCCAAATATGCATTGTATGTTCTTTGTCTGAAATGGCAGTGCAGAGATAACACTGTTAGTGATGACTTGGGCTTTTCAAAAGGGTGCAGGTTAGGCTATGTAGGCTGTGTCTCCACTACGAGATAAATTTGAATTTATTCATATTGATTTTGTGACACTGGAATTTATAAATTGGAATTTGAGTATCCTCGCCTCCCCACGTGCTCCTCACAAAATCAACTTATTGCTACCACACTCAATCTGCAAACATCCACTGTTGCAGCAGTGCATTGTGAGAACCTATCCCACAGTTCCCTCATCCCCATAGCATTCTGTGTATGCTCACTGGTCTTTGACATCATCTTCCCACATTGCATTGCCCTCATTTCCCTCCCGTGTTAACCAAATTCATTTTTCCAGTTGGAAAGAGAAAAGATGGGCATCAACAAACATGGAAAAGTTAACAGAAATTTCTTTTTTCTATAGCTGAATTATCAAGGATTTCATAAAAATCAGCAAGTGTGTGACTTCTCACCTGACCATCCGCTGACTGTCCCCCCTTCCATGATTGCATCCAATCCATGAAAATAACAGAGGGACAATGAAAAGCATGAAGAAAGAGTTGATAGGGAGGGTATTTGGCTTCCCAGTTCATTATACAGCTTCTGTGCACAGTCTTTGTCCTCAGCTGGCCCTCCACCCACTCCTTCCCACGTGCAGGAGTGCAAAGTTAGAAGAAAGAGGGTAGAAAACACTAGGGAACAAAATTGTCTTCCCTCTTCACCACACAGACATTACCAACAGGGGGGATGGCAGCAATGCCCTGAAAATCTTAGCTGAAGGAGAGAGACTTTCCCATGGTGGCAGCAAGCCCCCAAAATTCTTTCCTGCACTTGGAGCTCTAATCACATGCAAGCCAGGACATGGTGCTTCCTGGCAGCATGGTCAGCACTGAATGGCAGGCACGTCCTTTTTATTGGGTCAGGGGCTAACCCTGTGATGTGTTTGAGTGTGAGAAAGGCCCTGACTGCACGTCGCCTGTGGGGGAGGAAGGAGTGTTTCTGCACAAATATAAACCGCTGAGAAGTTTCTCAGCCTCTTATGCAAGCACAACCCCCACAACAGCCTTGTTGCCATGTAGTGCAGCAGGGCAGCAGCAGGCGCCAAGCAGCACAGAAAAAAATACCGAGTGTAGAGAGAGAACCACAAACTCCCTGCAGGGGCTATTTGCAATGGGTAGGTGCACTCACAGTGCTAATGGCAAAGAAAGACAGACATTTCTCAGCCCCTTATGCAAACCTGAGCCCAAACCTGAGCCCACTGGCACAGGCTTCCTGGTCATGATTTGAAATCCATGGTCTTCCTGTTACCTAATTCCTGAGCACCTAAAGAGCAGCGGCCAGAGTGGAGCACTAAGGGGCACTGAGGGTTACATATGGGACACTGCTGGAGGCTAATAAATTCAGTTTTAAGACATGGTGCTTCCACACTGGCCTTTAGTCGAACTTTTAAATTCGAACTTGATGCTACACCCAGCCGGTACTGCTGACATTATATTGATATTAGTGCTCCCTAAATCCACCTTATGGTATTTACAGTGAAAACAGTCACATGGTAATATTGAGCTAACTACCTTAAATTCAAATTTATCTCATAGGCTGTGTCTACACTAGCCAAAAACTTCAAAATGGCCATGCAAATGGCCATTTCGAAGTTTACTAATGAAGTGCTGAAATGCATATTCAGCACCTTATTAGCATGCGGGCGGCTGCAGCACTTCGAAATTGATGTGGTTTGCCGCCGCGCGGCTCGTCCTGACGGGGCTCCTTTTCGAAAGGATCTCAGCTACTTCGAAGTCCCCTTATTCCCATCTGCTCATAGGAATAAGGAGACTTGGAAGCAGCCGCGGTCCTTTCGAAAAGGAGCCCCGTCTGGACGAGCCATGCGGCAGCAGCTGCATCAATGTCGAAGTGCCGCAGCCGCCCGCATGCTAATGAGGCGCTGAATATGCCATTTCGAAGTTTTTGGCTAGTGTAGATGTAGCCTAGGTGTGGGTGTAGTTATAAAAGCAAAGAGAGATTTAGCAGTTCTTGCTCTCAAAATCAGGCTTGGTCAGGCTAGGCAGAGAAAGGTGGGAATGATAAGAACTGAGATAAAGTCACCGGCTAGTGCTTAGTACTGAACAAGGTTCGTGTGATGCTGTGCAGGCAGGCTTTTTATGTTTTAACAGAGTTCTGCAATTTCTTAAAAGCTGTGCCTCTTCTTCCTAGCAGCTGCAGAATCAAACACAGTCATTACAGAAGGTAACATTCACTTTTCCATCTGTGCAATCCACAACCTAGTATTTGTTTGAAACAAAAACATAAGAGCTGGCTATTCCCTGGTACTCCACCAATTCACCAAATTTCTGCTTTGGGACCCCGATTTCTAGTCAGTTTTGTGCATGCCTGATCTACGCACTGTCCAAAGCTTTTTATTTGATAGACTTTATTGCAGTTTGCAAAGACTATTTCATAGAGTAGGGATCCTTTTCTTTCTCTGTATTCATATGGGATGGGGTGGAGAGGGGAACACAAGCCCTGCTGTGTAATTTATAGATAGGTACTGTTAAATCAAACTCTCACGCACAATGCTTATAATTACACACTGCTGAAAGCTGAATGGAATTTGCTCACTCCTGAGAGCATCACATTGTAGAAAATTGAATTAGACCCATGCACTCGATAATGAGAAGGCCTTCTTTGCTTGATGCCAGAATGTGCACATTCATGATACTGGGATATCACAACCTGAAGCAGTGAAATCACTGCAGCATTCCCATGGTCCCCTGATGTCCAAGAGAGGAGGAGGAAGGTGCCTGATGCAGCAGTCTCTTAAATGATTTTCCAGCAGGATAGGATGGAGCAGAATGTACCCCTGGTTGCCAGTTAGTAAGCACCACAAGGATGCATTTAAGTCCGCACCACTCGTATACGTTTAGCAGAATCAACAATAACAAAGAACAATGTGTGTGAGTAGTAATCTGAATAGAGCTGAGAAAATACTGATTTTTTTGGGGGAGGGGGGTAGGTTGGTGGCCGAACTCAAAAATAAAAAAAAAAATATTTTAGGTCAAATAAAATATTTTGTATGACCTAAAATTAATCATTTCCTGATTGTAACCTTTTTGTTTTGCTTTTGTTGTTATTGTAGTTGTTTCATTTTTAAAAGTCTGAACCTTTAAATAAATAAATAAATAAAGCACACTTAAAAAGTTGAAAGATTTCATTTTGAAAATGCTGAAACAAAAAGGTTCTGATTTTTTTCAAGGGGAGGGGGGAAATTAAGATATTCACCAAATTTTACCTGAGTTAACAAATAGGTTTTGTTAATCTAAAATATCATGAGTCTTTTGTTTTTTTTTGTTTGTTTTGGTTTTTTTTTTGGGGGGGTTGGTATTTTTGGTGAATAAACGCTGTTTCCCAAAAACTTCACCCAGCTCTAAGTGCAACCTAGTGGTTTCACTCAGACTCTGTTCCCAGCTATGCTACTGATTTACTCTGTGAGACTGGTTGTGTCTCTTATCTTCTCCACGTCTCCATTTCCACATGTGCAAAATGTGTTTTTTCACTTACCCAACTTTGCAAAGTACCATGTGATTTACAGGTGATTAATCCAGTAATATATTTCTGCTAAGTATTGTTAGTGGCAGAAGAATTATACACATAATACACCTAATTGCTTTCTGTATGGTGATGTACAGTGAAACAAAGAAATAATTTCTCAGAATATCTCAGTGTCAGTTCTAAGGTTCAACTAGCTGAGAATTAAGGCTGTCCTCCATTTTGCATCAGTTTTAAATATTTCAGGTAGTGGAAATCATAGGGTTCTTTGTGTAAGAGAAAGAAACCACGGACTACTCTGGAACTGTACAGAGTGGTTGTGGGACGTGAATAAAAATATGTATCGTTTTCTGTGGAATTACCTGTTGACTAATCTTGACCTAGGCCCCTGGGCTTTGGTCATAATGAAAAAAAAGTCTGCCTCTGTTTTTAACTGTTTCATTTCTTCCGTTTCTCTGCTACATTCTTGATTATTGTACCTCAGCTGCCAAAATGGAGTCTGTAACAGCCAGGAACAACTAAGAGCAATAATAACAAGAAGTCCTGTGGCACCTTATAGACGAACAAATATTTTGGAGCATAAGCTTTCGTAGGCAAAGACCCACTTCAACAGATGCATCTTCTTCTTGTTGTTTTTGAAGACACAGACTAACTCGGCTACCTCTCTGATACTTGTCACTAAGAGCAATCATGAGGTAACAGAGGCTAAGTAGCACCTGAGGCCAAACCAGCCCACTGTTACGGGTATGCGGGTATATTGTCACCTTATTCCCGTATCTGTTTTGCCCTGCATTGAACAAAGCTTGGCCAGACCCCAACAGCTAAGCCAGTTTCTCGCAAAATGTCATTATTATTGAGTGGACAAGCCATTTTCTCAGATTTCATTAAAAAAAATGGGTTGGCAAGTTTTAGTGTGAGCGTTTTCTGTAGTCTTACTGCAAGACAAACCGCATTTTTGTAATGAGTTTCCTCTGAATTTTGTGAATGAATAAATAAATCATCTACAGGAAACCCAGAGTTCCTGATTTCTGAGCCCATGTGTGTCATGCTAGACCGCAATCAACCAGCAACAATTTCTGAGGCTTATAAGCATTTACTCTCCTTGGTCCAAGGAAATCCCATTCGTCCACCAAACCCTTTTGGACTAGCCTATGATGGTTTTTATCTCCTGTGATTGTGTCATTTTGTCCCTAACGCACGATAGTTCTCTCAGTTTCTGCCTACCTTGTTAAACATTGCATTAATCCAAAATTTCCAGCATACGTTGTTTGTCTCATATGACAGTGCAAGACCTTTAGAGAAAAGAGGAACCTATTTTAGTCATGCTGCCAAAGGCAGCAGAGTGTTAGTTTCAGTTAAAGGCAAAAAAGAGAGAGAGAAAAAGAAAGGCCAGTCAAATACCTAAAGACAGATATTCCTACAAGGAAAATTACAAATTCAGAAGCCATTAAAGTAACACCTGATTATTTGTTAGAGTTTATTTCAGCATGGGAGAAAAGTATTGCTTCTTCCTTGATAATGGGAAAACACCTGTTCCAGTTTCAGTCTCTTAAGTCACATTATGTTCTCAGACCATCTGAGCCAGGCACAAAGTTACTCCTTTTGATTGAGCTTGCTCTAAATTCACTAGTGACTTTTTCACACCAGATCTTTCTTCTGTTTTCAACACTCCTGACCACACCATCCTCTTCATCTCTCTTTCCTCTCTGGGCTTTCGTGACTGTGTGCTGGAAGGGCTCTCCACCTACCTCTTGGACAGCTCTTCCAGTGCCTCCTTTGTCAGAGTCTCCTTTTTTCACTTTGCAGGCAGACACAGACACGTACTGTCACAGATTTTGGGAGTCTACATAGTGATGATCTGTAGTTGAGAGCTTTGTCAGAGAGGAGCTTTCCCTCTGCAGATTTAATCAGCATTTACTCTAGGAATTGCTTGTGCCTCTTTTTACTCTCTGTCAGCTGTTATTCCTATTTCCTTTGTGATGCTCTCCCAGCTCCCCAAATAGCAGTGACAAGCCTGGCAGTTCAGGGTTCACAGACAATGCTCATGCCAAGCCACTGGTGCATAGACTTGAGAATGAACAGAGATGCCATGAGGCCCAATCCTTGGCCCTCTTCCACTACCTGAAGGAACACCTGTCTGAAATTGCGTGTTCTTTTTGTCAGCTCCTACTGGAGATTTGGGATAGTGTGACCTTATAAATTACACCAGAATTCCCCTCCAGAACTGCAGCCACAGGATCACACCAACAACCCAGAATCAGGTTCTTTGTCTTGCCTTGAATTTCACTAATTTAGCCTTAGCCTTCATCCATCACAGCAGATGTACCAACTTCAGCTATCTCCAAGATGCAAATTATGATGGCAAACCTTCTTCTCCTCCCTTTCCTGCATACATCTACCTGCTTTGAGAGGCAAGTGGCACGGGACCAGAGGAGATTAAAGAGCGCCAACTGCTTCCTGAGATACTGTCTACTATTTTTACTTACTGTCCTGTGAGCATGTTGAGAGCAAATATTCAGTAGGCTTCAGATAAAGTACTTATCAATAACGGATCCTTTCTTCTGAGGAATATGTATTCAGTACATTAAATTAAATAAGATGAACAGGTGTGGCTGGGCTGTGGCTGCCAGTGTGGGTAATTAGATCTCGTCCAGAGAATTAGTAGATGGTGTAATTTTTATTTTGAGGCACAATATGAGCAAATAAAACAAAGGCTTTTCCAGTGCTATACAGATAACCCCTCATATACATGGTCAATAATGAATGAGGACAAAATTGACAGAAAAACTACAGTAATGTAAGAGGAAATTTCAAGGCCTTTTCACCAATATTGCAGGTATTTTCTTTAAAATTGTAGGTGTAATCTCTCCTAAATTTATGGCTATTTGTGGGTGATTTTTACTTATTCATGCAGTGATCTAAGTTTTTTAATTTGGTTTTGTTACTTTCAGTCCGCTGTGCTGATCATTTTCATGTGGTCACTTACCTTCAGTGGGCTCCCTTAAACACTGGATATTTCCCTCCCACACACATGAAATTTACTACCATCTCTGAGGTATTTCCAGTCTAAAGGCCTGATCCAGTCACTTATTTCATGATTTCAGGGTGCAAAATAGGCCTTTTCCCCATGGAATGCAATCTCAGAAGGTACCTTGGCAATGCTCAGTGTCTTCAGCTCCCTCCCTATTAGGTCATAGTGAGAGTGGTTTGCAAACAAACACTGATTAAGCAGTGTTTGTGCTATGTGTAAACCATTTTTCAGTAAGCCATTTTCAACTAAACTGTGCTCAGTCCAGGCAGTAAATCATGCAAACACTGGTAGTCAGGTTTAGGTCCTGTGTATTAGCTGTAAACTATGACATCGCTTCACCTAACCTGATCTCAGTGAGGCTCCAGGAGGGCACAAGAGAGAACCGTCATGTGAGAAACATCAGGGCCGAGGTTTAGGTCTATGGACTGCTTCTAATGCTTTAATAAAGGTACAGGGCCAGATCCTCAGCTGCTGTAAATCAGTTCTGCTTCACACCACACCAGCATATAATCTGATCCGCGTACGTGAAGCTTTCCGGGCATACCCAGAGCTGTGAACTATCTTGCTGCTATCTGCCCTTACCATGAGGAAGCCTTCTTTGGACCTGGTTTGAATCAGCTCCAGCAGCCATGGGCAACAGAAGCACTTCCCGCCAAGCCTACTCTGGTCTTGCTCTCTTTCTGTGGGGTTGTGATAGGCACAGTCCAACCACTGAGCCTTCCAAGCTCCTGGTTTGCTGCATACTTTCAATATTCACAAACTTGCTGCTTCCAAAGATGCAATACACCCCAGTTTACCAGTACCAGCTCTGACCAGAGCTTGCTTAACACACAGCACTTGGGTGTTTATGGTGAAATCAAGTAGAAGTGTATTTAACAAAGAGCAGAGACTCAAGTGATAAACAAAAGGAATTAGTGGAAACAAACAGTTAAATATAACATAAAATCATCACACATTCCAGAATCTAAATTTATTTAACTAGCTACTTCCCTGTCACATAGAGCAATTGCTTACCTAAAGTCCTTTCACTGTTTTATAGCCAGGTTTGGCTGTCATATTTCATTCATAAGACAAGTTATGCATCTGCTTGCCTTGCTGGTGAAAAATCCAGTGCCTTTGATTGCTCCCCCAGATACATCATAATAATCCAGTATCCTAATTCATAAATAGACAACTCCCCTGCGGGTCTTTGGGGGTTTTCTTTCACTTTTTTTTTTTTTAACTTCGTGCTCTTTCAGCATCTGCTTCAGTATGCAAATAGGCATACATTATAAGTCACACAAGTCATAATGACCAGACATGCAGATAAGCATCTTTTAATGCTAGTTTAAGAGGAAACCCATCTAAGACATGTCAACCCATGATCACCTGCCTTAAGGACATACTTTTCCATATAATTGCAGAAACCCTTTAATACTATCCATTTTGCAATCACCATGATGACCTCAGGCACTTGGGATTTATGTTATGTAACTATCTGGCTCAGGAGGATCCCTGTAAAACCTGCACCCACTTTGTGTCTCCACCAGTGGGCAGCAAGGGGTCTGTGGGTCACAAGATGACACCATGCAGTAGTTTTAAATGTTATGCAGGTTAAAATGTCAGGTTTATTTGTATGGCACCCACATTAAAGCAATAGCTGAATTGATAGCTTATTTTTGAAGTGATTTTAGATAACACAGTGATTGAAAAGCAACTCCAGTAGGCCACCAGCAAATATAGCTAGCATAATAGGTAGGCCACACTTCCATTTAGCTTTCAGGCTTGCGTCTCCACTTGTATACTCATTGGCACCCGTGCCTAATAGGCCAATACCAATGTCATATCCTCCACTGAGGTAAATCAATGTATTACCATTGACTTTACCACAGCTGCACTGATTTATGCTAGTTGAGGATCTGGACCTGCCTGATCAAAATGATCCTGTTTTATACTCACAGCCTACCAGTGTAAATAATTGCTCAAGCAACAAGATGGTGGAGAATCATGCCTTTTGTCTTTCCCTCTTCAGGACTGCAAAGCATGTCCCTTGTCATTTCAGAACCATTTTAAGAGCTATTTAACATGATAATACCTCAACTGCCCTTCCAGGGATACCAAGGCAGGCAAAACAGCCTCTAAAACGGTTTCAAGCCATTGTTGCTTTATATCATCTTCAGCCCAGCTAAGATAGCTGGTGAGAAGGGGGAATAGTGTTTTTCACCTCATTTTTAAATAAATACCAACTGACATTTTTAATCATGTTAGTAACTGATGCACAGGGCCCAAAAGTTATTAACATTGTTTGTATGATTTACTGTCCTGCCTGATCAAAGTTTGGATGAAAAGGGCTTACTGAAAAATGGTTTATGCATTGCCTAGATGGGGCTTAATCCATGTTTTTGAAACCATTCTGACTATAGCCTAATATGTTCAGGGCCTAGGATAATTAGCATTGCCGAGGTGTATGCTGTGAGTTTGTTTTCCATGGAAAATTTGTAGGTCTTGCCATCACGTCATGCAGCTGTTACAGGAGAATCAAGATTGATTCTCATTTACTAAGATAAGTTTCTAGAATCCTAGGGTAGAGAGGCAGTGTCAAATGGCCCTTGAGGTCAAATAGAAGGATAGGGAAGCTCTCCTTGGGAAGGGCAATTTTATGACCAGACATTTTCATTCTTGTCAGCTGCTGTGAAGACAGTGGGCTGGATTCTGAACTTTGTTCAAAATGATGTGAAAATGGAGTAACTCAGCTAAGCCAGTTATCTGTACTGGACATTTGGCCTATAGCCCTGCGTCAGGAATGGCACACAGCTGTACCAAATTTGCAGAGGTGCTAGAAAAGACTGGGCCTCAGGATGCACAGTCTTTCCAGCACTGGGCAATGGGGTCACTTTGCTCCATCAATTATCACCATGCAGATGCCTTCCTCCAGTGCATGGGCTCTTCTCCATCAGCTGGTGGTGCAACAGGGAAGTGCTGCACCCGGTGGTATATTGTTTTTACTAGTAGGGAAATTGGTCCCTGCTCAGAATGGCTGCTATCGTGTTGGCTGACAGAGGCTGAGAGCTTCTTGTAGTCCCATAAAGGTGTCACTTATTGTAAGGTTTAAGGGAGGTACTTCAGTGTAAACAGTGCACATTCTTTGGCTGCCCGTATATGCATTATGTGTCATCGAGGTCAGTAACCACAGACACACTTATGCAAGCTGTACCCAGCCCACCACTACCAAAAGGGAATGCTGTTTTTCACAGCTCCCTCTGCCAGAAAGTGACTGTGTGCTAAACTATCAACCTCAAATTCACCCTCCTGTTCCAGGTAAACAACAGGCACCCCTCTTCTCTGTTCATAAAATCTTTGCTTCTCCTATAGTGCTGTATCCTTACCAGGCCTAAGGATAGCTACAAACAGGCAACTGGCAGATGGCTCTGGCATTAGAACTTGCCATTTTTTCAGGTAGTAAAAATCACAGGGGTGTGATTCTCTTCCCATGTAGCCTAACGTAAATTGGGTGACTGTGAAAGCTAATGAACTCATATTGGAAAGTAGTATGTGAACCAAAATCTAAAGGCCTTTTGTCTTTCTTAGTCATCTATGTCTGTATTCAATTATTCCAAGTGGGTGTGAAATGCCATCAAATCAGAATATTCAAGTGTAACAGGTGTGGAATTGGTATCTGAGTTTCAAGGCTGGGGCAATTCAGAGTGTAGGTCTTAACAACAGAGCATCCTGAGAGTTTTTATTCCTGTTTTACTTTGGCATACTTACCTGAGCAATTCTTGATTTACTATAAAAACAAAAAGCAGTAAAGTAGCCCTTTAAAGACTAACACAATAATTTATTAGGTGATGAGCTTTCGTGGGACAGATCCACTTCTTCAGACCATAGCCATACCAGAACAGACTCAATATTTAAGGCATATCTGTCACAGCTACTGTTGACAGTTGAAGGAAGTGAAACTGCCTGGATGTATTAGACATCTTAGGTGAGGACTTTCAGTCATATATTTTAATATAGCACATTCAGCTGAGAACAAAAAGCAACAAATGTTAACCTGGATACTAAGGCTACGTCTACACGTGAAGCCTACATCGAAATAGCTTATTTCGATGTAGCGACATCGAAGATGAATAACGTCTACACGTGCTCCAGGGCTGGCAACGTCGATGTTCAGCTTCGACGTTGCGCAGCACAACATTGAAATAGGGGCTGCGAGGGAACGTCTACACGCCAAAGTAGCACACATCGAAATAGGGATGCCAGGCACAGCTGCAGACAGGGTCACAGGGCAGACTAGTGCTTCCGGGGCAACAGCTAGCCGCTCCCTTAAAGGGCCCCTCCCAGACACACTCAGCCTGCACAGCACGCGGTCTGAGGAGCCATAGGCACACAGACCCCGGGCGACGCAGTCATGGACCCCCAGCAGCAGCAGCAGCAGCAGCAGCCAGAGGTCCACCCAGCCCTCCCGGCAGGAGCAGGGCTTGCCCTGATCCATGCCATGCGGGAGGCAGCTGAGCACCTCCTTGCTACACCGGAGGAGGAGCTGCCACCAGGGCAGCAGGGCTCAACCCCCAACCCTGCAGCACCCCGCCCCCCCGCACCATCTCACACACCGGCGGCTGTGGAGCTACCCCACCAGCACCGACTGGTGGGAGCGGCTGGTGCTTGGGGAGTGGGACGACAACCGCTGGCTCAGGAACTTCAGGATGAGCCGGCAGACATTTATGGAGCTGTGCCAGTGGCTCATCCCCTCATTCAGGCACCAGGACACTGCCATGCGGCGTGCCCTCCCTGTGGAGAAACGGGTCGGCATCGCTGTCTGGAAGCTGGCCACTCCAGACAGCTACTGATCCATGGGCCAGCAGTTTGGTGTCAGCAAGGCCACCGTCGGGGCTGTCCTCATGGAGGTAAGAGATCCCACGGGGGGAGGGCAGGGCAGGGGAGGGGAGGGGAGGGCGGGGGAGGGCAGGGCAGAGGAGGGCAGGGCAGGGCAGAGGAGGGCAGAGGAGGGCAGGGCAGGGGAGGGGAGGGCAGGGCAGGGCAGGGCCCCGCACACCCAGCTCACCCCTCATTGGTGCTCTCCCATGTTCTTTCCCTGCAGGTTGTGCGTGCCATCAATGCCATGCTCCTGCACAGGCTCGTGAGGCTGGGGGACCCAGATGCCACCATCGCAGCCTATGCCACCCTGGGCTTCCCCAATTGCTTTGGGGCTCTGGATGGGACTCACATCCCCATCCGTGCCCCGCATCACAGTGGAGGACGCTACATCAATCGCAAGGGCTACCATTCTGTGGTCCTCCAGGCCTTGGTGGACAGCCGGGACCGTTTCCAGAACATTTATGTGGGCTGGCCTGGCAGCACCCACGACGCCCAGGTTTTCCGGAACTCGGGCCTGTGCTGCCGGCTGGAGGCGGGGACCTACATCCCCCAGTGGGAGATCCCTCTGGGGGACACCACCATGCCCCTCTGCGTCATCGCAGATGCGGCATACACCCTCCAGCCCTGGCTCATGCACCCGTACACGGGCCATCTCTCCACTAGCCAGGAGCGCTTCAACCAGCGCCTGAACCACACACGCCAGGTGGTGGAGCGCTCATTTGGCCGCCTGAAAGGACGCTGGAGATGTCTCCTGACCCGCCTGGATGCGGGCCCCAACAACATCCCCCTGATTGTGGGTGTCTGCTGCGCCCTGCACAATTTGGTGGAGAGCAAGGGGGAGGCCTTTTTCCAGGGCTGGGTTGTGGAGGCCGGCAGGGCCAACGTGCAGCCACCCGCTGCCTCCAGTCGGCAGGTGGACCCCGAGGGGACCCAGGTCCGGGAGGCCCTGCGGGCCCACTTCGATGATGAGGCCGTGGGGTGAACTCTGCCAGGCCCCCCACTGCCCACCCCTTCCTCCACAACACTCCCTGCCCCAACGCCCACACCATGGAGCACCCAACCGCACCCCCCCTCCCACTTTTCCTGGACAAATGACAGCACGCACTTGGGGCTGAACTTAAACTGCTTTTCTTTTAGAACTTTTTTTTTTTAACTATAAATAAGACAAGAACAAACTATATACAACATGTGTGGAACAAAAGTAATGTGTACAAATAAAACAATAGTAATAAAAAAGTTTGTTCACTAATAAAAAGAAAACCAGGGATGATAAAGGGGAGAACTATTTACATGGGGGGGACGGGACAAACGGGGGGCACAAATTAATAAGTCACAACTATATACAAGGGTGGGGGCCACGTCCCAGGCCCCTCGCCCCTAAAGTCCGGCACTGGGCGTGGGCGGCCGGGAGCCCCGCCGCGGCCGCAGCCCTGTCCGGGGCTGGCTGGGGGCGGGGCGGACTGGAAGATATGCCCAGCGAGTCTCAGATGGCTCCAGGGGTCCCTCGGCGCTCTGGCCCTCGGCGGTGGGTGGCGGGGCAACGGCGGACGGGACGGCGACGTGCGGAGCAGCTGGTGGTGTGGCGGGTGGAGCAGGCAGGGCGGGCGCTGCGGCGGCCGGCGCGGCATGGGGGGCCAGGTAGTCCACCAGGCAGTTGAAAGTCTCCATGTAGGCCCCCCATGCCTCTTGGCACCAGGCCAGGGCCCGCTCCTGCAGTTCGACGTGGCGTTGCTCCACCCGCAGGCGCTGCTCCGCCACCTCCAGCTGCCGATGGTGGATGGCCAGCAGCTGGGGGTCCGTCGCCGTCGGCTGGTGGTGGTGCGGGGTCCGCCGTCTAGCCCGCCGTGGGGCCGGTCAGTCCTCGGCCGAGGGGCTAGCCTGGAGCGATGGCCCCGGAGGGGTCTCCGGGACCACTGATGCCTCGCCGGCGCTCTCTTCCGGTCCTTCCGATGGTGCAGCTGCGGGACACAGGAGAGGAGCGGGGGAAGAAGAATGGAGACAGGCATTAGTGTGGGCCGCGAGCCGTGGCCTTTGTCCCCCCAGCCCTGTGCTGCAGGTTCCCCATCCCCGTCCCCAGGAGATGCTGCTGTGATGGGGTTCAGGGGTCCCCCTGCACTGCACCCCGTCCCCTGGTGGGAGCGACTCTCACTTCACTCCGCAGGGTCTGACAGGAGAGGTTTCTTAGGCCACAGATACCCACTTTCTCCCAGGAGTGACAGCACCAGCTGTCGGAAGAGACAGTCCTTCCAACCCGTCGTGGGGAGAAGACCCCAAGGGGGGGCCCCTCTGGGATTCAGCTTTCCCCCTCCTCAGGCTGGCTGCCTTCCAGCTCTCCCTTCCCCTAGCCTCTACCTGCGGCCCGCGCCCCCCTCCCCCAATTCCAAGCCAGCTCGGCTCCTCCCTCCTCTTTGTTCAGGGCAGAGGTGTCACCTGCCAGCTGTAGCCCCACGATCATCCTTTGCCCCTGGGAGCTATTCGGCTCTTGTTGCTCATATCTAGCCTGAGTCTCCCTTTTGCACTCCCCCCACTCCATCACATGCTGCTGCTGCGGGGTGTCCCACCCCCTCCTCCCGGGGGCCCTTCAAGGTTCCGCTCCCCCCTGGCCCGGGGATGGGGCATGGCACTGTCGTGCGGGGTGGGGGGGGCAGGGGCTGATGCACTGCTGTGAGGGCCATGGCCCTGTGAGCATGTGGGGGGCCCTGGACACATATCTATTACCCCCCCGCCCCTCAAGCCCAGGGGTGTACACCAGAGGGGGGTACATACCTGTCGGTCCACTCCCACGGTCTGGAGATCCCCGGGGGGGCAGAGGCCCTGCTGCTGCTCCGGGATGGCAAGAGGAGGATCTGCAGCCCAGATTCTGCGGAGGAGGAGCCCCCCCCCTTCCTCCTCCTCCTCCTCCTGCCGCGATGGCCTTGGGGTGGGCTCCGGGGGGGGCCCCCGGGGTGCGGGGCTTACCTCCGGGGCGGACTCCAGCTGAAGGGCCTGCTGGGGCTCGTCGGCCGAAGTATCAAGGGTGGCCGGAGGGGAGGAGGTGTGCCGGGGGCCCAGGATGTCCCTGAGCTCCCTGTAAAAGGGGCAAGTGATGGGGGCGGCCCCAGATCAGCTGGCCGCATCCCGGGCCCAGGCGTAACCCTGCCGCAGCTCCTTCACCTTACTCCTGACGTGGTCAGGAGTGCGGGCAGGGTGACCCCGGGCAGCCAGGCCTTCGGCCAGCCGAGCGAACGCATCCGCGTTCCGCCTCTTGCTCCCCATTACCTGGAGCACCTCCTCCTCGCTCCAGAGCCCCAGCAGGTCCCGCAGCTCAGCCTCCGTCCAGGAGGGGCCCCGCTGCCGCTTGCCAGCCTGGCTGCCCACCTGGCTGGGCTGGCTGCCCTGGCTCCACTTGCGGGGGGTCCCCTGGGGTCGCTGGGGGGGCTGCCGGGTGGCCATTGATGGTCCTGTGGCTGCTGAGGGACGTGCAGGCTGGCCGCATGTCTGGGCTGCTGCCTGCACGTTCCCTCAGCTTCCTGCACAGGAAGGGAGGGGGAGGGGACCTTTAAGGGGCCACTCCACGCGGCCACCATTGAGCTGAGGGGCTGCAGAGAGCATCTCTCAACCCCTCAGCTGATGGCCGCCATGGAGGACCCCGCAATTTCGAAGTTGCGGGACGCGCAATGACTACACGGTCCCTACTTCGACGTTGAACGTCGAAGTAGGGCGCTATCCCCATCTCCTGATGAGGATAGCGACTTCGACGTCTCGCCGCCTAACGTCGAAGTTAACTTCGAAATAGCGCCCGACGCGTGTAGCCGTGACGGGCGCTATTTCGAAGTTAGTGCCGCTACTTCGAATTAGCGTGCACGTGTAGACACGGCTTAAGTATCAGAGGGGTAGCCGTGTTAGTCTGGATCTGTAACAGCTATGAAGGGTCCTGTGGCACATTATAGACTAACAGAAAAGTTTTGAGCACGAGCTTTCGTGAGCACAGACTCACTTCATCAGATGCTCACGAAAGCTCATGCTCAAAACTTTTCTGTTAGTCTATAAGGTGCCACAGGACCCTTCGTTGCTGAACTTGGACATTGTCTCCAAAGCTGGTATACTGTGGAAGAAATCATTAATAAACCTGAAAGGACCTATATTTGTTAATAATATACAAGGAACTTGTTTTATACCTCCGTATTCAGCATTAGGGCCCCAATTTAAGATGTATTCTTGAGGGAAGTCGTTAGCACTTGCTTAACTTTAAGCACATAATTAAGTGCTGTCCTCAATAGGGATGGACTTAAACAGTCCCTTAAGTGCTTTCCTGAATTGGGGCCTGGCTGTCAGAAGGGGTTATCTGACTGGTTTTTGTGGTTTTTCCTGATGTAGCAGAACTTTAGTTCACTCTTGCCCTTTCTTGATGGTCTGTTTATTTTCACTGAGCTCTGGCTTGTCTTCCTGTGTTTTGGCAACAACAGATTGACAGTTATTTGGTTTATTCCCCCCACCCGCCTCTGCGGCAAAGTTTGTTTTTCTGTACTTTCGGTGTTCATGTCTGAGGGAGTAAAGGAGGAGTTACTGACAGAGAGCCACGGGTGATTGCTAAACATGCCTGCTCTTTTGAAAATAAGGCAGCACACTAAAAATATTAAAGTTATTACCAAAAAAAGAATAATTTGTTATCCCTGAAGGGATCCTGCAGTTTAACTGGTGCCCCTGGAACTCAGCTGGAATGTTACTTGAAAGCCAAAGGCCCCCCACAAGCGTGTCAACAAAGAAAAGCTGCTCACAGCAAGAACCTCTGCAAATCAGAACTCAAAAATAATATCCTATAAAAAGAAAACCACTCCTAAGAAAACAGAAAGTGAAGAAATTAGAGACACACTAGGGAATGACCACGGTACTTACGGTGTCATGAGACTGTCAACTGAAATTAGAGAACACGGAGCACAGAAAGTTTTCTACAAATAAATAAGCACTCACATTTTATTGTGAACAATCCCAAGTTTGCCTCAGACTTACCAGCAGAGTTTTCACGTTAAACACAGAGGTCCTCATACCACCATGCTCCAACTTAATAGCCTTCTTGCCATCTGTCTTCGCGCAGAAGGAAACGCTTCAATATTTTCTATGCCCCTTCCTTACTGCTAAGAGCTAAGAGATAATTAAATGAAACAAAAGAAAAAAGAATGAGTGTGGGATCAGTTGCTGAAGAAGGGGACCCCGTATTTTTACAAAAGCAGCAACCAAAAATGATCAGACATGTTTTGTTGCTGAGGTTACCCATCTAAAGTCTACTGCCTCCTTCGTCTGTTTCGGCTGGGTTCTCATTGCTGTGCAGCTTTAACACCAGAGGAGCCTCTGTCCCTTTGATATCATAGGACTACTCACTTTATTAAGGTGAGCAGAGACAAGTTCCTAGCTTGGCAAGAATGTATGGCTCCGCATAACTAATTTTTAAGTGAATATAAAGTAGGTTAAAGGCTCCAGACTGAGAAGCTTGGAGAGTGAATTCATCTATATGTGGAAAAGAAACAGCATGTAGAGGAGTTGTGCTAGGGTTGTTCATACTGCCTGGCTAACATGCTTCGATCTGGAGTGGCTGTCTCTGTGTGAGAGAACGTGTAATGCCACCTCTGTTCTTTCACCAGGAGGGCACAAAGGGGGCAATTGGCCCCAGGCCCAGCCTTTCAAAGGTGCCTGGAGCTCTGGCCAGCACCACTGCTACTTTGGCAAGGGTGGCGGCTGGAGCTCTGGGATCTTTTGAAATGCCGTGGCAGTGCTGCTCCAGCTGCCTGTGGCTGAAAGGGAGTTGGGGGTCCCAACGCCACGATCTGGGCAGCACTGAAGGCTGACTGCACTTGATCCCATCCCTTTTGCTGTTGGTTCCACCCCTTCCAGGGTGTGGAGCCAGGCCCCCTTTCCATCTTGCCCTGGGGCCTGCACTGGCTGTTTGTGCCACTGTCTTTCACTCATACGCCTCTCTGTTGAGACGGCTGATAAAAGTACTAGACTGTCCTTGAAAGGCCAGGCCTTGGGGCAGCTGCCCCCTTCGCACTTCTCCAACCCCTCAGTGGGCCTCTATACATAGGGTGCTAATGCTGCCTGTTTGTTTCTATCCACCAAAAGCCAAACATAAAACATTAGTCTCAAAGACCTTTATTTTAATTTAAAGCAAACAAAAGTAAAGTTTCTAAGGACGTACCGAGTCTCCGTCTCTCCCAAACCATCTGCAGCGATTCTGGAAATAAAATGGACACCTTAGCTGCAGAAATCTGAAGTTTCAAGCTACGTACACCACAGGATAACAGTGACTTTTGTGATGTACATAGTTTCCACCAAGAAATGGAATAAGACCATTTCAAACTAGCTGAGGAACAATCTTCAGACTGTGGGGACATTGCATTTTTCACCTAATCGGACTGGTGGCCTCACATTGAAAATATCCACAATCCACTTGTTACAGTCCCTTGAATTGCCCTTTCTCTAGTGTCTAGAGCACTAGATTCTGACTTGCACCACAAACCCCTATCCAGCTCTGAATATCTATGTCAGATAAAACAAACAAACAAACATTCCTGAAGTTATTTTATATTTCAGTAGCCGTGTTTGTGATTCTTCACTTTTTTAGCCAGAATCCCCACATTTCAAACGTAGCTAGGAAATTAAAGTGGACATTGCAAATAGGTGAACAGCAAATTCAGTATGATCATTCTATTCTATTAGGATGATTTTAAGGGCCCAAGACATGATTTTGCTGCGTGAGAGAGACAAAACCCAAATATCATTTGAAGTGTCTCCATAATGCATAACATGAAGTGTGTATTATCCCTCTTTTGCACATCTATATATGTCTGTCAGGTCTTGACAGAAAAAACATACTGAACTGTAAAATGTCTTCACTACTTTAAAAATGAAAAAAAAACAAAAAAACAGTATCAGCTGAGCAGCTCCCCATAGGTCTTATCATAACCTTATACATTTTTCAGTGTTCTGGAAAAAAATGTTGTTTATGTGAGGTTCTGGCTGATGAATTTATCTCAGCATGTCTTTGTTCCTCAGAGCTCTTGTTATGATCAGAGTTCCTTACAAAAGTAGGTAAGCATGGATTGTAGATGTCCAAGGAGGGCTCAGAGTGCTGAAAGAAGTGTTGTTAGTGATTCAGTTAATGAACCAACACTCTACCGAACCTGTACTGAATCAACACCCCAGCACCAGGTTGAGAAATATCTATGTACTACAATCCCTCAATGCACTTTCAGATGAAACATAAAACTCAGACCGTGGATTGCTAGCGGCTATAAAGATCTCATCACACATTTCCAAAATATCTCCCAATTTCCTGCCAAATTCTAATTTGTGAGCCAGATTCTCTGGTTGTGTAAATCAGCAGAGCTTGATTGATTTCTGTGAAACTGTATAGGTTTACTTCAGAAGAGGTGGCCCTGACTACCCAAACTTTTCCCTTTTGTTTTATTTGGCTATGGAATTTTAGTTCATTTCCTGTGCAGCATCACGGTGTGCAGTTACTGACAATGATGGTGGCATGAGTGGCAGTGCTCTGCTGAAGGTCTAGCCAATGAACAAGCCCAGTTCACAGCACGGTGAAGTTATTCTTGAATTTCCCAAGTACTGTGGGATCCACTGAGGAAGAAAGGTGCAGGAGAGCGGGGGGCGGGGACCAGGGAGAAAAGCAGTGGATGGAAGTACAGCTTAGCCTTAGGATGTCTTTTGATAAGTTCTTGCATGACATCTCATATGCAAGCTAGGGAAATACAGCCTGGAACTACTTTAAGGTGCATGCATCAATGTTCCCCCTAATTTTTTCCATCCATGAACGGATTAAATTTTTAATGTTACTGAGACACATGTGAATGTGAATCACCAGTAGAAACAACATGCACCAGTGGGCACTGTGCTTATCAGCATCTGAATCTCTCCTGAGCGGCTGCACAAGCACACAGCTTACAGGGAAGATCAGCATGCCTAACTGGTTGGAAAGGTATTGTCAGAAAGCAGTTATCCATGGTTGCCAGCCAACCTGGAAGGGCATATCAAGTAGGGGTCCTTCAGGAATTGGTCCTGGGTATATAGCTGTGTCTACACGTGCACACTACTTCGAAGTAGCGGCACTAACTTCGAAATAGCACCCGTCGCGGCTACACGCGTCGGGCGCTATTTCGAAGTTAACTTCGACGTTAGGCAGCGAGACGTCGAAGTCGCTAACCTCATGAGGGGATCGGAATAGCGCCCTACTTCGACGTTCAACGTCGAAGTAGGGACCGTGTAGACGATCCGCGTCCCGCAACGTCGAAATTGCCGGGTCCTCCATGGCGGCCATCAGCTGGGGGGTTGAGAGATGCTCTCTCTCCAGCCCCTGTGGGGCTCTATGGTCACCGTGGGCAGCAGCCCTTAGCCCAGGGCTTCTGGCTGCTGCTGCGGCAGCTGGGGATCCATGCTGCAGGCACAGGGTCTACAACCAGTTGTCGGCTCTATGTATCTTGTGTTGTTTAGTGCAACTGTGTCTGGGAGGGGCCCTTTAAGGGAGCGGCTTGCTGTTGAGTCCGCCCTGTGACCCTGTCTGCAGCTGTGCCTGGCACCCTTATTTCGATGTGTGCTACTTTGGCGTGTAGACGTTCCCTCGCAGCGCCTATTTCGATGTGGTGCCGCGCAACGTCGAAGTTGAACATCGACGTTGCCAGCCCTGGAGGACGTGTAGACATTATTCATCGAAATAGCCTATTTCGATGTTGCTACATCGAAATAAGCTATTTCGATGTTGGCTTCACGTGTAGACGTAGCCTATATATGTTAAATATCTTCATCAGTGATTTAGATAGCAGACCAGAGAAAACACTTATAAAATTAGCCAATGACGCCAAGCTTGGAGGTGTTGCAAGTGTTTTGGAGATAGAATAAAACTGAGAATTATTTGGAAAAACTGGTAAAATGGTCAGCAGTAAATGGGTGAAATTCAATAGGGACATATACAATGTACTCCACTTACAAATTAACAAGCGGTTGCACACCATGCAGAACTGGAAATGACTCCCTAGGAAGAAGTCCTGCAAAAAGGAATATGGGTGTGGGGTGGGAGGGCTTATAGTGAATGACAAGCTAAATATAAGTCAACAGTGTAATCCTGTTGGGAAAAAAGAAAAACTTCATTCTGGGATGTTATTACCAGGAGTGTTGTAAGTCAGCCATGAGAACTAGTTCTTCTGTTCTACCCAGTCCTGATGAGATCTCGGCTAGAATGTTGTGACCAGTTCTTGGCACCACATTTCAGAAAAGGTATGGACAAATTGGAACAAATCCAGAAGAGACCAAAGAATATTAAAGGGCTAGAAAACATGACCTAGTGGGGATTAATGAAAAAATTGTGTTTGTTTAGCCGGGAGAAGCAGATACTAAGGTATAACTGGATGGGGGACATGATAACACACTTCAAGCACCTAAAAACAATGAGAAGTCCTGTGGTTCTGTGGCACCTCATAGACTAACAGATATTTTGGAGCATAAGCTTTCGTGGACAAAGACCTGCTTCGTCAGATGCAGGGTAGTGGAGATTCTAGAGGCAGTTCTAATGACACAGGCCCATGAAAAGGAAGGAGTCCCAATAAAGAGGAAGGCCAGAGTTCACAAGGTCAGTTCAGTCAGGGAGGATGTGGCTCACTTCCAGCAGCTGCACATTTGCCAAGTACCAGGGAATAATAATGGGAGCATTTCATATGTAGTACCCAGAAGTACTTGAGACCTCATCTGGGGTGAGTGAAGTCTCTGCTCTACAGCCTCAGCTGAGAGCCAGCTGGCCTTGAGCTCACGTGGTAAAGTGCAGGGCTTTAGACCCTATACGGACAGGGTCTATTTCTGGGGCTGGCAACCCAGGTCTGTCGGTGTTACACTTACCTCCCTTACAAAGGCATACAATACTGCACAAGGTGCAGGGCAATGGCGAATCAGGCCTGAAATCTCACTAGATGCTAACTTAAAATAATAGCCACTAAAAAGATCTCATTAAAGTGTAACCACCCTAAAGTGGAGTCTGAGCTATAGCAGAGAAGTATAAGGAAAACTACTGCATGGTACCTGTGGGTATATATTAACATTTTAATGGCAGCAACTGTGTGATTGTTCCTGTCGAGAATTTCGAAATTGACTGTATGGTTCACTTAGTTACAGGGGCTGAAAGTCGCCCTTGTGCTGAAGATCAGCATGAAGCTTATAGGACAGGAAATCACACTTAATTCAACTGTCATCCACACTGCTTCCCAGCTCCAACCCCTTCCTAACTCTCTGATAGTGCAGGAAGGATGTGGTCTGAGTTGTCTGGCCACCTGAAGATTCCCCTCATGTAGGGTAATCTCAAGGTAGCATTAAGCCAACATTGCTCGTGCTAAGCGTTATGATTTCCTATTGCAGAAGGAGATGAGGACTCATGGGTATGTCCAAAGTGCGCTATTACCTGGCATTTATCAGCGACTAGAGTCATTCCTCAAGGATGGTTGTAGAAGGAAGAATTTACGGTTGCCTTTAGGCAGCTGAAACTACATTCTAAGCCACTTCTATCCCATGATCAGGGAACAGGTAAAGTAGTTTTTAGCCATCCCCTTCAGCCTCGCCCTGACTTTAGCTCTGCACCAAAAAATTAAAACTTCAGCACACACTACTTTAAAACTGTAAATTCTGCATATATTATTTCTCAAACTACTGCAGTATAATCACTCCAGCTTCAACTGTGCCTGTAATTTATTTAAGCTGCAATACAATGGATGGAGACCGGGGGTGGGGAGCATTGGTCAAAATCTCCAGACCAACTTTTCTAAGGCTATGATCCGCTTTTTTGATAGAGCACATCCACACAGCCCCCAGATTGAAAAATCCAGCACCATGAGGACTGCTCTTTAGAAACAAGAGCCCCCGGGTGTCTACACGTTTTTTTCTGAAAGAATCTTTCAGAAAAAAAGGCACTCTTCTCATCGGGAGAGGGAGAGGGCCGCTGAAAACAGTGCTGCGTTCTTCCAATTTCAGATCAAAACAAGGCATTTTGTGTGTAGATGCTCTGCAGGTTCTTTCAGAAAAGGCTCAGTTTTTCAAAAGAACGCACTAGTGTAGACTCAGCCTAACAATAATGTGATGAGGTTTGACCATTCATTTTTAGTTATTAGTCATCAAATATATGCAGCAACATGCTCAGTGCTGTACAACAGGCAAATCGTGAGCACATGAGGGCTGGAGAACTCAAGCTCACAATGTATATTGGCTACTCACCATCTCTGGGAAGGTTAGTACCAAACAGTTTAAGAAGCACATTTTGATATAAAATTACTTCAGTCCAAAACATAAGCTCAATTCTAATAATTAAAGCACCATTAACTCTTCATAAGTCCATACAGTAGTCCCTCAGGATACATGAGGGTTGCAGTCCATTCCACCCTCATGTATCCCGAATTTCAGGTAAGTCGAGGGGGCTTGGGCGGTGTGTTGGGGCTTAGGGGTTAAGTCTGGGGTGAGTTAGGGCTGCAGGGGAGGCAGGAGCGTGGAGTTGAGCCGAGGCATGGAGGGGTTGGAGCTGCATCTGCAGAGGATGGAGCTGGGTCCTTGGGGGTGGTGGGCAGAGGGTGAGAGCCCGAGCCCTGTGTGTCGCACCAGGGGCTGGAGCTTGAGGCCCAAGCAGGGGCTGTAGTGCACCGGGGGCTGGGAGCTGGGGCTGCAGGGTGCAGGGGGGCTGATCCTGGGGGGCAAGGGATTTTAGCCCCCTCCAGCTGCCTGCAGCAGTAGGCAGCTAAGGGAGCTAAAACCCTTCTCTCTTCCTTCCCAGACTGGAGCACTGTCAGCTTGACATCAGCATCGCTCTGGGAAGCAGGTTTTGGCCTGACTGCCCACAGCGACAGGCAGCTAGGCGAGCTAAAAGACTTCCCCCTACCTGCCCAGGGTGGTGCCTAGCACTGCTCTGGGAAGGCCGGGGGAAGGTCCATTAGCCTGCCGAGCTGCTCACTGCAGTGGCAGGCTGACAGCCATGCATCTTCAAGCTGTGTGAAACTCGAATGAAAGCGAGTTTCGTGCACACTGAAGACATGTAAAGTGAGGGTTTGCTGCACTGTCTTTTACACCACTCTGGCAATGTAAAGGAGTTTTTACACTTTTACATCTGTTTTATAGCATTGGGGGAATAAATAAAGGCAATGGGAACAATTCACTAAGCAAGCAGGTAGCTACGTTCTTCTATGCCTAAAGGGACAGAACCTGCCCTCACATGTACCTACTCAGAAACATGTCAAAGCCCTGCCTCTCTATGCTAAGTGTTCTGCATACATGCTGGAACCCCTCTGCCCCCAAACAGACACACACACACAATTGCATACCCCAGGGATGTAAATCTGTACTGGCTGCTCTGGGCATCTGAACCAGCGGGCCAGGGCTCTTGCAGCTTCCCTGTCTGAAGAAATTTCTGTCAGAAAAAAAAATCTGTGGGAGACATTAATTGCGCGCACGCACACACACACAAAGTAACACATAAGTAGCACTTTTTCATTACCCTGCCATTGATCATGCCCGTTTCATACTTGTTACTGGTGGAATAACCTCACACCCCCATCTTAACAAAGAACACCGTAACAGAAAAACCAAAACATTGAACTAAATCACTCTATAATTCTAACAGGTATATGTACATTTTTTCTGACTATCAGAGGCACCATAATTAGGGCTCATAGTCCAAGTAAAAAAAAATGTTGTGTTGTGGGCAGATCAAAGTACCTGGCTGTGGCATACTGAATAGTTAATAGTGCAGAACGGTAGGGAAATTTAATGTGCCTAAAACACAAAGAGGTGTGTCATATTAAAGTAAGGCGCTTTAGTAAATATGATCCAAGAGCAGACATTCTCTTCACACTAGAGCTAAATGTTCTTGAACACTCTGTTTTGTTTTGCCTTCTGTTCTTAGACTGTGTGTTTGCTTGTGAAGACCTTTGCCTGGACAATGGAGGATTTATAATAGTGACATACAGTTAGCACTTAGTACTTACATAACACTCTTTGTTTATAGATCTCAAAGCTTTTCTAAGAAATGGGTATAATTTTCTCTATTTTAGGGAAAAGAAGAACAGAGTAGATAAGTGATGTGCCTGAAGTCACAGAGGGAGTCATTGTCACAGAATCCAAATTGCCTGAGTCCCAGACCAGTGCCCTACCTAGCAAGCAAGGCTGCTTCTCAATTTTAACTGTTCACTCTGGGAATTTCTTTGAATAATGACTGTTGTGCATTTGTATCCATCATCACCCAAATTATGAGGACACTTGTATACACAAATTAGGTCTCCAACTGAACCTCTTCAAGTAAGCCACTGATCTGGCAGAAAAGAAAGATACCAGGTAAACTTGAGTTTTGGCCCAGGGTTTGAGCAGTGCTCTGAAGGAAAATGAACACGGGCAATTAAGGGCCCAAGAAGCGGAGTACAGATTCTAGTCTCATCTAGCAAAATGTGTGTTTGTGTAATGAAGAAAACTGCTTAGCTGTTCTCATTGCCCATGGTATCAAAATGCTATGGGTTTTTATCACAATAGGTTTTTTTTCACTTTTTACACTCCTGCAAAGCCTTTCATAGAGAGGGCAATAAAAAGGATATCAGATGAACACCTTCTATAATAATTATTAGAAGTAGAAATTGTAGAAGGTGCTCATCTGATATCCTTCTTTTTCATCTATGAAATTACTTCTTGAGGGCCAAGGAGACCTTCTGAGATCAGTGGGTTCCCTGTTGAATTAAATGGTTGCTGTATCAGGCACTTCATCTTTTAGATTTCACTTTAAGCAAACATCCCATTCAGGTCAACTGCAGTTTTACATTACGTTTGAAAGGTAGGCTATGGCCCTGTATATTTAACATGATGCCACAGAAAATAAAAAATTACCGATCTGTACTTCCAGGTCTTTATTTTCACACATTTATGTACATAATTGTCCAGGTATCATAGAACAATAAAGCTGGAAGGGACCTAAAAAAGCCATCGAGTCCAGCCCCCTGCTCTAAGCAGGACCAAACCCATCAGATCAGCTCCGCCAGGGCTTTGTCGAGGTGAGACTTAAAAACCTCCAGGGATGGAGACTCCACTAATTCCCTGGGAAGACCATTCCAATGCTTCACCACCCTCCTAGTGAAAAAGTTTTTCCTAATGTTCAACCTGGACCTTTCCAAACGCAACTTGAGACCCTTGTTCCGTGTTCTGCCATCTGTGACCACTCTGAACAGCCTCTCTCCAGCCTCTTTGCAGCCTCCCTCCAGTAAGTTGAAGGCTGTTATCAAGTCCCCCCTCAGTCTTCTCTTCTGCAGACTAAACAGTCCCAATTCCCTCAACCTTTCTTCATAAGTCATATGCTCCAGCCCCCTAATTATTTTGGTCACCCTCCACTGGACCCTCTCCAGTTTATCCACATCCTTCTTATAACTGGGGGCCCAGAACTGGACGCAGTACTCCAGATGCAGCCTCACCAAAGCTGAATAAAGAGGAATAATCACTTCTCTGGATCTACTGGCAACGTTCCTCTTAATGCAACCTAATGTGCCATTAGCTTTCTTGGCTACAATGGCACACTGTTGACTCATGTCCATCTTCTCATCCACTACAACTCCCAGATCCTTTTCTGCAAAACTACTACTGAGCCAGTCAGACCCCAGCCTGTAACAATGCTTGGGATTCTTCCAGCCCAAGTGCAGGACTCTCCACTTTTCCTTATTGAACCTCATCAGATTTCTTGCAGCCCAGTCTTCCAATTTGTCTAAGTCAGTCTGGACCCTGTCCCTACCCTCCACCATATGCACCTCTCCCCCTAGCTTAGTGTCATCTGCAAACTTGCTGAGGGTGCAATCTAACCCCTCATCCAGGTCATTGATAAATATATTGAACAGAACAGGACCCCGAACTGAACCTTGGGCACTCCACTAGAAACTGACCACAATCTCAACATCAAGCCATTGATCACTACCCTCTGGGCCCGACCTTCTAGCCAGCTTTCTATCCATCTTACCGTCCATTTGTCCAATCCACATTCCTTTAACTTGCCAACAAGAATATGGTGGGAAAGTGTATCGAAAGCTTTGCTAAAGTCAAAATAAATCACATCCATTGATTTTCCCCTATCCACAGATCCAGTTATCTCATCATAGAAACTAATCAGACTGGTCAGGCATGACTTGCCCTTCATGAATCCATGCTGATTATTCCTGATCACTCTCCCCTCCTCCAAGTGCCTCAAAATGACTTCCTTGAGGAGCCCCTCTATGATTATTCCAGGGACTGAGATAAGACTGACCGGTCTATAGTTTCCTGGATCATCCTTCGTCCCTTTTTTAAAGATGGGCACTACATTTGCCTTTTTCCAATCATCCGGGATCTCTCCCAGTCTCCACAACTTTTCAAAGGTAACAGCCAAGGGCTCGCCAACAACATATGCCAACGCCCTCAGAACCCAAGCATGAATTAGGTCCAGGCCCATCGATCTATGTACATTTAACTTTTTCAGATGGCTCCTAACCTGTTCTTTCCCAACCAAAGTCTGTCTTTGCAGTTTGCACATGGAGTGACCATGACAACATGTTCACTTGCCTTGTTAAGCATCTGTGAACTGGCATGCAATTGCATACAGGAATCTGTGGACATCATACCTGCAATGTCGAGTAACTTGCATGCTTGATGGTATTGCTTACTCATGTTTTTCACTTGTATTAATATTTCGTTATTTGAGATAGGGACTTTGTGTCCCTATCACGCACCGGGATCTGATAGCCAAGACAAAGATGATCTGTGCCCTAAAGAGCTTACAAGTAATTCTCCCACTTCTGTCTGGAACATGTAGCTTGGACAGATAACAATGCTGGAGTTGGATGTTGCCTGATCCAATTGAAATGTAATTGGTTCACTTTATATTGCCATTAAAAAAAAAATAGTCCAACTCAGCTGTCATGAAGCCAGTACAATCCCTTTGGTTGCAGTGAGATTGAAAGGAGGTAGAAGCCTGCCATGAATTTGGCACGTCATTGTTGATAAAGCAACACAGCTCTTCCACAGCTGCCATGAAAATAATAAGTGGAGTAGATGTTAAAAATGAAAGAATCAACTTACTGGGCAGCATGTGGTATATTATCTAAAAGAGGGTATGAAAAATAGGCCAACATATTTGTCTTATGTTATGGGTTGTCTCGTAGAAGGAATGATTAAATTTCCCAGAATCACAGAATCATGAGGCTGGAAGGGACCTCAGGAGGTCATCTAATTTAACTTGGCTGTCCTTGTTGTCCTAAATCTAATGATTCAAGAGTATCAGAATCTAAGGACAGAGTATGAGAAGGGTAGCTGAGTTAGTCTGTATTTTTAAAAACAACAGGAGTCCTGTGGTACCTTATAGACTAACAGATATTTTGGAGCTCCAAAATATCCATTAGTTTAAAAGGTACCACAGGACTCTTTCTGTTTTTCAAGTGGACATAGATGTCCTTCGTAGACAGGCATCTTTACCAGAGCCATGCTCGGAAGTCCACTCTGCTCAATTTGATGTTAATTACCTTGGCCACGAGCATGTGGTCTCTTTGGACAGCAGTGTAGACTCTACAGTTAGCCAACACTACAGACCTTGGAGAGCGCCCAAGAACCACAAATTAAGTGAGGTACGAAGGCACTGGAACCAGGTTTATTCTCAATAGTGCATGGTTTCCAGCACCCCCATGAATCTCCAGTATGACTCAACAGTTTACAATGGCACATGCATAAGCCCTGACAATGGACATGACTCGGTTGATGGCAAGGGGGCTCTGTCATCCCTTAGGTTGCTCAACACAGCCCCTTTTGCACACATTTTTTACAGACAGGTATAAATAAGTTACATATCCAGATACAACCCCCTAATCATAATACATCAACACCCCTCTCCCGCAGTGTAACTAGATCTACCCTTTAACTTGGGGGATAGTGGTGGTACCATCAAACAACACTATCCATCATGTTGTCATTATGACCGGTTCCTGAACATAGGTCAGAATGTACCTGGTCCTAAGGTGTTATCCATGGGGATGGCATGGAGCGAGCATGGTACCAAGTAGGATGTGTTTATGTGTGTCCTGGAGTGCTTAGCACTTTGGAGTAATGTTCTGATCAGCCCTGTCTCTGCCAAATTCCTGTGAAGAGAATCTGCCCAGCTCAATGTTTGCTTTAACTCTTCATTGTTCAGACTTGAGGCCTTTAGCTTTGCTTTATGTTAGCAAAGCATTGACCGTTGTTCTAGGCCTTTAGCCTTACACCAAACCTGATCATCAGGCCCTCTCATTACTACATCCTTGATCCACCTGGTGCTTTCTAATGTCTTGAACTCAAAGCCCCCTATAATTCATTCATCTTAACTCCATGGATGGTGTGATTGCTTAACTCACTGGCCTATCACCTTTCAAATAACGTTTTAGGTTTGCTTGGCCGAAAGTGGAATTGGCCTCAGCTGATTGCTTTTTCCATAGAAGAATGTAACCAAGTGAAACAACTCTGTACTGAAAAATGGCAGATTAATTCAATGAGAGCCTGGCCTTCCACTGGGATCAATCTGTGTATAACAGTGAGTCTGTCCATGATGTGTCCCTTACTGGAGCTCCTCAAAGTTGAGGAGGGCAGCTTGCATACTTCCATAAGTTTTGCCGGTAGTGACAGATGCTAAGCCTTTCATGCTATAATCATCAAGTTCTGCTTGTATTGTAGCTATTCTTTTATATCATGTAATCATCTGCTACTTACTTTTGCACTGCTGTAATCTAATTATTATGCATCATGTCTCTAATACCGATTACCTGAAAAGAGCAAAAAAAAGCAAAGAGGAAGTTCAGACAGGAGGCTACAGAATGCATTTTTGCCACACAAAATTACCTTTCCAGTTCTAGTCCAGAGCTATTGTTCCCACTCCATTCTATTAGCAATTGTAATTATACAACAGGCTCACCAAATTCTGATGGCAAAATTTAAAGTTCTGGTTTGTCAGCATGTTTCACTGTAAAACAGGCTTCAGCCTTTTAAATCCATTTTCTTGCCCACTTGGATGAACACAAGCATATTTTGAGCAGCTGAGGAATACAACAGAAACTTTCCAGGCATTAACTGATGACTGATTACTGCAACTGCATAAAGACAGGTGGGGTGTAAATTGTGGCTATCCCTGTAAGGAGTGCTGAGCTTTGCTATGGGAAGATTGCAGGTCTCAAAATTCAGTGCTCTATCTTGATCTAAATAGCTTCCTTCTGAACTTAATGTGGGGTATTGTGCAAAGGAACGTACTTTGGTGTTGATTCAGCCAGCCACATTATTATTAGGATGAAGTTCAATAAGGACAAATGCAAAGTCCTCCACTTAAAAAAGCACAATCAGTTTCACATATACAAAATGGGACGTGAGTGTCTGGGAAGGAGTACCGCAGAAAGTGATCTAGGGGTCATAGTGGACCACAAGCTAAATATGAGTCAACAGTGTGACACTGTGCAAAAAAAGCAATCCTGATTCTGGGATGCATTAGCAGGAATGTTGCAAGCTAGACATGAGAAGAAATTCTTTCACTCTACTCTGCACTGATTAGGCCCTCATTTGGAGTCTTTTGTCCAATTCTGGGTACCACATTTTGAGAAAGTTGTGGTGAAGTTGGAGAGGGTACAGAGAAGAGCAAAAAAAAATGATTAAAGGACTAGAAAACATGACCTACAAAACAAGGCTAAAGGAACTGGTTTTGTTTAGCTTGGAAAAGGGAAGACTGAGAGAGGATATGATATTACCTAAAAGTGTTGTACATGGAGGAGGAAAGAAAATGTTCTCTTGACCTCTGATGAAAGGGACAAGAAGCTTAAATTGCAGCAAGGGAAGTTTAGGTTGGATATTAGGAAAAACTTCCTATTAGGGTGGTTAAGCCCTGGAATAAATTGCCGAGGGAGGTTGTAGAATCTCCATCATTGGGAGATATTTTAGAGCAATTTACAGATAAACATCTATTAGTGATGATCTAGATGGTGCGTGGTCCTGCTGGGAGGGCAGGTGACTCAACTTGATGACTTCTCAAGGTCCTTTCAAGTTCTAATATTTTATGTTTCTATAATTATGATTATTATTTATTATTTATTTGTGTACTCCTAGTGTTTAAGTAGCCCTAGTCATGGACCAGGATTCCATTTTGCTAGATTCTACAGAAAGAATCAAAAGACAGACCCTTCCCTTAAACCCACACTTAACCCTGAGCATCTGCCTGGTCCCACTGAACTCAATGAGTGAGATTTAGTGTTGTGCCTCCGAGGTATGGCACACAGCTCAGTGTTGGGGGGAAGGGGATGAGCTTAGTGGGAATGAGAAAGTAGCTTTAAGACATCTTGGTGACTTAGGTTAAGTCACACCAGGGAACATTTAGCGTGCATCACCAGAGCATACATGGAACTATTAATGTGCAGCATGTTAGATTTTTTAGAAGCTCACTCTCTGGATCCTCACCTTTGCACGGTGAGTGGGCTTCTGTGTTCCAATGAACCCAGGAGCGATGTCTTAGGGAGTCTTGTGCTCCCAGCAGGGTCACCCCTGGCCGGAACATCAAGGGGAAGAGTCCAGACAAAGAACAATCCTAAAAGTCCATTGCAGCAGAACAGACAGAGGATAGCAAAGGTAATGCTACAACAGCTGTGAAGGCAGATGAAGGCTGCAGTGGACAGGAGACTCCCAGTCATTGTGGATCCCATGCCAATGGACCTGCGCATTCTGTCCATCAAGGACCTTGTGGTAGCTGCAGTGCAACCATCCCCCTACGTTAAATGTCACCCTGTGATGACTGGTGATGGGAGCAGGACTGTGAAATCTGGAACTTTCTAGTCATAGACCAGCACGTAGGTGGTGGATGTATGTATCAGTCATTCCATTATGAGGACTGAGGTGGCAGAATTGGCCTCTCGCTGCATTCACGACCAAGCAGTCCTATTTAGGATTTGTTCTTCTCAGCCTACATGGGTAAGGGACTAGAAAACGTGCCCTAAACGTAGTCCACCTCAACCCCCCTGACTAGATAACTGCATCCAGTAGGCTCACCTCTTTGTGGTCAAAATCAAACAGTAAACTTTGGAACATGGAATCTTCTAACTCTAATGGACAACCCGGGCAGTTAGTGACCTGAAAGATGCACACAGTTATCACCCGCAAGTGTCAGAAACTTCCTTGCACCCCTCCATCAGCTACCAATACCTGAAATGATATCTGTGGCTCCACAATCAGACTGATCATCCATCAAAGGACTCACAAATAGGAGGGTGACGTGAAGACGTCCTACTTGTTAATGAGTGACCACTAAGAGAGATTTAGAAAGTGCTACCTCCCAGTACGTGTTACTCCATTGTGGAGATAAGCCTTTACACAACCTTTGAGGCCTGCCTATGTTACCATGGATTCTGGGAGTTGCCCTATAGGCTACAGACCTGCCTGGAATCACCACTGCATACTGAAATCCATCCCCAGCATACCATTCCCTTTCCTACTTCCAATATGTCCCCTTTGTCAGTTCAGGCTTTCCAAAGGGATCCTAAGATGTGGTGATGAAGGGAGTAGCTTTATGACTCACTCCCACAAAGCCTGCATCATGGAATCATCCTCTAGTCAAATAGAGCATTTGTAGGGTCACAGAGTGGGCTCCCTGACCCCAGATTTCCCCTTGCAGGCAGTCCTTACATACTGCTACATACGTTCTCCACAATGTACTTTATTTACTGTGGCTTGTGATTCTCCATATACCACCCTCATAAGGCTTTTCCCAGTCTTCAGTGTACCTCCTGGGCACAAAGGGTGGGAGGGAAGAAGTCTCACCTCTCTGAGATCCTGAGCTGTTTTGTTCACCCTTCCTTCTAGCCCTCCCCTGTCACACATCCCAGCTGATTAATTGAATCCTCTTGTTCACTGGTTAGTCACCCAGTCCTAATAAATTATCTCCCAGTTTGGTCTCTGAGGGGACACTTACAAAGCATTTTACAAAGTAGCCTTAGACTTCTCCCACTGTCTCACAGGCCCTTTTATTGGATTTAGGATTTCCAACTTTCCTAGTCAGGAAAACAGGCAGCCCTCTGTCTCTTTTACATGTTCTAAATGGGACAGAAGAGGAGGGAGACCATTGCCCAAGTGTTTGAAGTTAAGCTTGTGCTTCAGTGCCTAAAGAAATTGGATCTGTCCTCTTTTGAAACAGCACCTCTGCATTTAAACAGGGAAGCAATTTCAAGTTATACACAGAGGCATTTCTTCTATAGGTTATGAACCGTGCAATCCCTGCTGTAGAGCTTTTGACATATAAGCCGCATTTACATGTGCCGGCTACTTTGAAGTAGCTGTGCCAACTTCGAAATAGCACCCGCCACATCTACACGTAGCGGGCGCTATTTCGAAGTTGACATCAACGTAAGGCGGCGAGACATCGAAGTCGCTATCCTTATGACAGGATGGGAATAGCGCCCTACTTCGAAGTTGAACGTCGAAGTAGGGCACGTGTAGCCGATGCGCATCCCGCAACATTGAAATAGCGGGGTCCGCCATGGCGGCCATCAGCTGAGGGGTTGAGAGATGCTCTCTCCAGCCCGTGAGCTCGATGGTCGCCGTGGGCAGCGGCCCCTTAAAGGTCCCCGCCCCCTGCCTTCCTGTGCAGGAAGCTGAGAGAGCGTGCAGGTGGCACCACAGCCACGCGGCCAGCCTGCACATCTCACAGCAGCCGCAGCCCAACAGCCTGAACCCATGGCAGCCAGCCAGCCCCCCAAGTGCCCCCAGGGCACCCCCCCAAGGTGAGCCAGGGCTCCCAAGCTGGCAGCCAGCTGGGGAAGAGGCAGCAGGGCCCCTCCTGGACGGAGGCTGAGCTGCGGGACCTGCTGGGGCTCTGGAGCGAGGAGGAGGTGCTCCAGGTAATGGGGAGCAAGAGGCAGAACGCAGATGCGTTCGCTCGGCTGGCCGAGGGCCTGGCCGGCCAGGGTCACCCTGTCCACACTCCTGACCACGTCAGGAGTAAGGTTAAGGAGCTGTGGCAGGGTTACGCCCGGGCCCAGGATGCGGCCGGCCGATCTGGGGCCGCCCCCGTCACTTACCCCTTTTACAGGGAGCTCAGGGAAATCCTGGGCCCCCGGCACACCTCCTCCCCGCCGGCCACTCTTGATGCCTCGGCTGACGAGCCCCATCAGGCCCCGGAGGCGGAGTCTGCCCCGGAGGCAAGCCCCGCACCCCAGGGGCCCCCCCAGGAGCCCACTCCTCGGATGCCGGAGGAGGAGGAGGAGGGGGGATCCTCTTCCAGTGATGGGGGGCTCCGGATCGCCATCCCGTCCCGGAGCTCCAGCAGGGCGTCCGCCCACCGCGTGTGCCCCGACCGTGGGAGCGGACGTCAGGTATGTACCCCCCCAGTGCACACCCCCGGGGTTGAGGGGCGGGGGCAACAGACATGACCAGGGCCCTCCACATGCCCAGATGACCATGGCCCCAAGGACAGCAGTGGCATGTCCCTCAGAAGAGTGCATCAGCCCCTGCCCCCCCAGCATGACAGTGCCATGCCCCATCCCTGGGGATGGTGGGAGCGGAACCTCGGGTCCCCTGGGGGGAGGGGGTGGGACACCCATCATCATCAGCAGCATCTCCCAGGGACGGGGATGGGGAACCAGCAGCAGAGGGGTGGGGGGACAAGGGCCACAGCTCGGGGCCCACACTAACGGCTGTCTCCACTCTTCTTCCCCCCCGTGTTCCACAGCTGCACCATCGGAGGGACCAGAGAACACCAGCGAGGTGTCAGTGGTCCCAGAGAGCCCACTGGGGCCATCAGTCCAGGCCAGCCCCTCGGCGGAGCACCCACCAGCCCCAGGGCGGGGACGACTGTGGACCCAACACCATCCAAGGACAGCGACGGACCCCCAGCTGCTGGCAATCCTCTGGCAGCAGCTGGAGGTCTCAAAGCAGCACCTGCAGGTGGAGGAGCGGTGCCTCCATCTTCAGGAGCGGGCACTGGCCTGGTGCCAGGAGGCATGGGGGGCCTTTATGCGCACATTTGAGCGCATCGCGGACTACCTGGCCCCCCATGCCACGCCGGCCCCCCTCTGCCCACCCTGCCTGCTCCACCCGCTGCTCCACCCACCATCCCACTGCCATCCGCCACCAAGGGGCCATCTGCCGAGGGGGATCTGGGGCCTGCTGACACCCGCCGGCCATATCTGCCGGTCCGCCCGGCCCCCAGCCAGCCCCAGCCAGGGCTGAGGCCGAGGCGCGGGTCACGGCCGCCCACCCCCAGCGCTGGACATTAGCGGTTGTGGGGCCCAGGACGTGCCCCCCGCCCTTTGTACATATCCCCTTTTACTTGTGTTTTGTATATAGTTTGTATTAGACCCCTGTTATTTTAGGATACCTGCCCCCCCATGTAAATAGTTCTCCCCTTCCTTGTGTTCCACTGTTTTTTGCTTATCATCATATAATATATAATATTTATATTTGTTGTAAATAATATAATAAGAATTTAATGTTTGGTAGTTTCACGAACAACAGGTCTATTTTTATTTGCAAGAAAAGTGGGGGGAGGGTGCTCTTGGGTGCTCTGTGGTGTGGGCGTAGGGGCAAGCAGTGTTGTGGAGGATGGACAGGGTGCAGTGGGGGACCTGCCAGCGTTCACCCTGTGGCCCCGTCGAAATGGGCCCGCAGGGCCTCCCAGACCCGGATGCCCTCGGGGTCCACCTGGCGACTGGGGGCAGTGGGTGGCTGCACGTCGGCCCTGACAGCCTCCATAGCTGAGCCCTGAAAGAAGGCCTTCCCCTTGCTCTCCACCAGGTTGTGGAAGGTGCTGCACGCACCCACAATCTGGGGGATGTTAGTGGGGCCCGCATCAAGGCGGGTGAGACGACACCTCCAGCGCCCTTTGAGGCACCCAAATGTGCGCTCCACCACGTGGCGTGCGTAGTTCAGGTGCATGTTGAAGCTCCCCTGGCTGGCTGACAGATGGCCCGTGTAAGGGTGCATAAGCCAGGGCCAGGGGGGTACGCCACGTCTGCGACGACGCAGAGGGGCATCGTGGTGTCCCCCACAGGGATCTCCTGCTAGGGGATGTAGGTCCCCGCCTCCAGCCGGTGGCACAGGCCCAAATTCCGGAATACCCGGGCATCATGGGTGCTGCCAGGCCAGCCAACATATATGTCCAGGAAGCGGCCCCGGCTGTCCACCAAGCCCTGGAGGACCACTGAATGGTAGTCCTTCCTGTTCAAGAAGCGTCCTCCACTGTGCTCCGGGGCACGGATGGGGATATGGGTCCCATCCAGAGCCCCGAAGCAATTTGGGAACCCCAGGGTGGCAAACCCCGTGATGGCGGCATCCGGGTCCCCAAGCCCCATGAGCCTGTGGAGGAGCATGGCGTTGATGGCATGCACGACCTGCAGGGGAAGGACATGGGAAAGCACCAATGAGGAGGGGTGTGCAGGGTGTGCCTGGCCCTCCCCTGCCAGGGCTCCCCTCCACCCCCAGGGCTGCCTCCCCCTCCCCATGGGTCCTCTTACCTCCATGAGGACAGCCCCGACAGTGGCCTTGCCGATGCCAAACTGCTGGCCCATGGATCGGTAGCTGTCTGGAGTGGCCAGCTTCCAGACAGCGATGCCGACCCATTTCTCCATGCTGAGGGCACGCTGCATGGCAGTGTCCTGGTGCCTCAGTGCGGGGGTGAGCCACTGGCCGAGCTCCAGAAATGTCTGCTGGCTCATACGAAAGTTCTGGAGCAGCGGTCGTCATCCCACTTGCTGAGCACCAGCCGCTCCCACCAGTCAGTGCTCGTGGGGTAGCTCCACAGCCAGCGGCGTGTGCGGCGGGAGGTGGCGGGGGCTGCAGGGTCTGGGGTTGCTTCCTCCTCCCCTGGGGGCAGCTCTTCTTCTGTGGCTAGAATGTGATCAGCTGCCTCCTGCGTGGCATTGAGCAGGGCGAGCACTGCTCCTGCAGGGGCGGCTGGGTGGACCTCTGGCTGCTGCTGCTGCTGCTGCTGGGGGTCCATAACTGCGTCGCCGAGGTGTGCGTGCCTATGGCTCTGCAGACCACGTGCTGTGCAGGCTGAGTGTGTCTGGGAGGGGCCCTTTAAGGGAGCGGCTAGCTGTTGCCCCGGAAGTGCTAGTCTGCCCTGTGACCCTGTCTGCAGCTATTCCTGGCACCCTTATTTCGATGTGTGCTACTTTGGCGTGTAGACGCTCCCCTGCAGCGCCTACTTTGATGTGGTGCTGCCCAACGTCGACGTTGAATGTCGACGGCACCAGCCCTGGAGGACGTGTAGACGTTAATAGCTTATTTCGATGTTGCTACATCGAAATAAGCTATTTTGATGTAGCATACACGTGTAGACGTAGCCATATAGGGCTACTACCCCTTTTCGAGACATCCCACTATTCAGTTAATTAAACTGCTCGTAAAGGGTTAAAACCAATGATATTAGATCCTGTACTGGCAAGCAGCCAGGTGATCCAATGTGAAGAGAGGGGGGATTTTGGAACTGAAGCAGTTATCTGCTGGCTGAGTCCTTTGTGTGGCTAAAGGAGAGATACAGAGCTGGATTAAGTTTGGAACCAGGACTGGAATGTTTCCATAATATCCATAGCTTGAGAGGAATCTTGGAAGAGCAGACAGGTGAGTAGAAAGGAAGTGTTTAGTCAGATGCAATCAGGTTATATTTTTAATTTTGGGTTTGGTGTGGGACTTCTCAGGCTGACAGATGTATCTGCCCCATTCCCCTCCCACCCCCATGCAGTGTAACTTTTAAAATGAATCCCAAGGGAGTAATTATCTGTGTTTTAATCCTTTTTCTCTTTTTTTTAGTTGTCCTGTAACACCTAGCAACCAAGTGTACATAACAGGTATGTCTTCTTCGCTTTGTTAATAAAATCACCGTCTTTAGGGCGATTTGATTTGTGAGTCCTGGAAGGTAAAAGAAGGCCTGTGTATGCATGTTTAAGACTGAGAGGTCAGTTGATAGAGATTGCAGTTTGTGGTCTAGCTCTGTCCACAGGGAGACATTCCAAGTGTGTCTTCTTGGGTTCTAACATGGGATTTTTGCACTTGGGTAGAGGCAGCGTATCTTCCTGAGTCAGGGGCTCTGGTGTTGGGGAGCTTTTAAGCAAAAGCCTACAGAGGCAAGATATTTTTAAGGTCTCTAGCTGGTCCCCACCTTCTGCACTCGCAGTGTTAGAGTGGGGAACAACCTTGACAGTGCTGAGTAAAGAAAGATGTTGTTTGAAACGTCACAAACATTTCAGCAGGAACATTGAGGCAGCAAGAACCCATCAAACCTCTGGAAATAAATGCCATATTTCAGTATACTTGAATTTTAGGGCAGCTGTGAAACTCCCACACATACATTTCACTGTCCCTGGCTTTCTGAGACAGTGCTGGCTTGGTATTCCAATTCTTTTTAGTCTCTCCACCTTCAGGCATTGTCTATCACTAAGAGCTGAGATTTAGAAAGCAGAAAATCACTTTCATTTTTAGAGCAATAGTTGAGACTTTTTATAAAATGCCTGATTGATTCAAACCTGCTCACACTGAAATAGTTTTTTCCCGCAATTTCCCATTTAGTGTCCCTGATTTTTGTCTTTTGTTCCTGACCTTTTGTGGAGCAGTCTTTGAGATTCGTGTCACAGGAACATGCTTATTTCACGGGCTGGTCCCTAGCTGCATTACCCTTACAGACAGAAGGGATGTCACACGCACAAGATGTTTTAAATATGCAATGGAAACTAAAGGCTGCAGATGAAGAATTACTCTAAGTGTTGACCCTTTCTTTTGCTTGAACATTGAGCTGTTTCAGTCCCCACACTCAGAATGGGGAATCTTTCAGAATCTTTTAAAGCAAAGCCTTGACAAATATTGAGAAAGACATGGAGGCTGAACAAGTAAGGTGAAATCCTGACCTCACGGAAGTCAATGGGAGTTTTCTGACTCTCCTAAACCCTGGAGATGAGCTTGCAGGCTTCACTCAAGACAGGTTGAACCTCTCTAATCTGGCACCCTTGGGACGTGACCAATGCCGAACCGGAGAATTTGCCAGACCATGCGAGGTCAATATTGTCTAGAAGCATCATCACTACCTTCATTGATGACTGGGCTCTTAGAAGACATTTAGAGGTAAATTACAGCTAAATAACAGCACAGAACACTGAGACCCAGGACTAATGTCTGCAAACTAACTATATGGGACCATGGAAAACTTGACCACAGCCATGATAAGTGGTCATCCAGACAACTAAAATCATGTTGGGTTATGGTTGTTGTCTGATAACAGAGTTCCAGATTAGAGAGGTTCAGCCTGTATTTAGCCTTCATAGAACAGGGTACAGGCACTTGTGGGCAGATTTTAGTGGGATTTAGATGCCTACAGATGTAGCTAGATACCAAAAATTTTAAAATGGAAGCTAGATGCTTCCTTGCCTAGGCTTTGCCTCTTGTTCCTGCCCTGCTAAAGTCAGTTGGAACTTTGCCTTTGATTTTAGCAAGTGGAGGATCAAGTCCTTTGGGGGAGAAATAAAGATGCTTTCAGTTCTGTGCCTGTCCTAGCTGTTCTTCAGTTCTCTTTGTAGAGCTGGGTTGCCAATGATACATGCCTTTTGTATTCACTTGATGCACTAATTCCACCTATTTGTTCTGGCACTCATGTATGCACGGGGACTGAGTTGCAAGCATTGATAGTTTTTTAATAAGGTGGTATTTTTTAGTAAGGGAATTAAAATATTTCTTTAGGAACTAGCTTCTTAAAGGAGTGTATTAATGTTATAGGCACTGAGTTACCTGCTATAGTTATTGTTTTGCTTGTATGCTTTTTTTTTTAATTGGTAAGGTGTCTAGAAACTGGAGCAGCTCCTTTTATTACTCTGTATAATTAAACTAAATACCAATATGTTGATTAACTAAAACCAACCGAAAATTGATCTTATTTATTACAACAATATGGCAAAAGCCGTCAAAAGTAAACATGCAGTCGTAGGTCCCGGGCCTGATAAACAATACTTTTCATTTAAACTTAAATATTGGCATTAAAAATGAAGGCTATGTCTGCATGACAGAGGTATACTGAAGGTATCCCGAAATAGCTACTCTGCGTCTTTGATACGCTCCTGTCATTTCAAAACAGTTTTCAAAATAACAAGCATGCTATTTCGGCATCCCTGTAATGCCTCATTGTGGGAGGAGTAAGGGATGCATAAAAATAGTGCAGTATTTCAACATTTGGTGCTGTTCAGGCAGCACCAAATGCCAAAGTAGTCTATTTCAAACTACACTCTAAATAAGCTATACAGTTTGTGTAGTATAAATTGCACAGCTTATTTTAAGTTTAGGCAGCCTGGTAGACATAGCCAAAGAGAGTGGCTCTGCAGCCTCCCATTCCAGATCAAGAATTTGAACATTGTCTCCTACATCTCTGGTGAGAGCTCTAACTGCCGGGTCCTGGGGAAACCAGCTTTCATCTCAGTTTCTGAATCTAGTCTTTGATTTCCTTTGATTTTGTTTTAAAGTAAGATTTAAAATGCCAAGAAATAGAATGAAACATGTCTTAACCTTGAATGAAATTTTCTCATTTTTACAATTGACTGAAAATTCTCAGGAAAAAAAAAGGGTTTTAGTACCTTATTTCAAATTTAGGCTGTCGTGTGGATGTAGCCTAAGGATTTGGTCCAGTAAAGTCCTTAATCAGGTATTTAACCTTAAGCAAGTGCTTGGAGCCCCATTGATACATATGTGGTTTTTCACATACATAAGCTACACAATCATTTAAGACTTTTTTTTATTTTTTATTTCATTTTAATTTTTTACAATTTAACCTGAAAGAACTCCAAATGCTACATTCTTCTCTCTGGTTCCTACAACAATAAAGGAGCTGATCTATCAAAAAGACTTCTATTGACTTCAGTGGGCTTTGGTTCAGACCCAAATACCTGTCTTCCTAGGAAGAACTTATGATTCTGTAGCAGTCAAACTTAACAAGTGTAAAGAGAAGAGGTTTCAAAGCAAATACACAAGGGATAAAATGTGGATGGAGGTCATTTAATTTTGGACCTTTGTTGGAGTTGTTATATTTTGTCTGGAAACTCTACAGATTAGCTCCCATAGCTTTACAAACCCAGCTGGACATAATTGCTGTGTCTACACGAGAGCTCTCTTGCTAAAGACTAAAGTTTGAATGATAATAATGGAATTCTAGCCTTTCGAAAGTGCACAGCTACACACAAAAAGCGGGTTGAAGGTTTGATTCGCCCTTTCAAGAGACCTCTATGTTCTTTCGAAAGGGAGCATCTGCACAGCTTCAGGCACTCTTTCGAAAGAACGGAGCCAGAGTCACTGTGGATGGGGTTGAATGGCTGCCAAGCCCTTCCGGGGCCCACAGCCAGCTGCTTCCTTAAAGGGCCCCTCCCAAACATCTCCCGCCTGTGTGAGCTGAGGCCTGACGACCTACCCCAAGCAATGTAGAGCCCAGTGAGCAGTATAATAGAGTCTGAGCCCCTGCTCCTGGCTTTAGATGCCAAAATCCAGGACACTGCTACAGCAGCTGTGCACATTTGTCCTGGCCGCCCCCAACCTCCCTCTGGGGGCCAAGCTGCTCCCCCAGGGCTGAGGAGTCCTCCCAGCCTGAATCCCACTGAAGAACCCCCTGGGTGCCCCAGTGCCTCTGCAGCCACCCCAGCAGCTCTGAGCGGTGGGAGCGGCTGCTGCTGGGGCAATGGGACTATGCCAGATGGCTGCAGAACTTCTGCATGAGCAGGTGGACCTTCCAGGAGCAGTGCCACTGGCTTGCCCCCCCACCACCACCAAGGCACCAGGGCAATAGCATATGGCCCACTCTCCCATTCAAGAAGCACGTCGTGATCACTATATGGAAGCTGGACACCTCTCCATGGGGCATTGGTTTGGGGTGGGAAAGGCCACCATCTGTGCTGTCCTCATGGAGGTAAGCCAGGCCCCGGGTCACACCCCTGCCATGGGGAGGGAGCTCCTGGGCAAGGGGACCCTTGGTGGCAGGGGACCAGAAGGGGGCAGGGGCTGGAGGAGCTGGGAGGCAGTGGGGAGGCAGAGGCTGGTGGCAGGGGCAAGGGACAGAGTGCAGGGGCAGGGAACTACCCACCATGCCCCCACAAGACCTAATGTCCTCCATCCCTTGCAGGTCTACATGTGATCAACATAATGCTCCTCCACACAGTTATCTGCATTGGGGACCTGGATGCAGCCATCAGGGGATTCGCAGCACTTGGCTTACTGACTTCTTTGGCACCACATTCCCATCCACACGCTGATGCACAGTGCTGGCTACTACATCAACAGAAAAGGGCTACAATTCAGTAGTCCTCCAGGCCCTGGTGGATCTCAAAGGCCATTTCATGGATGTGTACAGGGGCCGGGCAGGCTGGACGCACAATGCCCAGGTGTTCCAGAATTCCAGCGTGTGACACCACGTGGAGGCCAGGACCTACATCCCCCACCAGGAGCTCCCAGTCGTTGATGTCACCATGACATTCTGCATGGTGGCAGATGCCACCTACCTCCTGCAGCCTGGCTCATGCAGCACTGTAATGGCCACCTTGACCCCCACCCAAGAGGCCTCCGACACCCACCTCAACCAGGCTTGCAATGTGGTTGAGCAGGCCTTGAGTGGACATAAAGGGGCAGTGGCAGTGCCTCCTCTTGCGCCTGGAGGTTGGGGTGCAGAACATGCCACAGATGGTGAGTTCATGCTACGTCCTCCACAGCATTGAGCAGGCCAAGGGAGATGCCTTCATTCAGGGGTTGGTGGCCAATTCCAGCCCCAGCTATGAGCATCTGGCTGCTTTCCCCAGTCGCCAGGCCAACTGTGATGGGGTCTGCATCAGAGAGGCCCTCTGTGAGACCTTCTCTCATAGGTCCCGTTGACCCCTACCTATAGCCACCCCTCACCATGCCCACCACCACCACCACTCCCATGCACTCATCACCACCAGCCCCACACCAAGAACATGGAACATGGGGAATCTTTGGAAAATAAAACATTTATTTTATGCTACTATTTTTGATCTATTAGACAACTAATTCAAAAACTCTGTACAACTGTGGGGGGGAGGAACGTATGTACATTGGTGGAGCTGGGAGGAACCTGAACCTGGAGGAAGGGGTTGGGGGGATCACTCAGGAGCCGGGGTCAAAGTCCAAGAGCCCCATCAGCCCTGGGATCCTTTCCCTCCCCAGGAGCGGGGATGGGGCAGGAACCATGGGCAGGTAGGGCCATGGGAGGCCTTTAATAGCATTGGGCTTGGGGAGTGGGTGGCAGGGGGCTTGGCAAAGAGGCAGTGGGGGGGCAGAATAGGGGGGCCATGAGGCAGGCCATTTTGCCCATGTGCCCCCACAGCATCGAGCTAATGTTCTTAAGGTTGGATGGTAGCTGGTCCCAGGCCACCCTCCACCAGGCCATGTTGGCCTCCTCCAGCCAAAGGCATCACTCCGCCACCTCAGCCTGGTGGAGGATGGCAGTGTCCTCCCCGACCACTGCTGAGGTCTCTGGCCTCGGGCCCGACATGGTGGTATGGGGGGAGGAGGGGCTGGGTCCTTTCCACTGCCTCCAGGGGCTGTCCAGTTCAACGGAGGGCATGGGGCTCTCCCAGCCCTCGGAAGTCACAGCTGAAAGGAGAGGGTGGTGTTTCAGTCCCTAATCATAGCCCTCGAGGCTGTGCCCCTGTGGGCAACATGCACCCAGGGGCCAAATCCACCCCAGTGGCAACAACCACCCCCATCCAAGGACACAGTGGTCCTGGAGTATTGTGGGCATGTAGAGGTTTGTGTGGCTCATGGTGCTGTCCATGGGAGCAGATGTTGACTGTTGCCAGAGGGTGTCATGGTGTGTCGGGGGCCACAGCTGGCCAGGATTTATCTGAGCCGGGACCAGTAGGCATGTGCGTGACCCACTGGCAGCTGTGTCACCCCTGCCTCACTGGCCAGGGTGCACACCCCACCGGAGACTTACTAGAGGGTCCCTTAATGAAGTCCAGAGATGCCCAGCTCTCAATTGCCCAGATGAATGACCATGAGGACACATCACCCATGACGTTCCCCCTTGTTGCTCGACAACTCCATGGGTGAGGGGCCAAAAGGCACAGCATTGCACAGCTTTACCCCCATCTCCCAGAGGAACTCATCTTCCTTCTTCCAAAGTCCCAAGTCCATGGGGGGGTCTCTCAATTTTGGGGTTTCTCAGTGGCTGCTTGCTATCATGCTTCTTCCAGTTTTGGGCGGGGGGGCGGTGCGAGGGCGTGGTGATAGCAGCTTGTGGCTGTGCTGCTAGCATGCTCTTAATGTCCCACCATGGGGTTTCTGGGTCCATATACTTTAAAAGGGGCCAGGCGCTGAGATCCTTGAACCTTGCTGCTGTAGGCCAGGGCTTCTCTGCACTCCAGCTGGCCAGCACCATGGGGGACTCCTCTTTCAAAAAAGCAGGCCATGGAGCACCTCCATGTGTACTTTTTTGAAAGAGCATTTTGAAAGGGGGTGCGCTTCCTAATACAATATCAAGTAGGGATTTTGAAACCACGTTCCTCTGATTTTCTTTTGAAAGAACATGGTTTACCTATAGACACTTCTTGTGTTCTTGTGAAAAGGGCTGGAAATTTCAAATTTATTTGCACATGTAGACACAGAAAATAAGAGTAAGTAATAAATAAAAAGGTTGTTCAAGTTGTCTTGCTGTGACAACAGACAGATATTAGCATTTCTTCTTTTTCCTGACAAAACACGCAAAGGACAAATGAGTCATGGGGTAGGACTCTTGACTATTTTTAATTGAGTCAAGATTTTATCAGTCAGCAAAAGGGATAAAGAAGTGAAAATCAGACAATTGAAAATGACATTGCATAGCCATATAAAAGCATCTGCTCCCCTTTACTTGTGTGAGCTTTTGTTTTGTTAGTGCAGTACTTTAATTATTTTTCGTTAAGTACAAGAAAGAAAGGAGAAGCTCTCTGTATTGTTTCCCTATAGTCCCATTGCTGGAACTTCTCTTTAATTTCCCAAAGGTTGCTGGTATTCCAGCATCATTTTTGCTTTTTTTAAGGTTTAATTTGAATTATGAAAGGGAGGAGTAGAGGTATCCTGTTCCAAGCTCATTTCTAACTCCCCTTGAAAAAGGAAATTCTTCACAATTAAGATTGTCTAATTAAAAAGTCTTGAAGCCAAAAATAAAATTATGAAGTGTGTGTATAGATATAGATATAGATATAGATATAGATATAGATATAGATCAGTGCCTATTGGGTGGCCAAAAGAGTAGAATTTACTGTATAATTAGATTATGACATATAAACAAAGGCAAAGGTCTATATTAAATTATGATTTTATGACATTTAAATGTACTTGGCTACAAAATCTGTTTCTAATGCAACAGACAGGGGAGTACAATTTCACTTCTCTATAAAGAAAACATTGGAATGCTGTACAACCATCAGTGAACTGCCTAAATAACAAACAGAGGGGAAAAAGATATGATATCATTAAGAACATACAATATATGTAACTCCAACTTCTTGTTAGGGCTGACTTAAACAGAATTTAATATACCAGACACATTCCATTGCAAGTGAATTCTCATTTTGCCAAAACACTAACAGATGTTTAATCAATAAGACGCACCATAAAGGGCAACACAATTAGTAGGTCCAAGATACTTTCTTGTGTGATGTTAGCAAGCTGTAATTATGGATCAGCTCTCGTAAGTGGTTTGCCCAGATGACACATAATACCAATATTCCAGTTTAAAAAAGGCTGCACGACACTTTTAATACAATTACATGCACAAAGAAACAATAGCCCTGATCTTAGAGAACACATTGGAGCAAATATCAAAGCTGTCATGGATTTTAAAATCTCATAGATTACAATTTTTTTTAAGTCTTCGCTCCTTTAAGTCTCTCCAGAAATCTGGGCACAAGGATTATTGGGAAGAGATGGGGTCCACCTAACCAAGAGAGGAAGGAGCATTTTTGCAGGTCGACTTGCAAACTTAGTGAGGAGAGCTTTAAATTAGGTTTGCTGGGGGACAGTGACCGAAACTCTGTGGGTAGAAAGGAACTTGGAGGCTGGGAAGAAATGCAAAGAGGAATGTACCACAAAAGTGGACCCTTGGTTTGGGCAGTGAGGCTGGGGAGATCGACTGCTTATCTAAGGTGTTTGTACACCAATGCCAGAAGCCTGGGTAACAAGCAGGAGGAATTAGAAGCCCTGGCTCAGTCCAAGAACTATGACTTGATTGGGGTAACAGAGACTGGGTGGGATGACTCGCATGACTGGAGCGCTGCCATGAAAGGTTATAAACTGTTCAGGAAGAACAGGCAAGGGAGAAAAAGAGAAGATGTTGCACTGCATGGAAGAGAGCACTATGATTTCTTGGAACTCCAGTACATAGAGGGAGAAAAGCCTGTTGAGAATCTGTGGATTAAGCTTAGTGGTGAAAGAAGCACTGGAGATGTGGTGGTTGGTATCTGCTACAGGCCGCCAAATCAGGATGATGAGGTAGATGAGGTTTTTTTTGGACAACTAAGAGAAGTTTCCGGATTGCGGGATCTCATTATCGTGGGGGACTTCAATTACCCTGATATTTGTTGGGAGACCAATACAGTGGTACACAAGCAATCCAGGAAATTTCTGGAGAATGTTGGGGATCACTTCTTGATACAAGTGCTGAAGGACCCAACCAGAGGTTGTGCGTGGCTCGACCCGCTGCTTACAAACAGGGAGGAACTAATAGGGAAGGTAGAGGTGGGGGACAACCTGGGAAGCAGTGATCATACGATGATAGACTTCAGGATTCTGACCAAAGGAAGGAAAGAGAGCAGCAAATTACACACCTTGGACTTCAGAAAACCAGACTTTGACTCCTTCAGGAACCTGATGGTCAGAATCCCCTGGGATGCTACCATGAAGGGAAAAGGAGTCCATGAAAACTGGCAGTATTTTAAGGAAGCCCTATTGAAGGCGCAGAAAGAAACTGTCCCAATGCGCAGCAAAAAAAGTAAATATAGTAGGAGGCCAGACTGGCTTCATGGGGAAATCCTTGGAAAACTTAGGCAAAAAAAGGGAGCTTACAAAAAGTGGAAACTGGGACAGATGTCTAGGGAGGGGTGTAAATGTATAGCTTGACAATGTAGGGCAGTTAGCAGGAAGGCAAAAGCGCAACTGGAATTGCGACTCGCCAGGAATGTGAAGGATAACAAGAAAAATTTCCACCGGCATGTTAACAAGAAGAAGGTGATCACAGAGGGCGAAGGGCCCCTATTGGATGAGGGAGGTAACCCAGTGACAGATGACACAGGGAAAGCTAAAGTACTTAATGCTTTCTTTGCCTCTGTCTTCACGGACAAAGACAGCTCCCAGACTAATGAGATAAGTGATGCATTGTGGACAGCCTTTGGTAGAGAAAGAACAGGTTAGGAGCTATCTAAAAAGGCGAAATGTACATAAATTGATGGACCTGGACCTAACTCATCCTAGGGTTCTGAGGGAGTTGGCGTATGTTGTTGACAAGCCCTTGGCCATTATCTCTGAAAAGTCGTGGAGATTGGGAGAGATCCCAGATGATTTGAAAAAGGCAAATGTAGTGCCCCTCTTTAAAAAAGGGAAGAAGTATGATTCAGGGAACTATAGGCCGGTCAGTCTTACATCAGTCCCTGGAAAAATCATGGAGAGGCTCCTCAAGGAAGTCATTTTGAGGCACTTGGAGGAGGGAAGAGTGATCAGGAATAGTCAGCATGGATTCATGAAGGGCAAGTCATGCCTGACCAATCTAATTAGTTTCTACAATGAGATAACTGGATCTGTGGATAGGGGAAAATCAATGGATGTGATTTATCTGGACTTTAGCAAAGCTTTTGATACGGTCTCCCACAATATTCTTGTTGGCAAGTTAAAGGAACGTGGATTGGATAAATGGATGGTAAGGTGGATAGAAGGCAGGCTAGAAGGTCAGGCCCAAAGGGTAGTGATCAACGGCTCGATGTCAGGATGGCGATTGGTTTCTATTGGAGTGCCCCAAGGTTCAGTTCTAGGTCCTGTTCTGTTCAACATACATATCAGTGACCTGGATGAGGAATTGGATCACACCCTCAGCAAGTTTGCAGATGACACTAAGCTAGGGGGAGAGGTAGATATGCTGGAGGGTTGGCACAGGGTACAGACTGACTTAGACAAATTGGAAGACAGGGCTTCAAGAAATCTGATGAGTTTCAATAAGGGCAAGTGCAGAGTCCTGCACTTGGGCCAGAAGAATCCCAAGCATTGTTACAGGCTGAGGTCTGACTGGCTCAGTAGTAGTTTTGCAGAAAAGGATCTGGGAGTCGTAGTGGATGAGAAGCTGGACATGAGTCAACAGTGTGCCATTGTAGCCAAGAAAGCTGATGGCATATTAGGTTGCATCAAGAGGAGCGTTGCCAGTAGATCCAGAGAAGTGATTATTCCTCTTTATACGGCTTTGGTGAGGCTGCATCTGGAGTACTGTGTCCAGTTCTGGGCCCCCATTTATAGGAAGGATGTGGATACACTGGATAGGGTCCAGTGGAGGGCGACCAAAATAATTAGGGGGCTGGAGCATATGACTCATGAAGAAAGGTTGAGGGAATTGGGACTGTTTAGTCTGCAGAAGAGAAGACTGAGGGGGGACTTGATAACAGCCTTCAATTTACTGAAGGGAGGCTGCAAAGAGGCTGGAGAGAGGCTGTTCACTGTGGTCACAGACGGCAGAACATGGAACAATGGTCTCAAGTTGTGGTTGGAAAGGTCCAGGTTGAACACTAAGAAAAACTTTTTCACTAGGAGGGTGGTGAAGCATTGGAATGATCTACCCAGGGAAGTCGTGGAGTCTCCATCCCCGGAGGTGTTTAAGTCTTGCCTCAACAAAGCCCTGGCAGGGCTGATCTGATGGGTTTGGTCCTGCTTAGAGCAGGGGGCTGGACTCGATGTCTCTTTTAGGTCTCTTCCAGCTCTATTTTTCTATGATTCTATGATTCTAAGGAGTTGCAATATGGATGTGCTTCAGATACTCTCACTTGTTAGAGAGTGCATGGGGAGAGGATGTAGCTAAAACATAAGTTGGAGATCCCATACAAGTGCCTCTGCTAGTGTACTTGTGCTAAGCTTTTCAGTGGATCAGATCACTACTGTTCAAATATGGGTCTTAAATCCTTATATCATACACAGATCTCCATTATCTCTGGTGTTAAGTAGAGGTAGCCTATGCATTGGAAGCATGAAGATCTGAGCATGCCAAGACAGGTAGAATGGTCTTTGGAACCATGATGGTCTTCGGAACTATGGAGTTGCTATGGAGTTGAGGGCATATTTTGCCCTTCATCTCTTGCATATGAACATGACTGTCTACTGTGCAATCCTGAAAATGCAGGAATTACAAGCCCTGCAACACTTCCTGAAAAGCATAGAAATGATACCTATACTCCAGCCAGTTTTCTAGGGCGAAGCCATTGCAAAGATCACTTCTTCCTTATCTTGTCCCTACTATGTCTAAACCTATAATCCTCCTAAATTACTGAGATTTCACTTGTGTTTAATGTGAAGTTCCATATTTAATAGGTTAAGGAGATCAATACTGCAATGTACTGTAATCACAAATTGCTGTACTTAACCTCAAATTACAGTTCTTTACTGAAACTTTTATAGCCAGACTGAAGCCCTTCAAATTTTAGGTGAATCAAACTGAGCATTCGGCCCCTGGCCATAAATTCAGAAACAAATTTACATCAGTATACTGAATCACACACTATGGCAGCAATTTTGAATGCATATTTTATCCATGATAAAAAGCAAAAAATAACAATGGTTGAAGAGATCATTATTTTGTTTTTATTAATTTAATTAAAAAGCCTAGCTTCTTTCAAGACAGGGGAGCTGCACCAATGTATACTAGCTGAGAATTTGGTCAATAGTTCAGAATATAAGATTGATAAATGAGCCAGCGGAAATGATATAACTTGAAAAGGTGTCCTTCTAATGCATGCAATTAATTTAGCAGTTCCCAAAGAGCAAGCACCCTTTCCACTAGGCTTTCAATATCATAGGTTATTTCAATCCATGATGGATATTCCAGGTGCATTGTGTAATGTGTATCTCATTATCTATAGTAACAAAGAGTTATCCATGTATACCCTTGGTGGGCAGCACTTCAGCAACAAACATTACAAAAATAATAATAATATGACATTTCTGGCTGACTACTCCAGACAGCATATGTTGAATGCTCAGTAAATTGTTTCTCTATGGATCTCAGTAATAATACAAATTAAAGAATCTTTCTTAGTTACAAATAGTAAGTACTGATATTACTGCTGTGGGGACTATTCACATTACACTGCCTTTCCTTGCTGTCTTGGATTTCAAAAAAAAAAAAAAAATGGAGCTCTGGCAATTATACCAGCTGAGGGTCTGGTTCTGAGAGTGAAATCTAAAATATTCTTCTCTTTAGATAATGACTTGAGAGATGCACTGATGCAGGGGTCTATCTCTTGAGCTTTTGAATGTCAATAGATAATCTATCAGTCTGTCCGTCTATCTATCTATCTTGGCATGGGTGGTGGGAGTCAATTATTAATTTGATTGTTCTGGGCTCTTGACTTCCAGATTATGGATGAGTTCCTCAAATAGTGTAAATATAGTGATTTTGGAGTGGCACCAATTTACATAAGCTGGCCCTTTGAGGTTACCTCACAATATTCCATATTAAGGATTTCTTTTATTTAGACAGGAAATTTTAACTTTGTTTTTAAATTAAAGAAAATCACGTTAATCCACTGACTTCTGGACCCACCCCCACCTCAAAATGTCTTCTAAGAGACCTCTGAAAATGAAATTGAGTATAAAGGGTCAAAACTCTGGTTCATAATCACCTTCTGAGTGAATTCCACCCACTCGCATCCCCCCACACCCTACCTTGTGCAGAAGGCCTGTATGGTCCTGGTATACCATCTAAAACCATTATAGACTCTGTGCTAGCCTCCTGCATAGGAGTGAATTTCAGCCTCTCTGATCATGGTAAGGGGAAGATAGCAAAAGAAGTCTTGATTTATATCTTCATTTCTCATCTTTCTTTCAGCCACTGTTTCAGACACAATCTGAGCTCCACCATAATTGTGGCTCAAGTGCAGGGTGACCTTTCTTTGTAGTGCACCTTTAGATGGAGGTGAGTCCCTCTTCCTGGCACAGACACCTGCCATTTCATGTTCCCTCAGAAAGAGAACACACTCAAATACAGCAGTTTTCTTTGGAGATTTCAGTTTTGTTCTTTATTACATTCTTGTTCTCATAATATCAAAATGAAGTTACTTGGAGTGCAAGTGAAGGAATGTTGTAATGGTAAACTAAACAGTCCTTCAAAATAGCCTCTAAAGTTAGAGGGTACAATCCTGTCCATGGTAAACTCAGTGGGAGTTTTGCCATTACCTTCAATGGTTTCACTCAGGTTTTTTTTTCAGCTATTCGAGGTTTTTCTTCAGGGGTTTAATTCAATGGAATGTAAAATTAACTAATGCAATGTAATAAATCTCATGCATTTCTTCTTTTTTTAGGATATAAAATACAGTGCTAGACCTGTAACATATTTGCTGATACAGCAGCAGATGGTTCAAATATTACTAAAGAACTCAGCCGTTTGGCCTGCACTAAGGGCATTTAAAATATGTATCACCTCTGCACTGGCTACCGATGAACATAAAATGGAGGCTCATTCAGCAGCGTGGAAGGACAAACACCATTAAGAGGCATAACCAGCCTGTAAATTATGCAAATTGCACGCATGCTAACAACAACTGTTCATCACAGCCTCCTAATATAGATGCTGTCTTGGGCACAGTCGGACTGGCCAACCAGTTGTTATGTGAAGGGACAAATAACACTTTTTTATTCACTTTCTTCACACCAGTCACAACTTTATAGACCTCTATCACATTCTTTCTCCGCCTCTGCCATCTCTTTTCTAAACTGAACAGTCGCATTTGTTTTAATCTCTCCTCATATGGAGACTGTTTCATATCCTTAATCATTTTTATGGCCCCTCTCTGTACCTTTCCCAGTTCTAATATATCTTTTTGGAATGTATTAACTAGAACTACGCCCAGTATTCAAGGTGTAAGCATATCATGGATTTGGAAAAGGGTGTTATGATACTTTCTGTCTTTTTATCTATCACTTTCCAAATGATTCCCAACATTCTGGTAACTTTTTTGACTGCCACTGCATATAAAATGGATATTTTCAGACAACTATCCGCAATGAGTGCAAGATCTCTTTCTTGAGTAGTAACAGCTAATTTGGACCCCATCATTTTATATGTGTGGTTGGAACTAATTTCTCCAATGTGCTTTCTTTGCATTTACTAATATTTGCCATTTTGCTACCAAGTTTTGTGAGAACCCTGTTTAACTCCTTGCAGTCTACTTTGGACATAACTATCTTAAGTAGTTTTGCACCATCTGCAAATTTTGACAACTCACTGTTTGCCCCCTTTTCAGATTATTTATGAATATGTTGAAAAAGACTGGTCCCAGTACAGATCCCTGGAAGACTCTGCTGTTTACCTCTCTCCATTCTGATAAGTGACCATTTATTCCTACCCTTTATTTGCTATCATTTAATCAGATATTGATCCATAAGAGGATCTTCTCTCTGACATTGCTTAAGAGCCTTTTCTAAGGGACCCTGTCCAAGGTTTTCTGGAAATCTAAGGACAGGTTCAGTTGAGAACATAGTGATTGCCTAGTTTCACCCACATAGTTATTACTGGGTCATTTAGTGCACTGGATAAGGTTTACTACATGTTGTGACAGGCACCTTTGGGCCCTAGTGGTCTTGAAAGACGTGTTATTGGTGTGTTGATCATCGTAGCAGTGGAGACATGTCTGCAGGTTTTTCATCTGTTCTTCTGGCAGGATCTGATGCCACTTTGAGTTGGTGTTTCCTGGTCTCAGGGGGGCTTGCTTCCAGTGAGGAGCTTGCAGAGGTTGAAGGATTACCTGAAGGTCAGACACAGAAGATCAGGAAAGACTGCGTCATATTTTTTTTCTGCTCTGCTCAGGTTCCATTGTGGGGATGGCACTCAGTGACCATCAAGAGGACAACTTATTTACTTAAGCACAGTGGCTCAGATTTTTAAAGACAGTACCCCACTCAATTGTCATCAGAATTTAGGCTACTAAGTGATACATCTGCTTTGAAAATGACATGGATGTTTCTAAATCAGTTTGGTGTTGCGATGCTGAGCACAGAAATGTCAAAACACCCTTAAAAAGGTAATTATACCTTTGCCTAATCAGTATAATGTACAGTATGTGGATTAGATCATGTTCGTGTTCTTTCATTTTAGTTTTCCTCGTGTTTACTGTAATTCTCAACAATCTTTCACAGGCCTTGTGGACTTTATATATCAGCATGACATTGTATTATGGATTTAAATATAACTGGCCCTGATGACAGCAATGCCATTTTTGCCTCCTTCAGTCTTAATAATATGTTACATGTGCTGTAAGAACTTATATGACTTTAATAAAAAAAATAAAATGAGAATTCAAGGATGGTTTTCAGTTAAAAAACTCTCAGTGAAGATAGGACACAAACAAGCACAGAGCACCAATCACAGAAGCATAGCTTAAAAACACCCAGAGCAGTTTCTATTTGTAGTTAACTACTATGTAGTCCTATTGATTTTGAGGGGATTAATAGCACAGGTAGTCCTTACCATGGTTACAGACTGAGTCTGGCTTTAGACCCCTTTGTGGTCTCTGTTGAGTGCTCCCCTCAGCTGACAGGGCTTGTTTTCTTCTCCTCCTTTAAGAATGGAACCTCACAATTCAACCCCTTTTTTACTCATATTCTGGGTTGCACTGCCCTTCTTTTCCCAAGTGTATACACCGCAGCCTACCCAACTGGGTTTGGGTCAATCCTTCTGGGAGCATCAAAGAATGCTTATATTTGTCACCTGTATGATATGCATTGATTCAGCACAGCATCTTCTAAGTCAAGCATGTTTTATTGGTTCATAGAAATTTAACAAGCAGAGAGAAACTGGGTTAACACAATCCAGTGTATCTTACCTAAATATGGCCTGTCCTTGCTAGTTTAAGCAGGTTTTAGTTTATGCCACATATCCCTCCGTTCTGAGTCTGAGGGTATGTCTATACTTACCAGGAGATGCACCCAGTCAGGGTGGATCTTCCAGTATTCAATTTTATGCACTTATTGGGGCTGTGCGAAATCAAACTGTCGGGGGCTCAACAGTCCACCCTGTATTCCTCAGTATTGCAAGGAGTGAGGGAGGCTGATGGGAGAGTTTCTCCCATTGATTTTCCTCAGTAAGGACAGCCAGAGAAGTTGATCATAAATACGTCAATTCCAACTGTGCAATTGCATTGTAGTGTAGGCCTGGCCTGAGAATCCACTTGCATCTCTCTAGTTACTCTCTGGCTGCGTCTACACGTGCACGCTACTTCGAAGTAGCGGCAGTAACTTCGAAATAGCGCCCGTCACGTCTACACGTGTTGGGCGCTATTTCGAAGTTGAAATCGACGTTAGGCGGCGAGACGTCGAAGTCGCTAACCCCATGAGCGGATGGGAATAGCGCCCTACTTCGACGTTCAACATCGAAGTAGGGACGTGTAGACGATCCGCGTCCCGCAACATCGAAATAGCGGGGTCCTCCATGGCGGCCATCAGCTGGGGGGTTGAGAGATACTCTCTCTCCAGCCCTTGCGGGGCTCTGTGGTCACCGTGGGCAGCAGCCCTTAGCCCAGGGCTTCTGGCTGCTGCTGCTGCAGCTGGGGGTCCGTGCTGCATATACAGGGTCTGCAACTAGTTGTTGGCTCTGTGTATCTTGCACTGTTTAATGAAAGTGTGTCTGGGAGGGGCCCTTTAAGGGAGCGACTTGCTGTTGAGTCCGCCCCGTGACCCTGTCTGCAGCTGTGCCTGGCTCCCTTATTTCGATGTGTGCTACTTTGCCGTGTAGACGTTCCCTCGCTGCGCCTATTTCGATGTTGGGCTGCGCAACGTCGAAGTTGAACATCGACGTTGCCAGCCCTGGAGGACGTGTAGACGTATTTCGATGTCGCTACTTCGAAATTAGCTATTTCGATGTAGCGTGCACGTGTAGACGTAGCCTCTCTGTACTAAAGTCATTTTTGTGCCTTTTTGTCTAGCTACTTTAATCACAACAAAAGCTCTTTATTTTCGTGTTATTGTCCTGTATTGCCTTACTGAGTACTGACTAGGGGACCTTCCTGAAACCAATAACTGCTTTCCAGGCCTAACTATGCCCAGTCTTTGGAGGGACTAACTCTGGGCTATTCAGCTAGCTGGTGATGCATAAAAAATAATTAGGCTTGGCAGAATTTGATTTTTGTATATATAATTTTGATGGAAATTGGTGGGTTTTTTAAAGCATTTTTCATAAGTTTTGTCAGTGTAAATGTTCACAGCTGTGCAAAATTATGGGGTTGAAGTATTTTTATTTTTATTTATTTAAATGTCCACAGTTGTGGGAAATTATGGCAGGGGAATCTGACAATAGGGAGAACATCCAGTTATTTAATGACAATAGATACTGAGATTCAAAAAAATTCAAAGCTTCCTAACTATGAAAACAGAAATTGCAGGCATACCAAAAGCAATTCCATGCCCCAGGGCAGAACAGTCAATGGACCCTGTGCACACACTGGGAGCTACAGAGATGGTGCTCAGGGGCTGTAGGTATGGTGCTGGCCACTTCTGGGAATGGCATGGTGGGAGGGTGGGCAGAAAGTGTTTCTTAGCTCCACTGTGTTATCAGTACAGCAGATGGGGCACCCCTGGGCCATTTTAAATCTCTGGGCTGAGCACATTTTTTGCCCATATGTAAAGTTTAATTATTACCAGTCAAAATATTTTTTTCATTGGTTTGTGTGTGTGTGGTGAAATCATCATTGACTGACATTTACTGATAAAAATCTAAGCCTTGCAAGACTACAGATAATATTCTTCAGTGTAAGAAAGTTATCTCCTCTCTGTGTTACAAGCACTGATTAAACAATTGTTTGTAATCATGGTTAATTTTAAACACATTAGTAATACGTGGGAAATCAGTGGAACTATTTATATGCTTGAAGTTAACCAGACACTTAAGCATTCCGCACGATTGAACTCCTCTCTTCTCTCTGTATTGGGTCAGGATTTACTTAATTGAGTGTCAAGGCTTCCATATTGTTTTGTGCCAAATTATGTGTTATTGTTGGGGATTAGGGAGTACTTTTCTTTGAGTATAATTATAGTAAAATTCTTTCAAATGACTGCTTTACAAAGAGACATGGCGATGTGGTTGATGATCACCTCAATAGCCTGGCTGATGAGGCTATAAACAATTTGATGCTTCCTGTATAGGAATATGTATTATTAAATCATACCCATTTTGTATTGTGTGGATTTTTCTTAAACTGAAGTAAAAAGTGAGAAGTTTAAAAAAGTGACGAAGGCAAATGTAATGTCATTCTAATTTTGATTCATTTTCATAAAAGCATTTTGGAAGACATCAGATTAACTGTAAAAATATTGTCTTGTATAATTTGCTTCATGATTCCCCTCCTTCCTCCATGGGTCCATGAAATTGTGACCTAGTTTAACATTTAAGAACAGCTTTTTTTTCCCTTTTTGTGCCTAGATAGCTCTTTTTTATGTGTACGATACTATGTAGTAATGACACAAAAAGCGTTTTTAACCTTCATTTGATTATTTTATAGCCTTCATCTGAGGTGTTTAGAGAACTCCTGCTGACAAAATTTATTGTAGTCCTGACCTGATCTTTTCATGCATTTATTTTTGCTGGGCCTTTTTCTTCCTACAGTTAGCCTCTGTCATCTATGCTTTACTAACCTCTGAGACTATTACTTGAGACTGACTATGAAAGTGCCCCCAGAGACTTTAACTAGTCTCATATGTAGCTTAGCTGCCTGCAGGGTTTGGTGGATTGACATTGGTACCTGTAATGGTAGCCAATCAACCGCTGAGAGAATGATTACTATATATACTGTTCCGTATGGTCTACTATTAATCCTTATTTAAATATATATAAATATCCCACCAGTTCTGCCCTCTTCTTCAGCACACTGGAGATTTCTGTCCCAAGGATGTAGCTTTTGGATCCAAAAAGCAGGTATTTTCAGAGATGGGCTTGGCCTTTGGAATGTGTGCCTTTTGGAAATATGCTTGACCATATGTGTTATGAATTAGGAATAGTAGCAAATGTATCCTTTTGCCCAGGCCTTCCCCACTGATTACATATTTACCTGGATGGTCCAATGAAAAGATGAAGACAGCAGGGGATCGCAGTGTTTTGTCTCTTACTAATGTAGCCCCTCCTCTGAGGGGTGGCTCTGACTCCTTTCCTGGTGCTTGCTGCTTGGATTGGGTTCTCCTTTCTTCATGGTGGGACCTAGATTCTTTTTCTGGTGCATGGTGCCTCCATAGGAGGTGACTCCTCACTGCGCTCAGGACATAAGGGGGATGGTCCCTTGGGAAAATGAATAATGCTACTAATGGGCAAGTATCATACAACCCAGTGCACAAGAAATAATAAGGTATACAACACAAACCTCAGCAAAGGAATGCCACATCCAAAAACAACAATGTAAGAAAGAGGGCTTTTATGAGAAGGAGCAGGAAAATAGGATTTGGGGCAGAAGAGGGTTAGAGCTAACTGATAGAGACCAGTGTTAACCAATCAACCAATTCCCCGCCTCACAACATTCTCAACTCATCCCAACCCCAGATCCCAGCTTGGTACCTTCCCAGATGAGTCCATCGATGGACAGATGGGTCCATTGGACAGTTCCATCTATAGTGTCTTTGCTCCTCAATGTGACAGGGTCCTTTCCTGGGTCCCTGGTCTGGGGTTTTCTGCAGGTCTCAGCTGAATTTCTACATCCAGTGCTGGGTCAGTTCTGCGTTATTCTGGATGCTGGTCTCCACAGAGTTTGGATTGCCTGGTCTATGCACGAGACTAGATGCTGCAGCAGTTCAAAGTCTTCCTTTGTGAGGAGGGTATATAATCAGAGACACTGCTGTTTTGCTTCTCTCAGCTTCCAGTTTGTAAAGCTGCCTAGATACCATGATACAGGGCACCCTGAAAGCATTATAACTACTGCTGGTATTACTAACAATATTAGTCAGCTCAAGCTTTCTGGATCATATCTGAAGCATGTCATCAGTAATTGAGCATCTGTATGAAAGTTCACTGATGAGCTCATTTCAGTTCCTATTAGCAAGTACATCCTAAAACAAACAAACAGGTAAAATCCTGGCTTGTGGAGTTTCTGATTGACTTAAGCACTGCAGGATCACAGAAATAAACGTCACCCAAGGAGACCTCCTGAGATCTCTTCCAGCCCCAGAATTCTATGAAACAATGGACAACTTTGTTATCAGTCTCAAGACAGATCTTAAGTATGAGAGGGGTGGCTGAGTTAGTCTGTATCTTCAAAAGACAACAAGAAGTTTTGTGGCACATTATAGACTAATAGATATTTTGGAGCATAAGCTTTGGTGGGAAAAGACCCACTTTGTCAGATGCATAAGATCTTAAGGACTGAATGGACAATAGCATCTGAATTACTGTGTTGCTGCTAGTGTAAATCCCCTTAGACTGGGGTTATGGCATATTGATTTACATGTTGCTTGCCAGCTGAATGAATTAACTTTGAACTGTGCACTTGTTTGGTTCATCATTCCTCCTTCACAATTTCCCCATATGTCCCTCAACTGATCATTCAAAACTAGCTACAATAGGAACCATCCTCTTAGTTATGCTATAAATACAGCAATTAGTTATTTCATGCATTTCTACACAGACTAATTTGTTCACATTGTGCTATCTCATAAACCCAAAAATCCAACCCTTAGGGTCAATCAGTTTTTCTACAGCCCCCTTAATTATAGTTTACCAAGTATTGCCAGCAAAACCCAAAGCACATCCAATACATTGCATAGCTATTGCGATGGTGCAATAGTTAAATTACTGTATTTGATTTACTTAATCTGACTCGAGGATGTTCCAGACCCAGCTTTTACCTTCCCCTCACTGATGGCCCTCTCCTTCTCCATACCATTCGGCAGTCTGATGTGTGCTGACCCTTGGGATGTGTCTTCCACTCATTTTCAACTCTGGTAAATAAGAAGCTTCCGGGAACATTGTGATCATTACAGAATTAAACAAGGATAATGCAATCTACTAATAAGAGCAATTAACATGCACAATATTAATCATGCATTCCCACACAAATCTATCAATGCTTTACCAGCATTTTAACCTTCATTTCTATTCACTGCACATGAACACATAAAGGGCAGAGAGGGAGACCACAAAAATCGTACCCCTAATGCAGAAATGACAAATTTTAACTGTTAACATGTTTTGCATCAAGACAAAGAGATGTTCTTTTAGTGCACTCCCACATGGTTTTGCCAAGAAGGGCTATTAACCTTGTTTGTTTCAGCAGAGGAAGAAATGATGGGGAAAGCATGAGCTCCAATATCTGCAATACATTTTCATTGGCTGGGTAAGTGTATTGATGGCACTGGAAGTTAGCAGTTTAAATAGAAATTAGAAGCTACCACTTTTAGAGCATTCGACTATCAGTCACTAATACTACTTAACCATCACCCTCCCTTCTAAAATATGATGAGTCACATACTAAATGAAGCCAGATGTTAGCTGGATACCATGCTGGTGTACAGATAAGAAATTTCATTCTTAGTGAATTGTCTTCCTTCACATTTCTCGTTCCTCACGTGCTTTAACATCCTGCCAGAGTTTAAGCAGGAGACAGACACCTGGGCATGCAAATTGTATAGCTTATTTTGAGTTGATTTCAAAATAGGCTATTTCAGTCTGTGGCTCTGTTTAAACGGCACCGCATGCCAAAATAAAGCACTATTTTGAGGCATCCCTGTGCTCTCCCTGCAACGAAGCGTACAGGGATGCTGGCATAGCACGCCCTTAGATTCTAGGTCCTTATATGCATCTATCCTCGAGCTACTTTCTCATCCCTATAGTTACAGCCTCCAAGTGAGACTTGAGGCATGTTGGCAGGGTAGTGTATAGAAGTTTGCTATGCTATTATATTCTTTAGCCCTTCAGTTTCTAAGGCTGCCTATGCAATAAGGTCAGACCAGGAAATTAAAATTAAAATTGGGTCCTCTGGCACATTTTCTCTCCATACAAAATGTGAGATGCCACTGGAGTAAACTCTTGAACTCACAGGTTTCTTTTAGTTGTTGTTTTTTCATAATTAAAGTGAAGGGTGGATTTTTGTCTTTTTGTTTTTTATCTTTTTTTTCAACTCTCTGGTCTGCAAACACAGCTGGTACTTTTGTTCAACATGCATCAGTAAGCAAGCTCAGACTCTGTTGCAATCATTTTGTATCTATAGTTACTTTGTTTTCTATTGCACTGTGTATAAATGAATTCATTTATGCAGTTAGTGTGGGTGCTGCATGATGCCTAATAACAAGAAAAACCTCAACTGGGTCACTGAAGAAACTGGGAAGTGATGATGCACAAAACAAGAAAACCAGCTGGCCAGGCAACCCACATCACTTTATTGCCTAAGAATTAAAGAACACATATGCTCTTGTGGAATTTTCAGAGCATTGTACCAATAGGAGTAAATTTGAAACTGGGAATTGTTCCACTGACTTTTGGTTTGACATTGACTTCAGTGAGACTACTCTGATGTGTCAGGTTAAACATTTACTTCAAGTGTTTTGCCAGATGTGGGATTCATATATAGTTTAGCTAAACCAAGGTACTTTCTGCCCAGCCAGCAAGTTTTACAAAGATGGCGAATTTGTCTCCCCATAAATGAGTGAGCTGTTCTGTTGAGAGATTCTAGACTGACAGCCCTGGAGACACTGGTTAAAATTCTGGCCTGTCCTGTGTGTAAAGAAAGAACTTTACAGTGACCTCTCCAGTATTTGGATGTAGGTGCTGAAATCCATATATAGGGACATAAATCAAACGGAATTTGTGGAGGCATTGAACTACATATTAAGTTCACTGGAACTACCAGAGTGTGTAAAGCTGCTCATTTGTGTGAGTATTCACAGCATCAGGAACTTGGGTACACTGGACAAGTTCAATAAAATGAGGTCAAAATTCTGCAACTTGCCAGTTTGCCATTATGACATTTATATAATTTTTTTAAAAAAATATTCAAGGTACTGTCGCTCTCAGCCCACATGCTATGAAATTACAGACAATCTCTAACATGTATTACATGTCTTGTTCATTTCTCTTTCCTCACACAAACATGCACTGATGGAGAGGAAGTTGCTACATTTTTTCCATCGTTTATAATGTTGCATCTTATTGTGTGCTTAATGTAGTTGCAGAAAACAAGAGATTTGGGACACAGGCATTTCCATGATCTGTGTGGAATAAACATTTCTTTCCCTGGCACATACCAGTACTATATCAACAGTATCTTTATTTGTAACTGACACCATTGCCTATATTATCGGAATTATTTTGTTTTTCTTATTTCCTACTCCCTTTTCCACCTACCACATCCATTAAATCATACATACTAAGAATGTATATAAAGAAAATTGCTAGAGTGCTCTGTGTTATATATGTCAAATAGGCTTGCTTTTTTACCTTTTAAGAAATGTAACAACCTGATTTCTTCAGCCTCGTAATAATATACAGCTGTCACTGTCTGTATATACCCTCGTCCCTTCTCTCCTTCCATCACCAGCAGATTAAAAGACATTCCTATATTTATGAACACCTCAAGCCACATGTCTCATATTCATCTGTTGAAATGGGACTCCATTATCACAACAGCTCACTTGCTTAGCATGGAATCTTTCAGTGGAAAAAAAAAACCAGTGTAAGCAGGCAAATACCCTTTAATCAATTGCCCTTTGACATCTCTTACTCAGAGGGGAGTTCTCACAAAGTGAATTAGTGTATTAACCCCAATATGTACAGCAGATGGCATGAACATAATAATAAAAGTGGTTGAAATAAATCCTTGAATCATTTCTAATGATTTATAACTATTGATCCAGCTAAAACACCTCTTTTGCTTCAGGAGAGCAGAAGGCAACAGAATTACAAGATGTATGTTTTATGATACACTTGATACTTATGTTTTTCTCTCTTTTCTACTTGTGGAGAGGGAAAAGACCCTATACATACAAAATCTGTAAGCATTCAGGTAGAAAGGTTTTTAAATAAAAGCTGGAACACATTTGTTATATGTTCCGGGGGGGGGCGAGTTAAGTAGGATTTAAAAGTGAGATTAAAAAGAAATATTATACTGAAATTTTTGGAACACCACATCTCTTTAAATCTGTCAGCTTTATGGGGCACATCCACCTGCATCAGTCACGCTGTGTTATGTTGTTTCACAAAATGTCACAACATTTTACAGGCCACATTTTTCTGAAACCCGTTTTGATTGAAGTGGTAGCATGCTGCTCAGAAGAAAATAAAGATTGGCTGGCAACATATGAATATGTATGACCTATCCCTAGGTTGGAAAGAAAGAAAAAACTTGGCTCACACATGACTTATTTTAAAACAGTTTGGCCCTGTCTATATGATCAAGGCAAAATATGCCCAAGCTTTGTTTCATCTGGATTGAAACTTGGGCCCTACTCCAGCAAACATTACTGCAAGTGAGACTGCATGTGTGCTTATGTATTTGAAGAATTAGGCTCTTCATTTCCAAATGACATTGCAAGCTCACAGTACAGGACAACACTAGAAACACATCTCGAAAATGTTTTACCCTGAATGGGTTATCATTGGCTGACCTGAGCAACTGTTCAGAGACATTCTTATGCATGTACGTATGAAAACCCCATTTAAGGTTAGCACTTAGGCACTTGGTAAACTTTCAGCATCCACTTAGATCCAGGTGACTTCTATGGACTTAAGCTTATGATTCAAGCTGAGCACATATTGATTAACTTTCCTTCATTAGGGCCCTCCTGAATTCTTTGTTAGTAGGTACATTAATAGGGTATCTATTAAGCTAGTGCTAAGGGATCCAAGGAGGAATTGTTACCTCTTATGCTAGGTGTCCCTTCTGCAAGCAGCTGACAAATGGGTTTATACCTACAGATGTCCAAGGAAAAAGGAGCCGGGGGCATTGTTTCCATTTCCATTTCACAGAAATCAAAAAGGACCCATATTTTACAAAAGTTTGTGACATTTTCACCAAAATCATGATTGAAAGAGCAATCAAATACTTATATATACTGAAAAGGAAGGCAGAATGTTTGGAAGATATTGAGTTTTCTTTTTTTTTTTTTTTGCAAAAGTTTCTAGGTTTTTTCAAAATGGCAGCTAGACCGAGTTTATCAAGGTGACATGAAAGAAAGTGCAGAAATTTTTATGCGAAAAGCTGATGGGTGGGATGAACATGTAGGCAGAGTAAAGGCAGGGGTTTAATGCTGTGCTGAGTTAGCACCATAGCTAGGTGGGGCAAGACACTCATACAGATGCCTTTAAGTGAACAGTCATGAAGTTTGTTGATGATTCAGTAGAATGTACAGGTGTCTGCATTTGGAGCTACCTGAATTGCAGTTCCAGCAGAGAAACCAAGGAGGAATGAGGTCATCCATAATGATAATAGCCCATCTTGGGAAGTGCTTCCCAAAGGTCTGCATTGAAGTTCACTGTCAGGGCACTGTTAATTGCCTCTATAGTGTGCGGTCTGCTGCTCAATAGAGACCATCAGTGTTCTGGACTGCCTTTCACCAGCATTAAATTTCAGGTACACAGGAAGACCACCACAGCTTTAAAGTTTATATGCTGAATGCCTTCAACTATTGATGTTAAAGACCATTGCAGAACATTAATTGCATGTGCTGAGTGCTCATCCTACATGAACAATGACTAGTGACCATTAGAAATCTGTTCTGCTTGCCCCTTCCCCTTGAATCCCTCAGTACATGTGCTTTTTAAGGTGGAATAAAACACTTGTTGGTCACGGTGATAAAATGCCCTCCTTTCCAAAAGGAAAAACTCCACAGTATGGCTACATCTATACCAGAGAGTTCTGTAGACCAAACTGGGGTTTTGTTGACAAAACTAGCGGAACATTTTGTTGACAGAAAATGCGTTTTGTTGACAGAAACTGTTGACAAAAAAGCTGTGCAGACACTCTGGGGGGCCTTTTGTCAACACAGCAGGTCAAAAGATTGATCTAATCTTACGTATAGATGCGATCTGTTGACGGAAGTTTTGTTGGAACATCTCTTTTAGCAGCAACTTCTGTAGACAGATGCTTCCAGTATAGACGTACCTGCTGGGTAAATGAGACTCATTTAGCGCTCCTGGACTTGAGGATTTTTGAAAGATTAGTGAGGAAGAAATAGCTGATGTTTGAAAGGAACTGAAGACATGTCACTAAAAGGGGCTGAAATCATAGCTAGATCTTGGGAAATATTGAGGTATTCATAAACCTGCTTCTAAAGTCTTATTTTTCAGAAACCCCCTTTTGCAAGGCTAATGAGGGGAAAAGTGACCTGCCTACTTATTTTCTGGTACCATACTTAGTGTAGGTGTGGCAGTCTGACTAGCTGCCTTTGTATGCTATATTGTATATGAGATCCACAAAATATAAAACAGATGCTCTTAAATGACCTGAAACAGCATCTACAAAGTTTCAGATCTTTTCCTTAAAAAAAAAAATGGCCAATGGGCACCCACTCATGCTCCCAATATATTCTTCCCATGACTTTCTCTGAAATTAAAGCAGGATGCCTCCACTACAGCATGTCGCTCAATGGGATGTCCCTACAAATAGCACGTTTTGCTCCGGTCAATACAAGCAACATAGGAATAATCCAAATTGATACCATCAGCCAGAAGACATGGGATGAATTGTCCTAGCGATGGGTGTTCCACAACCACCAATTCCAATTTTGAAAAAGGTATTATTCCTCCTGCATTGAGGGTTATCCATTTTGAAATAATGCACCCTCTATTTTGATTCTATTTTGAAATGGTGCATGCACAGTCTAGAGGCTAGCAATGTTATTTTGAAATAAAGGCTATTTTGAAATAATTCTGTAGAATAGCCATAGCCTCAGAGTCTTCTGAAGCTGATCAAACCCTCAGACCACTACCCTTTCTCCATAGTTCTCTGTATGGGCACCAATGATACTGCCAAGAATGACTTTGATTGGGTCACTGAAGATTATGTGGCACTGGGAAGAAGGATCAAAGAGTTAGAGGTGCAAGTAGTGTTCTCATCCATCTTGCCTGTTGATGGAAAAGGCTTGCGTAGGGATGGTCAGATTTTAGAAGTGAATGTGTGGCTGCCACAGGTGGTGTCGGAAAGAGGGCTTTGGATTTCCTGCCTATACGGCTACTATTTTGGAATAGCTATTTCGAAATGGCACTATTTTGTGTGGAATCAGGTTTACGTATTTGGAAATAAGAAATAAATTATTTTGAAATAGCTGTGGTATTGTATAGATGCTAGAAAAGTTGTTTCACAATAACAGCTGTTATTGCAAAATAACTTTGCTGTGTAGACTTACCCCTGGAGGCCTACAGTTTATTCATAGCTCTGCTACTGACCAGGTCTGTGACCCTGGACAGATCCCGTCTTTCTACCTCTGTTTATTTTCCCAGCCTTTGCCTTAATTTATTTATTTATTTGTTTAGAAGCTAATGACCACAGGACTTGGACTTCTATGCAGTTCCTGGTAAAATGGGAGTCCCAGATCTCATTACATTAATGCAGTGAGCATATCTTGTAAATAAAACATAATTGAGGGGCATATTGTGTACTAGGGTTTTTTTTCTACACGTAGCTGCTAACATATATCACTGTGTGTATGCATGTGCATAGTATCAGCTTTTGAAACTGCTGCTGCTGAATCACAGTCAGTTACATTGACAACTACATTGAATATTTGTTAAAGGCTGACAGATAAGATCTAAGTGGAAAGTCACCTTTGCATGAAACATGAGGTGTCCATTGTGTTAATTTAACTTGTTTTAACTTGCAGGCTGCACATTGACAAGATACTACTTGTTTTTTTCCCCTAATTAGAGGGTGTCTTATGTAGTACAATCCCACCAATCCAGAAGCTGAGTGAGTTATCCTGGGATTTGTCATTGACAGTTCAGTTGCAAACTGTCTTCATTAGCATGCAGTTGGATAAAGGACATGTAAGGAAGGCTATGCATTAAGAAAAGAAAGTAACAGTGCTTTGGAATACAGATTGCTATAGGCAAGACCATTAAAATGGAAAGCATTTGGTGGAGTGAATGCTGCTAGGATCACAATGAGGAGTGTACCTGACCTCAGATTAATCCTGACTTTTAAGGAATCCCAAATCAATGTGTAGTTTATACGTGGGTTTTTCTTGATTGCTCCAGTAAATAACATTCAATGGATTCAGTGGAAGAGTTTTATAAAACAGATGATCCTACGTTACAAAAACTCAGATCCAGATCTGATCTTTACCAAAGTTCAGGGCTGTTTGAGTCCAACACTGGATCTGGCCTCTTATAAAGCTGGGAGACAGAGCTAGCCATGATGAAGGAAAATACTGATGCAGATATAACCTACAGAAACTGGAGTGTGTTTGGAGCTGACCTTTTGTTTGGCTCTATGTCCAATTCAAAGGGAGTGGACCCGGGTCAGGAAAAAAGAATGGAAACAGATTTAAATCAGAGTCACTCTCAGCTACTCTACATTTTTATATGAGGAAACAGAAAAAAATAACCATTACATCAAAACCAACTTCTATAGTAATTAAATCTTTTCGTGTTCTTTTGACGCAATAACAGTTTGTTTTTCCATCAATGGGCATATCACATAGCTCAGTCAGTAGTCTGAGTGAAGTCTTCCCAAGAGCATGGCTCCTCTAGAAGCAGGCAGCCCAACAAATGTTCTCTGGTTTGTGTTTCACCACACGCTGGCTGTGGCCACGCGAGGAAGCAGTTCTGAAAGCGTTTTCAAAAGGAGAGGCCATTTCGAAACGTGCAGCAGAGCGACTACACACAAAGCACCCATTTCGAAATCAACGTTGAACTAAAAAGGCAGTCATTTCGAAAACGTTCTTCCACTCCTGTCTTGGGAACGATGTGTCATTTTCGAAAGGAAACCCGTGTAGCCACTCCCCTGGCCGCCATTTTGAAATTACAAGTCTGCCACAGTGTCACACCCCACCCCCCGGAGCGCAGAGATGCCCAGGACAGCACCTGGGGCTCTATGGCTGCCAACTCTGGCTGCCTTAAAGCTGCAGGGACACAGAAGCCCCATGCAGGAAGCTCAGAGTGTGCTGGCAGCTATAGGAGCATGTGCCTGCAGCTGCACACTCACCAGCACCCCCCTAGAAAGGTGGAAAAGCATCTGGCCAGAGACATGGCCAGCAAGCAAGACTCCCAGGAGCTGCAGGGACCCCAAGCACCAGGCAGCAGGACCCTGGGCAGCTGGTGAAGTGGAGGGGTGCTCTGTGGCTGGAGGCCAAGGTCTGGGATCTCCTGGCCATCTGGGAGGACCAGGACATCTTGTTCCCTGTGGAGGGACAGAAGCGGAATGTGGCCGCTTTCACCTGGCTCGCCGACAACTTGGCCGCAAGGGGCCACCCACCCCGGACCCCCAATCAGTGCACTCCAAAATTAAGGAGCTGCACCAGAGCTATGCAAGTGCCAATGACTCAGACAAGCAGTTAAGGGCAGCACCTGCCAGCTGCCCTTACTTCGCTGAGCTGGACCAGCTCCTTGGCTCCAGGGAGGCAAGACCCCTGCAATGTGCCCTGGACACCACCAAGCCAGAGGGGGAGGGCGAGGAGCCACAGTCAGGGCCCTCTGTATCACCCCGACCCCACGCCTGGACCCCCAGGTGATGATGGGACAGTGAGGGAGAGCAAGGCAGTGAGGGCACGCTCTACATGGTCGTGCCCTCAGAGGACATGAGCTGGGCCACCTCTACTCAAGCCTCCCCCAAGCCTCCTGAGGCCCCCTCAGGTAGGACCACATGGTTGGGCACCCCGGGCCTTGCCGGCGGGGGGGAGGGGCAGGGGATGGTCTCCACTGCTGCTAGCACAGGGCTGGCCACATGGCCAGCAGTCACAGTCCAGGGGCCCTGGGGACAGCTGCAGTCACAGTCACCAGACGTGTGAGCACGCATGTGAAGCATGCCATCAGGTGCCCGAATGCCGCTCCACTGTAGTGGTCCTGACTCTCAGTGGTGTGGCCCATGTAAAGGCACATTAGCCAGACCTGGAGCGGGTAGGCCTTATCGGCCTCCATGCACAGGGGTTAGTCATGTTCCTCACTGGGAGCTCCCGTGAGGGGATGTAGGTGCCATCGGCCATCCTGTGCCTGAGCCACGAGTTGCACAGGATGTGGACATCATGGGCCCTGCCCACCCACTCCGTGCAAATGTCTGTGAAGCATCCACTGGCATCCACAAGGGCTGGGAGGACGACAGAATGATAGTGCCTCCAATTGATATATTGTCCGTGGCTGTGTGGTGGGGCCTGGATGGAGACGTGGGTGCTGTTCAAGGTGCCAAAGCAGTTGGGGAACCTGGCGGCATCTCCGTTCCCCACACAGCTAAGGCAGCACAGGAGGGTGCTGTTGATGGTGTCGACAACCTGCACGGTGTGGAGGGCAGAAGTGCATGTGAGCACGTGGCAGGATGCACAGGGGAACCCAGCACTCTTCCCGAGCCCCTCCCCGGGACCTGTCATAGGTGTGTGACCCCAGGCAACTTACTTTGAGAAGGATGACCCTGACAGTGGCCTTCCCCACCCCTAATTCATGGCTGACCGAGTGGTTGCTGCCTGGGGTGGCCAGCTTCCACAAGGCAATGGCTACCCTTTTCTCCAGGGGGAGCGCAGGCCACATGCGTGTGTCCTGGTGGCGAAGTGCTGGTGCCAGCCACTGGCACAGCTCCACGAAGGTGGCCTTGGTCATCCAAAAGTGTCGGAGCCACAAGTCATCATCCCACTCCTCCATCACGATGCAATCTCACCATTCCCTGATGGTGGGGTACCGCCAGAGGTGACAATGAGCCTGGGGAAGGGGGCGCTCCAGTGCACCATGGGTGGGGGGAGGCTGGAGGAATCTGGCCGGGTGGTGGGCAGTCCAGAGCCAGAGATGGACTGCAGTGAGGCCAGCCATCAGGCTTGGCCTGGATGCGAAGGACATCCTCCTCCTGGAGGTGCTGCAGGTCCATGGCACACTGCAGTGGTGGAGCTGAGCCTGGGTCTCCTGGTGCTGTGCTGGAGCCATCAACATGTGCATGGGGGGGAGGTTGGGAGGGGCCCCTTAAAGGGGAGGCTGGCCCGTGCTTCAGGAAGGGCTTGTCAGCCATTCAACCCTTCCCGTGCCATTTCCTGCCCTGTTCTTTCGAAAGGAGGCTCTGTGTGCTCCTTTCGACTCTGTGGATCACAACGTCAAGCCACACTTTGTATGTAGTTGCTCCATATTGAAAGGTCTCATTTCGAAATTATGGATTGGGATTTCCCCTTTCATAATCCCTTGCCAGTGTGGCCCCAGTCCCTGCACGCCTGGCTCATTAGAATAGCCCCACTTCTGCAGATTGAATTTAGGCCTTCCTACTCTTGCTCAGAGGTTATTTAAACATGTCCAGATTGCCCGATCCTTCTCCAACCCTTTTCTCTAAGTAAATATCAATAGGATATATCCTATATACATTTTCTCTGATCCGGCAATGCTTTAGCTGGCTGACACAAACAGCTCACATGGGGCTTGTCTACACTAGCCCCTTCTGTCAAAGGGGGCATGAGAACAAGCCAGATCAGGGAATAGCAAGGAGGTGCATACGCAGCACCTCATTAGCATAATTCCTGCCATGTGAAATTCATAGTTAGCAGCTTCGAAGTACCAGCAAGCCGTGTAGCTGTGGGCACTTTGAAATACCTGAGCAACTTCGAAGTGCCCTTACTCGCAAAACATTTTGGGAGTAACAGATCCGATATGATCTGGGATGACCTGAAGAAGTGGATCTGTCCCACAAGAGCTCATCACCTAAGAAATTATTTTCTTAGTCTTTAAAGTGCTACTGGACTGCTTTTTTGTGGGGGAGTAAGGGCACTTTGAGGTTGCTCGAGTACTTCAAAGTACCCGCAGCTACAAGGCTTGCCTGCACTCATAGTTGCTAACTATGAAGTTCACACAGCAGGAATTAGGCTAATGAGGTGCTGCATCTGCAACACAGCACCTCATTGCTATTCCCTGATCGAGCTCACTTTCGTGCCCCCTTCGAAAGAGGGAGCTAGTGTAGACAAACCCCTGGAAACCAAAACTGAGCTGGACAGTTGTGAAGGCGAGCGCTTTCTACATTCCGTTTCAGGGTAAAAAGAGCTCCTTGGTCCCTTCTCAGTTCCCGCCCCTCCCGCCATAACGCGGTTTTAAGCACTGGCATTCCCCATTACGTTTTTAAGCATTGGCAATGCCCATGAGCCTGCTCAGGTAGCCAGATCAAAACAGAAACAGGATTTTCCATAGTATTTGGATTTTCAATTTTAATCAATTAACTTTCTACAAAATGGTCTAATACTAAACTGCTGTTCAGCGTAACTATGGCAACTTAGACCTAATTTGCTTATACCCAACTAGCTACTGCATCAGTTAGTGCTTTCTACAAATAAGCTGCATTTAGACCCTTGCTAAATATATGTGTGGCCTGTTCAATGCTATTTTCAACAATCAACATTTACCTTGCCTATATAATTATATTAATAGGAATAATATTCCCCTAATTGTTGCCCAGAGTTTATGGTACTGTCATATATACATATATATATATATATATATATATATATATATATATATACACACACACACACACACACTCCACAGGAGAAACTGGCGATAGATGTTTATAGCTAGACAAATGTAAGGAAATGGCAAATATTTGTCATTGGACACAAGTCAGAGATGAGTGTGACGGTGTATGAAATGGTGGAACTTAGGCCTTCTTCTAGCCTCTCTACAACACATAGGCTATGTCTACACACGCAGCTTCTGTCGACGAAAGTGGGCTTTTGCCAACAAAACTCACTGAGCATGGACACGGTTAAAGCACTCTGTCACACATTTGTCAACAAAACTGAGCTGTTCAGCCAGCAGTGTCATACCTCTCCCCGATCAGGTATAATGCCTTTGTCAATAGTGTTTTGTCAACAGAGTGCACACATAGACACTGCTGTCAGGAGAGAGGGCTTCCAGTTCCTTGTTTGCAGAGCCTTGTTTGCAGCTCTTCCAGTCAGCTGTTCTGTCGAGAAACGGCAGGACACTGTGGCTGCTCTCTTTTAGCAGAGTGGCTTGCTCTTTTGAGCCTCTTTTAGGTGTAGACACGATCTGTCGACAGATGTACTGCTGAGGTTTCTATGTCGACAGTAACCTCTGTTGACAGAGGTTGCCCATGTAGAAGTAGCCATAAAGTATGTTACACCAGTTAGCATTTGATGTTGATTTCCTTCAATGCCTTCAGCTTCACTTCATGTCACATCCTCATTGACAGTGGCAGTTCCTCTGGCCTACTATGTCTATGGGAATTTGAATCAGTATGCTAGCCAAGAGGTTGGATGAGCAGAGTGTGGCCAAAAAACAAACAAACAAATAATACATTACATTACAGAACCTTGGCCTATGGCTAATTCAGATGGGTATGCTTAATAACATTACTTTTCAGAATAATTCGTTACTATTATTTACCAAATAGATGTTCTTTGTTATCTTTCCAATCATTTATAATCCATTGCACCAATGTACAATTATGAGCTAAATAAAGAGTTCAAAGATGTGAAAGGATAGATGGCACTCTGTTCCAGGAGATATCAGACTAGGGGAAGAGGAATGTCCTGCACATTATTTTGATACATACTTTGCCTTTAAAAATACATGCTTGAATGTTCATGGGAGTGAGTGAAAATTTCTCTGTGAAATGTAGAAGGGTGCTTTCTAGTCTAGAGCAAATTGGAAGCATCCTACATAAGTAATTATCCTGTTCTTTCATTGCTGCCTGGGACATCTTTAACAAGCGTATCCTATTTTCCTCTCCCTCTTGTGGTGTTGGTCCATAAACAAAAATGTAATTTTGTATCATCCTCCGAAGGGACATGTGTTTCTTATTAAGAGGACCACAAAGCAAGAAAAACCAAAAGTAATGTCTCCAAAGAGGGTGGAGTGTGTTTGGTTATGTCTCTGCTACTAAGTTTTGTTGCCAAAAAACTGCCTTTTGGCCCCAGAACAATGAGGGCACACATACTACAATGCAACTTTCGCTGGGAAAATGCCCAGTTTCAGTGACAAACATCTCCCATCCCTACGAGAGACATTTTTCTTTACACCTTTCCCTTATTGCTGACAAACAGCTTTGTTTTGTTGACAGAACTGGCTTCTGCTGGTATCCCACAAGGCCTTCCCCGGTTGGCTCTGCTCAGAGTTTAGATCTTTGCTGCCCTGCAGGCAAGTGCCCCTCCCTTTTCAAAGCTCCAGGTGGTATCTGGCAGCTGAGCATGCTGATCTGTTTGGGGAACAAACAGAGTAAACCATTGGAGTGTTCCTGTTGTGCCTGTCCTAGGAACACAGTGCAGGCAGATTGATGCAGCAGGGAAAGAGGGCCAGGCTGCTGTGTTTCTTTGACATTTCTCAGCATGGACAGCTCACAGAGCGTCTCAGGATGCCACTCCCAGCAGCAGAGGAGGTTCTGGGGGAACCTGGGTGGGTGGGAGTGAGGGGAAGGTGTGGAATCCGAAGACGTGCAGTGATCAGCTCTGTCTTCCCTCAACACTGCACTGTGGAATACATACCCACAGTGCATTGCTCACACTGTGGATAATGGTGCCCCTGGTGGTGACATGATCTCTAGACGGGGGGAGAAAGTGTCAATACTCTCTGGCAATTTTTGCTTTCTCAATTTTTGGATGTAACATAAGTTTTGCTGACAAAACTTGGTAATGTAAACATGCACTATGTATCTCATGTAGCTGGCTACAAAATATTGCAGCTGGGGTTTCTATCTATTGAAACATGGAGACATGCCTGTATCATAGAGCTGGAAGGGACCTAGCAAGGTCATCAAGTCCAGTCCCCTGCACTCACAGCAGGACCTATCACCATCCCTGACAGATTATTATTTTTATTATTTTAAAATCTAACTGCCCCCAGTTCCTTGACAGGCCCCCTCAAGGTTTTAACTCACCACCCAGGGATTACAAGGCCAATGCTCTAATCACTGAGCTATCCCTCCCCCAGTGAATGAGAAATTAAAGTTGCATTGCCAGACCCCACCCCCGCACCATATTGCCCTGCATATTGTCCTGAACTCTGTGGGCCTCCAAGCATAATTACAAAACATCCCAGCAGATTTGGAACCAGAAGAATCCTATTAGAGGCAACTTACTTGACAGCAATAAAAAGCTCACCTCTGTCACCTGAAGAACAGGAAAATCCAGTTTACACACTGAGCAAGTGATAGGAAAACAGGGCCTTAAGTATAGTCTGTCTTTGGTAGATTAATCATCATTAATGCAAATTTAACTTCAGACCATCTAAAATTATGGTGCAAATTTATCTGAAATACTTGATGTGAACCCTTCCAGAAAAGTTACTGGTATGGTATGGTTTCCTTTTAAAAACACTTAGTCATCTAAGAGCAGGGAAATTAGTGTAATAATATAGAAATTGATAAAAGAAGGCATCCTTATTCAGGTAGGAGACAAACATATGTCTAATTTACACGTGCTTAACTGTAAACACTGTCTTGAAGCCCTTTGAAATCAGTACTATTTAAGGACAAGGTTAGTGAAGCGGGTATGTGTTTGTCTGAACCAGGGCCATAAGATCTATTGGCGTACTTCACCCTGTATTTAAACCCAATCTGCACCAAAGCTTTGCCAAAGCTCAGAAATATTTAGTTGTGTTTGATTTATTTTGCATTGTCATCTGTCTCTGCAGCTCCAGGCTTCCAGTGCGATCAGAAAGTGAGCTTGTGCCAAGAATTGTTCCATGCCAATGTCTGGCATATCACTTTTATCTTAAACCTTCAGATACCAGCATGGTCACTATTGGCCAGTGATCCTCTATTTTTAAAAAAGTAATTTATATTTGTAAATAGATTTCTTTTTTCAAAAATAACTTCCAAATTGGGTTTAGGTCACAAGTATTAGGATGCACATGCATTGTTCAGTAAAATTCTGACAAGTTGCATAATTCTTGTTTTCATTTGTCATTATTCATTTTTAGCTGCTGCTTGTTAGTTTTCTTTCTGTTCTGTATGTTTTGTAATGGTAATGGCAAGGCTTGGGAGGAGGGTGGCTTTTTGTTTGTTTGTGTTTTTATGTATTGACCATTTTGATTAAACAGCTTAGTAGCGTGGAATCCTTTTCAAAATAAAACAAATTTTAAAAACCTACCAATTTGGAAAATTAAATAAAAATGGATAAAATTCAGTGCACACCTTCGAAATAATGAAAACTCACTCAATTTTGCAAGAATGGGGATGCTTTTAAAATGATCACCCTTAAAAAATTTCAAGTGTTTTGGTATAGTAAATATTGACTTTTAAAAAATGGTTGAAAAAATAGGTGAAAATTTGCATGAAAATTCTGGGGAAATATTGATCTGTATGTGTAGTGGGGGTGAGATTCATTGTCCTTTAGCCAGCTCTAGCACAGTGCAAGGAAAAAATATTGGTCTTCTAACCTACCCTGAAACACAGAATATTAGAAATGACCTCAGAAAAATCTGTTTTTATGAATGTGACCTAGTTTTGTTGACTCTAGAGGTGTGGAGATTCCAAGCAAGATCTGGACAAACAGTCTCATGTTGATTGCCTTAAAGAACTGACCCAATACTTTGAACATTTTGAGGTACAATCTTCACTTTGTCATAACACTGATTCATATCATGCTGTTTTCAAATGCAGTATCTTCTGCCTCCCTTTTAAACCTACAAGACATTATGAGCACTCAGTTGGCATCCTCGTAACTTCTTGGAAATGGATGAAAAGCTCTTAGAGTAAAAGCAAATGAAAACTGCAACAGCAGAGGTAATGTTAGGAATCCCTATACACAGATGGTGTTTTAACCAGTTTTTCTAAAAAGTGACACAAAGAAAAAAAGTTTGCTGTTTTTATTCCTATTAGTGCCCATGCACCTACAAAGAAAGCACCAGTTGTCCACCCACTGCACTAAAATCAGTCTCAAGACACAGAGGCTACAGTTACACTACAGCGCTCTGTCAAAAGCAGTCACTGTCAGAAGAGATTTCCCGACAAATCTTCAGTCAACAGAGTGCAGCCATGCACAAAAGTCCATAGGAAGAGAGCACCACTCTGTCACCATTGAGGCAGGACTCAACTGAGACTGCTCTCTCGACAAAATAGGCACCTGAAAGCAAAAAAGACAGGGCTGCCCATTGTTCTGGATGCCCTGTCTGTTGAAAGAAGCCCCCCAAAAGCATCCACACAGCTTTTTTGTTGACAGAACCTGTCAGCAAAAGGCGCTTTTCCTCATCTGGGAGAGGCAGAAAGTTGTCAATGGAAGTGCCAACTTTTGTCAGCAAAATGCATTTTGTGTGTGGATATTCCACCAGTTTTGTCAACTGGGGTTTGTCAGCAAAATTTGTGACTGTAACTGTAGGCAAAGGGTGAAAACCTTTCATAGAGACAGAGAGGAAGCTGTGCTAGTCTATACACTATCAAAACAAAAAGCAGTCAAGTAGCACTTTAAAGACTAGCAAAATAGTTTATTAGGTGAGCTTTCATGGGACAGACCTACTTCTTCAGACCATAGCCAGACCAGACCAGACCTATAGCAGCCGCTATTCCGAAATAACTTTGCAAATGTCTACACAATGCAACTGCTGTTTGGAAATAATTTTGAAATAAAGGATGTCTTATGTTGAAACTGGTAACACTCATTCTACAAGGAATAGCATCTATTCCGAAATTAATATTTCAGAATAGGGGCTGTGTAGACAGGGAATAAGGGCTATTTTGAAAGAGGCTTTTTTAGAATAGTTTATTTTGAAATAATTCTGCCATGCAGACATAGTATTTTGGATTAGAGCCCCTGAAAGAAGTGGTTCCAGGGGCTCTAATGCGAATAGGCTGTAATGTGTGTAGACACTATTTTGGAATAAGTTTAGCTTATTCCAGGGTTTCCCTGTAGTGCAGATGCATTATTCTGGAATAGTTTATGTTGGAATAACAACTCCAGAATAAGATATTCTGAAATAACTTTTCAGTGTAGACATACTCTTAAACGTCTCACATATTTACAATGGCTCCTTTCAGATACTTCTATGCTACTTAAATCGATCTTTCCCACAAAAGCTGATGAGTAAAGGATAAATCCTTAAGGTTGTTTAGGCAGGTATCTCCCATTAAACTCAATGGCTGTGCCTACGCTAGACGCATCTACTGACAGATGTTTCTGTCAGAAGAGCTTTTCCGACAAAATGTCTGTTGACAGAGTGTAGCCATACACTAACGTGGAGCAAAAGTGCGATCCACTCTATTGACAGAGCAGCCCAACTGCCTGGCTGCTTTCTCAGAAAAACAGCCAGCCGGAAGCACAGCAGACAAGGCTGCCCAGCATCCTAGAAGCCCTGCCTATCAGCAGAACACCTTCCCCGCAAGCGTCCACATAGCAGTTTTGTCAACAGAACCTGTCAACAAAGGTGTTCTTCCTCATCTGGGAGAGGCAGAAGATTGTCAGCGGAAGTGTTGAGTTTTGTCAACACACTGTTGACAAAATGTATTTTGTGTGTGGATGTGCAGAGAGCTTTGTTGACAACACTCTGGTTTTGTCAAAAAAACTCGCTAGTGCAGCTGTAGCCAGTAGGAGGCAGGTGCCTGAATACAAGCACCACCTGGTCGAGTGCATGTACCAGCATGCTCTGTTTTGTTTATGGAGGCCCTTTGGTGACTCAGCCCTCTGGGGGAGTCACACACAATCCATATGAGGAATAAAACAAAGCCCTTCTGGGGTGTAAGTGCAAACTTTTTAAATATCTCTCATTTTGTTGCTACTCTGGGATAGAGCAATGGCCCTTAGGCTTCCTTCCTGGAGATGACAGCTTTACCCCCTTGGAGGCATTCTGGTTCCAGCCCTTTGGCTGGATCACTATAGTCCAACTCTTTCCTGCACAACCACCCCAGGAGGCTTCAAGGTCCGGACCACTTCCTCCAGTGGTTAATGGTGAAGGGTTGGAGCTACCTGATCCTGATCTCTACTCTGGGCCCCAACACAGGTCCCCTATAGATAACAGCTGTCTGCTATGTTCATTCCGCTGCTGCTCTAATTTCCTGGTTCACTTTCCCCGGCCCTATTACATCTCTGCCCTTACCGCACTCTTTGCTGTGCACTCGCCATCCTGAAATGTTCACAGAATTGCTAATCAGCCAGCCACTCTTCACTCCTTGAGTACTTCAAAGCAATTCACTGCTGCTCTCTTCTGCAGCTCTTTTCATATGACCTTCCCGGCCCCCAAGTGGCAACTTCCCCTACAGTCTCTCTAGCCTGCGTGAAGACCGTCTTGGCTGCCCTTTTTCTTGGGTGGGGTGTGGCAGGACCACAAGGCTTTCAGCAGAGGGTCTCAGGGCCTAGTCAACCCCATCATCACACTTACCTATCTGCATCTTCCAGTGCACTGGTAAATCTGATCATCATGAATTATGCATAGCAATTCACCAGGTAGCAGGGTTGCTAAAAAGGATCTGGGCATTAAAATAGGTGACAAACTGAATATGAGTCCACAATGGCATGCAGATGTGAAAAAAAGCTAATATGACTCTACAGGGTCCTAACAGACCTGCTGTATATAAGACATGAGACACAACTGTCCTGGTCTCCTTTGCAGTAGTGCGGCTTTGGCTGCAGTTCAGTGTCCACTACTGGGTGCCAAATTTCAGGAAAGACCTGGACAAATTGAAGGAGTACAGGTGGAGCGACAAAGAAGATGAAAGATTTAGAAAACCTGACCTCTTTTTAAAACATAGAGCAAGTTTAGTCTTGAGAGAAGACTGAGGGGGCAGACCTAATCACAAAGGGCTGTCATAAAGAGGAATGTAAGCAACAGATCTCCATGTTCAATGAAGTAATGGATGCAATCTGCAGCAAAGAAGATCTAGGCTACACACTAAGGAATACTTTTTAAGGACAAGGCTAGCTAAACTCTGAAATAAGCTTGTAAATGCCATCATTGGAGGATTGTTAGAACAGGCTGGACAAACACCTTTAAAGGATTGTATGTTTACTTACTCTTGCCTCGCTGCAGGGGATTTTAACTTGATTACTTCTCGAGATCCCTTCCAGCCCTCCATGTGTGTGATTCTGAATGTCTACCACTATGCACATTGGAAGTCCCTTTGTCTGTGAATCTTAAGTGGAGTGCTTCAGAGATGTTGTTTGCAGGATCCCAGCCCAGAAGTTTCTGAAATTTTGAAATACTAATTTTGACCTTGGAATTTCAAAGCCTACTTTCTTTCACGGCCCATTTACTTTCAAAGAAATTTATTGCCTCTGTAAAAGAGAGACAGTTTTTAAAGGTTTAATGATTTTTCCAAAGTCCTCTATTGGATTAAAGGCAAATGGAGGAGCAAAACCCAGTACAAATTTTCTGTTCACTGAAGTAAAACTGAGATGAGCAGTAACAGAGAGTAAGCCGTGCTAGTCTATACACTATCAAAACAAAAAGCAGTCAAGTAGCACTTTAAAGACTAGCAAAATAGTTTATTAGGTGAGCTTTCGTGGGACAGACCCACTTCTTCAGACCATAGCCAGACCAGAACAGACTCAATATTTAAGACACAGAGAACCAAAAACAGTAAGCAAGGAGGACAAATCAGAAAAAGATAATCAAGGTGAGCAAATCAGAGAGTGGAGGGGTGGGGGGGAAGATCAAGAATTAGATTGACTTAAGTATGCAGACGAGCCCCTATAGTGACTCAGAAAGTTCACATCATGATTTAAACCATGGGTTAATGTTCCGAATTTGAATATAAATGTCAATTCGTCCACTTCCCTTTCTACAAAGGAGCGATAATTTCTTTTCAGTAACACACATAACTTGAGGTCATTGACAGAATGCCCCATTCCATTAAAATGTTGACTAACTGGTTTGTGGATCTGGAGTGTTTTGATGTCTGTTTTGTGCCCGTTGACCCTTTGTCTAAGGGAGTTAAAAGTCTGTCCAATATACAAAGCATCTGGGCATTGTTGGCACGATGGCATATATGATGTTAGTAGAGGAGCATGAGAAAGTGCCTGTGATTTTGTGAGTAACCTGGTTAGGTCCAGTCATGGTATTTCCAGAGAAGATATGTGGACAAAGCTGGCAGCGGGCTTTGTTGCAGGGAAAGGTTCCAGGACTGGTGTTCCTGTGGTATAGACTGTGGCTGTTAGTAAGGATCCTCATGAGGTTGGGAGGTTGTCTGTAGGAGAGAACAGGCATGTCACCCAGGGCCTTCTGGAGTGTAGCATCCTGATTAAGAATAGGTTGTAGGTCTTTAATAATTCGTTGCAGTGGTCTCAGTTGCGGGCTGTAAGTGATGACCAGTGGTGTTCTGCTCTTGGCTGTTTTGGGCTGATCTTGGAGTAGCTGGGTTCTGGGTATGCATCTGGCCCTGTCGATTTGTTTTTTTACTTCTCCTAGTGGGTAATACAGGTTTATGACTATTTGGTAAAGTTCTTGTAGTTTTTGGTCTCTGTCAGTTGGATCAGAGCAAATGCAATTATACCTAAGAGCTTGACTGTAAACAATGGATCTAGTCACGTGTGCAGGATGGAAACTAGAAGGGTGTAGATAAGTATAGCGATCAGTAGGTTTTCGGTACAGTGTGGTACTGATCAGGCCATCCTTGATTAGTACTGTAGTGTCCAGGAAATGTATCTCTTGCATGTTGTAATCGAGGTATAAGTTGATGGTGGGGTGTAGATTGTTAAAGTCTCTGTGGAATTCTTCTAGAGCCTCTGTACCATGGGTCCAAATCATAAAGATGTCCACATATCTTCTCTGGAAATACCATCACTGGACCTAACCAGGTTACTCACAGAATCACGGGCACTTTCTCATGCTCCTCTACTAACATCATATATGCCATCATGTGCCAACAATGCCCAGATGCTTTGTATATTGGACAGACTTTTAACTCCCTTAGACAAAGGGTCAACGGGCACAAAACAGACATCAAAACACTCCAGATCCACAAACCAGTTAGTCAACATTTTAATGGAATGGGGCATTCTGTCAATGACCTCTAGGTATGTGTGTTACTGAAAAGAAATTATCGCTCCTTTGTAGAAAGGGAAGTGGACGAATTGACATTTATATTCAAATTCGGAACATTAACCCATGGTTTAAATCGTGATGTGAACTTTCTGAGTCACTGTAGGGGCTCGTCTGCATACTTAACTCAGTCTAATTCTTGATCTTCCCCCCCACCCCTCCACTCTCTGATTTGCTCACCTTGATTATCTTTTTCTGATTTGTCCTCCTTGCTTACTGTTTTTGGTTCTCTGTGTCTTAAATATTGAGTCTGTTCTGGTCTGGCTATGGTCTGAAGAAGTGGGTCTGTCCCACGAAAGCTCACCTAATAAACTATTTTGCCAGTCTTTAAAGTGCTACTTGACTGCTTTTTGTTTTGAGATGAGCAGTGTTCTTTTCATAAAGCTAGTCAGGTGTACACCTTGGTGTATGTTTTCCAAATCCTTAAAGTTTGTTTTCTTTGTTTAGGCTTTGCTCCACTGACTTATAACAAGCACAAGGGCCAAGCTTCTCCAAAGCTACTGATGTTATTGACTGCCTCCAATGTTGGCTGTCCATATGGCAATACCTTCAAGATTATCACAGGGCACAGTGATCTGCTTCTCACTTTCCATAAATCAAGACTCCTTTCAGTGTTTCTGGGTGGGTATCCAAAATTACCCATTCTGAAAATCTTGCTTAACTTGGTCATGACAATAAGTGGAAATACATGGCAGAATACGAGAGTGAAATTCCAGGACATTTCTCCAGAATCACAGACTGAAAGATAGTTCTTGAATATTAGTCTTCTCAGGTTTATTCTGGAAAAGGGCACTTCACTGGAATTATCCATTCCCTTTGGCCTAACTCAGATCTCAGAATAGAAGAATCAGCGAGCAGCTACAGCCACATATTAGAAACACACCGTAGTAGGATGGGAAGAATCTCATTGTTTTAATCCTCTTATTCCATTCAAATTCTTCCTTCTGACCTCTGCTAAGAATGAGGGCTTCAGCTTTTGGACACAGCTATTGACTCTACTAGCACCGGGGAAGGGAATAAGAGATGACCTGATGGTGGATGGGTAAACATTGCTGTGGAAATGTATTGGTAACATGGAGATCATCTTCTAGTAGGTGAGGAACTGTAGCAGGACCGTTCAGCACATGATCTAACAGCATGTATTTGCTTTGCAGTAAAGAGAATCTGAAGACAAGCCCTTAATGGCTCTCTTTTGCCCATCATGTCTGTATTATGTGTCACATGAGTACATAGCTTTATACAGTAGAACCTCAGAGTTACAAACACCAGAGTTACAAACTGACTGGTCAACCACACACCTCATTGGAACCAGAAATATGCAATCTGGCAGCAGCACAGATTTTTTAAAAAAGGAAATTGTTCACAGTACTACCTTAAATATCAACTATGAAAGAATATAGATAAAGTAAAAAAAAATTAATAATGGCAAAGTAAGGAAACTTTCCGTGCTTGTTTATTTCACATTAAGTCAGTTGTTGATAGTAAACTTTTGAAAGAACAATCATAAGATCTTGGTTAGTCTTATGAACATTTCAGAGTTATTAACAACTTCAGTTCCTAAGGTGCTGTAACTGTGAGGGTTCTATTGTATAGATAAATAACTAATAGATGCCAACACAAGTGTGTTTAGACATAACAAGATCAATAAATCTTACTGAAATGGAGCACAGAGAAAAGATTTCTCTGTGCAGCTCCTTACATGGGCTTCTTGACTTTAAGAACATAAAAGTTTCCACACAAAATCAAATCATTGTCATATCCAGTGCCTGTGCCATGCTTTGGATGAGAGCAAACAAATCCATATTGCATCTGGCTTACTGCTCAATGTTATACCTAAAGGAAATTGAAAATCTTTTCCTAACACTTATAGGATGATCTACTTGCGCTCTAAAGCATTCAGAATAGTCTATGTCTATGGAGCCTCATATATAAAGATCATTCTCAAAAGAACTGGCCAAATTATTATTTGCAAGTATGCTGCTCAATTCAGCCCTATTTTTCTGTTCAAAAATAATTTAGGAATAGATTGAGATTTCTATTATTTCTTTTTTGTAAGAACTATTACCCAAAATGGTTTATATAAACTAGTACTAAGACTAAAGGGAGAGCTATTTGCAATGATAACGTTTAGGACTACTCTAAATGTGACTAGTCTAATGATTATTTGGCCCCTTAGTCTCATGCCTCTCAACTGGATGACGGAGACATTTTAAAAAGAAGAATAGTGACTGGCCAATAATAATGTACTCCTAGTCTAAATAAATTAGCTATCATTTGAATACTCACATGGTGCTGTATGACTGAGATGTGCCCATGCCCTTGTTGGACAATTCCAAATCTTGTACAATGTAAGTCATCAAAGGTGTCCACAGAAAAGTTTGGGAGGGGTAGCCAGCCATGTTAGTCTGGATCTGTAACAGCAACAAAGGGTCTTGTGGCACCTTACAGACTAACAGAAAAGTTTTGAGCATGAGCTTTCATGAGCACAGACTCACTTCAGACTCCAGCATCTGAAGAAGTGAGTCTGTGCTCACGAAAGCTCATGCTCAAAACTTTTCTGTTAGTCTATAAGGTGCCACAGGACCCTTCGTTGCTGTCATAGAAAAGTTATGATGTGCTAAAATAAGCTTATACCATTTAAATCCATGTATCATCTCTGTATCTGAAGTTATGAATATTAATTATATACTTAATTTTCAAATGTATTTGTTCCTGGGCTAACACCCACAAAGTAATTTACATCCACTCTTGTCAGCCACTGTAAATGGACTAGTCAAGCTTGATGACCCATTAAATACACTTTAGTTCTCACAATGGTCCACATTTGAAACTTGTCCCTCTCAGTAAAGGCTTGTATAGACTACCACCTTCCTTTGAAGGAAGGATGGTAATTTGGGTGTTGGGAGTTTACTAATGAAGTAGTGTGTTGCATGCACAGCACTTCATTAAGCAAATCTCCCCCTGCGGAGTACTGTCTTGCGTCTAGCCGCAGCTCACCTGCCAGTTCTTCAAAGTCCCGGGGCAAATTCAAAGTCCCTTTGCTCCGCAAAATTTTGAGGAGCAAAGGGACTTTGAAGTTGCCCTGGCACTTCGAAGTACCAGCAGGTGAGCCATGGCTAGATGCGAGCTGGTACTTCGAAGTTTAAAACTTCAAAGTACCAGTAAGGGTGAGCCATGGCTAGATGGGTGCCGGTACTTGGAAGTTTGAAACTTTGAAGTTGCTGCAGGGGGGAATTTGCTTAATGAAGTGCTGCATATGCACAGCAGCACTTCATTAGTAAACTCCCAACACCCTAATTACCATCCTTCCTTCGAAGGAAGGTGGTAGTGTAGACAAGCACTAAGTGTTCCAGAAGATTACCCACACAGAATATGGCTGTTCCTGTGAGTCAGCAGCCATGTGAGGGCCTGTGACCCTCGGATCCACATTGTGCCAATAATGTTCACAAATTGTACTGTGAGCTTTGTTTCAGTACAGTAAAATTTAAAGAAACGTGGTAGAGGGTATGAAAGACCCTTCGGTCATCTCCATGTTGCTCTTTCCTGCTCTAATCTCTGGGCTATGGACCTCACAATCCGGCAGTTTATACTATCACTGCTTCAAAATTGATATAAGAACATTGTAACTGCTGTATGCATATGATCTACGAATCAGTTTGTCTCTCGACTCTTCTTTTCTTTAAAAATATACCTTTCAATACCAAAGAACAGACCACAACATGATTATTTGGAAAGATCTGATTAAACTGGTTTTCACTAACCACTCTTCATAAAATCTGGTGCCTGGATGGTGAACTAATTGCCGGGATGCCAGGAAGACTGCATTGCTGACTCCTTAACCAGCGTGGTGACACAGGACTTTGCTTCTATGAGTGGCTTGTTATAGCCAATGATAAAATAACCATCGGTAGGGGTGAGCCTTCCGTTTCTCAGGAGTTTGTCCTGAATCTGGCATATTCAGCTGCAACCTACTGAGGCCGTTGACATCATGAATATTAGGGGTTCACAAATAAACATGCATTTGACAGTAAGTTGACAGAATGCAGCACTTTTGTTGACAGCCATACATCACTTGCCATGAGGAAGAATGTTGCTGTTGACAGAGATCGGTTGACAAAATGCTGGGCTCAGCCTTCTGAGTGGCCTTCTGTCGATAGAAAGGCCTCTGGAATGCTGCATAGGTGCCCCAGCTGGCATTCGGGTCACAGCAAGCAGTTCTGTATGGTTCCTGCCACTGGCCATTGTTAAAGCCACAGGGAGCCCAAGAAACCCCATGGCACGAAGCTGCACCTCTCTGACGGCATTACCAGATGGCAGAATGTCAGGCACCCTGAGACCTCCCTGGGCCCTCAAGGGAGCAGCCTGAGGGTTCCAGGATCCACCCTGGGGCTCCAAAAGGCAGGTTCCCTCCTGGAGTGGGATCGAGATTCAGGCCCTTTTGGACTTGTGGGAGAAGGAAACCCTTCAGAACTCCAAAGCCAGTGGGGGAGATGCTGAAATATACAGCAGGATGGCCACCACCCTGGCTGAATTCCCCCCAACACACACCACATCATGGAGAAGGTCTGCATGAAGGTCAAGGAACTGAGGCAGAGATACGTCCTGGCCCAGGATGCTGCCCAATGCTCTGGAACGATACCAACAACCTACCCATACTATCAGGAGCTCAACAGCATCCTGTGGAGGAGGGATGCGACACATCCCTCCGATGCCTGAGCACTGATACGGCACTTGAGGCCCCCACCCCCACACTGCAGTGGGAGCCCTCACAGGAAGAGGAGGAGGCATCCCAGCTCCAACCCATACCAGAGTTGGAGCCAGACCTGCAGGCCAGCAGCTTTGTTCTGGTCTTGGACCTGGTCCCCAACAGCCAGGCCACCTCCTGGGCATCATCAGAACTGGGCGAGGGTCCCTCCAGTGATATCCCGCATGTCACCCACACCAGGGCATGGATGTGGGTGCAGACAGGGCATGCTGTGGACATACATGCCGTGGTAGTGTGCACCATCTGGACCCAGCAGACAGCCCCAGGCATGGGCAGCATTCTGCTGCCAAGCTCACAGGAGGCCAGAGGAGCCTCATTCCCTGGGGGGGAGGGGCCTCCCAGCACCTGCCATGGCTGGAAGTGGGCTGGCCACAAAGACACCAGCCTGACCCCAGACCACTGAGAAGTGTGGCACCCAGCACATGGGCATGACCACAGGCAAGTACCCACCCCTGCAGGCAATGCCACAGGCTGCAGGGGTGTGTGTGTGTGTGTGTGTGTGTGTGTGTGTGTCAGGGACGACGAGACTGCCTCTGGGTCACCTGCCACCCATTTGTGGACCCTTCTGTAGCCAGACATCCCCCTTGGCCATGAGCATGTTGAGCATGGCCTTCTGGAATGCCCCCCACCTGATCCTCTGGGTCCCCCTGCCTCCCTTGACTGCCAAGACACCCTGCCTACCCAGGTCCCATTGCAGCCCCTGCTCCACCCACCCAGACTCCACCACAGCCCCTCCCTGCTGATACCTCCCCCTGTGCCTGGCCTCAGCCCAGCCCCAACATTAGGAGGGGATCCTGAGGCTGAGACAGCTCAGGGTCCCACTCCCCTTGGGGTGTGCAGACCCCCATCTCATCCAAGTTATGAGCCCCCCCACAACCCCTGTCCCAAGGCGCCCATCCCCCACAGTAAATAGTTACTTGCACTTCACTTTATTGTACATAGTTTGTTACGGAGTTTATTTCACACACACTTTTCTTTATTTTGAAAAGCAGCTATTTTTTCAAAACAGCTGCAGCCCTCTTCTTTGTGTGGGGGCTAGGGAGGGGTGAGGGGGTGAAGGGAGGGGTCATGGTGGGGATGGGAAAGGGGCTGTGGGTCCAAGGGGGTACCCTGGGGAGAATTATTGCTGGCCATGGGAGAAGATCTCCCTGAGGGCCTCCTGGATCAGCTGCCCATCCTGAGCAGCCTGCTAGATGGCAGCTCTGCCCAGTTGCTCATAGGCAAGCCCCTCATGGGTGGCATTCACTCCCCACTGTGGGAGGAAGGCCTTCCCCTCCACAGCATTCTGCAGGGCACAACAAACCCCCACCACTTGGCGGATGTTGTGCTCCCCCAGATCCAGGCAATTGAGCAAGCACCTGAACTGGGCCTTAAGGTGGCTGCAGGTGCACTCAGCCTGCATCCTAATGCAGTTCAGGTGGGCACTGAACAGTTCCCACTTGGGGTCTGGTTGGCTGGTGTAGGGTTTCATCAGCCAGGGCATGATGGGATAGGCCATGTCCCCCATGATGCAGAGCAGCATCTGCACATCCCCAACTGCTAGCTCATGGCAGAGGACGAATGTACCCACCTCCAGCCTCCAGCACAGCCTGGAGTTGTAGAACATGCAGGCATCATGTGCCCAACCTGCCCACCTGATATAAATGTCCATGATGTAACTGTCTATGCTGTTTGATCAGGGCCTGCAGCACTCTGGAGAAGTAGCTCTTGCAGTTGATGTATTAGGCTGTGCTATGCTCCGAGGCGAGGACCAGGATGTGGATCCCATCAATGGCCCTGATGTGAATTTGGGAATCCCAGGGTACTGAATAGAGTCATGACTTTGTCAATGAATGACCCTCTGCTGCAGGATTGTGTTGATGGCCGTCACAACCTGCAGAGGGAAGCAACCAAATACACACACATCAGGGACTGAGGGAAGGAGTCCCTGGGTCCTTGTGGGGTGCCCATCCCCCTCCTGTCCCCTCCATCCTGAGCTCAGGACCCCTGCTGTGAGGCCATGCCCTCCCCCAGCAGCAGGACGGTGCAAGAGTGAGACAGCATGGTGCCATGGGGATGGGGCTTCTCCCCACACACTAACTCCACCCCTCCCACTTCAACCCTGATTCCCCAGAGTCCCCGTTAGTGAGATGCCCTCACCACCCCCCATGCAGGGATGGCAGCTTGAGAGTGTGTTACGTCCATGAGGAGGACCCCAACAGTGGATTTCCCCATTCCAAACTGGATGACCACTGAGCTGTAGCTGTTGGGGATGGCAAGCTTCCAGAGGGCAGTGGTGACCTGCTTCTCCACAGGGATGGCAGGCCACCGCCAGGTGTCCTGTCTCCAGAGGGTGGGGGCAACGCAGGCACAGAGGTCCAGGAAGGTGTCTTTCTGCATGCAAAAGTTCTGGAGCTACAGCTGGTCATCTCACTGCCCCAGGTTCAGGTGGTCCGACTGGACGGAGCTTCAGATCCACCTGTGCACCCAGGGGAGTGGGCACAGTTGGGACTGTGCAGCAGCAACAGCGAGTTCCTCATAGATGGTGTCTGGCTCTCCCTCCCAGAGGAAGAGGAGGATGGCTGTCGGGATGCGCAGCAGGTGCTGAAGCACCTCTGGGTGGGGCCAGTGCAAGCCTGGAGGCTGCTCTGGTGCCATGGCTAGCTGGAAAGTGCTGTGTCTCTCAGCAGTCATCTAAGTCCTGCTCTAGAATCTGTGCTGTCCCTCGTGGAGGTAGGCAGACCTCGGCATGGGCAGAGAACTGGCACTGGGGGGACCCTTAATGGTGCATCTCACAGGGACTCCTGGGAGGGAGAGCTGGACATGAGACCCTGTCTGACGGTGTTGTGGTTGCCATTCTGTCAGGACCCCAAGCTGGGTAGTCTGGCTGCTCTCTGTCAACAGAGCAGATCGGAAGAGTCTGGCTGCGATCTGTCGACAGAGGTTTCGTCAGAAGGTATTTTCCAACAAAAACTTCTGTCGACAGATCATTCTACTCTCGACGTAGCCTTCGTGTCTATGACCCATTGTCCTGGCACCACCATTATTTTAGGGTCATTTTGTTTAAATAGAAAAGAGCATGTTTAACTTGGCAATACAAAACACAGCCGAATCATTGACACCTCAATCAGCTTTTATTATGCTGAAATCACAGTGGGCTGTCCCTCTCCCAGACTGTAGCGATACTAAAACAGAACTGATTTCTTAGCAGGAACAGGAACCTGCACACAAATACATAAATCTCAGTACAAACAACGTGAAATTTACAAACAGATCTGATGTTGGTGCAGCTGATTTTAATTTTTAAATGAAATAAAACACAAGAGGGAGACAAAAACAAAGAAACTAGATTAATTAAGCTAGTCACCTGCTGGCTGGAGTCCTCCCTTCCCTACTGTTTGAGACAGCAAATGTTAAGATCAGAACTACCTGAAATGTACAATTGCTGTTTCCTATGTGAAAAGCTTTCTCACAGTGGCTAGAAACATATTTAATCCTAAATGTTACTGATCCAAATGTTGTACAATTGAGTGCAGATCTATGGTTTGAAAAGAATGTGTTGGCTTCCATCCACTAATGAGCTTAATGTTCAAACAAATCACAATGTTGTCTAAAATGCATGTCACAGAAGTAAGTACCAAAGGAAGTTAAGGCACTCCACAAAATGTATATGGTCAATTAATTTCGGAGGAAACCCAAAAGAATATGCAGCTTAAACATTGCTAAATTAGCAGCACGGTGCAATGGTGATCAATCAAAGTAGTAGAGAAAATGAGAGTGTATTCACAGCCCCCAAAATATCCATGTACTAGTGAATTCAAATTGCAGAAGCAGGTGGGGATGGTTTGACAAAGAGCTTAATAGATTACTTACGGCATTACTTTTAAATCTGTTGTTTAAATCCTCCCACTGACCTTACTGAAGTAAGCCCAATGACCTACAACTGTCTGAAAGGGAAAGTCATCCCCATGAAGAAATCTTGCTCACCACACCCACATGTGAGCCCACAGAGCTGGCTTTGGATGTCTATATAGACAGGCCTAGATCACTGTGCCTGGGTCTACACGGGCCCCTAACTTCAAAGGGAGCATGGTGATGAATACACAGCACTTCATTAGGCTAATTTCCGCCCCCAGCAACTTCGAAGCAGCAAACTTCAAAGAGCCGGCATGCGTGTAGCCGTGGGTGCTTCTGAGTGCCCACACTACTTCGAAGGCCCTTGACGCCTCAAAATTTTGTCATCGACATGGTGGCTATGTGGCTGCAGTGAGCAAAATTTTGACTTTGAAGTAGCACAGGCACTTCAAAGTGCCCACAGCTACACATATGCTGGCACTTAGAAGTTTTCCACTTTGAAGTTGCTGTGGGGGAAAATTAGCCTAATGAAGCGTTGCATATTCACCGCTGCACTTGTTCACAGCAGTACTTCATTGGTAATCTTCCGTGGCCCTGATGACCATGCCCCCTTCGAAGTTGGGGGCAAGTGTAGACAATCCCTGTAAGTCTCAACAAGACATGAACAGTCCTGAGCAGCTACATCTAAGTTGACTAAATATGTCATTTGTGTCAGAAATTCAGCGCTGTGTCCTCAAATCCACAGGGAAAACATACTTGCATGGCCGGGTGAGTAGTGTACGATATACAGGCATAGTGGAGACAATGGAGTTCAGCTTTCAAAGTTGTTGCCAGGGGATACCAGGGTGATTATTTATAGATGATTCATTGCACAGAAATGGCAGCTGAGTCAGCACAGCACTGAGCAGGCCATACACTGTATCTCACCTTCTTCATGGATGCAGGCAAAGGAAGCTGATGGCAATGTGGTTTGTTGTGAGGCACAAAGGTAGGATCAAAGATTTCCAAAACCAGAGGGCGGTTATATGTAGGCCATTAATGCTCAGAATTAAAGGAAGCACAAACGTGCACCCATGTAGTTCTTTCTGCAAGTGGATGCCATGGTTTTTAGTAAAGGGTTGTTACTGAACTATAACTGGAGTAAAAGGCAGATGCTTATCTTTTGCCCCAACCTACCTGACTGATCCGTAGGCACAAACCAACTAATAACAGGAGGATATTTTCCTCATAGAATTTAAGGACAGAAGGGACCATCAGTCTGACTCCTGCACATTGCAGGCCACATAGTCTTGCCTATCTACTCTCCAAATAGATCCTTGGCATCCTGCTGAGTTACTGAAGTCCTGAAATTTCGATTTAACAACTTCAGTTACAGAGAATCCATTACTTACTCTATTTTACACCAGCAAATAACTGTCTCCTCATGCTGCAGGTCTCTGCAAGTCTGACAGAAGGGAAAACTCCTTCCTCACCCCAAATAAGGTGATAGGCTAAACCCTGAGCATGCGAGCAGGAGACATCAGTCAGAGGTCTGGGACACAATTTTTCTATAGAACTCGCCCTCCTAAGCAAGTGCTTCTCACCAGCCTTTGGAGCTATTTGCTAATGCTGACACAAATGGACAATATGTCACCACTGGGCACCTCATCCTACTACCCCTTCCATAAACATATTAACCTCAGTCTTGAAATGTTAGAGTTTTTGTGCTCATATTGATTGTAGGCTATTCTAGAACTTCACTCCTCTGATGATTAGAAGCCTTCACTTAATTTCAAATCAAAAATTGTTGATGAACTTTTATAGCCAATTGTTCCTATGCCATCATTGGCCCTTACCTTAAATAATTCTTTTCCCTCCATGGTTTTTATCCTCCTGATGTATTTATAGAGCACATTCATATTTTCCCTCCATTGTCATCTCGTTAGGTTAAAGAAAACAACCTTTGTAAGTGTTCTCTTGTCATGCAGGTTCTCTATTCCTCTGATCACCATGGTATTCCACTTTGAATTTATCTTTCTCAAACGCTGAAGACCAGATCTGCACACAGTACTCAAGAGACCCAGGAGTGTATACACTGCACACCACTGACAGTAATGTGTCTGGTGTGTGTGAACTATGTGCCTAAATGAAATGCAGTCTGTGTACAATCTCTTGTATGTAGCTATACCTGGCAATGGAGAAGGAAGAGGCAACCACCATTGTGGCAAGGGAGGGGCAGTGGAGAAGGCTCTGGGCAACCAACAATAATAGGGGGGGGGATGCATGAGTGGCCCTCCTTCACCTCAGTGGGTCACAGCAGCTCGCAGTCCACTGGGGTGCTATCTGCAGCCAGCCCAGTGACCCCTGCCTGGCCCCTTTCCCCATGTGCCTCACCCACACTGGGGAGCCAGAGCTCTGCAGTTACCTGCTCCCCTCCCCGACCCCCCAAAGTTGAAATGCAACTGAAAGCAGGTTCAGAGCTCCTCCAAAAGTTCTGGGAGGGAGTGGGGAGTCATAGGAAATGAGGGTTCCAGTGTCCCAGTGTGTGAGAGGTGCATGGCAGACGGGGCAGCCCAGGGGGTCCATCGACCACAGGTGGCACCTCAGTGGGCCACAATTGGCCTGTGGGCCACATGTTGCCCACCACTGCTCTGGGATCTATCAGATTCTTTTCCTGCTGCCTTCTGTCCTCCTCTCCCTGCCTGCCTTCCTGCCACAGAAAGGTTCCAGCCGCATGGTGGTAACTGGACAGCTTACTTCTAAAAATAGCAGTATAGACTGAGGAGGAACTGCTTGGGCATTTAGGCCCCTGTGTAAAGTATATACACTAAGGTCTTTATCTTAACGTGAAACTCAGCCTATACTGCTACGTATACCCCAGCAAGGGGCAGGGGCTAGTGTATGTACTCTCCATGAGCAGAATGTGCAATGCAGATGATTTTTTGGGCATTCCCATGGAAACTTCCCTCTGCCAGAAATAAATGCTACAAATACCCTGTGCCTGATCTCTTTACAAACAATTGATGAAGCAACAACAGAAAGGACAGATGAACCAAACCAGTGCAGTCCTGTACAGGACATTGAAGGAGGAGTCCCTCCAGCCTACATGTGCATCCTTTCTAGCCAACAGACACTGGCTTGTAGATTCGCCAGGGGAAGGGTTCAGTCCCTTTATTATGCTCAGATCTATCAGTCTGCTCCGGAATGTCTTCCTGTGGTGGTGACTGCTACTCCCCTTATCAGCAACGGGCTGCTTGCCAGCCTGGTTCTCAGCCATTATGTCACAGCTTCTAGTATCTTTCTGCAGCTAACTCCCATGCAGATTCTGGCTCCAGGTTCAGGCAGGTCCCTTCTGACCTGTGATGGTAGGTCCCATTCCTGTACTGGAGGTTTCATGGAGGCCTTTACTGCGCCTGGTAATGATGCAACAGCAGGCTCATGACAGAATGAAGACAGCATGCATGTACACATACATTCATATACACACCCACATACAGTATATCCAGGTGCTGTCAGCATGATGCCACCTGACGTAAGAATCATCAGAAAAGTAACCTGTGTGTGCTAATGGTTTTCTGTATAACAACATGAGTTTTTTGTATGAGAGCTGCTGTATGCCGCCTCCATTGGGTTGGGTTGTAGTCCCTGCTGTTGGGAGAAGGGAGTAGGCAGAGTCACATACCTGGGAACATGAAGTTAAAGAGCATATATGCTATAGTGAGAATGGTCTGCAAAGATATAGTTCTTCCAATGTACAGATCTCTTTTCCTGTTTGCCTAAGTAGCAAGTCTATGCCAGCACTGGTGCACTCTTAACACAAGACCCCCAGCTATATCTCACTTTCAATGTCTGTATATACAGAACAAGTCTGTACACATCACATGCAGGTTACCAAACTAGCAGCCTGGAGTTCACAGAAGTAACGCTGTGCTAGCCCATCTGAGTTATTAACTGAGTTCTTAAGACCATGTTAGGGAAAATTCTTTGGTATACTCCCTTTCAGTGGCACTTACTTCATGGACAATCTAGGCCAGTATTTGGGCAATAGGTCAGCTCTTACTTAAAAAAATAATTAGACTGAGCTAGAAGATGATTCTTGCAAATCAATAATGATAGAATGAACTCAAATTTACATTGTTAGTAGAGGAAAAGGTAAGTCAGCATTGACAATATATTTAGCTTTACAAGTACAAATATTTGTACTAAACAAAATTAACATATCAGAAAATGCAAGAGAGTCATATAATTAACAAGGGAATTGACATTACTATAATAAATTCTTCATTAATAAAATAACTGTTTTATGATGTTGAAGCTATATTATTAATAAACTGCATAGAATTTAGTCTACTAATTAAAAGACACAGGATCCAAGGCTATTAACATGGCAATTAAATCCACAGTGACACATAAATGTTGGTCTCAACTTAAAAGTAGTATAAATAAATAATTCACACCCTCTGAAAAGTCACTGCTTAAACAAACAGTTTAGTGTACAAATTTGTTGCAATTGTGAATAACTTTGATGTGGATTTTTTAAAAATCCCAAACATGCAAGAGAAAGTACACCCAAAATGTTTAGAGACTCAGACTTCAAGATAAAAGTTATGTCAACAGTAATGGGAAGAACACAGACACAGCAGGTTGTAACATTCACTTTTAAAAGCAACCAAATCTGCCTTATAAATTCTTAGTAAACAATGGGCCTGATCAAACCATTACTCACATAAATAGTCTTGACTAAACTCTTCCAAATCCACTGATTTTTAATGGGGTTGCTTACATGAGGGAGCGTCTGGAGGTTTGAGACATACATCTGTTATTTTTAGTTAAATGAAGGCTGGAAAGGGAACAAAATTCATACATAACTTTTCCCTCTTCTGAACTGTAGACAGATGAACAGAATAAGGAATGTTGGATTGCAATAAAACATGCAAATGCTCCAGGGCAAACAAGTTAAAAATGAATATTTGATGATCTTTTTTCCTCCTCCTTTCAGTAACCGAGACACTTGTTCTTCAGGAGAGACAAATAAACCTTAAATTAGTTAAATCATTATAGCACAGCTGTACTTTCTCATTGAGACCCTCTGATGAACTAGTAACCTAAACTGGAGCTAACTGGGCCAATAATGTTCTAGATACAGCCAAATACATCTCAGAAGTGCATGCAAAGTATGGTGCCACTTCCTTAATTAGGTCTTGGAAGTTGGTAACTGAATTAGCTAAAATCCTTTCATTAAACATGAACTGTAGGGTGAGGATGCTGTTTGCAGCTGCATTTTCCTCAATAGGAGTCTCAGGCTATGTCTACACGTACTAAAAACTTCGAAATGGCCATGCTAATGGCCAGATCGAAGAATACTAATGAGCTTATTCAGCTGATAGCAATCAGGAGATTTCAATGTTGGCAGGGTCCTCTTGAAAAGGACCCCTGTGTAGATGAGCTGCGGGCAAATGAAAGTGCCGCGGCTGGCAGCATACCAATGAGGTGCTGAATATGCATTTCAGCGCCTCATTAGTATTCTTCGATTTGACCATTAGCATGGCTATTTTGAAGTTTTTAGTAAGTGTAGACACAGCCTCGGAGAATGCAACTGTTGTCATTTATGGAGAATCCACTGGAACTCATCAGTGATTAATTACTTCCACTATTAAAAATATACACCTTATTTCCAGTCTGATTTTGTCTAGCTTCCACTTCCAGCCATTGGACTCTGATATATCTTTCTCTACTAGATTGAAGAGCCCATCATCAATACTTGTTCCATATGTACGTATTTATACATAGTCTATCAAGTTACCTCCCTAGTCCCCTTTTGGGTCTCTGACTTCGCTGTATGTTTTCTAATCCGTAATAATTTCTATGGCTCTTTTCTGAACCTTCTCCAGCTTATCAATAGCCTTCTTGAATTGTGGACACCAGATCAGGATACTGTACTCTGCTGGTGGTCCCTCCAGTACCAAATAAATAGATAAAATCATCTCTTTACTCTTTTTTGAGAGTCCCCTGTTTGCGCAGCCAGGATTTAATTAGCCCTTTTGTCACTCAGTGTCCGTTCAGCTGATTACGCACCACCAGCCTCAAATCTTTTTCTGCTTCCTAGAAAAATTATCCAGCTGCCCATCTACACACAGATGAATTTAACTCCCCAACATGCAGCTACCAAAGTGATAGTCACATTAGAGCTCAAGTGGCCTAGACTAACTAAAACAGCTATAGCTGCAAAGCCCAAGGCAGCAGCAAAACAAAGGGCCAAGGAAATAGGTCCAGCAGACAGCATGCTTTGAGCACATTTTTTAACAAGGTCCAAATTAGACATAAGAGTTTTGTTTGATTTGCTCAGAATAGACCACCAGTGTGAGTGGAGTATGGCTTTTTGACAGCATTTGCAGTACTTAATACTGTCAAATGTCAAAACATGTTGCTGACGTGATAATCTTCTGGATTTAGAATAGTGTATACAGTTCCTGGGTCCTTCAATAGGAGAGAGAGATTGACAGTTTGGAAGAAATTTTCAGAGAAGCAAGGGAAATGTTTTAGGGCTAGAGGGATTGATTTGTGAGTGGAGATTGCTAGAACCAAATATGTACATTGTATTATAGCTTGACCCATCAGTGACCGAAAGAGAGGGAGATATAACCAAATACAAGTTTTTGAAAGGTACAAATACCAAATATGGAATGGAATTTTTTGAGGGTCATCCATGGGCTATAACTGTGAGTAGTGGTATGTTAAGCAGTGGACTGAAAGAAATCCAAACTGTTGGAAGACAGGAACAAACCTCCCAAGGAAAGTGAGGCCTTTAAAAGAACACTGGACAAACCCCTGTACAATAACTGTACGGATAAGTCCTTCACAGTCAGGAGGCTCTGTTAAGTGCTCTTTCATATCTCTAATTTCTCCAACTCAGCTTGTCTGCTTCAAACATTTTGCCTATTGCAGTTATCTTCCCTGCCTTGTGCTTTTACAATTCTGATGAAACAAAGGCTCTAGGAAGTGTCCTGTTGCAACAAAGAAGGTATTTTTTTTTCCTTTTGCATACTGTTCATCTAATGGTTATTGTGCTTTTGCAGACTGTTCAGCTAATAGTTTCACATCTGTCATATCTTCAAGCTGCTTAGCATTAACACTGTCCCCTAACTTTAAGAAGTTACTGCAGGCTCCTGGAGACAGTGCTTTCTGAAAGCTATGGAATTTTCTCCTCGGGAAATTTCTCTCCTATGAAGTTGGTTCATGTTTAGAGCCCAATCCTGGGAAGAGCTTAGCATCCTCAGTTCAGGCTTTTGGCCCGGATCTTCAAAATGATTTTTCGGCATTTGACATTAATGGGTGTTATGCACTGAAATGCCTTTGTGGGTTTGGGTTCCAGCACCTCCTCAGCTTGCCGCTTTCATAATAATTCAATTGACAATGCAATGCAATGCATTATTAAAGACTACAACCTATCCTTCATCAGGCTGCCACACTCCAGAAGGCCCTAGGTGACCGGCCTGTCCTCTCCTACAACCTCCCAACCTTATGAGGATTCTCACACACAACCACAGTTTATACCACAGGAACATCAGTCCTGGAACTTTTCTTTGCAACAAAGCCCATTGCCAGCTTTGTCCACATATCTATTCTGGAGATACCATCACTGGACCTAGCCAGGTTATTCACAGATTCACGAGCACATTCTCATGTTCCCCAACTAGCATCATATATGCCATCACGTGCCAACAATGCCCAAATGCTTTGTATATTGAACAGACTTCAAACTCTCTTAAACAAAGAATTAATGGGCACAAAACAGACATAAAAACACTCCTAATTAGCAAACTGGTCAGCCAACATTTTAATGGAGTGGGCCATTCTGTTAATAACCTGAAGGTTTGCATCGTACTGAAGAGGAATTTTCACACTACTTTGGAAAGAGAGGCTGCTGAACTCTCTTTTATATTCAAATTTGACACATTAACACATGGTTTGAACTGGGATGGGAATTTTTTTGATCATTATAGGGGCTCTTTTGCGTACGTGGCTTAATCTAATTCTTGACTCCCCCTCCCCACCACTTCTGACCCTGTACTCTCTGATTTGCTCACCTTGATAATATTTTTTCTGATTTGTCAACGCTGATTACTATTTTTGGTTCTCTGTGCCTTAAATATTGAGTCTGTTCTGGTATGGCTATGGTCTGAAGAAGTGGGTCTGCCCCCACAAAAGCTCATCGCCTAATAAATTATTCTTTTAGTTGTTAAAGTGCTACTGGACTGCTTTTTTGTTTTGATAGTATATAGACTAGCATGGCTTTCTCTCTGTTACTATTCAATTGACAATGTTGACAAATCTTGACATCAAAAATGGTGTTGAATTTATTCCACAGTTAACTGCCAGTGACGTAACTCTACTGATTTCTTTACCGTCATCTTTCTGAGTTTTAAATCTGTTATACGTATAACTAAAACCTCTCCATGATTTTCATAGAACTTCTATAGCAAGAAGCGAATACTAGAAATGGATTCTGTTGTGCTCACAAGCTATCCTTGAATGGGATTATTCTTGGAACTTACTTTTCTGGCAACAGATTCAGGCAAATATCAGTTCAGCCAAGGTCACAACTTTGTACTCTTCAAGGTAACATAACTGTTTATGTGCAATTTCAACAAAATGTCATACAAGGAGAACAGTATGTTCCAGAAAACCTGTCTTAAATTAATGCAGCTGAAGCCTGATCTTGCAGGACATTGGGCCACCCCTCAATTCTCAGTGACTTTGGCCTGGGATCTCACTCATACAAGTAAACCCTTTACATCCTAGTGCCAATGTGAAGGGGACTTGGTGAAAAGAAGAATGATGCCTCAGAAGAAGAGTTGAAGGCATTCAAAACCTTGACTCGTGTGTGTGTGTGTGTGTGGGTGGGTGGGTGGAGGAGGATGACAGAATTGCTGGACCCCTGAGCAAAGTGAGTGTGGTCTCAGGCAGCCTTTTGTGCTGCCCAGAGCACACATCTACTGCACCCCGAGCTGCCCAGAGCATGCTTCATGGATCTCTGGTGGTGATTTAAAAAGGCTAAGGCTCTGTCTGCCACCACTCCTGCAGTAGTAGTGGTAGGGGCCAGGAGCATGGGCCCTTTTCAATTTCTTTGCCCAGGTTAATTGCCCCCTTAACCTTCACCCCCCCACACTTCTGTTGACAGGCTTGCTTGAGAGTCAAGCCCTAGATAAGGAATAAAAATAATACCTGTCTCTTATATAGTACTGTTCAATGGCAGATCTCAGTAAGCTTTCCCAAAGTGGTCACCATCCTTAGTTGCCTTTTACAGATAATGCATCCTCCAAAATCACCATCATGCCTGTGCCAAAGTCAGATCTAGAATCCAAAGCTGTGTCTACACGTGCACGCTAATTCGAAGTAGCGGCACTAACTTCGAAATAGCGCCCGTCGCGGCTACACGCGTCGGGCGCTATTTCGAAGTTAACTTCGACGTTAGGCAGCGAGACGTCGAAGTCACTAACCTCATGAGGGGATCGGAATAGCGCCCTACTTCGAAGTTCAACGTCGAAGTAGGGACCGTGTAGACGATCCGCGTCCCGCAACGTCGAAATTGCCGGGTCCTCCATGGCGGCCATCAGCTGGGGGGTTGAGAGATGCTCTCTCTCCAGCCCCTGACGGGCTCTATGGTCACCGTGGGCAGCAGCCCTTAGCCCAGGGCTTCTGGCTGCTGCTGCGGCAGCTGGGGATCCATGCTGCAGGCACAGGGTCTGCAACCAGTTGTAGGCTCTGTGTATCTTGTGTTGTATAGTGCAACTGTGTCTGGGAGGGGCCCTTTAAGGGAGCGGCTTGCTGTTGAGTCCGCCCTGTGACCCTGTCTGCAGCTGTGCCTGGCACCCTTATTTCGATGTGTGCTACTTTGGCGTGTAGACGTTCCCTCGCAGCGCCTATTTCGATGTGGTGCCGCGCAATGTCGAAGTTGAACATCGACATTGCCAGCCCTGGAGGACGTGTAGACGTTATTCATCGAAATAGCATATTTCGATGTTGCTACATCGAAATAAGCTATTTTGATGTAGGCTTCACGTGTAGACGTAGCCCAAGTCTCCTGAGAGCTATTCCCTTTTATCTCATTTAAAGAGCAGCAGCTGAGCCTCTATGTGGTGAAACTCCTTAAATATTGGAACCCAGCCCCAGGATATTTTTTGTATTTCCTGATCTTTGTTTCTGATCACTTTTCTGCAACCTGTTTGCTATGCATCAGACCAAAAGACCTACTGGTTTTTTGGTTTGTCTTTGCTTAGTTTGGTTTGAATTGTGGGCGTGAAGGCTCTTTAGGTTGTAATGCGTATATTCTGGGCTGGCAGGGCCTTTATATAGTAAACCCTCAATTTAACAGACCCCAATTTAATGGATTTTTGGAAATAACAGACACTGTCCCCCAGTGTCCCCCCCAAATAAATACTGGTTCCTCACCACAGCTGCCAGAGCCACCGCCACTGGGACTGCCAGGGCTGAAGGAGCTACCTCCAGAGCAGCTGGGGGGACACTGGGGCCAGAGTTTTTGCCAGGGCTGCTGCAGTGCTAGGGGTGCTGGGGCTGGAGGAGCCGCTGGAGCATTTGGGGTCACCAGGGCCAGAAGAGCCGCTGGGGCCACCAGAGTGGCTGAGGCCATCGGGATCTGAGGATCTCTGTAGTGCACCTTGCAAGGTGCCTCCAGTCCTGGAGATTTGGACTTAACAGACTTTCGGCATTGAAAGGAAACCCCATCCCCACATTAGTCCATTAAATTGAGGGTTCACTGTATAAGTAAAACACATGCTTTTGCTGAAGTAAAGTTTATAAGATTTTGAATATGCAGTCTTCACCGGATATGGTATCAGAGTTCATTTGCATGGATCATTCAGACCACACTAACTTGCATGAATGGGGACTGTAACTTTTAGAAAGTTGTTTTGAGCATTTATAAGTAAGAGTATTTCAAAATTGTGTCAGAACTTGTGATTTTTGTGATGTATTCTACAATACTTTTTTTTTTTTTTGGAAATTAATAATCTTCATTAAAGGAAGCCTCCAGTGATTTATCATCAAATATTTCATTAATGAACACAGTCCTCCCGGACAAAATGAAAAATCCTTCAATATAATGCTACCAAGAAATCCCTTCTGAATATGCCCATAGTCATGATTTCAGTCCCTGAAGGCCCTCATCTTATTATTACTTATTATTTCTATAGTGAAAAACCTGTGCTTGACACTTTATAAATATGCATGAGAATAATCAAATTCCTGCTCAGCTGAGTTTACAGAGTAGGACCCTTCTCTTGCATCATTTATGCACCTGCTTCACTTTACTACATGAGGCAGAAGTAAAGGCAACCATGAATGGAAATATTAGCAGGATCAGGGCCTTAGGCCAGAAGAAGGCCATAACTAAAGCCATGTGAGTTGGACACAACCCTGGGGCTATGGGGCTCTGCAATAACATAGACAGCAGAGAGATTCCATAACAGCTCTATGGCATGCACATGTGGATCGTGTTGTTGGACTCAGGTTGCTAGAGACAAAAAAACATAAGAAGAAAAGGATATAACAGAAAGGAAGAGAGATGGAATGTAACACCAGCAAAGTGAATGAGCAGATTTATTTGCCAAAGCTTTTATCTGGCCCCCGTATTGGTTGTCAGTGGTGTCTTATTTCTTTTCTTAACTTTCAAAGTCAACATTCCCTCTTCCAGAAAAGAGTAAATTCACTTTTTTCTTAGGCTTGTTGGGAGAAACAGAGCATTTTGAAAACTAATGCAATTAGAAGCTGGCAAAAATTCAGAAGGGAAAAAGAAGAAAAAGAATTATTTTCCTTCTTGCCCCACCTTATTTGTCATTTGGCTGCATTGAAATTTCAGAACTGAAAATATTGATACCAGCCCTATATAGCTGGCTGAAAAATAGGGTAATTTCATATAAATATTGTTGGCATTTTTCTTGGTTCTCTCTCCATCTAACACCACCAAGTTTTGAAAGATTTCAAGCAGCACTTGTCAACAGAGAGTGTCATTCTCCCCGACACTCTTCTAGCAGTTGCTGTCAAATGCAAACTGGATGTCAGCTCAAGGGGAAGAAGGGGCAACCCTTTCCTCCCTGAAGTCAATGACAAAATTAGAGTTCCCTGGTGCAGCTTCAGATCCAGGGGGTTACTTAGCCTCTTTTCATCAAGGGGGTAGGATTTCTCGGCAGATTAAAAAAAAATTTAGACATACCAAGCCCCTGAATCTTGAGGCATCTGTAGAAGCAAGGGGTAATAGCACAAAGCAAAGCACAAAAATCCGGGTCTCCTGAATGCCATTCAAGTGCTCAGCACACTAGTCCATGCAATTTATCTTTATATAATCAGCTGAAACTTTTCTGGGTTTAAAGGCTGAATCCTTGCGAGGTAAAGGTCCTTAAACACCAAAGCCCAACACCAGGATAATTTCTCTGCACTGTTTCCTGATCTCCCACTTCCATCCCCTCTCCTGCCTCCATACTGTTTGTGGAAGCACTGGCTTCCACCAGGAGTACCAGGGGGACTTCCAACTGCCATCTGCCACCAAAACTGCCCTCAGGTGAGAGTTCCACAGTACGGAATGGGCTGAAAAGAAAAATCACACCAGGCACATGCCTGCTTCTTTATTTGTCTAACCACCTTTGAAAATCTGGCCCTGAATCATAGAATCATAGAATCATGGAATGGACCTGAAGAGGTCATCGAATCCAGCCCCCTGCTTCAAGCGGGATCAACCGCAACTAAATCATCCCAGCCAGGACTATGTCAAACCGGGACTTAAAAACCTCGAGGGATGGAGAATCCACCACCTCTCTAGGCAACACAGTCCAGTGCTTCACCACCCTGCTGGTGAAGTAGTTTTTCCTAACATCCAACCTACTCTTCTCCTTCTGTAACTTCAGACCATTGCTCCTTGTTCAGCCATCTGTCACCACAGAAGTACTTGTGAACATAATCTGCAGTATACCCTTGTCCAATATTCGAAGGACTAGCTATATTATATTTTTCTCCAGACTGTAGCCTCAGAAGATGTGTAAAATTGCCCTCAGTGACATGAGATTGAGAAATCTGACAACTGCATATTATAACCTAACCATAGAATCATAGAATACTACGACTGGAAGGGACCTCGAGAGGCCATCGAGTCCAGCCCCCTGCCCCAATGGCAGGACCAAGTACTGTCTAAACCATCCCTGATAGACATCTATCTAACTTGTTCTTAAATATCTCCAGTGATGGAGATTCCACAACCTCCCTTGGCAATTTATTCCACTGTTTGACCACCCTGACAGTTAGGAACTTTTTCCTAATGTCCAACCTAAACCTCCCTTGCTGCAGTTTAAGCCCATTGCCTCTTGTTCTACCCGCAGAGCCCAAGAAGAACAAGTTTTCTGCCTCCTCCTTATGACACCGTTTTAGATACCTGAAAACTGTTATCATGTCCCCCCTCAGGCTTCTTTTTTCCAAACTAAACAAGCCCAATTCTTTCAACCTTTCTTCATAGGTCACATTCTCTAGACCTTTAATCATTCTTGTCGCTCTTTTCTGGACCCTCTCTAATTTCTCCACATCTTTCTTGAACTGCAGTGCCCAGAACTGGACACAATACTCCAGCTGAGGCCTAACCAGAGCAGAGTAGAGCAGAAAAATGACTTTTTGTGTCTTGTTCACAACACACCTGTTAATGCATCCCAGAATCATGTTTGCTTTTTTTGCAACAGCATCACACTGTTGACTCATATTTAGCTTGTGGTCCACTATAACCCCTAGGTCCCTTTCTGCTGTACTCATTCCTAGGCAGTCTGTCCCCATTCTGTATGTGTGAAACTGATTGTTCCTTCCCAAGTGGAGCACTTTGCATTTGTCTTTATTAAACTTCATCCTGTTTACCTCAGACCATTTCTGCAATTTATCCAGATCATTTTGAATTTTGACCCTATCCTCCAAAGCAGTTTGCAACCCCTCCCAGCTGGGTAGCATCTGCAAACTTAATAAGTGTACTTTCTATGCCAATATCTAAACCATTGATGAAGATATTGAACAGAACCAGTCGTAACACAGACCCCTGCGGAACCCCACTTGTTATACTTTTCCAGCATGACTGAGAACCATTAAGAACTACTCTCTGGGTATGGTTATCCAGCCAGTTATGCACCCACCTTATAGTAGCCTCATCGAAATTGTATTGGCCTAGTATTTTGATAAGAATATCATGCGAGACCACAACAACCGCTTTACTAAAGGCTAGGTATACCACATCTACCACTTCTCCCCTATCCACAAGGCTTGTTATCCTAGCTATCAGATTAGTTTGACATTGTTTGTTCTTCACAAATCCATGCTGGCTGTTCCCTATCTCCTTACCACTTTCCAAGTGCTTGCAGATGATTTCTTCAATTACCTGCTCCATTATCTTTCCTGGCACTGAAGTTAAGCTGCTGGGCCTGTAGTTTCCTAGGTTATTCTTATTCCCCTTTTTATAGATGAGCACTATATTTGCCCTTTTCCAGTCTTCTGGAATCTCTCCTGTCTCCCACGATTTTCCAAAGATGATAGATAAAGCTCAGATATCTCCTCTATCAGCTCCTTGAGTATTCTAGGATGCATTTCATCAGACCCCGGTGACTTGCAGACATCTAATTTTCCTAAGTGATTTTTAACTTGTTCTTTTTTTATTTCAACTTCTAACTCTACCCATTTCCCACTAGCATTCACTATATTGAGCATTCCTTCATCAGACTTCTCAGTGAAGACCGAAACAAAGAAGTCATTAAGCATCTCTGCCATTTCCAAGTTCCCTGTTACTGTTTCTCCCTCCTCACTGAGCAATGGCCCAATCCTGTCCCTGGTCTTCCTCTTGTTCCTAATATATTTATAAAAAGCCTTCTTGTTGCCCTTTATGCCCGTAGCTAGTTTGAGCTCGTTTTGTGCCTTAGCCCTTCTAATCTTGCTCCTGCATTCTTGTGTTGTTTGCCTATATTCATCCTTTGTAATTTGTCTTTGTTTCCATTTTTTGTATGATTCCTTTTTTATTTTGAGATCATGCAAGATCTCCCGGTTAAGCCAAGGCAGTCTTTTGCCATATTTTCTATCTTTCCTACGCAACAGCATAGCTTGCTTTTGGGTCCTTAATAAAGTCCCTTTGAAAAACTGCCAACTCTCCTCAGCTGCTTTTCTCCTCAGTTTTGCTTCCCATGGGACCTTACCTACCAGCTCTCTGAGTTTACCAAAATCTGCCCTCCTGAAATCCATTATCTCTATTTTGTTGTTTCCCCTTCTACCCTTCCTTAGAATTGTGAACTCTATGATTTAATGATTACTTTCGCCCAAGCTGCCTTCCACTTTCAAGTTCTCTACTAATTCCTCCCTATTTGTTAAAATCAAATCTAGAACAGCTTCCCCCCGGGTAGCTTTTTCAACCTTTTGGAATAAAAAATTGTCTCCAATGAGTTCCAAGAACTTACTGGATAGTCTGTGCCATGCTCTATTAGTTTCCCAACATATATCTGGATAGTTGAAGTACCCCATCACCACCAAATCCAGGGCCCTGCATGACTTTTTAGTTGTTTAAAAAAAAGCCTCATCCACCTCTTCCACCTGGGTAGGCAGCCTGTAGTAGACTCCTAGCAGGACATCACCCTTGTTTTTTACCCCTCTTAGTCTAACCCAGAGACTCTCAACACGTCCATCTCCCATGTCCATCTCCACCTCAGTCTAAGTGTGTACATTTTTAATATATAAGGCAACACCTCCCCGCTTCCTTCCCTGTCTACCCTTCCTAAGCAGGCTGTATCCTTCAATACCAATATTTCAATCATGTGTATTATCTTGCCAAGTTTCCGTGATGCCAACATTGTCATAGTTGTATTTATTTATTAGCACTTCCACTTCTTCCTGCTAATTGCCCATACTTCTTGCATTTGTATATAGGCATCTAAGATATTGATTTGATCTTGCCTCCCTGTTTTGCCCTGACCCTCTTTTTACTGTGACATTGTTGCCCATGTTGCCTCCCATTTCTGACCCATCTCCCAGGTTTCCATGTTCTCCACTTACTTGTGGGCTTTGCTCCCCTGCCCCCGTCGAACCTAGTTTAAAGCCCTCCTCACTTTGTTAGCCAGTCTGTGTCTAAATACTGTCTTTCCCCTCCTCGAAAGGTGAACACCATCTCTGCCCAGCAGTCCTTCCTGGAATAGCATCCCGTGGTCGAGGAAGCCAAAGCCTTCCTGGCGACACCATCTTCGAAGCCAGGCATTCACCTCTAGGATGCATCTGTCTCTGCCTGGGTCCCTACCACTGACAGGCAGGATTGAGGAGAATACCACCTGCACCCCAAACTCCCTCACCCGTGCCCCCAGAGCCCTGAAGTCACTCTTGACCTGCTCAGCATAACACCTCGCAGTATCATTAGCGCCCACATGGATGAGAAGCATGGGATAGTAGTCAGAGGGCCAGATAATGCTTGATTGCATCTATTGCATAGGTCACAAGAGGTCTTTTTTCTTGGAGATCGTAGCATCTAAAGTGATGTACAAGTTGTTTCCCAGTGTATGCTTAATAGGCCAATCCATTAGTTTTGGAAGAATTAACAGAGTGTTCCCTGACTATTTAAGATGTAGCCTGTTACTGAAATAAATCCGTAAGTATGCTATCTTTCATACAGCTCATCAAGCACTTTATTATCAATCAAGGCTGGTCCTGTTGAGCCCTGATGCACTGTCTTCTAATAAATGTGTAGGAAGAGACATAAAGCCATCTGCAACAGCTCTTCCCATTATGTTGTATGGGCCAGCTGGTCAGAAAATGTGTCTCTGTCATTGTGTTGTCAGTCATTTACTACTTCATCCTCTTGTGAGGCTATCCGATTGGCAGGCAAATTCCTTGCGCCAGCTGGAGCAACTCAGAGACATAAATTATAGGAATTACAGGGTTCAGGATTCTATATTAAAAAAAATGGCCAACCTGTGTACTACAGAAAAGTAGGGACCAAATTTTTAAACAGCAGGGCCAAAAGTTAGGGAACACAATCCACATTTGGCATCTCAGCAGGTGGCCTGTTTTTCAGAAATGCTCACCACGCATTACTGGCAGATCAAGTCTATGGGATTTGCACATGCTAGGCACCTGTGAAAATCTAGCCATTTATTTATGTGCCTAATATGCATTTATGTGCTTCACTCCAAAGTGAACATTTTGTCCTCTATTTCCCCCAGATGATACCTTCATAAAAACTCTCTATTCTTGTAATGCAGCATTTTTCTCAAAAGAACAGATGAGATGTCTCAGGCAGTTAAAGCTATAGAAAATTTCATTTCTAGGTGCAGTTAAAATATTGTGAAAAGGGGACACATCCATTAGCTAACTGATAATATTGAATTCTCCTGATGTGGTAGAGTCCTCTATTTCAGTTCCATTGATAGTATTCAGTAATCTCTCAATGAAGTGTGCCATGTACAGTAATCAACGTGTGACCTTTCTTAGAGGGAAAGATGAAGTCCATGAAAAGAGACTAACTATACTAAGCAACTACTGAGTTTTATGGCATAGCTGCCTTTTCTTTTATTTCTCAGTGTATTGCAAAGAAAGGCTCTGTGTCCAAGAAGATAGGAAGACTTTGCTTAATTATACTGAAATTAAAAACTACCCATGTCTTGTCTCCACTAGGATTTCAAAGTTTGATGACTATCTCATTATAAAAATACATCTTTTGGGCAGCGAATTCATAACCTGAAAAATACCCCCCTATGGTTGTAAACTCCAAATGCCACACACACCCAATGATTTTCCTTGTTTTAAAGTGACATGAGCCTGTATTTAACAATTACTTTATTCCTTTATTCAACTATTAGTTTGCTCAGGTCCTTAAGTCAGTAATAATGTTGGGGGTGGAGGTTTGGAACATAAAAGCAAAAACAGCTGTGCTTTATTTAAATGATTGTATTTTTCAAAACCTGCACCCCCCACATTCCCTGACCTCCTGCCCTGAGCCCCCCCTGCCCCTGAGCCCCTCCTGCCCCAAGCCTGTGTCCTGCGCCCCTCAGACTCCTGCCCTAAGCCCCCCAAAAACCCAACTCCCTATCTTCACTCCTACTCCCCTCCACACATACCCCAACCTGAGCCCCCACCACTATCCAATTACTTGCTGGTCCCATCCTGTCTGGGGGGGCTCAGGGAGAATGAGAGCAAGGAGCATAGTATGGCTGCCCTCTGCCCTCCCCGGCCAGAGGGATGCATGCAGCCAACTATGCACTTTCCCCTCGCTCCCTGACAGTGAGGAGGGGAACAGCAAGCAATGAATCTGGGGTGGGTGAGTTTCAGCCCCCCACAGCACAACCAAACTCTTACCTAACTTGAAGTTATGATAAGAGGAAACTATATACTGAATGTAGTAGTCCTAGCTCTTAAGTATAGTTCTTGCACAAACAGACAGATGAACAGACAGACAGATGAACAGACTCTCAAATATATAGTAGACTATATGACAGTGACTAGCTCCTGCTGCCATTCCTTGAGCTGTTCCTGCACATTTGCCTTCCAACATAACGGCAGGAAGATGCAGATTGTTTGAGCATCTCAGTTTGACGTACACATCACTTTTATAGCCTGTCCGGAGTGAGACGTGGAATGCCATGGTTCCAGCAGCACACCCTAGGAATTCTAGGTATGCAAGTGCAATTAGCAAAATTATCCTACTCAAGGAGACCATCTTGGTTAAGACAACCTTGCTGTCCATTGAGATGAAGGAGGGCCACTCATGTGGCCCTCTTACTAGCCTAGGTTGCCCATCACTACACATAAAGTGGATTAGTTAAACTTGTGTGGACACTCCTATTTAGAATTAAAGTGGATTTAATTTGGTTTAACTTAATTCAGAAAGTGAAAGGAATTACATTTCTCCTCAGTTCAAGACTTATGAGGATTTAGTATCACAATGGGTGCCTGTGGATAGAACTATGCAACTGTATGCAATTTACATGGGACTCAGTGATTAAGCTAATATTCATGGATTTACTGAATTATGTGCTATGCATTTCAGATCTTTTTTAATTTTCCATGAAAGGTGGGAGTGCCAACAAAACTTCACCATCTTTTTCTCTCAAGAAGATTATTTCTGATTCACTAGATTTCAGCATCACAATAAACTAAATGGTCCTTTGAAAAGTGCATGACTGAAATTTAAGGAAGACTTAAAATCTGGCATTCAGAAGCAATTTTATTTCTTCAAAGGCTCATTCATGTTTCATTTTAAGAGACGTGAATTTTTTGCAGAGTTTCTGTTCACAGTCCAGGTAGAAATCCTAAGGCATGCTGGAAACACTGAAATTTACATACAGTTAGAAATTTCAGGCAGACAGTCGAAGTCAGTTTACAAATAGGAGCAACTAACAAAACGGAGTTCTATGATTTTTAAAGTTTGCACGAATTTAGTGCTGATGAAAGATGTTCAATGTGTAGTTCTGGAGACTAAGTCCTATGTCCCACAGAAAGAATCATAGCATGTGCAGTAGCAATATAATCTACTTCCTCCCATCACCACCCTCAGTATTTTCTATGTGCTTCCTGTCTCCCAGCTTTGAAAGGACAGCGTCCAGATGTTAGAGGGTAGCTCATTCTCCGTGGACTACTTGATCGTTGGTCCAACTGCTAACATGTGTGCCAATTGTAAGGGTCAATTTCAAGCACTATGGAGAAGCTTTGGGGATTTTACCATAGCCATACAGATATTATCATGCTGGATCAGACCAGTTGCCCATCTAGACAGAATATGGGATGAAACTGTTGTTTTCAGTGAGAGTTGTGCCATAGATTTACCTCTGTTCTCCAACAACATCTGATATCAGAGGCTTTAATGAAAGCTATAGATCTTATAATAATGAATTAAAATATCCATGAGGGAACTTTCTTCCTAACTTGAGCAGACTGGAAGTTGCATATTTCTATATCCTGCAGGTTGATTCCCTCAACATTTTGTTTCCTGTGTTAGGAGACTGAGAAAAACTCCCAACACAACTGAAGATTCACCACAGTAGAATCAAATCATGTGACTGTCAGCTTTGTTGTTATTCATGGAGATTACTAAACCGTTTCTGTATACTCCTTACTGCAAAACTGGATGCAATACTCCAGATGTGGCCTCACCAGTGCTGAGTAGAGGGGAATAATAACTTCTCTAGGGCTACGTCTACACGTGCACGCTACATCGAAATAGCTTATTTCGATGTAGCGACATCGAAATAGTCTATTTCGATGAGTAACATCAACACATCCTCCAGGGCTGGCAACGTCGACGTTCAACTTCGACATTGGGCAGCACCACATCGAAATAGGTGCTGCGAGGGAACGTCTACACGCCAAAGTAGCACACATCGAAATAAGGGTGCCAGGAACAGCTGCAAACAGGGTCACAGGGCGGACTCAACAGCAAGCCGCTCCCTTAAAGGGCCCCTCCCAGACACAGTTGCACTATACAACACAAGATCCACAGAGCCGACAACTGGTTGCAGACCCTGTGCATGCAGCATGGATCCCCAGCTGCTGCAGCAGCAGCCAGAAGCCCTGGGCTAAGGGCTGCTGCACACGGTGACCACACAGCCCCTCAGGGGCTGGAGAGAGAGTGTCTCTCAACCCCTCAGCTGATGGCCACCATGGCGGACCCCACTATTTCGATGTTGCGGGACGCGGAACGTCTACACATGCCCTACTTCGACGTTGAATGTCGAAGTAGGGCACTATTCTCATCCCCTCGTGGGGTTAGCGGCTTCGACGTCTCGCCGCCTAACGTCGATTTCAACTTCGAAATAGCGCTCGCCACGTGTAGCCGTGACAGGCGCTATGTCGAAGTTAGTGCCACTACTTCAAAGTAGAGTGCATGTGTAGACATGGCTTTGATGTGCTGGAAATGCTCCTCCTACTGCACACCAGTATTCCATTAGCCTTTTTGGCTACAAGGGCACACTGTTGACTCATATCCAGCTTCTCATCCACTATAATCATCAGGTCCTTTTCTGGTGACTGCTACTTAGCCTATAAGTCCCCAGCCTATAACAGTGCTTGGGATTCTTCTGTCCCAATCTGAACCTCACCAAATTTCTTTTGGCCCAATCCTCTAATTTATCTAAGTCAGTCTGGGACCTATCGCTACCTTCAAAAGTAGCTACCTGACCCCCTAGCTTAGTGCAAATTTGCTGAGGGTGCAGTCCATCCCTTCACCCAGGTCATTAGTAAAGATGTTGAACAGCACTGGCCCCAGAACCAATCCTTGGGGCACTCCACTTGAAACCAGCTGCCAACCAGGCCACTCTGTTGGGCTTCTTCATCAAGCCAGCTTTCTATCCATCTTAAGTCCATGTATCCCATCCATTGCTAGAGTTTTCATGGGTAAGACCCACTTCATCAGATTCTGGAGCAGAAATTAGCAAACAGGGTAAATACAGAGCAGAAAAGGGGTGGGGAAGAAGGAAGAAAAAAGGAGTGGGGAGTCACCAATCATAAAAAGGACCTCTGGAAAGAGTAAATTAAGTTAAGTGGGATGGATGCCATTCCTGAAAATATCAAAGGTGGGGAAATTGTCCTTTTAATGTGTAAGATAATTGACATTTCTGTTGAGCCCCTGGTTAAATGTGTCAAATTGCAAATGAATTCTAATTCAGATGTCTTCCTTTGTAATCTGGTGTTAAAAGCCCTTTGTAACAAGATTGTTACGTTTAGGTCTATAATTGTATGTCCTGCAAGATTAAATTGTTCTCCTATAGGTTTATGTGTATTCCTATTCCTGATGTTTGCTTTACGTCTTTTCATCCTTTGATGCAGGGACTGTCCAGTTTGTCCAATGTGCATGGCAGTGGGGCATTGCTGGAACACGATAGGATGTATCTCATTAATGAATGTGCAGGTGTATGAGTCCCTGGTGGCATGGCTGACATGGTTAGGTCCAGTGATGGCATCTCTAGTATGGATATGTGAACAGAGCTGGCAAGGAGGTTTGCTGCAGGGATAGGTTTCTGAGTTGGTGTTTCAGTGGTATGGTGTCTGGCTGCTAGTGAATATTTTCTTGAGGTTGAGCAGTCTCATAGTAGTAATAGCAGCATCCTTCAGTCTATGTAGACTATGGATCTTGCCCTTCGTAGTTTCATTTGGGATCATCATGTGCAGCGTCGACTGTGACTGTGAAGGCCCACACAAGAGTGACAGTCCTTGCTGCATCTGTTGCATGTGTAATGGGTGTCTGGCAGGTCCTTACTGTGCTTTCTGTGGGCTTGCTTCTCCTCTGCTAGCTGTCTGATCCTCGTCTCACCCTTCTGAAGGCCCTTGTGTAGTTCCTGCCTCCATATGCTGCGATCATCTGCCAGCTCCTCCCAGTTGTCCGGCTCGATGTCTATCTCCCTGAGGTCCCTCTTGCAAACATCTTTGTAGCGAAATTGGGGGCTTCCAGAAGGTCCTTTGCCAGAGGCTAGCTTGCCATACAGGATGTCTTTTGGGATCCTTCCATCATTCATCCTGTGGACGTGGCCAAGCCTGCGGAGCCACCGTTGCCTGAGGAGGGTGTGCATGGTTGGGATTCCAGCTTGCTCAAGGACGGCATTGTTGGACACTCTGTCCTTCCACAATATTCCAAGGATGCACCTGAGGCAGCACAAGTGGAAGACATTCAGCCTCTTTTCCTGGCGGGCGTACAGGGTCCAAGACTCACTGTCATAAAGGAGGGTGCTGAGGATGCAGGCTCTGTAGACTTGCGTTTTGGTGTGGGTGTACAACTTGGTGTTATTCCACACTCTCTTGCTGTCTGGACAGAGTTGTGGCTGGTTTTCTGATCCTCCTATTTAGCTTAGTCTCCAATGACAGGGTGTCAGTGATGGTGGACCCGAGGTAAACGAACTCATGGACAACCTCTAACGTATAGTTGTCAATGCTGATTGATGGAGGTTCAGCAATATCCTGACCAAGTACATTTGTCTTCTTTAGGCTGATGGAAAGCCCAAAGTCCTTGCATGCTTTGGAGAACTGATCCAGCAGTTTCTGAAGCTGGTATTTTGTGTGTGACACTACAGCAGCGTCATCTGTGAACAGCATATCTCTGATGAAGACTTCCCACACCTTAGATTTAGCTTTCAGCCTTGCAAGATTAAACTGTTTCCCATCAGATCTTGTGTGCAAAAAGATGGCCTCTGTTGAAGATCCAAAGGCGTGTTTAAGGAGGAGTGTGAAGAAGATCCTGAACAATGTGGGAGCAAGGGCGCATCCTTGTTTGACGCCGCTCCTGATGCTGAAAACATCCAATAATGTGCTGTCATATTGGATGGTTCCTCTCATGTCTTCATGGAAAGACTGGACCATCTTGAGTAACTGTTGCAGACAGCCTATCTTGTGGAGCAATTTGAACAGTCCCTCCCTGCTGACCAAGTCGAAGGCAATATAGAGTGGCTTCCTCTGCTTCCTGCATTTCTCCTGCAGATGCCTCAGAGAGAAGACCATGTCAATGGGAGATCTCTCTGCATGGAATCCTCACTGTGATTTGGGATATACCCTCTCAGCAATCTTCTGGAGTCTGTTGAGGATGACGCGAGTGAACAGTTTACCAGTGATGCTTAGGAGGGAGATTCCATGGTAATTGTTGCAGTCACTTCTGTCTCCTTTGTTCTTATACAAGGTTACAATGTTAGCATCATGCATATCCTGTGGAACCTCTCCCTCTCTCCAGCACAGGCACAGTAGCTCATGTAGGGGTTCCAGGAGGGTGTCCGTGGCACACTTGATTACCTCTGGTGGTATCCCATCCTGGCCTGGGGCCTTTCCTACTGCAATGCTGTCGATGGCTTTCTTCAGTTTGTCCACAGTTGGTTCCTAAACCAATTCATCCATTACTGGTAGGAGATCAACAGCATTGAGGGCTGTATCAACCACAATGTTCTCACATGAGTACGGCTCGGAGTAGTGCTCGACCCAGCGCTCCATCTCTTTGGTTTTGTCAGTGATGACTTCACCAGATTTGGATTTCAGAGGTGCCATCTTGTTCTGGGTGGGTCCTAATGCCTTCTTGATGCTCTCGTACATTCCCCTGAGATTACCAGAGTCAGCACTGGTCTGGATGCTGCTGCATAGCTCGAGCCAGTAGTTGCTGGCACAGCGCCTGGCTGTCTGCTGTACTGTTTTTGTGGCTGCTGTGAGTGCTTGCAGGGTACTCTGGCTTGGTGAGCATTTGTGCTCCAGGAGCGCAGTGCGCTTCTTTTCGATGGCTGGAATCATCTCATCGGAGTTAGCTTCGAACCAGTCATTTGTGTTTCTAGCTCTTCTTCCAAACACTGACAAGGCCTTGTTGTAAATTGTATCCCTCAGATGCTGCCATCTGGATGTCACATAGGCACCCCCAGGGCTGCTGCACAGATTCTCCTGGAGGGTCTCTCTGAACTTTTCGGCTCTCTCTGAATTTGCTGTCTTTCTGGCATCAATGTGGGGCCTTCCAGTTGGTTTAGAGCAGTGCAGCTTCTTGGGTCTCACCTTGAGTTTGGAGCAAACTAGCAAGTGATCTGTATCGCAGTCGGCACTACGATAGCTGCGTGTCAGAAGGACGTTTTTGAGGTTATCACATCTAGTGATGACCACGTCTAGTTGATGCCAGTGTTTCGAGCATGGGTGTCTCCATGACACTCTATGCTGTGGCTTGGGTTGGAAAAATGTGTTTGTGATGCACAGATTGTGGTACGTGCAAAGTTCGAGAAGATGCTGTCCGTTTTCATTCATTTTTCCCACACCGAAGTGGCCTAAGCAGGAAGGCCATGACTCACGATTGGCTCCAACTCTTGCACTGAAGTCACCCAAAATGTACAGTTGTTCACAAGCAGGTATTTGCGCTATGGCAGCACTAAGCACCTCATAGAACTTGTATTTTACTTCTGGTGTGGCGAACAGGGTTGGAGTATAAGTGCTGATCAGGTAGACAGGACTGGTGCAAGTTTGAAGTATGACCTGAAGGAGTCTTTCTGATCAGCCCATGACTAATTCCACCATTTGTAGAAGGGTGTTTCTGATGGCAAAGCCAACACCATGCTCCCTGGGTTCTTCTTGGGCTTTACCCTGCCAGAAAAAGGTGTAGTCCTTTTCCTTTAGAGATCCCGAATCTGTGAGTCGCGTCTCTTGCAGAGCAGCAATGTCATCTTGGAGCCTCTTCAGTTCCCCATTGATGACAGCGGTCTTTCGGGTGTCGCTGATGTCCTGAAGATCTTCAGTTGAACCAGTCAGCATGGTCTGCACATTCCAGCAAGCAAGCTGAAAACTTTGATGGTTTCCTTTTCTTGTTGATTTTCTTATTGGTTTGCCTGGTGCTCAAATTTCAGTCATTTGTCAGCTTTGGGACCCTTAAGCCTCACGCACTCAGTGAGGCAGGTGAACTGTGGCAGGACAGTACCCTACTGGCTGGGGGCTGCCCAGATTGAGGCAGGCGGTGACTGTCCAGTGAGATGCGATGATCTCTCCCACTGTCGAAGGCAACCCCTGGCGCTCGTTCTCTATGCCAGTCAAGCAAGAGCTTATAACCGGTATCTGTTACCTCCTGTGTTGGCTCAATGCTGTTAAGCGATGCTGGAGTACCTCTCCAGGCGCAAGCCTGGGCAATTTTATTTGGGGGGACCCTGGGCTGCCCAGATGCCAGTGTCCCCCTCTCAGCTTTACTGATATAGTCCAAAGGAGAGGATAACCTCTTTGTCTGGTACCAGCTCAGCTGAAGGAGTTGCCGGGTCAATGCCAGAAGTTGGCACAGATCCGCCTTAGGACTCCCCTCCGGATTTCCCTTAGCCATGCTCCTTCCCAGGATAACCCACAAGGCAGTGGGGCACAGTCTCGTAATATGAAAATAATCCCTGCTATGGATTTGAACATCTTCTAGTTCCAGACCACAAAAGCTTACGCCCAAATAAATTTTTCAATCTTTATGGGAGCACAAGTCTCCTAATTGTTTTTGCTGAAAAATGTTAAGATGGCTACTACTCTGAAAACTATAGGTTGGGGAGACATCGGTACATAGGAAGCACCTATCAAAAGAAAACAGTTTAAAATGAATAAAATAAACCTATTCTGTTGTACGAAGGAGAAAGTTATGTGCTCATGTACCAGCATCACTGATTTATTTGGCATTGGATGTAAAATAACAGAACAAAATTTGACTTTCAAAATAGCTTCAGAACAAAATGTGACCTTTTGGGGAACTTTCATGCTTTCACATATTTTTAAGGCCAGTAGGAACCATTAGCTGTGTCTACACGTGCACGCTACTTCAAAGTAGCGGCACTAACTTCGAAATAGCGCCCATCGCGGCTACACGCGTCGGGCGCTATTTCGAAGTTAACTTCAACGTTAGGCGGCGAGACGTCGAAGTCGCTAACCTCATGAGGGGATCGGAATAGCGCCCTACTTCGACGTTCAACGTCGAAGTAGGGACCGTGTAGACGATCCGCATCCCGCAACTTCGAAATTGTGGGGTCCTCCATGGCAGCCATCAGCTGGGGGGTTGAGAGACGCTGTCTCTCCAGCCCGTGCGGGGCTCTATGGTCACCGTGTGCAGCAGGCCTTAGCCCAGGGCTTCTGGCTGCTGCTGCTGCAGCGGGGGATTCATGCTGCATGCACAGGGTCTGCAACTCGTTGTCGGCTCTGTGTATCTTGTGCTGTTTAGTGCAAGTGTGTCTGGGAGGGGCCCTTTAAGGGAGCAGCTGGCTGTTGAGTCCGCCCTGTGACCCTGTCTGCAGCTGTGCCTGGCACCCTTATTTCGATGTGTGCTACTGTGGCGTGTAGACGTTCCCTCGCTGCGCCTATTTCGATGTGGTGCTGCGCAACGTCGATGTTGAACATCGACGTTGCCAGCCCTGGAGGACGTGTAGACGTTATTCATCGAAATAGCCTATTTTGATGTCGCCACATCGAAATAGGCTACTTTGATGTAGGCTTCATGTGTAGACGTAGCCATTATGATCAGCTAAAGTAAAATTTTCAAAAGCACCTTAGGGCCAAATCTCAAACATATTTAATCACCTAACTCCCATTGAAAACAATGTGAACTAGGTGCACGAATACCTTTGAGAATCTTGGTCCAAGTTACTTAGAAGCCTCAGTTCCATTTTCAAAAGTGAGTTTTGACCCAATTGCTAACAGTCTTTAGACATCTATCAATCCAGAAAAGTGCCTAGTGGGATTTTGAAGAGCACCTCAGTACCTTATTCCCAACTGCTTAAGTGTTTTTGAAAATCCCACCTGATGCCTATTTGCATCTTGAGATTCTTAAAGGAAGCTTGAGATTGCTTTACGAATTTGGCCGAAGTCACTGTAGAACATTGGATTTAGCATCCTGAATCACCTGAGTAATTGACATAGCAATTAAAGACCCAGAGCTGGTCCAGATCAGCTGCAGGTTTGTAAAACTGCTGTGTGATATTCAGGCTTGGTCTGAAGCTCTGGGATTTGGCAAGGACCAATAGTATACAGCTGCCTTTTCTTATACAAAATAAGAAAACTGTCCTGCTTTTCAGAGCTCTTGCATCACAATGAATAGATTTTTGATTCAGTAAGTGGATAAACATTTTCATTCCTTTACCTTAGCAATTGTTTGTAGCTCATCGATTTGCCAAGGCTTATCCCACTGTTAGGCATAAATGAACAGCTAGATCATGTATTGTAGCCAAACAGAAGGGTCTTCACTCACCCTCAAAATTTTTGAATAAAAATAGCCCTCCTACATTTTCAGCCTTACTTGTGGGACTACTAATGAAAGAAGATATGCTCAGCGTGAGTAGGGAGCTGAGCAGATCAGAGCCCTACATTTTCAAAGTGCATTAAGTGCTGTGATGAAGACTGACCACAGCAAGTGCCGTGGCTAAAATGAGGAGCTTTTCATTAATATTATAGCCGAACCCTGAGGCCTTGGTTAGGCTCAGTGCTTGTTGTGCTATGCATTCTGCACACACACACACACACACACACACCTGAAGAGCATGCCTCCAACAGTGTGAAAACTAAGAATACAGACTGAGCTTTCCAAAGAGCTCTGAAGGAGTTAGGAGTCCAGCATCCATGGATACCTACCTCCTTCTCACGCCCTTTGAACATCCCACCCTTATGGCCTGATCTGAGGAGTCTTCACACTGACTTCAGTGGACTTCAGATTAGGCCCATAATAAACTTTGTAATGCTACTAAAATAACAGAAAATATGCTGAGTAAATATTTGTACACAGGAGGTTTCCACAGAGGGTAACTCAAGAAACTGGAGCTTCTGTTTCTCTTTGGGTCAGACAGAATGTAATCTTCCCTATGCAGCACCACTGATAACTTTGACTTAGCATCTACAGAGATCATATCCTGCATGCATAATAAATTAGCCTGTCTGAAGTATAATTCATTTGGCTTCCTCCTGTCAACTAAAAATTCCCCACAGGATTTGTTTTGTTTTCCTGTTTAACATGTTCAGATTAGTGTTAAATAGAAACTTAACTGAAGCTGCCTATATTAATGCCATCTTCACATATTCTGCACTCATTTTCACTGCACAAGTGGGAGATTTCTTTCTCTCCTCTGCATAGCCCTTTCCTTCCATCATGCTAATCTCCAAAGCCTCTAAATCTAAAAGGAATCTTCATTGATTTGCTTGCTATATCAAGATACAGGAACAGCTGGGACCAGGATAAATATAAATTAGATAGAACTATTATAGTACAGAAGACACAACTAGTTAAATATTAAAATCCAAAGGGTATATCTGCACAGCAAAAAAAAAACCCTAAAAAGACCTGCCACAGATGGTCTTTGAGCCAGGGTCAACTGACTCAGGCTTGTGGGTCTTGTGCTGCAGGCCTAAACACAGAGGCATAGATGTCAAATGTAGGCTGGAGCTAGGCTCTGAAACCAGTCAGAGTTAGTTTGAACTCCCAGGTCCAACCTGTGCCTGAACACTTAGGCTGCTATTTTAAGCCTCAGGGTGTAAGCCTAGGGAGTCTGAGTCAGTTGACCCTAACTCTGAGGCTCGCTAATACAGGTCTTTCTTGTTTTGGTTTGTAGACATATGCAAATAATATATTAATGGCACCATATTGGGATGGTGGTTGGTGCAGCAATGAAGTGGAAATCCCAATTAGGTGTGGTCTCTCTCATTTTAGATTGCAGATTAGTTGTAAAACTTGTTTTTTGCACACTCACGAAACCTCACTTGTGCCCTCCAATTATTGCAAAAGTCTCCTGCATTCTGCAGGCTGCAGGAGAATGTGGGTTTCCACAGAGATATTCTTTATTTCCACACCTATACAGTATATACCAAACTTTTATTTAAAAACCCCTCATCATAAATTATGTTTTCCCCCTGCCATCTCTGCAAATCAATGATGTGCTACTTCGAGAAGCCACCTCAACAAAAGGGAATGATAAAAGAGAAGAACACACTTTAATGATTGAGAAATAGCTGGCGACCCGCTTCTTTGATACTTGCACCAATATGGTATCTCATTTCAAGGACTATAGCCAACATTGGTTCACATCATGATAGCAATTTGTAAAGCAAAATGCCTCACCCTTCCACTCATGTTGTTAGAGAGGCAAAGGCCAGATCAGAAGTGTTGTAAATGGAAATGATAATAGCCTCATTAACTCTCAAAATGAGGCTTATTCAGTTCCAAATTATCCCATCCCCAGTCTTCTCAAGCAAAAATAAGATTGTATCTACATGGCAGCTAACGGGATAAATTCACCAGATTCTACCACAAAGCTTTCCACGGAAGCCCAATGGATAAATACAGGGCTCTACCTCCACTTGTTACACACATTTGTTTCAAATGAAAATGTGAATTGGCAGTGAGCCAGGCTTGCTCTGCTTCCCCCTTTCACCTTCTGCTACTTTCCCCCCTTCTGAGATTCCAGGAATGTGCAGAAGCCATGCTGCTTTTTTAACAAGAACTTTGGCTGCCTCAGAAGCTGAGCTCACATAAGCAAGAGTGCCCAGAACTTCAGCTGCTCTCTCCATTTATTATTTTTATTCAAGGCTGTCTTTTCTTTGCATATTATATGGCCACATTAGCATGTGTGTATTTATGGGTTCAATCATCAGAAAGAATTTGCACAGCTTCTATTTCCTATTATTTTGTTGTACCTAATAATATAAAGTCCTGCTACAAAACTTTCATTCACATGAAAGGAGACTGGTGAGGAGAGGAGCACAGGCCACCAGTATAAATAAAGGACTCTGAATGCTCCCTGTAAATCTGTAGCACTGTTTTTGAATATAGAATGAAAATAGTTTACAATTTATAATTGAGCTAGGAGATAGATATAAATTGATTGACTAACTGACTGATTGAGAGGCTAGTTAGTTTAACCATTCCGCCACTCCTCTGTCTACTAACAGTGCCACCAACAATGTTGTTACAAGCCTCTCTGGTACAAGGCTGTTGACTGCAAAATGGGATCGCTTTACTTTACAAACATTCAACTACACTCATCAATTTCTGACATCTGGAAATGTAACAGAGGGGTGGGGGTACTCCGAGAACCAGAACTCAGGAAAATATGTTTGAAATGCAATCATGTTTCTGTTTGTTATATCCTGCAGACATGTGTTATCTGTTTAGGAAACTAATAAGCTAAAGATCTGGAAAGTGCTGTGGACCTGAAAGAGAAGCTGTGGTTTTTCATTGGGTTAACCTAAGAGTCTACATAAGTTTTCAGAAGTCATCTGCATTTCTCTCATCAGTTTTGTCCCACCCACATTTTTCCCTTTCCTCTCATTTGTTGTTTTGCTTAATAGGACAAAATCACCATTTTTGCTTTAAAACAAAGTCCTTTGGGAGGTGGAAAGGGGAAATAAAAATATGCTTTACTTGCTGTTAACCTGATTCCTCTCCAGTACAAATCCGTTAAATGCAAATAGAGTGATACATTTCTCTGCTCAATGAACTAATGAATGTTATATCCCCAAAAATAAATATGCTCTTTTGCATTTATCAGGCAGCCCTAAGTTACAGATACAGCATAATGTCATGGAAATTCATTGGATATAGGAAAGTGTTCAGGTCCTTAAAGGTATACAGGAATCTACCTTTCATAGGAATCAGAGGCTATGTCTACACTTGCCCCCTTCTTCAAAGGGGGCATGGTAATCAGCCTGATCACAGAATACTAATGAAGTGCTAAGATGAATATGCAGCACTGCATAAGGCTAATTCTCCCTGTGGCAATTTTGAAGTGCCAAAGCACGTACACTTCAAAACTGCCACAGGGAGAATTAGCCTAACGAAGTGCTGCATATTCATCGCAGCACTTCATTAGTATTCTCCGATCAGGCTGATTACCATGCCCCCTTCGAAAAAGACAGTAAGTGTAGACACTGCCAAAGAGAGGTAGGAGCCTAAATACCTTTGAAGATCTGGGCCTTACTTCGTTGCCCAGTGACAGGCTAGATTAGATGTGCATTTCTACACTTATTACTGCTTTCGCATATACAGGGGACACAAGAGTACAGCACATGGAAGTGTTAAGTAGATGGAGCTGTTACCTGAGGGAAGATTGAAAACAAGTTAGATTTTCCAAAACAAATCCACTCCTTGCACACAGCTAATTTGAAAAAGTCCGTTTTCTGGCTGAGAGCTCATGCCAAAGAAGTCTGCTGCCAAGTGATTACATGCCTGTTTTGTCTTTAGCTGGTTGGGCCTTATCTCAGCTTCCTGAATTGCTGGAGGTGGGAGACAATAGTGTACAAACTGAGTGGAAATGAGACACAGACACTGGCAAAATGGAGGACATTCTAATACATCATATTTTCTCCCGCCCTCTCTCTCAGAACAGGACTAGCTGAATTCCAAAAGAGCATTTCAATGAAATTATACAGTACCATGCAATATAAAATCTAGATGGAATGTTTCACATAAGATGCAATTCACCTGGGTCATCAGCGAAGGACCAGCACAAGGCCTGTGAATCAGTTAATTAACTAGTGTTTAAATGACAAAAGCTGCAAGCGACTGAACATATGTTGGGTGTCAAGGCCCAGTACAGTTAATAATCAGGCCATTTTCCTGGCATTGTTCATTTGCCTGAACCTGTGCAGGCAGATGCAATGACCTGCTATTAAAATGTTTTCACAGCTCTTCTACACTGTACTCAACTCCTAATTCTACTGGTGGTTTCTTTCATATGTCTGGAATTGGTGTGAAAATTGTCCTGGCTGTTCTCACATCTGTCTACTGTCTATTATAGGTGGTTATTTTCAGGAAAGCATAGAGAGCTCATTTTTAACTCTGGCTTTCAGTCATTAGGAGTACTTGGTTTTCATCATTAGTTCTCCAAGTGATTCTCGAGAAGTCGCAGTATCATTATGTCAGTTTTACACAAGGAAGTAGATTAATGTGTCTAAAGTCACCTAGCAAACTAGTGGGAGGGCTGGGAATGAAAGCCAGGTCATTGCCCACTGATCTGTCTACTATACTACACTGTATTAGTAGCTTTCAGAACTCTGTCACAGAAACCAGAGCTTCCAGCTCCTTGCTCTGTCCTTGCAATCAAAAAAGCCATCTACCAATATGGTGGACAAACTTTTTGACCTCACATTCCTACCTCAGTAATAATAGAATGGAAGCCCTTTGCACAGGGGTAAACACACTCAGGGTGTCACAAAACACTTTCCACTGAATGCCACCCAGTGCGTATCCTGTGTTACCTTGTAGGGGGCAGCTGTCCCTCTCTGGCTACTGTGGGGTTAAAGGAGGCTGGAGGGAGCCTATGAGTAGCCCTAGCCAATGAGGGAAAGGCCCATAAGGAGCCAATCAGAGGGCACCCTCTGGGGCAGCCCTGTTTATAAGGAGCTACTCAGCAAAGCAATGAGCAATTGAATCCTGACCAGAGCAGTTTCACTGACAGGTTCCCTGAGAGGAAGCACCTTGGAAAGAGCAGAAGTGGGCAAGCTCAGGGAACCTGGAGTGAGACTCTAGCCTGTTACCTCCAAGACTGTGGCCTTCATACGAGGACCAAGAAAGTGCAAGGGTCACAGGAAAGTGGTGCAGGGAGTGAAAGGCAGTAGAGGGGAGTGAAGGAGGGCAGGACAAGGCTACTGCCAGGCAGTTTTGGGGCTGGACTCAGCAGTAGACTGGCCTGGGTCCCCACTTCCCCCTTGTACCACATCTAGCCACTGTTGGGACGCAGCCTATAGAGACTGGAGCTTGCCCTGAGGTGAGGAGCCAGACCTTGTCTGAAGTTGGCCATGGTGGCAGGTGTAAGACTGAGGACTTTTGCTATACCCTCCTAAGAGGGTGAGAGACTGGAGTAGTGGCCGCTGCTTGAGGGCAGTGTCCTAAAGAGGACACCAAGGCCCAGAGACTGATGTGGGCCCAGAGCCAGAAGATGTAGACATCAGTGAGACATGGGCGAGACGCTGGCCAGAAGAGGCACCCTGCTAACTGACTGAGCTAATTCCCAGTATGACCACCAGGAGGCACTGCAGTGGTGAGTCCAACCTTGCCTCACACCTACAAAAACTGACAGTTCAACAATTAACACCCAAGAAGGACAAAAGCAATAGGCTTAAATTGCAGCAAAAGAGATTGAGTTTGGACAGGAGGAAAAATTTCCTGTCAGAGTGGAAAGTACTGGAATAAAATTGCCTAAGGGCTTGTAGAATCTCCATCATTGGAGATATTCAAGAACAGGTTGGGTAAATATTTAACAGGGATGACATAGGTGGTCCTTGTTCCTGCTGAGAGGGCAGGTGACTGCACTTTATGACCTCTTCAGGTGAACTTGATGACCTCTTCCAGTTCTAGTATTCTATGACTGTATGACACCCCCCCCACCGCAACTGTAACAGGAGAGGAATATACACCTCAATACTGTGAATAATTTCATTATTTTATTATTGTAATCCTTTGCCTACATCTCCACTTCCTCCATGTTGATTATTTGTATCATACCATAATTTACACTTTAATTTCCTTGGAGCAGGAACTTACTTATGAATAGGGCTGAGAACCATTTCAGCTTAGAAATAATACATAAGAAATAGGCAGCAAAAGGGAAGGGATCATGGGAGGTTTAGTTTAGATTTTAATCATCACTGCCATGGTCAAGGAGTTATCTGGATTTATGCTTTCTGGGCAAACCCAGCCCTACTTCTGATCTATGTGACTGACCTTGTGATGGCAAAACCTATTTCCAAATTGTCAAGCCATCCAACTTTCTTTAGCAATGGGTAGTTTTCTGAACACCAGCAGAAGCTCTGGCTGTTCAGTGTAAAAGTCTCATTGCTGGCTCAAGGAGCAGAGAGGGTTGAGTGTAAAGTTGCATTAAGAAAAGTGAAGGTGAGGAGGGAAGCACAGCAGAGACAAAATTTTCTGCTGACAACATAATAAAATATTTTTACGTCAATAATTTTATGGTGGAGTAGATCTGAGAACATAAGAACAGCCGTACTGGGGCAGACCACAGGTCCATCAAGGCCAGTATCCTGCCTTGCAACAATGGCCAATACCAGTTGCCCCAGAGGGAATGAAAAGAACAGGTAATCATTATGTGATTGATTCCCTTTTGCCCATTTCCAGCCTCTGGCAAACAGAGGCTAGGGATACCCTCCCTAGAACTCCTGCTTCAATTTCCAACTTTATATCTCTTTGGCCGTGTCTACGGCCGCGTCTACACATGCACGCTACTTCGAAGTAGTGGCGCCAACTTTGAAATAGCGCCTGTCACGGCTACACGTGTTGGGTGCTATTTCGAAGTTGAAATCGACATTAGGCGGCGAGATGTCGAAGTCGCTAACCCCATGAGGGGATGGGAATAGCACCCTACTTCGAAGTTGAACGTCGAAGTAGGGCACGTGTAGACGATCCGCGTCCCGCAACATCGAAATAGCGGGGTCCGCCATGGCAGCCATCAGCTGAGGGGTTGAGAGACGCTCTCTCTCCAGCCCCTGAGGGGCTCTATGGTCGCCGTGTGCAGCAGCCCTTAGCCCAGGGCTTCTGGCTGCTGCTGCGGCAGCTGGGGATCCATGCTGCATGCACAGGGTCTGCAACCAGTTGTCGGCTCTGTGGATCTTGTGTTGTTTAGTGCAACTGTGTTTGGGAGGGGCTCTTTAAGGGAGCGGCTTGCTGTTGAGTCCGTCCTGTGACCCTGTCTGCAGCTGTTCCTGGCACCCTTATTTCGATGTGTGCTACTCTGGCGTGTAGACGTTCCCTCGCAGCACCTATTTCGATGTGGTGCTGCCCAACGTCGAAGTTGAACGTCGACATTGCCAGCCCTGGAGGACGTGTAGACGCTATTCATCGAAATAGACTATTTTGATGTTGCTACATCAAAATAAGCTATTTCCATGTAGCATGCACATGTAGACGTAGCCTTTGAGAATAAATTCCATGCCTTAAGAGAAACTTTGGTTCCTCAAATGCATTGGTTACATTAATAAATTATAATCAAACTGTTTCATAGTTCTTGATCTATTTGAAATTGATATCCTGTAAACTGGGCTTTTGGTTTCATTTGATATGTCACACCAATATTCCATTTTACTTCACAGTTGTCTGTGTGTTTAAGTTCAGAAGAACAAAAAAGAGAAAAAGAAGACAGAAATAAATATAAACAGCCAGAAGTCACAGCCTTTGAAATGACTGTACTAAGAACTGTAAGACAAAACATATGTACGGATACATAAAGATAGTTAAGTGTTCAAAGCATCTTGTCCTTTTGGTTCAGTTTAGATTTTATCCAAGGAAAGCTCTACATTCTTAGTCTAAAGAATATATGCCTTTTTTCCTCCTTAGTTTGTCATAATAAAAAAAAACTCACAATGAACTGTACTTTTTGTGATGGGTAATCCCATTTGGGGCAATGTTAAGTGATTGCATTTTCCTGTTGTTTTGGTGAGGCCCCCAAGAGAAAAAGAGAAACAAAAATGCATGACTGTTTCCTAAAAGACAGATCGAAATGCCTCCACGTTGTGCCAACTGCTTATTTGACTTGGTAGCATTTAAGTGAAACATTGATATATGAAGCCCAGACTCTGAATCATTCTCCCTATTAAGTAGGTCTTTTTCCACAAGGTTTTTGAGCCTGTGTCTAACTTCAACTATAGGAGTAGTCCCAATCTCTTTAATAGGACTATTTATGTCCTTGAAATCAGGCATGTGCTTAAAAATCTTGCTGAATTGGGGCCATACGCTAATTAATGAACTCCAGATCTTTTCAAGTAACACAGACATGCCTTTGTTTTATTTCGTGCTGATTACTTGAATATGTTAGCTGTTCATAATGATCATTAGCATAAAGAGCCAAATGATGAAGACACATGCTACAGCCCAGGGACAGATGGACAATTGTGTTGAGGAGAGCAAAACTGATTTTGGCTACAATATGAGCTGACTGGCCCCCACCAGTCAGCCGTGCTCTTCAGTTGCTTTGTATGAGGTTTGAAAAAAGTTTGCTGAAGTTTTGCGCAGCAGTGACTTTTAAGACGTGCCAATTTACTTAGATAACTCAATAGCTATTTGAAGTTAGATAACCTGAGTACTTGCAGCATTCAAGGTATTTCCTGTAGTCTGCATAGAGCTGTACAAGTAGATTCTGAAAATACTGTGATAACTCTATTCGCTTCTCTTAGCTCAAACTCACAAGTTTGAAAATACGCCATATACAATGCCTCTTCATTTCTAGTTTTCACCTGGGCTTAGAAGCACAAGAGCCACAACAGACAGCTAGGCTGAAACAAAAGGGCTCTTTCATGGCATTTGTGACCTGACAGGAACCACTAACAAAAACACAAGAAAATTCATGAAGATTTTTGGTATTCCAGTCTGGCAAATGTACAAAAGTCTGGCTACACAAATACCAAGCAGTCCTGTAGCACCTTAAAGACTAAGAAATGTATTAGGTCATGAGCTTCTGGGGGTGAGACCTACTTCTCATTACCTAATAAATTTGTTAGTGCCACGGCGTCCAATATGTTCCCCGCTCGTCACACGTGGCAAACAGGACACCGAGATGTGACAATTGGCTCCAAGAGCCGCATGTGGCTCCTCCAAGCTGCGCATGTGGGTGCCATCCGTTCACTCTGTGCACAGTGGGATAAGCGCCTGGCACCAGTGGCAGTGCCAGTACAGCTCACCCAGGCCCAGTCCCGGCTCCTACTGGCCTGGCTTCTGCCAGCACGGCTTGGGCCCCGGCGTATATCACGTGGCGACGGCTCAGGTCCCAGTACAGCTGCTGCCTGTGCAGCTTGTGGGACCCGGTACAGCTCCCGCCCAGGCAGCTCATGCAGCCCCGGTTTGGGTGCCAGTGTGGCTCACCCAGGTCCTGGTGTGGCTACTGAGGTGGTAGCAGCAGATGAGTGAGTCGCTGCATTCAGTTTGCAAGGCGGGGGAGGGGCAGAGGGGATGTGCCTGGCTCTGGACAACAACCATAAGTGTGGCGATCCTTCAATTACTATTGGACACCTCTGTGTTGGTGTTTGACGTGCCACAGGACTGCTTTTTATTTGTGAAGCTCCAGCTACAGGGCGACACTCTGAAAAGTCTGGCTAGTTTAGACATGCACCCTGGCTCAGGAACATTTATTCAAAATGAAATCTATGGAGCTCTTTTAGATTTACCCTTTCATCACTAATACTCAGCACACTTTCCTTTAATAAAGCACTCATAAGCAATAGATTTAACTGGCATGTAAAAAGCAGCAAGAGGATGACCTTTTGACCCAGTCCAAAGGAACTACTTCAGGACAGTTCACTCATGAAGGCTGTCCAAATAAACCATGTAGGTGGTCCTGCTTCATCATCATTAGAAGCAGATATCCTTCATTGCACACTCAAGATGTGAACTGAAGACCTGGTTCACTCTAGAAAGGGTTTTCGGACAGAACTATATTGGTATAACTATACCAGTAAACCTTCCTAGTAAAGATACAATTTATATCAGTTCCAGAATGAAACAAGCTATCCTCGCATAAGCACTTTGTTTTTGCCAGTGTAACAATGTCTACACTACAACTTTGCCTGACAGGTTGTGTCAGTTAGAAATGTCAATTTTTCACACTCCCAATCAAGATGCCTCTGCCAACTAGTATAAATCAGGCCAAAGTGGCACAATTTATACTGTTGCATATCACAGTGAGGGAACAACAAGCAGTCCTGTAGCACCTTAACAACCAACAAATTTATTAGCTCAAGATCTTTCATGGGTACTTCCCACTTCCTCAGATTCTTCAACATACATTCAAAATTCAGAAACAAACATTTTTGCAAACGGCCGCAAAACACAAAATGAGTTTGGAGTAATGAGAGCACCTGCACAACACACAGTCAGGAGACCACAGGGTGAGGAACGAGATATTTTATTCATCCTGTAAGCTGGGATGTTGAGGAGGACCATAGACTGAATCATGAACTAAAGACTGTTTATTTAGATCATTGGTTCTCAACAGAGGTCAACATGGGGCTATATCAACTCACCTAGATACTTGCCAAGTTTTACAGAAGGCTACAAAAAAAACACTAGCAAAGTAAGTGCAAACTCAAATTTCCTACAGACAATGACTTGTTTATGCCAATCTATATACTATACACTGACATGTAAGTACAATGTTTATGTTGCAATTGATTTATTTTATAATTATAGTGTAACAATGTGAAAGCAAGCAATTTTTCAGTAATAGTGTGCTGTTACTTTTTTTTCTTTTTATGTCTGCTTTTGCAAGCAAGGAGTCTTTGAGTGAGGAGAAACTTGGGGGTATGCAAGACAAATCAGACTCCTGAAAAGGGTTCAGTAGTCTGGAAAGGCTGAGCCACTGCCTTAGATTATTGTTATACATACTGGCTCAGGCAAGAAAAAAATAAAAGATCCACACATAAAGTTGGTACACACTGTCTGCTTATCCCTGCCACAGTGTTCAAGTACATTACGTCCTTGAAAAAATATTATCCCTGTCATCTCACCGAGGTCAGTAAAAGCTTAGTCTCAGTCAAGTACATACAGGTCACATAAGTTTAGCCCATCCTCCTTTTCAGAATATATTTTTGTATTCATTTCACACATCAGTGGAAAAGTTGCTTCATTTTGTTCTGTTTCCCTCCCTCCATTTCTACACCTGCAGCCTCTCTGAAATGAATGTTCCTGCTGCCATTTATCAGCTGGTTGTCCTGTCATATACTAGCTTTACCTGAACTGATGTTCAGCCACTCTGCTTTGCTCAGCAGAGGTCTGTTTTTCTCTTGCATTTCTTCCAAGAACGTTCTGTGACCTGAACACATAGGAATTGTCATCTGAAATAATCATGCCCTTAGAGTGAAAGAATTTACTTTCTGAACTTAGATTGTTTATGTTCTCAGTTGCTATCCACGCTTAAAAAAAACCTTATTTGTTGAAACTACAGTATCCAAAATGTAGAGAGGAGTACCTTCTGGCTTCATGACCAGTACAGTCACATTCAAGAGATTAAAATCATCCAGAGCTTTAAATTTATGGAAAATTAGATGAACTTTTTAACTAGAATATGTGTCACACCCCAACCCCAAATAATCCTTATGATGCCAATATAAGAGCAGCCTTGTCCAGAGCTGTATGGCTCAGTTCTCTCTCATACCTACATGTATGATTAAAGCCCTTTTTATTTCACAGTTTAGACCTGGTATTCCCTGTTTGCACCGTGCTCTCAACATTTGTAGTGCAAACAGAAGTTTCAATAAATTATTATCTTAATATGTAGCTCACCTTTTCACCAGATGCCGGGACTGTATTGCTATGAAATCAAACAACCACCCCTTTCCCTGGGAAAGATGGGGCGCTGTGAATCATGCAGGAATATTGAAGCCCAGAAACAACAAATAGAAGAGAAACATTGTTGATTGGTACACCCAGTAGTGTGACATATAATATTCTGCACATGTTGGTACAATATCACAGGCTGACACACAAGCCTGTACTGTAGGGTGGTGGAGCAGTTGCTCTAAAATGCTGTACATGGAATATTAAAGGTATGGTTGAAGAGCAAAAGTCCTATTGAAAACCAATGGTATTTGTGTGCCTTTTGAAAATTCCCTCACTCTCTCAACAGACCTAATTCTCCTCTCTTTTGCATCCATTTCTTTCTGATGCAACTCCAGTGTGATACACTGGCATAAAACTGGTGCAACAGCATGAAAAATCCAGGCCCCAGAGCTCTATATGTAAATTGTGTTTAATCTGCAAGGGGGTGGTGCAATTTGAGAGGTCATTGAATCATTGAAGGCGAGGAAAGGTGAAGAAGAAGAAAAGAGTGGCAAAAATTGCCTCATGCCTCTCTAACAGCTACCAACACCTGCCCCTTCTGTGATAATACCTGCGGCTCCAGATTCAGGTTGAATCATCAACAGACTCACAAACAGGACGGTGACAAGAATCATAGAATCATAGGGCTGGAAGGGACCTCTGGAAGTCATCTAGTCCAGCCCCCTGCTTGAAGCAGGATCAACCCCATCTAAATCATCCCAGCCAGGACTTTGTCAAGCCGGGACCTAAAAATCTCAAGGGATGGAGTATCTACCACCTCTCTAGGCAACACATTCCAATGCTTCACCACCATCCTGGTGAAGTAGTTTTTCCTAATATCCAACCTACACCTCTCCCTCTTTAACGTCATAGAATCATAGAAGAGTAGGACTGGAAGGGACCTCGAGAGGCCATCGAGTCCAGCCCCCTGCCCTCATGGTGGGACCAAGCACTTTCTAGACCATCCCTGAAAGCCATCTATCTAACCTCTTCTTAAATAGCTCCAGTGATGGAGATTCTACCACCTCTCTTGGCAATTCGTTCCAGTGTTTGATCACCCTGACAGTTAGGAACTTTTTCCTAATGTCCAACCTGAACCTCCCCTGCTGCAATTTAAGTCAGTTGCCTCTTGTTCTATCCTCAGAGGCAAGGAAGAACAAGTTCCCTCCCTCTGCCTTATGACACCCTTTTAGATACCTGAAAACTGCTATCATGTCCCCCCTCAATCTTCTCTTTTCCAAACTAAACAAGCCCAATTCTTTCAGCCTTTCTTCATAGGTCATGTTCTCTAGACCTTTGATCATTCTCGTTGCTCTCCTCTGGACCCTCTCCAATTTCTACCTGAACTGCGGTGCCCAGAACTGGACACAATACTCCAGCTGAGGCCTAACCAGAGCAGAGTAGAGCGGGAGAATGACTTCTCGTGTCTTGTTCACAGCACACCTGTTAATGCATCCTAGAATCATGTTGCTTTTTTTGCAACAGCATCACACTGTTGACTCATGTTTAGCTTGTGGTCCACTATAACTCCTAGATCCCTTTCTGCTGTACTCATTCCTAGGCAGTCCTTTCCCATTCTGTATGTGTGACACTGATTGTTCCTTCCTAAGTGGAGCACTTTGCATTTGTCCTTATTAAACTTCATCCTGTTTACCTCAGCCCATTTCTCCAGTTTATCCAGATCCTTTTGAATAATGACCCTATCCTCCAAAGAAGTTGCAACCCCTCCCAGCTTGGTATCATCTGCAAACTTAATAAGTGTACTTTCTATGTCAATATCTAAATCATTAATGAACCTATTGAACAGAACCGGTCCTAAAACAGACCCCTGTGCAACCCCACTAGTTATACTTTTCCAGCAGGATTGAAAACCATAAATAACTACTCTCTGGGTGCGGTTATCCAGCCAGTTGTTCACCCACCTTATAGTAGCCTCATGTAAGTTGTATTTGCATAGTTTATTGATAAGTACGTTATGTGAGACTGTGTCAAATGCTTTACTGAAGTCTAGCTATACCACATCCACCGCTTCTCCCTTATCCACAAGGCCTGTTATTCTATCAAAGAAAGCTATTAGATTGGTTTGACATGATCTGTTTTTAACAAAACCATGCTGGCTGTTCCCTATCACCTTACCACCTTCCAATTGCTTGCAGATGATTTCTTTAATGACCTGCTCCATTATCTTTCCTGGCACAGAAGTTAAACTGACTGGCCTGTAGTTTCCCAGGTTATTCTTGTTCCCCTTTTTATAAATGGGTACTATATTTGCCCTTTTCCAGTCTTCTGGAATCTCTCCCATCTCCCATGATTTTCCAAAAATGATTGCTAAAGGCTCAGATACCTCTTCTATCAGCTCCTTGAGGATTCTAGGATGCATTTCATCAGGCCCTGGTGATTTGGAGACATCTAATTTTTCTAAGTAAATTTTAATTTGTTCTTTTCTTATTTCAACTTCTAAACCTACCTCTTTTTCACTAGCATTCTCTATGTCAGGCATTCCTTCAGACTTCTCAGTGAAGACCAAAACAAAGAAATCATTAAACATCTCTGCCATTTCCAAATTCCCTGTTACTGTTTCTCCCTTGTCACTGACCAATGGCCCTACCCTCTCCCTGGTCTTCCTCTTGTTACCAATGTATTTGTAAAAAGCCTTCTTGTTTCCCTTTATGCTTGTAGCTAGTTTGAGCTCATTTTGTGCCTTAGCCTTTCTAATCTTGCTCCTGCATGCTCATGTTGTTTGCCTATATTAGTCCTTTGTAATTTGTCCTAGTTTCCATTTCTTATACGATTCCTTTTTTAGTTTGAGATCATGCAAGATCTCCTGGTTAAGCCAAGGCAGTCTTTTGCCATGTTTTCTATCTTTCCTACGCAGCGGGATAGCTTGCTTTTGGGCCCTTAATAATGTCCCTTTGAAAAACTGCCAACTCTCCTCAGCCGTTTTTCCTCTCAGTTTAGCTTCCCATGGGACCTTACATACCAGCTGTCTGAGTTTACCAAAATCTGCCTTCCTGAAATCCATTATCTCTATTGTACTTTTTTCCCTTCTACCCTTCCTTAGAATTGTGAACTCTATGATTTCATGATCACTTTCACCCAAGCATCCTTCCACTTTCAAATTCTCAATAATTTCCTCCCTATTTGTTAAAATTAAATCTAGAACAGCTTCCCCCCGGTAGCTTTTTCAACCTTTTGGAATAAAAAGTTGTCTGCAATGCAATCCAAGAATTTATTGGACAGTCTGTCCCCTGCTGTATTAGTTTCCCAACATATACCTGGATAGTTGAAGTCCCCTATCACCACCAAATTCTGGGCCCTGGATGATTTTGTTAGCTGTTTAAAGAAGGCCTCATCCACCTCTTCCACCTGGCTAGGGGGCCTGTAGTAGACTCCTAGTAGGACCTCATCCTTGTTTTTTACTCCTCTGAGTCTAACCCAGAGACTTTCAACCCGTCCATCTCCTACATCCATCTCCACCTCTGTCTAAGTGTGTACATTTTTAATATACAAGGCAACACCTCCTCCCTTCTTTCCCTGTCTGTCCTTCCTAAGCAGGCTGTACCCTTCAATACCAACATTCCAATCATGAGTATTATCCCACCAAGTTTCTGTGATGCCAATGATATCATAGTTGTATTCATTTATTAGTACTTCCAATTCTTCTTGTTTATTTCCCATACTTCTTGCATTTGTATATAGGCATCTCAGACATTGATTTGGTCTTGCCTCCCAGTTTTGCCCTGGCCCTCTTTTTACTCTCCCAATGTAGCCCATACTCCCTCCCATTTCAAGTTCATCTCCCAGGTATCCATGCTCTCCACTTACTTGCAGGCTTTGCTCCCCTGCCCTCGTCGAACCTAGTTTAAAGCCTTCCTTCAAACCATTACTTCAAACCATTACTCCTTGTTCTCAAACTTCAAACCATTACTCCTTGTTCTCCAAAGAGCAGATGTGCTACTCATTATCGAGTGACTGCCAAGAGAAAGAGAAAGAAAGAGATATACAAATTGTCTTTATGAATACAACTGCGGCTGGTCTGGAAAGAATACTAAGACGCCAAGAAAAAATGGCAGGAAATAATCACAGTCAGACCAGGCCATCCCCCTGCTGGTAACATAATCTTGTTTATGTCACCCAGAGGTACTGAGATCATTTAAAGTGTTGTTCAGTTGTTCACTTAGACTGTAGAGCAGATTCACCCTCTGTCTCATTAGTTTCAGTGCCTCTCAGATTCCATACTTCTGTTGTGGCCTTTTCAACAGCCTCATTCCTTGATAGACTGAAGACCTGCATTGACCTAGGAACCCATTTTTGGCTGAGAATGTCAATGTTTCCCTTAAGGCAGGAGTCTGCAACCTGCATCTCCAGAACTGCATGAGATTTTTAAGGACTTCTTTGTGGCTCTTCATGCTACAACTGCAAAGTAAAAAAATAACCTTCCTGATTATTTGATAAAATGGTAAAACTCTAAAAGCCCAACAATGAACCACTAAATAGCATATGTAATTTCAAAACGTTAGATAACTACTGCTTTAATATGTGCAGTGCATTGTTCGATATGATACTGTATCTGTGTTTTTTGATTGTGTTGCTAATGAAGTCTTCTTCACGTGCATTGTGGCTCTTGAATTATAGAAGGTTTCTTTCCCCCAAATTCAAAAGAAAAAAAAATGGCTCTTGTTATTTTGGTTGCCGACCCCTGCCGTAAGGGAAGGCTCGGTCACAGTACTTCTTCAAGAAGTTAGTGTCAAGCCACTATTCAAGAGACCTTTAAGAGGGTATTCTGAAGTGATTATTCAAGAACCCAACTCTTAGAATTGGTGGGTAACATCCACCTTGTGACTCCTGACTAAAAATTGAAGAAAGGAAAGATTAAGGTATTATGAAAAACCATTCCACTAGGAGGGTGGTGAAGGCTCGGAATGGGTTACCTAAGGAGTTGGTGGAATCGCCATCCTTAGAGGTATTCAAGGCCAGGTATGACAAAGCCCTGACTGGAAAGATTTGATTGGGGTTAGCCCTGCTTTGAGAGGGGGCTTGGACTTGACCTCCTGAGGTTTCTTTCTTCCTGAATCATCTATGATACTGTGACCAGTAAGACCCATTTTCGGACCACAAGCTCTTTGGTGCAGTGTCTGAAGCACTGCCAACCTCCAGCCAGAGCCATCCTGTCCACAAGCTGGTTGGGGAGGCTGTCCCATGCCAATGCTTTTGGGTGGGGCTACAGCAGCCAAGAAATGTGGCAGTCCCCCATATTGAGATTAGACTGTTGTCCACCAGGACAGCCGGTGGCTTATCTGGACAGGCTGGGGCTGCAAGTAAGGGTTGGCCCCTCCCATGTTCATCCCAGGGGCAGGAGCCATGGGAAGCAAATGAATGCAGCAACCTGCTGTGCTCCACTATCCCCTAGCTGGGTCATTCTGCTTTCCTGAGTAGCAGGAAGTGGAGAGACCCAGTCCCAGCCCGCTCCACTCCCCATGAGCAATGCTACTGGGCAATGGGGGCAGAGCGGGCTGCTGGGTCTCTCCTTACCCCAGGGCTTCTGCCTCTGCACTGCATCTGTGTGAGTGGTAGAGTGATGGCCCCTTCTGCTGCCCAGCACCAAGTACCCAGTAATCCACTGATTCTCATCACTAAGGAGAGTGGGCTTCAGAAAAGGGGTGCAATGGTGGGAAAAGATGGAGCAGAGGTGGGGTCAGGTTTGGGGAAGAGGTCATGTGGAGGCAAAGCAGGAGCAGAGGCGGGGCTTGGCCTTGTGCCCCGCACCTTTCTAAAGACAACCCTGCTTCCAACATTCAAAATGTATGTATTTATTATGATGTCATCTTCACACAGGACAGACTACCAAGATAAACATTATTTGCCCTCTGAGCATGTAGGGCTCACATTTTCAAATATTTCTCTGCAGTTGTAGGGCTAGAAACATACTTTGTGTAAAAATACAAAAGCTGATCTTCTCTGGTAATAACCTGGTTTCCTACAGCTGGAGCTTTTCAAAACCACTGCACCAATTATTAGGAAAGTTATGATAAATTCACAAACATTGGTAACGTTGGATTTTGTCCTATTTTCTGCATCTATTCAGCACCCAGCACAGGAGGTCCCGCAAGGTAAACCCATCTCAGCACTACTGTAATATGTGTATTAAATAGTCAACAGAATGTTCTGCTGCTCTACTTAATTTTGCCACGGTGAGTATAGCTACCCAGCTGAGACATGCTTGTTTAAATACAGTCAGGATGGATAGTTGCTGCCCTGAAAAACAGCCGTAAAACTGGCATATATCCAGAATCACCAACTTCACTGGTTAAGAACAGAACAATAATGGCACACATTTAGGGTTTTAATTTCCACTCAATGTGACTGTGTGGGAGACAATCCTATTTAGTCCAGGATATATTCCTTTCATGTTAGAAAGTACTGCTTAGTGCTGGGATCTTTGTAAGCCAAGTGTTCAGTGGTGGGCAATTCTTATGTGCAACATGTGTACCATATAAAAGTATCAGTAAAATAGGTGTTAGACCAGTTGCCAAATACTATCTTCAGTGCTGCCTTTGGGCATAGCGATTTTCAGTTAATTTTGTAAATGTTCTCTTGCAATGGTCTGCATTTCCCCCGCAGCTCTATTTGGCTGTCATGGTCACTTTAGGTAATGTTAAGCTGTTCCTATCAGAGCAGCTGTTCTACTAAAGGTATACTGCAGCCTTCTTTGGAGGGAGAACAGGGCAGATTCTTTAGTACACTCAAGGATTATCTCCAGTATGGATGTAAACGTACAGCCTCTCTTGTACGAAAAGATTGATTGGCTCCCGCAAATAAATTCTAGTGGAAGCAAAGGAGGTGATTAGCAGAATTTTCTTTTAAAGTTTGTGTTGTCAAACAGTAGTTAAAAACCAATACAGAATAAAAGACAGAGCCTGTGCAGGAATTAGTAGAAGCATCTCGCTGTGTAGAAGAGCAGATGGTGGAGAAAAGCTGACCAACTTTTCTGCTTTCAGAGCATCATTTATAAAAGGTGCATGCTTACTCAGAACCTCTCCATATTCCAAGCTGTTATTAACAAGGGCTGGAACTTAGGGGTTGGTGCTGTTTTCTACAGAACATGGGCACTTTACAATCACTGCTATTTATGACTTCAGGGTTTGAGCCTGAAAAGTACTGAATGTGTGATGCTGAGCACCTGATTAGATCAGGCCTTTCATGTGAAAAAGCAGAGGACAGATCCCTTAGGATACCATTCTTTTTCACATCTATTTTCCTTTCACACCTTTCTCCCATTTTATTATAAGCTATGTGAGATGGAAAGAAGCAATATATTCCAAAACCAAGAGGGTGATTATCAGTCTCTTGTCTCTTTTACTTCAGAACTACTGAATTAGTATAGAGGAGAGGCCAACTTTCCACAACCTTGAGAGAGAGAAAGAGAGAGAGAGAGAGAGTTTTATGGAAAGCAATTGCATGCAACATCTCTTGTTTGTTTCCTTGGTGGGCATTGGGCCAAGAAGACAGTCTGCCTCCAACCTAAATGATCTTCTTGTTATGAAACATTTTTCACTGCTGTTTGTGGGATGAGAAAGGGTGAACAGGCTGCCTCCATAACTCTCAAAAATAATGACACAGGAAGCTGTGAGCAGCTCATTATGCATCACAGCAACACTTTTTTAATTAATGATTGCCTTCCCTCCATTTTAAAGAGACCAGCATAACTCACAATTGAATATTACAAAGAGCTGAATGTTCTTTTGAAATGAGGAAGCTAGTAGTATAAGTTAGGATTTCAGGTTTCAGTCTCTTGAATTCTGAGCCTGAAGATATTCCCTCCCTACTGCTGGTTACGCCAGTTCCCCAAATGTAGGTTTAAATTCATGATGCAGTCCACTGGTCCTGACAGCAGGGTCAATGGATGGCACCACTGAATTACACGACATCCTATTTTCAATGGCCTGTTCCCCAAAAGAAAAACTGGTGATTGCAGGAAGTAGCACGAGATCGCTAAAGTACGTTGTAATCTGGAAGCGTACAGCTTGCTATTTTGTCCATCAAAGCTGGGTCCCCTGTTCAGCAATTTCATCTTAACAAGGAACCCACTTCAGCAAGACTTCAAACCTACCTCATTCATAGTCATTTAAGCCTCCCTAGAATAAATTCCTCTTGTCGGACAATACGTATAAAAAAAGTCATTTAAAAGAAGGTTAAGGGCCAGACTGAAATAAAGAAAGCCAGGAAATTCAAAGTTAAGACTATGGTTCTCTGCGCACTTTGCCCAGGGTGCCAACATAGGTCACGTCTACACTAGCCCACTCCTTTAGAAAGGGGCATGGTAATGAGGGATTTTGGCAGATACTAATGAGGCACTGCCATGAACATGCAGTGCCTCATTAGCATAATGGCAGCCACCTGCAATTCGAAAGTGTCACTTTCAAAACACACACCATCCATGTAGACAGGGCCTTTCAAATGACCCCCCTGATTTCGAAAGCCCCTGTTCCCAAAACCAAATGGGAAGAAGAGGCTTTCGAAATCATGGGGTCCTTTCAAAAGGCCTCTGTCTACATGGGCAGCGTGCGTTTTAAAAGTGGCGCTTTCGAATCGCACATGGCTGCCATTATGCTAATGAGGAACTGAATATTCACGGTAGCACCTCATTAGCATCTGCCAAAATCCCTCATTACCGTGCCCCTTCCGAAAGCAGTGGGCTCGTGTAGGTGCAGCCATAGTGTTTTGTTCATCTAAGATACGAATGATGACTGGCTAATGTGAAGTAATAAAAAAGGTGCAATAGGTAGTGTCAATAGACTGATTTATCAACAATTCTGACATTAACTCTGACACTTTATACTGGAAATTTTAAACCTCAAGCCCGTCTCTTTATACATGTGGTGTATGTTGCTGTGATTATCTTTTGTGTACGGTACCTTTAAATGTAAGAAATCTGTCTGTTTCAGCATTGGCAGTCCTAAGAATTACAAAATTTTGGTGTCAGATCACCCAAAAACCCAAGAGATCATATTAAAAAAAAAGAATACATTTGAATTTCTTCTCTATGCTCCCTGGTTTTCAGACTTTAGGGTTGCAGTTCCTTCATATTTTTAGGCTCTTCTGTGCACCCATGAGGGAGGGAGAAAGGAGAAAACATCCACATTGTCCCATTCCTCCAGCAGCTGGAAGGAATCTAAAATAATCTAGGCTGAAAGTACATATGTAGGGTTGTTTTGTTTCATTTTTCTATTTATGTTTTTGTTTTTGATGGGGTTTTTTGTTTGTTTTTATATTTGGAAAGCAGAGCCTACACAATCATTAGTATCTGCAAAACCCCAATTTTAACCATGTAAAATGCTCTTACTCACTTTAATTACACATGTGACTATTTTCTGTGGGCAAGAATTTTCAGTTTCTTTGCAGGCAGACATAATTGTGCATGCTTGTCATGGCTCCTTCCCCACTCTAGTAAGATAAATGCACAAGTGGGGGCCAGCAAAAGTATGTCCAAAACTTTATCTACCAGGTTTTGATATAAACTTCCCCCCAAAAATCCTAAAAACCTTAGATTTTGGGGATAAAATTCACTGCCACCACCCAAGTAATAATAAGGAAACCAGGGAGAGACTACTTGGGAAATCTCAACCCCAAAGGTAAAAAACCAGGACACAAACATTAACCAATACCAGGTTAATAAAAAGAAAAAGAGAAAACTTTTATTATTACAACAATATTTGTGTTGCAAGCCTCATGACTAGATGGAAGAGTCACAAAGTAAAACACATGGGGAATCTCCACCACGGGCCTAGAACTTAGTTACAAGGAGAGTAAAAGAACATTTCTAAAAAGCGCACAGACATCAGATCCCACTTCCCAAACCATAAAACAATAAAGCCTAAGGGACTTATCTAAACTTTACCCTACTTACAGAAGATTGGAGGGCCTGTTCTTGGAGGGAGATATTCTGTGTCTCTCTCCCTCACGGATGGAAAGAAGAAGAAAGACCAGAGAACAGAAAAAGAGAGGAGCCAAAAAATTCAGTTCTTCCCTACATTCCTATAGGCCAACCCCACCTGGCTAAGGAGGTTAACCCTTTTACTCCCAGACTGCTGGCTAACCCTCATGATCATGACGATGTTGTTAGGCTGCTGACATGTGAAAGGCAAGGATGGTACGTTCAGTCTAAAAGATTAAAATAACGGGCACATATTTTGAGACATTGGGGATGAAGTTGAGAGAAATTTTATTAAGAAAAAAGTTTACATTTTGAATCTCTACCTTATTTCTTCTACTCCCATATGTACTTAGGGAGGAAAGGCTGTACATAGCAGCTGACATCAGTTCAGATGCTGGTGGCTGATCTTACATCCATTTCCATTACTATAACTTATCACTACCTTATTTTCACCATTAACTCTCATTTCCTCAGAAACTAGAGAGGAAAGGCTGTAAGAGAAAGGCCAGCAGTAGTTGTAGGAAGGGGTATCCTCAATAGAAGATTTCCGCTTGCTGAGATCCATGAGAGCTGGTTTTAAAACTCAAGATGCAAAGTTTAGCAGTGTCCGTTGTTTGTATTATTTCAAACTGTAGGGAGGGAAAAAAAACATTTCCCCCCAAAAGAAAGTTTTTTTCTCTTGTATGAAGTTGATATTGTCTATTGAGGTCTATATTGGGCAGTTAATGAGAGAAAATCCTTAGTAGCCAATATCTCCTTTCATAATAACCATTTGATAAGCAATTTTATACATTATACATGCGTACTATTCTTTGAGGCCCCAAACTGCTAAAGCTTAGCATGCAGGTAACTTAGTGTATGTGTCCATACCAATGATTTGAAAAGAAATATCAGGAACACAAAGGTGTGCAGGATCAGGGGTTAAATCCAGGGTCTCAAACTCAAATTACTTTAGGGCCAGTATCTGTCCTCAGATTCTCCTACCTGGCCAGCTGGCATCTTCTCTGGCAGGGCTCTGAAGCTGGTGGGGGCAGGGGGCATCTCTGCACAATCCCCTCCATGTGTCTCCTGGCCCTGCTCACCGCCACCACCACCACCAGCACAGAGGGACTAGTGCAGCTTCCAGTGGTGAAGTAAAGCAACTGGACTGGACTGGGAGATGGCGGTGGAGTAGAGCATTTCTTCCCTTCCCCATGGCTTCCACTGCTGCAGAGTATGGAGGGGCCCAACCCTGCCACCCTGCCCCAGGCCACCCTCCCCCCGTTAATCCCTGAGGCCACATCTTTTGGGAGAGGGGTCTTAAGAGAAAGGACATAAGGTCGTGGGAGGAAGGGCAGAAGGAGGAGCCAGGAGAAGCAGGTCAGGGGTGGAGCAGAGACTGGGCTTGGAAGAAGGGTATGGACACACACCCACAGCCACAGGGACTCACATGGCAGCAGCCACACGCAGGCCAGATTGTGGAATTGCTGGCACCATAAACGGCCTGTGGGCTGTGACTTTCAGACCCCTGGTTTAATACACAAAATTATGTGATAACATCCAAATCGTTCTGGTGGGAGGTAGTGTGAAAAAAGCAGTAGGGAGAAAGTGAATCTTTAAAAGCAAAGTCTCAGCCCAAACCTCAGCTCTATTCCTTCCACTGAACCCAAACCTTTAACTGTATGGACAAGAATCCTGACCCTGCTTTTTTACAATATATGCATTACAGTCTGAACGAGAGCTCTCAGTAAGTCTGCAGCTCTCTGCTGCGTGTAAGGCAGCTGCTCTATTCCAAACTCATGCCCTTGGGGGCTGTCTGGGCTCAGGCACACAGAGTGCATTCTGGGTCTATTTTTAAAAATGTTAGTTATAATTTCCTTTTCCCACAGAGTCCTACAATTGGAGTTATGATATAAAGGCATCTGGCTGTTCAGGGAGAGGTTTAGAAGAATTACTCCCAATGAATTTTTAGAAGTTCTCTAAACATTCTTAAAATACTTGTTTCTGTAACATACACAGTGGTGTGAGGTGGTCTGACTGGCTTTTGGCATGACTTCGGAATGGCTGCATTATCTTTGAGTGGTGAATCCAGGAGTGAGTTTTTCATCCAGCCCATCCCAAAGAGCTACTGATTAAATATCCATGTTCACCTGTATGCCTTGAGTCCAGCTATATAAACTTCACAGTTGACCTACAATAGCTCTTCTGTACATCAGATGTCACAGTTGTATGGCCAGATATATCCAGATTGTCCATAGCTAGAGAGAGAGAGAGTGACACAGAGAGAGAGAGAGAGGCGGCAGAGCAGCCTGGAGGCCAGAGAGCTCAACCACAAGACAAGAGACCCAAGTGTTAATTCCCTTTCAGGCAAAATTATATAAAAGTTTAGGGCAGAAGTCACCTAGTCTATCCATGCCTTCATTCCCTTTCTATGAGACATGTCTAATACAATTTTTCCTCCTCCTGTGGGTGCATAAGGTGCACCCCTCAACCCTGTTCGGTGAAGAAAGATGGGCAATACAGAGATAGCATGTTCAGCACCTACAGATATTAGAGCTGATATGTCTTGCTGCTGTAAGAGATGTGATATGAAGAGACGGATTTCAAAGTGAAAGTAGTTTTAGGATAGATCTCTAAATCCCTGACATGACTGACAAAATCCAAGAAGCACAGCTTTGCTGGTTCATACACATGCAGAAATAAGGGAAGAAGAATGGGTAAGGCGAGGATGGAAGGAGAGGATGTTAAGAAAGAGATCTCAAGGAAAGTTAAAAAAATGATGGATGCATATCATCAAAGAACATGGTAAGCAGGAGGACCTTCATGTCCATCCTGTAGTGTCCTGCAGCTGGAGAGGGCAGATGCTTGCCCAGCAAACTGACCATAGATGATGAGATGGGGCAATATGAAGGGCTACGTCTACACTACAAAGATCTTTTGAAAGAAGCCCTTTTGGAAGAGCTTCTTTCAAAAGTGTGTCCCCACACACACAAAAAAGCAGATGAAAAAAGTGATCTGCTCTTCAAAAGAGAGCGTCCACACAGCCCTAGCTTTTCAGAAGAACTGGCCAGGGATCAAAAGAATAAGGAGCCATGAAGTCTGCTCTTTCAAAAGAAGGGCCCTGAGGAGCATCTACACGTTTGCTTTTGAAAGAAGGTGCTCTTCCTGAAATGGGAGTGGAAGAGCGCTTTTGAAAGGAGCACCCCATTCTTTCCATTTAATTTCAAAATGCCATTTTTTGTGTCTAGACAATCCATGGGATATTTCAAAAGAGCCCATTCTATCAAAAGAACTTGCTGGTGTAGAAGCAGCCAATATTCCCTAATGATAAGGTAAAACTCACAATGTCCCAATGTTTTAAGAATCCTGTTTCTAGGTATGAAAGTTGCACAATATCAACCCTTAATTCTGTCACTGGGTGTAGACTAAGTATTGTCTATACTGATCCTCCACTCTATAGGTGGGGGAAATCCACAGTTTGGGGAAAGAAGGTGTTGGTATTGTTGGGAGCGCTGAGAGAGTCAGACTATTGTTCATAGGTGTGTTGGAAGAATTTCTTTAGACGTATAGGAGCTCTTTCGTATACTTGGCTTAATCTAATTCTTGCCTCCCCCCCACCTTCTGCCCCTCTACTCTCTGATTTGCTCACCTTGATAATGTTTTTCTGATTTGTCAACCTTGATTACTATTTTTGGTTCTCTGTGCCTTAAATATTGAGTCTGTTCTGGTATGGCTATGGTCTGAAGAAGTGGGTCTGTCCCACGAAAGCTCATCATCTAATAAGTTATTTTGTTATTCTTTCAAGTGCTACTGGACTGCTTTTTTGTTTTCATAGTAAATAGACTAGCACAGCTTTCTCTCTGTTACTATTTCTCTATCAGATTACTTGAAAAATGACAGCTGTTTGAAACTACTAAGGGGCTTAGAATGTTAACAGACCCAGGAAAAATGGATTAGTAGGCAGTGTATGATGAGATGGCTAACAGTGCATGGTAAATGGCTAAACTATATGCTGAGAAAATGCCTATAGCACATTGCTTTGCATTTTGGCACACATACATTGCCACCACCTATGGAAATGTATATGCATGTCTTTTCTAGTTGCTAAGAAAAACTCATATAGGACAATATGCCATATTTCCATTGTAAGGCAATGAGCTATGGAATATCTAAAGTATCTCATTCCTTATTAAGGGGTGAGAGTTACTTAATTATAGACACGAAGCAGAATTAAACACTTTAGAACACTCTCTTCCCATGGCTGGAAAAATCCATGCCCTCTGTAATACAGATGTTAATAAAAGAGATGGTAAAAACAGCTTTACCTTTTATTATTTTCAAAAAATTAATACAACATGCATTTGGATTGGCCCCTGGGGTTGATATATAGGGGTATAAAGAAACTATAATCTTCAGATTAGTTTCATTTAAGCTGCCATTTTTAAAGTTCTCACCAGATGTGTGTAATTACTTCGAACTGCAGTAAAACCAGTCTCCAGAAAGAGAATCTATTATTACGATTGTAAATTGTGTTACAAGATATGGAAACAAATCATGCTCATAAGGTTTTACTCTTTGATTAATCTGAATTTTGATCTGTTAATCAAAATGTAACCTTTTAGATTGCATTATATCTTGGATCCATTGTTAAGATAGACATCCATGAATAAAAATATAGTGCTTGGAGTGGAGCTTAAGAAATCATCAAGTCCTGCTTACTATGCTGGAGCAGGACCAAGTAAATCTCGACCAGCCCTGTCCAGTGTTTGTCCAACTTGTTTTTACAAAACCTTCAGTCATAGGGACTCTATTCTTATAGCTAAAAAGATTTTCATAATATATAAGCTAAATCTCCCATGCTGCAGATTAAACCCCTCACTTGAGGTATGTCAACAGGAAGTATTTTGGGGTATGGCAAGAACCCAAATAGCTGCCCCAATCTAAGAAACATCCCCATTGTCTTGAAATAGTTTTTGAGATAATATGTGCACTATTCCAGTATCCCCAGACACCTTATCACAGGAGGAGTACCAGGATGCCTCAAAATTGTGCTTTATTTCAGCATGTGGCACTCTTTAGACACTGCCACATGCTGAAATAGCCTATTTTGAAATCTACTGTAAATAAGCTATTCAGTTTGCCTAGTGCAAATTGTGTGGCTTATTTTGAAGTTAGGGCACCATGTAGACGTAGCCCTGCCTCCAATGGACATGGAGAGCTATTGGTAGCTCTCTTTTTTTTTTTTTTTCTTAATAAGAATATTTGAAGAATGTTAACAGGTTCCTCACCAATGCCCTCTGGGATTGTTTCTCTCTCTTCTCTTTAGTCTTGGGGATTCATAATGAGTCTGGAGCAAATACTTCTAATGGTTTCCTTACCTCATATTGGAGACATCAGTGCAATGGCCTCCCTACAGCGTTCCTCACTTCTGTGTGGGGACAACTCAGATTTCTCTCTCTCCCTCCGCTTCAAACATGGCTCCTTCAGCTAGATACAATGCAAAAGAGGTAGTGTATCTTCTTTGTTTGTGAATAACACAAAGTCTTTCCCTACTCGCATGGAGCCAGTTTGTTCCACTTGGGTTTCATAGCCTCTAGCTTCTGAAGCCCACCTGTTTGGTGTGTTTTCATCAGGGGAAAACTAGTTGAGAGACCTGTTGACATGGTACAGTCAGCTGAGTGCTCACCATGGTTCATTCAGCTGGATGCTCCCAGAGCTCATTTGTTAAGGGTGCTTCAACTTCAGAAACCCACCTGTTTGTTGTTTTTCCCCCCCGGCAATCCCTACTTTCCCTTCTTTCCTTGAGAATAATATGAAGTCTTTCTCTAGGCGCATAGAGCCAGTTTGTTCCAGATTCTGAAGCCCACCTATTTGATGGGTTTTTTTCACAGGAAGAAAACTAGTTGAATGACCTGTTGCAATGGTACAGTTCGGGTTCTTTTTTAAAGTCACTGTTGTTTTAACAAAGGACAGAATGAAGCACAGTCCCAGCAGTGGCCACTTAGAAACGTAACCTCCACATGGTAGCTTGTGCGGGAGGGCATCAGGGAGAGAGGCTGCACCTTACACATGTGAAGAGTAGAAAACTAGCTGAACAACCTTTTGAAATTGTTCAGTCAGCTGGGTGCTCTCAGAACACATTGGTAACCAGGTGCCTAATGCAGACAGCTCAAACGATTTCTCTCATCGGGGAGAGAGACTTCTAAAAAATGGCCGTTTGTGTTCCGTGGGAGGGGAATGAGGGCAATGCAGTCCGGGAAGATGACACCACACACCTTAGGCCACCTGAGGGGGGGGGGCATTTTTCTCCCATAATGCACTGGCAAAAAAACCCATAGGGCTGAGGAAATGGTGGGATAGGTTCCCCAAATGCACTGATGCATCAGTCAGACTTTAGTGATTTACTTACATAGTTGACTTTAATAAATTCAACTTTATTTCATAGTGTAGCTGTAGCCTCATTCTTTTCTCAAGACTAAATTTGCCCAGTTTAACCTTTCCTCAGAGTTCAGATTTTATGATTTACCTTTTATGTTGCTGTTCTCTGGACTACCATGAAGTTGACCACACCTCATTACTAAAATATAGTGGCCAGAATTAGATATAGTAGTCCAGCTGAGCCTCACCACTGCAAGTAGAGCAGGACAATTGCCTGCTTTATGTTTACACACTACACTCCTGTTAATACAGGCCAAAGTGTTATTACCCTTTTTCACAGGTGTATGACACTGTTGATTCATTTTCAATTTTTGATTTATTAAAATTCCCAGACCCTTTTCACCTAAGTTATTCATTGTATTATTGTTGTACCTTTTATTTTCCTTCTTAACAGTAGTGCTCTGCACTTAGCTTTTCTGAATTTAACCTCATTGAACTCAAACCGTGTCTCACTTGTCTAGGTTCTTTTGAATTCTAAACCTGCCTTCCAGAGTGCTTACCACCCAGACACCTTGATGCCATTTGCAGATCTTATAAGCATGCTCTCCACTTCATTATACAAGTCATTAATGAAAATATTGATTAGCCTTAGACCTGGAGTTGATCCCTGTGGGATCCCACTAGAAAAGCCCTCCCAGCTGGATAGAAAACCATTGATAACTACTCTTTGAGTATTGTCTTTCAACTCATTTTATAGTATTCTCATCAAAACCACATTTCTTCAGTACGTTCGTTCAAATGTCATGAGGCACTATGTCAAAAAGGCTCACTAAAATCAATTATATATATTGGCCTAGCAGATAGGGGAAGCATTAAAAATGCTCACTGTCTATGTGTATACATATATACCTATGTATACATATGTATACATATATATATACACATAGAGCACGAGGATTTTTAATGCTCCGCCCCATCTGCTAGGCCAATAGCCCTAATAAGCAGGATATTAGGCTGTTTTAGCATGATTTGTTCTTGATCAAGCCATGCTGGATCTTCCTTATAATTCTGTTATCCTCTAGGTGCTTAGAAAATAAATAATTTTTTAAATAATTTGTTCCAGTATGTTCCTAGGTATCAAAGGGTGCGTCTACACTACAAACTAACTTTAAAGTCGCTTACTTTGAAGTATAACTTCGCAGTAAGCAACTTCAAAGTAGAGCGGCCACACACAAAATGCACCCTCCCTTACTTCGAAGTAGCCTTTCCCCTACCTTGGAGTTAAACGCCTACACACAATTAGTCCCGGCTTCGAAGTAAGGGGACAGGAAATGATTCAGGCATGGGGTCACATGGCTGACAAGCCCTTCTGGGCTCCCAGCCAGCTGCCCCCTTAAAGGGCCCCTTGCAGCACCCACAGCCCGCACGTGCTCAAGGCTGACAGGTTGAAGACCGCAGCAGCACGTACACAGGGGAACAGCCGGAGACCATGCCAGCTCCCCCCCTCAGCGAGGACAATACCATCACACCCCTGCTCAGGCTGCTGGCCGTGCTGCTCGCCATGCACTACCAGCAGCGCAGGTGGCTCGCTGTCATGGGACCCAGCCTTGAGGCCCTTGCCACCCTCGTGTTGCCCCTCTCCCATTCCCCACCCTCCCAAGCTGGAGTCAGTGGGTCTACGCAACCAGCACTGAATGGTGGGACCAGCTGGTGCTGGAGGACTGGGACAACGAGCGGTGGCTCAGGAATTTCAGATGATCTGGCAGACATTTGAGGACCTCTGCCATTGGCTCACCCCAGTCCTCCAGCACCGTGACACCCATATGCAGCCAGCGCTCCTGGTGCACAAGAAGATGGCCATCACACTATGACGGCTGGCCGCCCTGACAGCCACAGATCCATCGGCCACCAATTTGGCGTTGGCAAGGCCACCATCGGAGCAGTGCTGAAACAGGTATGGCCAGCCCCCACCATGGACCCACCCCGGGGAGGGGGCAACTGGGAAGGGGCAGGGGGTTCCTGGTGGGGGTTGGGGGGATTCTGCCGGGGGGCTGAGGGGGTCTCCCAGTCCGGTGGTCATGGACCTCCCCTCCTTCCCCCTACAGGTCATCGAAGCCATCAACACAGTGCTCTTGCGATATGTCATGAACCTTGCTGGGTTCATGGACCTGGGCTTCCTCAACTGTTTTGGAGCCCTGGATGGGACGCATGTTGCAATCTGGGCTCTGGACCATAGCAGGGGTACCTACGTAAACAGGAAGGGGTACCACTCAGTGGTATTCCAGGCCCTGGTGGACACCAGGGGCCGTTTCCTGGCCGTGTGTGTGGGTGGCCGGGCAGGACCCATGACGCCCGCGTGTTTCAGAATTCGTGGCTAGGATGCCGGATGCAGGAGGGCATGTATGCCCCCGCCATGGGAGCTCCTGCTTGGGGACATCACGATGCCCCCCCGCATCATGGCTGACACCGCATACCTGCTGCACCCGTGGCTCATGTGGTCCTATATCAGCCACACCACACCGGCCCCAGACACCTTTAACAGTCACCTCGACCATGCCAGGGGCACAGTAGAGCGGGCATTTGGGAGGCTAAAGGGGAGGTTTCCCAGCCTCCTCACTAAGCTGGATGGCAGCCTCATGAACATCTCTGCAGTCACTGCCACGTGCTGTGCCCTCCACCACTGGGAGCCCTTTATGCCAGGCTGGGCCACTGACCGGGAGGCTGGCTATGAGCAGCCATGTGCTGTACTGTGCCGTGAGGCACAGCAGGATGGAGTCAGGGTCTGTGATACCCTGTGCCAGGCCTTCACACAGGGCCTGCCCTGACCACACACCGCACCCTACACCCCTCACACTCCCCCCTCACCACTCCCCGCTGCCAGGAAGCACCAGGGACACGGGCTAGGGTGGGAACAGGAAACTTGAATGGGGGAAATAAAGTATTGTACAATATGGAACCGAAAGTGGAAACCTTTGGTGCACATGGGGGGACTGGTTGGCAGTGGGGAGGCAGGGGCTAGGATGGGAGACCAAACTTGGAGGGGGCTTAGGTGGGGGATTGAACTGGGAGGGACTGGGATGGGAGTTAGGTCAGTTGGCTGGAGGTGTGGGGGGTCAGGAGCCATGTCAGCCACGGCAGCCCCTACTGCCCTGGTTCTGGGGTCCTGTGGGCCTGCAATGGGGCCAGGACCATGAGGAGGTAGGGCTGAAGTCGGGGTGCTGTGGGATCTGCCTTCATGGGGTATGCAGGAGGAGCCACTGGGGCTGGGTCAGGTGTGCCTGCCTCTCTCAGCAGCCACTGGGCCAACTCAGGCACTCAGCTGGTGACCGGTCTGCCATGCGTTGGGCACCTGCTGGAGGGGCAGCCACTGGAGGGGCTGGTGAGGGGGCAGAAGGCTGGGCGAGGCAGGCAGCCAAGGCCTGGAGCATGGCATCCATGCTGCCAGCCAGTTTTGCCCACATGTTCCACTCCATCGCCAGCCATTCCCGCAGCACCCTGGTCAGCTCCTGCACAACCGCCTGGTTGGTGGCCTCCTTCTCATTCCTCCACCGCTGTCTCTGAGGGGGTCCATCCACAACCATGGGGGAATGCAGGCTGAGGTGATGGGGCAGCCTCCTGGCCTTCTGCAACCACGGCCCGCTCAGGTCTGCAAGATTGGCCAAATGGCGAGGGACCTGTGGAGACAGGAGGGGATAGGGGGATGGAAAAAGAGTGCTGGCTCCCGACCTGGGGGGGACTGGATCCCCTGCTCCCTTGCCCCTGACCCACTTCCCTGCTGCCCGATGGCCTGTGGAATCCCAGATGCCCAGGGGTTCCCGTTTGGTAAGGATCATCCTGTGCTCCCCCCACATTCTCAGGTGAGTGCGCTGTGGGGCTATTCTGGGAGGGGCCCTGTCCCCATCCCTTGCGATGTCTCACTAGCCCCGAACGTATCGGCTGTGACCTCCTGGGGCTCGGGCGAGGCCCAGCTCGATGATGCCTGGGTTGGTTTTCCAGAGGGGAGGGCAATGACGAGGGTCCCGTCACTGAAGCCCTTGTCATCACCCTCAATCTTGGTGGGCTGGTTTCCGTGCAGGGGGGCTGGTGGTGCTGGAAGGGCCCACTTCCTCACTGCTGTCTACCATGTGCTCCGGGCTGGCCGCCTCCCTCGGCCCCAGGAGCCATGCAGCTCCTGGTAGTGGGGCTGTGCACAGGCTGTTCCCCCGACTGGCTGGCAGTGTCATGGGCCTTGATATACATCTGGCGTAGCTTCTTCACTTTGATATGGATGCTGCTACCGGGGCGGTCAGGGTGTCCTTAGGTGGCGAGACCACTGGCCAGGCGGTCGAAGGCCGTGGCATTGTGCTGGTGGGTACCGGTTTGCCAAAGGACCTCCTTCTCCCCCCTGCAGCTCCACCTCTGTCCAGGGCAGTCCCCTCCTGGCATGGCCCTTGCCTGGGCCCTGCGAGTCCTCAAACCCCCTCCTTTGAAGCCTCCGGAGGGGGAGGGAGATCCTGCCGTGCCACCATGGTGGGTAGGGGCTGTGAAGGCTGGCAGGTGCTCCGGGCAGGGGCAGTCCAAGGCGGAGCTCATGCTGCCCCTGCCTGTGGCACACTCTCAGCTTCCTGCCTGGGGTTGCCAGGGAACTGCTTCCTTTAAGGCAGCCATCAGGAACCACAGAGCCTTGCCTGGGCTAGCCAGACTATCTCCATCCTCTGTTGGGGTGGGGGGAGGCCTCCTTGTAAGACTCCTTACTTTGAAGTCTACACACATTAACTTTGAAGTTACAGGTTGAAGTAAGCCACTACTCCATTCCATTTCCTTTGAAGTAAGGAAAAGCTTGTGTAGACGCTCTGCAGGCTATTTTGAAGTAGCCCCTTATTTCGAAGTTAGTTTGTAGTGTAGATGCACTCAAAGTTAGCCTGACAGATCTGTAATTCCCAAGGTCCTGCTTATTCCTCTTTATAAAGGTAGATACAGGTTGAACCTCTCTAATCTAGAACTCTGGTCTGGCAAACTCCATAATCCAGTATAATTTTAGTTATTCTGATGACCATTTATCATGGGCATGGTCAAGTTTCCTGTGGTCCCATAAAGTTTGTTTACAGCCACCAGTTCTAGCTCTCAGTGTTCTGTGCTGTTTAGTAGTAACTTACCCCTAAATGTCTTTTAGGAGCCCAGTAAGCAGTGTAACTGTTGGTAATGTGCTAGAAAATATTGACCTCCTATTGTCCTGCAAATTCTCTTGTCTGGCACCGGTCAGGTCCCAAGGGTACCAGACCGGAGAGATTCAACCTGTACTATGTTTATCCTTCTCCAGTTATTTTGGGAATTCCATCAGAAATTTGCCAAGATAATTGTTAATGATTCCAAGATTAGTTCAGCTAGTATCTAAAGTACCCTGGGGATGAATTTCTTCAGGCCCTGCCAACAAGTGTACATCCAATTTACCTAATTTGAAACTTTTTCTTTTTCTATTTTTGGAATATGTTCTTTCTTCCTTGTTGTCAGTAATAATTGTATTGACTATCTGGCAGCCATTTACCTTTACCTTGGTGAAGACTGAAGCAAACTAGGCATATACTGTATACTAGATGGCAAATTCATTCCCCTGAATGGTGCTACTAAGACTGAGATCATGTACTCATGCATTTCTAACAAGTCCTGTTCAACTATTGAGCTTCATATTTTATTAACTAAAACAAAATTAATTCCAATGTGTCAGGCTTGATAAGATCATTACATATCTGTGGTCTCACTTTCAGGTTTTAATAAAATTAGTGTCTCAATTCAAAAACATTGTGTTTTACTATCTAAAGATTTTACTTTATAATACTTGAAATGCATGTATGCATTTCTGCTCCAGAGCATACATTGTTCTGTACTTTCATATGACTGGAGAGGTTTCAAATACAGATGCAGTGGGAAGAGGATAAGACTTGCTAACAGCTATCAGAGAGATCCAGACATGATGACCCAGACATGATGTCCTTCACTTTCACAAAAACTAGAAAATTGGTACAATAGTACTTCAGAAAGAGTAGTTCAGAAGCACAGGAAGTAGGGGCTTTACATCCAGCTTTCCTGTGCCCAGGGAACAACCCCCCTGCTGACCCACCACCAGCTTTTCCAACCCAAGGTCTGGATTTCCAAGTGGTCCCCATGTGGTCCCTCTGGGACCCCAGGGGCCCCACCAGCCCCAATGACTTCATTGCTACCTGCTGGCCCTTGGCTTCCCATCACCCACTGACCCCATTCCTTTGGAATGCACAGCCCACTTGCCTTACCTGCCCTGTTGTCCAGGTCACCAGCCCTGGACACTTCCCCATGGTCCTGCTGCTGGCCTGGGGCTCTGCTTCTGGCTTCAACTGAGGGATTAACTGGAGGCTACCCGGGACAGTGAGGGGCTAGGGTTGCCAACTGTCCTGGACCTGACCTGCCATTTCCCTGAATGGCATCCAGTTGGGCTGCTCCAGGACAGTTGGCAGCCATCAGAGGGACACAATCAGGGCTAACGAGGGTGTGTGCAATCAAGAGTCCCCTACCATAAAAATTAGTCCAGCAATGCTGGTACAATTAGTACAATAATTTACACACAGGATAAAACAGAGTGCCACTGCCCTGGGAAAGTTAAACAAAGTCTGTCAAGTCTGAAAATTCTGGCAAAAGCCCTGTAACGCGATTGCTGGGACTGTATGAAATAATGAAGTTTTGCCCAAATATTGCAAAATCTCAAAGTGCAGGATATTTGTATTTTTTTCTATTTCCCTATTTTTTTCCAAGTTGTTATAATGTTCCGTGCAAAACAGAACTGAACTTTTAATCAAACATGATCTTATTTTACTGAAAACTGGACAAGTCGGAATATCATTCCTGTGAATAATTTTGGCATCAAACTGTACTAAATGCTGAGATGTCATCTTCCACATGAAACAAAAAGTATGCATAATTTATATTCATATATTGGCTTAATTTAATTTAAACCATATATTGGCTTACGTACATTTACCCTTTCAATACAAATGTCCACACTGGACTATAACACATGTAAAAAAATATAATGTGAAAGGCAAGATTGCTGCTTGCCATATGTATTATAACAGATAATCTTAAACCTGTTATAGTATGCACTGAATATTATATATACACAACTGTAGCTGGTTCTGGCTCCCAAAAGGGTTCCTCCCCTTCTGGGTCAGTCAGCAGCCACTCTGCCCCACTGACATGGGTACCCCAAAAACCCCCAAGGCTGTATGTACACTAGCACTCCCCTTTCGAAGGGGGATGCTAAGGAGACATGTCTGGATATGCTAATGAGGGGCTGCAATGAATATGCAGCCCCTCATTAGCATAATGGCAACCGTGGCACTTTGAAAGTGCCACTTTTGATATCGCGCAGCTCGTTTATGGGGTCCTTTTTGGACCCTGCACATTTGAAAATCCCCTTATTCTTATAAGGAAATAGGAATAAGGGGATTTCAAAGTGTCTGGCGTCCTTTTGAAAAGGACCCAATGTAGACAAGCTGGGCGTGATAGAAAGCGGCACTTTGAAAGCGCCGTGGCCACAATTATGCTAATGAGTCACTGCGTATTCATTGCAGCACCTCATTAGCATATCCAGAAGTGTCTCATTAGCATCCCCTGTTCGAACGGGGGAGGTGCTAGTGTGGACACAGCCCAAGTCAATAGTTCTTAGCTCCCCACCTTGCCTCAGGTGGGTGAGAGGCAACCATCAAAAGTCCAGCCTTACTTCAGGCGGGTGCTGAGGAAGATTAACTTGGGTCAGGACAACGCACATATGCTCCCAGTGCGCCCGGGTCCTACTTCAGGGCAGGGCAGCAAAACACCCAGTCTCAGAAAAGCTGGGCCATCACTCAGTACAGCAGCAAACCACCAGTTAATGATCCCCAGCCCTAGCTCAGGGCAGGGCAACACACACAGTTCAGCTGGGGAAATTAGCACAAGTCTTATAAGGCCCAGGCCCTAGCTCAGGGCAGGCAACAAACCAACAGTCTCAAAGGCCCAAGCCCTGGTGCAAGGTGGGGCAGTAAAGCAAACAGTTCACAGTTGAGCCCAGGCCCTACCTCAGGGCGGGGCAGCACATAAATAGTTCCCAGATGGCCAAGGCCCTGGTTCAGGGCAGGCCAGCAAAACAACACTCTCAGGCTGCGTCTACACGTGCACGCTACTTCGAAGTAGCGGCAGTAACTTCGAAATAGCGCCCGTCACGTCTACACGTGTTGGGCGCTATTTCGAAGTTGAAATCGACGTTAGGCAGCGAGACGTCGAAGTCGCTAACCCCATGAGGGGATGGGAATAGCGCCCTACTTCGACGTACAACATCGAAGTAGGGACGTGTAGACGATCCGCGTCCCGCAACATCGAAATAGCGGGGTCCTCCATGGCGGCCATCAGCTGGGGGGTTGAGAGATACTCTCTCTCCAGCCCTTGCGGGGCTCTGTGGTCACCGTGGGCAGCAGCCCTTAGCCCAGGGCTTCTGGCTGCTGCTGCTGCAGCTGGGGGTCCGTGCTGCATATACAGGGTTTGCAACTAGTTGTTGGCTCTGTGTATCTTGCACAGTTTAATGAAAGTGTGTCTGGGAGGGGCCCTTTAAGGGAGCGACTTGCTGTTGAGTCCGCCCCGTGACCCTGTCTGCAGCTGTGCCTGGCTCCCTTATTTCGATGTGTGCTACTTTGGCGTGTAGACGTTCCCTCGCTGTGCCTATTTCGATGTTGGGCTGAGCAACGTCGAAGTTGAACATCGACGTTGCCAGCCCTGGAGGACGTGTAGACGTTATTCATCGAAATAGACTATTTCGATGTCGCAACATCGAAATAAGCTATTTCGAAGTTGGGTGCACGTGTAGACGTAGCCTCAGAATGCCCAGGCCCTAGCACAGGGTGGGGTGACAGACAGCCAAAAGCAGCCCAGGTAGAAGGAGGGGCAGGCCTAGGCCCTGATGCAGAGTGGGGAAACAAACACAGTCTTACAAGGGAGCTCAGGCCCTAACTCAGGGCAGGGTGGCAAACAACAACCTGAGAATGCCCAGGCCCTAGCGTTGGGCAAGGCAACACACAACCCAGAGAGCCCAAGCCCTGGTGAGAGGTGGGCAGGCTCAGGCCCTGGTGCAGGGCGGGGCAACAAACTCACAGTCTTAGAAATAGCCCAGGCCCTGGCTCAAGCCAAAGCAGCAAACAAATAGTTCAAGGGTGGCCCAGGCCCTAGCTCAGGGCCAGGAAGCCACCTAAACAGTTCACAGGTTGTCTCCTTGCTCAGGAGATTGCAGGCACTTTGCCTGCTTTAGCAGAGTCGGGGGAGACTGCCACCAGTAGGTGGGTGGCAGGCGGGAAGCAGGCCCACCGGCTCCACCACATCCCGACCCAGGGGCCCCGATCACAACAGCACAGTCAGCTGTGAGGGTCAGTGGGGAATTCACACTGCAGCACACTGACCTGAGGCCCTTTAACGTTCCTCTTACCCCCCAGCCACTCCCAGTCTCTGCCCTGGCACATAGCCAGTGTCCAGCCAACTTTTGGTGCTCACAGGCTTCCAGGTCTGGCTGGGGTCCAGGTGGCCCAATCCTGGATTGCACAGCTTATCATTTCCCCTGCCTCAGGCTACCTTGGGGTACAGGGGGAGGCCAGTACTCCAGTCAGTCTTCTAGGTCCACCTGGGCTACGTCTATACGTGCACACTACATCGAAATAGCTTATTTCGATGTAGCGACATCGAAATACTCTATTTCGATGAATAACGTCTACACGTCCTCCAGGGCTAGCAACGTCGACGTTCAACTTCGACGTTGGGCAGCACCACATCGAAATAGGCGCTGCGAGGGAACGTCTACACGCCAAAGTAGCACACATCAAAATAAGGGTGCCAGGAACAGCTGCACACAGGGTCACAGGGCGGACTCAACAGCAAGCCACTCCCTTAAAGGGCCCCTCCCAGACACACTTGCACTAAACAACACAAGATCCACAGAGCCGGCAACTGGTTGCAGACCCTGTGCATGCAGCATGGATCCCCAGCTGCCGCAGCAGCAGCCAGAAGCCCTGGGCTAAGGGCTGCTGCACAAGGTGACCATAGAGCCCCGTAGAGGCTGGAGAGAGAGCGTCTCTCAACCCCTCAGCTGATGGCCGCCATGGCGGACCCCACTATTTCGATGTTGCGGGACACGGATTGTCTACACCTGCCCTACTTCGACGTTCAACTTCGAAGTAGGGCGCTATTCCCATCCCCTCATGGGGTTAGCGACTTCGACGTCTTGCCGCCTAACGTCGATTTCAACTTCAAAATAGCGCCCAACACATGTAGCCGTGACAGGCGCTATTTTGAAGTTGGCGCCACTACTTTGAAGTAGCGTGCACATGTAGACGCAGCCCTGGTCTTTCTCAGGCAAGTTCCACTGACAGGTTGCCCAGACTGAAAGGGGCCCAGGTGGCCCAATCCAGGCCTCAGCATCACTCAGCTGGCCCTCAGCCTCCCAGCCAGGGAGCCCAGAGCCATCCTCTGGAGGTTCAGCACAGACTGAGTCCTCAGGCTGATTTTTTAGAGTCCTGGCACCGTGTCCTAACTTCCGGTCAGGTTACTGGGAGGGGCCAGGTCCACTACAAAAAGTCTCCTGGAAGGGTCCCTCCCCTTCCGTGTCAGTGGGCACCCACTTTGCCCCATTACAACAACCAAGGAAATATAAAAAAAATCAAATCTCCTCTCCTAAAGTTAATAATAAAGGCATGAAAAATGTGAAGGCCAAGAACAAACAAACAGATTTACTATACAGTCAAAAAATATCAAGTGAAAGCTCACAAAATGCAGGTAATCCTGTAAAAGAAAAAACAAAACAAAGCAACAGACATACAGCCAGTCATGAAGAACGTGGCAAAGAGAGGTGAAGCTAATAAACCTATCATGAGGTGAGTCTAAGGGAAATAAAAGAGCATTCCTAATCATGGTGCAAAATTCACATAAAAAACAGATTATACTCAGAGGTAATTTTGCTCTACAACAAAAGAAAAGCAAACAGGGACACGAGAAGGAGATATGCAGGGCGTGAGTGGAGAAAAAAGCATAAAATGACATGTGGGAGAGACAAGAGAAGACAATCAGACACTTGGCTGGTGGGTGCAGGACACAAACTTGGATAGATATAGTCACAGCAGAAAGTGAAATGAGAAGAAAAAGAAATCAAATCAATGTGCATCATGATTTATCAGCACTAGTTTTCTCAAGAGAGCACCAATGACACACACACACACAGACACACACGCGTCATAAAAACTGACCCTAATCTGGGTACAGACACAACAAGCAGCACACTGAGAGAATTGCCTGACTTCCTTACACGTTAACTTTACTGGATAATGAGCCCCCAGAAACACACAAGAATGAAGGGTATGAGTTAGATATTACGATGGCCAGTTTCAGCACCTTTAAAAGAAGGGGGATCTATGATATTGTCAGCACTACAAGTTAATGAGCTCAGCAGCCAGCACTCTGAGAGACCTTGTCACTTTAAGACTAACACAGTAACTGGTAGCAGGGAGTGAGCTCCAGGGACTGAGAGCTGAGTAGTTGTATGCTGGCAGTTAAATAAAGCTATTGTATTTGGGAAGCCTCCGAGCATGATTCATTTTTATAACATTGTCTGGGGACAGGGAAATGGCTATATCTTTGCAAATGGAAAAAGACAGAAACTTATTTTTCTTTTAAATGGAAGCTCACAATTTGCAGGGAATTATCGAATGCAGCAAAAGTTGCAGAGGAGATGTTCAAAGCCGGGGCTCTGTAAGCTATTTTCTCACCTAGGCTCAACTCTCATTCATGGAGTTAAAGCAATTTTTTTTTTCAGATTTTTCTCTTACATGAGGCTTTGATTATTGTCCTCCTATAAATTGTTCCAGCAGCCTCACGTCAGACTAAGCCAGGAGAACATGCAGCTCTTCTATGAAGCCTCAGTCCTGCAAACATTTATGTTCCTCAATAGCTTTATGAATGTGGATACTAGTCATTAAGTAACGTGCTCAGTGGGACTGCTGCTGAACACTTAAATGCTCTGGCATTAACCACAATAAGCGAGCTGGAGGCAAATGAGAACAAAAGAATGAAATATGCAGGGAACACTGGGATATATACTTCAGTATTAGAATGGGGGATGCGCCTGAAATAGGATATTAAAAGACCATAGACTTAAAGATATGTTTAAAGTTAAGCATACGCATAGTTACTTTGCTTGATGAGCGGTGCTTTTTTGTGCCGGTACTTTCTGGTACTGAGAACTGGTACCTCGGCTGAGGGTGGAAGGGTGGGGAGCCAGCTGTGTACCGGCTCCTCTTTTTACATGAAAAGGTATTGTTAATAGGTATGGGCTGCTAAATTGGAGGCCATGTATGTAAATACTTGTGTAACTTACTAGCTACGTCTACACATGTACGCTACATTGAAATAGCTTATTTCGATGTAGCGAAATCGAAATAAGCTATTTCAATGAATAGGGTCTACACGTCCTCCAGGGCTAGTGCCGTCGATGTTCAACGTCGACACTGGGCAGCACTACATTGAAGTAGGCGCTGCAGGGGAGCATCTACACACCAAAGCGGCCCACATCAAAATAAGGGTGCCAGGAACAGCTGCAGACAGGGTCACAGGGCGGACTAGCACTTCCCGGGCAACAGCTAGCCACTCCCTTAAAGGGCCCCTCCCAGACACACTTGCACTAAACAGCACAAGATCCACAGAGCCGACAACTGGTTGCAGACCCTGTGCATGCAGCATGGATCCCCAGCTGCAGCAGCAGCAGCCAGAAGCCCTGGGCTAAGGGCTGCTGCACACGGTGACCATAGAGCCCCGTAGGGGCTGGAGAGAGAGCGTCTCTCAACCCCTCAGCTGATGGCCGCCATGGAGGACCCTGCTATTTCGATGTTGCGGGATGAGGATCGTCTACACGTGCCCTACTTCGACGTTCAACGTCGAAGTAGGGCGCTATTCCCATCTCCTGTTGGGGATAGCGACTTCGACGTCTCGCCACCTAACGTCGATTTCAACTTCGAAATAGCGCTCGCCACGTGTAGACGTGGCGGGCGCTATTTCGAAGTTGGTGCGGCTACTTCGAAGTAGCCAGCACGTGTAGACGCGGCTACTGTGTGTTACATAACCCCCTGGCAATTTACAGAGGCTGTGAGTTGTTAATGTGCGCAGCTACAGAGATGTGTCTCTTTAGCTCAAACTGTGGCAGCACATGCTTTTACCTCCGTAGGTCCCAAACTTAACCCTGGTGTTCTGACCAACATGACAACTGTCACATTGGCTGTATCGGGGCGTTATTTCCCAGAAGGTATCACGAAGGGGGCGAAGTCCCCAAAGGTTCTGCTAGTATCTGAACTCATTGTGAACAGCTATTCGAGGAGCTGAACACAGGACACTGCTTACAGCCCACAACAACACAATGCTTTGTTGTGACTACAAAATCCAGAAATTAATGCTGCTGTGAACTCTGCCTCTCTCTCCCTTTGAGAGAGCTGGCCGGTTATACCCACCGAGCACTGTCAGAAAAAGAATATTTTTCAGACAGAAGGAACCTTTTTTTTTTATATTTTTCCATCCGGTTTTAGCAAAGTGACTCCTCTGATGGCTGAGCCAGGTGACAGTTTAGGGATGCTATTTTGCCATTGGAAGAATTAAGTCATCTTTGCCATCATGGAAAAATGAAAACCCTTTCTTTGCTGTTTCCCATTCCTCCATAATTCAAAAACAGTGATGGGATTTTTTTCCTTCCAACATAAAGCAAGGAAAAAATTGACTTGTGAATAAGATAATGGAAGTTTCTCCTCCAAAACAGAATTTTAAATCACATGATCACCAAGAGAAAAAAAGAAAGTTGTGTGGAGGGGGAGAGATTTTACAAAGCAGCACCCTATATAAACTTACTCATAGTACCTTGGGTGTAGAGATCCTTAGCTAGATTTAGCTGCCTAATTCTCATTGAAATCAACCAGAAGATGTCTTGCAAGTGATCGACTATGGAGTGAGGTTCACGGCAAAGTTTGCTTATATCACATTTCACCAATGAGGTAGCAGCTGCACAGGTTTATACTGTATCCTCAAGTGCTAGAAAAAATAAAAAAGATCTTCACAGCCTCCCATATGGACCCACAATTCAGTTATCCAAAATCAATAGGACTTACGTCCTTAAATATCTTTGGGGATCTGTGCTCTTATATTCACTGCAGGCCAGTAATTTCTATAATAAAAGAGGGATCAACTGGCTGGTGAAAGTTCCTCTAGTATGACTGGGAAACTAAACTGTGCTAACCAGATCCCCAACCGTACTAAAATAAAAATGAGACAAATGTTCTTTTCGCTTTGGAGACAAGCTATTTAAAATAAAAGAATTTAATTGAATCCTGGAACTTGGAGGTGCCTTTTGGAAACCTGCACAGTCAGCTCTTAACTATAAAAATGTAAATCTACAGCTACCACACTGCAATACAAGTACTAAATAAAATAGAACAGAGTTCCCAGCAAAGACTGTTTGCTGCTGATGACATCACTCATGCATTTACCTTGTCCTCAGACTCACTGGCAACGTGTTTCTGTTCTTATCCCTATCAGCTGGCTGGGAGAGGTTTAATAACCCCATCACAGACTGCCACATGCCCACTAATGAAGGTTTCTTATATTACTAATGACTTCATGGGTGATGAATCTGAACGGCAGCATGAACCTGATTTCCCAGAAGGAGAGATGTAGTCATGACTTCGAGAAGCAAGTGCTGCTCATTCTGAAACAAGTGATCCTTGTTCAAATTAGAGGCTGTGGGTGAAGATGGAGAACTTTTATCCAATGGTTTCTTGACTACCTCCTCTGTCTTATGAATTAGATCTCACCATTAGCAAAATCTACTTTTACCCTGAAGTACTTGTGAGGTGTGCGGGCTGAAATATCGGATTTTTCATTTTAAAAATTGTGAACTATTATAATATATTTTTTGTCTTCTAATGTCTTCTTTCATGAGCCTCAAAAGGTCATCAAAACATTTTACTTCCCTTTCTCTGGATCTACATGATACTACCAATTAGTTAAATAGCTAAAGATATTTTCATTCCATGCTCTTTGCAGAAGCCACATACAAAAATTCACTTGGAAATCCTGACATACACTGTATGGTGAGAGCTTGAAGAGTAAAGCTATTTATTATTTTTACATGTTCTCTAATTGCTAATGATTGCTTTTAATAATGAAGGCAAATGTCCTGGCCAAGTTGATTGCATGGTGTAGTTTTAAAATGTATCCCACTTGCTTTTAGTCTGTTTCTAGAATTACCCACTTGATAATAGAAGTGATGGTGACAGTTTTGGCATCTTGCTTTAACTGACGCAACTGCATAGCTGATTGGAGTGTTCTCCCCGCCCCTGCCCTGGCTGCCTCCCTGCCCCATGTGTAGAACATCTTAACTTCTTCTCCAAAACTATGTTACATGTCAATTGCTACTAAGCTCTTTGGTGAAATCTAGAAAGTTTTTACATTTGCCATCTTTACATTTTCTGCTATTACACTCCCCATTTGTTGAGTAATGGGCCTACCCTGTCCTTGACCCACCTTTTACTTCTACTGTATTTGTAGAATGATTTCTTTTTACCCTTTATGTCTCTAGCTAGTTTGACCAGATTTTGTGTCTTGTCCTTTCTAATTTCGTCCCTGTGTACTCGTGTTATTTGCTTATAGTCATCCTTTTCATTTGACCTTGTTTCCTCTTTTTGTAGGACTCTTTTTAAACATTTCAAATCATTTACAGTCTCCTAGTTAAACTAGTGTAATCTCCTGCCATACTTCCTGTCTTTCCTACACAGTGGGATAATTTGCTCCTGTGCCCTTAATAATGTCTGTGCATGTTTGGATTTCACTTTTTTTTTTAACTCTTTTGTCATCCCAAGACTAAACCATTTTTTAAAAAATTTTTTTTTAATTCCTCAGTTTCTGCCTCTGTTACCAATTGTTTGTGGTTTTAGTTCACAAGTTACCTTTCATCTTATGGATGTGGTAGGCTCCTTGGTGTATGTCATCATTTCAGTGTCTGTCTTTTGTTATAGTTTATTGTATACTGGCAGTTAGCCTCTTGGCATATGTCTAGTTGTTTGTTTATTTTCCTTTCTTTAATTTACATTTCCGCAAGTCCTGAGTTTGATGGTTCTGTTATAATTTTTATAAAATTGACTAGATTAGTGAGTTTTTAGCACCAGGATAGGCATTGTGGTTGGTATACCTTATTACCTTGGCTTCTAATAGCTATATGTTGTTGAATAGCTCTCTAGATTTTAATATTAGTCTAGTGTAGTGAGGTTTGGAAACAAGTAATCCAGTAAGATCACATCCCGCTAGAGGTTGGATTGATATTCAGTCTCTGAATTGAATACGTGGAATTCCCGCTTATCAATCTTACATATGAATACGCATAGGAAGTGTCAGAGTTCTGATTCTATTAATCTTTGGCCTAATTTTTGTCTTTGCATTTCTTTTTTCTCATTCCCTCCTTCTTCTTGTCCTATCTTTTAAGTTTCTTCTTTCATTTTAATCAGCTTTGCCCTTTAGGTAAGTATGTGGTACCATCATCAGGTTTGCTTCTTATGCAACATTGTATATGCCCCTTGTCCACATTTACTCCTTCACTTGCACATGGTCATTATTTGTACTATATATCAGAATATTTCAATATGGTTAATAAGTTCAAATATAATAAAAGAATTTAAAAAGTCTAATTTTGACCAAAGATGCTTATAATGCTGAAAAATCTCTTGGGCTTTTCATTGTTTCTCTTTCACGTGTTTTCAGTTTGAACAACTGATCTGTGCTCCAATAGCAGTTTTGATTTTTTTTGATATTTTAGCTCCCCTCATAATGCGGGCTTCCTTTTTGTCAAATGTCTTCAGTTTGCATTGCTGCTAGGAAAAAGACTGGTGTCAGATTCAGAGTCATCCTCTGATTAACCTTTCACCCTGATCGTTTAGGCCTCTGTAACTGCATGACCATCAGACACAGCCAAAATATTTTTTCATCATGACATATATGATTTACTATGCTGGGCAACTTGTGCGTATGTGTAGGCACGTGTGCGGCTTCAGATTTCATCCCTTGTTTCTTTATCCACTAACCTTTTCTTAGCTCCCAGTTCTACCTCCTTTTATGAGGAACTGGTTTTCTTTTCTGTTGTTTACTTCTACAGTTATGTGCTTGACCCAGATGTCTAATGTATATTCCTTTTTTAGTGTAACTCACTATGGTTTGATCCAGCTGCCATTTGAACGAAGGGAAATGCTTTTGATTCTGCTACTTTGCCATCAGGATATCTGGCTAACCCTGCTACTTTCTCTGCCCTATTTAAGGTCTAATCACATTTTTCTTAACTTTTTAATGTCTTACGCATAATAAAGCTTGACTTTTAACATGCCTTCTTCTGCGGATGCTGGGGTTTTTTTTCATTTTGTATTGCAGCGGAAGTATCAGTTTGACCGTCTCTACACTTGGCCAAAATTTCAAAAGGCCATGCTAATGACCAAATCAGAGAATACTAATGAGGCGTTGAAATGATAGCAAGAAGGGGATTTTGACGTTTGCAGTGTCCTTTCAAAAAGGACCCCATGTAGGCGAGCCACTCACATTCGATAAGTGGCACTTTTGAAGTGCCGCGGCTGGCAGCATGCTAATGAGGCACTTCATTTCAGCACCTCATTAGTATTCTCTGATTTGACCATTAGCCTGGCCCGTTCAAAATTTTGGCCAAGTGTAGACACAGCTTTTGTGTATTGACTTTGCCATGTTAAAAAAACAAAACAATCTTTGAAATGATGTTTTTTGTTACAGATTAAAATATACTTGAACAAAATAGTCTGGGATTTTTTAGTCAGCTGATGTGATTGGTCTTTTGTATTCCTATGTGCTACTGATCTTCTTTTCTTTGGCTACATCTGCACTACAGACATCTTCCAAAAGAAGCTCTTCCGAAAGATCTCTTCCGAAACAACTCCTTTCGTAAAAGTGCGTCCACACACAAAAAAAGAGGATCAAAAAAGCATTCTGCTCCTTCAAAAGAGAGTATCCACACAGCCCCCACTCACTCAAAAGAATAGGCCAGTGATCGAAAAATCAGATCACATGAGGACTGCTCTTTCCAAAAAAGGGCTTGCAGAGCATCTACACAAGTTTTCTTTCAAAATAAGCTTTAGAAAGGGGTCACTCTTCCTGAAATGGGAAAGGAAGAGCAATTTCAAAAGGAGCACTGCATTCTTTCAATTTACTTTGGAAATAACACTTTTTGTGTGTAGATGTTCTGTGGGATCTTTCAAAAGATCCCCCTTCTTTCAAAAAATCTTTTGAAATACCTTGCTAGTGTAGACACAGCCTTTCTATCCAATGTACGGTTGTAAATATGCAGCCTTTTGGGTCACTGATGATCTATCTGCTTCTTGTCCTGCAAGAACAAAAATGATCCACTTCTTCCACATGGACCACTCTTCAGAAACATTTCCAATTTTAAAGCTCTCAAAAGGGAGATTTCCTACATAGAACCAGTTTCTATTTTAGTCTACCACCATCCTCAAGCATGCCCTGAGATGAATTTACAAAATGAGTCATCCTACACGAAAGGCTTCTAAAACAGCTTCTTAATTTAACTGTCATGCTACAAGTTCTTACATGCCAATCCCTTGAGCTGGCTTTCTGACTTCACTGCTATCAGTCCCCATGTTAATCTTCAGTTGACATTTTTGCTCAGAGTACTGGTTAGAGGTCACAATCCAACAAAACTACTGCCAAGATATGCTATTACCCTCTTCTCCCAACCTAACAGAATATTTCTAACATAGTTTAATATTTGAGACAGAAACCCCACTCTGTCCTTCCACTCTACTACAACATATCCAGCTCTCTAAAAATCAGTGGTATGAAGACAGGGATTTTTTTCCTTTTCACTTTCTGTTTTAAATATAGGAGAGTTAATTGTTTTAAACAGTGTTCTTGCAAGGCTAACTTCAATTTAAAAATCTCAGGCACCAGGAAATGGAAACTGAAAATAAAAAAAAAACACCATTCTCATTTATATCATATTGCATTCTGAAACCCCAAAGTAAAACTGAATTAAGTCATGCATGTTGAATAGTAACAGAGAGAAAGCTGTGCTAGTCTATATACTATCAAAACAAAAAAGCAGTAAGGTAGCACTTTAAAGACTAACAAAATATTTTATTAGGTGAGCTTTTGTGGGACAGACCCCCTTCTTCAGACCATAGCCGTAAGTCTGTTCTGGTATGGCTATGGTCTGAAGAAGTGGGTCTGTCCCACAAAGCTCACCTAATAAATTATTTTGTTAGTCTTGAAAGCGCTAATTTACTTCTTTTTTGTTTTGAATTAAGCCAGGGTGAGAGGGAACAATGAGCATAGGGCACAGCCTTTATATCAGATGTAGCTTCCAAAGCTCAAAATAAATATGAATGTAATGACACCTGGTTAGGACTTTGTCCTAAGAGTTATTTTTTCCTATATGGGGAAGCCAATGGAAATGAATTGTTAAATGCTGATTTTCTTGTAACAATCAGTGGAGTGGTCACATAAATAATTAATTGTGTGGGGATGTGACTGGACAAAGAGCAGTGACCTGGAGCTAAGAAAGGAAAAGTTTAGGCCCAGTGAGACACATCTTGAGGTCCTTCATTCACTTCCACGTAATCTCCATTCATACAAATTCTCATTGAGTAAAATGGAACTTTGCAAGGGTAAGGCCTGAATACCCTTTTACTTTATGCTCAACTTTTATGGAGGTTAGTTTCAGTTTGCCAAGCTTAAATGGAGAGTCTCAAATTTCTTTTCCCCATTTTGCTGATCCATTCTACCAGCTGATGCCCAGAATACCTAGAAATTATTCGGGTTGGTGAAATAAAAGAAAACCACTTTGTACTCTATGAGAAATGTGAATTCCTCCTCATTTGCCATTAAAAGACATGCAATTCTTTCCTGCAAGTCTCCTGAGCCCCTTGCAGCTCCACAGCTGTCAGAACCGACGGGCTTTTAACCTTACCTGAAAGCAAAATGGATAGTCAAAAATCTCTGTAATGGAACTGTCGGTAAATGAGAGAACTGGGGAGTATGAATCAAAGACTTTTGATTCACATTTTGGTGAACTGGAAAATAGAATTGTCCATCTTGAAAAAAGAGAAAAAGATCAGATTGTTGCATATAAAACACTTGGACAATGGATTAGCTTGAATATTTAGAATATTTAGAAAATCACACCAAGAGGTCAAACCTGAGGATTTTTAATATACAGAGTGTGCAGATGGCCACTTCCTGATTTATTATATCTCAGCTCTGATCCTTGATATACTGGGGCCAATAGGGCAAATGTCTGCACTAGAAATCAAACATACTCTGAAAACCCTGCTGCCCCCACTCTCCCTCCAAATGTCAATAGACCAAGGATGATCATAGTCAAGTTTTATAGATAACGTGTCAAAGAACTCATGTTGAAAGAAGCAAGATTTTCAGAGTATTAGTTTTTCCTTCCTCCCTGATATTAGAGACTCAGACATATTGTGCAGCCTTTAACCCCATTAAAACCCAAGTACTGCCTGAGGAACAGCTAATATGTACTTTGAATCTAAAATCCTTTTCTTTTTTTTCCATGTCATTTTGTCAAGACTTATTGCAATTCCTTGAGCACAGTAAAAGGTACAAAAGTGTGCCAGGGCTATTGTAACAGACTCTCACTGGTATTCATAGGACAAATCACAATGGCTTAAAACATGTTTTTTAATTACAGCACTACAAGTTGTTTTTAATCCAGTTCAGCAAAAATGATCAGATTGACTTATGGGACATAACCAATATACTACCGGTGCGGCCCACACATTGAGAGTGGTGTTTTAAGCTTTTTTGCATCATTGTGTTTTTCGCATCTCCTAGTCTACATCTACACTAGAACGCGGCATCGCAGTAGCCTACTTCGATGGAGAGACATCAAAATAAGCTACTTCTGCATCTCGCATCTACACACCCTCCGAGGCTGGTGCTGTTGATGTTTAATGTTGATATTGGGATGGGTAACATCGAAATGGGCCTCCCTGGAGATCATCTACACTCAAAAGGGGCCCTTTCGAAATAAGGGGCCAGGAAAGCCTGAGGACGGGGTCACAGGGCTGACTAGCCCTTCCAGGGCAACAGCAAGCCACTCCTTTAAAGGGCCCTTCCCACACTTACTCGGCCTGCACATCACGAGGTCTGCAGAGCACTATCCACACTCTCACAGACCAAGTCCCAGCAGCAGCAGCAGCAGCTGGAGGCCCTCAATGCTGTTGCTGAGGCAGCATCCACCCTGCTGAGCACAACACAGGAGGCGACCCAGCACCTCCTGCAAAGGGAGGCCTCCCCAGGGCATGAAGTGGATGTCTCACACTCACAGGCCCTCCTGTGACCCCCCCCCCCACACACACACCCTCCCTGCTGGGTGCTCTGCTGCACCTGGAGTTACCACACCAGCTCAGACTGGAGGGAGCAGCTGGTCGTGGGGGAGTGGGATGATGACCACTGTCGGTGGAGTCTCTGAATGTACCTGTAGACTTTCATGGAGCTCTGCCAGTGGCTCACCCCTGCCCCGAGGCATGATGACACCCAGGTGTGGAGAGCCCTGACCGTGGAAAAAAGGGTAGCCATCGCTGTCTGGAAGCTGGCCACTCCAGACAGCTACCGGTCCGTGGGCCACCAGTTTGGCATGGGCAAGGCCACAGTTGGGACCGTGCTGATGGAGGTGAGGAGGCCTGGGAATGCACCCACTGGTGGGCCTAAGGCCGGGGAAGAGGAGTGCCTGGGGAAGGGGGTGGACCGAGCACACCCTCACAGGTGTCTATGTCCCCTCCCCGCAGGTGGTCCGGGGACTGAACACAACTGCTCCTGCACCAGCTCACGAGGATCAGGGACCTGGACATGGCCATTGCAGGGTTCACAGCCATGGGGTTCCCCAACTGCTTTGGGGCCCTGGATGGGGGATGATATATAAACAGGAAGTGCTACCATTCGCTGGTTCTGCAGGCCATGGTGGACAGCTGGGGACACTTTCAGGACATCTATGTGGGCTGGCCCAGCTTCACCTATGATGCCCGCATCTCTCGCAATTCAGGCCTGTGCTGGAGGCTGAAGGTGGGGACCTACATCCCCCAGAGGGAGATCCCCCTGGTGGGGGACATCACGGTACCCCCCTCCTCGTGGCCGATATGACCTATCCCCTCCAGCCCTGGTTTATGCGCCCCTACACCAGCCATCTCAGCATCAGCCAGGAGAGGTTCAATAACATTCTGAACCACGCCTGACAGGTGGTAGAGAAGGTGTTTGGCTGCCTCAAAGGCCACTGGTGCAGCCTTCTAGCTCACCTGGATGTGGGCCTCCCCAACCTCCCCCCAGAGTGTGGGCACGTGCTGCACTATTCCCAATCTGATGGAGAGCAAGGGGGAGGCCTTTGTGCAGGGATGGGCATCCAAGGCCAACATGGCCTACCCCCAACCAGCCACCGCCCCCAGCCTCCAGGCCCATAACAAGGGGATACGGGTCAAGGAGGCCCTGAGGACCTTCTTTGGTCGGGGGGGTGGAGTGAGTCCTACCCTGGCCATGCCTGGTGGGCCATCTGCACCCTACCCCCACCACCTGCACACTGCCCCCACCTAAAGAGCACATACCACACAGGGTTTTTGAAAACTAAAATGGATTATATATGTTTTTCAACAATCAAAACTTCTGTTATAAATAAATCTTTACGCCCAACTCTCTTGAAACTATTTACAGCGGGGAAGAACACTATGCTATGGGGCGGGAGGAAATAACTATTTACAGGAGGAGCAAGAAGCAGGAACTATATACAGGGGAAGGGAGCCTGGGTGGCCCAGTACTTGGCCCCCTCACTCCGCCACATCCGGCTCGGAGAGGTGTAACCCCTGCCAGGTCACCAGCCCCCGCCCCTTCTTCCAGAGTCCGTGTTGTGGCTCAGTGGGTGCCGGGAGGACAACCAGATACAGTTGGGGTGAATCTGCTGCCCCCCTGTCCTCTCTGGGCTCTGGAGCAGGTGGGCTGGTGAAAGTGATGGCATGTGGGGTGGCGGGGGGGAATGGGGGGCTAGGTGGTACGTGATCCAGTCCAGGGTGGGTGCAATCCACTGAAAGGTCTCCATAAAGGAGCCCCAGGCCTTCTGGTGCCAGGCCAAGGCACACTCCTAGAATTTGAAGTGGCACTCTGTCTCTCAAATCTGGCTCCTCAGGGTCTCGAGACCCTGGGGGTTGGTATCGGATCGCAGCTGGCTTGAGCAGTGGTGGCTTGGTCTCAGTGGTTCTCTCTGTCCTGGCTGGCTGCCATAGTGGGAGGGTCCTGGGTCGCCAGCCCCCGCTTCTTCCAGAATCCCCCCGCGCACTCTCTGGCACAATTGATACTGTGGCACTGTCGTGGCCCTCAGATGGTGCAGATGTGGATGGGGGAGGGGAAGAGAGAGGACAGTCTTAGTAATGGGCCCCGTCCCATGGCCCTTGCCCCCTGCCCCCAATGGGTGCTGGGTCTCAATCTCCTGTCCCCCGTTCTTGAGTGAAGTGTCCCTGTAGGCAGCCCTCCTCCAGTGTTTGCCCCCACATCATCCCCCCCCTAAGGACGGGCTATGGCACAGTCCGTGGGGCCAGGTGCTGACAGGCACTGGTGACCGTGCAGCTGTCCTGGGGCCATGCTGTGGCTGGGCTGTATCAGCCCAGGGTCTGCTGGGAGTGTGGGGGGGCCCCAGTCGTGTCTGGTGCCCCCTCCCCGTGACCCGATGGTGTGCGCCCTGTGGGGTACATACCTGATGGTCCACTCCCACAGTTGAGGGACACCCAGTGGGTGGATGCCTGGCTGCAGCTCAGGACTTCTCCATCCTCGCTGGACCCTCCTTGGTGGTCCCAGGGGCTGGCTATTCCAGGGCCCCTGGAGTGTGGGGCTGGCCTCCAGGCACGACTTCAGCTCAGAGACCTTCTGGGGCTCATCAGCCAAGGTTTCAAGAGTGACCAGAGGGGAGGAGATGTCCTGGGGGCCCAGGATGCTCCTGAGCTCCCTGTACTACAGGCAAGTGTTGGGGACAGCCCCAGGCTGGCTAGCCGAGTCCCGGACCAGGGTATAACCCTGCTGCATCTCCTTCAGTTTACTCTGGACATGGGCCAGAGTGCGGGCAGAGTGACCCTGGGTGGCCAGAACCTCGGCCAGCTGGGTGAACACATCTGCATTGCACCTCTTGCTCCCCATTACATGGAGCACCTCCTCCTCCCCCAAGAGCCCCAGCAGGTCCTGGAGTTCTGTGTCGGTCCAGGAAGGGCCCCACCTCTTCTTGCCCCTCTGGCTGGATGCCTGGGAGCCCTGGGTCCCCTGGGGGGGGTGGAGGGGGAGACCTGGGGGTGCCCAGGGAGATGGCTGGATGCCATCATGGGGGCGATGGCTATCAGAAGCTCTCCAAGTGTGTGCAGGGTGACCCCATGTTGCTGCCAGTACCTGCACACTCAGCTTCCTGGCACAGGATGTCCAAGTCCATGGAGCTTGAAGGGCTGCTGCACATGGCGAGCATAGAGCCAGCCCATGTCAACCTTCCAGCTGATTACTGCCATGGAGGACCCCACTATTTTGACATAGCAGGACGCGGATCATCTACACACACCCTACTTCGACATTGAATGTGGAAGTAGGGTGCTATTCCCATCTTCTGATAGGAATAACAATTTCAACATCTCACCCCCTGAAGTCTATTTTAACATCAAAGTAAGGCACGGCGTGTGTACACGTGGCATGCGCTACATCAGTGTTGCCCCTACTACATCAAAGTAGTCGGCTAGTGTAGACGTGGTCCTAGAGAAGAAGGCTAGACAGCAAAATGTGTAATTCCTTCATACCTTGGCTACTGAACATGGCTTTTTATTACTTTATACTCAGTTTTTTTAGATCATTACAAATCTTCCCATTAGCACCTTGTCTCTCCGCATCTCACAGTTCTGTCTCTCTCTCACCTTCATATATTGCCTTTGTTTTTAAACTGTAAGTTCTTCAGGACTGTTCCTACTTATGTAATGTGTCTAGCCCACTGACCCTCCACAATACAAATAATTCATAATGCACATGCATAGATGAAGGCACTTATAAAGAAAATTAAAATTGGCAGATCATATATAAATAATGTTAATAGAGAGATCATATTATATATGTGACCACTCACTATACTTAATAAAGATCTCTTTCCTACCTTTCTTCCTGTCTCACTTACTGTTAATGGGACACAAGATAGCCTTTATTAATTCTTTGGCACTTCATCATTTGTTCAACAGTTCAGATGTTGGCTATGCATGGATCAGCTCACTGCTTTTAATTCTTTTCTCGGCAATCCCTGGTAATACTTCCCATGTACGTGATACCTCTTCTTTCTCCATTTCTGATGGCTGAATTGCACAGCCCAGCTTCAGTAACAACTTGAAAGATTGTGTCATGAGGCTCACGATATTTGGTCATTTTGCTGAAAGTACCAGTTCTGGGAGTGGATCTCAACTTTCATGTTTTTAAAATGAACTTTTTAATCGTTATGTTTGTTGAGAAAAGCTCAGAAAAGTGACCCAAAAGGCACAGAAACCAGATATCTGAGAAAAAGAGATCAGAATTTATTATATTTTATAGATAGACCATGCTTTAGACCACTCCTTACATTTTTAGGGAACTTCATTAAAGTTTTGAAACATTAGGGTTAGCAACACCATAATTTTTCCTGGCTTTTTTCCTTGCCTCCCTTTCTTCCCCTCTCCTCAGTCCCTCTCTTTTGTCTTCTTTACTGCTCACTGATTTATCAGATTGACCTATTGTTTATAAAATTTCTTTAAAGGTAATTTCCTTACATTCATAGTCCCTACTACTACACAATGGCCAAATCTACACCAGCCAGGCCTTTTAAAATAATTTTCGAAAGGAGGGCCTCTTTCAAAAGATCATGTGGCGTGTCTACACACAAAACATGTTCTTTCTCAAGGAATTTCAAAAGAACATGACCGGCCTTTAAGACTCACTCCTCCCTTCCCATAACAGTAAGAAAGCCTCCTTTTGAAAGGCTGTTTTGAGAAAGAATGTGTGTAGACACTCCGCAGGCCACTTTTTCAAAAGAGGGGGTCCTCCATGGTGTCGGCTGGCTGAAGGCTGGAGACATCCCTGCCAGCAGAAGCATGGCTGTATGGTCTCTGACTCTGGCTACGTTTAAAGACTCAAGGCCCCAGAAACCCCATGGTAAGAAGGTGAGAGCATGCTGACTGCAGGGAGAGCACAAGCCTCCAGCAGTATGCCCTCCTAGCAATGCCAGAGCAATAGCTGCAAGGCTACCGGCCCATGGCCAGCTCCCAGGAGCCCCACATCCTCCAGGAACCCCCCTTCCAGGCATCTGAGGGCTCCCAGGACCCCAGCCAGGGGCCAAGGAAGAGAGCCCCCTCCTGAAGTTAGGCCTAAATAAGAGACCTGTTAGGACTTTGCGGGTGAGTGAGGAGGTCCTCCTCTATACCACCAGCTGGCAACAGAATGCAGCAGCATTCAGCTGCCTCTTCACCAGCCTGACCTCCTGAGGCCACCTCTCCTGCACCCCAGCCCAGTCCATTGAAAGTGAAGGAGCAGCGACAGGCCTGCTGTCGAGCCCAGGATGTGGCCAGCCACTTGGGGGCAGTGCCCACTGGCAGCCCCCACGTCAATAAGCTGGACCACCTCCTCAAGGCAAAGGAGTCAGCCCCCCCCACCCCCGCCCCCCAGCTGTGGTTCTGGACACAGCCAGGCCAGAGACCAAGCCCAAAGACCTGGTGAGCCCCATGGGTAGCAGCATCCCTAGGTGGATGGGCCAGGAGACCGAGGCCACCAGACTGCTGTGTTCCCCAGGCCCTGGTGGAGGGGACCACACATGGCACTCAGCACCCACCTCCATGGACAGCACCACTAGCTGCATGCCTGGGAAGGGAAGGGGGGATGCCCCTGACTGAGGCCTGCGCACAACCCATGCAGGAATCCTCAGCAAATGGGGGTCCAAAGGGGGTGAGAGGCACAGACCCGAAGGCCGGGTTATGGGACTGATGGGTCATCCCTCTATCCCCTTGTATCTCCACAGCTCCATCATCTGAGGGTTGGCTGAGCCCCGTCCATGGACTGGGGAGCCACACAGCAGCTGTCGAGGAGGCCAGGGCACCCACACCTGGCTGCAGCACGACTGTGCAGTGGTGCCATCAACAGGAGGAGGCCACCACCACCCAGATGGCTGCCCTGTGGACCAAAACAGCATCCTGCAGCAGTGGCCGGTGGTGAAGCAGAAAGCCTGGGGCTGGGTGGCAGGCACCCTCGACACCCTCACCTGCCTTGACTGCCCACCTGTGCCAGTCTTCCACCCCGATGCCAGCCACTCCCACAGCCCTCCCCCGCATCCCTCCCACAGCTCCCCCCACAGCCCCTGAACTCAATGCCTTGATCCCAGCTGACCTCCCTCCAGCTGCCCTGCTGGAACTGGCCCCTCCCCTGTCCCTTGCAGGACCCCAGTGCCCAAGATCCTCCTTCCCCCTCCCCATGGGGGGATGACCTGAGCATGGCTTATGTTCGGGAGGATGACCCTGATGGTGGCCTTGACCTCCCGAACTGATGGACGGCTAAGCAGTGGCTGTCTGGGGTGACCAGCTTCTACAGGGCAATGGATACCTTCTTCTGCAGGGGAAGCAGGGGCTACATCCAGGTGTCATGGTACTGGAGAGCTGGAGAGAACCAATGATATAGCACCAGAAATGTCTGCTTGGTCGTGAGGAAGTTCTGGAGCCAGAGGTCATTGTTGCAATCTCCCAGCACCAGCCAGTCCCACCATTCACTGCTGGTGGGAGAGCGACACGGGCACCAGATCACTCAAGGGAGGGGGCGTGGTGGTTGCCCCATGGGGGCAGTCTGCAGGAAGGCAACTAAGCAGGTGGCCCCTCAAGCTGCTGTAGGATGGTCACAAGCACCAAGCTGGCCAGAGCCTCGAGGAGCTCCCCATCAGGGAGCTGCTGGGGATCCATAGGTGTCTCCTCAGTGGCTCTACTGTATGCTCAAGGTCTGCCATGCCTTGGGAAAGCTCAGCAGCCCTCAGCGTGTGCAGGATGGTGGTGCTTGGGAGGGGCCCATTAAGGAAGCATCAGGTTGCACCCCTGGAAGAGCTTGTCTATCATGCAACCCCGTCTGCAGCATTTCCTGGCCCTTTCTTTCGAAAGAGCACCCTGGAATGTGTGGATGCGCCCCTTTGAAAGGGTGGGCTGCTCTTTCGAAAGAGTGGATGACATCTTCAATCCACCTTTTGTGTGCAGATGAGTGATTTCGAAAGGTGATCCTTTGAACAGTGATTTTCAAAGGTTCGTCTTTCAATTTCAAATAGTGTTGACATAGCCAGTGTGTGAGGTTAGTGTTGCTCAGTTAAGAATTTCAGTTGCTCCATATCTTCTGATATTGGTATGTATTTTGAGAACTCTCAGGATGACAAATAAATGCATTGGCTGCTTCTAAAAAGTATTTCTGATTTAAGTTTGAGTTAAGCATAAAGGAAAAATAATACCTTCGCCTGTAATTCAATTTATTTACAGACAGACATCAGTCCAGTAGTAGGATGGCCTCCCACACTCCAAACCATGAAAAATCAAGCTAGACAGTTACAGCTCATTGACAATATAATGTATCCAACCACATTATGATTCATCTGTGGACTTATGTATTACTATTAGATAATCCACTAGGATGGGACAGGTGGTAAAATAAGCATTAACCTATTGCAGCAGAAATGATTTCAGGACTGTTTCAAGAAATAAATGTGGGGATGGAGGAAATTATAGCTGAAAATGACAGTGGATCCATAAATGATTTTGTCTTATGAGATGCTGTTAGGGTCTACAAGAAAGGAAAAATGATCCAATTGTTGTCTAATGTTAAAAAAAAATGAAACAGATATGGACTTCTCTCTCATTTAAAGGATAACATCAAATCCCTACCGCAAAGAAATATTAGGGAGAGTAAGACAAGAACCCAACCGCTATCTCTACATCCAGCTCTGCCCAGTGCCACTGCTGGTAGAGCTATAAAAAGTGAGCTTCTCAGGACTGCAAATGGCTGCCAATTTGCATACTCCCACGGCTCATTACCATAGCCACACAAGTTTTTGGTGCCAGCACTGCAGAGGCCATGTGGATGTGACTCTGCCGGCTAAATCCCCGTCGCCAGTCCCCTATGCCTCGAGGCCTCTGCAGTGCTGGCACCCCCTTCTGCCACCCTGAACTCTCGCGTGGCTATGGTAATGAGCTTCAGGAGTATGCAAACTGGCAGCCATTTGCAAAACTGAGAAGCTTACTTTGCATAGCTCTGTCAGCAGCGGTGCTGGGCAGAGGTCTGTGTACACATAGCCTACTGCAGGCATTCTGGGCCTGATCTAAAACCACTGGACTCCTCAGGTGTCCTTCTATTAACTTCAGTGAGCTTTGGTCTGGGCCTTCTAATATTAGTGGCAAAGTTAACATCAAATCATAATGCTGATTACTTGCTCTTAATAAGAGCAAGTTATTCCTTGGGGGATAACAAAGCTGATTCAGTTTGGCAAGACAACATGGAAAACAGCTATAGGAGAAAACTAAGTAAAGAATCTAAAGTCCAGGGAGTGACTTTCACCCTCCCGAACAAAGGGAATAACTTTCAGAACTGTAATTAAATCATTTGTACTTGTACAGATTAGGTAATAAAGATGACATATTGTAGCCTCCCCTAAAATTAAGGGCCAATGACCTACCACCCCTTACAGAGCAAAGTGACCAGGGTGTTCCTGTACAGCAACAAGAAATTCTGCATGCTATTAGAATTCTGAAATTAGAATTCTGAAATTAGAATTTTGAAATTAGAAATTAGAATTTTGTAATTCATGCTGGACTCTGATGGATTTTCAATGAACTTATCAAACATGGTAGTATAAGCATAAAGTGACCATCCATCCTCTTTTTACTGGCACAGTCCCTTATGTAAGCTGTTTCACAAGTGTCCTGACTTTTTTAATAAAATGGGCAAATTGCCCTGGTCCACAGTGTCTGGTGTCTCAGGACTGGAGCCCCGCCCCCCTCCACTGCCAGGGAGCTCCTGCACTGGATGGCTTCTCTGTTCCCTAGTGCCCTGTGCCTCGGGCCAGCAGCTAGTGCTGCAGGGGAGCTCCTCCAAGGGGCAGCTGTCCCATTCCCTGGCAACCCTCAGCTGCAGCTTCACTGCTGGTGAGCTTTGTGATGGGTCAGCTGCCTTGTTCCCTGGCACCCCATGCCTAGGGGATGTAGCTCAGACTGCAAGAGAGCCCCTCAATGGGGTGGCTGCCTCATTCCCTGGCATCCTGCACATCAGAGAAGCAGCTCCTACTGAAGGCAAGCTTCTTTGTGGGGAAGCTGCCCCGTTGCCCCATGAATCAGCCCCTCATGCCAAGGACCCCGGCTGCGCGGTGGCTGCTGCATTCTCTGGACCCACCATCAGGAAGCTGTGAAACCATTATTCTCAGCACCCCACCGACAGGAGGCTCTGGAGCCCCCATTGTCTGCTCCCCCTCATTGAGAGTCTGCAGAGCCCCCACTCCCAATGCCTCACTGTCAGGCAGCCTCCCTCATTGTCCACTGACATGGGACCGCAGCCTCCCATCTCCAGAGCCTAGTGTCTCATACTTGCCATGGGGCAACGTAGTCACCCTATATAAGAGAGATCTCCCTTGCTTGCAAGGCAATTATTATGCTTACACCAGTGAATGTGAAGAATGTGTCTTAGGTGGGACCATTTCACAATTAAAGAGAGCTATTAATATCCTGAGAACCATCCTAATAGCTTGACTAGCTCTGTGGTGATTTATTCCTTTCATCATAGAGACTAGAATTTATTGAGAATCATCGGTGTTCATGGGTCCAGGGTTCTTAGCTTAATCTATGTAGGTGCTGAGAAGGTGTTTGATTGGGTTAAGTGGGACTATTCCCTTGTACCATTAAAGAAGATGGATTTTGGTCAGAAGAACTTCTTGGACTGAGCTGGTGTATTGAATGCCAAACCCAAATGTCAGATATTTGTAAAAAAGGGGAAGACATTTTTGGAACTGATCAGAAGTATGATGAATGATTTGTGCTATTACTTGTGGATGTTTAGAGTAGCCACTAGGGAACACAGAGCAAGAAGTAAACAGGAAATCAAAAAAATCTTGAGTTCAACCCAACCAGGATGTGTTGAGGCTCTCTAATCTGTAAAGAGCTTGTGATGCTGTATGATTGAAAATTAGAATTTATATCATTATATAACTGTTATACAATTGCACTGTATCGTATATGAAGTATGTCAAATAAGGTATCGGTGGAAAATTCATGTTCCGTTAAACATGACACTCCTGCTTATATGTATGTATCATTTTTGTGTCTGAAGTTATGATTATTTGCTATGTACTTTCATGTGAAACATCTATTTTGTTCCTGCATGATACCACAAGATCATTTTAAGGTCCAGGCTAGTCTGCCAGAGTTGAAGAACCATTTAACTGTTGATGCCCCATTCAGATGATGATGATGGATCATTAATGGAGATTAGCTTTCAATGAGTCTTCCTGTGGATACCTCAGACAACAAGGAGCCAGTGGTCACCCCTGTGATTCAGCAAAGCATGCAACAGCATGTGATGTGAATATGTGACCTTGGAAACTCTCTTTGTCAAGAACTTCCCTTACACAGGTGCTGTGGGCTTTATTTAAGACAGTAAATATCCGTGCACATCAGAGGACATAAAGGACATAAGAGAAATCATCATTTTGCCTTATTTGTGCGCCGCTTCCCTAGACCAGGACTCAGCAACCCCCAGCATGCATGCCAAGAGCGCAACATGAGTTGATTATCATTGGTACATGAGACAGGAGCTCAGTCCTGCCCATGCTCACCCATACAGCTGGGAGCTTGCTCAAAGCCATGCTGCCTGTGCATTAGTAAAAGACTAGCTAATATTACCAAACACCACCTAAATGGTAAAGCTCTGCATCGTTATTTATTTATTAATGAAGCTATTGTAAGTAGGACTGTTAGTGACTTTAAAAAATATCGCCGACACTCAGACCGTACGTAGAGATCAAAAGATCAAATTTCAGCAATCCACCTTGGAAAGGTTGCTGACCCCCTGCCCTGGATTGTGGATTTACAGCTATGAGTGTTTTGATCAATGGACTGAGTATCTTTTAATCTTTTGGAATCACCAGAGAAATTTCTGCAAGCCATCACTTCTATGATCCTGGTCTCAAAGCACTTATAATCCCTTGTATCAATATGATTCCTTAACCATTCAACAACTCTCTTCTTTTCTTTAGTCAGTTTACTAATGATTAACAATAGCATGATATTTGGGTGAGGTCTGAGATTACTTTAGGCAAATGTCTGACCCTTTGTGATCAGTAGAACTTCACATGTATTGAACTGGGTTTTCAGTAACATCACACTGTATTAGATCTGTTTTTTTTCTGGATGGTGGCTAAGGCTGGAGTGCCTAAAGGGGGCTGTTTTTAGCTTCTAGCTACCCCGTGAGGTGCTACAGAAGCTGTTTCGTTACTGGTTTGGTGAATTATAGCATAAATTTATAAATTTATTATATAATTTATAATATATAATTATAAATTAGTTATCTAATTATAGGATAAACCACCAGCCTCTGAAGGTTGTTTGCCCTGTTTCTTACAGACTGCTCTCAGTGCGGCATTCTCAGTGCCGCCGATTTCAGGCATTCACTCGCAGAGCTGTGTCCTGTAATTATTAATTAGTAAATCCTGTAGAGAGTTGAGGCCATAGTGGCCTTTATCCAGCAAAACACTTAAGCATATGTTTAATTCTAAGCATGTGAGTAGACCTCATTGGGATCACTCGTGTTGAAAGTGAAGTTCGTGTTTAGATGTGTGATTGGACCACGGCCAAGGGTACCTTGAGTAAACTGTCAAATAACACTTCACATGATTCTTTATATTGCTGCTCCAACTGCAACCACAGTGCTCCTCCTGGAAATTTCTGGAAAGGCACTTCAGTACAATGAATTCACAGACTTCAAATCCTTGCCTTTTGAAACCCCCTGGAGCTGGCACTTGTTCTAAAGCCCATTGAAATCAATGGGAAGATTCTCATCAGCTTTAATGGGCTCTACATGAAACCCTTTAATGACGGACAGAAACTTTCAGCCCTTTTCACTGATTTCTCAAAATGAAATGTAAGGCTACATTTCTTATCTCAGGCATTGGACTTATTTTATAATTAGGCTTGGCAGAATTCAATGTTTCTTTTTTATAATTTTGATGGATAACACTGATGTTTATTTTAAAGTTTGGGTTTGGTTTTTTTTTTTTCATTTTTATTGAGTTGAATTTTCACAGTTGTGGGAAATGTTTCTGGGAAGGGGTCCCTGAAAATGGACTGGTCAATAAATAACTTAATGACAGTGGAGATTAAGATTCAAAATGCTAAATATCTATAACCATTAAAACACAAATGGTTAACATCATATGTCAAAATATACAAAGTAAATTGCCTTAAATCAAACTCAAATAATTTCTCAGGCAGCATTTTTCTTACTTTACTTATTTGTGAATTTCAAATTTCATCAATAGGAACATTTTCTTTTCACTGATTTGTGTGCATAGGGTGAAATTGACATTTACCGATATCAACCAGTAAAGATAGATTTTGAATGGTTGTATTTATAACCTTCCTGTTTTTACTCCTTGGTTCAGAGAGAGAGTTGTGTCTGGAAGCATTTATTCAGAAATTTGGCTGTAGTAATAAATGCCAGCCACATACACTATTCACCATTTATTGGTTACTTACTACAGATGCCATCCTACACAGCCTTTTCTGTATTAAATGAAATCACTCTTTGTTTTTAATCAGGATGATGTGGGTTAAAAAAGTGAAGAGTCAGGTTCTAATTTAATTCAGTATTCCTTAAGCTGTCTTCTGTGGAACACTGGCATTTGTGAACAACTCGCAGGTGTGCCACAAACGTCTGACAATTTTTTGATATCATACACTGATGGTATATATCTTCTGGTATTAAAACCAGATACGGTGTTATTTCTTCATTGCTATGGTATCTGATTAAATTACTTCATTTTGTTTTTTTTCTTTTTTCCTGTAAATGTTACTATTGGTTTGGTTTGGTTTTTGTTTTTTTTTTTTGGTCTGAAAACAATTGTTTGAAGAAAATTTTCATAGGTGTTCCATTATAAAAATAGTATTGTTTGGTGTTCTGTGGTCTCAAAGGTTACGTCTATTTGAGAAGCCTCTGTTGACCAAAGTGACTGTTGGAAGGGATTTCCCAGCAAAACTTCTGTCGATAGATTGCATCTACACATACAAACAGATCAAAAGAATAGTCTGCTGTGGTGACAGACAGCAGCCAGATTGCCCAGCTCTGTCTCAACAGAATGGCTCGCCAGAAGCTCTGCAAACAGGGCTACCCAATGAACTGGAAGCCTGCCTATTGACAAAAGGGCCCCGGAGAATCTACATGGCTGGTTTGTCAACAGAACACTCTTGAGAGAGGCATTATACCTGAATGGGGAGAGGTATAATGCTGCTGGCAGATGTGCCAGGTTTTGTTGACAAACTGTCGACCAAGTGCACTTTGAGTGTGGACGCGCTGTGTTTTTTCCTGACAAAAGCCCAGTTTTGCCAGGAAAAGCTTCTCATGTAGACGTAGCCAAAGAGGTATAAAGCTGCTGACGGGTGTGTGGGGTTTCGTCAACAAACTATCAACAAAGCGCATTTTGCATATAGACAATCCACGGTTTCTCCCAACAAAAGCTCAGTTTTGCCAGGAAAAGCCTCTTGGTTAGACATAGTCAAAAAGAGTAGGAAAAACTGATTTATTTGACCCTATGCCATGAGCAATCTCTGGAAGATTTGTTTTGTTTCTGTCTGTATAAATGAGTGAAAACCTGCTTCCACTGAAGTCAGTGGCAAAACTCCCATTCACCTCAACAATATTCCACTGATTAGAACATGAATAGGCCTTGAAACTGTCAGGGTAAAATATTCTGAAGCAAAATTAATATCTTCTTTATCTTTGCAATCACTGTGATCATGTGGGAACAAGTATGTTCCAAATTTAAATTCCATTCTTGACACATATTTCTGGCCTGCTAATCTGAGCAATTTAAGAAACTTATATAGAACTAAAATATCTACTTTATTATTCTCATTTCTTAGGGTGTCAGTTCTTACTCTAAGGGACAAGAAAATCAGATGACTGTAGACCTTTTTCTCCATTTACTAATCCACCTATTTGTAGAAGGCCCCATTCTAAAGCAGGTATTCACCTTTAAATCAATTTTCATTTAGGATTTATTGACAAGAATGTAATTCTGGCAAGTTTTAAAAAGGTTTATATTGTATCCCTCAATTCCTAACACACAGTTTAAATAGAAATGGGAACATACATATAAATCCCAAAATCTTGCAGAAAGTAATCCAGTATTTATGAGATAGGTAGCCAAGTTAGTCTGTATCTTCAAAAACAACAGGAATTCCTGTGACACCTTATAGACTAACAGATATTTTGGCATATAAGCTTTCATGGGCAAAGACGCACTTCATCAGATGCATCCAGTATTTATGGTTTGTTCTCCAAATGTAGGCCTATGGGAGACTTAATTTAAGATTATGGACCGTTGGTACAAGGTTGCTGTGCACATCCCCATGATCTCTCAAATAAATAAGCATGAGTACTGGAAGGAATATAGTGACTGGGATGTTATTTCATGGTCTGGGTCATAAGCCCTCTTAAGATGTGTGTATCTACATTTAATATATTTCAAGGTTAACAGCTGAGCTTCTGTTTTCAGGGATACATTTAGGCCATACACACAAATAGATTGAAGTATGACTGTAACTAGACAATTATTTCTCTTAGTTCATCACTGCTTTTACTTATTTTTTGAATTACATCAGCACTTAGAGGCATTAACCACATTTATGTCTCTTGTGCCATGCACCATCCCAACAAGAAGTAAAAGTCAGCCCTTGCTTCCAAGACCAAAAGGGTAGAAAAGAAAAGTCAAAGATTGTTTAGAATGAGAAAAATCTAGACCCTTCCTGAAGTAGATGCAATATTCCTGATGTGTGGGTGGCAGAGATGGATAAACATTCAAAGCATTCCTCCAACTATGATTTCTCTCAGTCTTTCCTTCATGTTTTTTTTTCTTTCTCATGGAGTTTTTGTGGGATTTAGCTACTTCAGTGTTTCTCCTCTTCATAAAAACTATTACAGTTTTAATGGAAATCAAGTGATTGGTATATTGCTAAACAGCAACTTTTGCAAACTTTTTAACCTAAAGCAAGGCCCCTACGTTCATACTTAGGAAGCTGAATTAAGGCATGATTTTCAGAAGTGGTGAGCACAGGAGGCCTCCGCTGACTTTGATAGGAATTTTGAGGGTCAAATCCTGGCTCCATTAAAATCAGTGGGGCTATGTCTACACTAGAAGCATCTGTCAACAGCAACATCTAAACCTCTGTGGACAGAGTGCATCTAAACACAAAAGTAGATCAACACAGCAATCTGCTCTGTCAACAGAGAGCAGCCAGACTGCCCTGCCTTCTGTGGACACAATGGCTGACTGGAAGCTCTGCAACAGGGCTGCCGGGTGAACTGGGAGCCCTCTCTCTCAACAGAAGTGTCTACACTGCACTTCTGTTGACAGAACTCTGTTGAGAGAAGCATTTTTCCTCAAATTCTTGAGGAATAACACTGTCAAGACAAATGCAGAGTTATGTCGATACTCTGTCAACAGAAGGCTTTATGTGTGTGATGCTCCCTGAGTCATGTCGACAGAAGACCCCTTCTCTTGAAAAACTCTCTAGTGTAGACACAGCCTGGGTATTTTGCCAAAGATATCCACTGCTGAACACCAAACCTTTTGTTTTATGTGCTCTAATAAGGATTTAGGGAGTAGACTTCAAAAGCTACCTAACTCACCCTGGAATTAGGCACCTGAATACCTTTGAAACTCTAGTCCCAAATTTCCAAACTTAAGGCAACCACGTTTGAAAAGGTTGGCTTTTCTAATTTGGAAAAAGGAAAAAGTGTTCCAGAGAAAGTTGCACTCTATGCTCAAGATGAACTTGAAGTGATCTCTTGAGATGGCCTTTATTTGTCTGTTAAGCAGAATGTGCATTTATGGTACTGCTGTATATAAATAATAACAATAAAGTTACCACTTCTCTCTATTCTGTTTATTAGAATCTGTTTATTCTGCAAATTTCAGCAATAAAGAAGATTTGGTTTGTGTTTTCTGTGAAGACCCTGATATATTCTTATTTTATGCAAACCAGTTCTCTCATCCAGGGTTATAAGGCACTCTGCATTTAAAGCTATCAGAGGAAAACAAATGAAAAAACAAACTACACAAGTGTTACAATAACATTAAATAACTTAACTCCATAAAAATAGTTCCTGTCATATAAGCAGTTTTTCAGAGGTCCACAATGAAAATTATAAGGTGTTAAAGAAAAGATTTAAACCTTATACCTATAAATCACCACATTGAAACCACACCAGCTACAGTAGGTAATAAAAATAACTATGAATTGTTGGCCTACAATGGTCAATATTACATCGTTACAGTTACTGCCATATGGTTTCTGAGGCATAATAGCATGTATCCATACATACAATGATAAATCATGAGGGTATTTTGGAGAACATAGTTTAGTCCATCTTAAGCATTGCTCATGAAATGAGTGGGGTCACCTCAAGCTGTTGACTAGTAGATTAGATCTTCACACTGCAACAGGCCACCAAATTAATCCCTTTATTCAGCTGATAGTAGGGATAGTTAATGAAGTATGGAGACAAGTATCAGGGAGGTAGCCATGTTAGTCTGTAGCTTCGAGAACAACAAGAAGTCTTGTGGCACCTTCTAGACTAACAGATATTTTGGAGCATAAACTTTTGTGGGCAAAGACCCGCTTCATCAGATGCATCTGATGAAGTGGGTCTTTGCCCACAAAAGTTTATGCTCCAAAATATCTGTTAGTCTATTAGGTGCCACAAGACTTCTTATTGTTCTCAGAGTATGGAGAGTGAAGTCTCATCCAGGTCAGTGTAGAAGTAAACCACTGGGATAGCGCAGGAGAGGCTTGCACAGAATGATGTCTATGTTGTACACTCTTTTAGCAGATGGAGTTCTTCAAATGCTAGAACTGTCAATCCAGGACTTTCCATAACGAGAAAATCCACTTACGGCTTTAGTATAAAAGTACCACAATAATTAAAGCAAAAATGGAATCCTACAACCATGACAGTTTGTTTTAATCCAGTATTAGAGTCAGCAACTTTAAAGCCCTTTATTTATCACACTTCACTGTTTAAGCGGTTTCCACAACACTTACAGTAATTCCTAATTCTACTGGAAGGAAATGCTACAGATGTAATCAATAGTAAAATGAACAGAGCAAGGTTTTAAAAGCAACAACTGGATATTCATGTCAGACACTTTGAGGTACCATAAACTCTAGGGCTATGTCTACACTTGCATTCCTCTTTCAAAAGAGGAATGTAAATGAGGGAAATAAAAATGCAAATGAGGCACTGATTTACATATCTCTTGTTTCATTTGCATAATCTCTTTTTGGAAGAGATTTTTTCAAAAGAAAAAAAGCACTGTAGATGGGGGTCTTTCAAAAATAAACCCCTCTTCAAAAGACCTCTTCTTCCCATTTTGTTCCAGGAAGAAGGGTTCTTTACAAGATGGGGTTTATTTTCAAAAAAGCCCCATCTAAACTGCCTTTTTTCTTTCAAAAGAATCTCTTCCAAAAAAGAGATAATGCAAACAAAACATGAGAGATGTAAATCAGTGCCACATTTGCATTTTCCTTTTACTCATTTGCATTCCTCTTTCAAAAGAGAAATACAAGTGTAGACGCAGCCTATAAGGTCCGATCCCACTGAACTATGTCCCCGTCTTACCAACCAGTGATAAGGGATGGAAATGGTACAGAATCCTGATGTGCCTGATTCAACTGGCTTTTCCTCTCCTTTCCTTCACCACATATTGCCTCCAATAGAGCTGCACAAAGCATCTGGGGAGAATTCTGGGCTCTAGTCCAATGGCTCACAGGATTTGGAAATATGAAATGGCATTGACCTATCCAACGTCATTGCTTAGAAATAATTGCATGGGACAAAGTGCAGGATCGTACAATGTTACACTCCATAAACGCTGTTTCGTATCCTGTCACAATGGAAACTTTGAAAGTTTTGTCTTCACTTGAAAATGCTTCTAGGGGCATTGGTCAAATATTTAGAAATAGGCTTAAGTCTTTTTAAGTGGATGGATGGCACGGTTTATAGAGTGTCTTGTCTCCTGTGAGCCATGAGTGCTGGAACTTCAGTAGAAGTAGAAGGGGAGGCAGGCTTGAGGCCCTGCTCATCTCTGTGACCCACCCTCTGATCCTCCTCTTCTCCCACAAGGTCCCACCGTTTGGCCAAGCCATAGTAAGAACTGCCCAGAGAGCCTGGGCTAGGCTGGGGAGGACTGGACCCTCCACCTGCCCTTGGTGCCCAGCCAATGTGCCCAAGAGCAGCCCCCAGTCCATGTCCTAACCTCCTGAGTTTCACTGCCCAGGGCAAGTGGAAGGTCTGGGTGTTGGGTCTGTGCTACCTAGGTGTCTCTTGAGTCTCAGCTCTTACTTCCATCCTGGCCATAGGGCCATGGCCTCAGGGGGAAAGGGGAAGAACAGGGGCAGGGCCATAGATAGGGGCCAGGTTTTGTGGCAAAATGGGGGAGGCTAAGGCCCATATCATGTCCCATTGGGAAGAAGCAGGCACTGCTGGCACGGGCTGCACTTCTGGCAGGGGAGCCAACTCCCTTGTCAGCTCCCATTCCAATGTGCAGCCCCCGCCCCATGCTCACCCAAGGTTTGCAGTTTGAGGGGAGTAACGTGGCCCCTTGCCTCCCATACTAGGCTCATGTCTTGGTGGCCCTGCTCAGAGCCCCTTCCAAGCCTGCATACTCAACCAGTACATAAGAAGAGGCATTAAAAATAAACCAAACTCGCTTTTGTGGCTGGGATGTTATTTCCTCTCCCTTTTTTCTGGCACTAAACTAGCTTTCTAAAATAGACAGAATTATACCATTTTAGGCTCAATAATTTTGAATATGGGGCAAGCTACTGAGCAGTAACATGAGGGTATGTCCTGCCTTAAATTCCACTCACCGCAGCGAGAGCCCAGGGTAACCAGCACATTGCAGGAGCTCCTCAGCCTCCCAAAGGACTGCAGCCGTGATGTGCACAACTGAAGGACTTTACATCTGGACCCTCCTTTACTCTTTCTTCTCTCTTTAGAAGCCACACTTGGGTTTGCCCAGCCTTCTAAATGAGCGGGGCTGGAAGCAGCTCCTGCTGGGGTCTTTCAAGCACTGCCCCTCCACCTGACCTCTGGTAGGATTTATTACAGATGTCTATAAAGTGCTTCTGTTTCCCCTGAGGACTTGGTGCACAGTCAGTCCTGTGTTTCCATCTTGCCAGCCCCAGGTTGAAGTAGCTTATTAGAAATTCTTTACCGAAGTACATTAGTATAAATTAAGAGGTGGAGGCCATTATCCCGCATAGAGTGTAAATTTTTATTCAAATAATTCTATTAGCATAATTATCTTTGAGAAATTAAATGTACATTATTACACTTGATGTGCCACAATTATAAAAACCAAAATTTCACTTGTAAGGCTGTGCAGTTCTCAAGCAATTAGCCATATTGCACCCTGCAAACCAAAATTAAACACATAAATTAAACCAGCAGGGGGGATAATAATGTTAGAGAGGGGGCACAGACTTTCTGTAGTTTGTTACTTTCAAACCTCATACTAGAAATAAGTCTGACAAGAATAGGTCAGACAAGTGGGGTTAACAGGGTTTCCCCATACTAGTCTGCTTTATGAATTAAAAGATACCTGGCGGAACACGATGACAAAAGTATAACCTAAAGCGAACCTATTAAAAGTGTGTTCTCTTTCCTTAGCTTGGGAGTATTGTTCTGATTTTTTTTTTCTGTAGAAGAGTAAAAAGTGTTTTCTTCTTGATCAGCTGAAACACTGGTGCTAAATTCAGCATCCACTGTGTTATCCAGTATGATTTGGACAGGCAACTTTCTAATCCTTCTGACCACATTTATACATAAGCCTCTACAAAACAGACATGTAGTACTTGACACAGCTCTTTTATCTGATCAGAGATTCTTCCCAGCACCTCAAAAGTCATCTCTATTTCCAGGCACAGCCACAATTCCAGAGAGGAGAAAGCCGCTGAACAACAGACAGATATAAGATACACATGCTGAAAATGCTTGCACTGACTTACCCGGATGAGGTGAGTCAAGAGAAATTTTATTCTACAAAATCTTTCTTATTTGCAATGTATCTGTGTGCTCTTCCTGTTGTATACAAATAAAACTGAGCTAATGCTATTCCATTGGGGTGGAGGTGAGAAGGACAGCTGGAAGAAAACGCAGAGATTCCATCAGATTCTTTGGCTGAGGGAGCTGATCTCCACTTTTTTATTCAGGTTCACAATTTGAAGATATTATTGACTCCTAAACTGCCACAAACTATTTAGGACCCCACCAGCAGCTGCAAAGAGCTGACTTTTGTTTCAAACAGAATTATTCTGTTTTAAATAATGCTACGCCTGAAATATGTTCAAAAACTCCACCCTTGCAGATGAAATATCCCACCTGGTTATTAATGGTTCTCACTTGGAATACGTTGCATGCATGCACCACAAATGTACTGTCTTCCCGTTTGTTCCTTTTACAATTCAAGGCATCTGTTTTGAAGTCAAGTTCTAAATGGTTCGGGTCCCAGAAACTTTACAGCCCAAGGCCCAGATCCTCAAACATATTTAGGCTGCTATCTGCCAGGATCTGGGCTTCTCTGTCTTCCTCACCAGCTGATGTGGGAGTGTTCTCCTCTCTTGCCCCCACCCCCACCCATCCTTTGGTATGATAGCGCCTATGTTTGATGACTTTTAGGTCATGCTCTTCACTCATATTATTGGCAAAGGAATAAGTATGTTAAAGGTCATAGTGATGAGGTGTTTTCTGAGACGGAAAGATTATATTATGGGTATCAGTGCAGTCTATAATTTCAGCATGTATCTTTGGATATAATCATTCATATTCTCTTTTTGAGATGAGGAGGTAATGAATCCAAAAATAATTTAAACAAACAGATTTGAGAGGGGAAATTAGTCTTTTCCTTTACTAACTCTGCTAAGCCGCATTGGACTAAAGGAGGAAGACAATAAGAAAAGAAACAATTATTCAAAATCTCTCTCCAAGTTCTTATCAGTGAGGTTAAATCCAAGATTACACAAAGTGATTGAATCAGATTGATCCAATATCACTTGCAGTGCTTCTACATTCCGCTGCAAGGAGGGGTGTCATTCAAATAACAGAGCTAGTTCACCCATTCATTTGGATGTGTATAAGGATTTTAAACCCTGGCAGGGGAAAAAAAAAGAAAGAAAAAGGATCGTTTCTTAGCACCAGTCCATGCCAACTTGAAATGCTCGCAAATAGTTCACTGAGAAAAGGGCTAAGCTTGTTGCTGAAAACAACAGAAAATCAGTTGCTGTTTAACATTTATAGAAATATTACTATAGGTTTGTAATATGGCCTGATATAGACATTTGTATCTGTGCACATATTGTAAGTATGTCTGCGGCATAGCTTCATTAATTTCTTCTTGTTTTGTCATGTATTAGCACATTAAAGCTTATTCAAATAGCCGTTGACTGAAACTCTGTTACCCCAAGATTGGATACTTGCCTGAAGCCATGTCTTTGGCACAGAACACTTTATTTACTGAAGCCTAACCAGCCCATAAGGCCTTATATGCTGAATTGCAACCACCAGCGAGTGCCCCCACCTAAGAGGAAGCTGATTATCTATAAACAGGAAGCCTTGGATATAGGTTTCAAAAGCAGACTTGGACAACACACCCGAATATCCAAAGGCTTCTGATGCTCCCAAGATCTTTGGATAAATGGGGTACTGCTGCATTACTGGCCTTCATTGTGAGGTGCTACAAGGGTTTTATAAGAGAGACCAGCAGGAGGGTAAGAAAGTCTCTCCAAATTTATTCTGGAAGTGTTGTAAAAATGGGTGGAGGCCACTGCTGGGGATTGCCCAATTTTCTGCATGTCCCAGGTCCAGATGAATTACTTCCATGTCCTTTTGTTCCAAAATATCTGTTAGTCTATAAGGTTCCACAGGAGTTCTTGTTGCTCCATGTCCTTGAGATTCCACAATGTCTCTTTCCACCCTTCCTTTTCTCTTCTTGGTGTTATGGGTAATTATTCCTACTGTTACTGTAGTTACAATTTTCCTTTATTGCTCTTCGCTAATATACATATCAAAGTGCACAGGCAGTACCTTTCTATGTATATTACCTTGTGGTGGCAGCCCTCCAGGGTGGGGACAAGAGAAAGAAACAGAAACTGTTACAGGACAAGATGGGAGAAACTTTTCAGGGTGGGCAGAGGGAAAAGGTACAGGACAACATGGAAGATGAGAAGAGTTAAACTAAAATGGAAGCTAGAAATCAAAGAAATAGGAAAAAATATATTTGCCCCATATTGGCACCTCAGTGGAAGCAGAGCCTCTTGGACATTTAAGAGGCAAAAAGTGGCTTTAGCAGCTAACTTCCAAGGTGACAACAAAAGATGGACAGCAGTCCAAGTGGGTGGCTGGGTGGCTTTGATGGGAGGAATACAATGTCTCTGAGGATTTCCTCTGTAATTTTTAAGTGAATCATGGCTCTGTGGGAGTGGCATGTAACATTGTCTTTGAAGCTTCCATCTCATGCTTTTTGCCTGTTTTAGGCACTAGATGAATTTATGATTAAAAAAAAACAGCAACAAATAAATCTCTCCCTAACTCTGAACCTTATGAGCCTTCTTTCACAAGGCTGATGGGGAGGAGGGAGTTATGCAGGCTTTTATGTGTTTTTGCAATAAAACCACTTAAAATACAGCTTCAATGTCACTGTGGAACTTATGGAGCAAGGACTGTAAGAAGTGTGAGCTTTATCTCTGCTCTCCGTGTCTTAGGAGAAAAGACTTTAAGATCCGCCTGGAAACCATACCAGAATCGTGGCCCTGGTCATTGAAACACGAGCTATTAACAGGCTCCTAAAGATAGACGGCAGTCAAAGTTTTTTTAACAGCTAGGGATTGCTAAGACCCTATAAGATTCTCAGGAGGAGGGGGAGGTGTATTTTGGCACCTATAGAGTGGGTGAATTTAGGATGTGTGTGAAGGACTTCACTAAAGCTATGGGAATATCTGTGAGTTGAAGTAACCTAACTAGTTTTCAGGAGAAATAATAAAGGAAACAGATAAGGGCAACATACTTGTTATGTACACAAGTCTCATAACACTGTCTGCGGTATTAGTCCTATTATGCATTTAGGGAGACTGAGGTAGAGAGTAAAAGGCCCAGGTATACAAAGGTAGTCTAAATATCAGAGTCATTTTCAGAATCTGGCTTAGGACTTAGGTGTTCCTGGCTCCCAATCCAATGCTTTCACTAGTAAAAAACCACCAGTTTTCAGTGGCTTCTGATCTTCTAAGACCTCTGTAGGCTTTGAAAAATGTTTCTTTCATATATGTGAACCAAACAAATGGGGAAGATTTGACAGCTGCCATCCTGTGGAGCTGGAACTGGGTCAGCTATAAAGCTGTATCTCAGGGAGGTTCTTGGAAATAAGAGCTTTGGATAATCAAACAGGCTAGTGAAAAGCCAGAAAGATTGTTCAGTTCAGGGTACTTGGAGCAGGTCCACAGTACACAATGGGAAGGAAAACAAACGGTGGCGGGGGGAGTTGCTAAGACATCCACATCTTGTGGACTACTAACTGGAGATGGTTAGAGTAATACATATATTATAATCTGTATTTCATTTCTTACTGGATTAACTGAAACCCTTATATAGTTTGAGACCAGATCCATGAGCTAGCTTGTGTTCAGGTTTTTTCAGAGTGGGTTTATCCAGCCCCAGATGTGGTTCAATGGAATGCGTCTGGTTGCTTGAATGGGGGCAGCGGGAGTAAGGAACTCTAATTTCTCTTCTTAACTTTGCCACTTACAGTGTGACCCAAGTCAAGTAACTTCACCTATTTCTTACTTACCATCTGTGAAAGAATGTTACTTATCTATCTCACAGGGATTATGCGGTTAATTATAATGAATGTTTACAAACTACTCTTGGATCCTCAAAGGAAAGATGCTACACAAGCACAAATCACTAATATTAATATTTTTTTGATCTTTTACCTCAGTGGTAATGTTCCTGACAAGCTATATGCCAACTGGGGACAGAGCACTAGAATAGAAAGAGGAGAGCAAGAACAAGTAATAAACACACAGGATCATGTATAAAGAAACTGGAATGTTTGCATGAGGCTGTAAATAGTTACTAATAAACACGGAGGCACCTGGTAGTGGAGGGGAAAAGGATAAAATTCTACTATCTTGCCATCTGTAATTTTTGTGTAAATTATGTCTGTTCAGGAATAATATGTACTGTTGCCTTTGAAGCTTCCAGCTCATGTTTTTGGCACCAGTTCAGCTTTACTAGAATAAAATCATCCGGATGGAGAAAATTGTCTACAACTAAGTTGCACTTCAAAAAAACTATAATGGATGAGAAACTCACATGCACAGAATGCTCTTTAGCGGTAGTCATCATCTATGTGACGCTCAGCTTTTACAGGTGTCAAGGTGTCTGCTATATACATCGGACAAACTGGACAGTCTCTACGTAAAAGAATAAATGCACACAAATCAAATATCAGAAATGGCAATATACAAAAACCCATAGGAGAGCACTTCAATCTCCCAGGCCACACAGTAGCAGACTTAAAAGTAGCTATCCTACAGCAAAGAAATTTCAGGACCAGACTCCAAAGAGAAATTTCTGAGCTACAATTCATCTGCAAATTCGACGCCCTCAGCTCAGGCTTAAACGAAGACTGTGAATGGCTGGCTAAATACAAAAGCAGCTTCCCCTCCCTTGGTGTTCACACCTCCAGATCAACTGCTGGTAGTAAGCCTCACCCTTGCTGACTGAGCTAACTTTGTTATCCCCACCCTTGCTCTGGCTTATTTATACCTGGCCCTGCAGATTTCCAAGACCACCATCTGATGAAGTGAGTCTGTGCTCACGAAAGCTCATGCTCAAAACTTTTCTGTTAGTCTATAAGGTGCCACAGGACCCTTCGTTGCTGTTAACTTTTATAGGGTGCTTTACAAACAGGGCATTGTGAGGTTAAATTTATGAACTTTCATCAAAATTCAGGTGAAGTACTCAAATATTCCATCAAGGGCAAATGTGCAAGTCCCAAGACAAACAGACGGATAGATGAGTGTAGAACATTTTCCCACTTTGGATATGTTAATTTGCTTCCTAAAGCAATCTAAGATATTTTCAGAAAACGTGCATTCAAAGGTGTTTTTTTATTGTACTCAATATTGTATGAATAATGGAACCCTCATGTTTACCTGTTATTGCTACTATGACTAGTAAATGAATGCATCCCTAGACTTAATTGATTTATTTGGTCTAGCAACTAGTGGTATCATGTATCTGTTATTAATGTGTAACTCAGATGACTAGAAACACACAGTGGTGATGCTGTCTGAGTGGAATCCGAAACAGCATAGTCCATCTACATGCCCATGTCAGACTGCTGTGACTAATGAGTTCTTTAAATGCATACATATATTTGGGGTTCCTTGTGAAGTTGCCATCCCAGCATAAGCTTGTTAGACTGTTCACCTGGAGAAAATTCTAAAAGGCAACAGATCACTGCACACAGGATGGGTTCCCTGCTTTTGAGATGGTGAATTACACAGCAAAGCAAGGCAAATAAGTAAAATACTGTTTAAAAGTACCAGGCTAGCAACTTTGGAGACTAGAGTCCTGTAATTATCCAAGACCAGGTCTACACTAGGAGGTGAAATCAGTGTTTAATATGCAAATCTGTCTATGAGAATTGCATAGCCAGAGTCAACTTATCTAAAACTGAGTTTTGTCAGCATCCACACAGTGGAAGGTCAACAGGATAAATTCGCCCGTGGACTTCCTTTACTCCTTGAAACTGCAAGGAGTACCAAGGCTGATAGTGATACCATGCCAGTTTGATTTAGGATGTCCCCAGTACCCATGCTAAATTGAACCCCTGAATATCTACCACCAGCATGTTGATCTTCTCAGAAGTGTAGACGTGCCCTAAGATACAGTGTAGGCTTGCATTGATACTGCCTATTCCCCACTATCATAAATGAATGGCTGTAAAGGGTTAAACACAGAAAGGCTACGTCTACACGTGCACCCTACATCGAAGTAGCTTATTTCGATGTCGCGACATCAAAATAGGCTATTTCGATGAATAACGTCTACACGTCCTCCAGGGCCGGCAACGTCGATGTTCAACTTCGACGTTGCGCAGCCCGACATCGAAATAGGCGCAGCGAGGGAACGTCTACACGTCAAAGTAGCACACATCGAAATAGGGATGCCAGGCACAGCTGCAGACAGGGTCAACGGGCGGACTAGCGCTTCCGGGGCAACAGCTAGCCGCTCCCTTAAAGGGCCCCTCCCACATACACTCAGCCTGCACAGCACGCGGTCTGACGAGCCATATAGGCACACAGACCCTGAGCACCGCAGTCATGGACCCCCAGCAGCAGCAGCAGCAGCAGCAGCAGCTAGAGGTCCACCCAGCCCTCCCGGCAGGAACAGGGCTTGCCCTGGCTCTTGTCATGTTGGGGGCAGCTGAGCACCTTCTTGCCCCAGGGGAGGACATGCCCCCAGGGCAGCAGGGCTCAGCCCCTACCCCTGCAGCACCCCGCTCCACCCCCTGCCTCACACGCCGGCGGCTGTGGAGCTACCCCACCAGCACCGACTGGTGGGAGCGGCTGGTGCTTGAGGAGTGGGACGACGACCACTGGGTCCGCCACTTCAGGATGACCCGACAGACATTCCTGGAGCTGTGCCAGTGGCTCAGCCCCGCACTCAGGCACCGGGACACTGCCATGCGGCGTGCCCTCCCTGTGGAGAAACGGGTCGGCATCGCTGTCTGGAAGCTGGCCACTCCGGACAGCTACCGATCCGTGGGGCAGCAGTTTGGCGTCGGAAAGGCCACCATCGGGGCTGTCTTCGTGGAGGTAAGAGAACCCACAGGGGGAGGCCAGGGCAGGCCAGGGGTGCCAGGGCAGAGCAGGGGGGCCAGGGCAGGGAAGGGCAGGGTAGGGGAGCCAGGGCAGGGCAGGGCAGGGTAGGGGAGCCAGGGCAGGGCAGGGCAGGGCAGGGGAGAAAGGGCAGGGCAGGGCAGGGTAGGGGAGCCAGGGCAGGGCAGGGCAGGGCAGGGGGGCCAGGGCAGGGCAGAGCAGGGCAGGGGGGCCAGGGCAGGGGAGCCAGGGCAGGGCAGGGCAGGGTAGGGGAGAAAGGGCAGGGCAGGGCAGGGTAGGGGAGAAAGGGCAGGGCAGGGCAGGGTAGGGGAGCCAGGGCAGGGCAGGGCAGGGCAGGGGGGCCAGGGCAGGGCAGAGCAGGGCAGGGGGGCCAGGGCAGGGGAGCCAGGGCAGGGGGGCCAGGGCAGGGCAGGGCAGAGCAGGGCAGGGGGGCCAGGGCAGCGCAGGGCAGGGTAGGGGAGCCAGGGCAGGGCAGGGCAGGGCAGGGGAGCCAGGGCAGGGCAGGGCAGGGTAGGGGAGCCAGGGCAGGGCAGGGCAGGGCAGGGGAGAAAGGGCAGGGCAGGGCAGGGTAGGGGAGCCAGGGCAGGGCAGGGCAGGGCAGGGGGGCCAGGGCAGGGCAGAGCAGGGCAGGGGGGCCAGGGCAGGGGAGCCAGGGCAGGGCAGGGCAGGGTAGGGGAGAAAGGGCAGGGCAGGGCAGGGTAGGGGAGAAAGGGCAGGGCAGGGCAGGGTAGGGGAGCCAGGGCAGGGCAGGGCAGGGCAGGGGGGCCAGGGCAGGGCAGAGCAGGGCAGGGGGGCCAGGGCAGGGGAGCCAGGGCAGGGGGGCCAGGGCAGGGCAGGGCAGGGCAGGGCAGAGCAGGGCAGGGGGGCCAGGGCAGCGCAGGGCAGGGTAGGGGAGCCAGGGCAGGGCAGGGCAGGGCAGGGGGGCCAGGGCAGGGCAGAGCAGGGCAGGGGGGCCAGGGCAGGGGAGCCAGGGCAGGGGGGGCAGGGCAGGGCAGGGCAGGGCAGAGCAGGGCAGGGGGGCCAGGGTAGGGGAGCCAGGGCAGGGCAGGGCAGGGCAGAGCTGGGCAGGGGGGCCAGGGCAGGGTAGGGGAGCCAGGGCAGGGGGGCTAGGGCAGGGCAGGGCAGGGCCATGCACACCCTGCTTACCCCTCATTGGGGCTGTCCCATGTGCTTTCTCTGCAGGTCGTGCGTGCCATCAACTCCATGCTCCTGCACAGGCTCGTGAGGCTGGGGGACCCACGTGCCACTGTCGCCGCCTTTGCCACCCTGGGCTTCCCCAACTGCTTCGGGGCTCTGGATGGGACTCACATCCCCATCCGCGCCCCGGACCACAGTGGAGGCCGATACCTCAACCGGAAGGGCTACCATTCAGTCGTCCTGCAGGCCTTGGTGGACAGCCGGGGACGGTTCCAGGACATTTACGTGGGCTGGCCTGGCAGCACCCACGACGCCCGGGTGTTCCGGAACTCAGGCCTGTGCCGCCGGCTGGAGGCGGGGACCTACATCCCCCAGCGGGAGATCCCTCTGGGGGACACCACCATGCCCTTCTGCATCATCGCGGATGCGGCCTACCCCCTCCGGCCGTGGCTCATGCGCCCCTACACGGGCCACCTCTCCGCCAGCCAGGAGCGCTTCAACGAGCGCCTGAACCGTGTGCGCCAGGTGGTGGAGCGCTCATTTGGCCGCCTCAAGGGACGATGGCGATGTCTCCTCACCCGCCTGGATGCCAGCCCCAACAACATCCCCCAGATTGTGGGTGCCTGCTGCGCCCTGCACAACCTTGTGGAGAGCAAGGGGGAGAGCTTTCTTCAGGGCTGGGCCGCCAAGGCCGGCAGGGCACACCTCCAGCCACCTGCTGCCCCCAGTCGGCAGGTGGACCCAGAGGGGACCCGGGTCCGGGAGGCCCTGTGGGCCCACTTCGACGACCAGGCCGTGGGGTGAACTCTGCCCAGGCCCCCTACTGCCCGCCCCTTCCTCCCCCACACTCCTGCCCCAACGCCCACACCATGGAGCACCCCACCGCCCCCCCCCCCACTTGTCCAGGAGAAATGACAGCACGAACTTGTGGGTGAACGTAAATGTTTTTTTTGTCCTCACGAATTTTTTTTTTTTTAAATAAAAAAATATATATATGTGAAACAGAAACCAAAAAGGAGGGACAAACATTCAACAAAACCAAGATGGGCACAAATAAAACTATGTACAACAATAAAAATGAAAGCACTGTGCGCCATCAAAAGAAAAACAAAAAGCAGGGAGGAGAACGGGGAGAACTATGTACAGGGGGGGACGGGGCAAACAGGGGAAACACCCACACCACCCACGCAGTCCCCAAAGTCTGTCCAACAAGGAGGGGGGCCACATCCCAGGCCCCTCGCCCCTACAGCCCAGCAGTGGGCGTGCCCGGCCGGGAGCTCCGCCGGGCCTGCAGTCTGGTGCGCGGCTGGGTGGGAGCGGGCTCCACCGGAAGGTAGCGGCGCCAGCGAGTCGCGGGTGGCTCCAGGGGTCCCTCGGCGCGGTGGCCCTCGCGGGGAGGTGGTGGGGCGACTGCGGACGGCCCGGCGACGGCTGGAGCAGCCGGTGGTGGGGCTGCAGGAGCGGGCATGGTGGGCGGTGGCGCGGCCGGCGCGGCATGGGGGGCCAGGGAATCAATCAGCTGATTGATGGTATCCAGAAAGGCCCCCCATGCCTCTCTGCGCCAGGCCAGCGCCTGCTCCTGCAGCCGGAGGTGCTGCTCCGAGACCTCCAGCTGCCGGCGGAGGATGGCCAGCAGCTGGGGGTCTGTGGCCGCCGCCGGTAGCAGGCGCGGGGTCCGCCATCTGGCCCTCTGCGGGGCCGGTGGTTCCTCAGCCGAGGGGCTGCCCTGGAGCGAGGGTCCCAGAGGGGTCTCCGGGATGACCGATGCCTCGCCGGTGCTCTCTTCCGGTCCTTCGGACGGTGCAGGTGCAGGTGCAGGACACAGGAGAGGAGGGGGGAAAGAAGAATGGAGACAGGCGTTAGTGTGGGCCCCGAGCCGTGGCCTTTGTCCCCCCCGCCCTGTGCTGCAGGTTCCCCATCCCCGTCCCTGGGAGATGCTGCTGTGATGGATGGGGTTCAGGGGTCCCCCTGCCCTGTAGCCCGTCCCCTGGTGGGAGAGACTCTCACTTCACCCCGCAGGGTCTGAGAGCAGGAGAGGTTTCTTAGGCCACAGATGCCCAGTTTCTGGCAGGAGTGACAGCACCAGCTGTCGGAAGAGACAGTCCTTCCAACCCGTCGTGGGGAGAAGACCCCAAGGGGGGCCCCTCTGGGATGCAGCTTTCCCCCTCCTCTGGCTGGCTGCCTACCAGCTCTCCCTTCCCCTAGCCTCTACCTGTGGCCCCCGCCCTCGCCCCCCAATTCCAAGCCAGCTCGGCTCCTCCCTCCTGTTTGTTCAGGGCAGAGGTGTCACCTGCCAGCTGTAGCGCCAGGATCCTCCTTTGGCCCTGGGAGCTCCTCGGCTCGGGTGGCTCATATGTAGCCTGAGTCTCCCTTTGGCACTCCCCTCACTCCATCGCATGCTGCTGCTGCGGGGTGTCCCACCCTCTCCGCCCAGGGGCCCCTCGAGGTTCCGCTCCCCCCTGGCCCGGGGATGGGGCATGGCACTGTCATGCAGGGTGGCGGGGGGCAGGGGCTGATGGCTGCAGTGCTGTGAGGGCCATGGCCCTGGTGTCCTTGGGGCCATGGCCATGTGAGCGTGTGGGGGGCCCTGGACACATCTCTGTTCCCCCCGCCCCTCAAGCCCCGGGGTGTCCACCAGAGAGGGGTACCTACCTGTGGGTCCGCTCCCATGGTCCGGAGATCCCCGGGGGTCGGAGGCCCTGCTGCTGCTCCGGGATGGCAGGAGGAGGATCTGCAGGCTGGAATCGGTGGAGGAGGAGCCCCCCTCCTCCTCCTCCTCCTCCTCCTGCCGCGATGTCCCGGGGATGGCCTCCGGGGGGGGCCCCCGGGGTGCGGGGCTTACCTCCGGGGCGGAGCCCGGCTGCAGGGCCTGCTCGGGCTCGTCAGCTGAGGTGTCAAGGGTGGCTGGAGGGGAGGAGGTGTGCCGGGAGCCCAGGATGTCCCTGAGCTCCCTGTAAAAGGGGCAAGTGACGGGGGCGGGCCCAGATCGGCTGGCCACATCCCGGGCCCGGGCGTAACCCTGCCGCAGCTCCTTCACCTTACTCCGGACATGGTCCGGAGTGCGGGCAGGGTGACCCCGGGCAGCCAGGCCGTCGGCCAGCCGAGCGAACGCATCCGCGTTCCGCCTCTTGCTCCCCATTACCTGGAGCACCTCCTCCTCGCTCCAGAGCCCCAGCAGGTTCCGCATCTCAGCCTCCGTCCAAGAGGGGCCCCGCTGCCGCTTCCCAGACTGCGTGGCCCTCTGGCTGCCCTGGCTGCTGTGGCTCCTCTTGGGGGGGGTCCCCTGGGGGCGCTGGGGGGGCTGCTGTCAGGGGCTGAGGGCTGTGCAGGCTCGCCGCCGCGTGTGCAGGCAGGAGCCTGCACGTTGCCTCAGCCTCCTGCAGTCAGGGCGGGGGAGGGGACCTTTAAGGGGCCGCTCCACGCGGCCACCAGTGAGCTGCGGGGCTGGAGAGAGCGTCTCTCAACCCCCCAGCTGATGGCCGCCATGGAGGACCCGTCAATTTCGACGTTGCGGGACGCGGATCGTCTACACTGTCCCTACTTCGACGTTGAACGTCGAAGTAGGGCGCTATTCCTATCTCCTCATGAGGTTAGCAACTTCGACGTCTCACCGCCTAACGTCGAAGTTAACTTCGAAATAGCGCCCGACGCGTGTAGACGTGACGGGCGCTATTTCGAAGTTAGTGCCGCTACTTCGAAGTAGCGTGCATGTGTAGACGCAGCTAAAGAGTGGGTTCTCTGTTGGCAAGCAGCCAGGTGAGCCAATGCGAAGAGATAGGAGGAGTTTTGAGCTGAAGCAATTAGATGCTCAGGGGCATCTTTCTTTTGTGTGGCCAGGGGAAAGAGACACAGCGATGTTTAAACCTGAGCAGGCTTAAGGAATTCAGTAAATACCCAGGCCACAAGGAGGTCTGGACATACAGATATGTAAGCAGAAATGAAATGCTTAGTCAGATGCACCCAGGTTATTGTTGTTTAGTGCGGGACTTCCCAGGATGGCTGTTGTACCCCCCCCGTACACTGTAACTTTAAACTGGATCCCAGGGAAGTAATCCTCTGTGCTCTAATCTCTTTTTGTTTGTTTGTTTTAGTTGCTCTGTAACTCCTAGCAACCAGGTATGCTTTATTACATTTATCTTTTATTTTGTTAATAAATCACCTTTCTTTTAAAGAAAATGGCAATGATTCGATTCCTGTGTCCGCAAGAAGGGCCCATGTATATGCATGCTGAAGATTGAAAGGTCAGCTATCAGATTGCAGCTTAATTTCCTCCTCTTTGTTTTCAAGCTCTCTCCTAAAGGAGGTTACCCACAGGGAGACGTCCCAAGTATGCCTTTCTGGGTTTTAAAAAGGGGTTTTCTCACTTGGGTGGTGGTAGCTATTTCCCAGGGTTAGGGAATCTGTGACCTTGGGAAGCTTTTAAGCAGAAGCCCATAGAGGCAAAGTATTTTTAAGGCTTCTGGTGGGCCCCCACCTTCTTCATTCAGCATATCAGAGTGAGGCTGAGACTTGACACCCACTCTGTTTTGCCCATACACTTTAACCCTCCAAAAAGTAGAAGAAAAACCTCCAAATTCAACCCAGCTTCCAGTGATGTCAGTGAGAGTCTTTCTAATCACTTCACTAGATATTGGACTACTACCCTAGAGGAGAGCATGGCTTATATTTCATTACATCTGTGTCTGTGCACTTAGGCTGGTACAACGTGAGGTTCATTTGGTTCTAATAATGATACCAGTGGTGTCTGTCAGGTTGATGCCTGTCCATTTGTATTTGGACTGAGGCTACCAACTCTTAGAAAAGCTAAACCACCAGATGGTTGAGTCAGAATCCGACATTTTCAAGTTGTAAGAACTTGTAAATGAAAGGAGCTTTGCTTCATCAATCATGTAATAGGGAGATAAGTCAGACTCACAAGAACAATGTGAGGATTAGTCCAAGCCACAAAATGGTGTGGTGGGGAACTGGATTCTGATATTTAGATCTCCCTGCTGCAGAGTGAGGGTCCCTCCATGGATTGCAGGTTGGAACCTTGAAAGTAGAACATTTGGGAACCTTGGACCAGGCCCATCATTAGATCAAACCATGAGAAAAACAGGACAGTAACGATGAGGGTACTTTGAGGAGCAGTCTTTTCCTCAGAGGGCTCCCCAAGAGGAGATTAACTCAATACAGTGCATCACAAAGACCACTCAGAGATACGGGTTACAACGTGTAAATTCCAGAAAGTGGGGAGACAGAGGAACAGGCTCAAAATTATGCTAACTCAAAGCAGTGCTGATTAGAATGATTTGATTGTGTAAGTAATACTAATAACTAGGACTTGGCAGGGAAATCATACCCATATTAGCACTGAGCAGCTCTGGTTTGGGACTGCAGATATACATCTTGGCCAAAAGTCAAAAGTGACTTTATTAATGTTGATATTTTTTCTCCCTCCTGCAACCAGCAGGACGTTTCCCATTCACTCTGTCAGAATACATATAAGGAGCTGTTACTCACGGAGTTTGACATCTGGCAGCCTGCAGCTTGGGCTGGTTTTGTTGTTAGTGTTAGTTTGACAGGGCAGCACAAAGACTGACAGACAATTCTGACTACTCCTGTTGATAATGGCCTTGCTATACACACAGGAATACTTTATCAGTCCCTGAATCTAGCCATCGTTTAGCAATGTTAAAGCAATAACATATTGCTTAATACCTCTATCCTAAGTGGGGGTGGAGAATGCTTACAATTCACTTAGCTATAATACTGTGGAATAAGCAGCTCAAGTATAGTAGTCTGGTTAAGTGTGGTGCTGGCCACATGGATCTGCCCCATCTCAACAGATAGAGGATTTGAGCTGTTCGCATGACACTCTCTGCCCCTTCGTGATGGGAAAGCTACATCTGTGGTGTGTGAGGAACAGGTTGCACATTAAACAAGCAGTCCTGTATCACCTTCAAAACTAACACACATATTAGCTCATGAGCTTTCATGGCCAAGACCCACGTCCTCAGGCTGCACATTGTCCTTGTCCCTGCACTGCAGTCGCTCTTCTGTTACCTGATCCACCCTGGGAAATACCTGTTTGAAAGCAGGGCCTGGGGCAGCTGTCAGTAGGGAATCCTTTGCCAGAGCACCTGCGATGAAGCTGTGAAGGATAGGATCAAGTGGGAGCATCTTAATTTGCAGAGTGCCTCTAAGCAAAAAGGCCTTGGCCTCCTCTAAATTCCTCAGGAATTTATAGAGAACTGGTGGTTTCTGAAGACTCTACCATGGGGGAGAAGAGCAAACCCCTTCAATTTCCCCACAGGGAACCATCCCAGGAAGACTTAGGGATCCTCTTGGACACATCCTTCCATTCCTAATTCACCCTAGAAAATTGTTTCAGGACAGGGCATTCTGACTATAGGTCAGAAATAGAGACTTGTATGCCACTGCAAGGCACTTTTTCAGCTCATGTGTCTGTCCTAGTTGTTGCTTACTTTTGTACCGGTGGGGGGCAGGGACTCTAAAATGTTACATTCTTCCAAAGGCTGAACATTTCAAACCTACTGTCAAGTCAAGTTTTCTGAACAATATTAGAAATGTTAGTGTATTATTAATAATTTTAGGATTTTGTGAAATACCTAAAAAAGCCTCTGCATGGAAGGACATAGAACAAGATGAACAGTGAGTGCACTCAGTCTAGGGTTGCCAGCTTTGGTTGGATGAATTTCATCACAAAATTCCCTGGAGTTTTCATCACATGTCATTATCTTTAATTAAAATTAATCTTTATTTTTTGCAGACTCCAGGACAATCCTACAGGGTTGGAAATCTTAAATCATTCTGGCTTGGTGACTCTGGCTGTTCCACACAAATAACAAATACAGGGAAAACAAGAAAACCCACGTGCCTGGAAGGAGTAATAAAGAAGGGTGATTCAAATGATCAAGGATGAGCTGACTTGAATAGAAAGACCCTGAATGATGATTTTAGTTGTGGAGAGGCACCAGCTGACCATCCTAGAGAGATGGTTCCATACATAAGAATGACTAAGCCAAAGAGACCCACTCCCCAGCTCAGTCAAGACAAACCCTTTCAAAAAAGAGAGCAAGGACTGGAGCTGGCCAGTAAATTATTTTTTCAGGTTCATGGCAGTTCCAGGAAATACAAAGAAATCAATCTGGGTCAAACCAACTCTGAACATTTTTGCCTACACTCCAGAAGGATTCACATGTGGCCCATCGCTGTCCTAGATGACTACCCTAAACCTTGGGCTGTGAGGAGAGATGTAGCAGGAATTGCCTCTTGTTGCAGCACCCTTCTTGTGGCTTTGTAAGTATCCAAAACTGGGTGCATCAAATCCACAAATAGTTTCGGGCAGACTACGAATAATTTTTTTTGAGTAATCAGTTACACATCCAAAAAAAAAAATCTCCCAGCTCTAGTACAGAAAATTCAGTCTTAGATGGGACATCAAGTACCCCAGATTATTAGTGTTTCTCTTTGGGTATGTCTACACAGGAAGGTTATTCCAGAATACCTTATTCCAGAGTTATTATTCCAAAAAAAAGCTCTTCCAGAATAATGCATCTACACTACAGGGAAGTCCCAGAACAAGCAAAACTTATTCTGAAATAGTGTCTACACACAACAGAACCTATTTTTGATTACAGCCCCAGAAAACATGGCTTCCAAGGGCTCTAATCTGAAATACCATTTCTACCAGAATTATTTCAGAACAAAATATTCCGGAATAGTTTATTTTGAAATAGCCCCTATTTCCTGTCTACACAGCCCCTATTCCGAAATATCTATTTCAGAATAGGCACTATTCCTTGTACAATGAGGTTTAGCAAATTTGAAATAAAGAGTCTCCTATTTTGAAATTATTTCAAAATGGTTGGTTGCATTGTGTACGTGATCACAAAGTTAATTCAAAATAATGGCTGCTCTTTCAAAATAATTTTGCGGTGTAGGCATACCCTTTGGTTATGGTTACACTATCGAATTTTGCTGACAAAACCCCAGTTTTATCAACAAAACTGGTGGAACAGCCACACACAAAATGCTTTTTGTCACCAGTTTGTTGGCAAAACTCAGCACTTTCACTGGCAGCATTCTGCCTGTCAGTCATGAGGCATAACTCTTCTGTCTAAAGATTCTGTCGACAAAAAGGGCTGTGTGGACAGTCTGAGGGGACCTTGTCTCAACAGGCAGGGTATCCAGAAGATTGGGTAGCCCTGTCTGCTGTGCTTCCAGGTGCCTGTTTTGTTGAGAGAGCAGCTGGGCAGTCCAGCCACTCTGGTGAGAGAGCAGAGCGCTCTCCCAATTTCCTTTTGTGTGTGGCCGCACTCTGTTGACAGAAGTTTTGCCAGGAAAACTGTTACAACAGTGACTTCTGTTGACAGATCAGTGTAGTGTAACCATAGCCCCTATGAGCAGAGAGGAAGGAAGAATGGTCATTTATCTAAACAAAGTAAGGAGTGGGGCCATGGTATAGTAGTAGAACAGACGGCACAAGTTTCATTGCTGGACCCCTCACAGAATTCTTCTGTGCCCTTGAGTGGGTCACTCCTTTTCTGTGTTCCTCACTTTCCCCACCCATGAAATGGAAGATGCTGTGAAAATCCATTAGTAAATCATTTCGAGAAACTTGATGCCAGGCAGTGTAGAAGTAAAAAAGAAACAAAATTGATCAAAAACCTTTTTCAGATAACAGTGTACAAGAGCTGTAAGTACAGGAGGTGGCAGATAATGAGGTTTTAAATTTGGATTAAAAGTATGTAGGTTATAACCCCCTAGGGTGGAGGTCACTCCTGTGACAGGCATTGTAAACGTTTCCCAGCCAAGAGAACTCCAAGTACCACTGCACATAATTTCTCTCTGTAGTCAAACACTGACCATGCAATGCTTCCAGCAAAGTTGCACCCCAAGGAGAGTAGATGGGTACGTGCTTTGTCAAGTAATTATACATAATTATATTGTGATGCAAAGTGTCATCAAAATGAACGAGAAAAGACATTTGCAAAAGAGCACTGTTATCCCTGTCACAGTGCACATGTAGAATAATTTACACGGCTCCTGCCAATCAGGCATTTCACATTTCCACAGGTTTACACTGCTGTACTGGAGAACGTCAACAATACAAGCAGCAGAGTCATGGGCTGACTGCTCAACCGGACACCATGTGAAACCTGAAGTAACCAATCAGGCAGCAACAGAAATCAAAAATAAAAAAACAAAAAACAAAACAAAAAAAGCAAAAAAAACCTGTACTGTGTTTGTATTGTATCTTAAAGTCTTACAGGTAGGCACATCTGGGCTGCCTGTTTCCACTCCTGCTCTTACCCCCTGCCTCCTGACACACACACATGGCTCCCTCTTACAGCTAGGAAGTGAAAACACTGAGATCCGCTGGCAAAGCTGTGAGCCCCTGGTGCTAGATCAAGGCAGCAGGAGTAGCAATGGGGTACGTGCGGCTTCGCCTGTGAGTCACATGTGCTGTTTTCACACACACCCAGCTGTTGGGGGGGTTGTTGTTTTCACCCCCACCTCTTCCATGCTGGCCTAGATGAGGACAAATTTGCCCAGGCCAGGGAAAGAAGCTGTTGGAGCCAAAACTCCATATTTTTTTCAGAGTTATGAACAACCTCCATTCCTCAGATGTTCAGAACTCTTAAGTTCTGCTGCAGTGGTCCCCAACATCTCATGCCTGAGATCACTTTATGACCACTACCTACCCTTTTCTTACCCTGAAGCCCCTTCCCCTCCCCAAAGCCCTGCCCCACTCCCTCCACCTTCCCCTCTCTCTGTCACTAACTCTCTCCCATCCTTACTCTCTTTTACTGGGCTGGGGCATGGATTTTGGGGGCTGGGAAGGGGTTCAGGAGGGAGTATGGATGCTAGCTCTAGGAAAGGAGGGTCACAGATGGGGCAGGCACTTGGGATGCAGGCTTTGAGCAGAGTGCTGAGGCTGGAGGGTGTTGGGCTGCTGGGTCTGGGAAAAGGGCCAGGGCTGGATCAGGGGTGCAGCAGGTGGTGTGAGGTTCTGGCTCTGGGAGGTGGGGATCAGGACTGGACAGGTGCTTGGAGGGCAGGAAGGGCTTCAGGGAAGAAGTCCAGGACTGGGTCAGGGTGCTGCAGGGTGCTGGCTCTGAGAAGGAGGTCAGGACTGGGGCTTGGAGTGCAGGGGAGGTGGGGGTATTGGTTCTGGGAGGGGGACTTAGGCCTGGTTCTTGGGGTATGTGAAAGGGTATGCATGTTGGCTATAAGAGGGGGCTGGAGGTTGGTATACAGCCTCCCATAGGGTGGTGTTTACTACTGGGGGCTCCCAGTTGGCAGTGCAGTGAGGCTGAAGCAGGCTCCCTGTTTGCCCTGGCCCCACACTTCTCTCAGGAGGGGCCAATGAACACTGTGCCCCCAGCAGTGGAGGCATGCTCCTTCAGCCCCCATTGGACATATTTTCCTGTTCCCAGCCAATGGAAGTTGTGGGGGCAGTGCTTGCATGCAGACAAGTGCACAGAGACTCCTTCCTGCTCCTGCTCCTGCTCCTGCTCCTGCTCCCCCTCCACACCCACCAGGTCACACTGGCCGCTCCTGGGAATGGCCAGCACCATGGGGCCAAGGCAAGCAGGGAGCAATTGACTGGGATACTCCCCAGAATCAACCAGTCAATTAACCAGTTGGTAGCTACTGTTCTACTGTACAGTCTACTGAAGCACATTATTAGTTGTAATGGTTCCATTTCTACACAGATGTAATATTAGTAAGAACTAAAGATCTGAAAGAGTCTTAGATGTCCCTTGTTGATTCGGGATTCTCAATTGCTCTTCAGTCTCAGCCTTTGTTTGTGAAACACAAATCATTCTAGTTGTTCTGGCTGAAGGCAGGGAGAGGGAATCAGACATGACTCCAGTGTAACTGATGGAGCAATGTTTGTCTGAGTTCACAGACAACCTGGAATAATGGGTCTGAGGTGTTGTCTGTCTCATTTATGTTGAATGGGTACCACTCATATGGCAGTTAAGGTATTTCAAGTGTTACTGTCCCACTGATCAAAGCATATAAGAAAGAAGATATGTAAGATACACATCTCCTAGAACTAGAAGGCACCTCAGGAGGTCATCTACTACAGTCTCCTGCCCTCTTTGCCGGACCAAGCACCATCCCTAACATCTACTTGCCCCATTCCCTAAATAGCCTCCTCAAGGATTGAGTTTACAAACCCAGGTTTAGCAGGGCAATGCTCAAACCACTGAGCTATTGATATAGAACATGAAAGTCCATACGATATATGCCAAGTGGCCATTCATTCTGAGTAGGCCTTTAACAGCACATGGCAGGATTGAAGTGAGACATGACTGGTTCTGTGTCTCTAATCTGTGTTCAGTTTGCACAAGTTTGGAAAACACTGTCCTAGTGCACCCAAAATATTTCAACTTGTTAAAATTTGTGAACTGGTGTAAAAAATTAAAAGTATTTTGCTTCACCACCATGCTCTGTTTACATAAAGCTATTTTAAACTGAGAATCAGCAATAAGAGAAGTTAATGGGTTAGCTGCATGTACTTAACATAGAAGTGTAACCCTTCTGCCAGAAGGAGTTGGCAGCAACCAGGGCCAGGTTCAACATCTAGGGGTTCCTTTTCATCCATCTCACATACAACCGGCTCAAGCCCCAACCCAGTAGCCTGGGAAATTCACAGACTCCTGGGCACTTTGGAGAGGCAATGCTTCCCTGCTCGCAAGCACAGAGTCTGAGCATAGAAAAGAACTTTTATTAAAAGAGGCAGAAAGAGGCAGAAAGGTCAATTGGCATAAGCCTGGGAAAATACCACAGCCAGAGTTCATAACCAATCCTCAAGTAACTGTCCCAGCTCAAATGCATTGAGCAATGGCCTGTGCCTCTCAGGCTCACCAGTCCAATATTGTAAACAGCCAATCCACACACCCAACTTTCTCCATACCCCCAATTCAAATGCCCCACTTACAACTCGGTCCAGTCCATGTGGGCCCTGACACCTCACGCTGATGCATTCCCTCATGGAACCTGAGACAATGCCACCTTTGCGCTGGTCCAGCGTTCTGCCTGCTCCTTGCCAGCTGCCACACTGGCCATCTGCCAGTCAAGCCAGTTGGCCACCAGTCACACTATTCATCCACCTGCCACTCCTCCTACCAGCTGGCTGCTGTGAGTTTAGCCTGAGGCAAAACCCTGTGATGTCAGCTCACAGCAGCCACTCAAGTAGAGTCTCATACATGATACAAACACTAGTATCCAGCTCTTTCTTTTAACAGGTGGGGAAAGCTAGCCACACCAGGCTTATAGCTATAGAGCCCAAACACTCAGCTAGCTAGATCAACCCATACCCTCCCCTTCTGCCTTACAATGCTTTAAACCAGGGGAGCCCTGTGTAATCCATGTCCTATGCAGCTATGATGACTGCCCTGTCCCCCACAACAACTTGGAGCATTGGTGAGATTTCACAATTCTTATAATGAGTGTTAGCATAAATTGTGATTTTACAGCGTGTTTGCAAGAGACATAAACCTCATTGCTTCCTTGCTACCCATCAGGCTTTGTTTGCAAGGTATCACATGTGCACATCTTTGCAGTCTCATGCAAATGATCTCTGGGAGATGCCTTCCTCCCAGCCTTCAGCAGCATTGAGTTCCTGTGGGCACATTACTTACAGAAGCTTGAAAGCTTGCTCAGTAAATATAATTCATTATGTCTAAGCAGAATTCTGGAACTTAATTAACCTGTTACCATCATCATCATCACCACCGTGATCGTTTTGCTCTTCTGCTTAAAATTTTTTCCATGCACAAAAAGCTCTACTTATTTTAAAGCAAATAGCATTGAAAACAAAATGTCACATTACAATTTAGTATCCCCATTAACCCTTAGGATACTGACGACAAGTTTAAGTGAAGCCCTCTTTTTCTCCAACCATCTTGACAGACACTCGAAAAACCCCAACTCATCCCCAAACCATCAAAGCCAATTTCCTTCCCTTCTCTGCACAGTGCTACCTAACTTGCTTTTTTTCCAACCTCTACATACCCTACATGCAGTGGATTCCATTGCTTCTAATGGTTGGAGGGTTAGCAGAATGATTTAGCACCAATAGGAAAGGAGCACATCATGTGAGATGGACATCAAGTGCTGATGTTTTCCAGCAGTGAAGAGAGTGCGGCTCAAGATGCTTCACTTCCCACTTCTGCAAAACTCCAGTCTTTGGCTCTCAGTGCTCCTTTCTTCTCTTATAAACTGCTTTATTGGTGCAGAATCAGACCAGACCAGGCTTTGCTCTACCGCCTCTGGGTGCTGTGTTGTACTGCTCAGAGTCTGAACACTTTTCCAAATATCAAAACAAAAAGCAGTCAAGTAGCACTTTAAAGACTAGCAAAATAGTTTATTAGGTGAGCTTTCATGGGACAGACCCACTTCTTCAGACCATAGCCAGACCAGAACAGACTCAATATTTAAGACACAGAGAACCAAAAACAGTAAGCAAGGAGGACACATCAGAAAAAGATAATCAAGATGAGCAAATCAGAGAGTGGAGGGGTTGGGGGAAGGTCAAGAATTAGATTGAGCCAAGTATTCAGATGAGCCCCTATAGTGACTCAGAAAGTTCCCATCACGATTTAAACCATGCGTTAATGTGCCGAATTTGCTCACCTTGGTTATCTTTTTCTGATTTGTCCTCCTTGCTTACTGTAAACCATTTTGCTAGTCTTTAAAGTGCTACTTGACTGCTTTTTGTTTTGATAGTGTATAGACTAGCATGGCTTCCTCTTTGTTACTATTGGACCTAACCAGGTTACTCACAGAATCACGGGCACTTTCTCATGCTCCTCTACTAACATCATATATGCCATCATGTGCCAACAATGCCCAGATGCTTTGTATATTGGACAGACTTCTAACTCCCTTAGACAAAGGGTCAACGGGCACAAAACAGACATCAAAACACTCCAGATCCACAAACCAGTTAGTCAACATTTTAATGGAATGGGTCATTCTGTCAATGACCTCAAGGTATGTGTGTTACTGAAGAGGAATTATCGCACCGTTTTGGAAAGAGAAGCGGACGAGCTGGCTTTTATATTCAAATTCGGCACATTAACACATGGTTTAAATCGTGATGGAAACTTTCTGAGTCACTATAGGGGCTCATCTGCATACTTGACTCAGTCTAATTCTTGACCTTCCCCCCCACCCCTCCACTCTCTGATTTGCTCACCTTGATTACCTGTTTCTGATTTGTCCTCCTTGCTTACTGCTTCTGGTTCTCTGTGTCTTAAATATTGAGTCTGTTCTGGTCTGGCTATGGTCTGAAGAAGTGGGTCTGTCCCACAAAAGCTCACCTACTAAACTATTTTGCTAGTTTTTAAAGTGCTACTTGACTGCTTTTTGTTTTGATAGTGTATAGACTAGCATGGCTTCCTCTCTGTTACTGCTCCAAATATGTCCCTCACCCCTTCTCTCTTTGAGCATATCAGGTCTTGGAAACTGGAACAAAATTTCCTCTCATCTCCATGCCGCTGAAGTTGCACCAGCCTACAGCAGCTGGCATCTGCTGCAATGGCTGCCAACTGTAAAGCATCCTAACATGTGAGTACCAGGGATACAAGCAATAAGATGCTTTTGAATATCACATCACACACTTTATGTTAGATCCAGACGTCATTTCAAGCCCAGCATAAAGAATTTAGGCCCAAGGTTTTCAAAAACAGGTGCCTAAATGAGGTTTCCAAACTCATATTTACATACCTCTATATGGTAAATCACCTCCTTGAATGGAAGGTCTGGGCTATCCTGCATTTTCCACAGAAGTTAATTAAAGCTGTGGGCATTTATTACTTTTGCACATTTGGACATTTATTTAGGAGCCTGAGAAGACTGTAGGAATTTAACTTTGGGGACCTCTTTCTGAAACTCTTGGCATTGACCTTTTGTAGTTGGGATATGTTAATCGTCTCTAAAATTTGACAACAGGGTGACCTAAGAGCCGCTTTATGCCAAGGAGCACCTGACAGACTTGTCAGACTATTTAGCCAAATAGTGTCCTGTGAGATATCAAGTGACAAACTGATCATTAAATATCAAGTGATATGTGCATTTGTGCTGGAAACAATTACAATGTGTTCAAACCAAGCAACCAGAGCAGAGGAGATACCGTTGTGGTGTTTCACCTGTTTGCATGTGTCTCCCATGTAAATTGATAAAGGTTAGGCCAGGTGCCATGGAAATTCATTTACATCTAAGGCAAACCAAGTGATGAAGCCAACTGAAAAAAACAAATTGACCAAAGGAGGAGGAAGACCACATGGTGTCTACACACCAGCAGAGGAGAGGAATTTGTGTGGCTTTCCTATTCAAAGAACACATTTCAAAGGCTTGCTGGCTGCCAGGAGCAGGAGGAAGAACCATTAGTTACCCTTCCCTTAGCAAGGAGAGTACCCTCTGTTTCCACAACCCTCTTTCTGGAAGGACCAGATGTGTTGGGCAAAGACTGTAACATGATAAAATTCTGTCTTGGACAATGAAAAGGATGTTTGAGTTTGCTAGTTACCATTTTCTGTTTCTATTCTGTCTGATTAGTATCACTTCAGTTTCTATTCTTTGTTATTATTCTTCAGTTTTACTGTAAACCATCTCAGCGCTGTTGCACTGAATTAAGCTTGAGTCCTCAGTGAAACCAACTGGCTGGTGTGCACCCACTGTCTTTTTGAAGGCAGAAAACTGAATCATTTCTGAGTGTGTCCAGTGAGATGGATTTCTCTGGGGAACGCAGAAACAGGAGTTCACTACTTGTTATTGAGCAGCAAGGTAACTTCTGGCAAGGTGCTGATGCTTTTGTCAATGAAGCCAGGAACTGGCATACACAGTTTAAGATCCAGCAAAGCTCTCCCTTGCTAAGCCAGAGGGGTACGAGTCATTCACCATTCTAGGCTGCCTCAAGAGAACATCACACACAGAGAGGAGCCATGTCAATAATTCATTTTGAGCTATAGCTTTGATTTCTCTCATTCTGCCCTCTTCCTTGCAGTCATGTGCCTGAAAGACCACAGCTGGTTTTCTAATAGCATGCATTTTTCTATATTCAGTTTGAGTCCAGCTGCCTTAATTGCCTTCTGAAATTGTTTTAACCTTATATTATGTCCTTGCTCAGAGTTCCCATAAACTGAAATGTCATCAGTATAAACTTCCATTGCCTCCAGCATCACACTCGTTTCCCATGCAAGGTTTTCTGAGCTGGGTGGTAAAGATGCAACACCAAAGAGGAGACATCAAAAGAAATAAACGTCTGAATGACGTTACAACTTTTCAGCCTGGCATAGTCAAGATGGAGCAGAATTTTCTAGTATCTGCATCTCAGAAGGGAATATCATTGCATCAGTCAACATTGAGATCATTGGTAAAGTTCTGAGCCCTGCTACTGATTTGGCAGTATACATGGGTTGTAAAATGGCCCCTTTTCAGAGACAAAAGTCACTCCCAGAAGCCTTTGAGACCGAAGTAATGCAAAGGCGACATTCCCACCTTTGCTCCATCCAGTTGGCTCCTGTGCTAAGCAGAATTCAGCCAAAACACCAGGATCTGTACTGTCCCCAATAGGAAGAGAAGATGCATTGTTTCTCACTGTTTCTTTGAGCCTCCTTAGTTCTGTGTAGATATGGATGTGCTCATCATTTTGATGACAGGTAAGTGATCTGAATTTCCTCCACTCACTGTCCAGTCTGGTTCATCTTTCTCTCTATAAGCAATGGGATGGACAATCTCCAAGGTGTGCTGACCAAATAGTATTCAGCCTCCTCTTTCAATAGAATCTATACTGGTTATCCTTGAGGCACACCCTTCTCATCAGGCATAGTTCAGCTTCTTCTGTGCATTATGTAAGCCCTGTGCTGAAGGCTATCAGTGAGACTAACAGGCTGCAGTCAATTTCCCCACATCTGGGCAAGAAGTCTGAATGGACTCTTATCTAAGGAGATAAAGGAGGTGAGGAGAAGTTTTAGGAAGATACTATTTTGAGAAGGAAGGAGAGAATTAAGAGCAGTCTTTGTGTCTGGATGTAGTTTAGGACTAGGAACTGTCGGTCACTTATTCTCTGTAGCTTGCATGAACCTTGGATAGACACAGGGAGTCCTGAGCTTCTTTACCTTTAGCTATTCACAAATCAGCCATCTCTGGCCCAGATTCAATGCTAAATTGAGGAACTAATGTTTCAAGACCTGCAGTCAGCTGCAGACAAGGACCATACATGTAAGTTGCTTTCAGACATGGGTCTCAGAAATCAGAACAAATACAGGTGAATGCTGATGATCTCCCAGGTTTCTTTGTTTGGTACACACATTCCCAGTTCCTATTCTCTTAAATTTCATGAACGTGCTTTCACTGCAATATATTGGCATGACCAATAACCTTCTTTTCTTCTAATCTAGAAAAAAAGACTTTAATAGAATAAGTAATACAATATTATCACCAAAGCTACTCTTATTCTTTCCCTCCCCTTCTCTAAATAGTTTCTTCCTAAAACCTTTCCTCAGTTTCCTTATACACTTACATAAAAAAGTCCGCTGAGGCTTCTTGCCTCCCCATTATTCACTCTGGTAGCCTTCAGCGCAGGTCCTGGCTCCTTATAAAGGGCCCTTTGCTGACCTTCCTATATTTCTTTGGCTTAGTCTGGGAGTTCTTTGTGTTTCTCCGGAAGATAGGAGTGAAGGCCTCCAGGCCGGGAGTTCCATCTCTGGCTCCAACAGTGCTGCCCTCCTTTTCCTGATTACAGCAGCTCCCTTTGCAGCTGACTGCAGTTTCCTCACTGCCACACATCGGGGGTGAGCAAACATTAAATGCTGGGCCACACTTTTTGTCCTTGCAAGTAGCAGGGCCCTCAACCCGTCTAACGTCATCCAAACTGATAGAAATTTCAGTTATGTTCATATGAAAAAAAAATCTTTCAGCAGATATAAGAAAATGTCTGTAGAATGTAAAAAACTTTATTAATTGGTATATAAATGCGACTACACATACGTAGTTACATATTTCAACATTTTAATGAGATGGATGGTCCTGAGATGTAGCAGCCAATCGTGATGTGTCCACCTTTCAAACTTTCATGCCCCCCCCCATACTTTGCTTATCCTTGCCATACATGACAGAAAAATCCAGAGGGTCGGTGTCAGGTCTACACCCCTCCCCCAGGGCTTCTATACACCCCACACCCCATCACGCCTTTCTTCAAATCTGTAGCGGAATGTATTCATTCACACCCATGTATTATCAAACAGCTATAACGGGTTGGACCACATCTTACCAGACTGACTGCCCCATGGAGCATATCTCTTCCCTTCAGGACTGCAAGAGACCACCTGCGCTTTCACTGTTTACCATATAACAGCCTGGTGCCAGCTACAGCAATTGATTAAATGGAAAAAGTAACATTTGGGAAGTATTTAACATATGTTTACTTCCTTTGAATGCACTTGAGCAGCTGGAAACAAAGAAAACCCAGCACCATGTGACCATCCAGCTTACCATGCACCATCAGCAAGTGCCCTATAGACCATCACTTACCCACAGGCCACAATCTGGGAACATCTGCTTCAGACCAATGACTCATAATACAGATGGTGCTTCTTCCTTACTATTAAAAAGTATCAGTTTTTCCCTAAGTCCCTAAAGTAGCTATGACCAAGAGAGGCCGTAGCCAGAAGATTGGACTAAGGAATGGAGAAGGGTTATCCCCAGAACCACTACTGCCAGAAATCTGCAAGACCAAATACACTCAGAAAAATTTCACAATGAACATTCTAATCTCAGCTCAAGCGAGAGTATGACTCATACAAGTACATGTGTATACAGAGACAAGTCTACCCGGGGTGAACATTATTTGCTTGTTCTCAAAGGCTTTTTTTATAACTCTGGGTAAATTTATTTTATTTTTTGCTAATGGATGACTCACATTGTTCAAAAAATAAAGTTACGTGGAAGTAGGTTCCTTACCTAGACAGCTTCAAGTTTGCGTCTCAGTTCTTTTGTATCTATCACTGTTTGGCATGGGGATGATAAGAGAAGCCACACTGATAAGAGAAGCCCACTGTTGGGGCTGTTGTCATGGAGGTAAGGAGGCCCAGGGGGGCCCATTGGGGAGTGGGGAGTTGGGGAAGGGGTCCGGGGAGGGGGCCCAGGGGGGAGGCCTGGTTAAGGGAGTGCATGGGGGGGCAGAGACAGGGGGGCAGGTGCACCCTGAACACCTGAACACCCTTGAGGGTGCCTATGTCCTCTCCCCCTAGGTGGTCCATGTGCTGAATGCCCTGCTGCTGCACAGGCTCATGCAGATCGGGGCCCTGGATGTGGCCATTGCGGGGTTCACTGGCATGGGGTTCCTCAGCATGGAGATCCCCAACAGCTTTGGGGCCCTGGACAGGACCCACATTCCTATCCGTGCCCCAGACCACAGTGGGGTATGGTTCATAAACAGGAAGAGCTTCCACTCGGTGGTCCTCCAGGCCATGGTGGACAGCCGGGGCAGCTTCCAAGACATCTATGTTTGCTGGCCTGCTGCACCCATGATGCCCACATGTTCCAGAACTCAGGCCTGTGCCGCCAGATGGAGATGGGGACCTACATCCCCCAGAAGGAGATCCCTCTGGGGGGGCACCACTGTGCCCCTCTGCCTCATAGCAGATGCAGCCTACCCCCTCCAGCCCTGGCTTATGTGGCCCTACATAGGCCACCTCAATGCCAGCCAGGAGAGTTTCAGTGGCCACCTGAACCACACCCACCAGGTGATGGAGCAGGCTTTTGTCTGCCTCAGGGGCTGCTGGCACTGCATCCTCGCCTGCCTGCACTTGGGCCTCCCAAACATCTCTCCAGGTTGTGGGTGTGTGCTGCAAGCTCCACAACCTAGTAGAAAGCAAGAGGGAGGCGTTTATGCAGGGGTGGGTTGTGGAGGCCAGCTCAGCCTACCCTCAGCCAGCTCTCACCCCTAGCCGCCAGGCCCACCACAAGGGGATCCAGGTCTGAGAGGCCCTGTGGGCATATTTTGACCAGGGGGCAGCATGCGTGCCACCCCGGCCATCCCTTGCAGACCTACCACACACTGCCCCCATCTGCACACTGCCCCCCCTAAGGAGCAGACACCACATGGGGGTTGGTGAAAAATAAAACCGGGATTGTATTACTTACAAACAAAACGTGTTAACCAAGTCTTTAATGAAACAAATGTCTTTTGAGAAACTATATGTATGGGGGAGGACCGCTACTTAAATTGGGAGAAATAACTATTTATAACAGAGGGGGAGAACTATATACGGGGGGGGGGAGCTGGGGGCCCCAATCCTTGGCCCCTCACTGCCCCACATCCGGCGTGGAGGGGCGTGACCCCTACTGAGTATGGGTCGCCAGACCCCCCCCCATGTGGGGTCCCCATCGAGGCCAGATGGGGGTGGGAGGACCGGCAAATATGGCCAAGCCAGCTCTGGAGCCCCACAGTCTTCCCCAGTGGGCTCTGGTGCAGGGGTGCTGCCAGGAGGGACAGCAGGTGTAGTGGTGGGGTGTGGCAGCCAGTTTGCAATCCACTCCAGGGTGCCTGCAATGCAGTCAAAGGTCTGCATGAAGGACCCCCAGGCCTCCTAGCACCAGGCCAACACCCACTCCTCCAACTGGAGGTGACACTCCACCACCTCCACCTGGTGCCAGAGGGTGGTGAGGACCTGGGAGTTGGCGGCCGCTTATTGATGACTCTGGTAGTGGCGGGCCAGTCCCGGTGGTGGTCCCCGGCCCAGCTGGCTGCCATGCTGCAATACCCCCAGAGGGCTGTCCAGCACGATGGAGACTGCAGCACTGTCGTGACCCTTGGGTGGTGCAGCTGCGGACAGCGGGGTAAGAGAGAGGACAGCTGTTAGTACTGGGCTCTGGCCCATGTCCCCCACCCCCCAGTGAGCACCAGGTCCCCATCCTCTGTCCCTCTGCCATGGGCGTGATGTCCCTGTGGGCAGCGCCCTTGAGGTGTTCAGCCCTCCCATCCCTCCCCACAAGGATGGGGCATGGCACTGTCCACGGGAGCGGGTGCTGAAGGGCCCTGGCATGTGTGCTGCTGTCCCAGGGCCATGATCTGGCTGGGCCGGGGCAGGCCAGGGTCTGCTGGGAGTGTGGGGGGCCCCCGGTCATGTCTTGTGCCCCTACCCCCTAAATCAGGGGTGTGTACCCTGTGAGGTACATACCTGATGGTCCACTCCCACAGTCAGGGTACACCCATTGGGTGGATACCCAGCTGGAGCTCCGGGAGGGGAGGTCTATCCAGAGCTCCCCATTGCTGGACCCCTCCTCTGTGGTCCCAGGGGCTGGCTCCTCTGGGGGTCCCTGGGGTGTGGGGCTGGCCTCCAGGCCAAACTCCTGGTCCGAGCCCTGCTAGGTCTCCTCAGCTGTCATATCAAGGATGGCTGGGGGAAGGAGGTGTACCAGGGCACCAGAAAATCCCTGAGCTCCCTGTAATAAGGGCAAGTGGTGGCGGCAGCCCCAGACCAGCTGGCCATATCCCAAGCCCAAGCATAACCCTGCTGCAACTCCTTCACCTTGCTCCGGACGTGATCCGGAGCGTGGGCAGGGTGACCCTGAGCAGCCAGGCTATCGACCAGCCAGGCAAATGCTTCTGCATTCTGCCACTTGCTCCCCATTACTTGGAGCACCACCTCCTCACCCCAGAGCCCCAGCAGGTCTCAGTGCTCGGCGTCCATCCAGGATGGGCCCAACCACCTCTTATACCCCCGGCTGGATGCCTGGGAGCCCTGGGTCTCCTTGGGGGGAGTCCTGGGGACGTTCAGGGTGCTGGCTGGGTGTCATGGGTGATGGGTGGGCAGCTTGGGGGCCTCTTGAGGGTGTTCAGGGAAAGCACTTGTGGCTGCTGCTGCCCGCACGCTTTCAGCTTCCTGCCACAGGAAATCCGTGTCCCTGGTGCTTTAAGGGCTGCTGCACGCGGTGATCATAGAGCCAGCCCTACAGGGTCTGGACAGCACATCTCAACCCCTCAGCTGATTGCTGCCATGGAGGACCCCGCTATTTCGAAGTAGTGGGACGCGGATCATCTACACACACCATACTTTGAGGCTGAACATGGAAGTAGGGCTCTATTCCCACCTTCTGATAGGATTAGTGATTTTGACATCTCATCACCTAATGTCGATTTGAACTTCAAAGTAGTGCACGGCATGTGTAGACGTGACGCACACTACTTCGAGGTTGGGCCAACTACTTCGAAATAGTTGGCTAGTGTAGACATGGCTTTAGAGTCCCAGGTAAAGATGGGCACTCTGGGATAGCTAAACATCTAAACCCAGGAATTCAATTTTGGCTCTGTTAAGCTTAAATTCTAAATCAGCTTAGAAACTGCTCTCTCCTCATGTGACCTTCCTGTCAGGAGCACGCAGCAGCAAACAGGATTAGAGTCAATATCAAGGGGCTCTTCTTAACAGTAAAACCAGAACCAACTTGAACTCTCACACAGTGCTGTGGCAAAACTTATCCCCACCCCCAGGTGCTTCGAAAAGGCAATACTTCTACACTCACACACACCAAGTCTCTATACAACAAATACAACTTTTATTAAAAGGGAAAGAAGGATTCAACCTCAGTTTGGAAGACCACCACCATCATAGTTTTAAAGTATGTGACCATAGGCAAACATCCACTCCGCAGAGCATTGGGCCACAATTTTGCACCTTGCAGAGTAAAAATCTGCCGAGTACCTGTCCCTCATCATGACATGCCTCTCTGTCTCTGCTGTACCCCTCTCACACTGGCTGTCAGGGGTTAATGAAGGCCCACAGTTCAATAGTGCTTTCCTGGGACAGTTCACCACCCATCCCTAGAAGGAGGCTATTGAGCAATGCTTCTGCTTCTGCTCTTTCAGCTGGCTCCTAGTCACTGCTGACTCACACTCTTCTGTCTCTACTGCCACTGTTTGCTGCCCCCCTCTCACTGCTGTCTGCGACATGGCCTTCCGAGTGACTTAACTCAGCTCTTGGTGATTTCAACAGATAGTGAGTGGGGAACTTCACTGCCAGGGCTCTTCCTGTGTTGTCTTTTGCTGCAATGCTGGCCCCACACAAGGGGTTAGGATCAGCCCCTAGACCTTCTCAGCAGTAATGTCAGCTCTAGAAATCACCAACCAGAAGCAAGGACTTGCCATTGAGGATAATCAGCTCTCTCTTTCAGTGCTGGAGGGAGTCATGTCAAATAGCAGCTAATACTCTTTAGGCAAAGTCCTCACCAGCAGGTAACCTGGCTCCACCCATTCTTACCTCCAGCAGGTTTGGCGTCCTGCTCCCTGTTTCACAAGTGAGGTTGGTTCAGATGACACCCCTCTCCCAACCCTCCCTGCACCGGCCAATCAAGGCATGGACAGTACAGTTCTGCTGCCCTTCACCCACGCAACAAGAATAACAACATTCCCGTACCCCTGATTTCAAATACTAGGGTGATCTGTAACCCAGAATCAGTCCAAACTGATTGTTCTGGCAAAGCAGCTCCATTGCCACATATCCAGGCCAAGGTGGAGTGTCTGCTCCTGCAGGCTTCCCACTCCCCACCCCAGCTCACCATTACATGTCAGGGGAGAGCTCATTCAGACCCGGCTGACACTGGCTTGCTTATAGAGAGATTTTTTAATGTACGCATTTAATATTCCATTGCTGAAAGGCATATATGAGAAGCATCATAGAAATTACTGCTATACGAAGCAGGATTTCAATGGCACCACTCACACAGTGAGTTACTACATTGCATAAATAGGCAGGAGCACAAAATAATTTGTACAGGGAGCGATGAGGGTCATTGAACCAAACTGTAAACTGGTACATGTTGGAAACCACTTCAAGCCATGGGGTGCAGCAGCAGCCCTAGTTCCAGCACCTATGTGTCAAAAGATGCTAGGATTAAATCAAATGGAGTCCAGTGAAAGAAAACTGTATATTTATATCACTGTATATAGCTGTATGTACTAGTAGGGCTTTTACACAAGACAGTCATGCTAGTTTAACTTGAATTAGTTTTAAAATAATTTTTGTTAAATTGGGACCATCCATCTGTGTGTGTGTGTGTTTTGTGTAAGATTGGTTTATTTTGTGGCATTTCTAATAGACTTAACCTAAACCAAAATATTCCTTCAAAATAAAAATAAGAGAATTCACACAGACATTTGCAGCTGTTTATTAAACAGGTTTTAAACAAAGCACATTAAACTAGTGCATCTCTCCCATATAGACAAGGCCTCGGGAGGTCTCAGGGCTGGTCTCCACTTGGACCTTACATTGGCAGAGCTATGTCTCCCAGAGGCATGAAAAACCCACACCCAGACAGACACAGCTAAATCAACCTTCCTCCGTCAGCCTAGCCAATGCCTTCCAGGTATCATCATCAACAATAACCGTGAGCTCAGCACCCATTGATGTCAGATGCCTCCCTCACCATTTCCGTCCATCTTTCCCTGCCCACTATGAATTGGATTAGTTTCTGTAAACTAGCTCCACACCAATCATCTACCCATTCTCTCTGGGGTCTGCCATTCCTATTTGAACTGACCATTATGCTGAACACGAGGGTCTTGACTTTTCATTCCTTATTCAGGCAGGTATGCCCAAATAGCTGAAACTTCCATTGTATAACTTCCTACAGTAGGTTCTCTTTTGGCTGTATCTTCCTATATAATTCCTCACTGGTGATTTTCTGCATCCATCATATTCTCAGGATCTTTCTATAACAACTTCTTTTGAACACCAATATTCTTCTCTTTGAATCTTTTGTTATCACCCATGTCTCACATCCGTACAACATGCCAGTGAATACACACATTTTCAAGATGCTTTATTCCTAAGTTAATTGCTTTGCTTTTCCAGATCTTATCCATCACCTTCAAAGTTGCTCTTGCTTTCACTATTCTAGTCCCTACTGCCTGTTTACACTCAAAATCATACCTCATGTTGCTCCCCAGATACATGAACTTTTCTTTCTCTAGTTTGATCCCATCTACACTGACCTTCTTTCCTATTTTCTTATCTCCAAATACCGCTGGTTTTGTTTTAGCAATTTTCATAACCAGTCTGCACCGCTTCCCTTCCTCGTTTAGCACCTACACCTTTCTCGCTAGCTTTCCTTCATCTTCCTCAATGATAACTATATCATCAGCAAACCTCAGGTTGTTAATTCTCATCCCATGTACTGATATCCCTTCTGCCTCTTCTTTGATCTTGTCCATCACCCTCACCAAGCGTGTGATGAAGATACTCAGCGATATCAGATCTCCTTGTCTCATACTTCTACTTGTTCTAAACTAGCTTCCCAACTCTCCATATGTTCTCACCACTGCCTTCGCATTGTTACTGATATCCTTCAATGGCTGTATCAGTCTGCTATCCAGTCCATATGACTCCACCACCACCTAAGGCACTTTCTGATCTATACCGTCAAATGCCTCCTGAAAATTGATGAAGCAGTTGTAGAGATCTTTCAGGTAGGGTTACCATATTTGAACTTTCAAATGAGAAGACACCCCTGAGAGGGAGTGTATCTGTATAGGTATCTACCAATTCAAGTAATAATGAACTATACATAGTATAACACATTAACACAACGTGAGGATACTGTTGGATACTGACACTGATACAGATGCTCTCCTCTCAGGGGTGTCCTCCTTTGTGAAAGTTCCAGTATGGTAACCCTGCTTTCAGGGAGGAGGGCTTCCTAAGCCAAGGGGAGAACCCCTTCCATTGGCATAGGTCGAAGCTGTGATGAAGTGCTGCATTTGTGCTGCTATAGCATGTCAAGACAATCCCTCAGTCTTTAAAATCAACGTTTCCTTGTTTATCCACTTTAAAATTTCTGAAATCCATTTGCATATTCTTCGGGCCATTTCTAATTTCCATGGATCCAAACATTGGACACAAAAAGCAGAAGCAGACGTTTTTCTTGATAAGAAGCATCAACCACAGGAGTGGCACTTGGAAGAATCCTCCTTGGCCTCAATAAAGAATGGAGAATAAGGCTAAGATTATGACCCTGGAGCTGTCAGCTGTGACCTCTGTGACATTTCCTGCTTCAGCCCCAGGGTGGCAGGGCTGGAGCTGTTAGCTGGGGGAGCCAGAGCTCCCAGCTACAAAGTAAAGACCTGCAGCTCCCAGCCACTGCAGGGGACCCATGCGGCTCTCCGCCAGGCACTATCAGATGCAGTTGAGGTGGATGCTGCCAGACCCCTTTCTCCCCTACTCTAGCAAGGCTCGGGCTGAGTCCCGTTTTGACACTGTTATTTTTTTTAAAGTAATAGCCAGGATAGGCCGCAGGCTTCCATTTACTGTTGAATATTGCTCATGGCCTCTTCATGACTTTTACTAAAAATAACCCTGACAAAATGTTCGTGTTAAGAATAGTCATTCTGCTTCAGCAGTTCATTTTATATTTGCTGTAGTTAACCAAGAATTTCTGCAGTCTTGCACAACTGCACATTATAGCCTCCCAAGGCCCTGCTGCAGATATCAATGCAAGATCCTTCCTGCTCGAGTAGATCAGTATTTTTCCACTGTCTGTGGCTAATAGGGAAAAAAAGTGCAAGGCTACAAGATCACAGCCAACATCATTGACATAAACAGGAACAAATCTCTCTCCTAGCCATCAGTCCATCTCCGGTCTACTTCAGCACCCATAGAACACAGAACACCTCACTCTCACACCTCGGCTTTAGGTCACAGGATCAAGTATTCTCCCATTCAGAAGACAACAGGAGGTACTACCTGAAGAGACTCCCATGCCCCCATCTCCATTCCTGCTGCCAGAGCCCCTTGCAAGTGAATGAGTAGGGAACTTCTCAGAAAGAATTCCAGCAGCTGCACAGTCTGGTTTCACGCTATAGGTTCTGGCAGCCATGTAAACAGTGCTCAACTGAAGAGGTTTTTTCCTTCTCTAACAAAGCGTTTCTGTTCTCCCATATAGTCAGTGGGCAGAGTCTCCTTGCAGAATATATTGCTGTGTGGTGATGGGCTGGAGGATTCATAATCGTCGTGGTAGCAGTTGCAGTTTCTGGCTTCACCATGGACCAAGCTCTACACCCCGACAACTCCTGGTAGTCCTCATTGCTCTCGGTGCAAGTTCTGCTTGGCAAATTAAGCAAGTGGTGCCTGTGTACGTAAACAGAGGACTTAGATTTTTGCATGAGGTCAATCCATAGCAATCAGAGCTACCATTCAAAGAAGTAAAGAATGAAAGTGAAAGAGCAAAGCTGGGGCATATGTTGAGCTGATTCACTTAAGCCACAAGATCCAGGGCAGAGGATGAATATTCTCTAAGGAGACTGGCAGCAGCACTGAGAAGATGCCAGAGATTAGCAATAAACATGATATTAATACCATAGGTTTTTCCTGTATGATAAACCTTAAAATACCCTGCTATAAATTCAGAAAGGCTCAATAAATATTTCACTCTAGGAGCCTGATGACTCAGATTGACTCCCTATGCCCAGGCTTCCAACATTTGAGCTTCACAGAACCCCTCAGGGGGAAGCAGTGGTTGGCTCTTAGCCTCTTTGGCCGTGTCTACACTAGCCCCAAACTTCGAAATGGCCATGTAAATGACCATCTTGAAGTTTACTAATGAAGCGCTGAAATGCATATTCAGCACCTCATTAGCATGCGGGTGGCCGCGGCACTTCGAAATTGACGCGCCTCGCCGCCGCGCGGCTCGTCCCGACAGGGCTCCTTTTAGAAAGGACCCCACCTACTTCGAAGTCCCCTTATTCCTGTCTGCTCATGGGAACAAGGGGGACTTCAAAGTAGGCGGGGTCCTTTTGAAAAGGAGCCCCGTCAGGACGAGCCGCGCAGCGGCGAGGCGCGTCAATTTTGAAGTGCTGCGGCTGCCTGCATGGTAATGAGGCACTGAATATGCATTTCAGCGCTTCATTAGTAAACTTTGAAACGGCCATTTGCATGGCTATTTCGAAGTTTGGGGCTAGTGTAGACACGGCCTTTGTGAGCTAACCGCCACAGAGAATTAACATGTCAGGGACCTAAACTGTGAGAAAAGCCTGAGATCCACTTTCCAGAGTTGGTCTTAGTCCTGCCCTGGTTGGAATGCATATCATGAAACTGTGCATGGGGAGGGAGCCATGTACCTCCAACTCTGGAAGCTCAGGCTCCAGAGAACTCTGTTGTAAAGATTCTTCTGGAGACAGACTGCATGAATTCACTGCCTCCCTCCCCCAGCAGCAAAGAAGAAACTGTTTGCAGTCGTGTCAAGTGTCAGCTTCCAAAACACTCACCTGTAGGTCACTGGTGCATTCATAGAGCCCCTCTGAGAGGCAGGCATTTGTGCAGGCTCTAGGAGGCTGTAAGATGTCACCTGCTATAGATCTTCTTGGGTAACTATTGAAGAGGCAGCCTTTCTATTCTGCTTGCAATTCTCCAGCCCTCAAGGAGCAGCAGAGGGGAAAAATCGCTGAGCTAAATGGGGAATACCAGCCATCCCATATCTTTTCCCTACCCTTGAACCTACACAAGTCAGACCCCTTAGCTTCCTATGGTTAATCCACAGTCTACAGCTCTGCCTCTGGCTCTGTCATGGCCCTGCTGCGAGTGAGGGGCAAAATGAGTCCCTGAATTCTCCCCACCCCTTCAACAGCTCTGGGGGCTCCTCTCAGAGCAATCAATTTATGGGTTTTATGCAAATTTAGAAACTCATCATTTTGCAGTGCCTTGAATGGAGCTGCACAGGCCATAGCAGCTCTGCATTTGGAGGAACACTAATTTCCACATTGGTTTCCAGCAGGCAGTCCTCAGGATCTCATGCTAATTTTGAGGGAATAAACCGGCCCAGAGAGGTAGCACTAAGCCAAGCCTAGCATTGTACAACACTAAGCAATTAAACATGGCTTCGGGTATTTATCACAGAAATCTTGGCCTGTCTAGTCCCAGGGCCGACATACCAGTAATGACCTTTAACTTTTTATTAAATATATAACAAAGGTAAAATAGCTAAGCATCTGAAATGTAAAGCATGAAGTAAGGCTTTTAGTTTAATTATACCACTTGCACTCAATCACTTTAGCTTCAGAGAGTTTATAAGGACAAGAGGCAACATGTGTCCGAGGAAGGACAGCATGAAGTGTCATGTGCTCACCCCCACGCTGTAAGTGGGAGAAGCAAGGGACTGGCAGCCAGTGTAGGCAGAGCCATTTCATCTAATGGATGGTTTGTCTAACAGTGTTATGGCTCACACTGAGGGGGGCAGTGTGAGGGACCATTCACCAGCAGCGGCAGGACGTGGAATGACCCAGCACCAGTGCACTTTGCTTCCCAGCTCCCAGGGTTGGGGAAACCACGTGGAACTGCCTGGAGTATGAAGGAAAGAAAAACGTTGACTGAAATGGGTTGAAGCGGCAAGTCCTAACCTGCTTTGATTAAAAACACACACATAGAAACAAAAAAGAACAGCAAAGGGCTTGGAGTTTTGTGTTTCGTTTTGTTTTAAGAGTAGCAGCAGTTTCTGGATCTGATGCGGACTCTTACAACCTGACTGTGAGAGAAACAGTCAACCTTTCCATGTCCTAGAAAACTAGCACCATTATTGGGACATTCTAAGCAGAGCCAGCCTTCAACCAATGAGCATCTTCAGCACAGGCGCACGCACACACACATGCACATATTGGTTAAACTTTTGAATACCTTACTTTTATTGCTTTTGTAGCCCATTTCATAACTCTGCTGTACGATTTGCATGCACGATTTAGCCCTGTCATGTAAGATGATAAATCTGCACACTAGGACCTGTAAATCAGTATTTATTCATGCCATATCTAAGCTAATAAAAATAGCTTCCTCTAAGTATATGGAAACTTTTTAATACTAAGAATAACTGAAAAGTGCTAGCATCGCAAAAGTGAACAGCACCATTGTCTGGAGCAGTGTTAAATAGCGTTGCAGTATGTGACAGCTTTAGAACGTTAACTAGATTTGTTTAGTTAAAAAGGTTGCTTTTCTTACCTTTGCCCTTGCAAACTGAAGCACAACATCAGAGAGATCCAAAGACTGGCCAATGGCACTTTCAAGCAATCAAATAGCAAGCAATGCCAGTCACTGAAACTCTGAAAATGTTTTAATGGAATGGCACTTCAGAAAGCTGTGCTCCCCACTCATGAATGTGACCATCTGCATGAGCTGCATCCTCAAAGCAATCCACACATAAGAAAGAGCATCCTTCAGCTTGGCATCATGAATGAATTGGCAAACTTGGAGCAAGAATGCTTCCTGTGTGGCAAAATGTGATTGATATTATCCAATTCAACGCAGAAATCTTTATTATTGACATTCAAACATACCCTATCTGTCAGCGTCCGGTGAAGGTCTGTAAAATAGTTCATTAAGTGTTTGTCTGCCAGCAGCTTGTTACAGGTGTGGGAAAACCCGCAGTTCTTTGGGGCTTCATTTGTCTGAACCTTTCTTCAATGGATACTCAAGCAGGAATCAAAACATCTCCCTCTTGAATTTTTCTTCTGAGTTCCCCATCACTTCAACTTTGCCTCATAACCAAACTGTTCCTTCTTCTGACAAAGAAGAGTTTTCTTGAAGACAGCCTCAACTCCTAACGTTTCAGCCATTTCTTTGGGTGAAGTAATGGCATCTTCAAATCCATTTTCTCTATTGGCCACAACAAAATCCAGGCTGCTTCTCATCCAAGTAGTAGCAGTTGTCATGTCCATTGATTGAGGTTGTAATGCCTTGCTCACAGTGCTTCCTTAGAACAGGATATTATGCCAAACGAGACCAGAAATTTAAAATCAGTGATCTGGTCTGCCAGGCTTTTAACCTTGTGTCAGATTCTAGCCTTGGCTTCACTCCACTGCACCCACATCTATCAGAGGCTTTGAACCTTGTGTCAGATTCTAGCCTTGGCTTCACTCCACTGCACCCACATCTATCAGAGCATCATAACTTTCAGGAGTTTGGTACCACACTGGTCTTGCACTGTTCATGAGGCTCTTCCAGCAAGTCACTTAGTGGCTTCAGGGTCAGATTTGTGCCATTTGTGGATCTTCCATCTGACAGCTCATGCTGAAAACAGAATAGATATTCATTTCAGTACTCTATAGAGAGATACGGAATTGAAAGATGATGACACATCATCTGACACAACCAGACTGAGGGAATGGCTGCAACAGGGCACAAAGAAAGCTCCTGGATTCAATGCAAGGCCCCTTGCCTGGATGCTACTGTTTCCTCCCTTCATATTTGTGCCATTGTTGTCGTGCTTAACAAGGGCACAAACAAAATAATGGTATTTATTTTAGCTCAGTGTCTAGACAGGCGTTTGAGAGATACTGCTGGTATCTTATTAAATATGTTTTTTGTTAGTTGCTACTTACACTTTTTAAGTCTTAAAATACAAGTACACTTTCACAAGAAAACATTGAAATGTCACCTCTAGGGTCTCACTTGATTTCAGTTTGTGCTTATATTGCAGTGACTAGGAAGTAAATTGTAAGAGTTTGCTTCATGGAAAAGGGACCTCAGCACAGCTTGATTGAAACAGTGCTTGAGTTAACTTTGAATGATATAAGTTTCTGAAACAGAAGGATAACTTGTTAATTAAATTTAGGCTTTAGAATGCATGTTATGACCTTGCTTTATTTTTAACCATTTGTTTCCACCTCTCACCATAATATCTACTTGAATCTCTATTTTCTTAAATCTATTTTTTGTTTTACAACTGAATTCGAGAGTTGTGTGTTTGAAGGGACAGGAAGGTCGAGATACACCTGTAGATTGGGATACTCTGTTGCTTTGGGAACAAAGGATCTGGAATTTCTCTGGTATTCAGTGAACACAGGACCAATACCACAGGGGGACATTTTCAATGGTTGCAGGGACTGGGATGCATCTGTTGTCATCCTGCATGGCAAAGAAAGGACTGAGGGACCCACAGGAGGGAGCGTGAGGTGGCTGAGAGGCTGATTGTGTTAGCGAGCGGTCTCCTGGCCAGCACAGGCAAAATCCCTTTGAGTTGGAGACAGGTGAAGACTGATTCTCGGGCCTGGAGAAGCGTCACCAAGAGCAGGCTGCACATTGTATCTGCTGCAGCTCCAAGGACATTATCTCCCTCCCGCTACACTTTCCAAAGGCGCGAAGAAGCTGATCTGCCCACACATGGGTAATTCACCCTCCAGTAACACAACTTTGCATGCAGTGCAATGCTGTGATGTGATGTGCTGTGCCCTCCATCCAGGATACTTAACACCAGAAGGGCTGCGCTGCCTTGTGCTGCCGAACTGGCAGGACTACTGCCTGTGCTGGCACCTGCTTCCCCACATAGGGGCCTGGCAAGCGGGAATTCCCATTGATTGGGTTACTTCACCACAGGTCAGTGAGTGGAGACAACATGCCCCAGAGGTGCTAGGGAGGGCTGCAGTGAGAGAGGGGGCTCTACCAACAGAATGACATGTATGTCTGAAGGGGCATGTGGGGGAGGGTGCTAATCTCCTGGGGATTATAGAGACTGCACGGAACAACCAGAGGGAAATTAAACAAACCATGAGAAGGGAAGGTGCTGAGGTGTGAGGGTCACACTTATAGTGTCAGGGGCATGTTGTAGGGAAGTAGTAAAGAAATGAAGTGAAGAAGTGGAATTGCTGTCACACCAGTGCTGGAAGTCTGCATAATAAGCCGGACTAATTGAAAGCTCTCACTGATGAGAGGAATTTGACATAGCTGGCATTGGTGAGACTTGGTGGTTCAACTCATGTGACCAGAACGATAAAATTACCAATTACAACCCGTTTAGAAAGCGTGGCGAGGGTGAAAGGGAGGTGGGTGACACATTTGACACTACAACCTCCATTACCTGTTTTAGAGGCATCAGTAATTTAGAATTGCAAGCTCTTGTGGATCAATGTACTGGTTCACAAAGCCCAGAGGGGAACTGGTGGCAGTTAGTTACAGACCACTGACTCAGACAGCAGGCGAAGCTGCTTCTTAAGCACCTGCCTGTAATGTTGGGAAAGAAAACTGTTATCCTCAGGGACTTCTGTTTGGGAGACATACACAGGAGAGCTCATGCTGCCAGCAGTAAACTGTCATTGAATTTCTAAATATTATAGATCATTATCTAACACAAAGATATTGCACCCAACAGGAGGTAGCTGCTTTTGAGGGCATTATGATGACTAAGATTAACTGATCACTGGACTGAAAGTTTGTGATTCCCAAGGACTGATGATCATTACCTCATTACATTCATTATGGAGAGATAATAGAGCCAACCAGCAATGTTTACACTTGGTGTTTCAAAAGGGTTCATTTTCCAAAGGTGAGAAATATTACATATGGCATTTATTGTGAGGAAAAAAAATAGATGCAAACGTGAATGAAAATTCAGAGTTTAAGAAGTTTAAGAAGTTTGTTTGGAGGGCAAAAGGCCACGTTCTCTAATCAAGAGTGAGGACAACTTTGACTAAAATGCATTGTGGTTGAGTAGGAGAGCCAAGTATATTTCTTGCACACCCACTACTAGAAATGGCTGAGTAGAGAGACTGGGACACGGACTCTTTGGTGTGGGGAATAAGTGTGTGTGGGGGAGGCAGAAATGTCAGATGAGAAGATGGGATGGAAGGAGCAGGTCAAGGAACCTGGGAGTGTGGGAAGAAGTCCCATTCTATGTACTTAGCAAGAAAGGAGGCTTCTGGAAAATACAGTAAGCCATTTGTTATTAGACTAACATCATGCACACAAGCAGAAGAACTCAATAAGGTTGTGTAGGCAACCTCAATCCTGGCATTTTCCCTACTTGAGAGAATTTTACTTTCCAGCCTTAATAATATTCTTTTAAGCCACATCTACACGTGCCAGCTACTTCGAAGTAGCCGCGCCAACTTCGAAATAGCGTCCGCCACGTCTACACGGGGCGAGCACTATTTTGAACTTGAAATCGACGTAAGGTGTCGAAGTCACTATCCCCATCAGGAGATGGGCATAGCGCCCTACTTCGACATTGAACGTCGAAGTAGTGCACGTGTAGCCGATCCGCGTCCCACAACATCAAAAGAGCAGGGTCCACCATGGCAGCCATCAGCTGAGGGGTTGAGAGACGCTCTCTCCAGCCCCTGAGCTCTATGGTCGCCGCGTGCAGCGGCCCCTTAAAGCTCCCCGCCCCCTGCCTTCCTGTGCAGGAAGCTGAGAGCGCGTGCAGGCTAGCAGCATTGCCATGCTGCTAGCCTGCACACACCTCTGCAGCCCCAAGCCACCCCCTCCACTGCGATGGCTGCCCACCAGCCCCCCAAGCACCCCCAGGGCACCCCTCTCAAGGGGAGCCAGGGCTCCCAGGCATCCAGCCAGCCTGGGAAAAGGCAGCGGGGCCCCTCCTGGCCAGAGGCCGAGATCCGGGAGCTGCTGGGGCTCTGGGGTGGGGAGGAGGTGCTCCAGGTAATGGGGAGCAAGAGGCGGAACGCAGATGCGTTTGCTCAGCTGGCCGAGGGCCTGGCCACCCGGGGTCACTCTGCCCGCACTCCTGACCACATCAGGAGTAAGGTCAAGGAGCTGCAGCAGGGTTACGCTCAGGCCCGGGATGCAGCCAGCCGATCTGGGGCCGCCCCTGCCACTTGCCCCTTTTACAGGGAGCGCAGGTCCATCCTGTGCCCCTGGTACACCTCCTCCCCACTGGCCACTCTTGACACCTCGGCCAACGAGCCCCAGCAGGCCCCAGAGGCGGAGTCTGCCCTGGAGGCAAGCCCCACACCCCACGGTCCCCCCCAGGAACCCACGCCTGGGATGCTGGAGGAGGAGGAGGGGGAATCCTCCTCCAGCGATGGAGGGCTGCAGATCATCCTGCTGTCCCGGAGCTCCAGCAGGGCGTCTGCCCAGAGGGTGTCCCCCAACCGTGGGAGCGGACCATCAGGTATGTACCCCCCCCAGTGCACACCCCCGGGGTTGAGGTGCGGGGACAACAGACATGACCAGGGCCCTCCACATGCCCAGATGACCATGGCCCCAAGGACAGTAGTGGCATGTCCCTCAGAAGAGTGCATCAGCCCCTGCCCCTCCAGCACAACAGTGCTATGCCCCATCCCTGGGGATGGGGGGAGCAGAACCTAGGGTCCCCCGGGGCGGGAGGGGGTGGGACACCCAGCAGCAGCAGCAGCATCTCCTGGGAACGGGGATGGGGAACCAGCAGCAGAGGGGTGGGGGGACAAGGGCCACAGCTCGGGGGCCACACTAATGGCTGTCTCCACTCTTCTTCCCCCTCCCCGTGTTCTGCAGCTGCACCATTGGAGGGCCCGGAGAGCACTTGAGAGGTGTCCATGGTCCTGGAGAGCCCACCGGGGCCATCCCAGCAGGCCAGCCCCTCAGCGGAGCATGAACCAGCCCCAGGACGGGGCTGATGGCAGAGCCACCACCACCAGAGGACGGCCACAGACCTCCAGCTGCTCGCGACCCTCCGGCGTCAGCTGGAGGTGTCGGAGTGGTGCCTGTGGGTAGACGAGCAGTGGCTGGAACTACAAGAGCGGGCGCTGGCCTGGCGCCAGGAGGCATGGGGGGCCTTTATGTGCACTTTCAAGCACATAGCGGAATACCTGGCCCCCCCCATGCCGTGCCGCCCGCCACTCTGCTCACCCTGCCCGCCGCTTCACCCACTGCTCCACCCGCTGCTCCGCTGCTCCGACCGCCGTCCCACCGCCGTCCACCACGCCAGGGCCTTCCACCGAGGGGGACCTGGGGCCTGCTGACACCCGCCGGCCATACCTGCCAGTTTGCCCAGCCCCCAGCCAGCCTCGACCAGGGCTAAGGCCGAGGCGAGGGTCGAGCCCACCAACCCCGGGCACTGGACAGTACAGGGCTGTGGGGCCCAGGCCCCGCCCCCCTTTGTACATATCCCCCATCATATTTGTGTATATAGTTTGTGTTAGACCCCTGTTCTTTTATGGTACCTGCCCCCCCATGTAAATAGTTCCCCCCTTTTGTTCTTACTATAAATATATATATTGTTAGTATTAATATGAGAATTCACTGTTTTTTGGTTTCAAAAACAACAGCTCCATTTTTATTTGCAAGAAGCGGGGGTTTGCTCTTGGGTGCTCTGTGGTGTGGGCGTGGGAGCAAGCAGTGTTGTGGAGGATGGAGGGTGCAGTGGGGGGCCTGCCAGCATTCACCCCACGGCCTGGTCGAAATGGGCCCACAGGGCCTCCCAGACCCGGATCCCCTCAGGGTCCACCTGGTGACTGGGGGCAGCGGGTGGCTGGACGTCAGCCCTGCCAGCCTCCACAGCCCAGCCCTGGAAGACTGCCTCCCCCTTGCTCTCGACCAGCTTGTGGAGTGTGCTGCACGCACCCACAATCTGGGGGATGTTGGTGGGGCCCGCATCAAGGTGGGTGAGGAGACACCTCCAGCGCCCTTTGAGGCTGCCAAAAGTGCGCTCAACCACCTGGCGTGCATGGTTCACGCGCATGTTGAAGCGCTCCTGGCTGGCTGAGAGATGGCCCGTGTAAGGGTGCATGAGCCAGGGCCGGGGGGGTACACCACATCTGCAGTGACGCAGAGGGGCATGGTGGTGTCCCCCACAGGGATCTCCCGCTGGGGGATGTAGGTCCCTGCCTCCAGCCGGCGGCACAGGCCCGAATTCCTGAACACCCAGGCGTCGTGGGTGCTGCCAGGCCAGCCAACATAAATGGCCAGGAAGCAGCCCCAGCTGTCCACCAAGGCCTGGAGGACCACAGAATGGTAGCCCTTCCTGTTCAGGAAGCGTCTTCCTCTGTGCTCCAGAGCATGGATGGGGATATGGGTCCCATCCAGAGCCCCAAAGCAATTTGGGAAGCCCAGGCTGGCAAACCCCGCAATGGCGGCATCCGGGTCCCCAAGCCGCACAAGCCTGTGGAGGAGCAGGGCAGTGATGGCGTGGACGACCTGCAGGGGAAGGACATGGGAGAGCACCAGTGAGGGGTGTGCAGGGTGTGTCTGGCCCTCCACCCCAGGGCTGCCCGCCCCCCCAGGGCTGCCCACCCCCGGGTCCTCTTTCCTCCATGAGGACAGCCCTGACGGTGGCCTTGCCCACGCCAAACTGCTGCCCCACGGATCAGTAGCTGTCTGGAGTGGCCAGCTTCCAGACAGCGATCCCGACCCGTTTCTCCACCGTGAGGGCATGCCGCATAAAGGTGTCCTGGTGCCTCAGTGCGGGGGTGAGCCACTGGCAGAGCTCCAGGAATGGCTGCCAGCTCATGCGAAAGTTCTGGAGACATCGCTCGTTGTCCCACTCACCGAACACCAGCCGTTCCCACCAGTCGGTGCTCGTGGGGTAGCTCCACAGCTGGCGGCATGTGCAGCAGGCGGGGGGGGGGTGTCAGAGGGCAGCAAGGTCTGGGGTTGCTTCCTCCTCCCCTGGGGGCAGCTCCTCTTCTGAGAATAAAAGGTGGTCAGCTGCCTCCTGCATGGCATTGAGCAGGGCGAACACTGCTCCTGCAGGGGCGGCTGTGTGGACCTCTGGCTGCTGCTGCTGCTGCTGCTGCGGGTCCATACTGCTTCGCCTAGGTGTGCGTGCCTGTGGCTCTGCAGACCGCGTGCTGTGCAGGCTGAGTGTGTCTGGGAGTGGCCCTTTAAGGGAGCGGCTAGCTGTTGCCCCGGAAGTGCTAGTCCGCCCTGTGACCCTGTCTGCAGCTATTCCTGGCACCCTTATTTCGATGTGTGCCACTTTGGCATGTAGACACTCCCCTGCAGCGCATACTTCAATGTGGTGCTGCCCAACATCGACGTTGAACATCGACGGCAGCAGCCCTGGAGGACGTGTAGACGCTATTCATCGAAATAGCTTATTTCGATGTCGCTATATCGCAATAAGCTATTTCAATGCAGCATATATGTGTAGATGTAGCTTTAGTGTGTTTGTGTGTGTAACTATATCTATATTAAGCAAGTATGTTCTGAATTACAACTCCAACGTTTCTTAACCTGCCATGTGCTCCTGTTGTTTGGTGGCTGGGATGTGGCTGCAAAGGAGTGGACTCATGATAAGCCTCACCCCTCATGGTTGAGCTCTTTCCTCACTAGAACTGTCTGCCAATAGTCAGTTCACTCCTGTAGTGGAACCTACTCAGCACTCTGGCCTGGGTGTATTTAAGTTCCACTTCTCTGAGGTGAATAAAAGTCTAAAAAAACAATGTTCCTATTCTTCCTTGCTGGTCATTAGCCCTCTACTCTGGGCCCCATGTGCCTTACACCCCTTCACTTATAGCTTTCAGTTACCTTTATATCCCCTACTCAAGGGCCTCACACCCCCTTCCCCACTGGCAGGTAATGGAATCTAAGTCCTCCTATCACATTCAGTCCAGAGACCCTATTTCATCTCGCAAAGTCTGTCCAGTCAGACGCCTAGATGTTACCTCCACGGCCTCCTTTCTTCCACAGCCTTTACACCAAGCAGCACCTCCCAAGGCTTGACTGCAGACATTTGAATTCTGCTGTTGTGTCAGGATCAGCCACAGCAGCTTGCTCAAATGTTCTGTCTATCTTATTTCCTCCCCCACCCCCAGACTCTCTCCTTGCTCTTCTCCACCTTCCACATGACCACCAGAATAGCTATGGAGTTCTTCACCTGAGCCCTACAGGGGCACAAAGGAGGCAACTGCCCTGGGCTCCACTTGAAGTGCTATGGCAGCACTGCTGCGCTGCTCCACACGGCTCAGAGACAAGGCTGGGGGGCCCTGCACCATGATTTGAGCAGCACTGAGGGCTGACTGCCCTCAGCCCCACCCCTTCCACCCTCGGCCCCGCCCCTTCTGGGGGGCACAGAGGTGGGGCTCCTTCCCACCTGGCAGTGGGTCCCACAGTGGCTCTCAGCCTTGCTAGCCTAAAGCTTCTAAATTTTCCATATAAATACATCCTGTTATTGGTAACACACAATCTTACAAAAATGATGTGTCATTTCCTGAACTGCCAGTGTTTTGAGTAGTTTATCCTTATTTCTATCAAAAATTAGTTACTGTTTATTCACAATGACCTGTTAACAATTCTGAATAGACCTACTTAGATCTTTCTCTCAGGCCCTTGGCTTACATCAACATTTTTGACTGTTGGGCATACTTCACAAAATTGTTTCCTCTTCAATTTCTGAGCAGCACCCTTGTGCTCTCGACTCTGGTGTGCTGATCATGCTCTCTAGGGCTACCCACCAGCCTGTCCAGCTGGGCCAGACCCTCTGGTCTCCCCCAGCCAAGGATGAGTTGCCTTTACTGCCCCCAATAGATCAATGCAGACACTGAATCACTTCAGCTCTGGGAAGATGAACTTCTAGGGCACAGCATCGGAAACCAACACCCCAAAAGGGATCAAACCCCCAAATAAATCCATCTCTCTCTGTGCAAAAGTTTTGCACAGTGCTGTTTGTATAGCGGCACTTGGGCTGAATGCAGCTGCTGAACCAAACTGGGACAGACGGGAGAAACATTTATCCCTGTTTAAGGGAAAGCAAACTTACCTTCTAAGAACAATGGCTCACTTTCCCTCCCTCCCACACTTTCCCTCCCTCCCACACTTTCCCTCCCACACTTTCCCTTTGAAAAAAATATTTTTATTTTTGCAGTTTTCAGTACCAGTAAAACAGATTACACTATTTAAAATCCTTTCAGTAACTCATAACCCAATTTTCTCATCCGATGCCCAGTACAGTGTCCTATTTTACACTATTTATGGAGACATGAATATACCCCCCTTAACTAATGGGACAGGATACTTTATGCCAGTTTCATATTTGACATATATATTTAAAATGCAACTACAGTTATGATAGACAAAAAAATTGTATGAGCAAAACTGTATGGCCGTGGCTATGCTAGCCCCTGCCTTTCAAAAGGGGTATGCTAATGAGCCAATTCGATAGAGGCTAATGAGGTGCTACCATGACTTTGCAGTGCCTCATTAGCATAATGGAGGCTACATGCGTTTCGAAAGTGCCGCTTTCTAAATGCACACTGCTCGTGTAGACAGGGGCCTTTCGAAAGGACCCCACAGACTTCAAAAGCCCCCTCTTTCCAAAACCAAATGGCAAGAAGGGGCTTTCAAAGTCCAGGGGTCCTTTCAAAAGGCCCCTGTCTACACAAGCAGCATGTTTCAAAAGTGGCATTTTCGAAATACGCATGACTGCCATTATGCTAATGAGGTGCAACATATTCATGGCAGTGCCTCATTAGCATCTGCCAAAGTGGTTCATTAGCATACCCCTTTCAAAAGGCAGGGGCTAGCGTAGCCACAGCCTATGAGAAAGTTGACATTGCTGATAATACTGGAAGGATGCCTGTGCATGAACATGGTTATAAAATAACTATTGAAGTACATTTCTTGATTGATCAGCTTCGTTGGCTTCTGATGGGTTTCTACCTCATGCACAACTGATGAAATGGTTACTGTGGTCCTTCAGGCTAGCTTTAGCACAGGCTTTCCTCTACAATATAAGCTTTGCCACCCTGATTTAACATTTTTAAAGAAAGGAGAATCATAACTAAGGATTTGCCATCAATCCTCACACCAGCCTCTTTAATTCCGTAAGACAGTTTTCAGCCTGGCTTCTTTCCCTTCTTGTGTTGTGGCCAAAATTAATATATTTCTTGTTTTGCCTGCCAGCAGGGAACAGGGCAAGTAATCTATCAAAGTAGCAGGAGAAGCTACTGCTGCACTTGTGAACCAGGAATCAAGAAAGCCCAACCAGCAGAGACAGCATAAGTCTTCTTAAGATCATGGGTCCATCAGAATCTCCCAAGAAATAAAGTGGAAGTCCTTGCCAACCATGGCCATTTGCTGTTATGTGTATTGCAATGCCACTGAAGAAAACATGTTTGTGTAAGAAAAAGGAATTAAACATTTGCCTGAAATTAAAACATCTTCAAACCAAAATAAGTTTTATCTAGAAGAAGGGCTTTAAAGTTCATATCTGGTCACATGCAGCATGCAGAAGAGCAGATGGCATGCCAGCACCAGAAACAGCATCAATATTTTGGGATTAAGCTGGCCTCTCTGCAACCAGCCATGCACAGGGATTATCAGCTTTCAGGTGTTTTTTTTCCTCTCAGTGCTTTAATAGCACACAGTCTCAGAATGGTTATACATGACAGATGAAGCGTCTATCCTCCTCAGGTTTCCAGTTTAATACTACTGAAAAACAAAATAACATGCTAAGCAAGCGATGAAGATGCTTTAAATTTCCAGCAGCATCTTTCTCAGCCTGAGACAAAGGGCGGTGGTGGGGAGGAAAGAAACGTTGCTATAGAACATTGGGGGAAGATGACACACAGAATTTGCCATTTTACAGGGTTTGTCTCAATGTTGTAAGTGACATTTGATCTATCTTCAGCAATGAGAGGAAACAAAGAAAAGAAAAATATGAGAAACTTTCTCAAAATAATACAATTATGGCAACTCAGCCTACCAAAGGGGAGCAAAAAAAATCTAACCTACAAAATCAGATTGCTTAACAGTGATGGGACAATCCCCAATGTCACTGATCAAGTAAGAAATCCTTACCATTGTGAGCGGGGCAGTTTATAGATCTTGTCAATTAAGTCAAGCTGCTTATGTTGCTGAGTTGTTTCTCTGAGACTGGAGAGGAAATTAAAAAAGGAGGGAGGGGAGAAAAGCTTTGATTGTGTTTCATTAAAAGCACATATCATGCCATGAGGTACTAGTTTCATTAATTGCCAGCTAGTGCCAATAATTTTTGTTAAAATAAAAAATAAAAATCAACTAAAAAAAACATAAGGAAGAGATAGAGAGGACTGTTTAAACTAATTGGTGGCAATTATAGCAATCAGGCATTTTCACACCCACATGGCTCTTTCTCCCCATAATGTTCATTTGCCACCCAGACAATAGCAGATAAGGTATCATGCCATCCATCATTTCCAGAATGATGTGGGTGGGTGGCAAGGTGCTGCTCTCCCCCGACTGCGTGGTGAAATACAGAAAAAAGAATACCTGTCACTATGGTGTGCTTTAACTATAAGCCTGTTAATCATGCCGCCTACCAGCCCTCCTTGTTGCAGCCTCTTTTCTTTCCTCACTTCTGTAAGGTGCGTCACATACTCCTTCCCTTTCCTGGTGGCTTGGTTGATGAATGGCTGCTTCTCACCACTGATTTTCCAACTGCATAAACATTCCAGTGGAAGAAAAGGGTCCACTCTGCAGCTGTAAATATTTATGGCACAGTCATACACTGAGGAACCGGAGTCAGGAACTGCCTCTCCCAGGGGTGTCATTTGCCGGGGTAAGAGGGACAGTAGCCCCCGCCCAAGAATCCTGCCACTACAGGACATTTGCCTTGCCTCCCCTCTACTCAGGAATGTAAGTAATTTAGGACACTTTATTTGTGCACCTCTGTCTCTTCTATTTCTGAGCCCCTCCCCTTAACCCCCACCGCAGCCTGCCCCTTGACACACTGCCCCGAGTTCACTCTTCTCTCTCCTCCTCCTCCTTCTCCCCCACACCTCGGACTGGCTATTCTTTGCTCTATCATCTAGGAATGCTTCAGTGTAAAAGCAGCAGCATTAAAGAATGACCACCTGCTGGGATCTTTCCCTGCTGTCAAGAAACAAACGTGCTGTCCCACCACAAACATTGCTTAAATTACATTTAAAACTCTCTTATTTTTTCCAACTCTCCACTTTTGTGAGGAACGACAGTACCCCAGAGTAGGGCATCTATTCTTCCATTTAGTTCCACTTTGCACTGTCCTTTACAATGGGCTGGGTTAAATTACCAGGTAAGGCCCAGGCTGTTACATACAAATGTTGATTCCCTGGAAGAATAGCAAATGTACTTTTGAATTCTAAGGACTTTTCCCCAGAATACCTTTGCTACTGGCTACTGTGCAGAAAGAAATCCTTGCCCTATGCAACCAGCCATTTTATAGTTGTTTGTCTCCTGTACTACTGTTTTCTCCCGACTGGTAAGTAATCTTAAGCTCCTGTTTACTTTTAAATATTTCTGAGGGTAGCAGAGTCTGTCAAACTTGAGTTCCTTCAGTGAATGTCAAGGAGGTGATGTTTATATTCTCAAATCCTTAGAGGAACACTAGGATTGAAACCACCTTCTCATCCTTCGTTCATAACCAGGGGTGAAAGTAACAAAATTTCTTACAGGTAGTGTGTTATCACAACCTATACCTGCCCTGGGGGATGGGGGAGTGCATTGTGATAAAGCAGTGCTTGTAAGAAATTTAAGTGTTGGGTGGAGTGTGGAGGGGTTGAGGGTGTTTCAGGAGGTTTCGGTGTGGGGGGTGAGGCACTATTCCCTCTAAGGCTATGTCTATATTACAGAGTTTTGTCAACAAAATCCATGGATCATGGAAGTGTTGAGGGAGTGTAGCCAACCAGGCTCGGGTTCCCCAGAGACGAGGCTGCACCCAGAAGGCGAGTGCTATATTTGGTTTATTGAAAGCGGGTGACACCCGCAACGGGAGCCCCGGAGACGCCGCAGTCACCCATGGGGGAAAACCTGACGCATCGGAGCTTCGTTCAGGGAGAGGCTCTGTAACGGGATTCCTAACACTAGCTGATAAAGCTGAACTCATTAACATAAGATTGCCTAAAATTGCCTGTGCATTTCTTATCACTATCTCTTGTGGCCTACTGCCAGCGTAGCCTTGAAATCTTGGCAAGCGCGCCTTGTTCTGCAGTAGTTCCCATGGCAGTTATTTTGCAGCTTTTCACCTTGCACAGACTGGTCTGTTTAGATTCTCCTGAGGATTCACAGAGGGGTCGGACTGCACTCTCGACCATTACAAAGTCTCCTTGCACCCTACAGGGAGCTTCAGGAGGTTGGTGGGGTGAGGCACTGTTTCCCCTAAGGCTATGTCTACACTAGAAAGTTTTGTCAACAAAACCCAAGGAACGTCCGCATTCCCCAGGTGTTCTGTGGACAGTAAATCGAAAGAATGAGGCACTTCTGTTGACAGCATTCTGCCGCTCCCTCATGAGGCAGAATGCCTCTGTCCACAGATTCTGTCAACAGAAAGCTGGCCTGGGCGTTCCGGGGGCGCTCTGTCAATAGACAGCACTTCCAGGACACCGGACAGCCCTGTCTGTTGTGCCTTCGCTGTTGTGCCTTCGCTGTTGTGCCTGGGCAGTCCAGCCACTCTCTGTTGACCGAGTGGATCACTCTTTCAACCCACTTGGCGGTCTGGCAGCGATTTGTTGACAGAAGTTTGGTCAGAAGATATCTTCCAACAGAAACCCCTATCGACAGATCGCCCAAGTGTAGACGTAGCCCAAGATTTTTCCGCCATGAGTGGAGTGAGTTTTGTCTTGCACACCAATACTGACGTCATATGTGCTTTTCAGATATTTGCCACCGTGGCACCTCCCCCATCAGTTACTAATGGACGTGTTTTTAAAGCAGGCATGTACACACAGCACCAGAAGGAAGGGGGAAACCAGGCCCCACACACACCCCAGAGGGAAGAGGGGAGCTCAGCCACACCCACAACAGCAGGGGTCAAGAGGGGAAATTGTGCCTGAGCCAGAGCTTCAAGGGCAATTGTGTTCTCCTGACCCCTTTGAACTGGTGTGTGGAGCAAGTTCCCAGGGGCTGGAGCAGCTTTGTTTCTGTCATTTTGACAGCTTGGGAAGGGATCTGAGGGCTGACTTCTGGGGGCACAAAGCTGGGCCTCCTCCCACCTTGCCCTGGAGCCTGTTAAGACTGTCAGCCTCACAGGCACACCCGTTACCAAAACCTGAAATGACCCCTCGGCTCCTCCACTTTTCTGTTGGGCTGTAGAACTCATACAAAGGTTGACATGATCCCTGACTGCTCTTGTCTGACACTCAGTCTGGAGAGATGCAGTTCCAACCCAAGGTCCCAGTGCTGCACCTCTTATTTGTGTAAATCAGAATCCCCATGGCCTCATCTGAGTAAGAGCTGGGGGTTGGGCCCTGAATTGTTTTACTAGGAAAGGAAGTTAGTTTAGCAGCACCAAATACTCCAGAGCAAAATCCTTGATTCTGGCTATGAGCATGTGAAGTATGTCTACACAAAAGACGCAGATTTGACTGCAGAACATGTGGACATACCAGAGATATTGGAGCTTGGGGTACCCTCAGAAAAAGAGATTCCCAAGTGATTTCTTTTCTGGAAAGGGGGTTTTGCACTTGGGTGTTGTCAGCTACCAACTGACTCCAGAGAAACTGAATCAGGGAGAATTTTCTGTCTCAGTGGGATGTTCAGAAGCAGGGTTTGGCCATTTTATTGCCCCCACCCCTCTTAAATGCACTCTGAGTACCAGGGTAGGGAAATCAGGAGTGGGTCTTACCCAAAATTGCTAATAAATGTGTTAGTCTTTAAGGTGCTATAGGACTGCTTGTTATTTGTGCAGCTACAGACTGACATGACTACCCCTCTTAGAATATTTGAGTGAGTTAGTTTTGATCTAGCAGCAGCAATGAAGCCACAGTATCACAATTAGCCACGTAGGTACCTACCCAGTGATTAAGCCAGGGTTCAGCAACTTCTGGCATAGGTGCAAGCCAATTTTCATCAGCATGTGATGTGGAAGCTCAGCTCTGCCCCCTCCTCCCCCATACAGCTAGGAGCTTGCTCAAAGCCGTTCTCCCTGGGGATTAACAAAAGACCAACTGATGCTACCAACCACCACTTCAACAGCAAAGCTCTTCATCTTCATTTATTTATTGATGAAGCTGTTGTAAATAGGACCGTTAGTTAGTGACTTTAAAAAGTATTGCCAGCACTTGGACTGTACGTAGAGATCAAAAGGTCAAATTCTGGCACTCTGCCCTGGAAAGGTTGCTGGCCCTTGTTCTAGGCAGTCCTGTATGATTCGTGCTTTCACATTTCACAGCTGCAGTTAGCTGGGGCATAAGTATACATGCTGCAGGCAGACCTCTGATTGCAGTCCCACTTCAGGAGTATCTATCCTACAGAGAGGGGTATGCACTCTCTCATTCCTGAGGCTAATCTGGACTAACCTTATCCTCAAGTAAAGGCTGCTCCAACTTTGCAACAGCTGCCAGCAAACCAAAAAGTCAATACAGTAGTAGCCAGGGATCTAGTAATACATAGGTATCACAGCCCTCCCAACTGCTCCCCAGCCATATCCCACTGGCTAGAGCAAGTGAAGTGCTGTATGAGCAATTATGGCAGCTCTGCAGCAGCTGAGGACCATTCAGTGGCAGGTCAAACCATGACTAGGCCAAATTTAGGCTGGCAGAGAGGGCACAGCTGCCCCATCTGTGAGAGCAGCAATGAAGGGTCCTGTGGCACCTTATAGACTAACAGAAAAGTTTTGAGCATGAGCTTTCGTGAGCAAGTGAGTCTGTGCTCGCGAAAGCTCATGCTCAAAACTTTTCTGTTAGTCTATAAGGTGCCACAGGACCCTTCGTTGCTGTTACAGATCCAGACTAACACAGTTACCCCTCCGATACTTGACACCATCTGTGAGAGAATCTGGGGGATTATCAAGGAAGCATGTTACCCACCAAAATATAAAGTGCTCAAAATTTGTCGGTTCTGTGAGCAAAGTCAGAGGCATTTGCAGATCTGGGTTTCTCATAACCAGCTAGCTGTGACTTTATCAACTCCAGTGAATGTAAAGTGTTGCAGTGTGGAGTAAGGAGACAAGCCAATGTTGACATCTAAATTGCTGTGCACATTACATCTAAGAAAGTGTCTCAATGGGCAATTTCTTATTTTTATGAACAACCACACACTTCCCCTTTACAATGCAAGGATAAACATTCTCCTTATCGGTTATATTTGCCCTGAAAGTAAGAGATTACTGGAGCTGTGGAACTGCACAGGAAAAGAGCTGATGTAAAATGGTTGTGATTTTTTCTGCTTCTCTCAAAAAAAGAAGTACATCTGGCTGCCCTGTTGCTTCTGCACTGTCTAGAAGAACAGACACACAAATCCACATAGTTTACATATTGCAACAGATTTTGTGCGCCCTGTTAGGAGGCTGATTTGCAAAGACTTGCCCCATGCAAAATATTCTTACAGGGAAATCCTGCTACAGGGCGACATCATAACAGAAATGTCAGCTCCTGAGATGCCCACTGTACCTTTCTGGCTACCTAGCACAAAGTTCAATAAGCAAAAAGGATCAACCAAAGTGCCTTTATTTATTATGCTCCAGGGTTTCTTGTGATATCCAGAAGATACTTCCCATATAAATAATGCAACACGTTACAGTTCATTCATATTTAGCTACCCACAGAATTGAGTCCAGTTCAAGGTGTGCCTGTGTAATGAAAGAGCTACCCCGTCAAGATACTCGCCCACTCATTTCTATGTTAGTAACACCTCACATCAGTCAACACTGAACATACAGCAGGCCCATGGAGTGGGTATCATATAGGCACTTTTGCTTGGTATCTGTAGAAGAGGTGACTTGGGGTGGGCACCCTTTCTGAGGCAACCTGAGCCCCCCGCACCTCTCTGGAGTCCATGGGCTGCCCAGCCTTTGCCAGGCAGTAGTCTCTGGGAGTCTAGTCCCCTTTCCCAGGGCAGCAAACCCTTACAGTCTGTAGACAGCCCAGACCCTGGCTTGGGGCAGGGCAGCAAACACTCACTGTTGGTGTTTTAGTGGAGTAAACAGTCTCGGGAGTTGGCCCCAGTGCAGAGCGAAGTAACCAGCACTCTGGCCATGCGCCATTAGATGGGGAAGCGGGTCAAGGTGCAGCTTCCTTCAGGAATGGGAAGGGAGGCACGGCCCCGCCCACTCCATTGAGCCCTGGCCTGGGGCTCCAGCAAAAGTTCCCATGAGGAGCCAGTCAGTGGGAATCCAGACAGCCACACACTGACATGGGCTTTGATGGAATGTCTCCTGGGCAACTTCCTACCTCAGTGTCCATTGGTGCAGGTCCCCGCTTGGGGTCTTCGGGATAGGTAGCCGCAGGCAGCTCCAGCCAGTCAGGCAGCTCCAAGTCGTTTAGGAAACAGACTGGAGGCAAGACGTCAGACTCCAGCAGGTCAGAGGTTCAGGGTCACTGAGAGCCGGTAGGGTCCCAGGCTTCAGCCGGTCCTAGTCCTCAGGGTGGCTGGTGGCAGGGGGAACCCATGGTGCAGGCAGGCCTGGGCCCTTGGGGTAGCTAGCAATGGGCAGGCTCACTGGCTTAGGCTGGTCCTTAGGGTGCAGGGCTCGCTGCGGGCCCAGGGATCCTGGTAGATCTGGAATGTCTGGGTACCAAGCCAAAGGCAGACTTGGCTGCAGCCCGGTTTGGTCAGGGTGGCTGGCCAGAGGCTGTCGCGGGCCTGGTTGTCTGGAGTGGGCCCCTTTGGCTCTGGTTCAATGGAGCGTGGTCAGAAGCCTCTGCTCTATTCAGAGGCTGGTCTTTGACTGAGCCCCGCTTCTGGCACTTCTGCTGTCAAGGTGTGGCTCACTGTGGGGTGGGACACAGGTGTTCTGGGCCCACCCACCAAGCATCTGGAAGTCCCCTTTTGTCTCCGAGTCAGGAGGAGGCCACTGTACCTCACTACAGTGTCATTAAGGTCTGATGTAAACAGAAAAGGAGTTTATTTTTCTCCCAAACCCAGGAACTGTACTGCTTGTTCTCAATTACAGGTTAAACCTCCCTCACCCAGCACCCTCGGGACCTGAGTGGTCCCAAAGGAGGGCATTTGCCAGATAAGGGGAGATGAGGCCTCCTGGCTGCCCCGCAGGCTCTGCCAGAGGGGTGCTCCACTCCTGCAGGGCTCCCCCACCCTGGCCAGTGTTTGTGCCCCAGACAGTTCCCTGCCGCCTCCCCACCAAAGGGCTCCTGGTGGAGCTCCCTGACTGGATTAGAATCCCCACAGTGGGGCTCCCCATTGCCAGCTGAGCTTCCCATAGTGGAGCTCCTTGACTGGTCTCCCTACCTTGGAGGTGCCCCTAGAGCTTCCCAGAGCAGGCTGTCAGCTGGGCTCCCTGCCATTAGCAGAGCTCCTCCGCAGCCCAGCAGCTGGAGCTCTCTTGTCCAGGTTCTCTCTGATCCAGCACCATCTGTGGTCTTCCCAGATGATGGATATTGCTGGACGAGAGAGTTTCAATCTGTATCATCTTCCACCTTCCTAGCTAGTGAATGAATATAGGTGACTTCAATCCAAGTGACATACACTGAAGGTTTCATGCTCAGGCCTGTCAATGAGGGGAGCGGGGCTAAAGTAGGGCAGTTGCCCCAGGGCCCAGCCTTTCAATAGTTCCTGGAGCCCTTCTACTCATGCTGCCAACATCAAAATATCAACAGGACTCCTAAAAATTATAGATGACAGTTACATAATTCAAGAAGTGTTTCATCCAACAGAGTGCAGGAGGGAAGAATTCTATATTCATTCTTATCTGACAGATAGAGTGGAAGTGATCACAGAACTAAAAATTAGAGGTTGCTTAAGAGCAAGTGCTTATGGAGGATATTTATAGTGTACAAACAGAACAAAGTACATTACAAACCCATCATCTATATATTTGGTATTTGTAAAGGATTGGTTTAAAAAAAGAAAAGCTGAACACAACAATTATGAGCCAGATCAGCTGAGAGAAAGTATTTAAAAAGAAAAATAATTAGGAACTGCTTGTAACTTTTGGGGCATTTAGTACAGTAGAGTCTCAATATTTGCAAAACTATGGTTTGCAAAACAAAAAGCAGTCAAGTAGCATTTAAAGACTAGCAAAATAATTTATTAGGTGAGCTTTTCTGGGACAGAAGAAGTGGGTCTGTCCCACGAAAGCTCACCTAATAAATTATTTTACTAGTCCTTAAATGCTACTTGACTGCTTTTTGTTTTGATAGTATATAGACTAGCACGGCTCGTCTCTGTTACTATGGTTCACAAAGTTAATTATTCACGAGCAGCTGGAGCGGGCCCTTCCCTGAGGCCCTGGGCAGGAGTGCCAGCAGCCACCACTTCCCCCGGGTCTCTGGTGAGGAGCTCCAGAAGCCAGGGACTGCCATAGTCATGAAATTCAACATTTGCAAGGGTTCCCAACATGGAACTCTCACAAATGTTGAGACCCTACTGTAGAATGTTCTCAATCATGCAATTAAGAAAGAAGACTACACTGGTTAATACCCATCTGGCCTAGAGGGGAATTGAAAGAAGTTATTATTTATATGTAAACAAATTGAAAAAAGGGAATGATGATAGCAATAACTATAAATTAGAGGCTAAAAACTGTAAAAAAATTGGTAAAAAAGAAGAGAGGACACAAAGCTACATCCAACATTTTTTAGTTGATAAATAGCGTTGACATAATATCCTTCGACTCTAGTAAAGCATTTATTTGATACCACATTACATTTTGATTAGGAAATTAGGTTGAACTAAAATTAACACTGCGCACATTAAATGTCTTCAAAATGGCTAATATTTTTATCAATTGCTAAGAAGAAAATATAAAATCATTGCTAATCATGTTTGCATTGGACATGAAGATTGAGTAGGTAGTAAATATTGAAGTAGGCAAGTCACTGATAAATAGCAATCTAGATCACTTGGGAAAGCTGGACACAAGCAAACACTTTTTTTAATGCAACCAAATATAAATGTATAATTGTAGGAACAAGGAATGTGAGCCACACTTACAAAATGAGATTCACCCTATTGGGAAGTGGTGATTCTGAGGCTGTTTCTACACAGAGAAAGTGGCATGCTAATAAACATTCCAAAATATGCTAATGAGTCACATATGTAAATTCCTGGCACCTCATTAGCATCAGGTCACATGATTTGGAGTCCAGAAGACTGTCTTCCGGCCTCCAAAATGGCATATAGAAGCGTGGCCCCTGGGGGGGCCTTCCAGACACCAAATTACGTGACCTTATGCTAATGAGGCACTGGGAATTTACATTAGCATATTTCATGCTGTTTATTAGCATGCCACTTTCAGAGAAAGCGGCATGTGTAGAAACAGCCTGAAAGAGGCTCATGAGCCATGGTGGATAATCAGATCAACACAAGCTCAAATGTGACTCTATGACCAAAAAAGCTAATGCAACTTTTGGATGGACAAACGAGAAAATATCAAGTGGGAACAAAGATCATTTTACCTCTGTATTTTGCACCAGTGTGACTATTACTGGAATACAGTGTCCAGTTCTGATGGCCACAGTTCAAGGACATTGTTGATAAATTAGGCCTGGCCTACACTACAGTGTTAGGACAAAGGAAGGAAGGAAGGACCCTTGATGTTAGGTAATTATATTAGTAGCAGAGCATCTTCCAAAAGAGTAACGTACAGATTGCTATTTATAAACAAATTAAGTCAGCCAATTTTAAACTTGTTTTTCAGGTCTTTCAAAAATACCAAAAGGCATTACTCATAACTATTGTATTATAGGCTATGTCCACTCTAGCACTCCCCCTTTTGAAAGAGGAATGCTAATGAGACACATCAGGATATGCTAACCAAATATGAATAAGGGGATTTCAACGTCTGCAGGGTCCTTTCGAAAAGGACCCTGTGTAGACGAGCCACACGCGATCCAAAGTGGCACTTTCAAACTGCCACAACCGCCATTATGCTAATGAGGTGATGCATAGTCATTGCAGTGCTTCATTAGCATATCCTGATGTGTCTCATTCGTATCCCCCTTTCGAAAGGTGGGTGCTAGTGTAGACACAGTCATAGATGGATAATTAACTAAAAAAATATCTTTAACCCCTATCAGGGTAAGAAATAAGTGTTATGGCCAGAAGATTCTCATTCACACCACATTTACACATTTCAAGCTTCTTCCCACTACAGTGCAGTATAAAGGGACCAGAAAGCAGAAGCAAAATTGCATTAATTAAGTGTACATCTGATGTAAAAAGGCAGTATCATAAAAGGAGAAAATGGCTCAATGTTGGCCCCATCCCATCTTTGATTTAAAAAGAAGGAAACATTTTCCGCTAGTTTGAGACTTTGATGAAACTTAGCACCACAAAGAGTGGAACTTGTATAGCCAGATTATTAACAGGAGTTAATAATGGAAGCACAGACACTTTAGGAAATGGTATAGTTACAATTAAGAATAAATGGAGCACACTCAATAAAAGAAAACCTTACATTTCTTAAACAGCCCTTAACAATAACCACTGGGCATCCATTCATTATGATTAGTAAAGTACTGCATCAAAGAAAAGTAAATGAAAAAAGGAAGGGGAGGGTGAGAGTGTTTCAAGATAAAAGGAAGAGTAAAAGAGGGTTATGAATGTGAAATATATCACACTTCTCTCTAAATATGCTAACAGATGAACATCTCAGCAATATATTTTCTTCTGTTCTTTTCACAAAGGTGAAGTTTGCTTATTGGAGATCAGCCCCAGACTGGTAAGAACACAGAGTTTTAATACAAAAATATCCGTAGGCCAGACAAACAGTTTGGCCAGACAGGCTAATGCAGTTCAGTGGAATTTTGAAAGTATATTAGAATACTGGGCGCAGGAAAATAATTATTCTTTAATAGTTTAACCAAATGGAATCTATACTGCAGTATAAATATATTGTTATATAAGAGTCTTACATACCCTGGTTTTACTGACTATATTTTCCTAGGTGATGTCATCTTGTTCTGTGATGATAATGAAGCATCTGTTGTAGACTAGCCACATGCACAAGGCAAGACTATCTTTCTTTAAGGTCTAACTACATGGAATACAATCAGCAAACCAACCCTAACAAAAATACAGGCTTCAGCCAATTTGTTTTTCGCTTCATTTGCTCATATTGCTTCTATAGCCATACACCCATAAAACAGACCTAGCATTAGAGAGAAAAAACTTAGAGAATGTCTACTATGCTTAAAAAAAAAACAACCAGACCTATGTTCAAGTGAGTCTTAGAGGCTGGGTCTGGAGCCTGCATGCCAGTTTTTTTCCCCAGGAATTGAAATTTAGCAGGGGAGGTTATTCAAATTTATAAGGGTGAGGGTGTCAAAGCTAATGAGGGTGAAACTGTGAGGGGGGAGGTGGGCTGTGTGGTAAATGGAGAGTAGTGCACACTGGAAAACACAATCTCAACTAGCCATAAAAAATGTGGGGTCTAAAGCAGCTGTTACCACTCAAGAAAGATATTAGAGTCATTGTGGATTGTTCTCTGAAAAGAGCCATTAAAAAAAGGATAGATAAGAAAGAAATTATCATAAAACTGTCATGTCTTGACTATTGTGTGCAGTCTGATCACTCCATCCCCAAAAATATATTGGAACTGGAAAAGATACAGGGAAGGCTACTAAGGTGATTACGGGTATGAAACAGGAAGTTAGATTAAAGTGACTAGGACTTTTCAGCTTGGAAAAGAGACAACCACAGGGGGGCATATGACAGAGGTCTATGAAATCTTGTCTGGCATGAAGAAAGCAAATAAAGTATGTTATTTAGTCCTTCTCATAACACAAGGACTACAGGTCACCTAATGAAATTAATAAGCAGCAAGGTGTTAAAAAACAAAAAGGGAAGTATTTCTTCACACAACATGCAGTCAATCCATGGACCTCCTTGCTAAGAGATGATGTGAATGCCAAAACTAACAGAAAGAATTAGATACTTTCCTGGATGATGGGTCCAACAATAGCAATTACCCAGGATGGGCAGGTATGCAACACCATGCTCTGAGTTTCCCTGGCCTCTGTCAGTCAGAATTTGGAAATGGTTGACACAGGATGGATGAATTGATCAATGACTGTTCTGTTCATGTGCTCTGAAGCACCTGGCTTTGGTCGATGCTGGAAGACAGAGTACTGGAGTAGGTGGACCTTTGATCTGACCCCTCATGGCTAGTATGTAATTATAATAATAAAAATGTTCAGCACAAAAATGCCTCAAGATAACAACCTCTCAAGATAGCAACAATGTGAGATAACATCTTGGCAAACATGATGCATTTTAAAACTCTTGGCCTTCTCGGAAATATTTATGCAGTAAACTCTTTCATATCTGGCAGTCTTGGGACCAGGAGGTTACTGAATATTCAAATAGAGAGGTATACCTAGCAATGCAGAACGCTAAAGAAAAACAAGATTAGATATTAAGAAACAAACAAAAATGCATAAAGAGTACTTTATTTATCAACAACACTAATATTGTGCACGGTAAACTTATGCTGCATTCATTTGTATTTACTTTCACTATACTGTATTTATGGAAAACATAACTAAAATTTACTTATGGTTAAAATGCCAGTTATTTTAGAGTCTTGGATGTAGCAAAGAGTGGAAACACATGAAGCCATAGTACAAAACAGCATTTCACATCCACTAGAATAATTTAAAATCTCATAAGACATGTCACACTTTCATAAAATTCTACCAACATTAACTAAATAAGCCACAATTCCTGCCTGACATAAATCTGCATTATAATTCAACTCTTTCAGCTAAGTTAATAGACTCCCGATCAAAGATCAGACCAAAATTTGAGTGCTTGCATACTCAACTGTCTGCAACAAACAGAAATAGTCTGTGAAAGTCATCTGTAGGAAAAATACACTGCAAAAGACATATTTACACAACATAAGACAGCCTACACTTTTGGAGTCATTAACATCAGATGCAATATGCAGCCTACATCAAGTTTTTATCTACACTGACTTCATAGTACAGCATCTCATCCTCTGAAATACACACTGAAAAAAGGAGTGTTGCTTGTTCAAAAAAAGCGTAGGGACTGGGGCTCCAAAGTTCCACAAAAATAAATGTCAAATCAGAGAAAAAAGATGTCATATAAACCGTTCAAGTCAGTAAAGAACCATTGTGACAATAGAATCTAGCATCAGTAGGAAAGAATCGGGTAAAATTACCACATACATAATATAAACATCTAAAAAGTGTGTATGACATTGTTTTATTACTGGAGAAATAATAAAATAAGGCAAATGGAAAAAACTGGAGAGGAGCAGGAGGGGAAAGCAGTAGCCAGCATAACAAATTGCAGAATTGGGAAAGCCTGTTATTCTGGAGTGGCCAGGTGTAAATCAATATACTATGGCCAGAGCTGCTTTTATCCAATTGCTGTTAAAATTGTGGTTATTTAAAGTATAATTTTGTACATACCCTTACAATTAAGTAAAGTTTTTCTGTGATGTGCTTTGTCTCCTTTTCTCTTATGACTTCTCCTATTAAAAATAAGCAGTTCTGTGCTACCTTAAAGACTAAAAAAATTATTTAGGTAATTTATTAAATTAACCCTCAGAAAAAGATGAGGCCTAATAGAAAAAGTTTCAGGGGGTAGCCACATTAGGCTGTAGCTTCACAAAAAACAAGTAGTCCTGTAGTACCTTAAAGACTAACAAATCTATTAAGTAAAGAGTTTTCATGGGTAAGACCCACTGTACAGTCTGAAGAAGTGGATGTTACTCATGAAGGCGCATTACATAGTAAACATATTTGTAAGTCTCTAAGGTGCTACAGGATTGCTTGTTTTTTGTGAAGCTACAGCCTAATGTGGCTACCCCTCTGAGACTCCTTTCGTTAGGCCTCATCTTTTTCTGAGGATTTTTTTCAGTCTATTTTCCCCAATGATCATTTTTCTAAAGTGTTGAATTGTTGCCTCCTTCCTTCCCTTCTGTTCGATTTTTCCCTTACCTCTCCATCTTTCCTCCTTCTTAATCCTTCTCTCCTCTGTCTATCACACCCTTCCTTCTCCTTTTTTGTTTTCACCATGTTCAGGCTGTTTGTCTCTTTGACTTCTTCATTTTCACACACTCTTGCTGCACCAAATTTTTTACACAAACTGTCCTTCCTGCCCAGAAAACCAAAAAAACTCACCTCAGATGCCTTCCAAACTATTTCAAGTACACCCAGTGCAAATACATACCAGACTTGTTACATGAGCTCTGCCCAGAGGGTGGAGAGCTCTTACTTTTCTCCATATAAATACTTACATTCTGGTACAATGATAGTATCTGAGCAGCTGATGATCGTTACCAGATTTTATCCTTAACACCTTTGTGAGGTAAGGAAGTATTTTAGAGGTGGGTAACTACTGACAGAAGGTGGCTTAAAGCTACACCTACGCTATCCTGGAAGATCAGCCTGCTCAGGATCAAGCTTCTGAGGTTCGATTTCACACATCTGGTAGGGAACACATGAAATCGACCTGTCAGGAGTTGGCATCAACTCCTGTACTCCTTATGAGACACAAGGTGTCAGGGAGGTTGACATAAGAAACTCTCCAATTGACCTTCTTCAGTGAGGACGGCCAAGTAAGTCATCAAATCATAGAATTCTAGGGCTAGAAGGGACCTCAGGAAGTCATCGAGTCCAGCCCCCTTTCTAAAGCAGGATCAACCCCAACTAAATCAATCCAGCCAGGACTATGTCAAGCCAGGACTTACAAACCTCCAGGGATGGAGATTCCACCACCTCTCTCAGTAACGCATTCCAATGCTTCACCACCCTCTTGGTGAAATATTTTTTTTCCCAATATCCAACCTACACCTCTCCCTCTGTAGGTTCAGACCATTGCTCCTTGTTCTGTCATCTGTCACCATCGAGAACAGCCTCTCTCCATCCTGTTTAGACCCCCACACTCAGAAAGTTGAACACTGCTATCAAATCTCCTCTCAGTCTTCTGCAAACTAAATAAGCCCAAATCCCTCAGCCTCTTCTCATAGGTCATGTGCTGAAGACCCCTAATCACTTTTGTTGCCCTCCACTGAACCCTCTCCAATGAGCCCACAACCTGTCTATACTGAGGGGCCCAGAACTGGACACAATACTCCAGATGAGGCGTCACCAGAGCCATGTAGAGAGGAATAATAACTTCTCTAGATCTGCTGGAAATGCTTCTCCTAATGCACCCCAATATTCCATTAGCCTTCTTGGCTACAAGGGCACGCTGTTGACTCATATCCAGACTCTCATCAGCTGTAATCCCCAGGTCCTTTTCTGCTGCACTGTTACTTAGCCAGTTGGTCCCCAGCCTGAAACAATGCTTGGGATTCTTCTGTCCTAAGTGCAGGACTCTGCATTTCTCCTTGTTGAACCTCATCAAATTTCTTTTTGCCCAATCCTCCAATTTGTCTAGGTCACTCTGGACCCTATCCCCCAATGTAACTAACTGACCCCGTAGCTTAGTGTCATCTGCAAATTTGCTGAGGGTGCAATCCATCCCCTCTTCAAGATCATTAATAAAGATGTTGAACAGTACTGGCCCTAGAACTGATGCTTGGGGCACTCCACTTGAAACCAACCACCTACGAAACCCTCAGCCATTGACCACTACCCATTGGGCCCATCTGTCAAGCCAGTTTTCTGTCCATCTTACAGTCCATGTATCCAATCCATATTTCCTTAATTTATGGGCAAGAATGTTGTGGGAGACTGTATCAAAAGCTTTGCTGAAGTCAGGGTATATAATATCCATTGACTTCCCCATGTCCAGAGAGCCAGGTACCTCATCACAAAAGCTAATCAGATTACTCAGGCACAACTTACCCTTGGTGAATCCATGTTGACTACTTGTGATCACTTTCTCCTCTTCCAAGTGCTCCAAAATGGATTCCTTAAGGATTCCCTCCATGATTTTTCCAGGGACTGAGGTGAGACTATAGTTAGTCTATAGTTCCCTGGATTGCCCTCCTTTCCTTTTTTAAAGATGGGCACTACATTTGCCTTTTTCCAACCATCTGGGACCTCTCCCATTCTCCACAAGTTTTCAAAGATAATAGCCAAAGGCTCTGCAATGACATCCACCAACTCTCTCAGTACCACTGGATGCATAATCCAGACCCATGGATCTCTGTGTGTCTGGCTAGGCAATTGCTGTATCTAGAAATGCATATCTGCAATCAACTTACTTTATTTAATGTAGACATAGTCTAAGGGTATATCCACACTACCTAACTTTTAGTGAGAAGGCTGTGTTGACACACACCTGTTGCTAAAAATCAGCCTATGTGAATACTGTTTTTCAGCATTCTTGCTGACAAAACACCTCCACCCCCATGAACAGTTTTCACTTTGTTGGCACCAATAAAGTAGCTTTCACTTGCAGCTGCAAAACTTTGTTGTTCACAGGAGGTGAGAGGCTAAGCACTTGTAAATGACAAAAGTTTTGCCAATCAAGGGCAAGAATAGACCTAGTGTAAGTGACTCGTCCAAAGTCACACAGAGAATTTATGGCTAAGCCAGGAATTGCACCCAGCTGTTGCAAATCCTGACTTAAACCCTTTATCAGAGGGTTCACTCACTCCTATAGCACCTCCTACTGGCTCTCTAAAAAATTAGCTCTGCCCCCACCTTCTGGTGGTGTCTTACCCTCTGTCACCTCTGCTCCTAAATCTACATTGTCCCAAGGATCAATTTTTTGGAAAGAAGGGTACTTTCAAAATTGGCGGTTGCTTTCGAAGGTACCGTGTAAACACAGCTAGTTTGCAACTCAAAAGCAGCACTTTTGATGGTCCAGGTGGCTGTAATTATGGAAATGCAGTACTGAATATGCATGTCAGCACCTCTTTAGGCTTTTCAACCCGCTTCATTTACATGGTCCATCTGGAGACGTAGCCTAAGAGAGAAGTTATCAGTGGTTCAACATCAAGCTGGAAGGGAAAATCACCTCCTTATCATCTATTTAAGACTCCCTCCAGCTCAGTTTTCTTATCTCCAGACTAAACAAACTAACTTTTTTCAATCTTTTCTTATAGGTCATGTTTTCTTGAGCTTTCTTCATTTTTGTTGCTCTCCCCTGGACTTTCTCCAATTTAGCCACCACTTTCCTGAAATACAGTGTTCAGAAATGGACACAGCACTCCAGTTGAGACTTTATCACTGCTGCATGGAGTGTAATAATTACTTTTCATTTCTTGCTTACAACACTCCAGTTGACCCTAACTAACATACGCTAGAAAATTAAGTTTACCCACATTGGGTTACCCACACTGATTTATCCTCTCTGGTAAAGTGCACAAAATTTAGGAATCCCTCCCATCTTGCATCTACACTGAAGTATTGCAGTAGTACAACTGTGCCGCTGTAGCATTTGGGGCATCAACAAGCCTGTAGTTTAGCCACTATAAGCACTAGATCCTTTTTCTGCAGAACTCCTTCTTCAGCAGATATTTCCCACATAGTATGTGCGTAACTGATTATTCCTCCCTAACCATAGTACATTGGATTTCACCCTGTTTATTTCACATCATTTCTCCCGTTTGTCAAGATCAGATTGAATTCTAATTCTCTCCTCCAAAGTGCTTGCTACGCCTCACAGCTTGATGTCATCCACAGACTTCAGAAGTATACTCTCTGCTAATTATTTATGAAGATATTTTAATGGTACTAGACCCTGGAAAAATTCCTGCAGGACTCTTTGTGATATGCCCATCCAAATTAACTTTGACCCATTGATAATGTCTCTCTTATTTTTTCCAACCAGTTGTGTTGCCACCTAATAGTCTGTTTGTTTACATAATATTTGTTTATGAGAAAGTCGTGTGAGACAGTATCAAGAACTTATTAAGTAAAGATATATCACATCTAATGTTTTTCCCATCTTCAAAACTTCTTATTCATCAGAGAAGGATATTTGATTAATTTGACTTGTTAAGTCATTAACATTTCCATGTAGGCTACTCTTTATCACCTTATATATTAGGTGCTGACAAACTGATTGCTTGATTATTTGCTCCATTATCTTTCAAGGTACTGCAATTGAGACAATTGGTCTGTAATTCCCTGGGTGGTCTTTATTTCCCTTTTCATAGATACATGCATATCTCATAGAGCTGGAAGGGACCTTGAGCCGTCATGAAGTCCAACCCCCTGACCTCCCAGCAGTCCCAAGAAATGCTGACAGATTTTTTTTAAGTCTAATAGAATCACAACGACTGGGAGGGACCTCAAGAGGTCATCTAGTCCAGCCCCCTGCTTCAAGCAGGATCAACCCCCACAAAGTTATCACAGCCAGGACCTTGTCCAGCTGGGATTTAAAAACCTCAAGGGATGGAGAATCCACCACCTGTCTAGGCAACGCATTCCAGTGCTTGACTACCCTGCTGGTGAAGTAGTTTTTCCTAATATCTAACCTAACAGAAGTAATTCTATTTACCTCAGGCCCCCTAAATGGCCTCCTCAAGGACTGAGCTCATAACCTTATGCTTACAAGGCCATGATCAAATCACTGAGCTAGCTACAGAGAGGTAACATATTTGCACTTCTCCAGTTCTCTAGGATCTCTCTCATCCTCCATAAATTCTCAGAAATAATTGCTAATGAGAGATCTTTTCAGACAGATCGTCAAATATTCTAGGATGTGCTAACATAAAGCACCTCACTTGTCTAAGGCTTTGTCTGCACTGGGAAGTTTTGTTGAGGAAAAGTGCCTTTTGGTGATAGAACTACATGAATATTCACACTGCAATGAAACATTGGCTGGGAAAAACAGCCATTTTCACAGACAAAAGCTTCCAGCTCCACAAGGGACTTTTTTCTATTCCCTTCTCTATGTTGTCAACAAACATGCAATGCTGACACCTTCAGGCACCAGGTCACTGTTTCTAGCCTCCAAGAAGTGGCCCACAATTCCAAATCAGCCACTCGTGTCAGCAATTTGAACTCCACTGCCCTGAAGCCAGGTGACAAGGCACCCACCCACTTCAGCCTTATAAAATTCAAATCTCATTTCCGGCTCGCTGGATTTTCTGTGTGAGTCCTTTGGAAAGGATAGTGATCGTCTGGTTTCATTCACATGGCTGTTGAGGCATTTGTTGCAATGCATGAGATACACAGCAAAGGCCTAACCTCACAAACATGGTGCCCTATGAAGACCAAGTACCTAGACACCCTGCTGCCTCCCCACTGCAAGCTGGCTCAACATGCACTGGTCTCATGATGTCTTCTCAGGTGCCCATGCCTGGCCATCACACCAAACACTCCCCTGTTTGGACCACTGTGGAGCTGCTGAATCTGATCAGTGTATGGGGAAATGAGAGTATAACTGTTTTCTGAGAACCAGAAAGCAGCGGGATGAGACACAGGGTAAGTGGCTGTGGCTTGTGGAGTGCAGCGCTTAGGGCATGAAAAAGTGGGAGGCTGGCCATGTTTCTGTGAGCTGCACGTATCCCCATGCAGCTAATTGATATGGTCAAGTAGGATGTTGGAATCCTGCAGAGAGAGGCTATCAAAAATTTTCGAGAGGTATGTGTAAATTTTCTGCCACAGATTCCATGGCATTGCAGCTTTGGTCCCTTCAGCACTGTAGGACACTAGTTCATATCAGTCATCGATCACTTGTCCAGGAACCAAAGCAGAACATAGCTGGGCTGTATTTGGAGCAGAGCAAAAGCCACAAGCCTGGAGAAGCCGTGCCCTGGTTCCAATTGTGCATCCAAAACATTCCAGGCAATTCACAATCCAAAATCACCATTTGAAAACTTTGGCCTTGGGTACTTATTTGATCCCCATCACTATGGGAGCTGAACACCTCAGACTCTGTAATGTGTGGAGTCTCACAAAACTCCTGGGTGGCAGGCATGCAGTTACCCCCATTTCACAGATAAGAATTGAGGCTTGGGCAGACTAAATGACTAGCTGATGGTTACACCTTAATTCCAATGCATAGCAAGGAATCAAACCCGAGTTTATGTTTGATGCACTAACCATTGGACCATTCTTCCTCAACTAGGGAAGGGAAGTTCACTAAGGGCTGTGTGTTCTGCCTTTGGTCTGCCTTTACTTGAAAACGCATTTGTCAAGGCAAGCAATGTCTATTTTCATCACAGATGAAACAGGAGGGAGTCTGTGCTTATTTTTAACTCCAAGGATGTGAATATTACATCAGTTCCCAAATCACAGCCGAAATATGTGTAACACCTCTTCCTCCAGAGGGCAGGGTTGAGCTGTGTGGCACTTTCCCTGCAGCCGCATGAGACAAAACAGACCAGTGACTTCAGCAATGCTTCTGTCGGGCCACACTGTTTTTTGGATTGGCCAAGCACTGGTGCCAATCACTGTGTCTCTTTCTCACAAAGTGATACTGGCTGGGGTCCTCTGCTTTCATGTTAGACATTTGAAAATTCAGTAGGTTGTTGGAATTGTCTCTGGTGCTGGTGAATTGCTCTTTGACTGCTGGGAATAATATATATTGGGGTCATATACAGAATCTGTATTTCCTTTTTGCCCTGCCAGCTGCAAAACCCCAAGAGCTTGGTGGCATCTAAGAGAGTTAAAACTGAGAATGGCTTGGGCCAGGAGAACATGAAATAGGCAAGAGCAACTGCAGGAGGAGAAGTTTTTTTGGGGGGCCTTGAACCTTGAGCCATAAAGTAGGCTGAACTGAAGACACATTACCAGGGAGGAAAAATAAAGTTTGTGGAGGTGGGATGATAGGTCAGACCTTTGAAAGACATCATTATGTAATTAAAGGCTAATGCAAACTACACTCACACTTGTTTACAGTTATGGTTTCATATGCAAAATGCAGATTCTTGACATTGCCTGATTATTGACCAGACCTAAGCAGAAACTCGGAGTTTCCATTTCACGGGAAACGCTGAGATTTCAAAATTTATTTTCACTGCAACTCATTCAAAATTTCCTGTGAAATGGAAATCTTATGTTTTTTTTCCCCTTTTGGAAATATACATGTTGGAAATTCTGTCAAAATTGAAAATAATTGTTTTTGTCACATGGAAAATTGTTTTGATTAATTGTTTTTGATGAGCTTTTGAGTGTGCAATATGACAACCTTAATGTTTTAATAGAGTTTGGATGTGTATGTTATATACAATGTATAGAGACATACCATTTTGTACAGCTTAATATGCTGTTTCTAATTGATTATATAAACTTTGTCTGGCGTGGGTTTATACATATATACACATGAACATTATCAATTAGGAAAAACATGCTGAACAGCAAATACAAACCGTTACAGCTTATTTTCGTGAAACACTTCCACTTATTCAATTTGCTGTGATGCTGGCTTGCTCTCAGCAGCTGAAAAATCTGCCTGCATACCAACAAGAACTGAAAGTCCAAAAGAGTGATTAAAAAGACCTCCTAATATTTAGAATATGCTATTACTACCTCAGCAAGAATGCCTGATTAATTTGATACAAACAGGTAATCATAATTCACCTTCCCTCCAAAAAAACTTTGCTGTTCAAAAATACTTGAAAAGTTGGCACTGTGACAAAGCAAAAACTGACCGCATGGTGTGGTACTGCTTAGCAACGCTGCCTAGCAACAGTAGGTTCTCACAGAAGAGCCAATACATCAGACTGGAGTTGTTCACTGAGTGTCAGTTAGGAAAGTGATAATTATTTTCAACAGGCGGGACCTGTGTCTATTACAATTAGGAAAATGTGTCTTTCCCACTTACATTTCACTTCTGTAATGATGTTAGTTGTGAGCTTCAGTGAGACACTCAAATCTAATGAGTCACATAAGAAGACAGATAATATGAGAATATTTCATTTTTCTTCTCCTGGCTTTTTTGTTTGTTTTTTTTTTCAGGTGTCTGGGACTGCAGCTGGCTACTGCATTTAATTTCAAATTACTGTAAGCAGATAACTTTGTTTTATTCTAAAAAATTGAAACAAAGCATTTAGACCTTATCTGAACGGAACATTTCGATTCTTCGTTTAAATACAACATTTTGTTTCCAAAGGTATCATATATTAAAAGTCACTTTTTTAATCTTATTTAAGTGAAACTTCTCAATTGACCCAGAACATTTCACAGGAAATATCAGAAGTTTGGATCTTGACCCAAAAATAACTTTCAAAATGTTGCTGTTTCCTATGGAATAGAAATTCCAGTTTCTGGACAGTTCTATCAGCAAATTAAGGGTACAGCTCCTTTGCAACTGGGAATGAGCCTCCAAGGCCAGAATTCACAGGTTCTTGTTACTGGGGCTTGAGCTATTATTCTAAAACTAGCTGTGTAGATGTTTGCTTTGAGGTTGTGGTTTGGGCCACAGCTTGGCCTACCAAGCCCAGCCCACTCCAAGGCCTCAGAGCCAGAGCTGAAACATTGACAACAGGTGCTTTGAGGGAACTAGCATGAGCTTCACTAGCACAAGTCTGTAGACCCATGCTGGGAGGCTCTCTCCCACACGCGGTGTAGACATACCCAAAGAAGACAGTTCTTCTCCCACGGTGCTTACAGTCCAATGTTAGACAAGGTAAAAGAGATGCAGTATTGCCAGTCCAAAGTATTCAAAGATAATGAGTCAGCCCCCCTCCAACCCCACCGAAATAGTAAAACTTTTAGAAAACCATGTTGGGATTCTTAATTTGCTTTTAGCTTACACACAAGGCTTGTCTATGTGGGGCAGTCATACTAGAATAAAGGTACTTTTATTCTGGAAAAGTAGTGTCCACATGGGGATTTATACTGTCACAGATACAGTATGATTTTTTTTTCCTGTGAACACAAGCCCTGAGTTCACATTTCCAAGCTTTTCTCTGAAACAATGAAGGCTAGAAAGTGACTTGGTTAAAAATAAAGAAAGCAGAGTGTCTCCTTTAATAACATGACTCTAGGCTCTAGGATTTAAAGTAAAACAATGAATATAAAATAGAAAGAATTAGCCATACTACAGATGGACAGGGGAGAGAAAAAAGGGAAAATGAGGGTTAGGAGGCAGGATGTGATAACAAAACTGTCTCTAGCAGTAAAACAGAAATCTCATCTCATCACTTGTCTAACCCTTGCCAGATAGTAGTGTTGTGTAGGTATCATGGCAAAAGTAATTAGCTAATCTTCCAAATGACTGCTAACTAAGTCAACAAACTACACTGGAATTTAGGTTTAGTAATCACCACTTACAGCGGCAACAGGATTCTGTGGATGAAAAATTACTTTCCAAAAGCCATTTTGTACTGTGCCAGATGGTTTTCCGCTTACCTATACTGTTCACGGGGCATTTGGATGGAAAAAAGTAATCCCTCTGACGTTTTCAAAGCTAGTAAAAAATGCTACATGTGTTTGAGTGGCATTTATGTGCAGGAAAAAGAATGTTATAGTTTATGAGACAGCCAGTTACAACCTGACAGACTGGCTAATCTCTGTGCAGTGTTGTTGTAACTCTGTCAGTCCCACAATATTAGAGCGACAAGCCAGGGGTAAATGGAATTTAAAACTTCTCACAGGCATTGTCCTATCACAACACAGGTCCCTGTCAGTTCTTTAAATAGCTCCCAGCTGGCCTTTCCTGCACCTCAGCCAGCTCTTGCTGGAGCTGCACACGAGGGCGCACCTGCTTATTTTCACCTCTGAGTGAGGTAAAATCTTTAATTGGACCAAGTTCTGCTGGTGAGGGAGACTAGTTTCTGACCTTCCACAAAGCCCTTTTTTTGGAATGGGAGACGCCCAAGTCTGTTAAAACCAGGGAGAGGAGCCTGCTGAGGTGCCGATACTGAGCACTGGCACACAAAAAGCACTGATCAGGGGAATGCCCATTCCTACTTCTTCCAGAAGAAGAGCTCCAAGAAAGCTCAAAAGCTTGGCTCTCTCACCGACAGGAGTTGGACCAATTACATCGCCCACCTTGTCGCTCTCATACGGTGCATAGTCTAGCTTGGACCACATTTACTAGGTGGATATTTTGCTCCTGTGCAAGTATCTGACTTGGGGAGTTTGTGGCTGTAGATGTAGTGATCATACAGACACGGTGATCCAAACCCAGTGTCCCATTGCCAAGATTTTGTCTTGAGAACAATGCACTACTGTGTCACAGAGTGGCCACATGATCAGCATCCAGAAAGGGCACAGTTTGGTTTGTTTGAAAATACAACACCACAATAGATAAGGCTTAATGTGTCACAGTGTCACCAGCATCACGACAGAATGAAGGAAGATTAAGAACACCTACCAAGCTTGTGGATGAAAGGGATTAAGGATGACATCTAAGGCCCCCTCCTCAACAACAGGAAACCTGTCCAAAGCCCATTGGAATCACGGGAACTCTTCTTGTTGACTTCAACTGGATTTGAATTAAGCTCATGCCTGCCTGATACAGCCTGAAACACAAAAAAGGTTTCATTTAAATTAAATGAGTACAGAGAGCACAGGCATTATATACTTGTTAACTCTAAGGGGCAGTTAGGAAAAGAATTTGAAAGGGGAGACAAAAACGGAAAGAGAGCCGAGCGCTAACAATTTTGTACATTTGTTGAAATAAGGAAAATACCATTTAATCCCACTAAATGCTATCGTGTTTTAGCTGAATTAAGCAAACAATGTAATCAAAATGCTTATTAATCCTCTATTGTTCAATTTTTCTATGGCTCCCACCTCCCAGAAGTCTCTGAATTTATTCAGCAACAGAAATATTGATTGCATCTGTGTTGCGTTTAAGAACAACAAAGCACCCACTTGGAGTTCCTTCACAAAATGCTTAACTTTTCATGAGTAAAGAAAAGGTCCAGGCGTGAGTGAATGTGAAACAGCTATCTAACCAGTTTGAAAGCAAAGACACTGCCTGGAAGCAGCTCTCAGCAGAGCACTCTAAGCACCTCTTATCAGGCACGCAAACAGAAAAACAAAAGTGACCTTTATGACCTCAGATGTTCAACCCCACAGGAAGACAACAGACTCCTGCTTACCCATTTAGTCCATATACAAGCTAATTTACCCTTCAGGCTGGACTTTCTGGAGGGGCTTCAGGATTAAGACCCCCAACTCCCATTATTCACACCATTCAAAGCATAGATTCAACATATTCCAGTTTTGGGCTAGGAGTTTTTAGCTATCATTGGTAACAAGAGGAACACCAAGGAGAGGGTAGGGCCATTAGTCAGTGAGGAGGAAGGAACAGTAACAGGGAATTTGGAAATGGCAGAAATGTTTAATGATTTCTTTGTTTTGGTCTTCACTGAGAAATCTGAAGGAATGCCTGACACAGAGAATGCTAGTGAAAAAGGGGTAGGCTTAGAAGTTGAAATAAGAAAAGAACAAATTAAAATTTACTTAGAAAAATTAGATGTCTGCAAATCACCAGGGCCTGATGAAATGCATCCTAGAATCCTCAAGGAGCTGATAGAAGCGGTATCTGAGCCTTTAGCAATCATTTTTGGTAAATCGTGGGAGACGGGAGAGATTCCAGAAGACTGGAAAAGGGCAAATATAGTACCCATTTATAAAAAGGGGAACAAGAATAACCCGGGAAACTACAGGCCAGTCAGCTTAACTTCTGTGCCAGGAGAGATAATGGAGCAGGCCATTAAAGAAATCATCTGCAAGCAATTGGAAGGTGGTAAGGTGATAGGGAACAGCCAGCATGGTTTTGTTAAAAACAGATCATGTCAAACCAATCTAATAGCTTTCTTTGATAGAATAACGAGCCTTGTGGATAAGGGAGAAGCGGTGGATGTGATATACCTAGACTTCAGTAAAGCATTTGACACGGTCTCACATAATATACTTATCAATAAACTACTCAAATACAACTTAGATGGGGCTACTATAAGGTGGGTGAACAACTGGCTGGATAACCGTACCCAGAGAGTAGTTATTAATGGTTTTCAATCCAGCTGGAAAAGTGTAACTAGTGGGGTTCCGCAGGGGTCTGTTTTAGGACCGGTTCTGTTCAATATCTTCATTAACGATTTAGATATTGACATAGAAAGTACACTTATTAAGTTTGCAGATGATACCAAGCTGGGAGGGGTTGCAACTTCTTTGGAGGATAGGGTCATAATTCAAAAGGATCTGGATAAACTGGAGAAATGGGCTGAGGTAAACAGGATGAAGTTTAATAAGGACAAATGCAAAGTGCTCCGCTTAGGAAGAAATAATCAGTGTCACACATACAGAATGGGAAAGGACTGCCTAGGAATGAGTACAGCAGAAAGGGATCTGGGGGTTATAGTGGACCACAAGTTAAATATGAGTCAACAGTGTGATGCTGTTGCGAAAAAGGCAAACATGATTCTAGGATGCATTAACAGGTGTCTCATGAACAAGACACGAGAAGTCATTCTTCTGCTCTACTCTGCGCTGGTTAGGCCTCAGCTGGAGTATTGTGTCCAGTTCTGGGCACCGCAGTTCAGGAAGGATGTGGAGAAATTGGAGAGAGTCCAGAGGAGAGCAGCGAGAATGATCAAAGATCTAGAGAAAATGACCTATGAAGAAAGACTGAAAGAATTGGGCTTGTTTAGTTTGGAAAAGAGAAGATTGAGGGGTGACATGATAGCAGTTTTCAGGTATTTAAAAGGGTGTCATAAGGCAGAGGGAGGGAACTTGTTCTTCTTTGCCTCTGAGGATAGAACAAGAGGCAATGGACTGAAATTGCAGCAGGGGAGGTTCAGGTTGGACATTAGGAAAAAGTTCCTAACTGTCAGGGTGATCAAATGCTGGAACGAATTGCCAAGGGAGGTGTTAGAATCTCCATCACTGGAGCTATTTAAGAAGAGGTTAGATAGATGGCTTTCAGGGATGGTCTAGAAAATGCTTGGTCGTGCCATGAGGGCAGGGGGCTGGACTCGATGGCCTCTCGAGATCCCTTCCAGTCCTACTCTTCTATGATTCTATGATTCGAAAGTGCAGCCATTATTGCATTTACTGTACATTTGTGTATCATAAACTTTTGGTGATTGGGGACCTTTGCATGTGAGCGAGTGGGCAGGGAGGTCCACAGACCAACGAGCATGTGAACAAGCACATTGCACGTGCTTTAGGAGCACAGCCCTGAAGACTACAGAGAGGTGTTTTGGAGATCAGGCAATCGAAACAACACTACAGGCTGTCAAACTAGCACACTTGCATGGAGCTCAAGCACGGGACCACTCATCAAAGAGAAACAGATACTTTCCTGACCCTTCCTGAAAATGCCCTACGGAAAAATTCTGTAGAATTTAAAAGACATTAAGGATTTGATTTGCAGAAGCATCCATCACTCTAATTGAATTTAATGGGATCTGTAGGTGCTCAATGCCTTTAAAAATCAGCCGTATATCAACATAATTCAGCAGAAAGTACTCTTAAAACCTAGTGAAAGTTGTATAGATTAAGATTCTCTCTGTAGGTTTTATGAACCAACATAATAGTATCATCCCTCAGGGATATAATCCTCTATTGAATTCTACACTCTGGTTCAAAAACCCTAAAAAAGTTATTAGCATTTTTTATTAAATTCAACAGCCTTTTCCCTAAGGAATTAAGACATTGCTTGTGAACATATATAAAAAAAAAGTTAGGGTCGCAAGCAGGGCTGACTGACCAAGGAATTCACGTATATGAGCTCCTCTTTGACATTTATGCAATGTACGTGTATGGAGGAGCCTCTGGGCTAGACAGATAAAGTCACTGTTCCACAACACTCAGCTCCTAGAAGGCCATCTGCAATTTGGCCGTACAGAATCCTTTAGCACAGTGCTGTATAGAAACAGCATTTCAGCATTGTCTGCTAGATTGTTTTTGAGCCTAACGTCCTGAGCAGGCTTTAGTGGTTAGAGCTGTTTCTAGCCTGTGTCTGAACTGGCTTACCAACTCTTCAACCAGTATAAATGGAAAGACATTGAGATATTTTCCCCCACAGTTTAAAAATACTTCTACTCTCTTGTTGTTTATAATAACCTCTTAAAAGACTGAAAATGAATTCATTTCCTTCAGAATGGACTTTACTCTAGGGAAATCTTGAAATATGTATAAAAGAAAGGAGAGATTAATGTACAAGAAGTAATTTATTTTGCTAGCAAATTACTGTATATCCTCCACTATTATTGCAGTTACAGTGTTGAAGTAAGAACTTTCTTCCTCAGCATCCTGTTTGGCTGTGTCACAGTGTAGTCATACTCACATTTACAATGGCATTATCAGTTTCAATGGAGTCAACAGACTCACAAATTCATTACTCTGAGCCAAACGTTCTCCGTCTCTACAGGAACCTGAAATAGGAGAGGCAGTTTACATAAATGCCCTGCTCTTAGTAAGGCTGTGGAGGACAAGAGGCGATGTGAAAGCCCAGTTCCACAGAATGCAAGATCAAAGGGTAACTCTTGAGGCAGAGGAGGGCTACCACAGCCTTCAACCTGTCACATGGGAGGAGAGTGCTTATTATATTTCACAAGCTGTTGGGTATGTATGTGTAGTCATAGACTCATGACCTGACCACTTTCATTGCTGGTAAGGTGTGCCCTGACTTACAGTTACCCCAGAAAATGTTGGTGATCTTTTATTAAAAAAATCAGTCACTTTTAAATCCGGTATGACTTGGCTGGCCTGAGGGCAAAAAAAGTCAGAGACTGGCTGGAAGGGGCCATATTACTTTTATTTCAAAGACAAAAGAGACAGAGAGAGATTAAAACAAGAGATAATGAAGTGGCAAATGGAAAGAAGAAAGAAAGAACAATGATTGTCCAGACTACTTTCCCATAACGAAGAGTTGTACATAAAATAAGATGCATCCACCATTTTTCAGGCACTATTTTGGAATACATTTTTATGCTTCTATAGTTTTATTTTCTCTTACTTCCTGTGTCTGTGTCTCTCTCTCCTTTTCCTTGTGTTTTGTCCTTGGATGTTTTTTCCTGATGTCTCCTTTATAACACTGTTTATTATTTGTACCGGGGTAATGCCTACTGACCTCATGCTTGGACCAAAACCTTGTAATAGAAAAATAAGGCCTGATCTACATAACACAATTAGGTCAACTTGCAGGAGCTTAATTCACCCTACCTTTGTGAGTGTCTCCACTAAAATGTAGCTCCTACAGATATAACTTGCTCACTGCATCAACTTAACTCCACCTCCATGAGAGGTGTAGCACTGCAGTCAAGGTAGTTAGGCAGCACATTGTCAGTGTAGCCACTGCTTTACTTATATTGACTTTTGCTGCCCTTTGGACACCGTCCCACAAAGCCCCACACTGGCTGTTAAGTTGGCACAAGCACTCCTAGGGAGGACATCCACTGCCAACACAAGGAGTTTAGTGTGTGTATAGGTAAAACTAATTAATCATTGTAGTGGCTGTATGTCAACGTAACTCAGGTCAACTCAAGTTTACCATTTAGAGTTGCCCAAAGATAAGAACCAATAAGTACATACATCAGCAGGAGGAGCATAAGCTAATCATGAAAAAATGTCACTTGGCATGATAAGCCACAGTCCCAGCAGAATGTGGTTAGGCAGCTCTTCCTTCATCCAGTTTCTTTCTCTCTTCCTTAAACTTTATGACTGGGGCTTTCAAAAGTGCCTACACGCTTTATTCTGTCTAATCTGTCTGTCTCAGAGTTTTATATAGCTTGCCATTGTCATAGTTTATAAGCACTTTCCAAAAATCAAATGATGATAGCAAAGTCCACAGTGGGCTTCATGGAGCAGGCCCAATATGCAAGCCAGCAGGAACCTGAGCAGCACAAAGACAGCTGCCAATGAGGTGGGATATGAAGCAGCTGCAAGCTCAAGGCAGAAGACTGGTGTGAAGGCTTAGCTGGAGCATTCTTGCTAGGCCTAGGACTCTCAGACTGAATCTGCAGACCAGACCAAACACCAAGAGCAAAAAACGAAAATAAATAATCACAGATATGAAGACTGGACTAACCCCTTTGGGAAAACTCACCCTCTTCTTTCCAAAGTTTTGTTTTTGTGTTTGTTTGTTTTGTTTTGTTTTGTTTTTCATTTTTCTCATTTTCCACAATCTCCTAATGGTTGGTTTCACCTCAGGCAGTGGTAATGGACAGGATTTTTCTGCCCTGGACCAGACATCCTGCAAGGGCTCAGGAATGCCTTTTTAGTTTATCTTTATTGCATGTTGAGGAAGGAACTCATAAAATCCCCAGCAACATTTCAGATTTGTATTGAATGTAGCCAAATGTTCTCCTGGCATCCATGGTTGTTTCAGCAAAAACAACAAGGAGTCTGGTGGCACCTTAAAGACTAACAATTTTATTAGGGCATAATCTTTTGTGAGTTGCAACTCACTGAGCCAGACGCATGAAGTGAAAGAAACAGATGGTAGGTATACAGAGATGGGAGTGTGACATCAGTGCTAATTCAATGAGGTTGGATGTGACCCTCTTCCAAAAGTAGTTTCACAGTGCAGTCTATTTTTGAAGACTTTTTCTTAATAATGGCAATTTGCAAGCCCGTGACTGTCCAGGAAGGTTAAAGTGCTCACCCACTTTTTTGTACATGGCAGAGGAGCATTGCTGGCGCATGATGGCACCTATCGTATTAGCAGAAGTGCAGGTGACTAAGCCTTTGATGGTATGTCTGATGTGGTTAGGTCCTTTGATGGTGTCTTTCAAAAGAAAACATGTAGGATTCATGGCATCTAATCAGAGTTTTATTCTTTGGGATAAAGTAACCTGGGAAGGAAAAATTAAAATGAAGCATATTTATTATTGTCTAGAAAGCTACTGGATCCCAGTGAACCATTAAGGGAGGATTGTAGCTGTCCATCATCAGCTCTGAAGGGAGCACCACTTAAACCCTTATGCTCAGAAGCCTCAGGGAAATGGATGAAAATGGAAGGGAATAAAGATCCAAACTAACCTGCAAAAATGATCAATTAGTAAAACTGACATTCAATATTAATTAGTTTAATTAACGGGATGTTCAATTACACAAACACTTCCCCTTCTGTAGGGAGAACATTTCAATAGTGGGTGGCAAATGAAAGTCCAGTTAAGTCTAGAAAGCAAAGCTAAAAGATTAGTAGCATTCAGGAATAGCAGGTTAAAAAAATAACAAGTCATCCAGGCAATGGAAATAGGTGCCTGAGAAATATCTCCATTTTAGTTATGATCATTTATTAGAGCTGGAGGGCAACTGCTCACTCATCCATTGCTTTACATCATTGATTCAGACAGAGATAGGGCTGTTAGTAAAACAGCCAGAGCTGCCAGTGGTACACATGTTAAATGTTACCAAATAACTGCCCCTTACCCCACCCTTGTTAAAGTGAGAGAGAATTTTTTGACTTTGAACCCTTACAGAGTTCAAATAAAATTTTAACATGTTATAAATAATACCTATTTATCATATAGTAAATATTTAAATGTGTTCAATAATTTAACAAAAAGAATATTTCTCTAATTTCACTTTAATGTAGGTTTTATAAAATCAAAGCCTGCAGAGAGTTGGAAATTGTGTTATGAAAAATACAGGCACTAAGAAAAAGACCCTGACTCAGTAAATTCAGAAAGAGAGTCACAGGAAAGGCAACTCAGTCCCATTAAATACAATAAAATGTTCAGGAATTGTAACCAAGTCACAATAAAAACTAGAAGCTGAACATGACCAGGCACCACTGAAGTCAATGGAAGTATTATACAATAAAAATTTTGTAGGTTGGGATGCGAAAAAACACACCCCAACCAACAAAAGTATCACCAACAAAAAATGTTGGTGTGGACAGTGCTATGTCAGCGGGAGATACTCTCCTACCAGTATAGCTAAAGCCACTTGTTAGGGGAAGTTTAATTATGTCAGCAGGAGAGTGCTCTCCCGCCAGCATAGAGCTCATCGGAGACCTTACAGCAGCACAGCTGCAGCGGTACAGCTATGCCACTGAAAAGTCCATAGTGTAGACGTAGCTTAACAGGGATCTGGTCCAAAGAGTGGAAACTCTGCAAACTCAGTACACATTTGTTGAGATCAGTGGGAGAGTTATCACACACTGCAACAACAGCAGGACTTAGAAGTTTGGACCACTAAAGTCAATAAAGCTGAACCTCTCTATTCCAGAACTCTTTCATCGGCAACATCTGTAGTCTGGCATGATTTTAGTTAGCTGGATGACTATTATCATGAGTGTGGTCAAATTTCCTGTGGTCCCATGAGGTTTATTTACAGTCACCAGTCCTGGTTCTCAGTGTTCTGGGCTGTTATTTAGCTGTAATATACCCCTAAATGTCTTCTAAGTGCCCAGCAAGCAGTGGAAGTGTTGGTAATGTGCTAGACAATACTGACCTCCCATGGTCACATTCTCTCATCTGGCACCAGTCAGGTCCCAAGGGTGCCAGACGGAAAAGGATCAACCCATATTGCGTTCAGGGTTGTACTGCACTCTTAGGCTACGTCTACACGTGCAGCCAACATCGAAATAGCTTATTTCGATGTTGCGACATCGAAATAGTCTATTTCGATGAATAACGTCTACACGTCCTCCAGGGCCAGCAACGTCGATGTTCAACTTCGACGTTGCTCAGCCCAACATCGAAATAGGCGCAGCGAGGGAACGTCTACACGTCAAAGTAGCACACATCGAAATAGGGATGCCAGGCACAGCTGCAGACAGGGTCACAGGGCGGACTCAACAGCAAGCCGCTCCCTTAAAGGGCCCCTCCCAGACACACTTGCACTAAACAACACAAGATACACAGAGCTGACAACTGGTTGCAGACCCTGTGCCTGCAGCATAGATCCCCAGCTGCCGCAGAAGCAGCCAGAAGCCCTGGGCTAAGGGCTGCTGCCCACGGTGACCATAGAGCCCCGCAGGGGCTGGAGAGAGAGCATCTCTCAACCCCCCAGCTGATGGCCGCCATGGAGGACCCAGCAATTTCGACGTTGCGGGACGCGGATCGTCTACACGGTCCCTACTTCGACGTTGAACGTTGAAGTAGGGCGCTATTCCTATCTCCTCATGAGGTTAGCGACTTCGACGTCTCGCCGCCTAACGTCGAAGTTAACTTCGAAATAGCGCCCGACGCGTGTAGACGTGACGGGCGCTATTTCGAAGTTGGTGCCGCTACTTCGAAGAAGCGTGCACATGTAGACGCAGCTCCAGATGTTAATTTAACATGTTCAGCATATGCCCAAATTTCAGCATATATATTGACATCAATGGAAGTATGTGTATGCTTAAAGTCAGAGGTCAGCAACCAAAATAGCACTATTTGTAATATGACACAAATGTACTGCAGGACATTCACAAACTTTTTACATATTCTATTTCCTCACATTTTACATGTGTGTTTGTACTGCTGTCTTCCTGACTCTCACTCCTGAACTTTCTCTCTTTCTAGAGCATACTAGGGTGAGTTATCCAACATTTTGAGGTCATATATCATTGGCTATTTAGATAGGAGTTGTTCATTTTGGGGCTTTCAGATGTTCACGATTTACCGAAAATAATCAGGAAGGATTTTTTTTCTACTTTACACTTATAGCGTCAGGAGCAACAAAGAAGTCCTAAAGAGCTGCACATGGCTCCAGAACAGCAGGTTGCTGACCCCTGCTTAAAATTAAGCAAGTACACATGTGCCGTGCTGAACAGTCATGGACTTACAGGTGCTTTAAATTTAGTATGTGCTTAAAGTTCGTCTTAACTGTGTTACTGAATCAGGGCCTTATTAGGAGGGATAAGGTTCTTCCTAGCAAATTTTAAATTCAAGCATCATTGTTCATAGCCAACCTGACAGCAATACACATGAACAAGACACATTTCTGAGACCCTCTAGGCACACACTGGGCTAACTACTAAACTAAGCAAACACACCTGGCAATTTGAGACTCAGTAATTCATAAATGTTCAAATCTCAGCCTGAAAAAATACAACTAAAAGAAAAAAACCAAAAACAAAAGCCTCCTTTGAAATGGCATGCATCTCAGCATAATCACACACATCTGTTATGCAAAATCCTCTGTCTTAAAAACAGCCTGTGGTTATGGCAATACCCTAAAAATATATTTTTTAAAAATCAGTGAAAACATGAAAAACCCTCACATATACAAACACTTTGTTTTTCTTTAAAGAAGAATGACTTTGACTATAGGCCTTACATTTAATTTTTTACCTTTCTTGATTTAAAAGTAATTCAGTATAAGCAAGAAACATGGATGTAATCACACATACTTTTATTTATTTATTTGTAAGTTACATGCATTTGGTTATAAATCATAACTCAGAAACTTAAGTAAATGTTTTCCACAGATATTCCAGAAGCTATGCTCTCATTAAAAGTAGTAAGAGTAGGTAGAGCCCTGCTGGAAAATATCTTTCAATCCCATAAATGAAAATGTCTTTGAGAATTGATATCCTGCAAGTAAGATTTATTTTTCCCAACTTTTAATCCACTTGATGACATTAAAGTCACAGGAGTAAAAAATTACCTTGGTTTTAGGGTACTTGCTATTAGCCCAGCATGCCCCCATAGGTAAAACCGTAACACTTCACTAAATTTACTCATTTTATGAGACAAATACAACCAATGTCCTTCCTAATGACTACTTAGTATTTTCTTCAAAAGCACGTCTGTCTGTTACTTGATTGTACACTGCTTACTTCTACTCTTTGACCTGATTCATTAAAAATGTGTTGTAAACTGCTACAAGTATATGGACAGAATCTTTAATACTATGCAAAGTAATTATAATCTGAAGGGTCTGAAATATAACTGAAGTATATCCCCAGGGCTATTTCCTTATAATTAGGTATGACATAAATAATCATGATTAATTATATTTCTAGACAGTCATCTGCCTCTAATGAATTATTGTTGTTTCTGATAATGCTAAAAGAAATGAAATGTGTTTAAACAGGGCATTTTCTTAAACCTCATATACAACTGAGGTATGCAGACTTATAAATGGCTTTGACGGAGCTCTGATCTATTGTGCCAGTGCAGTTCCTATTCTTCATTCTTTGCGTACAACATCCAACAATAAATCAAAAGACTGTAAGCCACAATGTAAGCAAATAATTTTAATTAGTTTCAGTTTAATAAGTTTCCAGAGTGAGCAGGCTTTTTTCCTCCAATTCTGACCAGTTTATTACAGATGTTATGAAAGGTTTGGTACTTGCATTTGTGATGTTCCTTGGCTATCAAGGTACTGACACAGGTTACAGGCCAATATGTAAATCAGATTGGATGTGTTGAGGCTGTTTTTTTGAAAAACCTGTCACTGTGGTTGATTTTTAAGAACAAAAGCAAAACCAAGTTTGTTTCTGGTTTGGATTCAAGTTATCAAATTCCCTGTTTCTTCAATAAATCCCAGACCCTAGCTGCCCGTTTTCTGTTCCTTGATGCATGATCATTATTATTCCTCAAATGCCACTGTCACCTGGGGTTTAGCTCGCAGTGAGCTTTCATACTGCAAGACACACACATAATAAGAGAACTCCTTGGCCTAAACAGCTTACAATCTAAACAGAAAATACAGATACAGAGAAGTAGTATTAGCTCATTTTTACACATGGAGAATTGAGGCACACAGAGATTAATTGACCTGTCTGAGGTCACACAGAAAGTCTATGACAAAGCCGAAAACGAACTCACATCTACAGCACAGCAGGCCAGGACTTTATGTACGAGACCATCCTCCCTTCGTGGGCAGGCTACTTACAACAGTAAGGTGGCTCCTTCATTCTCACCTTTTTTGGCAAGTGGTGAAGATTCAGTTCCTTAATAAAGGCACCTTACAGCCACAGGCAGCAAGGTGGCAAAGAGAAAATCTGAAGTTGACTTTCACTTTCAGGCAGGGTAGTCCCTCATGAAAGATGGCTTCCAACAGGCTGTCCTAGGCCTCATGTGCTTCTGAAGCTAATCCGGATGAGAAAGGAAGAAACCAAAAGACCTCTCTTGAAGGCCAGAATTCCACACAAGCTGCAGTGATTTAAAGGTGGAAGCAAGAAGGCTGGTGGAAGCTGCAGTAGTCAAAATGAGAGGGAAAAAAAAGGTGGGGGGGTAAACCAAGAGGCTGAGTTGTAAGGAAGGAAGGGAGAAAAACATGAATACTCAAATCAGTAACATAAACTGACAAGCATAGGCAATAGATGAATAGTGGGTGGAAGGGTGAAAACAGAGGAAAATAACCTTACCGTTGTGAGCAGTCCTGGTAGAAGTGAATGCAGAGGAAGGACAATTCCACAGACATTTATTTTCTGTTACTTTTCCATTAAAAGAATTTGCTGTGAAGAACATTCACTGAATCTGAATTTTAATTGAATGCCCAGAAAAAGCTAATTATTAATTTGTAATCATGTGCATTTTCTGCAGAAACTCAATGCTAAGGGATTTTAAAAACAAGTATTCAGTTTGCTTCTGACAGAAATATATTGTTAGAAATCTTTTCCATCTTTTGCATTTGGCAAAGTAAGAACATAATAGCCATCATGAAGAACATTGATTTTAACAGATTTGCATTTCCTGTTTCTGATTTTCAGAAGCTAAGTAAAATATGGACTTTTGGCATATTTAACATGAAATTTGCACTAATGCTATTGGCATGAGCTCTGATAGTGTGAACATTTAATAAAGATGGACTGAAGTTACTGCCAAAGCCGATAAAGCCGGTCTGCAGCTGAACTTTGTCTGTGCTCTCTCGTCATGAGTGAGACCTCTCACTTTTTAATGTGGCTTCAAAAATGATTTAAGTCGTAGATGTGAATGTGCTGTACATGGAACTCTACCCATAAAAGCTGTTGATCCAGTTGCTTTGATGCTAACATAATCTTCTTTTAGAGAGAGAACATTTTGCTAATAACAAAAATAAAACATGAATCTATGACGTGAAGGCCCTTATTTTACCTCTGCTGCCCTTAGCCAGGCACCATTCTCCTCAGAGAATGTGACACAGAATAGGTGAAACCATGAGGATGAAAACTCTCCCTTCCCAATTAGAGCCCTGATTCTGCAAACCCTTGGTCCCCTGAGTAATCCTTAAATTAGCAAGTATTTGCATGATGAAGACCTGTTTGAACAAATAGGATCAGGTACATATTCCATAAATCGTCTAAACCGTTTTAGACTGAGAGGGCATATTGGATAAGTAAAATACACTTTCAGCTACATTGCTGGGGTCCACATTCAGCTTTCAGGTATTTGCAACTATCATACACTGACTTAGGGAGCATGTGCATATTTATTGGGGGACAGAATTTGCCCCTTTAAGATAACTTGAACCCTCTTTTCACTGATGAAGTTCCCTGGATGATTTTTTTTTCTAATGGCTCTGTATTGGTTTGTGGTTTCCTGGTGGGTGCTAGGAGAGTTTTGGTCAGCTGTATTATACGCTTACCTTGTTTTTTATTCCATTGTTTTGCCTCCTGCATTTGTGTTCTAAAAGTCAGCAACACGGTCTCTCATCAGAACTCTCATTCCATCTGATAAAACCAGCACTTCTTAATTACTCAGAAATGAGTGAAAACATATGTTCCCTTATCGAAATAATTAGTTGTTTATTCATATGCACACTCTGTAGTTAATCGCAGCTGTATTCTCAGGCTTGTACACCTTGTGTCTATTATATGAAAATAGTTAGTGATATACTCATGTCAATCAGAAATATGTGCAAAGCAAAAGCTTCATTAGAAATGATAGAAACAAAGCTTCCCCATTGAAACTGAGAACAACAAGAAGTCCTGTGGCACCTTATAGACTAACAGATATTTTGGAGCATAAGCTTTTGTGGGCAAAGACTTATGCTCCAAAATATCTGTTAGTCTATAAGGTGCCACAGGACTTCTTGTTCTTGAAGATACAGACTAACACGGCTACCTTTTGAAACTGATAACTTATTTAAAAATATAATAGTCTGCACCATGTTCAGTATCTTTTTTAAATGTTACCAAAACTTGAAGCCCAGTGCACCTTTAAAGCAGCTGACCTGATAATGAAAGACCTCTGCTTCAGGACAACCACTCTTTCTTCCTCCAGTATAACAAGTGCTAGTCAACCACAGGTGTTTTCAAGGAAGTCTACTTTTAGTCCTTGTTCCCAGTAAAAGGTAATTGCTTTGTCCATTAGTATTTTATTCTCCATCTCACTTTAGTAGTCGCCACCACTCAGAGTTCTGCCCACAGTTCCCACAATGCTGAATTTTTATTAATTTATAACATTTCTGTGCTCATTACTGTAGTGTCAGAGCACCTTGCAAACATTAATTTTCAGTGGAAACTGTAACTTTGCCCCTTTCATAGATGACTAAGATTGAGACCACAGCCACTAAAATGGATCTAGCTGCAACATGAAATCAAACATAAATTAAACATTACCACTTTCATGACATTTTTCCATTATGTGTATTTTCAAAAATAGAGAGACCAAATGGATAAAGGCTACCGGCCTAAATTTTCTCCTACAAAGTATGAGTCTGACTGGCAGTTAACTCATTGATATAGTCTGAGAACTCCAGCACCAAAGATAATTTTGGGGGCACAATCTGCAAAACTGTACTTAAGGTGTGCTCAGAAAACAGTATTAAATTCTAACCTAAGAGCATGCTAGATTTACTTTCAACAAGGCAATGGTTTCAGAACTGAATGGGGAGTCTGGCCATCTCTTTGTAAACTAACCAGATAGCTGAACTAGTGTACTTACAGTATAAACAAAAAAGTGTGAATTAATTGCAAAAAACCCTGAATCTATAAATCCATTAAAAGAATTGCCTAGTTTGGAGACAGTCTTTAATCTGAAACAGGTTTTTTGGAAGTTTACCACGAGTCACTAACCTTTTGAGAGATGGGAACAACACAACATTTGCTGTTTAACAAAATTCTAACCTGACAACACAGAAAACTATAGTTTTCATCAAGTTTGGCTTTCTTTTGAACCCCAAAGCAGGATTTAATGGTTTGCCTTGTGCAATCATTTACATCGGTGCAAAGTGAACTGTAAGTGGAGTGTCAGATTTTGAATGGTGATGTTTTATACTCACTTTGTATTGTCTTTGAAACGTGTAAATTACTTCATAGGGTGAGTGGCAGTACCAACTCACACCCAAGGTGTGCAACCCCATGCAGACTGACAGGAAAGAAAATGTTCACACTCACCCTTGCAAAAGAAAATTTCTTCAACCTAAATAAGGACAAACACATTCTTATGACAGGTGTGCAAAAATGGAAGCAAGATTCTTTTTAAGTGGGTCCAAAATTTTCATACAGCATGACTTTCCGTGAGAAAATATTGATTAGTTAAAAGCACACTTAATGAAAATGTGCTGATTTGATGAACTTTTGGTTAAAAATAAAAAAAGAGTGATCAGTGATCCATTTCAGAATGGAACTTTTTTCTGGACATTTCAAAATGGCATTTAATGTTATGTTCTATCAAATTTTAAGAGTCAATGATAATATATCATTTCTACATTATTAGAATAAAAGCAGTTAGTTGACGCATATTTATTTGTTGATTTCTTTTTGTGGGAAATTTCAGATTTCTGCTTTTCAAAGAGGGGGTGGGGTGGAGGGAATTAAAAATGGCTGAAATTCTCTTAAAACAGAAAATCCAGCTCCTGCTCACCTCTAGTGCTCTCCATCTCACACACATCATCAGTAACCCTGACACAACTAAACTCACTGAACATTGGCTGTAGCTATGCTATATAAATATACAAGGGGGTAGCTGGGAGGAGAAGACAGAAAGCGGCACTCAAGAAATGCTTGTATTTCATTGCTCTCTAGGGAAAAGTGACTCTAAAAGAAGAACACACAGAGGCAAATAGCTTCACCTGTAGAAAGAAGTGAGCAATGACTGAGCAATCTGAAGGCACTCAAATCAGTTCTGAAGTGATCCATTTCCTCTGTACCAATGAGTCTACAGCCATTTACGATGGCAGTGTTGGGTCGGTGGTCCTTAGGGAATGCATATTCGTGGGGCAGACCAGTTGCATACTTACAATGCACATCTTTGCTTTGCATGGATGTGTTCTGTTCAGTGTTCAGCACTAAAGCAGTGAGTGTTGTCTGTGATAGTTCCTGTTCATGCAGATAACATTTCCCTTAGGAGGAATGACTGCTGAATCAGATGGGAGAACTTCAGTTGCTAGCCAAAAGAAATTAGACATATTCAGTGAGGGCTCACTCAAAAGTTTCACGTCTAAAGCATATAAATCCCAGAAAAATATAAGATAGGTAGAGGGAAAAAGAGAAAAGCCAGATATCTGGAGTGTTTGGAGAAAGACCTGCTGGTAACCTTAAATTACACTGACTGCGATAACCTCTGATATGTTTTGGCCAAGAAACTCCACCAAAATTAATTTTTAAAATGTATGTCGCTCAAAGGAAGTTGACTATAAAATGGCCCTGTCCTTAAAATGCTTAAAAGCTTCGCTGACAGGCATTTCTCTTTACACCTCTGATGCGAGTAACCCAAAGGATTAGAATCTCAGCCGGTCACTGATGTAGTTCTGTTAACTTCAGTGGAGTTATGCCAGTTTACAGAAAATGGGGATCTGGCCCTGTACTTTGGAGTGGGGTTGAAAACAAAATGTACTTGATGATGGGACTGTCTCTGTCTTTCTGTATTCCTTCATTTTGAGTGGGTTTTTTTCAGCAGATCTTCAAGTCAAGGGAACTGTACTGAGCTATACCAGCTGAGGATCTAGCCCAGCTGCAGTCTGCGCACACACTGCTATACCCCAATTAAAACAATTCCTCAGCCGAAGACTCACAAGATCAAGTCAGAGGAGCTGAGCCAGCTTTGGGTTTTTACTCACCATGTACAGACATACCCTTTAATACATGAGGAGTGCTCAGCATTGAGGGACAAGAATGGCTGTCTCTCTAAGTTCCATTGGCTCTGGACCAATGCCCACATGTTCTGCAGGGGCAGTGTGGCCTGGACGAATTCACATGGGTTTGGGAGCAGTGGCAAAAACAGATTTTGCAAGCTGGGGAAGGGGGCATGGGCCATTGTGGTGGGCTGGAGGGAAGCCTGCCCCCACTCACCCAGAGGCAGCAACTCGTATCAAGGTGAGAGTAAATGGGTATGCCCTGGTGTGCAGCTCCAGCAAAAACTGGCTGAGCGACTGCAAAAGCCAGCAGGAACCTAGTTAAAGAGCTGTAAAGAAACCGGGTTGCAAAAGGACAGTACCTGGAAGAAATTTTAAGTTACTTTCACCCCTGCTCGTATCCCATGGGTCTCTTTCCAGCTCCCCACGCCAGGCATTTCAAGCTGCCATTTCAAGCTGCATTACAGCACCACTCAGGTTTGGCCCAGCCACCGCTCTGTTACAACTACTTAAGGACACATCAGCACTGAGAATGTCTGCCTCAGTCACTTCCGCTGGCTCTGATCCAAGCCCAATGCGATTAGGAGAGGGACCATGGATTAGAGGCATTCTTGTGAGTTTGGGAGCAGCAGCAGAATCAGGTGTTGTGTGACCGAGGGGTGGGCAGGCCAAACTTGAGGGAGTGGTCTTACAATATGGCACACAGGGTGGCAGCACCATGTGCCCCCAGCTGCCATGTCATAATGCCCAGGTCAGGGAGCCAGGCCAAACCCTATAAGACAAGAGCCACCACTGCCAGGTGAGTGAGGGTGAGGGTTTGCTCTCTAGCAACAGATGAAAATTCATGGTGTACATCTCTGTTTGTCACAGAGTTATACTCCCCTTCTCCTCCCATCTCCCCATTAGCTCTGCCACTAGTTGGCGAGTGTTAAGGCCAAAACCCACTTGACCTAACTGGCTGTGCTCCTTTGGGGTGAGTGACAACAAAGGCCCAGATTGTGATACCACTGAGAGAGAGAGATATCAGAAGTTACTTAACTATTATTTGCTTAATGAGAATCGGGGCCCAGATGACCGAGAACAAGAGAGAAATCAGAAATAAATTGCATGAGTTTTTCACTTTATGGCTTTGGGGGTGGGGAGAGTTTTGATTTTTTCCCCTCAAAAAAGCCTTCTCTTCAGTTCAGACAGACCTTGCACGTGTGTGTTTCTGTGCAGGCACACATATATGCATGTCTTTATTTTTTCTGTATTGAATCATTCTCACAATAATTACATGCAGAGATGCAAAGTGACATTGCTGTGGCAAAGGTGCAAATTCAACTCAAAAAGAAAAGTGGCATCAATTTCATAGTCTATAACTCGGTACGCTTCACTATCAAATGCTCAGTGGGAGGCCAAGAACTTCAATATTTATTGAGCACATTATACTTTCTCATTACATGAATACATATTGCGCTACAGCACAAACATCGTGTATTCACAAAAGATATCTCATGGTATCATTTGAAATGTTGCATTAACATTCAGCTTAGCTTTGGTTGACAGAAAGACTGTATTAATTCATGAACCTTGAGGTCACAAGGTCTTCAGGCAAATACTCAAATTTAGCCTTCTCATATATAGATGGTATTCACAAAACATATTAAATGTACACACTTCAGGATGAATAAATTGCAAAATAAATGCTGTCAGATGATCCACTAACCTCTGCTGATTGTGTCAATTACTCTCTGCACAAGTAATTAAAATAATTTGCAACAATAGGGGATGAATATCAAATTAATCTCCAGTGCATGGTCACTGATGAGTAGCTAAGTAGCTGCACTTGAGGAGGCTACATCTGAATATGACAAGAAATGTGATAAGAAGGATTTTCATCATATGGAACGGTTTAGCTTTCCCGGTATGTTAAATTGTTTGAATAATGTTACACTTAACACTTTTACACTTATCCAGGCTTGACAGGGATTTTTACAATGAGCCAGACAGACACATTAGCAACTTTATGGCAGACTTCAGTTGCTATCATCATCTTTAAAAAGAAAAAGAGATAATCTCAAGAAATTAAAAGGAAGATCACATCATTTTGAATTCACATCAAATATATTATTGATTCAGTTTTATGGCAATGATGACTATTTATCTCATAAGTTATTCATATTATTTACTCAGAGGGTTTGTTGTTTTTGTTGTTGTTGTTGTTATGTCTCTTTTCACATCCTTTCCTGGATCTAGAAGGAAGTAACTGATGGAACACTGTTTGCACACACGTGTGTGTGTGTTCTACTATAAAATAAAAGTCTTTCCTTCACTTCCTACAACAGTCTGTTAAACTGGACAACAAGCTAGTCAGTTGGACCCCAATGGGAGTCAGAGTGGATATATTTAGCTATTTGGGGGTAGCAACTAAGGGTGGTGTTCTGTTAAACCAACTCAAGATGCACTCCTTTGAATGGAAGTTGTGTATCCTAAAGGACAATCTCTCCTTGGAAACACAGGGTAGGTCGACATGGCAGTTATTTTGTAATAACAGCCGTTATTTCAAAATAACTATCCTTGCATCTATACAATGCAACCACTGTTTCGAAATACTTTCGAAATGGCAGTTGGCTTATTTAAAAACTGGCAAGCCACCTTTCTACAAGGAATAGCACCTATTTCAAAATGACCATTTTAAAATTGGTGCTAAGACAGATAATAGAGCCTATTTTAAAATATGCCATCATGCATCCAATGGCTTTATTTCAAAATAACCTGTTTTGCTATGTCTACACTACAGCAATCTTTCAAAAGAAGTCCTTCTGGAAGATCTCTTCTGAAAGAACTTCTTTTCAAAGAGAGTGTCTATACACGGAAAGAGAGCATCTATACACAAAAAAATGGATCACAAGAGTGATCTACTCTTTTGAAAGAGAGCATCCACAGAGTCCCCACTCTTTTGAAAGAATGGACCAAGGATCAAAAGATGAAGCACCATTAGGACTGCTCTTTTGAAAAAAAAAGGGCCCGTGGAGCACCTACACATTTTTTTTAAAGAAGGTGCTGTTCCTGAAACAGGAGTGGACGAGCGCTCTCAAAAGGAGTGCCACATTCTTTCAATTTAATTTCAAAAGAATGTTTTTGAGTGTGGACTGGATATTTAGGAAAAAAAATTTCAATAGAACTTGCTAGTGTAGATGCCACCTATGTGTGTAGACATTGTAGACATTCCGAAATAGCTTATTTCACAATAAGGCTGCTGTGTGTACACTAGCCCCTTCTTCGTGGAAGAGGTATGGTAACAAGCCACATCAGCAGATGCTAATGAGGCAGTGCCATGAGTATGCAGCACCTCATTAGCATAACAGTGGCCCCATGTGGCTCAAAACTGCTGCTTTCAAATCACTCACCACCCATGTAGACAGGGGCGTTTTGAAAGGACCCCCCCGGACTTCAAAAGCCCCTTCCTAAAACCAAATAAGCATAAGGGGCTTTCAAAGTATTGGGGTCCTTTCGAAAGGCCCCCAGCTACCTAGTTGGCGTGCAATTCAAAAGCAGCACTTTTGAACCTTGTGTAAACAGCATTATGCGAATGAGACAATGCATTTTCATGACAGCGCCCTATTAGCATCTGCCAATGTGGCTCGTTACCATGCCCCTTCTGAAATGAAGGGGCTAGTGTAGACATAGCCACCTAAAGACAAATTCTGGCAAATCAGCTTCAATGCAGCTACACCAGTACTAAAGCATTTGCAATCTGGCCAATATATAGAAGAGGCTGGCAACATGTGATAGTGGCAGCATGCAAGAAGCATTCACAGCAAAGAACAGAGATTTCACTTGTGAGCCCACTGAGGCATTTTTGAATATTGTTGATCAGATCCTATGAAATGAGTATCAGTGTAGCTGCACCTTTAATATAATTTAACATTGACTCTGGTATTCAAGCTATGTAAAATTAGAGACATTGTTATCTATAATTAGTTATGATCTCAAATGAAATCTCTATAACCAACCAATCCTGTACTCTGAGAAAGATCCAACTTTGTGGCTCTGGCCCACCTTTGCTTTTAAGGGATGTCTGTGGCTGTATGATAGTGGAGGAGGAGGACATGGAGAAAGCAAACAAAGTTTTCTTCTGTCCAAAAGAGTCCCCACTTGGAGTGGACAGGAAAATGGGCAGGAGGAAATAGCAAAGAAGAAACACAATGTTATCTGAAGCAAAGCATGTACATATTGTGCCCTAAATTCCTCTACCATAGCCCATGGACAGGCATGGACATCATATTAAAATACTGTGTGTGCCTGACGTACTTAGCATTCATGTAGTCCTATTCATCTTTCAAATGTTATACAAAACTTAATTACAACCACTGTGAGCTAGCTAGTATTACTCCAGTTTTACACATGAGAAAATCAAAGCAGAGAAAGGTTATTATGATATCCCCAGTTCTATATGTAACTTTAAAACACCTGAGTGGTTTCACAAATATCATGAGCTTTAAACTAGGCACAACCTGAACTTCATCACTGCATCCAGATCTTAGTGATTAATACAACCTCAGGAAGGGAATTAGTGGGAGAGCTGGCATTAGAATTTAGGATTGCCTAATAGTTGTATGCTCTGCCCATTAAGAGACACTGGCATTAATGGTGACAACTGCCTGAACTTGAATTACAACTTTAAGACATAATAGACTTTAACTCATTTTCAGTTCAAATTCTGAAATAAACCAAGAAGAATTTATTGGCTCAACTAAACAGGCCTGGTACCTGATCTATGAGAAGGCTCGCAATAAAGCCAAAAGACATTTAACAATCGTATTTTTTATAATAGCAAAAAAACAAAATTCAGCGTGTATGTATCTCTAACAGCAACGAAGGGTCCTGTGGCACCTTATAGACTAACAGAAAAGTTTTGAGCATGAGCTTTCATGAGCACAGACTCACTTCATCAGATGCTGGTCTTGGAAACCTGCAGGGCCAGGTATAAATAAGCCAGAGCAAGGGTGGGGATAACAAGGTTAGCTCAGTCAGCAAGGGTGAGGCTTACTACCAGCAGTTGATCTGGAGGTGTGAACACCAACAGAGGGGAAGCTGTATCTCTGTGTCTGTGAGTATGAATGGGCTGGCTGCCCTGGGATTGCTCACATGGCTGGGGTGCCTATGCCCTACCTTTTTCTTCTTCCTCTTCCAGACTCTTTCACAGAGATTCCACAGTCACCGCTCTCCTTGCGGTGTGGGTTTATTCAGACAAATAACTCAGAATTAAAACTCAAACTCCCAACGATCTGTCCCAAGGCAGAGCCAAGATACATTCACAGAGAACTTCAGAGCAAAGGGCCAACTTTCATGGGGCCTGGTGATCAAAAGGGCCTGAGGGTCCTGGCAGCCACTACTTTACATCACCTTCAGAGCCTTGTGCAGTGCACTCCAGGCCTTGCTGAGGGCTGCCTAAGGGAGGTGTGACACATACAAGCAGGGGATGCTAGCCCCAGCCCTCCCCATTCTGCCTGAGGCCCCACCCCTTCAGGGCATGGAGTCAGCCCCCCCTACACCTTGCCCACAGGGCCTGGAGTCAATCTCCCCACACCTTGCCCAGCGACCTGCAGAATGTCTCAGCCCACTGCTCAGAGCCCAGATTTCTTTACAGAGTCATTTGAATGAGTTCTTAAAGGAAACCCATCCTGGGATTTGGTTTACATCTGTGCTGCCAAGAGCTGACTCCCTTGTAGACTTCCCAGATATAGCCCTCTCAAACAAATGGTTCAGCTGTCTTATAAGGAATTGAACACTTGAGGGTAACTCTCCATGCCACATATTTCTGGTTACTCCGTTTAGCAAACCTGCTCCAGGTTCCAAGCCTCCTACAGAATAAGCTATTCCCTCACTCATTCTTCTTTCAAATTTCTGGTGTCTTCAGAACAGAAACTCCAAAGTAACAAACGTGCTGTGATATTTTCCATCATCCAGTGAACAATTAATATGTGCCGTATGGGTGAAATCCTGCCTCCACTGAAGTCATAGAATCATAGAATCATAGAAGAGTAGGACTGGAAAGGACCTCGAGAGGCCATCGAGTCCAGCCCCCTGCCCCCATGGCAGGACCAAGCGCTTTCTAGACCATCCCTGAAAGCCATCTATCTAACCTCTTCTTAAATAGCTCCAGTGATGGAGATTCTAACACCTCCCTTGGCAATTCGTTCCAGTGTTTGATCACCCTGACAGTTAGGAACTTTTTCCTAATGTCCAACCTGAACGTCCCCTGCTGCAATTTAAGTCCGTTGCCTCTTGTTCTACCCTCAGAGGCAAGGAAGAACAAGTTCCCTCCCTCTGCCTTATGAAACCCTTTTAGATACCTGAAAACTGCTATCATGTCCCCCCTCAATCTTCTCTTTTCCAAACTAAACAAGCCCAGTTCCTTCAGCCTTTCTTCATAGGTCATGTTCTCTAGACCTTTGATCATTCTCGTTGCTCTCCTCTGGACCCTCTCCAATTTCTCCACATCCTTCCTGAACTGCGGTGCCCAGAACTGGACACAATTCTCCAGCTGAGGTCTAACCAGTGCAGAGTAGAGCGGGAGAATGACTACTTGTGTTTTGTTCACAACACACCTGTTAATGCATCCTAGAATCATGTTTGCTTTTTTTGCAACAGCATCACACTGTTGACTCATATTTAACTTGTGGTCCACTATAACCCCTAGATCCCTTTCTGCTGCACTCATTCCTAGGCAGTCCTTTCCCATTCTGTATGTGTGACACTGATTGTTCCTTCCTAAGTGGAGCACTTTGCATTTGTCCTTATTAAACTTCATCCTGTTTACCTCAGCCCATTTCTCCAGTTTATCCAGATCCTTTTGAATTATGACCCTATCCTCCTAAGAAGTTGCAACCCTCCCAGCTTGGTATCATCTGCAAACTTAATAAGTGTACTTTCTATGTCAATATCTAAATCGTTAATGAAGATATTGAACAGAACTGGTCCTAAAACAGACCCCTGTGGAACCCCACTAGTTATACTTTTCCAGCAGGATTGAAAGCCATTAATAACTACTCTCTGGGTACGGTTATCCAGCCAGTTGTTCACCCACCTTGTAGTAGCCCCATCTAAGTTGTATTTGAGTAGTTAATTGATAAGTATATTATGTGAGACCGTGTCAAATGCTTTACTGAAGTCTAGGTATATCACATCCACCGCTTCTCCCTTATCCACAAGGCTCGTTATTCTATCAAAGAAAGCTATTAGATTGGTTTGACATGATCTGTTTTTAACAAAACCATGCTGGCTGTTCCCTATCACCTTACCACCTTCCAATTGCTTGCAGATGATTTCTTTAATGACCTGCTCCATTATCTTTCCTGGCACAGAAGTTAAGCTGACTGGCCTGTAGTTTCCCGGGTTATTCTTGTTCCCCTTTTTATAAATGGGTACTATATTTGCCCTTTTCCAGTCTTCTGGAATCTCTCCCGTCTCCCATGATTTTCCAAAAATGATTGCTAAAGGCTCAGATACCTCTTCTATCAGCTCCTTGAGGATTCTAGGATGTATTTCATCAGGCCCTGGTGATTTGCAGACATCTAATTTTTCTAAGTCAATTTTAATTTGTTCTCTTCGTATTTCAACTTCTAAACCTACCCCTTTTTCACTAGCATTCTCTATGTCAGGCATTCCTTCAGATTTCTCAGTAAAGACCGAAACAAAGAAATCATTAAACATCTCTGCCATTTCCAAATTCCCTGTTACTGTTTCTGCCTTGTCACTGACCAATGGCCCTACCCTCTCCTTGGTCTTCCTCTTGTTACCAATGTATTTGTAAAAAGCCTTCTTGTTTCCCTTTATGCTTGTAGCTAGCTTGAGCTCATTTTGTGCCTTAGCCTTTCTAATCTTGCTCCTGCATGCTCATGTTGTTTGCCTATACTCATCCTTTGTAATTTGTCCTAGTTTCCATTTCTTATACGATTCCTTTTTTAGTTTGAGATCATACAAGATCTCCTGGTTAAGCCAAGGCAGTCTTTTGCCATGTTTTCTATCTTTCCTACGCAGCGGGATAGCTTGCTTTTGGGCCTTTAAAGTCAATGAGAAAAGTAGCAGAAATGACTGGAAAATGGACTTTTCTCCCCTCCCCTGGAAAATTTCAATGCATTTTTTTTTTAAATTAAAGTTATTGTTTTGGTGCCTCATGCTCCCATTCTCCTCTGTAATTCTGGGTTCCTGGTGGGATTACATCACTCAGGATGCACCATGGTCTTACCTCGTGGTGAATCTCAGGTGGCTATGATGAATGATTTGAGACAAAGTTTGGCTGGTATAACCAAGACTCAGAGGAGAATGAGGACATAAAAAGAAATTATAAGGCAATAGCTCATTTTAAATATTTCAATTGCTGGATACTTGGTTTTTCAATGAGAATAAAATCAAACATTTTCCTCAGAAAGCAGGAACTTTTTGTGAAAAATCTTTAGTTTCCAACCCCACAAAAGAGTGTCAAGGGAAAATTTTTGACCAGTCCCAACCAACAGGGCTACCAGAAGTATATGAAGTTCAATAAATGCCTAAGTCTTTTTGGGATCCAAAAATATAACAAAGAAATTACTTTTCAGCCTTGGTTAATAACATGGGGTTATTTATAACCTTCCTTGAAAATTGCCTTGTTTGATTTTAAATTTCAAAAAGTGATATTTATTGCAAAAATATTGATGTAAATGCATTTTACCTGTGAAGCAAAGTAGCGAAAGCTTCAAGATTTGGCTATCTTAAATACCATTACTTATTTGCACTATTATAAACAGCTGGCTGCCTTATAGAAGTGCAATCCTGATCTTGCATTATGGGCGCTTTGCCATTGACTTCAGTGTATGTGAGATCATGCCCTAGGAGAGAGACTTCTACCGCTACATTACTCATGCTCTGAGAATGTAGATGAAGCTCTATAATGTTATATTACTTGAGAAATAGTATGTAATCATGTAATTAAAGAGACTATAATAATGGATGGGGCAAATTTATAATTACATGTTCAGTTTTTACTGAAATGTTCTAATTTCTGAGTGTGTAACTGTGGAGCGAACATTGCATTAACATAGTTTCTTCATTTAATTTTCTATTATACTGTATTTTCATTTATATGTAGACTGAAACAAACTGAATATGAGTGTGAATAATTTATTATAGATAGCTAGAAAATGTATTATTCACAAACATATGCAAAATGAGAGAGTTAGCCAAGACATCTATTTCCAAAACAATGAGAAGAAACAAACATTTTTTCTCGGGTTTGATTAAATGTTTTGTCATTTAAATTTCTAAAATGAAATACAAAATTTGCATCTCACTTATTAAAATTAAAAACAAATTTCCTAACCAGAAAAAAAAAAGATTGTGGAATCCACTGTTACCTGTTTTAATTTCTAAAGCAAAAAGCAATGCTCTCACACAAAATTAGTTTATTAGGTGAGCTTTCGTGAGACAGACCCACTTCTTCAGACCATATCCAGACCAGAACAGACTCAATATTTAAGACACAGAGAACTAAAAACAGTTAGCAAGGAGGACAAATCAGAAAAAGATAATCAAGGTGAGCAAATCAGAGAGTGGAGGGGTGGGGGGGAAGATCAAGAATTAGATTGAGTCAAGTATGCAGACGAGCCCGTATAGTGACTCAGAAAGTTCCCATCACGATTTAAACCATGTGTTAATGTTCCGAATTTCTGAGTCACTATGACCGTGTCTACATGTGCCCCAAACTTCGAAATGGCCATGCAAATGGCCATTTCCAAGTTTACTAATGAAGCGCGGAAATGCATATTCAGCGCTTCATTAGCATGCGGGCGGCAGCGGTGCTTCGAAATTGACGCTTCTTGCCGCCGCACGGCGCGTCCCGATGGGGCTCCTTTTCGAAAGGACCCCGCCTACTTCGAAGTCCCCTTATTCCCATGAGCTGATGGGAATAAGGGGACTTCGAAGTAGGCGGGGTCCTTTCGAAAAGGAGCCCCATCGGGACGCGCCGCGCCGTGGCAAGGACCGTCAATTTCGAAGCGCCGCTGCCACCCGCATGCTAATGAAGCGCTGAATATGCATTTCCGCGCTTCATTAGTAAACTTTGAAATGGCCATTTGCATGGCCATTTCGAAGTTTGGGGCACGTGTAGACGTAGCCTATAGGGGCTCATCTGCATACTTGACTCAATCTAATTCTTGATCTTCCCCCCCCACCCCTACACTCTCTGATTTGCTCACCTTGATTATCTTTTTCTGATTTGTCCTCCTTGCTTACTGTTTTTGGTTCTCTGTGTCTTAAATATTGAGTCTGTTCTGGTCTGGCTATGGTCTGAAGAAGTGGGTCTGTCCCACGAAAACTCACCTAATAAATTATTTTGCTAGTCTTTAAAGTGCTACTTGACTGCTTTTTGTTTTGATAGTGTATAGACTAGCACAGCTTACTCTCTGTTACTATACAAAATTAGTTTGTGTCTAAGATAACTTACTGGTCTTGATAGCAAAAATACAAAAAGTATACTTTATGCACTGAATTTCCTGTTGCAAATCAATCAGGAGGGCATGAAATTAGCAAATTTCAGGAACCCCAGTATTTTAAAAATGTAAAACCCACTCATAACATCCTTATTCAAGACTGATGCATAATGGGAGTTTTATCTGTTTTGTTTGAGGAAGAACCACTGGATTGGGTATTTCTTTCATCTTTCAATATTTACTCCAGCTCTGTTATATACGTGAAATTCTGTGACAGCCAATACTGAAAAGAAAACTCAGAACAAGCATTAAATTCCACTGAAAAACTGTGTGATTTTTTTTCCAGGCGGACCAATGATGCACACAAATATTATTAATAATCAGTGATAATCATATAATTAATGAGTCACCAATCCACATCAAGAAGTTGATATGAAAACTTGAATAAATTATTGACCCAATTAAGCATCTGATATAGCATCCACTAAAATATCTGGGACATTATTAAGCATTTTGACAGTATATTTTACATCAGATAAAAGCAGGAGTTAATTTGGATAGCTAATACCAAAATTCAGTCTGGGCGTACATCTCACAAAAGGCAGATGATTTCTATCCCCTTCAGAACACTTCAGGAACCTATTTTTCTCTGCCCCACTTATTTAGTTTCCATCTACACATTTTTCCTCCAGTGAAAATGGGGGAGGGGTTAAAAACTCTAAGGTTGTGGTGGTTTTTACTTCTCTGAACTGAGAATCAACAAATTCCTGCTTGTTAAAGCACACAGCACCTTCCAATACTTTCAGATGTTTCAAGGATATAGAATGGGTACAACTCTACAATAAACAAGAATTTCAAGGCAAAAAGATAACGAGAACCTCTCTTTCATTTTTCTACAGATGTGCAGGATTCTAATTATTCAGTGAAAAACCTTTTGGAATACAGCAGATCGCAAATAAAGGTACATCTGCTTCACCAGGTTGTTTCCTCTGTATTAATTTCCCTAAGCCATCACTATGCTAAGCATATCAAATCAGGATGCTTCAACAAGAACCATTTGTCGGCGTTACTATTCAGGCCCGAATAATGAAAGAGTACAAACAGCGAGAAAGAAGACAAAACCTCCCTGCTAATGTGAAAGAGCTGTGGATTCATGGCTTTCCATTATAAACAGCTGAATGAATTTCCTGGGTCGAGACTACTATATTTGATTGAACTCAGCACTGAATAATTTCTTCTTGAGCTTTCCAACAGCCTGTTTTTTGGGCAATGAGAGAAAATTGCATAGGCATAAGGAAGAGCATATAAGTTTTCACCATTGAATTTTCTCTCCATTCTTTCCATCGGCAGGTGGGGCTGTCAGGGCACTGTTGCATTTCAGTGATTCCTGAAGATTTAAGGTAACTTATTTAACAGAAATGAGTAAACCCAGTGCCAACGCTGCCGTACTCTAGCCTGACTGTGTGCTGTCTCTCAGTCTCTGCAACTGACACTTGCCTCCATGTGGGTGGGAGAAGTTCTGAGAGAGTCACTAGGAAATGGCTCACTCCACAGGCTCCAGCAGGATGTGTGGTCACATTAAATCAACTGCTGAGGACAATTCCTTTGTCCTCTGGCCAACTGGAGTGAGTCATAGGCTCCAGTTCAATTTCAGGGCAGGGACAATTTCATTTCAGTCAGAGCCCGCTACAGAATCTTTTTACCTCCAGCACCAGGTAGGTGCACTGTTCTCTTCACAGTCTCCACTGCTGACTTGGTGTTCAGATTAACACCTCTGAGTCTCTTCCCATCCCCCCTCATTCCTGATAACAGGGTTCCAGTGCATTCTTCATGAAAAGGCTATGGCAGGCAATGGTGTCCTGGCATGCCTCTTTTTAAAGAGAACCCTTTGACCCAGTGCAGAGGGAGTGGCAAAGCAGAAGCGTAATACACGGTGGAGCTGTTCTCTTTCTGCCCTGAGCCAGGAGTGAAATGGTGCAGGCACCCAGCTACACTTGCCACTCTCTTGGCCCATCCACTCTCCTTGTTTGTTGCCGATGGGAATTTCTTCTGTTCATTTTCCAGGACTCAAATTTAGGACCAAATATTGCTTGCACTGAAGTCTGTGGCAAAATTCTTTTCAACCCCTCTATGTGTTGGATTGGGCTTTTAAGGGTTGAAGTTAAATATTTGTAAGCTTACATGTAAATTATTTACCAGCACAGGAATCCATCATAAACCCCCCAAATTTAATTGTACAATATCTTTCAAATGCCTCAAGATGTCAGACATGCTTTGCCATTCTGACGGACCCCAATTCTTCTGTCACTCTGACTGCACTGTAGAGCCCTCATTCAAGGCATGATCCAAGGGTGGTATTATCTGGGAAGAGCTCCAGGAGCAGCTCTTCAAAGGAGCTTTACTCCCAAGAAGCCATGAAAAGTAGCAGAGAGCATTGGCCTTCCTGTGGTTCCCAGGCATGGGATTTTGGTCCCATACCCATTCATCAAGAGACACACCCTTCCATCCTCAAGTAAACAATTTTGGGAAAACTGTGCAAACAACAGTCTGTGAGGATGTCTGCAGATAACCTTCTGGGGTTTCCTGGATAGGGTTCTACTGACTTTCTGTGGATTGACAGAATGATAAAGTGTCAAGGACTTCTCCCTTGTTATATAGCTGCATACCTGCCATTGCTATGGGCAGCATCTAAATGGCACATCTTAGCCCTCACTGTAAAATAAAGGATGATCTTCCTGTTCATTAAAGCATTTAGGCATCATCCTGACCCACAGCTCATTGAAATTAAAGTCTACTTCTACTGAGTTCAGTGAGCATAGGCTCAAGCCCTATGAGCTTAGCCTTAGTTAATGACTGCAATGTGACTTAATTACATGTTTAAAGTTCAGCAAAATGCTTAAATACATGCTTAATAGGGATTGACTTAAAAAGATGCCTAAAGTTAAGCACAAGTTCTTAACTGCATTGCTGAATTCATACATCAAGCAATTCTAGAAATAGATTACTAAATTCACTGTAACTTTTCATACATGGATTTAGTCATTTGCCCTGTACTATTTATTTCAGTGGGTTTGTTTGTTTGCTTACCTTTTATGATGATGGAGATAAGGATTAATTACAAGTACACTTCATAGTAAATTAAAAATGAAACAATAAAATATGCAATGGACCCAAGTAAGGGCTTCAAGTGAGTACTTTGTAAATTATGCATCTAGATAAACCACTGTTAGTTAAGAGATCATTTACAAAGCTCTCAAAGTCTCCAAGATTGCTGAAATATTTTCTCTCTCTCCTCTGCTAGGGAGATTCTGAAACCTGAGCCGTTCTTTTTAGGTGACACCTCTGAGGACTTGTCCAAGATTGAGGTGTCGTTAGAGGAGGTTTTGGAACAAATTGATGAACTTAATAGTAACAAGTCACCAGGACCAGATGGCATTTTCACAAGAGTTCTGAAAGAACTCAAATGTGAAATTGCAGCATTATTAACTGTGGTTTGCAATTTATCCTTTAAATCAGCTTCTGTACCTATTGACTGGAAGACAGCTAATGTGACTCCAGTATTTTAAAAGGGCTCTGGAGGTGATCCTGGCAATTACAGACCAATAAGTCTAACATCAGTACCAGGCAAATTAGTTGAAACTATAGAAAAGAAAAAAGTGTGAACGTAACTTGTGAAAAAGTCAACATGGTTTCTCTAAAGAGAAATCATGCCTTACCAATCTACTAGATTTCTTTAAGGTAGTCAATAAGCATGTGGACATGGGGGATCCCCTGGAAATACTGTACTTAGATTTCCAGAAAGCCTTTGATAAAGTCCCTTATCAAAGGTTCTTAAGTAAAATAATTTGTCCTGGGATAAGGGGGAAGGTCTTCCCATGTATTCAAAACTGGTTAAAATACAAGAAACAAAGGGTACAGATAAATGGTAAGTTTTCAGAATGGAGAGCGATAACTAGTGGTGTCCCCCAAGGGACTGTACTAGGAACAATCCTATTCAATGTGTCTATAAATGATCTGGAAAAAGAGGTAAATAGGGAGGTGGCAAAATTTTCTGATGATACTAAACTGTTCAAAATAGTTAAGAACAAAGTAGACTGTGAAGAGCTTCAAAAAATCTCACAAAATTAAGTGATTGGGAAAAAAATAGCACATGAATTTTAATGTTGATGAATGTAAAGTAATGGACATTAAAAAAAATAATCCCAACTATACATATAAAATGATGGGGACTAATTTAGCTATGACCACTCAAAAGAGAGATCTTGGAGTCACTGGAATAGTTCTCTGCAAACATCCATTCAATGTGCTGCATCAGTCAAAAAGGCAAACAGGACACTAGGCATCATTACAAAAGGGATAGAGAATAAGAAAGAAAATATCTTGTTCCCTGTATATAAATCTATGGTACACTCACGTTTTGAATATTGTGTATAGATGTGGTGATCTCATCTAAAACAAAAAAATATATTGTCATTGGAAAAGGTTCAAAAAAGAGCAAACAAAATGATTAGGGATTTGGAATGGGTGCCATATGAAGAAAGATTAAAAAGACTGGGCTTTTTCAGCTTGGAAAAAAAGGAGGCTAAGGGAGGATATGATAAAGGTATATAAAATCATGACAGATGTGGAGAACGTGAGTAAGGAAAAGTTATTTACTTGTTCCCATAACAAAAGAGCTAGGAGTCACCAATTGAAATTCATGGGTTGCAGATTTAAAACTAACAAAAGGAAGATTTTCTTCACACAGCGCACGGTAGGCCTGTGGAACTCCTGGCCAGAGAAGGTTGTGAAGACCAGACTTTGACAGGGCTCAGAAAAGAACTAGATAAATTCATGGAATTAATGTGCATCAATGGATGTTAGTCAGGATAGGTAGGAATGGTCTCCCTAGCCTCTGCTTGTCAGAGGCTGAAAATGGATATCAGGAGAGAAATTGCTTTTGTGATTATCTGGTCTGTTCACTCCCCCTATGTATCAGGTATTGGCCTCTATTGGAAGACAGGATACTGGGCTAGATGAACTTTTGGTGTGACTCAGTATGGCCGTTCTTATGTTCTTTTGTCCATTAAGTGCAGAATAAGTCAGTAGAACAGGCAGGCTGTCTGGGCTAGGTTTTCAGGATGTATTTGTCGTTACAAGCATTAGTAGCTATTAAATTAACTCTCTTCATTTCACATTTGATACAGAAGATAGAAAAATACGTAAGGAAAAATACACCCTCATGAGGCCTGGCATAACCCATTAACGTTTGAAGATACTTTCTGTACTGGAAAGGAAATTTGTCATTTCAGTTTTATTCTCCTCCTTATCTTTAGCTTCAATGGGACAGCTTGCATATGTAAGAGTTTGCAGGAATTCATCCTTACATTGTAATGTGACCACAAATTGATTCAGCTGCAATAAGTCACTCATCTAGGAAGTGCATTTCAGGGTCCTGGCAAGAGTTTCTGGATGGGTCTGTGTTAGATCTGTATGGATCATTAATGTAAGCCACTAAGAATCACTTTCATATTCGTTCCTCCTGGCTTGCTGCCCCTGTTTTTTGAGAGAAGGGATAAAAGATACATAAGGAATGCCTCTGCTAAACACTAATGAAGTAATCATACACAGTATTGAAAAACACTGCACACAGAGACTCAGCCAGAGGCTAAACCGCTATTAGTTACACCAATATAAATATGCAGTAATTTAATATTGGAGAAAATGGATTTAAGTAGGTGAATGTTGCCCATTGTCTCTTGCCTTGTGATATGCAGCTTCAATAATTCCTTTGTCCTCTGGCCACCTGGAGTGAGTCATAGGCTCCAGCATAATTTAAGGGAAGGAACTATTTCACTTCTGTCAGAGGCTTCCACAGAATCACTTTACCTCCAGCACAGAATAGGTACCCTGTTCCCTTCAGAATTGCCACTGCTGACTTTCCATTCCACAGCTTGTAACATGTACTGACAGCAAATATTGCATACTTTCTCTTCACAGAATCATAAAAACATCATCACTAAACAGCATCCTCCAGCTTCTGTTAGGCCTACTGTTTCAAATAGTGATATAACATTCAGGAACAAGGGAACCAACCTCTACAAAGAATCCTAAAGAGGGGATGGTGTTAGGCACCAGCTTTATCTGTCTGCCTCCAGAATGCCATTATGTTAGTCTCCCCTTAAACACTGGCACTTGTAAAACATCTACAATTAAACCACACTAAGGCTATGCCTACATTATGAGATACATTCGAATTTATGAAATTTAAATGTGTAACGCTGGGTTTTCTAAAGTCAAATTTGAGTGTTCTCACCTCCCCACAAATTCAAGTTAGTGCAGCCACACTAAATCACCAGAGATCAACTGCTGCAGCAATGCATTGTGGGAAGCTATCCCACAGTTCCCTCAGCCCCACAGCATTCTGGGTTTTTTGACTGCTGCAGTATGGGAAAAAATGCCTCGCAAGTGGTTGTGGATATCTGACAACATCTTCCCACATTACACTGCCCTCATTCCCTCAACAACAGCCAGCCCTGAAATCTTTGCCATGGAGGAGACGGGGCCGGGGGGAGAGGAGAGCGGGGAGGACTGGTCATAAACAGAATGAATTTGCATTCCTGATACCATTCATATTCAAATTCAAATCCATAGGCCTCCTGTTGCCTTACTTCCTGTACACCTGGAGAGCACCGGAGATGCAACCAGCCAGAATGAACAACTGTGGGATACACTATCAAAACAAAAAAGCAGTCAAGTAGCACTTTAAAAACTAACAAAATAATTTATTAGATGATGAGCTTTCGTGGGACAGACCCACTTCTTCAGACCATAGCCATACCAGAACAGACTCAATATTTAGGGCACAGAGAACCAAAAACAGTAATCAAGGTGGACAAATCAGAAAAAAATGATCAAGGTGAGCAAATCAGAGAGTAGAGGGGCAGAAGGGGATGGGGGAGTCAAGAATTAGATTAAGCCAAGTATGCAAAAGAGTCCCTATAGTGGGATACACGTGGGGCTTCTCTGGAGGCAAATAAAACCGATTTAAATGGCAGCTGTTTTCACACTACCATTAATCCCACCATGTACATTCAAACTTCCTGTTAATCCCACTTGTGTTGTCAGAGTAAGAATATAGGCTGTCACACCCCGTAAATTCAAAATAATGATATTTGATGTGTGAACAGTCACAATTTAAAATCGACGTAAGTGCCACAGATTCAAATTTATGCTGTAGTGTATACATAGCCAGAGGCAGGGATGTAAGACAGTGGATTCTCACTTGTTAGTTGTTAAGGATGCCACTGAGAGCCAGTGTAACAAGCAAACAGCATACTTTTCTCTGCCAAGGGAACCTAAATCCTAAAACTCGACTGGCATTTGAGAACCCTTGCTAAAATAGTCTCCCAGCTGGAGCACTATGATCTGATATTGGTTGAAGCACACTCAGTTCTATCCTCATTCCCAGTGTGGATCTCATCCAGAATACATTTCTCAGCGTGGTCAGTGCAGATGGGAAAATTACTAGAGCAGAAAAAAGATGATTCCCAGTTTCCTGCTTCTGAATTGTTATCCTTCAGAGAGAATGAGAGCAATTTATGCAGGCATTTGCAACTCTGTTTTACCAGGCACATGTATTATTACACAGCTTTGTGGCGGAAATATTATCAACTGTATATTCTGATATCCAGATTCAGGGTAGGTCTAGACAGCGAAGTTATTTCAAAATAACAACTGTTATTTTGAAATAACAAACTTAATGTCTGCACAACACAACTGCTATTTCAAAGTAATTTCAAAATAGTGGCTGGCTTATTTTGAAACTGGTAAACCTCTTTCTACGAAGGAGCCCCATCTGCACGGCAGCTTTTGTTTATGGAAGGGGATCTTCCAGAAGCAAGATCTCATGGGAATATGCAAATAAGTCACAAGGTATTTAATCCATGCCTCATTTGCATATTCCACTTCACTTATTACCATACCCCTGCCAAAAGTGGGGACAGTATAGAAGTCGCCTGTGAGATGCTGTATTTCAAAATAGCTGAGGGCTATTTTGAAATGTATTTTTGTGTGTAGCTGTGTTATTTCAAAATAAGCTGTTTCAGAATAGCTCTTCAGGAACATCTTATTTTAAATTAAGGCTGCTGTGTAGATTTTCCCACAAAACCTTGACATTTCAATATTCCTCATGTCCTTTGTTGTGTTCAGAAACTCAGGCCTCAGTTCTCTACTGCATCCAAATTCAGCTCAAACATAAGGGAGAATGGGATTTACTGGGCACTAGTTGTAGCTCCCTGATACTCCATAGCTCAGACTTGGCCAAATATAAAGCAGCAGGAGGTTACTCTATCTTTCACGACAGGAATAAAGGAGGTCAACCACACCACGTCCTTCCTCCCACCACCTCCCCATCCATACCCTGCACCTTCTTCCTCCACACATTTGACCAGTCACTTGCTAGCAGAGAATCCAACTACATCACAGGAATTTTCTACTAAAAGCCAGTTTTTAAAGTCACTTTTTACATGACACAAGCTGATCTTAAGCAAACTATAAAATCCAACTTGCACCCCACAGAGCAGATGTCCCCACCAAAATAGGTGGAACTTTGCAGCCCCAAGACTAATCAGTTTAACCTATTTGTAATCCACTACATTGGTAATCATACCGCATACGATCAGTTGCTTTGATTCAATAGCTATATATCATGCCATCAATCTTTAAGCAGAACTCTTCATTGAAGTCAATGAGAAGTTCTGCTTAAAATTCAATTGCATGATATAGCCCATAATTAAGGTCAAACCTCTTGCTCCCTTTCATGAGCACTTATTTAACAAAGCATCCCCTTCCCGACTCATGCATGTTAACCCTCTCTGACACAGGTAAGGGCCTTACAATTTGTCTCTAACTAAAAGCAAATAGGAGCACTTGCAAATCTGGCCAAATATTCCGTATGTGCAGGAATCTCAGTTAAACTATTTTTTCCATTTTGAAATTATGCTACCCCAAGTGGGCAATGCTGGTAGAAACAGAGATGACCCAAATGTTCAATGGTGAGGTTAAGGCAGAATGAGGGCAGATGCGTTTTGTGGTGTTACTGAGCATGTTTAGTCCATTTGAGCATACTCAGTAAAAGCCAAGCAGAAAATCTGAGAGGTGGACATGTGATCCCGTATGTCCCCTCTGACGCATTGCTTCAGGGTAGAAATGTTAATATTTCTCAAACCATTAGAAACTTTTAAAGTTCATCCGCTATAGGGCTTTATCACTTTGGGATCAGATAGTGATTGGAGCTTGGGTGAAACTTTTTTTCAGAAGAAAAATGACTCTTTGGTGACATTGTAACATTTTGTAAATTCAAATTACTTTTGGGGAAATTTGTGAGGTAATAAACCCTGAAGAATTAAGATATTTTTTATTCTGAAATTTTCTAAATAAAGCATTTCAATTGTTCAAGTTGAAATTACTTTTCATTTTGAAATTTCTTTCCATTTTATTTTAATAATTAAAGTGTTAATAATTAAAGTCAGTATTCTAAATCAAAATAGACTACTTTGTTGTACCCTGATTTTTCAAATATTCAGTCTGTCAAAAATTTAAAATGGTTTTGCTTGTGTATGTATCTGTGTGAGATGAGGTGAGTGATGTAATATCTTTCATTGGCCCAATGTCCATTAGTGAGAGAGACAAGCCTTCAAGCTTACACAGCTCTTCTTCAGACTAGATAACTATGGGATAGCATATCCTGGAAATGTTACAGCTGTGATCCTGAAGTGTATTTGGTGAGGACACTTGATACTGATGGGAAAGGGGATAGCTTTATCAGCAAAAGAAGCTCTCCCATCGACAAAGCACTGTGCATGCTGGAGCATAGGTCTGCGTAATATATTCACATCCTGAGTGACATTAAGTGGTAGTGTGCACAGAACCAAATTCAAAAAGCGTGAAGAGCTAAATACAAGATTGGAGCAGATTATTTAGCATATATAGTTAACACATATATTTCAAGGGAACATTCAGATGAAAATTGGCATAAAAACCCTTCCAGTCATAGGAAGGAAAGGACATGATGGAGGCGAGGGAAGGATGCTGAGTGCAGGTGTTCATTATGGATTGCTGTAACAAACCATAGATCCAGTGTTTCTAGTTAGTTCATAATTATTATTGCCTAGAAAATGCAAGAACCCAGGCTCATCTTTTAAAGGTGGCATGCAGGTTTCTTTTGAGGATGAGGACTGATTGGTCAGATGTAGTGTGATCACTTCGGGAAAAGTGCTCACTCACAGGGGATCTGATGTTCTTCTCTTGTATCATTTTCCCTGTGTGGGTTCATCTCAGAGTGTACCAATTATCTGGTTTCTCCCGCATAGTTGCTCTTGTGTCCATATTACATACAGATAGAAACACTAGCTTGATGCATGGCCAAGTCAGCTGTTTACAAAGACATTCTAGCTGGTTATAAGATGTTCAAGAGCATTTTCAGAATCTAAAAACACCTGTATGAGCTGCAGTATACAGCCAGATTATTGTTCCTGCATTGGACATTTTCCTTTCCCTTTTAGAGAGCAGACAGTTCTCTCACACTTTTGGGCCAACGACTTTGAAGCCCTTCTTTCAACAAAGCTGTCTGATTTTTTCCCTTCATGCCCATAAATGCAGATACCATGTAGGGGCTGCTCCTCCAGGCTGATGCAACGTCTCCTGGCCCTGCTTCTTTAGCCTGCTTCAGCCCCTCCTAAGCATCTCCTGTTTTTCTAATAATCATTTGTTTACTTCATCTTCAAAAGCACAGGCTTTTGTTTGTTGGGTTTGTTTTGCACCCATTGCAGTCAATGAGTAATTCACTGGTTACAGAGGCAATTCCCAGCCAGAGCAGACCAAAGTGCAGATGTGCTCAGCATTCCCATTCATCAAAATTGCAAAATAACCTACAGGAAAATATTTATTCTTCACATGCTCTTCAATATGAGTATTGTATCAGTGGAAGAGGCAATATAATAGCTTGCACGTTGCCCGGTAAGTTATTTACAGTAGTGATGAGATCAAATTCATCTCCTAAGGTCTTCTGGAGTAACAAAGACTGTATTTACCTAGACATCATTTTGATTGCAATAGAATGAGATGATCCCCAAAGACTGCATATTTCAACAAAAAACTGGCTAAAAGCCATTAGGTTACTAGTAAGCAAAAAAAGGCTCTTTTAACCCTTTCTCTCAGTTAGAACATTTGGGAATTTACTGACAATGACAACTCTAAAAACAGAGAAAAAAATCAAATAAGACCAATAAAATATATATTCAGTTTCACTGCAAGCAATGTTTTGTCACTTTTTATCTCCACTTTCCCCTTCTGTATTGGTGTTTTCTGTTTATGTCATCTGTCTAGACTGCAAAACAGGAATCATGCTTACCAAGCCATTGGTGCTTTATCAATAATAAGTAGTGAAATTAAGTATTCCCTAGTTTAAAAGGGAATACATAAAAATAGTATGTCAGGTCATGAAAGCTACTTCTTCCTTCACCCAGAAGCATTTAGCAAGGAAGAAGTAATCTCCAATAGCTCTTCTCCCTACTTTTGATATAACTACTCTCAATTATTGGGGCATCAAGAAGTATTTAATGGATTCCAAGAAACAATATCCAACTAAGAAGCAGGTATGTTCATGTCTTGGCATGCTTGGGCTGCGACCTGTATGATACAGTTGGGACCTAATGGACTTCAAGCTATACCCCTTCCTGAATTTGCCTACTCCAGAAAGTCTAGAGTTGGAGACATCAAGGCTACATCTACACTATAGAAATCTTCCAAAAGAACTTCTTTCAAAAGACAGTGTCCACATACAAAAAAGCAGATCAAAAGAGCAATCTGCTCTTTCAAAAGAGAGCATCCACCCAGTCCCCACTCTTTTGAAAGAATGGACCAGGGATCAAAAAATCAGTCCCCATGAGGACTGCTCTTTCCAGGAGAAAAAGGGACTGTAGAACATCTACACTTTTTTTTAAGATTCTTTCAAAAGGGGGTGCTCTTCCTGAAATGGGAAAGGAAGAGTGATTTTGAAAGAACACATTTTGTGTGTAGACGCACCACTGAATCTTTTGAAAGAACCTCTTCTTTTAAAAAAATCTTTTGAAAGAACTTGCTAGTGTAGATGCAGCCCAAGGTCACTTTCTTCCTTCACTTATAAAAGAGTGAGTGGCTTTGTGTGCCTTGTCAAAGGCAGCACCAAACATAAACCAACAGGAGCTTGGAGGCTTTCATCCGATTATGCCTAACAATGCACACAGGTTGGGGATCAGCCAGCAGCCATCATAGATCCTTTCTCATGAAACTTGAAGGAAACAAGATGATTGCCCATTCTGGCTTTACAACAAGTTATTTTACAGCAAAAAACACAGTCAGACATCATGCACTCTGGAGCACACTAAGGATAAATTCCATGACATTCCATGATTGGAATGAGGAATCCTGTATCATCTTCCAATATATTTTTAAAGGGAGTTTCACTAAATACAACACAACTTAATGAATTCCTTCTCTTCTCGAAACATATATGGTCAGCAATATAGTCCATTTTCCCCTTCCATTTTCAGTTGTCACAGTGCTGCAGAATTTTGGGTAGACCACCAAAGATGGCATCGTACAAATTGTTTGAGGAAAGCTGACAGGTTGGGGTTGGCGATGTTCCTGGAACCGCAGAAGCTGTGGAGTTCTGGGCAGAGGCATCTTTTATCCTATATATAATTATTTCTGCATCAGTCCACCTGTCTGTCTGGGCCCTATCAGCAAATATTCCGTAAACAAATATCAGCTCCCAGTCCAGCTCATGTTTGCCATGACCAAAAACAAAGTTCAGGGGCAGATACTACAGAGAGTTGGTGGCGACTTACAGGACCCTGTCTTCATGCATGGACAGCTCCCCACCCAGTGCCCACTGCCAGCAGCAGCTCCCTGAGCAGCAGTGTGGCAGCGACCCCCAGAGTAGCTCCCCACCCAATGCCTGCCACCCAAAGCACCCCCCATGTGGTGCATCCATGCACAAGCCCTGCAAGCAGCTCCATGCAATCCCCATCAAAAAAGGTAATGGGGCCACAGCTGAGTGGGAACCAGCACTGCAGGTGTGGGCACTGACCTTTGTTATCTAGCATATTTAAACATCCGGCAACCTCCTGGTCCTGGGGCTGCTGGATATGAAAGAGTTTACTGTACAATAAACTTCTGTCTACAATTTAATTCAAGCTCAACTTCCTCTTGCAAGCAGAGTTGCAACAGGTCCTCTAGTATTATAAAATGATCCTCTGCCCCAGAAGCTCTTGATAGTAACTACCTTTCCTGCTTTCACCTTATCAAGACAAAAAAGCAGTCCAGTAGCACTTTAAAGACTAACAAAATAATTCATTAGATGATGAACTTTCATGGGACAGACTCACTTCTTCAGACCAAAGCCATACCAGAACAGACTCAATATTTAAGGCACAGAGAACCAAAAATAGTAATCAAGGTTGACAAATTAGCAGAAAAAAAATTATCAAGGTGAGAAAATCAGAGAGTAGAGGGGTTGTGGGGGGAAGTCAAGAATTAGATTAAGCCAAGTATGCAAAACAGCCCCTATAGGCTACGTCTACACGTGAAGCCTACATCGAAGTAGCCTATTTCGATGAATAACGTCTACACGTCCTCCAGGGCTGGCAACGTCGACGTTCAACATCGACGTTGGGCAGCACCACATCAAAATAGGCGCTGCGAGGGAATGTCTACATGCCAAAGTAGCACACATCGAAATAAGGGTGCCAGGCACAGCTGCAGACAGGGTCACAGGGCGGACTCAACAGCAAGCCGCTCCCTTAAAGGGCCCCTCCCAGACACACTTGCACTAAACAACACAAGATCCACAGAGCCGACAACTGGTTGCAGACCCTGTGCATGCAGCATGGATCCCCAGCTGCAGCAGCAGCAGCCAGAAGCCCTGGGCTAAGGGCTGCTGCACACGGTGACCATAGAGCCCCGCAGGGGCTGGAGACAGAGTGTCTCTCAACCCCTCAGCTGATGGCTGCCATGGCGGACCCTGCTATTTCGAGGTTGCGGGACGCGGATCGGCTACACATGCCCTACTTCGACGTTCAACTTCGAAGTAGGGCGCTATTCCCATCCCCTCATGGGGCTAGCGACTTCGACGTCTCGCCGCCTAACGTCGATGTTAACATCGAAATAGTGCCCAACACGTGTAGCCGTGACAGGCGCTATTTCGAAGTTAGTGCTGCTACTTCGAGGTAGCATGCACGTGTAGACGCGGCTATAATGACCCAGAAAATTTGCATTCCGGTTCAAACCACATGTTAATGTGCTGAATTTGAATATAAAAGAGAGTTCAGCAGCCTCTCTTTCAAGACTGTTGTGAAAATTCCTCTTCAGTAAGACACAGAATTTTAAGTCATAAACAGAATGGCCCACTCCATTAAAATGCTGGCTGACTGGTTTGTAGATCAGGAGTGTTTGTATGTCTGTTTTGTGCCCATTAACTCTTTGTTTAAGAGAGTTAGAAGTCTGTCCAATATCCAAAGCATCTGGGCATTGTTGGCACATGATGGCATAGATGATGCTAGCTGAGGAACATGAGAATGTACCTGTGATTCTGTGACTAACCTGGTTAGGTCCAGGGATGGTATCTCCAGAATAGATATGTGGACAAACCTGGCAGCAGGCTTTGTAGCAAGAAAAAGTCCCAGGACTGGTGTTCCTGCAGTATAGTCTGTGGCCTGTCACCAAGGGCCTTCTGGAGTGTGACATCCTGATTAAGGATAGGTTGTAAGTCTTCAATAGCGCGTGGCAGTGGTTTGAGTTGGGGGCTGTAGGTGATGACCAGTGGTGTTCTGTTCTTGGCTTTTTTGGGCCTATCTTGGAGTAGCTGGTCTCTGGGTATTTGTCAGGCCCTGTCGATTTGTTGTTTTTGTTTGTTTGTTTGTTTGTTTGTTTTCTGTTACTATTCATCTTATCAAGACCTGTCACTGGATCGAACAGTGATGGATCCAGTTAATTTAATTCTCCTTCTGCAAAGATTAGGAAGCATGAAAGAGTTAATCTATGCTTAGCTTTACATACAGTGCATTAGACCTTCCATTAACATGAATAGAGAAGTTTCACTCTGCTCTGAAAGCTATCAGTTTGTAGATTCAGGAAGATAACGTTGCATTGCAATTCCACAAGCGTCAGAGACTGAGTAACCATCAGGGCAGGAAACTTGTTTCAAATAAGAAGCATAGAGCAGCAGAGATCAAATCCAGCACCACTGCTCTAACATGTGCACCCTGCTGTTGCTTTGCTTTCCTGGGTCTACGCAGAAATAGGAGCTTCGCATTCTGCTCAGAACTACCCCTCTTGTCAAGCCTGACGAGCTGCAATATGACTTCCCTTGAGACTCTTGTGTACTTTAAAATAATCTGCATTGGATTGGTAACTTCAGGTGAAACACTCAGAGATTTACCACCAAACAGGCAATTCCACTAAACAGGCACTTTTGGTCTCTTGCAAAAACAAATCAGACTTGGGAAAGAAAGAAAGCGTCAGAGAAAATCTGAATTTCTCCATTCTAAGAATTCTAAAATGTAAGTCAATGGTAAACTTACACCACTTTATTGTTGCAGGCAAAGGCTGGAAAAATATACTGATGGGTCTGCAGACGAGGGCTACGTCTACACAAGAGGCTTTTCCAGTCGAAACTTCACTTTTGTTGAGAAAACCACAGAGTGCCTACATGCCAAATGCACTTGGTCAACAGTTTGTCAACAAAACCTGCCACATCCGCCGGCAGCATTATCCCTCTCTCTCTATTGAGGCATAATGCCTCTCCTGACAGAATTCTGTTGAGAAAAGAGCCGTGTAGATGCCCCGAGGCCCATTTTACTGACAGAGGGGCCCTCGATGGTGCCAGCCAGCTGGAGCCAGAAGGTATTCTCTCTACCACAGGCACAGCTCTAGGCACAGAGAGCCCTGGCTGCCCCGTGTAGGAAGCTGGAGGCATGGCTGCAGGCTGGCAACCTGCATCCAGCACCACACCTTGGCAACCACTAAAAAAATGGCACAGGCTGACCAAGAACCCCCTGGCCCCTCCCAGGATGCCAGAGAGGGGTCTCAGGACCCACCTCCAGGGCATCAGGAAGCAGACACCTTCCTAGCCCAGCCCCAAGTTCATGGATCTGCTGGCCCCCTGGGCTGATGAGCCAGTCCTCTTGGACTCAAGGACAAAGTGCCGCAATACCCTGGCTACGCCCATATTGCCAGAGCCTTGGCAGGGCATGGTCACCCTTCCCACACCCTCGAGCAGGTGCAGGTGAGGGTGAAGGAGCTCTGCCAGGGCTATGTGCAGGCCCTGGATGCATGGCAAAGGTTGGGGGCAGGGATGGCCAACTGCCTCTCTTCTGACAAGTGTGGCAAAGACTCTGCACACAGCTGGGAGACAGTGGATACCTTAGAGGAGGCCCTCCCAGGATGGAGGCAGTGCCCCAAAACCTGGAAATCCCACTGGAGCCAGCCCAGGACCTGCACTCCAAATGCGAGTTCAGGCAAGGAACACTCATCATAGCTCTGGACTTGGGCGCCTCCGGTGCCACATCAGCACGAACATCTCTGAACCTCTTTGTGGGACAGTCCAGTGAGTACCCCATGGGTCGCACACCCACAGGCTGGAGTTGGAGCAAGCAGGGCATGCCACAGGGATTGCCAGGATGGCTCAGGAAGGAACCCACACTGCGGGCCTGGCACACTCACCCATGTACATGACAGCGTGTCCCACCCACACCCAGCAGGCAGCCCCCAAGCATAGCTGCCAACCCACTGCAAGCCCCATGGGGTGCACACGAGCCACAGGGTCCCAGGGGAGGGGGTCCAGCCTGCTCCTGACAAGGCTGGGAGTGGACAGCCACACAGGCATGGCCACAGGCAACAGGCAGCACCTGACCCCAGAGACAGTACTGTGAGCTGCACACATGTGGGGAATTTGGGGTGCGGGCTGCAGTCAGGCTGGTCCCTGTGACACCACAGCTCCCCATAAGCTCGGGCCCACCATGCAGAGGGCATAGGGTATGCAAGCGGGACTGCCCCATCTCATGGCCCAATGCTTGGGGATGCCACTTACAGGGGGCGGGCCCTTGGGAGGCTGTGCTGTAGGAGGGATTCACTGTCTCCCCCTCTCCTCTTACAGTTGCACTGTCCAAGGACCAGGCCAGGCAGCCCCAGGGAGGAGCCAGAGCTAGCAGAACTGGGAGCAGCACCCCCAAGAGATGGCTGCCCACCACCAGCACGGCAGGCCAAAGGGGACATTGCCACTCGGAGGACAACAGCCTCCATGTCTACACGACCACCCTCCGGCAGCAAAATGAGTTGACTGAGCAGCGGCTGCAGCAGAAAGAGGAGCAGCAGCAGGTGTGGGCATTGGACCAGTGGCTGGCCCAGGTCAACTGCCTGCTGGAGGCCTGGCTGGCCTGGACCGCCCTGCCTGCGGCCACTGCTGCTGCCCCTCCCACCACTGCCAGTGAGCCCCTCCCGCCTCCACCCCTCCCACCCCTGCCCCCTGACCCCATGTCCCATGTCTTCCTCCAGACCCTGTGGTGGGCAATAGATGTGGTTTGTGCCCATGACCACCAGGCTCCCATGGCCCCCTTTCCTCCTGCCCCAAAGCCTTCCTGCCCCAGACTCCCCAGACTCCCCAAGCCACCGCTGCTCCCCTCACCAAGTCCAACCCTGCAGCACCCCCTCACCTCCACACTTCCCCATGATGCTGGCACCAACAGGGACCCCGGCCGCAGGGCAGGAGGTGATCTCATGGCCAACATGCCTCACGACCCTCTACCTCCTCCATGGAGCAAGGCCACCCTCACAGTTGAGGAAGGCTACCTTGAACATCCTGAAGTTCTGCATCCACTGCTGGTCACCTCATTGCCCCATGAACAGCCAGTCCCACCAATCAGAGCTGGTGGGGGTACTGCCAGACCCACGTAAGCATGCGAGAGCGAGAGGGCAGGTGGGGCACCATGGCACTGTGGGCATGTTTCACAGGCTGCCTTTCGGAGTCATTCCCCACAATGCAGTGGAACAGACCAATCAAGATCAGAGGCAGGGCCAGCAGCAGCTGGTCCTCATTTCAGCAGGGGGCTAGGGGCTGCTCTGTCATGGTTGCAGTCTGGTAAGAACTGCTTCTCATACAAATGGCTAGGGAGCCCTGCGCTAGCTTTGCTTTCTCTCAGCAAGGTATGCAAGCCTCAGCATGGGCAGGGGCGTGTGGGTCGGGAGGTCATTTAAGGCACATGGGGCCAGTGTTCCTGGAAGGGTTTGCCCTTCATGCAAGCCCCGTTTTCATTGTTTCAGGGCTGCTTCTGTCGACAAAGCAGACGGAGTGTGTGGCCACTTGCTATCAGCATAGCAGATTGAAATATCAATCTGCTTTTATGTGTCAATGCAAAAGCTACATCTACACTAGCGAGTTTTCTTTTAAAAAAAATCCCGTGGAGCTTCTGCACTCGAAACGTTTTCTTTCAATATTAAATCGGAAGAACGCGGCACTTTTTTCCAGTGGCCCTCTTCCATTCTTGGATGAGGAAGAGCACCTTTTCCCAAAAGATTCTTTTGGGAAAAAGTATGTTGACGTCCCAGGGACCCTTTTTTTGAAAGAGCAGTCCGTCATGGTGCCTGATTTTTCAATCCATCATGTTTCCTAGCCTGTACTGTCGAAAGAGTGGCCAGGGTATGGCTGCTGTCAATTGAAAGATCAGATCAATTGCAAATCTTTAGAAAGAAGTTTTTTTCAGAAGAGATCGTCCAAAAGACCACTGTAGTGTAGATATAGCCAATCTGTCAAGGGAGGTTTTACTACGGAATCTCTTCCAAAAGTGCCTTCTCTCAGAGGCTTCTTGTGTAGATGTAGCCAAGGAATTTAGCATGGATATGTCTTTGTTATAGCAGCAAATTCCTCCATACTCATTCGGTCTACAGTGAAAGGCTTTAGCTCACATCCTCCATGACAAGTGTAGATTCTTGTGTCTCAGGTTTAGCCCCTTCTTCATTAGCAATTAAACTGTTTTCAGCACTAATTTGAAGGGATCTGTCACTGACAGTTGATCATTTCCCTAGCATAACTGCAGCCTAATTAGGCAGGTAAGACAGAATGGCTGCATCTATACTAGCAAGGTCTTTCAAAAGATCTTTCAAAAGAAGAGGATCTTTCAAAAGAGCCCATAGAGCGTCCACACACAAAAAACATTCTTTCAGAAGCAAATAGAAAGAATGTGGTGCTCCTTTTGAAATCACTCTTCCTTTCTGGTTTCAGGAAGAGTGTCCTCTTTCTAAAGCTTCTTTTGAGAGAAAGCATGCATAGACGCTCTGCAGGGCCCTTCTTTTGAAAGACCTGTCTTCATTTTCAAACCCTGGCCTGTTCTTTCAAAAGAATGGGGGCTGTGTGGATGCTTTCTTTAGAAAGAACAGATCACTCTTTTGATCCACTTTTTTGTGTATGGACACACAGTTTCGAAAGAAGCTCTTTCAGAAGAGATCTTCTGGAAGAGCTTCTTTTGAAAGATCTCTGTAGTATAGACGTACCCAATAAGACACATCCACATAGACACTTGCATCCAAAAATGTTGCAGGATTCTTTCATCTGAGGAAAAATATGAAAAGCTATGCAAATAATTGATTTTTGGTTTGAAGTCTGAATTGACATAAAAAATAAATTCAGGGTGGATCAGCCAGAAACAAAAAAAATATTTTTTTAAAAGTTAGGAAATAAAAAAATAGCAAATATTAAAAAAAAAGCATAAAAACCAAAAAACCCACAACATTTTGTATGACTTAAGGTCATTTTATGGTTTGTTTGGTTTTTTGGTTAGTAGTTTTGTTTTGGCGGACTGGGCTTTTTTTTTTAATAAAACTTCAGTAAAATTCACCTTTAAAAAGTATTTTGAATTGAGGAGTCAGAACATGTCCTTTAGAAAGTGTCAAAATTTGATATTTTCCAAACTTTTTTCCTGATTTTGTTTCTAAATTGAACCAATTCAGTGTATTTGAACCTAACTTGTAAATTGCTTTGCTCAACTCAAAACTGCATTAAGAAAAAAAAAAGAGTAAATTTCACTCAGCTTTAAACTTGGCAGCTTCAAGTCACAGTGTTGCAATCTGAAGGAAGAAATAATATCATGCGTTAATTTGTCGTAAATGCAAATGATAGAACTTTGGTCTCATCTAATTCTGTTAAAGTGACTAGAGATGTTTTATTCCCCATCCATTTATGTGCCTGATCCTTAGTTCCACCTGCCTCCTCTTTAAAAAGTGGTTTAAATGGCAGAGTGGCAATTCCTGTGGCATGAGAGAATTCTCTGCTGCCATAAACCAATGTAGCAGCTCTATGCCACCTGCTCCTAATTCCTTTATAAATAGATCTTGGGCCCAACCATACCCACCTCAGGGGACCATTACTGCAACTAGCACAAAATAAAGCTGCCCTCAGACTAGTCTGAATTGTCCTAGGAGCCAGCATTAGATAGCAGAAAGGGGATAAAAAGAAGTCAGTCAATTTTGCTGAGCATTACTAGTGCACCTGAAGATCTCTCTGGGTGTTTACAAATGTGTATCATAGGCATCCAAGTCTGATGTGGTTGCACCTGGTTCTAAAATTAATCACTGATGGGAGGTAAGTTCTCTATAAAAATAAACAGCATGACATCTTGGCATAAGCCTTCACGTGACATATCTTAATGGAAATATTAACATGCAAAAAAGTAGGGAAACCATGAATCTGCTTCTGAGCCCATACAGCTTTTAAACTGGTCTGTTACCCCACTGACATGACTGGACATGAACACTTGATCCTGATTTACACGTGAAGGGAAAATAAAACGTGTTGTGTCCTTATTCCCCTGAAATAAACAGGCTTCCCCTTTATTACAGAACAGGGAATGTGTTTCTCTTTAGCTGATATTCCAACTGAAGCAACCTAAATTTCACAGATTAATTAAGGTGTATGTGAAAGTCGCAGCATCTCTTTTATTTTTAAGATTTATTTAGTTGGTATCACTAAAGACATAAATATCAACCTTTTTGAAGCATTAACTGCAGTATTTTAAAATAATGGAATTAAACTCAGTAAAACCTATATTTAAAAAAAGCAGTTCTAGATCTGTTACCACGCCAGTCCTAACTTTAGCACATATCATCTGATTGTCTGAAGAAAAAGCAAAGCATTGGGCTGCTTCAGACAGCAGCTTTCTGAAAACTCTGCTGTAAACAACATGGTTCAGTGGATTGATAATGAGATCCTGAGACTTTCAGTTCAGTTCATTGCTTAGAATCTGGTGCAGGTTGCCAATGGCAGTCTTACACCAAGGTCTGTGCAATTCTGTGGAACACAATGGAAGTTTTATTTGTAGCGGGACTACAGAGTCACTCTTAAATGGAGATTTAGTTTCATGGTCTATAGTGGTTCAAAACAAGTTAATTTTCTTGGCAGTCACTTGATAATAAGCAGGGTGTCTTCATGTCACCCTCTTATTTGTGAGTCTGTTGACAGCTGATCAGCCCAATTCTGGAGCTGCAGATCTTATTGCAGAAGAGGCAGGTGATGGTAGCTGTTGGAAGCGTGTGGGAAATTTTTTATGCTTTTTTCTTCTTCTCCACCTCTCTTAGTCTGCATTGTGGCAGGACCACTCAAATTGTGCCACCCTCTCACATTCACCACTGGGGACAGTCTTGGGCAAGTTTGTGTCAAGTGTTGACACCAATGCTGCACTTTTTCCATGTGCACCTTCACTATGTCCTCAGATCGCTCCCACTTGCCCCCAGGGCTCATCTGGCCTTCCTCCAATTTGGAAAACAGAATGTGTTTTGGGAGGTGCTGATCAGACATCTGAACCACGTGACCAGTCCAACGAAGTTGCTGATGAATGATAATGGCTTCAATGCTGGTCATGTTCAACTCTTCCAGGATGCTAATGTTCACATGCTTATCCTCACAAGAGATATTTATGATGCTCCTGAGGCAGCTTTGATTATATTGTTCAAGTGCTTTCAAATGACACTTGTGTGTTGTCCAGGCTTCACATGCATACCAGAATGTTGGAACAACCACTGCACAGGATACAAGGGGCTTTGTAAAAATTTGCCATGAACTAGGCTGCGTAAAATGGGATTGTGCTTTCCACAGCTCCCTGTGGTCACAGTGCAGTTCCACATAAGGCTTACTGCTCTGGAGGAAAAATCTGGTCCATTGTGAATTGAGCTGCATATTAAAAACTTTCTGAAAAAAAAAAGTGATATCTAAAGAATCCAATGCATGAGCTTCTGGAAGATCTAGGTGATGAAGGTGATAAAGATCTGTTGATGCTGGGATCATCTTATTATACTGATCTTGGAAGGGGAGGTACACAATTAGACATTTTCCTACAGTAAGGCCACAAACTGAGTTCAGAGTCTAGAAGAATGAGATTATAGAGAATATAGAGGAACGACAGTGTTAGAAAGAAAGATGAAAAGATAACATTCTGCCCTAGTTCTATGTGGAACAGAACTTCCATTGGTGTCAATGCAAGTTAGGCAAAAAAAGATTCAAGGGGAGAAAATGGCATGATATTTAGACAAATGGCCCAAAACAGAAGCTACATTTCCACTCATTTGTGTGGCCTCCTTGAGCTATCTGCATAGTTGCACTTGGCATTGCCGCTGAGCTGCTTTTGCCGTTCCCATGCAGAAGGCCAGGGACCAGATCGATCCAGGCTTTGTCTCTCAGATCAGTCTAATCTGACTCCTGCCTTTCCCCTGGGGAAGTGCAGCTACACACTGCCCTTTATTCAGGCTGGATTGTAAGGCCCTGATCCAGCTTTTGAGACCTGACATTGGCCTGCTAGCAAGCAAATTCTCAAATACTTCCCTATGTGCTGAGCTGCGGCCCCTTTAAAACAATCCAATATGAAGAAGTGCCATGTAAATCGATAGCATGCATTTGCGGGCTAAATTGGTTTTAAATTTATTACATGTTATGGCACACTGTGACAAGGCAGAACACATCATAAATTTTAAAAACAAAAAGGATTTTCTGGAGATAATCAACCACTGGACCAAAAGGCTCTATTGTTTTATTTTGGCAGGTAGAAGAAATGCTCATGAGAAGACTATCAGTTTACTGTGCCTTACTTTTAAAAAAGTAATTTATATATGCAGTGATTTCATTTAAAATCTCAAACATACTAACTACATGCTGTGCTTTTTTGCTGTTCTTGACTTGCCAGTTATGCATAGCTTTAGAAAAAGAGGAAGGATGTGATGTTTTAGGCTTATTTAAAAAAGTGTAGAGACAAATCCAAGAGTTCTTCCACTGCACTAGCATAATGTTTCAAACCAACACCGAAGACTTTTTATTAATTATCATCACTACTGGTCACACTTAAACAAACATCTTGTGTCTTCTCTACACACATATTTAAATATTTACCCAATGGCATCTTTGCTAAACTAAGGAATGAAATAGAGATATTCAAGTTGAGACACTGGTTCAAAAGTATATAACTCTTTGCATCCAAAGATCACAAAGCAATTTACAAAGAAGAGTAAATACCATCAACTCCATTTTTGCGGAAGGAAATTTTAGGCACTAAGTATTGAAAACCAGTACTGTTAAAAGCATCCATTAGTTGTAGCTGCCCAACTTAAACTTTTTCTTCACTACTGCAGCGAGTCGATCTCAGGTGTGCAGCTCCAGCTACATGACGAACAACTACCTGCGGTGTCCACACTGTACAGTCAATGGCAGACTCTCCCATTTACTTACCTTACTCTTCTCATCTGGGACAGAGAAGCAGGGTCGACTGGAGACCGATATAAGATTGATTTGGCTAAACCACTCACCAGCGCATCTATCTCAGCTCTGTTGATCCTGACTGTAGTGTAGGTGTAGCCTTACGGACAGGTAAAGCCTGCTTTTATCATGTTTGAGTACTTATATTTGGAAAAGGAGTGGCCTGCCCCTGTACGGGCCAGAGGCCCGAGTCCAGGCATCCCTGGTCAATTTTCATATCCAACTAGAAAGTGAGGAAAGGATTACAAAATCCAGCCAGGTGGTTGGGTTGATGGTTGAAGCTGCAGGATGGTAACGTTTCTAGAGAAAGCAAGGAAGCCCTAGGAAGTGTGATTGGGTAGGAAATCTCACCCAGAAGTTTTATCTTCTTTTAGTAAGCATGCGGTCATTTCAATAATGAATTCTTCCCAGAACCAAGACCTAAAGTCTAACTTTGGTGTGACAAAGAATTCCCTAGGCTGCTAAGGAAGCCAGTCTTATCTAACTATAAATTTCAAACTGTGGTGCTCATGACCTCACAAAATCAGGCCCTAGATACCTCAGGCTGGGTGCCCAAAACAAACATACATTCTTTTAACATCTAAACTTGAGTGACTTGAACAAGGTCACATAAGCCGTGTCTACACATGCACGCTACTTCAAAGTAGCGGCACTAACTTCGAAATAGCGCCTGTCACGGCTACACGCGTCGGGCGCTATTTCGAAGTTAACTTCGACGTTAGGCGGCGAGACGTCGAAGTCGCTATCCTCATCAGGAGATGGGGATAGCGCCCTACTTCGACGTTGAACCTGAGGGACCGTGTAGTCATTGTGCGTCCCGCAACTTCGAAATTGCGGGGTCCTCCATGGCGGCCATCAGCTGAGGGGTTGAGAGACGCTCTCTCCAGCCCCTCATCTCAATGGTGGCCACGTGGAGCAGCCCCTTAAAGGTCCCCTCCCCCTCCCTTCCTGTGCAGGAAGCTGAGGGAACGTGCAGGCAGCAGCTCAGACATGCGGCCAGCCTGCACGTCCCTCAGCAGCCACAGGAGGCACAGGACCCTCAATGGCCGCCTGGCAGCCCCCCCAGCACCCCCAGGGGACCCCCCCCCAAGGGGAGCCAGGGCAGCCAACCCAGCCAGGCTGGCAGCCGGGCTGGCAAGCAGCAGCGGGGCCCCTCCTGGACGGAGGCCGAGCTGCGGGACCTGCTGGGGCTCTGGAGCGAGGAGGAGGTGCTCCAGGTAATGGGGAGCAAGAGGCGTAACGCAGATGAGTTTGCTCGGCTGGCCGAGGGCCTGGCCGCCCGGGGTCACCCTGCCCGCACTCCTGATCACGTCAGGAGTAAGGTGAAGGAGCTGCGGCAGGGTTACGCCCAGGCCCGGGATGCGGCCGGACGATCTGGGCCCACCCCCGTCACTTGCCCCTTTTACAGGGAGCTCAGGGACATCCTGGGCCCCCGGCACACCTCCTCCCCTCCAGCCACCCTTGATACTTCGGCCAATGAACCCCAGCAGGCCCTTCAGCCGGAGTCCGCCCTGGAGGTAAGTCCCGCACCCCGGGGGCCCCCCCCGGAGCCCACCTCCGGCCATCGCGGCAGGAGTAGGAGGAGGAGGAGGAGGGGGGCTCCTCCTCCGCAGAATCTGGGCTGCAGATCCTCCTCCTGCCATCCCGGAGCAGCAGCCGGGCCTCCGCCCCCCGGGGATCTCCGGACCGTGGGAGTGGACCGACAGGTATGTACCCCCCTCTGGTGTACACCCCTGGGCTTGAGAGGTGGGGGTAATAGATATGTGTCCAGGGCCCCCCACATGCTCACATGGCCATGGCCCCAAGGACAGCAGGGCCATGGCCCTCACAGCAGTGCATCAGCCCCTGCCCCCCCCACCCCGCACGACAGTACCATGCCCCATCCCCGGGGCAGGGGGGAGCGGAACCTCGAGGGTCCCCCAGGAGGAGGGGGTGGGACACCCCGCAGCAGCAGCAGCAGCAGCATGTGATGGAGTGGGGGGAGTGCAAAAGGGAGACTCAGGCTAGATATGAGCAACAAGAGCTGAATAGCTCCCAGGGGCAAAGGATGATCCTGGGGCTACAGCTGGCAGGTGACACCTCTGCCCTGAACAAAGAGGAGGGAGAAGCCAAGCTGGCTTTGAATTGGGGGGGGGGGCGGGGGCCGCAGGTAGAGGCTCGGGGAAGGGAGAGCTGGAAGGCAGCCAGCCTGAGGAGGGGGAAAGCTACATCCCAGAGGGGCACCCCTTGGGGTCTTCTCCCCAGGACGGGTTGGAAGGACTGTCTCTTCTTGGTGCTGTCACTCCTGGGAGAAACTGGGCATCTGTGGCCTAAGAAACCTCTCCTGTCAGACCCTGCGGAGTGAAGTGAGAGTCGCTCCCACCAGGGGACAGGGTGTAGTGCAGGGGGACCCCTGAACCCCATCCATCACAGCAACATCTCCCGGGGATGGGGATGGGGAACCTGCAGCACAGGGCTGGGGTCACAAAGGCCACGGCTCGGGGCCCACACTAACGCCTGTCTCCATTCTTCTTCCCCACCTCCTCTCCTGTGTCCCGCAGCTGCACCATCGGAAGGACCGGAAGAGAGCGCCGGCGAGGCATCAGTGGTCCCGGAGACCCCTCCGGGGCCATCGCTCCAGGCAAGCCCCTGGGCTGAGGACCAACCGGCCCCATGGCGGGCTAGACGGCGGACCCCGCACCACCACCAGCCGACGGCAACGGACCCCCAGCTGCTGGCCATCCACTGTCGGCAGCTGGAGGTGGCAGAGCAGTGCCTGCAGGTGGAGCAACACCACCTCGAACTGCAGGAGCGGGCGCTGGCCTGGCGCCAAGAGGCATGGGGGGCCTACATGGACACTTTCAACCGCCTTGTGGACTACCTGGCCCCCCATGCTGCGCCGGCCGCCGCAGCGCCCGCCCTGACTGCTCCACCCGCCGCACCACCTGCTGCTCCGCTCATCGCCGTCCCGTCCGCCATCGCCCCGCCATCCACCAGCGAGGGCCGGACCGCCGAGGGACCCCTGGAGCCAGCTGAGACTCGCCGGGCATATCTTCTGGTCCACCCCCCCCCAGCCAGCCCCGGACAGGGCTGCGGCCACGGCGGGGCTCCCGGCCGCCCACCCCCAGTGCCGGACTTTAGGGGTGTGGGGCCCGGGATGTGGCCCCCCCCCCTTGTATATAGTTGATTTTTAAAAAAGGACAATGATGGACAGTTTTAGTTCTCTTTTTTTGTGCCCCCCTTTGCCCCGTCCCGCCCATGTAAATAGTTCTCCCCTTTATCATCCCTGGTTTTCTTTTTAGTGAACAAACTTTTTTATTACTATTGTTTTATTTGTACACATTACTTTTGTTACACACATCTTGTATATAGTTTGTTCTTGTTTTAATTATAGTTCCAAAAAAACAAAGTTCTCAAAGAAAAACCAGTTAAATTTTAGCCACAAGTGCGTGCTGTCTTTTGTCCAGGAAAAGTGTGCGGGGGGGGTGCAGTTGGGTGCTTCGTGGTGTGGGCGTAGGGGCAGGGAGTGTGGTGGAGGAAGCGGGGGGTGGTGGTTCACGCCGCGGCCTCATCATCAAAGTGGGCCCGCAGGGCCTCCCAGACCCGGGTCCTTTCGGGGTCCACCTGGCGACTGGGGGCAGCGGGTGGCTGGACGTCGGCCCTGCCGGCCTCCACAGCCCAGCCCTGAAAAAAGGCCTCCCCCTTGCTTTCCACCAGATTGTGTAGGGCACAACAGGCACCCACAATCTGGGGGATGTTGGTGGGCCCCGCATCCAGGCGGGTCAGGAGACATCTCCAGCGTCCTTTGAGGCGGCCAAAGGAGTGCTCCACCACCTGGCGCGCGTGGTTCAGGCGCTGGTTGAAGCACTCCTGGCTGGCAGAGAGATGGCCCGTGTACGGGTGCATGAGCCAGGGCCGGAGGGGGTGTGCCGCATCTGCGATGACGCAGAGGGGCATGGTGGTGTCCCCCAGAGGGATCTCCTGCTGGGGGATGTAGGTCCCCGCCTCCAGCCGGCAGCACAGGCCCGAGTTCCGGAAAACCCGGGCGTCGTGGGTGCTGCCAGGCCAGCCCACATAAATGTCCTGGAACCAGCCCCGGCTGTCCACCAAGGCCTCCAGGACCACTGAGTGGTAGCCCTTGCGGTTGATGTAGCGTCCTCCACTGTGTTGCGGGGCGCGGATGGGGATGTGAGTCCCATCCAGAGCCCCGAAGCAATTGCGGAAGCCCAGCATGGCAAAGCCGGCGATGGTGGCATCTGGGTCCCCCAGCCTCACGAGCCTGTGCAGGAGCATGGCGTTTATGGCACGCACAACCTGCAGGGAAAGAACATGGGAGAGCACCAATGAGGGGTGAGGTGGGTGTGTGGGGTCCTGCCCTGCCCGGGCCCCCCTGCCCTGCCCTCCTCTGCCCTGCCCTGCCCGGGCCCCTCTGCCCTGCCCTTCCCTCCCCTGCCCTCCCGCCCTCCCCCCGTGGGTCCTCTTACCTCCATGAGGACAGCCCCAACAGTGGCCTTGCCGACACCAAACTGCTGGCCCACGGATCGGTAGCTGTCTGGAGTGGCCAGCTTCCAGACAGCGATGCCGACCCATTTCTCCACAGGGAGGGCACGCCGCATGGCAGTGTCCTGGTGCCTGAGTGCGGGGGTGAGCCACTGGTACAGCTCCATAAATGTTTGCTGGCTCATCCTGAAGTTCCTGAGCCAGCGGTTGTCGTCCCACTCCTCAAGCACCAGCCTCTCCCACCAGTCGGTGCTGGTGGGGTAGCTCCAGAGGCGGCGACGTGTGAGGTGGGGAGGGGTTCGGGGTGCTGATCGGTTGGGGCTTGAGTCCTGCTCCCCTGCAGGCTGCTCCTCCTCCTCCGGTGTGGCAAGGAGGTGCTCAGCTGCCTCCTGCATGGCATGGAGCAGGGCTCGCCCTGCTCCTGACAGGAGGGCTGGATGGACCTCTGGCTGCTGCTGCTGCTGCTGGGGGTCCATGACTGCGTTGCCCGAGGTCTGTGTGCCTATGGCTCTTCAGACCGCGTGCTTTGCAGGCTGCGTGTGTCTGGGAGGGGCCCTTTAAGGGAGCGGCTAGCTGTTGCCCCGGAAGCGCTAGTCCGCCCTGTGACCCTGTCTGCAGCTGTGCCTGTGATCCCTATTTCGATGTGTGCTACTTTGGCGTGTAGACGTTCCCTCGCTGCGCCTATTTCGATGTGGTGCTGCGCAACGTCGACGTTGCCAGCCCTGGAGGACGTGTAGACGTTATTCATTGAAATAAGCTACTTCGATGTAGCGTTCACGTGTAGACGTAGCTATAGTGACACATTGGCAAAGGTGGGTACAATATACTAACAAAACTGCCACTCCTTTCCAAGAGGCTGTCTTCACTCTGTGTGGCCTAACTCCAAAATCTATGTCCTCAGCTCTGTCAGGATTGTTCTAAGTGAATGTTTGGCTATGGTGGACAAATAAAAACCATGTTGTTATGAAAATATAAAAGAGATTATTTGAAACCAGCAACCGGTAGCATATTCTTTGCTATATAAATGTTGAATTGTTAAAAGCTGAAGGAACTTTATACTTTAGCAGCAGAGCAAAATGCATAAGCAGAACACCACTGTGGAATTGCACTGCACTGCAATCATTCTGATCGATGCATTGGTTCTGTTTTAACATTCTGGTAACTGAGATTAGAAAGCGAACCTGCTTTTGCATTTTAAGCAGGGAAATGGAAAATGTTTTACAGGCTTTCATGCTTTATTGAAGATTAGCATAAAATGAGAATTTTCACTGCAAAGGCTCTAAACAGTAAACCTTTAAGGTTGCCTGACAGTCATCACATTTTTTCCAAGGAATTATCCACTCTGTATTTTCCACTGAGTTGAAAGTATCAGCACCAAAGTGAAATTTCCACCTTTTAAAACTAAGAATTAGGCAAACAAAGCCACCTTGTATAAAATATATTTTCATTGATTCTGTCAACACAGACTGAGGCTCTTTCAAAAATATTGATTTTAATAACTATTTGATTTTAATAAACTAATGTGTTACTGGATTTCAAGCAAATATGAAATACTGACACTTTAGGAATGAAACATGAAGTCATAAAGTAGAGAAGTGAGTAATCGGTATTGTTCATTCATACATATTTCCTGTATAAATACTTACCTAGATGCATATAAATACAATAAAACATGTCCTGTAACTAGTGTTACAGCTTAGTAGGAAAACCTTTCAAAAAAGCAGCACATTGGATACACACTTGGCATGCTCCCCATTTCCTAATGACAGTATTTTTAAAATTTCTTTAGAAACTGTAATTAGCTTAATTTTTGTTGGACAAGATGACAGAAATGAGTTGAAAGAGAGATTTTGTTTTTCCTATGATAGCTCCAGAGATAAACTAATTCCTCCTTGACTGATAAGATCAGATTTTTAGATTTTAAGTCTAAATCCAATAAATGAAACTAGTTCTCTGAGGGTTTTAACAATAGGGGTGGGGTGAGGGAAGTTGAGAGCTACACAGCCACATCATTGTAACTAGACAGTGGATAGAATAGGCAGAGACAGTTTGCACTTGTAGCAACTTAGATCTCATGAAACCATGTAATGGAATAAAATCCTTAACAAAGAATTAAAACAAAGATGGAGGACTTTAATTGAAAACTTGATCAATTAGCAGAGAGACCATAAGAAGAAGGCAACAGAGCATGAAATTTGATTAAACAGAACCATACGTCCCATTTCATTTCCAGCTCTGTTGTGAAACTGATGACCTTGAAAAGAGAAGACATTTGAAGAGTGTAAAGTAGTGGTTATCTCAATGCTGGTGAAAACAGAGAAGTGATAATAAATGTACAATATAAAAGTCTTACATTACGAATCGCACACATTTAGGATTGAAAGGCGGATAGTAATAAATTCGGATAATTGACACGCAATCCAAATTTATGACAATGGATAGAGGCAGAGGGAATGCGGAAAAGTGCCCGCACTTCACAAATTTGACAAATGGAGCAGAACATACTGTAGCTTGCTGACTAGTCAAATTATTGTCAGACAGTTTGGCACAGTTCTATTGCATAGTACAATACATTGGGAATATTCTTGGTATTTAATCTACTCCATTCCATCGGCTGAGCCAGTATAGTGGAGCACAGTAATTTTGCTGTGATTGTTCTCCTGTGTTTTTACCTCCTACAGGAAGTTCACAACATCACAAGAAGTCCTTTGCCCCACGCCATGACCCTAGCACAAACCTTTTAACACTTCTTGCTTTCCAGTAGCCATGGCTATATGAACCCACCACAATGGGGTGCAAAACCACATGCCTCTTCTCCTCCTACCTAAGTTTATTTCATGGGGAGGTCAAAAGTCCACAATGTGTCAGCTTTCATTTTACCATTGACTTCAACTGGAGCAGAGTAGTTTCAGTTCTGAGTGTCTTTGAAAATTCCATCCATCCTCTAGTCTATTATCAAATAGAACAACAACAAATACATACATGCAATGTGATAGCGGGGTTATGATTGTTCATCCAAAATAAAGTATTATTGACAAAGCATCTCAGTGTAGTTTGTAAAAGTTTTGATGAGCCATAAGCCAATTACAGCTGTTATCCCTGCCTATTCACATGCACTGCTAACCTTCTCCTTGCAGCATGAACCCATTTTATGAGGCCCACACATGCTAAAACTTTAAGAAACAATACCCAGGTAAAGAATATTTATTATTATAGCAAATGGGTAGAATGTATGTAGTCAGCATGGCAGTGAACTCTGTAGAACTGTTAGGTTACATATTGCTCTCTAAAAAGAAGAGACGAATCACTTAGTTAGATATAACAGAGGCCAGATCCTCAACTGGTGTAAATCAGAGTCATTCCACTGTAGTCCTCACACATCTGGTACTGCAGAACAATGAGGGGACTGCACCCTTGTCTACATTACGAAGTTAGGTCACTGTAAGTCATGTTGAACTGACTTATTTGTGCATGTGTCTACATTCAGATTTATCTCCAGACAATATGAGTGTCCTGTTACAGAGTCAAGTGAAACCTTCTGCCCAACTGGAATGCACCATAGCCAACCTACTGAGGTCCATCTAGTGTGAGTCTGGACGGTGGGTGATTTGTGTCAAGTCCTCCAGCAACTGACCCACAGTGCCCCATTTCCTGTGAAAGTGACTGCTGTGGTCACACTTGTGAACTCAGCCGCTCAGGGGTCACAGATACTAGAAGCCCTCTCCCTTTAAAAATTTCCCTGGGTGTTTTTGAAAAGTCTTTACTTAGTTGCCCATTTTGGTGAGCACACTGAGCTGCTCACCTTTGTCATGTGTAACTGCCCAGATATCCATGCCATTGTCATGCACTCAATGCACTCCTAATTGGACAAGGCAGGAAGTATTGGACCTGCAGGGAGAAGAGGCTGCTGAAGCATAGCTATGACCTGCCATAGAAAGAGGGATATCTCTGAACAAACTGCATGGGAGATACACGCAAACGGACATGACAGGAATTACAGGCAGTGCACTATGAAAGCAAAGGAACTCTACTAGATATGTCACAAAACTAAAGAGACCAATAATAGATCTGATGCTTCACCACAAACCTGCTACATTCAATGAGCCACATACATACTTGGCAGGGAACTCACTGGCATCGCACAGACCATCAGGGATTCCTTGAAGGAGCTCAAGACACATATCCCTGCCTTGAACAATAAAATAGAAGAGAAGGTTGGGGGAGACACTGCTGGGGACTCCAGCCATGCCATGCACTGAGATCTGCCACGACTTCATCACAGTCCAGTCAGTCCCATCAGCCAAAAATGAATAATCCTGTTGAAGGGGAAGGGATCTCTGGGAAGAGTGAGCATGCATTTTTCCTTAGCCTCTTTACCTTTAAAGACAACCCTCAGCCCATCCCTTCAACAGGTATAGACTTTTAATTCTTTTACCCACACAAGAAGAGACAGAGGTACAACAAGCAGGGGGAGAGTTGTCATCTGCTTTTCATTCCCATGTTGGGTTAGGTGGACGGATGTGGAACATGTGTTTGAGCCAATATGGATACCCTTTTTACCCTCCTGAGAGATCTGGGTGAATATTTCATGGAGGTACTCTACAGTCATCTCCCAAATAGGATTACCAAGCATCCAGTTTTTGACTGGAATGCCTGACCAAAAAGAGTGTGTGGTGGCTCCAATCAAGAGCACTGACTGGGCCATTAAAAGTCTGGTCAGTGGTGCAACAGGGCTAAGGGAACCTTTCTACTTGCCCTGACTCCCCATGGCACTCTATCCTAACACCCTGTCCCAACCCCAAGCACCCCAAGACCCTCATCCTCAACTCCAACCCAGAGCCGAAACGTTCACCCTCTTTCACATACCAACCTCCTGCCCCAGAATGGTGAAAGTGGGTGCTAAAGTAGATGGAGAGAACCTGTTCTCAGTAGTGATGAATGGCAGAACAAAGATCAATGGTCTTGAGTTACAGAGAGGCAGATCTAGGTTGGACATTAGGAAAAAATATTTCACTAAGAGGGTGGCAAAGCAAACAGAATGGGTTACCTAGAGCGGTGGTGGAATCTCCCTCACTAGAGATTTTTACGTCCTGGCTGAGCAAAGTCCTGGGATGATTTATTTGGGTGGATCCTGCTTTAGGCAGCGGGCTGGACTTGATGACCTCCTGAGATCCCTTCCAGCCCTAGGAGTCTATGATTCTAAGTGAGGAAGGAGAAGGTGGGATCAAGTGAGGGATCAGGAGGGAGAACAACAAAGGTGTTCACTTTTGTGCAATGAGAAACTTGGCAACCCTCCTTCTTCCTCCACCATAGGATCTATTCTACAAAATTCTGTAATTAGTTCAGCTGGCATCCTTCCAGTAAGCGACCTAACCATGGTGCAAACTCTGACTTTGTGACCTCCAGAAATCAGATATCAGCTAAAACCACCACTCCCTGTAGAAAATAGTGCCAATATTCTGTACCATAGCCCTATGCTTGTCCCAGTGTTGGGTGGTTGTGTGTGTGTGTGGAGGGGGAGGGAATATTATTGCTTCATGCAACAGGATATCCTTTCCCCTCTCCTTTCTGTTCTGTCTAGTGAACCACACAGTCATAGAACTGGAAGGAATCTCAAGAGGTCATCAAGTCCAGTCCCCTGAACTCCAGGCATGGCCTAGAACCATAGTCACCACAACTGGGGCTGGCTGTGCCATAGGTCTCCAGAGCTGAGGCGTCAATAAGCAATTCATAGGAAAGGGACTGCAGAAAAGTCCCCTCAGTTCACAAATTTGACAAATGGAGCAGAACATACTGTAGTTTGCTGACTAGTCAAATTATTGTCAGACAGTTTTGGAAGAGAAATTCTGTGATTAAGTCCAGTGACATCTGTCTGGTTTTTTTTTGTTTGTTTGTTTGTTTTAAATTCTGCTTCTCACATGGTGGCTTTGCAGGAAGCCCCTCCCTACCCACAGAACTCCTGGCCTTGATGAGGAGAAAGAAGAGGGCTAGAGTGGACAGATTCAGTGAGATCCTGCAAACTGCAGCTGCACTGGGCTCTCAACAAAGGACAGGGAGGGCCAATATGGAGTAGGAAAGATTATAGAGAATGTGGCTATGTCTACAATACCAGATAGTATCAATTTTAAATCATTTCTCCTGATTTTACCAAGTGCCTGTCTTCACTGTAAATTCCATTAGCTCGATTTATGGAGCACTAAAATGGACATAATATTGATATCATAATATCGTAACCTGACGGGTGGAGCGTTCAGTTTGAATTTAAAATTCCAAGTGATGGGTAGTGAGGATGTGCCATGTCTTTAAATTGAATTCATTTGCCTCCAGACATGTCCTGCATGTGCCCCACAATGCCTCACAGTTCTCTGCTCTGGCCTCTTCCATCTCCACTGCTCTCAGGTGCCAAACAATTAGGCAACAGGAAGACCATTACAAATCAGCACCTGGAACCCCGCGGCTGTACTGTCATGAGAGGCTGAAAATTCTTCTCTCTTTTTCCTTGCTAGTAACGTGGCAGGCTAGTCTGTGGTTCTCTGTATACCCCTGCTAGCTGCCTTTTTTTTTTTTTTCTGCACAGCTCCCTCACCCCCCATGTGGCAGCTAGGCTGTGAGTGGAGGTCATGCTTGTCTGATAGCATGAGAAACTTCTTTTCAGACATTTACATGTTGTCCTGCCCCTGCCACCTCCCCTGCCTTTCCTCCCAAAGAGGCGCCATAAACTCTGGAACTCTCCCTCACCTGCATTATGGGGCAGCTACTATATGGGCGGGGATCGTGCTTGGACAAGAAACTTCTTTTCAGCCACTTACATTTTGTCCTAATCCCCACGTCCCCTCCCTTCCCTCCCTCCAGAGGCACCACAAAGTCTGGAACTTTCCCATTCCCAGCTGAATCAAGGATGTGCTGCGCAAGGTGCCAGGCAGCTTGCGCGTGGTGAGGGTCCTGTAGCCAGCCGGGGAAGTCTCTCTGGTCAGTCACAATTTTGGGGCAACAGAATTAAATACTTTGTAACTAGCATGGCTGTCCTCTCAGAGGAAATTTTTGAATGAGCTTTAGCCAAAGGCCAAGGGGCTGGCTATAGTCATCGGTCTTTAAGCCGCCCAGGGGAAGTCTCCCTCAGCAGTCATGATTTTCAGGTGCTGGCTGTAGCTGGGGATATTTTAGCCACCTGGGGGAAGTCTACCTCAGCTGAAACAATTTTTGGGACTGGCTGTAGCCAGGGGTCTTTTAACCACCCAGGGGAAGTCTCCCTCGGCAGACATGATTTTCAGGGCTGGCTATAGTCAGGGGTCTTTTGGCCACCCCAAGCCGTAACTGTTTCAATGATTCATTGCAGTTTCGGTGTAGCACTGGTGTCCACTTAAATAAATTTAAGAGTCTTCTTTTCCACAAGGTCTAAATCCAGATGCAGGTGGTGGGTCCTACCCTGAAGCCAGGAGGCTGGAGGTAATCAGGGGTCTTTTAGCCAGCCAGGGGAAGTTTCCCTGGGCAGCCACAGTTTTCAGGTGCTGGCTGTAGTCAGGGTCTTTTATCCTCCCAGAGGAAGTCTCCCTGGGCGGTCATGATTTTCAGGGCTGGTTATAGTCATGGTCTTTTTACAAAGGCCATTGAAGGCAATGTAGTAGCTCCACAATTACAACAGTTCTCGAAGTAAGGCTTGCAGTGATGAATATATCGTTCTGAGTGTCTGCACCATTCACCCAGTCCAGGAGGGATCTGCCTCTTTGTGCTCCAGACTGGCAGGCTCTTGGGCCTTTGAGACAAAATTATTGATTTGAGGGTCGTCTTTGCCAGAAGGTCTAAATCCAGATCCAAGCCTGCAATGATCCAGTGCTTTGCATCCCTTTCTGAAAACCTGTCCATTGGGAATCCCAAAATCTTTTTTCTAACCATGCCTAAGTGCTTTACTACTCCTCTCCTCCCCTCAGTTATAAAGAGCACATCTCTTATACAGGTAAGTCTGACCCCACCTGGAAAAAGGGTCATTAGTTTATCATGGCAGGGGAATGAGGGAAATGAAATGTGGGAAAACGTCAGATACCCACAGCCATTTGTGTGGCATTTTTTCCCATGCTGCACCAGTGAAAATTGTCAGAATGCTATGGGGCTCAGGGAACTGTAGGATAGGTTCCCACAATACAGTGGTGAAGCAGGTGATTTAAGCTACTTGGGTATGGCAGCAATAAGTCGATTTTGTGGAGACCATGTGGGAAGGTAAGGGTGCTCAAAATCAAATTGATAAAAGCCAGCATTAATAAATTAATTAATAAAAATTGATTTTAGCTTGTAGTGTAGACACAGCCAAAAAAGAGCAGGAAGAAGAAAATCCCAATAGGACAAGGAGAGAGAGGTGCAAAAGGACGTAATGGCTGTTCTCAGGCATCAAACCCAAATGCTTCAGACTCTAGTAAACATAGCAATTCAAAAATCCCAATCCTCCTCCTCTTTACCAGCCTTGGAAAACTCCTTGGTCTCTGCTTCCTGCTCAACATGGGATATGGTATCACAGGCCACCTCTTTACCCCTACTACTCCACAGCCGGGGGAAGGAAGGAAAACCACAGCTTCACATACTCTGATCTATCAGAGTCATGGTGTAGCCACAATGGACTACATTTGTGCTCAGAAATGGACAGAAAGATTTGTTGCCTTTCCACTTTTAAAATTCCATCCTGTTAATTTACATTAAAAGTTTGCTTTACATGGCCTGTGGGTTTTTGCACTTTCCCCTGCACGGTCCTTACAGTTCCAATTTCTATTTTTGGAAAAATAAAAGTATCTTTATTTGTGCACATCACATATTGCAGAATGCATAGTGGATGTCAAACCACAGCATGCTTGTAAATGCACAGCAAGCAACACAGAATTCATAGCTTACAGAAAACAGCCACATTTATAAATGTTCCGCAAGCATTGTACAGTTCCCAGAAGCACCCAAAGCTCCAGGCCCAGAGGACACTCCAGCACAGAACATTAGTCTGTCTGACCATTAAAGTGCTCTTTCAAAGCCTCCTTCAATTGCACAGTTCCTCACTGGGCTCTTATGGCGGCTCTTGTGTCTGTATTCAAAGTCAGCAGATAACTGCTCTATCTCTGCCCTTGACATTCTCATCAGCTTTTATTTCTTTCTCTCAGGTATTATATGTAGGGCACAACAGGCAGCTATCACCATGGGGATATTTTCTCACCGAGGTCCAACTTAGTGAATAAAGTCTGGGAGCATCCTATCTGTCCACCAAAAGCACATTCAAAAGTCATTGTGCACCCACCGAGGTGAAATTTTTCCTTAGTGCTTCAAAGTGGCCACAGGATGGTTTTATGGTCTAGAAGAGTAAGGTGTAGGGTGGGTTGCCCCAGAATCATAATTGTCATTTCAAGATCAACAACGGTAATCTGCGGGCTGGAAAAGAATGCCCTCTTAGCAGCTTACCGAACAGTTCTCTGTTCTCACAGATGCAAGCATCATGCACCTTCCCAGACCACTCCACAACGACACCAGTGAAGAATCTCCTGTTATCCACCAGTGCTTTCAGAAATACCGAAAGGAAGTCTGTGTGAGAGAGAGGGGGAGAGAGATCTGATAAATTGCTACAATTCACAAACCCTACAATGGATAGATTTTCAGCAATACCCTGAACTTTATCAATTGGCTTGCATTCCAGGCGACGATTAATGGCCTACACGCTTCCATGACAGTAGCCCTTGCTGTGGATTTTCCAACTCCAAAATTATGTCTACTGACTGATAACAATCAAGCAATGCAGGCTTCCAGAGCATGACTGCCACCCACTTCTATACTGTTAGCATAGCTCTCATTCTGGGGTGCATGTGCTGGAATGTTAAAGAGTGCTCCGCCCACAGATCCAGGAATGTGGCCTTTCACATCCAAAAATTCTGCAGCCACTGCTTGTCATTCCAAACCTGCATTGTGATGTGATCCCACCTTTCATTGCTCACTGTTTGGGTCCAGTAACGGCACTCCACTGTCTGCAGCTGTTCCATCAATGTTACCAGCAACACTGAATTGGTATGTCCCTCCGCAAACTGCTCAAAGAAAGCCTCATGTATCTGTTGTGGCATTTCCTGTAGGTCTGCAAAAACCAGATAATTATATCGATATAGATATAGAAGTTTGTTGGACTAGTTCAGAGCTCTGAAGGCTCCATGTTTCTGTCATTGATGGCTGATGCCAAAACATGCTGTGCAGGTTTGTGGGATTTTTTAAAAGTGCAAATATTATGGGATATGAGAGGTATGATGGAATGAGAAAGTATGTTGGAAACATGACCCCTAGCTCTGGGGTCCCACAATTACTATTGTATTCCAGACTGGTGAAGGGATGTGTTACTTTTGCTGCTGCAGCTTTGGGTGTCTCACAATACTTTGCTGCTGCAGCTCCCCCTGGACTGCTTACAAAAACAGACTAAGCAGGCTGGCCAGACCCCAGGTGTCTTTGTAGACCTGTCGCCTGGCAGCTAAGCATTAACACTCTGGCTTCCATCAGCCTTGGTTACCACCCCCCAACACATTCCCAGCACCAGATTTTTCCTCTAAAACCAGTTTTTTGCACTGTCCAGCCCTCTCCTGTGTGATCCAGATGTATTAGGGGTTTTGTTCCTCCAAGGGATCAGTAAGTAGCAGTTTGCTAAATAGAGTTATCCAACAGTTCACAACATTGGATTGGCTTTAATTAAAGAATAAACAAGTTGATATAACTACAAAGAGGTAGAATTTAAGTGAGTATAAGATTAAGGCCAGAAGTGGTTACAAAATAAATACAGATAAAATGTTTCCTAAGACTAAAATTTAACAAACTATAATTGGTTCATGGTAAAATTCTTACCACATGCTCTCAGCAACAAGACTGACAAAAGCTAAGGACAACATCTCTCTCTAAATCAAACATGCTGGCTTCTTTGGTTTTCTCAGGTGAAAAAGTAACAGATGGATAGGAACAAATGCTTGGAGGTATTTTGCCCCTCTCTTATAGTTTAGTCACCCTTTTAAAATGCATTTTCCTGAGGGTGAGCCTTACATTAAAATTCACTCCTGCTGAGAGGATGGAGACAAAAAGTCTAGTGATAAGAGATTTCATGCTGTTTGTTAAGATAAGTATCTGTTTGATCCTCACCAAAAATGGCCATTCGATAGGTGATAGCTTATCACTTTCATGACAGACCGCAGGCATCATGCTACAAGAGCCTGATCCTATTGGAAACCGGGCAGGTGGGCGGGCACAGCCCTCCCACGGCTAAAAGGCCCCTCTCAGGACGAGGGGGGACCCACTAAAAAAAAACCACGGCCCCAAGTGAGTGCAGGGGACAATGAAAGAAAAAACAGGGATGGGAGTGAAGGTCAAAGGTTTAAAATGAGGGAACCAGAGGGGGACACCAAGCAGAGAACCCCGGACAGTGCCCACCGCTCCCCAAAGGCATCAAGGGAGTCGGTGGACGCCACCCAAAGGAACTCTGCTCGGATTCATGATCAGAGGGCGGAATAAAAATAGGCCCCACAGTCGCAGGTCTCCCCCTCTGCCAGCCTCCTCTTCCTGGTCTTGTAAATGACTACTTTGGCCATGGCCAAGAGGAGGCTAATGAGGAGGTCCCACGACTTGGTGGGGCCACGGATGGGATGTGCCAGGATGAGTCTGTGTGCGGGCCGCGGGACCAAGGTGGAATAAAGGCTGGCCCACCAGGGCTCCCCACCCTCTGATGGCAGTAGGAGGTCCCACCACTTGTGATCGGGGCAGGACACGAGGGTGGGGAATTGGAGTGTGTGAAGCATGAGTGTGTACAGATGACGTCTGGGCATGGTTCGGAAGGGGACCAGCTGCAAGGCATGCAGCCGGCTGGGATGGTGAGGGGGATGGGGCAGGCAGGCTCACAAAGCCGGGGGCCCACGGAGAGATCCAGAGGGCCAGGAGTGAGAGGGGGGCGGGATGCACCCTCTCACAGGACCCAACTGAGGTAGACGTGAGCAGTAGGCGGCAAGGCGGTCTTCACCTCCTTGAGTACGTGCTGGGGAGAACGTAGGGTGGAGAGCCCCATGCACTGGGCGAGCACCGGGGCCTCCATCCAGTCTCCCCAGTCGTAGTCGAGGAGGTCTCCAACCCTGGTGATTCCACCGAGGACCAACCTCCGGCACGCCACAGGGAACTCCACCGCCTGCACATGGAGATGCGGTTGTGTAGCAGGGGTTCCCCAAGGAGGTCTTCCCCCGCGGTGGCCCCTAAGGGCCTGGAGACCACAAGCAGCCACCAGGTGTGGAGGAGGTCCTGGTAGAAGGCCGGCAGCTCTGAGGGGCCTCACAGATGGCCTCTCAGAGACAAATAAAGGAGCTGCTGGTCATATCGGAGCCCTCAGAAGCAACGGAGGAAAGTGTGCACCAGCAAGCTCCATGCCGGACTATCTGCACTGTTGATGTTGAGGAGTCCCTGCAGGGCCTGGAGGCAGAAGACATGGACCTGATTGTGTAGGCAGGTCAGGCCCTGCCCTCCCTCCTCTGGGGGGAGATGGAGAACCCCTGCAGGGACCCGGTACAGTCCTGGCCAAAGGAACTCCAGAACTAGCTTCTGGAGTTGGACAAGAAACTCCGGGGGTGGGACCAGGGTGTTGAGACGGTGCCAAGGCATGGACAGGACCAACTGGTTGAGCACCAGTGCCCTCCCATGGAGGGAGAGACACTGGAGCAGTCCTGTCCACCTCCGCAGCCACTCAGCCACCCTGCCCTCTAAACCCTGACAGTTTTCTGGCAGAGAGGGATGCGTGGCAGATAGAAAGACACTGAGATAGAGCAGCGGACCCGCGCTCCACCAAATGGCCTGAAGCGCAAGTGGGAGGCAGCTCGCCTGCCATCCAGCCCCGACCACCAGGCCAGAGCTCTTGCCCCAGTTGACTCGGGTGTAGGAGGCTGCCGAGTAGACTGCTTGGCAGGCCGCAAGCCGCGCCAGGTCGCCTGGGTCCTGGACCACGAGGAGCACATTTTCAGTGTACACCAACAAGACCAGCTGCAGTCCTGGCTCCCAAAGCACCATCCCCTGTCAGCCTTCGACAAAAGAGATAGAGGAAGGGTTCGATGGCCGGGGCATAGAGCTGGCAGCCTTGTCACAGTCCTTGCCTGAAGCCGACAGGAGCAGTCAGGGTCCAGTTGAGCTTGACCAAGCACTCTGAGGCAGCATACAGCACCCGGAGAAACCCAACAAAGCGGGGCCTGAAGCCGAAGGCATGAAGAGTGCCCAGGAGACACCCATGGTCTACCCTGTCGAACGCTTTCTCCTGGTCCAAGGACTGGAGGGCGAACAACAGCCCATCCCTACACCCGAGCTTCAAGAGATCACGGACCAAATAGAGGTTACGGAAGATGGTATGGCCTGGGACAGTGTAGGTCTGGTCGGGGTGGACGACATCCTGCAGCACGGACCCCAAGAGAGGGAGATGGCTTTGGCAATAATCTTGTAGTCCGTGCTGAGAAGCGAGATGGGACGCCAGTTCCTGAGATTGCGGAGGTCCCCCTTTTGGGGCAGCAAGGCGAGGACGGCTCACCTGCACGATAGGGGGAGGACCCTGCTTTGTAAGAACTCTGCCCAGATGCTGACCAGGTGTGGGCCGAGGACATCCCAAAACACGCGGTAAACCTCCACGGTCAGCCCGTCCATGCCCAGGGATTTGTTGGTGGGCATGAGACAGAGGGCTTCCGAGAGCTCAGCTAGAGTGAGAGGGAGCTCCAGCCGGTCCCGTTCGCCCGCGCTGACCGAGGGGAGTTGGTCCCAAAGCACTCTGCAGGTATCAGTGCCGGTCGGATCCAGGGAGAAAAGGGTGACGTAGAAGGAACAGGCCTTCTCACGCATCTCCACCGGATCTGTAAGAGGGGTGCCATCGTCTGCAAGCAGGCAGAGGATATGTTTTTTGGCACCCTTCTTTTTCTCCAGGGCATAGAAGAAGTGGGAGCCATGATCCATCTCCTGAAGGAGCTGGATTCGTGACCTCACAAAAGCCCCCCATGCCTGAAGGTCATCAAGGGCCTGGAGCTTGTCCCACTTCTCCCGGTATGTGCCACAGAGGGATGGATCCCTGGGGCTGGTGGCCAGGCACCTCTCCAGCTCAAGAACCTCCCACTCCAGCTGCCCTATAGATGCATCCCACCGCCGGCTGGCTCCCCTGGTATAGTCACGGCAGAAGAGCCGTACGCACCCCTTTCCCAGATCCCACCACCGCTGCGCCGAGGGGAAGACATGCTGTTGCCTGCGCCAGGCCAGCCAGAACTCCTGGAAGGACGCCACAAAGCCCACGCCCTCCACCAGGCTGTTAAAATGCCAGTAGGCAGACCCCCGCTTCCCCAGTGACAGGGAAGGCTTCAAGGCCACCAAATGGTGGTCCAAGAAGAGGGCCAGCCGCACGCTGGAGGAGTGGGCCCGTGAGAGATGTTGCCGAGAGATACAGATGCAGTCCAACTGGGAGTGTATGGATTTGTGGCCCACCACCCAGACGTAGGTGAAGACAGTGTCCTCGTCCGGGTGGTAGCTGCGCCAGATGTCCACCAGGGAGAGATGGTTGATGAGATCCCTGAGGACATCCACAGAGGCCTGGCACTGCTTTGTCCCCATATGGTCCTGCTCCTCAAGGATGCAGTTGAAATCCCCGCCGAGGACCACGCACTCATGAGGATCGATGGAGTCGAGGAAAGCTGCCACCTGCCAGAAGAAAGATGTTCTGTCCAGGCTGGATGTCGGGGCATAGACATTGTCAAGGTGGAGGGGCAGCACCTCCACCTGGACCCGGAGATACAGCAGGCAGCCCAGCACAACCTCAACGCTCCCCAGCACCTCGGGCTGCAGGCCTGGGGAGAACAGGGTCGCTACCCAATGGGCCGAGAGATGACTAAAATAGATCCCGTCTCCCCACTCCAGCCACCAGCTGGCTTCAGCGGCTGGAGTAATGTGGGTCTCCTGTAGGAAGGTGACCGAGTACCCCCCTTCCTGAGGAAGGAGAGCACCCGGCACCTGCGGAGACCCAACCCGCAGCCCCTGGTGTTCAGAGTAGTAATGATGATCAGCGGCATTTGGAGGGCTGGGGAGCATCCTCATGGGAGGGAGTGCTGACAGTCCCCGTGGGCCACGCAGCAAACCGTGGCCAACACCAAAGGCGACCAGGGCGTCACAGAAGCTGCAGGCCCACTGGTAGGCCATGGCATCCCTCCTCCCAGTCCCCTTGCCCTCCTTAAGGAGGGCCCTCACGGACTCCAGAATGAAGTGGAAATCTCCACCCCAGCACTGGAGGGCAAGGGCTACCTTGTCCCTGGAGCCACGAGTGTCCTCCAGGAACCAGCACATCTTGTTCCACAGCATGTGGGGCGCTGAGGCCTCAGGGCTCTGAGTACCCATTGGTCTCTCATCCCTGTGGGCCCTGCGGCCTACAGGGAGGATTGGGTGAGGGCGGGGACTTTCCCAGGGAAGGAGTGGGAGTGGCGAGGGGTGAGCAGCCCTGGAAGTGCTGGGAGAGGGCAAAAGAAGAAAGGAGGTCCCCCGAGGGATTACAGCCTGGGGGGCAGTTACGGAAGGACGGGGTGCAGGGAGGGGTATGGGGGGATAGGGATAAGGGCAGGGGCAACAAAGGTGACTGGGGAAGGGAGAGGGTTTGGGGGAGGAGGAGGGTTGAGGGGGCATGTGACAGGGCAGGGCAATCGCCAGGGAAGAAGACGGGGGCGGGGGTGGATCAAGGGATGGTGGTGGGAGGGGTGGCCCGATTGGGGAGCAGGAATGTGGGCAAAGCGGGGGGGTCAGGGGGAGAGGCCTTTTCAAGTGGCAAAAGTGGGGGGTGGGATCCAGGGCAGGGAGCTGGGGCACCCATCTGCAGGCATCAGCAGGATAGAGAGACCAATGCCGAGGTCTTCAAGGCTGGGGGAGGCGGGGGACAGGGAAAAGTCAAAGCGACCCAGGGCGTCCAGGGGCTCAGTGGCCATGGCTGGGGCACTGGTCCCAGCCAGGTGGGTGGATGTGTCTTGTGAAACCCCGGGGTAGGGAGGGGTGAAGGTTGAGGGGTTGTCAGTGGGCAGTAGGGGGAGGATAACGTGGGCAGCTAGACATTGGCAGCCGGCCCACAGACTTCTCCTAACAAGCCGCCCGTGTCCAAGGCGGCCAGGGTTAGACCTAGGGCCTCGACCTCCTGCAAGAGGAGGGCGAGGCCAATGCCCACCTCTTCCGGGCGCCCCCCAAGGGTGGTGTGGGCAGCAGCTGGAGGGGAGGCGGAAGAGGGCATGGACAGAGGGCTAACCACCTCCAGCCCCTTGGGCTCAGGCTCTGGGACAGGAGGAATGATCTCCTTTGTCACCACCATGGCAGCCTTGGCCACCCCCAGCTGATGGTCTGTGTCTGGGGGTCCAGCAGGTGAATCAGGGCTGGCGGCTCTCTTTAGCGCCTTGCACAGCACATCCACCCCGACCTCCAACAGGGTGGAGTGCCAGGCTCATGCGCTTTTTTTTGCGCTTCCCCCTCACCAGCACCCAGTCCTCCAAGGAGGCGGGTTGGGCGGTGGAGGAGGAAGGGCCAGGGGATGGGGGCAGTGAGGAGTGGGGGGAAGGAGAAAGAGGGTGGGACAGCAAGGGAAAGGGATGGCCCACCCTGGGGTGGGCCCTGTCCCAGTTCTGCCACCAGCCCTGCTTCCCTCTCCGACACAGGCCCAGCTCTAATGCCTGCTTGGGCACCGGCGCTCACTTCTTCACGCCCCTCCCCACGTGCCTGGTGTCCTCCGACACCTGAGCAGCGATGGTTCCGTCTGGGGCAGGAGGAGGAGGGGCGGTCCCAGGGCTCGCTGCAGTCGGGGCATCGCTGGGCAGTCGGCTGGCGCCCCCCAGGTTGGTGGGGGTCCCGGGTTCCTCTTCCTCACGCCGGGCCAGGGGGCAGTCCCTCCGGACGTGCCCCATCGCCCAGCACACAAAGCACCAGGCCTCCCCCACAGTGTAGTACACCCGGTACTGGGCCCCTTGATGGGGCACCAGTATAGTCCCCTCCTGGGCGACCCTGCCCTGTGCTTCCACCGGCAGCAGTTGGACTCGCACCTGCCAGTGGAAGCAGAGCACATGACGTAGGGCGGGGTCTTTGCAGCCTAGAGGGAGGGGACTCGGGACCAACAGGGGCCGGCCCAGGGCAGTGAGGAAAGGTAGCAGGGCGGAGTTGGGAAGGAATGGTGGGACAGTGAAGAAGACCACCCGCACGCCCAGGTCCTCGAATGGCTCCAGGGGCACGTGGACGCCCCCGACCGCCAGGCCCCTCTCCACCGCCTCCTGGGCGGCAGCCTCTGATGCCAGGAATAAGACAGAGAACAGACTGCAGGCACCTGATCAAAGGCAAATACACTGGGAGCTGACTCAGTGCCTTTTTGTTCCCCACCGAAGCTCAGAGTGCATCCCCCGCAACGAAGGCAGGCAGCTGGGACTTGTTAAGAATCAGCCTGCAGCAAAAGGCTGACCAGACACTAGTTGCTAGTTAAGGCCTTCTGGCTCACTATAAAAGGTTTCCTCCCAGGCAGAAGGGGAGAAGGAGAAGAGGAGCAGACTAGGAAATTTGGCGAGAGAACTGAGGTTTGAAAGAGAGAAGTGGCTGAGCCAGCTTCTGGTGGGAAGGCATTAGAGGGAAGTAGTGGGAGATGTGGCTCAGGGAAAATGCTGTAGTGTTTAGAGCAGAAGAAAAGCCCCATCAGCTGCCTCCCAACTAGGGTCCCTGGGCCAGAGCCCAGAGTAATGGACAAACCTAGACTCCCCCACACTTCCCCTGGGAGGCCACCCTATTGGAAGGATATGGGCATGCAAACCTTTTGAAGGGGACTTACTCCCCCTCTTGTGACTTGCCTATGATGAGCATAACTCTGTGAACAGAGACCCTTTCCTCTGGAAAGGCCTCTGGAAAGACCCAAGGCTAACATATCAATCAGTGTTTATAGAGTAAACATGGCCTAAATAAAATCACTTTTTAAGTCTAGACTCCAGATTGGTGATAACCAAACAACACGCCACCTGTTGTAAGACCTAGATGACCTATATGGAAAGAGGGGGTTGAGGCTCAGAAGGATTATACATGATCTTGTAAGGATAAGACTTGTATCAGTAAATGTTTGGAAATTTCATTTTCACTGTACACATGCAAATCAACCAAAAATTCACAAACAAAAGAGATTGCATATAGGCAAAATAAGAAATGCTGATTGAGAACTTAGAGTTTGTTTGAATGCTCTTTACTTTGGAAATTTTGACAGGTGATGACAATTTGTGTATCATAAAGCTTTAACTTTTTGAATCACATTGTTTATAGTCATTATTGTGTGATATTTGCACCTCAATTTTGTGGAACTATGAACATTTAAATTTATAAAAAATAAAAACTTAAATAAAAACTTAATTAATATTATCCACTGAAATGATATAAAAAAATCTAATTCTGCTAAGCCCCAAATGGCAGAGGAACAGGAAATTATAAGAGAACCAGTTATGCTCTGAGCAGTGCTCTCTCACTGACCAGAACAGGAAGAGAAGGCTAAGGGCAGATCTGCACTGGACCTTAAAGTCAATCAGTAAGTAGTAGGTGGAATCGATGTATCTACTACTGACCTATCTGACTGCCCTCATTGAGGGAGGCTGACAGGAGAAATTCTCCCATCAACCGCTCTGTACTCATGAGAATGAGGAGTACAGAGGTTGACTATTGACCCCTGATAGTTTGATTTCATGCATCCCCACTGGCTGTGCAAAATTGAACCCTGGAAGATTGATCTTGATGGGATCAACATAACAGCTAGGCAGTGTCTACACATGCCCTCCCTTTCAGAAGGGTCATGTTAATGAGGCATTGACATGCATATTCAGTGCCTCATTAGCGTAATGGTGGCCAGTTGCACTTCAAAAGTGCTGCTTTTGAAACCCAGACTGGCTGTATAGACGCGGGCACTTCAAAACGAACCCCATACTTTGAAATTTGTTTTGGGAATAAGGAACTTTTGAAGTGTGGGTCTTACTTCAAAGCACCTGCGTCTATACAGCCAGTCTGCCTTTCAAAAGCAGCACTTTCAAAGCACAGCTGGAGGCCATTATGCTAATGAGGTATTGAATATGCATGTCAGTGCCTTATTAACCTGTTCCCAAGTGCCTAATTAATATGCCCCTTCCAAAAGGGTGGGCATGTATACACACAGCCCTAGTGTAGATGTACCCTTATCCACAGCAGTGAGGTATTGGAGGGAGGACTTGCATGTCAAGACAGGCAGCTGACCAGACAGCCATTTAGAGTGAACAAATGTTCATTCTTCAATGTTAAAAAAACAAAACAAATAAACAGAACCCTAATTGCACCCAGTGTTTGGTGTTATTTGGTCAGCTCTGCTGAGTTTGAATTGTTTGAGTCATTGATGTTCTACTGAGCCTAAACACTCTATTTTCCCCCATCTTCTCTTCTTTAGTGTGTGTTTTAGATTGTGGAGCCCTTGCTCATCCAGATGGTCACATGCTCATCTAACTAGATAAAGAGCGGAATAGCTAAAAGCTGCATAATCCACCCCGTAACCATTTTGTTCTGATGACGTTTGCCTCTGTCTGGTTTCTGGATGTCAATGACTATGTAAGTGTGTGTTTGTCTGAGACTAGACTCTCTCTGCTTTCTAAATTTCAGGCGATGCATGACAGTCTTAGTTTATTGATTTAGAGATAATATCACTTTAATACAAGAAACTGGACGTTTTGCTAGGTCCCACCATTCTGACAGCTAAGCTGAATATGGTTGTGAAATACATTAACAATATTAGCAGTCTTGGAGTAGGAGGTAATGGTGCAGTCAGTAAATGCAGTCACTTTACCAAACAACTAATGCTAAAATACATATAATAAGCAAAGTGGTAATTCATGTGCAGAGTATAACTAGAGGGTTCATAGTCATAGGAAAAATACGTTTTCAGTGTATGCTGTTCTCTTTAAATCAAAATGCTTTGTTGGGCCATGCATATTTTGGTGTGAAAGTGTTTAAAAAAAAGATTTTTTTTTTTACTTATTTTTTTCCCATAATGAAGAAACATTTAGTTTTAAGATCAAAATGTTCCTTTCAACATTCCCAATTTGTTTCATTCTAACTTATGTCATTTAAATTATTATATAACTGTTACATATAATATTTCATATTCTGATGTTTCAACATTATTCAATCAAAATTAACTGTGGTTCTGAACGTTAATTCTTTTTGAAATATCCAAGTACTGAATGAAAATTATTAACATACATATCATATTTGTAGTTCCTTTTCTCCCAAAGGATCATGAAGATTTTAGAAACTTTTATACAAATGATTCATACAGGGATAATTGCTATTTTGAAATAGGCACTACTAAGACATGGAATAGCGCTATTTCGCAATAAGCCAATATAGGATCTAATGGCACTATTTCGAAATAGCACTATGTGTCCAGAAACGCTATTTTAAAATAGAGCAACGAAGGGTCCTGTGGCACCTTATAGACTAACAGAAAAGTTTAGAGCATGAGCTTTCATGAGTTAACTCACAAAAGCTCATGCTCTAAACTTTTCTGTTAGTCTATAAGGTGCCACAGGACCCTTCGTTGCTCTACAGATCCAGACTAACACGGCTACCCCTCTGATATTTTGAAATAGGTGCATGCAGTTAAATAAGGCTGTCTTGTAGATGTAGCCCAGCTGTCCTGATTCTTTTGAAGAAGGTACCGGAATGGAGAAAGTTTCCTTGCATGCACCCTCTCCTTCTCTACATTATCAGGCCCTTCATGAGTGTAATTCATTAGAACTTTTGTTTTTGTTTTTTAATTCAGTTTATCAAATGTTCAAGCTTTCCCTCACCCCACTGCTTTCAGTTACATGCTGCTACTATGGAAAAATGCTTCTGTGCACCCTGCAGTATTGGCTTCTAATATTTTGGAACAATTGTGGCTCCAATCCTGCAAACATATGCTGTCTATGAGATTGCATGTGACCACTTCAGTGGTGCACAAAGTTAAGCACATGCATAAGTGTTTGTAGGACTGTGATCTCCGAGGCCATCTGTAACACCTTTCTCTGCCTCCCTTGCACTAGTGTGTGCTCTTTGCCAGCATGGAGTTACAGTTTTGACCATATGGAGGGAAAGGTTCAAGGATTCCACATCTCCACAAGGACAGCGTTAAGTCTGCTAACAAAGGACATGTCAGATATTAAACTGATGCTACACTTGTGATCCTGATGCAGTAAAACAGCTTGTAACTGTGATTCAGTAGACAAGTGCCACCTGTCACGCTTGCTGGACGCAGGTACATAGGCACATTTAAAAAGCTATTCTGACCTCTATTTTTTTCTCCTTCTAGTACCGTGTGGTGGTATGCAATATGCATATGGCCACATCAGATATATTGGTCACATGTGAATTACTCAGTTTTTTCGTTTGTCTCCCAAATGTATCTATTAATGAGATACAGAGGTCTATTTTGTTCTTGATGCAGGTATGAACATCCTCTGTGCATTGAGATGAGAATAGCCTGTATAGTGTATATCTGATTGATCATTGGCCTACTTGTGCACTATAGAGCAAATTGGATTTCTAAAATATAGGTCAAAGTCACAATCACTGCAGCGCACCTTAATTATTTAAGGTGGCCTATGCCACATTTTAAAGACTTTAAATTAACTACTGAAAAATGAGGTATTATACGAGGCAGAACAGCAAGCGTTATATTGAAAATTAAGGTCACATTCTGACATTTTCATTCTGACAGTGTTTTGATTCACTCATAACTTTCCAAAACTACCATGTTTGGGCATGAAATTTCCCAAGTTTAGTCTCTGCCCACCAGTGATTTTTTTTTAAAGTATAAGCAAAAACACTTCAACCATTTTTCACTGGAGTGAGGTGTGATGAGAGAATAAGCTTCCTCAATGTACAGAACATTCTCAACATATTTTTTTCCACTCATGCTAGCATCAAAGCAGCTGAGGGTTCAACACTGACATATGACACAAGTTCCCATTGAGGACAAGGGTCTTTCCATGTTCCAGTAAAAATGAATCTTAATTGGGTTAGGGACTACTGGAAATAGCATGAAGTCCTGTGGCACCTTATAGACTAACAGATATTTTGGAGCATAAGCTTTTGTGGGCAAAGACCCACTTCATCAGATGCATGAGCTGATGAAGCAGGTCTTTGCCCACGGAAGCTTACGCTCCAAAATATCTGTTAGTCTATAAGGTGCCACAGGACTTCTTGTTCCTGAAAATACAGAACATGGCACTTTCTCTGATATTGGAAATGGTATGTTATATATGTGCCCTACAATGTGCATGCGTCTAAAGCCTCTGATCCAATGGGAGAATTTCTGTTGATCTAATGGACTATGGAATCGACTGTAAGTATAAGGTTAAGAAAGGTTAGTTCCTAAGATTTGTGCCTGGTCTCTCTCTTGCAGACATCCAGAGGGGCTTTTCATTAATACATGCTTCCTGATCACCTGTGATACTGAACTAGCTCTGCTCCCTACTGGTGAAAGGATAATAGCTCTTTGTATGTGTGTTATTATTCACCTTTTGAAAAGTCAGTCAAAGAGCATATGCAAATCTCTAATTCCTTAATGACTCATCAGAAGCGAATGAAAAAAATCTTTGCCTGACCTCTACTTCATCTTCCTATTAAAATGTTAGTTGAAATGGAAAAACTGTCACATTTTCTAATCCGTGGCTCAAATGGAGATATTTCTAGATATTTTTAACATTGACATTAGAAACATAACAATAACATTTTGATTTCTAAAATGAGTGCTTAAATTTAGGCTGCTCCATCCGTATTTACAAATGGAATAATTAAGTAAACTGATTTTCAAAAGTGCCAAGATTCAGCCATTCTTATGAGCCACAGAAACAGGGGTTTAGATTTGGGTTTCCAGGGCTGTGTCTACACGTGCCCCAAACTTCGAAATGGCCATGCAAATGGCCATTTCGAAGTTTACTAATGAAGCGCTGAAATGCATATTCAGCGCTTCATTAGCATGCGGGCGGCAGCCGCGCTTCGAAATTGACGCTCCTTGCCGCCGCGCGGCGCGTCCAGACGGGGCTCCTTTTCGAAAGGACGCCGCCTACTTCGAAGTCCCCTTATTCCCATGAGCTCATGGGAATAAGGGGACTTCGAAGTAGGCGGTATCCTTTCGAAAAGGAGCCCCGTCTGGACGCGCCGCGCGGCGGCAAGGAGCGTCAATTTCGAAGCGCGGCTGCCGCCCGCATGCTAATGAAGCGCTGAATATGCATTTCAGCGCTTCATTAGTAAACTTCGAAATGGCCATTTGCATGGCCATTTCGAAGTTTGGGGCACGTGTAGACACAGCCCAGCTGTGTCACTGATTTTCTGTGTGACTTTGAGCAAATCAATTTACTGTCCTCTAAACTGGGTATACTAGATATATTTACTTATATTGTAATGAGAACAGAATTTTATTAGACAGATGGAATCTTCAAGGAAAATAAATCTTGATCACTGAAACAGGAAAGTTACCTTTTTAAAAAAATAAGTGCCTAGCGTTGGTCTCCTAAGTACTTTAAAAATGGCTGGGTTTTCAAAACCACTAACTCCCAGAGGATCCTATAAAGTGTCCTCTGTTCTTTCAAATGTCTCTATCAGATTAATCTTATATCACTGAAGGCAATGCAAGTTTTCCCATTGCTTTCACATGATCTAACTTGCTCCCCCTCAAGGATTGAGCACACAACCTTGAGTTTATAAAGCCAATGCTCTAACCACCAAGCTACCCCAGCTCACTGAGTTCTAACCACCAAGCTACCCCAGCTCACATCTCTCAGGTAATGAGTTTAACAGTTCCTATGTGTACAGTTTTGCAACTGTGATCTCTCCCTGAGATATTTCCGGTGGATAGTTCTTCACAGTGATGGGCCTATACCTGCAAATTTTTCTGGGTGGAATCTTGTTGTTCACCCCACCACTGACTGCATCTGTAGCTTACAGCTTCCCTGTTTGCCAACCATATTTAACTTCAGCAGTTGCTGCTAGAGTTGGCCCTGTAGCAGAGTAGAATTCACCATCACAGCACCTCCTGCTACCATGGGAATTAGCTCATTTCCAGCCCAGGCACCTTCTTCTGCTGATGTCTCACTCAGAGACCTCTGCTCCAGGACCAAAGTCCTTTCCAGGATCACAGAATCCTCATCAGGACACAGGTTCCCCTCCCAGAGGCATGGCAGTCCTTAGTCCCACCATTTACCTCAGTGGCCAACCACAGTCAAAGCTCCAGGCTCTCACCACACAGGCAAACTGCAATGTAAGACCTACCACTCCCCATGTTGGCAACTGTGATAGAAAGTGGGGGGATACAGTCCCACTCACTACTCTGGGTCCTGAGAGCCACCTACTATCCTGCCTCCAACCTGTTGCCTATTTTTCTGGGGCCACTAGCACCCACTCAGCCTCCGTAGCAAGGCCGCAGGCTGGAAGTTGTATGAAGCTCACCCTTGCACTCTGCTGCTCTGCCTAACATTGCTCTGTCTACTGTGCTTCCCCAGGCAGCCAGTCCTTCTCCCTTCCACTGTGCTGGACATCCCATTATAAATGGCCCTCACTGGCCCGATTGGCTGTTTCAGCAAGCCTTCCCCCTACTGGTGGACTCAGTAAATCCTTTCCTGATTAGTGGGTTCCATGCAGCCTCCCAGGTGTTGTTTTTAACCTCTTTTTCTCTGTCTGAGGCATAAGTTCTGTTTAAACCAGGAAAAAAAAAAAAAGAAGTCCTGTAGCAACTTACAGACTAACAGATTTTGGAGCATAAGCTTTTGTGGGCAAATACCTGCTTCGTCAGACGCAATGTAGTGGAGTGTGTAAGTCTTTGTCCACAAAAGCTTATGCTCAAAAAAAAAAAAAATCCATTCGTCTACAAGGTGCCACAGAACTTCTTTGTTTTTGCAGATACAGACGAACATGGCTACTCCTCTGATACTTGTCACCAGTTTAAACCAGGTGCTCCCTAGTCTTTCAAACTTCAGGGCTGGGTCACACAAGTGGCACATTTCCATCAGCTGCCTTTCTGACTTCTCCCCACCCACTTCCTGAGTCAAAGATTTGTTCAGGATGGCTGTTTTTATTCGCTTGGCAGTTCCTATGTTTCTCCCCCTCCCTTTGGAACCATCAGCCTACCTACTGGTCAGCACACAAAGGGGATTGAACTTGCAAAGGAAGTGACACAGGTATGGGAGTTTAAAGGGGAGAGCAAGTGATTCTGCTGCTGCAGAAGCTACCAGGTGAGAGCACTGGCTTTTGGGGTTAGTGAGTGAGTGTGCTCAACTGTTTGAATTTGAACTGCCATTTTGATTTCAAGTGGTTGAGTTTCAGTTTCTGTGGCAGCTGGGACTGCATGCCTGACCTTTGTTCCTTTGATCAGCCTTCCCTCTGTGTGACTCACTGGGGGGCAGCCTGACCCAGGCCAGTAGGCTTTAAAAACCAGAGGCAAGAGCAACCAGGGGAATGAAGCAGACAGGGAGCTGCAGACAGGGGAGCTTAAGAGGGAGTTTGACAGAGGGAGGCCTACGATGGTTAGGAAGACCTGCAACACCTGTGCCAGCACTACTACTGTCTCCAACACTGCCTGTAGCCAGACAGACTGCCTGACCATGGGTGCATCTACCCAGATCTTGGTGTGGCTTTGCAGTGACTGTGGCATGTTATTCCCACCTTACTGATATCTAAGCTGGGGGGACCATCTAGTGTGAAAGGTACCTGCTGGTGGAATCTCAGGCAGCAGGTTGGAGAGCTACAGGAGGAGGTAGCTAGGTTGAGGAGTATCCGACTCCATGAGCAGTTCCTGGACAGTATTCATGTGGAGACAGCTGAGGTAACTGTCCCAGTACACAGGATGGCTGATAAACCACTGGTGGTGGAGGAGATAAAACAGGGTGAACACTGGCAGCTTGTTACTTTGGGGAGTAGGCAGTGTTCCACCCCTGATCAGAACCCTCCCACCATGGTACAAGGAAACTGTTATGCTGTACTTGACACAGAAGACAAAGAATCGCCCCGTACAGCAGAGGAGAAGCCTCGTATCCCCAAGGCTGGCAAGTCTGCTGCCACCACTGCAAGGAGGAAACAGGGTAGTGGTGGTCAGGGACTCTCTTCTGAGGGGGACGGAGGCGCCCATCTGTCACCCTGACATTTCATCTCGGGAGGTGTGCTGCCTGCCAGGGGCCCGTATCCGAGAGGTTACAGAAGCGTTGTCGAGGATTATCCAGCCCTCTGACTACTATCCCATGCTTCTCATCCATGTGGGCACTAATGATACTGCGAGGTGTGACTCTGGGCTGGTCAAGAGTGACTTCAGGGCTCTGGGGGCATGAGTGAGGGAGTTTGGGGTGCAGGTGGTATTCTCCTCAATCCTGCCTGTCAGTGGTAGGGGCCCAGGCAGAAAGACAGATGCATCCTGGAGGTGAATGCCTGGCTTCGAAGATGGTGTAGCCAGGAAGGCTTTGGCTTCATCAATCACGGGATGCGATTCCAGGAAGGACTGCTAGGTAGAGATGGCGTTCACCTTTCAAGGAGGGGAAAGACTGTATTTGGACACAGACTGGCTAGCCTAGTCAAGAGGGCTTTAAACTAGGTTTGACGGGGATAGGGGAGCAAAGTCCACAGGTAAGTGGAGAACATGGAAACCTGGGAGATGGGTCAGAAATGGGAGGGAGCATGGGCAACAATGTCAGAGTAAGGAGGTCAGGGCAAAAACAGGGAGGCAAGATCAAGTCAATATCTTAGATGCCTATATACAAATGCAAGAGGTATGGGTAATAAGCAGGAAGAACTGAAAGTGTTAATAAGTAAATACAACTGACATCGTTGGCATCACAGAAACTTGGTGGGATAATACATATGATTGGTATGTTGGTATTGAAGGGTACAGCCTACCTAGGAAGGTTAGACAGGGAAGTAAGTGGGGAGGTGTTGCCTTATATATTAAAAAATGTACTCACTTGGACTGAGGTGGAGATGGGCGTAGGAGATGGACGTGTTGAGAGTCTCTGGGTTAGACTAAGAGGGGTAAAAAACAAGGGTGATGTCCTGCTAGGCATCTACTACAGGCTGCCTTCCCAGCTGGAAGAGGTGGATGAGACTTTTTTTAAACAACTAACAAAGTCATGCAGGGCCCTGGATTTGGTAGTGATGGGGGACTTCAACTATCCAGATATATGTTGGGAAACTAATACAGCGGGGCACAGACTAGCCAGTAAGTTCTTGGATTGCATTGGAGATAATTTTTTATTCCAGAAGGTTGAAAAAGCTACCGGAGGGGAAGCTGTTCTAGATTTGACTTTAACAAATAGGGAGGAATTAGTAGAGAACTTGAAAGTGGAAGGCAGCTTGGGCGAAAGTGATCATGAAATCATAGAGTTCACAATTCTAAGGAAGGCTAGAAGGGAAAACAGCAAAATAGAGATAATGGATTTCAGGAGGGCAGATTCTGGTAAACTCAGAGCTGGTAGGTAAGGTCCCATGGGAAGCAAAACTGAGGAGAAAAACAGCTGAGGAGAGTTGGCAGTTTTTCAAAGGGACATTATTAAGGGCCCAAAAGCAAGCTATCCTGCTGAGTAGGAAAGATAGAAAATATGGCAAAAGACCGCCTTGGCTTAACCAGGAGATCTTGCATGATCTCAAAATAAAAAAGGAATCATATAAGAAATGGAAACAAGGAAAAATTACAAAGGATGAATATAGGCAAACAACAGAAGAATGCAGGAGCAAGATTAGAAGGGCTAAGGCACAAAATGAGCTCAAACTAGCTACAGGCATAAAGGGAAACAAGGCGGCTTTTTATAAATACATTAGAAACAAGAGGAAGATCAGGGACAGGGTAGAGCCATTGCTCAGTGAGGAGGGAGAAACAGTAATAGGGAACTTGGAAATGGCAGAGATGCTTAATGACTTCTTTGTTTCGGTCTTCACTGAGAAGTCTGAAGAAATGCCTAACATAGTGAATGCTACTGGGAAAGGGGTAGGGTTAGAAGATGAAATAAAAAAAGAACAAGTTAAAAATCACTTAGAAAAATTAGATGTCTGCAAGTCACCAGGGCCTGATGAAATGCATCCTAGAATACTCAAGGAGCTGATAGAGGAGGTATCTGAGCTTTTAGCTATCATCTTTGGAAATTCATGGGAGACAGAGATTCCAGAAGACTGGAAAAGGGCAAATATAGTGCCCATCTATAAAAAGGGGAATAAGAATAACTCAGGAAACTACAGGACAGTCAGCTTAACTTCTGTGCCAGGAAAGATAATGGAGCAGGTTATTAAAGAAACCATCTACAAGCACTTGGACGGTAGTAAGGTGATAGGAAACAGCTAGCATGGATTTGTAAAGAACAAATCATGTCAAACCAATCTGATAGCTTTCTTTGGTAGGATAATGAGCCTTGTGGATAGTGGAGAAGCAGTAGATGTGGTATACTGAGACCTTAGTAAAGCATTTGATATGGTCTCGCATGATATTCTTGTAAAAAAACTAGGCAAATACAATTTAGATGAGGCTACTATAACGTGGGTGCATAACTGGCTGACTCCGCCATGAAGCCACTGAGAGATCCATGCCAGTCCCAAGCCTGGATGAAGGAGGAGGGTTGGTCAGATGTGTCGATGCACTGACCGTCAAACAACAATACAAATGAAATCTGATGCCAATACAACCAAACATTAAAAGATGCCGGCTCAGACATCGCCCAGATAAACAAGATCCGCGATACCAATCAAGCAATTGGGGTTGGGTCAATGAGTTGGCTGCCAAAGGAAAGTTACACCTAACACATATGCTATCCATTGGAACATGGAATGTCCAAACACTGTGGGCAACTGGAAAATTAGAGCTGCTTCGGAAGGAAATGGAGAGATATCGATGTGATCTACTTGGACTGGCAGAGATGCGTTGGACAGGATCAGGAGAGATGTGGTTGCGAAGTCATTTGGTCAGGAAACAAAAAACGAAGCATGAAGCAGGAGTTGGATTCTTTCGTAGCAAAAAGCTAGAAGAGCATTACTAGGATACAAACAGGTGAGTGTAAGAATGATGGTTGCGCAATTCGAAGCAAAACCATTCAACATCTCAGTCATTCGAGTGTACGCACCCACGTCGGACAGTTTGGAGGAAGAGATTGAGCTATTTTATAAAAGACTTGATAAAGACAGTGGAGGAGATACCAAAGAAAGATGTGTTGATCATCGGAGGAGATTGGAATGCACAGGTTGGAACAGATAACAATGGGAAGGTTTGGATATGGAGAAAGAAACGAACATGGTGAGAAACTGTTAGAGAGTTTGCCACAGAGCATGAGATGGTGATTTACAACACGAGAATCCAACAAAAGGACTGCAGGAAGTGGACATGACAATTGAATGACGGGAAGTCCAAGAACATGATAGATATGATTTTGATAAGAAGAAGATGAATAACATCAGTACAGCAGTGCCGCACTTTCCAAGGAGCGGATATAGACTCAGACCACAGATTGCAAACATCAAGATAAAACTCAAAAGAAAATGTAAGACACAGTTTAAGAAAAGAAGAGATGTGGTGAGGCTATGTGAGGAAGAAACAGGGAATGCATACAGAACAGCGCTCAAAGAGAAGATTAAGAATATCACCACAGAGAAAGATCTAGGTAAGAGTTGCAGGGATAGCCATCGCTATAGAAGAGGCAATTGAGCAGACTGTTCCAGAAGAAGATCAGATCAATAAGAAGTGGATTACCCAGAAGACACTGAAGTTGGCTCAAGAGAAAAGAGCACTGAAGATCAGAAGAGATGTTTCTGAGATGGCAGAACAGCAATATAGGATGAAATGCAATGAAGTAAGGAAAGCAGCCAGAAAGCATAAGGAGAAATGGCTAGAGGAGCAATGTGAAGATATTGAGAGGTATTACGGCGAATGTAAGACCAGGGAGGTGTATAAAACAATTAGGAATATTAATAGGAAATGGCAACCAAAGCAGATGGCGGTCAAAGATGAGAATGAAGACGTGCTCATGAACAGGAAGAAGATTGTGCAGCGATGGACAAGATATTGCACTGATCTATACAAAGCACAGTTGGACCTGAGAGTCTCAGAGAGACTGATTGAAGAATTGAAAGAGATATCTCCCCCAAGCATCAAGAGCGAGACAATATTTCAAAGGAGGAAGTAGAAAAAGCAGTGAAACAACTAAAGAACAAGAGCCCTGGAAATAAGATCACAGGAGAGATGATCAAATGTGGTGGAGAAAGCATGATTTAGGAAATACACCGACTATGTAATATAGCATGGAAAGAAGGGAAGGCACCTAAGGAATAGACAAGATCTGTGCTAGTGACAATATCCAAGAAAGGAAGTACACTGAGTGCAAGAACTACAGAACGATTGCCCTAACGAGTCATCTAGAAAGAGTGCTGCTGATGATACTGACAGAGATTGAGATCACAGATAGAAGAACATATAGCAGACAAGCAAGCAGGGTTCAGAAAAGATAGAAGTACCATACCGCAGATATTGGCACTAAGACTGATAGCGGAGAAAGCTCAATGAAACAACAAAAACGTATATGCTTGCTTTGTCAATTTTCAAAAGGGATTTGACAGTATAGACTAGAAAGTGACTTGGGCAGTGTTGGAGTCATACGGAGTGGATAGCAGACTAATACGGTTGTTGAAAGATATCAATGATAATGTGGAGGTGGTAGTGAGAACATGCGGGGAGTTGGTTTAAAACAAGTAGAAGTATAAGACAAGGAGATCCAATTTCGCCAAGTATCTTCATTGCACATCTGGAGAGAGCGATGGACAAGATCAAGGAAGAGGTAGAAGGGATATCTGTACACAGGAAAAGAATTAACAACTTGAGGTTCGCGGATGATATAGTTATCATTGAGGAAGATGAGAAGCTAGCGAAAGTCGTGCGGGTGTTAAACAAAGAAGGGAAGCAGTACGGACTGATTATGAACATCTATAAAACAAAAACAATGGTATTTGGAGATAAGGAAATAGGAAGGAAGATCAGTGTGGATGGTATTGAACTAGAAAATGTAGAGAAGTTCACATATCTGGGGAGCAACATAACGCATGATCTAGACTGTAAGAAGGAAATAGCAACCAGAATAGTGAAAGCAAGAGCAAGTTTGAAGGCGATGGATAAGACCTGGAAAAGCAATTAATTTAAGAATGAAGCTGGGTGTCTTGAAAACGTGTGTATTCAGCAGCATGTTGTATGGCTGTGAGACATGGGCGATAACGAAAGATTCGAAAAGAAGAATATTGGCATTCAAAAGGAGTTATAGAAAGATGCTGAGAATAGGATAGATGCAGAAGGTCACCAATGACTAATTATATCGGAAGATACAGCCAAACAAGAACCTGCTGCAGAAGGTTATAAAACGGAAGCTACAACTATTTGAACATATTTGCAGAATGAATGACGAATGAAAAATCAAGACCCTAGTATTTGGCATAATGGATGGTTTGAATAGGAGAGGCAGAGAAGGGATAAATGATGGAGTAGATTGGTGCAGAGCTAGTCTACAGAAACTAAGCCACTCTGCATTGGATAGGGAACGATGGAAGGAAATAGTGAGAGAGGCATCAGACACCAATGGGCGCTGAGCCCACAGTTATTGATGATGAGGACAACTGGCTGGATAACCGTACTCAGAGAGTAGTTCTTAATGGCTCTCAATCCTGCTGGAAAAGTATAACAAGTGGGGTTCTGCAGGGGTCTGTTTTAGGACAGGTTCTGTTCAGTACCTTCATGAACGATTTAGATATTGGCATAGAAAGTACGCTTATTATGTTTGCAGATGATACCAAGCTGGGAGGAGTTGCAACTGGTTTGGAGGATAGGGTCATAATTCAAAATGATCTGGATAAATTGGAGAAATGGTCTGAGGTAAACAGGATGCAGTCTAATAAGAACAAATGCAAAGTGCTCCACTTGGGAAGGAACAATCAGTTTCACACATACAGAATTTGGAGAGACTGTCTAGGAATGACTACAGCAGAAAGGGATCTAGGGGGTTATAGTGGACCACAAGCTAAATATGAGTCAGTGTGATGCTGTCGCAAAAAAAAGCAAACATGATTCTGGGATGCATTAACAGGTGTGTTGTGAACAAGACACGGGAAGACATTCTTCCACTCTATTCTGCACTGGTTAGGCCTCAGCTGGAGTATTGTGTCCAGTTCTGGGCACCGCAATTCAAGAAAGTTGTGGAGAAATTAGATCAGGTCCAAAAAAGAGCAATAAGAATGATTAAAGGTCTACAGAATGTGACCTATGAAGAAAGGCTGAAAGAACTGGGCTTGTTTAGTTTGGAAAAGAGAAGATTGAGGGGCTACATGATAGCAGTTTTCAGGTATCTAAAAGGGTGTCATAAGGAGGAGGGAGAAACTTGTTCTTTTTGGCTTCTGAGGATAGAACAAGAGGCAATGGACTTAAACTGCAGCAAGGGAGGTTTAGGTTGGACATCAAGAAAAAGTTCCTAACTGTCAGGGTGGTCAAACAGTGGAATAAATTGGCAAGGGAGGTTGTGGAATCTCTATCGCTGGAGATATTTAAGAACAGGTTAGAGAGACATCAGGGATGGTTTAGACAGTACTTGGTCCTGTCATTGGGGCAGGGGGCTGGACTCGATGGCCTCTCGAGGTCCCTTCCAGTCCTAGTATTCTATGATTCTATGACTATGTGTCAAGTATCAGAGACTGAGTAACTGCACCCACTGTTTTCTAGCCTATCCTACTATAAGACTTTATAGGACTGCATTAACCCTTAGTCTTCCTTATCTCACCCACTTTTACTCAAACAAATGGAGAATCCTACAATATCCATAAACCTTAATGATAGCTCCCAGGCTCTGTACCAGTCTGTTTGTTCATCTATCCATTGAGACACAAATCTCAAAAGCTGTTCATATTTCTTAAGACCCAGGAAAAGAAAAGTCTAAGACAACTACAAAAAACTTAAGCTTTACTTGTAAAGGTAAAACTGAGCAGAATAAGAAAAGTAACAATATGCACAGTTGTTTTTAAGGACTGGAGGATACTTGGTACCTTTCGGCCTGAAAATTTAAGTTTCCTTGCTTTTGGGGAGATTTAAGTGAGAGTATTAAGGATTCATTTTCAATGCAGGGAATTTGCCTTGAAATACCCATTAACCTTAATGGAAGCTGCACAATTCATGCTGAACATTTACCTCATAATGTTTCTTTAGAATACGCTTTTTGTCTAATTTTCTTTCAGTTGTTAATGGTAGAGTAGCTTCATGTGTTATGAATTCATAATATGCAATTTTACACCATATCTGCACAAGCATTGGTATTTATTGGATGCCTTTTCTTTTTCATATGACAGATTTTTAGTTATAGTTTGTCACAGGACGTTAAACATGTGATATCCTCCGCATTAAATACATGGCTTTATTATATCTTCCAACATTAAATTCTCTGACTTTCTTTGTCACAAGCCACTGTTTCAATGGGAAGTGTTACGAACACTATGCCCATTCTGCCACTTGATCTGACATCTCATTTAATACATCACCTTTCTAATGTTTGCATACAACCACTGGTGTCTAGCTATATTTTTTCAGAGTTGATTGATCTTCTCTTGATAAAAGTTTATCAGAAAGCCTAGTACTCAGGTAGGTGTTTTGTTGATAGCTAAAAGTGCTGAGGGTGGATATGTAATTCCCCCTCTCTAATTTGAAAAGGAAGCAATGAGAATCAGAGTTCTTCTTTTAAAACTATGTGGTAGAAATGAGATACACAACTTAAGAGGGGCTGATTATAAAAAGTAATTCCATTTGGGATTTAGAATATGATTGACATAGTTTACGCTTTGATAAGATTAAAAAATCTCCAGAGATAATCACTCATAATGAATCATTTATTATGTATATCTCTTAATTCTAGCAGGGTTAAGGATGAGTGAGCATGAAAGCCAGGGGCAGAGCTTTCTACTTCCCATAAATACTTCTTGCAGATATTTATGTGTGTCCACAAATATTACTGCAAGAAAAAACAGGAATCAAGGACACATTGCTTCTCCTGAAATGTGCACACGGCACAAAGACCTTTGCTGCTCTTAGGCCCAAACTGTGCCCATAGGGTTAGCAACCCAGGTGGGCACTGGGGAGCTCCATGAGTGTAAGTGGGACATAATCACTGCCTGTGGAGTAGCCACACAGCCATTCAGCAGCTTTTATTTCAGTCTAAGAGCTGAGGCAGACTCCTATGTCTCTGGTGCCACAATTTTGTGGAGAATGGTTTCAAAAGTTCCACATATTGTCAAGTTCTCCAGCCCTTTCTCTTGCCTCTCACATGTCTGTTACGTGCACTGACTACACACAGAAAAATTAGATAAAGTATATCTAATACTCCTTCTAGTAAGTTACAACCTTGCATTAATTTATGCTTAGTATCTCTAGCACACAATGGCCTAAAACAGAGAGAGAGAGAAAGCAGCCTGCTTCATAAGACAGAAAGCACAACTCACCCCAACTTGGTCTAGGCTGATCCTTTGAAAAACAATTGTGTAAGACTCAAACTAAATGTTTTCCTGCAGAGCTCCATAGCCTGCAAACAGCACTAACTAACCCATGACCAGCTGAAGTGATAACTTGTAAATTGAACACTTTTCAATATACCACATTGTTTAAAAGACTCTTTGTACAGACCTCTTCAGACAGGGTTCCAGGGGTTGCAACAGGAACAGATATCTTGTAGGGGTGGGACCTGGAGCAGTCACTGTTCTCTAAGTGTAACTCCTGACAGATTCACTTCACTAGCACACTGTGTGGTGGGGTCTCCTGCCCTGCCTTGCTCCCAAGGGCCCCAGAATCAACCCCATGGCTCAGTCAGGCCTCTGCGACCCAGTCACAGGTCATGGGCCTCTGGGGCCCAGTACTAATTTGTGGCCTGACAGCCCAGTCAGGCCTCTGTGGTCTTGGTCCTCCCTGCCTTAGGCTCACAGGGAGGTGGGGGTCAGGGGCTTGGGCCTGCCTGCTCCACCAGGCTCCAGCCCAAGGCCTTGTTGGTGCTGGGCGTGAGACCCCAGCCACCAGCTCAGTTCATGGGTCACCTTCCCAGTTCCCCCACACTGGGCTACTTCCCACCCCATTTCTGGTGCAGTCCATTGCCTCCACTCAGGTCTCACCCCCTCCAGTGGCACCTGCCATGGACTGCTGCTCCAGTGGGGGCTGCCACCACTGTCGCTGCTGCACCTCAGGTGGCTGTGGCAGCAGTTATGGTTGTTGTTGTGGTGGTGGTTGCTGCCACTGCCCAGTCAGTCGCCATGGCAGCTCCTTGGGTGGCTGTGACTCCTGGGCTTCCGCAGGAGCTCCTTCCCCCCTGCTGGTCAGCCCCAAACACCAGGCTTCTCCAGCCTTTATACCTAGCCTAGAGTTGGAGCATGCCCAGCAGGGCCTTGAGGGTGGGGCCTTTTCCATCCAATAGGCCTGGCTCTCAACCCCCTGCTCAGTGCAGGGTTAGTACATCCCATCACACACTGATTTCATAGTATTTATCCAGAGAATCTCATGCCAGATTTTGAAAAAAAAGAAAAAAAGTCAGGGTCACACTATTAACTAATATTGCAATGACATCTTTGTACAAATCCCGAGTCTAAATCAAGACAGAATTCACCCCTGGGTGTCTGCCAGACAAAGGCTGTACTTTCCCCTTTCTGCCTCCTTTCTGATGTAAATTGAACATTGTAAGGGAGCCTAATGGAAGCTCGATTTGCATACAAACTCAACACAAAGATATGAAGTTAACATGAACTCTCCGCATCAGGAAATAAATGCCAGGGAGCTCTCCTGACTTTGGGAACAAACAATGCGTTTGGGAAATATAAGGAGAAGGAAAAAGGAAACTTGTATCTGAACCTGAGTAATCAGGCAGTGCAGTTAAATTTACCCCCTCCCCACCCCCGCCAAAAAAGGATCCCAAGCAGCCTTGGTTGGAAACACTGCAAGAAGACTTTTGATGAGAATAGACTGCTTCAGACAGATGGTATCTAGGGTCTTTCTAGTGAGTTGCCAGTGACGGGGGCTGGATATCAATGGGAAATGCTTCAGAAGAATATGATGTGAACCTACAGTTAACCTGCAAGCAAAATGAGGGCTAGCATGATTCTGCTGAGACTAGTCATCTAACAGACGGGTGGGATCAGAGAACTGACATCCAGTTAAGCACACGTAATTATTCATCTATTTGAAGTCGGGGTGTAACAAGCTGAGTCAAGGACCTGGACACCTCAAGAAATAATCATAAGCTGTGTCTACTCTACAGCATTCTGTTGACAGATATTTTCCAACAGAACCTCTGTCTACAGAACACAATAAAATTCAGCACTTCTGCCAGCAGCATTGTGCATCTCCACATTCAGGTATAAAGCCTTTGTTAACAGTTTTCTGTCAACAAAAAAGCCACCCAGACTCTCCAGGAGCCCTTTTGTTGACAGACAGGACTTCCGGTTCACCAGCGGCCCTGTTTGCTGCACTTCCAGTTGGCTGTTCTGTCAAGAGAGCAGCTGGGCCGTCTGGCCGCTCTCTGTCGACGAAGGAGATCACTCTTTCAATCCGCTTTATTGTGTGGATGCGATCTGTTGACAGAAGTTTTGCTGGAAGATCTCTTCCAACAGTGACTTCTGTCAACAGATGCTTCTCACGTAGACATAGCCTGTATGTGTAAGGTAAGCTTATGGGTCATGGTGCATAATAAAATACTTTTCCTATAGATATAGTCGGTCATATTTAATGGTGCCACTTGCATAAAACTTCCTGTTTTTTTTAACACTGTGTGTCATGAGACATGGGCTATAGCTCTGTAAAAGAGCAAGTGAGGGGGGTCTTGTGCATGTTCGTAAAGGGACATATTGTTCAACTTTTGCCCTGGGGACCGCAGAACAAAATACTCCCAAATGCTCATTGCTGCGGTGGCTCTATGAGGTGGAAAAACACATTCAAATATAGAAAGGTCTCCTATACAGATACAGATAAGAATCACAAATATATATGTACTGTTCTCTTTCTGCTGGTGAGGTGTTGAGGTGGTAATGATTTGTCTCTAATATATTATATGTAGGCTGCATGGATAGCTTTGTTGTCATTATTCTCCTGTCCCAGCAACAGGGAGGAAGTAGGAAACAAATAGGAAATCCTCCTGAAATAACTAAAAGGTAAAAAGTACATGGATATGTGTATCTGCTTGCCCGGAAGTAGTTAAAAGGAAAACAGAAAAATTGTTCCACCTTCCCTTTCATTGTGTTTAATTGCTACAGTTTGAACCTCTCTAATCTGAAACTCTCTCATCTGGCAACATCCGTAATCAAGCATGATTTTAATTAAACAGACAACCACTTATCATGGGTGTGGCCAAGCTTCCTGTGGTCACATGAACTTTGTTTACGGCCACCAGTCCTGGCTCTCAGAGCTCTGTGCTGTTATTTAGCTGTAATTTACCCCTAAATGTCTTCTAAGAGACAAGTAAGTGAAGGAAGTGTTGGCAATGCTGCTAGACAATATTGACCTCCTGTAGTCCAGCAAATTCTCTCATCTGGAACAGGTCAGGTGCCGAATTGGAGAGGTTCAACTGTAGGTTTTTAATGTATAAATGGATGGTACAAAATCCTCTTAAAACGTACCTCTAAGCCCGCTCACTGTCTAGAATGGAATATACTATTACTGCGGGGAAAATATATGAATGGAGACACTACTAATCTGGTGGGAAAACAGATGTACAATACCATGAAAAGAAATGAGAAAGGCAAGTGAGTAATGTAATGTGATGGTCACCAAGCTATCAGATGTGTATATCTTCACAAATAAAAAAGCAATAAAAAACCAATTTCTTCCTCCTCCTAATACACAAAGGAGCCAGAGCTTAGATCAGGGGTCAGCAATCTCAGGGATGCAGCCCATTGGGATAATCCAGAGGCAGGCTGTGAGACAATTTGTTTATGTTAACCATCTGTAGGCACAGCCCCACACAGCTCCCAGTGGCTGCAGCTCCCTGATTTTGGACAATAGGACCTGTAGGAAGCAGCATGGGCTGCAGGGACTTTCTGGCTGCCGCTTCCTCCAACTTCCTTTGGCCAGGAACAGAGAATTGCAGCCACTGTGAGCTGTGGGGACGGTGCCTGCAAATATTCAGAGTAAACGAATTGTCTTGCAGCCTGCCAGCAGATTATTGTGTTGTGCCAAAGGTTGCCAATCCTTGTTTTAGACCAAAAATGTAGATCCTTCTTCAGAGCTTGGCACGTTTCACACAATATATTGTAGGCTACAGCAAGGCTTCAAATACATAAGTATATGTTGCAAAACATCAGTTAGTGACTGACAAGAATAAAAGTTCTTCCTTGGTCTACAGGGATGCTCTTTAATGCTTCCTGCTATAACCACCACCGCTGAAATCCCAGCTTGTGATCTATATTAGCTACATTAGGACCGAAATATAGTAAGTTTCTTTCAATGGTAATTTCTCTGTGACATTTTTTACCAAATTTATTTGTAAATGGTCTAACCCTATTGAGTTAACCATATAAAAGTGCAGGTAGTATATTTTACAGTGACTAAACTGAAGAGATGGTAGCAGCATTTTAAAGAAATAGCTTGTTAGCTCTCAATCTTCACCTATAGAGTAGAAAGCCCCACACAGAACCGAAATTATCTTTGTAAAAGCCAATGAATTATGATACATGTTTACTGTGTGAGGGTCTGAAAAGCTGCAGCACTTCGGAACTGGTTCTCCATTGTCCTGAACACCTTAGGCCTGATTCCCAGATACAACATCCTAGCAATATAAAGGGGCTTCATGTAAAGGAGAACCAGGCCTTCTGTGTAATCATTTACACCATTGAAAGGCAGGTGGAGAAGACTATACAATGTGCAGAGCAGTGGAGAATCTTGCCTTGATTTTCATTTATGTGCATATTTAAGTACAGCAGTGTCACTGGTATAACTACTAAGGGTTCACCTGTGACTTTTGAGGTACATGAAGTGGTAGGGAGCAGCACTGAGGCATGGAAGCAGGCAGTCGCCTACATTTAGCAGACTGAAGCTGATCGGTTTCCCTGGTGCAACAGCCATGTTCCAAGTGCAAATGAAGACCAATTGCTCCCCATGTCCTGGTCAGAATCCTGCTCCCAAGAGTGCAGGGGACAAAGGAATCACCACTCTGAGTGGCCTTTTCATGGCTACCAAGAAGCTGCTTAACATAAGCTAGCTCTGAATGGATTCTCAGTATCCAACTACACATACTGGCTAACAGTTAAGCTAATGGTTCCCAACAAAACTACACAATCTTTCTCAACTCCTGCCTGAAGAAACGCACTCTGGCTGAAAAGTGGACTGAACTTGATGGATTCAGTTTACAGCTACTGGTAGGTCCTGGAAGTTTACTTTGATGCCAAACCTAGCCAAAATCTCCACGCAAACCCAGCAAGTTTCCCACGGTTTGCACACTAAACCATATTAAACTGACTCAGGCTCATCTCATGCTGGGTTAAGGATCATCTCAGTACTTTGCAAACTGAGGATCCTATTATGAAACACTGACTCTTGTGAGTAGTCCTTACTTACATATGTATATTGTTCACATGCAGGACTGCGGCTTGTGTGAATGTTGTTTTGCAGGGCCAGGATCAGGCCCTGAGTCTTTACTGGTTTCAGTTTTTCTCATAGAAATTTTGGTTCACAGACCTGCAAACACTTATTTATTGGAGGAACTGTACATATATGAGTAACACAATTGATTCCTCATTGCTTACAAAAGTGTGCATACAGTTACGTAGATACAGAAGTATTAGAAATATAGGGTCCTTGCCCTGTAGTAACTGGTAGATGATTCCTCTGGGCAATTTTCAGCTCATGTGTGTAATCCTTTAATGAATCCTTTCATTTCTTGTTTATAATCCTTTAATCTAAGCCATTTGGCAGGGGTATTATATTTAAGTTACATTCACGTAAGCCAAGTCTGAGGGCCTATGTGTTTATTGTTAAAAACAATATATATAGTACAGTCAGTTTATTTTTAGAGCACTAGCCCACCAAGGTACTTGGGCTGCTATGCAGATAATTAAAGTTTAAGAAGTAATGAGAAATAATAATTAAGATGAAATTTTCACATGAGAGTGCATATCAGTGCAGCCTCCTGTAAAACTTATTGGGCCAGGTTCTCAGATATTGTAAGCCACCCTAGCTCTTTTCAGGTCAATGGAGCTATTCCTATTTACATCTGGTCCACTGTGTTTACATGTCAGGGCTATGCATGCCCAAACTGGGTCTGCATACCTGTTGAAAAATGTTGAACTCAAAATGTATATCTACGTAAAAACACACAGCATGTCAGCACCAATCGAAGGGAGGTGAAAAAGAGGTGTACTGGGACTGTGAAGAAGCTTTCAGATTTTATTTTTAAATGGGTAAGAATAGACTGAGATAAATGTTCAATGGAAACCACCTCCATATCTTAGAGTGTGTCTATACAGCAAAGTTATTTCAAAATAACAGCCATTATTCAGAAATAACTTTGCTAGCATCTGCACAATGCAACCACTATTCTGAAATAGTTTTGAAATAGTGGTTGACTTTAAAAACAGGTAAACTTCATTGCATGGGGAATAGTGCCTATTTCAAAACAGCTATTTCAAATAGGGACTGTGTAGACAGGGAATAAAGCCGATTTCAAAATCAGCCATAGTGCGTCCAATGGCTGTCTTTTGAAATAGGCTCTATTGTGTGTAGATGCTCTGTTTTAAACTACCTGAGGGCTATTTTGAAATGCATTTTGTATGTAGAAGGGTTATTTCAAAATAATTTAATCTGGAATAACTCTTCCAAAATAGCTTATTTTGAAATAATGCGGCTGTGTAGACACAGCCTTAGGGATGCCAGTGTTAAATATTTGATCCCAAGTGTCACCAACCGACTACTATTTTGTTCATATTTGTCCAAGTTTCTCTAGGCCCTCCAATGACATGGCATCTGGGCAACTTTTAGTTTTTCAGTAAAAGGAACAGGCTGTTTTTCTTCATCTTTCCCCTTCCAGGGTTGATGGATTCTTTAAAGGCATAGTATGGACTGTGGGAAGGCTAAAGGAAAGGAAAGTGCTGTGTTCTGAGCACATCTGAGGTTGTCATTCTCATCACTTGCTGACAGGAGTTCCACATGCTAGGTACAGCTTCTGAGGCAATTCTGTGTCCTGCTCTTGGAAGACTCACTCTTTTGGTCAACGGGTCTACTGCTGCTGTAGAGTTAAGCTGGTAAGGGAGGCTATCGTTATGAAGCAACAGGTGGTCTCAAGTTGCTTTGTTCAGAGAACCTGGTCTATTCAATAGGCCACTGATATGGGATTCAGGAGATGTGGACCTTATTTTATGGGCTCTGCTACTGGCCTGCTGGGTGACTTTGGGCAAGTCACATCATCTCTCTGTGCCTCTGTCTCCAACTCTGTCAATTTAGTCTTTTCTTTTTTTGATTGTAAGACATTTGGAGCAAACAGGTTGTCCTTATACTATGCATTTGTACAATGCCCAGTACAATGGGTCCCTGATACAATTTAGGCTGCGTCTACACTAGCAGTTATATGGGTAAAACTTCTGTCGATCGGGGATGTGGAAAAACAACACGACCATGACCAACATAAGTGTAACAGACAGAGGTCCTGGTGATGACAGCACTATGTTAGCAAAAGACATTCTCCCACCAACATATCTACCTCTGCTCATTGCAAGGTGGTTTAATTATGGCAATGAGAGCTCTCTCCTGCCAGCACAGAGCAGCTACACAGGAGATCTTAAAACGGTGCAGCTGCAGGGGTGCTGTTGTTGAACTGTAATATCTATAGTGCAGACAGAGCCTCAGGCAGACAAAAAAAAGCTAGTCCCTTGCAAGACTTTGAATATAAGGCAGAAATCTTTAATTTGACTCTGGATTCAACAGGGAGCCAATACATAACTGAGCATCAGGGAGATTGCTCACAGTGGCTGGTGTTGATATGTAGGCTGGATGCAGCACTCTTACCAGTTGGAAATTTTTCCGGGGAGATGGCTTTATTCCAGAGGTGTAATGAGTTATAATTCCTTCCTAGTGGCTTCACGCCCTGCTGCCTGTGAGGAACTGTTATAAATGAGACAGCTTTTCATTTCCTTATTTTTCCTTTGCTGAGGAAACAGGAAAATAATAACAGAGAAATGATTAAAGAAACAGGTTGGGTGCTCTTGCAACCATTTATTTGAAATAAACAAACAAACAAATAAATAACCCACACCATCACCTTCAAAATATGCTAGCACTCACCGTTCACTAAAACAAGCTAATTTCAACATTTACTTCTCTTTCTCCCCTTTATTAGTAAGCACTGTAAAGTTAAGTGTGGTTTTGTTTTGCTCATCTTGACAATTTAGACAGGCTCGGGGGAACCATTTATTTATTTATTTATTTATAATCGGATTATAAATGGGTCATGTTGTAAAAATCAGTCCCCAGAACTTCAGATGTAAAGATGTTTTGAATTTGTTACTGAACAGAATGTATTGAGAGAGATGCCACCTTCTCTCTGTCTAACATCATTAAAAGCTATCTGAATGCCAATAGATTAATTGCCCAACCATATCTCTCATTTAAATGAAAAGTGAAAATTATTCCTTTCCTGTCTTTATTTAAGTGAGCTGATTCAATTCCTTTACAGTTTAGCAAATTAAATGTCACATTGTTGCCTATTTTCAGTAGTACCTAATTTCACCTACTATTCCCTTGCTACTCAATTTTCTTTACCAAAATTGTAACACGCATTGTGTCTGAAAAGCCGTGTACTACGGTCCCATACCTACTACAGTTCACATTTTCGCTCCTTAGAGTGAATAACTTAGAGGTTATTTAAAAGAACTGCAGAAAGAAAAAAGAAAAACAGCCTATCAAAAATGGGTTCCCCTGCAAATTCTTAGTTCGTTTTAATTTCTATGTGTGAAATGCGCCAGACTGACCACGCTGAAGAATGAAGTCCTTATCCACAGACAAGACTGATACATCCTGGGCAATGGGAGTGCAACCTTTCCTATGCTGCTGTGCCAATGCTCCCCAGTTCCAACCTGCCCGGTGTACCTTTGGACCAGAGGGAGTATTTTGGTGTCGGCATCCGGACAAAGTTGCCAGTTGTAGTGGCAATTTTGGCAATGTAGATGTATTTATCAGGAACAAAAAAAAGACCACCAATTTCATTGCACATACGCGCAGGGATAAAAGCTTTGGGTAGCTACTAGCCTGAGTCAGTTAGCAACACTATCAGCGAAACACTCCATGGTGTATTAGTATGTGGAAATAACTCCCAAGGGTGGAGTACCTGCAGAAAAGGTTTTACAGTGGACCACAAGCTAAATATGAGACAACAGTGTGACACTGTGACCAAAAAAAACCAAAACAAAAAGCAAAACAAAAATGCAGCATTGTGGGATGTATTAATAAGAGTGTTGCAAACAAGACAGGAGAATAAACTCTTCCACTCTACTCTACAGTGATCAGACCACAGCTGGAGTATTGTGTCTGGAACACCATATTTCAAGAAATATGTACACAAACTGGAGAAAGTCCAGTGAAGAGCAACAAAAATTATTAAAAGTCAAAGCTTAAAGAAAACATGGCCTATGAGGGAATACTGAAAGAACTAGGTTTGTTTAGTCTGGAAAAAAGAAGACTGGTAGGGGACATGACAACATGGTACCTTTTCAAGTACCAAAAAGGTTATTAAAAGGAGAAGGGAGAAAAAATATTCTCCTTATCCTGTTTTGGTAGGACAAGAAGCAGTACGGGAGGTTCAGCTTGGACATTAGAAAAAATGGCTATCAAGGTGGTTAAGAACTAGGATCAATTACCTGGGAAGTTATGGAATCTCCGTCATTGGAGATTTTTAAGAGCAGGTTACATAAACACTTGTCAGGGATGATCTAGATGATGCTTGGTCCTGCCATGAGTACGGAGGATTGGACTAGATGACCTCACAAGTTCCCTTCCAGTTCTAGTAACCTACGACTTCATGATCAGTTCCATGAGCCACCCAGATCCTTTGCAGAATCTGACATAAAGCCTTATTCATCAACAGAAGAATTCTCAAATACCAGCATAAGGAGGGATGCTGGTGTGGAGTGACTCAGAGAAGAATTCTTACCATACCTGTATCAAGTATTTCCTCCTGCACTGTTCACTTGGCATGGGTGAGGGGCTTGACCTTGGCCTTACATAAGCGCTGCCAAAAATGACTCCCTACCCCCGTCCCATGGTCACATTAGTGCTGCAGGCTGTCCCCCCTCACTTGCAACACCAACTGTGCAGAACCCACAGATCATGGGACTTCATGGAATGGTTGGGGGAAAGGCTGCCCTATATGTTCTCTCCCTCCAAAGCTTACCTGTTCAAAGGAGGAGTAACGGAGCCCTTAGTGTCTAGGGTCCTTTTGAAAATATTATCCTAAATATATACAAAGTGGTCAGGATTGGCCTGAGTCTGCCCCAACATACTCAATGGGAATTTCACCTTGACTTCAATGGGAGTCAGGATAGGCCAAAAATAAGCACTTTTGAAAATCCCACTCAGTCTTTATGCCTAAATATTTCACATGCAGATAGATTATGGTTCCCATCCTGCAGCTGCTCTGTCTGTGAGCTCTTGTTGACTTGTACAGAGCAGCATCATAAACAATTTTTGAATGTCATAATCAAACTGGGAAAATTCAAAAATGGTGTGGTATTGGGTTAACTGAACTTGTACCTAAGGAGGACTATTTTGAAAAGCACTCAAGAGAGTTAGAAAAATTAGTTTGTGATGAGGCATCCGCCCTGCACTGGACTCACAAGCATGAAAACCAGTCTAAGGAGGCTGACTGGCAGGCACCCACAGGTGGGGCTGCAAATAACTGAGGCCCAGTTTGGAGCCCTGTATAAATAGGGGCTCCAGCTGTGGAACATGAGAACCTGGCTTCTGGGAAGCTAGAAAGGGTACTTTAAACAGAGCTGTGATGGGGAATGACAGGCAAAGCTGGGGAGCTCTGGCCAAGCAAACTCCCAGCCTGAGGACTTGCTCTCAAGATCTGAGGGATAACAGGCCTGCAGGAGGCAGCCAGGGCAGCAGAAGGCCAATGATGAGTGCTCATTTCAGAGTGCAGTTTGCCCTGAGGCAGGGACTACATGATGACTGTCAATGGGTCACTGAGGCAAGGTGGATGTAGGGGATTGAGGGTTCCCTGGGAGGGAGGACCCCAGAATGCAGATGCACTGCCACAGGGCAGTACCATGAGCACCATGGGTTGAGAGGGACACGGGGCCTGCAGTAACAGAGAAGGCAGGTAATGGAGGGTGAGGCACAGCTCAATAGAGGCTGAAAAGTTAATTCCCAATGAGACTGGCAGGAGGCACCATGCTGGTGAGCCACACCTTCCTACAGAGTTCCCTGGAAAGTCAGTGAGGGTTTTTCTCCTACATTTCTTACATGCTTTTGAAAATTCCCCCTTAAAATGTTCCATCCATGTGCAGCTGTGAAGTGAACTACCTGAATTTCACAGAGAGAGCTTGAATCAATGAACAATAAAGCGTGATACCTTATCGGTGTCTGGCTAAACAACTCATTTTGCCATGATAATACTCTCCAATTGTTAATTGCCTGTCCTCCTATTTCTAATTCAATTTTATGGAGTTTTAAAGTAAAAGACAAATCAAGCCAGAGCACAGTTATAAAGAGAATGTTCAAAATAAATAACATAAGTAATGACTAAGTAAAATCACAACCAGGTGATACAAAGTTATGAGACTCTGATTCAACATTGAACAGAGAAAAAGAAATTTAAAACAAAAATTCCCAGGAGAAGAATCTGGAGGAAGTTGCATACTAACCCCTAATGACACCAGTATTTATTAGCTAATTGACTATGGAAATTTAAAACATTATCATGGCTCCACGGCTGATACTTCCAAACATTGGCCAAAGAGCTAACTGTCTGTAAGTCTGTGGGGAAAAGAAATCATGGAAGACAAGCATTTCAGCCAAAGTATGAGAACTAGTGAGTCAAATTAGGTTCTTGTCTGTAGCCATGAAACTCCTTTGATTTCATGTACTGGATGGTCTTCAGAATACTCCTACCTGTGCAATTCCGAAGGATCAGAATTAGACCTGTGATGAGCACATTAATTGACCCTCCTGGGCACAAAAGAATTACTTTGTAGAACACCACTTCTTACCATCACACTCATATACTCCCCCACCCGCTCCCTTACACACACAAATATTCCGTGTGTAGGTACAGTGTGAAATCTCAAATTACACATCAAGCTGTATTGGCAATTCCTCCACTGCTGCCATAAGGTTAAATTATAGGAATGATGATTATGTGCCCTCTTATAAGTGCAAGGCAAGAAAATATACCTGCTACAGTCCATTAGATAAACACAGTGACATGAGAAGTAGAGTATTTCACAGAACTAGAACCTATGTTCTTATGAATCCCTTAATACAGCTCCTGGTATTCCTATATGTAGATACTAACATTGGTCTTTACATTGCAAGAAGGGTATGCAGCTACACCCACCATACATATCCAAATACAGCTTACGAGCCTGTTTTGCTGTCTTTGCTGCTGCATATACCTTAGAGCAATGGTGAGCTCTCAGCTATCATCTAACAGACAGACATTGATATATGATGGTAATCAGTTTTTGTGAATTACCCCAGTGCATCATCATTATAGGAAATCCTTTATGTTAAATTGTTAAATTTCTTGAGCCACTGTGGAAATGAAGTGTTAGAGATCTCATTCTGAACCCCTTCGGAAGCAGTTGGTGGTTGATCAATAGGCTACTATGGTGGTGCCTACATCCAATTCTGGTGGTCTGTAGGATACAAGGCTTTGAGAGGCTTTCATTTGTGGGGTGAGGAAGAGATTTGGTGGGAGGTAAATGTATTGTAGCACAAAAGATGGCCCAATGGTTGGGGCATTAGACTAGGATGTAGCATATCTAGGTTTAAGTCCCTGCTCTATTGAGCATGTAGAGTTTCTGATAAAAAAGTACAATAAAGTCTGTTAAATGCTCAGGTGCTACACAGATGGGGGCTCTATAAATACCTTAGCTACAAAGAGACTCCCTGACTAGCAAGGAATGAAACCATTAATTAATTACTTCCGTGATTTCCTGACACCTTATGTAGTGCTTGATTGAAATAACACCTAATGCCCTCTAGACTAAGTCACAAAATGCAACCATTTGATTTATATTACCTTGCACAACACACTACACCATCCTAAGCCCTGTGGCAACTTCCTTTCATCCATCTTTCATCTGCTTTACCAAATTGTTATATTTCCTTGTCTTCTCTGTTAGTCCAAAGTACTGAATGCATCCAAGATTCTGAAATTGCTGTCCCACAGGAGTAGCAAATGGGTTTGCAGCTTTAGTAGTGGTCTACAGTATACCCAGATGTACATTAAATTGTTACCCAACATGTCCTATGGTGTCTAGATAGCCTTGCAAAAAAAAGTTTTATTTCATCTTGTGACATCATTTAAATGCACCAGTCAAAATTAAAAGGTCTTTTCTGCAGACCTAGAAGTAGCTGTCCCTAGCAGGACAACAAATATGCCTGCTTCAGAAGGAGCCATATTATGAATTGGAGAGTTGCAGGTCTTTATTCTACCTAGTTCAATAAAGATGGCCCGACCTAGTTTACCTTTATAGAGCCATTGAAGCAAATGACATGTTGGTCGCTGATTTAAATTGGGATAGGATGGAGCCCTCAATGCGGAACCCAGTTCAGTAAACAAGTGACAGTTCCTTGAACTCCATGAACTGTAGCCATTCACTGAAGGGCTGAATTAGCACAGCTGCTATGTACTCACAGCTCCAGGCCATTGCTCCTTAGAGAAGGAGATGGGCCAAAGTAAAAGAAAATGTTCTGTTCAAGTAAACAAGTTAACAGCAATTCTTAGGCTATTTTTTTCACACTATGGGGCATAAAGTTAAGCATCTGAATCCATATTTAGCCCCTTAGATAAGTGATCTGACCTTCAGAATCATAGAATTCTAGGGCTGGAAGGGTTAGTCCAAATCAGGAACAACCATAACTAAACCATCGCAGCCAAGATTTTGTCAACCTGGGAATTAAAAACCTATTGGGATGGAGATTCCACCACCTCTCTAGGTAGCAGATAGATCTGCAGTGTTAGTATTGGTCTACAGTACGGCCATGTCTTGGAAAAAATTTCAAAATGACCATGCGAATGGCCAAATTGGAGAATACTAATGAGACACTGAAATGAATATTCAGTACCTCATTAGCATGCCACCAGCCACAGCACTTCAAAAGTGCCATGTTTCACTTGCGCGTGGCTTGTCTACATAGGGTTCCTTTTCGAAGGGACCCAAAAACATCGAAATCCCCTTTCGAAGTGTTGCGGCCGGCAGCACACTAATGAGGCACTGAATATTCATTTCAGCAGCTTGCTAATATTCTCCGATTTGGCCATTAGCATGGCCATTTTGAAGTTTTGCCCAAGTATAGGTGTAGCCTGTATATCAGAAGCTGCAATCAATCCTCAATCCGACTGAAGTCATTCCTCAAAAATCAAGCCACCTATTTGTGGGCTTAAATATGGATTTCAGTGCCTCATTTTAGGCATTAAAAATGAAAAATACTGGCATTTCAATCTCCATAACATGTTACACCTTCAAAGCTTACTATCTACTTAGGGCCAGATCCTTACCTAGGAAAAACCAACAGGATTTCAATGGAGCTATGACAAATTACATACCCTGAGGATCTGTCCCTTATTTCTAATGTTCTGGTATCTCTGCATTAAACAAACCATGCAGTGTAAAGGATAGAGCACTAAACTGTGAATTGATAGGCCTGGCCTTTGTTTCAACTCTTCCGCCCATCTTTCCAAATTTTCCACCTTTGGACAAGTCACTTCACCTCTCCGTGCCTCTGTTTCTCCTCCCACCCTCTCTCTGTCTTGTCTAATTAAAGTGAAAGGCAGTGTATAACCTTAGAGAATTTAGCACAACTGGTCGTGAACTTAGTTGGAGCCTCCTGATGCCATTCTACTACTAATAATAAATTGTAACTCATAAGGCCAACTCCCTCGTTTGGCCAGGTAAAACCAGACCATTGACCCTGGGTGAAGAGGTGACACACCACAGAGATGATGAGCCTTGCAGTTCCTCTTAAGTTTGCAACCACTGCTGTGACAATGGGGAGACAAATCTATTAAACAGTTGAGAGCTCAGCCATTCTAGATTAAGGGCATCCTCGAGACCAGCCACAAGCTGCATAGTCATCTAAAACATAATACAGTAAACCCTCAATTTAATGGACCCTGATATAACAGGCTTCGGAAATAACAGATGCTGCCTGCCAGCCCCAACCCCGGCCTCCCAAAATAAATGCTGGAGATTCACCAGATCTGCTGCTGGGGCTGGAGGAGCTGCTGGAGTGGCTGGGGCCGCCAAGCCTGGAAGGGCCACTGCAGTGGCTGGGGCCACCAGGGCCAGAGGAGCTGGGGCTGGGGGCTGCGGTGGGGTGCTGTAGTTCACTTCCCCCAGCCCTGTGTGTGTGGAGCACCGGCCACCACTGTCTGCAATGGCGTTGAGCAGCAGTCATGGTGTCGGAGGCTGCTGCCCTCTGGCAGGCTGGGGGTGGCCACACTCTACCTTTGGGTGGGTGGCTCAGAGCCAGGGGCTGGAAAAGCCTCAGTACTGAGAACTGCAGGAGGTGAAAGGAGCCAAGCCGGTGTCCAACTTCTCTCCTCTCCTTGTAGCTGGGAGAGGGATATGGAGATGTGAGGGAAAGAATGGGGCAGAGTGAGTGATGGGCTGGGAAGGTCACTGAATCATCAAACAGTATAACCATTCGGCTATAACTTTTGGCATTAAGAGGCATCCCTTCCCACCATCAGTCCATTAAATCGAGGGTTTTAACACCCATCATTGCTTGTCTTCAAACCACTTTGCAAAGATGACAGGGCAAGGCTCTGCCTTGTGTGACAGAGAGGTCACATGACAGTTGGTATCCTCAAGAGCAGAGCTTCTAGCGTGTGTGAGATGTGCAACTGTACACAGAGAAAGCAAGCGGTATGAGCCCCACTCCACTCCACAACAGAATGCTAGCCATTCCCTGAACTGGGGAAGCTGCCCTCCTCCCCACCCAATGCTTTTCAGAACACTCTTTTGATGAAGTGAGATAGTCTTATTAGCCCCATTAGTATTCCCATAGATGGGGAAGCAGAGACAGGGAAGCTAAGGGGCTTGTTGACACCACAAGGAGTCAGTGTTAGACTTCATGAGTTCCAGGCATCCAGTACCGCCCTCAGACTGGTAGCCCCCAGCTCTCTTATTACTCTCACCAGGCTTTTAACACTGATGGTATAATTTAAACTGAACAAGTTGGGTTTTAGAGTATTTAATTAGCATAGCCTGCTGGCATTGCAAGGACTGAAGAGCCAGGGATCTGAAAGAACTAAACGTTGCTTTTGGCGCCTTTGCTCTAATGACATAATTGTGGTTCTGCCAACCTCAGCAGAGCGGCATTAAAGTACTGCTTTGTCCAGTGAAAAGTGAATAAACAGATTAAGCTTCTTTACTGTAAATGTAACTTGACCTATAAACAGTAGGATCTTATTAAAAACCCACTGTGTGTGACTTCAAATGGCAACCTGTTTTTTCAGTGATTCATTTGCTGACCACTGGCCCAACCAATAGCATCTGCCTTCCTGCATGATTGTGACTTTAGGTAATATGTGTGAATGGGTTTTTAATAGTTTTCTGCTGGGATGCTAAAGTGGTTTGAATAATAAGGCTATGTATTTAATTAAAAGTACTCCATAAAACAGGAGATTAGCATGTCTTATCAAAACAGTTTAATACAAGGGTTGTGCCGAAATGTAACATATTGTTATATTTTTAAAAGTGCAAGGACAGTCAAAGGTAAACAAACAACTGTGCCTTACCCAAAGTATCTGATGTGCAAACACATAACACAGAGTTTTAGGCATATTTTCAGCCTTAGTTCTACATGCCAGGCTTTGGGGAGTTTTCAGAAAGATAACAAACTGCCATTTTCAGAGCACTGAATTGGGTTTCAGCCATAGAGCTGTCATCTGAGCAAAGCATCTAATAAGTTAATTTCCTTTGCCTTAATGGAACAAATGCTCTCCAGCTCTCATACCTCCTGCCATAGGAGTGTGGCTAATCTGGCTCCTTGGGAGAATGCCTTACTCTACATTTGCTACCCCAACCCTTGTGCTCCATGGAGGATCCTGGCTAGAAAATCAATAGTGAAAATGGCTGCTAGTCTGGTCTTCTCAGCAAAGCGCCCTGACTATGGAAATAATTTCTTTCATCCATCCAACAAACCCTTGGTATTATTGATCAGCAGGGCAAGCTGCAAGGGGTGGCACTTGATTTTCAAGAGTCTGCCTTCAGAATTTAGGCTGCTGAATGCTTAGAAGCTGAAAAACAGGTCCTAGTTAGTTTATTTTCTCCTGGAGCAGTAGCTTGAGAAATTGCGGGCAATTGGTTGTGGAATATTAATGATGACAAAAATGGGCTCTCCCAGGAAACAGTTTTGGCCAGGAAAGTTTTTAAAATTCACTATTTTTATTCTCATTTGTGTTATTAGCAGTAATGGAAAAATGCCTAGAGATTAGGACTGGGCATCATAGTACTACTGTAATGAAAATTAGATTAGATCCCCTTTGTGCCAGGCTCTGTATTAGCACATAGAACCACTCCTTGCTTTGAAGAACTGGCAGTTGAACTGACCAGCTATGGTCTGGGACAAACAGAGAGATTAAGCGATTCACCCAACTCAGTGGCAGAGACAAGAACAGAATCCAAGCCCCCTGAGCCCAGTCTAGCTCACTAGCCACAGGCTCGCTCTGGTTCTTTGTGTTGTATTTTCAGCACACATAGAGGTGCTCGAGGGTTGGCTGGGCATTTTTACTAGATCACAATAATACTCACTAATCAATGTTCTTTGTCCATCTGTTTTTACATGAGTCTGTGCTAACCCCTCCTCTTTTTTTCACATTCTCTTACCTCTTTACTTTTTATTGATTTCTAATGCTGACTCAGACAATATTTCATACTCCAAACTTTATGCTTGTAATGTAAGTGGCTTGGTATTTTTATTCCACACTAATAAATTGTTAATATTTAATAATGAAATAAGTCCAGATCATGCAACACTCCTTTTTTCAAGATATATATATTTTAACAGGGTGTATAAATTCTCTCCTATGAGGTAAGATTAATATATTAGGCATGATTGTATTTTTAAGAAATTTTTGATTAGAAACAATCTCATCAATTTTCCAAAAAGAGTCAGATATTGTTTTCCTATTAATAGCTTTAATTTAATTAAATATTTTACTAATAAAATTTCAGGGTCGTATTTTCAGAAGTGGCATCCAAATAGCATCCAGACATTTTGCATTGGCTTAAACCCTGCATTGAAGACAGCAAAATTAGTCCAGCTTTAAAATGATGCAATTGAAAAAAGAACTTGGTCACAATCTTGCACCTGACTATGTAAAAGCAACCTTTCAGAAAGCAAAACTTAGCTAGGTGCATAGTTCACCTATTCTACGCATGCTTAGAGATGCACAAATTGAATCCTAACTAACCTTTATGTTTTTCCATCTTTGTTATTGTGGAGGACAGTCTTTAATCCTGATCCAGATCCCACTAATCTCAGTGCAGAGAATACCATTGATCTTAGTTGGAGCTGGGTGACACTCTGGCCCAGGTTCTTGAGTGGTGTAAATTGACTTAGCTCCTCTGAAGTCAAAAAACCTTTTCAGATTTACTCCAGTCTGGTAGTCTAGCTAACTATTCTTCCATATTTATGTTCACTGTCATCCATTTCCTTTATTCCCACTCCCTCTTGCTAAGCTCTCCCTGGAGTCTTTCCCTTTCACACCCATTTCTCTTCCTTCCTGCCTACCCAGCTTATCTACCCACCCTGACACTAATTCTCCAACAGCAACTCTGCAGCCCCTTCCCTTCCTCTTTTGCGATAAAAGGCAGGCAACTGTCCTGGTCTTGCACTGTGTAACAAACACAGGAGTCCAGTACAGGTCAGCACAGATTCTTGAAAGCTCTATGAATCTGCACTGAATTTCAGACAGATTTCAGGCTTACTTGTTTCTTACCTTCTGCTTCCAGGAGGAATGGATGGGTTTGATGGAAAACATGTCAAAGTACTAGGTGCTATATAGATAAATGGTGACAGACACTCCCTGACCCATAGGGTGAGTTTCAAAAGTGGGACATTCCCTGCCCTTTATCTAGGCTGAGATTCAAAAGTGTTGTTAGATTGTATTAACTTGATCTAGTTCAATCGAACAAACACCTTTTCAAACAAGTTAGATTATATTCAAGCTTGTCTTATCAGAGTCTATTTCCCAGATTTATCTCAGAATTTACCTCAACTAGCTTAATTTTTGCTAAAGTACAGCTTGCTTTGTCTTGATTAGCATTTTAGAAGGAATGTGTTAAAGGAGCCAGCTACCGTGAGCTAACATCACAACTTTATATTCTACTCAAAACAAAGCCAAAGGCTACACCTACACTAGAGAGTTTTATAGACAAAACTGGAGTTTTGTCAATAAAACTCACAGAGAATCTACACACAATGTGTTTTCTCAACAGAAACTGTCGATAAAAAAAGCCATGTAGACGCTCTATCTAGATGCTTTTTTGACAAAGTGGATCAAAAGATTGGTCTATTTTTATGTGTAGACACAATCTATCAACATAAATTTTGTTGGAATATCTCTTCCAGCAATAACTTCTGTAGGCAGATGCTTCTAGTGTAGATGTAGCCAAAGAGTTTAGAATTTAAACAGGCCAGATCTCTAAGTTCATGTAATGCTCAACTGCATGGGCCCACACTTTTGACACTTCTGTTAAACCTGTAACATAGATAAACGAAACTGCAACTGCAGCTGCATCAGTGGGAATCATGGCTTTGGTTTGCCAGTTTACTGTAGTAGTCAATAGTAGTGCAACTACATTAGCAGGTGAGGAGTAAGAGTCTCACTGCAGAGAATGTCTGGATTTTGCTTTTTGAGACGTTGGATTTATTTGACTCTGATGTGAAAAGTGAATCTCAGACACAAGGACGGAAAACATCATTCCTCCAACCACCCCACAAAAATATCTTCCCATGTACTGAAAGCATCAGTTCTCTATAGATCTACCTGCACCCATCCAAACAATTCTTTGTCTCTGGGGATTCTGAGCACCACCACTCGACTCCTATTTTAGTCCTCCGACCTGTGAAGGCCTGTGTATATTCTTCCTTTTATGTATTGCATGGATAGTCCTACAGAGTTCAGGGTAGAAATTGATTTCAATGAGTCTACTCACTTTATGTAAAGCTGGACACATAGAATCATAGGTTTAGAAGGGACCTTGAGGGCAAACTAGTGTTTGCAGGATTACAGTGTACGTAATTGCTTCTGAAATACAATGTTCCATTACAATCCCTCTTTTTTATTAAGGACATTTTATAAAATAAACTGATGGGTTTTATACAAGGTACTTCATAACTGGAGAATACACAATACAGTTATAACTCTTTACATGTCCAGTATGTTGCTTTGTGCAAGTCTCCTTTCCTACCAATTGAGTAATTCAGCACACTGATTTAAATTGTACCAATGCACATCAAAATATAATCCTATAGTTCCCTCTCTTTAGACGTATGGTGGGACTGAGATCTTGCAGAAAAGAAGTTGAGAAATCTTGAGATATCAGCAATTCTAAGAGCCCTCAGAACTTCCCACTGAGACAGCTGGCACCCTTAATAAAAGTAGTCAGATAGCTGGTCTATGTATAAACATGACTTTTAAAAACAAAAACCTGGATTGGAATCCCAGTGTAAGGGGACTCCATAATGGGGATGCTAAAAATCCTCTCCATCTGCCTTAGCTTTCCAATGATCACACTCTATAATGTTTCATAAATCCATACCTAAAATTCAGTCTGATCATATCCTGAAATCCTCCTGCAACAAGTAATCACAATTCAGGGTTATATCTTCATATTGATAGCATGTGGACAGGAGGTTGATCCATTAACAAGACATGATACAGTCTTCAAAACAGACTGAAAATACTGTATAGTGACTTGCAGAGAACATGTAAGAAAGGGAAAAGAATTGGATCCTGATGACACAAGCAGATCTGATTGCTCAGAGTTCATGTGGAATACAAATTATTAAGGGTTAAGTAATCCCTTGGCTGCTGTTTAGCATTTCACATGAATCCAGATAGGACACACTTGGGCTGCTTGTCAGCAAACAGGATTCTTTAAAGTCCCTTGCCAGCTGTTTTTACTGAGACTGGCCACAAATCCCATCCATATAGGTTAGTTTAACTTTATTTCTTGTCTCTATCTGCCCTTTCACCTCTATCCTTTCATGTACACTGGACATTGATTCTTTTGTCCTCAAGAATAGTTTTCACTAAATCATTTGTTTCCATCACTTCCCGATCTTTGGTTCTGTGTGGGTGTGAGTTCAGTCTAGGTTTGACTTGTTTAATATTTTTTTACTTTGGTTTCTCTACAGAAGGTAGATATTCTTTGATAGGTGCCTAAAATATATCTTCCAGGTTTTTCCAGGCACAGCATCGGCTAGGGCTAAAGGTTGTATTGGCAGAAGAAGGAAATTAAAGCTGACCTACAAAAAGAAAAAAAATGTGTTTGTTCCTCATTTTTGCTAGCATTCTGACTTTGATAACACAGAGAAGTGGATTGGAAGGTCCCTCAGCTGTTAAGCTCTCTTTGCTCCTTCAGTTTTCTCCCATGTTTTAGTTAAATGGCTGCTCACAAAAAATAAATAGAAGTACCCTCCAAGAAGAATCACTTCTCTTCAGTATCATTTTTGTCACAGTTTACTGGGTCTTGAATCAGCCATAAAGACTTTCTAGTATGATAAGTCCTGGGTTTTTAATATTTAAAAAGGAGCACGGGTCCAGGTCTTCTCTGGTGATTAAAATACTGGGAGTTTTGCTGTCATCCTGGGGAAGGACCACTTCAACTGGCCCCACCCACTGCACCCCTCTCTTTGCCCACATGGGGGCTTGCTGCCACTGGGAAAAAGTCTCCCCCAGAGGCTAAAAAACTTGTAGTTTTTCTGCTGCCATGGGGAAGGACCATTTCAACTGGCCCCCCACTGAATCCTCCCCTTTGTCCATAGTGGGCATTGCTGTTGCTGGGGAAAAGTCTCCCACAGTGACTAAGAAATTCGTGGTTTTGCTTGTCCCAGGAGGAAGGACCATTTTGATTGGCCTCCCACCCACTGACATGCCCCCTCGCCCATACCAGGCCTTGCTGCAGACAGGGACAAGTCTCCCTCAATGGGTAAGAAAGACATGGACCTTTGCTGCTGCTGAGGAAAAGCACATAATGGGGTTTGCTGCCACCAGGGGGAAGTCTCAAGAGCTTCAGGGCTGATTCTCCATGAAGAGACTATGTCAGCTGGGCCCTCAGCACTTGGCCTGCTTCTTTTTTCATCCACTTTTCTATCCTCTTTCTTCTTACTTTAAAAAACAGTCCGGGCCCCTGTATTATTTTCAGGGATCATTGAATGACGTCATTACACGGAAGCCTTATATTGCACTGGAAAGCCAAAGACCCTTTCCAAGACCAACATAATGAAGGGGGAAAACCAAAATTCTTTCTTCCTGCACTTTTGTATCCTCTTTCTTCTCACTTGGAAATACACTCTTGGCCCTTGTATTACTTTCAGGGATCGCACGCATGCAATGGTGGGAGGTGGGACACTCAGTGGATGGCCAAGTGAGAACACAGTTGTTGCATGGAAACCTTATAGTGCACCAGAAAGACAACAAATCTCCCCAGTGCCAATATGTGAAGGGAGAAACCAAAACTGCTTTTTTCCTACACTTTCCTATCCTCTTTCTTCTCACTTTTTTTTTAAAAAGTCTGTGACCCTGCATTCATTTCAGGGATCACATGCATGCAATGATGGGAAGTGGGACAAGTGGATGGCCAGTTCAGAATATAGTTGCTGCACCTGTGTGGCAATGTAATGTAGGGGAAAACTAAAAATCCTTTTTTTCTTAGACTTTTCTATCCTCTTTCTTCTAACTTTGAGGGTCCCTGTATTATTTCCAGGGATTGGCATATTTTCAGGGATCCGAAGGGGAATGAAGAAAATGCACGGGGGAGGGGAAGATGATGTCAAGAGCAGCAAGCATACCCAGAATGCTATGGGGATGAGGGAACTGTGGGATAGCTTCCCACGATGCACTACTACAACAGTCAATGTTAGCCAAGTTGTGTGTGGCAGCAATGACTCGACTTTGTGGGGAGCATGCTTGAAGTGATGGTCACACCTGAACTTATAAATTCCAGATTTAGAAAATCGAAATAAAGAAATTTGAATTTATCTCATAGTGTAGACACAGCCCCAGTCTCTAGAGGGGCATACTCTCTAGCTTCCCAGCCAGTCATTAGAAAAGAACAAAGGAAAAGACACAATTTCCAACATGCACTGAAGTCAATGTTAACAGGTGGGATGATACTTTAGTTTCTCAACAGTACCCACATGCTTAATAAAGCTCATAGGTATGAGTGAAGCCTCAATGTTTTGATTTTTAAAAGTTCACTATAACATGGGACACATCACAACGCACAATGGGCAAAGAGCAAGCTGAGTACTCATGCTTTTTCCATAGAGACACTTATTCCATGTGGGAAAATGCCACAGCATCATCCGTAAGGTTTTCCTCAGGACAAACACAGTTGTCTCATGGAAAATATACATTTATTTTATCCTAGATGCAGATCTGGAGCTCAGCTTTAATATAATTTTACCTCACCTGATCCTTACGTGCATGGCCAGGTAATTTCTTTCTCAAGGGTTCTCTTATCAGTTTAAGAAAATCAACTCAATCTAAGAAAATAAGTAGAGAAAAATGGAGAAAGGGAAGCCTGTAATTAATAGGCTTGATTCTGCAAAGCCTTACATATGTAAACAATTTTACTCATGTGAGCAGTTCCATTGACTTGCAGGGGACTAACTCTGAGAACAAATCATTTGTTGGACTGGGCCATAGACAAACATTAGGAAGAAAAAGAATAGAGACAATGTTATCTCATACTTAGACCAGGAGACTTGGAAACTTAAGATCTCTTTCTGGCTCTGACATTAAGTATATACATTTAGGTAAGTCACATAAGGGCAAAGATATTTAGGTACCTAAAGATACATTAAACAGCTTGTGGGATTTTCAGGAGGTCCTACGTGACCAACTCACTCTGAAATCAATGCAATTTAGGAATCTCACCTGTTTAGGTGTTCTGATAATCCTACTAGGTATCTACCTGCATCTTTAGATGCCTGAATACCTTGACTATCTAACCCTTGGGCCCTACTTTAGGGAAACATATCCATGTATCCCAGTTCCACTAAAAATAGCCTTCTCATGGGCTTCTATCTCCTTCCGTGGAGTCTACAACTTCCATGGCATTCTGAGATGCAATCAGGATGTCACAATGAGTATTTGTATCCTCAGTCATATTGTTCCCATCAGATGATACATTCCAAGTTCTCAAGTATTCCAAAGTTCCCTGGATTTCTTTCACAAAGAGGTTAATGTTGAAGTTCCAAAGAAGGCAGGATGAGAGAGAATATATTTTCACTGGTTTCTTTACATAAGTGATTATTCAGTTAAATAACAGAGGCAAATTAAACTAATGTCTATCAAGTTTAAATAGATGTGAGAAGTGTCCAGATATAAAAGTTCGACTTGTTTAGCTAAACAGCTGCAAAGTTAACGTTGGTTAAACTGAGACGTTTCAGAGGTATGTGTGTTGGTCCGATTCAACAAAAACAATGAAGAGTCTGGTGGTACCTTAAAGAGTAATAATTTTATTATGGCATAAGCTCTCATGAGCTGCAACTCACATCATCAGATGCAATTCCCTGCATGCATTCGTTAAAGGACCTCTCAATCTGGACAGTGGAAAATGCACTGCAATATACACAATAGTATCGGAGTTTTAATTTAACGGAATGTCAGAACATCAGACTAAAGAAGGCCAAGATGTATTAGGTAATCCGTTTTTCTTCAAGCCAGTAAATTATTAAGCAATATGTAAACTGTTTACATTAAATATTATGCCACATTTTTATTAGCATTTGCTGTAATATTCTGAAGTTGTATATCAACCATGAGTTTATGGAAAATAGGTCTGAAATATCTTGAAATTTTCACATCACATAACATTAGGACATTCCCCTAGCAATGTCTGACAAAAACTATAACTCCCAGAGGTTGGACACCATAAATGGAGATACTCGAAATGTAGGAAATTCTAACATTTCAAAATTTCCTTTCACCTCTCAACAAGGTCAAAATTTATTGCCACAAAATTAAATTAAAATATTGTTTAGAAAATATTAGAATGAGTTTATTGAATTATTTTGTTTTGATAAGGTCATAGGCGCCAATTCCATGGGTGTTCTGGGACTGAAGCACCTAACAGTGGTTACTCATTACCCTAGCTGGAAGCTGGAGGGGTGGGGTTAGGAGCACACAGGCCAGGAGCAGCTCCTTTCAGCCACTGGAATACTGCAACATGGCTGGCTGAGAGAGACTGTCTGTGGAGGAGACAGCTTCTTCTCCCTATTCCATCTTCAGTTCTGGGGAGAGGGGCCAAGCAAGCCAGAGCTTTCTCCCTCCCCCAGCATACTTCCCTCACATTCATACATAGCCCCTGGTAGCCAAGACCTGGCAGGAAGCAGAAGCTGAGCCTGGCTGGGAAGACAATCAGGTACCCGCTGAGCTGCAGAGCAGTGACCAGGAGATGCCAGCAACCAGGGGAAGGGAGAACAGCTCAGTGTACTGAAGGAGCAGAGAAACAGGCATGGCCAAAGCAGCTGGGGAGCTGGACCCACTAGCAATGGTGGCTTGATCCAGTATTTCTGTCCCCAGTCTAGGCCAGGAAAATCAGAAAGTCAGCACCTGTGCTCAAAATATTTTATCTTAAGCATAGCTCAGCATTTCAACTTACACATTTTCAACTTCATATAGTATAAAATAATAAGGGCTCAAAAATAAAATAAAAACAAAGCTATTCATACTTATCAAAATTAAATAGTTCAATGATTTTGTCCACATTTTTGATGAATTTGATACATTCCCACAAAACGTTTTCAATTTATTCAAAACATCATTTTCTAACTGGAAAATGTCCCATGTGAAAATTCTTGACCAGCCCTACCTAGTCAGGAAATTTTCAGTAAGCCAAACCAATAGGCTATTGAGATACAAAGCATAAATGGCTTTGTATAAAAGATGCCCCTTGTTTCAATAGATCATTTCTTTGTTTTAATTTTTGGTGGAATGTGAATTGTTCAGCAAAGCAGACGTGTAGAACTCAGAAGTGAAAGGAAAGGGAAGAGTGAAAAAGAGCACAAGTAAAACTGTTTGAGGTGATAAAAAAATTATATGACTCCCATTGACTATATATTTGGACACTGAAATTTATTCTTCCCATGCTAGTGTGAATTAGAAGTCAGGAAGGTATAAGTATGAAGGGCTAACAATCCCAGCCAAAGCACAGTGAATCAGAATCACCAAAAGGAATTGTCTGTTTCCACAGGACTGGTTGAATAGTGGTGTGTGAATGGAGGCCCTTAGATAGACACAGAAACCCCAGGGAAGCACAGCAGCAGCACCATCATTAAAAATGCCAATCTGCCCTCCAGGCCCGATGGCCCATTTAAGAGGGCAAAACAGTGACTCGTCTCCTCTAGTCACCCATGATTTTTATGCTAGAATTTCCAGTGCTGAACTTGAGTAGTTTTTGCATTCATTGGCGCAAAAGGACAAATGCTGTGGGGTGCTGCCATGCAGACCACAGGTATAATCTGGCCAAATGTCTTTTATCCAATCAAATTTCTCTAGCTGAGGAAAAGGAGGCACTTTCAGGGTAAACCAGCAAATGGTATTTCATTTTAAAATGAACAAAATAACCTTATCCCTTGAAGACTGGACCGGCTTACAATGGTCATGTAAAATATTTCCTAGGCCATTGGTGGCTGGGGGAAAGTTGTTCTTGTATAACCACAATGGGTAGTACAGATAGGTTCATATTAATACCTTTATATAGTACTCTCAATCCTCAAAAAGCAGTTCACATATCTAAGTGAATTATTTCCACAAGATCTGTCATAAGCCAGGGAAGTGATGTTATCCCTTTTCTACAGACAGGGAAACCAGACAAAGAAGATGAAAATGTTTCAAACAGGAGAAGTAGAAGTACAAGACTGGATTAAAACTCTGAATTTCCATTTCCCACCTCTGTGCTCAGACTACTATGACCTGCTTCTGTCTCTCCTAATGTTACTCAGTATTACTAACACCGCCCCAAAAAATTTGAGTAAACAAAAAATTATGAAAGTAACTTAAAAACTGATATTTAAACAAAATAATAAATACAGGTTGTTTTTTTATTTGCCTACAAGCTCCAGGGTGCATTTAGGTCACATTTCAATTTTTTCCACAATTACAAGAGCTAGAATTTTTATTTAAATTCAAGTTGATATTCTGACAACTGGTTGCAGGAACTACACAACAAGTAAAACAATAACTATCATAAAAATCATAATAAAATCATGAGAAGCTTGCAACAATCTGATACTTAATGTCAGTTAGTATGGAAAAAGGAAATTTTCAAAAGAGTTCTTCATCCCTGAGATACCACAACGGAACAGGATAGGTTGTAGGAGGAACTTAATAAAATGGGGGAACCTGTGGATGAGAAATTACCCTTTAGCTCTCTACCAAAGCACGTGGGATTAATCTGTGATCCAACTGAAATGAATGCCAGAACTTGAATTTAATTAATGGATTTCACCCAGAGAGTCTGGTATTTATATGCTCACATTAGTCCTTCAGTCACACTAAGTCTCATGTGATTTTGGATAACTTAGTTACTATCCTTTGAGACTTCAGAGGAGAAATATATAAGAGCACAAACAATATAGCTAAGCGTTATGGTGATGTTCCTACAAGCATCTTGTAACTTAATAACCAATCAGTCTACATGCAACCTAACCCTTCAATGCAATGTGAGAGCATGTTACATCTTGCTATATAGAAGAGGGAATCATATTTTTGGTTCCCACGGATACTCTTTGGCTTCTCTTTGATGTCTATTCCACACTGGATGCTGCTGGTAATGGAACTGCCAAGAGACTCCCACACATTTTCTGTGCTCATGACATTCAGCATTTCCAAACCGAACGAGAAGACAACAATTATGACTCTGGAAAGAGGAGGAAGACGATAATCCATCCCATCCTTCAGTAGAAACTCATGTCAACAGTGTTGACAAAGTGTTAGGAAAAAATCTAGAAGTAGCTTTTATGTCTATCATATAGGATGTTTCATGGTTTCAATATACTATAATGAACAAGCAGCAGAGCCCAATTACTGCCTTGAGTGGAGCATCAATACTGCTCACTTCTTTGTATGAGTTTCTGAATTTTCTATAAACTCAAAAAGCTGGAACAAATTATCTGTACACTGACATGAACATCACTCTCTGAAGCAGAATATATCACTTCTATGACAAGCAGCTACAGATACGAGATTTGAACAGATTCTTGTGGTGCCAGTAGTCATGTTTTGGTGAGGTTCATTTTTTCCTATTATTGAGAAGCTGTGAGTAGAATTCTCAAAGCGCCCAGCTATTTACAGCATGGTCAGTGAGAAACCATGGGTTCCCAAGAAGCATCAGGTTCTAATTTCAGAGAAACTATACCACAGACAGTCCCTTTCCTCCCCAAATCTGAATCCGGAAATTGCTTCAGTTCAGGAGTTTGCTCAATTTTACAGTTTTTGGGGTGAGTTGAAACAGACTACATCTACACAGCATTCCTCTTTCAGAGGAGCTATGCAAATGAGGGAGATTGAAAATACAAATGAAGTGCTGGTTTACAAATCTTGTGCTTCATTTGCATAAAATCACACAATCATGCTTCTGGAAGAGACTTTTCCAAAAGCAAAAACAGCCGTGTAGAAGGGATTTCTTCAGAAACAAACACCATTCTCAAAAGAACCCTTCTTCCTCATTTGTTTCAGTAATAAGGGATCTTTTGAATTTTTTTTTTCCCAACGGAACCCCGTCTACATGGATGTTTTTGCTTTTGGATAAGTCTCTTCTGGAAATGCAACTGCATGAGATTATGCAAATGAAACATGAGATTTGTAACTCAGTGCTTCATTTGCATTTTTGATCTCCCTCACTTCCATTCCTCCTCCAAAAGGGGAATGCTCTGTAGATGTGGCCTTAGCGTGCATGGAGAGTATACGTAAGGAAAGAAGAGAGGCTGTGGCAAAGAAGAAACATTTCTTAGGGTCATAATTACATGTCAGATATTCTTATTTTTGATAGCCACAAACTACCCAAATTAGAGAAAACTGCACCTCCAGGTTATTGCTATTAAAGGATGAAATGTGGCAGTGCATCTTGGAGAAAGAAAATAAATTCTTGATCAGTGCCAGCACAAATTGCACACTCAGATTTTATAGATATGGTGCCTGAATTTGAGAGAACAAAACCTCAGAGAAGGTAAATGGGACCACCCACAGAGGTAAGCATTATTTCTAGTAGTGAGTGTTTGTAGACTGGAACCCATAGATATTACATCCTCTCAGTTTGAGGTTATGTGAAATCTTCAGAAAGGCAATCTGAAAGTAATGAAAGAAATGAATGGTAACACTTCTGAAAATATCATCTAGTGCAGTCGAATATCCCCATGACATTTTTGACAGAAAAAAAAGATATTTTCTCAAGTCTGTTTCCTTCAACTTTCTACCAAGATATGTTGATTTAGATCAGGAAGTTACTGCTCAGTCTTGTTTCAAAGCTCAGTAGTTCATATCTGAGGTTACGCCTATACTATGAGATAAATTCGAATTTATTTATATCGATTTTCTAATTCTGGAATTTATAAGTTCGATTTTGGCCATCCTCACTTCCCACTGTGCTCCCCACAAAGTCAAGTCATTGCTGCCACACACAACTTGGCTAACATCGACTGTTGCAGTAGTACATTGTGGGTGGGAAGCTATCCCACATAGTATTCTGGGTATGCTCGCTGGTCTTGATGTCATCTGCCCACATTGCATTTTCCTCATTCCCCTCCTGATCACTGAAAATATGCCGATCCCTGGAAATAATGCAGGGCCCCTCAAAGTTAGAAGAAAGGGGATAGAAAAGTCCAGGAAAAAAGAATTTTTGGTTTGCCCCCACATTACATTGCCAACACAGGTTCAGAGACTTCCCCATGATGGCAGCAAAGCCCCCCATATCTTAACCACCATGGGACACTTCTCCACTGTGGCAGCAAAGCCCCCCAGTATCTTAACCCATGGGGAGACTTCCCCACAGCAGCAGCAAAGCCCTCTGTTTCCTGCACAACTGGCAGCATTGTCAGCACCGAACAGCAGGCACACACTTTTATTGGGTTGGGTTGGGGGCTACCCACATGATGGGGCTGAGCATGGGAAAGATGCAGACTGTAGCCTGTGGGGGAGGGAAGGGGGTTTGCACACAAATGTAAACCGCTGAGAAGAAGTTTCTCAGCATGTTATGCAAGCACAACCCCCAGCACAGCCTTGTTGACATGTTGTACAGGAGGGCAGGAGCTGGCACCAGGCAGCTCAGAAAAAAATAGCAAGTGTACAGACAGAAGCGTGAACTGCCAGCGTGCGGCTATTTGAATGGGTAGATGTGCACACCCCGCTAACAGCATAGAAAGAAAGAAGCCATTTCTCAGACTGTCATAAACTAACATGAACCCACAGCTAAACGCTTGCTGCTCCTGCTTGGAAATTCAGGCTCTTCCTGTTACTAGACAGCAGCAGCCAGAGCGGAGCACTGAGAGGGGCATTGTGGGTTACATACGGGACACCTCTGGAAGCTAATAAATGTGCTCGTAAGACATGGAGCTTCCACACTTGCATTTAATCGAACTTCTGAATTCAAACTTGACGCTATACCCGTCAGGTAACTGTGATTTTGTAATCTCAAGATTAGTGCACCCAAAACTGAGCTAATGGTCAGTGAAGACAGTCGCGTGATAAATTTGAGCTAACTGATTTAAATTTGATTTTATCTCATAGCATAGATGCATTCTCAGTAGAAACCAGAAATGTTGGAATTCCAGGCCTGACTTTGACTCCCTCTGTGCATTGTGGTAAATCTCAGTACCAGCAGGTTGTGCCACCTGGCAGAGGTGGCTTCAGATTAAGATTTACTGGGGCTTCCTGCATCCCATTAAAACATGAATGTATCAAAATGCATTAATATGAAAACTCCATTCAGCATCTTCACACTGCACTAATAAAGCAAATCATAGCCCAGTTCATTATGACTAAATTAACTGCTCAGTTTTCCCACGTATAAAATGAATATGGCTAGATATAATCCCTACTATCACACAAAATTGTTCACTGATCATATGGACACATTGATATTAGACAACACATGAAAGTCATTCACAGGTCAATGAGTGTTTTTTTTCTAATGCTCCAAATTTTCTTAAACCTAACCCTTACACATTTTCCCACTTATTGATTCTGTTACAGTTCAGTTTTTCTACTGTGGAAGAAAAGTTGTCTGACAACAGATACAATTCTAGAAAGTATCTTCTTTAAAAGAAATTAGATCTAACCTGAGGTAAAATAATTCTATTGTTAAGTACCATGAGTTTCTGCCAATGGTGAGACTGGATTTAAATTAAAGTTTACAATTGGTCATACAGCTAATGAAAAAAATCTTGAAAGCATCTCAGGTGGGTTTAAGTGACTCTTCTGGATTTCTGCCAAAGGAAATTCAAGAAAACCCATGATATTTTGCTAAGTTTTAAGACTATTTCAGTTAATCAGCTTATATTTGGAAATTACATTACACTGCACTCTTAAGAACAGGTGAGGTTCTGATTAGCCAGAGTATACAACAGGACGTTTGGTCATCACTAAACCAATGAGAATATAGTTTTTTCCAATAACACTGCAGAGAGGCTATCCATCACTTCATTATACCAATGCCTCATCATCAGTGATGAGGACCTCCCATCAGTGGTGAGATCCTCACAAGATAAATGTCTCCCACTTCTCTAGGTATCTGAGTTTGTACTTTATGTTTTATCCCTGCACCAGGCTTGGCTTTGGCATTCACACACAGCAGCAGATGACTATTAGCCCATTACAGCAGTTGAGTCTACTGACCACCTTTGTTAAGGAAATTCAAGGGGGCCACAATTCATTTGTGAAATTCATAGTTGAGTAATATGAGTCTGGAAGCTGTCAACTAGTGCAAATAATGCCACACCACTACATGCTGGATGAGGGGGAAATATACACAAAGACCTTAAAAGTATGACTTATGATAGATAGCAAAATAGCCTTTCATCCAATTCTAAGATGGGAGAACTCTATTATGGAAGGCTTCTTATCAACTGAGAAGAGGGGTAAATAATTCCATATATCACAATCAACAAGAAGTCCTGTGGCACCTTATAGACTAACAGATATTTTGGAGCATAAGCTTTCGTGGGCAAAGAACCACTGCATCAGATGCATCTGACAAAGCAGGTCTCTGCCCACGAAAGCTTATGCTCTAAAATATCTGTTAGTCTATAAGGTGCCACAGGACTTCTTGTAGTTTTTGAAGATACAGACTGTCTTGGTTAACCCTCTGATATATATCAAAATGTACATCCACTTGAAGATCACAAGACTGCGGACCATATGCACAGGGAGGTGGGACCCACAAATGTCTCAGAGGTGCAGATAGGACAAATAGGGCTACACCATGACATGTTAAGATGGGGTAAATAATGCTGCATCGTGGGATTTAGGGACAGGGGCATGTAAATGCCTTGAAGATATGGAGTGAGGTATTAAAAAATCCAAATACACACCCCCTCATCTCATCACAGATTTTGCAATCACCAACAGATACAGGAAAAAAGTGAGTGGAAGAGGAAGGGAGAGAACAGGTCACATTTGGGTGAGAGAAGCAACTGATACTTGAGAGGCAAGGAAGAGACAATTGGGGCTTCCGTAGTGTGTGGGGTGAAAGGGAGTTCTCTGGTTCCTTGTGTGCTTGTGGGGATGTGCCATTTCCCTCGGGGATGCCCTTGTGGACGGATGTAGCATGGGTTCCCCCATTCCCCCGGCTGTAGGGAGCTACCCATGCCAGCAGTCCTCCACCCCTCCTAGTGGCTGAAGTGCTGCAGATGCTGCCTATATCCTTGTGCTGAGGGCAGTAGGACTCCAGATGGGAGTGCACATACCTGCACTGCTTGGGCTGGAGGAGAGGAACAGAAGGTTATGTTCCCCATCTTCCTTTGCCACTTAGCGCTGGCTGCCCATTCAAGTGCATAGGCACAGGAACTAAGGATGCAGAAGTTGCTGCAGCAACTCCAGGTACTGCACTGGGTCCTGGGTGCTAGCCCTGTGCTCAGGATCCCTGTCTCTGGTCCTGGGTCCCAGCTTCCAGCCTTATGCCTGGAGTCTCACGTGCTGGACCCTTACCCAGGGGCACCACTGGAGTCCCAGCCACCATACCACCGCGCAGAGGCTCTGCTGCCTGCCCCCGTGTTGGATCCCAGCCAGCTGCCCCACACTGGAACTCAGCTGCTGGGACCAGAGCAGTGCTCCACACCTGCTCCAGCTGTGGCACAAGCCTCAGCCCCCTAACCCTCGTCCGCATTTCCCACCCCGCCCCCGCGAAAGCTCCACCCTAACTCTCAGGGGCAGCGAGGGGTGTAGACTGAAGTAAGGGAGGGGCACAGATCAGCACCGCTGATCAGACATGAGAGATGCAGGCACAGCCCAGCAGCAGCTGCAAGAAGCCATGGGCAGCAAGGAAGAAAACAACAAGCAGGAGACGAAGAGGAGTTCACTGCTGCTGGTGCTGCCTCCTCCAGCCCTATTCACTGTCTGATCCCTGCACTTGGTCATCCACAAACCCTTGCCCTCAGCATAGCCAAGCCAGACAGCAGAGGGCACAACAGCTAAGCCATCCTCTCCTTGCATCATTAGGCTCTTACAGGGGACCCCAAGGAGGGCCTGTCTATTGTTTTGCCCCTGCCAACTGGAACATGTACAGTTTCTTATTCCATAAGTAGCTCTGCTGATTTCACCAGGAATAGGCAGCCTGGCCCTTAATTTTTCTGCCCCAGTCTTTCCCTCTGTAAAGTAATGATAACATTTACCTATGGGAAGCAGATAGGTGTGGTGAGACTAAACTGATGGGTTTTTGACACGCACACTATTATTCATAACTTGTTCAAACTGACCTATAGGTAATGGAGCCTACGCAGATATTTAGGAAATTCCTCAGACAACTGCAGTTTCTTTCTTTTGTGCGGTGGATGCAACCTTTTGTTTTAATCAGCGTATACATCAAAGCCTTGTATACCCACTATGCAAGGGAATTTTTGAGGGAACCACTCACTGTTGCATTGTGCCTGGTGCTTCTCCACCAGTTATACTGAACAGAATTTGTGTCACATCCAGGTGAGTACCCCACCTCTGCTGCTGCCAATGGAGCTGCCCTGATCACATAAGCCATGTCTACATGTGCACGCTACTTCGAAGTAGCAGCACTAACTTCAAAATAGCGCCCGTCATGGCTACACGTGTCGGGCGCTATTTTGAAGTTAACTTTGACGTTCGGCGGCGAGACGTCGAAGTTGCTATCCTCATCAGGAGATAGGAATAGCGCCCTACTTCGATGTTCAACGTCGAAGTAAGGACCGTGTAGCCGTTGCGCGTCCCGCAACGTCGAAATTGCGGGGTCCTCCATGGCGGCCATCAGCTGAGGGGTTGAGAGATGCTCTCACCAGTCCCTCAGCTCAATGGTGGCCACGTGGAGCAGCCCCTTAAAGGTCCCCTCCCCCTCCCTTCCTGTGCAGGAAGCTGAGGGAACATGCAGGCGGCAGCCTAGACACGCGGCCAGCCTGCACGGCCCTCAGCCACCCAGAACAGGGCCAGCACCTGCCATGGCTGCCCGGCAGCCCCCCCAGTGCCCCCAGGGGAGCCCCCCCCAGGGGAACCAGAGCACCCAGGCCAGCCAGCCCGGCAGCCAGGCTGGGAAGCGGCAGCGGGGCCCCTCCTGGACGGAGGCCGAGCTGCGGGACCTGCTGGGGTTCTGGAGTGAGGAGGAGGTGCTCCAGGTAATGGGGAGCAAGAGGCAGAACGCGGATGCGTTCGCTCGGCTGGCCGAGGGCCTGGCCGCCCGGGGTCACCCTGCCTGCACTCTTGACCGTGTCAGGAGTAAGGTTAAGGAGCTGTGGCAGGGTTACGCCCGGGCCCGGGATGCGGCCAGCCGATCTGGGGCTAACCCCGTCACTTGCCCCTTTTACAGGGAGCTCAGGGACATCCTGGGCCCCCGGCACACCTCTTCCCCTCCAGCCACCCTTGATACCTCAGCCGATGAGCCCCAGCAGGCCCTCCAGCCGGAGACCGTCCCAGAGGTAAGCCCCGCACCCCGGGGGCCCCCCCTGGAGCCCACCCCCAGGCCATCGCGGCAGGAGGAGGAGGAGGAGGAGGAGGGGGGCTCCTCCTCTGCAGAGTCCGGGCTGCAGATCCTCCTCCCGCCCTCCTGGAGCAGCAGCCGGGCGTCCGCCCCCCGGGGATCTCCGGACCGTGGGAGTGGACCGACAGGTATGTACCCCCCTCTGGTGTACACCCCCGGGGTTCAGGGGCGGGGGTAATAGATATGTGCCCAGGGCCCCCACATGCCCACATGGCCATGGCCCCAAGGACAGCAGGGCCATGTCCCTCACAGCAATGCATCAGCCCCTGCTCCCCCTGCCGCCGCACGACAGTGCCATGGCCCATCCCCGGGGCAGGGGGGAGCGGAACCTTGAGGGGCCCCCGGGAGGAGGGGGTGGGACACCCCGCAGCAGCAGCATGTGATGGAGTGGGGGGAGTGCAAAAGGGAGACTCAGGCTAGATATGAGCAACAAGTTGAATAGCTCCCAGGGGCAAAGGATGATCCTGCGGCTACAGCTGGCAGGTGACATCTCTGCCCTGGACAAAGAGGAGGGAGGAGCCGAGCTGGCTTTGAATCGGGGCGGGGGCCGCAGGTAGAGGCTATGGGAAGGGAGAGCTGGAAGGCAACCAGTCTAAGGAGGGGGAAAGCCACACCCCAGAGGGGCACCCCTTGGGGTCTTCTCCACAGGACGGGTTGGTAGGACTGTCTCTGACTGCTGTGCGGTCACTCCCGAGAGAAACCAGGCATCTGTGGCCTAAGAAACCTCTCCTGTCAGACCCTGCTGAGTGAAGTGAGAGTCACTCCTGCCAGGGGACGGGGTGCAGTGCAGGGAGACCCCTGAACCCCATCCATCCCACTAGCATATCCCAGGGACGGGGATGGGGAACCTGCAGCACAGGGCTGGGGGGACAAGGGTCACAGCTCGGGGCCCACACTAACGCCTGTCTCCATTCTTCTTCCCGCCCTCCTCCTGTGTTCTGCAGCTGCACCATCGGAAGGACCGGAAGAGAGCGCCGGCGAGGCATCAGTGGTCCCGGAATCCCTTCCGGGGCCATCGCTTCAGGCAAGTCCCTCGGCAGAGGACTGACCGGCCCCACGGCGGACCCCGCAACAGCACCCGATGGCGACGGACCCCCAGCTGCTGGCCATCCATCGTCAGCAGCTGGAGGTTGCAGAGCAGCGCCTGCGGGTGGACCAGCGCCGCCTGGACCTGCAGGAGCGGGTGCTGGCCTGGCGCCAAGAGGCATGGGGGGCCTACATGGAGACATTCAACTGTCTTGTGGACTACCTGGCCCCCTATGCCGCGCCGGCCGCCGCAGCGCCCGCTCTGCCTGCTCCACCCGCCGCACCACCTGCTGCTCCACACGTCGCCGTCCCGTCCGCCGTTGCCCCGCCACCCACCACCGAGGGCTGGACCACCAAGGGACACCTGGTGCCAGCTGAGACTCGCCGGTCATATCTTCCGGTCCACCCAGCCCCCAGCCAGCCCCGGACAGGGCTGCGGCCGAGGCGGGGCTCCCGGCCACCCACCCCCAGTGCCGGACTTTAGGGGCGTGGGGCCCGGGACGTGGCCCCCCCTTGTATATAGTTATATATGTCCGAGCAGAGGATTGTTTTATTGACCCATTTCATTTATATTTGTGCCCCCCCTTTGCCCCGTTCCCCCCATGTAAATAGTTCTCCCCTTCCTTATCATCCCTGGTTTTCTTTTTATGGACCAATGTATCCGTTATGTGCAATCCCTTTTATTATTGTTTTATTTGTACAGAATACTTTTGTTAGAAGAGGTCTTGTATATAGTTTGTTCTTGTTTTAATTATAGTTAAAATAAAAAAGTTCTAAAAGAAAAACCAGTTTAAGTTCAGCCACAAGTGCGTGCTGTCATTTGTCCAGGAAAAGTCGGGGGCGGGGGGGGCGGTTGGGTGCTCCATGGTGTGGGCGTTGGGGCAGGGAGTGTTGTGGAGGAAGGGGTGGGCAGTGGGGGTCCTGGCAGAGTTCACCCCGCGGCATCTTCATCGAAGTGGGCCCGCAGGGCCTCCCGGACCCGGGTCCCTTCGGGGTCCACCTGGCGACTGGGGGCAGCGGGTGGCTGCAGGTTGGCCCTGCCGGCCTCCACAGCCCAGCCCTGATAAAAGGTCTCCCCCTTGCTCTCCACCAAATTGTGCAGGGCGCAGCAGGCACCCACAATCTGGGGGATGTTTTTGGGGCCCACATCCAGGCGGGTGAGGAGACATCTCCAGCGTCCTTTCAGGAATCCAAATGAGCGCTCCACCACCTGGCGCGCGTGGTTCAGGCGCTGGTTGAAGCACTCCTGGCTGGCGGAGAGATGGCCCGTGTGCGGGTGCATGAGCCAGGGCCAGAGTGCGTAGGCCGCATCTGCGATGACGCAGAGGGGCATGATGGTGTCCCCCACAGGGATCTCCCGCTGCGGGATGTAGGTCCCCGCCTCCAGCCAGCGGCACAGGCCCGTGTTCCGGAAAACCCGGGCGTCGTGGGTGCTGCCAGGCCAGCCCACATAAATGTCCTGGAAACGGCCCCGGCTGTCCACCAAGGCCTGGAGGACCACAGAATGGTAGCCCTTGCGATTGATGTAGCGTCCTCCACTGTGATGCGGGGCACGGATGGGGATGTGAGTCCCATCCAGAGCCCCGAAGCAACTGGGGAGGCCCAGCGTGGCAAAGGCCGCGATGGTGGCATCTGGGTCCCCCAGCCTCACGAGCCTGTGCAGGAGCATGGCGTTGATGGCACGCACAAACTGCAGGGAAAGCACATGGGAGAGCACCAATGAGGGGTGAGCGGGGTGTGCGTGGCCCTGCCCTGCCCTCCCCTGCCCTCTCCCGCCCTGCCCTGCCCTGCCCTTCTCTGCCCGGGCCCCCCCCCTTCCCTGCCCTCCCCCCGTGGGTGCTCTTACCTCCACGAGGACAACCCCGATGGTGGCCTTGCCAACACCAAACTGCTGTCCCACGGATCGGTAGCTGTCTGGAGTGGCCAGCTTCCAGACAGCGATGCCGACCCGTTTCTCCACAGGGAGGGCACACTGCATGGCAGTGTCCTGGTGCCTGAGTGCAGGGGTGAGCCACTGGCACAGCTCCATAAATTTCTGCTGGCTCATCCTGAAGTTCCTGATCCAGCGGTCGTCATCCCACTCCTCAAGCACCAGCCGCTCCCACCAGTTGGTGCTGGTGGGGTAGCTCCACAGGCGGCAGCGTGTGAGGCGGGTGGGGGGCGGGGTGCTGCAGAGTAGGGGGTTGAGCCCTGCTGCCTTGGGGGCAGCTCCTCCTCCGGTGTGGCAAGGAGGTGCTCAGCTGCCTCCCGCATGGCATGGATCAGGGCGAGCCCTGCTCCTGCCGGGAGGGCTGGGTGGACCTCTGGCTGCTGCTGCTGCTGCTGCTGCTGCTGCTGGGGGTCCATGCCTGCGTCGCCCGGGGTCTGTGTGCCTGTGGCTCCTCAGACCACGTGCTGTGCAGGCTGAGTGTGTCTGGGAGGGGCCCTTTAAGGGAGCGGCTAGCTGTTGCCCCGGAAGCGCTAGTCTGCCCTGTGACCCTGTCTGCAGCTGTGCCTGGCATCCCTATTTCGATGTGTGCTACTTTGGCGTGTAGACGTTCCCTCGCAGAGCCTATTTCGATGTGGTGCTGCGCAACGTCGAAGTTGAACGTCGACGTTGCCAGCCCTGGAGGACGTGTCGACGTTATTCATCGAAATAGCCTATTTCGATGTCTCCAAATCGAAATAAGCTACTTGGATGTAAGCTTCACGTGTAGACATAGCTATAATAAATAAGGTGATTTCTCCAAAAGTGTAGAGAAGAGTTTAGACCAGTATTTTCATAATAGATTATGGGTTTTGTAAAAACAACAAGAAGTCCTGGGGCCTCTTACAGACTAACAGATTTATGGGAGCAAAAGCTTTTGTGGGTTTTGTGTTTCAATTCTTCACTCAACCAAATTGCGCTGCATTTTCTGAAAACCAGATCCACTGTAGGTTCCTTCCATTTGGCACCCAAAGATTGAGTCACCCACCCTCTTGGTCTCAGTGTTTCTCACCAATTAGGATAATTACAGTCAAAAGGCCCAATACAAAACAGATGAAAGTCAATTAAACATCTTTCTTTGGACTTCCATAGTCTTTGGAACAAGCCCTCAGAGCTGCCACTATTCTAGAAACAAAATGCATCTAGCTTTTGAATAAATAAGGAAGCTCTTAATATATTTTCTGCCACTTACAGAAGGCAGCTCTCACAATGTATTCCAATATAGCATAAATTTATTATTACAGCCGAGGATATACCATTGCCTAATATGGATTTTGTTTCATGTGTCCATAGGGTCCTGATTTCTCTTTTATATTATCATTCTAGCAAGGCATTGTGGCCTAAAAAGTAGAACAAACATAATTTACATCCCTTTAAGGCTTTTTTACACTGCAAGAACTGTGTGAAGAAGCTGTAGTGTAAATGAGAATCATATCTTAAATTATTAGTCACCAAGCATTCTGCAATATTTATTTACAAATAGTAATAGACGAATATAAATTTTATTGATTTTGTGGTGTTAAAATTGTCTGAGGTTTACTTAGTTGATGATAACTTTTCCAAAAACAATTTCTAATAGTTAAGGCTTTGTGCATACAATTTGCTCTCTCTCTATACCCCGCGGTATACATTTTTCTATGCCATCGTTCTCATGTCCTTTCAAGCAAACTTCCTGAACAGTAACAAATCGAAGACTATTTGGGTTGGAAGAGACCTAAGAAGGTCATCTAGTCCAACCACCTTCCTGAAGCAGCACCAATCACTACTAAATCATCCCACCCAGGGCTTCTTTAAGCCTGGCCTTAAAAACTTTTAAGGATGGAGATTTCAACACCTCTCCAGGTAACGCATACCAATGGTTTACCACCTTCTTCATGACATAATTTTTCTTAATATCCAACATACTCCTCCCTCACTGCAACTTGAAACCATTGCTCCTTTTTCTGTCATTCACCACCCCTGAGAACAGACCAGCTCCATTCTCTTTGGAACCCTTTCTTCAGGTAGGGTAGAGGTTCCCAACCTTTTCCAGACAGGGACCCATTTTCACAATTCAGGAAGACTTGGTGACCCAAGGCAATTCAAAAAAAGGGAGGGAAGGCAGTGCCACAACTACTAATTTTGCACCTGAGGTACGAATATAAAATTGTGCCCCCTATTGTTTCTATATTCATAATAAACAACAAGAAGTCCTGTGGCACCTTATAGACTAACAGGTATTTTGGAGCATAAGCTTTCGTGGGCAAAGACCTGCTTTGTCAGATGCACGAGTGGGGGTGTTTCAGAGGAGGATTTAAAGAGGGAGTCTCAGTCAAGGGGGGGGGCAGAGCTGACAAGGTCTATTTAGTCAGGGTGGATGTGGCCCATTATCAACAGTTCCCTGACTGAATAGACCTTGTCAGCTCTGGCCCCACCCTTGACTGAAACTCCCTCTTTAAATCCTCCTCTGAAACCTCCCCACTCGTTCTTCTGATGAAGCAGGTCTTTGCCCACAAAAGCTTATGTTTCAAAATGTCTGTTTAGTCTGTAAGTGCCACAGGACTTGTTGTTTTTGAAGATACAGACTAACTCTGCTACCCCTTTGATATATTTGCAATAGTTATTTCATAGAAAAGAGGAAATGGGTTTTTTTTTACATTACAAAAATATTAATAAAATAGTAACACTACATTCACCATTGTTAATCAGAGTTGTAGTGGAAAGACTCATCCCCAAACTTCTCCCTCCGGCTTAAACCCCACAATCGGGCTTGGGGAGTCATACTCTGGGACTGGAGGGGGCCAGGGGAGTCACATTCAGGGGCTAGGAGTCACTCAGGGGCTGGAGGGGGCTAGAGGAAACACGGACCCCCAAGCCCCATGGCTGGAAGCCAGCTGGGGCATGGTGCCCCAGCTGGCAGCGCTAGCCACAGGAACCCCAGCTATGTGGTGGGGGGAACCGCCATCCCTGTGGCTGGAAGCTGGTGGGGGCAGAGCCCTGGGCCAGCAGCACCAGCTGCGGGAACCCTGGCTAGGACTGGACCCCAACCCCTGCAGTTGGAAACCAGCTGGGGCAGCATTCTGGCAGGCAAGCACCAGCCGTGGGAACCCTGCAGAGGGCTGGGGGTTCCTCATCTCCCACAGAGGCTGGAAGCCAGCTGGGGCAGTGAGCCAATCAGCTCTCATTCTGCCTGTCCTCCCTCCTAACCACAAGCCTCCCATCCACAGACCCAGGTCCCCACTTCACCTGAGCTGGACGCTGCTCCTCAGGTATGCAGTTCTCTGCCCTGCAGGGCTGAAATGGTTCTCAACGTAATTGATTGGTTTAAGTACCTTATGGCTGTTAAGCCAATTGAGAAGTTAAGTGTCATTTCACTGTGAATGGCTTCTTAAGAGCCATCTGTGGAGCTGCCCAGCCCAGCTGGTGACTTTTTTCCATCGTGACACATGTTTGGGTCGCAACCCATAGGTTGGGAAACCCTGAGGTAGGGAAAGGCTGCTATCAGCCTCCCACTACTGAACAAGTGACTTCACTGTAACCCTTTGCTCAAGAGACTGATAGGTACAGAAGGTAAACAAGCAGCATGAGGAGACCTGGGTTCATGTCTATGCTCTACTACAGTCTTCCTATGCAACCTTAGTCAAGTGACTTCCTCTCTGTGCCTCAGTGGAATGAAAACATTTCATAGCATTTCTATGAGGAAGGAAGTGTTCTGATGTTATGGTAGTAGAGACCATGTAAGTACCTTACCTATATGGTAGTTACACTTATCTCTGAATATATTTTTGCCGACTTTTCTTAACAGAACAGAAGTTCTCCTTACATGGTAAAACCTTTAGAATTTATAAAGTGTCAGGGGTGTATTTATCATACTGCTGTAATTCCTAAGGGCCCAACCTATTTTTATATAATTTGTTAGGTTAGGAAGGCATTAAAAGCATAAGAGTACTTTATTACTACTTCTGTATAAAGAATTAAGAGCCAAACAACTGTAGAGAATAGTCCTGCTCTAGTCAAGATACAAGCTATGTAACTTAACAAGCATTTTCCATCTGAAACTCCTTTTATTCCATGAAAATGCAACATGGTCTTCAGAAAAGCCACTACAGCCTGCACTAAAAAGTTTGCTTTCGCCATTTGCTGGATCTTCTTTGTGTGTAGCAAAAATGTTCCTTACTTTTGGAAAAAGCCAATGACATTTTCTCATGAATACTGAAATCCCTTAATGTTCATTTTTACATTTTCTTATTTGTCTAACAAGGACCTTCTTTGCTTCCATTAATCAATTAGCAAGAGACATTAATACAGAGATGTTAATAGAAGTGGGAAATTTATAACTTTAAAGTAAGCAATTTTTCCATGCTACAAACTAAAACATTATTCTCTCTCTTTCACATACACACATACTCTCTTGTGTATATATATTTATCCCCATCAAGCTGGTGGAAAGCAATATTGAAACTCTTCAAAACAAAACAAATTGCCTGCTGGCATTTCCATTTACCAAGTGGTTCAGTAAATTGTTTTGTTAAGAATAACATTTTCATCTCACTTAATCATTATTCTTCTAAACAATATTTCCCTTTAGAAAATTCAACACTTTTGCCACCAACTTTTGATGATTTATGAACTTCACAATCCCTGAACTAGTCATATTGTGAGGCATGTTGCTTACTTGAAGCATAATGTTACAAAGAATGTCAGAACTTTTTCAGTGTGAAGGAAGTCTAGGCTACCTGGTATAGCTTCTTGGTATGAATGAAGTCAAAAACACAATTAACAAATAAATAACTTATTTTTAAATGAAAAGGGTCCCATTTACTTGAAAGCAGATTGGCTAAAATGTATGGTTTCATGTATTTTAAATATAAATCAATCAATTTACCTTTAATTCAGTATGAAATAATAACAATTTCATTTATGACTGGCTGACATCCAGAAGAAGGTTTTTCTCTAAGCCAGGCTGAAGGCAAGGTTTTCAGAGAAAAGTGAACTCCTTTCTTACCTCTGATTTCCCATATAATGTCTTCATGAGCAAAGCACTTAACATTTTTCTGCCCTAATCCTGCAAACATAACTGATTGATATTATTTCAGTGGGACCACTCATAAGCATGTTCGAAAAAAAAAGTCAATGGGAGTCTTTCCATTTACTTCAATAGGCCAGGGATTAGACCAATAAAGTTAACTAGCGTTTGCAGAACTGGGGCCTTAGAAACTACAGGCAAGTTTCTTACTAATGATGATATATCTGTGAATGGAATGCAGAAGGAAAATGCAAACCAGAACTTCAGGAACACATCATGAAAGCTGGGGATATATTCATGCTGCAATTCAGCTCCAAAAATAAATTTCAAAGGCCCCAACATTTAGAAATGCTTCAATTCTGGTTTTGCCTTCAGCCCAGATAGAATCAATTTTTAATCACTGCAAGTGCAATATCTAGGGCAATTATTTCCAGTGTGACTTGATCCAGTTCCATTTGCAATTTTGTATTCTGGTCTTAACTGATTCTTCTCTGGACATGGCATCTGTACACTGTGAAACATTCATGTCCAGGATTTCCTCTCACCTGTCCTAAACTCGGAGAAGCCAATTTCTTTCTCTGCTTTTCGTTTTATATTTTGAGCTTCATTTTGAAACTGAGATTGCACAACACCCAGCTGCACATGAAGGGCATTTTAAATACAGGTTGAACTTCTTTAGTCTGGCACTCACTCATCCAGCAACCTCCATAATCTGGTATGATTTTAGTTAGCCAGGTGACCACTTACCATGGGTATGGCCAAGTTTCCCATAGTCCCATAAAATTTGTTTTCAGTCCCCAGTCCTGGTTCTCAGGTTTCTGTGCTGTTATTTAGCTCTAATTTACCCCATATGTCTTCTAAGAACCCAGTAAACAGTGGAAGTGTTGGTAATGTGCTAGACAGTATTGACATCCTGTGATCCTGCAGTCTCTCGTTTGGCACTGGTCAGGTCCCCACAGTGCCGGACTAGAGAGATCCAAGCTGTATTTTCTTATTTAGCTCAAACTGTCGTGTTTTGATTCGTTGGTCCCTAGCAGTTTTGTGACCTAAAACTGTAATGCTCATCTCCTCCTAACTTGAAACTGAATTTGCTGAAGTCAGTGTGTATTTCTGCTGAAAAACACAAGGTCCGAACAGGATATCTGAGTGATTCCTCCAAAATCTCCCAGAAAATATCACATATCTCAGGTGAGGTAAAGGCTAGGTAATTCCTGTATCAGCTCATGTTTTCTGTCACCAAGAGGTTACAGAAAGAGCAGGAGGGACTGCAGCATTCTGAAGTAAAAGCATGTCACACGACTGCTTTTCAGCTGTAGTTTGCCATCAAGCTCTGCCATGTCATTGCTATCTTGTGGCATATCCTTCAACTGAATGGCAGGTGTGATGTGCCTTTCACTTCAATTACATGCACACACAGAATGTTGTAATCATCTCTGACATTCTATACAAGCATTTTCTACTGTGTTCTGTTCTTTTCCTCTGTTCAGTTAGAAGATAGATGGAGCCATTTTTGTCATCTCTAATATCTGATGGTTCCCCATCTGACACCAAATTATTTTTTCAGTGTGGAATGTCTTTGATTGTGATGTATCTCATCTTTGGAGAGCTAAACACTTGTTCCAGTCATATAAAATGTTATCAGATTAAAGGCATGATGCATATAGGAGCTGGTTTATAATATAATTTTATTTTTAAAAGCATGATTTCTTATAATATTTCAAAAATCCATATGACCTTTGCAACTTTTTGCACTGTGCTGTTTAAAATAAAATAGAGGATTATATTTCAATAATATATGTTTACATAGAAATAAGAAATTGACAATTCCCATCAGACAAGGCAGCAAAAGGTGGTGAGTTCCCTTCTCGAGCCCCCCCACCTTCAATAATTAGTACTCCTGAAACTGAATGCAGTTAATTAATTTTCAAAAGGCAGAAACTGTGTCATGGTACAGTGGGTTAATAAGATCCTTTTTTGGAGTTCCACCATTTGAAACTTCATTTTGCCTTCTTGGAAATATTACTACAGTGTAAAAGACATGGAATCCAGTGAGAGCTTAGCAACCTTAAGGCACCATTATGATACAGTCTTATCTGAAGGTCTAGCAAAATCCATCATTAACATCTTTCAGATGGACAAAATGCAGAAGCTCATATTTTCAGTAATCACTCTGTCTTCTGTATTCCATAATCTCTTTGCTGTCTTCCTTTAAAAGTCCACGCTGATTTAAAGATTTCTTTCCCTCACTTAGAAGTGCTTTAATGATAGCTATCTAACTTAGCTTTCAGATTCTATCTCACCATATGTTCCTAGTCACTCACTCAGGACTGCATCTGCTAATATCTGCTCTAGTTGGTTTCATTAGCAACTCAAAAACAATTGGGGCTATACCCAGAGTTTTCATAATTATTCTCTACAGCTGTAGAATTGGTTTCTGTTCAAAATATAAACAGCTATGTATCTGTTCTCATTTTTAAACCTTGATCAAAAGCATGTATGTTTGTGGCTTTGGGTTCATATTTGGGTTAAAAAGTGGAAGCAGACTATCATGAAAGTGTAATATAATCACCCAACATACTAATTAATACAATTGATTGATCTGGCCTTTGCAATAAGGAATACACACACACTTTATATATATATATATATATATATATATATACACACACACAAATCTCATGATGTCAAAAAAAATCAGTAAATAATGTCTTATAAATTAGAAGTCCTGTTGTCAAATAATATATCAAGATATTATCTTATACAAATGTCCTGGCTTTTCACATGTTTTGTTATGTTCTTCCAGATCTAAAAGTGTATTAATTAGTTAAAAGCCTTCAGAGGCCCAAGTTTTAATATTTGTGAAGAGTACTTCTGTCTTGCTTTTTTTTAAATACACAGAAATACTTAAAGAATAGTCTGTTGTAGTACCTTTTATTTTGTTCATTCATTTTAAAGAGGACGGATGTTTCCAAAGAAATTATTGTTTCAACTCTGGAAGTCTGTACCAGACATATTCTAGGGCCTGAGAGTTGCCAGATCTAGCAGGTTAGAAACAGAAACCCTGTATATAATGGAACCCACTTCAAGCGAGGGGGCCTGCAGCATCCCCTACCCCTATTTCCAGCACCTATTCCCTCCCAGTCTCTTATCTTAAGTCCTACAGCTCTCTCCTGCCTTGACTTTTGTACCCCTGCCCGGAGCCCCCTTGCCTCCCTTCTCCTGCCCTGAGCCACCTAGCTCTGACCTTGAGCCCCTCACACCTCAAGCCACTCATCCCCCTGCCCTTCTCACACACACCCATGACCCTCACTCCAGCCTTCATTTTCCTTAATTTTTTGAAAAATACAGTCATGGGAATAAAGCATGTAATGTTTTCATTTTTTAAAAACCATTTCAATTAAAGCAATGATTATATGAAGAGGAAGGGGGGGTTTCAGATGGAGGGGCTTCTGGAGGAAGAGGCATGTGTAGATGCAGCCTTACAGTTTTCCCTGTTACTCCAGTTTCCTTTCTGTCTCTACACCTCTTAACTTTTTATCAACTTGGGGCTGGCCTACACTACTGCTTAAGCCAATGTCATTTACGTCACTTGAGAGTAAAAAACAAACACCCTGTAACCAATGTAAGTTACATCTACTTAAAGTGCAGCTATCCATGCTGCACTATGTCAGCAGAAGACACTGTCCTATTGGCATAATGAAGTTTCCCCAAACATACAACACTGGTGCAGCAGTATTGGTACAGCTGTGCCAATGTAACACGGTAGTGTAGACATACCCTAACTGCAGAGTAAAAGTATAGGAAAGAATAATACATTGTGGGTAGTAGTATTAATTTTTAGACTTCATAAAGAGAGCACTCAGTGATCAGCACTTTCTTTACCATACACTAGCAAACAGCTACAACTCATACATTCCTATCTCTTCCAATAATTATAAATAATACCTCAAAAACATAGTTGCCTCAGCCACTCCTCCAGTGAAGTGGCATAGTTTGATAACTGTGGATTCAGAGATCATGAGGAGTTCAAATAAAAGTTTCAGCCTGCACGGAAAATTAAGCTTTTATCCCATTGGAGAGCCTTAGTCTCTTCTTTTGCCTTACTTTCTTTCAAACGTAGCAAAAGTGAGCATGAAATGAAAGCACCAATGCCATGGAAATAAGTATTCGGCCAAATGCTGTGGTCCATAATTGAACAATATTCCCACTTAACCGAGTTTTGCTTGGTTAGAACCACAGAAATTGGCACAGCGGGTATTACTTTCATAACACCACCAACACGGCACCCTAAACTTGAAATACGCTATTTTGGCATTTGGCGCTGTCTAAACAGCACCAAATGTCAAAGCAATGCACTATTTTGAAGCACCCCTTACTCCTCCTGCAACAAGGAGTACACGGATGCTGAAATAACATGCCCATTATTTCAAAATATTTTTCAAAATAACTGGTATGTTTCAAAGACATGGAGTAACTATTTCGGGATACCAAGGTATCCCATAATAGCTCTGCTGTGTAGACGTAACCTATGGGACCTAGATCTAAGGTAGGAACCTGCTGAATAACTTCATGGACCTTGCAGAAACTTTTTACTTAAGGCAGGTGGATTCTGCTTTTCCTATTTTAAATAAAGTAAAACCAGGTTTTTTAAATGAATAAATGTAAATGATCTTGTAAGCTTTATAAAATCCAGTAAAAGGAGGAGAGTTTTAATCTGATTACTTAAAGAATTCTGTTAAAAGAGAATGTCCTGGATTCAGCTAAGTATTAAAGTATATATTAAATTTAAGATGAATTGGGATAGAGTTAAACTCAGTTTTGAAAGTAGAAGCATGATTAAATGCTTGGTTGAACCTGGGTCTGCTTGTGTACAATTACAGCCTGTCTTTTTGAGCACTGAATTCCCTTAAAAAGTATTTTGATACTGGCAGATTAATGAAAATTAAAAATCTTAATTTCAAAGACTATCATACAATATTTCTGTTTCACCATAATCAGTTTCCATTTACTCTCCAGGAATGTTAATAAGTTTTAAATTACAATAACATTTCAATATACCTATTAGCATCAATTTCAATTAACCTAACCCATAGCAGAGTTTATGCAAAATTTTATATCACCAATTGAAGCTTGATGTTTAATAGCAGGATTTGCTCTTTTTAACACAACTTTATTTCATTAAATAACTTAAAAGAAAAATATCAGCTAACAGTACACGTGGGCATAAGATGTAAGAATATATGAATGTGTGCTCCTCTTAGAGCTCATTAAAGGTGAAGGCAATCAATGGGATGAAACCAGTTGTAAATGAACCATTGTTTTTATAAATAACTGACCATTTTTCTATTGACATTTCCTCTTGTTCTTCCATAGACCAGTAGGGCATATGAGTTCTAAAGTTAACATTCTTCCACCAATTTCCCTACCCTCAGTCATTATAAAGTCTCTTCCTCACCAGTGATATATTCAAAATCTGGTTGACCTAAACCAGGCGTGTCCAACCCACGGCCCGTGGGCTGCATGCGGCCCTGGACAGCTAGTAATGCAGCCCCACAAGATCGTAAACTTTTAACATTATTATGTGATTTATATACATTAACTATATTATATATTTTATATGCGGCCCAAGACAATTCCTCTTCACTCAATGCGGCCCAGGCAAGCCAAAAGGTTAGACACCCACGACCTAAACTGTAGCAATTTTTCTGCTTTAGGAAAGAAGTAGTCTTTCACATAGTTAAGGCCCAAACTATATAGACCAGACTTTACAGACACTGTGTGTACTAAGAAACCAGTGCAATTTTCCCATCTGTAGACGCTGCATGAAGATGCTGACCTTCTGTGTAAGGCACTTTAATATCTATTGAGGAATGGTGCTATATAAGATAATAATGCATAGCACTTATTATTCAAATAGCCAATCTCTGAATGTGATGGTAAAATTGTCAAAAAATGGTTTGTGGCATTCTATACTACTTATGACTTTCAGTTAGCCTTGTTCACGTGTCTTGCAATAATCCATTCTGGAGGTAACAAAGACAGGTATGATTGTGAAAGGTTCTCATCTTAAAGAAACAGATTTTAATCAGGCACATATTTAAAAAGGTATATTTAACTACCAGTGATACCTAAGACATTAAACTATTTCTCCAACTTGTGTACCACTTTGATAAAGGAGGAAGAAGGGTAAGACACCCTTAATGATGGGGTAATGAGCCAGCCATAGTAGAGGTGCTTCTTCAAGCATATCTACAGTATTGCTGTCATAACTGGACTGAGCTTCACACAGTTCACCTTCACTCAGATCCCAATCTTGGGCAGACACCGAGATAGCAGAACAACCACACTTAAGCTTTGTCTACACTAGTGGTGGCATGAAGGCCTATGCAGACTATGCAGCTGAGTAGGACACCCACTTGCCTTTTCCTATCCCTGTTCTTGGGCTCTGTTTCCTCCAGAGGGGACGAATTAATTAAAAAGTGAAGAAGCTTTCCGGACCTATCAGCAGAACAATGAGCCTGTGGAAGAGCCATTAGAGTGGTAATAAAGTCCTTTAACAGCATTTACCAACCACTGGTACATAGTATCGGTTTCTGAATTTACTGTCTTAGTTTTCAAGACCTTAGCTCATCTGTGTCGCCATCTTCCTTAAACTGGGACAGGACGTTCAAAGAAGGCGGGGGATATAGATGCCTGACAACTAATAAACTTTCTGTTCTGCCTGTCGAATGAGATATACAAGAGTTGGAGGACAAAGAAAGAAAACGTCAGCATGAATGGGCAATGGCAGAACTGAGAACTAAAGAAACTCCAGTGGTGGCGAGTCAAATATTTCATTAGTGTGTTGCTGAAGATCATAAAAAAATCTAAAAAACCATCCCTACCCAACCCCAGGTTTCCCTTGAGAATAGGGACACCAGTACTGCATAGGGGCCCACATAGCCTAAGGACGGCCCTGGCTACAAGCCCTGCATGTCATAGTGAATGGCAGGTGTCCTCCATGTGCCAGTCAAAAGTTCTGGCAGGGCAAAGCAGCATGGGAAAGCTCTGCCAGCCCTCTGCTGTCAAACCTTTCTCCTCTGCTTCCAGAGCCTTTTCAGGGGCAGGGACAGAGTCCAGCAACAGGAAGGAAGTGGGCTATTACACTAGAAATTGTATAGATGAGAGATGCCTGGCCTGGATATATTGAGAGCTGGCAGCCCCCCTGCCATGGGGCTCCCAGCTTGGCAGGTCTCCCAGCCACTAGCCCTCCTGCTACGAGGCTCCTGGCCCCAGGGTTCCTTTGGTCCAGGAACATCTGTGGTCCTGCCTCACCGTGGATGTTGCCGAACCACAGAGTCCCAGTTTTGGGAGGCGTAACCTGTACAATGAATCTCACTGTTTATCAATAAAACTGCAACACACCTGTTAGCTCATTGCAAGGTAATGCTTTAATCCCAGAATGAGTTGTAGAGAAAATATTGGGTCCCAAGTTATCCTGGAGGAGCAAGGGTAAATCTCTTGGAACAATGGAGGGTACCGTGGTACTCAGCTCAGCATCTAGCTAGCAGAAGGCTCCATGATGGAAGTGACAGTCAGAGGGCAGAGTGTGGAGGCTGACCAGCAGGCTGGAGTCGATAGCCTTGGAGATGACTGTGGGAAGGGTGCCAGAAATCAGGCAGCCTGTGAGCCTGGACCAACGGGTTGGGCGAGAATCTGAGAGACAAGCACAGAACTAGAGGCCTGCAGCAGAAGCAGACAGATACAGGAAAAGCAGCTTGCAAATCTCAGGCACAGAAACATTGCATCTCTTTACATCAGTAGAAGAGAGCCATAAGCCTCCACGAAGATCTTTGTAAATAAGCACAATCTCTTGTTGGCAGGATCTGCATACCATTTCCAGACTGCCCTGTGACAGTAGGATGGACTAAAGGGAGTATCAGTCTGATAGGCACAGTTGTGTCATTCTCAGTCCTCTGGGACATGAATGCCACTTCAGTGCTGCTCCTTTTATTGTGATGAATATTTTGGCTATTGTGAACTTTTGACACATCTGCCAAGCCAAGTCTGCCTACCTACCAATCTATCAGGTATGAGCCACCCAAAGATTACCATCCCCTAGGATGGTCTCTTTCAAACAGTCTCTAATCCACCAACCAAGAGGTCATGTCTACGCATTCTACCAATATATCTAGCACGTGAAATCTCCTTTCTAGTACTTTCAACAGGTATCTTCATAACTTCCTAAGAGTAATGAGCCATTTTTACTGGAATTCATCTGCTCCATACCCAATTTTTTTGCTTCAAATCAAAATTGCAACAAGTTTAACTCATCTGACAGCATGAAATCTCAACTGCAGAATGCCATAACCCAACAGTGTGGACTGGGATTCTATTTTATTGGATGACTCTTTAATGTAGATACATATTAAAATAATATATTGAAATAGTACCACTACTGGAAGGCACAGATTTAAATAATCCTTTCAGATATATCCTACAGATTTTGTTTCACTTATTTAATTCACACAATTATTCAGCAAATTCTTACTTATAAAGGATCATACCTGTGGTTTTTAACATATATAAAACCACAGCTTAAGGCACTTTAATTTCAAAAATTCCAGTCTCTACCTAAGCCACATCGATCTCCCTCTGCCTCAGTTCCCCATGAGTGAAAATAAGTTAATAATTGTTTCAACCATCCTTTTTCTACCTTGCCTATTTAGATTGTAAACCATTCAAGGCAGGGTTTTTTCTTACTGTACGTTCACACAGAGCCTTGGACTATAGGACCACAATCACTTTTTTGGTCCCTAATGTGCTACTGTAATGCAATAATAATTGCTCTCTCATATGCCTAATTTCAAAATTCTTAACTATATCCCACTTGGCCATCAATATTGTTGGCACATTTCCATATATTTAATAATTAAACCTACATTTCTACATTTTTAATAAATACATCACTCATATAAAGGGTTAGATTTGGCATTTCAGAAGTCCACTCTAGATAAGCAAGAAGTAGGTTCCAGAATACTTTCTCACAGAAACCTTTCAATTTCCAAGCATTTACAATATACATTTAGGTGATAAATTTAGCATGGACACAAAAATCCAGTTTCATGATAGAGAACCTTTCATATTTTTCAATAAGGGTATGACTGTTTTATATATCTAATAGCCCACCTGTTCACATGTCCCACTGGCCCCCTCACTTTGGATATAAATTGACACATTGGGAAAGAGCAGTTCCTTTCACGTGATTAGTGGCAGCTCTTTCTAATCTGAAAGTGGCAATGCACCACAGGCTACATCTACACGTGCACGCTACATCGAAATAGCTTATTTCGATGTAGCGACATCGAAATAAGCTATTTCGATGAATAGCATCTACACGTCCTCCAGGGCTGGTGCTGTCGACGTTCAACGTCGACGTTGGGCAGCACCACATCGAAATAGGCGCTGCGAGGGAACGTCTACACGCGAAAGTAGCACACAGCGAAATAAGGGTGCCAGGAACAGCTGCAGACAGGGTCACAGGACCCTGTTACTGGACCACTTGGAAATAGTGACCACAATATAATAACTTTTAATATTCCTGTGTTGGGAAGAACACCGCAGCGGTCAAACACTCTGGCATTTAATTTCAAAAAGGGGAATTACACTAAAATGAGGAAGCTAGTTAAACAGAAACTAAAAGGTAGAGTAATTAAACTAAAATCCCTGGAAGCTGCATGGAAACCGTTTAAAGACAACATACTAGAGGCCCAACTTAAATGTATACCCCAAATAAAAAAACACAGTAAGAGACCTAACAAAGAACCACCATGGCTAAACAGCCATGTTAAAAAGGCAGTGAGAGAGAAAAGGGCAGCTTTTAAGAAGTGGAAGTCAAATCCTAGTGAGGAAAATAGAAAGGAACATAAACACTCCCAAATTAAGTGTCATAATGTAGTAAGAAAAGCCAAAAAAGATTTTGAGGAACAGCTAGCCAAAAATTCAAAAAATGATAGTAAAATGTTTTTTAAATACATTAGAAGCAGGAAGCCTGCTCAAAAAGCAGTGGGGCCCTTGGATGATAAAGATATAAAAGGAGCGATCCAGGAAGACAGTGCCATTGCGGAGCGATTAAATGATTTCTTTGCTTCAGTCTTCACGGCTGAAGATGTTACAGAGGTTCCTAAATCTGAGCCAGCCTTTTTAGGTGACAAATCTGAGGAACTCACTCAGATTGAAGTGACATTAGAGGAGGTTTTGGAGTTAATTGATAAGCTGAATAGTAACAAGTCTCCAGGACCAGACGGCATTCACCCAAGGGTTCTGAAAGAACTCAAATGTGAAATTGCGGAGTTATTAACAGTGGTTTGTAACCTATCCCTTAAATCCACTTTGGTACCAAATGACTGGAAGACAGCCAATATAACACCAATATTTAAAAAAGGCTCTAGAGGAGACCCTGGCAATTATAGACCGATAAGTTTAACATCAGTACCAGGCAAATTAGTAGAAACACTAGTAAAGAATAAAATTGCAAGGCACGTAGAAGATCACGAATTGTTGTGCAAAAGTCAGCATGGCTTCTGCAGAGGGAAGTCGTGTCTAACTAATCTATTAGAATTCTTTGAAGGGGTTAATAAACATGCGGACAAGGGGCACCCAGTGGACATAATATACCTAGATTTCCAGAAAGCCTTTGACACGGTCCCACACCAAAGGCTTTTATGTAAATTAGGTGGTCATGGGATAGGAGGAAAGATCCTTTCATGGATCGGGAATTGGTTAAAAGACAGAAAACAAAGGGTGGGAATAAATGGTAAATTTTCACAATGGAGGAGGGTAACTAGTGGTGTTCCCCAGGGGTCAGTCCTGGGACCGATCCTGTTTAACTTGTTCATCAATGATCTAGAAAATGAGGTAAGCAGTGAGGTGGCAAAGTTTGCAGATGACCCCAAGTTGTTCAGGACAGTCAAAACCAAAAGCGATTGTGAAGAACTACAAAAAGATCTCAGCAAACTGAGTGATTGGGCAGCAAAATGGCAAATTAAATTTAATGTGGGTAAGTGTAAGGTAATGCATGTTGGAAAAAATAACCCAAATTACACGTACTACATGATGGGGTCAAATTTAGCTACGACAGATCAGGAAAGGGATCTTGGAGTTATAGTGGATAGTTCTCTGAAGACATCCAAGCAGTGTGCAGCGGCAGTTAGTAAGGCAAATAGGATGTTATGAATTATTAAAAAAGGGATCGATAATAAGACAAAAGATATCATACTTCCCCTATATAAAACTATGGTACGCCCACATCTTGAGTACTGCGTGCAGATGTGGTCTCCTCACCTCAAAAAAGATATATTGGCATTAGAAAAGGTTCAGAAAAGGGCGACTAAGATGATTAGGGGCTTGGAACGGGTCCCATATGGGGAGAGGCTAGAGAGACTGGGACTTTTCAGTTTGGAAAAGAGGCGATTGAGGGGCGATATGATAGAGGTATATAAAATCATGAATGGTGTGGAGAAAGTGAATATAGAAAAATTATTTACCTTTTCCCATAATACAAGAACTAGGGGACACCAAATGAAATTGATGGGTAGTAGGTTCAAAACTAATAAAAGGAAATTTTTCTTCACACAGCGCACAGTCAACCTGTGGAACTCCTTGCCTGAGGAGGCTGTGAAGGCCAGGACTCTATTAGGGTTTAAAAAAGAGCTTGATAAATTTTTGCAGGTTAGGTCCATAAATGGCTATTAGCCAGGGATAAAGTATGGTGCCCTAGCCATCAGAACAAGGGCAGGAGATGGATGGCAGGAGATAAATCACTTGATCATTGTCTTCTGTTCTCCTTCTCTGGGGCACCTGGCATTGGCCACCGTCGGCAGATGGGATGCTGGGCTGGATGGACCTTTGGTCTGACCCAGTATGGCTATTCTTATGTTCTTATGTTCTTATGTACAGGGTGGACTCAACAGCAAGCCGCTCCCTTAAAGGGCCCCTCCCAGACACACTTGCACTAAACAGCACAAGATCCACAGAGCCAACAACTAGTTGCAGACCCTGTGCATGCAGCATGGATCCCCAGCTGCAGCAGCAGCAGCCAGAAGCCCTGGGCTAAGGGCTGCTGCACACGGTGACCATAGAGCCCCGCAGGGGCTGGAGAGAGAGCATCTCTCAACCCCGCAGCTGATGGCCGCCATGGAGGACCCCGCTATTTCGATGTTGCGGGACACGGATCGTCTACACATTCCCTACTTCGACGTTGAACGTCGAAGTAGGGCGCTATTCCCATCCCCTCATGGGGTTAGCGACTTCAACGTCTCGCCGCCTAACGTCGAAGTTAACTTCGAAACAGCACCCAACACGTGTAGCCGTGACAGGCGCTATTTCGAAGTTGGCGCCGCTACTTCGAAGTAGCGTGCACTTGTAGAGCACGCATGAGCTGATGGGAATAAGGGGACTTCGAAGTAGGCGGGGTCCTTTCGAAAAGGAGCCCCATCTGGACGAGCCACGCGGTGGCAAACCGTGTCAATTTCGAAGTGCCACTGCCGCCCGCATGCTAATGAAGCGCTGAATATGCATTTCAGCGCTTCATTAGTAAACTTCGAAATGGCCTTTTGCATGGCCATTTCGAAGTTTGGGGCACGTGTAGACGTAGCCAGTCAGGGCAGACAGGTCTACAATAAATTTTGTACCACAGAAAAAGCGATGCTGGAACATGAGTCATTGGAGCCATTTACATAGTTCTGCATGAAGCTACATTAAAAAAAAAAAAGCAGCAGCATTGTTTTCCTGCTGCTCCTCCTCCCCCAGCCCCCCAAGTTAATGAATGAAACCTACTCATGTTACAAAAAAAAAAGAAAAAGTCTGAATCAAAAGATCTGCTATTGCCACCTGTGTAGCAGAGAAGAAACTGCTAAGCAGGGCAAATTTCAGGATCTGAGGCAACTCCAATCATAACTGCTAACCATTTTGATGTATGATATCAAATCTCTGCTGGTAGCACAGCATACTATTGGAAGTTTGGTACTATACCTTTTTCTTAATGCTCCTTATTAGCTTTGATGATACTTCCTAGGATATGTTTATGTTACTGAGCCTATGCCAACATAGCCTCCTATTGCAGTTGCAACCTAAACTGACAGGAGATTTTCTCCAGCTGGAGGACCTCCTTCTCACTGGGGCTATGTCTACAGGACAGCCTAAACTCGAAATGCAAATTGCACAGCTTATTTCAAGTGTAGTTTGAAATAGGATATTTCAGCACTTGGTGCGGTGCAAACAGCACTAAATGTTGAAAAATATGCTGTTTCGAGGTATCCCTTTCCCCTGCAAAGAGTATCCCAAAATAACTCTGCCATGTAGATGTAGCCTGGGTGACCAGGGCTGGATTTAAGAGTAAGCAACCAGGGTGATGACCTGGGGCTTTAGGCTTGGAGACTGTTTTTGTTGTTAGTGGCATAAGGGAAAATAAAATGTTTGAAGTTTTTCAGGTGTTTCATACAGGGATTCATTTTTCCACTAACCTCTTAAAGCGTCCCAGATCTTTGTAGACTCTCATGTAATCGCCCAGACGTCCTGAGACATAAATTTTCCTCAAACCACCTAGAATGTTGTCAGCCCCGTTCTTGCAGGAATATAAGGGGCAGGGTGTCGCTCCTCAATCAATAAGATATAAGAACAAGCTGAAGTGAACTAAGAGCTTAGCTGCAATATTATGAATATTCCTTTATTGTGTAATCGTCAAAGTGTATTCGTGTTTATGACTGGAAAAGTACAAATAGCAACTAATAATGGAAATATATAATAGGATGTCAGGGATATCTATTGAACCCCTATCAACACAATAATATAAAAGAAATACTCTTATTTCCTTTTCCCATACTTAAGCAATGTTTGATGATTTTCTAAAACTGCAGAACAGACACTTTTGCTCTCCTTAATACAGTTTTCCAACATAGAAAATAAAAAGTGCCCCTGAAGAAGCCTTCGGGCTTTCCATATAGGAAGTGAAAAGCTCAATTGCAGTCTAGTTTGCAGCAAGGGGAAAATTTGACTGGAAAATATCTGGTGGGAAACAGAGCAACGTAGACTGGGCTTTTGGCAACAGCAATCATCCCAACGCAGAGGAAATTGAGGAGCAAAGCGTGAATAATATAAGTCCTTTTACTGAGGAATTGGCAGATTTACCTCGATAAGGAATGGAAATGCAAGGAAAGTGATAGAAAATTGTCTAGTTTTCCTGGTAGCATAAGGAGAGTGGTGATAAATAAGAATGTGGCTCACATGAAAAGGATAATAATGACAAAGAAATACCAGGTTTACATGGAGAGGACAGAAATGATGAAGAAGAATCAGATTTACATGATGACAGAAACAGCAATGTGAAAAACCACACACCACAAATTGACACAGCAGGTCATGCCTTATGGCCAGTGAAGCTAAACTCTGTCAATACTAATCGTACAATTTTGAATGGGCTAGAGAAAATTGAGATGATGTTTCCAGTAAATGAGCAGAAGTGACACTTCTCAAAGTCACGCTGCAAAAGAGTGATCACAAACACTGAGAAAGTGAATCAGTGTTGGATAGTTTACTCAGAAGCAACTGACCAAGTGTTCTGTTTTTTTGCAAAATATTTTACAAAAATGCCAAAAATTGTTGCTTATGCTGTCCAGGTACAATTATTGACATAAGTTTGTTGATGCTCTGAAGCAACATGAAAAGTTACCTGGCCATTTTATAGTCTGCTTCCAATGGATGGAGGTTGAATCTAGGCTCAAGATGAATAAATGAACAGACAGAAAAACAACATGTTATTAATGTAGACACCCAGCTTTGGAGGAATGTGCTCAAACACCTGATCTAAGTTAACCTTTTTTTCTTGCAAAGAATAATTCAGCTTTCTTGGGCTCATTGAATAAGTTGTTCATTGAACATAACAGTAATTTCCTCGGTTTGGTAGAATTCCTTGGGAAATACAATGATGTCATGCATGAACAACTATGTTGAGTAGCTCCTAAAGAAGCTATGGACCATTACTGCAACAAAACAATTCAAAATGAATCGATTGACCTTATGACAAGAGAGGTGTTTGATAACATATTGATGCAGTTCAGCAAAGCGAAATACTTTGTGGTAATAATGGACTGCTCTCCCAACATTAATCACAGTGAAAAGATGTTACTTATAGGAAAATTGGTTAGTGAGCATGGCTGTGTCCAAGTAAAGGAACATTTGGCCTGTTTCCGGTCTGTGCATGACTCTCCTGGAAAAGACCTGACAGAATGGCTTATGAATGTTTTGAATGTAAATAAAATAAAGCTTTAGGACTTCTGTGGCTAAGGCTATGACAACAGTGCTAATATAAAGTGAAGAAACAGTGGCGCCTAGGCAAGAGTCTACTAAATCTAAGAGATTTCTTTCTGCCTTGCAGTTACCATTCCCTCAACCTGGTTATGTCCCATGCATTGTCTTCTTTAAATTTAGTACCTCTCTTTAGAGTATTACAAAGAATAGTTGTCTTGTTTCAGCATTAATTAGGTGGAATAGCCTCATGGAAAATATTACAAATCTAACTATTAAACAGGTAAATGACACTTGCTAGTATAGCTGCATTGGCAATGAAGTTCCAAGTGACTGAAGCTTATGATAGCCTGATGGAATGGGCCCAACTGAGTAAAGCCAAGCCCAGAATCCAATAGAAGTCACATAGCCTGGCAAACGAGATCATTGACTTCAAATTTCTGGTCTCATTTGTAGTTTGGTGTCATATATCACAAGTAAATGTTGTAAGCAAGACAGAACAAAATCAATGGATACTGCAACCACTACTACTTAGATGAGAAGTTGTCTTGATTTTGTAGTGACCTATCAAGACAGTGGATTGAAGATACCATTCCCACTGCCGAAGAAATGGAGGAAAACTTTGGAGGTCAACCAGTCTTCAAGGAAACTGTGCTCATTGGAGAAAGAAACATTTTGGTTATGGGGCAGAATTGAGGTGATGGGAAGTTTGCTGTAAAAATTCCAAGGGGCATTTTTCTGCTCATCTGTTATTTCTGCTTCAGTATCCATCAAAGAAAGGTTAGGAAAAACAAAGCACCACAAAAAAAATTTTTTTGTAAAATTATATTAGAAAGCTGTCTTCGAACAGCAAAACACTCTTGACCAATTTTACAGGCCTTTCTCAGATGCGGACACATGAGGAATGTTAAGATGTCAGTGATGTTCAACTGGAAAACAGCAGTCACATTTTGCCACACAGAAAGCATGCTCTACTCCAAGTTCTCAAATAAATTCATGATGCAGAGCTGAAGGACATTTATTCCTAATGTATGGATTGCTTTAAAGATTCCGCTCATGTTGTCGGTAACTATTATGAGTGGTGATCACAGCTTTTCAAAACTCCAGCTCATTACCACTGTTCTTCCATTGATGATGGCAGATGAAAGATGGCTTGCTATTTTATTACTTGAAATTGCCATTGGCCAGTCTTTGGACCTCTCTGACCCTGTTTCACTTAACAAGAGCAAAGGTGAGAAAAGTGACCTTTTGAACTAAAGGATTATGGTTAACATTCGAAGACTGTCATCTACTTGTAACACTATTTAGTACTGGTCTAGCCAATGCACCCAGCTTCCACCCAGTTCTACATGTGTCCAGCTTTGATCCAGGGCACACCACATGTTCCATTGTATACAACCAAGCACTAAGGTACAACCGCACTTGTGCCAATCTCTCAGACGGAGACAAAGGTCCACAAGACCTTTACCAAGCTTTCCTGAAACTACAATACCCACCTAAGGAAATGAAGAAACAGATTGACAGAGCTAGACGTACCCAGAAGCCATCTGCTACAAGACAAGCCCAGCAAGGAAAATAACAGAATACCACTGGCTATCACACACAGCCCATCTGCTAAAACCTCTCCAGCGCATCATCAGTGATCTACAACCCATCCTGGATAACAATCACTCACTCTCACAGACCTTGGGAGGCAGGTCTGTCCTTGCCTACAGACAGCCTGCCAACTTTAAACAAATTCTCACCAGCAACTATGGACAGTAACTCTAAACGTGGAACCAGACCCTGCAACAAACCTCAGTGCCAACTCTGCTCACATATGTACACCAGCAACACCATCACAGTACCTAACCAAGTCAACCACACCATCAGAGGCTCATTCACCTGCACATCCACTAATATAATATATGCCATCATGTGCCAGCAATGCCCCTCTGCAATATACATTGGCCAGACTGGACAGTCTCTATGCAAAAGAATAAATGGACCCAAATCATATCAGGAATGGTAACATACAAAAACCTGCAAGAGAACACTTCAATCTCCCTGGACACTCAGTAATAGATTTAAAAGTAGCCATCCTGTAATAAAAAAAAAAACTTCAAAAACAGACTCCAAAGAGAAACTGCAGAGCTGCAATTCATTTGCAAATCTGACACCATCAGCCAAGGATTGAACAGAGACTGGGAGTGGCTGGACAATTACAAAAGCAGTGTCTTCTCTCTTGATGTTCACCCCTTCATATTAGCTACTGATAATGGGCCACATCCTCTGTGACTGAATTGACTTCTCAACTCTGGCTCTCCCTTTTACTGGGACTCCCTCTTTTTCATAAGCCCATCTATTTAAACCCTCCTCTGGAACCCCCCCAACTCAGGCATCTGATGAAGCGGGTCTTTTCCCACAAAAGCTTATGCTCCACGGCTTACTCTCTGTTAGTATCCAAAATATCTGTTAGTCTATAAGGTGCCACAGGACTTCTTGTTTTTGAAGATACAGACTAACTCGGCTACCCCTCTGATACTAGCCAATATTGGCACACAATTCGCTTTCTTAATATTAATATGTTTCAGTTATTCTTCAAATTTTAAAAAACGACACTAAGCTTAGAGGAAATCATTTTTATTTGCTGAGAGCTGGCATGAATAGATACAGATGTACACAGCCTAGCATGCTAGTTTATCAACAGGGCTAAATTATGCATTCAAATCATGGATAAAAGTGATTAAATGAGACACAAATGTATTAAAAATAAGGCATTTAAAAGTTTAAGAAATGGAACAGACGGGTGCACCAAAGACTCTCCTTCCCTACACACCATTTGGTCTCATGCTCCCCCTACTGATGACATAGCTGTCAGCATAAATGCATTTACACTGGAGAAAGTTGCAGCAAAGCCACGTCTGACCCATGTAGATATGTCAGTTGAAGTTCTACGTGTAGATAAGTGTCATTCCAGTAGTTTCAACTGTGCTGCATCAGAAGTGGGATTTTCTTTCTGTCACTGACAGGCAACCCTTTGCGTCAAAGTTGCTGAACGCTGCACCATGGCACAGCCCAGATACCAGTGATATTCAAGTTTAGACACATTATCAAACAGCAAATTACGTGATTAGCAGAAGATGAAGTCAGGAACTCTGGATTCTCATCTTAGATAAAAGTCTACTGGAAGAAAGCAAGACTTCTCCCGAACTTGAAAACGATCCACTTTTACATGCAGAGAATTTCTTATAGGTAAGGTTTTTGTTCAACTGAAAGCAAGCATGCGAACAAAAACATTCTTCAGCTCGCCTTTTATATTTTAGGCTTTCCCATCTCCTACCTACTCCTTTAGTCAAGTAGCCTTTTCTCAGCTAGCTCTGTCCCTCTTTGAAATGCCTTTGAAACCCTTGCAGCTCAGGTGAAGAAGCCATGCCCCCTTAGCTGATCCAGCTCAGAGCACCCAGCTCTGCACAGGGCCACTGGACCTATTTTAATTACAGAGGCCACCCACACTTACTGTATAAGTATTCTGATTAGTGTTGATGAAGGAGATTTTGAAAATCACAGTGATCATCACTTAGGCTATGTGTATCACATGGTTACATTTCAAGAGTGCAAGCTTAACATCATGTACCTCAGCAGCAGAAAAATCAGCGATAGAAGTCAAACTTTAGACCAAAACCTGAAATAGCCTATCAAACAGTTCTTAAAAATAATTTTTAAATAGAGTGACTTAAAAAGGAAACAGCTATTCGAAAATATGTCCAAATGGGTAATACATTAGTTATGAATCACCCATATCAATGCAGGAAAAGGTCAGAATGTTTGAGGGGGGAGATTATTTAGATGTAGAATCATAACGGTTTACAGATTTTAACATTACTCAGTCCAGTATCTTATCCTTTGTAATTCAACAATCTTTGATCGGGGAAAACAACATAATGCCAATCCCTTCTTTCATATCTGCCCTCTTACACCACATAGGCTTTTATATGAAAACAATAGCAGGCCCTTTCTTTGTATAGCTCCCTACATAATGGAAGAAGTTATTTAGACCTACCGATGCTGGAAACTCTGCTTATGTTTTACCATTTTGGCAGTTGTTCTAAAGAAATTCAGGGAAATTACATTTGCGGTTTGACAAATGATTGACAGATGGTTAACAAGAGAGGCAAATGGGCAGCAGAGAGAGCCTAAATGAAGAGTTTGCTACACTGGACTCCACTGCATTATGTTCTATTATAGTAAATACCTGTATTCTTGTGTCTTCCTTTTTGAGGCAGCAAATCCTTTTTAGTCAATGTTCATCATCTATCCTTGGATATCTTCCTCTGTCCCTCTCATGTTTTGTGTAAACTTACTCTCAGCTGGAGGCATTCTGCATATTTTAAATACAGTGCAAATGTCAAGTCATTTTCACGAGATAGTTGTAAAGCTCAGGGTTCTTCATTGAACTTGCATCAAAAACAGATGTGTTGGACATGAGTGACAAGACAAGACATTTGTTTTAGGAACTCAGATACCACAGTGATGAACTTAGTATAAATACTGTCATCTTTCCACTGAGGCTTTTTAGTAGGTCACTTTCTGCTTTGGAGGGGAAATTGGTAACAGAGATGCAGGGTATATTCTAGTGGAATTTATTTATTTGCCAGATGTAAGTGTCCCATTTATTTTGAATAGGAGTAGCCAAAATTGCAAGGACTTGCAGAAACCCCGAGCTAAGACACCCGTGAATCAGTCCTGTTGCCAAGAAACAGCTCCATTCTCTCTCACATTTGGCCAAGTTTCAGTTGTTAGAAGGTTGTCTGTTCATCTCTCTTCTGCTTGTGTCCAGTATTTTTCACCTGACTTATGTTTTAACCCAGTCATTCTCCCTTGGTCACACACAACCTGTATTCCTATATCTAATAGAATAATTCAGGCAGACCTGAGCATTAACTCCCTCTTTGTGCAGCTACTATACAATGTAAACTAAAACAAGCTCAGATGAATCTAACTATATACTCAGTGTTCAGTGCAGCTGGCTCCCTTCTGTCTGGGTCTGATCCAATACCCATTGAAGTGAATGGAAAAGCTTCCATTGATTATACTATGCTTTGGGTCAGGCGCCTAAGACCAAATTTTTAAAGGAATATGTGCATCTAAGAATCAGGTAGGTCCTCAGTGTGATTTTCAAGACAGTTTTAGGTGCCTTACTCCCAATATCTTTTAAAATCTGCCCCCGGTCCCTATCCAGACAAAAGAAAGTGCTTAACTCATTCAATGCCCTCAATGGTCTTGTAAGTGCAGCTGCAGTAGTTAGCCATCATGGATCTGTTTTTGTTTAACCCTTGCTATGGAGAATTTCATACGGAACACTTACGATACTATTTTGTGAACTCATTGAATTATCATCTTTGCCATAACAATAGGGAGATACAGTAGCTGTGGTAGATATACAAAAAGTCATCTAGAAACAATTAAATCATTTGCTTGTAAAAGTAAAACCCAATGATTACTCAATGCATAGGATAAAATAAACAGTGCTGAACATTATATTAAATATTTGTCCTTTAATCTACTTACAGTGTTAGCACACCACTGAACCATAATAAATGCATAGTTTCATTGACATTACATTTGTTATAGTATCCTGAATTTTATTCACACTGAAAACGATATAGACAATGGACTGTTAGAATGTAATGAGTCTGTAGTGTTGTATGGTCCTCTCTGCCATAGTATTCTCTACTTCTAGAATTGTTTTTTGCCAAAATATCAGTGTTTTGCTGTAAAATGAAAATATTTCAGTTCAACAAACTCTTTCATCATTAATGGATTACGTCATTAATCCATTTTGTCACATAACAGCAAAAAGGCATGATTGAATCAGATTATCTATCAAAAAGTTCTCAATTTGTTGTATATAGAAGTTCATTTCTCACAGCAGAAAACTCTTGTATTACAGGATGAACCTCTTAAATCTAGTACTCTCTTCTCCAGCAACATCCATGCTCTGGCAGGATCACAGATGTTGCAGGACCAGAGTATCCCAGGCCTTAGGTTGGACCTGCATCTGCAGGATAGGGGTTAGGGCCCAAACAGTGGCTGGCAGCCTGGTCCAGGGGCCAGAGCCAGAAACCCCACCACAACATGCAGCTGGGCTGGAACCCCTGCCTGCCAGAGCCCCTGGGCAGTCCTGGAAAGCCTGGAGTCCCCAGGGATCAGGAAATTGGGGCTGCCTGAGGTAGAAGCCCTGGAAAACCCCTGATACAGCAAATTATATCATTTGGGACCTGTCAGGTCCCAATCATGCAGGAGCAGGGAGGTGCAACTTGTAGTGAGCAGTCTGGTTTTATACAGATTTATTTGAGGACTTTAAAAACATGCAGGTGGGCTGTTTTCTACTGGATCAAGAACTCAATTCTGCTTCCATTAATTTCAATGGGAATAGGAGTATGCTCCAGGTACATAACTTATTTTTTCACAGTTCTGTTATTGGCCACCCCTGTTTTCAGTATAGGGAATTCATTATCAACTGCAAAATCAAGGATATGTGGAATGTAATAGCAAATAAGGATATTCTAAGCATATTTTGACCACACTTAATCACATTTAAGTTTCATTAAAAGTACAAAAACATTTGGGTAATTCCAGTTTGAGTAATTTTCTATTTACTCAAACCCTGTGACAACTTTTTTTCAGATGAAAGCTAAAAACACACATTGACCTTTGAAAAGAAATGACCAGATAGTGAGGCAAATGATCCTAAATAAACTATGCCTCTGTATTAAATTATGGGACCTGAATGTAATCACTCATGGATATGATTTCATATACTGAGTATTTTTGACAGATGTTGCACAGATTTTAGAGTGAAATAGCTAAAGAAACCCTCAAGGACACTATATAAAGTTCTTCAACCCGTGTTTTGGGGGTTTGACTGAAATCTTTTCACAATCTAGGTGTTTCCTCATTGTGTAGTTTGGAATGATTAGTTGCAGGAAATTATCTTCCAGCCTCCAAAAATGCCCACCATTCATTAATTTGAGGTAATTTAAGTATATAATTGTTCATATTTTAACAGGAAGCTGTTTAGAAAATAAGGTCCTGATCCAGGAAATCACTTGCACAAATTGATTTCAGTGAGGCTACTCATGTGCTTAAAACTAGGCATAGGCTTACGTGAATTCCTGAGTGGAGTCTATAAGCCTCCATTTCTGGGTAGATTATTGTTTCAGGCCAATTCTAGGATTTGATCTTGCAACTCTTTCTCTCACAAACAGTTCCACCAGCTTCAATGAAATTACTCATATGAATGAAGGATCAGATCCTTAATGCTGTAATGGAACCGGAGATAGCAACAAAAACCACGCAGTCCTAGAATTATTGGAAGGAAGAAGATTTTAACAGGAATATATGTCATAGTGATACCGACTGTCATTTTACTGCGAGTTTCTACAGTCTGGCACAAGGAATAGCTAGCTGATTGGAGCCTAAGTTGTACCGTAATATACTTATCACCAAGTATTTTGCAACGAGGGAAAAAAAATGGCCCTTTTGAATCTTTTATTTTTCTTAATGATGGGGTCCAATCCTGCTATTAACATCAGTGGATAATAGCCATTGGCTTCAACAAGAGCCGGATAGGATCCACTGTCTTGAAACCTGTGTACTTCTGCAATGGTTTAGCGATGAATTCAGGTGGATTGCTGGGGAATGTGTTTGGAAAAAAGATCACAGGAATTTGATTAGACACAAGCAGCAAAAATCAAATATATTTTAAGCTGATTATACCATAGAAAAGGGGTATAATGATGGTTTGATCTGAAGATAATACAACAGATACAGAATTCTGAAGACCAGAAATTCTAATTTTATTTCATTGGAAAAGAAAAGGATGAAAAAAACCCAGACATCAATTTTATCCTACTTGAAATTCAAGAAGTCTCTGTATGTGATAACTATGTTTTAAATATTTTTACTTTGTCACTGTGAAAATTGTTCTGTGTATACTGAATGCACTTATAGAATAAATTGGATGAGTCTGTGTATATTGATTGTAGGAGTTTTTATAGAGTTCAATTTTTGCTGTTCACTTCCTCATAGTGAAAAGAGATATATGACCATCGTTGGCTTATATTTCACTACTAGGAAGTCCCACTGGCATAAGCACATGATGTGAACTATGCATACTTTTATTTTGAAGCAATCAGAGAGGACTTGTTTTGGACTATGATGTAGTCTGCAGTATGATCATGTTTATTCTGAATCACCATGAAGACTTTTAATAATGATTTCAGACCTCTTATATGTCCCATCATGACAAGACCACTGCTTGCTCAGTTTAGTGAAAAGGACATGGCAGAAATTATTCATTTTGCATTACAATGTATAACCGGACATGATTTGTTTAACCTTTAGGTTCAGGTCCATTTTTATTTTGTATACTTTTTTTTTGCATTGCTTTAATTTGGGTTGGAGAAGAGGGTTGACATTTACCTATTGTGATTTGAAAGCAGGTGGTTGACAGTACATGCAATTGATCATCTGGTGACTGCTTAATTTAAAAAAAAAGTTTACTTTTTTTTTCACTAATCAACTAACACAAAAAGCTAAAAGTAACAATTGCCATTTGCAAGACGCCAGCAGGAGTAGATCTGCCACTACTTTGGGGCACTAAGGAGGTTTCAGGTACTTGCCATTTTACAAGCAAACAGGAGTGTAATTCGGTTCAGGGCCTACGCTTTGGTAGTCCCCGTTCAGACAGGAATTCAGGGGAAGGTTTCCACTTGAAAGCCAGTGCTCGGTTCCAGGGCCTGTTTGGAACAGATGTGCTCTCAGATGCTCAGCTCTCTTCCTCCTGCTCCTGCCCCAGGTTCCAGGGATTCATCCCGCTCCCTTCCCGGTCCCTCGGAGCTCGGGCCGCTCCAGGTCTCAGGCTCTAGAGCCGCAGCCGGGCGCGCGCACCGCTCCCGCGCTCCCAGCTCCTCGGACTGACACGCGCGGCCGCCGCCGCCTTCTCCGAGCCCCGGCCGCAGGGGGGCGGGTCTTTCCTCGTCTGGCCCCGCCCACTGCCGGCGCTTTCAATCCTGGAGCGCCGCTCGGCTGCCAGAGGGAAGCAGCCACCTGCTCCTGCGCTGCGTTGCTGCTGGAGCTGCCGCCGTCCCTCGCTTGCCTGGAAAGTTACCGAGCCGCCCGCGGGGGAAGCCAGGAGGCGAGAGGGGAGCCCGCCGCCCCGGGAGGAGCAGAGCCCCGCGGCCAGGCGGGATGATGGAAAGCCCGGCTGCCACCGCTCGCCGCCCGCTGCTGCTGCTACTCGCCGCCCTCTGCCTGCGGCCAGGTGAGCGCGGCGCGCAGGGGTCGGCCCGGCTACTGTCACCGGCCCCCGGGACTTGCCGGGACGCGGGGAGGGGTGAGGCGCCGCCACCGCCTCCGCCTCCAGCCAACCGTCCCCTACGTCTGCTGGGTCCCTCTGCCTCTTCCTTTCCGCCCGGCGCCGGGCAGGGCGAGGGGATGGGGGGGGGAGCATCGCTGCGTGGCGCTCTCCTGTTTTGGCGGGGGGCGGAGGCTTGCTGCTGTCCTGCTGGTAATGGGGCGGGGGGGGTGGAATCTGCTTTTGCAAAGGGCGGGCTGGGTCCCCCCTCCGCTGCCGCTTGTCACGTCGGGTCTCGGGCTGCCAGCGCGCGCGGGGGATCAGGGCAGAGATCGCCCTCTCCCCCGTGCCTGGCTTCCCGGCCGGGGGCGCGGGGACTGGCTGGGTTATGCAGCCGGATCCTTCGGCGTGAGCCACTCACCTCCGGCCCAGCGCTGCGCGGGTGGGGCCAGGCGGCCAGCAGGGGAGGTAGGGGGCGGTCTTCCGGCTCGCTCCCGAAGTTGCTCTGGTGGCTGCGGCGCGGCGAGCGCCCAGCCCCCTGCGAGCCAGGCTTAGCAGTCCGCTGTGCCCCCCTTGCGGCGGGGGGGGGTGTCAGTCTCTTCCGGCCTTTGCGTCCTCCTGAAAGTGAGCGGCGGGCTGACTCAAAAGCCGCTTTGAGTTTGCAGCGAGCGGTAGTTACGCTTTGAGTTTGCAGCGCACGTCCGGCGGGGCGACAGCCTTAAACTTTGCAATCGCGGCGCCGCGTCCTTGGGCCGTCTCGGTTCCCCTTTTTAAAACTGAATTGCGGCGCTCCCCCTCGGCTTTCCCCAGCGCCGGAGGGAGACGGCCCAGGGAGTGGCTCAGCCTTTGAAAGCCGCCTGCCCTCCCCCCCCCGCCGCGGGAGTGTGAGAGAGGAAGGGAGACACTGTAGTTTCGATGGGGACGAAATGCCTGGCTTGGGCGGTGTGTTAGGAACAGAATACGTAACCCCAACCTAGTGCCAGTCATTCTAACCTCATCCAAGTGTGCCCCCAGACCGCTGTTGCTTTTGGATGGCTTCTCTTGCCATGTTGAAGTACCTAAGGAAACACGGGGTGCGTTTATATATGGGGTACACTGCGGGCTGCTCTCGCTCTCTCTCTTTCAAGTCGTGATCGCAACCCCCCGGGAGTAGTCCCATGGCAGGGTCCTGCTCTTAACTTCCATCGCAGCTCAAGACTTTGATCCCACCCGGCTGTGCGGCTAAGATCGAGGGATCGCCACGCTAGAATCAGCCCAAAGTTCGGGGAATTTCTCCTGGGTAGTTTTTACAGGTGTTTGGTTAGGCTAAGATGATAGATCGGTTTCATGTGTGTAAATTCTCCCTTCCCCCCATCTGTGTGAGTCATTAGGGAAGTAAGAACACGTGGGAAATACTAACAGTCTCTCTAAATGTCTTGGTAGTGAGATTTTTTTTTCCTCTTGGTCAATATTAAACGTGAAAGCTAAAGTCCACGGAAAGGCTGCAAAGTGTGTGCTCTGTATTCAAGGTAGAGAGCGTCTCATTGTTCTTGTCGAAAGAGCGTCAGCCTGTGGTGACATTTTGTATTGCTTTAAGAAACAGCCTTGCCTTTTGTGTGCTTGCATTTTATAAGTCGAGAGGTTAGGAAAGCGTTGCCTTGGAGTCAGTGTGTTTTCGGCACTAGTCTTCTACAATTTGGTTTGCTCTGTAGTTACCTGTTTACACCTATACAGGAGAAGGAAGACAAAAATAATACACTTCAGTAGAATACTATTTCTCTTGCATAACTGCTGTGTTTGCTGTGAACTTCCTAAGGTGAAACAAGCAGCTAAACAGGTAGCAATGTATAATTATCTTAGTTGAAGTTGTGGGTAGCAAGCTATCCTTAGAAAACAAAACTTGAACTATATTGCAGTTTCCCACTTTAGCAAATCATTAATTTGACAGTATTTACTGATTGTCAGTCTTTTAAAATAGCAATGGTATAAAGCTTACCAGGAAACCAATTACTTTGTGACAGAGAGAGACTCTCCAGGCACAATTGAGAGTGATGCTCACCCTTTCTCTTGTGCTTTATTGGAGAGGAGGCTTTTAAAACACTCTGAAAGGAACACAGACAGGTGCTGCATATCATGCTGGGAAAACTTTTAATTCTGAATTGTCTTTTTTTTAATTAAATCTATTATGCAACCAGCAAGAACTTTTACAAAATATCTTCTTGTTCCCTCTTCTGTTCACTTAATGTGCAAATACCTTAGCTGCAGAGTTATACTAATACTGCTAATGCTGGAGAGAATGTGATCCAAATGTTATCTCAACAAGTTGAGTCTGTTCTGGTCTGCCTATGGTCTGAAGAAGTGGGTCTGTCCCAGAAAAGCACACGTAATAAACTATTTTGCTAGTCTTTAAAGTGCTACTTGACTGCTTTTTGTTTTGATAGTGTATAGACTAGCACGGCTTCCTCTCTGTTAGTTTTCAAGTTAGAGTTGTTATCCACTCCTCTAGTTTATGATGCTCTTCTGCCTTCCCCTCCCTCCAAAGGGCAATTTAACTCAATTTGAAATGAAAACAGACGCATGTGGATTTGTTGTGGAGAGTAGATGGCATCAAAATTGGTAGGGAGAAGCTTAGCTCACCTTCTTTCAGAATGAAAATAGAGAGGGGAACTATTAAATCACTTTAATTTCTAGTTTATTTTTAAAAAAAACAACTTGGAACACTTTTTTTTTTAAAAACACTTGTAGCTGTAAAATGGATTTGCTGTTGTTTCTAGCATTTTGACTTCTGTTTATCTTCAGCCACTTTGTACTGTTTTACTATTCTCAACAATAAATTATTCTGCAGTCTAGTTGCTGTGTACTACACTATCAAAGTAATCTGACTTTTGGAAGCTCCCAATTCACGTTGACACAGCACTACTGTACATACACAGATGTGTGAGGTGGAAAATGTGTTTATAAGCCTTCCACGAATATTTAAACTTAATAGTGATCCTTAACAGTATTTAACTTTGTGCAGTTTATTCCATAAAGAATGATGGGGCACACTGCTTTCTCCTTACCAATCACTTGTTGTTTCTGCTTGATCCTGTTTACCTAATGTATGATAAAGTTTTCGAATATGAAATTGCATTTTTGTGTGGTAACTTAAATTAAAATATTGATTGTGTAAAAAAAAAAAAAAAAAAAAAGGTCCTATCATAATTTTGAGCTCACTTCAGTCTGTGTAGTCCCCTTTTGTTTCCCTGGCAGATGATAATGTGGTTCCTTGGTGAAAGTGGATTCTGTAGAAATCATGGTCCGATAACAAATTGTTTGGTAATATACTCTGAGTTCCTGCTCATGTGATCTATCCCGAAATTCATTTATGATCTAGTTCTGCTGCAGTGTCTCTTCCCTTTCTCTTACCAATATGGACTTGAGACTTTGACTGGAGTCACAAACATCCATTAACATAGATTCAGTTTTATGTATTGTTTTGTTTTTTATTTTATTTTGTTTGAGGGGTTGTGTGGCTGAAAATAAGCATATCTAAACTGGTGCATTAAATATTAACTGTCACTCGTTAAGCTTGAGAACTGCTTGTGTGCTTTAAAAACTATTTTTATGCTTGGGTTGATAAAAAGAGCCAGAGACAGCTACAAACTCTCTTGAAGCTCACCTCTTTCTAAAAGAGTTGTCAGTATCTTTGGGGATTCTCCTTCTGAGGGTTTTTGTTTGACAAAACTGGAGATACTAGAAATCACTGATGAAATCTGAACTTCATGATTGAGGGGGGGAAAAAACCAAGTACCTTTTCAGGAGTATACAGCATTAAAAATCCATCCTTTTGCTTTCGTTCTATTGGAGAAAAGCATCGTATCCGTACATCAATATTTGTTATTAATATCTTAGCTATTTCCATCATTTCCTCTCTCCAAAAAAATCCCCTGGAGAATAGCTGCTTTTATTTTCTCACACCTTGCATTCCCATTACCTGAAAATCTTCCCTTATATTTAAACTTGGTCCACAAAAATACCAAGATAACATAAGCTGTCTTTATAGTTTGCATTGAAATACTGACTTAATTATCTTATCCTACAATTTTGGGAGAAATCCCTGAACATTTCAACATTTTATAAATTAAAGGAAAAATACTGAAATATTTAGCGTGTACATAGGCTAGAGTGCTTTAAGAGCTATTTAGCCTTTCCATTTTATCATGAAGATAAAACACATGTAAAAACAGCATATTTATTTTGGGGTGAACTGTTCTTGCAGGTCAGTTGTATTAGACTCAGCAAGAAGTAACTGTGTTGCCAGACTTGGACAGAACAGAACTGACGTACCCCACATGGTTAAAACAGAGACAACCCGGGGCGGCGGGGGGGAGATTCTTAACTAGCATGCAGTCCAGACACACAGTTAAATGACACCTAAGTCCCACCGATATTAACAAAGTGAACTGTGTTAGTTGTGAAAGAAGCCGAAATGTTGTAATGGGATTCCTTAATATATAGTGCTTTTTGCAAATGTATAATCTTGTATCTCTTTCAGTTTTACAATCGTATTACCATTTTTTCTAAGGCTAGCTCCTGTCTTGAGTAGGATTTGAAAGGTATCAGTGCTCTTTCCACAAAGGAGAAACATAACGTTCTGAAATTGTGTTCAGCCCTGCTCAAGAATCTTCATCAGCAGGGTTAATACAGGGTGTATTTATTGTGGCGATGGAACTATTTTTAACAAGTTGTAGAGGTTATAGATAAATCATGGGCCCAATCCTGGAAGAAAACTGAGCATCACTAGTGAGTTGCCAAGTGTCCTCACCTTGCTGACTTGGCTGGGCGGCGAGGCCGGGGGGGAGTTGTGGGTAACCATAATCAAGTGAGAGCTCTTTTAGACATTCTAAGTACTATGGATTGTGATTAGAACTACTAAAGCAGGTGTCAGCAATGTCGGCAACTTTTCCGAGTTGGAATGCCAGAATTTGACCTTTTGACCTCTATATACAGTCCGAGTGCTGGTGATCCTTTTTAAAGTCAGAATAGTCCTACTTACGACAGCTTCACTAATAAATAAATGAAGATGCGGAGCGTAACCATTTAGGTGGTAGTTGGTAGCAGTAGCTGGTCTCTTGTTAATCCACAGGCATCATGGCTTTGAGCAAACTCCCACCTGCATGGGGAAGAAGGGGTGGAGCTGAACTCCCATCTCCCAGTGCTGATGAAAGTCGGCTCATGTGCCACCTTGGCAAACATGCTGGGGGTTGTTGATCTTTGTACTAGAGATCTGACTAAAGCCTTCTCCTCTCCTCCCCAGAGCTGAGCATCTGTACATTCTATTGACTTCTCTTATTGTGAGTTATTGGGCACTTTGCACTCTTTGAGATCAGGCTTTAGCTTTTTTAAATATTCGGACTTTTCATACTGCTTAAAATGTGTTTTAATGGTAAGATCTTTCTGAAATTTATAGAATGAACCTGTAAGTGCTTTTGGTGCTGCTCTGAGACAAGGGATAATGGTAAGCAGGCTGTCCTGAAAATATTAATCTTATTAACACCCATACCAAATAACAGATGATAGCCAGCCTTGGTGAAACCAAGATTTACTAACTCCCCACTTAGGCCTACCTTGCTTGTATGTTAATCTAATACGTGGATGTGTTTGGTTCTTTGAGGAATGCCTGCCAGATTTGAATACTTACATGTCTTCAGAACAGCACCTCAGTATCTTTATTAAAACACACCCCACATCTGTTCAGCTGGTATTTCCTTTGCAGATAAGGAACTGATAAGTCAGTGAAGAGACTGGTAGAACTGCTGGGTATGATTTGGAGGTTATCATACTTTAGAAGAGTTTTGTAATGTTTGGTTTAAAAGTATTCAAAATGTCTTCAATAGATTTAGCTAAAGGAATAGTAATCTCTTCCTATGAGAACAAATATAAATTTTTGGCTAGTTCATTTCACTAAACAGTCAGTTGTATCTAAGGATTGCTGAAATAATCCATATATCCCAGTCAACTGCTCTCTGTTTGCTCATCCTGGATACAGTAAATACTTTTGCACAAGAAAAACCTTCACTAACTGCATTTTATAAACATGATCTGTATTGTTCTAAATTCAATTTATAGATTTTGCTAGCTAAACAAGTGTGTGTTTGGAAATTCCCATTAAAATAATGTAAACATGAACTTCTAGGTCCCAGTGACTTGAAAAATTTCCTAAATAATCACAGGAATTTTAGAGTGCATCAGGCCTTTGAATTGCCTGCTGCTTCCATTATCCTCAACAGGAGCTGTTGGTGCTTAGACCTCTAATAATCAGGCCCTGAAAGTATTAGTTAGAAAGTTTAATAAAGCATTGTTTACAGAAAATTTCTGAGAACATCATGATTTTTAAACATGAGATCTTTTTTTGCCGATTAGTTCAATAGAGGGAGCTCCACTACCCTGTTGTTAAAAGCAGCATTATTTGTGTATTTGTACTTCTGCATCAGATCTTTGGTTTCCAGGTAACAATTACACGGTCTCCACATCTTTTTTAGATTAAAAGTTTTGCAGAAACATTTCAGGCTGCTTTGGGTGGCTAGCTGTTTTGGTAGGCATCAACAGTGTGCCTCGTACTCTACAAGACACAGGGGAAGCAGATAATCTCCATGTTTACCAGTTTAGTCTAAACTGAGAGACAATCCCAGTGTTCTGAGACTCAGCAAATGGATCTGTCTTAGACTACAGCTACACTAGAGAGTTTTGTCAACAAAACTTGTGGAGTGTCCACACTAAAAGTGCATTCTGTCAACAGAACTCAGCACTTTTGCTGACAGCCTTCTGCCTCTCCCTCATGAGGTAGAACACCTTTCTTTACAGAATCTGTCAACAAAAAAAGTGTGCGGATGCTCTGAAGGGGCTTTGGACAGATGGGGCTTGTGAATCACCAGGCAGCCCTGTCTGCTGTGCTTCCCGTTGGCCATTCTGTTGAGAGTGTGCCTGGGCAGTCCAGCTGCTCTCTGTTGACAGAGCGATCCACTTTCATGTGTGGCCATGATGTTGAGAGAAGTTGTCGGAAGAGATCTTCCAACAGTAACTTCTGTTGATGAAACTTCTAGTGTAGGCATAGCCCAAGTGAACAATTTAATAAAAATTTATTTAAATTCTGGGTATCATATTAAAAATGAGTGATTTTTTTCAATGGTCCTTCATAATTAGCTTTAAGATAGTCTGGTGACAGACACTATAAAATGCTCTATAAGCATAAGTTCTTTCTAGTTCCTATATCTGGATTTGCAGCACAGTTACCTGTTTTTGTATTTAATACGACTCTTCTAGAAGATGTATTGGGTTTCAACTTAAACAGCAAGATCTCACTAATATTGCCACAACTTGGCTCTTCTTTGTTCTTCAGGCACCTTTTAAATAGCATGTCCATTTTAATTTCCCTTTGTAATTTTAAAAGAATGGCAAAATGGTTATTTAAAGTTAAAACATTATTTGAGAAAACAATCACAAGCTTATTTCTAACCTCTCTTGCTCCCAACCAAAAAACTCCGATGAACTCTTTGTTTCTCTGTTCTGTGTTGCAAGAAAAGCATGTTATCAGTAAATTCTGGTGAAATGTCTTTCCAGGTGATCAATAATTTGGTGGATTTTTTTTAAAAGAAATTTTCAGTTGAACAAAAATGAGTTACTTCAGGTGTTAACTTCCTGTCACCTGTAGATAATTGGAGTTAATTACTTTTTCACTTATTTAACCATATTCTATTAAATTATTTTTCAGTGCTTTGAGTGCTTTTTTTTGTAAGGATTAGATGGCATTTGTTTAATTGATGATTTTTTCTTTTTTTTTTGTATGCATAAATAAGGATGGACAAGTGTCAAACACCACTGCTTCTAAGACCTTAGAATTATAAAACTGGAAATATGTGGGTATGGAGCCCCAAAATTCCATCTATTTCACAGGCTCCAAGTAATCTGTTATTTTCAAGAACAGTGTTAGAATTCATCCTGCAGGGCAGGTGGAATTGTAAGGCTCGAGGACTGCATGAGGCTTGAGATTTTGAGTTATGAAACAGGGGGCTTGGTGGTACAGTTCAGCCTAGTAAAAACTAAAAGTTAGGTAGCAATTCATATTGGAAAAAACATTTTGAATTTTTGTTTAGAGCAGTTGTTTCATTCTGATATCGGGGAGTCCAAGTCAAAATCAAAATGTTGGACAGTTGACTATATACACTCTGGGTGGGCACTCACCATCCAACCCCAATCTCCGCATTTGGTTTTGGTTGATTGTGCAGGCGGGATTGTCCTTCTGTTTAACACTTTTTTTTTTTAACATGATTCCAAATGAACAAAATGCTTTGCAGCGTCAGCTTTTTGTGGACCTCTACGGTTGCCAGAAACAGCACTTTCCTTCTGCTGTCTGGGCTCTTATTTTATTCCATTTGAAGATCTTCCTCCCCACCCCCCATTGGTAAATTCTAGTTGATTTTGAAACTAGGGATAACAGCCTTTACCGATGGGCTACATTTTGTTTGCCATTTTGTAACTGAAGAAACCACACTGAATATTGAGGCTGGCTTTTTTTCTTTAAAACAGTTTGAGGTGGGTCTCAAATGAGTAACTTAGTTTGAATCCTTGGATTTCTCAGTCTTGATACTGAACACCAGATTTTAAATTGAGTAACTGATGTATGAATGGGGGGCGGGAAAAGAGATGATAAAATGGTTAGCTTATCTACTAATAAAGTTCAAGTGAATATGAATCCAGTATAAGATGACTTGCATTCTCCATTCCTAAACTGGAGACGTCATACAGTCCTTGCTAACGTTATCCCACTTTGGTGATGAAGACAAAGGAACAGGCAGGCTGGAAGAGGAGAATGAAAAATATTTGCCCTCCCCTGTGGTAGCTTGCAGATCATACAAGTGGAATAGTCTCTAAAGTTTGTGTACTCTGAGTTTTTTTCCATTTGACTGCAATGTTCAGTTCTCAAACCCTTGAATACAGTAATTCTTTTTAATGTTAGACTTTGTCTGTAGATGGGGTGATACAGTTACTGTCAGAATATATTGACTCATGACAGTAGCAGTTTGTACTAGCTAGCTACATGCCAAACTAGAGTGTTACTGCACAAATAGAAGGAATTTTCCAAATGTTTGTTCTGTAGGTATGATTACCGTTTAAATATACATTGTTATCTAAATAAAGAATACATACCAACTTATTATCTGAATATTAAGCTACGAGAAGTACATTTTTCCATTACTAATATGAAGGTTATGTACACACATTTTATATAGATTCTCTCTTTCTCCCCACTCCCCTGCTCAAATGGCTTAGAGTCAATAGAAATTACTTACCAGGTTCTCATAATGGCCTCTGTAGAGAGGCCATTTTTTTCTTTAGGATGACTGCCAGCTGATTTACCTTAATTTGACTCGTGCTGGTAGCCTTGAACAACAGGAAATGACAGGCCTTGCTTTTCCTATAGACATGTAGCTCCCAGTCATATAGTGTACTCACTCCCTACTAGCACACTCCATGCCCATGCAGAGCTGCTTTTGACTTAATTGGAGCTTCTGTGAGTGCAGGATTGAAGATTACAAAAGCAAAGTAAAAATTTCAGTGTTATCTATAGAACTTTTAGATATGCGGTCCCTTTGTTTTCCCTTCAATGCTGGGTATGCTCTTAAGAAACCCACGATTATTTAAAATGTTTGTTCTCCCACCCTTAAATGGACTAACTTGAAAAAACATCCTTGAGAAAAGGGAAACAGTGACTTAGTCAGATGTGTTTACAAATGCTAAATAATATGTATCTGCTCTTCCTAAAAATGGTCACAATGTCATGATCCCCTTTCTGTCGTGTGACTGTCCTGTGACTCCTCTGGGTGCTGCAGCTATAGAGAAGATTGTGGAAGGAAAGTTTTCCCTCTGTACTGCCCCTGGAATCCTGTATTTTGGCCATTGCACCCTTTGCAGTGGCAGGAGCTTGTAATTCTTTTACATTTTTTCTGTATAGATCATGGGGCAATTGGAGGGCTTTTCTCAGCAGCATACATCCTTCTCTAGAAGCTCTAAAGGTGGTTTCTGGGCAATGGAGTGACATGGAGTATTGCAGGGGTCGTCTTGTTCTTGTGCATTGTTACCTGAACTTGACACTAGAGAGCACCTTATGGTTACACTTATGTATTTTATTAAATGCCACTATTGGATTAAAGGAAATAGGGGAACTAGCTTTCGGGCACACACTCTCATACCCTTCTGCACACTCTCACGTACACAGGTGAACTCATGCAGATGAAGAGTTGTGTAGAGACAGCAGAGGAAGCCATGGCATAGCAGGTCCAGTGTGTCTGGTTACAGTCATGAATCCATGGTGGTGAGCTGATTATATGACCCTCGTTTCAGTTTGCTTTCTTGAGTAGTACTTAAGAGCAGCCAGTATTAGCCATTGTGGGAGAGTGGCAGGGGCACAGGGCTTCCTTATGCCTCCCCAGCCAGCTGAGACGAACTCCTGAAGAATGGTAATGGCAAGAAGCACTCCTACACCTTTGCACACATCTTCTATGTGTTTCAACCCTCGTCCTGCCCCAGGACTCCTGTTAGCTCACGGCCATACACAGATAGGACTCTGATCTTCTCCTGATGGGGCTTCTTCCTCTTTCTTGCGTGGGTTCTTTTGCAGGATTCAGCTCCTATTGTTCTCTGGCCATCGAGGTGTTGGTGCCAATTGGTTGTCCAGACAGTCTGGCTTCAGGGACTGATTCTGTTGTGCATGCGTGTACGTATGTATATACACACATGCCTTTCATACTTTTCTCACTAACACCAAGGAAAGCTCACTTCAGAGAAAGCAATTTCTTTTACACAGGGACAAGCCACGATTTCTTCAGCTACAGCTCCACTGCAGCTGTAACTTGAAATAACTTATGGAGTTTGTGCAGAGCAAATTGTGTAATTTATTTTGAGGAGGAGGGATAGCTCAGTGGTTTGCACATTGGCCTGTTAAACCCAGGGTTGTGAGCTCAGTCCTTGAGGAGGCCATTTAGGGATTGGGGCAAATAGATGTCAGGGGTGGTGGTTGGCCCTGCCAAGAGGGCAGGGGACTGGACTAGAGTTCCCTTCCAGTTTTAGGAGATGTGTATCTCCAATTTATATCTACAGAGCTTACAGAAAGTTACAGAACTTATATCTGCATTGTACTGTTTATGACATACATGAGGTTGGTAGAATTTGTATACTAATGATACAAAGCTCCCAGTTATATAAGATTCAGCCATTGCAGTAGAAATAACACACTAATTTTTCCCCCTCTTTTTCATGAAATGGAGAATCTGGGAGAGCCTTAAATTCAGTCAGGACTGAAATGTTTGTTGAGGGAAGTATAGATATCAAGGCTGATATCTCTACTCCTTGTAGACATCATTTGCAATTTAGCTTCACAATCCTGTTTTGTTCAACTAAATCTGCTTTACGTGCCACAAGAAGGCTTGTTTTTCAAGCTATCTGGTTAGAACTATTACTTCCTACTATCTGATGTTTCTTTAGCTGTTAGCATAGTGTTAACAGCATAGTGTTCTCTAATATGCTTTTGTATGGCGTTGTACGCGAAGACCACATACACAGTTATGTTTGTGCACAAAGTGGTGACCTGGTTATTGAGCAGTCCATTACAAAAGAATGGATAAGGCCAGTACTCCTGCTGCTGTGCTGGTGGTTGATGGCTTTGAATGAAATGTTAAGATGTTTATTTTATAAAGCCCTAAATTGTTTAGGGCTCGTGTCCTGTGAGACAGCTGCCTGTTTGAACACTAAGGATACCTGAGATGCATGTTCTTTGAAATGTTCTCTGTGAGGGTCCCAGTCTCTTGAATTCTGTCATTGCTTTTTCTGCCACAGAACCTTCCTTCATTAACCTGTAGGGCGTACCGCACAACCCAGCCTTTCTTATAGATTTGAAGAAGATTGGGGTTTCATTGGGTGAGGCCTGGCACATGAAGGAGGGTTTGGCATTGCTGGGCGAGAGAATTTTCCAGGTCATGGGAAGTCAATATTGTCTAGTGCATTACCAACATTTTCACTGTTTACTGGGTTCTTAGAAGACATTTAGGGGTAAATTACAGTTGAATAACAGCACAGACCCCTGAGAGCCAGGACTGGTGGCTGTAAACAAGCAATGGTACTACAGGAAACTTGATAGGTGGCTACACCCATGATAAGTGGCTGTCTGGCTAACTAAAATCATGCTGGAGTACAGATGTTGCTGGACAAGAGAGGTTGAATGTGTATTCCGTTGATAACATCAGATATTCTAATGTATGTTACATTTTTGAAGCTGCTTAAAACACGGCATAAACAAATAAAATGAAACAAAAACCCAGAATGCTTAAAACATGAACATCAATCCTCTTCTGACCTCTGTGAGGTAGCCATCATTTATAGGAGGGGAACCGTGAGGCGCAGAGAGGTTAAATGGTTTGTCCAAAGTTGCATAGCACATTGCTTGCAAAAATCGGACTAGAACCTTTATCTTTCAGTTCCAAGTAAAACCGTTTATCCCTTCAGCAGTGCTGGCCCCAAACGAGTGCTGACAAAATGGCAGCATCTGAGATGTCTGAGTTCGTGTACTCACCTTTGCTCAGAGAAGACTGATGATGTTTGAAGGAAGAGCGAAAGGCTGTGTCTCTCTGAAGTAACAGTAACATATTTGTGCCTCTGCAGTTTGGAGGTCAGGCCCAGAGCCACTCTTGTTTCGTGTCAAGGGCTGTTGATAAGTAGGGGTGCTAGGGGAAGCTTGCATGTTTCTCCCTCTGGCAGATCGGAAACTCCCAATCATTAAGGCAAGGATGGAGATTTCCTCCAGAGCCATAAACATTTCTTAACTATATCTGAATGGTTGAAATTGCGAGCTGCTGTATCTGGTAACTAAAAATAACCTGTGTCAGAGAGGTAGCCTGCTTTCTCATTTCATCAAACATGTTAGAATACAGAATGGAACATTGCTCATATACAGTGACAGATAGCACACAGCACCAGTGGGCAACCTGCCGCCCATTGGGCTTCTATGTGTGGCCCACAAGATGCTTTGTTTGCTGTTGCCTGTTCAGGGTTACTAGATGCTTCTGGTTTTTGTACATGTAAGTTTTTTCCTACTGGTGTTTCTAAGATAACACACACAAAGCAAGGGGACATGAGGTGCGTGCTGATTGCACACATTGATTGGATGCAGATGGAGCGCATGGTTGTTGCAATCAAAGTGCTGCTGTCGTTCAGTCAGCACACCCTGCCAATTCTAGGTACTCCAGCACAGTTAGCAATACTACCTTATCTCAGGAGACAGTTTTGGTTGTGACAGTCTGGTGGCCCACTGAGTTGAGGGAGGGATGCTCATGTAGCCTAATCACTAGCCTAGTCTGCCTATCCCTGGCATACAGAAAACTCTCAGGCCCAGAGTAGCTAAAAAATATTTTCAGCCTTTCAAACCATGCAGGCTTGAAAGGATTGTGTGTGGTGTTTTCTGCATTGGTCATAGCTGTTCCTGATAGTAGTCATCAGGCTGTCTGAAAAGCTACCACACAGCTTGTTGTTGCAGATAGACTCTGAATTAGGCCCCAAAGCAACTAAAACTACATGCTGTCTCCTACTCTCACTAGGGATTGCTGCAACAATATGGACACTGTTAGTAATTAACTTCAAAACACAATACAGTAGTCCCTTGAGTTACACAAAATTCAGGTTATGCGAGCATGTGTGAGAATGCAACCCTCGTGTAAGTCGGTAGGTGGCTTTTTTTCCCAGGTGGAACACACGTTTTGCAGCCAGGGAAGCAGCAGGAGCACCTGGAGCTCCTTTTGAAAGGTAAGTCCTAAGTGGTTTGTTTTGTTTTTTTGTGAGGGCGCAGTTAGGGAGGGTTAAACCTGGTGATGGATTGGGGCCATGGGAGGGGGCTTAAGCCAGGGTGGGTTATAGCTGTAGGGGGTAAGTTGAGCCAGAGCCATGTGCACAGGTGGTGAGCTGGGCTGCAGGGGGTTTGAACCAGGGCTGGGAGGAGTGGTGAGCTGGAGCCGCCCAAGGGGGTTTGAACCCGGGGCTGGGTGGAGGGGGGTTGAACCGGGGAGCAGGGGTTGAATTGGAGCCATGCATGGGAGATGAGCTGGTCCACAGGGGGCTGGAGGGTTTGAGCTGGGGGCGGGGGTTCGGGGGGGGGGGAGAGTGGGATTTTGAGTTGCGCTTAACTCACATTCACGCATGTGAAGGGCAACTTGAAATCGTGCATTTCAAGGGTTTACTACGTTTAAAAACTATAAACCATTTAAAAATTAGTTGCATCCCCCAAATCATCATACCTTTAAGAATTTCAGATCCTTTTTTTGTAAGTAATATGCATGGATCGCAATTTCAAGCACAATCATAAGAAGTACAGAAAAAAATTAATTGAATTAACTAATTAATTAATTGAACCGAAATTTTCACCTAATCATTTGACCTCAGGAGCTGGTGTGTTTAAGAAAAATACACTGAATATTGCAAAAGTTAGAATAAAATTGCAAGAATTGGCAACTGAAAAATAGATTCCCCCCCACCCACCCCCAAGCTACCTAGGTACTGAAAGTTAACTTATAGAATGTGTTAAACTTAAACATTTATTTTAATGGCAAGAAAATAGAAGATGAAATATTCCCAATTAGTGACATTTAATCAGTGTAGAATACCATAATTTTTATCTGGTCTTTTGTAATTCTGAAGTACACTAGAGACAATAGTAGCATCTAGGGGATTAAAATGATTAAGGAAAACTGAGGAATTTAGAAACTACAAAAGTACCTAGTTTGTATATGCACCAATGTCATGAATGTTTTTCTTTTGCAACACAACATATTTAAACAAAATAAGGAAAGATGACTTTTTTTTTTTTGCTAAATAGCATCAATATCATGGTGCTTCCATGAATTACGTTTAAGACAAATTCAGAATACGAATAACTTTTCCAGAGGCCTAAGTAAAAGGGAAAAAATTACGAAGGAGCCCATTCTGCATGTCTCCGTCTACACTGCAGCAATCTGACAGAAATTTCGTTGGAAGTTACCTTCTGACAAAATTTCTGTTGACAGATTGCAGCCACACATGAAAACAGATGATTCTGTCTATCTACTCTGTCAACAGAGAGTGGCCAGACTGCCTGGCCGCGCTCTCAACAGAACGGCCAAGCGGAAGCACAGCAGACAGGGCTGCCCAGTTTCCCAGAAGCCCTGTTTCTATCGACAGAGACCCCACCCCCCACCCCCCCTCGAGCATCCAGACCAGCTTTCTCCGTGGGAACAGCAGAACAATGCTGGCAGAAGTGCAACGTTCTGTCGATTTACTGTAAACATAACACATTTGTAATGTGGATGCTCCGTGAGTTTTGTCAACAAAACTCTCTAGTGTAGATGTAGCCTGTGAGTTTTATGGGTAAAGTATATCCCAGACTATGAGTGTATATATATATATATTTTTTTTTTAGGCTGGAGCTTCTCCAAAGTGCTTCCTATTTGGTCTAATTCTTGTCTTATTAAAATCAGTGGAAAAGTTAGCCAGTACTGAGCTCTCTGAACATCTGTCTGAAGTCATGTTGACTCCACAGACAAAAGTGTGATAATGCAAGTACCCAGTAGCAATCTGTATTCCAGTTTGTATGAGTAACAATAGCAGTGGTGACATGGGCTGGTAAATCGAATATGTACCCATTGTCCCTGGCAAGCTTGTACGGAGGTAGCTAGCTCACATAGCCACATCCTCTCTTCTGCTGTGTCCCAGGATGGCTAGATTACAGTGAGAGTGCATATGCTTACCTGTGCTGCGTCATGCTTTCATTCGTAATCTTGGCATCTCTTCCAGATTGTAATTGGCTGAATTCGTTTTCATATAATTCGTCAGAAGAATCACACGGCCAGGGAAGTTTCAGCATTCCATTACTAAATCTCTGGCTGCTAAGCATTTACAAGCAGCTTGAAAAGAAAGTAATACTAAAAGGTGCAAGTTAAAATGTCATGAGGCAAATTCTGTTCTTATCATCTCTCTGACCCTCATTTACCCAAGGTCTCCTCTCCTCTCCTTACTCCTTGAATCCCAAACTCACTCTTGAGGTTTGTTCTCAAATGTTTCGTGTCTGTGGTGTTTTTTTGAGCTTCAGTTTAAAAGAGGCAAAATTCTGTTCTTAACATCTTAACTCGAATATCTTATTCTCCTTTACTTTAATAACTATAATTTTTGGCATAGACTTAGAATAGTATGCAGTATAATGCACATTGCAGTGCTTAAAAACAAATCTAATGCTGTCCAGCTTAATTTATATAAATACCTTTGAAGGTCTTCAACCTCTCATCCTCTGACACAAAAACATATAGTTAAATGGTGGTTTGGTTTAAAAAATATGGGAGTGTTAAAGGGGCCCACTGGGTTCATGAAAGCCCAAAACATACTGCAGTGGGCACTAGCTGCCTTTGTAGGCCAGCTGGATTAAAAAAGGGCCTTTCTGTGAAACTAACTGGTCTGCAGAGTTGTCTAGCATTTCCTTTGCTGTACTCTGGAAACCTAGAATTGCAGCTTTTTTGTTTTGATTGACCCTGTAGGACACAGAGCTGGAGTTAATCATAGCTAAAGATTATGCATTCTCCTCTTCTAACTCCACACCAATGTCATAATCTGTGACATTAATGTAATTTAAATTAGACAGACACTTAAAACCATTGCTGCTCGCTCAGATTATGCAAACTATGCACCCATTGGGAAATCTCTACATATTGAAATGTGCTGCTGCTATGTAGAGTTGTCAGACAGTGGAAAGGAGGGAAGATTAAAGAAGGATGTGTGAATACCTCCAAAGTACAATTTATAGTAGCATAATCCCTCAGAGTAGTTCTTTGACAGCGCAAGGGATAAAGTGACTTTTGTCGTTGCATCAGTTATGAAACACCTGCAATGAGGATAGAGTGATTCTGCTTTGTTACACTTAAGCATTAGAAGCAAGAATTTGGGCAAATATGTTTTTCGATTGATGACCCAACCCAAAGAGTTGACGCACAAAGAAAAATAACTATGTTAAAACCCTGAAAGAGGTTATTGTGCACATGCGGATAATTTTGCAAGGCTGATGTAAAGAGAATTATCTTGAAGTTACAAGCAATGGCAAAAATCCAGTAGTTCACACTTCACTTAAGTATGGGAATGCAGTGCTCAATGTGTATTATGGTGGCATGTAGGATCCCTAGTCATGAACTGGGACAAAGAGACTTCTTAAAGGGGCTCACAATTTGAGCAAGAAAGAAGAGATGAATAGACACAGACAGGATTCTTCAAATAATGTGATGGGTATTGGTGAGTCAGTAAAATAGGTCTCAGCAGGTCAGCAGTCTAAAGTCTCAATATTTTTGAAGGCTTCACAAAAAAAAAAAAAAAAGCTAAGGGGTCTGAAGGATGATAATTGCTTGTTTGAAAACTTCACAAGCTGACAGTAGGCATCCTGAGCTGATTGAAGGCTGTGGAGAGTCTCAAAAACAAAGACAAGCTGTTTGATGCAAGAGAAAAAGGTGGGCCATAAGATGGATGTGAGAAGAGGGGTGATATGCACCAAGTGACTGATTAGGAATATGATCTTTTCAGCAGTGTTAGATGTAAGAGGGATAGACTGTGTATTTGTCAAGTTAGAAGGGAGACTTGTTGATATTATCAACATGAGATGACTAGAGTTTTAGCTGTGGATGGATAGGAAAGGCTCATCTTAAAGGTATTGTATAGAAGTAATCTGCAAGATTTAAACACTTTTGGATCTGAGGGCCTAGGGAGAGATCGAAATGAAAGACTACCTGGGTTACAAGCCTGAATAACGGACAGGATTGTGGTTGGTATTGCCCATGGTGAGCCTTGTGGAGTATGACATGCTGGTATACAAAGAGAAGAGAAGGGAGTAAGGACAGAGGTCTCTGAAATCCCTGCAGAAAGGTGGAGGGAGGGAAAGAGAAGGATCCTTCAAAGGATATGCTGTTTGCAGCAATGAGAAATCATTCAAGGAGAACCAGGAGAGAACTGAGTATTGAAAGCCAAGAGGTAAGATGTAAAGTGTGTCCTCTACTTCACCCATTTTATGTAATCATATGCATTTTCAATCTCAGTTGCTGATCATGCTGCCGATCTCACTATCTATTCAGGAGTCTCCATTCTTACCTTATTTCCAGAAGTATTAATGACTGATTTGTTGTGGCTCCATTCACCTGAACAACACAGCATCACAAGTGGGGGTTTTTGTTTTGTTTTGTTCTCCTTCATTCCATCAAATACTTCAGTTTTCTTGACTGCTGCAGCAAGTCACCCACCTTCCTGAAGTGCCATCTCGGGGTAGCACTGCTCCTATGTTTCAGCTATACTGTTTCATCACTGGTTACCATTTACTCAGAATAATCATTTTAAGGAATTTTTCTTTTACATTCTTGGATCACCATTATAGATGCTACTCTATACATTTTCCCAGAGACTGACAGATATTTCATTTATGTAAGTTGTGCATATGTGTGAGAGGTTGTGGTGGCAGTGGGAAAGGCAATAAATACATTAAGCATAATTGCTCATTTTAACTAAAATATCTAATTATGTACTTATCTGACTATCAGACTTTCTCTAGAGCAACATACATCTTCATTTTTTTTTTCCCTTAATTAGAACCACAAGCGATTCAAACTTTAGTTTCTTGGGTAAATAAATCTATGATTGCACAGTAACTTTCACAGATTTTTTTTTGATAGTGGTTTAATACAAACATTAATGTAAATAATTTCCCTACTAATGCTAAGGTAATTAGCTAACTTATCAGAGTTAATCAACTTTTTAAAAAAAAAAACTCGCACCTTGTTGAACCACTGCAAAAATGAACATTACAAACCCCTTTGATTATATTAGCCTGATTTGACATGAAAATTATTTTAAAATTATAATTAAATGAGACAAATCATATGACATACAATGTATGTGTCAGTTTATAACATGTCACAATTTTCAGCCCATGTTTGAGCAGGTAACTTCAACAGGATTATTCAGGTTTTTATGTACATTGATTGGCACCTTGGTTGAAAATTTAATGGTCAATATTGGAACTCTCATTTGATCACCACTTAAAACTCATTTATTTAGTGCTTGTCTCATCTGGCATTGATCATGTTTGCTCTATCACAGTGAGTACTGCAGTAGTCATGTAGCTGATGACCTTTGTAGAAAATAAAAATATATTCAAATTGCACTTGGAATCACTGGCATTCTGAATCCCTCTGTTCCCATTGTGGGTGTCTTTTAATGAGAGGCCTGAAACTAACTTTAAAGATTTTGAGGCATAGGATTCTCATAAGTTTCCATTCTGATTCTGACATATTCTCAGTGCATGTTACAAGCAGCGGTTCATTTAATCATATGATAGCTTTGGAATATTTTTGTATATTGCATTCATACTTGCACATGTAACAATATGATATGCAAAGTTAGACAATCATGCTTTGAATCTGTCAGCCGGGAATATATGGATTAAGCTTTTGTCTGTGAATATAACTTAAAGATAAAACAAGTGTATAAAAATGTATAAGATATTGTCTATGTGGTACTTTGATCTTCACTAGAGGAGTGTAATTTCTAGTGGGTGCCATGCGTTAATTGGCCAGAGGAACCTTACTGGGCCACACTGAAAGTTCCCTAGTGTCTGTTAATATAGTACTGTTTGGAATGGAGTTGCATTAATGTTCACTAGGAAACATTAGAATGCTGTATTAGGGTCCACTTAGTGTGTGACACACTGCAATGCACTGGAATTCATATCTTTCTGGTGAGAACTACTATATCACAGACACACCTTTGCATTATTGTGATGTGTCAGGACCCTCTCGGTACTGTCGCCTGATGTACTGAGACATCGCTGAGCCTGCTTTCCCCAACACCTTGTAACAGTGTCTTCTGGAGCCCAGCTCTCCAGCCTGCTTCAACTGGGACAGTGTTACCCCCTCCGCAGGCTGCAGGCACAAACTGAAAGCAGTACAATGTGAGACCTTTACCCAGCACCCAAGTATAAAGCCCTTCTGGGACCTAAACCCTAGAGAAATCCATTTTATGCTATATAGAGAGCTATATACGGTGTAAGATCATGACATTTTGCCTTATTTCTCACTGAAAAGTGAGAGATGCATAGGCCGCTGGGTCCCCTCAGGTAGTAATTACACTGATTTTTATTAAGTATAAAAAGAGAAGATTTAAATGGTCATAGGATTTAGTAGACAAAACTAAATACAGATTGAACCTGTCTAGTCTGGCGTACACTCATTCAGCAGCATCCATCATCTGGCATTTTTTTAGTTAGCTGGATGACCACTTATTATGGATATGGCCAAGTTTCTCATGGTCCCATAAAGTTTGTTTACAGCCACCAGTCCTGGCTCTCAGTGTTCTGTGCTGTTGTTTAGTTGTAATTTACCTCTAAATGTCTTTTAAGAGCCCAGTAAGCTGTGGAAGTGCTGGTAATGCTGCTAGACAATATTGACCAACTGTTTGTCCAGCAAGTTTTCTCATTTGGCACCAGTCAGGTGCCGAATTAGAGAGGTTCGACCTGTAGTTAACTAAACAAAATAAATAAATATGCAAGTTCATCTTAATCCACTATAGACTCTAGTTAAGAGCAAATTCTCTCACCCTAAATGTGGTTCTACTACTTTTTCCTAGGCCAGACACGCTTTCAATCTGAGCCCAGTTCCTTCCCCCCAGTTCAGGCTTAGTTATTTCCAGGAATCACTTTTGGGTGGGTTATATGGAACAGCTGATGACCAGCATTGCCTTATAACCCACCCTTTAAACAGAATTTGCAAAATGCGGGAGACCTGTGTTTCCTTGTTTGCCCCACTCCCAGCTCCTTATGGAAAACTACAGAATTCAGCATGGGTTCCAGGACCGGGTGATATGGTCACATGTCTCTGTAGGGCCCCTCTAACCTTTTTTTCATGGGCTCCCCCCTACTTCCCCATGAGGGTTAAGCTCTTTTACAGTTCGTTGTCTCTTGCTGATGGTGCATCAGCACTGTGACCCCTTTTTCATGGTTGTACCCTGAAGTGTCATCGATGAGTGTGATCCAAAGCAGCAGGTATACAATTACCGATATAGTGGTCAGTATTCGTAACTCTATCTACAAATATGATGCATGCATACAAATAGACTTTCCAGGCCCCTGAGCAAGGTATGTGAGGGGAGATGCTGCAGCCCTGAAGGGGGCAGGGCCTCAGGCAAAAAGAGTGGGGCCAGGACAGTTGGCCCTCAACGATGCCAGACCCATGCCACCTGAGGTTCTGCAGGATGCTGTGTGGAGCTCCAGTGGTGATTTTTAAAAGGCTTGGAGCTCCAGCCACCATTGCAGCTGGAGTAGCAGAGGTGGCCCGGAGCCCTGGAGGCTTTTGACTCGCTGGGACACAGGGCAGTTGCCTTTTGTGTCTCCCCCTAATACAAATGGGATGATCATATTCAGTACACTACAGCCTTTCTAGTGATGATACATGAACCATCTTACATCAAGCATATCTTTTCTGTCACATTCACATAAGCATATTTTCATAAAGCATCTGGAATGCCCCATAACAATCATCAGTTTTTCTGATTGTTCATTAAAATGCAAAGAGATCCTTCAAAACAGATTTGTGCTATTGTAACTATTTTAATTAGACTTAATGTGAAAGATATATCTTTACAGAAATTCTTCTTTATTAGTTTTTGGGATCAGGATCTATTTACATGCATGCATATTAAATCCTGACATGTTTACTTGTCTGTTTGTGGCTGCAATTATACTTAATACAGTTATGGTCTAGTTTGTATATGCTGCATTCCTTTTTTTCTGCCCAGAGAAAGGTAGGTAGTTGTGCTTCTTTTTTGTAATAAACTTCCAGAGTAGATTTTTAGTGGTTATTTTCATTAGAATTTATCCTTGTTGAGTGATTTTTAGTGAATCACTTTATAGATAGATCTATAGCTATATATAATATAGACATGCAAGTAAAATGTCTGAGTAACTATCACGTATATTCCAACTCTCTCTCTTTTGGGGGTGGGTGGGGGGTTAGTCCTGTTTGGACACAGAGATGATAAATCTATAGAATGTCAGCTAATGAGAGGTCATCATGAGTTGCTAAAGGAGACTTTAAATCACAAACTTATCTGGGAAAACTATAAAATCTGGGCTCACTTGGAGCAAAATTGGATAGGAACCATGAACTCGACAAAATTTACCAGAGAAAATGATGCATTGTTGCAAGTCTCAGAGAAAGCCCTTTATTCTCTGCACACCAGTCTAGGACATAAAAAGGAGAAGATTCAAGATGTGGCTAGAGTTAGTGATGCCTTTTTCTTAGGAGCTTGTGCTCAGTTACAGTGAAGAATGGAAGCCAACATCTGCATCTCCACCGAAATAAATGCAAATCTAAGGCATTTAGCTCAATTTAGGGAGCACTAATATCCGTATCGTAACATGGTTGAAACCAGCTGGGTGTAGCGTCAAGTTAAAATTTAAAAGTTGGACTAAAGGCTGGTGTGGAAGTGCCACATCTTAAAATCAAGTTTTAGTTTCCAGAGGTGTCCTGTATGTACCCCACAGTGCTCCGCTCTGGCCACTTCCATCTCCGCTGCTCTCCAGGTGTTCAGGGATTAGGTAACATGAATACCATGAATTTCATTTCGGGACTGGAAGCCCATGGCTGTGTGGTCATGTTTGTATGAGAAGCTGAGAAATGTCTGTCTGTCTTCAGCATTAGTGTTGTCACTGCATCTGCCCATTACAGACAGCTCCAACGTGGTTCTGTCTCTACCTCTGCTAGCTGAGCATTCGGTATTTTTTTTTCTGCACTGTCTGGTGCCAGCCACTGCCCCATCACACCATGTAGCAGCCAGGCTGTTGTGGGGATCATGCTTGTATGAGAGGCCAAGAAACTACTTCTCAGGAGTTTACATTTGTGCAGGCCCCGCTACCTCCTTTTTACAGGTGCTATGCAGGCGGGGTCTTTCCTGAGCCAAACCACATTGCACGGCTAGACCCCAACTCAATAAAAGGACACGCCTGCTGTTTGGTGCTGACCATGCTGCTAGGCAGCACCATGTTCTGTATTGCGTGCAGTGAGGGCTCCAAGGGCGGGAAAGATTTTTGGGGGCTTGCAGCCACCTGGCGGAAATGCTTCAACTGTTCCTCCCCTGCCACCAAAAATATTTTTGGGGCCTTGCAGCTGCCTGGGAGATGTTTCCCTTGGTGGCTAAGATTGTCAGGGGCTTGCAGCTGCCCAGGGGGACTGCTTCAACTGGCCCTCCACTCAAACTCCTCCATGCCTCCATCACAGCAAGGACATTGGAGGCTAGCTGTACTGGGGGGTGGGGGGGGGGAGTCTGCCCTGTCAGCTATAAACTGTGTGGCCAGGGTTCTGTCCTGTGGGGAGGAATGGTTGAAGTGGCCCTTGAACCACAGACCCTGCACCCCACCACCAAAAAAGACTTTTGGGGACCATGTCAACTGGCCGTTCAACCTCCCAAATCTCCCTCCCCCATGACAATGGCAATGAAATTTGGCAAGCCCTGTTCCCCGTGTTGGCAATGTCTGTAGTGAAGAGGGAAGACACACATCTTCTTCCCTATCCTTTCTTCTAGCTTTGGACCCCTTCATGTGGAGAAGAGTGGGTGAAGGCCAGTCAAGAATAGAGACTGGGCATGGAAGCTGTATAATGGACGGGCAACCCAAAAGCCTCCCTCAGCAACTCTTTTTTTTCCAAATCTTTACTCTTTCTTCATGCTTTGCATTCATAGAATCGTGGAATCCTAGGGCTGGAAGGGACCCCAGGAGGTCATCTAGTCCAGCCCCCCTGCCTGAAGCGGGATCAACCTCAACTAAATCATCCCAGCCAGGACTTTGTGAAGCTGGGACTTTTCTTCCTGGAATGAAATAGGAGACAAGGATTCTTTTGAAAACAGGGTTTATTTTTGAAAGAACCCCATCTACACAGCTGTTTTTCTTTCAAATAAGCCTCTTCCATGAACATGATCATGTAAGATTATGCAAATAAAGCATGGAATTTGTAAATTACTGCTTTATTTGCATTTTGGATCTCCTCATTTGCATTCCCCTTTTGAAAGGGGAATGTAGTGTGGATGTAGCTTATGAGTTTAGAGTATACAATACTTCTGTTGATAAAGTACTCTGCATACTTCTTGTTTTTCGTTAGTGTTATGCACTGCTAGGTATACCTCTCTATTATCCAGAACATTTGAACATCCGCAACCTCCCGGTCCTGGGGCTGCCAGATATGAAACTCTACTGTAATATTCTAGGTTGAGCCCTGGTGGTGGTGGGGGCAACATAGCAAGGGTGATGCAGTGTTTTATGTAGACATTGTGTTTCTTCTGTGCCTGTTGGCTGTCAGCCCCATAAGGGACCCACAGCTGGACATACACATGCAGGCACACACACTCTTCTCAGGACTGACAGCTTGAGCTGTCAGTCTGGCTCAGAGCTCAGGCTCCGGGCTGTGAAATTATCAGCTTGAAACTGACGATCTTGTCAGTTTCACGGTTGTTCCAATTTCACATTTTGACTCTGTCTCTGGCTATGAGCCCTGTGAAGTGGGTATGTGCGGGGGGAGCAGGCTCCAGCTATAAGACTGAATAGTCATCAGTGCTGTGCACTCCACCTGTCAGCATCCCATGGTGCCAACTGCAGTCAATGCAAGCACTCCAGGCAAGCACATGCACCCTAGGTCAAAAGTGGGTCCTATGGTCACAAGTAGCTCGGTGTCAGTAGTTCAACCTAATTTAAGCTGCACTAATTTTTTAGTGTATACAATAGTAACAGGAAACTTTTTTTTTTTTTTTTTCTTCTGAATATGCAAAACGAATGGGGCTTTTTCACTGCATGTGAAAGGTGGGGAGAAGTGCAACTTACATCTGGTCTACGTTTAAAAACGTTTGCGAGTATTGCCAGTAATGTTGGTTGGAGTGTGACTTCATAATGACGTTTCTTTACTGTTGAAAGCTTTAACACAGACACAGTTATAATGTCAAAGTGATTTTGTTGCTGTAGCTTATTTCTTTCAAGGGATTTGTATGAACAATACTGGAAAAAGCAGAGTCCTTTAGGTGAGGCCTGCTTCCTCACCTGTCTAATGTAATCCAAACTTATGGAAATTGTGGTTATATTAATCAATATAAAAATGTGAATACACACCATAAAAACAGTAACATTTCAACACTTTAATGAGAGAGATCAACCTGAAACCCAGCAGCCAATTGTGCTGTGCCCCCCTCCCATGAAATTTCATGTCCCCCCACTTTGAGCACCCCTGGTGTATGATGATGTGCCTGCATTCTTCCTCACATCACTCTTACTCTGTAGAATCCTACCTAATTTGCTGTTCGCTCTTGCTCTTGGTCTTTATGGGCCTTATTTTCGAAGTAGCTCCCTCCAATAGAATCTCCTGTTTGTTTTTTGTCCAGGTATGTTAGCACAATTTTCTCTAGTTAAGTCTTTGTTTCCTGATGAAACTTCTGACCTTTTTTAGGCTCTTTCATGTTGCCTTTGTCCTTGCTAATTAATGACTGCAGGTGATGCTGAGATTAATATCCCCTGGGTCATTCTTTGTTGTGACCTTTAAATAAAGGTGCCATATAAACCTGAATGAAAGCTGATCCCTGATGTATCATGTTGTCAGCTTTTCTAAATGAGTTCGTTTGCAGTTCTCCAGACTTTGCTTTTTGGGATAATTCATATTATCCATTCTAATTTGAATTACTTTGCCATGCTAAAAAAGTAGGATATTGCAGAAGTCCAGTCATTACATCAAATGCATTCCATCATCCATGATTTTTGTATTTACATTTTGGAAAGTCTGCATTTTTGTGCTTTATAAGCCCATGCTACTGATTTCTCAGGGTTCTGTATCATATTTTTTAATATATTGAGTTACTTTACTTGCCAAATGATGATATAGAGTGATACTAATCATCACTGAAAAAGTGTTTGTTTTAGATTTGTGTGGGGCTTTTTTTAGTTTAACCTTGGTGGGATCCTTTGACTTTTGACAATTTATCAATGTAGTAAAGATTATTAGCTCACTTGTCCTAAGATCCTATGGTGAATATTAGTCTAACTTAATATTCACCTCTTCCAATTTTTTGCTATTATATGCTTTTAATCAACCATTACTGTTGCCCTTCATATTATTCCATAATTATGTACATGAACTATTTTTTTCTTGTGAAAGAACCATTTTTAGAAAGCAAACTTAGTGATTTTTATAAACTGGCCTAGTTCCTATTATTTAACACTTGATATTTTTGTAAACACTGTTCTCAGTCATCTGAGCCGCTTGGGCTAATATTCTGCTCTTTTGCTGCCTTATTCTCTCATAAGCCTTCACTGCATTTTAGTTTGGTTTCCAAAACAGAACTCCATCTTCTGATGTGGGCTGGTAGTTTGAGATGTGCGGAAATGATGAGTCATTCGATTCAAGTTTGTGATCATTCTTATGAGTGATCTGAAAAATGGACTTCACACTGGGAAATTGCACTGCGTAGTGAAAATGAAAGTGTTTTTCGAGGTATATTTGGTATCTTATATAACAATGAAAATCGTTTCATTGTTAAAGATGTGCATTTTAATTTGTCACTGTATGGCTTGAATATAATTCAGGGTTAAAAATTAGCTTCAGCCAAACCATCCAAAGGTTATTCAAACAATTGTTTTTGTGCACTCTCGGGGTTGAGGAACTTCTCAGGTTGCCACCATGTGGTGTTCAAACCATGAATGGGGGAATTCTGTTTTGTACTGCTGCACTGGCAGAGTAATTACTGTGTGTGGGGTGGGAAGAACACAGCTTAACTTCACTGGAGGTTCCTTTTGAGGCTGGGGATAGGCTTTTCAAACTCTTCTATCCTCCAGAGAGTCCATGTAAATGGAGAGAATCTTTTGTTGAAGTGGCCTGCTTGTATTCTTTGTGTTCTGCGGAAGGCTATCTGGTCTTTACAGAGAGTGAACTCCTTCTCCTCCTAGCTCTACCACCCTTCTGTTCAGTGCTCCTTCAGTCACTGCTCAGAGCTGCCTCTCACTATTACTAAGTCATCCCTGTTATGAGAGGGCATTTCTTGAATAGCTGGGTATATTTTCTCAGAAGAGACAGAGGCCTTGCAGGGAAGGGAGCAGGCAATGCCCTCCTCCCCCCAACTTCTGACAGTGTAAAGATACTACAGAAGTAGCTGTTGCTGATTTAATTGGCAGGGATGTGGGGAAAGTGAAGGAACTTGCTACTCACTGGATGAAAACCTAGCAATAACTACATTGATAATTGTTGGATGCAAGGACAAGTGAGGGTGAAGAAATGAAGGATCTGATATGTGAATGGGGGAAGAAGGAGGTGGAGTGGAAGAAAGGAAAGAGGGTGGGGTAGAGGAACACACATGTGGACGAACTTCAGTCTCTTTCCAAGAAACTCTATTAGAGCCATGCACATTCTCATTTGTTCTAAGTAGCACAGTATCTAAGTTATGTTAGACAAGCTCAGCTTAGCACCAAGAAGAATGAGTCCAGATAGTTCCTTTGCCTACTTTGTGGTTTTAAAGCTGGGGGTGGGGCACATATTACAATGTAACCTCATAAATGCAGACAGCTTGGGGATGGAGATTGTTCATAATACTGAACAAAACATAGTTCTTCCAAAAGTTCACAACTGATACAGCTTTGAAAATTTTACTATAAGAAATAAAAATTCTGCTTTTAGCCATCTTAGTTTAAATTAAGTTTTGGGAACAGTTTTTCCTCATCTTGTCAAATCTTTTCATTTAAAACCCTATATATATTATATAGAAAGTACTTTACAGTTAATACATTTCTGTACTGTATTTTTGTCTCTGCTTCTGACACCTAATTGTACCTTTTCTGGTTTCAAATGAAGTGTGTGGTTTAGCAGTCTCTTAAGTCTGGTGGTTGTAACCCTGAGGTTCTACTGTGTGCCTAAGATTTCTAAAGGGGCCTACACCTCCATTCAAAGGTTTGCAAACCACTGGCTCACACAATTCATAGAATCTCCTGGTACCCTGTTTTGGAGGGCGTTTGTTGGAGGGTATAAGTAAGTAGTAGAAGTTTTTGGCTAGTTCAGAGTAATTCATAAGGATTCCTGGTCCAATGACTTAACCCAGGGCTAGTAGTTTATAAGTTCTATCCAGTGTCTCTTTTTTGGCCACAGGCAAGCTGCTTTTTTTGCTTCTGTTTTCCCATCTGTAAAATGGAGTAAGTCCCCTTCCCCCACAGAATTTTGGATTTCTTATTTGTTCTCAGAGCACTTCAATGAAAACCACTGTATAAATATTTAGTATCATATCAACAATGGTGTGGCTATATCTATTGAGGTAGTAGGACAGGGACCCTGACTAACAAATTCATAATGAAAGACCAAGACGTTAACATAAAATAAACTTTTTGAGAGAATTCTTCATGAAATAAGATGACTGATAAGTGAAGTGTCCAAGGCCAGACATATCAATCTGTGTAAAGCAGCAAAAGCCGTGTTGTTCTAGGCTTATGTCTGAAACTTAGAGTTTCAATTTAGAAATCTAAACTTCTCTTAAAAGGGTGTTCCAGAGGCAGTGAAAAATGTAAAATGCTTTCTTCACTTTTCAGTTTAGATTTTGTACTACTTACCATAAAAATGAAGTACATTTATTTTTGTATCTCTAGTGATAGTAAGCCATGCATAAATCAATGTGCAGTCAATATTGTTAAATGCATTCTTTCATGCCTTATTCATAACGAATTTCTGCTGCTGATCAGTTATTACAGCTGTTTTAAATTTAAAATCAATGGTATAAAATATTTTGGCGCTTCAGTTTATTCAGAGTACAAAGTATGAGAGAATAATTGTGATGATGTTCCCAAATACTATATCTTGAAACATGGAGATATACACATCTTGTAGAACTGGAAGGGATCTTGAAAGGTCATAGTCCAGTCCCCTGCACTCCCAGGGCTTATCACCATCCCTGACCTTTTTTTTTTTTTTTTTTTTTTTTTTAAAATCTAGCCTGCCCCTGCCTCAAGGGTTAAATTCACAACCTTGGGTTTACAAGGTCAATGCTCAAACCACTTCTTTGCTGTCCGCATGGCTGGGGGGTCAGGCTTGTATGAGAGGCTGAGAAACTTCTTTCTTTCTTTCTTTGCTGTCAGCACTGTGAGCGCATCTACCCATTACAAATAGCCCCAACAAGCTGAGCACTTGGATATTTATTTATTTTTTCCCAGTGCTGGTGCCAGCCCCTGCCCCGATGTGCCATGCAGTAACTAGGTTGTTGGTGGGTGGGGGTTGTACTTGTAAGAGAGGCCAATAAATGTCTTTTCTGCAGTTTGTATGTGTAACCCCTGCCCCCACAGGCATCACGCAGTCAGGGTCTTTTCTGCACCCAATCACATCACGTGGCTAGACCCCCAACCCAATGAAAGGATGTTCCTGCTGTTCAGAGCAGACCATGCTGCCCGGCAGCACCATGTCCCGCCTTGCCTGTGGTAAAGGCAGGAAAGATTTTTGAGAGCTTGCAGCTGCCAGGGGACCATTTCAACTGGCCCTGCAGCCATGGGCCCACACCCCTCCCCCACTCAAAAAGATTTCTGGGGGCTTCCTGCCGTGGGGGCGGGGGAGGGGGAACGTCTCTACCGGTGGCAAAGACTTTTGGGGCACAGATTCCATGGGTGATCACAGGACACAGATGCACTCGTGTAAATTTGATGAACCCTATCCCCCATTGGGCATCTCTGTGTAATGAACTGGGAAGCCAATAACCGTTCCTCACAAAAGCTCTAGTGTTTGTGGTTTTTTTTTTGTTTTTGTTTACAAACCTTTACTACCCTACTCCTTTACTTCAAACTTTGCATGATTCGTGTATTATTTTCAGGGATCATGTATCTATAACCAAGGGAGGGAGGACAGTGCTGGTGGGCCAGTTGAGAAGGCTCAGACACCTGCTACTTTTTGTGAAATCTTTGATAATTCAGTTATAAAAGGCAATTGCATTATAGGAGCAAGAGATTTCAGTTAATTTGGCAATCTTTGTTGATGCCCTACTTTTTCTTCTTTCCTTCTGGAAAAATGGTCATTTGCATTGTCCTCATTCCCCTCCCTTGGAAAGCAAAGTGGAAAGATTACATCACGTGCCCTGCAAGTGGTTGTGGGTATTTTTTCCCATAGTGCACCAGAAAAATCACAGAATTCTATGGGGCTGAGGGAACTGTGGGATAGAGTCCCACAATGCACTGCTGCAACAGTCAATGTTAAGTGATTGAGTGTAGCAGCAATATGTTGACTTTGTGGGGAATCTGAGAAGGTGATGATACTCGAATTTGAATTTATAAAACCCAGCATTACAAAATCGGTTTTAATAAATTTGACCTTTTCTTGTAGTGTAGGTGTAGCTTTAGTGGCTTGACAAGAGAGAGTCTCTTGATCTAGCAGCAGTGATTTGAGAGGTAGCACACATTCACACTTAATAAAATTTCCATTCATTTGCTTCTTTCTAAATCATGTGATAGTGACAACCACAGGAGTTACAGAAAGAAGGTGCAAGTAAGTAGTGATAGGAATACTTGAGGCAGGGCCTGTTCCTTACTTCTGGTTTGTACATTTTGTTGCAGCCCGGATCCTGGCTGGAGCCTTCGGCCACTACCATGATATAAATGAAACCTTTTGAAAAATCCTTTAAAAAATAATATAAATACAAATGCCCACTTTAATTTCAGCTGACATGTCCCTCACAATGGTACACTAGGTAGGTGGAATCAAATGTAGATGTTAACATGTTTTCTAATTCTTGAGTTTCATGCGTTTTTGATGGAGGTGGGAGAAGTCTTGTGCATCTACTTGTATTATAGTATTTCATGGGACCTCTGACCCTTTGGATGCTGAAGTTCACTTGATTGATTAGGTTGGGAGAGGTTTTTAAGTAGCTACAGTTATTTGTCATATTGATTATCCCTTTTCATCTGAATACTGCAGACATTTGTAACAAATGGCTGGTGGATCCAATTCTTCCACTGAGCTGGAATCTTGAAATTTGGTGCCCATTTATCATGGGCTGTTCAGTACAGAAAATAACATCTCAGATTGGATATTTCCAGCAGAAGCACCTCAGCTGAATTTTAAGTCTTAAATTGTGAATATACCTTTATGCATGCATAACAAAGGTAATAGCTGTCTTTCACTCACATTTTTCTGGGTTAGGGAGGGGAAAAATGAAGACAACTGTTCAAATTATTAAATTTTGACTAAGAAATTTTCCAAATGTGTAGTGGATGGGCAGTTAGAAAAATATATTAATTTTTGCTGCACTATGTTGCCCTCCAATAAGTAGCTTCGTGTTGCTCTGGAATATGTTTATGTGCTGCTGTTTTACGTTTCGTCGCAAACTGTTGACATAAAATAAGTGACCTTTTCTCCACGTTGCCAATCTAATACTTTCACTAGCTTTAACAGGATATAGGCAATATGCCTTTGCCGTATTAATGTAATCTATCACATTTACAGCACTGAGTTACAATTGGTAATGCTTTAAAAAAATCATAAACAGTGTAACCAGGAGTCTTATCTTCTTCAGTCAGAGATAAAAGTATCCATTCCCAGATCACTGTCTAGTCTGTCCAGTTTGAAATAACAAAGTCAGATAAGCTTTTAAAAATTGGGTCTTGAACATCTGAAATGTGCCATTAATATACAGTGTTTAGAGATAATGGGGAGAACTTTTGAAAAGACCCTAAGTATAGCTCTTCTGAAAATAGAAAACTCTTAGGGCTTGTCTACACTACCACCTTCCTTTGAAGAAAGGATGGTAATTAGGGTGTTGGGAGTTTACTAATGAAGTGCTGCTGTGCATGTGCAGCACTTCATTAAGCAAATTCCACCCCCCTGCCCCGTGGCAACTTCAAAGTTGCCATGGGGGGGATTTGCTTAATGAAGTGCTGCCTGTGCACGGTTCATTAGTAAACTCCCAACACCCTAATTACCATGCTTTCTTCAAAGGAAGGTGGTAGTGTAGACGAGCCCCTAGATCACATAAGGTAGTTCTGAAAATTTCATTAAGTACCACTAACTAGTATAACACTAAGCCCTAGTATATAGTATAATATACTGTCTACTTGCTTTATCCCACACACACCAATAGCAAAGTCTGTAATGCTCACATCTAGTCGTGGGTTTTCAATAATAGAATATTTACTGTCTTTCCTGTAAGTATCTTTGGAACCACTACACAAGAGGAGCCTGGGTGTACTCAGCACGGTGTATACTGAATTGTATTTTTAAAAAAAAAAAAAAAAAAAAAGTAAAATCATAGTTTTAGGTGTTGGTCTTTTCACTCTGTATTTTTAGGCAAATTACAGTTGTTGAAGTGTTTGCTCATGTCCATAGTTCATTATGTTTGCTCGTGTAATAGGCTTGTGTGCTTGCTCTGTGCACTGGTGCTGGAGGTTTGCCCCCAAGCAGTGCCTGTAGAGGACTGCCTCTAGAAACCCCCTGGAGTGATGCCTCTCTGGAGCAGTATAAGGGGCACTGCATGCACTGCCCTGACACCTCCCTCAATTCCTTCTTCCTGCCAGTGATGGTGCATCAGAACAGCTTTGCTGCAGCCTGGGCTGTTGCTTCTCCCCATTGCTAGTCTTCCTAGTTAGTTTACCCGTAGTATTTCTTAGAGTAGTTGGTCCCCTTAGGATCTTTGACCCTGATTGTCACTAGCCATACTCCCTTGGATTTAAATCTTGTGATTCATGCAAATGGTCTATTCCAGTCAGTGACCCACATAGAAACTGCCTGTGCTGTCTTGGTGGGGCTCACACCAGTGACAGGTGCAAAATCTGCAGGTCCTTTAAGCCTAAGAGTAAGAAGGGGTGGGACATTCGACTTTGACGCCATGAGGTGTGCGCCGTCCTAACCCTGAAACCAGCACACTGATCGGAATTGGCACTGGGTGCTGAGGAATCGGTACATGGCACCCAGATGGGATTGCCCACTAGTCAGCAATGTTTCCTCCTCCTTGGCACCAGCAGAAGCTGAGGAGGGTAATACACAGAAGCGCGCCACTGCCCCATTAAAAATGGGGACAAGGCAGCAGAGGAACACAGACCCATGTCAGGAAGGTCCTCCTCCATTGAGCTCTTGAGCCCTGACTCAGGCAGAGTTTGTCCCCGCCGCCCCCCAAGAATGGAACTTTAAGTCACATCCAGATGCCTTCCATGCTAGAAGCCCTGCAGGCCACACAGACGATAATGTTGCTGGTACTGGCCTCCAAGGCTCTGTGACTCTGCACTGAGGGGAAACGTAGTATGCTTAGTATGGCAGGATCTGCTCAGCGTTGACGCTGGACGTAGAAGGGTCCAGGTACTGCTCACCAGCCCATAGTTCCCGGTATGGTTCCAGAGACAGGCCATCCCTGCTAACCCCTCTCAGGCTAACGGGCTGCGTACTGTAGCACAGGGGTTCACAGCACAGCTCACCAGCATGAGAGTGCAGACCCTCGGGGGGGACAGGTGCTCCCCACTTTGAATGAGAGTGTTGGTACAGAGGGTCCCTAACACCTGAGCATCACTGGGATTCCTCTCCATACGAGTGGTGCAGCCTTGTCTGAGGTTGCTCCTCTTGGACAAGGTTCAGCTCAACTCACATCTACTGCTTTCCTAGTTGAAATAATGTTGATCTTTTGTATGAGCGAGGACTTCTTCCTGATGGTTCTTTGACACAAATCCCACTCCTCTAATGAGGGGAGGCATCTGTTCTTGTTAGATGTGTGACAGACCCTGGCTTTTTTACCTGGACAGGAGTAGACCATTCTGGTTATCCATCCAGTTATACATGTCCCAGCTGAGTGCATGATGGGTCAGATGGGCTCTTCCCAAGGAATTTTAAACTGGACCACTTGGTGTGGCTGCGCTTGCTACAGCTTGGTTGGTGTTCACCTGCATTCACCCAGGGTGCAGGCTTCATCATCATCAGTATTTGTGGACCACATCCTTATCCAGAACATCTGTAGGGTGGCTACATGCACACCTTTGCTGCATATTATGTCATTGTCTTCTACAGTAGACAACACTGGATTCAGTATGGCAATCCTGCTACAGCCTTTTCATTCCTGACGTCCGTCCATCTCTGAATGGATACTCCTGGCAGTCACCTGTTGCAGAATGGATATGAGCAAGTACTCAAAGACAATCACCTGTTTTGTAACTGGTGTTCTTCAAGATGTGTGGCGTATGTCCATTCCATATCCTGCCCTCCTCCAGCTGTGGGGAAGTTGCTGTCAAGAGAGAACTGCGGCTGTGGGGAATATGCAGTGCCACTTAGACCAGGCCCGAGAGTTGCCACTCCAGGGGTCACCTGAGGTGCTCCCCTGTGGATACTGCTAGGGGAAAAACTTCCGGCACTGGGGCATGCGGCAGGCACACACACAGCTATTGTGGATTGAACAAGAGCAACACATGTCAAAGAACACCAGTTATAGAACTGGTAACTGTCTTTTAAACTTTTATGAATAAAATTCCATTGCCTTCTGTTTTTAATTTTTTTCCATTAAGTTTAAAATGGCCCTCTATATAGCACTGTTTTTGGAGGGAAGAAGTTCCAACATGTGTTGCAGATATTTATGACCCATCCAACCATTCCAATTAACTGTTCTTAGTAAAATGGGAAAATTGGGGACTTTTCCAGTGTTTATTTTACAAAAAGCTATTTTGAATTATTATTTAATCCAGAACTAGATTTCTTTTTCTGTCTATAATCTGTCTTCCTGAACTTTTTTCTAAAATTAGAAGAATAGAAATAGCAGGATTTTTCTTAATTTTTTTCATAAATATTCCCTGAACTCCAATTGTGTGTCTTTAATATTAAGACTGTACAGCAGTGAGTGGAAGTTAAGTACCTACTTAGATGTGTCTTAAAAATCTCATTGGGTGCCTGTCTGCAGCGTTAAATAAATATGTATAATTTGCCATCCTTCCGAACTCTGAGATGTTCTGATTTGTATTTGAATCTTTAGTTAATTGACAATCTGCTTTATGTTGATGGTGGCCTACAGTGAATTAAGTTTTTCACCTTTTAGAAATGTTGTTATAAAAGAAAAACTTGCGACATCTGATATAATAAACAAATGGAATCCCAGTGAGCTAGTGTGGAGGAGGACTATCTCTGTCGACGTACTAGGTAACAGCATTACCATGAAATTACTGTGGTAAAATGATGTCATCCATGCTGTGTGAGACTGTTCTATTGAAATTATTGAACAAGCCAGTTATTGAAATGTTTTGTCAAGTATTATTTACATACATGATCCATATCCTTGGTTTATATGCGAACAACATTTTTGGTGAGAAATGCACTGTGACGTACCCTATTATGTCTTAGTTAGCACCTGTTGCCCTTTTGTATCTGAACACTGATGTTTTAGTACTCAGAGTTAAGAACAGTTTGCTCTGATATCCTTATGATAAAAGTTTGTGACAGTATATTTGCACAAGACTGATCACCCCACTTTCATCAGTTGGCACACACGTGTTTGTGCCAATTTGTTCTAGTTTTGCATTTGATAAATTCTGCCATGTTAATTCTTAAAGTGCGGTATTGCCACTCAGCACAGGGCATGATTTCCAGTCCTAAGTGCTGTGTGTTTATTAATATACATTCTTTATTGATGTTTACAATCATACTTAGTAATCTTCAAATGATGTTACAGCTAGAAATATCACAAATAATTGTATCCTTCTGAAATGTTATGTATATATTATCTAATGCATCTTAATTTATCAAAAAATGCCCCCAACAGAAGACATAATGCATTGAGCTGTTGTATATTACCTCATCTTTCAGTTGGTTTCTCTTTTGAGTTTCCATATACCATGACATCCTAGACCTTTCTGCTACTTTTAAAGGTGGTGGTGTTTAGATAATGTGGAAATAATATTTTTGTGAAACATTAATGAGGAAGAATACATGCAATGAGATTATTTTTGTCTAATTCGATTTCTGGACAAGTGTATAAGTAAAATATGGAGAGGAAAAGAGTACTGAAATGTTTCAAGCAGTATTCATATTACAACACAATCGCTGACAAATGTATTAAGTTCTAAAATGTGAATTCTATTTGTGGAAACAAAATGGGGATGGCCAAACCATGTCTCGTGAGCTGCGTGTTCCACTTTTAGAGTTAAAAGTACCACTCGTGGAGGCCTTCCCTGCAACACCACCTGCTTCCATCTACCACACTGATAGGGTTGGGGCACCTTGGACAGCTGCTTTCTGGCAGTGTGGTGGGGCTAGGAACTTCTTCCCAGGAAGAAGGAGGGGAGTCTTGAGAGTCTGCAGATGTCCTGCTTGTAAGGACTATATTTCCTACTCTGGCATATTGTTTGTTTTGGAAATTTGGAAAAGTGGTATGTGATACCAGTTTGCTGGAAGGTTTTCTTTCTTATAACCCTGCCTGCTTTTGAGAGAGAACTCAGTCGAGGAAGTCCATGAATAATCATCTTAAAATTCAATCCTCAGATAACAAGTGGAAGTCAGGCATACACTTTTTTAACAAGGAGGGCGAGAAATTATTGGAAAAATGAGAAAGACCAGAGGTGCATTCTGTATGTCTCTTGATATCTTCAAATCAAGGTGGGATGCTTTCCTGGATGGCATGCTTTAGTCAAATACAAATAAATTTCACCTAGTTACCTAGAGCCCTATTATCAGCCCTTGATATATATGGCAAATCGGACTAAGTGATCCAATGGATCTTTCTGGCTTTAAGATCTACAAAGCAAGACGGTAATGACTTCAGAAATCAAATCCCAGACTGTCAGCATAAGTCACTGACTCATGAAAAATCCATAGTTTTTGCACTCGCCTAAGCTTCAAAACAGGACAGCAGAGAACAAATTGAATGCAAATAGGTGGATCATCTACCCATTGAAAAGGAAGGAGCAGCTGCTCCTTTCCAGAGGATCTCCTGTTGACCAGCAGAACAGTGGCCATGACTTCTGCTGTGGATGCACCTGCTTGCTATCATCCAAGAAAAAGAACTGGTGCTGAGAGGAAGGCTGTCTGAAATGAAATATTTAGAGCACATCACTCACTGTTCTAAGTGAGGAGCTTTTTCAGGTGTTGTATATTTCCATTTTGGTAAATAACAAATCTTTCACCTTTTTCCATTACATTTGCTCAGCTGCTTGCTAGCACATTGGGAGCTGTTTTGAGCAGAGTTGTGTTGTCTGATGCTCTGTGGGTGACATTTTTCTCTTCGAAGATCATCGCCAGGGTGCTCAAGTTATGTCGACACTAGAGAGTTTTGTTGACAAAACTGGCATTTTGCTAATGAAACCTGGGGAGTGTCCAGATTGCCAAGGCATTCTGTCAATAGTAGAGCAACAGATCACAACGCTTTTGTTGACAGTTGTATCCCGCTCCCCACATGGAATAACACCTCTGTCGACACCAGTCTGGACATCATGGGGAGGGGGGGGGGGCTCTGTCTACAGACAGGTCTTCTGGGGCCTCGGGCAGCCCTGTCTGCTGTGCTTTCCATTGGCTGTTTTGTCGATAGAGGAGTCAGGCAGTCCGGCCACACTCTGCCAACAGAGTGGATCACGCTTGCCATCTGCTTGGAAGTTTGGCCATGATCTGTCAACAGAAGTTTTGTTGGAAGATATTTTCAGAGAAGAACTTCTTTCGCCAAATCCCTGTAACCTAGGTGAAGCCTTAATTATGTGCTGGCAGTGAGCCTTTGAAACTGGTGGACTCAACTGTACTAGGTAATGAATTTTAAAGATACCCAACTTTTATCTCCTTAAAACTTGAGGAGGATGTGTCTACACTACCTCCCTACTTTGAAGGGAGGATGGCAAGTAGGGTGTCGGGAGATTATTAATGAAGTGCTGCGGTGCATGTGCAGCACTTCATTAAGCTGATTCTCCCCCGCGGCAACTTAAGTGCCGACTCGCGTGTAGCTGTGGCTAACCCGCCAGTACTTTGAAGTCCCTGGGCAACTTCGAAGTCCCTGTACTCCTCAAAATTTTGCACAGGCACTTTCACTGCGGCTACACGCAAGCCAGCACTTTGAAGTTTAACACTTCGAAGTTGCCGCAGGGGAGAATTAGCTTAATGAAGTGCTTCGTATGCAGCGCAGTACTTCATTAATAATCTTCCATCACCCTACTTATCCTCCTCCTTTTGAAATAGGGAGGTAGTGTAGACACAGCCAAAAGATATTTTGAAAAATTAGTCCTTTCTGAAAATACAAAAAAGCCTCAGCCTTTTCTGATGCCCTCCCCTCCCCCACCGTAGCCTTGCCTTCTTTTTTTGGTTGGCTATTTAATCTAGCATGTACGTCAGTAACAACTAGCCTAGTTTTGTCTTGTTAATTAACTTTAACATCTGCATGTGGTCTCATTGGTGTATGCGATATCTCACAGAAATCAAAAACTAAAATTAAAATTTCACCATCTGTCCTGTTTTATAATTAAATTTGTCAAGCTGGACATTTTGTGCTTTAGCTAGTTCTATTAGTGCTGCAGTACCCAAGAAGAAAGTTCTGCTGGTACTGCAATTTCATTCCACCTGTCTGAAGTGCAAGTAAAAGAGAGTGGCACCTGTGCAACCAAGAGTTGTAGTACCAGGTTTTACTAATTAAATTGCTGGACCCAATCTGTAAAATTATCAGTCTCTCAGATCTGGAATGTCCACTATTGTGGTGTTAGAGTTCTCCTAGTTAGTGCTTGTTCTAAAATTGCTGTGGAAAGTAGGCTTTGTACATGAACATGTTAAGTTCAGAAAAACTGCAGAAAGTTGAATTTTATAATAATGTGTTTGAATTCTCACTTGGGTGTGGGGGAACTAATAAAGACAGAAGGGACGTGTGAAGGTTGAAAGGGAAATTAACAGCAGTGTGCACTGACCCATATATGAGAAATGGAAGTAATTTGTTGTGTTACCAATTGAGCAGAAACAGATAGCATTAATCTACATTTCAATGAGTTTTTAGGAAAAAAACGCACAACTAAAAATTTCTTAAATATGGAATTTAAGCATAGGTCTTGGCTCTGTGTTTATTTTCCCATTATCAATGATGATTTGAGAAAGGTTCCTCTGTGCCTAAACGCAGTAGTGGCAGTAATATAACCAAGTGCTGATGGTGGATGTAGGAAAAAAATCTTACTGTTAGATCAGTATTTGGACCCAAGTGTAAAGCAGCAGCTGCTTCTTGTGTGGCTACTCATAGCAGATGAAATATTGTAGAAAGTCTCTGAAAAGAAAAGTTGTTTAAGCAAAACAGGGATTGGAAGTGGAGAGGGAAAGGGAAAAGTGTGGAAATATACACATTTATTTTGTTATCTTCTCAGAATGACAGCAAATCCAAAACACTGAGTTCTGAAGTGGCAGGTAGTAGACATGTAGTGTACTCCTGACAGACTATAATGCTTATACCTGAATCACTAGACCAGAGCATGTTGTGGTAGATCTAATCAATCCAGGGAGCACCAACAGGCATTTTAAGCAGGGAAAAATGAGAAGGGAGAGAACTGTGACCTGCAGAACCCAATTTTTATTATATCTCTAGTAGAGGGGAAAGGTGGAAGGCATTAAAAAGTCTCCCATAGGGAATTTTTAAACAATGCTGTAGACTACAAAATGGAAGTGATCTCAGTGGAGTCTTATTTTTCTAGTTCAAATATCCACTGATAATCTGAAACTAGGGTATATTATGATCAATGTAAGAAGGTAGTTATGAATAAATTGAACGTCTGTAACCCTAATGGAAAAGAGAGCCAAATGTGATCCTGCATTTCACAAAAGTGGATTCAGAATGAAAAAAAGAATCTGCTCTTAATCTTTAATTTTGTAGAATTCTGTTGGTACAGTTCTTGTTTAACTAAATTCGGTTAAACTACATTGACAGTATGTTCTGGTACTGAGCATCCTTACCACAGAATAAGGAAAACGAGGAATAAGATTCTTAGCTATTATGAGCAATGAGATTTTACTTCGTACTCTATCATTTCATTCCTCTTTACAGATGGCCTTAAAGGCAAAATACACACAACTGGTATTTACCAACCTCTGCTTATCACAGATAAGCACTTCTGCAAGTTTGTTTTTAAAGTACTGGCTGTTGAGTAAAGTCTTCTTCAGCTGAGGTAAATTGGCATAATTTCAGTAGTTTATATCATCTGAAAATCTGGCCCATTGCTTTTATAAATGCCACAAACCCTCCAGTCCTCACACAACTTTATAACATTAGTAATGGACATCAGGATATCTTTTTCATAATTAAATCTACCTTATCTTTTTCCCCAAAACGTTACAACAGTATGTGAAAAGAGCAAACTGGAAAGTCAGGACAAAGAACACACTCCATATAGGTCTATGTAAAAAGGAGCAGTAAATCTTAATGTGTTGGCCTTCTTTGTAAAGTGACTAGCTGAAAATGGCACCTTTCCTGCTTCACAGATTTATTCCTTTTTGTGTGTTCAGTCCTATCGGCTTACTGCAGTGATGGAATAACTTTTTTGCACTGTCTCTCCTTTTTGCTGCGGAGTCAATCCAACTAACAGGGAATTAGTTGGATTTCTTTTCTTTTTGTGTATTGTCATCACATTGGAATTTGAGTTATGTGACAATGATGAAATTGCACACATTACACCTGAGGGCACAGTTTGGCTTTCAGACTGTATTATTGGAGATGTCTGTAATAATGAAAGGAACTCATTTTGGGGCTCAGAAGTAGATCTGTGTTTCTATGCTTGCTGTTTAGAGGGGCAGGGAAATTACCAGTTAAACAGAGTGTAATTGATATGGAGAACATTGAAGAACAGTAAACAATGTTAACACTTAGTCACTTCATGTAGCAAAACTACACTTGAAAAGTAAGGGAAATTGAACTATTATGTTGGTTGCCTTCTCCCCCAACTTACTCCCCCAAAAAATGATAGGTCAAATTATCACTATCCAATACAATACAACATTGCCAAACTGTCAAACTTACTGATTTTTATTCAGTGTAAATTGAGGAGGAGGAGAAGAAAGAATAAGATGGAAATGGAGAAGAGATCGAAGCACAAAAGGAAGGGAAATCAGAGAGGTGGAAGGTGGTTACTATCCATTGAGGATCTACTAGTGTACATCTCATGGTGCCACAATAAGTGTGCTCTTATGAGAACTGTTTGTAGCATAACTGTTTATAGCATGGTGATGTCTTGCGACAACTTCCACGACCGCATGAAATGATCTAGGCCACTATCCCTCTGACTTCTTCCTTTTTCGCTGACCCCAATGGAAGTAGATTTGCATTTTAAGATTGGATGTTCTTTCCAGTGTCTGTGATAGAATGCATCTCTGGATTCACACTCTATGCATTATTGCAATAATTGTTTTACAAAATATGCCTTGGTGTGATTTGAAAACTAATGACTTGCAGGCCAATAGCATTATGGTGAAATATATGTAACTGTGTTATAAGTAAGACTGATTTTAGTCACAACTTAATAAAAGTTGTGGGCAGTAAGTAGAAATTCACGACCAGTGACCTATCTGTGACTTTTACTATATAAATACCCCAACTAAGACGTAGCAGCTTTGGGGACATGCAAGGACACACTGTCCCTAGTCATCCACTGCTCTGAAAGACTGATGTGCCACCTCATACCATTGTTGCTTTGGTGGCCCCAAGGCCAGTGTCACCAGCCACTGTTCAGGCTTTCCTGAGGCAGCTGCCTAGGGTCTGGTCTACTGCTATACTGGCTGGGCTGGTTGCATTGAGAGGTGCCCTGGCAGGTACCCGTGGCCAGCCACTATGGGACTGCTACTTAGACATCCTGCAGGGCCAGCCATGCTGGGCTACCTGAGCAGTGGTTGGGGAGGCTCATCACAGGGACTGCTCATGTGAATGGCCCTAAAGCCAGCTGCTTGTGCATCTTGGGCATAGCTGTGCTGGTCACTGTATACACAGAATACTGGAGGTCATGGACTCTCTGCTTTTTCTGCAACCACCATGACAGAATCACAGCATTCGTCTTCAGTAAGGTTAGGAAGAAAAGCTGAAGACCTGACTGAAGGATGTTTGCCAGACAAGTCTGAGAAGAGGGTAAATCTCTTTCTCAAAGTCAAGTCAGTCTCTTTCTCTAGTCTGATAAAAGCAGGTGAGCCACTACCTGTCCTGTGGCCAGTCTTTGTTCCCAGACTCCCTGTCTCCTTGCTTCCAGCTGTAAAGAACTTTATCTAGGGGATGACACTCATGAAGTCATTTTCAAAGGGTGACTAAACTATAGAAGTGAGGAGCAAAAACATCCCAGGTTCTCTCTCTGTCTATTCCCTCTCTTCTTCCACCCCCTCTTTGTTTTGTCTTATGGGGGGGAAAAACAGCTTCTAGATCTTCAGGGGTCACTTTTGAGCAGAAACTTGGTCAACAAAGCTGCCAAAAACCTGTGATCAGAATTAACTTTGAACCAAGTCTAGTTTAAGTTCAGTTGTAGGAAGCATTTTATCTTGTAACCAGTTCTGCTGTTTAGGTTTAAAAGTGAGTACAAATACCTTCTATCTGTTTAATAAATAAATAAATAAATAAATAAATAAATAAATGTTTTGCTTTTAATCACAACTGGATTTCTTTTGAACAGAGTGGCTATTTCTGTTTAAAGTAGCAAGCTGTTGTATACCTAAGCCGATGAAGGAACGGACCTTAGATATCTGGGCTGTACAGGAGAGAGCTGAACCATGCAGAACACACATTGGTGGGGGCAGGGAGGTGGAATCCAGGATTGAGAATGTGTTGGAATAACCCTGCATGAGGTAACCAAGGCTTGTGGAAGTCACCATGTGTCTGACTGATTTGTGCTGACAGACTGCTGAGTTCAGAGCTGTTGAAGCAGGACTGCAGCTATAGGTAGACTTTCAGGTTATCGCTTGCATCTTGGTGGGCTGTTTGCGAGTGATCTAGGTAGGATGTGACAACAGCAAAGTTTTGTGGGGCACCCAGCTTTGCTGGGCTGGAGTGACGCAGGCCCCCTCCATAGTTCGGATTGTATCCTGGAGTGCCCTGTGCATTTAAGTCTTTGGGAAATGTGTTAGCTGAGATGCTTCATCATTGTAAGAAGGACTAATTTCTCATCACTGTGAAGGAAACAGAGTGTGAGAAGGGATAATGTAGGATTAGATGTTTGGCCACATGAAGGTTTTCATGTGGCAGGATAGAATGATGTATGATTTCCTAATAACTCAGCTGCAATGGCTGGCTTTTTGTTTTCCTAAACAAAATTACAGAAATTAACAGTACAAAAAATATACCCCTCAGTGGAAATTACTCCCAAAACAGCATCCTTTGAGTGCCAAAAAAGCAACACTGTGCTATTTATCACTTCATTGGTGGGGGAAAAGAGTACTCAATTTAGGCACTCATGAATCAATATGAGGAGCTCATCCTCAAACATCCTGAAACAAGCTCTGCTATGTTTATAAAATTATGCCTAATGGCTTTCCTTTGATTTTGGTCACTTGTTCTTTCTACTTTCCTTTTAGATAATGGCAATGGAGTGATCAAGTGGCGGGGGGCGGGGGGAGTGGACCACATAAACACACACTAGCAGAGTTAGAGTGAATTTGCTAACCTAGCTGGAGAAGTGACACTCAACTGGATTATTGTAAGCTTCTACAATTTAGAAGTCTGAGCTTCATGCTAGCTGTGTTTTTCCCCCCCCCCACCGCCCACCAAAAAAGAGCTTTACCATGTAGAAAAGATCATTATAAAATGGGGGGGGGGGTGCCTTCTGTTGCAGATTATTAGAAAGGTTACTGGACCAGTGGGGTTTGAAAACTAATGGAAAAAACATAATTCCACCGTATTTTTAGGTAATATGTATCGTAATTGCAACACTTCAGTCCTCAGAATCTGATCTCTTTGACTTCAAGTGAGCAATAAAACTCATAATTTTCTTTCAGCCTGGCCAAAGCAAAGTAGTATGGCAGATCACCAAGTATTGTATATAAAGGCTTGTTTATATGCTCATTTCTTTACAGTGGAAAAGCATGAATAGTGATGTGACATAGTATTAGAGAGCCCAAGAACCACTCAGTTTTGAATTAATATTTAACTGTAGGCTATCCTACTAAAAGTGATTTGAAATAGTTTTTATATGGATAGTCATGCTGTGTAACAATGTTGCCAGCTAATAAACCTGATTGGGTGTATCTGAAGACGTATTACACTGTATTTGTGTTTAATTCTCTGCCAAGAGAGTGTCTCATTTCAGGGGGAAAAAATGTGTGTTTGTAACTCACACACCTATGTGTCATTAATTGTCCTATGGAGTGGTACATAGACCACTTCACAGGGAAGGAATGTGTCCTCTGCCGCCTAAGCTGATAGGCAGCTGGCCTTTAGCTCAAGCTGTAGAGGTGCCCACGCTATGCTCCAGAGGTCCCAGGTTCAAATTTACCTGTGAAGAGTTACATACTAAATCAGTGGTAGTTAAGAAAGTTCAGCTATGTCCTACACATTGATGTTCTTTTGAAATAATCCATTATGGAATGCACCCAGCTCTTTTGAAATAGCGCGTCTGGACGCACAGTGCCTAGTTAGAAATAGTGCCATTGGACACTATTATGGCTTGTTTCGAAAAAGTGCTAGACTGTGTCTCAACAGCACCTGTTTCAAAAGCAGCTATTTTGCAATAGCTGTTGTTCCTTGTGCAGTGAGGTTTATGAAGTTCGAATAAGGTGCCTGTTACTTCAAATTTATTTTGAAATACCCTGCGTGTAGTGTAGATGCTCACAAAATTATTTCAAATTACTGGCTGTTATCTCAAAATAACTTTGGCATGTGGGCAATAGCCTTCAGCAGTGAGGGTGCTTTCCTCACATTCTATTTGTGATAGCTCCACGTTTTTGGGTAACGTCATTCATATGCTGTTAATTGTGGATTTTTAACATACAGTGTTTTGTGCTCTGACGTGCAGCACTACAATTCTCAGAACAACCATCTTTTCAATTTTAAATCCAGCATCCAAACAACATTGTGACTGCTTAGTTTACACTTATTTGTATTTTAACCTCAAAGCCTAATTGTAAGGCAGCTTTAGCTAGAACTCTTGTGCAAAATAATCTCTCCATTTTTAAAGTCTTTGTATAAATCTGGTTAAAGTCTTGAAATTCAAGAGATTTAAAAATATTTGGAATTATGGAGTGGAGAAATCATCTGAAAATGACCATTTTAGTCATCAAACTGGTAGTTTTTGAACAGTTTATATTCTACTATCACCACTACGGATATTCAAATCGTAAGCTAGCCTATGTAGATTAAGGGGACATTCATGTGTGCAAAGATTTTTTTTTTTTTTTTTTTTTTTTTTTAATGATTATGGCTACTTATTTTGCATTTTAAAGTGCTGGTACTTTTTTTTTTTCCTATTTGTGGCATAAAAAATTGGTGGTTATTTTGAAGGTATTAAAGTAGGACTGGAAATCATAAGAGAATAAAACAAAATAATTAACTACATAAAAATACTGTTTATGTAATAGCTTTACTGAAACTTCACATCTCAAATTATATAGCAGTGGCACAATTTCCCTTCTTTTGTCATTATATGGTGAGGAGGACAGTTACATTTCTGAATACATACATATAACATCATGAAACAAAACTCAAGAATAAAGCTAATTCTTCCCACCACCTTTGGCCAGTGATGACAAGTGGTATTCTGTTAACTTTCTTGGGCCTATCTGAAGCAGCTGGTTTCTGGAAGGATGTGACATCGGTGTACACAAGTGGGTTTTTCCCTGCTTACACACAAAAAGGAGTGGTAATCAGCTGCTTCCATGGACCCTGGAAGTTACTGTAGGGCTGAGAATCTGTGACTAACTAAGGGACACACAAGGGTCAGATGGGGCCAGGAGCTGCAGGGAGTGTACAACAGCATATGGAATCCATTGAAGCATTCACACCATCTGAGGCAGCTCCTCTTTTTCCCCTTGTGGGGCTTTTCTGAGGATGGCAACTTCCAAGAGATGCCGCATTGATTTCACTCTAGGAGGAGGGAAGGGAAGACTGCTGCAGGGAGCTATGTGGCACAAGGCCTAAGGTTGGAAATCTGATGTGTGGTTTGTTTTTTTTTTTTTTAAATTTGCTGCTGTTTTTAAGGGAAAATCATACTCCATTTGTGGATGAAATGTGCAGAAACTTGCTTACGTCTTATCTTACATGGTATCTTCTGCAACTTACATGATTTTCCCCATAGAATTCAGGGCATGTATGTGTTTTTTTTCTTTAATGATCCAGCTCTAGTAAGTAGGTATAAAATTGGTCTACTAGAGGCAGCATTGGGTAAAGATATTACTGGCTCTGCAAAGTATGGTTTCAAATTGAGTTAAGCTGCTTACACTTCTGAGCATCCTAAAGTGCCTATCTGCATCGTTAAGCACGTAGCTACTTCTGAAAAATCTGTACCTTTAACTATGTAATAAGTAACTTAGCTCACCATTTCCTGTAACATGGGATGTGTTATGTCATTATGAAAAGGTTAAGCCAGTTTTTGGATGCAGTTGGAAATTCCTGCAGGAGCATTTTTTTTCCCCTACTCCCTCTACCTCGTAAAAAGTACTTGGCTTCTTCCCCAAAGTTTGAAACACCTCTACTGTCTCTGCTAATTGGCTTCCCTATGTAGACTTGTCAGAATGGAGGAAATAAAAAAAGTTTGAATCGGTATCGGGCGTTCATCTCTTAATGCATGCAATGCTTTGCTTTTTGTCCAAGTAAAAGGACATTGACTTAGTAGATGATAAAGCTCTCATTGTGTTGTGTGAACAAAAAATCAGCTTCTAGAGCTGTTGCTCTGCGGCTTTTTGACAGTCTCTCAGTTCACTTGAAAAAGTCAGAGAAATCGTCTTAAACATACCTAACCCAAACCCCCATATTCTACCTGAAAGAGAGACCGAGCCGTAATCCAGTCATGAGATAAAACGTTAGGAGCCAATGTTAGGATCTTGAATCTTAGGCAATGTCTACACTAGGGTAAGAAAGTGAACAGCAGATAAGCAATTTTAGGTACTGCACTTGTGTAGCTAAAATCAACATCTCTAAACTTGGTAACTTGGGTGTGTATACAAGGGAAGGTAGACGGGAGTGTTTCTCCAGTTGACCTCCTTTTACTCCTTGCATCTCGTGAGAAGTACAGGATTTGACACTGACCCTGAGAGGTCGATTTCACACGAGATGTGCAAAATGGAACTCTGAAAGATTGACCCTGAGTGGGTTGATCTTCCAGGGTAGTGTAGACCTGCTCTTTGAAAGTGAAGTTCTTTTAGCTAGTTTTAAATACTCTTCTGGGGGAAAAAAAAAAGTTTCATACACCAGATGACTTATTTACACAGCCTTGTTCTGGTCTGGCTATGGTCTGAAGAAGTGGGTCTGTCCCACGAAGGCTCACCTAATAAACTATTTTGCTAGTCTTTAAAGTGCTACTTGACTGCTTTTTGTTTTGGAGAAAGAGTTGAGTGTGTGTTAGTTATATAACGGAACACATTTTGAGCCCTAACTCAGCATCTTTCAAACACTGATGTTTTAAATAATATTGGGTTTAGGCCTGTGTCTGAGCCATCCTTAATTGAAAAGGCTTGACAAACATCCTTCCAAAACCTGAGCTTCCAAGGTTTTTATATCATAAAAAAGTAAATTTATATGAAGTATGAATACATATACTGGATTTTCTAGTAAAAATGGACAAAACATTTTCTCCTTTGTAATGGAAAACACCTGGAGTCTTGATAAAATCCAGAGATTGAACAACATCAAGGAGAGAAAACAGGAAGGCTGTTTAATATGCTTGAAGTCTTTCAAAGGATATGGAGCTGATCTCTTGACATCTGTATCAGACTCAATGGTGATTGCATTGCTCTGTTGTATCTTCTGAATTACTTTTAGAATTAGCAGGAGATGAGGGAAGGCATATAACAGCTGGCAAGCAAGGTTTCAAAGAAGACATTCACATATCTCAGCAGTTTCCTGTTCATTCTGTTTGTGAGATGTCATTGTATTTTCTTGCACAGAAGTTTCCTTGGGGATCTAGCTGTGACCTTGGATATGGTAAGAATTCTGACTAGCATAATCTTAGCTCCTATTTTACAAAGCAAACAACTTTGATGATGGGTAGATTTTTCTATTTTATACTAAACATGTGGGATATCATTTAAAAAAAAAACAAGCTGATGCTAGGCATTTGACAACCATGGCTATTCTGGCATTTAATCATTTGAAAACCACCCCCCCCAGATTTGGAGCAGATGAAGAGAAGTTTAAACAAAAGAAAAAACTTTCCTTCCAGATAATGCACCTTAAACCACACTACTCAAGAAACAAACAGCATGTATTAGCTATTAACAGTCTTGAAGACATTTTAAGGTAAAAGGAAAAAAAATCACTGGAAAGTTAGAGTAAGGTACGTATATCAGAGAGATAGCCGTGTTAGTCTGTAGCTTCAAGAACAACAAGAAGTCTTGTGGCACCTTTATAGACTACTAGATATTTTGGAGCATAAGCTTTCGTGGGCAAAGACCCGCTTCATCAGATGCATGAGTTGGCGGGGGGAGCGGTTTCAGAGCAGTATTTAAAGAGTGGGGTCCCAGTGAGAGGGAGGGCCAGAGCTGACAAGGTCTATTCAACAAGGTGGAAATGGCCTAGTATCAACAGTACTTATCAAAAGAGGAAAAAACAAGTCAGATCAGACAGGGGGATGTGAGCCTTTGTCAGAGTCAGAGTCTGATGGGGAGCTATTAGCACCCAGTGCAGAGAAACTGCCTTTTAGGCTATGAGCCACTCCCAGTCTCTGTTTAATCCATGGTTAATGGAGTCAAATTTTCAAATATATTGCAGCTCAGAGATTCCTCTCTCCATTTGATTTTTGAAATTTTGAGTAAAGTATATTTTTGTGTATATTACCCAAAGAATTGCTCATTGTTTCACTGCTCTTCCATTCTCCTGCTTGTCTCCCACCCAAAAAAAAGGGGGGAGGGGTTTATGCTTCAGAACACATACAAGTTCAGGGTTTTTAAATCAAGTGTATGGATAGATGTTTAATCTAATTGGTTCCCTTTCCTGCTAATGTTACTTTCTGATCCACTCCTTCCAACGGTGGTTCTACATTGTTCTGTTCTTTTCTTCACCTAGTTTCATCATCCTGTCCTCATGTACACTGTGTAGTAGGGCAGAGTCAGCGGTAGCAGTGATTGCTGGTTTAGGAGGCAGAAGGAACGTGAGTAGGGTTGTAAGCAAACAGGGAAGATCGGGAAAGTGGAAGAGTGGTGGGCTATTCTCCTCTTTAAATATGGGCATGATTGGATGACCTCCTGTTGTGAGGCTAGCATTATGTAGAGATAACCAATAGGAATAAGGAGTAGCTTCTCTTTTGTGAAGCCCAAACAGTTCATAAATCTCTTATGGTCACAGTCATTTTGGATTGAACAGGGCCTTTATTAAAATGTGGTATTATTTGTGACCCTAAAGTATAGAAGTCCTGTGTTGGACTATAATCCAGGTTCCAACATATTATTTGAAAGAAACTTCTGTGTTTAATGTTTAAAATATTTTTTGAACTGTTAAGGAACTGTACTTCCCATTGAAAAAATAAATTTTAAAATGCTCCACATGCAGCTGATATCCTGGAAGGCTTGCTGCTGAGACACTAGTGACTTACTAAACTGGGGAGAAACCAATGAAAATAGAAAAGAACGTTTAAACAGCCAGTGACATTTTATTAATATTAATCTACTATTTGGATGAGATGTCAGATACTATAAGGCAGTGTTTCTCAACTGGGGTAGGTATACCCTGGGGGGTACACAGAGGTCTTCAAGGGGGGTACATCAACTCATCTGCATATTGGCCTAGTTTTACAACAGTCTACATTTAAAAAAAACAAAACCAAAACAGTTAAGTCAGTGCAGTCTACAAGTTCATTCAGCTGAAATTTAAGTATGGTATTTCTGTTCCAATTCATTTGCTTGATAATAAGATGGTAGAAAGTCAGCAATATTTCAATAGTAGTCTTTTGTGATATTTTTGCTTGTTTTTGTAAGTAGTTTTTAAGTGCAGTGTAACCTGGTGGTTTGCAAAACAAATCTGACTCCTGAGAAGGATATGGTAGTCTAGAAAGGTTGAATGGCACTTGTTTCAAGACCTCAGATTACCTTAGGACCATGTTTGTTAACTGGTGGCATGCAGACCTTTAGAGGTATGCAAGGGAAGTCTAGAGGTACTTAAATTTTTTTCAAAAGGGGTACTTTATTTATAAAAAAAAAAAAAAAGGTTGAGAAATAGTGCTCTGAGGAGCACTGAACATAATTTTTAGGATATAAGCAGAAACCGGATGATCTGTTTTCTGCTGAACCTCTTTATTTACCATTTGTAATAACAACATTACATGCTGAACAGAGCAAAAAATGTTTGGGATTATATTTTATAATATGATGTACTTCCAAATTTTATTTTTCACATGACAGTACAGTTTGTTCTTTAATATACAACTTTACACAAAAAGCATAGTAATTTCTTACTCTTTTCAGTGCATAATTTTAAGAGACTCATGCCAGATGGATTCTAAGTTTCTTTACAAAAGCTATCTAAAGATCAGGATTATTTCATTGTATTAAGGCTTCATAATGAAACCAGAGTAAATGTTTGGGGCGTCTAGTGCATGAACTCAAAGGCATCTCATTTCTCAGATTGCCAAGTACAGTTCAGCTGGTGGTTTGCTTTTTTTTCACTATTTTGGAAGTTATTCGTACGAAAGGTAAATTTACTAAATTAATGAAAATGTGACGTCCTAAAAGTGAAGTGCAATAATTTAATTTTCAAATCTGTAAAATAGAAACGTATATCTAAAGCTCCTCAGTCTTCTCCAGATTAATTTGTGCCCAATTTAGAATCTTTTTAAAAACACATTTAAGAGTGCTCTGAGAATAAACGCTCCTGTTAAGATGTCTTCACAGTTGTATTGTGTGAAATAGTAGTTTACAATTGCAAAATGCCCCATTTTGTTTTGTAAACAGGGAAAAACAAAACCATAGTTTAACAACTCTTGCATTTCTGAGCCTCCTTCTATTTAAAAAAATCTGGCATGACCCATAACAATCCTTTCATGTTCATTTGAAAGTGTGTAATGGCAGTGATAACATATCACTTTTATGTATCTTTCATCCAGAAGGTTCACAGTGCATTTTTAAAAATATCCATATAGGAATTGCTTCATGCTCTTTCTTGAAATGGGAGAGAACAGGAATATTCGGCAGATTTTGTTTGGAAAACATGAGAGAAATTTTGTCCTGAGGACACTGGAACTAAACTCTCCCTGACTAAAATACTTTGGGATCTTCAGTGTCAATATTGAGCAAACAAGACCTTAGTTTTCATTTTGAACACAACTAGCCTACCATAGAAGGGAAAAAGCCTGCTGGAATTTGAAACATTTATTTCAGTGAGTTTAGGTAACTCCAGTTACTGTTAAACTTTAAACTACTAAGCTACCCTGATTCCTTCTCAAATGGTATGTTTACACTAGAGCTGGGGTCTGCAACCAAAATTGCGAGAAGAGCCATTTTTTCAATTCAATTACAAAATCAGTCCTTCAAGAGCCGCAATGCCCGTGACTAGGAGACAGTCCTTAATAAATAATGTAAAATGGTGCTTTTTATCACCCCTATTTTAATAACAGCGCAGGTGCACACAATTGCTTGTATAAGTTAGAAAGTTAAGTTACCCCCTCCATCCAACAAACACTCCACCCCGCCCATAGTTCTGTGCCTAATTCTGCTGCGGCCTCCCCACACTGCTCTCCGCCGCTGCCTCCTCAGCAGGCTGTAAGGCTGTGTGGCTCCAACGGGGGGATAACAACAAGGAGTGGTAGTTGCAGACATGGGACTGCTTTGACACCACTACTGGCATCTGGTGGGACATGATGGCCCAGCCACCTGCCCTGCCACCCTGTCTCCGCCAGCCATCCTGCGTGTCCTGGATCTGTTGCAGTGGCTGAGAGCTCCCTCCTGCTGACCCAGACCCTGCCGCAGCCCCACCGCCTTTGTATGTCCCCCTGCTCATGGCACCAAACCTGTGGCAGGAGGAGCTCCTGAGGATGATACTGCTTGGGGTTCTGCTCCCCCTCCGGTTCGGAGCTCCCCACACCCTCCATGCTTCGAGGCCCCCGGCCCCCTGTCCCAAGTCCTCCGTCCCCGCTATTGTACATAGCTCCAGTATTGTTTCACTTTGCTTTATTGTACATAGTTTGTAATTACACCAGTTCTTTTCAACACGTGTTTCTTTGGTTAAGTAAAATAGTTGTTCACCATGGCCACGTCTTTATTTGCTGGGCAGAGGTGGTGGGGCTGAGGGGGCGAAGGGATGGGGTAGGGCTGTGGGCCAAGGCCCCCACTGGGGGTGTGCCCTGGGGAGGGTTATTGGGAATCATGGGAGAAACTCTTCCTCAGGGCCTCATGGATCTGCACTCCATCCCAGGGGGCCTGGAAGATCAGAGCTGCATCCAGCTGCTCATATTTGTGGCCAGCATCCACTCTCCCACCCTAGGAGGAAGACCTCCCCCTTTCCCTTCACTATGTTGCGCAGGGCATAACACGCGGCCACAGTTTGGGGGATGTTGTGCTTCCCCATATCCAGGAGGATGAGCAGGCACCTTGAACATGCGCTTGGCCTGCATCCTTGCCCAGCTGAGGTGAGCACTGAAGAGTTCCCAACTGGGGTCCAGCTGGCCAGTGTAAGGCTTCATGAGCCATGGCATGAGGGGATAGGCCATGTCCCCTATGATGTAGAGTGGCATCTGAATGTCCCCTACTGCCAGCTCACAGTGGGGGACGAATGTGCCTCACTTCATCCTCCGGCGCAGGCCAGAATTGCGGAACACGTGGGTATCATGTGCCCAGCCCAGTCGCCCAATGTGAATGTCTGTGAACTGGCCACTGTGCTTGACCAGGGCCTGCAGCACCATTGACAAGTATCCCTTCTGGTTGATACACTTGGCCACGCGATGCTCTGGGGCACAGATTGGGATGTGGGTCCCATCGATAGCCCAGATGCAGTTCGGGAGCCCCAGGGCAGTGAATCAGGCTGCAACAGCATTTAAATCTTCTACGCAGATGGCTGTGTGCAGCAGGACGATGTTGATGGATGTCATGAGCTGTGGGGGGGTCAGGGAGTGAATATACACATCATGGACTAAGAGAGAGAGAGTCCCTGGGCCCCGGAGGAGGGCCCCGTCTCCCTTTCATCTCCTGCCCTGAGCGCTCTCGGAGCCCTCCCTGTGAGACTGCCGACCCGGCACCAGGGCTTTGTGAGGGTGGGACAGCACGGTCCCTTGGGGACAGGGCTTCCCCCTACCCCTTGCACCCCTGACTCTGCTTCCTGAGGGCAATTCTTAAGTGGGTCCACACCCCATGCAGGGACTGCAGCCTGAGAGTGCCTTTCCTCCATGAGGAGGACCGCAGTGGTGGACTTTCTCACACCAAACTGGTTGCCCACCGAGTGGTCACTGTCAGCAGTGGCAAGCTGCCAGAGGGTGACTATGACCGGCTTCTCCACAGGGATGGCTGGCCACAGCCGGGTGTCCTGTCTCTGAGGGGCAGGGGTGAGCCAGGCACAGAGCACCTGGAAAGTATCTTTCCGCATGCGGAAGATCTGGAGCCGCTATTGGTTGGCCACTACACCGCGACCAGCCAGTCCCACCAGTCCGAACTGGTGCGGTGCTTCCATACCTGTCTGCGCACATGGGCAGGGAGGGGGACGCAGGTGTGACCGTCCAGCAGCAACAGTGAGGTCCTGGAAGGTGGCGTTGGGCTCATCCTCCATAAGGAAGAAGAGGATAGCCTTGAAGAGGTGCGGCAGGGGCTGAAGCACCTCTGCATGGGTCTTGCGCAACCCCAGGGGCTACTCTAGCACCATGGCTCACTGGAAAGAGCTGCGTTTTCCAGAAAGAATCAAAGCTCTGCTCTAGCAGCTGTGCTGTCTCTCGTGGAAGTAGGCACGCCTCAGCATAGGCAGGGAGTGAGTACTGGGGGGGGTCCCATTAAGAGTGTGTCTCGCTGGGACTCCTGGAAGGAAATGCTGACCTATGACCCTGGCTGCTGTGGTTCTGGGTGGCCATTTTGTCAGGGGAGCAGCTGGGCGGTCTGCCCGCACTCTATTGACAGAGCAGGTTGAAAAAGCGAGATACTCTGTGGTCTGGGTGTGATTGGTTGACCGAAGTGTTGTCAGAAGATATCTTCCAACAAAACTTCCTTCGACAGATCGCTTTGATCTGGGCATAGCTAAACAGAGTGGTAGGCGCAGAAGGGCATTGGAGTTTTTAGATGGACTGTGATACTCCTCTCCCCTCCAGTTGTTTGTTGGAAGCTCTTCAGGGGCTGGATTTCTGTATAGCGCTGGGAGGGGGATGTGGAGGACTAGTGGGGCTGTGGGAGAGAGCAAAGGGGCAAAGGAGAGAGAGGAGAGTGAGAGGGGCACATGTAAAGGGCCAGTGGGTGGGCAACAGGGGTGACGCATAGCAGGCTGCTACCTGGGGTCTGTCCCCACACACTAATCACTGCAGCTCACAGTGCAGCTAGTGTTGGTCAGAAATGTCAAAAGGGCCCTGCCCTTGTCCCCAAGAGTTTCCATGTAGTTGAGGCTGCAGTGATGGAGCAGAAGGGGAAATGAGCCAGCCCGGCTTGCTGCACCTTCACTCCAATACTCCCCTTTCACATGTACCCCCATGAGCAACCATTAAATAACTTCCCCCTGACCCCACCCCCCGACTGCTAGTGGATAGGCAGGTGGTTGGTGACCAGGTGTCTCATCAGTAGCAGGACCCACCAGTACTGACGGGGGGATGACATAAGAAATAGGGGACAATTTGCCCCTTTTTTAAAGGAAAAAGTTGGCACACCAGCAGGAGGGCTTAAATACGGGAATCCCCCGCCCCCCTTTTTTTAAAAAAAAAAAAAAAAAAAAGGCACATCTGGTTGCCTTAAGTAAGTTGGAGAGCAGAAGATTTGTGGCCTTCTGTTTGGTGGAGGAGAGTAAAAGGAAGTTGGAGGATTAACTTTTGCTGTGTACACTGTATAATTTGTTACAGTTGCTTTTACAAAATATATTTTACTAAAATTTGGGAAGGCATAAGCTCATGTTCTGTAGAACATCTGGCAATATAACTTAAAAAAAATCTATCGACACAGCCAGAGGAATTCTTTACTGTTTAAAGAACAATCCTCTCCCGCCCAACACTATTACCCTTTTCAGTAGTAAAGAGGTTTACAGTGGCATCCTGCAAATTCTTACACATGTAACTTCATTTATATGAGTGTTCCCATGGGTTTCAATGTGACAGCTCTCATATGTAAAGTTACTCCTTTGTGTATTGTCAAGAATCAGGCTCTTACTCTGTTGTACAAAATATTCAGTTCAGACGTCATGACAAGCAGTGATAACTTGGCATTGTTTTACAGTAGATATAGTTTGAAATGTCTCAGTTCTTAACAGGAGAACATCATTGAAAGGGTTGAGTGATGCAAAGGACTAGATTAAAAATGTCTTGTCAGTTAATTTTATATTGCGTAATAAAGCTTGTGTCTTAAAATATTTATTTTGTATTTAGTTAAGCCTAGAGGGCCCTGATTCAGGATAGCATGATGCACTTGCTTGTGATTCAATCCCGTTTAAAGCATGTTGTTAAGTCCTATGGACTTCAGTTGAATTAAGCCTGTGCTTGACCCCAAAGGTAATATTGTTGTCTTCAGTAAATCAGATTATTTACCTTAATGTGTTTTTTTTTTTTTTAATGATGCCACTATTTTTGACGTTTTGAGTAGGAAGACAGAACTACATATTGCGCAGTGTTGACAGATCTAAAAGCAAATGTCTCCTTATTGTCTTCAGAAAGCTTAAAAATGAAGCCAACATATTTTTTTTTAAACTTCTAATACGTTTCTTCAGATATGCGTCAATTGAAGTGTCAAAAGCAGAACAGTAAAAAATTCTTTGCAAATGACATTTTAAAGTTTGTTCCCATAAAGCTTAGTCTTAATAAAATAAAAACATAAGAGGAAGATTTGTGCAGATTTACTAAATATAATACTACTTTATTCATAGTTTGAACAAATAGGTCCAGTTGCCTCCTGTGTCCCCTCATTTCCCACTCACTTCCCCACTGACATGTTAGGTAATGCAATACCCAGTGTTGCCAGTGGAAGGACTCCCACTGATTTTTTTTTTTTTTTTAAGACTAAGTAGGAAATTCAGTTCTGTTTTATAAGATCAAGATCCTAATTTACATAGGGATTTTGTTGCCTCTTAAGAGTTCAGCACTTTACCTTATTAACTAACAGCCCTGTATTACAGTGAAGGGAAGGTATTTGAGCTTGTTCTGTTATTGACATTTCATCTCAGAAGATGACAAGTATGGGGTTTTTAAATCAAATTGTAAGGTGACTTTCTGAATGTTTCAAATAGCAAATGTAAAGCACCCCTTAGTATATATGTAACGTCAAACTTTTTCTTGTTTCAGAAGCCATAGGTAACCATCTTGGGCAGCAGAGCAAGGCACCAACATAAGCTGTATGGTAGAGAAGTTCCCAAAGTGTAGTCTTGTGGACCAGTGATGGTCTCCAGAGAGTTGACTGCTTATGGGCCTTTAAAATATAAATGTTTATAAAGAACATACAAGGTCATATCTAATGCTGAATATACTTTGCTTTTTTTTCTTTGGTATTTTGCTATGGGAAAATAATGCCATGTATCTGACTGTTTAGGCACCATACTCGAATAATAAGGTTAAATGAGAGCTGTGAGATTAATCAGATGTCATATCAGAATGGGATTAGTATCAAACACATGGGGTGGAGGAGGATGTAAGGTTTTAAAGTTGTGTTGAATTTCCTTCATCAGCCTAATCAACCAAATTAGCCCTGTACAATTTAGCTTCCTTACTGAGGCATTCTTCACATAATCCTAAAATTAGCTTATTTAAATGTATATTTGCAGGTGGCCTTGAATGATGGTACTGTAGTAGTAATAATGGAGCGAATTTTATGTTCAGCGTCTTTTAAAAAGCTAAATTTCACAGCAGAATATATATGAGATCTGTTCTAATTTACAAGAAGAAAGCTGAAATGGGTATTGACTGTTTGCTTACTGTGCAGTACCACACAATTCATATGAAATTTTTAAAAGAACAGAGTTTTGAGCTCATTTAACTTCTGCCAGCTGGTTGTATTAGAGAACCCTTCGCTAATATGCTCAGTTCTACTGTTGGGCAGTTACTACCCGGCAACCTCAGAAGTAAGTATATTTTCCACACAATCTGGAAAGCAGATCTTGTGTAAGATTCTGCGTCTAGAGTCCTGTGAATTGAATTGTGTGGGCTTTTTTCCAAACAAGGTGGATGTTTAAGCTACCTGGATCCATACCAATGAGGCTGTTTTTTTAAAAATGAAGTGCTCTTATTAAAGGATTGAAGATTTTTCATTCCATTGACTTTGCAGCCAAACAAATATCAAATATAAACAGTCTTCCTGCTGCATGTATACACGTGCGCTGTGCGCTGCATTTTGATTTTTAAACAACAAATTAGTTCACGGTTTCTGAAAATGAGTAATTAGCTACCAGTCACATTCTTTGAACTTTATGCAAGTCCTTGATGACTTGTTACTAAACAGGATCATTTCTACAAATATTTGGTTAAGGAGGAGCATGTAACTTCTTAAATTTTGCACAAAATCTGCCCAATTTTACAGCTTACAAATTACAGTTTGGACCTTCCCTGGTTTGCTACCCTTGGGACCATGCTGGTCCCAAATGAAGGGATTGGCTGGACTGAGGTGGACCCCTGCTGCCGGCCCCAGGATCGGCTGTTGGCCCCGCTTCTGGCCCCAGCGGGCAGCCCCTGCCCTGCAGCAGCGCTGGTAGCTGTCTTAGCAGACCTGTGAGATGAGGCCACCACAGCAGCTTTGAGCTGCCAGCCTTCCTATTGCCTGTGTCTCGGCCACTGGGGTTCTTTGGCCTAAGAACAGCCATGGTCTGTTGCCAGATGAGTGAGGCCCAGTTTAGAGAGGTGCAACCTGTATTTCCATGAACTACTGTGTATTGATACCTTAAAGAAAGTTTTTAATTTCACAAGAAGTTTGCAATATAAATAAGCCATTTATCTCAGGCTCTTAAATTTGCAATGATAGCACTGGCAGAGGAAATAAACTGGTTCTGAATTCCTGGTAATACCTATATAACGGTGCCACATTTAGTCTATTTATTTTCCTAATGCTTTAACTGGGGACTTGACCAGTTGTAACCAGGCAGTTGCCTGTTTGCTAGACATACGCCTGGACTTAGGTTGCAGAAATTATGAAGTTAAAACCATTGCAGTTTATTTTAATATTGGCTTCAAGTCTGTGTGATTCAGATATTTCAAACAACTTGTGTGATTATCTAAATCCACTTAATCTACCCTTCACCTCTTTTTAGAGGTATGCCACCTTAAACTTGGTGGATCAAAAGATGGAAGAATCAGGCTGGTACAGTAGTAACAGAGTGTTACTTAAAAGTGATCACTGTGTGATTTGGTTTACTTTCATGTACTGAACTGAAATGGAGATGAGTCAGTTAGCCTTGAACCTCTCTAGTTCATCTGTCTCTGATCCACCAACATCAATAATCCAGCATGATTTTATTATTATGGGTGTGGCCAAGCTTCCTGTGGCCCCATAAAGTTTGTTTCCAGCCATCAGTTCTGGCTCTTAGGGTTCTGTGCTGTTGTTTAGCTGTAATTTACCCCTAAATGTCTAAGAGCCCAGTGAGCAGTGGAAGTGTTGGTAATTCTGCTAGACAACATTGACCTCCTGTTGTCTGGCAAATTCTCTGGTTTGGCACGGGTCAGGTCCTGAGGGTGCCAGACTAGAGGAGTTCACCCTGTACAAGATTATTTATTCACCATCTTCTAGACTACTGCACAGCCCAAACAAAGTAAGTGTGGAAACTAGAGCACTTCAGAGACATAAGTACATTAAGGCCTCTTAGTTGTATTCTTGACCTAAAGGATGGCAGACTGGAAAAACTGATATACCATTATGTTGGCACGGCTTTTCCCCCCCACCCCCACCCTCAAAACCTACAAAGAACTTTGAGTGCAACCTCTAGGCTACGTCTGCACGAGCCCCATTAGCATGCAGGCGGCCGCAGCACTTCGAAATTGACGCACCTCGCCGCCGCGCGTCTCGTCCAGACGGGGCTCCTTTTCGAAAGGACCCCACCTCCTTCGAAGTCCCCTTATTCCCATGAGGCGAGGCGCGTCAATTTCGAAGTGCCGCGGCCGCCTGCATGCTAATGAAGCTCTGAATATGCATTTCAGCGCTTCATTAGTAAACTTCGAAATGGCCATTTGCGTGGCCATTTTGAAGTTTGGGGCTCGTGTAGACACGGCCCTTTAGTTCCATACTTCTCCAGAGAAGGGTGATGTTTATTGTAGTGGCCTTCTGGCAGATAATCAGTTTCACTCTGGCAAGGCATTAGTGGAAGAGGGAGCAGTAAGTAATTACTGGCAATGTTTCAGAAATTGCTGCAACTTCCTGTATTATCTCAACAAGGGTGAGTAATCCTCACTCTTGCTACAGTGCTTTCAATGTAAGAATTGGACAGGTCTACAATGGAGGGTTTTTTAAATAAATGAATGATCCTTTGTGAATAATATTCAGATTTAGATGCTTCTGCTACTTCATTGGGTCTATGCAGATCTTAAGGATTTAGTAAGTTTATATTTATCACAGATATCACGATAATTATCACCAGTTCCTTAGGAAAAGAAACTGTGTGCTGGTTTCTGGGGTAAACATGAAGTAACTTGTCCAGTATTCCAAAATCTGATTTATTAATTTAAGTCCCTAACCACCAGGGCAAAGGAACTAGCTCAGGTGTCCCATTGACTTTATTTGGCCTCCATGCCAGTGCATAGCATCTGTGTGAGTGAATCCCATATACTTATATTGGAACAAAAATATCCACTTTCAAGTAATATCTTCACCATTTCCTGGAGCAGAGGGAAGAGTAGTGTTCAGATAATTTACAGGTGTGGTTGCAAATTATCTGAACTTTCATGGGCTGGCTCAGTAGCTACCCAGGTAACATAGGGGATGTACCATTTGGGAAACACTTGCGTGTCAGATTTATTCTCCAATCCCTTAGATCATCCTGCATTGGAAAAGTCTAGGGGCAAGGAAAATAATCTAGAGAGAAAACGGAATCAAAACATTCCCCAAGCACCGACCCTCACACTTCTGAAGTGTGTATCACAGGGTGAGGGGAAGGGGTGTGTGAACACAGTTCCACAGAGGCAGCATGCTCCTGATAAGAGCTTTAGAAAACACAAGCTCTGAGGAAAAAGTTAAAAATAAATTGGCTTGTTTAATTTTGAGAAGAGAAATGGTGGGGGGGACGCATCTGGTAAGCCTCCAGTTTATAATAAGGGCTGTTGCAAAGAGAACTTGAGGTAGGCAAGATTCTGCAACAAGGGAAATTGAGGATGGATATTAGGATACTGAAGTTCTGGAACAGGATTCCAAAGGAAGTTATAGAATCTGTCAATGGGAGTTTTAAAACAGTATTGGAAAAACTATAGAGGTGGTAGAATCTCCATCCCTAGAGGTTTTTAACTCCTGGCTTGACCAAGTCCTGGCTGGGATGATTTAGTTGGGGTTGATTTATGCTTTAGGCAGGGGGCTGGACTCAATGGCTTTCTGAGGTCCCTTCCAGCCCTAGGATTCTGTGAATGTGCCAGGGATGGTCTAAGGATACTTATTCTTCCTTCAGCTCCGAAGCTGAAATGTATAGCCTCTTGAAGTCCCTTCCAGCCATATGTTTCTATCAGCCTGGGTCTCCAATATGCCAAGTGATTGTAGGCCCAGAGATTAAGGCAAAGTCTTTCTTTTTCAATCTTTCCAGCCCAAGGAATACTTAACTGTTTATACCAGTGTTTCTTAACCTGTGCTGCCGCCTGCACCCCTTTGGTTCTCAAAATATGTTCTGTCACCCCATATCAAGAATCAAAAATGGAGATGGGGGCGTTATATGCTTTTCAATGCATATTAAATATATGTAAAATAGTTTTGTGTTACTCACCACAAATAATAGTTCAGTAGGCATACAAAAATATGCAAATACTACCCAGAGATGTTGCAGAGTTTTGCTGTGGAAGTGAACTGTAATCGACTTACTAACAGTTAGTGGCTAACTGAATTCAGGCAAATCTGCTGTGCTGCTACATCATCCTCTGTGCATGTATCAACAAATACCCCACAACATGGTGGTACGCTGTATTTTGCAGTGAGGTAATTTCACTACAATTAGCTTAAAAACTTGAAAATATTTATTTTGTTTGTATATTACAGTAATCGTTAAATATATTATGTTAATAAATACATAGATTTGATGAAACAAAGTCGTTGTACTTACGTGCTTGTGCTTAATTTGTGTTTTCGATGATTTACCTTCTTAAAAAAACTGGCATGTGTCACACCCTTGGAAAAGGCATCATTCACCCCCAGCGGGTGCATGCACCCCAGGTTAAGAACCACTGGTTTATGCAAAATGATGGGGCAGCCCCAGCAGAAGAGAAATCAAAACCCATTTCAAAAATTCATTAGTGTGTTTTTTTTTCTTCTCCACACACTTGCAGTCTGGTAAAACTTGCACTCTGGTGGCCAGTCATTGCAAAGCAGCTTTCCCAACAGTCACAATTAGTAACTGTTGTCTTTTCCCATGTTTCTGTAAATGCTGAGCGTGGCTGACTGATAGCAGGTGGAAAGTTCGTTAGGAGGCTGGGAATCTTTCTGTTTCCTACCAATGGTATATAGCTTCTATTTCTGTCCTCTAAAAGATCATGAAATAACAGACTTTAAAGCCATGATGCTGTCACATACCGAAAAGTTATCACCATTATAGGTCTGAATCTTGCCCTTTGAGTCAAGGTCCAGTAAACGCTTTCATATCTGGCAGCCCTGGGACTGGGAGGTTGCCAGATATTCAGATATGCTGGAATAGGGAGATACAGCTAGCAATGCATAACACTAAAGAAAAACAAGATTAGTTATCAAGAAACAAACAAATATATGCTGAGTACTTTACTTACCCACAGTAGTACTGAACACTGTAAACTTATACTGCATTTGCTCTATTTATCTGCATTTACTTTCACTCTACTGCACTTACAGAAAATGTTACTAAAATTCCCTTATAAATTGCTGGTTGAGAGTTCCGGGTAGAATATAATGCCGGATATGAAGGAGTTTACTGTATTATGTGGAGAAATTCCATACTAATATAGTGGGGAAAAATACGTTTCTAGGTCACTTTGTTAAAGGCATCTGTTTGCAATATTAGATTGAATACTCAAGAAATGGACTAGTGGCCATGGCATGACAATGACGCACCATAAATGCATGCCTAGGTTGCCTCAGTTTAATACCTCCATATGTGATGGGTGTGTGTGTACACGCATTATATAGAAATTATAATTTGTTTAGTTCTTTAGGGAGCACAAGCAGCAGGGAAATGCTGTCTGTGACCCTGCTTTTCTTCATCCAGCTAGCCAGAAAACAGACCTCCATTCCTGTTTTAAAAAACAAAACAAAAAAAAAAATTTTTTTTGTGGCGGGGGGGTGGGGGAGGGAAACTAACATAACGTAATTGCCCTGAACTGGGATAAATAACACAAATCATGACATTTTTATTACAAGGTGGATTTTTAAAGGAAAGGAGGGTCAAGGGACACCCCTTTCCCCAACTCCCTGTCCCTAGAAGGCTCTTCTCAGTTTCACAGTGTATGTCCCTCCTACTCTGAGCTCTGGCTGCTCATGCAGAAGAGAGCCAGGTTGTGCAGCCTTCACACTTCTCCCACAGCTGTATTAATCTGGGGAGCCTGAGTGCTTTCTGTTCCTGACGCCCAAGAGAATGGGGTGGGGAGCAGGGAGGCAAGTGGACAGAGAGCTCAGCCTCCAGTAGCACTTCTGGAAGGCTCTTGCCAGTTTCATTTTCTGCCAGACAGAAGCCTTCCAGGAAGGTAGCTAGGAGCTGTCAATAGAATGTAGAATTGTGCGTTGAAAGAAATTTTCTTTTGAAAATCTTTGTGAAAAGGTCATTTTTAATCAGAAAATCGTTCTGGATGGAAAAATTCCTGACTACTTAAAATGTTGAGGCCTGGTGTGTGAAGCAGAGTTAAAAATGTAACTGTGTAAATTATGTTCCTGAGGTTATAGTTCCTCTGGGAAAAAAAAAATCTCAAGAGTTGGATAAGATGGTTCCAATAAAAAAAAATCAGTAACATTCAGTGCAACTCCTTAGCACAGATCAGTTAACTGGTGATGTTACAAACTGTCTGCCAAGGGAGCCTTGAACCGTGCCACAAAAAAGGCATTGTCAATATCAGGTGAAGGTTGAAATGAGTCTTACTTTTTTCTTTAGTCATCTGATCAGACTAATGAGCCTTACAGGGTTTAGATACAAGTTTGAGATCCAATTTTTTTTAATAGGGCATGTTACTAGGGAGGAAGGGGAAAGTCTTCACATTAAGTGAATGCTGAAAATGTTGTGCACCTTTAAGTTTATAAAATACCCTTTCAGTCTCTAAGGACATTTTGGAGAATATTCAGCATCACATACAATGATTTGTAAAATGCTAGTGCAATGCAAAGACTAAATCGGTATGAATTGAGCCTCTGTACTCTGATGGGTTTGGTGCTGCAGGTTCTATTAACATTGACAAGGTAAGAATCTTTTAATCTTTCTTAAATGCAGAACAGTGATCCTGAAGGCTGGTAGGTATGTAGGACTTTCATCTTCAGGTGATTACCATAAATCATCTGTTAACATATTCCCTGTGTGTGATCTCTTTAAGAGTAGTGTTCCTTTCTGTTCCAAAGAAGCTTTTCAGGACTGCTTGGGGGGATATCTGGAAGATAAGGGAGATATAGGCTTTGTTTCAAGGGGTTTTCAAAGCTCAAGTGACCATTAAAATTGCAAGAAGGTCGAAGAATGTACATCAAAAAATCAAAAATCTAATTATTACTGGCTTCAAAGTGGCCATACATACAAATGAGTTCTGCTTATTTTACGTTAATTACAGTAAACTCTTTCATAGCCGGCAGCTCCAGGACCGGGAGGTTGCCGAATATTCAAATATTCTGGATAATAGAGGGGTATACCTAGCAATGCATAACACTAGAGGAAAAACAAGATTACATATTAAGAAACAAAACACAAATGTATGCAGAGCACTTTATTTACCAGCACTAGTATTGTAAACTTATACTGTATTTGCTGTATTTATTTGTGTTTACTTTCACTATACTGTAGTTAGGGAAACATTTACTTATGGTTAAGCTGATGGTTATTTGAGAGTTCTGGATGATAGAATGCCAGAATGAAAGAATTTACTGTATTGTATGAAAACCACGTAAGGTAAAAGTGGTGGAGAAATCACACATTGCATCTCTTTCTTTTAATACCTTTTTCCAGATTCACCCATTGGCACTTATTGAGCCAGCTCCCCTCTAGAGTTCTACTCACCCACCTACATTTTAGAACATGCTGGCTAGCATAGGCCAGCTCACATGCATTTTTCGAAACAACCTTTGTATTAGTGTAGTTTTGACCAAGCTCAGCGAAGCTTTCCTCCTGGTGTGTGTATTTATAGCTTTGGGATTGGGGATGGGACTTCTGAAAAGAAACAATGAGAAAAAAGTGATAGAGCTGACACAAATGAACAGTAACTGTCAGGTCCTGAATTGAAAACATGAAAGGCCGGGCTTCTAAGATGGATCTAACATCCAACACAGATAACTCAAGCTGACAAAGAAGTGACCTCTGTCCAATTCCTAATGGACAGGTGTCTATGTGAAATATGCTTACATTAAAGTGGAAGTTTCCTCAGAAAAGCAGAGGGCTGAAAATCATTCTAACTCCTAGGGTTTCTTCAGGTCAGAGTTTGAGACACACGAGTTGGGGAAGAGCAGAAATATTTGCATTGCCACATCTGTATTTTGCTGCCTAGAGGGAACAAGCTGGCACCTTTTGCAAACACTAACATGGATGATTGAATGATTTTATCAAACATAAAACATTCTCTTCTATGTAAAAAGTTTACAAAACTGCTATTATCTTAAGAGGGATTGCCTTTACCAGTATTTAAATTCTGCATTCAGGTATATATTTTTCTGACACTAATTGGCATTCTGCAAAGGACAGTATTTTTTTATTCAATGTACATATCTGTTTACGTAAGTTAGAAAGGTGAAAAAGAAAGAAGCAGAAGCTGACCTACAGATTATGGTATATTTTCAGCTTCCTTCCCTTCATCACTTTTGCTCTGGAATGAGCGTCTGAATATCACATTCTGAAATACTAATTAACCCTTAAATGAATATTAAAATATTTTATTCTAATGTTTAGATTAGTATTTGGACAGAAGAGTTCTAATTCCTGTCCTGTGCCCATGTACAATAACCATTTTTATTAGTTGGAGTTGTGTGCATGAATCAAGGGAATATATGACCCTCCATATGCAACAATCAATCTCTGTTTTATGTGCCTGCCCTTCTTAGGATGTTAGTTAAAATATATATTTTAGAATATTTTTAAAATTTCCTCAGGCTTTGAAATGTAATCGTAAATATTTTAACGTTCTGCAACAATTTAATATTTGATCAATGATTAATAAAACATGCTAGAAATTAAAGTCAATTGAAAATTACATTATACTAGTAAAATAATTTAAAGGGACATTTAATTCGGTCAAGTATAAAAAATTTGCTGTGGCATAATGTGTTACTACTATTTCCCCAAAATTTCCTCTCCCCAGTACTTATGGGCCTGGATCTACTTGTCTGCAGGAGTTCTTTCAGGGGTGCATGTCTGTGGTTTTCATAATATGAACATAAACAGAGAGGTAGCTGTATTGGTGTGTTCTCCAACAAAACAAAGCAGCAGAAATGTAGCACTTTAAATGAAATACATCTGAAGAAGTAGGTCTGTCCCATGAAAGCTCATCACCAAATAAATCATTTTGTTAGTCTTTTAAAGTGGTACATTTCTGCTGCATTCTAATATGAACATGTTAATTATACTAATTGCTTAAAGATCCTGATTAGAAGTTTAGGCTTGCAGCTCTTATTTGAGGCAGATTGCTCTTTTTGCTAGTTGTGAATCCAAACTTATGTTTTGTTTTTTTTTCTCTATTTTCTATCTGTGTTAATGACATTAAATCCCATTCTTGAATGAAAGATTTCATGAATACCTCTACTCTTGCTACAAACAGTACAAACTTATTCAAGACATCATGACCAACCCACCAAAATACTGCACACAATTTGCAAACACTTGGGTCTAGTGCTCCCCTGCATAACAGTAACTCACTCAGCCGGTGGTTGTAGTGTGTACTTGGTTTGTTCTTTAACTTTGGTATTATTGGAAAGAGAGATTTGCCGCTGGGGAGATTATCTGAGACCTTGTGCCTTGTTGCACCCAAAGACTCCCCTTCCAGTATGTGCCCCAAACTCCCTTGAGGAGCTCTACTGTGCTGAAAGGAAGCCACACAATTTGATTCTTATTTGTGCTGGCTTATCCCTCACATCCCTCGGGCTGTGGGACTGGGGGGAGGCGGGGTCAGGCTGCAGCAGATTGGGGTGTGCAGGGCAAGTGGGGATGGGGTGTCAGGCTGCAGCGGGTTGGGGCTGGTGGGGCGGGGGGTATCAGACTACAGGTGGTTGGAGCCGAGGGTAGGGAGTTAGGCTCTCATTAGTGGGCAGGGGGTTCACTTGTTGAGTGAACTAAAAGGTAGTGTGTGTGTCCCTCATTTAAGCAAGTACTCGTTAATGAGGTATGAGTGTACAAAGCATGTTGCAGCATGCATCTCTTGTTTATGCAATATATCAGGAATTTAATACTGTGCTGTTTGATGTGCTGCATGTCATAAGCATTAGACACCAGACATACTGGTGCCAAAATGATTAACACCATCGTTCATCAGAGATCACTTCGGGTTTCCCTTCACTGACTCCAACCCTTCTTGCAGACTCCTTAAAGAATGATGTAACGTGATGTAAATGACTTTTTGTCAGCAGCGAATGTACAGTACAGGGCCTGGCTTTTGGATTCAAACCTCAGAGTAATGCTCTCCAAGGAGTGCTGTAAACTGTTGTCCATAATTTTCAATACAAACAATTCCACAGTCGGGGAACAGAATTTCATATGAATGAGAGCATAGAGTGCTACAACTTAATTTCAAATCTCTTCAGGTTATCAGGAACCATTTCCCTGCATTGAGATTTTTCAAAAGAGGAACAATTTACAGCTAGATCACTGACACCACCTTAAACTAGGCTGCCTAAAGCACGTGAGCATACCAGAGGATAAAGTCCTACTACTGGCAGGAGCATTCCTGTCTCATGGTTTGTCAAGCTTTTTAGAGCATGGGCCACCTTTTTAATGTAAACATATTTACTCGGGTGCCTGTCTTCTCTCCTAGTTACAAAATGTTCCTGTGGCAACTCCACCAACTGCATACAAAGAAAGGGAATATTACGCAAACATGGGCATTTGTAAGTGCATTTAATGGTAAACACCAGATTGCAAACCCCTTGCTCTCACTGGCTATGTCTACACTATGAGATTATATTGATTTTTAAATTTTTCCAAGACCCTGTAAATTCCATTAGCTAGATTCATAGAGCGCTAAAATCAACATAGTATGGAAATCTTAGTTTCATAGTAACCTGAGGCGGGGTAGCATTCATTTTGAATTTAAAATCCCAAATGAAGGGTAGTGAGGAACCACCATGTCTTTAAATCGAATTCATTAGCCTCCAGAGATGTCCTGTACGTGCCCCACAGTGCCATACCGTCCTCTGCTTTGTCCCCTTTCGTCTCCACTGCTCTGATGCAGAGGAATTAGGCAGGAGGAAAACCGTTTCAGTTTGGAACCTGGAAGCCCATGGCTGTAGGATCATGAGAGGCTGAACAATCTTCTCTTTTTATTTGCTAGTAGCACAGCTGTGGGGTCTGGGGTTCTGCGTATACCCCTGCTAGCTGCCTTTTTTTTTTCCCCCCCCCTGTGCTACCTGGCAACTAGGCTATGGGTGGGGGCTGTTGTGCTTGGAGGAGAAACTTTTCTTCAGCCACTTACATTTTCTCTGACCCTCTCATCCCCTCCCTTCCTTCCCCACAGAGGCACCAAGCAGTCTGTAACTTCCCACGCCCAGCCACATTGTGTGGCTTGACCCTGAACCAATAAAAGGACGTGCTGCGCAAGGTGCCAGGTAGCCAAAGCATGGTGAGGGTCATGATTTTGAGTGCTGGCTGTAGTCAAGGGTGTCTTAGCCACTTGGGATGTCTCCCTCGGTGGACACAATTTTCGGTCAACAGAAGAAAGTACTTTGTCACTAGAGCGGCTGTCCTCTTAGACCAAATTTTTTGTATGGGCTTTATCCAGAAGCCAAGAAGCTGGCTATAGTTGTGGTCTTTTAGCCACCTGGGGGAAGTCTCTCTCAGTGGTCATGATTTTTGCATGCTGGCTGTAATCTGGGGTCTTTTAGCCACCTGGGGGATGTCTCCCTTGGTGGTCATGATTTTCAGGGCTAGCTATAGTTGGGGGTCTTCTAGCTGCCTGGGGGAAGTCTCCCTCAGTGATCATGATTTTTGGGTACTGACTATACCCGAGGGTCTTTTAGTAGTAGTCTGGGGTATTTTAGCGCCCCCCCCCCCCCCCCCGAGCCATAACTGTTTCAATGATTCGTTCAAGTTTCAGCACACGTCTACTTAAATGTATTCTTCTAAGGGTCTTTTTTGGCAGAAGACCTAAATCCAGATTCAGCTACAAACATAATCAGAGGGTCTCCTTGGGCGGTCACAGTTTAAGGCTGTCAAATGTCTGTTGTCTTTTAGCTGCCCCAAGCTGTTACTGTTTCAGTGATTCGAGTTTCAGTGCAGCACCCATGTCTACTTAATGTCGTCTTTTCCAGGAGGCCTAAATCCAGATCCAGGTGCAAACATAGTCAAAGCCTAGGTGTGCCACTAATAGGGGCAGGTAGTGGGCCTCCCTGGGTGGTCACGATTTTCGGGGCTGGCTACAGTCTGCTGTCTTTTAGCTGCCCTGAGCTCTTACCACTCTTTCAATGATTCATGCGAGTTTCAGTGTAGTGCCTGTGTCTACTTAAACGCATTCTTCTTTTAAGGGCCTCTTTGCCAGGAGGTTTAAATCCAGATCCAAGCCTGCAAAAATCCAGTGCTTTTTGTATTCTGTTTTCAAAAACCTGTTGGTGGGGACGAGTTTACTACCCTTCCCTCCCCTCAGTTATAAAAAGCACATCTCTCTGAAAAAGCAAGCCAGACCCCCATCTGGAAAAAGGGGTGTTTAACATGGCAGGGGAAAGAAGGGAATGAAAAGAGGGAACATGTCATCAGATATCCACATCTACTTGAGGGGCATTTTTTTCCCATGCTGCACTAGTGAAAATAGCCAGAATGCTATAAGGCTCAGGGATCTGTGGGATAGGTTCCCCCCATACGCTGCTGCAGCACTTGATTTAAGCTGCTTGTGTGTGGCAGCAATAAGTCAGTTTTGTGGGGAACATGTGAGCAGGTGAGTGTGCTCAAAATTGAATCGATTTAAAATCCAGCATTAAGAAATCAATTTTAATAAATTTGATTTTAGCTTGTAATGTAGACAGCCACTGACAGCAGTTATTCATCCAAGTAGTTCCACTGATTACGGTCATTAGGTAGTCAGGCCCCTACATATTGCCCTTATCGGTAAAAAAAAAAAAAAAAAAAAAAAAAGTACTTATGCTTCCTTACGTTCTCTCTCTTCTAATTGCGTGGAGGAGCGCAACCAGTGTCATCAGACTGGGCAACTCTTCTGGCAACTGTGTGCCACAGGTGACAGTTTGGAAACCTCTGGGTTAGGGGACCTGATAGTCATGTCTAATGTTTGTGACATGTTTGCATCATTTAGTTGCCAGATTTGTCCTTTTGATGATTTTCTGTTACTTTGTGAAACTTTCATGAGCAGTCACTTGCAATTGAAATATTATCATAAAAAGTTTTATAGAACACAGTGGACCTGCTAATATGATCACAGCTTTTTGCCCTGTTGCCATTGGCACAGCAGCTATGGATCAGGCACATGCAATGTGGTGAATGACAGGCACAGAAGATATTGTCCCAAGTGTTGCATAGATCACCTGAAAGCAAGAACAGGCGTTCATGCAAAACTGTTGTAGTTAACATTGCAAGGTAGTTATTGCCAGATATGCTAAACATTTGTACACCCCTTCAATCTTTGGCTGCCATTCCAGAGGGTGTGTTTCCATGCTGATGATGATTTAGAAAAAAAAACTTGTTCATTGAATTTGTTATTGCCTTTTGGGGAGAATTGTGTAGTTCAGAAAGCAACGCAGCGAAACACTAACTTTTTCTACCTTAAAGCCTACCTGATCAAAACTAGACTATATCAAGGAAGCACTGATCAGCATGTTGTTAGCCAAGAGGTCTGAGGATAGGGTGAAGAAAAAATTTCCCCAAAAGGCATATTTGCCTCTGCCACATAAGACTGACTAGAATGATCCTGTGTTCAGTGTCCCCTTGGGTTTTTTGAGGCTGCGTCTACACTGAGAGCTGAAGTCAACTTCTTAACACTAGATTTTATAAAGTTGAAGGTTAGTACCTGTACATGTCCAGAAAGTCAACATAGTGTGTCTCCATTGCTTTTGCTATGTTCAACTGTGTCAGCAATGCACTGTAGCGCCTTTGCATTCTGGGTTTTTGTGCCAGTGTGTTATGGGAAAAAATGTGCCGTAAGTGGTTGTGCATCTGATAAGGACATTTGAAGGTCAGTCTGTAGGCACTAGGTTGTTAAAATTATTTGATGATCTGCAGCACATATCTTAATCTAAACTATATATCGTGTTACATTTCAATGCCCTTTTAGAAGGGAGCCATACAACAAAATCCTCATTGTATCTATAGGACAGCTGGAAGGTTAACAAATCTGTGCGCCGACAGCCAAGGGACAAAAATGAGTTTCTGCGTAGATTTCCCCCCTTCAGAGCTCTCAACCCCCTTGCATTGCTCTTAGTTCTGATAACACTGCACAGAGAGAGAGACCCTTCATAGACTAGGAATCAGGCTATTGAGAGAGACATAGAATAGCTTGAACTCTGGAATTTACTAGCCATTGCACACCATAGAGCACCAGTATGAGGTAATCTCTGTGTGAATTTCTGCTTAGTATACAGATGGACGCAATACCTACAATTGCTTCAGATTCTCAACTGCTTCAATGAACAGTCTGATGTGGAACTTTTTGCAGTAAATCTTTTAATTCTGAGGCATGGGGTGTGTGGGGAGGGGGCGGGGTTCAGAGCAGCTACCTGCACAACCAGCCACCACCTAGGATTTAGTGTGACCTGGGAGCATAATCCCCTGTGACTCTTCTTCTTGCACAGACGTTTTATGCGCAGAGCCAGGCAGTTTTGTGGGGCTGCCGCTTTCAAGAAGCTACCAAAAAGCCGGTTGAGTGTGTTGGGTTCGGCTGCTGTCTTGGCAGCCAGCTTTCCCCCGTGCTGCGTGCTCCTGAGTGGGTACTCCGCTTCTGGACTGCCCTCCACCATGATGACTGCACTCTCGGGCAGCCCCCAGCATGCTGCCCGTGCTCTGCTTCTAGGTGGGTGTTCTGCTTCTGAGTCAGACCCCACCATGCTGCATTCACTCCTGGATGGGTGCTCCACTCCTGGGCAGCCCCGGCACACTGCATGCTCCAGGATTGGGCCAGCTGCTGGTGTCGAGCTGGGTCTTTGTGGGGGCCACCATTTTCAAGGGGCTGCCGAAATTTGCCTGGGGCTGCCAATGAGCTGGGACTGTCCCTGTTTGTTTGTGCAGGTGTGCAAAATGGATGTAAAATGGTACCAAATCAAAACCAGAGAGGCTTACAGCCACTTTCAACTTGCTCTGCATGGGTTTTAAAAGACTGCACAAGTAAACAAGACCCTCAGATTGCTGGGCACAACTGAGATTTGCAGGCATATTTCCTGAGTTTAGTATGTTATAGTCATCAACTTTGCCTGTTTCGTCTGTGAGGCCAAGTACACAAAGTGAATGAGACCCAGTCCTCAAAGACCTTGTTTGTTCTGGTGGAGTGACACGGTCTGATATGATGGAGACAAAGGTAGTGAGAACACCAGAACTCATGTCCCCTCGCTAATCCTCCCCAGGATTGAAAATGCAGGTTGATCAAATAGTTCTCTGTGGGAAGAGCAGAAGTTGTCCTAACCCTCCCTTCGTGATCTTTTCGGAGGAAAAAAATAGAAAAGCAGATATGTTCATTTCTCCCCTGACAGGTCACTGGACCTGTAAACAAAATTGCAACTCAGTATTATCAGTCAGTAGATGTGTCCAGATGAATGGGCACAGACATTTCAGACCATAAAGGTACTGTAAACTTTCTTCAGAGCATTGGTTGCCAGCTGATCTCATTGTTCAATAGTGGACAGCATTTCCATTCACGTTTCCTGCTGTTTGATAAACTGGTTCTGGTTTTTAGACTGAGAAGAGATGTTTGTGTGCTATGGTAAAGATCCTTTATTGGAAGCTAGACGGGGATGGTACCATTTGAGGGGACTGAAAAAGAGTGAATTTCATTTTTCCTTTATTCACTAGGAAAAAATATATAATGAAAGTCCATTGTGATTTTTCCAACACAGAACATTGTTTGCTAGGGAAAAGGGAGTGCATTCAGACTGTGTGGAAGAGCTGGGAGAACTCATCAGATTTGGTAAAGAAATAATCACTTGCAGTTTGACATCGGTATTATTCTTTACTGGAGCTGTACAATAAAGAAGGATGACTAATTCTTGGTAAATAGTCTGAGTGAGGTAGCTGTGTTGGTCTATATCTTTGCAACGCAAAAAAGCCATCCTGTAGCACCTTAAAGACTAGCAGTGTTATTTATTAGGTGATGAGCTTTCATGGGACAGACCCCCTTCTTCAGATCTGGAGGACTTGGTTAAAAAGTCAGACAGCTTGACTCCAAGAACTACTCTTGAAAGGGTAGACAGTAATAATTTGAAGTGCCTTGCATGGTGAGAAGTATCAGAGGAGTAGGTGTGCTTAGTCTGTATCCACAAAAACAGTGAAGTCCTGTGTCACCTTATAGACTAACAGATTTTTTGGAAAGTAAGCTTTTGTGGGCAAAGACCCACTTTGTCAGATGCATTGGAGTGGAGAGTTCATTGGCAGTTCTGATTATACAGGCTTATGAAAAGGAGGGAGCCTCATCCAAAAGGAAGGCCAGAGTTGACAAGATCAGTTAAGTCAGGGAGGATTTGCCCCCTTCCAACAGCTTATGTGGAGGTGTGAACACCAAGAGGAGAAACTGTGCTTGTAGTAGGCCAGAGACTCCCCAGTCTTCATTTAATTCTCAATTGATGGTGTCAAATTTACAAATGGATTGCAACTCTGCAGTATCTCTTTGGAGTCTGTTTTTGAAGGTGGTTTTTTTTTTTTTTTTTTTTTTTTTTTGTTGCAGGATGGCTACTTTTATATCTGTTACTGAGTGTTTGGGGAGATTGAAGTGTTCTCCTACAGGTTTTTGTATGGTACTGTTCCTGATACCTGATTTACGTCAGTCTCATTTTTAATAATTTTAAATATTTCTAGCTCATGACCAAAGTCGGAGTCCTGTAGAGCACGGTAGAAGCAATGAAGGTGTTGGGTGAAAACTTCTGAGAAATGTTGAGGTATATATTTCAGACTATAATGTAATGTGTATCTCAAGACCAGACTCTTTTTTGGAAAAAAACAAAACAAAACACTGTTTCCAACTAATCTAATGTTGTTAATGCTGGCTCTCCTAAAAGAATGAATACACATCTGCATTTTCCAGGTTGATTGTGTATAATGAAGCTTGCTAAATGAGTATTGCCACCAAGACTTCAGTACCATCGAAAGAGAAATGTTCTCAGTGAATCTTATTTGTAGTGTTTAACAGCATATTTTTGGCTTTAAGTTATTAAATTAATGAAAAAAGCTGTTATCTACTGACTCTATCTTTTAATGTAGATGATTTTCAGTTTTCAAAACATGTATCTTCCAGATTAATTTTTTTTTTAAATGTATTGATTTGGTTTCACTACAGCAAATTATACTACTGCAAAGGCTATGTGCAGTTTCTTTTGTCACATTCAGGGCCTATGAAATCCCTGATGATTTTTAGGGGAAGATATCTATCAGTTACCTTCCGCTGCACTAAGGTATCTATCTGTGCTAAGTAATACAACCTATGGTGATCTACTAAATGATTGGCAGTATTTTTCTTTCTGAATTGTGCAGTATTATGAGGTAATAGTGACATGTGCATCTAGCTTATATCACCATTTTTTAAACTTGAAACCTCTATTTTCAAGAGCTCGTGTTCATAACTCAGCTATAAAAAAGACTGTTCTGAATCAGTGTATTCCTAATCACTCTCATGAATGTACACACATACAAAATTTCTTTTGGCTGTGCTTTTAAGGGATTCCATATGAAGGAGGATTAAGATGCTCTTTTTACACTTCTTTACATTAAAAATAGCTTTATAACTGCTAAAGATTTTTTTTAGTCCTAATGTAGGTTTATTATGTTGCCTCCTATGACAAAACAGTATCCTCCATCAATAGCATACGTTTGTCTTCCTAGAACATATGGCATTAGTTTACAATAGGAAAAGTGACCTGATGCTCTAGAATAGGATGGTAGAGGGGGGTGGGGGGATTATGGATTATTTCTGAGGGGTCTTGAAATGACTGTTGGGGTGATGGAGTAAAAAGTTGGAAGTAGAGGGAGGAATGGAAACGTTCCCACTACACTGGGGTGAAGAATGGCTATCCTGTAAGTATCTTTTGTTTTTGTTTGGTGTCTGTCTATTTTCATAGCAAATTATCCAATTTATAAACTCTCTGATAACATGCACAGAATTATGCGGTATATTATTTTAAAAATTGAAGGTGTATGTTCAGCAATTCCTGAAAGGTTTTAAATGGAAAAATTGATTATATGTCAGGTCAGTTGGCAACCCCAAGTATGCACGACATAGTTGGCACATGAGCCACTTTTCAGTGGCAGGCCAGGGAGCTCAGCCCTGCCCCTCCTTCCCCCATAAAAGCAGAGGAGCAAGGCAGGACAGTTGAGCCCCACCCCCAAGCCTGTGGAGGGGCACACACAGTATCTGCACCTGCATCTTTGCTTTTGCCGTGCTTCCTGCTTGCTCCACGTGGAGCTCAGGTAAATCACTGAGGGCAGGGCTAGGAGGGGGCTGCCTGTAGAGCAAGAAGGTTTGTGGGGGGCTGTGGGCAGGGTGGGAGGGATGTTGGGGGAGCTGCTTCTGGGGCTCTGTGCCCCAAGGCGGCTCCCATCCCCAACCCTGCAGGACTCCTCCAGTGCAACCAGGCCCTGTGGCCAGGCAGCCAGTTTCCTGCTCCTGGGCCATGGTCATCTCTGGCCTGGTTGGGATTCCCCTAGCTGTGGGGCTACCGGGGAGGTGCCCCAGCTTGTGTGCCCCTCAGCCCAGGCTTGGGTTTGTGGGGCTGCCGGCTTGGGGTATGGGGACTGTTGGAAGGCTGTGCACTCCAGATGGCTCCTGACTAGGGCTGGGCTCCCCACAATGGGACTCCTCAACCCCTGCCCTGGCTCCCTGTCCTGGGCCTCCCCAAAGCAGGCTGCCAGCAGGGCTCTGCTGCACCCAGCGCACCTGGAGCTTTCTGGTCCAGCAACATCCATTGTCATGCCAGACAAGGGATGTTGCCAGATAAGAGAGGTCCAACCTGTACTAAAATCCCAGGCGTTTTTATTTAAGAAACCAAGACAGAGGTATAAAGACAAACACGTTAGCTCTGCATCTGTCTTTATTAATGAAGCTGTCATAAGTAGGACTATTAGTAACTTTAAAAAGTATCACCCGCACTCGGACCATGCATAGAGATCACTTCGGCACTCCACCTCAGGAGGGTTGCTGACCCCTGCTGTAAATAGACTATTTGGATACCATTTGTCCAGCTGCATTTTAAATCTCAACTTCCACTCTGTCCAGATGTTAATACATGTAAAAGTTACTTATGAAAATTGAAGGGGAAAGCAGATCTATTAATGTTTTCACATAAATGAAAATTAATCTGCATCTTAAAAGAAAAAGGTTTGTCTAAAACCAAAAGAAGCAAACAGAAACCCTACGATTATCACCAAGGGAAAAAACAAATCCCAAAACTCCAGAACTTGCAAAAGTAAATCCTTTGGTATCAACATCTAACCAGACTGGAGTGTAACAGAACCCTACTACTAGAAGAACTTCTCAAGTTCCTTTGTATGCTCGTTGTCATTCTTCTTCCAAAATGAGACTTTACTTTAGACTGTCTAAATATTTATTTAATACACTCAAAAGAAATTAGAATCCATTTTGCTCAACACAGCACTCTAAAAATTCTACTCATAATGTGAAACACTTCTCATAGGTCTGTGCTCTGTGTCAATATCTGACATCATGCCATATGCACTACATATGAGGAAATTATAGCTGTATAACTTAGCTTACACAGTTGTTGCTGCTACTTGATCTCACATATGGGTAGATTCATTTCCCTTCCTTACAGGGCTAGTTAAGAGAAGAGCCTGACATGATAAAATAATACATTTCAATTTTGTCTTAGTGTTGGTTCTGTTTAAACATTTTATTTAAATAGAAATCTGTACAGTTCTTCTCATTTATGATTCGTTGCTTTAAAATGATATAACTTTCATTGATCTGTCAAACATTGTGCTACAGGAAATATCACTTCAGCAAGATGGTCATCTTTGCTGCCATTAGACTAAGAAATATCTATTTTCAGAAAGAACTTTTGTTTTGTTTTCAGAGATGTCTTTTTGGTTTTGTTTATCAGCTGTTGGAACATTACCTCCCATGCATCAGGGACAATTCTCATTTTAAGGAACATAGAAATTTTTGGCATGCCACTTTTCTAGCTGCATTCTCCGGTTGCTCTCACATCATCATCAGCTTCAGAGTTGTTAATCAATCACAAGATGAGCAGACAAAGTGGCCCCAGAACTGTTGCTCAGATGATGTGGACATGTCCACGTCTGTGTGTCTCTGGTGCCCAATGACACAGTTCTTCCTAACCAATAGTTGATGATCCTAGAATCTTTCTGAATAGCCTTGCAAAATCCCTAGAGCAAACTCTTGTTTAAGTAGCAGCTATTTCATCCATCAGAGAGATTTCAGGCACGGGAGTGGAAGGGAAACATTGTTTAACCTTTTAAAATGTATGATTTTAAAAGGGTTTCTCATTAAAAGACTGATTCAGAGAGCTTTTCCCTGACATCTAAATCTGATGCTGAGTTCCTTAAGGGAGCTGCCTTTTGAGCCTCCCACTATTAATTTCTTGTAATTCCTCCTTTCCAAGTGTCTGTCTTGTAGTTACCTGATTTCAGAGATCTGATGATCTGAAGTGGGTCTATCCCATGAAGGCTCATCACCTAATAAATTTGTTTTGTTAGTCTTTAAAGTGCTACTTGACTGCTTTTTTGTTTTGATAGAATACAGACGAGCATGGCTCCCTCTCTGTCACTTGATTTCGGAGAGTTAGTTTCTGTCCTTTCCATTTTGTTTCGGAGGGTTCTTCTTGAGGTCTTAAGCCTGGTCTCTTTAGTGTACCAGGATACAGTGCAAAAGTTCATTTGCCCTTCAGTTTAATCAAATGTATGCTCTACCCTCCTTATCACCAATACTTAGAACACAAAAAACAAAGTGCTCTGTACCCTGGCCCTTGGAAAATAGTTGAAATGTTTTAAGCTTTTCTATAAATTTTAAGAGTAGAAAGGTTATTTTGATTCTTTCAGGAGAAAGGCTTATGAACTTAAAAGGAAATTTTTTTTGAATAGCATAATTTCTATATAAACAGTGAGACACTCACAAACTCTTATTTTAACACTTAGGTTTTGGAATGTGGCCCCTGTTGGAGTCACTTGATTATATTCATGGGCTTTACGTGAGGCCTTACTTCAGGTGCAAAAGATGTAATACAGAATATTTTCCACTAACTTGCTGTGCTTATAAAATAACCCAGCACTCGCTGGATTGACGATTCGTTGGATATCTCTACATTGCAGGTGGAGGTCTGGTTGTAGCTTGCAGAAGTGTACCCATGCTAGCTGTAAACTGTTATGGCTAAAAATATTGAAAATGTGGGAGCAAGGACCCTCATGCAGACTTGAAACATGAATATATACAATAGTTCTGGACAGACCATGCTGCAACCACTGCCATTGGCTTCCAAGCTATTTTTAGCCGCTCAAGTTAAATTAAAGTTTGCATGGGTATGGCTGTCTGAGCAGCATTCGTGCCTTCAATTACAGCATAGTTATGCCTTAAATGACATTAACAAGTACTCTTCTCTCCCTGAGAGAGCTGATGTGCAGTGTTCACTGGGAAGCTAATATGAAGGGGAAAGGACTTCAAGAGAACAGGCATTATTTTAAAGCGGTCTTACTGAAGGCACAGGAACAAACCATCGTGAGGCACAGTAAGCAAAGCAAATGTGGTAGGCAACCAGCTTGGCTTATGAGGGAAATCCTTGGTGAGCTTCAACTCAAAAAGGATGCGTATAAGAAGTGGAAAGTTGGACAGATGACTAAGGAGGGGTATAACTATATGGCTGGAGAATGCCAGGCAGTAATCAGGAAAGTGCAATTGGAACTGCAGCTAACAAGAGAGGTAAAGGGGAACAAGAACAGTTTCTATAGGCATGTTAACAATAAGAAGGTTATAAGGGAGGGTATGGGGCTGTTACTAGATGAGGGAGATAACTTGGTGACAGGTGATGGGGGAAAGGCTGAAGCATTCAATGCTTTTTTTGCCTCAGTCTTCACAGACAAGGTCAGTTCCCTGGCTACGGCACTAGGTAATGCACTATGGGAAGGAAGTGGACAAGCCTTGGTGGGGAAAGAACAGGTTAAGAGCTATTTGGAAAAGCTACACACATGCAAGTCCATGAGTCCGGATTTAATGCATCCAAGGATACTGAGGGAATTGGTAGATGTCATTGCAGAGCTTTTGGCTATTATCTTTGAAAAATCATGGAGATCGGGAGAGGTCCTGGATGGTTGGAAAAAGGCAAATGTAGTACCCATCTTTAAAAAAGGAAGGAAGGACAATCAAGGGATCTATAGATCAGCCAGCCTCACCTCAGTCCCTGGAAAAATCATGGAAGGAATCTTCAAGGAATCCATTTTGGAGCACTTGGAGGAGGCAAAAGTGATCACGAGTAGTCAGCATGGATTCACCAAGGGCAAGTTATGTCTGGCTAATCTGATTAGCTTCTATGATGAGGTAACTGGCTCTGTGGACATGGGGAGGTCAATGGATGTGATATATCTTGACTTCAGCAAAGCTTTTGATACAGTCTCCTACAATATTCTTGTCCATAAGTTAAGGAAGTATGGATTGGATACATGGACTGTAAGATGGATAGAAAACTGGCTTAATGAATGGGCCGAGCAGCTAGTGGTCAATGGCTCAGTGTCTGGTTGGCACTCAGGTTCAAGTGGAGTGCCCAAGGATCAATTCTAGGGCCAGTAGTGTTCAACATCTTTATTAATGATGTGGATGAGGGGATGGGTTGCACCCTCAGCAAATTTGCAGATTGACTAAGATAGGGGGTCGAGTAGATACATTGAGGGGTGGGGATAGAGTCCAGAGTGACCTAGACAAAGTGGAGGATTGGGCTAAAAGAAATTTGATGAGGTTCAACAAGGAGAAGTGCAGAGTGCGGCACTTGGGATTCTTCTGTCCCAAGCACTGTTATAGGCTGGGGACTGACTGGCTAAGTAGCAGTGCAGCAGAAGAGGACCTGGAGATTACAGTGGATGAGAGTCTGGATATGAGTCAACAGTGTTCCCTTGTAGCCAAGAAGGCTAATGATATATTGGGGTACATTAGGAGAAGTTGTTCTTCTCCATTCAGCACTGGTGAGGCCACATCTGCAGTATAGTGTCCAGTTCTGCGCCGCCCCCCCCCACTACTCAGTTGATGGTTCCATTTTCTTAGTAAGATCACAATTCTTAAGATACCAAATTTTCAAAGCAAGTTGCAGAAAGCTTTATAATGCCACAACTAAGACCAAAAATAATATAACACATTGAACCTCAGACTTACAAATGAGAATTACTCACTTACCAATCAAGCACACATCTCATTGGAACCAGAAATTTGCAATCAGACAGTTTGTAGAGAAAAAAATATCCTTAATGTGCTAGAGACAATTTATCCCAAGGACAGCCTTGCATGCTGCCACAGGATTTGATTGCAGGCACCCTATGGCTGTTGGTTCTTTGGATGAATCTCAAAGCATGTTCTCAGTGGAGCTCTCCCTGATTTAGGAAATATGCTACCACTGGATTAAAAAAAAATAGCATGAGTATTCCCTCCTTCACAGTTCAGGCTGGGACTCCTTTCTAAGGAGGCTTTCCCTTGTAAAGGAGCACAGCTAGGTCACAACACAGTAGGGAAACTACCTTTTGTATGAACCCTAATGGAGAAAATGGCATTGTTAGAGGCAGTCTGGTTGTAGCTGTGCTGGTGTCAGGGTATTAGAGAGTCCAGGTGGATGAGGGCCTTTCATTTTTACCTTTTTATTGGACGAATTTCTGCTTTGTGCAAGAGGCAAGGTTGTCTCTAATGTCCTTGTCAGTTGTCATAACACTATTATAAAGGACTTTTGGTGAGTTCATTTCTTAAATGGAGCAGCACAAGTATATAGTGGAGTGTCATCAGCTCCTATTTTCTGGAACAATATTTTGATGTTGCCAGCTGTGTGCCTGGGAAAGGATCTCGCCGTCAGTAGCAGGAAGACAGATGTGTCTCTGTGGAGTTCATCTATGTTTTGCTGTCGTCCTCATTTTTTAAGAAACATGTTTTGAAGTAAGTCCTGGTAAAAGATTATGGTGTGCTTTGTAACCATGACCTTTCCATAGAAAAGTTCATGGGTGGGGCTGGATGCGTCACAAAGGCCTTTGTTTTCTTTTGTTAGCATGTGCTGACCTTTGTCCTATGAATATCATACAGTAACAATGTATGCCTTTGAGACCAAAAGGCCCTTTTATTGCAATTCTCTGTTTGTAAAGCACACAGTACAATTGCTCCAGCACTGGCAGGTTTTTCAGGCTGTGGCAGCATGACGGTACATTTGTTTGACATACAGTTTCAATATTGTGAGTAATTTTTGAGTGCCCAAAACTAGGCAAAGTTCCTAATAAAAACAAGGTTCCCGCTTTGAAGACCTTGCAAATCTTAATTTAAACAGGAAGTGCTGGAATAATGATGAGCATGGCGGAGAAAGGACAAAGTGATAGATTATTCAGAATATATGACATCTGAATAGCCCATCTTAATTCTATTAAATAATCCTTTTTTTTGATGCTACTCATAAATAGCTGATTGTGATAGAAGTGATTTTTTTTGAGAGCGAACATAACAAGGAATGGTAAATTTCAGGATGCTATTTCATCCTGTATACTTGGATGAAGAGAAGAATGTGGAACAAAAGGGACTGAAGAGAGTGGGGTGGGAGGAAGAGAATGGGGAGAGGAGACATGAGCTGCATCTACACGTGCACGCTACTTCGAAGTAGCGGCACCAACTTCGAAGTTAGGCGGCGAGACGTCGAAGTCGCTAACCTCATGAGGAGATAGGAATAGCGCCCTACTTCGACGTTGAACGTCGAAGTAGGGACCGTGTAGACGATCTGCGTCCCGCAACGTCGAAATTGCTGGGTCCTCCATGGTGGCCATCAGCTGGGGGGTTGAGAGATGCTCTCTCTCCAGCCCCTGCGGGTCTCTATGGTCACCGTGGGCAGCAGCCCTTAGCCCAGGGCTTCTGGCTGCTTCTGCGGCAGCTGGGGATCCTATGCTGCAGGCACAGGGTCTGCAACCAGTTGTCAGCTCTGTGGATCTTGTGTTGTTTAGTGCAACTGTGTCTGGGAGGGGCCCTTTAAGGGAGCGGCTTGCTGTTGAGTCCGCCCTGTGACCCTGTCTGCAGCTGTGCCTGGCATCCCTATTTTGATGTGTGCTACTTTGACGTGTAGACGTTCCCTCGCTGCGCCTATTTCGATGTTGGGCTGAGCAACGTCGAAGTTGAACATCGACGTTGCCGGCCCTGGAGGACGTGTAGACGTTATTCATCAAAATAGACTATTTCGATGTTGGCTGCACGTGTAGACGTAGCCATGATCTTCTTATGCCTATCATGCATTCTTCACAATTGGTTCCTAAAAAGTCAGGTTGACTTACGTTAGCACTTCAGCTTTAATAGGCACTTTAACCAGCCTGGATATTTGAGACATCCCTGCAAGTCAAGTCTGCTACCTACACTTGCACGCCAGCTGGGATTTGGGATTTCCACCAATGCATCTGCAGGAACAATTGCATATTAGTCCCTACCATTCATTCCTTGCTGCTCACTCTCATTTTGCCCATACTCACTTAAACATTAAAAACAGTCTATCTCCACTCCCTGCTTGTAGGCTTCCAAATCAGGGAGTTTGCCAGATCAGGGGAGGTCAGCGCTGACCCCACTGCTGCCAGACACTGTTTCCAGCTGCTGGGTTCTGCCCCCAGCTCCAGGTATTAGTGCCTGGCCCCTGGCTGCCAACCCTGCTCTGCGCAGCCACTGGGCCCCCACTCCAGGTCAGATTCCAGCCCTGGGCTCTGTTCCCAGCTGCCAGGGTGGCTAGTTGATCTAGCAACATCCATGGTCCTGCTGTGCCATTTTTTTCCTCTATGAATGCTCCAACCCAGAGCACCCTTAGGGTCCCCTGCCTGTGCTGGAACATGGCTGTTCTCGGACCACTGTATCCCAGAGTAGAGAGGTTCAACCTGTATTATGGTAGTACTGCTAAAACAGTAGCAGCTAGGGGGCTGACAGTATGTGTGCGCATGCTGCTTTCATTTAATTGAGCTATACTATCATTTGCAAGGGTTCTTTCCGATTTATAATAATGGATAAAAAATGCTGGTGTCCTTTTACAATCAAATAGATTAGGTGCATTTTCTACGCATATTTTGAAGCTGGCTGCTGTTGGCCATCACAATTTTGAGCTGAAGGTGTAATCAGTCACCAAACAGGACTGCTGATACAGAGAACACTTTGTGGTTGGAATACCAGCAGATTAGAAGAGCTGATCAATGTCTTACATAAGAAACTTTGAGAGGTTGTTTTTTTCTTTTTTCTAGGTCCATGACAGGTTGTTCAGTCAGATTAAATTGTCCTTAGAACATGAGGATAATACCTAGGAGACTTATACCATGCATATATAATGTAATGTATAATGGGTTTAATCTGCTAAATAGCTGTGCTTTCAATGATAAATGTAAACCTTCAGATCTAAGCTTTTTTTCTATTTTATGAAAAACACTGGCTGAAAGAAGTGTTTCAATTTTCCAGAATTGGAAAAGGTTACATGCTCTCTGCTTTCACAGTAGAACCACAAATTGTGGCCATTTGTTTTATTGTTAGTGATGAAAGTAGAGGTTGCCATTGGTGTACAGAATATGATTTAATATTTTAACTAGTAGGGTGTAGTAGTTGACTTTATAAGAACTATTTTTCCTCCAACATTTCTCCATTTATTCAGGTTTTGGTATTTCCTTGTAAACTAAAGAAAGATCCTGTTCTTTTTCTTTGAAAAGATACCGGGGGGTATTAGCAGCAGAAATTTATATTTTTCTTCAGGAATCACTAACATTTTTAACAACGGATGGTATTAAAAGATTATTTTACAGTCTCTATAGGAGATTGGAGACCATCTCTTCACTTATATATTACTGTAGTTGTAATTCAGATCAGCCAAGGCACAGTACAATGGAAGATCTTGGAGGTGGGAATTTTTGAGTAGGAATCCTGAACTTTTGAGGTCACTACTTGTAGGGTTCAGTCTTCTTCCAGGTCTGATGACCACCTTCAAGTAAACCTGAAAAGTGACTTTCTTCTTTCCACTTTTCTGTTTGGAAACAGTCTGGGGGGCAACTTCAGTTGACTGATAAGTGGACTAGAAGAATGGGTTCCCTGTTCCTTATGGAGAATGTACAAGACTATATAGTCTTGAACACTGGTCTAAGTTGCAATTGCGTATATTTTTACCTGTAAGATTTATACACACTACCAGCACAATAGAAGATTTCTGTCTAATACAAATTCCTTAACAAAGGGTGCCCAACCAAAACTCTGGGTGCCAGTGATGCAGGTAACAGGAGGTTGGGCAATTCCCCCAATACTCAGTGGTCTTGAGGCATACATGTGGTCCCTTTTCGAAGCAGTAGGTATTGAAGGTAACACCACTGATAACCTCTCACACTCCTGCTCTCCGAGTTCAGCCACTGCTCAAAATCGGAGATCCACTCCTGTTAGCTACCCTTAACCCTGCTTGTGAATGATACCATTATGTATGTTAAGTTCCAGGCAGCTTAGAGCTTTATAGGGGAAAAACAAATAAGCAGTGAAATGGGAAAAGGAAAACGTAAATACTGTCAAATAAAATAGCACTGAGTCATACAGAAATGCCTAGAGGTAAATGGGAGTGATGAGCCAAATAATTAGGCAGCTTCTTGCCTACATTAGCCAGAGGGAGCTGTCACAGATGGGGTGTATGCTAAGATGTGTCCCTCTTAGATATAGGGAAGCACAAGGCAGGTGACAGAGACTCAGCTGGGCTCTGGGCCTCCAGAACGGGGCATGACCTTAGGCAGAAGGGGCAGGGCTCATGCAGCCAGCCCTAAGTGCCACCCAGCCCACACTGTTCCCTCTGTGCCCTACAAACCACGCATTTGCTGCTCCCATGGTACTGATGGCCCAGAGTTCCAGGCCCTTTTAAATCCCTGGGACCTGGAGAAAATTTGCTCCTCTACCATTGGCATCCTGGGGGAGATAGCTGCCTCTACTGGGGATTCTCATATGCAAGTGCTATCTTGGATTTAGGCACTGAAGCTGTTTTGCAGGAACCTTAGTAGGAAGAGGAGCTTGAGCTCCCTTAGCTTTTAACTCAGAGGGTCAGGTACTTGCCTGAAATGCAGGAGACTCCTAAATCAAATTCCTCTACAATGTGAATGGTTTGAATGGGGATCACTCACCTCTCCCTCGCTGAGCTATAGGAGATTCTGATCTGAAGTTGCCTCCCTTGCTCCTGCTGGCGCGGTTTCCTTTTGAATAAATAATGAAAGAATTATGATGCTAGAGAAGACATCCAGAATTCAGTCCCTTTGCTCCAATGACTTTTTGTAAGTATCCACAGTGGAACAGTTTCAATAGGAGATGCTGCCACTCGAATAAAGGTTACCTACTGGGGCCCTGTCCAGTAGATTAGTTCTAAGCACACTTAACAGAGCAGCCCTGGAAGTCAGTTAGGTGGAGGAGTGCCCATCTTTCCTGGTGCATGCATCATTCTTGGACTGATGAGTCTAGATGCTCAGAGGCAGAACCAGGTGCCTAGAGAACTTGTTCTTCAGAAAAGAAGGCACTGAGCATATCAAGTTGCATACAGTGGATGAAGGAACACAATTCTGGATAAATCAGAAGTTTAAACGGCCAGGCCTGAGTTTTTGGAACAAATAATGCAGCCCAACTATTAGACTTTTTAAAAAAGAGAGGGGAGATTAAAAATTCCAAGCTATTCACCAGTGCCACTTTTAAATCCCCTCTTCTGTAATAAGGGGAGACAACAGTGCTGTAAGCTTCTAGTTTAGAGCTAAGTGACTTCATTTACAAGATCTACTACCCATTACTTGATAACAGTTAAGTCTTTCAAGCTTGCAGTTCCTTCATGTTTTAGCAGGTGAGCTTGTAAATGCCTGCAAACAAGTAGAAATGAGCATAATTGAATAGTCTCTGTAATATCACCATTTCTAAATCATCAGCAAATAGTTCAGTAGTATTTTTAATGGTTATGTTCAATTTTGAATTTTCATGTTTTAACTTTATTTTGAAGCCAATTTATTTTAACTTAATGAAAAACAAACTGCTCATTAAAGCCAATTTGTATAAGGGTGCATCTACACTAGAAATTAACTTTGAAGTTAACTTCTGAGTTAGGCACTTCTGCAAAATAGCCAACAGAGAGTCTACACAAATTTTACTTTACTTCAAAGGCAGGGAGCCAAACTTCGAAGTCCTTACTCCATTCCTGGGAATGGAGTAGCACCCTACTTTGAAGTTTGACTTTGAAGTAGGGTGTGTGTAAATGCTGAGCTTCAAAGTTATTTTTGTAGTGTAGACAACAACCTTATAGATTTAAACTTTAATAGTGAGCTATTATCTTAAATTCTAACTCTTTATGTAATAACTCTTTTTCAAGATTTATTTACTTTCTTGTTTCTAAAATGATTGTGTAGTTTTTGCAACAAAAAGATTTACCTTCAAGGCAGTGATTGGAAATTTCAGAGGAACTATTTCAAATAGTAGTGTATGAAAGCAGATAGCTGAAGATGCAGAACAGTTTCCACTTGAAGTACACTAGACGTAATTGTTGTAATATCTTACATTTATATAGGAACTTTTAACTGGAAAAATCCCAATTTGTTTTCCCCAGTGAAATGAGATAAAAACAGGAATCATTTGGCTCATCTATGAAATACAACCGCAGATGAAGTGGGATATGAGAGCTGTCTAGGGCAGTGGTTTTCAACCATTGTGCCATGAACTATCTGTGTGCCATGAAATTTTGTCAATTTCCCTTCCTCTTTCTCTTTGCACAGCTACTGTGGGGGTGGGGGAGAATTGACAATTCTGTGCCAGCTGAGGTTCAAGTAACAAAGCTGCCTGAGTCCCAGCTGGTGCAATGTTCCCAATTCCTCACCCCGCTCTTTTGTAGTGGCTCTTTGTAGAGCCACCGTGAGGAGAAACATTGACTTTGCAGGATCCTGTTTGTGCCAGGAAGCAGTGGAAGTGCAGTGTCCCAGCCCAGACAAGCTGGCAGGGAGCCCACCTCCACTCTCTGCTGTGGCAAGGGGGAGGGAAGGATGGCGAGAGGGTGGGAGCCTGTTGCAGCTGAGACACAGTGTAATGTCACATCCTGGCTCTGATGGGCTGGAAGAGATGGGAGTTGCCTTTCAGTGATTACTCATTTCTTCAAAACCCCTCGTGTGATGTGGAGCAGATTTTGAAAATGTGTCTGTGCTCACTGTCTACAATGGCATATTCCGTGGTGGATTTGAAACGTTGATGCATTTGAACCTTGTTTAGCTTGTTGTATACACTGCTGTGTTGCAAATCTTGCTGGTAAGACTATAACCATAGTAAATGTAAGTAAATGTGACACTTATGAGCAATCAATTCAGCTGAGAAAAGAAGGTGTGCCGTGGAATTTTTTCTATCATTGATGTGTGCCATGTTACTGAAAAGGTTGAGAAACACTGTTCTAGGCTGTTTGTATAGTCTCGCTACATGATTAGGTTAAAAAGAAAAGAATTTTATTTTGGGTGGAAGTTAAAGCAGAAACCTGGGTGAGGGGAGAGAGGGTAATAGGGAGCTGCAGTTTGATTGGGACACTGGATGTGACACCTAAATACTTATAGTTGTGGGAGAAAGGGTGCACTTAAGCTCACCAGTAGTCCGACAGTCAGAACATCTGCATGTAACATGTTTGTCAGTAACACTGCCAAAGGGTAATTAGGTAAAGACTAACAAGGTTTCATTAAAATGAAGGACTAATGTTGATATGATTAGATGCATTGGGTGTGCCCCTGATTCAGGTACGTGAGGGAATTGAAAATCTTCTGCCATCTTAAGTTCACATTTCTCTTCTTACTTTTTCAAGAGGGCAGGAACCCTTGAGAGAGAAAAACCAAAATAAGAGAAATGTAATGGGGACACGAGGAATATTGATGGGGGTGTCATTGCTCTCAGAAGTTGGTTTAAGCAATAGTTTAATATAAACTAGGCAGGTCATCTTTATTATAATCCAACAAATATTTTGGTTAATTTATGTGAAAGTATATGCTTTCTGTTTAATCAGAATTCTTAGGTATGTATCCTGATTGTGGTAGGTGATAATTTAATGCACAATTACTCCTAATCATTACCAGATACAGAAAATATTATTGAGAACTCTTAATACAGTGGTCCTCGCTTTTCTGACATCCATTCAGTTAACCGAATTGCCAAGAGTAAGGTGTGCCCAAAATACATCTGGAATAAATATTACTTCTCTTAATGGCTGCTATTTATTTGATTTTTAAAATGAACACACACCTTAATAAGTACATTGAGGTGTTTGGGACTATATATAATTCTTCTGCTATCTCTCATACTAGAGGATCTGTACATGTTAAGATTAATAAGGGATGTATGCAAACACATCTGTTATGGTAGTGGATGCTTTTTTCTTGCCTGCTTTCTTCCTTTTTATGCATTCTATAGGATTTGTGAAGATCAAGGTCATGTTAAGTACACGGAGGAATATCATCAGAACCAGGCATTTGTAGTAAGTATAGTCTAGCTCTGAAAGTACAGGAAGTAACGATTCCTAATGATGGATGGGATTTTCAAACGTGCTTAAACATGTTAGATACCTGAATTCCCACTGAAATTCCCATTACAAGAAAGACAGTTACAAGACAAAGTAGGTAAAGTAATATCTTATATAGGACCAATTCCTGTTGGTGGCTGCTCTTTCTGATGGGCCACCAGGTGCTTTACTCACCTGTGCATCCACAGGTATGGCTGCTTGCCAGCCAATAGGAGTTGGCGGAATTAGTGGCCTGGCTTATGCCACTTTCTGCATCTTCCATTGGCTGGGAGTGGCAAACTGTGGCCAGTGGGAGCTGTGAGCAGCCCTGTCTGCAGACCCCCAGGTAAACAGAGCATCTGGCAGCCCCCCAGAAGCTAATCCTGGCAAACCATGTCCAACTGACAAGCCATGTATTGCTCATCCCGGTTTAGTGGAAGAAATAAGGCATATTGGAGGTGGTCACTTGAAAAGTAGTGGACGTTTGGGCATTTTTGTAAAGGGTAGCAGATAGCGTGTGTTTATTACCAATTGATGTCATACGTTGTAAAAGCAGCCATATTAAGTTCATGTTTTTTGATGTCTAGCAGAGCTATGAGTTCAAGTACACAGGCTTGCCCTTTGAAGGTGTTGGGCTGTAAGTGATATGAATAGCAAATAGAAAAGAGGGTACTGCTATTTTGAAAACTCTCTTCATATGGGGAAGAAAATTGTGGTCCAGAGACAGTTTTTGATATGGATTCAGACCAAATCCATGTGAACTTGCTCCAAGACATGGCTAATAACATAACATGAAGGAAATGAGTCCAACTTTTACCAAACAGGAAATGTTCAGCAACAATCTCACACCATCAAGTATTATATGAGTTGATTAAGTGTGGACACTCTTCAGTAGTGGATCTCTTTCAGCTCCAGAACACTGCAGTGGGACTCATGAGTAGATTTAAGTTTTTATTCTGTATTGTTTCCTCATTGTGCCAACCTAGACTGTTGTCCAAAATCAAGATAGCCATGGTTTCAGAGAGCATCCGTCTTATACAAAACACATGACCTGTATATCACAGGGTTACGAAGCTTTTCTTGTGCATCATTTCATCATGTCCAGCCTACCACGTTAGTATTACTGGGGAAATAAATAGTGCAACCATTTTTATCAACCCTTTGGAGATGGGAACAGATATCTTTAATTGCCTGGAATCCTGCTATTGTGTGGATTGTTAAGTAGCAGGCCCCCAGGAAATTATCTTTGAAACAAATATACAGAGCTAAGCAAGCTGAAATTGTCAGAACTGATGGAATTAAGCCTTAATGCTGGAACTATGCTATTATTTGACAAATCTAGGCTGCAGGTCAGCAGCAGAATGTTTTTTATTATATCCTTCTCCTGTACCATTGCCTCAATTAGTTCAACTATACGTTTTTACTACTTTTTGCTATTTAATTAGTTGTACACTTTCAGGTTGGTGTTTTTATTTCTTAAAATGATTTTCTATTATTTCAGGTCTTTAAAATTGTTTAATGGAGTACACTTGTCTTATGTGGGCAATTGATTATTTACAGATTGACTTGCAGATTAAATTTGCTCAATATACAAGTAAAAAGGTAGGAGGGTTTGTTAATTTTTGGTACCACAATATTAGCGTGGGATTCTTTCTTGTTTGAGGACTATCATCAGTGAAAGATTCTGCAGCTCAGAGATTGTAAATGCAGATTTTGGCCGAGCAAATGGAAACTTGCTAAAAAAACCTTTTGATTTTACATGGCCAAGATTAAATTAGACTCCCTCTCCTATAGCTCTGCTCAGCTAATGGGAGTTAAGAAATAAGATTAAAGATACTGTCACTTAAGTGGGAAGCCATCACTCCAAATGCAAATGGGAGTAGGATTGTTGAGAAAGATATTACTTTTCTGGGAAGTGGAGTGGTCATCTGCAGGCAGAACCAAGTAAAATTAGGTTATTTCTGCCAAGTGTTTCTCTCACCTGTTTTTAAACTTTATTCCCTTGGTATCCTAGTCCATCAATTAGCCATGAACAGACAATGTCACATTTTCACCTTTAGCGTGAACAGGTCTGGCACAAATGTAAGTCTTGGCTTAAAGTTATTTATCCTATTTTTTAAACTTCTTTTGGAGGTATGATTGATGTGTTTTTATTTTGTGGTCTCTTGCTTGACTAACTCTAAAATTAGGTAAGGAAGACCAAGTTCAATAAAATCTGCTGGTCAGTGAAGTTGATACATTACAGTTTAACACTATTCTCTGTGTGATGTCTTCCAGCCAATTGGAGACATTGTTACATTGGTCATCTACAAGCCAATTTGATTTCCTTTTTTAAGATTAGGTGGGTTTTCTGAATATTAGGTGAATTCCTTGTTCTGAATTCTCTTCACCCACTGATTTCGAAAAAAGCAATCAGGTTTCTTTGGCAAGGTTTGTTCTTCATTCATCTGTGTAGTTCATTGCTGCTGCTTCCATTTTTTCACTAGAATTTCATTTTTTTTTCTTTTTAAGATGTCAAGGAGATGCACATAATAGCAGAAGACATATTCCTTTGGAAAATACTTTCTCTCTAACATTTATGCTGGTACAATGTAATTGTTTGTGACTCATTCACATCTGGTGTTGAACTGCGTTTAGCAGACCAGTTTTCCAATTTAGCTCCCCAGCATGGTTAGAAAACCACTCTTCCAGTATAGCCCTTCATATAGTGTGCAATTTCAGATGCCAAGTACTCTTTTTCTTCTGCTTTTCAGTGGCTCCCTGCTGTATGATAAATCCTTGTGATATTTTGGCATACTGATCTGAGGAGGCTAAATACATTTTCCTATGGTTTTACATGAACTCTGGGGACTGAATTATACCTGTCACAAGCTTCCAATCCATATTAATATCTGCTTTGTGACCTTTTCATTACCAGGTACAGCTATTGCTCTATAGTATCACTGGCCATGGATTTCCCTATGACTCTGACTCAATAATATGATAGGTGTGATGCACCAGAGTCTCATTATCTGTGGAAAAATGAATTTCACAGTTGAAATTGCTGGAAATATATGTGCAGTTAAGGTTTTGTGTTTGTTTGTTTTTTTTAAATTTAAAAAAAAGCTTCCCTGCTCACATCAGTTTTTTACAAAACATTGTCCTTGGCTGGGTGTGCAATTAGCCATGGATTGAAAAACCACTTCTATATAAAAGTGTAGCTAAATTGTAATTTCAGTCAGATCTTGTCTGTCCACTCTGTATGGGTTACAAAATTATTATTTCATCCCTGGTATTGAAATTCAATAACTATGGAATATTCGCCATAATGTATTGGAATGTGCACAGCTTACTTTCACAGGAGAGTCTTTAATTACCATATCTCAGATAGGACAATCGTGTTTTTTTTTGGGGTGGAGAGGAAATATGGTCTTTGTGGAATTGGGCTTGAACTCAGCACTCCTGAGTCCCTATTCCCCATTTGTCCCAGACTGACCACACCAAATCTTTTCAACCCCTGTGCATCATTGTACTACTCCTGCCCTTTGCCTTTCTTACTGTCTTGGACTGTAAGCTTAAGACAAGGACTCCTTGTTACTTTGTACAGTACCTCGTTGCAAAGAGCTTGGTGATCTCAGATGGGACCTCCCAAGGACTTCAGGAATTCAATTAAAAACGAGCAAAGGTGCCTAACTCAAAGTAATACTAGTTAGATCTCAAAAGCGCTTACTTAGATTTGTAAATCCAAATTAAATTTCAAGCCTGACCTCTGGTCACGGTTAGAAAAATATTTGCTCGGCAGAATACAATTTAAAATATTTTATGGGAGTTTAATTTGATTTGAGGATTTATGTAGAAAAATTATTCCTCAGCTGCTGTAAAGCTCTTATTTTTAGGATTTATGTGTGAGACATGAAGGGTAGGAAATTATTTAATTGGGTTTCAATCACATTTAGTCTTTTTGAGAATGAAATATGCTTTGATATGTACACAATGACTGACTCAACAATGAAGTGTTACTGAGGAATCTCTGCAAGTTGAGGTTGTCATAGCTCAGGTATTCCCCAGGATATTTCCAGGCTAGTGCTTAAAGGGACAGGTTTCCAAAACTTGATCTAATTTTTAGTGCCTACAGTTATTTATAGAAGTAGTGTCGATCAATGACATCGAAGTATGTGACTGAACCTGTATTTCTTAGAAGGCCTAGATTGCAGCAGTGAGTCACGAGAGTCAGCCGCATTTAAAACAAAGAAGCCCAAAGGCAGGCAGACCCCAAAAGTTACATGTCTTGCGCCATGTGGTATTTAGGTTTGAGAACATGTATATTGTGCAAGAGTGCATGTGCACATCATGCCATCCCTCTGTTCTTTGAGCAAGCAGATATTGATGTTTTTACAGGGATCCTGGTCTCTTAAAAATAGTGAGGAGTATAACTTTGGGAAGCTATTTTTTATCTTAGCTGCACAGTACTGGTCTCCCACTAAATTATCGCAAAAGGGCTTGTTGTCAATATCAAGGCATAAAAATGTCTGTAATGTCCGCATCCATTCAAACATGGCCAACACCCATTAAAAAAAACAACCCAGGTGTTTTAAAGAGGCTGCCATGTGGATCTTCCAAAGCAAGAGTACTGAAAAAATTAGTAAGCTCCGCTATGGACTCTTGACTGAGATGTTGTGGGGAGAGAGGGTAAGTTAAAAGGGACAGATTAATGAGATCCTTGTGTGTATTATTTCTCAGGTAAATTAAATTTTCCATGATGACAAGTATCAGAGAAGTAGCCGTGTTAGTCTGTAGCTTCGAGAACAACAAGAAGTCTTGTGTCACTTTTATAGACTAACGGATATTTTGGAGTATAAGCTTTTCTGGGCAAAGACCCACTTCATCAGATGCATGAGTGGGTGGACAGTCTCTACGTAAAAGAATAAATGGACATAAATCAGACATCAGGAACGGTAATGTACAGAAGTCCTTGGGGAACACTTCAGTCTCCCTGGATACTCAGTAACAGATTTAAACAAAGAAATTTCAGAAATCAAATGGAGAATCTCTGAGCTGCAATTTATTGGCAAATTTGACTCCATTAACCATGGATCAAACAGAGGCTGGGAGTGGCTTGCAGCTTACAAAGGTAGGTTCTCTGCCCTGGATGTTAAGATCTCCCCATTAGACTGTGACAATGGCTCATATTCCCCTGTCTAATCTGACTTGTTTTTTCCTCTTTTTGATACCTATTATTGATAATGGGCCATTTCCACCTTGCTGAATGGACCTTGTTGGCTCTGGCCCTCCCTTTTTCTGGGACCCTACTCTTTAAATACCCTTCTGAAACCGCCCCGCACTCATGCATCTGATGAAGTGGGTCTTTGCCCACGAAAGCTTATGCTCCAAAATATCTGTTAGTCTCTAAGGTGCCACAAGACTTCTTGTTGTTTTTAAATTTTCCATGTGACCTTAAGTAATAAAGTATAATATGGTGGTGTGTATTGAGGACATACATAGTTGCACTGTAAGACTTATGGCCTGCAGGGCTGTAACATAATTTGTAGTTTTGAATGCAGTGATTGAAACTCAGAAATGATCGAAAATTAATATTTTGTACTTTGTATAAAATATTTTAGTTCTTCTGAAAGGTACCAGAGTGACACACGCTGGGAAATTGTGTCCTTCAGGTATCCACAGAAGGGGACAAATGGAATCATGAAGTTCTACTGGGGTTCCCTGGGGCTACTGCCATACGAGGTCTGATGGTATATCCAACTAGTAAAAGTGATGGTCCAGTCCTGAAGTCAGTGTGACTACTCAAGCTGAATGTTAAGTGTTTTGCATAAAAGTTTGCAGGGTTGGAATTTTTTAATTATCTGTTATGTTTTTATGTATCGCTGTCCTGCATCCCATAACGTGCTAATACTGCTTGTAGAACAGCTTAAGCAAGTTTTTCATACTGATGTTGCTCTTTTACAATCTGCTACGAAAATACTTGCTGTCAGTATGGGACTGGCAGCATAAGTCCATATAAAATTATTTTTAATTTCAGAATATAAATAGTACTTTGCTAACAATGAAGCAGATACCATCTGTAACCTTATTTTTTCCTGGTATGCTGATAATTGGAATTGTAACAGCAACGAAGGGTCTTGTGGCACCTTATAGACTAACAGAAAAGTTTTGAGCATGAGCTTTCATGAGCACGGACTCGCTTCATCAGATGCTGCATCTGATGAAATGAGTCTGTGCTCATGAAAGCTCATGCTCAGAACTTTTCTGTTAGTCTATAAGGTGCCACAGGACCCTTCGTTGCTGTTACAGATCCAGACTAACGCGTCTACCCCTCCAATACTTGATAATTGGAATTGTGTTCTTATTTCGGTTGTTTGCCTTTCCATGTCTCTCAACTATTTTATAATAAAGAATTCACACTCATAGGAAAGGTCATCTGCCACTCAAAAGTGTGCCTTGTTCTATAATTTACCTGATCCATAGTAACTTAGTTATGTGCTGTCTATCTCTTGTGAGAAACTGACCAATATCCTGAACAAACCATGTAACGTTAACCTAAATGTTACTGAATAAAGTTAAACCTTGTTGAATTAAGATTAGTAACTTTGGGGTGCATTGTATTAAAAATGCCTTTGTGAATGCAGAGTTGTAGCTTTGTATATACCTTCTTAAGCAAGGTAAAGAGGTTCCAAAGTACTTTAACTGTTATCAGCCTTTGAAGCCAACTTCCGGGGGTGATATGTATAGTCTAGTTCAAACTGGATTCTCCGGAGATGAATAGAGACAAGATAAAAGTCTGGCTTTTAACCTGACTCAGGGCCTTCCTCCTAATTCAGCAAACAGAGAGAGCCCCTGGTCCATGGAGGGCCCCAGTCCTCACAGCAGAGGTGTGATACTTCGTAAGGGGGGGCACAATGTGATTGGCTCCCCCGGTCCCTATTGCAGCTTTCAATGCATCAGCAAAGGAGCTCCTGCCCGCACAGCTGAGTCAATCAAGGATGGGGGCAGGCACACCTGTACTGCCTGCCAGGCTGAGGTGGCTGGTTCCTGGCTGTGGATGCGGGACTGGCTATGGGGTGGAGTGTCCCAGGGCTGAGGCTCCCCCTGTGGCACCGCAGCTGGCCTGGCCCCTCAGAGCTTCCCTCTCCCCTGGGAGGAGCTGCTGATGGCCCACCGCCTGAGCCTCTGGACCAGCATGCACCCCTGCCAGCTTAGCTGAGCAGCCTGCCCACCCCACGCCAGGTGGAGGGAGCACAGAGGTCCTGAGACAAGTAGCATGGGCAGCTGGCAACTGCCAGGCTTGATAAAGTACCCTCTTGGGACTCCCTCATGGGGTCCTCCGCTGAGCACCTCTCCTGCTTTGAGGCAACCCCTGGAGCCTCCCAGCACCTCCTTCCCGAGCATCCCACCCTCTTTTGGAGTGCTCCCCCCACACTTTGGGGAGGAGCTCAGCTAATTGCAGGGCTGAAAGGGGGGTTACAACCTAAAAAGCTGGCTCACCTCTGTCTTATAGGATGCTTGGAGGTGGTGATGTTACTGAGGACTCGTAAGACTCTGTGGTGGTTCTCAGCCAAAATTCAGGAGAACTTGTAACTACAAAGAAACCTCAGTGTTGGGGATATGACTGATAAGCTTGTCAGAATGCATATAAGTTCATTCTTACCGGGTCGTTCCCCCGCCCCAGTGTTTAGCGCTTTTATCTTAAGAATAAAGCAGGATTGCTTAGAAAGAACTGTATGGTAAGTTATATCAGTAGTAATTGCACTTATTGAGGTCTGATGAGAAAGTAAGCAGGTCCCCTCTCACAAGACAAGTTTAAAACAGAAGGTAGACCATCTCATGTTTATAGGGGCGGTGGAGAGAGTACCGGAACAATTCCAAGGGAAAGGCTTCTACTCACAATACTTCCTAACAGAGAAGAAGACAGGACGCTGGAGGCCAATCCTGGATTTATGGGCCCTCAACTGGTATTTGTGCAAACAGTGTTTCAGGATGACTACAATTGCCTCCATAATCACGGTACTGGACGATGGAGACTGGTTTGCAGCCCTCGACTTGAAGGACGCATATTTTCATATAACAATTCACCAGGCACACAGATGTTTTCTCTGATTCACAGTAGGCGGGGAGCATTTCCAATACAGAGTTCTTCGGCACCCAGAGTTTTTATCAAAACGCTGGCAGTAGTATCAGCTTACCTACACAGGCAGAATGTCTTCATTTTTCCATATCTAGACGACTGCCTACTGAAGGGGGGTTTCAAAGGCAGAGGTCCTACGCATGATACGTATCACTACAAACACATTCGCCTCATTAGGCCTAGTTATCAACCTTTCGAAATCAAAGACTGAGCCCATGCAAAATATAGAGTTTATAGGGGCACGCATAGACTCTATTACATCAAGAGTATACCTGCCCGATGCCCGTTTCCACACCATCAGATCTCTGGTACAAGTAATGACATACAGCCCCACAGTGCCAATCCTAACATGTCTACAACTGTTGGGACACATGGCAACTACCACGTTTGTCATACAGAATGCCAGGCTGCATATGCGAGGCCTGCAGCATTGGTTGGCGACCGTTTACAAACCAATAGTCCATACCATCCACAGGGCAGTGTCGCCCACATCAGAGGTATGAAGGTCACTCGCATGGTGGGCAGATCCCAAGAACTTGCTAGTAGTGGTGCCCTTCCGCCAACCACAAATTACCACTTTTTCTCACGACAGATGCATCCCACATGGGATGGGGAGCACACATCGGCAACAAAGTAACTCAAGGGCTATGGTCCCCCACGGAAAAAGCACTGCACATAAACATACTAGAGCTCAGAGCAGTGTTCAATGCGTGCAGACATTTTAGGAAATACCTTCATGGCAAGGTAGTCGGGATAAATACGAACAACACCTCCACCATGCTTTATATCAACCAACAAAGAGGGACCAGATCTCGTGCGCTCTGCGCGGAGGCGATCCGGTTGTGGAACTGGTGCACTGTCAACAATATAACCTTAAAAGCCTCATACTTACTGGGTGTCCACAATGTAAAGGCAGACCAACTCAGCAGATGCTTTGCACTCAAGCACGAGTGGCAGATCCGTTCCGACCTGCTCCGACAAGTGTTTCACAAATGGGGGTTTCCCCAAATGAATTTGTTTGCCACTCACAGCAACAAGAAATGCCCTCAGTACTGCTCCAGGGCAGGCATAGGACAGGGGTCCTTGGGGGACACCTTCATGGTGCCATGGAAGGGACCTCTACTCTATGCGTTCCCTCCCACAACACTCATCCACAAGGTTTTAGAGAAAGCCAAAAGGGAGAGAGCACATGTGATTCTCATAGTCCCAACCTGGGACCGACAGCCATGGTTCCCTCTGCTTCTGCGCATGTCAATGCCGCCTGCCGCTCCCCCTACCAGTAGTGCCGGGCCTTCTCATGCAGGCTCAGGGGTCCATAGTGCACCCACATCCTCAAGGACTCCGCCTACAGGCATGGCTAATCCATGGCTCAGCACCTTAGAGAGCACATGTTCGGAGGGAGCGAAGCAAGTCTTGGAGTTCAGTTGAAGGACTTCCACCAGAAGGACCTACACGCAGAAGTGGAAATGATTTATCTCCTGGTGCTCTTCCAAGCAGTTAGCTCCTCTGGACGTCCCTATAACTGTAATTCTAGAGTACCTGCTGGAGCTCAAACGAGACGGGCTGTCCATATTCTCACTAAAGGTCCATCTCGCAGCTATATCAGCGTTTCAACAGAGGAAGGGTCAACCATATTCGCCCATCCTATTGTCACTCGGTTCCTAAAGGGGCTGGCAAACCTGTACCCGCCTCGGAAACCGCTACCACCATCATGGAGCTTGGACTTGGTCGTCCACATGCTGTCGGGACCACCCTTTGAGCCATTGGCCACAGTACCCCTCCGGTTACTTACCATGAAGACAACCTTCCTTCTCGCGATTACGTCAGCCCGTAGGGTGAGTGAACTTGCATCAATAATGGCAATGCCGCCCTGCACAGTGTTCTCCAAGGAAGCGGTGATCTTACGACTACACCCAGCCTTCATTCCAAAGGTTTCCTCAGAGTTCCACATTAACGAACCGATAATATTGCCCTCATTTTATCCTAAGCTGCACAACTCCAGCAAGGAGGCGCAGCTGCACCTACTTGATGTGGGGAGGACGTTGGCCTTTTACATAGACAGAACTAAGCCCTTCCAGAAAACGGACAGACTCCTGGTGTCCCTCGCACCCAGGTCGAAAAGGGAAGGCCTATCCTCAGAAAGGATTTCAAGCCACATCGTATCCTGCATAAGACTGTGTTATGAGCTTCGTAAGACCCCTCTGCTAGTTCCGCCCAGCGCTCTCTCCACCAGAGCGATGGTGGCATCGATGGCCTTCTTCAAGGGAATCGCGCTAAGAGACATCTGCAGAGCGGTGACTTGGTCATCTTACGACACCTTTGCCAAGCATTATGCCATGCACCGGGTGTTTGATGAGGATACATGCCTGTCGACAGCAGTCCTTTCAACGGCAAGCTGCACATAAATCGGGTACCCACTTCCTCTTTTGGGGTCACTGCTGGGTAGCCACCTACAGTGGAGCACCCACGGGGACCACTCGAAGAAAGAAATTTCTCACCTGTGTAGTAACGATGGTTCTTTGAGATGTGTCCCCGTGGGTGCTCCACTACCCACCCGTTCCTCCCCACTTCGGAGCTGTGTTTCGTGTTTTTCAAAGGCATCCGGGGCGGTTGGTCAAGGAACTGGTGCGGACCGGATCGTGCACGTGAGTAACTTTTCTCTTTTTCCTCGAGTGTCCCCGTGGGTGCTCCACATTAGGTGTCGGGCTCACCCCGACGCCGCAGGTCAGATCTTTTCAGCAGTTTCTGCCGGACCGCGCATGCGCCGGCGCGCGCTGCTCCCTTGTACGCTCCTGGCCACGTGCGCGATCCGGTCCCTGCCAGTTCCTCTTTAACCGCCATCGGCTGCAGACGGAATCCGCTCAGGCTACGGCCAGAGTTAGCGTATTCAATGTTTTTAAAGTGTTTAGAGCTTCTTTTACAGTCTTTAGCTTAAGTTAGCTTGTTGTTGTTTTCAAAAAATAAATAAATAAATAAAAAGGTTTTACTGCCTTAGTAGCAAGCGGAGCAGCGGAGGCCCAGGGATGTAAGGCCATTAGGCCTCCTGCCGCGGCAGGCTGAGTCCGAGAGGGGAACAGGCACAGAGAAGGTGCTAAGTACCCTATTAACAACTCAAAGACTCACCACAATGTCCTCTTCAGGATTCAAAAAGTGAGTCATGCCGCAAAGCGATGCTGGCCTCCGATGGGCACAGAAATGCTCCTTCTGTGCAAAGCTCACAGCCAGAGCAAGGAAGGACAGGGAGATGTGGCTGAAAATGCTGCTCTTTGACAAGGCCCTCCAGCCAGACGCGCCGGAGCAGCCTCAGCAGGAGGGACCCGCAGGGGCCCATAAAAGGAAAGCTGCTTCCCTAACCCCATCAGCGCAAAAACGGAGGAAGCTTTCACCAACCCGATCCCTGCTGGCAGCCACAGCGAGCGGGACGGGTGGAGCACATAGCCCCCAGCTGCAGTCACAGCTGAGCGGCGGCGGCACGGAGACGCACGTGGCAGAGGCTGAGCCTCCAATCAAACAGCCGCCCCGCACCGCGGGCAGGGCGGCGGCCAGGCAAGCACCGGAACCAGCGGCACCGCAGCTAGCGGCACCGACCCCCGGGGAACCAGCGGTGCAGAGCTTGCAGGCACATGGCCTGCAGGCACCGGGGGAGACCACCCGTGCGGCACCGCAGCGGAGCGTGCCGAGCGCAGCACAGACAGCGGGGCCGAGATCCCCGACATGGAAAGGGGCGGAGCCAGCCCCACAGGGGAGGGGAAAGGCAGCACAGAAAACCCGGCACTGCAGCCCTTCTCCAGACAGGGCTGCAGGACTACTCGCTCTAAGCCCTCCACTTATGCTGCAAACTCCAATGAGGCGGCAGGGGTCACCTCCAGTATACCCTGAGCCCCCATCCCCGTTCCTACAGCCAGCATCACCATGGCTCGGACCACCATCGCTCTTCCTGGGCTTTGAACCCCTGGAGTACTGCCACAAATCAGTCTCTCCATTATCTCAATCACCCAGACTATCTCGCTCCCCCAGACGCAGGGGGTATGCGCCTCCAGAGTGGTCCAGGTCTCCATCTCCGGAACAGTGCCTGTGTTGCCATGGTCGCCCCTATCATGCAGGGCATAGACACCATAGGCATACTCCCAGGGACAGATCCCCCCAGATGGTTCAATATCCCTGAGGGCAATCGCGGACGGGGACGGAAACGCAGATATCTCAGGAGGAGTTGATTCTGGAACCCCGAGATTTTCCCTCACAAGTATCTAGCGAGAGGATGTATCACAGTCAACAGGACCCAGAGGGGTCCAGAGAGGTTTACCCTAGCGGTTCCTCGCTATCTTCCCCTGACGAGGCCACGGCACCAGGGGACGTCCATCCTCCGGACGATCTCAGACAGTTCCAAGAGCTGTTTAAAAGGGTGGCCTTCACGCAAGGCATCCAAACAGCAGAGGTGCAGGAGAAACACTATAAGCTCCTTAAAAACCTGAGATCTCCGGCCTCTTCCAAAATAGCAGTTCCGCTGATGAAGCAATCATGGAGTCCACCACCACAATATGGCAGACCCCTGCGTCCACTCCGCCTATAAACAAGAGAGCGGATAAGAAGTACTTCGTCCTGACGAAGGGCATGGAGTTCCTGTTCAGCCACCTGCAACCAAATTCTCTGTGGTGGAATCGTCTCAACAGAGGTCGAAAACTTCTCAGTACAAGACAGGGGGAACGGACAAGATGCCAAGAAACTAGAGTTGTTCGGCAGAAAGGTCTACTCCTCCTCTACCCTACTGTTGAGAATGGCAAATTACGCAGCGCATCTAGCGAACCATAATTTCGACAACTACTCCAGGCTGACTTTCCTCATGGACTCGCTTCCAGAGGACAAGAAGCCGGTGCTCAAGGCCATCGTGCAGGAAGGCTACGCAGCCTCGAGGACGGGAGTTCAGATCGCCCTAGACGTAGCGGATACAGCAGTACGCTCAACAGCTATGGCAGTGGTCATGCGCAGGGAGTCCTGGCTCCAGACATCGGGTATCCCGAGGGATCTGCAGGCAAAGATCGTTGATCTCCCCTTTGACACGCAGAAGCTGTTTGCAGTATCAACCACGGCGTCCCCAGTACCACAGGGGCTACAAGCAAGGGCGACATCAGCAGCACCAACATTACAGAACTCCCAGGCGACGTTCCCAACAGAGCCGTGCGTCCTCAGGGCAGGGCCAAAGACCACAAGTTTGACACCCAGATCCAGGGCTGCACTATCACTACCATCGCGCAATGTCATCCGAAGCTACTATTCCACCATCGCCTCCGACCATTCTACAGCCAGTGCAAAAGATCACCACAGACAAATGGGTACTGGAGATCATAGCCACAGGTTACGCGATTCCCTTCCAGTCGCTTCCACCGCCACGATCTCCACCCAGACCCCACCTAAAGGATGCCTCCCACGAAGCGAGACTCAAGCAGGAGGTAGACCATCTTATGCTTATAGGGGCAGTGGAAAGAGTGCCGGAGCAACTCTGAGGGAAAGGGTTCTACTCAAGATACTTCCTCACAGAGAAGAAGACAGGAGGCCCATCCTAGATCTTCGAGGCCTCAACCGGTACTTGCTCAAGCAACGCTTTCAGATGATCAGTTGCCTCTATACTTACGGCACTGGACGATGGAGATTGGTTCGCAGCCCTCGACTTACAAGATGCGTATTTCCACATAACTATTCACCCGGCTCGCAGGCGTTTTCTCCAGTTTATGGTAGGCAAAGAACATTTTCAGTACAAGGTTCTGCCGTTCGGCCTCTCCTCGGCCCCCAGAGTCTTCACCAAGACCTTGGCAGTGGTGTCAGCCTGCCTGCTCAGACAGGGGGTGTTCATATTCCCCTCTCTGGGAAAAAAAAAAAAAAGACTGCCTATTGAAAGGGGCCTCGAAGGGGGAGGTACTTCGCATGATACGCATCACAGCAGAGACATTCTCTTCGCTGGGCCTGGTCATCAATCTGGCAAAATCAAAGATAGACCCCACATAGGACATAGAGTTCATAGGGGCACGTATAAATTCTATCACAGCAAGGGTTTATCTACCACATGCCCACTTTCGCGCCATTGGTACCCTTGTGCAAGTCATCACCTTCAGCCCTATGGTGCCGGTTCTGACGTGCTTACAGCTGCTGGGCCACATGGCAGCAGCAACATTTATGGTACAGAACGCCCAATCGAATATGCACAGCATGCAGCACTGGCTGGCGAGCGTCTACAAACCGGCAGCGCACACCGTCCACAGGGTGGTGTCACCCACGACAGAGGTGCGCAGATCCCTGCAATGGTGGGTGAACCCCAAGAACATGCTAACAGGGGTGCCCTTTCACCAACCACAAATATCTGTTTTTCTCACTACCGACGCCTCCCACATAGGGTGGGGAGCACACATGGGCAAAAAGGTGACGCAAGGACTGTGGTCCTCCATGGAACAATCACTGCACATAAATATACTGGAGCTCAGAGCAGTGTTCAACGCCTGCAAACACTTTCGAGACCATATACAAGGCAAGTAGTCGGGATCAGTACAGACAATACCTCCACCATGTTTTATATAAATCGGCAAGGAGGAGCTCGGTCCCGTGCCTTATGTGCGGAAGCAGTCCGATTGTGGAACTGGTGCATTGCCAACAATATAACCTTGAAAGCCTCGTATTTACCAGACACTCACAATGCGAAGGCAGACCAGCTGAGCAGGCGCTTCGCACTCACACACGAGTGGCAGATCCGTTCTGATCTGCTACGACCGATTTTTCACACATGGGGATTTCCCCAGATAGACCTGTTTGCCACTCAACACAACAAGAAATGCCCACAATACCGCTCCAGGGCAGGACTGGGACAGGGGTCCCTGGGGGATGCATTCGCGATCTCGTGGAGGGGCCCCCTGCTCTACGCCTTTACTCCCACAGTGCTTATCCACAAAGTCTTGCAGAAAGCCAGGAGAGAGAGAGCCCGAATGATCCTAGTAGTCCCAAGGTGGGATCGACAGCAATGGTTCCACTTACTGCTGCGCATGTCGGACCGTCCACTAATGCCCCTCCCGGTGGCGCCGGATCTGCTTACACAAGCCCAGGGGTCCATAGTGCATTCACACCCCCGAGGCCTGCGATTGCAAGCATGGTTAATCCATGGCTCAGCTCCCTGGAGAGCACGTGTACAGAGGGAGTGCAACAAGTCCTAGAAAGTAGCAGGAGGACTTCCACCAGGAAGCCCTATAAGCAAAAATGGACTCGATTCACTGCATGGTGTTCTACCAAGCAATTAGCCCCCCTTGCTGCGCGTATACCTGTAATACTAGAGTATTTACTGGACCTCAAGAGAGGCGGACTCTCCCTATCCTCGTTGAAGGTCCACCTTGCCGCTATATCGGCTTCCAGACATGAAGAGGAAGTGCACGCTGTGTTTGCCCATACCATGGTTACCAGTTTCCTCAACGGACTGGTAAACCTATACCCCCCTTGGAAACCGCTTCCACCTTCATGGAGCTTGGACCTGGTGCTTAATGCGCTAACGGGACCACCGTTTGAACCCTTAGCCATGGTTTCCCTCCGTCTCCTTACGATAAAGATGACCTTCCTTCTTGCAATCACGTCAGCTCGCAGGTTGAGCGAGCTTGCGGCAGCTATGGCAACGCCACCCTGCACAGTAATTTCCAAGGAGGCGGTAACCTTACGGCTGCACCCAGCCTTTGTTTCCAAAGTTTCTTCAGAGTTTCATATTAACGAACCTATAGTTTTACTCTCGTTTACCCAAAGCCTCATAACTCCAACAAAGAGGCGTGCCTACACCTTCTGGACGTGAGGAGGGCACTGGCTTTCTATATAGACAGGACTAAGTCCTTCCAGAAAACGGATAGGCTCCTAGTCTCTCTCGCTCCCAAATCAAAAGGAGAAGGTCTCTCTTCGCAGAGAATCTCGAAGCACATCGTATCCTGCATAAAAATGTGCTACGAACTTAGACTCCTTTACTGGCCCCGCCTAGGGCTCACTCTACTAGGGCAGTGGCGGCATCAACAGCCTTTTTCAAGGGCATTGCGCTAAAAGACATTTGCAGAGCGGCGACCTGGTCATCCTATGACACCTTCGCCAAGCATTATTCCCTTCACAGGGTATTCCAAGAGGATACCCGTCTCTCGACAGCGGTCCTCTCGGGGACAAGCTGCGCACAAACCGATTTACCCACCTCCTATCTTGGGTTACTCCTGGGTAGTCACCTATCGTAGAGCACCCACGGGGACACTCGAGGAAGAAAGAGAAGTTACTCACCGTAGTAACGATGGTTCTTAGAGATGTGTCCCTGTGGGTGCTCCACCACCCGCCCATCCTCCCCGCTTCGGATCTCTGTTTTGTATTTTTCAGGAGCATCCGAGGCGGTTGGTCAAGGAACTGGCAGGGACCGGATTGCGCACGCGGCCGGGAGCACGCAAGGGAGCGGCGCGCGCCGGCGCATGCGCTGTCCGGCAGAAACTGCTGAAAAGATCCGACCTGCGGCGCCGGGGCGAGGCCGATACCTATCGTGGAGCACCCACGGGGACACATCTCGAAGAACCATCGTTACTACGGTGAGTAACTTCTCTTTTTGTGCCTTAAACCCTCACAGCCTGATACATTCGCCACTCGCCACGTGTGGTAAATGGGACACAGCACTGTAGCAATTCTGGGCTCTGGTGCTGCGTGCAGCTCCTGGAGCCTTTAAATGCAGCTCCTCTGAGCCACACATGTGGAGTGCTGTCCACCCATTCTACACATGTGCCCCACTATTTAGACTCCTACGGCTGTGGCTCAGGCCCCAGTGTGGCTTCTGCAGGGGCAGTGGCTCTGGTGAGTTGCCGCATTCAGTTTGCATGTGGGGGAGGGCATTGTTAGAGCAAGGGGAAGGGCTGGAGGTGCCGGGCTCTGAGGGAGGGCGTTACATGCCAATAAGCCTAATTTAAGTGTCAGGCAAACGGTCTGTAACTATAGCTTTTGTAATAGGAAATCATGCCTCCTGGATCTATTAAAATTCTTGTGGGAGGTCAACAAGCATGATCCATTTGATTATTTCACACTTGGATTATGAGAAGGCCTTTCACAAGTTTTTCCACTAAAGGCTATTGAACAAAGGACTCTGTCATGAGAAAAGAAAGAAGGTCTTCTCATGGATCAATATGATGTTGAACATGTTCATATGTGCCTGGCTCTGGAAGAGAGGGAGGGCATTGTTGGGGTGGGGCCTGTGGTGAGTACAGAAGGATGACAACCAAAAGGGTGGTGGTCCTTGAATTACTGTTGCACACCACTGCCTTAAACCAGTGTTCGACAGAATGGAAATAAGTCATCTGAGACATGTACAGCAGTATATCAGATTCAGCTCTGTAATTACTTAAGCTCCAACCTCAAAGTAAACTGTACATAGCTGTGGCTACGTAGTTACTTGAAACTAATTTTAAGATGAAGCCCAATGGAGGTACACTGCCAGCACAGAATGGAGCTGAATATTTATAGGTAATAAACTGATTAAATGCTAAAAGTTCATGGTACTGCCATCTGTGAAGTGATATCTTTCACTTGGCCAGTTCAGTAGTTTAGTGAGAATTTTTATTTATCTTTGACAGATTGGTTTTTGCTTTTGGTTTTTTTTTTTTTGTTTGTTTTTACCTTGGTGGATATGGTTTTCATTGGGAATTTTGTATTGCACTCTTTCTGTCTTTTTGACTCATTCCGTTTTCAGTAATGCAAGGTGACATTCATGGTTAATGGAAGAAACCGTGTGTTTTGATAGGAGTAACTAGTGCATCATTGTAGAAAACTTTGGTCATGTCACAACTTAGTGAGTGGTAAAATGTTTAAAAAAAAAAACAAGTATTGAAAAATATTTTAGATGTTTCATTTGTACCCGATGACTGAAGGGGAAGTAATATAATATTGTTTTTTTATCTATTTATTTAAAGCAAAGGTTCCATAGGCAATCCTGGGAATTACATGCCAGTAAGCCTAATTTAAGTGTCAGGCAAACTGTCTGAAACTATAGTCATGAATAGAATTAAGACACATATGAGCACAGTTTTGACTCTTCCTAAACACACTGTGCTTAATATAATATAGTTTCAGACAGTTTGCCTCACTGATGTATTAAAATTGTTGTAGGGGGTTGACAAGCATGATCCATGCGATTATTTTGTGCTTGGATTATGAGAAGGCCTTTCACAAAGTCCCTCACTAAAGGCTATTGAACAAAGGACTCTGTCATGAGATAAGAAGGAAGGTCCTTTCATGGATCAATATGCTGTTCAACATACTCGTACATGAGCTGGGGAAAGGGGCAAACAGTGAGGTGGAAAAGTTTGCCATTGATATAAAATTCCTCTCTATAGTGAAGTCCAAAGTTGTCTTCAAAGTTCTAAAGTGATCACGTGAAATGAGTTGATTGGGTAACAAAAGGGCTGATGAAGTTCAGTGTTGAGCGCAAAGTAATGCCCATTGTAAAATATAACCCCAACTATACATACAAATTTGTGGTCCAAGTTGGATGTTAGGACTCAAAAGGAGATGTTGGCAGAGATGGATGTTTGTTTGAAAACTTTTGCTCAGTGGTGAGTGGCAATCAAAAAAGCAAGCAGAATGTTAGGAACCATTAGAAAAGTACAGGTAATGAATCAGAAAATATTAATGCTACTCAGCAGTGCAGGGCTCGGGATGGTGGGTGGGTGGCTGGCCCTGGCAGCATGGGGCTTGGGTGGGCAGCTCAGGTGGCTGGCGGGCAGCTGGGATGGGTGGCTGGCGGCTGGGTGGCTAGTTCCAGCAGCATGGGGCTCGGGCGGCCAGCGGGCATGTGGATGGCTGGCCCCAGTGGTGTGGGGCTCAGGTGGGCAGCTCTGGCAGCGCAGGTCTCAGGTGGATGGGCGGACGGCTGGCGTGAGCAGCTCTGGAGGCTGTCACGGGGCTCAGGCACCTGGCCAGCTGGGGTGGCACCAGGCAACCACAAGGTGCAAAGAAAAATAATTTGTGCTTATTTTTAATTTTAAATAACATTTTTATGTCAAGCGTTTGAATTTTTTTGTTAAAGGGGACTTGGATGATGGTAAAGAAGAGGTGGGGGGCATGAGGGTTTCTCAAAAAATCAAAGGGGGAGGCGTGATGCCAAAAAGTTTGGGAACCACTGTTGTAGGCGAATTTCTTGTTGTAAATGAGACATAAAGGGAGCCCAGCCAAACTACACATAAATGTGAAGGATTTGAAATTCTCTATTTTTATCTTTGATTTCCCTCTTTCTAGAAGCTATTCCAACCTCACTTTAATTCTGTCAATTTTACTTCATGTTTAATTTGATTTCTTTGTTAAAATACTTGCCCTTCACAGCAGGAATGCTGCAAGCTTCCTTTTCAAAATCAAGACTTCATTACCAAACAAATCAGATACAGTACCATATCCCACAATGCACTGCACATAGTAAAGGGTGAGTTACCCAACATTTCAAGATCACGTATCATTTGCTGTTTAGATATGAATTGTTCATTGCTGGGATTTTAGACATTCACAGTTTATTGAAAATAATCAGGAGCGCTTTTTTTACTTGGAGTTATAGTGTTGGGAGCCACAAAGACGTCCTTAGAAAGCTACATGTGGCTCCAGAGCAGCAGATTGCAGAACCCTGGCTAAAATGGTCAGGATTACAGCTCTATCCTTTGAATGTCACTAAACTCAGTAAATTGCTCAGTTCTGTTAATTTCCTTTGAAATATATAGTGCTGGTGACTCTGAGACAGGATACTGAACTGGATGGGCCATTGGATTGCACCAGTATGACTGTTCTTCTGTTGTGATTTCTCTGCTTAAAGAGACTACAACAGCATTTGGCTTTACACATTTGCTTTTTGTTTTTTGTTTTGTTTTTTTTTTAATCTTGTCTTCCACAATTCACTAACCTCCATTGTTGTGCTTGTTCATTAACAAGAATATTCCATGATTTCATAGGTTTGCAAAATAATCTTCTGTCCTTGTTTTCTGACATTTCATTTTCTCTTGAGACAGAACTATAGGGGATTTTAAGAACACATTCTTCTTTTCTCTATTTTTTTTTCTCTTCTCACTTGAAGTGCCAGTTACTCAACACCTTTCTCGGATATTTGTTCATCTACACCTTTGAAGATAATGTCATTCGGGCATTGAAACTCAAAATGCTTTTTTGGAACTGTTGCTCTATGTCATGTGTTATTGAAAGAATTAGGAGTGTCTTATTAATTTATGTGTAGGTCAGTGAATTTAAATAATTAACGTTATTATACCTATCGTATTCCCATGTTTTTGCTTCATGTCAAGTTTAGTGTATGGAAGAACAGAGAGTAGGGCACAATAGGACCTGGCTGTGGTGCTGTTGATTGGGAGAGAACATGAAAAAGTAGCGGCTTCATGCATTTGACTAGGAATATGTGGATTTAGAGATCCAGGATCCATGGAAAACTGTTGCCTCTCTCATATATTCTTGCCCCCACAGTTAGTCTTACTGCTTCCCAGGGAGACAAAATGATGCCAGTCTCAAAGGATGTGACTCTTTTTTGAATTAGAATATTTTTCCTATGTTTTAATGAAAAGGAAGCCAGGAGCCACTAGTATATACACTCTTAGTCTATGGTAGAGCTTCCAAGAAAGAACATATTTAGTGTCACATGGGGATTTTGACCTTTCTTCCCCCGACAATCAAACAATCTCCAGATATTTAAAAAACAAACAAACAAAAAAACCTATAAGACACCATAAATTTATGATTTATGATGAGGCTATGCAGGGCACAAAACGGTGTGTTTCATAGTGCACCATTTAATTTTCATAAGCCTCCTTTAACTGACTGCTAAACAAAGCTTTTAATACAGTGCTGAAATGTCTCAGTGAAATCTTAAAAGGATTTTTTCCACTCATTTTGATGGTTGGAGCATTAACTTTGTTAATAATAATACATTATCTAAAAACTAGGGTTGGAATCCTACTTACATTTCTGAATGTTTTAGTTCCCACAGGCAGCAAAAATCAGGACACTGGCCATGAAGACTTGATAGTTGAGTGCAGCATGGAGCAAAAATTTCAGGAGTTGAGAGAAGAGGGACCTGTAGTCTTCTATCATCTCTGGGGAAAATGGGAATATTTCCTTTGGAAAAACTGCCACCTTTATCTCCCAGCTGCATGCGATGGCCTGATGTGAAGAGCAGGCCGTCTGGCACTGAGTAAACTCCTTCTACACCTGACATCTGTCCTCTCATCCCTAGGCTAGCAAGATCATGGCTCATCCAATATCTTTCAAGCTTCTCTCTGTAGGAGTGCAGAAAATGGAAAAACTGGCAGAAAGCACGATCCCACCTCTTTCAAGTCCAATATGAAAAACACATGATGTTTATGTACAATTTATTCATAAAGTGAATTGTGTGGGTGTATCGTTCCATCTTCTCAGTATCAAATTGTTAAAAAGCTAATACAAGATTGTTTTCCTTATTTAATGTAATTGGTTTTTGAAAAATTAATCCCCATCTAGTAGAGAATCTATAGGGATTTTTAGATAGTTTTTTTTTTTTTATTTCACTTTGGTTAAAAAAATCTTGAGTCCTTTAAAAACAAAGTATTGGTTACTCGTATTTTGAGTCACTTAAAATATGATCTACATTCTGAGAAGCGTACTGCAGAGTCATCTTAGAAAGAGAAAGCAGAAGTAGTACCCGCATTCTGATGCTTGAGTGCATCAAAACGGGAGAAGGCAGAAAAGGAGATGAAAATATAATTGGAACAGTTTATTTTATTGAGTGAAAGAGATTTTTTTCAGCTTCCCTCTAAAAGCAAAAGAATGGTGTTATGGAGGTCAGAAGCATAACTCAAAAAGGTCAGTCCTCAGAATTCACCATACTAGAGTTGTAGGGTAGGTTTCATTCTGCCTGATTAGATACACTTTCAAGCTGAAACTCTGCTGCAATATTGTCTCAGTAGTCACTTCTTCTTTGTCCTCCATTTCCCCACTGATTCCCATGTTGCAGGAGACTTAACAATTTCTCGTATCAAACTTTGTTTGATCATTTAAATTAACTTATTTAACAAATGGAACACTTGTAAAATCACGCAATGCCTGCATAGTTTACTTTTTTAAAAGTAAAGCACAGTTCCTTCAGTTAACAGTCTGACAATGGGCATGTCCTTTGGCAGACAGATGGAGTACTAGACCCAACAGAGCTTTAGTATCTTTGTCATACTTTCAATAATAATAGGTATAAATACCAATCTTTTTGGAAGAGGTTTCTGAAAAAATACTCCTCAGAATACACCATTAACAAAAAAAAAAATGGGTCTTTCCTTTGAAACATTATAGTAGATAAGAAATGGATGAGGGGAAAATGTTAGTGATAATGATCTGCAAAAGTCAATTGTGGGAAAGAAAGCTTTTCCGTTGCACACCTCTTATAAGATATGCAGTGCTTTTTATGATACTGACAATGAATTTCCTATACTGTCTCTTTACGTAGTTCCACCCAGTTCTGCTGGAAACACTGTTTTTTCAGGACTTCGAGTGTAAAAGCATCTGCTGCTTTTTTATCAAAGCTTTTGTTAGACCTTTATTCGGCAAACTATTTCAGATACTGTGGCATTACACTAAAATTTACTACTTACAATTTCATACATCTATGTGGGGTTTGCGCTGTCAATGAGATAACAAGGTTACTATCTTGAAGAATGTTCAAATTTAAAAATTCAGTTTCAGTCCAGGAAGACAAATCTACATGCTCAAACAACAGCAAGACCGTACCGACAATGTGGTGTTTTTGTGTGTAATATTGCAAGTAACTTTGTATAAGAGGCTAGCTTAATTAAAATTTCCCCTAAATGGCTGCCATTGAGATTACAATGCACAACATTCCATCCCCTCAGATGCTCACTGATGATGAGAAAAGATAACTCTCCAAAACAAAAGCTGCATCACAAGAATTGGAAGTTGGGTTTCTAGTCACCACCAAATCTAGAACAGAAGGCTCTTTTTTAAAATCTGGATACAAGTTGAACCTCTCTAGTTGTGCATACTCCTGTCCAGCAATATCCATAATCCAGCATGATTTTAGTTAGCCTAATGACCACTTATGTGTGGCCAATTTTCCCATCATACCATAAAGTTTGTTTACAGCCACCAGTCTGGCTCTCAGGGTTCTGTGCTGTTGTTTAGCTCTAACTTACCTCTAAATGTCTCTAAGAGCCCAGTAAGCGGTGGAAGTGCTGATAATGCCGCTAGACAATACCTGTGATCCAGTACATTCTCTCTCATTTATCACTAGTCACAAGGATGCCAGACTAGAGAGGTTCAACCTGAATAAACTAGGTTTGCTGTTCATAGGATCTGATCCAAAGCTCATTGAAATCCATGGGTGATTCTGTCCATTGAGGCCAAATGGTCTTGGAAGAGACACGTTAACTGTAACATTTTACGTCTTGTGGCCCTTAGTTGTTTGTGTTGAAAGATGTTAGCTTGCTGCCAATGTGCCTTTTACAAACTTTTACACTACAAAGTAACAGTATGATTCCTCATGCCATTCACGTACAAGTATCTCTGGCATCACTCACTCTAGTTGTTATCCAGCTTACACAATTAGGTGTATAAGCGCTGGGAGTCACGCCCTGGCTTGTAGTACAGACATGGCCACAGTGACTGCCTGCTGGCTCCTCTTTTGTATAAAATACTGGAAATAGTTTGCGTGGGGGGGACGGGCTGCTGAGAGCCATTGAACCAAACTGCAAACCCTGGTATAAGGGGAAACACTTCAAGCCAGGGGATGTCACAATAGACCTCACACCCCTAGTTCCATCACTTAAGTTTTTTGTAGGTTTCACTGTCTTTCCTGATCAATGTGGAGAGATTTAAATGGCAGCTACTCACTCATGGCTACAAACAGGTCATCCATGTTTTCAGGACTACCAGTTCTGACAGTTTTCCTTGATTGTTTTTTTTGAGTTAAGACTTCAGGGCATGTCCACAGTGCAGCTGGGAGTGAGCGGCCCAGCCTGAGCAGATGGACTCTCAACTGTAGGGATTTGGGTAGTGTGCAAAAAGAAGCAATGTAGATGTGGGAGCTGGAGCAGAGACTAGAGCGAACCAGTCCAAGAGGTTCCAGGAGTCGATGGGAAGGGAGAGCTAGGGGAGCCTGAGCTTCTGCCCAACTGCCACACTCAGGCTGCTATTTTTAGTAGGCAAACCCATGCCTTCGTCCCCCGTACCCGCCATGTGCAAGTCTGTATACCCAGGCTGGGAGGCTTGCTCCTTGGTGCTGTCTTGATGTACCCTATGAAAAAGGGATAGAACCTCTCCGCTATCTGAGCCTATGGTGGCATGAATTCTCCTTTTTTGCATTTGCATATTGCAGCTAGAAAATTCCTCCTGAGTTAAGACAGTATTTGCTTTGAACTGCTCATTTAGTGTTAAGCTTTGTGAAAGCTAACACAGAAAGCAGCTTCTTTGTAACTTGAAAGCACAGAACTTACTGCACTCCAAATGAACTATTATGTTGCGTTCATAGAAGAAATGTGAGTTGTGCAGGGATTTTATGGTGCAAATTTAAAAAAAAAATTCCTTCCACCTCTTTCGCTCTCTATCAGAATGATCGAGGGACATAACCATTTTGGGAATTCACACAATTATAACTGTTGACATCACACTCTTTAAACGTAATTGTCTGGAAATAATTTGATAATTTTAGAAAAGTTCAGACTCAGCTTACTGAGTTCAAAAAGCTATTTTGTTCCCGTGTTCTCATATTTTCTTTCATAGCAGTTAACCAAAATTGGAAGACTATATTAACATGGAAGAAACATATTTTTCATCACAAACCTAGCTTTACAAACGTTTATGTGGAATTATAGCAGAAGAGTCCAGGGCCATTAATTTTGCATAATGCTGTCTAAACCTTCTGTTTTCAGTGCCCCTTAACTTGCTACATCTTTTATCCTTTGTGGTGGAATTTTCCAGGATCAAGACTATTTTTAAATAGCTCCCACAAAAATGGTTCAGCTGTTTTAAAAGCCAACTCTGTGTGGTGGTGTTTTATGGATAGGAAGACTATAGTGTTAAAAGCTTTCTTGCAATTTTTAACAGCTCTGTTGCTGACTGGGGCTGGGGTAGGATTTTGAAATGTGACAGAGGTAGTCCTTACTGCGTGAAGCTTTATCTGACTTCTCTCATCAAGATAATTTTGATTTTTAGCAGGTTATGAGATTTGAAAATTGTGTTGCATATGTGCAGTGGCTTTTGTAGGAATTCTCTTAAATTAATAAAAGTCCCTGTTCTGAAGACATGTATGCACACAAGTGTCCGAAGCCATAAGTACTCACATCACACTCAACTTTGAATTTATGGAGATGAGTAAAGTTAATTGAAAGGTCTAGGCCAAAATGTATAGCTAGTGATGGCTGTGCCGCATGTGTGCGCATGCGTAGCTTAGCTATAGAATTGAATCCTTAGCAGACATATGCACTGGCTGTGGGGTCCTTGACTCAGTCCTCCCCTTCTTCATAATTTACAAAGGGATTAGGCTGGGCCCATCTCCTTCATATGCCTTGAGTATAGTGCACAGGAGCTTTTCACTGAGTCTCCATAGACTTTGTAAGGTCCAAAGGGATGAGGGTAAACTATTACCAACACTGTATATAGTTTGAAGGTCAGAGGAGCTGCGCAGTTCCTGAATTTCACAAAAGAGGGAATTTTGTAAATTGTGTGTGACAGGGGCTTCCACAAGTGGCAAATAGATAATAGCATCAATGGAATTTCCATGTTGTGGTGTCTTTTGCAAGATCGCAGCAGGTCAGAAGCTTGGAGGATGAATTTCCTTTGTTTTTTACATCCTCCGCCCCCATTCATTTTTCTACACAAATTATGGTGGGTTGCTAGGGTGTTTTTCCAATACAACATACTCTTTATATGATGAACTCTATGGTGCATAGCAAAGGAGGCCAGCTTCATTGTAGAATATGTATAGTATCTTGACAACAATGTGTTGGTCAGTATTTCCTTTTCATGATAATACCATTCTATCATCACAGAACTGTTGCTGTGCTGGGTTCATTTTTTCCAGAGAGAAGGTCTGATGATTTGTTCCTGCTTATTGATGTTTGAGATGGCCACTTTGCCTTCTTCCCTCACTGAGATAAGGTTTAACACATTCTCTTTTGGCCCTGTTATTTTCAGCCTTTTTTTTTTTTTTTTTTTTTTTTTTTTTGCATTACATATTCATACGGATTGCTTAGAAAAGAGTACAGTAACTTAGGGCCTGATCCCAGGTGGTGATGTATGCTCTTTTCCTAATCAAACTAAGTACTTATTGATCCACTTAATTTCAAGCACCAAGAACACTTACATGCTTAAAATTTAAGCAGTTGTTTATGGGATTTGCTGCAGTACTGTGCAGAGTCAAGCCTATATTTTGCGTTTGGGTCTTGCAAAGGAATCTATATGAAAAGATCCTTTTGTCCATGTGGAACAAATTCTTTGGGCCCTTTTTAAGAGGCTACCATATTATCAGTAAAGGTTATTCCAAAGGGTCATTATTGTGCACTGCATCATTTTGTAAAAATATTTGAGGAGGATTCTCTTACTCTTTAAAATATACAACAGAAATCACCGCTTGAAGGGAAAAAAGCACATTGATGTAATGTTTGACTTCTGACCAATTGACAAAGAACAAAAACCAGTTCAGTAGACACCTCTTAAATAGTCTTATTTTACCAATTCACCAATGTCTGTGATCAGCACATGATGCTATGTACTTACCTGTGTTGTCACAACAGGACAAGATAAGTGTAGTCTGTCAGCCTCAACATCAAAGTTCATTTCTTTTTGATTGTCCGTTTCAGATGAACAGGAAAAAATCCAGGGGATTGTATAGCTTTTTCTGATTTTCTTTCTTTAAACAAGGTACAGACATAAATTATTTCCTATAGCTTCTCTGTCACCCATATCAAATAATTTGTCTAGAATGTAATTTTCTGGCACTTCTACATGTCTAAGTATGGATGTAATCATGTAGGTATTTAACCTTCCAAGTTTTAAACTAGTCCCACGTTTTTTCTATTTGAATGTCTAACCTTGGGGCTGTTTGGGAAAACAGTACTGTCTGGGCAATGTTTGTTGTTAAGTAGGTAATGAGGGACTGTATGCAAATTTTTAATAGAATCCCATCCCTTTAATGAATGTTAAAAATAATCTCTCTCAAAAACTAAGAACCTCTGTGGGTAAACAAAAATGAACATAGAACATTAGATTGTCACGGTGATACAGAATTAGGCCATGGTAAGGTTGGCTTTATTTTAAATGCTTTAAGTTCTACACTGTTCCATGAAACATGTATCAGCATATCATATATTGAGAAATAACTTGTGGTCCTTTAAATACAATCTGTGGCTTTAATTTTGCATTCTGTTGAAATTCAGGGTAGCAGAGTGTGTCCGTACAGTAAAGAAAAACCTGCAGCTGGCCCTTGCCCACTGACTCAGACTCACAGGCCTCAGTTTTCTGAGCTGCTTTATTGCTATGTAGAATTCAGGGTTCGAGCTGGAATTTGGACTCTGTTGCATGATGGGAGCATCCCAGAGCTCAGACAGCAGCCGAAGGTTAGAAATCTGCACAGCCATGAAACATCCCCATAAGCCAGAGTCAGCTGGCACAGGCCAGCCACTGTTTTTTCATTGCTGTGTAGATATACCATAAGAGCTAATTCAGCCTTCTAGTGCAGCTGTGTTCAATAGGATCAAGGCTCACCACAGTTCTGGTTGTCATCTTTCCGTATTTACCACATTATATTATAAAAAACTTTATTGAATAATATAAGGATATTGATAGCTAAATGAATACCCTTCCCCCACCCCACCCCCAGCCTCCTCACAGCTCTCCCTCCCACACGCACACTCTAAGGGAATGCCCTTCCCCAGAGCCAGGCATCCCTGTCCTCCCACCGTTCTAATTCAGTGACAGCGACTTGCTGGGGCTGCTGCCCCGGGCTTCTCCCACCAAGCGGTGGGATGTGTGTGTGGAGTGGGTGGACAGCACTCCCCACATGCAGCTCTCAGGAAGAGACACATTTAAAGGCTCCAAGAAGCGCATGTAGCTTGAGAAGCATGGGTTGGCCAACCCCATATTTGCCATAACACAGTGTCCTGTTAGCCACACATGGTGAGTGTCAAACCTATTGGACATCTTGGCTACGTCTACATGTGCACGCTACATCGAAGTAGCTAATTTCGAAGTAGCGACATTGAAATAGGCTATTTCGATGAATAGCGTCTAAACGTCCTCCAGGGCTGGCAACGTCGATGTTCAACTTCGACGTTGCGCAGCCCAACATCGAAATAGGCTCAGCGAGGGAACGTCTACACGCCCAAGTAGCACACATCGAAATAGGGATGCCAGGCACAGCTGCAGACAGGGTCACCGGGCGGACTAGCGCTTCCGGGGCAACAGCTAGCCGCTCCCTTAAAGGGCTCCTCCCAGACACACACAGCCTGCACAGCACGCGGTCTGAGGAGCCATAGGCACACAGACCCTGGGCGCCGCAGTCATGGACCCCAAGCAGCAGCAGCAGCAGCAGCAGCCAAAGGTGCACCCAGCCCTCCCGGCATGAGCAGGGCTTGCCCTGCTCCGTGCTATGCGGGAGGCAGCTGAGCACCTCCTTGCCCCAGAGGAGGAGATGCCCCCAGGGCAGCAGGGCTCAACCCCTACCCCTGCAGCACCCCGCCCCCCCCCCCCCCGCCTCACACGCCGGCGGCTGTGGAGCTACCCCACCAGCACCGACTGGTGGGAGCGGCTGGTGCTTGGGGAGTGGGACGACGACCGCTGGCTCAGGAACTTCAGGATGAGCCGGCAGACATTTCTGGAGCTGTGCCAGTGGCTCACCCCCGCACTCAGACACCAGGACACCGCCATGCGGCATGCCCTCACAGTGCAGAAACGGGTCGGCATCACTGTCTGGAAGCTGGCTACTCCAGACAGCTACCGATCCGTGGGCCAGCAGTTTGGTGTCGGCAAGGCCACCGTCGGGGCTATCTTCATGGAGGTAAGCGAACCCATGGGGGGAGGGCAGGCCAGGGCAGGGGAGGGCAGGGCAGGGGAGGCAGGCCAGGGCAGGGGAGGGCAGGGCAGGGGAGGCGGGCCAGAGCAGGGGAGGGCAGGCCACGCACACCCTGCTCACCCCTCATTGGTGCTGTCCCATGTGCTTTCTCTGCAGGTTGTGCGTGCCATCAACGCCATGCTCCTGCACAGGCTCGTGAGGCTGGGGGACCCAGATGCCACCATCGCGGCCTTTGCCACCCTGGGCTTCCCCAACTGCTTCGGGGCTCTGGATGGGACTCACATCCCCATCTGCGCCCCGCATCACAGTGGAGGACGATACCTGAATCGAAAGGGCTACCATTCTGTCATCCTCCAGGCCTTGGTGGACAGCCGGGGACGTTTCCAGGACATTTATGTGGGCTGGCCTGGCAGCACCCACGACGCCCGGGTTTTCCGGAACTCGGGCCTGTGCTGGAGGCGGGGACCTACATCCCCCAGCGGGAGATCCCTCTGGGGGACACCACCATGCCCTTCTGTGTTATCGCAGATGCGGCCTACCCCTCCGGCCGTGGCTCATACACCCCTACACGGGCCATCTCTCCGCTAGCCAGGAGCGCTTCAACCAGCGCCTGAACCATGCGCGCCAGGTGGTGGAGCGCTCATTTGGCCACCTGAAGGGACGCTGGAGACATCTCCTGACCCGCCTGGATGCAGGCCCCAACAACATCCCCCAGATTGTGGGTGCCTGCTGCGCCCTGCACAATTTGGTAGAGAGCAAGGGGGACACCTTTTTCCAGGGCTGGGCTGCGGAGGCCGGCAGGGCAGACGTCCAGCCACCTGCTGCCCCCAGTCGGCAGGTGGACCCCGAGGGGACCCGGGTCCCGGAGGCCCTGCGGGCCCACTTTGATGAACAGGCTGCGGGGTGAACTCTGCCCAGGCCCCCTACTGCCCACCCCTTCCTCCACCATACTCCTGCCCCAATGCCTACACCATGGAGCACCCCACCGCACCCCCCTCCCACTTGTCCTGGACAAATGACAGCACGCACTTGTGGCTGAACTTAAACTTTTTTTTTTCTTTCCGAACCTTTTTTTTGGAACTGTAAATAAAATATTTGAACCAAAAACTATGTACAAACATGTTGAACAAAAGCAATATGTACAAAAATAAAACAATACAAAGAAACAACAGTCCTCAATAATCAAAAGAAAACCAGGGAGGATAAAGGGGAGAACTATTTACATGGGGGGGACGGGGCAAACTGGGGGCAGAAAAGAACAGGGTCCAACTATATACAAGGGGGGGGGCCACGTCCTGGGCCCCTCGCCCCTATAGCCCGGCACCGAGCGTTGGCGGCCAGGAGCCCTGCCACGGTCGCAGCCTGGTCCGTGGCTGGGTGGGGGCGGGCTGGACCGGAAGGTACGGTGGCCGGCGAGTGTCAGGTGGCTCCAGGGGTCCCTCGGCGCTCCAGCCCTCGCCGGTGGGTGGCAGGGCGACGGCGGACGGGACGGGGACAGGCGGAGCAGCTGGTGGTGGGGCTGCAGGAGCAGGCAGGGCAGGCGATGTGGCGGCCGGCGCGGCATGGGGGGCCGGGTAGTTCACCAAGCGGTTAAATGTCTTCCATGTAGGCCCCCCATGCCTCCTGGCGCCAGGCCAGCGCCCGTTCCTGCAGCTGGAGGTGCTGCTCCGCGACCTCCAGCTGCCGACGGTGGATGGCCAGCAGCTGGGGGTCCGTTGCCGTCGGCTGTTGGTGGCGCAGGGTTCGCCGTCTAGCCCGCCATGGGGCTGGTCGGTCCTCGGCCGAGGGGCTGGCCTGGAGCGATGGTCCCGGAGGGCTCTCCGGGACGACTGACGCCTCGCCGGCGCTCTCTTCCGGTCCTTCTGATGGTGCAGGTGCAGCACACAGGAGAGGAGGGGGGGGGAAGAAGAATGGAGACAGGCGTTAGTGTGGGCCCCGAGCCGTGGCCTTTGTCCCCCCAGTCCTGTGCTGCAGGTTCCCCATCCCCGGGAGATGCTGCTGTGATGGATGGGGTTCAGGGGTCCCCCTGCCCTGCACCCCGTCCCCTGGTGGGAGCAACTCTCACTTCACCCCCCAGGGTCTGACAGCAGGAGAGGTTTCTTAGGCCACAGATGCCCAGTTTCTCCCAGGAGTGACAGCACCAGCTGTCGGAAGAGACAGTCCTTCCAACCCGTTGTGGGGAGAAGACCCCAAGGGGTGCCCCTCTGGGATGCAGCTTTCCCCCTCCTCAGGCTGGCTACCTTCCAGCTCTCCCTTCCCCTAGCCTCTACCTGTGGGCCCCGCCCTCGCCCCCCAAGTCCAAGCCAGCTCGGCTTCTCCCTCCTGTTTGTTCAGGGCAGAGGTGTCACCTGCCAGCTGTAGCCCCAGGATCCTCCTTTGCCCCTGGGAGCTATTCGGCTCTTGTTGCTCATATGTAGCCTGAGTCTCCCTTTGGCACTCCCCCCACTCCATCACATGCTGCTGCTGCGGGGTGTCCCACCCCCTCCTCCCGGTGGCCCCTCGAGGTTCCGCTCCCCCCTGGCCCGGGGATGGGGCATGGCACTGTCATGCGGGGTGGGGGGGAGCAGGGGCTGATGCAGTGCTGTGAGGGCCATGGCCCTGGTGTCCTTGGGGCCATGGCCATGTGAGCATGTGGGGGGGCCCTGGACACATATCTCTTACCCCCGCCCCTCAAGCCCAGGGGTGTCCACCAGAGAGGGGTACCTACCTGTCGGTCCGCTCCCACAGTCCGGAGATCCCTGGGGGGCGGAGGCCCTGCTGCTGCTCCAGGATGGCAGGAGGAGGATCTGCAGCCCAGATTCTGCGGAGGAGGAGCCTCCCTCCTCCTCCTCCTCCTTCTCCTGCCGCGATGTCCCGGGGGTGGCCTCCGGGGGGGCCCCCGGGGTGCGGGGTTTGCCTCCGGGGCAGACTCCGTCTGCAGGGCCTGCTGGGGCTCGTCGGCCGAGGTGTCAAGGGTGGCCGGAGGGGAGGAGGTGTGCCGGGGGCCCAGGATGTCCCTGAGCTCCCTGTAAAAGGGGCAAGGGACGGGGGTGGCCCCAGATCGGCTGGCCGCATCCCGGGCCCGGGAGTAACCCTGCTGCAGCTCCTTGACCTTACTCCTGACGTGGTCAGGAGTGCAGGCAGGGTGACCCCGGGCAGCCAGGCCGTCTGTCAGCCGAGCGAATGCATCGGCGTTCCGCCTCTTGCTCCCCATTACCTGGAGCACCTCCTCCTCGCTCCAGAGCCCCAGCAGGTCCCGCAGCTCGGCCTCCGTCCAGGAGGGGCCCCGCTGCCGCTTGCCAGCCTGGCTGCCCTGACTCCCTTTTGGGGGGGGGTCCCCTGGGGGAGCTGCCGGCCAGCCATCGCAGCTGTGTGGGGGGCTGAGGGTGGTGCAGGCTGGCCGTGCTGCACGTTCCCTCAGCTTCCTGCACAGGAAGGGAGGGGGAGGGGACTTTTAAGGGGCCGCTCCACACAGCCACCAGTGAGCTGAGGGGCTGGAGAGAGCGTCTCTCAACCCCCCAGCTGATGGCCGCCATGGAGGACCCAGCAATTTCGACGTTGCGGGACGCGGATCGTCTACACAGTCCCTACTTCGACGTTGAACTTTGGAGTAGGGCGCTATTCCGATCCCCTCATGAGGTTAGCGACTTCGACGTCTCGCCACCTAACGTCGAAGTTAACTTCGAAATAGCGCCCGACGCATGTAGCCGCGATGGGCGCTATTTCGAAGTTAGTGCTGCTACTTCGAAGTAGCGTGCACGTGTAGACGCGGCTCTTGTTTCTAGTGTGCGCGCAGGAGATAATTCAGAATGCTGGCTCAGCCTTAACTTGTTCACTTCCTGACTTTGTTTAACCAGGCAAACACTTTTTATAGGAGGAGTTAAGTACAGGATACGATAAGATATGGACAATAGGGTCCAGCTCTAAGGACATTGACTGACATTGTTTTCAATGCAGATGTTAGGTTTTCTTTGTCAGGCCCAAAGATTGAGTGGAACCACCTTATGGAAAACAAATCCTGGGGATGATTGAAGACTGTTTGTCTGAGAGACCAAAGCTTGCAAAGTGGCTCATTGTGGCTTGGCTGAGCAGATGCTTTTGGTGGTTTTGGTTTGGGAATGAAATTGATCTATGGGGGGCTGATTTAAAGCCCTCTGAAGTAGATGGGAGAGTGTGTGTGTGTATGTATCTATATATAATTTTTTTATGATTTCAATTGGCTTTAGAGGTAGGTAAATGTGTGAGGACATCTGACGTGCACATTGTACGTTGGTTCATCCTTACTGAAGGACAAGTAATTCTGGCTTAATAAGGAAAGTGAATTTCTGAGCAATAGAAGTGCAATGAAAGAGAGATTTTACAAATGAGAATCCACCTCTTTGTTTTGATATGTTTCCCTTCAGATTATAGGCTGCAGTTATTTAACACATTCTGAGCACATTAAACACATTTTAATAGTAACAGTAACAGAAGGCCTATCATCCTCAGACCTCTGAGTTCCCAATATTAAAGACCTCCTTAACTTTAGAGGCCTCTGCATTATAACTTGGAAGCTTTTATATTTCTTCCAATTCCTTTTGTATTCTATCAGCTGTCTTTCATGCTGCTTTGCCTTGAGAATGCACTATTAAAAAGTGAGTTCACAATCTGAGCAGGAGCTAGCTGATATTACTGAAACACTCTCATTTCCTAGACTGACTACCAAATGAAGGCCTAGGAAGGCATGCATATACATAGAATTGTGGGACTGGAAGGGACCTCAAAAGGTCATCTAGTCCAACCCCGTGCACTTCTGGCAGGACTAAGTGTTATCTGGACCACAAGTGGGCAATCGTTTTGCCCTGATGGCCACGTCAGTGTGAGGAGATTCTGTAGAAGGCTGTGAATGTTCAAGAAATTGGATGTGGGCTGGGAACAAAAATGAGGAGTTTGGGGAGCTGGTGGGGGATCCAGCTAAGGATGTGATCTCATGGGTGTGGCTGGGGGTGAGGAGTGTGGGATGCAGAAGGGGTATTGTAGGCTAGGACTGAGGGGTTTGGATGTTGAGAAAGGTGGTCAGAGCTGGGGCAGAGGGCTGTAGTATGCAGGAGGGGCAGAGGTGCATTCTTCAAGCTGCATTCATCTCCTCAGGCATCTCCAGGAAGCAGTGATGTCCCCCTTCTGACCAGCTCCTATGTGGAGGCACAGCTAGGCGGTTCTGCATTCAGCCCCTACTGCAGTTTGCAGCCGATGGGAGCTGTAGATGTGGTGCTTGGAGTGGAGGCAGCGCACACAACATTCTGGTTCGCCCTCGCATGGCACCCAGAGGTGGAACATGATGCTACTTTCAGAAGCCACAGGGAGCTACAGCATGTGGGGCATAGGGCAAGCCCCAGACTCCATTCCCCAGTAGGAGTTTGAGGGCTGGATTAAAATGACTGATGGGCTGGGTGCGGCCCACATGCCCAGGTGTAAGTTCCCTGAACTAGACCTTCCATGACAGATGTTTGTCTAACCTGCTCTTAGAAGTCTCCAGTGATGAAGATTCTAACACCCCACTAGTCTATTTGTTCCAGTACTGAACCCTGGCAGGGAGTTTTTACTAATGTCGAAACTAAACTTCTTGCTGCAATTTACACCCACTGCTGCTTGTCCTGTCCTCAGTGGTTAAGGAGAATAATTTTTCTGCCTCCAACTTTTAACTAGTTTTTATGTATTTACAAACTGTATCACATCCCTTTAGTTTTCCCCAGATTAAACAATTGCAGTTCTTTCAACCTCACCTCATAGGACATCTTTCTTGCTGTTCTCTGGTCTTTCTCTAGTTTGTGTACATCTTTCTTGAAATCTGGTGTCCAGAACTGGACACAGTACTCCAGCTGAAGCCTAATCAGTGCAGAGTAGAGTGAAAGAAATACTTCTCATGTCTTGGTTACAACTCTCCTACTAATACATCACAGAATGACGTATGCTTCTTTTTGGAGGAGTGGTGCACTCTTTGCTCATATTTAGCTTGTCCAGTAAGACCCATATATCCCTTTCTGCAGTAACTCATTCCTGGACAATCATTTCCTGGTTTGCAGGAGTGCAATTGATTGTTTCTTCCAGAATGGATATCTTCATATTTGTCCTTATTGGATTTCATTCTGTTTACTTCAGACCATTTCTCCAGTTTGTCCAGATCATCTTGAATTTTAATCTTCCTATCCAAACATTTGCATCCCTCCCAGCTTGTTGTTGGCAAACTCTGTAAGTGTGCTTTCTGTAATGTTACCAAATCTTTGATGAAGATATTGAAGAGAACCAGACTCAGAATTGCTCCCTGTAGGACCCCACTCAATATTCCCTTCCAGCTTGACTGTGAACAAGGGATAACTATTCTCTGATAATGATTTTCCTATCAGTTAAGCCACCTATCTTGTAGTAGATTCATCTAGGTTGTATTTTCCTTGATTACGACAAGGTCATGTGAGACAATATCAGAAGCCTTCCTAAAGTCAAGATATAACACATCTACTACTTTCCCCCCTCCTCCTTATTCACAAGTCTCATTACCCTGTCAAAGAAAGCTATTAAGTTGGTTTGACATTCTTTTTGACAAATCTGTACTGTTACTGATTATTCTGTTACTTGCTAAGTAGTTGCAAATTGCGTAATCATTTGCCTCCTTACCTTTCCAAGTACTGAAGCTAAGATGACTGGACAGTAATTCCCTGGGATTTCCCTTAATATAGATTGGCACTGTATTTGCTCTTTTTTCAGCCCTTTGGAATCTCTCCCATCTTCCAGGGCTTTTCCAGTCTAATTAATAATATCACAGCTATTTCCTCAATCAGCTCCATGAATCTTCCAGTATGTATTTCATCCTATTCTGCTAACTTACAGACAGTTAACCTGTCTAAGTAACTTTTAATTTAGCCTCTGATCCTGCCCCATTTTCACTGGCATATACTATAGTACGCACCCAATGGCTACTAAATTTTTTGATGAAAAGTGAAACAAAAAAGTCATTTAGCATTTTTGCCATTTTCACATTTTCTGTTGTTTTTTCCCCCTTCATCTCCTACCTGTCAGTGGTCTTCCTCTTGCTTCTATTTGTGGAATGTTTTCTTGTTACCTTTTACATCTCTAACTAGCTTTGTGCCTTTAACTTTCTAATTTTGTCCTTATGAGCTTGTCCCAAGATGTATCTGCAGTCTCCTTAGGGCCCAGCAAGGGAAAGAGGATAAAATGTATATATTCCTGTTTCACAGCCGAGACTGAATTTTTTTAAGAACATCTGTATACCAAGCACCTTCCAACACATAAACACAAATTGATCTGGACTGCCAAAGAGGCATGAAATGTACAGTCAAAACTTGTGTAGAGATTGGGATTTTTGGCTCAAGTGGACGTTTTTGGAACTAGATCCTGGGGGCGGGGGTGAAATCAGAGGGGGAAATCACAGGAGGAATGTATGGTGGGGGTGAAATATCTATTTGTTCTGTACACTTAGATATGGAGAAGATGGTTAATCTATTTCTGCTGAGTAGCAGAGACAAAGTATAGCATGCAAAAAACAAACAAACAAAAACCAAACTACTACCCTGCTGCTCTTTGTTAATGAGACTTAATTATTTGTCATAGAAAATTAGCAGCACTGAATTTCCCGGGGAACAAAACATGTCCAACCAGAAATTATGTATGAAAACAACACAGCATTCTTTGTATAAACAAGTACAAAACCAACTCCAAGGGAGCAGACTTTCAGCAACAGCCTCCCTTTTTGCACTGCCTGTTACTTGTGCTCTTTTATTTCAGGCTCAAAAAATTGGGTGGTTTTTATTTTATTATTTCTTTTTTCATTTTTTGTTCCTTTGGTGCCACAGTATTTAAAAATATAATGTGTGTGTGAGCATATCTGAACAATAGCACAGTTTTGCTAAACTTTGTATCGTTAAGTCAGGCTGTCACTGCCAAAAGCTTCCATTACTTCAGTAGATAACATTTAAAGCTGTATGGTAAATCAGTGAGCCTGCAGTGCTGATGACAGTGTTTTCCTGAGCACTGTACAGTTGTTTTAGCCAAAATAACTGTATTCATGATCTCCAGCGCAGCTTACATTTTAAAGTGCGTGCAAATGATATAGTTCTGTTCAAACTTCCTCAGAAAAGTTGTTTCTTTTAAATGCTTTAAAAAGGGATTTTGATGCAAAATACATGCAGCGCTTCAAACTGAGGTAGGAGGGGCTGAAAGAACATGCCCATCTTCCACACACTTGCTGTAATTTCCGTTGTCATTCCCTTTCGTGTATATCAAATATTTAAGGTAAATCAAATATATCTGTTTTTAAAGCCTGACAATCTGTCTGCACCTGCAGCATGACCCATGGTGACGTTACTATGTGAAATCATAATTGCTGAAGTCTAGATTTTGCTAGAACCATTTGAGTGCCAACACCCACACAAGGGAGCAGGGGAATTAATAACCTTCCATCCCTTAACACTTGGTGTGGGCTAACCAAATACACTCATTCCTCCCTATATGAGCACAATTGATTCCCAAATTTCTGCTTGTAGGCGAAAACTCATAAGAGCGACTCTGAATTCCCATTAAAATACACGTAAAGTCTCCAGTTTGTTCCAGGGGCTTGTAACTTGACATAAACCTGTTGAGTTTTGGTACTTTTCTGATGTATTTGAATAGTTTGGCACCAGAAATGAATGTAGTGTATGTATGTAGAGCAGGGATTCCCAACCTATGGGTCAGGACCCAAACATTGGTTCCATTAGATTTGTTAAAGGTCACCAGCTGGGCAGTTCCCAGCTGCATGTGGCTGTTAAAGAAGCCATTTGCAGTTTCTTAATACTGCTGCCTCAGGCAGATGTCCATCAATAGTGGTAGCTGCTGAAGATGACAGCTGTCTCTGTCATGAGGGATAGCAATTACCTTATGCGTAGGTGCTGAAACCTTAACACTGCAGTTAATTGCTGGGAGCAGGAGGGCTGGGGGAGCCACCCAGCCTAGCAGCCCCAGTGAAGAGGCTGTGTGGGGAGGGGAAGTGTCTAAGGCTGGGGTTCTTGAGGGTTGCGGGGGCGGGGGTCTAAGACAGGGAAGTTTGGGGTTGCAGGGAGAGTCTAATGCTGGGGGCAATTTGGGGCTGCTGGGAGGGGTGAGGCTGGGGGCAGTTTGTGGCTGCTGGGGTCGGGGGGGTGTCTAAGGCTGGAGGAAGTTTGGGGCTGCTGGGTGCGTTTAAGGCTGGAGGCAGTTTGGGACCATGGGGGGCAGTTAAAACCTGGCCGAGGGTGAGGTCTACGGGGTGAGCGGCGTCTAATACAGTAGACCCTCGAGTTACCCAAGGGTTGTTCCTACAGCCCCTGCATAACTCGAATTTTCCTGCAAGGGGAGTGGATCCAGGAACCACCAGGGCTGGTCAGTTTCCTGGCTCCTTGAGTGGCAGGAGCTCAGAACCAGGGTCAGGCTGGTTCCAGTCTCCCCATAGCTTGCAGGGCTAGGAAGCTGATCAGCTCACGGCTGGTCAGTTTCACTTTTCCGCCATTGCAGGGCAGGGAACAGGCTAAGAGCCTTCTCCCTCTCTTCCCCCAGCTGAAGTGCTGTCAGACAGCTGCATGTCTGAAGGAAGGAAGGGAGAAGGCGCAGTTGCATGTCTCCCCACCCCCCAGTCAGGGACCCCACAGCTGGAACTGAGCCAGCCGAAAGGCTGTGGGTCTCTCCCTGCCCACCCCCCCGCCCGGCAAGGGACACCGCTCATATAAGCGGGGGAAGTTCACTCAGATACTGAATAAAGGTAGGTATATATGTTTCTCATATTAGTGAGTATTCATAAGTAAAGTACTCGTTAAATGAGGGATGGGTGTATATGAATGGATGCCTCATGGACACTTGCTTCTTACTCGAGCAGGTAGGTAGTGAGATACAGGCAATAGGTATTCTGCTATTTCCACACACCAGCCAACACAGCTGAGCAAATGCAGAAATATAACTTGTTAAATTGGCTGTCAATTGCCGCCTTTATTTATGAAGTGAGGAGAAGGGAGGAAAATGTGTTTCTGAGACAACCCCTCTGACCATGCCTCCTGAGACTACTCCTTTTTCTCCTTAGCCAGGCTTGTGTAGAATGGCACAAACTAGCTTGACTATATTGTCCCGACAAAAGCATGAGATGACTTCTCTGCCATATCACAGAGGGGGATGGGAAAAGCTGAACAAGAAGACACCTAGGTTTTGCTTTGATCTCTTTGTAATGATTGAGACAAATTTAGATTTGGTAAGTACTTTGAGCTAGATTTGGATCTTGATTATACAGCTATAACTCCCAGAGTTCAGTGGAGATACTCCCAACTTGTACCAACAGATGAGATCAGAATATTGGAGTTGTAATACTTCAAAATATTAGACTAACAGATATTTTGGAGCATAAGCTTTTGTGGGCAAAGACCCACTTCATCAGATGCATGAGTGGGAGGGTGGTTTCAGAGGGGTATTTAAAGAGTGGGGTCCCAGTAAAAGGGAGGGCCAGAGCTGACGAGGTCTATTCAGCAAGGTGGAAATGGCCCAGTATCAACAGTACTTATCAAAGGAGGAACAAACAAGTCAGATCAGATGGGGAATGTGAGCCGCGTCTAATGGGGAGATATTAACACCCAGACAGAGAAGCTGTCTTTGTAAGCCGCAGGTCACTCCCAGTCTCTCTTTAATCCATGGTTAATGGAGTCAAATTTGCAAATAAATTGCAGCTCAGAGATTTGGATTAAACAGAGACTGGGAGTGGCACTAAGTGTGCATTAGAAGAACAAACGAATCTCTTTGATCTGTTGTTAAAATATCTCATGTCTAATCATTTAAAATGTTTGTTTACTTGAACTTGAGCTATAGGTTGAACCTCTCTCATCTGGCACCCTTGGGACCTGACCAGTGCCAAATGAGAGAATTTGCCTGACCATGGGAGGTCAATATTGCTTAGCAGCATTAGCAACACTTTCACTGCTTACTGGGCTCTTAGAAGACATTTAGGGGTAAGTTAGAGATAAATAAAAGCACAGAACACTGACCGCCAGGACTGGTGGTTGTAAACACACTTTACGGGACCACAGGAAAGTTGGCCACATCCATGATAAGTGGTCGTCCAGCTAACTGAAATCATGCCAGAATATGGGTAGTGTTAGATGAGAGGTTCTGGATTAGAGAATGTCAGCCTGTAAATTTATGTACCAAATAGCTTACCTGTTATTTACGCAAAAGTCGATTATTCAAGAGTAAAAGAAGTGGAAGGGGGGTTCTTGCTGTTTTAAAATAAAGTGATTAGGATTGTAAAATGTAAAATTAAATATTAAAACTCCCTCCTCCAACACACATACAATTCTCTGCCCCCCCTTCCTTTTTTTTACTTATGACTGTTATTTCCAACACTATTACTGAATGCATGAAATATTGGTTGTCATGTTTGTACAGTTAGTAGACCTGGATTATTTGTTGTCACCTTTAAATTTACATTTCTTTAGCACCATCTAGTGGACAAAATGCTGTCTTTCTTAATTTAGAATACAGCACTCGAACTTTATATCGGAGGAGTAGCCGTGTTAGTCTGTATCCACAACGATAACAAGTCCTGTGGCACCCTGTAGACTAACGGACGTTTTGGAGCATAAGCTTTTGTGGGCCAAGACCTGCTTCATCAGATGCAATGTAGTGGAGATTCCTGAGGCAGGTCTAAATATACAGGCTCATGAAAAGAAGGGAGTCCCCATCAGGAGGAAGGCCAGAGTTGACAAGGTGTGGGTGTGTGACCTACTTCCGTCAGCTGAAGTGAAGGTGTCAACACCAAGAAAGGAGGAACTGTTTTTGAAGTTGGCCAGCCACTCCCAGTCTCTGTTCAATCCTCTACTGATGCTGTCAAATTTGCAAATGAATTGTAGTTCTGCAGTTTCTCTTTGAGTCTGTTTTTGAGGTTTTTTGTTGCAGGATGGCTACTTTAAGTCTGCTACTGAGTGTCCAGGGAGATTAAAGTGTACTCCTACGGGACTGTGTATGTTACCATTCCTGATTTCTGTCCATTAGTGTCCCTGCAACAAGCCTTGGTGCCAGCTCTGTTCAAATATCTACGCCAGTGACACCATCACAGGACCTAACCACATCAACCACAGCATCAGGAGCTCATTCACCTGCACGTTTACTAATGTAATATATGCCATCATGTGCCAGCAATGCCCCTCTGCCATATACGTTGGCCAAACTGGACAGTATCTGTGTAAAAGAATAAATGGACACAAATCAGATATCAGGAATAGTAACTATAAAAGCTGTTTCTCCTCTCTTGGTGTTCACACCTCCACATAAGCTGCTGGAAATGAGCCACATCCTCTCTGACTGAATTGACATCATCAGCTCTGTCTTCCTCCTGTTTGGGATCCCCTCCTTTTCATGAGCCTGTATAATTAGATCTGCCTCTGGAATCTCCACTACGGGCATCTGATGAAGTGGGTCTTTGCCCACAAAAGCTTATGCTCCAAAATACCTGTTTAGTTTTTAGGGTGCCTCAGGACTTCTCATTATTTTCACTTAAACTTAATCAGACTGTGTAGCTGCAGATTGCAACACATTCTAAGAAGACTTTTTATTTTAAAATGACAATATATTTATATAGACTATAATAGAAACAGATGATTAGCAACAGCTTGGGTAAAAAAGGAATATTGTTCAGCTAGAACTCTTAGAATGAAAACAAATGTACCAGCCTATTATGTTTGTCACCCCCACCCACCCCCTGCCCCCGGACATACTCTCAGTCCCAGTTTTGATTCTCTTCTATCTGTTGTGTTGTCTTGTTCCTACTGTACACATTTTGGAGAAGGGATTTTCACTTACGATGTGTTTGTGTAGCACTGTGATGAGTTGCAGACTATTTTATGTTCAGCTTTTAAATACTGTTGGCTAATCACGGGGCACTTTTGTCAGACTGTGAACTCCATTTTGAATGTTTTACTTTGCCTTCTCCATTGTTCCTTTACCTTCATGCTGGACAAATTCTAAGGGGAAACAGCTCTGGTGCTAATATTAAGTGGCATTAAAGTAAATGCTCTCTCATTTAAATGGAACCACCCTAGACAATAAGCTCAATCTTACACAAAAGAACCTGCCATCCCAGGTCAGCTGGTAACTCAGCAACTGGTCACCAAATAGGGGATTATGGTCACCTGATGAGGCTGTTATCACCTAATAAGAAGGCTAGAAGTTATAAAAGAGAGGATCCCTCCACAGTCATTTTACACAGAGAAGTTAAGAAGTGAGCAAAGTTTCCATGTCCTCAATGAAACTGCAAGTGAACAGTGGGGAGATGATGGGATATTAGACTGCACAGAGTCTTCTGGCCAATGTGGCGAGGAAACCAAAGCAGGGAAAATGCACATCATTGTGTGTGTGTGTGTGTGTGTGTGTGTGTGTGTGTGTTTTATTTAGACTTGTGTGTGAAGTAAAGAGAATATTGTATCTAAAACCCTGTGCATAGTGTGTGTGTGTGTGTGTGTCTAGAAGGCACATGCCTTCTGTTGGGCTCCTAGAAAATGTCCAAAGGCTGCTGAGGCATTTTGGGAAAGATGACATTAGTGACAGGGCTGAGGCAATTGGATCAGGGAAGTCCCTGCTTGGCAAGACATAAGGCACGACCTTGGAGTGTGCATCTAACCACCAAAAGCCAGGAAGAGTGTCTGAGGAGTCAGCCTTTTGATCCCACAGAGATATTTGGTGAGTGTCCTGCAGGGGAGCTCAGCCACATTTGTGACAAGGATCTGTCATACCAGGGGTCCAGCTTGACTGTGGCTTTTAGGAGTTGCTACACTATGAATGTTCAGGACAAGCAACAGTAGTAGTTCTGTCTGAAGTGCTTCCTCAGGCAAAGTCCTCATTAGAAACTCAGTGTCTGGGTGCATGTAAACTGGGTATGAACTTCAGTATTTGACCCTTTAAAATACATATTTTATTTAACCACTCACCTCTCTGAGGTGAGGGCACATCCCATCACAGACAGAATGTGTGCATGGGAGGTGGAGTGTCAGACAACTCTGTATAACGTTCCAGGCACCTGGAGATTACTCCTCTGGCTCAGGGATCTGTACTTTGGGAGGGGGTAAGTCAAGGGATGGCATGGCAAAACGTGATGGATCCACTGACAAAATAACGTAGCCAGCAGGCGTACTGACTTCTTGTACAGCCCGGGATATGCTGTCCTCTCCCTTTCGATCAGCAAGTCAGATTCCTGGTTTAGCAGCAAGTTAAAAGTTGGATCGTGCAGCTTCAGCGAAGCCATGCCGGCTTGCTATTGGAGAGGGGAAGCTAGAGATCTTCCCGGCCTGCATGCAGGCACGGGACTACTTTCCTGTGGCTGTGATCCCTGACAAAAGCCTCAAATCCACAGCTGTGGTGAACAGAACCTCCATGGGCAATTTAATTTGTATTAACCCCTCGGAAGTCCAGCAAGAGCAACTGCTTTCAGGCTTCTGCCTTCCCTGATGTCACCAGAATATTTCCCAACCACAGCTCTCCCCATACTGTGACGAGTACACCTAGGCAGTCGTGCTTTGGTGTTCTCCTCGGAGACGTTCAAAAGTAAAATTTCCAACATTCAAGTTATATGCTGCTCTTTCAAACTGAGCACCTTTATTCTTGTTGTTTTTCCTGTAATATTGTAACTTGACAAAATCCTACGTTCCCTGGCACCTACAAGGCTTCTGGCCAGTGAAGGGTCTATCAAACTCCACACATGGGTTTTCCTGAGGCTAGAAGTTCACAACTTGTTCTGCTCAGAATAAGATCAGTCATGAGTAAGTGTGTCCCTTTTTATATCATTTGGGGATTTAAAGTCTGTCCTGTAACAGGCAATGAGCAGACAAAATGTCACCCCTTTAGGGCAAAGTTTCAAAAGATTTAGTTCTTGCATAAGTGGAGTGTTTGAGCTTGCACTGCCTTCCTCCTAGAGATTTCCTGGGAAAACCATTTAACATTAAACGTGGTGTGGTATCCAGATCCATCTCAGGGTATTATAAACAAAGGTGGAAGAGGTGATTTTGTCATCTCTCTAGGTTATTAGAACAATCTATAAACTACTAACAACAATACCTCCCTCCATCTGCTTGCTCCCCACTTCCCCTCATGTTCAATGGCGCCTTGACCTATGTGTGAATTACTTAAGCTAAACATTCTGTTCCATCTTGTGCCCAGACCTGCAAAAAGGCTCTGTGTAAGACTGAAAGCATTTCTCTCTCATCAACAGAAGGTGGTCCAATAAAAATTATTACTCGCTTTGTCTCCTTAACTTTAGAATTTCAGTCTTGTCTTGGCCCATTTTTTTTCAAATAGTTCTTTAAAGCTCACAGTCTTTTGCTTAGAAAACAACAGGAAGTCCTGTGGCAACTTATAGACTAACAGATATTTTGGAGCATAAGGTTTTGTGGCCAAAGACCCGCTTCATCAGATGCATGAGTGGGGGTCGGGGAGGTTTCAGAGGGGTGTATAAAGGAGTCTCAGTCAAGAGGAAGGCCAGAGTTGACAAGGTCTGTTTAGTCACAGAGGATGTGGCATTATCAGCAGTTCATGTGGAGATGTGAACATCAGGAGAGGAGAAACCAAGTCACTTCAGTCAGGGAGCTTATGTCCCATTAGCAGTAGCTAATGTGGAGGTGTGAGCATCAAGAGCAGAGAAACTGCTTTTGTGATGGGCCAACCACTCCCAGTCTCTGTTGCTTAGATGAGTTACATACAGTCCCACAAGAAGACAAACATTTGCATCTACAGTGCAGTGACCTTGCGAGATGCTACAAGGTGCATGTTGCAAATTTGTGTCTGCACAGCTGCATTGCTGTAGTGCATCTGCCAGCTTAATAACTGCTCCTCCCCAAGAGGTAGTAGCTATATGGCAGAAGCTCTCCTGAAAACATAGCCCTGTCTACAGGGGGGATTAAAGGTCAGTATAACCCTGTCAGTCAGGAATGTGACTTAAAAATACCAAACTGTGTAGTGTAGACCTGAAGTTTAAACTAAATTGTAAGGTTTACATTAATTCTGTATGTTTCTTGAAATTTACTGTGTCTCAGTGTGCAAACCTCTTCCTCCTTCAGGAGTGAGGAGCAATCTCAGAAGAATTTTGGGAAAAAACTTAATGACGTTCTTTCCGTATAGACTTCTGTACCGTCAGTTCCTGCCCCGCCCCCCACCCCTCCCCATTGTCAGAGGTAATGTAGGCCTGTGTGGTTTGTTTTTATTTATAAAAGTAGCAGCAAAACAAAATTGTATTAGCAACAACAGTGCTGCTGTTGACATTTCAAGTTGATACACTTCAGTTTTATTTCTTGTGCTCTGTGCATGTCTGTTTTGCACTTTAAACAATAAAGCTACACTGGTCAATTTCACTTGACAGTTACTGTGTATCTGCATTCTCGTGCTGGTATTACTTCATACGTAAACCATCTATTAGAGAGGAAAGGTGGGTGAGGTAATACTTTTATTGAACCAACTTCTGTTGGTCAGAGAAACTTTTGAATCACAGAGTTTCTTCTTCAGGCCTGGGAAAATGTGTCACAACAACAACAAGGTGAAACAGATTGTTTAACTTAAGTAGAGAAGTAGTAATATCCTGGGACTGACACAGCTACAACTGTGTGGCATAATCCAAAGTTATTACGTTTATTTTGATTCTAGGCTGGCCTTATTGTGTGGCAACATACAGCTTGCAAACAGAACTGGCTGAGTTTTCAGATGGGGAAAATAAACGTGTTTGTTCAGTTTTAAGGCCACAATGTTTGATACAATGTAGCAGCTTGCATCCATAGCCTTTTTATATGGCCATCTAGCTGAAAGAATGAAATTCTGTTTTCAGACTCCATGTGGTTTCCGCTAACTGCAGGAGCAACCATGAGCGCTGAAAGACTATAAATACTTACATAAATGTATTTAATATACTGAATCCTGTTTTTTGTTTTTTTTTTAAAAATTGCTTTTCTTAAAAATAGCCCAGCACAGTAAGACTCACTGTTCTAACCATAAACCAAATAGTAGCTAGCAACTTAGAAATCTAATAAAACACCATTCCTTTATCTCTCTCATAGGCCTTGGACTGTACACAGTAAATGCAGTATATGGAGATACCATTGTCATGCCTTGTCGTCAGGAAATACCTGCTGATCTGATGTTTGGAAAATGGAAATATGTGAGTATGGCTTAACTTGAACTTATTGCTAGTACAAGTAGGCTTTTTTTAATGAAAATACAAGTGCAAATTCAAATTTACATAATTCCCCTATTCTGCTGCCAAGTACAGTTGAAGGTAGGTAGAATTAGTCTGAAATGTTCAAGAGAAATAATTATTAGAATTAGGGCATTCTGTCAGGCCACATTCAAAACATGCCAGTTTGCCTAACTCTTATTGATTTGAAAAAGCCATCCTTATGCATTCGAATCTTCTTAGAGCAGGATGTGTTTTGTCCTCGTGAAAAAGATCCCAAGCTGACGACTACTCTGAGTGGTTTCCTGCTTCGGTGTTAGGTGTGTGGATTTTTTTTTCCCCTTCATGCTGCAGAGGGCAAAGTGAACCTTACAGGAGGTGCAGGTCCTATTTCCCTGTGTGGCTAATGGCATGCAAAGAATGTGCCCAAGGCACAGTTGAAGAATACTTCATTGACTCACTCATTGATTTATATTGGAAACACTGCAGAATACATAGTGAACTTCACTGTTGTTAGTAAACATCATTTTGTAGTTTATGGCACACATCACAGTAATGTTAAAAAAGAAACAGTATAAGAGTATATGACAGCACTGAAATCATATGCAATGATTAATGAATATAGGTGGGCAAGCCAGTTAGGAAAAACATTATCCCTTTTCAGCTCCCCTTAACTGAGATCTAAATTAATATTTTCCTGTATTTCTGAAAAGCCTATTTAAGCATCTCCCCTGATTATGATTGCCATTCCCAAAGCTGTCCTCTTTGGGGAGTGCTGTCCCCCAAAGCACTCCCCAAAACCAAAAGGTTATTTACATTGGCAGGTATTTTGAGAAGTGTAAATCTCATTTATTTTCCAGATCTGAAGAAGTGGGCCTGTCACACGAAAGCTCATCACCTAACAAATGATTTTGTTAGTCTTTAAAGTGCTACAGGACTGCTTTTTCATTTAGCCAGGGCAGATTTGGTTCCCAAACCTCCTGCTTTGGCAGGGAATTTTTACTTCCAAGTTTTGCCTGCTTCTCATTAATCTAATCCTCTCTCCTTTTGGTGATGGCCAAATAGTCCATCCTTGTGTAACAAATCTGCCACTTTAAAAGGACTTGGCGTGCACAGCAGTCCTGCAAAATTGCATCTTCCATGCAAGAGCCTATGGGTTCATGAAGCTAACAAGTCTTGCAGAAGGAAGGGGAAGATCTCAAGAACTCCAGAATATTCAATGCCACATCTTCGTTTTGGAGTGCAAATTGCAGTGTCTTGTGGAGCATGTTTGCTTACACGGGAGGGTTGAAAAAATACTTCAGTTAAGCCTACGAAGGATGGGCAGAAATTTATTGAAAAATTCTTACTGCCTTGTCTTTTTTTCCCTAGAAAAACAGTTGCTGCACTTAATGAGCTTGCAAAACCTCTTGAGTGAAAGAAATCACACTCTTACCTCCAACATCCACACTCATTTTACCAGGGATAGTATTTAATAATCAACAGTGGTGAATAAATTTAATTGTTGATTGCTTTAGTTCTGTCCTCATGTTTTCCAACCACGGCAAAAGGTCCGGCATGACTTATTGTGTATAATAATTTGTACAGCTGTAACCATCTAATATTTTTAACATGCTAAGTTCAGCCAAAATAGAGTCAATGTAACCCCTTCTCCCTGGCCTCCTAGCATGCCAATGGACTTTGTTTTTTTAATCTTCTGTAAGACGGGTTCCTTTCAGTAGAAGCAAGCACAGCCATGTCAACATCTAGGCATGTCCTAAACTACTTATTTTATAGACTGAGAAGATATTTCAGTTTCTGCTCTAATATTCTGGGGGTAGCCCTTCCAGGTTCCTGGAATGGATCTTAAAACAGAGAAGAATCTGTCGCCAGAGATCCTACCATAAATTTTACAATGACTTTGGTGCATACTGAGGCAGAGCATTTGTGATGTGTGAATATTCATGCGTTGCAGACAGGAATTACAAAGCTCACAAGCACTGTGCTACCAATTCTTGGTGGTTTGATTTAAGGAGGTCGTTTTGTTTTGTGGTTTTTTTTGGAACATTACAGGAAGAGTAGTCTCCTTTTGCTTTTTTTGTAGAGAGGAAATGAGAGGATCAAATCTTGTCTTCAATTCTTCCCCTTAAGAATATTAATTTTCTGTATGGCCTCCCCATATACAGTTGTCCTTCTTTTTGATAGTACCTGCAAAGTGATTAAAATAAAGGGGGATGTCTAGAAACTACATTGCAGGTTATCCTGATACACATAATATTTTATTGTAGGTATATTCCCATACTTAGATACCCCTGGGTGCTTTAACAAAGAGCAACAAAAAAACTAATTTAGAATAAAATGAGCAATTTTACCTGATTAAATCCCAGGCTGGGCATTAAAATTTGAACATCCCTGACAATACAAAATACATAAAAATGGCAGACTAAAAAAGAAACTGGAGTCTAACCTCAGATATGTACTATACCAGTGATTCAAGTATTGCCCTGCTAAACCCAGGGTTGTGAGTTCAGTCCTTGAGGGGACCATTTAGGGATTTGAGGCAAATAGATTTTTTTTTAAAAAAAGCGGGGGGGGGGGGATGCTTGTTCCTGCCTAGAGAGTAGGGGACTGGACTCAATGACCTCCTGACGCCCCTTCCAGTTTTAAGAGATGTGTGCGTCTGTGTCTGTGCGTATCCCTGGTATGTGGAAATGCAGCTACTTGCAGGCCACCATCTTGTGTCAGAAAAGGCCTTACCTCATTCCATGTCAGGAATTGTACCTTATCCGTTGCAGTGCAGGCAGTCTATGTAGCACAACAGATTGTCCTTCAGATGACTGATCTGATGATAACTCTTCTGTATCATTGGTTCAAATTAAAGACGATCCTATCCTCTCTCACCCACTTCCCAAAAAAATACCAACAAAACTCCTAATCCCATGAATTATGTCTGTTGGCGTCATTTTAAGCTACATCTCAGCTGGATGATAGACATCCATTGTAGATCTTGGAGCACTTCTAAATAAATCTGTGTCAATGGGAAAATCAGGCATTTATATCTGTATTTTTTTATTTTATTTTAGGAAACAGCAAATGACTCCCCAGTGTTTATTGCCTTCAGATCTTCAACAAAAAAAAATGTACAATATGACGATGTACCAGAGTACAAAGACAGATTGAGTCTCTCAGAAAATTACACTTTATCCATCAGAAATGCAAGGATCAGTGATGAAAAAAGATTTGTATGCATGCTAGTAACAGTGGACAACGTGTTTGAAGAGCCTACCATTGTCAAAGTGTTCAGTAAGTAACAGCTAGCATAGCTATTAATATCTTCAGTCAGACAAGTGCTGGAAAAAGAAATACGAATTCAAAAAAAAAGGAGAAAAATTAAGCTGGATGAGTGACTAACATTGGCAGTTTTCTGCAATAAAAAAGTCTAATCTGTCTGTAGCATTTGTGTAACAGAATTCTCTGTAGTTTGTCTGGACATAAATGCTAAGTGTCATCTCTGAACAAGAGGAATTTCAGGGCTTGATAATGAATCAGGTATGTGCACAAGCACCATCATTTTGCCCTTAAAATGAAAAATGTAAACGTAAACCAACTGGGGAAATATTCACTCACCAATTCATTGAACTTTTCTGGGGCTGAGGGAAGTGTTAAGTGATACGTTGGAAATGTTTGGCATGTGAGTTTGAAGAAATCTGTTTAACTTTCGTCAATAACCTGGTATATACAGATTATGAAATTTAAAGCCCTAAATATGGGATGCTAACCAAAATTCCTTCCTTCCAATCTTGAAATATCAGCTAACAAAGTTGTATTTAGTATCATGGCCTAAGGCTTGACACCATAAACCGTACTACTGAACACATCTGGCTGAGATTTTCGAAAATAACTTGTGATGCTGGGTTGCTAAAGGTTTTCAAAGTCCAGGATTTGCACAGACAAATTGCTTGGTAGTTTTTGAAATTCAGGGCCCTTCAGGAGTTCTAACATGAAACACCTAAGAATTGAGACAGTCAGCATTACTAGACACTACTGAAGTCTTATCTGTGGCATTTCCTACTGTGAATAGACTCTCAGGCTGTGTCTACACTACCCCTCCCTTTCAGAAGGGGCATGTAAATACAGCCAATTAAAAATGCATGTGAAGCGTGGATTGCATATTCCCTCTGGACCTTGCTTCCAAAAGGGGCTGCTTTTGCAACACAAACAGCCATGTAGACAGGGTTCCTTTCAAAGGAAACCCCACTTTAGAAAGCACCTTTCTTCCCAAAAAATTAGGAAGAAGGGTGCTTTTGAAAGAGCTGTTTCCTTTTGAAGAAATTCCATCTACATGGCTGTTTGTGTTGCAAAAGCAGCCCCTTTTGGAGGTGAGATCCCTCAGGAGTATGCAAATGGGGTGTGAGATATTTCAATCCATGCCTCATTTGCATTTTCGATTGGCTGTATTTACATGCACCTTCCGAAAAGCAACAGTAGCGTTGATGCAGCCTACAGGAACAGTGGGTTTCTCTGCCATACAGTATCAACACGGTTTACATTTTGCTTCAAAGAAAATATGTAATCAGCCAAATTTAATAATGGTAGAGCTCAGGTGGGGAGAAGATGCGAGGGATTCTTTAATGCTCTTGTCCTGGTATTTTAGCACAACGCTGTCAGTGTCCCAGTCAGTCTGAAGGAAGATTGGAAGGGAACAATAATTCACTTCCATTGTTTCAATTTGATGTTTGACTGCAAGAACAATTAAATTAAGGACAGCAGGGATAAGTGTGCAGAATGCCTGAAAGAAAGCGATAATTCTTTATCATGGTTACTTATCATGAAAGACTAAATATGCAAATGAATCTGTAGTGTAGAGTTGTTACTAAATGTTTCAGTACCAAGTGGCTGAATTGCTGTATACAGTTCTGTTTCTAAGGACTACACAATGTTAGTTCAGACATGTTGCACATCCCACACCTTTTATGACATTCATTAATTAAGCTTACATTTAGCAAGGAAAATAGGTTTAGAATATGTTTTTAAAAAAAGAAAAAACAGGAGCTGGTCCTCAGCCGACTCCTCCCCTTCCCCCCACCCCCAGCCAATCTCAAGACTGGGCTGCTGAGGTGCCTGTACTGGCAAAAAAAAAAAAAAAAAAAAACAGTGCGTATATTTAATTTCCTGATTTTTGGAGCAATAGGTTTTGGTTTTATTTGGTTACAGCTTTAAAGTTCCATTAACACATTTCAGCATGTAATTTCCCCAAGTTGTTTAGACAAAGGAAAAACTTGTATTTTTCTAGCAAGTTACATAGGTTCAGCCAGTTAAGCTGCTAAGTTCCTTGAACCACAGATAAAATTAATTGCAGTTGTATGACTCTTGCTTAACCAAAATTCTTGGTTATCTGAATCCCAGATACGTCCCTTGAAGTTTGACACTTCTCTGGCACTTGTCCTGAGTTAATCAGCTGGTGCAGCTGACAGAGCGTATTGCTCATTCTACAGATATACCTACTAGTAGCCCTCATCTGGTTGTTCAGGTAACAACCTCTGCTGGCTTTCCTGGTGGATCCTTTCAGCATCTTCATCTGGATGTAGATAGCCAGAATTTGCAAAGCATACCAGCTCCACATACATTAGCTTCTATCTGCTTGCACAGCTATTTGGACACTACAGCTAACAAGCCAAGCTAATGTGCTTACAGAGCTATAAAGGTGCTATTCTAAGCCCCTGCAGCCAGAGATAAGCAGTTTGCTGAAGATACAAGCCCCGCCAACCTCTGCTCCGATGCTATTAAACTCTTGAGCTTAAAATTTCCTTCTGCTTCAGGAGATGAGCTTGTAAATGTCTGGCAGCCAATAAATGTATGCACAGTAAATTGATCGGCTTGCACAGGTGCAAGCCTGTGGGTATTCTTCCTCCTCCTCCTCCTCCGCAGCAGCCTGTCTGCGCTCAGTGTTTAATTTGCAATGAAAGAGGGGCTGGAGCTGAAGCACTTTCTTTGTTTTGTATCTGACACATCAGACCTAGAGGTGCCGGGACTATGAGCTGCCAAGCTGGAGGTGTCAGGTGTGAACCCGGGCACAAATTAAACACTGTTTACTCTGCAGCTAGACATCTGCAACTGGTCTATGCCAGCAGGCTCAGGCTGTCACATTGCACAGGAGTTGTTCCACCCCAAGCTCTGGACCCTTCTGCCTCACAAGATCTTAGAGCCTGGGCTTCAGCTCCAGCCCACACATCTTCACTACAGTTAAGCAGCCCCTTAATCCAAACCCAAGTCAGCTGGCATGGGCCAGTGGCAGGTTTCTAACTCAGGTGTATCCCAAGAGGCAGGGAAAGTTCCAAGCAGTTGCTCTGTGCCTGCTCCACTGCATCTGCTCAGCTGTACCTCCTTTCGCTGCCTCCCATATCCTTTCACGTGGGCGCACAGAGCACTTGCTCTGACGCACTGCTCCCCTTGCAGGTAGTTAAAACCCCCAGGTTTTACGCCAAAGGGAGCAGGACAGTTGGTCCCTTGTCTCTTACTTAGCTCCGAAGGGGCAGAACGCAATAAAAGGTGGTGGGTCTAGCCTTCCTTAAAGAGCAACCAAGCGCAGTTAGGGGAAAGAGAACTTAGCAAGGAAAAAGAAAAGACAGAGCAAACTGAATCGGCTCAGTTTCCTGGATAGCTGGCGAAACTACATCAGTGCACTTTTGTTTATGGGATCTGTCTACATGAGATGAAGGCAGCTTAGGAGACCCAATTGTGCTTCAAGTGATGGGCATGAAAACCATTTGTCTCTCCAGGTGTGTTTGGCAAATGGGTTTATTATCTATTTGTTTAAAATAACAACCAATGTCTGTGCTTCTAAAATAGGGTCTGTTTTATTTTCTGTTTGAGAACAACATGAGGCTTTTTGAGTTTTTGGTGCCTGGTTTGGTATTTTCTTTGCTATGGGCAAGTTGTTTGAGAGTGCCAAATTTCCTTTATTCCTTGTATTTAGTTTCCTTTTTCATCTTCTGTTTTGACAAATCTAAAATGCAGGAAATATCTCAGTTTATGAAGAAAGACTTAGAATAGAACCTTATGCAAACTTAGCTGCTGCTATGGTAGGTATGACAAGTGTGACTAACCAGATGAATTTTTGATTAGTTTTTTTTTAATTTTGTATTTTTAATTATACAAAGAATTTGGAACAGGATAGCAGAATACTTCAGAAGTCTCCAGATTATTAACATTGTTTGATAGGCTTGATCCGAAAAAAGCTTCTGAAAGGGGAAAAGTTGGAGAAAATTTGTTTGTTTGTATATGTGTATAAAAATGTCTGCTTAATTTAGCAGCACAGGTGGAGTGCAGAGACTTTCTTTGTATAAATATACAGACTGTTTCCTTCAAACTTATAGGATAGCAGTCTCTTGAAGACTTAAAAAAAAATTGCATTCCATAGGGCACAATGAATTTTATATCATGCAAATTATATAGTTACTAGAAAATTGTTGGTTTTTTTTTTTATAATAGACCTATCACTAGGATGATGATTATTGCTACTTAATAGAAAGTTTGCTTTTTAAAGAGATGCTGTCAACTCAATCTAGTCATTTTTGGACAATTAAAGTAGTTTCAGGTACTCTATTTTCTTCTGATAAACTAATCCCACGTGTTACCTAACTGTAACAGCTCTATGGGGAAAAATGAGAAGGGTAATTTGAGTTTTTGTTTGAAATATTAAAGCTAAACTAATGTTGGGGATAAATACCTTTTGTGTCACTGTTTTCTATACAACTGTTTCCTTCCGCTGGAAATGTATAGTCTTCATCAGCAGGGTCTCTTTTAATCTAGATTGTAGTGTTTACGGCCAGAATATAGTGTGCCAATATGCGTAGCATATGTTTACACTAGTTTTATGTCACCATGTAAAATGATGCATGTAAACTAAAATCAGTAACATGATTATCTCGCCTATTACATCTGAAACTATTTTTTCCCTCCAAACTCCATATGCCAATATTGACATAGCAGCAGTTTTTGTAACAGCCAAAGAGGGTGTAAAAGCTCACTTTTCAAATGGAAAAGCATGAGGAGTCTGCAGCTCAAAAAATAATTGTAACGTAGTCGCCAAACCCTTGTTGTAGAAAGTTAGGCCTTTATATAACAAACTGAAATTACTGCTCACCTATCTCTTATACATACTTTTTTGTTTGCAGAACGACCATCTCAACCAGAAATTATACACCCAGCAAACTTCCTAGAAACAGAAAAGCTTAAAATGGTAAGAGCATTTTTAGTTAAACTCATGTAATTGGAGGTGAGCTGGGAATTAGCAAAATGGAATATACCCTCTGTGTGTGTGTGGACATACATGCGTGCTCTGAGCTAGGAATACTGTGTATGTTTGGGAAGCACTCAAAATATAGAACTACTGAAAACAGTTTTCAGCTGAATCAGGAAAACTACATTCTAGAAAGTTACAACTAGTCCTCCACGTATCCAGAAGAATGGGTCCAGCTTTATTCTGGCCCCAACACCAAGAAATACCTAACTTTTTTTTTTTTAAGTGTTTGTCTTCTCCTGAGACTTTAATCATGTAATCAAAAGTAACCACAAAAGCATACGTGAATAATTCTGGTATGGCTATGGTCTGAAGAAGTGGGTCTGTCCCATGAAGGCTCTCCTAATAAATTACCTTTTTAGTCTTTAAAGTGCTACTTTATTGCTTTTTTGTGTTGATATGCGAATGAGTGATTCTATCAGAATGTCAAAGGACAAAATATTTCATAATTCTTACCTGTTCTGCAGCTCGGAGAATGCATTGCAAGAGAGAGTTATCCAGAAGGCAACATTACATGGTACAAAAATGGAAATATTTTGCAGCCTATGGAAGGAGGTATGTTTCAGTAATGAACATAGTACCAGAGCCTACCACAATTTGTACATGTCAGTAATCCTATTTAAATCTATAAGATTATTCCATGGAGTAATGCTTCTCGTGGTGGAATGTTTGCAGGATTGAGGTATGAGTGTGTTTTAATATTGTACTTTTAACACCAAATGGTAAATGTATCATTGAGTTGAGAGGCTTCTTTGTGAAATAATTAGAAAATGAATGAGAAAGTGTTTGGGATTGGGGCAGGGAGGGAGTGGGTCTCTTAAATGCTTGTAGGATTTTAGATGAGCATCTGAACATGAGTCCTTGTGTGGGTGTTTTTTTCTTTTGTCAGCCAAACTGCCAGGACCAGAAGGTGCAGTCTGTTGAGTTTTGTTTTCTTGCGGTGCTTCCTTTTAAAATTCATATCTTGTGCTTGGATACTGAGTAAAAGGTGCATGAAAATCATTAATGTACAAAATAAGAAAAAAGCCAAGATGAGAAAAGGTGGAATGTACACTAAGAATTACACTGAAGCAATATTTTCTTTTCAGTTGTGGTCATGAGTTTACAAAAGATTGTGGACCAGTCAAGTGGACTTTTCACCACATCATCATCACTCCAGTACAAACCAACAAAGAAAGATGCAAAGGCACAGTTTTCCTGTAGGGTAACGTATTATGGACCAGCTGGCCAGGAAACAATACCATCTCAACCAGTGGTCTTTGATATTCACTGTAAGTTGTTAATAACTAACTAGCAGATCACAAATATGATCTTTGTGAACAATATTAAAGTCCATCAGCAAAATTGCAGGGATGTGGACTTCCTTTGATTTTTAAAAAAACCCAAAACCCTTACTAAAACTATGAGAAATCAGAAAAATGATGTTCATTTTTAATAGGTTTATTTCTGTCTCATGTTGATCTGAGCTGAAAAGATTTAAGTCAAGCATACATTTTATCCATTTCAGATTTTATTAATTTTTTCCACTGACATTAGAATTCTGAATATTAAGATTGTTCTTTCAGGAGGAAAAATGTAGCAGTTAACAGAATCTTGGGAGGAAATTGGAATTTCAAGAGTCCTAGAAACAAACTACTACTAAATAAACTGAATTGGAAGTGTTCATAGTACAGTAGATGTCCAGTTACCCAGCATTCAGATAACTGGCACATTTAGTTACTGGCATGCCCAGCTGGGGACAGCTGCTGCGGGGCCAGTGTCCTGCTCTTGCGGGGGCCAGCAGCTGCCCACTGCCTAGCCAGGGGTGGGAGTAGAGCAGGGCTGGCTTCTGGCCCCAGCTCTACCAACTGGAAAATTATGTTATCTGACATCCCTGGTTCCCCAGAGATGCTTCATAAGAAAGTTCCGACTGTAGTAGTTTGGAGTTCAACGCATCGTGTAAGAACTTAAAGATTATTTTCATACCTCTCTGACCAGTGAAGTAGGCAGTTGTTATAAAGCAGCACATGTCAGAATTGGTATGCTAAGGTACCCAAATGTTTAAGAGTACTTCTTGACATGTTTGTGTTCATGTATCTAAATAAGCAGGGCAAATATCCCTCTGCTGCAAATGTAATTACTTTGCTAATACACAGTGTCCAATCAGCTCTGTAGTTAACTCTGCAGTGAGTTTTACACGTCAAATGTGTTTTAAATGTTTTTTTATAAAGGATAAGATATATAGCTAATAATATCCAACTTGTTTAATTATGAAATATACCTGAATACAAAATAACCCTCCTTGAGCAGGGGAAAAAAAAAAGGCAACAGACCAGAAAGTAGTGAGTAAGATGCTGGCAACTGTAGAGAATATGGCAGGACACATGTCAAGGAAGTGCAGAGAGAAACTGTCAGTAGACCTGGCTTAAGTAATAGGTCAAGTCCTAAAGAAAACTCTCTCCTGGTTTAGGAATGCTGCTTCTGTCCAGGTGTCTGTCTGTTTCACGTGGCAAAGTTTGTGCAAAGTACAGGTTGAGTCCAGCACTGTCAGGACCTATCTGGTGCTGAATGAGTGAATTTGCTGAACCACAGGATGTCAAGGTTGTCTAGCAGCATTATCAACACTTCATTGCTTACTGGGCTCTTAGAAGACATTTAGGGATAAATTACAGCTAAGTAACACAGAACACACTGAGCCCCAAGACTGGTGGCTCAAACCAAACTTTATGGAACCACAGGAAACTTGGCCACACCCCTGATAAGTGGTCATTCAGCAAACTAGATGCATGTTGGATCACGGATGTTGCTTGACAAGAGTGTACTGAACTAGAGAGGTTCACTCCTATACTGCACATGTGTTTATTTTCGTGAGTTACAGTGACTGCAGCTGAGAGAAAGTGGCCACTGAAGCCAGTAAAAGTGCATGTTGTGTCACTAAATTGACTGCAAAACTCCATAAGAATAGTATAATACTAAAGCTCTTTGTTGCTATGAGGAAAAAAGAACAAAAATATTCTTTTCTTCCAATCTACCTTATGAAGGTCTTACAGAAAAGAAGAGATGAAATGCAAAACACATTTAAGTTCAATTGCTGGACCTACACAAATAAGAATTCCTATTTGAGACTGACTAAAATATTCTTGTGCAGGTGGCATTTCTGGAACACATTAAAATTGTTTTTAAATATGAAAAAAACATACATAGCGATTTTAACTCAGTACCAACTTTAGGTCCCCAAATCTCAAGGTGTTCAAAGCTTGCAGTTTTTGCTGAAGTGTATGGTGCACCTCCAGGATAAAATCATTGGAAATGGGTATCATCATCATCATCATCATCATCATCATCAATAACCATGGACTCAGCATCTCTTTCTTTCCGTCTTTCCCTGTCCAGTGCGGAGTGGCTTAGTTTCTGTAGACTACCTCTGCCCCAAACTATTATATCATCTACCCTTCTCTGTGCAGTCTGCCTCTCATATTCGAACTGTCCGTTATGCTGAATAACAAGGTCTTGATTTGTTCGTTCATTCTACAGATATGCCTGAATAGCTGTAATTTGCATTGTATAGCCTTCTGCAGTAGGTTCTCTTTGACTGTATCTTCCTATATAATTCTTCATTGGTGACTTTTGCAGCCATCCTGTTCTGAGGGTCTTTCCATAACAACTTGTCTTGAATGCTAATATGCTTCTCTTCGAATCTTTTGTTGTCACTCATCTCTCACATTTGTACAACATGCTGCTGAATACATGTTTTCAAGACTCTCAGCTTTGTTCCTCAGCTAATTGCTTTGCTTTTCCAGATCTTATCCATCGCCTTCAAACTCGCTCTTGCTGTCGCTCTTCTAGTCGCTGTTTCCTTCTTACAGTGTAGATCATACATTATGTTGCTCCCTAGAGACGTGAACTTCTCTACGTTCTCTAGTTCAATCCCATCTACACTGATCTTCCTTCCCATTTCCTTATCTCCAACTACCATTGGTTTTGTTTTATCATAATCAGTCCGTATCACTTCCCATCCTCATTTAGCACCTGCATGGTTTTTGCTAGCTTCTCTCTCCCTCAATGATAACAATATCGTCTGCAAATCTCAAGTTGTTAGTTCTCATGCTGTGCACAGATATCCTTTCTACCTCTTCTTTCATCTTGTCCATCACTCTCTCAAGATGCATGATGGAGTTACTTGGCAATATCAGATCTGCTTGTCATGTACCTCTACTCATTCTAAACCAATTTCACAACTCTCCGTACGTTCTTACCACTCACTGCCTCCACATTGTCATTGATATCCTTGAACAACCGTATCAGTCTCCTATCCACTTCATACAACTCCAACACCACCCAAGTCACTTTCTGATCAAAACTGTCAAATGCCTTCTGAAAATCGACAAAGCAGGTGTAGATGTTCTTTCATCAAGCTTTCTCCACTATCAATCTTAGTGCCAATATCTGCTGTGTGGTACTGCTATATTTCCTGAACCCTGCTTGCTGATCCACTAGATGTTCTTCTATCTGTGATCTTAGTCTCTCCATCAGTATCATCAGCACCTTGCCTAAATGACTCATTAGGGCAATCATTCTGTAGTTCTTGCACTCCAGTGCACTTCCTTTCTTGTGTACTGTCACTGGCATGGATCTTGTCCATTTCTTAGGTGCATTCCCTTCTTTCCATGCTATATTACGTAGTCGCTGTATTTCCTGAATCATACTTTCTCCGCTGTATTTTAATCATCTCTCCTGTGATCTTATCATTTCCAGGGCTTTTGCTGTTCTTTAGTTGTTTCACTGGTCTTTCTGCTTCCTCCTTCGACATATTGGTCTCGCTCTGATGGTCAGCAGATACATCTCTTTCAGTTCTTCAGTCAGTGTCTCTGAGACACTTGGGTCCAACTGTGTTTTGTATAAGTCAGTGCAATATCTCGTCCGTCACTGCATAATCTTCTCCTTATTCATGAGCACCTCTTTGTTCTCATCTTTGATCTCCATCTACTTTGGCTGCCACTTCCTATTAATATTCATGATCATCTAATACACCTCCCTAGACTTACATTCACCATAATACCTCTCTGTATCTTCACAGTGCTCCTCTAACCATTTTGCCTTATCCTTTCTGGCCACTTTCCTTACCTTATTGCATTTCACCCTCTATTGCTGTTCTGCTCTCTTGGAAACATCTCATCTGATCTTCAGCACTCTCTCTTCTCTTTGACCAACTTCAGGGTCTCCTGCGTAATCCACTTCTTATTGATTTTTCTCTTCTTCTGGAACGGTTTGCTCAATTTCCTCTTCTATCACCAGGGCTATCCCTTCGATTCTCTTATCTAGGTCTTTCTCTGTGGCTGCATTCTAACTCTTCTCTTTGAGCACCATCCTGTACGCATTTCCTGTTTCTTCGTCACCTCATCTCACCACATCTCTTCTTTTCTTAAACTGTGTCTTGTTTCATCTTGATGTTTACGATCACTGGACTGTAGTCCGAGTCTGTATCTGCTGCTTGGAAAGTTTGGCACTGCTGTATTGATGTTACCCATTTTTTTTCTTATCAAGATCATATCTATCATGTTCTTGGACTTCCCGTCATTCAATTGCTATGTCCATTTCTTATAGTCCTTTTGTTGGAAACTCATGTTGCAGATCACCATCTCATGCTCCACAGCAAACTCTAGTAGTTTCTCGCCTTGTTTATTTCTTTCTTCTCCAGATTTTCCCATGACTGTCTCCCAACCTTTATCTGTTCCAACCATTGTGTTCCAATCTCCTCTGATGATCAACACATCTCTCTTTAGTATCCCCTGCACCATCTTTGTCAAGTCTTTATGAAATAGCTCAATCTTTTCCTCCTTACTGTCCGATGTGGGTGTGTACACCTGAGTGACTGACTGAGAAGTTGAATGGTTTTGCTTCTAATCTCGCTACCATCATTCTTTCACTCACTAGTTTGTATCCTAACAATGCTCCTCTAGCTCTTTTGCTAAGAAGGAGTCTGAATCCTGCCTCATGCTTCATTTTGTTCCCTGACCAAATGGCTTCACAACCACATCTCTCTCCCAGTACCATCCAACGCCTCTCCGCCAGTCCAAGTATATCGCGCTGGTATCTCTCCATCTCCTTCCAAAGCAGCTTTAATTTTCCAGTCGCCCACAGTGTTCAGATGTTCCGCATTCCTATTGATAGTATATGTTAGTTGTAATTTTCTTTCGGTAGCCAACTTATCAACCCAACCTCCATTGCTCGATTGTTATCACGGACCTTGTTTATCAGGGTGACATGCAAGCCAGCGTCTTTTCTTTTGGAGTCGTACTGGAACCAAATTTCATTCTTATTGTCGTTGCACAATCAGTGCATTGTCACTCATCTGATAAACCCTCTTCCTTTATCCGGGCTTGGGACTGGCATGGAACCCTAGAGGCTTCATGGCGGAGTTAATGGGTATGCCATGGAATTATTGAGAGACAATGTGATATTTTTCTGTCTGTCCATACCTTTCCTAAATGATTCTGAACAGTCTGGTACCAAAGGGACAGACACGTTGTCAGGAACAACATTATCCTGAGAAGAGGAAAAAAACTGAGGTTGCCTAACTTCTACTCCCTTGTGGGGCAAAGTCTGTTGGGAGATACAGAATTCTTGCCTTCTATTCACGATGCATCAGCTCATTCCTTTGGTTTAAATAGAGCTACCCCTGATTTTCACCTGTGCAAGAGATTCATGTTTCTTTTCCACTGACTGACTTTCAGACCAGCCAGGACAAATGACAGGGAAGAAGGCCATTGGGAATATCAGACTCTTGAGCTCATTAAGACATCCCTGGCCCACAAGTGCTCATTCCATGCCTATAAAATTGTTTGCTCTAATTTTTGTTCTCTAAAGAACAGGCATATAATCTCCTTCTCTCTCATGCCACGCTCCTGCAAGACACAGGAATTGCTGAAAACCCAATATAGTGGTAATTCTTACTGCCTCCCCAGGCTCACAAGAAGATTTAGGATGCAGTGAAGTCTGCTTGAAAGGAAGTTAGATAGTGAGCTAATCTGTGTGAATCTCCTGTCTCCTCAAATTATTCCATAGCTGCTGTCTGTTAGGTAGTTATGCTGTGCTCATTGCCATGACCACTTACAAATCCCAGGCCAGCCTGTTCACTATGGGTCTTGTTTGCACAAACTTCTGGAAGTTATGTACCTCAGACAGTTGCAGGCCTGGCCCAAAGGGAAGAAAAGAATTCCGTTCCAAACTGCGGCATTGTCTACACAGGAGAAATCATGGGTACTCTACACAAAAGATTAAAAGAGCATGGCAAGTAAACACATAATATCTGGTTCTACCAGCAGACAAGTGAATTAAGATAACTTGCACCCATCTCTAGTTTCTTCAACGAACGTTGAGTATCGCAGCATTGCTAGTTAGCTAACAATCGGAATTTGGATATATCCTTGATTACTGAAGAGGAGTACAAGGCATGAAGCTTCCTCATCCTCAGATTGAAGCATTACCAGTTTCCTTCTGAAAACACCTCATAACTTCAGTTCCTTGCTCTTTCAAAGGCATCCCAAAACTGAGATGTTCCTAATCTCATTTGAGTAGGTGTCCAGAGTTGCTTTGAACAGATTTCTCCACAGATTTTAGATAAAGTTGTTGATGATGCGATACAAGTGGTTTCTTGATGTTTTGAATGTGTCAGTTCTTTTAATTAGTTTCTACCTCATGAATATTTTCTTTAATTGACTTCAGTGCAGGGTGTGTTCTTTTTTTTTTTCTTTTTTTAAAAAAAGACAGATTACAGCTCCGAGAAATAGAATTCTATTTACCTAGTCATTTGCATTCAGAGCAGGGTGATGAGTGTATCATTCCTTAAATTTCTAAAAGACAATTAATCATAAAATAACAAAATACCAGCTGTTCAGTTATGAATATAACTCATCAACAGATGTAGGTCCTTCTGAATAATCAGGCAGTCATTTTTAAATGAACCCTATTTATTTGGAGACACAGCTTGACCGCTCTGTCCTTTCAACAACATATGGAGAAGAGGTGCACAAATACACTCCTCCCCAGGCTCATCACCAGCTCATGGGGCAACTAGTGCTGCAACCTGCCGGATATGTACCAGTGCTCTAATGATTGCACTTGCTGAGTGTTGTGCAGCAGCATAGAGTTCCAGTTCCTATGCAGCAAGTTGAACTCTATGGTCCCACCTGTATCTTAAGCAATGCAACCTGAATAAATGACAGACTCCAACTCTCTGACCCTGGCTGGCATTGTTCCTCCCCAGTGATGAGTTGTGAATACATTATGTTTGAATCCAGTCACCAAGACACCTTACTTCACAATTTCACATCAAAACTCCAAAAAAAGGCTGGTTGAAGTCAAGATGGCCCTTTTCCAAAACAGCTGAGCCTCTCAGACAACCAGATGCAAGTATTGATAATGCTACTAAACAATATTGACCTCCTGTGGTTCAGCACCAGTCATGTCCTGAGGATGCTGGACTAGAGAGGTTCAGCCTGTACTTCGCAAAAACTTTCTAGTTGATGCTACATAAAACAGAGATACCTGGAGAGAAGAAATGTTCCCAGATGAGGACAGTGTTCTTCAGGACTTGAGCTTTCGCTTAAGCCAGTTATACAGAAAGATTTCTGCAAATCGTATTTGTTGATAAGTGAAGGCTCCATAAGATTGTACTGCAGCCTTCTCCTCCCCTGCTAGGATAAAGACTTGGCAGTGAGGTACCTCTGTGCATGCCAAAAGGCCATAGGGAAGCATTTTACATAATGGGTGGGATGTCATCCATGACTTCAAATCTATTTGAATGACAAAAGAAATAGCAGATACCAACAGCTGATTCAGACTCTCATCCAAGCCCTTGCCTCCCACGGCTCTGGGCCATTGCCATCCAAATGGCCTTTGCATTTTCCTCTAAGCCTAAAAAGTAAAATTGGTGTTTGGGACGTGCTGCTGAATCAGAAAAGGAATTCTAGTCAGGCCCCAGTCTTTTTTCCTGCTCTGATTTACATATGTCCTCAAATAGTTCTTCTATACTGATTTGCTGTGTTTCTGCTCCAGGTACCTGGGCCCTAGTATTTTGGCTGTTTGCTCACTGAACCAGACAGTGAATGTCCCCTGCCCTTCCCTTCCCAACTTGGTTCCCCTTTCCTCCTTCTATGAAATCCCATGCCAGGCTTTACTCCGAGTTTGGCCCCACCCTCTCTCTTCCCAGTCTCCAGGCACCACCTCCTCCCGCACTCACTCACATGCTGCAAACTTTTGCTTCCAGCCCCAGCTGGCCGTGTGGAGTGTCACCCCCTACTGGAGACAGAGCAAGGACTTACTCCACACTGCTCAAGGCTCTCCAAGCGGAGAGGGGGCAGGAGAAGCAGAATGCTCAGTGTAGGGATAGGGTGGGGACAAGCCCGCCATTCAGAACAGGGAAGGGGCCAGAGAGGAGTCTGTGCTGCAGCCAGGGAGGGGAGGCCTGAGCCCTTTGAGGCTCCCCACAGTCTATTGTGTGCCCTGAGGATGGGCCCTGTTTGTCCTGCCCTAAGGCCAGCATGATAATAGTATATGCAGTTTTGTCAAAAAATAAATAAATAAATAAATTTTAAAAAAAATCAGTAAAAGCTCTCCCATTAAAATGAGGCCCAGAATCTTTCAAAGCCCCTTCCATATGGATCAGTCTTGCCCAGCACTCTGAATTTCTTTAAAGTCAGTGGATGCCACACTGCTGTCAGGAGAATGTTCCAGAAAATGGCAGCAAGAGCGACTTCGTCTACACTAGGAGGAAAAATCAATTTTAGATACAAATCCAGCTGCGAGAATTGCATAGATGGAGTCAACTTATCAAAAATCGATTGGTTTTTTTTGCCACCACCCACCCAGGGAAGTTGACGGGAGAAACTGCAACTGCCAGGAGTCACAGGGAGGTTGCTGACGCAGTGACAGTTTGATTTAACTCATCCCCAGTAAGCCCGCTAAATCAAACCCAGGAAGATCAACTGCCAGCACATGAATCTTATAAGCGTGGACATACACTTAAAAAGGGAACCGAAACAGAACAGCAGTAGAGATATGATAGTTCAAATTACTGGGTTCCAAATAGAGTAGAGCGTCATACACATTTCATCAGATGTAGAAGTGGAGAATCACAGAGGAGACTCCTCAGTTGGAGAGACACCTTTCCTGTGCTGCCTCAACAGTGTGCATCCAGGGTTAAAATGCTGCTTCAGGCTCTGCATCTGTTTGCTCATTGCTGACTCTTCTGACACTACCAAAACGCATGTCAGCAGTGGGGCAGGGGGAGGGCGGGGGTATGAGAGAGAGCATGATCAGGGTAGGTTACTGAATGGCTGAAAAAAACACTTAGCTTTCAGCATTCATTTTCTGACTTTGACCCTACAAAATGTTGGTGCACAGTGTTGCTTGCACATGGTCAGGAGGATAAGGGATCCTGACCTAGTAAGAGGGACGATTTGGGACCTAGCAAGTCAGGGCCAAGGATGCATAATTTAGAAGGAACCCTCTGGTGATCATCTATCCAGTAGTTCTCAAGTCATGGGCAGCACACTGGCAGCCCATGACACCCAGAACCATACAGGTTTCATAAGATGATATGTGGACGCATTCCACATGATGCAGAGGGAGCTGCATGTGCAGCCCATGATGCTGAATAGGTTGGGAATCACTGATGCCATCTGACCTCCTGTAATAATATAGGACTCCCCCAAAGTTATTTCTGCTTGAACTGAAGCGTACCTTTTAGGGAAACGTGTGCTCGATTTCGAAAACTTCTAATGACAGAGAATCCACTACATCTCCCTTGGTAACCTGGGTAACGATACTCACTGCTAAGAAGGAAGAGGGCATTTAACTGCCCGTCACTTTTGTATGTCATTTTAGGCTTTTTCTACATACTGATTTAACTACATCAGAAAAAGAGACTTAGTTCAACTGGCGCGTTTCACTTGTGCAGACTTATTTTGACTTAGCAGCGGTCTTTTGTCTGCTGCCAGACCCACTCGCTAAATCAATACAAGGTTTCCCTGAATCAAAAAGGCTCCTTACAAGGGAGTTGCTCCCATTTATGCAAATGAGTTAATTGATTCAGTACAACTTTCTCTTACAGACCAGCTCTTAGTAGTCTTCAGACCAGGCTTCCTGTTCCAACCCTTCCTTTAATCCTGCACACTAGTAAGAGAACAGCCTCACAAAAGATTTGAGATGTCTCCGCAGTTTGGTGGGTTATGTCTAAGGCTGCACTACATACAGCCTTTGCCCCACTTGTGTCAGAGCCCGAGTGCCTTGTGCATTGTGAGTCATTCCGTTCCCCCCTTCACTGAGTAATTAGCATGGCTGAATGAGGGTTATATTTTGAAATTTTATCTAGATGAATGAACAGTTCTACCACGTGATTTATGCAGTACTACTTGTTTTCGCCAGCTAGAAAGTAGCACAACTGCCTGAGTGCTGATCGGAGATCCACCAGCATGGGTCCTAATAGAGTCCTGATGCAGGCACTGGAGATCAGCCTTACTCTATGCAAGCAGTTCTCAAACTGTGTAGTGACCTCAGAGTGGGTTGGGATCCCACCCCTCTTTTCCCCTGCCAAGGGAGGAATGGCTTGGTCAAGCTCAGGCTTCGTGACCCCAGGAAGCGGGTACTAACTTTTGTTGTCTGAAGGGGGTAACAGTGTAGTGAAGCCTGAAAAACCCTGCTCTAAACTAATGCAAATGATAAAAACATATTTAAATTTAATAGCATAATTATAAATCCTTTATTTTCCTTCATTAATTGAGTCTCTTTCACTCAACCTATGAAATGTATATTTAACATTCTTCATAGGAAGAGTAACACATATTAGAAAATGCTCTTTAAGAATGAAGATACTATTTAAAAATTACCACAGTAAAATGTTATAGCTCAACCCTATTGAATATGACAGAAATATATTACATTTTATAGCTCTGTTGACTGCGAGTCTTATGTTCACCAAATTCATCTTTCTGAAAGCTACAGAACTGATCAGCATACAGAGCAGCCTTGCGGTAGTTGCTTCGCCAATATTTCTTTTTATGTAATACAAGACACTTATCTAATTAGTGGAGGGGGCTGATAGCTTTAGTTATTTTTGTGACTGCTGCAGTCCCTTCTAACGGTAAACTGCATATAATGCTGCTAAAGTCTCTCATAATGAAATCATACTGTGAAATTGTTCCTACTGGTCTTTTTTACATGAGATAATTACGGTCACTCCTGCTTCAGTTATAGGCAGTTTGCTAAGGAAAAATTGATTTTTATATGAGGGTTTCTCTGTAGCTTATTCTAAGAGGATTAGTACTCAGGACTGAAGAGCATCTATTAACTTCAGTCCTAATTAAAAAAAAAAAAAAAAAGGTGCAATTACCCTCACCTGCTTTAGGAGAAAATTATGTATACTTTGGACATTTACCTTGTACGCATAGTTATCTTGGGACTTGACAAAAACTAATAACTTGTGTCCATTATTTTCATAGATCCTACAGAGAAGGTGACAATTAAAGTGCTGTCACAAAGAAATATGATTAAAGAAGGTGATAACATCACTCTGAAGTGTTCAGGAAATGGTAACCCCCCTCCACAGGAGTTTTTGTTTTATATTCCAGTAAGTATCGCCTTACTCGTTATTTAGATGTAGTCTGTATTATTTGAGACCAGAGATGTACCCATGCTGAACCACTCTAATGTACCATTGCACCAAGGCAGAACCCACTTGTGCCCTACTACCCCTCTACTAGTCAGTTGCCCCATGAAGATGCTCCCTGTCTTTTTAGCCAGTGTTGAGCTACTGCTGAGACAGCCTGGTGAGCAGAGGGCACAGGGAATGCTGGAAGTGGGGAAGGCTCACCACACTCTCCTAAGGAGCTTGGGAGTGGGAGCTGGGCCCCTGGCTGTGATAAGGAAGAGCTGTGCCTGCTCACCTCACTACCCGTGCCCCTCATTCCCTGCATCGTGGTGGGGGGAGGATCACATCAGAGCCAAACTTGAGTCACTACAGAGTGGCCAGCCCTGCTCATCCTGCACAGATACCTAAAATCAGTCCAGCCAGAGCTCAGGTTGCTCCTGCCCTAGACATATGCATAGGTGGCCTGTACCTTAATCCAGTCCTGTCAAAGGTAGGTGCTGTACATAAGAAGCATTTGGTTCTGGGTGCTGCTGTTCGATGCTAGTTGATCTGTGGACTGAAGTCTTCTAAATGCTTGTGTAACAAATGAAGGCATCTAGGCCTAAGAACAAAGTGAAAAGCTGATGGCAAGTTCACAAACTCACTGAGAGGATACCCAGTCTGGAGCCTGCAGAAAAGGCATCAAAACTTGGTCAAGCCTTTTTTACCCTCTCCACAGATTAACAGCCTTTCAACACAAAATATATGATGCTATGATGATCAGCGAAATGCAATGGTGGGAAAAGACCAGAGAGAAACGGTTTAATTTATTGAACTAATAAGAGTAATGACACCAGAAAAATAAAATAAATACAACAGTTACGGTGGCAAAATCCTGTCTAAGGTTTACACCATGGGTCAGCAACCTTTCCAAGGAGCAGTGCCAAAATTTAACCTTCTGCCCTTTTGTGTATGGTCCAAGTGCCAGTGATACATTTTTTAAGTCACTAATAGTCCTACTTACAACAGCTTCATGGGTGTGTGTAACTCAGGGAGTGCCTGTATATTAGTAGTAATTGTCTTGCAGTCAGAGGAGAAATATGATTATCTGTAGGAGGAATTTTTTTTGTTCTTTCTTTGTTTCTTGCTCTCAATACATCACCCATGAGAACTGATTCACCTTCAAGACAGGAAGACTTTGGCTGTGGCCACACTAGAGTGTGACATCGAAGTGGCTGATCCCTAACCGTTATTTTGAAATAAGCTATTTCTAAATAAGTGGCACGGAAGCGACTACATATGAAATACGGATCAACATTGCAGTCCTCAACATTGAAAAGACTCCAGTCATTTTGAAATGCAGCAGCTACACAGCCACAGCTTCGTTTTGAAATAACAGGGCGGAAATGGTGAGGGCAGGGTGAAAATGCCAACAAGCCTTTCCTGGAGCAAGGGCGAGCCAGCCCCTTAAAGGGCTCCTCCCAAACGCGTCCCCTGCACACATGCTAAGAACCTGGCTGCTTGCAGTACATGACCTCCAGCACAGCACTCAGCAGAGCCTTGGTCAGCCTTCACACCACTCTCTGCCATGGACCTGCAGCACTTCACTGACGGGGACACCTTGGACATCGGGGCCAACCTGATGGCCATCCTGACAGCATGCTACATGAGGCTACGTGATGCCCGACACGTGGCCAAGCTCCTGCAGGTTGCACCCCGTGCATCTGTAGCCCCCCCTATTCCAGCCTGCTGATGCCTCTGGCGGTACCCCACCAGTGGGGAATGGTGGGATGACATTGTCCTTGGAGAGTGGGACGATGACCAGTGGGTCCGCAACTTCTAGATGACTCGGGCCACCTTCCTGGAGGTGTGCCATTGGCTGGCACCAGCACTTCGCCACCAGGACACCTGCATCCTGCCGGCGCTCCCCCTGGAGAAACAAGTGGGCATTGCTCTGTGGAAGCTGGCCACCCTGGACAGCAACTGCTCGGTCGGACACCAATTCAGGGTGGGGAAGGCCACTGTCGAGGTTGTCATCCTTGAGGTAAGGCATCTGGGGCCATGCACCCATGGTGGGGTCCCAGGGAGTGGGGCCCCGGGGAGGGGGCCCGCCCTATGCTACCACACACTCACAGGCTCCTGTGCCCTCTACCCTATAGGTTGTCACCACCACCAACAGGATCCTCCTGCACCGCCTGATCTGCCTTGGAGATGTGGACACTGCCATGGCTGGCTTCCAACAGCTGGTATTCCCCAACTGCATCAGCGCATTGGACAGCACCCACATCACCATCCAGGCCACACCACACAGCTGGGGATAGTACATCAACCAGAAAGGACTACCGCTCCATCATCCTCCTGGACGTCTGAGGATGTTTCACGGACATCTGTGTGGGCTGGCCAAGCAGGGCCCACGATGCCCGAGTCCTGCGGAACTCGTGGCTCGGCTGCAGGATGGCAGAGGGCACCTACATCCCCCCCACAGGAGCTGCCAGTGGGGGACGTCACCGTGTCTCCATGCATCGTCACTGATGCTGTCTACCAACTCCAGCCCTGGCTAATGTGCCCCTACACGGGACAAACCAATGAGAGCCAGGACCTCTTCAACGCCAGCCTCAACCAGGCCAGGAACACCGTGGTGCGGGCATTCACTTGTCTGAAGGTACACTTCAGGTGCCTGCTGAGGCGCTTGGAGGTAGGGCTGCCCAACGTTTCCCCCAGTTGTGGGTGCCTGCTGTGCACTGCACAACCGCGTGGAGAGCAAGCAGGAGGTCTTTGTGGCACACTGGGCAGCCGAGGCCGTGCTGCACTGTGAGCAGCCAGGTGCGGTCCCTTGTCACCATGTGCACCAGGACAGGGTGCGCGTGCAGGAGACCCTCCAGGAAACTTTTTTGCCTGGGGGCCCCCATGACCTGGCCCGGCTCACTCCATGCAACTCTCCCCCTCTCCCCCATTCTCACCCCTGCCCCACCAGCACCCCTTTGCCATCCCCACCTGAGGCAGGACACACATCACTGTTAAATAAACTCAACTGCTATGTTTGGAACATAAAAAACGTGTGACTATTTACATGGGGGCGTGAACTATTCACGTGGGGTATGGGGGTGAACTATATACATGGGGAGGCAGGGGGCCTCAATCCTCCGTTGGAGTAGCTGGTCGGGTCCAGGGATCACATCAGGGCTGGGATGGGGCAGGTGGAACAGGGAGGAAGGGCTGGACCAGGGTATCTAGGGGCTTGGACTCGCGGGGGGTGGGGGGAGCCACAGACAGGCAGGGCTCACCTCCCGCTGCTCAGCCAGGGTCATGTCGGCTGGGAGCTGAGCTACAAGGGCCAGGGGGGTGGAAGGGGAGCTGGGGAAGAGGAGGAGGCTGGGGCAGAAGGGGGTGGCAGAGAGGAAGGGGGGGCTGGGGCAGAGGGGGATGCTGCAGGAAAGGCCATCCATGAGGTGGGCAGCTGGCCCAGGCAGTTGGCAACGGCCTGGGTCAGGGTGTTGAGATACCCGGTCCCAGGCCGCCCGCTCCATGGAGAGCCATCCCCGCAGCAAGCAGTTCTGCTGCTGCCGCCATGCAGCCGTGTAGGCTGTCGCCAGATCATCTGCCCAGCTGTGGCAGTGGCTCCTCCCAGCACGGCACTGGGACTGGGGAGTTGTCACCCCCTCGCCCTCCTCTGCTGCTGCGGGGCTCGCAGGCACGTCCAAGGGGCTGGGGAGGCTGGCAGATGCCGAGGCTGTGAAGACATAAGGCGAGAGGGTGGTGCCCCATCAGTCATGAGCCCAGGTACCGTGGGCCAGTGGCCTTGTCCCCACCGCCATCTCACTCTCCTTGTGGTGAGGGGCTCTGGGGCGGCCCATCTTCTGTGGGGCCCGTCAATGCGGGGCTGTTAGAGTGGCTGCCCCAGCCCTTCTAGGCTTCTGACCCTCATGGCAGCCTATGGCCCCGTGTGGGCCCCACCCAGCAGCGATGATGGCCATCCCTGGGTCTCTGGCCTGTGGCCGTGTGCCCAGGTCCATACCATATGTGTCGGGGACCACCACCTCCCGCGAATGACCAGGGCACCCCACACCCACTCCTACCTTGAGGGTTCCTCGAGTGGTTCAGGGGAGGCCCGGGTGGAGGTAATATACAGACCCTTGATTTCAGGAGAGCAGACTTCGACTCCCTGAGAGAATGGGTGAGGAGGATTCCTTGGGAAACAAAGATGAAGGGGAAAAGAGTTCAAGAGAACTGGCAGTATTTTCAAGAAGTCTTACTGAAAGCACAGGAACAAACCATCCTGCTGCCTAGTAAGAAATGCAAACATGGTAAGCAATCAACTTGGCTTAATGGGGAAATCCTTAGTCAGCTTAAACTCAAAAAGGATGCGTACAAGAAATGAAAACGTGGACAGTTGACTCAGGAGGAATATAAACATATGGCTCGAGAATGCCGGGAAGTAATCAGGAAAACAAAAGCACAATTGGAACTGCAGCTGGCAAGGGATGGGAAAAGTAACAAGAAGTGTTTCTACAGGCATGTTAACAGTAAACAGGTTATCAGAGAAGGTGTGGAGCCGTTGCTAGATGAGGGAGGTAACCAAGTGACAGCTGATGTAGGAAAAGCTAAAGTCCTCAATGCTTTTTTGCCTCAGTCTTCACGGACAAAGTCAACTTCCCCATGACTGTGCTAGACAATGCAGTGTGGGAAGGTGGAGGGCAGCCATCTATGGGAAAGGAACAAGTTCTGAGCTATCTAGAAAAACTAGATGTGCACAAGTCCATGGGTATGGATTTAATGCACCCCAGAGTACTGAGGGAATTGGCAGAGATCATTGCTGAACCTTTGGCCATTATCCTTGAAGACTCTTGGAAATCGGGGGAGATACCGGATGACTGGAAGAAGGCAAACATAGTGGCCATCTTTAAAAAAGGAAAGGAGGACAATCCAGGGAACTATAGACCAGTCAGCCTTACCTCAATCCCTGTGAAAATAATGGAGGGAATCCATTTTGGAGCACTTAGAGGGGAAAGTGATCAAAAGTAGCCAACAAGGATTCACCAGGGGCAAGTCCTGCCTGAGCAATCTGATTAGCTTCTATGACAAGGTAACAAGCTCTGTGGACATGGGAAGTCAGTGGGTGCGATATACCTTGACTTCAGCAGAGCTTTTGATACGGTCTCCCACAACATTCTTCTCCATAAGTTAAGGAAATATGGATTGGATCCTTGGACTATAAAATGGATAGAAAGCTGGCTTGATGGTCGGGCCCAACGGGTAGTGGTCAATGGCTCAATATCTGGGTGGCAGTCGGTTTCAAATGGAGTGCTGCAAGTCTCGGTTCTGTGGCCAGTGGTGTTCAGTATCTTAATAATGACCTGGATGAGGGACTGGATTGCACCCTCAGCAAGCTTGCGGATGACACAAAACTAGGGGGAGAGGTAGATACGTTGGAGGGCAGAGAGAGAATCCAGAGTGACCTGGATAAATTGGAGGACTGGGTCAAAAGAAATCTGATGCGGTTCAACAAGGAGAAGTGTAGAGTCCCACACCCGGGGCAGAAGAATCCCAAGCATAGTTACAGGCTGGGGAGCAACTGGCTCAGCAGCAGTACAATGGAAAGGGACCTAGGGGTTATGGTGGATGAAAGGCTGGATAGGAGTAAACAGTGTGCCCTTGTAGCCAAGAAGGCTAACGGCACACTAGGGTGCATTAGGAGGAGCATTTTGAGCAGATCTAGAGAAGCAGTTATTCCCCTCTATTTGGCAATGCTGAGGCCACATCTTGAATATTGTGTCCAGTTTTGGGCCCCCAGTATAAAAAGGATGTGGATTTGCTGGAGCAGGTTCAGCAGAGGGCAACAAAAATGGTTAAGGGGCTGGAGCACAAGACCTATGAGGATAGACTGAGGGATTTGGGCTTGTTTAGTTTATAGAAGAGAAGACTTAGGGGTAATTTAATAGCAGCTTTCAACTTCCTGAAGGGGAGCTCCAAAGAGGAGGGTGAGAAACTGTTCTCAGTTGTGTCAGATGGCAGAACAAGGACTAATGGTCTGAAGTTGAAGAGGGAGAGGTGTAGGTTAGATATTAGGAAAAACTGCTTCACCAGGAGGGTGGTGAAGCATTGGAATGCGTTGCCTAGAGAGGTGGTGGATTCTCCATCCCTCGAGGTTAAGTCCCAGCTGGACAAGGTCCTGGCTGGGATGACTTAGTGGGGGCTGATCCTGCTTGAAGCAGGGGGCTGGACTAGATGACCTCCTGAGGTCCCTTCCAGCCCTATGATTGTGTGATTCTGTGAGGTAGCCCAGCTTGGGCCCTCAGAGGGCCTCAGCCATGCACAGCAGTCCCTCGCTCCGGCTGTCGCTGTCCCCAGTGCCAGCAGGTGCTTAGGGGCCTGCTGGGGGGGGGGGGGGCATCAAGGGTCCTGGCTGGGGCTCCTCGCCCTGCCTCTCCAGCTCTGCCGTGTCCAGAGTCTCCTCTAGTGGTGCAGCCTCCCAGGGTCCCAGCAGCTGGTGGAGCTCCCTGAAGTTGGGGCGGGTGGCTGGCGCTGCCCCTGATTACCTGGCTGAGTCCCTTGCTCAGGCATAGCCCTGCTGTAGCGCCTTGTCTTTGGAGCAGATCTGGTTGGAGGTCCAGAGGGGGTGGCCCCTTGCGGCGAGGTTGCTGGCCAGGTGGGCAAAGGCATCCGCATTTCTCCTCTGTCCCTCCATCCTGAGCAGGATGTCCTCCTCCCCCCAGACAGCCTGCAGATCCTGAACTTCAGCTTCCAGCCAGAGGGGCCCCCCGCTCCTCTTTGGGTGCTGCCCAGAGCCCTGCTGCCCAGATGCCTTGGCTCCCCAGGGATCCTGGGGGTCTTGGCTGCTGGCCATTGGTCCAGCCACAGTCGTGTGTCGCTTTCTAGGGATGTTAGGGAGTGTCGTCTGGCCACCTCGTGCTCCTACCTCTGCCAGCACACACTCAACTTCCTGCACAGGGTTTCTGTGTCCCTGCAGCTTTAAGGTACCCACAGCTGACTGCCATAGAGCTCTGGCTGCTGGTGGGAGGAGCCGGCTCTGTGGAGGACTTTTCATTTCGAAATGGGAGCCAGGGAGCGGCTACACACATTTAATTTCGAAATTAACATCGAAAGGAGGTGTTATTCCCAACACGGGAGTGGAATAACCATTTCAAAATGAACGTCTTTTAATTTCGAAATTAATTTTTAAATGAGCAATCGCTCTCCTGCTCATTTTGAAATTGCCCCTCATTTCGAAATAACTTTCAAAATGAGCTGCTAGTGTGACCATAGCCTTTGTGTGTACAAGTAGCTCCCAGTCCACCAGTTGCTTAGCTTAATAAGCCCCAAGCATTTTGGATTCCTCTTCTATGGCAGCCTTCATTGCTGCTGAAGTGAGAGAGAAAGTCTGGTGCCCCACACGTCCATGCAACTCTAAGCCATGTTATGCAGCTGTTTTAGGGGGGTGCTGGAACATGAGGGAGAAGAGCCATCAGTGTATCAGACTCACACCTGTACTGCGATGAACATGGGTCTGCTGAGGGCCCCACTTGCATGGACTTCAGCGTCCTAATTAATCTATCTAAGGCATGTTGTTGCTTGAGAGAAGATAGAATTAGTGCTGTTTTGCTTAGGCTATCCATATTCTGAATCTAACAATGCTTGTAATATGCTTCAGTAGTTAATATTTCCTGGAACTTCTAGCATTTTGGGTAAGATCATTGTTCCCATCATCAGTGTTTCTCTTTGCAGTGTTGTGGCCATACGTTTTGTTCTGTGTGTGTAATCTTCCCATACAAGCTTGCTGTTAAATGCCTTAGACTCTTGTATTTTTCTGACTTTTCTGAAAATTGTTATTTAAGTTGAACGTTCAAAGTAAAACTCTCATTAACGCAGGAGTAATTTTACAGCTATAACAGTCAGGTATGCAGCAAATCACTGCTGTACTCAGATGTGATTGGATTTCACAGATGGGGAATGTGTAGAGATTGTGAGGCACTTCAGGATGAAAATTGTTCTATAAAATGTTTTTAAAAATGTGCCTATCCTGTTTGTAGCAATCCTCTGTAACCCTTGAGTGTTATACTTCCATCCATAGGGAGAACGTGAAGCCATAAGGAGCTCAGATACTTACATAATGACAGATGTGAGACGAAATGCAACAGGAGAATACAAATGCTCTCTGATTGATGGAAGCAAGGAGGACTCAACTAACATCACGATTCATTGTAAGTCATTTTACCTTTCCTTTCCAGAAACAATTAAAATATCTTACAAATTATGGGTAATACCTGTGATAGGGTTGCCCGCTTTTGAGATACCACCTGATGATCAGTACTATCCCAGGACCCCTCTGTTCTGCCAGCCTGTGCCCCTTTTTGCCCTGTCAGTGCTTCATTAGCATAATGGCAGCCGTGTGAATTTCAAAGTACAGACTTTGAATTGCAGATTGGTAGTGTAGATGGGGCAGCTTGGAAATCAGCACCCCACTTGGACATTCTCTTGCCTTGATCTAATTTTGTGGATGTAAGGGAATGTCAAAGTGGGGGGCTTATTTCAAAACTGTCCCCATCTATACTGTCAATCTGCAATTCGAAGTCTGCACTTTGAAATTTGCATGGCCACCATTATGCTAATGAAACACTGAATATGCATGTTAGCACCTCATTAGCCTGCTTCAAATTGCCTGATTAAGTATGCCACTTCTGACAGGATGTGGCATGTGTAGGAGCAGCCTTAGAAGACATTTAGGGGTAAATTAGAGCACAATAACAGCACAGAACACTGAGAGCCAGGACTGGTGGCTGGAAACAAACTTTATGGGATGGTGGGGAAACTTGGCCACACCCATGATGAGTGGTCGTCTGGCTAACTAAAATCATGCTGGATTACGGCTGTTGCTGGACCAGAGAGTGCCAGACTACAGAGCTTCAAAAGTACCATTTAGTTGTACAGTTTAGTTGGTAAAGTACCATTTAGTTCCGAGCAGTGTGCAAGGAACCTTGTAGGTGGATAACAATGGATTAACTATACTCATCATGGAAATTTTTCCTTAAAGGAGTCATTTGGTGTTTGGCTTATTACCTAAAGTGTAGGAGGGTTTATATCCCTTAATGTATCCTTGTGAATTTTCTCATTACCCATATAAAATATGTAATCATTATTGACTCCTGTAAACTCTTGACCTCAGCTTCTTATGGTAATAAGTTCTACAGGCATTTAAAAAAATAAATTAGTTTTAATATGTTGTTTTTAATTGCATTTATTCTCCACTTGTCCTTTTAGTATGTAAAAGGAAGAAGAGGAGCACCCAACTGACATTTTTTTACACCATTGATAATTTGTATACCACTGCCACACCACTCTTATTTGTCTCTTCCCTACACTGTCACAAATATTTTCAGTTTGTCTTCATGCTGCAGAATCTCTGTGCTTCCCCTGACCCTGCTTTCACACACTTTGCACCCCTTCTATTTCTGCTCTGTTTTCAGCTAAGGTAACCAGAGTTGTGGACATTATATCAGGAGATGATACAATAATTTATGCAGTGGCATCATGACAATTTACTAATTATTCTCTATCCTGTTGTTTATGTTTTGGGAGGGTTTTTTAGCCTTTTTTTTCTTTTCATTGCTAATGCATGGTGGGCAGAGGATTTCATTGAATTATCCTACCATTAATTTACAACTCACTCATCTGTATGGGTAATTGAGGCTGTTTTGTCTAATGAACATTCTCACATTTAACAAGGACTTTCAGCATCTGCCATTATGTTGCCCATTCACTGAGTCTTGCAAGTTCCCTGTTAAATATTTTAGAACTTAAGTATTGACTAACCTGTAAAATTTCATGTCACTGTTCATACCCTTTTCCAGATTATGTAAAAGTACATCATACAATGCTTCTGTTTAGTATGGTACACGATCGGCCTTTTACCAGGGTGAAAATTACCCATTTGCTATGTGACTTTTAGGGTGTGGCTACACTAGGAGCGAACTTCAAAGTTAGGCACTACTTCAAAGTAGCTAGTGCCATGGACAGGAGCTGCATGATGCCTGCATCCACTTAGGTACCACCCATGACGACCCAGGTACGATCACGCTGACCAGTGGACCCACTCATCCTGTACTCTCCTTACAAGAACTCAGGTACGGTCGCCAACAGCGGATGGCGCCACCCATCCTGGAACCTGAACTGGGAGACAGGTACAGTGACTCCAACGAGCCAGCGCCACCCATCCTGCGCCGCCTACGGTCCATCCTAAGCCCAAATGGTGAATTGATGTTAGAGGGTATGAACACAACCAGGACCACGTAACAGCACACGTGAACACACCACTCACCCAACATTAGGGGTTTTGTGACATGCCCCCGTGACACTGACAGAGGCGGAGCGGTTCACTCCATACCCAATCATCCTTCCTAAAAGCTAAGACTAGATAGTTAAAATAACTATACGCCGAATTAGATGACTATAATTCCCGCCCAAAAACACATTCACATTCATTCTTTTATTTAGTACCAGTCGCTTTGAACGGAAGCAATTGTACAGGTAGTTGTACCACGACCTCTTTTAGTCTTAACTTATTCCGTTGATCTGAGACAGGCTACACATGCTAGTACAACTTTCACAACAACATATATAACTAGAGCTGCTACCACAATCGTAAAGAACAAGGCAACTCCCTTGAAAATTTGGGTACCAAGATATCCCAATTTGTCTGTGACCCATGACCACAGATCCCACACAGGTGGTGCCGGCGGAACATAGGCCACCCGCATTATGTGATTTGCGCGATTGAACACCTTATCCGCGTTATCTGGTATGTACACACAACACTGTTTCCCAAAAATCGCGCAGACGCACCCCTTTTCTGCGAGTATCATGTCTAGTGCTATTCGATTTTGGATCACAGCTTGTCGGATTTGATGTTGTTCATTAGCTAAGTCTTTTAGGGATTGCCCCGTCTCATTGGCCACAACTTCTAGAACTGATTGTAGTCTGAGGACCGCTCCACCAACCCTTGCAACACCAACTGGTGGTAGTAGGGCCCAACCTACCATTTCCTGCATAGTTAGGGGTTTTCTATTTTTTATATCCAGTTGTGCTTGTTCTAGGTTCCTTTTACGTCTGGTAAATAAGCTCCGACCTCCAGAATTTTTGGGGTCGCGTTTGGACTTAGGGACAGTGCCCTGCGAAAGAGACCGGTCAAGCACGACTTCTCCATCATCCTGGTCACTAGTACCAGGAACTCCATTGATTTCAACCTCAAAACGATTTTGGTGTTCAACACCAAAATCTATCCCTAAGGCATAGGGTAGAGCACTGCCTATACTCCTCCTGTGATAAAGTTTTGCGAATATGTAGGGAAGGCAGCAGGTAGGCCACATAACAAGAACCACGCCAATGTGCTGGGAGTACTTTGTACGCCTTATCACCGCACACACAGTAATGGCCGGCGATAGCGTAGAGCGGTTGGTCACAGCTTCCCTTACCCTGTTGAGGGTCAGATTTTAATGAAGCAGCGGCCGCCTGATAATATCCAGTGAAAGGCCATGGGGCTCCCTCTGAAGGTGTACAATTCCATAACACTGAACCATTTGTTTCTACACAACTTTTCCCTTGTTCTTTGCTTTCAGACCAATACGATTTAACCTGTAGGAAATACATGGTCCCCCAAGATTGTGGGAGTGCCATACCGTCATTCAAAATATACGTGTGACATTTACTCTGGCCAACAAAAACGTCTTTATGCTCTCTAACTTGCCATCCTAACTGTTGTGATCTAACCCCAGACCCAGGCTTGCTGGATGACTGAGATGTCTTCCTCTTGTACAAATTAGACCCGTTGCAAATGAAACACCAGTGTCCCTTCCTCCTTTCAACCACCAAATAATCGGAGCGTTTGGTTTGCGCTTCTCCCCAAGTGGCATTTCTTTGACCAAGACATTTTGTCATGTTTTGGGTGGTCAAAGGAATAGGTATCATAGGAATTCCGACCCTGCTGGTAGTGGGAAAAACACTGCATATCCAGCAGTCGGTTTTGTTTAATGCTTTTGCCACTAAGGTTGCGGTTCTTATAAATGCATTATTTTCCCAATTTTGGAGCTTACAATTTGCAACATAGGTCATAGCTAGCATCAACAACAGCATAATTCAAACCTGGAAAAAAGAAAAATTAACATTACTATCTCCCTCAATTATTACTGAATCGTGCAAATATGAATTCTACCCTACTCCCTTTTGTTTAACCAATTGTGGTGTACTAACATATTTTTCAGAGGACCCAAATAATAAGTATTAGGGTATTCCCCAATTTTCTGAATGGTATCCGTAAAAGGTTTGTTGACTCCTTCCCCGGGAAGCGTTACCCACACCTTTTGACCTTTAGTATAGGCCGGCTGCCAGGGTTCTTTCTGTTTGGGTTGTATGTCCGGCCACCTAGACACTGCCCGATTGATATTCAGTAAAGCTGTATCTAGATAAGTGTGCCAGCCTTTATAGTCTGCATTGGGATTTAGTATTTTCAGCTGAGTTTTTAACACCCCGATCTTTCGTTCCACAACCCCATTACTTTGCGGATGGTAAGGAGTGTGGAAATGCCATCGAGTGTTCAATGCCTTCACAAGATGTTCAATTTCTTTTGAAGTGAAGCGTGGTCCATTGTCGGACTGGATCTCAGTGGGTACAGACCGATTGGCTGCACACTTGGATAGAAGCCAAACAATGTCTTTGGCTGTAGATTTTTTGGTGGGGACCGCCCACACTTGGCGGGACCCCAAATCGATGACCACTAGGTCCTTTGGGAACAACTTCGCACCCAGCAACGGGTCCATTAGATCCACTTGCCAGGTAGAACCTGGCTTGAAATAGGTCGGATCCAATGCACTAATTTGTGACCTTGGCCGGTTCATCCTCTTGTTAATATTACAGGTCAAGCAGCCCCTGGCAATCTGTTGCCAGGTTTTATGGGATACATATGGGCTTCCCATCTCTCTCTGCCAAATCTCCTCACGTGTTTTTGGGCCCCAATGACCCCATTCTTGGTGAAACCATTGCGTCAAGCTCAGAGAATTACCTGAGTTGTCAGCAAGGCCAACCTCTGGGGCCAAACCATTCTCTTTCTGGAGATGGTGGTCCAAAAACCCATGCAAGGGATTGGAGTCCTGCTTATGGGAAGGACAATGGACTAAAAACCAGGGCCTTGGTCTTCGTTCTATTCTTTGGAAAATCTGGCCCCAGTGGTGGGGGTAGTCAGTTGGCTTTGCTTCTTTAGACAAGACTCTAATTACATACTCCGAGTCTATTCCCAAGACTGGAGCCTACAGCTTATGCTTGTCATTAGCATGCTGGACCGCATAGAGTATTCCCTTTACCTCTGCTTCTTGGGCAGTTGTTTTTAATGGCTCCGTCACAATCTTTAAATAGTGACATTTAGAGCAATAAATTCCTGCTTTGGGGTAATGCTTGGTAGACCCATCACAGAATAACCAAGGCTCTTGACTATCTGTTTTTATGACCAATGCCTTTGGCTTGTTCTCAGCAGGTATTGGGGTGCTAACAAAGGACCAAGACATCCACGAAGCATGTGCTTCATAAAGCAATTGTGCCCAAGTAGTGCTTTCCCCTCCAAACTCCAAGGGGTACTCTGGTTTTAACCACTGCAGAGATTTGACCACTGGTCCCTTTACCATGCCATGGTAATGATTCCAAATCTTAGCTTCCTTCAATGCCAGGAGCGTTTTCCCATATGGCCCATAATTCAACTGGCTAGGCTGTAATTTTTTAACCATACGGCCAACAGGTTGATTTTGTTGGGTAGCCTCTATTACTATCTGATCAATCGTATAGTCTATAAGAATAGTTATAGGCTTTTGCGGGTCTATCCGCGCCAAAGGTTGGGGGTTCTTTAGAGCTTCCAGGAGCATTTCATATGTTATTCTCTGACCTGGAGTCCATTTAACCTTGTGCCCTTTCTTTAATTTTCGTTGAAGGACAGCTAAGCTCAGGGCCATCTTTACAGGTATTAGAAATCGGTGATAATTCAAATACCCTAAGACCTCTTGAACCTGTTTTTTAGTTTCCGGGGGACGTGTAATCCATTCATCCAATCTCTCTTTTTCAATTTCTGTAAACCAGTTAGTGGTAGTTGCCTTGATTCCTAAAAAACTAAACTCAGTTTTAGGGACTACTTGAGACTTCTCATCGTTTATTCTCCAACCATCTGTTTTTAACTGGGTAATTACATCCTGAGTAAGTTTTGTAACGGTAAGTTCATCTTTTCCTACTATTGCGACATCATCAACATAGTACATGACTTCACAGTTTGAAGGAACGACTACCTTTTCTAAAGTTCTACCTAGATGCTGTGTAGCAATTGCTGGTGAATTTTTATATCCCTGAGGAAGAACCTTCCACCGGAACATCTGCCCATTGAATTGACAATTTAGGACACCCTGCGGATCATGCATGGGTACCTGATAAAACATATCCTTGGGGTCCAATGTGCATCCCCAAAGATAGTTTTTATTGCTGATGACCTCCTCAGTGTGTGGTCTGTCCCATCTCACAACATAGGGGACTTCAGCGACATGGTCATTGGCTTTACGGTAATCTATGACCATTTGATATTTTTTATTGTTGGGCTCTGAACCGGGTTTTAAAATTCCCCAGGCGCTACTAATATACTTAGTTTCATATATTCTAGCTAGTTTATCCTCCTGTATTAAGTCTTTTAAAAGAGTAGTTATGGCCTCTACCGCATCCTGCCCTTTAGTTGGAATGATATTTGATCTCTAAGTTTGGGGATTTACCAGTTGTGGTGTATGTGCGTTTGATAATGTTGGAGTAGTTATCTCCACCGGGAGTGTTGACAAAATATGTTGTAATTGAAATTCCCAGATAGAGTCCACCCCAACCAGGTTCCGGGCGCCCAATATCGCTCTTGTTCTCTTACGTTCCCCATTTGGTAGTTTTAAAGTAACTTTCACTACCGGGGCTTCTCTCAATTCATTTACCCCTTGTATCCACAATTTTGTATTTGTTGTTCTGTGGGCAACATCAGGGGACACAACATTTATTTGGGCTCCTGTATCAATTAAAAATTGATGTGGTTGATCTATCTCATCCAATAATGTGACATAGGGTCTAGTATCTGTTAGTTCCTTAATATTATTTCACTCAACCAGGGCACTTATTGATGTATCTCGCTGCTTTTTTCTACGTCCCCGGGAGCGGCACCACCCGAAGACTGCTAGGCGTTTTTTGGTGAAGTGGGGGCTGGTCGCTGAGGTCCACTAGAACCGTACGACCACCACTCTGGACGCCACCCTAACTCTACTGCCTGCTTTTCTGGCTGGGCGTCAGATTTGTCTTGCAGATCACGAAAATCTTTTCCCCTATTGAACAGAAACTTGGTGACAGCCTGCCTATATTTGACCACGATAGACGCTTCCTCCTCCTCACCAGACTTCTTCCCTTTTTCTTTTTGGGGGAATTTAGGTTGAGGTTTGAACCGTGTTTGTTGCTTATTAGTTTCCTCTCTCGAGAACCTAGCCTTGGTATCCACTGGGTAAGCCTGATTTTTGGAAAATCTAGCGGTATTTTTCTTATCAGATTTCCTAGTGGGTTCGTCTTGATTAAACCCATCATATTGATCACCCCGACGAAAGGTCATCGGCAGCTCTCCCTCCACATCATAGAGGGCTCCTACTGTCCTCCCTTCCACTGACCTCAGCCAGATTTTTATTGTGGGTGATTTATACGGTAACCCTGAGGCACGTGCCTCAATGGCTTGGTTAGAGATCGGGATTTTCGTAAAATCCACTACATAGGAATACCAATGAGGATCTTCACATTCCTCTTCCTTCAACTGTAGTTGGGCCCCGGCTACAGGAGTCCAACTTGCAACTGACACCCCGGCAATTGCTCGGATCAAATCCTTAGTCGTGGTAATAGACCCCAAAGGGATGGCATAGGCTTGCCATGTCTTTTTAATTAGTGCCAGTGCTAATGCTGGTATTAAAATTGGCCAGCCTAACTGATCAAGCTCCTCAGTTGAACCTTCTCCACCTCGCCAGCTTGAATTCCTTGCTAAATAGTAGGCCTCTTTCCTATCAAGCCATTCTTGTCCATGTTCTAGGACTAGGCGACCTACCCAAACCATCAGAGGTTCCTTGTCCTTCCTTTTGGTATCTTCTAATAAACTTTTCATTTCTGCGCTTGTCCGATCCTTCTCTACCACTGTATTCACACTTTTCCCTTTATCATCTACTACCGTCTTTGAGACCACTACAGGGAATGCTTCCACCTGGTCTAATTTAGTAATAGGAACGTCTGTGGCCTCCATGACTGATTTGCAAAGTGTTTTCTCTAATGTATATTCCAATCTAGTCAACCTATTAAGGGAATCCACCAAGAGAGTTAGGAGAGTCCCTGCCACGGCATTTTTGTCATAAGTTACTCTCCCGAACATCCCCTTCTTTCCTAGACCCCTCAATGTGTCCCTAACATTGTTTAGAGCTTCTAACCCTCTTGTCCCCGGCCTCAGGAGTACTGGGGTTTTTAAAACTGCAGGATCAATCCCGCTTTTTTGGATCATTTGTTTTATATCCCGTATCGTTTCCTCCGGGGTTCCAGTTTGTGGCTTCTTTTGATATTCTATTTTTTGGGCTTCTCTATTTAGAGGGTAAAAACTAAGGTTTTTGTGGCTGCTTATCAGGCATGCTAGCCCTGAAAGAGTGACAGCCTCTGTAATATTCCTTATAGTATCAGAGCCTTCAAACCCAAAGGTATATTCTTCCTTACTATCCCCCTTTTCCTGAGCATGGAACATTAAATGACCAAGTTCTCTATTTTGAACCTGACCAGTCTTCCAAGGGCAACATGCAGCATCTAATGTCACACATCCTGTCCGTGACGCCATATCAAGGATGCAAGTGATGTGAGAATAAATTTGAATAATGGTTAGGTTGAGTCAGTCGCACCGGAACGCCAGGCTAGACCACAACTGAGGTTCTCCCGATGCTCCCAGGATTTTACCCCGCGACCCTGCTCGTTGTCTACGGTGGGTCTAATCGCAAGGGGGTTTCAGGGTGTGCGACCAAGACCACGCTGTCACTGTGTGTTTGCCCAAGGAAGAACAACAGACAGGCTTTTTGAAATCAAACAAGAGAAAAGGTTTAGTTGAGATTTGACCGAAAAGGTATTATGTTACTAACCTATCACATCCAAAACTAAAATAATGACCCTTGCCTTTCCAGTATAAGCACAGGATTTGAACACCTATTGGGCTTGTAGCCTTCAACGATGTGGGACTGTAATAACAGCACTGATATCTAACCCCTTCTACTACTTACTGTGTGTCCGGAGTGGATCTTTTTGTAGCGTGCTGCAAAGTGGAAAATAAACACTTCAGAGCTATGAGTGTATATATATATATATATATATATATATATATATATATATATATATATATATATATAATGTTCCCGGATCGTCCTTAAGGTTCACCAGGTCGCTCTACCCTTGGCCGACTACCTTGGGGAGCAGATCTTACCAGAAGAGGAAATTTGCCTGCACTAAGCTAAGCGAGCTTCCTTATTTAAATGGGTTACCCTGCGGGCCAAGCAGGGAAAAGCCCAGCATATATGGGGTTTTCCTTCCCAGAGGTTTTCCCCTTAACAACGAGTGGGGGTTTCCGAGTTAAAGGTTGTCCCCTTAATTCCCATGAAGGGTTATGTATTCCAGGGTTTTCCCCTTAAAGGGTTATCCCCAGTCGCCCTGCCCCCCTAGTAAGGGAGTGTGAGCTTATAGCTCTGGGTAATAACAGAAACAGTCCTGCCTAATCTTCTGTCTGGATGCAATAGTTTCAGGCTAGACCAATAGAATTGGCCGCCTGTGCCTTTTACCAGAAAGCAAGGGATACAAAATATGAGGCGCAAATTGTGTAATTGTGGAAATCCCAATCCACTTTCTATAACAAAACCTTATAATACTATCCCACATTTATATTAACATAACCAGTAACATGCAAATACACAACACAAGCAATAGAAGAAACTCATCCAACTGCTCATGTCAGTATTAAACCCGAACAACAAATACCTCCTTTTCCCGCTCTGTAATCCAGGCGCTGGGCCTGTAGGTCTCTTCAGAGGCTAGGAAGTTATGACCCTCACGGCGCGCTTGTATGGCAGCCGTGTCAGGTCAGATAGGAAAGAAGGAGGAAAGAAACAAGAGGCCAGGAGGAAAAAGACCAGCTTGGTAAACAAAAAACCTCCTGGATAGGAAAATGATGACCGTGATTCCCAGCCACCAGTTCAAACTAAGATCAATGACTGAAAGGGCAGGGTCGTTGCTGCGGTTTGCCCGTGTAGGCCACCGTAATTTTAACGGTACAACCTACCAGGCGAACCTTCCGGATATAAAGCACCGGAGCCTTTCAAATGATTCCTGCTCTTTAGTTGCTGGGACTTTTCTGTTCTTCTACGGCCCACGGCGGCTAGCGAGCGACGACTGACACGCCGGTCAGCTTCGGCTCTTCCGCCAATGATCTTCAGCTACAGGCTCAGTCCAGCTTTTAGCTCAGTCCTTTCCTGATGTCTTCCTTCTTGGTCTGCTCTCCTCCAGGGTCGACGACGAACTCCCCCAAACAGGGCTGCTCTTCAGAATATATGAAGCCAGGGTGGACCTGTTTGAAAACTTGTCCCTGTCAGGTCCTCTCCGGCATTACCATAGTAACCTGAAGACGGTTGCTCATTACCTATTCATGAGAATCCTAACCCAACCTATCGATTCAAAGTATTTTGAACACAAACTTCATGCATATTTATTATCCTATGAATATTAATACCAACGGTTGCTGACCACCGGTCACCCTATGTATCTAAACCTAAATAATACTTTAACACACTTTTTAAAGTAAATTCATTTTACAATTTATTTAATTTTGATGTGGTTTGTTAGGGAAGTATGTCATCACTGCTGACAAAGCAGATTTTCTGAATTTAAACGCTTAGTTTGAAGGCTATTTGGTCAGGATGCAGGACAGTCACACAGACACCACAGCTCATGGACAGGGACATATAAATCGCCTCAGAGGAGGATTTTTCCACAGCTAGCAGAGAGTCTACACACGTTTTCCCTTACTTCACAGTCCTTACTCCATTCCTGGGAGTTTACCTTCAAGGTAGGGTGTGCGTAGATGCTCAAGTTTGAAAAAAGCAACTTTGAAGTTATTTTTGTAATGTAGACGCAGCTGTAGTGAGTTCTTGCTTCCTGACATTATTTCTAATTTTTGGACTACTAAACTTCTTCCGTCTTTGCAAGAGATTTTTTTCCAATGGCTTTTATTTAAAAACATCTACTATTTTGTTTACAGTCTGAAAGAATTCTAATGGATGGGAGAAGCTATGTGTGGATTTTGGTTTATTGTAATAATTAAATGCTCATCTTTGTATTTTTATAATCCTCTTATTCAAGTATTATTTCAGCCAGTATGCCTCATGCTTAGTTAGGTTTGGTTCTCTAACTCCCAAAGTCACCCTAGAATCATCTTTTAAATATAGAGACAATATTTAGTGACTTTGTGTTTCAATATATAGTAGCTGATTTTAATAAGTGCATATTGTTGTCAGCATCCACTTCCTTCAGAAGTCTTGGATGTATAGCACCCGGTTCCTGATGAATGATTCCTCTTTGGTTTGTTCCTGTACCTACTAATTTATCGGCTCAGTCCCATATGTTGCCTCACTTTTATGACTTGCAGATTATTGGCCCAAGATGAAAATTTCTCCTATCTATATTGTGGTGAAAACTCATGTAGCTTCTCTTCCATAGCTTTGTCCTCTATAATTGCTTGCTTTACTTGGATAGTTCAGCAGAGCTAGTGATTCTATCCATGCTTTCTACTTCTGATATAAGTTCATGTATATTTTCCATGTTGTGACCTATTTGATCTTCAGAGTCCATCTTTGCCCCCCGCCTTCCCTTGACTACCATCTCACTTTTCAACCTACCACAGTTGGCCTTTTTCTGTAGACTTATTTGGAGAATGCTTCTTTGGGTCAAATTCTCTAACACATCTATTTAATTTGATCTTTTTTGGCCATTTTGCTTCTGGTGTTAGTTAAGGGCTGTGTATTCCTTTCAATGATTAATTATGGTGTACATAAGTAGTCGTCTTGCTAAGGCTGGGGATTTGTTTACTTTTGACATTGACTTTTTTTTCTAAAAAGGAGCAGATGATCATAGAAAATATTTTGTTTCCATGCATGAATCTGTATACAACAGGTTAGCTGGTTTTTTGATATATCTGTTTCATTCATAATAGCGGATGCCAACCAGATATTTTTATCGGGCAGTTTGACTCTATTGGTTTCTTACATGTATTGGTTTTGGGAACACTTCTTGTTGGTACTAAAAACCATTACCAGATTATAGAAGGAAATCACAGTTCTCCATGCAAAACCAGAAAAAGCAGCAAGTATGTTATGGGACCCTCACAGAGCAAAATACTGATGTTAAAGCTGCTTAAATTTTGATAATGCATCAAATTTAGGGGATTGTTATTTCCACCCAGTAAGTGGCCAGGAAGTGAGAAACACCTGAGAAGAAACTTCCTTACTCTCTCACCACAGGGATTTCTTCAAATGGACATGGAACTGAGTAGGGCAGTGGAAAGTGCACATTTTAGACTGCAATGACAGGCTAGTAGGGTATCCTCACTTGGAGGACAATGTATTCCTGAGCTCGTAGTGGGGTTGTTTAAGTCTGATTAAAAGGAGGTGAGTAGGGGTAAAGTGTCCACTTAATACTCTTTTCTTTACTATGCCCCAACCAAATAAAACTTTACACATCACAGGTTTCTGCTAATTGAATTTATCCTTGTAAACCATCGTGTTTGTAGGAAATCTATAATCACTCTTCTGCTTTTAGACTGCAGAGATCATTAATTTCCCTTAACTGTTCATTTCATCTGACTTGGCCCTTCTCACAAAATATTATCTTGCAAAGGTTGTGACCAAATTTCAACTCCCAATAAACTGGAAGGACTTCACATTGGACTGTTGATATATTCAAGATGCCCATCTTACATGACACACTGCCTTTTTAACTCTCCTTATTACAACAAAGAGTTCAAATCCAGTCTGGCATATCCTGGTTTCCTGATTTTAAGACCCCTCATTGCAAAAGTATTTTACACATTAATTAAAGGGCTTTTACATTCTCACATGCTGCGTAGTGATATAATGACATGGGATGTAATCCTCACATCTTCATCCTGCTACTTGGTATGCAGAGCTGGCACTGCTATTGATCTAAGTCTTCCAGTTTAGACTAAATGAAAAGTTGGTGTATATTAATTATGGCACCTGCTGTGAAGTTTGTTTTTAGTGACAAACTAATGAAGGAAGTTTTAAAGGCAGAAACGAGAAACCCAAAGCATGTCAGTGTCTAAGTACAGTATTTTAATAATGTTTTTCCTTCACAAAATAGAAAGGCAAGAATTTGCAAACCCTTTTCATACTGCTCTACTAGGTAACTGCTCTGACAACATATGAAGAGTAAGTGGCATGATACATAAGGAAAACTGGTATATGCAAGCAAACTGTGTACACCCAGATGCCTACAATGATTTCTTAGGGCAAAGCCTCTGTTAAACTTGAGCTTGCTTCTATAATGCATTCTGTAAAAACCTCTCAGGGCTTTCCAGCTTAGAAGTAAGATCTTAAATCTCATGTTCACTACATTACTAATATTCAACAATATTCATTATTGCAAGATGAGCCCTGTCCTTTCTTTGAAGCCCGATTCCTTAAATTATAATGCTGTTCCTACTGAAACTGGTGAATGAACGTAGTAGAAGAAAAGTTCATTCTTCTGTTGAGTGAATTTGCCTGCTAGTGGGATTAACAAAGCACAATTCTAAGCTCTTCAGTACTTGAGAATTTCTATGTGCCTTATCAGTCCTGTCTTGGGTGTCTCTAAATATTGCTGAAATATCTGAGGATTTAGAATCAGAAAGACCAAAAAAAAAAACCAAAAAGGCAAGCAGATCATAAAGGAGGGCATCTCTTACATTTACCAAGATTTCTTGATTATCTGAATAATAGGGAAAGGGATAAAGAAAAGTAGGAAACAGTGTACTTGAAACTCCATTTTAGTTACTCGAATCTGGCTGTGATATTGTAATGCCTATAGTAACAACAAAATAATCCAGTAAATTTGTTAGCTCCATTTTCATTAGAAGAATTGTATGGTACCACAAAGCTGTGCAAAAATATTTCTGGCTTTATGAGCCTCCTGTCATGGAAAGAACAAAGTGAGAGTTTAGCATTCTGGACAGAGAAAGAAACATTTTAAAAAAAAAAAAAAAAAGCTCTTCTTTTCCTCTTGTCTAATGTGCTTTTTTCAGCTCTTGTTAAGATGATAGTTTATGTGACACTATTTTTCCAGCTGATTCTATGCTGGTGATGGGATTATAATCTACTGTCATTCAGAGATTCCTAAACCACTGATTATTTCCATATGTGCAATATTTGGGTGAACTGGGCTTTTTGTTTTGTGCAATAAGATAAGAGGTAGGAATCAAAGTAGATATTCAAATGAGCAACTTTCCTGTTCTCTCAAGATAACATTTTGTAGGCAAAAAAAGAAAGAAAGAAAGAAAAAGAAGGCATTTGGGGTGGCTTAGAATTTGGAATGTCCGAGCCCCTGTAGAACATATAATCGCATAAGGCAAATGATGCATTGGGAAGCTACACAGCAGTTGACAGATGGAGAATGTGTTTTAAGTTGGGAAGAGATCTGTGGAAAAAAGAATCAATGAACACGGCATATTTTGCCATCCCACCTCTGTGACAGAGTCCCAATAACCCAATCCTCCCACTCAGTTCCCAGTCTCTCCTGCACCATCCCCTCATCCTGGCTTCCCAAACTGCAGAAACTCTTCCAGACTTTTAAAATAAGCAGTTAGCCTTTCCTATTAATTTCAAATATCCTATCCCTTGTCATTCTCTGCCCCATATTCCTACAGAGAGCTTCTAAAATTCTTCTGTCCCTCAAGACCAGAACTCTAATCAGATTTCCTTCCCACTGCTAATAAAAATTCTCATCAGCCTACTTTGGTGTTCCCTTTGCTAAACCTCTGTTCCCTACCTGGACAACCTCTCCAGTTTCACAAACCTTCCTAGATCACTTTTCCAGCTGAACAAGATGGGACAACATCTGCTTATTAGCTGGCTTGTGTATGTTTCACTGTGTTAGTCTCTAATTATAGCAGACATATAAATAGTCTGCAATGTACTTGTTCAGGATCATTCTTCTTTTATATGTCTCGCTACGAAACTGATTTAGATTTTTTTTTTTAAAGGAAAGAGAACTTCAATTTTAGAAGTGCAATTAGTCTACTGTTTTTTTCTGTAAAACCTCAGAATGGTCTCCTTCTGATACTCCTCCTGTTTTAACAATGTTCTTTTTATCATAGATTTGGATTTGTCACTTACTCCTAGTGGAGAAGTGACTAAGCAGATTGGAGAAGCTCTGCTTGTGTCATGCACCATCGCTTCCAGTACAAAAGCAACTGTGCTTTGGTTAAAGGTTAGTAGTAATTCTTGTTAACTCAGTAAAAGAAGCGGGAATTATCTGTGCAGATTTCTCCCTCAGGTTTCAGTGAAGAAAACAGCCATTTTAAAGCAACATTTTAAAAATAATCTTCCATATTCAATAACCAACTAAAATATTAAACCGGACATTTAATAATATAGTCTTTTGGACCAAATTGCATACATTTGCAAAGGTGACCAGTGATAACGGAAGCCTCCGGTTTCGGGTGTGCTATTTAACATTTTAAATGCACCTGATTTTACTAAAATACTTACCTAGCACTTGAAAGTGGAATAATTTTCACTTTGTCATTAAAAATATTGAGGTCTTCAGCCCCGCTAAACACTTCTGAAGATTTAGGTTATTTTGCTTTTGTCACATTTCCAATATGCATACTAAAAGGACCCCATAGGTCTGGTAGTAGAGGAGGGTAACTGGGTATTTCAAAGCACTGATAAGTGAGAGAGTTTTTGTCAAAGTTTTGAATCTGACCCAACTTAATAGACCACAACAACCTAATAACTGGTCAGTGACTTGTGTTGAAAGAAAGTGTCCCTTTTTCAACATTAGTGCCAAAACTGGCAGTCGTCTTGGCCGTCTCACTACAGAGGCCAAGGGAAGAATATATTATCGATACCAAATGATCCTCTGATGCTCTCCTTCACAGCTGAGGTGTTTTGTGGAGGGCAGTAGGAGGTGGCATAGGTGTAATTGTTCTAATATCCATGTTGTGTATATAAGTAGATCACTTACCCCTGCATACCTCTCCTTGCAGCACTTTTTAGAAGTTGAAAACCTCTTTTCATTTTTTTTTTAAATGTGTGGCACAGCTGTTGATAAATACATTGTCAAACAAGTACTGGGTTTTAGTTATAGGGTGGAAAATTAAACAGTAGGAAGTTAAAAAAAACAAATGTACAAATACGAAATAGGGAACAACTGGGCGGCAATACTATGAAAATAGATCTGGGGGTTGTAGGAGATCACAGATGGAGCCAACAATACGATGCAATTGTGAAAAAGGCAAGTATTATTCTGGGGTGTATTAACAGGATACTGTATTTAAGATAGGGCAGGGAATCGTCCCACTCTGTTCTGCATGACCAGAATACTGGACTGTATACAGTTTTAGGAACCATGGTTTTGGGAAAGATGTGAATAAACCAGAGTGCCGAGGACAGCAATAATAATAATAATAAAAAAGAAAAGGTTTAGAAAACCTGACATGAGTCTTGAGTTAAAAATGATGAGAGGGGATCTGATAAGTCTTCCAGTATGTTAAGGGCTATTATAAAGAAGACAGTGAGTGATTGTTCTCCTGTCCACTGAACATAGGATAAGGAGTTATCAGCTTAATGTGCACCAAGGGGGATTTAGGTTAGATAATAGGAAAAAATTGTTACTGTAAAGAATAATTAAGTACTGAAATAATTTGTGAGTAGAAGGTGAAATCCCTGTCCTTAGAGATTTCAGAAAAGGTCAGACACCTGTCACAGATGGCCTAGAGTTACTTGCCTTGGTGCAGAGGATGGACTAGATCCATGGTTCTCAAACATTTGTACTGGTAATCGCTTTCACACAGCAATCCTTTGAGTGTGACCTCTCCCCCCGCCTCCATCATCTTATAAATTAAAAACACTTGGTATATGTTTAAATATATAAAAATGTTTTAAAATGTATTGCAAACAAGGTTTGGGATGGCAACTGACAGCTCGTAACCTCCCATGTAATCTCCTGGGGAGGAGTCATGAGTTTTCCTGACCCCCAGTTTGAGAACCCCAGACTAGCTGATCTCTTAAGGACCCTTTTAGCCTTATTCAGATTGAACCTTTCTCAGCTAGCACCCTCAGGACCTGACTGATGCCAACCTGGAGACTTTGCTGATCCATGGATGGTCACTGTTGTCTAGCACATTACCAACACTTATACTGCTTACTGGGCTCTTAGAAGACATTCAGGGGTAAATGACAGCTAAGTAACAGCACAGAACACCGAGAGCCATGACTGGTGGCTGTAAACAAACCTTATGGGACCAGAGGAAACTTGGCCACACCCATGATAATTGGCTGTCTGACTGACTAAAACCATGCCGGTCTATGTATGTTGCTGAATCAGAGTGCTGGAACAGGGAGGTTCAAAGTGTATTTCTGTAATTAAGGCCCTGATCCCGCAAAGCATGTGATTAGTTTAGTTGAAATCAACTGCATGCTTATTTGTTATCCAGAGAGTGTGATTAGATTATGCACACAATTTAAGAATATGCTTGCGTGGATTGAGCCTAAACTGGAAATTATGTGGACTAACTTCTTACTTCATCAGGACAATACCAGAATGCAGACAAGCCCAACATTTTCAAGTTTACAGTACCAGGATGCTGGAAACTATATCTGTGAAACTGCGCAACAGGAGGTTGAAGGGTTAAAGAAAAGGAAAACACTCTCACTTACTGTAGAAGGTAATGGAGCATTTAGTTATGAATTAATACTCTAAATCATACTGGTCACAATTATTTGGCCATAATGCTTAAATATATTATTACTTTAGGAAAACCTCAAATCAAAATTACAAAGAAGACAGAGTCAAATAAATCTAAAACAATAATCTGCCACGTGGAGGGTTTCCCCAAACCAGCAGTGCAATGGACAATTACTGGCAGTGGAAGCATCATCAATAAAGTAAGTATCTTTCTCATTAATTTATGCACAGAAATAGAAATGCACGGGTAGTAGTGAGGCCTGGGGAACCTGCCTTTGAGAGATGAAAGAAAGAAAATTCCAGTGTGAGAGAGGAGGGCAGTGATTAAGGATGTTGCCCTGGGACTGCATAAGGGTAGGATTTAACCCTTAACTTGCAGCTTCAGGCCTGGATCCTGTCTTAGAGCTATATAAATAACTGATTATTAATTCTGGGCACACCGAGCAGAGGAAAGGTTATAAAAGGACAGTGAATTCAAGGTACAGCTATACCGATTTCTGAGAGATGGGGATGTTTTAGGGCAATATTAAAATAACAAATGTGTGTAAACTGGTCAAATGACACTTGACGAAAGAGAAGTATCTGAAGAGTGCAAATGCTAAAGAATGGGGCGGGGGTAGTAACTGATAGGGGCCTCTTAAGGAATTTGGAAAATAGTCAAGGGCTACATTCTTCTGTGGTAATTAGTGGAGGGAGGTTGGGTACAGAATGGAGCTTGTGTTAGGGGACTAAGGTGCAGGAGGGCATGTGAGGTCTGAGGGGGAGTTTGGGGAGGATTGTGACCTGAGGCAGGGGACTGGGGGGGGTTATGGATGTAGGAGCAGGAGTACTGAGGGTTTGGGTTGTGAGCTGGGGTAGGGGTGCAGGAAGGAGGGGGGATGCCAGGAGCAGGTTCCCCACCCCCACCCTCCCCCCACTGAAAACAGCTGGCTGTGGAGGCCATCAGCCTGCTGCAGGTTCCTGGACTGTGGCTCTGCCCACACTTCCTGTGCCACAGGCGTGACCTGAGCAGCTCTCATTGGTGAATTTACGGTCAAGGGGAGCTTCAAGATTGTGCCAGAGCTGTAGTCAGCAACCCCTGCACCTCCCTGGTGCACGGAGATCCACATATCCCCCACAGCTGGCTGGTTTGAGTGGTGTGTGGGGGCTTGACAGGCGGGGAGCTTCCTCAAGGCTCCTGCTGGACCCTGGGACAGTGTTGGGCCACATGTGGCCTGCAAGTCATGTTTTGCCTGTCCCAGTAAAAGAGGAAAAGTGATTGCTTCAGGTAACTTAAGGATAAATGAGAAGCGCTTTTCATATTTACAATATTAAAAACTATTCTTTGGATTACAATTCTATTTACAGTTTTATTTTAAATGGCTCCCATTTTTTCAACCTAGCAATTTGTTTTTTAAAGGGTATTTACTGCTAGAACTTTCTTCATGAACAATTCTAGTGCATAACATTATGCTTTTTTTTGTTGTTGTTGTTCTACTGATTTTCTTCTCTTTTCCAGACAGAGGAGAGCAAATACGTTAATGGACGATTTTCCAGTAAAATTGTCATTTCACCTGAAGAGAACGTGACATTAACTTGTATTGCAGAAAACCAGCTAGAAAGAACTGTCACCTCCATGAACGTCTCCGCCAGTGAGTGTCCTCAATTAGAAATGTTCAAGAATGAATGAGAAAAGCTGTTTCCGTAAAGATTCAAATATCTTTCCCAGCTTTTCTCTAGAGAATGTGAGATGCAGATTGGCACTGCAATAGTGTTGAATTTGTTCTTTAATTTTCTTAAATCCCATGTATCAGAGGGGTAGCCGTGTTAGTGTAGATCTGTAGCATGCCTTAAATCCCATGCGTCTCTTGCACTAACAGTTAATTTAGTCCCGTAGGGACAAAAATTAATGTTACTAGTGTTTGGCTGTTCAATGGCCTGTAGTATGTGCAGTAAGTTGTATGGTCTCAGTGCAGTTCTGAGTGGACCAATGTGCATCTCACAAAAATCTCAGGTGAGCTAAATAGCTCCCTTCTTCTTAGCAGAAAACTCATAAGAGAATGCCCCTCCCACAATGCCTCTACATGAGCCCTGTTAATGAGGGTTATGGCATGTTGGCAAGGGGAAGTGGAGACAGATTTGCGCTGTGATGACATCTGTTTTGTATTCCAATTTTCAAGACTATCAGTTATCCTCATTCATACAGACATTATAAAATAACTTCTTCAGTGATAAAGACACCATCTTTTCTTAGCCTGCAGTTTTGCGGTTTATTATTAACTTTTGAGGTGATTGCAGAACAAAATCCATTCATAGGTACTAGGGTTTAATCAACTGCCTTCAGTAATGAAAAAGTGGTAAAAAGTTATCCTATCTGTGCTAACCTATAAGTGCTTAGTCAAAAGTATTCATAAGATTAAACTTGTCATTTTTCAGACAAAAGCACTTTCACATGATGCATTATGGATAGAAAGCAAGGATTGCTGCCTAAAAAATACAATTAATTATTTTGTTGTGTAGCTGATGCCACACTGAGTGAGCATTTTGGACCTAGTTGTAAAATAGATTATTATATTGCTAAATATAGCAGCATAGTGTAAGTGTGAAGGTGACTTTCAGGTGTCAACAAGTTTGTTTTTAATTTTGATGTTTTGTATTTCAGTAAGTATCCCAGAATATGATGAACCAGATGATAGGAATGGTACGTACAGTGCTGCACAATCCTCTTTCTTCTGTCCACTCAAGCTATATGAAATGTCATTAAATGAGTAATTTCCACAGCTGTCTCTGCTGTTGAAGTTCATTTGAAATTGCTGAGCCTCTCGGGCAGGAAAAATTAGACTGTTCAAACTGTTCTTATAGCAAATAAAATTTTGTATTATTATCAAATTGCTCTAATACAGGTTGAACTTCTCTGATCCAGCACCCTCGGGATCTGACCAGTGCCAGACAAAAGCATTTGCCTGACCACAGAGGTCAATATTGTTTAGCACATTATTAACACTTTCACTGCTTACTGGGCTCTTAGAAGACATTTAAGGGTAAAATACAGCATGGAACACTGAGAGCCAGGACTGGTGGCTGTAAACAAACTTTATGGGACCACAAGAAGCTTGGTCCCGTCCATAAGTGGTTGTCCAAATAACTAAAATCATGCCGAATTACGGCTGTTGCTGGACGAGAGGGTCCCACATTAGAGAGATTCAACCTCTAGTTTTACTTTTTGACCATCATTCTTGCTGTTTAATGCTGTGTATTACAATTAGACACTTCATGAACTTTTCTTTATTTTAGGTTACAACAGAGAAAAGGTTAATGATCAGGCAAAGTTAATAGTGGGAATTGTGGTTGGTCTTCTGCTAGCAGCTCTGGTTGCTGGTATCGTCTACTGGGTATACATGAAGAGATCCAAGTAAGAATTTACAGAGAATTCTTGCCTTTTAAAAAAAAAAAATAGTGTATGTACTTGTTTAGCTCCCTACACCATCGTGAAAATCTGGGAGAGATGGGGAAAAGTTAGCCCAGGTTATGAATCTTAACTGGGATCTGTAATGATAGGAGGCAGTGTATCATCTCTGGGGTTACAGTAGAGTCCTGGGAGCTATAAGTCCTTAAATCTGCCCTGATTCATCTGTGTGTGGGGCCTTCATCGGGTCATTTAGTGCCCAACTCTATTTCCATTTTAAGTTACTGACACTTTTCCTGTTTGAGTTAAATGGGTGGTGGTACAGTTCTGGACTTGCATGATGAGTTGTCATATCTGCATAAGCTCATGGATGTCACGTGAGTTTCCCTGGCATAGGACACATTGGCCAGCTCATATGCCATATACTTACCTGAGTTTGACAGAAAGGTAAGCATGTGCCATCTTCACAGGTCTATGCAAAACTTGATTAAATTGTACATGAAGTATTTGGGATCCATTTGATTAAACGGCTCTAATGAGGGAAGTTGAAAACTAGACATTACCTTCTGGATCTAGGTGTTTAGTCAGCCATGGCAGTGTGTGTTGTGCCTCTCAGCTCTGGTCATCTTCAATTAGAGGTTTGTTAATCCAGAAAATCAATTTAAGTTTATATTAAATAAAATGGACAGTCCCTGAAAGAAAGTCTCTTTAAAATATTTTCCACTTCTCCCTTATGGGTTATCAGGTCCCCTAACTCTATACCGCTTGCTTGGTACAATCTATTTTTCCCAATGTTCTATTATACTCTTTTCCCCAGAGTAGGGCCTGTCAGGTTTTGAAAACACAGAGGTAGTTGAATAAGCTTGCACACTCAGATTCAGTGAAACTGTCTGATTTATTGCAGCTGAGGGTCTGGCCACACAGCACTAAGATCATTTGAGAGAGAGGAAGCTGTTACGCATGTTGTGTACATATTTGTATGGACAGATGTGCAGTAGTAAGGCTTACTTGACTTATTTCCCTATAACTTTTTATATTGGTTTGGAGTAGCTAGATAATATATTTTGAGTTTTTATACGAACAGGTGTTTTCCATACTTCTGTCATCTGGCTTCCATGTGTATGACTATGCTGGCTTCTGTCATCTGTTTCTGGCATGAAGTCTTCAAATTTTATTTAAAATGCAGTATCTCAACCAGAGCTGATCAGGGATTTTTGGAATTTCCTGAATAGGGCAGCTTTATAAACATAAGACCAAATATGAATATGAGCTATTTATAAATTAAGCTGCAGGGAATGAAATAAAATAAATAAAAAAACTTCCTTTCCCTGTCATTTACTGCTAAATGTGCAGAATTTTTCTTCTCTCTCAATGGGGAACGCAAAGCATGAGGCAGTGACATATGAAAAGCAGGGGCAAGGAAAGTAGAAAAGGGAAGTGAGCTATTTCTGAGAATGTAATGTGTCCTTTGCTGTGACGCTTCTATGTTTTCCCAAGCATGTCAGTTTCAGAAGTATGAAAAATTATAGAACATTAAACAGGCATAGGAGAAGTGGGAATATATTTATATTTAGAAAACTAAAAAAAATTGCTCCAATGACCTTGTGTACTCATGGCTAATTTAAACAGTTATGTTTAAATCAATGAGCAGAGAGTCACTAGTTTAAGTGAATATAACTGCTGGAAATATTGCTGAGAAGCTTCCACTTCCAATGTATACTTATTAATCTCTTCTCCCTGGGAATCAGTTTCCCTATTTTCTGCATTCAGTACTTCCAAAGAGCTATTTGTTTTATATATACAAATGCTCAAAGGGCTTTGAGCACAAATCACAGCCCTTGCCTCTCAAACTATTGCAATACTTATTGACACTGTGTGTCCAATCACAACCCTCCGTTTCCATGCAGGCCACTCCCTCGAACAGTTAGTCACTTTTTGAACCCACCTTTGAACAGTCATTCACCTAATCTCTGCCCCCAGAGTGATGTCAGTGGAAAGTCTGAGAAGGCAGCAGCACAGAACTTTCAAACCCTGCTGAGGCAAGAAAAATGTTCCTTTTTTCATCAGTGTGTGTTGTGGTTTGTAGAATTTGTCTTGTGATACAGGATAGTAGGAATCATGCTCAGTTGTAGTGTGTATTCACAGTAACTAGCTTCTGTGGCTTTTCATCAGCACAGCTTCACTTCTTTTTAAAAGCTGATTATTGCCACATCCTCTGCAGCAGTTGAATGCGCAAAATAGAGAACTGCGTTAATTGCCAATGAAACCCTTAGATATACAAAGTTTAAGTAGTCCTGTCGTCTTATCTCAAATGTTTCCTAGAGCTTAAACAAAAAAGTGCCTCTATTTCCCCTCCCTCTGAAACAGAAATCCAGAAACTTTTTTTTTTTTAGAAATATAATTAACGCTGTCTCATTTTCATTCTCTTGATTAGGGATACACAAATCTAAGGATGTTAGGCTAGAATAGGTTTCCAGTTATGTACTGCAGGTTTGAAATGAAGAGGGGAAAAAAACCCAAATTTGGCTGACTATTAAACTGCAGCAATTTTTACAATGATCAGATGCACACAATTGTTGGAACCAGTCAGCATCCTCAGTCATTCAGAGCTAATTGCTAATCTCTTTCCAGGCTGATTTTTGGCACTGGATGATTAACAAGAACTGTACTTTTCTGCTAATTTTGTATGTAATTAAATCCCAAAGTGGTAGATACTATGTGTTTTTAAATAGAACACTCATAAGTATGTGTATCATTCACTTATAGCTACGAAGTTACCTAGTAAAGAAAGAAGACAAAGTGGGAGTGAGCTGTTTGTGCTCTAAGCTTAAATAGTAAATGAGAACAACATTGGAAATATTTTTTCACTAAAGGCATTCATTCCATAGTGACATCTAAGATTGTCTGAAATCAATCTTCCACCTACAAAAAGTAGGTGAACCTGTAAACTCTTTAGCACCATTTTTTGGTAATTATTTTCTTGAAGGCAGAGCATGAAGGACTTATCCTGAAGGAAACCTTGAAATGTCAAATTAGGAATAAAATTGTATTATGAGAATATAGGGAACCGTGCTGTCTGAGGAGAGAGAAAAGTCCAGGAGGTATAAAATTGTAAGTAAAACAATGTTTCTGTAACCAATTTCTGACCCTCTTAAGTTGGGGGTGGGGTCAGAGGGGAAAACAGCTGACACAGCTTTCTTGAACCAGTCTAATGTGTCATCCCTGTGCATCCATTCTGCCCAACTGTGTGTGTTACGAATTAATTCTGGGAAGTGTGGCTATCTGTTTCCCCTGCTGCTCCATTGAGGGTAATGCAGATGGGGAAACTCCAAGACAGAGGTTTAACAAGCCAACTACAAGCAGTTGCACCTGCACTGCAAAAAATTAGTTTTGTAGTACAAAGACAATTTTATTCTATCCAGGGAAACCAGACAAATGCAATGAAGTTAGTTACAAGGGTGACTAACAGTATTAACTATATTGTAAATTGTTTCATGTCAGCTACACTGGTTAAAAAAAAAAAAAAAAAAAAGAAAAAACCTGTGCGTTGAGTCCCAGATCCACTGTTTCTGCTTTGTGAATAGGATGAAAAATAGTAGCATTGATGCTCCAGTTGGACTCTGGTACCCTCCTCCCTGCCCAAGTTTCAGAGCCAAGGCTGACAGGGGATGTCAACACTGCTTTTTTTTTTTAAACAAAATTATTCTAACACCAATTGGACCATTACAGCAACTTCTGTGATTTTCAGCAATAAAACAGCTTTAGCATAAGCAGATAACGAAAGCTGGATATGGATTTCTCCAACAAGTAGCAGCAGCTCATTGGAGATCCAAGTTCCCTTGAGCTCTGTAAATTCGGCATGAATCGGGATAGTCTCTTCAAGTTTTTATTTTCTCCCCATTGCTGTAGTTTGTTCTCACAAGTCTAATACGTCATATTTGAAATATAGCTCTTGCATTGTTCAAATGTTAATATCCAATGGAAAAATAGGCTTGTTTCGGGCTAGTGAGAAGTTCAGCCTTACTTTCTGTCACAGTAGTTTTCCCATTAACTCTTCTTAATTGCTTTCCTGTTTCAGCTCTTTGGCCATTTCTGCATTGGTTGGTGTACCCCCTTTGAGAGAGCCTTGTTTTATCACTGAAAAGGCCCTCAGGGATTATGGTCTGTAATGGTGTGCTCAGCACATACTTCTCCCACCAATTCTTTCAGTCTCTTATCTTTTCCCTGAATCTCTATTTTTATAAGCCATGTTAGGAAAAGAAACATGCTTATGAGTTCTTATTCAGATGACAAGAAAAATCTCTGAGCCATCCAAAGAGAACAAATTTGGATTCTTTGTTCTTATTATGGATTAGACAGCTTTGCAAAAAAAAAAAAATTTAGGCTTATTTAAGAAATTCAACTGCTGTCAATATTCATTTTTCTTGTTTGGTTTCATTCACTGCCTCTCATTTTCCTTTGTCTGAGTCAGTCCTCTGGGACTTTGATATCCAGAGAGGATAAAAATAACTCCCCAGCAGAAACTTATAATGGGTGTAACAAGTTCCTTTCATGGTATAATCACAACATTTAAATGACAGTTGTCCATGTGTATGACTATGCTGCACAGTTAAGCCAAAATCTTCAATTTTAACCTTAATTTCTACCTATCAGTTATCACACACAAAGAAAAACCTCTGATCTGTATTTTGAGGACATAGACTAAATCATTCAGGTGCTGATAGTCTTCCAATGTTCTACTAATACTCTTCCCCCCCCATAAAGGATACTTATGAAAGAATCCTAAAGCATCTCAGAACAAAGAACTACAGGACATACCCTGAGAAGTAAAGCTATGTGCTGCAACAGTGAGGATCCACTTAACTTAGGGCTCTGCTGCAGGGATGACCCTGGTTAACTCCTGAGTGTTGGCGTTACCACTGATAATAAAGCAGAGACTTAGTACAAAGATACAACCAGGCTTGAGTGCAGAAATGCTGAGCCCCTGGAAGCGTGTGGGAGTGACTGTAGGCTCTTCTAGAAGGGATGGGTCATGGGGTTAAACAGGCAGGGTTGCAGGCTAGTTTCCCTCTGCAAGCCCTTCTGTGCCACGGGGGGGGGGCTCTAGGGGCAATTTAAAAAGTCAGAAGCCCCAGGCCCTTTTAAATTGCTGGGCCCTGAGGCAGCTCCCCATCAGTCCCCTTTGGTGTTCCTGGATCCCACAGAATTAGTTAATTCAGGGGGACCACACTAGCAGTACCATTAGACAACATAATATAACGGAAGTGGTTAAAAAGGCTAAAATAACTTTACATTGGCTAGTATATTTTTAATAGCAGCAAAGGGTCCTGTGGCACCTTACAGACTAACAGAAAAGTTTTGAGCATGAACTTTCGTGAGCACAGACTCACTTCTTCGGATGCTGGTCTTGGAAATCTGCAGGGCCAGGTATAAATAAGCCAGAGCAAGGGTGGGGCCTTGCTCTGGCTTATTTATACCTGGCCCTGCAGATTTCCAAGACCAGCATCCGAAGAAGTGAGTCTGTGCTCACGAAAGTTCATGCTCAAAACTTTTCTGTTAGTCTATAAGGTGCCCCAGGACCCTTCTTTGCTGTTACAGATCCAGACTAACATGGCTACCCCTCCTATATTTTTAATGTTTACCCTAAAGCAGGCACTTACTGAAATTTCAGACATCCAGTCATATATTCAGGCCTCAGGTCCAATGTTCTCCCCTCTACTCTTTTCCATCCATTTTGTGCAAAATAATTTTTTTAATGTGCACCCCAAGCAGAAACAGAAAATTCTAGTAGTGGGAACTGTTAATCAGCTGGGCGACAATTGAATCTCTCCTGAGCAGCCACACAGCCTAAGCCCATCATCCAGCGTCCCTCTTTTTAGACCTGATGTCTCAGGCCTGGTGTCCCATGCTGGGGAATGGGCACTCCCAGTAGTAGCACTTCAGACACAGCTGAGATTTGGGATACATTTATAAGCTGTTGGAAAGTGTATTCTCCTTTTTCCCTCCTGCCTCTTTTGGATCAGAACTTGACTAAATCATAGTCCTTTATATTTTTGAGGCACAAAGTAAAGGCCTTTGCAGTGTTCATGTACACTGCCAGATAAAGCTAATGTCATTGCACAGACACACCCCATTAGCAAAAATAAAACTATTGGTTTTAGCACCAATATGTGACATGACATATATTGTCCTGCTAACTTTTGCTGTCTTTGTATTTTGCAAGTTAAATGGCACTTCAGTCCTCTACCCTGAAGCAGTAGTGAGAATATACGCATAAATCTGTCACAACAGATGCTATACTACTCCTCTATAGAGGAAACAAATTATCACAGAGCAAATGCATATATGATAAGATGCTTTGACACAAGGGATTTACTTTGTCTCAAATACATTTGTCTATTTACATGTTAAAAGTTGTGGCTTTTAAAATGTTATCACCCCATTGCAGCAATCTTTCACCTTGGCTGATCATAAGGTTTCTCACATGAAATGAATGGCTTAGGCTGTTGTTCTGCTAAGCTAAACTAGGCACTTAAGATGCTAATTCATCTTCAGTACTTAACATTAAAGCTGACCTATTTTAAATGAGGCATACCTCTTTCTCTTCTCTCCCTCTCTCCTCACTCATATATATCATTTACAGTCTCTTCTTTATCCAGAAATTCAGTCATAACTAGCAAAGATCCAGAAAATATTTTGTGTCCTGAAAGAAACCAAATCCAGTTAGTACCCAAAATGGTTTAAGGTAATAAGGATTCAATGACTTCTGCTCAGCACAAATTCCAAAAGCAATTTTGGAAAAAGATTGCTGTGTTGATAAAGACGTCTTACCCACACTTCTACATTTAACAGACCTATAAGCAAAACCCTTAATGAAACCTACAGAAAACCTAGGGAACTAATTTGTCAAAAACAACTGGAATTTGCACTGCTAGCTTAGCCTCGGTAAACAGTTATCCTGGGATTTGTTGCAATGTGTAAGTTCCTTTGTTACTAATATATGTATATGAAGTCCTGTTGCTATGCTTGTTGATGTATTCATAGCTATATGCAACTGTTTCTAATGTTGGTATGCTGGTAATTGAACTTAAGCATTTTCTTTTTTGCAGAGTAGGAGGTACACGCTGTATTATTGTGACCAGAATGTTAGACATGTAAATATGACACTGATTTTTTTTTCTAGGACAGCATCAAAACATGTAGCCAAAGATCTTGGAAACACAGAAGAAAATAAAAAGCTAGAAGAAAACAATCACAAATCTGAAGCTTAAAAGAACAAAATGTAAGTCATTCCAGGTAAGCAATGTGAACAAAAAAGTATAGTACCAGGTTTGTCCACCTTTTGGCAAAATAGATGTCAGGACTGCTTACCTGTGGGCCATATATCCTGTACAGGAAAATTAGGTCCCCTGTCAGTCATGGACTAATGAACCTGTCCTTCTGGAATAAGATCCACTATTTGCCTTTGGTTAACCTAGGACCTCAGAGTTGAGAGAAGGTCAAGTGAGAATGATGAAGCCATATTCTCCCCATCAGAAAATAAGAATTCCTACTAAAGGCAATAGGAAATGCTTGTATTCCTGTGGTATGGGAGAGGGGAAGCCAGGTGCAGTGCAATTATGGATTTTTAATAATGCATGCATAGATATTAAAATGTATAAGGATTCTGACTTTCAGAAATTATTAGTACATGCATTGGAGATTGTGCAATTGGAAATTAAAATAGCATTTATTATTTATACTCAGGAGAATGTTTAGTTTTACTCAAATTTAAATACTAACTTTTTTAAAATCTTCAAGAGAAGTTATATTTATTATAGGTAAAAGTTAAAGGTGGGCTCAAAACAATGTACATTCAAGGGTTAGGTTCTTACCACAAACCCACTTATTATTAGCTTTATGCTGGGGTGGTGTTTGTGACATGACTATGCAAGAGGAATGGAGATTTCCCATGTTATTTATCAAACAAAAGCTTCAGGAGGACCCAGAGAAAATGTAGAAAATACAATATCACTACAAAAAAACAACAGCACCATCCAGTGGTGAGATTCATCCACCACTTGTGCATCTGTCCTCTTTTTTAATTCTCAGATTGGGTGTACAGCATCTTTTTGAACAGTGATATAAATTTAGCATACAACTGTTACAGAAGGGCAGGATAAAGGGGGTGGAAATGAGATTCCACTGTTCAAGTTATGGAAATAAGCAGTCAAAAGATGAGCTTTCATATTAAATTATCGTTTACTTTTTTTTTTAATTTGTGCCACCATTTTTGAGTGTCTAATCTGAGAGACCTTAAAAGGCACAGGTTCAGAAACTGCTCTAAACCCATCCTTTATAAAGCCTCTTTAAAGTATCAGGTTGCAAAGCCAAAAAATGGAGTCCCTGGTCACTTTTGAATATCTGATGTAGTGATTTGTAAAATTATTACAGCAGCAGCCTTGTTTCAATAAGATAGAAGGAAAAAAAGATCGAAGATCTTAAAAATTCTGGGTCTGTTTCAGTTTATGCTCTTAACCTTAACATAAACCACAGGGTAACTTTTCTTACCACTAGTGCTCAAACAATTCAGAAAATGGAGACACACCCTGAAAGGATTATCAGATAGTCCACAAACATGTAATACTGTTAATTAATGAAAACCAAAAGCAGTCAAGTAGCACTTTAAAGACTAGCAAAATAGTTTATTAGGTGAGCTTTCGTGGGACAGACCCACTTCTGCAGACCAAGAAGTGGGTCTGACCCATGAAAGCTCACCTAATAAACTATTTTGCTAGTCTTTAAAGTGCTACTTGACTGCTGTTTGTTTTGATAGTGTATAGACTAGCATGGCTTCCTCTCTGTTACTGTTAATTAATGGTGTAACAGTGTTCTAATTATTGATCTTGAATTAAACTGTTTCAAGAGTCCCCTGTAGAGGTTGCTGTGCCAGAGTTCATCATTCACACAGGGAGATGAGCTGCGTCCACACGTGCACGCTACTTCGAAGTAGCGGCACCAACTTCGAAATAGCGCCCGTCACGTCTACACGCGTCGGGCGCTATTTCGAAGTTAACTTCGACGTTAGGCGGCGAGACGTCGAAGTCGCTAACCTCATGAGGAGATAGGAATAGCGCCCTACTTCGACGTTCAATGTCGAAGTAGGGACCGTGTAGACGATCCGCGTCCTGCAACGTCGAAATTGCTGGGTCCTCCATGGCGGCCATCAGCTGGGGGGGTTGAGAGATGCTCTCTCTCCAGCCCCTGCGGGGCTCTATGGTCACCGTGGGCAGCAGCCCTTAGCCCAGGGCTTCTGGCTGCTTCTGCGGCAGCTGGGGATCTATGCTGCAGGCACAGGGTCTGCAACCAGTTGTCAGCTCTGTGGATCTTGTGTTGTTTAGTGCAACTGTGTCTGGGAGGGGCCCTTTAAGGGAGCGGCTGGCTGTTGAGTCCGCCCTGTGACCCTGTCTGCAGCTGTGCCTGGCATCCCTATTTCGATGTGTGCTACTTTGACGTGTAGACGTTCCCTCGCTGCGCCTATTTCGATGTTGGGCTGAGCAACGTCGAAGTTGAACATCGACGTTGCCAGCCCTGGAGGACGTGTAGACGTTATTCATCGAAATAGACTATTTCGATGTTGGCTGCACGTGTAGACGTAGCCATGGTGGGCATAGGAGTTTGCTTTCATGGGGGGAAGTCTCACACTGCTCTTAATTGTTCATACCTGTGAAATTCTGCAGCCCTAGGGAGAACATTAGTGGGAGGAAAGAAACCTCAACACCAGGAGGTTGAGAGAAGGAAGACAGCTATAAGCAGTCACCCCCACCCCTCCAACAACTGTTCTCCCTCACCGTCACGTGCAAACGACAAATATCTTCATTTAAACCCCACACTGGATCTTCCCTGAACACTTATCCCCCACCTCCATGAGACCTCCCCAGCTGCAAAATCACTCCAACCTACCTTTACTCTGCTGACAGGATTGAGAAAAGTGCCCTCACACATTGCATAGGCCTGGTCCCAAAGTAAAATGGAAAAAAAGAGCCCCGCTGTGGATTCCTTACAATGTCATAAGGTAGCATTCCACCCTTCACTGAGTCCTACCTTCTGCTTAATCTTTGGTCATGATGTGATTGCTGGGGTTGTGGGAGCTGTATTTTAAGTGATGCTTGAGCTGTGCCTGCCAGCCCAAAAGATTCTGTGGTACTTCGTCAATCTAGAAGGGGTGAAAACAAAAGAGCAGTCCATAGCACTTTAAAGACTAACGCAGTAATTAATTTATTAGATGAGCTTTCCTGGGACAGACCCACTTCTTCAGATGATAGCTATACCAGAACAGACTCAATATTTAAGGCATAGAGAACCCAAAACCATAATCAAAGTTGACAAGTCAGAAAAAAATGATCATGGTGAGCAAATCAGAGAGCGGGGCTGGGGGGGAGTAAAGAATTAGATTAAGCCAAGTATGCCAAAGAGCCCCTATAAGGGCCAGATGAATACCCAGAGACCAGCTACTCCAAGATAGTCCCAAAAAAGCCAAGAACATCACACCACTGGTCCTCACCTACAGCCCCCAACTCAAACCACTGCAATGAATTATTAAAGACCTATAACCTATCCTTAATCAGGATGCCACACTCCAGAAGGCCCTGGGTGACAGGCCTGTTCTCTCCTACAGACAATCTCCCAACCTTATGAGGATTCTAACCAATAGCCAGCCACAGTCTATACCACAGGAATACCATTCCTGGGACTTTTCCTTACAACAAAGCCCTCTGCCAGCTTTGTCCACATATCTATTCTGGTGATACCATCCCTGGACCTAACCAGATTATTCACAGAAGGACGGGCACATTCCTATGTTCCTCAGCTAACATCGTATATGCCATCATATGCCAACAATGCCCAGATGCTTTGTATATTGGACAGACTTCAAACTCTCTCAGACAAAGAGTTAATGGGCACAAAACATTCCTGATCCACAAACCAGTTAGTCTACATTTTAATGAGTTTAAAGAGTTTGCATCTTATTGAAGAAGAATTTTCAGTCGGCTGTGGAAAGAGAAACTGCTGAACTCTTTCATATTCAAATTTGACACATTAACATGTGGTTTGAACCAGGATGCAAATTTTCTGGGACATTATAGGGGCTCTTTGGCATACTTGGCTTAATCTAATTCTTGACTCCCCATGCCCCTCTGCTCTCTGATTTGCTCACCTTGATCATTTTTTTTCTGATTTGTCAACTTTGATTACTGTTTTTGGTTCTCTGTGCCTTAAATATTGAGTCTGTTCTGGTATGGCTATGATCTGAAGAAGTGGGTCTGTCCCATGAAAGCTCATCACCTAAAATTATTTTGTTAGTCTTTAAAGTGCTACGTGACTGCTTTTTTTGTTTTGATAGTATATAGACTACCACGGCTTTCTCTCTGTTACTAGAAGGGATGGGAAGGCTACAGAACATCATTAGCACTCCAGGCATAAGGGATTTAAGACCTTCAGAGGCGGTGTGATGGTTCTGTTTCCCTTAGGGAATGTCTAACTGCACTTGGGAAGTGTGGCTGTAGGTCTACCTGAGCTAAATCAAAGCAAGCTCAAGATGGAGTCTCAGCAGCAGCACAGGCAGATTCACTGTACAATCACACACAAGATCTTGAGCCTGAGTCCATCTAGGTACATCAGAGCCAGCCCAGGCAGGCTCCCACAGCTATATCCACACTAGGGCCTTTTGTTGACAAAACCAGTGAAACATCCACATTCAAGACATTCTGTAGACCGTAAATGGACAGACTGCAGCACTTCTGTCAACAGAAAGCCAGTGTCAATGTTCTGGGGGGCCTTCTGTCAACAGACAAGGCTTCCAGGACACAGGGCAACCCTGTCTGCTAGGCTTCCAGGTGGCAGTTGGACTGTGATCTGTCAACAGAGGGTTGGTCGGAACACATTTTCCGACAGAAACCTTTGTTGACAGATCGCTCTAGTGTAGTCATAGCCTAAGTGTTAGAAATTCACCAAGCCTATGTTTTGTGGGAGACTTGGCATGGGGGAGGGAGCGGGCTCTGCTGAAATGAATTTTCCATAATTAAATTGATTTTTGTCCAAGAAAGTTTCCCTATTTTCTTTGTACAAATGATACAACTGTCAAAAAAAATTAGTCATTACATGTACAAATTTTGTGGAGAACGCTCTGAGCATTTCTAGCTTCTGTTTACCCAAATGAACTTAAGGATTCATCAACATTTGGGAATATATTTTTGCAATGATATTTTCTGGTGACATTTATTTCCTGTTAAATAAAAGCTGGTAAAACATGTTTTTATAATTTTGCCTTTTACCTAATGTAACTAATGTGTTTCACATTTTCCAGAGAGTACGTATAGAAGCATGAACATGGATTGTATTCAAAACATATACAAAGAAGTGACAGTTATTCATGGTTCAAGTATTGAACAGATCATTCTACCAAGTTTTCAAAGGATTTTAGATGCAATTATCTCAAGTTTAAAAACTAATTTTGGTAACAGCCAAGATAATAGGTCACCATGTTGTATTCTGTTTTGTTTTTGTAAATGTCTGCACTGAAGATTTTTGTTTGCCTTTATGTAAATTTTTTAACGTAGCTATTTTTATACACTGTAAGGCTTTGTTCTGGGAGTTGCTGTTGATCTAATGTATGATGTAATATTATTTCAGTTGTTTTTAGGACACCCTTTGAGCAGGTACATTTCTAATTCTGATTGCTATCAGTAAAACTGCTTTCATGCAGCAGTTATCTAGTGTGTAAGGTTGTGTTATGGTGATTGGGCAAACGTCTTAAAAAATCACAATATAGAGGGATAGAGCCAAAAGTGACAAAGTGCACTAAATGGCTCACAAAAGTAAAAACAAACAGCTAACTTCAGAAAAGGGCACAGACGGTTTCCAGAAATAAGTTTAGGAGTCTAGCAAAGAATTTACCACAAAATTCTTGTTAGCCCACATATAGATGGTTGCTAATAATCCTCCTCTGAGGAATGAATCACAAATGTATTACTGATAGCTGTATGGGAGAAAAGTTATTGATTTTGTCCTCACAGTCCCATGGTGGATAGAGAGCAGCAGACTGTAGTTTTGGTTTTAAGTCCTTTTAGTTATCCACTGCCTTAAAGTACTGTACTTTTTCTTCATTTCAGAAAGATATCAGTCAGAATTGGAGATTTTTTTTAAAAAAGTGGTCATATCAAAGCTGCATTTTTCCACAAAAATAGAATATATATATATATTTTTTGTGTGTTTTTGTTAACTACGCTACAAATATTGAATGCACCTTGAGATAATTTTAGTGTTTTTACCTGGTACATAATTTATCAAACCGTGCATATAATTGTAACAATGAAATGTCTATGTAACTTTATAAACATTGTTTTATGCTTGAGGAAATTTTTTAGAATGATGATGTAAAAAGGAAACAGATTTCCTTTTGGGTCTAGGGCCCATAGAAAACTGTAATGAGATGGAGCTTCTGAGGTTTTACTTTTAAGCAGAGGTGTAGTTTCTGGAAGAATGCAACAGACACTTCTAATCACAGGAAGAAAATAAGTCTATCAAGTAAGCAGAATATCAGGTTTTCATTTTTAAATCTACAATCCAGGGGAAAAGTTATGTTTTTATGAACTGGTAGATGGAAAGAAATGGAAATTAGGAAACATTTTGCCACTTCTACATTATTTAGAAGAAACACTGTTACTTTTACTTGTAAATTTGTAATATGTTTAAATGTCTGGGCGGTAGTGACTGATGTCTTAATAAAAGCTTCCTGTAGTGCATTGGCATGGATTAAATACATAATGTCCTATAAACTCTATGCTGTACAAAATATTGGGGGAGGGGAATTCTGTTATTTGCCTCTAAATTTTGATGTGCTACTGTTTTATTTGGCAAAGGGAAAAAATTGGTTAACATTTAAACCAAAGTAAAAATAGGGGTGAAAAAACCAAAGTTGTTTGTTTTGCATGGCTAAGCCATTGTTATCTCTGTAAATACTGTGATTTTTTTCTTTTTTAGAATTTTGTTTAAAAAATTCTAAAATTTTTGAACACCTCTTTCCAAAATAAAATGTGAACACACAAAAGTTACTTTTTATATAATTTTTTCTTATTTTAGTGTGAACACCATGACCAAGTGAAATGCAGTGTGAAGACAAAAAAAATGGTAATTGCTTTAAGTAGGTGCTAAAGGAAGGAAGCTGATTGTAATTCTCTGTATTTTGAGAAGAAACCTATTTGTGCTGTCTTGAAAAAACCAAGGAACATTTTTTAAAAAAATGTCACTCAATTTCTACGTCCACAATTGTGAAAAAGGAATAAAAGCCTCAGCTTTCAAAATTCTGCTACAGCTCCTATCCAGTTTAACACTTCAGCCCCAGGAGAGAGATTTTTCCCTGTTCAGCGTTCACTTCGGGCATGTTTCAGGAATCACCCATGCAAAAAAATGAATGTTTCAATCCATGCCTAAACGATAATAAAACTGAAGTATGAATTCACCTGCTTGTCTGACATTTTCAGTTCAAAGAAACACCTCTGAATGTGATAAAGGACTTGATATGATTTTTGAACAATCGTGAGCCCTGAGTCTGTAAAGTGTAACTTTTGTGAATAATCACTGGGGCTTCACATAGGTGGCAGGATCCCTCCACATGTTGCAGATCAGAACCTATGAATCAAATCACATGACAGAGCAGCATGTGAGTAAATATTATTTAAGCACCCCTCATTGAGCCAGCTGAGCCCTTTACAAGTTTGTGTGGTTACAGTCTGCAGGGTGAGTAAATGGGGTTTTGCCTCCAGAAAGAACTGCAGCTGGGGGACATGAGGGCCAGGTCTTTTGGAGTGGTCCAGCCATAACTAACAGAAATCAGATATTACATACTGTACACATTTCTGCTTATACGCTGAATAGATGAAACAGACAAGAGGAAGGAGAAATGAACTATTATCACTATTTCAAAGATAAACTGAGGCAAAGAGAATAAAATTGCCTCCAGTCATACAGGTGGTTTACAACAAAAACAAACCTAGATCTGGGGAAGTAAGAAGACAGATTTACAGAGACAGAAAGGGAAAGTAACAGACCACCCCAGGTCACCCCCTCCAGTGCATCACTGAAAATCTGCAACCTGTCCTGGAAAACGATCCCTCACTCTCACAGGCCTTGGGTGACAGGCCAGTCTCTTCTTACAAACAGCTGCTCAACCTCAAGAAAATACTTAGCAGCAGCCACACACACAAACCCAGGATCCCCATTGCCAACTCTGTCCATCTGTTTATACAAATGACACCATCTCAAAACCTAACCACATATGACGACCTGATGTGACTTAAACGAGCACATCCACTAATGTGACATGTGCCAGCAATGTCCCTCTCCCATATACATTGGTACAGTGACTGTCCAGTTTGGGCAAAGGATAAATGGACACATATCAGGCATCAAGAACTATCACAAACCAGTAGGGGAATATTTTAACTTCCTTGGGAATTCAGTAATGGATTTATAAAAGAATGTTATAACAGGGAAACATCTGAACTGGAATTCATTTACAAATTTAACACAAATGTAGGCTTGACTACAGATCTTAACTAATGCATTGCATTTGAGAGTCACACTTGTGCATCACATGCTATGAATGAGAAACAGCCAGTTTAACTGCTTTCATTAACTGGGTTTAATGGTTGCATGTGCCCATCTCTGGGTATTCACTTCACTCTTTGGGTGTCTATACTAACCTATTGGTTTTGTTTTGACTTTCTGATCCAACAAGCACTTCCTAGTCATTTATTTACCATACACAATGCAAAGCCACAATCGATAGCAACTTAGACTGCAGTTAGATAATTTTCAGATGAAACAGGGAGGGCTGTAAACAATACATATGTATGCAGGAAATTTAAGAAAAAATACATATTACTCATTGTGGTGTTATCTTATTCCTGACTTACTACAACAACACAGCCCAAATAATACCATTTACTTACCCAATATGCACTGGATCATCCTAGACAGAAAAGTTCTGAATTTCAAAACCACAACATAAAATGAAAAATATATTGTTTGTATTAGTAGACAGAGTTAAACCTTTATGGGATTGTTAATTTAACACTACAAAATATTAAAATTATCATGTGCACACCATAGATAGGCGCTTATGTGAAAGTCATTCATTCATTGATCTTAGTCCAAAGTTCCCAAGGAAGAATCAATTCACAAATAATAAACCAGTTAATATCCCCAACTGCTAGAGATACAAATAAATCAGAAGTTTAACTGAAACACCACATGCAGCATGTAATTTCCTGTTAGCTAACAGCTAAGAAGCTATATGTTATTTGTGCATTATTCTAGTGCAAGTTATCAGAGCTATGCAAGAAACACCTTATTTCAACCAGTGCCACATAATGGTTTTCGGAGGTTTATGCAAACTATCAACGTCAGACCAAATTTTGTTTCTACGACTTTATGGATTTGTAAATTAACGTTACAAGAAAGCTCAATACAGCCTTCTTGCACACAGATGTAAAAAGGCTGCTGATCACATAACTTCTTCTAGCTTGCCTGACAGGCAGGGCATAAGCCCCCAGTTTCAGTCTAAAAGTGTGCTGTTTTTGTTCTGTTGCAGAGCCTGGAAGATTCCCACCCACTTTTAAAAAAAAAAGTAAGATTAAGAACCAGACTGTCAGCTGGTATAAAATCAACACAGCAGCAGCAGGGAACTGTGCTAGATTTCACTAGCAAGAGGAGCCATCCCTTATATTATAGCCACAAACCTAGCAGCAGCTAGGGAGCTATGGGGAGCAGACACTCATGCCGCTGTTGTACACTCAACACATCACAACACAGCAGGCCCACTGTTGAGTGTAGGGGAGCCAAAGCGGGCAACTGCCCCAGCAATTCAAAAGGACAGCACTGGTGGACGGGCTCATAGGGTCCGGTCCTGTCCTGTCACCTGTGGTGCCCTTTGCACTGCCTCACTGACCCTTCCAGCCTGGATTGCTCACAAACAGCCTCCTCCAGGTAAGTCACTCCCAGCTATGTCTGTGGGTGCACACTGCAGCCAACTGGCCACACCTTGGCTCTTACCAGCCTCTTACACTGCGAGCCCAACACACTCCTAATTCCCCATTTCTCCTCAAAAGCTCTTGTCTTGTACTAACCAGCCATCTTCTTCTGGACAGTACAACTCTCAAGTACATTATTCCTTTATGGGAATACACCTAGAAACTCCCTAATCCAGGTTCCACCCATCCTGGAACACCCATGGTTTGGACCCTGGCAGCGGGAGGCAGTAACAGCTCTGCACACTGCCTCTCCTCCTCCCCTCCGGACCAGCAGTGCAGCAATGTGCTTGACCTGAGGCTCCTTCCCAGCACTCCCAGAGTGGTGAGAAGTGGTGCCACATGCACCCCTGGGAGTACGATGCCAGGTAACCACCTCAGCCCCTCCATGCCCAGCTCCTTTCCTGGCCTGGCAAATTCTATAATTTGGCATACCAGATTTCCCAGGTTTGCTAGATTAATGAGGTTCAAGTGTAACTATACACAGACTTGCTTTTCCAAATGGGGTCACCTGGACAATTCAGCTTCAACACTTTGCATTAGATAAAAGCAGCAGGCTCCATTGTTTTAATGACAGAGGTAATCACTGAGGTGTAGAGGTTAGAAAAGGTTAGAAGACTAGTAAAGATAAAATGTTCGCTGCTGCCTACTTTCACCAGAGTTACAAGTCAAAGCTAAGGTCTCTCACCTGGTACTTCCTGACCAAACCCCATAGCTCAGGACCGTTCTCCCAGATTCCAGAAGCTGTTTCTGTCTTCAGGTGCAGTGTGTATGTGACGGACATTAGGAGAGAGAAGGATCATTGGGTTGTCTGGTCCTTCTTTTTGGAGTCCTGTCCTCCTTTGAGAAGCATTTCCAGCTGTGAGCAAGGTGGCAAGCAGACAACGTGAAAGGGAATGTTTAATATGATGTAGATTTTTGCTCCTGCCTCCTTTCCTGCGAAAGAATGGCCAGTTACCTAGTCATTGCCCATCACCCTTGCTTGCACCTGACTGAGGCATCAGGCATCAACCTGCCCTTTGTCTCAGAGGAACTAATTTGACCACTCGTCAGACTTATCTGGTGAGGTTGGGTGGAAACACACTTTCAGTAATAATTTCAACTTACATGTAACTTCACATATATAAATGCTGCCATATAAAGTTTGCTATAATATTATTGATCAGCATCCCATTTAAATAGTACCTCAGAAGACATGTCTTGTACAAGCATGACTACAATAGCGTGAAGGGTGTGAATATAGGGCTATGTTCCCTCACACTTAGTTACCCTGTTTGTAAAGTAAAAGATTTGACCCTAGCGCCACACACCCAGCGAGAGAGAGAAACATATAGCAGTGGGATTATGCTACAGGCTGTCTCCTCTTGCCAACTGCTTTTTCTAATAACCAGCAGCAACCACGTATTTTGGACTAAATAACCTGATATTCAGATGACTGTGCTCAGCAGAGGTTAGCAAATTGTTTTCTAAATGTTTAAAGAACAAGAGAATCAGAGACAATCAAATCTTTTATCATCCCAGCCCAGTCACACCTCACACTGAATGCAATGCAGGAGAAGTTGGCAAAATATATCCCCACACTCATCCCAGAAATCAAAGTATTTCAGGTGAATATTCTAATTTTTACATATTTCTTGCAGTGAAAAGCCCTGCTGTCATGGATGGACAGGTAACTCCTCAGAACAAAAGGTAGAAAACTTGGTGCTGACAATTATTCAATTTTTCTCCAAGGCATGCTGGACTCTTCCCCATTGTCCTACCTCGCCTGTGCCATCACGTAAGGGCTGCATGCTCCCTCTGTCACCATTTTTTGTCTCTTGTTTCTGTGTAGATCTTTGACTGCTGGCCCCAGTGATCTATCTACAGTAGAATGGTTTGTTCACAAATGTCAATGCATCTTAAAATAGTTAATACAGAGAGGTTAAGACTTCCATCAAACACACATACCGTAGGGAAAACAGATATGTTGCTATAAAGCAAAAAGGGGTTCACCTCACTTCATAAATCAATCATTTTTTCACCCTCTCCCTCCTTTCAGAAGATGGTTTTTCTCACACATCATTAACAGGGCAGCAAACCCTTTCAAAGTGCCACACACCTTGGGTTACATCACCAAAGAATGGCAATTCCAAACCTAACACAAAAGTCATCATTGATCTATACAGCCTCCCTCAGCTGAAAATCGTGTCTTCCTAATCCTGCTTTCAGGCTAGATGGTTGCATAAGCCACTTAATACATAGTTCATTACGCTGCAACTCCCTTCAAATACAAAAATTTCTATATGACGCCAGGAGGGAGGGCCAAAGCCTGAGCCTGCTGGAGGCCTCCTGCTCCTGGTGGGAAAGCCAGAGCCAAAGGCCTAGCTTTATCACCTCATGCAGGGGGGCCCCAGATAAAATCCAAGGGCTCCAGCTTATACCCACCACCCAGAGCTGATGCCCATAGTCTTTGACTTTGGCAGTGGGGCTTTGACTTTGGGTTTAGCCCTGGGACCCAGCAAATCTAAGTTAGCCTTGACAAGCCTATTGAACAGGATCACGACTCACTTTGGGGCCCTAACCCACAGTTTGAGAACCACTGAATAACCACATCATACACAGAGCACTGACCAACTTGTTTTCCAGTGGCTGAAGGCAACTGTTCTTTCAGGTGATGTTGCACCTAGTTCAGCACTGTCCAAATACAAATCTGAGATTTCCTTAATAGCTGCATAACGCCTGGTTTCTGAGAGGAATACATCCAGCACAGATCCTACAGTGAAAAAAAAGATAATGTAACTTGTTTCACTGCACAAATTTAGATGCTCTTAAAGAATTCTGTGAGCCCTCATATCCATACCAATATTTCTATGACTTCCATTTCATGAAGTTCAAATAAAAGCTTTCCTCCACAGTGCTGTGAGGTCTGCTAGTGCCTGGGAGCCAACAAGCGTGGCTCAACCTGTCTAATTTCTCTGTCTAAACTGAGTCACGTGATAAGGAAATGAACATTTAGAATTTAACAACTGAAGATGTTACCAGTACGCAATGTAACCATTCGAGTTCTGTAACGGGCATTACTCCTTAACATTTGAAGTGCAGCTGCTCCTCCATTGTGGATCACAATTACAGTTGAGGATGACCAGCATTACAGCATTTCACTCACAACACTCTCCATCTCACACCCAGAAATATGACAGCGTAGGCTTTAGATTTTTCCCCACTAATCCAAAGTATTCAAGTTAGGCTGAAAGCTCTCACTGCTCTTTGGAGCAGCAATACAGAAAAGTCACCCAGATATGGATTTTTGAAGCAGCTGCTCTACAAAGCTACCATTTCTGGTCAAAGGAGTCTCACACTATAGCCTAGAAGGAACAAACTAGCCGGCATTCCCTCACTACCCCTGGTGTTTGGAGAGACAGAGATTCAGCACTTTGCTCTGGACCCATAGCCATAACATTGGGGTCCTTGAGGTTAAGATTACAACAAAAGTGGGGTGTGATAAAAGGAGACCAGCCATGTTAGAATGTATTCAGATCCAGTTGCTTACTTATTAGTACAATTCAGAGCAAATTAGAACTTTGGGTGTTTCAACGTAATGGAAACCAATAGGATGTTACCTATTTTGTTTTCACTTATCTGTTCCTGTTATGGTGTAATTGAATTTACATTGTGTATACATGCCCCTTAACCTAAATAATTCAAGGAAATCTTGCTAAACGATAACGAAGGATCTGAGGACTAACAGAAAATGCTAATTTCAAAGCAAGTGGCCATTGTGTTTATGGTTGGGGGTCAAGGGACTTAATGCTTTCCTCTCGCATTGTCACATCAAAGGAAAAGCCAATGGGAGCAGAGAAAAAAATCCTTCATCTCTGTTTGGACTCTGACAGGAAAGTGTGCCAACTGCAAAGCAACCCCCCAGAGACAGTCTGGGTAACTCAAAGTGACATATGGCAGATGCAGGTTTTTAATATCGCTTCCATCATTTAAAGTTACATTCTGTTTCACTTGTTAACTTTTACTTGCTTTAACCTCTGAAGTTCTCATTCTTTTTCCTTTATAAAAGTTTGTAAGCTATATATTTGGCTACCACCATAACCTAAGAACATAACAGTGGCCATACTGTGTCAGCCCATAGGCCCACCTAGCCCAGTATCCTGTCTTCTGACAGTGGCCAATGCTTGACGCCCGAGAGGGAGTGAACAGAACAGTAGTCACTGAGTGATCCCTCTCCAGTCATCCATTTCCAGCCTCTGACAAACAGAGACTAGGGACATCATTACTACCCTTCCTGGGTAATAGCCATTGATGGACCTAACCTCCATGAATTTATCTAGTCCCTGCTAAAGCCCTGGTCTTCACAACACCACTGTCTTTGATGGACAATCTAGGGTACCAATTAATTTGGGACTAGGAGAAACCTGTTATAAAGTTTGGTGTAAGTAATCTGTTATCACAAAGTCCAGTTTGTCTCAATGGCAAGTTAGGCTGTAGAGTCTAAGGGAACTGTCTGTGACTTCATAATAAGGCTGGCACCATGATCCAGGGCTTTGCATTTGTTACTGGCTTCATGAAATCTAATTCTATAACCCTCCATCATGGTATCTACCCTATTTTGAGTGTAAGCCCTTACCTAGGAACTCACAATTTTGAGTTATTTCAGACTGTGTGACATGGGGAAGAGTGAAATAAAGGAAGTAAGATGGCAACTCAATAAGAGACAGTAGCACATTAGGCCTTGATCCTGCAACTGAAGCATTTTGACAGACTACGATGGAAAACCAACCGTTTTCAGCGCAGCCCACCCATCACACTGTCAGTTTACAGAAAATCGTAGGCTAAGAGTCAAGACATCAAAAGTGCTCAGTAAGTTGCCAGTATTTTGGCTGATCTCTTACGTACAGCCAAATTAACATGATGAGAGTTATTGTGGTTTTTCACTCATTACTACACAACAGCACAAAATGTGTGCTTCTCACACCGAATAGGTCTTAGCAACAGGCGGAGCTTTGTGATTTGAATTAAATGGGCTGTTTTTCCTCACATCAGAACTCATTTCCTTCCAGCCCTGTCTCAGCATTTGGATAACAGTGCAATGCTAATAGGTTTTTCCCCCTCTAGTGATTCTGAGCAGGTATGTGATTAATCATGCTGTCACCTGTTCCAATGGGAGCAGGAAGCTGAGTATTATTATGCATACCCAGAAAAGAGCTGGGAATTTACCGTATGGCAGCAACAGCCAATCAGGTGACATACTGGTTATCTTGCACCTTTGCTGAAGGATTTATACAAGCAGAAGGAAAGACAGACAGAGAAATTGGGGAAGACATAAAAGGTAAAGGGTTATTAAGAAAAATGTAGCCAGGATCAAACCAATCCTTATGATTACGCCTACGAAAGTCCCAGTTACCCAAAAAACAGAGTTTAGGATCAGAAGGGAGCAGTGTAATAACGCACTGCATTTTTTAAAGGAAAAGGCAAATGTGAATTGCTCTTGTAGTTTGGGAATTCATATCAAAGGGGGCAAATGAGGAAATCAATGTGTTCAGCACGGAAAAACTATAGGCAGTGCTTTAATTACATGCATACAGAGATCTACATATCTCACAGAGCTGGAAGAGACCTTGAGAGGTCACCAAGTACAGCCCCCACCCTCAGCAAGACCAAGCACCATCCCTGATCATTACTTTTTAATCTATTTGCCCCAGATCTCTCAAGGATTGAATTCACAACTGTCATCTTACAAGGCCAATGCTCAAACCACTGAGCTATGAATTTAACGTACAGCATGTGTATATAGAAAATTGCATAAGCACAACTGAGCATAATCTGTAAACCATGTTATGACAGAACATCTTTCTATGGTAATTTGAGCTGTCTACACTATGGACCAGTGAAATTTATTGAGGAACAGTAGAAACGGCCAGAAATGGGAAGAGTGGAGATAGAATTAGTAGTTACAGACCAAGTATCTACACCAACTACTCCTCTTATTATCACAAGCACAGAAACAAATTTAAATTCCATGTCTGAAGTTTCCCTATGTCAATCAGTAACATGAGGACCAGAAAGTGGATTAAAAAAAACTTTCCTGTTAGAAGCAAACCAATGACTTATGAGTTAAGGGATGTTTGCTCCACGTTCCAACCATTCTTAATTTAACAAACACAGTGGATTTCTACCATACTGAACTTGGTCACGTTATTCAAGTTGGGGAAGTATACAGAGAATTTAACAAACAACTGAGACCACCTTAGAAGCACAGGAACAGATATTAGAAGAAAGACGATAGCAGGGATAATAGGAGATGACAGTGAAATAATAGGAACTATTATGGGCTGTTTGGGACTGGCACCGTCCATAGTAACACAAGGAGATATATAGGCACTGCAAAAGCAGTTATACTAACAAAATATAATAAATACGATACTCCGTCTCCTTGCTAAGGCAGAGGGTAGATTAATTGATGAACTACTTACAGTAATAAATATGCATGATATTGTCTAGGTATTATAGGAAGCCCATGAAACAGTTCATCAGTTAAACAAACACAATCACGATTAAGCTGGAAGTCATACTGCCACTGAAGAAACAACATGCAATGCATTGGACATATATTTTCACAGCCACTCAAGAAACTTCAACAAATCACCATATGGGAGGATAACTAACCTTATCCACCAACAAATATTTGTTGGACTGATTTAAGAATGAAAGCGAGCTAGTCACAGAGACAGAGTCCTGCAGGATCTAACTGCTCTAACAATGTTACCTCTTGACTACAATTAATTTATAAATGAACTGCAAGTCTATTTTTCACTTTCCTGGCAATAATTGAAAATAAGGCCATTTATGAGACAACAGGGGTCCTAGAATATTCCACTTCTAAGGGATGTGCCTAGGTCCCTCTGATATGGGTAAGACAATCACATGAATAATGACAGGCACCCTGTCTGGACTGCTGCATAGGAGTTACCAGATGTGATGCCTTATGGGCTATGCAGCCTACATGTGGTTTTACATTATAGTAATGAGACAGAAATCCAAAAAGGACTCTTCTTGATTGCCTAATGTGACTGAATATCTGGACTGGACATCAAACACATGCCACATATGTGGGAAATGGTGAGTGCTCTGTGGTCACACAACAGTTAAAATACAATTATCAAGGCAAAGAGATCCCAAGCATGGGCTGAACCTTTCTAATCCAGAACACATTCATCCTGTAAGATTTTAGTTTGCCAGACAACCACTTATCATGGGTGGGGGCAAGTTTCTCACAGTCCAATAAAGTGCGTTTCCAGCTACCAGTCCTGTCTCTCGGTGTTCTGTGCTGTTATTGAGCTGTAATTTACCCCTAAATGGCTACTTCTACACTAGCCCCTTGTTTTCGAAAGGGGCATGGTAATGAACGAGGTTAGAAGATACTAATAAGGTGCTGCCATGAATATGCAGCACCTCATTAGTATAATGCTGGCCGCAGCAATTCAAAAATGTCACTTTCTAGTTGCGTGCTGCCCATGCAGCCAGGGTACTTTCGAAAGGACCCCCCCAGTCTTCAAAAGCCCCTTCTTCCTAAAACCAAATAGGAAGAAAGGGCTTTCGAAGACAGGGGAGTCCTTTCTAAAGGCCCCCCCGTCTACATGGGTGCTGTGCAATTTGAAAGCAGCAGTTTCGAATTGCTGCAGCTGGATTATGCTAATGAGGTGCTGCATATTCATGGCAGCAGTTCATTAGCATATGTCAAAGTGTCTCATTATCAACCCCCTTTTCAAAGGTGAGGGCTAGCATAGACAATGTCTTCTATTAGCAGCATTACCAACACTTCCACTGTTTACTGGGCTTTTAGACCTCCTGTGTCTCCTCCTGGCAAATTCTCTGGTTTGACTTCAGTCAGGTCCTGAAGGTGCCAAATGAGAGAGGTTCAACTTATAGTCAGTTCAATTGGTGAGTAACTTCTCTTTCTTCTACGAGTGTCCCCGTGGGTGCTCCACATTAGCTGACGACCGAGCAGTAACCCAAGATAGGAGGTGGGTAATCAGATTATGTGCAGCTTGTCCCCGAGAGGACCGCTGTAGAGAGACGGGTAGCCTCTTGGAATACCCTGTGAAGGGCGTAATGTTTGGTGAAGGTGTCATAGGATGACCAGGTCGCCGCTCTGCAAATGTCTTTTAGCGCAACGCCCTTGAAAAAGGCTGTTGATGCCGCCACCGCCCTAGTGGAATGAGCCCTGGGCGGGGCCAGTAAAGGAGTCTTCTTGAGTTCGTAGCACATTTTTATGCAGGATACGATGTGCTTCGAGATTCTCTGCGAAGAGAGACCTTCTCCTTTTGATTTGGGAGCGAGAGAGACTAGGAGTCTATCCGTTTTCCGGAAGGACTTGGTCCTGTCTATATAGAAAGCCAGCGCCCTCCTCACGTCCAGGAGGTGTAGGCGCGCCTCTTTGTTGGAGTTATGAGGCTTTGGATAAAACAAGGGCAAAACTATAGGTTTGTTAATATGAAACTCTGAAGAAACTTTGGGAACAAAGGCTGGGTGCAGCCGTAAGGTTACCGCCTCCTTGGAAAATACTGTGCAGGGTGGCATTGCCATAACTGCTGCAGGCTCGCTCACCCTGCGAGCTGACGTGATTGCGAGAAGAAAGGTCGTCTTCATCGTAAGGAGATGGAGGGAAACTGTGGCTAAAGGTTCAAACGGTGGTCCCGTTAGTGCACTAAGCACCAGGTCCAAGCTCCACGAAGGTGGAAGCAGTTTCCGAGGGGGGTATAGGTTTACCAGCCCTTTGAGGAACCTGGTAACCATGGGATGGGCAAACACCGTGGGCCCTTCCTCTTCATGTCTGAAAGCCGAAATAGCGGCAAGGTGGACCTTTAATGAGAATAGGGAGAGTCCTCCTCTCAAGGTCCAGTAAATACTCTAATATTACAGGTATAGGCACAGCAAGGGGGGCTAACTGTTTGGCAGAACACCATGCAGTGAAGCAAGTCCATTTCTGCTTGTAGGTCTTCCTGGTGGAAGTCCTCCTGCTACTTTCTAGGACTTGTTGCACTTCCTCCGTACATGTGCTCTCTAGGGAGCTGAGCCATGGATTAACCATGCTTGCAGTCGCAGGCCTCGGGGGTGTGGATGCACTATGGACCCCTGAGCTTGCGTTAGCAGATCCAGCGCCACCGGGAGGGGCATCGGTGGACGGTCCGACATGCGCAGGAGTAAGGGGAACCATTGCTGTCGATCCCACATTGGGACTACTAGGATCATTCGGGCTCCCTCTCTCCTGGCTTTCTGCAAGACTTTGTGGATAAGCACTGTGGGAGGAAATGTGTAAAGCAGGGGGCCCCTCCACGAGATTGCAAATGCGTCCCCCAAGGACCCCCGTCCCAGTCCTGCCCTGGAGCAGTATCGTGTGCACTTCTTGTTGTGTTGAGTGGCAAACAGGTCTATCTGGGGAAAACCTCATGTGTGAAAGATCGGTCGTAGCAGATCGAAATGGATCTGCCACTCGTGCGTGAGTGCGAAGCGCCTGCTCAGCTGGTCTGCCTTCACATTGTGAGCGCCTGGTAAGTACGAGGCTTTCAAGGTTATATTGTTGGCGATGCACCAGTTCCACAATCGGACTGCTTCCACACATAAGGCACGGGACCGAGCTCCTCCTTGCCGATTTATATAAAACATGGTGGAGGTATTGTCTGTACTGATCCCGACTACTTTGCCTCGTATATGGTCTCGAAAGTGTCTACAGGCATTGAACACTGCTCTGAGCTCCAGTATGTTTATGTGCAGTGACTGTTCCGTGGAGGACCACAGTCCTTGCGTCACCTCTTCGCCCATGTGTGCTCCCCACCCTATGTGGGAGGCGTCTGTAGTGAGGAAAACCGATATTTGCGGTTGGTAAAAGGGCATCCCTGTTAGCATGTTCTTGGGGTTCACCCACCATTGCAGGGATCTGCGCACCTCTGTCGTGGGCGACACCACCCTGTGAACGGTATGTGCTGCCGGTTTGTAGACGCTCGCCAGCCAGTGCTGCATGCTGCGCATATGTAACCTGGTGTTTTGTACTACAAACGTCGCTGCTGCCATGTGGCCCAGCAGCTGTAAGCACATCAGAACCGGCACCGTAGGGCTGAAGGTGATGACCTGCACGAGGAAACCGATGGCTCGAAAGCGTGTCTGGTAGATAAACCCTTGCTGTGATAGAATTTATACGTGCCCCTATGAACTCTATGTCCTGTGTGGGGTCTATCTTTGATTTTGCCAGATTGATGACCAGGCCCAGCGAAGAGAACATGCCTGCTGTGACGCGTATCTTGCGAAGTACCTCCTCCTTCGAGGCCCCTTTCAGTAGGCAGTCATCCAGATATGGCAATATAAACACCCCCTGTCTGTGCAGGTAGGCTGACACCACTGCCAAGGTCTTGGTGAAGACTCTGGGGGCCGAGGAGAGGCCGAACGGCAGAACTTTGTATTGAAAATGTTCTTTGCCTACCATAAACCGGAGAAAGCGTCTGTGAGCCGGGTGGATAGTTATGTGGAAATACGCATCCTGTAAGTCGAGGGCTGCGAACCAATCTCCATCGTCCAGTGCCGTAAGTATAGAGGCGACTGTAATCATCTGAAAGCATTGCTTGTGCAGGTACCAGTTGAGGCCCCGAAGATCTAGGATGGGCCTCCAGCCTCCTGTCTATTTTTTTCGTTGAGGAAATATCTGGAGTAGAACCCTTTCCCTCGAAGTTGCTCCGGCACTCTTTCCACCGCCCCTGAGTATGAGATGGTCTACCTCCTGCTTGAGTCTCGCTTCGTGGGAGGCATCCTTTAGGTGGGGCCTGGGTGGAGGTCGTGGCGGTGGGAGCGATTGGAAGGGGATCGCGTACCCCGTGGCTATGATCTCCAGTACCCATTTGTCTGTGGTGATCCTTTGCCACTGGTCGTAGAATGGTCGGAGGCGATGGTGGAATAATAGCTTCAGATGACATTGCGCGATGGTAGTGATGGTGCAGCCCTGGATCTGTGTGTCAAACTTGTGGCCTTTGGCCCTTCCCCGAGGACGCACGGCTCTGTTGGGAACGTCGCCTGGGAGTTCTGTATTGCTGGTGCTGTTGATGTCGCCCTTGCTCATAACCCCTGTGGTTCTGGGGACGCTGTGGTTGGTTCAGCAAACAGCTTCTGCGTGTCAAAGGGGAGATCGATGATCTTCGCCTGCAAATCCCTCGGGATACCCGATGTTTGGAGCCAGGACTCCCTGCGCACGACCACTGCCGTAGCTGTTGAGCATGCTGCCGTGTCCGCTACGTCTAGGGCAATCTGAACTCCCGTCCTCGAGGCTGCGTAGCCTTCCTGCACGATGGCCTTGAGCACCGGCTTCTTGTCCTCTGGAAGTGAGTCCATGAGGGAAGTCAGCCTGGAGTAGTTGTCGAAATTATGGTTCGCTAGATGCGCTGTGTAATTCGCCATTCTCAACAGTAGGGTAGAGGAGGAGTAGACCTTTCTGCCGAACAACTCTAGTTTCTTGGCATCTATGTCCGTTCCCCCTGTCTTGTACTGAGAAGTTTTCAACCTCCGTTGAGACGATTCCACCACCAGAGAATTTGGTTGCGGGTGGCTGAACAGGAACTCCATGCCCTTCGCCAGGACGAAGTACTTTTTATCCACTCTCTTGTTTATAGGCAGAGTGGACGCAGGGGTCTGCCATATTGTGGTGGCGGACTCCGTGATTGCTTCATCAAGCGGAATAGCTATTTTGGAACAGGCCGGAGATCTCAGGTTTTTAAGGAGCTTAGGGTGTTTCTCCTGCACCTCTGCTGTTTGGATGCCTTGTGTGAAGGCCACCCTTTTAAACAGCTCTTGGAACTGTCTGAGATCGTCCAGAGGATGGACGTCCCCTGGGGCTGTGGCCTCGTCAGGGGAAGATAGGGAGGAACCACGAGGGTAAGCCTCTCTGGACCGCTCTGGGTCCTGTTGACGGCAATACATCCTCTCGCTAGATACTTGCGAGGGAAAAATCTCGGGGTTCCAGAATCAACTCCCCCTGAGATATCTGCATTTCCATCCCCGTCTGCGATTGCCCTCAGGGATATTGAACCATCTGGGGGGATCTGTCCCTGGGAGTATGCCTATGGTGTCTATGCCCCGCGTGATAGGGGCAACCATGGCAACACGGGCACTGCTCCTGAGATGGGGACCTGGACCACTCTCGAGGCGCATACCCCTGCACCTGCGGGAGTGAGATCGTCTGGATAATTGAGATACTGGAGAGACTGACTTTTGCTAGTAATCCAAAGGTTCAAAGCCCAAAATGGGCGAAGGTGGTCCAAGCCATGGCGAGGCTGGCTGAAGGAACGGGGATGGGGGCTCAGGATAGGCTGGGGGTGACCCCTGCCTTCTTGTTGGGGTCCGCAGCATGAGCGGAGGGCTTTGAGCGAGCAGCCCTGCCGCCCTGTCTGGAGAAGGGCTGCGGTGCCGGGTTTTCTGTGCTGCCTTTCCCCTCCCCTGCGGGGCTGGCTCTGCCCCCTTTCGCGTCGGGGATTTCGGCCCCGTTGTCTGCACCGCGCTCGGCACGCTCTGCTGCGGTGCCGCGCGGGTGGTATCCCCCGGTGCCTGCAGGCCGCGTGCCTGCGCACCCTGCACCGCCGGTTCCCCGGGCATCAGTGCCACTGCCTGTGGTGCCGGCGGGTCCGGCACTTGCCTGGCCACCACCCTGCCCGCGGTGCGGGTGGCTGTTTGATTATCGGAGGCTCAGCCTCTGCCACATGCGTCTCCGCGCCGCCGCCGCTCAGCTGTAACTGCGGCTGGGGGCTATGCGCTCTACCCGTCCCGCTCGCTGTGACTGCCGGCAGGGATCAGGTTGGTGAGAGCTTCCTTCGTTTTTGCGCTGACGGGGTGAGGGAGGCAGCTTTCCTTTTATGGGCCCCTGTGGGTCCCTCCTGCTGCAGCCGCTCCGGCACGTCTGGCTGGAGGACCTTGTCGAAGAGCAGCATTTTGAGCCGCATCTCCCTGTCCTTCCTTGCTCTGGCTGTGAGCTTAGCGCAGAAGGAACATTTCTGGGTGACATGAGATTCCCCAAGGCACCTTATACACTGACTGCGCCCGTCGGAGGCCGGCATCGCTTCGCGACATGACTCACACTTTTTGAATCCTGAAGAGGACATTATGGTGAGTCTTTGAGATGTTAATAGAATACTTAGCACCTTGTCTGTGCCTGTTCCCCTCTCTGACTCAGCCTGCCGCGGCAGGAGGCCTAATGGCCCTACGTCCCCGGGCGTCTGGTGCTCCGCTTGTTACTAAGACTGGAAGCTTTACTCCTTCCTTTTTTTTTTTTTTGGGAAAACAATAACAAGCTAACTTAATATAAAAGACTGAAAAAGAAACTCTAAAACACTTTAAGAACGTTAAATACGCTGACTCTGGCTGTAGCCTGAGCGGATTCCGTCTGCAGCCGATGGCGGTTAAAGACGAACTGGCGGGGACTGGATCACGCACGTGGCCAGGAGCGTGCAAGGGAGCGGCACGCGCCAGCGCATGCGCGGTCCGGCAGAAACTGCTGGAAAGATCCGATCTGCGGCGCCAGGGCGATCCCGACACCTAACGTGGAGCACCCATGGGGACACTCGTAGAAGAATTAATAATTAGAGCACTGCTTATAATGCACTGTAAGATCAGCTGAATGTTGAAGGATTGTCAAAAGAAAGCAAGCATTGATGTATACCACTGTACTCCATGGCTACATCTACACTAACAAGTTCTTCCAAAATAATTTTTTCAAAGGAGGCCGTCTTTTGAAAGATCTCATGGAGCATCTACACACAAAGGCCATTTCTACACGTCCCTTTCTTCGGAAGTGGCATGCTAATAAATGGCCCGAAATATGCTAATAAGGCATGGATGCAAATTCCCCACACCTCATTAGCATAACAAAAATGTTCAGGAAGAAGAGGCCTCTGGAAGGAGGACTCCCTTCCAGAAGGCCCTCCTTGGGGCCATGCTTCTAAACAGTGTTTTGGAGTCTGGAAGAACGTCTTCTGGACTCCAAATCACATTACCTTATGCTAATGAGGCATGGGGAATTTGCATATTTTGGGGCATTTATTAGCATGCCACTTTTAAAGAAAGTGGCATGTGTAGAAATGGCCAAAATGTGGACTTTCAAGAGGGATTTTGAAAGAACATGACCCACCTTTTGAAGTTGATCTTCCTTTCCTGTTTCAGAAAAAGCTGCTCCTTTCGGAAGACACTTTCATAAGAAAATGTGGGCAGATGCTCCTCGGGCTGCTCTTTCAAAAGAGCAGCCCTCCATGGTGCTGGTCAGCTGGAGCATGAAGATGCCCCTGCCAGCACCAGGGAAGCTTTATGGTCTCTGTGTCCATCCTTGTTTAAAGACGCGTGGACCCAAAAATCCCATGGCAGGAAGCTGTGTGTGTGCTGGCTGCAGGAAAAGCACACGGCTCCAGCTGCACCCCCTTCTCTTGATGCTCCACCTGCAGAAGCCACCCCACTGCCCCCACGGCCAGTGGCAACAACCCCCACACTGCCCAGGCACCCCACCTCTGAGCTGGCGGAGGGCTTCCAGGAGCAGAGCAATGGTGAAGGACCTCTTAGGTGGCCTCACCACCCCTCCCGTGCCCCTCTCCTCCCTGTAATCCTGGAGGCCCCAGTATTTCTGGCCCCAACAGGGACCCTGGATGTGTGACAGTAGGGACTCCCGCAGATGGCAAGGCTCATGGCTCCCTTCCCCCCAACCCTAGGACCCTCCTCCACATTCATTGCCCCTGCCTCCTCCCAACACATTGTACGTAGATTACCCTTCTTCTCTCCATATATAGCCCCTTGTTTAGTTTGTGGTTTAGATAATAGTTTAACTCATCAGTGAAAAAGTTTATTTTCAATCACCCCCATGTCCCTTGTGGAGGGCAGCAGTGAGAGGTGGGAGGAGCTCATGTGGAGGGTACCATGGGCCCCTGAGTGAAGGCCTCCCTCAGGTCTTTCCTGACATGCACCCCTTCCTGGTGCATCTGGTGGCAAAGGGCAGCGGCCCACTGCTCATAGTTAGGGGCCATGTTGGCCGCCTACGCCAGCATGAAGGGCTCAGGCTTGCCTCCACTATGGCTGGCACGCTGGGGATGCTGACTTACAGGTGCATGAGGAGGCACCACAAGTGCCCTGTTAGGTGGCTGAATGCCCACTCCATAGTGGTCTGGGCTCAGCTAAGATGCTTGTTGAAAGTGTCCTAAGTGGGGTTGGTATGTCCAGTGTACGGCTGCATGAGCCACAGGCACAGGGGTAGGTGGAGTCAACTACAATTTGGAGGGCATGGTGGTGTCCCCACCGCAAGGTCCTATGGGGGATATAGGTCCCCTCCTGCATCCTGCAGCTCAGCCATGAGTTCGTAAACACCTGGGCATCATGGGCTTAGCCTGACCAGCCCACTGAGACATCCAGAAACCAGCCTTTGGAGTTGAGAAGGGTCTGGGGCACAACGGAGTGGTTCCCCTTGCCGTTGATAAATACACCAGAAGCAGTTGGGGAAGCCCAGATCCTCGAAGCCTGCGAGGGTAACATTGAGGTTCCTGATGCAGATGACCAGAAAAAGAAGGATGGCATCGATCGCTCTGATGACTACATGGGATAGAGGGTGAACATGCCCATGAGTGTGTGGTGGGGTACTCTAGGCCCCCCCGACCCCCTTAGGGCCCCTCTCCCCTCCCTCTCCCTTGTCCAGGAGCCCCCTCCCAACTCCCTGTGGTGGGTGCATGACCCAAGCATGGCTTATCTACCTGAGAATGGCCCCAACAGTGGCTTTGCCTACCCCAAACTGATGGCCGACTGACCGGTGGCAGTCTGGGGTAGCCAGCTTCCAGAGGGTGATGGCTACCCTCTTCTGCAGGGGGACCATGGGCTACACCCAGGTGTCCTGGTGCTGGAGGGCTGGGGCAAGCCAGTGACGTAGGTCCAGAAATGTCTGCTTGGTCATGTGGAAGTTCTGGAGCCAGCAGTCATTGTCTCAGTCCCTCAGTGCCAGCTTGTCTCACCACTCACTGATGGTGGGAGAGCCCCACAGATGACAGATCCTCCGGGGAAGGGGATGTGGACATTGCCCTAGGGGGCAGTCTGCAGAAGGACAGCAATGCAGCTGCCCCTCCCCACCGGAGGATGGCCACAAGCACCATGGCCAGCAGGCTGACCACAGCTTCACAGCGATCCCCATCTGCCAGTGGAATGGTTGTATGGTCCCTGCACCAGGTCTGCAGTGCCACATGTGGCAAAGCAGCCCTCAGCATGTCCAGGGCAAGGATGCTTGGGAGGCACCCTGAAGGGCTTGTCCACTGTGAGACCCTGTCTGTGATGTTTCCTGGCGCATTCTTTTAAAAGAGCTCCTGTAACTGTGTGGACGCTCTCTTTCGAAAGAGCCGGCCAGTCTTTCAACAGAGTGGATCACAATCTTGATCCATTTTTTGTGTGTAGATGTGCACTTTCGAAAGGTGATCTTTCAAAAGATTGTCTTTCGAAATCGTGCTGCAGCGCAGATGTAGACCACCACGTAAAACTGGTGAAACCTCTGAAAATGTATTTTCAAGGGCACTGAAGTGGGGGTGGGAGACAAGTGTTGGAGAAGAATTGATTATTAAAACTCTGAAATGAAGAACATTCCTCAACATGCACCACTGGGGAAATTACTGACAAGGTTGTAGTTCTTTTTTGAAAACTTTAGGGGAGCACCACTAGAAGAACGTGTGTTTAGAGATGAACTGGCGTTAACAGTCTGAGGTAAGGTTGCTCTTAAACCCTTCTTCACACACAGATATGATAAATAGTAAGATGACCATTTATATTTTAATGAATTGTTATTACGGATAGGGATGTTCCAACAGCACAGCCTCCCTTGCTGACATCCATGTAGTTTTGCCAATTGTTACATAGAATAGCTGATCTGCTTAAAATGGTTTTTCTACTGACAGGACAAAGGTAATGTTCTGCTGGAAGCTTTAAGCAAAGGTACTCAAAACTGTGAAGACCAAACAAGATCCTTCTTTACTAAAAAGCCCAGGAACCAGATGGATCTGAAACAGGAGGATACAGAAAGTCACAACAGCCTGTGTAAATTGAAAATTGTACATTCATAGTGTACGGCTTATTAAAGAAAATGCCCCATGTTCTTAAACCTAAATGGAGGAAAGTTACGGACACGTAATGATGAAATGTTCAAAAAGACTCAAGTGAACATATCACAAAAATGGCAGACCATAAACCAAAGAAACAAGACTGAAGGATTAGATGAAAAGTTAAAGGCAGCAACGACCGTTATAAATTACAGGAGAACTTTCCAGGGCCCTGGAATGCAATAATTTGTGTCCCTAACTACACTGTATGAATGTGTGCATATGGAACAATCATTCTATCTTCTATTGTATTAAATAAAGAAAAAACTGATTAAAACTAAACAGGGTGGAGTCATGATTCACTTTCCTACAGCATATTCCTGAAGCAGACTATGGAGGAACACATCCCAGGAATTTGGGACATCCTTTTCCTAATAGCATCCAGACCAATGTCAATACCCCAGCAGTTGTTACAAATGTGTGTGTCATACCTGATGGAAAAAAATAATCTTTAAACTTAATGAATCAAGCTATTTAAAAATAACGTTTCAAATAGTTGTTCCAGCTGTACAACTTGTAGCATTTGGCAGCCAGGTCAGAATTCACTTTCTTTGGCTTCGAGCCTCAAAAATGACTCTGGTAATTGCTATGGTTATACAGCTAATGCCTTGGTAACAGCAGAAAATTAGATTGAAGCTAGTGTATTTTGCTGACCTCACAACCCTCAGCCAAGGTCAGACTCCTTATCAGCTCCTTCCTGGTCAAAAAAAAAAAACTAATCAATTGGTAGCTGTGAATATGATGTGATATTTACCTGTTAACGGAGGAGGCATCTCATCTTGACGGGCCACCACTCAGATAACAAATTCAGAACAGTACCTGGCAGTGTTTCACATTTTTAGACTATGGGCAGTGTTCATGAAAGCAGTTCCATATCTGCAAGTCACAATTCCTTGGCCCCTGGTCTTGTCACATCTTAAACCTTGAGTATAGCCAATGAGTGACATGATTTTGAAAAACCAAGGTGTATCCATTGATGGTGTTGGGTATAAACAATAAGAAGCCCTGTGGCACCTTATAGACTAACTGATTCTTTTGGCCTATAAGCTTTTGTGGGTAAAGGCCACTTCATCAGATGGAACATGAAACCTTATGCTCCAAAAAATCTGTTAGTCTATAAGATACCACATGGTTTTTGAGGATACAGACTAACACGGCTACCCCTCTGATATGGTGTTGGGGATCTGATCCAGGTCTCTGTTTGCTCTAATACAGTGTTTTAGCAGAATGCTAGAGGGACTAGCAAAAGCCCCTGGATAAAATTCCACCATTAGATGGAGTTCCACGCCTGTCTATCCCACATTTATCTGACACAAACAAAACAAAACAAAAAAAACCACACAACACACTACCACACCAAGCAGTCCTGTAGCACCTTGAAGACAGGACTGCATCTTGTTCATTTGTTTTTGGAGAAGCTACAGACTAACAACTACCCCTCTGAGACCATTTATCTGCCAGGAAGAGAAATGGGTTGCATTAAAATTCTGATTCTCCAGCCTCCTCCCCCAAGAGCCACATTTTCTGCTGTTTGCTCTACAACTGGAACTTATAACCTTTCTACCCTCTATACTAATCTGTGCTCCTGTTTCCAGCCTTGCAACATAATAAAGAACAGAGGTGCCTTTGATGGAGAGCAGCCAGTTGCCATGTAAGACCCAAACCCTGGTATTTTCCATCTGGCTTTTGCTCCAGTGATGATGGAGTGGAGAAGATAACAGTGGTTGAGAAAAGCCATGAGAGAAACTCAAGATGGAGCAGGCAGGTGAGTGATACCTCATGGCCTACACCATATGGAGGAGAGAAATATTTTAGAGAGAAACGGACTGACTCCCAAGGTGAGGCAATAATTCGACGGTGAGAGACAAATGCCTGAGTGTAAGGAGGAAGAGATCCAGCAGTTGGAAGAAAAACAGAAGGAAGAGACCCTGAAAGGGGAAGATGAGGAAGATACGTATAAACAGACAGGGACTACAGATGAAAAAGTGTAGTGGAAGGGGAAACAAAACACAGGCGAGGACAGGAAGCAAGCTGAACAATACTGTTGCAACCATTAGGCGAGACAATGAACCAATGTGGAATTAAAAAAGGAAAAGCTGCTCTCTGAAGAAAGAATGAGTGATAGAAAGGAGGGAAAATGGAGGAGCAACTGAGGCACAGAACTGATATATAAAGCTTGCTTCTTTTAGAATGTACTCCCTTCATGCTTTGTATTATAGGAAGGCTTGTTTTCTTGTTTTTCAGCTTCAAAACCTCCATATAATATAAAAGTCATTTAGACTTTTATGCACATGTTCTATGAACATGTTTATGAACATGCACGTGTTCTTTGCATGAAGAGAAATGATGAGAATAAAGACAACTGAAAAAGGGAGAGAAACGTGGAACGGAAAAAACAACAAACTTTTTGTATAGTGAATTTTCCGCATACTTCTAATTGCTGTTGCCCTCCAAATGAGAGCATTTCAAGGAGAGGGTTGGGATGGAAAGACTCTTCTGAGCATGTGTTAGAGCAATGCCTCTGACTACCCTTTCTGGATGTTGTGGAAAAGAACCTGTGCTCTCTTGGTTGCTAGCCACTGCTCATTCTGAGGCTAAAAAATTAGTGGCTCAGTTTGCTACCTGCAGTTTCTGTTTTGTTGGCACTTGTTTAAAACTCTGAGGTTTGTTAATACTGTTAGGGTTTGTGCATGGATATTTGCAGAATTGGAACTAGAAAAAGTTAAAAGTGCATCGTAGCCATAGGTGTTTATCCAAGCACACATTCTCCAGATTGCAGAGATCTATTAACACTGTAGAATCTACTTCTGCATAAAAGCCATCATAAAAATATTATTGCTACAAGGCAATGATTGCAGTAATTGATTTAAATTCCTCCATGAGATTTCATTTTTATACACATGTGAAATATTACAAACGGGTTCCTCAGCTGGTGTAACTTGTCCTTAAGCAGCTACAGCAATTTACATCAACTGAGGGGCTGACATACAGATTCATAGATTCCACAGCCAGAAATGGTCATTGAGATCAAATAGTCTGACCTCCTGTACAATACAAGTCACATAACTCTCCCAAAATAATACCTAGAACAGAGCTTGTAAGAACAGCCCCATCCCACCAATCAAATCTTGAGTTAGAAATTGGCAGTGATGGCAAATCCAACACAATCCTTGCTCAGTTGTTCCAGTGATTAATTAGACTTTACTGTCAAAACTTCTACACCTCACTTCCAGGTGTCTCCAGGTTTAACTTCTACCTATTAGATTATGTTATACCCTTTTCTCCTTGATTGAATAGGTTACTATTAAATATTTGTTCTCTACGTAGACACTAACAGAATGGTGTCCAGTCACCCCTTAGTTTTCTTTATTCAGCTTGAATTTTGTTTTGTATTTCACTCCATTTGGCCAGTGTAGTGTGGCAAGTTTCACTTTTGTTACTCTGACACTAACGTGCTGGCACTAATTTGATGGGTGGTTTTGGAAGCCCAGCAGCGGAATAGCCAATTGCTGCTTCTTGTGGGCTAAAACTATTTGGTAGCGATCAGTTTTCTCTTTGTTAAGCAAAAAAGATTGAGCCTTTGAGTCTCTGATTACAAGACATGTTTTCTTATACTTAAATTATTCTCTTGGTTCTTCTCTGAATCCACTCCAATATATCAGCATCCTTCTTGAAGGGTGGGCACCAGAAGCTGGGACGCAATTCCAGCAGCAGTTGCAACTGAGTCCAATACAGAGGTAAAATAAATTCTTACCTACTACACATTTCCCTGTTTATTCATTCAAGGATTGCATTAACCCCTTTAGCCAAAGCATCACACTAGGAGCTCACATTCAGCTGATTATTGACCATGACTTCTTTTTCAGAATCATTAATTTGCCAGGGTAGAGTCCTCCACCCTGTAAGTAGGGTCTACAGCCTTTATTCCTACATATATACATTTACATTTAGATGTATTAAGACATGTTTGCTTTCAGCCAGTTTACCAAGTGACCCAGCTCACTCAGAACCAGGTTCACCATTAATTTTCTAATTAGATTTAAGACAGCTGAAGGAAAAAAAAAGATACAGTTGAAAAAGAAAACTAGCTTTCCACACAAAATAGGGTTACTATATTTGACCTTGCAAAACAGAGGACTCCCCTGAGAGGGAGCGTATCTGTATCAGTATCTATCAGATCACTTTCTATTAATGTATTATAGTATATATCGGGGTCAGCAACCTTTCCAAGGTGGAGTGCTGAAATTTGACCTCTGTGTATGGTCCAGGTGTTGGTGATACTTTTTAAAGTCACTAACAGAACTACTTATAACAGCTTCATTAACAAATAAATGAAGATGCAGAGCTTTACCGTTTAGGTGGTGGTTGGTAGCATTAGCTGGTCTTTTGTTAATCCACAGGTGGCATGGCTTTGAGCAAGCTCCTGGAAGCACGGAGGAGGAAGGATGGGGCTGTGCTCCTGCCTCATGTGCCGATAAAAATTGGCTCACATGCCACTCTTGGCTCCTGTCCTGGGGGTTGCTGACCCCTGGTATATATGGTACATTAATACGATGTAAGTTGGTAGATAATGAGACAGATACACTCCTTCACAAGGGTGTCCTCTTTTTGGAAAGGTCAAATATGGCAACCCTAGCTCAAAAGACCCACTCACGCACAGACACCAGAGATTAGATTATGACATAAATTGTCAGAGCCCCCTTAGGAATGGAGTGGAGAAGCTTTCCATTATTAAAATTACTGATTAATTTTGTGCATAAACAAATCCATCTTTGGATGTGTCATGATGTATAGCACTGTAAACAAAGTGGCAGTGTTATTCTCCTTACTGCAAATCTTAGTTAGAGGGTTTGGGGGTCATCTATCAAAATTAAAACAGATTGCAATCAGAGAGCTGTGTTATGAAGAGGTACAGCTTGCATAACAAGCTAGTGTTTCCAAAATTAAAAACAATATATAGAAGCACATCTTTTCTTTGACCTGCTTGTATCCCCTGAAGCAACTTGTAATTAATCTGCAAGCACAGGACATTCATCTCTGGTCTTTAATTCTACTGACATGTCCCTCCTTTAAAACCCAGCAATTTTAATGCCATTATTTTTAATATGACCAATGCAAATGACACGGGGTAGTTTCAAAGGAAGAGACGGCAAATCAAAGTAAGCATTCTGATTCTTTTAAAAACTCACATGTAGTAAAATAAAAGGCATGCTTTCCAGCCTGAGGGTATGTCTGCACTTACCCCAGCACACTGTGATCTTCTGGAGTTTGATTTAGCATGCTGGGTAGGGACGCACTAAATCAACTGTTCAGGGCATCCCAGTCAACTTGGTGGTACTCACAGTCATGAGGAATAAGGGAAGTAAATGGGAGAGTTTCTCCCACTGACCTCCCAGCATGGGGATGGCAGAGACCTTCAATCTAAGGCACACCAACTCCAGCTATGCTATTCAAGTAGCTGGAGTTGCTTATCTTAGGTCAACATTATCTCCTAGTGTAGACCAGGCTTGAGATACGAAAAGGGAGGAGAAAATTCTAAGCAGAACTGCTTCTTGAAGTGGATCAGGAGAGGTCACCTCTTAAAAATGACTTTGTTCTGTTCTACCACCTCTTCTCTGGAGAATGCCACCAGAGCCGTGAGGGTCTGGAATAACATTCCAAATAGAGATAGTACCAATTAATTTGTCTGCCTACACTAAGATAATGCTCGATAATGTGTGAACAGAATTCTACGGTGAAGTTTTCTGCAATAGCAGGCGCTTGGGCTCCATGACATAAGGGATCCCTTCCAGTCTTATGAACCTAAGTGAAGAACCTGGAAAAGGCTTGGAGAGAGAGAAGTAACACCAAATAATGTTTGATGTAAATGACTTTTAGAGTGACATTGTTATCTAAAATTTGGGGGGAAGGCTCTAAATTACTTTTCTCCCCATAGAATATAATTTTAAGCCCAAATTTTAGGCATGTACTAATTCTGGGTGCCCCTCTTTTTGGTGCCCAGCATATGACAATAATTTGGGGCTTCATTTCCAGAGGCTGTGTGTCATCCCAACTGAAGTTAGTTGAAGCAAAAGCTGTTGCACACTGCAGTCAGTTCCTCAGTGTTTTGGGCTGGGTACCTCTGAATAGATGCTCCCAATATTAGTGAATCTTCCTCTAAATTCAGCCTGAGTTTTGTCTTGTATTTCACTCCATTTGGCCAGCGTCAGTTCCACTTTTGTTACTCTGGCACTAACTTGCTGGCACTAATTCACTGGATGGCATTGGAAGCACAGCAGGGGAATAGCCAACCACCATGTCTCATGAGCTAAAACTATTTGGTGGTGATTCAAGACTTTTATTTTCCCCCTCTGCAAGCTGACAGCAGCGCTGGGCACACTGGATGGATGGCACCTTTTAAACTGCTGCTAGTAAGGACTCTATGACAGGCTGAAGGAAGAGAAAGTATCCAAATGCCACATGAAAGAATTTTTTCTAACATTTCCAGATAACAGTTATCAGCTGCCAGATGGTCACTATGGGTCCAACATACATCCTCGGCCAGAGGAGAGGAGCTGTGTAATTGTGGAGTACCCTGTGTGTAAGGGAGGCCAGTGGGAAGGCTCCATGCCCCCTGTATTGGCTAGGGAAAAGAGCCATGCGCTTGGGGACAGCAGGGCTGCACTCCAGCTATACTGTACTGTAAGGACTGTGGAGAGCCCACAGCAGAGGATACTTTACAGCTGCCTCTATTATGGTCCCACCCACCTCCAGAACCCAGAAGGCTCAAAAATCCATCTTTGCTCAACCCCCTAAACCCCCACCCCACAACCACCTCTGCGCGGTGGACTCAGCTCTGCCATCACTGGGAATGGGAGCCTGTACCTGTACTTCAAGCTACAGAAGTGACAAGCAGCATCAGAGCAGCTACCTACTCTTTGGCAAGTGCAGTTGGGCCCAATTTTGGTTCCTAATTAATTTTTAAATACATAAAACAGCCTGGGCTGAGGTAACCCTCTAGTCTGGTCTTCCTCTGTGTCTGATCCTCACCCACAGAAGCTTGTGTGCGCCAGACTTTCCCTCCCTCTCCCTGATAAGTGGCACAAAGCAGTTCACTTCCTCAACCACACAGCTCCTGCCTGTCATTAAATCCCCTCCATTCAACCTCATTAATCTCCCTCACTGACTTCCCATATTTGTTATAATTTTACCATTCATCTTCACTGTGGATGCAATTTCCTCCCTTTTGATCTTCAGTTTTACTTGACTTGATCATTGCCTTGCATTGCGTTTAGTCTCTTGGCTGGGGATTTTAATTTGTGATTGGCACTAGCCTCAGGTAATGGGGAGAAAGGAGGAGCAAAGTTTTAGAGATGTTGCACAAGGCAGGGGGGAGTGGAGGTAGGACGGGATGCGCTGAAAAGGATTCAAATTACCAATGGTGCAGAGAGAAAGTGAGAGTTCTGTTGTTAGGCAGGAGTGGCAGCACCCGAGGGGCATGCAGCACATATCTCAGACACAGATGCTATGGATCTGTAATGAACGTCATCCAGCTGGACTGTCAGTGCTTTCCTTAGAAGGTGGATAAGAAAAGCTAAAATCACTGGAATAAAGAAATGCACAAGATACCATTTAGATCTTAAAAAGTACATTTCAGGCAAGGTGGATGGCTCAGTGAAAGTGCAACGTGCTATGAAATCGTTCAGCTCTTCATAGTCAGGTAAAATCTTGCCCAGGTCAGTGGTGGCAGAGCTGTTAACAAGCCCGTCATTTAGCATGAAAACCACACGCCTAGTGTCTACTCGGCCCTTTCATTTCAGAGTTGTCATGTTCAGAAAAGCTTGCTTCACTATCTGAGAACCAATAATGGGCAATGGGGTACTAAAAATAAAAACTTTCATTGCATAGCAACTTCATCTGCTTCCCTATCTCAGGTTCCGGGAAAATCATACTACTTCTCTCACATTACTGGCTTGCCACTCTATTTAAATGGTCAGCTCTTAAGGGATGGGGACTGTGGGAACCTATTGTAATTGCTACCATAATAACTAGTAATTGTACCACCCCAATAATCAGCTATGTCGCCCTAATTCATATCACATTAATGGAGCCAGGAAAATGTTTAATTTCACACCATTTCGTGTCACACATTTGTTTCAACCATTAGAGCAGACATGAAGGCCAACTCCTCTACTCTGATTACAATCACCATGGCAACTTTAATTACAAGTAGTCCAAAGACGGCTCTATACATTAGTCGTCTCTCTAACAGCATCCTCGGACAGTAGTTCAGTACCTTCCAAACCTTGCCACCCCTGCTGCTTGCATCATCCCAGCACTTCCCTATTTGTCTATTACCTAAAGACTGACCTGGCCTCTGCCCCATTCAAATTGACATATTTGACAAGTTCACCATCCAAAGTGCCTGCAGTAGACACAAGGATTAAGAGATATCATTTGATGTGATAAAAACAACAAGGAGGAAGAAACCTAGCACAGCATCCGTGTGAAGGGACATGATATGGAGAAAGCAAGCAAAAGAATACAAGATTATAACTGTGGCTTCTGCTGACATTTAAAAAGAAAACTCAAAGAAAAATAAACAGCATTCTAAGGACAGAGAATTAAAATAAGATTCCTCATCATTTTATGGATTTAAACCATCCAAAGAGCATGGAAAACTGTGTGTTTAAAACAACATACAAGATTTCACAGACAAACATTACCAACTCTCCAATTAAAGGAAGCTGGTCATTTTAGAATGGAACTTTTCAAAATGGTCGCTTCTATTGAAACAGCAGCATTTAGTACTAAAGAAAAAAAGCAGCTGTATAGAAAGGAGCCATCAGAGCCCACTAATGTTCCTTTGTCCCTTGAGAAAGCTTCCAGTTTCAAAAAAAAAAAGAAAAAGAAGAAACCACTTTGTTAAGCACATCAAGGTCTTGAATATGGAAGATGAGAACAGTGAAGAGCTTTCAAGGGCTACTGTAATGAATGCACAATACATGGCAAGGATGGGCAAGAGAATCAGAAGAATTTCACATCTCCTAGAGAAAATTTGCTATGAAATGAGAAATCGCTTTTTAAATGTGCAGCGAAGACAATAAAATGAAGCGGAAGTTTAAAAAGGAACTCAGACAGCCACGTCAAGCACAGCGCGCAGAGATCGAAAGGGAGGCAACTGAAAACCATCAGCCTAAGTGGTGGACATAGCCATTAAACAAGCTTCAAAACTGTGCATGAATGTGCAGGTTGAACCTCTCTTGTCCGGCACCCTCAGGACCTGGCTGTTGCCAGATGAGAGAATTCATTGGACGACAGAAGGTCAATATTGTCTAGCAGCATTACTCACACTTCCACGGCTTACTGGGCTCTGAGAAGACACGTAGGGGTAAATTACAGCTAAACAACAGCACAGAACACTGAGAGCCAGGACTGGTGGCTGTAAACAAACTTTATGGATCACAGGAAACTTGGCCACACCCATGACAAGTGGTCGTCCAGCTAACTAACATCATCCTGGATTACGGATGTTGCCAGACACAAGAGTTCTGGATTAGAGATGTTCAAGATGTATACAAATAGCATTGGTGGAGACAGTAAAGGGACGTAGAATGGTCTTATCCAATCCATCTTTAGTGCAGTGGTGGGAGAATTTCCATTTACATACAGTAGCAACTTTTAGTCAGGATGCCAAACGTTATATAAATCATAGACAGCTCATTCAGCCCTCTGTTAAATTTCAGCTGCCTTGAAATTAAATGTAGAAACTATTCAACTGAACAGTAATCCACATGGAAGAGTTTAGAACAGGAAGTGAGGAAAAAAGAATGAAATCCAGCTGTCTCTTTGGACACAGATTGTCCAAAGCCAAATTCTAACTGGCTGTTTGGCCTTCTGAATTTCATACCAGCACTCCTGTGTGTCACACCTTTATTACAATCCCTGGGGCACTAAGGCTGATGAAAAAAAATTAATATTGCCTTTGAATCTTTCTGCCTGTTCCCTCATAAGCAAGATGCTAAGATCATCCGATTCAGCCATCCTTAGCTACGGTCTGAAGTTAAAAGTTAAAATGAGCCCCTAGATGAGGGGTCTGCAACTGAAATTGCGAGGAGAGCCATTTCTTCAAATTCAGTTACAAAATCAGTCCTTCAGGAGCCACCGTGCACGTGAGCAGGAGACAGCCCTTGACAAAGAACGTCAAAGTGTACTTTTAGTCACCCCTATGCTAGGAACAGCGCAGGTGCGCACACAACGATTTGTACCAGATAGTAAATTTAAATTACTTTCATCCCTGGATTGGAGAGCAAATGGGGACAAGGATGACGCTGCCTGGTTTGCATCAACCCTCTATGCTCCCCCCACATTCCCAGGCTCTACCCCTTCGGCTCACAAAACTGCTCCCCCCAACCCCAGGCTTAACCCATCAGCCCCAAACCCCCCTCCCCATCCCCAGAATTAATCCGCCTCAGATGATGAGCTCTGCGCACTGCCACTGCTTCTCCATGGCCGCCGCCTTCTGCTCCTCCTCAGCGAGGCTGTGCAGTTCCAGCACGGGCAGACTGTTGCCCCTCCCCGCCAGCTCCACTGCTTTCTTCCCCCACCTGCAGCATGGGCAGCTCCCTGCCCTTCTGCGCTGAAATAACGGAACTACTTTTAATTGGTTTAATGGCTGGGTCCCTCCCGCCACCCTGCTGACTGTTAAATCAATTAACTTTAGCTCCATTACTTCAGTGGCATCAGGGCAGAGAGCCTCAAGAGGAGTCAGTGGCAGCAGCATTCAGAATTGCAAGTGGCTCCTTAAAGAGCTATCTGAGGCTCCAGAGCTGCAGGTTGCCGACCCTTCCCTACACTCTGTCAGTTAAAGCTTTTGTCCCTCTATAAGAGAAAAAGCCAGGAGGGAAGTGAAACTTTGTCCCTGAACTCTCCAACTTCTGAGCCCAGTAAGCTAAGGGGCATTCCTCTCTTCTTCCATCAAAAGTCACCAAAAATAGTTAAACCACAGTAATTTAGGTGTCATCATTTCTGCAACTCTGTCCAAGTCACTTTATGTTTTACAGAAGAATACGTCTGGTCTAAGCTACCAATTCTGGGGCCATTATGACATTTCACAGAGTTTCCATAACAACAATGGAGCTTCTGGTTGTCAGTCTATGACATAGGAGCCTCATGAAAGAGCCTAAATCTCATTTTCAAAAGGGACCTACCAAGATCCAAGCTCATTTGATATTCAGTGAGAGAGACTCATAACTGCCTACATCATGTCTGAAAACAGGACATTGAGACTTGGAGAGCTTTACTCCTTAATCTCATTTTGAATAGGCTTACTTATGTTTTTGTGTCAGCTTTGAATGAACTTTTTAAGAAGTTGGGCTAGACTTGACACTGCAAAAATCATTCACTGAACAATCTCCACAATCAAGGGACCTGTACACATGGTCAGTTTATGTGAAGGATAAAGTTATGAAATAAAATTACCTATGATTTTAATCTCAAGGTAACAGAGACAATGTGGGTGGATACGGAAAAAGGACCAGCTATTTTGTAACGACTACTACACATTGGTAGTTATCACAAAACAAAAAAGCAGCCCTGTCACACTTTAAAGACTAACAAAATAATTTACTAGGTGATGAGCTTTCATGGCACAGACCCACTTCTTCATATCTGGAAAACTAACACAGCTACCTCTGGGACTATTGGTAGTTATGATTGGTAAGATAATATATTACGTGACTCGTCATCACCTCACCATACTGTACTGCACTATTGTGTACAGAGGTCAGAGGATGGCACCCCCAGAAAGCCCTCCAGGAGCCAAACTGCAGCATGACAGGTGCATCTGCCTCAGTTTCCCATCTTCCACTCATGAAAAGTACATAGTCCTCCAGTGTCCAGTATAAGCCTTGCCACTGAGCTTAACTTATACGTACACACCAGTGCAATTATTCCCCCAAAGCCTTTAAATAAAACCATTCTGCAATTTCCACAAAAAACATAAGGACCCAACGGACTATTCCCTTCCCCTCTTCCAAGGCATCACTTGCATCTGAGAGGCAACAGCAGCATTTTATCCTCAGTTCCTTTGGCCTCTGGTCCAGGGCACCATTCTCTAGGCTTTGCTGCCTGTGATTACCAGTCTTTTCACATTCCTTCACTTAGGTCCTTACCGTGGGGGCCCCTCCACCCCACAGAATACCACCTCTCCAGGCATCCCTCCCTGGGAGTCCCACCCTCTGGGAAGCAACCTCTTTGCAACAACATTCATGCTGGATCCACCCCTTGCTCGTAAAAGCCTGCACCCTCTCACCCCAGCCATCTGCTGGTCAGGGGTCCGGCACTCACCAATGCTTCTGTCATAGTTCTCATCTAAATTTAGTTCCCTCTACTGGATGTCTTGAAGCTCCTTCCCAAACAACTCCTACTTGCTCTTCTGTCATTTCCTCTCTCAGTTCCCAGCAACACCTGTGCTGTGTCTGATTCTCCAGGGCTATGACTTCTCCATGCACCTTCCTGCTAGGAAACAGGTGCCCTTTCAAGATAAATTGAGGCTTGGAATGGGGGTCAACTAGCCAATTACAGGAGCACCGGCCTTTTCCTTCTAACGGGCCAGGCTACACTGTAACAGCTATTTTGTGTTTATAATGAGACTGAGAACAGACTCCAGACTTGAACCAATGTCTAATCTATCATGGAAATACTACTTTCCCCCCAGTAACCACCGAGTAGGACATGATCCTCAACTATGTTTTTGAGGGATTTTAAAGATCAATATGAGTAAAGCCCTTTTTTCTCCCCATTGCACTCTATCCTACATCAGCTTTTCACCTTACTTTTCCCCACCATTTGTACAGCAGCCCCACTCTTGCCCTGTTCAACTCTCTCTTCTGTTCCTACCTGTGCTCTAACAAGCTCTTTTAAAGTGCATTTCATGTTCATCACTGAGAGGAACGTTGACCTAGGGCAGAAAATCAACAAAAGCTAATGAGCAAGATTGTCACTGGTTTTAGGTACTTAGAATTTCAAGAAGTGACAGAAAAAAGAAAATAACTATAGAGGGAAAGAAGAAAAAACAGGAGACAACCTTATGAACAGAGGCCATGACCCACAGCACTCTGGCAATTTGGACTACTGGTACCATAGGGTAAACGTCATTAGCGTCACATATCCATTCAACTGGTGATCATAATGTGCAATAGTTTGTTTTTCCTTTGAACTAAGCTGATCTAATTTATGTTGTGTAGGAAGAGATCAGGAGTTTTGCTGGAGTTAATAAGAGAATTTGAACTGATATCACTGTGATGTGCCAAGGTTTTGCTCCATCACACCTCTGCTGCACTGTGGCCATGTGCGACAGAGCAGTGGTTTTCCATCTGCAGTCTATGACCCCCTAGAGGTCAGGAAGATGACGTCTAAGTGGCTTGTGAAAGGTTGTCATTACCACAGAACAGAGTCTTTCAGCCTGCAGTCTATGAACACTGGGGAGTTTGTCAACTCTAAGATTTCCAAAGGAGCTCAGACCTCTTTTCAAAATTCTTTAGGGATCTTCTAATGAAAAAGTTTAAAATCACTGCTATAGCGTTTTAAATCAACTAGAATAAGGAACAGGTACTCTGCAGATTTCAACATGCCTCTCTCCACCACTTTTCACAAAATGTACGCCACCAACTTCCAGGATCAAGAGCATAAATAAATGCTGGTTACATTTGAGATTATGTAGTTACCTTGCAATTATGCTGTAGTTCCAAGATGGCTATGCTTTCACTAACTGCAACCCATTCACATAACCAGAAGTTTAGCTGTGTGACTGAACTGTAGTCTTTGGATAGAAAACTAAGCAGAGACTCAGAAGTTCTGGGTTCCATGCATGCCTTTGCTACCAGCCAGCCTACTGACCTGGGGCCAGTCTCTTCTCACAAGCATGCTTTGGTTTCCACAGATAAAAATGGGGACAACAGTACTAATCTCCTTCGTGAAGCACTTTCAGACTTATGGCTGAACATTGCTATTTAAAATTAGGCATCAGCTATGGTGTTAGTCTAAATACATATAGTTAAAAAACCCGGCACCATCTAAGTGATTGTGATTTTTTGGTGCTCTCTAGGGACACATTAAAGGATACTGAGTGCTCAGCAAATCAGCTCTCTGACTGGGTGCCCAAAAAATGGAGGCACCCAAAATCAGTAGTGTTGGTCAAAATGTATGAGCATTAGCAACACAAGCACTATTACGCTAATTTTTTCTCAGTTATATAGTTAGGCTTCCAGTTATGAGTTAGTGGTAGTGAAAGGCATAAAAAACCACCATCACCACAGGAGTACGATATTACCGCGATGCAATTACGATCATTGCATCAGAAATGAAACCTATTACCATCTCAAGTTCAGAGACGAACAATCAAATGGGAGCGTTGTACAAAGGGGCAGGAAATGGTTAACGGGGCTGGAATGGTGACGCACAGTATAATAGATGGTGTATGCAAATCTTCAATAAACTATGTGAGCAATGGGCCTTGATGAAGTTAAATGATGCAGGTGGGGCCCTGGGACAGCACAGTCACAAGGGTCCCCCCGCCAACATATTAAACTATTAATGTAATATCATTTATGCTTTAAAAACAATTCATGCTTATTATTACTTATGATGCATCATAACTTTACACTTAAAATTAAGAATGACATGACTTTTTTTGTTGTTTTTGTTCCATTAAATTGTTTAAACGAAATGTTATGGAGCCTTGGAACCACTCATGCTTGGGGGCTCTGGAGAAGTTGCCCCTTTTGTTAATCCATCACGAAAATGGTGTTCCTGTACCACCTATCATTCTGGTTACAAATAGTGTCACTGCATGAACCCATATCCTTTATAATCCTTGCAATGACAATTGTACTAACGATGGGCTGTAGTAGGGTCTTAATGTCTTTAAATGCCATAGTTTCTACAAAACCAAACACTAGTATGTTATAAGGCAACTGACAAATGAAGGAACAAAATACATTTTGTCATGTGTCACCATTGTTTGCTTATTTATTGTTCACTTAATCATTTGTGGGAGTCAGGAAATTGTAGGCTTTCCAACGTTAAGTTAAAAAAATCACCAATCTTAGAAAATATACATGATAATTATAGCTAAACATTTTATCAGAGACAAATAAGGAGCTGTTCCCTTTCTGTATCAGGGCTTTGAATTTGGATGATTTAACCCCTTTTAATAATGTTTTAATTTATCTCTTTGTTTAATTGCTTGCATTTGAATTTCCCATGTACCTCACAGAATCACAGGGCTGGAAGGGACCTCAGGAGGTCATCTAGTCCAGCCCCCTGCTTCAAGCAGAATCAATCCCCACTAAGTCATCCCAGCCAGGACCTTGTCCAGCTGGGACTTAAAAACCTCAAAGGATGGAGAATCCACCACCTCTCTTGGCAACGCATTCCAATGCTTCACCACCCACCTGGTGAAGAAGTGTTTCCTAATATCTAATCTACACCCCTCCCTCTTCAACTTCAGACCATTACTCCTTGTTCTGCCATCTGACACTACTGAGAACAGTTTCTCACCCTCCTCTTTGGAGCTCCCCTTCAGGAAGTTGAAGGCTGCTATTAAATCACCCCTCAGTGTTCTCTTCCGTAAACTAAACAAGTCCAAATCCCTCAGCCTCTCCTCATAGGTCTTATGCTCCAGCCCCTTAATCATTTTTGTTGCCCTCCGCTGAACCTGCTCCAGCAAATCCACATCCTTTTTATACCTCAGCTGAAACCATACAGGGCTTTGTGCTATATTTCCCCTCCTTTCTTTTTAACATCTTTTACTACTTTTTCAGGGGGAGGGGCATTTGTTTCATCTTTCTTCATTTCTATTCCTTTTCTCTCATGGTTTGCAGGAGCTGCCTCTGTCTCTCTGCTCCCTTCCATCCCTCCTCCAATTTCTTCTGATTTATAGTTTTGTTCTGAGGGTTTTTCCTCTCTCCCACCAACGCATTGGCTTACCACCAAGAGATGGATAATGTGTGATTGAAACATGATTTGCTATATCAAAAAGGCAGCACTGGTAAGCTGATATGATCTCAGTAACTAACTGGAGAGCAGAAGATTGTCAGCTGTTGATTAAATCAAGGAGTTAAAAAACAGCCAGAGAGCATTTCCTTTTCAAACCTTACACCCTCCACACCCCCATTCCACAGATGTATAGATAAAAATCCATTTGATTTCAATGACTTTTGTCTTCCAGAAAAGAGTTTGAGATAGCTTCCAAAACTGATGGATAAGGCCTTCACACTGTAACAGGAAAGGCACTCACCAGATCAATATCCATCTCACCCTCCTTTCCCTTACCACAATATGTGAGTAAAACCGAGCGTGCAGCCCTAAGGAGTTTTCAATAATCCACAATGGGAGGGGACCCTGAGACTCCTTGGAGATTCATTGGGAACTGTGCCACTGCTGTTGATTTTACATGGAAAATGCCCAGATGCCACAGGGATAGGCAGCAAGGTAAAACCCTAACAGATTGTTGAAATAGGAACTGCAAAGCCCACCAAAACAAGGAAAAAATGGTTTAGTCAGTCATTCACCCTTCCTGCAAATTCAGTACTAATCACCAATGGGAAACTTTGCGTTTAGCTGATAGTACACAGAAAAAGAGGGAAACACTGAAGGCCAGATCCCCAAATGTTTTTAGGTGCCTAAAGCACTTTGAGGGTCTGGACCCAAGCTTATCAGTAGGGTTAGAGAGAAGTAATACATAAACACCTGCGAAAGGCCACTGGGTGACCCTCATACTGAGCACTCTCTTACTCCTCTAGTAAGTCCACTGATACCCATGGAATTGTCAGAGAAGCAAGGTACTAGCTTACATGTGTGTTTTGGTGCTGCTACTAAGTTAAAGCTCAAATAGTCAAGCATGTTTTTGATATTTTCACCATTTTTTGCCCTCTCCCCAAACCAGATGTCGCTTACTTTGTATAAGGCCCGCAGTTCTGTTTGTTTTCTGGAAAAGACGACTTCTCAACCCCAGGAAGCCAGCTCCCCTCATCCCCTCCCTGCAGGCTTGATTCTGGCAGGTGTTGTGTGGACTGGAGTGATTTAACTCTGTCTCAAGGGCAGAAAATTAACCCTTCCCCTGCTTTGGTTCAGCCTGGTTCACCATGGAAAGCTAGGTGCTAGATCACAGGTACAACACGCTCACAGAGCGATACGAAACTGAGCCAGGGCTTGGTGCACATTCTGTATGGTCAGAAGTGTTTGACCGTTTGGCTTGTGAAATGTTTGGTAGCATATCTCCAGCCTGGATGTGAGAAAAACCTAGGTGAGTGGGGTAAAGTCCAGAAGAGAGGGAAGATCCCAACAGATTTCAGTAGTAAAAGGAGTCACTAGGACTGCAAGAGTATTACACTCTTGGGATGCTCTTTGGCAGATGAGATCCACCAGCAGGTAGCTCAACCTCAGTCTCCCCTGGCATACCAGCCATCAGGACCGTCATTCCTAGACAGAACCACAATCACCTCATTCTAGTCCCAGTCTCATCCACGCCCCCAGAAAACAAACAAACCAGCAACCACCAGATGTGGTACAAAGCAGACACCTTAGAGTCAGTGCAGAGAATGTCTGCACTACAATGAACATCCGTGGCCATCGTGGCTCAGCTGACTTATTTTCCCAGGGACTGAGCTCCAGGGCTGTAATACTGAAATGTAGCTGTTCAGGCTCAAGCTGGGACCCCATGTGGAGGGGCAGGACCTCCCACAGCTGCAGGCCACAGCTGTGCTGTGGATCTTTTATTCCAGTGTACCCTTAAGGGCAGCATCACAGGCCTGAAACCTCCCATGCTCATGCTCACAGTGAATAGAAGGGTCACAGAATGGAAAAACTGCAGAAACCCCCAGTGGAGGGCCTGTGAGGCAGACAGCAGCATGCACTGGCAGCTCTCACACAGCAAAGAATGCACATTCTGAAGAGTCTGCACCCCACCACCACCCTCACCCCATCCCTTTGGTCAGCCATTGACAGGCCTTGCACTGAAGTCAGAAACAACTCACAGTACATGGTACAAAGGCTGGCAAGACAACTACTAAACTCCTCAGATACCTGTGCTTTTCTACCGCTAGCAGGGAAGAGCTGATGCTCAGTGCTAATGCAATCTTCACTAACGCCTAAGGCTAAAGCCAGACAAATTTGCGCAGATACCACCACAAGAAAAAACTAGGGATGTTAAAAGTTTAACCAGTTAAAAAGTAAACCTCATCCATTTAGGATTCGAATTACCAGCTAACAATTAACTGGTACAGGCTGGAGCAGCCCCCTCGCCCACTGCAGGCAGGGGATTGCTCTATACCCACAGGTCCACCATGGGGAGGGGCACTCTGGCCAAGCCAGAGTAGCCCCATCTGTGGCAAAGCCTGGGAGGTGAGGAAGGGGAGGGGAGGCTGCAGACCTAGAGTGTTCTGCCCAGGCTGGAGTGTCTCCACCCCCCTGGTACTCCTGGACTGATTCGCTGCAGATGGGAGAATACTCTGGCCATGCTGGAGCAGTGCTGTGGGCAGGGATGCTCTTCACCTGGGGCAAAGCAGCCTTGATCCCCAGCGTACTGAGAGTGGAGGTGCTATAACACAGCTGGAACAGCCCCCATCTGCAGCTTCTCGAGCCACACCCCTTCCTCCCCACTGGTGCTCCCCCACACCTAGAGTTTAACCACTTAACCAAATAACCCAAACAAAAACTATTCAAAGTTGCTACGCATTGGACTTCCTGAGCTGTTCATTACACAGAACATTTCCTTTAGTTGGGATTTCAGTTACACTAGCGAATAAGGTGCATGGGGGGAGGTAGAATTGCAGGTGAAAGGATGTTAGGTGGATAAATATCTAAGACTGGAGGATGCTAATATTCAAGTAAAATATGGGGTCATAAAAATACAATATAGCAGACCACTTTAACCACTTTGTTCATGCGTCCAGATGGAATAGATGTTTAACAAGGGGGAATACAGCAGCCCAGCATCTGATGCCAAGGCCTTGACCTCTCTACACAGTGCCATAGCTCTACAGCAGCTATGTAAATAGCACAGCTGAAGCTGACATACTCAACGCATCTTGCGTGTGGTAAGATCAGCGGGGACTGGTCTCCCATTGACACCGCCTAAGCTTCTCATCTTGGTGGGGAGCACCAGTGCGGACAGGAGTGCATTCAGAGACCGATTTATCGCATCTACAACAGACTTCATAAACTGACGGCTGGTGGATCGATTGCTGCAGCGTAGACAAGGCTCAAGTCTAATTCTTCAGCAGGCACTGGCTGAGTCTCTTCCCTCCCTTCCACTTCATTAGATCAATATCCATGCAATCTATGCGCAAATCAACAGACAGACCTTTTTACCAGATGTTTTTCTAATACACTGTGTCAGGTTTCCTGTTATTTTTGGTAGGATACTCAGGTATTTTACCACTTCGCATTTTTGTTCTTGGACACTTTTAATCCCATGACACCCTGTTGCACAACAGATACCTCTTTAAAGAAGATCCCTTTGAGGGAAGCTGCATTACCTCAGAACTGGAGCATATATACACCAAATATTTTCTAAGAGCTTCCAGATAACTCTAGCATTGCAAAACAGTTTATCATGAAATATTTATACTTGAAAATATTCCCATTGCAACAGCCCTATTTGGTATGCAGGTGATCAAGGCAGGCCTAGGAATCGTAGTACAAGATTCTCCTTCTCTTGTGAATACTTTCTTCTGCTAATCTGCTGGTTGCCAAAATAGGTATCTCAAACTAAAGAGGCAGACTGATTTACCTGAAACCACTGCCCACCTAGTTGCATTGGCTGGTTCCTATGTAAGGCTCTATTACAGGCAGCTTTGGGATGCTCAGTCTCATGCAGGATGATTTTTTAAGTAAGCCTAGAGAGCAACAGCCTCACTATTGTGCATACAATCTCATGGCCAGAAGTTCCTTCCATCCGGTAGGGATGGAGTGGGATTATTTATTAATTTATAGGAACTCAATGAAGTTTACCCTTGAGCAGGAACTGCCCTGATGGGAAAGTGAAATTTTTAAGGCTCCAGGATAGCACATTTTATTTCCAAGTCTAAATAAACTGTACTGCTGGTGGATCCACTGGTGTGATTGGAATGCGGAGTTGCAGTCATTTCATAGTATGGGAAAAGTGGACTCAGTTACTTCATCCAGGATAAAGTAACTGGGTTTCCAACCTTCAAATTCTCCCTCCAAGATTGCAAATAGCATCAATCGTTCACACTCATTGGAGACAAGTAAGAAGAAGTGATTGAAAATGAAAACACAAAAAACCACTGTACTAAAAATATAACCCAAACAGGCTACTGAACTCCAGCACACTCTCCTCTGAAAATGGCTGTGCACATGCAGTAGGATCCACGGAAATGTCAGCATTCTAGGCCTACAGCTTACTAGGACAAGTGGCAATGCTGAGTTTTTAAATGGAGATCATTGTGTTCTCCTTTCCAAAATGTATCTTCTCTAAAGACTTGCAGAATTTGAACACTATGTAAAGGGGAAATCCTGCTCACCTATGTGCACAAGCAATAATGTGGTCCTGGTGCCCTTCTCAGGAAAAATCCTGTTACCTCACTCTGATGAAGTACTTTGCCTTCAAATGTATAGATGCTTCACTTTGGAATTTCATTATAACCCTAGGAAACAGAATAAGAATACTGACTGATGCTTGAATAAACCACCACCTAAGTATTCTTCAACAGTATAAATATGGAGTTTGTTCCGTAGTGCTTTTAAGTTGTGAAATGTCATTTTAGTGGTTTAAATCAGTTTTTCAAAAATCATTAGCTGAATTTGGTAATTAAAATAACTGAAACGTACTTGATACACTAGCATTGGGAGTGGTTACAAATGCTTTGATTCACCATATTTTAATACCATTTCACTTGTTTGTCTTGCTTTTACAACACCTAACTTATATAAAGTACAACCCAGGATAATTATGTTCATCTGAAGCCACAAGCAGCAATGTTCAGGATCAGAGCCAAAGATTTTGAAAATCAAGGACCACCATGGGATTCTGTTAACATTAATTTTATAAAATATCTTACAAGAACAGATAAAGTATGTGAGGTTACATAATAACCAGAATTGAAAAAGAATGCTGAATAAAATATAAATTAAACACGTCACTATGTTTATCACGTTAGACAAGTTTATAAAAGGCATTTTTTTTGATAAAATAGTTATTTGGAAGTAAACCCTTCAAAATGGAAACTATTGCAGTCCTTTTTCAGGAAATCATTCCTAGAAGCACTAAATTCCAGGACAACAAGCAGTACCTGAATCTGTTTAAAATAAACCATTCACCTGCTTCCTAATCTGTGAAGCTTTAAGACACAAATTAAAATGGCTAACAGTTTAGAACAATCAGTGCAAAGTAAAGCTTCAAGCTGAACTTATAAGAAGAAATGGTTTGGACACAAAAATCTAAATTCACATTTTGAAAAAGTCTTTGCCAGATGTGCACTTGGATTGTGAAACACTCACACATTTGATCAGTGGCCATTTTAGGTTTCCAGCCAACCCATTAATTGGCTAATCACACGGAATTCATTTATTTCAGCCCAGATTCAGTGTTTATCTAGCATCTTTGAACAGAATCCATGCTGCTGATGTTCATTATTACTATTGCTCATCTTCTGATTCACAAACCTGGTTAACATGCAGCAACTGTGCGTCAAGGAAATAAATGCAAAAGATGTTGACATGATGGCCAAAAAGGAGGCTGTTATAGAAAAGAGACCCATAGGCCCCACTGTTACACACATGCAAGCACTTGAACAACTTGATTTGAATACACCTGTTACAGTCAGTGGTGTCGTTAAAGTTACCTGTGTTCACAGGCAGTTGGAAGATGGAGCCTTTATTTTTAAATCATTCTAGACATTTTAGGGAAATAAACCAGGGCCAGATTAAACCTCCTCAAACCCATTACGTCCTGTGCAGTAAACATCAACAATCTAGCAAGGCAATTTCATTCAATTTGGCGTTAAATCTTTTTACTGAAATGGATCCGAAGTATCTTGTGTTCCATGGTGTACGAGTGCCTGATCAGCTTTAGCATCTTAAGATGAATGGAATTTTTAAAGTATAAAGCCACCATATATACTATTCCATTATAAAGGTTTTCAAACAGGCATGCAACAAACAAATCACGCCAAACAGGCTGGGAATGCCATTAGAAAACAAAACAAAACAAAAAACAAAACACTAGAAAGAGCTTGTGCAGAAGTAATTTTAAAATATTTCACGACTGTTCTTGCTTCTTAATTGAAACATGATGTCATTTATCCTGAGAGCCTAAAAACGAGACAGTCTGTGCCAGCTTTACGCAATAGGACTGGAAATTCCAACACATGATCTGTAGATTGTTTGCTTCTCCATGCAATGCATTTTCCCCCCATCTTTGCCATTGCTATATGTTAGAACTGTAATTAAACAATTCTAATAAAACTGCAACATTTCTCTTAACAGCATGTGTCACTGTGACTTGAAACTTGGCTGAACTGCTCGAGTGTTATCAATATGATACAGAAAAGAAACCAATCAAAAAAGAGCTTAAACAGCATATTTTGCCCCCCCACTGTCTTTCTCCAAAATAAAATTTTCTTAAACAAAGAGCAATGAATAAAACTTCAGCCATTATTCCTACCCAAAGAATGAACACTAAAAGGAGATGTAAATGCTCTTTTCTAGTACATAAACTCAGAATTATTTGCTTAAACTGAAACAGAACAGAAACTCATCCCTGTAGTTCAAATGCCTCTGATCGTCTTGTTTCACTGGACCAAGACATATTAATGACGGCCATGCCATGTTTTGTGGTCTTGCAAAGGAATGACTTTTCTATCTTTCTTAAAAATAAGAAAAGCCTTTAATGAAATGATATGATAATAGTAATTTCCACTGGGTTTTCTCAGTGCCTTTGAATTCTTTACTAAGAGATGTTTGGTTGCCCTCAAATCTTTAAAATAAATCCATTTGTGGTTGTGATCTATCTTTTACGTGGTATAACTTTTACAACTTGCCATGAGGAGAAAACGAAGATAAGAAGGAAATAAATATATATGACTACAATCCAAGTTTATCATAACTTGAAAGATCTTCTACTGGCCACACTTCAAAATATTCAATCTACTCTACCCTCCATGTGGTCCATCTTTTAACATTAGGAGGAGGGGGGGAAAGAGAATTTCAGTGATTTCCATTAAAAAAAGAGGACAGCAGCAAAATGAAAATTACTGTGAGAAGTCTGGGCTCTTAGGCTATGTCTACATGACAGCCTAAACTTGAAATAAGGTATGCACTTTGTGCTAAGCCAATTGCATAGCTTATTTTGAGTCGATTTTGAAATAGGCTATTTTGGCATGTGGCATGTCAAAATTAAGCACTATTTTGAGCTTCCCTTACTCCTCCTGCAATGAAGTGTACAGGGATGCTGACATAGCGTGCCCCATATTTCAAAAAATATTTCGAAATGACAGGCAAGTTGCATAGATGTGGGACAGCTATTTCATGATACAATACCGACAGCTTTTAGAGAGTATAGCACGAAAAAATTATAAAAGGGCTTGATTTGGCTTGCATCAATCTGTGCTTTAAATTAAAAAAAAAATCTGACTGAGGTAACAATGTTCCACACATGGCAATAAGGTTTAAGATGTTTCCAACGATGCAGGAAAAGCGAACAAGTGAATTTGGGTAACAAACACAAGGCCTAATACAATAGAGTGAACAGAGAGATTACTAAAGAGCTTTGTAAAGAGTATTGCTACAGTAGCATTAGGACTTAACAGTGCACCACAAATTTAATGTTCCCATGTCAATACGAACTGGTCCCTAAGCCATGAACCACCAATGAACAATCACTCAAACAGGAAATTAACCGTCATCTATTTTGCAGACGATAAGACTGTAATTTACCCAATCATTAATATAATTCAGCAACATTCCCCATTGCTCAACATGCCCAAGGAGAGTTAAGGTGTGAACAACAGGTGCACCAGGTATGCAACTTAAGCACGTCAACATCTGCATTCAAACTTGTAATAGCTGTCACATATCATGTTCTATAACTTCATTATCACAAGTGTCTTTTTTTTTTTTTTTTTAAATTGTGGAAATTACATGGATCGAGACCTAGAAAACTATAGGTCACACAATCCGTAATAAAAAGAAAACCTGCCCAATGGCACTGTAAAAATACCTTTAAAAAGGCAGTTCATAGACAAAAATAATGCATTATACATTCAGAGTTTCTCTCTCTCAATAGCAAAGCAATCTCAGAACAAAATGCTCAGTAGTGAAGGCCACATACGCTTTTTTTTTTTTTTTTGCATTTGTTTGATAAATTGAAATGCAAAAACCATTAAAGCCTCTTATAAAAGGAGAAATGGAAATACAGAGCTTCTGGGACAAAATGGTTTTGTGGAGAGGGTGGTCAGCATGGAAAATGTTGCAAATGCCACAGCTGCACTGACCACTGTACAAGAGAATCTAAAGAGGAACACAGTAAAGGTGTCAACTAGAAAACTGTTAACTTGCCAACTTGTAAACAAGAAAAAAGCATTTCACAGATTCAAAGTTCAAGGGAAGTAAACATCTTTAAATTATTTTGTCAGTTCAACCCTGATTTTAAAAGTATGGCTAGCGAAAATACAGAAGCCTCAGACCATCTATGAGTCTTAATCAGAGCAGCCATCTTCCTTTGATTAACTGCTGGAAACAGACCCTCTTCTAATGAGGACAAGAGAAGAAAATTTCTCAAATTCTCTCCTGCTCTCAGTTCCGTACACACGGACACAAGGAAATCATCTGCTGCAGGGACTTGCATGCTGCTATAGATTGAGACGTGGGGAGATGGGTGGAGGAAAGGAAGCAAATTCTCTTAAAATACTACGAGCTACATCAACGTTATTCTGGGCTATTTCAAGTGCCCTCTTCACTTCTTCAAAGGAAAAGCCTTCTCCCATAAGTTTTGCAATTTTTGCATCCACGTTTTGCAAGGAGCAGTCAGAGTTGTATGCTTTTCTGTGGTGGACTTCTGGTGCAGTCTTGCGAGGAAGTGGTTTAGGAGGTCTAGCTGGTGCTTGTGAACCATCTGTTTAAAAAGAAACCCAGAGAGACAATCACTACAAACTAGCTTAAGAATAATGTAATGAGGTAGTGCCCAGTAATTCAGGCTTCATATTTATGAGAACTCCTTTCTCCAATTTTGAAGTTCTGGTGGAAACTGTAGTAGAACATTTGCCAGAAAGTGTTCCCAACCTAAATCTCATTTCAGATGTTGGCTGGATATGTTACAACCTTTTTGCAGCATTCAACAGGAATGTTAACCTTCAAAGTTAGCCTAAGACCCAGGAATGTGCTAATGCAAAGAGCTAACAGCTGGAGCTTCTAACCTTTTCAGTATCAGGGGTTAAGGACTCAAGTAAATTTGGTACTTTGCCCAAACTTGATGAGGCTACATTAAGAAGCTTAAATATAAGACAGCACACTGCAGAAATACTTTGAGTGGAAAGTATTTAATTATTTACTTTTAAGGCTTTTAATCTTTTGAGAAGAATTCTGAAAAGTCCTGCTGACAATAAACATCACTCCAATGATATGTAATTACAGCAAGTTTATGGCAATAACATTTCCACTTTATTTACGTCAGTGGTGTTATTCAGAGATGCAAAGGACCATTCCATTTTAACTAACAAAATCATACAGCTACTCGGTTTTGTATAGGGAGAAGCATATTAAACATCTCCGATGGATCAACTTAGTCATTTATGTGGATCTATTGAAGATGGATTTCCTGACTCGGTTTTTATGCATTTACATAAGCTTGTTGGCATTATTACAATTCTGTTAGTTCAGACAAGATCCAGGAAATATATTGATTTTCTAGAAAGATAATGCAGTTAATGTAACAAATAGATAAAGAGTAGTTTTATTCAGATTTCACATTGAAAGACAGAGTGTAATCTTCTGCTGGAAACACTGTTTATTTTTTATACAACCTAGTGATCAGAAAAACAATGGATAGGATTATCTTGTCTTTATAAAAGAAAATGAAGAGTGCTATATGAATGTTAATGCTAAAAAGACAAAGCAAGACTTGTTTGAGCCTACTAGGTAAAAGGGTGTGACACTCCTGTAAGATAAGGTGACCAGCAATATATCAATAAGATGGCAGCATGAGAGAGTAATCAGGACTTTAAAAACTTATTTTACAAAATTCAAATTACACTATATTGAAGAATACTGACCATAATTAAAATAAAAATTGGTACAATACTAGAAAATCGCAATACTAATAATGTAGCCTACGTAAATCCGAGGCTAAAGAAAATGACCAAGCAATTTTAGAAAAAAAATGATTATGGAAGAAGAGTATCTAAATAATAATACGATTCATTTGAATATAGCTTTTGGGAGTGGGGGAGAAAGTAAAGAAGGTGGGGAGAGAAAGAGCGCAAGTGTGCATATGGAGAAAGAGGAAGCAAGAAAAAAATATAACTAGTATATAACTAGGTCTGGCAGCTCCAATCACAACCCACAATTAGAGTTTTCCCTGGACTAAAAACTTCATGCTGTCTAAAAGCTGCTGAAGCAATCATTTCATTCAGGGAGGGTATTTTTAATTCTTTACAAAGATTTGCAACACATACATTTTCATCTCACTCCACCCATATCTCAATAGCAAAGGTGCTTTTAAATCTCCAGTCCCTCACTGAATGTGCAACTCAACTCCTCTTTTTTTCCTCCAAATGTTCACACCTCTCTTAATAGTATACAAAAATTGAGTTGAAGGTGAGTATCCTATTAGATTCTCAGCTTAAAAATACTAAGACTAAACTGCACTTCCATCTGGACACAAGCATCAAAAGCATTTAAACAAGGTGTTTGTTCTCTCCATACATACTGATGCAGCAATCACCTGGGACACTTTAAGAAACAAGAAAAAAAACTCTGGCTGATTTTTCAGTGAATCATATATAATAATAATTTAATTAACTGTTTCAGCCTCCGAGCAGGCAGTCTAAGTCATTGCCACTGTTGCTTCCATGCTGCCTTCAACCTTTCGAGAACAAGTCCCTGTAATCCCAAAGCAGACAATGTCTGGTGATAAGCTATCAAAACAAAAAAGCAGTCATGTAGCACTTGAAAGACTAACAAAATAATTTATTAGGAGATGAGCTTTCGTGGGAGAGACCCACTTCTTCAGATCTGCAGCTTTACCAGAACACGCTCAATATATAAAGCACAGAGGTCCAAACATTGTTATCAAGGTTGACAAATCAGAAAAACTGTTATCATTGTCGGCAAATCAGATGGGGGTGGTGGGGAGAGAGAGAGAGAGAGAGAGAAGGTAAGTCTTAGATCAAACATCAAAGTATGTAAAAGAGTCCTTATGAGTCAGGTAATTACTGCCCCTGTTTAAGCCACGTGTTCATGTGCTGCATTTGAATATGAATGTTAGTTCCGAACATTCTCTATGGACAGCTGTTAATTTAATAAATGACCATGGTTCACAAGCAGAAGGCGAGGGGAAGAAATCTATGGTGGAGAGGAAGAGGCCTCCTATGCCACTGAGAGGAAAGGAAACATCAGGATTCTTGCTGGTAGTGACGCCAAATAGCTTCATTTCCTCGTGCAATGAAAAATTACCCTCCCTCCCCCAACAAATTCCCTTCCTCTTTTGTCTATATGTCCCATCTTTTGCTACTGCAGTCTGAGAAGCAGCAGGGATAAGCAACATCATGCAAGCACACCAGCTCGTAGGTGAGAGGAAGACGGCTTAGAATGTAAGTCTCTGTGGAGTGGAGGAAGACAGAGAAAGTCATTCTGGGTTACAGAAAAAAAATACATGGTACCGTAAGGGGATAGAACAGAGACGGGGACTGCTCATTTGGAGGAGCTGAGGGTGCATGAGTGAAGAACTTCATGCCTCACTGTAGAATTCTAAGGTGGGTGTAAATCTTCCTCACAGCCCTAAAGCTGTGCAAAGCATCACAGTGTCTGAGCAGATGCTTGCTGACAAGATGATTCTAAATTATATTTAAATTAACCATTAAGTATGTAACAGTGACACAAATGCACTGAGCCAGATGAATTTTTCCGCTCTCATTGATAAATCAGTTAGAGAGGGCAAACCTGATTTCATATGTATATTTATTAGTGCACCCAAGAACAATGTGGACACTACATAACACATTTACAAGGCCAGATCATAGGCAGGGCTCTAAAAGGAGTATAGCTGTGAACCCATTTTGCCCAGTGAAACAAAGTGCAATGCCAATACAACAATGCCATTGGGGATCTTTAAACTTCCCCCGGCACCTTTCATCCTTAACCCCACCTGTATTTGTAATTGAAAAAAAGTGTTCTTCACTTCCTAATCTACATTGTAGTATACTGCATAATGGCTAATGTCAACCTTACCATAAAAACAAAACCAAACCAACCAGCCAAACAAAAAACCCACTTTGGTTGGAAAATATCTATCATTCACTGTTTGGGCAAGGAACACCCACAATAACTAAAAGACAAGAGAAAATTATCATGTTTTTGTATCTACCTTGTGCTTTTGAGAACTGTCAGCATACATGATATTTCATGTGCTACTTGACAGCTTTTTGTTTTGATGATATTTCGCTGTTTAACCTGAACATTTTGTCCTGGCCTAATCTTCACAGCTACATGCACACAACTCAGCACAGCTACTGATATGATTAACTCAAGCCCTCTGTTGGCCAATCTCTTCTGACTGTGTGGGCTTTCATGCAGCACACAATGAGAAAATACAGTTGTAAGCAACAGAAGTACTGACTGTAAATAGCAAAGGACTCAGGGATTGGGGTTACAACAAAACAACTTTATTTTTGATGAGATTTACAGTTGACAGTGTCCTTTTAAATAGCTGATGTGTTATACTGCAAAGGTGAGTACATTCAGTAGTGTATTAAGTAATTTCTGCTGTACATAAAAGAACAGAATCACAGTAGTGGAAGGAATCACAAGAGGTCTTTTAGTCCATTCCCCTGCACTCATGGCAGGAGTATTATCTAGACCATCCCTGACAGGTGTTAGTCTGATCTGCTCTTAAATATCTCCAATAATGGGAGATTTCACAACCTTCCTCTAGAGCAGCAGTTCCCAAACTTTTCGGCATCACACCCCCCCTTTTTGATTTTTGAGAAACCCTCATGCCCCCTCATCTCTTTTTAACTATCAAACTTACCAAAAACTCCAATTTATAATTTAAAATAAACACAAAAATGTGATATAAAAATGTTATTTAAAATTAAAAATAAGCACATATAGTTTTTCTTGGTCCCCTGCAGAAGCCTGGTGCAGCCCCAGCTGGCTGGGTGCCTGAGCCCTATGCCAGCTTCCAGAGCTGCCTGCGCAAGCCACATGCTCACCTGAGACCTGCACTGCCAGAGTTGAGCGCCCGAGCCCCGTACCTCTATGCTCTATATATTGAATCTGTTCTGGCAAGGCTATAGATCTGAAGAAGTGGATTTGTCCCACAAAAGCTCATCACTTAATAAATTATTTTGTTAGTCTTTAGAGTGTTATATGACTGTTTTTTCATTTTGAGCAACCCTGAAAGTTAGAAGAGAGAAGATAGAAAAGTCTAGGAAAAGAAGATTTTTGACTTTATTGAAACTAACACAGGGACCCTGAAAAACATGAAGGAAGAGAAGATAGGAAAGTTTCTCAGAAGAGAGCTGCTGATGGGGACAGTCTTTGGCTTTCTGGTGCACTAAAAGGGTTCTGTGCAATGACTGCATTCTCAACTGGCCATCCACTGCTGTCCCACCTCCCATCTTGCATGCGATCCCTGAAAACAACACAGGGGCCTGGAATATATTCTAATGTTAGAAGAAAGAGGAGAGAAAAGTGTAGGAAAAAAGAATTTTTGGTTTCCTGACTCATTATATTACCAATACAGGTGCAACGACTGTGTATTCAACTGGACATCCACTGAGTGTCCCACCACCCACCATTGCAGGGCCTGGACTGTATTTTAAAATTAGAAGAAAGAAGTTGGAAAAGCATAGGGAAAAAAGAATAATTGGTTCCCCCCCCTTATTACATTGGTATTGGGGAAAGTAACAGCAGCTTTTCCTCACAGAAAGAATAGTGATCATATGCACTGCTGGTGTCTGACAGTTTGCATGAGCTAAGATTACTTGCTTTCTTGGGGTAGTACTATGTCTGAGCACATTTTTCCCCCTACCTGAAGAAGATGGAAGCTGATCATAGTCCTGAGAGGTTCTGTTAGTTTTGACATTTTCTCCTGTTGATCTTCGAGCAGGAGGCAAAGGAATTACACTAGCAGTTGGCTCAAAAAAGAGATCTATAAAAGAAGAGAATATCTTAAGTTAAAAATGTTTGCAAGATGCATGTACACAGTGCTATACTAGAGATGTATGAACAAGAACTCTCAGGAAAGACATGCATGTCAATGCAAGCAGGAGTGTTCTGTGACTCTCGGACACAGTGGCGTTCAAGAAATTAGGATATAACTCTAATACAACTATATAACATCCCTTGCCAACACATATTAAGGAAACTGGTAACAAGGTTAAGCAGGTTTTCCGTCTGTCTTTACCAGTTACTGAAAAAAAGATTAAAAAAAATCAAAGCAGAAGATATTAAAACATTCTTTCTTCCATATTTTTGGCTGCCTATTGAAGATAGCATTCCAGCAAGTGCTTAGCTTTAAGCAATGCTTGAGAGAGGTTCTGAAGAGATTGCTTTCCTCAAGTGAGCCTTCAGTCCATTTACCACAGTGGCTGTAGGGATATGTATATTTTTTATGGTGTTAGGTTCTGGCTGTATGCTCACTAGATCTGTTGTGCAGCTGTGAAATCATCTGAAGGCTTGTACGGGCACCTATCATAAAATGATTTTGGAAATCATTTTATGATTATGTCTAAATTCTTTATGTCTAAAGAAATATTAAAATAAAGAAAAATGAATGAAATACAAATCCACACACGCATATGTCTCCATGTAGACTTGGGCACTTAAGATTAATGAATAGTGACAGTACAGATCATAGCTAACATGCACATATGGAAAATGTTGAGTGATCATAAAATGTACTTTCCAGATTTTATGCGAGCTTTTATAAGTTTATGTTCAATTATTGTTCTATTATTTCCAAATAATTTTCCATATAACCTTGTGAATTGCAGATAATATTTGTTCATCTTCAGTGCTCAATTTTAGAGTAATTTATGTCCCTGCAGTTCATGAGTATGTAACTTTGAGCCACATGCCTTGCAAAGTCACTATATATACACACACAGATGTCTTAGAAATGTAGCCATCTTAGTCTGTTTCAGCAAAAACAATAACCCCTCTCCCCAGACACAGACCATCGGACTCCTTGTTGTTTTTGTCTATATGCAGTGGCTTATTTGACAAGCTGGAGAGTGAATTAGATCTATCAGGAAAAGTACACAGTACTAGCACATTATTTAACATCTTGACAGATAGTAGAAAACACCAGAATGTGTCACTTCGCTTTAACCTAATTATTCTCAGGTAGTCATACTGTACCATGCTTTACTTGAAGCTTTTAAGGAGGGGTATTTTTTAAATGAACGTGCCATTTCAGGAAATCAGTTATGAGACAAAAGCACTTCTTTCATTTTTATGCTTTGTTATTTTTGTGATGCGTTACGGTAGGTTCCATCTGTAGTATTTCATTAAGTGACGATATGACTCCTTGCAATAGTGTGATCTGAACTGAAAAATATAAACTTGATTTCCCAACATCTCAGATAATTCCAAAAACAACACAGGAGTTTCAAAACCCATTTTAGGTTGCTAAGTGACAACGTGTATGACAACAGCAACAACACCTAAGCCAGAGGTTCTCCAACTTTTTTTTTATTTTTTTTTGCTGGACCTATCTTCAGATATTCACATCCTAAGTACGCCTTCTGTTGGCAGATGGGAAGGAAGGGGTCTGAATGGTGTCAACTTCAAAGCCCACACAGGGTAGCAGGGAACAAAATCTCCACATGATCAGCACGTGCTGAGAGAAGGCTTCATGTGCCCCATGTGAAATCATGCTCCCAAGAGCAGCAACTGGTGCTCCCCCCATGTGCACATAGTGGGGAGCAAGGTCACATGTGTGGTCATGCTGCCATCATGCTGAATCCAGAACAACCAAAGGGACATTGGAAGAGGAGAGGCAAATGCAAACACTTGTGAGAGACTGTGTGAGTGGAATTAGGGAAGTGAATTTGCATAAAGACCTGCTGTTCCTGTGCAAGTGGCCTCGACTAGCTCCTTTAGTCTCATGGATAATTTCATCACCTCTCCTCACCTCTAGCTTGAAAATTCATGGTCTCAGCACTTAAATGTATGGAATGAATAGCTAAGAACATAATAAACCTTACCCTGTTTACATCACGAACAAGTTATTCTCAACACAATCAACTCAACTCTGATCCATGGGTTTTTCTTGTGCACTATTTTATAGCATCTTGATTCTGGAATTCAACTATTTTCTTTTTAAGTGATGCATTTAAGTGAGAAAGATCCACTTTTTTTTAAAAAAAAAAAAAGGTGTCAAATCATGGTAGAATTTTTCATTAAGTATTTCTATAATTGCTGTTCCTGGAAAATAATGCTGTGTTGCTAATGTAATTTAACAGGAAAAGTACATAACCTTCTTGATTTATGATACAAATTATGCGCTTGTATCGACTTGCTGTTGAGGCAGATCAATATGTATCATTAATGGGGACACACAACATATTTCCTTCTCAAACAGGTTTTTCAATGCATTTGTATTTTGAGATTACCCGTAAATGAACTGTATTCTAAATCCAATCTTAGGGTATAGGTTTGTGTTAAAACCTGAATCAGGTTTAATTATCTATATTGGCAGGGCACTGTAGGTGGAGTCTAAGAGCACCTCTTCACTTGTGGACTATTAGAAAAGAGAGGGGCAACCAAAAACCTCCCCGACAGAGAAGCAAACTGTCTTTTGACATCACAGCTCATCTCTCTGGAGCCTCAGCCAGCTTCCTCTCAATCTGGCAATCAGTCTCATACCTGCAAGGGGGAAGCAAAGACTATACACCAGCAGGGTGTGATAAATACAAGACAGAAACCCCTGTTAACTGCATACTGTTGACACTACTGCCCAAAATGCCTTGTTATGCATTCCTCAGGAGCTTCACATACTCGCTGAAAAAAGCAAAGGCGACAATGCAGAGCCTTGCAGATCACCACAAAATAGAATCCTTAGGGTAGGTGGATAATTATCCAACATAAGGAGGAAACCCCTCAACAGCTATAACATGTACCCCAGCTCACAAGTAACTCCACAACAGTTATAGGGGATAAACAATATCAGAGAGAGAAAACATGGTGAATTTAATCCATTTAACACACTACATAGTAACAGAAAGAAACCAATCAAGACAATAGCCCAGTTTCTGTGCCACATGCAGGCTGAAAATTCGACTAAAAAAGATAAAACATTGATCTGGGGATATGAATTTCATGAACAATGGGCTCAACTGCAGTTCCTTGCAATCAGGTATTCTTACTATTTATAGAGTTTAGAAGTAAAATTTGACAGTGACGGTTCTATCAAATATATATTCTTGTTCTTTGCCCTTTTCTGGTCAAAAAAAAGATGACTAAATTGTATAATACATAGTCCTGTAGAAACCAATACTGTGTGCTGATATGACAAACAATGGACACTGGCAACACAGAACTTAATGGAAAATTGGGCACTTCAAAATAACTGTTTCTATAAGAAAAGTGTTATGAACCAAACTGTCATGCCTTGTATGAAAATACAGATTTTATCTATTACATGGACAAAAGAAAAGTAAAAAGGCAGTCTTACATTCTCTGAGCTATTTCATCTCTATAGTTTTAAAAACTCATCCCTTCAGTTTTCAGAGCGTTAGCTATGAGCAAAGGGATTTCTACCAGGCAATGACAGCTTTTATCAGCTCAGATAAGCTTCTGCTGTAAATGAAAATACATGAAAACTTTATTTGCTGTGCAACTCTTACCTGGAGGAAGGAACAGCTCATGTCCTGATGGGGGTCGGCTTCCTGGGCCCAGAGGTTTGGAATGCTCAGTGAGGCTGTGACGAGCAGGAGGTGGCGGAGGAGGAAGTGATGGTGGCGAATTGTCAAATGCATCTTCACCTGTAATAAGAAAGTCTCATTACATAAGCAAAATTTAATTAAGAATAATACAAAACAACAACAACAACAAAAAGAAGCTTAAATTTGATTCTTCAGGACTGCTACACACAGGCTCTCACTCCTAGACTTTGTCTGGTAGTTCATTGACTCCAATAATGAAATAGTAAGACTGGCTTTTATTAAGCTTTAAAACATGCCGTGAATTACCTGTTAGTGTACTTGTTTGGGGGGTTGGGGGGGGGTTGAAAAAAGGCCTACTCTAGGATGTAAAACAGTATGTAGGTGGTCAGGCTGCAGATGTTACACCTGAGTGAAATAAAAGAGTGCACTGAAAATCACTGTCGGATGATCACTGTGTACCTGTAGCTCCATGAAATTAAAAAATATATATGTGCTGACATGCTATATTTGAGGTACTCTCGGTGTAAGCTTACACAGGGATCTATCCAGATCTGTCCTGAAAGGCCAAGCAGCACAATCTTGGGGATTCATCGGAGACTCCAGCCCCTACATTATGAGAGAGAGGAGCAGACAGATACAGCTCTGGGTGCCACACAGTGCAATTCCCACTCCTCCCCTTTGTGTGGCTCTGTGTACTCTCTGGCTGTTTCTATAGGAAGAAGGGGGCCTTCGGAAGAAGGACTTCCTTCCGGAAGATCCCCCGCGGGCCGCGCTTCTAAATGGCATTTTGGAATCTGGAAGACCATCTTTCGGACTCCAAATCATGTGACCTTATACTAATGAGGCACAGGGAATTTGCATCCACACCTCATTAGCGTATTTTGGGCTATTTATTAGCATGTCACTTTCGAAGGAAGTGGCATGTGTAGAAACAGCTAGAGAGTACAGAGAGCCACACAAAGGGGAGGAGTGGGAATTGCACTGTGTGGCACCCCAGAGCTAAAGCTGTCTGCTCCTCTCTCACATAATGTAGAGGGTGGCAATCTCGGATGAATTTGAAGGAAGTGGCACATGCAAAAACAGACTCTGTTACTGCATTCTGTAATTGGAGTGTGAACTAAAATGTCCTAATGCAAAGTGTGATAGCACACAGAAATAAAAGAGTGAAAGCAACTGGAAAGAAACGGGTGGTGTGCACACTGAATCCACGCTTGTCAACTGAGCTTACTTGAGAAAGCAACAGAGGTGGGTGGAGGACAAACATAAGACCCCGGCATGGCTGAGAGGGTAGACTGGTTAGTGTCTGCTGAACTGGAGAAGTTGAGAGGCTCTTGAAAAAGGAACTTAGGGACTAGGATTGGGCAGGGCGAAGTCTGATGATTCTGGCACCAATCATATTCTGCCTCAGACCTTAATCTCTTGGCGTAAAGAAAACAAATTCCAAATTTATTATCTTCAATGGGGCTATAAGTCACTCGTTTTTATATGATAAAATGAAAACTCAAATTAACACAAAGACAACCCTCCTCACTGAGTTAGAAAATTTGAAATTGGACTAATTACAATGTTGAGCGGCTAAAATCTGGTTTTTAGGGTAAAATGTTTCTTTTTTGTTTGCATCTGTTTCTGGCATGAGGCTTTATAGGTAACATGCACACTAAATACTGACACAACCCTAACAAACATTTTCATCCTACGCAGAATAGGCAGAGCACCTTCTATTACAAGATCCACCTTTGCCAAATGACTAATAAGGGATGTTAATGCATAAAAGTAAAAGAGCTTTAATAGCCTGGACTGAGAGGGGCACTGACTGCAGATTCACAGCATAATTTTTCTTCAACTAATCTAGCCCACAATTCACTTGAAACTCTTAATAAACCTAGGAATTTATTCTATTTTGTTTTGCAATAAGGTTGGTATTTGGTTAATCTTCAGTATATCAACCACTAACTATTTAACAGTGAAAGGTCTACAACCTAAAGGGGGCACCAGAAGATCATAATCAGAGGGTGTCCTGTTGAGCAAAGAGCTGTGTTTTGGGTGGTCTCTGGTTGGCGGCCGTGCAGGCGGTGCAGGAACTGGAACAGTGGCTACATCAAGGTCATCTCCTGTATAACAGAGCAAAAATAAATAAATGCTTTCCTATTGCAGATTTAAATGTGACAGAGTGGTTTTCTTCTGCTAGAATTAAAAAGAAGTAAACAAACATGAAAAACATACCTAGCTCTGGGTTTTTGGGTTTCTTTATCTCTGAAGCAGCATTGTGGGGTCCATTCATTACACCAGCACACTGACCATTCTCACACACTCTGAAGGCAGAGATTAAAGAAAAAAAAAATCAACTATACTACTTTTAATTCTCCAAATCACAAAGCGAATGCTGTAGGACAATGTGGATTATCTCAAAACAACCTGAGGAATGTAAGTTATAACAACGCAAACTCTTACATAGTGCTTTTCACTTCCAAGTAAATGTCAAACAACAACAACTGTCAACAGCCTTCTGAGCAATTGTGCTATTCTGCTGATGGGGGAATTGAAGCACAGAAATTAAGTAATTTATCCAAGTCTCCACTGCAAGATAACGAGGAACAGGGATTAGATTTTAGGACTTCCTAGAGTTCAAGAACACTCAGTCCACTAGAATAAGCTGCTTCTTCATATACTTCCATTATATATGTAAATCCATCGTTGTTTTGTCTCTGCTACTGTTACAGCTCACTCATATTAGTTGCATGAACAAGGAAAAGTATAATCTGAAGATTACTGAAATTAAACAGTAAACACACTGGAAATAAAAACCCTTAAACAACAATAAACTAATGGAAATAGTCCACGTCCATAATATTCTTCATCAAAGTCTTAAAATAATCAACTAACTCTGCCCAAAACAATTTAGTGGGTCCTCTGTTGTCAAAAGTAATATGATGATTTGCATTTTATGTTCTTTTACTATGATTTTACCCCTTTCCTCCAAAGAGAAAGAAATTGTTCTGTAAATAGGAGCCAAGGGACAAACTGGATGCTAACACATTTCCCATAACTAACCATTTTTAGTGAAGTAAAATAGAAAGCTATGGAAAATACTACCATAAAAATACAAACGATCCTTAGTAGATAATATATGATGGCTCTGCTACAAGGCTCAGAATACTAACAGGAAACCAAACATCACTCAATAATGAATTAAATGCTATTTGAACAGATTTTAAAAACCAACACTGGAATAGAAACACTCCAACTCTATGACAAGGAACTGTTAAGTTTGTATAGACTGAAAGAATAAATAAGCTTCTTCAGTTAGAGGACGTTTATAGGTAAGACCAGACCAAACTTCAGTTAAGTCACATTACACACACCAATCTCACAAGGCATTGACCCTTTCAAGCTAGAGAAATCTAGAGTTTCACTATTAGCATGAATGTAAATAAATCTATCCATGGTTGCCATATGGAAGAGATGAATGAAGTATGTGCAATTATTTAGAGTACACAGACAGTACAGAGGAAGTGGAATTGTGTGTGTTTCCAGGAGGTATAAATAAGAACAATGAAATGAAAATAAAAAATAATTATTCTGCTAACTCTTTGTGGGGAAAAAAAAAAACAACAAAAAATCCCTTCTTATTGTTAAGACCTATTATGTTGTGGAACTGTTTCCCAAGGGAAGCGAAGGAGTGTTTCTAGAGTGCCACAGGTTTTTGCGTTAGGCCTCACTGTCTTGTTATATATGTAATTTGTACCAGGAGTTATTACATAAAATCATGGCAGCAACTTTAATAATCAGTTAAGGCTATTTTCTGTGTGGGGTGTCCTGTATTAGTGCTCAGTTAACACTGGCAGTCCAAAGAACCCATGACCACCTGAAGGTAGTCCATCTTATGGATCAAGGAGGCTAAAAACAAATAATAAAAGGCCAGACAGAATGGAGGGAGGTTTGAAATGCATAACTGTGAAGGACTAAGAAATACTGAACGAGATTTTCAGACTCACTTTACTCCTTTTGTGTCACACAGGAAGTACTAAGGGAATGGAAACTTTCTCATAAAATTTGCTATCTGGGGATAGTATAGGAGTCCTAAGCAGGCGTAGGGTCAATGGAGTTTGTGCCTATGCAAGACATTTCTGCTTTCCTGCATGGTCATAATTCATCAGTTCTTCCTCTATTCATAAAGAGAACTCATTTCTCTACTACTTGGCTGAGTTGGTGGAGATATTTCCAAGTGGTGCACACACAAAATCAAGTCTCTGATAAATAGGCTCATACATGTGAAATCTTAAAATCCTGCCAGTCCCACAAAGGTAAGTCTAAGCAGTAACACTGAATGTCGATAAGAAAATTAAAACATCTTCCCCCAGATGAATAAGTGGGAGTTTAAGAGTAATAACTAGAAAACACTCAAAAACCAGGGGAACATTCATGTCTCTACAGAAAAGTTTGTGTCAGCATTTCTATTAATAACAACTGCCTACTTCTACGTATGTATCACTTGGGCAGAAGAGTTAGTTGGAGCATAACCCTTTCGCCACATTTGAGATAAATCACTTTGATGAAACATCTGAAATCAGACTTCAGTTGGTCAAGTCTGGAATGAGGTTAAGGTTATGTTTTATTGCTTTGAGTGCCTGACATCACCTTTTGAAAAGGAAAAAAAAGTCATAATGTATCAATGAATTTTAGGCTGAAGAAAAGTCAGAACTTAGTAGATCAATAATTGAATTTAAGATCATACTTTTGACCTGTAAAAGTACTAGTAATTGGTCCCTTCTTGCACTTCAGCAGTTCTCCTGATGATTCATTTCATTTTGTATGCTCACATTTGCTTTATGAGTCAGGGAACCAGAAGTTCACTGTAACCCACACAGTGAAACATCTCTTGATTTCAGATCCCCTTGCCAAACTCCATTAACGATTCAAAGACTGACACAATTTGGGGAGATTATTTTAAGAGATACTAAGTCTGAAAGAAAAATGTTTTCCTGTGAAGCAAAAAGGAATTCCTTCTGTGAATTGGGCTCTGAAAGTTTAAGTAAGTTGCTGTAACTGTTACACATGAGACAAGGAGAGAGAAACCATAGGAAGTACTGCTGTATTTTGATAGTCAGTGTATTGATTCAACTGTGTTCTGCATTTTGTTACTTAAATTCTGAACCACAATGACACAAATATGCTGAACTACATCGTTTTATGGCTTCTATTTTCTCCTAAATCCACTGGAGGAATCAAAGGGTGTGAATAACCCAAGCATTAATAGATTAGACCTTTACAAGGCAGGCAGCTTCACCATGACGACAACCAATTAGATTTTATAAAACCTATCAAAAGTTTGTTCTAAAAATGATTTTATTTTTCTCTCCAAAGAAGTGCAGGGCTGAAAACTTACCTCGTAGGAGGTTTTATATTATGACAGTGAGGTGGTTGGGAACTCAGGGAAACAGGATGGGATGAAGGAATCTTGTACTCATCTTCTTCTACATGTTCCCTTGATTTCTCAGCAAGGGAATTTGTTACATGAATGGTGCACCTAAGAAAGATTGCGGGAGGTGAGGGAGAGAGACCATGCCCAGCATCAGTTTTACTGTTGAAAAACCATGCTTGATCCAACACTAAAGAAAACAATTAAGAATTATCACCAGTGTATAAAAAGTGTAAGACAAATTTCCCATCAGACTAAATAAAAACATGAAATTGCTTTGTCCTTCTCATATCACCCCTTCTTAATACTGCTTGGTGGAGCAAGCAGTAAGTCTTGGACAGCCAGAGAACTTCTTTCTCATCAGAGTAGCAGAAAACCACACAGAATTAAACAGATTAGAACCAAAAAACATCCATGTAAGAAGCGTAACCTGATTACATTTATCAGAGGAGCTAAATGAAGGTTACAATAGGGGAACAGTATTTTGAAGGGCTCAACAAGAGTGTTGACACTCACAGTATGCTGCCAGTTCTGTGAAGTACAATTATAGTAATGCCACTGCCCCAGTTTGCCTGTGTTTCTTTAGATTTTGAAATGCTTGGGAAGATAAAAATGACAACTGCCCTCATTGGTACTGGGGAACGGCACAACCACAAAGACTGGTACATCTATGAAGACATCTGCTGCTGAGGAGCTACAAGTTGGAAAGCACTGCCGATGTGTGACCTAGCTTATATGACTTGGATGCAGAGCCAAACTTCTCCGGAATTCAGGTTTTGATTCAGGCCTCTCTTGCTATGGAAGCAGTGGAGAGACCTGCTTTTTTCATGATCAGATTAACTAACCACTATGGTGGTGTGAATAAAAACACAGGCCCATCTAGGGCACTGCCCCCTTCATCTACCACACACCTTTATTGACGAAGAGGATCCCTACCACAGCAAATCTGATTTTGTCACACTTAATTGGGGAGGAGTGCAGACATATCTGTGAAGTGAACCCTGCTTGTACTCTGCAAGGCCCAGTTCAATAGAATTTCCTCTCACACTAATGTACAGGGGATTGAGATGGGCAGGGACAAACAGGAACACTGGCCATGAGTCAGAAATCACGCAAATCCAGCAAGTCCCCTGTTAAAGGAAGAGGGATAAATGCAACAAAACCCATCACTATTTCAGTGCTGGAGGTTGCCAGCACTGTCAAACTACCACTGTACAGCCTGGGAGAGAGGCTTGCTCCCATATGCATTTAGTTCCACGTCCTTCTCCTTGGCCTTGGTAACAAATATGGAACTGGCTTTAAATACAGGAAAAACATATTATACACAATGTAACTTCTCCACTATCTGCAAGAATTGCAACATATCACTTTAAAAAGTGATCTTTACAAATAGGGCTGATTATCTGTCCTTTGTTCTTGGAAAGCAACAACTAGAGATGTTCCAAATATAGTGAACAACATTTTATTCTCCACACCTTAGTGTAAATCTATGTTTATAATGATCACACTGCACACCCAATGAAAGAAATTCACAAAACAGCTTAATCAGGAAATGATAAATGTTTCGTTAGGCTGTCATTTATGTCCACCCTTAAACAAAATGGTCACAGACAATGCTCGAGTCTTCAGCTAAATAAATACCAATGTTCAGGGCTGAAATGCCCGAAAATAAATAAATAAAACTTCAAATCTATTGAGCTTTAAACCACACAGCACAGCACATCTGTTTAATGGGGTACTGTGGGAAGGCTGACAGTCAGAGAGAGACATGAGTTTGAAAAGGGAGTGGGCTTCATTTCTCATCCTCTGGTCCAATTGATTTTGTTATGGGAACAGAGCTGAACTGAATTCCTTATCAAACCATGCTAGTCTTTCTGTCCCCTCTGCCCAACCCCGCCAAAAATCTGGCATGTAATACACTTGTACTTAATGAAAAGCATTATGTTTTTCACTATTTATACTAAATAGTGCCACATGACTACCAAACTTGAAAAGGGTAAGTGTTTCCACAATAACAGGTCACGAGTCTCCAAGAGCAAAAAGAAAGTAAAAGGATTGCTACACTAGAGTGGTATATGCGCTGCACTTTGCTAAATATATTCAAAGTCTGGAACTCCCTAGTTCTTAGCAACCTCTCAGATTCTTTCTTGCTATCATTAACATACTTTTAACTTATAAAAACAAGCCTTGAAAAGCAGGGATCCAATTTATTTTGTAAACACAGTAACGGAGGGCAGATTTGTACTGAAAAGCAGATTTATGGAACTACCTTCTACAGCTGTCTGTACTGTAATTTTCAAACACCCTCTGTAGAGGGAGCAAAAGACCTTTTGTAAATATAGCAGCTCAGGCTGAAATTACTTTTTCCAATATTTTAGGTCGTATTCCTAGTTAAAACTGACAAGATATTTGTATCAGTGCCCTGTGCCTAATCACATAAGGGTTGGGGAAAAGGACTGAGGAAAGGTCAGAACCCACAGAGAGAAAGTTCAAAGGCCTGCACAAGATGACTTCTCTCAGATGTATGGATCAGTACGTATTGCTATCTTGCAGCCTAAAGACTATTTTACATTAACCTTTAAACCTACTCTAAGTTAAACTCTTGCAACACCATGGCTTCAAAAAAGGCATCCAGTGTGATCAACTGAGAATACTATAGAAAGATTAGAGGGCTATGCCAGATTTGAAATTCTATGTGCTTTCTGTTACTCTATTCATAATTTACTAAGGAAGAAACTGCCTGTTACTAAGCCTTCATTATTCCACTATTAGCATAATGCTAGTCTAATGAGGTAGGTACACGGAAACCAACAGAGGTGGATATTTCTATGCATATTAGTATGCAATATTGTTAGATAAAAATTGTCTTGTTTCACAAATAGACACTTGTGCTCAGAGCTGGATTTTAAAGTTATCCAAAATATATTTGTTTAGCATTTTAGGAGAGGCTTTGATTGCTTCCTCCAGCTATAGTTCTAGCCATTGTTCACAGACAATGGCACAACTGGTGAAATCAGAGGTGTAATGGAGTCATTGGACCTTATGATTTCTATATCTGGACAGGTTATCTCCAAAATTTATTCTCCTATTTACTTATTTTTTAAAATTATCATCCTTTGAGACCTTGAAAGATCATGTACATGTAATGAGAAGCAAAGGAATTAAACAATAAAACCCACTGAAGCCTTCGTTAGCCCCTTGCCCCATTTGGAAGTGTTTAAAGTTTGGGTCAAATCCTTATCTAAATGCTGGTTGAAGAGCAGTTAGATGCCATTATTTTTCACAAATACTGATAGCCAAAGGCAAATCAGGGAAAGTTTAAGTCAAAATAGTTTTTTTGTCAGTAGTTAAGTTATTTTCAGGCCATCTCACACTGACAGTCCAGTTATTTTATAGTGCAAGTTCCTCTGGGAAAGGGGTCTCTTTATGGAACACTCAAGTGCTTCCCAAATCTTGGCCATTGTGGGCTTGATCCTACTAGGTGCAGAGCACTCTGATCTTCATCCAGAAAAATCATACAAGCCAGTGGGACTCCTCAACTGCTAAAAGTTAAGCACATGCTTTAGTAATTTGCTAGATAGAGCCAGAAACTCAGCATCTTGCAGGCTAAAGCTGCTGTACAAATAATGCTACCTCCAGAGTGCCAATGCAAGAGTGATCACAGCAAGTTAAGGGTGAAATCCTGTTCTCCCTGAAATCAAAACTCCTATTGAATTCAGTGGGGCCAGGATTTTACTCTACACATTTATTTGCACAGATAAAACAAAAGAAATAAAAGTCATAATTGAAAAGGCAGTGTTAGCAGGACAACCAGAGTTCTTTGTGATATTTTCCCCTAATGCTACCAAAGTAATTAGACATGGGAAATATAGTCATAAAAGAAGAGTTATTTGAAGACTGAAGAGCTATTTGAAGACTGAAATTCTTTGTATTTCATTAACAAACTCAAGACAGGACTTTGCTGAGAGAAAAAAACCTGTTTTGATATAACATATTTGAAGAGAGGCCCATTTACTAGCAAAAAGAACCTACATGCATTATTAAGGTAAGCATGATTTTGCTATAAATAGATTAGCATTTGAGTAAAGATTGTGTGCATGCCATCAAAACTTACTGTCATACTTTCTTCAATGCAAACTAGTTAAATAATCAAAAATTGCTAAAAAAAGAGAACACATCTTTCCAGGGTTTGCAAATCATAGAAAAGGGTAAAAAATTGACATCAAATTCCACTTAAAAAGAAACCCTGAGACATAAAAATGACACAGTTCATTAGTGACCCAAACAATATGTATTTTGAACAGTCCCAAACCATAAGCATAATTGCTTTCCTACTTTGGATTAGAAATTCAGCTGCAGAGTGGAAATTACAAACCAACAAAAGTCACGTGCTTCATGAAGGTGCTACTTAATTATGACGAGAATCTGGCCCAATCTTTGGGTAAGGCGAATAAAGCGGTTGCCCGTGGCCCCACACCTTCAGGGCCCTCCACTCCAACATCCATCAGCTGGACCCTAATGTCAGAACGCTGCCTTAGGCTCCGCCTACTGGATGGGCCCCACTAGGCTGACTTTGAGGGCAATGTTCTTTAGCAATAAAAAGTTGACTCAATATATCTGAAAGGCGGTGGACAAAAATTGAGATTGTGCAGGAAGATTAAGGACCTAAGATGAATATGAATTAGCAGGAAACATAGAAACTATAAACCTAACGGAAGCCCAAATGGTATGACATGTTTAGTGAGAAAAAAAAAAAATCAGACAAAAAATAAAGCCTTTTGCAATTATTGACAATTGTTTTGCAACAGCAAAACATTGACAGGGTTTATTCAAAAGTTTTCCCGCACTTTAGTTTTTAGACTACTTAAGACTACTGTATTCAAATATGGCAAAGACAGGGAAAGTGAGACATATTGGAAATTGTCCCAAAGCTGAACACAACTTAGGAATAAATGAAGGATATATAAGATATATGAAATATCAGAAGGGAGGTAGTGTGACCTAATGGAAGAAGCACTGAACTGGCTCTCAGGAGACCTGGGCTTTATTCCTAGCACTGCCACACCATCTGTTGGAGGACATTTGTGCCTCAGTTTCCCCATCTGCAACATAGGGATATGGTACTGACCTTCTTTATAAAGTGCCTCAACTTCTACTGATTAAAAATGCTCCTTATGAGGACTGCTATTTTTGAGCAGCTTCTTTTATTCACATTTTTTCTTTTATTGAATTAATCATGGGATTTTGGTCTTAATCTTTTTGTAAGACAATTACCCAGAGGTATTAAGAAGAACCTTGATTTGCTCATTTTTGCCCCACCCCAATATTTTTATTATTAGACAGTTTAAAAATACAATTGATTTGTTTTTAAAAATGCTCTATCTTGCAAAAAATAGTGGTGATTTTTATTTTAAGGATATTTTACATGTAGCACTAATATTTTCAAAATATTTCCTGAATGTCCATGTAAATTTAATTTGCTGTCTGATGTTTCAGGTGACACATATTGGGTCTGATTTCTCACATATAATTGAAAGTGAAGAGGAGTCTTAGCACAAATGAAGTCTAAAGAATAAAGTCTTAGCATACGACCAGGCTCAGAAAACACTGAAGATCCAAGATCTGGCTTCTGACTAGAAACATAAAAAAGAGACAGGATCCTACTGTCTGTAGTCCTAATCCTAGATCAGAAGTCAGTCATCCCCAGCACATGTGCTAAGAGTGGCACGTGAGCCAAGTCTCATTGGCACATGAGGTGGGAGCTCAGCCCCACCCCTTCTCCCATGTGCAGCTGGGAGCTTGCTCAAAGCCATGCTGCCTGTGGGTTAACAAAAGACCAGCTAATGCTACCAAACTACCACCCAACTGGAAAGCTCTGCATCTTCATTTATTTATTAATGAATCTGTTATAAGTAGGATAATCAGTGACTTTAAAAAGTATCACTGGCCCTTGGATCGTACCTAGATATCAAAAGGTTGAATTTCGGCACTCCGCCCCCAGAAAGGTTGCTGAACCTTGTGCTAGAATTACTTTTGTGAAAATAGAAAGAACCTACTGTTCTGTATTATGGGAGCTAGCTACCAAACATGGCTGAACAGAGGTCTGAGACCAGGAAAGATGGAGGATTTAGGTCAGACCACAAGCAGAACAACTATGGGAAGCTAGCATATCTTGCTGAAAGAAAAAGCATATTTATGAGAGCTAACAGCATACAGTTTTAGAGAAAAATAAATCTCAAAGTACTCTCTCAACCATTTCAAGTTACATCAGATTGGCCATTATCTGTGTCATTTGCCCAAAAGAATTTTTTGTTGTATATATGATCTAAGTTCATTAAACTGATCAGTACAAAAAATGCAACACCAATATCAATACGGTTTCATATATGTCATCAAGCTTATCTAGGACCTCACCTACTGGTTGCAAGATTTTTAACTGGATCAATTTAAAATGGGACATATGCAGTACAGTAAACCCTTGATTTAACAGACCCTGACACAGTGGACTTTCAATATAATAATGGATGCTTGTCTGCCAGCCTCCTTGCCCCCCCACTCCCCTGCCCCGCCACTCCCAAACAAATGCTGGAGACTCACCAGAGCCACTGCTGGGGCTGGAAGAGCTGTCAAAACAGTTGGGGCTGGAAGTGACACCACAGCAGCTGGGGCCACCACGGCCAGAGAAGCTGGGGGAGGGGCTGCAGCAGTGTGCAAGAGCTTTCCTCCTTTAGCCCTGTATGTGTCGAGCACGTCGGCACCTGGCCATGGCTGCCTGCAATGGTGCTGAGCAGGAGCCATGGTGTCGGATGCTGCTGCCCACTGGCAGGCTGGGGGTGGCCATGTTCTACTTTTGCATGGGCGCTGAGAGCTGCAGGAGGTGGAAGGAACCAGGCTGGCATTCAGCTCCTCTCCTGGTAATTGGGAGAGGAGATGGAGGTGTGAGGGGACGAATGGGGCAAGACGGATGAAGGGAAGGGTGGGGTCAGAGGGCAGAAGTGAGTGATGGGCTGGGAAGATCAGTGCATAGCCACACAGTATAACCATTTCGATATAATGGATTTTCAGCATTAATGGACACCCTTTCCCCCCGATATTAGTCCATTAAATCGAGGATTTACTGTATTTTCTATTATGGCAATTTTTCTGCTTTATAGCTGTTGTATGCAAGCCTCAAATTTCCTTAGCATAATACCTTGTACACACATACAAAGGTAACAAGGTTTTAATTTAAAACATACATTACTTTTAAAAACAAATAAAGTGAATCATGAAATAAACTACAGCTAGGAGGCTATTTTCTAATTTTTGGGGGGGCGGGGGGGCGGGAGGGTAGAACATGTTTCTGCAAAATGAAAATTACCTATGGCAATATCTTAATTTTCCACCAGTAGAACTGAAACAACATAGCCAGGTTAACGTAAATGGAAATGTTTCTGTTTGTCAAATCAAATTGACACATTTCATTTTGCATCAATCAACACTAATTTTTTTCCGCCTGAGGAGCAGCAGTGTCTCGTCAGAGCTGTAATTCAAATGCTCATGCTCCCATTCTCCTCTGTCAGACTCTGGTGTGGGACTACAGCTCCCATGATACACGATAATCTCACCTCTAGTTGGCCTACCATGGTGCACAATGGGAGTCACATCGCTGTGGTGTATCATAGGATATGTGGTCCAGCGTGAGAATCCATCCCACAGAAGGGACCGGGGACCTCAGATATGAGTGACAATTTTAGTAGAAACTAATTAATGTCAAACTGATTAAAATTCACATTTTGACATTTCCAAATTTAAGAACTGTCTGTTGAGAATGAAAGTAAGTTCTGAAATACCACAATTTCCTCCAGAACAAAACTTGCAGTTTTCAACTTTCTCTGAGTCAGTTTACCTAATATTCTGTCACACAGAGAATATCAGAATAAAACACTCAAACATATGTATGTACTGTATCGTGTCTATTTGAAACTATTACTGGAATATATATGATCCTGGATTTATTAAAATATACAGTTCTCTAGCTTGAATATGATAATATCTACCTATAAGCAAGCTTCCCTTTCTTCCCCATACTCGAATTTGGTAGCTCAAACAACAAAAATGGCTGAAGCACGTATATTTTCAAAACCTAGCCAAAATATACATTCATCTTTGAACCTGGCTAAATATGAACAATGACAACTGAAAGAGTGGCTTTTCCAGAATATTGTGACCAAATGAAAATGTGCTATAATGAAAGCGTCTCTTGTCCACTGTAGATTTATTATAACCTTTATGTTTTGATAAAAAGTGGCAGAACAATGACATTCTGAGCTATCCTCACCCACAAAGCTGTTTCCTTCCCGCTGTGCCTATCTGTTACAGAAAATGGGGTTTTAGAAAGATTTCAAAAGACTCAGCAATGTCACATTTTCCTATTACAATTCTTCTTGTTTCAATAGATGCTCAGTACATCAACAAATATTATTTTACTGCACAAATATAGCTATGCTATTACAGTGCTGAAGGAAAAACTGAATAGTGTAGGGAACTACCAACTATTGTGGGATGATATGGTATACAAAGAAAACAATCCATAGAGTAGATCTCATTTACAAAAAAAGATGGGTTGGAGCTCTTTAGAATCCACTGGTTCTGTAGAAAACCCAGTGAGAAATCAAGGCCCAACTAGCAGACTGACTTGTTGCCTAGACCAACATCTTAGCATCAAACAACATATCACAGGACTCCAAGTGTAGGAGCAGACTGTAACTTGAAATGACATTATTCACCGGCCACATTCTGGACACTGTGAGGAAAGTGGCACCATTGATCCCACCTAAACAGATGCCCAGACTGTACTCTGCCATAGTGTGGGCTCGCATGCTGGCCAGCAATGACCTCAGGTAAAACAGCAGTTACGGGAATGAGCAGAGAAAATATAAAACATGGTTGCTGAGTTGGAGATGAGCTGCTCATCCACATAGACTATTCTCCTTACACCTTTAGGCCGTGTCCTTCTCTAATGAATGGCTTTGAGTGGCTCCTCCATGGGCTCAGGAGGTGAAATGGCATAGGAATATCTAACTTCCATTCTGCACTCCCACTGCCAGGGGCCTATAGCAATGACTGTCAGAATTCATTTCATTTTACTATAAAGTGTATGTGACATGTTACATTAACATTATTGTTGCTCCAATTTAGTCAAAATAGTTTTCTTTAGCTTTGAAATAGCCCATTCAAATTCACATCCACCAGAAGAACTTAGTTACTTACTTCACACTAGGGAGGATGGAGGCAGTTGTGAGAGGGGGTGAAAGTTGAGGAGGGACATCATATTCTTCATGTCCCAGATGGTCAGTAGAAAATACCTGAAAAACAGAAAAAGAGATTACCAGGCTATTGTTACTTACATAGCATCACAGTTGTGCACTGAATTACATGCTCAGAAAGGTCTCTTTGCCCACTGCCCCAAAGGAGTTGAAGTCTGAGCTGATGGATATGACACAAACTGGTAAAAGGACCAATATATGACATTTTCAAAATGTCTGGCTAGTCAGACTGAGTAACATGACAACTTGACCAATCATAAGACGAGACCCACACAACATTACTATCAGACTATCATAGGAACTGTAAACCCAAATAGTTTCACGTGAGATTCAAAGGCTTTCAGTGACACTCCAGGTGGACGTTGGGGGCGGTGCTTTTTTCCCTCTCAATGCGAGTTGAGAAAAAGACTATAAATACCACCACAGACTTCTAGAGCACCTTCCACTGCTAAAGTGCTTTGACGCAATCCAACACTTATTAAAATCCCATCTCATACTTTGGAAGTATGCATGAAACTTTATGTAACAGCAAAAGAAGTTAAGTAGCTTCCCCAAGGTTATACAACAAACAGACAGGAGAGGCAACCCATATCTTTCAGCTGAGGGAGTTAAACCTCAAATCAATCCTTCCTCCTTTCATAATGAAATTCTAATGTTTTCCAAGCTTAAGGTTACAGTAGAGCAGCTCAGATTTAATAGGCTGGTGAATCATTACTGAACTTGTTGATAGAACTGATTAGAGCAGCATCAGGAATATTTTTCCTAAGTAACTGCTAAGGCCAAAGCTTTCCAATGTCTTCAAAGCTATAACTGGCCTCAAAAATTTGGGCAGCTTTAAATCATCATCATCTACTTATGGAAAAGATTTTCCAGTTTTCATGAAAATCAGATGCAATCATTAAGAGTAAAGAGGTTTTAGGGCAAAAATACAAAGAACTTTCACCCCCATGGCCTTAGGATAAGGCCTTCATTCAATAAAATCTCAAAGCTATATGTTTACATAATTTTAAATATAATTTCAAATGTTTCTCATGTTACAGTACTTTGACTTGCTATAAAAAAAAAGCCACATGTGCTGGCAATAAGTATTTTCAACCTGTGTGCCACAATGATGGTAATTTTTCAGTTTCAAAAAACAAATCTATACAACTTTCAGCTATATGATAGATTTTAAGCCTTAGGAGCATTACAGAGTTTATGACAGTCTTCTCTACTGGCGTCTGAAGAAAGGCATGTTTAATGCCTTGATGTCTAATTTTTGAACCTACAGTTTTCAGGCATAAACAGTGGCAACCAACTCCTCAAAAATAGTACTTTCCTATTTAAAAATAGAACATTTTTTCACTCGCTTGAAAAGCAAATGGAATAATTGGAACAATTCACTGCAGAAAATCACTAATAATCAAGTACCCGAGAAGTCCTCTATTTTACAGCCTTAAAGATGAGCCCCAGTAATTAATAAGGACATAAAATCCTGCATAATTGGCTCCAACTAAGCTAAAGCAGCCCTGGTCCCCAACATGCCATGGCTGTGGAGAGTGAGAAGAGGAGATGGGTGCAGAAGGGGAAAGGAGAGCGTCTTCCCCAGTGTGCCTCCTCCCCAGGCTGCCAAAGGCATGGGCTGCTTTGGCCATGCTGGAGCACCCCTGCCCTGCTTGTGGTGGCCCCATAGGGCTGCTCCAGCACCTACTGGTTAACCTAGAATATTCCTATTAATTACTTGAATATTATGCAAGTTCTCTTTCTCTCTCTAAGGCACTCTATGACCATATTAAATTTCATATCCATATTTAACGTTCAGAACCAGTTGGTCCAAGTACTACAACGTAGGGATTTTAGCTATCTGTTCTGTCTTGTTTTAAAAAGAGAGTTAGCAAAGAAATGATGGTTATATTCTGTTTTATGAAAGTATTCCTCTCACCTATCTTAAAAGAGACAGATAAAGTCAAGGTAAAAAACTTGCGCGCGCACACACACCTTTTACTGGGAGAAAAAAAAATAGCATGCCTGAAAAAGGAATGCTAAAAGGAATGGCGACAACTTTGATTTATATTAGGATTTACACTTTTCCAGTTATATTGGCAATAACAATTCTAAAGGCTTAGTAATTTTAACAATCAACAAAATGTATTTTGGGGAAGCTGCATACCTAGTTTGTCTTATTCTTAAACTGAGTTTATAGACTAAAAAAAGTTCGGGAAATCTGTACAAACTGCTCATTACTGACAGATAACAGATTAAAGGAAAATGGGAAAGCTTCATTAAGGCTCAAAGTGCTAACATCATTTTACAGATCAACTGTAATGACCTCATAGAAGAATAATGTTTTTGTTTTTTGTACAACACTTCATTTTTAACAAAAGATATTTTCCATGCCAACTACTCATTTTAATCCACTTTTACTCAAGAGTAGTTTATTGATGAGTAATCTCAACAATAATGGAACAATGCACCAAGATGTAACATTAAAAAGACATTCATTAAGGGACAAATTTTCAGTGAGTCATCCACATTATTTATTAAGTGCTGGCTCTGGAGACATCAAATACTACCCCATGTTGCAAAATTTACTTACATGCAAAACTGCATATACACACATGGCCTGGCACTTTACAGGTGCAAAAATCTGAAATTTATACACTAAAAATTCTAACATCCAGAGCCATGATGGCAGCATCTACACTAGCAAGTTTTCTGAAAATCAGGTCGTTTTTCGAAAGAACACAGAGAATCCACATACAAAATATGCTCTTTCAATCCAAAAGAAATGGAAAGAATGCAGCGTTTCTTCCAGAAGCCCTATTCCCCTCCCAGATCAGGAAGAGCACCTCCTTTCAAAAATGTCTTTAGAAAAAAAGTGTATGTAGAGGCTCCGTGGGCCCTTTTTTTTGAAACAGCAGTACTCATGGCACCATATTTTTCGATCCCTAGCCTGTTCTTTAGAAGGAATGGGGGCTGTGCAGATGCTTTCTATTGAAAGAGCAGATTGCTCTTCTGATCTGCTTTTGTGTGTGTGGATGCATGCTTTCAAAAGATCTTCCAGAAGAGCATCTTTCAAAAGATCACTGTAGTGTAGATGCAGCCCATTAGTGAAATTTACACCTGAAAAACCCAGTAGCACAGATGCACGCCAGCACATGCATAATTTTCCAGATGCACAAAATCAAGCCCTAATGAAGTCATCTCCTAATCCTCCAGTGAATTAAAAGATCTGCATGAGGTTTTCACTTTCCCGGATTCTGGAACTGCACCTTTTGTGAAAGCTGTATTTTATAACACACAACCACAATCATACTCCTATAACACATAAAACTTGTCAGAAGACCGCATTTATGTTGCGTTCTCCACAGATGTTGGCCACAGAGAAGTAAATGTTTACTTTAGGTACCATATACTAGCAGTCAACTGGGTATATCCCTAAGGATCTGCCTGACGTTCTAAATTTACTGAAAGGGTTGCAAATTTTCTGGGTCATTATAGGGGCTCTTTTGCAAACTTGGCTTAATCTAATTCTTGACTCCCACCCCGCACCCCTCTACTCTCTGATTTGCTCACCTTGATCATTTTTTTTCTGATTTGTCAACCTTGATTATATTTTTAGTTCTCTATGACTTAAACATTGAGTCTGTTCTGGTATGGCTATGGTCTGAAGAAGTGGGTCTGTCCCATGAAAGCTCACCTAATAAATCATTGTGTTAGTCTTTAAAGTGTTACTTGACTGCTTTTTTTGCTTTGATAGTATATAGACTAGCATGGCTTTCTCTCTGTTACTGAAAGTATGTTACTGAAAATAGATTTTGCTGGTTTCAGGTGTGCATAAAGGTCTGCCCAGGAGTCAACAGGAGTCACAGCTGCACAGGTGATGGCAACATTTGGCCCCCAAAGAAAAGAAATTCTATTATTTTGAAACTTCCAAAAATAACCTATAGAGCACAAGGTTCACATACACACCAGAGTAAGAAAATTAAAAGTGAATCATTACTGATAAAGAAGCTTTATGGTAATATGACATGTTTACTCTTGGATAAGAGGCAAACTGTATCTGACCTTTTACCTGAAAGATTGCTAACATTACAGTAAGCATGTATCATTTCCTTCATGCAGCCAGTAAGACACTGACAGGTCATTAAAACTGAAACATATTCTCTAACTTAACAGCTATGCTGGATATTGTTTCCTGTTAAGATTTCATCATGATGTCAGCAGAGATTTCACTAGATTTTTCATTGCTTTGTGTACTCTTTCTGGAGCGATTTTTGATCACATTAAGAACGTGTGCTATAATGTAAGCTCTATCTCACCCTCCAACAGCATTTCTTAGTACCAGGACTCTAGTACTAAAAAAGAACATTAGAAGTTTGTTCCCTTTTCAAAATTCATTCCATACATTTGGACATACAATTTGTAACTGTCCAGAGGTCCCATAATAGTTCTTGAGCCTGCTTGCAGTTTCAGAGGCAAAACTCACACTCTCGCTCAAACCATTAGTTGAAGTAAAAGTAATTTGAACAAATTTGCACACATGTTGGGGGCTGACCTTAGACATTCAATTCTTTCTCTTCTTGAGGCCCTACAGCAGCTCATGGTCCTGGCATGACAGACAGACAAGTTAAGAAGCAACCTAAAGCCAATGTGAACCCCTCATGCACTTCTTCCTTTACTGAGCATATGGAAAGGGAGCTCTGCCAGTTTTGTGCACAGGGAAAGTCTCCCATGCCACATCATACTACTTATCCCAGCATAGGAGAGAGACAAAGGACTCTCCGTCCTTCAGGCTACAAAAACAGCAAGAACAGATTAGAATCCCAAAGGATGTTGCAAGTACACAACCCTCCAATCTCCCAATCCCCTTTTTCAAGATAAGGCATCTGCTAAGGCTGGCTCCTTCAAATCAAAAGTTGCTACAGGTTGAACCTCTCTTGTCTGGAACCCTTGAGACCTGTCTGGTGCTGGATGACAGAATTTGCTAGGTGATGGGAGGTCATTATTGTCTAGCAGCATTACCAACACTTCCACAGCTTACTGGGCTTTTAGAAGACATTTGGGGTAAATTACAGCTAAATAACACCACATAACACAGACAGCGAGGACTGGTGTTTGTAAGCAAACTTTATGGGACCACGGGAAACTTGGCCACACCCGTAAGTGGTCACCCAGCTAACTCAAATCATGACGAATTACAGAATTAGAAGGAAGAGAGAGTTCTAGATCAGACAGGTTCAATCTGTATCTTCAAGCTATCCGTGTCTGCCTCACCAGCCATTGCTGGTGACTCTAGCTCCAACGGCAGATGCCCTCCATCTCCCAATTCAAGGTCACAGGAGTACAGAAAACTAAACAAGATCCGGCTGAAAAAATGGACATTATTGCAATTAACTGAGCAGAATGAGCAGAGACTTCAGTCAGAGTTACAGGAGTGAGTATTGCAACACAAGTGGCTGTAGCTAAAATACTTGAAACATACTAACAATAGCTGGTCTGGATCAGCTGACTCAGGCTTGTGGGTACTGGACTGCAGAACTACAGTATAGATATTAGGGGATCAGTATGAAACCTGGATTTTGAGATCTCATGAGAAAGGAAGGTCTCAGAGCCTGGTCTCCAGTCAAAGCATGTACACTGCAGTTTCAGGTGACAGACTCTCAGGCCGTGTCTACACTACACTCCCCTTCTAGAGGAGGAATGCAAGTCAGGGAGAGCAAAAACGCAAACAAAACGCTCATTTAGAAATCTCGTACTTTACGTGCATAATTCCGTGCGATTGCATTTCTGGAACAGACTTTTCCAAAAGCAAAACCAGCTGCGTAGACAGGGTCCCTTCGGGAAAAACCCCCGTTTTCAAAAGAACCCTTTTTCCTAAAAAAAAAGAAGACTAAGGGTTCTTTCAACCCCCCCTCCACCAAGGAATCCTTTCTACACAGTGTTTTTGCTTTCAGAAAAGTCTCTTCTGGAAACAATCGCACAAGATTATGCAAATGAAGCACAATTTGTAAATCAGGTTTTCATTTACATTTTGCTCTCCCTCATTTGCATTCCTCCTCCAAAAGAGAAATGTAGTGTAGACATGGTCTAAGACTTTATGGTTTGTGCTTTTTAATCACAGTGTAGATAGAGAAGTTACTCACCTGTAATAACGATGGTTCTTCGAGATGTGTCCCCGTGGGTGCTCCACAATAGGTGTCGGGCTCGCCTGACGCCGCAGATCGGAATTCTTCTAGCAGTTTCTATTGGATCACGCATGCGCCCATGTGCGCCACTCCCTTGCGCGGCCCTGGCCATGTGCGCAATCCAGTCCCTGCCAGTTCCTTGACCAACCGCCTCGGATGCTCCTGAAAAACACTAGACAGAGATCCAAAGCAGGAAGGATGGGCGGGTGGTGGAGCACCCACAGGGACACATCTCGAAGAACCATCGTTACTACAGGTGAGTAACTTCTCTTTCTTCTTCGAGTGGTCCCCATGGGTGCTCCACAATAGGTGACTACCCAGCAGTAACCCAAGTAAGGAGGTGGGTAATCGATTCATGTGCAGCTTGCCCCCGAGAGGACTGCTGTCGACAGACGGGTATCCTCCTTGAATACCCGATGTAGGGCATAATGCTTGGCGAAGGTGTCATAGGATGACCAAGTCGCCATTCTACAGATGTCTTTTAATGCGATGCCCTTGAAGAAGGCTGTTGACGCCGCCACCACCCTGGTGGAGTGAGCCCTAGGCGGGGCCAGCAAAGGGGTCTTTCAAAGCTTGTAGCACATTTTTATACAGGACACAATATGCTTTGAAATTCTCTGTGAAGAGAGGCCTTCCCCCTTTGACCTGGGAGCGAGAGACACTAGGAGCCTATCCGTTTCCCGGAAGGACTTAGTTCTGTCTATGTAAAAGGCCAACGCCCTTCTCACATCTAGGAGACGTAGGCGCGCCTCCTTGCTGGAGCTGTGAGGCTTCGGGTAAAACGAGGGTAAAACTATTGGTTCGTTAAGATGGAACTCCGAGGAAACTTTTGGAACGAAGGCTGGGTGTAACCGTAAGGCTACCGCCTCCTTTGAGAATACTGTGCAGGGCGGCGTTGCCATCACAGCTGCGAGCTCACTCACCCTGCGGGCTGACGTAAGTGCAAGCAGGAAGGTTGTTTTCATCGTAAGGAGTCGGAGGGATACCATGGCTAATGGTTCGAAGGGTGGTCCCGATAGCCTGCTCAGCACCAAGTCCAAATTCCACAACGGCGGAAGCGGTTTTCGAGGGGGGGGGGTAAAGGTTTACCAGCCCCTTCAAGAACCTTGTGATGATAAGGTGGGCGAATACAGTGGGCCCTTCCTCTGTACGCCGAAAAGCTGATATAGCAGCAAGGTGGATCATTAGCGAGGATAGAGAAAGCCCATCTCGTTTGAGGTCCAATAGGTATTCTAGTATTACGGTTATAGGAACATCAAAGGCAGCTAACTGCTTGGCGGAACACCAGGCTGTAAATCGAGTCCATTTCTGTTCATAAGTCCTCCTGGTGGAGGTCCTTCAGCTACACTCCAGGACTTGTTGTACTCCCTCCGTACACGTGCTCTCTAAGGCGCCAAGCCATGGATTAACCAGGCTTGTAGGCGCAGACCCTGAGGGTGCGGGTGCACTATGGACACCTGAGCCTGCGTGAGTAAGTCCGGCGCCACCGGTAGGGGAAGTGGTGGACGATCAGACATGTGCAGAAGAAAGGGAAACCATTGTTGCCGGTCCCAAGTTGGGAATATAAGTATCATATGAGCTCTCTCCCTTCTGGCTTTCTGCAGAACCTTGTGGATAAGCGTTGTGGGGGGAAACGCGTAGAGTAGCGGGCCCTTCCATGAAATCATGAATGCGTCCTCCAGGGACCACCGCCCTATTCCTGCTCTGGAGCAGTACTGGGGACACTTCTTGCTGTACTGGGTGGCAAACAAATCGACTTGGGGAAACCCCCATGTAGGAAATATGCACCGTAGCAGGTCGGAGCGGATCTGCCATTCGTGCGTGAGTGCGAAGCGCCTGCTCAGCTGATCTGCTTTCACGTTGTGAGCGCCCGGCAAGTACGAGGCTTTCAACGTATGTTGTTGGCAATGCACCAGTTCCACAATTGGACTGCTTCCACACATAGGGCACGGGATCGTGCCCCTCCTTGTCGATTGATGTAGAACACAGTGGAAGTATTGTCGGTATTGATCCCGACTACTTTGCCATGTAGGTAATCTCGAAAATGTCTGCACGCGATGAACACTGCTCTGAGCTCCAGTATGTTTATGTGCAGTGTCTGTTCCGCAGGGGACCATAGCCCTTGTGTCACCTAGCTGCCAATGTGAGCTCCCCATCCTATGTGGGAGGTGTCAGTAGTAAGAAAAATAGAAATTCGTGGTTGGTGAAAGGGCACCCCCACTAGCAGATTCTTGGGGTTTTCCCACCACACCAGGGATCTGCGCACCTCTGTCATGGGCGACACCACCCTGTGGACAGTGTGGGATACCGGTTTGTAAACACTCGCCAGCCAATGCTGCAGGCTTCGCATGTGTAACCTGGTATTCTGTACCACAAACGTCGCTGCCGCCATGTGCCCCAACAGCTGCAGGCACGTTAGGACCAGCACCGTGGGGCTATATGTCATGACTTGCACCAGGGAGTTGACGACGCGGAAGCGGGCGTTGGGCAGGTATACTCTTGCTGTGATAGAGTTTATGCTTGCCCCTATGAACTCTATATCTTGTCTTTGACTTTGCGAGGTTGATAACTAGGCCTAGCGAAGTAAACATGCTCGTGGTGACGCGTATCATGCGTAAGACCTCTGCCTTTGAGGCCCCTTTCAGCAGACAGTCTTCCAGATATGGGAAAACAAACACCCCCTGTCTGTGCAGGTAGGCTGATTCCACTGCCAGGGTTTTGGTAAAGACTCTGGGTGCTGAGGATAGGCTGAACAGAAGAACCCCGTACTGGAAATGTTCCCTGCCGACCGTGAAGCGGAGGAAGCGTCTGTGTGCCGGGTGGATTGTTATATGAAAGTAAGCATCTTGTAAGTCGAGGGCTGCAAACCAGTCTCCATCGTCCAGTGCCGTAAGTATGGAGGCAACTGTGATCATCCGAAAACGTTGCTTGCGCAAGTAACGGTTGAGGCCCCATAGATCCAAGATCGGCCTCCAGCCTCCTGTTTTCTTCTCTGTTAGGAAGTAGCATGACTAAAAATCTTTCCCTTGGAATTGTTCCGGCACTCTTTCCGCCGCCCCTATGAAGATGAGGTGATCTACCTCCTGCTTGAGCCTCGCCTCATGGGCAGCGTCCCTGAGGTGAGGCCTGGCAGGAGGCTTCGTAGGTGGAAGTGACTGGAAAGGGATCGTGTAACCCGTGGCTATAATTTCTAGCACCCATTTGTCTGTGGTGATCTTTTGCCATTGGGAGAGGAACAGTTTGAGGCGATGATGGAACATGAGATGAGAGTGGCACTGAGCGATGGTGTTGATAGTGCAGCCCCCGACATACCCGTCAAACTTGCTGTCTCTGGGCCTGCCCCAAGGGTGTACGGCTTTGTTGAGAACGTTGCCTGGGAGTCCTGTATTGCTGCTGCTGTTGATGGCGCCCTTGGTCGCAGCCTCGCTGATATTGAGCACGCTGTGGTTGGTAAGCGTAGCGTCTTTGAGGATAAAATTTCTTCTTCTTGTATGGGGGAGTATAAATACCCAAGGTCCTAAGCGTGGCCCTCAAGTCTTTGCTGGAGTGGAGGACCGAGTTGGTTGAGTCCGCAAACAGCTTTTTGCTTATCAAAGGGAAGATCCACGATCTTCGCCTGCAGGTCCCTGGGGATACCAGATATCTGGAGCCAGGATTCCCTATGCATTACCACTGCTGCAGCCGTTGAACGTACCGCTGTGTTGTGGTTTGATAGATGTGCCGCGTAATTTGCCACTGTCAATAATAGGGTAGAGGAGGAATATACCTTCCTGCCAAACAGCTCTAGCTTCTTAGCATCTTTATCCAACCCCCCCAACTTGTACTGAGATGTCTTCGACCTCTGCTGGGACGATTTGACCACCAAAGAATTGGGCTGCGGGTGACTAAAGAGGAACTCCATGCCCTTGGCTGGGACGAAGTACTTCTTATCCGCTCTCTTGTTTGTAGGAGGAATAGAGGCTGGGGTCTGCCATATGTTAGTGGCTGACTCCATAATGGCTTTGTCCAGCGGGATAGTGATTTTAGATGAAGCCAGGGGTCTCAAATTTTTCAGGAGTTTATGATGCTTCTCCTGCACCTCTGCTATTTGAATGTCCTGCGTGAAAGCTACTCTTTTGAACAGCTCCTGGAATTGTTTAAGGTCATCCGGGGGGGAAACATCCCCGGGGGCCATGGCCTCATCTGGGGAGGATGAGGAGGAACCACTGGGGTACACCTCCCTCAAATCCTCTGGCTCCCGAGTTTGGTGATATACTTGCTCCCTGGAGGAATGCGAAGGGAAGTCTCGGGATTCTGGACCTAATTCCCCCTGAGACAACTGTGTTCCCGTCCCAGAGCGAGAGTGCACATGGGAGTATTGACTAGTAGCAGGGGAGGACCTGCCCTTGGATCTAGACCTGCGGTGTCTGTGTTCAGCATGATGAGGATGACCATAGCAGCATGGGCAAGGGCCCGGTGATGGAGACCTGGACCACGATCGGGGAGTGTACCCATGATGTCTGGGAGAGTGGGACCTCCACGACGACACAGACAGTGGTGAAGCTGGTTTGTGATAGTACTCAAGGGGATCCATGCCCAGAAATGGTGAAGGTGGCCCAAGCCACGGCGAAATTGGTTGGAGGAACGGAGAGGGAGGCCCTAAATAAGCCGGTGGAGTTACAGCCCGTCGGTGCGGCGTGTGTATCTCGGGAGGGTGAGGGCTAAGAGATAAGGGCAGCGCAGCCCTGCCTGGAGATGGGCTGCGGTGCCGAGCTTTTGTTTTTGCCTTGTCCCTCCCCTGCGGGGTGGGCGCCGCCCCTTCCCATGCCAGGGATCTCGGCCCCGTTGTCGGCGCTGCACTTGGCACAGTCAGCAGCGGTGCCGCGCGGGTAGCTTCCTCCGGCCCCGATAGGCTCCGTGCCGGGTGCCCCTGCGCCGTCGGCGCCGCGGGGGCCGGTGCCGCTTGCCTCGCTTGCGCTCGCGGTGCCTTCCATGCCGCCTGTTGTGTAATCGGAGGCTCAGCCTCTGCCACGTGCGCTGCCGCTTTCATGAGCTCGTGGCCGGGGGCTTTGCGTTCCGCTCGTCCTGCCCACTGGGCCCGCCGGCAAGGATCGAGCTGGGGAGAGTTTCCTCCTCTTCTGCACTGAGGGGGTCAAAGAGGCTGCCTTCCTTTTATGCAACCCAGAGGGCCCTTCTGCGTGAGGCTTCTCCGGCGGTTGCAGCTGGAGAGCCTTATCAAACAAGATCATTTTGAGCCTCATCTCTCTGTCTTTCCTGGCCCTGGCTGTAAGCTTAGCGCAGTGGGAACACTTCTGTGTAATGTGTGACTCTCCCAGGCAGTGAATGCATTCACTATGCCCATCGGAGGCCAGCATAGCCTCGCGGCATAACTCACACTTCTTAAACCCCGAGGAGGCCATCGCGGTGAGTCTTTACTGTTAATAGGGTACTTAGCCACTAATCAGTGCTTTCTAACCCAAAATAACATTCACCGGCCTGCGGGGCAGCGGACGGCTTAACTAGCCTTCTTGTCTGCCCCTCTCTCCTTCGTTCCTCTTCTTTCTGCTGTCTAATATTCTCTCTCTCTTTTTTTTTTTTGATAGTGATAAAAACAAACAAACTACACGTAAAAACAACTCTCTTATCTGTCTCTGGCTTTAGTCGGAGCGGATTCCGTCTGCAGCCGATGGCGGCTGAGAAGGAACTGGCGGGGAACGGACTGCGCACACGGCCAGGGGCACGCAAGGGAGCGGCGCGCGTCGGCGCATGTGCGATCCAATAGAAACTGCTAGAAGAATTCCGATCTGCAGCGCTGGGCGAGCCCGACACCTATTGTGGAACACCCATGGGGACCACTCGAAGAAGCAGTGCTCTTTCTCTTGTTAAAAGAGGCAATGTACACACAGACACACAATGCAGCTGATGCACTGTTTGCTCTAAATTTCTTTAAAGTGTGCAAGTTACAACGTGTGCATTTATTAACACATTGGCTATGTCTACACTAGCCCAAAACTTCAAAATGGCCATGCAAATGGCCATTTCAAAGTTTACTAATGAAGCGCTGAAATATATTCTGCCTCTCATTAGAATGCCGGCAGCTGTGGCACTTTGAAATTGATGTCGTGGCACTTTGAAATTCCTAACAGCAGATAGGAATAAGGGGATTTCAAAGTTGCCGGGGTCCTTTCAAAAAGGAGCCCCGCTTCGACGAGCCGCACAGCAGCCAGCCGCATCAATTTCGAAGTGCCGCGGCTGCTGGCATTCTAATGAGGCGCTGAATATGTACCTCAGTGCTTCATTAGTAAACTTCAAATTGGCCATTTCACAGTTTTAGGCTAGTGCAGACACGGCCATTTTGTGGTTTGCTGTCATCACAGAGTCCCCATCCAATCTCATCTAAGAGCAGACCATTTACCAACAAAAGTATATGTAACCTTAATACGGTATAGTCCCAGCTGCTATATTACTGAAGTCAATAACACCACCAACTCCAGGGATCATTTGCTAGAAGAATATAGCAAATCTAGCACTGTCCTTCCTGCGCTGACATGTTTTGATTGCTTCAAGTTAAAATTAAGTCTTAACTTTGCACTTCATTTACTGCTGTTTTAAATTAGAGTTTAATGAGCCTTTATTATTTACAGCTTACTAAGTATCAACAGGAAAGCTTCAAATGAAGTAAATCAACATCAACCAACATAAAATGGTACTTCAACCAATGTGAAACTCCATGTTGGATTAAGACATAAAATTAGGTTTCATGCACCATTCCACACATCTCTTACCTTGGTACCTTCTAAAGGCAAATCATGGCGTCTATGTTTTCTCAAAAATCCTGGATCAGAACCCATTCGATTGTGTCGTCCATTTATATTCGAACTTGCAGTGAATCCTGCTTTGGGGGAACTGTCATTTACGATTCGACATCCTACGAAAGGACTTGTCCCAAACACATCCCTGGGGCACCAGGCTTCAAGTGACACAGGCTGGTCCCTGGAAGGCACACTTTCAGGGTGATGCAAATGTCTACTTATCCTGTTGTCTGGTGGGATTGGAGGAGGTCTCTCAGGTGGAGGTGGAGGAGGATCTCTCAAGGGTGGTGGTGGTGCTGGAAGGGGTTTATCTTGTTTCCTCACCATACATGGAGAAGACTAAAAAAAGGAAAAAAAACCCCAGAAATTAAAATAAATTACACATCTATGAATGCACAACTCATGAATATGAATTGCTTTTTTTTTTAATTTAAGAGACAAACGTCAGACAAAGACTAAACAAACGTGTCTAAGACATTAGATCATAAGGTGGCATCATAATAGTGTTGAGATGCAGTACTATACTAATTGCAAACAATCTTCCGCAGCAGTGAGGTCCTTAATCAGCAACTCTCTCTTCACAAAATGTGTCCCTGTCTCTGATGAGTTAGAGGTAGGAGAGAGGGATTAGCAGCTCTGTGTGATGCATCTTCTTCACAATCTTCCTTTCCTCTTGTTTCCACTATAATTACTTTGAAGCACTTGCACAGATCATGGACAATAGTTCTGTGACATTTGGGAATTCAAAATGTCTCTGTAGCAAGAAACCGAAAGGGAAAATAGAACTAAAATTAAATAGGGTGAGGGTGGTCGCTCTAATTGCTTCCACCCATCAGTGGAATTGATTGTTTTTGTTATGTGCACCCAGGCATAAATAAAGGCATGTGCAGATGTGTACCACCAACAGAAACACCTGCTGCCATCCATGGGTATCTGTGGGTGCTCTGCTAATCAGCCGGGTGGCACATGAATCTCTTATGCACCTATGGTCAGCTCTGTTCTTCACACATCATCTACTACAATAAACTTGTTCAAGTCATTCTCTGGTAACATGCTCACTGAATATTTATGTTTGCAGCTCACACACAGTGAACTTCCTGTGCAAGAGAATTTGCTTGTTCAGATTTCAACAGCATCAGAAATTAAACAAAATGTATTTAAAATAGCTTGCAATAATAATGAACCCAAGTTTATTTTTCAAAAAGTGGGAAACTTAGTGAAAAATAGAACCTATCTACAGCATTATAAAAAGCCTTTAAACATAGTATACAAGAAAAATGGCATTTTCATAAGAATGAATTTATTAACACCACTTTGCAAAATTATACTAAAGTCATCTGAGGTGTCCCCAAAATCATTATATTTAATCATCACGGCAAAAGTTAAGCACGTTAATATGTTACAGAACTGCATTAAAAGTAAACTACTAAAAAATCAAGGGAAACTAGATTTAGTCTTCTGCACACTAAAACTTCAAACCTGCATGAAGTCAATGTTCAGCCATAAATTTCGGCAACAAACGCCATAATGTTTTTGCTCAGTTACAAATATTTCAGAGGTATGAACAACCACCATTCCTGAGGTGTTTGTAACAGAGATTCTACTGTAAAAGGAAGTCAAACTAAACTGTCCCTTCTGACCAGAGAATATCTGAATACTACCATTACAAGAAAAAACAACTGATAACTTTGCTGTAAGGAAGAAAACACTGCATTTACCCTTACACTGCAGGTACTCCCCTCAGTATATTTCTAGGCAACAGTCTATCGCATTTAGCACACCAAACCAACTTACTCCACAAATAGACCCTTCAGAAATAAATGGAATCCTTCCATGGTGCTATTCAACATGCATAAAAGGAGTTAAATTTACCTTCTACTTAATGAAAAATAATTCATCAACTTTTTCAAGACTACAAGGAAGGTCTGGTCTAAAAAAATGTCAAAACTGTTTTGCAAACAAAAACAGGGTTTTTGACTAAATGTTTTTATGGTAAGCATTTTTCTATGAAAAATTCCAACTTTATATTGCAAATATGAAAATTTGTTATTTGGACTTGGGTTTGACTAAAATCAGCCTTTTCTTCTTCTTCTTCTTCCTCTTTACTGAAAACTTTTGAACAAAATGTCATTTTCTAGTAAATAGCGGTATTTGACCTGGGTAGCGTAATTTTTGTGATTCGACAGGTCAGCTGACTTTATACAATATTGAAAAGCACATTGCCAGTGAGGAGTGCACATAGTTCAACATATACTCCAAGAAGGAGGAGAAGTATATCTCTTTCCCATTGCTCTGCAGTAAGAAGAGGTTATGTATTTTACGTAGTAACTGCAGTTCTTTAAGATTTGGGCTCCCATGAGTGTTCTGCTATTGGTGTGCGTACACCTCTCAAGCCTATGAGCAGATATTTTCAGTTGATTTGGTCAAGGCCTCCTACTACACTGGTATGGAGGCCCCGCAACCAACAGAGGTGCACTCTGCACTGAGGCCTGCTTCAGCACCGGCGCAGGCTGCACCAGTTGAGGATTAAGAGAGGCTCCATGAGGATCTGCTGTCCCTTCAAGTTCTTGGGAGGAAAGCCTTACAAATCTTACACTTGTGTGTAAGATGTACCTCACCCAGACACTTTAAACAGGACTCAGGGTCTCCTGTTGGCATAAACCTCTGGCAGGAGAGACAAGGCTTAAAACCATGGGTCTGAAGCATACCCAGGCCGCCGGGGAAGGGAAAAACAAACATCAATTGTAAAGGCAAAATGCTAAGAAAATAAACAGAGGGTTTATCACTGGACTGCCAAGCACACACACGAGCTAATACAAAATTCAAAACATGCTCAAAAGTTAAGCTAACTGTTATGTTGGTGCATCAATTACAGGTTATACCTCCCTTGGGACCTGACTGGTGCTGAACCAGGGAATTTTCCAGATGAGGGGAGGTCACTGCTGTTTCCTCTGCTGCTGCTGACTGCAGGACTCTGCTCCAGCAGCAGCAGATGGGTCAGCTCTGACTGAGGGGGGAAGAGAAGGGAGCACTCAAGGGAAGAAGTCGGGCTGCAATCCTAGCCTCTGGACATGAGGCTCCGCAGTTACCCTGCTTCTTCACTTGTGTGGGCCCCTCTCCTCACTCCCTGAACTTTACTGCTGCAAATGAGCTCATTGTAGCACTAGGAAGTGCTTTCAGGACAGCGGAGGAATTGCTAAGCGTGGGGCCCTCCAGCTTTTCCATGTGAGTGCTCCAACCCCAGAGCACGCATGGATGTTGGACCATGGACGTTACCCGATGAGGGAAATCTGGATTATAGATGTCCAACCTGTACAATAAAATGGCTCTCTCATAATAAAAAAGCAAGACACACAAATGCAGTATTTTACATGTTTTTCTTCAGACATTTTCACATACATAATTTTTAAAACTGTGTCTAGATTACCAGTTTTCTTCATCCTCAAACACTGTATCTATTGTGTACCCTTTTATTATATTCTTTTCTAAAACCAACTGCAATATGGATCCTGATTTATCACATCTTAAGATTTTGAAGCAAGAAAAATTATGCAAATATCCTCTAGGACATTATGGAAAAGAGTTTAAATCATTTGATTACAGCATGCAATTTTAATGTAGATAATGACATTTTAAATCTACTTTAAAGTGCTTTCAGTTACTGCTTAATGTTGCAAATCAGGGATTATTAGAGAGACTTGTTCCATCAGAGTGCGCCAGTACCATGGTTTTAAAATAGTGAAATATAAGCATGGGGCTGATTATGCGCAACACTGCCATCAAAATAGCTTGGAGCTAATTCTTTGTGACACTGCCATCTAAGTAAGAAATTGTGTTAGTGTCTCATTAGTTAACTCTGAAAGATGTCACATTAGAGGGATGGCCACAGAGTCTGATTCAAGTTTCACCGAAGGCAATACATCTTTTCACTGATTTAAAGGAGCCTTCCTTTAGCCTTATTTGGTGAACTGGGACATGTTAGAATTACATCAAAAATTTTTAGAAAGCCTAGACGATACACTAGACTTCTGCGTTAAGCAAAGATTGCGTTCCTGGGCAACCTTGTGCAACTCAAATTTTGTGGAAATCAGGAGGAGCCAGGAACCAAGTGGAAGTCTGGCTCCCAGCTCCCCCGTGCTTGCAGGGGCTGGGCAACTGACCAGGCTTGCGTGCTGGTGAGTTTCCTGGCTCTCAGGAGTAGCAGGGAGCCAGAAACCAGGTGGCAGTCCAGCTCCTCTCCACCGGTGGGAGCCAGGAAACTGACCAGCACATCTCTGGTCCATTTTCCAGCTCCCGTCAGTGGAGGGGAGCCAGAAGCCAGGCTACTGTGCTGGTCAGTCTTCCCACTCCTGTCAGAGGCAGCAGCCAAGACACAGGCAGCTGCTCCTGTGGGGACAGCAAGAGTCAGGCTGCTGCTCCTGACAGGAGCTGGGAAACAGACCAGTGAAGCAGCCGGTCAGTATTCCCCACTCTTCTGAGTGGCTGGGAGCTGGAACTTGGCAGCCCGGAACCAGGTGCCAGCTCGTCGCCACTCAAAGTCATGTTCACCTAAGATACGTGCAAATCGAGAGCACGTATCTCAGGGGTCTGTCATATCTGGATGTAGCAAACAAAAGCACTAGCTAATCTTTTAAAAAAAATGCATGCTGAAACTAAAAAAAAATCTCTCATCATTCAGCTAGACAGAAACATGGTAAAATAAGATTTACCTTTGGTGAACTAGTAGGGCTGGCACAAGGCGACCGTGTTACTCCCTTCTGAATGAGATCCAGACGAGGAGGAACTGGTGGGAGACTAAGATGAGGAATTTGCACAGGGTCTGGAAGTGGCTTTCTTCTCTGTGAAAGTGGAGAAGATCCTGGAGAAGTCACCGGTGAATTCTGTCTGTCATTGCACTTCAACACAAAACAAAGCATATTACTAGTGTTTATCTATTCCATTAATATTACAGGCTTCATTGCTTGATTAAGACATTTGATATTTGGGAGGTGCTTGCCATTAGCCACTTGTTAGAAGTGCTCATCATCACCCCACTTCTCTTGATTAAGACACTTCCTTTACAACTCAAAGGACAGCATTTTTAACAAACTGCTGCAACGTCTGCTTCCTCCAACCTTTACTGAGACCCAGCTTAAATAACATTATTGAAAAAGATTTAGAAACTGATAAAAAGAAATGATATATTATTGGAGAACCAGGAACTGAAGAGGTTTATACAGAGAAATAAGGATGGAAAGTTCATTGGCGTACTTGTGAGCTTTCCTCGTGGTAAATGTTTATTTTACATGCAGCGTTCATCTGGGATTGTATTTACTTTTTTTTATAAAACTATTTAATGAAGACCAGTATCAGAGAAGTAGCCTTGTTAGTCTGTATCTTCAAGAACAACAAGAAGTCCTGTGACACTTTATAGATTAACAAATATTTTGGAGCATGAGCGTTCGTGGGCAAAGACCTGCTTCATCAGATGCACGAGTGGGGAGGTCAGGGGGAGGTTTCAGAGGAGGGTATAAAGAAGGAATCTCAGTCAAGACTCCTGCATCTGATGAAGCGGATCTTTGCCCACGAGAGCTTATGCTCCAAAATATCTGTTAGTCTATAAGGTGCCACAGGACTTCTTGTTAATGAAGTCCGATTCTTTCACCTACCACATCGGGGGTGCTGAGCCATTGAACCAAATTGTAAAACCTCTATACAATGGAAACTACTTCATGCCAGGGAGTGCAGCACCCCGTGTACTCCCAGTTCCAGAACCACACTGCACTGTAGGTAATTTTAACATCACACTTCAATCTAAAATTGATTAAGTTCTTCTGGGCTTTCAGTAAACAGGCTCTTCAAGCCAACTTGCATAAGAACAATTATTCCTGACTTGGTTTACGAGTTTCCATGGACCGAATTCAATCTTTATAAATCAGTAGTACTACTACTACTACTGAACTTACATTAATAATTTTTAATGACCACAAGTGACAAGCATTAAACTGAATTTTTCTCAGGCTGTGGTTCACAAAATGTACATTGACTTTGAAAATTAAAAGTTCTCTTTTAAAAGACTATTCTAAATATAGAAAAGTGAACACAAAATGTACCTATAATCGAAAAACAAACCACATCAGTGCAATATAGTGTTAACGCTAGTTTGCTAAGCCAATTTCTCTTCCTATACTTGTTAGTTGGCTATATCTTTTAGCCCAATATTTTTTCTTCTCTAACTCAAACGGGTTCCATTATGCATATTTTTGCTAGCAAATTTCAAAGCAATGCCAGGGTAGTGCGAGAGGCAGCAATGTTATGTAGTGCTACGCAAAGTAAAAACTTAGTACAGCGGCTATGTAAAATGAATCTGCCTCCTCTTCACTATTTCCTTATGGCCCCATTTTGCCTTGCACTATTTTCATCCTCCAGACCTATCTTCAGCACAGGTTCACCAATGGCAGGACCACTGGAGACTGATGATGTTTCAACTACTACCTCCTGTAGATCTACACTGAACTATAGTCTCAACAAACACTTAACATGCCAGTAGCCCGTTAACATGAGCACGCCTTTGCTATCTCTGGGGAAAACTGCAACTGCCTATCCTATCAACAACAGTGGTGGGAGATGGTTAAGAAAGAATGAGTAGTGCAAAGTTTGTCTGAATAAGTGAGAAGAGTGTTTCTGTTCACTTTGCCAAACCAGCTAATTACTAAGGAGGAGTGAACTGGATAGCCTCTTTTCTGGTACACTGTACTAAATTATACCTGTGAAAACCTAATTTGAAGACAATAGGGTTGGACAAGTATCAATGAGGGTCTAATTTAGCCTGCAAAAATTCTTATTGGGGGTGATGATATATAACAAAGGAAGAAGCCAGATTTCAGTTTGTGCTTCAGAGTAAGTTGGAAAAACACTACCACTTGATTTGTGTATTGAGCACATCTGAAGTTGAAATCATCAAAACCTGAGTTAGAGTTGATTTTCTGAGTTGCACTTTCAGGATACTACTAAATTACCTCAGCTGAACAAATTTTTATTTTTCTTTTTGTGTGTGAAAAGAACCAGGATGATAAGCACAATATGAAATGCCTAGACAGATGACTACAAGAAAGGCTAAGTGCAATTTCTGATAACATAATCTGGGTTTTGTACTTCCCATCCTAAAAATCTATAACATTACATGAAACTTTTTCTAGTGCTTCTGTGGATAGGATTTTTTTAAGCATTCTATTGTGAATGCTCCTCCCTTTAAGATTTTTCCCCCCATCTGTTATGCTATTATCCCATTTCACCATGTGATAATATTTAAATGCCACATCTGTTAGTTATGGGACTATTTCTACTCCATCTGCCCTGGCTGGTACTCACAAGTGTTGAAGTAATATGGAAGTTTGTTCTGACCCTTTAGTCTTTGATCAGGCAGGCTGTTTGAAGTCTCTGAGTGGATAATTACACCCTGATGGTGAGGGGCAGAGCTGAACTGTGCTAAGCAGAGAAATCTGGTATATCAAGTTATTTGATAGGCAAATAAGACCAGTGGACAGAGATAGTTGGCAAGAAACATACAGAGGACATGAAACGAGGGAGCGTGAGGCCTTAAATCCAGTTTCTGCTCTACCTATGATTTCAAGATGGAAGGCAGTGGACAAGTGGTGGTCACCCGCAATGGTTGCACCATGCTTGCTCTCTGGTCTGAAACCAGAAGAATCTTCTTGTGTATGAAGTCCAAGGTGGTAACTGCTGGTGGAAGAGATTCTTGGATTGGAGGGGCAAATACACATGCTACTGAGGAATTGAAAGACAGCCAGGAAACTTAAGACCCTCAAATTCAAAGAAGGAGGAGTCAGTCACCAAAGAGTCAGAGAAAGATGATGACAGAGAGGAGGCCTGGTAGCTTTCTAAATCATACTGGCATTCCAAACGGCTGGAGACAGACAAGATTGGACATGAACCTAAGATTGCCTGCGAGTACTAGAAACAAGAGAAACAGGAGAAATTCTAGACAGCTAGAGGTTTCCAGTAAATGACAAGTCCTCAATATGGAAACTGTGAAAGATACTTCTCAAGGTTCAGTTGTTCCAAGGACATGTCGATATGCTCGATGGTAGCTCAGTCCAACCGATAAGAAAAGCAAGCTTACGTGCAAAGAATTCTCCAGACATGCAAGAAAGAGGGTGCAACCTTGCTGGGAATTCACTATCCAGAAGAACTGAAAGAATGCTGTCCAGCAGAGGGGTGGATAACAAACCAGTGTGCTGCCTTTCTGGAGCCAAGACGTGAAAATGTGTCTCAAAAGACTGGATAGTGTTCTGAAGCTGATGGCCTAGGATCCACTGTGGATGGTTTATATTGGTTCTAATGACACTTTACGATGGGATGTCTCTTAGATGACCTCAGAGAACTTTGAAACAAGTGGAAATGGAATGCACAAGCCATCTGAGATCTTTTCTGTCCCACAACTCAGAGAAGACGAGGCAGACAAATCTGGGAGTGAACCACTGGCACAATTAGAGTAGACAAGAGGATGTTAAACTAATCACAGAAGGGGAGGGTAAAAAGAGAGAAGATATGAGCATTCAGCACAAAGCTCGAGATATTAGGGAAAAAAATAAATCAAGGAACCAAGGCCATGAAGAAATTCCTTATTGTCTATACAAGAGGAACTCAAATAGCCCATTTACAAGCACAGATTTGATCTAAATGGTATTATTAAAACCGGGTGGGATGATTTCCATGATTGGAATGTTGAAATCAATGGCTATCAGCTATTTAGGAAGGACTAAGTAGGCAAAAGGGGAGGGAGAATGGCAGTGTAAGTCAATGATTACATACTTGTTTCCAGCTCACAGATACCTTTGAAGAAAATGACCTTGAATGCTTATGGATCAACGTCATACCACAAAGCACAAGACTGGGATAAGTTGGTGTCTACTATAGACCGTCATATCAGGCCACTCAAAAGAATGACTGGCTCCTTCTGCACCTGTTTATAATGTGTGTGCTGGTGGGGGGAGGACAGCGCTGCATAACCCTGGGGGACTTCAGTTCAAGTGATATAAGCTGGAGGTCTCACACCACAAGGGCTAGAACATACGTAGAATTTTTAAGTATTATAACTGACAAATGTATGACTCCTAAATTGTTGCACTGAACATAGGGGAATTTTATATTACACCTTGTCTTGACAAAAAAGAGCTGATAAGAGAAACTAAAGTTAATGGTAGCTTAAATGCAAATGATTGTGACCTGCACATTATAAAAGGTACTGAACAGAGTAAAATCCAGAGCGGTAATATTACAGCAATGTAGCAGTGCAACTACAGTTAAGCTTACACCACAATATCAGTTTAAAGGTCAGCTTTCCACGTCCTCTAAAACGGGATTTCTTTGAGACATGGTGTCCCTCAGGAGGGTGCAGAGTAGTGTCAGTAATCCAAACATGAAATTATTTGACTCCAGGGTTCTAGAGATACATACCCTGAAAAAATGCCATTTAAAAAAAAAGTTTCCAGTAAAAAATAAAATGATCTAATTACAAGCTCCCACGAGAGAAAAGGAGTTTTAGACTGACTAGCTGAAGATTGCTAGACTTTAAAGTACAGTGGCAGTTTCTGGATACCAGGAAGCAGCTAGTGAAGTGTGCACGTAACCTTAACACTGCCCCTCTTTCAGCAATGCCCCAATAGGTCCCATGAACACATGTACCTTTTGCTCTGCCAACTCCCAGTTGTGGAGCTGTACATTCTCTTCACCTTCTTCTACTAATCGTGCTCAAAAATGTTGCCCAAGCCAGCTTTCTTTCTTCAAACAACATGTATTTCACGCACATTCACACTGGCTCTTGACACATGGACTTTCAGAGAGTTCCAAAACCTTCATGCATTTAACCAACTCCCCATAAAGTATACCATTTCAGAACTTTTTACAGCCTTTTTCAACTCTCTGATGCTTACTCACAGGATGCTATCTCAACTCATATTCACACTTTACCAACCCTAAAACTAGCATTCTCTTGATATTCCACCTCACTGTTGCCAACGTTCTTAGCAATAAAAGCCCTATGCCTGGATACTGACATAATCTACACAATTCTACACAGGTCTGATGCACCTGGATCCTGATGGCACACGCGTGCCTCTTCCCTTTGCTCATCCATGACAGGATGCAAGACGGAGTTCATAAAACAATCACAGCTCTGTCACTCATTTCAAAGTAATCCACAGCAACCTCCTATCACTAACACGGCTTTACAGAACAGGCCCAAACTATGGCTGCCACCATTTAATTGGGTTCATGTAACACACTGACTATACCTGGTGTGCATGTAAATAACCCCTCTGGTTACTTTTTGTTATCACTGGGGAATCAGAAGTAAGGTGGTGTGGTGTCTTCTGTTTTTTCTCCTATTCGTTCCTTAGTAGTGTTTGATGGTGACAGTGAATGGGCTGAAAAAGGAGGCAAAGAGCTTACACATTTCAGCAACTGTGAGGCTGGCAGAGCAAAAATGTGTGTGTTAAGCAGTGCTTTATTTGTAAAAAAGAGGAGACAGTACTCAGCTGGCTCCCCGTCCCCACCCCCCAGCCAAACCTGCATGCATGCACGTGTGTGCATGCGTACACCCTCCCCCCACTCATTGGTATTAAGTAGGGCATACTGGGGAATGGCTGAAGGAGGGAGAAGTGAAAGTTGCCTGGGCTACGTTAACTGTGCATTTCCTGGGTTTCAGACAAATGTGTTTTGATCAACTTCACATTCTGCAAGGGAACCACACAGTATGAAGCAACTTTAGATTGTTTTGTTTGTGCGTGTTTGTTTTGTTTGGGGTTTTTTTTTGGCCATCGAACACACCCTTGGTGGTTTAAAACAGCCAATTTCAAAATGCAGAAAATCATTTTGAGCCAAATAAGCTGAAAGGAAGCGTTTAAGTAGATCATCAATGATAACTGGGAATGGTTTAAGAAAATTTTACTAGATGCCCCAAAAGCTGCAACTGAGGAAGGTCACACTGATTAAAAAAAGAGCTAACTTAGAAGGAAAGTAAAGGGAACCATAATTTTACAAATGGAAGAAAGGGGAAATCAAGAGCAAGGGGTGTAAGTCAGAATCTAGGAACTGTAGAAAACTGAAAAGGGAACCAAATGACTTCAAGGAGAAATTTACGGCCAGCAGAGTTAACGACAAGGAGTTTTTAAACTATATTAGGCAGAGAGAGAAAACTGGAAAGAAATAAGAGACTTATCCATGACGGCACAAACATCTACATGTATAAAAATAAAATAAATGTGTTCAATCAACATTTCTGCTTGGTATTTGGGAAAACTGGATGATGCAGTCATATCAGGTAATATTATTTCCATTCTACTATTATTTCAAGAGAATGTTAAACATCGCCTACTAAAGTTATACAGTGTTCGGATTACTAGCAATCAAGAATTTTGAAGAGTTGCTGGACCATTAATATTGATTTTCAATAAGCCTGGTAACACTGGAGAAATTTCAGAAGATGGGAAGAAAGCTAATGTTGGGCCAATATTTTAAAAGGGTAAATAGGAAGACCCAGGTAATTATAGGCCTGCCAGTCTGATATCGATCCTAGGCAAGATAACAGAGTAGCTGATAAGGGACTCGATTAATAAAGCATTAAAAAAGGTTAGTATATTAACGTCAATCAGTGTGGTTTTCTGATAGCTAGATCTTATCAAACAAGTTTGTGGGGATAAGAGTACTGACAAAACAGACTTCTTCCAGGTGTTTGACTTTGTACTCCACATTACCTCAATTAAAAAACAAGAATATACAACTAATGTGACACAAAATGGATTAAAAGTTAGCTAGCTGCTATATCTCAAAATGCAATTGTAAATGGGGAATCACCATGAAAAAGGTGCAGTTGTAGTGGGGCTGCATGAAGATTGATTCCTGCTCCATGTTATTTACATTTCTATCAATGACTGGAACAAAACTATCACTGACAAATTTAACAGGTGACAACAATCAGGGAAGCTGTAACTAAAGAACTCAGGTTAAGAACATAAGAACATAAGAATGGCCATACTAGGTCAGACCAAAGGTGCATCCAGCCCAGCATCCCATCTGCCGACGGTGGCCAATGCCAGGTGCCCCAGAGAAGGAGAACAGAAGACAATGATCAAGTGATTTATCTCCTGCCATCCATCTCCTGCCCTTGTTATGAAGGCTGGGGCACCATACTTTATCCCTGGCTAATAGCCATTTATGGACCTAACCTGCAAAAATTTATCAAGCTCTTTTTTAAACCCTAATAGAGTCCTGGCCTTCACAGCCTCCTCGGGCAAGGAGTTCCACAGGTTGACTGTGCGCTGTGTGAAGAAAAATTTCCTTTTATTAGTTTTGAACCTACTACCCATCAATTTCATTTGGTGTCCCCTAGTTCTTGTATTATGGGAAAAGGTAAATAATTTTTCTATATTCACTTTCTCCACACCATTCATGATTTTATATACCTCTATCATATCGCCCCTCAATCGCCTTTTTTCCAAACTGAAAAGTCCCAGTCTCTCTAGCCTCTCCCCATATGGGACCCTTTCCAAGCCCCTAATCATCTTAGTCGCCCTTTTCTGAACCTTTTCTAATGCCAATATATCTTTTTTGAGGTGAGGAGACCACATCTGCACGCAGTACTCGAGATGTGGGCATACCATAGTTTTATATAGGGGAAGTATGATATCTTTTGTCTTATTATCGATCCCTTTTTTAATAATTCCTAACATCCTATTTGCCTTACTAACTGCCGCTGCACACTGCGTGGATGTCTTCAGAGAACTATCCACTATAACTCCAAGATCCCTTTCCTGATCTGTCGTAGCTAAATTTGACCCCATCATGTAGTACGTGTAATTTGGGTTATTTTTTCCAACATGCATTACCTTACACTTACCCACATTAAATTTCATTTGCCATTTTGCTGATACAGAGCCTTCCGGATTTCTTGGTAAGCTGCGTACTCTCTTTTTTAAACTGAGCTGTCTCAGTTTCCTCATGTAGAAGCTGTTCCATAGCCCAGTCATTTTTATTACCCTTTCCTGTACCTTTTCCAATTCTGATATGTATTTTTTGATATGGGACAAATAGGGCAGCAGACAGCATTCAAGGATGGGCGTACCATGGAGTTACCAAGAGGCATTATAATATTTTCTGCTTTATTATCTATACTTTTCTTAGTGCTCCTAGCAGCACCAGGTTTTTTTTGGATGCCATTGCACAATAAAGAGAAGTTACTCACCTGTAGTAATGATGGTTCTTCGAGATGCGTCCCCATTGGTGCTCCACAACAGGTGTCAGGCTCGCCCGGCGCCACAGATCGGAAATCTTCAGGCAGTTTCTCCTGGATTGCGCATGCGCCGGCGCGCGCCGCTCCCCCGCGCACCCCTGGCCACGTGCACGATCAGGTCCCCGCCAGTTCTTTGACCAACCACCTCGAATGCTCCTGAAAAACACTAGACAGAGATCCGAAGCGGGGAGGATGGGCGGGTGGTGGAGCACCCACGGGGACACATCTCGAAGAACCATCGTTACTACAGGTGAGTAACTTCCCTTTCTTCTTCGAGTGGTCCCCCCCGTGGGTGCTCCACAATAGGTGACTACCCAGCAGTAACCCAAGTAAGGAGGTAGGTAATCGAGTCATGTGCAGCTTGCCCCCGAGAGGACTGCTGTCGACAGACGGGTATCCTCTTCGAATAAGCGATGTAGGGCATAATGCTTGGCGAAGGTGTCGTAGGACGACCAGGTCGCCGCTCTACAGATGTCTTTTAACGCGATGCCCTTGAAGAAGGCTGTTGACGCTGCCACTGCCCTGGTGGAGTGAGCACTGGGCGAGGCCAGTAAAAGGAGTCTTTCGAAGCTCGTAGCACATTTTTATACAGGACACAATGTGCTTTGAGATTCTCTGTGAAGAGAGACCTTCTCATTTTGACCTGGGAGCAAGAGAGACTAGAAGCCTGTCTGTTTTCCGGAAGGACTTAGTTCTGTCTATGTAGAAGGCCAACGCCCTCCTCACATCCAGGAGATGCAGGCGTGCCTCCTTGCTGGAGCTGTGAGGCTTCGGGTAAAACGAGGGTAAAACTATTGGTTCGTTAAGATGGAACTCTGAAGAAACTTTTGCAACAAAGGCTGGGTGCAGCCTTAAGGTTACCGCCTCCTTTGAGAATACTGTGCAGGGCGGCGTTGGCATCATTGCTGCGAGCTCACTCATCCTGCGGGCTGACGTAATTGCAAGGAGAAAGGTTGTTTTCATCGTAAGGAGATGTAGGGGAACTGTGGCTAATGGTTCGAAAGGTGGACCCTACAGCATGCTGAGCACCAAGCCCAAATTCCACGATGGTGGAAGCGGTTTTCGAGGAGGGTACAGGTTTACCAGCCCCTTCAAGAACCTTGTAACGATAGGATGGGCGAATACAGTGGGCCCTTCCTCTGTATGCCGAACGGCTGATATAGCGGCGAGGTGGACCTTTAGCGAGGAGAGAGAGAAAGCCCACCTCTTTTGAGGTCCAATAAGTATTCTAGTATTACAGGTATAGGAACGTCAAGGGGAGCTAACTGCTTGGCGGAACACCAGGCTGTAAATCGAGTCCTTTTCCGCTTGTAAGTCCTCCTGGTGGAGGTCCTTCGGCTACATTCCAGGACTACTTGTACTCCCTCCATACACATACTCTCTAAGGAGCTGAGCCATGGATTAGCCATGCTTGTAGACACAGACCCTGAGGGTGCGGGTGCACTATGGACCCCTGAGCCTGCGTGAGTAAGTCCGGCGCCACTGGTAGAGGAAGTGGTGGGTGGTCCGACATGCGCAGAAGCAAGGGAAACCATTGCTGCCGATCCCAAGTTGGGACTATGAGTATCATGCGAGCTCTCTCCCTTCTGGCTTTCTGCAGAGCCTTGTGGACAAGCGCTGTGGGGGGAAACGCATAAAGTAGGGGGCCCCTCCATGAAATCATGAATGCGTCCCCCAGGGACCCCCGCCCCACTCCTGCCCTGGAGCAGTACGGGGGATACTTCTTGTTGTACTGGGTGGCAAACAGATCGATGTGGGGAAACCCCCATGTACGAAAAATGCACTGTAGCAGATCGGAGCAGATCTGCCATTCGTGCGTGAGTGCGAAGCGCCTGCTCAGCTGATCTGCTTTCACGTTGTGAGCGCCCGGCAAATATGAGGCTTTCAATGTTATGTTGTTGGCGATGCACCAGTTCCACAATCGGACTGCTTCCACACATAGGGCACGGGATCGTGCCCCTCCTTGTCGATTGATCTAAAACATAGTGGAGGTATTGGCGGTATTGATCCCGACTACTTTGCCATGTAGGTAATCTCGAAAATGTCTGCAGGCGTTGAACACTGCTCTGAGCTCCAGTATGTTTATGTGCAGTGTTTGTTCCGCAGGGGACCATAGCCCTTGCGTCACCTTGTCGCCGATGTGTGCTCCCCATCCTATGTGGGAGGCGTCAGTAGTAAGAAAAATAGAAATTCGTGGTTGGTGAAAGGGCACCCCCACTAGCAGATTCTTGGGGTTTTCCCACTACGCCAGGGATCTGCGCACCTCTGTCATGGGCGACACCACCCTGTGGACAGTGTGGGATGCCGGTTTGTAAATGCTCGCCAGCCATTTACTGCAGGCTTCGCATGTGTAACCTGGCATTCTGTACCACAAACGTCGCTGCCGCCATGTGGCCCAGCAGCTGTAAGTACGTTAAGACCGGCACCGTGGGGCTGTATGTGATGACTTGCACCAGCGAACTGATGGCGCGGAAGCGGGCGTCGGGTAGGTACACCTTTGCTGTGATAGAGTTTATGCGTGCCCCTATGAACTCTATATCTTGTGTGGGTTCAGTCTTTGACCTTGCGGGGTTGATAACTAGGCCCAGCGAAGAAAACGTGTCCACTGTGACGCGTATCATGCGTAAGACCTCTGCCTTCGAGGCCCCTTTCAGCAGGCAGTTGTCCAGATATGGGAAAATAAACACCCCCTGTCTGTGCAGGTAGGCTGACACCACTGCCACGGTTTTGGTAAAGACTCTGGGGGCCGAGGAGAGGCTGAACAGAAGAACCCTGTACTGGAAGTGCTCCTTGCTGACCGTGAAGTGGAGGAAGCGTCTGTGTGCTGGGTGGATTGTTATATGAAATAAGCATCTTGTAAGTCGAGGGCTGCAAACCAGTCTCCATCGTCCAGTGCTGTGAGTATGAAGGCAACTGTGATAATCCAAAAACGTTGCTTGCGCAAGTAACAGTTGAGGCCGCGAAAATCTAAGATGGGCCTCCTGCCTCCTGTTTTCTTCTCTGTTAGGAAATAGCAGGTGGTCCACCTCCTGCTTGAGCCTCGCCTCATGAGCAGCGTCCCTGAGGTGAGGCCTAGCAGGAGGCTTCATCGGTGGGAGCAACTGGAAGGAGATCGTGTAACCCATGGCTATGATCTCCAGCACCCTGGTGCCCTTGGTCATAGCCCCGTTGATATTGAGCACGCTGTGGTTGGTAAGCATAGCGTCTTTGCTGAGGATAAATTTTTTTTTCCCTTTATGGGGGAGTATAAATGTCCACGGTTCTAAGTGTAGCTCTCGAGTCCTTACTGGAGTGGAGGACCGAGTCGGTTGAGCCTGCAAACAGCTTTGTGTATCAAAGGGAAGATCCACGATCTTTGCCTGTAGGTCCCTAGGGATACCAGACGTCTGGAGCCAGGATTCTCTACGCATGACCACTGCTGTAGCCGTTGAACGTGCCACCGTGTCCGCCACGTCCAGGGCAATCTGGGCTCCCGTCCATGATGCTGCGTAGCCCTCTTGAACATTCACCTTTAACATCGGCTTTTTATCTTCTGGAAATGAATCCATGAGGGGAGTAAGTCTGGAGTAATTATCAAAATTATGGTTTGCTAGGTGTGCCGCATAATTTGCCACTCTCAACAGCAGGGTAGAAGAGGAATATACCTTCCTGCCAAACAGCTCTAGCTTCTTAGCATCTTTGTCCGATCCCCCCGATTTGTACTGAGAAGCCTTCAACCTCTGCTGGGATGATTTGACCACCAAAGAATTTGGTTGTGGGTGACTAAAGAGGAACTCCATGCTCTTGGCTGGGACGAAGTACTTCTTATCTGCTCTCTTGTTCGTAGGCAGGATAGAGGCCGGGGTCTGCCATATGGTAGTGGCTGACTCCATAATGGCTTCATCCAGCGGAATAGCAATTTTGGATGAAGCCGGGGGTCTCAAATTTTTCAGGAGTTTGTGATGTTTCTCCTGCACCTCTGCCCTTTGAACGTCTTGCATGAAAGCTACCCTTTTAAATAGCTCCTGAAATTGTTTAAGGTCATCCGGGGGAGGGGGGAGACATCCCCGGGGGCCATGGCCTCATCTGGGAAGGATGAGGAGGAACCACTGGGGTAAACCTCCCTCGAACCCTCAGGCTCCTGCGGTCGATGATACACTTGCTCCCTGGAGGATTGTGAAGGAAAGTTTCAGGGTTCTAAAACTAACTCCCCTTGGGACAGCTGTGTTTCCGTCCCCGATCGAGAGTGTCCAGGGGGGTATTGAGTGGCCAGTGGGGGGGGGACCTGCCCCTGGATGTAGGCCTGCGGTGTCTGTGTCCAGCATGATGAAGACAACCATAGCAGCATGGGCAAGGGTCCGGTGGAGACCTGGACCACCCACAGAGTGTGTACCCCCGATGTCTGGGAGACCAAGACCTCCGCAACGACACAGAGGTGAAACTGGCTTGTGATAGTACTCCAGGGGATCCACTCCCCGAAATGGTGAAGATGGCCCAAGCCATGGTGACATTGGTTGGAGGAACGGAGGAGGTGGTTCTGGATAAGCCGGTGGAGACACAGGCCTTCGGTGCGGCGTGTGTATCGCAGGGGGAGGGCTTGGTGTTAACAGCAGCACAGCCCTGTCCAGAGATGGGCTGTGGTGCTGGGTTCTTGATTTCGCCTTACCCCTCCCCTGTGGGGCTGGCACTGCCCCCTCCTGTGCCGGGGATCTCGGCTCCGCTGTCGGCACTGGGCTCGGCACAATCAGCTGCGGTGCCGCGTGGGTAGCTTCCTCCGGCGCCTGCAGGCTCCGTGCTTGGTGCCTCTGCACCGTTGGTGCTGTGGGGGGCCAGTGCCGCCTGCAGCCGTGCCGCCAGGTCCGGTGCTTGCCTTGCTGATGCTCTGGGCGCCGCGCGTGCCGGCTGTTGTGTAACCAGAAGCTCAGCCTCTGCCATGTGCGCTGCCGCTTGCCTGAGTATGCGGCTGGGGGCTGTGTGCGCCACTCGTCCTGCTCGCTGAACCCGTCGGCAAGGATCAAGCCGGGGAGAGTTTCCTCCGTTTCTGCACCGAGGGGGTCAGAGAAGCTGCCTTCCTCTTATGCAACCCAGAGGGCCCTTCTGGGTGAGGCTTCTCCGGCAAGTGTGGCTGGAGAGCCTTATCGGACAAGAGCATTTTAAGCCTCATCTCTCTGTCCTTCCTGGCCCTGGCTGTGAGCTTAGCACAGTGAGAACACTTCTGGGTAATGTGTGATTCCCCCAGGCAGCGGATGCATTCGCTATGCCCATCGGAGGCCAGCATAGCTTCGCGGCATGACTCACACTTTTTAAAACCTGAAGAGGCCATTGCGGTGAGTCCTTTACTGTTAATAGGGTACTTGGCACTTAATCCGTCCCTTTCCACCCCAAATAGCGATCACCGGCCTCCGGGGCAGCGGGCAGCCTAAATGGCCTTCATGTTCGCTCTTCTCTTCTCCGCTCCTCTCTTTTTTTTTTTTTTTTTTTTTCCCTGATATTCTCTGTCTTTGCTTTCTCTCTCTCTTTTTTTTTTAGTAACCAAAAACAACAAATTACACTTAGAAAACAACTATCTAATCTGACTCTGGCCTTAGGCTGAGCGTATTCCGTCTGCAGCCGATGGCGGTTGAGAAGGAACTGGCGGGGACCGGATTGCGCACGAGCCGGGGGAGCGTGGGGGAGCGGCGCACGCCAGCGCATGCGCGATCCAGGAGAAACTGCTGGAAGATTTCCGATCTGCGGCGCCGGGCAAGCCCGACACCTATTGTGGAGCACCCACGGGGACCACTTGAAGAAGAACTGGATGGTTTCAGGGAACTTAATCACATCAAGTTCAATTTCTTGCTCAGGAACAGCTAATTTAGATTTTTTTTTTTTTTTTTTTAAATGTATAGTTGAGTTTTTTTTTCCCTTCCCAATCTGCATTACCTTGGACTTAACACTGGGTTTCATTTGCTATTTTGTGGCCAGTCACCCAGGTCTGTGAGATCCCTTTGTAATGCTTCAGTCAGCTTTGGGTTCAACTATCCAGAGTAATTTTGTAATATCTGAAAATTTTGCAACTTATGAGTATGTTGAATAGTACGAGTCCTAATGCAAATCCTTGAGGGACCCCACTTTTATCTCTCTCCACCACAGATACTGAACATTTATTCCTAGGCTTTGTTTCCTATTGTTTAATCAGTTATTCATCCATGGAAGCGTCTTCCCTCTTATCCTATGAATGCTTACTTTGGTCAAGAACCCTGGACGTCAGAGATTGCCAAGGACTTTCTGAAAGTCCCAATGTACATTACATTCACTAACCACCCTTGCCCACCTGATTGCTGGTATCCTCACAGAATTTTTAATAGATACGATTACTATAATTGATCACTGTCCATGCATGCCTACATGGGGGACAAATGTTCAATAATGGATTCTCCAATATAACAGAGAAAGGTATAGCATGAGCCAATGACTGGAAGTTGAAGCTTAAATTTAAACTACAATAAGGTATAAATTTTTAATAATTAACACTGGAACAGTCAACAGGGATCATGGTGGATTCTCCATATTTGGCAACTTTCAAATCAAGATGGTATGTTTTTCCTACATGTGCATTCTAGAAAATATTTTTGGGGGAGTTAGATGGCGAGTGTTACACTGGAGGTCGGACTAGATAATCATAATATCTTACAATATAGGCATCTTTGTAAACCTTCATATCATCATTATGTCTGCTAAAGGTCTTCACTTCCATTTCCTGGTTGAAAACAGGCTGAATATTTTTTTCTCCTATCTAAAACTGTCATTATTTATAGCCTTAACACTTCCGCAACATGAGACAGACTAAAGGTGAGCAGGTGTTGGCCAAAAGCTGGATGGTGACTGACAAGGAAAGTCCAGGGGCTCCAGAAATACTGTTTATATTCCCTGCAAGGCAGCTCTAAATCAACATCACTACAGAGTGCTAAGAAAAGGGAGAATGGAATGTCGAAGAACCTCACCATTTCGGGAAGGTTTGGGATGGGGGCTGCAGTCACGTATACCAGGACACTATTTGTTTTATTTCCCATTCCCCTGACTATCAGGAAGGGAGGTGAAAGTACACAACCTGAGTGTACCCTCACTCCCTCACAATCAGGGGAAGGGGAAGAGCACACAGCCACCTGGTGCGTGTTGTTGTACTCCCACTTCTGCCCCTGCCACCCTTCCAAAATGGCATCCTTGTTGAAGAAGTCTTAAAATTGGTGGTCCTAGTTACAGTCAAAGGTCCCAAGGTATGTTAACCAGGACAGGATGCAGTACTTGGTGTTCTAACAAAATTCCAATTTCTGTAATACTTTGCAACATTTTACCACAGGAACAGCTACACTGCATTTACAGGTGAAGTAATTATAAGCGTAAACAGCTACCCAGACATTTTAAATGAAAGCTTATGGGCATTCAGACCAAGGCTATTCGTCACAGTAGGATTGTACATCTGAAGCTAGTGCTGGCTTTCAAAATGTTTTCTGAAAAGCAGATATGAGGCAATGGGAATGCCACATTTTGTATATGTCACTTACTGAAGACTTCTGTGTTCTCACTACTCAGTAAAAGGAATAAAGGGAGAATCAAGTTAGTGTAGGAAACCATAAATAAAGTAACAAGTGAGTAAAAGACAAACAAGCACCAAAAAAAAGCTGACAACTGAAACTGCTGAAAACCTTACCCCTCAGAGGGCCCACAGCAATACAGACCTGTGTAACAACTATTCTGTTAAAGAAAACAACACAGATGCCTTTGTAACAATTTGAGCTTCAACAAGAAGGTATGAAGGCAGCAAAAGAGCAGCTACCACTTAATTTACAATAGAATTGTACAAATAAAATGATCTCTCAGACTTGCAGAGAGCCAAAATTGTGCTGCTCAGTCAAATAGGTTTAATAGCAGGAAACTGTGATATCCACTCTCTTAGTGGATGCAGACCTAAGGAGAGAATAGAAATACTACAATTACTGACTACTGTAAAAACAAAAAAACTGTAAAGTAGCACTTTAAAGACTAACAAAATAATTTATTAGGTGATGAGTTTTCAGGGACAGACCCACTTCAGACCATAGCCATACCAGAACAGACTCAATATTTAAGGCATAGAGAACCAAAAATAGTAATCAAGGTTGACAAATCAGAAAAATATTATCAAGGTGAGCAAATCAGAGTAGAGGGGTGGGCGGGAGTCAAGAGTTAGATTAAGCCAAGTTTGCAAAAGAGCCCCTATAATGATCCAGAAAATTCGCATCCCGGTTCAAACCACATGTTAATGTGTCGAATTTGAATATAAATGAGTTCAGCAGCCTCTCTTTCCGAAGTAGTGTAAAAATTCCTCTTCAGTAACACGCAGACTCTTAAGTCATTAACAGAATGGCCCACTCCATTAAAATGTTGGCTGAGAATCCTCATCAGGTTGGGAGGTTGTCTGTAGGAGAGAACAGTCCTGTCACCTACGGCCTTCTGGGGTATGGCATCCTGATTAAGGATAGGTTGTAGGTCTTTAATACTGCATTGCAGTGGTTTGAGTTGGGGGCTGTAGGTAATGAATTAGGAATAATTACCTACAGCCCCCAACTCAAACCACTGCAATGCATTATTAAAGATCTACAACCTATCCTTAATCAGGATGCCATACCCCAGCAGGCCGTAGGTGACAGGACTGTTCTCTCCTACAGACAACCTCCCACCCTTAGGAGGATTCTCACCAACAGCCACAGTCTATACCGTAGGAACACCAGTCCTGGGACTTTTCCTTGCAACAAAGCCCACTGTCAGCTTTGTCCACATATCTATTCTGGGGATACCATCACTGGACCTAACCAGGTTAGTCACAGAATCATGGGCACATTCTCATGTTCCTCAACTATCATCATATATGCCATCATGTGCCAACAATGCCCAGATGTTTTGTATATTGGACAGACTTCAAACTCCCTTAGACAAACAGTTAATGGACACAAAACAGACGTAAAAAAGCCCTCCTGATCCACAAACCGATCAGCCGACATTTTAATGGAGAGGGCCATTCTGCTAATGACTTAAGAGTTTGCATGTTACTGAAGAGAAATTTCCACACTACTTTGGAAAGAGAGGCTGCTGAACTCTCTTTTATATTCAAATTCAACACATTAACACGTGGTTTGAACTGGGATGTGAATTTTCTGGGTCATTATAGGGGCTCATTTGCAAACTTGGCTTAATCTAATTCTTGACTACCCAGCCCCACTGTCCCTCTACTCTCTCATTTGCTCACCTTGATAATATTTTTCTGATTTGTCAACCTTGATTACTATTTTTGGTTCTCTGTGCCTTAAATATTGAGTCTGTTCCGGTATCGCTATGATCTGAACAAGTGGGTCTATCCCACAAAAGCTCACTTAATAAATTCTATTTTGTTAAAGTGCTACTTTACTGCTTTTTTGTTTTAATAGTATATAGACTAGCACGGCTTTCTCTCTGACTACTGTGACTACTGGAAGATCGCATTCTGAGCCAAGTGCTAAAGTAGTTACTTTTGAATTCAAGAGTCTTCTTTTCAAATCCAAGGGCAACACGTTTTTTTAAAGCCTGGAAACTTGACTGATTCAGTACAACTGTGATGATTACAAATTATTGCAAGGAGAGGCAAATATATTTTAAAGATTGCCTCAAGAAATGTCCAAGAAGCTCTGAGCAGATCTGAACCAGCACTAGACTATTCAGAATTACTAAATGAGTAAATTTCCTTGGAACTTCATTAATCTAACTGGAAAATTAGCTTACATAGAACAGCTCCTGCTGTTTTCATAAGGGTGATTATGCCCTAGTTGAATTAATATCATCTGGAATTACTTCAAGGTTTATGGGGACTTAAAACTATATAGAAACAACATGGCTAAGCACACATTCTTCTCGGTAAACAGAGGTGCTTATTTAATCTTTCCCAGACAATCTAACAAAAAGTGTTAATTTATAATGTCTTTTTAGTATATTAATTAAATGATCTCTAATGCAGAGTTTAAAATCTCTTAAATCTAGCATTTATGATTGCAGATCACCTATATGATGTAACTCAGGGCATTTCCCTCTTTCTGAACCTATAACCGTGTTGCCGCAGAATAGCACCACTTAAGTATTTAACATCCCCATTAATCTTAATTGTTCTTTGAACTTCAATACCTACTTGTCTCTATGAGACTCTAAATACTACTAAACGAGAAACAAAAACCAAAACTTCCCCCACTGAAATTTAACTGTAAATGGGCAGCTGGATCAGACTGCTCTATCTGCTCTGAGTACTTGCAAGGAAAACAAAATCAGCACAAAATAAGATCCAGCTGTCTAATCCAGCCTGCCAGGCCCATTCATTCATCTTTTAAAAAATAAAACAATTTTGTTTAAAGTTGTGCAACTGATGTTCAGGTTAGCTAGCCTGGAGCAAAATGAAAAAACAAGTGGCAAAAATTGGTTTTATGCTACATCAGAAAGCAGAGAGGGTCTGCATATTGGAAATATCCCTATTGAATTTTATTTTATTATCCATTCAAAGAGAACATATTTCAGTCCTATGCTCCTGGCTTTTTATGTCAGAATTCAGAATGGTTGGAAGGAGGGAAGGGGAAATTTAGTGCTATATAAAAGTTAAATGATGATTAACTTCTCAAGTTTCCATGGCGCTTTACAGAGTTAAGAAAAAAGGGGAGGTCCTCATCCTTAAGCATTTATAGTCCAAGGTCACGATCCTGAAAACATAAGCTTAACTTTGCATGAGTAGAACCTTGGAAGCCAGTGGAATTACTATACTTAACTTGTAGGGCTCAAATTTGTAAAGGTATTTAGGCACTGCTGTGCTCAATGTTAGAATGTCCAGCTGATTTAGGAGTGCAAACCTTGTTTTCAAAATGTATTTAAGCACCTCAGAGTTTACAGTCAACTGACCACCCCTTTGGAAAATGAGATCTGAGCTGCTAAATAAGCCAGACATTGAGAAGCTGAGGCTCAGTCATGCTGAACTACCTTTTTAAAATCTGGGCCTGTTCACCTAAATGGTAGGACTGAAGCCAAAATTCGATAAACACAGAAAATAGAAAAACACTAAGCAAGACATTACCACCAAAAAATGAAAGGGGGAAAGAATGGAAGAAGGTTAATTACAAATACAAGATGTTGGGGCTTAACAGAGGGATAAACTTAGCCCATCAGAACCCATTATAAGGGGCAGCACAGGCAGTCTGACTCCGGAAAGCACAATGCTTCCTATAAGTCCAAAGCTGCTCTCAGATGCTTGGAACTATGAAGTCAAAGATTTTCCAGTAATTTAGTATAAACTTTGGATCAAAACTACAATAAAATAGGTGAGTCATTAAGACGACACTGACTTGTGAGGAGGCGGAAAAATAGCTAAGATAAATGTTGCAGTCTATTCTTTTTTCAATTGTTTTCTCTTACACATTGGGTCCAAGTTGGAACTTCAGCATTACAGCAATGCAGCACTTCAGAACAATAAATGTCATCACAATTAAGACTGAATTCATAATGCACAAACAATGGGCTTGCCCAGAATTCAAGGGAAAGCAAAAAACCCCTTCAACTTCTTGAGAGCCAAGGTTTTTAAGTCATGTATGATTCATTAAATACACACTTCATCATCCTCTGTACAGAGTCTGCTCCCATGACAAATAGCAGCTTTCAGTCTTGCTGACTTCTTGTAAATACTTTCAGGACAACAGGGTGAATCGAAGTCAGTTTTTGGAGCACTGAGACAATTATTAAACTAATTCAAGTGAACTGGCACTATCTCACCAGACAAAAGTAACTTTTTACAAGGTTTGGAAGCAGAAAAATATGCCAGTATCTTATTAATTTACTTTGAGCTACCAAAATCTGCACTGGGCTCTGATACTTCAGGCCGTGTCTACATATACAAGATCCTCTGGAAGAATCTGGCACTCTTCCAGAAGATCCTTCGAGCATCTACACATAAAAGGTGCTCTTCCAGAAAGAATCCGGTAGAACGTGCCACGTCTTCCGGATTATGAACTCTGCTCCCAAATCAGGAAGAGCATCTTCTTCCAGAAGAATCTTCTGGAAGAATATACATGTAGACATTCCACAGACCCTTCTTCCAAAAGAGCAGTATGCCATGGTGGTGACAAGCTGGAGCTCAAGACACTCCAGGCAGCCCCAGAAGGACTCTAAGGTCTCTGGCTCTGGCCGCATTTAAAGTTGCAAGGACACAGACACAATGTGGCAGGAAGTTGAATGTGTGGAGACAGGTAGTACATGCAGGGCTGCAGCACATGATCCACAGCCCCCTTGCAATGACCAGAGTCTGAGAGATGGCCAGCAGCCAACCACCCTGCGCTCTCCAGGGCAACCCCAGGGAGCTGTACAAGTGGAGCCAGGACCCTGAGCAGCCCACAAAGCACAGGGCCCTGTCGTGGGCAGAGCTAGAGTTCCAGGATCTCCTGGGGTTCTGGAAGGATGAGGATGCCCTCCAGGATACCATGGGGCAATGCATTCGTGTGCCTTGCCAATAGCTTGGCTTCCCAAGGCCACCCTTGCCTGACCAAGTCCAGTGTAAGATTAAAGAACTCCGGCAGGGTTACATGAAGGCCTGGAACAGTGCTCACCAGTCGGCCAGGCCCCAGCCAGCTGTCCCTACTTCAGGGAGCTGCAGGACCTCCGGGTGTGGGATGACACCTACACACCACCATGGACACTGTGGCACAGGAACCCCCTGCTGCACCGGAGGGGGACGCAGGTCCACCTGAAGAGTAGCCCAGACCAACCCCAGAGCCCCACAGCTTGAAGTCCCATCTGGGGACAAATCCTCCAAGGGTTCACTCATCCTTTAGCTGCCCTCTGTCTCCAGTAGCCAGGCCACCTCCAGATGGGCATCCCAACCTTTTCAAGGGCTCCTCAGGTAAGCATGTTTGCATTCCCCTGGGGGGCACACCTGGGCCCCCATGCAAAGCCTTACCACAAATGTTCCACCTCAGAATGTGCCCCGGGGCTGTTGGCACACCTGCAGGTAACACCTGGCACCCTCCCCCATGGAGAGCCCCACAAGTTGTACACATGCATAGGGGGACCTCAGGGTGCATGGCTGTGCCCAGCCCACCTGCCCCTTGGACACGGACCCCCCCATGTCAGAACACTCCCCACCCCTTGCCCACTAGCCTGTTCCTGGGGAAGGGGACTGCAGAGCCCACCACAGCCAGCATCATCCCCGACGCCATGTGCCAGAATCATGGGCCACCGCTATGGTGGAATTCCCAAGACATGCCTGTCCCTCAGGTCAGGGGTGGGGGTAGCTGCTGATGGGGGGGTGTGGGCTATGGCAACCAGGGCCAGGAGGCAGTTCTCACCCATCCTGCCCTGCGGGAGGGTTTCCTCACATGCCTCGATAAGGTTGTTGTGGGTGCAGCAGGGGCCCACAATCTGGGGGACATTCTCCAACCCCACTTCGAGGCACACAAGGAGGTATCTAAACTTCATCTTCAAGTGACTGAAGGCAACACTCCACAGGGTACTGGGCCCATCTGAGCTGGGAGTTGAACAGCCCCTGGGTGGGGGTGACATGGCCCGTGTATGGCTGAATAAGCAAGGGCTGCAGTGGGTAGACTGGGTCGCCCACCAGATAAAGTGGCACGGTGATGTCCCCGGTACTCCCGTCGGGGGATATAGGTGCCAGCCTCCATCTGGTGGTACCGGGCAGAGTTATGGAGGAAGGGAGCATCACGTGCCTGGCCAGCCCACATAGATGTCTGTGACCCACCCTCGACAGCCCACTGCCACCTGAAGCATAATGGAATGGTACCCCTTGTGGTTCACATAGGGGTCCAGGGCCCTGATGGGGATGTGTGTGCCATCAAGCGCCCTGATACACTGGGGGGGACTATAGCTCGGTGAATCCCTTGATGAGGGTGTCCAGGTCCCTGATGCCATGAGCCTCCACATCAGCACATCGTCGATGGCTCTCGTGACCTGCTGAGGACAGAGACTGAGCACACTTGTAGGTGTGCACAGGGGTTTCCCTGCCCCCTCCCTAGGCTCCCAACCTACAGGGCCCTCTTCCAAACCCGGGTGGAATGCTCCTCTGGCAGCAGGCCTGTGTATGGGGGGCGGGGCGGTGTCAGGGCCCCTCAAGGCTAGGACTCCCTGTCCCCCTCCCCGTCCAAGCCCTCACCTCCTGGGCCCTGAGGTCTACCTTGCCCAACAACCCCCTCCCCACTCCCTGAGCTGGGCCAGGGCATGGAGTGTGGTTTACCTTAAGGATGAAGCCTCTGACAGTGGACTTGCCCACCTCGAATTGCTGCCCGATGGAGCGGTAGCTATCTGGGGTGGCCACCTTCCACATGGCAATAGCTATGTGCTTCTGAACGGAGATGGCTAGCCGCATCCACATGTCCTGATGTCGAAGGATGAGTGCAAGCCAGCTGAAGATCTCCAGAAAGGTCTCCTTCCTCATCTGGAGGTTCTGCAGACAGTGCATGTTGTTCCAGTCCCTCTGTCCCACCAGTCAGTACTGGTGGTGTGGGTCCACACATGCGGTAAAGCCTATGGGGCCCCGACAGGTGCCATGGTGGGTTGGGCTCCTTGGGCCTGGGTCTCCTGCAGCACAGGAGGCTGAGGAGGGTGACCAAGAAAACGGTCAGCGGCCGGGTCAGGGCAACCCTGCGGGTCTGGAGCTGCTGGGGGTCCCTGACTCATGGTTGGAAGAGTCAGGACCAGGGACAGGCTCAGACTTGCTGTGGGCAGCACAGCAGGAGTCAGCAGCTTGTGCAGAAAGGGGCTGTTTGGGAGGTGCCCTTTAACATGCCGCATGGCTGGCAGCCCCAGAAGAGCTCTCCAGCCACACGACCCTATCTGCATTTCCTGCCCCTTTCTTCCTGAAAAGCATCTGTACTTGTGTAGACACGATCTTCCAGAAGAAGGGCCTGCTCTTTTGGACTACATTTTACACGTGTATGCGATCTTCCAGCATATGATTCTCTGGAAGACAGCTTCCAGAGAAACTGCTTCAAGAAGATGCTGCATGTGTAGATGAGGCCTCAGTGATTTCCCTCTTTGGTTTACCATAACAGTAATGTTTTATTCAACAATTACCTTAGCATTCATAAATTTAAATTATTTGTTCTCAACTATAAAGTTTATTTCAACTTTTTTTTTTCTGTCGGGTTTTATTTTCAAACAGCCTGGAAATTATCAAGCCAAGTTTGGTGAAGACAACATAGCAGATAACATATTTTTATTTCATCCATTGTGACAGTGGTGTCTTAAAGATTATTCCCAACTTCAAGCCACCTACTGGAGATTTAAGAATATTTTATAGGGATAACTGCATGAGACACAAACCTGGATAAACATAAAACAATACTGCTTTTCTTTTTAAATTTAGGATAAATAATCCCTATAAAATATACTTAAATCTCCAATAGGTGGCTTGAAGTTGGGCATAATCTTTAGTACACCACTATCACAATGGATGAAATAAAAATGAGTTATCTGCCATGTTGTCTTCGCCAAATTTGGCTTGATGATTGCCAGGCTGGCTTAATATAAAACCCAACATTTTATTTTTATTTTTATATAAAATATATATATTCATATATATTATTTTATTTTTATATATTTTATATTTTTATTTTATATATGTACATATACATACATACATACATATATATATATATATATATATATATATATAAAATAAAAATATAAAATATATAAAAATATATATATATATATGCATATGCATATGCAAATACATGCATCTAAAGAGGCAGAAAAAGAAGGAGGTCAGACAAAAAATTAGAACTAACAAAACCCCGATAAAAGAAAGAATGTCACAAGCAGTGACTGATTTTAGCTAATTTGATTTCATGAGGGCAGAGGTCTTTTAAGCCTACAGTCACAGCCTCAGCATCGTCTCCATCAACATTTCATCTAACATGTCATCTAAAGAGTTCAATGTATTTTGGAAACCTTAATGAATTAAGCTTCCTGGTGAGAGCACAACAGAGCTAGGAGAACACACTAATTTTATTGGATCTTTCAGCAGACTTTGGTACAACTGATGCTGATGGTTCTGTTGCACTACAATATAGCCTCAATTTCGTAGCTGAGCAGCTATATGAACAATTTTTTCCCTCCGAAGAAAAAAACTTTTTGCATGATGAAACTGATGCTGATGAACAAGTCAGCACCCCTTTACATGTCAATACCTTCAGCGCAACGTAAATTTATTTGTGGTGGTTTGAAAAAAAGAGGAAGAATCTGATATAGGGCATGTGACTTATGTGCCACATATGCTATAATTCTGAGATGTTAAATTTTATACACCTTTTCAAAATTATGAATTCCTTGATCCCAATTAATTTTAAAAAATATGGGCTCCATTGTACCTAGCTAAGACAAGTGGAGCTACAAAAAAGTGATCTGTTTATTCCACTCATTTATTTAAGATGACCAAGAAGGTTTGTGATAAGCAACCACTCTTCTTCTCCAAAGGATCTCTATTGAGGTCCTGAAGGATTTTGTCTCATCACCTTCACCAGGACCAAACACATACAATATATCAAATTTGCAAGGTCCTGGTGAGCAATTCTGGGTTGCAATATCATCCACATGCTGCTAACACTTAACTCGGTACTTCCTTCCTAAACTACAATGCTGTGTTCTCTTTCCTGCCCTTCTGTGACAGGGCTCTGGAAGACAGAGGACTTGATTCAGTGCAGACAAGTAGAGTTGACATTGGGGGACAGGGGAATACAACTTGATGGAATGACCAGGACTATACTGACTGCTGTCTCAGTTTAGAGGCCTTATTCCACAAAATCACTTCCAAACGTTTATCATCTTTGGCGGGCCAGAGACTTTATCATAGTACATGGGCCTTTCTTATCTTTATGCTGAACAACTGCAGTGACCTCTATTCTGAGTCCCCAGAGGAGACCACTTGGGATCTTCAGTTATCAATGAACATGGCTATCCATCCTTCTTCTGAGCAGGATGATACGAGCACATAGCACAGAACATGAATCGCTATTTCCTACCATGCTTCCAAGTGCAATTCAGGACTTTATTCCTGATGGCCTAGTCCTAAGACCACCTCTCCTAGACATCACTCGGGCTACAGTGATTGAACAGAATGCTCTAGGTGTTTATTCCCATGGATAAATGCAAGGAACAGAAGAAGCTCTCCCAGTGGAAGAGGAAGGGATAGATCAGTGGTTAGAGCATTGGCCTGCTAAACCCAGGGTTTGGAGCTCAATCCTTGACGGGGCCATGTACAGAGATCTAATTCTTGATCCCCCCAGCCCCCGCCCCCCACTCTCTGATTTGCTCACCTTGATCGTTTTTTTTCTGATTTGTCAACTTTTATTACAGTTTTGGTTCTCTATGTCTTAAATATTGGGTCTGTTCTGGTATGGCTATGGTCTGAAAAGTGGGTCTGTCCCACGAAAGCTCATCACCGAATAAATTATTTTGTTAGTCTTTAAAGTGCTACTTGACTGCTTTTTTGTTTTGATAGTATACAGACTAACACAGCTCCTTCTCTATTACTGTCAGGGATGGTGAAAGGTCCTGCTGTGGGTGCAGGGGACTGGACATGACCTCTGAAGGTTCCTTCTAGTTCTATGAGATAGGTATATCTCCATATCTCTGGGAGTTGGCTCCTTTGGCATGCCTCTCACAGCCCATATCTGGCCACTGCTAGCACATGGTGCAAGATTAATTTAAAAATAAAGGTGAGCTTTGCTGGCCAGCGTGTGACTCAGGACAGATTAAATTTATCAGCTGTTCAGGGATAATGGATACAGCTACACTACGTTCCCCTTTTAGAGGAGGAATGCAAATGAGGGAGATTGTCAATGCAAATGAAGTGCAGATTTACAAATCTTGCGCCTCACTTGCGCTCTCTCACATAATCACATTTCTGGAAGAGACTTTTCTGAAAGCAAAAACAGTGGTGTAGATGGGGTTACTTCAGAGAAAAAATCCTGTTATTGAAAGAATCCTTCTTCCTGAAACAAAATAGGGGAAGGGTTCTTATGAACATGCGGTTTCTTCCCCCTGAAGGAACCCCATCTAACATGGCTGTTTTTGCTTTCAGAAAAGTCTCTTCCTGAAAAGCGATTGGGCGAGATTATCAAATGAGGCACGAGATTTGTAAAGCAACACCTCATTTGCATTTTCAATCTCCCTCATTTGCATTCCTCCTCCGAAAGGGGAATGTAGTGTAGCCATAGCCAATGTGTTTGTACTTTCATTTAATGGTGTACAGGTAGGAAGCGATAGTGAGGCAGCTCCTACAAATCTTTGCTATAAAAAGGTATGTATGCAAAGGAAGTAGAAATTACTAGTTTTATACTGCTGTATTTCATATTCACAATAAATATCCCAAACTTGAAACATAGTAGATCAGCAACACAGATTTGGTTTTTAAATCACGTATGCTGGGAGGCCAACCAACAAACTGAAATGAGACCGTAGAGGAAAAACTCCACAATATAGCATTAGTTTAAAAAAATAAAATAAAATAAAATAAAAGCAAGTATCTCAATACAGCTATCAGAAGAAAGTGTTTACTGCCTTATGTGATGCACCGCAAAAAGAAAACATATCATAGTGGTTTTGAATTTCTAGAAGCAGACAGAAGGAATAGGTGGTCATGGTTCAGGCCCAGATATAGGACTTACAGTAAAATTGGTTTCAGTGCCAATAAACTGTTCTTCAGTTTTCTGGAAATACACACTCTCTGTTCTGAGACTCTTACCTTTGGAATATGGGAAAGCACAAGCATGGATTGGCTAGAAGAACCAACATAATGAATTTGCCATCCCTTCTCCAATGCACAATCAACTAAAGAGACAGTGTGTAACAGAGCCATGAGGGATAGAGCCACTGTGTAAGCCTCAAATACATTAACAGCACTTACTGAAATCAGTAAAGAATGGAAAAATAATATAACCTACATAATGCCACAGGGAAAAGTGTTTCTTTCAATAGGCTCAGAAGAAACATTGAATATGAAGTGATTTAAAGAGACGTGAACTTTTGAAAGCGCTACCAAAAAACTCTGTGTAAACCCTGAAGCTGCTCCACCCCACTGGGAAATGGGGAGTCTCTCTTGCTCCAGACCTGCACGGGTCATGTTCCAGACCACTACTGTAGTAGCTGCATTGATTTAGTTCAGGACCATTGCTTAAAAGTGATGTATCCATAGCCTGTCTCTAACTGCAGCATAAAAGAGAGCAAGTGAATGCGAAGAGAATTTGCAACCCTTAACTGGTATTGAATGCAAACAGAGAGCTCCCTTGCAAGAACATCTTTTAGCTCAGGTTGAGCTTACCCTGTTCACTTTACAATTCAGCATTTTCCATCTGAAACTTCACTGCTAAATAGAAAGGGGGAAAAAGGGAATTTGTTCAGAAACACAATGCCTTCATTTTTCAGAACTAAACTCATTAGAATTCACCCTGTGTTGAATGTAAAGCTAGATTCATGGGCAATGGGCAAGATGAATCTGAAAGCTTTCAAAATAGTTTTAAAGCAACCGAGTAAAATGCTGAGCATGGACTATTCAAATTAATCTAATTTGTGCCTTGCTCCTCACCATTAATATATAGTACTATAGGCTATTTAATGCTTTGTGATGGTTTTTTAATCAACTTATCTCTGATAAGAGCTTATTGTATTATACCTGGTCATAAAAATAACATTATGAAAGTGTATCAACTTAAACCTAAAAGATCTTTAGTACTGCACACAGAGATTAGGGTATAGGTTGCAATAAAAAGTTAGAGGGCAGTGAATGGATTCCTAGCACAAGGTGTCCTTTCAACATAAGAGATAATGACACAAGAGGTCCAGAAGAGTATCATAAAGGCAGATAAAATCCAAAACATGTATCTAAATGAGGACATAGATTGATGGATGTTCTGGAACAAAAGAAAGGAGTGCTCTTTAATACAAGCAAATACAATGATCAGGAAATGATAAATTAATATGCTATGGGTTGAAAAACTTTGTCCAAAATTAATATTTGATTGAATTTGATTCAATGATCTTTGTGTATAACAGAAATCAAAGAGCACATTGCGAAAGTTACCAATGTGAAAAAGATCAAAAGTTAATGGGGGAAAATGAGCCAAAGACAAACAAAAAGATAAAAAACTTCTACAAATAATTTCAAAGTCAATCTAAAAAAAAAGATAAACTCTACATTTTATTTTCAGAAGGATTCGAGGTAGCCAACACATATAATTTAAAAAAAGCAGACTGAAATCCACTAGTGATCAATCAAAATGTGAGAGATGTGATCAGGAATGATTACACAGGGGTCACTTTTGTTAGTTGTTTAGAAAGGAGGTTTAATCTTGCAAAAAAAGAAAAGTGAACAGCAATTAAACACTCATTCTGTATAGCCATTTCATTTTTGTTCCTGGAGAGAGACACTCAAATAGTGAGCTTTCTACCAAAAACTGAATATACATTGGACCAGATTCTTAGTGAATACAAACCGATGTAACTCAATTTTACTCAAATGAATTAACACAATTTGCAAACTCTGATAATTTGACCATTTTTCCTGATTAGACAGCAATATTATACTAATTTAATTAATTTTTATTGCTAGTTTTTTTATAAACTGTATAGTAAACTGCAGAAACTTACATGCAATTACACCACTCACAGGTCACTACAGCTTCACAAATATTTGATTTGTTTAGCATGACACAATTGTTAAAATATTTACCTTTCGGACTGAAGCCAAACGATTCATCATTAAAGATTCTTCTCTGTCATCATCATCGTCCAAGTCTAGCATGGGCATACTAAAGCTATCTATAATACTGCAGCACCTGGAATTTTCATCCCTTGGATCAAAAGGGTCCACAATTATTGGTTCAGTGCCTTTGATTTCACATCGGCAGAAAGGACAGCCCTGACCATCAGATTCCTGCACAAAAACAAAAGTATTGCCTTAAATACAGACTCACATTCTTATTTACACCATGGTCCTTTCACCAACTTCTGGCACTACGTAAAGAGATATCTGAAATCAGAAACAGGTCCACAGATGTTTTACTGGACAAAATAATTAATTCTAATATTTATCTTTTTAATTTTACACACACACACACACACACACACACACACTTTAATGTGGTCATCATTACTGCAAATGAGTTTTAAAAAACTAAAGCTAATTATTAAATTAAAAAAAAATCTCTGAACTGTTATCTAAAAAATACCAAAATTATATTTGGGTGTATTTTATATAACACTTATCTTTTAGTCTTATGGTTCAATTATTATTCACAACTATTCCTCGAAAATCCCAACAGTAGTTCACACAATGATGCTTGATGCATTATTTACAAAACATGACTAGAAATGGGTTGTCCATTTGTAGTCAGAGAGAAATTAGGTCAGGAGATTTTCATATGTATAAATTTTTGTATCTCAGTCATTGAAATCCTTGCTAAAACATATCTAGGCAGTTGCCAAGTCAGTATGCCAAATGGCTTTCAAAAAGCCAAATTCTGTTTGCCTTACTCATTTGAGTAATCCCATTGACTTCACTGGTGAGTAAAGCCAGCAAGATTTGGCCCTGCAACTATATTTTAAAGCTCTAATGAACAAGATCACATCTTACAGAGAACCAGTAAAAGTAACTACCTCCAAAAAAAAAAGTTGCCGCAGGAAGAATTAGCCCAATGAGGTGCTGCATATTCATCACAGCATTTTGTTATTATTCCCCAATCTGGCTGATTACCATGCCCCCTTCGAGGAAAGGGGCTAGTGTAGACACAGTCTAATGCTTTATAATTACATCTTGCCTTCCCTCCCATCCATTGTGGCCCTGCGGTGGATCACAGATGTTGTGGACAAGAAAGTCACAGATTTCAGAGGAATAACCTATACTTCTTTTCCCCAAGGGCTTCCATTTACAAGATCAGTGCTGAATTTCACTCCTATATATGAAGATCCAGTTCATTAGCTGCCAACTGTTGGAAATAGGCAGGTTACCCAGAGACAAAGCAGAGGCAAGCATGTATACTCATCCTTTTATGCTCAACTGAAAAAAATGATAAACCAAGACTTTCATCTTTGCGCTACTTTGTGAGATTGTACCTCCATACAATTTTTTGATTTACTCAGTTGACTTCAATACTAATATCAGAAACCCTAATCGGTAGCTTAAAACCAACTTATCAGGGGATTTGATGATGTGACTGAATTTATCATGTACATGGTGAACCTCTTTGATTAGGAACTGTCTTGTCCAGAAACATCTGTAGTATGCTGTAATTTTAGTTAGATGGACAACCACTTATAGGTGTGGCCAAGTTTCCCATGATCCCATAATGTTTATTTATAGGCACGAGTCTTGGCTCTCAGTGTTTTGTGAGGATATTTAATTCTAATTTACCCCTAAATGTCTTCTAAGCTGCTTTGGTTACACTATTTTCTCTTCATAAAGCTAATGCAATAGTACATAGTGATCATATTGACATGCACTGAACAGCACATCTAGTCTGATGGTGAACATGAGCAATGACTTTTTATGACAACTTTTAATACGAATATACTTTACAAGTAACACATGCCTGTAGCATTTACAAAGTCAACATACCAACCCCGTAGTCAGGAAGATATTTAAGCACAGACCTGCCTTTAAGCACATGGAGTTCTCCAATTGAAATCAGTGGTCCTACTCATGTGCTTGAAGTTCAGGGCATCTTCCTGAACAGGGGCCCTAGGGACGCTATAACTGAACATATTTCTGATTGCAATCAGTTCTACCAGAGAAATCCATGCCACAGAACAGAATGGTTTTACATACAGTAAAAGCCCATTTCTCTAGCACTTCACTAACCAACAAGCTGAATAAACCAGCATTTTTGATACAGAAAGTCTGGTTTATAGTGCAGTTGGTGTGGGACCAGCAAGGGGCTGAAACTGCAGGGCACAGGCTCTGGGAAGGATCTTGTGTACACCAGAGCTCTGAAGCATGGGAGGGGCTCAGGGTGCTGGGGGGGGGGGGCACTCATCTCCAATGGTCCCTACAAAAAAGGGTCCTTGTCCCTCCTGTTGCTGGTGATGGTATGGCCAAGTGGCTTTGCAGGCATATTGCCCCCAACCCTCCGTCTCCGAGCGCTGACTTCCTGGCTCCTAGCCCACTGGCCGGGAACCACAGGCAATGAAAGCTGTGAGGGAGCACTCTGCCAGGAGCAGCTAGGATGGGGAGCCCCTTGCTCCTGGCCCCAGTCTGGCACTTTCAGCCCCTCCCACACCTCAACTGCCTGATAGGCCCAAGACTCCTCCCATTCCTCAGTTCAAAGCCCTCCCTTTTAGTTAGCCAGCATTTTCAATTTACCAACATCCCGTCCTGTTCCCACAGCATGCTGGATAAATGGACTTCTACTGTAAATGATAATACTTAACTATACAAATATGCTGTACCTCTAACATAAGTCAGCTAAGGAACCTGCCTTCAAATACACGGCCTTACACTTGCAGAACAGTGGTTTCAATCCAACACAGTTTGCATTGCATGTAAACGGTCATCTAAGTAAGACGGTGTTGCTTTTGTGAAATAAGTTTAACTAACTACGTCGGCTTGGACTTGTGGCCATATCACAAAAGAAGCCATCACAATGTTGCAAGTCTATTAAGAGAAGCCACAAACTACATGGACCTACAGTGGTTATTATAAAGTCAAGACAAATATCTCTTTAAGGCTAGTATCCCTTTCACTCTTATACCATAGAAGTAGCAGTACAGAATAAAGTTGGCCCATGCTAAAAGGGCAGTTCAAAGAGTCTATTGATGCTGTTTCTACTGTATTTGGCTTGTCAGAGGACTCCATTTTCCAGAACTGCGAGTCTGCCTTTACCTTTTCCAAAACATGTCTAGTAACACAAAAATAAAACTACCATCCACGGCGCTTTGGATGCCACAATAATAAATGAAAACAAGAAGCAATATCTACAGGAACTCACACATCAAAATGTACCTACCCATGCACATACATGAGCACAGGTATGTCATTCCAAAAACCACACATACACATCCCTAACACAAAAGCTTGTTACAGTTCAGTAAAAAATAATCATAATAATAATAATTTTCTGGAAGGAAAATTGTTAATGGTCCTCTTATTGTCTATCTACAGTAAAAGGAATAAACTAAAAAAAAATTCCCAAATAAACTGTTGCAAACTGGCTTCCACTATGTCATGTTTAGCATTCCATAAAGATTTGAAGTTGCTTATTCAATTTATTAAATAACACAGATGTTTCTCTACGAGGGGAAAAAAGTATTGGAAATCTCTCCTGAGGCATGTCTAATGAGCCATTATGACAGCAATTAAATACTAACCCACTGGCAGCCTGTAACAACTGACATTGCTACAGTATGTTTCTTCATCTTCTCATTAATTATACAGGAGTTAAATCTGCAATGTCATTTGATTAAATTGAAAATGTAATTGCTAATGGAAGAAAAACCCCAGTGCTCATTTTTTTCGTTAAGAACTGCCTTTTGCTAATGATTACACTTGAGTTGGGAAACTGAAAAATGATTTCTGATCAGATTTTGAGCCAGAAGGAGCTCCACTGAAGTTCATGGATTATGATGGCATAGAACCAATGAAAATGAGACCAAAGTCAGGGCCTCCATTCCTATTTTTTAGTCATTACTTGTATTAACGTTGCACCCCGAGGCTGGGGCCTCAATGTGGTACCCAATGTGAAAATACATTAAGAAACAGCAAAACAGAAAGAGAGGAAAGGTGAGGCAATCTGCCCAAAGTGTAATACTGAAAAGATTTACTTTCAGAACCACCATCAGGAAAAATCCAAGAATCCTCAATTTACACTTTTAAAGGGTTCACAACTGGATTTCTCTGCGATTTTTAAATAATCTTTTTTGTTAAGTATGCTTAACTAAAGGCATTAATGCTTTCCTCCCTCAAAGTACAGCACACGGACACGAACTGGACAGACTTCACCAAACTGTGCCACCACGCATTTTTCTGATAAACATTCACTTCTGTAAGCGAGAATGTAGTTTCATGGACTGACAACAACTGTAATAAAAGAACTGTGGAGGTGGGCTTTTGTGATGTTGGAAGGAACTTTTTTCCCACAGGCCAAGCACTACCAGTTTTTTTACCACCACCATGAATGTAATTTGAATTCGTAAACTTGTGGTTAAAAACAGACACAAGTGAGTGGACAAAGTATCTTTGAAGTGAGTTGACTATTAGGGCAGAGGTGTGCAGAGGGGGGGGCATGCCCCCCCAGGGTGTGTGAAATTTTGTAAGGGGGGGACACAGCCCAAAAAGTTCTCTCACTCCTAATTAGACTTAGCTCACGTTTATTGCAGGGCTGGCTGGACGCTGGCTGTGCACTGCCTGCTATGTCCCATGGCTAGCTATGCTTCCAGTGCTAGGAGGCAGGGGGGCGATGAAACAAGTAACTCCCTGGCCTTTGCCCGCTAACAGGTCTCTGCAGGGCAGGGTTTTCCCACCCCACCCACCAGCCACAGCTGAGGCTGTACAGCGTTGATTTTGTCTGCTTGCCTCACCACGGATTGGCTGATGGGTGGAGTGCTACAGCTAGAGAAAGAGGCATGCAGGATGGGACGCGACAGAGTCCAGTGCCGCCTGCTGCTGGGGTAGAGCTGCGTTGTGAGGCTGTGATGGATGACCCAGGGCTGAGTGACAAGCAGCAACGGGTATAGCAGTGTTGGCTCAAGAGGCTTGGGTATGGCCAATGGTGTGCTCTCCCTGCCTGAGCCCAGGCGCACGCACCTACGCGGCCGCTGCTTGTCGTAACTTGGTTTGGAGATGCAGGCCCTCTGCTGTCCATGTGGTCTGTCATGTTTTATTTGTGTGCCCCTGTGGGGTATATAGACACTGAGTTTATGATCCAATTTGCAGAGTGGCATACCAGGACCCACAAGCCTCTGAGCCAGCAGTGCTGTGCATCTAACCAGGCTCTGGTAATAGGGGCTTAGCCACTTCTCTCTCCTGCATGCCTAGAAAGCTGCTCAGTGCTTTCACATGTCCTGGTGGAGGGGCATCTAATGGAGAAAACTCTTGCAAGGAGCAAAGCGCCTTCCACAAGACAACCGTGTTGCTTTGGTCAAGGGCTCCTTGACACTGAATTAAACTACTGACGCTAGGGCCTGGCTCTTGGTGTTGGGGGGAGGGAGGATTCCAACTGTGAACTTTGGTTGTTGGGATCAATGATGTATATTGGTCTCTATTTGTCCCTCATCTATTCACAGTTCACTAGGAACACTCATCACAGCCATTGTTCTTTCTGTCCTATTTCCTGAAACTCAGAGCTCCTTGATTTTACCCTATTCTCTTGTTCTTTGGGCTCCACTGTGTCCCCAGCATCCTCCACAGGCTCCACCAGCCTCATCTGCCCCCCTCCCCCACCCCTTTGGACTCCACTGTTGCTGTCATTCAGTGGGTGTGGCGCATCACTTCTGGGTTGAGGGCCCCCTGTTAAGTGCAGGGATGAAAAGTGGGGCCCAGTGTAACAAGTTTGCTAACACCCGCATTAGGGAACAATACAAAGAGTTTATGCATCACAAAACCCTACCCAGTCAATCATAACTTCTAAGTTCTGCCTGTCCTCACATTTCCCTCAGCTGACCTCACAAAGCAACTCAGTGGGCAAGTGGGCAAAAAGTTTCCACTAATGAGTAATCAGCAACTGCAACCGCCAGGTCATGTTGCTCAGATGGTATGGAGTCCTGTATTAGCTTTTTCAGATGCAAGAATTAAGCTAATAAATTATATTGAGTTTACCATTTGAAAAACTTTATCACTAACTGTGACCTTACTGAATGCCAGAGAAGGGTAAGACGAACAGTGAAGACACACTGAAAACTGCAAGGGGAAAAATAAAGCAATTCATCCTTATTGTCGGTTGGTTGAATTGTGACTGTACCTGCCACGCTGTAAGACAAGAAGTGCACATGAGATGTCCACAAGGCTCAATCTTCACATCTTTATCATTCTCTGCACAGATTTTACACAGCTGGAAAGTAGAACCCATTTCACAGTACAATTCATATTGTTCCTGGAACAGAGTAAGTCTAGGTTAGCATCACTACTTATGATCAGTAAAAACTGAAATATGCTTAAATACCACTTTCCACAAACACTTCATATGGGACTGCCCACCTGGCTTACTGTTCTTAGTAGTACGTGGCATGACTGAAACAGATCTATTCGACAGTCATGTGGAGTTACACACAATCTACTCCCCCCAACTTCTTAAAAGCTTACTGTAACAAATTCACCATAACATTTCTAGAAATATGAATAAATTAAAGTTTTTGTGTTTCTAAATTATCTCACTCTGATACATAAATCCAAATAATAAAAAGGAACATTAACTCCATTAACAACAAGCAGTCCTGTGGCACCTTTAAAACTAACAAATTTATTTATTAGGTTATGAGCTTTCATGGGTAAGACCCACTTCCATCAATTTGGAGTAGAGGATCTGAGGAAGCGGTCTTACCCACAAAAGCTCGTGACCTGATAAATAAATGTGTTAGTCTTTAAGATGCTAACAGAACTACTTGTCATTTGTGAAGACACAGACTAATGCGGCTATCCCTCTGAGTCCATTAATTCCGTTCTCAACTTTTAAGGGACTATGTTACTTTTAAACAGTGGGGGGAGGCATGGTCAGAATCTACTGACAAGCTAATAATACCAGAAACATGAAAAGCACTGTACTGCACAGCTCTGTTCCCAGTTCTCAAGTTTTGTACACATAAGTGGCTTTGGGATTGCTTTAGTGTTCTCAGTCCCGAGCTTGGAGTCTGGGAAGCTGTGACCTAGTTTCTCTGTATAATCAATTACTAGAGGGAGCTGTGCCTTTCCCAATTGTCATTTCAATGCCAAGGAAAGATTAGTGCCTTCCTTGATGGCACTTAAGAGGACAATGAAGAAGGGTCTGAAGGCCACAGAGGAGAGGATGGATAGGAAGCAAATTATGAGTTAGTGCTGGTGAAAACTACTACACTGATAGCTGTGAGGAGCTAATTCCTTTATTTACCCACAAAACGTATAAGTGAACTTCCCCTACATATCTATATCAATAGCTACAAAGAGAGGCCACCATTTGAGGTAATAAAAAGTTCTGTCTGCACATCCCACTCAACTCATAGCCTCCTTGTGACAGCACCAACATGGGTGCCTTCTGCGTTGGTGGCAAGAACTATGAACTCACCCTGCTGATAGGGAATAGACAGACATTGAACTGCATTTCTCGTATACTTCTAAACAAACTGAGGGCAGAGGCTCAATGAATGGCATTTCCCTCATCCCCTTCCATCTACCTGGAAGCTCTTTGAGGAAAGGTCTCTTATCACTGTGTTGTTCCATGGTTACCCTAATGGGGTGGTGCTCCTAGCAGAGGCCACTAAAAACTACTGTAAACCAAACAACAAGTGGTGACCCATGGGTTTTTGCCTCTCCACTTTGTAACTTCATGGTAAGCCTTTGGATAACCTGATGTCCCAACTTTATGGTTCTGTGTGTTTGAAAGGATTGTGCTCAGTTGTGCTGGTGAATGGTTATAGTGTCACATGCCGACGCCTGCAAATGGCAACTAAGGCAAGTGTGTGCTGTTGTAAGAGATTTTTGCTGATTTCTACAGGTGTCAAATGAAAGGTGTGGGCTGCAGTGACGTATATGTAAGGGGCAATTGTGTTCCTTTGTGTGTGATGGGGAAGAGAGTTGCGCTTGAGAATTTTATGTGGATTAGTCATGGCAGTGAAAGGGGAGCATGCTGCTCTGCGAACAATGAGTGTTCTGGTTTGAACGATTTGTGTCTTATGGATTGTTCTGGAAGTTGTGCTGTGTTCTACAGGTGGTGAATAAGGGGTTGTTATGTGTCCTTGTGTTGATTTGTGCTGGTGAGAAATGAAGGGGCATGCTGCAGTGAGGGACTACTGTGTGTAGGTTATTGGGCTGATTTGTGTCCAGGGGTTGTGCTGGAGACTTTGGGGGTAGGGGAGTTGTACTGAAATATTTTGTGTTGAGTTGTGCAGGTGGTACATTCAGGGTGCTGAGAGGAGGGGCTATCCTATATATAGGAGTATGTTATCTGGTTCCATGGGTCACTTTGAAGAATTGTAGCAGTTGGTCCAATCCAACATTTGTGCAGTCTGAGTCAGATAACCAATGCAAACGTTGTATGTAAATTGATTGTATAGCAAACATGGTGATTGGTTGAGTTACTGTTGGCATGATATAGGTACATAGCTTACGGTACCTCTATATAGCCCAGGTACAATACTTAGGGTCAAAGTAACTATGACCTTAAAAACTGGATGGTATCAGACCACACATAGCCCAGTTGAACCTGGTGCTATTGTGAACAAAAAAATCTCAGCTATTCTTGTAGCTGTTTCCATTGCTTTGCATTGACTCATCAGACAGCCAGAGTGACAGACAAACAAGATTGACAGCCTCAGAAGCTGTATACATAATAGATGAAGCACAGATGTAGAAAGTTTCCAGAACTGAGAAAGGGTTTGAAGTTTGGCAAGCAAATTATGTGTACTGTGATACAGTGTTTTATTTTGTTTTTTTAATACCAGGAAAGGGAGTTACACAAATTTAGGAGAAATGGAATTAAAGACCCAAGTGAGATGACAATAAGCAGATGGAATACAGTACCGAGGAAAAAAGTGAAGAGTATGTCCCAGACTCTCAGCTGCAACCAGCACACAAGCAGCCCAGTTGTGGTGCTTCCCCAGAGATGAGCCCTGGGCAGCAACCTGCTCCGAAAACCAGTTCTACACCACCTATGTCATAGCTTCTAAACACCTCAGCATTGCCATACCCGATACCAATTAGGTATGTATAAAGAGCTCCTGGGAACACGGACAACAGCAGAATTACAGCTGCATCCCCAGGACCAGAGAAGGTGACTGGGAGAGTTCTAGACTAATTTCCCTCAAACCGCGTGGTGTCCAATAAGCTCCCTGTTCACCACGTGGCGAATAGGGAAGCATATTGTGGCGAATGCAGCTCAGTGGGCTGGTGTGGCAGCTTGGGTGGCGGTGATGGCTTGGGAGCTCAGGGGCCACACAGTAGCATGGTAACTCCTCAGGCACCAGTGCTGGCTCAGGGGCTCGGGTGCCACATCGCACAGCTCTTGGGGCTGCACAGCTCCAGTGACAAGGCTCTTGGGGCTGTGCAGTTTGGGGCTGGGCAACTCTGGTGGTGTAGCTCTGGTGGCGGTTTCAGTGAGTCACTAGTGCAGGGGGGTAGGGCACGTAGCTGCAGGGGCTGGATGGGGAGGTAGGGCACCTGGCTGCAGGCAGTGACTGGCTGAGGGGGGCATGTAGTGATCAGGTGTCTTACTTTTGGACACCAGCGCTCTAAGCTGTGCAGTAACCTATTAAGTGCTGTGCAGGCACTCGGCTGCAAGGCGGGGAGGAAGGTGAGATTCCTGTCACTGTGGGAGACGTGCCTCTCCCATGACCCCAACCCAGCTTGGCCCAGAGCTTCTGCAGCTGTGGAAAAAGTGCCCTCACCCTGGCCCCACCCCAGCCTGGCCCAGACCTGCTGTGGCTGGGGAATTGGGATCTCTTCCCTCCCCCCAGACCAAGTGTTCCTGTGGGAACAGACAGCTAGGGAGGCATCCCCTCTCCCCATCAAGGCCCTGGGGCAGCTAGCTCCAGGCCACTCATCCCCCATCTCACACCACAGACTGCACTCCCAGTTGGATCCCTCACCCCAAACTTCTGCTCCAGCCTGGAAATTCCAGCCCCCACTCCAAAATCTGCAACCCCACCCCATCACATATCACCTCCGTAATAGTTCATAGAAAAAATACATTCCATACACAGGTGAGAAATAGAGGGAACACTGCTAGAACAGAACCATCTGTGCTGGATTTATACCACCTAGGGATCCCCCCATACCAGAGGAACAAAGAACAGACAATTAAAGCAGCTTAGAACAGAGCTATTCAGCTACAGTGAGAGGTGAGGCTTTGACCCTTTGACTTCAACATACTTAAAAAAAAAAAAAAACAACAACTTATCCCTGGAGAAAAAGGGAACCATGCAGAACTATGCAGAGTAGCACCAGGGAATTCTCACCAATTCAAAAGGGCAAGAATTTTGAGCCAGGTGGCCTAAATAAAAACATCTACATAGCTCTAGTCATCAGCTTTCAACATCAGTATAAAATCAATCATTTCAGAAGGACATACTCAGGAATGGACATTTTAATAGTGAATTCCTACTATCCTACATATAGCAAACATTTTTCTTCACGTAAGGTCTGTGAGTACAGTAAAGAAATACAGCATTTAAAATGCTGAAGACTAACAGGTTATTTGTGCTTTTCTGTGCAGCCAACACAAGATTATTTCATCAAACATTCTATGAAGTTGTGGCTGGTCATCAACATAAAAGCTCTTTGGCAATCCCGTGTCTTCCCTGGAAATGGTATCCCAAAGTTTATAGAAGCTGTTAGGAAGATTCTCCTCACAACTAGCCTAGAACATTCCTTTCCTCTGAACTGTGTACCATGATACAAAGGGTTACAATTCCCTTTCTTCTAGTTTCAAGTCTTGGTGGTCACTCGATAAATAGTAAGGCGCTTTCATGTCACCCTCCTCTTTGTGAGTCAGTTGACGGCTGATGAGACCAATTCTGGAGCTGCAGATCTTATCACAGAAGAGGAAGGTATTAATAGCTGTTGGAGGGGCATGGGGCAGTCTGACAGTTTTCTTCTTCTCCACCTCTCCTCATCTGCACATGGCAGGACCTCTCAAATTATGCCACCCCCTCATGGATGATCGTTCTCCACTGGGGACAGTCTTGGGCAAGTTGCTCTCAAGTGTTAACACCAATGCTATACTTTTTCATGTGTGCCTTCAGCATGTCCTTATATCACTTCCACTGGCCTCTAACGGTTCTCTGTCCTTCCTCCAATTCGGAAAACAATGTGTTTTGGGAGGCACTGAGCAGACATATGAAGCATGTGACCAGTCCAACAATGTTGTTGATGAATGGTAATGGCTTCAATGCTGGTCATGTTCGACTCTTCCAGGATGCTAGTGCTAGTGTGGCTATCCTCTCAAATATTTGCAGACTGGTGTCATACAACTGCTTAGCCAAACTATACATATATTTAAGTTTCCTTAATAAATTATTCACTCCAGCTTTTTGTGAATATATTCCTTTCACCTGAACTCCCTCTAGTGTGTACAGCACACACATGGAAAATAAGATGCAGACTAGGAAATGGCAACCTTCTGATAATACCCCATGTATTTTCTCTCTGTAAGCTCAATACTGTTGGATATTCAGATGTCAAAGCTATCACCCAGTTCTTACTTCATTTTCCTCTCCACACATTACGATTACAAAATATTACACTTCAAAACCCTTCAGTAGACAATGCCAGAAGATGTGCAGCAGCTGTGAAAACATTCCTCCTCACCGTCAAAACAAAGTTAAAACCTTTTTTTGTATTTAAAATTTCAGAGACACCTGAATGACCATTGTATTTAGCTTTTAGTTTTTGCCATCCACTTCCCTCTCAAACCCCTCCCCCTTTTTTTTTTTTTTTTTTTTGTCAACCACACAATCCAAATTTTTTTCCTCAGCTATATTAATAAAAATGTATTGGTGCCAGACAGGGCTCCAAGCAAATAAGGTACAGAATTTACAGCATGTAACATACCTGTGTAACTTTTATATGATCATGGGGAGTAGGTTCGCATAACCCTGTCAGATCAGGATTATAGCTTCGTCCATCTGGGTACAGATAGCTGAACAATACAAATTATGATTAATATTTATATTCCCACAATTTTCATTGTTAAAGTAAATCTATGAAATTCAGGACAGTCAATAGGGAAGTAAACAGATACTGACTGAATTGTATTTTCTCTCTTCCGAGTCATGTTCCCCAATTTTCTTTGGGAAACTGGTTCTTTACTGTTAATCAAAACATATATAAGGTACATACCCATTTCACCAAACTATTCTGAAGATAAGCTCTGCATGATGTGCAGTGTTATCAGGGGAACATGCCTGATCTTTAGTTAGATAAGATTTTTTGTTAGATGGTGATTGGTTACATGGAATATAATTGTACTAAAAGTATCAATGACACAATTTTGGGTCATCTTATGATCAGTTGGGGTCTCAGTGACCTCAAAACGATCTGCGTACGTCTCATTGCTCAGTGTGATACACGCAGGTGAGAATTCAGCAAAATGGAATACAAATGACAGCAAGGACAGAGTAGTGTATTTATGTTTAAGTAAATAATTAAAAGAAACTGTTTAGAATGCATGGTGCATGGGCTTAAAATGCAAATAGGGTTACTGAAATGGAAGGATAAGGAAGAAAACTATTCTGATGTTACTAGGTTTCAGCTTAGTGTTACACCTGAAGCAAGGATCCAACCTCATTGAAAGTGACATTTTATAGTTATTTAGATGAACACATACAATTCACCTTTAAAAATCAGTTTAATCTGATGTAGGATCATATATTAAACTGGATAAATCAAAATTTTAAGATTCTTGCATGGTGTCAATAAAGGACAGAGTTATGGGTGTCTGGATTTCAATACCTTGAGATGTCTGGATTTAAAACACTTTGATTTGGGATCATTACGACATTCCTGTAATGCACTCACCCTAAATTCTTCATACGTATTTTCAACCTCTAACTCAATTTTTCTGTAGTTCTTGTTTAGGAACGTTACAGTTGTAGCAATAAAATACACCTTGGCTGGGTCTACATGAGCCCCTTCCTTTCGGAAGGGGCATGTTAATGAGCGGTTTCGAAAAGATGCTAATGAGGCTCTGCAATGAATATATGCAGTGGGTGATTAGCATAATGGTAGTCGCGGCGATTCAAAAGTGCGGCTTTTCAAATCGCACGCTGCCCGTGGAGATGGGACCTTCCGAAATGCCCCCCCCCCGCCCCGTTTTCAAAAGCCCTTCTTCCTAACACCACATGGGAAAAAGGGCTTTCGAAAACCTGGGCGGGGGGGTCCTTTTGGAAGGTCCCGTCTCCACAGGCAGCACACGATTCGAAAAGCCGCACTTTCAAATCACCGCAGCTGCCATTATGCTAATTAGGCACTGCATATTCATTGCAGCGCCTCATTAGCATCTTTCAAACCCACTCATTAACAAGCCCCTTCCGAAAGGAAGCAGCTGGTGTAGACACAGGGCTTGTGTTTTACACAATGCAAATCCTGATACTTAGCATTCAAAAATTATTCTTTTAGAAATAAAATTAATTGGCTGATGAATAGAGCAGCAATTTCTGAGTTACTTTTAAAAGTAATCCAAAAGTGCAAAACACCCACCCACACATCCCAACACTGACACAGATGCTTATTGGAGGTACTCAACAAATAGAACCAATGTGCTCTTAGCACAGTTACTGTTTTGCAGAGCCCTTTTAAATTCCTGAAACCTTTATAAAAAGGTCAGAGTTCCTTTAGAAAACAGATTTGTGTATACGTGTACACACACACACACACACACACACACACACACACACACACACACAAATATTAAAAACCTGAGACATTCTTGGCCAATAAGATATAAACCTACCAAATACTTTTAGTATCCATTATCCAGTATTACACAGGAGCAACTAGCAGAACTAATCGCACTATCAGCTTACGCATGTGTGACTTTTAAATTCAAAACAACTAAAACAATAACTCCTCAAACTCATTTTCATCTAGAACTTATCTGACATAAAATAGAGTTAACTTTGGTTAAATGAATTACCTTAAAATAAGTGTTTCATAGATGAATAACAGTAATAGCCACACATTTCTAAATGAGTACAAAGCAGCAATGTCACTTATTACTACTTATACTTTAAAACCATCTTCTAGTGCTTTAAATTATGAATTAGCAATTAATCAATATTTTATAAAATAAAACTTATCATTTGTACTCACAATCCCTCCCGGCTGCCATCAATTAGAGCTTGAAATAAAGGCTTATTGTGAGGTATTGTCTGCAAAATGTTTCCATCACCAGTTACGTATCCAATGGCCCACTGTCCCAGTCGAGTGCAACTCAGTCTGAAAATGTAGCTGGAGGACAAATGATTTACAAAGTCATTTCTAATAAAAGTCACACAGCAAAACAAATGAAGAGGAAAGATGATGTTGCGGTTAAGACACTGGACTGGGACTCTGGAGATCTGAATTGAGTTTCCTCCTCAGCCATAGACTTCCTGTGTGACCTTAAGTAAATCATATAATCTTATCAGTTCCCCGTGTGTAAAATGGGGATGATAATGGGTTCCTTTACCATACTATTTTTATGTTGTCTACTAAAGCCCCAATCCTGCAAAATCTCATACAGGTAGAACCTCCCTGGTCTAGCATCTTGGGGACCTGACTGGTTCTGAAGAAGGGAATTTGCCAGACTGAAGGAAGTCAGTGATGGCCACCACTCACTGGGGCACCATTCCTGGCTGCCAGCACCTGCGACACTGCTTTACCTGGTCCAGCAATGTTCCTGATCCCAGACAGCTGGTTTATCCATGTCAGAGTATCAGCCCCAGAACACCTATGGGATAACTAGCAATGCCAGACCAGGATAATCCAGATTACAGAGGTGCAACCTGTACAAGTTTAACTGTACTCACTGAATAGTCCCACTGTGTAATGTTACACAAGCAACCTTAAAGGTCTCTTTGGGACTAGGGCATTACATCGTCAGCAGCTCAGAGCCACGATCATTTCCTATGCATTAATACAGGCATAATGCAATAACTAATCTCACTTGGGTTCCGAAGATACTACTGAAATGCAGATAATGACATAAAATTACAAGAACATTCTGTACTATTGGAGCTTTAAAAATATAATACAAAAGAATTTTCATTAATTTAAGATTTTTCACTGAATTTTATGTGGGGTTATTAACAAATGTGTTTGCAAAATCAGTAATTTGCAGAAAAGGATTTTTTTTATATATTTTTGGAAAAATACCACTATTTATATATAAGTTAAGTCAAAACAGGAAATACAAATTAAAAAAATAAAGCAATATTTCTAAAAGAAGAGAAAATTAGGGGAAAAATAAAGAATGAAAAGTTTCTTTATAAAAAAAGGCCTAATACAATTTAGAATTCACTTGAAAAATCCTGAACACTGGCGATGATTTTATTTTGACGTACTCAAAAAAGCATCTCATACATACATAAAGCATGACAAATTCACTTACTTCATGGAGAAGAATAAAAACTGCACAGTACATTGGAACAATAGAAGAGAAGGGAAATTACAGGCAAGAACACAGGAGTAAATGCTTGCTCTTACTAAAAATTATGAACTATTCCCTCTCTGACCGTGACTCAGTTTTCAGTAGCTCACACAAGAAAAGAAGCCCCAGTGAGATGATCAGATCCTTGATGTGAAGTATCACTACTTAAAGGTTGTACCTCTTCCACAATAAATAGAAAATGTGAAATTCTGGCCTCACTGACATTCATGACCAAACAGACATTGACTTTAGTGAGGCCAAGATTTCACTGGAAGAGTAATTTGTTTCTATTCATTGGCTTTTGAACAAAAACATCAGAATTTCCAGAACATTTTATAGTGAATAAATAAGTCATTTCACTTTATGCCAGCTATTTTCTCTCTGGAAGTTTCAGTATTTTACATGAATAACCTAACAAGTACCTTTATGATACTAATCAGAAAGAGAAGTTGGTCTTAATATTAACTCTGTGTAAAAGGAAGAATAAAGCAAATTTGGGTAAGTTTTTCAACTAAAGCTTTGAGTTCAAGGTTGGATGCATTTCTGGAAGACATGTTTCAGCTATTTATAAATTATTGGTTGCTTTAAAGGGATAACAATGAAATTCTATAACCTATATTCTATGGGAGATCAGACTACACTGGGATGGGGTGTCACTCCAAGATTTTCATAAGTGGTTGAGGATCACACTTTTCTATGGAGAGGGTATGGGGCACGGGATAGAGGTTGGGTGCAGAGAGGAGCTCAGAACAGGGTATTTGGGGTGTATGAGAGGGTGTGAGGTCTGACAGGAAATTTGGGTGAAAAAAGGGGTTGTGACCTGGGGTAAGGAATTAGGGTGTAGGGTTAGGGAGGGGGCATGGATGCAGGAAAGGATTCTGGTCTAGGGGAGGGATGCAGTAGAAGGTACAGGACCTGGGAGGGAATTGTGACCTAGGGCAGATGGGAAAGAGGAGTGCTGTGGGTTTGAGTGGTGACCTGGAGCAGGAGGCTGTGGTGATGTGTGGCTGGGAGTTGGAGCGAGGAGGGACTGGGGTGCCAGAGGCAGGCTCTGGCCAGGAGGTGCTTACCAAGGCAGCTCATGGCCAGCAGCCCAGAAGGATCCCAAAACAGGTTCCCTGCTTGCCACAAACCCAGGCTGCTCAGAATGGCTGGAGACTCCCTGCCATGTGCCTCTCTGCACTGTACGCATCTTAGTTTCAGCCAATGGCAGCTGCGGTGGTTGGGATGGGGACAGCATGCAAAATCTCCCTCTCCTCCCTCCTCTCCCACAATAGGTGTGTGGAGCCTACAAGGGAGCTGCCAGTCATTTTGACAAGCCTCATTTAAAGACTGTATGACAAAACTCAGAAATAATTTTTTTAACAGCAACTAAGTGTAAATGTTGAAAAATTATATTTAGGAAAAATTCTAGTTTAATATTGTTTGCCCATGGTTAGTGGAAAAACAAAGTATAAAAATAAAATTAACTAGTTAGTTTCATTTTTGTTTCTAACCATCTGAAATTATAATTTGGTGTACTGGTTTTCATGCAGTAAATACAAAATAGTTTGATTTTGCAACATTACACTCTGGGTGGCAAAACTGTAGCCCATTATGAAAAAAAGGGCTTGGAGTTTGCTTCCGCTACTGTCTTTATACAGAAACTACTAGGTATCAGAGGTCATAGAGCTTCACACTGAAGCAAAAAAAAAAACATGTTGATCAAGTTAAGAATGCACTCCTGCAGAACCAGACAATAAATGGTATGTGATCCAGGGGTGTGGTTCCAGTCTAATTTTTCAGCTTTAGAGACAGCAAGTTTATATGTAAAGCAGTAATCATTGAAACCTTTTACCTCCCAGGTTTGGTGCTGTATTTCTGCAACCTTGCTTTGACTTCATCATACGTGAGGAACGCCATATACCCAGGATGAGTCACAGCTAAGAAGTTCCAGTTCCTTAAGATTGAACCCCAAGGCTAAAAAGAACACACCAATAATGAAATGATAAATTCAGTTCCATGAATATAAGTATCTGTTAGAATTAAACTCAAGACTATTTGTGCAAAAGACCAAAATTATTCCAGGCCATTTCACTTAAAATGTATATATGTAATTCAACTGGGTTGTTTAAAGCTGAGATTCTTCAAAGCCTTTCACATGTGCTTAACTTTATGCATTGTGAGGAGTTCTTGGAAGGGGCCAAGTTAAGCACTTGTGTAAGGCCTGTGTCTGCATTAGGTGACAATGATGTCCTAAGATATGCAACTCCAGCTACGTGAATAGGGTAGCTGATGTCGATGTACCTTAGATCAAGGTGCTGCCGTGTCCCCAACTGTAGGGGATCAATGGGAGAAACTCTTCCATCAACCCTCCCATTACTCTTCTTCTCCGATGGAGTACCAGAGTTGACTTGAGCGTAATCCACAGTCAATTAGCAAGTCTTCATTAGCTCCACTACACTGACACCAGGGAGATCAATCTCCACAGTGCTGATCTGCTGAGAAGTATAAACAAGGCCTAAGATCTTTTCAGGATCAACACCTCAGGGTTCACTGATAATACCACACATAGTCCCAGTAAAATTTAGTAGTATGACTGATTTTAAGTGTTTTCAGAACTGGGCCTCAAGCAAGCGTCAAAACTGCCTCTCATGAAAGCTGCACAGCTTGTATGACTGCACAGTAAAGTGGCATGTTACAGCTTTACATTTTCAGACAAGACCTTACGTTATTGTCCCAACAGACTAAGCCTAGTGAAGCTCTGATAAACTGTCATCCTTTTTATTATTCAACACTTCTTAATCCTGTCAATTGCCCTACTGGCCTGGGAATGAGATGAACAGTGAGAGTGGTACTTTCAAGGTATTGATGAATCATCATTGCCATTTCACTGGAAGACGTCAGTCACAATTTCTTCAAAGAACTGGCACTAAAGCATACCTGACATGCCAGATCATTACTTCAATGTAAAACATCTTTTACTTAGATATTTTAGGTATCAACAACCAACATTTTGAAAGACAATAGTGCCTCTAAGGAGCTACAGAATTTGGAAGAGGGGAAGACTATAAAAAAAATTGGGATGAGTCTATCTTTAGAATCTGTTTAGTTCCTTCTTACACAAATTCCACTTATAGGTGATATATGCTGCCAGTACTAGGAAAGTGGAGACAAAATGGGTCAGTTATGAAGGCTGTTGACAGCTCTTATCTGTAATAAGTCTTCAGAAGTACTCTGTAATTCACAACTAAGAACAGCTCTTAACCAAATCTAACCTCCCACTATTGCAAAAAGACGACAAATATTTTTATGAAGAACTTTTCAAGTTTGATATTCTAAGATGAAAGGGCAGATATTTGAAATAGAAGCCAAAGAAAGTTCACATTTTCATTATGATTAATCTCTATAAAAATAAATTTGTCTCAAGAGAAGTCTGTGATCCAAATGCAATGCTGAGAAATGTTCTTGAGTTTTGTTCACTCTGGTTCTCCTCCCTTCAACCTTGTCTTCAGAGATGCAGAATACAGAAATTACGTACCATCATGCTTAAGCAGGAGGAGAAAGATAGTAAAAATATTAAGTGAAGAGGGTTATGCAAATCCCTCATACTACAAAAAGACTACATTTTTTGGAACCTGCTTACAATCACAGAATAAAGGCACTGTTGTTTTAAAGAAACTAAATCTGGCCCACAGACTGCCGACTGACTATAAATGTTGTCAAGCATCCAAATATTATGTACCAAACTTTCTCTCTACATGTATAATGGTGCTCTTGCCAGGTAAGGGAAAAAAACACAAATAATGAGTTTTCACCTTGTTTCACACACACACACACACACACACACACACACACACAAATTAGAAAAGTATCTTAAAAATGCAGGGAAGTAAGTGTGTCCTCTGGGCCAGATTCTGAGACAGCATGAATGTATTTCAATAGAATGACACATATATACAATATATGAGAATCTCACCCTTTAAGGCAACAGTTCTCACCACATTTTTAAAAAAAAGATTTCAGACTGTTAGCCTCAACTCTGCAGTGTACCGCAGTGTAACAATCTACAAGATACTGCAGGGCCAAAACAAAATATCTGATAACTACCTTCCCGTTCCATAATTATACTTAATACAGACATTAAAAGAATGAAAAGGAAGGTTTGTTTTGGATGTGTAAGCAGAGCAGGAAAAATAGGATAGCTTCCCTACAAAGAGTAATTGTATGTTACTGCAAACTATCATCATTTATGGTATAGTTAATAGGGGTATTCCTTAAAAATATCTTGTAAGCAAAACCCACGGCAAGGTTTGGGTTTGTTTATTACAACTCTAGGCACCCCTGTATGCTATCTATCAATAGCTTTGTAAAATGCATGAATTATGTTACATGTGAAGTTACGAATTCTCACTGTACGTTGTTACTGGAACATGTTTAAGACATGACAAATACCAAGCACTCCTGTAACAACTTAGAGACTAACAAATGTATTAGGTCATGAAATCTGTTGGTCTCTAACCATACGTCTAGAGTGATCTGTCGACAAGTTTTTGTTGGAAGACATCTTTCAATAAAACATTCCTGGACGGATCATGGCCGAACTGCCACGTGGACTGCTCTTTCAATCTGCTCTGTTGACAGAGAAAGGCCTGACTGCCCGGCTGCTCTCTCGACAAAATGGCCACTTGAAACCACAGCAGACAGGGTCGCAGGGTACCACTTCCTTCCAGAAGACCCAGGGAGACGTGACCTTAAAGGAAACCCTCCCACCCCCAGCCACCTGAGACATCCCCACATCCATGAGGGACAGGGCAGCTGCCATAGCAGGGCTTTGACTCTTCTGGGAAACACAGCTCTTTCAAGTGAGCCATGGTGCCAGATCAATTCTGAGCTTGCGCTGGCCCCACACAGAGGTGCTTCAGCTCCTATTGCACCTCCTGAGAGCCGTCTTTCTCCTCCTCAGGAAGGGTGAGCCTGAGACCACCTTCAAGGAGCTTGGTGCTGCATGCCTATGCCCCTCCCCGCCAGGTGCACAGGCAGATCTGGAGGACCACACCAGTTCTGACTAGTGGGACTGGTTGGGATGACCAGCAGTGGCTCCAGAACTTCTGCATGTGGAAGGCCACATTCTTAGAGCTCTGAGTCTGGCTTGTGCCTGCCCTGCGGAGACAGGATATCTGGTTGTGGCCTGCCATCTCCACAGAGAAGTGGGTTGCAGTTGACCCCTGGAAGCCTGCCACCCACAACAGCTGCCGCTCCATTGGAAACCAGTTTGGTGTGAGGAACTCCAGCGTTGGGGCACTCCTCATGCAGGTCAGTAAGGCAGGCAGGAAGGGAGGGGTGGGTGGGTGCGTGCGTGCATGCATGCTCGCTCTCAGTGGTTTGAGCACTGGCCTGCTAAACCCAGGGTTGTGAGTTCAATACCTGGGTGGGGGTGCATTTAGGGATCTGAGGCAAATTGATTTAAAAAACAAATGGTGATAGGACCTGCCCTGAGTGCAAGGGAATGGACTCAATGACCTTTATAGGTCTTTTTCAATTCTATGAGATAGGTATATCTCCATATATACAGAGAGAGAGGGAGCACGATGCGGGGGGGGCACTCTTGGACTGCAGCTCCCACATGGGGAAGTGGTGGTTGTATAGCAGGGTCAGGGGATGCTAGGGTGGGGGAGTACCTCTGTCCCTGGGGGACCATGCTGGCCTACACTTTCACAGCCCTGCTGCCAGGCAGGTGGCACCCAGGGAGCAGGAAAGCACCCTCCGGGACCCTGGGACTATCTCCCTCAGTCCCTGATGTGTCTAGTTATGAAGCTAACCCTGCCAATTCAAGAGAGCATTAACATGGCTCCTATACTCTACAGAGACTGAATGCCCATGATCCCTTCCTGGTTTGTAAAACAAACACATCCCCTGAGGGAAAAGAGATTTCTATGATACCCCTAACTTTATATTCACCGTTTGATAAGGTTATGACTTTTTTTTTAAACAAAGAATGAATTAAGAAGAATCATTTAAAAACAAACAATCAATCTCCTGCATATTAGTATCCTGTTGAAATGCATGTAACACCACTGTATGTAAAAGTATGAAATTTTTTGCTACTTGATTGTGACCGAAATGCTTTTTAAATCCAGGTAACACCCACAAATCAGTTTTCAGAGACAAAAAGACATATTGGCAAGCCGAAAGTAGTATCAGCAAAGTCAAGTGGACTATCATTTACTTAAACAGTCATTCTTCAGCAACTGAGGGATAAACAAGGAATTCACATTTTATCCCAGATATGGTTCTAAATCTGAAGTATACAGGGAACTGCTCATCTACATCCTGGTAGTGTGTAATACTCAAAGAAAGAAGTCAAATACCAAAATAAGAGACCATGACTGCCACATAACCCTTCTCCTGCTCCCATCTCTCTGCTCATGATGACCATCAAAGAACTGAACAATGGGGGAGGGGAGAAGAGGCCCAAGCCTGGAAGGAGATGCAGCCTGTGAAAGGTATTACAGCTGATGGTGAGACAACCCCTTTTTGCTTTGGTAAAATGTAGGCATTAGCTTGCTTTTTTTTTTCTTCCAACAAACCAATCATGATTCACACGCAGCTCTGCCTGTCACTTATGATCTCGCTTTCCATAAATTAATAAATTTACTTTAATGATTTATCCGAAAAAGTGTAGTTTGGTTCAAGTGTTTGGGAATCTCTACTTAGGCTGGTGCATAAACTAAAGATGGACTTACTATGAACTTACATTGTCCAGGAGGGAATTAAGAAGTGCAAGATTCAAATTTCTGCCCAATAAAGCTCAGACTGAGGAATACACAGGTGTCAACCTATATGTAAATGATGAAGAACTGGGCCAGTATTCATGTAACACAGCTGGGAGTGATTTTACATGCTGGTGGCTATGTGCGAGCCAGCCAGGTATATCTGTTCTGAACCAAAGCAGCATAAAAGGCACTCCAGGCTATAAAATAAAGGGGACACTACAGTTAAATACTCTAGATTGTACCCCAAGGAATGTCTCAACTCCATCTTTATCCTTCACCTAGAAGACAAAAGAAGCCAAGCAATTTGATCTTCAGCCCCGGCTTGGTCTAGACAGTAAAAGAGCTGGAAAGCAGACTGTTGGTGAGAGAAACCATCTTGAACAAAGACAGTATTTTGCTAAATGAAGTTTTAGATTTTTAGATGTATTTTCACTTATTTGCTTGTAACCATCTCTACCTTTGTCTCTTACTTGTTTCACTATACCCTCGCTCTTTTGCTGTTGAACTTGCTTTACTCTTACTACAATTTAGTGCTGTGTTTGGAAGAGTGTATTTAACACATCGTGACACACTGACTAACAGAGCAGCATACAATAAATTTTGTAAATGCACAGCTGGGGCTATGCATTGCAGAGTGGCTTCGGGACTGAGAGCACCGATTGTTACCTACTCATAAGGTTTGGACCAGGAAAGGCTTTTGGTGGTTGTTAATGAGGAAGACAGACTAGAGTGACAGATCGCAGACACAGTATGATTGTTAGCAAAAGTCATTCTTGATGAAGCAGAGAGGTAACGATGTCCCCCTCCCGACCCCCAACGCAACGCCTGGTATCCCTAGCAGACTTTTAAAGTTACCAAGCCAAAATGAACAAGTTCAGCTTCAACAAAAAGGTTTCAGAATTTTCTAACAAACAAGGAAGAAGCTTTTGTGGGGAAGAGAAACATACAAACCAGGCCAAGCTTTGCTGTTATCCAGAAGGTACAAAACCATATGAGCCATAGATTCACACAAATCCTTGAACTCCAAAATAGTTGAGTTATGCACTAGCTCTAGCAAAGGCTCCAGTAAAAATAAATTGAAAAGCTTTATTGTTCATGTAAGGGGGACACTGACTGTTTTTTAGGCTCCAAGTTTGGCATCAGAACAGCTTCCACAGGGATGCACTACACCTGGTCAATTTTAGTGGCTTTTTACTGGCTCTGGCAAATTTCACTTGGTGAAACAAAAAGAGCACACAAAAACCCTGGATTTAAACCCTACTATTATCCAACTTTTGCAGTTGCTCCTGAACCCTCTAGTGGACTATACTTAATTCCAAGAAATGAACATGCCAGAATATTTGCAGATGTTCAAAAAAATCAGATTGGAATCCAAATTGCACAGTTTGGTCACATTGTTAACAAAACGCTTTTCACAAACAATGCAGTAAACTGTCAATGTACACTTTAGAAAAAGGCAAAAAAAAAGTAAATGCCGGAGTAAGTGATATTTCATTCATCAGAATTCTATCTAACCTAATTATTCCTATATACAAAGGAGACTCTAAAGGGAGGAAGTTTAAGCATTAATATATCTATATGGATGTTTTTTATCCAGTACGCAGAAAACTCATTTAGAAAGGAGTCCACATCAAAACACATGATGTGGAATGGATACACACATATGGGCTGTGTCTACACTAGCCATTCGAAATGCATGGTCCACATTTTTAGAGAAACCTGAATATGGGGAAAAAAGCATGAGAAATTACCACAACTGCATAACAATTAGGGTAACCATGTCCACAAGTTATACACATATCGTTTCATGGGTGTATATTTTAAAATTTTGGGTTGATACCAAAAAAACAAGGTTAGTTCCACACTTTAATGTTTGAGTTATTCACAATTTTCCAACCAACTGACTTTTGTTTGTCCATTTAGTGACTTACATCTGGTAAGTTCTTCCCTAATGCTGACTATTTAAAGAAAAAAAAAAAAAAAAAAAAAAAAAAACTTACCTGAAATAGTCTAGTGAAGATATCAAATTCAAAAATTGAAATGTAGTCATTGCAGGTCAAGTCAATGGTAGACTTAAGAGCCATTGCTTCCAAACCAGAGCTTATCTGATGAATCTCATGAAGGCACTGCCGGAACACTTTCCATGGCACTATTGTTCTGTGACAGGAAGGGAAACAATTTCATAAACGTCATACTCAAGACATGATCTTATTTACACAGCACAACTCAAGTCTCATTAACTGAACTCCGTTTTTGCTAGAAAAACTAAAAGCGCTCAGGTTTCTGCAAGGATTCAATCAAATGCCAGTATGTTTTCCATTAAAACAATGCTGCTAAACAAACTCCCTCTTATACTATGCTAAACAGTCACTACAACTTACTTCCCAAAACGGTATGGTGGTAGCGATTTGATCACTGCAAATGAATTTTGTGCTGGGGAACGCTGATGGTTTTTCTGGAGATTAAAGATTAAAATCCTCTATTTAGCCACACTACATGTACAACAAACCACCCCCATATGATCCCAACCTTGACTTGAAGGAAACACCTCTGGGTGGACAGGATGGTCTTTCTTCAAGGTTCTTGGCCGCTGTTCAGACTAATAAGCACGCTAAGTTTTTGTGATTAAGGCTTATTTATACCATTTCACTTGGTCCAGACCAATGACTTCAGATAATTGTTTTGACATCATTAATCAAGGCTGAGCTCATTTTAGCAACCTAAGGTAGGGAAAAGTTCTTTAATTCATTGACAAAGAATGTGCCTTGCTCTATTTCACTATACTGCTGTTCTCTTGACCCCAGTTCCTCTCAAAGATATTGCTTCTAGAAATGAGAAAGTTGTTTCATAATGAGGGGAATGGTAATGGGCTATAATAGTTACATGGGTATTACAGTGCAGCTCTTACCATGTTGACATCTGTCCAGATTTAAAAGTTTTTCCATAAATAATCCAAAACTGTACTTTTTTAGAATTCAATTTAGTAGATTATGTTGAGGCAATGATTGAGACTTTATTTAATGACCTGCTCTTTTCTCCTGATTACATTCCACGTCTACCTTGAACATTTAAAGAAGGGAATTGGTACGTAGGAATCAGCAATTCAAGATGCTACTAGGCTGGGAGCAAGCTCCTATGGGGGTGGGAAGGAGAGATGATGTCCTTTCACCCTTCTGAAAAATACAACAAGAACTGGAGGAAGGGACCTCTGAGCCCCAAGTCTTCGCAACATTGAGAAAAAGGAGCCTGTTGATAAAAACGAATTCAACAGAGGAAGAAGGGCAACTGAAATGCACTGAAGGCCTGATTCCATTAGAGCACGCGTCCGCAACCTGTGGCTCCAGAGCCGCATTAGGCTCCTGAAGGACTTCTGTGACTCCCGATGCTACAATCGCAAAGTAAAAAAACCATCATGATTATTTTCGATAAATGGTGACTGTCTAAAAGTCCAACAATGAACAATTCATATCTAAATAGCAAATGATATGTGAACTCAAAGTGTTGAACAATCCCCCTTTAATATGTGCAGTGCATTGTGGGATATGATAATATATCTGTGTTTTGATCGTGTTGCTAATGAAGTCTTGATTTTGAAAAGGAAGCTTGTGGTATTCCTGCTGTAAAGGGCAACACTCATTTTAAGAAAGAAAACAAATTAAAAATGAAGTAAAATGCGCAGAATTAAAGTAGGTTCAGGCGTAAGAGTCAGGAAGACAGTGGCACAAACATACGAAAAGTATGAGGAGATAGAATATGTAAATAGTTTGTCAATGTCTTCCAGTAAACACGTATTGCATTACAAATCATTACGTGCATGCTGTTCTTAAAATACTGGTTACAATAAGTATGATTTGACTATTTTTTAAGGACCATCTCATATTCACATGCATTGCAGATCTAGTTTTTTTTTTTTTTTTTTTTTTAACTGAATTTGAAAAAAAAAGGCTCTTTTTATTTTGGTCGCCAACCCCTGACCTAGAGAGAGGCTGATGGATTGCTCTAACGTTCTGTTAACTCTCAACTCAGGGCATATGATCCCTTGTCTGCCTGCCACTACAAAGTATGGCAGGTATGGAAAGAGCATTTCAGAACAAAGGGCTACTAAACTGATTCTCTCAAGTAGAGTCACATTTTATCCACCTCAGTTGCCCTTCTTTTACCTTTGCCCTTTGAAATCATTGATCAAAAGAAACTGACAGGTCTTCTATCAAAGAAAATGGTGAGATTTGGGACCTCACCCAATGTCCATCACTTGGAGGTACAGGAAACTTTACAAACCATGCTAGATCATCTATCAAAAGCTGCTACTTCCTCGTCCCCAAGACAACATTATAATGGTTGCTATCTAAATTCTGCAGGGCACTAAACTCCTCCCTACAAGGATGACTGACTGACCTCAATGCAGAGTGGGAGTAAAGGATGGCCAGTTTTACAGCATCACATTCTAGGTGACCTAAAGTTATTTGCAAGATTAAATGGGTAAAATTTTGTGTTTAATGCTTGTTTGTGTCTGTGAATGCTACCAAACTCTAAAGATCCTAAGACAAAACACACATTCTACAACGTAACAGGCTTCTGCTCTTTATACTGTTTAACCTTAGACATTGAAAAACATTTTTATTCTACAATATTATTTTCCCATCTCCTTTTCACATGTACAGAATAAGTCAGATTACTCAGTAATATGAAGTTATGTAAGAAAAGTATACCTATACCTCACTGCTCCCCATAAAATAAACACTTGACAATTCACAAATTAAAAAACAGTTTTCAGCTGACATCAGAACAACGAGGACTTGAATTCTTATTTCTGCTGCAGGAAAAAAGAATCCTAATCTGGCCTTTATAGTATTCATAAAAGACTTTGGATGTGGAAACCTAAATGCCATTTTGAAGTTGTATTGTGAAAATCATAAAAGATGAAATATGATGAAGCTGAATAGATCTCAGCAGATATGTTCTTCTGTGTATGAAAAACAGGAAACCACAAAGAACTGAAGACAGATACCACATCAGATACCATTTAAAAAAAGGATGCACATCAAATTATGATCACGGTAAAGAAAGAACATATGTTGCACTGACTTTAAAGTACAAAGATGGAAAACCTCTGTGCATCCGTCATATTAAAAACTACAGTTACGTATGAATTTAGGTGTTAATTACTGGAATTAAATGGGTAATCATAACTTATACTTCCTCTTTGTTTCTCTTACTAAACTTTCTGAATGGTGACAGCGCCAAATCACAGTACTAGAGTAGCAGGAGTTAGAACAGGAAATAACCAAACCCTTAAACCTAAAATTAATTTCAAACACAAATACAAATGTACGATATCACAGAACTGTCAGAACTCCCTCATTTCTCCACCTGCTTTAGTTTCAAGCAGAAGTGATTACTGAATATGACATACACAGGACCTAGCACTGTGACCTCTACACCCCTCACCTGATTAAAACAAAATAGACAAAAAACTTCAAGGTCAGACACCTTTATGCACAAATTGGCTAATCTGCAACACAGCCCATGACAGAACTGTTAATAGTTGAAAGCTTAAACCAATGAAACAACCTTTGGAGCTTTTTCATGATACTCTTCCAGAACAGAAGTTTAAGAAAGCTTGGCCCTCATCTACAGTTCACTGAAATCCACCTGAGCCCTTCCAGTTATGAGTATTGGATCTAGCCTCTTGTGCTTTGATCATCGTTTGACCAGATCCAAAAAAGGGCCTTTTCTTTTTCAAACATATTTCTAGCAACAGCTCTCTCTTCTGATGTCCTTCAGAACGAATATTTAAACAACAAATTATCACAGCTTTTGGGACTAAATGGCATAGGACCAACCTACCTGAGGGAATGCCTCTCCCTCAGTGCCATACGGAGTCAGCTGTGGCCAAGAGAATGCTTTGAACTGGGGACCTCCTTTTATAGAAGACAGGAAGTTTACTAACAGACTAGTCTGACAGCTCTGGGACTATGGCACTTTTCTATCCTATTCCCTTGTAGTGCAAAGTAGTCTGAATTTGGCAACCTCTCAGTTACATTGCAAAAAGTGTGGGTAGGAGAGAACTTGGAAAAAAGCTTCCTATGACAGGAAAGTGGTGAAAAGAAGCATTGGTAGGTGGCTGTCACACTGAGCTCCTGTCTGATCATTTTAATGCTGCTGTAATTTCCAGAGTATTATAACATGTTAGGGGCCTAGAGCTTTGCACAGATGCCTTTGTTATTTAAAGCCAAACACACTGCTGCAGATGCGAGTATGCAAACTGAGGAATCTAAAGCTGAGGTAAGGAATTCACAGCAAACTATATGGTTGACAAGCCTGCTAAATAATGAAAAACCTTTTTGCCTTTACAATAAAAGGCGATAGGATTTTGGTCACAATCAAATGCAGTCTGCCTCTTCTATGTCTTCATTTGTACAGTAGGGTCTCAACACTCGCAAGGGTTCCGTGCTGAGAACCCTCATGAATATTGAATTTCATGAACAGAGGGGCTCAGAGCCCCAGGAAAGCTGCAGCTGCCGGTGCTCCCTGCCTGGACCCCGGGGGAAACGGCAGCTGCCAGCCCAGACCCCAGGGGAAGCAGCGGCCTGGAGACCTGAGAAGCAGTAGCCACCAGTGCTATCTGCCCCGGGAAGCAGTGGCTGACAGCGCTCCATGCCCCAGAGCCCTGGGGAAGCGACCGCTCACGGCCGCTCAGGAATATTTGGTTTTGAGACCTACTGTACAGTAGTGCTTCAATGTACATGAAGGTTCCACTCCCAGACACCCTTGCATAACTGGAATTTTGTGCAAGTCAGGGCAGCTTTTTTCTCCCCCCAGTGAATGCCCATTCTTCAGGTGGGGAAGCAGCAGGAGCAGCTGGAGCTCCTTCTGAAAGGTAAGTCCTGGGGCTGGGGGGGCACAGTTCGAGTGGGTTAAGCCTGGTGGTAGGTTGGGGCCGGGGGAGGTGGGTAAGCTTGCAATGGGTTAGGGCTGCAGGCGAGGTGGAATTGAGCCAGAGCCACGCATGGTGAGGTTCAAACAGGGCATGGGGCGGGCGGTTTGACCTAGAACTATGCGTAGGGGTGATGAGCCACAGCTGTGCTCAGGTGGTGAGTTGGCCCAAGGAAGGTGGCTGAATGGGGGCCATGCATGGGGGTTTGAACTGTGGCCACATGCGAGGGTTGGTGAGCTGGAGCCAGAGCAGGGCACGGGTGTGGTCAGTGAGCCAGACCCATGCATGGGTGGTGAGTGGGGCTGGGGTGGGGTGAGGGGTTAAACCGGGGCCGAGTGGGCTGGAGGGAATGAGATTTTGAGCTGCACTTAACTTACATTAATGCCAGTTACACACAACTCGAACTCGCACATTTCAAGGTCCTGTCAATTTTTTTTTTTTTTTTTTTTTTTTTTTTTAAATTTCTCCTGGTAGGTAATTCAGGTTTATGAACATTTGGTAAAGATCTTGTAGTTTTTGGTCTCTGTCAGTAGGAGCAGAGCAAATGCGATAGTACCTAAGGGCTTGACTGTAAACAATGGATCTTGTTATGTGTGCAGGATGGAAGGTAGAAGCATGTAGGTAAGTAATCGACAAATCGACAGGGCCAGACAAATACCCAGAGACCAGCTACTCCAAGATAGGCCCAAAAAAGCCAAGAACAGAACACCACTGGTCATTACCTCCAGCCCCCAACTCAAACCACTGCAACGCATTATTAAAGATCTACAATCTATCCTTAATCAGGATGTCACACTTCTGAAGGCCCTAGGTGACAGGCCTGTTCTCTCCTACAGACAACCTCCCAACCTTATGAGGATTCTCACCAACAGCCACAGTCCATACCACAGGAACACCAGTCCTGGGACTTTTCCTTGAAACAAAGCCCGCTGCCAGCTTTGTCCACATATCCATTCTGGAGACGCTATTACTGGACCTAACCAGGTTAGTCATAAAATCATGGGCACATTCTCATGTTCCTCAACTAACATCATATATGCCATCATGTGTCAACAATGCCCAGATGCTTTGCATATTGGACAGTCTTCAAACTCTCTCAGACAAAGAGTTAATGGGCACAAAACTGACATCAAAGCACTCCTGATCCACAAACCAGTTAGTCTACATTTTAATGGAGTGGCCCATTCTGTTAATGACTTAAGAGTTTGTGACTTAATGAAGAATTTTCACACTGCTTTGGAAAGAGACTGCTGAACTCTCTTTCATATTCAAATTTGACACATTAACACTGGTTTGAACCGGGATGCAAAGTTTCTGGGACACTATAGGGGCTCTTTTGCATACTTGGCTTAATCTAATTCTTGACAGCCCCTCACCTCCCTCTGCTCTCTGACTTGCTCACCTTGATCTTTTTTTTATGATTTGTCTACCTTGATTACTGTTTTTGGTTCTCTGTGCCTTAAATATTGAATCTGTTCTGGAATGGCTATGGTCTGAAGAAGTGGGCCTGTCCCACGAAAGCTCACCTAATAAATTATTTTGTTTGTCTTTGAAGTCTACTTTACTGCTTTTTTGTTTTGACAGTATATAGACTAGCATGGCTTTCTCTGTTACTTTTCTAAATTGAAATAATTTACAGCTTGTTTAGGACCAGATCCAAGTCACACTGAAATCAATGGAACTGTCTGCACTGCTTTCCCTTCAATTGCAGTCAGGGCCTGCCCATGATGGTTTAACTATGCAGTCCTCTTTTCAAGCTTCAGGAAGTTCTTGTTCGACACCTATGCAGAAAGATTTTTCTTACATTAGACCTAAATATTCTGTCTCACGCTGCAGACTTGACTATATCCTGATAATCACTTCTTCTCCTCTCACCTGGCTCCCACCAGAAGAAAATATGCCCAGTGAGACTTCCTGTTTTCTCTGCCAGAGTCACAGTAGCAATTAAATTTATAACTAATTGGTGACATCAGGTGTGTTCTAGGCAAAGTAAACACTTTTTAAAATAAAAGACATTATCTTACATAAAAAGGAGCTTCAATAAGCATGTCTCTCTAAGGGTAGGGTTATTTATATTACACTCTAAAAACCCAAGACAAGCTTCCTTCAGGCGATTTGAAGCAACAGGAATAGAGCTCAGCAAGTAATTCACAACAAATAATTTAACAGTTGGATGTAGCTTCTGTCTCTGCTCACAGACTATGCAGGAGTAGATTGGAATTTCCTCACTTTTTTAAGTCTTTGCATGTTTTGCTTAAAAGGAACCAATGAATTATGGGCTAAAAACAAAATGATTCCTGTGAACTTTCCATTTGGAATACCTGAGCTGCACTGGTCAGATGCACACATGCCATTGTTTCCTCTCTCTCAAACCGAGGCGCTGAACAAGACCCTTGTGTGAACATGGATACAGTAAATCCTCAATTTTACAGACTCCCGAAACAATGGATGTCTGCCAGCCCCTGCTTTGTTCCCAAAGGCCCCTTAATTGGCACCCATAAAATCCTAAATCTCACCCCACACCTCAAAAAGTAAGGTGACTTACCAGAGCCACTGCTACTGAGGCTGGAGTCATCGTCACTTCCAGCCGCTGTGGTTCACCACGGCTGAACCCTCCACATGGCCTGGACTGCCACCCCTGGTGCCATTACAAGCTCCTCCCACCAGAGGTGGAATGCATACTTGGGCAGACAGCACTCACATATTCGCCCCCTCCTTGGAGGGAGAAGCAAACAACTGTACAAGTCAGTACAAAAAAGTCAGAAGGAAAAAAAGCAGTGCTGCTCCATTGTGCCATCCCATTACATGCAACAGTTATAACAGTGACCTCCATGTGTCATAACTATAGATACAGGTACTTACGAAGCCTAACACTGAAGGGTAGGGAAGGGAAAGGTGGGTGTGGCTCTGTGAATGTTTCTGTATCTCTTGCCTAAGCAGTGTCTCTTTGGAGCAGCATCTAATTTAATATTCACTGAGGTAGCACAACACTTTTCTTTACATAGTGGCCGACACATTTGTGGCCTTCCTAGAGAACAATGGGTTACAAACACCCATGGTCGTCGATGGCTACAACCAATGGCCTGTATAAGTGTGTATGACCTGGAACAGCAAAAGGCTACCAAGAGCTTTCTATATTTTATTTACATGGGATCAAGTCCTCATTTATCCAAATTCCTTCCTCTGTCTGAATCAGGGATTGCCACTCACACTAGTAGGTATTCAAGTGAGCCCAGATGCAAAGACAGTCTTGGATCACTGTATTTCTCTGGCCATACTCCTGTTTCATTTGAAAGTATTTGGGGAACCCATAAGGGTGGCTGACCTACTAATTCAGTATGGAGTTTTTTGTTCTACGTTCAAGAAGAGACAGACTAATTTACAACAAGGATTCCACCTCATCACACAGAACTGCTTAGCTCACTGACTGCTATAGTCCTAACAACATCATGGCTTTAGTGCCATGACTGACAGGGAAATGACACAAAACAGACCTAGTCAGACTTAGTCAAAGGGGAAGTGTGTTCAAACAAACTTGTCCAAGGCTTGTCTCTGGTTCTGTAAACCTTTGCAAAATAAAACGGAATCTGACATATTGTAACCGAGCCCACTGGTGAGTTCCCCTTTGTGGTAAACCCACAGAATATCTACTTCTGATATAGCTTAAAATGTATTGTCTCATCCTTTTAGATTTGGAGATCACTGTTAAAACTCCAATGTCAGCCAATACAATGGTCAACACATTATTTATGCTAGTTTAAGTCTCAAGAAGGCTGCTAGAAAGCCGGGATTTTGTTGTTGATGGAAAGTTGCAGCCACAGTTTGTTAAACTGCCATTTTGGTGCAGTCAGTTAAGCACCATGAGAAGTCCCTGGAAACCATAAAATACCTAAAACTGACTGATAGTACAATCCCATGTATCAGCGTTGCCATGCCTCTCAAGGGCTACGTCTACACTAGCCCCAAACTTCGAAATGTCCATTCAAATGGCCATTTCGAAGTTTACTAATGTAGTGCTGAAATGCATATTCAGTGCCTCATTAGCATGTGGGCAGGCGCGGTGCTTCAAAATTGACACGGTTCGCAGCCGCACGGCTCGTCCCGACGGGGCTCCTTTTCGAAAGGACCCCGCCTACTTCGAAGTCCCCTTATTTCCATGAGCAGATGGGAATAAGGGGAGTTCGGAGTAGGCGGGGTCCTTTCAAAAAGGAGCCCCGTCAGGATGAGCCGTGCGGCTGCGAGCCACATCAATTTCGAAGCGCCGCGGCTGCCCGCATGCTAATGAGGCACTGAATATGCATTTCAGCACTTCATTAGTAAACTTCGAAATAGCCATTTGAATGGCCATTTCGAAGTTTGGGGCTAGTGTAGATACGGCCAAGGTCTCGCAAATGATAAAAAGTTATAGCATGTGATCAAAAATTCCGGTTTCTGCAACTAAATCACAGACCTACGGGGGAGAAAAAAATCTGATCGCGTAGAAGCAGCAATTATTCTTTTCAAAGCTGCAATGGTGGAAGTAAATGTGCAAGCCCCAACTAGTAAAGAACCACATCTGTTCCACTTAAACCCACATGGGGGGCATCTGTGTGATAAAAAAATAAAAATGTGTCTGACAAAAATGCACGTTTTTGTGACATTCTAACAATAAAGATATAAGCTGAATGAAAATAAATGCTATTCTATCAAATAAATGATAGAATTATAGAGAAATGAAAATCTGAAGAATACTGATGTGTGCTGCTGCTTAGTTTTGCAATATAAACAGTCTCAAATCCCAGACCTCAATCACCGGGAAGCACTGACTTCATAGTAATTTAGAAATTAGGAAACTGAAAAAAAAAGTCTTAGGTCATCTAGCCCACTCTCCTTGTCTTTGCAGGATTGCTTTCTGTTGTGTTCTGCACATTTTTACACAGAAGAGAAACCAAATGAAAGCTGCAAAAACACTATTAAAATGAATGAGGAACTGGGAAAAATTAACTTTAAGTACTATGCAGTAATAAAACATGGACAATGAAAATGGGTATCAGATTATGTTTTATATGTATGTTCCCAATCCATTTGGGGTTTACTGAAGTAGCTGTAAACGAATGGAACTGCTGATTACACGACCTACAATTTCACAGTTCCATCTAGCGTTATTTAGCTTCACTGTAAATAAAACAAATCAAGGGGAAAATGCTTTCACCCTACTGAAACTGTTTGCTCCAAGGTCTCCAAGTCTCTATTCCACCCTCATTCTATATTGGACCTCATTAACAAACACCTTCCTTACTGAAACCTTGTCTTAGCTCTTGTGAATGTCTGCTGACTCTTCTCCACACAGCTCCATCAACTCCTTTCAGAGGTTCTCCACCTCCTCCCTTCCAATTCCTGTAGATATCCCACAAGACTCTCTCCTTGGCTAACCCTTCACAACTTCAAACTACCATCTCTACACAGATGACCCACAAACTTATCCCTCCAGTCCTGAGTTATCTCCATTTATCTATTTCTGCACAGAAGACTGCGTACATAAGACTGTTCTTGGGCTTCATGACATCGTTAAAACTTATCACTGCAAAACCAACCCTTCTTGAGAGTCCATCCCTAAAACCTCTCCTATCCTTCACAGATGCAATCACCATGATGTGGGTCACTGAGCTGTTTAACTTGGGATAACACCTTCGACTGTGCTTTTGTTGTAGACCAACACATATAAATAGTATGAGCAAGTTACTCAACCCCTTGTGCAGTAACGATGGTTCTTCAATATGTGTATTCCCGTGGGTGTTCCATTTTGGGTGTTAGTGCGTCCTCACACTAGTGCTCGGAGATCCCTCTATGGCTGTGGTTTCCTGTGCCGCCCATGCACAGCAGCGAGTGCTCGTGTTATCTGGCACTCGCATGTCACGGAACCCCTCCATTCTTTCTCTACCCAGCAAATAGAGCCGGATGGTCCAAAGCAGGGGTGGGAGGGCGGGTAGTGGAGCACTCACTGGAACACACATCTTGAAGAACCATTGTTACAGCATGAGGTGAGTAACGTCAGATAGGTTCGTTGATGTGAAATGGAGAGGGAACCTTAGAAAAAAACTTGGAATGAGGGCAAAGGGTGACCCTATCCTTGGTAAACACGGTATAAAAGAGGCTCGGCCATGAGGGTGGCAAGTTCCCCAACTCTCCTGGCTGACATCATGGCAACTAAAAACGAGAGCTTCATTGACAGATAGAGCCAGGAACACATAGCCAGGGGCTCAAATGGTGGTTTCATAAGGCAACTGAATATGTGGTTAAGGTCCCAAATAGGAACTGTAGAACATACTGACAGGAAGGTGTTTTGGAGACCCATTTGCAAATGTTTGGTCATCGGATGGGTGAGGAAGAAGATCCCATCATCCACCTCGTGGGATGCCACCAATGTCACAGCATGCACCAGGACAGTGCTGAAGGCCAGGCCTGACTCGCACAGGTGTAGCAGGTAATCAAGGACGACAGGAAGCAGTGTGGCATGAGGAAGCATAGGATGGTTAGTACCCAACCAGTGAGAGAACTGCTTCTGCTTGTAAAGGTAGGATTTGCACTTGCCTGCCGTTACCAAGAACCCTCTTCATCTCCTGAGATCATGCAATTTTTGCATTTCAGAACCATGAAGGAGGCACACATCGAAATGCAGTTTGAATGGGTAGAGGTGGAAAGTGCAGCCAAAGTACTGAGACAGAAGGTTGCGGCAAAGAGAAAAGGGATAAGGAGCTGCTACTGACATCCAAAAACGTAGGGATATAAAGTTTGTCTCGGCTACACTGGGACTATTAGAACGAGGTGGGCCCAAGCCAGTCTGGCCTTGACCAGAAGCTTGTGAGTAGAGGGAAGAGGAGGAAATGCATAAAGGAGGGGCGCATCCAACTTGATGGAGAAGACATCCCCAGAGTGTCTCCTGAGACCCACCCTTGAGCACTACTGACAACACTTCCTGTTGACCCAGGTTGCAAAGAAGTCTATGCATGGCTAGCCCCAAAGTTGGAACATGTGGTTGAGGTCTGCTCATGGTGATCACTCAGTGAACAACTGAGGGCATCTGCCATGACGTTGAGCACCATAGGGAGATCTGTGGCAGTAGGGGTGATGTAATGCTGGAGGCACCAAGTCCACAGTTTTATGGCCTCTGTGTGCAGGGATGGGGACCGAACCGCACCCTGAATGTTAATATAGTACACACAGGTGGTGTTGTCCGTGAGGATGATGACCGACCTGTTTGCAAGGTGCTCTGGAAACGCCTGCAAGCATAGTGAACTGCCTGGCACTCTAGGAGATTGATGGGGAGCTCGTGCTCAGTGAAGGACCATTTGCCCCTGAACTGTGAGAGAAACCAGATGGACCCCTCAGACCATAGGGGAGGTGTCTACAAGAAGGGTGACTGATGGGGGCAGCTGGTGAAATGGCACCCTGATGAGAACATTGCCCAGATGCATCCACCACTGGAGAGAGGCAAGAACACACTGTGAAATGGACACGGTTTTGGACAGCGGATTCCTGGCCAGAGTATAATACGTGGCTATTCACAACTGAAGGCAACACATGCAAAGTCTGGCCAGTTTGACCACGTATGTGGTAGCAGCCATGTGCCCCAGCAGCTTGAAGCAGACATGCACTGTGACGGTGCGGGAGAGATGTACCAGCAGGATGAGATCTCGCAGAGAGCCTGAAACCTCTGGGTGGGTGGCAGTGCGACTCTGGAGGTGATGGTGTTTATGTGAGCCCTGATGAATTCTAGGGATTGCGCTGGTTGACTTCTCATAGTTTATGGGTAAGCCGAGAGATTCAACAGGAGGTCTGTAGTGAGCTGCACTATGCGAAGGGCCTCCGTGAGCAACAGACCGTTTATGAGACAATTGTCCAGATAGTAACAACATCATGGTCCACACGATGACAACACCGTGTCAGTGCAGGTGGGTGGCTACAACTCTCAGTCTGGAAAAACGCCCTAGGCACAGCAGAGAGCCCAAATGGGAGGACTCGGTTCTGATAATGGGGGGAGCCCACCAAGAAAGGGGAAAATGCATGTGTGCTGGGTGGATGCTGATGTGAAATTAGGCATTTTGTAGGTCAAGAGCGGAGAGCCAAACATTTCTGTCCAAAGCTGGAATAATGGTTGAGAGAGTCACCATCTTGAATCACTGACAGAATGTTTGTTGAACCTCTTGAGGTCGAGAATGGGTCTCCACCCCCACCCCATTTTTCTTCTTAGTCATGAAGTATGTGAAATAGAACCCCTGGCCTCTAAGTGGGAACTGTCTCGATGGCTCCAGATGGAGGAGGTGCTGAACCTCATGCTCGAGAAGATGCTCTCAAGAAGGGTATCTGAAGAGGGATGGGGTAGAGGAGTGGGTGGAGGTATATGGGATAGAGTATCCCTAGACCTCCAGCTCCAGGACCCACTTATGCAAGATAATGGTGGCTCAGTGGTCGAAGAAGGGGTGAAGGAAGTGGTGGAATGGATGGTGTCCATGCTGTGCAATAGCTGGAACAGAAAGATCTCCCAAACTCTTGACCAAACACTCAAAACTGTTGTTTGGGTTGTTGAGGGTAGGACACCGTGGTCTGTTGTTACTGCTGCCTATGGGGCCATTGCCACTAGGTACCTATGTCACTGGCATGGTTCAAAGTGTTGCTGCTACTGCTGCTAGCCTCTGATAAGAGTAGCAGCAAGCCCACTTGACTGGAGGAGTGTACATGTCCAATGTGTGCAGCGTGGTGCTGGAGTCCTTCACGGAATGAAGGACCTCTTCAGTCTTTTCAGTGAACAGATGCTGTCTGTCAAAGGGGAAGTCCTCCACCTTTTGTTGTAGGTCCTTTGGGACCCCCCCCCCCAAAGGCTGGAGCACCACAATCACAGTGGATGCCGTAACCCTGGCTGTTGTGTCAGCGACATCCATTGTGGACTGCAAAGATGTGCAGGCAATAATGTGCCACTCGCGGATGATGTTGACAAGCAGTGGGTACTGTTGTTCGGGCAAGGCAGGGATCAACTCCTGCAACTCTGAATAGTTTAGGTGATCGTAATTGGCCAATATAGCCATGTAGATTGCCACCTGCAGAAGCAACATGCCAGACAAGTAGACTGTGTCCCCCAAAATGTCCCACACTTTATTGGACTTGTCCTGAGGTGAACAACAGAAGGGCTTAGTTTTGTTGAGGGCAGCATCCACCATATGCGAGTTTTGTTGTGGGTGGGTCAATAAAAACTCCACATCCTTGGAGGCCAAGTAGTACCGCTTGCCAGACTTCTTGTCAGTAGGAGGGATGGATGCCAGTGTTTGCCATATAACAGTGTGGTCCATAAGGGCCGCATCCATAGGCGGGTGATCCTAGAAGAAGTGGGATGCACAGTGCAGAGGAGCCTGTACTATTTGAATGGCAGCTCGTGCAGGTCTTTTTATTTGAGCCTGAGCCACCCATAAGAGCAGCTCCTGGAATGCCTTGGCATCATCCACAGGAGGAGGCAACACAGAAAATACTGCGTCATCTGGGCTATGTCTACATTAGCCAAAAACTTCGAAACGGCCATGCAAATGGCCATTTTGAAGTTTACTAATGAAGCGCTGAAACACATATTCAGCGCCTCATTCGCATGTGGGCGGCCGCGGCACTTCAAAATTGATGCAGCTCGCCGCCACGCGGCTCGTCCAGACGGGGCTCGTTTTTGAAAGGACCCTGGCTACTTCGAAGTCCTCTTATTCCTATGAATATGAGCAGATGCAAATGGCCATTTTGAAGTTTTTGGCTAGTGTAGACACGGCCCTGGTGAAGAGGAGGGATGTGAAGAATCCTTGGTCCCCAAGCTTTGAGATGGCGAGTACAGTGCCAATGTAGTAGGCTGCAGTGATGGGGGATGATCCCTAAATGCTATGGACGGTGCCAACAGGGCAACCATGACTGCCATAATGACCACTGTGGTACTGGCTTACGATGATGAAAGTAGTGGTGCGTGAACCACGATGGGGGTGGCTGTGGGTATGCCATGGTGGGTGGCACGTCTTGCCAGGTGGGATACAGAGAACTGGAAAATACACTCCTATGGTCGGAATCACCTCCCCCCAGAGTGCACAGTCTAGCTGTCAAGCCATATGAGAACGCTGAATTTTGGGAAAGACTTGGGAGGTCGGCGACAGTGGGGATACCCTATGCGGAGAGTTGAGCAGTGCTGGGTCAGCTGCACTCTCAGCAGTGAGTTGTTGCAGAGCTGCTTTGATGCCAGGCTGCGCTCTGGTGCTGAAGGCTTCAGTGAAGTGGCATCTGGGTGCCACTTCAGTGCCAACTCCAACGCTGCACGGGAGTGGGGTGATGCGCCTCATCTCTGGATGTGCACAGTGCCAGTTCCTGCGTCTCACATGAGCAGCGTGGAGATTTTGAATGGTGCTGTTTCTGCTTGGGTCTGGCACAGAGAATGGGGTCTTGATTTTTGATGACGTCATGTCCTGGTGTGGAGGCAGCTGCAGCTGGCAGTGCTGATGGCACTGGAGGCTTCAAGTGTTTGTGGCTCGGTTCCAAGGGCACTCTCTTCAGCTGTGCTGGCACTGGCGTTGCCCAGGAAACTGCAGCAGATTTTCCCACTGGCCAGGAGTGTGCCAGAGATGGGTCTGCTGCTGCCAAAGGGGCACCGACCTAGGCACAAGGACATGTTGAGTCCATACTTTTGGTCTCCTCTGCCAAATCCTTTGCAGGCAGCTGCTCTGGATCCAGTGGTTGGATGGACTTTTTTGTAAACCTACACAGTTTTGAGCCTGCTGGCTCGGTCCCCGGTAACCCTCGCGGTGAGGCTGCAGCAATGAGTGCAGGACTGAATCTGGTGGCCCACACCCAAACAAACACTTATTGCAGGAAGCATGGATGTCAGAGACCAGCATGGCTTCCCTGAACGTCACACATTGCTTGAAGCCTGGGGAATCTGGCATGGTGATGATGCAGCAACAAATCCTAATACTAACTCAACCTTTTTTTTTTTTAAAAAAAACTTTCTAAACTCTAACAGGGAGACCAGCTTGGACAAGGCTACAATAAAAACCATCTAACTCTTCTTTTTCAGAGAGAGAATGAAGCTATGTCTACAGCCAAGGACAGTAGAGAAGGAACTGGGGGGGGTGCCGTGCCACGTGTGCACCAGATAGCATGATGAGGAGCTACTGAGCATGCACGGCAAACCACAGCTACAAAAGAATCTCCAAGTACTGGTGTGAGGACGCACCAACACCCAGAATGGAGCAGCCACGGGGACACTATGGGAAGAACCACCATGTTTGCCATTTCTTTCTCTCTAACACCTCTAAGGCCCGACCTTTTCTCTTGCCTCACATCAGAATTCTCACCTTCATTGCTTCCTCATCTTCACCAATGCATCTTACTTCTGTTGGTGTTCCTGCCATGTCTTGCTCCCAATCATTGTCACTAAGTTCATATTCCTGCTCCATTGGTCTGCCTATATTTACCCTTTAAGTCCCTGCAATGGTTTGTCTTTCCCCTTACTATCATATAAAAGAACCTGATCTTACACTTAAACTCCTTCACTACTTAGCCCTGACCTCTAATTGTGTTTATTATTTAATGTGTTACAAACCTTCCCATCCTTTGGTGCATGGAGGATGGGGGCATCTATCTGCTATCTTCGTTCAGAAACATTCACCCATTCGTCTTGGCACAAATCCTTCAAGGTCATTTATCAAGACACTATCATTTGGCAGTTTCCTTGAATAAATCTGTTACACCCTCCTTCAAAATCCTCTGCGAAACAGACTTCTGTGAAGCCTGAGGAATACTATCAGTTGATGACTAGACAAACAGTCAGTAGGAATTTCTAATAATTATCTTAATTATTAATGTAGTTTTTAATCAATCCGCCGTTTGAAACCATTTGGTTGTGCACAGAGCTGGCTGTAAATTCTGAAGGAAGACAAACATGCTATATTGGAGAATGTGTGCAAAAGCGGTCATAGCAGCCCTGATGGTTGCAAAAGCATGTTTGCAGCAACATATGTTCTGGAAAAATGACATTTTTTTAAAGAGCAACAAAATAACTTCTCATTCATTTGGTTAAAGCACGAAGAAAAGTAAGTTTTCAGCAACCGACTGGATGCCAAGAACTGATCTTTGAGAATTTACTCTATAGCCTGATTAACAACAACAAAACAACAACAAAAAAGAGCAACATTTCTTTCTCTCTTTGCTTCTAGACAAACCACAAAAGGCACAACAGGTCTATGACATAATGAACCAGGACTTTTAATAAAGCTTCATTTATGATATTTCAAATTAAGTCAGAAAAAAAACAGATGCCTCTATCAACAAAACAAGGTGGAAAAGGGATGGTTTCCAATTTTTTATAGAAATTGGAAAATAACTAATATTTGCATTATGAAAAACTTACAATCAGCTATAAACAAAGGAATAATTTTATCTCACTGCTCAGATGACACAAAAGTTAAATTACTTCAGTTTTAATTGCCTATTATTTCTCTAAGAGCCAAATCTTAAAGAAATTTACTTGGTTTTGACTTTTTGCCTACCTGAGCAGATGTCCATAGTCCTTAGAATAAGGGCTGATTAAAACTGACTAAAATATATCTGGAATAGGTGATCTCTTAATCATGCACATACCAAATCCTCATATATTTCTGACGGCTTAATTCAGGAACATGATTAAATGCATACCATGAAGCATATGTGCAAGGACTGCCCCCAATAGTCCTGTTTGTGTAAATTTTGGGGCTATTGAAAAGCACTGATGCAAAAGAACCTTGATCCAGGTGCCAACGCACCTACCAAGACAGCTGTATCTACACTGAAGCAGCATACTAACATGCTTATATTGCATATGTCTATAATAGTTCTCCAGTGCTTCTTATTGATGTTGGTTATATGGATCAAAACATTTAGATCTAGGTGTCTGAAGTTAGACTTCTAAATATGTATTTTGAGACCTGAATGTGTTGACTGTTTTTCTATCATTTCTGCAGCTCCTACAGACTTCAATGGGATTTCTGAGTGACCAGCAACGGTTAAGAAAACCCCTCTTTTTATTTAAAGCTCCAATCCTGTCGCTTATTCTCGAGGGGTAAAACTCTGGCAACATGCAGATCCCCATTCACTTCAGTGGGATTCAGCAATAACCCAAGAGTCTGACTGCATGGAGTACTTGAAGAATTAGGGCCTAAATTTAGGTTTAAGGGGCCAAATTTTACTAGGCAGGTTTGAAAATAAAATCTTTGAGCAACAAATTAACATGGAATACATCTACCAGTAGGAATATTGGAGAGTCTGTAGTTTATTAACTCTTGTACAAACACCGTAAAGCTTGAAGTAGTCACTATATCCAGGAAAGGGGTACTTAAATATTTGCAGAACAATTTGTCATAACACTCCCACTTTAAAAGGATGTGAGCCAAGGGCATATCACCATGAGTTATTCAATGAATTAAAAGAAAATTCATGCCTAAAAGGCTTCAGGCATTTCATTTAATGAAATGATTAAGTAGTTATGCAAGACAATAACTTTTACCCATCTACGAATTCAACATTCATGCTGTTACATGCTTTACAGTTACTTAAACACAATTAACTAAACCTGGGTGAATGCCAAGGATGCTGAGTGCAGATTAACTATTAACAACCTTGCTGCTCAGTAGCAAATCATGAAACGAGATGCCTTTCTTAGAGTCAGCCTACTAACAATAGCACCTTTTTATTGAGTTTTATCTATGCATGGCACCACATGGACTCATCCCCAAAGAATTTACAGTTTAAATTAGACTACATAGATTAGATAGTTTCCCTGCATGACCAAAACAATGATTTTATCAGTCAGCAGTAGAGTTTTGTTCTATTATTATTGTCAATAATTATAATATTGTTGATGAGGATGGTAATAAAAATTATTTGGTGAATTCATTTTGAGAATACACCTGGATATATATTTTTTTTTAACAGACAAATCTGATCAATAGAACTGGGTGTCAGAAGGAGATGTGAAGACAAGGATTGAGAAGAAGAGAAGCACAGGTGGCTCAGGAAAAGCAGAGAGAGGGGGAATTGGAAGGAAATGAACAGAGATATAGGCAATGATGGAATGCAAATCTGGATTTAGATTTATTGTTGTGATCTGCAAATACTCAGCAAAGAATAGGAAATTGTAGTCAGTATAGAAGGTAAAGTTACCCAAGGACAGCAGATAAAATGGAAGATGGGAAGGCAGCAAGGATCAAATTCTAAGGATAATTAAGAATACCTAGATAAAGAAGAGCCCACTGCATGAAAAGTAGATGATGTGCAGGTTAGATCTCTCTAATATGGAATTCTCTCATCCAGCAACATCCATAATCTGGCATGATTTTAGTTATCTGGACAACTACTTACCACTGGTGTGGCCAACTTTCCCGCACTCCCTGTAAAGTTTGTTTACAGCCACCAGTCCCGAGACTCAGTGTTCTGTGCTGTTATTTAGCTGTAACGTACCTCTAAGTATCTTCTAAGAGCCCAATGAGCAGTGTTGGTAATACGCTAACCAATACTGATCTCCCATGGTCCAGCAAATTCCCTCATCTGGCACCTGTCAAGTCCCCGAGGTGCCGGACAAGAGAGGTTTAACCGGTACAGGCATTTTAAGACTTGATATTTACAAACTCATGTTTTTACGTGAGAAAAGGTGCTCTTTAACAAAGTTTTAAGTTACATGCCCCGAGCCTTTGACATGAAAAATCTTTTAAAAATACATTTCTCTCTGATCCTTTGATGAAGTTTTGAAAGATCTTAGCCGTGTCTACACGTGCATGCTACTTCGAAGTAGCGGCGCCAACTTCGAAATAGCGCCTGTCACGGCTACACGTGTTGGGCGCTATTTCGACGTTAACATTGACGTTAGGCGGTGAGACGTCGAAGCCGCTAACCCCATGAGGGGGTGGGAATAGCGCCCTACTTCGAAGTTGAACGTCGAAGTAGGGCACGTGTGGACGATCCGCGTCCCGCGGCATCGAAATAGCGGGGTCCGCCGTGGTGGCCATCAGCTGAGGGGTTGAGAGACGCTCTCTCTCCAGCCCCTGCGGGGCTCTATGGTCACCGTGGGCAGCAGCCCTTAGCCCAGGGCTTCTGGCTGCTGCTGCTGCAGCTGGGGATCCATGCTGCATGCACAGGGTCTGCAACCAGTTGTCGACTCTGTGGATCTTGTGTTGTTTAGTGCATCTGTGTCTGGGAGGGGCCCTTTAAGGGAGCGGCTTGCCGTTGAGTCCGCTCTGTGACCCTGTCTGCAGCTGTGCCTTGCACCCTTATTTCGGTGTGTGCTACTTTGGCACGTAGACGTTCCCTCGCAGCGCCTATTTCGATGTGGTGCTGCGCAACGTCGATGTTGAACGTTGACGTTGCCAGCCCTGGAGGACGTGTAGACGTTATTCATCGAAATAGCCTATTTCGATGTCGCTACATCGAAATAAGCTACTTCGATGTAGGCTTCACGTGTAGACACAGCCCTTCTGAACAGGGAGAACGTAGGCATAAAACACGCTCAGGATCATCTGTCCTAACAAAGAGAAGATTAAGAGCTGACTTGATGAGGGTCTGTAAGTAGTTACATATTTTTATTTCAGATTCAGGACTGTTTATTTTAGTAGCCAAAGGCCTACTGAGATTAAGTGGCTGGAAGCTGAAACTAGACAAATGTCAGTTGAAAAATAAGGGGCACATTTTTCAAACAGCAAGTGTATTTGAACATTAGAACTATTACCATGAGCCACAGTGAACTATACGTGACTTCAAGCGTCTTTTAAAAAGATGTGCACCAGCTCAATGACAGGTTAGGGGCTGGATTCAGGAGCTTGGCGAAAGGCTATGGCTTATTTTATGTGGGAAGTCACACTAGATCAGCAATGGGCAACCAAGACTAGTGAGTGGCCCTCCATCGCAGGGGATTGCATGAGAGTTGATTTGCAGCTTTCAATCTCTGGCAAGGAGGGGATAAAGCAGAGATTGAGCATGAATCAGCAGATCCATGGTGCTTTGAAAGTTCTGGGAAGGAGGAGAAGAGGAAGTGCAGGGCTCCAGAGCCTCAGCACACAAGAGGTGTGTGTAGTGAGGAGAAAACCAGGAGGGTCACAGGCTGAACCCCTTTAGAGTGCATAAAGACCACAGGCTGCCCACCACTGAATTAGATGATCATAATGGCCCCTTCTGACCTTAAAATAGATGACTATTAATCTCCGCAATCCCTTTTTCAGCTTCTTAGTCAAATATTTTGTGATGATAAATACTGATAATGAAGTAGTGATAAGATCCTATCATGTATTCATGTACAGTGAGGTGGGGCAGACAATTTCGGCTTGGGGAGCCAATGAGCTGGAGACATATCAGCTGGGGGCCACACAAATGAGAAGGAAAACCAAAACCAAAAATGTCCTCACTGATGTGGTTCCCAACTGTAGGGGGGCCAGGCCTATAGGGTCTGGCCAGAAGAGAGTGTGCAGGAACAGGCTGGTAATGGGTGGTGGGGAGGACTGGACGGAAGGGGTGCAGAAGCAGTTTAGGGTTCCAGAGTCTGGGTAAAAGAGGTGCACTGACATGCTCACCCCCAGATGCATATGGCTCTGCTCCCAGGCACCGCCCTCCACTGCTTTGAATCAGAGCAGTGGCATGAAGCCTCCCAGCAGGGCTGCAGAGGCTGCTGCTGCTCTCCCCTCTCTTCCCCCAACTCAGGGACAGCAGTGAGCAGTAGCAGAGCATTGAGCTGCTTCCTGCTCCCCAGAACCCAGCAAAGACAGCAGTATGGATATGGCCTCAGATTGCCAGATCCGGTCCATGAGGCTCAGGGCTCCAAACCATCCACCTCACGGCTTGCTGGATGCTATGGAGGGGAGCCCCAAGCCTTGGGGGGCAGATGCAGGCAAGCCATGGTCTGGGGTTCCCCACCCCAATCTACAGCCTGTGTAAAGCCCTCGAAGTATTTAAAAAAATAATGTAACAATTTGCATTTGTAGTGCTATCAAAACACAAAGGCAGTCAAGCAGCACTTTAAAGACTAACAAAATAATTTATTAAGGTGATGAGCTTTGAAAGTTAGGTTTGAAAGGGTTTGAAAGCTCATCACCTAATTATTTTGTTAGTCTTTAGATAGTTGACTGCTTTTGTGTTTTGATAGAATACAGACTAACACAGCTATCTCTGTCACTATGCATTTGTAGCGCTCTATTTAGTTGCCAGTTTTTAAACAAACCCCTATATTCACAACCCCTTCTTCTTGTACAAAGTACTCTCCTAAAAACTCACTTATTTCATTAACCATTCCAGACCTCATCTACACGGATATGTTGCATGCATTTATTCCTGTATTTCAACTGTTATTCCACCCGTCATAGAACAGCTGGGCTCTAAGGCCTTCTGTGCAGGCACTCCATCTTAATATGGTTGTAAGTAGCACACATTTATGATAAATACAAATAAATAATTCTAATTTGAGATTATGTATTGGACAGTAAACTTGTTCACTGAAAATATAGCAATACAGTAAAAGAATGTCAGATTCAGTTGAGTATCGGAGGGGTAGCCGTGTTTGTCTGGATCTGGAACAGCAACGAAGGGTCCTGTGGCACCTTATAGACTAACAAAAGTTTTCAGCATGAGCTTTCATGAGCACAGACTCACTTCATCAGATGCTGGTCTTGGAAATCTGCAGGGCCAGGTATAAACAAGCCAGAGCAAGGGTGGGGATAACAAGGTTAGCTCAGTCAGCAAGGGTGAGGCTTACTACCAGTAGTTGATCTGGAGGTGTGAACACCAAGGGAGGGGAAGCTGCTTCTGTATTTAGTCAGCCATTCGCAGTCTTTGTTTAAGCCTGAGCTGAGGGCATCGAATTTGCATATGAATTGTAGCTCAGAAATTTCTCTTTGGAGCCTGGTCCTGAAATTTCTTTGCTGTAGGATAGCTACTTTTAAGTCTGCTACTGTGTGACCCAGGAGATTGAAGTGCTCTCCTACGGGTTTTTGTATATTGCCATTTCTGATATCTGATTTGTGTGCGTTTATTCTTTTACGTACAGACTGTCCAGTTTGTCTGATGTATATAGCAGAGGGGCATTGCTGGCACATGATGGCATAAATTATATTGGTAGATGTGCAGCTGAATGAACCCACGATGGTGTGACTGATCTGGTTAGGTCCTGTAACGGTGTAACTGGTGTAGATATGTGGGCAGAGCTGGCAACGAGGTTTGTTGCATGGATGGGTCCCTGAGTTAGAGTGATTGTGGTGCAGTGTATAGTTGCTGGTTAGGATTTGCTTCAGGTTGGCAAGTTGTCTGTGGGCAAGGACTGGTCTGCCTCCCAAGGCCTGTGAAAGTAGGGGATCATTGTCCAGGATGGGTTGTAAATCCCTGATGATGCGCTGTAGCGGTTTTAGCTGAGGACTGTAGGTGATGGCTAGTGGTGTTCTGTTGGTTTCTCTTTTGGCCTTGTCCTGTAGTAAGAGGCTTTGTGGCACACGCCTGGCTCTGTTGATCTATTTTTTTCACTTCCTCAGGTGGGTATTGCAGTTTCAAGAATGCTTGGTAGAGATCTGGTAGGTGTTTGTCTCTGTCGGAGGGGTTGGAGCAAATGCGGTTATATCTTAGTGCTTGGCTGTAGACAATGGATCGTGTGGTGTGTCTGGGATGGAAGATGGAGGCATGAAGGTAGGCGTAGCGGTCAGTGGGTTTATGGTACAGGGTGGTATCGATGTGGCCATCGTGTATTAGCTCCGTGGTGTCCAGGAAGTGGATCTCCTGTGTGGACTGTTCCAGGCTGAGGTGGATGTTGGGGTGAAAGTTGTTGAAGTCCTGGTGGAATTCCTCCAGAGACTCTTTCCCATTGGTCCAGATGATGAAGATGTCATCAATGTAGCGTAAGTAGAGACGGGGTGTTAGTGGACAAGAGTTAAGGAAGCGCTGTTCCAGGTCAGCCATGAAAATATTGGCATATTGAGGGGCCATGCGGGTACACATAGCTGTGCCGCTGATTTGAAGGTATATGTCGTCGCCAAATCTGAAATAGTTGTGTGTGAGGATAAAGTTACAGAGCTCAGCCATCAGATGTGCTGTAGTATCACCAGGGATACTGTTCTGGACAGCATTTATTCCATCTTTGTGTGGGAGTTCCTAATGCAGTCTACGCTAATAATCTTGCAGCAGAATACACTGGCAAGAACAATATTCATCACATGATGCACTGTGTTTCATTTTCAACACATTTTAAAATTCTCCCAAGACCAGTGGTCAGAAACCTCAGGCTCCAGAATCACATGTAACTCTTTCAGGAGCTACGTGTGGCTCCAAGAGCAGCCGCCGCTGACTATTCTTGCAGCTCCAGAGGTGGCCACCACTTAAGCAGAATTTATTTAAAAATAAATTCTGTTTAAGCAGACACGTTGAGCAGTCAGGGCAGCAGGGCAGGGAGCCCAGAAGTGAAAGCCAGCTAGGTATGGAGCCACTCCACTTGGGTGGAAGTCACCCAGCAGGAGAGTTGGGGAAGGGGCGGCTGAGCATGACGCTGCCAGAGCTGCAGTCTCGTCTCACAGCCCACTGGGAAGGTGGTGGTGGTGGCAGGGAGCAGTGGGGCAAGGCCACAGCCATGGTGGAAACTATGCACTGAGGGGAGTTAATCCTGAGGGTGGAGAGGGGGAGGCTGGGGCTCAGAGGAGCTAAACCTGGGGGTGGGAGGGTAAAGCCTGGGGATTGGGGGCTGAGGTGGGTTAAGCCTAGAGATGGGGGCAACAACTTTCTAACTGGCACAAATTATTGTGTGTGCACCTCCACTGCTATTAAAATAGGGGTGATAAAAAGCACTGTTTGACATTACGTATAAAGGACAGTCTCCTATTCACATGCATTGTGGCTCCTGAATGACTGATTTTGTAACTGAATTTGAGAAAAATGGCTCTTCTTGTGATTTTGGTTGCAGACTCCTGGTTTAGATGAACTAGTCCATCAATGATGATGATTCTACTTTTTTCTACTCCAAAAATACCAATTCACCTAAATTGTATTGTTCAGATATTCTTTCTGGAGTGCCAGTGTCTAAGATTAAACTATGTTCTGCTGATAGTTCAGAGGAAGTGGCTTTTAGTTTACTACAAGAATAGAAGATATTTCTGGAGTGACAAGATAGCAGCTTCTCATCCCTTCTTCAAAGAGCTAAATCACCTTAACTCGATCTTTGTACCTTTCCAGCAACAGGTATTTTGTAGTATCAGAATCAAAGTATTCATATTCATCTTCAAACTTAATTTCACAGATGTAAAAGAGTGATAAAATATTTTAACATTGTGGTCAATACTTATGTGACAATAGTTCCTAAATGCGAAATGAAAGAGATTAATCACAGGAGTAAGCCTGCTATTGCTTTCATGTTTAGGTCTCCAATGATACACAGGTTAGCAAAAAGAGGATGTTTATTCTGTGATTAGAGTACTATAATTTGCGTGACATGGCACTATAAAGCATACATATAGGTCAGTAATTTTGAAAAAACCTAAGTACCACACAACTTAGCACATGACAGCAGCACGTGCATCTTCTGCTGGTCATCTAAGATTCTCTACTCTGTCTTGGCTACATAGATTTATAGGGAAAAAAATACATATTCCTATCTTGATTGAAAATTTGGTTTTGGCATATGATACTTTCCAAATAAAAGATTTTGGTTTACACATTGAAGGACAAACTGAAAATGGAAGCTAGTAGGAAACTGATCAGTGGACAGGCCTTATTTTTATGGGAGAAAAGGATAAAATATACATATCTCATAGACCTGGAAGGGACCTGGAGAGGTCATTGAGTCCAGTCCCTTGCCCCTCACAGCAGGACCAAGAACCATCACTGACAGATTTTTTTTTTTAAATTTATTTGCCCCAGATCCCTAAATGGCCTCCACAAGGATTGAACTCCCAGTGACTGGAGCTATCCCTCCCCGCAAAGTACACATTAATTTTAAGAGAACAACAAACTACATTGGAATGTGTGTTTCACAACCTCTACAGTGAAACAATTTGCAAGATTAAAAGAAAAATAATTTTTTCTGTTCTTCCCTTCATGTGACCCTTAGCTCATTTTTCCTTCTGTGTATTTTACCTGCAGAAGCAGAAATAATGCACCCTTCTTGAAATAAAATAACCATAAAGAAAGTAATTACAGAATCATCATTATGGCATCTCCATCAAAAATTTACAGGGGGATATTACATATTTTCTTCTTCCATTCTTTAAAATGGGGGTGAGTAAACTTTTTTTACATTGGGCCCCACTTTTGTCCCTGCAATTGGCAGAGATTCCCCACCTGCCTAATGTAATCCAAACCGATGGAAATTCTGGTTATGTTCACATAAAACACTCTTTTGGCATATGTAAGAAAATAACTAAGCAGAATGTAACAACTTTAGTAATCAGTATATAAACGTGAATACACACATAAAACAGTAACATATTTCAACATTTTTAATGAGATGGATGAGCCTGAATCCCAGCAGCTGATCACACTGAGTTGCCTTTTTGAAATTTTACATTCCCCTGCCCCTGAGGGAACCTGCCTCCCCAACTTTGTGCACCCCCACCTTAAAACAGTCCTTTTCTTTATGCATGTGATAAGACAGAGTGCACAATCGTTCTACACTTACTTGTCTCCAAAAAATTTCCTCCAGAACTCTGCAGCATCTGCTTTTGTAATACGGAAGTTGTCACCCTGGAATTGGCCATTAGGAAAGATTGCTTTGATTTCTGCCAGCATGTGGCTGAAGATCAGAGACAGCTTTGTAAGGTTTCGTCTGTAATTATAAGAACAATAAAGAGAGAAAACCTTAAAATCTGGAACAGATCTTTCAATTTCATATTTATGGTGTTTGTACTACCATCTTATAAAAGGGAAATAAAGACACTTCCTGCCCCGCAACCAAAACCCAGCAACTAAGCAACTAACACACATTTCATGTTTTGAAATGTATTTGCAATGTAAGTTTTCACATACAGTCCACTTATACTTCTTTACATTTCAATTTATCTTTGGCTCTGAACGTTCAACAATAGAAATCAATTCTGTTTAGCAACTGTTGTGATAGCTCATGAGAGCTTAAAACTTTTTTAATCCAAAAGATGAGTTAAATTTGTATATTTTATGAGAGTCGACAAGCACTCTCTCTGTTCCATTTAAGTGCTGAATATTAGACAAGTATTATGAACATGGATAATCTCTAAATATACTTTCATGTGTGACATGTACCACATTTCCATCCAGTTTTCCAGAGGTGCCAGGATAGCATTAACTGTCCATTTTATCACAACCCACTCATTCTTCCTGACACTCTCTCTTTATTGACTTCAGCTTTTCCTTATTGCAGATGCTTCCTATTTCTTGCAATCTTTACCATACCTGCTCAACTGTTAATATTTCCTTCATGTTTTCAGAGGCAAACAAAAATCAAGAATTTTGCTACTAGTTCACTTCTGTAAATTTTCAGGATTCACATCAATTCATTGTCGTCAACAGCAATTTTGTTTTGGTCACAAAACAATTCCATTAAGTGTAGTGAAAAGAACAATGCATCCTTCAACTCAGACCCTTCCTTGAGAAAGAGTTTGAGAGTAGAGTCTTTTGGAAGAAACCTCACAAACATGCTTTTGCTGTGCTGATCTTTATCAAGAAAGAGACAGTTTTTAACTCTCTGGTAAAGGACTCCGGGCCAGCTCACAAATGTAGCAGATTTCTGAGTAAGTTTATGTATCTAATTAACCTGCAACAAATATGGCAAGAACCATTTTAACTACACATTAAAAACTCCACTACAACTTGCTAATGCATTTAAATAACAAGCCTAAAATGTGTTCACTATGTGTAACCATTTTGTAATTGCTTGCAACTATTTTTTAAACAAAAAAATTCAAAGTAATGTAAGGTTTTTCTAGGTATCTGGCAATTACAATTGCTGAAGTTACCCCATGGCAAAGTAAATATTTTTCAGAATAGGAAAACCTTATTTCCCTGCTCACCCAATTCAAATAGTTGAAATGATTTCCCAACATGTTCTCAAAAAGAAATGCAACATAGGGCTGAAAATAAAAAAATTCAGCCCAAATACAGGACTACTGAAAAACTCAGGAGATACCAAAAATAGGGAGTGTCAAAATGGAAGATGAACTGAAGCTTATATTATACACTTTGCTACGAGGAAAGCTATGGTGAAAAAATGATTACAATAAAAACACAAATCTTTAGAAAAATCTGTAATTAATATACTGCCACTCCAACTCCTGGCCAAATGGCTGTGGGGTTTGTTCTTCTACAGCCCTAATTAATCCAGTATAATTGGATGTCTATCATTAAGGGTGTCCAACTTGTCCTTATTTTCTGGATTTGTTCCCCTCCATCTCCTCCCACCCCATTCCCTACTTCCTTTGTTCTTTAATGAGGCCCATATGATCTTTATTCTTACTACTCAGGCCTGAAACATAGCACAAGCAATGACCATCTTACAATGTGAACTTTTCAATCGGCAGGGCGCCTCTCTAAGTAGCATTTTGTTTCTTTAAATCACTTTCTCCTCCCACTTCTCATCTGATCTCCACATCTGGAGGCCTGTTTCCCACAGCATTACAGATTCACTCATTTGGAGAAGAGTTTACTAGGCAGGCAGTTTGACACCATTAAACAGTACATTGATTTCAATGGGACAAGTTATACTGGAAGTGAGGCAAGTATAAGCACCATGCTGAACACTGGCTAAAGGGAAAATGTCTATTCTATGGTCAGGCTGCCATTTGAATTATACACCAGGGGCTCTGCCCTACAAACAACTCAACTACAGACAGTGCCAGGGGGTTGCTGACCCCTGTTCTACACAGAGAGAGACTCTTAAAGCACTGGCGTAGACTCAGTGGTCATTCTGGAAACAAGTTTTGACAAAAACCCTCTATGCTGAAGTAATGATGCATTTTGACTGTATTCAGCACATACATCTAACTATATCCAGTCAAATTTTCAGTTAGTAGTATTCTACCACGGTCAATGGGTACACATGATTGTTCATAGAGCGCTGCTGCCTTGTACCAATTGAGAATCTTCTCCAGAGTCCATATTGTTTTCATTACTAACCATAAAATCCTATAAATGTTCCAAGCGATTAGCCTAAACTGTAAAGCAATTACTTTTCAGAAACAGTTTTCTAAAAAGATCATCATCTGAGAGAACAAATAAAGCCTCAAACAAAGAGGAGTACCGAAGCTTGCTTGTAGTATATGTTCAGCCCTGGTGATATTCTATCTTCAAATGCACTGAAAATATTTACTCCTTGGCTGAAATGAATCCTGCATAAACTTCAGCCAAGAAGGAATTTTCATCACTCCATATACTCATTTGAAAATAGGGCCTAATAAAGAAAATATTGCAATATCTCAACAATGGATGTTAGAATGGCACTAGCAAATAATACAGATTTTTAAAGAGTAGTTCTATCCCAGTTGCTACAAAACAGGAAATTCAAACATGTTTGACATGGATCAATGTTAAAAAATTTTTACAGCCAAGATTTCATGCTGCATATAAGCTAGTTTTATTTTATGGGAGGCAAGGTGGTCTGGATGACACATTACCAGACCAGGTACTGGAAGGCCTAGGTTTCATTTCCGGTTCTGCCACTCATCTCCTGTATGTTTGATAAACAAGTACACTTTTGTGCCTCTGTTTCCCTGTGAAACAGAAATAATGATAGACACTCAGATCTACATAATGAAGCCCCAGAAAATACACTCATCATCACCATTGCCACAGTTAGACAGAAGCATTACATCCATAAACATACAAAGTGATACAGAGGTCTGCACGCCTTCCTCCATCTTCATAATCACTGAAAGGCATATAAAATAAATCAGGCTTTTTTTCCCCTCCAAAGACATTGATAAACTGTACTTAAACCTATACAAATAAATGGAAAGAAAATACATCTGGCTGCCTCTTCCTCTCTTTAGTCCATTGTTGTCACATCTATGCAGACAACTTTTGTTGTACGCTACCAGTTGTCTCTTGATTAAAGTAACAGCTCTGCCTTTCCTTTTGCAATAAATGTCTAGAAACCCCCAACAATGTGCAAGAGAAGTCAGATTCCTTAAGCAGTATAATATGGAAGATTGTTTAATTTTTGCCATTGTGTCATGCCAAAATTGGATTACTATGAAACGTTTTCTTTGATGCACTTTAAAGTATTTTTATCTTAGCACAAGAGTAAATATTGTTCATTAGGCAGTGATCTGCCATAGTAAGTGATTTGATCATTCATGCTGCCAGCTCTTCAAGTTAAAAAAATGCAACACAATCACCCTTTCACAAGGGAAGCCACCAGAGTGAAGTGCATTAGATCTAGAATGTCCTTCATTCAAATCTAATCAGCAACACTTTTTTTGAAAATTATGTCTGCAAACAAAAGTAATTCCATCCACTATTAAGCCGATATATAATATTTTTATGCAGAACATATGCATGATACGTGAAAACCTGCAAGTCATAAGCATTTATGAACTTAGAAGCAGGTTTGGAGAGAATTCATGAAGTGAAGTGTTGATTTTTTTTTTAACCTCTAAAATACAAAGCAAGCTGATTAAGCTTTAAAATTCCAACCACATAAAAAGCACATGTTCCTTTGATAAGCTATATTTAAAAAACAAACATTTCAGGTCAGCTCAAGCCCCTTCAGCACATCAAAAACCTACAAAATACCCTCAAACGTGATGCTGCACTTTGAAGCGCTCTAGGTGAAAGAGGCCTGTTCTCTCCTGCAGACAACCATCTAACCTCAGGAAAATTCTCACTAGCAAACACAAGCCATGCCACAATAATAATAATCCTGGAACTTCTCCTTCTAACAAACCCCGTTACCAACTTCGTCCACATATTTGTTCTGGAGACACCATCACTGGATCTAACCACATTAATTACAGCATAAGGTACACATTCTCCTGTATCTCAACCCATGTTATATATAAAAAACCAAAGTAGTAGAAATGTAGCATTTTAAAGACTAACAAAATTATTTATTCAGTGATGAGCTTTCTTGGGACAGACCCACTTCATCAGATCAATTTCATTTCCAATACAGACTGACATTTATAAGCAAAGAGGACCAAAAGAAAAAAATTGAAAACTGACAAATCAAATAGGACTGAAGGAAGGGGTTGAGAGGTGGGAGTATGTTAAGTGTCCTGTCTGAGATAATTATGCGCATCAAAGGAAGGGAAGCAGTCCTTGTAATGTGTGAGGTAGTTGATGTCTCAGTTCATACCACGTGTTAAGGTGTCAAATTTGAATATGTACTCTAACTCAAATCTCACTCTAATCTGTTAAATTCTCTGTGTACCAGGATACAAATTCTCAGGTCTTTAAGAGAAAGCCCACCCCACTGAAGCGTTCACTGACCAGCTGATGTATATTGAGTTTCTTGATGTCTGATCTGTCCCCATTTATTCTTTGGAGAAGGTTTTGCCCAATTTGTCCAATGCACATAGTGTCAGGGCATTGTTGACACATAATAGCATACATAATGTTGGTGGAAGTGCACAAGAATGTGCCTTTGACCTAGTAACTAACATGGTTAAGTCCAATGATGGTAGTAGCACCCTTCAGTCTACATAGACTATGGAACGTGCCCTTCGTAGTTGCGTTTGGGATCCTCATTTGCAGCGTCGGCTGTGACTGTGAAGACCCACACGAGAGTGACGGTCCTTGCAACCCCTGGTGCTCGTTCTCTACGACAATCGAGCAAGAGCTTATAACCGGTATCTGTTACCTCCCGTGTTGGTTCAATGCTGTTAGCGATGCTGGAGTACCTCTCCAGGCGCGAGCTTGGGCAATTATTGGGACCCTGGGCTGCCCAAATGCCAGTGTTCCCTTCTCAGCTTTACTGATATAGTCCAAAGGAGAGGATAACCTCTATGTCTGGTACCAGCTCAGCTGCAAAAGTTGCCGGGTGAATGCCAGAAGTTGGCACAGAACCACCATAGGACTCCCCTCCAGATTTTCTGTCAGGGTTTACTCCCTTAGCCTTGCTCCTTTCCAAGATAACCCACAAGGCAGTGGGGCATGGAGTACCATAGGGTACCAATGATGGTATCTCAGAATAAATATGTGGACAAAGTTTGCAGCAGAGTGTGTTGCTAGGAAAAGTTCCAGAATTAGTATTACTGTGGTATAGCCTGTGATTGATGGTGAGAATCTCTCTCAAGTTACAAAACAACAAGAAGTCCCGCGGCACCTTACAGACTAACAGATATTTTGGAGCCTAAGCTTTCGTGGGCAAAGACTGCTTTGTCTTTGGGTCTTTGCCCACGAAAATTTAGGCTCCAAAATATCTGCTAATCTATAAGGTGCCACGGGACTTCTTGTTAGTTTTGAAGATACAGATTAACTCGACCACCTCTCTGATACTTGGCTCTCAGGTTAGGAGGCTGTCTATAGGAAAGGACAGGCCTATCACCTAGAGCCTTCTGGAGTGTAGCATCCTGACCCAGAATAGGTTGTAGATTTTTAATGATGCATTGCAGAGGTTTGAGTTGGAGGCTATACATGATGACAAGTGGTGTTCTGTTGAGCTTCTTGGGCTTATCATGAAGTGGCTGGTTTCTGGGTATTCGTCTGGCCCTGTCAATCCATTTTTTTACTTCACTCAGTGGGTAATTCAGTTTATAAATGCTTGGTAGAGGTCTTGTAATTTTCAGTCTCTGTCATAGGGTCAGAGCAGACGTGATACAATCTAAGGGCTTGACTGTAAATGATGGATCATGTGGTGTGAGCTGGATGGAAGCTGGAGGCATGTAGGTAAGTATAGCAGTCAGTGGTTTCCAATAGAGGGTGGTGTTTATGTGGTTATCAGTGATTTGTACTGTGGTATCCAGGAACTGTACTTCTCATGGGGAATAGTCAAGGCTGAGACTGATGGTAGAATGCAGGCTGTTAAAATCTCAGTGGAATTCTTCCAGAGTCTCTTTAACGTGGGTCCAAATGATAAAGATGTCATCGATGCAGCTTAAGTAAAGGAGAGGTAACGGGATGAGAGCTAAGGAATAGCTTTTTCTAAATTGGCCATAAAAATGTTAGCTGCACACTGTGTAGCCATGCGGGGGTGCCCATAGCAGTTCCGCTAATCTGGAGGTATAAATTGTCCCCAAATTGGAAATGATTGTGGGTGAGAACAAAGTTACATAGGTCAGCTACCAGATTAGCTGTGGTAACACTAGGGATGGTATTCCTGATAGCTTGTAGTCCATCTTCATGTGAAATGTTGATGTAGAGAGCCTCAAATTAGACATGTTAAGGCTTGGCCTTAATAGAGATAACAATTACCTCACACGCTACAAAGACAGTAACAGAGAGAAAGCCGTGCTAGTCTATACACTATCAAAACAAAAAAGCAGTCAAGTAGCACTTTAAAGACTAAGAAAACAATTTATTAGCTGAGCTTTCGTGGGACAGACCCACTTCTTCAGACCATAGTCATACCAGAACAGACTCAATATTTAAGGCACAGAGAACCAAACAAAGTAATCAAGGTCGACAAATCAGAAAAAAATTATCAAGGTGAGCAAATCAGAGTGGGGGAGGGGGCACCAAGGATTAGATTAAGCCAAGTATGCAAACGAGCCCCTATAGTGACCCAGAAAATTCCAATCTCGGTTCAACCCACGTGTTAATGTGTCGAATTTGAATATAAAAGAGAGCTCAGCAGCCTCTCTTTGAAGAGTGTTGTGAAAATTCTTCTTCAGTAACACAAACTCTTTAGTCATTAACAGAATGGTCCACTCCATTAAAATGCCAGCTAACAGGCTTGTGGATCAGGAGTGTTTCTATGTCGTTTTGTGCCCATTAACTCTTTGTCTAACAGAGTTTGAAGTCTGTCCAATATATAAAGCATCTGGCCATTGTTGGCACATATGATGTCAGTTGAGGAACATGAGAATGTGCCCATGATTCTGTGACTAACCTGGTTAGGTCCAGTGATGGTATCCCCAGAATAGATATGTGGACAAAGCTGGCAGCAGGCTTTGTTCCATGGAAAGACAGTTTCCCCACTTTTGATATTCGTAATGACCTCAGGCAGGACACTTACTATTGCTCACCCCTCCTCTCTCCCCTCCTTCTCCTCCCCTTTCAGTGCTGTGTTTCTGATTTGTCACTTTTTATTTCAATTTTTTGGATCTCTGTGTTATAAAACCATTGGTGCTGTACCGGAAATGGCGTATCTCCACATCTGAGGAAGCAGGTCTGTCCCATGAAAGCTCATTACCTAATAAATTATTTTGTTAGTCTTTAACGTGCTACTGGACTGCTTTTTTGTTTTGTTAAGATACAGACTAACATGTCTATCTCTCTGTTACTCTTTCAGGTCTGTGCGTTCTGTAGAGAGTAAGGACACAAGATACTGAACTTAGCAACAGTAAGGAAGGAAGGATGGTCTTGAGGTGAGGACACGTACCTGGGAATCAGGAAGGCTTGGATTCTAGATCCATGGGTCTGCTAGCCACCCTCCCTGTGTGAATGTATGTGTCATGTAGCCATTGTTCCAAAGTTTTCCAATATGGAAAGAGAGGATAGTATTTCCTTATCTGTCACTGAGAAGCTTTGGGAAGAGGAGCTCAACGTAAGCTTAAATGCTTGCCTTTCACCAATAGAAGCCAGACCAAATAAAGTTATTACCTCACCCATCTTGTCTCTCTTCATTTATATAGTGTTTTTAGATGTTCCATTACCATGGTGATTAGAACCATATTAATGCCAATAAAACTAACTATGCCTCTTCTACAAATGTCTGAGTAACTCCTCCATCCCCTTTGATTCCAAATTAATACTTTTCTTATACCTGCCAACTTTCCTTCTGCAAAGGATGAAATACGGTCTCCTTCTGACATAAGTGGCAGACTGTCGATCACCAAGTACCAATGCTGTAAAAAATGGTACGCCTGGGACAGCACTGGAGTTACCCATGAATTACCTAGGAGGAATGTAAGACGCTATATGAAATGGAACTATCACTGCCTGTGAAACTAGCCAGTAATATTTCACTTTCTGCAACCAGATGCTACTCTGGCCCCAGCCTCATTCCTTCCTCCTACTTCCCTAGATTTCTCTCCATGTCTTAAAGACAGAACACAATCATGGAGATACAATAGGGAACTAAAAGATGGACCAGCGTCCCATTCTCTGTAATTGTAGACTTTTGGTTGCATGGGATACATCCATCTAATGCTAACACACTGTCCCTACTTAATGAGCTGAAGAGAATAAAGACAACTGATTGATACTGACATTACATCCCCGGGAGGGAAAACAGTTTCTAGCCCAGTATTTGGGAGACAGTTCAACTCTGGGTAAGGTGTAGAAATCGCTTTTAAAAACCACGGGAAGGAAGGGAGCATGGTCCAGTATTTGAAGCAGGGCTTTGAGAGTCAGAATAATTGGCGTTCTAATTCCTAGTCCTCCTAATGATTCATTCAAAACACCATGGGAAAGCCACTTAACCTCTCCGTGCCCTAGTTTTCCCACCTGTGAAGAGGAAATGAGAATACTTCCTTCCCTCAGGTACTGTAAGGTTTAATAAACTGATAAATACACTGACGACTTTGAATGGAAAACTGCATAAATGTGAATTATATTATCTCATCTTATATATGCATAACAAGTCATTTATACATAAGGTAATTACCAATTTTCTCATGAATCCTGGAAAAAGCTGAGTTTGCAAATAACAGGAAAGAACTATGCATACACATCCTCTGGTGAAATGTTTTTCAGTGCTTTTCTGCCAAATGCTGAGAGAGCGCCCTACACTCCTAATCACCAGAACACCTAGAATTTTCTTGGAGGGGGGGAGCTGCTCACCATTGCTAACCCACCTTCACTCTTCCACGTTGCCCAATTTAAAAAAAAATTTCAAGCTTCCCCAACTCATGTTTCTCCTCTATTTTATTGTGATAAGAGAGATGAAAACAAAAAAGAGCCAAAAAGAGAAACAAGGCAGTGAAAGAATGAAAATCTTAAGCAGAACTCTTAATCAGAGCACAAGTACTACTTCTGGAGTTCGGCTTCTCTCCTTACAGAGAGCTTCTTTCCTCTCCCCTCTTCTCCAATCAAATGGCTATTTGTCCACAGTTCCTGAGCAGTGGACTGGCTTTGTTGTGGATAAAAAGCCGCCACACTATACCCAAAATAAGCAACTCTTCACTAACACTAAGCCCTAAAGATTAAAGCTGTGCAGCCCACAAGCCAAAGAGCTTGGTTACCCAGACCGTAAACATTATGCAGCTCCCCCCAAATACAAAAACTGAGGTTGTTGAGGCTGTGCCTTGTGTGTATCTTTATGTGAATAGGTCTCATTGCCACAAGACTACCCATGGGATGAAAATATGTAATCATTATCCTCTCAACTGAAGAACAGTAATGAAAAGGTTAAACTCAGCCCTTATAAAACAAGAGGAATTTTTTTAAATGACAGTTTTGTGCTATTATCCTAAAACCTGAACCATTTTCCCACAAATAGCCAATAACTCGGTGTGCCCAGCACCAAGCTAACAAAAAATTCTAAAGAGCATTAGCCATGGAAATAAGTATGAAGCTTTGAATGCTCACTAAAATTGATTGTGAGGACAGCCTTCGTAGCTCAACTAGTAAGTAATACACATGGAACCTTTCACCTTTATGTCTCCAGTTTTAACACCCAGCCCATAAAATATGTCACAGCTATCTGATGTTCTGTATGATACTGGTTAGGAGCCTTAGTTAGAAGTAACAGTCAAGCATCCACACCAATAAATCATGATTATTCTTCATACCTATGGCAATAGTGTACAGATGACAACCACTGAATCCTCATGGAAAACCAAAGGGTGAGCTCATCTCTCAGGTCACACTAAGAACCAGCGACAGAAGTAAGGTAGTGAAAAAAACAATGCCATGATGTGCATTGTAGCTTTAATGTAGGCATATATGCACCCCCCCCCCCCCCACACACACACACACAATATACATGGCCACACCCAGTATAGTTGAACAGATGCCATACATAAAGTCACATTGAACAAGGCAATAACTTACATAGTGCACTTAGTATGATAGGTAGGTAACAGCTGACAAAAAGACAACAGCTGATGAACAGCCAAAATGAATCTCTTAGTTAAAGAATGGAGTGGGGGGAGGTAGGGAGAAAAGTCACTCAAATTCACTAATTCATGCTAAATAAATGGTTTAATATTTAAAAGTCTAAATATTTTGTAAACAATAGTTAACTTCATTACAGTACAGGTAAACTAAAAACACTAACATTTTTTGATTTTACCACGTCATTTAATTGAGCTATTAAATTGTCTAAAAAATACCACACATTTAACGTAACTAAACCAATGGGTCTAGAAGCAAAGCATGCAGAATTTTAATTTGTCTAGCTCTATTCACCAGTCAACCACTCTTACATCCTTCTACTCATGAACAGTTACACACAATCACTGTTTCTGCTCCTTTGAGACTCCTCTAGACAGCTTTGTTTAAATATTAAGATCCGAAAGCATTAATTTAATATTGGTGTGTGGAATGTCAAATCATGCATCTAGAAAGAGTTCTGAAGTGTGTTCAAAGTGCTTGAAAATTAGGATGGATGCTTTCTATTTATGTATTGGTTATTTCAATTAATATGTAGGGATGTGACAATCCTGTAGTTTGCAAAGGGCTTTACATATGTTTACAACAACCAGCGAGAAAAAAAAATAATTTCCCTAATGTGCTCAGCTCACAAGAGAGCTGTACTTCAGCAAAGACATTAAACCTTTTAAATGGCATTGCCAAAGTAAATTATGTTGACACAGGGACCACATCTACCTATGTGTTTTCACAGAAAGCACCTCACAGAGTGGTGCACTAATCTTGATTGAAACACTGGGATGCCATTGTAATACAAATAAGGAGGCATGCCTAGGATGGTTGTGCAACGAATCTTGAATGAGAAGATTGATGAGTGGCTGTCAGAGGCTTTCCTTTCACTCCCACCCCTGTATCTGGTCACACAGAGAAAGCAGAACAGAAATGTGAACTAGAGGCGATGTAACGTTTATAAGATTAGTTCTAAGCAAGCAGATCCATAGCTCTACATACCAGCAGAATTTATTTTCTAATGTCTCCCTTCCCAGCTCTGGCACCACAGAGCCTTGCCTGTGCTTCTGTTCCCTATTCCCACCTCCTCCTCCTCAGCAGGCCCAAATATGCCTGTCCTGCATATCCCTAATCCTACTCCTTATAAAACTTACATTCGTGTTCCATTTTGAGGAGCCATGAGCCTGTGGTAGTCATCCCACTCCTTTTGTATCCCAGAAGATGGGCAAGAAGTAAGGGTATGTTCTGGCCTACACCAAGCTTTTCTTTTCGCCTCCCCCCACCGCCCAAAAAAAAAAAAAAAATTCCCTTTGCCCATTCTCCCCCACGGTTCTTCAAACTTGGCTTGAGGGGGAAGCCAGGCACTGCAGTGCATGCTCATATATTACAGTTCCACAGAGTATGATGGTTACACCTCCGACCTCTTTTCACCCCATTTGCTAGAGGACAGATGTAACACACACAGGCTGCAGCCACACTATGAAGTGACATTGAAAGGCGTAACCCCTATCCGCCACTTCGAAGTGAGCCGCTTCGAAAGGAAGCAACTACACATGAAACATGGATCAACCATTGTAATCTGCAACATCGAAGAGATGCCCCATAATTTCAAAATGGAGTGGCTACACAGCCACAGCTTCATTTCGAAATAACAAGGCAGGAAATGGGGAGGGTGGGGTCAAATGGCCGACAAGCTCTTCCTGGAGCACAGGCCAGCCACCCTATTAAGGGGCTCTGCCTAAACACACCGCCTGTGCACATGCTGAGGACCCCGGCTGCTTGCAGCACACAACCTCCAGCACAGCACTCGGCAGAGCCTTGGTTAGCCACCACACCACTGCCTGCCATGGACCCACAGCACTTCACTGACAGGGACACCCTGGACATCATGGCCAGCCTGATGGCCATCCTGATAGCATGCCATGTGAGTCTACATGCTGCCCGACACGTGGCCAGCCTCCCCCAACCCACACACACATCCTGGCCCAGGCCCGCCGTCGCCTCTGGCAGTACCCCACCAGCAGGGAATGGTAGGATGACATTGTCCTCTGGGAGTGGGATGATGACCAGCAGTTCCACAACTTCTGGATGACTCAGGCCACGTTCATGGAGCTGTGCCATTGGCTGGCACCAGCACTTCATCACCAGGACACCCACATGTGGTCTGCACTCTCCCTGGAGAAACGATTAGCCATCACCGTGTGGAAGCTGGCCACACCAGACAGCAACCGTTTGGTCGGCCACCAAATCAGGGAGGGAAGGCCACCGTCGGGGTTGTCCTCCTTGAGGTAAGGCAACCAGGGCCACACACCCACAGCGGGGTCCCAGGGAGAGGTGCTCCAGGGAGCGGGGCCCCAGGAGAGGTGTCCCAGGGAGCAGAGTCCCCCATATGTTACCACACACTCACGGGCCCCTGTGCCCTTTACCCCCTACAGGTTGTCGCCACCATCAACAGGATCTTCCTGAACCGCCTGATCTGCCCCACCACACAGCCCAGGATGGTACATCAACCGAAAGGGCTACCACTCTGTTGTCCTCTAGGCCCTCATGGACGCCCAAGGATGTTTCATGGACTTTTGTATGGGCTGACCAGGCAGGGCCCACGATGCACACGTCCTGTGGAACTCATGGCTCAGCTGCAGGACGGCAGACATCACCTACATCCCACCACGGCAGCTGCCGGCGGGGGACTTGACCATGCCCCCATGCATCGTCGCTGATGCTGCATACCCTCTCCAGGCCTGGCTAATGCGCCCCAACATGGGACACACCAACAAGAGCCAGGACCTCTACAACGCCTGACTTAACCAGGCCAGGAACACCATTGAGTGGGCATTCAGCCATCTGAAGGCACGCTTCAGGTGTCTCCTGACATGCCTGGAGGTAGACCTGCCCAGCGTTCCTGCAGTTGTCGGTGCCTGCTATGCTCTCCACAACCTCGTGAAGAGCAAGCAGGAACCCTTTGTGGCACACTGGGCACCCAAGGCCGTGCTGCACTATGAGCAGCCAGGTACGGTCCTGTGTTGCCAGGTGCACCTGCAGGAGGCCCTGTGGGAGCCCTTTGCCCAGGGGCCTGGCCCACTCCACGCAACCCCCCCGTTCTCACCTCAACCCCACCAGCACCCCCCCCAGTCGCATGCACCCCCCCCTCACCATCCCCACCCAAGGCAAGATGCAGATCACCATTAAATAAATTCAATAGTTAATTTTGGGAAACAAAGAACTTGTGACTATTTACATAGGAAGGCAGGGTGAACTATTTACATGGGGGCACGGGGGGCCTCAATCCTCTGTGGGAGTGGCTGGTCAGGATCCATGACAGCCCCTGGAGCCGTGACCACCCCGGGGACAACAGTGGGCCTGGGATGGGGCAGGTGGAACAGGGAGGTAGGGCTGGACTGTGGTATCTTGGGGCTCGGACTAGCGGGGGGGAGCAGCCATGGACAGGCAGGGCTTGCCCGGCCACAGCCAGCACGCCAGCTCCTGCCGTTCAGCTGGGGACATGTCAGCTGGGAGCAGAGCTGCAAGGGCAGGGGGCAGAAGTGGTGTAGGGAGGCTGGGGTAGAAGGGGGAGCTGGGGCGGGGGAGGGGCTATGGGAAAAGCCATCCATGGGGCGGGGGGCTGGGCCAGGCGGTTGGCAACGGCCTGGGTCAGGGTGTCAAGACACTCAGACACCTGGTCCAAAGGCCACCTGCTCCATGGAGAGCCATTTCCACAGCAAGCGGTTCTGCTCCCACCATGTAGCCATGTGGACTACCACCAGATCATCTGCCCAGCTATGCCAGAGGCTCCTCCCACCATGTTGCCCAGGTGTGGGGCTCCTGGGCACTTCCAGGTGGCTGGCAGATGTCGAGGCTATGAAGACATAAGGGGAGAGAGTGGTGCCCCGTCAGTCACAAGCCCAGGTCAGGCGGGCCAGCGGCCTTGTCCCCACCCTGCTTGTGGTGAGGGGCTCTGGGGTAGCTCATCTGCTGTGGGGTCCATCAACACGGGGTCGTTAGAGTGGCTGCCTGAGCCCTTCCCGCCCTCCCAGGGTTATGACCCTCGTGGCAGCCCATGGCCCATGCGGAGACCCCCCCCATGCATACCCCACCCACCCAGCAGCAATGATGGCCATCCCTGGCCTGTGGCCATGTGCCTGGGTCCATGAGAGCTGTGCCTGGGACCACCCCCCCTCCCCCCGCACGACCAGGGCACCCCACACCCGGTCCCTACCTGAGGGTTCCTCGGGTGGTTCAGGGGAAGCCCAGGTGGATGTAGCCTGGCTAGGGCCCTCAGAGGGCTTGGCCATGCACAGCAGTCCCTCGCTGTCGCCGTCCCCGGTGCCAGCAGGTACTTCGGGGCCTGCAGTGGGGTGGGGTGAGGGGGAATCAAGGGTCCTGGCTGGGGCTCCTCACCCTGCCCCTCCCACTCTGCTGCGTCCAGGATCTCCTCAGGTGGTGCAGCCTCCCTGGGTCCCAGCAGCTGGTGGAGCCCTCTGAAGTAGGGGCAAGTGGCCAGCGCTACCCCGACTGCCAGGCTGAGTTCCTTGCTCAGGCATAGCCCTGCTGCAGCTCCCTCAGTTTGGAGCAGACTTACTTGGGGGTCTGGAGCAGGTGAGCCCTTGCGGCGAGGTTGCTGGTGAGGCAGGCGAAGGAGTCTGCAATTCTCTTCCACCCCTCTGTCCTGAGCAGGATGTCCTTGTCCCCCGCAGACAGCCTGGAGGTCCCAAACTTCAGGTTCCAGCCACAGTGCCCCCCTCCTCTCTGGGGGCTGCCCAGAGCTCTGCCACCCAGAACCCTTGGCTCCATAGGAATCCTGGGGGTCTTGGCTGCTAGCTATCAGTCCGGCCATGGAGGGGTGATGCTTTCTGGGGTGCTTGGGAGTGTTGTCTGGCCACTTCATGCTCCTACAGCAGCAGGCTCTCAGCTTCCTGCTTGGGGTTTCTGTGTCCATGCAGCTTTAATGCACCCATAGCTGACAGCCATAGAGCTCTGACTGCTAGTCAAGTTGTTTCTATGCTCTGAGGAGGGGGCTGGCTCTGTGGAGGACTTTTTATTTCGAAATGGCGGCCAGGGAGCGACTACACATATTTCATTTCAAAATCAACGTGGAAAGGGGGTGTTATCCACAACGCGGGAGTGGAACAACGACTTCAAAATGAACGCCTTTTAATTTTGAAGTTGATTTCAAAACAACCAATTTCTGTGTAGTCTCTCTCCTGCTCATTTTGAAGTTGCCCCTCATTTCAAAATAGCTTTTGAAATGAGTGGCTAGTGTGGCCACAGCCACAGTGTCTGTTTTTCACATATACTAGTAAGTATATAAAAGTAGCAAAAAAGTCAAACCCAAAGTTCAGTTTCAGGCTAACAACAAGCCTATAAACTAATAGTGATAATGGAAGGGATAGTGAAGAAGGGGCCAAGCCTTAAGGTAATGGGCAGAAGAATAAGTGTGCCCATTAGAGCACACTTCCCTCTAGAGTCTCGTCATTCCTGATGCTATCAGCAGTGAAACAATAGGGTCAAATAAATTCCTCACCCCCTTCTTATTCTGGCCTTCACAGAGGATGATAACCTGCTACTGCTAAAAGTTAATCCATTTGCTCGAGTAGCAGCTCAACCGCAGAGCATCTAATGGTTCCAGCCCTGCAAATTAACTATGTGGGTGTCAATATGATACTACATGATAGGAAATTACTGGTTTTTTAGTTTGCTTTTTTAACATATAAACAACAGCTAGCAAGGCACACAAAAACTATTCTAAATTAACAATAAGTTTGTCAACTGAAATATTCAGAAGACAGGAAAAAGCAGTTTAGGCTGTTCATGCAATCTTAATTTAGCTGCCTTGTGCATCAGTATAATGACACAGCATTCATTTACAAAAATCATATACTATATTTTTGCACAAGATCACTGTCTCATTCAATGCTTAAACTGGATTGCGGACACAGGATAAATCAGAGATTTTAGAGAAGGGGACTGTTTGTAGACCCTCAGTCACATTTGCTGCAGAAGCTGGAAGGTGTAACTACAACTGGCATTGTTCCTTGTAAGCAGAGCACTTGGGTGGCTTCCCAGGAGAAATTCAGGTGCTGTCCAGCTGATTAGCAGAGCACACACAGCCACTCACAAGCCGTGTCTACACTAGCAAGTCCTTTCAGAAAATCAGGCCCTCTTCCAAAAGAGCAAGCAGCGCGTCCACACATAAAATGTGTTCTTTCGAATTCCTTTCAAAAGAACATATAGAGGGCATCCAGAAGAAGCACTCTCTCTCTCAACTGAGGAAAAGCATCTTTTTCCAAAAGATTCAAAGGAGCAGTCCTCATGGTGCTGGATTTTTTGATCCCTGGCCCATTTTTTCAAAGGAGAAGAGGGTGCGTGGATGCTCTTTTGATCCACTTTTTTTGTGTGTGGATGTCCTCTTTCAAAAGAAATGCTCCTGGAAGAGATCTGCCAGAAGATCACTTTCAAAAGATTACTGTAGTGTAGACACGGCCACAGTGAATGGTGTGTGTTTGTTGTTGGTGCACCTTCTCCACATGCCTTGGTATACGTAACAATGTATTCTGCCCACAGATGGAAAAAATTAGAGGGAACACTGGTCACTAGATGGGTATTCATCATTTTCGATGTACCCAAAAATTTGATCTAAAGAAACATTAAGTGCTCACAGCTGTAACTGTAATTCATGAGAGCTGTGCTTTGAAAATAAAGGACTATATAATTCTGGGTATTCTGACAAGTCAGATCCTAGGTATCTCAAACTGAGGATCCAAAGTTAATGGAAACTTTTGAGGTCAACTGCTCTGTGCCTCAGTTCTCCATCTGTAAAGTGGGGCTAAAACAGGCCCCTTGTCTCCTCATATTTTGGACACAAATTCATTAACGTTTGCCAGGCATTCACCTACTTAGGTGAAGCACCATAGGCACGCACCACAGACAGTCCATGAGAAAATTAACTTCAGAGAAGGGTTGGAATAGAATACAACAAACAGCGCCCACGCATTGAATGAGAGGGGGATAAAAAAGCATTTAGTCATTGCTCATCAGTTAAGCGCACTGTTTCCTGGGTGCCGAATGAGACAGGCTGCTAGGGGTAAAACTGCATGACATGCAACTGAACCCTCTCATAATGCATCTCTATAAAGTGGGCAAAGAAAGGCTGCACAGAAAATCCTAACTCGATTAACTTTGAGAACTCAGTTAAGAACTTTAGCTTTCCATTAACATAAACAACGTGTATTATAAATAGTAGTTGTTTTACTAGAATCATATATATTCACTGCCTAATCTCAATAAAGGTGCTGAAGAGCTGAGTGGAAGAAAAACATTCCTACTCATGATAGTCTCTCCGGTTATAAAAGATCTACTTTTACACAAGTCACGACTACATCTGCTGCCCATTTAGAAAGATGTTTGAGGGGTGCGGGGTGGGGATTTTAAACATGCAGAATCCAAAAGGAGCCTATATCCTCACCGTTCCTCCACCCCCACCCCCAGTGCTGTGCAGCTACAATTTCTACTGAGTTCAAGTTAATGGGATTTGCAGCTGTTCAACATTAAGGGTTTGGCCTGAAGGGAATATTATGGGCATATTCTCAGGTTTTGATCTAGAGATGTATGTGAGCTGCAAATTTTGGCTCCAGAGCTGAACTTCTCCCAAGTTCTGAGGTTTTGAAGAAAGTCTCTATTTGCCGTAAGTGATACTATAGTAGTGTCAGGAGGCCCCAGCTGCATCAGATGACTGCACAGTGCCTAAAATACACACTCTATCTAGTACATGTTTTGTGCACGCACCCACTTTCATTAAGTGGAGAACAAATACAACCTCCCACCCCCTATCTAATGCCCCTCACTGTTCCAAATGTTTTGCATCATTCCTAATTTCAACAAGTTTAAAAATGCTTACACTAGAGCTAGAATCTTTGTTTTCACCCAGACCAAAGTTTAGTGTTAAAGTGCTTTCAAGAGGAAAATACTGTGCTTGTGGTGTAACACCTGCACCCTTGCATTAAGCCCCACATCTGAGTTCTAGTACGCATGAAAGCATTTTGAAACCTACAGAAGAGTGCGTTTAGCCTAGCAGATGAGATCTAATATAATCAAATTAATTTCCTTTTTGCTTTTACTTAGAATTGTTGCTGCTACTACAGAACTACCTCCCGTCATCAAGGGACGAGTGTTGCAGTTGCCAATTTGAAACCTATTATAGAAATATCTGTAATTCTCTTTTCAATATTTACTGGGATTTTTTATTTTGTTACACGTAGTACTGACATAACCCTTCATGTGGATGTACTCTGAGAGGCAATTTACAAAGAATCTGGTTTATGTTCACTGTAATTTTTAATCAATGTTTACATATAAAAGAGTGCCAGTGGCCTATTTCAAAGTATGGGAGATTATGTTTTGGCACCATCCCTACATAACAATTTTCAATACTACTTATAGTCATGCTGCTACATTTCAAGTAATCCATTTTTATTTCAACCTTTCATTATGCCTCTTTCACATGATGGAGACAACTCAGCCAATAAAGTGCACATATACGGTACTGAATAGGAGTGCTTCATCTTTTTTCTGTGGTCTAGACTTCATTACATTTACCATAGTAAGAGACCAAATAAGAGTAAAACTATTGCCAAATAACCCACAGAAATAAAATAATAATCCAGTAAGCCACATTGCTAATTCCTAGAGTTAAAGGTTATAAAATAGCTATGGAATATATATAAAATGTCCCATTGTTCAGATCTAGAAGTATTTATTATAATTAAATCCACTTGAAATCATTCATTTAAACTTATTTAAACATTCCCCCTATTTCACTTTATGGGGTTTAGATGATGTTTGTGTGTCAAATTCAGGAACAAAAATTTGGAGATTACATATCTAAGCCATGATTTATTCACACAAGCATTGCATGCAAAAATCCAAAATAAAATACATATTTAGAGTAACTGCCATGTTTTGGTCACAGAATGATCTTCATGCATTTTTGCTGAAAGTTTGAATGTAATTGGCTCTCATTCAGTAAATAAAATTTGCTACAGCTCCTTACCATCAAAGCAATAAACAATCTGAACGAGCCCTATTGCTACTACCCTGATGTACTGGAACAGATATACCAGTCTCCTATCATTTCAGATGCTGAAGTTTACTTAAATCTTTAAAATCAGAAATGTTACTTCCAGGTTCCACTGTAGCCCCCTTGCATATTGCCACTCTGGAAGCCATAACCCTCACGCCACCGTCTGGAGCATCCAGTGCCACCTGGAGAGCCACCCTTGAAACCAGCTTGTTCACCACCACCACAACTGTGAAGTCCTGCTTGGATTCAGGTGGCACCAGTTCAAAGAACCTCGAGAAGGCAGTGACTGTACTGTAAACATACCTGCTAACCAGAGCCTGCTGGTTAGCTATCCTTATTTGTAACCCTCCCATTGAGTAAACCTTCCTCCCACAGAGGTCTAAGTGCTTATCGTCTCTATTTTTTGGGAAGGGACTCGAACACTCGGCACTCTCTGTGGTTTGCAACATCCACTACAAGGGAATTAGGTGGGGAGTGGGTAAACAAATGTTCATTGCCCTGAGATGGGAGAAAGTACGGTCTCTCATTCCTGTTGGACACAGGAAGGGCAGAAGCAGGGGTCTGCCAAACCTTTTAAGCCACAGTGGCAATTGGTTTGATTATGGGTAGAGCCACCCTGCAGAGGACAATATGTCTGTGAAAGGATCCATCTCATCCCGGACCTCATTCGCCTACACTTCCAAGTTTTGAGGCACTCTCCTGAGGAGTTGCTGAAACACCCTACCACCCTCCAATACCAGTGAGGCTGAACAGCCTGCCACTGGCTCATCTGGGGAGGAAGAGGATGATAGTCCTTGCATCTCCATTTGGAGGGGAAGGGCAGTCGGGACCTGTTCAGTCAACTGGCCCCACACGGGAATTACAGGATAACCAGGAAGTACTGTGGATGGAGCTGATGCGCGTACCAGCTGGCCAGAAAACTCCCCAACAGGGAGCACAAACAGTGCTGGTACCACGCCTTGCCCTTGAACCAGTGCCAGTACCTGCCCCATCAGCACTGGGAGGATGATCACTGATGGGGTCCAGTCCCGCTGCGAAGACGCCAACGACGGTGCCAAGACTGACACAGGTGGCTCTGCGATGGTTGCCGCTTCTTGCTGTTGCTCCGGCAGCAGGGAACCCTGTAACACCAACGGTGCTGAGAGCGGGATCAGCAAGGCCCCCGACACTATTGACGTTACTCCCACGCTCTGGCCCTGTGCTTCATGAAATGCCCATGGGGTCCAGAAGGGACAATGTTGTGTCACCTGCAAAGCCAGAGGCCAACCCATACTCTCCAAACAGCAACTACAGTGCCTGCAACGCCTACAGCACAACCTTCTAGAGCTCCCACTGCGGCTGGAGCCAGAGTAGAACAAGTCCAACTCTGACTCAGAAGCAGATGACCATGTTGGGGCCACCAGCGCTGGCACCGAGGATGGTGCCAGCACTTGAGCACAGGGCGCCTGAAACCGGCCCATTGTTGCTTCTCACAGGTCAGCATTGGAACACTCAGCACCGAGTACAGTGTGGGTGCCAGCGCTGACATGAGCACAGGGGACAACACCAGTGTCACTTCCATCAGCCCCAATCGCTCAGTCTCAGTGCTATGGTGCTGGTTCTCCATAGATGGAGAAGGACCCAGCACCATCATTTGGAGAAGGCCTCGTGCAGCTCAAAACCCCTTCAGCACTGAGGGCAAGTCCGGCATCTGCAGGCTCCCACTCTGGACCAGCTTCAACATGCACACCTCCTGCCCTTTGACAGTGCACGCTGGAGCCTTGGACTTGAGGTCACCATGCTTGGACATCAGCAACCAATGTCTATCGTGCCTCCTCCACTTCTTCAGCACTGGAGACTGATTCCTATGGTGCCGAGAAGGCAACGGTGCCCCTGCCTGCTCCTGTGCCAGGAGTCCTTGGACAGCACCATGGTAAACGATGCCAGTGCACTTTGCACCGAGGAGGCTCCACTCTCTGCTCCTACTGGAGACTCTTGAGGCTTAAAGGCCGCCTCCATTAGCAGGTCTTTAAGGAGTTGGGCCATTTGCATGGCCATTTCAAAGATTACTAATGAGGCACTGAAATACATATTCAGTGCCTCATTAGCACGCTGGGGGCCGCAGCTCTTCAGAATTGCTGCAGCTCATCCAGGGAGCACATATCCTATCTGGGGAATAAGGGGATTTCCAAGTTCCCGGGGTCCTTTCAAAAAGGAGCCCCATCTGGACGAGCCGCACGGCAGCAGGCCACAGCAGTTTTGAAGAGCTGTGGCCCCCGGCATGCTAATGAGGCACTGAATATGTATTTCAGTGCCTCATTAGAAATCTTCAAAAAGGCCATTTGCATGGCCATTTTGAAGATTTCTGCTAGTGTAGATGTAGCCATTATGATTTAACTGTTGAGTAGTTGAAGCTTTTTAAAACCTTCAGATATTATTTGAAGTTATTTCATATGGAAAAGTAGATAGCTATTTCTGCAGTGCTTGCCTTCCAGTAAAAATAAATTGCTTAGTAGTTAACATATTTGGTGCTTTTCTGATTTTACTGAAGTTTTACCAATGACATAAAAAAACGGGACTAGGGTTTCATATACTACTTTTCAGAACAAAAATTACTATTGGTGTAAAATGCTAAGCGTTGCAAGAAAGGATGCCGTATTTCTGAGTTTGTTTCAACAACTAATAAAAGTTGAACTTAGAGTGATAGGCAGTGGGATCTGTGTTCACCTGTCTTCCCGAGAAGTATCCTCTCATTCTTCACATGTGCTCCCCTGTCCATTTAGCTCTGTGTCTTGGAAGCTCCTTCAGACTGGGACCATCTCTTTTATTGCGTTTGTACAGAACCCTCATCCCTGGCACTGATCTTACATATTACAGTAATACACTTCATTAAATATAAAAATTAATTTTTTATATTTAAACTCCCTTGAACTCCTTGAAACCCTACCCATTGTTACTATTCCTTTTTATGTGTAATGTGTTTTTAAACTGCTTGCACGTTGGGGCAAATCATTGGAATGAGGACAGCAATAAGTAAGAATGTGATTAAATGATTGTATCACAGAAGGTCTTTGCTAGTCTTTTCTAGCAAGTATTTCAGTAAGTGTGTTCCAGTAACATACAGCTTTAACAGTTTCATATTTTAATCTAATAATGTTGCTTTCCTTTTACAGTGACTTTTATGCTAGGTGCTGTTACTGTTTAGAGTTTGGTTTGCGTTAATCCTTTTAAAAAAGTATTACTGACGCTTGGAAAAGAAATTGTGCATGTGCACCATGTATCTTATGAAGACGACATCCACCCATCTTCCATTTTAGGATTTTACATTGCCACTCATTGCTAAATTGTCTGAGCACCTCCCACGTCAAATCAATAGGAATAATGGGTCCCATATGGAATACTTGCAGACTTTACATTTCTCCCTTTTGGTGATAGAAGCTGGTCTGGTTTAATTTAGAGTACACCTTAATACTATATAAATCTTAAAATGTTTCCACCTTTATCTAAGCCTGATGTTTTCCTCCTGGTTTTGATTGTCTGCTACAAACTACCTTGATAAGATACATATGTAATTTTTCTTACAGTACAGGATATTTGTGTCACAACTAAATTTTATCTTAACTGGAATAATGCTGTATTTAAAATGGACGCTTAACTGATGTTTAAAACTAATACTGAATTCCCTTTTTTGCTCTGGAAACTTCCAGTGGGCTTAGTGGGATAGGTGCATGCCAACATTTTAAACCCACTAATTAAAAATACAAATTCTCTCTCCCTCTCCCCCTTGTTGTTTTATTACTTTTCAGTTGATACGAGTATTGTGGTTACGAGTAGAAAGTCGGTGAGCCTGGAAGTCTTTGCTCTCTGCTTCAGCCAACTATTTAAGCATGAGTTTAAATTAATCTCTAGCCATTAGCTCTGTAGGGTAAATTTATTTTGAAATCCTTGGAGCACGTGCTTCGGTAGTTCGTTGAACCAGGCCTTAGTGCTCAAATCAGCACAGCTATTTCTCCCATGCTTTTGCACTATTCTGATTTAATATCAGCAAATTCTTCTTCAAGTGATTATTCATGTGCATTCCAAGTTGGGTGTGCACTGATGCACGCGTGGGTTGGTGCAGCGCCCCCTGGAGTGGTGCCAATATGGCAACCAGTATATGCACTGGCCCCAGCTTCCACCAGCTCAGTTCCTTCTTGCTGCACTGCTGGTCATTGGCTCCCCAGGCATTAAGACTTGTTCCAGGTGTGGCAAACATACGCCCAAAAGCGACCCCCATTCAGCTTGTCTGATTTATGTGGGGGAAGGACACTTGTGTGACCACTGTTCAGTGTGTAAGGTTTTCAAGCCCAGGACTTTGAAAGTGTAGACAAGACCAATGTGTTTGTTATACAGCACTCTTCCAAGTTTTAAGCCCAAATAAAATGTTTAAATCCTTCTATATACTTCTCTTGTAATAAAATATCAAAAATGAAATTAATAAATCACCATGGGTTGAGTGCTATGATAGGCAAATTACAGTGCACAACTTTCTTCACTTCTCCTACATCACATTAAGTGTTTTCCCAACATGGGCTATACAGGGGTTAGCAACCCCAGCACAGGTGCCAAAAGTGGCACACCAGTCGATTTTCATGGGCATGTGACATGGAAGCTCAGCACTGCCCCTCCTCTCCCATGCAGCTAGGAGCTTGCTCAAAGCCACGATCCCTGTGGATTAACAAAAGACCAGCTAATGCTACCAAAAACCACCTAAACGGTAAACCTCTGCACCTCAATTTATTTATTAATGAAGCTGTTGTAAGTAGGAATATTAGTGATTTTAAAAAGTATCACCAGCACTTGGTCCATACATATTGGTCAAAAGATCAAACTTCAGTAATCCGCACCCAATGGTTGCTGATGCCAGAAAAAAAATAAAGAAATCCACCCTTAAGGTTTGCCTTTTATCTTCAGAGACAAACATGTCAAGATAAGAAATTAGGATAAAGAGCCATTTTAAGTTGACCATATCCCTCATTGAAACAAAATGTTATTTAAATTTATGAACTACAGCGAATGTTTGAAAGCACCACCTTCACTTTTCCTTCTGCATTTTTTTGTAACCAATGCAAAAATTGCCGGTTTTCCCCGGCAATTTTTGCTACCAACTTGCACACTTCTGACTAAGTATCTAATGGAAACTATGTTATAACCTTAATTACAGCCACACTGGACAGCTCATCTATATTACTTAGTGAGAATTTTTCATTTAAAAGATGTTTTCTTCCATTATGCCTAAATGATCTTCCTCCATAAAATCCTATGTTTCCATTGGACATTTATTTTTCTTTGTATGCACAAATAGTGTATTTGCTCTCCAGCAGGGTGAGGGTTACAATGCAAACTAAAAAAGGATATTTATGAAGAAAAAAAGACTTTTGAATATGCTTACATATATATTTAGCCATAAAAAATGAAAGAAGATCGGAACCTCTACTGCCTTGCATCCCCTGTTCAACATGAGTATACAGATGATATAAAACACTGACAGTCAATTTAAAATTGAATGGCTGTATATGCCTACCTTGAGCAAGTGTAGTAACAAACAGAAAGAGGAAGAGAAGTAGGCTCTCAAGGTACATGTTGAAGGTTTATACAGTACAAGCTCACTTATCTGGCACCCAGTTAACCAATACAGTGTGTTAACTTAAGCCGCAGCCAGCCAGTGCTGACTGCTGTGGAGCTAGCTGACCGGCTGGGGCCAGCTGCCCCAAGTCTGGTTGACGAGCTGCTCCAATATCTGGCACATTTGATTATCAGACCACCACAGTTCTCTAGGGGTGCCAGATAATGGAGATTTTACTGTACGTAAGACTCCTATTAATACTGATCTACATCAAGAGATATGCATGGCTTTGCAAAACACCAATAGGAAAATATTTCCTTAAATTTGTACAGTAACAGCAAGTCTCCAAAGGTGGATCACCTTATGAGAGTGTTCACTGCTGAAAATCTCCATTAATATCAGGAAGTAAAACCCAGTCTCCAACTACAAGATGGTTGCCTTGGCTTTTGAATACTTTTGTGTAATTATAAAATTCAGGAGAAAATATAAAGTACAAAAACCAAACCATGTCTTTTTCTCCCATGCTCAAATTATGTTAAATCCAAGGAGATGATCTGCTCATTTCCTAATCTTTCATAAATCATAGCATCAGGAGGCCAAGTCCAACCCACATACTCAAAGCAGAACCTCTCCCAACTAAATCATCCCAGTCTGAGCTTTGTCAAATTTCACTAGAGATTTCTCTAAGTGCCTCCTTTGTGGAGTATAGAGAGCAAGACACAAGAGGTCATTCTTCCACTCTACTCTGTGCTGATCAGGCCTCAGTTGGAATACTGTGTCCACTTCTGAACACGACATTTCAAGTAAGATGGTGAAATTGGAGAAGGTCCAGAGAAGAGCAACAAGAATGATTGAACATCTAGAGAACATGAGTTATAAGGGAAGACTGAAAGAACTGGGCTTGTTTACTTTAAGAGAGAGAAGACAAAGAGGGACATAACAGTTTTCAAGTACCTCAAGGACAGATACAAGGAGGAGGGAGAAAAATTGGTCTCCTTGGCCTCTGAGGATATGACAAGGAGAATGGGCTTAAACTAAAGCAAGGGAAGTTTATGTTGGACATTAGGAAAAACGTCTTAACTGTCAAGGTGGTTAAACACTGGAATAAATTACCTAAGGACGTTGTGAAATCTCCATCACTGGAGATTTTTAAGAGCAGGACAGACAGATATGTATCAGAAATGGTCTTGACAGTGCTTGGTCCTGCCCAAAGGGCAGGAAACTGGACTCCATGACCTCTCAATGTCCCTTTCAGTTCTAGTGTTCTATAATGCTATATTCCACCTGTGGGGGGGGGGACAGATTTTGAAAAATCTGTCCATTTAAGTCCTTTGACCATTTAAGGATCATCCGAGACCCATTCAGCTCTCTGAGAAGAGAGCAAGCCCTATTATTGATTATAAAATGAAAAGCAGATGGTTAATTTGCAGTGAGATACAATAACTATACATATAGGGTGCGTCTACACTAGCAGGCTACTTCGAAGTAGCCAGCACAACATTGAAATAATGTGTCGCGTCTACATGCGCCTTGAGCTATTTCGATGTTGAAATCAACATTAGGCGGTGAGACGTCGAAATCGCTATTCCTATCTGAAGATGGGAATAGCACCCTACTTCGACGTTGAATGTCGAAATAGGGCGTGAGTAGATGATCCACGTCCCGCTACTTCGAAATAGCGGGGTCCGCCATGGTGGCAATCATCTGTTAGGCAGAGACATGCTGTCCAGCCCCTGCGGGGCTCTATGATCTCCGCACCCAGCGGTTCGTAAAGCTGCACGAACCTGGAAACCCCACAGCAGGAAACTGACACCATGCAGGCAGCAGCCACACCACGAGGTGCCCCTGCACAGCCAAAAGGGAGACCATGGCAGCAAGCCAGCCCCCCGAGCTCCCCCCCGGGCCATCCCAGGGCTCCCAGGCCTCCAGCCAGTGGGGCCCTTCCTGGACTGACTCTGAGCTCCATGACCTGCGGGGGCTCTGGGGTGAGGAGGAGGTGGTGCACATCATGGGGAGCAAGCAGCAGAATGCAGAGGCATTCGCCTGGCTGACCAAGGGCCTGGCTGCCCAGGGTCACCCTGCCCGCACTCCTGACCATGTCAGGAGTAAGGTCAAGGAGTTGCGGCAGGGTTACACCTGGGCCCAGGACTCGGCCAGCCGGTCTGGGGCTGCCCCCGCCACTTGCTCCTATTACCAGGAGCTCAAAGCTATCCTGGGCCCCGGGGCACCTCCTCCCCCACCAGCCACCCTTGACACCACGGCCGACGAGCTGCAGGAGGCCTCACAGCCAGGGTCAGGTCCGGAGGCCAGCCGTGCACCCTCAGGGATACAGCCGGGACCCTCCACCCCAGCCACGGAGTGGTCCAGCGAGGAGGGAGAGCTTGTGCTAGACATCCCATCCTGTAGTTCCAGCTGGGCATCTGCTAGACAGGCCTCTCCTGACCCTGGCAGTGGATCGTCAGGTACGTACTCCACAGGGCACAGACCCCCAAAGCATGGGGCGGGAGCACCACTTGACCGGGGGCCCCCCACATCCCCAGAAGACCCCAGCCTGCCATGGCCCGGGCAGACCATGGCCCAGGGATGGTGCCACAGGGATGGTCCAGTGCCCATCAGAACCTCCACCCTGGACAGTGCCATGCCCCACCCCTCGTGGGAGGGGCAGACCACTGGAAGGGACCACTCTCAGGATCACTGCACACACCAATGGGGGATTGGGGGAGGAAGACCAGAGGCCCTTGGGGAGATGCGGGGGCCACAGGTCAGGGCTGGGTACTCACAGCCTCCCTTCCCCCTTTCCCTGCAGCCATCCCATTCGTGGTCCCCAACAGCTCTCCGACACCCTCAGACCACCAACGCCCGGGGCGCCTACACCAGGATGGGCCCACCCCTACCGGGGCCAGAGGCGGCTGCTGTCCTCCGGCGCCAGGCAGACATCATGGAGCAGAGACTCCAATTCGAGGAGTGGGAGGCCACCTGGCACCGGGAGGCCTGGCAGGATTTTACGGCCACCTTTAACCAGGTGATTGCCACATTTGAGAAGCTGGTGGCCCAGCTACCCCCCCCCCACCGATGTCCTCCGTGCTGCCTTCCCTGATGTCCCGCCTGCCACCGCACCCACCAGCGCCGCACGGCAGGAGCCCACTGGGGCCGATGACTGGGTCAAGGACGCGCCTTGGCCATACCTCCCCATCCTCTCGGCCCCCAGCCGGCCTCGCCGGGAACCCCGGCTGACGGGGGGACCGGCCACCCAAACACAGCAGGGGTCACGCCCTTCCACCCCTGCCCCAGAATGATGGGCCGATGTCTGACCTGCCCACGTCTCCCCCGTGTATATAGTTGTCCCCGCCCTGTATATAGTTATTTATAGTTGACCCCCCCATATATAGTTTGTTATGGATGTCCCCACCTGTATATAGTTATTTGCAATGATGCTGTTTGTATTTGTTTTATATGCACAACTGAGGCGAAATTTTTGGTTATTTAAATAATGACAGTTTTATTTTTCAAAAAACCCGTGTCTCGTGTGCTTTTGGTGAGGGCCGGGTGTGGATGCTGGGGCAGGGTGCAGGGCCCCCTGGTCGAAGTACTTCCGCAGAGCCTCCCGGACCCAGACCCCGTCCTGGTGGGCCTGGCGACTAAGGGCAGCAGCTGGCTGGGGGTAGCCTGTTCCAGCCTCCAGTGCCCAGCCCTGCACAAAGGCCTCCCCCTTCCTTTCCACCAGGTTGTGGAGCGTGCAACAGGCACCCACAACCTGCGGGATGTTTGGGAGGCCCAGGTCTAGGCATGCCAGGAGGCAACGCCACTGGCCCTTCAGGTGCCCAAAGGCCCACTCGACCACTTGGCGGGCATGGTTGAGTCAGGCACTGTAGCGCTGCTGGCTAGCATTGAGATGGCCTGTATAGGGCCGCATAAGCCAGGGTTGGAGGGGGTGGGCCGCATCCGCCACGATGCAGAGGGTACGGTGGTATCCCCCACAGGGATCTCCCTCTGAGGCTGTATGTCCCAGCCTCCAGTCAGCGGCATAGTCCCAAATTCCGGAAAACGTGAGCATCATGGGGCCAGCCCACGCATATGTCCTGGAAGCGGCCACGGCTGTCCACCATGGCCTGCAGGACCACGGAGTGATAGCCCTTCCTGTTGATATAGCTCCCACCACTGTGGTCTGGGGCACGGATGGGGATGTGGGTCCCGTCAAGGGCTCCAAAACAGCTGGGGAATCCCATGGCAGCGAATCCCGTGACGGTTGCGTCCAGGTCCCCAACACGGATGACCCTCTCCAGCAGCAGGGCACTGAGTGCACACACTACCTGTGGGGAGGGGACATGGGTGCCTGAAAGGGTATGCAGAGTGTGACCCCTCACCTGGGTCCCCTCCCCAGGCCCCCCTCCCCAGTGGGTTCAGACCCAGACCTCCTTACCTCCATCACAACAGCCCCAACTGTGGCCTTGCCAACGCCAAACAGTGATGGCGCGCCGCATCCAGGTGTCCTTGTGCCTCCAGGCAGGGATGAGCCACTGGCACAGCTCCATGAAGGTCTGCCAGCTCATGCGGAAATTCCGCAGCCACTGGTCATCATTCCATTCCCCCGTAACCAGGTGCTCCCACCACTCAGTGCTGGAGGGGTAGCTCCAGAGTCCGCAGGTCACCCAGCAGGGGGTGGGGGGGGAGAAGGAGGGCCCAATGGTCCAGGCGTCTCCTTGTGCCCCTGGGGAGGGCTCCCATTCCAGAAGCTACTGGGCGGCTGCCCATGCAGCGTCCAGCAGGGCGCCTGCTCCATGGGAGGCATCTTGGAGGGCTTCCAGCTGCTGCTGGATGTCCATGTCTGCGGGCTCGAGGTCTGCGAGGCTTGTATCACCAACAGAGGACTTGTGCAGTGCAGGCTGGGTGCATCTGGGAGGGGCCCTTTAAGGGAGTGGCTTGCAGCTGCCCCAGAAGGGCTAGTCTGCTCTGCAATCCCGTCCGCGGGCTTCCTTGGCCCCTTATTTCGAAAGAGGGTGCTTGTGTGTGTGGACACGCCACATTTCCTTCCAGGGTGGTTCCTTTCGACATTCCCCATCGCTACTTCGATGCTGAACATCGACGGCACCAGCCCTGGAGGATGTGTAGACTATACGCGTCAAAGTAGCCTATTTCGATGTTCTTACTTCGAAATAGGCTACTTTGACGTAGTGTGCTAGTGTAAACATAGCCATAGCGATTGTATCTCACTGCAAATTAATCATACTGCTTCCTCACATATAGAGCAACTCCTCCTCCTTTACTCCCCGTCTGTCCTTCCAAAACAGTTTATACGCTTCCATTACCATGCTCCAGTTAGATATAAGGATATAAACTGTTTAGGAAGGACAGGCAGGGGAAAAAAGGAGGAGGAGTTGTGCTCTATGTGAGGGAGCAGCATGACAGACCAAAGCTCCAGTACAGGAAGAAGAAAAAAAAACAAAAAACAGTTGATTGTCTTGGGGTCAAGCCTAGAGGCAGAAGCAACCGAGGTGATGTTGCAGTTGCTGTCTGCTATAGACTGCCAGATTAGGGAGATAAGGACTTCTTCAGACAACTAAGAGAAGCTTCCAAATCACAGGCCCTGATGCTCATCGGAGACTTTAATCATTCAGACATTAGTTGGGAGACCAATAAAGCAGCGCACAGACAATACAGGAAATTTTTGGAGGATGTTGGAGGTAACTTCTTGGTATAAGTGCTGAAGGAACCGAACAGGGGCTGTGCACAACTTAACCTGCTGCTCACAAACAGGGAAGAACTAGTAGAAGAAATAGAAGTGGGTGGCAACCTGGGCTGCAGCGACCATGAGATGGTAGATGTCAGGATCCTAACAAAAGAAAGGAACGTGAGCAGTAATATATAGACCCTTGATTTCAAAAGAACAGACTTCACCTCCCTGAGAAGTGATGGGCAGGATCCGTTGGGAAATGAAGATGTAATGGAAAAGAGGTCAAGAGAACTGGCAGTATTTTAAAGAAGTCTTATTGAAGGCACAGGAACAAACCATCCCGCTGCATAATAAGAAATGCAAATATGGTAGGCAACCAGCTTGAGGGAAATCCTTGGTAAGCTTAAACTAAAAAAGGATGCTTATAAGAAATGAGAACGTGGATAGTTGACAAAGGAGGAGTATAAATATGTGGCTGGAGAAAGTCGGGCAGTGATCAGGAAAGGGAAAGCACAGTTGGAACTGCAGCTGGCAAGGGATGTGAAGCGTAACAAGAAGGGTTTCTACAGGCATGTTATTAAGAGTTATCAGGGAAGGTGTGTGGCCATTACTGGAAGAAAGAGGTAACCTAGTGACAGGTGATGTAAGAAAACATGAACTACTCAATGCTTTCTTGCCTCAGTCTTCATGGACAAGGGCAGCTCCTACACTACAGTGTTAGACAATGCAGTATGGGAAGGTGGAAGGCAGCCAGTAGTGGGCAAGGAACAAATTAAGAGCTACCTAGAAAAAACTAGCTGTACACAAATCCATGGGTCTGAATTTAATGCACCCAAGGGTACTGAGGGAAGTGGCAGATGTCACTACTGAGCCTTTGGGCATTATCTTTGAAGACTCATGGAGATGGGGAGAGATCCCGGATTATTAGAAAAAGGCAAATGTAGCACCCATCTTTGAAAAAAAGGAAAGGAGGACAATCCAGGAAACTATAGACTGGTGAGCCTTACCTCAAATCCCTGGGAAAATAATGGCGGGGATCCTCAAAGAATCCATTTTGGAGCACTTGGAAGAGGGGAAGTGATCAAGAGTAGTAAACATGGATTCACCAAGGACAAGTCGTGCCTGACCAATCTAATTAACTCCTATGATGAGGTAACAGGCTCTTTGGACATGGGGAAGGCAGTGGATGTGATATACCTTGACTTTAGCAAAGCTTTTGATACAGTCTGCCACAACATTCTTGTGCATAAATTGAGGAAATGTGGATTGGATCCATGGACTATAAGATGGATAGAAAGCTAGTCTGACAGTCAGGCCCAACAGGCAGTGGTCAACGGCTCAATATCTGGATGGCAGTTGGTTTCAAGTGGAGTGCCCCAAGGCTCAGTTCTGGAGGCACTGTTCAACATCTTTATTAATCACCTGGATGAGGGACTGGATTGCACCCTCAGCAAGTTTGCAGATGACACTAAGCTAGGGGGCAAGGCAGATATGTTGGAGGGCAGAGACAGGATCCACAGTGACCTGGATAAATTGAAAGACTGGGCCAAAAGAAATCCAGTGTGGTTCAACAAGGAGAATCGTAGAGTCCTGCACTTGGGAGAGAAGAATACCAAGCATTGTCATAGGCTGGGGACTGACTGGCTAAGCAGCAGTACAGCAGAAAGGGACCTAGGGGTTATGGTGGATGAAAGGCTGGATATGAGTCAAAAGTGTGCCCTTCCAGCCAAAAAGGCAAACGGCATATTAGGGTACATTAGGAGGAGCACTGGGAGCAGATCTAGAGAAGTGGTTATTCCACTCTACTCAGCACTGGTGAGGCCACATATGGAATACTGTGTCCAGTTTTGCCCCCCCGCCCAACCCCAGTATAGAAAGGATGTGGATGTGCTGCAGCAGGTTCAGCGGAGGGCAACAAAAATGATTAAGGGTCTGGAGCACATGACCTATGAGGAGAGGCTGAGGAATTTGAGCTTGTTTAGTTTGCAGAAGGGAAGACTGAGGGGTGATTTAATAGCAGCCTTCAACTTCATGAAGGGGAGCTCTGGGGGGAGACGGGGGAATGGAGAGAAATTGTTCTCAGTGGTGACAGATGGCAGATCAAGGAACAATGGTCTGAAGTTACAGAAGCAGAGGAGTAGGTTTGATATTAGGAAAAATTACTTCAGCAGGGTGATGAAGCACTGGAATGCATTGCCTAGAGAGGTGGTAGATTCTCCATCCCTAGAGGTTTTTAAGTCCCAGCTTGACAAGATCCTGGTTGGAATGACTTAGTTGGGGTTGATCCTGCTTGAAGCAGGGGGCTGGACTAGATGACCTCCTGAGGTCCCTTCCAACCCTACGAGTCTATGATTATATATTTGCAGGGTCCTTGTTTCTATGACAAAAAAATACATGAACATTAATGTGTTAGCCGTGTAAGCAAGGCAAGGGATTTTAAGATGTACCTGCTCTAAAACCATGCAGTTCCTTTGCTGTTTTATATTTTGACAGACCAGTATTTGTAAATCAATGTTTGCTTAGGGAAAAAAATACACAAGCACGGCTACTATCTCAGAAGACAGAATAACTTTTATGGGGCAGTGGAACTTCCTGTTGACATCTCATAGCTGTACCTTCAAAGTTAGGAAATGTTTCATTACAAAAATGGCTTTGTGATCTGTTGATGTGTACGCAAAAAAAGATACCACTGAATCAAAATTCTGAATCATTTTTAGTCATTATTCCAGTGTAAATTAACTTCTGAAATCTTAAAAAGCTGACCTTTAAAAAGTCTATTTTTATTGCTCTGACAGGGAGCATCTAAAAGAAATGCCAACAGAATGCCAACACTATCAGAACTGAGTTGAGGTATTAAAAAATTCAAAGCAGGGGGCTATGGGGGTTGTAAAACTATTTCTGAAGCTGTACTCTCAGCTGGGCTGACTTTCTTTTCCTTTCCACTTATCCCTTTTTAGTGACTGACATCCTGAATTTAAAAAGGTCCTTAAGCATGATCTAGATTGACTCAAAAAAAAAAAAAAAAACCACAACACACAGAGCACTAAACGTAAAAACAGTTCCTACCCACTATGGCCTAATCTAAAAACTTAAAACTTTACAGCACTGTACCTATGACATTCAGGGATGGGAAAATTCCACGCTCTTGAGCACTGCAGCTAAGCCAACCTTACCAGCTGTAGCTGCAGCAAGGTATGGGGAAGAATGTCTCCACTGGCCGAGCTACCATCATACAGGAAAACTGATATTCCTACAGCGACAAAAAAACTCATCTGTGTAGGCTGTACGTACCCTACCAGGTTATTTAGGCACAGTTACAGCATCACAGCTATGCCGCTGTAGTCCCCAGTCTGTACAAAAGGCTCATGTCTCTCACTTACTTTTTACCAGCTTCTTCAAAATATTAAAACATATTGAAACTTTATATGTCAGTTCTCAAGAGTGCCAGACTAAATAGGTTCAACCTGTAGGAGAAAAGTGCCAATGAATGGATTTCATTGGTCCCACTAAGAAATTTTTGAGATGCCATTGTTATGGAGAGAGCTGACCAAGAGTTGCCTAGAGGATGATTGAGGAGAACATGAAACCTCTATCCTCTCTAGTCTTGATCAAATGACTGCATTTGATAGAACACTCAGACTCACTACTGAAAGCTGTGAACTGACCTGCAAACAGAATCACTCCCTGCAAAGCTCACATTTCACCATGATATGAAGTACATCTGAACTCAGAGACTGAAAAAAGGACTAGTGAAAGCTTAAGGAAGAAGGCAGTCTGGCACCACTTACTTGCTTGCTTAACACCTAAAAATAGAGAATATATATACATATATCAAGTACTGCACATGCATATCTGCTCGTATACAGAGAGCATCCACTGGAAATAACCTTGCCTGTTTAACAGAATTATCAAGGTACTGTTGCTTTAGACACAAACTGAACCCAGTGGTCAGTCAAAATAAGAGAAAAATGAAAGTGAGCACACCAATTTCAAGAGATACTTACCACAGATTAATCCAGCCAGTGAAAAGTGAAATTCCCCATACTACCCCTACCAGAAACACCTAGCACTTAAACAGTAATTTTCATTATGGATTTCAAAGTATTTTATGAAGTAGTCTAGTATCATTAGCTCCATTTTACAAATGAGGAAGTGGAGGCACAAAGTGGGGAGGAGGTGGCATGCCCAAGGTCACGTAGTATGGTGGCGGCCAAGTGGAGATCAGAATCAGGTTTCCTGAGTCTCAGTCCAGTGCTCTAAGTGCTAGGCAGCATTTAATGACACATATAATTTACATTGGTCTTTGTGTGCAACAGCCAGAATCCAGTCACTAGTATGTCAATGTTAACAATGGGGAAGCTTCTGCTGCTTAAATCAAAATGGCGACAAATGACAATCATTTACTGTAATATAACAGTTTATTCATGCAATGTGAGATTTAAAAAGATAAGTCCCCCCCCCAAAGTTAAATGATAATGAATGAAATAAAATAAACACTTGCACAGTAAGGTAATAGGTGAGTTAGATATACAATACCTAGATGTGATAATGTTCTTGCTAAGTCCACTTCAAAAAACAAAATTTTTCAAGACAAAAAAAAAGTAAAAAAGAATCAGAAACTCAAGCTAAATGCACAAGCTTTCGTATGCTGGCTTCTGTATCATAGGTGAAGCAAAAATACTTACTTTTTATTCAAAATCATTGACTATATATTACTTTTATTACAGCCTTTAATGAGCATTAAGGAAAAAATGTTTACCAAGCAGCTATTTTAAGGCAAGAGTACAAAAACTTTTTCCCCCATGAAACTTTTTAAAAGATAAAGATAAAAAGGAATAAGAGGTACCCAAAGATATAAACAAGCTTAAGTACAGCAAACTATTCAAATCACTTAGTGAGCTGATACTAATCCCTCATTAGTTATATGAATATTCATGAATACCCTTATAACTACACATATTCTTTGATAAGCCATACCTGTCCATTTAGGTCAAATTATGGCTTCAGACTAAGTCAAAAATCAAGTCTGAAAACACTAGAAAAGCACAACCATATCAATTTCGTACACATAAGAGTGCTACATGAGCTGCAGGTGTACACTTTTATGAAGTGTGATCTCATGGACATATGTAAATTAAGTTTAAACTAAACACTATTGAGCTAAATCTTGAATCCAGAATGGGATGAGCAAAAAGTTCTGCAAGGGCCTTGGGGCTTGGCTTGAGTCCACTCCTGAACTGAAGTGCTAATCAAATCCAATGGTGGGAAATCCATCCATCCCAGTCATCAACAAAGATGGGCTCAGTGCCTGTTGGTGTTTGATGCCTCCCTCACTATTTCCTTTCATCTTTCCCTGTCCATTGTGGAGTAGCTTAGTTTCTGTAGACTAGCTCTGCACCAATCTACTCTATCATCTACTCATTCTCTGTGTGGTCTGCCTTTCCTATTCGAACTGTCCATTATGACAAACACCAGGGTCTTGATTTTTGTTTATTGTTCATTCTGCAAATATGCCCAAATACCTGCAACTTCTACCATATAACCTTCTGCAGTAGGTTTTCTTTCGGCTGTATCTTCCTACATAATTCTTCATTGGTGACCTTCTGCATCCATCCTATTCTCAGGATCTTTCTATAACAACTTCACTTGAATACCAAGATTCTTCTCTCCAAATCTTTCATTATCACCCATGCCTCCGAACCGTACAACATGCTGCTGAATACACATTTTCAAGACACTCGGCTTCCTCCCTAAGCTACATTCTCTAGTTCGATTCTGTCTATGCTGATTTTCTTTATTTCCTTATCTCAAAATACCATCGTTAGTTTTATCGATGTTCATAATTAGTCTGTACCACTTCTCTTCCTTGTTTAGCACCTGCATCACTCTCACTACCTTCTCTTCATCTTCTTCAATGAGAACTATATCATCTGTGAAACTCAAATTGCTGATTCTCATCCCATGCACAGATATCCCTTTTACTTTTTCCTTCATCTTGTCCATTGCTCTCTCTAGGTACATCATGAAGATACTTGGAGATATCGGATCTCCTTGTCTCGTACCTCTACTTGTTCTAAACCAATTTCCCATCTCCCCACACATTCTCACTGCTGCCTCCTCATTGTTGTTGATATCCTTCAACAACCGTATCAGTCTTCTATCCATGCTGTAGGACTCCAACACCACGCAAGTCACTTTCTGATCTCTACTGTCAAATACCTTTGAAAAGCGACAAAGCAATTGTAAGATGTTCTTGTTCTTTCGTCAGGCTCTCTCAGTTATTAATCTTAGTACCAATATCTACTCCAAAGCTACAGTTTTTCTTTTGCACCCACCTGTTTCTCCACAGATGTAATCTAATATTCCTTTTCCCCACTCCATATCCCCATGGCTCTGCATGAAGGCAAGGACTCTCCAACCCAGTAGTATGGACTTCCACCAGGAAATATTGTAACTGAGCAACTCCTCTCTAGTCTGCAGCAACACAGCTGATAAAGAGCAGCGACAAAGACAATAGGCCTACCTAACATATCATGCAAAAAGCTGGGGAGGTAGACAGAAAAGACCAAGAACTGCCTGCACATGCTGCTGCAGACACTGTCCATTTCCCCTTCCACACTCTGCTGATGCTTGAAGACTAGTCAGAGCAATATGGAATGCTGCCATAAAGAATTTAAGGACCTGGTACATGCCTTCAAATTTGGGTTATTTGCCAGACTGAAACAGCATCCTGAACACAGTGCAGTCAACTACCAGCTTAAATAATTACAATACAGAAACCATTTTTGTTAATTTACAGTGCCAACCAGCAAGCGAAGCATTTAAAGACTGGACTGTGCAACATTTACACACGATCTAATTCCTCTACGCTACTCTTGTGAGTAAATGCACATTAGCATAAAGGAAGGATTGCACAGTCTTGCACAATACAAAAGACATGAAATGGAGGATAAAACATACAAAAACATACACCAGGAATAAAAAGGACAAGAGTTATGGATACATTTATGTGGGTGCTCAGTTCTAACACACATACATCTTGATGGGTTTTTGTAATGGGACGACTATGGCCACATATATTTGTAAGACTATTCCATGGAAGTATCATCCAGTTTTTAAAAAAAAAAAATAATTTTAATACCATTGCCTGCAATAAACTTGGAAAAAGGATTTCCCTTCAGAATTTTCTTCCTGGTTCATAATTGTATTATTTTGTCTAAAGAACAAAACTAAACAGCAAAGAAAACATTACTCTGGATTTACTGCTGCGTTCCAAGACGTCAGACTATATCACCAGAAATGTCCACAAAAACAGCAATGTACTAGTGAAATGACACACACAACCTACTGTTTTCCTTTAATAAGTGTTGCCTAATTAGCTTCTGCTGTGGAGCAGTAGATGGAGCACAGGCAGTGAAAGCATCTTGCACCAGATAGAAGGGGACAAAATGACGTCATCTTGCAAATGTGTCTGTCTACCGCCTAAGGAGTAGAGGTGGGAAAGGCCCTGGGACACCTTTCTGACCCCTCTGTAATTCTATTGATTTGATTAAACCTATGAAACAATTACACACACCCTTAAGTTACTTCTGTGAGTGAAGTGAAGCTAGCACTAATATTATTGCTTATATGAGGCTGAAATTAGTAAGGTTTTACCCTATAAACAACTAGTTTCAACTACTAGAACTTTATTCTTTTTGTGTAGACTTAGTCTAAGCATTTCAGAGCTCCTACATGCATATTTAGAATTATAGGTGAGGACATTAATTCAGCTTCAACTACATCTTGTCTATATTGACCCTTTAAAATGGCTAACTTTCTTCTAACAGAGTTCTGAAAATTGTAATAGACTGATGGGACTGAATTGTGTCTTTTTTCCCATGGGGGGAAGGAGAGGAGCATTTCTTACCTACCTCTCACATAAAAGGTCTTGCCTCATATTAAAAGGAACAGAATATTTGTTTTGGCTGAAACAGCACTTCACTACCTGCAGGAATTTATAAGCCAGTTTCCTATATGAATAAGATCTCTAGACCTGCTCATTTTGACTTTAAGAAAATCCCGCTTAAGTCAGTCAAAATTTGGCTCAGAAGATGAATGATGCTTGAGTTTAACTCTTTCTCTGTTAGATGAAGCGTTAGCAATAGCTAGGATAATTGTAAAAAAGGAACTCCAGAGATCATTTTAGTCAAACTTGTGGCTGTAATAACAAATTATTTTCTTCTGTGAGATAAATGAAAGCATGAAACAAGTAGGATGACAAATCAACTCTATAAAATAGAATGTTCACCTTCATAACCATGTAATGTGGCTCCCCCAACACTCAGAACAAATGTCAGAAAATTCATCATCTGCTGTTTGATGTAGATTATTAAAATCTGTAGCTGGTTGTGACATTTTTAATCAAGAAAAAATTAGTCACAACACTCCTGCTATCACCAGTTTTAAACTATTTTACAAAGTATTGTAGACAGACTGCTGTATTTTAATTCCAAGTTAGTTTTCGTTTGATAATGCTGAATTCTTTTTTTCTTTATTTCTGTTATGGATTAAAGTCAAATTAAAAAAATCGACTTTTAAATAACTGGCTGACAGGCTGTTTCCTAATAACGCTTACCTCCAAAGAGAACACAATGAAAGTGCCACCACCTTACTATTTAGTAATAAAGAACGGACCACTAAAATAATTACCAGCTAATGCAACTAAAGTTAAAATAGACATGTCTAATATTTATATTATTCAGGTAAAAGTTAGGTAAAAAGAAGTGGAACTCACATTAAAATACTTGCGGATGGTTAAAGGAAGATGAATATTCAATTTCTGAAAAGGCTTTAATATATATATTATGTAGGCTGACAAAGAAACCAATGAGCCATTTCAGCCTATCCTCAATCTGTGATAGGAACTGCTCCATCAGTCGTTTTATTTTATTTGGAAGACAGCCCCAAGAGCGAAGGTGCTAGACTGGGACACAAAGGCACAGTTACTTCCTTGCTTCACCACAGACTGGCGTAAGCTTGCAGAAGTCACTGTGGGTATCTCTATGCTACATCTAGACACCCACAGCTGGCTCATGGCAGCTGCCATGTGCTCCTGAGGCCATTGCACTGCTGTGAAGATATCTGAGCTTGGGCCAAGGTGGGGCTCTGGGCACCTGTGAAATGAGAGGGTCCAAGAGCTCAGGCTGCAGACCAGGACTGGACATCTGTGAGTGCAATTCAGCAGCCTTTATCCCAAGCCCCACAGCCAGAATTAACTGGCACAGAGCAGCACAGGTGTCTAACTGCAGTGTGGACGTATGCTCAGTATGTGTGAGCTCCAGTTTTATTTGATCTGTAAGATGAAGACTGCGGTACTCTGTCTTACCCACCTAATCGCCCGGGGGAGATAAGGACATTACAGATTGTGAAATGGTCAGATGCTATGGTAACAGAAGCCATGCAAATATACAATACAGACTAACAAGCCAACCCCCTAAAATATGTCCCATTCATTTTCCTTTTAACAGGCAAACCTGCTTCTGAGGGCTGCAGTTGGAAGAAGCCTGTTGCTCACGTTGCCCTCTTTTAAAGCATGACACAGTCTGCACACACTGCAGGGAGTCACTGCAACGGTTTCCCTTCAGAAAGCTCCCACTTGCATATTGTGGTAGGATTTATGTACTTTTGCAATACAAGTTCAGGCCATCAGGCATCTGCTGAGTCTTCCACCAAACTTTAAATGGTGCTCTCCCAAATCATTTGTTTAAACTGAAGTTACTTAAGGGTAAAAAGGGCTATGCAATAACTGGAACATAAATATAGATGTTCATCAAGACTGCGTCATGTGTGAAATAAGGTAATTAAGGCTGCAGATCAGTCACAGAAATGTTTAGGTAGTAATTTGTGCAACGAGATAAAAAAATGCAACAAATACAAAAGTATCTCTGCATTCCCAGATTTCCTCACTGCACTTGGAAGATATTGCACTTTCTATTCTTTCAGCTACTAGCATCAGCCAAAGATTCTTCCACTTTTCTAACTGCTAACATCTCTTTTCCTTAAATATGTAATGCATAGGCCCACAAATGAGTCCATTATTCTGATCAGGAGTGTACCGGCAGAATTGTCACTCTGTCCTCTCACCACTTGTACAACTGTGCAGGATGCCCTTCCAAGGCTCCAAAATCACGTAATGGTTCTCTTACACATACATGTGCCAAAGAACACAAATATCTTAAATCTGTTTATAACCTCCTACTATTGCCTGGAAAAAATATGTATAAAATCCACTGTCCATGGCAGCAGCAGCAGCAAACATTCCTTCTCAATAATAAGGCCATTGGTGTATTTTCTATATTCACCTGGAGTTGCCATTTTGTGCCATTTCACATGGGACAAGTGGTCTCATATGCCTGAGGGTCACTATTGGCTATTCCAGGGATGGGACTACATCTTCCTCTGGCTGATTTTTAGTAGACAGCTTTATATGAAACCATTTCTTACTTTCCTATTCTGTTTTAAATTTTGGTAGCTGCTAAGTGACTTCCAGATTTCTGTTTTTGAAAAAGTATTTTCATTCAAATTTCTTCTCAAATTAAAAATATACCTGCCAGCATTCAGTAGCATCACTCTGGAATCCATTAACAGAGGTTTTCAAAGGGAGAAATTGGAAAACATATTTTGCTTAAAAACAGGGACTGTTCCTATGAAATAAACATCCATCCCATTTTTAGACTCAATCTAATAGGATGACAAACCATAAAGGTTTTCCTTTTATCATTCCTTTAGTCATGTCAACTTTGTTCTTCAATGTTTATCCACACAGTCAGCTGTAGCAATCATTTGCCATTTGGGCCATTCCTGTGCAAACATGAAGGCTTGATGGTGCAAGTCCCACATCAGAACAGACTCAATAAACCTATATCCTAGGGTCTGCCTCTGGGTTGCATTCACACCTCGGCTGGTGGAATTTTATCCCAGATGCTACAAGACAGCCCAAGAACAGTGTTCAACAGAACATCCTGTGATATCCTTACAACATATTCAAAAAGTGTTAAGGCGCTGCCTGAGGACAATGGCCCCAGCAGTCTGTGGAGCCAAAAGCCCATAAACATCTGCATTACAGATGACATTCCACTTTATGCCCTATATATGACACTGATATTTATGTGGAAAGTCTCCAGCTCTGGCCAGGCTGTGCTGCATAGTGTCCATGTTTCCCAATAGCACAAGAGTGTGGAAAGGATTCGGCTCAAATAAATCCTGAGCTTGGTTGTCACAGTAAGATTATGTTGACTATACGTTCATTGTAAGCAGCCCATAGCACATGCTTTGATGCCGATCCAATGGAGAGCCCCCATGTTAGAATTGGGGGAGCTGGTAAGCATAGATCACAGTTAGCAAAAGCTAGAAACTGATTTGAAGGTTTTGTTGTCCAAAGGGATTGGAATAGCATATAGACCTCAAACTATATTTTGTAGCTTTGTCTCTGACCATGAAACATGGAGATCAGTCTTAGTTCACTCTTTCTCCATATGCTGGAGTACCTCATGAAACCTGTCAGGGCTCTGTACTAAAATATCATCATCACTGTAGTAAAGATCTTTTAGTGAGAGATCACCAGTTTCAGTGCCTATAGACCTGCTGGAATGCTGCATTATGAAATTCATTTCCCAACAAAAGAAAGAATGTACAGGCCAGAACCCTGCCCTACCTAACACCAGATGCCGATTTAGAATGCATGGGCATTCAGTCCCCCAATATAGGCAGTGGTTCGTTATTAACTGTAGCATACAGCCAATACTTAATTTATTAGTGGATTCTAGTTCCATTATAACCTATTTGCATCTCTTAGTAGTTATTTACTTCTTCCTTTTGAAATGTAAGCTTGGGCTGTTTTTTGGCTAGTATCAAAATAACACCCCCCCCCCAAAAAAAAAAAAAAACATTGCTAAAATAAACAGTTCTCTATCTCTCAAATTAAAAGCCATTTTATACCACAATGTAACCTCCTGCACAAAATATCTATTACATACACTTCTTCAGAAAAAGCTGTGAAAGCTGTGGTCTTTAATGACATTAATAGGTTTCCAGAGTACTCATGAGATATCTAGCTTACCCTGAAGTTACTGAGAAGAGTTTATTGATTGGGTGTTTCTCTAAATGTAAAGCAGTTAGCAACACTAGAAAACAAACTTCCCTTCCATACTCAGACACTTCATATTTCATGCAAATACGCAGACTTGTCCACTTTTATGCAAAAAGGTACATGGGGGAAACAAAGTATGTTACACTAAGAGAACATTATTTGCATCTGCCTTCATCAAGCTCAGGTGGCCAGTTATTAAGGGCTTCAGTGGCAGCAGTTTTCCATAGTCCTGGAAGTATGAAAAGCAGAGTCAAAACTGACATGGAAATCTCCTAGTTTAGGTAACTGAAGCCTCCTTCCTTCCACAGGCAAAGAGGAAATGAGCAATGGGGAAACTCCCCTGGCTAGGTCATATTCAAATCACTGAAATTGGAGAGAGCTATTGTGGGACACCTGGCAGTGGAAAGGAAACAGTAACACAGAACCAGTGATATCCACTGAAGGTGCTGTTAGCAAGCAGACTTCTGCAGTGGTATCCATTACAGAAAGATTGCCATTTCTGGGAACACCTGCAGCACAGTTTCCAGTGAAACAGCATTTATACAGTAATACAGCCACACTGTACAATAGCAACTGTTAGGGTATGTCTACATAGCAAAGTTATTTTGAAATAATTATCCTAGCATCTACACAATGCATTTGCTATTTCGAAATACTTTCAAAATATTGGTTGGCTTATTTCAAAATTGGTGAACCTCATTCTATGAGCAATAGTGCCTATTTCTAAGTAGGGGCTTATTTAGCTAGAGGGTTTGTGTAGACAGGGAATACAGCCCATTCTGAAATAATGTGTGTCCATAGTGTGCCCAATGGCTCTAATAGGCTCTGTGTGTAGATGTGCTATTTCGAAATAAGCTCCCCCGGAATAGCTAATTTTGAAATGAGGCTACAGCGTAGACATACCCTTACTGCAGAGCACCTCACTGCCCTGCCACTCTTCCAGAGAGTGGAAATAAAATTAACCAAAAGAAGTTACAATAGCTTGAATGTACTTTACTCTCTAAGCTCCTGTATATAGTACTCTGGTGTGAATGTACAGAAGGCTGTAACAACACAAGCTCCTGTGCCATTTGGCTAAGCAGCACGTGGGTCAGAATCCCTCTTCGCCACACCTCAGCTTCCCATAGCCACTTCCACAGAAATTCCTGCATGATGCTGACCAACTCATTTAAAAATAACCTTTTAACAGAGGGTCACTTGTTTGTTGGATACAAAACATGACACACCTCAGGCCAAATTACTGGAAGTGCCAAATACTCACAACTACAGCAGACGTAAAATTAGAACCCTGGTTTGATTATATAACATGCTATAAAAATTCAAACTTTTCTGAGGGAGAGGGTACAGACTCTAGCTCAGGGGTTCTGAATCTACGTAACACCATGGACCATATATGCAACTACTTGTTAAGTGAGTTACACCCACACCATATACTAAACCTGGCTGGCCCTGAGGATGTCACATGGGTTGCAGTTATGTGCTCAATAGGCTGAAAGTGACCTGCGAGTTGAGAATCACTGCTCTAGCTGGGCCTTTAAAATTAGCAGAAACCTGATAATTTTGCCTTTTACGCCCTCTGTGCCTCAGTTCACCACTGACAAAACGGGTGCAGCAGAAACTTCTGGCCTCCTCACATGAATGGTGGGAAGATAAACTCATTAACATTTGTTAAGCATTCGGATATTAGAATGCCAATGTCAGACTCATGCCCATGAGGAAATTATTGCATGCAGCTTTGTTGTAACTGTGGTGTAACCTCTCTTCCATCTTGTCTCCATGATGAAATGATTAATTTTCTACTGGGCACAGGTTTTGGATGATACACAGCAAATAATGCATGGAGGAAAATAAAACACTCAGTAACTATCCATTCAGTGACTGGGGATGAGGGGGAGATAGTGTGTAAAATAAAGTATGTATTCATCAAATTTTACATTGGATCATAATCCATACTACAAGTCAGTCGAGTTAAGGTTTAACAGGCAACATTACTTCTGTCTTTTCCCAAGTTCAAGTGCTTGACTTTGCATCCTTAATACTGTTTTCACTTAAAAAATTAAAGTAGGCGAATCCCCTATCAAAAGCAGAGGCCCACTGTGCAAAGTGGCATACATATAATAAAAAGCTAGCCCCTGCCCTGAACAACTTACAATCTAAATAGACAAAAGGTAGGGGAAAGGAATTATTTTCCCCATTTTACAGACTGAAAAAACAACAACAAAGAGATAACTGACTTACCAAAAGTCACGCACAAAAGTCAGCGGCCAAGTACAGACTTGAACCCTGATTTGTTGTGTTTCAGTGCACTGTTTTCAATCCCAAACTTCCCCTTTCTCTCTTTGTTTAAATGTATGTAAATACTCATCCTGAGTTAATCACATTGAACTATACACTGCCTTTGCCGTAAAATGGACACTATAACCTGATCAGTTCTCTCCGTCTCAAAACTGTCTGCTTGACAGTAAATATTTTACATAATTCCTATTTTATAGGATGGTATACATCTTGCCATGAGAGAGACTGGATTTTGTACCTGATCACACAAATCATGAAAAATTTCATAGATGGTTTAGACAAGCTCAAAAGCAAAGTCGTTTTTACAGAAATCAGTCGTGCTACACAAAAAATTGACTGGTTCTCTAGAACTGCCTTTCTAGAGGGAAAGAAATGTGAATTTATGATTCAGTCTGCATGGGTATATTCTTTCACATATTAGTCACCAATGCATCTACAATGCTAAGTAACTTTAAATGTGGTAAAACTGAAAATAGTATTTTATTAACATTGGCAATTAAAAACAATCCTCACAAAATCAGCAACTTGATTCAAGCGTCCAACTTCCAGTTTCACCTGCTTCTATACAAGGTGAGACTTCCTCCATGTTTATAATTTAACTACCAACTTCACCTTTTACACACAAGCATGAATTTGTTTGCTTTTCTTCTAGTTTTATTAGATTATTTTTTGTATTAAGGTAACCTAAAAGGCCCCAACGAAGATGGGGCCCTATTTGCTAGGTACTGCACCAACTTGGTAAAAAAAAGTCTTTGCCCCAATGACCCTCTTATTATGGGATGGGGAATATGGGCACAGAGAGATGCCATATGTGACTGGAAGAACCAGAAAGAATTCCCATCTCCAGTCCTAATCCTGGAGTACCTGCATCACTAACCACATTGCCTTCCCAAAACAGAACAAATTAGGATAAAATGATAGAAACAAACCTATTTACAAAACAGAAAAATATTAATGATTCATGAAAGGAGACTACACCTTTCACATTTTGCTCATACCTTTTTCACTCACTCACAACATGGACAAGAAAATATAGAAGAGGAGCTCTGGGGAAAAGAAACAAAAAACCCACTAATACAGCAAAAGACCACCTTCAATAGCTTTAAATTAATGCGACCTTTTAATGTCAACTTCTCTACAGACAAACCTTCCAATTCCCACTCAGCTATGATTTCCCTCCTTTAGCAACATTACAGTGTTAAGATTCTATCAGATCTTCACTATAACATGCAAGCCCATGGTATAATTTTCACTGTAATTATATCATATACTTTTTGAAAGGTGTGTCATTTTACCTTTTAAAGCAGTATTTCCCAAACCTCAAACATTCACATACCCCCTTCTGGACTTCAGCCTTATCAGCATACTCCCTCTCTCAGTGCTTCCCAGTGCTTGTCTCCTGATTTTTAGTCATTTATTTTCTGCTGCATACCCCTTGAAATCCTTTTGCATACCAGTGGTATGCTTACCACACTTTGGGAAACGCTGTTTTAAAGGCTATAAGCATGCATGGCTAGGGGATATAAAATAACTGCCTGAAAAAAACCTTTTCTGAGCAAACTGGTGCAGGATTGGCATCATTCCAAAGCCTGGGTAATGAGTATAAGAGGCAGGGGAAAGCAAACTGCCAGACAAGCCTTGCCCATACTCCAGCCCCAGCCCCTGTCAAAGCACCTCTGGCCGGTCTCCCAGGCCTGCCTAGGCTTCAGCCCCTACTAAAGGTAGGGCTGTGTGCCCTCTCTTTCTTTCTCCGGTGCTCTGGCCATGGAAGCATGGGGTCACATGCCACTAGTAGGAGTAGCCTCTCCCTACAATCAAGGGGGAGCTTGGCACTCACCAGGGCCCCATGTGACAGGCGAAGGGCTGGAATTTGCCTCCCCCAGCCACAGGGCTCATCCACCACTCATGCTTCAGTGTAACAGCTGGAGTAAATGAGTAAGGAGCTAGCAAAAAAAACAATCAGCTTAAGATGGGGCAGGCAAAATATGGCTCGCCAGGTTACTCTGGCCCATAGATTCGCAAAGTGGGGGGTGGGTCCCCTTTGGGAGGGGGCATGAAATTTTATAAGGGGGAGGGGGCGCAGCACAGTTGGCTGCTGGGTCTCCGGCTCATTTATCTAATTAAAAATGTTGAAATATGTTACTGTTTTTATTTATATGTACTCACATTTACATATGGATTCTTACATTCCACATACTTATTTCCCTAGACATACTGTAAGTTTTTCTGTTTTGTTTCGTTTGTTTGTTTTCATACGAACATAACTGAAATTTCCATCAATTTGGATTATGTTAGACAGGTTGAAGGCACTCTGCTAATTGAACAGATGAAAAGTGGGGCCTGATGTGAAAAGTTCTCAGCCCTGCTGTCGGACACCCAGCAGAACCCTCAGGCAGGCTTGCTGACTGCTCCAGCTCCACACCACTCAATGGTCAGCCACTGGGCCATGTGCATTCCTGCATCATGCATCCTGGGGGAGTTCCATGCCATGCCATGCCCCCACCCCCAGAACAATTTTCATCACTCCCATTAGTCAGAAACCAACAAGTGGGAGCTATCCGGGTTTGTTTGTGCCATGCAGGCAATGCACAGAGCCCCCCCAATCTCAGCATCCATGGGTGCAGCAGGCAGGGAGCATACCCCCAAGGCACTGACAGACTGATGGTTAGGAGCTGCCTAGATAAGTGCCTCCTGACAGAGCCTTCAGCTGGCACCTCACTCCCTGCCCCCAACTCCCAGCCCTCCCTTGCTCCCATATCCCTTTCCCAGACTTTACACCCCCCTCTTGCACCCCACTCTCTCATCCCAGGTCACAACTCCCTCCCAAGCCTCATACCTCTTCTTGCAACACAGTCCCTTACTCCAAGCCCTCTTTTGTACACAATCTTCACCCCAGACCCTGTATCTCCAATATCATAGAAGAGTATGGCCATTCATCATTTATCAAATTCATGGAGTAGGTCCCCCCCACCAAAAATTATTGCTCACCCCAGCTTAAGGTATTTCTGACAGCTTTTCTACTTTTGCTTTTTAGAGCACTTAGTACATTTGAGGTTTAGGAGGTTTTTAAAAATACATGTTTACAGTTCACCTTCATAAGTATAATTAAAGAAATAACAAGCCAGAGTAAGGGAGGCCTTGTGGTTAAAACACTGGCTAGGATTAAGACCAGGTTCAGTTGCTCTCTCTGCCACAGACTTTGTGCGGAATCTTCAACAAGTCACTTAGTCCTCCTATTGCTTATTTATTTACAAAGAAGGAACTAGGACAAATTTCTTCCTTACCAAACCTCCACACACAATAACCAAGTAAGGTAGGTAAACCAAAGACTGCTACAGGATCAGATACTGCCAGGCTGGAACCATTTAGTAGAGGCTGCACCTTTAAGATCCAATACTCTCGTCCACCCACATCCATGGAATGGGGCAAGCAAGGATGGCAGTGCACAGAGCCGTTCTCCATCTCCCCCTCACCAGACAGAGCTGCAGCATGCAGGAACTCAACTGACTGCATCCTGCAGTCCTGGACTAAAGGGGCAGTGGGCTGCAGCTCCTAAAGCCCCTTTCATAATCCAGCCCCGACCAATGATAACAGGAACACAGTGACACTTCTTAAAAGATAGCCAGAATGACACTAGGTAAGAGATCTTTTAAATGAACCGACATGTACAAGGTGACAGCAAAGTGAAGTAACTTTGTCAGACAGTCAGTACTAAATTGAGGTATAAAAATGTATCTCGGAGCATCTTTGTACAGCCAGAGGGTATGAATGGAAAGTTCCCCCATTCACTGACGCTATATCAATTGTCACAGGCACACTCCTTAGCAGCCTCGTAAAGTCTGCCAGGTGTTATATCCGTGCTTTCTTAACAATTAACCTGGCCTGGTACATTCATCCCCAAGAAATCTTGTCGTCATTGGGTGGTTTGCTCAAGGTCTGCAGTGCCAGCTGTCTGCAAAGGCAACATGCACATGCAGCCAAACATTTCTCAACATGTCCTACTGAAGACAGTGCATTCACTCACAAGTGAGATTTTGCAGAACTAGAGCCTTGGTCAGAAGATGTGTTTATTTCTCTTAGAGCCCATACTCAGCAAAGCTTGTACTTACACAAGTATAGGGGCAAGTTGTTTTGCTGAAGGAGAGACTTGTCTGTTTGAAGTTATGCAAAGTCTTAAATGCTCTGCTGAATTAGGTACTTAAATAAAAGAGACATTTCAAAGAGAGCAGTACCTCTCCTACGTACCTTGGATCTCAGCTTTTCCATAGCTTTCTCACTCCTGCCCTCCAAATATTGAGGCCATCGTAACATTCAAGAGTGCTGTCTTGCAGTGAATGGATCAAATGTTTCAGCAAGATCTCAGTATTAACTATATTTTAAACCCTTTGGCTGTTTAAGAAAAACAGACATATGAAAATTGACTTAATCAAGGATAAAGAGCAAGGGAAAAGTGTTAAAAAGGGGAAAAAACATGGACAGGGATGCTTTGCTGGGGTACAGAAATGAGAAAAGTAGAATTTGTCATGAAAGTAACATGAGAAATGGGAGTCTACCCTCTCTACCTTGGGCTTTCAGGTTAGGATTTTTAATTTTATTTATCCATCCCGTTTCCTATTTTTCATTTTCTGGCACAAAGCCCACTACTTCACCACCCTGGAAACGGAATTCAAATTACTGGTGTGGAGACTTAGTTCAGATTACTGCTTACATTGCACAGGTAAGTAGATTTTAATGTAATTTTAAAAATCTTAAAATGAATAAAAATGGCTCGTGATCCCTTTCTAAATCTGAAGCCCTGCCGGGCAAGCAAGTTTTGAGTAGAAAGCTAGTAAGGTCCAAACATGGAGAGAACTTTGTTATATTGGTAGAGACATAAATTGATTAGCCGAATAGCAGAGGAGCATTTATTTAAAAATGTAAGTTCTATTCAATTGATTTTCCTTCTCAATATAAATAATATTTTTTCAATTTTTTTTATGTTCTATAGAAAGAAGTTGATGGAAAGAAGAGAAAAGTAGAAATGGGATAAAGGGAAAACATTTAATGTACTACAAAATTCTTCTAGGGTTGTATAAACTTTGAACTAATGTTCCTAAATTAACGTACATACACAAAATAATTTTGTGGTCTGGATAATGCAGAATGCACAATCTGTTTACATCAGACACAGTTAGTTAAAATATTAATGAACTGTTCTCTGAAATATTTCAATAATACAGTTTGTTGCTATAAGAAGTGTATTTGTTTTCTTCTACCACAAGCAAACTTTACTTGTTTATTATAGCTCTGAAAGAAGAAAAAAATGAAGCACTTACTTTGTGTGTAGAAGGGACAATCAGTCTAACCTGAAGAGAGGTTTCACATCTTTCAATTCCTGTATCTTTCATTATAGCAACTATAATTAAGCCTATGAATTAGTCATGGGTAGTCTTAGTAAAAGTCAGGGACAGGTCATAGGGGAAAATAAAAATCACTGCCAGTGGCTCATGTAGTTGATTCCACAGAGACATCCCATGGCAGATTCATCGCCTTAATTATAACCTCTAATGTAGATACACCTCGGTAGTTATTAGCCCAGAAAAATTCTGGGTGTTTTAGACATAACAATACATTAGGCCAGGGAAACAGCATGAGAACCTTTCCAGAAACAATCAGGCTGAAACATATGGAACACATTGCTATGGAGACATTCAATGCCACATCCTAGCTAACATAGGGCAAATTAGCTACTCTGACTGCTTTAGGTTCCACGAACAGCAAAGAGGAAGTGTAAGAGGTCAGAGTTAACCATCTCTCTTAACACTGTAAGGCCGTGTCTACACTAGCCAAAAACTTCGAATTGGCCATACAAATGTCCATTTTGAAGTTTACTAATGAAGCGCTGAAATACATATTCAGCACCTCATTAGCATGCGGGCTGCCGTGGCACTTCGAAATTGACACTGCTCGTCCAGACGGGGCTCCTTTTCGAAAGGACCCCGGCTACTCTGAAGTCCGCTTATTCCTATGAGCAGATGGGAATAAGGGGACTTCGAAGTAGGCAGGGTCCTTTTGAAAAGGAGCCCCGTCTGGACGAGCGGCGTCAATTTCGAAGTGCCGCAGCCGCCCGCATGCTAATGAGGCGCCGAATATGTATTTCAGCACTTCATTAGTAAACTTTGAAATAGACATTTCGAAGTTTTTGGCTAGTGTAGACGTAGCCTAAAAGACTATGTCATGCACAGGAAAGTAGCAGTAGTAAATATACAAATGCAAATGGCATTCTTCATCATCTCCCAAAAGATTTTTGTTTGCAGTAAGCATCCCTTCCAAGAAGCTATAAACATATAAAATTAAATCTTGCGAAACATCCCAAACTCACTTGTAACAACCAGTTAAAATACAATATTGTTCTGACTTGCGTCTTCCAGTTCTACTTAAAGAGAGGAAGATGGGAATTGAGACGTATGTACCATAACAACGGATTAACAAATGGCTGCACTTACAGAATCTGGATTTAAACAACACTATTTGGGGTGTGATAACTGCAAAATTCTGCTAGCAGAATTCACCCAAACATCATACATGAAGGAAACCAATCATGACAAATATTTATCTTTTTACTGGCACCATACAAAGAGATGAACAGCTGCTGTGGTGAAGTACAAACCTGTACTCTATTTTAGGCAGGAGAAGACGGAATGCAAAATTCTTCTGAGCTGTGTGGCCTCTCCAAAAGCCAGAAGTTGCAATGACTGTTTGGCACAATTTCAGTGTCTACCAAACACTAGTTTTCCAGCTTCAACTAACTTGACCCTCTTGTAGGATTAAGAGCGCACTAGAGAGATTCTATTAACAATTAGAATCAATGCAAGCAAAAGCACAACAACAAAATCATGTCAATAACACTGAATGTGAAATAAAGATGAGTCAGTACAGATAAGACCCACACTGACACACAACCAGATGTGATCATATCCAGGCTATAGAATCATTCAGCATGTGTGGGAGCTGACCGACTCTCTCTCAGTAGCAGCAGACACCAGTTCTGATCCGTTGCCCTCCTACTCTAGTGGGAGTGGAAGTCAGATGAGATCATGGATTCTCATACAACCTGCTTGTTGCAGCATTTTTGGAAATCAATTTCATACTTGTGAAAAGAACCATACAAGTAATTGGGATTATTTGTTGCTTATTAAGTGAGAGAAAACAACAGAAGAGCTACAGATTTTTTAAGAGTGTTTTGCTATGGAGCACCAGCAATGATGCTACCGCAAGCACTAGAGATTTCAGATGTTTTCTGGGAATAAGAAAAAATATATTCAAAGTAGTACTAAAATAAAGTTGTAAGTTAACCAAGTGTTCTAATGTACCACAATGCACAGTATTACTAAAGCATTAAACCAGAATTCTTTGCTGTATCCTGAGTGGTTATACTTATTCAGAGACTGAGAATTATGTTTGCCCTGCAGAAAAGGATTCCTTTTAACAGCACAAAATAGGTTAAAAAAAGACATTTATCTTTTTCTTTAAGTAGTGTTCTTCGAGATGTGCTGCTCATGTGGTTTCCAATGCAGATGTACGTGCTTGTGCATGCCTGGTTGCCAGAAGTTTTTCTCCTCGCCAGTAGCCATCTGGTCAGGGTGGTGCCCCCTGGAGTAGCGGTGTTCTAGCAGCCAATATATACACTGCCCAACCCTCTCCTCGCTCAGTTCCTTCTTTCCAGCTACTCCAACAGTGAGGAAGGCAGGAGGGTTTTGAAATGGACATGAGCAACACATCTCAAAGACCAGTTACAGAACAGGTAACTGTCTTTTTTTCTTCGAGTGATTGCTCATGTGCATTCCAATGAAGGTGAATAAAGCTGACCTTGGAAGGTGGGGTCAGAACCCTGGAACAACTGCAGCGGAGCCCTGTCTACTGCTGCATACTCCCTAGAATGCTGCATAATTGTGTAAAGAGCCACACATGTGTGCAGGAAGGACCAGGTAGACACTCTACAGATCTTCTGAACTGGGACATGGGCCAGGAACGACACTGAGGACTCCCGCACCCTTGTAGAATGAGTCCTAATTGGAGGAGGGGATAACCCCGTGAACTTGTAGCATTCTCTAATACATGGCACTATCCAGGAGGTGATCCTTTGGAAGCGCAGTGGACGGCCTTCATCCTGTTGGCCACTGCAACAAAAAGCTGCTGCAACTCTCTAAAAGTTTTGTTTCTGTTTATATAAAAAGCCAACACCCTGTAGACATCTAAAGTGTGCAGGCTCTGCTCCCTCAGGATGGCATGCAGCTTGGGATAAAACACTGGTACAGAAATGTCCTGACTGAATGGAATGAGGAAGTCACCTTCAGCAGGAAGGCTGTATGTGGTCTCAGTCTAACCTTGTCCTTGAGGAACACCATATACAGTAGGCCCATAGTTAGGGCTCTAAGTTCGGACACCCTTCTGGACGATGTAATGGCCGTCAGAAAAGCGGTTTGTAAGTTAAAAACAATGGGGAGCAGGAACCGAGAGATTCAAATGTGGTTCCCATGAGCTTAGATAGCACCAGTTTAAAATCCCATGAGGCCAAAGGATCCCATAATTGCGGCTTAACCCTCTCCAGGCCTTTAATGAGCTTTTTTACCACCGCATCCCAAAACACCAATGAAAAGTGGAAATGGCTGCCAAGTGCACTTTAATGGAGAAAAGGGTCAGCACTTCCTGACTTAGGTGTCACAGGTAATCCAAAATGGCTGGGATTGTGGCCTGGAGGGAGGGGTAACCCTTTCTGCACTATCCACACTGTGAACCTTTTCCACTTCTGTAAATACACAGCTCTAATAGAGGCTCTCTTACTATTTAGGAGCGCCTCCCACACTGGCTCTGAGCGGGAAAGTTCCATGCCACTCAGCCATGAACCTTCCATGCCATGAGATGAAGCAACAGAATGCTGGGGTGCTGTAACCGCCCCTTCTTCTTAGTCAAGAGGTCTGGGTGTAAAGGGAGTGTTATTGCTTTGCTCACCGACAGGTCTGAGAGGACCAAGTACCAGTGCTGCCTAGTCCACACTGGAGCCACTAGGACCACCAAGGCCTGATCTGATGGAATTTTGAGGAGGACCTTGTGGACAAGAGGAAGCGGGGGGCACACATAAAGGAGTGGGCCTGCCCAAAATATACGAAATGCATCCACCCAAGATCCTGGACTCCAGTTCTGGTAAGAACAAGACGTCTGGCACTTCGCATTGAGGTGAGTGGCAAAACAGGTCCACCTCGTGATAGTCCCAAATTTGGAAAACTGATTGCAGCACGTCTGGCTGAATGGACTATTCACGGTTCATAAAGGACCTGCTGAGGTGGTCCACTATGGTGTTGTGGATGCCCAGCAAGTAGTTACCTTGAAGAAGAATTTGGTGTTGAATACAAAACTCCCAGAACCTGAGGATCTTGTGACACAGGGGAGAGGAGAGTGCACTCCCCTTTCTGTTTATATAATACATTGCTGTCGTGTTGTCCATGCTCACCAACAAGCAGTGCCCTGCCACATCATCCTAAAACACCTCGCACACCAACCTGATGGCCCTTGGCTCCCCTCACATTTATGTGGACCCCAAGGTATGACATTTCCCAGAGAGCCCAAGCCCAGTGCTCTCCCAGATGTAACTCCCCGCCCTCCCAGCCTAAGTTCAATGCATTGGTTATGAGGGCCAGGGAAGGTTGAGGTGGCCTGAAGTGGGGGGACACTGTCAGAACATCCAGCCACCAATGCAGGATTCACAAAACAAGCTGAAGGCAATGTCACTAACATGTCTACATGGTTCCTTACAGGGCAATACACTGAAGCCAGTCACAACTAGAGAGGATAAAGGTGAAGTTTGGTATGCTGTGCCATGAACATGCACGCCGACACGTGCCCAAGAAGTCTCATGTAGCACCTGGCCATTGTGGTGGGGAACCTCAACAGGTCATTTATGATGCTGGCCAGAGACTGAAAACTGCTCTCTGGCAGGGAGGCCCTGGTGAGCACCAAGTCCAAGTGAGCTCCCACAAACTATATCCTTTGCATGGGAACCAGTGTTGACTTTGTCTCACTTACTACTGTTGAAAGTCTAGCAGACAAACCTCAAATGTTGCTGAACTTGGGCCTCTGAGTTCCCTTCAACCAACCAGTCATCCAGGTACAGTAAACAACTGGACTCCGTGCGGCAGAGGAAAGCTGCCACCACTGCCATGCACTTGGTCAAGACCCTTGGAGCTGTCGAGAGGCCAAATAGGAGGACTGTAAAACTGATAAAGCCCCCCATTCACCATAAACCTTAGGAACCTCCTGTGAGAAGGGTAGATCGCAATGTACAAATGTGTGTCCTGTAAGTTGAGAGCAGCAAATCAGTCCCCTTGATCCAGCAGCAAAATTACCAGGGAGACCATGCAAAACCTAATCGTTTTTGCAAACTTGCTCAGGACTCTCAGGTCCATGATGGGTTTCAGACCCCCTTTGGATTTCAGTATTAGGAAATAACAGGAATAAATTCCCTGACCCTTGAACTGAGGGGAAACCTCCTCCATTGCACCTCACTCAAGGAGCAATTAGACCTCTTGGGCAAGCATGTACTCGTGAGAGGGGTCCCTGCAGAGGGATGGGGAAAGATAGTGGGAAGTGGGGTAAAAGCTGAATTGGATACCACGTCCTCTTCCTGTTGCGTGCCAGACCCATTGTTCCAATGTCATACGGCACCAAGCAGGGTAGAAAGGAAATAGGTAAAAAGAAAATAAGGGACTTGCTGGATCCCAGGTGGGAAGTGGTTTAACGCTCCTGATTGCATCATCAAATATTTGGTTTCCACCTGGGTTAGGGCTTCTGCTGTTCCTGACCCTGGCCAGGTAGCCTAGAGTGCCTCCTGCCACTACGGCCCTGTCTCCCATTGTGGTCTCTAGGTTGTTGCTGCTGTTGACGCTGCCTAGGAGGAGGGAGAAGGGTAAAGCTCTTGTGCTGGGTTATGAGAGCATGGAGACCTAAAAACCACAGAGTCACCCTTGAGTCGTTGAGACTATGTAGTCTCTTGTCCATTTTCTCAGAAAACAAAATGGGTCCCTCAAAGGGCAGATCCTGTATGGTCTGTTACACCTCCTGTGGTAAGCCGAAGATCTGCAGCTATGCCCAATGTCTCATGGCAATCACCAATCTGCAGCATCCAGGGCAGCCTGTAGGGCTGTACAAGAAATCAGTTTATTTTCCCACACCATCCCTGTAAACTCCTGTTTAGCACCCAGAGGAACTAGTTCTGAAAGTTTCGACAGCAAAGACACTATATAAAAAGAGTACTTGTTCACCAGGTTTGCTGTACACAACTGTAAACCCCCTGTGGAATAAACCTCTCTCCCATACAAGTTCAGTTTCTTGGCTTCTCTGTTTTTGGGAGAAAGGCCTTAAAAACCTTGCCGCTTGCTGTGGTTGGCTGCTTCAACCACCAAAGAGTGGGAAGGTGGTGCTCCTTCCCCTCAGAGGGGACAAAATACCATCTTTCGTTCTTCCTGATGGTTTGCTGGGAAGATGCCGGTGCCTGCCACACACAGTTTTGGCCATTTGGGTAATGGTTTAATGATACGTAAGACCACTCTAGAGGGTCCTGTGGAGAATAAAATATCTGCCATAGGGTTTGCCTCACCCTTAACCTCATCAGCTTGGACACAAGTTCTGAGTAACCTTATGCAGGAGCTGATGAAGTGCCAACACCAGAGAGGCAGAAGAACCCTGCCACAACTTCATCCAGAGAAGACAATAAGGAGGTGGCCAGCCTGCCCTAAACCACTCAGGTCGATGGCCACTGAGGGGTCCACACCCACTGCCAGCAGTGGGGAAAACAGTTGAGTAGTTTGCACGTTAGCCCCCATTGGGGGAGGTGCCCAAGCCAGCACAGGCTGGGGAGGTGCCAGGGCCACTGAGTTTACAGGTACTGATGAGGCCCACATATACAGCACTGGGTCCGTTGAAGTAGGCACCGAGACAGGTTTTTCCTCTGAAGACAACTGGCCAGTCAGTGTCTCCCTTGGCAGTGCATGCAACACAGCTGAAGGTGCCTCACATGATACCATGGGAACCCCGACACTGCCAGCTGCGACAGGGCCCCAGAGTGTGGTCTAAGAAATTGGTCATGGAACTCATGATATGCCCATGGAGTACAAAACGGACTTTGTGGAGGTGCCTGCCAATTTTTATGGCTCTGTCTATGCCTGGAGTGTCAGCTCCAAAGGGACAAGAAATGGCTGCTCCTGTCCAATCTCAAGAAGTAAGAGTCTGACTCTGAACCCGACACCCCTGACACTGAGGACCAACAAAGCGCCTGACCTGCTGGTGCCTGCACCACCAGTGTCTAAGATGGTGCCAGAATAGCTGGCTTGCCCCATGACAGAGGCCAGCTCCGCACCTGTGCTGACAGCGCCATAGTCCCTGAAGGTGAAGCAGATACCAGAGGATTTGTGCCACCCAGAACATCTGTGGCATTGACGGGCTCTCTGGTGAGCAGGAGCATTGAGTCTGCATCAACGCTCAGCTCTCTGAGTCATGCCCTTGCCTGCAGATCAACTGTCGGCGCCTCAGGCTTATCCCTTCTTGGCACTGCACAGGACTGGCCCGTTGTGCTTCTTCCACTTACGCGGAACCTGGGACTGTGATCTATGCCTCCTGGAGGGGCATGATGCCAGACCATCACCCTCGTGCCGAACTCCTCGGTCCATTAGTGGTGCTGACATCACACTCGGTGCTGGCGTTCTCCGCACTGAGGATGATATACTCGGTCCCACCAACAGCAAATGCTCCAGTTGAAGTGTGACTTCCACTAAGGGGACTTACAACCATCACTGTGGCGAGAAACTCTGAATTTGACTACTACTAGGTACAACTGATCAAAGTAGACAGATGGGGAAACAGAAGGTAATAATGACATGTACAATATGTAAATTAGGCACCTGCAAAAATGTGCACTTGTTTATGCAGGTGTAACTTTGAAAAGCTGATCTGATGATCAATGATCTAACAGACTGTTGTAATCTCATGTCAGTACAAGTTCAAACAAATCTGTAAACTCAAAATCTTTATGACTATTGATTTACACTGAAAAAATTATAGTGTGCACAACAGGCTGTAGCTAGAGCTTTAAAATATTTGTTTCCTCTGAACAACAAAACAGCTGGAACTTTTATAGCTCAGACGTTAACATTTCTTATAAATCTCAAATTATTTTTTCTAAATTAAACGAATATTTTGTACAAGGCAGAGCTCCCCCAAAGCTCCGCTGCCTGTTGCTTTACACCATGAATTGCTTACTCTCAACCTCCAACATTTAATTCAAACTAAAATAAAATAAAACTAGTTCAAATTGCTTTCTTCTTCCTCCTCCTGAAGTCCAAAATTTCTTACTTCTTTTAGAATACACACAAGATCATCTGACGATTTACACCATTCCATTCTCCTCACACCATATAGAAAAACTGTTACCCTGTCCCACTGTTCTTGCTCTATATTTCGTTCTCAGAAACCACAGAGTCCAGTTAAGGATAATGAGATACTATATACTTCTTAAGCCTTGTGTGAAGATATATTGCACAATCAAAAATTCATGGAAATTATAGTGATTTTCTGTTGAGTGAGCCTGTAACTACCAATCTTATACATGCAACTGATGTGCCTGAATTGAAGTAAAGACATTTTTGTATGTAACAGATACAAATTAAGGAGAGAAAATCAATTTATCCCAAAGTCAGGTCACTTGCCTCTTCCCCTAAAATGTAATAAAAAATATTTAACAGCTTTTACAGTGTGTAGATTGCATAAGAATCTTGCTGCCTGAACCACTTGTTCATCACCATGGAACATTTTTTAAAATATATCTTCTCCCACACACAACAATTTCCTCTGTTCCCACAGCACTCATTTCTCATAAGTCACATTAGTCAGTCTAAAGGTTGCAGTCAAAGGTCCTGCCCAGCCTTTTGAGCCTCCAGCCTAAAATATCTCCCTGAGGTTAAGTAAGTTTTCACCGGTATCTGTATGCAGGGATAGAGATAGCCACTCGGTCTCTCTCAACACACGTAACAGAATATTGATCAGTGAAGGCTACAATCATCCTCCCTCAACCTCAATCTCTCTACGCAGTGGGGGAAGAGGAGGACAGGAAATCTCTTTGATCAACAGACTACATCCTGTTTAACCTCACTTACGCAAGCCTAAATAATACACAGTAGGAGCAAGAATTAAACAGAGACCCAAATTCTATGAACGTCTTCAATTTAACGACCAACTGGTGTTTAGTTTTTTAAATAACAAAACACAGTACATTTGAAAAAACATTATTTAGGAACACTTATATACCACTATAAACCATTCCTTGTGCGTAATGAGATCACGTGAATGCAGTGGATCTTCCCCCACCCTCAGAAAGACAACTCATTCTCAGTTATAGAGATCTCAAACACCAGCATGTCCATTTAAAACGCAAATCTTCCACAATGCAAAATGGAAACACTGAGTTCTCCCTTACTTGAAAGTAATGAGTTTGTGTGGAATGGACAAAATTCCATTCATCAAAAAATATCATCTGAAGGCACACTGGGTTGAAAATGCAAACTTTGAATTACAGTTTAAAACCGCCATCCTCCCATGCAGAGTAGACCGAATAAACTTGGGTTCTGTATTAATTACACTTGAAACTAAATAAAATAAATAAAATATAGTGGCAGCCTTAACGAGTGTAACATTCAAGAGACCCATAATGGTTTGCAAAAGTGAACAGAACTGGCTTTTATTTAATCCACAACGCTAAATCCATGAAGATAACTTAGCTGAGCACTGATTGCAACACCTAACCTTACGGACCCTGCTGTTGAGTGGAATTCACAGCCCCCATTTAGGCACCTTAGTCCATAGATATCAGAGAGGTAGCCGTGTTAGTCTGTAGCTTCGAGAACAACAAGAATTCTTGTGGCACCTTATACACTAACAGATATTTTGGAGCATAAGCTTTCGTTGGCAAAGAGAGTCCATAGAGAGAGAGTTAGGCTCCTCAGAATGGGATTCACAAAAGCTAGCAGGAGAACTGGGGAGCTGTCTAAACTACCAAGCAGAAGATACAAAGGAGAGGGATGTGGCCTAAGTTCAGACCACGCAGCTGAGACAGATGAGAGAACGCTTCCTTTTCTAAGCATGCTGGCAACCTGGTGATGTTAGGGGGGCTTTAAGCCTATACATTAGCTAAAGTTTAGAAACCTAGAGAAATTAGCCACTTACACAGTTAGATGGCAGCTGGGCAGAGACTGTGAAGATCTAACATTTCAGACATAGGTGCCTCTCTTGGCATTTACGTACCTAAAACTCTTTCTGTATATCACATTCTAAACATTTGCAGTTTACTGAAACTTTCCAACTGAAATCTAGTCTATATTCCATAAATATGCTTTCTCAGATGTTTTACCCAAGGTTCTCCGAGGCCATATCTACACTGGTATTTAAAGATGTGATGTTAGAAAGTGCTAGGCCTAATCTAGGCTTAAAAGTTTTAGCAGTATAGTTATGGTCCCCAAACTAAAATAAGCTATAGCTATGTCTACAATATAAGTGTGACAGCTACTCTACGGTAAATATAGACACTTCCTACACATATAGAAGAAGTTTCTTGGTTGATGTAGTTAGCTCACTCTCAGATGCAGTAGAGGGGCAAGTTGAGAGAATAAGGTCCATCAGCTTAGTTGTGTCTATACTGGTGGGGGGCTAATGTGCGTAACTACAGCTTTTAGGGTATAAAAATTTTCCCAGCTCTGAATGACACAACTAGGTGAATCTGCTAACTGTGGACCAGGCCTATCCCAGTGTAATTTCTTTGATACAGTACTCCCTCGAGTTACGCACAGGTTCCTTTCCCATGCACCCTTACATAACTGGAATTTTGCGTATGTTGCAGGCGATGGTTTCCCTGTCGGAACACACATTCTGAAGCCGGGGAAGCTGCAGGAGCACCTGGAGCTTCAGTTGAAAGGTAATTCCTGGAGTTGGGGGGCAGCTGGGGAGAGTAAAGCCTGGCAATGGGTTGGGATCATGGAAGGGGGACGCGGGGGTTAAGCCTGGGGTGGGTTACAGCTACAGGGGGGTGAGGGGTTGGAGTTGAGCTGGAGCCGTGCTCAGATGGCGAGCTGGGCCATGGGGGGGTTTGAGTCAGAGCCACAGCTACGTACAGGAGGTGGTGAGCCAGGGCAAGAGAGGGTATTGAACAGGGGTTGGGGGGTTTGAGCTGGAACCACACGTGAGGGGTGGTGAGCTGGGCCATTGGGAAAGGGCGTTCCAGAGCCGTGGGAGGAGGGTGAACTGGACCATGGGGGGATGGAGCTGGAGCCATGCGCGGGGGTGGAGGGTGGAGCCGGAGCTGTACTCCGGTGGTGAGCAGGGCTGGGGGGGGGGGGGGAAGCGCACAGTGCCGGGGGAATGGGATTTTGAGTTGCACTTAACTCACGTTAATGAGAGTTAAGCACAACTTGCTGTTCTCCCTGTTACCACAATACCTATGCCAGTAAAACTTAAGTGTAGACCAAACATTACAGTAAACCCTCAATACAACAGACCCCAATATAATGGGCTTCAGAAATAACTGCCACCCCACCCCCTCACTCCATCTCTCTCGCCAAGCTTCAGAGATCAGGCTCCATCCTGAGAAGGTATGTCTATACTGCTGCTTTTAGCCCCATAGTACATGGCCCACAAGCTTGAGTGAGTTGACCTGTTCACTGCCATGAAGGGCTCCCCTCCAGACCCCCAGGCCTAGTCTATACCAGAAAGTTAGGTCAGCATAATTACATCACACAGAGGTGTGAAAAATCCATATCCATGAGCATAGGTGACTTGTGATAGCATTCAGGAGGTGCAACGTGCCCTGTGCCCCACCAAAATTCTAACTGGTAAATGGAATTCCTTTTCATGTCCCCGTTCCTCTCCTGTGACCCTTCTCCAGCCCCTTCCCCCGACAGGCATCAGTCACCTATCCCCCTAAGTAGCATAATGAAGTCAATGTAAATCCCTCTGTAGACAGTGATAGATCAATAGAGGCGGATTACTTGTGCCAATGGAAGAACTCATCCTGTCAGCTTAGCTACTGTCTGCACTGAAGCACTGCAATAGTGCAGTTGCAATGACATAACTGTGCTACTCTAGTGTTTTAAGTGTAGACATATCCTCATACAGCTAGACATAAAAAATCAGGCTTGCTCACTATGTGGCTAGGAAAACCAAAACCTTTCTCGCAAACTGACATCACAAATCTTTTGACCTATTAGCATTTGTTTTCTAAACCTTTTTATCTTCAATAGACACCTGTCTGCTTTTGTAAAAGGTCAATAGTTACAACTTTCTCAAAGATAACTACAGTCAATGCTTGGTACTCCACTTTGTTTCATTCATTTGTAAGGGCACAGTACATGTTTAGTGTGAAACGTTCACAAAGTACAGCTTAAAAAAGACAGTTGCCTTTACTCCCTACAATTTAATTCCAAAACTGATGGATTGTCATTCATTGCAACCGACATTAAAATTTCTCCTTATCAGGGGATTAGTTTATAGTGGTTAGAGCAAGAGGTCACAACCAGGGTCAGAGTGCAAATGTCAGAGACGAGAGTCAAGACAGAGTTGGAACTCTGAACCAGCAACAAGGGTCAGAAGTGTAATGAGAGTTCAAATGCCAAAGCCAAGGGTGAGGTGAGAGTGAAAGCTAAGAATCAGTCATGAGTCAAAACCAGGTGAGCTGGAGTCATGCAAGGCCAAAACATCGCTGGTGCTAAGACAGTAGAGAATTTTGGAACAAGGCCAGATGCCAGGAAGAGTCTAGGCTGGAGCAGAGAAAGGGCTGGAGTGAGTCACAGGAAAGGAGAGGATGCTTGTAAATCAGAGTGGCTGCAGGATCAACAATTATGCACTTAGTAACTCAAGAGTTCTAGGACAATGCAGTGGACCTATTAACTATCTAGCAGCAAAGTAAGTAAGGGAGGCAGCCAGAAGCTGCTCCCTTAAGTCCTCCTCAATAACAACTAAAACCAGACACTTAAAAATGCATCCCAAATCACCTCACTATGCTGCTGTAAGCAGACAACAGAACAATCCACATGTTCTTCAGAATTTCTGCCTTGTTGTTTTACTGATTATGCACCACGATGTGCATGTATGACGCTTTACAGACAACTCTCCTTTGCTAAAGATAAAACTGGTGCACTTCTCTATTCCCTCTCTGGAAGGGCCTATAAAGAGTTTTGCTTTGGACTTGCTTTTTAATTCGTTCCTACGTCATTAACATGTCAACTGGAGAATCCCAAGCTGAAAGCAGGTATCACCTAACTCATACTTTACTTCTGTGTCTTAAAACTTTATACACACACACAAAAAAAATTCTCAGTATGGTCCAGTAGTATGGATTCTGAAGAACTGAATTCGATTCCTGACTCTACCACTAACTGGCTACGTGACCTCGGATAAATCACTTCATCTCCTTGTGCTTCAGTTTACCCATTTGTCAAACAAGAAAAATAATGCTTTACCCACCTCTGTAAAATGCTTTGAAATTTAAGGATGAAAAGTGCTACAAAAGTCAAGAATTCCAGGCAAACTATAGTTTTTTACTTGAGTAGGCCAAGTATTTCATCCTCTATGTTATTAACAGACAGTCCCTCACTCGGGTGTCAAATATACTGAAGAATTAAACAATTCAGAACTGTCTGACTCAAGTTCAAGGTTACTAGATATTAAATTTACTTTACATTAACAAAAACACAGCTACCCCTCTGTTACTTTACATTAGTACACGTTGAATCTCTAGTTTGGCACTCATCTAGCAACCTCCACAATCTCACATGATTTTAGTTAGCAGGACAACCGCTTATCATGAGTGTGGCCAAGTTTCCTGTGGTCTCATAAAGTTTGTTTACAGCCACAGTCCTAGCTCTGTGTTATTTAGCTCTAATTCACCCCTAATTGTCTCCCAAGAGCCCAGTAATCAGTGGAAGAGTTGGTAATGCTGTTAGACAATATTTACCTCAGGTTTGGCAAATTATTTCATTCAGCACCAGGCAAGTACCAAGGGTGCCAGACTAGGAGGATTCACTGTAAGATGAAAAAGCAGTCTAATACAAAAATTATGCATATTTCAAATAAACCAGTTTTTGCAGCAGACAATTTTAAAAAAGCAAATTATAACAATATTGTAGATACAGGTTGAATCTCTGGTCTAGCAATCTTAGAACCTAACTAGTCCTTGATCAGGGAATTTACCAGATCAGAGGAAAATCAGTGCTTTCCTGCCCCTCCACTCACAGCCTGTCAGGTTCTCCCTCTCTCCTGAGTGTTCTAGGATCAGAATACCCACTCACAATGCCACACCAGGGATACTGCCAGACTAGAGAAGTCCAGGTTAGAGAGGTTCAACTATAGTATACACCAACAAACCTTGATGACATTTAATAAAAGCTACATTTGCATTTATAAAAAGAAGCAAAAATACAGGTGAGCATAAAATGTTTGCAAAACTACATGTCGGCATTGTTGAAGTAGATAAGCAAGACACATTTTTTAATTAAAAATAAATCTGACTGAAAGGGATTATATGGGAAAAATCCGTTAATTATAGATGACTACAACTCCAACAATACACGAGGTAAGACTGCAACAGTATGAACTGTAGTTTTCATACTAATATTTCCCAAGTATTCCTACTGAATAAGATCATTTACCCACACCATCTTACTCTATAATTAGTGACAAAGTAGGCAAGTCAATGAAGTAACAACTGTAAGTGGGAAGAAGGCAAATACTCAAGAATGTGGTTTTATATAATGACAAATTAGCTTTGTACTGGTTTTGCTAAAACAGCTTTGACTAGACAGTCATGTCCCATGAAACATTTTATACTTTATTATGGAGAAAACTCAGAGCTTGAGGAAATTGGGGAAAAAAGCATTTCATTCCCCACCTACCTTTAAATTTCAGATTAACTGGATAATATAGCACTAAAGGAAAATTACTTGTAATTTATGTTTTTGGAACACTTTTTTTAAACAAAATCTTAAAATAGAAATTACAAGGCTTTAATACACTGAGTTAATGTCACTCTGTGACATGTAATCCTGTTTTGTGTCTTGTCAGACAGACCCTCCTGTGAATTTTCTCTTGATGCACTGACTGCTTGTAAACTGGATTACAACCTATCCTAATTGCCTTCATGCATCTATCAGAAAATATATTCACATGACTGAAAGGAGATTTGCATAAAATATATTTTAGACATATTCCCAGACTTCATTATGAACTGGATGCAGATTTACTATTTACTAAATATTCTAAATGACAAGGACCAACAGATTGGCACACTGGTAAATTTATAGTGAAATACAGCTTCAAAAGTATGGGCAAAAAGATAAAGGGACATTTCTCCAAATTCAAGTCAACTTATGGTCAGTCAGACTTCAGCTTCTAGTGGCAATTTGCAGCAAGATCTTGTCATTTGTATATCCTTCTCCCCCTCCACCCTCTCACCACTAGGGTTTGCCCCTCCTCCTCAGCTTCAGCGATTCCAACAATCCAGAGGGTGAAGTGATGGCATCAATCCAGTTGTGATCTATCCCTCAGAACATCACACTCATGTTTTCTGTCTGAGTCCTCCCTTAAGACAGTTCTGCAGTGAGACAGATGCAGAAAAATGGGGGGGAGGGGAAGCAGAGCACAGGCAGAGGAAATACTGAGTCAGCTAGCTGAAGAGACTGGCCTCATCCAGCCACCAGTGGCTTGCAAGGAGCAAAGATGTCAACAATCCTGACACACTAAACTGAAGATTGTTGGAGAAATTCCAGTTAAATCATTTCATTTAGTACGCACACACATGCACCTACAACGGAACAGCCAGTCTTAAAACAAACATTTTTTTATCCTTCAAGCAAAAATTATGGGACAGCTGAGTGGGTCTAGCAGCTTTAGATTCTTTTGAAAATAGGAGTCCTAACAGTTTCTACTTCATCCTCCTCCTGATGCAGTAATAATAGGAGGAAAGGAATTTTGTTCCTGATGATTTATAGGACGTTTTGGATCCCATGCTATATATTAAGCCTACATCTTCCTGTGCTATCTCAAAAACTAAAATCTTTGAAAAAGACAGCTAAAACTAGAGCTCTTTGCTTTTAAATTAACTTTTCAAGGATCCTTTGATTTAAAGCATAGGATTTTAGGAGGTTCCATGAGTTGGGGAAATGAGTAAAGAGAATTTTTTCTATACGTGACACTAATGATGCTGGAAATTGTTTTAAAAAAAATAAAAATGGTAAAACCAATAACCCCAATTCTCATCTCCATGCTGCTCATTTTGTAGACAAGTCAAGCAGCAACTTAAAAATAAGTCAAAATGTTAACAACTGTATCATTATGTTTCTGATATTTGGAGACAAACATTTAAGAAAATATACTACTTCTGCCTCCTTGGCTTAACATATTATACAGCATATTTCAGGGCCATGCCAAATAGGTATCATCTTGCAATTCGTTTATGGAGTTCACATAAGATCCTAAAAGGTGATGCCACTTTGTTCACCTCTAACACAGAAGTGTAGGAAAGCACCTAGAACAGCATAACCAGAAGGACAAATTTCTACTGAGTTCCTAGGGAATCCATTCTTGGCCCAATGTGTTTCACATTTTTAGTCAAAGACTTGAGAGAGGACATAAAATCAGCACTGACAAAGTTTGTACACATGACATAAAAATTGCAGTAGCAAACAAAGAGGACACTGATTCAAAATGTCTGTATCACCTAGTAATGGCACACAAGCAAACAAGGTGTGTTTTAATACAGTTAAATGCTTTATACCCCACATATTACTACTACTGGCCAAATACAAAAAGTTATTTTAAGGTGAAAGAATGCTCTTCAAAATCTGAATGACACAATTTTCTTTCGTGAGAAAAGATGATTTCCATCGCAAGTGAAAAATGTGTTCTACTACAATATCACATTCACAACGTCACTTTAAATATGCTGTGCTTGCAGATTGAAGTATATCATTCTTTCTCAGGGACAGTGACTTAACTTGACTTAAACCCTTGTACTCCAAGTGAAGCATAGGTCCTCTACAAGTCTCCATTTCACTCTGTTTCAAGACAAAACTTCTAGCTGATTCCAGGAATACCCCAGTTGTTGTCCTTTAATCACAATAGATCTTATCCACATTGGCTGAGTTCTTCCTCTTTTGCATTTTCCATGTGGGTTCCATGTGAGAGCTTGACAGAGTACGTCGGATCATGGTTTTCTGGGAGCATGGCCTCGCCATCTCCACTTTCTTCTCTTGATCTGAACATCAAGTTGTTCTCGTCTTCCAATGGGATCCAAGTATTTTATTTATTGCCAGTCACACTTGTGTTCAGTACATAATTTGTGTGTTAAATAAAAAAATTAAATCCTACAGACGATTTGTCCTTATGGACAATCATGAAACACATATTTGTGATGTCTTTACTTTACAGCTACCTACTCTGCAGCAAAAAGTCTACAACAACAACTCACTGAGCAATATCATCTCTATTAGAACTATTGGACATCCATCCCTCAAACTTGACATGCAATATGTTAAAGGAAACATTTCATCCATATGTATAGATTCATGTATGTCTCCACCATTATATTTCTAATATATTTTAATAATATTAGGACAAGCCTTAATGTTATTTGAGACTGTTTTCAATCAGTGATGTTTTGGGACAATGTGCACAAATATGATCACTATGCACCTGAGATAACAAATATGTAGTGGTATTCTAATATACTCATATTTCCACACATTTTTGTTAAAAGGGGCTCAAAGCAGTTCAAAGCATTTACAAACATGAATGAAACATTTACTCATGACAACTAAGTATTACCACAATTTGCACGTGGGGGAACTAGACAGCAGCCTAAATGTGTCATGACCACAAGTATTAGTTATAGCATGCAGTGCCTTTTTCTATCTACAGTTATGGCTGAATCTCTCACTCTCCAACATAAACCTTTACACAAAAATATTGTTTTCTTGATTTTCAGACCTCATGACTGTTGTGATCTCATTAGAGCTATGTTCTTGAAAGGGACTCGACCTTTCACAAGTGCAGATTAGTGATTCACCTTAGAGGTTCATCATCTTGTAAGCACAGAATATTGATGTACTATGACCTGAACTGGTTACACAATCACTCACCAGTGCAGTTAAGAGAATATGTTAAAATCATTGAAGACCTAAAGGGTCTCAGACCCAGTTTTCCAAGATCACTCTTCCCTCTATTAAAGTTGCAGTCAAAGAAGCCACTATTTATTGTTCCAGGGTTTCACAGACTCATAGAATCCTAGGGCTGGAAGAAACCGCAGGAGGTCTTCGAGTCCAGCCCCATGCCCAAATGCGGACTAATCACATTCAATGCCATTCAAGGGTTCAAGCAACCTATGCAACACTTGCCCACAAAAAACACACCTCATTCAATGTACAACAATAGTGTCCTGGGCAACATGGGAGCCCTCACCAAAACACTAATGCAGGCATGTCCAACCCGCAGCCCGCATGCGGCCCTGGACAGTTAGTAATGCGGCCCCAAAAAGATCGTAAACTTTTAACATTATTATGTGATTTATATACATTAACTATATTATATATTTTATATGCGGCACAAGACAATTCCTCTTCACTCAATGCGGCCCAAGCAAGCCAAAAGGTTGGACACCCATGCGCTAATGTAAAAATCACGATGGTATAGCAGAATTGATTTCACCCACAAACACTACATTCTGCTGAACCAACTTTCCTAGCAGAGCACACTTTCAGGAGTTTCAGCTCTGAACTAAAAAGATTCCAAACACTGGAACAGGCTTCATTTACTTAGCAAGCCAACTAGACAAACTTACAATATGATGTTGTTGAAATCTACACCCATGTACAGACTACTTCCTCTCTTTGGATGATGTTCATCTTACTAGCTCAAAACAAAATACTGTGGAGCAAGACAGATGCAACATACAGACTTAACATTGCATGTAAGTAAGAAGAGAGAGACTACTATACAGTACACAATATTCATAAATTATTTTTAAAATGCTATACTAAATGCTGGAAGATTGGTTGGTTAAGTCCCAGCTATTGTATAAAAGCCAGCTCTAACTCTGCTCTCATATAGTCGCCCACAGATTACAGACTTGACATAAATTGCCACACTTAAAATTGCCCTGCCCATATATTCATTCCATCAAGGTAGTCGTTAGCTGTGCAATAACCCACATTCATTCAGCTGGGTCATATTTCAGATGTCTGCACAGTATTGTGTCAATGTCAAGGCTGAGATTCTAGTGATTAATTTGAAATGCAAGAAAAACGTCAATTAATTCTTAACTATGTATATGATACATATGAAAGGTGTTCTTCATGTCAGTGATCAGGAATAGTAGAATCCTCTGACATTTATACAGTTTGAAGTTCCTGATAATTGGATATAAGATACAGTTGCTAGAGAATCAATAAAATCCTCTAGAACAAGCAAAAATTTCATGAATGAGACATGCCAATCACTGTCATGATTTCAGTATTAACCAAAGAAATCTCTAATTTGCAGAGTCACTCATATTTTACATCAGCGTATTCAAAAGCCTAAATTTTGATCAAATGCAGCTACTGGAACATGTGCAGCTCTTTTCACACTGAGACAAACTTCTAAAACACTTGACAAACCAATTACACATTAAACACACATTTCCTTTGCACAGTCACCGGAGAAACTCTAACATGGGAGAATGAGAGCTATGAATGAAAGAGGTCAGTATTTTAATTAATACATAAACAGAGAAAGTTCAGGTCAGAAAGTGACAAATACTGAATCCAACTGAATCTATGGGGGAATTTTATAAAAACAGAATGCCGCTATCAACTGGAATTTGGCAGGATGCCTCTCCTTCTGCCAAAAGTGCTTCCGAGCTCATTTAAGAGATGGCATCTTCTACAGATTTCCTTCACACATGACAGTGTCGATTCAGGACTTAACTACAGGAAGAGGATCACCTACTAAGTCACCAAGTTCTGCTCCCAAGCTTTGGGATGTTTCAGTGAGACAGAGATTAGACCGAATCTAATTTAATGTATGTAATCTAATAAAATTTACTACCAGAGGTAAAATGGCTGTGACTGTACATCACACATCAATCCAGATCCATTTTTTGTAACAAAAACAAGGTTCTTAAAATAGGAAACATTCTCAAAACACTTACACAGCTTTAGGAGAGAGTGGGCACCACTACAATAAACACATTGTGTACACATATGTTGCTCTCTTCATGGGAAGTTTAGCCCCACAGCAGCTGGTTGATGTGGGACAGAAGGAATGCCTCTTAAAACACTCATCCAGCCAGTTCATAATCTCAGATGACTCTCCAGCACATATGCATGACAAGTAACAATCCTTTTGAATCAAGATTTATCTTTGACATTTCAGTGCATACCAGACTGTGGGTATATCTTAAAGGCTCATATATGCAGATCATCATTAAATTTATTGCAAAATTAAATTAACAGAAAAAGGTAGGAATTTTTCAGCTAATCTGTACAGTTCATCAAATTACATTGCATCTGTTAAGTAAACAAAGTTTTGTTATTTTTAGTTGCTTTTCCTACAGCACGCACCCGTTACAGTGGGCCAGACTCCCAGAAGACTAGTGGAACAATAGAAAGACCATCTGCTACAAAGCAAACTGAAAAGCCAAAAGCTACAGTAGTTCTGCTAATAGCATATATTAAGGGCAGCAGAACCAATATAACAAGCAGTATTTGTACACTTTCCCCCACACAGTAGTCCCATCTTAACTAAGCTTTGAAGACTGAAAGAGTGATATTTTTTTCTAGGCATAACTATGCAAGGGCATGTTCTTTAAAGAACAATCGAGGGGAAAATATCAATTTACTGTAAACACAATGGGTCAAATAATTAGTATTTCTTCATGTTTCATAAAGTAATTCACAGGCATCTACAGAATGCAAGATTATACATGGATTTTACAAGTGTTCCATAACTGCACAGCACACACTCAATTTACAGCTTCATCACAATTGTCAATTGATGGCATTCTTCCCGGTTCTAAAAACACTGCTCATTTGTGAAGGTCAGTATTTAGAGCAGGCAGTTATTTCTTGTCAATGACTAAGTTAAGCACTATCAAACGGCTAGAAGACTTCTCGGAGAAGGAGAAATATAAAGAACAGATGACACATACATTGATAATAGAATATAAGCTGATACTGACTTTACGCTTGCACAGCCATCGTGTATCCAAAAGCAGTGCTCAAACTGCCATACATGCTAGTAGTTACCACCCCTCCTGTGTTTCGCTCCACTTCAGTAAACTAGCACATCAGTACCGCCCACTATAGCCTGACAGATGCCAATGTTGATTTTGTCTCTTCTAAGTTTTGTGTCTATTTCACCTCCTATCCTAATATTTTTGGTAATTCATCTCCCACATCCTCCTGTAGCAAGTAATCCAAAATAGCAAATCTACTTATAACAAACCTCGTTTAGTCTCCCCTCTGCTAATGCATTACATTTATAGAAAACCACCATTTAAACATCGCTTTTAAACACAAGTGTATCATGTGCCTGCCCACAGTTAAAGAGTAGCAATTGTTCTTTCACATGTTAACAATGTGAGAGTTTTGTTTATTCATGTTATATTCACACACTAGAGGACAAGTACGAAAACATAATAGATGTGTCTACACTTGCATTCCTCTTTCGAAAGAGGCATGCAAATGAAGGAAATCAAAAATGCAATGACACTGATTTACATATCTGGCACCTCATTTGCATATTATCCTTTCAAAAGCGATTCTTGTGAAAGAAAAAAAGTAAAGAAGGGGCTCATTCAAAAATAAACCCCCTCTTCAAAAGCACCCTTATTTCTGAAACAAAGTAGAAAGAAGTGTACTTTTGAGGATGGAATTTATTTTCGAAAGAGCCCCTTCTGCACTGCTTACTTTTCTTTCAAAAGAAGCGGTGCCAGACATGTAAACCAGTGTCATTTGCACTTTTATTTCCTTTATTTGCATGCCCCTTTTGAAAGAGGAATTCAAGTGTAGACACAGCTAATCTGTATACATCTTTCAGAGGGGCAATATATGCAGATACTTCTATTAGCCAGCTTTACAAACCCCAGGCCATACACTAAGTCCAAACAGTAGAGCAACGAAGGGTCCTGTGGCACCTTATAGACTAACAGAAAAGTTTAGAGCATGAGCTTTCGTGAGTTAACTCACTTCTTCAGATGCTGGTCCTGGAAATCTGCAAGGCCAGGTATAAATAGGCCAGAGCAAGGCTGGGGATAACGAGGTTAGCTCAGTCAGGCAGGCTGAGTTGTATTGTCATCAGTAGGTCTGGAGGTGTGAACTCCAAGAGAGGGGAAGCTGCTTTTGGAAGCTGAGGGGAAGCTGCTTTTGGAAGCTGCTTTTCCAAATGCAAACGAATGGACATCATACCGAACGGACTGAAGGTGAAAAATCCTTTGCAATCTACATACTGCACAGACTACAGTGAGAGATTATGCCACACACTCTCAAAGAAACTGAGGAACCACCTGATCAGCATCCTGTACAACAAACAGGAGAACATCAAAAAAGAGCTCTCCAATCTGGAGTCTTTCATCAATAACCAACCTTCAACACAAACTTCCACGCCGCTGAACTTTACTAAAATAAGACAAGAGATTTACACTAGACACTTCACTACTATACAGAAGAAAAAGGACTCCAAACTTTCTAAACTCCTGCCTGCCACACAGAGCCACAGCAGTGGTACCACTAACTCAGCCAGCAATATCATCAATCTGTCCAGCTACGCACTCAGCTCAGCAGAAGAGTCTGCCCTTTCTCGGGGACTCTCTTTTTGCCCCACCACACGCACAAACATGATACAGCTCTGCGGTGATCTGGAAGCCTACTTTCGCCGTCTCAGACTCAAAGAATACTTTCAACACAACACTGACCAACACACCATTACACAGACAACCTCCCAGCAGCACAAGAAGAATAACTCCATGTGGACTCCTCCCGAGGGCAGAAATAACAGTCTGGACCTATACAGAGAATGCTTCCGCCGACGCGCACAGACAAAAATTGTGGAGAAACAACATCGTTTGCCTCACAACCTCAGTCGTGCGGAACGCAATGCCATCCACAGCCTCAGAAGCAACCCTGACATTATAATCAAAGAGGCAGATAAAGGAGGAGCTACTGTCATCATGGACAGGTCTGACCACCAGAAGGAGGCTTCCAGACAACTCTGCAATACCAGATTTTACAGGCTACTTTCCTCAGACCCCACCGAGGAATACACTAAAAAACTACACCGTCTGCTCAGGACACTCCCTACACAAGCACAAGAACAGATCTACACCAACACACCTCTAGAGCCCCGTCCAGGGTTATTCTACTTACTACCCAAAATCCACAAGCCTGGAAATCCTGGACGCCCCATCATCTCCGGTATTGGCACTCTCACTGAAGGACTGTCTGGTTATGTGGACTCTCTCCCCAGACCCTATGTCACCAACACCCCCAGCTACCTTCGCGACACCACTGACTTCCTGAGAAGACTGCAATATGTTGGTGACCTACCAGAAAACACTATCCTAGCAACCATGGATGTAGAGGCTCTGTATACCAACATCCCACACAAAGATGGAATAAATGCTGTCCGGAACAGTATCCCTGATGATGCTACAGCACATCTGGCGGCTGAGCTCTGCAACTTTACACTCACACACAACTATTTCAGATTCGGTGACAATATATACCTTCAAATCAGCGGCACAGCTATGGGTACCCGCATGGCCCCTCAATATGCCAATATTTTCATGGCTGACCTAGAACAACGCTTCCTCAACTCTCGTCCACTAACACCCCGGCTCTATTTATGTTACATTGACGACATCTTCATCATCTGGACCCATGGGAAGGAGACTCTGGAGGAATTCCACCGGGACTTCAACAACTTCCACCCCAACATCAAGCTCAGCCTGGACCAATCTACACAGGAGATCCACTTCCTTGACACTACCGTGCTTATACACAATGGACACATCAGTACCACCCTGTACCGTAAACCCACTGACGGCTACTCCTACCTCCATGCCTCCAGCTTCCATCCCAGACACACCACACGACCCATCGTTTACAGCCAAGCACTTAGATATAACCGCATTTGTTCCAACCCCTCCGACAGAGACAAACACCTACAGGATCCGCACCAAGCATTCCTGAGACTGCAATACCCACCTGAGGAAGTGAGAAAACAAATCAACAGAGCCAGACGTGTGCCACGAAGCCTCCTACTACAGGACAAGCCCAAGAGAGAAACCAACAGAACACCACTAGCCATCACCTACAGTCCTCAGCTAAAACCGCTACAGCGCATCATCAGGGATCTACAACCCATCCCGGACAATGATCCCCCACTTTCACAGGCCTTGGGAGGCAGATCTATCATTGCTCACAGACAACCTGCCAACCTAAAACAAATCCTAACAAGCAACTATACACCGCACCACAGTCACTATCTCAGAGACCCATCCATGCAACAAACCTCGTTGCCAGCTCTGCCCACATATACACACCAGCATCATCATTACAGGACCTAACCGGATCAGCCACACCATCGTGGGCTCATTCAGCCGCACATCTACCAATGTAATTTATGCCATCATGTGCCAGCAATGCCCCTCTGCCATATACATCGGACAAACTGGACAGTCTCTACGTAAAAGAATAAATGCACACAAATCAGACATCAGAAATGGCAATATACAAAAACCCATAGGAGAGCACTTCAATCTCCCAGGACACACAGTAGCAGATTTAAAAGTAGCTATCCTGCAGCAAAGAAATTTCAAGAACAGACTCCAAAGAGAAATTGCTGAGCTACAGTTCATCTGCAAATTCAATACCCTCAGCTCAGGATTAAACAAAGACTGTGAATGGCTGGCTAAATACAAAAGCAGCTTCCCCTCTCTTGGAGTTCACACCTCCAGACCTACTGATGACAATACAACTCAGCCTGCCTGACTGAGCTAACCTCGTTATCCCCAGCCTTGCTCTGGCCTATTTATACCTGGCCTTGCAGATTTCCAGGACCAGCATCTGAAGAAGTGAGTTAACTCACGAAAGCTCATGCTCTAAACTTTTCTGTTAGTCTATAAGGTGCCACAGGACCCTTTGTTGCTCTACAGATCCAGACTAACACGGCTACCCCTCTGATATAAGTCCAAACACACACTTTTGGTGGATTTTGGCTTGATTAAAGACAAACTCATCTATCTGCCCAGGACTAGCTGCTCAGCTTCTGCCCCAACTATCCATCCAGAGAGCCAAAGCCAGTCCCAATTCCCTTCGTCCAGAAAGGAAAAATGAGTCACCTACCTTAATGAATAGGGCTTTACCCAATTCAGGAAAAACATGTCAAGGAAGATGAAATCTGGTCTTTTATGTGCTTTCACCCTACAATACATAGATTTCACAGGGGAAACCAGTGTTTCTCAAACTGGAGGGAGAGTCCTGACCCAAAGAACAGTTGTGGAGTAGGGGAGTTTCATAAGGTTATATCAGGAGGGATGTGGCATTGCCACTTGTGCCGTCTTCAGAGCTGGACACATTATTATGACTACACAGCACCCTAACCTCCTAAGGTCCCTTCCAGCCCTGGGAGTCCATAATTCTATGAACCTCAAAATAAGCTACACAATTTGCACTACGCAGATCACATAGCTTATTTTGAGTAGAGTTTGAAATAGGACATTTCAGCATGTGGCACTGTCTAAATGGTGCACCATGTGCCACAACACAGCACTCTTTTGAGGCATCTCTGAGACTCCTCTGTGATGAGGTGCACAGGGATGTTGGAACAGCACACCCAGTACCTTGAAAATTATTTCAAGACAACAGGTGCCTTTCTTAGGATGCGGGCAGCTATCCCGAAATAGCACCCTCCCTGTAGACATAGCCCTGAAGAGCAGCAGCTGTTAGCTGGGTGTCCAGCACTGAAGGCAGGACCCCACCAACAGTAATGCACAATTAAGGAGTTGCAATACTATGCCAACCTTACTTCGGTGCTGCTGCTGGCAGTGGCTCTGACTCTCAACTGGGATCCCAGCCAAAAGCCACCACTCTCCAGATGCCCAGCTCTGAAGGCAGTGCCACCAGCAGCACAAAACATAGTACTGTAACCATCCCCTCCTCCCCTCTCAAAAAAATCTCCTTTTAGGATCAGGACTCAGTTACAACCCCCTGAAATTTCAGATTTAAATAGTTGAAAACATGAAATTTATTTTTAAAATGCTATGACCATGAAACTGACCAAAAAAAGACTGAATTTGGCAGGGCCCTATTAAGGAAAACCTACTGAACCATTTCTTGGCAGAACCAACATTTTTAAACACCACAAGTTCCACGGCAAACCTTGCTGGGTTTTGACAAGCATAGAAGTAGAGTGGCTAACCCAAGCATTTATGAGCCCACTGGAGGACAGCTGTTTACCAGCTGGTGTCCTACTGAAGGATACTACTAAGCAACCCCCATGTGAGTACTGTCCTTTTACATCACTGTGCTCTGTGAGGGATGGGAACCCATTCCTCAGAGGGCATTCATTAAGAGGATTAACAAACAGTAAAAGGAAACACATGAGCAGGATGTTGTTTCCTTTTATCCTTTGAATCTTCATTTGTTTGCCTGAACTGAAAATTACAGAGGAAAAAGAGATATGCAAACTGAGCTGCAAATCATAGACAGGAATTCTAACCTGCCATTATCCTATTTTAAAACAGCCTATATTTAAAGATTGTATGAAGAGAAAAAAGATTTCAGTCTGGTGATATGCAAGTCTCTCATTTAGCCAGAAAACAGATTAGAATATAGTTCCCCATGTTACTTCCTTATGGAAAATCTTTTTGCATTGCATATGTTGAGTATATGCCCTTCTAAAAAGCTGCACAAATCAGCCAATAAAGAAGAGCTGCTGGTTCCTGTTTGCAAGGGTACTTATTCATTAAACAGGAAAGCAGATATGAAAATTGAGAAGCGATTACCATCATGGGGCTGAACTGTGTAAATTGAGCCTGTTCTTTCCTTATCTTGGGGCATTACAGCAACAATCACATCACATTTCCTGTATCACCTTTATCAAAAGGTACAATATTAAAACAATACTAATAAAATACTTTTATCACTCCTTATACAAGGTTCTAACGGCATTTTACAATTAAGCCTCAGAATAATTGTTCGGTTTACAGGCAGATTAATTTATAGACCAATTTGCCTGTGATTGCCCACAGTCAAATAGCCAGGGGCACAGCTAGGGAAAAAAACAGGTTCCTTGCTCCAACAATCAGAGAGAGCCCTCTGTTTTGTCTGTGTCTTAAAACAGAATTAGGACTGTATCAACCACATACATGTCCAGAAATTTCCAGAGACAACTGTTTTAGAATAATTAGTGCAATATTTAATTGTTAAGCAATAGTTTTCCCTCCATATTAACCTTCTTAGTAAAATAAATTATTGCTAAATAGAGAAAATGGGGGCAATTAAAATATAATATGATGGTGTCGTCTTCTGTATAACTAATACAGTAATCCCTCGAATGCTTGATTTCGAGTTGCACTTAATTCGCATTAACGCAAATTAAACGCTACTTAAAATCCCTCTCCCCACAGCCCTGGTTCAACCTCTCCCACCCTGCATCATTCCAGTTCAAACTCCACCCCACCTCGGCCTGGCTCACCACCCCTGCCTGCAGCTCTGCCTCAACCTCCCCGGCCCGCTTCAGTGCCTCCTGCCCTGTGTGGCCCTGGTTCAAATCCACCACGGCCCAGCTCACCACCCCCATGTGAAGCTCTAGCTCAACCTCACTGGCCCGCTTCAATGCCTCCCGCCCCGTATGGCCCAGTTCAAACCAACCACGGCCCAGCTCACCACCCCCACGTATAGCTTGAGCTCAACCTCCTCAGCCCCGCTTCAAACCACCACCACCCCCCACCACCACTGCTGCCACACAGCTCTGGCTCACCACCCTCAAATCCAATTCAAACACATGAGCACATGCAGCTCACACACACACGCCCCCCACCCTCCCTGGGCACAGCTCAGGCTCAGCCTGGGTTCAAACACCTCCCCGCATGTGGCTTTGGCTCAGCCCCAGCCCACCTCCAGGTTTAACCATCCCCAACGACACCCCCCCGACCAAACCCCAGGATTTATCTTTCAAAAGGAGCTCCAGGTGCTCCTGCTGCTTCCCTGGAAGCAGAACATGTGTTCTGCTGGGTGGGAAAAAGCCGCCTCCCTCCCCACCGCCCCACCCCCGACTTAAGTGAAATTCGAGTTATGCAAGGGTGTGTTGGAACTGCTATATTTGGCTGCACCAGAACTTACTGCAACCAAGTAATGGCAGATTGCCTTTTAAGGGCTCAGAAATATGCCAGTTAAAAGTGGTAAAGAATTTGTAACTTGGGATGACACCTACATGTTCTTTTATAGATTTTTACAAGGGAAAAAAAGTGTTCTCAGAAAAGTCCATTCACCACTATGCATATGCATGAATATAAAGGGTGATTAACTTAGAAAACATATCAAATCTCCTTTCTATGAATGGAGACCAAAATTTAAACTTAAATGTCTACTTTTGGCAAAACTTCATCCTTAGTAAAGTGCAGTAAGAGATTCCCAATGTACTACCATTGCCATAATCAAGGCTTGTATCATCATCAATAACCATGGGCTCAGCACCCGTTGGTGTCTGATGCCTCTCTCACTATTTCCTTCCATATTCCCTGTCCACTGCAGAGTGGCTTATTTTCTGTAGATCAGCTCTGCACCATTCTCTGTGGGGTTTGCTTCTATTTGAACCGTCCATTATGCCAAATACCAGGGTCTTGATTTTTCCTTAAACCACACTTCTCTATTAGGCAGACTTCAATTTATGCACCCATACATTCAATAAGCACTTTAGCAAAAGATCGACCCTTTAATTTGGCTGAAAAATTAAAGATAGTGACTTTGCAAGAACTGTTGGCTTGTCTTACCTCAAAACTAGATTTCCTGAAAGATTCAGGCACGAGAAGTCTGAACTCAAGAACAGCTTGACCGAAACACAGAATTAATTCAGCAATGTTACATTATACAAAAAAGGTACCATTTCATGCTTAACCCTTTGTATCTGTTTTAAATATTGACCATAAAACCAAATAATTTATGGATGTTTAATCAACCTCACATATTTAATAACATTTTAAATGTATTCATCTACTATGTTTTGTTGAAGGCTTGCTTCAGCTCGCAGGTTCTTAATATACGGTGCTCAAAACATAATACACAAATAGCCTAAATTCTCCCCTCAGTACTTTTCTGCAGCTCCCACTGAGGTGAAAACAAATTTGTTTTGGTGATAATATTAAACAGCTCTATGAACTGTTTTAAAGTAAAAATCTTATATTTTCACATGACTCTGCTATTGATATTCACGAATAGGAATCAACTCTGAGAAAGACAAATGGAATGTTTTGACGACCAATCTATGCCATTGCAAAACAATCAAACCCTGGAAGATGGACCCTGAGCGGGTTGCTCTTCCGGGCTAGTGTAGACGTAGCCTTAGTTGGTAATAATAGCACAGATTCTAGATTTGTCATTTTGGAAACAATTCAATACAGGTAAGAGATTTCCCTTTTTAAGTGAGAACTTCTAGAGCTTGTAATCAGGTTGCCACAATGTAAGTAAATCTTACTTGTGATGAACATTTTAGATGCAGAGACTTTGAGGAATAATTATTTTATTAGGCAAAGAAGAGAAGTTGGTAGAACCTGACGAGAAGCCACTGACATCTGTTAAAAGAGAACAGAAATATAGCAAACTTATTTAAAGTTTAAAGCTTCTCAATTTTATTTCTGGTGAGTCTAAAACTTCCAATAGCAAAATTTTCTACCCAGATACAGAAGTCATTAAGAGCTCAGCAATGAGAACTGTTCATTTGCATTACAAGAATGATTTTTGCACTAGTCTGTAGATATGAAAGATAAAAATTGAACCCTGGATATAAGCTACCAAGGCTTCTAGAAACCCTAGATATCCCTATGAGTTTACTTCACCCACGTCTAATAAATTGTGCTGCCTCTCCAGCAAGCAGCAACTCAGGACCCAATCCTGCAAACTGCAGAGTTCCTCCCAGATGCTGGGCATTCTTAACTCCCATTTAAATTCATGAGAACAGATGATGCTCAGCGCCTTGGAAGACTGGAATCAACCAAATGATCAATACCAGTTCATTCGGGGTCATGTGACTTTTATGAACTACTGTTCCAGTTGCTATTTTCCCTCTCATATGTTATAATCTTGCATTTTGATGCAAATTTAAGTCCAGCATGATAAACAAGATAAGGTTGTGGGTTTGACTTTGCATATTTAGCACCAGGTTCAGAAGAAAACATCTGAATCCCTGTTTTATCTGTTTAGTAGAGGCATATAAGGATTAAAGAAAGAGGGGGACAAATTTTTTCCAGAGTGTAGACAGAACCCTTCTAATAATTATTAATTTTTACCTAAAATCTCAAGAGTAGTTTCATTATTTTATACTAAAAGGGAGAGAAGAGACTTGTGAATTATCTCCCCAGTTCTAAACAACTGTATAACTGCTTGTTGCGTAGAGAGATTTTTCTGCGTCAGTACACTCACAAGGTTCTTACAGGATCACTGAGCCAGATGACACCAAGGTCCATCTATCACAGGTTACACGATACAGTCAGATATACCAGAAAACTGGGAAAAAATTGGTTATTTTTATTATGACCACATATTGTTTAAAAACAAAGTATTTTAATTGAATTGTCATATCAAAAGGATACTAAATTCATAAAGTGATCCTCTTTTTGGTATTTACTCACCAATATAGAAATATGTACTAACAAAACATCGGTAGTGAACAGAGATCATGGTTAGAAGACTTTTAACACTATACAGGATCATTTAGCTATTCTCACAGATAATATGATCAGATTATGGCTGAAATGCACCTTTTTTGAAAAGGCCTATGCCAGAGATAAAACGAAGAACATTTAAATAATACAAATCATTTAGCACCACATTGGCTGCAACACAAACACAAAGAAATGTATTATTTATGTACATTACAAAAAGAAATACTGATGACAGTAAATCAACTCACTGCTTGTTATATTCACTGTTTCATAAATAAGGGACACAATCTATCAATTTGTTTGTCATTTTTTATATGTTGTGGTAAAGTTAGGGAGCTCCAGCTCCCAACCACACTGTTACAAGGCAGGCAGGGGCTCTAGCTCCCAGCCATGCTAGGGAAGAGCAGGCAGGGGCTCCTGCAGCAGCCCCTATGCTTCTAGAGGGATGGTGGCAAGAGGTCCACTCCTGGCCCCACTGCTGCAGGGCAAGCAGGGCTCCTGCACAAGACACAGCCCCAGACTGTTATTTTCTCATCCTGGAGCATCCATGATCCTGCCAGACGACGGATGTTGCTGGACAAAAGGGTACTGGATTTGAGGGTTGCAATCTGCACTTACGAGTATCTCAGCTTTCTTGCACATACTATTTCAGTAAACAACTTTCACTATTTGTATGGATCATTTTGACAGGTTATATATAATCCCATTCCTTTTCGCATATAGTCTATTTTCAGCTTTATATGGAGTCCTGATATCCATTCTTATTAAATTTCTAACCACAAAAAAAGTGTGTTGGGGGGATATTTTTAGCCTACTTTCTGATCAAGAATTCTTTGGACAACAGAATCATAATTCTAGTATATTTCCGTATAAAAGACAATCTTCACTTTATTTGGTTGCAGACAGCCAGAAGAGCTTTCATGAACTATGCAGCAAATGTGATTATTCACCAACCTCCTTTATATTTTTTGAAAGATAAAAACAGTCATAATTCTTTCATGTTTTTAGATTCTAATTAAAAACCTCCTAAGATGCAGTGGGCAGGAAAGTCTGTGAAGGAAAATGTTTATTTTAAACAACCGACAGATAAATTTAGATAATGGTAAAAATATTTCAAAACTGTTTTCAAATATCTGAGCTCTCTCTTCTGACAGGTTCTCTCAGTGTGTCATGTATGACAGGATAGCTGCTCTCACTAGGCCTATCCAGGAAGTCCCCAACTTACAAATGGGTTATGTTCTAACAGTTTGTAAGACAATTGTTTGCAACTTAGAAGAGGGTTTTCTCATAGAAACAAGGTTATAACTGGTGGTTAGGTTCCCAGGCTGGCCATAAAAGCCTACTTAGCCCATAATGTACTTGAAATACTGTATATTTGCAACGAAAAATAGTAAAAAATGTTGCAATACTAGTAATTAAACAAAACAGAGAACATTGACGAAAATAGTTTTTTTTAATTTAACATAAAAGGCTGGTGGTTGCGGAAAGGCAGGTTTAACTAGAGGTGGAGATTCTGAAAGAGACTTCTGGGTGCCCATGCTATTAGATTCTGGGGGCACCTTAGGCTCTGGGGTGGGGTCTAAAGTAGTGGGATCAGAGTGTGGGAAGGAACTATGGGCTGAGGCAGGGAAGCAGGGATCAGACTGTGGGCGAGAGCTCTGGAGCAGTGCTAGGACCCAAGGGTTTGGAGTGTGGGAGGGTGATCAGAACAAGAGGCAGGGTGCAGGGTCTGGGCAGGTGGTGGGATGCAAGAGGCAGCTCAGGGCAAGGGCAAAGGATTGGGAGGCAGGGTGCTTGTCTGAGGCAGCTCCCTTTGGTGGCACAGGCCTTTGGGTGGTGGTGTCAGATGGTTCTGCATACTGCTCTGCACTTGCCCACAGGCACCACCCTCTGCTCCTCCAGAATTAAAATGCACTGGGGAGATGGGGAGGCTAGGGCTGGCTAGAGTGAGTCATGAGTCTGTGCACAGCATGGAGGAGCCTGACCTGGTGGCAATCCTGTAAGTGGGGGATGGGGCCAAAGATGAACCTGCAGGTGGGGGCAGCTGGGGGATGGAGTTGGCTGCAGTCCCCTGGCTGACACTTACACCACTCACTGCACCTCTTCCTGCTCCGCTGATGCTGCAGGTGAGTGTTTGTAACTTAGACATTCATAACCTGAGGAGTGCCTATGTGCAGAATACTGGCTAAGGCAGAACTTTTCTGAGGTAGAAAATAAGCATTACTTCCCTACAACTGACAGTGGGTGAAGGAAGTATCTTCATGAGAGAGGCAGAACACTCAAAGGGCTAACCCAGTCAAGTTTAGGAGTCAGTTCTATCTACACTACTAGACCATTGAATGTTGCCACCATCACTTCAACCAAATCTCAATGCACAACAGTATTTGCAGTGAGTATTTTGCCACCTGTAGAGGATAAGATACTGGTCTAGTTGGACCACTGGTATGATCCAGAGTGGCCATTCTTATGTTCACCTGTGGCTGAACTTAATGGTCTATATGCACAAGCACAGGTTAGTCTTGAATGCATCTACTCCAGTGCATGCCATGGAAAAAGGGAGCAAGGGATGCTGCAGGCCAGGAACGTGTACAGACACTTCAGGCCCCAAACTTTATTTAAATATGCTTAATTACTCTGACTAAGGCCAAGTCTATATGCGGAGTGGGGAAGTTAAAAAAAATTGATGTTAGATATGCAACACCAGCTACGTGAATTGCCTAACTAGAACTGATGTACTTACATCAATTTTCAACTTCCCTTACTCCTCACGACCACAAGGAGTACTGGGGTCTACAAGAGCATCCTCAAGTGTTCAATTTTTCTCATCCCTACTAGACCCGCTAAATCAAATACCAAAATATCAGCCTCGGGAGCACTGACTCTCCGGTAAGCTTAGAAAACCCCCAAAAGAGTGTCACTGTTATACTGGTAAGCCAAGTTCCAGCTCTAGCCAAGACCACAGACCAGTGGTTCTTAACCTGGAGTACACGCAGTGCCTGGGTGCGCAAGATACCCTTTCTGGGGGTAAAAGACATGCCAGATTTTTTAGAGGGTAAATCATCGAAAACCCAAATTAAGCACAGGCACGTAAGTACAACGACTGTTTCAACAAACCTATGTATTTATTAACTTTATACATTTTAAGTGATTACTATAATACGCAAACAAAAAATTATTTTCAAGTTTTTAAGCTAAATGTAGTGAAATTATCTCGCTACAAAATACAGTGCACCGCCACATTCCAGGGTATTTCTCAATGCATGCACAGATGATGTGGCAGCACAGCGGCTTTGTTTGAATTCAGTTAGCCGCTAACTCTTACCACATCAGTTATAGTTTACTTCCACAGCAAAACTCTGCAACATCTCTGGGTAGCAGCTGTGTATTTTTGCATGCCTACTGTGCTATTTGTGATGAATAACAATGCAACTATTTTATGTATATTTAATATGCATTTAAAAGTGTATATGCCCCTCTCCATTTTTGATAGGGTGTGTGAGAACATATTTTGAGAACCAAAGAGGTGCAGGCTGCAGTAGAGGTTAAGAACCACTGCCATAGACTTTAATTAAGAACTGACAGGCAGGTAACCAAGTTTGATTATGTTCAAAAGACTGTTAGTTTTTAAAAATGTTTGTGTTTAGACTATATGAACTGCAGCATGCAATCTCGCTTGTAATGTCCATATTCCATATAAAGTACAATATAATCTTGCTATATAATTTTAAAAAATACCTGCTCTAAATTTAACTCATATGGAAAGAATGGCTCCTCCTGCACACCCAAAAAGCTTTGACTGCCCCATGGCAAAAATGTGCTGAAATCCTTATCCCATTGTGCTGAACAATGGGAGAAGAAAATCATAGGGCAAAAAGATGTAAAAGTCTTTATTTTAACCCTAATTTTTTTGAGTACCATAATGGAAGATAAGAAACAAAAGAAAGAGATCCCCAGAGAAGATCTGTGTTAAGTCCTGAAAAGACATTCAATATTGACAGCTCACTATACTCAGTAACCTTTCGGAACCTCAGTGTGAACTTATTAGTGCATATTATTATTTGGATCACATCCAAAAACTTTAGTTTGTTTAATACAGGATTGGCTATAATCACTCTCCCTGATGTGACCTCCAAGGTACAAATTGATCTTGGATACGTGACTGGTCTCTTGGGACTGGAAGAGCCCTGAATATTTTAATTTGTGATTTAAAAAAAAAATTGACACAAGGGACCATTTATCACTAAGTCCATCCTACCTGGGTGGTAAGACAGACTGGAGATCCCAAAGAGCCACAGACTGTAACTCCAAGGAGGTAAGGCTGTTACAGTGGTCTGAGTGTTCACATTTATTACAGGGTTGGGAAAATCAAATTATAGAACATATCAGCAGTTTGGGATGTCTGCCCTGCTTTTTACAGTGTGCTCAGAAGTTGTGAATCAGTCACAATTAAAGGACTGGAAGGGACCTCAAGAGGTCCCTGCACTCACAGCAGGTCTAAATATTACCTGCAGCATCCCTGACAGGTTTTTGTCTGGCCTGAAATTTAAAACATCCAGCGACGGTGGCAAAAATAAATGTCTGTAAAGGGTTAAACCTGGGGAAAGTGATCCTCTTTATGCCAGTGTCTAAATCACTGATGAAGCCATTGAACAGAACCAGGCCCAGGAAAGATCTTCCTGGGGCCCACGTGCTATGTCTTTCCAGCCTGACTGTGAACCCGCTAATAAACACTCTGAGAATGATTTTCCATATGTCATGAGCCACTCCTGCCAGTATGACAGTCATACTCCAAAAAAACACCCATTTTTCTCCAGCTGAAACTCTCTCAAACACTTATTTTCCTCTGCTGAAATTATACAACTAAGATGGGCATCAAACAAGTTGCAAAAACAAGCAACAGTTCTGCATCTATCTTTACGAGAGACTAACAAAAAGCAAAGGGGGAGTCTGAAGGGCCTGATTATCCATTGCTGTCTGAGAACATTTATACTTGTGCAAAGCGGATGCATAATGCTGCCAATCTCATTTGACTACATTTTATCCTCACTTACCTCAGTGTATATGATTACACAAGGGGTAACCAGAGGAAAATTAGGCTCTGGATTTCCAAATACAGATAAAACTGAGTTGTACTTAGCTTAGATTTGATCATCAGTACCATATTTAGGAAAAACTCAAACGAGAGCTCATATTAAAGCTGAAAATACGGCTTCATGTTTACAATACAGTTCCCTATGAAAAAACCAATTTGGAGAATGTAAAAGCTGCCCTTCTGGATCAGGATTTAAGGCAATAAAAACAATTTTCAAATCAAAAAGACCTGTGGATTTAAACCTTGTCCTTCCTTCTCTCCAATTTGAATTAATAACTACCATTTGGTTATTTTTGCTATTAATATGTTGCTGTGATTGTGTAACGTACTCCAAGTTGCCAAAGGGATCAAAAACACTTTACTGAAAAATTTCTTTATAACTGGGGCAATGTAGCCTACTTGTCTGTATGTAGACCAGAAATGGTCATAAAACTCACTTGCTATTTGTGGCCTCCAAATGCTCTCACCTGTCTAGTGCAATAAAATTCTCTTTTATGGCTCCCTGAAATAACCTTTAATTTAAATTAGAGCTATTGAAAATAGCATAATTTTCACTTCTGTAAAACTCAAGTTGAATTATTCATATGCTTATTAAGTATGAAAAAAATCCTGTTTTAGATTATTTTGTTTCAGGTCAGTTGGGGGACAGGGAAATCTCACTGTACCCTAAAAAGCTTTCAGCTAATTTTCATGTTCCACATTCTCACCAACTTGCCTGTCTACCTGACAAAGTAGGTTCTCTCAACCTTTTGGGTTTTTTTTCCTTCCAAAGTAACATTGTTAATTACTTCTACATACTAGGCATTTTAAAACTAATACAGAAAATCTTGTCTTTAATACTGAAAAGGAATTCTAGATGTTAATAGTTATACTAAATAAGAAAGAGGAGAATAGGAGGGCAACGAGCAGCAGAGATTGAGGAAAGAAACCTCCTATTTTCCATTTAAAGTAACTGAGAAACAAAAATAGCAGGTCACTACATAAATCACAGGGAAGAGCTTTGACGCCTAAATTCCAATGAAAGATACTCAGCTTTCTTTTCAAAGCTTACTTTCTGAACTCCAGAATAATCCATGTGATTCATAAATAAAATTTAAATTTTAAACATAGCTTCAGTAAAGGAGTTGCCAGATCACAACAGACCACAAATTCATCCTATGTTTTGTAACTGAGAACTAAACAGTTCAAGATTTACCAAAGAAAAAAGACCATGACTGGAAAACAGAATAGCTCAGGAGACTGCTAATGGGATGTGGGATTTTCCACCTCAAGGTCACAGATTCAAATCCAGCCTAGACTGGCAGACATCAACTGCCATTACCTTTCAACACCTCTTCAACACCTGAAACAAGTGGCGGTCAAAAACTATTTCTATAAGGAAAGGTGTGAGCAATTCATTTCTTTATAGAATACATGTATTCATTTATGTAATTAAGCTGATAAACGACTCTAGATACCTTTATTAGAACAAAAACATAGAGCCAGAACTATCTGAATTTGAATTTTGAACTCTCCCAAATTTGATACACCTCAAATATTTCAACAACAAACTCAGTTACAGTAGGGAAGGAGAGGAGGAGGAGGAGAGAGGACAGTAATGTCCAAAGTAGAAAGTTTTCCACCAAGAATACCAGGTCATCAAAATCTTCCTGTTCCAGCACAGGGGTCAGCAGCCAACATAGCAGGAAGGGCCTTTTTTTCAAATTTGGTAAAAATTCAATAATTCAAGAGCTGCAATGCATGTGAATACAAGATGGTCCTTAAATAATATCAAACCATACTTTTTGTAATCCCTATTTTAAGAACAGCACACACATACAATCATGTTTAGTGTTGGATGGTCACAAACTTTTTGCATATTCTTTTTCCTCACACTTTACTTGTGTTTATACCACTATCATCCTGACTTTCACTCCTGAAACTACTTTAATTATGCCATTGTTACTTCACATTTAATTCCAGTTTTCTTTCTTAAAATGTGTGTTGCCCTTTACAGCACACATGCCACAAGCTTCCTTTTCAAAATCAAGACTTTATTAGCAACACGATCAAAACACAGATACAATGCATTGTATCCCTCAATGCATTGCACATATTAAAGGAGGAGTTATCCAACATTGTGGGATCATATTGTTTGCTATTTAGACATGAGTTGCTCATTGTTGGTCTTTTAAACATTCAATGTTCATCAAAAATAATCAAAAGGGCTGTTTTGGTTTTTAAAACTCTGCAATTATAGTGCTGGGAGCCACAAAAGTCCTTAAAGAGTAGCACATGGCTCCAGAGCCACCGGTTGCAGACCCCTTCTCCAGTGCAAGGTTTGTTAATTCAACCAGACTACAATGAGAACTCCTGTGGCATTTTGAAGAGTAACAAATTTGAGCATTAACTTTTGTAGTCTGGAACCCACTCTGATGAAGTGAGTTCCAGCCAATGAAAGCTTATGCCCAAATAAATTTGCTACTTAAGATACCACAGGAGTCCTCATTTTTCCTGAAACAGACTAACACAGCTACCTATCTAACTTGGCAACCATATTAGTTGATCTCAGCTGTCAACAGACCATGTATGGAAAGAAGAGGAACAAACCACAAAGACCCTAAACCAGACAGATTTACAAGGAGCACCACCATATATTAATAATAATATCATCATCATGAAGAAACAAAGTGGAAACTATTTGTAGTGTATAAAGTACAGACATAATGAAAAAATCCAGCAAAGAAGCACCTGAATTCTGCACTAACGTAAGGGTCCAGGTGGGTTGCCTCCCACCTGAAAATGGTAAGCCTCAAAGAAGCCAAAAGACTAAGGCTACATCTATACTACACAGCTTTTAGCAACCAGGCTGTCTCATCACAATCCAGTACCTAAAAGGTGGCATGAATGAATGCTGTAAGTATTTTTGCTGGCAAATTATTTCTGGTCCCCATAAGCAGGCTTCACTTCATCAGCAGGAGAACGTTCCTGCGGATGACGCAGTGTTTACCCTTGTGGCAGCAAAACTGTTTTTGTGGCAGAAGGGTTAAGTGCCTTTCAACAAAAAAAGTCTTGTCAATACAATGCAAGTGTAGACAAATCCCTAAGTAGCCATGGGAACTGAGGGGGGCTCTTGTCCTCACCTCTGAAGGACTGTACCAGGGGGGTCCGCAAGGATATTACAGGGAGTCCACGAAAAAAATAAGATAAATAAAATGATTATAGAAAATACTGTGTTGCAAAGTTACAACCAATTATTATTTTTAAATTAAATAGCTTTATTGGAAGATATTAATTTCTATTCGACAATCTGCACTGGGGTTTTCTTTTTCATTTAATGAAGTGTATATAGCTGCTAGAATTGGCTTTGATAAGGGTCCATGAACAGCTCTGAGGGTGACTGGGGGTCCGCACTAGTTAAGAGGTTGGGAATCACTGTCCTATACAATTCTATTCCTCCCTAGTTACTAACCTGTCTCTCCTCACCTCATCCCAGCCTCCCCTTGCCAATAATATCCACACTCAACCCTCTCTCACTCCATCTCCCCATTTACGTCAAACAATTTTCACACTTTCCCAGTACAAAACTGAGCTTCTGTAATACAAAAGAGAGCGCGAAAAAGATTAGGATCACCAAATTATACACAAATTATAAAATAATATTGAGTCTGTTCTGGTCTGAAGAAGTGGGTCTGTCCCACGAAAGCTCACCTAATAAACCATTTTGCTAGTCTTTAAAGCGCTACTTGACTGCTTTTTGTTTTGAAATTATAAAATAGTTACTGTAAACATAAGCCATTTAGTCTTTTATCAATGTTCACCAAGACATTTATTCCACAGGACAAACACTCATAAAAGCACTTACACAGAGGTCATGTACAGTTTGGTATGAAATATCAGATTACTAGATACTTCAGTTTCATCATGACTTTTTATTTAAGATGCCAGCATATGGTACAACTGGATGACTTAATGCCTTCACAGGATCTTTGGAGGAGAGACGGTTTCCTTCAGATCAGAAGTCATTATTTCCATCTGCATTTTCTTAAGCCTACCATATCATTACAAGTGCCAGTTACTAAAACTGAAAGAGCAGGAAAATATATATATTTCTCCAGTCAGTTGACTTTTATATTAAAAGTAAACAAAAATATGCATCTATATTGTCAATTTCACCTTTTCAGAAGGGGTGTTTCCTACAGCCAACAGGGAGACAGCTACAGATTACAAACGAAAGTGAAAGTGAAACCCAGTAAAAATTGCACAGAAGTCAAACAGCTTTTAATCATTTTTGGTTGGTTGGTTGTCATGATGGTTTAAGAACTGACTTCAAGTTGAGAATTTTCTTTAAAAAGGTGGGGGGGGATGAGGAATAGGAATAAAATAAGCTCTTGTGTTCTCACAACACTGATACATGCTATATTAGCCTGGAACAAATTCCTACACTAGCCTGAAACAAATACATTTAGAAACAAACATTGAAAAATAAGAAACAAACATTCTCCTTCACTTAGCTGCCAAGACTTTGTATGGCTGGGCATGCCCATTGTTTTAGGGCATGGGACTTTGCAAGTTCAACTTACAATTCAACTTTTTCCGCAGGACATTCACATATGGAACTAAATGTCACTGTTAACACATTCATGGTAGAAGTTCACGTACAGATATAATACACCCGCTGAAAAGAGAGTGAACTTAAATAGTTAGGGAAATATAGATTACCATTTATTTATGTTCTTGTAAAAACACAACTGTTCAATGAAGCATAAGTTGTTGAAGTGGCATCCCAATCTTTGAAAAGAAAAAGAAAATAGATTCCTTAGGCACCTTAAAGGCTAAGATTGATTTGGGCTAAGTATTCCTGGGTAAAACCAGATTCCTCAGATGCTCTGACAAAGTGGGTTTTGCATACAAAAGCTTATGCCCAAATAAATCTGTTAGTCTTTAAGGTAGTACAGGACTCCTTGTGGTTTTTGCAGATGCACACTAACATGGCTACCCCAACAGACTCAGTCTTCAATATATTCAAAGCGTAATGTGTTATGTGATATTTCAGAATTAAGTTTACACAGCAAAATTATTATTCCAAGGGTTAGTCTTTCAGCATTACTAGCTTTATCCTGGTTAGACTCACATACAGGCAGGGCTGCAGATGTGAATGGGGGGTAGCTTCCACAAGGCCCATGATTTAAAAGGGACTGTGGCTCCAGCCCACTACCACAGCAGTAGCTAGAGCCTTGGGTCCTTTAAATTGCTGCCAGAGACCCATGCAGCACAATCTGGGTGGCCCTGAGGGCTGGATAAGACGACAAATCCCCAGCTCCATGTCTTCTGCCCAAGGCCTCACCTCGTTAGTGGCACCCAGAACTGAGGCCCCTGCCCACCTTGCCCAGGACACTGCAAAGTCTGTCACCAGCCCTGTATGCAGGTTGTCTTAAGACTTATCTACAAAAGAAAATTGGACTCTTTTAAATATACTGGCATAAAGTGGTACAATTGCACCCATGCTAGGTAGTTGTAGCAGTATGAAGTTTGCTAATTCCAGTCTGAGAAGGGGAATAGGTTGTATTAGTACGAAGCACCTTTACCCCAAAATAGTTCAATCCATAGTCCTGTGGCAGTTACCAATTTAACCACCAAGATAGGAAAAAATTGTCTCTCTAACTTAAATAAAATTAGTACAAAAATTGCTTGCAGGCCACAATTCCCATCATGTCTAATGTACACATGACAGCACTGTCTATTTAAACAGAAGTAACAGACGTATCACTGAAGATTTGGTTTTTTTAAACTTTTCTAGACTGTAAATTTCCTATTTCCAACCTTCAGTTAGACAAACGGAAGAGGAGAATTGTTACTTTCAGAGTCTTCACAAACTCAGTGTGGCTACTGATTGCAAATACAGTGAATCAATATGGTTTGTTTTAAATACTTTTTCCTAGATCCGCAGCATCCATTATGCTTCACATTCACCACCTGCGGTGAACAGAATAATGCAGTGATGAAATGAAGCACCCTCCACCCGCTCCGTGCACGTAGCCCACCACTCATGTGCAGTAGTAACAGCAGCGACAGGTCCAAGCACAGCTCTGGTGAGTAATTAGGGGGCAGGGGAGGGGTGGCACCTGGAGCAGAGGCACCTGTAGCCATTGTGAAATTTCTCTTGGACACCACTGTCCTAGATCATCTTATGAGCAGTGTTCCCTAAGCTCCCTAAGCTTGCACAGCTGCCAAGGAGAGATTCCAATTCTGCCCAGCTGATCAGCAGAGCACACACAGCTGGCAGCATGTGTTTCTACTGGTCATGCACAACTCCACATGTTTGGAACATACAACTCATTCCACACGCTGATGAAAAAAAATTAGAGGGAGCATTGCTTATGAGAACCAAAGATTCCTAACTTTTTTTAAAAAAAAAGGTAGGAATAGGGCATATGGACTTTGTTATACCTACCTGCTTTATATAATTCTGTCACCCTCACCATTATTATCCAGGGTTTGAAGAAGGAAACTCAAGGGAAGCCCCTTTAACATCTATTCTAACCTAGATATCATTAAAGTAAGGTTTGACTGACTGTCCAAACCATATCAGGTTTTTGTGTTGGAAAGAGTGGCAGTGAAAACTGCTTTAACTTATTACAAGTACTGTACCAAACCCACAACTAACAATGCTATGGGGAAGTCAAAGTAAAATCTGTTTACTACTGCACTCTTTTAAGGTCAATCTCCCTTACCATAAAGAGAGTCTCTTTTCCTTTGTAGCACAATGATTTCTGCACCTACTACTAACAGAAGGCAAAGAGAAGGAATCATTGTTGTAAATCAGCTCAAGCAAAATCACCAGTGAAAACATCACTTCAGATGCTTATGATATATGGCTATGACAGCAATTCTTACCACTGAAGACAAACAGCACGTTTTCTTTCAATAAATTAGTCTGAAAGTCTTCACAGACATGCAGTCTCTCACATGCAGTCAACTGCAGGCATGGAAGTGTTTTTTTCATTCTCTAGAATATAACCGAGTTTGAGCTAACATGTGAGACTGCAGCTCACCACGAAGCCGTGGCCTTTTGACTCTCCAGCATGACAGCAGGAACCTTTTTCAGGTCACGGGTAGTGGACAAATCAGGTGAGAGCCACAGAAGTGACAGACGAAAAAACCCCCAACACCTCACTCATGTGGTCCCCCACTAGGAGCTATGAAGTCTGGGCTGGAGGGAGGGTGCAGGGGCAGGCTGGGGGTGGACTATCTGGGTGGGAGGAGGCTGTGGATCTAGGTGAGAGGAAGGGCACAGGAAAGTTTGGGGTGTGGGGTCTGGGAGAGAAAGGAGTTAAATAGAGAGGGGACAAGAACAGGGTGCGAGTGGGGAGTCTGGGCGGGAGGGGGTGCCTGAGGTGCATGGTCTGGGAGAAAGGATGCAGAAAGGGTGTTGGGAGTGGGGGGTCTGGATGGGAGGGAGCACAACAGCTGTCTGAGGGAATAGGGTCTGGGTGACAGGGGTGCAGCTTACCTTTGCAGCACCAAGATGCACATATCTCTGCATCTCCTCCCCATTGCTCCCACGCATTGCCCTTCACTACTCCAACTGGCTGAAAGTCCAGCCAATCAGAGCAGATGTATGAAGATTCCCAGCAGTGCTGCTGAGGCTCCCACTCCTTTCTCCCGCCTGGAAGAAGAGTGGCAACAGGCAGAAGAGCCCCGAGCTGCTTCCTAACCCCTCACCCCTGGCAGAGCCTGCGGTCTGATCAGGAAAATATATTCTAACTAGTAGTAGCTACGTCAGAGTGACATCTACAAAAACTTGTTTATTTTCACTGCTTCTGTCCATGCAGTTTCTATCAGCAGTGAAATACTACACTCATCCCTCATTAAACAAGTACTTTATTTACGAGTACTCGCTTAAATGAGGGACACATTTATTGACCTTCTGTTCACTGGATGAGTGAACTCCCCCCGCTAATACAAGACTTGCCCCTGCCTCGCGGATCCAACCTGCCACAGCCTGACACCCCCACTGGCCCCACAAACCCAAACCGCGGCAACTTAACCCCCCACCCGCCAAAGCCCGCGCACACGAACTGCCAAAACCTACACCCGCTTGCCAACCCCTGTACACCCAAACCGCCGCAACCTAAACCCCCCACGTGCCCCCTCACACCCAAACCACTGCAACTTAAACCCTCCCACCAACCCCCGCATGACCAAACTGCCGCAACTTAACCCCCCCACCAGAACGACCGCAACTTAAACCCCCTGCCAGCCCCACGCACCCAAACCGCCGCAACTTAACCCCCGCCGCCAGTCCCTGTGCACCCAAACTGCTGAAACTTAAATCCCTCCCCCGCCCCACACACCCAAATTGCTGCAGCCTAACCCCGCTGGCCCCTCAGCCCAAAACTGTCACAGACTTAACCTCCCCACCACCTAACAGACCCAACCTGCAGCAGCTTGAATCCCGCCCCTCCCACCATCTTTTAACCCTCCCTCCCACTCATGTCCCCAAACTGCCCCCAGCCTTTAAACCCCGCCCCCCCCAACTCCAGGGTCACTTTCCTTCCAAAAGCAGCGCCATCTGCTGTCACTCTGAGCACTTAGAACCAATCAGAGACTTACACATATCTTAATTCCTATTAAGTGTCCCTCTTACAAATTTTCTCCTATGAGCAAAAAGTTAGGAACCAATTGTGCTCGTACAGCGAGGGATGAATGTATACTTGCAGCACTGGTCCTGAATTCAGGTGCAGACAGAATGGCAAGGATACAATCCTCCATTTCCCCCCCTCCTTACCATCCCCCGATCAGGATACAATTCTAAATAAAACGTCTGAAGTTTGTTCAAACAAATCTGAAGATGATTTCAGTGCAGTTTCTTGTGTCACAGAAGCAGATCCTGATACAAATGCACTCCCACCTCTTCTAAACCAGAAGTGAGCACTAAATGAAAATTGAAGCAACAAGTTTACCTAAAAGCTAACAAGTGCATACTGACTGCTACACAAATACCAGAGAATGTCCTGTTAACAGCACCAGCTCTCAGCAAAGCACAAGTCAGTTAGCTCTTCCAAAACACTTCTTAAATATCACCCTAAAGAATCAGCAGCACCCTACATGACCCGTGATCTATCCAAAACTTCTGAGCACTATACTGGGCACTGGGAGTGGGGGGTGGTTGTTTTGTTTTGTTTCCCCCATTTTATTGCTTGGGAATATCTGAGTGAGTGTCATAAATCTCTCAGTTCTTCCTTTTATGAGGTAGATTATATTGGCAATGCTCTAATTAGCAGGCCTTTCTCTCCCAGGAAAAGAGCTACATACCGTAAGTGGGCTGAAGGAGTAATTCTAAAGAAGTAAATGTTTTATAAAGGAAATTCACTTTGTTTTAAAATTCACAAACAGTACCTAATGGAATAAAACTAGTCAATTACTGATTGCCCTGAAGAGTCAGTGTTTCCAAACAATATTTTGCTCTTTAAATAACTAAAATGTCAAAACACTGTGGATACAGATAAACAATGTAAAGAATGCAGACAAGCAAGACATTAATATGTAAATATTTCTCTTACCTGTCCTGAGACTGTTCCTCATACATCCGCTCCTTGCCCTCTTTAAAAAGTCTTATAGCCCGTTTTGATTTTTTCATGAGACTGTCAATGTAGATTTTAAAATATTCATTCTCACTGAGTTGTGCAAGTTTCTGGTTGTCGTCATATTTGCTTAGTATAAGTCTTAAATGTTGATAAGTGTCCGGTAAAATGTCAAGTATATAAGGTGGGCTGTTTTTCAACTGAAGTTTGGGATTTTGGCACAGTCTGACCTAGAAGCAAAAACAACAGTGTTTAAAAAGGCACTCTCTGATCACTCCCCATCTCAAAGAAACCTGTATGGGCTAAGTGACCTGGCATTTTGAAATTAGCAGGTGCAAATATACATCTCAGGCCTCTAAAGCACTGAGATCTAAAAAGTCTGCTTTAACTTCTCTCTTGTATAGTGCCACTGAAGTCACTATTATTGGCTAATTTATGGAAAGTTTAACCATTTATTGGCATGTATAAGAATAACTAAGTAGTCATTACCACCCCTGCCACATTTTCTAAACGTATTCTTCCAACAGAAGCATCTTTGCCTGCCTGTTCTGTACAACACATAACACAGAAACTCTAGAAAAATGTTGTGCTAAGTTCAACATTTTCAGCTTCAGGAGTCTACTAAAAGACAGTATCTACATGCACCTTGAGTTAATACATTTTAAAATGGGACCCATCATGCACATACACCTCACCTAATTTCTTTTTAAAAATCAACTGACAAACAGAATAAGCTTCAAATGAATTGTTACATTTCTGTTGTGTATTATTTATTTGACTGAAATCTACCGTACAAAGTGCTGCTTATACCAACCACAACCTGAGGCTCTACAGGGAAAGAACACACTTAAAACTACTGCCCTCACAGTATAACTTTTAAAACTGTCTTGTGATTTTGTTAGCTCTTATGGCTAAATAGCCTTAGGTCTAACCAGTCTTGAGTAAAAAAAGCATCCAAGTAAATCCAGGGGCTCTAAGAAAGCATGTTAGTGACCCAATGGGCAACATTCTTCACTCCAGACTAGAGCTATTTTCCACACATTTGCAGGGGACACTGTGCCTCCAGACATGCAAACTTTGCGATTATCCGCAGTGTCTACTCTCAAAGAGCAGAATTTAAGTCCTGTGTTCTGACTATATATGAATTAATAGCAGTTCTATTCTGGCTCCCTAAATTCTCCTATACTTTCAACTGAAGATGGTATTTTACTTCTTTTTTCTATTTTACATTACTATAGTGTAGTATAGACTTGACATACACTTCTCTAGAGCTGCTGCATTCCACCTACAGATGGATGTACTTCACTAATTAACTAAGTGGTCCCCATAGGCACGATTCTATATATAATTACTGTGGTACATATGCGCACACTTTGTATACATATATGTAGTAAACCAATGCAAATACTTCTCAAAAGAGGATCAAAGGGCAGGTGACAAGCCCCTAGGGAGGAAGCCCTGGGGATGCTGCTCCACAATAAAGCAGGAACTTTCATAGATATGGTGACCAACTGGGTACTGAGACAGGTCCTGTTGGACAGTCTGAGGACAAACGCCCAGGAAGTGCTACAGGCACAGGGTAGGCAGCTTAGCCAGAGGACTGTCACTGAAGACCTGCTGAGAGATCAATCAGCTAGGCTGTAGCTCGTGAAAGGAGGGAGCTGCCTTGTTGAGAAGAACTAAGAGTTTGCAGGCACTGATGGACAGAGAAAGCAGGCAGTCACAAGAGGCAGATATGGCCCTGTTACCATAACTAAGTACTCTTTTTAAAACCTTCAGATATTACCTGCGGCAGATTTTCTATTCACACTCACCTCAGGACTTCAAAGTCCAACATTTTAGGGAATTCCAGGGGAAGAGGCATCCCCATGGTAACTCTAAGCTATTTCTTGCAATACAAAGCCTGAATTTTTAGGTAACCTATACTTAAACTAATTTCATGTTGAAACAGACAGGAAATTTCCATATTTAGCAGAAGCAGAAAGGAGAGCACGCTCCACTTTTTCTGAATCTAAGTGTTGTACACATATACAGTAATTAGGTCTAGGATTTTTTTTTACTGGTAAAAAAAGGTCAAAATTCAATTTGGCTCCAACTTTTAACACTTATCACTACATATAGTAGGCCATAACAGAACTCAGAAGTGGCACCTGTCGAGAAATATTTACATTACAAATGGAAAATCATTTAAACATAAAATTTGTATGGATTTTCTCCCCTATCTTCCCTGGTCCTTGTTCACAATGGCCACATCTACACTAGGGGCTTGTCTACACTAGCTCCCTACTTCTAAGGGAGCATGGTAAGTAGGGTGTCGAGAGTTTATTAATGAAGTGCTGCGGTGCATACTTTTGAGGAGCAAAGGGACTTCAAAGTTGCCCAGGCACTCTGAAGTACCGGTGGGTTAGCCACAGCTGCATGTGAGCCGGCACTTCAAAGTTTAACACTTCGGGGTTGCCGACGGGGGAGTGGGAGAGGGGATTTGCTTAATGAAGTGCTGCTTATGCACCACAGCACTTCATTAATAAACTCCCAACACCCTACTTACCATCCTCCCTTCGAAGTAGGGAGGCAGTGTATACACAGCCTACAGTATCTGTCTACCAAAGTTACTGTTCGAATATCTCTTCCGTCAAAACTTCTGCTGACAGATTGAAAGATTGATCCACTTTTATGTGTAGATGCGATCTGCTCTGGTCGACAAAAGGGCCCCCTGTAGCCTCCACACAACTTTTCTGTCTAAAGTTTGCTAACAAAATGCATTGTGTGTGTAGATGCTCTGCAAATTGTCTACAAAACTCTCTAGTGTAGATGTAGCTGCAGCCTTTATATATTTTAACAGCAACTTTCCTCTTTGCAGCCTCACCCTTTCCACTTTATCTGAAGTGAAAATGGTTTTTGACATCAATTACAGGTCATGGGAAGGATTTCAGAATGACAAATAGAGGGTTATGGCATCCTTGAAGCATCTAAACTGAAAAAAAAATGCTTATTCAAACATCAGCATCAGCAAAAAATAAACACAAAGTTACAAACACTCTAAATTGATCCGCTTTTGAAAAAGCACACTGGAATTATCAACTCCTAACTCTTCTGAAGAAAACCAGATGTTTAAAATAATTAGTTCCCTTGTGGAAAAGAAAAGTTACACAAAAAGGAAAGTCATACCAGTATAAGTGGGAAAAGGGTAGTTTTTATGTATACTGGGAAAGTGAACACACTACTCCACTGTGTATGTTGCCTGCATATACAAGTTACTTATTTTGGTTGAGGATTTTCTATGGCTGGATGACCAGACAGTTAAACAAAAGGGCACACTGTGGAAAAAAAAAAAAAAAGCGATTCAGTTCCTCTTTCAGGTGCTTTAGAACGTCTTTTTTAGTCCAATACAGTCATATATAGTTAACAATAGGATTCTGTGGTCAGTTTGGTTTACCATGCTTCACTTTCTGCAGATTACATGCAGACTAATTACTAGACACCACAAAACTAGCGCTAACCCTTCAATTATATGAAAATATTTCTATAATAAAACTTAATTCCTCTCAACTTTAACAGTTTAACACAAAATAAGCGCTGAAGTTTAATTCAAATGCTTAGAGGTCTGAGCTACCACTAAGGGTGTGTAGGATTTTCTACACTTGCATATATAATGGACCAGATTTCAGTATGGAGGAAATGTGCCTGTAAAGAGCTGGTTGTGTAAACCATATGGCTCCAAGAGTCAGGATGTCCTGAGACTTACCACAAGAGTTCACATTAACAATAAGCAACAAGAAATAACAACAGCTGACGTAAAAGGCTGTCTAAAGCCACTGAGCTCTCACAGTAGATACCTTTTCTGAAAAACAAAAAACAAGCCACCCTGAGTTTCATAAATTTCATATTAGCAATAGCTCAGGGTATGAGTCAGATCATTATTGTGACTTGAATTAAGCATGTAGGTATTTAGTAAGCATTTAGTCTACCAAAGACAAAACAAACATTCAGCAAGTTGAAAAGGAAACATTTCCTTGATTGAGGCAAGTCATAAGTATATAAGATCTTTGAAGTACCCTACTCATAACAGGATATCAACATATTACATACTATGGTTATCCATGTGAAACCGAAGCACCCACTTCCACAAAAGCATGGCCTGTGTATGAACTCCATTCTACCAAAAACAGATTTCACCACAGTGATCCTTGCATCTGTTACCTCCAAGTATGACTAGTACAGTTCACTTGGAATGGAACTCTCACCCTGAAATACCAACTCCAGTTAACCTAAAAATGCAACAACTCATTGGTTCATCAACTTGGGTCACTGAACACATTGCTACAATTCTCCATGTGCATTTCATTACACTCATTACATTTCAAGAGGCAGACTGTGACAGCAACCAGTCCTAGCTCTGTGTTCTTAGCCATTATTTAGCTGTAATTTACCCCTAAATGTCTTATAAGAGCCCTATAAGCCATGGAAGTGTTGGTAATATTGCTGGACAATACTGACCTCCCGTGATTCAGCAAATTCTCTTGTTCAGCTCCAGTCCGGTCCCAAAGGTGCCAGACTAGAGAGGTTCAAGATGTAGAAGTATCAGTTTTAAAAAATGATTGTGTAAGATGTAAAACATATTTTACAGTATCTTCAGATCAGAGGGAAGAGATTTCCACTATCCCTGTTCAGCCATTTGATGTCACATAGAACACTGTGTGTTCTGTTCATTTCATGATGCTCCTTTTTAAAAAGGAGTTCAATAGTTCACAGGTTTAATGCTTTGATAAAACAGCTTTACACTGTCAAGCAAAACACAGCACCACTGACACACCAGGGTCTGATTAAATGCTGGTCGAAGACCATGTCAGAAAAAGTTACCAATGGCAACTGAAAAATAGCAGCTGATTAGGACTCTGACTAAACTCTCTCTGTTCAGCTGTACCAAATGGATATAACAATTCCACTATCAGCAACCAGTGTATTTCCAACTTTAGAATTTTAAAGGCTCCACTTGACCAGCATCTGCCACCACACCATGCACTGTCATCACAAGATACATCATTTGGCTCAGAATACCCCACACACATTGAACCTAGCTATGCAACATGACACTGCGACACTTCTGATCTCCAGAAGACCACAGCTCACACAACCCAAAGGAATGAACCCTGAAGCATGAAATGACAGATTAATTACTGGGAAAATGGAGGAGATTACAAGGTGCAGAATCACCCATCAAAGCCCACTACCCCCAAGACAGCTTTAACTATCAATGCTTTGGCACCGTATATTACAGATGGGCATATTACCAGGAGGTAGAAAAAAACAGCTGGAAAAGGCCTTCTCACCAGAACAGGAATTTTCCTACCTGACTTCCACCCAAGAGAACAACTGTTGCGCACATCCTGGCTTTGACAGCCTCCATACTCTAATGGTGCATGTTTTTAATACGGGCACAAGCTTGCAAAGGTAGTTTTACTTTAAAAGCAAAAGCGCAATATTTTGATGTGCTGTTTATTTCCCGTGTCTGCCACATGGATATTCAGAAATAGGCAAGGGGATGCTTCCCTAGTTTTTCAATCAATATTTAAACCATTGTGTAAGGGTCACTTTACATATCGAAGACTTCTGTAGTTATGATTTACTGAACTGGTTCCTTTGTGGTACTATGAAATAAGTGATTTGGAAGGCTTCAAACAATTCAGAGCATTATGAATAACAACAAATGTATACATTAGGTTTCCACACTCAGTAACTGAACTCAGTATAGATATTGAATGTTAGAGAAAATAACTGGATCTTGGTGTAGCCTCATCTTACAAAAAGGAATCACTTCTAGAACCTTTCAGTAACGCAGTTTTGCATAATCATAAAGTGAACTGTGCAAGCTTTAGGTAGACTCTGCACAGTGCTCTCAGTCTATTAAATAGTAAATTAAATTGCTCTTCTTGTTTTCCAGTATATGAATAAAAGTTATTGTGTGGACCATGATAAAGCAATAGTTTATACACGGATTTTACTTTCTACCACGCTGCTTAACAACCCTATTTCCCCCAAATACTTCAGAGTACCCTATCATGATTGAAAGTTGCAGTGCTCATACATGGCAGCACGAATACGATATTGTTTCAAAATATTTCACCATTTCACTAACCTGAAACACTTACAATGTGAACTCCCAGCTCCAAATATCCAAACTATTAAAGATGCAGTTCTACTCTCATATTTACATGGTGGGTGTTTCCCTGGCTACTCTCAAGTCAAAGGGATGCTCCTTATAGGAAAGTACTTTTGTTTCCTAGATTGTAAAATCTATTATCTTATGATTTTGCTTCTGTATCATCAGATTTTATAAGGCCCTTCAATACACTTCATGGAAAAAGTTGCATTTATTATTTTATTACCTCACATATATTAACTTAATCTGAAATCCATCCTTCTATGTAGGTGCTGCATCTTATTCTGGGGAACAATCTCATCTGTTATACCCAAGAATAACTTTATTGAGTCCAAAGATATCCAAGATGTATTCACTAGCACAAAACTATCACTGGGAGTTGTGTACAGCTTTCTGAAATATGAAAAAAGAGCATCATGCAAAGCATGGTATTACAAAAGGTAGCAAAATACACATTTACACCAATGCCCAAAAAAACATTTTATGTATCTACTGTTTGTCCATTCAAAAATAGAAGTATACACAAAAAAGTTAAATCTGTTAATTTTATAATGGTTAGATTCAGATGGACACTGCCCCCATGTACTGAATTGTTTACTTTTAATTAGAAGACTCAGCACATTATTTAAGAAAAAGATGTTCTGCATGAAGAACAAATAATTGTGTATTTTTTCACAAATAGGGCTCAGTAGTAAATATTTACCAGAAGGGTAAGTTCTTATCTATAATGTCATGCCATCACAGTTTGTCCCCTCAATTTTGACAGGGTTCTTTTAACTATCAAAGGAATGTTGTGGGTTTTTAGTGTTTTTTTAAGCTGGTACCAAATACATTTCAAGGTGAGATATTGTTTATGAAGTTGCAACCTTAATTCTGTTGTCAAAACTAAAATATAAAACCATGAAAAATAACAGTTATGTCAAACTTGACAGACCCTTAACTATAACAATTCAAAATCATGTCAAGTAGTAACTTCTGCATATGCAGATGATGTTGCTAAAGAACTTAAGTTTGTATATAAAAACTCTCTCTCCAAAAACCCTAATCCCACAATACAGTTATTTTATTTTGCATGGTTTTATCAAGATTGATTTGTAGTTTTGGAGAACCCCACAATGCTTGTAAATACAGGAACAAATGTTTTGCAACCCAAGTTACTTCATGTATGAAATTTCAATAAGCAAGAAAGAGTACGCACAGCACGATGATGAGCACAGGGAACAGAACAAGATATTTTGGAGATCGAAACCCAGTCCTGACATGGACTCTTTGTCCCATTCTGTCTTCTCTTCTCTTCCACTGTCCGTAGAGATTATAATTAAAACACAAATATTATCACTAGTAATTTAGGCCTCAAAACCACAGTCTGATCTCAGAGTGGGGACCCAGGAGATTATACAGAGTCCCACTGAATTCACTGACTGGGTGCATATATGCACAGGTTCACAACGCTGTAGGATACAGGCCTGCAGCAGTATTTAAACAAACAGTTATTTAAGAAGGTTTTTAACTATTTCTGTATAATCCCAGGTTTTAATTTAGCAAAAGGAGAAGTTTACCTTTCATTGCTTGCTGAGGAGAAAGGCTAAAAAAGGCTTATACATTTGTTATTTGCCAACACATTGGGTTTATTCAAATGCACTCTCTTTCCTACAAGTACTAAATGCTTAACTCAAGAAGACAGTTACAGCATTTGGACACCATTACATCACCTTGTCTGGTATACTTTAATGAAATTTGGAAATAAAATTTGATTACCTGCAGTTTAAAGAGGATATACTGAAGATTAAAAATTGAGGACACCTGACCAGCGAAATCAAAAGAAAACAAAATGCAACCTTTATCTATCCATAGTCCATTTTGATACACTGATGTACTAATGACAATAGAGTTATCTGTAAAAATTGAGTGACAGCAATCCATAATTCTAAACAATGAGATTAAGTTTCAAACTAGCCAAAAAAAAAATACACTGCAAGGCTTTCTGCATAGGCTGATATTCTGTTGCAAAGGGGGACATATCAAAGTGTACAATCTCTTTACCTGTTCAAAGATGTCACCTTTTCAAGATGAAAAGATCTCAATACTGAAAAGTAGTGCCTGCCTGGAGGGCGGGGGTGGAAAAAACAAAACTGTACAGCTCTATCTCCAGATCTGAAGAAGTGGGTCTGCCCCACAAAAGCTCATCACTTAATAAATTATTTTGTTAGTCTTTAAGGTGCTGCAGGACTTTTCTTTTGTTAGGATACAGAGTAACATGGCTACCTCTCTGCCTGAAAAAAAGACAATCAAAGTCAGATCTGGAAGTAACAGAAACAATCTCCCCCCAGTCTTTGGAATATCATCCGTGTACATCATGGTTGCCCTTCAGAATTAACTTCAGGGCCACGGTTCTCAAACCTCTGTACTGGTCACCCCTCTCAAACAGCATTCCTCTGGGTGTGAGCCCCAATAAATAAAACACTTTTTGTTTTCCCCATTAACGCCACTATGAATTCTTACTGCTCCCCCCTCCCCCGCCCACAGTAATAGCTTCGTGACCCCCTGAGAGGTCCTGACCTCCAGTTTTAGTCCCTCTGCTTTAGGTGCTCCTCTAATAAAAGCATGTAATGTTGCTAGTGGCATAGAATGATCAGTTGTCAGAGGTGCATCAAGGTTTTTGTTTTTTTTTAAAGTTAATAAATATTTTGCATTAGTATACCACCACACAGACCTATAAATTGAAATGCCTGTATTTTAAAAAATAAGTGAAATAAATGACAAGGAGTCACTGACTTTCCAAAGTCAGAGCAAACCCTAGGACATGTCTACACTGCAATCTTAAATGACCTAAGTTAAATGAACTTATGGCCACAGCAGCACCTCCACTGACTAAAGCAGGTCAGAGAGCCTTCAGAGACCCCCACTTGCCCTTAGGAACTTCTCATTTTCCTGTTCCTAGACACAAGCAGGGAGAAGCCACCTGGAGCTTTTCACCTCCAGTAGAGAGACCAACACCTGGAGTCTGGCTGCCATGCTCCTGGCGGAGCGACAAGATCTTGGAGAGCAGAAGGGCTCACAGTAGGGATCCTGGACAGCAGTCCAAGCAGGGACCATGGGTGACAGCTTGGCCTCAAGCAGAGACAGCAGCCCAACCCAGAGCCACTGAATTGACAAGAATGACAGTCAAGAGCTGACAAAGACCACATGGTCTATGAAGATACTGTGTCATCATAACTATACCAACTTAAGTCATACACCTTGTATGTTCATGTAGGCGGACAGTTATGTAGGCAGAAACAAGGCTGTATTGTACATAGCACACTTACACTATAGCATAGCTGCTTTATGTTAATCTCACTCTACTGGAGACAGACCATTAGACTCACGTCTTTCTTGGTTCTAGGTCCGGATACTATCAGGTATTAAAACCTCAATCATCAATGATCCCAAAAGAAAGTTGCCTTGTATTATCCTCAAAATCAAGCCTACTGAGTTACCTGAACAATAAACAAATTATTTCTATCTCCTGTGCAGCACCTTTTAGCTAACCTGCACATAGTTTATAGAAAGCTGTCACATCTATCAGGTAATATTTAATAAAACGTGTGACTTTCAAAGCAACATAAAAATGCTACAAAGATCTACTAAGCACTGTTTCATGCCACAAACACCATCCCTCCCTCCCCTTCCCTGGACGCACACTAATTAACTGTAAATAAAATATATTTCCAGTTCCAAAATAAATAGTTAAGCAAAAACGTAAAAGTACTGTTTAAAAAAATCCATGAAAAAAGGGGACAAAAGATTTTAAAATAGAGGATTTCTTACTAATCTGTTTACACTATTAAGGGACAACCAGAGAGTTATTTTCTCCTCAGGCACAATTCCTACAAACAAACATGTATGTATATGATTGTTAAAAGAATGCTTTATAGGAAGGTTAGCTTAATGGAAGTTTTGTATTCAAGTGGCTTTGTTTACAGACTGACTAAACCAGACCTTCTTTGAAGCAAAGGATAGCTGATGCATAAGAGATAAATTTAGCAGTTTTCTCATAGCAACTCTAAAAGAATTATTTATTTTGATGGAGTTTGACCAACAAGAACAGCATGACTTAAGGCAAATGTGTACATCTCCCCACTCGGAGCAGATTTAAAAAAAAACAGCCAGAGGCCAACAAAATGAAAAAACAGATTTACATGATCTAAAATGCAAGTCCCTCTCTTTCTGAACAAGGACATATGTATGGCAAAGGAATAAAATCTGCAGGAAGATGCAGAGTCTCACATGGACCTAAGTAAATAACTTCCTTCCCCTACAGGGTAATAGAATACAGTAAATTCTTTCATATCCAGCAGTCCTGGGACCAGGAGACTGCAGGATATTCAAACATTCTGGATAATACCAAGGTATACCTAGCAATGCACAACAGTACAGGAAAACAAGATTAGATATTAAGAAACAAACACAAATGTATGTAGAGTATTTTATTTACCAAGAAAAGTAGTATTGTACACTACAAGGTTATGCTGCATTTACTTATATTTACTTTCACTATACTTATGGAAAACCTAACGAAAATTTTCTTATGGTTAAAATGCCAGTTATTTGAGAGTTCCGGATGATAAAATGCCAGATATGAAAGAGGTGACTGTACGTATACACACAAAACTTACCACTTTGTCCATTAGCTTCCAAGTCTTCTCCACAGTTCTGCGGTCAGCAGCTGCCTGCTTGGGGGGGCCCACAACATCCTGAATAGCATCGATGATGCCCAGAATACGCCCTTTGCGAGGGTTTCCGCCTCGGCCACCTGGGTTCCGGCCATTCAGGGAATTGGCCATCTGGGATCCAATCTTTAAAATAAAGAATTAAGAGAACTATCACAAGGTGTCCTAAAGACATACTATCATTAAAAAAAACAGTGATGTACCATCTCCTTTCCCTAGTAAGAAAAGAGCAAGAAAACGTTTGGGAAGTGGGTTAACTTTTTATTATGAAGAGCACAAACCTGCCTGGGCTGAGTTTACACTGCCAAGTGACCCTGGATGCGTTATCAATGTAAATATTAACAGGCAGAGGGTAAATTTACACTTGTGAATGGACAAGCAGAGTTGATTTCACCCCATAAACAAAACAAACAAGCCAATCACAGACACACACACACACCACCTCCACCCTCCTCAGACTCCCCCTGAAGAACTAATGGCAGGATTGAACCTAACCCTACTGAAATCACTTACGCTCCCCGCGTTTGGTTTTCCAAGGACTCCCACAAACACACAGAGGATCCTGTACACACACAGCTCAGCAGGGACACAAGCCTTCCCCAGACCGCAAAGGCATATGGACTTCCATTTGCCGCGTTTAAAAAGATTAAAAGCCAAGACGCCTTGCGGCCAGCAAACCTTGAGCACGACAGAACGATGTACAAAAACGCGTGAGAGAAACTGACCGGGGGGAAAGCGCTGGGGAGCAGGAAGGAAATTTCGGCTGTAAATCCAAGTCGGCCGAAGCTTTGTCTCCCAGGACAGCTCCCCCCAGGCTCTGCCCGCGGGTAAAGAGCCCCCAGATAAGTGTCCCCAACAAACCTCCCCCCACCTTGCGCGCCCGGCTTCAGGAGCAGCAGCCGCTCAGCCCCCGCCCGGAGAGCTCAGCTCGCTGCCCCCTCGGCAGTGGCACGTGCCCCGCGCCCCGCACGCACCGGCAGAGCAGTGGGACTCTCCCAGGCGCCGCTCGCTAGTGCCGCCGCTGCCCCCGCAGGAAAACGCGGCGAGTGAATTCAACGCGGCCCGTCCCCAGCCATCCCAGCCCCTGCCTGGGCGGGGGGGCGGTGCAGGGGAGGGGAGGGGAGGCGCGGCGCAGAACACGCCCCCACGCGCGCGCACGTACAGGCTCTAACCGCCGCTCCTCGGCCAGGGCGCCTCTTCCCTCGTAACCGGCACGCGCCCGCCCTCTGAGCCCAACATTCGCTCCCGCGCCTGCGCACTTGCGACGGAGGAGGAGCAAAGGGGGCACTTTTCCAAGGAGGGCGGGAGCTCTGGGGCTCAGAACGCTAGCCAATCGTCGGGGGCAGAAGGATTTGTTTGACGGGTAAGGCAGCAAATGGCGAGGCGGGAAGGCTGGGCCGACCGTGGTAGAGCCCTTCAGAAGGCAAGGTTCGGGAACGAGAGGCGGGGAGAATAAGCTGGCCTCCACAGCCCAATTGATGGGGGGAGGAGCCAATGAAAGGACTAGCCTGGGGTAGGCGTGGCTTCTGATGCCGCCTCTTTCCCTTTCTAAGTTATGGGTCGGGGAGAGCGGAAGCGGAGGCGGAGGCGGAGGCGGAGTGGGGTGGGGTGGGGTGGGAAGGGAAGGGAAGGGAAGAGGGGGTTGGAGGGCGGACGGGTGCATTAGCGAGGGAAAAGAGGTAGATGCGTTCGGGGCGAGAGCACGGGACGAAAGAGGAAGGGGTTGACGGGGGCAGATCTAGGTTTTCAATGAGAAGTGGGATTCAGGGCTACAGCGAGGCAGGGTCAAAGGAGCTGCCCGAGGCTGCTGTATGTACTGGGGAACGTTCTGGGGTTTTATGCAAACTGTCCCACGAAAGCTCATCACCTAATAAACTATTTTGCCAGTCTTTAAAGTGCTACTTGACTGCTTTTTTGTTTTGATAGTGTGTAGACTAGCACGGCTCCCTCTCTGTTAGTATGCAGCCGCTGCTTTTTATAACTGCCCCTCGGGGTAAAAAGGGTTTTATCGGGCTTGTTTCACTGACCTAGCGTGTATATCCAGCGTTCCGAACCCTAGGTCTCAGAAGGTCAGGTTATTTTTTAACAATAATCGGTGGCATTATTCTTAGAATGAGGGATTTTGAAGCCCTAAGTATCATATTTTCAAGTATTTCTCTACACACACGAGAGCTACAAACTTCCTGTTTTAAAGAAAAGCTGAGCGTCTCAATTATAACTTCCAGAATTTGTAAGAAAATTATCAAACATTTTGAGACTTGTGGCAAAATTGTGACAAGTAACAGTGAATAAATAAAAATGTGTTCAACATGTTCATTTGAAAATGTCTTTTACATCTATGCCCCAGTTCTCCTTGGAGCCCTCTCAAGGAAGGTTTAATGCTAGCAGTGAAAGCTTCTTATCCTCACATTAACTAAATTATATGTGTCTGAAACATGAGCTTCATGCCCTCAATGGATGCAGTACTTAGACTTACCCTGGAAATCTGAAAGCAGAATTTTTTTCCCTTAAATTGTTACTTTTAGAGTGAAATATCTCTTGCAGAGTTAAATATTTACTATTTTGTTTTTATGGAAGTCCAATTATTTTAGGATGATTTATTTCCAAGCTTTCCTTTTCTGAAAAATCAGCTTTAAAATATGTTCTTTCCTGATTCTCCCCTCCTTCAGGATTAAAAAACTCTGTGCAGTTGTTCTCATGTTAGCTATTGCTAGTGGATAAAAAGTATTATTAGAGGAAGCTCTTGAAACATTTGCATTTCGAGATTGAGGTTTCTCTCATCATCCTCTTTTCACGTTGTCATTTATCAAATACTGTAAATGCAGGTGTCCTTTCTCTTATTTAAAATGTGTCTAGTAATTGTCTTAGGGACATGTTCAACTATAAATTACTATTCATAAAATCTGAGCTTGGTGTTTATTGTTTCTTTGCATCTTTAAAATGGAAACTGGGAAACACAGTCCTAAGTGCATTAAAAGGTTTCTCTGACTGCTACCACATGCTACTCATCTATGTGGACACTAATGGTACTGCGAGGTGTGACACTCAGTTGATCAAGAGTGACTACAGGGTTCTGGGAATATGAGTGAAGGAGATTGGGGTGCAGGTGGTATTCTCTTTAATCCTTCCTGTCAAAAGTAGGGGCCCAGGCAGAGACAGGTGCATCCTGGAGGTGCATGCCTGGCTGTGAAAATGGTGTCACCAGGAGGGCTTTAGCTTCCTCAGCCATGGGATGCTATTTCAGGAAGGACTGCTAAGCAGCAATGGCATTCACCTTTCAAGGAGAGGGAAGACTTATGTGGACATAGGCTAACTTAGTGAGGAGGGCTTTAAACAAGGTTCGACAGGGACAGGGGAGCAAAGCCCATGGGTAAGTGGAGAACATGGAGACCTGGGAGATGGGTTGGGAATGGGAGGGAGCACAGGCTATAATGGCAGGGTAAAAGGAGAGTCAGGGCACAGCTGGGAGGCAAGATCAAATCGATATATTAGATGCCTATATACATATGCAAGAAGTATGGGTAATAAGCAGGAAGAACTGAAATAAATACAACTATGACATCATTGGCATCACAGAAACTTGGTGGAATAACACACATGATTAGAATGTTGGTATGGAAGGGTACGGTTTGCTCAGGAAGGATAGACAGGGAAAAAAGGGTGAAGGTGTTGCCTTATGTATTAAAAATGTATGCACTTGGACTGAGGTGGACATGGACATAGGAAAATAATGTGTTGAGAGTCTTTTGGTTAGGCTAAAAGGGGTTAAAAAAACAAGGGTGATGTCCTACTAGGAGTCTACTACAGGCCACCTACCCACATGGAAGAGGTGGATGAGGCTTTTTTTAAACTAACAAAATCACCCAGGGCCCAGGATTTGGTGGTGATCAGGACTTCAACTATCCAGATACATGTTGGGAAACTAACACAGCGGAGCAGAGACTATCCAGTAAGTTCTCCAAGACTGCATTGGAGACAACTTGTAATTTCAGAAGTTTGAAAAAGCTACCGGGGGAAGCTGTTCTAGATTTTATTTTAAAAAATAGGGAGGAACTGATTGAAAATTTTATAATAAAAGGCAGCTTGGGTGAAAGTGATCATGAAATCATAGAATTCACAATTTTAAGGAAGGGTAGGAGGGAGAACAGCAAAACAGAGACAATGGATTTCAGGAAGGCAGATTTTGGTAAACTCAGAGAGCTGGTAGGTAAGGTCCCATGGAAGGAAGCAAGACAGGGAAAAAACAATTCAGAGTTGGCAGTTTTTCAAAGGGACATTATTAAGGGTCCAAAAGCAAGCTATTCTGCTGTGTAGGAAAGGTAGAAAATATGGCAAAACACCGCCTTGGCTTAACCAGAAGATCTTGCATGATCTCAAAATAAAAAAGGAATCATATAAAAATGGAAACTAGGACAAATTACAAAGGATGTATTTAGGTAAACAACACAGGAATGCAAGGGCAAGATTAGAAAGGCAAAGGCACTAAATGAGCTTAAACTAGCTACAGGCATAAAGGGAAAGGAGAAGACATTTTATAAATAGATTATAAGCTAGAGGAAGACCAAGAACAAGGTAGGCCCATTGCTGAGTGAGGAGGGAGAAACATCATCATCATCAATAACCGTGGGCTCAGCGCCCGTTGGTGTCTGATGCCTCTCTCACTGTTTCCTTCCATCTTTCCCTGTCCAGTGCAGAGTGGCTTAGTTTCTGTAGACTAGCTCTGCACCAATCTACTACATCATCTATCCATTCTCTGTGGGTTCTGCCTCTCCTATTCAAACCATCCATTATGCTGAATACTAGGGTCTTGATTTTTCATTCGTCATTCATTCTGCAAATATGTCCATATAGTTGTAGCTTCCATTTTATAACCTTCTGCAGCAGGTTCTCTTTCAGCTGTATCTTTCTATATGATTCCTCAGTGGTGACCTTCTGCATCCATCCTATTCTCAGAATCTTTCTATAACAACTCCTTTCGAAAGCCAATATTCTTTTTTTTGAATCTTTCATTATCACCCATGTCTCACATCCATACAACATGCTGCTGAATACACACATTTTCAAGATGCCCAGCTTCATTCTTAAGCTAATTGCTTTGCTTTTCCAGGTCTTATCCATTGCCTTCAAACTTGCTCTTGCTTTCGCTATTCTAGTCACTATTTCCTTCTTACAGTCTAGATCATACGTTATGTTGCTCCCCAGATATGTGAACTTTCTTACATTTTCTAGTTCAATACCATCCACACTGATCTTCCTTCCTACTTCCTTATCTCCAAATACCATTGTGTTTGTTTTATCAATGTTCATAATCAGTCCATACCGCTTCCCTTCTTCATTTAACACCCGCACCGTTTTCATTAGCTTCTCCTCATCTTCCTCAATGATAACTATATCATCCACAAACCCCAAGTTGTTAATTCTTTTCCCGTGCACAGATATCCTGCTACCCCTTCCTTGCTGTTTTCCATCGCTCTCTCCAGATGTGCGATGAAGATACTTGGCGATGTTGGATCTCCTTGTCTCGCACCTCTACTCGTTTTAAATCAGCTTACCAACTCCGCACATGTTCTCACCGCTGCCTCCGCATTATCACTGATATCTTTCAACAACCGTATTAGTCTGCTATCCACTCCATATGACTCCAACACCGCCCAAGTCACTTTCTGATCTATACTGTCAAATGCCTTTTGAAAATCCATGAAGCAAGTGGATACGTTTTTGTTCTTTCATCGAGCTTTCTCCGCTATCAGTCTTAGTGCCAATATCTGCTGTATAGTACTTCTGCCTTTTCTGATCCCTGCTTCCTTGTCTGCTATATGTTCTTCTATCTGCGATCTTAATCTCTCAGTCAGTATCATCACCAGCACCTTGCCTAGATGACTCGTTAGGGCAATCATTCTGTAGTTCTTGCACTCCATGTACTTCCTTTTTTGGGTATTGTCACTCGCACAGATCGTCTCCATTTCTTAGGTGCCTTCCCTTCTTTCCATGCTGTATTACATAGTCGGTGTATTTCCTGAATCATGCTTTGTCCCCCATATTTGATCTTCTCTCCCGTGATCTTATCATTTCCAGGGCTCTTATTATTCAATCAGTCTCTCTGAGACACTCGGGTCCAACTGTGCTTTGTATAGATCAGTGCAATATCTCGTCCATCGCTGCACAATCTTCTCCCTGTTCATGAGCACTTCTTCGTTCTCATCTTTGATCGCCATCTGCTTTGGTTGCCATTTCCTATTTATATTCCAAATTGTCTTATACATCTCCCTGGTCTTACATTCGCCATAATACCTCTCAATATCTTCACATTGCTCCTCTAACCATTTCTCCTTATCCTTTCTGGCTGCTTTCCTTACCTCATTGCATTTCACCCTATATTGCTGTTCTGCCATCTCAGAAACATCTCTTCTGATCTTCAATACTCTTTTCTCTTGAACCAACTTCAGTGTCTTCTGGGTAATCCACTTCTTATTGATCTTTTCTTCTTCTGGAACAGTCTGCTCAATTGCCTCTTCTATAGCAATGGCTATCCCTGCGACTCTCTTATCTAGGTCTTTCTCTGTGGCGACATTCTTAATCTTCTATTCAAGCGCTGTTCTGTATACATTCCCTGTTTCTTCCTTACATAGCCTCACTACATCTCTTCTTTTCTTAAACTGTGTCTTATATTTTCTTTTGAGTTTTATCTTCATGTTTACGATCGCTAGACTGTGGTCTGAGTCTATATTCGCTCCTTGGAAAGTTCGGCACTGCTGTACTGATGTTATCCATCTTCTTCTTATCAAAATCATATCTATCATGTTCTTGGACTTCCCGTCATTCGATCGCCATGTCCACTTCCTACAATCCTTTTGTTGGAATCTTATGTTGCAAATCACCATCTCATGCTCTGTAGCAAACTCTAACATTTTGTCACCTCGTTCGTTTCTTTCCCCATATCCAAACCTTCCCATGGCTCTCTCCCAACCTTCATTATCTGTTCCAATCTTCGCATTCCAATCTCCTCCAATGATCAACACATCTTTCTTCGGTATCTCCTCCACCGTCTGTGTCAAGTCTTTATAAAATAGCTCAATCTCTTCCTCCGTACTGTCCAACATGGGTGCATACACCTGAATGACTGAGATGTTGAACGGTTTCTCTTCGAATCACGCGACCATCATTCTTGCACTCACCAGTTGTATCCTAATAATGCTCTTCCAGCTCTTTTGCTAAGAAGGAATCCAACTCCTGGTTTATGCTTTGTTTTGTTTCCTGACCAAATGACTTCGCAACCGCATATCTCTCCTGATCCCGTCCAATGCATCTCTGCCAGTCCAAGTATATCACATCGACATCTCTCCATTTCCTTCTGAAGCAGCTCTAATTTTCCAGTTGCCCATAGTGTTTGACTTTCCAAGTTCCAATGGATAGCACATGTAACAGTAACAGGAAATTTGGAAATGGCAGAAATGCTTAATGACTTCTTTGTTTTGGTCTTCACCGAGAAGTCTGAAGAAGGAATGCCCCATAGTGAATGCTAGTGGGAAAGGGGTAGGTTTAGAAGATAAAATAAAAAAAGACCAAGTTAAAAATCACTTAGAAAAGTTAGATGTCTGCAAGTCACCAGGGTCTGATGAAATGCATCTGGAATACTCAACGAGCTGATAGAGGAGGTATCTGAGCCTTTAGCTATCATCTTTGGAAAATCATGGGAGATAGGAGAGATTCCAGAAGACTGGAAAAAGGCAAATATAGTGCCCATCTATAAAAAGGGGAATAAGAACAACGCAGGAAACTACAGACCAGTCACTTTAACTTCTGTGCCAGGAAAGATAATGGAGCAAGTAATTAAGGAAATCATCTGCAAACACTTGGAAGGTGGTAAGGTGATAGGGAACAGCCAGCATGGATTTGTAAAGAACAAATCATGTCAAACCAAACGGATAGCTTTCCTTGATAGGATAAGGAGCCTTGTGGATAACAGAGAAGCAGTGGATGTGGTATACCTAGACTTTAGTAAGGTATTTGACATGGTCTCACATGATATTCTTATCAATAAACTAAGCAAATACAACTTAGATGGGGCTACTGTAAGGTGGCTGCAAAACTGGCTGGATAACCATACTCAGAGTAGTTATTAATGGTTCTCAATCCTGCTGGAAAGTTATAACAAGTGGGGTTCTCCAGGGGTCTGTTTTGGGACTGGTTCTGTTCAATATCTTCATCAATGATTTAGATATTGGCATAGAAAGTATGCTTCTTAAGTTTGCAGATGATACCTGGCTGGGAGGGGTTGCAACTGCTTTTGGGGGATAGGGTCATAATTCAAAATGATCTGGACAAATTGGAGAAATGGTCTGAGGTAAACAGGATGAAGTGTAACAGAGACAAATGCAAAGTGCTCCAGTTAGGAAGGAACAATCAGTTTCACACATACAGAATGGGAAGTGACTGTCTAGGAAGGAGTATGGCAGAAAGGGATCTAGGGGTCATAGTGGACCACAAGCTACATATGAGTTGACAGTGTGATGGTCTTGCAAAAAAGCAAACACGATTCTGGGAGGCATTAACAGGTGCATTGTGAGGAAGACACAAGAAGTCGTTCTTCCGCTCTACTCTGCTCTGGTTAGGCCTCAGTTGGAGTATTGTGTCCAGTTCTAGATACTGCATTTCAAGAAAGATGTGGAGAAATTGGAGAGGGTCCAGTAGAGAGCAACAAGAATGATCAAAAGTCTAGAGAACATGATGTATGAAGGAAGGCTGAAAGAATTGGGCTTGTCTAGTTTGGAAGAAAGAAGATTGAGGTGGGGACATGATAACGGTTTTCAGGTATCTAAAGGGGTGTCATAAGGAGGAGGGAGAAAACTTGTTCTTCTTGGCCTCTGAGGATAGAACAGAAAGCCATGGGCTTAAACTGCAGCAAGGGAGATTTAGGGTGGACATTAGGAAAAAGTTCCTAACGGTCAGGGTGGTCAAACACTCAAATAAATTGCCTAGGGAGATTGTGAAATCTCAATCTCGGGACATATTTAAGAACAGGTTAAATAAATGTCTATCAGGGATGGTGCAGACATTGCTTGGTCATACCATGAGGGCAGGGGGCTGGAATCGATGACCTCTTGAGGTCCCTTCCAGTCCTAATATTCTATGATTCTGTGATTTCGTTATCACCTCTGCAAATATGTCTACTTCCTGGGCTGAAATCCTGGTTTATGACTTTCTCTAGAGATGTAGTTCCTAAAGTATTTTTTTCCATTGAAGCCCTGCTTAAAGCATGCTAGTTGATGGTATATTTCATGACAATGCCACCATCTCTTTTTTTTTTTAATTTTACATTACATGTTTGGCCTTTTATATTTTGTCTTGCTGTTTTCTTGTGCAATTTGGTTCTCTGATTTCTTTCATGTTCTCTTTGCAGGAAAAAAGGCTCCATTCTAGGGGTTGCCAATTGTTAGCTCCAGGGGACTGGCTCATGTATTCCTTTGCAATTCATATGAATGAATGCCTTGGCACCTGAGGTGAGAGATTTGGTACTGTGGGCAACATCCCTGTACTTATGTGCTGCTTTGTTAGGAGACTTGCCACCTTCATTAGCAGAGTTTTGGGACTGCTCCAAGATGTATAGTTTTTAAGGAGCCATTAAGTTTTCATTGTCACACTGTGTACTGTACTGTTCCCTTTAAGGCAGGCATTGAATCCGTACTCTACATTCTGGTCTTTTAAGTGCAAGGATTCTGCAAAGTGCAGTCCCTGGAGCATGGTTCCCAAACTGGGGAGGGGGGGACATGAAGAAATTCCAGGGAGAGCATGAGGCAACCCAGCTCCCCTACCATCACCCCCCCCCCCACCAACACTTTGCTTGTGGCTCTCAGCACCTGCCATTTTATGTGGGTGACCTGGCACAGCCACTATAAAAAGCCTTGCAGCCAGCGAAGACCCACATGCAAAGGTGAGCATGGGTTGTGTGGGGGGAGGAGGATGGGGTTAGATGGGGGGCTGAGGGTGCCTGGCTCAAGTAAGGGGGATGGGGATGGGGTAAGAGTGAGGAGTTGGTGGTGCTTGGCTTTGTGGGAGGGGAGGGCTCGGGCAAGTGGTTTGGGGGACTTGTGGGGCTCAGGTGGACAGCCAGCTTGCAGGATTCACAGGACTTGGATGGCTGGCCCCAGCATTGTAGGCCTCAGGCAGGTGGCTGGCCCTAAGAGCACAGGGGTCAGGTTGGCAGGCAGGTGGCTGCCCCCAGCAACGCAGGGCTTGGGCACCTCGGGCTGGCAGGGGGGCAGCTGGCCCCAGCAATGTGGGGCTTGGGTGGCTCAGGCTGGTGGGCGGGTGGCTGGCCTGGGCAGTGTGGGGCTAGGGTGAGCGGCTGGAGTGGCCGGAGTGAGCAGCTGACCCCAGCGACTGGTGGACGGGCAGGTGGCTGCCCCTGGCAGTGTGGGGCTGGGGCAGGCAGCTCTGGCAGTGCAGGTCTGAGGCAGGAGGGTGACTGGCGTGGTCAGTTCTGGATTGCTGTCACGGGGCTCAGACAGCTGGCCAACTGGGGCTGCACCAGGCACCCTTAAAGGGCCAAGAAAAACTATTTGTGTTTATTTTTAATTTTAAATAACATTTTATATCAAGTTTTGGGGTTTATTTTAAATTATGAATTGAATTTTTTGTTAAAAAGGGGGTTGAATGATGGTAAAGAAGAGGTTTGGGAGCATGTTTCTCAAAAATCAAAAGCGGGGGACGTGATGCTTGGGAACCACTGCCCTAGAGAGTCATGTGGGTTAGAAAAAGGCATGTGGGGAAATGGGGTGAGCATAAGGGAAATTAGAGATGGGGCAAGATCTGGTTTGTTTCATTGTGGGGAAGCAAAAAGGTACAGCAATGACTTTCTGAAGTGAGTACTGTTGGATAGATGCAGTGCAAGGGCCCGAAGGGGTTTGGTGGAGGGCTGCTAGGAAGATGGCTGAATGGAAGGAAGATGGCTGGAGAAAACAACAAAAAGCTGCTCCTGAGATTTATGGTCCACAGCTATGCAGTGTAGAAGAGAACAGAGTGGTAGTGCAGAAACCCTTGTGAAAAAGTTGGGGAACTTACCCCCAGAGATCTTCACTCACTCCAGGCTATTGATGGAGACCTGAAGAGCCCATGAAACAGCAAAGAACTGTCGGAACCCTTCAATCAAAAGGAAGGACTTCGTCAAAGACAACGAGGGAGCGTATGTAGAAGCCTTGTTTTCAACTCATTTGCCCTGGGCACAGAGATTGTTTGCTTATCTACTTGGCTGGAGAACCAAATTGCCACCTTACTGAAATACGCATTTGTTCAAGAGCACGAGGGGACTGAGGCACAGAAATTAGAGTTGATGGTAGATGAAGTATGCCAGTCTTGTTACATTCACTCACAGCCTCAGCAGTAATATGTAGTCACCTCGTGTGTGAATATAATTTCATTGGAAGTCATTCATCTTTCTCTCACCACCACCACCCCAATATTTTTCTTCTCTTCTATTACTTCCACCACCACTGGCCCTACTCTGTGATCCTATCAGGCTGGAAGGTGGAAGTTTACAGTGGTACTCCTGAGAGAATCTCATCAGAAAGCCTAGTACCTTCTAGGACGGTATGGACCTAGAAAAATACGTCCTCTCGCCAGCCGTTTTGAAATGCTATTACAGTATTAGGTGAAGCTTATCCATGTATGTGATTTGAAAGCTTTTCCTCCTTAGCCTCACCCTGATGTGGTACATTTTGACTAGTACACTAAACTAAAGATATATACAGGGCTAGGAGGCCCATTCAAGATTGGATACTGCTGGCCCTTTGTACGTCTCTTGAAGGCTGGGTCTACACGTGCCGCTTCCTTTCGAAAGGGGCATGCTAATGAGCAGGTTTGAAAGATACTAATGAGGCACTGCAATGAATATGAAGCACCTCATTAGCATAATGGCGGTCGCGGTGATTCGAAAGTGCGGCTTTTCGAATCGCGTGCCGCCCGTGGAGATGGGACCTTCCAAAAGGACACCCCCCCAGTTTTTGAAAGCCCTTCTTCCTATCTGGTGATTGGAAGAAGGGCTTTTGAAAACTAGGGGGGTCCTTTCGGAAGGTCCCATCTCCATGGGCGGTGCGCGATTCGAAAAGCCACACTTGCGAATCGCCGCGGCCACCATTATGCTAATGAGGTGCTGCATATTCATTGCAGCACCTCATTAGCATCTTTCGAACCCGCTCATTAACATGCCCCTTTTGAAAGGAAGGGGCACGTGTAGACCCAGCCAAAGAGCATAGCCCTTATGAGTGTTACACGTGTACAACTAGTATCGATTTTTTCAAATTTTGAATCTTAAGAGCTACTCCTCTTTAATTAAATAATTATTTATGCCATAAAGCATTCCAAAACATCAAACTATCAAGGGCATTTGATAATGTTTTGACTGGATATGCAAAGTATTTCTGAACAGCAACGTGAGTGCCACATCCAGGATGTATGAATTGGGTACTGCACTGTGCAATGGGCATCCCAACGGTTGCATATTTAACAAAGTCAAACCCTTATAGAGTGCTTTTCACTTCATTGTGCACTAATGAGTTCAGAGTCCAGCTCAAGAGAAATTATGAATAAGTGCTTTTTCCAGAAACTTAAATCTCATCATTCACCAAGAAAGGGAAGGCTCCATACAGGCAAGTTACAGTTCTAGGACTATTTTTCCATTTTAATTATTCAATTGTAGAAAAAAGGTATAATGTAATGCCTTATGATTAAAAATACACAGTACATAATATGTCCATAAACAGCACATAATGTCCCATTACTGTGTCTAGTCACATACAGACTGCAGTCGCTATTATGAGTATTTGAATTGGCTCGGTAAGTAACAGAAACACTTTTATATTATCATTATCTATTTTGTAATGTATCTAGCGGTGCAAGATATTCAGACCTACAAAGGCATAAGAAAATGTAACCTGTTTATTTACGGTTTTGGGAGCAGTTCAGCTGCCAGGCAGTATTAAGTATAATTATACCTGTCTACACATTTAGAGTGGAACGTATTTACCTGTTTTAGCGCAATGAATTCATAGAGACCGCAAACAAAACTAATCACCTACGGCATTAAGGATTATCTCTTACCTATTATTAATGTTGGTATTAATAATCAAGTTCTTTTACAGAGGCTAATTATTTCAAGAGCAAAATCAATAACAATGGTAAACTTTGGCTTTACATTGCCACTGTCACAAATAAGCAAATTGTTAAAAATGAATCTTGGGTTCAATATCTGCAAATCTTCTCCTTTATGGTTCTTAAGTATTCTTTTTTCTTTTTAAATTTGTGTTTTAATGCTCTTCAGAGATTTCAAACCTGACATTCAATGACAACATAGGAACATATTTTCCTTGTAGCTTGGACTAAAGCTTTGCCACAGCTTTTGTATTGAAGCTATCTCCGTTAAGCTCTATGCAGTGGCCTGCACAATAGAGACACATCCTTGTTTGGCAATGGCAAGCTACTGAAATACAAATAATAATCAGTAGAGTTGTGCAACGTTACAGTAAATGCTTTCATATCCAGCATTCTATGATCTGGACTTCTCAAATAACCAGCATTTTAACCACAAGTAAATTTTAGCTAAGTTTTCCATAAGTACAGTATAGTGAAAGTAAATACAAATAAATACAGTATGTGTGCAGTGTACAGTAGTACTGTTGTTGAGAAATAAACTAGTACCCTGCATGCATTTTTGTATGTTTCTTAATATCTAATATTGTTTTTCTTTATTGTTATACATGGCTAGGTATACCTCTCCATTATCCAGAATAGTTGAATATCTCACAAGCTTCCAGTCTCAGGGCTGCCAGATATGAAAGAATTTACTGTAATTCCCTATGATAAAGATTCACTTAACTCTCTCTTTTCCTTGACTGGAATGCTGGGTCAAATTCAGTAAACTTTTATCTATATATTGTAATGTGGATCATCTTACCTGTAGTTTAACCCTGTCTGGATTCAAAATGGAAAAACTTACCTCTTACCTGTTAAAAATTAACTCATTGGCAGTCCAGTTCCTATGGTAAAAATATCCACATCAGAAAACACTAGTATGTTTGATACTAACTGACAAGGCCAGCATTGGTGGCGGACACCCTGGTCAAAAGGGCACCCAGATTTCTTCATGCTTCCTCTGGGATGAACATGGGGCAGGGGGGGAAACCGGCAGTGATGCACATATACAGCTCACCCCACTTCCAACGTCCCTCCACATCTCCTAGGGAAATGTGCCTTGAACGTATGAAACATTTGGTGTTACTTTTCGCTCCTCCTGCACAGCCTCCCTAACGGGTACAGAGGAGCAGCATTTGAGGTGGAGGCTGACCAGAAATGCCAGCTGCTCCATGCATCCAAGTCAGATTCCCTACATGGGCACAGGAGTGGGGTGGAGGTGTCCAGGGTGCAACAGAGCAGGGGTTGCAGTGAACTGGGGGAGGATGAGAGCCTACAGGGGGTAGAATCCAAGTGCACCCAGGATGCCGTTTTTCCGTAGGCTGGCCTTGCTAACTGGCATGGTCCTTGGCAGTCTCAACAAAACATCACTCATCAAATGGACATGAACTCAGGTCCTGAACTACTAAGAGGAGATCTGTAATGTCTGAGTTTGAGGAAGAATGGCAAGCCAGAGCAAAAAAGCCTGTGCTGTACCTATTTTGTGAATAAAATCCTTGGTCTTAAGGTCTGCTTGTTTTGGCAAGCATTATGTTTCCTTCCATCTTGTCTGGTGCAAGTTAAAAGGATAAACCAAAGTAGTTACTATGTCGTTTTGTAATTTGCTTTACTACAAAGCTGTATAAAATATAGCAGCTCTTTGCAGGATACTGAAGATGAAAGCCAAATAATTCAGGATAAGGCCTGTGTGAATATACACCTCACTGAGCTTGTAGCTGTAAATGTGGTAAGAGGACAGCCAACTTCAGAGCACCTCTCCTTAATATGTTAGCTTAATTTTAAAACAAACTACCCCGAGGGAGCAATTTCATATGTATTGTGATTTTTCATTTATATTTTTAATTGTATCCAGTTGCTGGTGCAGATGCAAAGGGCTGTAACCAAGACTTCACATTCTACCATCACCTCTTGAATTTGCTCCATCTGTGCTGTAACACGAAAGACCATCAATCTGAACAAGTTTTTTTTTTTTTTTCTGGCAGCTGACCAGGATCTTTTTATAATGTCTGGCTAATAAATAATGGTCATGGTATTTCCCAGTCCTTTTATTGTAAATAAAACAGGAGCTGGTACTCAGCCAGCTTGCCTTTCCCCACACACGCACACCCCATACACCCTTCCTGGCCAATCCCACGGCTCAGGCTGCTGAGGTGCTAGTACTCAGCACCGGCAAGTACCAGCACAAAAAAAAAAGCACTGGAATTTCTAATCTCATCTCTTTTTCTCTTTACTTTAGCTTGAATGGTTCACCCCTTCCATCAAATGTCTCTACTTCATCCAAACTTGACAAAATTACAAAACTGTGGTAAGCATTATGGTAAGTATTGTTGTTATGGCTGGCCATTTTGCTTTGGTGTAGGATCTGCTTTTTATATTTAAAACGAAAAGCCTACATAATGACCATGGATAATCAAGAGGTCTAAATCTGTCCTCTTTTGTGTAAATCTGGGATAAACCCACTTAGCCAGACTTTGGACCCTCTGTTACTACTAGAGCATGTCAAAACATTTTGAACAAGAGATTCTCTTTTCTAAATCAAACTTTGAATACATTTACATTTTTAACTTTTTTTAAATTATGGTATTTGGAAAACAACAAATGAGACCTATGTAATAAAAATGACTTCAACATTTTGAAATTTGTTGTAAAAATATTTTTCACTCTTGGACCAACTACAAGTAATGCTTAAAATGTACATTTCATTCATATCTGACAAAGATGAGAAGATATTTTGCACTGTATCTTTTATGAAAACCTACATTATGGCTACGTCTACACGTGCACCCAACTTCGAAATAGCTTATTTCGATGTTGCGACATCGAAATAGGCTATTTCGATGAATAACGTCTACACGTCCTCCAGGGCTGGCAACGTCGATGTTCAACTTCGACGTTGCTCAGCCCAACATCGAAATAGGCACAGCGAGGGAACGTCTACACGGCAAAGTAGCACACATCGAAATAAGGGAGCCAGGCACAGCTGCAGACAGGGTCACGGGGCGGACTCAACAGCAAGTCGCTCCCTTAAAGGGCCCCTCCCAGACACACTTTCATTAAACAGTGCAAGATACACAGAGCCAACAACTAGTTGCAGACCCTGTATATGCAGCACGGACCCCCAGCTGCAGCAGCAGCAGCCAGAAGCCCTGGGCTAAGGGCTGCTGCCCACGGTGACCACAGAGCCCCGCAAGGGCTGGAGAGAGAGTATCTCTCAACCCCCCAGCTGATGGCCGCCATGGAGGACCCCGCTATTTCGATGTTGCGGGACGCGGATCGTCTACACGTCCCTACTTCGATGTTGAACGTCGAAGTAGGGCGCTATTCCCATCCGCTCATGGGGTTAGCGACTTCGACGTCTCGCCGCCTAACGTCGATTTCAACTTCGAAATAGCGCCCAACACGTGTAGACGTGACGGGCGCTATTTCGAAGTTGGTGCCGCTACTTCGAAGTAGCGTGCACGTGTAGACGCAGCCTATGTGTGTAACAGTGTATTTATTATCAGAGAGGTAGCCGTGTTAGTCTGTATCTTCGAGAACAGGAAGAAGTCTGGTAGCACCTTAGACTAACCCCACTTTTTAAATACTCCTCTGAACATCCTCCCCACCATGCATCTGATGAAGCAGGTCTTTGCCCACAAAAGCTTATGCTCCAAAATATCTCTTAGTGTATTTATTGTGTCTTCCTGTTTACTACATCTGTAAATTTCTGAGAACTGTGCCTGTGTGTAGAGACTGCTGCCATTTTATTCCGGTAGATACATGCTGTTCTCTCATGGTAGTTTTACTTTTGTTCTTTTTTATTTTCTTTAATCTAATATAAAAGCTCTTCTAGAGTGAAAACATATGGAAGATCTTTTGTATGGCAAATTTTGTTCAAATACAATTCAATTATTTTGTTTTGTAGCATCAGTAAACATAAGGGCTAAGTCTATACTTTCATTCCTCTTTCGAAAGAGGAATGCAAATGAGGGAAGTTGAAAATGCAAGTTGGCACTCATTTATGTATCTCATGCTTCATTTACATCATCTCTTTGGAAGAGATTCTTTTGGGGAAAAAAAAAGCGGTATAGATGGTGCTCTTTCAAAAATAAACCCCATCTTTGAAAGAACCCTTCTTCCTGAAATAAAATAGGAAGATGGGATTTATTTTCAAAAGAGCCCTGTCTACACTGTTTTTTTCTTTCAAAAAAATCTCTTCCGAAAACAGATTCTGCAAATGAAGCATGAAATATGTAAGTCAGTGCCTCATTTGCATTTTCAATTTCCCTCATTTGCATTCCTCTTTCAAAAGAGGAATGCAAGTGTAGACATAGCCAAGCTGTGAAGGTACATAATAGTGTAAGTATTTGCTGAATACTTCAGATGAATAATTTTCATACTGAGTTCAAGCTTTTTATGTCAGATAGTCTTTTATTTATAGTGTGATTTGTCAGTTTGCACCATTGGCTCCATAATCAAGAAGACTGTAATTTTTTAAAAAATGCCAAATAATGAATAGGATGCTTCTGGCAAAAATGTGTGATTCTTGCATCTGTGAAACATTCATTTTAATGAATACCAGGTAGTCAGCCAAAAATCACAATTTGTAGTTTGCATGTATGAATAACAGTGAATAATATTTGTGAATATATTTTTCATTATTCAAGTAAGTTCTACTGAGAGAACGTAGTGTCTTGCATTTCCACTGAACGTCAGATAAAGGTCTGATCAGAGTTGGAGAAGTTGTACTGAATATAGTAACAGAACTGGATTTTGAAATTGCCATCTTCTATTTTTGCCTGTAAGTTTTCAACATCCACTACTATTTGAATGTCCTTATAGTTTCAGAACTGAATAGAGGTCCAACAGAACAGTTGCATTATTTCTAGGAAACTGCTTAAGGATGTTATTCACTATTGAAGATACTGATGCATCTTCAGGTTGTCAACAAAATATATTTTAACCAGTTTTCTGATTGAATTGCCTGTCACTTGCAAGGAAACACAATGCAGAGTTATAAATGGCTGATAAGCTTGTATTTTCATGCTTATTTTTAAGAAGGCTGGCTTTATACAACATTTTCAGTGCAACATTAAACTATCAGGCATAGACAGACATTTTCTTCACTAATTGTGGTATAGCTCAATTCCTCCATGAAATTATGTCTGTCTTGGCAGAGATAAAAATAAACAAATTCTGTAGCACTGTTACCCTGCACAGCCAGCAATCATGGCAGAGCCTTATATGCTTTATTCTCTTCTTGCTGGAATTAGCAAAATTGTGTGTTAAGTCCTGCTCTTTGTTGAAGTACAGAAATGCTCATGATTACAGCCATGTATTTCTGAGAACAGATGGATAATTTTGGCACAATGTGCATTACCCAGTGATACACAATAGGTGGTCTGTCAGTCTAGGTGTAATGATCATTTAGCAGCTAGTTTTGACATGTGGATCTGACTGAGAAGACCAAGTTTCTGACTAGAAATTAACTAGATTACCATCCATTTTTAAGTTTACGTACTCTGTTTTTGTCTGGATGCAAAAGAGAGGATAGTCTAAATGATGCTGCATTTCTGAAGAAATGTTTGCTGGCCTAAATTCTCCTTATCTATTGCAAGTCCTGGCTTTATATTTTTTCCACCTTCCTCCTGTGCACTTGTACAATTTTGCTCAAAAAGGAACAGAGGGATCTTCATCACTGCTTTACTCGCTTTGTCTCCGAGTCAAATCCTCATCAGGTATAAATCAGTATAGCTCCATTGAAAATGTAGCCCTCTATAGCTTCACTTTGGGCAGGTCTATGCTATGGGGGAAACCCTGATCTAAACTATGAAATTTGAGTTATGTTAGCGTAACTCAAATTGATGTAGTTTAGATCTCCTTACTGCAGAGTCCATGCCGTGCTGGGTCAAGAGAAGAAACTCTCATCAATTCCCATTACTCATCTCATTCTGGTGGAGTACCAGCGTCGACATCCAAGCGATTGGCAGTTGATTTAAGGGGTCTTCACTAGATCTGATAAATTGATGCCAGTGGATCAATCACAGCAGCGTCAAGCTCTTAGATTTTACTAAGGCTATGTCTATACTGAGATAATATTGATTTTAAATCAATTAGCCCAACTTTACCAAGTGCCTGTCCTCACTGTAAATTCCATTATCTCGATTTATGGAGCAGTAAAATCGACATAATATTGATATCATAATATGGTAGTAACCTGGTGGGGGTAGCGCTCAGTTTGAAAATTCTGAATGAAGAGTAGTGAGGAAGAGCCGTGTCTTTAAATTGAATTCATTAGCCTCCAGAGATGTCTCTTATGTGCCTCACAATGCCCCACAGTTCTTCACTCTGGCCTCTTCCATCTCCACTGCTCTCAGGTGTGGAGGAATTAGGCAACAAGAAGAACGTTTCAATTAGGTGCCTGGAAGCCCCTGGCTGTAGGGTTATGAGAGGTTGAAAAATCTTTTTGTTTGCTAGTCGCGTGGCTGTGAGGTCTGTGGTTCTGTGTATACCCCTGCTAGTTGCCTTTTTTAGTTTCTGTACTGCCTGGTGCCAGCCGCTGCCACCCTACACCCTGTGTCAGCTAGGCTGTGGGTGGGGGTCATGCTTGTCTGAATGGATGAGGAACATTTTTTCAGCCATTTACGTGTTGTCCCACCCCCCACATCCCCTCCCTTCTCTCCCTGAGAGGCACCACGCAGTCTGGAACTTTCCCTCGCCCACATCAGGTGGCAGCTAGTCTGCAGGTGGGGATTGTGCTTGCCTGAGAAACTTCTTTTCAGCTGCTTACATTTTGTCCTGACCCCCACATCCCTCCCTGTCCTGACCCTCCCACATCCATCCCAGAGGCATCACATAGTCTATAACTTTCCTGTGCCCAGCCACATCACGTGGCTTGACCCCAAACCAATAAAAGGGCATGCTGCACAAGGTGCCAGGCAGCTTGTGCATGGTCAGGGTCATGCTTTTTGTGTGCTGGCTGTACTCTGGGGTCTTTTAGCCACCCTGGGGTGTCTCCCTCCGTGGTCATGATTTTCAGGTGCTGGCTGTAGCCAGGGTTCTTTTACATGCCCAGGGGAAGTATCTCTTAGCAGTCACAATTTGTGGGTGCTGGCTGTAGCTGGGGGTCTTTTAGCCACCCGGAGCCATACATGTTTCAATGAAGGCAATGTAGTAGGTATACTGTTTTCACAGTTCTCAAAATAAGGCTTGCAGTGAGGAATATTATTGTTCTGAGGGTCTTTTTGGCAGGTCTAAACCTGGCTGTAGTCTGGGTTTTTTAGTCAACCGGGGGATGTCTCCCTTGGTGGTCACGATTTTTGGGTGCTGGCTGTAGTCTGGGGTCTTTCAGCCACCCAGGTGAAGTCTCAATTGGCAGACACAATTTTCAGGGCTGGAAGATGTGGAGCTGGACCACACACCCAGAAAATGGTCGTTCAGCATAGTCTATCAAGCTCTCACATGCAACTCACAAGGAAAATGCAAACGAGAAAGACATCAGACAATGTGGAGATCTACTGTGATTGAAGGACGACTGAGTACTCCTGGAATCAGTTAGAACTTTTGTCTCAAGACAGAGTGAAGTGGAGGAGACTTATAGATGACCTACATTCCATTTGAAGTACAAGGGTTTAAGACAAGAAGATCTAGAGCTAACTAGAAACTTGACTACTTGTAGAAAAGAAAGACAGAGGCGTAGACACCAGAAAGAAAGCCTTGTGTTCAATAAAAATATATCTTAACGCTACCTATCCTGGCTTCCGGTTAGTGGTGCTAAAACTTATATATGTGAAATTCACGAAGAGAAAGTGTATCTACTTCATCAAACTAAGGGTTTGTCAACACTACAAATGTTTTTCCAGTATGCCAACAGAACCTAATGAAGTATAAATACAGTCCAAGCTGACAAAAATTTTGGCACAGTAAAGCTGCCTCCCTCAACAATGTTAGCTATAATGACAGAGCAATCTTCTGTTTGTATAATTGAATCTACACAGGGGTTTTTCTGACAAAGTTCTGTCAGCTGGACAAAATAGCTCTTAACATTTCTAGACTACTGTACCCCTCTCAGGAGTCTGCTTTGTCTTGCATACCCCAAGTTTCACCTCACTTGAAGGTATACCTATCTCCTGGAACTTGAAAGGACCATAAGAGTTCACCACGTCCAATCCCCTGCGCTCCTAGTAAGAACTATATCACCATCCCTGACGGATTTTTTTTTCTTTTCCTCAGACTCCTAAATGGAGGCCACAAGGATTGAACTCACAATCGTGGGTTTACAAGGCCAAGTAAAGACTACTTGCTTACAGAATCAGACAAAAGCTACAAAAGTGTCAGTGGCCGTGTCTACACGTGCACACTACTTCGAAGTAGTGGCTCCAACTTCGAAATAGCGCCCGTCACGGCTACACGTGTTGGGTGCTATTTCGAAGTTGAAATCGATGTTAGGCGGCGAGACATCGAAGTCGCTAACCCCATGAGGGGATGGGAATAGCGCCCTACTTCGAAGTTGAATGTCGAAGTAGGGCACGTGTAGACGATCCGCATCCCACAACATCGAAATAGAGGGGTCCACCATGGTGGCCATCAGCTGAGGGGTTGAGAGACGCTCTCTCTCCAGCCCCTGCGAGGCTCTATGGTCACCGTGTGCAGCAGCCCTTAGCCCAGGGCTTCTGGGTGCTGCTGCTGCAGCTGGGGATGCATGCTGCATGCACAGGGTCTGCAACCAGTTGTCGGCTCTGTGGATCTTGTGTTGTTTAGTGCAACTGTGTCTGGGAGGGGCCCTTTAAGGGAGCGGCTTGCTGTTGCTGTTGAGTCCACCCTGTGACCCTGTCTGCAGCTGTTCCTGGCACCCTTATTTCGATGTGTGCTACTTTGGCGTGTATTTCGATTGTACTTATTTCGATGTGGTGCTGCCCAACGTCGAAGTTGAACATCGACGTTGCCATCCCTGGAGGACGTGTAGACATTATTCATCGGTCTATTTCGATGTCGCTACATCGAAATAAGCTATTTCGATGTAGCGTGCACGTGTAGACGTAGCCAGTATGTTATTACTGAGAAATTGCTTACTTTCTCACTTTTATCATATAACTACAAAATAAATCAATTGTCTAAGCACATAGAACAGTATAAACAAGTTATTGTATGAATTTTTAGTTTGTACTTAATTCACAAGTGCTTTTTATGCAGCCTGTTGTAAAACCAAGCAAAAAAGCAAAATGAGTTGCTAAAGCTTGTGGAAGACTTCTTTGTACACTCCAGGGTATGTGTTCTCCTACTTGAGAACCACACAATGTGGTGCAGAGGTGGGGGCTGTTTGTTTTTTATACTATCCAAGCCAACATAGCTCTGCTGGCAAAAATTTGCAATGTAGACGTAGGCTTTGTCTGCACTACACAGCCTTTTACAACATGGCAGTGTTGTTACAGGGATGTAGCCACTGTTTGTCAGCTCTTTGCCAACAAAATACTTCCATACTGATGCTACAGTTACACACTGAGGTTTCTATGGAAACCCCACGGCCAAACATGCGCTCAAAATAGCAGAGCGTTGTAAGCGGGATAGCAGGAAGTTTGAAATAGGCACTTATTTCAAATTACAGTGTCATTTGACCAGCACCAAGTTTGAAATAAATTACCTCAAAATAACTTATGCAATTTGTACCACACAAATTGCAGAAGTTATTGCGAGGTAGGGTTACAGTGTAGCCCTAGCCTCAATGTTTATGTCTACATGGCCCCAGTTTTCAGCCCCAATGCTGGCAAAGCTATGCTAAGCAGGTTTCTGTAAATTGCAAATGGCTTCCCATTTGCATACTCACATGGCCAATTAGCATAGCCATGCGATATCTTGATGTTGGCAGAGGGTGGTGCCAGCAGTAAATAAAACATGTGGATGTGCCTCTGTGGGCTAAACCCCACCCTGTCACCAGTCCCTTATGCCTGAAAAAAATTGGGGACAAAGGACTGGGGATAGAGGGGGTTTATCCACATGGCATGTTTACTGCCGCACCACCCTCTGCCAACGAGATCTCACGCAGCTGTGCAAATGGGAAGCCATTTGCAATTTCCAGAAACCTGCTTAGCATAGCTCTGCTGGCAGTGGGGCTGAAGACTGGGGACATGTAGACGTAGCCAATGCATAGGGTTTGCTTTGTGGAAAATGGGCTGTTCTCACTGGCACTTGTTGCCACAAAACTTTTGTCTTTCATTTTTTTTAACACTTCTGAAAGATTAAAATTTTATAAGTGTAGATATACCCCAAACCTCAGAATTTTAACTGGACTTCCATGATCTGGTACAGGGAGACAGACAAGCTTTTTCTCAGTAATAGATACACAGTTCAGCTGGGAGCATGACTGAAATATTGAGTTTTTAATTACATACAGCTTGTTTAAATAATAATGAAGTTTGCTTCTTTATGCGACCACTGTTTATAGGTGTCAAAGATATATATATTCTCTTACATTGACTTCACTGAGAGCAAAATGAGGTCCATTTGTTAAACAAATCATATAGGCTGCGTCTACACTAGCACACTATGTCGAAGTAGCCGATTTCGAAGTAAGGACATCGAAAGAGGCTACTTCGACGTGTATCGTCTACACGTCCTCCAGGGCTGGTGCCGTCAACGTTCCATGTCAAAGTAGCAATGGGGAACATTGAAAGGAGCCACCCCGGAAGGAAATGTGGAGCGTCCACACACAAGTGCTCCCCGTTGAAATAAGGGGTCAGCAAAGCCCCAAGCCACTCCCTTAAAGGGCACCTCCCAGACACACTTGCCCTGCACAGCACAAGATCCACAGAGCCAACAACCAGTTACAGATCCTGTGCACACAGCATGGGCTCCCAGCTGCAGCAGCAGCAGCCAGAAGCCCTGGGCTAAGGGCTGCTGCATGTCCTGACCATAGAGCCCCTCAGGGGCTGGACAGAGCATCTCTCAACCTCTCAGCTGATGGCCACCATGCAGGACCCTGTTATTTCGAAGTAGTGGGATGCGGATCATCTACACACGCCCTACTTCGACGCTGAACATCGAAGTAGGGCGCTATTCCCATCTTCGGATGGGAATAGCGATTTCGACATCTCACCGCCTAACGTCAATTTCAATGTTGAAATAGCACACGGTGCGTGTAGATGCGACGTGTGCTATTTCGATGTTGTGCTGGCTACTTCAAAGTAGCTGGCTAGTGTAGACGCACCCATAGAGTTCAATAAAAATGGCATGTGATCCTCCTCCTAGGATTCGAACCACTTTGTGAGTGAACTTGATTCTCTGCTTTTCCCACAGCTGTATTCTGTTTCTTTTGCTGCACATCAGCGAGTCCTGTTCCAATCCTACATCTACATTAGCCTGGAAGATCAACCAGCTCAGCATTGATCTTCTCAGGTTCGATTTCGTGTGTCTAGTAGGGACACATGAAATCAACCTCTCAGGAGTGACAGTTGAACCCTGTACTCTTTGTGAGATGCAGGCAGTAAGGAAGGTTGACAGGAGAAACTCTTCCAGTGACATTGTTCAGTAGGAACATTCAAATAAGCAGGGTGCATTTAGACTGATTCTAGCTATACAATTGCTGTAGCTAGAATTGTGTATCTGCCATTGATTTATTTGCCTAGTGTAGACAGTGACTGAGTGCCTACCCAAAGGACCAGGAATAAATGGCTGTCTACTAGAGATGGGTCTCATTAAATAACTTTCTAGCATTTGCACCAAAGATAAATTAAAGGTAGGTCTTCCGATAGAGAACTGGGCAAGATTGTACCTCAAACTGCATTTGAAAGTGAACTTGAACAAAATTCCTAAACTTCAAATGTTAGTGTGCTTCTGTCACTGCTTGACCTTTAGAAATTTTATTTCTGGCATAACCTTTTCTTCTTGGCTCTCCAGAGACCTTTGCTTATAGAGTGAGAGTGACTGTGTGACTACTGAGGACAAGCACATACAGTAGAGCAGTTGTAAATTAATCTGTCCATAAAATTTCCTGAGCTCCCTTCTCCTTAAGTCTGTGTATCTGGGACTAGAAGTTTTCAAGGACAAGCCATGCAAGGTAGAAGAGCTCAGATTCTATTGAGAAAGGAGTTCTGCCTCATGGGGGAGAGTCAGAAGGCTGTCAACAAAAGTTCTAAGTTCTGTCTACAGAATGCATTCTAAGTATGTCGACAGAATGCATTTTTAGTGTGGATGTCCTGTATGTTTTGTTGACAAAACTCACTAGTGTAGATGTAGTTATACACTAGAGAGAGTTGGAAGAATTGCTGCAAGTTTCTCTTGGTACTTCTTGGAGGAAGCTGTTTCTTTCTCATCACACGTATTGCTTGCAAAGTGTTGAACATGCATTCACTTCTTTCAACTAGGCTGTGGAGTTATCTCTGGTGCTGATTAGGGGACAGTATATAATTATGTTGCCCCAAGTGCATACCAGAGACTGAATACTCACTAGCTTCAAGGAGGATCTTGTAAAACTGTGCCCTCCCTACACATCGAACAAATTACAACCCACTGCAGACGGGCTTGCTTGTACTGGCTGGAGCTAAGGCTCCCTTGCACATGCACATTCACTAGCCTTGTCTGTCAATTAACCACACACTGGCTTGCGAACGATACACCTTATAGCAGCTGCTCTTCCTTGGTGCACAGACTGGCAACAGGGCACTTCACATGACTCTGCTCCAGCACACAGCTAACTAAGACATCTTATAGTTCAGACCAATCAATGTTCCAGGTGCTTTGCACCCTTAAAATTGGGCATTTGGTTACTACCCCTTCTCCTCTTGTGATCTTGTATTTGGTTCTCTCAGCCATATGAGATGCCATGAGATATCTTCCTCTCAGCCAGAGGACCACCCTTTGTACTAACTGATTCACCAAAATGAACCCTGTACTCTTTCTGGCTCACCAGTGTGCTGGTTCCCACATAATGCATCAAACTGGGGGAGGGGTACTGTAGGAAAGAGCGTTAGGTTTACACATTATTATTTTTGATAAGCTCTTCCAATAGGTGGCATGGCTTCTTTTGGCTTTGTTGATTGTTTTGTTTTTGAAGTAGACTCCTCTGATTAGGGCTGTCAGTCTTGATTTAATTATGTCATTCTTGCTCCCTTCTCCATCTTCACCAGCTAGTGATGTTTCAAGCGGGTATGGTATAACAGGTGAAAGTGGCCAGTTCAGTATTCCAGTAAGAAGACGCCACTGGTATGGGCCTGTCCACAGATGTTGCTGCCCTTTTGGCTTCCCTCCTGGGGCTTTCTCCCTGGAGTGGGAGGGGGAACAAAAGGGACAACACTGCCAGACCCTACTGTCAAGGCCACTGATGGGAGGCAGAGCCAGGGGCAGGGGAAAGGTGAGCTACCCTGGGCTTTGTGATTTGAAAAGGCCTGGTGGGCTCCCAGCTGCCATGGCTGGAGCTCTGGTAGGTCTGCCTTATGCAGTGCTGAAGGTCTCGCTGGGAGAGGCTGGCTCCCCCCATGCACCCTTGCACCCAAAGCCTCTCTAAGACTCAAGCCATACTAGTACTACTTTTAAATTACTTTCACTCCGGCTTACCACCACCACTTACTGTCATTGACCAGTTAATCATAACAGCTGTGAGATACCACCTATCTCGGATCAGCAATTGCAGCAGTACTGTTGTGACTTGCATGCCTCAGAACCAGTTGAAAAGTATAACCCTGATCCCAGTCTGCTGCCCTGTCACTAAGCTCCTTGCTTTCATTTGGGTTACAGAGCAGAGCTCTATTCAGCACAGCACACTCAAGCACTACATATCTTGCATTAACTGAGCATATGGGAAAGTACCAGTTCTGACTCTGTTGGGGAAGTTACTGTTTCTGAACATCATTTTTAGTGGTTCAGTCTGGTTCAAGTCTGTGTGCCCTTCCTTCCTATTGTCACACTCACTCAAGCATGTTAGATATTTAAATGAAATTGACATGAAAAAATGAAAAGTAGCCTAAAAGTGCCGAGTGTTCTCTCTTCTCTCTGATCTTACTCAGCCTTTTCCCTTGACTAGCCAATGTCCAGATTGGACTTTAGTTAAAATTTGTGCAGAGGATGTTTTTGAGGGGCAGAAAATAAGACAGAGGTAAGTAAAATCACAGCACAACAGTTCTGTTTCAATTTTCACATGTACAGTTTATTGAAGGCTTTCCTTACTGCGGACTTCACTCTGTCTGAAGGAATTCTGATGTGATGGTTTTGTACCTTGAGAATACAGACCATACTTGTGTGCTCCTATATTGTAGTGGAGTGATGTGTTGTCAAGAGAGACATGGGAAGGTAGGAAGTAGGCTGGCTGCTTATTGTACAACAGCAGGTATCATATAGACTTATCTACAATTTTGTCTTTTCTCAGAAAGAGACCCATGGAATCATCAGATGGTCCTCTGTCTTATTTTTTTGCCCTTATTTGTATCACAGGCCAAATATCCTTTGGGCTTTTAAATTGAAATTGAAATTGAAATTGAAATTGAAATCCATTGAAATTTGTTGGCTCTAAGACTTTCAATGAGTTTTTTTACATTAGATGAAGAGGTAAGCTGTACATTGGCTTGAGCATGTGCCCCAAACCCAAGATGCATTTTAAATTATTGTTTCGCTCTTATCTGAGATCAAATTGAAATTGCGAGGTGGGGATCAAGGAAGAAAAAGATGCAGGGGGTGACAGCAGGTGACCTTTTACTGCTCCAGAGAAAATCCTGTATAAGTCATTTGGTTCTACTTTATCAAAGTCCCACACTATGCAGCATCAGCTATCCTGCACTGAAATGCAGATTTTTCAACACAATATGTGGAATCACCAATACCTTATGATAATATCAGTCAGGAATCCATTTAGTAGCTACAGTGAAAGAATAATACTTTATTGTAGGTAACTCAGACCAAAACTAGAAACAACTCAATTCAACAGCTTTTTTAATGCTGAATGTTTAGCTATAGTACTGACATTGTACCCCCTGCTGCAATCATCTGTGTGTGTGTGTGAAAGGAGCACATGATATGGCAATTGAAATGGAAAGTTTCAGAGCAGTATGGGAAGAGAATTCATAATCAAGCTGTCATTTTGAAATATGCATGTGGAGTGGAAAAGGAGTGGTTCTGTGATCTGCAGAAATTATCATGGTTTGTTTCTTCTCAATAATGCTAATATTATCATTTCTAGTGTTTTAAATAGTATCTGCTCCGCTAGTTTGTTTTTTTCTTTAAGCCTGAAATTTTATGTGGACCCTTACTGTGCTGCAGCTGCCTGTCATACTGCATCTGATGTTGGTTTTAGTGATGTTAATATTTATTCATAATGGCCTACATAATTACTTCAGACATAGCCCTGTCATGGAACCGTGTGTAAGCGAAGTTACCTCAGAAGTAGCCCTGGGAAGCACTTTGACTCATACACACAACTGAGTCAAAATTTCTCTCATTTCCTTCCTGCTCCCTGCTGGTAGTAATTTATAACAACCTAGGCCAGCAGTAAACTTTTTCCTGCCTGCTAGTCCCCTTTCCATTATCTTGCTTGCTCTGGTCAGCAGATAGAGGGAATAGGTAGACAATATACACTGAGAGATACTGAACTGAGGAAAATCAAAGGCTTCATACATTTTCTAAAATGTATGGTTATAGTAGAGCTCTTTCCCCAGAGGGTGCAATGTTTTGCTTTATTCTTTGATTTTCTTTTCTCTGATTTCATGTTCACTACTTCAGCAGATCCTCAGCAATACAAACGTCTCTGGAATGTAGGTTGTTCATTACTCTCAAATTCTTGTAACTCTTAATAAAACAATATGTTCATTTCAGAAGTTTACCACCAAACCATTGACTTAGTACCGCTTTGAAGCTTTACAATGCAATGCTATTTTAAACCATCTTAATTTAAATGAAACAAGCACAGAAACAGTTTCCTAGCCTAGTCACATCTTTATTTAAACTTTTTAAATAGTGTATAGTTAATACAGTGATGTAATACATTTGTTCTTCTCTTTTCTCTTTGTTGTCTCTACTGCTGCCAAATTGGGTGTGTACCTTGATTGTAAAAGAGGTGCATAACTGAGTTTCATAGTGTTTTGCCATTTTTGTGGCAACAGATCATCTAAGATTCTACTTCTATGCAACACTTTTTTGGTCATATTTGGAAATTTCCTCTTGATTTCAAGCTTGCTTCATTTTTTGTCCCTATGTACATGCAAGTGATTACAACATTGACATTGATTTTAGCCTACATTTTTAAACAGTGATTAGTGCTTTTGGATGTCTCAGTAGTTGTTTTAGTTAAGCTGAAATGACAGCTTAGAATGGGGGATCAGGTTCTTAGAAGAGCTGAACAACCACTCTTCAAAGCATTTAAATTATTCAGAGCATTTTAATGATACTGCAAGGTGTGACACTCAGTGGATCAAGAGTGACTACAGGGCTCTGGAAATACGGGTGAAGGAGTTTGAGGCTCAAATGGTATTCTCTTCAATCCTTCCTGTAAAAGGTAGGGGCCCAAGAAGAGACAGGTGCATCCTGGAGGTGATTGCCTGGCTGTGAAAATGGTGTCACCAGCAGGGCTTTGGCTTCGTTGGTCATGGGATGCTATTCCAGGAAGGACTGCTAGGTAGAGATGGCGTTCACCTTTCGAGGAGAAGGAAGACCCTATTTGGACACAGACTGGCTAATCTAATGAGGAGGGCTTTATACTAGGTTCAACAGGGACAGGGGAGCAAAGACAATGGGTAAGAGGAAAACATGCAGACCTGGGAGATGGGTCAGAAATGGGAAGGAGCATGGGCATTTGGAATTTACATTTGCAAATTTTTAGGAGTAAGGGGACTTTGAAGATGCCCTGGCACTTCGAAGTACTGGTGGGAGTGCTGCAGCTAGACACATGCCAGTACTTTGAAGTTTAAAAATTCAGAGTTGCCATGGGGGGAGGGGGGAAATTTGCCTAATGAAGTGCTGCCTACACAAATTCCAAACAGCCTCATTGCCATTGGTATATCATGGGAGGAGGTGGAATTATTTGCAGCCGACTGAAATCGCTGGCGAGCACTTGTTGCCCAATGCACCCAGATGCACAGGCGGACCTAAGTCTAAGTCATTGCCATCCTTCCTTCGAAGGAGGGTGGTAATGTAGACAAAGCCACAGAGTAGTTATTAATGGTTCTCAATCCTGCTGGAAAGGTATAACAAGTGTGGTTCTGCAGGGGTCTGTTTTGGGAGTGGTTCTGTTCAATATCTTCATCAACAATTTAGATATTGGCATAGAAAGTACGCTTATTAAGTTTGCAGATGATGCCAAGCTGGGAGGGGTTGCAACTGCTTTGGAGGATAGGGTCAAAATTCAAAATGATCTGGACAAATTGGAGAACTGGTCTGAGGTAAACAGGATGAAGTTTAATAAAGACAAATGCAAAGTGCTCCACGTAGGAAGGAACAATCAGTTTCACACATACAGAATGGGAAGTGACTGTCTAGGAAGGAGTATGGCAGAAAGGGATCTAGGGGCACAAGCTACATATGAGTCGACAGTGTGATGCTGTTGCAAAAAAAAGCAAACATGATTCTGGGATGCATTAACAGATGTGTTGTGAACAAGACACGAGAAGTCATTCTTCCGCTCTACTCTGCTCTGGTTAGGCCTCAGTTGGAGTATTTTGTCCAGTTTTGGGCACCGCATTTCAAGAAAGATGTGGAGAAATTGGACAGGGTCCAGAAAAGAGCAACAAGAATGATCAGATCAAAGGTCTAGAGAACATGACCTATGAAGACAGGCTGAAAGAACTGGGCTTGTTTAGTTTGAAAAAAAGAAGATTGGGGGGGATATGGTAGTGGTTTTCAGGTATCTAAAAAGGTGTCATAAGGAGGAGGGAGAAAACTTGTTCTTCCTGGCCTCTGAGGATAGGACAAGAAGCAGTGGACTTAAACTGCAGCAAGGGAGGTTTAGGCTGGACATTAGGAAAAAGTTCCTAACTGTCAGGGTGGTCAGACACCAGAATAAATTGCCTAGGGAGGTTGTGGAATCTCCCTCTCTGGAGATATTTAAGAACAGGTTAGATAAATGTCTGTCAGGAATGGTCTAGACAGTACTTGGTCCTGCCATGAGGGCAGGGGGCTGGACTTGATGACCTCTTGAGGTGCCTTCCGGTCTTACTTCGCATTCTATGATTCTATGATTCAAAACCAGAAATCCAAAATCTTTAGTCACTTTTGAAAATGTACATCTTGATCATTTGTACTGATAAAATACTAAATTATTCTAACAGTTGAAAAAGGAATGGTCTCTGCAAATAGGAATCCTGCATTATAGCATGTTTATCCTTATGAAAGAAAAGTACTTGACAACAGCGGAAACAAATGGTGCATAGTTCAGTCACATCCATTTTTGCAAACAAATCAATCAAGTGATAGAAGTCTTAATCAAGTGTGCCAAGGAGAGCCCAGAAGCAAAAGCAGCAGGTACATCCAATGCTAATCATTTTATTTTGTCAGATAGTCCGAATCTTGCAATTGTTTTGCTCACACCATGGTAATGAACATCTTCAAAGACAATTTCATCTGAGCAATGATTGAAGGATTAAATGAGCAGAAATACAGCTGAAATATACCTGAGAAAACAGCTTAGAACACTACTAATTTTTTAGTAAGAAAACTAAAATAAGTTGTAAAACAGATTACATCGGTAACTGACATGGAAGACAGATGTCTCTGTTTCTGGCTAAGTAAAGCATAATCATCTCTATACTTGTGAGTACTGGTTACTAAACAAATCAGTTTTCAGAAGCTAAGGTACTTTTAATTATCATGTTTTCCTTGTTAAATAGATAGGACTGAACCAGAATATCAAATCCAAAAGCCTTGCTCCCCTTGTGACTTGAAACCAAAGCTATACCTACCAATTTGAAGTTGAGAAGGAAACAAATATATACAATTGAAAAATCCATGAGAAAAAGAACTGCGCTGTGTTTCTGTTTCCAAATGGCTATTTTTTTGGTCTCATTCTAAACTGGATGTTGGCAAAGTTTCTGAAATGTTAACCTGTTTTCTTCTGCATAGTTTTCCACTGTTTCACTACCTTTTATGAACCTTTAAAATTCCTGTATCACTAATTATTTTAAGGGAATATTTTAGATATTTGACTGCACAGCCATTTATTACATAGTACCGATTAACACATTTGTACACTGTCAGAATTTTCTCTTCGGGCTTTTCTACACTACCATGGAAGATTGATTTGCTCAGAGTTGATCTTCTGGGTTTCAATTTAATGAATCTCATCTGGATATGTGAAAATCAGATGTCAGTCAACCCCTGTACTCACAAGGAGTAAGGGAGGTCAAAGGGAGAAACTCTCCCATTGACCTTGCCCTGTAGAGACAGACAAGTTAATAGAGTGCAGCTATGTCGACTTTAACTGCACAATTGGTGTAGCTAAAATTGCGTATTTGTGGTCAAATTTCTTGATCTAGTATAGACTTAGCCTTAGATTGGATCTATTTATATTAGTTGAAGCTTTTACTATTTGCGGTCTAAAACAGTTCCTCTGTACAACTCATGAAATAATCAGGTCAGTACTTAGTGAGGTTTTTCCCAGTACATCCAGCTTTGCAACAAAGTAGTTGCTATAGGAACAGGGCACTTATCCACTTCACTGAATTACTTTATTTATGAAACATTTTCAGTAGTGGGCTGGAGGCATCTTATTCTGATTATGATTTTTAAAAACAAAATTTTTAAAATCCTCAATGTGGTTTCAATACTATTATCCCTCAAAGCTATGAGCATAAAAGTCTACTGGATATCAAGTCATCTTATCTCTAGTTCAAAGGTAAGCTTTTCTACCTTTGATATCTTCAGGGAACTCTTATTGACATGTACTCCAGAATTTTGGCCATTGTTTCATTGAAGTTCTTTCCTGGTTACATGAGTGTTCCTCCACATTAGAATATCCTGGGGAAATCCTGAGACATTGAGAATAGTTTGTGGAGCTCACCTTTCATGATGATTGCAACTGCATAACTGCCATATATAGCAAAGTCAGACATTTGTAAGTGGGGCATTGCAAAACAGCAGAAAACTAGTTTCTCCTGAATCTAGTTTCTACATGTGCCCAGAATGCTAGAAAGAAAAGATTGTTCATGCTGTGAGACAAAAATCTCAAAGGACAAACACCATTGTAGATGGTACAAAAACCAAAGGAAGGAATCTGGTAGCAATATAGAATACATTTCCTTTTATTTTTTTGGTAAGTTCAACATAACATTACATCCCAAAACCTATATTATATAGGTTATTCTTCTATATTAAAAATAAAAGGTTTTGGAAATATTGATAGTGCAGTATGCACAGCTAAATATTAAGCTTTGAAGAATTCATTTTTTTTATTTTCATGGATATCTGCTAAGAGTTTTTTTAGTATTTATCCATTTAATTTTTCCCACCTGTATGTAATTATGGGTGTTTGTGTGTCTGACAATAGAGACAGTGCAGTGGCAGTGTAGCCATGTTATTCCCAGACTATGAGATAAGGTGGGTGAGCTAATATATTTCATTGGACCAAGATTTGATGCTGAGTGAGAAAGATTTCTGGAGACCTGAATAAGAGATCTGCTTAGCTCAAAAGCTTGTCTCTTGCACTGCATGTGTGGGCTGTGGGGAGGGAGGGGAGGCAGGGGTAAGCCCTGAGCCTTACTGGCCACCTGCAGGGAAGCTGAAGACCACCAGTGGTCTGCAGACCACAGTTTGAGCATCCATGTTGTGGAAACATATGTAACCATGTGACCTGGTACAGCCTTCATTTTGGAATTCAGTGTTTTTCCAGAAGCTGGAGGTGGGAGGTGAAATGCTAAAACTAAGAGTTCCTATAAAGGGGAAGTCTATTTAAGCAATGGGAATCTTTCAGCTCCTTTGTCTTCAGCTTACTTTTGAATCTTCCAGACAGACTGAAAGAACTGTGAAAAGTTGTTGACCCAAATCGGAAAAGCTCTGGTTTGAACAGCTCTGGTTTGAAGATTTTACCTGACATGAGAACAGCTCTTTAGAGTACAAATCAGTATGCCATAAGTCTCTTAGGGAAGAAACAACTAGCCATGTGTTTTTCTTTATTTTAATTTGTAACTCACTTTGATCTGTCTGTTGTTACTTATAACCACTTAAATCCTACTGGGGTTGCTTAATAAAATTTTTGTTTATAATCAAGCCCATTGTAAGCAATTATTACCTGGGGAGGTCTACCACTGTGCATAACTCCCTTTCATTGGTAAAGGGAGCTTACCCAAGGTACCCTCTCTTTACAAATCTTTTACACATAGAGATGGATTTATCTGGAGTTTTAATCCCTTTTGGGGGTCGGTTTCCTGGGTGCTGTACCCTAGAATTGCATCATCCTGGAGCTGAAGTAAATTAATGTATGAATTACTCTGCAGGAGGGAGGTAATCTCAACTCTGTGCCTCAGCTGGGGGAGACCAGAGGAAGTTGCTCAGGATGGAAGGGGACCCCAGAGAATGAAAAGACAGGTGTCAGTGGCATGATCAGCATACTGGGGAACATCTGAGGAAAAGAGGGGTTTTCTGTGACCACAAAGAGATCAGACAACTATTTAATGATGTTGCAGATGTTGAGAAGTTTGTTTTACAATAGTTAAAACACAAGTTATCGTATGTAAAATACACACAGTAAATATCCTTAAATCAAAATCTAATTTTTCAAGCAGTATATTTTTAATCTATCTGTAAATTTTGTTCATCATCGATGGAAGAATGTCATGGTTTGTGTGTCTACTGTGAAATTGACTTTGGCACTTAATAATGCTAGTTAATTCAAACCGACAAATAAATATTCCCTGGAAATCCAATCACAGAATCCCTGTTATATGAATTGCCTTATGATATGAAATAGTCAGGCAATCATAAACTATGCAAATTTATTCAGTTAACAGTCATGCATTGTTTTAGCCAATACATTTTGATGTGATACACAGAAAATGTAATCGTTTAACAGATTATGTTCCTTTATCAATCCCATTTTCCAGTGTATTTTCCCTTTTGGAGTCCATGCTCTGTACGCTGTTGACATGCTTTGGATTAATTTTTTCTCTTGGACATTTCCCATAATACTGAAAAGGAGTCACATGCAGTCATAGCTAGGGATTGTATCCTGCTTGGTACACTCTCTCAAAATGATTGTGCAATTGACACACAGACTATCCAATAAGTTCTTGGACTGCATTGGAGACAACTTTTTATTTCAGAAGGATAAAAATGCTACTGGGTGGGGCGGGGGAAGCTGTCCTAGATTTGATTTTAACTAATAGGGAGGAACTGATTGAGAATCTGAAAGTGGAAGGCAGCTTGGGTGAAAGTAATCATGAAATCACGGAGTTCACAATTTTAAGGTAGGGTAGAAGGGAGAACAGCAAAAATAGAGACAACGGATTTCAGGAAGGTGGATTTTGGTAAACTCAGAGAGCTGGTAGGTAAGGTCCCATGGAAGGAAGCAAGACTGAGGGGAAAAAAAAACTGAGGAGAGTTGGCAGTTTTTCAAAGGGACATTATTAAGGGCCCAAAAGCAAGCTATCCCGCTGCGTAGGAACGATAGAAAATATGGCAAAAGACTGCCTTGTCTTAACCAGGAGATCTTGCATGATCTCAAAATAAAAGAGGAATTGTATAAAAAGTGGAAACTAGGACAAATTAAAGAGGATGAATATAGGCAAATAACACAGGAATGCAGGGGCAAGATCAGAAAGGCAAAGGCACACAATGAGTTCAAATTAGCTACAGGCATAAAGGGAAACAAGAAGACTTCTATAAACACATTAGAAGCAAGAGAAAGACAAAGGACAGGGTAGGCCCATTGCTCAGCGGGGAGGGAGAAACAGTAACAGGAAGCTTGGAAATGGCAGAGATGCTGTCATGGCTCCTTCCCCACTCTAGCAAGATAAATGCAGAAGTGGGGGCCAGCAAAAGTACCTCCAAAACCTTATCTACCAGGTTTTGGTATAAACTCACCTCCCAAAATCCTAAAAACCCTTAGATTTTGGGGATAAAATTCGCTGCCACCACCCAAGTAATAATAAGGAAACCAGGGAGAGACTACTTGGGAAATCTCAGCCCCAAAAGTAAAAACCAGGACACACACATTAACCAATACCAGGTTAATAAAAAGAAAAAGAGAGAACTTTTATTATTACAGCAATATTCGTGTTGCAAGCCTCATGACTAGATGGAAGAGTCACAAAGTAAAACACATGGGGAATCTCCACCACGGGCCTAGAACTTAGTTACAAGGAGAGTAAAAGAACATTTCTAAAAAGTGCACAGACATCAGATCCCACTTCCCAAACCATAAAACAATAAAGCATAACGGATTTATCTATACTTTACCCTACTTACAGAAGATTGGAGGGCCTGTTCTTGGAGGAAGATATTCTGTGTCTCTCTCCCTCATGGCTGGAAAAAAGAAGCAAGACCAGAGGACAGAAAAAGGGAGGAGCCAAAAAATTCAATTCTTACCTACAGTCCTATAGACCAACCCCACCTGGCTGAGGAGGTTAACCCTTTTACTCCCAGGCTGCTGGCTAACACTCATGATCATGACAGATGCTTAATGACTTCTTTGTTTTGGTCTTCACCGAGAGGCCTGAAGAAGGAATGCCTAAGATAGTGAATGCTAGTGGGAAAGGGGTACGTTTAGAAGATAAAATAAAAAAGAATAAGTTAAAAATCACTTAGAAAAGTTAGATGTCTGCAAGCCTGATGAAATGCATCCGAGAATACTCAACGAGCTGATAGACGAGGTATCTGAGCCTTTAGCTATCATCTTTGGAAAATCATGGGAGATAGGAGAGATTCCAGAAGACTGGAAAAAGGCAAATATAGTGCCCATCTATAAAAAGGGGAATAAGAACAACACAGGAAACGACAGACCAGTCACTTTAACTTCTGTGCCAGGAAAGATAATGGAGCAAGTAATTAAGGAAATCATCTGCAAGCACTTGGAAGGTGGTAAGGTGATAGGGAACAGCCAGCATGGATTTGTAAAGAACAAATCATGTCAAACCAAACGGATAGCTTTCCTTGATAGGATAAGGAGCCTTGTGGATAGCAGAGAAGCAGTGGATGTGGTATACCTAGATTTTAGTAAGGCATTTGACACGGTCTCACGTGGTATTCTTATCAATAAACTAAGCAAATACAACTTAGATGGGGCTACTGTAAGGTGGGTGCAAAACTGGCTGGATAACCATACTCAGAGTAGTTATTAATGATTCTCAATCCTGCTGGAAAGTTATAACAAGTGGGGTTCCGCAGGGGTCTGTTTTGGGGCTGTTTCTGTTCAACATCTTCATCAATGATTTAGATATTGGCATAGAGAGTACCCTTATTAAATTTGCAGATGATACCAAGCTGGGAGGGGTTCAACTGCTTTGGAGGATAGGGTCATAATTCAAAATGGTCTGGACAAATTGGAGAAACGGTCTGAGGTAAACAGGATGAAGTTTAACAGAGACAAATGCAAAGTGCTCCGCTTAGGAAGGAACAATCAGTTTCACACATACAGAATGGGAAGCGACTGTCTAGGAAGAAGTATGGCAGAAAGAGATCTAGGGGTTATAGTGGAGCACAAGCTAAATATGAGTCAACAGTGTGATGCTGTTGCAAAAAAAGCAAACATGATTCTGAGAGGAATTAACAGGTGTGTTGTGAACAAGACAACACACTGCTCTGGTGAGGCCTCAGTTGGAGTATTGTCTCCAGTTCCAGGCACTGCATTTCAAGAAAGATGTGGAGAAATTGGGTCCAGAAAAGAGCAACAAGTATGATCAAAAGTCTAGAGAACATGACCTATGAAGGAAGGCTGAAAGAACTGGGCTTGTTTAGTTTGAAAAAAAGAAGATTGAGGGGGGACATAACAGCAGTTTTCAGGTATCTAAAGGGTGTCATAAGGAGGAGGGAGAAAACTTGTTTTTCTTGGCCTCTGAGGATAGGACAAGAAGCAGTGGACTTAAACTGCAGCAAGGGAGGTTTAGGCTGGACTTTAGGAAAAAGTTCCTAACTGTCAGGGTGGTCAGACACCGGAATAAATTGTCTAGGGAGGTTGTGGAATCTCCCTCTCTGGAGATATTTAAGAACAGGTTAGATAAATGTCTGTCAGGGATGGTCTAGACAGTACTTGGTCCTGCCATGAGGGCAGGTGGCTGGACTCGATGATTTCTCAAGCTCCCTTCCAGTCTTAGCTTTCTATGATCCTATGATATTTTGAGGTGCTTCTTTAGTGGATATTTTGAGGTGACATACAAAACACACATTTCTGTAACTAATATACTACTTGGTTTTCTTTGTACATGGAGTTTGTACTTGGGTTTCTTATACTATAAGTATAAAGAATAAAGTGAGGGAGCTTTCGGAGTGGTAGTAAATGATAGCCGCTGAAACTGTCCTCCAGAGTTAAAAAAAAATATGTTCTATCAGACCAAGAAGGACTAACACATTTGCAAGCCTCAAACGTTCTCTGTTTCAGTATACCAGAAACACAGTAAGCAATAAAGAAATTGAAATGAAGGTTTTTTTTTTTTCTTTTTTTTTGGAATGTGATTGTGTGCTGTTTTTGAACTAGGCTACTGATTTTGTGGTCCATCTTCAACTTAGCTTCACATTTGCCAAAAAAGCTGTCCCTGTGTGTATAATTTCCATATGCACTTGTCAGACACACATAGCTCTTAGTTTTATGACCTTTGGAAACGTAAGACTTACTGGATGTGAGCAATTCAAACAATGGGTGACCTTGAATTGTGTGAGCTGACAAAATTCATCTGCTATTTTTAAAGATATTACAAAAAATACAGATGTTCTTGTACATTTTAGACAGTGGACTCCTGATGATCAAACAGTCATTAGTGACTCCAGTTATCCAAATCATTGAAGAAATTCTACTTGTGACAGCCAGAGATCTTTTTATTCCTAAAATTCAGAATGGCATCTTGTCAACTTTCTTATTCCCTGAGAGGGGCTCAACTCCCCACTGCACACTGCCCAAGTTTGCCCCAGAGAACACACCACTCCACCTCTCCCACACAAGGCCCCCATCTCTTCCCACCCCCATTCACTGTGCCCCCACCAACCACCCCAAATGCCTCTTGCACACTGGCAGATGGCAGGGGCTGGGAAAGAAGAGGAGGATCGAATTGGCAGGGCCTGCTGATAGGCAGGAGGCACTGCAGAGGCAGGGGTAGGAGGGGAGAGTAGCTTATTGTTTGGGCCTCAGCACCCATTATTTTTTCTATGGGTGTTCCAGTGTTTATGCAAGAAAAAATAGGAAGATGTAGCCTCTACCTTGATGATCTTTGATTAATGTTTTCAAATATGCCCAAGTCCCATTTTCTGAAAAAGCTGGGGCATTCAGGAACCCATTTCAGGCAACTGGAATAAACAAGGGCTCAGGAAATGGTTGGTAATTTAAGAGAAGAATTAGGAGCTGGTCAGATGGAATTAAACACTGGATCTGGAGAAAACCCAAGGACACTGTTCCTTAAGAGCCTGCGATAAGCAGCACTGTAATGTAGAGTGGGGCAGGGCTCCCCTCTTCCAGCCAATCAGGAGGAGCTCTCTGCAGGGAGGCAGTATATCGTCTGCCTTGTGCCATGTAACAGGGGAGATACTGGCATGAGTAGGAAGCCAGCAGGCAAACCTCCAGGGAGATACTGCTAGGTGAGGAAGCTCCATGGAGAACAGGCTGTGGCAGGGGAGGAGGTCTGTGTGGATGGCAGAAGAGCAAGAGACAAGCAGGGCCATCCCCCAGTGCCCCAGGCATGGGGCCCTGGCACACACAGCACAATAGACCCCCCACTCCCCGCTTGTCCCCATCCTGCCCCTTACTCCTGCCCTGACCAACCAGGGATTACTTGGGTCAGGATGTGGGCGTGGGCAGCAGCGGTGGGGCACCTCCTTCCAGCCACCCCTCCCCTCACTCACCATGCGGCAGCAGCGAGAGCCTGCTCGCACCACTGCACCCTCCCAGCCCTCTGAGCCCCACTTCTCTGCAGATGGTGGGGAGCTGAGGCCACTTCCCATTGCCACAGAGAAGCAGGGCTCAGAGTAGTGGGAGGGTAAGCAGTGCAGAGCAGGCTGCCACTAGGGCTGTGTGGTGAGTGGAGGGTGGCGGGGGCTAAGGGGAGGTGACCTGCTTGTTGCCGCTCTTACTCACTGCTACACCCTGCCCCAGGTGATCCTCCCTCTCCCATCCATACTTTTTTGGTTAAGAAAAAAACAGTAACTCAGACTTTTAATTAAAGCCTGGGTTCCAGTGGATGGCCAGTAGGTATTGTAATATCCCATTTATTTGTGTCTTTATAAGTTAAATAGAGCTTTAAGATGACTAGGGAGACTGCCACAGAACTCCCAAAAGCACGGGGCCTTGGGTGGCTGCCCCACCTCGTGCCTCTGGAGATAAATGCAGTCCTTAAAGGATCATTCAAGAAGTGACAGTACAGTTACAAAAACTTGCGGGCAAATATACAAGTCTACAGTCATACCAACAACTGACTAGTAGTATTAGAAAGTACTCACAAAAATACGCACTTTAATTCCTCACTAAGCAATTGCTCAAGTCTTCATTGCAAGGAGTATGTAAAAATAACATTAAAACTCCCAGTGCTTTTGAACTGGAATCTTTCCACATGCCTGTAAAATATCTAGTACATTTTTATATCCTGTGAGTTTGTTTTTGCCACCTTTATTCATGATTGGTAGTATCTTATTTCAAGAAATCCCCCCTGAAAATGGAATAGTGAAATGGCCCTAATATACCTGAATACTAAATTTAATAAAGTAAATAAATTTGGCCTCTTAAGCTGCGTCTACACGTGCACGCTACTTCGAAGTAGCGGCACCAACTTCGAAATAGCGCCCGTCACGTCTACACGCGTCGGGCGCTATTTCGAAGTTAACTTCGACGTTAGGCGGCGAGACGTCGAAGTCGCTAACCTCATGAGGAGATAGGAATAGCGCCCTACTTCGACGTTCAACGTCGAAGTAGGGACAGTGTAGATGATCCGCGTCCCGCAACGTCGAAATTGACGAGTCCTCCATGGCGGCCATCAGCTGGGGGGTTGAGAGACGCTCTCTCCAGCCCCGCAGCTCACTGGTGGCCGCGTGGAGCGGCCCCTTAAAGGTCCCCTCCCCCGCCCTGACTGCAGGAGGCTGAGGCAACGTGCAGGCTCCTGCCTGTACACGTGGCGGCGAGCCTGCACAGCCCTCAGCCCCTGACAGCAGCCATGGCTGCCCAGCAGCCCCCCCAGCGCCCCCAGGGGACCCCCCCCAAGAGGAGCCACAGCAGCCAGGGCAGCCAGAGGACCACGCAGTCTGGGAAGCGGCAGCGGGGCCCCTCTTGGACGGAGGCCGAGATGCGGGACCTGCTGGGGCTCTGGAGCGAGGAGGAGGTGCTCCAGGTAATGGGGAGCAAGAGGCGGAACGCGGATGCGTTCGCTCGGCTGGCCGATGGCCTGGCTGCCCGGGGTCACCCTGCCCGCACTCTGGACCATGTCCGGAGTAAGGTCAAGGAGCTGCGGCAGGGTTATGCCCGGGCCCGGGATGCGGCCAGCCGATCTGGGGCTGCCCCCGTCACTTGCCCCTTTTACAGGGAGCTCAGGAACATCCTGGGCCCCCGGCACACCTCCTCCCCTCCGGCCACCCTTGACACCTTGGCTGACGAGCCCCAGCAGGCCCTGCAGCTGGGCTCCGCCCTGGAGGTAAGCCCCGCACCCTGGGGGCCCCCCCTGGAGGCCATCCCCGGGACATCGCGGCAGGAGGAGGAGGAGGAGGAGGAGGGGGGCTCCTCCTCCACCGATTCCAGCCTGCAGATCCTCCTCCTGCCATCCCGGAGCAGCAGCAGGGCCTCCGACCCCCGGGGATCTCCGGACCGTGGGAGCGGACCCACAGGTAGGTACCCCTCTCTGGTGGACACCCCGGGGCTTCAGGGGTGGGGGGAACAGAGATGTGTCCAGGGCCCCCCACACGCTCACATGGCCATGGCCCCAAGGACACCAGGGCCATGGCCCTCACAGCACTGCAGCCATCAGCCCCTGACCCCCGCCACCCTGCATGACAGTGCCATGCCCCATCCCCGGGCCAGGGGGGAGCGGAACCTCGAGGGGCCCCCGGGCGGAGGGGGTCGGACACCCTGCAGCAGCAGCATGCGATGGAGTGGGGGGAGTGCCAAAGGGAGCCAAGGAGCTCCCAGGGCCAAAGGAGGATCCTGGCGCTACAGCTGGCAGGTGACACCTCTGCCCTGAACAAACAGGAGGGAGGAGCCGAGATGGCTTGGAATTGGGGGGCGAGGGCGGGGGCCACAGGTAGAGGCTAGGGGAAGGGAGAGCTGGTAGGCAGCCAGCCAGAGGAGGGGGAAAGCTGCATCCCAGAGGGGCCCCCCTTGGGGTCTTCTCCCCACGACGGGTTGGAAGGACTGTCTCTTCCGACAGCTGGTGCTGTCACTCCTGCCAGAAACTGGCCATCTGTGGCCTAAGAAACCTCTCCTGCTCTCAGACCCTGCGGGGTGAAGTGAGAGTCGCTCCCACCAGGGGACGGGCTGCAGGGCAGGGGGACCCCTGAACCCCATCCATCACAGCAGCATCTCCCGGGGACGGGGATGGGGAACCTGCAGCACAGGGCGGGGGGGACAAAGGCCACGGCTCGGGGCCCACACTAACGCCTGTCTCCATTCTTCTTTCCCCCCTCCTCTCCTGTGTCCTGCACCTGCACCTGCACCATCCGAAGGACCGGAAGAGAGCGCCGGCGAGGCATCGGTCGTCCCGGAGACCCCTCCGGGACCCTCGCTCCAGGGCAGCCCCTCGGCCGAGGAACGACCGGCCCCGCGGAGGGCCAGACGGCGGACCCCGCGCCTGCTACCGGCGGCGGCCACAGACCCCCAGCTGCTGGCCATCCACCGCCGGCAGCTGGAGGTGTCGGAGCAGCACCTCCGGCTGCAGGAGCAGGCGCTGGCCTGGCGCAGAGAGGCATGGGGGGCCTTTCTGGATACCATCAATCGGCTGATTGATTCCCTGGCCCCCCATGCCACGCCGGCCGCGCCACCGCCCGCCATGCCCGCTCCTGCAGCCCCACCACCGGCTGCTCCAGCCGTCACCGGGCCGTCCGCCGTCGCCCCACCACCTCCCCGCGAGGGCCACCGCGCCGAGGGACCCCTGGAGCCACCCGCGACTCGCCAGCGCCGCTACCTTCCGGTGGAGCCCGCTCCCACCCAGCCACGCACCAGACTGCAGGCCCGGCGGAGCTCCCGGCCGGGCACGCCCACTGCTGGGCTGTAGGGGCGAGGGGCCCGGGACGTGGCCCCCCCCCTTGTTGGACAGACTTTGGGGACTGGGTGGGAGGTGTGGGTGTTTCCCCTGTTTGCCCCGTCCCCCCCTGTACATAGTTCTCCCCGTTTTCCTCCCTGCTTTTTGTTTTTCTTTTGATGGCGCACAGTGCTTTCATTTTTATTGTTGTACATAGTTTTATTTGTGCCCATCTTGGTTTTGTTGAATGTTTGTCCCTCCTTTTTGGTTTCTGTCTCACATATATATATTTTTTTATTTAAAAAAAAAAAATCGTGAGGACAAAAAAAACATTTACGTTCACCCACAAGTTCGTGCTGTCATTTCTCCTGGACAAGTGGGGCGGGGGCGGTGGGGTGCTCCATGGTGGTGTGGGCGTTGGGGCAGGAGTGTGGGGGAGGAAGGGGCGGGCAGTAGGGGGCCTGGGCACAGTTCACCCCGCGGCCTGGTCGTCGAAGTGGGCCCGCAGGGCCTCCCGGACCCGGGTCCCCTCTGGGTCCACCTGCTGACTGGGGGCAGCAGGCGGCTGGACTTCTGCCCTGCCGGCCTCGGCGGCCCAGCCCTGAAGAAAGCTCTCCCCCTTGCTCTCCACGAGGTTGTGCAGGGCGCAGCAGGCACCCACAATCTGGGGGATGTTGTTGGGGCTGGCATCCAGGCGGGTGAGGAGACATCGCCATCGTCCCTTGAGGCGGCCAAATGAGCGCTCCACCACCTGGCGCGCACGGTTCAGGCGCTGGTTGAAGTGCTCCTGGCTGGTGGAGAGGTGGCCCGTGTAGGGGCGCATGAGCCACGGCCGGAGGGGGTAGGCCGCATCCGCGATGATGCAGAAGGGCATGGTGGTGTCCCCCAGAGGGATCTCCTGCTGGGGGATGTAGGTCCCCGCCTCCAGCCGGCGGCACAGGCCCGAGTTGCGGAACACCCGGGCGTCGTGGGTGCTGCCAGGCCAGCCCACGTAAATGTCCTGGAACCATCCCCGGCTGTCCACCAAGGCCTGCAGGACGACTGAATGGTAGCCCTTCCGATTGACGTATCGGCCTCCACTGTGGTCCGGGGCGCGGATGGGGATGTGAGTCCCATCCAGAGCCCCGAAGCAGTTGGGGAAACCCAGGGTGGCAAAGGCGGCGACAGTGGCACGTGGGTCCCCCAGCCTCATGAGCCTGTGCAGGAGCATGGAGTTGATGGCACGCACGACCTGCAGAGAAAGCACATGGGACAGCCCCAATGAGGGGTGAGCAGGGTGTGCATGGCCCTGCCCTGCCCTGCCCTGGCCCCCCTGGCCTGCTCTGCCCTGCCCTGGCCCCCCTGGCCTGCTCTGCCCTGCCCTGGCCCCCCTGCCCTGCTCTGCCCTGCCCTGGCCCCCCTGGCCTGCTCTGCCCTGCCCTGGCCCCCCTGGCCTATCCTGCCCTGGCCCCCCTGCCCTGCCCTGGCCCCCCTGCCCTGCCCTGGCTCCCCTACCCTCCCCTGCCCTGCCCTGGCCCCCCTGCCCTGCTCTGCCCTGCCCTGGCCCCCCTGGCCTATCCTGCCCTGGCTCCCCTGCCCTGCCCTGCTCTGCCCTGCCCTGGCCCCCCTGCCCTGGCTCCCCTGCCCTGGCCCCCCTGCCCTGCTCTGCCCTGCCCTGCCCTGCCCTGACCCCCCTGGCCTGCTCTGCCCTGCCCAGCCCTGCCCTGGCTCCCCTGCCCTGCCCTGGCTCCCCTACCCTGCCCTGCCCTGCCCTGCCCTGGCCCCCCTGCCCTGCCCTGCCCTGGCCCCCCTGCTCTGCCCTGGCCTCCCCCTGTGGGTTCTCTTACCTCCATGAAGACAGCCCCGACGGTGGCCTTTCTGACGCCAAACTGCTGCCCCACGGATCGGTAGCTGTCCGGAGTGGCCAGCTTCCAGACAGCGATGCCGACCCATTTCTCCACAGGGAGGGCACGCCGCATGGCAGTGTCCCGGTGCCTGAGTGCGGGGCTGAGCCACTGGCACAGCTCCAGGAATGTCTGTCGGGTCATCCTGAAGTGGCGGACCCAGTGGTCGTCGTCCCACTCCCCAAGCACCAGCCGCTCCCACCAGTCGGTGCTGGTGGGGTAGCTCCACAGCCACCGGCGTGTGAGGCGGGGGGTGGAGCGGGGTGCTGCAAGGGTAGGGGCTGAGCCCTGCTGCCCTGGGGGCATGTCCTCCCCTGGGGCAAGAAGGTGCTCAGCTGCCCCCAACATGACAAGAGCCAGGGCAAGCTCTGTTCCTGCCGGGAGGGCTGGGTGGACCTCTAGCTGCTGCTGCTGCTGCTGCTGCTGCTGCTGCTGGGGGTCCATGACTGCGGCGCTCGGGGTCTGTGTGCCTATATGGCTCATCAGACCGCGTGCTGTGCAGGCTGAGTGTATGTGGGAGGGGCCCTTTAAGGGAGCGGCTAGCTGTTGCCCCGGAAGCGCTAGTCCGCCCGTTGACCCTGTCTGCAGCTGTGCCTGGCATCCCTATTTCGATGTGTGCTACTTTGACGTGTAGACGTTCCCTCGCTGCGCCTATTTCGATGTCGGGCTGCGCAACGTCGAAGTTGAACATCGACGTTGCCGGCCCTGGAGGACGTGTAGACGTTATTCATCGAAATAGCCTATTTCGATGTCGCAACATCGAAATAAGCTACTTCAATGTACGGTGCACGTGTAGACGTAGCTCCTGTGATACTTAGCATTTTAAAGCACCTGGTAGGAGAAATTAGTTGAGGCAGTAGAAGGAGGAATACTATAAATGTTATTCCACCTACATACTTTGCATTGTAATCCACATTGATGTCCTAGGAGTACCTCTGTATCTGCTCCAGCTCTTCATGATTCATAGTTTAAAAACAAAACAAAGAACCCTTCCCACTGACGCAAGGAACTACGTAATTTCTGAGCCTTCTAACTATTTGGGATTGTTCAGTAAAATGGTTCAGTCCCATGTGGTATGCATTTTGACTCCTGTTTGTGAATGAGTGCCCCTCCTCCCCTCAACATTTACAGGAACAGGAAGCAATGCTAATGTTACTAATCTGAGTATTTCTTTTCCCCCAGACGAATTCTCAACCATGAGAATAAGTACGTCACTAAGCGATTTGATTGCCTTTCCATTTGTGGGGAATCTGAAGCCTCAGGAAAAGCTTTACCTTCATGCAAGAGAAACGACTTCCAGCAGCCTTATAAGGGCATGAGCTCTTTCTGTTGAGCAACAAGTTTTTGCTGGAATGGAATGTTATTTCTGTCTAATGTTTAATGCTAGCACATTCTAGTCAAGTGACTATTCAGTTTTCACAGTAGTGAATACGAGCGTGTCTAGACTGTTCTAATCTAGAAACTTGTAGCAAATTTATATAGTTTAACTAAATAGGAATAAAATCAATCAGTATTTTACTGCTACCTCTCTAAAACTCCTAAATGTAACATATTTGTTAAAGCTGGGCAATTTGTAAGCTGAACTTTAAATGCACTGGATTTTAAAGGTCTTTCTAAATCACACTAGATTTTTAATTACTGAAATCACAGTTATGTCATGTACACATATTACCTGGGCTGTTTATAATAAATATACCTTCTCTGCTTAAGACTTGTGCATATTCATTTTGAGTCTCGCTAACAATTGCCCATTTCTAACTTAATCACAGTTCACATTTTTTTCTAATCACATTTTCCTCCTAGTTCATATTGCATAAGGCAGGGGTCAGCAATTTTTCTGAGGCTTTACTGTTTGGGGGGGTCGTTGGTAACTTTAGGTGGTCTTTTGTTCATCCACAGGTGGCATTGCTTTGAGCAAGTCATTGGGAAGGAAGGGCGGGGCTGAACTCCTGCCTTGCGTCCAGATGAAAATCAGCTCACGTACTGCTCTTGGCACCCATGGCGAGCCAGGGGTTGGTGATCCCTGGAATAAAGCATCTTACGTTTTAATCTAACATGTTCTGGATCTGACATTTTCTCTTTTGAAGCAAGTACATCGGTGCAAACAAGTTGGGATTTAAAGTTTTGCAAATATTTCAGTTGCCATGTCAGTCTATAATAAAACCATTCAGCAACATCAGAACAATGGCATACATTTTAAGGAGGTTTTCATATTGTCTTATTTTTTCCTGAACTTAATTTGAAAATGTGTGACTAAGGATCATGTCATACTGTCTTCTGCAAAGAACAAAAGAGAACAAACTAGTACAAATTCTGACTATAAATATGGACCTGGGAGCACAGTACCAAAACCAGTGAGACGTTCTTCCCTTAAGTTAGCAGAATTCTCTTCCCACCACCTTGCCCTGTAGCTGAATGCTGTGTGATTTAAGGGAAGGTGGCAAGAAGGTAAGAACAGTTGCTGCACTGACAGCAGCGTTGCCAACCCTCATGTTTTTCTTTGCAAGTCTCCTGATTTTGGGGGTTATGTTTTTCCTTAAAGTCCCAGCTGCTGGAGTTATTAGCTGAGATGCTCTGCTTTCACTTAAAATAAAGTCACAGCTACAACAAAAAAACCCAGAAAAGGTGACTCAAAACTCTACAATATCTCAAGGCAAATAAATAAAACACACCAAATGTGTAATGTTTTAAAAAAATACTTGTGAATTTGGATTCTTGTGGGGCGGCCATACTAGATCATGTGTTCTGGAACACCTAAATATATTTCGGAGAAGGAAGTAAAGGGGCTTCTGGAGCTGGATATTCAATGATAGCACATTCCTGCAGAGTGACGTGTATTATAGCAAGTAACAATGTGTAGGGACTGGAACTAAGAGAGTGTGTGTTGTCCTGACGCACTAAAAGTATAAATTAAGAGGAAGCAGTCTTGGCACTTCAAGGAGTTTTGTTCCCTTGTTCATCTGGAATCTGGTTACAACTCAGTATTGTATAGCTGTAGCACTTTTGGGTATGTCTCCACAGCAAAGACATTTCTAAAGAACAGCCCTCATCTCCAAATAACTGTGAGGCTATATCGACACTTGCATTTCTCTTTCAAAAGAGGAATATAAATGAAGAAAATAAAAAATGCAAATGAGGCATTGATTTATATATCTTACACTTCATTTGCATAATCTCTCTTTAGAAGAGATTCTTTCGGAAACCAGAAAGCAGCATAGATGGGGCTCCTTGGAAAATAAATCCCATCTTTGAAAGAAACCTTCTTCCTGTTTTGTTTCAGGAAGAACGGTTCTTTTGAAGATGGGGTTTATTTTTGAAAGAGCCCTGTCTACACTGCTTTCTTTCTTTTGAAAGAATCTCTTCTGAAAAAGAGACTATGCAAAGGAAGCACAAGATATGTATATCAGTGCCTCATCTGCATTTTCGATTTCCCTCATTTCCCCTTTTGAAAGAGGAATGCAAGTATAGATGGAGCTTGAGTGTATGCGCAACAACTATTTCGAAATAATTTCAAAATATTGGACAGCTCATTTTGAATTTGGTAAACCTCATTATACAGGGTATAGCACCTATTCAGAAATAAATATTTCAGAATATTTCAGATATGTCAGCAGCTCTTTCTTGTAGAAGGAGGTTCACAGAACTCAAAATAAGCCATCTGCTATTTTGATATTAGTTTAAAATAGCAGTTTTGCTGCTTAGACACTTGCAAAGTTATTTCAGAATAGCTGTCCATTATTTTGAAATAACATTGCTGTGTAGCCACACCCTGGAAGACCCAGTCTGAACCAATAAATTCAAGCCTCCCCAAGGGGTGGTAGCTTTCTGGAGATGTTTACAATCTAAGGCTACATCTACACTAGCCCAAAACTTCGAAATGGCCATGTAAGTGGCCATTTCGAAGTTTGCTAATGAAGTGCTGAAATGCACATTCAGCGCCTCATTAGAATGCCGGCAGCCACGGCACTTCGAAATTGATGTGGCTCGCCACCATGCGGCTTGTCCAGACGGGGCTCCTTTTAGAAAGGACCCCACCAGCTTCGAAATCCCCTTATTCCTATCAGCAGATAGGATCTGCTGAAGGGAATAAGGGGATTTTGAAGTTGCTGGGGTCCTTTCAAAAAGGAGCCCCGTCTGGACGAGCCACGTAGCAGCGAGCCACAGCAATTTTGAAGTGCCGGGGCTGCCGGCATTCTAATGAGGCGCTGAATGTGCATTTCAGCACTTCATTAGCAAACTTTGAAATGGCCACTTGCATGGCTATTTCGAAGTTTTGGGCTAGTGTAGACACAGCCTAAGTGGTGAACCTTCATAACCCATGTATGCACACATGTGCAGGTGTGCGCACACACACACACACATGCTTTTTTCAATCCCTGGAGAAATTGTGATTATTCCTTCTCACTGGATATCCTGCACATATTCGCAGGCTCAATTTACATCAACTTAGTATGATAGTGTCCCCAAAGATAATGCATGGGATTTCACAAAATTATTGGCTAAAGCAACAGGAAGCAAGATTGCATATACACAGCTGTCACACTACTCCTTCTGCAACTAATGGAAGAAGATCCATTGACTCAAAGTGGAATAGGATCAGATCCAGACGGTGAAAGAAACAAAACAGAATATGGTTGGCTAGGCCCAGGTCCCTTATTGACTAAACACCTTTAAAGATGCAAGCCCTTAAATCTAAGGGAATAAGAAGGAAAGAAAGGGATGTTTTAGTTACCGAAGACATGAAAGTAGGCTGAACATGAGACAGTTTCTGCTCTCAGCTGGATCTTTGAAAATCTGAAGCTGCAGTATTCAAAAGATTTAGTGCCAGATTTTTAAAGGTATTTAACTACCCAAAGGTGCTGATAAGGCAACCAGCCTGGACTCCACAAAGAGGCTTATATAGTGCAGCATTCAGCATCATGGCTCCTAATTTCCAGGCTCCTTGAAAAATCACAGCAACAACAAGCCACATAACTTGAATTAGACCCCTGGATTCCATATACAGTGAATGGGGAGAAATATGCACCTTAGAGGCTACGTCTACACGTGAAGCCTACTTCGAAGTAGCTTATTTCGATGTAGCGACATCGAATAACGTCTACACGTCCTCCAGGGCTGGCAACGTCGATGTTCAACTTCGACGTTGCACAGCACCACATCGAAATAGGCACAGCGAGGGAACGTCTACACGCCAAAGTAGCACACATTGAAATAAGGGTGCCAGGCACAGCTGCAGACAGGATCACAGGGTGGACTCAACAGCAAGCTGCTCCCTTAAAGGGCCCCTCCCAGACACAGTTGCACTAAACAACACAAGATCCACAGAGCCTACAACTGGTTGCAGACCCTGTGCATGCAGCATGGATCCCCAGCTGCGGCAGCAGCAGCCAGAAGCCCTGGGCTAAGGGCTGCTGCACACGATGACCATAGAGCCCCGCAGGGGCTGGAGAGCGAGCGTCTCTCAACCCCTCAGCTGATGGCCGCCATGGCGGACCCCGCAATTTCGATGTTGCGGGACGCGCAACGACTACACGGTCCCTACTTCGACGTTGAACATCGAAGTAGGGTGCTATTCCCATCCCCTCATGGGGTTAGCGGCTTCGACATCTCGCCGCCTGACGTCGATGTTAACTTCGAAATAGCGCCCGACATGTGTAGCCGGGATGGGCGCTATTTCGAAGTTAGTGCCGCTACTTCGAAGTAGCGTGCACGTGTAGACACGGCTAGAATGTCATTCATTAAAGCCAGAATGTTTGGCATGGAGCTGCTGACAAGAGGGGGACATCCTAAGCACCACCCCTTCTGAACACTAGTCACCTCTCTTCTTTCATGGAGAGGAATTCACTACCTGGAGTCAGATGGTTTAGATACCTAAGCGGTTATAGGACTTGCCTAGGGTGTGGCAGAATCAGTTCAATACCCCCTGTGCTAGAGGATGAAAAAAAGTTTTGAATAGGGTGAGGTCTTCTCCCCTCTCTAGAGTGCTCTGGCCACTGAATTATAGGCTATATCTATGCTAGAGCATTTTGTTGATAAAACTGGCACCCACATTCCCAAGGCATTCTCTTGACAGTAAATCGACAGAACCAGCACTTTTGTTGACAGCATTCTGCCACTTCCTCATGAGGCAGAACGCCTCTGTTGTCAGATCTACTGACAGAAAGCCAGTTTGGACATTCCAGGGGGGTCTTCTGTTGACAGACGGGTGTTCCAGGACACCTGTCTGCTCTGTGTACTGTGCTTCAAGTTGGTTGTTTTGTTGAGAGAGAAGCCAGGCAGTCTGGCTGCTCTCTGTTGAGAGTGGATCGCTCTTTTGACCCATTTTGTGGTCTGGCTGCAATCTGTCACCAGAAGTTTTGTTGGAAGACATCTTCCAACGGTAACTTCTGGCGACAGATCTCTCTAGTGTAGACATAGCCATAAAGTGATTTGCTGAGGGGGTCCCTCAGGCTCTCCTATATAGGTTGTTCCAAAGTGGATAAACAATGAAAGAGTGCTATAATGTGACTTGCTTAAGTTAGCCCTTCTCGTGACAAAATCCAAACTGTTCTTAGTCTCTTAAAGCTGTTCACCTCCTGGCTAATTATATTAAAATCAAAAGCTGTGAAATACAATGTGTTCATTCTCCTGATAGCCATTTAGTCTCTAAAGAAAATAAAACTGCAGATGCCATTGCTCATTACTATACAATAGCTGTGTAAGTTAGAATCCCCTATAGACCCTTGTATCTTCCAAATTCTTTGACAGTTTCCTCCAAAAAACAAATGGACAGAATTCTTATTTCATTATAGTATTTTCCTATCATGGTAGGAGATTTAATACAGGCAATTAAGTCACTAAAATCCAAAAAGCGTGACGTCCATATGGCTTCATGGCGGAATTTTATAAACAATAAGTAATGTTTTTGTTTACCACTTAGAATGACTTTCAGCGTAGATCACTGTTGTTCAAATCTCCAAGTAACCTAAAACAAAGGTTTGCTGAATAATGGGCTCACTTTAATTCCAAACGCTAATCACCCAGCCCTCTTTTAGTTTGATTTCTTTGATGAATTTTAATCCCCCAGATCCATGTTAAAATCGTGAGACCAGAATCGAAACTTGTCATTTGCAATGGAAGTGAATGGAGTTGTTACAACTGATACATTAGCTGAGCATTGGGACCCTTTGCTGAAGAATTAAAAAAGTCACCCCTCATTTCAGAGTGTATCTCCGTACACACTACACTGGCATGGTACAGACAGACAACACCAGAAAACTGGTCATTTAGGGCTAGATTTTGTTTCTGTACTATTGGGCTTATTTGTGGATATGTGAGGAGATCACAAAGCAGCAGGAATGCCCAGGAAGTATTCCGGCCCAAAAAAAACAAAACAAAAAAACCCTCCTCCTGGCAGCTCCCTGAGAGATGGAATAGGAGCAGTAACTACATCAGTTTTGTAGAGAGTGAAGTGTTGTTCCCCCCATCTGACTCTGTCCAGCTACATTGGATGGGGCCTAATGAATAGAGAAGAGAGCAAATGCCACTATTATTCTCTTTTCACATTCCTTTTAGGCCCTTTTTTCTGGCTACTAGGTAAGAGCAATAAGTGAGTCCGCTGTCCAATGGGTTATGGCCAAGACAGGTAAGACTCTGCGTGATCCCAACACTATTTTTGCAGGACCTAGCCGTTATGTAACAAACAAACAGTGTACCATAAAAGAACAGAACCATAGAATCACAAAGCTGGAAGGGACCTCAGGAGGTCATCTAGTCCTGCCTCCTGCCCCAAGCAGGATCAACCCCAATTAACTCATCCCAACCACAATTATGTCAAGCCGGGACTTAACCTCTAGGGATGGAGATTTCACCACCTCTTTAGGCAATACATTTCAGTGCTTCACCACCCTCCTGGTGATGTAGTTTGTCCTAATATTCACCCTACTCTTCTTCTTCTGTAACTTCAGACCATTACTCCTTGTTCTGCTGTCTGTCACTGCTGAGAACAGTTTCCCTCCATCCTTTTTAGAGCACCCCTTCAGGAAGTTGAAGGCTGCAATTAAATCACCCCTCAGTCTTCTCTTCTGTAAACTAAATAAGCCCACATCCCTCAGCCTCTCCTCATAGGTCTTGTGCTCCAGCCCCTTAATCATTTTTGTTGCCCTCCGCTGAACCTGCTCCAGCAAATCCACATCCTTTCTATACTGGCGGGGTCCAAAACTGGATGCAATACTACAGATGTGGCCTCACCAGTGCTGAATAGAGGGGAACAACAACCTCTCTAGATCTGCTTGAAATGCTCCTCCTAATACATCCTAATATGACATTGGCCTTCTTGGCTACAAGGGTACATTGTTTACTCATATCCAGCCTTTCATCCACTATAATCCATAGGTCCCTTTCCGCTGTACTGCTGCTTGGCTCAGTTGGTCCTCAGCCTATAGCAATGCTTGGGATTCTTCTATCCCAAGTGCAGGACTCTACACTTCTCCCTGTTGAACCACACTGGACTTCTTTTGGCCCTTCCTTGGGCCTCTTCATCAATATCAAAGTACTTGTTAATGGACAGAATGAAACCTTTTATTCTACAGCGGTATGTACAACTATCCTCTTTTATACATATATGCATTGTAAGCACTGCCCCACCTTATTTTTGCTTTTTTTCTCTGTTCTCTCCACTTTCAGAAGCTCTAAAAATACATTCATATTACAGATGATGCAAAGTCAGAAAAAGTAAATGGAAATAAAGGTGTTAGTCAAGTTCACACAAATGTAAGTTCTTTCCCATTGGTATAAATTCAAGGTAGACTTCACTGGCAAAGAATATGCAAAGTAATTGTGGAGGGCCTGATCGCTCTTGGGGTGGGTCTGGGGAGCCAGATAAAGGAGCATACTTGCTAAAATGTCATGGTTCCACCCCTGTTATTTAACACCAACCTGGATTAGCTTGTTTGACTGGCAGTATGTACCTATGGAGTGAATTAACAAGTTTTAAAGAAATTGACAGCTATGACTTATGCTTCTCTTCCTACCTAGTCATTTCCTGCTAGAATGACTAAAGTTTTCAGCATAATACTTTTTCATCCAAATGTCTATAAACATGTATTTATTCAGACAGTGCGCTAATTACAAGCAGCATGATATTTTGGTGTTTTCCTATGATAGGGGAATTTTGTTAACTCACACAAGGTATTAAGAAACCTTTTGGATATTACTGAATTTTGCAAATTAACAAGTGAAGAATTGCAATAAAACCCAAAGATAATGTCAAACAATATATTTGTATGTATCTGTTTTGAACACTTTTTAAACTTTAACCCTTTTAGATCACTTCTTAACATAATAGGACATGTTTGTTATAAACATAGCTTAGAGATAGCTTTGAACTCAAAGGCTGAATCAGAACTCTCCCTAACTTTGGAGATGTTCAAATCCAAATCCAGATCTGGGTTCAGATTTTTTAATAGCAGAATCAAAAACTTAGATCTGACTTTTGGGCTTGGATCTATCTCTAACCTTTATGAAACCAAGCTGTTGTTCTCTACAATTAAAACTTTGCTAGAAAGCAGGGAGGGTGGTGCTTTCACCAAGTATCTTTATTATTAATATTTTTTACCTTGTGCTTCAAGTACAATACAATCAAGCACCCAATAAAAGGAGCCCTGTTCCCTGGCTTAGCCTTTTATACTGCTTGTTTTCCTCTCGAGGCAGTGAGATAATTAACCTCATTAGCTCACCAAACTTCCTACAGGTACAAGTGATCCAAACAAACCCGATCAGACTGCTGAATTCCTTCTGAGACTAATTTACCCGTACTCTTCATGTTTTAAGTGACCAGGCTGCTGGTTCCTGAGAGGGCATCAGTAGCTGCTAGCAGTACACTGTCACACCAGGTATCCCTTTTAAATGTTAATGACCTGTTGTGGCTATTCCACTGTGGATAAATAGTGACAGAGGGATTGGAGCAAGGGAACTGGACTGGAGAGTTCTGACAACTCCCAGGGGATGTCCCAGCCATCAGATTATAGCATCTCAATCCTTTTGCATCACTATTTAAATGGTTATCCACAAACAACTTCAACAAGAGAGAATGAGGGTGCTTATGTCAAATTACTCCATGGGTCAGCACTCCTGAGATAGTTGAAATATTTGTTCATGTGTTTTCTCTCCTGCAGGTGAAACAAGAAAACAATTGGGCTTGGGTCTCCCACATCCCCAGTAGGTGCACTAATCACTGGGCAAAAAGTTACAAGGCAGGCACCACCATCTAATTCTCCTCCTAATTTTAGATGAGACAGAACCCAGTAAACCATCTCTGAGCACATCTGCCCTATGTGACTTAGGTAGCTAAAAGCCTGTTTTATTCCACTTTGTGGATAGGTCTTAAGCAAGACAGAAGATAGGCATCTGGATGCACAGAGGAAGACAGCAGTGTACATGCCCAGCTGTGGAGAGTTAGGTAAAGTTTACCTTGAAAATTTAGGCACTGAAAGAGTTTAGGAGCCTACAGTTCAACAAGATTCCTGTGGCTCATAGGCTACGTCTACACGTGCCCCAAACTTCGAAATGGCCACGCAAATGGCCATTTCGAAGTTTACTAATGAAGCGCTGAAATGCATACTCAGCGCTTCATTAGCATGCGGGCAGCATCGGCGCTTCGAAATTGATGCGTCTTAATTCCCCATAGCTGTGTCTACACGTGCACGCTACTTCGAAGTAGCGGCACTAACTTCGAAATAGCGCCCGTTGCGGCTACACACGTCAGGCGCTATTTCGAAGTTAACTTCGACGTTAGGCGGCGAGACGTCGAAGTCGCTAACCTCATGAGGGGATCGGAATAGCGCCCTACTTCGACGTTCAACGTCGAAGTAGGGCCCGTGTAGACGATCCGCGTCCCGCAACGTCGAAATTGTGGGGTCCTCCATGGCAGCCATCAGCTGGGGGGTTGAGAGACGCTGTCTCTCCAGCCCGTGTGGGGCTCTATGGTCACCGTGTGCAGCAGCCCTTAGCCCAGGGCTTCTGGCTGCTGCTGCTGCAGCGGGGGATTCATGCTGCATGCACAGGGTCTGCAACTCGTTGTCGGCTCTGTGTATCTTGTGCTGTTTAGTGCAAGTGTGTCTGGGAGGGGCCCTTTAAGGGAGCGGCTGGCTGTTGAGTCCGCCCTGTGACCCTGTCTGCAGCTGTGCCTGGCACCCTTATTTCGATGTGTGCTACTGTGGCGTGTAGACGTTCCCTCGCTGCGCCTATTTCGATGTGGTGCTGCACAACGTCGATGTTGAACATCGACGTTGGCAGCCCTGGAGGACGTGTAGACGTTATTCATCGAAATAGCCTATTTCGATGTCGCCACATCGAAATAGGCTACTTCAATGTAGGCTTCACGTGTAGACGTAGCCCATGGGATTAAGGGGACTTCGAGGTAGGCGGCGTCCTTTCGAAAAGGAGCCCCGTTGGGACGCGCCGCGCAGCGGCAAGAAGCGTCAATTTCAAAGCGCCGCTGCCGCCCGCATGCTAATGAAGCGCTGAGTATGCATTTCAGCGCTTCATTAGTAAACTTCGAAATGGCCATTTGCGTGGCCATTTCGAAGTTTGGGGCACGTGTAGACACGGCCATAGTGGAGCCAAAACTGGGACCTCAGCACATAAACTCCAGACCTAGACACCTAAGCCTGAAATGTAGGTGCATAAATAGCTTTGTGACTCTGAGCCCTTGCTTAGGTTCTGAGTCTTTTGATATGGCAAAATATCCCGATTTACAAAAAGGAAGCATATTTGGTTTAATAAAAGAGCCTTTTAACTACGATATCATCATGACATCTTACCTTCTTGAAGGTTGAACTATCATTTGATTATTTATGGCTAAGGATTCTAGTTTTGACAAAAAAGATAAAATACAGTGATTGTACATGTTCATGCAATTTTTTTAAATGTAAAATAATCCTCAGAAGAAAAAATAGAAACTGACAGATTTCCTTTAAAACGAATTTCAGTTGAATCCATCGTATGCAGTGCATTAGAAAATCGCAGCCTCCATCACTCTTTGTTCATGGTTTTCAGTTATTCCTTAGTAGTGACACATACTGGTAGTGTTGTGTAAAGTTTATTTTCATAGGCTGCTGTACACAGAGTAGGAATGGAGGCTGAAAACAATAAAGAGCATGTAAGTATAAATCATGTGTTAATTTGAGTGCTAATTAAATAACTGATTTCTGTCAGGAAATCTACAGTCAAATTCAAATAAATGGATGTAAACGGAAGAGGGTTGGAAGCTGCGAGGCAGTACAGTAAAGTAGGCAAAAATAAACACTAAAATAGAAACAAAACCTAGACCTTCTTTAGGACAGTGAGAGCTGTGGGAGTTCAAGCATTGTTAAAAAAGCATGAAAATTTGGCTCAGGAGTCTGTTATCTTTTATGTTTGTACAATACTAATAAAACTATGGTCAATAAATAAAAAATATATACAGATTAAAGGTTGTATCTGCAGCCTTTCTTTACATGCACAACTCACATTAGTTTCAAAAGGAGTAAAAGTTCAGGTCCAGTGTGAGTGAAAAATGTATTACTTTGGGGAAAACATATTATTGTAAGCAGCATCTTGTAAAAAACTCTGTTAGAAGTGTGGAGTAACAGCCAGAGTCCTTTATGTATTTGTTTGCAGCAGTGTGGAAGCGTCAATGAATATGCAGAACATTAAAACACTTATTAGAAAAATTCCATTACTTCTAGGACACTCATCTCCACAGACTGCCCCTGCACAAACAGTATGTGGTAAATTTCCAAAGTGATGCTTATGAATTACTGCACATATACAAGCTAGACCAGGGGTCTGCAACCGAAATCAGGAGAAAGCCATTTTTTTTCAAATTCAGTTACGAAATCAATCCTTCAAGAGCTGCAATGCATGTGAATAAGAGACAGTCTTTAATAAATAACATCACAGTGCTTTTGGTCACCCCATTTTAAAAACAGTGCCAGTTAGAAAGTTGTTACCCCCATCTCCAGGCTTTACCCACCTCAGCCCCCAAATCCGTTCCCAATCCCCAGGCTTTACCCCCCCATCCTACAAACACCCCCACCTCAGGCTTAACCCCTCTGAGCCCCAACCTCCCCCCACCCCCAGGCTTAATGCCTCTGAGCCCCAACCCCAGGGTTAACTCACCTCAGCGCAATAGTTTCGCTGTGGCCTCTCCCCCACTGCTCACTGCCATCACCTCCTTCTCCTCCTCAGTGGGCTGTGAGGCTGCACAGCTCTGGCATGGGCAGGCTCAGCCACCCCCGTGCTCTCCTGCCAGCTGACTTACATTCCCATGGGGCAGCTCCCTGCCCAGCTGGCTTTCACTTCCAGGCTCCCTGCCCTGTCGCTCTGACTGCTCAGCAGCTCCACAGCTGCCATCGCATAAACAAAACAAACAAATCCCGTTTTAACTCTGGGCATTGTTTAGGTGGTGACAGCCTCTGAAGCCGCAAGAGGAGTCAGTGACGGCAGCTCTTGGAGCCGCAAGTAGCTCCTTAAAGAGCTGCGTGCGGCTCCAGAGCTGCAGGTTGCTGACCCCTGAGCTAGGGCTTTGAGGGGGTACAAAGCATTCTGTTTGTCATAAGTATGGCTGCCTGGTTCTTGTTCACATGCTCAGAAACTGATCACCACATACGGGGTTGGGAAGGAATTACCCCCATACTCTCATGTCAGAAGACCTATTTTGCCTGGATTATCTGAGTATATCTGAATTCCCAGCAATTGTGGGAGCCTTGGGCATAAGTGTAGCTCAGGCTCTTTTATTCTCTGCCTGTGACACAAAATAGTAAGAGCATCAGAGTGGCCATATTACATCAGACCCTCTAGCCCCGTATCCTGTCTTTCAACAGCAGTCCGTATCAGGTACCCCAGAGGGAGTGAACAGAACAGGTAATCCTCAAATTATCCTTCCCCTTTCACCCATTCCAAGCCCTGATAAACAGAAGCACCGTCCCTGCCCATTTGGCTAATAGCCTAGTAGTAGTCTAGTATAGTCTCTTGTGAGCTGTAACATTTTGATTATTGAGGTTAGTGTGCGGGTGCTAGCTGGTATTTGTGGCCTGTGATATACAGGAGGTCAGATTAGGTGAGCTGATAGTCCTTGCTGGCCTTGAACTCCATGAAATCCTTGAACGTTAAACTGGTATTTGCTCATGCTCTCGTCTGATATCATTTTGGAAACATATTCCAGTAAGCCGGCATTTGTTTGTCTTTAGGACACATGCCATGTATCCTGCCACCTCACGGAGAGCAGTCTATTTCTGCTAAACATTTATCCTGGCAAATGCAGCAGTCATTGAGAAAAAAGGGTGGGGTTTTAAGAGAGAATTTGTTGTTTATAAAAACAAGCCAGGAGACAGTGGGCCCCAGGAACAAAAAAGAAAACAATGCAATCCATCTGTGAGGGAAAGTGTAATCATAGACAGGCTTGTGTATGCACATTTGTTTCAGTGGCTCAGTCTTAGTGCTGCTGCAACAATGTGAATGGATGGAAATGCACAGTTACCTCTCTGCTTCAGCGTATGGTGAGGGGTTTGTTTCTGACTCTGCCACTGACCTGCTGCGTAATGTTGAGCAAGTTATTTTTCTCTTCACATGCCTGTTAGCTCTGTAAAATGGCAGTAATTATTATTGTTATCATCCTTGGAACTCCAAAGACATAAAATTGTTCTACTAGTATTGATGCATTAAACATCTGCCACAACCTGTTTTTCTAACATTAACTTCTATATTGTGTGGCCATCTCCATGCAGGCCCACCAATGGGTGAGTGGGGCAAAGGGGGCGTTACCACTGGGCCCAGCAATTCAAAGGGTGAAGTAGCAGCAGCGATGGCCAGAGCTCCAGGCCCCTTTTGAAACACCAGAGTGCTGTGCCATGACGCCACATTGTGCTCGGAGGGACTCTGCATGGAGCCGGGGTGGAGGACTAACTGCTCTAAGCCCCACCCTTTCTGGGCACGGGGAGCCAGCCCCCCTGCTTCCTCCTTTGTTATAAAAGAATAAACCTCCAGGACTGAGAGTGGCCTGGCAGGGCACGCTTGGAGAGTGAGTGCAGTGGCGCTTCCCCTTCCGATGACACTTACCAAACACCATTATGCACCGGTGTGCTAATAAAAAATATGTGTCTTGAGAATATTTCAAAAATAATAACTGTTTTATAATAATCCCTCCACAATAGAAATAGATCTATATCATATGCATAAGGAGTAAGTAGTTCTATACAAACATACCTTCTTGAACCATCTTCCAGCTTAAATGTATTTTGCCCAGGCCAAATTTTCTGATAGATACTGAATTCAAAGGAAATTACAGATCATTAGCACTTACTTCAGTAACCCTAATGTGCCAGTAATAATACTCTACCCACACACTGTGTAGCTGCATTCAACCTACACCAAGGGTCTGCAACCGACATAGCAATGTAGCGTCCTTGGCCCGTGGCAGCTGCCTTTTCTAGGCAGCACGGGCCTCCACATCTTGCCCCCCTCAGCGTCCAGCCAACCCTCGGGGCCGTGTCCCCTTTAACAGACTGCTCAAGGCAGGCCCACAGTTAGGAAGGCCAGCCCTCGGTTCAGGGTGAGGCCGCAGATCAACAGCTCAGAAGCCCAGCCCTCAGTTCAGAGCAGAGCAGCAGGCAAACAGCCAGCCACCAAAATGGGGTGGCTCAGGAAAGGCGAGGGGCTGCCTCTAAGGGGAGGCAGGGAAGGGGGACGCAGTCCCTCCCACTGCACTGTGTCCCAGCCCAGGGCCCTAGCAATCGCTTTCACCCTGAGCTTGGTAGTGGGGATCCAGGCCACAACACATCACCAAGGGCTCAGGTGGAGTGTGTCCTGGGCTACTTCCTGCCTCCACCTCTGTTGGCACTGGGTCCCAGTTGGATTGGTCAGCAAGTCCAGGCAGGTGGGTCTCCTCCAGGTAGGTAGCATCTGGCAGGTCCAGACAGTCAGGCATCTCGACGTTGTTCGGGTAGTCCACCGGGGGCAGGACCGTGGGCTCCGGACGGTCGGAGGCCTCAGTGCAGCAGGCGTCAGTCAGGACTCCAGGACTGTGCTCACCTGGGACCCCGGGGTAGCTGGCCATGGACAGTCTCTCCAGCCCTGGCAGGGCCTCGGGGGAGGGGGCCCACTGCAAGCGCAAGGGCCCCGGTAGATCAGGGAAGTCAGGGTACAGGGCCAACAGCAGGCTGGGTTGTGGCCCTCCAGGTTGGGCTGGGCAGCTGGCTGGCAGCCTGCGTTGGCCTGTTGCTCTGGCCCGGGTCCCCCAGCTCTGGCACCCAGGAACCTGGTCAGGCCAGTGTGCCCTGCTGGGAGGCCAGTCCTTTAATGGGCCTCAAGCCCACCCCTGGCCCTTCTGGCCCTAGGAGCTGCTCTCTGAGGAGTGGGGCACAGGTGTTCTGGCTCAGGCCCCGCCCACCAGGGTCTCTGAGTGGCCTCCTCTGCCTCTGAGTCAAGGGGAGGCTACAGCACCTCTCTACAAGCCAGAAGAGCCATTTTTTCAAATTCAGTTACAAAATCAGTCCTTCAAGAGCTGCAATGCATGTGAATACAAGACAGCCTTTAATAAATAGTGTCAAGCCATACTTTTTGTCACCCCTCTTTTAAAAACAGTGCACACAATAGCCGTGTCTACACGTGCACGCTACTTCGAAGTAGCGGCACTAACTTCGAAATAGCGCCCGTCACAGCTACACGTATTGGGCGCTATTTCGATGTTAACATCGACGTTAGGCGGCGAGACGTCGAAGCCGCTAACCCCAAGAGGGGATAGGAATAGCGCCCTACTTGGACGTTCAACGTCGAAGTAGGGAACGTGTAGTTGTTGCGTGTCCTGCAACTTCGAAATTGCGGGGTCCTCCATGGCGGCTATCAGCTGAGGGGTTGAGAGACACTCTCTCCAGCCCCGGAGCTCAATGGTGGCTGTGTGGAGCGGCCCCTTAAAGGTTCCCACCCCCTCCCTTCCTGTGCAGGAAGCTGAGAGAGCGTGCAGGCAGCAGCAGCAACACGCGGCTAGCCTGCACACTCTTCTGCAGCCACCCACACCCCCAACCAACCTGATGGCCGCCCAGCAGCCCCCCCAGCGCCCTCAGAGAATGCCCCCCAAGGGGATCCAGGGTTCCCAGAGCAGGAGCCAGGCGGGGAAGCGGCAGCTGGGCCCCTCCTGGACGGAGGCCGAGCTTCGGGACCTGCTGGGGCTCTGGAGCGAGGAGGAAGTGCTCCTGGTAATGGGGAGCAAGAGGCGGAACGCGGATGCATTCACTCGGCTGGCCGAGGGCCTGGCCGCCCAGGGTCACCCTGCCCGCACTCCGGACCATGTCTGGAGTAAAGTGAAGGAGCTGCGGCAGGGTTATGCCCGGGCCCAAGATGCGGCCGGCCGATCTGGGGCCGCCCCCGTCACTTGCCCCTTTTACAGGGAGCTCAGGGACATCCTGGGCCCCTGGCACACCTCCTCCCCTCCGGCCACACTTGACACCTTGGCTGAGGAGCCCCAGCAGGCCCCGGAGGCGGAGTCTGCCCCGGAGGCAAGCCCCGCACCCCGGGGGCCCCCCCAGGAGCGCACCCCCGGGGCACCAGAGCAGGAGGAGGAGGGGAACTCCTCCTCCACCAACACCGGCCTCCAGATCCTCCTGCCACCCCGGAGCAGCAGCCGGGCGTTTGCCCCCCGGGTGTCCCCCGACCGTGGGAGTGGACTGTCAGGTATGTACCCCCCCTGCTGCACACCCCCGGGGTTGAGGGGCGGGGGTAATAGATATGGCCAGGGCCCTCCACATGCCCAGATGACCATGGCCCCAAGGACAGCAGTGGCGTGTCCCTCACAGGAGTGCATCAGCCCCTGCCCCCCCCAGCAACGACAGTGCCATGCCCCATTCCCGGGGCAGGGGGGAGCGGAACCTCTATGGGCCCCCGGAGGGAGGGGGTGGGACACCCAGCAGCAGCAGCAGCAGCAGCAGCAGTAGCAGCAGCATGTGATGGAGTGGGGGGAGTGTAAATGCGAGACTCAGGCTAGATATGAGCAACAAGCTGAATAGCTCCCGGTGGCTAAGGATGATCCTGGGGCTACAAGTGACAGGTTACACCTCTGCCCTGAACAAAGAGGAGGGAGGAGCTGAGCTGGGTTTGAATCAGGGGCCACAGTTAGAGGCTAGGGGAAGGGAGAAATAGAAGGCAGCCAGCCTGAGGAGGGGCACCCCTCGGGGTCTTCTCCCCAGGACGGGTTGGAAGGACCGTCTTTGACTGCTGTACTGTCGCTTCTGGGAGAAACTGGGCATCTGTTGCCTAAGAAACCTCTCCTGTCATACCTGCTGAGTGAGTGAGAGTCACTCCTGCCAGCGGATGGGGTGCATTGCAGGGGGACCCCTGAACCCCATCACAGCAGCATCTCCAGGGGACGGGGATGGGGAACCTGCAGCACAGGGGTGGGGGGACAAGGGCCATGGCTCGGGGCCCACACTAATGGCTGTCTCCACTCTTCTTCCCCCACTCCTGTGTTCCGCAGCTGCACCATCGGAAGGACCGGAGAGTGCCAGCAAGGCTTCAGTGGTCCCAGAAAGCCCTCTGGGGCCATCGCTCCAGGCCAACCCCTCGGTGGAGGACCGACCGGCCCCACGGCGGGCAAGACGGCGGACCCAGCAGCAGCAGCCGCTGGCGATAGACCCCCAGCTGCTGGCCCTCCACCGCCGGCAGGTGGAGGTCGCTGAGCAGTGGCTGCGGGTGGAGCAACGCCGCCTCCATCTTCAGGAGCGGGTGCTGGCCTGGCGCCAGGAGGCATGGGGGGCCTACATGCAGACATTCAACCGCATAGCGGACTACCTGGCCCCCCATGCTGCGCCGGCCGCCACTGTGCCTGCCCTGTGTGCTCCACCCACTGCGCCACCCGCTGCTCCAGCCGCCGCGCCGGCCGCCATCGCACTGCCACCCACCACCGAAGGCCATTCCGCCGAGGGGGACCTGGGGCCAGCTGACACTTGCCGGCCGTATCTTCTGGTCCGCCTGGCCCCCAGCCAGCCCCGGCCAGGGCTGCGGCCGAGGTGGGGATCCTGGCCGCCCACCCCCAGTGCTGGACTGTAGGGGCGTGGGGCCCAGGACGTGGGCCCCCCCCTTTGTATATATTCCCCCCACTTTTATGGATTTTTTGGGCTGTACATAGTTTGTATTTATTTGTGACCCCCGTTTTCAATGTCTGATCCTTCCCTCCCCATGTAAATAGTTCTCCCCTTCCTTGTTATCCCTGTTTTTATAATAATATACATACATATATATGTTAGAATTTCTATAGTTAATAAGAAGAGTTCCAGTAAACATGTTTGATTTGACAAACAAGTGTCTGCTTTTATTTGTACAAGAAAAGTGGGAGGGGGGTGTGCTGTTGGGTGCTCTGTGGTGTGGGCGTAGGGGCAGGGAGTGTTGTGGAGGATGGGGGGCGGACAGTGGGGGGGACCTGCCAGCATTCACCCTGCGGCCTCATCGAAGTGGGCCCGCAGGGCCTCCCGGACCCGGGTCCTTTTGGGGTCCACCCGCCGACTGGGGGCAGCGGGTGGCTGCACATCGGCCCTGCCGGCCTCCACAGCCCAGCCCTGAAAGAAGGCCTCCCCCTTGCTCTCCACCAGATTGTGTAGGGCGCTGCACGCACTCACAATCTGGGGGATGTTGGTGGGGCCCACATCCAGGCATGTGAGGAGACACCTCCAGCGCCCTTTGAGGCGGCCAAATGAGCGCTCCACCACCTGGCGCGCGTGGTTCAGGCGCTGGTTGAAGCGCTCCTGGCTGGCAGACAGATGGCCTGTGTACGGGTGCATGAGCCAGGGCCGGAGGGGGTATGCCGCATCTGCGATGACGCAGAGGGGCATGGTGGTGTCCCCCACAGGGATCTCCTGCTGGGGGATGTAGGTCCCCGCCTCCAGCTGGTGGCACAGGCCCGAGTTCCAGAATACCCGGGCGTTGTGGGTGCTGCCAGGCCAGCCCACATAAATGTCCTGGAAACGGCCCCGGCTGTCCACCAAGGCCTGGAGGACCACTAAGTGGTAGCCCTTCCGGTTGATGTAACATCCTCCACTGTGCTCCGGGGTGCGGATGGGGATGTGAGTCCCATCCAGAGCCCCAAAGCAATTGGGGAAGCCCAGGGTGGCAAAACCCGCGATGGCGGCATCCGGGTCCCCAAGCCTCACGAGCCTGTGGAGGAGCAGGGCGTTGATGGCGCGGACGACCTGCAGGGGAAGCACATGGGAGAGCACCAATGAGGGGTGAGCAGGGTGTGTGTGGCCCTCCCCTGCCAGGGCTGCCTGCCCCCCTCCCCCATGGGTCCTCTTACCGCCATGAGGACAGCCCCGACGGTGGCCTTGCCGACGCCAAACTGCTGGCCCACGGATCGGTAGCTGTCTGGAGTGGCCAGCTTCCAGACAGCGATGCCGACCCATTTCTCCACAGTGAGGGCACGCCACATGGCGGTGTCCTGGTGCCTGAGTGCGGGGGTGAACCACTGGCATAGCTCCAGAAATGTCTGCCGGCTCATGCGAAAGTTCCTGAGCCAGCAGTCGTCGTCCCACTCTCCGAGCACCAGCCTCTCCCACCAGTCGGTGCTGGTGGGGTAGCTCCACAGCCGGCAGCATATGAGGCGAGTGGGGGTCGGGGTGCTGCAGGGTTGGGGGTTGCGTCCTCCTCCCCTGTGGGCAGCTCCTCCACTGTGGCAAGGAGGTGCTCAGCTGCCTCCCGCATGGCATGGAGCAGGGCAAGCACTGCTCCTGCAGGGCGGCTGGGTGGACCTCTGGCTGCTGCTGCTGCTGCTGCTGCTGCTGCTGCTGCTGCTGGGGGTCCATCATGACTGCGTCGCTCGAGGTGTGCGTGCCTATGGCTCTGCAGACCGCGTGCTGTGCAGGCTGCGTGTGTCTGGGAGGGGCCCTTTAAGGGAGCGGCTAGCTGTTGCCCCGTAAGCGCTAGTCCGCCCTGTGACCCTGTCTGCAGCTGTGCCTGGCACCCTTATTTCGATGTGTGCTACTTTGGCGTATAGACGTTCCCTCGCAGCGCCTATTTCGATGTGGTGCCGCGCAACGTCGACGTTGAACGTCGATGTTGCCAGCCCTGGAGGACGTATAGACATCGCTAATAATAATAAATAAATAATATATATATATATATAAATAATAAATAAATAAGCTACTTCGATGTAGGGTTCACGTGTAGACATAGCTAATGATTTATACCAGTTAGAAAGTTGCTACCTCATCTCCAGTCTTTACCTGCCTCAGCCTCCAAATCTGCTCCTCTATCCCCCAGCCTTACCCCCTCATCCCACAAACCTTCCCCCACCCCCAGGCTTAACCACTCTGATCCCCAACCTCTGCCTCCGCAATCGCCAGGATTAACTCGCCTCAGGGCATGCAGGTCCTCTGCAGCCACCCGCTGATCCTCGCCACTTTCTCCACACAACTGCATGGCTCCAGCAGGGGCAGGCTTGGTTGCCACTATGCTCAGGTCTCCTGCTGGCTTAGGCTTCCATCCATGTAGGGTGGCTCCCTGCCCGAACGGCTTTCACTTCCAGGGCTCTCTGCCCAGCTGCATCTGACTGCTCAGCAGCTCCAGAGGCTGCTGCTGCTTACACAAAAACCTAAATTCAGTTGGTTTAATGGTGGGCAACTGAATTTAGTTTTTTTGTTTAAGTGGCAACAGCCTCTGGAGCCACAAGAGGAGTCAACAGCGGCAGCTTTTGGAGCTACAGGTGGCTCATTAAAGAGCTGCAGGTTGCCGACCCCTGCCCTAGGATCTCTCAGGTTTACAATTACCAACTCTAGCAACAGCTCTCTGAGTATCAATGCCAGGAACAGAACCCAGAATGCTGGTGCCTAATCTCCAGCTCCAACCACTAGACCCAAGATTCCCCTTTCTTAATAAGTTTTCAACATAGACTGATGGTGGTGGTGGGGGGGAACAAAAGAAAATTAAAATAGAGTTTAAAATGGAATAGCTCTATAAATAATAGGAAGCAATGAAAATGCTCAATTATTCTTATATATTTTCCTTCTTTCTCTAGCCATAGAAATCTTGGAAGTATGAAGCAGAATCTATTCCACTGCAATCATAATTCAACGAGACACAGTCCTAGCAAATATACCAGCCATCTTCAATGGGAGCTGCTGGCTGTGCAGTAGGTAGCGGCTGACACAAAGTCCTTTTCCCCAGAAGAGGAAGCAGTTGATTTATATGTCTCCAGGAAATATCAGCTAATCAAGTGGGATCTTCTTTAAATATTCATCTGGTGATTCTCTTTTCTTATCTAATTCCCATGTAGGTTTTAAAGCTGGAAAATTACCAATCTCCAGAGCTAGCAGCTAATCGGAAGGGATTTTTTTTAACATTTGTCTGGTAATTCTTTTCCGTCAGCAAATTCCCTCGTGAGCTCTAAAGTTGTAAAATTCTCTAGAATGTTATATAGATGGATGGTCTCAGTGTAGAAAAAACAAGGGCACATTTAAATACCTCCCAGTATGTGGGGAAAAAAGACTTTTCACTTCTGTTTTGTAAGTGATTGTTTTAGAAGGTCAACATATAAATCTCTGCCACCTTTTCACTGCTGTTCCTAAGACTTTTGGGAAAGAGGTGGCTGGCAGTGATGATTAATGCTAAAGGTGTCCATTCTCTTCTCCAATCTCGGGTGACTATATCTCCATATCTCAAATACAGGACAGGGAGATATGGGGTGGGGGCAGCTCCTTGGCTGTGGCTGCCAACGGCTGCCGACCTGGCTGACCCCTCTGGCTGCCCCACGCCTTGGGGTGCCAGAAAGGAGGTGGCAGCCACCCCGGCGCTCCTCTCAGATTCTTGATGCATGGGGAACCGGGAATTGGGTGGCAGCTGTGGGCTCCCAGCTTCCCTGTGCCTCAGGAAGCCAGGAAGAAGGAGGCAGCCACCCTCTATGCCCCAACATACCTCTCCCTCTGCAGGGCCTCTTGCTGAATCCCTCTGGTGTGGCCGGAGAGCACATGAGTATGTGAGTGCCATGTGCTCTCCAGCCAGCAGCTGCCCCATGCACCAGCAGGGGGCTGAATATGGGGCAATTAGCCCCTTTGTTAAAATAAGTCTTTCTGGTGCCCAAAATATGGGTCTCTCCAACCAAAAACAGGACGGATGGTTACCCTACTCCAGTCTCATGAATAGTGAGGGAAGCAAAGACTTCTTATGAAATATTAATGTAATAGCAATGTAGTCTGTTATGTGCTACATCCCTGTTTTCTTTCATTGTCATAGCAGATTGAGCTCCTTAAATGTATTCTTCACCTAAAAACAACTTCATGAAAGATGGATATGAGCTGGAACAGAGGAATCAAATGCCTCTTACTTTTGAGGGATCCCAATTTGGGATGAAAAGTTAGTAGATTTGTCTTATTGCTAATCATTATGGGAGGTTTTATATATTATATATATATATATATATATATATATATATATATATATATATACACACATACACACACACACACACACAAAAGCACCTCTGTTTAGATAAAATACAACACATGTCCACAGATCATTAATGGTGAAATTTTCTGAAGAGCTCGAGTGAAATATGCAGAAGCATTTAGTATTGGTTTAACCCTACTCTCATATAAGTCAATGGTAAAATACCTGTTTACTTTAATAGGCCCTGAATATTCTGAAAAATGTCATTTTGCACTTACTTTAAATTTACATTGTTACAGACAGACACTGGAGGACAGTGTAAGCTGTGATAACTTGCGTAAAACCAGTGAAGTTTGTAGTTACTTGTTCTGTGGCTTTATTAAATCCATTGTCTTTCCAATAAATCACGCAAATAGACAAATGAAGAAGTTCTATTATTATAGGTCATCTGGTCCAGGAATTGAATGTTGAATCTTAGGCCATGTCTACAAGTACAAACTATGGTCAATGAAAATTATGTTGGCATGCAGTTATTGTAATGTGTATATTGCTTGGGGGTGTATTGACATCAGTGCTGCAAGAACACAGCTCTGTCCAGAAAGCTGCAAGCCAGAACAGTTTCCCAACAAACAGATTATCACTGGTGATACAGAAAAGCCAATAATCACTGTTTCTGGATTAGGTTAAAAAGGGTGAAAAACAAGAGTGATGTCATGCTAGGGATCTACTACAGATACCTACCCAGGTAGAAGAAGTGGATGAGGCTTTTTCTAAGCAACTAACAAAATCATCCAAAGTGCAGGATTTGGTGGTGATGGGGGACTTCAACTATCCAGACATATGTTGGGAAACTAACACAGTGAGGCACAGACTGTTCAGAAAGTTCTTGGGCTGCACTGACAACATTTTTTTATTTCAGAAGGTAGAAAAAGCTACTGGGGGGAAGCAGTACTAGATTTGATTTTAACAAATAAGGACGAACTAATTGAGAATTTGAAAGTGGAAGGCAGCCTGGGAGAAAGAGATCATGAAATCACAGAGTTCATGATTCTAAGAAATGGAGAAAGGGAGAACAGCAAAACTGAGAATGGATTTCAGGAAGGCAGATTTTGATATACTCAGAGAGCTGGTAGGTAAGGTCCCATGGGAAGCAAGACTAAGACGAAAAACAACTGAAGAGAGTTGGCAGTTTTTCAAAGGGACATTATTAAGGGCCCAAAATCAAGCTATACTGCTGCATAGGAAAGACAGAAAGTATGGTAAAAGACCACCTTTGCTTACCCAGGAAATCTTGCATGATATCGAAATCAAAAAGGAACCATATAAAAAGTAGAAATTAGACAAATGACCAAGGATGAATGTAAGCAAACAATATATGTGCAGGGGCAATATTAGAAAGGCAAAGGCACCAAATGAGCTTAAACTAGCTAGAGACATAAAGGGCAACAAGAAGACATTCTGTAAATACATTAGAAGCAAGAGGAAGACCAAGCACAGGGTGTGCCCACTACTCTGTGAGGAGAGGGAAACAATATTGGGAAACTTGGAAATGGCAGATGTGTTTAATGACTTCTTTGTTTTGGTCTTCACCAAGAAGTCTGATGAAGAAATGACTAAATTAGTGAATGATAGCGGGAAGGAGGTAGGTTTACAGGACAGAATAAAAAAAGAACACGTTAAAAATTACTTAGAAAAATTAGATGTCTGCAAGTCACCAGGGCCTGATGAAAAGCATCCTAGAATACTCAGGGATATATCAGAACCTTTAGCTATCATCTTTGAAAAAGTCCTGGAAGTCAGGAAAGGTTCCAGAAGACTGGAAAAGGGCAAATATAGTCCCCATTTATAAAAGAGGGAACAAAGAACTAGAGATCAGTCAGTTTAACTTCTGTTCCAGGAAAGATAATGGAGCAAATAACGAAGGAATTCATCTGCAAACATCTGGAAGAAAATAAGGTGAAAGGTAACAGCCAGCATGGATTTGTGAAGAACAAATCTTGCTGGACCAATCTGATAGCTTTCTTTGATAGGATAACAAGTTTTGTGGATAAGTTACAATGGTGGATGAGGTATACCTAGCCTTTAAAAAGGCATTTGATGTGGTCTTACATGATCTTCTTATCAATAAGCTAGGCAAATACAACGTAGATAGGGCTGCTATAAAGTGGGTGCATAACTGGCTGGATAACCATTCTCAGAGAGCAGTTATTAATGGTCCACAGTCATGCTGGAAGAGCATAACAAGTAGGTTCTCCAGGGGTTGGTTTGGGGACAGGTTCTATTCAATATCTTCATCAACGATTTAGATATTGGCATACAGAGTATGCTTATTAAGTTCGCAGATGATGCCAAGATGGGAGGGATTGCAACTGCTCTGAAAGATAGGCTCATAATTCAGAATGATCTGGACAAACTGGAGAAATGGTCTAAGATAAACAGGATGAATTTTAATAAGGACAAATACAAAGTACTCCACTTAGGAAGGGACAATCAGCTTTCTATATACAAAACGGGAAGCAACTGTGTAGGAAGGAGTATTGCAGAAAGGGATTTAGGGGTCATAGTGGACCACAAGTTTCCTCTGAGTCAACAGTGTGATGCTGTTACAAAAAAAGGCAAACATGATTCTGGGATGCATTAACAGGAGTGTTGAGAACAAGACGCGGGAAGCCATTCTTCTGCTTTAGTCAGTGCTCATTAGGCCTCAGTTGGAGTACTGTGTCCAGTTCTGGGCACCACATTTCAAGAAAGATGTGGAGAAATTAGAGGCCGTCCAGAGAAGAGCAACAAAAATGATTAATTGTCTAGAAAACATGAGCTATGATGGAAGACTGAAACAACTGGGTTACGTTTAGGGTAGTTTAGTATAGAGAAGACTTAGAGGGGACATGATAGCAGTTTTCAAGTATCTGAAAGAGAATTACAAGGAGGAGGGAGAAAAATTGTTCTCCTTGGCCTCTGAGGATAAGACAAGAAGCAATGGGCTTAAACTGCAGCAAGGGAAGTTTAGGTTGGACATTAGGAAAATCTTACCAACTGTCTGGGTGGTTAAACACTGGAATAAGTTACCTAGGAAAGTTGTGGAATCTCCATCACTGGAGATATTTAAGAGCAGGTTAGATAGATCTCTATCGGGGATGATCTAGATGGTGCTTGTTCCTGCTGTGAGAGCAGGGAACTGGACTCGATGACCTCTCAAAGTCCCTTCCAGTTCTAGTGTTCTATGATTCTATGATTCTGAGGCATGCAGCCTGCACATTAGTCACTTGACTCATAATGCGGTACACTGGCTATGGTGACAGTACCAAGGAACAATTCAGCTATGGCTCAACAATTGCAGAATGACTGTTGAATGTGCTTTTGGTGGACTAAGGCGGTATTGGCTTTCTTCAACCACTAGCTTAGCTATCAGTGAGAAAAATATCCCAATGGTTATAGTTTCCTGTTTTGTCCTGCATAATATGTGCAAGACAAAGGTGTCGGGGTTGGGGGCAGGGGCGAAGCTGCCATCAGGGTAGAGGTGGGGCAGCTGTCTGTTGACATTTAAAGGTCAGCCAAAGTGCTCATTACAAGATGTGTTATATGACCAAGAGAGACTTTGAAAGAGCATTATAATTAGCTTTGTGTGCTGGATTGTCCTCTGGGTCTGGAGCTTTGGGTGCTGCTAAGATCTGTGTAGTATTTGCTGTACATTTTAAGATATGCAAGGTATTCCACTTAGGAAGGAACAATGAATTGTGTGCATACAAAATGGGAAATAACTGCCTAGGAAAGAGTACTATAAAAACTGATCTGGGAGCCATAGTGACTCACATGCTAAATAAAGTCAACAGTTTAAAACTTGTAAAAAAAATTCAAATATAACTCTGGGATGAATCATCAGGAGAGTTGTAAGACAGACAGAAGCAGTTCTTCCCCCCTATTCTGTGCTTATTGGGCATCAGGTGGAATACTGCGTCCAGCTGTGGGCACTGTAATCAGAAAGAATGTGGTGAAAGTCCAGAGAAATTGGAGAAAATTCAGAGGAGAGCAGCAAAAATTATAGAAGATCTAGAAAACAGGACCCATGAGAAAAAAATTAAAAATTTGGGCTTCTTTAGTCTGAAGAAGAGAAGATGGAGGAGGGACATGATAAAGGTTTTAAAACAGGGATGACAGGTTGTGAAGGATGTGGGGTGGGGGGAAGGAGGATCACACCAGCCACCTGAGTGTGGCCTGCACATGACTCCTTCCCGCACCACTAGGGAGGGCTGGGCAACCTCGACTCTGCCCAAGGCCCCACCCTTTCCTTCCCTGCCCCACCTCTTCTTTGGCTTTGCTTGGCCTCCATTCTGCCTCTTTCTCCAAGCCTTCCCCCGACATGCGATGCAACCCGGGGGAATAGTGGGAGGCGTCTGATGTTGGAAGCAGGGGTCCGGGGCCCGTTGCATTCACCAGCAGCAGTGGGGGAGGGGAAGTGGAACAGTGCAGTTACACTCCCCAGGTGCTGGCTGCATTGCTCCACATTAGTGGGTTCCACACCTCCACTGAGCAATGTGACTGGCAGCTGAGGGAGCAGAGCTGCATTGGTACACTTCCCTCTCCTCCTTCCCCTGCTGCTGGTGAGTACAGGGGGCCCAACCTCTGCTGCAGCCACTAAGGTCCTCCCTCCCATCAGTCCCTGGCCTCACCCAGAGGCTCTGGCCCCTTGCCCCTCCTACCCACAACAGGCAGGGGACACATGGCTCCTCCCCATGCTTAAGCAGTGTTTGCAAGTTCAGAAAACATACACCAGCCCTGGGAGGGATTGAAGGCGATCTGTAAACACTTTATAATATGAGTGTGTCATCTTCTTATAAGTATTCTGTTTCATGCTCCACGCAGGCTCCATGTCATCTCAGGATCCCCCAAAATGGCTCTTGATTGTGTGTGACATGAATCAACTTTCTGATTGGTTTGGTACAGCAAACATCTGCAAAATGCCCATATTTCATATGTGTATTACACCATATGCCTCTGGCTGGACGTGCATCATTCTGTGGATTTGACTTGTTTCTCCAGCTTGTGCATGGAGGCTGGAATTTCCTTCCTTCGCTCTTAGAAGTTCTCTCTTCTTGCGTTAGGGGTTTTATTATAATGATTTCTTGTACTCCAGTGTCTGTTTATAACTTCTAGGCTAGTTGCAGGTTTTTCAAATTGTTCTTGCCTTTTTATTCTGTTTGACCAGTTCTGGCTGCTTTGTTACATATAGCTGTGACTAGAGTTAAGTCTATCCAGTGTAGCTACTGTGAAAGGTTTTAATTCAGTAACCATCCGTCCCTGATATTTTCACAAATACCAAAGTCAGTTTTCAGCCAATAAGTGTAGAGCTCTTGTAAAACATTAAACATTTCCCCCAGTTTTTGAATTCTCTAATGAAAACATGCTCTTTCTTAACCACATTTCTCTGAGGGATAAAGTAAATCAAACATAGCTAGATCCTTTGACAGTAATCTTTCTGAGTGTCTTCAGTCAAGTTAAAGGATTTTAATATATAGCATAACATAAAGTAAAGAAACTACCTGTTCATCTATGTAATTGTGGAGCTTGTTTGCAATGTAAAATCCTGCAGAATACTGGTTCCTGTCTGTACATTGCAAAGGTCTGTCAAAGCCACATTTTTCTGGGGCATTGAAGAGTGGTATGTTGATGAGATCCTCAGATCTGTGTTGCTGTTCCTTCTCTGTGTGACCTTTGTTGCTGTTTTTCTTCTGTTTTTGTTCTTAGTTTACTCCTGACACAATGTTATGTTCCTGTACCAGACATGGACTGGCTACAGAGCTTGTTTCATACTCAACAGATTTGTTCATCATAAGATGCTCTGCTAGGTATGGCTGAGGTTTGTTTACATAAAATGTGTTTACACACAGTGCTACCCATTGGCCGAACAGTATAAGAGTGCAGCATTCCATTACGATGCCTATGGCTACAAGCTACATTTGAGAGTTTTGCTGACAAAACCCTGGTTTTATTGACAAAACTGGTGGAACATCCACACATAAAATGCATTTTGTCAACAGTATTTCAACGAAACTTAGCACTTCTGCCAACAACCTTCTGCCTCTCCCTCATGAGGAAGAGCGCCTTTTGTTGATGGGTTCTGCCAACCAAGAATCTGCGTGGACAATCTGGGGGCTGCTAGATGGAAGGCATTCAGAACAATGGGCAGCCCTATTTGCTGTGCTTCCAGGTGCTTGTTTTGTCAAGAGAGTGGCTGGACAGTCCGGCCACTCTGTCAACAAAGTGGAGCGCTCTTCTGATTGGCTTTTGTGTGTGACCACATTCTGTCAACGGAAGTTTTGTCAGGAAATCTTTTCCAACAGTGACTTCTGTTGACTGATCGCTGTGGTATAACTATAGCCACAGTATATAAACAAAGGCTACGACTAGGCTTCAGGCTCTTGTTGGGATACCGGAAGTCTCTTGGCAGAAGTCTGCTGCGTTGGGAGCAGTCTGCTGACATCCCTGTCTTCGTCGTGGAATGGGGAAGAAGGGATGTCTGAGTATAGGGGGGTTTCCTGACATTTGGCCCGTGTGGATGGGCCAAATGTCAGGAAAGCCTCTCCAGATAGAACTGTCGGCAAGAGATACGCAAATGCGTTGCTCAATTTACATATGTTTTACTGACAGTTCTCGGCTATCTTGCCACAGCCAAAGTGTTCTACATGTCCTCTATTCTCTGCTCAACCCAGCAGGTAACGAAAACCAGATTCCAGCTCTGCCTCTGTTTTATTGCACCCCTATCTTTTCTTGTATGAGTAATACACTGAACAGTCAACACCTGCATCTTGGGAATAAACTGGATGTCATCTTTAAATGTAGATATTGTAAGGAAAAATGCAGGCACACAGTAGTTCCCTTTCCTTCGTCAGGCTTATCTGTGCTTGCCTGACAGGTTTTGACTAGTCTGTGTAGGATTCTCGAATAGGTCGTGTCTTGTGACACAGCTAATATTCGCACCAAACCCTTTCTTCCTCTGCTTCCTCCTGCCCTTCAAGGCAGCGATATCTGTCTTTAGCTCCTCCCATGTATCCACAGTGGTTTGTGTGGTGTTGGTGGCATTCAACCAAGAACGGGATGTAGCTCATTATAAAAGCAGCAGGTCTGTGGTGGTGCAGATCTGGTATTGCAATCTCTGGCCTTGGGGTATCCTTGGAGAAGGTCCTTTGCTTTCATTTAGCCCTGATGTATCCCTGTGCCTGCATCCCCTGTGCATTCTCCTAAACATCAATGTTTCTATACTCTCATCCCTCGTTTAACAGGTATGTTACTTACGAGTACTCGCTAAAATGAGGGACACACATACCTACCTTTGTTCACTAAACAAGTGAACTTCCCCTGCTTATATGAGCCAGTGGTCCCTGGCTGGGGCACAGGGAGACCTGAAGCTCTGCAGCTGGAGCCTTCTCCTTCCCTTCCCTCAGACATGCAGCTGTCAGACAGCCCTGCAGATGTGGAGAGGGAGAAGGCTTTTAGCCTGGTTTCCTCCCCTGTGCTAGTGGGAACATGAAACTGACCAGCCATGAGCTGATCAGTTTCCTGGCCCTGCAAGCCATGGGGAGAGTGGAACCAGCCTACCCCTGGTTCCCAGCTCCTGCCACTCTGGGAGCCAGGAACCTGACCAGCCCATGTGGTTCCTGGTTCCACTAGCCGTTGCAGGAAAATTCGAGTTATGCAGGGGCTGCAGGAATAACCCCTGGGTAACTCGAGGGTTTACTATATCAGTCCCCCCTGCCCACCCCACAGACCTCACCCTCAGCCAGGTTTAACCCCCCTCCCATGGTCCCAAACTGCTCCCAGCCTTAACCCCCCCACAGCAGTCCCAAACCACCTGCAGCCTTAGACCCCTCCCCTGCAGCCCCACATGGCCCCCAGCCTTACTGCCCCCCAACAACCCAAAGCTTCCCCCAGTCTTAGACCCTCCCGTGCATCCCTAAACAGCCCCAGCCTTAGACACTCCTCCTCCCACAGCCTCTTCACCAAGGCTGCAAGGCTGGGTGGCTCCCCCAGCCCTCCTACTCCCAGCAGGTAACTGAAGTGTTAAGCTTTTAGCACCTAGGTATAAGGTAATTGCTATCCCTAGTGATAGCAATAGCTGCCATCTCCAGCAGCTATCACTATTGATAGACATCTACCTGAGACAGCAGTGTTAAGAAACTGCAAATGGCTTCTTTAACAGTCACATGCAGCTGGGAACTGCCCAGCTGGTGACCTGTAACAAATCTAGTGGGACCCATATTTGGGTCTCGACCCACAGGCTGGGAATCCCTGCTCTACATACATACACTTCATCCCATTGCTAGTGCCAAACTATTCAAATATGTCAGAAAAGTACCTAGACTCAACTGATTTATGTCAAGTTACAAGCACTTGGAATGAATTGGAGACTTTTACATGAATTTTAATGGGAATTTAGTGTCGTTCTTATGAGTTTTCACCTATGAGGAGAAATTTGGGAAGCAATTGTGCTCATATAGGGAGGGATGAGTGTGTTGAATTTAGTGATAGTTGCATCATGCCTAAGTGACTTGTTTGAGGTAACAGGCTACACAGAGGATCTAACCACTCAAAAAACAAACCACAACATTAAAAAAATCCTTTGTTTTAACTGCATCCTTTTCTAAAGCTGGATTATTAAATGATTCTATGCACTTAGTTTTATATATCAGTTACACACTATATAAAATCTGAGGCGGTGGGAGAGAAATAATGAGTTTTACGTCTCATTTATACAGTCATTTATTAAGATTTAGGGGAAAAATCTGTTCTTTGTTACTCATATGTAAATCAGCAGTTACTCCATTGAGATTAATGGATTTTATCCTGGATTTATACCAAAGGTTTTGAGAAAAATTTGTCTCCATATAAAAACAACTTGCAATAAATTTATCTAAATGGATACAATCCGATGCTCAACATCTTAGTAGTAGTTTAATGATGAGCCAAAGGTTTGGAATAAAGGCTAAACTGTTAATAGTGAATCCCATTTGGCTGTTGTGTGGTAACATTAAAATTATTTTGTTTTCCGTGCCTTTTTATCTACATATATTTTACAAAGGACAGTGTTGAATGATAAGTATAATGCAGCGTTTGCTTTTGACAATCAAAGTGGGCCAAGTTTTTGATTGCAGCTCTCATTTCCAATGAACTGCTGGAGGCAATACACGTATAAGATGGAAAAGAACTCTTTCAAAAAAGATTCAGAAATTATTTTGATACATCTGCCCTTCCTCACTTGCCTTGACAGTTTTATTTCATCTTAGTGCCACTGGCTATTGCTGCCTTTGATTTTGTCTCTCTGTGCTTAATTCAGTGTCATGCAGCAAAATATTTAAAAACATATCCAAACTGTGGGGATATTTTCTAAGGAAGAGGACAAATCAAGAAGCAAAGGTTGTGTGTTCAGAGTTGGCCAGGAGAGGGAGTCACTCGTGTGACTCCCCAGGCCATCCTCACCTTCTAGCCGCCATGGATCCTGGCAGAGATGCCTGCCAGAAAAGGGAGGCAGGAGCATGGAAGCTAGCTACCAGTGTGGGGGCCAGGGGGTATTGGTGCACAGGCAGCCACTGGCTGGCAGAGGTCAGGGTTCTAACCGTGGAGGAAATGCGATAGGAATGGCCATAGAAACTGCCAGGATGCTCCTTACCAGCCTGGAACTGGCTACACTGTGTCGTAGTCTCCTACACTGTGTCCTAGTCTCGGTCGTTCTGCTCACTGTATCCCTTAGATTCTTCCCCTCCTCTTCACTGTGAACTTCTGCCACCCGCTCTCCATTAACAGCTATGCCTCTGTGTGGAGGCAGCCGCCATTTTCTCTCTATTTTAGTGGTGATGCACATATGGTGCTTTCTATTATGGAGAGGTTACTGCACTTGCATTGCTGCTTTCCGAAACAAATGCCGTTTAGATTGAAAGCTTACATTTGCTCTTTGTGTCTGGGAAAACTTGACAGGCAGGAAAAGAGAAATGCCATCATGGTACATATAGATATGTTTTTGTTTTCAGTGCATTTGAGCTTTTAATTGAAGACATGTGCCTGTTTCTGCTAGGGTAATGAAGGGATTAAAAATGATGGCTTTTTCACATATGCACTCAGCTTGCTCTCTCTCATATGAAAATTTTATGTCTTCTTTTCCTTAATCTTAAGTAAAAGTAATTTGGAGTGAAATTATGTTTTGCTCTTTGTGCATATCCAGAAAATCAAGGAAAAGAAGAGAAACTTGACCGAACAACACCACCGACAGTCATAAAGTAATCATGCAGCAAAGGCCTGTCATTTTGATGTTTGTACTATGGCAATGATTGTGCCAATGTGTGATGACAAATCACTTTACATCTTTGTGCTTCAGTTTCCCCCTCTAAAGAGGGAGGATAAAAATACTCTCTGTACCTGCCTCGCAGGACTGGGAGAGCAGTTGGTGTAAGAACTGAAAATTAATTGGGACTAGATTGAGCAAGCCTTCTTCCCACTGATGAGTAGTTCCTGAAAATTGGCCCAGAGAAGTCACTGAGGGTGAGCACTCGCTAGGAGGCCTCAACGTTTTATAAATCATTTTGACTAAGAAGAGTATTGTGATGCAGCAAGTACTGGAATTAGTAAACACCATACCAAATAATGGCCCTGTGGGTGGGTGCACCTGTCAATTTTGGTAGTGCAGGTGTCTCTGGATTGGCACCAATACATTGGCTGCTCAGTGGTCACCACAAAAGAAGCCCAGAGAGGCATGGCTAGGTGAGCATAGTTTTAGATCTAAGTAGTGGCGGGTGAGTTCCTTTTTATTGCACTTCTGCCAGCAGCTCAGAATTTAATACCAACTGGTCCTGTTACAGGGAATTCAGCAAAAAAAGGCTGTCTTCATCGCTGCATAATAAAGAGGGATTGTTTAACTTCACATCACATTTAGTTCTTCTGAATGTTTTCCCCAATACTTTGGCTCAGAAAAGAACTATATAACTCCATTGAGGATACGTCTATCAATAGCTATTAGCCAGGATGGGCAGGGATGGTGTCACTAGCCTCTGTTTGTCAGAAGCTGGGAATGGATGGCAGGGGATGGCTCACTTCATGATTGCCTGTTTTGTTCATTCCTTCTGAAGCACCTGGCATAGGCCCCTGTTAGAAGACCCAGTACTGGGCTAGATGGACCTTTGCTCTGACCCAATATAGACGTTCTTAGGCTCTTATGCTGCTACTTCTGATGCTTAGTATCTCTGATTAATATGCCCTCTTGCCTCAAATCCTGGCATCTCAAGAGCCAATAGACCTTATTAAACCTGAGGAAATAATGTTGCATATGTTGAAGAAATACAGCTCTTTACTGTCTTGAAACAGAGTATGTAAATGGTACAATTCAGAAATGATATGTAGTAAGTTTGGAGCATATCAATCTTTTCTCTAGCCAACATCAGCACAAAGGATCTCCAGATAAGCACCCAGATGTTTTCTATTAGATATGTCTGCCATGATTTCTGGAACATTTGATTTCACTATTGCAGCAAGTGTCTTCTGTACAGGATGGCAGCACTAACTGTGCAGAAATCATTTGCACAATGCTTTAGAGTGTGCTTCACTTCTACATGATTGATGAACTGTGGAAGGTATTGTGAGGGGGTAGTGCTATCCTTTGTTCTCATGCAGAAATCAACTACAGAAAGAATGCTTTTCAGAGCATCAACAAATAGCTGCAGTAATGACCCATAGTATTCTCCTCCTCCCTCAAGGATGAAACACCAGGCCAGTTAAGGCAGAAGAAGGAGTGAATTCCAGCTGATCCTGTCATTTTGCAGATTCTCAATTCATCTGCTTACCCTTGTAAGAGACATGAAATGCAGAAACAGTGTGGCTTGTGGGGAGTGGGAAGGAAGACAGGAAGTGTACAGTGTGTGTGTGTGTGTGTGTGTGTATGTGTGTGTGTGTCTTTTTCTTGGCAGTCACTTGAGAATGAGTAGGACGTCTTCATTTCACCCTTGTATTTGTAAGTCTGATGGCTGATCAGCCCAATTCTGGAGCCACAGATCTTATCACAGAAAAGGCAGGTGCTAGTAGCTGTCCGAGGGGCGCAGGGTAGTTTTTGACACTCTTTTCTTCTTCTCTGCCTTTCCTCGTCTGCACTGTGGCGGGACCTGTCAAATTACACCATCCCCTCATGGATTACTGTTCTCTACTCAGGACAGTCTTGGGCAAGGTTTTCCCAAGTGTCAACACCAATGCTGCACTTTTTCATGTGTGCCTTCAGCATGTCCTTATATCACTTCCACTGGCCTCCAACACTCCTCTGTCCTTCCTCCAATTCAGAAAACAGAATCTGTTTTGGGAGGCACTGATAAGACATCTGAACCACGTGACCAGTCCAATGAATTTGTTGATGAGTGATAATGGCTTCAATTCTGGTCATGTTTGACTCTTCCAGGACACGAATGTTCATGCACCTATCCTCCTAGAAGAGCATTTTCATTTAGTCAGTAGAGCCTTTAAAAGCCACTCGGAGCCAGCCCTCACTCATGTCTAAATCCCACCCCAGAGCACATGACATGGCACATGGAAGAGCAGGAACATCAGGACTACGCAGAGTTCCATTCTTCTCGTTGTACGAGAGACCCAAAGCAAATAGGTGTTTTCTCCTTTTGAATAAAGGACGATGCCTGTGAAAGAAGCCTGGAAAGGGACTCTAACCAAAATTTTGGAAAGGGGTCTGGGAAAATCCAGCAGCATAGTCATGGTGAAAAACAGTGATACACAGAGACAGGAAATGGTACTATACGTGATGGAGCAAGACACTTGGAGCTGGGTGTAGACTGACATGAGACTAAAGGTTGGAATATAGGGACAGCCTGCCCTCCTCTGTGGTGCCATCTGGAGCAGTGATATGGAATTCGTTCATCAAAGAGGAAAGACTGAAAATGAAGTTGTGGCCCAATGTGAATAAAGAAGGGCTTGGCTCTTGATGTAAGGGGAGAAGCAACACAGGGAAAATGTGTTGTCCTATTTTGTGTTGTCAGCTTGGGAAAGGAGGAGTCTTGTAGTGAAAATGAGATATTGCGGGGAAAGGAAGACACTTGTGTCTACATGTGAGGTGCACACTGACGGTCACTTTAAAGATTGTTTCTCTTTGAAGCTTATAAAGGCTCGCTATTCCTTACTCTCTCAAATTCATCAGTACACATATAGCTGTATCATGGGCTGAGAAAGTAATGATACCGGCAGACATGAACAATCTGGAGGGAGAAATATTTTACTTTACTGATAACTAATTAATTTTCTTTTCTGCCAACAGCAAATTTGCTGAGCACTGTATTCATTCAACACTGAATTACTGTCTGGGTTAATTTGATACTTGCTTTTATATGCTCTGTTCTTTGTGTTAATTTTTAACAAAGCTATTCAGTCTCTCATTTATTTATTAGCATGGGCAAAACTTTTAGATCCCATTTTGGTAGAAATCTAATGCATCAGTCCCTTAGCCTCAAGCTAAAGTGTAATTGTTTATTTCTTGTGCTCCCTGTGTCATGTCGAATTATATTGACTGAGCTGGATCTTCACAAGAAGGGGTGCAAAAATTGCTCAAAAGAGTAGTGGTGGAAGCACAAAGGTTTAGTCTAAAGCTATCACACAAAAGGGCAAAAGAGCACAGTGACATTTAAATCTATTGAAAAGACAAAGATCCTTTCTCAAACCTCTGAGCATACCGAGCACTTCAACTACTTGGGTAGTATGACTACAAAAATGACTAACAGCACTTAGATATCCAATATGGAACTTGGCTTGCCACTTCTGCCCTAGCAACACTCAGTCACATGTGGAGAAGCAAAGGTAATATTATTAAATAAAAAATGAAATTGCTGCAGTCTCCTGTCTTCAGCTTATTGCTAAATGCATTTGAGACATGGATGTTCAAGAAACAGGACACTAAGAGGCTTTTGACTTTTGAATTGAAATGCTACAAGCATGTGAGTTTCACCTCCACATGATTAATGAGGAGGTAAATTGTTTGAATATACAGCATAACTGGAAGGATATTGGATATTATAAAGAGCATGAGAGAAAGAAAATTTGAGTTTATAGGACAAGTGGGTTGGATGAGTGAAGTATAATTGCCAAAACAAGATTTTGACAGCCAGTGCCAGCTGCCAGAGGCACCCAGTGTGCGTATGATTTGATGATGTACTTAACTGGACAGAACAAAACAGCAGTAATGCAGCACTTTAAAGACTAAAAAAATGATTTATTAGGCCATGAGCTTTTTATATATATATATATATATATATATATATATATGCATGCACCACGCCTGGAGGGAGCACGTACCCCCTCAGTTTAATCTCCAAAATGAAATAAATAATTTCTTAGCTCAAAGAGTGATGTATAGTTGAAATATGGTTTGTGCTGTGCTTTCAGATCCACAGATAAAATCTGCTGCAGAAGTTTTACAGGGTTTTTGTTTTTACGTTTTGTAATTGGAAGACTCTTTATTCATGACGAAAGAGAAGAGACATACTGTGATTATTAGACACAGGGTGTAAGATGGTTTCTTTTTTATTTCATTGGTTTAAACTTCATATGGTGCTTAATAATGTGTAGCAGATGTGAAGGAAACCATTGACTACTCTATTCTTTTCTCAGAAGAAAAACTCTAGCCATTTTCCTTTTCCCAGCAGTCCGAAAGCTTAAAAGGTCAAAAGCTCATCTCACTGTAAGTAAACTGAAAATGAAATCATGCATTGGAGGGTAAAGTTAGAAACGAAGGGCTCTTCTGAGTTGGCATGTGGGGCCATCTGGTTTGCTGAAAAGTAGCAGCTCCAAGCATTTGGATCTCTGTGCCTGTGAGCAAGGTTGTGGCCATAGTTTTCATCAGTGGCATTGTGGGAGCTGTTCCAAAGGGGAAGTCTCTGCTTTCTACTCTTGGGGGGAATTCTGCACCAAAAAAAATAAAAAATTCTCCACACAATATTTTAAAATTTGGCAGAATTCTTTTGTGATGTGATTCCCTGCTGAGCTCCTTGGCAGTCACTTGATAATGAATAGAGCATCTTCATGTCACCTTCCTATTTGTGAGTCTGTTGATGGCTGATTAGCTCAATTCTGGAGCTGCAGATCTTATCACAGAAGAGACAGGTGTTAGTAGCTGCTGCAGGGATGCCAGGCAGTTTTTGACTATCTTTTCTTCTTCTTCTCTACCTCTCCTCATCTGCACTGTGGAGGGACCTCTCAAATTGCGCCACCGCCTCACTGATTACCGTTCTACACCGGGGATGGTTTTGGGCGAGGTTGTCCTAAGTGTCAACACCGATGCTGCACTTTTTCATGTGTGCCTTCAGCATGTTGTTCTATTGCGTCTGCTGGCCCCCCAGCCCTCCTCTGTCCTTTCGCCAATTCAGAAAACAGAATCAGTTTTGGGAGGTGCTGACCGCACAGTGGACTCTCCTGCTGCTGGAAGGGCCCTGAGCTGGGACCAGTTGCAGAAGGAGGATCCAGGTCCCCTTACCCTCTCCTTACCAACACCATGTGGGGATCTGCACCTGTTTGTTGCTGACCACTAGGCATTACTACCCTGACCACAGGGGGAATTGACGGCCACTAGAACAATTCATGAAGTAGACAGATGCTACGTTTTGCTCTGATTGAGGAGACAGAGCCTGCCCTGTGCATAGCTCCTCAGAAACATCCTGAAAGTCTGGCCCTCCAGGCAGCATGTGTTCTAGTGTGCAAGAATGTAGTGGGATGAGGATGTCTGTCCCCCTCCTTTGGGAGGGGCATGTGATAGCCTCTGAGGTCCCTTTGGGGCCGGTGTGGGTTAACCCTTTGTGTGTTCTTGTTTTGGTAAGGTGGGGGCTGTGTCTTCACGCCTATCTCCATAACTAGTTCCAGGCCTTAGAACCTGGGGTCAGACTCACAATATCTTCCTTACACAGGACAGCCAGACCTAGCTTCCAGAGTTGATAACAACACATTGAAGTCATTCTTTCCGTAGGAAGCAAGGAAACCTGTGGGGGACATGAGTTCTGAGCATGTGTGGTGATGGAGAGTGTTTCCAAGAGTAAGGCTGCATCTACACTACAAGATAAAGTCAGATTTATTAATATCAGTTTTGTAATTCTGGAATTTATAAATTCAATTTTGACTATCTTCACCTCCCCATATGCTCCTCACAAAGTTGATTGCTGCCACACTCAATTGGCAAACATCGACTGTTACACTAGTGCATTGTGGGAACCCATCCCACAATTCCCTCATCCCCATAGCATTCTGGGTATGCTCGCTGGTCTTTGACATCATCTTCCCACATTTCATTTTCCTTGTTCCCCTCCAAAGATAAGCAAACATCCATTTTTCCCATTGGAAGGAAGGAAAAATAGGGCATCCACAAAGAATGAAAAAAAGCTTACCTAAATGTCTTTCTTCTTTATCTGAATTCTCAACTGGCCATCCACTGAGTGTCCTCCCTTCCGTGGTTGCATCTGGTCCCTGAAAATAACAAAGGGACAGACTGTATTCTCAAAGTTAGAAGAAAGAAGATAGAAAAGGCTAGGAAAAAAGATTTCTGTCTTCCCTCTTCACTACACAGACATTGCCAGCATGGGGGATGGTGGTGAAATATCATACTTTGAACTTACAATGGAAACAGGAATCTCAACTGGCCCTCCCCCAGGTTGTTTTTTGGAGGGGGGTCAAAGCATGAAGACAGATAGGGAATGTTAAAAGATTTCATAACAGAAATATCAAACCAGCAGGGGTCTGCAATGGAGAGCAAGCCCCTGAAAATATTTTTGGCGGCGGGGTGGGAGTGGGGGTGCTGTTGTCTGTGGCTGCAGAGTCACGTGGAATGTTGAAGTAGATGAAGTAGTCCCCCCAAATATCTTAGCCATTGGGGAGACTTCCACTTTGCATCTGCAAGCCCTTCTTGTCCCTTGCTAGGGGTGTGGGGAGTGGGGTTCAGTGGGTGACCTATTGAAGTGGTTCCCCCCAACTATCTTAGCCACTGAGGGAGACTTCCCTCCGGTGGCAGCAAGCCCCCCAAGTATCTTAACTACCAGGGGAAACTTCCTCCCGGAAGCTGCAAGCCCCACTGGTCCCTTGCTAGGGGTGTAGGGGGTGAGTTCAGAGGGGACCAGTTGAATTAATCCCACTGTATGTCTTAGTCATTGGGGGAGACATCCCCCTCGGTGGCAGGAAGCCCCAGAATATTGTAATCAACGGGGAATACTTCCCCCCAGTGGCAGAAAGCCCCTGAATATCTTAGTTGCTGGGGGAGACTTCCCCTCGGCACCTGCAAGCCCCCAAAATTCTTTCCGACTCTTTGAACCCTAACCGTACACAAGCCAGGACATGCTGCTGCCTGGCAGCATGGTCAGCACTGAACGGCAGGCACATCCTTTTATTGGGTTGGGGGCTGCCCTCATGATGTGTTTGAGCATGGGAAAGACCTTGAGTGTGTGGCGCCTGTGGGGGAGTGAGGGGGTTTCGCACTTAAATGTAAACCACCTAGAAGAAGTTTCTCAGGAAGAAGGACCCCACAACAGCCTTGTTGCCACATGGTGCGGTGGGGCAGTGGCTGGCACCAGGCAGTGCAGAAAAAATACCAAGTGTGGAGACAGACCCACGAACTCCCTGCAGGGGCTATTTGTAATGGGTAGATGCAAGAAAGAAAGACATTTCTCAGGCTCTCATACAAACGTGATCCCACAGCCAAAGGCTTCCTGGCCCTGCTCTGAAATTCATGGTGTTCCTGTTACCTAATTCCAGAACATCTGGAGTGCAGTGGCCAGAGCGGGGCACTGAGGGGCATTGTGGGTTACATACGGGACACACCCTGAAGGCTAATAAACTTGATTGAAGATGTGGTGTTTCCACACTGGCCTTTAATCGAACTTTTGAATTTGAGCTTGATGCTATACCCAGCAGGTACTGATGATACTATACTCTCAATATTGATGTTCCCCAAATCTGGCTAACGGTATTTACAGTGAAGACAGTCACGTGGTAATATCAAGCTAACTGCCTTAAATTCGAATTTGTAGATGCAGTCTAAGTCCCAAGAAGCTACCTCTGATTGACATTCAGAGAAATGCTAAAGTACTTCTAATCTGTCTGCACTGAGCCAGAAGAAGAATATTTACAGTGTTGTATTGTTAAAGATGATAGAAGGGAAATAAAAAAGGATAAAAATAGATGTGTTGAAAAACAGCTAATGATCCAGAAGGACCCACACAAATATAAAAGGGCAGTATGTTTATTTTTGTGGGGTCAGATTCTAGGATAATGTAAACTAATAAATCACACTAAAGTAAATGGAGCTGTATCTGTTTACACCAGCTGTGACCTGCCACCACCATGGGGTCACAGACCAGGGCCCTGTCAGTGGTGGAGATTGCCACCCCTAGCTCAGTAGGTAATTCCTCTAAAATATGCTGAGCTCCCAGGGGTGCAGCTCCTTGCCCTGGGTTACTTCCTACCAGTTTCTCCAGCTCAGTTGTCCATTTTTCCCTCCAGACTGATGAAAGGAGGATGGGGAGGTGGGGGAAGTGGGGAGGTTCTCTGCTCATTCCCTGCTGACTGGCCTCCTCATCCAAACCAACCTGCCTGCACTACAGAGGGGAGGCATGTCACTGCTCTTGCACCTTCCCTTTGCTTCCTCCTCTGAAGTCAGTTTTTTGGCGAGGAAGCAAACAAACCGGTGGGGTGGGGGTGGGGGTGGCATGAGTTCTGAGCACGTGCAGTCATGCAGAGTTCTTCCAAGCGTAAGTCTCAAGTAGCTACCTCTGACTGACGTTCAGAAAAGTGCTAATAGACTTTTAATCTGACTGCATTTAGCCAGAAGGAGAATATTTACAGTGTTGTGTTGTTGAAGATGGTAGAAGGGAAATAAAATAGGATAAAAATAGATGTGTTGAAAAACAGCTAAAGATCCAGAAGGACCCACACAACTATAAAAGGCAGTGTGTTTATTTTGTGGGTCAGATTCTTGGCTAATATAAACTAATAAATCACACTGAAGTAAGTGGAGCTGTATCTGTTTACACCAGCTGTGAATACCACCCTATCAAATGTGGCTCATTATGTAGAAGAATGTTGTGTCATTTACTGCTTCCAGAGAAAACAAATGGGGAGCCCAAGAAACTCTTGTCTGTGAAGTTGTGAGAATGCAGATGAAATTCAGCCTATTCTGGCATATCAGAAGGATGCCGAGCAGCTGGTATGATGAAAGGAAAAGGAAGGCTGTTTATAAAATGGGAGCGCTTTAGCCGTGAAATGCTACTTAGAGCGTTCTGGCTTCCAGGTTTTGCACAGAGGAGTTTTAAAAGAATTGGACAAGGAGCTCTCTGAATCATTAACCAGTGTTTTAACAAACAGAGTATTGTCTTAGTAGGTGGAAGAAGGCTAATATTGTACCAATATTTTAAGCGTAATTGGGATGCCCCAGGCAACCGTAAACTATGTGGCCTGACACCAGTTCCTGCCAAACTCACAGAAATGCTGGGATGGGATGCAGTCAATAAGGAGATCGTTGATAGAAGCATAATTAATATTAGTCACAGAGCCATCCTTTCTACAGGATGGACTGGGACAACCATCTTGGGTCCTGAGTTCCAGGAGAATACGGGGGCCAGGGCAGCCAGGTGAGTTAGTGAGGGTCCCAGTGCCACCAGCAGTGAACAACCCAGCCCCAGCCTCACTCAGGCTGCCAGCTCCTTGTGTCACTCAGGGAGGGGGCAGAAGGTGGAAAGAGGTGGGATGGGAGTTTGGTGGAAGGGGTGGAGTGTGGATGAGGAGTGGGCAGAGGAGGGTCAGGAAAAGGCAAAGCAGGAGTAAGGGCTGACGGGGGGGGGTTGTTGTCAGCCTGAAGCCCCATTGAAATGGCACTTGCTCTCATAGGCAACACGTGGTGGTGCACAGGGGTCCCCATGCATCTCTGTCTTGCCCCCACCACTCACTATGAACATTGTTCTGCTTCTGATGAGTACGGAGACAGTCCTGCCCCTCGTGAAAGCACTACTCTGAGGCCACACCACTGAAGGGGAAGGGGAAGGGGATGGGGAAGGGGAAGGGGAAGGGGAAGACCGCCCTGCACCTACCAGAAGCAGTATGGTATTTCTGCGGGAAGAGTGGGTGGGGCATGGCTGTAGGATGAACAGGGAGGCATCTGGCATGGGCAGAGTAGGGCTTGGAGTGGGGAGGGACATTTGCAGAGTGGAGGGGGGCACTTGGCTGGTTCCCCATCTAGAATCCTTGCACTGGTCATCTTTGCTGGCTAGTCAAGATGGCTTTATGTAAAAACAGTTCTTAAACTCGAAGTCATTTTTGGTGAGATTACAAGATTGCTTGTTATGGCTAACTCTGACAGAGCCACGGCGCTGTTTTAATGTTTTACTCTTAATTGTGAATTTCCTGGGTTTACACAGGTTGAACCTTTCTAGTCCAGTACCTTTGGGAACTCACCGGTGCTGAGCAAGAGAATTTCCCAAACCAGGGGAGGTCAATATTGTCTAGCAGCATTACCAACACTTCCACTGCTTACATGGGCTCTTAGAAGACATTTAGGGGTAAGTTACAGCTAAATAAGAGCCAAAACACCAAGAGCCAGGACTGGTAGCTGTCAACAAATTTGATGGGACTGCACGAAACTTGGCCACATCCATGACAAGTGGTTGTCTGTCTAGCTAAAATTATGATGGATTATGGATGTTGTCAAATGACAGCGTTCCGGACTAGATAGACTTTATCACTTTTGATGGGGAAAGGGGAGATCGTTACTATGTCCCTGTCATGTGTGCTATTCTAAGCTACTGAAATATACTCTTTCTATAGACTGCTCAAAAAGCAGTCCAGTAGCACTTTAAAGACTAACAAAATAATTTATTAGGTGGTGAGCTTTCGTGGGACAGACCCACAAAATTATTTCGTTAGTCTTTAAAGTGCTGCTGGACTGCTTTTTCGTTTTGATAGTATATAGATTAACACAGCTATCTCTCTGTTATTATAGACTTCTGTGAGGGATTTGTGTTACCATAGCACAATATTCTCATGAAAAAAATTAGCAGATCACAAAATTAATATAGCATGTATTAAATGATGGCAAATTGATAGATTTCAAAATAATTGCTAACCCGGATTTTCAGTATTTTTTTCCTATAGGATCTATCCTTGTCTCAGTGCGATTCAGTATCTTTAGCAATGAGCCAGAAAAATATAATTGCTAGTAAAATTTGCATATGACACATATTGGTGGAATGATGAAAATTACACAGGTCAGTTATGTAGACTGTTTTGGGTTGCTTGGTAAGTTGGGCCTATATGATGCACTTCAATACAACCAAATTCAGGGACATACATCTCTGAACTTGTAACACAAAATGGGGGACTGTATCCTTATAAATAGTGCCTTTAAAAGGGGCTATGGAGTTCTCATGGATAGCTATCCAAATAGAAGCTCTAAGTGTGATGCTGCAGCTGAGAAGGGATATGCAGCCCTTGTATGCTTTTTAAGGAGAATACCAAGTAGAAGTAGGGAGATGGTATTCTCTCTGAACAGCATTAGTGAGACTATTACTGGAATATCGTGTGTACAATTCTGGTGACCAAACATGTCAAAAAATGCAAAACAGTTCAAAAAGGTTGTGGAAGAATGATTCAAGGTCTAGAACAGTGTTTCCCAAATTTATTTGGCCACGGAACCATTTTAAACTCAAAATAATTTTGCGGAATCCCATTAACAATCTTATTTATGGAGCTGGAAAAGTAGACTGCAAATAAGGATAACAGTAAACAAATGCTAAGTAGGGTCATGAGATCAACAGTTAGTTTAATTGCACATATGTAAAAACAAAAATCACATCTAATTTAATAGATTTAATAGAGTGAGTACAGGGATTTACAGTGGTATATAACAAGCAATTGCGCACGCAGAGCTGAGTAGTGACATCATCATCCCCACTCTCTGGTTAAGCTGGCATTACAAAGGGAAATTTAAAGTGGCAAACACAAATGCAAATTGTTTATAATAAAATTCATAAATGCTTAAATATTTATTGTAATGGAATATTCTTGTGGAACCCTTATTTTCACTTCACAGAATTCCAGGGTTCTGTGGAACACCATTTTGGGAAACACTAGTCTAGAAAATCTAATTTACAGTGAAAGTCCCAAAAAGTGAAATTTGAAGTGTTTTATCACAAAGGTTAAGACTTGATGGCAGTCTATATGGGGACAGAACTTTTAATAATAAAGGACACTTTAATTTAGCAGACAGAAGCATAATGAGATCCAATAGCCAGAAGATGAAGTTAGCCAACTGCAGACAAGAAAAAACACACACAGCTGAAATTAAGAATAATTTAACCTTTGCAACAATTTAACAAGGGGCATGATGGATTCTTTGTCACTTGTAACAATGGAGTATCCTTCTGAAAAAGATGCATTAGCTTAACCAGCTGTTATGAGGTCAGTGCAGGAATCGCTTAGCTTGTGTTAGACAGATGAAAAGACTAGATGGTCACAATTGGCCTGAAATTCTATTAATATATGTTTGGAATTTCCTATTCAAGTTCTGTGAATCAGTTTCCAAACTCACTTGGTATTATTTCTATTCTCTGATTGCAGGGACCACCACTTTTATAGATTCTGGTAAAAATGTTGTCTTGAGTGAACCTGAATATGCAGACCTAAATCTTATTAATTTATGAATGTTCCAATTCTTTTAAGAAAATGAATGAGTAAGAGGATTCACCTTAACAGCAATTTATTTTGCATTGTTTGAACCTCACCTGCTATTTGTGAGTAGAAAATAACAGTTATCTGTGAATATTATCTAATTAGAATCATAAGACTGGAAGGGACCTTAATAGGCCATCAAGTCTTCTCCTTCTCACTCACGGAAGGACTAAGCACAATCTAGACCCCCCCAACAGGTGTTTATCTAACCTGTTCTTTAAAATTTCCAGTGATGGAGACTCCACAATCTCCCTAGACAATTTATTTCAGTGGTTGATTGTATTTCCATGAACACTTACTGGGTGCTTTGTGATATGGGCTACGTCTACACGTGCAGCCAACATCGAAATAGTCTATTTCGATGAATAACGTCTACACGTCCTCCAGGGCCGGCAACGTCGATGTTCAACTTCGACGTTGCTCAGCCCAACATCGAAATAGGCGCAGCGAGGGAACGTCTACACATCAAAGTAGCACACATCGAAATAGGGATGCCAGGCACAGCTGCAGACAGGGTCACAGGGCGGACTCAACAGCCAGCCGCTCCCTTAAAGGGCCCCTCCCAGACACAGTTGCACTAAACAACACAAGATCCACAGAGCTGACAACTGGTTGCAGACCCTGTGCCTGCAGCATAGATCCCCAGCTGCCGCAGAAGCAGCCAGAAGCCCTGGGCTAAGGGCTGCTGCCCACGGTGACCATAGAGTCCCGCAGGGGCTGGAGAGAGAGCATCTCTCAACCCCCCAGCTGATGGCCGCCATGGAGGACCCAGCAATTTCGACGTTGCGGGACGCAGATCGTCTACACGGTCCCTACTTCAACGTTGAACGTCGAAGTAGGGCGCTATTCCTATCTCCTCATGAGGTTAGCGACTTCGACGTCTCGCCGCCTAACGTCAAAGTTGGTGCCGCTACTTTGAAGTAGCGTGCACGTGTAGACGCAGCTATGTTGTCCTATTCTAGTTAGTAACATCTTGCCAAGTTAGAAAAAAACAAAGAGAAATGTAAGCCATAACCAACACAAAACAAGCCTCTCCTTCCCCAAGACTTTGACCCAGGGAAGTATGATTGAAGATAGACAATATTCTGAGTTATCCCAGGGGGAAATGGAGCTCCTTTTCATCTTGGCTGCTCACTACTAAAACAGATTGCTGTTGTTTTTACAGAGAGAATCATATGCTTGCAATAGACCAAAGCATTCATGGTCCTTTTGGACACACTTGATGTGTGGAGTTCCTCCCATCCCTTTCCTTCTTCCCTTCCTTTCTTCACAATAGCCACATCTACACTACAGGATGCTTTCGAAAGGCAAGCTTCAAGAAGGCATCTTTCCAAAGACCATGCTTTGAAAGAGCCTTATAATGGGGGCAGCTGGTGGGTGCTGGCGAGTGGTGTGGAGGACCACCTCCTCCTCCCCACACAGCCCCAACAGGTCTTTTATCTCCCCCTCACTCCAGGAGGGGGCCCATTTTTTTGGTCCCTGGCTGCCCTCCAGGGACCCCTCAGATGGGTCAGAGGATGGCCCCTGGAGGCCACAGGAGTCTTGGGAGCTGGTCATGGGGCCGGTGGGGTGCCTCATTAGCCTCTGTGGTTAACGAGAGGGCATGCTGCTGGAGACTCATGAGGTTGCTGCAGCCAGCACACTCAGCTTCCTGCACAGGGCTTCTGGGCTGCTGCATCTTTAAATGCAGCCAGCTGCGCCAGCCATACAGCTCCTCAAGTGCTGGCAGGAGCATCTCCGCACGCCTGCTGGCTGGCGCCATGAACATAAGAACATAAGAATGGCCATACTGGGTCAGACCAAAGGTGCATCCAGCCCAGCATCCCATCTGCCGACGGTGGCCAATGCCAGGTGCCCCAGAGAAGGAGAACAGAAGACAATGATCAAGTGATTTATCTCCTGCCATCCATCTCCTGCCCTTGTTCTGAAGGCTAGGGCACCATACTTTATCCCTGGCTAATAGCCATTTATGGACCTAACCTGCAAAAATTTATCAAGCTCTTTTTTAAACCCTAATAGAGTCCTGGCCTTCACAGCCTCCTCGGGCAAGGAGTTCCACAGGTTGACTGTGCGCTGTGTGAAGAAAAATTTCCTTTTATTAGTTTTGAACCTACTACCCATCAATTTCATTTGGTGTCCCCTAGTTCTTGTATTATGGGAAAAGGTAAATAATTTTTCTATATTCACTTTCTCCACACCATTCATGATTTTATATACCTCTATCATATCGCCCCTCAATCGCCTCTTTTCCAAACTGAAAAGTCCCAGTCTCTCTAGCCTCTCCCCATATGGGACCCGTTCCAAGCCCCTAATCATCTTAGTCGCCCTTTTCTGAACCTTTTCTAGTGCCAATATATCTTTTTTGAGGTGAGGAGACCACATCTGCACGCAGTACTCAAGATGTGGGCATACCATAGTTTTATATAGGGGAAGTATGATATCTTTTGTCTTATTATCGATCCCTTTTTTAATAATTCCTAACATCCTATTTGCCTTACTAACTGCCGCTGCACACTGCGTGGATGTCTTCAGAGAACTATCCACTATAACTCCAAGATCCCTTTCCTGATCTGTCGTAGCTAAATTTGACCCCATCATGTAGTACGTGTAATTTGGGTTATTTTTTCCAACATGCATTACCTTACACTTACCCACATTAAATTTCATTTGCCATTTTGCTGCCCAATCACTCAGTTTGCTGAGATCTTTTTGTAGTTCTTCACAATCCCTTTTGGTTTTGACTGTCCTGAACAACTTGGTGTCATCTGCAAACTTTGCCACCTCACTGCTTACCTCATTTTCTAGATCATTGATGAACAAGTTGAACAGGATCGGTCCCAGGACTGACCCCTGGGGAACACCACTAGTTACCCTCCTCCATTGTGAAAATTTACCATTTATTCCCACCCTTTGTTTTCTGTCTTTTAACCAATTCCCGATCCATGAAAGGATCTTTCCTCCTATCCCATGACCACCTAATTTACATAAAAGCCTTTGGTGTGGGACCGTGTCAAAGGCTTTCTGGAAATCTAGGTATGTTATGTCCACTGGGTGCCCCTTGTCCGCATGTTTATTAACCCCTTCAAAGAATTCTAATAGATTAGTTAGACACGTCTTCCCTCTGCAGAAGCCATGCTGACTTTTGCCCAACAATTCGTGCTCTTCTACGTGCCTTGCAATTTTATTCTTTACTAGTGTTTCTACTAATTTGCCTGGTACTGATGTTAAACTTATTGGTCTATAATTGCCAGGGTCTCCTCTAGAGCCTTTTTTAAATATTGGCGTTATATTGGCCGTCTTCCAGTCATTTGGTACCAAAGTGGATTTAAAGGATCTTTCGAAAGAGCAGCCTGTGGAGCATCTACGCTTGCCCTCTTTTGAAAGAGGGTTTCGAAAAGAAGGGCTCTTCCTGACACAGGAAGAGAAGAGCGATTTCAAAAGGTGCGACACGATCTTTCGAAATTATTTTTGAAAGAGCACTTTGTGTGTGTGGACTCTCCATGGGATCTTTCAAAAGGGGCCCGACTTTTGATTTCTATTTCGAAAGGGCTTGCTAGCACAGAGGTGGCCAATGTGTATTTTAGGAATCTGCGTGAAGAATGGCATAAGCTGTTCTAACTGTTCCTTTCTATCTCAAAAGGAAATGATATCCCAGATTGGTATGGTTATCCAGGGAAGCCTAGTTCTGTTACCCTGTTCTTCTGACCCCCTGCCCCAAACCATGCATTTATTTCACCTCAGGCTGCCTTGGAGCTTTCAGCTTGGGCAATTCAATAAGAAATTCGAGAATAGATGGTGCCAGCTTTTCCAAAGGTCAACTTCATCCAAATGTGAGTGATACTGATCTGCTTGGGGAGAAAGTATGTTCCAAGTTCCCTGAGCCAATGGCTTATGCAGCTGATGAAGAGGAGCCATTCCCAAGGCCTCCCAGTCCTCCATGGAGTTACTGCAGGGAGCTAATGAGACTTGAAGTTCTGTATTGTCTGGCATACTTATCCTGAGGTCTGTGTCACACTGTTGGGTGTAGTTCAAGACTGAGAGTGCCTACGTCAGGGCAGACTGGAGACCCCAAGCTGGCTGTGTGTTCTGTAATTAGATTTCACAAACCACTACTCAGTGTACCAAATCCCACCTGCAGACTGCCTGAAGTTCCTGTGGCAGTGTCTCCTGCTCCATATAACTCTCTGCTCTGGACACCAGGAGGGAGGGAGAGGCCTTACTCACTGCTTCTTCCCTCTTGCAACATACCTCCCTTCCCATTGGCCAGATTTCTGTTTCAGGGCAATAGGAGCTGAGAGATTTTTGCTGGGAGGTGGGGACAATTCATGAAGCCTCGTCCTCTCCTTTGGTGGCTGGAGGAGAGAGCTACATAAAGCAAGCAGCAGTTCTGAGGAGTCTGGGGCTGCAGCAGGCGGATAGCTTGCCTCAGAGAGTTTCTGGCTCAAGGTTGTCTTCCAGCCACAGCCTGCCTCTGGTACCCCAGACCCTCCCTCCCCCCAACACTCTGCCCCCCGACTCCTGCTCTCCTATGGCACATAACCCTAATTCTCTACCCCCGTCCTGCACCCACACTCCACATAACACACCCCTCTCCCCTCCACCTGCACCCATATCCATGGAGTCATACTGGCATCCATGGAGAAGTAAAGATAAGTCTAGTTGAAACTGCTTGCAAGATTGGAACCTTTCTTGTGTTCATATTAACCAGAAGCATTATAAATTACTTTTTACCCTTTTTCATCATTGATTTCTTTTGTTCTGAAATACTGATGGGAAAATGGTCAGTCTTTGGAATATGAATCCTTTCAGCAAAACAACTAACTGTCATGCAGATTAAATTAGCCATTACCATAGTAATAAATGGCCACAGGCTTATCCATGAGAGGAGAGGCATTTCCTTTCTAACAGACACAATTGTCTTTCTTAATAAGAAAGTCTGCCTTCTCACTGAAAAGAAGGCAAAACACAGCCTTATTGTCAGTAAGTCATTTGCGACTGCTAAAACAGTTCTCCCCTGGGAATGTGATTCTTGCTGTACCACAACATTTTAAAAAATAAATGTGAAACCAGTTTTCTGACCCATTGTTGTTACTAAGTTTCCCATAGTATTTTTGCAACAATGGCATAGAGAGTTTGCTAACCCCAGAATCCTGGCCAGACTCCAACTTGTTTAAGTATTTGGCCTAACTATGTCCCCCCTGCGTTTTAATTGCATATTCTTCACTTCTTGCTGAAAGCCTTGACCCTTCAGTGAGCTCCATGCAGAGGTCTGTCTGCACAGAGACTACTCAAAGAGCTGGGTCTAGCTCTGTGGGTAAGTGCTACAGCTATTGTTTAAAGATCCTGGAAGTGGCTGTGTCTCACTGTGCCTGAAGTGTGGGTATTTAGGAATGCATGCATTAAAGTGCTTTGAGATCTTTTCAAATAAAAGGTGCCATATACATTAGTTTTATTAAAGTAAATATGCTCACAAGCAAGCGGAGCACCAAGAGGCTGCTTCAGTTGTCAAAGCTCACCGGAAGTCAACAGGACTGTGACAGCTTACTGCAGCTGAGGCTCTGTGTGAGGGCTGTTTCTTGGTTGATGCAGGTGATTCACATAGATGACTCAAGTCCTAAATATCTCTTGCAAGGATAGGAGCATGAACACTAGCACCCTGGAAGAGTTGAACATGACCATCATTGAAGCCATTATCGTTCATCAACAACTTAATTTGACAGGTCACATGGTTTGGATGTCTGATCAGTGCCTCCCAAAACACATTCTGTTTTCCAATTTGGAGGAAGGACAGAGGAGTGTTGCAGGGGCTAGCGGAAGCAACATAAGGACATGCTGTAGGCACATATGAAGAAGTGCAGCATTGGTGTTGACACTTGGGAGAACCTTTCCCAAGACTGTCGCCAGTAGAGAATGGTAATTCATGAGGGGGTGATGCAATTTGAGAGGTCGTGCCGCTGTGCTAACGAGGAGGGGTGAGAAGAAAAAGAGTGTCAAAAACTGCCCCATTCCCCTCCAACAGCTACTGACACGTCTCTCTTCTGTGATAAGATCTGCGACTCCAGAATCGAGCTGATTAGCCATCAACAAACTCACAAATAGGAGGCTGACATGAAAATGTCCTACTCATTATTGAGTGACCACCAAGACAGTCCACTCTCAGGGCATGTCTATACTTACAGGAAAATTGATGATCCAGAAATCGATCTTCGCAGGTTTGATTTAGTGATTCCAGTAAGGGCACACTAAATTGAACATTCAGGGTTTTCCTGTCAACCACAGTACTCCTTGGAGCCATGAGGAGTAAGGGAAGGTAGTGGGAGAGTTTTTCCTGTTGACCTAAGGTACATCAACTCCAGCTATGCTAGTCTCATCGTTGAAATTGCATGTCATAGGTTGACCTTTTCCCCTAGCCTAGACCTGCCGTGAAACTTCAATATGATTTGTGACTCTGCTCCACAGAGGCAATAACCTGATTGATCCAAAAGCCTTTCTTTTTGTAGCCTTCATTTCTACTTCAAGTCCCAGTGTGTGATGACATGCAGGAGTTCCCTGCTGACTTGGATGGTCATAGCCCAGTGATTTCAGTTCTCCTCATGGCATCTCAAAGTCCTGCCCTCGCCCATCAGCCCGGTAAAACAACAATGGTTCCCCTATATTTGAGGTTCTATATAGTTACCAAGAAGGAAGTCGGATTTCTTTTGGGGTGAGAATAGAGAAAGGCAAGGAAGATGTACCTGACAGTAAAAGGTTAGTTGCTCAAAGGAAATATTTCTGCAGTGCACTTAGGTAGAGGGAGAAGTGTGCTTTATAGGATGCCTTTCACATTCAAGGTGCCCCAGAGCACTTTACAATAATGAGCTAGAACATACTGGCAGTGCAGCAACCACGTAGGCAAATGTATCAGAAATTATGCACTCAGGCTCAGCAATAGCTCACATACAGCCTTGCAACTCTGGAGTCTGATCTTAATACATGAAGAAATGTAGTTCAGGGCACCAGGGTGCTTCTTCCTAAAATTGCGATGGATTGTTTAAAAGACAGCTGGAGAACCAGTGAAGGCGTAGGAATCTTGATTGAATGCCTCATCTAAACCACGGCGCCTTACAGAGCAGGATGCTTTTCAACCCCTCCCTTATTACCGAAGTCAAATGTCACCTGGGTTTGAATACACAGGCAGCCCAGGTGTCAGTGTATTACCAATTGAACTGTTAATAATCTAGTTAGTTAGTTTTTACAATCTACTTGTTTCTCATTTTTCCTTGGATAAAGATACTGTGTGCACGTGTGTATAAATTATATTACATGCACACACACACACACAAGCTGTGTCTACACGTGCACGCTACTTCGAAGTAGCGGCACTAACTTCGAAATAGCGCCCGTCACGGCTACACGCGTCGGGTGCTATTTCGAAGTTAACTTTGACGTTAGGCGGTGAGACGTCGAAGTCGCTAACCTCATGAGGGGATCGGAATAGCGCCCTACTTCGACGTTCAACGTCAAAGTAGGGACCGTGTAGACGATCCGCGTCCCACAACATCGAAATTGCCGGGTCCTCCATGGCGGCCATCAGCTGGGGGGTTGAGAGATGCTCTCTCTCCAGCCCCTGCGGGGCTCTATGGTCACCGTGGGCAGCAGCCCTTAGCCCAGGGCTTCTGGCTGCTGCTGCGGCAGCTGGGGATCCATGCTGCAGGCACAGGGTCTGCAACCAGTTGTCGGCTCTGTGTATCTTGTGTCGTTTAGTGCAACTGTGTCTGGGAGGGGCCCTTTAAGGGAGCAGCTTGCTGTTGAGTCCGCCCTGTGACCCTGTCTGCAGCTGTGCCTGGCACCCTTATTTCAATGTGTGCTACTTTGGCGTGTAGATGTTCCCTCGCAGCGCCTATTTCGATGTGGTGCCGCGCAACATCGAAGTTGAACATCGACGTTGCCAGCCCTGGAGGACGTGTAGACGTTATTAATCGAAATAGCCTATTTCGATGTTGCTGCTATTTCGATGTAGTGTGCACGTGTAGACGTAGCCACAGAGAGAGAAAAATAGGTTAAATGCACATTACTAAATTTGCAAAATCAAGCTTCCAATACTAAATGCCAGAATTAAGATTGTCTGTGCAACCGTAAGTCTGCCCCAGGTGTGCAAATATTATTATACTGTTTCAGCTGCATGTTCATGTGTTGTTCTTTTTCCATGAAACTTGGTGCCTGCCCTCTCTACTTTTGGATCAAGCAGCTTCCTTCTTCACACCACTCAGACTCAGAACACTGACGGTGCATCTACGCTTGCATTCCTTTTTCGACAGAGGCATGCAAATAAGGTAAGTTGAAAATGCAAATGAGGCATACATTTGAATATTCGGCACCTCATTTGGATATTTTAATTTCGAAAGAGCTTCTTTCGAAAGAAGGAAGCCAGTGTAGACACTGCTCTTTTGAAAGTAAACCCATCTTCGAAAGAATCCTTCTTCCCATTAAGCAAAGGGAAGTAAAGAAGTAAAGAAGCTCTTTCAAAATTAGAATGTGCAAATGAGGTGCCAAATATGAAAATTTATATTTATAAATGTATAAATAAATATTATAATTTATTGAGAAGATTTCTCTATGGCTGTGTCTACACGGGCGCAAATCTTCGAAACAGCCATATTTCGAAGATTACCAATGAGGTGCTGAATTGAATATTTAGCACCTCATTAGCAGTAGGACGCTTCCGGCAGTGGCGCTTTGAAAGCACCGCTTTCAAAAGCGTGTGGTTCGGCGTGGCTACACGGGGGTCCTTTTCGAAAGGACCCCGCACCTTTTGAAATCCTCTTATCCCGATCACTGATCAGAATAAGGGTATGCAAGTGTAGATGCACCTTGAGAGCACAGGAAGGCAGCCTCCCTGCTCACAGTTCAGCGACTTGGACCCAGCATTGGTACGTGACCTGTAGAAGTCCAAAGCTATAGATGCAGAGAAAGTCCTGTCTGACTTCAGCTGGCACATGTGGACAGAATCTTTGGGAGAATTAAGCTTTTAAACTTTAGCAGGTCACTACTAAGAATTTTCAAACTGGGGAAGGATAGCTCAGTGGTTTGAGCATTCATCTGCTAAACCTACCATTCTAAGCTCAATCCTTGAGGGAGCCATTTAGGGAACTGGGGCAAATACATTTTTTTTAAAAAAAAAGGGGGTTGGGGGATGGTGCTTGGCCCTACCAAGAGGGCAGGGGACGGGACTCAATGACCTCCCAAGGTCCCTTCCAGTTCCGTGAGATGTGTATCTCCATATATAAACACACAGGAATAATAAAGTTAGATCTTAATTTAAAAAAAACACCTCTATTCATATTCATATTTATGCATAAATAATCCTGTCAGGTAAGTAAAATTATGGGATGAAATTTCACACAGTCTCGACCATTGCTCTTGCACAGCTCATAGAATCATAGAACAATAGAGCTGGAAGAGACCTAAAAAAGCCATCAAGTCCAGCCTCCTGCCCTAGGCAGGACCAAACCCATCAGATCAGGCCAGCCAGGGCTTTGTCGAGGTGAGACTTAAACACCTCCAAGGATGGAGACTCCACTACTTCCCTGGGCAGACCATTCCAATGCTTCACCACCCTCCTAGTGAAAAAGTTTTTCCTAATGTTCAACCTGGACCTTCCAAACCGCAACTTGAGACAATTGTTCCATATTCTGCCATCCGTGACCACTGTGAACAGCCTCTCTCCAGCCTCTTTGCAACCTCCCTTCAGTAAGTTTAAGTCTGTTATCAAGTCCCCCATCAATCCTCTCTTCTGGAGACTAAACAGTCCCAATTCCCTCAACCTTTCATCATAGGTCATATGCTCCAGCCCCCTAATTATTTTGGTCACCCTCTGCTGGACCCTCTCCAGTGTGTCCACATCCGTCCTATAATTGGGGGCCCAGAACTGGACACAGTACTCCAGATACAGCCTCACCAAAGCTGAATAAAGAGGAACAATCACTTCTCTAGATCTACTGGCAACGCTCCTCTTAATGCAACCTAATACGCCATTAGCCTTCTTGGCTACAACGACACACTGTTGACTCATGTCCAGCTTCTCATCCACTACAACTCCCAGGTCCTTTTCTGCAGACCTACTACTGAGCCAGTCGGACCCCAGCCTGAAACAATGCTTGGGATTCTTCCGGCCCAAGTGCAAGACTGTGGGCACTTGTCCTTATTGAACCTCACCAGATTTCTTGTAGCCCAGTCTTCCAATTTGTCCAGTTCAGAGAATACATCAGCTTAACTCATTATTGTTATTATCCATAGTTGCCATTTGTGGCTGCAATTTCCTTTTATTGCAGTTTGTTGTATAATATCCTTCCCTGTTTAACAACAGAGAAAAGTTCACCGTTTGTCTGAAAATCTTTACACAGGGATGGCATTTGTGAACAGTCATGACTGTGTTTATGACTCTTCCATTAACCTTTAGGCCTCAGATTCCTGCTTCTTGCTTATTCTTTCTTTAAAATGTATTTTTGTATGAATTTAGTGCCCATTAAAGGTGTTGGTTCATCAGATTAGAGTCCTCTGTCTGCAGAACAAGTATGAGACAGGCAGCTGCGGAAGGTCATCTAATATTGCCTTAGCAGTGTGCCTCTTAATGATACTTAAGGGAGTATCTGCAATGACACAAGGATGGTTATCTCTCCATGATCCATTCATTCCTTGGCCTCTCTGCTGAGATTGCCAACAACTGTAACAATTTGTGACATGCATAACTGTCCACTGTAAGGTCTGTTCAGGACTTGAGCCTGTAACACTTACATTGAGACTATATTCACGCTACAGGGATGATAGTGACATAACTGTGGTGCTGTCCCTATGCCAGCATAACCCTATAGCATGGATTCAGACTGCAGTGGTGGAAGTGGATTTTTCATTGCTCTAGGAACACCATGTCCATGAGGAATGGTAGTTAGCTCAACAGAAGCATTTCTCTGTCGACTTAGCTTCCTCTACGCTGGATTTACGGCCTAGATCAGCATAGTTATGGAATTCAGAGAGGTGTAGATTTTTCACATCCCTGAGTATCCCATGGACAGGGGAGCAGCAGTTCACAGCTGAGGTGAGGACGCGGCAACCAGTGGTCAGGAAGCTGGTGTCTGGGGAGCCACAGCCAGGGTTGAGAACAGGAAACCCTCAGCCAGGGAGCCAGCAACCTGTGGCTGCAGCGGGAACAGGATGTTAGTAGCATCTGGAAAGCTGGTGGTGGAAAGCCACAGCTGGGGACAGGGAGATGGTTGGGCCTGGGAAGTTGTGCGGGCGACAGCTGAGAGAACAGCCCAGGAGCAGGGGCTGGAAGCCAGCAGAGAAGCATTGACCTCCTGGGGTACAGCAAAATCCCTGGTCCAGGACTGCTCAGGTCCCAAGGGCGCCATACCAGAGAGGTTCAATTTATAACAATATTCATGCCCTCTGATGTAGTTCTAAAAAAAGTGACAGCGTTACATGCTGGAAATAGAGAGCATTGACTTGATTTTCTAGTTGTAATAATAACAGAGAGGTAGCCGTGTTAGTCTGTACTCTAACAAAACAAAACAGCAGAAATGTAGCACTTTAAAGACTAAGAAAATGATTTTGTTAGTCTTTAAAGTGCTACTTTTCTGCTGTTTTGTTTTGCTGTGGTAAGTATAACATGTACATACACACAGGGTCAATTGAAAATGATACTGCTTACCAATTCTCACTGGATTGAAGGAGTTTCGTAATTCAGTTGCCTCTGTGCTTACACACTGTAATTTATTTGTCAGATACCTAATGAGGAAGAGGAACATGTAATATATTAATAATGCAGCCATAGAAAAAATATATACATGAATGGAAAATACATATTCTGGTTCATTTAGACTCAGAGAATTCTGGGCTCTTTTGTTTTGCTTTTGATTTTTTTTGAGGAGGTGCGAAGAGCGAGAATAGGGAAGATTTTTTTCTTACTTTTCCAGGTTTAAAAATGTCAATTCATAAGAGCAACACACAACCTATAGTGGCAAATTGCACTAGAGTTGCAGCAGAGCCTGATTTTTTTGCACTTACCCCATCTGTCTTGTAGAGTATGCTGTGTGCACTGCAGAAAGCAATTTTGGTGTTGATTTGCCAAATTGTTCATAATAAGCGGCCTTAAATGCTTGATTATATATCAAGTTTCTGATTTTTGAAACATGTGGCTGATGACTGGAAGATTTATGATGCATATCAATTATTTATGTATCTAGTGGTGACTGATTTATTAATCAAGAAAATGATTTCCCATTCAGGAGACTGCTTTGTGAATAAGAGTGATTTATAAGTGTAGCAAATTCTGAATAGTTCATGTGCCTGATTTATATGTTGTATTACTGACTTTCAAGTCATACAGCTGGTTTGCAAGCCATTACTTTATACTCTTGGTATAAATATCAGTTTTATTCATAAAAATTGACTGATTTATATGACTGATTTGTAAGTCCTGACTTTAAATTTTTACCTGGAAGTCATGATCCAAAACCCTTTCATTCTGGAACACATGATATCCCAGATTTTGCAATCACAGTTTAGTTTACAGATATTTATTTTATGTTCATCCATGTTCTTACCAAGATGAATTCCTTTCTTTGTCCGTTTAGGGCATTTTCTGGCCAAATGCTCTGTTAGGTCTTTTTGCTGTCACTTCACACCCTCTCTTTTAGTAATGTTTTATGTCATCAAAAACTTCAACCTGTCCAACCTCTCCAACTCCAGTCAAGAAATTCTGACTTCTGATGTTGTTTGGATGATGCTTCAGGAGCATCTAGAGTTTTGTTTTGTTTTGTTTTTCTTTTTTTCAAATGGCTGCATAATAGGAAACAAACTAATGAACAGATTCAAATCATAAGTAAGGTTGAGGACACTATAAATCTGTTAACTGATGTTTGGGAATGTGGGTTTCAAGCCAAGAACTTATAGATGTTAAACTATCAGTTATATAGTTAGGTCAAGTGGATTCCTACCTTTATACACTTAGCAAGTAAACAGACCTGATTCAGTGCCATTGAAACCAATGAGAATCTTCCTACTGACTCAAATACGCATCAGATCAGGCTCCAGAAATGCATACGAGTAACTGGTCATGTTACTAATTGATCTAGCAAATGTAGACCTTTTTTTCTCTTTGCAAATCACACATTTTACAAAATTTGGTAATTTTAAATTGTTAGTCAAATAACTGACATAAACAAATGTTTGCCTATGTTTATGAACATTCACATTATTAGTTGATACTTGTTACTGGCTGCTTTCTTGTTCTCGATTGATGATATAATCTTTGTAAACAACATTCTCTCAAAACAAATGATTGATTGAATTGAATTTTGGTTATATGCATAAAATCCACCATCTGCAAAGATTCAATGAGCAAATCTTCATACTCATTAATTCTGAAAAGTGAACAAAAAAGGGTGCAGACATGACTTGAATCAGAATGTGGCTGGGTTCCTTCATTTCCAGAATTTAAATAGAAATAGCAAAAAGGATCAGCTTATCAGTTGGTGTAAATATAGTGAATAGAGCTACACAGTTTACACCATCTGAGGATCTGGTCAATTTGTCAAATTCTGAGTTTTATTTACTTCTCAGTATTCCTTTATAGAACTAATGATGCTGTTTTCATTCATTCATATGACTATTCTGTTATTTGCAAATGGCTTTTTTATCTTAAACAGCATTAAATATGTCAAAAAGTACATCTAACAGTGCCTTATTTGTCTCCGTATATGAGAGGCTGAGGATAGTCCATCATGCTTCACATGATGTTATTCATGTCTGTGATTCTTGCATTCCACACAATTTCTTTCTCTCATATGGGCCAGTTTTTATAATGAACTTAATGAGAACTGTGTCTGGCCATGAGTTGCTGAACTGTTCTATTTTTTTCGTAAACACTCACTGAATATCTTTGGCAAAGAGCTGCACTTGGCAGGGAAGAATTATACCATAAAACAATGTGGTCAAACTGGAAGAATAGTCTGAAGTAAATAGGATGAAATTCAATTTGGACAAATGCAAAGTACTGTGCTTTGGAAGGCCTGATCAAGTGAACACATAGAAAACAAGAAATGACTACCTAGGAAGGAGTACTGCAGAACGGGAAGTGGGAAGGAGGTCATACTGCAACGTGAGCTAAATATGAGTCAGTAGTTCAATAGATTGTTTAGTCTGGAGAAGAGAAGATTGAAGGGGATATAATAATAGATTTCAAATATGAAAAAAGTTACTACAAGGAGGAGGGAGAAAAATTATTCTAGTTAACCTCTGACAATAGGACAAGAAGCAATAGATTTAAATTGCAAGAAGGGAAATTTAGGCTGGACATTAGAAAAAAACTACTTAACTGGCAGGGTAGTAAAGTACTGGAATAAATTGCCTAGGGACATTGTAAAATCTGTGACATTAGAGATTTTTAAGAGCAGGTTAGAACAATTCCTTTCAGGGATGGTCTAGATGGTGTTTGCTCCTCCCATGAGTGCAGGGACTTCTTGTCAAGTAGACTTCTTGAGCTTCCTTCCAATCCTATGGTTCTATGATAGGCATGAATTATTAGTGCTGCATGAAGATTTAGGAAAGACATTCTTGTTAAAATCAGTAGGAATTCCACAGTTAGGCTAAATCACTAACTTGCATTTTGAAAATGATGAGTAGGTGTATCTGGTTTGGTGCTGATAAACATACTAGTTTCTGTACATGCTACAAAACTAACAGAATAGGAGCAGGATGTGGCCCTCTGTACATAGCCTCTTTCGTTTGACTTCCATTTCCAGTCTCAGCTTGAACCAGCAAGTGCAAAGGGATGTGAAAGTGAATTATAACTACTGGGGAAGAAATGATTAACCAAATATGTTGGAATATTAAAGGTTTCGGTTTCCATTTGAAGGCTAGACCAGAAGTTGAGATCAATAACTGAGACACAGCTGAATTCTTTGGGTGAATTTGTTTTATCCGAACTGTTCTACCCATTCTTCCTTTAAGTGTTTCTCTTTATTTTAATACCACAGTGAGAAGCAGACACGAAGATACATAGAATTCATAAAGCATATCACAGTTATTGAGTTTCAAGCACCAACCTCTGCAGTAACTACAAGGAAGTGCGTACTACTGAATGTGGGTAATGACTGACTGAATTCATCTGACATGGTTATTAGAATACAGTATTACTTGCAGTGCTGCACACAATTCCAATTTGCTTTCCAGCAAAGCTGAGCCTGAAATAATGTTGAAATATTGTATATCTGTAGCCTATGCATTTTGAGTGCTGTGGGAAGCATGTTTATGAACATCTAGTACAAGTTTAGTGTTAAAGCCTTCTGAAAAATTCAGTGACTACTGGAGTTAAATGGCTGTTTTAGCTGAGGATGAAGATAAATCTTCAAACAATAGTAACTGATGAAGTAACTGGTAATTTATCATTTTGCCTTGAACAATGCTCAGTTATTTCTATTGGAGAATATTCTAATTAGTGAGATGCAGATAATTTCATTGGGTGACTTTGAGAGCTTCTCCTTTGATTAGTTGGGTTTGTTCAGAAATGTATCTTAATAACTTGCTCACTGCAAAGTAACTGGGTGCTCACAGCACAGGTGTAGACAGGAATAAGGAAGTAGTGGCACAGGTTAATCTCACACATTCTTTTTTGTGGTTACGGCCCATTCACGTGGAGGTAGTATTACAACCAAGTGGCTTATTTCGATTTACACTGAAGCCAATGAGAATTTTAGCAACAACTTCACTGGGAGCAGGATGAGGCCTCTAAGTAGCTCTTACTAGAACTGGACTCAGTGGTTCAATTTTAAATGGAAACTCCTGAGTTTCTCAGGTTCTAACAGCCTTAAAACTTGATAGCAAGGTGGGTAGTAATACACAATTCGCCTTTCCCCATTTTTTTAAATGTACAGTTTTGTTCCAACATGCATCCAGGATATTTGGTGATTATAGTGTGGTCTGTTGTGGGGGCTGTGTGCTGAGCTAAGCCGCCAGCGAGGGTAGCTTGAGAACTTACTCACATGGCTTTTTCCTGCTGGCCTTTGACCCCTTAATAATTCCTTGGCAAGAGGAGGGGCTAACTCATGGAGAAGAAGGATTTAAAAAGCTAGGTCATAAGTGACCAGAGTAGTGAGCAACTTGCGGAGTTCTGAAAGGGTGTGTGAAAAGCAGATATGCCTAACAAACATACTCTAAAACTAGGTCAATAATCTGCCCCCCCACACTCCCCCCAAAACCAAACCAAACCAGACCAAAACAAAACAAAACAAAAAAAAACCCCTCCAGTCCCTCCACCCCCACCATACTGCAAGAGTAAATATAATGCAGGCAGAAGTCAATCAGCAGAGAAAGCTCTATCCAGTTTATTATACTGAATGCAGTATGTACAGCTACCTGCATTATGCAAGCAGCTCAAGGCTCTCAGAGACACCATGCAGGCTGTTAAAGCCAGAATGACTGAATGGGAAGAGCTAAAGGAGACAGAAAGGCAAAAAGGGGAGACTTTCAAGGACGAAAGAGGGTAAATACTACCACCACTGTGCTGTTAAGAATGTAGAAAATCTCAGAGAAGGAGAACGATGTGCTGGAGCAAAGAGAAAAAAATCCTATAGTTGGGTCCCTCCATCCAGATGATGTCATGGTATCTTCTCACACTGAAACTCTAACTCCTGAGAAAAGCAAAACAACAGTAATGGGGCATTCAATTTATTGGGAATATAGACAATAAGATTTGTGATGAGCAGCAGAACTGTGTGGTAAATTTCCAGTGGGATGTGAAGATTGCAGATCTCTTAAGGTGTATGTACAGTGACAGGGAGGAGCCAGTGGTTGTGGTACAAGTAGGTACCAATGGTAAAGGCAAAGCTAGCAGAGAGCTTGTGCTGCTCAAATTTAGGCTGAGAGGTCAGGGATTAAAATCCAGAATGTCAATGGTAATATTCTCTAAAATGCTTCCAGTTCCAAAACTCGCACACTAGCTATTACTACTCAAAAAAGAGATCCTGGAGTCATTGTGGGTAGTTTTATGAAAACATCTGCTCAATGAGCAGCCACAGGCAACAGAGCTATGGACATTAAGATAAAAATAAAGTAGCATAGTGCGAATAGATAGATGCATGCTATGCCCACAGAAATGTGTACATTTCTGCTAACCCCATCTCAAAAAGGATATGTAAGTAGGTTAAGAAAAAGAAATAGGTAAGTTCATGGAGGATATGCCTGTGACATTGGTACCAGGTACCAGCTCGTACCAAGAGCCCACACCTCACTGAACATTGACAAATGCTTTATTGGGAACCAGTCTGACCCACTTGTACATTGACCTTGTGAAAACAGATGTTAAGAATGTGTTTAGTGTATGGATTTTAGTAAATGCTATATCAGTTGCTGCATTCATTTTTCTCCCTTGTAACAGCTGTATTCTATATTATAAGGTAAAAATCTAAATATTTGCTCTGTAACTCTAAAGGTGTTTGCTATGAAACTAGAAATCCCCACAGACAAAAGGAGGGCTATAGACATCAGGCAAGCCATTGTGGGACATCAGACTCTGATTTCCCCCCTCACACCCATGACATGTGCACAGCAGATGTGCACAAATGCTGGTCCCATCAACTTTGGTTTGAAACCTGATGTACAACTGAGGTGCAGTAAGTAAGTGACTAGGCCCTTGGTACTGTGAGTAACCTGGATGTTATTGTGATCTCTGATGTAAGAGACCTTCTATCTCAAGGTACACCAGTGGCTACCAGTCAAGATGGTCAGAGGTGCAACCCCATGCTCTTGGTGCCCCTAAATCTCCATATTCAGAAAGTTGGGTGTCCTGGGAGGTGGGTATAGTAGGCAGGGGAGATACACACATATCTCCTAGAACTGGAAGGGACCTTGGGAGGTCATCTAGTCCAGTCCCCTGCTCTCTTGGCAGGACCAAGCCCCATCCCTGACATCTATTTGCCCTAATCTCTAAATGGCCTCCTCAATGACTGAGCTCACAACCCTAGGTTTAGCAGGCCAACACTCAAACCACTGAGCTATCCCTCCCCACTAAGATGGAAGAGGATGCTTTCCCAGACTGCTTCACCTGGTGCTTCCCTTGCTCCACTGGAGTCTCCCGTGTTCCCTCCCCAAGCCTGCTCTTATGGGGGCAGAGGCTGGGGCAGGCAGGCTGGGGACTGCACCTAGCCACGTGTCATTCAGCACTGGGACTGGTGGCTCACCTGGAGGGAGGGAGCCTTCTGTAGGAGTCCATCCGGCATGGCACTGAGAGGTTGGGCATGTGCCTCCCAGCTCTCATTTCTGGTACTCCAGGGCCAGAGAAGGCTGGGCCCATGCTTCCCTCTGGAGCATGCTATCCCAGGCTGGGGGTGGGGGCTTAGCAGAGGCCACCAGTGGCCACAGTGGAGGGAGAGGGCCTTAGGCAGAAGGGATGAGGATGGGGCTTTGCCTCCCCAGGCCGTGGGATCACTCACTGAAATAGCAGCTGTGGTGGCCATTGCTCCAGGCCCCTTTGAAGCACTGCAGAGTGCTGTGTTGCCACTACATGCAGCTCTGAGGGAGTAGGGGGGTGGCTAAAGCTGACTGCCTTAAGCCCCACTTCTTCTGCTTTTGGCCCCACCCATTCTGGGAGCAGGGAGCAGTACCCCTCCCACCTTGCCCCCAGGCGCACTGCAGCTATCGGCACCACTGTGAAACATACAAGAATTTTTAGTTGTTTGTTTGTTTGTTTATATATTTATCTAGAAGCCCCAGTCACGGAACAGGACATCTTTATGCTAGCTGTGATACTACATGAATGTGCAAATACGAAAGTGATACAAGTAGCCAGTATTGCTTCTTCTGAAGCTTGAGTCTCTTTGTGTATTTTCAGCTGGCTAAGAGTCACCCCCACTCTCCAACAGAAGCCTTGGTCTATCTCAGTGTCTCAATGATATTTTTAGATGCCATTTTAATCTACAGTTTGTGCCTGATCCTTCTGTCATGGAATTGAATGGGTTTCTGCCATCAACTTTGGTGGGAGGAGAAGAGAACTTTATTCACACAGGAATTTCTAGATATCCCTTTAGTGTCTTATCATACATAGTGTTGAGGAGAAAGCAGCTTATTTCTTTTTCCAATATCAAGCTCAGTAAAATCAGACCACGGTCATGCATTACATGTTTTACCATTTGACCCAATTTACAGCTGTAATAAAAGTTCAGAAGATGAGTCGTATTTTGTTAAAAAGAAACCCTACAAACTGTAATAATTGCCACATTTGGCCTCTCTTGCCCACAAGTGCATATTGGGTGGGTTGCTGTGGGAGGTACTTTAAGTACAGATCTAGTCAGGAATGCAGGAGTAATTTATGGGTGTGTGTTTCCTTTGGTTCCAGTCCGACAAAGACTTGAGCAGGAGTATAGTGTTAATTATATAAGGGGTCTCATTGAACTTAGTGCTGCTATTTGCACATGTTTAAGATTTAAAGCATGTGCAGGTCATCTGAGGAGCAATTACGTACTGACTTCGAAATTCTGCTCAGCAGCAGCAGCAACACATTCAGAGATGTACCACGAGAGTTAAGGGAGCTCCTCCGCATTTGCACTAGCTGTGACAGAACCAGACTGAAGTTGGACCAAGAGAAGAGAGCGTTGAAGATCAGAAGGATGTATTTGAGAGGATAGAACAGCAATATAGAGTGAAATGCAATGAGGTAAGGAAAGCGGCCAGAAAGGATAAGGCAAAATGGTTAGAGAAGCAGTGTGAAGACATAGAGAGGTATCACAGTGAATGTAAGACCAGGGAGATGTGTAAGATGATTAGGAATATTAATAGGAAGTGGCAGCCAAAGCAGATGGTGCTCAAAGACAAGAACAATGAGGTGCTCATGAACAAGGAGAAGGTTGCACAGTGATGGGCAAAATAGTGCACCGATTTGTACAAAGCACAGTTGGACCCAAGGGTCTCAAAGGGACTGCTCAAAGAACTGAAGGAGTTATCTCCACTGCGCATCCAAAGCAAAACTGATATTTTGAAGGAGGAAGTGTAAATAGCAGTGAAAAGACTAAAGAAAAACAAGTGCCCTGGAAATGATAAGATCACAGGAGAAATGATCAAATATGGAGGAGAAGGCATGATTCAGGAAATACAGTGACTATGTAATATAGCATGGAAAGAAGGGAAGGCACTTATGGAATGACCAAGATCTGTGCTAGTGACAATACACAAGAAAGGAAGCGAATGGGAATGCAAGAACTAGAGAACAATTGCCCTAACAAGTCATCTAGGCAAGGTGCTGATGATAATAATGAGGGAGAGATTGAGATAGCAGATAGAAGAGCATCTAGCTGGTGAGCAAGCAATATTCAGGAAAGACAGACATACCATACAGCAGATATTGGCACTATGATTGATAGCGGAGAAAGTTCAACAAAACAACAAGAACATCTATATTTGCTTCATCGACTTTCAAAACTCATTTGACAGTATAGATCAGAAAGGTATGAGACAAGGCAATCCAATATTGCCTAGTATCTTCATCACGCATCTAGAGAGAGTGGTGGACAAGATCAAGGAAGAGGTAGAAGGTATATCTGTGCATGGGATGAGAATCAACAACTTGAGGTTTGTGAATGATATAGTTTTCATTGAAGGAGTTGAAGAGAAGCTAGTGAGAATGGTGCAGGTGCCAAAAGAGGAGGGGAAGTGGTACGGACTGATTATGAACATTGATAAAACAAAAACAGTGGTATTTGGAGATAAGGAAATAGGAAGGAAGATCGGTGTAGACAGGATTGAACTAGAGAATGTGGAGAAGTTCATGTGTCTGTGGAGCAATGTAATGTATGATCTAGACTGTAAGAAGGAAATAGCGACTAGAACAGCGAAAGCAAGAGCAAGTTTGAAGGCGATGGATAAGATCTGGAAAAGCAAAGTGATTAGCTTAGGAACAAAGCTAAGTGTCTTGAAAAAGTGTATTCAGCATCATGTTGTATGGATGTGAGATGGATGATAATGAAAGATTTGAAGAAAAGGATATTGGCATTGGAGAAATTATAGAAAGATCCTGAGAATAGGATGGATGCAGAAGGTCACCAACAAAGAATTATATAGGAAGATGCAGCCGAAAGAGAACCTACTTCAGACACTGGTATTCGACACAATGGATGGTTCAAATAGGAGAGGCAGATACCACAGAGAATGGGTAGATGATATAATAGATTGGTGCAGAGCTACTCTGCAGAAATTAAGCCACTCTGCACCGGACAGGGAAAGATAGAAGGAAATAGTGAGGGAAGCATCAGACACCAATGGGTGCTGAATTCATGGTTGTTGTTGATGATGATGATGGTGATGACAGACCCAGAATGTCTGGCTGCCACACTCCAATCCTATTGGGATCTGAGTAGTGGGCAGGCACAAGCCCATCCACAGCCAAAAGATCCCCTCTCCAAGGTGCGGGGGAATCCACGGGGCTTGGGAGCCCAAGTAATTATGGGAGACAACTGAAAAGAAAACAGGAGCAGGGTGGAGGTAATAGGGTTAGAACAAAGCAACCAGAAGGGGACACTGAACAGAGAGACCTGGACAGTGCCACTGCTCCCCAAAGGCATCAAGGGAGCTGGTGGATGCCACCCAGAGGAACTCTGGTCAGATGTGTGAACGGACAGAGGAGCAAAAATAGGCCCCACAGTCTCCCCCCAGGCCAACCTCCTCTCCCTAGCCTGATAAATGGCCATCTTGGCCAGACTGCCACACTCTAATGGAAGGCAGCCATGCCAGACTCCAAGTGGACAGTTTCCTCTCATCTCAATAGAAGGAGATGGGGCAGTTTGAAGACTCCAAGGTGTGCAACAGAGGAGATCAATCTTGACTGAGGAGTTGACCCCTGGACCTTCATATTGAGAGTCTGGTGTTCTAATAACTGAGCTACCCAAGGCCAAGCCTATTACTACCCCATTAGATAGACACCTGAGGTAAATTAAGAATATGCTGGAAGCAGCAGGCTAATCAGTGTGCTTGCAGCCCCACCAGGCTTGTTGGGGTTGGTTTAAAGAGCCTCCCTTCAGAGAAGGCAGGACCCCAAGGTCTGAGTGAAGAGGGACAGTGGGTGAGAAATAAGGACTGTACCCAAGCACTATGGAGAAGCAGGGGGGACTTGCCAGATACCAGAAGAAACATACTGGTGGGGAAGCTGTTGAGGAAATGGCCCAGGGAAGCTGCTGCCAGACTGGGAGCAGAGGAAACTCTGTCTGTTGCAGCTGCCTTATGGTCTCTGGGCTGGAACCCTGGATCTGGGGCTAAGGGAGGGTCTCCCCAACCCTTCTGCATTACCGCAGGGTCTCCCCCATGAGAGGGGAAACCAGGACTATGAAGGGGTTTTCATCCCAAACTGTGGACTAGCCTATGACCAGGATGGCTCAGTAGGCTGTGACCCTTGCCTACAGCAAAGGGAAAGAGGCTGTGTGGAGGGACACAGAGAGCCTCTGAGGCAAACCCCATCTGCCACAAGTGTAGGAGCCTTGGGGCATGGCCAGAGCTGTGCCACAGAGGGTAATGGCTGAATATGAGCCTGCTGTCTGACACTCCAGACCGGGTGATATTGTCACCACATGCTGACTGTTTCATGATTCATAATTGACCTTAAACATGTCACAATGTGCATATGTCAAGAGCTGACAGTTCAATCTCCAGAGCACCTAAGCAGGCAGAAAAGAGCACATGGATTGATTGCTAGCTGAAGGTGTATTTAAATCCGTGCCCAGAGAAGCAGTTGGGGAGTAAATTGCCATGGAGTTAAATATATAGTTTTGTGGAACTAATTTTTCTCTCTGTAAACTAGGTCAAATTGGTGCAAAATCCCCAGAATAACCCTCAGGAAGCATTAACTGTAATGACATTAATGGTAACAATGGAGAACTACAGGCAACCCTTAGAGCCGTGTCAGGGTTTGCTAACCTAATTATTAAATATTCCATTACTTTTAACTTAATGAGCCCTTATAACAGTGAATGAACATGCACAACAAATCACATGAAATTAACTATGATGAAAAAACATCCTTTAGAAAAAAGTAAATGGGTGATTTCTAAATCTAATCTCTTGAAAATTAAGGTGACTATTTTTTCAGATATAAATAATGGGTCTCATTCTCCATTCATTTGTGCAAGTGTAATATCATTGCAGGGTCATTGGCTTCAGTGAATTTGCTCCTGGTTTACACAAGCATAGGTCAGAGGAGAATTAGCCCTATCCTGTGTCATTATGGATATTTAAGATGTTACTTTCCCCCTCCTCTGAGCAACCTATTGTTTGAGCTTGTGATACACCTTGTTGTTTTCTCGTCTCAGAGGAACTGACACCAACATTCCTTTTTAAATTCCGTACGATGTGCCTAGGTATAGAAGCACTCATGGGATTTGACATCTGGTATTGATCTTGAACACCCACACAGTGAGATGAATTAAGAATGGAGTCATGACATTCTCGCTGCATTCATGTGATCTGCATGTTTGTTTTTTTTGTTTGCTTTACCATATTAGCTTTGAATACAAAAACCAATGAAACATTGCTGGTATTTTAGAAGTAGTTTACTTAAAAACAGATTAAAAAATTGACCTAATAGACTAACAGTATTCCTCTGGAACTGCAAAAGCTTCTCATCTGTCTACCTTCTGCATCTTTAACATGCCCATTGTGGTAGTTCCAAGCACAAAAATGAGACCCCTAAGACTCTGATAGGTTATTTTCTCACTTCCACCCCTGTAAATTTGGAATTTTCTTGGTGGCATCATCATATGTCCATGAGGAAAAAAACTGAATCTTTACTGAGTCCTCATTATTAGGGAAAGAGTTTTGCAAAAGCTGGGCCTTGCTCTGTGTTGCTCAAGTGGTCAGGCATTCTGATCTCTTTCAGCAAGGAGTTCTGCTGCTGGGTACTTGACTTACAACCTTGGAGTGTGGAGACACCTAAAATACCTAGTCAGGTTGGCTGCCTTTACAACCCATATGCTGACATGCTTTACTGCAGGTAAGCATTGTCTAGCCCAGTCACTCCACTGACTATGTGCCCGGAGCTTGTAGGCCACCACATGGCTGGACTTAGGCCCTAATCAAAGTACTGAGAATCTGTACCTCAAATGATTTGCATTTTGTGTAGTCATTTATGCCTGTCAGTCTGGGTGGCAGAAGCTACCATTCTGATGTGGTACTGCAAAAGATGTCACAAGGTAGTGAAAAATCAGGTCCTGGGGGAAATATATCACACAAACTGGAACATTTTGTTTGAGTATGAGATGTTCCCAGAGGACTTCTGCCAAAATATAGAAGGGATATGGGACTTGGACTTCACTGTGGGAAAATACATAAAGGACTGATGAAGGTTGACTGTCATTAGCTGCTTGTGGATTGTCAGAATGTCTTTCCTCAGACATCTATGGTTAGGATTTTCAAAATTGTTTGTTGCATTTGTTTTCAAAAGTTCAGCGGCCATGACCAAGGCCTGATATTTCGAAAGGACTCTGCATACTGCCAGCTTTTGATAACTTAGCCCTGGTAGTGGGTGCTGAGTCCTTCTGATGAGGTGGGATATACTGATTTGCGTTGGGCTTGTTATGTGGGGGATGATAATTTAGTTACATATAAGCAGCCTAATACAGTGCATATAACTTATAACTTCATGAAGTTCCTTTTTTCTAAAACTTGTGAACCACCTCGAGTTTTAGGGATGTGACGAGCTGAAATTACTATAAGGCTCAGGTCTTAAACTGAGAATCATGCAGTCACAGTACCCCATGACGAAGTGTGGGAGGCTGCCTGCCAAGGGGTGGTATTCTGCCCACTGATCCATGATGCATGGGGGGAGCAAGCCTACTTCTATTCCTCTGTGACCTTGGGCGAGTCATTTTTTTCTCCCATCCTTGGTCTGTTTGGCTTATTTTATTGTAACTCTACAGGGCAGGGACTGTACGTGTAGTGCCTACCCCAGTGGAGACCTTCCGATGTCACCATAAAACAAATTATAATCCTCAAGCAGTTTAATCTGAGTTTCCATCATCATCTGTGATGATTAGCACTCTAACATATACTTATAACTGACTTTACAATGTTTGCGTTTAGTGAAATATGTATCATGCTTGTGTCAAGGATTGTTTCAGAAGCCGTTCCCATAACAAACTGTAGATAGGGGGTAATAAACCAATCAAAATGACTATTTCTGCCCATGAAATCTTATGCTCCAAACTATCTGTCAGTCTATAAGGTGCCACAGGACTTCTTGTCGTTTCTATTGATTTGGAAATTTTAACTCGTGGTTTCCTCAAACATCTTGTCATCACAATTTAACTAGAGGAACCAAAATATTTACTGATTCGCCAATTAAAGCTGTGCCTGCTAAAGTGAAATACATTTATTAACTAAATAGTTGTGAATTTTTAGCTAGGCTTTTAGCTTTTAGGGTGCTAATAGCAAAAGAAGCATGTGGTTATCTACAGGAGTATGGGGGGAAAGGTTTGTACGTTGTGGATTCCAAGGTCAGAAGAGACTACTGTTATCATCTAGTCTTGACCTCCTGTATAACACAGGCCATAAAATTTCCCCAAAATAACTCACAGAGCATATATCTTGTCCTTTTTCTAAAAAAAAAAAAAAAAAATAGGAAAACTAAAATTCTGAAATAATCATGACTTGAGAAGCCAGGGTGTCATACACAGGCTTGCCGAGCCTTAATTGGGTCTTGTAAAGAGATGCCCATGAAAGACTGACTCCTCAAATATTTCTTTTAAAAGATTTTTGTAGCTGTATCAGGTGGCTGGGTGGAAAACCATTTCCAATATCTGATTCAGCCATGTACCAGCTGCTGTCTGGTGACAGCTGGAGAACATACTAAATAGAGCTCCCAGAGGGACATTCTGTGTTTATCTGTGTCACTCCTGTTAATTGTCAATGAAAATGATGTTGCCTGTTGTGGGAACCAGAATCTCTAATGCTATCCTAATGAAAATCCTGTATGTTGACAGGTCTTCCTATATCCATTAGATTTTGAATTGGAGGGAGTAGTGTCTCATGCTTTCTATTGGTAGGCTTTACCCGGGGAAAACTTGAGAATGTATAAAACAGTGGTGCAAAAGCAACCATAACCCAACATTGTACTCAGAGTTGGAGAAACGTTTCTTGGTGAGGCCAGTCTTGCTCACTATACACCAAGCTGCTTTTCTAGGCTCCATCTTTGTGTTGAAACAACGTGGCAGTTCTCTCCTGTTGTTGCTGCCACCCAAATCCTAGAAAAAAAGCAATGATTGATGAATAAACCAAAGTGTAGTAAGCAGAGATCTCCGCCTGTGATGGTGCAGACTTTCATCTGCCTTTTTATTCACCTCCGTGGTCAGTAAACATGCTAAGTGAAGTTTTGAAAACTGTGTAGACAGATAAATAGTGGGTAACTTCAGGATCTGTGGTGGCATTAATGCTGCTTAACCTATTCCAAAAATTATTTGGAAAAAGGGCAAAATAATGAGATGGCAATTCTTGCAGATGATACGAACATACTCAAGATAGCAATTTCTAGAGCAGGCTGAAAAGTTACAAAGAGGTCTCACAAAACTGGGTAAGTAGGCGATAAAATGGCACGTGGCCCTACAATGATAATATACCTGCATAAATAAGTAGCAGATGAGGGACAGCTCAGTGGTTAGAGCATTGGCCTTGTAAACTCCCAGTTGTGAGCTCAATCCTTGAGGGGGCCTTTCAAGGGTCTGTGACAGGTTAGATTAAAAAAAATCTGATACTGGGCCATTTCCACCTTGCTGAATAGACCTTGTCAGCTCTGGCCCTCCCTCTTACTGGGACCCCACTCTTTAAATACCCCTCTGAAACCACCCCCCCATTCATGCATCTGATGAAGCGGGTCTTTGCCCACCAAAGCTTATGCTCCAAAATATCTGTTAGTCTATAAGGTGCCAGAGGACTTTTTGTTCTCGAAGCTACAGACTAACACGGCTACCTCTCTGATACTTATCAGGGATGGTGATAGGTCGTGCTGTGAGTTCAGGGGACTGGACTTGATGGTTTCTTGAGGTCCCTTCCAGCTCTATGAATATATCATCATGTGTCAATTGGTAAATGTCCATAATGCTACTATATCAATCCATGGTACCCCCAACAGTGGCATCCTGGTTGTTACCTTTCTTTGTACCTTTTCCAGCTCTAATATATCTTTGAGATAGAACAAAGATGAGGGGTATGGAGCAGCTTCCATATGAGGAGAATTTAAATGACTGGTATTAGAGTAAGCAATGGCTAAGAGGGAAATGAGGTAAGTGACTATAAAATTGTAAATGGGGTGTAGAAAGCAATGAGAAGAAGTCTTTACCCTTTCCCCAGGGCCAGATTATGAAAGTGCCTTTAAGGACTGCAGCCCCTAAAAGCCCTTCTGTGCTGCGTTTCTGCTCAGTTCTATCTGGCAGAAAGGTGGGCAGTGGCTCTAAACTTTCCTTCTGCCTCTCTTGGGACTGGGGCAGCATTGATGTGAGTTCAGGGAAGCTGTCCCTGCACTCATGTGCAGGGTCCCCCCACTTCTCCCCTAGGCTGGCAAATATGGCCAGTGGGAGCAGGCGAGGGTGGTGCAGAACCACCTGTTCCCCCTGGAACAGGAGCTCTGCTAGGTAAGAGCCCTAATTCCCTGCTCCCTCCCATACCCTTTCAGACCTTGCACCTACCTCCAGACCCCTCCCATTCAAACCCTACCCCCAGCTCCCCAGAAGCCCCCTCACATTAAGAACTCATTTTTGGTCCCTCAAAACATAGGGAGCACCACAGAATCTACTAGCCTTGGGTCTCCAGAAGAGTTAATCCAGCAGCACTCTTCACATAATTCAAGAATGAAGGGGTCACCTAATGAAATTAATAGGCAGCAGGTTTAAAACAGACAAAAGGAAATAATTCTCACAATGAGTAGCATCCTGTGGATCTCATTGCCTGGAGATGCTATGAAGGTCAAAACCTCTTGTAAATTAAAAAAAAAAAAAAAGGACAGTTTCATGGAGAATCAGTCACAATTTCAATCACTAAGCAAAAACCATCAAATGTATAGTCAGCCTGACTAATTTGAGAACAACCCATCGGCTGAAATATGTCTTCATGAAGTGTTCATCAAATAATAATGAATAGAACTGGAAACAATGAACTCACAAAGAGAAAACAAGGTTAAATTAATTGGCATGAAAACTCTTCACAAAGTCTCTCCATCACTTATATTTCAAAATAGATTTTATGTGAGTCATAAGTGAGACATAAACCTGTGCTAACATTCTGCTCAGGGAGGGATTTCACCCAGAATGACTTATTCCCTACAAATATTTAACTTGTTTTAGGTTCTCAAGATTTAATCCACAGTGAGATCATTTCATTTTTATAGAACAGGTTTGCTGTGGCTGAAATTCACCCCAATAAAGAGGACTAAAGAAAGACCGGGGTGGTGTAAGTAGTGCTGGCTAAGGGCTTTTGTTTTGTTTTGTTTTAGTTTGATTTTGTTTTTTTTTTCCCCAACAGAACAAATTTGCCATAAAAAATGTCAATTCATTGAAACTTTTTGCAGTTTGAGGTTGGTTTCAAGTGAATCTCCTAGTTCTAAATGTTGTGAGAAAGGACTAAAATTGTTGAAACAATTTTAAATGGAAAATTTCCAGTTTTCTGATTTTAAAGTGATCTTTTGGTTTTAACCTATGTAGAAAAAGGACTTTGTAAAGAAGGAGAACTTCAAAATCAAAACTAACCACTTCAGAATTTTTGAAACATGTTTCAATTGACATGGAACTTTGGAATTATGGTTCAGTTTCCAGGCTAGTAAATATTTGTCATTTTGATTTTTTTTCATTCTAATTTGAGATGGGAAATGACTTGCAAATCTGGAAATATCTGAGGGATGAGAAACCTGTGCCTCACATTCTCTGCTGTCTCTCCCCCAAAGCTCTGTGCTTTGGCTCACAGAGGCTACATCTATACTAGCAAGTTCTTTCAAAAGATTTTTCGAAAGAAGGGGGATCTTTCGAAAGAGCCAATGGAGCATCTACATATGGAAAGAAAGTGGTGTTTCTTTCAAAATCACTTTTCCTTTCCCGTTTCAGGAAGAGCGCCCCCTTCCAAAAGCTTCTTTCAAAAGAAAACACGTGCAGATGCTCCACAGGGCCCTTCTTTCAAAAGAACAGTCTTCATTTTTGATCTCTGGCCCATTCTTTTGAAACAGTGGGTGCAGGGGGAGGAGCTGTGTGGACGCTCTCTTTAGAAAGAAGCTGTCTTTCAAAAGATCTCTGAAGCGGAGACATAGCCAGGGTGAGATTTACTGTGTATAAGGGCTTGTCTGCTCCTGCAAAACAGCTATTCACTGAGTTACAATACATGTTCAGGTAAACAATAAGGCACACTTAATCCAGAGCAAGAGTGTAAACATATGAAGCTTTTCAGGAATGGCTGTTTTTAAATATTTCTTACGCAAAAGGCTCACTGTACTCAGAACTACAATTAGCACATTGCATGGAAATTCTGAGACTCATTCTTTTTGACCCTAAAGTGTTGTCCAATAACTGTTTTATCCTTTTCTGACTTTCAAAAAGTCATGTGCTTTAATCCATGCAGGGGCAGAATTTCCCTTTACATCGGGAGAGATTTTAAGTAACCTTGGTTTCCTTTGTTGTGCCGTTGGTACATTTTTGTTTTTATTTCACTTAGTAGAATACCTAGGTTTTTTAAAAGTGCTAAGCATGTATAAGGAAAACAACTGCAAATATATTGTAATGCACATTGTCTTTTCTATGCCAAAAAGGGGTTGATTCTTTGTTCATTGATTTTAAAATGTGTTTTCAAAGGATTGCATGCAGTATAGTTATAACTGTGTCAGTCTCAGATTATTAAAGAGACATAGTGAGTGTGACAATGCATTCTGGGCCAAATTTAACCTTGTGGAACCAGATTACTGACTATTACAGGGTTAGACTTACTTATTCCATGAGTGAATGTAAGACTGTAGGTGAACCTCAATTTATGGAAGATCATCTCTGATAAAGTGCTAATTGTTAGTCTTCATTGCTTCTGGATAGAGTGATACCTAGGCATCTTTGTGTTATGCTCAATGTCAGTGAATGAAAGCCAAGCACATTGAAGTATCGGAGGGGTAGCCATGTTAGTCTTGATCTGTAACAGCAACGAAGGGTCCTGTGGCACCTTATAGACTAACAGAAAAGTTTTGAGCATGAGTTTTCGTGAGCACAGACTCACTTCATCAGATGCTGGTCTTGGCCCTGCAGATTTCCAAGACCAGCATCTGGTGTGGTGAGTCTGTGCTCACGAAAGCTCATGCTCAAAACTTTTCCGTTAGTCTATAAAGCACATTGAAGTGCTTTATAGTTTCAGTTCTCTTTCCCCATTCCCTGTACCTTCTGTGCTGTAGTGTCAGGCTAGTTAGAGCAAATATTGATATACCATGCTGCTGCAGGAGGACATAGGAGAGCACTTGAATGAATATTCAATGTACTAATACAAAGTATTTGGCCATTATGGTGTAGGCAGTGTAAACAAAAAATGTAATTTTAAAAAAATATTCTTGATGGTCAAAGTAAAAGATGCTGCTTCTAAAAACAATCTTCCTGTATCCACAAAGGACTCATTACAGCTTATCAGTTAACTCCACATTTGAACGTAAGATCATCCTCAGTGGAAAATGCATTCAAGCTTTAGTTTTTTTCCACCACTTTCTGCTGTTTAGAATATGAGTTGAGATATCTTATTATACACCTGGGAAAGTGCCTACTACACACTTCCATAATAAACAGAGCAGAAAGCAGAATATGTGGTAATGCAATTGAGTTTGGGAAGTTTCTGGAGGTAGATGAAGCATGCTTATAACTATGTGATGCGGGTACAAACCTACGTGCTGGTTAGGACTCTGTGGAATAATACTACATAGCGCTGATCACACTTTGCAAAGTAGGTGTCATTATACCTATTTTACCCATAGAGAAAAAACACAGGCTATGTCTACACTGCAGGCTTCTGTCAAGGGTTCTTGCTGTCTCTGGTGCACTGCCTTCCCTCCAATGAGACTCTTCAGTTGTTATTACTCAGCTACCTAACACATGGGCATGAGGGCACTTTAATGGCCAGCAATGATTTCCTTCCTATAAAAGACCTTGATAAGACCCTATGCTGCCTAAGACAAGCTCAAAGGTAAACCCAACACCAGCAGAGATTAAGAGGACAAATACAACTTAAAAATTTTTAATAAAGTTGAGATTTATACTGGTGTAATGTAGATGTGGTTCCGCGGCCTTTATGAGGAAATGAAAGAAAATGCTCAATTTTCTTAAGAACTTTGAATTCAGATCCAAGATGGTGATATGGGTCTTCTTGAGAATTCTTTCATATGAACTGGATTTCCTGTTCTTGGTTGCTCAGCTTCAACACTTGGACAGGAAGTTCCAAACAGGCACCGTGTGTGTGTGTGTGTGTGTGTGTGTACACAAACATATAGAGAACGCTTTTAAACAAACTCCTATAAATAATTCTGCTCACCCTAATCTGTGCATACAGTCCTGTATGTTGTCTGAAAGCATAAAAGCGTACGTGTGTGTGTGGGGTGTGATATCCTTTATTGGGTTTAACTCCTGTTGGTAAAAGACAAGCTTTCCAGCATCACTGAGCTGATGAAGTTTGAAACACTTAGGAACAAGTGACCAACAAATTTAGCTCTCAGAGGATCTCTTACACAGGGGAATGAGTGGGTGGCACAAAGTATTCAGAGAAGGGCTGTGGCTGGGGTGTATGTGAGTAGGCATGTGTGTGCACATGCACACAGGCTGAGGGCTGCTCTAACTTTCTCTTAAGGAAACCAACCTGGGATACAATGGCCCTAGGAGCAAGGGGATGCAATAGCCTCGTGGCTGTGACAATTTTGTGGGCCACAGCTGAGGATCTGCCTCATTGCATTCTGCTGACACTTCCTGTAACTTCATTAGGATGTTAAGATGCTGTACATTGAGAGGAACATTTAACAGATGAAAAACCCAAACAATTCTACCTGTTAATCCACTTAAAATAAATCTGCTTCAATGATTCTGTAGTCCTCACTTCTATAAATAAAATATTTTACACTAGTTGTGGGTCCAGTCAAGCTGTTTTTAATTCAAAAAAACCTTGGAAATGTGCTTTGCTTTATTTTTGGTGCGATCATAGGATGAAATCAGCTGTCAGTTGTAGGTCCTACACCTTTGCTTTAAAGTTTAGACTGGCAACCCTGCTGATGTCTTGCCTTATAGAATCTGGACTAATTAAAATTGCAGAAAGCCAATCAGATGAGATATGAGCACTGCTAATTAGCAAAGCTCTTCAGATCTTTATCTACAAATATCTAGGTGCCTTGGATCATTAGCTCCTTGAGCTGCTTCACACAGATTATTATGCTACTCCACATGCCATGAGTTTCAATGGAGCATCAAAATAGAAGTGGAAAATGAACCCAGTTTCCATGAGACTGGATCCAGATGCTGTAACTTGAAACCTTACTGCAGCAGCTTAAATGGCAATATTTCCATTTATAATCAAGAGCAGGAACAATTTTGTCAGTTCGGAACCCTTATGAACAAGCTACTCCATGTTAATGAAAGTACTACCATCCTCTGAGGCAGCTTCTTCAACTAGCACCAGCCTGTAAGCAAATGTCAAAGACTGAACCTAAACATGAAATAACGAGGGGGTTGCCTGCTTTGTAGCTTTGCAGGACGAGATTATGGCACACACCAGGGGGCTTCCTGCATCCTTCATTTTCCAACTTCCCCCACCCAACCCTCCCTCTATTTCAGGGAGTCCTGGCAACCACCCACCAAACATCTCCATAGCAGGAACTGCCTCCTCTTCTCTCCCTCCTGCTCAGGCCAGTGGCTCTGTGCCCCTCATTCCCTCTTCCCCACCATGGTCAGGTCTTTGTACACTACACACTTCTCCTATTCTCCCTACAGCAGGGTGCCTCAGTCCTTCTCACCCATCCAGTGCCAAGCATTGTGGGTGCCTCCATTCCTTCCCACCCTCCTCAATCCTTTCCATCTGGCAGATAAGTCATACAGGATGTTGACATTTTTAACTGTATTGGGAGGATGGGGAGAGTTGGAAGTTGTTTATCAACCAGTTCTTTGCTGTATCAAAAGTGACAAGGTAGATGAAGCTGCTGGATCTGCTAACCAGATGGCAGGGGCTCTATGTAATCATCTTTTCTCCCTTTTTTGTCTTTTTCTGAAATCACTAGGGTTCCTGCCATTGATGCCACGAGGGTCTGGAATTGATGGGCTGTGATGTTAAAGATTCACCACATTACAGGCAGAGGAACACCATCAAGTTTTAGGTGAGGCCTCACTTTGCTCAGGCAGAAGCATTGGGGCAGTCCCTCCACTAAGCTGGCATAGTAAATACTCATACTGAAACCTTGTGCTCACATCAAGGATGAAATGATTGCATCCTCGCCACATTCTGAGCTAGATTATTTTCTTGAGTGGAGGATGCTGTTTTTTATTTTATTTTTTTAAATGAGGTAACTTGTGTTACTGAAGAAATTAAATAAAATTGACTGATCTCCCTTTTAGGGGAGCAAAGAATCCTCCTCTGGGGTTCTTATTTCCTCTTTCTGTTGTTCACTTCGTTCTTAAAGACTGTATTTTCAAATAAGACTGACAGTGGATTCTTCCAGAATGACTATACCTCCCTTTGGAACTTCTCTCTCTTTCTCACCGACACCCACACCCACCTGGAGAACAAGAAATGGAAAGCTAATAATAAAACCCCCAGTTATTTCACTCTCATGTTTTTTGTGTGACCCGACTCATTTCTAAACATTGGACTACGGTTACACTAGTGAGTTTTGCTGACAACTCCGTGGTTTTAGCAACAAAATTCTTGGAGCATGCACACACAAAATATGTTTTGTTGACAAAACTCAGCACTTTGTCCAGCAGTGTTCTGCCTCTCAGGCCTGAGGCATAACGCTGCCATCAGCAGATTTTGTCAACAACAATGCTCTTGACAGACAGGGCATCCTGAACAATGGGCAGCCCTGTCTGCTGTGCTTCCAGGTGCGCATTTTGTTGAGAGAGCATCTGGACAGTCCAGCCATTCTGACAGGGCAGAGTTCTCTTTTCATCTGCTTTTAGTGTGTGGCCACACTCTGTCGACAGAAGGTTTGTCGGGAAATCTCTTCCGACAGTGACTTCCATTGACAGAGCGCTGTAGCGTAACTGTAACCAGGGGGTTTGCAGTAAGCTGAACAAACTAGAGTTCCCCTGAATCCATGGGTGTCCTCCCTCCTGCCCTGTGTAGTAGGCTTCCTACTTAAGGCACATATCAACAATCTCCCAGGTTCTCTCTCTGCTCCTGTCATAGGCTTCGTTCTGTCTGGAGGAGGTCTGCTAAACCAAACAGTTCAATTGCAGGACAGCAGGGTGGTGCCTTTTGAGCTTCTGTTTGATCTAACGATAAAAGTTATCTTCATCTCAACCGACTGGGTGTTCTTGAGACACTGCACTTTGCCATGCAGGGCACAGGAAAAGGCTGTTTAATTGTGGTATAGATGTGTGAGCATGGGCTGCACCCTCGGCTCCATGAGCCTGTCGGAATGAAGGGATCTCAAAGCTGGGGCAGGAGTCCATGCCAAATGTCTACCTATAGCACAACGACACTTTTCCTGAGCCTGAGACTTACAAGCCTCAGTCAGCTGGTATGGGCCAGCTGCAGGCATTTGACAGAAGTGGAGCCATGCCCTTAGGGGGAGTTTCGTGTGGTTCAGAGCTTTGCATTTCCCACTCAGTTAATCTTTTCTTCCTTTGCCTGACTTTAGAGATCATTCTCTAGGATTTTCTTTTCTGGTTTTTAATGTCATTGGCAGGGACAGATTAAAGCAGGAGACTTCATTACTCGCATTTGTGGCCTTCCGTCAGACATGGGCCAGATGGAACTCTGAGTCACAGGCAAAGTCACAGCCACCAGCATAGCATACAGCTAAATTTTCCCTCTGGACTGGCTCTCTTGGGAGGAAGATCAAGGATGTGGGAGCAGAAAGTTCACTCCCGCTGTGCATGTTAGTTTTGTTCATCCTGTGTGACTCTTAGGCTACGCTCTCTGGAATAAGGACGGTACGTGACAGCACACACCTAAGAGTGAAGCTCTGATGTTTGATTGGAGTACCAAGGCAACAAATAGTAACCTGCAGGGACAGTCTCCATGGGGAGAGACTCTTATGGGAAATATTATTGGGGTAAACAATTGAGGGGAAAAAATGGAGAGGCTTTTAGGAGTTGTAGGGGCGAGGGAAGTCGTTCAAATGGGATCTGGGCAAACCAGTAGGTTTTCTAGTATCCAGGGCACGCTGCAGCCTTGAGGCTGCTCGAGTGCAGAGGAGGCTGGAGAATCTATAATTGTCCCTCTAGAAATTAATTTGAGGGGGTTGCAGGGAAGTGGGGGGAAGAATTTTGATGGATCTGGTGTAGTCTCTTTTTAAGTCTAATAGACATGCAGTGTGCTCAAGCCGTGAGGGTCCACTCCTATCTTCCTCACCAAGGAGAGGAAAAGTCTATTCATATCAACAGAACTAAATCTAACAGCCTGAAAATAAACTACTAAGCCATTTCCATGTAGTCTGCAAACCTCTGTCTCTCTCCCTCTTTTTTTTTTTCTTCCTGGGCTTTGTGTCTCTCCTCTTCCTTTCCACCCCTCATGGGAGGGTGAAAGCTGTTGATCAAGAATATAAAACTCAGATTAAGCCCATTGGTGCAGAAAGTCAAATTTGTCTTTTGATTCTTCTCCTGCTTTTGCCAAGTGGTGGAAAATTGCTTTTTGATTATGGAAAAGGCTTGGCACTACACCGGCAAAAAATGTGTGCGCGTGCTTATTGGGAGAGCTCTGGGAATAGTGGGGCTGCTGGCTATTTTGTTTGTAGTGGTATTTGAACAGCTGTATTTTTACGCTTCTAGGCTTGAAGAGATCACTAGGCAGACACTCGTCAGAAGCAGCTGAATGAACTCACTGGGCATCACTGACAATGTGCTGGCTTGTGTGCAAAGCACGTGTCATCGCAGACTTCTGGCATTCGATGTCTTGCGGTGTGTACTCTCCCTCTGAGCTGTCCCAGCTCTGCACAGACAGTTGGTACAGCAGCCCTTGAGCAAACTGTCCAATGACTGCAAGATCTGTTAAGTTTCAAAGGCACTTGGCCAGATTTGTTGCTGACTAAACATGGTGCTTGCTTCCTGCAGACTCTCCTGGAGCTGTACTGCATGTATGCCTGTAACTATGGACCATCTCAATGAATGTCAAGACTTTCCCTTGGCCAGAAAAAGACACTCCTTCTGAGAACATTTATAACCGCAGACAAACAAATTAGAATGTCCCCTCTAACAAAGGCTGCTGCTACACTACCATTGTCCTGTCGGAGGGGGCATAGTAATGAGGCAATTCGAAGCAGGCTAATGAAGCGCTGACATATGTGTTCAGTGCCTTATTAGCATAATGGCAGCCACGCAAACAAACATTGAATTTCAGACTGACAGTGAAGATGGGGGCAGCTTTGAAATAAGTGCCCTGCTTCAACATTCCCTTACTCCAATCTAGTTTTGTGGGAATAAGGGAATGTCGAAGCAGGGCGCTTATTTCGAAGCTGTCCCCATCTTCACTGTCAATCTGAAATTTGATGTTTGTTCGTGCAGCTGCCATTATGCTAATGAGGTGCTGAATATGCATGTAAGCACCTCATTAGCCTGTTTTGAATGCCTCATTACTATGCCCCCTCCGATGGGACAATGGTAGTGAAGCAGCAACCTGAGTTAATTATTGCCCTCGACGTAGCTTTTTATCACACATCCTCTTGTACATGTTGGTTGGATCAAAAATCTCTCCATTACATACTGTTATCCTGATCTTATTTTTAAGAGGGGTGAGTGTGGTCCTATTATACTTGGGGGAATGTTTTTATACCATCATTTATCAGGGTATGTTTGTGTGAGTACTTTATGCCCAGCACTTATTAGGAATGTCTATTTCTGCCACATTTGGCTTGTTCTTGCCAGATTCTCTTGCTTACAGCTTGTATTTGCTTCATATCACTAAAGCTTTGACTGCTACTTTAGCCCAGGCCTCTAATACAAGGGCTGATGTCTCAGGCTTCCTTCTTACTACAACTTTTAAAGGATGGACCATCATACTCGCTAGTAAGGTTCCCTCATGTGGTTATCCTACAAAGGATATAATAAGTCCATTGCAGCTAGTGGTGATGGAAGGGGAACGTGTGTGTGTGTGTGTGTGTGTGTGTGTGTGTGTGTGTTTTCCAAGACAAAGGTTCTGGCCCCTTTCCTCATTCTCATGTGTATGTGACTTAGTTACCTATGTCTGAGGCATGTAGCAATGAAGTAATCTCAACAAATGAGTCTCAAAAGAGATCCTTACCCACTTTTGCCTCCCATCCCTGAGCTGGATCTTGGAGGGGCACCCTTCTCCAAGGGTATATTTAAAGAGTGTGGGGATTTCAAGGAGACATAAGGCTGTTTTTTGTCTCCTCTTTCAAATGTGATTTAAACTTGAGGTCCTGGGCACCTGTGATCACTACAGCTCCCATGGCACTTTTGGAAAGAGAGCCAGAAACTTTGGGGTCCTGGTTGAAAACAACCTGTTGAATCCAGGCACTGCAGGGCCAACAGCCACCACAGATCCCAGGACAAGGTGGGAGTGATGGTCTAGAAAGGGCATTGCCAAGGGCAGAAGGGGCGGGGCCTAGGACAGTCAGCCCTTAGTGTCACTCGATTAGTGGTGCTGAGGTTCCTCCTCCACAGCTGCAGTGGCAACCAGAACTCCAGGCCCCTTTGAAGTGCCAGGCCCAAGGGCAACTGCCTCCTTTTCCTACCCCCTGTCAGTGGGCCGGCGTCCAGGGTGTAGGGACCTCCCTGGGCTGCCTGGAAGAAACTCTTTTTGCACTCTTACCTGAGTATGGTATCTACCTTCACTTCCTGTCCTCATCTGCACTGAAATGTTTCTGAGCTGTGGAAGATCCACTGCCTTCCACTCCAGAAGAGGCTGCATCTCAGCAATCGCTCCTTTCACCACTGGATAGATGGTCAATTATTGTGCAGTTCTTTGGGATCCTTTAGGATGCAAGTTGTTATGTAAACATTCAGCATCAATTAGGTGTGGCCTCAGTCTTGGCCGTGTAGACTTACAGACCCAAAGGTTTTCTTGATTGATGAGACTGTTTGGATTACTTTGAGTTTTTTAGTATTACCAGTGCATAGAAGAGAATTCCGGCCTTCCTATTCCTCCTTTAGAATGCACAAAAGTACTTATGAGGGCTGCTTCGTGCAAAGGAAATCTATTTATAAACGGGTGGAACAGAGGGTCTTACTGATGTACAGCCAACTTGGATTTGTGAAAAACAGATTGTGCCAGACTCACTCAAGGATCTTTTCAGCATAGTAACAGCCTGTGTGGGTGAAGGAAACTGGTGGACATTTATGTTCAGAAAGGCCCCTGAGAGCTTATGGCAAAAACAATTCAGAGTCTGGAGAAGAGTTGTCCAGATAATGTGGACATTAAACAAACAAACCCAGCAGTGCAGCTAGCAAGCAACGAGTTAGTGGTGTATTTGAATAAAGGCAGGAGTTATCAACTGAGGCCCCATGGGCACGGATAAACATTCCTTATTGATGTAGTGGATAAGCAAAAGTGGTGAAATGTCGTGATGATGCAAAGCCAGGACTTATAGCAAACATAGAAACACTTGTTGCCCCAGTGGGTGAAGAGTTGAATGTAGAGTGGAAGATTATTCCCTTTGAATAAGGCTCACTCCTTTGCAGAGGCTTCTGTTGCGTATAATCCCCTGAGGGAGCAAAAAGGAGCTAAAAGATGTGGTGCAGGTCATATGCGCAGGGGTGAAATTCATACTTAGGAAAGCTAATAGCGATTCTACGTAGAACTGAGGTAAACGAGGAGTGCAAAGGGGCAAGTGTTGCACAAACTGAATTAATTATCACTTCAGTGACTGCAAAAAGGCTGGTTCCATGGTAGGGTGCAAATACCAAGCAACTTCGCTTTGGGCAAAGACTTTGTATTACCACTCTTCACTGCACTGTGAAAGACCACTTTTATTACAACCCACACACCGTGAGTCTTCGTACTAAGGAAATAAAATCCAAACCATCTGAAGTATTGAAAAGAGGCTACTAAAATGATACAAGGTGTGGAGATGATGGCGTGTAATAAAGATGATCCCCATTGGTTAAAGGGAGTGAAGCTAGGTTAAAAACCCCAAACAGATACAGAGGTAGCTGTGTTAGTCTTTATCTTTCCAGAACAAAAAAAGCTGTCCTGTAGCACTTTAAAGACTAAGAAAATAATTTATTAGGTGATGAGCTTCCATGGGGCAGACCCTCTCTTCAGATCTGGAAAAACAGATATGCCACTAAGCAGCACCCTCGTTGTCAGACATGGCAATGCATACTGCCCTCTCACCTTCAAGGTCATCCTCTCAGGTCAGGATTGAGATGTTTGGCATGGAGACACTTGCTCTGCATTGCCTGTGGTGTTCATTGCATGGCCTGGGGATAAATAAATGACCTCTATCTCCAGAACTAGCAGCTGAATCTTCTTCCTGCTTCAGGAACACAAGTTGAAAGTAATAAAGATCCCTTTAAGATTGGATATTGAGGTAAAAGTTTAGTGACCCAAGGAGAATTGGGATGCACACTCAGTAAGGTAGCACAGTCATCACTAGATGACCATTAGCTCTTCCTATCTCTTTCTTATAGACAAATGAGATGTTTCAAGAGGTCATCCTCAGTCCTCTATGATTGTATCTCTGAAGACTTCACTCATGACAGCCAGAGCAAAGCAGCAGGGTGGAAAAGGTAGGTAGAAATGAGTGAGTTATAGGTGTATTGTTGCTCAGTGAGGGACTGGAAGGACCAGATCTGTGTCAGACTTCGTTAGGACTCAAAACATGCACAAAACTAACAGGGGAAGCAGATGTGTGACAACATATTTGAAAATCTAGATTGATAACCATTATTGAGAGTTTTAGGGTGTCTGTTGTAAGAGATACTGAAGAAATGAGCCATAGGATTTTTTATATGATCTGCGTTAAGATTTCCCAATCTAGAAAAGAGATGTGGATACCAATGCCTATTAAAATTCCTTACACATTTTCAAAAATGTAAGCCTTATTATTTTTGTGCTAGTTCTAACTCTTATGTGAAGTATGTATCTTTAGATATTGTTGCATAGTAAGGACATTCTGTTGGGATTCTGACAGCCATCTTACAAATATAGGTACCAGTGTTCCTCTAATTTTTCCCATTATAGGTGGAATTAATTTTGTGTACCAAGGTATGTGTGGATGTGCACCACCAATAAAAACACATGCTGCCCATAGTGAGTACTGTGGAAAATCTGCTAATCAACTGAGTGGCACCTGAATCTCTCCTGGATCTGCCCAAGTGCTCGGCTTACGGGGAACACAGATAAGTGCCTTTAATTGCTGTGCCTTTGCTTGCTACGTTGTCTGTGAAATCAAACTGTCTGCAGCACATCTGTATTCCCATTTCAATTCACATGTTAATAGATTTGATTGTGATTTTTTTTTCATTTCCCACCTGCTAAACAGTAGAAGGGTAGGATATGAATGTGGATCTCTAAGTTAGGTGCCAAGTTTCTCATTCAGGGAATGCAATAAGTGGCTGTGCATTTTAACCTCCTCAGTACCTATTTGGTGTTTGTGCTGGCTCCTGTGTCTGTATTACTGCCCTCAACTTTCAGGAACCCCTGTACAAACTTAATGATTGGGTATGGACCTGGTTGTTCATGTTTGAAAAGTGGGTTCAGTGGGCCAAACTCTGTCCTAACATTCATACTACACAGCTCCATTGCTTTGAATAATTACTGGAAGTGCATAGGGCATGCATCAGGGAGGAATTTGTTCCACTGTGCTTGCAAGGCCTAGTTTTATTAAATAACTCCAGGTGCAAAGCGTTGCTCTGGATTCAAACTGGCTTGGGGTTTTGCTGGTGTTTTAATTTAGGCCATTGTAGAGTTAAATGCCAGCTACAAAATCTGCAGCTGTTTTCAAGGGAAACTGTAATACTGGCCCATCGCTAAACATAACTACATGAAACCGTGGGGAAGGCTCAGCAGAAGCCCATTTTTAATTGTTGGTTGTTTTAGGTTCACTAGTTTTTTTCTTCAGTTCAGCTTTCAAGGAATACACAAGTACAAGCAAATACTGTGTGTGTAAAAACCCCACTGAGCTCTGTAGTTTCCGTGGGCCCTGATTATATGTTATAAATAGGGCATAGCCCTCCTCTGGCTCCTGGAAAGTTATTGATATGGTTTTGCTGGTACACAGCTTGTGTACGCTCAATTACTGTATGCCAGACCTCGCATCATGTGGCCTCCAACAAAGCGCAGCTTAGACATACACATAGAGTCTGTTTTGAAGTTGTTCTGAAATCAGCTAGTCTTGTTTTTATTTCCTCACAAATGTTGTATCTGTAGATAATTAACTATTTGAAAGAGAGAGTTGTTATGGAACAGCTTAAAGGCACATTCCACCCTTAGGCTATGTTTGACATGGGGTCTCTTGAAGGCCATCACAGCCTTTATGTTTAATTTATGTAATAAGTTCCCAAAGTTTCATGCACTGCTCAGAAATCCAGAGGCAATTTCTCCCTTAAACAGGCAACTTCCACCGAAGTTAGTGTGTAAATGATAGAGTTATTAAGACTACAGTTGTTCCCTCCTAAAATAGGAAAAGATTACTTAGTATTCCCATGCTGAATGTTGTGTTAAGGGAAAAACAGGAATCTGGGTTCTCTTTATAAGATCATTTTATGGGGTACTACAAAGATCTCCTAAAATACAGACAACAAAAATTGCTGATTGACAAGTCTTAGCTAGTTACCTAGAGCAGCAGCAGCCCCATCTAGTAAGTAGATAAAATGGCAGATGCAGCCTAGTTTCCTACTAGGAAGGAATGAACCAGAAAACTGGAGGAACTGGAGCGCTGTATGATGGGGAAAGTGGGATCTCTGAAGGCATCATCTCCATGCTGAGAATAAGAACTGGTGTGCAGTGCTTCTTGAGTCCCATGGCCTGCATTTAGTCTGTAAGATGCACTATGGTACTGCCGCACTAAAAGATGCTGATAGCTGTTGCCTTGGGATAGGGCCTCTCCTATCCATGAATAGGGATCAGGACCAGACTTAAACAATAGCCACCAAAACAAAAATCTTTTAAGAAACAAAGGGCACTGATCAGAGAACAAAGTGAACAGCCTCCTATACCAGCATTAGGGTTCACATTTGAAAGGCAAACTGGAAAGGTTTAAAAAGAGAAGATTATCATTCTGAATACAGTAATCCCTCCATTTACACGGAGGTTGCGTCCTGGGCAACCTCCGCATAAATCAAATTTCACACAACTCGGGGGAGGGGTTGAGGAGACCCCTGGAACTCTCCTGGCTTGGGGGATCAGACAGACAGCTGGAGCCTCTGTAGAGCTCTGCTGTTCCCTGGCTTCCCTCAGCTGGGGGAAGTCAGGGAGCAGCAGCGCTCCACCGCCATTCCAGCTGCCCACTTCCCCTGGCTGGGAGAAGCAGTGTGACCGTTGGCTCCAGCTGCCACTTCCCCCAGCTGTGGGACACACAACTGCTTGCGGAGCAGTTTCTCGCGGCTGGGAGAAACTGCGCCGCAAGCAGCCGTGTGCCCGCTGAGTACTCCCAGCTGGGGATTGGGAGGTGGGTTTCGATTTCAACTTAACTCGCATTAAGGCGAGTTAAGTGCAAATGAAATCGTGCTTCTCGAGGGTTTACTGTAATTAATGTGAGACATGGGGATTTTCAAAGGGTGAACGCGTTTGAAACTGAACAGTGCCTCACAAGCAGAGGTTAGCAGGGGAGGCAGATTGTGTGCTGTATGGGGCAGGGACTGTCTTTTTGTCCTGTGTTTGTAAAGCGCCGAGCACAATGGGATCCTGGCCCATGACTGGGCCACTGGATGCCATGATAGATAACCTCTATTACTGTCATTAACCATTATTATTTTATCAGTAGGTATTAGGAAAAGGCCTTGTTAGATCAGAAATCCATAGGGGCTAGAGAGACAGGCTGTGGTATCCAGAGGCTGCAGTGCAGTGAGAAGAATTTAGGGAACTTGGATTTGCTCATACTTTGGCTACTCTCTTATTTGTGAAATGCAGACTGTGTACATTAGGGAATAATTTTAAATGCAAGGGCCCGTCCTATGTCCCCTAACCTCTCCTAATTCCAAACTTTCTGTAGCCAATGCAAATATATATTTGTGCTCCTTCAGAAAGAGGGGCCCTCTCCCCTCTGCCTGCTTGTTCCCATGCTGCTTAGTCACTCTTCTCGGTGGGAGGCAGAAGGACAGCTGCCCTCTCTTTCCTGTCACCCTGTGTGCAAGAGCAAAACCAGACACACTGAAATACTGACATTACCTTATTGTGGAGATCTAGAAGAGAAAGTACAGGGCACCTTAGGCAGTGGTGTGAAGTGCACAGAGTGCTGGGACTTGCCCAGTGACATTTTCTTGGAAGGACAGAGTTGAGAAAGAGGCAGTTTGTGGGTAATGCTGACCACATTAAAGGCCTGAGAAAGCAGTTAGCCACCTTTGCATTTCTATGGGATTGGCTGGCTTCATTTGCAGCAAAAGCCACTCAGCAAGGCAGGATAGACATCACACAGCCTCTGAATAATACATGCTTCATGTTAGTATCTGCAGTTTCTCAGAAATGTTTATACCAGGAAGTCATAACTTGGCTCCACATGATTTTAAAGCCATGAAGCTTGAAAGCAATTACCTCCCATGTGTGTTTTAAAAAACATTGTGGCAAAGCTGTTGATTATATGGAGGAGAAGGTATAGCCATAGAAGTGTTTAAACCATATACAAAACTGATAGGCACACACACAACTTCTGCTAAGCACAGGCAGCCTATGTTCATGTCATGCTTCCTCTGACAGGATGGAGCTTCATGACAACCTTTAGTTGTGTGTGTGAGTGATGGTCCTGTCATTAAGAATAATCGTGTTTGTCCACAAGTAGGCTTGAAAGGATTAGCTGTTTATTGGGAAATGATGGTAAATACTGAGGTGTGTTTTTTGTTTGCTTTTTGTTTGTTTTTTTTGTGTTTGTTTTGCTGTGCTCATGCAAACAGGCAAACACTTACACTGTACATTTACACATTTAAATTTACAGATCAGTATGGTAAGAAATGCTGGCCAGTTAGTCTGTTGTAAGGTTTTTTTGCTTTTTGTGTTTTGATGTGATGCTGACCATTGCGTGTTTTAGTGGAGGTAGGTAAATTTTCTACGAAGTTCACCATCTGCTGTCATTGTCTGACTCCCCATTGTCCATAACTTCCTGCTGCCGTGAAAATCAATCAACTGATAAAAATTGAGTATAAATCTATAAAATAACAAACATCCATGTTATCCACCAAAATTATAAAATTGGCAGAATGTTGTAAGTCTCTAAAGATGTGGTGAAATTATGGCTTGTGAGATGCATGTGTCCCTTTAGCAGTTAGTGTCACTCACCCCCACCTTCATTATCCAGCTCCCAGGCCGCAGGGAGGTAGGGTGTGTGTGTGTGTGTGTGTGTGTGTGTGTGTGTGTGTATCTTGAGATTTCTGCTCTGCAGGGACAGGCATCTCAGAACTTCAACCAGGCAGGAGGGAAATGGGGCAGAAGACCTGCGCCTTGCAGGTGCCACCCTGTGGGACAGATTGTGCGTGTCTTGTGGCTCTCAAAGGTCTGATGTCTCGAAGGGCCAACAAGTTTGGCCACCTCTGATCTAGAAGATGTCCACCTCAGAACTCCTTTAATAGAGTGCTTTCCTTCGGCCAGATCCTCTGCTGAGACAGGTCACCATAGCTCCCTATGAGCATTTGGCCTGTTTACATTTAAAACTATAAGACGAAGAAAACTGAAAGCTGACTGGAACTAATGGCATTCAGTCCCTGCAGTGAATTGTTGTGCTGACCCTGCTCATAATTTTTCTCCAGTCTTACTTCATATTACAGTCCATGTGTACCCGGTGGGACTCACAGGCTACGTCTACACGTGCAGCCAACATCGAAATAGCTTATTTCGATGTTGCGACATCGAAATAGTCTATTTCGATGAATAACGTCTACACGTCCTCCAGGGCCGGCAACGTCGATGTTCAACTTCTACGTTGCTCAGCCCAACATCGAAATAGGCGCAGCGAGGGAACGTCTACACGTCAAAGTAGCACACATCGAAATAGGGATGCCAGGCACAGCTGCAGACAGGGTCACAGGGCGGACTCAACAGCCAGCCGCTCCCTTAAAGGGCCCCTCCCAGACACAGTTGCACTAAACAACACAAGATCCACAGAGCTGACAACTGGTTGCAGACCCTGTGCCTGCAGCATAGATCCCCAGCTGCCGCAGAAGCAGCCAGAAGCCCTGGGCTAAGGGCTGCTGCCCACGGTGACCATAGAGCCCCGCAGGGGCTGGAGAGAGAGCATCTCTCAACCCCCCAGCTGATGGCCGCCATGGAGGACCCAGCAATTTCGACGTTGCGGGACGCGGATCGTCTACACGGTCCCTACTTCGACGTTGAACGTCGAAGTAGGGCGCTATTCCTATCTCCTCATGAGGTTAGCGACTTCGACGTCTCGCCGCCTAACGTCGAAGTTGGTGCCGCTACTTCGAAGTAGCGTGCACGTGTAGACGCAGCTACAGCTATGCTTTCAGAAGTCTTATTTTTATTTTAGTTATTTTGTTATGATAATTCCTTGAGACCTCAATCTGGGACTAGAAACCAGCATCCTATAGGCATGTGTACCAAATAAATGCTCCCTTCCCTAAAGAGCTTGAAATCTAAGTAATAACAAAAACTGCAAGTTGCTACTACTGTGGCTAGATTATAACGGTGGCAGTGAACTATTTAGTGAGTGAGGTAGCAATCTAGCTATTTGATGGGGAAATTACTACACTTGTTACTGGAATTCACAGTTTGTGAATTTCACTCATGGTCAGAAAGATGTCTTTACCACTTAAGTCCCACTTACCCTCCATTTTGGAGGGCTTGGAAGGAATGGAACTGGTATAAGTATCCTCACACTATCCATCAGAAAAGGATTAATTTCTCCCACCTACGTATGGTCTGCTGCATGACCTTTCTGTGTCTCAATTTCTCCATCTGTAAAATGCAGATAATGTATTTGAAAAGTGCATTGAGATCTACTGGTGAAAAACCATGTAAGAGCTAGGGATTATTACATACATGTGCAGAATGATGACCACTTGTAAGCAGCTACCACTATTGGTTGACACTGGGTAGAGGTAGGCATTTTCTCTGTTGTAGCACTCCAAGGCTGCATCTATACTACAACTCCATTTCAAAAGGACGGCTTTCGAGAGTAAACATTGAAAGACAGCCTTCCAAAAGGGAGCCTCAGCATAGGCAAATGGGGAGCGAAGGTGTGAGCCTTTTGACTGGCCCCCAATTCTTGGCTTTGATGAGTGCCTGCAGGACTATGGAGTGGTAGCCCTTTCAATTCACACAGGCCCCTTTCAACTGGCCCCCATTGCACTTTCAAAAGAGAGCATCCACACACGTCAGGGTGCTCTTTCAAAAGTACAGGGGCAGGAAATGCTGCGGGCAGGGCTGCCTGGCAGATGAGCCCTTCCAGGGCTGCTGACTGCTGTCCCTTTAAAGGGCCTCCCACCCCAAGCCTCAGCCTGGACATCCTGAGGGCTAGCTACCTGTCCCTAGGCTAGCAAAAAGGGAGTGAGCGGAGGAGGCACACCAGACCTCCATGGACCTCAAGCAGCTCCCCCCCAGCACCACTGAGGCTGTGGCTGGCACACTGGCTGTGGTGCACCAATGACTCCAGGTGGCCACACTAGTAGCCACCCTCCTGGAGGCTGTCCGCAGGGCATGTTGCCCTCACCTGGTTCCCCCGGGTCACCTGCTGCCTGTGGGCCTTCCCCACAAGCAGTGACTGGTGGGACTGGCTGGTGCTTGAGGACTGGGGTGAAGACTGGGGGCTACAGAACTTCAGGATGACCAAGGGGACATTCCTGGAGCTATGCCACTGGCTCACCCCAGCCCTCCAGCAGTGCAACACCTGTATGAGGCTGGCAATCCCACTCCAGATAAGGGTGGCCATTGCCCTCTGGAAACTGGCCAACCTGGCCAGTCACCAATCTGTTGGTCACCAGGCCACTGTCAGAGCCGTCTTCAATGAGGTAAGACATGCCCAGGTCACACCTAGACTGCATGTGGGGGCAGGGGGGAAGGGGGCTCCCCCAGAAGGGGCACCATCAGGAACCAGGGGCACGGGCCCCAACAGGGACAAGAGGGCTGGGGACGAGGACAGGTGGGCACACAGGGGGCAGAGAGAGAGTGCCCCAGGGAGGCCTTCCCTTCAGGGAATGGGGATAGGGGTGGGTGGGCACACTGCACCCCACCCTACATTCATGAGTGTGTCCTCCCCCTGATGCCCTGCAGGTCATCCGGGCTATCAACAGGGTCCTCCTGTAGCAGCTGATCCACATCAGGGACCTGGATGACACCATCCAGGGCTTCGAGGACTTGGGCCTTCCCAAACTGTTTCGGGGCACTGGACAGCACACACATCACCACCCGGGCCCTGGAGCACAGTGCTGGGGCCTGTGTGAATTGAAAGAGCTACCACTCCATGGTCCTGCAAGTCCTCATCGAAGCCAAGAGTTGCTTCTAGGACATTTGCCTGGGCTGGGCTGGCCACACCTATGACACCGAGGTGTTTCAGAACTCTGGGCTGGGCCACCGTATGGCCGAGGGGAACTTTTTCCCCTGCTGGGAGCTCCCTGTCAGGGACATGATGCTGCTGCCCTGCATCGTGGTGGATGTGGCCTACCCCCTTGCAGGCCTGGCTGATGAGGCTGTACACAGGGCACACACAGCCTAGCCAGGACATTTTTAATGAGTGACTCAGCCATGCCCAAAATATGGTTGAGCAGGCATTCGGCCATTTGAAGGTGCACTTTAGATGCCTCCTCACCAGGGCCCTGAGAACTCTTTTCCCCTCCCCTCCCCATCCCAGGTGCCCTGTGGGGACTGCATCCTGGGGCTCCCCAGAAGGGTGCCACGAGTGCAGGCTCCCCTCTGCTTCCCCCCAGTCCCTCCACTGCTGGGAGGCCCATGGCACTGTCCCAGCCATGTGGTGCTGAGTGCCACACGTGGGCCCTCTGAGGCTAGGGGAGTGGGGCCATCCAGCTTGCATGTGCCTCAGGGCCAAAGGCCATGTGGGTGGGCTAATGCCGAGTGCCCCTTCCTGAGCCCCATGGTAACCAGCATGCTTGGCACATACCTCTGGGTCCCTCCAGGAACTCAAGTGAGGCACAGTTGGAGGGGGCCCAGATGGATGGGCCAGCTGGGATGTCAATGATGAGGGCCCCTTGCTTGCGCCATCATTATCACTGATGGTCTGGAGCGGCTTGATTATCTGTGGGTGCCTGGCGGTCCTCCATCTCCGTCTTGGTCTCCAGCTCCATGTCGGGGTCCGTGGTGTCGAGGACGATGGCCGGGGTTCCCACTTCCTTGGGCCCAAGAAGGCGGCCCAGTTCTTTAAAGTAGGGGCAGCTGATGTGTGCTGCCCCCACCTGCCCGACCATGTCCTGGGCCCTGCGATATTCCTGCCAGAGCTCCTTCACCTTGGACCTCACCTGGTCTGGAGTGCAGGTGGGATGTTCCCCTGTTGGTGAAGCCCTTGGACAGGCACTCAAATGCTGTGGTGTTGTGGTGCCAGACCCCCGTCTGGTGCAGGACCTCCTCATCTTTCCAGTGTCTCAGAGAGATACTGAGCAAGGAGGTCCCACAGCTCAGCCTCTGTCCATGAGGGGGCCTGGCTCTTTGGGGCCTGGCTCTCCTCCTGGGAGGACTCCCTGGTGTCCTCTGGGGGGGCCACTGGCATGCGCAGGTGTCCGGGGTGCTGGACATGGTGTTAAGGAGCAAGGTGGGCTGGCTGGGGCCTCGCAGCTGGGAGAGTGCTGGAGACCAGCGTGGGTTCCCTGCTCCTGGCACACTCTCAGCTTCCTGCCGGGGGGTTGTGGGAGCCTGCTTCCTTAAACGGGGCTGGATGCTGGAGCCATAGAGCTCCGTTTGTGCTGTGCACGGCGCTGCCGCTTGCCAGCTGGTCACCACAATGGCAGACCCCCTGTTTTGAAAGAGCTGTCCGTGGAGTGTCTAAACTTGCTCTCTTTCAAAATAATCTTTCAAAAGGGGGGGTGCTCACCATGGGGATGGAGGACCAGCTTCGACGGAACAGCCCCGTTCTTTCAATGTTACTTTCGAAGATCGCGCAGTGTGTGTAGATGCTCTGCGGGCTATTTCAAAAGAAGGCCGTCATCCAACCTCAATTTCAAATGTACTTGTTAGTGTAGAGTCACCCTGGCTATGTCTACACGTGAAGCCTACATAGAAATAGCTTATTTCGATGTAGCAACATCGAAATAGGCTATTTCGATGAATAACGTCTACACGTCCTCCAGGGCTGGCAATGTCGATGTTCAACTTCGACGTTGCGCGGCACCACATCGAAATAGGTGCTGCGAGGGAATGTCTACACGCCAAAGTAGCACACATCGAAATAAGGGTGCCAGGCACAGCTGCAGACAGGGTCACAGGGCGGACTCAACAGCAAGCCTCTCTCTTAAAGGGCCCCTCCCAGACACAGTTGCACTATACAACACAAGATACACAGAGCCTACAACTGGTTGCAGACCCTGTGCCTGCAGCATGGATCCCCAGTTGCCGCAGCAGCAGCCAGAAGCCCTGGGCTAAGGGCTGCTGCCCACGGTGACCATAGAGCCCCGCAGGGGCTGGAGAGAGAGCATCTCTCAACCCCCCAGCTGATGGCCGCCATGGAGGACCCGGCAATTTCGACGTTGCGGGACGCGGATCGTCTACACGGTCCCTACTTCGACATTGAATGTCAAAGTAGGGCGCTATTCCGATCCCCTCATGAGGTTAGCGACTTCGACGTCTCGCCGCCTAACGTCGAAGTTAACTTCGAAATAGCGCCCGACGCGTGTAGCCGCGACAGGTGCTATTTCAAAGTTAGTGCCGCTACTTCGAAGTAGCGTGCACGTGTAGACACAGCTCCTGAGTGACAGGCTGAGCTGTTTCCATTCTGCCTACTACATCAAGTGTTTTCCCATATGCACCTTTTAGAGTCTGCCTTGGCTGTAGTCCCATTCATGATTTTGCAGAACACATTGGAGAAATTCATCTGAAATAGACAGGACCTGATGGTGTATAGCTGAGAAGGTCTGCTAGAACACTGCTAGAGCTTTTATGACATGGTGAAATATCTATTTTAAAGGTAACATGGGATCTATACGCTGGCACAGAAAAGCTATTTTACAAACAGAGAAAACATTTAAATCCTTTATCCTTAGAGCGGAGTTAATAATTTCAAAATATGTAATTTACATGAACAATAGATGCCCCCCGGAAGGAATAATTTATGTATCACAATGAGTTGCCTGCAACCTTGAGGATTGCTGTGCACGATCTGTATTGGCTTCCGCCTGTTACAAAGCAAGATTCAAAATGACTGGGTTAAAAGCATGAGGATGTATTTCACTGTATGTTTTGGTTAAAATGAGTGTCTCCCTTCTGCTTTTACTCATGTGAAGGATGTCAGGCAGGAGGATGGCCCCCATGAGAATCTTGTACTATACGGGGGAAAAGAGAAGAGTCAATGACAAAATACAGCCACTGACATCAAACTAGAGGTGTTGCCCCCCAGATTATGTTTGCTGCATTGGGAAAAGTCAGTTCACTGTATTTATAAACCAGCAGCTTTGTCAGCAACATGTTGGTGGAGTACTTTATTCCTTGAGGCTGAGAGCCTTAAGCTTCCAACAGCATAAGGCAACCCCATTCCCACTGAAATGAAAAGTACTGGAATGGAAGCTGATTATCTGTGTTGCCTAGGTAGCTTTAAAAATCATAGCCTGGTCTTTTTAAGATGGCTTGCTAACTGGAGCTGATTCCATTGAATGGTATTGCTACACATTCATTATTCTGGAGTATAATTGTGATGTAGCTGAAAGAGATCATGGTGTATAGAGTGTATAGATAGCTACACTGACCTAGTTTCTTAGTATAGACAAAGCCACAGGATTATGTTGCTCTCAGGTGTGAAAAATCCTCACTTCCTCAACAATGCAATTAAACCAGCCTAACTCAGGTATAGATGACAGTAGACTTGTTTGTGCCAAACTATGCCACAAGGATCAAATGTAGTCTATCAAGTCAAACTGTGATGGTTGAAGATCAGCTTCAGGCTTCCAGTGCTAGTGAACTTAGATAATAGGAACTACTTGCCATTTACCAAAGAAGGTACAAATATACTAGTGGATAGAAACAATAGAAAGAGAGGAGTTGTGTTTCATTTTCCAGAGAAGCCATTGACTTGGTATGTGCTTGATACACAGTGACATCAGTATTTTGAAAAGTGTTCATTAGTTTTGAGTAACCCAGATGTATGAGCACTTGCACCTAGCTATTGAATCACTTTGGCTCAGATTTTCAGAAGTGCTGAGCGCCCGTGGTTGGCATTAATTTCAACTGATGGTTGGAACTGCTTTGCTCCTCTGAAAATGAGGCCTAAGATTGTTCAAGTTGGGCACCTGAAGACCAAAGTTTCCTGTTTATTAATGGACTTTTTTGAAAAAGGCTGTCTTTAGAGACTGAAGCGCAGAGGTTATCTCTGTATAATAACTCCAGCGATAGGTTAGTGCTTCGTACAGTAGCTGTGAGGCATAGTTAATAAATGGGAATGCTTTGCAATTCTGGATTCAAACTGCCAGATAAAATTCAAGTCAAAGTTTACACTCTGTAAAGCCTCTGGGAATCTAGTACTAAGAGTTCTCTTCCCCTATTCCTCATCAGAATCTCTGATTGTCTCTCCCAGTGGTATAACTTATGAAAGTGGATACCAGGATATTCACCAGGATTGGTTCTTGGGTATTTTTGTATTTTTTTTCTTCATTTGTAATGCATATGAATTTGAGCACTCTTAGATCACACTGTAAAACTGCTGAAGCAATTTGTTCAGGCTTTCCACTAGAATTTTTATCACTTGTGTGTCATTAACTGTGTCTCTTCCCTTTTGGTAGTTGGGAGGGTGGGGAATTGTGAAATAATTACTCTGGCATGGCTCACGTATCTCATTATATGAACTCCAGATTTGGGTAATTGTTAGCCGGTGGCCGGGTAATGTGCGGTGAGGTACTCCCCTGGGTCCTAAACAACCCAGTTTTTACTGTTAGAGCAGGTAGCTCCTAGCACTTTCACCCACGGCCAGGCTGTAGTAACCAAACGGTTAAAGTTCTTTTTGTTGTGCCGGCTGTGTTGCAGTGACAAAAGGGTTAACAGCAGGGTCAGGCTCAGAGCTTAACTAGTTACAAGTTTATTTAAGCTGTATGGTTACAAAAGGCTATTGTTTACTTCTTATATGCTAGCAAAGTACAGGTGTTAACAAGTTACGTTACAATCCAATACAAAGATATTTGTTACCATCTAACACAATGATATCTTGACACTAGTTACAGAGCTCTAATTCTTTAGCTGTGCACAAAAAAGTCGGAGACCTAGCATGGGTGTATCTTACCCTGTCTGCATCTCTCGATACCAGCGTAGCCAGGATGGATCGGTCACTCAATTCCGCAGAAAGATGAATACGAGGTTGGGCGTCCCCAGTTGTGGACCTTGGGAGGCAATCACCTGACCCGACCAGCAGGTAGTTGGTGGAATGCACTCAAAGTTAGAGTTCTGCTGGACCCACCTTTTATACCCCTTTTGGGTTATGTATTCTCTTTCTTATCTATGGTGCCAGATCATACTGGTCTGTCTTTGTGACGCGAGTTTGTTACAAGGGCATTTCTTACTTAGTTTGCACTTGTAAGACAAGAGATAAGCAATTTGAGAGTACAGGACATTCTTTTTGTGTGGGCGGGGCACTTCCCCTTCTGGGGTGATATGTGTGTGTGCATCATATCGATCAATGCCAGCTGGGGTGATTTCTGAGGGTCCCCCCTCTCATGTTGACAGTCTGGCCTGTTAGCCTTCTAGCTGTACTTTCTGCTTCTCCGGGTCACGATAAGCTAGCATATCTGGGCCTCAATGAGGGCATCAAAGACTGTGCTGTCAGCAGCCATTTCCGTGCCCTGTGTGCTCCTCAGTGGGGGGGGGGGGCAGCGAGCAAGCTGGCTTGTAAGGGGGAGACTCTGTCTGGCTACATTCCACCCCCTGATGTACCACGCTACATCCCAGAACGCAAGGTGGTAGTGATGCCAGCACCTTTTGCCCTCCTTGGGGGAAGTCTAAAAGTACCCAATGATCCGATCAGTACGTGGGGAATCGCGGAACTGGCTAGGATCACTTGTCAGCTCCATGTATCGGATTTGCGTGGAGGAGATAGCCACATCAATTAGTCTCCTAACGATGCACAGTGTTATGCAAAACACAACTACTATGATAAGAACAATCAAAATAGTGGTTACAATAGAATGCAGGAATGGAGTATGAGAAAATTCTAATTGTTGAGCTAACCATTTTAACCATGAGATCTTTCCATTCCTAGTTACAGCATGTAAGATTTTAACTGCATCTTTGATGGCAGATACATCCTGTTTAATCTGTTCTGAGTGTTTACCTAAAAGCAGTAAGATTGGTTAATTACAGCACAAAATCCTCCTTATTGGGCCAGGACTGCATATTTCGAGACCCACCCATCCCTTGCTGACACTCAGACAGAGAACAATTAGACAAGAAAACAGATGGGAATTATGGTCTAATCCAGAAAGTTCAAACCGGTTACCTCTACCCACACCAGCTTGGCTAGGAGGACGGGACAGAAGGGCCCAGCCTAACCTTGGAGCTTCCTCGCACGCGATGGCTTCCACTCCGAGGAATTACAAGCAAGACAATCAGTTCCACCCTCCCAGCACCCGGGATGACAAGGTTGTCAGGGACTCAAATCCCAGCAAGCCTCATCCCGTTACAGGGTGTGATAACAAAACCAGAACCAGAACTTCCAGATTCCTTATCCAAGTAGGAGTTCACCCTATCACAGCATGAACCCCAGGGGCTGTGGCGAAGGTAGGAGTGGACGTCGCTGTCATCAAAACAGACTGGTCCCCACCAGAAGATGTTGCTCTTGTCCCACCAGTCATTCAGGTTCAGAGGGACAAACTCAATTCCCAGTGTGGTAGAGGAGTTCAGCAGGGTACACATCCAGCAATCCGTGGCACCAGCGGTGGAGACGATGGGCTGGATGGCATTCCTGAGGGGATGCTTAGGTGTAGCAGAGGTCAGCGAGGCAGTCAGGAAGATGATGAGGAATTGAGGTGCCATGCTGTCATCTGGGTTGAAGGTAGCTACAACACAACTAGGCCTATAGCAATTACTAAAAGTCTATTAGTATTAATATGGCATCTAGCAGCATGCATATATTATATACATTAAAGTTCTTTGGTGTGTACTGATATTACAGGTGGCCATTGCCTTGCTTCCTCCCAGGGAGGTGTGTATTTCAGGTGGTTCCTTCTTTTCTGGAGAGAAAACACAAGGTCGTCCGGTCTTGGATGTGATCCAAGCCTCGGTAATGGTTATTGGTTCCCTTTTAGAGTCTAAAGCAGTCTACACCCCCACCTTTGTATGAGTGCAGTACATGAGTCTGTCTTCCCAGACTAGGGTGTTTAATTACAACAGTATCTCCAGGATTAGATTTGGAGTCCTTGAGTGGCGCAGCCGAAGTTGAGGAATTTTCCCCTGTGGGGAAGAATCCTCTGCTGATTGGACTGCCCGTAGGGGTTTGCTCATTGTTTAGTCGCTGCACCACCTCATCCAGCCTGTTTTCCCAAGTGCCATCCGTGGGCTTCAAGTGGCTTTTTAACAGCCCGTTCCAGTGCTCGACTATGCCGTTGGACTGGGGTCGGCAAGGGAGGTGGTAAGTCCACTCAATTCCATGCTTAGTAGCCCACTCTTGTACTACTTTGTTTTTAAAGTGTGAGCTGTTGTCAGACTGAATTTCTTGGGGTGCTGGGACAATTGCTGTTAAGCGGTTTAGTCCCATAATTGTGGACAGTCCTGTTGCCAATTGGGCAGGGTATGCAAAACCAATTCCTGAAACAACTTCCATTCCAGTCAAGAGGTACTTACACCTTTGCCTGGTAGTAGGAAGTGGGCCAATGTAATCAACCTGCCAGGTTGCCCATAGTGTTTTCCATCTCTGAGCCTAGCAAATCGCTGTGCTTCAGCTATGTGTTTTCAGGTTTTAGCACAGATAGTACAGGCTTGCACCAGGTCTTTGGCCTGTTAGTGGGTGATAGGCCACCCCCGATATGTGCTTGCCGCACCGGCTCATCACTCCCTCTGTGCCCCAGAGTCTCATGTAGCCATAGGTACAAACGTTCCCAATCTACTTGGGTGGCAGAGATCTGGACTGCTGCATCTGCCAGGTTATTTAGCTGTGTAGCCGGGGTGTTATTCTTTTGCTGGGCTGATGCATGTCCTATACTTAGGGGTTGCTTGGTGGCATGGTGGTACTCACTAGGCATTCCCACCTTCCGTAGGGATTCCTTAATTAAGGTGGAGTTCTGTGCGGTATCAGCTTTCCAGCATGGACATTCCTCTACCCATCCAGAGAACAAACAAACAATAACCAGCACTTTTTAAAAGATTTACATTTGGGTAGCTGAATGAAGCTCATTTATAACTTCAGGAACAGTCCTAAAGGCAGAGGTCTGGTTGCCAGAACTGTCTTTACAGGTTTGCCCATGTCTTGGGCTTGGCAGACAGGGCAAGCCAGACAGTTTGGGCTACTTAGGAGAATTTGGAAGCAAACAAATTTGCTTCAACAGCAGTAATCATCCCCCTGCTTCACTTACATGAGTCAGGCTGTGGTACATGCAAGCAAGATAAGGGAGAAGGACCTTGGGTGCAACCAGGCGGCCGTCCGGGGAGCGCCAAAGGTGTTCAGGGTGCTGATTTGTACATTTTCTACCTCTGTGTGAAGTTCAATCAGATACTGCAGTTGAAGAGTGCCTTACAAATGGATGTGATAAAAAAATGCCGTGTACTATGTGATTGTCATCTTTTAAAACAATAATTTAAGCGTGGCCATGAAAAAATTAGAAGACCTGTGGCACTTTGTAGATAACAGATATTTTGGAGCATAAACTTTCATGGGCAAAGATCCACTTTGTCAGATGACATACATCAGATGTATGTCATCTGACAAAGTGGATCTTTGCCCACACAGGTTTATGCTCCAAAAATCTGTTAGTCTACAAGATGCCACAGGACTTCTAGTTGCTTTTGCAGATGCAGACTAACATGGCTACCCCTCTGACACTCATAGCCATGAGGCACTTGGCTAGTTACCAGTTGGGTCCTCTGTGTTTCTATATTTGGGACTTAATCCAAAGCCTGTTGAAGTCAACAGACTCCTGTTTACTTCGGACAGCTTAGGTTAGATCCTGACACACATGCATGGTCTGATTCTAATGGCACCCCAGTATTACACTACTGTAATGCCAATAATCCTTGCAGCTTTTCTTAATTTGCACCAGTACAAATGGGATCAAAATCCATTCTCCATCCAGATCTAACTTTTTTTCCTGTGGTAATTTCTGCTTCTGAGGTATAGCTGGTTTCTTGCACACAAACTCTGTCTTCCTGCACGGGTGAGGGTGAAGGCCAGTAGAACCACAGAAACAGAAAGCATGAACTGTATTGTGATGTATTTTGCAAGCGTTTGCACCCACTAGGGTATCAGCATTCAGGCAGGTTTTCCTAGGCTTTTTTTCAATCTGTATCAGCAAAATGAAACAAAGATAAACCCCATCTTTTGAATCATTCTGCTGTTTATCACCACATCAGATCAAAGTGTAAAGAGAACTGAGTTTGTATTCTGTCAGGCTAGATTGATGCTGACACACAGGTGTCCTTTCCTCCTTCCCCACACATCAGGACTGAAAATTTTACAGATGGGAAACTGAGCACGAAGTGCGTTCTGAAATATAACTTCTATTGGTGTGTGTTTAAATAAATTGTCCGCCTTAGTTTGTTTATATTTTCTTTTCTAGGAAAGGAGGGGAGAAAAGACATCTGTTTGCAATCATAGATTTGAGAGGTTAAAGATAGAGCAACCCCACATGAAAACTTGGTTTGCAGGCACTCTCAAAATAGGGATAATGTGTGCTTTTGTATCAGTTTGTCTTAAAAATAATTAAACCATATAGAATTGACAAGTCCCAGTTGTGGGGTTTACCTCTTAAAATATGTTTAAACTGCTGCCCAAACACAAACTTTCTAACAAAGCATGAACACTGGTATTGAAATTCCATTTGTAATTCCTTTTTTGTTATTTCAGGTCTTGTTCTGCACCAACAAGGGCCAGATATGGCTGTGGGAAATCTGGGTTAGAACAGTTAAGTATCTTATCAGGGATTCTGAGAAGGTTTACATAACCCACACTACATCATGGAAAGGCATCCAGCAGCACTGGGTTAGGAAGATGTGACAGGCTGTACTCTTATCTCCACCATTTTTTGCAAGAATATAATACATTTTGTACAAAGTATGTCTTTTGACAGTTCATAATCTGCTGAACATAACCACTCCAGGAAGATGTCATGGCAATGTTCTATATAACATGGCTGCAACATGTTTCAGAATTAGAAAAGCTGGCACAAACTAGTTTGTGAGGGACTAGCTACTGACAGTCCAGCCAGGTGTTGGCCTACCCAAGTGGACTATCAAAAATTCTAACTTGGCTCGTGGCCATTGTTTGGCAGGAAGAAAGGTGTGAGCAAGAACTTTACATGTTGGCAAAGACACAGCTGAGAGTTTGTGTAAACAGACTGGCTGTCTCCTGAGACCCAGCTGGATATAATCCTCAAGGAGGGAAGAAGGGTAGAAGTAGAGGATCCCAAATCAACTTTCTCCCTCATCTCTACTCATGGCAGCTACAACATTTGAAAGATAAAGGAAACATCACTAAATCTGATGCGGGGAGGAGGGGAGTCTTGGCTGAAACAATCTAGCCAGACTGTTGTTGTACGCTTTGGGCAAGGAAAAGATGTTACTTGTAAGTTCACTTAGCTCAGGGATGGGTAGTAATTTTTTGATTTGGGCTGGGAAGAATTCAGGAATTTGGCTGCACTCTTCTGTTATATTAATAGAGAGGGTTGGGATGCAGGATGGAGGTTGGGTGAGGAAAGGAGCTCAGCATAGAGGACTGGGATGTGGGATCTGGGAAGGGGTTTGGGTGTGGGAGGTGGAGGTTCAGGGCCAGGAGTGGGGGTGCAAAGGGTTAGAGTTATGACTTGGGGCAAGAGAAAACTGGGGCAGAGTAACTGGGGGAGGGTGTGGCTGAGGCGTGAGATGCAGACTTTAGCTAGGAGGCACTAAGTGGTTCCCAGCCAGCAGTCCCGCAGGAGCCTCAGGCAGGCTCCATGAGTACCATGCCCCCCGCACTCAACTCAAAGCGACCAGCTGCAAGGGCCATGCGCACCACAAGCCCCAGGGAGTGAGGGGGAAGGCAGGCATCAAATGCTGCCTATGCCACAGGTCCATCACAGGCAGCTCCTATTGGCTGGTTTCTGGCAAATGGGAGCTGTTTGATTGTGCTGGGAGCATGGGCAGCACATGATGTCTGCCCGGCGCCCCACCCGCAGCACTCAGAGCCCATAGCCCACACAGCTAGCTGCTTTGAGGGAGTGCAGCAGGCAGGGAGCTCCTGCTGGGTCATAGTATGGTGACTGGCCAGATCTCGCAGGTTGGGTGGCCATATTTTGCCTGCCCCAACTTAGCTTGTTAAGCTAGGTATTAGTTTGCAATTGATCTTATTGTCTTTAACCAGGTCTGACATCTATGCCTCATTACTGTACTTGCAATGACTTAAATCTACCTCTCTGTAGTTACAGAGTGTTAGGTAAAACAAATTTATTATGTTTGGATTGAAGTTGTGTGGAAACTTGCACTCGATATAACAGGGTCGATAGCAGGTCTAGGTACACCATTTCCTACTGAAGAACTGGTGGACTTTCTAGGAGCTTGTATGGTCCAGGAGGGTGCTGGGCATTACAAGATGCACTTCTCGGGGGCAAGGCCTGGGACTAAGAATTAGCTAGTGTTTCCCTGTATGTTTAGTCACGAGTAGCTGGCCAGCGCATTCATGTAATATAACTGTGAGTGATTTTTTTTTCCAGCTAGAGTCTGTGTGTGACCTGGCCAGGTGTGGTTGCTTTCATAGCAAAGCAGTGTGAAAGGCACCCCAGACTGGATCATCAATTGTACAACAGGAAATATCACAGGAGGCCTCACCTTCTAGCAACTAAAGGGGCATGCACCTGGCAGAGGCTTAGCCTAAAAAGGCACTGGTGGCACAGGGAGGAGCAATAAGCACCATGAGAAAGCAAGACCGAGCCCTAGTGCAGTCAGAGGAGTAGCTGCAGCAGTGTTAATGCTGCTGTGGAAGCAGTGGTCCAGACTCCCTCCCTCTCTTTCAGAGCTCAGAACTCAGAAGCGTGAAGAGAGGGATACTGTTCCACTGGCTGACTCTGCAGTTACTAGTAGGTCTGGGACTGAGCCCCCAGTGGAACAGCCACAGCCTGGAAGGAAGCAAGCCAGTGGGGAACGCCACTTGGGGGTCAACCAGTGAGTGTTCTAGACACCAATGCCCCTCTTGGGTCTTGGTTTGTGTGGGGATCCCAGTGTGGTTGGCGTGGGCCCAGGTTCCCCTTCTTTGCTGTCTCACATCTGCACCCTGAGAGAACTCTAAAGGACGGAAGGGGACACAGGAGGATTGAGGCCTACAGCAGGTGACATGGTCAGCGCTCCCTGTAGTCTGAGCACACTGGACTGTGGAGCCTGCTCATTAGTCTAGACTGCCCCACTGCAGCCGTCAATACACGTATATTTTTTCACAGAAGGAGAAATTCCCTGGAGGTAGATTGACCCCTTCTTTCAAGGTAGGTAGTAGGCACTGTGGGGCTTTAGAAGGGAGGGAAGACTTGGCTAGTACTGGCAGTAGCCAGATCTGCTCAGTGTAGAACAAGCAGGATTCACTCACTCATTCACTCCCAACTTTGTTAGTTTTCACCCAATATTTATGGGTCTCCGATGTTAATTTCTGTCAGTCAGAATTACAAGGCCATCTCTCATCCTGCTCTCTCTCCCCTGAACCTAATTACTGCAGTTTCTTGCTTGTTTTAAAATGTTCTCTTTCTAGCTCAGAACAACTTCTTCCCCTTCTAGCTAGTCAGCCTAGACTTAGGGTTAAATGACTCATAATTTCCTGGAAATTCACTTGTTGCAATATTCAGGAAGCTTTTCCCCCATGCCAGCTCTGCTACTTTGGCACTGCGTTGTCCTCTACACTTGGCTCATGTGCATTTCACTCTGCACAGTTGCTTTAATGCTAGTTAAATTGCTTTCAGCCCAATCCTAAATATAGGACTGGGTGTTTCCATACATGCTGGGCATGTATTCTTTTAAGATCACACAAACCTGGATGAGCAATGAAACATCTCCCTGCCCTGTGATGTGGAAATAAACATGACACTCAGCCATCATTTCAGGCTGAGTGTACAGCCTTCAGACAAACATGTTCCATGCTCTTCCGCAGGTTCTATAACTCCCTCCCGCCCCCCACTTTCATTCCAGTTCTGTTTGGAAGGTTTGACCCCTGTTCTGACTTGTGGAACAAGTCAGGAGGCAAGCTGCAGAAATGTACTATACATAGGCTTGGAAAGATTAGATTTTTATCAGTCAATGTAAGTAAATGTTGATTTCACTGTATGCATGCAAAACAAGGAAATAATATTTCCATCGAAGATATTACAGGCACTATAGGCAAAGTAAGAAAATGCTGCTGGAGGATGTATTAGTTTGATTTTTAAGGCTATTTGCTTTGTATATTTTGACAAATGATGTTGAAAATTTGTGTTTGGATGGTAATAAAGCTGGAAATTTTTGAATCTGTTGACTGCCTTGAAAGTTATCCCCCTCCCCCACCACTGTCTGCCTCTCCCATAATTCCAGCCACTGTGAAACTTAAATAGATAAAAATCTTAAGACACAGTGAAAAATAAACTGTCAGCGTTATCTGCTGAAATTATATAAAAATGAAATTCTGCCAACTCTAGCCGTAAATGAACAGGTTAATGGGCATGGACAAACTTCAAATGGTTTGGTGTCTGGATTCCGTTCAGATAAGCAGTGGCTATAATTAGGTCAACTATTGTGTGTGACAGGGGGCTGGGGAAGAGTCATTTTAATAGAAAAAAATAGTGTCTATCTTGACTATACAGGGTGTAGTCCTGCCACCTACACACAGCCTGCCTGAAGGAAGAAGTATGTGTATTGATGTGAGTAAGCTGGCAGAGAGGAAAACTGTGTCATATCTTTAATTCTCCTGACAGCTACTCACTCACACTGATATCAATAGCTCCTTCCTGCTGCTGCATAAATCTCCATGCCCTAACAATGACACAGCAGTGTGGGAGAAGCAAGGGAGAGGCAATTAACCCCATAGCCAGCCCTAACTCTGTCTACCTACTCAAGTTGTGCCCCTTCAATAAATTAATTTCTAAACAATTTCAGTCAAAGTGGTGCCATCTCCTTGCATGAATACTCTTAAACTAGCTAAAGTGTTTGTAACAGAGTGACCTGCCCCTTCAAGGGCCAGAGGACCTGCAGCCAGCCCTATTAACATATCAGACCCAGCTGGAAAGAATTAGAAAATCTTTAATGGCTTGATCAGAAAGTTAGAAGACAGCTGTGGGAAAGATTCTGGAGCAAGAGAAGGAAGATACCAGGTGGAAGATCTCTGGCTCTTGCAGAAGATGCAGATCTGGAAGGAAGAGTGAGTTCCTATGTGAGATTTATGTTTACTTTTTTCATTGTTGTCAAATGAGCAACTGTGCAGCTGAGGGAAATGGTCAGATCCAGGCTCTGGTGGATGTAGCACTAAGTTTTTTTCTTGGGTTCAGAGCTATAACCCAGCAGCTTAGAGTGCTTTATAGTGAGTTAGCTGAATTTGGTTACTATACAGCTTGGGCTGTATCAAGGCAACTAAGCATCCGCACGAGAGGATTGTGTTGACATTACTAAAAACATTTCCAGATTGGAACAATTGTCTTGTGTCAACAAAATCCTGCTCTTTCTGGAGCTAGCTTCACCATCTATAGGTCTGTTTCCCCTCCAGAAGGGGGAGTAAATCAACTGATTTCCAGGCCCTTTAATGCCTGCCTCAGGTCTAGCAGTAGGATTGGACAAGAAAATAAACCAGGGCCTGATTTCTGCTGGCTTCCCAGCAGCTTTGGGCCTTCTTTTTGTTGGGGCCCCATAAGTTGGAGGATTGACTCCGCTCCCAACTGCACAGGAAAGTAGCATGTCCTGTTAAAAAGAGACTGTCGGGATGGGGAGTCTAAACCTGACAGTCACATGATTTTTTTTCTTTCTGCCTGGGAGATATAATGTATCAGTGCCTCTGCCACAAAAGTACTGCCAGCTGGTCCAGCAACTTTGCATCAAAGCACTGACCAAGTATCTCAGAAGAACCTTTGTCCCGCTATTGTCACACGCAAGTCACTGTACAAACAAGTTTGGTTAAATAGAAAAGCATAAGTAGTTTTTAAAATCCTTCTTGTATAGAATCATAAATTTGGAAAATCTGGCATTCCCAGTCTGTTGCTAATTATATGTCCCTTTTTCTCTTTCCTCCCTTAAAATGGGTCTTGGAAATGGTTCCAAAGTGCCAGGGAACAGTGAACTATTCTGAAAAAGTAGGGTATCACTGTCATGTTCTTGGCTGTAATTCAGCCTTATCACAACAACATAAAATGAAAATCATGATGCTTTTAGTAGGGTGTAAATCGGTTTTGGCCATCTAACTGGTACTATAGGAGACTAGCAAAGCATTGCAGTAATGTATAATTACAACTTAAGACAACTAGTGATGTTTTTAGTTGTCTCCTTTTTTTTTTTTCCTTTATTGTTTTCATTGGTAAGGTGGGGTTGAGATGTCATCAGATTAGCTCTGGTTTTCAGGTGATATGTTGGCTGAGATTCTGACTCATTCCCCCATGAAGTAATGCTTTTAAGGATATTGAAATCTGGCTCTTGCAACTCATTAGCTGAGAAACTCATCTGCTCTTTTCTTTCATTCCTTAGAAGCGCCCTCACTTTCACATTAAGTCTCATGCCGTCACTGCTGCTATAGTATATGTGAGTTGCCTCCTTTGGCTTAGGCTTTCTGGCGCAGATCTTATTTCATGGTTTGCTATCAAGACAGTTGAGTTGATTAATAAGGGAAGGAGCAGCTTTAAATAATATGCCTGGAATAATCTGCCTGGGCTTTTCAACCAGTAAACGCTTGCTGGCTAACTCTTCTGTAACTAAGACATTTTGATTCATTCCACCACTCAGAGGGATTTCATCATCCTCACTGGTGTTGGACATTTTAACAGTTTAATTGAACTCACTGTAAAGAGAGAGAGAGAGAGAGAACCAAGTGAAACAGACTTTCCTCCTAAATGTAAATATCACTTTGGCTGGAATAAACCCTTGTCATGATCCAGCAGCCACTACAATCTAATGTGGTGAATAAAAGGCAAGAGGTAGAGATTGCACAGGCATCAGCTTATTTTCCTTGCTGAACTTGATGTCATTTTTAGTCTGTAGTTGGCATTGCATTCCTTGCAATGCCTGTGGTTTGGGAAAGGTGAAATTGATTGAGTGATGCGGGCCTGACAGTAGCATCTCTCTGTTTAACTTTTTTTAAAATTAATGTATTTGTACATGCTGTGTTTCTGCATATGTGCCGTTAAATCTTGTGTCTGTCAAATGTTTGTTTTGTTCCTGTTTTATTCATGTTGTCCATAGCACAGTAACCCCTAGTCATGGACCAAGACCCCACTGTAGTAGGTAGACTACAAACAACAGATGGTCCCTACTGGCATTACACGGGCTTTTGTCTGCTTAGGGGAAGAAAAATGCTGATGTTTCAAAACTTGAAACTTGTCATGGGAAAGGGTCAGTTTTGCTGAAAGGTCTGCTAGGAAGGATCCTCAGGCAGAAGTGACATGTTTCCTGCTCAGCCTGATTCAGAGGAGAGACTGAGACCGGGGTCTTTGACAATCCCAGATGAGTGTCCTCATTGCAGCTTATGGACCACTTTGCATGGTCTTTCTTTCCCTGTGTGCCTTTGTCTGAAGAGGTTCAACTTTGTAGAAGGTAATATTCACTGGGTCTGAGAGAGACGATGTAGCCTAATAGGGAGGCACTCATCTGGAATATGAAAGATCAGGTTCCAGTCCCTATTCCAATGAATATTTTAATTATGTATACAGAGCACCATTGGCTCCAGTTGGCCAGATTGAGAATGGGCACTAGCCTGGGGTTCGAGCACTCACCTGGGATGTGGGACGTGCCTGCTTGTACCCTCTAGCATTTTGTGATAAATTACAACAGCTCTTTGTTCTGTCCTCTGTGTAAGTTAGAACGCTTGTTGAAGTCTCATACTGCTGTGAGATGAGGAACCCATTTCCTGCCTAGTTCCCCAAAAAGCTTACAATGCAACGTTTTACTTTTCTGAACTGCTTGTTTTATCAACTCTGCTAAGTCGCCTTAGAATGACATCATATCTGGTTGTTTAAAGGCTCTCATCTAACTCTTACCATCACAGAATCTGAGCACATGCCAATAGGGGTTAAAGTGCCAAGATTAACATCTTAGGACTTGTCTACACTTAACCAGTGATCAACTGTTTGGAGATCAATCTCCTGGGGGTCGGTTTTTTTTTTTTTTTAGTAGGTCTAGTAGGGACACGCAAAATTGACTGCTCATTTGCTCTCCCATTGACATGGTACTCCATGGGATCATGAGGAGTAAGGGAAGTCAATGGGAGTTTTTCCCACTGACCTCCCACTGTGGGAACACTGCAGAAATTTGGCTTAAGGTATGCAAACTCCAGATATGCTAGTAATGTACCTGGAGTTGCATATCTTATATAGACTTTCTCCCTAAGTGTGGACCTGCCCTTAGTCATGAATGGCCTAGATTCAAATGCCATACACTTCATGTCTCATCAAAACAAATCTTCGATACTCCGTTACCACGTTACTGCATCTTCACAACTCTACTCAACAAGCATAAGTAACCTTTTCTTTTAACTCTCTGATTCCTTCCTCCCCCTCTACCCCATCAGCTCTAGAAAAGAGGATATTTTAAGAATGTCTGTCTGAAGAAGGTGTGTGACTCAGCATATGGATTTTGCAGTCTCCCCGCCCCCCCACCCGGTCAGTCAACCCTTCTTTGCAACATTCTGGCACCACAAAGCAAGCAGCTAAATTAAATTAATATCCATGGTCATTTATTGTTCTTACAAGGTGAGAGTAATGCTATGACAGGAAGTGTAAGCTATGAATAAGCCAAAATGCCTTAAAGATCAGTGTCCCAGAAAGCATTCACCAAAGAGTCTTTAGGCATGGGTTTAAAAGGTTTTTAACGCTATCACCATCTACAGAATTTTTAGCAAGAAGATTAAACAGGGGATTCTTTTATGTTACAAAAATATCCACAGCCTTCAATTGTGGTGTGGCGTTTTGATTTCTCCAGAGGTGTTGGCATAACCTATTGCCTACTCAACTCCGTTTGCTCCCCAGCATCCTCAAATGAGCCACTCTTACTGTGCAAGTCCTTAGCTCCCTAATTTCTTTCAGGCCAGGATCCTTTCCTCATTAATCCAATCTCTTGAGCCAGTGTGGACAGCTACATATTGGAGTAGGGAGTTAACTCATCGCTGGACTTCTGAAGCTATGCACTAGAATTTTCAGTTGTATTCTCCAGTTTGTCTGAGCACACGTGATGTGAATTGAAATGTCACTAACTTTGAATATTCAGGTACACCTCTACACAAGAGGGTTTAGACTAATGTATATATTCAATGCATGGACAGAGGAAAATGCTGTTATTTTACACATCATTTTTGCATTAATTGAACCAATGTTTTATGCATATTATAATTTTTTTTACTAGAATGTTAACACATCAACATTGAGATGTGTGCAGGCACCATGGGGAAAAATGTGATAAGCAGACATTTAGCAAATCATTTACTTGCATGCTTCTCAGAAGTCTTGTGCTAAAGGACTCCACTATTTTAGCCCTACAGCTATGTTCCACATGTCCTTGCTTTCGTTAAATTATTTACCTCACAAAAGGAAATAAAAAAATGAGTCTAAAAATGCTACAGTCTGCCTTTGTTTAGTGTAAGCAATTTATGTAATTTCTTTCACGTTTTTGTCTTCTTCCCCAACCTGATTGAGAATTCATAAATGGAGAGGGATGGCCACCGAAAAATGAATGTAATTTTTCCTCTTTAGAAGTCTGGATTCTGCTAAGTTCTCTGGCCCTGAGCCAGAACAGCACTTACTCACTAAGTCCCGCTGAGTTCACTAGGACTTCAGCCTGTGTGGTGGGTTTTTTTTTTTGGTGTGTGTGTGTGTGGTTTTTTTTTTTTTTTTTTTTTTTGTCTCAACAGCTTTGCAGGATCTGGACATGTGAAGTGTCGAAGTAGCAGAATGGTAATAGCTCCTTAGCAATAATCTACAAGAAACAGACAAATATGAATGTTGCATTACTGTATTGAGAACTGTTAACAAAAGGCTTACATCATTGCGATTCAAGGGCTTGCATGCATGTACCATAACCTTCCACTTAGTGGAAAAAGGTCATCCCTCATACGAATATTAATTTTTCTCTCTAGACTGGAAGCAGCCCAAGTGTGAGGAGGCAGCTGAATGATCCATTCAAAATAGAAGTTGGCAAACCAAAGTGTGTGTGTGAGTGCTCATCTTGCAAGGAGTCTGTGCATGAGGTGTGCAGAATGTCTCCACTGAAGTAGTGTTCCCGTTAGTGCAATGACTGCCAATGCTTGACTGCGAGCATTTGGACAAGTTGGCACAGCTTTCACAAAATTTATGTCTGCTTTAGTGATGGGAGGGAGAAGAGAATCTCTCACCCTGAGCTCCCTTGCAACTGGCAGTTATATTCAGCAACTCTTTCCATATGCTAGGGCCAGTAATGAGATTTAGTCAGAATAAAAATTATAGGAAGGCAGCTGTATCTAATATCTCTTCCATAGCTCCACTGTTTCTGCTGTGCCACGGTCAGGAGTGTTGGAAGGTCTGGGACAAGAAAATGGCTGAGTGTCCTTTTTAACTTTCTTAGCAACAGATTGCGGAAGGAGGCAGAGAAGACAACAAGACTCGGTAGAATCGAAAAACCGAAATAGGCGGCGGGGAGATGATAACTTAGAGAAATAAAACTACCCAGATTCATTTCATGCTTCCTATCTGCAGTGGGAGTGATAATGAAAACTAAGTGCACTAGCTATCTACAATACAATTTAAAGGCACCATTTACTATTGCATCCATGGGAGATTTTCTAAAATTTTCCCTGGGCGTTATAAGCATGTTTTTTCTGGGTAAAACATAAAGTGCCACAAAATAAGTTCTTAGAAGCCCATCCTAAAGTGTCAGCAAGATAACAGTTAAAGATGGTTTCCTTTACTATAACTTGAAGGAAATGCAGGGGGGGAAAAAAAAGCAAAAAAACAATTAAGCCTGCAGTGTCAGACGTCCAGAAGATCACACAACTCTTAGTTATTTGGCAGTGTTCCTCAAGACTATTTAGCCCTCGTATCATCATCATCATCATCATCATCATCATCTATTCTTTGTTAAAGTCTCCAGCCTCTCAAACTGGTTGTACTGGACAACATCAGTGTTAACCCAGACATATCCTCTGAGCACTTTGCAGTTATGGAAGCTAGGTTTAAAGTTGGCATGTTTACTCATAACACACCATGAGTTAAAAGTCTTAATATAAATCACATCCATGCAAATAGCTGCTCTTGAAAGAATTAAACTGAGCACTGGAACAACGATTACAACTGTGTAAAGTTTACATAACTGTTTATCAAACCAGAAATAACGTATGCTCCTCCACCTGTACCATGGTGGGGGAAAAATATGATGCATACATATCAAAACAGTTGCTCGCCTCATGCATGTAGAAATATCTGAAATACTTCCTCCTATTCCCTACACATTTTGAGGCATTATCCATATTTGCCATTTTCCATTCTACATTTTTCACTGATTGGTGCCAACAGTTTCTACATGTACCACAGTATTTGTATGTTTAAGTGTACTGGCAATCAGAATAAACACACAGGGCCAGTACAATTAAATGATAAAAGATGCCCAGATAAACAAGGTCTGTGATATCAATCGAGCAATTGGGATTGAGTTGATAAATTGGCTACCGAAAGAAAATTACAACTGACACATATGCTAACCATTGGAACATGGAACAGCTGAACACTGTGGGCAACTGGAAAATTAGAGCTGCTTCAGAAGGGGATGAAGAGATACCAGTGTGATATACTTGGACTGGCAGAGATGCATTGGACAGGATCAGGAGAGATGTGCGGTTGTGAAGTCAGTTGGTCAGGAAACGAAATGAAACATGAAGCAGGAGTTGGATTCCTTCTTAGCAAAACAGCTAGAAGAGCATTATTAGGATACAAACCAGTGAGTGCAAGAATGGTGGTAGTGAGATTGGAAGCAAAACCGTTGAACATCTCAGTCATTTAGGTGTATGCACCCACGTTGGACAGTACAGAGGAAGAGATTGGGGTATTCTATAAAGACTTGACAAAGATGCTGGAAGGGATACCGAAGAAAGATGTGTTGATCATTGGAGGAGATTGGAATGCAAAGATTGGAACAGATAACAAAGGTTGGGAGAGAGTCATGGGAAGGTTTGGATATGGAGAAAGAAATGAACGAGGTGAGAAACTGCTAGAGTTTGCTACAGAGCATGAGATTCCAACAAAAAGAATGTATGAAGTGGACGTGGCGATCGAATGACTGGAAGTCCAAGAACATGATAGATATGATTTTGAGAAGAAGAAAATGGATAACATCACTACAGGAATGCCAAACTTTCTAAGGAGTAGATATAGACTCAGACCACAGTCTAGTGATCACAAACATCAGGATAAAGCTCAAAAGAAAATGTAAGACACAGATTAAGAAAAGAAGAGACATGGCGAGGCTATGTGAGGAAGAAACAGGGAATGTGTACAGAGCAGTGCTCAAAGAGAAGATTAAGACTATCGCCACAGAGAAAGACCTAGATAAGAGAGTCACAGGGATCTCCATCACTATGGAAGAGGCAATTGATCAGACTGTTGCAGAAGAAGAAAAGATCAATAAGAAGTGGATTACCCAGGAGACACTGAAGTTGGCTCAAGAGAAGAGAGCATTGAAGATCGGAAGAGAGATCTCTGAGATGGCAGAGCAGCATTATGGGGTGAAATGAAATGAGGTAAGGAAAGGATAAGGAGAAATGGTTAGAGGAGCAATGTGAAGATATTGAGAGGTATTATGGTGAACACAAGACCAGGGAGGTGTATAAGACAATTAGGAATATTAATAGGAAATGGCAACCAAAGCAGATGGTGATCAAAGATGAAAATGAAGAAGTGCTTATGAACAGAGGGAAGATTGTGCAGCGATGGACGAGATATTGTACCGACCTATACAAAGCACAGTTAGACCCAAGTGTCTCAGACAGACTGATTGAAGACTGAAAGGGATATCTCCCCCGAGCATTGAGAGCGAGATCGATATTTTGGAGGAAGTAGAAAAAGCAGTGAAACGACTAAAGAACAAGAGCCCTGGAAGTAAGATCACAAGAGAGATGATCAAATATGGTGAGAAAGCATGATTCAGGAAATACACCATCTATATAATATAGCATGGAAGGAAGGGAAGGCGCCTAAGAAATGGACAAAATCAGTGCTCATGACAATACCCAAGAAAGAAAGTCCATTGGAGGAGTGCAAGAACTACAGAATGATTGCCCTAATGAGTCATCTATGCAAGGTGCTGATGATGATACTGATGGAGAGACTAAGATCACAGATAGAAGAATATATAGCAGATGAGCGAGCAGGGTTCAGAAAAGATAGAAGTACCATACAGCAGATATAGACACTAAGACTGATGGAGAAATCTTGAAGAAAGAACAAGAACATATACGCTTGCTTTGTCAATTTTCAAAAGGCATTTGACAGTATAGATCAGAAAGTGACTTGGACAGTGTTGCAGTCATACGGAGTGGATAGCAGACTAATATGGTTGTTGAAGGATATCAATGACAATGTGGAGGCAGCGGTGAGAACATGCAGCGAATTGGGAAGTTGGTTTAAAACAAATAGAGGTACGAGACAAGGAGATGCAGTATCACCAAGTATTTTCATCGCACATCTGGGGAGAGCAATGGACAAGATCAAGGAAGGGGTAGAAGGGATATCTGTGTACGGGAAAAGAATTAACAACTTGAGGTTCGCAGATGATATAGTTATCATTGAGGAAGATGAGGAGAAGCTAGCGAAAACGGTGCAGGTGTTGAAGGAGGGAAGCGGTACAGACTGATTATGAACATCGATAAAACAAAAACAATGGTATTTGGAGATAAGGAAATAGGAAGGAAGATCAGTGTCAATGGTATTGAACTAGAACGTGTAGAGGAGCACACATCTGGGGAGGAACATAACATATGATCTAGACTGTAAGAAGGAAATAGCAACTAGAATAGCGAAAGCAAGAGCGAGTTTGAAGGCAACAGATAAAATCTGGAAAAGCAAAGCTATTAGCTTAAGAACAAAGCTGAGCATCTTGAAAAAGTGTATATTCGCTGGCACGCTGTACGGATGTGAGACATGGGCTATCATGAATGATTCGAAGAGAAGAATGTTGGCATTTGAAAGGAGTTGTTATGGAAATATTCTGAGAATAGGATGGATGCAGGTCACCAATGACGAATTATATAGGAAGATACAGCCGAAAGAGAATCTGCTGCAGAAGGTTATAAAACGGAAGCTGCAACTATTTGGGCATATTTGCAGAATGAGCAATGAACGAAAAATCAAGACCCTGGTATTTTGGCATAATGGGCGGTTCGAATGGGAGAGGCAGACACCACAGAGAATGGATAGATGTTGTAGTAGGTTGATGCAGAGCTAGTCTACAGATACTAAGCCACTCCGCACTGCACAGGGGAAGATGGTGTCTGATGCCTCTCTCGCTTTTTCCTTCAACAGGCACTGAGCCCACAGTTATTGATGATGATGTAGTTTAAGAATAACATAGTGTTCTGCTACTACAAACACGTAAATGTGTATAATGTTACTTAAGTGAGCAGTAGCTTTCCATAGAATAAAGTGAGCAAATGTGCACATGCTTAAGGATCTGAGCTGAGTGCGGGGAGCAGAAATACTATTTTTCCATAATGGTTTTCTTTAAATAAAGTAACAGAATGCACACGACAGCAAATTGGATCAAGTTTCACATTTTAAAAAAATTGAAATATCATTAGCGCTCTCTCTGCCATGACCATTGGTTCAGATCAAACACACAAACCTGTGGCCACACTAGCAGCTCATTTCAAAAATTATTTTGAAAGTAGGGGCAATTTTGAAATGGGCAGGAGAGAGACTACACAGTAACTGCTCATTTCAAAATTAAAAAGCCTTCATTTCAAAATTGGTATTCCACTTCTGTGTTGGGAATAACGCCTTCTTTCGATGTTAATTTCAAAATTAAATGTGTGTAGCCACTCCCTGGCTGCCATTTCGAAATTAAAAGTCCTCCACAGAGCCGGCACCTCCTACCAGCAGCCAGAGGTCTATGGCTGGCAGCTGTGGGTCCCTTAAACCTGCAGGGACACAGAAACCCCATGCAGGAAGCTGAGAGTGTGCTGACAGACATAGGAGCACAAGGTGGCCAGATGACACTCCCTAGCACCCCCAGAAAGTGACACCCCACCGTGGCTGGACCGATGGCCAGCAGCCAAGACTCCCAAGATCCTTGTGGAGCCAGGGGATCTGGGCTGCCCCCAAAGAGGTGGGGGGGCCTTTGGCTGGAAGCTGAAGTTCAGGACCTGCTGGCTGTCTGGGGGGACGAGGACATCTGAATCGGGATGGAGGGGTGGAAGAGAAATGCAGATGCCTTCGCCCACCTCACCAGCAACCTCCCTGCAAGGGGCCACCCCTTCTGGACCCCCAACAGGTCCGCTCCAAAGTGAAGGAGCTGTGGCAGGGCTATGCCCGAGCAAAGGACTCAGCCATGCAACCAGGGGCAGCGCCGGCCACCTGCCCCTACTTCAGGAAGCTCCACCAGCTACTGGGACCCAGGGAGGCTGCACCACCCCAGGCGATCCTGGACATGGTGGAGCCAGAGGGGCAGGGCAAGGAGCCCCTGCCAGGCCTGTGGATGGCCCCCCTCTACTGCAGGCCCCAAAGTACCTGCTGGCTCCAGGGACAGTGACTGTGGGAGCAAGGGACTGCAGTGCATGGCCGAGCCCTCCGAGGGGCTCTCACCTGGGCCTCCTCTGAACCACCTGAGGAACCTTCAGGTTGGATCAGGTGTGGGGTGCCCTGGTCATGCGGGGGAGGGGGCAGTCCCTGATGCAGCTGGTATGGGCCATGGGCCAGGGATCCCGGGATGTCTGTCATTGTTGCCAGGTGGGGCCTGCATGGGGCCATGGGCTGCCATGAGGGTCAGAAGCCTGGGAGGGCTGGGGCAACCACTCTAACAGCCCTGCTTTGATGGGCCCCACAGAAGAGGGGCCACCCCAGAGCCCCACACCACAAGCAGGGTGGGATGGCAGTGGGGACAAGGCTGCTGGCCCACAATACCCGGGCTGATGACTGGTGGGGCACCACCCTGTTGCCTTTGTCTCCACAGCCTCGGCATTTACTAGCCCCCTGGATGTGCCTGGGAGCCCTGCAGCAGCAGAGGAGGGTGAGGGGGCGATGCCTCCCCAGACCAGGTGCTGTGGTGGGAGAAGCCGCCGCCACAGCTGGGCAGATGATTTGGCAGCAGTCTATACAGCTTCATGGTGGGAGCAGAACTGCTTGCTGTGGGAATGGCTCTCCATGGAGCAGACGGTCTGGGACCAGGTGGCTGGGTATCTCGACACCCTGGCCCAGACACCTGTCCCATGGGTGGCCACCCCTCTCTGCCCCAGACCCCTCTTCCCCTGGCCCCCCATGCGCCTTCCACCCCTGTTGCCCGTGCAGCTCTGCTCCCAGCCGACATGACCCCGGCCATGCGGCGGGAGCTGGCATGCTGGCTGTGGCCAGGCGAGCCCTGCTTGTCTGTGCCTCCCCCTGCAAGTCCAAGCCCCCAGATACCCCGGTCCAGCCCTACCTGCCCATTCCACCTGCTTCATCCCAGCCCCGCTGTTGTCCCCAGACCCGGGGTGGTCACAGATTCAGGGGCTGTCGTGGCTCCCAACCAGCCATTCTGATGGAGGATTGAGGCTCCCCACCCCCATGTAAATAGTTCACCGCGGGCCCCCCATAAATAATCACACTTTCTTTGTGTTCCAGAAATAGCAGTTGAACTTATTTAACTGTGATTTGTCTCCTGCCTCAGGTGGGGATGGCAAGGGGGATGCTGGTGGGGCAGGGGTCAGGATGGGGGGAGGGGTTGCATGGAGTGAGCTGGGCCAGGTCATGGGGGGCCAAAGGTCTCCCAGAATGCCTCCCGCACGTGCACCTGGGACCGCACATGGCCGCTTATAGTGCAGCACGGCCTTGACTGCCCAGTGTGCCACAAAGAGCTCCTGCTTGCTGTCCACGTGGTTGTGTAGTGTATGGCAGGCGCCTGTGACTGCAGGCACGCTGGACAGGCCTACCTCCAGGTGCATCAGGAGGCACCTGAGACGAGCCTTCAGACAGATGAATGCCCACTCCATGGGCACTCACTCTGGCTCTCATTGGTGTGTCACGGGGGCATGGTCATGTGGGGTATGTAGGTGCCCTCTGCCATCGTGTGGCTGAGCCCCGAGTTCCGCAGGATGCGGGCATTGTAGGCCCTGCCCGGCCAGCCCACACAGATGTCCATGAAACATCCCTGGGCATCCACAAGGGCCTGGAGGACGACGGAGTGGTAGCCCTTTCGGTTGATGTACACTCACCAGCTGTGTGGTGGGACCTGGATGGAGATGTGGCTGCTGCCCCATGCACTGATGCAGCTGGGGAATCCCAGCTGTTGGAAGCTGGCCATGGCAGTGTTCACGTCTCCAAGGAAGATCAGGCAGCGCAGGAGGATCCTGTTGATGGCGGCGACAGCCTGTAGAGGGCACAGGCGCCTGTGAGTGTGTGGTAGCATATGGGGGGCCTTCCCCCGGGACCCCACTGTGGGTGTGTGGCCCTGGGTGCCTTACCTCAAGGACGATGATCCTACAGTTGTCTTACCAACACCGAATTGGTGGCCAACCGAACGGTTGCTGTCCGAGGTGGCCAGCTTTCACAGGGTGATGGCTACTTGTTTCTCCAGGGGGAGCGTGGGCTGCATGCGGGTGTCCTGGTGGTGAAGTGCTGGTGCCAGCCAATGGCACAGCTCCATGAATGTGGCCTGAGTCATCCGAAAGTTGCAAAGCCATTGGTTGTCGTCCCGCTATCCGAGGACGATGTCATCCCACCATTCCCCGCTGGTGGGGTGCTGCCAGAGGTGGTGGCAGGGCTGGAACAGGTGGTGCTCTGGATGCACTGTGGGGGGAGCCTGCAGGAGGTTGTCTACATGTCAGGCAGCACGTAGCCTCACATGGCATGCTGTCAGGATGGCCGTCAGGCTGGCCATGATGTCTAGGGTGTCCCCATCAGTGAAGTGCTGCGGGTCCATGGCAGGCAGTGGCGTGGTGGCTAACCAAGGCTCTGCCAAGTTCTCTGCTGGAGGTCACGTGCTGCAAGCAGCCGGGGTCCTCAGCATGTGCATGGGGGATGTGTTTTGGGAGGGGCCCTTTCAGGGGTTGGCTTGCCCATGCTCCAGGAAGGGCTTGTCAGCCATTTGACCCTGCCCTCGTCACTTCCTGCCCCGTTATTTTGAAATGAAGCTGTGGCTGTGTAGCCGCTCCATTTCGAAATGACTGGGACTCTTTTTGATGTTGTGGATTGCAACGTTGATCCGCATTTCATGTGTAGTGGCTTCCATAGTACTTATTTTGAAATAGTTTACTTCGAAATAATGGATAGGGATAAGCCATTTCGAAGTCACTCCCTAGTGTGGCCACAGCCGTAGGCTGGGTCCACACTAGAAAGTTTCGTCGACAGAAGGGGTCTGTGTCAACATAATACGGGGAGCATCCACACAATTGAAGCATTCTGTGGACAGTCTCAACAGAACTCTGCATTAGCCTAGACAGTATTATCCCTCATATATTTGAGACATAGCAATCTGTCAACAGAGTACTGTCAAGAAGTGCAGTGTAGACACATGGTTCGACAGAGGGCTTCCAGTTGCCCGGCAGCCTTCTTTGCAGAGCTGCCTTCGGGCACCAGAGGGCAGTGCAATCTGGCAGTTCTCTGTCAACAGAGCAAGTTGTGTGTAGATGCAATCTATTGACAGAGGCTCTGTCGAGATTTCCATGTCAACAGGAAGCATCTGTCAACAGAAGTTATAGTGTAGACATAGCCGTAGTGACTGAAATACATAGTTTCAGTGAAGTGCTTAGTAAGTTTTTAATTTTATCAGTCTTATATTGTCTTAGTTAATCTAATTGCAAAAATAATTCTTGCAAGCAAGCTGTAGTTCATCCTTTGGGCCTCCAGTCATCCATCCACTGAGATCTTTGCAGATGGACTTTTTTTGCACCTTTGCAGAACCCCACTGATATATGGCAAAAGTATGGTTAGTTTCCTGTTGCATATGTAACACTGACAAACCTGGGGTTGCCAGCCCTAGGGATAGAACCTGTGAGCATAGGATCTAAAGTCCCACACTCTACCACATGAGCTGAAAGCAAGCTGGCTCTCAGTCAAGGTTGTAGAGCAGATATTTCACTCATCCCAGATGAGGTCTCAGTACCTCTGGGTACTACACATATTTGAATTCACAGTTCTTAAATGCCTGGTCTCTTGGGCTCTACTTCTGCAGTATGATCTCTGCAGGTTAGCTGCTGTGCAGCACCAGTAACATCATCAGAACTCCGAATAGATACAGAGGTCTGCCTATGTGGAACAAAGCCTTGCTTCACAATTACAAAGACCGGTGCTCTAAACTAATCTTTAGTTTAATACCGTTGCCCCTTTTTACAGACAGTAGCACTGGACAAGAGGGAAGTATTGGCAAATTTCAGGGGTCTTACAGGTTGGCTTCTCAGTGGAGAACAAAAATCTGCATAGAATATGGGACCTATGCAAAGTATATCTGGTATTGTGAACAAGTGCGTAGTCGTTCTGGAACTGAAAACATCAGATAGGCTGGAGGACATTCATTCCTTCAGGAATCCCAGCCCTATTCCAGTGCTCTTCCTCAGGGAGTAACTTCTAGGAACTGACTCTAATCAGAGAGCAAATTCCCCTGCTGCTTTCGCACTCTGAGAACTGTCACCTTTACATAGAGCTTTTATAAATCAGGCCAGCACCCGTCACAGCCTGTTTCCTGCCTTGAACATTTGCTCACACACCAAGGAAAAGACTTGGAAGACTATGGAACTGTATCACAATCCACAACAGCACTAAGTGCTAAAGATATGGGCTGAGTTGCATCTTTGACAATGCTGAGGGAAATGCCAACATTAAATGTGCTACAGGTAGATCACAAGCTCCCTATTTAAATCTGGCTGAAGTATTGAATTTGGCCTATTTTATAAATAAACTGTAAACTCAGTTCCCGCTACTTTGGTACTCTCACTCCCACCGGTTTGACGGCATTGTGGCTGCATTGATTTCAGTGCAGTTATTCCTTAATTTTGTCTGACTGAGATTAGAATCAAGATCTGGGAATGAGGTTACACATTATACACAACAACCCACATGCTATTATCAAATAATGGCTATACATTTCCATTGTGCTGTCATTAGTATGTGCTTTAGCCCTTGTCAGTGGATTTTATGGGTGCGCAGGTTTAAACTACACTTAAAATAACCATACTTCATTTTTAATCTTACCATACCTTCTAAAAACCCTACTGGATACATTCTTTACTTTCATTTTAAGGAGGTTTTGTTGTGGTGGTGGTGATGGTGTGTTTTTCCTTTTTCCTTTTTTTCCCATGCATGTTGGTGCTCCAAATATAGCTCTAGTACAAATGACCTGTAAGTGTAACTGCAGACTGCTCTATGAAAAGGGATACAGAAAAATTATTTTTGACAGGTTGGGGAGTAGGAGGTACTATGAAATCCATTTGCTGGATGTTCTCTGCTCTTCTTTCAAGCATCCTTGATTTACAAAAGTTGGCCCCAATTTGAAACCCAGCTGTGAAGCTCTCTGGCACAATCATCTCAGCAACTTCCTCAAAATAACTGTATTATAAAAGTACCAACTTTACAAAAACAACTCAGTCCTTGGCAGATCCAAGGGGGCAGAGCCTACTTATCTTACTCGCACCAATAATTTCACTGAAGTCCACTCACATGAATAAGGCAAAAAGAGATTGGATCCCTGGCCTGGAAAATTTCAGCCCAAATGGTGAAAGATGTGAGAGATTTAAAAACAAGGTCTCAGAATGAAACTAATCTGTTAATCTTAACTGTAATTTATAGTATTGTCATTGATAATAGAACTTAAGTAACACTTTTCGTGTTCAAAGTTCTTAGTGGCGTTCATTCTTCACAATGCAAACCACCTATTTTCTTGCTCTTTGCAATTAGATTGTTCCCATCTCATGTAGCTGTGGTGAGGAGTACATTCTCCACAACTATCATTTGACCATGCTAGGGCTCTTGAGATTTTCTTTTTTTGGTGGCTCCTACAGGGGCGTGTAGAGGTTCTGTAGGCACTGTTCTCCTGAAGTAAATGGGAGGAAGGGGTGCACAGAACAGGTGGAACTTCAGAGGCAGAAATAACACCTAGGTCTTACAATGCCTTTTCATCAGTAGATCTCAAAAGGCTCCACAAAAGAAGTCAGCATCATTATTCCCATTTAAGAGGTGGGTGAAATGATGTACAGAAAGGTAAAGTAAAAAGCAGGTCAGCGACCAAACCAGGAATATAATCCAGTATCTTGATTTCTAGCCCAGTGCTCTGTCCTCAACCACACCTCTTTTAAGGCCTGTGGAAGATCTAAAAACAAACATGACCACTCTAAGTTCAACTAAACTTCATTTGGAAATAGTCTTTTGTTAAGACTGAAATGTTTCTGATTATTCCAAATTGGTGTAAAAAGAGAGAGGGATTTTTTTTCTTAAAAACAAAGAGGGGAAAATACCAAAAAAACCCTCCCTTCCTCACATGCACACACTCATCACAAAAGATCTAAACACAGCCAAAATAGTTCATATTTTGGTGGTAAAATGGCCATTTAATACTTCAGAAGTTTAGCAGTCTTTAGGCACAAACTACATGAAAATTGGTGTTTTTTCCAAACACCAGTTTCATTCAAATTCTGCTTTCATTTCTTCAGCCATGAAACTCCGGAGTGGCAACCCACACAAAATGATGCAGACACAGTAAATGTTTGCATATCCCCACCTGAAAACAGAAATGTCTAAGATAAACTCAGTTCCTCTACCAGACAAACACCAGATGTCACTGATCTGATCGATGTAATGTACTTTTCTACATACATTTACATTGTATGTCATTTGAAACCTTATTATGCCTACTTTAAAGAGAGGTATAATGTGAAGTTGTCAAGCAGTGCCATTACCATAGAAATAGGGATAAACAATGATAGCATCAAGTTAAAATGACTGCTTTCAAGTATCTGCACTTGTTCTTAATTTAAGGACTGTGTATCATTTTAAAACAAACATTGGATTTCACTGTAACCTCAAGACATCATAACACTGTAAAGAGTTAATCAAAGTCTAAATGAATTTGTGCAAGTATCTTTGGAATATAACAGTGCTTGTGATGTTTCTGGTCAACATCGTTATCACCTTGTTCGTCATATGTGCTCTGAGAATGCATGTCTTCCTGCTATCTTCGTTGCCTTGGTATTTAGGCTACTGCTACACTATGAGAGAAATTTGAATTTATTAAAATCAGTTTTATAACACTGAATTTTATGAATTTGAATTTGGCTGTCCTCACTTCCCCACAAATTTGACTTATTGCTGCCACACTCAATTGCCAAACATCAACTATTGCAGCACTGCATTGTGGGAACCCATTCCACAATTCCCTCATCCCCACAGCAATGTGGGTATTTTTGCTGCTGCAGCATGGGAGAAAAATGCCCCACAAGTGATTGTGGATATGTGATGTCATCTTCCCTCATTCCCCTTCCGGGGAAAGCAAATGGCCATTTTTCTAGAAGGAAAAGGAAGGCATCAACAAAGATCACCAAATGAACTGCAATCTCTTGCTTCTATAACTGGTTTGCTTTTTATGACTGGATTATCAAAGGTTTTATAAAAAGCGTGGTGTCTGTGGGGGAAGGAAGGAGGGGCCTGCACAAATGTAAATGGCAGAAAAGAAGTTTCTCGGCCTCTCGTACAAGCCATGTGATGGGGCAGCCCTGAAAAAATAATCAGAGTGCTCAGCTTGCAGAGATAGAAACAGAAACATGAACTCTGTGTTGAGGCTATTTTTAATGGGTAGATGCACTCAGAGCACTGATACCAAAGAAGTTTCTCAGCCTCTCATACAACAAGACCCCACAGCCACGGATGTCTTGGTGTTGAATTCAAATTCACAGGCTTCCTGTTACCTCATTCTTGTGTGCCTGGAGAGCAGCAGAGATGGAAATGTCCAGAGTGGATGACTGTGGGACATTGTGGGATACATAGGGGACACCTCTGGAGGCCAATAAAGTTAATTTAAAGACCTGGCACTTGCACACTGGCCTTCTTTTCAACTTTTTAAATTTGAACTTGATGCTACACCCAGCTGCTTTTGACAAGGTTCTGATATTGATCTTTGTACTCCCTAAAATCAAGCTAATGGCATTTACAGAGAAGATAGTTATGTTTTAAGGCAGTTAGCTCAATATTAAACTTGTATTTATCTTGTAATGTAGACATAACCTTAGACAGTTCTGTGCAGGTAAACGCATCCTGAGTACAGATGGAGTTGACTGCAATAAGATATTGTAGAAGCTCAGATGATGCTCAGCCTGTGAAGAATGCAGGAATTAGTTCTCCATTCACATTTTTCCACATGTTGGAATGGTGATCCAAAACCTTATCTGTGTGTGAACATATTCAGATCTTTGTTTGTCAAGATTTGGCATAGTCTTTACATGTATCCACGCATGGTAGGAGTACGGCCAGTTACTTGTCCTTTTTGATGTCTGTGTGGAAGTGCCAGCAATTCAGGCAACAAATCCAGACCCTGCACAGCAAAGCCCTGCAACAGCCCCAGTCTACTCCCGTCTCACAGTTGCAGACCAGAGCACCTCCTGCACCCAAATCCTCATCCCTGGACCTATCCCAGAGCTCACACCCCCAGGCAGAGTCCTCGTTCCGTCCTGCATCCCAGCCTCCTGGATCCCCCCATACACCCTAAACTCCTTGTTCTTGGTCCCACCCCCCACGAGCTTGTACCTCCAGCAAGAGTCCTCCTCTTTCCCACACATTCTCCACCAATTTCATGAACATTCATGGCTCACCATACAACTTCCATATCAAGATGTGGCCCTGAGGTCTAAAAGTTGGCCCACTCTGTCCTTCATTTCAAGTGCAGTTTGAACCGTGCAAGTGACTGCTTGTTTGGTGCAATGTTAAGAAACATTTTTCTATGGAGGCACAGGGCATCCACTGATCTTATATTTTTCTTCCCGTTGTAAAGCTTGTCCAGTGCAGTCCTTCGGCAGTTTTCACAGAGTAACTGCTGTTGTATCTGTCAAACTCTTCAATTACAGAATTAGTTTTTCAGATCCCTTTAGGTCCTGCCTCAAGTACTCAGCAGTCAGTTCATCACAGTGATGCAACTTCTCTCCAGCTATCTCTTGTACAACAGCTGCGACGTCTGAGGAAGCCTGTGCTTTCTCTGCTGCATGCCCTTGGCTCCGAGACTCTTTTTAGCTTGAGCTTCCAGGTGATGCCCTAATTCAGCTTTGTCTGTTCTTTTTACACCATCAATTGCCTTTGAACCATCATCTCTCTCTCCTGCTCAGGACCGGTTCTGTGGAAAACAATTTCTGGAAGGAGAGCTGCTGTGATTATCTCTTGCTTGCCAGACTTAAATTTGGTTTTCTAGGCTGTATCAAGAAATGTTTTCATGCCAGATTTCTGGATCTGTGCTGAAGAAACTAGATGCATATCAGAATCAAGTGTACCTCTCGCAACTCTCTTCAGCTGTTCTTCACCTGTGTTATGTTCAGCAGACGTTCTTTTACTTCTCACTTTACATGCAGTTCAGTAGACAATGCACATAGATAAGCAACTTCGGGTGTGATTCAAGGTCAAACGGCTTCATGGCGGCATTGGTGACATGGCTGATAAGAGCTCTAACCAGCAGAGTAGAGTCAAGGAAATTGTTTACAGGTGATTTTCACTGCTCCTTGTTAGGCACTTCTTTCTACCATATGTTTTGCATTGTCACTCCAGGACATGTCTTGTGAGGGATTGGCTTCTTTTTTGTCAGTCCTTCTGAGTCCTGTCCCATTGCTGCCCTTTGAGCCTTTGTGACAGAGTACTGGTAGCTAACTAGTGAGCCAGACCTTTGACCACTCTAGCATTCACTGTTTCTCCTAGGCTATGTTTACACTGTGTGGAGCTATTTTGGGATACCGAGGTATTCTGAAATAGTAAATTTGCATCTAGGAAAGGTACCCTTTTGAAATACTGGGTATGTTATTTCAGCATCCTCTATCCGTCGTTGTGAGAGGAGCAAGGGATGCTTTGAAATAGCACTGTATTTTGAAATTACCTCAGAATAAGACATGCACTTTTGAATTAGAGGCTCAGTGTAAGCATAGCCCTAAAGAAGCTGTAATGACCTAATCAGGTCTGGCAGGCTAGGTGAACTAAAAGATTAATTAACTGTGGCAGGGCCAGGGCAGAGGGCCCCCTCAGAGGGAAACCAAACAAGCAAAAGGGCCTGTGGAGCACCCGCAGGGCAATCACAGGCAGCTGGGCAGGAGATGGCTCAGGTTAATTGGGGCCAGCTGACTGCAAGGCAGGCAGAATAAGAGGCCTTTAAAAGCCCTTCACAGTTGGAAAGGTGGGGAGAGAGTATGAGAGGTGAGGAGACCAGAGTAGTGAGAGAAAGTAGGTTGGAAAGGAGCAGAGGAAAGGAACGGGAAGAGGTGGGGCCAATGGTAGAAGGGGTGTGGCTGAAGGCACTTGGCCCTCAGAGCCACCAGGACCATGGCACTGGACTTCTCTCCCCACACTCCTCCTCAGTCACGCGCAGCCAGAGGTGTGCTGCTGCAGCAATTCAAAGGAGCAACAGGCATCGTCAGCAACCTGGCTCAGTGTCTTCAGACTCGAACATCTTTTGAGTGTCAGCCACCATTTGCCAGACAGGTGCTGGAACTACACGATAACCCCCTCTGCTCAGACTGCTTAAAAGTCAAAAGTGTTTCAGAGCCACATTAAGCTTGGCTGAAGAGCTTTACCGGCAAACATTTGACCTCCCAGGCGAGCTGCATAAACATCAGGATCAATAAGGTCTAGCAATCCCCCATCTTCCCAAAATTTCCTCAGGTATACAATAAAACAGCAGAGGATGTGAAAATCACCAAGGAGAAACACTTTGGTACTAAGCTCATTTGAGGAGGTCCATTTCAGTTGCTGAGTAACAGCATACAGCTGCTGACCCATGGTCTGAATGATGTGCTGCTGTCCTCCAGTTGCTGACGTTTCCTTACATTTTAGCATCATCCTATAGATGCTTGTTTTGGTATCCATAGTAGGTTCACATGCAACAGCTGTGTAGGCTCTCTTCTGCATTCTAAGCTTGGGGTGGTAACCACAACAGACTGGAATCAGCTGAGTGAACAATATCCACATAATTGGATAGTGATAAAATATCATGAGGTGGTGGTCTTATAAAAGACACAAGGGCAGATCTTGGCCATTGTTCATTTATTTTCTCAAGAACACTTTCATGATGAGTTGTTTCTGAAAGTGTTCTGTTTTTTTCAAATGCTGCACACAGCATAAGAAATTTTAATTGCCTTGGGAGAATAAGTGACTTTTCTTTGGCACACTTCCTGATATGTCTTGTCATGCTGGACTGTCTGCATACTGTTCTTGAAATACCAATTTAGCCACTGAATAGAAGGTTTTCTTTCCATCAGAAGTCTCTAGATTGATGCCTACATAATCATCTCCTTCATGGATGAGTTGTCCACCATATGAAGTGATACAATTCCATTAGGAAGGAACACACCTCCCTGGAGTATTTCTACTTCAACTTTTACAGCACTAGAGATGAACTGCCTGAGCTCATCATAACTGATGTATAATCCATGAAGCTGTAGCATGTCAATTAAATTACATGACTGAAACCCATGGTGGTGTTGAGCAGTAAGGCTTATGTGCAATGATATGGTAATTTAGGCACTATTAAATACAATGCACTTCACAACTGAAAGGCACTTTCATTGAAGAGCTTCTGAAGGATGACACTCATTGCTGACTGAATTATATGCCTCTTTACGGATAAGGAAAAAAAAAAAACCCAAACTTCAGCACCAACACAAATGTATTTTAGTGGGACATAAAAGTAGCTGACCTTTGTATACTACTATAACCTAGCTTTGGATAACAGCCAAGATGAAATCTCTGAATATTACAGACCAAAGGTTTGAAGTGGCAATATACAGAACCACTTGCTTATTTGTCAGAAGAATATCCACAAAACTTGGATGACTGAAGTTTCTACTTCAGATTACTAGCAGCTTGCATAGCATGAGTAAATCATTGTTTTGGACTCGGTGAGGGCTAATGGGCAGAGTAGGGCTACGTCTACAGTTGTCTTTTGAAATAAGATATTCCAAAACAGCTATTTCAAAATTCTTATTTCAAAATAACACAGCTAAACATGAAATGCATTTTCAAGGAGCATTTCTGGACACACAGTGCTATTTTAAAATAAGCCATGATGGCATCCAATGACACTTTCAAAATAGTGCTGCTATTCGATCTTTTAATGGTGCCTATTTTGAAATTGTCATTATTCCTCCTGCAATGAGGTTTACCAGTTTTGAAATAATGCACCCGCTAACAGTTCTTTTGAAATAACAGCTGTTATTTTTGAAAGAACTCTGTAGTGTAGACATGCCCTAGGTGTTCAGGTTGGGGGAAAGAAGCCAAAGGTGAGCACCGGAGTCAACTGCCAATTACTAGAGCCACAGGTCAAGCCAGCACCAACTGAAGCTGATGATCAGATTCCAGATGCCAGAGTCAGCATCAGAAGTCAGAGGCAAGGCTGGGAGGCAGGAATGAGAACTGATGGTGGGGAGGGGAAGCATAAGGATTTAGCATGGAGCAGGAGCACAGTGAGAACCTGAGTAAAAGCAGTGGTGAGACAGGAGCACAGCAGAAATTGGGAATAGGACAAGATGCATGGAATGAAACTGCAGAAACATAACATTTGTAATCTGCTATTGAAAGTTTCCACATGCAAGGGAAGAAGGACTGTATAGCTATGTCTACACTAACTTCTGTCAACAGATCGCTGTACTGTTGGAAGAGATCTTTTGACAACAGATCATGTCCACACACAAGTGGATTGGAAAAGCAATCCACTTTGTTGACAGGGAGCAGCCAGACTGTGAACCAGAAGCCCTGTCTGTCGAGAGAGGGCCCCCAGAGCTCCCACACAGCTTTTTTGTTGACAGAAACTCTTGACAAAGACATTATTCCTCATCACGGAGGGGCAAAGCACTGTCAATGGAAGTGCCAAGTTTTGTAGACAGACTGTCGCCAAAATGCATTTTGTGTATTGCTGCTCCATGAATTTTGTCAACAAAACTCTCTACTGTAGACATAGCCCATATCTTTGCAGAAGAATGGACAGAAGAGCCTTCTTGCACATACAATCATGATCTGTTTCTTCATCCAGCTGATACAGTGAACCTTAGGACATTGCACTTTATTGTTGCTGAGTAACTAGATGGTTTTGCTTCAGGATTACTTTGTTTTACTGACTCGGGAAGAAAGGCATTCAGAGTGATAAACTGCATCCTTAGCAATCAAGTCTTCCACAGATATTCTGTGCAACATGTTGTCATCTCCTCCTTGAAATCTGCCTCCTTTAAGTTGGTTTGTCTCACAAATGTTTCTGTTTTATGAAGCTTCTTGTCCTGTGTATTTTCCTTCTCAAGCAAACAATGCAACAGGACCAGTTGCTGGAAGATATTCTTGCTCTTGTGTGAACATGGTGCTCTCTGATCAGATGCAGGGGCTGTGCTCTTTCCTGGATTGAGTACTGTTCTGACATGTGCCAAATTAATCTTGCTTGTGCATTGTGGAAACAATGTCTGAGGTGGTTAATGGTGGCACATCGTCTAAATGAGAATTCATCTGGTAGCCACCAATAGACAGTTCATCTCTTCTGGCTTCTGCTGCCAGCTTCACAGCATTCTGCCCAGTACTGGTGGCTTTTGTCAAGAAAATCAAAGGGATAAACAAACTGCCAAATGACACATTTTTAAGATCTGAAGAAGTGGGTCTGTCCCACGGAAGCTCACCACCTAATAAATTATTTTGTTAGTCTTTAAAGTGCTACAGGACTGCTGTTTTTGTTTTTGTGAGGCTAAAGGTACTACATTTTCATTACTTACAAGAACTGATAAAGCTCTGTGGGAAGGAGAAGTGTGTGAACCTTTTTGGCAGAGCTGCCCAGATATCTATACCAGCAACACCACCACAGGACTTAACCACATCAGCCACACCATCAGGGGCTCATTCACCTGCACATCTAGTAGTATAATATATGCCATCATGTGCCAGCAATGCCCCACTGCCATATACATTGGCCACACTGGACAGTATTAAGTAAAAAAATAAATGGACACAAATCAGATATCAGCAAAGGTAACATACAAAATACTGTAGGAGAACACTTCAATCTCCCTGGACACTTAGGAGCAGATTTAAAAGTAGCCATCCTGCAACCAAAAACACACAAACAAACAAAATACCTCACACACTTCAAAAACAGACTCCAAAGAAAAACTGCAGAGCTGCAATTTATTGCATGCTTGACACCATCAGTTTAGGACTGAAGAGAGACTGGGAATGGCTGGCCAACTACAAAGCAGTGTCTCCTCTCTTGATGTTCACACCTCCAGTTCAGCTGCTGGACGTGGGCCACATCCTCCCTGACTGAATTGACCTCATCAACTCTGGCCTTCCTCTTGATTGGTACTCTCTTCTTTTCTTGAACCTGTATGTTTATACCTGCCTCTGGAACTTCCACTATGCTGCATCTGATGAAGTGGGTCTTTGCCCACAAAGGTTTATGCACTGATTAAATCCATTAGTCTATAAGGTGCCACAGGACTTCTTGTTGTTCTTGTTTAATTCGCACCAATTTGAAGCTGTGTATTGTTATAACAAACAGTTCTACTGACCTCTGCATATGTGTCAATGAATTAAGAAGATAGCTTTGAAATATGCTAGAGACTAGTACTGTGTGCATGGACAATTTAAACTTTAAAACCTTTTATGAAACTGAGTAAATGCTTCATTGTATGTAGAAAAGTTTACAAATGGAAAAGCATTATATTGGTAATTCAAATAAATTTATATCCAGGCATTATGCAGTATAAGGGATTGGCATGCAAACTACTGTTCTTGGTACAGAATATTCAATGTGAGACTGATCTGGACAGTAAATTTCAATTGAAAATATAAAAAGCTGTTATAATAATTTGTGAGCTACTTTAACACTTAATACGTGATGTAGAAACATTTTATGTTGGCATATTGCAAAATGTTGATATTCACCATTTTTGCCAAACACAAAATAGCATAATCATTTCTGGAAAAAATACTTGAAATACTTGTCTATGCAAAACCAGTGCAAATATTTTAATATATTTTTATTTCACAGATTTGATCAGTAGACACCATGGTATGGCGCTGAAATTAACCTAAGGAATAAAAACTGTAGTCATAATCATGTTAGTGTTTCTGGAGCTGTTGGGGAAAAATGTCTTTAGGAAAATAGTGTAAATGGGAAATAGTCTAAATTTAGGATAAAGCAAGTTAATAGGGAAAGTAAACTGACACAACTGTAAATAGGTAAAATTTTAAATCTAAGGGGAAGATTTTCTCCATCAGGTAGATTGTGTGGAAAGGCCAAATAAAATGTAATAACCTATGGGGAGCTCTAGAGTTGCCATGGAAAGAAATTCATCCAGACAGCTCCTTTTTGCTAAAGTTTTCAGTCCTGTAGCATTCTTATTTGTTCTGGACATTAATGCAGTCATAACCGTGTTGCAGTGTAGCTGGAACTTTTGGGGGAAAAAAAGTCATTTTCTTATTCTGGGAACCACTGTTTCAGCTTATCCACAGGCTTACAACAATAATTTAAAATCTCCTTATGAGAGGGAGTGAAGGTGTCCCCCAGGGGGCTATCCTGGGACTGGTGCTGTTCAACACATTCATAAATGATCTGGAAAAGAGAGAAACAGTGAGGTGGCAAAATGTGCATTTTGCCGCAAATTACTCAAGATAGGTAAGGCCAAAGCAGACCATGAAGAGTTGCAAAGGGATCTCACTAAATTGAGTGCCTGGGCAACAAAAAGGCAGATGAAATTCAGTGTTGATAAAGGCAAAGTAATCCACACTAGAAAACAGAATCCCAACTATACACACAAAATACTGTGGTCTAAATTGTCTGTTCCCACAAAAGAAAGAAAGCTTGGTGTCCATTGTGAATAGTTCTCTGAAACAACTACTCAATGTGCAGTGGCCGTTCAAAACAAACAACCTGTCCCCCCACTATTGTAGAATGCTCGGACCCATTAGGTAGGGATATATAATAAGAGAGAAAATAGAATGCCACTGCATAAGGCCATGGATTATGTGCACTTCTGATCACCCATTTCAAAAAATAAATATTAGAATTGGAAAAGGTCCAGAGAAGGAGAAAAGAAGATTAAGGGTATATAATACCTTCCATATGAAGAGAGATTAAAAAGATAGGAACTTTTTATCTTGGGAAAAGAGATGACAACATAGGTTGTGACAGAGTTGTATAAAATCTTAACTGCAATGGAGACAGTAAATAAGGAGGTGTAGTTTACTTTTTCACATAATACAAGGGGGCATTGAATGAACTTAATAGGCTGCAGGTTTAAAACAAACAAAAGGAAGTATTTCTTCAACACACTGTAAACCTGTGGAACTCATTGCCAGGGGATGTTGTGAAGGCCAAACTATATTATGATTTTTAAAAAAATTAGATACTTACATGGACAATAGAGCCATCCATGTCTATTAGCAAAGATGGTCAGGGTAGACAGACCTTTGGGCTTTCCTAAAGAGCTTGGGTTCAGCCTTTAGTAAGATGGAGACCATTATTTATAATATATAGCTACAGAAATTGTGCATGCAAACATATCTGTAAAGTCTCTGATGTGTCTAACCGTATGTAGGTTTTTGTTCAAGCAACTGTATTAATATTTTTTACACTTATTAAAACCATATCTCTCATCCTCTTAACATAGCCCTTCTTGTTTATCAGATGGGGTCCTTTATTATTATCATGTATTACAAAGGCCTGCTGGGAGGCTTGAGTCATAGAACACTGAAACTGGAAAGGACCTTGAGAGGTCATCAAGTCCAGTTGCCTGCACTCACTCTGCATCATCCCGGCAGAAGTTTATCCAATCTGCTCTTAAATATCTCAAATGATGGTGATTCCACAACCTCTCTAGGCAATTTATTCCACTGCTTGACTACTCTGACAGTTAGGAAGTTTTTCCTAATGTCCAACCTAAATCTCCCTTGCCACAATTTAAGCCCATTGCTTCTTGTTTTACCCTCAGAGATTAAGGAGGAATAATATTTCTCCCTCTTCCTTATAACTACATTTTAGGTACTTGAGAGGACATAAGATCTTTCTGACTATTCTCTTTTCCAGATTAAACAAACCTGATTCTTTCAATCATCTCCCATAACTCATATTTTCTAGACCTTTAATTGTTTTTGTTGCTCTTCCCTGGACCTCTAATTTCTCCATATCTTTCTTGAAATGTGGTGCCCAGAACTGAATACAATATTCCAGTTGAGGCCTAATCAGAACAGAATAAAGCAGAAGAATTACTTCTCGTGTCTTGCTTATGACATTCCTGTTAATGCATCCCAGAATATTTGCCTTTTTTCCCCAATGGTGTCTGGCTGTTGGCTCATTTTAGTTTGTGGTCCACTGTGACTGCTAGATCCCTTTCTGTAATACTCCTTCCTAGACTGTCGTTTACAAATGTGTGTTTTAAAATGAGTTTTCTTTCCTAAGTACTTTGCAGTGTCCTAATTGAACTTCATTAGATTACTTTAGACCATTTCTCCATTGTGTACAGATCATTTTGAATCATAACCCTATCCTCCAATACACTTGCAACCCCTCCCAGCATGGTGTCATCTACAGATTTTATAGGTGTACTCTCTCTATGCCAATATCTAAATTGCTTATGAAGATATTGAACAGAACCAGTCCCAAAAGTGATTCTTGGGGCACCCCACTTGTTATGCCCTTCCAAGATGACTGTGCACTAATGATAACTATTCTTGGAGAACAGTTATGCAACCAGTTATTCTCACCTTATAATAGTCCCAGCTACATTGCATTTTCCCAGTTTATTGATAAGAAGGTCTTGAGAGCGTGTATCAAATGTTTCACTAAAATCTAGGTATACCATATTTACCGCTTCCTCTTATCCAAAAGACTTGTTATCTTATCAAAGAAAAAGCTTTCCAGTTGGTTTGACATGATTTGTTCATGACAAATGCATGTTGTTACTTATCACCTTGTTATCTTCCAGATGTTTGCAGATGGGTGCCTTAATTATTTTCTCCATTATCCTTCCTGGCACAGAAGGTAAGCTGACTGGTGTTTAGTTTCCTGGATTGTCCTTGTTTCCCTTTTTATAGATGAGCAATATATTTGCCCTGTTCCAGTCTTCTATCATCTCTCCTGTTTCCTATGACTTTTCAAAGATGATAGCTAATGGCTCAAATACCTCCTCAATGAGCTACTTGTGTATTCAATGAATACTCAGTGGAAATAAAGTGTGCCCCCAAAAGACTCTTGTGTACATATTTGTCCCATCAGTTAGAAGTTATGGAGGAATAAATAAGAGTGAACAGCACTCGGAGCTTGTAGTATAGCTATATGTTGTCAGACTAGGGTGCAAGTTTCCATTTCCAAAGTTAGACAGGCATACTCTCTAAAAGTATCTGGTCATAATTAATAATAATGCTCTAACTATTAAATACAGTATTTAATATTTACAACTCTAAACTGGCAACAGTTTTGCATGTAAATTAGGAGTTGTCTGTCAACAGTCAATGTTCAGTAATGGTGAATACCAATTAGGTCTAATGCATGCCAAATTAAACAGATCTTCTGAAAATTATTCTTAACATTCTTCCCAGCTTTTTATGTCATTCCCTCTGAGCTGCCAGATGGAGTGGTGCAGATTGCTCTGCTTAAGAACTCATGTGCAACACACACTTTATTTTGCCTTGGGAAAGAATGAATATTACCAAGAGTTTGCCAAGGGCGTTGCATGAGGAAGTGAGATGGGGGGAAAAATTGGCCTGGCCAAAGTGCTAACTGTGAAAGGAATTTTTGACCTTGTGAAAATGCAAGTCACCTGGCAAGAAGGTGGAAACATGGTGCAAGATTGTCTCACAATGAAACCATTCACCAGCCTGGACTGGTCATTTCACTCCCACAGTCTTCCCAAGATTCTGTTCAAAGGTGACAGGAAAAAAAGATAGAATGTAAACAATTCCTTATCTGGGGTTTCTTCATGGAGGCCAATGTTGAAACCCCCAAGCTCCCTATATCTTCAGAGGCTTCTTAACTATGCTAGACAGGTTTCCAGGGTATTGTGGGTTCTTTGTTTGATTCACTTTATAGTGGGCTCCATGAAACACTCTTCCCTCAATGAAGAGTTCCACTAGCCATTCCTTCTGTTCCATAGTATGTCTCACTTGTTACCAAGGGAGACTCCAAATAGTGTATGCCTCTTCCTCGGCCTCACTCTTACTGGGAGAATGGGAGCTCTTGTCTTCCAGCCTCCATTTGATAGCCAACCTTGCTTCTTAACCAGCAACTCCTTTCAGTCCTTGGAACTTTCATTGTCATGGAGGCTGAAATCAAAAAGAGGATAAGATTGTACTTTGAACCCATCTTAAAGGAACAAATTCAGTCTGTGTCACCAACCATTGACCTATTAGGAGGATAGAGCCACCACCTGGTTTGCAGAAGCTAATAAAGTCCTGGGACTTGAGTCGCAGCCAGGAAGTCTCTGTTGTTGGTTCATCTGGTGTGAATGGATTCAGGAGGAACCAGGGTTCCAAATCTTTCTCTTCAGACTGGACTCTGGAAACAGAAATAAAGATTTTCTTTGTTTTACCAGCTATGCTCTGGGTCCACAGCTGCCAATGTTGTCAAAGTCAATACTGCTCAAAATGGCAAGATATCAGTTTGTCTTGATAACTACCCCAGCTACTTCCCACCCCATATGAAATCAAATACAGGCTGCAGGCTGCAAGACCATCCATTACTATTGATCTGTGCAACTTGGCTCTGAATCCAGCCATAAAAGGCAGAATTGACAAAAGGCATAAAAGGCAGAACTGACAAAACAGATCCTGTTTCCTTACGCGGAGGAACTTTTTATGCTGAGATAATGTGAAACGTTTCAAAGTCTGTCTGAAAAATGTAAGTGGCTATTACATTTCTTTTGAAGCTCTGACAGTCATGGAGTAGAAAATGGGCTTTCTCCTTGAAGAAGCCCAGCCATTTCAGGAGAGTAGCTTTCATTTCATTTCTATTAGGGAGTCAGTCATGTCTTTGAGGCCCACTGTGGGAATGATGCACAGGTGTGCCCTTCAGCAGGGTTCTCTAGTAGGCATTGTACCAAGCAAAAAGCTGGATTTCCTAAGGAGAAGATGAAGTCAATCCATTTCTAGTGACAATAAATACAGCTGTAACCATTGCTCAGCCTTAAAAGAGAAGCAGCTAGCACAGGCTGCATCTCTCAATACAGAATTAATGGCTCAGAGTTCCTGAAGCTAAATTCATGGGCCCTACCAACAACACGTGGTGCCAGAGCCTGCGTGTGGAGGAGAATTGGTGGTGGTGGTGTAGGTGTAGGTGTAGGGCTGGGAAAGAGAGCTGTAATTTATCCCTAAATGTCTTCTCAGAGCCCAGTAATCAGTAAAAGAGTTGGTAATGCTGCTAGACACTACTGACCTCCTGTGGTCCAACAAATTCTCTCATTTGGCACAGAACAGGTCCCAAGGGAGACCCTTTCTGTCTGAGTTCCATTGGCTCAAAGAGCCATTGAGGCCTATTGCTGTAAAAGCCCCACACAAATAGTCAAGTTGTGGCTTGTTCCAGATAGCTGGCTTTACATTAAACTTTGCTAGAAAGAGGCACAGGCACAGATGCCAGATTTTGTTATAATAAAAAGGGTTGCTCCACAGCCGCATATTCATGCATTGACCCCTAAACACTCTGTTGGGCTCCATCTGCTTCCTGCTGTGACAACACAGTGTTATTTGAGAGAGCAGGGAGAGTAGTGTATACATACCTGCCAACATTTGGAAGCTATTATCAGGGACATCTGGGGAGATTAAATAGGAACACATCTTGTAACTCAATTAAAGTACATCAGATTAAGATCCTTTTTTTAAAGAAGAAAAAAAAAGCTTGGAAAAATGCTAAACACCAGTAGAGATTTTCTTTCACAAATAAGTATAGGCAGTGCCTGTGTTTTATGTGTCCTTGCATATGCAGTTATATTATATAAGCACTAGAAGACTTACCTGGTGCTATTCAGGACAGAGGGCTGGGCGGGCAGGGTGTGGAATGCAGGAGTCAGGGCAAGGGGTGGGGGATGTAGGAGTGAGGGCAGGGGCTGGGAATTGTGAGGGGGTGCAGGAGGGTTGGGAATGGTGTGGGGGTGGGCACTCAGAGTAGGCAGGGGACATCTGGTACCTGTTTCCTGGGGCTGGCCTGGGGCAGCAGGGGCTGTGCTTCCTGGCCTGGCACTGCTCCCCTAGGCCAGCTTGAGGTAGGTGGCTGCTGCCCTGAGCCAGGCCAGGGAGGTGGGGGCTGTGCTACCTGGCTGCCTCTGACTGTGGCTCACTCTGACTGTCAGGATATATGCGCTTACTGCACCCCATAGTCATTTTGGAGTATAATTGTCTGTCCTACCAGACCCCTCCCTTTACATTTAATGAGAAACAATCACATCCCATTGCCCTGGAACAGCCAAACCTACACCTTGCTTTAAGCTATGGTAAGAGGTGTGAGGGATAGTTCAGGGTTTTGAGCATTGGCCTGCTAAACCCAGGGTTATGAGCTCGATCTTTGAGGAGGCCATTTAGGGATTGGGGCATACGGATGTCAGGGCTGGGTGCTTGGTCCTGCTAAGAGCAGGTGACTGGACTAGATGATGCCCTAAGGTCCTCTCCAGTTCCAGGAGACGTGTATCTCCAACTTAAAAAAAAAAAAAAGGCAACTGCCTATCAAATTTGGTGGTCCTTGCTCCTACCATTTAAGAAGATTTCTTGAACAGAGACAGACACAGAGAGGCACAAAGTCTCTCAAATACATAGGAGATATACTTGCTTATTTTTTTTAAAGGTGGAGGAGTGGTCCTGGTGAAATATTGTAAGACTTGCTTAGTTAAGTTTGATCAGACATCACCTCTGCTCCCTGTGTAAAGAAAGAAAATACATAAAATACTCAGAGGTTCTCATTTCATCACCAGCCAGCAGCTGTAATGTGATCGAAGAAGGTTCATCACAAACCCTTCTAAGGTTAGGATAAAAGAAAAGAAGAAAACAACCCAACATCTATATTCTTATATGTGATGTTAAATAAGGGCATTTCAGGAAATAGGGAAAAATAAAACTTGGGGAGTCTACAGTATTTTCCTATACTGACCTCTCACACAGATGGGTTAAAAGGGAAACGGTTGGATAATTTCAGTCCAAAATGTAGGCTTTGTAAAAACAAATTAAAAAAAAAATTTTACCACACCTAACAAATAGACGTGTATGGTTCAAATAAAAGACAACAGTTGGACGTGGATTTAACTTTACCCCTGTAGCAACACGGAAAATAGTTTTAAATACCTCCATAGCTTTTAGGCGTAGCGATAGGCGGTGGGTGGGACAGTGATCTTGAACTGTTGTGAGGTGCTTAGCACACTCTTAGAAATTAATGGTAGATCATATACATTTACATCTCTTCTCTTTTTGTGGCTCTTCAAAAAGTTACAATAGCAGCTTTTGCATAAATGAAACCCTTTTTTTTTTTTTTTTTCTTTCTTGCTGCAAGCGAAGGTCATTTATTCCTGGCTGCACATAGCTCACTAGAGTTCGGATAGCTGGATTATGGCTAAACTTGTGTGGGCAGAGAAGAGGTTCCAGGATCTTCAGGGAACACAAGAAGGTGCGCTGGTTAGCAGCGGTCTATGGGCTACGAGGATTGGTGGTGAGGAGGGGGGTTAGAGCCAAATGGACTGGGAAGGCTTGCACTGATGTGAGCATTGGCTCTCTCTTTTTAGAGGACCAGCAAATGTGGCTGCCTGGTGCCCAAGAAAGATGGTGTCTTTAGGAGGCATAATGTCTCTTTCATAGAGTGTATGTGCAATGGACTTGCTCAGACCTTGAGCTCTGCTGACTATTAAGAGACATAATTTAACTCATTGCACGTGACCTCACTTGTAGACATGGTCAATACCATAAACAGATCATTATGACTTCTGGTAGGGATTGAGCCATTGGATCAAATGAATTCATTCAAATAAAAATCTTAAAAGCAAAAGGAAACAAAACCATCCCAGAAAGATATCCTGCGGAAGAATAGTTATTCCTGACTAGAATATTTTCCATGAGGTAGCAGTGGCTCTTTAAGACATGTTCTAATTTGGCAGAAATCTGTGGAATGTGCTCTATGATATGACACAGTTTTACTTGAGTCTCTTTCTGAGGAAACAAGATTAACAGCATCATGCCCCCCTTTAGTGACTAACGGGCTTGCATCAGCTAAATTACCACAGTGAGGCAGGTTTTCTTTCTTATAAACACATACTCCTCCAGAATTCTACCCAGCTGGATAGGACCTCCTCTCAGCCTTTTCACCCTCTTTTACCCCTTCTCCCCCCAAAAAAAAGAGAGAGGAAGAAGAAACACATTTAATTTTACTCCGTCTCCACTACTGTACTATAGACAAGGAAACAAGTCAGAGGCATTACTGTGAAGCATCACTTGAGAGATAAGGAACCAGGAATTGCTCCTTTTTCTTAAAATGGGTAAAATTTAAAGCACAAGAGTTTGGCAGTAACTAATGCAATTTTTTTTCAGTAAAATATTATACCTGTGTTTGTCACCTAGAAGACAAAATGCACAATCGCCACCCACTGAGGGTCTAATGGAGAGAAATAAGGGAGTAGGGAGGTGATAGCAACAACTCTCACGTGAAGCTGAGGGTGCACCATTACCACTCATGGCTGCTGTAATGGATTGAAATCACACTTGCAACACCTTGAACCAGAGGAGAGCAAAAAATGTGTTTGCTAAGAGACTAATGGAAATACATGAGAAGAAAGTGATTAACTCCAGAAGTCAATGACTAATCTAATGAGGAAAAGTGAATGCTGTTAGTTGTTTGAAGAATCAGTTTTAAAACAGCCGGTGCTCTCATTAATAATGCACAAAAGGAGCCTTAGAAGGATAAGTTCAGAAGGCTAAAAATGTAAGCTGGGAAAATTGCTACTCTCTGGAAGTAAAGGGTATGGTCAAAAGCTGACTGCAGTGAAGTGAATGGCAAAGATCCCCTTGACTTCAGTGTGGTCAAGATTTCATCTATTTCAAGAACAGCAGTTGAACATCATTTTAGTTACAGAGACAAATTTATTTTCAGAGTGAGTTACTTCAATATTACTGTTCCACGCAATCTAAATATTGAGGCCAAACTTTGCAGAAATTCTTATTATTGTTGCAATTGCAAGATATGTCTTGTCTTTCTTATTACTTGCTTCGCTAGTCCTTATTGAATGTCTTTAGTTCAAATTCAAAATATGTGACTTTGAAGTATAAATATGAAGAGTATCTGTTGTACTACTAGCTTGGATAAATGAAAAATGTGTATTGCATAGCTATGAATGAATGATGTCTTCATTTTTAATGTACTGCAACTTTAAATTTTCAGCACTCTGTCTGTGGGCCCAAGCAGCATCTGCTTGTTATAGGTGCTAAATCCGACTTTCCATTTGCTCTTAATAAATGGCATTTTTAAACTAAAGCTATATGGTTCCCCCTTGTCTAAGGAAAAACATTGCAATGAACTGATCAGCAGCTATGATCAGGAAAGATTTTAACTGATAGCTGCATAATGGAGGATCACATACTGGCTGCCATCAAAGGCACCGAATTAGACAGGCCACTGTTTTGTTTTAGTAAACTGATTCTTATTCTTACTCTTAGAAAGAATCATCACTCAGATCCAGGTCCAAAACCTACTGAAATCTATGAGAGTCTTTCCATTGACGGTGGATTAGGATCTCTTCTGTTCTACACAGGTTCTCATTACTACAGCTTTTCTTCATCTTCTAATGGAACATTAAGTGACGAACATCTCTCCAGTGCGGTTTGTTCTCTCATTCTGGCCCTGAGGGCATCATTATGTGTGGAGGGGAGCACTTACATTTTCAGAAACTTTTCTTTAGAATATGTGTGCTCTGCTGCATGTTTGTAACAAAGAAGGGAAGATTAACTAAGTGTGCCTTACAATTGGAGTGGAAGATTATGAAGTTTGTGATAGTCCTTCTTGGGGGGTGGTGTAACAATTTTTATATGGGGGGTGCTAACAGCAACTGAGCCAAACTATGAACTCTGGATATAATTGAGACCACTTCAAGCCACGGGATACTGCAGCACATATGGTCCTTCATTCTTGTGGGAAATTGTGTCACTTTCTTGGACAGGAACCTACGCACCCCTGTCCCTGCAAAAACGTTCTGATATCTTGCATAGGTGATCTCAGTTCTTATTGTAGAAAATGTTTGTACCAAAGGAACAGAGTTGCTGACCTTGGTCTCCATCCTAAGCTTCAGGGATTCTCTTAAATACACTCAGCCTAGTACATTGAGTGCTTTGCAGATAAGGACTGAGTTCTTGAACTTGGGAAGACAGCATAGAGAGCAAAGGACAGACATGATGTGTCTGCAGGAGCCCATGTTCGTGAGGAGACAGAGTGCTCTGTATTACTCGGAGTTTCCTAAGGGCTGATGGCTTTATGCCCAGATATATCACATTACTGTAGTTCAGACGGGAAGAGACAAAGGCATGTATAAGCATGTGCCAACTCATTGTCTGCCATAATGGGATAGTCTCCTAGCCAACAGGAGATGGCAGAAAACATTTATTCAAAGATGCAATGACAAAGAGAAATCCAAGAGGGAAAAGCAGCATTTTTCTTCTGCATAATGCATGTTGAAAGCTGATTTAAATCAATGTTCAAGTGTAAACTTTTGGGAAAAACAACTGTAAGGGTTAGTTGGGAGTTACAAACATTTCAGAATTCCAAACAACCATGATTCCTGCGGTTCTACTGTAGTAACACTAGCCACATTGGTGTTTTGCCTGGGAGGATACAATGGAGCGTTCACCTTACTTAGTCAGATCCAGAGAGATGCTGAAATAGAATTGGGACTATCCTGATTGCTTTTCCATTTTTCAGTTGGCTGAAACATAGGTAAATGCAACAGACATATTGGTTACAGTGTGTCCTCTACCACTTTTTACCCACCCTACTTTCATCCACTAGAATGTACAGAGGAGATTTTATTTTCACTCTCATGTGGAAGTGGAAAAGACTCTCAGTAATTAATGTCTAATCATTTACTGGGTATTTTAAAATACTTATGTTTAACTAGCCAGTGAAGTAAATAGCAAAGGCTTTCTGAATGGGCAAGTTCTTCAGATGCCATTTTCTAATTTGTCTTGTCCCTTTTGTTAATTGATAGCATTTAATAATATGTGGCTAAAACAGGCAAACCCTATTATCTAACCCCAAGTTATTCAACACTTTTTTTATCCGACACCACCTGAGGCAGTGTACAATGAAACAGAATGTTTGATAACGGGGGGCGGGGGGGTTGGATAATCTCCCCCAGCACAGAGCAGACAGCAGTACACCTTAAGCAGTTGGCAGCCCCACAGGGCTGCCTGGGCTGGGAGTGGCTGCCTGCCTGGGGTGGCAGGGGCTACCTGCCAGGGAGCTGGCTTGGGAGATGGCACCAGGGCAGTCAGCATCCCACCCAGCCCACTGGGACTCTGGGCCCTGGAGCTATTGGCAGCTCCACGCCCTGCGGCCAGTGGCAGCTGAACTCTGAGGAGCTGATTCAGGACAGCCAGCAGCCTGCCCCTGGCCAGCTGGGGCTCTGTGCCCCAGGGCTGGTGGTGGCTTGGGCTCTGAGATCAGCTGGCCCTCTGTGTCAGGGGCTGCCCACCTGAGGTGACTGGGGCTCTATGCCCTGGCCACCGAAGCTCTCCTCCCTGGGGCCGGCAGGAGCTCCAGCCTGGGATCGGTGAGGTCTGCCCACCTGGGAAACCACTCCACAGCAGCCAGCTTCTTACAGCACACCCCAGGGAGCCATCTGCCATCATTTCAGAAGGGGCCCAGGCAGTCTTTTCTGGCCTCCCCTCCATGATGCCCCTCCCACCCCCTGCATATCTGACCATTGGTTTGTTCCAGTTATGGTGGGTAACTGAGGTTTTACTCTAGTGAAACCAATATAAATACCTATAGTCTGCTACACAGCACCAAATTTATTTAAAGAAACAAAAAAAAAAAAAGCGGGAATCTTATCCAGTAGAAAGCTGGCTAGAGGCAGAGAGATTACAGGCGAGACTATGTGCTGTGTCTATGTTGAACTTGCTGCTCAATAGAGTAGAGATGTTAGGGCAGTTTTAAATAATCTCTGTGTGTTCCCCATCCTAGGCAATTCTGAAGGCCATATTGTGGCACCCTCCTTGGCTTACCCTATGGGCTACAGAGCTGCTTGGTATCTCCACAATACTACAAAGTGTGTACCCCCACATGTCCCTGCCACTCGCAGCATGCTGCCTGCAAAGGACTCCTTCAAATTCAGCCTTACATCAAACTCTACAGAGCCTGTGCCACAAGAATTCTTCCCAGGCCCATCGCAGACTTCTAGGGCCCCATTTCACCACTCCTGCACTTTTTCCTCGTGTGAAGAAAACTGGTGTGTGTGTGTGTGTGTGCGTGTGTGAGAGTGAGGATTATGCCTTGTCATCTTTTATGAACAATGTTGCATTTTTTTTATTTCAAAAGTTGTGCCCTTAACAAATACAACTTTGGCAATGGTCCAGAGCAGAATATTTTCTAATATGTGTTTTAGAGTTCAGTCTAGCCAAAGTATAGATTAGTCAGCTGTGATATTGCGCACATTTCCCTCTAAAGGTGTCAGTGTACATTTCTCAGGTGCCTTTCCAGGGAAGCTGTTAAAACTTTATCACAGAGAAAGCCATACAGCTAGAGTTGATCAGCCAGAAGGCTACTTGAAAACAACTTCACAACTCATCATTTTTTTTTTTTTTTTGGTTTGGTTTTGAAAGTATGCTTAATGTGAACGTAATTTGCAGAGAGTTAGTTGCCAGAGCTGGATATGTCCATAAAAGATTATCTTCAGTTTAACAGCACATCAAAGTTAAATCATTATTGTCTTTAGTATCTACTCATTCCTACTCTTAGACGTTAAGAAGATCCCATTGGCAAAAAATATTTTCCTTGCATGTTTCTAATTAGATTTTGTAGCAGTCTGTACTCTGTTGCATTTTGTCATCCTAAAAGGCCTTTTGAATATGACAGTATTCTTGTTACACTCTCTTATTTAACACCATAAACTGTTTTTGATCCTGACAGCAAAATAGCCATTGCCTTCCTGGGCTGCATGTGTAGAGGTGCCATATCAGCACAAAAGGGGACGGTCTCTCTTTTAGACATAGATCACCACCTCTAACAGACCTAACCTCTACTGACCAGAAAGGCACTGCAGCCTGAAGTCTCTATCCCAAACAACCTACATTCTAAATAGACAAGGCAGATGGAGAAAAAGGAAGCGTATAACCATTTACAACCAGTGGCACTGACAGCCATCACAGACCCCAGGGCAAGATGGGGGGGATGCCCGGCTCAGTCCCCCAGCAGGGGTAGGTCCAAGAATGGAAGGAGTAGGGCCGAGGGCAGTCAACCCACAGCACTGTCAGCACTGTGGTGCTGGGAGCTCCCTTATAGCTGTGGGCAGCTGGAGCAAGCACTACTGCAGCATTTCAAAGGGGCTCAGAGCTCCAGATGCTGCCACTGCCGAAGTTGCAGTGGTAGTAGCCAGAGCCCCTTTGAAAGGCCAGGCCTGGAGGCAACTGTCCCCTTTGCCCCACCAGTTGACCGGCCTGTTTACAGCTGGGGAACTGAGGCAGAGAGAGACTAAGTGACTTGCCCAAAGTCACACAACAAGTCAGAAACAGGCAGAAGTTGAATGCCGAAGTCTGAGTTCCAACCCAATACCGTAACCAAACACAGACCTCTTTCGCTCTTCCTGAAAGAAGAAGTTTTTTGGGGGACCCAGGAAATTAGGGCTCTCCCATGTTTATCTCCCCCTGTGTTCTGTGGTTCCTTTTAGGCTTTGTCCACATTGACAATCCACATTGTCAAGACTCAACAGTTCCAGGATGGTTTTAGAATATTTACTTATTTTATAAAGCAACACATAAAGTCTGAGATTTCCCATACTGATAGTAATGGAAGAACTCTGACTGGATCCCACCTAAAATTTCCATGTGTACTCCCTAATGTTCCTGGCAGTACTACAAATTACCCATTTGAATGCACTCAAGAAAAAGCTGGTGTGATTAGATGTATGCAGACTGACAGCACTGTTAAAATACATGGTGTATACCTGAATAAAATAATCAAACAAGAAACAAGTCCACGCAATTCTTATGGCTGGCATTTTGCAGCAAGCTGATGGCCATTTGGAAGTTTGCAATGACAGCAGAGATGGAATTTATATCCTACTGCTCTGAATAAACAGGCCCCTGGCAACCCAAGCTAAAGGAGGTTCTTAATGAACAATTAGCAACAATTAGCATTGCACCTGTGATACACATCAAAGTATTTCTTATTCCATTTAGCAAAGGACTAAGCGTAACTATACTAGCAACTTCCTTAAATCATTAACGATAGTTTGTGCTCAGTTCTGTATCCTGGAGAACAGAGTCATATAGCACAAATGAGACTAAAATCACAATGTCTTTAGGCTAAGAGGCTGCCACAAGACTAAGGCATTTTTACATTGGGGTTTTGGGTATACGTTGCTTGTGGAAGTATAGACACATGCTGTTTTTCTGTTGCATAAGAGGTTTCCTCATATAAACTTTGTAACTACAACCTTAAATCCATTTAAGTTATTTTTTCTGTATGACTCACTAAGTCTTTGGCAAATTAAGATGTTTAGCCTTTGGTGGAGGGTGAACAGGGTTTTTTGAGATATGCCAAACACTGGAAACTCTTAGCTATACTGATGGAGGACTGTGGATTTGATTCCATTGGAGAGTTTGCCTGAGTAAAGAATAATAACTCAGTAGAGACCTCAGGATTGTGCTGTAGTCCATCTTAGATGTTATTCAGCAATAGCATGATAAGAGGAGGGGAATTTTCAAGCGGAGCAGGGAGATAATTCATTTCACCAAATCACAAGCTGATATGACCCTAAAGAGTATAGAAGAAGGTGGCTTGATGCCCTCTTCTTTAAAAGTCTGAAAATGAACACTGAGCCAGATCTTTAGGCCCAAACAGTGCTTGACACAGTGTATGAGGTGGAGTGAGAAAAGAGCTCTCAACTGCTTTTCTGCATCTCTGCCTCACCAGGGATTGAACTGGTCCCACAGTATAAATTAAAGCAGGCTGTAGGCTGCTCTAATTTACACTGACTAAACTGAGCCTCTAATGGTCATCACTAGATTGACATCACCCCCTTTCACTTCCACCCTGCTTGGAAATGTCCCCTTTGCCTGGGTGTGCGGGAAGGAACGTGTGGCATACTGCTGTCATACCAGCTGGGTACCACAACCTCCTTGGGAAATCCTAATAGGGACTGCTTTCCATTCCTTTGGCGCTGCTTGAGTGACACACAGTGGATGGCACTCAGCTCCTATTCTTTGCTCATCTCAGCAGGGGGCAAGGAAGCACATTTCTTACACACCTGGTGGTACAGTTGCAAGTACAAAACATGCAGCTCTACTGCTGGAGAGGTTGGCATTACAACGGAGACAACTCAGACAGCAAATAAATCAACACGAACTGTTTCATAACCAGATCTTCTGTGCTTCAGAAGAGGGAGAAGAACCAGACTTCCCCCAGCAGCTTTGCTATTACCAATTTGTTTTATGTGCCAGTGCTTGGATGCTATGGCGATGGGTTATAAAACCAAAGACACAGACAGGACCACTCCAGATTAGTGCACCTCTTGCTTTTTATGCAGTAGAGACAGACAGAAAACCCCTTTCTTTCCAATGAAGGAAGTTGCTGAACAAGGCCTAACTGCTTGCTAAGGATTATGGGTCCAACAAGATCAGTCATAAGAAATGTTTACTACTGGTAACTGTAACACTTCTACTTGAGCCCGTGGACAGTACAGGGTACATCTATGGGAAATAACCAAAGACAATATGCACCAGTATCATCTATATGGTCAAATTCCAAGGCAATTATTTGGTTTCTGTGTAGTCCTTACTCATGCCAATCAGCTCCCCCACCCCTGACCTCAGGGGCTGAGTAAAAGCTCAAGAAGTTTCTCAGGATTTGGCCCCAGGGGAAAAAAATAAAACCTCTTTTCCAAGGTAAAAATAATCATTTTAGAAGTATCTACATTATCCCAACTGCAATTTCTTACGGGTGAAAAGCTGACAATTGGCTGCAATCACGTTCTCATATGAATAAAGACAGACAAAGGAGAAAGGTGAAGGAATGAGAGCATTGCTGATTCAGACACTGGAGATAAAGAGCAGAATGAAAAGCAGGAAATCAAAATGATTATACATTACAGTACATTGACATCCAGAAGTCTCTGATCAAGGTCTTTTATTCCCTATGTCTCCAACCCCTGGGGAAGGAAGTTTGAGCTTCCCTTCCTGGAATTTTCTTCAGTTTGTTCTGTTTGTTCCCATCCTACCACAAAATGGACCATACCGCTGCCCATCCAATTCCATGGAGCCCTGAAAGAGGCCCGATTGCTGGGGTCAGTAACCCCTGGCACATGTGCCAAGAGTTGCAGGCAAGCCAATTTGCATTGGCACATGAGGTGGGAGCTCAGCCCTGCCCCTTCTCCCCCAGGCAGCCAGGAGCTTGCTCGAAGCCATGCCGCCTCTTGATTAATGAAAGACCAGCTAATGCTACCAACCACCACCTAAATGGTAAAGCTCTGAGTTTTTATATTTTTATTAATGAAGGTGTTGTAAGTAGGACTATTAGTGAGATTAAAAAGTATCACCAGCATTCACACCATACATAGATGTCAAAAGGTTAAATTTTGGCACTCTGCCTCAGAAAGGTTGCCAGCCTTTGGCTTATTTATAGATTGGTCCCCAGTATCAACTGCACAAACTCCTTAGCAATTCATCTCAGTGGGAGCTGCACTACCAGGGATTCTCCACTCCTAAAGGGGCACTCCCACCTGCAGGAAGATTGTGGAAGAGAAAAGAGCTCCAGACTTTCTTGTCAAAATGTCAGGTCAGCAGATAAGTGCCTCCATTCCCCTCAGAAGAAAGTGCCTGACCACCAGCATCCTAGAACTCCAGCTCTTGCTTGAGGCTCCCAGCCTTGGGGACATATAGTTCCTCTTCCTCAGCCATTGGTGTCTGCTCCTTACTTCTTATTGCCAGCATACCATACTGGTTCCTGATTATATTGAATGGCGGACCTGCATGGGGGTTGGAGCATGGTGGGGAGATGACCACTGTCTGAAGTAGCTAACAGCCAGTCTCCAGCTCATGTAGTAGATGGCTAGTCTTCTGTCTCTGGGGCCATTGTAGTCTTCTGTACCTGACTAGCATCTGCCATCCCAGATGTTGCCATGTGCATTCCACCAATGAAGTCCTCATGCTCCTGGGTGTCATGCAGATGAACCAATTCCGACTGCAGCTCTCTTACTGGTTTCCTGAAAGACTTTTTCAATCGACTGCCCCCTCACACCTGGTGGCTCCTTCTGCTTGGGTTTTGTCAGCACGGACATGGAGGCCAGGGTATCTGTCTCAAGAGAGAGGTGTCCTACAGGCCCAGGCAGCAAAAAAGCCAGCACATAAAGTATGGTATGGTTTTCAGTAAGATGATAATGCAACATCAGCCACTGCTCCCTAATCTGGGGTTTCCTGCAGCACGATGGAAGAATAAGAATTAAGCAGTTCTATCTTTGCTTGGTGGGTTTCATGAAGAGAAATATTTCCCACTGACACGAATGTGTACCCGAACATTAGCCAATGTCATAAAAGGACTGTGTGACAGAGCAATTGCAAGGCTTGTCAGAGGTTAGTTTGCTTTCACAGACAAAGGGCCATATTCTCATCTGGTGTAAGTACCAGACAGCTGTTGAAGTCAAGATCAGTGATCCTGGTAAGCTGAGCACTTGGGCAGCCACCCAGGAAAGATTCACACACCGCCCAACTGGTTGGCAGAGAGTCCACAGCCACCTACAGTTGGCTGTATGTGTTTCTACTGGTGATGCACATCCACACAGGCCTTCCTGTACATAAATTTATTCCACCCCAGATGGAAAAAAAATTGAGAAGGAGCCCTGGTCAAGAGGCAGGCTGTTTTACAGTGACTGAAGATCTAATCTAAAAGGGTGCTCAATTTTCACTGTGTTAGCCTAATTTTACACTCCTGCAATTCACTTAAAAATCAGTTAGAATGTACAGGCATTTGTGGGTCTAGTTCTTAATGATTTTTTTCCCTAACATACAGTGATTTAGTATTTTCCTTTTGGAAAAATGAACAAATGCAAAGTACCAATTTTCAAATGTAATAAGGAGATTTCAGAGCAATGAAGTGCCCGTTATCATAACACACAGTAATTATTCTTGTGCCGGTTCCTTTTCATTAAATGTCGTTGCTGAGTTGCGGTAATATTAGTAGCACTGAACAGTTCCTGAGGACAGTATGTAAATGTTGATGACTTCAGGACTCATTTCCTTTGGCAATCATTTTTTGCATTTGACATGGCTCTTCAGGTTAGACAAGGGAAGATTTTTATTGTTTTAAACCTTTTTCAGGGGTGGCTTTAGTTTAATGCAGTTTAATAAATGCTTTTCCTCTCTGCTGCTTGTGTTTGCGTGTAGTGTTCACTGTTGTTAATTAGAAAGACCCTGGGCCTTAGAATAGGATATGCAAAAGCAGGTAGCAAGCTTTCCTCTTGAATGTGGGTCCTCTCACAACCCATGACTTCCAGAGTGGATTATTGCAATGCAGTTTACTTGAGATTTGCACCTGAAGAGCCCTCCTGAAGGCAGAGCAAGGCAGCCTGTTTTGCTGGTTTTAGAGAGCACATACAGCACCTCCTGCACACTGTTGTCTGAATTAGCTTGCCAGTTCATGCGTGAGTTCAGTCCAAAGCACCTTATTTGCTTTATAAAGCCCCAAATGATTTGCATCCTAACTGCCTTAGGAACCCTCTCTCTCTCTGCTTTATTCTGCTCCAGCTGAGATCAGTGGATGTGCTGAAGCTAACACATTTAAATGGCAGGTGCTGGAGGGAGCGATCTTTCAGCAAGGGGCTCTTGCATCCTGAGAGCCCTGCTATTGCTGCTCCAAAACAGCCTTAGTTGGAGTTCCGGGGTCCAGGTGCATTCAGAGGGGAGTGTTTTGAGTTCAGATGGGTAGTACTGGAAGACTCGTTAATACAGGCTGTGGGCTAGTTGGCGGTCTGTTGTACATTTAAATTGGAGTTGTACCCTCTTTTTGAACTTTCTCAAGGGGCTTTTCAAAAGGCTGCATAAATAGGTGAAGTGGTTTTAAGATTTATTATTGGAATTGCACCCTGTTGCTTACTGGCAAAGTGGAGGAAATGCAGAAAACAACAACAAACATTGTTAAAGGTCTGACAGGATTACTCAAAAGGAAAGATTTAAAGAGCTGGAATAGGTTTTGAAATTTATAGAAATTGCAGGTAGAATCGTCAGCTGTGTCTACACAGGCACAAATCTTCGCAATAGCTGAATTTTGAAGATTACTAATGAGGCGCTGAACTGAATATTCAGTGCCTCATTAGCATTAGGACACTTCCAGCCACAGTGCTTCAAAAGCACTGCTTTCAAAAGTGCATGGCTCGGCGCGGCTACACGGGGGTACTATCTAAAAGACCCCGCACCTTTCAAAATCCACCACATTCCCCATGTCCACAGAGCATTATATCATCACAGGAGGCAGTTATGTCGCTCAGGCATGGCTTGCCCTTGGTGAATCCATATTGCCTATTCTGACCACCTTCCTCTCCTCCAGTGGTATTCAAAATAGATTCCATGAGAGCCTGTATTTAACCTTGAAGCAGATTCTCTTCTCATGTCTTTAGGTGCTCCTTATAGCCTCTGGCCCAGTCTGTTTGTTCTAAGTGTTTTTTGGAAAGTTGTGAGGCTGGACATGAAGCAGGGATGGCCACATGCTTTCTTCCTTTGGAAGCAAATACCACACAGGCATATGTATGGAATTGCCCCCAAAACATATTAGGGCTTGTTGCTTCTCAATCTTTTGGATCTGTTTGGCCTATTATAGAATCGTGGATTATTCGCAAAGAAATTACATAGATTTAATCCAGTGTCTTAATACAGCATTATTACACTTCAAATATCTCACTTTTCTGTCAACTCTTCTTCTCCTTGTACAGTCGATTGCATATGCCATATGATTTTTCCAGAAATATGGTCCTATTGGACAGATATGGCTAAAAATAGGAATTTCCATCCTCGGGGAAATGCTGAGATTTCAAAATTTATTTTCACCCTAAATCATTATGAAAAGTTGCAATAACATTTTTCATGGAATGTAAAGTTTTGAAAAAAATCACTTTAATACATGACATTTCTATTTTTTGCACAGAAAATGAAAATCTCCTGCTGGCTGCCATTCCTGGCTGTAGGAGTAAGGATGAGAAGGCTGGAGCCTGCTGAAGCTGGGATGCAGTTTAAATGCTATGTCCTGTCTCCAGTGGCCTGGCAGGAAGGCGAGCCTGCTCTCTGGACCCGCCTCCCCACCCTGTGAGTAATGAAACATTTAATCAGTTACTCAATTACTCAACATCCCATTTGATCCTTGTTTAGCTTGTTGTATGCACTACTATGCTGCAAAACCTCTATAAGACTGCAGTAAATGTAAGTAAATGTGACATTTATGAGCAGTCGACTCAGCTGAGAAAAGTGGGTGTGTCATGGAATTGTTTGTATCATTGACATGTGCCATGTTACTGAAAAGTTTGGGAACCACTGCTCTAGTAATGACTCAGGTTCACCAATCAATCAGCAGTTTTCAATGAGCTTGACAAGGAGCCACTTCTACCATTGGTCTTATTACTGAAGTGATGTGGAGGCAGTCATTATGGACATGTCTACGCTAGCATGTTCTTTTGGAAAATCAGGCCCTTTTTCAAAAGAACTCATAGAGCATCCATACACAAAGTGCGTTTTTTCAATCTGAAATCAAAAGAAGACAACTCTCTTCTGGAAACCCTCTTCCACTCCTGGATCAGGAAAAGCTCCTCCTTTTGAAAGCTTCTTTCATAAAAAAGCATGTGTAGATGTTCTGTGGGCCCTTTTTGGAAAGAGTGGCCCTCAGAGTGCCAGATTTTTCAATTCCTGACCAGTACTTTCGAAAAAGCAGGGGCTGTGTGGACTCTCTATATCGAAAGAGCGGATCGACCTTTTTATCCACCTTTTTGTGTGTAGATATGCTCTTTCGAAAGAAGATCTTCCAGGAAAGGTCTTCCAGAAGATCATCTTTCGAAAGACCGCTGTAGTGTAGATTCAGCCCATTGTTGTGGAGAGACAAAGACACGGTAGTTACGTTACATTGAGAACTCTGTCTGGCTATGATCAGTCACACGCAAGTACAGAGAGAATCTGCTAAAGGGAAGAATGAAAGGTCAGAGGCTGTTGATACTTTCATCCACCCTTTCCCAATGAGAACAGTAGCTGTATGTGGCTAATCGTAGAACATTTGGCCCAAAGGCTTTCTGAAAAGTAAACAAAGGTCAGTGTTACCTGCAAAGCCTTCCACCCACTGGAATATTGCACTCTGTATGCCTCCAGGAGGAAGCAGCTGTCAGCAGAACTTTATAAAGCAACGTACTGCATGGCAGATGCAGAGCCCTACTATTGAAACCCTCTCGGATCAAATGGCTGTCTCTCAGAATGTGCGGAAGCTTTCTTGACCAGTGATTTGAACTATGTGGTTTAAAACACAGCTGTTGTACAAAGCTGGGAGCTGGGGCATAGAGATAAGGGAGAGACAGTATTCTCAAGAGGAAATCTGCAAGATTAAAAAAAGAAAAACTAAACACAAAAAACTAAATCCAAAAGAGAGTGAAAAAAATCAGACTCAGACAATATTTTTGTTAACAGAAAAAATAATCTCCCCAGGCAGGATTCAGTTCATAGTCTTAAATCCCTAAATAAATGTCTTAGGAAATGTGTATTGATCCGTGCTGAGAAGATAGGGCCAAAGACTTTCATCAAAGGGGCAGATGAAAGACCTCTTTTTTAACTGATCTATAAACACAGGGTCTCTGAATAGGGTCCCCCTCTTTATTCTTATTCCCACCAACCCACCCCACACAGTCTGCACATATGTTTTCAAACAGATGAGCTTAGGTAAAATTGTTTTAATCCTTACTTGCCTTTCCCTCCAAAATCTATTTAAACTGAAGATAAAAGAGCCTGAAACAATAACCATTAATGGCCCAGATATCCCAACAGAATGGGAACAGATCTGATTATATTCCCATTCATCATTGCTCTACTCCTTTTTTTTCATTTGTTTCTTTACTTTCTTTTGAAGTGCTTAGCCCTACATCCCACATACCTCAAGCACTATTTATTGTATTTCATGCCACAGCAAACAAGCAGCCCAGTAGCACCTCAGAAACCAACAAATTGATTAGGTCACAAGCTTTCATGGGCTGTGGTTACCCTACAGTAATCTGTCAACAGACATCGCTGCTGGAAGAGATTTCCCAGCAAAACTTCTGTTGACAGAGTGCAGCCACACAAAAAAGCCAATTGGGAGAGTGCTCCGCTCTGCCAACAGAGCAGCCGGACTGCCCGGCCACTTTAGTGACAAAGCAGGCACCCAGGAGCACAGCAGACAGGGCTGCCCATTGTCCTGGAAGCCCTGTCTGTTGAGAGAAGGCCCCCAGAGTGTCCAAACAGCTTTTTTGTCAACGGAATCTGTCAACGCAAGCACTTTTCTCCAGCTGGGAGAGGCAGAAGGTTGTCAGCGGAAGTGCCGCCTGTTGTCGACAGACTGTCAACAAACCGCATTTTGTGTGGTTCTTCCACCAGTTTTGTCAACAAAACCGAGGTTTTGCTAGCAAAACTTGCTAGTGTAACCGTTGCCATGAGTAAAACCAGATGAGAGGTGGGTTTTACCCCTGAAGGCTCATGACCCAATAAATTTGTTAGCCTCTAAGGTGCCAGAGGACTGCTAGTTATTTGTAAGCTATAAACTAGCTGGCTATTCCTCTGAAACTATATGCCACATTTAGTGCGAATGGGTTAATAAACTCAGGCTTGGTGTTTTTGTCTCCATACAAACTTCTCTGTCTCCTTGCTGCCTGGAAGATTTTCTCTAGCTGGCAGTTGCAGCAAAGTCTGATTCTCATTGATCTGCCCTTGGCAGGCAAGTGCAGGCAGATACCCCTTGGAGGGGTTGGACATACTTCTTTTCTCCATTTATTTTGTTCTCATTAAAACCATTGAATAAGCAGGTGCAATAAGAAGGAAATTCTACTCCTTGCAACGTTACCTTGGGATTTTCACAAGAGCCTAAGGCTATGTCTTCATTTGAAATAAGTATGTCTCCTTAACATGAATCAGCCAACTCAGGGTAAAAGTCTAGTGAAGACAAGCAGTTGGTGGATTTTTGCACAAGTGAGCAGGTGAAGTTCAAGATTAGGTTTCCCCAGCGCAATCTGCCAGTTTGTCTGAAAGTTACAAACTACCTTACCTTCACTAGAATCTAACCTTGTCATTTGACTTAAGAGGACAACTTTTTTCCCACCAATGAAGAAGTAGACTAAGTCCTGTGGTCCTAGGGTATGTCCATACATGCACAAGTTGCATGCAACATTTTAACTAAAGGTGGGAAGTTAAACTTTAACCCATTGCAACTTTGCATTGGCACTTTCTTCACTTTAAACCTTGTTTATATTACATTAACGTGAACCTTAAAAAATATTGGGTTAAACCTGCCACTTTAGGTTAAACAAATGTAGGAGCACTTAAATGGCTCTGGTTTATCAATACACTTTTAGTTTGATTTTTTTTTTAAGTCACTTGGGCGCATTTAAAAAATCTCATCCTTGGGGACTATCTGCTTGAGAGATTTGCTTTATTCTAACTTTAGCTATAGGTTAAACTTTCTCCTCAGGACATCCCGTACCATAAGCCACGATGTTCTCCCTCTGCTTCAGCAAGACAGCTTTGCTGGAACTTAGGTTGTTTGTCATGTCCCTTACTTTCCAGTGTGTCCACCTCATCAGAAAACTCCTCCACAGTGCCAGACCTAGCTTTGCCTTGCAGGTAAGAATCAATGAGCTCACATCCGAAGTTCCCCAGAGATGCCTCTCTGCAGTGCCTGGTCTAAGTGGACACTCACAGAAATTATTCTGCCACCAAATGTCACTTTAGTAACTTAGCTGGGGACCCATATTTCACTTTAATATACACCACTGAGATGGTTTTGTAATGAAACAAAAATAAGTTTACAAATAAAGACCACCGTTTTAAGTGATACCAAGCAGAATGGACAGATGGAAAAGAGTTACAACCAAAACAAAATAAAACATGATTTCTGGTGTCTAAGGCTTAACTTCAGCCAGCTACAATCTGTTTAAACTAGCTCTCTCTCTCTCATTTATGTTAAGCTTCCAGAAACTCCAGCTCTTCTGGCAGTTGGATCAAATGTTCCCAGAATCAGAAGTTACAGCCCCCTTTATTCCCTAAATGAGAGCTTCTTAAAATGTCTTTTTGACCCTTGTTATATTCTTCCAAGTCCATTGGCTTTGCTGCAAGAGGAAGACAGACCTCCTGGATTTAAGCCTCTAGAGTGTCCTATGTCACTGTCTCCACACCCTTTACAGTGTTATAGATCCCTGTTATATCATCACACCCTTTGTCACCATGTTTCCAAGCAGAAAAAGCCTCAGTCTCTCTGATCTCTCTCATATGGCAGCTACTCCATGCTACTAATCATTTTCATTTTCTTCCTCTGCATATTGTTGAACAGGAATCCATTTTTTTTTTGAGATGAGGTGACCAGGACAGCACAGAATATTCAAGGTGTATGCATGCTATGGATTAACGCAATGACATAATGATATTTTTTCTTTATTATCTATCCCTTTGGTTAGAAAGAGTTCCTTTTCTTGACTATGGCTGGACGTTGATTGGATGTGTTCCAAGAACTGTCCATGATGATTCCAAGGCCTCTTTCTTGAGTGGTAACAGTTAATTTAGACCCCATCATTTTCTATGGATTGTTTTCCAATGTTCATTATTTTGCACCTTTTAGCATTGAATTTCATCTATCATGTTGTTACCCAGTCACCCAGTTTTGTGAGATTCTTTTGTAACTTTCCCAGTTATCTTTGGATACATTTAATATTGTCTGCAAACTTGGATAACTCACTGTTCAGCTCTTTTTCCAGATCAATTATGAATAAGTTGAAAAGCACAGGTCCTAGTACAAGTCCTTGGGGAATCCCACTATTCAGCTCTCTCTCCAGTGTGAAAATGACCGTTTATTCATGGGTGGCAGCCTGGCAGGTAAGCATGACTGGGAATGGCTGAATCTCCCCAAACAGCCAGGTGTGGCTTCATCCCTGCTCCACCTCCAATGCCCCACTTTGGCGGTACCACTAGGCTCCAAGGGCTGGGGCCATGCAGCCATCTTCCCAGGGCTTGAGAAGCTGCAGCAGCATGGTCTTGGGCTCTCCCTCCTGGTGCTGCAGGGCTGGAACTAGCCAGCCTGAGTAGGAGATGATGGCCATGGAGAGTGCTCTAGGTTCTGGAGAGCATGGAAGAAGCAGGATTTTGTGCAAAGGGGTGGGAATGGGAGGTAGCTTTCCCCAGCCAGCGTTCATGAGCCTCCCATTCATTTATTCCTAACCTCTGTTTCCTATCTTTTAACCAGTTACTGATCCAAAACCTACCCTTTTATCCCATGACACAACTTACCTCCCTTACTTCCTTCTCTTTTATGTGGGATCTTGTTCAAAGCTTTCTGAAAGTTCTAATCACTATGTCCACCTGCTCACCCTTGCTCACATACTTGTTGGCTCCCACAAACAATTCTAATAGATTGGGGAGGCATGATTTCCCTTTACAAAAGCTGTGTTAACTTTCCCAACATATTGTGGCTATCTACGTGTCTGCTAATTTTGTTCTTTATTATAGTTTCAGCATTTTATCTGGTACTGAAGCTGTTTTACCATCCTGCAAACTTGGCAAGACTGCAGGATGGTAAACCTTAACTTCAATACCAAACACCATCCTGGAGCCCTTTTGAAACACAGGCATTACATCAGTTACCCTCTAGTCATCTGGCATAGAGTCCGATTTAAGCAACAGATTACATACCACAGTTAATAGTTCTGTAACTTTGTATCTAATTTCCTTTTGAACTCTTCGGTGAAATACCAACTCTTTCTAACGAGTTATTACTGTTTAAGTTATCATTTTATTCTAAAACGTTCTCTTTTGACACTTCAGTATGGGACAATACCTCAGACTAAAAAGAATGACTCACATATGTGGATCTCTTCTGCAATGGACACCAATGCAAAGAATTTATTTAGTTTCTCTGCAATGGACTGACCCTCTGTGAGCAATCCTTTAGCACTTCAATTGTCCAGTGGCCTCACCGGTTGTTTGCTGGTTGTCTGGCTGGCTCCCTGATCTTGATGTTGTGTTTTTTTTTTAATTTCTTCTTTTTAAAGTTTGCTGTTTGTGTTTGTGTCTTTCACTAGTTGTTCCTTGCATTCTTTTTTTAGCCTTCCTGATTACACTTTTCAACTTGACTTGCCAGAATATTGACTTTCCTATATTCCTCAGTAGGCTCTGACTTTTGAATTTTTAAAGAATGTTTTTCACCTTTTACTACCCCTTCTACTCTGCTATTTAGCCATCATGACGTTTTTGGTCATTTTACTGTTCGTTTCTTTGGAATATACATTTCGTGAGAACCTCTATTATGATGTTTTAAATAGTCTCCAGATAGTTTGCAGATATTTCACCTGTATGACTGATACTTCTAATTTTATATTGTATGTCTCTTTTTGAATTTAGATGTTACAGTGGTGGATTTCTTTGGCATTTTTTCCCCTTACAAAGTTATTACATTTAATAACATCATGGTCACTACCACTGACAGGTTCAGCTATATTCACCTCATGAACCTGTTTTTCATTCAAGCTGTTTCTTGACTGCTTCCATAACATATTTTAAGAACATATTTCTAGCATACATACATACATACTTTATACAGAGACCATTAATATGTCAGGCAATGATTTTCATGACCAGCATGACAGCTATTTTGACATGACATATTATAGGACACTGTTGGGCTAAATATTCTAAGGAAAGTGTGTTCCGTGTGCACTTTTGCCAGCTGGCATAAAGGGGCTCTTAGGATCATAAAACAGATATAAAGAAGCCCATCTGGACAATTAAGGTGGCATATTCCTATCTAGTTTAAGTTGCTTTGAAAGTTTAAGCAAAATTAAGCTACCCAGACTGAAATAAGAGTTCTCTGTGACGTCTACACAGTTTTACGTCTGCCTGTTTAAAGACTGCTCTGCTATCCTGATACCACTTTTTTTAGCAGACAAGTCCTCAGCCCAATGATTATTTAGGTATTTAGGGCGAGATTTATGAAGGTATTTAGATGGCTAAAAAAGCACATATGAGCCTAATGGACATGAAGTTTCTTTTGAAATCCTGCTAGGGGCCTATCTGCATGTGTAGGCACCTAAATACTTTTTAAAATTCTGCCCCTTGTATGCTGTGATCAAGAGTTGTAATATAAAAGTTTTGCAAACTGTAGTTCAGCTAGGTAAACATAAATATTTAAGTCTGAGGCTTGGGAAGAATTGGAAAGCACCCATCTGCTGCCATGGAATTATTATGCCGAATTTGTGCCATCATAATATTTTCCTTGGCAAATAAATGATGTAAGGCGTGCATTATTATGATGTCACTGTAGAAACTGGACTCAGAGAGAGAGAAAGAGCTTTAAAAATATGTTAAAATCTGTTACGTTTGCAAAGAAAAGGCAGAAAAATCGAATACAAAGAAAACAGTGTCACATAAATTATCTCTTATGAAGTTTACCCTGTTGGAAAGTTCCTATTTACAGTTTTTTAATTTAGGAAGTCATAGGATGTTTAGATGGATTATGTGTCTGTCTATCTGCATCTCGGTTTCATTGCACCCATTACCATGGTACTTGGGCACTACTGTCTGAACTACAGCTAAGCATATTTTTTTCAAGCAGATAGTTTCAGTCCAAAATGTGGTTTTGGTTGACCCAAACCTATTCATGAATTTGATGCAATGGCTTTGGCCAGGGGAAGCTTTTCCAAGGTTATCAAGCTTTTGGGCACACATCTATCTGTTTTCCTCCCTTTCTATGCTTTATTCAAATGTGTAGGATGCTTGGGATGTTGGAGTTTCAGGTGTCAGTCCCCATGTTGGAATGCTTCTGCTCTGACCTTTTCTCCCACACTGGAGCAGTCTAGTCAGTAGGCTATCCTGTTCTCACAGTTTCTAAACTCTCATCCAAAACACAAGGCTGTTACAAAACCTATTTGTAAGAGACAAAAAATACTGTCACTGTTTAAAAAATGCAAAACATCCAGAAGGAAAACTTTACATTGTTGTAAGTAAAATCTGCTTTCTTGCCATGTCTGGCTTATTTATATCTCATTTAAGAAATAACGCTTTCCTTGACTGGCACAGCTCATTGTCAGACTCTGTCTCCAGTACCCCACTTTGGCAGTGCCGCTAGGCTCCCAGGGGTTGTACCTTTGCTGGGGTTGACCAGAGCTTGGGACTTAGCAGGGCAGCATGTTTGGGCACCCCGTAAGGCAGGTGGTGGGATCAGTGATGTGAGGTATCCGCTGACAGTCTCATGAAGATCTCTATGAGCTAACCCATCACACCGGCTTTCAGTACTTGCTCATTGAAATTCAAGTACTTATTATTATTAATTTATTCAGATTTGTGGAGGCAAAAATATTTTGTGGAAAGATCCATAAGCAGAGTTGTTTATTCTTTACATTTGGGCAGGTCCCACCTATCTCCAGTATCAAGTTGCAAAATACTGACTAGAATGAAATTAATGGTTCATAAATAGAGAAGACTCAGGCTATGTCTACACTAGCACTCCTTTTTTGAAAGAGGCATGCAAATGAGGGAAATCAAAATGCAAATGAAGTGAAGATTTACATATCTGGCACCTCATTTGCATATTCTTTCAAAAAAGCTTCTTTTGAAAGAAGAAAAGCAGCTTAGATGAGTCTCTTTTGAAGATGGCATTTACTTTTGAAAGAGCTGCATCTACACTGCTTTTCTTTTGAAGAAGTTCTTTTGAAAGAATGTGTAAATAAGGTGCCAGCTATGTAAATCTGTGCCCCATTTGCATTTTTGATTTCCCTCATTTGCATGCCTCTTTCAAAAGACGAATGCTAGTGTAGACGCAGCCTCAGGGCACTTGCAAACCTTTCCTGATTGTTATTTCTTTCAATGTGTTTAAGCACGATTCAGAGGCACTGTGTTGGTGGAAATATTTAAAGATTAGTAAGGGTGAAGTCATCTCAGAGGACTATTTGTTTGGGCTCAGCAGTGTGGTTTAAGCATTAAGATATGTTTGACTTGTTTCCTCAAACTCACTTGAGCAAGCTGCCACATACAGGCAGGCAGAATATTAAAGATAACATCTCTCTCTTTGTTTAAACATAGGGTCCAATTTTGGCATCCCTTACTCAGGATAACCACTTTTTATTCACATAAATAATCTTTCAGTTAGCAGTCTTGTGAAGTTGGGTGATGAATGGATGATGCTAATAATGGGTGATGAGTCAGGATATATAATTCAGGCCTGCAGTGATGTTCTAAAGAGCTGAAGCAACTGCCAGAGACCTTCTGGTGGCTTTCTGGTGGAAGTCTCTGGTGGCTTTCTGGTGGAAGTCCAGCCAATCAGAGCAGTGGTAAGAAGCCTCTGGGCTGGCTGCTGAGGCTGCTGCTGCTCCCCCTCCTTTCTCCTGGCTGGGAGAAGAGCAGCAATGGGCAGCAGAGCCCAGAGCCACTTCCTGTCCCTCCCAGCCCCCAGCGGAGCCCATGATCTGGATCAGGACTGAGGCTTGCCTGATCTGGGCTCGAAGGCTCTGGGCACTGGACCCTCCACCCCACTGTGGGCTGGATTCTATGGAGGGGAGGCCTGAGCCTTGGGATCCAGATCCAGACAAGCCATGGTCTGGATTCAGACCGCAGGTCAGGGGTTCCCCATCCCTGGTTTGTTTGACGATTACCTGTTCTGTTCATTCCCTCTGGAGCACCTGCCAATGTACACTGTTGGAAGACTGGATGCTGGACTGTGCAGCTTGTTGATCAGCCTTCATACAGCCTTTCTTGTGTTCTTATAACAAAATCCCAGTCCAATGCTTAGTGAGGTTTGTCATGGGTGTGTTTGCGCGTGCGTGTGCGTGTGTACAGGCATGCATAGCACTGCTCTCAGCTGGGTAAAAAGTATATCAGAGAAATTCATAGGCTGATACGTAAGAAGTATTCATACCACAATGCAAAAATGAAAATGTGTCACGTTGAGCACGTCATTATTTATTTGAAAATGTGATCATTGTTGGAGTGAGAGAGAGGAACCCTCCAATACTCACACAGAAATTGACTTTTTTTTTTGAAATTGCATTAGTTCAGTGAAAAAGTTGGTGACAGGAAGGGTTCTTCACATACAAAGCACAAACAGAAATATTTTACTAAAGTCAAACAGACACCTGAATAGGATTCATGATATTGGGATTTTATACCCTGCTCTGCCATTGACTTTCTGAGTGACTGGGGGTAAAAAAAAAACCTTTGGCTCTGTGCCTCAATTTCTCAACTCTACAAGAGATGCAATAATAATACCTCTGGGTCATTTTGCGATGCTGTGACAAAGCATTAATCAATGTCTGTGGAGCACTTGTACGTTACAGCAATAGCAGTTAAGAACCTAGACAGATACATGGAAAAAATCACATTTTCAGGGTGCAAAATGGAGAAACAAAATGGATAAAGTGTCCACAGGAAACTGCATGAAACGAACGTGAGCTTTGAACAGCTTTAAAAGGTTCCCTCTGGTAGATGAATCTTTCTTTCAACACGGCCTGGAGCAGGTCAGTGCCTATGTTTTGGTTGTGTGTATTGTAGTGGTGGCTCATTACACTGATCTGTCAAGATGCTGCATGCTTTCAGCTCGGTGCTTTCACACCCCACATTGAAAATTCAGTATAGAAAATCTACTATTATTGACGTGAGTCTGTAGACTCCCCTGCTTAGTCATCGGCAGTATCAGGTAAGCCTATATTTGACAGGTGCTGCCACTGGTTCTGAAATATTTTATGACACGCACAAGGTATATTTTTACATTTTGTATTTCTCGTATTTTATTGTGCAGCATGAATGGCAGGGTAAAGGCTTGTCAAATCTTGAATGCATGAAGTTTGGCCTCTGCCCTTTCAGCTTTTCATTCATCAATGGCTACGTCTATCCTTACTGCAAAGTGAGGAGTACATGAACTCTATACCACCCCCTCCAACATGAGCAAAAACAGCAGCGTAGATGATGCAGAACTGCTTAAGTGAGTAAAGACATGTCAGAACTCGGTGTGTGTGTGTGTATGTAGTGGGACAGGACCATAGCGTTAGCACCTCATTTCTCTGCTTTGCTCTTATGGGCAAGTGACCCTGTTGCTTCTGTTTTCCCTCTAAAACTCACTATTAGCTAGGGGTCTGATTTTTCCTCCTGATGCGCACACGTGCGGTAGTGTTCTTCAAGGTAATGGTAGCACTCTCTCATCATGGCAGTACAGGTCTCAGCTGCAGATGCGTGGCTGAGCTGTACTGAGTACAAACCCACTGGTTTCAGGAATGGAGGAGGTATCATAGACCCACAGGACTGGAAAGAACCATTAGAGATCATCAAATCCAGTCCCCTGCACACATGGCAGGACCAAACACCACTTAGATCATCCCTGACAGGTGTCTATCTAACCTGCACTTAAATATCTCCAACTGCATAACCTCCCTAGGCAATTTTTTTCCAGTACTTAACCTCCTGACAGTTGGGAAGCCTTTCCTAATGTCTAACCTAAACCTCCATTTCAGCAATTTAAGTCCATTGCTTTTCTTGTCCTACCCTCAGAGATTAAACACTTTTCTTCTCCCTACTCCCTGTAACCTCTTTTATGTACCTGAAAATTATCATGTCCCTTCTCAGCCTTTTCTTTTCCAAACGAAACACATGCCATTCTTTCCATCTTTCCTCATAGACCATGTTTTCCAGACCTCTAATCATATTTGTTACTCTTCTCAGGACTTTTTCCAATTTGTCCCTATCTTTCCTGAAATGAAGCATGCAGAACCAGACACAATACTCCACCTGAGGTCTAATCAGCTCTGATTAGAATAGAAAAATTACTTCTTATGTCTTACTTACAACACTCCTGCTAATATATTCCAAAATGATTTTGGGGTTATTTGCAACAGCATTACACTGTTCTTTCATATTCATCATGTGGTCCTTTATGATTCCCTTACCAGAGCACTCTTTCCTAATGCTCTGGAAAATCATGGAGGGGCTCCTCAAGGAAGTCATTTTGAGGCACTTGGAGGAGGGGAAAGTGATCAGGAATAGTCAGCATGGATTCATGAAGGGCAAGTCTTGCCTGACCAATCTGATTAGTTTCTATGATGAGATAACTGGCTCTGTGGATAGGGGAAAATCAATGGATATGATTTATCTTGACTTTAGCAAAGCTTTTGATATGGTCTCCCACAATAGCCTTGTCAGCAAATTAAAGGACTGTGGATTGGATAAATGGACGGTCAGATGGATAGAAAGCTGGCTAGAAGGTCAGGCCCAGCAGGTAGTGATCAATGGCTCAATGTCGGGATGGCGGTCGGTTTCTAGTGGAGTGCCCCAAGGTTCAGTTCTGGGTCCTGTTCTGTTCAACATCTTTATCAATGAACTGGATGAGGGATTGGATTGCACCCTCAGCAAGTTTGCAGATGACACTAAGCTAGGGGGAGAGGTGCATATGCTGGAGGGTAGGGACAGGGTCCAGACTGACTTAGACAAATTGGAAGACTGGGCTGCAAAAAATCTGATGAGGTTCAATAAGGACAAGTACAGAGTCCTGCACTTGGGCCGGAAGAATCCCAAGCATTGTTACAGGCTGGGGTCCGGCTGGCTCGGTAGTAGCTCTGCAGAAAAGGACCTGGAAGCTGTAGTGGACGAGAAGCTGGACATGAGTCAACAGTGTGCCGTTGTAGCCAAGAAGGCTAATGACATATTAGGTTGCATCAGGAGGAGTGTCACCAGTAGATCCAGAGAAGTGATTATTCCTCTTTATTCGGCTTTGGTGAGGCTGCATCTGGAGTACTGTGTCCAGTTCTGGGCCCCCAATTAAAGGAAGGATGTGGATACACTGGAGAGGGTCTAGCGAAGGGTGACCAAAATAAGTAGGGGGCTGGAGCATAAGACTTATGAAGAAAGGTTGAGGGAATTGGGACTGTTTAGTCTGCAGAAGAGAAGACTGAGGGGGGAACTTGATAACAGCCTTCAACTTACTGAAGGGAGGTTGCAAAGAGGCTGGAGAGAGGCTGTTCACAGTGGTCACAGACGGCAGAACACGGAACAATGGTCTCAAGTTGCGTTTGGAAAGGTCCAGGTTGAACATTAGGAAAAACTTTTTCACTAGGAGGGTGATGAAGCATTGGAATGGTCTACTCAGGGAAGTGGTGGAGTCTCCATCCCTGGAGGTGTTTAAGTCTCACCTCGACAAAGTCCTGGCTGGGATGATCTGATAGGTTTGGTCCTGTGTAGGGCAGGGGGCTGGACTCAATGGCTTTTTTTAGGTCTCTTCCAGCTCTATTGTTCTATGATTCTATGAATTTTCCATTTTGTATGTGTGCTAGTGCAACTGATAGTTCCTTTCTAAATGGAGTACTCAGCACTTGTCCTTATCAAATTTCACCTCATGTACTTCAGACCATTTCTCCAGTTTGTCCAGATCATTTTGAATTATAGTCCTGTCCTCCAAAGCACTTGCAGCCCCTGCCAGCATGGTATCATCCACAATCTTTAAAAGTGTACTCTCTATACCCTTGTCTAATTCATTGATGAAGATATCGAACAGAACCAGAACCCGAACTGATACAATGGGACTCCGCTTGTTACATCCTTCCAGCATAACTATGAACCATTGATAAGTACTTTCCTGGAATGGGTTTTCCAACCAGTTAAACACCCACCTGACAGTAGCTCCATCCAGGTTGTATTTTGCTAGGTTTTAATGAGAAGGTCATGTGAGACAGCATGTAAACCCTTACCAAAGGCAAGATACACCACGTCTACCTGTTTCCCTCATCCAGAAGGTTTGTTATCCAGTCAAAGAAGGCTATTAGGATGGTTTGATGTGATTTATTCCTGACAAATCCATGATGACTGTTACTTATCACCTTATGCTCCCCTCCCCCAAATTACAAGCCCCAGGCAGGCACACCTGTCCTCCACCCAAAGCTTCCTTGGCCTGACTGAAGCTGCCGCTCTCCGCCAGCCAATACAGAAGTCAGACTACATCTGTGGTTTCAGGTAGGCTGGTACTCATCATGACACACCTCTGCCTCTGCTATTACTACCTGTGCAGCCATAGCTACACTGCTATTTGTACACACACTCACTCAGTGAGAGTTAACGTGAATGTGAGTACAAACAGGTGAATGTAGCCTTACACAGTACTGAAAACTGAGGGCCTAATTCTCATTTACCTTGTAACCAGAACATTTTAAAAAAGGCTTGGAGATTAATGATAATCCTTTGTTTTACTATTTATTCATTTCTAAGTACACTTCTGTCTCTGGCTAGATAGTCCATTAATAACCATAGCTTTCCAGGTACTAAAGACATTATATGAAAAGCAGGTCTTCTGCCTGCAGTCACATACCATTCATTAATGCTGTTGAGGGAAATTTTGTGGCTGACACTTTGGGTCAGTGAAAAACATAAAACATTTATTCTGGGAGTTTTCAAAACATAACATTTCAATGTAAAAAAAGTGGAAAGAGCTTTTTGCTTAGAAATTCATTTCAATTTTATTAAAAAAATCATTTTTTTTCAGCAATCAGAACTGAAATGAAACATTTTGACTCAGATCATATTAATTACCTCATTTGACCCAAAATGATTTTGTTTTGACTTTTGAATTCATGTTTGTACTTCTGTGGTGTTTTTGTATTTTTTCGATTTTCCAAAATTGCCATTGAACAAAAATCTTTTTTCCTAAAAGTTTATATGCTATCATTTCTGATTTATTTAGAGTATCCTTAGTGCTTAGTTGTCTAAAACCAACCTTTTTTGTGAATTTGGTTTGTGATTACATAGGAGACAGTAGTCATTCATGTAACGTTTGTAATATTACTGTAATTGATATAAATAGCTTTTCTACAGTTCTTTCTCTAAACTTTAAACTGTTTTTTCTAGTGTAAGTGCATAAATAGTCTCATTGTTTCAATGGGAACACTGAGATACTTAATATTAAGCATATGCTGAAGTGTTTCCTCAACTCATGACTCACATATCTGTTGCATTTTTAAGCTACTGGGTATTCCAATTGTAGAGAGAATACCAGTGGTATTTGTTTTGGTATGTTTATCACATAAGGGTTGTGTAAAAAAAGCAAAGATTAGCAAAGATGTACACAATAACAAGAAATATAGATGTGTACCAACCGTATCCAGTGCCAGAGTAAGAAAGGGGCATTAGGGACCCTTAGCCTGAGGCCCTGGAATGAAGCCACTAAAGCCACAGAGTGCTGCATTCCTGGACAGCTCTGCCTGGCGGGGGGGAGGGAGGGAAAGGGAGGTGGCTCTGCATGCTGCCATTCCCTTCCTTGCCCCCCTGGATGGGCACCATGAGTTCAGGGAAGCTCTTTTTGTCTTTGTGCTTGCCTGCAGACTCCCCCCAGCCCACTTCTCCCATTGGCTGGCAATCATGGCCAATGGGAGCAGTGGTGGGGTGGTGCCTCTAGAGTGCAGGGCAGAGTGGAATCACCTGTTCCTTCCCTCTGCACAATGGGAGCTGCACCAGGTAATCTCCCTAATCCCCGAGTCCCTTTTGAACCATCTTTCCCTTCTTCTCAGACTCCACCCCCCCACCCTCAGCCTGCTTCTGCACCTTGCCTCCTGTCCAGACCCTGAACCCTGACCCTCAGCCCACTCTTGCACCCTACTTTGCTCCCAAACCCCTACCCCCAGTCTGCTCCCTTGCAAAATTAGTCCAGCCCTGACCACACCCAGCTCTCATTAAGATCATGGTTGCAATAACCATAAATATTTCTAGTGTACGTATGAAATGTAATTTCTTCTTTGCTTGATTTTTGGTTCATGTGGGTACTTACCACTTACTTTCAGATTCCAAAATGAATTCTCAAAAGCAGATTTAGGTAGAATGATTAAATTTTGCCATGCTTCAGGTGAAAATCAGGAAAAACTAATAATAGTGTGGTTTCCAGCTGAAAGAACAAATGGGCCACATTTTGCTTGAAACTGATTGCAGCTCACATCCATTCGAAACTAGTGCAGTCAGACTTGTTCTGAACTTGGTCCAGATTCAAAGTAAAATTTCATTAACCTTGGCAACTGTGTATCAGCATTTGGATATATTTAAAATAATATTGTATAGGCCTGTTTTCTGTTGGGGAGTAAGCCAACTTAATCCTTTGTAATTCCTTTGACTTCTCCCCAATCAGCCTTACAGAGAGTATTTTTACAAGAGGTACAAAAAGATAATGCAAATACAAACATGGAACACAAAACAAAGTCTAATCTATTTCCACTGTGTTTACTGATATGCCGCAAGTATTTTTGAAATTTTCACTAATTAGCTTATTGGATGGATGAATAGATGGATGGACATGAGCCTCAGAAATGGGACTCGAAAGCCCAAGGAATCTTTTTCCTTCCCACTCCCCACCAATTTAAAGAAAATAATTTCTGATGAACATGATTCCAGAGGGATGCAGAACAATCTGGAAATTAAAAAGATGAATTTTAAGAGTAAAATGAATTTTATAGGGAATATTTATACCTTTTTCCTGAAAAATTGGCTATGTTAATAAACTATAATGAGAGTCCTGTGTGGATACAAAATTTGTGTCTGTATCCACAAAAATGATCTACAGATATCCTCATCCACATTCAAATATATCAGGGTCCCTGGCTATGTAATCTTTCTGTGTGTCCTTGTGATGGGGTGTACCGACCCCGCACTGAGCAGGGGCATGACAGCCAGGCCTATTGGATAGAAAAGGCCCCTCCCCAAGGCCCTGCTGGGCATGCTGCAGCTGTAGCCCAGGTATAAAGGCTGGGGAAGCCTGGCAGTTGGGGCTGCCCAGCAGGGGGGAAGGGAACATTCGCTTGATTATAGCAGACTTAACAGTGGCAATGAATCAGAGAGGGGACACAGTGATCGTTTGCCTCTGCTGTAATTCCTGTGCTACAAATGTGTTCACAAGCAGAAATGGGGAGTGGGGTTTGAGGAAATGGTGAACCACCTCACCACATGGGGATGGGCACCATGTGTACCCCACCAGCTATAAAACCTATTTGAATGGTGGGTGCAGAGCAGGGGCAGGTGCCAAAATACAGGGGTTCTTGAATGCAAGGGAAGACAAGGGTTTTCATTGCAGCTAACCGCTGTATGGAAGCAAAGGAGGAAACAGCTTCAGCATGGAGGCCAATCATATTTCTCTGCCTCTTTGCAATTAAGAGGCAATAGTCTAGAAGAGTTCTGTAAAAGGGATTCTGTATCTCTAGGCAGAGTAAGCATCAGGGTATGGTGGGAGAAGGGAGGGAAAAATCTCTTCCCGAGCAACCTCAGCCCTATAAGAGTAATTTCAACACTAGCCAAATGCCATCACATGTTCAAAGGGTGGGAAAAATTGGAAGGGCATAGTGTGGAGATGATCATTGAAAATTTGTGCTCAGGGAGATTTCTTATTATTTAAAAGTAAGTAGCTCTCAGACTCAACTTTATTATTATTAATAGTTTTATTACAGTTGTAACATGTTTTACAGAACAGAAAAGCTTTTCTAAAAGTTCCCAGGGTTTCCCTCGCCCCCTGCCAAATATTCTGATTTGTCCCAATCCTACTGCAGAGGAATCAAGATTACAGCTTGTGCAGTACAATGCCAGATACCTGCAACTGCAGTCCTACTGATGAATTCATTTAGGAGAGAATGTTTGGCATACTAGCCAGGAAGTCAGGAGAGCTAGATTTTGTTGCCTTACTTTCATTAGAGAACCCCTCCCTGCCTCCTGCTCCCTGAAGGTTACATTCATAGGTATTTTTATTAATTAAAGGGAAAAGGGGAATGAGCTTCAAAGCACTCTCTGCCCCCCACCCCCCCACAACTCATACCCTCCTGCACTTACACACTTACACAGATGGACTCATGCAGGCAAAGAGTTGCATAGGGGCAGTGGAGCAAGCCAAGGCGTGATGAGTCCATTATGTCTGATTGCAGTCATGAGTCCAGGGCAGCAAGCTGATTGCATGACGCCCTTGTCAGCTTGCTCTCTTGACGGTATAGTATTTAGGAGCAGTCAGTACCATCCATCCTGGGGAGAAGAGAAAGAGCCATGGCCCTGTGTTGCCTCCTGCCTCCCCAGCCAGCCGAGACTGACTCCTGCAGAGCTGTGATGACGAGAAGAGCAACCTGTAGCTTTGCACCCATCTTTTTGCATGTTTCAGTCCAGAGCTCTTGTCCTGTCCCACGGACCCAGGAGGCGAAGACCATGAGTTATCACCACTGTCTCAGGACTCTGTATGCCCGTTAATCATCAGCTAAAAGCACATGGGACTTTAATCTTCTCTTATGGGGCCTCTTTCTTTTCTTGGGTGGGGTCTTTTGCAGGGCTCAGCCCCAGTTACTTTCTGGCCATCCAGGTGCTGTTGGGAGTTGGTCGTCTAGACAGGCTGGCTTTGGGGATTGATTCCATTGCACACACACCCACAATCACACAAAGGACAGCTCGCTTCAGAGAAAACAACTTATTTTACAAAGGAGCAGCCAGGATTTCTTACAGATATAGGGCATTTACAAGCAATTTCTTACTAATTGATAATACTTGATATACATCTAGCAGCTGCTTCAAGACAAAGCTTACAGAAAGTTACAGGACTTAAAACCAGCGATGACTCAAAGTTACAGAACTTACACCTCCTTTGTACAGGACTGAATGGAGACTTTATACAACAGATTTTACTCTTGTTGGCACTATTGGCTGAATGTATCACTTCTGTGAAGTCACATGCGATCTCTGTATATAACATTTTACCTGTTTGAAAGATGCGTATCACGCTTACCTACTTCACAGAGGAAATTATATGTAAAGTGCTTAAAGAGTCTCAGATTTACAGGTGCTATCGCAATACCTGTAATTCATTTTGATTTTGAGTGCATCACAGAATTTAAATGCAATCAGGAGTAATGCACAAGATTTTTACTGTACCTTGCTTCCAAATTTAGCATAGTCAATTATCAAATGACTCACCCGTAACAACAGTGATAATCTATCAAGCTGTACTCTTTATATAGCCCCCAGTGCTGAAGTATCTGAGTGCCTCATAATCTTTAATGTGTTTATACGTTGTGCGTTTTTTCTACACAGCGATGGAGTGCCTACTGCACCCAGTGGTGAAAAGTTAAATATGGGCCTGACAGGGCAATTATAACACTGAGTTGCGCTTGGAGGGTGGGCCAAGCTTTATTAAAGATGGAGCCCTGAGGGAAGGAAGGTGAGTAGGATGGTATTACAAAGAAGAAGGCAGATGCTTTTGGAGGGAGACAAACTTGTGGGAACAGGAAGGTTCTAGGTGCACTCCTTCTCAGTCTTCCCAAACTTGGCATAGGCTCTGTGGCTAACCCTGATGCAAGGAGAGGAGAGAACTGGGTCTTAAAGAAGCCCTAGGAGGTACTGCTCATTGCAGAAAAAAGCTAGGAGGGGGCTGAGGAAAAGGTGTGAACAAAAACTTGCCATACAAAGAAGTTAAGGCAGCTGGAAGCAACTTATCTGGCTGCTTGTCCCTGGAGTGGAACCCAGTATGGAAAAGAAGCCTGGGTTAATCTACCACCCGCTCAAAAGGTGACCCCTGTCATAGGGGAAAAGAATGATAACACCCAGAGATAAGGGTGCAAGGACTATAGAGCTGAGAGATGGAGTTTAGGTACTGCAAATATTGTTAAAATGATATACTATGGGCAAGATCCACCTGGTGCAGAGGGCTTTAACAGGGAAAGCAGTTTTAGGCTATGTATAGAAGGGGGCAGTAAGTGTTATGTTGTACGTATAGGTTTGTACTTTCTAAATAATATTTTAAAATGACACTTAGCACGTAGTTTAGATGGGGTTTAGCATGCCTAAATGTGGCAGACAACTGATCAGAACCTGCTAAATTATTTTCTAAAAGTTTTAAATCCTGTCTACATGTTAAGATTAAGAACCTAGTTTTTTCAAATGAGTATTAGCCTGGCCTTTATTTTATATGCACTCACAGAAATTGCATCTTCTGCTACCTGCTGGAATAAATCTTGTTACATCAATCCACCTTAATAGGATTTGTCTTTGACCTAATTGCAGATGCAGTCTTTTATCTTGTACCCCCAAATGAACTCTGCCCTGTATAAATCATGCCTACATTGTGTTTATAAGAGTCTCATTTCTGCTCTTCCTTCCTCCAACAAATACACAACTATGATTGTATCTGTGCTGCTGGGAACCTGATACATCTTCCAACTGATATTAGACATGCAGAAAACAAGACAAATCTGCCAGGGCTTGCTTGGGGAAGACATGAAATTATTTTACATTCTCCCTTACAAATTTGACAGTTCCTGCCTCTTAAGTAGAAAGTGTATTTGCTTTTACAGAAAGTAGCAGCTCACCCAGTGGGAATAGCTGGGAGTATATTAAATCATTTGTGGGTAACTTGTCAGTCTTCATGCTGTAGCTGTTTGGATGTTATTTCAATGGGGAACAGAAGACCAATTATATTCTTGAGGAGTTGCTGGCTCAAATAAAGGAGATTGAAAAGGTTGTTTACGCATGTATGGACACAGTTGTCTCGACACAGCCTTTTCTGGGTAAATTCATAGTTCACCTTCCGGCACCAAGAAGACACATCTGCATTAGCCCCACCCAGAACTTGTGCTCTGTGGAGTTAGTGGGGAGAAAGGAGCAAAGTAGAATTCTTGAGCGCACCCTTGATCTTAAGTGGCTGAATCCAGGAGAGGTTAATGAAGGGAGAGGTGATGGAGTCATCCATGACTCCAAGACAGCCTTAAACTTGGTCACTAGCTATATGTCAAGGGCCTGCTCCTGTACAGTATTTAATGTAAGAACTAGGTGGTATTCATGATGACTATTATACACTTTTGAGTATCCCTTTGACCTTTTCCTGCAGCTTCTGACTGTGCCCCTATTCCTCATCCTTGTAGCACATCCAGCAAAACAGGGTCCCATAATGTAAATATATACTATTTATAAAAGATAACTTGGCACATAATGTGACAATGCTGAAGATGACAGAAGCTCCCATGAGCTCTAGATCTGACCTACGTAATGCATATAATCAAAGAATAATGAAGTGCTTTACAAGGGTGGGAAAGCAGAGTTATCACTATTTTCCATAGGGGGAAACAAAGCACTGAGATTGAGCAAGTTGCCAAAGGCCACGGAAGTGAGTCAGTGGCAGAACTGGGGAATGAAAACATATCTCCTTACACCCTGTTCCATGGCTGATCCATGATCCAAGTGTGCTATTTAGTGCTACCCTGCCTTGCATCTTGACTTTTACCACTGGAAATGTTAGTCCAATCCTGTACCCTGATCTCAGCGGGGTGGAGTCCTACAGCAGGCAGGTGGCCATGGTGATGCCTTGGAGTCACAGAAGGGCAACTTGCACTGAACTTGTGTCTTTTTTGCCTCAGGGAGCCTGTTTGATGAGTTTTACTTCCATTATTTTGGCTTTGTAACCTTAATATCTTTCAGCAGTTTCCTCAATCTGTTACACCGAGGAAAGAATTATTCTTAATAAAGCCACAGATAAAATATACTGTGGACCATTAAGCCCTGGTAGGAAAGAATAGGGACTAGCATGTTCCACACCAGAAAGCTGATAAGCTAAATAAAGCTTCAGCTTGGGTGGCAGCAGATGCATAGGTAGTGAAACTGCAGGCACTTACTGGTACCAGAGCTGTTTGAAAGAAAATGATTCTGTGGAAAAGAAGCAATGCAAGAGACATTTAGTAAATAACGAGAAGCTGGTGTGATTTGTTATGCTAACCTGAGTGGTAGTTCAAGAGCTTTTGGGTTGGAGGTAGGGGAAAAAAGAGAACATAAATTGAAATTAGTCTGATCAGCAGTCAAAAACGTTCAAATGCGGAAATGGATACATTTTCTGCTTGGGTCAGAAAATGTAATGGTCTGAGTTTTTGTTTATAACTAAGGAGTTATGACTTATGAGATCCAAGTCAGGAACAGCCTGTTATTGCAAATGGAATTTCAAAAAGCATCCACACCACATTTCAACCTTCTGACATTCTCAGGATGTCCGTGTTGACCTTTATTGCAACTACTAGGATTCTGCTGACTTCTTAGTTCACAGTGAGCTTTGACACAGTTGTAGCTATTAAATGGAGTCTCTTATTCCAGCCCCTCCTTCGAGGGGTCAGTGCTCTAACACTCCGGGGTGAAATCCTGACCCCATTAAAGTCAACTGAAAAGTTCCCAGTTGCTCTAATGGGGTCAGGATTTCTCTCCAAGGGACACTATGCCAACAACTCTGTGTCTCTAGGTATAGTGTCACATGTCTTCAGTGCCAGTCCTTGGCCCTGCTGCCAAAAGACTTCATTCTATGGATGTGTCTATGGCTTCAGTGCTACCTTTTTTAAAGGCCTCATTCGGATGGAGACCAAAATGTAAGCTGTTGACCCTAACTGAATGGGCTGATGTATACTTTCTGTGGTGAGGCAGATATTTCTTTCTCTGTGAGCTCTTTGCTGGGGACAGACTATATATATGTATATTGCCACAAGTGTTGTGATGTCACCTGCCAATATTGAGGTTCTGTCTATGTCTTGTTTTATTGCGTTAATAAGTATACGAGGACCTGCGTCTCTATCACAAACTCCTGTATTACTGACTTTTTATTAGGTTGTTCTCTGCAGGCTGGTGTATGTGTACATGGATAAACTCAGTAAGAGCTGGCTCTTGGAACTTTTTTCAAGCTCGAATTTGTTATGCAGTACCTCAGTTCAGTAAAAGACAAAATCCTCTATTTGCATTTCTCTTTTGTGTGTATTATTCATGATGGTGAATAGTTTTGGACTTGGCTGACCACACTAGAGATTAAAAAGACCTAGGCATAGAACAGGGACACCACGCTCAATGACAGTGAAGGCTTAGATCTTAGCAATAGCACGCACTCTGCGTTATGCTTCAACTCTGTCTATTTTTCAAATACAGTTAGGTCACTGGATTTGTGCCACAATTCTTCTAAATTAACTTCCCTTAGCCATGCAAATAAACCCTCAGGCACCAGTGGGACAGTGTACGTGACAGGAATGGATTATTTTCATTAGTGTATATAGAGGGCTGGGCTCTTAGGTGTTGCTCACTGACTTTTGAAACCTTAAGAGATTTGTAAGGACAATCATTTTTACCTACAAAATCTCTCAATAGATATCAAATGTGAATCAGTTCACCAAGAATAATTGCCAAAACCACAGTATGCAGATAAATTGGCAGAGAATATTGCAGAGATTGAAGATTCATTGAGACTAACACTTTTCCTAATAAATACTTCAGTTGTCCTTTTTGTGTAATAATAATAATAATTAATAATAAAAAGTCAAGCAGTGCATGTAAAACAGTTCTCATATTTCTGAAGAGAATAAAATCTCTCAATTTGTATTCAAAGCTGATTCTCTGAAGACACAAACACACCAGTCAAAACCATCTGTCCTCTTTAATGGATTTAAAGAGCTTGGGCGTCTGATCTAAACATACCCCTTGTACGAGATTAGATTTTGATTGGGTTTTAAAACATCCACTACACTGTGGCGGAGCGAGGCATCAGCACATCTCTGACAAAAACATACGTACAAGGTTTAGTTTCCAGGCGCAAGCACCCCAAAGAGCATGAACATTCAGTAGGTTTGCATAGCGTATTCGCTGAACAAACATGAGCCATTTATCAGTCTGGTTACAAATCTGGCCCCAAATATTCTGCAATTCAAATGGGCAAAGGGGCTAACTTTAACAGATGCACCATTTGCAGCAAGTAATTCAGCTGTCTCCAATGCAGCCATACAAGACTACTAGGCCAGGGAAAATGCAAATATATCTCAGGGGTGAGACCTCATCTGCTGAAAGCTGTCCCCAAAGCTGCCCCGTTCTGAATCCCCTGTGGAGGTGTTTTCAGAACTAGTCAGTCACTCCTTTCTGGATCTCTCCTTCATCAGGCACTGAACACTTAATCTACCCTTTTAGCACAGATGGGTAGGGAAGAGAAGGGGATGCAGGAGCTTGTGCATGGGTCATTAAAGCCAGCATTTCATTACGTTATGCACAGGGCACAGATGCTTTCTTTGGTGGTAGGCACTAAATACATTATTTATATAAATAGTCAGCTGAGACAATTAGTGCTGGCAAGAGGCACACGACATGCCGGACTCCCTTGGGGAGTGTGTGTGTTGAGGGCAGCAGGGCTGTTGGTGGCAGGGAGGCAGATAAATGGCACTTTCTGACAAGTAAACCTCCATCATCTAGAGTATATCCCTGCTGTGGTGTGTTTTTTCATCAAGTTGCTTGTCCTGTTCAGGAGGTTAGACCATTTGCTGTAGTCTCATGATGGTTGGGTGTGGGGCACAAGGCTATGCTTGTTTGCCAAGTTATACTTGCCCCTCCAAAATCACATTGCCTTTGGATTTTGTCATCAGTCGTAACACCCTTTATCCTGGCCAGCAGGTGTCATAGGCTGGGAGAGGCTCTTTCTCTCCAAACAGCCAGGCATGATCTCACTCACTCATGCTCGGCCCCCAGACTTTATCCCTCTTGGTGTGGCTCCAGTGTGCACCATCCACCCCGCACCCTTGCTCGGAGGCTGGGACCTCACTGGCTGCCCTCCTGTCCCTCCGTGAGGCAGAGGGTTGGGTGCACTAGACTGGGGCAGTAGCTGGCAATGGTGGTGGTTGATCCTCTGAGCAGAGGTGATGTTGAAAGGGGGCAGGGCTTTATGTTGAAGTGGTGGGGCTGAGAGCTAACCTCCCCTAGCTGGTGGGTCACATGCCACCCATGGCCTTTTCTCAGCCACGCCAGTGATAGTGGGGTCAGATTAAGGCCGTGCCGCAGTTGACCCAAATATGTACGTTAGCCCTGGACACACTGCAGCAGTCACACCAGCCCTGTCAGGAGTGCAGACGAGGCTGCTGACAAAGGGAAGAGAGCTCAGGTAAGTACATGCACTCATTCCTAACTCTTTGTTCTGGGCAGTTGTGTTTTGTTTTTATAAGAGTCAAACCTCATCACTCTTACCTCTGGCCTAGTCACAAGACAAGTACTTTCTTTTCATTGCTTTACAAACTTAATGTGGGGAAGAACATACGAATACATTTTGTCTGGCAATCCAGTTACCCAAGTGAGATCCAATCAGTCTCCTTGTTTGGACAGAGATAGAACAGAATTAGAAGCAGCCCCCACTTTTCATTTTCTGTGGCTTGCTGGACTAAGCGGGCAGTGGGGTATACACAGTACTGTTTATCAGACAGGGATGTCTCATCCTCTTGAGACTGCTCAACAAAACTTTCACGGTGCTCCTCTGCAATCCTCTCCTGAAAACATCTAGGGATTGTTGCCATGTGCCTTTCACTGTGACAAGGTGCTTTCCTTTATGATTTGGGCAGGTGCCATTGCTGTAAACAGTTCAGCTGCATTTGAGCTCAGATGGCTTTGGGAAGCCAGTGTCAGGGGGATTCTCCACCCCTTTTTCATCCTCTGGTGTGGGAGATCAGTCCAAATCACTCCATACGAAAAGAGTGACAATATACCTACTGACATTTCCTAACACCCTGACCCAAGCAGGGGGGTCCAATGGAGTGTCCTCCTGCCTTCTGGCCAGTGCTGTACCCATCATGACTTTGTGCTGGAGAATGGCAAGGTAGCATGATGCTCCAAAGCTTGCATTAAACATACTCCCTGTGTTTACACGAGCCCCTTTCTTTCAGAAGAGGCATGTTAATGAGCGGGTTCAAAAGATGCTAATGAGGCGCTGCCATGAATATGCAGTGCCTCATTAGCATAATGGCAGCTGCGGCAATTCGAAAGTGCGGCTTTTTGAATCGAGCGCTGCCCGTGGAGACGGGACCTTCCAAAAGGACCTCCCAGTTTTTAAAAGCCCCTTCTTCCTAACACCAGATACGAACAAGGGCTTTCGAAAACTGGGGGGTCCTTTCAGAAGGTCCCTGTCTCCATGAGTGGTGTGTGATTCGAAAAGCTGCACTTTCGCATCACCGCGGCCGCCATGATGTTAATGAGTCACTACATATTCATGGTAGTGCCTCATTAGCACCTTTCAAACCCGCTCATTGGACCCGGCCCTTGTATTAGGGGTATTGGAAGGCACAACATAAGGCAGTTTTCAGACTTCACTTTACTCTTCCACGGAGATTGTAAATCTAATGGTTCAATTGCTTTGTGTTTTTAATCAGCAGCTCTTGGCACAGTGGCCTTTAGAGGGGTGCCTAATCATGCCTGCTGAACATGTGACCCCCTTCAGAAGGAAAAGGGAGACGGGGAGGAAATGTTCTGTGAGAGCTTCCTCGCTGCAATTGCCTGGGACCACAATCAGAGGGGCCAGTAGGAAGATCCTTCAGGATATGACAGTAGGGGAAGCCAGAGTGGATGGAGAAGTTGCTGCAGGACAGGGAGAAAAGAGTAGGAGGCCCAATGGGAGATCCACTAGTACTAAAAGGGTTTGCTCAGACATAATGTTCTAGATCCTGGTTAACCTCTGAGTTCAAAGAGCATGGATTAGAGGCCTTTGCCATCTGTGGAGGACTACCTGGCTGTAGCTCTTTTCCTCCACCTCACACCCTTCACGTGGCACCCTGGTTTACATCCTTGCTCCTACCACTCACTGCCAGGAAATGACAAGAACCATAGCTACACATATACGAACCTGAACCTGCGAAGGAGCTAAAATCCCAAGATCTTTGCAACTCTGACATGGGGCGATTCCTTCCTGATGCCCCATATGGGAACCCTTTATGTCAGAACATGTGAGCTAGATCCAGTCAGCCATGACCTGAAAGAAGCTGCCACCTCAGGCTACATCTACACATCAGTGTTATTTCAAAATAAGCCATTTTTGAAATAGTAGTTCCAGAGTACCTTATTATGAAATAACAAAGCTACACACAAGAATGCATTTTGAAATAGCACCCAGCAATTTCAAAATAGCATGTCTGGACACATAGTCCCTATTTCAGAATAGTGCCATTGGATGCCATAATGGCTTATTTCAAAAGAGTGCTAATCTGTGTCTTAACAGTGTCCATTTCAAAATAGCTATTTTGAAATGCGTGTTATTCCTCCAGCAATGAGGTTTATGAAAGTTGAAATAACATGCTTGCTATTTTGAAGTTATTTAGAAATAGCCTGTGCGTAGTGTACAAGTCTGCAAAGTTATTGTGAAATAACAGCTGTTAATTCAAAATAAGTTTCCTGTGTGGCCATAGCCTCAGAGATTTTGCCCAATGGCCATGGCTGGAGATGAGACCTCCTGATGTGTCAAAGGAAGAAGGTTTTTAAAATAAAACCCTTCCAGGATATATTGGAGCAGAGGGAGAGATCTGCCTGATCCCTGCAAAAGGCTATCTGAAACTTAGAGGCATGAGCTTTTGCAACATGACAAAATGTGAGTAAGTTCCAGAGTATTTATGGAGAGGAATCGTATCCTGTCTCAGGCTTCTTTCTGCTAGACCAAACAGGGCACCTGGATAGCTTCCTGTTGCGTGCTATATGTTACATTCCCCACTGAGATCCACTCTACAGAGTTAACAGTGGTGCACCTTCAATCTACTGAAAGCCAAATCCTTTGTCACTCTGCACCTGTTCAGCCGGTTGTTGAATATCTGGTTTTGTTGAGGTAGCCAGACTATTGCCTGAAGAAGCAGGAAAGCAAAGAGCAGTCTGGGTCCCTCAGAATTGCTATTTGCATTTCAACATCTTTAATGGTAATCAGCCAGTTGGAAAAGAATGCAGCTTTTCGAAACTTTCTGTATTCTTCCTATTTTCCTTCCCACTTCCTACTTACTGAAAAAGCCTTCTCTGTTGCTGTACTCTGTGGCAAGGCAGACTGGTGTCACCCTCATAACAGGCATATGCATGTCAATTATTCCCCACTGCAGTTTGGGAACCCCATTATTTTAAATCCACTTTTGATGTCCTAATCATTGAAAAGTCATCATCCTAGGTGGAAGAGGATGATCAATTGCATTAACTATTTCATCCACAATGGCCTCCAATTTCAAATTTTCCATTTCCAAAATGATTTCCTATGGATGGAAGGCAATCAAGTATTGCAAGTGTCCAGTGAGCGATTGCTGCTTGCATTTCCACTGTCAGTGTTGATCCCATTTGTTGTGCCTTCACCAGGGATCTTAGACAAGTTTATCTTGCAATCCCAGGATTGTAACCTTTTTACATCTGAAAGTTCTTCAGCCTCTGCTTACTATTCCAAGCCTACGTTATAATGCAGTCCCACCAGTCCAAACTTATTTCTTGGGCTCTGAAACCGCTTTCCACCATGTTTTATGGACCTGAGTAGCAACCCGATGATTGTTTTTCACCATGTCCATTAGTGAACTAATTGCAGTCTCAATTGTAGCAGTATTCCCTCAAGTTGTGTAAATAGTGGAGAATCGTGCATATTGTATTAGTTAACGCACAAAAGAATTGCATTGAGATCTGCTGGCCCCATGCTTCTGTAAGTGGAGTGCAGTCAACAAAAACACCACATGACACTAAGTATGGGGGCTTCATTTTTTTTAGTGTGAAAATTATGGGATTTAGAAAGTGGCATAGTGGGAATTTTATTACCATCTCCCAGAGATCCCTGGGCAACTTACTACTATCCCACAAAGCATTCTAAATATGTCCCAACTAGCACTGCACCAGATGGCACCATAAAGCATACTGGAATATCTATGTGCTTTAGGCTGACATTACATGAACAAATGCACTGCTGGGGAGCATGTGCAGTGCCAACACAAGCAACCAGCCTGGTCCATAACTGAGTGATAGACAGACTTGAGTGGTTGTATGGTAGTGCAATTTGAATCAGCTGAACTTTGCTGTATAGATGGGTGCCACAGGAATTCTCCCTATCTACCTTCAGCTGTCGAATGATGTTGTCCACTGCCAGAGTGGGGGCTAGAATCATAAGAACAGACATACTTGGTCAGCCTGATGGGCCATCTAGCCCAATATTCTGTTTTCCTGTAGTTGCCAATGGTGGCTGCTTCAGAGACAACCAATAGAACAGGCAACTATTTAGTGATCATCCATCCCCTGTGGTCCCTTTCCAGTTGGCAAACAGAAGCTAGGAACACAGCGCATGAGGCTGCATCCTTGACCACTTACCAACCCTCCAGGAACTTACCTAGTTTTTTTTTTAACCCCATTATACTTACAGCCTTCACAATGTCCCTTGGCAACAATTCCATAGATTGACAGTGTGTTGTGTGGAAAAAGTACTTATTTTTGTGTTTTTTTTTAACCTGCTGTCTATTAATTTCACTGGATGACTCCTGGTTTTTGAGTAATGTGAAGGAGCAAATAAAATTTTGTCCACACTACACTGCCATGCCCCCTCTTAATTGTCTCACTTCTAAACTGAAAAGTCTTTTTAATTTCTCCCATTACAGAAGTTGTTCCATACCCTTAGTAATTTTTGTTGCTCCTTGCTGTACCTTTTCAAACTATAACATTTTTTGAGATGAGTTGCTTAGAATCATGGAATCCTAGGGCTGGAAGGGCCCTTAGGAGGTCATCCAGTCCAGCCCCCTGCCTAAAGTAGAATCAACTCCATCTAAATCATCCCAGCCAGGACTTTGTCAAGCTGGGACTTAAAAACCTCTCAAGATGGAGATCCCACCACCTTTCTAGGTAAAGCATTCCAGTGCTTCTCCACTCTCCTGGTGAAACAGTTTTTCCTACTATCCAACCTATACGTCTCCCTCTGTAACAGCAGACCACTGCTCCTTGTTCTGCCATCTGTCACCACTGAGAACATTCCCTCTCCATCCTCTTTAGACCTCCCCTTCAGGAAGTTGAAGGCTGATATCAAATCACCCCTCAGTCTTCTCTTCTGCAAACTAAATAAGCCCAAGTCTCTCAGCCTCTCCTCATAAGTCATGTGCTCCAGCCCCCTAAGCATTTTTGTTGCCCTCCACTTGCACCTAGTATTCTAGGTGTGAGCATATCATGGAGTTATATGAAGGCATTATAATATTTTCTGTCTTGTTATCTCTCCCTTTCCTAAAGATTCCTAAACATCATTTAGGTTTTTTCTACTGCTAAACATTGATCAGATGTTTTCAGAGAACTGGCCACAATGACTCCAAGATCTCTTTCTTGAGTGGGAACATCTAATTTAGACATCATTAGCTTACATGGATAGTTGAAATTGTTTTCAGATGTGCATTATTTAGTATTTATCAACATTAAATTTCTTCTGTCATTTTGCTGCCAAGTTGCCCAATTTTGTAATGTTTCACAGTCTGCTTTGGACTTGGCTGTCTTGAGTAACCAATAATCTGAAGAAGTGGGTCTTACCCATGAAAACTGATTGCCTAAAAAAAACGTTAGTCTTTAAGTTGCTACAGGCTTTCTTTCTTTTTGTGAAGCTACAGAGTAACGTGGCTACCCCCCCTGAGTAGCCCTGTGTTATCTACAAATTTTGCAACCTCACTATTTATTCCTTTTTTTCTAGAATTTTTAAGAACAGGTTGCACATCTCTGTTTCCAGTACAGATCCTTGGGGGTAACTGCTGGTTATTTTCTTCAGTCTAAAAACTCACCATTTATTTCTACTAATTTTCTTTTAACTTGTTCCTGATCAATGAGAAGACCTGTTCTGTCATCCCATGGCAGCTTACATTACCGAAGAGCCTTTGGTGAGGAACCTAGTCAAAAGCTTTGTGAAAGTTAAAGTATGTTATAGCCACTGGTCCCCCCCACTTTTCCGGTGCTTGACCATCTCTCTTAAAATTCCAAGCTAGTAAAGAACAGAATTATCAGACACAGGAATGAGCACTATTTGTTGGGGAAGAGTCAACATAGATTCTGTAAAGAGAAAACATGCCTCACCAATTTTCCTTGATGAAGTTAAACTTATCGAGTCTGTAATTGCCAAGATATTTTCTGGCACCTTTTTAAAAACAAATTGGTATCACATTAGTTATTTTCTGGTCATTTGGTACAGAAGCTGATATAAATGGTAGATTACTGTTGGTAGTTCTGTAATTTAGTATTTACATTCCTTCTGAACTCTGGTGTGAATACCATCTGGCCCTAGTAACTTCATTTATTACGGGTAAATGTATCAATTTGTTCTACAGCTTCATCTGTTGACACCCCAATCTGGGAGAGTTCCTCAGATTTGTCACGTAAAAAGAGTGGCTCAGGTGTGGGAATTGTCCTCATCCTCAGCCATGGGAACTGATGCAAAGAATTAATTTAATTTCTCTGCAATGGACTTATCTTCCTTGAGTGATCCTTTATGGCTTCTTATGTCCTGAGGCCCCAGTGAATGTTCAGCAGGTTTATTGTTTCTGATGTACTTTTTTACTTGTTAGTTTTGAGTCATTGGCTAGTTGCTCTTCAAATTCTGCTTTGGCCTGCCTAATTATATTTCTACATGTGACTTGCTCTGGTTTATATTCCCTTCTAGTTTCCTCAGTAGGATTTAATGTCCAGCGTTGAACAGATATCTTTTTGCCACTGACCTCTTAGTTCACTCTGTTTAGTCATGGTGGCACTTTGGTTTTCTTAGTACGTCTTTTTTTAGAATCAAGACTTCACTCTCTTTTTTTCTCAGCAGTTTATAGGGGTAAGGGATGCCCCTAAAATATTGAGAAGAGAAATGACAGCTGTTGTCTTCTCTAGCCAAAATTACTGAATTCCCTTTGAGTGTTACCTTTCCCAGTAGGCATATGCTCTGTGCTGTCATTTACATTAGTGCATACCTAAGACAATGTGGTAGTCAGAACAAGTTAAGATTTTGGTACTATATACAATGAACAAATTATGGAAGGCCAGTGGTTTTTTTTCTTCTTTGTTCTCATATCTTCTGTCATGCAGTGCAGTACGTCTTAGTTTGGCAATACTGAGGTGATTAGAGTTACTAATTGTTATACTTGCTTTCACCCATACTATTTACACATTTAAAACAGAATTCAGATAATTAATTCTGTGTAGTACAACAGATCATTAGTTCTATGTAGTACAATAACAGATTCTTTGGATGGTACTTATATGGCCCCTATTACTGTAGTATGTGAGCACCTCAAAATCTTTACTATAGTTAACCTCACAATATTCCTGTGAGCCTGAGAAGTAGAATGTCCATTGTTCTGAGAGGGAGCTGAAGTTGAGACACTAAGTGGCTTGCCCAGAGTCACACATGGAAGTCTGTGGGAGTGCAAAGAATTGATCCCAAGTTTTCTGAGTCTCTGCCAAACACCTCCATGTGCCCAAAGCACTGATGACAGATATTCAGACCCATTAGCATGACATATGCTCATTCATAGACAGACAGCCAGCCAGAAAGGCATGCTTTTCTCCAGGCACACATGTAAGATCTTGTAAGAAACTGAGTGCTGTGAAAGTTGGCAGCACTCAGCCCATCACGAAAAAAGGCTCTGAATTTACTGATTAATTGTGCAGCTTGGAAAATGCATTTTGCCATGAAAACCTTTGTTTTTTTGTCAAAAAATTGAAACATTGGAGTTTGGCAACAAACATGTTTTTGACCAAGAAACTTTTGGTTTCTGAGTTTTGATTTTTTAATAACAAATATGAGGAAAGCAAACGCATTCTGTTAAAAAAAACCTTCTGTTTTGACAATTTTCCATTTAAAAAAATAATGGAAAAATTTTGACCAGCCTTTTGGAAAAACTTATTTTAAAGACAAATCTTGGTGCTTAGAACCCTTTAAAATGTTTTACAGCCTCTTTCTTTTCCTGTGACTGTTTTATCTGGTTAAGCACTATGAAATCAATTCAGCTCCTCTTTAATTAAGAGGATAAATGTGATAAGAGAGACATCACAGCAGGGCTGTCTGTCAATGGTACAGGATTATAGGGTTCCTGCCATTTGGCTAAGTGTTTTGTGCTTGGTGTGAGAGAAAATTTCATCACCCTCCCTCAAGTTGCTATTCCTTCTCCATAAATTCTTTAGTGTCTCTTTAACCCTCATGCAACAGAACACTTTGTCTTTGGAATGTCCTAGTCTGATCCATCAGCATGGTGGCATGTCACATTCAGTTACTGTATGTGCCTTACTAGCTGCAATGCAAGGGTGGCTGCCAGCTTAAGTAATTGTGAGTGAGCCGTGGTTCCAAAGCGGTTTGCTGGAAACCACAGCTAGGAGTAGTGTTTCCAGCGCTGACCTGCCCTGGCATAATGCTTCATCAGAAATAGGCATAATGGAACTGTAAACTGTATCCACCATAGAAAAAGTCTGCCCAAATTTCCCATGCTTGCTGATGCCCCTGGTTCAAATCCATCAATGAGAAAAGCTATGGTACTGACAAGTGCTTAAAGTGGTCTGAGTGAAATGGAGCAGTCTATTATCTGGCAATAGCCGTGTCTACACGTGCACGCTACTTCGAAGCTTTGCCATAGCTTTGCCATAACGCACTCTGACTTTGGGCACTGTGCTTAAAATAGGCATCCATTAACTTTGCTTTCATTTTGTTTTATTGGCTGCTCATCCTGAAGCACCTTAGGTGGGGATGAGCACCAAAAATTCCAGTCAAACCCAGTGGGAGCTGGGGTTGCCCAGCTCCTCAGAAAATCAGGCCAAAGAGGTCTCAAAAGCATCATTTCTCCAACTGTGCACCGTATTCCTCTGAAAGCTGACTGAAACCAGTGATTTGGAAATGCTAAGTACAGGCTGCACCTCTGAAAACCAGCATTCCCTCATCTGGCAACATCCCTTGTCCTTCCAGATGAGAGATGGACCTGGACTAGAGGGCTGGGGCAGGAAGGCTACCCAAGCTGGCCTTCCGGCAGCCCTGCAGTGGGCAGGAGGCCAGATGTGGAAGCTGCATCCCTAGCAGTCCTGCAGGGTGACAGGACCAGGGTGCCGGTATCCCCAGGCAGTCCCACACAGAGCCAGGGTTGGGGAATCAGCATCCCTGGGCAACCCCACATGGAGCTGGAGCCAGAGCTGGGATGCTGGTGTTCTCTGGCAGCCTTGCATGGAGCATGGGCCAGAGAGTCCACTGCAGCAGGACAGCGGAGGTGCCCAGGGTCTGGAGGGGATTCAGCACCCGAGTCCAGCAAAATTTCTTGTTTGGGACCACTGAGGTCTCGAGGGTGCCAGACCAGAGATGTGCAACCTGTATGTTTTTGTCCTTGATACTTGGCTTGCACAAAAGCATCCGAAACAGCATGATTGTCAGCAAATACACATTTCTAGGCATATTGATGACAGACCAAAGCCTGCTCATTTGCTATACATACGTCTGAAATGATATATGCAAGTAGGATTGTGTCCACCATTAGGATGTCTCTGCAGGGATTAACTAGAGCTGTGTAAAAGGATGGCCTTGCTGACACTGAGAAAATAGGCATATTGTAACCTCTTAACTAATCCAATACTACAGTACTAGGGAAAACTAGGCAGCTGTAATTTTAACCTACGTTAGCTGGTTGAGAAAACCCTTGGCTCCCTCCAACGGTATTTGCAGACAGGCTTTGCTAACATTGATTGTTTAACCTGTGTTAAAGATGTGCCTTCTTACTAGTGAGTGTACAGCCTGTGAGGGTTTCGGTGCAACAGATCCATGGCCAACAGGAGATAAAAGCAGACGTACCTGTGGATGCACAGGTAAATAAAGCACTTTTGGTGGCCTCTCAGGGGCTAAGCTTGCCAAATTGCCTCCAGCTTATTGGTAACCTCTCTTAGATATTGAGTCCCTCCTACAAAGTGCTAAGCCTCCTTGAGGTCTACTGACTTCATGTCAATAGAAATGAATGGGAGCTAAGAGCACTCACTCATCATTTCATAGAAGCAGACCCTTCATGTATGTCTGCCTAGAGTTTTATACAGCCACTAACCACCATAGCATCTGAGATCATTCCACCTCAGACCAGTAGCAAAGGCCTCCTGAGCTTCGTGGAGTCTCTGGCATTACTCCTTTTTCAGGATAAAAAAAACAAAACAAAACTCTTCTTGGGATACTCTTTTTGGCATTTTAAGATTGTGTTTTGGTTTTATAGGTTGATATTTGTTTGGATTGGTTAGTGGCTATTGTAACAAGGTCAGGCCAGAGGGCTTATACAGAGTGGGGAAAAGGTAGCCCAAAAACGGTAAAACCCCTGCTAACTGGAGGTGGACTACTGCAGGACGATTAGGAGCAGCTAGCAGGGAGCTAGTGCCTCCAGATTGGGCTGAGCTGACTCCTCTTCAGGCTTACAAGGGTCTGTGGGAGGTTTTTAAAAGCCTCCCCAGTTAGAAGGAAGGAGAGAAGGAGGGACAGTTATGAAGTACCAACAGTTATAAAGCTAGAGACAGCTGGGGAGGGAGTCCCAGGAGGAGCGGCTGGGGTCCTTACCCCAGAAACCAGCTGCAAGCCCAAATCCCTGGCAAGGGGGACAGCTGCTGACCCAAAGGCTGACTGGGGAAGGAGGGGACCTTGCCATGCCCTTGGGCAGAAAGGAGTGTTGGTGTTGACTGTCCCTTATGGTGGAAAAGCCATTATAAGGAGCAGGCATTTGCAGAATATCTTAAATATTAAAATAATTGGGATAAAATGGACAAAGATTGGCTTTAAAAAGGACTTATGGATATTCATTCAGGGACAAATGGCAAATTCATTTTAACAAAATGGATGTACCCACTTACTGGCTACAGTGAATATTCTTCCTGGGAAGCTTTTGTCCTCCAAAAAGTTTGATGGAAGGGCAAGTGTTGAAGTACTTACGCCAACAAATATGCAAATGAGGCAAAATGAAAATCATTAGAGATGAAACCAAGATACATCCTCTCCACAAGATGCGCTGGGACCACTGTCTACCGCTGTGTTTGAATGTAATATAGTAAAGGAATTTATGCTCTTCAGAGTTAACACTCTGGATCAAGCCACTTACATAGAACCCCGTAAGAGTCACCAAGTCATTCTCAGATTTCATGGACTGTTACGATTATCAGGGGATAAGTTGACAACAACATGAATTAAAACATTGGGAGAACAATTTAAGGGCAGAGAATCATTCATTCAGGAAGCAGAAGCAATATCACAGGCATATGATGCCCACCCAGCACAAATGGTGCCTACATTCAACAGTTAAAGCAATGGGGACAAGGTGAGTGAGGTGGTTATCTTTTATTGGACCAACTTCTGTTGGCAACAGAGATGAGCTCGAAAGCTTATGAGCTTGTCTGTCTCCCAAAAGAAATCAGCCCAATAAAAGCTGTTCAGGGCCAACATGGCTACAACAACACTAAGTATAATATCAAACAATACCCATAATGAATAGCCCCTAAGTCACATATAGTAATATTTCTGCTCAGAATTTTTCTAGCATCTTTCAACTTATAAACATCCATGTATTTCTGAAGGATTTGTAAATGGGAAGGGACTACATTTGTTGGATAAATTGTTAGCTGCTGTTAGTTCAGCACGCTGTGATCTCTGCAACAGAAATGTAGTAAAGGACGTGTTAGCCATTTTAAAAATGTTTGCAGCAATGCATTTCCTGTAAAGGAATGAGGGTAGCAAACACTTCTTCCATCAGAGCAACTCAGACCCTTTTCCTGTTGTTTATGTCCTGGGGTCTGGTTCACTTTTCTTTAATGGAAACGGCGTTAGTGTAAAATTAATTGGAAAGGAAATTCAGAACCTTAGTGTTTGTTTGGATAATTAGCATTCCATTCCACTGATTATATCTATTGGCTATGGTGAGTGAAGCTCACTTCCTTCAGGCCGTCCTGAGCTGTTCATTCATAAATTGTGCTTAAATGCAGATTGAGTTCCTTTTTCACAGTTATTTCACACTGCCTTTAATCTTTGATCTTCCCTTCAGCTATGCCAGTAGAATGCTCCCCTCTCTGAGGCCTGTGTCTTTGTCTTTACAGTGCTTTGCTCAAAATCAAAACGCTTCAATATTTCTTTGACTAGAGTAGAAAAACACATATATTGTCTTTCTTAACCTGAAAGTACATGTTCAGCTTCAGCTCCGGGGCAATGTGTCTGCAAGCATTGTATACACTGGGTGAAATGTTCCTTTATTTCTTCCATCAGCCTCTGCATAAATCGGCTTTTTAGAGGTAATTGCACAGATTATAAGGGTAAAGGAAAGGAACCCACCCCAAGCCCATGAGCAGAGCATTGGAACAGCTCCACTGCTTTTCTGCCAATGCTTTTATAGCTGCCTGAGGAGCCACAACCGCTGCTTATCCCCATGTGCAGAGTTGTGGCCAATACATTCAAAAAATGGCAGATCCAGTTGTTATCCTCCACCTCTTCCTCCAGTCTGTCCTCAAAATCTGCCTTTGCAATGGCTTATGGAGCTGGAGTGAAATCCCTTTTTTCTCGGGTATGAGATACAGTGGCCCTCCAGTCATCTGTTGAGGGTCTTCTGCAGCCCTTAAAGCTCGGAGTCAAGCTTACCCAAAAGCAATAAAATCCAGTAGTATAGTGGACTTCATTGCAAACTCTTACTTTAGCCACAACTGCCAACTACGTTACCTGGTTATACAGGGACTCCTTTAAAACTGTGAAGCAGCTACAGGTTGAACCTCTCTAGTCCGGCACCCTCAGGACCTGCCTGGTGCTGAATGAGAGAATTAGCAGCATTGCTAATGCTTCCAAAGCTTACTGGGTTCTTAAATGACAAAAGGGTAAATAATTAGTCAACATTAAGGGGTAAATTAGAGCTAACAGCACAAAATACTGAGTGAGGACTGGTGGCTGTAAACAAACTTAATCAGACCAGGGGAAACTTGGCCACACCCATGATGAGTGGATATCTGGCAAACTGAAACCATCCTGGATTATGGATGTTGCAGGATGAGAGTGCCAGATCACAGAGGTTCAACTTGTATAAAGGGATGCAGATGGGACTTGAGAACAATAGCACAATACATGTCCCCTGCCACCACTTAAGTAGTCCAAGGTACATTGGATCTCAGTAATATGTAGCATTTATAGAACATTGTGTACATCTAGAATGGTACACACATGCTAACTAGTAAAACCTCTCAGAGCCCTGAAAAAGTTTAGTTAACGGAGAAACTGAAACAAAAAGTGAGAAGGCTTGACCAAGGCCACACAAAACAGTGGCAGAACTAAAATTTAGAAGCCAGGACCTTCTGTGTACAACCTGTGCTCACTCCTCCAGGCCTGGCTGCCATTCACCTGTGCAAGTGGTTAGAGTGTGATATAACCTAAGATGTCATGGTGTTCTATGAGTGCATCATTTTATTCTTTCCTTTTGTGCACAATCTGGATAAACAAAACCTTCTTTGTATAATCCACCATGCTCCAACCCACCTACCTGGCCATGCTCTAGTCAGTGCAGGATCCCCAGTGGTTTTAGGAAAGATGAAAAGGTGGCCTTTTGTAGAAGATATGTTCTCCAGTCCCCGGGGCTGGCAGGAGATGGTTTGGTTCACAGCATACTTTGGAGTAGTCTCAGGGATCCTCTAATGTGTGGTAGCAGTAATGATCCCCAGGAGTTATTGTTGTGTTGTCTGTGAATCACAACAGCACATACTCAAGCTACATCTCTGGGGAAGACCAGAGGGCGGATTGTCCTGCCTCTGTCCCAGCCAAGATTATACCAAATTGAGGGATCTTCTCATCAGCTCACTTAGGGCAAATTTTGCACCCATCTCCCTGTGCCAATTTGTTCTGGTCCATATGTATTCCTGTGGGACAGGGATCTGATCCTTCCTCTTTTACAAGCTTTTTCATGTCCTTGGTTTAGTGTCTGGCTGCTTGTTGGTCTGTCTTTTGCCATTATGGCACCCTATCTAAGCTTCTGAGCTAGCTCTTAATAATAATTTGTTGGAGCTTTGATTTCCCTAACTTTAAAATTTTTGTTAGGCAGGGATTATACCCCTGAAGATATGTCTTGCCAGCAAACTTGAATTGCTTTGCTTCTCCAGCTGTGGCACTGATGCCTGACAATTTACCAACCTGGCAGGCACTGGCTCCTCGCTTTCCCTGTGTATTTACCCAGCTTGTAGCAGGGGTCTTATCATCAAGCAGTGCTGCATATCTTTCTGGGGTAACCCCAACTGCACCCATCTTTCCAATTATTCTCATTACCCTTATAAATATCACATGCATTCTTGGTCCTACTGAGCTCTTCCCCTCAATATTTTTGGGCAACTTTGTGTTCCAAAGATTAATTAAGGAGTACATGAAGTATTTTCTATAATCTGTTTTAGACGTCTTTTAACTTCAAGTTAAATGTCCTCTTGTGGTATGATAAGAACCGCTGAAAGAGCACCTTGCAATATCACTCCCCAAATTCTCACTTTGTTCTAAGAACAATTTGAGTTATTGTACTATTAGGGAAAACTGCTGCCCGTTGAAATTTACATCTCTCTCTTGCTTTTTTGGTTTGCTCATGCCTAAAGTTGATAGCAAGGTGGGTGCTTTGCCTATTTTTTTTTTATCCACTTTACCATTGTCAGGAGCCATCTGGGAGAAGATATTAAAGCTGTTCTCCACACATTTATACTTGGCTCATACCAGTGTAACTTCATGGATTTCTACTTGCATGTGTCTTAAGCTCCACTAAAGTCATGGGCTAACTGGAGTTAAGCTCCTTGAAAGATGCATTCCCAACAAAGGCCTGTATGTTAACTACATTGTAGCTGCACAGTGGTTAAAATATGCCTAGCTGAATTATGTTAGAATACCTTTTTGGTTTGTGATATTAATGAGAAAGGATTGGTTTAGAAAATTTTGGGTATAGCAGCTTTTAGTGGGCAAGTTAGCATGGCTATGATCAGAAGAGCTATTGTAGAGCGTAACTTGGTAGAATTAAAGATGCTTCTTTTACTGTAAGAAACAATCACTGTTTTTTCATAGCTGAGGACATGACTGCACCAACTGAGATCTGGGAGTATGATCTGGATTTCTGGTTTGGCTTGTGTAACACCAATAACATTTCAAGTTCCAACAGCAGAATCTGAAATATCCACAGTGACATATGAGCTAGAAAGACATCAGAAAAGGTTTCACATCACAAGATGTGTTTGTACTGCTGTCTGCTAGAAAGACTCTTAGATCCTTGACCAAATCCCCACGGCTTCGCATTGCTCTGCTGGCACACAGCAGCAGCACACACGGTAGATCTGGCCTAAGTATGCACTTTTGCAGTTTACAAGAAATCCCACCCTGATGCAGAGCCACTAATTGCATTACGTCTCCCCCTACCCCAGCTTAGGGGGCATGGCCAGAGTGCCTGTGCTCTTTAGGGCCACTGTTGCAGCCACAGAGCCCCTTGAAGTCACAGGTTAGGGTTAGGGTTGCACTATATTGTTAGGAGGCTAAGAAAGGAGACCACACAAGGAGTGTGGTAGGAGCACAAGGAGTGTTGTGGAACTGCCTTTGCCCAGCCCTTTGGTCCCCCTGTTTGCACTGACCACCTGCTCCCAATCATTAACAAACGCTAGAGCTATGAACTGTCTTGGAAACTGAGCCAACTTCCCCTAGAAACTACTGAGATGATACACATGAATTTCAATGCTATTGGAGATACTCTTAAAGGAAAATGAGCTTAATTTTTATGGCTTACTTTTCTAGCGTGAGATTAATTGGTTATTGAGAATAGCCATGGGGAACCCTAACTCCAGACATTTCTGCATTTAAGCTCTTTTAAACATACTTTTAGCATCTGCAATTGCAAATAGAAGATTAGTTAGTACCCTTATTGGAGAAGTCTCAGAAGAGGTACAGGAAGGGACCAGGCAGTAGGTATATCATGAAGAGTTTCCTGTTGACAGCTGTCATTCTGTCACATACAAGTCCTCTAAATTAATACAAAAATAAAAATGGTATGCTATTACAAGATCAGTACATGGAGGAGATTGGATAGAGCAGGTTATTTTCAAAAGTATTAATAGACTGGTAATAGAAATATTACCAGTCTGTTCTTCCAATTAACAACTTTACTGGTACTGGCCCAGAACTGTATGTTGACAGCTATTATATTCTGAACATTAATTGAAGTTAATAAGATAATATCTGGATGCAGCTGTACCTGCAGCTTTTGTTATGGGGGGTACATAATTTCTGGAAAAACCTGGCGTGGAGCATGCAGACAGTAATAAACAGTATCATATATATATCTATATATATCTATATATATCTATATAGATATAGATATATATAGAATGTGTATATGTATGTAGCCTGTGTTTTTCACAGGGAAATAGATAACTCTCCCTGAATGCTAACTTTGAGTTCAATGTCTTTGAAACACAGACATAGTGCATAGTGGAAGATAGCCTGTGTTTTTCATAGGGGAATAGACTGTTCCCCTGTGAAAAACACAGGCTACCTTCCACTATGCACTATGTCTGTGTTTCAAATTTAAATGATACTAGGCTAAATGATGTATATATGTGTGATGCATCTATTTCCCTGTGAAAAACACAGGCTACCTTCTACTGTGTCTGTGTTTCAAAGACATTGATGTCAAAGTTAACGTTTAGGGAGAGTCTCTCATCAGAAGCAAATGCATAATTTAGACTCAGCCTTTCTCAGTTTACAATGAGTTACAGTTCATATTTTCTGCTTGTGTTGCTTGGTTCAATCTAATTCTTGACCTTCCCCCCACACCCCTCCACTCTCTGATTTGCTCACCTTGATTATCTTTTGCTGATTTGTCCTCCTTGCTTACTGTTTTTGGTTCTCTGTGTCTTTAAATATTGAGTCTGTTCTGGTCTGGCTATGGTCTGAAGAAGTGGGTCTGTCCCACGAAAGCACACCTAATAAACTATTTTGCTAGTCTTTAAAGTGCTACTTGACTGCTTTTTGTTTTGATTTGTGGAATTTATGTGAGTTGTTCTTGACCTTGGACTTTTAATTGTTCTCAAGTTTAATAGCAGTGTTTAATATGCAGCAATGGAAACTTTTTATATTAATACTGTTTCTCACATTTGAAACTATTAGGAAATCCGTCCCTTAGGTTCACAAGAAGATAAAGATATTTGGTTAATCCCAAATGTTCTGTCAAGTCTTTTGCAGGGAACTGAAATCCAGTGGGAAACTATTTGCCTGAGTAGCACTTGAAGGTTTGCAGCAGGGATAAAACTATATTTTTCTGTTTTAGTGGTAAAGAATCTGTTTGTGTCTTCTGTCACATGACAATCTGCACCTGTACTTCAGATACTCTTCTAGGGCTCTGTAGGAAAAAAGAATGGTTAGTAATGCCTAGTATCATTTAAATTGTTTTAATTCAAACATGAAAGTTGGAAAGAAACGATTGCCCAAAAGGGAAAAAAAAAAAAAGCTAGTGCAAAGAGAAGGGCAAATGATCAAAGCACATGGAACCAAGAGGCAGGCTATCCTAGAGAGTGTCTTGAATTCTGAAGCTAACAGGCTTGCCCTAGACCAAACCATATGGGATTTTAGGATTGAGGCCATGGATGATGAACCCTTTTGTGGAGGATTTTGCTATTTTTAACATTCTCTGTGACTGGGAAGAGAGCCCCAGGTTGTGGACAGTCTGCCTGGCAAGCTGCTGCAGAGCAGTGCACTAGATCTATTAATTTAGAAGAAATATGTGGGCCTAAAGAATCAAAAGATACTGACCAAAGCCAGGTTTCTGAGCAAGCAGACTGCATAGGTCTTCAGTATGTGGAATATCAGCCTGCTTCCTCAGGACCTGCAATATTACAGGGACACATAGCTATCCATCTCCTTGTTGGCCACAGATGCACCTGTGCTCTCCAAGTGGGGTTAAAAGTGCAGTACAGACTAAGTAGCATTAACTACTGCTCTCTTTTCTGCTGGATCCTTTGCTATTTTCAGAAGGAAGCACTCTGCATAGAGTGGGCGTCTCCACAGCTCCACTCCCTCATCTGCTGCTTCTCATGGTTCTTCACAGTCCTTCAGGAATATCCTTGACTGGTTTGCACAGACAATGAGCATGCTGTACAGACTCCTCTTCACCATGTCCGTGAATTCTTACTCCTCTCCACTGGCTTTTTCCTTTTTGGTTTGAGCTCTCCTCTACAGGAAGGAACAATTGACTGGTCCTGGCTTCTCTCAACCCTACCAGCCTTGGCTGCTTGAAAAGATGTTTCATTTCCTCCTTTGACCATAGTCTGCTCTTCTCTGGGCTTGTTCAGTCAAAAGATTTATCTTCCTGGCTGGTCTATGATAATTTAGTTTTCTTGATCTCTTCAGTTTCATTTTTATGATGAACAGAAATACTGTGACAGCCCAAGCCAATACGTCTGTTCAGAAATGGCATTAAGGTCCCGTGATCAGTGGCCAAGGAAGCTGACACAAGCTACACTCTTCTCTCCAGAGGCTCAGGAAGTGAAAAGACAAGATTGCATCCCAAATGCAAAAGGCAAAAATCATGCTGAGCTGGGAAAAGTAGCAAATTAGGGTGATGTGTAGGAGCAGCTATTAGGTCTGAAATCTCGGCTTAATTTTATCTTTTACTGCATTGCATTTTCAGGGAGCTACCAAGAGATGACACTTGAGGCCCACCACTAAAGTTCTGTTTATTTCACAACATTTCTATGCCCTGATCTTGTCACCTTTGCCTAGGCCAACTCCTGGGGCAATGTCAATGTTCAGCTGTGGCCAAGGACTGGTTGGCATACTGGAAGAGAGTGGGGATGACCATATAGTGAACACACTCATTAACCATCACAAGCCTTATTATTTTCTGCCCAAGTGCAAGGTGTTATGGAAGGCAAGAGGCACGTAACAAATATGAAGCAGCAGATACGTTTAAAAACCCAACAACAATACCAATACAAAATACTCCACCACCTACACAGCTCTCCCCTCGTGGAGAGGAGAGAGGACAAACCACATATGACAGATGCTAATCAAGTTGCTGAATGCACTAGAGAAGACACTCAGATACTAGGGTGGGGAATAGCACATGGATGAGAGTAAAAATTGCTTTTAAGCCCCTTTGCTCTCTTCTCAGGGGTGTTTTGTGCGGGGCTGGTTGTCCAGTGCAGATTGGAGAAGCTTTTGTCAGAGCCAAGAGCCTCAAAGATCTGGCACCAGGGAATCAATGGGATGCAAGTGTAGGTCATTGGCACACACTGGACACCCTTTTCTGTGGCCATTTCCTTTACCTCATGGAGACCCAGAGGTTTGGCAAAGGACACGGTACTGAAATGATGGAAAGTTGCATCCTGGCCTAGAGAATGCCAGCCTATGCACTTCATTTCAGTAAGTGCTGTGTCTGGAAATGCACGGCTACTTTTCCACCTGGTCCCAGTTCCTTCTTAGGCTGCTCTGTCAGCCACAAATAGAATGTCTAGTTAGCTAAGGTTTCCCCTGAAGCTGCTCTGGCCTACACCAGGTCAAAGCACAGCCAAGTTAGGTCAGGGGGCCACAAAGGACTTCACTGTATCCTACCCAGCACAGCTGAACCCACCACTTATTAGTTGTGACCGGAAACTTGGCTTGCTCTGTTAAAGAAGACTTAAGGAAAAGCATCTGATGTTTCACCAAGAGGTCCAGTCCTGCTCCATTAGTGGACGGTAGATTATGACTGAATCTTACCTCTGAATCGTACACTCTGGTACATCCCCAGGGCTCTGGGTAAAAACTGGTCACTGCCTATAGATGTGGATCTTTCAGGCCTATTACCGTGCGCAGACCCAATGTCTAACTTCCCTCTTGTGAATCATCATTATCATCATCATCATCAACAACCGTGGGCTCCATCTTCACTGATTTTCCTTCTTTATCTCCAAATACCATTGTTTTGGTTTTATCGATGTTCATAATCAGTCTGTACCGCTTCCCTTCCTCGTTTAGCACCTGCACCAGTTTCGCTAGCTTCTCCTCATCTTCCTCGATGATAATTATATCATCCGCAAACCTCCAGCTGACGATTCTTTTCCCATGTACAGATACCCCTTCTACCTCTTCCTTGATCGTGTCCATTGCTCTCTCTAGATGCGTGATGAAGATACTCAGCAATATCACATCTCCTTCTCTCATACCTCTACTCATTCTAAACCAAATTCCCAACTCCCTGCATATTGTCAATGACATACTTCAACAACAATATCAGTCTGGTCTCCACTCCATACAACTCCAGCATTGCCCAAGTCACTTTCTGATCTACACTGTCAAATGCCTTGTGAAAATCAACAAAGCAAGTGTAGATGTTCTTGTCCTTTCATCGAGATTTCCCCGCTATCAGTCTTGGTGCCAATATCTGCTGTATGGCACTTTTATCTTTCTTGAACCCTGCTTGCTCATCTGCTAGATGTTCTTCTATCTGTGATCGTAGTCTCTCTGTCAGTATCATCATCAGCACCTTGCCTAGATGGCTCATTAGGGCAATCATTCCGCAGTTCTCACACTCCAATGTACTTTGTTTCTTGTGTATTGTCACTAGCATGGATCTTGTCCATTTGTTAGGTGCCTTCCCCTCTTTCCATGCTATTTCACGTAGTTGATGAATTTTCTGAATCATACTTTCTCACCATATTTAATCATGTCTCCTGTGATCTTATTTCCAAGGTGCTTGTTGTTCTTTAGTCATTTTACTGCTATTTCTACTGCCTCCTTCAAACTGTTGGTCTCACTCTCAAAGCTCAGTGGAGATAGCTCTTTCACTTCTTTGATCAGTTTCTCTGAGACACTCAGGTCCCACTGTGCTTTATATAGATCAGTGCAATATGTCATCCATCCCTGCACAGTATTCTCCTTGTTCATGAGCACCTCTTTGTTCTCATCTTTGATAGCCATCTGCTTTGGCTGCCAATTCCTATCAATATTGCTAATCATCTTATACACTTCCCTGGTCTTACATTCACCATAATACCTCTCTATATCTTAATACTGCTCCTCTAACCGTTTTGCCTTGTCCTTTCTGGACGCTTTCCTTACCTCATTGCATTTCACCCTATATTGCTATTCTGCCCTCTTGGAAATATCACTTCTCATCTTCAGTGCTCTCTTTTCTTGGACCAAGTTCAGCATCTCCTGTGTAATCCATTTTTATTGAGCTTCTCTTCTTCCAGAACAGTCTGCACAATTGCCTCTTCTATCACTGTGGATATCCCTTCAACTCTCTTATCAAGGTCTTTCTCTGTGGCCACAATCCTAATCTTCTCTTTGAGCACTGCTCTGTACACATTTCCTATTTCTTCCTCTCCTAGCCTTGCCATGTCTCTTCTCAAACTGTGTTTTACACTTTCTCTTGAGTTTTATTTTGATATTTGCAATCACTGGACTGCGGTCTGAGTCTATACCTGCTGCTTGGAAAGTTCGGCACTGCTGTACTGATGTTCCCCATCTTGTTTTTATCAAAATTATATCTATCATGTTCTTGGACTTCCCATAATTCAATTGCCATGTCCCCTTCCTACAGTCTTGTTGTTGGAATCTCATATTGCAGATCACAATCTCATGCTCTGTAGCAAACTCTAGTAGTTTCTCACCTCATTTTTTTCTTTCTCCATATTCAAACCTTCCCACAACTCCCTCCCAACCTTCATTATCTGTTCTGCCTTTCTCATTCCAGTCTCCTCTGATGATCAACACATCTGTCTTCGGTATCTCCTCCAGCGTCTTTGTCAAGTCTTTATAGAATAGCTCAGTCTCTTCCTCCATACTGTCCAACGTGGGTGTATACATTGAATGGCTGAGATGCTGAATGGTTTTGCTTCAAATCTCACTACCATCATTCTTGCATTCGCCAGTTTGTATCCTAATAATGCTCCTCTGGCTCTTTTGCTAAGAAGGAGTCTGATTCTGTTTCATGCTTCACTTCGTCCCCTGGCCAAATGATTTTGCAACCGTACATCTCTCCCGATGCCATCCAACACATCTCTGCCAGTCCAAATATATCACATCAGCGTCTCTCCATCTACTTCCGAAGCAGCTCTAATTTTCCAGTGGCCCAGAGTTTTCAGACGTTCCATGTTTCAACTGATAATATATGTGTTAGCTGTAATTTTCTTTTGGTAGCCAACTTATTGACTGAACCCCGATCGCTCAATTGGTGTCGCAGACCTTGTTTATCCGGATGATGCCCAAGCCATCATCTTTTATCATTTAGTCGTACTGGCATCACATTTCATTCATATTACAGTTTTATGGTCAGAACATTGTCATTCACCCAACCAACCCTCCTCCTTTATCCAGGCTCGGGACTGGCATGGAACCTCTAGAGGCTTCATGGTGGAGTTCCTCCTGGGAGTAGGGCCCCATAATACAGCCAATTAGAATTCAGAACCACAGCCTTAGTCCTTCCAAACTTCCAGTGGTTCAGACACATTCCCTCCAGAATCAACCTGCCTATCGAAAGTCTGGCTTCCCTAGTTATACTCTTCGGGGCAATATGGGAGGAATACAGGCACAACAAGGGAACATCTTAAATACGTGCACTTTACTTGTAAGATGCATAAGAGAGTTACAGATCTATTGAAAACAACAAACTCCTCTACACAATCCCTCTCAATCTGACCTTACCTCCTCTTGTATGACTCTGATTTTGATCCAAGTCTCTTTGAAAGACAAAATGCCTCCTGTCTCTACTCTTCCTCCTGGGTCTGGCAGAAAGTGACTTGCAGAATCTCTCCTCTTTGAATTGTCTCTGGTTCCACTAATGACATGCTCTGCTGAGGAAAATTTCACTTTTTGCAATCGTGTGCTTAAGCCAGGGAGAATTCTTGCTTCCCACTTCTCTGCAAGTAGTTTTTTGCAAAGAGCTAGTTCATCCAAATGCAAAGGCCCTTGTGGCAGAAGCCCCATTCTTCTATCAGGTAAGAGAGACATTTACTCATGGTGGCTCCTTGATTGCTTGTTACACATATGCCAGACGGAGCTCCTCAGTGAGTGCCAGGTTCCCTGCTAACAAATGGATGATCTAATCAGTACTGACTGTTTCAAGTACCTATAGTGTTCACAAAACCAAATGCATTCATCACTACAGACAGAAATATTCCCCAAACTGTCACAATCTGCAAATAAAACAACTAAGACAAAGGTGCTGGAGCCCTTATGGTTTCTTTGGATACTGAAATCTTGTTTTGGAATTTTACTGTTCCTGTCACTTCACATAGCAATGACTGGAAAGGGTCTGCTCCAGTTACCAAATGCAAAGGTATGGTTTCACTGCAGAGCTGAAACTGCGTCACACAACCTTGAGTGAGAGCAACCACCCTACAAAATAATTTTCAAGTTGTGTCCACATTGGCACTACACTCACTCGAGTGCAACTCTAAGACTTCTGAGGCTCATACCATGGTTTTTAGTGCTGTAGTAAATGGAGAGAGATTTTGCTTGAGGAGAATGGTGGGTCAAGCTGTGTGTGTTCGAACAGTACTTCTGTGAGGTAAGGCATTACTATTATCCCCAGTTTACAGATGGGGAGAATAATGATCAAGTAACTTGCTCCGTGTGTGATAGAGGAGGAAGTCTCCTAAGCACTAGGTAAACAACTTTAACCACTGCCCTAGCCTACTTTTTGACTAGTCTAGTCAATGAAACCACTAAGTATAGTTTTCCTGTGGAGATTTATTTAGAACTCCAACTGTCCTTTGGCAAAAGCTCTTGCAGTGGAGTCTTCCACATATCTCACTACTGCCACTGACTCCAGACTTCTTTAGATAGTAGCTGATAAAGTTCAAAACAGTAATTTCCACCAACAAACAGGAACTGAAAACCCAGGGAGCTAATAGAACTTTTTCATCTCAACCTAACTCTGATTCAATTTCAGATAGCAGGAAATATGCCAGTGTTAGCTGCTAATTACTTGTTGGAAATTATTTGCAGCAGGCCTCCAAGCATCCTATTAAAAAAGGTACTGACAATGCTGCCAGCAGAAATGCTACATTTTTCCAGGGGGTGGGGACTATATTTGGATTTTGCGGTGATCTTCTCTGAAGATGTCTGTGAAATACATTGGGCTACGTGACCAGTAACTTCAGCAAATTTAGAAACCACAATCAAAAAATTTTCTTAGCAGTATCAGAGGTGCAGGCAATTTTGTCCATTTTTCTTTAATGTGCTGAAAGTTTTTTGAACAATTACTTGGAGTGAGTTGGCATTAGTAATTCAATTTCAATTCTCATTTGTTCTTGGATCTAACTCGACAAGCTCTCTCAGCATCACACTCTGCTGCATCCTGATTATGTTCACTTGGGAGTAGGACTTTAATTCAACCTAAAAGATGATCTGTTCATGTAGAAAATGAGATACTGTTTCATTATGACTAAGCAGTCTGCACATTGTACTTTCTGTTAACAAAAAGCCAGTTCTTGCCATCCTTATACACTGCAATTAGACACCCCCGCATATCCACTGACTCTGGTTTGCAGGGCTTGGGCTAAAAGGAGGTTTAATTGCAGAGTTGATATTCTGGATTGAGCTCTGGGATCCTCCAACCTCACAGGGTCCTAGAGCCAGGGCTCCAGCTTGATCCCAGATGTCTAAACCACAATTAAACAGTTCCATAGCCTGCGTCGTGTTAACCTGAGTAAGCTGGCATGGGCTAGCTGCCAGATTTTAATTACAAGGCAGGCATCTCCATGAGTATAACCTAGAGATTTTCCACAGATAACAGCACCAGGTGACCAAGGTCATCATTTATAGTCAAGCCCTTTGATACAGCTACATCTACTCCAATCCTACTGACAGATGATCTGTACAGAGCATTCATAAAATTTAATTACCCACCGGGAGAAGTAAAAAAAAACAAATTGTCAAGGCCAGATGAATACCCAGAAACCAGCTTCTTCAAGATAGACCCAAGAAGGCCAATAACAGAACACCATTTGTCATCACCTATCTCAACCTCTCAGAGTCCCCATCTCAACCCCTCCAACACATTATCAACAACCTACAACCTACACTGATGCATAATGCTACACTCCGAGAGGCTTGGGTAAGAGGCCCATTCTCTCCTACAGACAGCCACCTAACGTTAGGAAAATTTTCATTAGGGACCACAGGCCATATCACAGCAATAGTAATCCTGGAACTTTTCCTTGCAACAAACCTTGTTGCCAGCTTTGTCCACATATTTATTCTGGAGACACCATCACTGGACCTAACCACATCAGTTACAGGATCAGAGGCCATACTCCAGTACCTCAGCCAATGTTATATATGCCATCATGTGCCAGCAATGCCCCTCTTCTATGTATATTAGGCAGATTGGACAATCACTTATCCAAAGAATGAATGGACACAAAGCAGACATAGGATTCTGAATACACATAAACCTGTCAGTGAGCATTTCAGTGGAGTGGGCCATTCTGTTAAAGACCTGGGGATATTCACCTTAAAACAAAGAAACTTTAACAGCAGATTAAAAAGGGAAACATCTGAACTGGAGCTTATACTCGGACTCGATACTCTGCTGCTTGGCCTCAATAGTGATAACAATAACCGTATCCATTACAAAGATAGCTTCCCCATCTTTGATATTCATAGTGACCTCAGGCAAGTCACTTACCTACTGCAAATGTCTATTGAGTTAATTTTCTCTGAGCTTCTCCCTGCCTCCCTCTCCTTCTGTCCTATGTACCTCATTTGTCAATTTTCATTTAGATTTTTTTCTTTGTATCTCTCTGTTATATAATCATCATGCCAATTCACTTTGTGCACTATTTCCAGTACAACGCTATCTCCAGATCTGAAGAAGTGGGTCTGCCCCATGCAAGCTCATCACCTAATAAATTATTTTATTAGTCTTTAAAGTGCTACTGGACTGCTTTTTTGTTTTTGTTAAGATAGAGACATAGCTGTGTTAGTCTGCTATTGTGAGATCAAAGTTGACACTTGTTATGTCTGGCTACAACACTGTGTCCCAAAACTCGATACAGTAGACGCCCAACTTACATAATTCTTGGAATAACATGAGTCAAAATCAACAAGCACTGATGTGTGGGTCAGTTTCCTAGCCCCGGGGCACCCGAAGGTGGTAGGGCCCTTCCCCTTTCCCCATCCCGACTTGCGCGATATTTGACTTACGTGTGGTTGCCCAGGAACGCAACCTGCACATGAGTCAGGGGTCTACTGTATCCTGTTTCATTCATGGATGACCTATTTAATGTAAATTTCTGTGGCATGTAGGCAGTAACAATAACAAAGCACTTGATAATATCACCTACTCCTTATATTATACATCTGAGAATGGAGCGTGTGCCTCAATTTTTGATGTTTTAAAGTGGCAATCAGGCAACTTGCCAGTATTACTGAGCTGAGAGTAGAACTCCTTTACTGCTTTACAATCCTCCTACTACTCAGAAGCCATTTGTGACGACAATGATTTCTATTATAGTTGCTAGAAAGCACTGTGGAGGAGACTTACTGTCCCAAGACAATGAGAAGAACAAGCTTAAATGACCAAAACAGGGGTGGGGGTGGGAAATAGGGGTCTGGGCTAGAATTGGTAAATAAATGCATAAAATATTTGTACCATGGAGCATTTTGATTTTAATTTTTTCAGCTGAAATTTGAACAACATAAATAAGTTGGCTGAAAATCAAAATAATTCCATTAGGAAATGTAGCTGTGGTGCCGCCCGGCAATACCAGTTCAGGTGCCTTGTTCTCCTCCTATAGCTTGAGCTCTTTAGTCAGGCTACGTCTTCTGTGATGCCCAATGATATTCCCTCTTCAACAGGGGAGGCAGTGGATTGTGGGAGTCCCTGATCTTGATTCATCATGGGAGATGTAGTCCAGGAAGAATCTGATACCTAGAGGACAATGGGGTATGTAAGGCAATTGAACTACAACTCCCATTCGGCATGATGGCACTATTTTCTAATTATAATATTTTGGTTTACAAGCACCTCTTTTTAACAGAAAAAATCAAGTTTTTTGAGAGAAGATACTTTCATCAAAGCATTCAATTTGAAATCCAATTTTTCACTGGAAAAATAGCTTCCACTAAATTTTTTATCAAGCCCCAGACTGTGGACTATTTTGTTGTTTTACAATGTTATGAGAAATCCCTGAGAGGCTTTTTCTGCTTGTCTAGTCTGAAATTATATGGCTGGCTAGAGAAATGGAAGAAGGACAAGGGAACGATGGATGTGAAACCTGACTGAGATGAGAAATGGATTCTACTTTGTTTTTATTCTTTGGCCCTCGTTCTCCATTGCTGTCACCTGGCATGGTTCTTCCTACCTGCATAAAATTCTACCAGCTGTGTAAAGGGCATGAAAAATTCAGGTTAGGTAGTGTTGTACCTATTCTGCTGAGCAAATGACTTCACAAGTTATAAGTGGGCAATCACACCCTTCCTCCCCAAGTATAAAAAGTTTTCAATCTGAACTGTTATTAAAGGGGTCCATTTCCTTTGTCTTTACCGTTGCTTTCAGAGAATGCAGTACTAGTGCAAACGGTTATGTACAATAGTCTGCCACAGGGCTCCCAAAGCAAACCCAGCAGGGAAAAACAAGCAAACAGAAGACTGGTCACTCAGGCGAAGACATCAATGAAAGCATTCTAACTTAGGGAGAATATGTGCAGGTGGTGCACCCAGCCACCACCCTTTTGCTTTCTACACCCGATGGTATTCTGGCAAAACTTACCCAGACCACATAATCTAAGGTGTCTAGACATAAGCAAGTGGATATATTTGAGATGGCTAAATGGGAGAGACTGATAAAACAGAAGGAAATAAAATAGTGTGTATGAGATACTATTTTATCTTCCTGCCACATTCTGGGGTGGTATAAACCAGCGACGGCTTATATCACTGCCTGCCCTGCAGCCGTAAGTGCCTCACAATGTTTTGGTATTGTTGCACCCAAGCTGGGTCTCTCTCAATCAGCCGAACTGCTGCAAATCATGCTAAGAGTGTTTGTGTGTATCTACAGCCATGGTCAAGTCACTCTGGACCCAGTAGCATGTGAGCTATGCTCCAGTACCAGCAGTAACTTGGTTTCTGTTTGCAGAGTGACCCCAAATGCACTCCCAGTCCCAGAGTTTTACCAAACCTGTGTTCAGCTTATCCTTAGTCTCTAAGAAACAGGTTTATCCCCTCCCAGCCACATCTCGTAAATGCGGTGTTGTAGCTGTGTCCATCCCAGGATACTGCAGAGAGAAGATAGGTGAGGCAATATCTTTTATTAAACCAACTCTCTCACCAACTGAAGCTGGTCCAACAAAAGACATATTCTCACCCACCTTGTCTGGTAAACACATTTTGGTTGTAAACTGGAATTACATTTGCATAAGCATTTTCTACATACATTGCATGGGAATATTAATGTTGACCATGATGTTAGATTTTAAATGATACCTCAGAAAAGGATATTTTGCTCAAAACTTATTACAATCATCTGTAGGGAATGAATATGGAGTGCTTAGGATCACTCTGACTCCTTCCTGTTAGTTGCTTTCGTTTTTGCTATCCCTTAGGCATATAAATACCACATCCACCATTTTCCTCCCCTGGTTACATACAAAGTCTCTGACCTATTAGGTTTCCCTGTTGAGCACAGGCATAATGGCAGGCAGATGCAGTGCTTTTTTGTGCTGGTACTTGTTACTGAGTACCAGCACCTTGGCAGCCCCAGCCATAGGATTTTTGTCAATATCATTAACTGTCTGACCTCATCCTACAACACATATTTATGCAGCAGCGATAGGATGTATTTTCTTTCTCACTAGTATTCATAACAAAAAGTGCTGCAAGAGACTTGAAAGGTCAAATACATGAATCAAAAAAACACCTTACTTAAAAACCGCTTGCCTGCTCGTCAGTCCCTTCTTGTGCCTCGGGTGCGGCAAAGCTGCTGTTGGCCTAGATTGATCAGCCGTTTGTGGACTGGCCCTGTGCAGGGGGATCTTTGGGTGATGCAGTGGCTCTGTCAATTTCTCTCTGTCCCTGGCAACAGGATGTGGCTGCTGAAAAATGGGGGGTAGCCAGGTTGTCCCCGTGCCCTGGGGGCTCATCCCCTCTACTAATTTGACCCTGGGGAGGCCTGGTGGCAGCTGGCAGTTCTACATCTCTTGAAAGGAACTTGCAGTCCACATCATGAGCTGTGGTCAAGCTGTGCTCAGCAAGGTGCTGTGCAAAATTACCTTCAGGCTGCTCTTGGCTGCAGCTCGAGCTCAGTTCAATAGGTATATCATTGCAGCGGGTGCGATGTTATGTTGCAGAACACAAACACCATGATGATGTGCTGTCATTTCAGTGGAGCGTTGTGCTTTCACAGCCGCTAGGACCTGAAAGGCAGCAATAAGTACAGCAGCCTGTGGAGGACGATAAGCGAAAGCCTCATTTATTACAATCTTCTCTCAAATCAGCTCTGCCCCATCCTTGTGCCCAGGCTTTACTGCTGCATTATCTGCATTTGCAGATAGAACAACTTGGCAAATGCGAAATCCCTGCTCCATTAAGATCCTTGTCAGGATCATACATTTGAAAAATCCGGAACAGACAATCTTAAGCCTATACATTTTGTGTTAGTGCTTAGCAGCCGACGCTTAAACCTGTTGTTGCCAAGGGAGGAGAGAATGAATGACTTGAAAATCTTTAAGACAGTTCTTGAGTCACTTAAAACTGTGGGCAACTGCCTGAGTAGGCTGATGCACAACGTTAATGAGCCTTGGGGCACCAAATCAAAAATGAATTGATGTATTTAATTTTCCAGGCCAAGCTCTTGTTCGTAGGCTAACTGCCATTTATTTTAAACATATTAGCATCTTCACATCTGGATGACTGCATTTTCATTTTGAATATCTTACATTTTGATCACTGCAGTTTTTTTACATCTTAATAGCTATGAGTAAGTTCTTATCAAATATTTATTGTTCACATTGTAACATTTTATGTTGCAAATGTTGTAACATTTTATTGAATAAAACATTGACATAAAACATTTGAGCAAGGAAAGATTCTCTCTCCTTGACCTGACAAGGTGAATGAAGTAATACTTTTATTAGGGCTGTCAAGTGATTAAAAAATAATCATGATTAATTGTGCAATTAATCAAGGGGTTGCTGGGGTTTTCCTGGCTCCAGATGGGGTCCCTGCCTGCGGGGCGTTTGGAGTTGCATTTTTAAGGCTGAGTGGAATTGTTCCTGTGGACCAAACTAGACTGATGTGTTGATGTGAAGCACTGATAAGAGCACTAAAAAGACTTTAATGCCTTTATCAGGAGCTATTTGTGAACTTGCCAAATATTCTGATGTTTTCTTTTATATGTAGGTATGGAATCCTTATTTAAGAATAAAATAGATTCCCTGGGGATTTATTTTATAGTCATTTACTTAGGATGAGAATTGGCATATTCACTGTTTTAAATATAAGAGAACAAATTAATCTCTGGTAATGTTCTAATGGCATCACTGGTGTGACGGCAAGGATTATACTGGCACAGGTTTAGATCCAAAATTAGAGACTCCAGTTAAATGTCATTTGTTCAAATCCTGGTAGCCCTTCAGCCTTTCAAAGCAGATGCAAAGTGTGTGTGTGTGGGGCGGGGTAAGGGCAGGGAAGAAGAAGAAGGATGGCTTTAGATCATAAAAAGAGAGGAATTTTTTCAAATTTGTGTTCTTAAAAGTTAGGCAGTTAAATCTATATTTGTGTATAAACATGTGGCCTACTCTTCAGAAGTGGTGACTGCTCTCAGCTCCTATGGAAATAAACAGCAAAGGCAAATACCAAGCCCTTCTTAAAACCATGACATTTAAATTTAGATACCTAAATATTGATATAATCACATAACTTGAAGCTCCCATATTTGAAATCTTTTGTCCTCTGTTTGGGAGACTAAAAATCACCTCAGGGTGTGTCTACAAAGCAGCCTTATTTCAAAATTAGCTACCCCAGAAAAGCTTATTTCAAAATAACACACCTACACATACTCTCTTTGGAAACAGAGGCTGCTGAACTCTTTTATGTTCAAACTCGACACATTAACACGTGGTTTGAACCGGGATGTGAATTTTCTGGGTCATTATAGGGGCTCTTTTGCATACTTTGCTTAGTCTAATTCTTGACCCCGCCCCTCTACTCTCTGATTTGCTCACCTTGATAATTTTTTTTCTGATTTGTCAACCTTGATAACTATTTTTGGTTCTCTGTGCCTTAAATATTGAGTCTGTTCTGGTGGCTATGGTCTGAAGAAGTGGGTCTGTCCCATGAAAACTCACCTAATAAATTATTTTGTTAGTCTTTAAAGTGCTACTTTACTGCTTTTTTGTTTTGCTACACACAAAAATGCATTTTGAAGTAGCCCTCAGCTATTTTGAAATACATGTTCTGTACACGTACAGCCTTCTTAGAAACAGAGCCATTGGACTCACTATGGCTTATTTTGAAAGAGGTTCTATTTCCTGCCTACACAGCTCCTATTTCATAATAGCTATTTCAAAATAGGTGCTATTCCTTGTGGAATGAGGTTTACCAATTTCAAAATCAGCCAGCTGCTGTTTTGAAAATATTTAGAAATCGTGATTGCATTGTGTAGATGCTAGGGTATTTATTTCAAAATAACTTTGCTGTGTAGACATACCTGTGGTGCTTCTCACAAAATCAGGGTTTTGCCTTAGGATATATTTATATGTAGAGTGCTGCAGTGGCACAGCTGTACCAATATCACCACAGCACACTCTAGGCTAATGGAAGAGAGCTCTCCTGTCCTCATAAAAAACAAACACCTCCATGATAGGCAAAAGCTAGGGGAAGCTCTCCTGCCAATGTGGTATTGTGAATGCAAGTGCTTGCATTGGTGTGACATATATCAGAGAGGTAGCCGTGTTAGTCTGTATCTTCAAAAACAACAAGAAGTCCTGTGGCACCTTATAGACTAATAGATATTTTGGAACATAAGCTTCATGGGCAAAGACCCGCTTCATCAGATGCAACTGCTCTGGGTGGTAGCATGTTTTCCCCCTCCGTCTGAGATTTTGCCAATATAAGCTGTAGTATCGACATAGGCTTAGTGTTCTTGATCAAATTTCCCTTCTCCACCCCCTTCGGATTTGTAGGATACTGTACCCATTGTTTTTCCTTGACCCTTTCATAGAAGGAGTTCATTTTATTTGGTGTTCTAAGGATTGTTGAGGATGAAAAGTTCTATGTCATACAAAGTGTCTTTACTGATAACTTTTCTGCTATGGCCAATCTTGCAGCAAGCAACCTGCCTTTATATAATTGATTTCAGGCAAAAAGGAAAAAAATGAAGATATCTGTACCTTCCCCACAGTGTGTTGCATGTATCTGTGTCAGCTGCTCCCCGCTGCAGAAATTTCAGGGTGGGTATTTTGCTGTGTAAACCACTTCTGTCAACTTGCATTGCATCAGATTCCCTGATGCGATGCAACGTACCATAGGAGCACAAATAGATCCTGTGGCATGAAAAATGTTACTTTAAAGCGAAATGTTTCTCTGTAATCCCCTGTGGTTACCATGCTCCACGCAACAAATTTGTGGCTGTGTACATACTGTCTATACACCTTGGTCATTGACTTCTGTAAGTCAATGGTGAATGGAACTTAGAGTCAAACATTCAGGTACCCAATCTCAACTTTGCCATGCTTAGGGTAAAAAAGAATTGCCACAGTGTTATGGTTCATTCTGTGTTTATAGACACTAGTGGTGAATAATAGATGGATGAGAGAAAAAAATACTGCTTACATGCCTGCTGTCCAGTGAATATTGGGACGTGTACTATCATCACTATGTAGGAGCAAACGATTGTACTGGGTTTGTTCAGCTGGCAGTAACGAGACGTACGGGAAGAAACCCTATTTGGAGGATACAAAGGATGACATCCTACATATGACATCACTTACAGAGTCTGTGTCTATAGTTCAAGCTGTTCTAACTTATGCTTTTAGCTGTGGCGATCCCTAGTTCAGACCCCTGAAGCTCAGGTAAGATAGCTGCCCTCACACCGGCAAGGGAGAAAATGTCCTCATGTGATACTGAGGCAGAGAAGGGCAGGGAAACTGTTTCAGCTGGTGGGATCTGTGAAGGAGCAGGGTCTCAGAAACTGTTGCCAGGTTTGGTGAGGGAACAAAGACAACAAATGTGAATGAGAGAAGCAGAGTCAGACAGGGTCCAGGAGGCAGGCTGATTCTAACCTATGGAAGGCTTTTAAAAATGGGAATCAGCATTCATGGCTGAATAGGATGGGTGATGTGGCTTTTGTTTTTCTTTTTTGTGGCTATGAAGTTGGCCACCAATATTTTGCTGGAGTCTGGAGAGGAAGATAGACTAGCAAAATATCATAGTTTCCAAAGGTTAATTTTTGATTGGTGAGGTCCTTGGACCTCTGCTAAAGTGCCCGTATAATTAATCAAGGTTGGGAAAAAAACTAGCATATTATTCTCCTCTCAGATTAATAGAGAAATCTGTGAATGCAAAAGAAATTGTAATCTTGGCTCATTTGCTTAATACTTAAGCAGTCTAATAAGGACTTGAAAGTATGTGCACATTATGAGATTTCTGTACGTGCCTAAAATAAAGGGAAAAGGCCTTTGAATAATCTTTTCACAGGGGAAAAAAATTTATCTCATGGAGTAGGAACATCACTTAACTGAGGCTGTTTTGCATCTGGTTCTCTGCATTGTGATAACAAAGGCCAAGTTGTAAGGAGACTGTTTACTGGAATAAGACACTAATGTATTCATTGGACTCTAAAGTGTTCTGTGAGAAATTCTACTGTACAAAAGTAATTAACATTAATCATCATAAACAATGGAAGTAGCATTATTATCAAGTGATACTGGGCATGGAAATTATACATGAGTGCATGGAATAAAAGAGCTGCTTCTACATATCCTCTGCAGTTATCTCACACCACCTCATCTCTTGTTAGGGGGCTTTGCCGCCCCACAACTTTCCAATGGGTACAGTTAATTTTTCACAGCTTCAGGATTCAGATCTTCAGGCATGGGGCCTGTCCTGCTCCAACTAAAATTGCTTTTGGTGTGGTGAGAGCAAGATCAGGTTCTTGGGCCCCAACTCCTGCAAAGAGTTAAACACATGGGCTGTGTCTCCACGTGCCACTTCTGGAAGATGCTAATGAGGTGGGGGTGCAAATTTTCTGTGATTTATTAGCATGTTGGCATGTGGTTCAGACTCTGGAAGAAGCTCTTCTGGACTCTGAAGTACGCATGGAGATGTGTGGGAAGAATTTTGTGGAAGAAGGGGCTTCCAGAAGGAGGGTTTCCTTCTGGAAGATCCCTGCGGGCTGTGCGTCTCCAGGCGTACTTCGGAGTCTGGAACAGCATCTTCTGGACTGCGAACCACATGCTAATATACTAATGAGGTGTGGAAAATTTGCATCTGCACCTCATTTGCATCCTCCAGTTAGCTCATTAGTGTGCCTCTTCCGGAAGAAGCAGCACATGGAGACGCAGCTATGCTTGTCTTTTGTCTTGGGGCATGATAGTCTGAAATGTTTTGCTGGTTTTGCCAGGAGAAGATAGAAAATGAGTTGTCAAAATGACCCTCCCCTAAAATGTAAGGAAAACCTAGTTCTTGACTATAATCAGTCTCTCCACAGTGCGTAACGTTAAGCACATGCCTAAGTTTTGGCAGGGCCAAGTCTTTGGACTGAAAATGTCATTTTATTACTGTATTCTGGTGCATGTTTTCATTGAAACAAATTGTATTACCAGTTACACCAAATCACGCTCTTGGCAATTTTACAGTTGGACTTTTTCAGTGTTAGGGACAGGTGCAATAAGACACTTTAAAATATTCTATTTTCATAAAATAAAATCCTAGCCAACACATTTTCTCTTTAATTTTTATGATGTGGAGAGGTGGCATTATTATTTCTTTTGGAAACATCTACAAGTGGAAAAAAGATTGAGTACGTCACAAAACTAGTTTGTTTAGGAAATTACCCGTTATTATGTATTAAATAGAATGACAGTCCCATTCCTGAGCTTTGCTGCAGCATTGTATTAACATTTCAGATATGCCACTTTCTCTTCTTCCTATAATTCCTACAATTATACCCTTTCAGATTTATAAAGGTGCCTAGTTTTCGTACTTTTAATGCACTTTTAAGTTTCTTCCATGCTGTGATTTTTAAATGTAGGCTGTGTGAATTTGTTTTTCTTATTTCAGCAGTGTTAGCTACATGTTTCAGGAAGGCTATGTCTCAATTACAAGGATTTATCAACAGAATTTTTTGTTGGAAGATAGCTTCCGACAAAACTTCTGTCAATAGATTATGACCAAACAGCCAAGCAGATCACAAGAGCAATTCACTCTGTCGATTAGAGAGTCGCTGGACTGCCCAACTGGTCTATTGGAAAGACGGCCAACCAGAAGCACAGCAGACAGGGCTGCCCTGTCAACAGAGAGCCCTCCGGAATATCCAGATCAGCTTTCTGTTGACTGATCTCTGTTGACAGAGGCGTTGTTCCTTGTGGGGAGTGGGGTACAGCTGTTGAAAAAAGTGCTGCCTTCTGTCAACCAAATGCCTGGGGAATCTGGACACTCTGTGTGTTTTGTCGGGAGAACAGCCATTTTGCCGACAAAACCCTCTAGTGTAGACATAGCCTTCGAGAGAGAATGTGCGTAGCTGGGAGGCAGGAATAAACGTACATACAGAAAAAGCATTATGGATTTCATGGGGTGGCCTAGATTTTAGTTGTTTTCTCTCTATCCTAAGTTAGTGCTATGTGAACAATGGGTTTTTTGTTTGTTTTTAATGTTTTGTTTTGTAAACTGGAAAAAGAATCAAAATATACAGTTTTGTCCAAAAATATTTTTGGAACCAGTCAGCAAATTGGAAAAGGCCATTTCATAGAAGCAAATCCTCTGTCCACAGTCTCCTTTCATCCCAGTGACTGGGACGCTTACTTGGGCTGCAGGAGATACAGGTTTGAATTACAAACATTGATTCATAAAGGGCAAGTCATGCCTGACCAATCTGATCAGCTTTTATATGAGGTAACAGGCTCTGTGGACATGGGGAAGTCAGTGGATATGACATACCTTGACTTCAGCAAAGCTTTTGATACAGTCTCCAGCAACATTCTTGCCCGTAAGCTAAGGAAGTATGGATTGGATCCATGGACTATAAGATGGCTAGAAATCTGGCTTGACGGTCGGGCCCAATGAGTAGTGGTCAATGACTCGATATCTGGGAGGTGGTCGTTTTCAGTTCTGGGGCCGGTGTTGTTCAACGTCTTTATTAATGACCTTGATGAGGGACTGGATTGCACCCTCAGCAAGTTTGCAGATGACACAAAGCTAGGGGGAGAATTAGATAAGTTGGAGAGTAGAGATAGGATCCAGAGTGACCCGGATAAATTGGAGGATTGGGCCAAAAGAAATCTGATGCTGTTCAACAAGGAGAAATGTAGAATCCTGCACCTGGGGCGGAAGAATCCCAAGCATTGTTTTAGGCTGGGAACTGACTGGCAAAGCAGCAGTACAGCAGAAAGGGACCTAGGGATTATAGTGGGTGAAAGTCTGGATATGAGTAAACAGTGTGCCCTTGTAGCCAAGAAGGCCAATGGCATATTGGGGTTCATTAGGAGGAGGATTTCGAGCAGATCTATAGAGGTTGTTTTTTCCCTCTATTTGGCACTGGTGAGGCCACATCTGGAGTAGTGTCCAGTTTTGGGCCCCCCAGTATAGAAAGGATGTGGCTGTGTTGGAGCAGGTTCAGTGGAGGGCTATGAAAACGATTAAGGGGGTGGAGCACATGACCTATGAGGAGAAGCTGAGAGATTTGGCTTATTTAGTTTGCAGAAGAGATGACTGAGGGGTGAATTAATAGCAGCCTTCAACTTCCTGCAGGGGTGCTCCAAAAGGAATGGAGAGGAACTGTTCTCAGTGGTGACAGACAACAGAACAAGGGGTAATGGTCTGAAGTTACAGAAGGAGAGGAGTAGGCTGAAAATTAGGAAAAACTACTTCACCAGGAGGGTGCTGAAGCACTGGAATGTATTACCTAGGGAGGTGGTGGAATCTCCATCTCTGGAGGTTTTTAAGTCCTGGCTTGAGACAGTCATGGCTAGGAGGACTTAGTTGGGGTTGCTTCTGATTTGGGGGGGGGGGGGGGGGGCTGGACTCGATGATCTCTTGAGGTCCCTTCCAGCTCTGTGTTTCTGTGATTCTATGATGACTTTGGAGCTGGGGACTCAAACTCAGCCCTTAGCATAGAATCCCATCTCTTATGGTCTGTTAAGGCAACAAGCAGTGCATAGGCCTAGTGCTGTTAGCCTCCATGAGCATATGGAGTGTGAATGACAGACCCTGTAGCAAACCCACCAAAGGAGGATGGCAGGCCACTAACACCTCTTTCATAAGTGACTTTTGATTAATGTGAAACTTTTGATTTTTTTTTCCCCATGTTTAAAAAAAATAACGAGGAACCTCCGGTCCATTCTGTTTACTTCCCTTGTTCCAGCAGTTCTAAGCTGGCTTTACTGGCCATAGGGCTTCTGGATACCTCTGCAATACAAATAAATATGGAGAAAAGTACAAAACCCTAATAAAGGACAGCTTGTGGAATAATTTTCCCGGGAGGAATTTTTTATTCGTGAAAGGATATGGTCTCTGGTGAAATATTATAAAATTAAAAAAAAAAATTAAACCAGGCCAAGATATAACAAGGAGATTAAGGCTCATTGCTCGAAAAGCCAGATAAGTAGCTGCTCACTATAAGAACAAATGCCTCATTTTATGCTGTTCTTTGGTGAACTCAGAAACATCTTCACCACAAAGTGTTCAGGGATCATCAGTCTTTGAATTTGTTACTGAAAGGGTATGCAAAAGTACGTCAGGTTTAGGGGGGAAAAAGTCTTTCCTCTCACTGTTTCAAACCCTATTCTCCTCCGCAAACCAATATCTAATGGGACAGGGCTGGATGCAAATTGTCTGAATTTGTCCAAAAATGAAACTGTGTTTGACCTACAGTTATTCAAAAATTTGACTCATTTCATCTGGGGAAAAAGTTTCCCAGTCAGCTTAAGAAAAGTGAATGTGTCATCTTCTCCCTGTACCTTCAGCCCTGTAGTTAGAGCATGAATTGGAAGGTGGGTGACCAAAGTTTAAATCCCAACTCCTGAACAGACTGTTGAACTCAGATCTCCCTTTTATGCTTACAAGCAGGGGTGAAAATAACTTAAATTTCTTACAGGTACTGTCGTATCACAGCCCCACCCGGGGAGGCCTCAGGGCAGGAGGTTGGGGGTTGTGTGATAGGACAGAACATGTAGGGAATTTAAATGTGGGGTGAAGTGAAGGGGGCTCAAAGCAGAGGGTTGGGGAGTGTTGAAGAGGGAGTGCTTAGGGGAAGGGGTTGTAGAAGTAGGGAAAGGAGGCTAGGGATATCGGGGGCTGGGGATGTTGGGGGCTCAGAGCAGGGAGTTAGAGTGAGGGGCTTTGCAGAGACTACTGGGGGGGCTGAAGTATAAGGGCTGTTTGCTCTTCCCCTTCCTGTCAGGGAGCGAGAACAAAGAGCCTGCCTGCCCTCTGCCTTCCTCAGCCAGACAGAGAAAGGAACGCAGCATTCTGTGCACTTTCCCCGTATCCCTGTTGGGAAGGAAAGAGCAAAGGAGTGTTCCTGTATGAGCTGGCACAGAGGTGAGCTTAAGCATGTGTGTGTGTACACACACACACACACACACACACACGCCCCCACCTCGCTTAAGCATGTGTACACACACACACACACACACACACACACACACCCTCTCTGAGGTGGGGGCATGTCAGCCTGGTGGGGAGTACAAACCCAGCCAACCTCTTTCACCACTTAATGCGGCAGCCTGCAGGGAGCCCCAGGAGCCAGGCTGGGAGTGCACTGCCACCTCCTGCAGCCAGTGCCCCAGCCTGAAGCTCCTTCTTGCTTGAGCATTGCACTGGGGTGCACAGGCTTGTTTGCACTTCTGCTTTCAGGTGACCATCAAGATAGAGGTTATTCTGCTCTCAGCTCTCCAGTGGAGGCCATTGCAGTTTCTGTAAATATTTAATTAGGCCCAAGAGCAGATAAGAGTGACTTTATACCTTAGTGACTAAGCACTTACCTGTAACATAAGAGATGTGGATTCAAATCTGCCTCTGAATCTGGGCATATTTACATTTAAACCATGCAGCTGTACCATAGTAGTGCTTGAATGAAGATTCTCTACACTGATTGTCAAGAGCTCTCCCCTCAGTGTAGTTAATCCACCTCTCTGAGGGACTGTAACTATGTCAACGAGAGACTCTCTCCTGCTGATATAATGCTGTCTAGTGAGCTGTGAGGTCTGCAGAATTCTTACTCAGAGGTGTGGATTTTTCACATATAGAATTTATTGATATTGGTTTGTAGTATAGACCAGATGTCAGACAAAGAGAATATTTGAATCCAGTTCTGCTTCCTGAGATCTGAACCATGGGAGGGGTGTCAGCAGGACAGTGTTTTGGTCCCTGGAGAGTACTAAAGCAAGAGCACTCTTTCTTGGGACCAGGCAAAAATGCAAGACTCCTGCACAGGAAGAAATGGCTGCATGCAGATTTGTGTGTGTTGCTGTTCAAGGAAATTATATAGATACCGATAGATAGATATAGACATCATCCCATTATATTACACATAAAGAAATGATGCTTAGAAAATAACCTGACAGTCACAGATTTTTCTCTTGAACTAAAATATTCCCAACCTTTTTACCCATCACTCAGCTGAAGAGGCGACAGCACAGTGGCAAGAACATTTTAAAAGACCATAATCTCTGTATCTCCTTTAGTTTGTCATTGCTACACATTAATTAAGTTCAGAGATGTGCTGGATAGTCTTTGTGACTTCAACAATACACGAAAAAGTGTCTGTAGGATGCCAATACAAATATTGTCTACAATCTGTATACTCCTGTGACAAACTGCTAGTGTACATTACATCCTGTTATATATGATACACAATCTAAATAAACATTTACCTCTTTCTATAAGTGATGTTCTTGGCAAATATGTTGCTTTTTGTTCTGAAATCTGTGTTCTTCTCTGGAGTGTGGGTGTGGAGGGTTTTTTGTTTCTAATGCAACCAAATCTAGCTTCACCAAGAGGGAGAAGAGAGGCCAGCTCACACTCCAGTAAAAGAAAGGAAGAAATCTGTTAGTTAAAATGGCCTTTGCCTTCATATCCCCGTTGGAGGGAGTAGTGCCTTCTACTTTCCTGAGATGTTACTCCAAATCTTCCTGAACTGAGATCAGTCACCCCGAGCTCCTCCTTGTGGCCTAGTATGTCATGGCAGCTCTTTCTTTACTGAGGTCTGCTGGTACTGGGTGGTCCTGAACCATGATGACCTGCTTCTGCCTATGACTTGGCCCTCGAGACAGATGTCTTCAAAATTTCACCCACAGATAGTCTGAGAAGGACCATTAATACAAATAAACCAAATTATTAAGGGAGAGCAAAAAAGGCCTCTCTCTCAAGATATAGCAGGTTCAGGACCTCCAGGATTTTCCATTATGGATGGACCTTCAGGCAGTGGTTGTTAAGGACGCTTCTGCCTTCCCTCAACTCCTCTCCTCAAGAGCTGAGGGTAGAAGGTGTATTCTCTTCCCTGGTCTGCTCAAAAGTAAACTGTTCTGCTTCCCTTTTAAATTCCTTCTCCAGCCTGTGCCTCATTTGCAGGCATGGTGGGCCAGAATTGGCAGAGCCCAGAGCAGCTCCTTAAGCCTTGTTGTCCAGTGTGGAGTTTGTACTCCTCATCGTACTTCCCAGGTAACAAATGGGTAGAATCACTGAGGGGGGACTGTATTCATGGTTAATTATCGTTTGCTACGTGTCTTTCGTTAAGCCACTTTTTCCTTCACTGTGGTCTTTAATAAGGCATTTTTCAAAACTCTCCTTGTGATTGCTTTTGTGGCTGAATCACTCATCAGTCTGTAACAGCCATGAAGTTGCACTACACTTTGCACTAGCTAGAGCATTAATGAGCCTGTTTGTGAAAATGAGCCTGTTTTGAAATAGACTGATCAGTATGAAGAAGAGTTTACAGAGAGAACCGGAAGAACACAAGTCTCCTTGCAAGCAGAGCTTTCACAGCAAGGTAACTTTGTATTTAATTTGTTTTTAAACTGATGGGCTGCTGAGCAAAATGTTTGAGTGATACACATAAAGCAGCTCTCATGGTAATAGGTGTGTGGAGTGACAGTGATATTAAGATCATGTCAATCAAATGTTTTAAAAGAGTCCTTGAAAAGGAGCCCTACAATTACTTATGTGTCTTGCGACACCATGTAATAATTATTCACTTATGGTTAGTGCATTCTGGTATTTGCTGTCCAGATCAGAGTGGGATTTAAGTGATAGGTTTTGTGTTTGCCCTCTGGACAGTCATGAGCGTCTCTGAGTAGTCTAGCCCAAAGCAGGATGACAGTCCAACTCCCTATGGAAAGCTCTACTCTCTATGGAAAAGAGAGTCATCATTTTATGAAGGTTGGACACAAAGACAAAAGAATGCTCACCGCTAGACTTCTGTGACATTGGCAAGTCATCAGAGGGGATTATTTTGATAGATGTGTCTCCGATGATAAAAATCCTAGTGGAGCCTGCAGCACTTTACAGGGCTTTCTAGTTATGAGGACAATATGGCAGAAGCCATAAATAAGTAGTGGGAGAAGTGGACAATGGAGTGGTTGTGACAAAATGCACTCCTGTGTTCAGACCAAAAAAATCATTGTAACATTTCTTTCTATAACATATGTTTTTGAGGAATCACCTGAAAGCTAATATCCTCACCAGTCAATGATATCATCGTGAAATGTACGGAGCTGCACTCTGTGAAGTTATAAAATCCCCCCCTTTGATGTTAAAGGCACATGTTCAAATCCATATAGCATCAGTTAGATAGAATTCATCAGAAAGACCTCCCTTAAAAGGTTTACCTCAGTTTGCATAAATAGAGTCCTCAGATAATGAGAGGGAGGAGACAAAGAATCTACACTGCAGCACACGTAGGTGAAATGAAGCAGTGTGAAGCCATTTTCCTCCACCAAACTCCATGTCTCCTGGATCTCAGCTGGAAAGAACTTTAACTACGGGGTCAGGCTGAGAGAAATGTTTTTGAAATGAACAGCAAGAAGTCTCATGGCACCTTATAGACTAATAGATATTTTGGAGCATAAGCTTTCGTGGGCAAAGTCCTGCTTCATTAGATGCACCACCAGTTTTTGAAATGGTGACTGAACTATAAAAAGAAGGGGCCAGATCAGCCCCCGTTCTCTCTTCCTAACCATCTCTGGCTGTTTTATCACCTTAGAAGACAAGAGAAACAGCCACTGGGCTTTGGGAAGCAGATCCTAGCCAAAGAGTTTGGTTGGCAGTGAACTAAAAATATGATAAGTATCAGAGAGGTAGCCGTGTTAGTCTGTAGCTTCAAGAACAACAAGAGGTCTTGCGGCACCTTATAGACCAACAGATATTTTGGAGCATAAGCTTTCATGGGCAAAGATCCACTTCATCAAGTGGGCCTTTGCCCACGAAAGCTTATGCTCCAAAATATCTGTTAGTCTATAAGGTGCCGCAAGACTTCTCGTTGTTCTTAAAAATATGATAGGAGCTTTGATTTGAACCAAGTCTAGTTAGATAAGTTTGGGAAGTGTTTCATCTTCCTTTCTTTTGTTACTATTTTGGGCTTTAATTCCTCATTGCTTGTGCTCACTTAAAATCTCTTTGTAGTTATACTTTTTATTCTTTAATCAAAACTAATCCCCTTTTGCAAGCTGTGTGGGCACCTCCATTTGGATGATGGAGCATGATGACAACAGCATGATGTTATGTATTGATCTTCTTAGAGATATAATGAACTTTGTACAAGAGAGGGCTGGACAGTGTTATCCTTTGTCTTCTGGGAGAAATTTTGGACTGTGAGGCTGTGTCTACTCTAGCTCCCTACTTTGAAGGGAGGATGGTAAGTAGGGTGTCAGGAGATTATTCATGAAGTGCTGTGGTGCATATGCGGCTCTTCATTAAGCTAGTTCTCCCCTGTGGCAACTCGCAAGTGCCGGCTCACATGTAGCCACAGCTAACCTGCGGGTACTTCCAAGTACCTGAGCAACTTCGAAGTCCCTTTACTCCCTAACCCACGGGTACTTCCAAATCCCTTTACTCAAAATTTTGGGGAGTAAAGGGACTTCGAAGTTGCCCAGGCACTTTGAAGTACCGGTGAGTGAGCCGCGGCTACGTGCCAGCCAGAACTTTGAAGTTTAACACTTTGAAGTTGCCACGGGAGAATTAGCTTAATGAAGTGCTGCATTTGCACCGCCGCACTTCATTAATAATCTCCCAACACCCTATGTACCATCCTCCCTTTGAGCAGGGAACTAGTGTAGACACAGCCTGTGTGTGTTAGGGTTATCCTGCAACTACGGCTCCCAGAAGCAAGAGTTTGAGTTTTGTGAAACACACCTGTAGTGACACTAGTAGTGACAATTCCTCCCTTGCCTTGACTGCACCTGGTCAAGACAAATATTTGTGGTGAGGCAGAAGGGAAGGAAACAATACACAATAAAAGAACAAGGGATAGAAAAGAAGAGACAAAATTGTGTGTGATTTTGACAATGAATAATGCTGCTGTTCAGAAAGCTAGCTAGGAATTTGCTTAAGGACTTTGCTGTATGAGAGCCTAAGTACCTAAAAGATAACCTAAGATTCCTTACCTAAACATTTTGTTAATGAGCAACTGAGCTAAAAATTTTCTTGATCAAGCTTCCTTGTAAGTTTTTCAACACTTCCTGTAAGTTGTAATGCCGAGAGTAAACCCTCTCTCATGATACCTTAGCATTTCCAGGCAAAATAAAAAAGCACAGCTGTTTCCAATATTATATAATACTGAAATCTTTACTTAACTTTCAGTTTCTACTCTTTTCTATTCTATTCCATTCCATTCTTCAAGCTCAAATTTTTGATACTTCTCATTTATTATTCCTGAGGTGGATCAACCTGTGACCGGGGTACCCGGGGCAGCCCTTTCTGGAAACGCCAAGTCAGGTCAGATTTCAAAAGGAAGAGCAGATACTTCTAAACTGGTGGGTAACACTGAAGTTAATCTTCCCAACGAATCACGATTGTGCTTCTGATCCCCCTCAGTGGTTATGAGGAAGCCAGAAAGATACCATACAGTTCTTTTTGCGGCATTCCAGTCTCTGGTTCCCAATCAGCCGCTGGATCCAGTGAAGCTAGATCCAGTGAGTTTTTGTTAAAAATAATTTCTCTGTTGATGTGTACAAAATGTTCTGCTGACCCCAAAGGGTCATCCATATTACCAGGTCAGAATAGGTTTAGATCCTATCTAAAAGGCCCTGCTTCCAACCAATCCTTTAAGCTAGTGCTGGTAGCTTGATGCAAATGAGCAGTCTCAGAAGTGCAAAATGTCTGCTCGTTTGCATATCCACGGGGCTTATTTGCATATTCGCATCAGCAAACAAGCAATGAAGACACGGTTCTGCTGGCAAAAACTCCCTCTGTCACCAGACCCTGATTTTTTCCAGGCGTAAGGAGCTGGCAACAGAGGGGGCTTTTGCCAGCAGAACCACATCTTCACTGGATTGTTTTCTGCTGCAAATATGCAAATGAGTGGCCATTTTGCATTTTCAAGATTGCTCACTTGCATCAAGCTGCTGGCGCTAGGGGTGAGCGTAGCACTAGCCTGAGTGTCTAAAACTAAAGGTTTGTTATGAAGAAAGAGTCAAAAACAAGGAGAGATGTTAAATAGTCAGACGGTCAGGGACGTACAAGAACTTCAAAGTCAATCAGTTCTGGTGAGTTTACTGGCTTGGTTGTCCCTCTAGAGCCAATCCACAGTTTGATGGGTCATTCGGTCCTTTTTCTTTTCAGACCTTCACTTGCAGAAATGTAACTCCAGAGGTAGGAAGCAGGAATAAAGACAAGATAGAGAAAATGGCAGCTACTGTTTAGTTTCCTTTTTGTCCATGTGGCTTCCTTAGTCCCAAAGACAAATTGCCCAGCACATGGCCTGGGAAGCTTTAGACTTCTGTCAAGAGTCATAGCTTGCTGAGTCCTAAGGCATATCCCCTGCCTTCTCTCAGTGGGTCAATAGGCTAGCTGATAGGACTTAATCGTCTACACGTGCCCCAAACTTCGAAATGGCCATGCAAATGGCCATTTCGAAGTTTACTAATGAAGCGCTGACATGCATATTCAGCGCTTCATTAGCATGCGGGCGGCAGCGGCGCTTCGAAATTGACGAGCCTTGCCGCCGCGCGGCGCGGCCAGACGGGGCTCCTTTTCGAAAGCACGCCACCTACTTCGAAGTCCCCTTATTCCCGTGAACTCATGGGAATAAGGGGACTTCGAAGAAGGTGGCGTCCTTTCGAAAAGGAGCCCCGTCTGGCCGCGCCGCGCGGCGGCAAGGCTCGTCAATTTCGAAGCGCCGCTGCCGCCCGCATGCTAATGAAGCGCTGAATATGCATGTCAGCGCTTCATTAGTAAACTTCGAAATGGCCATTTGCATGGCCATTTCGAAGTTTGGGGCACGTGTAGACACAGCTAATGGGACATCAAGCAGGCTAGACAGCAAATTATCAAATTGTCTGTGGGGCATCCACTAGAAGCATAGCACTAGTTCTGTAATACAGACCTACGTGTGTACCCATAACCTGAAACACAAAGGTGATACAAAAATAACTGAGATGATCTTATTTGGCAGATGATAAATATTTTTTCAGATCTCTTACATCGCATATCTGCCATAACTCATTGCCCTTCTACAATAGTGATATTCATAATATTTTCGAGGGTTCCCTTAGATTCCCTACAGTGTCACACTACCCGTTAGGACAGCCAGTCCATTCTTCTGCTAGTGCAGCATTATTCACTTCCAGGAATTGTCCCAACATTTCTCTAAGGAAACCCTTCAATAGTATAGGACATTCCATTGTCTGGAAAAACCTTTACTTCTTCTGTAATTTCATCCCATTGGTACTTTCTCACACTGTAAATGATTCCTAATATCTAAACTCATGCTAATAAAACACAGCTTATAAATGCAATTTACAATCTAGTTCAGGTTCTTTCTTTTCTGCCCTAATGGCTGGGGATAATATTTTTTGAAAGCACCTAAATGTTTTAGGAGTCTAAGTCTTATTGAAAGTCAGGAAGGCCTAGGATCCTAAGTGCTTAAGTCCATTTGGAAAATGGGACTTGGGCTGTTAACTCACTTGGGCATTTCTGAAAATTTGACATTGTCCTTCCTCTTGTTGCTCTAAAGGAAAATCCACAATAGAGAAATTACCCACTAAGTTTTGAATATAGTGAGATTTTGAGGCATTCTGATATTCTCTGGAAGTATGTGGTGTAGCTAAGGTGTCAGCTGCCAAAAAAGTCTGTCTCTCATTGTCACAAGTTTTGCTTTTTAAAGGCTCTCTCAGGTTAGTTAGTTAGTTAAAGCCTGTTACACCTGCTTGTGTGTAGGGTAGCAACAAAGGTCCTCCTCTTCTGTCTTTGGCCATTTTCTCCAACATGTCCCAGTTGTAATTCCTTCTTTTCATGTGTGACTCAACAGGATGCCGTCATGTTGTCTTGGGCCTCCCACGTTTCTGTCGTCCCTCAGGTGTCCAGTGAAGTGCTGTCTTTACAGAGGTGTCTGCCTCCCTTCTCACCACGTGCCCTATCCATCTCCAGGGTCTTCTAATGATGATAGTGGTCATGTCCTTCTGGTGGCATCGCAAGAGCAGGTCATGGCTGGAGATTGTCTTTGGCCAAAAGATGCAAAGCCTTGTGAAGGCTAGTGATGTGAAAGGATGAGAGCTTGCAAGGTTGCACTCTGTCATCTGCCAACACTCTGAGCCATTATATTAGTGTTGATATGACACAGCTCTGGTACAGCTTGAGCTTGGTGGGGACAGTGTACTGTGTAGCTCTCCATACATTGCTCATACTTTCGTGGACATTTCTGGCCTTGCTTAGTCTGCTCTGGATTTCGTTCTTGGTGACTCCATAATGGCAGATGATGTTGCCTAAAGCACTTAAAGCTGTCTGAGCTGGGTAAGTCTGTATTGTCTATCTTGATTGGTGCTGGTAGCTTGGACCATTTCCAGGGAGGGTTATAAAGTACATGGCATGACCCTCTTTAGTGATCACTTAGCTACATGCAATTTAACTCTTTTAATCTTTCCTTATAAGACTACCCTCCATCTTTTTAAGAATTTTTGTTTTGGTTTTTCTCTGAACTTCCTCCAATTTGTTCATAGGTTTCTGGAAATGGAGGTGCCTAGAACCAAACATAATGTTCCTGGTGCGATTGCATCGGAACTGTAATTTGCATTTAGAAAGTTCATTAGTCATAGTCATTTGGCAACGTACAGCACATTCAAAGAAACTTTTTCAGGCAGTTTTATTCATTTTTTAAAACTGACATATGGACGTGTGTATTGGACTTGAAGAGGACCAAATCCACAATTTCATTTGCAAACTCGGCTCGCCCCTCAGACAAAAAGCCCTTGTTGAGCAGAAGTCTGTCATTTGCACTGCTATAGTATGAGGTGTGAGTTCCCTCCTGTCCCCCTCCCACCCACTGATATTCACTGAATGCAATTAAATTGATTAGTTGTGATTTTAATGAGAGGATCCTGGCAAGATCATGGGCATAAAAAATTAGAGCCAAATAATTTTCTGTAGTTTATATTTAAAATATATATAACATCAGAAAAAACAGGATGTTTAGGGGGATTAAATTCATGCATTATCCTCCTTTCCATTTAGTTGTGTTTATGATACTGGCTCTTCTAACATGACAGCAGCACTATGTTGTTTGTTCACTGCAAGTCATCAGGCAGAGGCTAGGAGAGCAATTTGTTTTAGCCATGCTGTTGGAACACAGATCAGAATGTTCTTTAACATGAACGAGAAACTGAAACTATTTGGGAAAACAGATGGCGCTGTTACCAGACCCATATTTTTGTCTGTTGCATGTTTTATAACATATTCATCCTGTCTGATACTCTTGCATCTTAACCTTGTTATGCCACCCCTAGGTTTTAGCTGAATGATTCTAGGAATTATGTGGCTGGCTAGGAGACCCTGTTTTGCCCTCTTTGTCACACAAGCTTTCTCAGTTCCACATAGAAGCTGAAATCCACAGGTGTGCTTCAGTCTCAGCACATTGCTATTTTTGCAACCCACACCAGGGAAGGAAGTGGATGAGTGTGGATAGTCAGATAGCTGACCACCCAAAAAGGCATAGGAAGGGTATAGAGATGACTGACAATAGCTAGGGAATGTCACCTTTACAATCTAGGCACTTGATCCAGTTCTGTTAAAATCACTGTAAGTTTTGTTGCTAGCTTCAATATCATGTAGCAGTGCAATCCCGGAAAGTGTGAAGTCCCCCTAATTTCTTCTGGATTGGGCCTGATGAGTACAGTTTACTGTGCTGGAGGAGACTGCAAGTCTAGTAAGGGTCAAAAAGGGAGTTTACCTTTCTTAAACGAGACCAGTATTTCTGGTGGATAGCCCAGATTCAATAAACATAACTTCAAACAGACAGCGTAAATGTTAGCAGTTTCTCTATGGAAAATTAACAGTGTTCCATTACTTTATTAAGAACAGCACGCTACAATGCATATAATTTTAGATGGACACGTTGTTTTAAAGCCTTTGTTTTATGAAAACAAAGAAAGAGACCACCTGAAAAGCCAGGAGACAGAATAAACTAAGCCAGGGATCAGCAACCAAAATAGTAAGATCAACGAAGGGTCCTGTGGCACCTTATTGACTAACAGAAAAGTTTTGAGCATGAGCTTTCGTGAGCAAAGATTCACTTAATGAGATGCTGGTCATGGAAATCTGCAGGGCCAGGTATAAACAAGCCAGAGCAAGGCTGGGGATAACAAGGTTAGCTCAGTCAGGAAGGATGAGGCTTTCCTTGTTATCCCCAGCCTTGCTCTGGCTTACTTATACCTGGCCCTGCAGATTTCCAAGACCAGCATCTGATGAAGTGAGTCTGTGCTCACGAAAGCTCATGCTCAAAACTTTTCTGTTAGTCTATAAGGTGCCACAGGACCCTTCGTTATTGTTACAGATCCAGACTAACACGACTACCCCTCCGATACTTGACAAAATAGTAAGAACCACCATTGTTTGTAATTCAGTAAAAAAATTCAATAATTCAAGAGCTGCAATGCACATGAATACTTAATAAATAACATCAAACTGCACTTTTTGTAACCCCTCTTTTACAAATTGTGTGCGCACTGCTCTTAATGTGATACATGTTCACTACAGGATGTTCGCCATTTATCAAAAATAATCAGGAGGGTTTTTTTTTTAAATGTTTCAGTTAGTGTCAGTAGCCACAAAGAAGTCCTTAAAGAGCCGCACGTGACTCTGGAGCAGCTGGTTGCAGACCCTGGACCTAATCAGTGTTGCCAACTCTGGCCATTTTTAGTGTTGCTGGAGTCATATGACTAGATGAGGATTTCCACTTGGATTCTGAAAAAGAGGACATTCTTAACCCTCATGGTAGCAGAGAAAAGCTTGAAAATGTGACCCAAATGAACCCTAAAGATAACAAACCAAAATGTAAGTTGCATACTTGCAAATGAGCTTGAAAATCTCTGAGTTTCATTGGCAGGAAGGAGAGGAGGGCTGTCCCATTTTTTTGAATGTTTGGATTTGGCAATATTCATACCAACAATACTGTATACAAGAAACTAGCATCCAAGCAGCTTTTCAATGGTCATAATCCAGTCAAGTTGGATTCCCAGCGGCACAGCAATGTGCAACAACCTGGACTGGTTTTCAGCTCCAAGAATGGAGCTCTGACAAAAGAGAAGGCCAAAGTGCTCTTCCCTTGTCCTCCAACATGAGGAAATATCAGGAAGTGCAAGTCCTGGGAATGCTGCACCCTGGTTTCATGATCAGGTGCACACCAGGCTAACGCAGTTGGAGAGTGAGCAAAAACCCACTCTTACTGCAGTGCACGGCAAGGAAAGCCTAGCCATCGGGCCTCTTTTGGAACAGGGAGAAGTCTGAGACCTCCATAAAAAGATCCCCCTCTTCTTCTGAGACAATGCCACAGAGAGCAATACTACAGAAAAACACGACGTCTAGGCTGAAAAAGGCCCTAACAGGTCAAATCTTCTGGTGTGTGAATGGGATACGGGGATTCGGGGTTTTGCTGATCAAAAAACATCCTGCCCTTGTTTATTATATTTACATGATTCTAGGAAGTTATTTTTAGTATGACGACTTGGTAGGAGAATCAGGGCCTGGTGCCAGGAGGGATTTGGTTTATTGCAGTACTAAGACCTCAGAAATCAAAACCCAGTTCAGGCCACTGGCCAATAAACTCTACAGATTCACTCACCACTCAGAAGACTAATAAAGATCCCTTTCCTACAGCTCTGCTGGGCTGCCTGCACTTACTGCAGATGAAAAACGTATTCTGGGGAACTGACCTGTGTAATCAATTTCTAATGGCATGATACCATGGTTTTCAAAACCTCTCTCTTCTTTTACCTCACCACTTTTGCAGTGGGTGGGGAGAATTGAAGCGGGGGCAAAATTCTGGCCTCACTGAAAAGATTTTTACTAGCTCCTGTTGAAATGTGGTTTCATGCCAGTTGTTTAATACAGCAGACCTACATTTTAACCACACAGCTACACTACATGACAATGTTAGTTCTAAATCTCTGGCTTTGGCTCTCCTTTTTAGCCAGGCTAGATCATACTACCTTCCCACAGCCAGAAATACTCAGAATTACTGAACTCTAATAAGCGTCTGCACAACACAGAGTATATCAAGTCCTCCTCTGGAGCTCTAAAGAGACAGGCTTCATCTTTTCTTAATGACACATGTAGTTTGCATTATACATAAGCATGAGGACCAAGCTACTTCCCCAGTTTTCATTTGTAAGATGGCTTAATTCACATGGGGAGCATAAGTCTTTAAAAACAATGTTTATTGTTTTTAAGGACATCTGTCGATGGCACAAGGGGCTACAAAACACAAGTGTTCCTCATTTGGGGCATTTGTCACACTAGGCTTCTCAAACATCGACATGTTGGAAGGTTGAGGGGGTGAGCACAGCAGCTGTTCAACGGCACACAGCTATGCTACACAAAAGTTGATGAATTTGTATTTTTCACTTCCTGTCTTAAAATGTAAACAGTCTGTACTTATGTAGACTGTAAATGCCAGCAGTAGTTTAATTAAAAACAGGTCTATTTAGAGACTTTTAGGTTACACATAACTTATCCTTTAAAAACGAGGTTTTCCAAGAAAACCATCTTTCTGAGTCTATTTGTCATGTCTCTGTGAATCATGCAAGTACCTTTTTACTCTATAATTTCAGATCTTTCTTCTATAAATACTCAGTGGTCTGCACAGAAGTAATCTCCAATTCTAGGATTTTAACTGTAGAGAGAATAATTGCTTAATATGAGATCTTGACCTTTTGCTTAATATAAAGTTACACTGACACTACCACTTTTTTTCTAAACTCTTATATTCATCCTTCTACTTTATAGCTTCACTTGCCTGTATCTACCTTACAGTGTATGTCAGAACTATTGGTCTTATTTTCAACAGGGTAATAGAGCTTATAATTAGATCTTAGTGTTTAATGGCCAGTATCCATTTTTCCCCATTTTTCCATTGTGACCCATCACACATGGGAGACAATGATTTCTGTCAAAAGGGAGTACAGTATCTATATTTTTAACTATAAAGGGATACAGGAAAGTTGCATGTACTATTTTTAACAGCTATCTGATCTCAGCACAAAAATTTCCATTAGAGTATATTTTACTATCCATCAGATCAGTGTAACCTTGGGTCGCATTATAGTTAAAAAATCCTTGACTAAATTAATTCAGCACGTATGCATATTTAGGAATGCTGACCTTGCACCAGCATTTGATATCAGATGCCTCACAGGAACAATGATGTGCTGTTTATTAAAGTTCGAGAGGTTGGTATCTTTTGCATCCAAACACTTCAGAATTGACAAGTTCCATAATGGAACCTTTGCTAATAGTTACATGCTAGCGATTTCCAACAAATATATTCAATATTGAAACACCAGATGTCTGCCATAAGGAAAAGAGAATCTTGAAATAAAGACCAATCACAGAAATTTCTGGAAGGCAAGTAGGACTGAGGAGGATGAAACCACAATGTTGAATTACAATTATGGGACAGACAAAAGGAGGCATCGCACAGAATGAATGCGCTGGAAGTCCAAGTCCAAGTCAGTGAAGAAAGGAAGAAGTGGGGAATGGAAGAAAAGGAATGCCCTCAGCAAGCAGTCTTAGAAGGCCAGTTGGAATGATCATAATCAGTAGAGTAATAGTACAGTGCAGCATACTAAGGAAGTCTCTAAAACACATGCCCAGAAATGTATTTGGCACTTTGAAGGTCCTAAGCGAATGTTCATTCTCTCAGGTGGTTAATGAAAAATAAGGGGAATGGTACCAAGATATTGATGCACAACTTAGGCATTGGCATAGATATTTTTTGTGTATTAGTGATCCGCCACCAAGATGTAAACTGCAATTTAATCAAAAAAATGAATCCAGCATGAAACAGGCAAATATATTAGAAGAGTTGATGATTGCAGTCAAAGAGTTGCAAAACAAAAAAGCAGCTAATAATGACAATATTTCATCCAACCAACTAAAGAGTGTAGCTTCAGATTTAATTCACTGGCTTCACGGTGTTGTTTTTTAAAAATATGGCAAATTAATCCAGTTCCAGAAGAGTGAAAAGAGGGGCGGAATTATCCCTCGTCTCTTAAAAAAAAAAAGATCTTACAACCAGGGTGAGGGGGATTGAGCCAAAGCCACACCTGGGGGTGGTGAGCCAGTGGGGGGGTTTGAAGTGGGGCTGTTGAGCTGGAGCCATTTCGGAGGGGTTGTGAGCTGGAGCCAGAGCCAGGTGCGGGAGTGGGGGCTGAGCCAGAATTGTGAGTGGGGCTGGGGGTAGAACTGGGGACACATGGTGCCAGGTGAGTTGAGCCAGGGCCAGGGGAGCAGGATTTTGAGTTGCACTTAACTCGTGTTAATGCAAGTTAAGTGCAGCTGAGAACTGTGCATTTCAAGGATTTACTATATATTGATTGTGAAGGAAGAGGTCTTGTAACAGACCTTTGAAGATGGAAGTCCGTTCTACATGCCTTCATGGCCACATGATAGCAATGTCAAGCTGCCGTTCCTGTTGTGAACCTATAGGTTAGGTGTCAGAACATCGGATGGGTGCTTGCAGCTATATCTAAAGTTCAAAGACATAATAGCCTATTGAGAAGAATGCTTCTGTTACTCATCTGTGCAAAACCTAACCTTGTTAAAATTCAAAATTGATTTATGTTACTTTGCTGAACACAAAATAGAATTGCAATACAATTTCTCATGTTTGCCATCCCCCCTTAATGTAAACAAAGAGAAAAGTGCTCCCCATTAGCACACTTAGGCTGTGTCTAGACTAGCCCCCAACTTCGAAGGGGGCGTGGTAATTAGGGTGTCGGGAGATTACTAATGAAGTGCTGCCGTGCATATGCAGCACTTCATTAGGCTAAATTTCCCCCGTGACAACTTCAAAATTTTGAGGGGTAAAGGGATTTCACAGTAGCACAGGCACTTTGAAGTACGCATGGGTTAGCTGCAGCTACATGCAAGCTGGCACTTCGAAGTTTCACACTTTGAAGTTGCTGCAGGGGAGATTTATCCTAATGAAGTGCTGCATATGCACCACAGAACTTCATTAGTAATCTCCCAATGCCCTAATTACCATGCCCCCTTCAAAATTGGAGGCTAGTGTAGACACAGCCTTACTGATTCTTTTCTGTCAATGCTTGTCAGGTTAAGTGGAAAGGTAGCTGAAGATCAGCTGTCCTAGCTTATGTGTTATAAAAACCACCCTTAAATCAGTACAGATTGAAAGTCTCTGATCTGGAACTCTCTTGCCCGGCAACATCCGTAATCCGTAATCCAGCATGATTTGAGTTAGTTAGATGACCACTTATCATGGGCGTGGCCAAGTTTCCTGTAATCCCATAAAGTCCCATAAATTTTTTTTACAGCCACCATTCCTGGCTCTCAGTGTTACATGTTGTCATTTATCTGTAATTGACCCCTAAATGTCTTCTAAGAGCCCAGTAAGCAGTGGAAGTCTTGGTAATGCTGCTAGAAAATATTGACCTCCTGTCATCTGACAAATTCTCTTGTCTGGAACTGGTCAGGGCCCGAGGATATTCAATGAGAGAGGTTCAACTTGTACCTCTGATACTGAGTTGAGACTGTTTCAGTCTTTCCAGCTGGCATGCCAGTTAATGAACAGCCTCCGCTGAAAGTTAAAGGGAAGCTAGGACATCTCCATTCTAATCAGGATTTTAGTCAGCTAACCTTGGTTCCATTACCCCATTCCCACTCACATCCCAGTTCCAGTAATCTTCTTCTTGTTCCTGCCTGCTGGCAAACCTTGTCCTAATAGCCCTTCTCATTTTCATTATTCACCACATTTCTGCTGGTGCCAGTCCCATATTATATTCCTTGCTGGTTCCCTACTTATCACCCTGTCTTGCTAGAAACACAGAAGGAGTACCACTTTGATCTGTCTAGTGAAATCAAATGTAGTATAACATTGTACAGTAACTAGTACCAGCTATTTTAGAGGACGGGCATAACGAGTGGTGTTCCTCAGGAAACAGTCGTGCTTCTGATTCTGTTCATATCTTCATCAATGATGTAGATAATGAAAGAGAGATAACACTTATAGGCTACGTCTACACGTGAACGCTACATCAAAATAGCTTATTTCGATGAATAACGTCTACACGTCCTCCAGGGCTGGTGCCGTCGATGTTCAACGTCGACGTTGGGCAGCACCACATCGAAATAGGCGCTGCGAGGGAACGTCTACATGCCAAAGTAGCACACATCGAAATAAGGGTGCCAGGAACAGCTGCAGACAGGGTCACAGGGCGGACTAGCGCTTCCGGGGCAACAGCTAGCCGCTCCCTTAAAGGGCCCTTCCCAGACAGACTCAGCCTGCACATCACGCGGTCTGCAGAACCATAGGCATGCACACCTCGAGCGACGCAGTCATGGACCCCCAGCAGCAGCAGCAGCAGCAGCAGCAGCAGCCAGAGGTCCACCCAGCCGCCCCTGCAGGAGCAGGGCTTGCCCTGATCCATGCCATGCAGGAGGCAGCTGAGCACATCCGTGCCACAGAGGAGGAGCTGCCCGCAGGGGAGGAGGACGCAACCCCCAACCCTGCAGCACCCCGCCCCCCCCGCCTCACACGCCGCCGCCTGTGGAGCTACCCCACCAGCACCGACTGGTGGGAGCGGCTGGTGCTCGGAGAGTGGGACGACGACCACTGGCTCAGGGACTTTAGGATGAGCCGGCAGACATTTATGGAGCTATGCCAGTGGCTCACCCCCACACTGAGGCACCAGGACACCTTCATGCGGCGTGCCCTTCCTGTGGAGAAACGGGTCAGCATCGCTGTCTGGAAGCTGGCCACTCCAGACAGCTACTGATCCGTGGGGCAGCAGTTTGGCGTCGGCAAGGCCACCATCGGGGCTGTCCTCATGGAGGTAAGAGGACCCATGGGGGGAGGGGGAGGTAGCCCTGGCAGGGGAGGGCCACACACACCCTGCACACCCCTCATTGGTGCTCTCCCATGTGCTTCCCCTGCAGGTCGTCCGCGCCATCAATGCCCTGCTCCTCCACAGGCTTGTGAGGCTTGGGGACCCGGATGCCGCCATTGCGGGCTTTGCCACCCTGGGCTTCCCCACCCTGGGCTTCCCCAATTGCTTCGGGGCTCTGGATGGGACCCACATCCCCATCCGCACCCCGGAACACAGTGGAGGGCGCTACCTAAACAGGAAGGGCTACCATTTTGTGGTCCTCCAGGCCTTGGTGGACAGCCGGGACCGTTTCCTGGACATTTATGTGGGCTGGCCTGGCAGCACCCACGACGCCCGGGTTTTCTGGAACTCGGGCCTGTGCCACCGGCTGGAGGCGGGGACCTACATCCCCCAGCGGGAGATCCCTGTGGGGGACACCACCATGCCCCTCTGCGTCATCGCAGATGCAGCATGCCCCCTCCGGCCCTGGCTCATGCACCCGTACACGGTCCACCTGTCAGCCAGCCAGAAGCGCTTCAACCAGTGCCTGAACCACGCGTGCCAGGTGGTGCAGTGCACATTTGGCCTCCTCAAAGGGCGCTGGAGGTGTCTCTTCACCCGCCTTGATGCGGGCCCCACCAACGTCCCCCAGATTGTGGGCGCGTGCAGCACACTCCACAACCTGGTCGAGAGCAAGGGGGAGGATTTCTTTCAGGGCTGGGCTGTGGAGGCTGGCAGGGCTGATGTGCAGCTACCCGCTGCCCCCAGTCTCCAGGTGGACCCCGAAGGGACCCGGGTCCGGGAGGCCCTGCGGGCCCAGTTCGATGAGGCCGCGGGGTGAACGCTGGCAGACCCCCCCACTGCACCCTCCCATCCTCTACAACACTCCCTGCCCCTACGCCCACACCACAGAGCACCCAAGAGCACACCCTCCCGCCACTTTTCTTGTAAATAAAAGCAGACATTTGTTCGTCAAACCAGATATATGCTGAACTCTCATTATTATTATCTTAACTAACTATTTACAGGCCAAATAAATATTACATATATATATATATATTATAAGTCAGATAAGATGAAAGAAAAAAGGGGAAGACAAGGAAGGGGAGAACTATGTACATGGGGGGCAGGTATCAGCATAACAACACAACAATAGGGGTCTAATAGAAACTATTTACAAAAGAAGATAAAACTGAAGGGGATATATACAAAGGTGGGGGGGGGCACGTCCTGGGCCCCACACCCCCTAACGTCCAGCGCTGGGGGTGGGCGGCCACGACCCACGCCTCGGCCTCAGCCCTGGCCGGGGCTGGCTGAGGGCTGGCCAGACCGGGAGATGAGGCCGGCGGGTGTCAGCTGGCCCCAGGTTCCCCTCGGCGGAAGGGCCCTTGGTGGCGGGTGGCGGTGCAACGGCGGATGGAGCAGCGGGTGGAGCAGCGGGTGGAGCAGGCAGGGCGGGCAGAGCGGTGGGCGACGCGGCATGGGGGGCCAGGTAGTTCGCGATACCCTCGAATGTCCGCATAAAGGCCCCCCATGCCTCCTGGTGCCAGGCCAGCACCCGCTCCTGAATTTGAAGGCGCCTCTCCTCCACCCGCAGGCGCTGCTCGGCAACCTCCAGCTGCCAACGGTGGATCTCCAGCAGCTGGGGGTCCGTCGCCGTCCAGGAGTGGGGCTGGCTCCACCGTTGTCCCTGCCGTGGGGCTGGTCGGTGCTCCGCCGAGGAGCTGGCCTGGAGTGATGGCCCCGGTGGGCTCTCCGGGACCACTGACTCCTCGCTGGCGCTCTCCGGGAGTGGAGACAGCCGTTAGTGTGGGCCCTGAGCCGTGGCCCTTGTCCCCCGACCCCTCTGCTGCAGGTTCCCCATCCCCGTCCCCGGGAGATGCTGCTGCTGATGATGATGGGTGTCCCACCTCCTCCCCCTGGGGGACCCTAGATTCCGCTCCCCACATCCCCAGGGATGGGGCAGGGGCTGATATACTTCTGTGAGGGACATGCCACTGCTGTCCTTGGGGCCATGGTCATCTGGGCATGTGGAGGGCCCTGGTCATATCTATTACCCCTGCCCCTCAACCCCGGGGGTGTGCACCGGGGGGGTACATACCTGATGGTCCGCTCCCACGGTCGGGGGACACCCGGTGGGAGGACGCCCTGCTGCAGCTCCCTGATGGCAGGATGATGTGCAGCCCTGCGTCATTGGAGGAGGACTCCCCCTCCTCCTCCTCCTCCGGTGCCCCAGGGGTGGGCTCCTGGTGGGGCCCCCGGGGTGCGGGGCTTGCCTCCGGGGTGGACTCCGCCTCCAGGGCCTGCTGGGGCTCGTCGGCCGAGGTATCAAGAGTGGCCGGAGGGGAGGAGGTGTGCCGGGGGCCCAGGATGTCCCTGAGCTCCCTGTAAAAGGGGCAAGTGATGGGGGTGGCCCCAGATTGGCCAGCCGCATCCCGGGCCCGGACGTAACCCTGCCGCAGCTCCTTCACTTTACTGCAGACGTGATCCGGAGTGCGGGCAGGGTGACCCCGGGCGGCCAGGCCCTCGGCCAGCTGAGCAAACGCATCCGCGTTCCGCCTCTTGCTCCCCATTACCTGGAGCACCTTCTCCTCACTCCAGAGCCCCAGCAGGTCCTGAAGCTCGGCCTCCGTCCAGGAGGGGCCCCGCTGCCGCTTCCCATAAGGGGCTGCTTCACGCGGCGACCATCGACCTCAGGGGCTGGAGAGAGTGTGTCTCAACCCCTCAGCTGATGGCCGCCATGGCGGACCCTGCTATTTCGATGTTGCGGGATGCGCAATGACTACACGTTCCCCACTTCGATGTTGAACGTCGAAATAGGGCGCTATTCCCATCTCCTGATGGGGATAGGGACTTCGACGTCTCGCCGCCTTACGTCAATGTCAACTTCGAAATAGCACCCGCCACGTGTTGCCGTGATGGGCACTATTTTGAAGTTGGCACCGCTACTTCGAAGTAGCCAGCACATGTAGATGCGGCTATAGAGTTTACAGATGATACTACACTGGGAGGTGTGGAAGTATTTTGCCACAGTATCACACTGAATTTCGTCCTACTTTCTTTCAACCATTTCTTCACATCCTTTTGAAGTAGGATAAAATTCAGTCAGAACAAATGCAAGATATTCCACTTAAGAAGAACAATCAGTGAGAAACGATTATCTGGGAAAAAGAGCACTGTGGAAAAGAATCTGGGGGTCATAGCGGACCACAATCTAACTTTGAGTCAACAGTTTGGCAAAAAAGTAAACCTCATTCTGGACACTAGAAGTAATTCTTCCATCTTACTCTGTGTTGATTAGGCCTCAACTGGCATATTCTGTCTTGTTCTGTTTGCCCCATTTCAGGAAAGATATGGACCAAATGGGGAAAGTTGAAGAGCACCAAAAATCATTAAAGGTCCAGAAAACATAACCTGTGTGGAAAGATTGAAAGAATTGGGTCTGCTTAGTCTGGGAAAGAGAAGACTGAGAGGGGACATGACGACAGCTTTCCAGGACCTCTAAAAGGTTGTTACAAGGAGGAGGGATGTAAATTATTCTCCTTAGCCTTGGAGGATAGGACAAGAAACAATGGGCTTAAATTGCAAGAAGGGAGGTTTAGGTTGGACATTAAGAAAAACATTGTAGCAATTGGGGTAGGTAAGTCCCTAAAATAAATTGCTTAGGGAGGTGGTGAAATCTTCATCACTGGAGATTTTTAAGAGCAGATTAGACAAACAGGTGTCACGGGTGGTCTAGATGGTCCTTGATCCTGCCAGGAGTGTGAGAGATTGGATCTGATGACCTCTTGAGGTTTATTCCAGTTCTATGAGTCTACAAAGCACATTTATCTCCAGGACTGACAACGATGAAGGGCTGCTGACTTTGGGGAGTGGTGGGGGCAGAGCAGGGAGAAACAAAGCGGGGCAGCTGCTCCAGGGCCTGGTGATATAAAAGGACCTAAGGCTCCCAGCTGCCACTTCCTCAGCCACAGCTGGAGCCCCAGGCCCTTGAAATCACTTCCAGAACCACAGTGCCACTGAAATGCTGATGATTGAGGCAAGCCTCAGTTCTGCCCCTTCTACCTGAGGCCTTGCCGCTTCCACAGATCCAGAACCACCAGTTCTCCTCCCCACCACCACCCAGGTCTGGCGAAGTCTGTCCTTAGCCCTGCAATTACATGTCTTCTTAACCCTTCTCAGTTAGTGGCTGTCTTCATATCTGATACATAAGTTTCTCATAGTACTTCCTTACTATAACTGTGGCTGTCCTGTTCATAGAATAACCAGTGGCCTGCTGTCTTTATCTGTCATGTTCCTACATGCCAGTATTTTCATTAGGTAGATTATTAACTCCTGTTATTTGGTGGTAATATACATGACATCAGTTTAATCGCTTACATTAAAATGTCTTTGTGTTCATTCCCTTACACAAAAGTTGCATAGTCTTAGCATGTTGCCTTTCCCTAAGCAAGGAATTAACCATGAAGGCCATGTCTACACTAGAGGGTTTTGTCAACAAAACTGGCGTTATATTCACAAAACCAGAGGAGCATCCAGATTCCCAAGGTATTCTGTCAACAGTAAATCGACAAAATGCAGCACTTTTGCTAACAGTCTTATCCTGCTCTCCACAAGGCATAATGCCTCTGTCAACAGATCTATGTCGACAGAAGGATGGTCTGGATGTCCCAGGGGGCCTTCTGTCACAGGAAAGGCCCCCAGGCTGCTGTGCACATGCCCCAGGGGATACCCTGTCCACAGCAGTCACTGGGCTGTGGTGCTTGCCTGCAGCCATTCTTGGAGCCTCAGGAAACCCTGTGGCGGGAAGCTGAGAGCACGGAGGCAGCAGAGCTATATAGACCGCAATCCCACCACCTGCTCCTAGCTCCAGGAACTGCACCAGATCCTCAGGAGGAACACCACATCGCTTCCGACCTCCTCCATGGACACATCACTGGAGGCCCTCCTCCCACAGCCAGAGCCCCGGAGGATGAGGTGGAACAGCCCCTCAAGACCCAGCCCCCGCTGGGGCCAAAAGTGGACGCAGGGTCTGAGGCAAGCAGCAAGACCCTCACGATTGTCCTAGTGTCAGTCCCTGCCAGCCAGACTACCTCTAGGCAAGGGTCCTTCTGATAAGTAGCCTACACCTCACACCCCCCAGGGCATGGGAGGCAGGTGCAGATGGGCCATGCTGCAGGCATTGCCTGCCCAGCGCAGGTGGGAGCTTGCACTGTGATTCTGGCATGTGGAAGCATGTACCATGTAGTGTGTGCCACCCAGACCCAGCAGGCAGCCCCTGGCATGGGCACCAGCCTGCTGCCAGCCTCATGGGAGGCCAGACAAGCCCCGTGACTGAAGGGGGCACGCTGCCAACACCTACTATACCTGGAGGTGGGCTAGCCACACGGGTGATGCACTGACTGCAGAAACACCGTGGAGTTCAGCTTCTGGCACGTGGGCATGCCCACAGGTGAGAGGCAGCACCCACTCCCACAGACAGTGCTGCAAGCCACAGGGGTAGGTGGGGGATCTGTGGAGGGTTAGGCTGCTCCTGCCTCACCCGCCACCCCTCTGTGGCCAGACACCCACCTTTGCCACTAGCTGATAGAGCAGGAGGTTGCCTGCAGCAGTCAGCCCAGTCCTGGAGGCACTGCACAGTCCCCATGTGGCCAGGCCAGCTGTGCAGGCCGCACATGGCTTTGTCCTCAGCACATTCCCATCCCATGACCCAAGGGATGTTGGTTGCTGCTCATGGCAGAGGGCAGAGCCTCAGGGACATGAATGACTCTCCTCCTTGTCTTCCATACAGCTGAACCCACACAAACTGAGGGAAAAGCCACACTCACATCACTGCCAGGGTGAGCTGGCCCCACCCCAACACTGGAGCAAGGCAGCTCCAACCCACCAAGAGGGCAGCCCTCAGCAGGAGAGGCCATTGCTGCATGCAAGAGGACCTCCAGAGGGACCACAATGCCACCTTCTGGAGGCTCATGGACCTTCTGGATCTGCGACTGCAGGACAACTGGGAGTGGTGGTCATGGGCTTTGGACCAACTCATGTTCCACTTCAACGCTGCCACCAGCATCTGTCAGGACATGTTGGCCCAGTCAACTGTGGCTGCCACCCCCTTTCCACCATCATCCCCACCCCTGCCCTTTCCACCCTGACCCCTGCTGCCCTGCTCCCACTGACCATCCTACAGGGCATAATCAATCTCTGGCTATGGCTGAGGGCCATGGCTGCCTCCCCTGCTCCCCTGCTGACCCAGATCCTGCCACAGCCCCACTGTCTCTGTACCTGCCATGATCCCAGCCCCAACCCAACAAGAATCCTGAACATATAGCAGGAGGGGATCCTGAGGCTGAAGTGGCCCCCCACTCCCTTGGTGGATGGAGGCCTCCCTACCCCATCTCAAACGTCCCCTCCCTTTACATATTTTTGCATTTGTCTTTGATGTAAATAGCTCTTTGTTGCACCATTTCTGTTTTTCATTGGTTTATATTTAAGTAAAATAGTTCTTTGAGCACCATTCCTGCATCACTCTTTAGTGGGCAGGGAACAGGGAGAGGTGAGGGGGTGACAGGAGAGGTTGTGGTTGGGATAGGATAGGGCTGTGGGCCTGAGGCCCCTGGAGAGGGTTAATGGGGCTTTGGGAGAAGCTCTCCTTTATGGCCTAACAGATGTGCAGTCTGTCCTGATGGGACTCGTAGTCGGGGATGTGCGCATGCCATTGTGCATCACAGGGAACACAGCCTACCTCCTTATGCCCTGGCTGATGAAGCCCTGTACTGGCCAGCTGGACCCCAGCTAGGAACTGTTCACTGACCCACTCACCTGGGCCCAGATGCAGGTGGAGCGTGCCTTTGGCCACCTCAAGGTACCCTTTAGGTGCCTGCTCACCCATCTGGGTATGGAGGAAGCACAAAGTTCCCCAAGTAATGTCCGCACGTTGTGCCCTCCTCTCAGTGTCGGGGGGGCGGATGCTGGTCCTCAGAATGTGCTGTTCTGTTGAAGCATTTAGAGAAACCTGGTTATTTTTTCTGAATTTTTGTTTTGGAGAAAATGAGCAAGATTCCAACCAAGTGGAAATGTCCTGGGTTTTTCTGTTTTTCTTTTCTGTTTTGAAATGACTTATCAATTTGAATATTTTAAAGTTTGTTTTCTATTACATAAAAAAATTTAAAATTAAAAATAGAAATTGAAACAAAGTATCTGTTGGTCTCAAGCTATTTGTTTAAAATTTTCTTCATGAAGTATTAAAATATTGGGGTTTTATTCTCATATAGGACAAAACCAAACTTAGACATCTCAAAATCCTTTGTGTAATGGAACTTCTATCCTCTCAAAGCTCTGTTAATTTTTTTTCTGCAGTTTTAATTCAGGCAATGTTTCATGATTTTTATCTACAAAGGATTTACAGAATCATTTCCCTTAAAAATGCCACAGGTAATATGGAAAAACTTCACCACGCTAGCCACCCAGGGACATGAATTTTCCTGATATCTGGTATCATCACTTACTCATTGCAGGTCACTTAGAAACTATTAAATGTCTCTTATTTTATTACATTTTATTAAGCCTTTATCTGATTTCACCTGCATCAATTTTATGAGTGTACCTCTTTTAATTTCAACTGGTTTCTTTCCAGTTCTCACCAGTGTGAGATTGGAATTGAACTCAGTGTTCAGTCAGGCCCAGTAACAATTGCATAGCTGGTGGGAGGGGTTCACTGCCCATTGACAACATGAAGATGTACAACCTGCCACCAAAACTGCAAAGCAGTTCTCCATCAGAATAGCCCATGATTTTTGCATCCCAGGCATTCATCCCTCTGGACATTTTCTTGCTGGATTTAGGAGGTCCAGTAGGAAAAAAGCGGCACCAATGCACCCTCTTTTCACCATCTGTCTGGAGCAGCATGGATTATTTTGAGTCTGTGACTTTGGCACAAAGCAAACAAATATGATATTTTTCTAACTGCTTACAACTGCTTTTCCAGCACTCAGAGATGATGATTAATCTTGATCCATGTACAAATAGAAGGCAAGAGGAGAACTTTCCAATACTGATTCCCGTATAAAAGCTCCCCAGTGTACTAGCTGAGCCTTCCTGCATAGAGTGCTACGCTCTTCTGTCATGGCAACACAAAGAAGTGGCTTTCAACGCAGTTCTGATGCAGGTGACCACAAGCTGTGCTGCATATCCAATGGCATAACTGTAGGGATTTGAGGTGGATGTGTTATGTCTGACTGAAGTAATAAGGAAGCTAATGAAGCAGTTCCATTAAAGTTAATCTGCTATTTCTAGATTGCTAATTCAGGGCCATTGGGTTCACGCTGGATCACATCACGGGTCCTTAACCTCAGTTATGGGCTAATGCTGGATTCTGAGTGGAAGATACGTGCTCTTACTCCAAGTTAGGACTGGGAAAGTCTTTCCTATGGGTTATACATTTACACCAAGAGGAATGAGTCTCTAATTCCCTTGCCTATTTTAAGCTCTAGTTCCTGGTGGCTTTCAATTGAGTATTGCAATGGTAACTATAAACACAGAAGGGAGGAATTTTGAGCTGAGTCTTTGCATTGAACTGAATCCTCTGGAAGAGAGCAGCCACGCCTCAAGGATGCAAGCAACAGACAACATTGAGGAAACATATCTCAGAGCTAGAAGGGAGCTCAAGAGATCAAGTCCCATCCCCTGCACTCACAGCAAGACCTATCACCATTCATCACAGGCTTGTTTGTAAATCTAACCTGCACAAGAACTACAAAAGGCCCCCTCAAGGACTGAAATCACAACGCTGGGTTTACAAGGCTAACGCTCTAACCACTGAGCTATTCCTCCTTGCAGAATGGGCTGTAAAGATTGTACCTATTTTCTGTCTGCACTCACAAGCCCAGGCACTGCAGTTAAAAGGTAAGGAAATAAAGGGTAGGAATAAGTGATCAATTTTCAGGTGAGGAAGAAGTAAATAATGGTGTCCCAGGGGTCTCTACAGGAGTGGGATGAGTGCTGTTCAACATACTCATGAATGATCTGAAAAAAGGCAAACAGTGAGGTGGCAAAGTTTGCAGGTGATACAAAATTACTCAAGATAGTTCAGTCCAAAACTGACTGCACAGAGTTACAAAGGGATCTCATGTAACTTGCAGGACTTGGCACAAAATGACAAATGAAATGAAATGTGAAATGCAAAATAATGCAAATGGCAAAATATAATCCCAACAATACATACAAAATCACATTGCTTAAATTACCTGCTCCCCATCAAGAAAGGCATCTTGGAGTTATTTGCATAAGAATCCTTCTCACTGTGCCTATGTCAGTCTCAAATCTATCTCCAGTCACCAATAGGACAGACACAACTGAATAACGTAGCTGACCTTAAAGTGCAGGACAGGCAGGTCATGTGCCCTGCCCTCCCTTTAGCTCAGTGGGCTCCAGTAGCAATTGAAGGATCAGCACATTTGTGGTTGTCATCCTTGCATATTTGCTACCCACCCCCTCTAAATAAATGCTCTCCCCCAGCGCCAGGCACCCCCAGCTCCTCGACTTTAGTTGAATATTTCAGCAGCTCACCAGTGCCATCACTGGATCCGCCTCTGAAGCTGGGCCCACAGGAGCCATGCAGCTTCAGGCCGGGGTTGCAGGAGCCTGCATCAGGCCCAGGAGCCACTCCAGGCTGCAGGAGCTGTGCTGGGGAAAGAGCTTCAGAGGCCACCACTGTTGCTGCTACACGCTTACCCCAGCAAGTGGTGGTGTTTGTGTGCAGAGTGGGAGGGGCAGGTGGAGGGCACGCCACGTGCAGCTCTGAGGAGCCATCTTTAAAGGCTCCAAGAGGTGCATGCAGCTTGAGAGCCTTATTCGCCACACTGTGGTGTCCTGTTCACCATGTGTTGCGGGTGGCCAGTGTATTGGACACTGCCGCTTTAATTGATACCCTCCTTGTGTCCCTTTCAGTAGTCACCCCATCTGTACTAGTGATGAGGTAAACAGCGGGAGAGAGGTTATACATTTTCTCCAGCCCAAAATGTACTTTTTTCCTTCAAGCAGAGATGCTAAAAATGATCTGCTGTACATGTGCAGACATGAAGAATGTATGATACCTTCAACCGCTTTGGTTAGGGACTTGCATATTTTTATTAGAGCAGGTACCTTCATTTGCACAGGGTGCCCTTTCTCCTCAAAATCCAGAAACGAAATCGTCAGTTAATGGGAATTGTTATCGACCAGAGTGGAAAAGTTGCCCCAGAATTCATTTTTCACCTCGGAGTAGTTTGTTTTAAAGGAAACAGCCCTACATTTCACTGCAAACCGTAATCCGTCTAGCAGCTGAAAGCAAACCAGTTAAGCAGACAGCAGAGCTGATGAGAATCTACGCTGAGTCGTGATTATAGTGCAACTGTAAAGTGAAAGGAGGAAAAGGTCAACAAACCAGTCACCAGGGAAACTGTTTTAGAAGCTAAATCCCATTTCTTCATTTAGAGGGGAGGCCGCACTTACTAATGAATTCCCTAAGTGTCTAACAGTATACCTATCTCTCACCCCTCAGAATGTGCCATCACAAGCACATCACCCGTACCAACTTCTAGTCAGCTCTTCTCTTAACCAATGGTGTCTGGAAAGTGAAAGAATTGTTTGAGCATAGGGCCGGAGCTGAGGCCTGGTATTTCCTGAATATTTTCACACAGCAGAAGATGGTGGTAATAGAAGGTAATTCTCATAAAATAGAACACTCCCTCAATCTCCAAAAAGACTGCAGTGCACCACGTTAATCCCTGGTCTAATTAAGGACATAACAGTGGCCATACTGTGTCAGACCAGAGGTCCATCTAGCCCAGCATCCCATTTGCCAACAGTGGCCAGAGCCAGGTGCCCCAGAGGGGGTGAACCAAAGACAATGATCAAGTGACATGTTCTGGCCACCCATTTCCAGTCTGACAAACAGAGACCAGGGACACCATTCCTACCCCCTGGCTAATAGCCTTTTGTGGATGTAACCTCCATGAGTTTATCTAGCTCTTCTTTGAACTCTGACAGTCCTAGCCTTCACAGCCTCCTCTGGCAAGGAGTTCCACAGGTTGACTGTGCGCTGTGTGAAAAAACTTCCTTTTATTAGTTTTAAACCTGTTACCCATTAATTTCATTTGGTGTCCTCTAGTTCTTCTATTATGGGAACAAGTAAATAACTTTTCTTTAGTCACCCTCTCCACAATGCTCATGATTTTATATACCTCTATCATATCTCCCCTCTGTCTCCTCTTTTCTAAACTGAAAAGTCCCAATCCCTTTAAACTCTCCTCAAAAGGGACCAATTCCAAACCTCTAATCATTTTAGTTGCCCTTTTCTGAACATTTTCTAATGCCAAAATATTTTTTGAGATGAGGAGACAACATCTGTATGCAGTATTCAAGATGTGGGTGTACCATAGCTTTATAAGGCTCAGTAAAATATGCTCTTATTTTCTATCACTCTTTTAAAATAATTCTTAACATCCCATTTGCTTTTTTGATTGCTGTTGCACACTGCCCAGATGTTTTCAGAGAACTATCCACAATAATCCTAAAATCTCTCTCCTCATTAATTGTAGCTAAATTAGCCCCCGTCATATTGAATGCATACATGGGGTTATTTTTGCCAATGTGTATTACTTTACACTTATCCACATTAAATTTCATTTGCCATTTTGTTGCCCAATCACTCTGTTTGGCGAGATCTTTTTGAAGTTCTTCACAGTCTGCTTTTGTCTTGACTATTTTTAACAGTTTAGTACCCTCCATAAACTTTACCATCTCACTACTTAACCCTTTCTGTAGATCATTTATGAATAAGTTGAATAGGATTGGTCCTAGGACTGACTCTTGAGGAGCACCACTCATTACCCTTGTCCATTCAGAAAATTTACCATTTATTCCTACCCTTCATTTCCTGTCTTTTAATCAGTTCTCAATCCATGAAAGGATCTTCCCTCTTATCCCATGACAACCTAATTTAGACAAGAGCCTTTGGTGAGGGACTTTTTGAAAGGCTTTCTGGAAATCTAAGTATACTATATCTAGTGGATCCCCCTTGTCTGCATGTTTGTTAAACCGTTCAAAGAATTCTAATAGATTAGTAAGGCATGATTTCCCTTCACAGAAACCATGTTGACTTTTGCCCAACAAATTATGTTCTTCTACATGTCTGACAATTTTATTCTTTACTATGGTTTCAACTAATTTGCCTGGTACTGATGTTAGACTTACTGGTCTGTAATTGCCAGGGTCATTGCTAGAGTCCTTTTTAAATATTGGCTTTATGTGGGCTGTCTTCCAGTCCTTGGGTACAGAAACTGATTTAAAGGATAGGTTACAAATCAGTTAATAATTCCACAGTTTCACATTTGAGTTCTTTCAGAACCCTTGGGTGAATGCCATCTGGTCCCAGTGATTTGTTACTGTTAAGTTTTTCTATTTCTTCCAAGATCTCCTTGAATAACACTTCAACCCAGGACAGTTCCTCAGATTCATTACTCACAGAGGACAGTGCAGGTTTGGGAATCTCCCTAACATCCTCAGCCATGAAGACTGAAGCAAAGAAATCATTTAGTCTCTCCTCAATGGCTTTATCTACCTTGGTTGCTCCTTTCGTATCTCGATCCTCTGGGGCCCCACTGGTTGTTTTGCAGGCTTCCTGCTTCTAATGTACTTAAACATTTTGCTATTACTTTGTGGTTTTGGCTAGCTGTTCCTCAATCTGTTTCGGCTTTTCTTATGACATTTTTACACTTAATTTGGCAGTGTTTATGTTCCTTCTTATTTACCTCACTAGGACTGGACTTCCACTTTCTAAAAGATGCCTTTTTATCTCTCATTGCTTCTTTTATATGGTGGTTGAGCCATGGTGGCTCTTTTTTTTAAGGTCTCTTACTATGTTTTTTAATTTGTGGTATACATTTAAGTTGGGCCTCTATTGTGGTGTCATTGAAAATTTTCCATGCAGCTTGCAGGGGTTTTCACTCTAGTCACTGTACCTTTAAATTTGTTTAACTAATCTCCTCATTTTTGTGTATATCCCTTTTTGCAATTAAATTCTAGAGTGTTGGACTGCTGAAGTATTCTTCCCACCACAGGAATGTTAAATGTTATTATATTATGATCACTATTCCCAAGCAGTCCTGTAATAATTACCTCCTGGAGTAGAACCTGTGTTCCTCTCAGTACTAAATCCAGAATTGCCTCTCCCCTGGTGGGTTCCTGTACTAGCTACTCCAAGAAGCAGTCATTTAAGGCATTGAGAAACTTTCTGTGCATCTCATCCTGAGGTCACATGCACCCAGTCAATATGGGGATAATTGAAATCCCCTATTGTTGTTGCATTTTTTAAATTTTTATAGCCCCTCTAATCTCCCTCAACATTTCAAAGTCACTATCGCTGTCCTAGTGAGGTGGCCAATAATATATCCCTACTGCTGTATTCTTATTAGAGAATGGACTTACAATCCATAGTGATTCCATAAAACATTGATTCATTTAAGATTTTTACTTCATTTAATTCTACATTATCTTTCACATACAGTGCCACTGAACCACCTACACGACCTAGTCTGTCCTTCAGATATATTTTGTATCCCAGTATGATTGTATCCCACTGATTGTCCTTATTCCACCAGGTTTCTGTGATGCCTATTATGTCAATCTCCTCCTTTAATACGAGGTACTCTAGTTCACCCATCTTATTAGTTAGACTCCTAGCATTTGCGTAGAAGCACTTTTAAAAAATTGCCACTGTTTGTCTGCCCTTCCCTAATGTATTAGATTCTACTATATATGAGTGTTTCCTGTCTAAGCTGGTACATATTGTATCATCTTCCCTTCTCTCTTTCTGACTAAATCCTAGAGAATCTCTATCAATGGACTAAAAGAAGTCTCCATCCAATCCACGTGCTCCTCTGCACCAATCAGCTTTCCCCCATCTCTTAGTTTAAAAACTGGTCTATGACCTTTTTAATGTTTAGTGCCAGCAGTCTGGGTCCACCTTAGTTTAGATGGAGCCCATCCTTCCTGTATAGGCTCCCCCTCTCCCAAAAGTGCCCCCAGTTCCTAATAAAACTAAACCCCTCCCCTCTATACCATCATCTCATCCACGCATTGAGACGCTGAAGTTCTGCCAGTCTGCTTGGCCCAGTGCGTGGAACAGGAAGCATTTCTGAGAATGCCACCATAGAGCTCCTGGATTTCAGTCTCTTTCCTAGCAGCCTAAATTTGGCCTCCAGGAGATATCTCCTACCCATGTAATTGGTACCTACGTGTAACTCAACCACTGGCTCCTCCCCAGCACTACGCATAAGTCTATTTAGAGGCCTCGAGGGATCTGCAACCTTCGCATGGGCAGGCAAGTCACCGTGCAGTTCTCACAAAGCCAACTATCTATGTTTATAGTGAGCAAATCCTCCACTACGAACACCTGCCTCTTCCTAACAACTGGTGTTCCCTCCCCCAGAGAGGTATCCTCAGTGTGAGAGGATACTAGAACATCCTTTGGAAGAGGGTCCCAACTATGGAATGATTTCCCTCTGCTCCTATTGACTGCTGTCTTCCCCTGGGCCTTTCATCCTCCTAAACAGCATTGAGGCTGTCAGACTGGAGGTGGGACAGTACTACAGTGTCCCAGAAAACCTCATCAGCAAATCTCTCTGCCTCTCTTAGTGCCTCCAGTTCTTCCAGCCTGTCTTCCAAAGCCTGATCTCTGTCTCTGAGGGTACAGAGCTCCTTGCACCACGTGTACACATACACCACCCGCCCACAGGGCTGGTAATCATCAACGCAATAAACAGGATAGCCCCCATGCTGCTGCTGGGGTTCTGCCTGCATTTTCTCCTAAGATTAAAGTTGATTATATACAGGACTTTTATTGAAATGTTTAGGATATAGTTTTGTAAAGTTTTATGTCTAAAGGTGGTCAGAAGTAACTAGCGCCCTCTAAACACCCCTCTCAAAACTCCCTCCTATTAAGCAAATGCCCTAGCCTCCTACCAGCAGGGTTCATAAAGCTCTGGCCTTCCTGATAGTCCATCTCTCTGGCTCTGATTGGCTCCCTCTGGCTCTGGCTACAGCTTGACCAATGAACAAAGAGTTTTTGATTTCAAATCCTAATTAAGGCTCACAGCTTCCAAGTGCCAGCCTGAGCACACGGCTTTTCAAGCAAACAAACAAACAAACAAAGCTCAGCACTCAAACAGACAAACTCAAGCCCCGAACCCCCAAACAAACATCCACCCACTCCAGACAGCCACTTACCCCAAAGTGTTGTAAATTGCTCCCTCCTTCACCAGGAGAGCTCCTCTCAAAACTCCTTCCTGTTGGCAAACACCCTGTTTGCAAACTGTCAGTTCTGTCAGAACGGTTTCGCCTATATATTTCAGACAGTAATTTTGAATTTTTTCTCCTTTTTGGGTCTATTTGTAAAACTTTAATCTGCTGCTCCCAATTTAAATGACTTTATTAGAATTAGTGAACAAATTATTTTAAAGCTGTTGTTTATTTGGAAGCTCTGTGTTTTTGACGAGTGGCTTTTATCTGACTAGTAACCTAAAACGGATGCAATTATTTCACCTTCAAGACTTGACTGCTGAAACTTGTGTGAACAGGAGAATTCTGAATTCGACTAATTTTCAGACACTGCTATTTTGTTGGAAGTGTGAGCATGTTCATAAGTGCCCATTGGTGCACTGAACTCTTTTGGCTGCCAGATAACATAACCTCATGAAAAATCATAATTTGAATCCCTCTTTGGATTTTTACTATCCAATCAACTCTCACATTAGCTAACAAAGGTATTCAGACTCAGGGAAGAATTTGGCCTAATATGTGAGAACTAGTTGTAAATGCACAGTCTCCAGACTGTAACCTACCAGTCATATGCGTGGCGCTGAAGCAGTTTTACAGGTGGATAGCAGCTTGGGTTTATACTGGATGTGGTGCAGCTTTAACTCACCCACAGATTCTTCTTTGGGGCATAAACGTCTTGAGAATTTGTACTTATGCGGTGGTGTCCTATGTGCCTTAAACATGCCCTTTGGCTGAATCTCTATCCATTTTTTGCTTGTCTGGTCCTTCCTTTTCACTCCCTCTCCCCCTATCAGTTATGGTTACAGCCATTTTCTGACAGGCAATGCTGGTCCACGAGCCATTTTTCTCCTTAGGGATTTCTACCTTCCTTAACAACCAGCATTAGCAATTACTTTTAAATCTGGCCCTTTATGTCCACACAGGGGAATAATTGTACACAATCCCAGTCATTCTGTCGAGGCACCATTTCTCATCAAAACAAACTAGTCTGCATTATGTATTTTTGACACAGGTCACAGCAGTGGCCAAGGAAAAATGATGCCAGTAAATCCTGTTGTTTCCCCCAGATAAATGCATCCATGCATGAGACTGAGGCAAGGGAGTGCAGAGGTAAATCACGGCCTTGTGTTCCTGAATCCTTATCTGTACAAACCCTATTGATTTCTGCTGCTTTGAATGGCAGATAGGGATTTGAAGTTAGGGAAACACTAGGCAATCATAAGACAGGAAGGCTGTGGTGTTACTGCAGAGCTAGACTCAGCTAGAATCTTGTGCAGCTGAAAGCAGAATGACCAGAGGCAAAGTACGTTTCTTCTCCTCCCCGCTCCCCCTGCTCCCTTCCCTGAAGTCTTAACACTTGTGAAATGGCCTTGCAATCAGTAAAACAAAAAGGATCCAATAAAAATGACTGTGTTACAGCCAGCAGGTAAATAGTTTTCATTTCAGGAAGGCTGACACGTGTGAAGGGCTCCTATGCGTAGCACCATGCAAAGTTAGGTCCAAATACAGGCAGTCAGGTAGGGAAGATTTTTTTCAAGACCTGTTCTTCGACCTAATTAACTGTCAATATTTTCTGTGATATGCTTTCAGGTGGTGAAGCTTTCTGTACAGTCCTTCCATAACCAATTCACTTGCAGAAAGGAATTTGTCTGTTAAGTGAGAACTTTAAAGCTGAGGTCCAGCCAGGCTTGCATGGCCACTAAAACGTCAGTGATATGTCTCGGAAGCAGGGGTTTACCCCTAAGTATTTTGTCAAAATTTCCTTTTTGGCAACATTCTGCAAAGTGTCGTGAGCCAATTGATAGACTTCCTCCTCCCCTGAGGTAGCTGCATTTCAGCAGTACTGCACAATTTTTATTTTTTTTAATTTTTAAATGGGCTTCAACTGTATTTTTCTCGTATGAACTGAAATTACTTAAAAGCACAGTGCTAATCTCAGCTAAAACACAATCTTGTAACAAGCTATGCAGAAATATTTGCCCATCACTCAGTCAGGGAAAAGCCTAAAGGCACAATTTTCAGAACTGCTGAGTGAATTAATTTGGAGTTGTGAGCTCAGCACCTCTGGAACTCTGCATCAGATAGATTGTACTCTGTGTCCAGAAAGTCTACAAATGTAGATACATTAGCTTGTGATTTCAGAATGTGTAATTTAGATTGAAATATATTCTATAAATATAGGCTATCATTATTAGTGACAGTTGTTCACCGTTGGATAAAATGAAGACAATGGCTTTGTCTTGTGATGTTACATGTGACCTGATTTTGATTTCATAGAGCAGACCGCTAACTCTGATTGAAATTAGTGCAGTTGCTGGTGCAGAACCATTAGATCAGAAATGGGCTTTTTTCATGTTCACATATATTTCTCCTGAAGAGCTGTCAGTAAGCAACTTAGGTTCGGGGTTGGAACATTCATGGAACATATTGTGAACTGTTTTTGAGATGTGTCATTTAACACTTTCTTCAAGCCATATGTCTAGCCATCTATTTTGCAGCTCCTATGGACAGTTTAATTGCCATCTCAAAATTCAGGCTCAGTCCTGAAGTGGATGTTCATGCAAGTTTCCCATTGGTCACAGTGCACGTTTAACCTTCATCAAGACCTAAGTGGATGTTATAATAAATTGTCTAATATATGCAGTGTAATAAGGTTATGCAACCTGCAATAAGCTGAATGGAATCAGAGAAATATAATGAAGGTTCTATTGGTGTGGGACTAGAACAGTGGTGAGTATCAACTCACAGGGCCATGGGCAAACAAGATTATAGATTTGCTTCAACACAGAGTCAATTAGGGATAGTTTACTTTATTAAGGCTACATCTACACTGATCACGGAAGATTGACGACTCATGTTCGATCTTCCAGGGTGCCGTTTTGTGCATGCACGAAATGGCACATTCCAGTATCAACGTCAACCTGGGAACTCTTTGTGAGGCCTCAAGGATTAAAGAAGGTCAGTTGGAGGAGTGCTCCTGTTGACCTTCTGCCATGAACACAGGGATGAAAGTCGACATCGGAAAAGTTGATGTTAAGTATGCAGCTGGCATACCTAAAATTGTTGATCTCCTGGATGAGAGCAGATGTAGCCTAAGCTTACTACTTTACTACTACTACAATTACAGTGCACACGTTAGCAAGCAAAAGCATTACAGAGCAATGTATAAAAGAAAGGAGTAAAAGGCAGTTGGAATGCTTACGTCCTGTTCTATCATGGGGAGTCCTATCCCTGTTGCCTCGCACCAGGGCCACAGTGGATGTGGCTCCAGCTGGGGCAATCCCCTGAGGCTGAACTCATGAGGGGTCACCCCTCACAAGGTCACTCACGAGGGGTGGGACCTCACAAGGCTTTTACCCCTTAGCTGTTTATCAGGTGTGCACACACTGGCTTAATGCCACTCTTAGCATTCTCATGAGGCTAAAGCCAAGGTTACCCTGTTTACTGACTCCCTAGCTTCCCAGATCTGTTGTAGGTTTTAGGGCTGATATGGCCACCTAGTGTTTATGTCTGTAGTGTTTGAGGCTGTAACATAGGGATGGGAACTTGGTTGTGCTACAGGAATGGAAACTTCCATCCTGGCCCTCAGGCCTGCTTAGGTCTTCTTATGTGACTGTGGGCAACCTGCAGCTCATTGGAGTTCTGTGTATGGCCTATGAGACATTTTTTTTGCCACAATCCTGCTGTTTTCCAGCCACATAGCTTTTTTGCTACCAGTATTACTATAGTGATGCACAGTTAAGGCAAGGCCATGCAACACAAGGCACTTGCTAATTGCACACAACACTGACTGGGAGAACTATGTTCTCCCTCTGGATTCAAAGTGCTGCTACGGTTCAGTTGGCAGACCCTGACAATCCTAGGTAAGCAAGTGCAATTAGCAAAACTACCTTATTCTGGGACACTGTGTTGGTGACGAAAAATCTTCTAGTCCACTGAGATGAAGAAAGGCCGCTCATAGAACCCACTCGCTAGCCTAAGTTGTCCATTGCTGAAATAGAGGCTTGGTAGTGTAAGGGTATGTCTAAACTTCAATTAAAAACCAGCAGCTGGCCTCTTTCTAGCTGACTGGGGCTTGCAGGGCTCAGACTGCAGGACTCTTTAACTGAAGTATAGAATTCTGGGCCCAGTCTGGATCCTGAGATCTATGACATGTGAGGTGAAAGGATCGCAGAGCTCAGGCTTCAGGCCAAGCCAGAATGTCTACACTGCAATTAAGCAAACCACAGCCTGAGTTCCATAAGCCTGAATCAGCAGGCCTAGGCCAACTATGGGTGTCCAATTGCAGCATAGACCTACCCTAAGTCTTGGAGTTGCTCCTTGGTATTACAGGGAGAGAAGCAAAAACGCCTCAGCCAAAGATACTGGGCTCCCAGTATTTTTTTTTTAAAGTGACGTTTCTTATGACTTTTCCTATTATTTTTATTGTCTATGCTATTGAAATAGAACCTATTAAAGACTGAAACCAGGATATGCAGAAGCAAGCAAAAACAATGTTAAATGAAATATTGACCTCTGAATAGTCAGAAGGTTTGGGTTCCCCTGGAGTCTTGGACAAATGTTTGGATCTTATTTGTACAGAAATAGCTTAAATCAGAAGCTGTCTAGTAAGCTTTCTCTTTTTAGAGGATTTTGCAGTGTTTGCTAAATTTCATAGTGTCATATTGCAAAGTAAATGACCCTAGATATGAAACAGACAACATGTGTATTTATAAAAGGAAATGGAGATGTTTATGAGTAACTGAAAGCCTCTGTGGGCTGTGAGGGTTTCTTAGGACAAATTTTTCAATAGTGGCTGCCAATTTCATTGCTGTTAATGATTTTGGTGGGATTTTGGGTGCTTGGCACTTCTGAAAAATGAGACCTCTTATATACACCTAAAAATGGATTTAGGTGCCTAACTTCAGATAACCAAGTTTTAAAAAAGTTTAGCCAAAGTTTCCAGCATAACTGCTTCAAATAGTTCCAAAATAACAGTTTTACTCTGGATGATAGATGAAAGAAGTCCTGGCCTTACATCCAAAGCATGGTGTTATAAATCACTGCTTTTCCTCTGTAAGGAATAACATTTTATTAGACTCTTGGCATCAATTCTCATTTTGAGGCTGAGACTGATATGGGTTCATTGTGGAAAAAGCTGAGAAATCATGAAATGTATCTTATTAAAAGCATGCAAGGTTTGTAGTTACATCTGTACATACATGTTTCAAAAGGAAAAACAGACTAGCCCTCCACAGAATGGTTTCTGTGAGTTAATGTGCCAGAGCATATCTGTTGCTCAAAAGGCTACAAACAATGCAAGTTGTCTTTTCGTTGGAAGTCAAGCACAGACCTATTCCTGCCTGTATCTTTGACTTTTCATGTCCCCTTAATGAGCCAATATGGCCCATTTATCTAAGGCTTGTTACTCTGTGAGCTCAAAAAAAGAAGAACTACTACCATGTATCAATTTGTCCTGTGTGAAATTTCTTCTTGATCTTGCTAAAGGGCCTTCGTTCTAAACCATCTCTCCAGAGGCATCTTAGCAGCTAAAGTGGGTAATTAGGGCTGTCAAGGAATCTCTCATTTCTTATGTTGTCATTCCTCTAAAGTCGCCCAGCTTGAATGGAGGCTGTAAATAAACTTTCCGTTCAGAAATTACCCAGGCAATATATGTGTCTCTTCTTGACAGGAACCAGGTGCTACTGACCCTTTCTGACTTCAGAGGGCATAAGGGCCCCTGGAAGTCTCAGAGGGAGAAGCCATTTCCCTACCTACACCATTATTAGACCTAACCAGATCAGCCACACCATCGTGGGTTCATTCAGCTGCACATCTACCAATATAATTTATGCCATCATGTGCCTGCAATGCCCCTCTGCTATATACATCGGACAAAGTGGACAGTCTCTACATAAAAGAATAAACGCACACAAATCAGATATCAGAAATGGCAATATACAAAAACCCGTAGGAGAGCACTTCAATCTCCTGGGTCACACAGTAGCAGACTTAAAAGTAGCTATCCTACAGCAAAGAAATTTCAGGACCAGGCTCCAAAGAGAAATTTCTGAGCTACAATTCATCTGCAAATTCGACGCCCTCTGCTCAGGCTTAAACAAAACCTGTGAAGGGCTGGCTAAATACAAAAGCAGCTTCCCCTCCCTTGGTGTTCACACCTCCAGATCAACTGCTGGTAGTAAGCCTCACCCTTGCTGACTGAGCTAACCTTGTTTTCCCCACCCTTGCTCTGGCTTATTTATACCTGGCCCTGCAGATTTCCAAGACCAGCATCTGATGAAGTGAGTCTGTGCTCACGAAAGCTCATGCTGAAAACTTTTCTGTTAGTCTATAAGGTGCCACAGGACCCTTCGTTGCTGTTCCCGAACTACAGTTCCACAAATGGGGCATTCAGGGTACAGATTTTGACTGTACCTTGAAATGGCACTTTGTTCTGTGCCTGAGCATTCAGGCTTGAGAAATATGCTGGCATGGAAAAACTGAGGAATTTTCACCTCTCAAGCTTAAGACCAGGTTGTAAGGCTGCTATTCCAACTTCACTGAGGCCCCTCTGAGCTAATTAAGCAGCATTCTGTTAGACCATGTTTGCACAAAGGTGAATCTGTGGCCACTCTTTTGATTTATTGTGCTCTTTCATGAAAGATTAGACACGGCCTGTGTAGACCCCTTTCTGTTATGCTTAGGGTATAGGGTATAATGTTACCAGATTTGCCCATTTCTTTGGAGTAAGCTCATTTATTAGGGTTACTCTTCAAGGAGGGTGGTGGTAATTCTGTCAGGCTACATCTGCACTATGAGATAAATTCGATTTTTAATAAATTTGATTATTAACCTTGTTCTTATGAATTCAAATTTCTTTATTTCCACAAACCTTCTTGAAATTCAATCCATTGTTTTTCCACATTGAGTTTCCACATCCCCATTGCCCTAGTTAAGTTTGACAGTATGAGCAGTCCAGTGTGGGTACCTATCCCACAGTGCCTTAGCCCCAGTTACTTGTGGGTGTTTCATGCTAGAATCCCAGAATACAAAGCGATGTCCCAGAATTCAGAGCACCCGGTAACAGAATTCAGACCTCCCCCAAACCTGCCCAGGTTCCCTGTGCCATGCATCATCTATGGACATTACCACAGCTACCTGCCGCTACCCCATCAGCCCCATCTACCGCTGCCCAGTTCCATCAGTTGCGTGTCTGCTGGAGACATTGGTTTAGTGACAGACAGCTGTGCCTTCAGCCCTCCCCCAAACATGCCCAGGTTCCCTGTGGTGCACATCCTCTGCAGATGTTGGCATAGCAGTCGACAGCTGTGCTATCAACCCTGTCCACCCCTGCCCAGTTCCATCAGCTGCATGTCTGAACCTTTATATCTGCAGGCCTGGGCACTGCAGAATTCAAATTCTAATTCAATCAAAAATTTGTGAGCTTCCTGGGACCTTTCTGTGCACCTGGATGGAGAGCAGTGGAGAAGAAAGCAGCTGTACATGGAAGGTCACTGAGTAGCTTTGTGGGACACATGCTGGACACTTCTGGAGGCTAATAAATTCGAATTGAAGACATGGTGCTTCCACCCTAGCCTTTATTCGAAACTGACACTATACCCATCCCGTAATATTGACATTTTGTTGTCAGTATTAGGGCTCACTAATACAAGCTAATGTTATTTACAGTGAAGACAGTGACATTTTAATATCAAGCTAACTCAGTGTAGTGCTTATATCACTTGTGTTCTCATACAGGGTTCTAGTTTTCCCTTCTGCACGTTTCCTCCCAGTGGAGGTAGGACCTAAGGGTTTGCCCTAGAATCAGGTGAATATGTGCACATGTTAACAGAGCACAGTCTCAGAGGACCGGGTTAATCAGCGTTCCCTCGTAGTAATAGTAGTTAGCTTCTTCCACTCCTACATCTTGGAGTACAGGCAATTGATGACCATTTTTCAGTGTCCGCTGTCCTGGGCAATCTTCTCCAGTTATGATCAGGTGTATCCCATCTTTTCAGTGTCTGCCTTCAGGTCTCAATGGCAGGTGTTCTTGGGTGCCCTTTTTTTCCATTTTTCCTTGTGGGTTCCAAGTTAAGTCTGGCCTTGTGATATTGGTTTGGTGGTTGGTTTTCTGAGGGTATGTCCAATCCATCACCGTCTTCCCTTCTTGATTTCTTCTTCAGGAAGAAATTGAAAAATCAGTTGCCAAAGGTCATGGTGTATAGCCAGTGGATCCAGAGGGTTTTACAGAGGCAACTATTGATAAATTGCTTTTATTTTTTTTGAAAATCATCTTTCTTGTTCTCCAAGTTTCTGCTCTATACAGTAGTACTGATTTGACACAGCACTCCCTAGTTGACTGCTTATATGTCCTTGGATTAGGTTATCTGGATTGAGCAGATCTTCCAAGATGTCACCTACATATGCCCCTGGCTTCATCCAGCTGGATCAAACATCATTTCCAAGATGCCACCCTCATTTGCCCAGGTTCAGCACAACCCTATCCCCATGCTCACATTACATTCATTCTGGTAGTAACCCAGTTCATGAGCAAATCCCACAGGATTTATGGGTGCTTGAGGGATCTTTAGCATAGGGCAAGGAGCACTGGTGCAGAGCAAATGAGAGAGCCAAAAATACTCAGGGGAAGGAGAGTGGGGAAAGACAGAAAGAAAGAGAAGCAACCAGCTAACTCATGAGACTTATTTATTTCCAGGTAGCAATTATGAAAGCGGAGCCAAATGAAGAAAATAACAGTTATTCCATTAAATCTAACTTAAATTTTATTACAAAAATCAGGTTTAACAAACTATTAGGCTGTAGCTACACTTGCATGCCTCTTTCAAAAGAGGTATGCAAATAAGGGAAATCGAAAATGCAAACAAGATGCAGATTTGCATATCTGGCACCTCATTTGCATATTCTTATATCAAAATCGCTTCTTTCAAAATAAGAAAACCAGTGTAGACACTGCTCTTTTGAAAGTAAACCCTGTCTTCAAAAGAATCCTTCTCCCCTTCTTTTCCACTGGTTTTCTTCTTTCAAAAGAAGCTATTTCAAAATAAAAATATACAAATGAGGTACCAGATATGCAAATTGGCACCACATTTGCATTTTCAATTTCCCTCATTTGCATACCTCTTTCGAAACAGAAATGCAAGTGTAGGCACAGCCTTGCTGAACGCTCAAGTTGGTCTCAGAAGGCTTTATTAGAGGTGGGAGGGATCTCACCACTCCATGAAGCTTGACTTGACTGGGTTTCCCAGGTTGGTGATGTTTGTAGAGGGTTCTGGATTGTTGGAGACAGGCAGAGCAGAGCTTCCAGGATAGTCAGTAAGGGGAAGATGAAGTCCCAGTGGAAGTGGTGCAGATCTTGGATTCAGGCATCAGAACACTATACTTGAGTATGAATAAGAGATTTTGTAGAAAAGGAACAAGGGTTCAAGGGAGAATACTAGAACTATTTATGGGTAAACTAATGATTTAAGATAGTGTACCAAAGTTATTTTGTTCAGACTGTAGACAATAGGAACTGATCATTCCTGGCTATTGGTGGTCTTCCTTCAAGGGAGATCATAATGCAATCAGGCAGTATCACTATTTTGGAGATCAGTAGAGAATTTATTTCTAGAATTGGTCTGATAACCACTGCTCTGGGTGTGTGCAGGTGTGGGTTTATGAACATCTGGAGCAGAGATTCCCCATCATCCAATGCTTCCCTGCTTTTCTGGTTCCAGATTGCAGTGTGGTTCTTTCTGTAGAATCTCTGTTTTTCATTCTGTATGTTATTGGAGACACCTCCCTACCCCATCTTTGATGCAAATAAGGCTAGGGAAAATTTCTTAATCCTGTCCCTTAACAGAGGGGTTTAGATGTGCTTCCCTCTCTTCCCTAACCCCATCTTTTCATTTCTTTTTGTAAGTCTTTCTTCAGGGAAGCTTTGGTTAAGGCAGAGCAGAGGGGCAGGTGGAAAGCAGAGTTGGGGAGAGGTGTTTCATGTGTCAGACAGACTGGATACTAATACAGAGCTGATAGGTAACAGTATGCAATCCCCTACAGCATTTAACAAGATAATTCTAGATGGATTAAGTGTCACATAGGGCTTATTGCTTTGCACTTTTTAAACAATGAATTGAAAAAAAATCTGACAAAATAATTTCAGTAGTAGACCTTGCTATTGAGCAAGATGTCTACAAAAAGAAAAAGCCAGAAAGACCATTGTTCAACAAAATTGTGAAAAAGATTGAAAGAAGCTACAAAATGCTCAGTAAATCTAACCTGAATTTTACTAAATATACGCAGGCCTTAATATATGCCCATGGAGTTACAGTGAAGTATTCATATAGAATCAGAGAATGCTAGGTCTAGAAGGGACCTCAGGAGGTCATCGAGTCGAGCCCCTTGTTTCAAGCGGGATCAACCACAACTAAGAAATTCCAGCGAGGACTTTGTTAAGATGGGACTTAAAAGCCTCTAGGGATGGTGATTTCACCACCTCTTTAGGCAACACATTCCAATGCTTCACTACCCTTCTGGTGAAGTAGTATTTTCCTAATATCCAACCTACTCCTCTCCTTCTGTAACTTCAGACCACTACTCCTTGTTCTGCCATCTGTCACCACTGAGAACAGTTTCTCTCCACCCTCTTTAGACCTCCCCTTCAGGAAGCTGAAGGCTGCTATTAAATCACTCCTCAGTCTTCTCTTTTGTACACTAAACAAGCCCAAATCTCTCAGCCTCTCCTCCTAGGTCATGTGCTCCAGCCCCTTAATCATTTTTGTTGTTCTCCATTGAACCTTCTCCAGCACATCCACATCCTTTCTATACTGGGGAGCCCAAAACTGGATGCAATACTCCAGATGTGACCGCACCAGTGCTGAATAGAGGGGAACAACAACTTCTCTAGATCTGCTTGAAATCCTCCTCCTAATGCACCCCAATATGCCATTAACCTTCTTGGCTACAAGGGCACACTGTTGACTCATATCCAGCCTTTTATCCACCATAATCCCTAGATCCCTTCCTGATGTACTGCTGCTTATCCGATCGGTCCCCAGCCTATAACAATGCTTGGGACTGTTCCGTCCCAAGTGCTGGACTCTACACTTCTTCTTGTTTAACTGCATCAGATTTCTTTTGGCCCAATCCTCCAATTTATCCAGGTCACTCTGGGTCCTGTTTCTACCCTTCAACACATCTGCCTCTCCTCCTGGCTTGGTGTCATCTGCAAACTTGCTGAGGGTGCAATCCAGTCCCTCATCCAAGTCATTAATAAAGATGTTGAACAACTCTGCCCCCAGAACCAAGCCTTGGGGCACTCCACTTGAAACTGACTGCCACCCAGATATTGAGCAATTGAGCACTACCCTTTGGGCACGACCATCAAGCCAGCTTTCTCTCCCTCTTATAGTCCATGGATCCAATCCATACTGCCTCAACTTATGTGCAAGAATCTTGTGGGAGACTGTATCAAAAGCTTTGCTAAAGTCAAGGTATATCACATCCACCGACTTCCTCATGTCCACAGAGCCTGTTACCTTATCTTAGAAGCTAATCAGATTTGTCAGGAATGACTTGCCCTTGGTGAATCCATGTTGACTACTTGAAAAAATAGAACTAGGCCATGTAGGTCTAAGTGGCTAATGGGCGAGGAGGAGAAGAAGAAGAAACCTGGAGAGAAAATGATACCTATAAAATTCCCTGGGCTTCAAATGATATATAGTGTGTGTGGGAGAGACTGTGCCTTTTATTTCAAAAGTGTTTGAAGTTTTGTTCTCCTTATTCACATTTGTGTTTTGTCTGATTCTAGATTATTTGTGAAAATATTCCTATCTCAGGCGGAGAATATGATCCCAAGTATTTCACAATGGAGTTGAGAAAAGTTGATCTGGAAAAACAAAACACAACCATGTCAGAAAAAGTGACAGCTCATCAAATTAAATAAGACTTAATTATCTCTAACATCATCCACTTTCCACTGCAGAGCTCTGATGAGTGAGTTTACAAATACTGGGGCCAATATCATGTCCCACTTAATCAAGGATGGCAAACCCACTTTCTTTGGACAGTCAAAGCTTCCATTTGCTCTACTGGGAACTTTGGGTGCACAAGGAATGCAGTATTGCGCCCAACTTTTTGCTTAATTTTTCCAATCAGCTCTCATTTGTTTTTTTCTCCTTCTCCTGAAAGGCCTAATCCTGATGCCACAGAATTCCATGGCAAATTTCCTAGTGACTTCACTGGGGGTGGGGGTCATGGATCAAGACCAAACATCTCACATTTATACAGCTGAATTAACCTTTTGTGATCCACTTGCTTTTCATATAAGTGAACTATGTCACAGTGACTCTCATATTCACAGAACCTGTAGCTATTTTAAATGGTCAGCTTTATTGGTTGCTAAGTCTTGCCACATCCTTCATTCACTTTGCCTAAGATCATTTTCCACAACTGCTTACTTACTGGGTAACTGGCAGAATTCAAGTGCACCCTTCTGAACAAACCTTCAGCCAGCCCCTTTCATTTTAATAAGAAAGCAAACCAACTTTCCATGGCAAGTGTGTGCTTTTTCAAAAGCACAATACACTGATCCCTCCTCATTATATGAGCAGAACTGGTTCCCAAATTTCTGCTCGTAGGTGAAAACTCATAAGAGTGCCACTAAAATTCCCATTAAAATACATGTAAAAGTCTCCAATTTGTTCCAAGTGCTTGTAATTTGGCATAAACCTGTTGAGTTTAGGTACTTTTCTGATGCATTTGAATAGTTTGGCACCAGCAATAGGATGTAGTGTATGTATGTAGAGCAGGGATTCCCAACTTATGGGTCAGGACCCAAACATGGGTCCCATTAGATTTATTAAAGGTTGCCAGCTGGGCAGTTCCCAGATGCATGTGACTGTTAAAGAAGCCATTTGCAGTTTCTTAACACTGGTGTCTCAGGCAGATGTCTATCAATAGAGAGAGCTGCTGGAGATGGTAGCTATCTCTATCACTAGGTATAGCAATTACCTTGTGCCTAGGTGCTGAACTCTTAACACTTGAATTAATTGCTGGGAGCAGGAGGGCTGGGGGAGCCATCCAACCTAGCAGCCCCAGTGAAGAGGCTGTTGGGGGAGAAGGAGTGTCTCAGTTGGGGCTGTTTAGGGATGGGGGCGTCTAAGACAGGGAAGTTTGGGTCAGCTGGGTGGGGTGTAAATCTGGGTGCTGTTTGGGGCTGCTGGGGTGTGTGTAAGCCTGGGGGGCAGTTTGGGGCTGCAGGGAGAGTCTCAGGCTGGGGCGGTTTGTGGCTGCTGGGGGATGTAAAGCTGGGGGCAGTTAGGGGCTGCTGGGGTGTGTAAGCCTAAGGGCAGTGTGTGGCTCCAGGGGGAGTCTAAGGCTGAGGGGAGTTTGGGGCTTCTGAGGGGCTCTAAGGCTGGGGGTGGTTTGTGACCTGTGGTGGGGGGTTAAAATTTGGCTGAGGTTGAGATCTGCGGGAGTGGGGACTAATACAGTAAAACCTCAGGTTACACAGGGGTTGTTCCTACAACCCCTGCATAACTCAAATTTTCCTGCAAGGGGAGGGGAGTGGCAGGAACTGGCAACCAGGGGCAGGCTGGTTCTGCTGTCCCCATGGCTTGTGGAGCCAGAAAACTGATCAGCTCATGGCTGGTCAATTCCATGTTCCCACCAGTGCAGGGAAGGGAACCAGGCTAAGACCCTTCTCCCTCTCTTCCCCCAGCCACAGGGCTGTACACAGCTGCATGTCTGAAGGAAAGGAGGGAGAAGGCTCCAGCCATAGGGCTGCAGGTCTCCCCACCACCCCCCCGGCCAGGGACCCCGCGGCTGGCTCCCTTCTAGCTGTGGGGCTGTGGGTCTCCCCCTGTCAGGGACCCCACAGCTGGTGCAGAGGCAGCCGCAGGGCTGCAGGTCTCCCCAGCCCCTGGCTAGGGATCCTGCTCGTATAAGCAGGGAAACTTCACGCCTTTAGTGAAGAAAGGTTAGTATGTGTGTCCCTCGTTTTAGCAAGTACTTGTAAGTAAAGTTCCCATTAAACGAGGGATGAGTGTACTTTCTATTAGATCAGCTAATACCTAACTGTTTAGATCAGTGTTTCCCAATATTATTTGAACACAGAACCCTTTTAAACTCAAAATAATTTTACGGACCCCCTAATAACAGTCGTATATGTGGCTTAACTGGTCTCATCCCCAAGCCCACCTCATCCTCAAACTGGCCCCCGGGACTAACACATCACCCAAAGAGCCCCCCAGTCAAACCACGTAAACAAACTCCCCTAATTAGCTTTTCCCATTACCTCACTCAATGTGGTGAACAAACCTACCTTAGCCATCACTGCTCCTCCAACTCTAGTCCCCAGGGCCCAATTTCATTGGTCAACCTATGGCAATGTGAGAGGCCAGTCACAGCCAATAAAAGGCAAGAACGATGCAGGAACCCCAGGACCCATCTGGCTCCCCTTCTGGATAGCCAATGGCTCCCCTTGTCCTGCCCTCATTGAGTGTGCGCCTGCTACTTTCCAAATGAGCAGCTCCATACAGCTCCCTGCCCTGCTGCTATTGAAATAATGGAACTAAATTCGTTTGGTTTAACAGCTGGATTCCTCCCACCACCCTGCTGGCTGTTAAACCAATTAAATTTAGTTCTACAGTTTCAGTGGTGGCAGCGTCCGGAGCTGCAAAATGACTTCCTAGAGCCACATGCATCTCTGGAGCTACAGGTTGCTGACCCCGATCATTTTCACTTCCCCTGGGTTCCACAGAATGCCATTTGGGTAACACCGGTTTAGATGTTCAGAATCTGCCTGCTTGCTCTACACTCACAGTACAACTACAGAATTTAAAATCTCAGAGTGCATTTGATGCTTTGGAATAGGATTAGGTACAAAGATTTTCATATTATAAAGGGGCCAGATTCTCAGCTGCTGTAAATCAGTAGAGCTTCATTAACATCAGAGAAGCAACTCTATTTTACATCAGATCTTCAACCCTATCCTTCTGAAATCCTGGATACAGGAAAGAACAGAGTATGAAATATCTCTCATAAGGTTTTGTCAACAGGACTTATTTTCTTCCAACAGAGGGGAAGAAATTTGAAAGAGGTTTGAAAGGTGTCGTGGGTGGGCAAAGAGCAGCGTGTTCTAGCATGGAAAGGAAGTTGAGTACGCAATTTCTGTCTGGACAGTGGGAAGCAGAGGGCAGGATGATTCTTGCAGCAGCTCTTCACTCCCTCTTCTAAGGTCCATGGCTGTCAGGCATGATCTTGTCCCTAGAGTCTAATATGATGTCACTTTGGTCCATGGGAGATCTTTAATTTTACTAACGTATTTACTTTGTATGTGTCATGATGGATTATTATAATTTGCCATTCTGCCCAAGGAGAAGGGAAGAAAGCCTTTAAGGTAAATTCCCTATGTCATGTGATAGCTTTGGAGGAGATTTTTGGTTTGTTTGTCTTTTGTTTTTTAAAGGCAAGCCACAGCTGAGTCACTTCCATCCTCCAGATGAAAGGCATGCAGGCCATTGCAAAGCAAAGTACAAAGAGCAATATTCTCAGCAATGCTGGAAGGCCCTATAATGCCAGGGGCTGAGCACCTTCCATTTCAAAGAGAAACTGAGGAATCTCTGCATCTCTCAGCAGATACTCAGCACCTCACTGAATTGAGCCACAGATGGCTGCTGTGGAAAGGCACTCTCTAAGAGGAAGGACAACCTCGTGGTTAGGGCACTCATGTGAGATTTAAGAGACCTAGGTTAAATTTCCTGCTTTTCCACAGATTTTCCTGGCGAGTCGCTTTGCCTTCAATGCCTCCGCTCCCCATCTGTAAGACTGTAATCACAGCACTTCCCTACCTCAAAGGAGGAGTGGAGTGTATGAGAATTAATATATTAAGGATGGTGACGCACTCACATGCTGTGGTGATGCGGGCTATGTAAGCACTGTCAATACTTACTATTGCTACTACGTTGAAAGTTCTCACTGGGCTGAGAGATTTGTTCAAACCATACTGTCGGGAATACAGACAGAAAACCTTGAAATGGTTAGAAATGTTTGAAGTATAACGTCAGGATGGTATTCTCGTACCTTGTGGCATCTGAACTTCAGAAGATGTTGGATGGGTGTGGGAGGGGCCTTAACATCAAGTCTAAATTTTTCAAAGGAAGAAAAAAGAATTTTTAAATGTCCTACAAATAATTGAATTAATGGGTTTTTGTTGAACTCCCCCTTCCCTCCTGGTCTTCATACCAGTTACTGTAAGATGCGGCATGGAAAAGATGAGTTCTGAGGCAAAAGGGGAAAGGAAAGGGCTTGAATAAGAACAAAAGAAAAATGTGGTATGTGTTTCCTTCTGTCCTTTTGTGGAGGGATATTAAATGAGGCTAGAAAGGAGGAGAAAGTTAGGATCTGTCAAGGGTCTAAAAGCTATGAGATTGGGCAGCAAGTTGTCTCAGCAGATATATAGTCATTTCTTATGCAAATCCAAAAACATTTATGATTGTCCTGAGTAAGCCCACAAACCATGAGACTTAAAGCTAATCTTGGCAACTGTTTCCTGAATAAAATCAACCATGTCCTGAGGAATCTGTCATGTTTGTAAGATCCCATCACTGATATGCTTGGGTGCCAGAGGCTACTTGGCATCTCAAATGTAAACCCCATTTTGGGTGGCTTTTCCATTGTTCCTATTGTAGTTGGCAGTTGCTAATGTTGGCCTGAGATACTATGAACAAAATGCTAAACTCTGTCTAGCAAGACACTTGTAGAGCTCTTGTCTTCTTTGTGTTGCTTATAAATTTAGCACCCTAAACACATTTTGCTGTCTGCACAGAGCTAGCAAAAATAAAATAAAATAAAGTAAAATAAAAGGGGTTAGAAGACCAAGTGGGGCAGATTCTGTCCTCAGGTCAAGTCAGCGATTTGATAACAGCTAGTTGAATATGGAATTTGACTCACTGAAAGTAAACATGTCTGCATAGAATTTGTCAAAAAAAAAAGTGTCAGTTTTAGCTCCTGGCAGTGACGATTAAAAACAAGCTGTGGATCTGTAGCTCTGAGGTTCACAAAGGTCACAGAACAGCCTGCATAATGCTGAAGTGGAAAATGTAAAGTTTGAATCCCCAGGTCTTTTTCCTGGTATTTCTATCACATGCAATAGAGCCAATTTTCTGTGAAGCAGTGAGAGAGATGCTAATACAAGCATTGGAGACACCACCTGAGAAGTGTCAAAACTCCACCCGGGCTACACTGACAATAAGAGGCAGACTAAGAGACTGAGCTAATTTTTATCCCAAAGTTTACATTATTTGTTACCTCTGATAAGAAGGGGGATATTTGGTTAGAGCCTAACTCTTCTTGTATTCACATGTTTGCACCTGTATCAATGAGAGCAAAACTCGGTCATGATATGGATGAAACCGTTTGGGGCTTGAGATCACCAATAATAAAAACCTGCAGCCTCTCAACTTCATCCTTGTCATCCCGTTAAAGTTGGATTTCCTTTTAGGACACTCCAGGCTGCATGTCTTTACACTACTTCCTGGCAAGTGATGATAAATCGATCAGTGACACAGATGGTAAAAACAGGTCCCGAGCCCTTGGGAGAAAGGTCAAGACTTGACTATCAGATCACACCCTGGTCATGTAGTACACGCAATGGGTGAGCCAGTTTGTATAAAATGAGAAATGCTCCTAAGTCATTCTAAAAGAGCAAAAGATGTGTTGATACTTGATTTAATTTCACTTGTGGCTGCACTTCATGGCTGTAGCTGGAAGTGGAGACACCAAGCACCATGAGAGAGATTATTCTTTATCACCATATTTCCGGCCCAGTAGAATCCAGGTACCTAAATAAATGTCACTTGGATTACAGATAGGTGGCCTCCCAAAACAGAAGACAGTATCCAGACTCCATTTTGCAGCTTAGGATAAGAATTTTGCCTTTTTGACCTAAATTCAGCTTCCTGCCTGTTTTCCTTTACTGTCACTTCTCTTTCCCCTAAGTTTCTATGCAGCCTTTTTCAGTTCAATATCATGCTCTTTTTAATAATGGAAATGAGTTCCCAGCTGCCAGGAAGCAAATTCTGCTAATAGACTGTCTGGGTTCTGAAGCCAGGGTGTATCATATGCACTTTCTCTTCCTGCCTGCAGCACTGCTAATACAGTTTGTGTTGCAGAAAATTTTCTTGCCTCAAATGAGAATCATTGCAGAAATTAGAAAGATACATATTTTGTCAATGCACAAAGGAACTGAATAAATCACTTAGTGATATGAAAAAGGCATAATAAATAATAGCTTTGCTGGTCAATTGGTGGATGTTTCAGGTAACAAATTTGACAATGATGTAGGAAGTGTACATAAATTTCCTATTCTATTACTGGCAAATTGGCAGGAATAATAATAGGTAGGTTGATTCAGGAACCTAAATAGGTGGTCTGATTTCTCCATGCCCATCTCCCTTTCCTCCCCGGAAGAGATTCAGTTAAAGTTGCAGAACAAGTCATTTACAAAGCATGGAATAGCTGTGATTCCTGACTCCCAGTCCCTTGGGCTGACAGCCAGATACACTCCCTCCCACTCATGCCTCATAAAAGCATACCAACATTCCTCTATTACAGCTAATTGATTAGCCATACTTGCCAATGGAAGCTATTACAACTTGCCCAGTTCTTCTGCATGCAGTCTTATAGGGACAAGAAGGAGCCATGAATATGTATCTGATGTCTTCGATCACCTTATGACTTCTATCAGTCCATCAGTAGAATATTTGTATTGCGTGCGTGTGTGTGTGTTGTTTTTAATATAACAACTTCCCATTTCTCCCATGGTGGGAGCTGATTTAAACAACAATAAAACCTCAACAACAGACTCACAGCTGTGTGCTCAAATTCCAGCAATGAAAATGGCCATCTGCCTTAAACTTAACTCTCGCAGAGTACTTAATTGAATCTCCTTCAAGTGTTTTTCAGAATACATTTAGTGCTGCCCAAGATGCCTTTCTTCACAGGAAGGTGTCCATCAGAGCTACGTCTACACGTGAAGCCTACTTCGAAGTAGCCTATTTCGATGTGGAGACATCAAAATAGGCTATTTCGATGAATAACGTCTACACGTCCTCCACGGATGGGAACGTCGATGTTCAACATCGACGTTGCGCAGCATCACATCGAAGTTGGCGCTGCGAGGGAACATCTACACACCAAAGTAGCACACATCGAAATAGGGATGCCAGGCACATCTGCAGAAAGGGTCACAGGGCGGACTAGCGCTTCCGGGGCAACAGCTAGCCGCTCCCTTAAAGGGCCCCTCCCAGACACACACAGCCTGCACAGCACGCGGTCTGCAGAGCCATAGGCACGCAGACCTCGGGCGATGCAGTCATGGACCCCCAGCAGCAGCAGCAGCAGCAGCAGCAGCCGCCAGCGGTCCACCCAGCCCTCCCTGCAGGAGCAGGGCTTGCCCTGATCCATGCCATGCTGGAGGCAGCTGAGCACCTCCTTGCCACACTGGAGGAGGAGCAGCCTGCAGGGGAGCAGGACTCAACCCCCAACTGTGCAGCACCCCGACCCCTCCCCCCCCCGCATCACACGCCGCCGCCTGTGGAGCTACCCCACCAGCACCGACTGGTGGGAGAGGCTGGTGCTTGAGGAGTGGGATGACGACCGCTGGCTCAGGAACTTCAGGATGAGCCGGCAGACATTTATGGAGCTGTGCCAGTGGCTCACCCCCATACTCAGGCACCAGGACACTGCCATGCGGCGTGCCCTCCCTGTGGAGAAACGGGTCGGCATCGCTGTCTGGAAGCTGGCCACTCTAGACAGCTACCGATCCGTGGGGCAGCAGTTTGGCGTCGGCAAGGCCACTGTCGGGGCTGTCCTCATGGAGGTAAGAGGACCCACGGGGGGGAGGGCAGGCAGGGGGGCCCTGGCAGGGCAGGGCAGGGAAGGGGAGGGGAGGGGGGCCCAGGCAGGGCAGGGCCACGCACACCCTGCTCACCCCTCATTGGTGCTCTCCCATGTGCTTCCCCTGCAGCTCGTGCGCACCATGAACGCCCTGCTCCTCCATAGGCTCGTGAGGCTGGGGGACCCAGATGCCACCATCGCGGGCTTTGCCACGCTGGGTTTCCCCAATTGCTTCGGGGCTCTGGATGGGACTCACATCCCCATCCACGCCCCGCAACACTGTGGAGGGTGCTACGTAAACCACAAGGTCTACCACTCAGTGGTCCTCCAGGCCTTGGTGGACGGCCGGGGTCGTTTCCAGGACGTTTATGTGGGCTGGCCTGGCAGCACCCACGACGCCCGGGTTTTCCAGAACTCGGGCCTGTGCCGCCGGCTGGAGGTGGGGACCTACATCCCCCAGTGGGAGATCCCTTTGGGGGACACCACCATGCCCCTCTGCGTCATCGCAGATGCGGCATACCCCCTCCGGCCCTGGCTCATGCACCCGCACACGGGCCATCTCTCTGCCATCCAGGAGCGCTTCAACCAGCACCTGAACCACGTGCAGCAGGTGGTGGAGCACTCATTTGGCCACCTCAAAGGGTGCTGGAGATGTCTCCTGACCTGCTTGGATGCGGGCCCCAACAACATCCCCCAGATTGTGGGTGCCTGCTGCGCCCTACACAATCTGGTGGAGAGCAAAGGGGAGGCCTTTTTTCAGGGCTGGGCTGTGGAGGCCGGCAGGGCCGATGTCCAGCCATCCGCTGACCCCAGTCGCCAGGTGGACCCCGAAGGGACCCGGGTCCGGGAGGCCCTGTGGGCCCACTTCAATGAGCCCGCGGGGTGAACTCTGCCAGGCCTCCCACTGCCCCCCCACCTTCCTCCACAACACTCCCTGCCCCTACGCCCACACCACGGAGCACCCAACAGCACACCTCCCCACGCTTTTCCTGGACAAATAAAAGCATGCACTTGTTGGTGAAATGAAACTGGTTTTCTTTTAACTGTTTTTTTAACTAATAACAACAAACTGTATACAAGACCTTCTAACAAAACTATGATATAAGTGAATAATAAAAAAGTTTGCATATATTATATGTACAAAAAACAGAAAACCAGGGATTACAAGGAAGGGGAGAACTATTTACATGGCGGGGGGACGGGGCAAACGGGGGGCACAAATAAATAAGTCCCCAAAACTATATACAAGGGGGGGGCCCACGTTCTGGGCCCCACGCCCCTATAGTCCGGCACTGGGGGTGGGTGGCTGGGAGCCCCGCCTCGGCCGCAGCCTTGTCTGGGGCTGGCTGGGGGCCGGGCGGACCGGAAGATACGTCCGGCGAGTCTCAGCTGGCCCCAGGTGTCCCTCGGCGGTCCGGCCCCTGGTGGCGGGTGGCGGGGCGACGAGCAGAGCAGCAGGTGGCGCGGCGGGTGGAGCACTCAGGGTGGGCGCAGTGGCGGCTGGCGCGGCATGGGGGGCCAGGTAGTCCACGAGGCGGTTGAAGGTCTCCGTGTAGGCCTCCCATGCCTCTTGGCGCCAGGCCAGCGCCCGCTCCTGGAGATGGAAGCGGCGTTGCTCCACCTGCAGATGCTGCTCCGCAACCTCCAGCTGCCGACGATGGATGGCCAGCAGCTGGGGGTCCGTCGCCGGCGTGTGGTGTTGCTAGGTCCACCGTCTTGCCCGCCGTGGGGCCAGTCGGTCCTCCGCCAAGGGGCTTGCCTGGAGCGATGGCCCCAGAGGGGCTTCCGGGACCCCTGAAGCCTCGCCGGCGCTCTCCAGTCCTTCCGATGGTGCAGCTGCAGAACACAGAAGGGGGGGAAGAAGAGTGGAGACAGGCGTTAGTGTGGGCCCCGAGCTGTGGCCCTTGTCCCCCCACCCCTGTGCTGCAGGTTCCCCATCCCCGTCCCCGGGAGATGCTGCTGTGATGGGGTTCAGGGGTCCCCCTGCACTGCACCCCGTCCCCTGGCAGGAGTGACTCTCACTTCACTCATCAGGGTCTGACAGGAGAGGTTTCTTAGGCAACAGATTCCCAGTTTCTACCAGAAGTGACAGTACAGCAGTCAGAGACAGTCCTTCCAACCCGTCCTGGGGAGAAGACCCCAAGGGGTGCCCCTCTGGGGTGTAGCTTTCCCCCTCCTCAGTCTGGCTGCCTTCCAGCTCTCCCTTTCCCTAGCCTCTACCTGCGCCACCCCCCCTCCCCCGATTCAAAGCCAGTTCGGCTCCTCCCTCCTCTTTGTTCAGGGCAGAGGTGTCACCTGCCAATTGTAGCCCCAGGATCATCCTTTGCCCCTGGGAGCTATTCAGCTTGTTGCTCATATCTAGCCTATCGCATCACATTTGCACTCCCCCCACTCCATCACATGCTGCTGCTGCTGCTGCTGCTGCTGCTGCGGGGTGTCCCACCCCCTCCTCCCGGGGGACCCTCGAGGTTCTGCTCCCCCCTGCCCCGGGGATGGGGCATGGCACTGTCGTGCTGGGGGGGGGCAGGGGCTGATGCACTCCTGTGAGGGACATGGCACTGCTGTCCTTGGGGCCATGGTCATCTGGGCATGTGGAGGGCCCTGGCCACATATCTATTACCCCTGCCCCTCAACCCCGGGGGTGTACACCGGGGGGGTACATACCTGTAGGTCCACTCCCATGGTCGGGGGACACCCGGGGGGCGGACGCCCGGCTGCTGCTCCTCGATGGCAGGAGGATGTGCAGGCTGGTGTCGGTGGAGGAGGAGTCCCCCTCCTCCTCCTCCTCCTCCTCCTCCTGCTCCGGTGCCCCGGGGGTGGGCTCCAGGGGGGACCCCTGGGGTGCGGGGCTTACCTCCGGGGCAGACTCCAGCTCCGGGGCCTGCTGGGGCTCCTCAGCCGAGGTATCAAGAGTGGGCGGAGGGGAGGAGGTGTGCCGGGGGCCCAGGATGTCCCTGAGCTCCCTGTAAAAGGGGCAAGTGACGGGGGGGGGGGGGCCCAGATCGGCCGGCCGCATCCCAGGCCTGGGCGTAACCCTGTCGCAGCTCCTTGACTTTACTCCGGACATGGTCCGGAGTGCGGGCAGGGTGACCCCAGGAGGCCAGGCCCTCGGCCAGCCGAGCGAACACATCCGCGTTCCGCCTCTTGCTCCCCATTACCTGGAGCACCTCCTCCTCGCTCCAGAGCCCCAGCAGGTCCCGAAGCTCGGCCTCCGTCCAGGAGGGGCCCCGCTGCCGCTTGCCGCCCTGGCTGCCAGCCTGCGAACCCTGGCTGCCCTGGCTCCCCTTGGGGGGGTTCCCCTGGGGGCGCTGGGGGGGCTGCCGGGCAGCCATCGGTGCTCTGGGGGGTTCTTGGGGCTGCTGAAGAGCGTGCAGGCTGGCCGCGTGTTACTGCTGCTGCCTGCACGCTCTCTCAGCTTCCTGCACAGAAAGGGAGGGGGCGGGGACCTTTAAGGGGCCGCTCCATGCGGCCACCATTGAGCTGAGGGGCTGTAGAGAGCGTCTCTCAACCCCTCAGCTGATGGCAGCCATGGAGGACCCCGCAATTTCGATGTTGTGGGATGCGCAACGACTACACGGTCCCTACTTCGACATTGAACGTCGAAGTAGGGCACTATTCCTATCCCCTCATGGGGTTAGCGGCTTCGACGTCTCGCTGCCTAACGTCGATGTTAACATCGAAATAGCGCCCCACACGTGTAGCCGTGACGGGCGCTACTTCGAAGTTAGTGCCGCTACTTCGAAGTAGCGTGCACATGTAGACACGGGTCAGCTGTCCTCAATTTGGAAAATGTAGAGCAATCAATACTGTTAATTGTACCGCAAACAAAGACAGATTGGGGGTGTTTTAGTTAGAGCATGTTACTCACTGAAAATTATCTGGCTTCTGACATTGATCATGGCAAATAGATTGTTATGTCAGTCCAAAATAAGAGTGAAAAGGAACAAGCTGAACACGCATCTTGTGCCACAACTCCAGACATTCCTGCCCTTGAGATGATTGGCTAACTGGCACCCTTTTATATTCTTTCTCCCTTTCCTCCCCCACTTCCCCTTCCTTTTTTTTGCCCCTCTCCCCCTGACTTTCTGCAGTTTGTGTATCCCTCCATCTCCCTTTTGTCTGCACTTTTTTGGTAGTCAGTGCTGTTCTCCATGCTTCTGAAAGCTACAGATCATAGGATGTCTCAGAAATGTCTGTCAAAAACTCCAGGTGAAATTTCTGATTGGGGAAGATTTGGAGTGTTGAGGTTAGGGAAGGCACGTGCATGTTGGTTTTCATTATAGATCTCATCCTGTGCCAAATTTAAATTCAATGTCAAAGTTACCAGTGCCTATAATGATACAGATCAAATTTCAGGTAGGGACCTGGGATTAAAGTCCTGCTAGAAGAGGCCCCAGTGTGAATCTAAATGGGGATGTACACATCTCCGAGAGCTGGAAGGGACTTCAGGAGGTCATCTAGTCCAGTTCCCTGCCTTCTTGGCAGGACCAAGCACCATCCCTGATATCCATTTGCCTCAATCCCTAAATAGCCTCTTTGAGGATTGAGCTCACAACCCTGGGTCTAGCATGGTAATACTCAAACCACTGAGCTACCCCTCTTCCCATGTTGTTGCCTGGGATTATAACTAGGATAGATAGTGTGGAAGAGGTGTGATTATGACCTGGCTGTGGTCTGGATTGAATACAAATTTGGTATAACAACTAGAGATTATGATTTATTTGCATTAGGTAATGTACTAGAAGAACTAGTTAAACCTCTTCCTATGCTTGTGGAATGCCTCACAGCAGAGTTGCTTGCTCAAATTTATTAGTTAATCAAACGCACTTGACAGTGTATTTGATTAATCACTGAATTGACTGAATCATCTGAGTACAGTAGGGTCTCATGATTCGCAAACTTAATGTTCACAAATTCAATTATTCACAAGCAGCCACTTCCCCCGGGGCTCTGAGCACCCCTCCCCCATATTTGCAAAAAATTAATATTCGTGAGAGTCCTGAACACGGAACCCTCACAAATGTTGAGATCCTACTGTATTCAATACTGAGTACATTGAGACATATGGGTTATTTGTGATTGCTCATATAAATCAGAGGAATTTTTCTTTGATAATATGTTGTCTCTTCTACTTTTGAATAAATTTATATTTTCTTGAAGAACTAACTGCAATTTTGCATCTCGGGCAGAGCTATCCATTTAGGGAGATACAAGAGGTAAGCATGGTGAGGGAGACTGAAGAAAAGGTTAAACCTTTACCTTTCTGGGCCGTGGTATGCCTTTCCTGAGACATGACTCTGAGAAAAAAAAATAGGCTACTGTAAGAATTATTGTCTGGGTACAGAGTTTAAATATGTTCTTCCACGTGACATTCATACAAAAAGTAATGACTGTGCATCGTTTTAGGCATAAAAGATGAATTGCTTGCCTCTGTGTGAATGTGCTATGCTTTTGTCAAGTGATTTTGTGCATTTGCTATGCTAAATTATGTGCCATATAAAACGCACTTTCTGCCTTCACTGGCCATCAGTCCCAGCGAGGAGAAAATCATAGAAGGGGAGGATGGAGCTATTGGTCTGCTAAAAACACAGGTTTAAGCTCCAAAAAGACACAAGGGCCAGTCCTTACAATGGCACAAGTATAGATTCATCCCAGCAATCTGATCCTTTTGCTAGTCATAGGCCATAGGGAAAGGAATGTCGAAAATATTAAACTATTGTTCTGTCCCACTCACTGTTTAACCTAGCAGGCAGATGGGGTCAGGAGAGGGGCTCTAATTGAAATATAAATGGTAATGAAGTGCAGATTGCCCAGGGATAGGCAGGTACATGTGATAACAGTACCCATGCATCTAGGGGAGAGGGATGGATCTAGCCCTGATATATCTGAGTCATTGGGAGAGATATGGTTGTTGCAAAGCCAGTTACTTAAGAAAACATGCAGAAGGACAGGAGTAGGAAGCTACATTTTTGAAATGCAATTTAGAAGGAAGTAGTAGAAAGAAGAGGGAGTCACTGTAGGATGCTAACTCCTGTTATTTATATCATGAGGTAATATTACAGCAGGTCCTAGTGCCATCAATCAGACTGGGGCTCTAAAGTGCCAGGCACTAGGCATTTCTGTACAGGGAGTCTGTGCTTGTGCCAGAGAGCTCATGCTCTTAGTATACCAGGCAAAGGATGATAAAGAGAATGAACCCAGACAGGAGAAATGATTTACTCCGATTCACCGAGGAGGTAAATGACACAGCTAAGACTAGAACCTAGTTCTCCTGCATTCCAGTCTTGTGTTGCACCCGCATGTGACATCAGGGTCATTCTTAAGTGGGTACATGGCCTAAGGCACTTTCCCTCACCCCATAAGCAGATACAGGGCCCAGGGTAACCTTCTGTCCCCAGGCTCCTCGCCTGCCTACCTCTGCTCTGCCTCTGTCATGCCCCCACTTCACCCCTTCCTGAAGCCCCGAGCCTTCCCCCTGCGCCTCCCACAAAATGCAAGCTTGGGATTATGGGGGCTTGGCATGAGGAGGAGGCAGGGGTCCCTCCCCTGTGCTCACGGCAAGTGGAGCCAGAGTGGTCTGGCAGCCTGCCACACCCTGCCATCCTCTCCCAGCCCACGGCACTTTGCTGCTCCCTGGTGATAGGAAGCGAACTGCCCTGGGGCTGGTGTGCCCTGATTCCCACTTCCACAGTGAAGTGGAGCACAGTGGGTCGTGAGAGGTTCTGCAGGGTGGAGCAGGGCAGGCTGCCAGGCTGCTCCCGCTCACGCTGCCACAGTGAGTTCAGGCGATGGGAGTAGGCGAACCCTGCTGCTCCTCCACACCAGCCCCCTACCCCAGGAATCCCTGGGCCACCCTGGGATCAGTCCATAAGATGGGTGAGACAGTAGCTGCGGAGGGCCCCAAAGTGCAGAGCCTGGGCTGACTGCCCCAAAGCATCCTATGGAAGGGACGGCTCTGTGCGAAGTGTTCTACTTCAACAATGACCAAAAATAAAGTACAAACACTATCAAAGGGTTTTGTGATGAGAAAATTTGGTACTAGAACTATGTACATAAGAACATAAGAATGGCCATACTGGGTCAGACCAAAGGTCCATCAAGCCCAGCATCCCATCTGCCGACGGTGGCCAATGCCAGGCGCCCCAGAGAAGGAGAACAGAAGACAAGTGATTTATCTCCTGCCATCCATCTCCTGCCCTTGTTATGAAGGCTAGGGCACCATACTTTATCCCTGGCTAATAGCCATTTATGGACCTGACCTGCAAAAATTTATCAAGCTCTTTTTTAAACCCTAATAGAGTCCTGGCCTTCACAGCCGCCTCGGGCAAGGAGTTCCACAGGTTGACTGTGCGCTGTGTGAAGAAAAATTTCCTTTTATTAGTTTTGAACCCACTACCCATCAATTTCATTTGGTGTCCCCTAGTTCTTGTATTATGGGAAAAGGTAAATAATTTTTCTATATTCACTTTCTCCACACCATTCATGATTTTATATACCTCTATCATATCGCCCCTCAATCTCCTCTTTTCCAAACTGAAAAGTCCCAGTCTCTCTAGCCTCTCCCCATATGGGACCCTTTCCAAGCCCCTAATCATCTTAGTCGCCCTTTTCTGAACCTTTTCTAATGCCAATATATCTTTTTTGAGGTGAGGAGACCACATCTGCACGCAGTACTCGAGATGTGGGCGTACCATAGTTTTATATAGGGGAAGTATGATATCTTTTGTCTTATTATCGATCCCTTTTTTAATAATTCCTAACATCCTATTTGCCTTACTAACTGCCGCTGCACACTGCGTGGATGTCTTCAGAGAACTATCCACTATAACTCCAAGATCCCTTTCCTGATCTGTCGTAGCTAAATTTGACCCCATCATGTAGTACGTGTAATTTGGGTTATTTTTTCCAACATGCATTACCTTACACTTACCCACATTAAATTTCATTTGCCATTTTGCTGCCCAATCACTCAGTTTGCTGAGATCTTTTTGTAGTTCTTCACAATCCCTTTTGGTTTTGACTGTCCTGAACAACTTGGTGTCATCTGCAAACTTTGCCACCTCACTGCTTACCTCATTTTCCAGATCATTGATGAACAAGTTGAACAGGATCGGTCCCAGGACTGAGCCCTGGGGAACACCACTAGTTACCCCCCTCCATTGTGAAAATTTACCATTTATTCCCACCCTTTGTTTTCTGTCTTTTAACCAATTCCCGATCCATGAAAGGACCTTTCCTCCTATCCCATGACCACCTAATTTACATAAAAGCCTTTGGTGTGGGACCGTGTCAAAGGCTTTCTGGAAATCTAGGTATATTATGTCCACTGGGTGCCCCTTGTCCGCATGTTTATTAACCCCTTCAAAGAATTCTAATAGATTAGACAGACACGACTTCCCTCTGCAGAAACCATGCTGACTTTTGCCCAACAATTCGTGCTCTTCTATGTGCCTTGCAATTTTACTCTTTACTAGTGTTTCTACTAATTTGCCTGGTACTGATGTTAAACTTATCGGTCTATAATTGCCAGGATCTCCTCTAGAGCCTTTTTTAAATATTGGTGTTATATTGGCCGTCTTCCAGTCATTTGGTACCAAAGTGGATTTAAAGGATAGGTTACAAACCACTGTTAATAACTCTGCAATTTCACATTTGAGTTCTTTCAGAACCCTTGGGTGAATGCCATCTGGTCCTGGAGACTTGTTACTATTCAGCTTATCAATTAATTCCAAAACCTCCTCTAATGTCACTTCAATCTGAGTGAGTTCCTCAGATTTGTCGCCTAAAAAGGCTGGCTCAGATTTAGGAACCTCTGTAACATCTTCAGCCGTGAAGACTGAAGCAAAGAAATCATTTAATCGCTCCGCAATGGCACTGTCTTCCTTGATCGCTCCTTTTATATCTTTATCATCCAAGGGCCCCACTGCTTTTTTAGCAGGCTTCCTGCTTCTAATGTATTTAAAAAACATTTTACTATTGTTTTTTGAATTTTTGGCTAGCTGTTCCTCAAACTCTTTTTTGGCTTTTCTTACTACATTATGACAGTTAATTTGGGAGTGTTTATGTTCCTTTCTATTTTCCTCACTAGGATTTGACTTCCACTTTTTAAAAGCTGCCCTTTTCTCTCTCACTGCCTTTTTAACATGGCTGTTTAGCCATGGTGGTTCTTTGTTAGGTCTCTTACTGTGTTTTTTTATTTGGGGTATACATTTAAGTTGGGCCTCTAGTATGGTGTCTTTAAACAGTTTCCATGCAGCTTCCAGGGATTTTAGTTTAATTACTCTACCTTTTAGTTTCTGTTTAACTAGCTTCCTCATTTTAGTGTAATTCCCCTTTTTGAAATTAAATGCCAGAGTGTTTGACCGCTGCGGTGTTCTTCCCAACACAGGAATATTAAAAGTTATTATATTGTGGTCACTATTTCCAAGCGGTCCAGTAACAGTTACCTCTTGGACCAGATCCTGCGTTCCAGTCAAGACTAGATCGAGAATCGACTCTCCCCTTGTGGGTTCCTGTACTAGCTGCTCCAAGAAGCAGTCATTTAAGGCATCAAGAAATTTAATCTCTGAATCCCGTCCTGAGGTGACATGCACCCAATCAATATGGGGATAATTGAAATCTCCTATTATTACTGTGTTTTTTATTTTGATAGCCTCTCTAATCTCCCTCATCATTTCAGCATCACTATCACTGTCCTGGTTAGGTGGTCGGTAATATATTCCTAATGCCATATTCATATTAGAGGAATGAATTGTTATCCATAATGATTCTATGGAACATTTTGATTCCTTTAGGATTTTTACTTCATTTGATTCTATATTATCCTTCACATATAGTACCACTCCGCCACCCGCACGACCTGTTCTGTCTTTCCGATATAATTTATATCCCGGTATGATAGTGTCCCACTGATTGTCCTCATTCCACCAGGTTTCTGAGATGCCTATTATGTCAACTTCCTCCTTTGATATGAGGTACTCCAGTTCACCCATCTTATTAGACAGACTCCTAGCATTAGTGTAAAAGCATGTTAGAAAACTACCACTATTTATATGTCCGCCTTTCACAGACGTGGTGGATTTTTTTATGCACGATTGTTTCACATCTGATCTTGCCCATATATTATTTCCCACGTTCCCTATCTGACTAACTTCTAGGGAATCCCTGTCTATGGAGCCTCGTGTAAGAGAAGTCTCCGTCCGATCCAGGTGCTCCCCCGCACCAATCGGCTTTCCCCCACCTCTTAGTTTAAAAACTGCTCTATGTCCTTTTTAATGTTTAATGCCAGCAGTCTGGATCCACCTTGATTTAGGTGGAGCCCATCCTTCCTGTATAGGCTCCCCCTACCCCAAAAGTGTCCCCAGTTCCTAATAAATCTAAACCCCTCTTCCCTACACCATCGTCTCATCCACGCATTGAGACTCTGAAGTTCTGCCTGTCTATCTGGCCCTGCGCGTGGAACTGGAAGCATTTCAGAGAAAGCCACCAAAGATGTTCTGGATTTCAGTCTCTTTCCTAGTAACCTAAATTTGGCCTCCAGAACATCTCTTCTACCCTTCCCTATGTCATTGGTACCAACATGTACCACGACGACCGGCTCCTCCCCAGCACTGCCCATAAGTCTGTCTAGATGCCTCGAGAGATCCGCAACCTTCGCACCAGGCAGGCAAGTCACCATACGGTTCTCCCGGTCATCACAAACCCAACTATCTATATTTCTAATGATGGAATCCCCCACTACTAAAACCTGCTTCTTCCTAACAGCTGGCGCTCCCTCCCCCGGAGAAGTATCCTCGGCACGAGAGGATACAACATCACCCTCTGGAAGGAGGGTCCCAACTACGGGATGGTTTCCCTCTGCTCCCCTTGACTGCTCTCCTTCCCTGAGCCTTTCATCCTCCGTAACAGCCTCAGGACTGTCAGATTGGAGGTGGGACAGCCCTACTATGTCCCGGAAAGTCTCATCCACAAACACCTCTGCCTTCCTTAGCTCCTCCAGTTCAGCCACCCTGGCCTCCAAAGCACGCACTCGGTCTCTGAGGGCCAGGAGCTCCTTGCATCGAGCGCACACATACGCCACCCGCCCACAGGGTAGGTAGTCATACATACTGCACTCGACACAATAAACAGGATAGCCCCCACTCTGCTGCTGGGCTTCTGCCTCCATTTCCTACTCTAGTTATATACGAGGGTTAATTAAATGTTTCAGATAGAGGTTGTTATAAAGGATTTAGTTTAAGGGCAACAGAAGTAAGTCACTGGCTCCCTCCAAGCTCCCCCTCTCAACTCCCCTCTCCAAACTCCCTCCTGTTAGCACGCACCCTGTTTGCCAGCACCCGGTCGCAAAGCTCCCTGGTCGCTTACTAGCAGGGTTTAAGTGCTCAGCCTCCCTGATAGCTCCTCCCTCTGCCTACAGCTCAGCCAATCAGCACACGGTGTTTCAATTCAAACCTAATCAGCTTCCAACTGCCTGCCTGCCTGCCTGCCTGAGCACACGGCCTTTCAAACAAACAAACACACACTCAGCTCAGCACTCCAAACAAACAAACTCCAAACTCCAAACAAACACACAAGCCCAAAACCTCCAAATATAAGCAGCCACTTACCCCAAGGTGCTTTAGTTTGCTCCTTCCTTCTCCTCCTCCAGGAGAGCCTCTCCAAACTCCCTCCTGTTAGCACGCACCCTGTTTGCCAGCACCCGGTCGCAAAGCTCCCTGGTCGCTTACTAGCAGGGTTTAAGTGCTCAGCCTCCCTGATAGCTCCTCCCTCTGCCTACAGCTCAGCCAATCAGCACACGGTGTTTCAATTCAAACCTAATCAGCTTCCAACTGCCTGCCTGCCTGCCTGCCTGAGCACACGGCCTTTCAAACAAACAAACACACACTCAGCTCAGCACTCCAAACAAACAAACTCCAAACTCCAAACAAACACACAAGCCCAAAACCTCCAAATATAAGCAGCCACTTACCCCAAGGTGCTTTAGTTTGCTCCTTCCTTCTCCTCCTCCAGGAGAGCCTCTCCAAACTCCCTCCTGTTAGCACGCACCCTGTTTGCCAGCACCCGGTCGCAAAGCTCCCTGGTCGCTTACTAGCAGGGTTTAAGTGCTCAGCCTCCCTGATAGCTCCTCCCTCTGCCTACAGCTCAGCCAATCAGCACACGGTGTTTCAATTCAAACCTAATCAGCTTCCAACTGCCTGCCTGCCTGCCTGCCTGAGCACACGGCCTTTCAAACAAACAAACACACACTCAGCTCAGCACTCCAAACAAACAAACTCCAAACTCCAAACAAACACACAAGCCCAAAACCTCCAAATATAAGCAGCCACTTACCCCAAGGTGCTTTAGTTTGCTCCTTCCTTCTCCTCCTCCAGGAGAGCCTCTCCAAACTCCCTCCTGTTAGCACGCACCCTGTTTGCCAGCACCCGGTCGCAAAGCTCCCTGGTCGCTTACTAGCAGGGTTTAAGTGCTCAGCCTCCCTGATAGCTCCTCCCTCTGCCTACAGCTCAGCCAATAGTAGAAATAGAGATTTCTATACAACAGTTTCTACTGCTTCATAACAGCAACATGAAGCTGCACCGACTTCAGTACCTAAAAGGTATCAATGGCAAAAATCATGTAGACAGCAGTTTTCTTTAAACTAATTTTACTGGTTTGCTCTGCCAATTTATGATCAACTGTGGAATTGACCCAAACAGTTGGGTGCCTCCCTTTGCGGAACCAGAAGGTCCAAACTGGGGAGGGAGACCAGCTGCAAGTCTGTGAGTAAAGATGTCATGGGTAAGAAATGGTAGTGACTTGGTAGGAGTGGGGGTGGTCTACTTTATCCCACCAAATCAGAAAGAGTGAGTGGATCCAGCATTTCTGAAACCAATAACATAATATCAAAACCACAGGACCTGGTAGTAATTGGGGACTTTAATTACCCAGACATCTGTTGGAAAAAGAGATATTGTGTTTTGCCATATCATAAATTGTTGGAATGTATTGGGGATTACTTTCTGTTTCAGAAACTGGAGGAAGTGAGGAAGGGGTACAGCCATTTTCGTCTTGATTCATAACAATTGGTAGTGAATCTGAAGGTGGAAGGCAATTTGAGTGAAAGTGACTATCAGAGGACTGATTTCATGATTCTTAGGGAAAGGGTGGAATAAGAACTGCTGAATAAGGAGAATGGATTTAACAAAAAACAGACTTCAATCAACTTAGATGCAGAAAGCAAAATGTAGGGGAAAAGGGATCTTTGGAGACTATTTTCTCCAGAACACCATAATAAAAGCACAACTGCAAATTATCCCTAACAAAGGGAAGAGAGGGATAATTATCATAAAATGACAATATGGCTCCATGAGGAGTTCTTAAATGACCTGCAAATCAAAACAGATCCTACAAGTAGCAGAAATGTGAATAAATTGCTAAGGAGAATAAAATGATAGCACAAGAATATAGAAACAAAATCAGAAAGGCAAAGGCATGAAATGAGTTACTCCTAGCAAAGACCATAACAGAGAATAAGAAGACATTAGAAAATCTATTAGGAACAGGAGAAAGACTACTGAAAGTGTAGGTACTCTGCTTAGTAAGAAAGGAGTACTGCTGATTGATAATATCGAGAAAGCGGCGGTGTTTAATGACTGTTTTACTTCTGCCTTCGCTTAAAAGGGTAAGTGGGATGCTCAATAAAATTCATATCAACAACAACGTGGGAGGGTAAAGGAATGCAAACCAACATAGGGAAAGAACAGGTTAAGGTTAATTTTGATAAGTAGGATGCTGACTCTAGTAATCTCAGGGGAATGTACGAGGGCATCAAGAAGGATTTAGGACCCACCCAGAACAAGATGGCATCTCTGAAATCCAAATCTGGTGAAGTCATCACTGACAAAGCCAAACACATGGAGCACGGGGTCGAGCACTACTCCAAGCTGTACTCACGCGAGAGCATTGTGGTTGATACAGCCCTCAATGCCATTGAGCTCCTACCAGTAATGGGCGAACTGGATCAGGAGCCGACTGTGGACGAACTGAAGAAAGCCATCGGTAGCATTGCAGTAGGAAAGGCCCCAGGCCAGGATGGTATACCACCAGAGGTAATCAAGTGTGCCATGGACACCCTCCGGGAACCCCTACATGAGCTATTGTGCCTGTGCTGGAGAGAGGGAGAGGTTCCACAGGATATGCGCGACGCTAACATTGTAAACTTGTATAAGAACAAAGGAGATGGAAGCGACCGGTACAATTACTGTGGAATCTCCCTCCTAAGCATCACTGGTAAACTGTTTGCTTGCGTCATCCTCAGCAGACTCCAGAAGATTGCTGAGAGAGTGTATCCCGAATCACAGTGCGGATTCCGTGCAGAGAGATCTACCATTGACATGGTCTTCTCTCTGAGGCAGCTGCAGGAGAAATGCAGGGAGCAGAGGAAGCCACTCTATGTTGCGTTCATTGACCTGACCAAGGCCTTCGACTTGGTCAGCAGGGATGGATTGTTCAAACTGCTCCACAAGATCGGCTTTCCACCACAGTTACTCAAGATGATCCAGTCTTTCCACTAAGACATGGGAGGAACCATCCAGTATGACGGCACATTATTGGATGTTTTTAGCTTCAGGAGCGGCATCAAACAAGGATGCATCCTTGCTCCGACATTGTTCAGGATCTTCTTCACACTCCTCCTAAAGCACGCCTTTGGATCTTCAACAGAGGGCATCTTTATGCACACAAGATCTGATGGCAAACTGTTTAATCTTGCAAGGCTGAAAGCTAAATCTAAGGTGAGGGAAGTCCTCATCAGAGATATGCTGTTCGCAGATGACACTGCTGTAGTGTCACACACAGAAGACCAGCTTCAGAAACTGCTGGATCAGTTCTCCAAAGCATGCAAGGACTTTGGGCTTTCCATCAGCCTAAAGAAGACAAATGTACTGGGTCAGGACATTGCTGAACCTCCATCAATCAGCATTGACAACTATACGTTAGAGGTCGTCCACGAGTTCGTTTACCTCGGGTCCACCATCACTGACACCCTGTCATTGGAGACTGAGCTAAATCGGAGGATCGGAAAAGCAGCCACATCTCTGTCCAGACTCAGCAAAAGAGTGTGGAATAACATCAAGTTGTACACCCACACCAAAATGCAAGTCTACAGAGCCTACATCCTCAGCACCCTCCTTTACAGCAGTGAGTCTTGGACTCTGTACACCCACCAGGAAGAGAGGCTGAATGTCTTCCACTTGTGCTGCCTCAGGCGCATCTTTGGAATATCATGGAAGGACAGAGTGTCCAACACCGCTGTCCTTGAGCAAGCTGGAATCCCAACCATGCACACCCTTCTCAGGCAGTGGCAGCTCTGCTGGCTTGGCCACATCCACAGGATGAATGATGGAAGAATCCCAAAAGACATCCTGTATGGCGAGCTAGCCTCTGGCAAAAGACCTCCCGGACACCCCCAATTGTGCTACAAAGATGTTTGCAAGAGGGTCCTCAGGGAAGTAGACATCAAGCCAGACATCTGGGAGGAGCTGGCAGATGATCTCAGCAGATGGAGTCAGGAACTACACAAGGGCCTTCAGAAGGGTGAGATGAGTATCAGACAGCTAGCAGAGGAGAAGCGAGCCCATAGAAAGCACAGTAAGGACCTGCCAGACACCCATTACACGTGCAACAGATGCAGCAAGGACTGTCACTCTCATGTGGGCCTTCACAGTCACAGTCAATGCTGCAAATGATGATCCCAAATGGAACTATGAAGAGTGCGATCCATAGTCTACGTAGTCTGAAGGATGCCTACTACTACTAGGATGTATACAATTTGACAGGACCTGATGAAATTCATGCTGAGGTACTTAATAAACTAGCTGAGGCAACCTACGAAGTGTTAGCAGTTAGCTTTGAGAGCTCCTGGAGAATAGGCATGGTTTCAGAACATTGGAGAAAGGCAAACATAGGATCTAGCTCAAAAATGGGGTCAAAGAGAGGACCCAAGGAATTACAGACCAGTCAGTGTTTGGCACCAAAAACTTACTACACCAAATTATTAAATAATCATTTTTTAAGTAGCTATAAAATAATAGTGACAGAGAGATAGCTGTGTTGGTCTGTATCCTATCAAAACAAACAAGCAGTTGTGTAGCACTTTAAAGACTAACAAAATAATTTATTAGGTGATGGGCTTTCGTTGGACAGACCCACTTCTTCAGATTATTATTTTGTTAGTCTTTAAAGTGCTACATGGCTGCTTGTTTGTTTTGATAGAATAATAAGGTTTTAAGGAATAGCCAGCTTGGGCTTGTCAAGACCAAATCATGCCAAACAACCTAATCTCCTCCTTTCACGTGGTTACTGGCCTACTGGATGGGGAAGCTGAAGATGTGACATATATTGATTTTAGTGAGGCTTTTGACACAATCCTATGTGATGCATCTGACAAGCAAATTACGGAAATATGGTCTAGATAAAATTACAATGAGATAGGTATGGCAGAGTGCTAGGGATAAAAGCTGGAGTCAGCACTGTTCACATCAACTCCAATTAAGCGAAGTGGATTAGGGCTGGCTATGCAAGACTGTGTTTAATGTGTGGGTGGGCAAGGGCAGGGCAGAAAAGCTATTTAAGGCATTAGCCAGTGCCCATGAAGAGGCACAGGAAGGAAAAGCCCAAGAGGAAAGTAGGCTGTGAGAAGGGGAGAGAGATTACTTTCCTCTGCTTGTGGAAGTAGCTATGTGTCTTAGGAAGTTGGTGGGGCTAATTTTTAAATAAACTATACAGGCTGTTGGGCCAAGCAAAAGGGTGTCTGTCTGGCTTGTGTATCAAGAAGGAATTGAAACCAAGAAGATCCTGTTACAATGGACATAAAATTGGTTAAAATATTGTGCTCCAAGAAGAGCTATCAATGTTTTGCTGTCAAACTGGAAGGTGTATCTCGTGGGGTGCTGCAAGGGTTGGTCATTGTGCTGGTATTTTTTTCGTTAATGACTTGGAAAATGGAGTAGAGAGTATGCTTAAAAAATGTACAGCTGAGTCTAAGCTGGGAGAAGTTGTAAGTATTTTACAGGATAGGATTAGAATTCAAAATGACCTTGACAAATTGGAAAAGTGTTCTGAATTCAAAAAGATGAAATTTAATAAACATGGTACAAAGTAGTTCCCTTAGGAAGAAAGATATTAAATTTGCGATAAAAAGGAGGACGAGGTGATAATACCATTGGAAAGCATCAGGGGGAAAGTGGATCGCAACCTGAGTGTAACACAGTAGTAAAAAAGGCTATTAGAACTCTGGAACTTATTGTTCTGTTTGACAATACAGAACCTTTTCTTCAAATTCATTTTCTGTATCTGTCTCTGGTACCTTTTGAGGGCTCTCTGTATTCCCATCTCTCTCTCTCCTTTCTTCTGTCTTTTTCTACACAGTTTATTCTCTTATCCCCCTGCCCCATCCCAGCCTTCTCCTTTCCAAGTATTTGCTCCTTTATTCAGGACTCTGCAGCTATATCGTTTAAGCTGAATTACCTGAAAAAGTTGTATTCAACTGTCAGTCCTGAACACATGAGCTCTGGCTCAGGCCATGATGACAAAACTTATTCTTAGCTGTATCTTGCAAAACATCTCCCCTGCTGGGTCCTTTAATTTATAATTATTAATCAGATGTTCAGACGCTTGAGTTCATTGAAGTCCCTCCTTCCTCAACAGGCCATCAGTAATCAAAATCCATCCCTGATTTAGTTGCTTTGTAAAGAATATTAATGTTAAATTCCTGCCAATTAGAGAAGACCTGTCCTAGTAAGATTGTTGAGCCTTGCAGGCAGCCTCTGCTGTTTTTTCCTATGTAAACATAATCAGAGCAACTTAAGCTAATTAATAGCAGGCTCAAGGATGTTATTACCTCAAGATTTATGTATCAGGCACAAATCGCCTAAATTTCGAAATGATGAAATTCAGCTATTGGCACTACATTTGTGCTGGATATTTAAAACCAACATATTGTCAGGTTGTGAATACTAATATTTGAAAATTACTGGTACTTAACACTTTTTTTCCCATAGAGACATTAAAGAGCTTTTTGATCAGAAACATCCACAGTCAGGATGTCTAACTAAACCAGCTCTAGGATACTGTGCTATCCTGCACCAGCCCCAGAAGGGTTAACTGTGCTTTTCAGGCTGAGGAAGCCCTGCCCATCTGACTGTGCAGGTTACGCTCACCTTGGAGGCAGAGTTTAAAAGGAAGCAGGCTGCTGAAGCGGAGGACACAGACTCAAGGCTTTGTCCAGGGAGCTGCTATAGGTCCCATTACAGAGCCAGATGGAGTCCAGGCTTCCTGGCAAGCTGCGAAAAGAGATTGTGCTGGCAGGAACTATGCCACCTGAGGATACCAAAAAACTTGGGGGAGCTGTGGAGCATTGCCAAAGGAGAAAGGGGAGGAAGCAGCCCAAGGGACTTAGCCTTTTCTCTGGTGAGTAAACCAGGGAACCTGTCAGTGTATTTCAGGAGGATTCCCACTCATGCAGTAGTGAGTACCACTGCCAGGGCCTTAGGCTGGGACTCAGAGGAGCAGGGAGTGCCTGAGTCCCCTTACCCGGGGTGCCACTGAACCTTAGGTGGAGCCCCACTTCCCCAATGAACCAAAAAGCCACACAGCATCCCAAAACTGGGCATTTTCTTTGACTCTGGCCTTTAGGTTATGCTGCCCTGAATGGAAGGTCTGCTTTATTGATTCAAGCCACTGGGTCACACTACCTGTGTGTCAAGGGCTGTATTACTGACTCTGGCCATTAGGCCATGAGAACCTATGTCGAAGGGTGATTTTTATGGACTCTGGTCACTAGACAGCACTACCATGATTTATAATAAGGATCATCAGCATAGGACTTAACTGGCTTCAGTACTGCCTGTACTTCTTTTTTGTCCCATGTGACCTGACACCCTATGAGGAGGTACATGACAGATATGTAGATAACTGATTCTACCATTACTCTCATTAAACCTAGTAGGTGCTGGATCTGAATTCTGCAACTCCAAGGTAATGAATTCTCTGAGGCCACATCTACAATATCCAGAAGATTGACCCGCTCAGGGTCGATCTGCTGGGGTCCAATTTTGCGTGCCTGGTGGAGACATGTGAAATTGACCTATCAGCAGTCTACCCCTGTGCTCCTCACTATCACGAGGAGTAAGGGAGGTCAATGGGGGAGTTTCTTAATGAGGATGGCCAGGTAAGTCGATTGCAGATAAGTCAATTCTAGCTATGCAATTGCTGTAGCTAGAATTGTGTATCAGCAATTGACTTACCTGCCTAGCGCAGACCAGGCCTGAGTTCCTGTTGGCATTGAGCCATCAGTGATCCTAAACATGACATGCAGCCGCATCAATGGCTGAAGAGACGAAGTAATTTGCCAGAAGAAATCATCTTCCTTCTAGAAACAATAATTACCAGAAAAAACTTTTGAATCTAAATTCAGAGGTGAGCCTAAGTGTAGAGAGATATTAAAGTTGGTCCACCTTACATAATCTTCTATACCCTCACCATGTTCATTAATGCTACACATGTGTAAAGTCTGCCATCTCTTAGACTTGGATTTGCACTCACTCACCAATGTGTGCATTGCCTTACTTATGACCTCAGAACTGATCCCATAGAATGTAAGGGTTTTATCCTGCCCTCTTACACTTCAGTGGCCAAATCCCATTGATTTCAGTGGTAGAGAATGGAGTCTTAGGTAGTGTAAATTGAACACCTAAAAGAAGAAAGAAGTATAGTAAAAGATGAAAAAACATACAAGAGTTTGCCTACATCATAGGTGCTCACTTCATGGGTACTCTAGGCCTCAAGCTCCCATAGGGAAAATAATATGGGAAGATCAGAATCCAACAGACCCATCTGTTTGGTGGGGGTCTGGCGCTGGCCACCAATCAGCTGTTCAGCATCTGGTGAGAGGTGTTTGAGTGGGGGGAAGGCTGAGAGAAGCCAGTTGTGGGGGCACTGATGAAGCGGAATGAGTGGAATGAGTGAAGGGCAGGAAGGGGCAATGTGGAGTTGGGAAGAGAAGGAGCAAGGGTGGGACTTCAGGGAAATAGTGGAGTGGGGTTGGAGCCCAGGGGCGGTAAAAACAAAAGTCAGCAGACATAGTGAGTGCATAGCAAACTGCAGTGTGAGTGTACAGCTCATCAACCTGCTGAGCAGGGATTCATCCTGTGGCTACTGTTACAGTGCAGTGAAAGTCTTGATTTGCAATGAAAAGTCACATCCTGGCTTCTTGCATGGTAAGTCATCATGTAGACAAGCCCTAAGTTACAGCAGTCCATTCCCCATCATAATTCACTTTCTGTCAGCTTCTTGCCACGTGGCATCTTATTCAGATTCAGAAAGTGGCTGCAAGTAGGTCTGAGGCCCAGATTTTAACATCATTTACACATTGGTGCGCCCAGTGCTGTAATGTCTAACTGATTTAGGTGCCTAAATATTTTCAAAGGAATTTAGGTACTTAGGAACCAAAATGCCATTGACTGTATCACATTAAATTAATTTAATGACAAATATAGTGTAGAACTGCTCTGATACTACTATTTATATGTGTGTTACAATTATGTCTAGAGACTCAAACCAAGTCACACAGGAAGCATGTGGCAATCAGGAATTTAACTCAGATAAACATCTATCGGGGGTTGGTCTAGATGGTGCTTGGTCCTGCCATGAGATCAGGGAACTGGACTTGATGACCTCTTGAGGTCCCTTCCAGTTCTAGTATTCTGGGATTCAGCTCTCCAGAGTGCCAGTCCCTGCCTTAACCACAAGATCATCCATCCTCTCATCATCTCATCTATTAAGGCTGGAAGCAGCTGATGAAGTGTTTCGTGCCATGTAAATGTGGTTTGCATTCCTTAGGGCTGCACTGCGAGAGAGAATGTAAACAGGTCTTAAAATTCTATCATACATTGTTCTGTAATCCTACAAAAGAAGCTATGCAATATGACTAGTCTGATTTAATTTTACAAAGGAAATTTACTAATGTCAGCCCAAACAAATGACTTCACAGATTTCATTGCCATCTCATCTATTATAATATGAATTGCCATCCCTCATATTATAATAGAGGAGATGTATGTGAAATCTGTAAGTCGCCAGTAGGAATATTAATTACATCTGAATTATTGGCAGTCTTTTCCCATATTCGATATTTTTTGTCAAATGGAAAAATGTAGTTAACCTTTGAATATGAAAATGCAAATAAAAGATGGTTTCTCAACAGGAGTGATGGATAGCTAGCCAGCATTTTCTTAAAATAAGATAATTTATTTGTATTACTAAATTGGACTGGTATTTTGTAATAGTATTTTAAATGAAGCGTGTTCCCAGTTTTCAGCTGAGTGGAAAAACTCCGCATCACAAAAACTAGTGTCACCACTGATGCTTCGTTAGCATTAATGATGAGTGAATTTTAAAAAGTGATTGAGAGGCTTAGTTTAAATAAGCCTTAGTGTTATTACTATTAATAAATATTTATATTAATCCCTAAGGCCCCAGTCAAGACTAGACAAGACATTGTGGTAGGTGCTGTACAACCACATGTGAAGATCACATCCCTATCAGGTAGTATTTAAATTTTTTAGATAAATATTCAAATCTATTTTTACAATTAAGATTGAAATGCTCTTTCATCTTCTGTCTCTGTCCATTTCCAGCTCTTTACTTATCTTCGTTTTAAAACATACCAGTCTTCCTTTCTGTCCTCCATGTAATCCTAAAATTATCCTAAATACCTTCCCAATTGTTCTCTTTATCCCTGACTATCAAGCTGCAGGGGCATATCTCTGCTGGCTTTGTACTTCGTTAATTACAAGTGTCCTGACATTACCCTCCTTTCACATGGACATGAAAGCATGGAATAAAAGGTTGCAACACTAGACAAAACTGCCTCACTGACTGGACTGAGCATTAACAAGGGAAAGACCAAGAAAATGAGTATCAACCAATCCAACAACAACACCATTACATGGGGAGAGGATGACCTGGAAGATGTGGAGTGGTTTACCTACTTGGGGAGTAGTATGGGCAGATACAGAGGAACATATAAGAATACCAGTGCCAGGATGGGGGAAGCAACAGCTGCATTTAAGACTTTTCATCCCATATGGAGTTCACAAATGATATCTGCAGAGATGAAACTGCAGATCTTCAACACAAATGTGAAGTGTGCTCTTATATTGATGTGAGACTAAAAAGTCATCAAATCACAAGCTACAGACGTTCATAAACAGATGCCTGAGGTGCATCCTTTGCTGCAAATGGCAAGACTTTGCCTCAGATGAGGAGCTTTGGAACAGAGCAGGACAAGAACCACTTGACGTTCAAATTGAGAGAAGGAAGTGGGAATGGCTAGGCCACACTCTCCAGTGTAGTCCGTCAAGCTCTCCTCTGGAACCTGCAAGGAAAATGCAAAAGACCTTGGACAGCATGGAGAAGATCTACTGACACTGAAGGATAACAAATGAGGGGTACTCCTGGAGTTAGCTAGAAGTTTTGTCTCAAGACAGAGTGAAGTGGAGGACACTTGTAGATGACCTGTACTCCACTCGGAGTACAAGGGTTTAAGTCAAGAAAGTCTTGTCAGGGGACTCATAGACTCTAATCTGTAGTTAGTCCAGTCTTAATTGGTTTCAAAGTCATTAGTATTCAAGGACTGCAACTAGACTAGCTGGCATTGACTATATCAACTGTAACCCTCGTATAGGTTTCTGCACATGCAAGATGACGTTGGGGGATCAAAGAGGGTATTCTTATCTTACCCAACTTCTAGGGGTTGTGTGATATTTCATTAACTAACGTTTTGTAAGCTGTTTTGAGATCCTTGGATGAAAAGCGCTAGGGAAATGCAAAAACAGGATGCGCTAAATTTATCTCAAAGCTTGGGCTCAGCTTAGATCAAGTTTTTCTGTTCTTCAGACCAGGGCTCCTGTGATTTATTAATTTTGGGTTGTATTGGGCAGCATGGGCAGGCTTTGTAAGCAACATTCATAGTTACAAAAGAAAGATGATTTTCCATCATAGTTTTGCATTTCTGGATAGACTTCACTGTGTCTCACCTTTCATTCTGGTGCACTGAATGCTTTCTGATCGCGTGAATGCTGTGTCTGCTGCCCGGCTCCATACGCGTGAAATTATGCATCTGCTGAATTAACCTAGTAGTTTAAGGGATTGCAATCATTTTACCCCTTGCTGAAAGGAGTGCATTGTTATCATTTGCCTGTCCCTAAATAACTCTCTCCATTTTCATTCAGGCCAACATAAAGAGGAAAAGAGTCACTAATTTGCTAGTCTTATCCTCATTCATATCTGTGTTGAGTTTACCAAAGTAAAGAGAGAACTTTTTTCTTGCTGTTCATGGCTACGTCTACACGTGAAGCCAACATCGAAATAGCTTATTTCGATGTTGTGACATCGAAATAGGCTATTTCGATGAATAACGTCTACACGTCCTCCAGGGCCGGCAATGTCGATGTTCAACTTCGACGTTGCTCAGCCGAACATCGAAACAGGCGCAGCGAGGGAACGTCTACACGTCAAAGTAGCACACATCGAAATAGGGATGCCAGGCACAGGTGCAGACAGGGTCAATGGGCGGACTAGCGCTTCCAGGGCAACAGCTATCCGCTCCCTTAAAGGGCCCCTCCCACATACACTCAGCCTGCACAGCACGCGGTCTGAGGAGCCATAGGCACACAGACCCTGGGCGCTGCAGTCATGGACCCCCAGCAGCAGCAGCAGCAGCAGCAGCAGCAGCAGCAGCTAGAGGTCCACCCAGCCCTCCCGGCAGGAGCAGGGCTTGCCCTGGCCCATGCCATGTGGGAGGCAGCTGAGTACCTTCTTGCCCCAGGGGAGGAGATGCCCCCAGGGCAGCAGGGCTCAACCCCTACCCCTGCAGCACCCCGCTTCACCCCCCCCGCCTCACACGCTGGCGGCTGTGGAGCTACCCCACCAGCACTGACTGGTGGGAGCGGCTGGTGCTTGGGGAGTGGGACGACGACCACTGGCTCAGGAACTTCAGGATGAGCTGGCAGACATTCCTGGAGCTGTGCCAGTGGCTCACCCCCGCACTCAGGCACCGGGACACTGCCATGCGGCGTGCCCTCCCTGTGGAGAAACGGGTCGGCATCGCTGTCTGGAAGCTGGCCACTCCGGACAGCTACCGATCCGTGGGGCAGCAGTTTGGTGTTGGAAAGGCCACCGTTGGGGCTGTCTTCATGGAGGTAAGAGAACCCACAGGGGGAGGCCAGGGCAGGGCAGGGGGGCCAGGGCAGGGCAGGGCAGGGCAGGGCAGGGCCATGCACACCCTGCTCACCCCTCATTGGGGCTGTCCCATGTGCTTTGTCTGCAGGTCGTGCGTGCCATCAACGCCATGCTCCTGCACAGGCTCGTGAGGCTGGGGGACCCACATGCCACTGTCACCACCTTTGCCACCCTGGGCTTCCCCAACTGCTTCGGGGCTCTGGATGGGACTCACATCCCCATCCGCGCCCCGCATCACAGTGGAGGACGATACTTCAATCGGAAGGGCTACCATTCTGTCATCCTGCAGGCCTTGGTGGACAGCTGGGGACGTTTCCAGGACATTTACGTGGGCTGGCCTGGCAGCACCCACGATGCCTGGGTTTTTCAGAACTCGGGCCTGTGCCGCCAGCTGGAGGCGGGGACCTACATCCCCCAGCGGGAGATCCCTCTGGGGGACACCACCATGCCCTTCTGCGTCATCGCAGATGCAGCATACCCCCTCCGGCCGTGGCTCATGCACCCCTACACGGGCCATCTCTCCGCTAGCCAGGAGTGCTTCAACGAGCGCCTGAACAGTGCGCGCCAGGTGGTGGAGCGCTCATTTGGCCACCTCAAGGGACGCTGGCGATGTCTCCTGACCCGCCTGGATGCGGGCCCCAACAACATCCCCCAGATTGTGGGTGCCTGCTGCGCCCTGCACAACCTCGTGGAGAGCAAGGGGGAGACCTTTCTGCAGGGCTGGGCCGCGGAGGCCGGCAGGGCACACGTGCAGCCACCTGCTGCCCCCAGTCGGCAGGTGGACCCAGAGGGGACCCGGGTCCGGGAGGCCCTGCGGGCCCACTTCGATGATGAGGCCGCGGGGTGAAATCTGCCCAGGCCCCCTACTGCCCGCCCCTTCCTCCCCCACACTCCTGCCCCAACGCCCACACCATGGAGCACCCCACCGCCCCCCCCTCCCACTTGTCCTGGACAAATGACAGCACGAACTTGTGGGTGAACGTAAAGTTTTTTTTCGTCTTTACGAAACTTTTTTTTTTTTTGTAAATACATAAATATGTGAAACACAAACCAAAAAGGAGGGACAAACGTTCAACCAAAGCAAGATGTGCACAAATAAAACAATACAACAACAAAGCAAAGAAGTGTGCGCCATCAACAAAAAAGAAAAGCAGGGAGGAGAACGGGGAGAACTATTTACATGGGGGGGACGGGGCAAACGGGGGCACCGAAAACAAACAGTCAAACTATATACAACAAGGGGGGGGCCACGTCCCGGGCCCCTCGCCCCTAGAGCCCAGCACTGGGCGTGCCCGGCCGGGAGCCGCGCCGTGCCTGCAGTCTGGTCCGCGGCTGGGTGGGAGCGGGCTGCACAGGAAGGTATCGGCGCCAGCGAGTCTCAGGTGGCTCCAGGGGTCCCTCGGCGCTGTGGCCCTCACGGATGGGTGGTGGGGTGACGGCGGATGGCCCGGCGACGGCTGGAGCAGCTGGTGGTGGGGCTGCAGGAGCGGGCAGGGCAGGTGATGGCTTGGCCGGCGCGGCATGGGGGGCCAGGTAATCAACCAGCCGGTTAAATGGCTGCATATAGGCCCCCCATGCCTCCTGGCGCCAGGCCAGCGCCCGCTCCTGCAGCTGGAGGTGCTGCTCCGAGACCTCCAGCTGCCGGCGGAGGATGGCCAGCAGCTGGGGGTCCGTCGCCGCCGCTGGTAGTAGGCGCGGGGTCCGCCGTCTTGCCCTCCGTGGGGCCGGTCGTTCCTCGGCCGAGGGGCTGCCCTGGAGCGAGGGTCCCGGAGGGCTCTCCAGGACAACTGAGGCCTCGCCGGCGCTCTCTTCCGGTCCTTCGGATGGTGCTGATGCAGGTGCAGGACACAGGAGAGGAGGGGGGAAAGAAGAATGGAGACAGGCGTTAGTGTGGGCTCCGAGCCGTGGCCTTTGTCCCCCTCGCCCTGTGCTGCAGGTTCCCCATCCCCGTCCCTGGGAGATGCTGCTGTGATGGATGGGGTTCAGGGGTCCCCCTGCCCTGCACCCCGTCCCCTGGTGGGAGCGACTCTCACTTCACCCCGCAGGGCCTGAGAGCAGGAGAGCTTTCTTAGGCCACAGATGGCCAGTTTCTGGCAGGAGTGACAGCACCAGCTGTTGGAAGAGACAGTCCTTCCAACCCATCGTGGGGAGAAGACCCCAAGGGAGCCCCTCTGGGATGCAGCTTTCCCCCTTCTCTGGCAGGCTGCCTACCAGCTCTCCTTTCCCCTAGCCTCTACCTGTGGCCCCCGCTCTCGCCCCCCAATTCCAAGCCAGCTCGGCTCCTCCCTCCTGTTTGTTCAGGGCAGAGGTGTCACCTGCCAGCTGTAGCGCCAGGATCCTCCTTTGCCCCTGGGAGCTCCTCGGCTCTTGTGGCTCATATGTAGCCTGAGTCTCCCTTTGGCACCCCCCCCCCACTCCATCACATGCTGCTGCTGCGGGGTGTCCCACCCCCTCCGCCCGGGGGCCCCTCGAGGTTCCGCTCCCCCCTGGCCCGGGGATGGGGCATGGCACTGTCATGCAGGGTGGGGGGGGCAGGGGCTGATGGCTGCAGTCCTGTGAGGGCCATGGCCCTGGTGTCCTTGGGGCCATGGCCATGTGAGCGTGTGGGGGGCCCTGGACACATCTCTGTTACCCCCGCCCCTCAAGCCCAGGGGTGTCCACCAGAGAGGGGTACCTACCTGTGGGTCCGCTCCCATGGTCCGGAGATCCCCGGGGGTCGGAGGCCCTGCTGCTGCTCCGGGATGGCAGGAGGAGGATCTGCAGGCTGGATTCTGCGGAGGAGGAGCCCCCCTCCTCCTCCTCCTCCTCCTCCTCCTGCCGCAATGTCCTGGGGATGGCCTCCGGGGGGGGCTCCCGGGGTGCGGGGCTTGCCTCCAGGTCGGACTCCGGCTGCAGGGCCTACTGGGGCTCGTCAGCCGAGGTGTCAAGGGTGGCCGGAGGGGAGGAGGTGTGCCGGGAGCCCAGGATGTCCCTGAGCTCCCTGTAAAAGGGGCAAGTGACGGGGGCGGCCCCAGATCGGCTGGCCGCATCCCGGGCCCGGGCATAACCCTGCCGTAGCTCCTTCACCTTACGCCGGACATGGTCCGGAGTGCGGGCAGGGTGACCCCGGGCAGCCAGGCCGTCGGCCAGCTGAGCGAACGCATCCGCGTTCCGCCTCTTGCTCCCCATTACCTGGAGCACCTCCTCCTCGCTCCAGAGCCCCAGCAGGTCCCGCAGCTCGGCCTCCGTCCAGGAGGGGCCCCGCTGCCGCTTCCCAGACTGGCAGGTCTTCTGGCTGGGCTGGCTGCCCTGGTTCCCCTTGGGGGGGGTCCCCTGGGGGCGCTGGGGGTGCTGCTGGGCAGCCATCGCCACTGTGTGGTGGGCTGAGGGCTGTGCAGGCTGCCCGCGTGTGCAGGCTGCAGCCTGCACGTTGCCTCAGCTTCCTGCAGAGTCAGTGCGGGGGAGGGGACCTTTAAGGGGCCGCTCCACGCGGCCACCAGTGAGCTGAGGGGCTGGAGAGAGCGTCTCTCAACCCCCCAGCTGATGGCTGTCATGGAGGACCCGGCAATTTCGACGTTGCGGGACGCGGATCGTCTACACTGTCCCTACTTCGACGTTGAACGTCGAAGTAGGGCACTATTCCTATCTCCTCATGGGGTTAGCGACTTCGACGTCTCGCCGCCTAACGTCGAAGTTAACTTTGAAATCGCGCCCGACGCGTGTAGCCGTGACGGGCGCTATTTCGAAGTTAGTGCCGCTACTTCGAAGTAGCGTGCACATGTAGACACAGCTCATATGGGCCGTGTCTACACTAGCTCCAAACTTCGAAATGGCCATGTAAATGGCCATTTCAAAGTTTACTAATGAAGCGCTAAAATACATATTCAGAGCCTCATTAGCATGCGGGCGGCCGTGACGCTTCGAAATTGACGCGGCTTGCTGCTGTGCAGCTCGTCCCAACGGGGCTCCTTTTCGAAAGGACCCCCGGCTACTTCAAAGTCCCCTTATTCCCATCTGCTCATGGGAATAAGGGGACTTCGAAGTAGGTGGGGTCCTTTTGAAAAGGAGCCCCATTGGGACGAGCCATGCGGCAGCAAGCCGCGTCAATTTTGAAGCACTGCGGCCACCCGCATGCTAATGAGGCGCTGAATATGTATTTCAGTGCTTCATTAGTAAACTTTGAAATGGCCATTTGAATGGCCATTTCGAAGTTTGGGGCTGGTGTAGACGTAGCCCATGGAGATACCCATGACAGTTTCTGTGGGGAGATGGGGGAAAACTAGGGTGGCTTGTTGGTGTTTGAAAAGATTATCTTGGTTGTCTCCCATGTTGTGTAAAACATCTAATAGCAAACATTCTTTCATCCATGTTTTTAAGTGAATCAGCCAGCTCTATTGGGTATTTGTACTATGGGCTCTTGAAGAGGAATCAGACTCAAAAAAGGTGCCAGATCCCAGCATGTCAGGTGAAATTAAGTGACCTTCTTTTGAGGAGAGTGGTGCTTGCAGGTACGGGATGCGCAAAACATTCTCAGGCAGTAACTAAATGAATCGTTCAGCAGCAATGCCCCATTTCACAATTACCTTCAGCAGTTACAAATGAAGCAGTCAAGGGATTAAAGTATTATTCGTTTCACCTGCCTAAGGATACAAAAAAATTACCTCATTTTTCAATGGAAAATTTATCCAATGACCACCTAAAAGGTTGCAGGAATTGGATACTGAGTCTAAAGTCGTATTTTGCAGAAGCTGGGAGGAAGCCTATCTGCCTAGAAAAATCTATGTTGCAGGTGTCAATGTTGCAGCTGATCACACAGTGGTCAGAAAATACCAAAGCTAAGGTGGCTTAGTGTAAAAGGCTCTGTTCTCCTGAAGGAGTGTCTGACTCTAAAACCTGCTGCTCTAGTTAATGGATGCTACCCCAGCAGTGAAATGTATGGAGAGGCCTTATTACCACTGACCCAAGATGGCTCCACTCAAATAGACCACTGTTCCCTGTAAACTGAGCACATGGTCTGCCACCTAAGAGAGATTCCGGTACTTCTCTGATTAGCAGAGCACCCACAGTGGGCAGCATATGCTTCTAATGGTGGGGCGCATCTGCCCATGACTTGGTGCAAAGAACAACATTTATTCTGCATATGGATGGAACAAAATAGAGGGAACACTGATTGTTCTCTGATTTAAAATCCAAATCCTCAGACAGCATGGAGGGTGAGGGCTAGGGAGAATTAGTCTGCTCAAAAAGAAGTGGCCCTACTGGCCCACCAGATGACTCTCTTATCTAGGTTGCCACTGGCATCCAAAGAGGGCTGGGATCATGGGCTGGCATCAGAACAGAGTGCTTGTGTTGGGGTGAGCCAAGCTCCCCGAATTATCTTAATCTGACCCTGCTGCATGAGGGCTGCTATGTTTGCTGGATGCTTCTAAGAGGAAATGTCTAGTTGGAGCAGGGAAGTGGCCATGGCTTTGCCCCCCGCCCCCCACTCCCACCCCATGTCAGCTAGTGCCAAGAAACTGAACTAGATGAGTGCAATACTATCCTGTATAATGATGATGTAGGAGCTCGTGCAGGAAAGAGCTTTCAAATATTCCAATGACTATATCTCAGTACTATTTTAGTGACGCCTACCAACAGCCTGCCCATGTTCTGTGGTACAATTATGGATGAAAAACTGGAGTATGTATAGATTTGCTTCTCTGGAACTGAAATGTACAATGCCTGTTGTAGTCAAAGCACAGTGCCTCCAGAGACCCTGGGTCACACATTATACCCTCAGAACACCTCCTGGTCCTTAAGCCACAATATAGACCTCAGACAGTCATAGACCTACAGATCTCCTGACCACTTCAGGAGAGAATATGGACTCCATTTTTCAGGTGTAGAGAACATGTGATGTATGAATGGAAGACAGGGTGTTCCACAGAAAGTAAATCTACAGATATGCCATTTTTTCATCCTTCAGCATACCACAGAGCACAGCTAGACCATTGGTGGGAATCGCTAACATATCACTGAAATGCAGTCTCTTCTGGGAAGGAAGGTGGCAGCCATTTTGTGCTAGATTTGCTAATTTTAAAGTCAATTGAAGAGTAATTTCTGCAAATGAAAAACAGAAGAGTGCCAGGAGACTTTTTGTTGCTAATTTGCTTTGCTTTTCAGTTGGTAGATTGTAATAAATGCAAATGATGTTTAGCAAGATTTAGCTTTACTCTTAAAGAAAATGTCATGGGATTGTCAATGAATTTAGTTTACAAGTAATGCAACATACAGCCTGTCTGGAAGTAGAGAGCCCCTCAATATCATGCCAGGAATTAGATAGCACTATTTTCTCCGAGTTAACATTGAACTATCTACTGACTTATTCATCCCACTTACAGCAATTGGATTTTCATTGATGGTCTCATCCTAAGATCATGAATCATGTGAGTTATGATGACAGCATAGAGCAGAGAGGATAACCCAAAACACCATTTGGATATTTGTATTTCTGGAAGAAGGAAAACCTTTTTTAGCTAGAAAAGAATACTGGCTGCATTTTCAACAGCCTTATTGCTATCTATTGGAGTCTTGCCAAGCATGCTGATATAATTAAAAATGTCAAGCATCTGAAACTTATAAACACCCTTTGCTGGCAAAAAACACCTAGCCAGATTTACAATTCCTCTACCACTAAAATAATAATAAAAAAAACCTCATAATAATGATCCTCTATGGTTATATCTCTTTTCATCTAAGCATATCATATCATTTTACAAATATTAATCAAGTCTCATGAGGTAAGCACCAAAATTACTTAGGCCTATTTTTGATGCTGTGAGTTTCTGGTTTGGTCCTGCTGAAAGCTGTGTCTTTGACAGGCCTTGGGGTTTACAGGATCCACAGGGGCAACAGCAGAGGAGTGTACCTTTATGACCAGATCACATGTTTAAACTATCTTCTGAAGTGTCCGCGATTGCTAAGACCGCCAACAAGTGTGTCATCTGTGGAGTCTTGTGCTGTAGACTGAGACCAACTAACTGTTGTCAAATCTGACATCAGACTGCCATCAGATGGTACTTTTGCAATTGCTAAACTGAATCTGAGCTGGTAAATTGGAGGTGAAAGGTGTTGTTTCCCATTACCATTGTACCAATCTCACAGATGAGTAAAATGGGACACAGAAAAGTAATTTGTCTCAGGGCATTCAGCAATCCAGGGATGGAACCAAGTCATTGCCTCCATTACTTGGATCAAACATATTTTAAAATAATATAATAGACATAAATAGATCAGTATGTAAAGAAATATATACACCAAAGACAAGACAAAACAGATTTCAGATGCTCTTAAAAAAGACAATTGAGGCGAGAGATGTATAACTTCACAGTTCAGTATGGTACTCTAGCTTGTCACTAAGAAGAAAATTAATAATAGCTTCTAGGCCATCTTAATTTCTTTCAAAATATAGTTTGCATCAGAAGACACCATTATGCATAATAGCACGAGTTCTTATGTAGCAACCTTTAAACCATGCAGCCACAATCCTTTTCCAAGTACTTGTGGATTAGCTTCATGACTAACTGTGGTAAGGGTTTGTATGACGGTGCCACTGGCTCCTAGTCAGATAAGCCGCTGACATAGCTCCCCAGTCAAATGACGTAGATTCCTGAGGGAATTTGGGTCTTGGAATTTCTCATCCCTTCCCACAAATCCCCAGCTGAGGAGGCAAAAGCAGGGCATGGGTTGTAGAACTTGGACAAAGGCCATATGTCAAACACAACAATGCATGCAGTGCCCCAAAGTGTGGGAGTTAGAAGGCTGATTTATTACTCTGCTAGAAAGAAGATTATTCAGAAAGGCCTCTTAACATTTCCCCTAACGCAAACCTATGGGGATCAACGTTGCACCAGGAGAGAGGTCAGTGACACAGGATTACATAAAGCTGTTTGCTATGCAGAAAAACGCAGATGGTCTAAAAGTGTTTCATGTTTTTAAATGAAGTCATATGCAAGGGAACTGCAGTTTAAGTAGAAGATGAGTCTCTGAAGACTGGATACAGTTAAGGTTGTTTTGTTTTGATTTATCTGGAAATAACTTGAGACCGTATCCGGGAAATAGATTTAGAAGGAAACGCTTAGCTCTCTGATGCTCCAAGTGATTCAGCATCATTCCAGACATGCTTCCCGTCACTTATGCTTAATCTTAGAGCACTTTGAAGACATGCTGCATGGACTCACGTACATCCTGTTCTAAAAATAACTGATTCCCAATACATATTCACTGATACTTCTGTTCTGTGGCATGGAAAGCGAGATGAAGGCACAACAATGCTTTACATTGTGATGCTTTTTCATTCACACATTGGCTACATCTACACTAGAAACACCTGTCTACAGAAGTTACTGTCAAAAGAGATATTCTGACAAAACTTCTGTTGATAGATCGCGTCTGCACATAAAATTGGATCGATCTTTTGATCAACTCTGTCAACAAAAGGGCTCCCCAGAGCAGCTACGTGGCTTTTTTGTCTACAGTTTGTGTCGACAAAATGCATTTTGTGTGCTGCTGCTCCATGAGTTTTGTTGACAAAACTCTCTAATGTACACGTAGTGGTTCAGTTTAAATCCCTCTCCTTTGCCTCTCTGAAGCATATCACTTACTTCACATCTAAATCCCAACCTGATGTACCTGATGTTTTTTTAACAGAACATATAAATATGAACTCTTGGCATCGAAACAATACCAGTTTATACATGTTTGATAACAGAAATACAAGCCCATGTCCTTTCACATTTCTTTGACATCTTGATGAACTTTTTTTCCAACTTTGCCGTACAATAAAAGTAATTATTGTTCCTTTAGCTCTTGAAGGGTTATTTTCTGTTTATGTTATTCCATTCTTCTTTATAAGCAGCCTTGTCCTTAAAAAATATGGTGTACAAAACTAATCTCTAGTATGGTTTGAAAAAAACCTGCAGAATAGTAGACACATTTGTGAAGATGAAAATCCATTTCAGATGTAGACATAAGAGGACAGCATCTCAGTAAGTTCATTTATACGATAAGGCTAGGTCTACAAGAGAGAGCTTTGTTGGAAAAACCTGCAGCGCATCTATACATAAAACGTTCTTTGTTGACAGACTATTGAGAAAACCCAGCACATCTGCCAGCAGCATTGTGCCTCTCTGCATTCACGTATAACGCTTTTTTCAACAGTTTTCTGTTGACAAAAAAGCCATGTCGATGCTACCATTTATACAGTGCCTCACAAAGTCAGTCAAATTTGCTATCCCCAGTTTACAGGTAGGGAAACTAAGGCACCAAGAGGAAAGTGACCTGTTCAAGGTTACCCACTAGGTCAGTGGCAGACCTGGGACAGATGCTAGGTCCCCTGAGTCCCAGTCTATTGCTCTATCCACTAGGCAGTTCTGCATCCCTGATGCCCAGGTCTGGTATTCTTGTGATCACACTGGTCCTGAACAAGGGAATTTCCTGGATCAGATATGGTCCCCTGCTGCCAGCTGCTCAGACTGCCTGGCTCCACTTTTGGCTGGGCCAACACTTGGCCACCACATCCCAGCTCCTTGGCTGCTGCCGTCCCTTCTCTCCCTAGTCCCAGCTGCAGCCCTCCAGCTGCTGCCAGGCTGCCACTCCCAGGTAGCCCCTCCTCCAGGCCACCAGGCTCTCTGGTCCAGCAACATGGATGGTCCTGCCAGCCCACAGGTGTTGCCAGACCATAGAGAGTAGTGGATTTCAGTGGTTCAACTTGCAGTAGTGTTGTAAATGCCTTCCTCTGCCACATCAAAGGGCTACAACCTTATCTTTGACGGACACTCTGTATTGCTGAGCAAGTAGGTCAGTCCCTTGCTTTTCCTGGGAGACTGGCAACAGTGGTGCCAATTAGCACTTCTCTGGTTTCAATGACTGTTCAGCAGTAACTGGATGGAGATCTCGTCTCCTTTTCAATGGGGTTTTGAGATAAAGATTCTCATACATTTAGAGGAACTCTAAGGCTGTGGCCACACTGGGGCTGTGGTAATGAGGCACTTCAGAATATGCTAATGAAGCACTGCCATGGTTATGCAGTGCTGTGCGCACTCCAAAACTGCTGGTTTTGAAACACATGCTGCCCGTGTAGCCAGGGGCCTTTTGAAATGACCTCCCAGTTTTGAAGCCACTTACTACCATTGGTTTTGGGAAGAAGGAGCTTTTGAAACCAGGGGGCCATTTTGAAAGGCCCCCGGCTACCTGGGCGGCTTGTGTTTCAAAACCATCCGTTTCGAAGCCTGCATGGCTGCCCTTATGCTAATGAGGTATTGAATATTCAATACCTCATTAGTAGTGCCAAAAGGAGGGGCTAGTGTGGCCACAGCCTAAGAGCACGTGTTAAAGATGTAAAGATGACCAAGGCAAGTGAAGGAAGCTTCTACTATTTCGTCACTTATTCCTGTATTAACTTAGGTAGGCTTTTCATTTGTAGTTGCTCAAATAATTTTTGAGAGAGACCAGAACTGGGATTATGAGGCACCAAAAAAACATTGCAATAAAGGTGTGATATACAAGAAAGACACTTAACATTATTTTTGGCCACGGACATCTGACATGGTCTAGAGGCCAGAATGCATTCATTCCCACATTTACTGTTACAAACATGACTGTTAATGTAAATTACACACAGTTTGCATGGATTGTTTTCTGGAACAAGTTCATGTTATAAGAACAAAGGCACGTGCCTCTCTAAAATAGAATAGCTTGGGGTATGTAATCAAATGTGTCAAAACTCATTCCTCTGGATTTTTTTTTTAAAGAAAGTAAAAATTCAACACATCAGCTTCTGGAAAAGATATCACAGTGGTCTCTGTTGCCTGATCTTTAAATATCTGAGAACAAACCAGGGTTGATTTGAGCCTCATATTTTAGTGGAAAACAGTTATTTCTAGAACTCACTGATTAATAGCAAAACGTAATGTGTTGGAATGCTCGTATTAGTTTTACATTTGTTTGGTGGGAGAGTTCTAGAATAATGGTTAAATTTGCTGAGAAGTTACTCTGTAATTAACACTTAGCAAAGGGAGTTAAAGTAAATTAGAGCAGGGGGGGCTAAACACCTTTCTCTCCCCTTCTCCTGTTAAAATAGAAGGGGAGTTTGTTTCCCCTTCCTTCTCCTCCTCCTCCTCCTCTCCAAAGCTTGGGTAAACTTCAGTCCCACACAGTTCTTCTTCCTTTGTGGCCGGTGTGGTGAGAGCTCCCCCTCCCGTTTCACTTTAATCACAGACTAACAGCAAGGAGTGTTTTTGTTTATAAGGCTGAAAATAGTAATGTGGAGAGGACTGGGTGGATTGAAAATGCCTGCCAGGAGTTTTACTGAGGCACCCAGACTTTTTGTACTCGAATGCAATTAGGTTAATGCATCTAATGTGCCAATGTATCTGTGATGGTCTGTCGCATCATGGAACCCCCATATTCACCATTGTCATATAACTGTTAAAAAACAAGCAGTCCTGTAGCATCTTAAAGACTAAGCATTTATTTATTAGGTAATGAGTTTTCGTGGGTAAGACCCACTTCAGATTCAAACAGAAAGCTCAAAGTTGAAGAAGTGGGTCTTACCCACAAAAGCTCATTACCTAATAAATAGCTAATCTTTAAGGTGCTTTTGTTTGTTTCTTGTGAAGCTACAGACTAATATGGCTACTTTCTGAGACTATATAATTATGATGTTTTACACAAAATATACTTTGTATTTGTATAATTTTAAAAGTGTTGATCTGTTGTCGATCAATAACCTTTTAGATGGTTTGTGTTATCAGTATCTGAAATTCTGAAGGTTGGCTATGTTGTATTCCTGAAATACGTTGTGAGACTGGGAAAGGCCTTTCAGTTTCAACAAAGGACCACCCAAATATCATTAATGGGTCATCAACATATATTAAGGAAAAAATCTGCCATCCCAGATGCTTCTCAGAGAGAGGTGGCAGCAGTGAAGGCTGCTTGACCAAAGGTGACTGCCTGATCCCCAAGTCACAGCAAAGATCTCTCTAGCAAGTTTGAAGAAAATATAAAAGAAGGGGAAAGAGACCATCACTTTGTATCCCAGCTCACACCCAACTCAGCACCTGCAAGAATGTCTAGAGGATGATGATTTTGACTGGAGATTGGTGGCCCCAGGCTGGAAAAGCGAGTCCAGTCTATGCTTTGAGGATCTGTAGCCTGCTTGCACCACCTATTAGCATGAGACACTGCTTGATACAAATCCCATTTAATATGTAGAACTTATACTGCAAATTTATATTTTTTTCTTATGTAACCAAGTGTTATCTTTATCTGCTTCTTATAATCTTTATTTACAATATCTCTGTACAGTTCTTGTGCACCCCTGCGTAAATCAAATTTCGCATATCTCAGGGGAGCCCGCACTGGGCAGTTTCCTGTCTCCTGTGAGTGGCAGGCAGCCAAGATCCTGGCTCTAGGCTGCCTGCTGGTCACAGGAGAGGAGAAAGTTTCCCAGTTCTTCTCAGTGCCAGCAGACAAGAGTCACAGCAGCACTGGTCAGTTTCCCTGCTTCTGTGAGACAACTACTTCAGGACCTTTCCAAGGGTCACATGGTAGGAAGAAAGAGTATTCAAGTGTAGAATACTTTCTCCAGGTGACTGTGTTCTGAAACATGTACGGCAGGTTCTTGCATTCTGAGATGTGATTTGGTATTATTATTTCCTTTTATTGAGGCCTGTTTGAGATCCTCTGCAGAGTATGTTTTGATGAGGATGAAATGACTAAATATGGCATCTTCTCCCACAGACACAGTTTATTACAATGGTAAGTGTTGATGTACAGAAAACTTCAGAGAAATTATTGAGAATTAAAGGTCCATAATTTATCCCTCTCTGTATGTCATTCCTGACTGTGACCTTGTCAGATATGGTTGCTAAACAGTGTTGTTTCTGATCCATGTATGGGTTTTCCATGAAGTTTTTTCAATCTAAGTGCCCAAGGGTCATTAGAGAGTCACTCTCTGTGGCAGTTCTTTCTCCTATTAAACACTGAACTAGCATGTTAGGGATTTTGTAGATGTCGTCTTTCAATTAGATACAAATCCAAAGAGTTCAATGCTTGCAGTCATTGGTGATCACAAGGTACTTTTTTTTTTAACACTAAGGCTGTTTCTACACTACAAGATAAATTCAAATTTAAGGCAGTTAGTTCTATATTACCATGTGTCTGTCTTCACTGTAAATACCATTGGCTCAGTTGAGGGAGCATTAATCTTGAGATTACAAAGTCACAGTTACCTGACAGGTATAGCTTCAAGCTTGAATTCAGAAGTTCAATTAAAGGCCAGTGTGCAAGCATCACATCTTAAAATCAAATTTCTTAGCCTCAAGAGGTGTCCCGTATGTAACCCACAATACCCCTCACTGCTCCGCTCTGGCTGCCGCTCTCCAGTAACAGGAAGACTGTGAATTTCAAAGCGGGAGCAGCGAGCATTTGGTTGTAGGCTCCTGAATGTATGAGCACCTGAAAATGTCTGTCTTTCTTTGCTATTAGCACTGTGAATGCATCTACCCACTACAAATGGCTCCTGCAGGGAGTTCATGGCCCTGTCTCTACACTTATTTTTTTTTCTGCACTGCCTAGTGCCAGCTGCTGCCTCACTGCACCCCGTGGCAGCAAGGCTGTGCTGGGGGTCATGCTTGCATAAAAAGCCAAGAAACATCTTCTCAGTGGTTTACATTTGTGTGCGAAATCCCTTCCCTTGCCCACAGGCACCACAGTCTGGGATTTTTCCCGCACTTAGCCACATCTTGTGGATAGCTCCCAACCCAATGAAAGGATGTGCCTGCCATTTGGTGCTGACCACACGTTTAGGGCTCCAAGGGCAGGAAAGATGTTCGGGGGCTTGCAGCCACCACAAAGAGGTCTCCTTCAGTGACTAAGATACTGGGGGGGTTTGCTACCACCAGGTGGGGGAAGTCTTCCCCGGTGGCTAAGATATTTGGGGGCTTGCTGCTGCCATAGGGAAGACTCCCCCAGTGGCTAAGATATTCAGGAGCTTGCTACCACCCTGGGAAAGTCTTCCCCGGTGGCTAAGATACATAGGGACTTGCTGCCACCCATGGGGAAGGCTCCTCTGGTGGCTAAGATACTCTGGTAGGACCACTTCAGCTGGCCCCTCACTGAACCCCTCCCATGCCCATGCAGGGGCTTGCTGCAGCCCAGGGTAAGTCTCCCCTGGCGGCTAAGATATTCAGGGGGAATACTTCAGCTACGTGAGCAGCCACAGCCTACAACACTCCCTGCCACAGCCCACCAAAAATGTTTTTGAGAGTTTGCTGTCCATTGCAGACACCTTCTCGTTTTATATTTCGATTACAAAAATCTTTTTGCTAATATCTGCTATCTGTCTTCATGCTTTGGCCCCCTCAGAAACACAAGGAGTGTGTGAGTCTAGTTGGGATTCCTGTTTGTGTTATAAGTTCAGGGTGTGTTATTTCACTGATGTCAACTGTGTTGGCATTATCTGCGTAGCGTAGGGGAAAGTCAGAAATTCTTTTCCTACGCTTTTCTATTCTCTTTCTTCTAACTTTACACTATAGCCCTGTCCTCCATATTGTTTTCAGGAATCACATGCACTGATGGGAGGTGGGACACTCAGTGGATGGTCAGTTGAGAATACAGTCATTGCACCTATGTTGGCAATATGATGTGGTGGGAAACCAAAAATTCTTTTTTCCTACATTTTTCTGTCCTCTTTCTTCTAACTTTAGAATACATTCTGAGCCCCTGTGCTATTTTCAGGGGTCACATGCAATGATGGGAGGTGGGACAGCAGTGGATGGCCAGTTGAGAATACAATAATTGCATTGCTGTAGGCAGTCCATCGTATCCGACGATAACGTCTTGAGCTTGCATAGGCTCATCGGTTGTGGACTCGCATGTGGCTGAGGAGTCCCAGCTTTGAACGGCATGGGCGTTCACAGTGGGGGCAAGGGAATTGTCCTGGATCTGTTGGTGAGGCTTCTGCTGTTGCTTTCCTCCTCTCACAAGCATCAATGAGGCATACGCGTCACTGCTCTTCAAATTTGTCATATGCGTGTCGTACGAGAGCACGCCAGCCTGTTCAGTCTTTTGCATGCTGCTCTAGCTGATCTGGTTTCAAACCAGCATGAGCAATAATGGCCTTCATGAAGTCTTTATTCCTCTTGCGAGGCCTACCTTGATTCCTTTTGCCCTGGGAGAGTTCACTGTAGAGGAGTTGCTTAGGTATTTTTGACTCCTCCATTCGTATGATGTGCCCTGTCCAGCAAAGCTGGGCTTTCAGAATCATGGCTTTGATGCTCGTGGTTCCTGCTCCATCCAGGACTTCCAGGTTCATAACTCTGGCCTGCCATCGAATGTGCAGTAGTGACCTCAGGCTGCGTGTGTGGAAGCGCTCCAGCAGTTTTATATGTTTTCTGTACAAGGTCCAGGTTTCACAGCCATACAGGAGACTGGTCAGGACTACAGCCTTGTACACTTTCAGTTTAGTGGACTGTTGGACATTGTCCTGATTCAACACTCACGCTCTCAGATGTCCTAGTGCCCGGCTGGCCTGGCAGATTCTGGCATTGATTTCTTTGTCAAGGGAGCCATCATTGGCTGTCACGCTGCCAAGGTACTTGAACTCCTCTACTGTTCTTAACTCTGTTCCTGCAATAAAGCTTGAAGCGGGGAGAGCAGCAGATCCTGGAGCAGGTTGGAACAGTACCTCGGTCTTTCCAAGGCTGATGGTCAAACCAAAGAGGCGAGTGGCATCAGCAAACTTGTTGACGATGAGCTGGAGATCAGATTCCTTGTGTGCCATAAGTGCACAGTCGTCCGCAAAAAGGTCTTCAAGGATGAGCCTTTCACGCGTCTTGGTTTTAGCATTCAGATGATGAAGGTCGAAAAGTGACCCATTAAGTCTGTATTTTATGTAGACTCCCTGGTCCAGGTCCCTAACTGCATGGCTGAGGACGCAGGTGAAAAAGAGGTTGAATAACACTGGGGCCAGCACGCACCCTTGCTTCACACCATTGGATATCTCAAATGGATCTGAGGACTCGCCATTTGAAAGAACAAAGCCAGTCATGTCCCCGTGGAACAGACATATGAGGTTAACAAATCTTCTTGGGCAGCCACTTTTGACAGGATAATCCACAGGGCTTCTCTGTTGACGGTGTCAAATGCCTTGGTCAGGTCTATAAAGACAGCATACAGATCCAAGTTCTGTTCTATGCACCCGATGAACAGCAAAGATTATGTCAATGGTGCTGCAGCCCGGGCGAAAATCAAACTGTGCCTCTGGTAGGTTCTCCTCTGAGACGCTGGCAATCAGATGGTTGATGATGACTCGAGCCAAGATCTTCCCAGCAGTACAGAGAAGGGAGATGCCCCGGTAATTTCCACAGTCAGCTTTGTTGTCCTTGTTCTTGAAGAGTGAGATGATTGTGGCATCCTTAAAGTCTTTAGGCATGTCTTCTTCTTCCCAGATGCTGATCAGGATGTTGTGAAAGGCTTCAAGTGACACTAGTCGTGCTGCTTTGAGAATTTCAGCAGGGATACTGTCCATCCCAAGGGCTTTGCCAGAGCTGGTCTAGCTGATTGCCTTTTTGACCTCATCCATTGTAGGGGACAGGTCAAGACTGTCTGTTGTGGGTTTCTGAGCGATTTGGTCTAAAGCCACAGGGTCCACAGTGGAGGGTCTGCTGAGAAGTTTGCTGAAGTGCTCTCTCTACCTATTGTTGATGCTGTTCTTCTCCCTCTGAAGGGTCATGCCATCTGCAGACAGGAGAGGTGTGGTACTAGGCTTTGGAGGTCCATATACAGCTCTGTTAGCACTGAAGAACATGTTGGAGTTCTTGGTGTCACCATAGTATTGGACTTCATCAGCTTTACTCTCCCACCACTCATCTTGCATTTTGCGAAGTGCAGTTTGCTCCTGGCTCTGAAGGTGTTTGAAATGATCATGTTTGGAGATTGAGGACTGATCATTTTGCCATAGCAGAAATGCGTTCTGTTTTTCCTCTAAGATCTTCATGATGGCTTTGTCATTTTCATCAAACCCAGTCTTGGTGAACTCTCTTTTTCAGTCCTAGTGTTGACTTGGCTGACTTGGTCACCAGGGTTTTGAACTGGTCCCACTTTTGTGTTGGGTCTCCAGTCAGAGGTCCATGGGACATCAGCACTTCATCAGGGCAGGCTGCAAATTTCTCACGATGATCAGTATGTTGCAGCTTCCCGATGCTGAAGGAGGGTTTGACAGCCTTGAGCTTCTTGCGATGCAGTAGTGTGATGTGCAGCATAAAGACTGATCTGACGAGTCTATGATCAGTCCAGCACTCAGCTCCCCACATGGCCCTGGTGATTTTAACATCTCAAACGTCCCGCCTGCGACTGATGACATAGTCAATCAGGTGCCACTGTTTTGATCTCAGGTGCATCCATCTGGTCTTATATTTATCGGCTTGCCTGAAGAGAGTGTTGGTAATTGTCAGGTCGTTTTCTGCACACAAGCTCAGCAGAAGGCGGCCATTGGCATTCATGTTACCATCACCATGATGCCCCAGCACCTCTTTCCACGTCCTACAGTCCTTGCCGACTCTGGCGTTGAAGTCATCCAACAGGAGAAGCTAAGAGTTGCTTTCACAAGGGCTACGTCTACACGTGCACCCAACATCGAAATAGGCTATTTCGATGAATAACGTCTACACGTCCTCCAGGGCTGGCAACGTCGATGTTCAACTTCGACGTTGCTCAGCCCAACATCGAAATAGGCACAGCGAGGGAACGTCTACACGCCAAAGTAGCACACATCGAAATAAGGGAGCCAGGCACAGCTGCAGACAGGGTCACGGGGCGGACTCAACAGCAAGTCGCTCCCTTAAAGGGCCCCTCCCAGACACACTTTCATTAAACAGTGCAAGATACACAGAGCCAACAACTAGTTACAGACCCTGTATATGCAGCACGGACCCCCAGCTGCAGCAGCAGCAGCCAGAAGCCCTGGGCTAAGGGCTGCTGCACACGGTGACCACAGAGCCCCGCAAGGGCTGGAGAGAGAGTATCTCTCAACCCCCCAGCTGATGGCCACCATGGAGGACCCCGCTATTTCGATGTTGCGGGACGCGGATCGTCTACACGTCCCTACTTCGATGTTGAACGTCGAAGTAGGGCGCTATTCCCATCCCCTCATGGGGTTAGCGACTTCGACGTCTCGCCGCCTAACGTCGATTTCAACTTCGAAATAGCGCCCAACACGTGTAGACGTGACGGGCGCTATTTCGAAGTTACTGCCGCTACTTCGAAGTAGCGTGCACGTGTAGACGCAGCTAAGATGGTGAAGTTCCTCATAGAAACTTTCTTTTGCTTCATCGCTGCTAGTCAGTGTGGGGGCGTAAGTGCTGATGACTGTAACGTGGTGAGAGGTGTTGAGGGGGAAGCGGAGCTCGATCAGATGCTCACTGATGCAAGTTGGTAGGTCAGGAAGCTGGTGCAGAAGTGATGTCTTGATGGCAAGTCCCACTCCGTGGATTCTGTCTTTATTGTCTGGCCTGCCCTTCCAGAAGAAGATGTAACCTCCTTTTGGTTCACAGATGGATCCTTCCCCTGCCAGTCTGGTCTTGCTCAGGGCAGCTATGTCAATGTTATAACGTGCCAGTTCTCTTGCTATGAGGGCCATTCTTCTCGCAGGCCTCATAGCATTCTCCCTGTCCAAGAGGGTGCGAACATTCCATGCTGCAAATATCTTTCTTTTCACTGTTTTTCGACCGCTGTGAGGGTAAAACTGCCAGCTGTGGCATGCTGGCCATTTTGGTTGGGACAAGCAATTTTTGGGACAGCTTTTCTAGTCCCCTCCCTCATTTTGAGGGTGAGCAGTGCTGTTCCTAAAAAGGCCTGCTCAGTCGCCTGGGATGCTGCCAAACTCCTCTGTAGTCCCGGGGTCAGAGTCAAGTGACCAAAGTCCACAGGACATCTATGTGCAGGGTTGGAGCTATGATTGCCAGTGGTCACCTCCACCTGTCGCTTTGCCCCTCCGCCATTGCCATAGGACTTTGAAGTAGACAGAAGTGATAAGAATGTGCAAAGAACCTGTGCAGGAGAATGTTTAAAGTGGAAAAGCCATTGCACTGGGGCAGTTCCACTCTCTCAACCTCAGAAGTCTGGTTCCAGTGGTACAAAAAGTCGTCATGGCTGGGACTTCCTAGGCTGCAGTGGATGGCCATGCCATCTTTGGTGCCTTGTCATGCCCTTCGCTCCCCACAGAGTGTTGCAGAACCTCCTTCCTGGTCATTGGATCTTGCTGTTGATCTCATCCACCCAGTCCTCCGGGCTGACTTTGCATGCTGGGATAGGCAATTCCCTATCTCACCGCAGGTTTCAGATCCACCGGCAACCCTCACCTAGTTTAGCCCACCAGTCAAAATGGTTTATTGGGGTGTGGCTGCTGCATGCTGCAGCTTCTTGGAGCCACAGGTGACAGCTGGGTGCCAGGTGGGGACCAAAGATTCACAAACTGCCCCAAAGAGACACAACAAGTCCCCACACCAGAGGTGTTACCCCTCCCTGGACATCCCATACACCCCACAGTAATGGCACAGGCACATTATAGTGCACTGGAAAGTCAAAGACTCTCCCCATCAGCAACTCGTTTTTGAAAAACTGTCCTATCTTCTCCTTCTTCATGCTTTTCAGGGTCCCTGTATTAGTTTCAATAAAGTCAAAAATCTTTTTCTCCTAGACTTTTCTATTCTCTTTCTTCTCACTTTGAGGGTCCCTGTACTATTTCCAGGGACTGGCGTATATTCAGGGATCGGGATGCAGTCACAGGAGGGGGAACACTCAGTGGATGGCCAGTTGAGAGTTGAGCTACAGAAGAAAGACATTTCTGTAAACTTTTTTGCTGTCTATGTGGATGCCCTATTTTTCCTTCTATTCAATGGGAAAAATGGATGTGTGCTTAGCACGGGAGGGGAATGAAGAAAATGCAGTGTGGGAAGATGATGTCAAAGACCAGCGAGCGTACCTAGAATGCTAGGGGGATGAGGAAACTGTGGGATAGGTTCCCACAATGCACTACTGCAACAGTTGATGTTTGCCAATTTGAGTGTGGCAGCAATGAGTCGACTTTGTGAGGAGCGCATGGGAAGTGAGGATGGTTAAATTCAAACTTATAAATTCCAGAATTAGAAAATCAATATTAATACATTTGACTTTATCTCATAGTATACACACAGCCTGGGAATGTTAGTATCTGGTGTCCTTCCAAATTCCTCCCATCTTGTCTTCACCTACAATTTCTTATCCAGTTTCAGTCTGATACTTTCTCCTTCCTCTGCACTCCAGGGCAAACTGATTCCTATATATTGTGAAAAAAGTTAGCTGAAATTTTTCAAATGAGAAGTTTATAGTCAAAGCATGACATTTACTAAAAGACAATAGTATTCATGCAAAACTGTCAACATCATCCAGGATATTAGAAAAAAATCCAAATATATTGCAGGGAGGGTAGTTTCTACTCAATACGATCATTTTTTTTCATTTTTTCAGTTAAAAAAGCTAATTAAAATTGTTTACAGAAGCTCCAATTTTAAGTAAAGAACAATGTCAGTAACCATTTTGAATAAAAAAAAATTGAACAAATTCAAAAACGTATCCATTTCTGACACATTGAAACTAAAGCAGCTCTGAAATTTTCCACACATAGCTTTTTTGTTTCTATTTATTTATTTATTTTAATAATTTCTAATAACACAGTGTATAACCTGGTCTTCTGGATAAAAGACACTTGCTAAATGTGCCACTATTAGCATACACTGTGATTCTGACACCGAGAACAATATTCAAGATGTAACTTCTGCCGGCAGCAACCATTTTGAAGTATCCCAAAGGTTTCCACTGCAATTCCATTTGACCTTTACAGGCCTCTTCTGCGAGATAACTGATTTTGCTGGTCCCCTGAGTGCTTGTTTAAGACAGGTATCATTGCAAAGTAAATCTCTGTCAGTCTCCCTGATCCACTACTTTTGAAGTATCAGCTCCTGAGCGTTTAACTCTCAGATACCTGACCTCGCCTGTGGGTATGTTACACATATGCCTGTTCTCTACATCACCCCTCTTGCTTGGCACCTGGGGAAAAACAGCTCATCAGGACTGCTACAGGAGCCAGGCGGAGCTCTTTCTTACCTTCCCCAGAGGCATTCTGAGTTAGGGAAGAGGGGGAATAGAGGGCAGCAGCTGCCATCAAGTTCGTGTGAGGGTAGGAGGAAGCTGAAAGAGCCAGCACTTCAGGGCCGCTCAGCCTTTCTCCCAAATTGTGAAAAATGGGTCAGTCTACTTTCTGCTCCTTCCCATTCCTTGCAACATCACACCAAATAGGTAGGAGAGTGGGTTGAAGAATCCCTGCTACTGCTTAGCCTCTGTCAGGCAGGGAAGAAACCATAATGGAGTTTATTCCCTCAGGTCTGGGAGAAAAGGAGTGGAGAATGGCTGGAGCAGCAGCCAGGGCAGCTGTGGGGCTTTTGTGGGAGAGAGAATAGATATGGGGCTGGGAGGGTTGTCTGTGATTGTACATATGTGCACACACAGCATTAATTACTGAGCTTGGGGATGTCCAGATATAGGGCACTGAATTAATTAGCGTTTGGGGAGCTGTGAAAGAGCTGGCAGCCTGAGAGCTCCTGAAATGGGGGCCTATGGGACCTACTCAATACATTGGTGAGAGCTGGTAACACAGTAACTGGGGTCAGGGAATATTCGACAATTGAAAGACAGACCAAAAATAAATTAAAACAAAATCTGCCTCTTGCTGAGCGAGGTGCTCCATATCAGTGTGGCTTCAGTGGCCTATCTACACCCAGCTTCTAGATGGTTCTACCTGTGGCTCCAGTAGCAGGAGCTGTTGTTTTGCGCTATGCTTCAGTCCCACACCTGTTTTATGGGGTGGGAATGGATATTTGCTCTCTCCCAAGATATATCACTTGCATAGAGCCTCTGGCTTGAGCTGCGTGATATGAGTTTCACCCATTGAGACCGGAATTGCTAAAAGAACATACAGGTCATCTCACACAGCTCTGCATTCAAGGGGGAGGCTTCGGCAGGCCTATTTCAGAAGCGAACAGCCAAGGAGCGCCATCACTGTGCAAGGTTAGTCCCATACATACAAGGACAATTTGTTACCTCTTCACCCAATATGTGACTTCCATAACAGGCAGCAGTCCCAAGACACTTTCCGTCTTTGTCCATGGAGCATTAGCTATGAAGAAGGAAAGCTGCACACATTCCCACAGAGGTCCAAGCAACAGCTCTTCTCCTGGACACAGCCCTTTCTTCCTCTTTTCTTCATTTGCCACTTGTCCCATATGAACCTTCTGTTGTTTTCCGCCCCCTGTTGTGCAATCGCTCGTGGTCCTGTCCCTTCATTGCTGCATCATCCCTTGTGGCCTCTGTCCCCCCATTGCTATCATTATGTCACCCCTTTGTACGCCCGTCACTGCCACTGCAACCTCCTTCATTGTTTTACCCCTCCCCCACTTCTGCCATTAAGCCATCCCTCGTGCCCCCACTTTATCGCTGCTCCCGGATACTCCCTCATCCTGTTCCCACTATGCAGCCCCTCTGGTCCCACCCCCACTGCTGCTGTCCGGCCGCTGCCATGCCATGCCTCATAGTTCTTCCGCCTCCTCTGCTGCCACACAATCTCTCACAGTTCCCCCCGGACAGACATTGAAACTCAGTGCAGTACCTCTGGGGACCATATTAGATTATATTTGTTATTGTTTTGTGCATCACTGTGGGCTGCAGATTGTGCGGTGGGCTATCACAGTATTCAGGAACTAAAATGTGTGTGTGAGAGAGAGAGAGATTACTACAGTCCTGGAGACTGTAAAAAGCTCCATAGAGGCACTGTCTTGGGAGTGGTTTGCATATACTTATTTAGAGGAGTCCCAGAATAGAGGCAAGAGACACAGAACACACGGGCTATATCAGTAGGGTTTAAACACTCAAAAGGTTTTCTTTCAGTTCAGCAAATAGATAGGAACTTTGGTTGGAAGGTGTGTGGCAGCCCTCACAGAAGGAGAGTTGTAAGGACTTTGGATATGTCTACATTAGCCCCTCCCCTCTTTCGAAAGGGGGATGCTAATGAGACACTTTGGGGTATGCTAAAGAAGCGCTACAATGAATATGCAGTGTCTCATTAGCATAGCGGCGGCCGCGGCACTTTGAAAGTGCCGCTTTCAATTGCACATGGCTCGTCTACACGGGGTCCTTTTCAAAAGGACCCTGCATAGTTCTAAATCCCCTTATTCCTATAACCAAATAGGATAAAGGGATTTCAAAGTGTGTGGGGTCCTTTCAAAAAAGACCCCGTGTAGATGAGCCACGTGCAATCGAAAGTGGCGCTTTCGAAGTGCCATGGCCGCCATCATGCTAATGAGGTGCTGCATATTCATTGCAGCACCTCATTAGCACATCCTGAAATGCCCCATTAGCATCCCCCTTTCATAAGGGCGTGGGGCTAGTGTAGACACAGCCTTCAGCTTACCAGAGCTCCATAAAACTCATGGGTGAGTTCTGTGAGGTTTAGTGCATGTATAGTTTGAGAGATGTGTGTGTGTTTATCTGTTTGGTTTTTTCTGTATGCTTATATCCTAAATGAATGAACTCTGCTGAGGCGTGACTGTGTTGTAAATTGTAACCATTGGCCTTGCACTGTTAATAACCCTCAGGGAGAGAGCAGTGCACAGGTGCTGGCCATTGGGCAGACTGGCTTGCTGAGGAAATCAAAGTGAACAACTGAGAAGTGAGGCTTAAAGCTGCAGTCTGGAGAGTTGATCCCAGAAAGAGGTAAGTCCTGAATTACAAGTGTGAAACCTGACTGGGCATTCCCTACAGCAGCCCATGGAGGAGGAGGTCAAAAGTGTAGTAACCCTGAAACTTGGACATCTGCCATGGCGTGATCCCTGAGGTCTCACTGCCTCTGCTGTGCCATCCTTTGCGGTCCTTGCACTCCCTACTTTGTGTGATTCTTCACTGTCCTTAATTTCAGGGATCTCCTGCTGTCACATTGAAATCCATTGTACTGGAATTGGAAATGCTGATAATAATGTCCACATCTGGGAATACTGTGTGAGTTCAGTTCTCTGCAAATGCTTCCTTTGTTAGAACCATTTTCACTGAGCAGCTTGAGATTCCAACATATCTTTCACGCCCAGCCTCAGTTTGCCAGCAGCTTGTGAAGTGTGCCTTTAACTTTCTGTCAGGGACCTGAACTGGCTCCAATTGACTTCAGTGAGCACTAGATCAGGCCTTCAGCAGGCCTTTGAAACAGATGTTGGCTATATGAACTTCCTGTAATAGGAGCAGTTTTGAAGTCTGCAGCTGAAGTCCATTACAAGCTGTGGGGAGGGGGCATTGTTCCTGGTTACAATGTGTTACATAGCTGTAGTCTGTATTTTAGAGAAAAAAAAAAGTTCCATCAACTGAGAGGGAAATCAAAGCAGCATAAAGCAGCCTCCCATGTTTCCAAGAGTTTTTATTTATAATACATGGTAATGAGATAAAAATTAGGAATTTTCTTGCTGTCATTGCACCCTTTAGGTAGATGTCTACCTAAAACAAAATCTCCCCACAAACACCCCAAAATGTCCCATCTTGGCCAGCAGCGAATCCTAGGCGAAAGCTAGAATGGATTCCTAGGGATCGTCACAAATTGATCCCCACTTATCTGCAAATGCCTGTTAAGGGTCATGTGGGGGACCATTGTAGTATATTGCACACTACGTAAGATGCTCACCCAGTTCCTCATGATCTTTTTTTTAAACTTTCCTGACCCCTTTTCTCAGAACTTGAAGTCAAACAGCTGCATTGGTTATATTTTATTTGTAGAACAGAAATATTATGTCTCCTCTTCCTCCTTCCAATTTCCCAGATCTGGGCACTACCATCATCTGCTTTTTCATTGTTTTGCTCTTTCAGTTTGTAAACAAATGGTAAACTGCCACCCATTGTCCTGCATGTATTTACAATACATCAGGATACACAGTATGAAAATATAAATTCAGCACTATAGGTCAGATTGTGCACGATCTCCCACCCCTGCAACTAATTTAACGATTTCTATTCGATCTCCAAGTGCTAAGGAGATAGGTTGGTCCTTGCAGCATAAATGGAGTCGTAACAACTGTGAATCTGGAACATCAAGGGTAAGATTTCTCTTTTCGGCATGTGTCAGGAAAAGGCATGAAAGGATTGCAAAGGGGATCCGAGGGTAAGGCTACACTGAGATGTTAGCTCAAGGTTTGATTTAAGGCTCAAGATGAACCTCTCGTCTATCTACACACAAATTATACTAACCTAGGATTCTTACCCTGGGCCCCAGAAGAGTGGAAAGTCTGTGCTTGAGTCAAGCCACCACCCAGAATTCAAGCCCTATTACTTTGCATTATAGATGCAGATCCACTGGACTCATGCTCCAGGGTCCATTACAAGCATTCCACAAATTCCCAGGCCAATGTTCTTTGTTCTCTGGACAGTCAAGCTGGGTGGAGAGTCCAGTTTGCCCACTCTGCACCACAAACTGAGAGTGAGAACAACCTCATTTTGGTAAGGCATTAAGTCTGGTGTATGGGTGGTTGGGCTCGGTCCCACATAACTCAAGTATAGATACGGGAGCCTTCACTATTAAAGTCAAGCTGCTAACCCAAGTGGAAAGCTGCGCTGCCCTGGCCTCAGTGCCATATTAACTAAAGATAGCGTTAGCGACCATGACTTAAGAATGTACTTTTTTTTCCAGTGAACACATACCACGTGCATGCAGACAGCAATTGTACTGACTACTTTTTCCTCTAGGTAGTTCACCTATTGCTCTCTGTGAACACTCACCCCGATATTTGATTGAGAATTCCTGCTTTCTACAGTTCTTGTTCCCACAGAGTATTTGTGTGTTCAGCAGCATCAGCCACAATGATTTAGGTGGCATTTTTCCAACCTGGATTTCATCTGGCTACTTCCTTTCCCATGTTTTTAATCTCTCCGGGTACTGTTGTACTCCATTCCGTATAGCATCAGCAGCAAAATTTCATTAATTTGCAGTTTGCTCAGTGTCCTGGATCATTAATGAACAGATCAGCATTCTGACACTGAGCACCTCCCCTGCCACCTGCTTTTGCTGACACAAGTATATCACTGCTGCAGCTTTCAGAATCTCCATTGCTCTAAGGCAGCCCAGGCTGCCCTGATGTTCGGCTTCTTTCATGGTGCCTCACTGTGCTGCCACCACCCCATTTCTGTAATGAACATTACTAAAAACAATGCCTTAAGAACTGCTGAAACGTGAAGTTTAAGCCCTACTCTTCCCCACCCATGGACATGCTTTCCAAGGGGGCACCAGGTTTTTAGTTTTGATTTAGATATTTTTTTGCCAGTATTGCCAGGTTCACAGCTTTGGAGGCCAACCAGGTCGATTCAGCCACAGAACAGACAGCAGAAAGGGCTCTTTAGCGCTAACATGCCCATGGATGTGCATTTGTTCCTTAGGGGCCCTGAGAGAGCAGTTCAGTTTTCACATCCAAGCCCTGGAACTCCTTACTGAGACTGCTGGGATACGTGTACCAAGCAGTGTCAATTGTAGTGGGGTGGAGGGGTTGGTCCACAGCCATTGAAAAAAGCTAGTGGATGTTGTGATCCCACAGCAGAGACTAAACATCTTTCCCTGAACAATTTCCTCTCTAGAGCTGCAGCTACACTTACAAGTACTTTCAGAAAATCCAGTCCTCTTGCATCTACACACAAACATGCTTTTTCAAAAGTAAATCAAAAGAACGCGTCTCTGCTTTCAGAAGTACTCATTCGGTCCCGTGATAGGAAGGGCAGCCCCTTTCAAAAGATTCTCTTGAAAGAAAATGTGTGTAGACACTCCACAGGCTGCTCTTTCAAAAGAGCAGTCCTCCATGGCGCTGGCCAGCGGGCGCACAGAGATGCCGTGGCTGGTGGCAGTGGGGCTGTACGGTATCTGCGTCCGATTATGTTTAAAGCCACGCAGACCTAGAGGCCCCGTGGCAGGAAGCTGAGAGCGTGCTGGGAGCAGCCAAAGCATGAGCTTCTGCCTAACGCCCTCTGAGCAGCCCCAGAGCAGCCACCTTTACTTATGGCCAGCAGCCAGCCACCCCAGGAACCCCAGGGCCTCCCTCAGAGCCCTCACAGGGCTCGCAGGACCCTGGCCAGCCCCCACTCCCCAAAAAAGGGCACTCTCATGGACAGACCCAGAGTTCAGGGACCTGCTGGAGCTCTGAAAAGAGGAGGCGATCCTGAAGGAGATGAGAGGCAAGCAGGAGAATGTGGCTGCCTTAGCCAACCTGTCCAAAGGCCTGATCACCCAAGGACACCCTACCTGCACTCCGACCAGGTCCAGAGTAAAGTGAAGGAGCTACAGCAGGGCTACGCCCACAACCTGCCCCTACTACAGGGAGCTCTGCAGCCTCCTGGGGCCCAGGGACAGCTTCCCCAACCATCTCTCCTGGACATGGCAGTGGATGAGATGCACCCAGGAATTAGGAGGCACCCAGACCCAAAGCCTGCCCCACCCATCCAGAACCAGAACCACCTACCAAGGGCTCCAGGGACGAGGGGGACCTGGTGCTGGACCTCCCATCCCACTCGTCAAGTTGGGCAATGGCCATCAAAGCAGTGCCTGACCTGGTGAGGAACCTTCTAGTAAGTAGCCAGAGGGACACACACCCTGAATTACAGGGAAGGGGGCACTACAGCTGCTAGTGGGTCACCCACATGCCCAGCAGTCCCAGCTGTACACAGCCCAGCTGGCCATGGCTCCCAGCACACCACAGTGGCCTTCGGCAACATTCAGCACCCACTCCTGTGGACAGCACCATGAACTGCACAAATGAGGGGAACAGGGCTGGACCACAGCTGGGAACCACCCCACATGGGCAGGGACCCCCATAGCATGTGTGGTACGCCATGGCCACATGCTGCTGGATGGGGGCTGGTGTCCACAGGGAGGAGTGTGGGGCATGGCATGGGCTGGGGCTGGGGCTGGGTTTTCAAAGCCGTGACCAGACTCAGCCACCTATCCCGGGGGGGGGGGAATGCTTCACACTTACCCCCCACAATGTTGTGGAGGATGCAGCAGGTGCTTACCACCTGTGGGACTTTGTGCAGGCCGACCTCCAGGTATGCAAGGAGGCATCACGACCAGCCCTTCAGGTGCCCAAAGGCCCCGCTCCAGCACATGGGGGTCTGGTTCAGGCTCATGTTAAAGAGCTCCTAGGTCACTTCAGCGTGGCCAGTGTTGGGCCACAACAGCCAAGGCTGCAGGTGGTAGGCAGTGGGGCATGGTGATGTCCCCAGTCTGGAGCTCCCGCAGTGGGATGTATGTCCAGGCCTCCATGCGGTGACAGAGCCCAGAATTCTGGAATACCCAGGAATTGTGTGTCTAGCCCATCCAGCACACATAAATGTCCAGAAACATTCCCTTGGGTCCACCAGTGTCTGGAGCACTACCGAGGAGTAGTGATTTATATAGGTGATGGCACTGTATTCTCGGGTGCGGATGGGGATGTGCTTCCTGTCCAAGGCACCAATACAGTCTAGGAAGCCAAGCACTGTGAATCCCACATCAGCTGCATCCACATCCCCCAAGCGGACAACCCTGTGCAGCAGCATTGCATTGATGGTGCGCACAACCTGCATTGGAGGGAGGGCATGCACTCGTGTGAGCGCATGATGGAGTGTGCCTGGCCCCCACCCCCATGCGTCCTCCCCTGTGCTCCCAGCTAGCAAGGGTCCCCCCTTGCCCAGGAGCCCACTCCCCCAAACCTGTGGTGGGTGTGTGACCCGAGCGTGCCTTACTTCCCTGAGGACAGCCCCAATGGTGGCCTTGCTGACCCCGAAGTGGTGCCTCACAGACTGGTAACTGTCTGGGGTTCACAGCTGGCAAAGGTTCGCTTCTCTGTGAGGGGGAGGGTGGGCTGCAAGTAGGTACCCTGGTGTCTCAGGGCCGGGGTGAGCCAGTGGCAGAACTCGTGGAAGATCTGTTTGCTCATTCTAAAGTTCTGCACCCACCGGGCATTGTCCCAGTCCCCCATCACCAGCTGCTTCCACCAGTCCATGCTGCTGGGCTGACTCCAAAGATGGTGGGGTGCTTGGGGGGCACCCAAGGGTCCCAGCTTGAGGGGCTCCAAAGCTCTGGTGGCAGGGGATCTCCCCCAGGAGGAGGTGGGGGCGGCTGTGAGCACCACGGTCAGGTGGCCAAGCACAGCATGGAGGATGGCCAGCTCAACGACAAAGAGCTGCTGCTGGAGGTCCATTGGGACAGGCTTCCAGTCACCACTGGGCTCTGAGGGCCTTCTGATGGCTCTGCAAGCCTTAGTGTGTGGTCAGGGTGAGGGTGCTTGGGAGGGGCCCTTTAATGGGGTGGCTGGCTGCAGACCCTGGAAGATCTTGTCAGCCATGTGACTCCAGTCCACAGAGTGTCCTGCTTCGCTCTTGTCTTTCAAAAGAGCGGATCGCAGGCAACACCCGCTTTTTGTGCGTAGCCATGCTCTTTTGAAAGGAATATTTCAGAGGGCACCATGCAAAAGATCACCTTTCAAAAGCACGCTATAATGTAGACATAACTTATATGTGTGACTTCCTTTAACACAGTGTCTGAGCACCGAGGTTATCACCTGTTATGCCGACCAATGCTATTATATTTTACTTACAGGTATGTCTGGATAGAATACACCTACGGGGCTGTTGAACAAATAAATGAGCTATTAATAAATGATAGCAACATAAGAGATACAGTTGAGGTTTTCTAGCGTTTTCAGGAGTTGAGGCATGTAAAACCTACATTAAGTAAGACAGCTGCCTTTGATTTGCGATCGTTAAAAGCAGGGTCTGCTTGTTTTGAGTCCACTGGGAATGGGGGCAAAACTCTAAAAAGAGCTTTGTTTATTTTTTAAGTTTTTATCAATAGGAATTCATGCAGATTTACGATTATTCATTAAAGTGGGAAGACAAGCATTCATTATGGGATGAGGTCACCAGGCTTCAGCAATTTGTACCAAAAAGGAGAAAAAAGTGCTACAGTTTCTTGATGCATGTGATGAAACGGGTCTTTGCTCACAAAAGCTGGTGCTCCAAAATAGCTGTTAGTCTGTAAGGTGCCACAGGACTTCTTGGGTTTTTTTGCAAATAAAGACCAACATGGCTACCTGTCTGATACTAGTTTCTTGACTGTGTTCTTTCTGAGACAACTAAAGTGGTGCAAGGCCAAGCTTTTGTTTGGATAATATTCCTCTGGAGGAAAACCAAGGCACTGTCATGCTGCAGACTACTGCATGATGGCTCTTTGAGTGGCAACCTAGTACAAGATGTCTGCAAATAAACATAAAACAGACCATGTTCGGAATACTCACAAATATTTCTCAAATGCTTCTCAGTGCACTTAACCTGCCTTCCAATCCTCTGAAGGAGTGGGGTAATCAGGCCTTTAGTACCCTAAGGAAACAATGAATGTTTGGGTCATATCTATCTGTTATCTGAATTCCGGGGTTATACTGGGGGGGGTCGGGGGGTGTTGATGAGACCCACACAAAATGCAAACAAAATAGGAGGTAAGGAAAAGAACAAGGATGAATAAAAGGCTGTATTGTATTCTCCTCCCTCTCCTCCGCAAGCTCTGGAGATGGCAAAGCAGCTCCAATCCCAACTGAATGCAGCCGGTCTTACATTTTTTTTCATGTTATATTTTGCGTTACTTTCTACCCAGCTACCCAGTAGCTGTGGAAGGTGGGAGGGAGGTGCAGAGAATGAAATGATCAAATATTGCTCATAACAAAAATCCATTTCAATGAGACCAGCATGTTGTTTTCAGACTTTGTTACTATGGTTACCATATTTGACCTATCAAAAAAGAAGATACCAGTGACAGAGAGTTTCTCTGTCTCACTATATATCAACTCCCATTGTATTAATGTACTATATATTCCCTAACACATTAATATAATGTGAGCTGGTAGATACTGTTACTGATACACTTTCTCTCAGGGGTGTCCTCTTTTCTATATGGTAACCCTAATTATATGCACAAAGGCTGGTTCTAAGGTCTGCTGGGGAACCTCTTTTCCACTTCAGTGTGCGTGTTGCTGAACAGCCAGCAGATCTGGACCACTGAACACCCAGCAAGAGCCAGTGCAACAGCTATATTGCTACCCTTTCTGCACCTGACATCCCTCTGTATCAAAGACATGGCCAGGAGAAAAGAAGCTATACTCTGGAATTGCTGACACAGCCTGCTGGGCAGGCAGGTGTAATGTAAGCTACCCCTTAGGATAGCTTCAGTTCAGGACTGCTCTAACTCTACGTTGGGGCTCAGAACAATTACTAGCTTCCTGCAAAGTAGAGGCTCTGCAAAGCTGCCAGCCAGCCTCCTTTTTCCTCTCCCACAGTCCCATGCTCAGCACAGCTCAGTGTGCCTCATAGTCAGTCTAAGGCATAATCCCATGAAATTGAATACCATTGTGCTTGCTGAGCAGCCTCCATGTAAGATATCGGCTACGTCTACACGTGCCCCAAACTTCAAAATGGCCATGCAAATGGCCCTTTCGAAGTTTACTAATGAAGCGCTGAAATGCATATTCAGCGCTTCATTAGCATGCGGGCTGCAGCGGCGCTTCGAAATTGATGCGCCTTGCCGCCGCGCGGCGCGTCCAGACGGGGCTCCTTTTCAAAAGGACGCCACCTACTTCGAAGTCCCCTTATTCCCATGAGCTCATGGGAATAAGGGGACTTCAAAGTAGGAGGGGCCCTTTCGAAAAGGAGGCGCGTCAATTTCGAAGCGCCGCTGCAGCCTTCATGCTAATGAAGCGCTGAATATGCATTTCAGCGCTTCATTAGTAAACTTCGAAATGGCCATTTGCATGGCCATTTCGAAGTTTGGGGCACGTGTAGACACGACGGTGCCAGGGTATGGTATCAAAGGACGCAGTTATGCTAGCAAGGTGCTCAGTGATAATGTGCTAAAATTAAGTTAATGAGCAAAATATCCGGTACTGTAATTGATAGGCTATTTGAGAACCCAGAAAGCCAACTGCTCTTTCATGTAATTTTAGTGTAAAGAATGGCATTGTCTCTTATGAGGCTGCATAATATACTAGATGGTAAGACAACTGATAGAGAATTAACATAAAGCAAATGTGTTTTTTTTCTTATTGGGAATTTAAAGTCTGGATTTGGGTAACCTTTTTATATAGCTAACTCATCCTATCTTTCTAGTACTTATTGGAGTGGATTTGCTTTGAAAGGTGACTGTAAAAATATGTTTCATAGATTACAAATACAAGCTGCATATTTTCCTTTGCAAAAATCAGCATCCGTAATAAACTTTCTTCAGGGTTGCAGAAACACCTGTATAACCTCATCATCATGGGTGAGGTTGCACTTGCACGCATGTAATTCATTGAAACAATCAACCAGTCTCATGATGAGGCACAAAAAAAAGGCGTGAGTTCAGTTTACTCTGTCACATGGTTTGGCTCTGTAGAGTTCATAGGATTAAACAACAGTGAAAGCTTATTTTTCTCTGTAGGTAGAAGGTATGATTCCTATATGCTCTGGGATTAGATGCATGAAGGAAAGAGGGTGTGTTTTACATTGTCACTTTTCAGAGCAAAGGTACATTGCAACAGGAAAGGAATGTTGTAGATAACTTTTCTTTTTCTTTTAATAAGTTTGCCATGAATGGGATTATGGATGCAACCATTAAGTAAACTGTCATTTTAAAAGCTATTTCTCTTGTTGCAGTTAAAAATAGGTAACTGAATTGTAGAAAGATTAATTTCGCTGACATTCAAATACACATGCAGGTGTTTCACTGATAGGACTATTTTCAAGTAATGTCTTATGCATGATCATTTCAGATTATAGACAGGTAAAATCCTTCAGCCTCAGAAATAAAAAATTATTATAACTTTTTTGCTGAGAGCTTAAACTAAGCTATTTTGTCGTTCACTTAAAAATTATCCTTCCACTCTTTCATTTTGTAGCTTTCAGTTTAGCCAGTTTTCAAGGTGTTTTCAGTCTAGTCCTAACCAAGAAGACCCAGTAACAGCTTACTGTCATAAATGATGGGGATAAAGAGGCTCTAATGAGGGCCTTAAGCATTCAGCTATTATCCCACTGGACAGAATATAAGACTGTAAATATAGTATATACAAAGGTTGGCCTTGCTCCAGTTTGACTATGGCTGGTAGGAGACACCTGTGGCAGCTAGTCAAAACAGTGGTAGCATTCGCAATAGAATCTGTACAGATAAACTAGAAATGAAGCACCTACAAATTACAGTTTCTCACAGAAAACTGTGATTGTGTCTTGCTGCTCTGGGGCCTAGACTAAAAGATGGAACCTTCCTTTGGCTGCAAAGCTAAAAGCAAAAAATATAGCTGTGTGACAGTTAAAGCAATTTCCTGCAATATCCTGGACAAGTCTTACTGAATTAAGCTTATGTATCTTTGGGAAAATCTTTCTTAAGAATTAATTTATGTTAAAATGCAAATGTGTGGGGGTGATATGTAATTTCTCAAAGAGGGAGGCAGGACTAATGAAACCCTTGTGATCCATTACAAGCTTCAAAGGTCTCAATGGGCCAGACAAGATTGAATTGTTAGTTATGTGAGTTTCCTAGGAAATATTTGGGAGGAAGGAATTGTAAGTTAAGTACCTTTGGACTCACCTTTCGAAGCTGTGCTAAGGGGAAAAAATGTCTGTTCACTTGTTACATGAGGGCAAAGTGGATAAAAGGGAAGATGTAAAGATCAGTGGGTTATGAATCTGCAACTTTGGGGGTAAAAAAAACCAAACTTTGATGAGGTTTGAAGGGTTCCTAATTAGCCAGAGCCCTTGCTGGCAGGAAAGTGAACTCTGATATTCTTAGTAGTAAGCATTCCGGTTTATTTATATATTTTTATTTTTGTCTTCAGAGCTTTTATTTTCTGAATAAATAGGCTTGTTTGGAAGGAGTTGTGTGGTAACTTAACTGTGACAACTGCACTGTTGTATAGCCTTTCAAGAGAAAGCAAAGCAGAATAAAGGTCTGCTTAGGCAATCTGGCAATGATGGGGGAATTCATAGTGAATGCAGGAAGCTGTGCAGCCTGGGAATACCCAGGGGGAGAAAGAGACATGTCTCTCTGTCCAAAAGAGGTGACCTCTGGGGAGCTGGAAGCCTGTGAGTGGGTGCCCTGGCTGTGCCATGGAAGGGAAATACAGGCGCAGTTGCCCTGAACTGTGACATTCAGTCATTATTCTCCAAATTAAAGTGTGTAGGGCAGGGTTTATTTCAGCAAGTGACAGCAAAACTATTATGAAACCTTAGCCCTTCATCCTTCCTCACTACACTCTGCCCCCGCTTTCCCTTGCAGAAACCTACTCAGAGTTCTAAACGCTGCACCATTAGGGAATCTGATATCAGCTGCCAGTGGGATCAGTTTGCTTTCCTCAGAGTAGTGCCTTGCTAGGCTTACAATATAGAAAAGAGGACACTCCCTCACAGGAGTGTCTTATCTATATCAGTATCTACCAACTCACATTGTATTAATGTTCTGTAGTACATATGGCACTTTGATACAACGTGAGTTGCTAGACACATACAGATACACTCCCCCACAGGGCTGTCATCTTTTTTGAAAGGTCATATATGGTAACTTTAAACCTAGCAACCCCTGAAAATGCAGTAGCAGGGTGCTAGGTTGCTTAGAAAGGGCATTACTCCTACTCTCATGCCGGCATGTTGGACCATTAGCATATCATCACTTCTGGTGAATATAGTCAAAAATCAGTGGACAGAAGTTGCTTCAAAACAGGTCCTGATGTTAAGGGAAAATCATTTATATGTCATTTTATATGCATGTTTTAAAGAGTTTGTTCTCTTAGCTTAGCACTAGTAGCTAAAGTAGTTGAAGCCTTAGGCCCAGGTCAAGCTGACCTGGGAGGAAGGCTAAAACAGCAGCTGCAGAACCAGTGAAAACGGCCCGATATTGTGCTATTTGGAAGTTTACAAATGGGAGGTAAAAGAAGAATGTAAGGAGCTGAGATAACTGCCTCCTGAGGAAGATCAAACACCCAGCAAACAGACAGTCCTCTCAGCAACAGAACCATCCAATGGGGAAGAGTAAAGACCCCTACTCAGATTAGGGGATTGGACTTTGGACAGGGGTATGGGCGGTGTTATAAACTGTAAAGAGTATAATTGCTGGTGATTTCTGGGGGGAGGGGTCCCTCTCCGGAGGCACCCATCTTGAGCTGTAATTCTGTACCTCAATAAAGGATACTTGTGGATTGGACTCTGAACTTGAAATTCTGTGGGATCTTAGAGTCAAACCCAACACCACACCTGCAAGGGTGAGAGAGAGTTAAATCTTTCCTTAACACCTGATCATGCTCAGATTTGACAAGACTGAACAACACCTGATAAAGACAGACAAGAATTCAGCATAAAGGAAAATGACTATAACGTGAGTGATATAGGCTTGAAAGAAGCCTGGTGAAATAAAGCTGGAGTTAAGGTTGTTGAACATCATGACTTTGGCATTCGGGACTCTGGCCTGTATCCTCACAAGTGTTTAGGCTTCTCTCTCCCATTGGAAATCAATGGGATGTGGAGCCTATATGGCTGATGCTAAGCCACAGTTTGTAGTGGAGAAGGGTGAAGGGACTCTCTGCACAGGTGGTAATACCTAAAGGAGGCTTGCTTAAGGCAAGTAGAATGCGAGGGACTACACGTGCTCATTACCTATTGCTTTCTCTTTTGAGAAGCTCAGCATGAGCCAGCTATGGTCTATTGGATGTTCATGAAGTGACAGAGCCTTGGTCCCACGCCTGTCTCAGATCACCGGACTGTCACTGTAATTGTCAAATGCTGCAACACAATACTATCTAAAATATCATTGGCTTTCTTTAGATTGGAAGATAACTTGGTACCAATAGATTGTACCCTGGATAATGTCACAGCCAGCTGGACTGATAAGACAGCTGTACCCCTCAATTCTCCAACCTAGGGTGCCACCTATACTGTTTCACTGCAAAAGCAACTGCTCCTGGTCTTCTCACACACAGCTTCCAACATGTAAATTGCCTCCAGATATACCGTATGAGTTTGATAGCACTACCCAGCTATCTGTGAATTACATTAGAGCAATATGAGCAAATTCCCAGTCCCAGTCTCTCCCACAGAAATGTGCCACTTGTAATGCTCTGGTCTCTCCTGGACAGCACAAATTCATGTAAAGTCCATTATGTCATTAATAGAAAACATGCTCAAACCTTTTTTCTTCCAAAGATTTCAAAACACACGGTGTCTTAGATAAAAACAAATCTGCTAACTACAAAAGATGGATGAAATACAAGTAAAAGTCACAACTGGGTACAAGTTCAAAAAGTAAAATGAAAACTAGTACTTAAGATAAATGAATTGAAAGGAAATGTTTCTCTCACTACATGCTTTAGTAGTCTTACAGGCTGGAATCCTTTCACCCATGACCCCCTTCTCCTCTCCTTCCCCCCACCCCTCCCCAGTACCAGGTTCAATTCCCTGTCCTTCAAGTGTTGTTGATGCCATTAGTAGAGATGAAGGGAGATGTCATTTGGGGTCTGTGCTCCTCATTTTTGTTCTTTTCCTTTTCTTTGATAATCATCTTCAGCTGGGGTTCAGGAGACAAGAAGTCTGGAGACGTGGGAAATGCCAGCTGCTTCTTTGGTAAGATTTAAATATCTTGCTCATGCCTTTTTTCCTGCCAAAAAAAGGCCAGTTAACCCTGTGCTGGGCCATTTGATACGTGGTGGATATATCATTTTGCCATTTGTTTTGGAGAAACTGGTTTGTGCGTGTGTTCCAGTACTGTTATATAATAGAACCTAATAACTTTACATAAGATGTTGCCACACATTTTACCAGAATACTAATGACCAGCATTTTATGAGTTTTCAAGTGGCACTGCACATGGCTTATTTTTTTTTACAAAATCCATTATTGTTTTATTAAAATGGTAAAGTATGGAAACAGACTGTCACAATTGCAAACAACTCACTCTTTAATGACTACTATTTGTTTATTGTAATGAGAATTGTTGAAACTGGGTACAAAGCATGTGTCAATAGGCTTTGTCTGCCAGGGCTGAAAGAAAAAACAAGTAATGCAACTAAAATGAATCCAGTGTTTCAGTGCAGTTTAAGACCATGGAAATAAATTCAATATTCATCATTATCCACCTCTCTGGAGGTTTCTACATTAATGTCACAGCAAATCCAGTCAGAAAAGAGACCACATTAATTTCTATTAATAACTTTAATAACTAAAACTTATTTCACAAGATATTTAGACATTACATCTACAATTAGTTAAAATGTGCATGCTTAATTGCATCTTCTCATTTAGTGAGGGCTGTCTTTTCTCATCTATTTGTGAATATTCATAAGTTTACAAATCTGCCAGAGAATATAATTTTAAAGTGACTAGTCATGTTAAATTTTTGTCTCTGTGCAAGATTGATTAAGTTATATTAAACGTTTGCTATAACAAAACTCATTCCTCATAGTTTGGAGATTTTTGCACCTCAAAGTTACATATGTAATTTTCTCTCAGTTTTAAAAAAATCTACATGATTGAGGTGCTAACAACTACATTCACTACAGTGGGGGGGGGTCTCCCTGTGGGTGTTAAGACCATCAGATCAATACTCATGTCTATTATGGAGTTTTACAAATATAAATTCTTGACGTAACTATTCATTACTTGTACTATGGAAGTATCTAGAGCCCCTAATTAGGACCCCATTATATTCCCCATTCAGCCCCACTACCTCAAAGGATTGGTCACTTAACCAAAACATTTTGGCACTTCTTTGTTCAGTGTCACCCAGCAATAGACAAGGGCTAGCAGTGCCTGATATTCTCATTTTCAAGTTATTCCCAACACATTGCTACAAACACTCTGCTTACACCCAGTAGCAAACTTCACTAAGCTTAGAGGACAGACAATGTTTAATCAAATTAATAGGATCTGAATGGAGAGAACCATAATGTGGGGCTTCTAGGTTGTAAATCCCAAGAACTAAGAGTACAATGTACTAGTCCTCTACTACTGACCATCTGCTCAGAAAAGTAATGACGAGCGCAGAATCTTCAGGGAGAAGATCAGTCCGCTCCTGTTCTTGTTTATATTGATATAATTTGACTCTATTCAGGCAGCACGAGGGCCGCAAAGGAGGTAGTTGGCCTGCCCAAAATTTAAAAGGGCCTGGGGCTGCGAGTGCCACTGCTGCTACTCTCGTGCATCTGACAAAACAGGTCTTTGCCCATGAAAGCTTATGCTCCACAATATCTGTTAGTCTATCAAGTGCCACAGGACTTCTTCTTGTTCTCAAAGATACAGACTAACATGGCTACCTCTCTGATACTGCTGCTACTGTAGCTGCACCCTGGGCCTTTTAATCACCACAGTAGCCCTACATGGAACAGTCCAGGTTGTGCTAAGGGCTGGCTGGGGGAGGCATGGAATGGTCCAGGTGGCGCTGAGGGCTGGCTGCCCCCCAGCCTTGCCCCTTTTGGGGACCTGAGGCTGAGCCTTCCCTCCCCACACACACTCTCAGCACACACATTCATTGCCCAAGGCCTAGCAAAGTCTGTTGCCAGCCCTGGGCAGCACAGATAGCTTTAGAATGGAAGTAAACTACATATCTACCTATTTGAGGTCCCCTTATACAACTAGAATGTTGTAATATGGCATTAGTGCACCTAAAAACTGAAATGGTTCATGTTTTCATCTACATGTGTATAGAACTGGTCAAAGGTTACCATAGAATCACAGAATGCTAGGACTGGAAGGGACCTGGAGAGGTCATTGAGTCCAGCCCCCTGCCCTCATGGCAGGACCACGTACTGTCTAGACCATCCCTGACAGACATTTATCTAACCTTAACACCTCCTCCCTTTTTCCCCTGTCTATCCTTCCTGAGCAAGCTGTACCCTTGCATACCAACATTCCAATCACGTGTATTATCCCACCAAGTTTCCGTGATGCCAACAATGTCACAGTTGTATTTATGTATTAGCACTTCCAGTTCTTCCTGCTTATTACTCATACTTCTTGCATTTCTATATAGGCATCTAAGACAACGATTTGATCTTGTCTCCCCGTTTTGCCCTAACCCTCCTTTTTCTCTGCCATTATAGCCCGTGCTCCCTCCCATTTCTGACCCGTCTCCCAGGTCTCCATCTTCTCTACTTACCTCTTGGCTTTGCTCCCCTGACCCTTTTCCCCATAGGAAAGTGTTTAGAAAAGCAGAGGGTTGGGGTTTTTTTTCAGCATCTTCAAAGATTGCTTCTTGGGACAGCTAATTTTAATGCAGCCAGGATGAGGTGTTCTTCTCTGTTTAATCCTACAGTAAGTAGCAAGCAGAAGCTAGCTGGCTCCCATGAAGTTATTAAGTTCAGCACTGTGGCAGGGGGATCATAAAACAAACAAACAGTGTGACAATAAACTTTAAAAGGATTTTTTTCAAAGAGGAGCCTATTCTCCCCAGTCTGCTGTAAAATTAGTTAGTGGGCTTGGACTAGCTGTTTTACAAGTTATAGTATGATGAATATTTTGCTATTTAAATGGTTGGCTATAAATTTTACTTAGCTGCCTAAAAGAAACATCTGGTAAAGACACATTTACAGACAGATAATGATCTTAGTATCAAACCTTATCCCCTTAGTGGAAGTGATTGCATTTCAGCAATTAAATTAGGTTTCCCTGAAGCAGGTTAATAGAACTGCTGTACAGTATTTTTACCAAGATTTATTCTTTTTTTTCAATCTATTTGGTTCAGCACTGTTCCAGAAAACAAACCCTAAGCCAGGTCTAATAATTAAACAGAATGATGGGGTTCATCTAACTCAGTGTAGTGCTTGCAGGTAGGCAAGGAGAACTGTTTGTGTTTACAGAGCCCTGCACAGATACAAAATTTGTATCTACATCCACAAAAATGAGCTGCAGACATCCAAGGATATAAAATGGATATCTGTGGATTTGCAGGGCTTTATTTTTCAGTGTCCAGATACAGAAGTGGAAAAGTACCCCAAAAGTGACTTAACAAAAAATACAGCTGCTTTGGTGGGAGGAGTTTGTTTTTAAGTACAAGTCACCAGTTTCCCTCTGGAAAAATACTTGTGTAAAATTTCACACACATGTGCACATCATATTGCTATTGTACTCAAGTACCCTGAGGTGAAAGCAGCCGCTCTTCTGCTCATGTAATTTTGGGGTAGTTTTTTCCACCTCTGTAGACAGATGTGGTGGTGGTGTCCATGAGGTAGATAATGAAACAATGCAAGAACTTACGTTTATTGCACATCTCTGCTAACTTCATCTGCCCCTCAAAGGCTTGTAAAGTAGTTTTTGGTAGAGGATTGCTCAGTGATTTGGACACTAACCATGACTTCGGGAAGCCAGAAAACTGTTCTCTGCATCGCCACAGACTTCTTGTGCGACCTTGGTCAATTCAGTTAGACTCTCTGTCGCATTTCCCAATTTGTACAGTGAAACTAATAGCATTTCACTGCTTCGTGGGAGTATTATAATAATAAATCACTAAAATTTTTGTGCAATTTCCAGTGTGGCGATAAGTCCTAGGTTAGATGGAAAATACAGGGCTGAGTAGCTCCTAGGAGTTAATGCGTGTTCACATTTTCCATTTATAAGGCCAACAAATGAGGGTTGTCAGCAGGAAGGAATGAACCTGCGACTTTAAGGGCTAAAGGCCTGTGCTCTACTGCATGAGCAAAAAGCAATCTGCTTCTCAGCCAATGCTGTAGAGCAGAGACTTCACTCTCCCTTCTCAGTGGTCTCAGTGCCCCTGGGGGTTACATATATCTATTTCTTGAATGGCTGTATTCTTGGAATGTTATATTTTGTGTATATATTAGGACTTATGCTTCATCTTCTCTGATCAAAAGACTTATTCGTGCATGGAAGAGTATAAACTGTTTAACAAGTATGGGCAGGGGAGAAAAGGAGGAGGAGTTGCACTCTATGGCTACATCTACACATGAAGCCAACATCGAAATAGCTTATTTCGATGTAGCAACATCAAAATAGGCTATTTCGATGAATAACGTCTACACGTCCTCCAGGGCTGGCAACGTCGATGGTCAACTTCGACGTTGCGTGGCACCACATTGAAATAGGCGCTGTGAGGGTACGTCTACACGCCAAAGTAGCACACATCGAAATAAGGGTGCCAGGCACAGCTGCAGACAGGGTCACAGGGCGGACTCAACAGCAAGCCGCTCCCTTAAAGGGCCCCTCCCAGACACAGCTGCACTAAACAACACAAGATACACAGAGCCTACAACTGGTTGCAGACCCTGTGCCTGCAGCATGGATCCCCAGCTGCCGCAGCAGCAGCCAGAAGCCCTGGGCTAAGGGCTGCTGCCCACGGTGACCATAGAGCCCCGCAGGGGCTGGAGAGAGAGCATCTGTCAACCCCCCAGCTGATGGCCGCCATGGAGGACCCGGCAATTTCGACGTTGCGGGACGCGGATCGTCTACACGGTCCCTACTTCGACGTTGAACGTCGAAGTAGGGCGCTATTCCGATCCCCTCATGAGGTTAACGACTTCGACGTCTCGCCGCCTAACATTGAAGTTAACTTCGAAATAGCGCCCGATGCGTGTAGCCGCGACTGGCGCTATTTTGAAGTTAGTGCCGCTACTTCGAAGTAGCGTGCACGTGGAGACACAGCTTATGTGAGAGAGCAGCATGATTGCTCAGAGATCCAGTATAAAGAGGGAGAAAAGCCAGCTGAGTGTCTTTAGGTTAAGTTTAGAGGTGGAAGCAACAGAGGTGGTGATGTAGTTAGTGTCTGCTATAGAACACCAGTTCAGGGAGATGAGGTACGTGAGGATTTCTTCAGGCAGCTAAGAGAAGCTTCCAAATCACAGGCCCTGGTTCTCATGGGAGACTTCAAGTACCCAGACATTTGTTGGGAGACCAATACAGCAGCACACAGACAATCCAGGAAGAGTCTGGAGAATGCTAGGGGTGACTTCTTGGCACAAGTGCTGATGGAACTGACCAGGGGCCATGCGCAACTTGAGCAGCTGCTCACAAATAGGGAAGAACTAATAGGAGAAATAGAAGTGGGTGGCAACCCGTGCTGCAGCCACCATGAGATGGTAGATTTCAGGATCCTGACAAAAGGAAGAAAAGTGAGCAGTAGTATACAGACCCTTGATTTCAAAAGAGCAGACTACAACTCCTTGAGAGAACTGATGGGCAGGATCACTTCAGAAATGAAGAAGAAGGGGAAAAGAGTTCAGGAGAACTGGCAATATTTTAAAGAAGTCTTACTGAAGGCACAGGAACAAATCAACACACTGCATAGTAAGAAATACAAACACGGTAGGCAACTAGCTGGGCTTAACAGGAACATCCTTGATCAGCTTAAACTCCAAAAGGATGGGTATAAGAAGTGGAAACGTGGACAGTTGACCGAGGAGAAGTATAAATATATGGCTGGAGAATGCCAGGCAAAGTGAAAGCACAATGGGAACTGCAGCTTGCAAGGGATGTGAACGGTAACAAGAAGGGTTCCTACAGGCATGTTAGCAACAAGCGGGTTATCAGGGAAGGTGTGGGGCCATTACTGGATGAGAGAGGTAACCTAGTGACAGATGATATAAAAAACCGGAAATACTTTTTTTGCCTCAGTCTTCATGGAGAAGGACAGCTCCCATACTACAATGCTAGACAATGCAGTATGGGAAGGTGGAGGGCAGCCCTTGGTGGGGAGGGAACAAGTTAAAAGCTACTTAGAAAAATTAGATGTATATACATCCATGGGTTTGTATTTAATGCACCAAAGGCTACTGAGGGAATTGGCATATGTCACTGCTGAGCCTTTGGCCATTATCTTTGAAGACTCTTACAGATTGGGAGAGATCCCGGATGATTGAAAAAAGGCAAATGTTTCCCATCTTTAAAAAAGGAAAGGAGGACAATCCAGGGAACTATAGACCGATCAGCCTTACCTCAGTCCCTGGGAAAATAAAGGAGGGGACCCTGAAGGATTCCATTTTGGAGCACTTGGAAGAGGGGAAAGTGATCAAAAGTAGCCAACATGGATTCACCAAGAGCAAGTCATGCCTGACCAATCTGATTAGCCTCTATGATGAGGTAATGGGCTCGTAGGACACAGGAAAGTCAGTGGACGTCATATACAGCGACTTCAGCAAAGCTTTTGATACAGTCTCTCGCAATATTCTTGCCCAGAAGTTAAGGAAGTATGGATTGTATACATGGACTATAAGATGGATAGAAAGCTGGGTTGATAGTCAGGACCAATAGATAGTGGTCCATGGCTCAGTATCTAGATGGCAGGCAGTTTCAAGTGGAGTGCCCAAGGCTTGGTTCTGGGGCCAGTAGCCGTGTCTACACGTGCACGCTACTTCGAAGTAGCGGCACTAACTTCGAAATAGCACCCGTCACGGCTACACACGCCGGGCGCTATTTCGAAGTTAACTTCGACGTTAGACGGCGAGACGTCGAAGTCGCTAACCCCATGAGGGAATAGGAATAGCACCCTACTTCGACGTTCAACGTCGAAGTAGGGACCGTGTAGTCGTTGCGTGTCCCTCAACTTCAAAATAGCGGGGTCCGCCATGGCGGCCATCAGCTGAGGGGTTGAGAGACGCTCTCTCTTGAGCCCCTGCGGGGCTCTATGGTCACCGTGGGCAGCAGCCCTTAGCCCAGGGCTTTTGGCTGCTGCTGTGGCAGCTGGGGATCCATGCTGCAGGCACAGGGTCTGCAACCAGTTGTCGGCTCTGTGGATCTTGTGTTGTTTAGTGCAACTGTGTCTGGGAGGGGCCCTTTAAGGGAGCGGCTTGCTGTTGAGTCCGCTCTGTGACCCTGTCTGCAGCTGTGCCTGGCACCCTTATTTCGATGTGTGCTACTTTGGCGTGTAGATGTTCCCTCGCAGCGCCTATTTCGATGTGGTGCTGCGCAACGTCGAAGTTGAACATCGATGTTGCCAGCCCTGGAGGACGTGTAGACGTTACTCATCGAGACGATGTTGCTACATCGAAATAAGCTATTTCGATGTAGGCTTCATGTGTAGACGTAGCCAATGTTGCTCAACATCTTTATTAATGACCTGGATGAGGGACTGGATTGCACCCTCAGCAAGTCTGTGGATGATACTAAGCTGGGGGAGAGGTAGATATGTAGGAGGTAGAGAGAGGATCCAGAGTGACCTAGATAAATTGGAGGATTGAGCCAAAAGAAATCTGATGCAGTTCAACAAGGAGAAGTGCAGAGTCCTGCATTCGGGATGCAAGAATCCCAAAGCATTGTTATAGGCTCGAGACCAACTGGGTAAGCAGCAGTACAGCAGAAAGGGACCTAGAGAATATGGTGGATAAAAGGCTGGATATGAGTCAACAGTATGCTAACAGCATATTGGGGTGCATTAGGAGGAAGATTTTAATCGGGTCTAGAGAAGTTGTTGTTCCCCTCTATCCAGCACTGGTGAAGCCACATCTAGAGTATTGTGTCCAGTTTTGGGCCTCCCCCAGTATAAAAAGGATGTGGATGTGCTGGAGCAGGTTCAGTGGAGGGCAACAAAAATTATTAAGGGGCTGGAGCACATGACCTATAAGGAGAGGCTGAGGGATTTGGGCTTATTTAGTTTGCAGAAGAGAAGACTGAAGGGGGATTTAATGGCAGCCTTCCACTTCCTGAAAGGGTGCTCTAAAGTGGATGGAGAGAGACAGTTCACCTTGCAAAGAAAGCAAGAGAACACCACTGGTCATCACATACAGCCCTGACCTAAGGCCTCTCCAAAACATCATCAGTGATCTGCACCCCATCCTGGACGATGATCCTTCACTCTCACAAACCTTGGGAGGCAGGCCCATCCTTGCCTACAGACAGCCTGCCAACCTTAAACAAATTCTCACTAGCAACTACAGACCACAACACAGTAACGCTAAACCTGGAACCAATCCCTGCAGCAAACCTCGCTGCCAACTCTGCTCACATATCTACATCAGTGATATCATCACAGGACCTAACATCAGCCACACCATCAGGGGCTCCTTTACCTGCACATCTGCCAATATAATATATGCCATCATGTGCCAGCAATGCCCCACTACAATTTACATTGGCCAAACCAGACAGTCTCTATGTAAAAGAATAAATGGACGTAAATCAGACATGAGGAACGATAATGTATAGAAACCTGTGGGAGAGCACTTCAATCTCCCTGGACACTCAGTAACAGATTTGAAAGCAGCAATCCTAAAACCAAAGAAATTTCAAAAATCAAATGGAGAGAGAAATCTCTGAGCTGCAATTTATTTGCAAATTTGATTCCATCAACCAAGGATTAAACAGAGACTGGGAGTGGCTGGCCCCTTACAAAAGCAGCTTTTCTGCCCCTGGCCGTGTCTACACTTGCCAAAAAATTCTAAATTGCCATGCAAATGGACATTTCGAAGTTTACTAATGAAGCACTGAAATACATATTCAGCACCTCATTGGCATGCGGGCGGCCGCGGCACTTTGAAATTGACGTGGCTCGCCGCTGCGTGGCTCATCCAGATGGGGCTCCTTTTCGAAAGGACCCTGGCTACTTTGAAATCCCCTTGTTCCTACGAGCAGATGGGAATAAGGGGACTTTGAAGTAGCCGGGGTCCTTTCAGAAAGGAGCCCCGTTTGGACGAGCCACGCGGCGGTGAGCCGCGTCAATTTTGAAGTGCCGCGGCCGCCTGCATGCCAATGAGGCGCTGAATATGTATTTCAATGCTACATTAGTACATTTCAAAATGGCCATTTCGAAGTTTTTGGCTAGTGTAGACGTAGCCCCTGGGTATTAATATCTCCACATTGGACTCTGACTGGGCCACATCCCCCTGTCTGATCTGACTTGTTTTTTCCTCTTTTGATACATACTGCTGATAATGGGCCATTTCCACCTTGAGTGAATAGATCTTGTCACCTCCCTTTTACTGGGACGCCACTCTTTAAATACCCCTCTGAACCTGCCCCCCCCACAATCATGCATCTGATGAAGTGGGTCTTTGCCCATGAAAGCTTATGCTCCAAAATATCTGTTAGTCTATAAGGTGCCACAGGACTTCTTGTTGTTCTGTTCACAGTGGGGATGGATGGCAGAACAAGCAGCAATAGTCTGAAGTTTAAAGAGGGAGAGGTGTAAGTTGGATATTAGGAAAACCTACTTCACCAGGAGGGTGTTGAAGCACTGGAATGCGTTGCCTAGAAATGTGGTGGAATCTCCATCCCTAGAAGATTTTAAATCCCGTCTTGACAAAGTCCTGGCTGGGATGACTTAGTTAGGGTTGATCCTGCTTAAAACAGAGGGCTGGACTCGATGACTTCCTGAAGGCACTTCCAGCCCTATGATTCTATGATTAAGCTTTTCTTTACTAAAACATTCTGAAAAGAGCTGCTGTGTCTCAAAGTTAATTTAATATCTAAGGTCACATTTGATTTAAAAAACACATTTGATGACACTGCCCTTTTCAATGATTATGTGCCTGTATTTTCTTCCAACCAATGACAGCAAACTTAACCTCGCTGAGACAGTCTCTGTTGCATGATGCATGCCATCACCAAGGAAGTTCTGACCTAAGGGCCTTCATTCTGTTTTCATATTGACCTCAACTGCAAACAGTCTCTGAGTATAAAAAAGCATATTGAATTCACTTGACTAAGTTAACCTTCAAAGGAATATTAGAAGAGTTTAGGAGTGAAATAGTGCATGCAAAGGTGAATAGTTCAAAGAACAGTCTTTACTAGAGAAACAGCTCACAGTACCAGGCAGAGAACGAAGCATATAAATTACAGATACGCCAAACTACCTGAAAATAATCTGGATCCTCAGTGAAGCAAAGTATTGTATCCAATGGTTCACTGCTAGGGCAGATCCATCTGCTTTTCATTTTATTTTATTTCTATCCACCATACGAAAACCATCAGAGCCACACATTTGCACCCCAGTCTACAGTCCTTAATATCAGAAATACCAAAGATCCTCTCTAGAATGAAAGTCTGAGTGCTTAATTTCATGATAGAAAAATGAATTCTTTTTGGTGACTAGTTATCTAATCTGTTCACTATATTTTAGTATGTGTAAGGTGTGGGTAGAGAAGTTCAAATTTAGATCCCAGGATCTGAACTTTGCAAACAATTTGTAGTGCTTGGATTGGAGTCAGATCCAAAGCTAGGCATGTTTTGTAGACTGGTTCAAACTTGTTTCATGATGATACTAATCCAGTTAAGGCCGATCCCTGTTTTCAGCTGTGATATTGTGCAAAGAGCAAATATCATGTGATACTTTGGTGGCAAAGAAACCTAATGTGAACCCAAATTGCAGGTATGAAAGCTACAAGTGAATGTCTGATTCTTAAAGACATCAGAATGTCTGGTTTAGTGTGTGGACAACAGATGGGGAGACGTACTGGAGGGCTAGAAGTAGGGTGGGACAGGGCAGAAAGGAGAAATGGGAAAAGACTGGGAAACCTTCAAGGAAATTGAGAAGAGGATTGACTAGATGTCCATCTAGCCTCTGTATCAATATTGTAGCCAAGCCTAGAAAGATGTCTTGGAATCTGTGCTGTTTTCTAATGAGACATAAAAATCAAAATCCTTAGCGTGGTAAGTAAAGAGCCAGTGAATCTGTTCTATTGTTTAGTGTTTTTCTTGCCATGAGTTTGGAAGGCCTACCACTGAAAGAGGAATTTTACCAATGACGTCACAGGTGGCAGAGTTGGGCTAACGCTGAAGTTGTTTGAATACCCAAGTCTAGTTGCCTCAGAGACTTTTGAAATGTTTGTGTCTGTACTGTTTTGGGTACCCCTACCCCGAATGCCAGCCACCAACCCCCACTAGTTACCATGGATTGGTGTAATAGGTGTGCTTACCATAGTTTCTCCGAAGAGGTTATTGTAGGCCAGATGAGCCAATTAATCTTTTAGGCTATTTTGTCTGAGAGGAGAGCTCCAATTATGGGAAGTTCATCTTTGCAGAAACAGGCAGGGCTTGCATTGAACCAGGGAGCTAGCTGCAGAGAGGCCTTCAGTCGCTGTCCCTGTGACTGGCACTCGGTGAGGTGGGGTGAGAGATACTTAGAGTTAGAGGTAGGGTTTCTCTAATAAACCTAGAGGAAAGGGGTTTGGCTGGAAATGGGGAGAGTTGCCCTGGAATGGGTAAGGTAGGAAGCTATACAGGGAGATATCAGGAAGGCTTGTGGTTTCCCAGACCTTTGTTGCTGGATACAGGGCTCTGTCTTGGGAAGAGTATGGGGCAAACCTGATTCTCCTATCATCTGGACTGGGCAATGAACTTGGAGGCTGTCTGAGACCATGCATTATTGCCACCAAGGGAGTGGCCCAGTCGGAACAGTGGATTTGAGGACTGCCTGGGACAGCGAAGAAGTTATTACAGTAGATGGGAAGGCTACTCCATGAAGGTGAGGTACGGCAGCTCCCAAAGAGCCAGAGTAGGGCTTCAGACAAAGACAGCAAGATGAAAGGCTGAGGAACCACAAGAAGTGGGAATCAGCTTGGAAGAGCCAATCTCCAGATTAGCCAGCAGGAGGCACTCTGGCAGCAAGTAGACTGCCCCATGATGAAAGGTATTTAAGCCCCTCAAGGTGCAGGTCAGTGACCACAAAATAAGCAGACAGAATCAAGAGGTAGAGTAGTATTTTAACTTGCATGTCTTTGAAAGCTCTTAAAACATACTGCTGCTATATTAACATTCCTATCTAAGAGTGTCACAGGAGTATAGTCCAATATCTTGGCATGCTCCTCAGCTATAGTAGAAACAAGTGCTATGTTTTCCCTTTAGAAGCCTGGGCCTCTCTGCCTGCCACGTCCATTAAACACTTCTTTCCAGAAAGCATGGTTTATAAAAAATTGGCATTTACACCCTCACTTTCCGCAGCTAACTCTTACCAACCAGAGTCCTCAGACTACTGTCAATTTTGCAGGGGTGGAGATTCTAAATTTGGAGGAAATATGTATCTGACAGGAGGATTTTACAAGACCAACAGCTATCTGAGCTGCTGTTGTGTTAGTAATGTTGCAGGTAATCCCTGCAGTGAGATTAGTGAGCCCAGTGTAGACGAGGTGCTCTAAAGTCCACCATACATGTAATTTATTTCCTGGCTATCATTACTACATGTGTGATGGCAAGTAACTAATTTTACACTTGCCTGTGATTCATTGGGCGTTGCACCCGTTTATGCAACAGCTAAATCTAGTTTGATAAAGTACTGTGGGATGCTTCTTACTGGAAAGTATTATGTACACACACAAAACATTATTATTTATGAGTGGATAGAGTCAGACTGTCATGCCTGATACATTTCATCTATCTAAGATTAGGGTGAGGCCTGAGCTCAGCAACAGCTCAGTCATGCAAACTGATAGAGAAATATGTTACCGGGCTAAAAGAGAAATCAGAGCAAAAGAGTAAACAAATCACAAATAACCCTCCCACTCTGCAGCATTTCTGGGATTTGCCATTTGGAATGGCAGATGGGGCGGCACAAGGTTTTTTTCCCCTGGGACAAGGCCCTGCCTTGCTCCACCACCCCGCTGCAGAAGGAGTGTTTAATTTAGAGCACATAGAGATGGTGCCGTTTTCCTGTGTGGTAGGATTGTAGATTGTTTATCAATATTTTATTAATCCTATGAATTTCAGCTGTATAGAAATTTTAGTAATACTGAAATATGTTGCAAACAATTGTAGCCTAGTCTGTCCTTGAGGGAGCCCTTATTCAGTGAGTTCTCATTGGCCAGGAGTGTCAACGAGCATGGGGAATAGATCCCTATTTGCCCCATACAGTGTCTTGAAGGTCAGGGGTCAGCAAACCCGACATGGGTGCCAAGAGTGTCATGTGAGCCAATTTTCATCAGCACCAGAGGCAGGAGCTCAGCCCCACCCCTCTTTTCTCTTGCAGCTGGGAGCTTGTCCAAAGCTTTGCCCCCTGTGGATTAACAAAAGACCAGCTAATGCTACCAGCCACTAGCTAAAGGGTAAAGCTCTGCATCTTCGTTTATTTATTAATTACGCTGTTGTAAGTAGGACTATTAGTGACTTTAAAAAGCATCACCGGCAAACTCGGATCGTCCATAGATGTCAAAAGGTCAAATTTCAGCACTCTGACTCAGAAAGGTTGCTGGTCCCTGTTGCAGGCAGTCCTCACCTATGCTCATCCCCAGCCCTCCATGCCACTGTAGGAGCCCACCTCATGGCCACTACTCTATATGCTGGGTGGTATTCCTTTCTCTGAGCCAAAAGAGTCATCCTTTTCCATGCTTGCATTTTCACTCCATTGGCTTTAATTAAGCTTACATTAAGAAGCTTGTGATGCTCGATAACCTTGTTACATGAAAGAAAAAGCTTACACACTAGGGGTGGCTCTCTCAAGCTTGCCCATCCTTTATAAAGCCAGGATTTAAGATCTTTAAGCTTTTCTGTTTTCAGACTCATTTTATTTAAACAGTATTTATATTAACTGCTCAGCGGATTAGAGGGGCAGCTCCATAGCCTTAATTTCAGTGTCACTTTCCAGATGTTTTGATCAGACTTTGTGCCTGGATTTAGAGTATTTGTACACCCAGGCAAAAATGTATTTCAGTGATGAATCCTCTCCACAGTAGAGAGAAATAGCAGTAAAAAGCATCAGCTGGAAAACCAATGTAAATAAAAATAAAGCCCCATAGATAAACAAAATACACTGGGGAAAGTTTGAAAGCAAAATGAATGCTGACTTTGGGCTTTACAAACACCCCAATTATACAGATCATTAAAATTATATACAGATACAGGGTTTGGGATTTCTGATGTAATATTTTCAGGAATTTGTCAGTAACAGATAAGGGAATTAATTATTAATAGCACATTGCACTTGGGGCCTCATCCAAAATCCTCTGAGGTCAGTTGACTTTCTCTGTGTTATAGATATTAATGAAATTGTCAGACTATTTCAAAATTAATTCTTATGGTGGTAAATTCTTGCAATGGCATGTAGCCCATGCCAAAACAATAGGGCAGGATACAGAGGTTTTATATTCAGCAACCTATTGAAAGAATAATTCCTCAATATATTAGAGCTATGAAAATTTCGTCACACTTGGGTTCAAAGTTAAGCACCTAAATAATTGGCCTGATACTTTTATTTTATTTTATGGTTTTTTTTTCAGAGCTTGACATCCACTGCTCCTTTTAAAGTCCACCAAGACTATATTTGGTTGCACCTCTGAAAATCAGACCCCTTACTTAGGTACCTCATCACATTTTACTGATACGTTTTGTGTGGACTTCATATTTATTTACTTGACATCTCTTCATAATGTACCATTCTCTTTATGTTTGCTATTGGAGAGAATATGTCTGAAAATTGTTTTCCAAATCCTAATGCACTGAGATTCTGCAATAATAGTGATAGAACTTATTATGACAAGGCAGAAATGAGCCCGGTAAGGTGCATTCTGCAAAGCCACTGTTTTGGTTTTTTTCTTAAGCACTGGCTACTCTAAACACAAATAGGGGAAATAGCATGAACTCCACAAATATGCACTTGAATTTCACAATAGTTTCACTTTTGCCCATGTCTGCAAACAGAAAAATGGAAACATAGTAACTTCAGGTTTTGAAAATCGAGTGAATGAAAATCGCCATTTGAAACAAGAAAACTCTTGTATTTTTTCAAACCGCTTTATGGAAAAATTGAACTATTTTCACAAAATATTTTGATTAAACTGATTAGGAGTCCTTTTGCTAAGAAAAATGTAGGGATTTCAGAGGAACAACTGAGTTATTTTAGAGCTGATCTCAAACAATGAGTCAGCTATGCACTTTTGCTAGGTCTGCACTAGAGCGACCTGTCCATAGGCGCTACTGTTGGAAGGTATTTTCTGACAAAACTTCTGTCAACAGATCATGGCCAGACATAAAAGAAGATCACTCTTCTGGTCTGCTGTGTTGACAGAGAGCGGCCAGACTGCCTGGCCACGCTTTCAACAGTATGGCCCCCCCCGAACTCTGACAGACATGGTTGCATGGCCTGCAGATGCTTCTGGGAGCCCTCATGAGACATGCCCTTAAAGGCCACCCCCCAACCCTCCCAGCACGTTCTCAGCCCATGCTGAGGCTGGCCTATGTCTTCAGGGGGCAGCACCGCTGCTACAGCCGGACTCTCACGCTTGCTGAGAGAGAGACTAGTGCTTTCCAGTAAGTCACGGTGCCCGAGCAGTCCCCAGACTTGCCCTGGCATCACACAGAGGTGCTTCAGCTTCTGTGGCACATCTTTGTAGCCATCCCTCTCTTCCTCTGGGATGGCGTGCCTGGCACCAGCTTCAAGGAGCACACCCTCACTGCCACATGGACCTACCTGCACTCGCTCCCCCCAGGTGCTCAGGCAGGTCTGGAGGCATAGCACCAGATCCACCTGGTGGAACTGGCTCATCCCTGGGGCAGTGAGATGAGCAGGAGTACGCCAGAACATCTGAATGCAGGAGGACACCTTTCTGGAGCTCTGTGCCTGGCTCACCCCTGCCCTCCAGAGACAGGACACCCAGCTGCAGCCTGCCATCCCCCTGGAGAAGTGGGTAGCCATTGCTCTATTGCAGCTCACCACTCCTGACAGCTACCACTCTGTCAGGAGCCAGTTTGGCACAGGGAAGTCCACCCTTGGGGCCATCCTCATGCGGGTAAGGCACTCTTGGGCTGCAGGCTCTGCATGGAGGTGGGTGTCCTGCCCCAGGGGGTCCCTCAGAGGCGGGGTCAGGAGTGTGAGGGTTGGGATGGAGGGGAAAGCCCTGTACTTGGGGGACCATGCCATCCCACCCTAGCACAGCCCTGCTGCTGCGGGGGTGACCTCTCAGGAGGGGCTGCCAGGGAGCTCAGTGGGAGGAGACGAGAGAAGAGAAAAGGAGCCCACTGGGGCCACAGTCCCTGATGTGAATGTTTGGTCTCCTCCCCTGGCAGATCATGACAGCCATAAAAACCATCCTGCTGCAGAGGGTTGTCCATCTTTCAGACCTGGACACCATTGTGGCTGGATTCACCATCCTGGGGTTCCTGAACTGCTTCAGGGCTACCATTGGGACCCACAGCCCGGCCAAATACAGCAACCAGAAGGGATATTACTCCATCATTCTGTATGCCCTGGTCAACCACCAGGGACAGTTCATTGACATGTACATGGTGGTCAGGCCAGGCACACGACATGCGTATTCCTCAACTCTGGCCTGTACCAGAGGATGGAGGCAGGCACCTTTGTGAACCCCCTCCCCCAACAGGAGGTGGCAGTTGGGGACATGAACTTGTCACTCTGCATTGTGGGAGACACTGCCTACCCCCTTATGCCCCAGCTCATGAAGCCCTAAACCAGGCAGCTGGATCAAAGCCAGGAACTGTGTAATGCCCAACTCAGCCAGACACAGGTGCCAGCCAAGTATGCCTTTGGCTGCCTCAAGGCATGCTTCAGGTGCCTCCTCACTCGGCTGGAAGTGCGGGAGCACAGGGTCTCTAAAGTTGTGGCTCCATGTTGTGCCCTGCACAACATAGTGGAGGGAAAGTGGGAGAGGCCTTCCTCCCAGGGTGTGAGCAGACTCCAGCTGTAGTTATGAACAAATACAGCTCTGATCTGCCAAGACCATTAGGATGGGTTGCAGATCCAGGAGGCCCTAAGGGAGACCTTCTCCTGCAGCTCCCAATGACTCTTCCCAGGACACCCCCAGAGAGGACTTTGGGCCCACAGCCCCAAGCCCATCCCACCACAACCCCTCCCTTTTCCACCTCACCTCTCCCTGACCCTTGCCTGGTAGTAGCATCAAAGCAGGACATCACTTGGTCCCAGGCCCAAGTCCACCACTCCCACTTCCATGCCTGCCACTGCCATTTGTCCAGCAGTTGGCACACCAGGAGGTTGGTCAGCCTCCAGAGGATAGTGGTATGGGCCCTCTGGAGGTTGTCCTCTGCCCAGCAATGTCCCCTCTGGCTGTGGACCCACACTTGGGGTGGTGGGGTGCCAGCTTGACCTGGTGCCACCTCAGGGCTGATTCACTCCGATGCCACGGTGGGGCCGACTGGCCCTTGGTGGTGCAGGGGCAGCTGTAAGGAGGACAAGAAGGAGAGACAATGAGTCATTCATGCAACACAGCCCCTAAGGCCCTGCCACCCATTGTGAGCAGCAACCAGCACTCCCCAGTCCAAGGGACATAAGAACATAAGAACATAAGAACATAAGAATGGCCATACTGGGTCAGACCAAAGGTCCATCAAGCCCAGCATCCCATCTGCCGACGGTGGCCAATGCCAGGTGCCCCAGAGAAGGAGAACAGAAGACAATGATCAAGTGATTTATCTCCTGCCATCCATCTCCTGCCCTTGTTCTGAAGGCTAGGGCACCATACTTTATCCCTGGCTAATAGCCATTTATGGACCTAACCTGCAAAAATTTATCAAGCTCTTTTTTAAACCCTAATAGAGTCCTGGCCTTCACAGCCTCCTCGGGCAAGGAGTTCCATAGGTTGACTGTGCGCTGTGTGAAGAAAAATTTCCTTTTATTAGTTTTGAACCTACTACCCATCAATTTCATTTGGTGTCCCCTAGTTCTTGTATTATGGGAAAAGGTAAATAATTTTTCTATATTCACTTTCTCCACACCATTCATGATTTTATATACCTCTATCATATCACCCCTCAATCGCCTTTTTTCCAAACTGAAAAGTCCCAGTCTCTCTAGCCTCTCCCCATATGGGACCCTTTCCAAGCCCCTAATCATCTTAGTCGCCCTTTTCTGAACCTTTTCTAATGCCAATATATCTTTTTTGAGGTGAGGAGACCACATCTGCACGCAGTACTCGAGATGTGGGCGTACCATAGTTTTATATAGGGGAAGTATGATATCTTTTGTCTTATTATCGATCCCTTTTTTAATAATTCATAACATCCTATTTGCCTTACTAACTGCCGCTGCACACTGCGTGGATGTCTTCAGAGAACTATCCACTATAACTCCAAGATCCCTTTCCTGATCTGTCGTAGCTAAATTTGACCCCATCATGCAGTACGTGTAATTTGGGTTATTTTTTCCAACATGCATTACCTTACACTTACCCACATTAAATTTCATTTGCCATTTTGCTGCCCAATCACTCAGTTTGCTGAGATCTTTTTGTAGTTCTTCACAATCCCTTTTGGTTTTGACTGTCCTGAACAACTTGGTGTCATCTGCAAACTTTGCCACCTCACTGCTTACCTCATTTTCTAGATCATTGATGAACAAGTTGAACAGGATTGGTCCCAGGACTGAGCCCTGGGGAACACCACTAGTTACCCCCCTCCATTGTGAAAATTTACCATTTATTCCAACCCTTTGTTTTCTGTCTTTTAACCAATTCCCGATCCATGAAAGGACCTTTCCTCCTATCCCATGACCACCTAATTTACATACAAGCCTTTGGTGTGGGACTGTGTCAAAGGCTTTCTGGAAATCTAGGTATATTATGTCCACTGGGTGCCCCTTGTCCGCATGTTTATTAACCCCTTCAAAGAATTCTAATAGATTAGACAGACACGACTTCCCTCTGCAGAAACCATGCTGACTTTTGCCGAACAATTCATGCTCTTCTATGTGCCTTGCAATAGGGACAGAGATGTCCCAGGAGCACAGACATGTGTGGCCTTCCTGTACAGGGTCTCCATGGTGTCTTGGGGACTGGGCTCACCATTGCTCCCACCAAATGCCAGTTTTGTTGACAAAATTTTCTAGTGTAGATATAGCCTTTGTGAACAGCCTTAACAAGTTCGTACAACAGTGCAAGTGGGGGAAGACACCAAGTGTGAAAATGCCATACAACAGATACCTTAAATTGTGGCTCCCGTTTCTAACTGTTTCAAAAAGAGCACATCACTGAGAAAGTCCTGAGCAATCTGACCTCAGATTTTCAGAAAAACATCAACCTATTATATACACATTCAAACAATAGAAATCTTGTACTGTGGAAATAATAATCATTCTGATCTAAGTATGTCCTTGGTAAATTTCATCTGTTGCATTGGCTGTTTGTTTCTTTCTGTCATATAAATCTATTTAAGCTATTCAGCCTTTTGAGAATTTCTCGCTCAGTTGGGTCTCAATTCAGCATTCCACTCCTATTCAGAAAAGCCTGTGCATAAACTTCTGAGTTTTTCAGAATAGAGATGAGTTGAAATAATGCTGATGAAATGTTTAGCTGATGTGGAACACTGAAACAAAACATCTGTGTATCCACGAGGACAATAAATATATCTGGAACTTTGCGCCTTCAGTTATATCTCATTTCCACTGTGTCTACACTACAAACTTACTTCAAAGTAAGCAAATTCAAAGCAGATTCAAAGTCTACACACACAATGCATCCTCCCTTACTTTGAACTAGGCTTCTCCCTACTTCAAGTTAAGTGTCTACACACAATTAGCCCCTACTTCAAAATAAGGGGCCAGGAAATGGTGCAGGCATGGGGTCACATGGCTGACGAGCCCTTCCAGACTGCCAGCCAGCTGACCCCTTAAAGGTCCCCTCCCAACATCTCCATCCTGCATATGCTCAAGGCTGCCAGGCTGCGGACAGCAAGGCTGCGTCTACACGTGTACGCTACTTCGAAGTAGCGGCGCCAACTTCGAAATAGCGCCCATCACGGCTACACGTGTTGGGTGCTATTTCAAAGTTGAAATCGACGTTAGGCGGCGAGACGTCGAAGCCGCTAACCCCATGAGGGGATGGGAAAAGCGCCCTACTTCGAAGTTGAACGTCGAAGTAGGGCACATGTAGACGATCCGCATCCCGCAACATCAAAATAGCAGGGTCCGCCATGGCGGCCATCAGCTGAGGGGTTGAGAGACGCTCTCTCTCCAGCCTCTGCGGGGCTCTATGGTCACCGTATGCATCAGCCCTTAGCCCAGGGCTTCTGGCTGCTGCTGCTGCAGCTGGGGATCCATGCTGCATGCACAGGGTCTGCAACCAGTTGTCGGCTCTGTGGATCTTGTGTTGTTTAGTGCAACTGTGTCTGGGACGGGCCCTTTAAGGGAGCGGCTTGCTGTTGAGTCCGCCCTGTGACCCTGTGTGCAGCTGTTCCTGGCACCCTTATTTCGATGTGTGCTACTTTGGCGTGTAGACGTTCCCTCGCAGCGCCTATTTCGATGTGGTGCTGCCCAACGTCGAAGTTGAACGTCGACGTTGCCAGCCCTGGAGGACGTGTAGACGTTATTCATCGAAATAGACTATTTCGATGTCGCTACATCAAAATAAGCTATTTTGATGTAGCGTGCATGTGTAGACATAGCCCAACAGAGCATGTGCTGGTGAGAACAGCTGAGCAACATGCCTGCTCTCGCCCTCGGGAAGGGTGGGGTCCTCGCCACCCTGGCCAGCCTGCTAGCCACCCTCATCTTCCAGTGGTGCAGCTGGGTAGCTTGCCTGGGACCCAGCCTGCCAGCCCTGGCCATGGCACTGTTACCCCTCCCACAGGCCATGCTGATTCAGAACCGGTGGGCCTTCACCACCACCAGCAAGTGGGGGGACAGGCTGGCGCCAGGGGAATGGGATAAGGAGCGATGGCTAGGAAACTTCAGAATGACCCACCAGACATTTGAAGACCTCTGCCACTGGTTTGGGCCAGTCCTGCAGCACCAAGACACATGGATGCGACCAGCACTCCTGGTGCAGAACAGGGTGGCCATCACCCTGTGGAGTCTGGCCACCTCCGACAACCTCTAGTCTGTCAATCACCAATTCAGCGTCGGCGAAGCCACCATCAGAATGGTGATGATTGAGGTAAGTCTGGTCCCTGCCATAGACCCACCCTGGGGAAAGGGCTACTGGGCAGGAGACGGGCCCCTGGTGGGCAGGGGGCTGGGAGCCCTCCCAGTCTGGCATTCATAGACACATCTTCTTCCCCCCTGCAGGTCATCCCAGTCATCAAGAGGGTGCTCATGCCACGAGTCGTGACCCTAGGGGACCTGGATGCCTCCCTCACCCATTTCGCAGACCTGGGATTTCCCAATTGTTTTGGAGCTCTGAATGGGACGTGGCGATTTGGGCTACGGATCACAGTGGGGATGCCTACATCAACAGAAAAGGGTACCACTCAGTGGTACTCCAGTCCCTGGAGGACGTGAGGAGCCATTTCCTGGACATGTGTGTGGGGTGGCTGGGCAGGGTCCATAATGCCCAGGTGTTCTGGAATTCATGTCTGGGATGCCAGATGCAGGAGGGCACTCTGCACCACGCTCCCACCAAGCACTGTGGACATGGGGTTAGGGTGAGAACATCAAACTTTAGTATTGGGGGAATAAACGTGTTTTGCAAAACCAAACACAAAAACATGAAACTATTTACAGTGCAAAGGGGGACGGTCACAGGAGGGAGGCAGGGGGGGATGAGGTGAGGCAACTGAACTGGGAAGGAGGCTAGACAGGGGAAGGCTGAGTCACCCAGGGTCATGGGGAGCTGGTAGCTGCGTCAGCCATGGCTGCCACTACTGCCCTGGGTCTGGGGCTTCCTGCAGGGCTGCAACAGGGCTGAGACCACAGGGAGGTAGGGCTGGGGTGGGGGTGCCATGGGCTTGGCCTCCTCAGGGTGTGGGGGGGCGGGCACTGGGGCTGGGCCAGGTGCACCTGCCTTGGCTGGCAGCCACCGAGCCAGCTGCAGGTGGGTGGATGGTGACAGGTCTGCCGGGAGGTGGGCAGCTGCAGGGGGGCAGATGGCTGTGGGCCAGGCTGGTGAGGGGATGGGCAGTTGAGCAAGGTGGGCAGCTAAGGCCTGGGCCATGGCATCCAGGCTGCTGGCCAGCCACACCTGCATATCCCGCTCCATCACCAGCCAGTCCTGGACCATCGCGGTCATCTCCCACACGACTGCCCAGTTGGCGGCCGCCTCCTCCTCCCTCCAGCACTGTCTGCAGGTGGCCCTCCTGTGGCACGGGGGGGGGATGCAGGCTGGGGAGATGGGGAGGCCACCTGGCACCCTGCAGCTGCAGCCTGCTCTGGTGGGCTGCAGTGCTTTCTCGATGATAGACATGTGGAGACAGGAAGGGGGAAGGGAACGGCCCATAAGTGCTGGGTCCCAACCTCGGGGTGGGGGTTGCTGGGGCCCCTGCTCCAGTGGTCCCCACTCTATTCCCCTGCCACCTGATGGCCTGTGAGCCCTGTGGGATCCTGGGTGCACAGAGGTTCCCACCCGGCAAGGGTCGGCCTGTGTTCCCTCCCCCTGCCCCATCCCCAGGTGCGTGGGCTGAGAGACTGTTCCAGGTGGGCCACATCCCTGTTGACATCCCACATGTATGGGCTGTGACATCCTGGGGCTCAAGCAAGGCTTGTCTGGGTGTCCTGGAGGGAAGGGCAATGGCAAGGGTCCCGTCACTGGAGACCTCATTATCATCATCCTCCTCAGTCTTGGTCAGCCGCTCCCCACACAGGGTCTTGTGGTGCTGGAGGGGCCTGCCTCATCATTGCTGGCCATGAGGGGGAGCAGCGGTGTCCACCACATGCTCTGGGGTGGCTGCCTCCCTCAGTCCCAGGAGCCTGTGCAGCTGCTGGTAGTGGGGGCAGTGGACGGGCCATGCCCTGACTGGCTGGCAGCATCACAGGCCTTGATGTAGGTCTGGCGAAGTTCTTTTACCTTGATGCAGAGGCCACTGTCAGTGCAATCAGGGTGGTCGCAGGTGGTGAGGCCACTGGCCAGCTGGTCGAAGGCCTCTGCATTCCTCTGCTGGGTACCAGTTTGCTGAAGGACCACCTCCTCTCTCCACAGAGCGAGGAGATTGTTCATCTCATCCTTCGTCCAGGAGGGTCCCCTCCTGGCATGGCCCTTGCCCGGGTGCTGTGACTGCTCAGACTCTTTGGCGGGGCAGGGAGGTCCTGGCGTGCCACCACGGTGGCCAGGGGTTGTGGAGGTGGGCTGGTGCTTCAAGCAGGGGCAGTCCAAGTGGGAGCTCATGTGGCCCCCTGCTTGTGGCTGCCTCCTTGGCAGACTCCTTACTTTGAAGTAAGGAGTGCAGAGCATCTACACACACTTCGAAGTAAGCCACTACTCTGTTCCTGGGAATTGAGAAGTGACTTTAAAGTTAGCCTCCCTTACTTCAAAGTTAACTTTGAAGTAAGGGAAAGCATGTGTAGATGCTCTGCAGGCTACTTCAAAGTTAACTTCAAAGTAAGTTTGTAGTGCAGACACAGCCTTCCATTTTTTTCTTAATTTCTTTCTGACATGTCTTTTTGGCTTGCTTTTTTTCCTTTCTTTTCTGATCAGATTTCTATGTTTCGTTTCTTGCTGATCAGTTTAAGTATTACAAGATGTTCCTCTTTTAAAAAAAAATCAACAAACCTTAACATCATCCTGTATAAGCTTAAAACTAAGTTGGCCCACATCTTAGCCATGGCATATGTATCATTCAACATATGGGCTACCTGAATACTCTAGCAGACTTTGGATGCTCATATATCCTGAAGGCACATTCAAGGTGAATTGTTCTCTTTGTAGTGCTTTGGAAAAGCGGGGCAGAAGGGCCACAAAAGTAGAATGGTGGTGCCACAAATTTCCAGTAGGTTCTTTCTGTTTCAGGTCTTAGGGCAGCTCAGGTTTTGTAGGGCCCAAAATGTAGTTACTGACAAACTAGGTCTGATGTGTCTGATTTATCCAGCTATCTTTGATACGACTCTTCTCCTGCCAGAAGTCCTTCCCACGCTAGTTACATGTAAACTCACTACTGACAGCCATTTGCTGAGTTATCACTGATTAACCATTCCAGGGAACTACCATAGACCTCTTCCTCTATAATCAAGCAATCCCTAATCCCAGCCTTCGTTTCCCTTGTGTTGGATCAACGGTGGGCCTCCAAACCATGGGTGCAGAGCACATGTTCTGTTTTTCAGAACGATCCTTACAACAGCCTTTTGGACTTAATTCTGTCAAGTATCGGAGGGGTAGCCGTGTTAGTCTGGAGCTGCAAAAGCAATGAGGGGTCCTGTGGCACCTTATAGACTAACAGAAATGTTTTGAGCATGAGCTTTCATGAGCAAAGACTCACTTCATCAGATGCAGGTCTGCATCTCAAAACTTTTCTGTTAGTCTATAATGTGCCACAGGACCCTTCGTTGCTGTTACAGATCCAGACTAACACGGCTACCCCTCCGATACTTGCATCTGTCAGAGTTACAGACGTGACTGAGTATCTGTTCCATTTTTGGGCTCTCTGAGTGCTCTTGTTCAGGTGTCAGGCCCAATGCCTGCACTTTCTCTGATGTGAAATGCCTCGATTCTCCCATGTTGGACTGAGTCCTGAACTGTAGTAGCCCAGATACCAACTGTGCTTACCCAGCTTGGTTTGACAACTGCAGTTCTTCCTTAAAGGAATTTATGCTTAGTGATGAACAGAGTGACCGGACAGCCTTGTATAAGAGTCCCTGATTAATCCGAGTAATAGGAAAACAGTATAAGGTGAGAGAGGATTTTAAAACCATAAGTTGTCCCGATGGGGCTTTGTTACCTAAAGTACAACAATCCTGAACTGTTTTCCAATAACATCATCCCTGCAGATGGGGAGAGTCTTTATTTTTTTAGGTCTATATTGAATTCCTTTGTCTTCTCAGTTCCTAGCTTTCTGGCGTTGCTTGGCAAAACAAGTTCTATAACTTGATGGAGTCAGAAACAGTGTTCCCTGTAAGCTGAGCACTTGGGCTGCCACCCAGGAGAGATTCAGCTGCCATCCAACTAATTAGCAGAGTACCCACGGCCGTCCTCAGTGGGCAGTAAGCATTTCTATTGGTGGTGTGCATCTGAACATGTGTTAGTGAATGTCGCAAAATTTATTCCTCCCATGGCTGGAAAAAATTAGAGGGAACACTGGTCAGGTGGTATAATCCTCCTCACAAATAAATTGAGCATTACCTCGAAGCAACTCTGGACAGTTTACCCCAGAGGCATGGGAGGGGCTTATAGTGAGCTGTTATTTTGCTTCCCACTAGTTTTTGCAATAACCCTGTATTAAACTATACCAATATATCAATACAGGAAATATTCTACAAGCTATGTCACATACAGTGTTCATGAATTATCACAGAATAGCCCCACATCTGTCACAAAATCATGTGGGTATTGTCAGTGGTTGCACAGACCTCGAGAGAGAGAGACAGACGTGATTGCATGCAAGGCCGAAAGCACAGCGCCCTGTTTGTCAATAGTGCTATGTAAAATTATCCACTTTGCTTCTGGAATAATAGATATACCATCAAAGGTATGGAACAGTAGTTAGTTTTCAGAGTGCACAAGTGTTTTGAGATCATACAACACAGCCATGGCCTGAGCATCAGTCAGGGAGGACGAATAAGTGCCAACAAACCCCATGTAGACTCAGTTGCCTGAGGGCATCCAGAATTATGATGATGGTGCCTTATGCATTCTTTATAAGAGAGATGGCATAAAACAAGCCTTTGTTAAGCAACCGATTAACCATACTGCCCTTTTGAAGGTCCATTTAATTTTGATTGCTTTAACTAAAGAAAACGAACTCCATGTTTGGAATTTGTTTTATAGTATTTATTAAATATTCTCTGTAATAGCACCTCGAATGCAAGCTATAAGAAGGCTCAAATGTTTAGTCTCAAAATTAGAAACCTGCTCAACATAACCATTTAGATTTTTTCAGCATCAAATTATGCAACCACAATAGAAAATAATGATTATCATTTTGGGAAGATAACTTGCTTTAGATTTCTTACAGTTCCTCTGGATGGCCTTGCTTTTGTCAGCTTATCATCAGTTTCAGCATTGCTCAGATGAGAGGGGGAAAAACAAGCCAAAGGAAGATCACACGAGAATTTGGTCACTTCCTTACATAACTATTAACCAAAGCATCTTTCCCAATAGACCTAAGGCATTCACCCCCTTTTACCCAATGAATAATTAGCCTTAGGATCTTACTAACAGCTGTAAACAACCTAAAGTAACTTCTGTCTTTAGGACAAACTCTATGGGCTAGGTATGGTATAAGTAGCATGCTCATGGTCTTGTGTGCGTCTGTATGCACCAAGAACTTCGAAGGCAGACGTGTACAATCTTTATTAGTAGGAGTAACTTCTTCAATTTTAAAGCTACTTTAGAACAATCTGGATTGAAACCTGTTCCAAAACAAAGATATGCCATACTTCAGTGACAACCTTTAAGAAACATACACAAGCATGACTAATTAGGCAGCCAGTGTCAGGATGTGGTCAAGTGACTCATTTGGGTCATCACCCAAGAGAGTTTAGCTTACTTATTGCCAGACCTTTATTCAGTTGCCAGCTTTAAGCTCAGTTATCATTCACAGGAGTGAAAAATGGAAAGAGAGTTAAAGGTGCCTACCTGAGTCTGGTATTTAATGTCATCAGGAGGAATCTCAGGTGGCTAGCTCAGAACCTTTTCCCTTCCAGATGTTTTTGCCTTTTGGGAAGTGATAAGCTGAAGAGAACAACCCGTTTTATCCTATTTCTGTTGAGTGATTCAGCTTGATTCCCCCTTTTGGAGGTGTTGGTGTGGACCAATTAGATTATGACCCCCTACATCTTTCAAAGATATTAAATGTCCAACAAAAATGAGTTGTCCTATCTCACCATCTAATCAGGGAATGAAACATCAACTTCTGAGCTCTTGCACCTGGCACTGGAATTGTCCATTCTCTCTAACATATCTAGTCACTCTGTAAGGTGAACAGGCCATAACTGTTGCTACAAACAACTTGGCAGATACTCTAAACACCAGCTGTGAGCTCAAGCTGGCCACTTACCTCAGCAAGTCACTTTCCATAGAGCCCTATAGCATGCATCCTTTGACCAATTTTGCAATTTCTCTTTCAATGCTCTGACCACTGAAATGTCCTGTTTAAAGTACATATAAGTGATACAAAGTCACTCCATGTTCCTTGATGCTCTTTAAACTTGCTGGAATAGTCCATTATACAATGCAAAGTCACTTCAAGAACTATTGTTCTCACAAGGCTGGAACAGCTGTATAAATCTTTCATTTCTCTTTTTGCTTGTTTTGACAACAATAGAAGTACCTTTGTATGTATGGCTGAGCTGAGTCTGTGCATCATTAATCAAACAGTTACACTTCTGATTAATTCCACTCTGCGGTCAAGTGTCCTTATGAACACGCTATTTGGTTTCAGTTCCTTTAATTTACTACCTCTTTCAGCACAGATGCATTTCACTAACTTGATAGAATAAGCATACTTGATTGCCAACATTAGCCTTGCTGCTTCAATTTATCACCGAAACGAAAAGAAATCAATATGAATGCAAACCCTTCTTTCCACACAGGCTTGCTCATGAACTAAACCCCATCTTTAAAGTTTACCATATACTGCATTGCCCAAAGCTGTATTCCTTATAGCTGACTTCTCTTTGCACGTTTTATTATCATATTAGATTCTGTGAAGTTTCTCATTTTACTGCAGTAAGTGGCACATCCTGTAAGAGAGCTTAGCTCACTTATTGCCAGGCCTTTATTCAGCTGCTAGCTTTAAGCTCAGTTATCATTCACAGGAGTGAAAAATGGAAAGAGAGTTAAAGGTGCCTACCTGAGTCCAGTATTTAATGTCATCAGGAGGAGTCTCAGGTGGCTAGCTCAGAACCTTTTCCCTTCCAGATGTTTTTGCCTTTTGGGAAGTGATATAGTTTGATATAATGTAATACAATTCTTAATTCACTCGTACACAAGGAGAAAGGGGAAGTCTCTTAGCTGCACCGGGGTATAGTCTTGCCAAAAGCTGCAGCAACTCTGAGTTTCCTCAGAATATTGAGAAAATCTAGGTATTAGACCTGGGGATTTTATTCTCTCACTCTCTTGTGTCTTGACTAAAAGGCTGTGATCAGGGCCTCCAATGGGAGAGGGCATATGGCAGCTACCCCAGGGCTTGGAGATTTCAAAGGATCCAGGGCTCCCAGCTGCTATTGACACCACCTTGGTCATGGCAATGGCCAGAGCCTTGGGCCCCCCGACAGTACTGAAGGGCTGGCTGGGAAAGATTAATCCCCAGCCCCGCTCATTCTGCTTGTGTCCCCACTCCTCCCGGGGAGGCCCAGAACTGGCTTGGCCAGGGCCCTCTTGTCAGCCCTGGCTCTGATGCCTGGGCAATTCTTAAACAATAGTAATTCTTAGTTTCTGGGCCTTAGTTATTTCAACTGGCCAAAGTAATAAAAGCCCAAATCAGGTATTGGCAATGAAAATCACTAGCCACAGAAGGTGGCAAACCCCTCACAGGACACTACAGAAGACTCTATTTTGAGAACAAGGGGCATTCATGCGATCAGAAAACCATTAAACTACAGAAAATGGTGGTTGCTGACTGAGGTACGATTCTTTAGCCTCTATCCTAGACATCTGTTTGTGTGCCTTGTTAACTGGCTGAGCTTGTGATTTTTGTTGGCAAGTGTGTGTGATTTGCATGCTCTGTTTTGTTTTGTTTTTTTAATTACTAAATGTGGAGAAAAACCAGTAGCCACTGGAGCTGATGATATTGATCTCTGCATAGCTGTTGTTATTCCAGACCAGTGAGCTCCCTTTTGGAGAGCCAGTTGTTCGTGGATGTTTTATCCTCTGCCCTGCCTTTGTCCCACAGTTTCATTGTTTCAATGGTACGTGGTTGTTAGGAGAGGTCAAAGTTACAGCATCAGAGAAATGAGAGTAAGGCTGTCACAGTAACTACTGGAGTCAGTGAGCAGTGATCACACCCAGCTGACACTTCTATTGATCCTTTTAATAATGATTGATGTCATATGATTCTGGCCAGGAAACAAAAGATCATTGTCATGCTAGGACTCATCTGCATCACAGGTTTATTGCAGACCATATAGTTCCCTCACCTTTCAGAATCTTTAGGTGAGCAGCTTCATCCTTCTTTGGCTTCCTTCCTCTGGGAATGTAGGGAGGTGCTTTCCTTGGTATCCAATTCAGCTTGTCTCACTTAAAATCAGTTTTATTTGAGAAAAAAACTGGGGGGACAGTTGGTCAGAAGATGAGGAGTAATCCATAAATGCTCTTCAGATTCATATTGCTCAAAATATCACCAGGTAGGTTAGGTTAGAAATTTGTTTGGATGGACTGTGACCACAGAATGCCTTTGTCTGACCCACAGCTGAAAATGGCCACCTACCTGTCAGGGTTCCATTGTGGAAGACCCTCCCTTAAGCCAAACTGCTGATTTGTAATGCATGACCAAGGCGTCAGTGTTCAGGGAGGGACTTGCTGCCTTATTGGGAAGCCCTGGTTATCAAACGGCTCAGCTCCCATCTTTCCCTACCTACAAGGAAATGGGTTGCTTAAAATTTTATCACCTTTCTCTCCCATCCTCCATGCACAATATGCCCTCTGGCCTTCTTCATTGCTTGCTCCCTCAGTGAGACGGAGCAAGTGGAGAAACCCCCATGTGGGGTTAAGAAAATGTAATGCTTCTGAGACTGTAGTTTTCATTCAAATATTTATCCTCCTGAACTTCCAGTCCTTAATAGCTGATGACTGGTACTGGGAGTTATTAGAGACTGGCTCGCCATATTCCCAGTGTGACTTTGCTTACTACTGAGTACCTCGTGGGCAGCATGTGAAGGAGGACAAGACATGATGGGGAGCTCATCAGTTTTAATGAGCTCCCATCACAGGTCTCATCATCGTGTGGTGATAAGTATTGTAGAGAGATACTGAAAGAGAAGGTGAATACAAGGAAGAATGGTTCCAGAAAGGAGTTTGTGTCCCCAGGCTGAAGTGCATTTGGGGTACACACCTACAGTGGTCCTGATCCCCATGCCTAGAACTACGGCATTGTTATGCTTCTTTAGGATGGAGAATTTGCTGCTCTTTAAAAAGAAAGAGGGAGGGACAAATGAGGGAATCAAGGCTTTAATCTTCTATGGAAAGTCTAAAATGCCCAGTGCTAATTTCTACATTTTTGGAAGATTTAATGACTATTGCAAAGGGATTTTGGTGAAGATTGATTAGTGTGTGACTTGTCTGTCATTGGCAGGGAATAGGGCTGCTGGAGGGAAGAACAAAACTAAAGAAGACAGATTGTCTTTCAGGCAAGGGGACGACTCCCAGAAGGGATAACACTTAATCCTCAGCCTAGTGTCGTTGCTGCTGCAGGTTTTGCCAGGAAGGCGGGGAGCACTAGAAGCGCCTCAGCCAAGCTCTTCCTTTTCCAGCTCCAAGATTCACTGTGTCCTTTTCTCTCCAATTAGCAAGCAGATGGAAGGGGCTCTAGGAGAACATCCTCCTCCAAACTAGGGTGAGGGCTTGAGAAGGGAACACCATCTCCTGCTTTTAGCAGATGTGAAGAAGTTACGCTCTCAAACACTCCCTCTCACTTTCACCCAGCTCACGTGTGAGGCCAAATTCTCTACACTGTGGTATGAGTATTGTGCCATTTTACACCAGTAGAGATTTTGATCCAGCATCACCTGAGCTCCCAGCTCCATCTCCAAAAGTACAAAGTTGTGCTGCTCTGGAGTTGTTTGGGCTCTCCATTAACTTCCCAGCTCACTGAAGGGCATTGGGAAGACAGGCACTCTTTAAAAATGTGTGTTTTTAAAAGTATGTCCCACTGATACACAACTGGCTGCAACCTGAGAGCATCAGCCCAAAAAAAAAAAAATCACAGAGACATTGAGGTACAATCTTCCACAGTTGGTGAAGCATAAAAATCTGAGCAAACCAATGGCAAACCATTGCCTTTTCCTGACTGGCATTTTTTCTATCTAGTGATCACAGGGAACTAGCAAAAAGGGAGACTTTTTCTTATTATTGTTTTCATCTGTTTTGCCTGTGAAAAACTAAATGAAACTTCAATTTCTTACCTCCTCCTGAAAACTCCCAAGTCATATTATTCCCCCCCAGCCACTCACCATAACCATTCTCTAGTTGGTCTATATCTCAGATTTGGTCCCGGGGCTCATTTTAGAAGCATGCAGAAAAAAGTGACTGTTCTCATCATTGGAGATAATTATTGAACACTACCTTGTTTGCCAAGAGAGATGGGGTTATCACTTTATTGCTATGCTTTGGGGAAAAAAATTGCAAAGGTATTTGTGGTTAATTTCATCTTTAAACGTGTTTTTCACCATTCACCGTTTCACAACTCCTGTACCAGAACATATAGAAATATTTCAATATGTGACAACTGAAACTTGAAAGCATCCTCAAATGACCCTTGTAATCTGTCATAAATATTTTGTTTTGTACTGAATTATTAGTTTCTCTTCTTTCTTCTTTACTCCATTGCATTTTTAATGTCAGTCTGAGGAGGGCAGGGGTGTAGGGTTGCACTTGACCATATCTGTCCACAATATCTTTCTTGGGAGTTTGTTTTGATGTCCTTGTTTGCAGTAATGAGTGAATTCACATGATCTATAACATCAAAGTCAGTTGAAGCATGGCTTTTTTCCAAGAAAATGAAACACAATTTAATAGAGTTAGTTGCCAACTCCATATACATCATGTTACATCAAACAAGGCTAAGCAACTTGCAGCCCTAGATGCAGTAATATGAGGAAAAGATGTGGGGAATAACCATCTTTTGAGATGGACTTCCGCAGTGTCAAGATACCCGTCCTTACTAGAGTTGGGCAAAAGCCCTGTGTGTATTTGATTCATGCACAAGTAATGCTATTGTTCCGTTATTTCATTTTTTACAAAACTCAGAATACATAAAGGACCTACAGACACTTTGGGCCTCAGGCATCATTGCTGTAAGGATGATTTAGAGTAGCACACCCTTGTGATGTTACATGGCAGTCAAAGAATTGGTTCTCCTGGTTCTACGCTGATTACTCAACAGCAAAAGCACAAGGGACCATGCAGAGGTGGAGCAGAGATGACACCAAAGAGAAAGGAGAATGGCCCAGGAATTCCTACACATTGTCAATTCTGTGCTTGTTTTAGGCCAGTGAAATGCAGGTGCAGCTCATGAGGGTGGAATCTGACAGGGTTAGGGTTAGGGTTAGGGTTATGCCGCCCTCCCCATGCCTCCCTCCATGCTGAGGTTCTGAAGAAAAATCGAAGAGTCTTGGGCACATTGAGAGCGCTACCTGATATTGCATTGGTATCTTTATTGTGGGCATAACATCTTTCTGACAGAGATATTGAATTTATTTGCACATGACAGAATTTGTTTCCATCAAGTCACTGCCCCCCACAGCACCTACGTAGCAGTGAAAAGCCTCGTGACTTGAGCCCGAGTCAACAGGCATGGGCGAGTAGCTGTGGTCATCTAGTTGCTGTGTAGACATCCCCTTAGAAGTCTGAACAGACCAGCACAAAGCCATAATAAACGATGGAAGTCCCAGGCAGCCAAGGGTGTCAGAAGATAAAGAAAAAGTAAAATGTGGGACAGATGCATAGGTGTCTGAGGTTCAGTGGTGCATGAATGTTTCTGTATCGGCTGAGTTCTCCACTGATAAACTTGATTGATAACACTGATCCCAGAAACGTGATAGGGTAAAGTTATCCAACTTGGTAGTTTCTTTGTAAGAGATGCTAAGCACATGCAGCTCCAATCAAAGTCTTTGGGAAACATCAGCATTCAGCACCCAAGAAAATAAAGTTATGGATTAGATTCTATTTAAGTGGCTTAGTTTTCAAAAGCACTGATCTCATTTAAATCAATCTGCTGGTACGCAGCACCTTTTCAGATAAACATGGATTGTTGAACTAATTAAAGCAATCTGAGTTGGGATCCTAAATACCCTAAGGTATAAGAGGATTGGGGCCCTAGATCTGAAAATGTTGGCTATCATCGTAAATTGTGCCAGCTGCATTTATAGTAGAACCAGAAATAGGATATTTTGTCCTTTTCTGGAGATGTATATTTGTTGCAGAAATATGTACAAAGAACAAAAGACACTCTGCCTGAGCACGTGGGGGAGAGGGAGGAGGAAGATACAAGACTGCTATGTTCAAAAAATATTTTTACCTCAGATTGGAATGGGAGAAGATGTCAGGGCTGTAAAATAGAAACAAACCAGAGACTGCCACTTGGCAGCTGCTCCAGTTCAGCTTTACAGTAAAGCAAATTAAGTATCACAGCATGAATTTGCTCAGCAGGTGCATGAAGTCAGTGTGGTGTCTCTCCCCACCCCCATTCTTCAGCCTGTACATCTCATTTCTAGAAAATGAGACTAAAAACTGCATGCACTGAGCTTCTGGCAGCAGCATGGGAGTCTGAGGTGGTGCTGATCAGTCTATAAGAAAGGGCCGAAGTGTAAAAAACCAGCGTAGAGTCGCTGTCCTGTGTTCCACAGATAGGAGGGGGGACACAGATTGTCATCCCGAGGAAAGAGTCTGAGGCTGAGACATATTGCTATGAAGAAATCTGTTCACCTGGAAATAAAATAGGCACTATTACCATATTACATTAGGATGCTCAGTTAATTTCAGTCTTTAGGGTAAATAAATTCCCTGTCTTTGAAGTACTGATTCTGGGCTGCTGCGGCAAGGAGTTAATTGTAAACCGTGGCGACCAGCTGGTGATGCTAATTACAGTGCTTGTAAATTCAATGCATGTTGCTGCTGCTTTGATTATCTCAGTCACACCCAACTGATTTATCTACTGCACTTTGGAAATTTGTGGCTTCATTTACTTCAATGCATCAGCTTTGCAGAACGATTTTTTTTTCTTTTGATTGTTATGTGCTTTATTTGGCTTTCCTTGGATTTGTGAGTGAGCAAACAAGTAATCTTTGGGGAGTTTTTAAAGTCAGTTGTGTGCACGCATGGCGGGGAGTAATTTATGATGCTGCTAACCCATGTGTAGTGTTAACTCTTTCAAACATATCTAATTATAAGATAAGGATATTAACGCCATCAATCTGCACTGCTACTCACTATCCCAGACACTCAGCCCTTTGGCAACTCTCTCATGTAAAAGAACAGCATAATTAATGGCTATAAAGGAAGTCTTCTGCATAACATATTATTTCTATCTGCTGGTTTGTAATCACTAAGCACATGAAAGTGATGTGAATAAGCTCAAGGCCAGCCAGCAATTGCTAAGAGAGAACCGGACACATCCTTCCTCATTCCTACCACACCTATCACAGCGTGGCAGCGGGTATTTCTAAACTCTGGCTCATAAAACCCAGAAAGCTCTCGGGGTTGTTTTGCACCATATTCCTGCCTGCTGAAAGTTGACGTATCAGGGGATGGCAATTTTGAAAAAGTCACTGGAAATATTTGTGCGTATCACCAGTGCCACCTAGTGTTGGATGAGAACAGGAGCCATTAAGAAGTGTCCTCAATTAATTACCCTGGCCTTCAGAGGAAAGTGGCTGGAGTGCATTTTTCAGTCCCCCAGATCCAGACTGCCTCACTTCAGTTTCACCCTGTTCATGGCAATTTTTAGTGCTGTGATGACAGCTCTGTATCTATAATGCATTTTACTCTAAATATATGGGCTTATTTTGCACATATGGTAAGTCAGCAGAATGACAAATATTAAGTAGGAACTGTCAATTTTTAGGTACAGTTTGAGTCAAAATCAGATGGGATAGAATTGTTCCCGGACCCTGGAGAGACTATGCATTGCTATAATACCCTCAGCCTCCTCTCTGCTTTCTCTCTCATCCCTGCTTGGTTGCTTTCCCTGCTTCAATCCCACCTGTGTGCTTTCTCCCGGCACGAATTCAACAATCTTCAACTGACTTTCAACATTTATGCTGCTTACACATTTGGCTCTATTTTTAATTTACAGGATAAACAAATAGAACATCTGGCCAGTCCAAAGTGAAGGCCTCATCCTTAGCAAATCAGAAGGGAGACAACTGTTCATTTGTTGTGAGTTTCAGACTATAACTATGAAGGGATAATAGTCATCTTACCTGTTTGGTGGGTTTATTTTTATTTTACATCTAGACAGATGTATTTAGCCCGCCAAGCTGGTTCTTCCCTGCAATATACTAGGGTGCTCTCTTCCGTTCACAGTGAGTAGCTGCTGAAGATAAGTGAAGGCTTGTATTGTGAACATCAGCTATTAGCGAACCATGACCCAGTTCCTGATGATGATTGGTGTGATATATATGAGATGATCCAGTGATGTGGGTGCTAGCCTTGAACTCAGGAGACCTAGGTTCAATTGTCTCCTTTGCCACAGATGCTCTGTGTGACCTGGTATCCATGTGTGAAATGGGGTTAACAGCAGGAGAACATCAGAACAGGCATAAGCTGTGTCTACACGTGCACGCTACTTCGAAGTAGCGGCACCAACTTCGACGTTAGGCGGCGAGACGTCGAAGTCGCTAACCCCATGAAGGGATAGGAATAGCGCCCTACTTCGACGTTCAATGTCGAAGTAGGGACCGTGTAGTCGTTGCGCGTCCCGCAATGTCAAAATTGCGGGGTCCTCCATGGCGGCCATCAGCTGAGGGGTTGAGAGACGCTCTCTCCAGCCCCTCAGCTCAATGGTGGCCACGTGGAGCGGCCCCTTAAAGGTCCCCTCCCCCTCCCTTCCTGTGCAGGAAGCTGAGAAAACGCGCAGGTGGCAGCCCAGACACGCGGCCAGCCTGCACGTTCCTCAGCCAGCACAGCCCCCCCACAGCTGTGATGGCTGCCCGGCAGCCCTCCCAGTGCCCCCAGGGGACCCCCCCCCAAGGGGAGCCAGGGCAGCCAGCCCAGCCAGGCTGGCAAGCGGCAGCAGGGCCCCTCCTGGACGGAGGCCGAGCTGCGGGACCTGCTGGGGCTCTGGAGCGAGGAGGAGGTGCTCCAGGTAATGGGGAGCAAGAGGCGGAACGCGGATGCATTTGCTCTGCTGGCCGAGGGCCTGGCTGCCCGGGGTCACCCTGCCCGCACTCCTGATCACATCAGGAGTAAGGTGAAGGAGCTGCAGCAGGGTTACTCCCGGGCCTGGGATGCGGCCGGCCGATCTGGGGCCGCCCCCGTCACTTGCCCCTTTTACAGGGAGCTCAGGGACATCCTGGGACCCCGGCACACCTCCTCCCCTCCAGCCACCCTTGATACTTCGGCCGACAAGCCCCAGCAGGCCCTTCAGCCGGAGTCCACACCGGAGGTAAGCCCCGCACCCCGGGGGCCCCCCCTAGAGCCCACCCCCGGGACATCGCGGCAGGAGGAGGAGGAGGAGGAGGAGGGGGGCTCCTCCTCCGCAGAATCCGGGCTGCAGATCCTCCTCCTGCCCTCCCGGAGCAGCAGCCGGGCCTCCACCCCCCAGGGATCTCCGGACCGTGGCAGTGGACCGACAGGTATGTACCCCCCTCTGGTGTACACCCCTGGGCTTGAGGGGTGGGGGGTAATAGATATGTGTCCAGGGCCCCCCACATGCTCACACGGCCATGGCCCCAAGGACAGCAGGGCCATGGCCCTCACAGCAGTGCATCAGCCCCTGCCCCCCACCACCCTGCACGACAGTGCCATGCCCCATCCCTGGGGCAGGGGGGAGCGGAACCTCGAGGGGCCCCCAGGAGGAGGGGGTGGGACACCCCGCAGCAGCAGCAGCAGCAACAGCAGCAGCAGCAGCATGTGATGGAGTGGGGGGAGCGCAAAAGAGAGACTCAGGCTAGATATGAGCAACAAGAACCAAATAGCTCCCAGGGGCAAAGGATGATCATGGGGCTACAGCTGGCAGGTGACACCTCTGCCCTGAACAAAGAGGAGGGAGGAGCCGAGCTGGCTTGGAATTGGTGGGGGAGGGCGGGGGCCACAGGCAGAGGCTAGGTGAAGGGAGAGCTGGAAGGCAGCCAGCCTGAGGAGGGGGAAAGCTGCATCCCAGAGGGGCACCCTTTGGGGTCTTCTCCCCAGGACGGGTTGGAAGGACTGTCTCTTCCGACAGCTGGTGCTGTCACTCCTGGGAGAAAGTGGGCATCTGTGGCCTAAGAAACCTCTCCTGTCAGACCCTGCGGAGTGAAGTGAGAGTCGCTCCCACCAGGGGACGGGGTGCAGTGCAGGGGGACCCCTGAACCCCATCCATCACAGCAGCATCTCCCGGGGATGGGGATGGGGAACCTGCAGCACAGGGCTGGGGGGACAAAGGCCATGGCTCGGGGCCCACACTAACGCCTGCCTCCATTCTTCTTCCCCGCCTCCTCTCCTGTGTCCCTCAGCTGCACCATCGGAAGGGCCGGAAGAGAGCGCCGGCGAGGCATCAGTGGTCCCGGAGACCCCTCCGGGGCAATCTCTCCAGGCAAGCCCCTCAGCCGAGGACCGACTGGCCCCACGGCGGGCTAGACAGTGGACCCCGCGCCACCAACAGCCGACGGCGACGGACCCCCAGCTGCTGGCCATCCACCGTCGGCAGCTGGAGGTTATGGAGCAGCACCTGCAGCTGCAGGAGCGGGCGCTGGCCTGGCGCCAAGAGGCATGGGGGGCCTACATGGAGACTTTCAACCACCTGGTGGACTACCTGGCCCCCCATGCCGCACCGGCCGCCGCAGCACCCGACGTGCCTGCTCCACCCGCCGCACCACCAGCTGCTCCGCCCACCGCCGTCCTGTCCATCGTCGCCCCGCCACCCACCACTGAGGGCTGGAGTGCCGAGTGACCCCTGGAGCCAGCTGAGACTCGCCGGGCATATCTTCCGGTCCGCCCTGCCCCCAGCCAGCCCCGGACAGGGCTGCGGCCGCGGCGGGGCTCCCGGCCGCTCACGCCCAGTGCCGGACTTTAGGGGCGAGGGGCCTGGGACGTGGCCCCCCCCCTTGTATATAGTTGGGACTTATTATTTTGTGCCCCCCGTTTGCCCCGTCCCCCCCATGTAAATAGTTCTCCCCTTTATCATCCCTGGTTTTCTTTTTATTACTGAACACACTTTTTTATTACTATTGTTTTATTTGTACATATTACTTTGGTTCCACACATGTTGTATATAGTTTGTTCTTGTTTTATTTATAGTTAAAGAAAAAAGTTCTAAAAGAAAAAGCAGTTTAAGTTCAGCCACAAGTGCGTGCTGTCATTTGTCCAGGAAAAGTGGGAGGGGGGTGCGGTTGGGTGCTCCATGGTGTGGGCGTTGGGGCAGGGAGTGTGGTGGAGGAAGGGGTGGGCAGTGGGGGGCCTGGCAGAGTTCACCCCGCGGCCTCATCATCGAAGTGGGCCCGCAGGGCCTCCCGGACCCGGGTCCCCTCGGGTTCCACCTGCCGACTGGGGGCAGTGGGTGGCTGCACGTCGGCCCTGCCATCCTCCACAGCCCAGCCCTGGAAAAAGGCCTCCCCCTTGCTCTCCACCAAATTGTGCAGGGCGCAGCAGGCACCCACAATCAGGGGGATGTTGTTGGGGCCTGCATCCAGGCGGGTCAGGAGACATCTCCAACGTCCCTTCAGGCGGCCAAATGAGCGCTCCACCACCTGGCGCGCGTGGTTCAGGCGCTGGTTGAAGCGCTCCTGGCTAGCGGAGAGATGGCCCGTGTACGGGTGCGTGAGCCAGGGCCGGAGGGGGTGTGCCGCATCTGCGACGACGCAGAGGGGCATGGTGGTGTCCGCCAGAGGGATCTCCCACTGGGGGATGTAGGTCCCCGCCTCCAGCTGGCAGCACAGGCCCGAGTTCCGGAAAACCCGGGCGTCGTGGGTGCTGCCAGGCCAGCCCACATAAATATCCTGGAAATGGCCCCGGCTATCCACCAAGGCCTGGAGGACCACAGAATGGTAGCCCTTGCGATTCATGTAGTGTCCTCCACTGTGATGCGGGGCACGGATGGGGATGTGAGTCCCATCCAGAGCCCCAAAGCAATTGGGGAAGCCCAGGGTGGCAAAGGCCGCAATGGTGGCATCTGGGTCCCCCAGCCTCACGAGCCTGTGCAGGACCATGGCATTGATGGCACGCACAACCTGCAGGGAAAGCACATGGGACAGCACCAATGAGGGGTGAGCAGGGTGTGCGTGGCCCTGCCCTGCCCTGCCCTCCCCTCCCCTCCCCTCCCCTGCCCTGCCCTCCCCTCCCCTCCTCTGCCCTGCCCTGCCCTCCCCCGCCCTCCCCTCCCCTCCCCTGCCCTGGCCTCCCCTCCCTTCCCCTGCCCTCCTCTGCCCGGGCCCCCCTCCCCTGCCCTGCCCTCCCCCCCGTGGGTTCTCTTACCTCCATGAGGACAGCCCCGACGGTGGCCTTGCCGACACCAAACTGCTGCCCCACGGATCGGTAGCTGTCGGGAGTGGCCAGCTTCCAGACAGCGATGCTGACCCGTTTCTGCACTGTGAGGGCACGCCGCATGGCGGTGTCCTGGTGCCTGAGTGCGGGGGTAAGCCACTGGCACAGCTCCATAAATGTCTGCCGGCTCATCCTGAAGTTCCTGAGCCAGCGGTCATCGTCCCACTCCCCAAGCACCAGCCGCTCCCACCAGTCGGTGCTGGTGGCGTAGCTCCACAGCCGCCGGCGTGTGAGGCGGGGGGGGCAGGGTGCTGCAGGGTTGAGGGTTGAGCCCTGCTGCCCTGGGGGCAGCTCCTCCTCCGGTGTAGCAAGGAGGTACTCAGCTGCCTCCCTCATGGCATGGCAAGCCCTGCTCCTGCCGGGAGGGCTGGGTGGACCTCTGGCTGCTGCTGCTGCTGCTGTTGCTGCTGCTGCTGCTGCTGGGGGTCCATGACTGCGTCGCCCGGGGTCTGTGTGCCTATGGCTCCTCAGGCCGTGTGCTGTGCAGGCTGAGTGTGTCTGGGAGGGGCCCTTTAAGGGAGCGGCTAGCTGTTGCCCCGGAAGTGCTAGTCCGCCCTGTGACCATGTCCGCAGCTGTGCCTGGCATCCCTATTTCGATGTGTGCTACTGTGGCGTGTAGACGTTCCCTCGCTGCGCCTATTTCGATGTGGTGCTGTGCAACGTCGAAGTTGAACATCGACGTTGCCAGCCCTGGAGGACGTGTAGACGTTGTTCATCGAAATAGCCTATTTCGATGTCTCCACATCGAAATAGGCTACTTCGAAGTAGGCTTCACGTGTAGACGTAGCCATAGTGGGTCAGACCAGAGGTCCATCTAACTCAATATCCTTTCTTCTGACAGTAGTCCGTGCCAGAGTGCTTCAAAGGGAGTGAATGCAACAGGCAATCATCAAGTGATCCATCCCCTGTTGACCATTCCCTCCCCTGACAAACAGAGCCTTGGAACACCAACCTTGCTAACAACACTTTCCAAGCTCACAGGGCTGTTACGAGAATTAAAGATTATCCGATGTTTTCATACTCCAGTAATGGGGGCAATAAGTCCCTGAACCTACCTGTATATAGAAATACTTAGATTTACTTGCTGAACCATCATCCAGCAGCTCCCAGAATGATCCTAGTACGGATCTCTTTCAGTTGCTGTTCCCTCCCTTGATAGATATCACAATCCCATTTCTTAGCTGTCATAATCTAAACTGCCCACAGCCTTTCAGACTTTACTTACCCAGCTCCAAAGTCCTCCCAGCATCTTCCCATTCAAACACTAATGCTCCAAACCCAACATTTGACAGGAAAACAAGACTTTTTTCCCTGCTGTCTTCCTGGAAATTAAGTACCAACATTTGCTGCTGTTCTCCCACCTCCTTCCCTCTCCCCCCCTCTCCCCCCACCCAAAAAAAAAAAGGGCAGTACCTATTGAGCTGCTGTTTTCTTCTCCTAGGAGATAGAGAATGAGTAGCATACACTCTAAAAAAGCTTTATATTTTTTTGGTTATTTTGCCTCATTCAATTTGATGTTTAATTTGAACCAGTTGTTACCTTGAGGCAGCAGAAAAATCTGTAGGTTGTAGAAATCAATCCTTTTAATCAATGCTAGAATAAATGACTGCCATTTTTTGGTGAAAGTTGTAATTGTGCTTTATAATAATAATAATTTTAAAAACAGCTTGTGGAGATGTGAGAACAATGATCATGAACTGTTTCCTACCCACTTCAGTTTGGCCTTTCCTGGCTGGGCTGTCATATATAAGTGCAGATTCTTGTGAAAATGAAGCACACATATGAAAAATATTAGTTTTGAAAGAACCTGAATGTGGATTCCCTTTTAAATTTTGGAGAAATGGGCTATGTCTTATCATATCAGAAGCAACTTCTTATGCCAAACTAAGAGGGCTTCTGAGACATACACTATATTTTGTCATCCCAAGCAATAGGGCTAGGCAGCAAAGGAAAATTCTGCTCTGCTCAGGGTATGTGTTCCATGTCCATGTTCCAGAATGTTTTGGGAGTAAGGGCACATCAAAGTTGTGTGGGTACCTCCAAGTGCCCACAGCTATATGGCTTGCTGGCGTTTTGAAGTTGCTAACTTCAAAGTTCTCATGGTGAGGATTAGCCTAATGAGGGGCTCCATATGCATCACAGCACCTCATTGTTATTCCCCACTCAGGCTGATTACCATGCCCCCGTCGGAGAAGGGGGCTAGTGTAGACAAAGCCCAGAATGTATGTTGGCATAACTGCACTATTCAAGGCTGAAAAATCTGTCCCAGAGCTATGCAGTTACACTGACCAAATTTCCAGTGTAGACAGTGTGAAGTCAACAGAAGGGCATCTCCCATTGGCATACCTCCCACCCCTTTGGAAAGATGGAGTGCTTACCCTCCTGGGAGAAGCGCTCGGCACTGGTAGCATCTTTACTAAGGCTTTGTCCACACTGGCACTTTCTTGTTAAAATGGTAGTTGCTCAGGAGTGTGTATCCTGCTTGACAAAAGTTTTAGCAGCTAAAAGTGCTGGTATGGACAGTGCGTCATTGGAAGAAGCTGAGCTGCTGAAGCTACCACCCTTTGATGGAGGCGGTTTTTACTTTGTCTTTGGGAGACCTCTCTCATGGCAACAAAGAGCAGCTACACAGCATCCACAGCTACAATGGCATGGCTGCAGCACTGTAAGTGTAGACAAGCCCTCTTTCTCTGTCCCTGTCTCCGCTCAATGAATCCAGGACCTGAGACATCTTGTCATGAAATTTTCACTAAAACTACATTACATTTCCACAAAAAATGCTGGCTTAAGTGTGGCTTTTTCTGATTTTCTTTTTAAAGTCAAATTGTGAAACCATCTTCCTAATTGATGGATGCTGTGGCAAAACTTCTAGCTAGCAAGCCATTTCTGAGACTGCCCTGATGTGAAATGAGACTGCTTCTACAGGCTGAACCTCTCTAATCCAGAATTCTCTTGTCAGGCAATATCTGCAGTCCAGCATGATTTTAGTTAGCTGGACGAACATCTATCATGGGTGTGGCCAAATTTTTCATGGTCCCATAAAGTTTGTTTCCAGCCTCTGGTCCTGGCTCTCAGTGGTCTGTGCTGTTATTTAGCCCTAATTTACCTCTAAATATCTTCTAAGAGCCCAGTAAGCAGTGGAAGTGTTGGTAATGTTGCTAGACAATATTGGCTTGCCGTTGTCCAGCAAATTCTCTTGTTCAGCACCAGCCTGGTCCCCAGGGTGCCAGACTAGAGAGGTTCAACCTGTACAAGGTAGCCGGGACCCTGGGATGTGTTCACCTATTTCATCTCCTGGCTCAGTACAGGAGTTAATACCTTTATACGTGCTTAGGCTGGGCTCAGTTGCTTCACACTCTTGTGATTACCACTCTTAAGCCAATGAAAGTGAAAGGCATATTAGGCTATATGGGTGAAATCTTAGCCACACTAAAGTCCAAAGCAAAACTTGCAGTGGTTTCACTGCGGGCCAGTATTTCATCCTACTACTTTAACAAATACATCTATCACTTACGTCCTTTGATCCCCCTTTTGTGGGGGGGCTTTACTCTTTTGAACGGTGTGTAGAAATAATGTACAAGTCAAACAGAAATGTCTTTGCAAAGTTGATTGGCCCAAGAACTAAATCTGCTTATCTGCCCCTTTTACTGATAATTGAAAACAAATAATATGTAATTCATCTATCAAGAAACAAACTCCCTGGACTGAGTGAGTGAGAGGAATTGTGCAAGGCAAGATTAAAATATGCTCTCCTCTCTGTCAGCCTTTTGTTTTGGGACCACAAAATTAATTGCTCCACAAGAGAATCAGGGTCTTTATTAATGAAAAATGGTGGTGTCACTTTGCTTCAGTATCAGTAACTCAGCTGGCAAAACAACTTCCTGGATCAACTGGATAACAAACTACCCTTAATCCTGCCTTCCCAATTGCATTTTTCATTCTGATTTCAAAAAAGCTGAACAGGAAACTGAAACTACAGAAGACTATGGAGTATTGCATTGTGTGCATTATAAAACTCTCTACCACGGGGGCTATCTGTAAGTGATGAGAGAGCGGCTGAGCCTCCATCCTCAAGCAGTCCTTGGACTCTCCAACAAAAGAGGAGGGGAGGGTCAGTTAGACCCTGTTATTATAGTGGGGTTTTTTTTGTTTTTCTTTTAGTGTTTTGCAATATGGACAGCTCTCCACTGGGAACTGAACTAAGACCACCAGACTCATGTCACAGTAGACTTCTTTGAAAGGGTAGCAGTTTATGGCCGCTACTCACATGGCCTACCTTTTGAGCCAGTGTTACAGAAGTAAATGGCTTCAACATCCTGTTATTAATCCCTTAACATTGAGTTCTGCAAAAATGGACAACAGCCAGTGTCACAAAATATTCTTAATTATATACCTTCTTATTCTGTCCTTATTTGGTGTCAACTCTTATCTGTTACCCATTTGCCCTGAGTTCTCTTTTTTTTTTTTTTTTTTTGTTGCTACAGCAGCCAAAAAGGCTGTGGTTTGGAGAAAAATAGGTGGAATTTTCTGAAAAGAAACACTTTTTATAGTATAACAAGGTGATCCTAAATTAAAATATTGCACTTTAGTGTATGCTGCCCTTCATTGGGGGTAGCTTTGATTTTTTTTCAGCCAACTCAAGCACGTATTCAGGAGCTGTCTGGCTGCATGTGAGATTGCGCTCATCTGCTTACAAATCCAGAGATCCCAGTGCACAATCTAGTACAATGAGGCTCCGTGTGGCTATGTGACATTGCCTGCTAGGCCTTGGGACCATAAACCTGTGCATGTATTACAAAGAAAGACAGTATTTGTGAGACTGGCAAAAATAACCTAGAAAAAGGAAGGGTAAATCAAGTTTTGCCTCAAAGCATCATGCTGAAATTTTGAGCAATGAGGAATTCTGTAATATGGTTTACCTGGAAAATGTCTGAACTTGAACATCTTTTGAAACATCACTGTTTACTTTCAATTGCTGACTAGAGCTGAATGAACAATCCACACTTGGGGCTCTAGTGGGATGTATGATTATGTCTAAGCTGCAGCTGCAAGATGAAATTGCCAGCTGAGATAGACATATGCTTGTTTGTCTAGCTTATTTGTCTACCTGAGCCAGGGAACAGCTCCTCCCAGCTGCGGTGAAGGTAATGTGGATCTTGGGCTAAAGGGCACAGGAATAATTGGGCCCTCCTTGCAGTAGGTGGGTGGGTATTGATCAGCTCTTTAGCCACTCACTGGACAGGGCAGGTAGGAGGTATGTATATGTGTGTACTGAGGTGAGGAGCATTAGTAATTAACTGCTGGTAAAAGCCAGCGCAGGAAATACCTCGCCTCTGGGGGCAGGGGTGGGGGGAGGAATTATGACCCAGAGAGCAGTCTCTGCATCTCAGTGCCTGTCGTCTTCAGCACTAGGAGTGACATTCAATGAGGTGGGGTCTTGTTGTCTGTTACTTCACCGTGAGGGTGTGTAGGACCCAGCCACAGTCTCTTACAATGTGACTAAGGGCAATAATAAACAGAGCACAAGCTGTCTCCTCTCCGGTAAACAAATTGTCAAGAAGTCGATTTTCTGATTTGAAGTCAGCCTAATGCACCTTAAACAACTTTATTTTTTAATGCTTAAACCTAAGTCACAGATGGAGGGCTAGCTATAGGTTGAGCACTGGACAAGTGAGTTGGAAGTTCAGAGAAACGCATCCCCAACCAGATCAATGAACACAGATATGTGGAAATCCAAGAGGGAAGTCAGGCATTGCTGCTAATTAATCATGTTAGGAGGTCTGCTAAACTTTTGTCCTCACAACTTTTTTTATTTCTTTTATTACTTCCACAGCACAGGAACAGTCGCCAAATCTCAACAGAAAATATTTATACCATCCAGCCTATCTGTCTCAATGTTTTAACATTTATTGTACAGTTCTAGTGACCTGTGGTATAATTACAGGACATAGTTAGGGTCCGTCTACTTAACAAAGTATTCCTAAAAGGCTTGTTTATATATAAGGAAATTTCAACTCATTCAACTGCCCAGATAACATTTTTGCAATAAGAGTTAACATACAAATGGCTCCAGCACTGAATCTTGTCAGACTTTTCTTTCTGATTATCAAAAAGCCTTGGCCCCCTTGCCACAGTACTCCTCTACTTTCTGTTCAGCAACCCATCTTCTATCCAGGATATTGTTCTCATTCTCACTCCAGAAACTAGAATTTCACTCATTAACTTACTATGGGAAGCCTCGTCAAGAGACTTTCTGAAGCCCAGGTTAAATTACAGCAGCCTTGTGCCCCTCATTTCAGTTCTTGGTTGTCTTATCAATGAACTCTATCAGATTTTTCTGACAAGGCCTCTTGTTTGTGAACTCTCACTGACAGTCTCCCTTTTTAATGAGCTAACCACTTTTGTTCTTCTAGAAAGATTGCCAGATCTTTTCGTGGGCATAAACAGATCTATTAAAGTGGGTACTCGCATGGCCCTCGTCAGCTTAAAGCCTGTAATTCACTGCATCGCCTCTGTTGCCTTGGTAGACAATAAAGGGATATTGGTTCAGCCTCTCTCCATTCATCAAGAACCTTCCCAATCCTAAGGCTATGTACACACTAGTAGTGTTCCCTGAGTGCTTGGGCTGCCCAGGAGAGATTCAGGTGCCACCCAGCTGATTAGCCGAACAAACACAGCCACCCACAGTGGGCAGCATGTGTTTCTATTGGTGGTGCACATCCAGTCATGCCTTGGTGCACATGACATTTATTCCACCCATTAGTGGAAAAAATTAGAGGGAGCACTGCACACTACTACTTATGGCCATACAATTTATGTTACTCAGAGGTGTGAAGAAGGCCTCATCTATACATACAGCTGCTTCACTATAGCACATCTGGTAAAGATGCTGTACAGCAGCAGTGGCCAAACTGTGGCTCTTAAGCAGTTAAGAAATTCTTTTGTAGGCAAAATGTGCTGAGAAATTGAAGCCTTCGCTGTATTACAAATAAAATGCAGTGATAGACAGATGCCATGAGGATTTTAAACCACTATTTTCCATTAAATAATCACATACTTTATTGCTCTGTTTATTTTCTAAATTACATGTTTCATTTTGATTTGATGAATCTGGTACATTGCCATTACTTATGAATCCAAGAACCATCAGCAAATTTTAAGTGCATGTGATGATTAAATAGGAAAAAATAGCTAGCGCCTCCTACGCAGAGCACAGAGTGGGATATGTTCATGTACCGATGCCTGTTATCCATCCCTCAAACATCTCTATGAATACTTTCTATAATAGATAGCTTTTGCTGTCTTTAGCTCAGTGGGTATAGGTGGAACGGCCCTAATAATCTGGAGGTTTTGGATACTATAACTTGCCTGCCTTTGTCTCCAGTTCCAGTCTGTCATTTCTACAATGTTCTGTTTATTCCTTTTTTAAAAAATAGCTTGTCTCCATTTTTCTGCTTCACTCATTTTTTCCTATATAAAGTAACACTGGCAGCTGTCCACCAAAGCTGCTGCTGCTACTGCAGTTGTAGAAATCAGATTTGGCTACCTATTTTTTAACTCTGTATAAAAATTGAGGTGGGTGAATGCTTAAAATTGATTGATGAAACCTCACCTCAGCAGCAGGTGGAAAACAAATGAATATCACAAATAACTGATAACAAAGGCCTCTATCCCAGACTCACCAGAGAGGGTTGAGTTCCTCATTAAGAATTAAAGTTCATTGAAAATTGGACATTTAACTTATTTGGGCACCTTTGAAAATCCCAAGCTGGATGGATAATGCAGACTTACCTTTCTTCTCAGCCCAAATGTGATCATGTCTTGACAGTAACCCCATGCAGAAGCCAAGCTGTTTCCAGGTAAAACATCTTCAGAATTCAGAAATTGCTATCAACTGGGCAAGTCTCTCTAGGATTTCTTAGTTTGGATGCAAATGTCTGCCGTTTGTCAGCTGGTTAATTTTCAAGTTTTGTGATCCTTTTCCTTAATAAGGCCAATCAAAGAGAGCATGCTGAGCTTTTATTGCTACATCTTACTCATTAGTAATTAACAGTTTTACAGATGGTTGCAGTGTCTAACCATATTTTTTTTTCACTTTGATCCTCTATAGCTTATGGAAGTGGTTTAACATACCATTATAATTCAAAGCCCCCTTGACTAAAAAATGCTCCTCTGATGTAGAAATACCTTTCATGTAGCACATCCAGACAGTACACAGAGCATGAGGTAATCGGGCAAAGCCATAAATTCTGAAATACAAGCATATTGGATGACAAGGAAATCTCAGTATTATCAGTGACAATGAATACAAATGATATTTCCTGCATTAAAGCTGAGTGCAAATAAAGGCAGCACAGAGCTCTGACTGGCACTTGGCTTCTATACAGCTTGGCCATTATCAGAAAAGGACCGACCAACACACCAGCCTGAGGAGACCTGTCTTATTTTCCTGATGCTAGATGGTGCCAGTGTCAGAACAGCTACTTGCAAATGCGATCAGTCTGGATGGCTTAAACAGAGACCCTATAATCAGGAAATAAAGCCACGTATTTGGTGGTTGTCAGCCATGTATTTGACCACAGTCACTATGGCGTGGAATTCTTATAGATGAACCCCAGTCAAAGTGAATTATTTGTGTTCCTCCTGTAGTTACTGTCTAAAAGGGCAACATTTTCTCCAAATAACTGACAGCAGAGACTCTGCAGCAATTTACTGTACTTAGAATAGGATGGTACAGAGATTCCATAGCAACTGGCAATATCTACTGTATATGTTAGAGAGTTTGTCCATCCATTTGAGCAAGAAATCCTCCTAAACAATAAGAGCTCGTGTCCCCAAATTTTGTATATGGGGCTTCCTCATGTCATAACTTTAATCAATGTGGGAGTTTGGTTGTGCCAGGAAAATGGGATGTGCCTGGAATGGAGTTGCTTCTCATAAAACCAAACAGAGAAGAAACAGAATCACCAAATCAAGTACAGTCCTCAGAAAAATACAATAATTTAAATAAAGCACATACTTTTTTCCTTTCATTTTACCAAAACGCCACAGTTGAGTTAAGGAAAGACAGGTAAATCTGCTAGTATATTATATAAATACATAGTAAGTATTGCTGGGTAGTAAATGTGTTAATTGTAGAGTAAATACACTGTAGATATAAGTTATTGGAAAGGAACATTAGTGTATGTGTGGAGTGTTAGTCCTATTTTCCAGTGTGACTAACTTACAAAGGTTCCCATCAGCTGGCACTCCAGGAGCACACAGGCCATACTGGATCATTCAGTGTGGCCAATAGCTACCCTGGGCCCCAGATCAAGACAGGGGAGGAGGCTTCATGTCCACAAAAGGGGAGGGACTGGGGCAACCAGCCAACAGTGCAGCCCAGCCCGTGGCATATTCTCTCCCCAACCCCTGCCCAGCCCGCAGGGCCTGGGGTGCTGGCTGCCAGTGCCTGGGAGCTCTGGGCCCCCTTTGAATCACCAAGCCTCAGGGCAATTGCCCCCTTCTCCCCCTCCACCCGCCCCACCCATCAGCAGGACTGGGACCATTTCTTGATCTTTGTTAAAAATATCCCTCCTTCTGTCTGCACATTTTTTCCAGACTGGACAGCAATCAGAGATGGGAAAGGTTGGATACCTTCATCATTAGGGTTTTTTTTTAAATTGTGTCCATTTTTTCATCTTGTTCCCACTTTTGACCCCCTGATGTCAGTCAAAGTAATTCCCTTCTCATCTGCTCTTCACTCCACACAAGTAAATAAGGCTGAGAATCAGTTGCCATTTGGCCACATTGTAGGGGTAAAAATTCAAATTCCCCAGATACCATCTGGGGTTAGTCAGGGCAGAACTTTGCTCACTGGTTTCTTTGGATCATAAGCCAATTCCTCTAGACTTGCTTTCCCAATGCTGAATCCTTTCCCTCTTTAGAACAAATGAAACATGGCTATTGCTCCACATTGGTGCCACACTGAATCACCTGCATAAAAATCAGCTGGCAAGTCAAAGAAATGTTGCTACTGTGCTCTGTTGGTAGAATGCAGGAAACCATAGAGCTGGCTTAGTATCCACCAGAAAACGAAAACATCAGACTCATGACTTATGGATGCCATATGCTGATGAAAGCATGAAATTAATTTTGAGAAGTATGATCTATTCCTGTTTGTGCCAGTGAACTGTCTAGCCCGGGGCCTGGCACTTAATCACTCTGCATTTTATTTGTAAAAGTTTTCATACTTCACAAGTATTTGAGATTAAATGGAATAATTATGCTGAGCACTTTGAGCTCCTTGGACAGAGATAGTATAGGAGAGTAAAGAATTTTATTTCGTTTTATGATATGACAATATGCTATTTAGAGGTGCAGCCTATTTGAAATCCATAGTGCAGAAAAAGCTGAATAACCTTCTGGGGCTTCTGTGCAGCTGCCTTTGGACACTGTGTACTGGAACACATCCTGAGATGGAATAAACTGGCACAGGGCCAGAGCAGTCAATGGAGCATCGCTGATTTACATCAGCGGAGGATTTGGCCCGTTAGTAGGCAATCTAGAAAAGTAAGTGAACCATTTAAGTTGCAGAAATTGTACATGTTAAAGTTACATACTCTGATGCAAATGTGCATTTGCAAGTATTGAATAAATATTCAATGTCAGCAGAAATGAGCATTTTGCGGAGAAACTGGTTGTGCAATTTATTTGAAGAAAACTCATCAAATTTATCCAGTAACTTATTTGGTGAATATTATGCAGCCAACTCTAACTAATCAGACACATAAAAGGAGGTGAACGGACTAAAATCCATGTTGGCTGCTTTACAGGGTTTTGAGCATTGATTTCAGCACAACTGCACAGTAATTTAGTGCCTAAACCGTCCCTCTGATTTCAGAAAGCAGCAGTCATTAGAGTTACAGTGAAGAAACAAACTAAGGGTTAAGAAGTGTGCAATCCTTGCATACCTCTGGGCCTGTTTAACTTTTCCTTGCATCGGGATTTGTGCACAACATTCAGTGGGGATTTGCAAAGTAAATGTGCATGTTTAGCTTCCCCCAGCCTCCCCTGAACACCAGCATTAACAAAAGGCCATGCATGCAAATGTCTTGCTTGTGAGTGGGGAATAAACCCCCTCGAAGTTTGGATAATAAGAAAACTGTAAATGAAATTCATGGTTTACTCTTGTAACACCAGCAGAAATCACTCTGTGCAGAATTCCTACTAGACATTATGAAGGCACACACAGACGTCTTCAGTGGCAAGGACACTCACTTTCCATATCAATTTCTCTCACTCCCTCATCTTACTCTTCCCCTCTGTTTTCCTCTCCCCTGTGAGTGTTTGTCTACATTTATTAAAACAAAAGGGCCAGATTTTCAGCTGTTTTAAATCAGCATTTCTGTATTGACTTCAGTGAAGCTACTCTGATTTACACGAGCGGAAGATCTGGCCAGTTGTATTTAGAACTTTTGATACCATCCTTCCATTGGTGTGTTTCTTCGTTTTCGTCACATGGGTCTTCAGTCCTTCTGAAGTTCAGCTGATGGAATTAAGAGCAGAAGAGGCAGGATGGGACTATACCAGGTTGGTTGCAGAAGGAAGAGAAAAAAATTCTCTAAACTGTATGCCTTAAATAAGGGAAGTTAGGCTATGTCCGACAGCCCTACTTTGAAAGAAGATATTGCAAAATGGGTATTTCAAAATAACACAATCATATGCCAAATGCATTTTGAAATAGCACCCAGTTATGTCAAAGTAGCATTTCAGGGTCCATAGTGCTATATTAAAATAGTTCCATTGGAGCCCACTGGAATTGAAATAATGCACTCATAATTTTGAATTTATTTCAAAATATTGTGTGTATCATTTAGACAGTGCCAAAGTTATTTTGAAATAACTGCTGTTAATTTGAGATAACCTGGCAATGTAGACATATACTTAGTAAGTTTGTATTTATGGCAAGTCCCAATCAGACCTACCCCATACCAACTAGGTTGGTACTCCGATAGAAACCTTCAGAGAGCATCCAAGTTGCTGACAGGAGTGGGGTGTCTATTTGGTAGGTGGCATTCTTCCCTCTGACTCAGCATTGGTGCAGTGTTCAAGGGCAGAAGCCAAATTTTCTGCAGGTGTAAATCAATATAGGTTAATTGAAGTGAATGGAGTTAGTCAGATTTATACCAGCTAGCTCAGGTCTTTGACCACCACACCTCAACACCAATGATCTCAGGATTTTTTTAAGCTGAATATAACTTGTAAGCTTTAATTGAATGTAAACTCAGATGATTGTATTCTGCCTGCCTAAATCCTCCCTACGGCTTCATGGGGTGGGGGGTTATTATTTCACATTCTGTATTACACACGTGTATAATGATGCTGTGCAATGTGAAGTAGAGCTGACACAGCATCCCAAAAGTGTCATGTGTTCCCAAGATGGGGGCCGTGATTGTTCGATATTTATGGTAGAACCTCATACTTACGAATGCCTCGGGAATGAAAGTTCTTTGTAACGCTGAAGTAACCAGCTAAAATATTTATAACTGATTATTGACTTAACATACCTTTGAAATTTTGCTATGCAGAAGAAAAATGCTGCATTCCCTTTATTTTTCGTGGTTTATGTTTAACACAGGACAGTACTATAGGTTTTTTTTCTTTTTCCTCTGCTACTGTCTGATTGTGTACTACTGCTTCCAAATGAGGTGTGTGGTTGACTGCTCAGCTGAGGTTCTATGGAGACTTGGAAAGCAACATAGGAGCCTGCTGAAAGCACAATACTGTGTAAGCCCCTGCTCTAGAGAGTCTCTCTTCATCTGTGTTTGTACAGCACCAAGCACAAAGCCGCCCTAATCCTGACTGAGGCCTTTGAGTGCTTCCATAGTATAAATGATAATGTTCGAGCTTGTCTACAATGTATGGCAAGCTAGTGAGTGAATCTGCAGCACAGCAGCCTGCCGCACGCTAACTGGCCATATCGACGCAGCCACCATGCACCCAAAAAGTTCCTAATAGTTGTTGACTTACTGCTGTTCTTCAAGACATCTTTGTACACTACATAACTTGTAGAATGTGTCTAAACAGCAAAATTATTTTGAAATAACAGCATAGGGGCTTATTTCGAAATAGACAATCCTCATTTCACAAGGAATAGTTCTTATTTCATAATAAGCCATTGTGCATCCAATGGTTCTCTTTAACAATAGGCTGTATCGTCTGTAGACACTGTATTTCAAAGCAGCTGAGTGCTACTTGTAGCTGTGCTCTTTTGAAATAAGCTATTCCGGAATAACTTATTTCAGAATAACGTTGCTGTGTATGCTTAAGCTGCATCTACACAGCACTGCCCTTTTGGAAGGGGCATGCTGATGAGTGAGACCGAAAATTCAAATGAGGCACACATTTGCAAATCTCGTACCTCTTTGCATACTCTCATGTGATCTTGCTTTCAGAAGAGCCTTTTCTAGAAGCAAAAATGATCATGTAGAAGGGGTTCCCTCAGAAGAAAACCCCACTTCTGGAAGAAACCTTATTCCAGTTCTTCCAGAAGGGGAGTTGTCTTCCTAGGGAGCCCTGTCTACATGGCTGTTTTTGCTTCTGGAAAAATCTCTTCCAGAAGTGAGATCGTGCAAGTAGTAGTAGTAGTAGTAGTAGCATCCTTCAGTCTATGTAGACTATGGAATGCGCCCTTCGTAGTTCCATTTGGCATCCTCATTCGCAGCATCGGCTGTGACTGTGAAGACCCACACAAGAGTGACAGTCCTTGCTGCATCTGTTGCATATGTAATGGGTGTCTGGCAGGTCCTTGCTGTGCTTTCTGTGGGCTCGCTTCTCCTTTGCTAGCTGTCTGATCCTCAACTCACCCTTCTGAAGGCCCTTGTATAGTTCCTGCCTCCATCTGCTGCGATTGTCTGCCAGCTCCTCCCAGCTGTCTGGCTTGATGTCTACTTCCCTGAGGTCTCTCTTGCAAACATATTTGTAGTGCAGCTGGGGGCATCCAGGAGGTCTTTTGCCAGAGGCTAGCTCACCATACAGGATATCTTTTGGGATCCTTCCATCATTCATCCTGTGGATGTGGCCAAGCCAGCGGAGTCGACGCTGCCTGAGGAGGGTGTGCATGGTTGGGATTCCCGCTTGCTCGAGGACGGTAGTGTTGGACACTCTGTCCTTCCACGATATTCCAAGGATGCGCCTGAGGCAGCGCAAGTGGAAGACATTCAGCCTCTTTTCCTGGAGGGCACACAGGGTCCAAGTCTCGCTGCCATAAAGGAGGGTGCTGAGGATGCAGGCTCTGTAGACTTGCATTTTGGTGTGAGTGTACAGCTTGTTGTTATTCCACACTCTCTTGCTGAGTCTGGACAGAGATGTGGCTGCTTTTCCGATCCTCCTATTTAGCTCAGTGTCCAATGACGGGGTGTCAGTGATGGTGGACCCGAGGTAAACGAACTCGTGGACAACCTCTAACGTACAGTTGTCAATGCTGATTGATGGAGGTTCAGCAACGTCCTGAGCAAGTACGTTTGTCTTCTCTAGGCTGATGGAGAGCCCAAAGTCCTTGCACGCTTTGGAGAACCGATCCAGCAGCTTCTGAAGCTGGTCTTCTGTGTGTGACACTACAGCAGTGTCATCTGCGAACAGCATCTCTCTGATGAGGACTTCCCGCACCTTAGATTTAGCTTTCAGCCTTGCAAGATTAAACAGTTTCCTGTCAGATCTTGTGTACAAAAAGATGCCCTCTGTTGAAAATCCAAAGGCGTGTTTAAGGAGGAGTGTGAAGAAGATCCCGAACAATGTCAGAGTGAGGACACATCCTTGTTTGACGCCACTCCTGATGCTGAAAACATCCGATAATGTGCCATCGTATTGGACGGTTCCTCTCATGTCTTCGTGGACAGACTGGATCATCTTGAGTAACTGTGGTGGACATCCTATCTTGTGGAGCAGTTTGAACAGTCCATCCCTCCTGACCAAGTCGAAGGCCTTGATTAGGTCAATGAAGGCAGTATAAAGTGGCTTCCTCTGCTCCCTGCATTTCTCCTGCAGCTGCCTCAGAGAGAAGACCATGTCGACGGTAGACCTCTCTGCGCGTAATCCGCACTGTGATTCAGGATACACTCTCTCAGCAATCTTCTGGAGTCTGCCGAGGATGACACGAGCGAACAGTTTACCAGTGATGCTTAGGAGGGAGATTCCACAGTAATTGTTGCAGTCGCTTCTGTCTCCTTTGTTCTTATACAAGGTTATGATGTTAGCATCGCGCATGTCCTGTGGAACCTCTCCCTCTCTCCAGCACAGGCACAGTAGTTCATGTAGGGGTTCCTGGAGGGTGTCCGTGGCACACTTGATTACCTCTGGTGGTATACCATCCTGGCCTGGGGCCTTTCCTACTGCAATGTTGTCGATGGCTTTGTTCAGTTCATCCACAGTTGGTTCCTGGTCCAGTTCGTCCATTCCTGGTAGGAGTTCGACGGCATCGAGGGCTGAGTCGACCACAATGTTCTCACATGAGTACAGCTCAGAGTAGTACTCGACCCAGCACTCCATGTGTTTGGCTTTGTCAGTGATGACTTCACTGGATTTGGATTTGCCATCTTGCTCTGGGTGGGTCCTAATGCCTTCTTGATGCTCTCGTACATTCCCCTGAGGTTACCAAAGTCAGCACTGGTCTGGATGCTGCTGCATAGCTCAAGCCAGTAGTTGTTGGCACAGCGCCTGGCCGTCTGCCGTACTGTTTTTCTGGCTGCTCTAAGCGCTTGCAGGGTATTCTGGCTTGGCGAACGTTTGTACTCCAGGAGCGCAGCGTGCTTTTTTTCGATGGCTGGAATCATCTCATCGGAGTTAGCCTCGAACCAGTCATTTGTTTTTGAACCAGTCATAGCTCTTCTTCCAAACACCGACAAGGCCATGTTGTACATTGTATCCCTCAGATGCTGCCATCTGGATGTCACATCGGCACCCCCAGGGTTGCTGCGCAGATTCTCCTTGAGGGTCGCTCTGAACTTTTCAGCTCTCTCTGAGTTTAGCCATCTTTCTGGCATCGATGCAGGGCCTTCCAGTTGGTTTAGAGCGGTGCAGCTTCTTGGGAATCACCTTGAGTTTGGAGCAAACTAATGAGTGATCTGTATCGCAGTCAGCACTATGATAGCTGCGTGTCAGAAGGATGTTTTTGAGGTTATCACATCTAGCGATGACCACCTCTAGTTGATGCCAGTGTTTTGAGTGTGGGTGTCTCCATGACACTCTGTGCTGTGGCTTGGTTTGGAAAAATGTGTTTGTGATGCACAGATTGTGGTACATGCAAAGTTCGAGAAGACGCTGACCATTTTCATTCATTTTTCCCATACCAAAGTGGCCTAAGCAGGAAGGCCACGAGTCACGATCGGCTCCAACTCTCGCATTGAAGTCACCCAGAATGTACAGTTGTTCGCGAGCAGGTATTTGTGCTATGGCAGCACTAAGCACGTCATAAAACTTGTCTTTTACTTCTGGTGTGGCGCACAGGGTTGGGGCATAAGCGCTGATCAGATGGACAGGACCGGCGCAAGTTTAAAGTATTACCTGAAGGAGTTTTTCTGATCCACCCGTGACTAATTCCACCATTTGTAGAAGGGTGTTTCTGATGGTGAAGCCAACACCATGCTCCCTGGGTTCTTCTCGGGCTTTACCCTTCCAGAAAAAGGTGTAGTCCTTTTCCTTTAGAGATCCCAAATCTGCGAGACGTCTCTTGCAGAGCAGCAATGTGAACGTGGAGCCTTTTCAGTTCCTCACTGACAGCGGTCTTTCGAGTGTCGCTGATGTCCTGAAGATCTTCAATCAGACCAGTCAGCATGGTCTGCACATTCCAGCAAGCAAGCTTAAAACTTTGATGGTTTCCTTTTGTTGTTGATTTTCTTCTTATTGGTTTGCCTGGTGCTCAGCTTTCAGGTCACTTGTCAGGTTTGGGAACCTTAAGCCTCACACACCCAGTGAGGCAGGTGAACTGTGGCGGGACAGTACCCTATTGGCTGGGGGCTGCCCAGCTTGAGGTGGACGGTGACTGTCCAGTGAGGTGCGACGATCTCTCCCACCGTCGGAGGCAACCTCTGGCGCTCGTTCTCTACACCAATCGAGCAAGAGCTTATAACCGGTATCTGTTACCTCCCGTGTTGGTTCAACTCTGTCAGCGATGCTGAAGTACCTGTCCAGGCGTGAGCTTGGGCAATTATTGGGACCCTGGGCTGCCCAGATGCCAGTATTCCCCTCTCAGCTTTACTGATATAGTCCAAAGGAGAGGATAACCTCTACGTCTGGTACCAGCTCAGCTGCAGGAGTTGCCAGGTCAATGCCAGAAGCTGGCACAGAACCGCCTTAGGACTTCCCTCCGGATTTTCTGTCAGGGTTTACTCCCTTAGCCTTGCTCCTTTCCAGGATAACCCACAAGGCAGTGGGGCATGAAGAACGTGGGTACAGTCCCACTACCTCTTGCACCTCCCTGGCGCCACATGTCCCCAAAGCTCCCAAAGATCGTGCAAGAGTATGCAAATAAGGTGCGAGATTTGCAAATGTCTGCCTCATTTGAATTTTCGGTCTCAGTCATTAGCATGGCCCTTTCAGAAGGGCAGTGCTGTGTAGATGTGGCCTTAGGTTGCAGTAATAGGGAATCCATATGCCAGGTTGTGAACTGTAGGTAAATACCTCGGCATGCCATGCACTTGTTTGCTATGTAGACGTGCCCTTGGTTACCCATTTAATTTGCTCAAGTACATTTTGCCTAGCAGCATTTGGACTGTTGGGACAGGGCCAAATATTTTTGTCATCTGGAATGTGATACAATAGAGCTGTGGGTTTTATGAATGTGATCAACAGAGTTATCACAGACTGCCATTGGATCCCACAAGGTTCACTTTCCCTCACATGGCTCCATTTTTCCTTTTTCTTTGAAATCACATCAGTGAAACAGATGCTTTGGCTTCTAAGCTCCCTGCAGCATTTCAAAAGGAGAACATCTCTTTTAAAGCAAAGCTGCAGGGATATTCTCACAACCACTGTTTGCAAATTATCATTGCCTTAGACGGGAAGGTTGAGAAGTCTTTTTTTGTTTTGTTTTGTGTCCTTTAATCATCTTCTTTTTATATCGTTGACTTCAAAGTGAATACTTAATGCATTGCACCTGAACTCAATTATCCATTTGAAACAATTGCTATTTCACAGTGATTAATTGCCAATATGACAAGTAGCTGTGTTTACAGTGGCCAAGTAGCAGAATATGAAGGAACTAAATCTTTGAAAATTTTTGTGCATTTAGAACACACACAATTCCTATTAAATAAGGACTTATTCTAAAATAAAATATAATTGTTCTAGGTTCTAAATGGAGACTGCAGTTTTTTTGAGGATTGTATGACTATGATGAGAGTAGTCGATTTTCTCTTGTTAGCCAGAATTCAAACCTTTTGGAGCACTGTGTGTTCTGTGTGTTCTGCATTCCTGAGGAGAAAAGACACTACACTGCTACCTCTGTGAGATTTTATGATAAGCCTTGGCCGTCAATGTCTATGAGTGTCAAATCTTTGACTTTCCCTCAGCACAAAAGCTGAACTGTTAGTCTTTGTAGAAATATGAAACACTATTGGCCAAGTACAATGCTTTTTGATATCTCATCAGGGCTGTGTCTACACTAGCCCCAAACTTCGAAATGGTCACGCAAATGGCCATTTCGAAGTTTACTAATGAAGCGCTGAAATGCATATTCAGCGCTTCATTACCATGCGGGCGGCCGCGGCACTTCAAAATTGACGCGGCTCGCCGCCGTGCGGCTCATCCTGACGGGGCTCCTTTTCGAAAGGACCCCACCTACTTTCAAGTCCCCTTATTCCCATCTGCTCACAGGAATTTACATGGCCATTTCGAAGTTTGGGGCTAGTGTAGACATAGCCTTAATGTGATATTCTTTTTTGATTTATAGTATTTCACTGAAAACAACCAAAGCCTTGCTCTTTTAAATAATTTTTTGCAGTACTATAGCTGTTGAAAATGGTTCCATTTCATCCACAGTTGCTTTCTGCTTACACAATTTCTACTAAATTGTTTCAAACTGAATAGCAAGGTGAAAGCATTATCGGTGAGGAATATGCTTTTCTTTCCTTGCTTTAACATGTCTGTGTGCATGAATAGATGGATTGTACTTGTGGGAGTGATTTCTAGGAGATGTAGTTACTTATTTTATTGTTATAATTTAGACAAGTGAGATAATCATATGGTAGAACTTTAAAGACTCATAAAATGATTTATTTGGTGATGAGCTTTCATGGGACAGACCAACTTCTTCAGATTAATCTCATTTCCAATACAGACTGACGTTTATAAGTATGGAAGACAAAAAAAAATTGCAATAAAAACTGACACAAGGAGATGAGGGGCAGGGGGATGTTAATTGTCCTGTCTGAGATAATTACGAGCATCAAAGGAAAGGAAGCAGTCCTTGTAATGTGTGAGGTAATTGATGTCTCTGTTCATACCATGTGTTAATGTGTTGAATTTGAATACGAATTCTAGCTCTCAAATTTCTCACTCTAATCTGTTTTTAAATTCTTTTTGCTCTGGGACACAAATTCGCAGTTCTTTAACAGAATGGCCACTCTGTTGAAGAGTTCACTGACCAGCTTATGTGTATTGAGTTTCTTGATGGCTGGTCTGTATCCATTTATTCTTTGGCAAAGGTTTTGCCCAGTCTGTCCAATGTACATAGTGGCAGGGCATTGTTGGCACATAATGACATATATAATGTTGCAGGAAGTGCAGAAGAATGTGCCTTTGACCTAGTAACTAACATGGTTAGGTCCGGTGATGGTATCCCCAGAATAAATATGTGGACAAAGTTGGCAGCGGGGTTTGTTGCAAGGAAAAGTTCCAGGATTAGTATTACTATGGTGTAGCCTGTGATTGCTGGTGAAAATCTTTGTTTGGTTAGGAGGCTGTCTATAGGAAAGGACAGGCCTCTCACTTGGATCCTTCTGAAGTGTAGAATCATGATCCAGAATAATTTGTCGGTTTTTAATGATGCATTGCTGGGGTTTGAATAGGGGGCTATGAATGATGACAAGTGGTGTTCTGTTGTTGATCTTCTCGGGCCTATCTTGAAGTAGCTGGTTTCTGGGTATTCATCTGGCCCTGGCAATTTGTTTTTTACTTCTCCAGGTGGGTAATTATGAATGCTTGGTAGAAGTCTTGTAATTTTCTGTCCCTGTCAGTAGGTTCAGAGCAGATGTAATTGTATCTAAGGGGTTGACTATAAATGATGGATCAGTTAACATCCTCCCGCCCCTCACACGCCTGGGTCAATTTGTATTACATTTTTTTTTGATCCTCTGTACTTATAAATGTCAGTCTGTATTGGAAATGAGATTGATCTGATGAAGTAGGTCTCTCCCTTGAAAGCTCACCACTGAATAAATATTTTTGTTAGTCTTTAAAGTGCTACATTTCTGCTGTTTTGTTTTGCTGGAGTACAGACTAACATGGCTACCCTTCTGTTAATACTCATATGGTGTTTAGCACAGTGGGGTAGAAGATGGTGCTTGTTTTTTTGGCTGGTTTCTCAGTTTCTGTAAATTGGTTCAGCATCATCAAAGTCAATGGGTTTTTTTTTATTTATATCATTGGACAGCCTGACTCAATATTTAGAAATAAACTTGATGTGTAAAATATTTCATGTTCTGAAAGAAATTTTCAAATTCTTTCAGCACACTGAGGCCATGTCTACACTTACTAAAAACTTTGAAATGGCCATGCTAATGGCCAAATCAAAGAATACTAATGAGGCGCTGAAGTGCATATTCAGCTCCTCATTAGCAAGCCATTGGTGTGCCGTGGTTCACTTGCCTGCAGCTCATCTACACAGGGGTCCTTTTAGAAAGGACCCTGCCAACATCGAAACATGGAAAGGTCCCTGCCAACGTCAGCTGATCGGAATAAGGAGATTTCGATGTTGGCGGGGTCCTTTCAAAAATGACCCCTGTGTAGATGAGCCGCAGGCGAGAGAACCACGGCACTTTTGAAGTGCTGTGGTCGGCAGTATGCTAATGAGGCGCTGAATATGCATTTCAGTGCCTCATTTGTACTCTTCGATTTTGGCCATCAGCATGGCCATTTCAAAGTTTTTAGTAAGTGTAGACATAGCCTGAGCTCCCAATCAAATCACTGTGTATTCTATTATTCATATAGCCCTGTGCAGATAGTTTACTGGTCCTACTTATCATAGAATCATAGAACACTAGGACCGGAAGGGACCTCGAGAGGCCATCGAGTCCAGCCCCTTGCCCCAATGGCAGGACCAAGTACTATCTAAACCATCCCTGATAGATGTCTATCTAACCTGTTCTTAAATATCTCCAGCGATGGAGATTCCACAACCTCCCTTGGCAATTTATTCCACTGTTTGACCGCCCTGACAGTTAGGAACTTTTTCCTAATGTCCAACCTAAACTTCCCTTGCTGCAGTTTAAGCCTGTTGCCTCTTGTTCTATCCTCAGAGGCCAAGAAGAACAAGTTTTCTCCTTCCTCCTTATGACTCTCTTTTAGATACCTGAAAACCACTATCATGTCTCCCCTCAATCTTCTCTTTTCCAAACTAAACAAGCCCAATTCTTTCAACCTTTTTTCATAGGTCACATTCTCTAGACCTTTAATCATTCTTGTCGCTCTTTTCTAGACCCTCTCTAGTTTCTCCACATCTTTTTTGAAGTGCAATGCCCAGAACTGGACACAATACTCCAGCTGAGGCCTAACCAACGCAGAGTAGAGCGGAAGAATGACTTTTCGTGTCTTGTTCACAACACACCAGTTAATGCATCCCGGAATCATGTTTGCTTTTTTTGCAACAGCATCACACTGTTGACTCATATTTAGCTTGTGGTCCACTATAATCCCTAGATCCCTTTCTGCTGTAGTCATTCCTAGACAGTCTCTCCCTATTCTGTATGTGTGAAACTGATTGTTCCTTCCTAAGTGGAGCACTTTGCATTTGTCCTTATTAAACTTCATCCTGTTTACCTGAGATCATTTCTCCAATTTATCCAGATCATTTTGAATTATGACCCTATCCTCCAAAGTAGTCGCAACCCCTCCCAACTTGGTATCATCTGCAAACTTAATAAGCGTACTTTCTATGCCAATATTTAAATCATTGATGAAGACATTGAACAGAACCGGTCCTAACACAGACCCCTGCAGAACCCCACTTTTTATACTTTTCCAGCAGCATTGAGAACCATTAAGAACTACTCTCTGGGTACGGTTATCCAGCCAGTTATGCACCCACCTTATAGTAGCCCCATCTAAATTGTATTTGCCTAGTATTTTGATAAGAATATCATGAGAGACCATATCAAATGCTTTACTAAAGTCTAGGTATACCTCATCTACCGCTTCTCCCCTATCCACAAGGCTCGTTGTCCTATCAAAAAAAGCTATCAGATTAGTTTGACAAGATTTATTCTTTACAAACCCATGCTGGCTGTTTCCTATTACCTTACCACCTTCCAAGTGCTTGCAGATGATTTCTTTAATTACCTGCTCCATTATCTTTCCTGGCACTGAAGTTAAGCTGACTGGCGTGTAGTTTCCTGGGTTTTTCTTATTTCCCTTTTTATAGATGGGCACTATATTTGCCCTTTTCCAGTCTTCTGGAATCTCTCCTGTCTCCCATGATTTTCCAAAGATGATAGATAAAGGCTCAGATACCTTCTCTATCGGCTCCTTCAGTATTCTAGGGTGCATTTCATCAGGCCCTGGTGACTTGCAGACATCTAATTTTCCTAAGTGAAAGGTTATTGCCCATTTCCTTTGTCCTAATCATTTAGGGCCATATCCTGTTCCTCTTATGCATGAAAGTCTGTGAAACATTTAGCTGAAGGTTGCTGAAGGCTAGCATTTAATGGCAGATTACACAGAAATTTTCAAAGAAAGGCAAAAAACAAAAAAAAGTTTCACTTTCATAATGTCTCTCTCTGTGCACACAAGGGAGCATGGGTATTAATCCAGCTTGGCACTGGGACATCATTAATGTATGAGCTGAACTATGGGAGAATAAATCTAGCACACTGGACATTTCTGAATGTGAATCATATACCTGTATCTGAAACACATACATGCTCTCTCACCTCACTGAAATCATGGTCATCAGCTTGGTGGAAGGCGTTGTGTTCACTCACAGGTGCAGCCAGCAGGATCAACAGACTTTATCTGCCAAACAAATATAGATTTGGAATGCATAACACTGACCTCACTTTGGTAGCAAGCTCTCATCACTGCATGTGATCTCAAGGAAACGTTGCCTGCTAGCTGTAGTATGTATCTACAGACAGTTAATAGGCAGATCAAGGAAACCTGGTACATGAAAAGAAAGATGCTGCATAGTTCTCTGTAGAGACCAACAGTGATGACTGTAGAGACAACAGACCAAATGAGCAAAATTAACATTGATATGACTTCAGTTATGGTAATCCAGAAATTCTCTTTTCTTCCCTGTTGAACTATCTAAAGGGCAAAATTTGGGGATGAACAAAGTATGTTTACAGTATTGCGAGATGTGATTTTTAGTAAGTGGCACATTTATCTCTGACTTGGTACCAAACCAATAAGAAGGTATGGTGGTGTTGGAGGTCAGGTTTCATTGTAAAATGCACTTGTCCTGAGAACAAACTCAGTCCCAAATATTTAGTTTTCTGCTACCCTGAATAATATGTTTGGAATAACAGTAGACAAGGGGCAAAATGAATCCAAATCATGAAAGAACAGGCTTCGCCCTGAGAAACTAGTTTTCTTCTTTCAGTCCAGGAGGAAGTACTGTATTATAAGGACTCTACACAGAAATGCAGACACAAGTGAAAAAGAGAATTTAAAAGAAACAATTAAATTTCTGTCAATGTCATAGGTTTAGTTTGAGTTCAGTTTAAGACTGAGGCAAATGTTTTGTGGGGCTGTTGTTATTTAAACATTTTTATGTATACAGGTTGAACGTCTCTAAGCTGGAATTTTCTCACCCGGCACACTCCGTAATCCGGCATGATTTTAATTAGTGGATGACCAATTTATCATGGGTGTGGACAGGCTTCCCACGGTCCCATAAGGTTTGTTTACAGCTACCAGTCCCGGCTTTCAGTGTTCCATGTGTTATTTAGCTCTAATTTACCCCTAAATGTCTTCTAAGAGCCCAGTAAGCAGTGGAAGTGCCAGTAATGTGCTAGACAATATTAACCTCCAGTTGTCTGGCTAATTCTCTCGTCTGGCACAGGTCAGGTCCCACGGGTGCTAAGAGAGGTTCAACCTGTACTAAATTCCAAAGAGAGGAGTCTGAATTCTTACCCAGCACTAGTTAGCATTTGAATTTCAACGCCCTGGGAACAGCAAAAAGAAAACTTTTTCTTTTTTCCAGAATCAAGTTTAAGATTCTTGGTGCTCTAGCAGTTCAAGCCCTATGATGTTTCAAGGACCAAACTAAAGAAATTAGTCTCTTATCTGAGTTGAGCCCTCACCAACAATGATAAAAGCAGACTTGAAAGCAAGTCATATTTTCCTTTGTTCTCTTGCAACCACCTGCTTGCTTGTTTCTCTGATCTACATCTGAAAGAAGAGTTTGTTCAAATTCAGTGCAAGATATGATAAAATATCATCAGATCTAAAGCCAAAGTGTTACATCCAATAAAGGCTGTCTAAGTCTCCAAAAAGAAAACAGCAAAGGGAAAGCTGCTTGAAAGTTTCACAATACTCAGAAGACAAGAAATTCACAGGTTTCGTTTCTTTCAGGAACCTACCTTTGCGTGATTTCAAAACTATCATCTTTTGTACATATTTTAGACTATTGTCCAGCTTGCTGATATTTTTTCTTCAACTGGGAAGGACTAAATCACCTTGTGCTATGATTTTATCATTTCACAAGCTGAGCTGCTATTGGACAGGCCAATAGGTAGATGGGAGATATCTGGGTAAAAGTCCCACAATCTAACGAGAGGTAGTTCTGAGGGTGCAACAAGTGACCTGCTTTTCTGTGACCAGGTGTTAAAACTGGGCCCCAGCAGGGTGTGAGGGACATGAAGCTGTTGTAGGGGTCATCTTTCAGAAACAGCCTGAGATCCTGAGCATTTGTGAAAGCAGGGCTGTTTAGAGGATTTAGCATATAGCCAAAATTCATTCCTGCTAATAGAAGGACAACTACTTAATGAAGATTTTTAGCAATATTTTCAGCCTCAATTTTAACCAATAACTAGCTCACCTCTAGTCACTACAGTTACTATTAATTTGTGTACAGAAGGGTGTGACATTTTATAATACTCCCTGCCAGAAGCTCCCTTATCATCAGAAAAACATCCCTATTCAGGACCTGCACTTCAGTGTGTACTTAACAATGGGACTTAAATGCCTACTTCACTTAAGCATCTATTTAAGTTTTTTCCTAAACAAAATGCTTGGGCAAACACTTAACATGAAACGAGCCCCCTTTCAGGAAAGAGGTCTTATTTCTTCTGGGCCCCAGTACAAATGAAAGTCCTGTCCTGTATCGCCTATGGAGTGCTTACTCACAAAATTACAGACATGAACAGGACAACAGACATCTTTTGGGTTCACACCATACACTCTCTCACTTCTGGGACATAAAGAGCCGCCCAATGCTCATAGCAGACACATACACAGCCCCCATTTGAGGAGACTAATCCGTTGATCTCCTTCATTGGTAATCAAGTATAGTTGCTCTGTCTCCATTGATGTGCAAATACAGAGACTACCCTGGATCGTAGCCTTGCAATTCATGCATAAATGCTTCTCCATCTTTTTAAAGAAGCTGGGATATGACATCCTGTCCATTCAAAATGCAGCTTCTGAGACCTTCTGTTTGTTTGTTTGTTTGTTTGTTTGTTTGTTTGTTTGTTTGTTTGTTTTTTTCTATTGCTTTTATCACATGGCCCCCTTCTTAGTCTTTAATAGCTGTATTTACTTTTCCCCTATTTTCACCGCATTTCCTGTGTCCACCTCGAAGGTCCTTCATAGCCTTGTTCTTCCATCCTTCCCTCAGCCACTCTCTCTAGTCTCTTGTTTTAGAACATTAGCCTAGCATGCCTTCAGTGAGTGGCTGTAATAAAAATATATGGGTTGTTTGCAATACCTCTAATCAAGGTATTTCTGTTTCTTCCTCCATAAAGCTGTAACATAATAATAAAAAAAGAGTTGCTTTCTATGACCTGGTTGTCCCTCACTCTTAAGATGCATTAACTCCAACGCTAGATTACAGCTGGGCAAATAATGTCATTTATAGCGGCCATTTGCAGTTCGTCATGTCACTGGGTCAGGAAAGCAAGTGAGACTTACTCTATAGCCTTTGGGTTGTAAGTTTGGGGCTGTGTCTACACTAGTCCCCTTCTTTGAAGGCGGCATGGTAATCAGCCCAAGCGGGGGATAATATTGAGGTGCTGCGATGAATATCATTAGGCTAATTCTCCCTGGGGCAACTTTAAAAACTCAAACTTCAAAGTGCCGGCATGCTGTGTAGCTGCACTTCGAAGTACCCGCGCAACCTCAAAGTGCCCTTACTCCTGAAAAGTAAATCCTACTTAGCATGTTGGTGCTTTGAAGTTTGCAAGGCGAGAATTAGTATAATGAGGTGCTGCATATTCGTTGCTGCACCTCATTATTATTCCCCGCTTGGGCTGATTACCATGCTCCCTTCAAAGAAGGGTACTAGTGTAGACAAGCCCTAGAGCACTCATCTGGGATGTGGAAGAACCAAGTTCACGTTCCTGTTCCAGTGACTAGTAATACACAGTGTAGCAACTTCAAAAGGAGAGAGAAAGAAAGACCCATGCTCAGCCTAACTACTGGCCTGTGGGACCAGAACCTGGTGCGTAGTGCCCTCCAACAGTGTGGGAGAAATGCTTTCTCCACAGTGGATAGTGGGGTCAGTTGAACCTGTGTCTCCTCCCACGCAATCAGCACTTTGTGAGTTTTGTCCTTTGCTTTTCTGACTGCAAATGGAAATACTCCAGGTGGGGACAAAACATTTCCTTTCACTGCTACCAAAATATTTTGAGGTCTTTGAGTCAGTCTAAATTATTCGGCAGAACTGATGTGAATTTGCGGATCGCTTGCCAATCAAATCTGTATTTTTCAGCAAATAATTTTGTTCAGGTGTGTGCGAGATAAATATAGCCCACAAATGGATTAGTTACTCTGTCAAATTTTACTCCTGCAAGTCTGGCAAGGCAAACTTTAAGATTATCACAGTAATCTTAAAATATATAAGGGATCCAGTTTTCATTTTCATCCCACTTGTGAGACTTGGATCTGTTTATTTGAGGGTAGAACTGGGCTTACTATAAGATTACATCTAAAAAACTACACCATAATCAAATCACTAAATGTATCCAAGCTAAGGTTACTACAAGATTGTGGCAGAATATACTTATGTTGACAACCTATTCATTATTTCACTAGTCATATAACATATTGCTTCTAAGGGTCATTGGAAAACTCATAATTTGCTGGTCAGTACTGTCCTGGTGAATGTGTGAAGTTTTAAGATTCTGCCATCTGCTGCTATTAACACATATTCTAAATCCCAAAACCCTGCCCTAGCAGAATCTGGCACACAGGTCTTTCCTAAACAAAGGAATATGTGCTCTGTTTCATAAACCAAAACCAGCAGGTGACAAAATCATGTCCATTGATGTAGACAGAGACCTGTGGGGTTACAAAATTTATATATGCATCTGCAAAATTGATCCGTGGACATCACAGATAGCCACAGATTTGCAGGGCTCTACACATAGACCCTTTGTCTCCTAGTTCTCATCTTGAATTGTTTTTAAAAAGAGGGACTGCAACTATGAAAAGGAGATACAAACACCACAAGGCACCCCTCTTTCTGCCTATCCATCACGTTAACCATACCTGAAGAGACAAAGGAAATAGCCATTGGATTCTGGGGAAAGGGTCTTGACCTAAAGAGTTTTGTCAGAAAGAATCTGGAAGCACATGGTGAGAGAAAAAAGCTGTCCAGTAGCACTTTAAAGGCTAACAGAATAACTTATTAGGCGATGAGATTTCATGGAACAGACCCACTTCTTCAGACCATAGCCATACCAGAACAGACTCAATATTTAAGGCACAGAGAACCAAAAACAATAATCAAGGTTGGCAAATCAGAAAAACATTATCAAGGTGAGCAAAACAGAGAGTAGAAGGGCAGAAGTGGGGGAGAGAAATTTGCTTGGAAACTAATGTGGTTTAAGTGGGGCACCAGTAAGCATTTTCTCTATTTTTCTTGCAACCTTTTCTGACTTCATGCCTTATTACTTGCACTATCTAAAATCTCTTTCTTTGTGGTTAATAAACCTCTTTTATTGTTTTATCTAATTAAGTGTGTTCACATTGAAGGGTCTGGGTAATTTCATTTGGAACGTCAAGTTTTGTGCTGATTATTCCCTTAAAGGAACAATGGACTTACTATACCTGCAGGCCATGTCTATGCTTACTAAAAGCTTTGAAATGGGCATGCTAATGGCCAAATCAAAGAATACTCACGAGGCGCTGAATATGCATTTCAGCGCCTCATTAGCATTCTTTGATTCGGCCACCAGCATTGCCATTTCGAAGTTTTTAGTAAGTGTAGACATAGCCGTTGTGTCCATGAGATGGCTGGTCTGTACATGACATGAGCATCTCAAGGAACAGGGGGAAAACTGGGACTGAGAGTGTATGGGGTTCACTTGGTGGTAATCGCTAAGCCTGTTAAGAACTAATTTTGTTGCTGGCTGGCTGGCTGCAATGTGCACACACAGACATAGCTGGGAGTGACTTGCCTGGAGGCAGCGGTTTGTGAGGAATCCAGGCTGGAGGCATCATCAATGCAATATAAAGGGAGCCAGGTCACAAGGCAGGGGTGATGCAGCTTGTCATTAGTGTGTATTCTATCCTGTACATTTTTACATCCTTGACTTTTTTTTCTTGGAGTTTAAAGTTGTAACCTTAATCTTACACTAAAGCAAGTTTATGTGCTTAATTATCTTTTTCCTAATAAATAATTAAACATGAAACCAATATTTTCTATACAAACTTTAACTTACCGGCCATGGCCACACTAGCCCCTCCTTTTGGAAGGGCTATGGTAATGTGGCACTTTGGAATATGCTAATGAGGCACTGCTAGGAATATGCAGCGCCTCGTTAGCATAATGGCAGCTGCGTGCTCTTTGAACTGCCGGTTTCGAAACACACGCTGCCTGTGTAACTGGGGGCCTTTCGAAACGGCCCCTGATTTTGAAAGCACCTTCTTCCCATCTGGTTTTGGGAAAAAGGAGCTTTTGAAATCAGGAAGATAATTTCTAAAGGCTCCTGGCTACGTGGGCTGCGTGTGTTTCAAAACCAGCAGTTCTGAAGCGTGCGCAGCTGCCATTATGCTAACGAGGCGCTGCATATTCATGGGAGTGCCTCATTAGCACGTTCTGAAGTGCCACGTTGCCATAGCCCTTCTGAAAGGAGGGTCTAGTGTGGCCATGACACTATGTTGTTGCAGGTCACTGTATTGTTGCATTGTCAACACCGTGTCTGTCTATGGTACCATGAAATGGTAATGTTATGCTGCATGCATATATTTTACAGACCCCGAAATAGTAGTATAATTACATTTTTAAATTAATCATTGTATCACCTGTTAACTTCAAATTTATACAACAGCAAATGCCAATTTTGACTAATGTCACCTTTATCCCATACCCTTGCAAGTGTTTTAACCCCTCTCCCACTAAAAATAACAATCTTGTGCCCTTGCAGTGTTGCGGCTGTGTTAGTCCCAGGAAATTAGGCTGAGAATGTGGGTGAGGTAATATCATTTATAAGATCAGCTTCTGTTGGTGAAAGAAACAAGCATTAGAACTTCACAGAGCTCTTTTTTTAGTTCTGAAGAAAGAGCTCCATGTAGCTCTAAAGCTTGTTTCTTTCACCAACTGAAATTGAGCCAGTAAAAGGTATTATCTCACTCCCCCACCGCCCTGGTCTCACTAATTTGGACATGTGATTACTGTTGTCAAGAGTGAAGATTAAATGATTTGTTCAAACGTATCTGTGTGCATGATTATGCATGGACTTTAGAATGAGCAGCTGTGAAAAGTACATCTTTCTGATTTTGCATTTAAGTAATAATACTTTGCTGTAACATGGCTTCTATTCTTCTTCTAAGCCATTTATAACACAGAAGCTGGACTCTCTGTATTTCAGCCCACGCTACTGAGAAAAGAAACTTCATTCTATACCTGTAAGTGGCTTTCTTTACTATATCTTTCTCTACTGTTCCTTTTTGCTATATTTATCTATTTATGAAAAGTGAAGCCCATCCTGACTGTATATGTAGTGTAGATCTTGTGCAGTTCTTTCTGACGGGATGTTGACACCCCCCACAAAATAGAGTAAATAAAGGCCCAGTTTTGTTTCCCTTGAGATCAATGAGAGGTTTGCGTTGACTTCACCAAGTCATAGATCTTTTTGGTGGTGCAGTTTCATGAGTTTTTGTTGTATTCAAGAACAAGATTCTACAATGTGACTCACTGTCCAAGGAATTCCACTTCTGTTCTCTCAGGTATATACCACCTAATATGAGTAAGGGATACAACACCTAGCTTCCAAGTGCGAAGCAGAATAATAACCAAGGTATTTAAAAGATAAACAGTCCAGGAAGTGGAATTGCAATAGGAAAAAATTCGCGTTTAGAAATTAGTCTTAAGTCATCCAATACCCTACAGTTGTTTGTAAAATCAGATAACTTGCTGAGGCCTGGCTGTGATAAGCTAATAGACAAACTAAATAATAATCTTCACCCTCAATGATTAAGCAGGCTGCAACCCTGGAATATGTCAGCATTCTAAAGGTTAGTGAGCATGTGTTGAAGTTCTCACCAGCAATTTCAAGAGGCCTTCAGAGTTACTTTGCATATGAACTCTTCTACGTAAGCATTGGCTTGGCAGATAGCAACAGCTTTTCTGGAGCCAGTACTATCATCTGTGCCATTGATCTGTGGATAACAATTTCCTAATATACCCACTGAAGTTTTAATTGCATGATGTAACTTTTCTCTTTTTGTCTTAACAAGATAGCATTGTTTGAGTTGTATTTATTTAGCGTGGGCCTTGTCAACTAGCCAAGCAGTGGCATTTTCAGTGGCAGGATGCAGTTTGCATAGTGGCAAGATGTGATTTGAGTTACAGAAGAAATGGAAATCTGAACTGATAACCTTCTGCGTCCTTAAATTATGCTCTTGGGCACAAGAAGGGGGTGAGGTCAGGCAGTGATCTTATATAAGTAGTATTCTCTTATAGCCAGAGGGAGTAGTGCAAGTCATAGTTGGAGTGGCAAGTCTTAAATGAGATCTTACTGTTGTGAGTTTAAGGAGGAGTATTTCTTAATGAAGTAATCTCAAAAGAAGCAAACACTTTAAAGCAATTTCGTTGGCTGGCTATTTCCCATATTCCCTTTGCTATTATTTCTGCCTCAGCCGGTGTTTCAATAAAATATTCCCAAGCAGCTAGAACTTCTCCTTCAATTTCTCCCATAGCCTTGTCATGACCTGAATTTGCAACCTCAGCCTCTAGCCATGCAGATGAATGTAACATCACAGATTCAATATTACAGGACGACGTCCATTGCACATGCACAACTGTAATTGCTTTTATTTAAATTGATTTTTCCACAGAAAATAGAGGAAAGCATAATATAAAATTTATCCCAGTGGGGTCTTGGTCCTCAATGGATACCCGAGGCACTGCTGTAATACAAATAATAAATTCAAGTAATTTTAAAGTGCTAATGACAAATATAAGAGAACGCAGACAAAGTTCATGATATATCATTCTGTTAATTACAGAAGTTGTGACTTTCATTTAACAAAAATCCAAGCATGAAGCAATAGCACAAATATGTCAATACATTGGGCACTTACCTTGATTTAAATTTAACTGGACGTATTTTTATACCTGTTTTCGTTTCAGGGTGCTTCTAATTAAAGTTTGACAAGGTACTTAAGCCCATGAGTAGGCCTGTTGAAGTCAATGAGACTAATTCATATTTAACAATAGACTTATGCTGATGTACCTCTCATAAGGGGGCAAAAATGGTAAAAATAAGATTCAAGACAGCAGGGGAAAATATCTAACTACAGAAAGAATTATGTGATCACCCACCATTGGAGTCAGGAAGGGACATAGGAAACAAACTTAAAAAACTTCATATGCTTTGCTAGTATCCCAGGATTCCTAGAGGGGACGTGTGCTAAAGGTTTGCCTGCATGAAGCCGCAATGAGCAGCGGAGGGGTGTGATTTCTAAAGTGTGCTGTGTTGCATGCTCACTGGTCTGTGTAATCCCCTCTAGCATAAGTAAAGGTTTCCTTGTGCACAATAACAAAGTGCTGCTTTAAACAGTACTGCATTAAGGCATGCTAGGAAACTTTTAGTTTGTGCCAGGAGGGTCCAGATAGGCCAGTTATCATGCAACCTACTGGTGTGCTTTAAAAATCCCACCTCTAGAGCTCGTTGCTACTTCATGTAGACAAGTCCTAAATCAGTCTTTTTCCAAGGCTCCGAGGAACCAAATGCCTCACTTTTACATACTCTCCAGCATTCCGCCAAAAATGCAGACAGACTCATTGTCACCCATGGGGGCGGGGCAGGAAACAGGCCCACCAACAGCAATTCTGGGCCACAGGGCAGAACAATCAGTGAGCTTCCTGCCCCCTTCCCTTGGCTGGGACCAAAAGCACCCCCCCCCCCCCAACTCCTGCCCAGCTCAGAAAAGCCCTAAATGCTTCCTTCTACCACAAGAGCCCTGGACCATCCCATCCCTATCCTTTACCTACTCGGAGGAACTCCAGGACAGCTGCACCAAGTCTCCCCTCCCTTCCCTGGACCAAATTTCCCTGCTGGGAAAAGCTGCAGCCACTACTCTTGATTGAAAGATGCTTGTGATGTGCCCTGTGCAGGTTCAGAGGACCAGTAATGCTGCCCCTGAACCTGTATGGAGCATGGCAAAAGCATCTTGGAATCAGATGTTTTCCCTAGCGCGAACAGAGGTATGGCAGCGACAGACAGGGCTCCAAGCCCTTTTAAATTGCTCGAGCCCCTGGGAATTTGTTTCCTTTACCCTCAGCAGGCCTGGGGAAGGGGTGGGGAAGAGTTATTTGTTCCTCTGTTTCTCCTAGTTTCTTATGAGAGAATAAATCTATTGCAATTTTGCATGTGTCAGAAGGCCTTAAAGCCTGATCCAAAACCTACTGATGTCAAAAGGAGACTTTCCCTTAGCTGGGCGGTGGGGGAGCAATTTGTATTGTCTCCACTCTTGGTGCTTTTCTTTTTTCAAATTCTCTGCTGATCCATGACTATCAGATGTCACTGCCTAGATTGTCCTCTGTCTAGAGTTGCACCTGGGGATTCTGTAGTGCTTTCCAATAGAGAGTGATTACTTAGTAATGCAGAGTTTCAAGTGATGATAAAGGGTTTCCCCCATGGTCTGAGGTTCAGAACAAAAGCTATTTGGAAAGCCTCGAGGATGAGAGTTCCCATTCTTCCCACTCTACCTCCACACACATCTTTTATCTGTTAGAAAACTGATTCTAATTGAGGATCTTTCAAGTTTGTCTTCTGCTGTTTCCTTTGTGGTGGTGGTCTCACTCGCCCCATGGTTCAGTTGCTGCTCAGTGTTAGCTGCTCAAGAGACCAGGACGCTGAGGTCATAGACTTTTGCAGAACATTTTATTAATGTAAGTTTTAAGACAACAATTTCTTCTAAAGAGTCACTATCAACAACCTCTTATCCTGCTGGAGCAAGATAGAGCAGGGAATCTGTGGTCTAAATGGTCATGTTTCCCTCTATAATTTTTAGTGCCTTCCTGGAAAAGGTGGAAAGGAAGCCGTTCTCCTTAAGCATGAGAAGGAATTCCGATGGGTTTTGGAAGGACTTAGTCTCCACAGCTCTACCATGTATTCGTCTAGGCAATGCCATTGATTTCTGTGCAGGTCTGGGATGAGGACATAATATGATCTTTAGAGAATTTAGTTTATGGGGTATGTGTCTCTTCAAAACATAGCAAGTCTGGAAAGTGCATTCATAACAGATTTCCCAGAAAATGAAAACAAATTTTGATTTAGGTTGGGGCAAAATTTTGAAGGGGTTTATGATCCTAAGTCCCATTGATTTAGACACCTGACTACCTCTGTACTTGAAACTGAAATGGGACTTCAGCTAGTATGAACATTTGAAAAATTTCCATGCAGGTCTTTAATCAGAAGCCTTGTCTACATCAGGGAATATTACAAAATATTCTCAACAGCATTACTTGCAGTCCCTCTCCACCAGTGTTAGTGCCAGTATCTGATGGCTGAATCCATTTTTACCATTATGTTAGCTAAAAAGATTTAACTACCATCAGGGTTAAAATGTCATAAGCTGCCTGGGCTTATGGTTTCCACTGGTCCAAGCACCAGTGTGCCCAAACTACCCTAAAGTTGCCTTAAGAGGAAGATATTTACAAAATTCCATGCTTTACTTTGTCGAACTTTTCACATCTTTTAGTTTAAAAATTTCCATAAGAACTAGATTTGTTTTAGTTGCAACGGGGGGAGGGGGAAGGGAGTGCTTTGTTATACCTACAAAGCAATGGGCTGCGTTTCATCTTCAGGATATAGCAATGTCTTTACTGTCTTAATTCAGAGCAAGATTCTGGGAAAGCATATCATGAGATGAATTAGGATTGTGGAGTAAGGAAAAGTTACCCAATCAAGTTAGAAGGTTAAGGACAAAACTTTGCTAATATCTGTTGGTAACATCAAGAGCAACATACAAGAATCCATTAGAAGAATCCATAATGTAATGTTGTAACAGAGCATCTCTACTAAGGCTACATATACACTACAAGATAAATTAAATTTAAGGCAGCTAGCTTGATATTACAACGTGACTGTCTTCGCTGTAAACGTCATTAGCTCGATTTAGGGAGCACTAATATCGATATCATAACATCATTGAAACTGGCTAGGCGTAGCACCAAGTTCGAATTTAAAAGTTCAAATAAAGGACAGAGTGGAAGCACCACGTCTAAAACTTTAAAAACAAAAAGCAGTCAAGTAGCACTTTAAAGACTAGCAAAATAGTTTATTAGGTGAGCTTTTCTGGGACAGACCCACTTCTTCAGACCATAGCCAGACCAGAACAGTCTCAATATTTAATATTTAATATATTAAATATAAATATAAAATATAAAATTATATAAAAATAAAAATAAAAATATAAAATGCAAAATTAAATATTAATATTTAATATAAAAACTCGTCTAAAACTTTAGTTTATTAGCCTCCCGAGGTGTCCAGTATGTACACCACAATGTCCCTCAGTGCTCCGCTCTGGCTTCCTTCTTCACTGCTCTACAGGTGCAGAGGAATTCAACAGGAAGACTGTGAATTTCAGTTCGGGACCAGGAAGCCCATGGCTGTGTGATCATGTTTGTATGGGAAGCTGAGTTTGTCTTTCTTTCTTTGCTATTAGTGATGTGAGTGCATCTACCCATTAAAAATAGCCCCAATACAGAGTTCATGGTTCTGTTTCTACCTCTGCTAGCTGAGCACTTGGTATTTTTCTCTGTGTTGCCTGGTGCCAGCCGCTGCTCCCTCACACCGTGTGGCCGTCAGGCTGCTGGGGAGGAATCATGCTTGTGTGAGAGGCCGGGAAACTTCTTCTCAGCAGTTTATATTTGTGGAGGACCCCTCCTTCCCTCCTCCACAGGCACCACGCAGTCAGAGTCTTTCCTGCATCCAACCACATCACGTTGCTATCCCCCAACCCAGTAAGAGGACTTGCCTGCCATTCAGTTCTCACCATGCTGCCAGGCAGCACCATGTCCTGGCTTGTGTGTGGTGAGGGCTCCAAGGGCAGCAAAGATTTTGGGGGCTTGCTGCTGCCAGGGGGAATTCACCCCCAGCGACTAAGGCTTGCAGGGCCTGACTGCCACCCGGGGAAGTCTCCACAGCAGCTAAGGTTTTCGGGGCCTGGCTTCCATAGATTGACTTTTCTTTAACATGTTTCTCTTGTGAATTTCCACCCATTTAAACAGAGCATTAGGTCTTCCAACCTGGAAATATGTAACTAAACCTTGGTATATGTTCTAACAATCCCTTACTATGCCTTTTACAAGTTTGCATTCAACTTTTCTAGAAATATATTTAAATAATGTCACTGGGAAGGTCCCAGTTTTCTTATTTTTAAATGATCAAAACCACATTTTTAACTAAATCAATGTTATAAAGTGATGGGGTCTAAAAATTGTTGCATGAAAATATAGTGTACATCTAGAAGTTAAAAGTGTATTGCCTTTCTTTTAGATGATATACCTGTGGCTCTATTTTAAGTAATGCACAATAGATATTTGGGGGTCAAATTCTTTGTGGTGCAACTCTACTAAAGTCAGTAGGTTACAAGAAGGGTGAATTTAGCCCTTCATATTTAGTATTATACCAACCAAACTACAATGCAAATCCTGTTTTTTCAATTACATGCATACACGAAATGAATAATATGAAAGAAATTTGCATTTATATAGCACTTTTCATTGACAAAAGATCTCAGAGCGATTTGCAGATAGTCATATAAAATTCCAATTAAGGATTTTCTCCTCATTATTGTTGCTTAAATTCATGTCTCCCTTTAATCACCAGATTTTTATGCTTGAGTGTATTGACTGTGTCATAGTCCAATCTACAAGCATACAAATTATGAACTAAATTGTGCACTCCAGCTCTGACTGGTGAGCACATAATTCCATGAGCTGACCCACTGAGCTCAATGAGACTCCTCATGTGAGGAAGTGCCACTAATGTAAGTAAAGATAGTATGGCCTAGCTGACAGTATGGCAGTGTACTGCAATGAAGATGGGTTATTTTTTCTGCCTCATATGTTTTGTCACTGACTAAGTGAATAAAGTGAGTAAAGAAGATTTATTTTCTTGTTCCCATAACAAAAAAAAAGTAGAGGTCACCAAATGAAATTAACGGGTAGCAGGTTTAAAACTAACAAAAGGAAATGCTTTTTGTTTGGGTTGGTTCAGTTTGGTGCTTTTTTCTTTTTCTACACAGTGCATCGTGGACCTGTGGAACTCCTTGCCAGAGAGAGCAGATATTTTGTGGAAAATCTATCTGATAAGGCATATTCTTCCTTCCACCAAGCTGCCTTTCCCCCCTAGCATACTCAGCTGTGGACATAGTGCAGAGTGAAATGCTAAAGCTTCCCAAGCTACAGCTTCTCAAACTTCTGAAGTCTTGCAGTGCAGGTCTGATCTTGTTTTGGCTGAAGCTGGTGAAAGCTTTGCTATTCACTTTAATGGGAGCAGAGCCTGACCATAGATGCCTTGTTAAATTTGGTGGTATGTTCTGCTATTGTCTTTCTGGAATTTTTAAACTACCCTGAGCCAAAAGCGTGTTGCACAACTCAGAACCTGAATTGGACGCCCTCTTTCAAAGAAGCGGCAGAGATTAATGAGTAATAGCAAAATGATGTATTACGTGAGGATAGCAGGCAGCATCCGCACAATGGTGCAGAGAGAGAGAGCGTTACAGAAGTTGAAGCCACTGGATAAGATAAACCCACTAATATTGTCTTTTACAGGCATCTTAAAAAGAAAGTAAAGCAAAAGCAAATTATTTAATATGCATTTTTAAAAAAGTAAATTGGTTTCTCTGCTTGATGCAGTTCATCATTTGGGTCAAATTCACAGAAAATGCTTAGTCTGAAGTAAATTAGACTTAACTCAGAGTCCCTTTCACCCAGTTAGATGCTCTTAAGCCTACATATATCACTTCTTCTGGTATGTAGGAAAGTCTGTATTAGTGTTATTCTCACACTAAGGAGGTGGAAAAAGGTGCAGGTTTAAGGTAAGTGGTGTCAGCCTACCGTGGTTGTAAAGAGAATATTCTGGCACTGCTGCTAAAGGTGAAATGTACTTTTATAAACAAACAAGTCAAAGTTGCAATCTAGGAGAGAGTGCTCTGAAATAGTGACTTTTCAAAGGTTTGCTGCTCTTTATTTTATCAGGTCTTTTCACCTTAATTTTTTTCTGGTCTGAGGGAGCATGTGCTAACCTGAATATAAATGTGTAATAGTATTTTGAGGTACCCAGAATACAGGATTTTCGAAGAGCAATGGAGCAACTGTGCAGTTGAAATGGCATTTGGTTCCAGGAGATATCAAAGGGCACTAGTGTAGATGCAGCACGTTAGAGGGATTATTAAGGGCTGTACAGATATAATGATGGGTGGCATGTGTTCCTGAACGTTAATTTGTGACTCTAACTTGCTATCTGCCAGTGTCATTAAGGGTCTGACTGATACTGAAAGATGGCTTTGGGTTGATTAGTTAACAGTCTCATCAAGGGATGGTTCTCTTGTACCAGAACGTCACGGTGGTGGATACGAGTATATGATATGATATTCCATGTGTTTCTAATTTATAGCCGAGTTTATCATTCCACATTCCATTTCTGGTTCCAGCTGTGCTTCTGATTTCTAAACTAGTTTCTCTCACTATCATTGTTCCTAATGGAATTATAATCTGTGTTCCTCCAGGCTTCTTGTAGAAAATACATATTTCCTTACTAACAGCTCATTCACTGTTCAATAATCCATGCCATAACCAGCATATGTAATCTTTTCCCATTTGCAACAGAATTAATGATAATAGCCCTTTTGCTAGAGTTGGGTACAATTTCCGATTTGTGGATTTAATTAATATCTGACAAGATATTATGCAAATGTGCAAGACTGCATCGAGAATGAATCATTCTAAACATTTTAAAGTCACATAATTTTAAGTAATTCTTATTCTGCTAAGGATACAAGAAGCTTCTCTCTGTCTAGTCCAAGAGGTTACCAAAGGGGGATACATGTACCAGTGGAGGTACATGCACTTGGAAAAAGTAAAACCCTCTGAAACCTTTTAAAAATTGTAAAACTTTTCAGGCTCAAATGAATAGTCATCTCGTGCACTGTCAGAAAGTGCTCGAGAATAACATACATTCTTTTGGCCCATTTGGCCACGTCAACATGGAGAACAGCAGCTTATGGCTTTGTGTCTCAAAGCCCAGGTTGAATAACTCAGATTTGTGGTGCTCAGGCTAAGCACACTAGAAACAGCTGTACAGAAGCTAGAGCTCAGTCTCTGATATCAGGAGTGTGGGTGGGCTGCAAAGTCCGAGTTTTGAGCCTGAGCCAAAATGCATTGAAAGCTATTTCCAATGGGACAGTGCAAGCCCTGGCTTTTGAACTCGTTGCCCAGGGCTCTGCAGATGTACCCTTACAGATCAAAGAACCTCCTTCTGCCTCCCACACACACAAGCCTGCTGCAAAGCATGAACTTCCTTTGTCAGATCTGCCCTGTAGAGGCTGCAGCCCAGCCCACTGCAAGGCTGGGAGTGAAGACAGGACATGAGGACGCCATGGAAACAATTTTAAGACATCTCTGCGGATTTCTGAGTAACTCAATCAGCCTAGATCAGGTGTGCTAAGAATTGAACATGAACTAAAGCACGTTCTTTGCAAGTGGTCAGCATTACTGTGTAGTTGCATGTGCATCGGCTCTGCAAGGCGCTGAGTGCCCACGCTTCCCAGGGAGTGCCACTGGGAGTGTGACAGAGATGTAGAAACCGCATCAATGGTCCCTTTTCCAAGCCGTCATTGATGTTCACAGAGCCATGTACTTAACCCCTGGCTGACCTTACAATGGAGAACAAGGTAAAGGAGGCAACGTAAAGAGAAATTGAGTTTGAACTTCCTTTCCTTTCCATATGCATCACTAATTGATCGCTAAAGTGATCGCAGGCTGGAATTATTGTAGGGACTGGAGAGTTTCTTAAAAATGCAGCCTAATACCACACTGTGACTATGCCTCTGCCTCTGTTGTTTGTTCACTATTACAGTAGAAGCAAAAGTGGCTTGCACTTCATATGGCAGCAAGCTTACCTCAGAAGGCTTATGGTCTAAGGCTCCCATTTGGCAAACGACAGCGTGCAAGCCAGTGTTCTGCCCAAGCAGAGCCTTTCTGTGTTGTCTGCCGAGAAAAAAGCACAGGCATGGTCTGAGGGAAGGGATCAATGCATAAAAACAAGGTGATTTAGCAGCTATGCTTGGTTGTGTTGCTTCTGCTTTTTCCCTTCTTCCTGTATGTGTGTTTGTGGGGCTTTAGAAAAGAAATGTCCCATTTCAATTCTCTTACTCCAGATTAAGGAGCCTCACCTTTCCAGGCCCCCATGCTTGCTACTGCTACCCAAAGCCAGCAGCTGCCATGCACCCTGCATCTACATATTTTGAGGCTTTCTGGAAGACAAATGAATCCTGAGGGCTGCCATGCTAACACCATTTCAAATCACTTTAGCAACACAAAGGGGACAGGGAACACTCCCTCTGTGTAAGAGAGCTTCTCTGTTAGCACAGAGATGCTGAATAGCGCTAACCTTCCCCACTCTCCTTCCATGCCATAGACATTGTGCCTGGTGTTGTGCAGGAGGTGGGAATGAGGGAGAAGATGGAAGGGACCTGGTTGATGCTCCAGCTGCTCGCTATGCTTCCAGAGTCCCATCGGAGGCTATGAAAAGCCGAGCATAAGCCTGAGCAGCCCTGAGACAGCTTTAACTAATGTCAGAGCTTTTCATGCCTGTGAGTAGTTCCAGAACTGAGACACGACAAAGGAGTTTCAAGGTTACTTTTACCTAATTGTGCCTTTTCCTGTGAAAACAGTAGCAAAGCATTAGTCCCTATGCATCCAAAAATGTATTTTCCAGTCCGCAGACCAGTGACTATGGCATTATGCTCTTGCGGCTTCTTTTTCCACCACTGATTGGCACAACATCTACTTTTCTCACTTCTCCAGTGGCAGAGGTGGGTATTTTATTCCCGTCTGCATGGACAGGCACATACACCCAGGACTCACTTCCTCTGCCCCAGTCAGGATAATCATGCATCCCTTCTGTGTGACAAGAAGCTTAATCCAGCCACATGCTCTAGCACTGATTGTAATGCTAGATATGAAGGCTCACAAGCAGTTGGTATTGTGGTTATTGATGACCTGATGGTCCCAACGGAGCCGTTGTGTTTCCCTAGCTTCTTTTGCCCTCAGTGATGTTCCCAGAAATATACTCTTCTTAACAGAACACTCTTAGAACTTAACACTGGAGCTGAGAAGGGGAGGGAGACAAGTCCACCCGCTGTTAGTGCACGCTCACTTCTTTTCAATGATCTGTCTCTGTATGAACTGAAGTGTGCTGTCAGTCCTATCCATGCCATACAATTACTGAGCAAGACTCTCGACATATTCATCTCTTTGAAACATCTCACTGATGTTGGAATCAGCAGGCAGCTGACAATCTTATGTTCTTGAGAGTGCATGTTGCCATTAGTTTTCACTGTCAGGCTTTCCTTGAGAATCAGCTTTTATTGTAGATTGGTTTTGTAAAGTGCTTTTGGAGCCTTTTGGAGGAAAGTGGCTATATAAAGCTATAAGGTGATAAAAATATTAATGACTTAGGTTCATAGTCTAATGACCGTAACTGCTATAAGCCAAAAATTTAGAGACATGCAGCCACAGCAGTGTGCTCTCTCAGCTGCTAGCCCCAGAACACAATGTGCACTGAAATCCTCAATAGAATTTCCATGTGGGTGTGGCCATTTAAGAACAAGCTCAGTAGAAGTAGCTGCTGCAAGCTAGAGAGAATAGGATGGGAAGCCTACCACCCACTCCTATGCGGAGCCAGTCTTTAGTCACCCCTTCCAAACCTAGTTCTAAACCAGGGCTCGGCAACCCCTGGTAGCACATGAGCTGATTTTCATCATACACAAGAAGAGAGCTCATCCGCAGCCCTCCTCCCCCATGCAGCTGGGAGCGTGCTCAAAGCCATGCCGCCTGCTGACAACCACCAGCAAAACAGTAAAGCCCTGCATCTTACTTTATTAATGAAGCTGTTGTTAGCGGGACTGCTAGTGACTTTCAAAAACATCACCAGCACTTGGATCACACACAGAGGTCAAAAGGTCAAAGTTCAGCACTCCACCTTGGAAGGGCTGCTGACCCCTGTTCTAGACTTTGAGATACTGCATGGGGTTGAGGGATATGGGAAAGAGAGATGCCTAATTTTTTATACAGTTAAGAGGCTCTACTAGCTTCTTCACAGTGCAAATATTGTCATCAGATCATACAGTGCCCCAAACATGATTAATGAGCTTTCTGTCTCTTGCACTTTACCCCGCAGGCACTCACCTCGTTGTGCTCTTCAAAGAGAGTGGGAGAACCTTTAATGCAGGCATGATGGGCATTATTGGCTGAGGGGGTCATAGTGCCAGCTTAAGTTTCTATTAAAAGAAACTATTAATGGTAGATAGAGGAATGGCTGCTTGGAAGAAAAAAAAGAGGGAGAACAATAACTGGCGATGAACATGGATAAGCTTGTTCTGGAAAGTGAGGAGGCACTGGTGGGTGATGTTCATGGAATTATTAAAATGATAAGGTTGCAAATGATGGGGAATTATCAAGTAGAGCGTTTTGGCAGAGCCTGTGAAAAACTTTCAAAACGTTGAAAAATGTTTCTATAAAGTATTTTACTTCACGTATTTCTAGTTGGATGAAAAATGGGAGTGAATTTACAGGAAAAACTGGTTAGATTATTTTGTATTAGTTTTCTACCTGTGTATCTGCACAGTCTTTACCTTCACCCTTGTATTTCCTTTTGCATTTGGTTGCATCTATTCCCATAAAACCCTTGATTTTGGCTCTTTCTATTTATGCATCACAGTTGAGGCCAGATTAAAAAAAAAAAAATCAGCTGAAACAGTTTCCTGCTAGAAAATTTCCCAGCAAAGGATTAATTGTACTGGCATTTTCAACGTGAGACAGGCAATCTACAAGGCTCCATGACAGATTAGCCACAGAGGGCACCCATGATTTGTTGTAGAAGGTACAGTTTGACTAAGGAGAAGGATCAACCAACTAGAGGAATGGAGGGCATGAGCCTCAACACCCATGAGACACCCTGGCAGGACAGGTGGTCATATAAACTAATTTCCACCCAACCTCAAATGTGACATCACAGTATTTCTTGTTCCAAAATTTTCAGAACTTTATGGTCAGTGAGAATTTTTTTATATTTCCAGCTTTGAGCTTGACTGATGACAAGAGCAAATGTTGAAAACATCAGAATTTCCCACAGATAGGAAACAGCTTTTTTTAATCATCTCTAATAATTATAGTCTTCAATGACAAGATCACTTAGAATTTTCCCCACCGGAGCTGTCTCATTCAGCGCATAGGCAGAACAGTGAATGAGCCAAGATTGTAAAGTTAATGCCTGCCATAAGTAGGTAGCTGGAATTTGTATAACTCGTCTGTAATCTTGTGAAATCTCTGAAGAGGAGCTGTTGTAAATTTGAGGGCTCTTCCCTATTATTCCTTCTCCAGTGGTAGATGATGACAGTCTTAATCATCTTTTTAAATTAAAACAAATCAAGAGACAGATAAAATATAGAATAAATAGCATGTCTCACCTATGAAGACTTTTTCTGCTGCTTTCACTAGAACAAAGGACCTTCATAACTCATTCATGCCTGTGCAGTTGTAACTTATGGGCCTTTTACACTTATGAAAGAAACATAATACTCACCCTTCATGGGTGAAATATTCTATATGGACTTGGGATTTATTCTTTATTGGTCTCTCTGTAGAAGTGCTCATATTAAAAGTTTTCTTCAAGGATTAGATTTCTTTACAGAAATAAGAGCAGTTAATCTTCAGCTCATAGACTAAATATGGTTCAGGCAGTTTCTCCCTCTTTATATTGGATTATCCTGACTTTACAGCTTTGTTCCAGTTTGCTTCATCCCTGGGCTGGATGTGATGCCACAAAGTCATTAAATACAGGATTTATCTGTGAATATACTCAGGGTACGGTGTCTGGATTTCTGTTTATAAATAGTTGTTGTAGACTTCTGTGTTTACAGTTAGGTATTTATTCCTGTGGCTCTCTTATTTGTCCTGGAGAAGACAGTCTAGAGTAATTGTTACATGATGAGGAATCTGAACTTCTGAAGGCAAATTCCTCCTCGTAATACTTGTGTAATTTAGTAGTGTGTGGTGTATAATTTAGTTGAATGATTTCCTAATACATTTTGACTACCTTATTTGGTGATATTTTTCCATAATTCATAAATTTAATAGCACTGAATAAGTCATATCATTTTGTTTCAGTAAAATATTCATGCATGCTTTATTATTTGCTCAACTTTGCATTCATACAATTCCCACTGACATTAACAGAAGTTGTGCATGAGTAGTAGTTAGTAGCAGAACCTGCAGGCCTGTAAGATGGAATGTCTGGGAATGTGTGTGTGCTGTTGTTTGTTTGTTTGTTTGTGTTTGTTTTTGTAAATGTGGACTTTTTTTAAAATATAAAGGAGTTCAAATTGTTGTGCAATGAGCGAGCGTAAGAGAGATCAATGAAAAATTTCAGTGGAAACTGGTACAATGATTTTATTATAACATCCTAAAAAATATAGTAATAAAGGTTGTACAGGAGCTATGCTCTGGGATCTTGCTGTAATATTGTAAGTGAAAATGATATTCCCTCAACCCACTCACTTTCCTGATGCTAGCAGCCAAGGGCATTCTGGGAAGTGTAGTCCCTTCCCTGCTCTAGGGTCAGCTCTCTCGGCAGGGAGCTGACCAAGGAACTATGGCTCCCAAGATGGCTTGAGTTCCCCCTTCATGCCCTGCAGGCTCCCCCTGCACATCACTACAGGGAGGAAGGGAGAGAAATCAGACATGGTCGCTGGGATATGGTCACACCTGTCACACACACACCTGCATATGGGCCTCACTTGGCCCCAGGTACTAGTCTTATCTCTGTCAACACAGGCCAGTTCTGAAGATGCTTAATCAGAGATATAGAATAGAACTATCATAGAATTCTAGGACTGGAAGGGATCTCAGGAGGTCATCAAGTCCAGCCCCCTGCCTAAAGCGGGATCCACCCAACTAAATCATCCCAGCTATGACTAAGTCAAGTCAAGATTTAAAAGGTCTAGGAATGTAGATTCCACCACATCTCTCGGTAACACATTCCAGTGCTTCAACACTCTTCTGGTGAAATAGTTTTTCCTAATCCAACCTGTACCTCTCCCTCTGTAACTTCAGACCATTGCTCCTTGTTCTGCCACCTGTCACCACTGAGAACAGTTTCTCTCCATCCTCTTCAGAGCCCCCTTTCAGGAAGTCGAAGGCTGCTATCAAATCACTCCTCAGTCTTCTCTTCTGTAAACTATATAAATCTCAAATCCCAAATCTCTCAGCCTCTCCTCATAGGTCATGTGCTCCAGCCCCCTTATCACTTTCATTGCCTTCTGCTGAACCCTCTTCAGTGCATCCACATCCTTTCTATACTGGGGGGGCCCAGAACTGAATGCAATACTTAAGATGTGGCCTCACTTGTGCCAAGTAGAGAGGAATAATAACTTCTCTAGATCTGCTTCAAATGCTTCTCCTAATGCATCCCAATATGCCGTTAGCCTTCTTGGCTACAAGGGCACACTGTTGACTCACATCCAGTCTCTCATCCACTGTAACCCCCAGGTCCTTTTCTGCTGCACTGCTACTTAGCCAGTTGGTCCCCAGCTTGCAACAGTGCTTGGGATTCTTCTGTCCAAATGCAGGACTCTACATTTGTCTTTGTTGAACCTCATCAAATTTCTTTTGGTCCAATCCTCCAATTTGTCTAGGTCACTCTGGACCCTATCCCTACTCTCCAACATATCTACCTGACCCCCTAGCTTGGTGTTATGTGCCAATTTGCTGAGGGTGAAATCCATCCCCTCATTCAGGTCATTAATAAAGATCTTGAACAGTACTAGCCCTATAACTGATCCTTGGGGCATTCCACTTGAAGCCAACCAGACACCGAGCCATTGACCACTACCCATTGGTCCCGTCCATCAAGCCAGCTTTCTATCCATCTCACAGTCCATGTATCCAAAGCATACTTCCTTAACTTATGGGCAAGAATATTGTGGGAGACTGTATCAAAAGCTTGTCTAAAGTCAAGGTATATCTCATCTGTTGACTTCCCCATGTCCACAGAGCCTGTTACCTCAACTGTGAAGCTGATCAGTTTGGTCAGGCATGACTTGCCCTTGGTGAGTCCATGTTGATACTCATGATCACTTTCCCTTCTTCCAAGTGCTCCAAGATGGATTCCTTGAGGATCCCCTCCATGATTTTTCAGAAGACTGAAGTAAGTCTGACTGCACTGTAGTTTGCTGGATTGTCGTCCTCCTTTGCATGGTCCACACAGATGCTCCACATGTGGTGTTGGACTCACTCCAGCACTGCAGTTCAGAGATTTTTACTGCCATAGATGGCCGGACCGCGCATGTGCAGCAGTGTGAGGCTCCTTTTGCTCTCTTGTAGTCACGTGCGCGGCCTCATACTGCTGCGTGTGCATGGTCCAGCCATCCACGGATGTAAAAATCTCTGAACTGTAGCACCAGAGTGAGTCCAACACCTGTTATGGAGCACCCAACAGTGACACATCTTGAAGAACAATCATTACCGCACAGTGGTGATTAACTTCTCTTTTCCTTTTTTTAAGCATGGGTACTACATTTCCCTTTTTCCAATCATCCAGGACCTCTTCCAATTGCCATGAGTTTTCAAAGGTAATAGCCAAAGTCTCTGCGATGACATCTGCCAATTCCCTCAGTACCCTTGGATGCATTAAATCCAGACCCATGAAAGTGTGTGTCTAGCTTTTCTAAATAGCTCTTAAAATGTTCTTTCCCCACTGAGGGCCGCCTCACTCCTTTCACACACCTCCTTCCATACACGCAGAAAGCAAACAGTTGTGTAAGCATTTTTTGCATTTGAAGCTATGTCTACACCGGCTTGAGGTGTAACTTCTAGCTCAGGTGTACATGTCTACGCTAGCTGTGATCAAGCTAACATCCTGCTTTTAGCTTAGCCACAGCTAACCAGTTCCAATGCCGACATAGCCTTAGGTTATATGTATACTTATCAGAAGATCAACCTGATCAGTGCCTAGTGGAGATGCACAAAATTGAACCACCAGGGCTTGATGGTTGACCCTGGCACTCATCATTATCACAAGGAGTAAGGAAGGTTGACAGGAGAGTTTCTTCCATCGACCTTCCTCTGTGAGGATGTCCAGCCAAGTTGATCATGATATGTTGATTCCAGCTACGCAGTTGTCATGGCTGAAATTGCATAATAGGATCCACTTTCAGGTCTAGTGTAGATCTGGCCTTTGACTAGGTGGCAGGTTTAGAAGTCTGTCTCTCCAAGTACCTAAATACCTTTGTAAACCTAGTCCTATCTGTCTCTTTATGCAGTCTTTTAAGTTCAGATTAAAAGAAAGCCCAGGGCCAGATTTTCAAGTATTTAGTGCTCACAGTCGGAAACAAACTTTCAAAAAAGTTCAGCTTTCACTTAGACACTTCCATAATGGCCAGACTTTCAAAATTGCTCAGCTCCTTTGCTGATACTTGCAGACAGGTTTTCACCAATAACTCACTACGCTGGGCCCTGAGCCTTTTTGAAAATTTGATCATTTATTTCTTTGCCGATAAGGAAGCTGAACCCTTCTGAAAATCTGGGCCAATCTCAGAGTGCTGAACTGAAATCTGGCTGGCTGGGCCCCGATGTCCCAAACAGCACTGAATACCCACCAGTTGTAGTTGAAATCAATGGGAGCTGCAAGTGTGCAGCAGCCTTGAAAAATCTGGTCCTGTTAACTTCTATTTGCCTCAAATTTACCCCAATATAATAATACTGTTATTGGCATACTCCCAGGAGAGTTGTGAAGCCAACTTGGTGCTTGTAAAGCACTTTTGAGAGCCTCTAATGACACAGGATATGAAAAAGAAGTAATCAGGGGAAAAAGTTTCATCCCCTCCAATGCTACATCATGAGTCTTTTCTTGTAAAATGTCCAAGCCTTGGCAGCCATTAGAGTTTGCTATTCATAAATCCAGTTCTATTATTTGAAGAGATCAAGCTTTATAGCACTCTCTTTTCGCCCCTTTTTACTGCAGGCAAGAATGTACTGTGTAACACCTCATTAGATAATTACTTGATTACCATTTACATTTCTTCCTGTAAAATCTTTCAGAAGCAATACCCTGTTTGAGCTAACATTTTATGCTAATAGTGTTAAGCTACTGTATTTTAAATAGATTGCCTGGATATGATTACTCCATTAAATGTCACAGTTGTGATTGTGTGTAAGTGTGCTGGTAATAATGAAATAAAAAAAGGATACTGAGACCACAGGCTGAGCTGCACACCAGTCACCAGCTATCTAACCTGTAAATTTAATGCACCAAAAAAACCTCAAAAGGCTTTACATGTAATATAACTTTAAAGTTCTAACTAAAATGCACAAAAGTCAGCACATTGTGTATGTGTATTCAGATTCTTGTCCGATAATATGAATTACCAAAAAACAAAAAGGCGGGGGGTTGGTTCTTATTGCTTTAGCACTACAGATGCCTAAGCCACTAACTTGTTACGCCATTCATGTTGTACAGCTCATCCATATTTTTTTTCTAATTTTAACCAAATGAAATTGAAATGTCAAATTCTGAGGAAAATGGCAGAAATTTATGGATGAAAAAAGCAAAATGTATTTCTTGTTTTTCCACCGAGAATAGCACTGGTTAACAATTTCTGACATTTTCATAGTGTAATGAGAAACAGGAGAAAAAAAATCAATAAAGTGTGGACAAATCTTGTCTGATTTTTTTTTTGTCTGACCAGCTCTCCTGTGTACAATACACCCTGCTCAGTGTTGATGATCTGCCTTACAGCTGTCTCCCAGAAGAAGGCCATTGTCAGATAACATTGTGAATCTCTCCTCAGTCCACATAATTGAAGTGGAGGGGGTAATAATATAGTTATCTGAGGTTAATATAAGGAATGAACAAATATTTTCCTTGGGTTTCTCTCAAGACTGAATGCTGCCAGGGATTCAAATCTGAAACCTCTTCCCTACTAAAAGCTTAATTGATTCAGTTTTGAGCCTCTGGCCTTAGCCCATCTTGAATCTCAAAAAGAGTTGTGTGTGTGTGTATGTTGATGGCATGGAGCCTTTCAGTTATAGCAATGTCTGGAAGTTACATTGTACTTTTCATGGGTACATTTAAGAGGATTTCTTGAAGTTGGACAAGCAACAGCATCCCAATTTTACAGCTAGAAAAACTGAAGTGCTGAGAGGTTAAATGACTTGCCCAAGGACACAAATCAAGTCAGTGGCAATAGAGCTGGGAAGAGAACCAGATGTTTTGATTTCCATTCTGGATAGTTATTTACAAAATCACTGCTCAGGCCCTGCTGCCTACCCTTTACCTGTCATTTCCTTCCTAAAACAATGCTGTTGTCTTCATTTTGTTTCATTTTGCTTCAAACAACCCACATTGCCTTCCTAAGCAACATGCTCCTTGGACAGCTCCAAGCAGTTATCATTAAAACACATTGATTTGAAGAAGCTCATGATTGGATATTTGTCCCCCAGCCTGATGATATAGTAAGTTTAGGGTGTTTTTAGGTTGCTTTGATTAACTGCTTTCAGACCAATTGTTTCTTCTTGCCACGTGCATTGGAATGAAGACTAGGGATCCAGTTCTATTGAGTTTCTTAGATTTACCCTTGGAAATGGCATACCTTATTTAAAGTGCTGTGTGCAGTGTTGCTCGCCTATGGCTTGATGCAGTTATCTATCAAAATCAATGGAAAGCTTCCATGTGATTTTAATGGATTTTTGGATCAAACCAGTACTCTAAACAGAGAAATTCTTGGAACTGAAGACACAAAGGCCGTGTCTACATGGGCAGCTTCCGTTGACAAAGCTCGCCGAGCGTCTACATGGTTAAAGCGCTCTGTTGAGAATTTGTCAACAAAACTCAGCTGTTCAGCTGGCAGCATTATCCCTGTTCCTGATCAAGTATAATGCTTCTGTTGACTGTGTTTTGTCAACAGTGTACCCGTATAGACACTTCTGTCAACAGAGAGGGCTTCCAGTTCTCCAGGTAACACTGTTTGCAGAGCTTCCGGTCAGCTGTTCTGTCAAGAGAGGTCAGGGCACTCTGGCTGCCCTCTTTTCACAGGGTGGCTTGCTCTTTTGAGTCACTTTTATGTGTAGATGGGATCTGTCAACAGAGGTACTGCCAAAGTGTCTCTGTCAACAGTTATCTCTGTCGACAGAGGCTGCCCATGAAGTTGTGGCCAAAGAGGAACACTATGAGATGGGATAATGGGCATTCATAGGACATGCTTAGAAAACTAGACTGAGACCTGAGGATGGTGAGAGAAAGGTCTAGTCATGTGATTCCCCGCCCCCCAACACACACAAAAATGATTCGTGTTGGCAAAAAGTCTTTGCAAATTCTTCTGGATGCACTTAGAAACATAAAGGAGGAGCAGAGTTGACACCTTTACTACTGATAATGCCACTGCAGAAAATGAGAAGTAACTAAAAGGAAACACAGGCACTTAGGTTACTCTTCTGAAAACTAGTCTTCCAAATAAGTGAAATTTTCAGGCATGTGGAATGACCAGAAAGGCCTGGTTGCTGCCCCATCACTAACAATGATTAAGAGTAGGGTAGAAAAATTACTTATGAGAATCCCAATCTATCCAGGGGACTGGAGAAGATGTCAAATGGGTTTTCTAGGCTTCCTAGGATTGCCAACTACCACTTGGAGGAATGGTTTGAGAAATGTCTAACCTCTCAGAGAGCAACCACTATTTCTTCCCTAGTAAGGCATCTTCTAGGCAGACTATTTTTATTAGCAGTTTATGAATCTTGCCAAAGCTAGTGACATGGAAACAGTGGAGCACTTATTGCTCTTGTCTCCTAAAAAGGCTGAGAGGGGAATAATAAGAGTATATTATGAGCAAAAATCTCTCTTCCAATTCAGATAGATGGATTGGACTCTACTTTCATAAAGAGATTCACTGATGCTTCTGTTTTCCCTTATATTTGGTTAACTTACGTCAGTTATTGGTGAACTGTTATTTGAACTTTGTCTTCTAAGAACTTCTCTAATGAGATCTCCATCTTCATTAAAACCAACTTTCTTTACGGTTCTAAAGTATTCTCATTACAGGACATCAAACAAACTGCAGCATTAATTATTGTATTGCTTCTAATAGTGATTATAGCTGAAAATAGTAGTAGATAGTGATTATAGCTGAAAATTTGCACATCCTCTTTCCCCCATCAGAAAAAATAAAGATTCCCTGAGAGTAATTACTGATGAAAGCTTGTTTCAATGTTTTTGATTATTTCTTCACTCTACATCAACCACTTATGGGTGAAAGCAAAAGCCAAGAATATAGTTTAGAGTAGTGGCAAATGGTGAGTTTGGTGCTTCCAAATTTCTTAAAAACTTTCTGAGTAAGTAATATACGGTAGCTGCAGGTTAAAGATCCAAAAACAGGAGCCCAGCACAAAGGAAAAACCATTTGACACTTTTCTGATTGTATTTATGGCTGGTTGATGATGGCCTCTTCATTTTGTCATGCAGCTTTTTGTTAATTTAACATTCTCCAGACATCATAAAACTGGATAATAAAATCTAATAGTTTAATTATTTTTTAAATCTAACATTTTTCACATTGAATAACATTGGAAAATAAATCCTAACTAATATTATTTGGTTATAAAGATCTAGGATACACTTATTAAACAGCAACTTGGAGATTTTTTTACAGGCCATATTCTTTCATATGCTTCACTCAACTTGATATCCAAGTTGTTAAGCCATCTTACTGCAGTGTCATTGAGAGTAGGAAGCTATTGCACCCACCAGCTGTCTAACTGGGCTCTCCATCATGTTGGACTATCTACATTGCTGCCTTATAGATGCACTGTGAAAACTGGGCAAAAACAAATTTCAGCATTGTGCTAGTCTCTCTGGTCATTTCAGTCAGCAGTCACTTACCCCTGTTCCGGGACCTATGTTCCAGGTTACAGACAGGGAAGTGTTAGATTAGGGCCTCTGAAATTCATCAGCATGCCTGTCTTCCTATCCCATAATTACTGCCTCTGTCATGACATAGCTGTTGGGCCTGATATACCATTGTTCATCTGAGATTGGTGAGTAGCTCTTGTGATCTTCCAGCTGTTTTCCTGGTTTTGACATGTCTAAAACTGTTGCCCTGTGCCAGATTTTTGGCCTACTTGAAGCTGTGACTACATATAAATATAATCCAGGCCTTGTGCTTTTCCTGTTTTCATTAGCTCTATGGCCTGGCCCGGAGTTTATCCAAAAAAGGAGACATCAATTTCGAATCCACAGCAGGAGCCTGCCACTCCTCTGGAACCTCAGTATTGACCATATGTCTGAAAGACTTATTCAAGTTCTGTCTATGAGCATTAGCTGGGATGCAGTAGCATTTTCAGTTACTTGAAATGCCTTTGTACCATGGCTGGGTGTCCAGAAAGTCTTGTGCTGGTCTTTTTAGCTAGAATGAGTAAAAAGGCCAGTTTTCCAAGCAATTATTCCTGATTTGATCCAGCCGTTGTATACATTCATTGGTCTTATTGACAACCCTGTGTTCATTTTCAGCAGATGTCAGTTTGTGGTCAAGATTAATTGCCTTTGTTGACCCACCCAGAGATATAATATGGGTGATAGCTTCTAAGGACTGCTTTCTAAGCAGTTGCCTGAACTAATTTGGAGAAGTTTTGGTAGGAGTCATTTATACTGGCTGAGTGTATCAAGTCCAACTCAGCCAGTTTACTGAGAGATGTCTCTACTTCTGCTAGAAAGACCTTCCACAAAGGTTTCAGGAATTCTTCTGTAGCTCATATATACCACATTCAGATTGTTCCTAGTCCAAAGACACCAGCCATTTACCCCAGATCTTACAAAGACAACACTGGTCACCAATTCGGTAGTAAGCTAACTAGACTAAAAGTTTATGAGCTAAGAGAAACAAGTGAGTTATTGAGAAGTTTAAGCAAGTAAAATATAAGCACAGATGAGTGACAGTTTGTAATTTCTAATGGTGTCAGTGATGTGATAAAGTGCCAGTTTCCCAAAAAGTTTTCTCAGGGTACCCAGATTCTCCCTGGGGATCTCCACTTTGGATTGTGTGGACCCTTATGGGGGAGGGTGTCAGATGCAGAGATGAAGGATTGTTCTCTGAATCCATACAGAAAACAAGCTGACAGGGCACTACCCACATGAAGTCTTCCTTTAAATGCAATCTCACCCTCTGTTAACTGAGTCTTTGTTCTCCCATCACCACACATAATGATCCCTTGTTTTGAAATTAAAACTTTTCTACTAAAGTTCTTCATTTGCATTCCACAAAGCTTCTTTCTTGTTTGATGAGTTATTTAGATAGGGAATGTACACAATGTAATATTTATTACCACCTTATAAATGGATATAGGTGAGTGAAAACAAGGCATGTAACAGCCCCTTAGTTTTCATGAAGTTTAAACACCAGATGCACTCATACTTAACAATTGCTTTGGTCTATGCTAATACACGAATGAATTCATTTGGGGACTTAGTGTAAGTTGGCATCTAGTCTTGCAATGACACAATCAGTACAGTTCCTTATGTCTTTAAGTACTTTGGTATTCTATTTATATATTCACAGAAACTTTGCTATATTTTTATAAGTCTGCATCATGTTTTTCAATTCTGTTCAATTTTATTTTGCAAAGAATAAATTGATTTAAAAATTAACACATTATGTAGACAGTAGGAGGTCTTGTTTACATGAAGCTGCCAAACGAATTTAAAACAGGGCTAGATTAAAATATTAGAGAATATAATATGAAACAATTCTACACTAGTATCTTGTGAATGGATTAGATAGCCCAGTATACCTTTTTCATCTCTAACTTCTATGATCGTTACCCATAGGGCTTGTCTGCACTACCACCTTCCTTCGAAAATTTTGAGGAGTAAGGGGACTTCGAAGTTGCCCCGGGACTTTGAAGTACCTGCAGGCGCACTGTGGCTAGACACATGCCGGTACTTCGAAGTTTAAAACTTCAAAGTTGCCGTGTGGGGGAATTTGCTTAATGAAGTGCTGCCTATGCATGGCAGCACTTACTTAGTAAACTCCCAACACCCTAACTGCCATCCTTCCTTCGAAGGAAGGTGGTAGTGTAGACAAGCCCATAGAGCAGTACAGAGCTCAGTGGTTTTGGTCCACAATGAGTTACAGTCTTATTTTTTTGTTTGCTTGTTTTCTGTCACATGGTTTTGTGTTCCAGAGGTTTCATTTTGAGTTTCCAGGTTTAAATAAACCTCAAAACTCAAAGCAAGAGTCATCCTAAATGATTGAATTTGGTCTGACGCTGGACAACAATTAAGTGAAACTGCAGTGTTTTATTGAGAGGGTTTCCCTAGCTATGAAACCAGAAATCAGTCCAAGTTTATTGGAAATATAGCCTAGGTGTACTCAAAATTCAACCTATTTCTTCAAAACTTGACCCTGTCTTACCAAAAGATGCTGTATCTGGCATATATTTCTGCATTGTAATGAGACCTTGAATAAGATGAATCTTGGATTTCACTTGGTCCTACACAGCTCTAGTGACTCAACATGAGTACAGATGGTATTAATATCACTATGACACCATTTTCAAATACTTCCTTTCACAAGTGGTCCAACTCCATTCTTGACAATAGTTAGTGACATGAATTCTAGTCTCAGATAAGTGCTCATCATGGATAATTTACTGACAAGGGCAGGAAAGCAGGATATAGGCCACTGTGCTTTTATTACTAATGGACTTAATGACTATGTTCTGACTCTCATTAATTAGGTCAGCACACTTTTATCTACACGCTGGCAATCACTTTCCTTTCCAGGAGCATTACAGAAAACTGTTTCTGCAACTTTCTTTTTAAAGAGTTTTCCTCCATTCCTGTCTGAGAACATGCACTTTCACCTGCTTCTCCAGTTCCTTTCGGCTAGGTGAAGGGGCCAGAGCAGTTTAAAGGCTTGCTTTGAGTGCCCATTCCTAATGGAAGGCAGCTTTCCCACTGCACAAACTGTGCAAGATTAAGGTGAGCTATTTCCCAAGGATGCTGTCACAAGTTTTGGTGTAGGGAGCAAGCCTCGGGGTAGGAAAGGGCTGCTGGAGCATGCCAGCTGCACAGCTATTGCCTGCAGAGATTTTCTGCAGTGTATTCAGAGGAACAGAGGGTGCTGCAGCTTCAGCAGACTTCCAGGTCTGTCTAAATTACTTTGAAACTGCTCCATCCTCTGAGAGGGCACAGACAGTGGTACAAAGCTCTCTCTGTCCTCAGTCGTCTTTTATCTGAAAATTCTGTGCTGCTACTTTTAGAGTTTCAGTGAAGCATCTCACCCCACAGCTTTGAAGGTTCCTCTTAGCCCATTGTTTTGTCTCAGTGTGTGGAACGCTGGACTGGTGCTGATCTGATTTCTATTCCTGGCTCTGCCATCACCTGTCTGAGTGACACGGGCAAGTCACTTCAGCTTTCTCTGCCTCAGTTTACCTATCTGCAAAGTAGCGCTAATGTTTATCAACCTTGACGAGGCTCAAGGTGCTTGATGAATGAAAAAGTCCTTGATATGCACTGAGTATTGTTGTTTTAGTGTCAATAAACACTGTAATTCCTATGAGCTTTCCCTAACAAATATCTTTTCATTTTTGTGCAGTCCTGTGGGGTCTGATTTGCATGTACTCAATAGCTTAAAATTTAATGAACAGACACAAAACCAACTTGCACGCATTTATTTTAATAGGCTTCATTAGACAGGATTTCAGCCTTGATGATGGCTGAAAACAGGCTTATCAATCCCTAATTGCAAATGTAGCCTGTTCTGACATTCGTCACAAGGATAGCCTTTGAAGTACGCGGTCACTTTAGGTCTAATATAATTAAATCTTGTTGTATAGTTACGTATTTGAATACATGTGCCATTCATTATCCCTGCAGTGCTTTATTCTTTTACTATTATTTTATTAGTTTATCAGAATCAGAGCCCCCTTGGCACTGAATACACAGCCAGTAAAAGACAGCTGCTCTGAAGAGCTTACTATTTAAATAGAAAAGACAGACAGGGTTACAACATACAAGCAGAAGTTTGGGAAATGAGACACGACCAGGCTCAGTGATCTCAGTGTGGGGGGAGGCGAGCATGAGTTCAGAGTCCTCCCACAAGGTGCTCAGCATGTACAGCAGGTCAAACTTATACCTGTTACAAGCATTTCCAGGCATGTCAAATAGCATAATAATTTTTGGTTACTGATACTCATATAACCTTACTGATTAGGCGATGCTCAAGAAATCAGTGGCCAACCCCAGAATAGAACTCAGATGATCTGACTCCCAGTGTAATGTCTTAACAAAAAATATCTTTGTTTGCCCCCAATGCTGATAAAAGTGCAGTACTTGTCTGTAACGAACATTGTCCTTGTGTAGACATTTACAGCCTGATTCAATAGCCACTGAAGTCAATGGAAAGCCTCCCGCTGGAGCTGGATGGGGCCCTTAAAAGAGTACTTTAGAGAACAAAGACATGCTGGGAGAACTACTTTGTCTGGCACACATCATCATCCAATAGCATTTTGCAGGGTGAATTTCTTCTGTCAAATGAATGCATTGGAAGGCTCACTCTATAACTGCAGTTCTTATATTAAGAAAGTTGGTACACTAGTAGAAAACAGTAGGATTAGAACCAATAAGTCCAAATTCTGTAACTGGAGAGCCATTAGTCTCAGTTGTTTAGTTTAGTCAGATAATTCTAGTCTATGGCCGCTTTCTCTCAGAATTATTTTGGGCTTCTTTGTATCCCCTTACATAAAGAGCACAATACTGCTGGGGTTTGATGCCCTGCTGACGGTCTTGGGAAAGAGCTGGAAGGTAACCTTCTTTGAACGTTTTAGGCTTGTGCATTTTTTGCTCCGAACTGGGATTTTGAAATGTTGAGCCAAGTGCAAATTTAAAAAGAAAAAAAAAAAAGAGTTACAGAACATTTTAGAACCATCACAAATTTGCATTTGGCTTCTATCCTAGCTGTACAAAGCACATTTTATATTCAGGATAATGATGGGTTCTTTTCCCTCATCCACCAGGGTGGGCACATGGTTTTGCCAAGAATACACTAATCAGACAGTCCCTATTGAGATGATTGGAAAGATGTATGAGAAAAGTTGGGCAATATTATTTAAAGTACTTTTTTTTGGTCAACTAAGCTTTGATTCCTGCTATGGCTCCGAGAGTATTAGCACTGTTGTCCCTCACATTTCCTTCTGTTTTCCAGAGGACACATTTTTTAATTTTCATTCTGTAGATTTTATTTACACTATTACTCTGTACTTTCCCTTGTACGTGCAGAATAAAGACCATTGAACGGGAGAAAAAAGATACATTTTTAAAAAATATACCTATCTAGATAAGCAGTGATCAAATCAGTCATGTAAATATTAATATTTTGACAATAGAAAGAGAAGGCAGGTTGAGATAAGACTTCTGAAAAAAAGAGCTGTTTAAAACAGAAGTTATCTAATTGGTTATTTTACCTAGAGACAGAACAATCTATTTCGATCCATCACATAGTAATGAGAACTCATTATCTTGAACTCTTCTTTAATTAACATCAATCCTGATTAGTCAGAATAAATTAGGCTCTTTGTCTGTTACCATAGTAGTATATTCTACAGTAAAGGAGGCATTCAATCAGACATTATCATTTGAACAGCACTTACATGTAATTATTATTTTACTGTGTTTCATGATTTTTTTATGTTTGAATTATGAAGTACATTGTTCTACCTCTTCTCCCCAGGGCAGCTGCTGGCACACCAGACCTTTGCATATTGTAGAGAAGTGTCTATAATGAGGCAGAAAATGTTAAAAACTATTAATGGAATTGAATGCCAAAGTACAATACAAAGAAATTCAAGGGTCATCTAACAGAGAACCTTAAAGTGAAGAAAAACTTGTTTATTATGATTTCAAATTGCCAAAAACTGCGTAAAGAGAAAGCTGTTCAAATACAAAAAGGTAGGAGTAGGGGGGATAGAATGAATGTCTCAGGGGGTTTGTAAGAGAGTGGGGTGACTGACACATGGAAGTCGTTAGCTTGAATCTGCTTGCTTTTACAGGAAGTCTGACTTAAAGTTCTTCCAATATAATATGTTGTTTATTTGGTAGCCTAAGAGAAATTTCCCTCAGTCCAGCTGTGAAATAGAGAATGGACTTGGAAGTGCATTATCATCTCACCCCAGAGATGTGACCGCCAACAGGGGACTGGGGAAGGGGCTGATGGATATATGTACTGCTGAACATGCAATATTTCTCCTTTAGATAGCATTCCCTATGCTCCAGTGTTATTTGGCTGGCACCTTGCTTAAATAGAATGGAGTTGGATTTTTAAAAGCGTTCATCTTTGACCTAATTCTAATTTTGATCAAGCCAATGATCACACTCACATCAACTTCACTGGGAACAGAGAATGTGTTTTTGAAGATCCTACTCTAAATCATTTCAGGGAAATTGTTTTAAGTATAAATTCTTGGACAATGCAGAGTTGTTTTTTGGTTTTTTTTTTTTAAGAAGAGAAGAAATCATGCTGTTGATTCCCTTTTTTCTTGTTAGCAAATTTACCCATATTGCTTTTTGGTTTGTTTGTGTGCTACACTTTGTCCTAAAGGGAAAAGTCCTATAGAATTTGATAGAAAAATGTCTCTGGGATTCTTGAATCTTGTAGAATTTATCGAGAATGATCCTTATCTAGCTGTAGAATTCAACAGAATAGTTCAAAGAACTGATACAATGGATCTCATTCTAGTCTGCAGGGTGCTACAGGAATATTTATTCTCTATACAATTCTGTATCTGTTCAGAGTAATTTCTAGTGAACTCTATTACAATTCCCTACAACACTGTTGGCTTCATCCTGCCTGAACAAAAAAAAAAAACATGCTTAATATTGACTGACTTCTAACTCACCCCTCATCTGAGTATTGCTTTGGGAGCACTACATATGAGCATGGCAACAGCTAAAACAATTGCTCAACAATTCTGAGTAGTGAGGAGGGAATCTCAGAGAATGTGGTGATTGCCTGACAAAGCAGGTCTTTGCCCAAGAAAGCGTCTGCTCCAAAATATCTGTTGGTGTATAAGGTGCTGCAGGACTTCTTGTTGCCTTTGGTGGTCCAAAGACTATAAGCCTGCCAATCTGGACAAGTGTCCTGAGATTTCTGCTCCTTCCCATTGGGTTGGAAATATAAGACTAAAACTTTCCTGTGACATTTTGGTACCAGGTAGCGTGGTTCTCAAATCCAGCCAAGCTACATTCAGTGTGGGGCCGGGGGGAGCAGTGGCAAAGATGACCTATGACCATATATCACCTTTGGACACTCATTATCCTTAGGAATGCTGAGGGCTAGTTTGGCCCAGGTATAAGCAGAGAAGTTTCGGGGTTGCCCGAATTGATACTGCCTGGCAGTAGTCCTCCAAAGGTTTTATGCCAAATAGAATAGACAGCGTTTCAGCCCCTTTGACTCCCCTTTGACGGCATCCTGCACAGGTACCTGCTACACCAGGGCTATGTCTACACGTGCAGCCAACATCGAAATAGCTTATTTCGATGTTGCGACATCGAAATAGTCTATTTCGATGAATAACGTCTACACGTCCTCCAGGGCCAGCAACGTCGATGTTCAACTTCGACGTTGCTCAGCCCAACATCGAAATAGGCGCAGCGAGGGAACGTCTACACGTCAAAGTAGCACACATCGAAATAGGGATGCCAGGCACAGCTGCAGACAGGGTCACAGGGCGGACTCAACAGCCAGCCGCTCCCTTAAAGGGCCCCTCCCAGACACAGTTGCACTAAACAACACAAGATACACAGAGCTGACAACTGGTTGCAGACCCTGTGCCTGCAGCATAGATCCCCAGCTGCCGCAGAAGCAGCCAGAAGCCCTGGGCTAAGGGCTGCTGCCCATGATGACCATAGAGCCCCGCAGGGGCTGGAGAGAGAGCATCTCTCAACCCCCCAGCTGATGGCCGCCATGGAGGACCCAGCAATTTCGACGTTGCGGGATGCGAATCATCTACACGGTCCCTACTTCAACGTTGAACGTCGAAGTAGGGTGCTATTCCTATCTCCTCATGAGGTTAGCGACTTCGACGTCTCGCCGCCTAACGTCGAAGTTAACTTCGAAATAGCGCCCGACGCGTGTAGACGCGACGGGCGCTATTTCGAAGTTGGTGCCGCTACTTCGAAGTAGCGTGCACGTGTAGACGCAGCTCAGGTGACCTTATAGAAGGCAGGTGACTAGACCAGATTCCTCCAGGCCTGGGTAATTATTAGCTGTCTACTGAAGGCAGCTTTACAGACCATTTGTGCTACAGGAACAGCATCCAGAGTGAAGATCTAGCCCAAGATTTTTAAAAAAGTAAAAATTTGTAAAATTAATCAAACTTTTGAAATGTCAGAAACAGACAAAGCGTCTTCACTTCAGGTTAAGAGTATAGATTTAGGGCAGCTCCTAGTGCCCAGGTAGGCACATCCACACTAGCTTTACTAATGAAAAAAATGAAGAGTGTTCACAGAGGCCATGCTGCAGACAATTTTTTCTCCTTAACACTTTTCACCAAATGTTCAAAGCAGCAGATGGAGGTTCAGCAAAACAGGAATCACAAAGATAAGTCCATTTGCAGACCTTTGAAAATGCAGAGGGGCACACGTGTCGAGTGTGCTTCATGAGGTATCAGAGTAAAGAATTATTCATCTTATTAAAAATTGTCATTTTGTTTTCTATTTAAAGTGGGACATCAAAGGGATGTCTTTAAATATTCATTGTGTGAGGCAGCCAAAAGAGTTCTCTTTCAAGGCTGACTAGAGATGAGGTAGCACTTGTGACAGCTTTTCATATGACTTTCTCCTTGTTTGAAATACTCAATATATGAAAGCACAATGTTGCCATGCTGTTCTTGACTGGGGTGGAAAAGCCATAGAATGCTTTTAGATTTTGGGATATGACTCAGGAACACAGTCCTAAAGAAACATTTATTTTACCTAATGCAAAGACATAGGCTGTAGTAGGAATGAACATTTTATTTCATTCATATTGTCCATGTAAATACATGAGCAGTACAATTCACCAATTAAATATCATCCATCTGGTTACTGAGCATAAAGTGATTATTCTTAGTAAGTCATAGTGCTTGTTTGTACAGGGACATTTAGGAAATTAATCTGAATTAATTTCAAGGTGCAAATTTGAAGTGGATTAGTTAAATAGTATTAAAGTACTGCAGGGACACCTCAAACCAAATTAAGGCCACCTTAATTTAAATAAGAGCATCCTCACAGGAACATAATGTGGTTTACCTAATCCACTTCAAATCCACAGCTTTAATTCAAATGAATCATCTTGGAAGTCTCCATATACCTGAGTCCATAGTTTCCCATTTACAGATCTGCAGACGTTTTTCTGACTGTTTGAGCAGGTAAATTTCACATCTGATTGAAGACACTGTCCATCTGCACTAAAAACAAGATGGCCGTGGTTACACAAGCGAGTTTTGCTGGCAAAACACTGGTTTTGTTGACAAAACTGATGGAACATCCATGCACAAAATGGGATTTGTCAACAGTGTATCAATAAAAGCTGGCACATTCACAAACAACCTTCTGCCTTTCCCAAATGAGGAAGAGCACCTTTTGACAACCGTTTTTGTCAACATAAAGCTGTGTGGATGCACTGGGGAGCCTTCTCCCAACACACAGGGCCTCCAGGACAATAGGCAGCCCTGTCTGTTGTATTTCCAGGCGTCTGTCTTGTTGAGAAAGCAGCTGGGCAGTCTGACTGCTCTGTCGACAGAGCAGAGCGCTCTTCCCATTGGCCTTTGTATACGGTTGCACTCTGTTGACAGAAGTTTTGTTGGGAAATCTCTTCCAACAGTGAATTCTGTCAACAGAATCACACATACAAAATGGGAAGTGTCTGTCCAGGAAGGAGTATTGTAGGAAGGAATCTAGGGGTCAGAGTGGACCACAAGCTAAATATGAATCAACAGTTTGACACTGTTACAAAAAAACCCCAAAAAACAAAGAGCATTCTGGGATGCATTTACAGGAGTGTCATAAGCAAGACACGAGAAGTCATTCTTCTGTTCTTCCATGTGCTGAGTAGGCCTCAGCCGGAATATTGCATGCAGTTCTAGGTACCAAATTTCAGAAAAGATATTACGGCAGATCCCAGACTGCAGAAGACAGGTGCCTGAGGGAGGGGGGACATTTTGGGCATTGGAGGAACCCCTTTTTGTTCCCCTTGTAAGTTGACAGAGGGTGCAGTCCTGCAGGCTGCATAGGTGGCTGAGGCTCATCAAGGGTCAGCCAGCATCAGGCCATAATTAAAACACCTGGGACCAATAACGTCCTTCAGGCTCTCTGTGAAAGGCTTTCCCCAGGCAGCAGGAGGGGAGGGGCCTGGTGCCCAGAGAGATAGGGGCTAGAAGTCTGGAGAGTGGACCAGACCAGACCACAGCACAGCACAGGACAGCCAGCAGCACGGTACCAAAGGAAAAGATCCCAGAGGGTAGTGGTGGGTGAAGAGGCCCAGGGAAAGGGAGCTGTCATAGGGCAGGAGCAAAAAGCTCCTCTTACTCCCTCCATCCCTAGGGTCCGTAGGCTGGAGCCCAGGGCAGTGGGTGGGACTGCACTCCTCTCACCACTCTCCCTGGTAGGGCTGACCAACTGGGATAGGGCTGGAGTAGCTCGAGGGTGGTGGGGAAGGAACGTGTTCCACCCCTATTTCAGATTGGACTGTGATGAAAATGGCTCGGTAAAGGGAGACCCTTGCCTTCGGGAAGTCCCAGGGCAATGAAGGGGGGCCTCCCTGAGTCTCTGAGGCCCATAAGGAGCACCCAGAAGTGCAGGACCCTTTAAGGACAGTCAGTGGATCCATTACACTGGTATCAGGAATGGGGATTTTCTGCACGGCAGCCGAGGGGAAAAAAACACAAAAAGGAAGAGGGGAGATAAAAAAAGGAAGTGTTAAACTTAGGTGTGAGTTTGGGGATTGTTCTGCTCCCATCATCTCCTTAGTTATCTGTGAAGTTGGGAGTTAGAATTAACCCCACTATGGAGGACTTGGTTAAGGTGCAGGGGAAGGCTACCGCAACCCAGCAAGAGGCCACCCGGGTACAGCAAGAGGTGAACAAACTTCTAGTGGACCAAACCACCTCAGATTGCACCTTTCTGGAAGAGGTAGTCGACTGAGTGTGGGGATCCTGACCTCCCATAGGTGAGGGGGCCAGAGCCCTGAAGGGCTGCAGTTTGCCTCCCCAAGATGGTACCGACTGATGATGTGGAGTCTTACCTCCTTACCTTTGAGAGGACTGCACAGCGCAAAGCCTGAGCCTGAGTCCCAGTGGGCCAGCATTCATGCCCCTTTTCTCTGCAGGGAAGCCCAACAAACCTCTTATGATTTGCCTGAGGAACACACAACTGCCTACAGCCAACTCAAAGAAGAGATCCTGGCCCACCTGGGGGTGACCACGACAATACAGGCCTGGAGGTTTCATGCCTGGAAGTACCAGGAGGGAAGACCCCCCAAAAGTCCAGCTGTTCGAGCTGGTCTGCCTTGCCTGAAAGTGGCTATACCCCAATATCTATAACACAGAAGACATGTTGGAGGTCCTTGTCGTAGACCAGTACGTGCAGAAGCCGCCACCAGACCTTTGTGCCTGGGTGGGTCAGCATGAGCCCACCACATATGATGAGCCTGTTGCACTGGTAGAGCCATGGTTGGTGGGGTGAGAGTTACATAGCCCTCCTAAGGGGAGCCCATATGCCTCCAAAAGGGGGCTACCAACCCCGGCCTCACAGGGTCTGGCATGTAGGGAGTTAGGGAGCCCCAGTAGGAAGGAGGTGGAGACTGGAGGTCCCAAGGGGTCACAGTCTGAAGGGGAGGAGGCCAGGAAGATGGACCATGAGTTGAGGCCCTCTATACCCTGGGCACTGAGACCAAACTATTGGTGCTATGGGTGTGGGGAGCTGCGCCACATAGCAGCCCAATGTTCCAATATGGAGGAGCCTGTTCAGGGTAACCTTGGGGACTGGGGTCACCTTGCTTAGCCTGGTTGGGGGTCACAGTTACTCCACACAACTAGGCCCAACTGGTATAGGTAGAAGGGGTAGAGATGTTGGCCCTAGTAGACTCAGAGAGCACAGTCACTGTAGTTTCAAGGAAACTAGTAAAGCCTCGCCAGATGATACCAACAAAATGCACAGCTGTCACATGTGTCCATGGGACGGTCAACTATTACCCCAATGTGAATGTGTGGGAGAAGACCCAAGGGACTAGTGTCAGGGTGCAAGTGGGGGTAGTCCCTCACCTCCCATACCCAGTACTCATCAGAAAGGACTTCCCCGGTTTCAGTAGGCTCCTTCCCCCACAGCGGCCAGAACAAAGGGACCCCCACCACCAGCTGGTAGTAAAGGTCGAAGGACAAATGACCCCAAGTTTCTCAGAAATATCCCAGGAGCTGGTTTCTAGCCCTGAGAAGGGTAGGAAGTCAAAGAGGCAGAGGTGGGCAGCCAAGGCATTGGGCACTCAAATCTTAGCACAGGTCCAGAAAGTCACATGTGTCACTAGAGCCCCCAGGGGTGCCCAAGGTGAGAGAAGGGGCCTTTCAGGGAAGGAGGTTCTGACTCTCTCTCAGTGGGAGGCCAGTGCTGACCCCAGTCCTGAAGTGCCTACCCCAGAGCCAGAGGAACTCCTGTCAGGGTTGTAAGAGGTCAGCCCAGGGAGACTGACTTTTGCGTGAGACCAAGCGGAGGACCCCTGCTATGAAACTGCCAGAAAGGAGGTGGCTGAGGTCAATGGGGTACCTGTGGAAGGCAAAGTCCTTGGGCCTGGCCCCTACTTCATCTTCAAGAGGGATTTACTATGTTTCATTGTATGCCCGCAGCAGGAGGTACAACTGCTGTTGGTGCTGCGGGAACACCAACGAGCCATTTTGGACCTGGCCTATAGCCATCTTTTTGGACCGCATCTGGAGATGGAAAAGATGCAGGCTCGGATCCTCGATGATTACTTGGCCGGGACTGTAGGAGGACATCTGCCGGTATTGTGCTTTGTGCCCAGAGTGCCAGTTGCATAGCCCACATCCCCAGCTAAGTGTCCCCCCTAGTGCCGTTACTGATTATTGAGTTGCCATTTAAACAATTGGCCATGGACCCAGTGGGCCCATTGGAAAAGATAACCTGGGGACACCAATATATACTGGTAATATTTGACTATGCCACCCTGTACCCTGAAGCTGTCCCGCTTTGGAATACAGCCTCCAAAATTATAGCTAAGGCATTGGTGGAGATACTTGCCTGGGTGGGCCTCCCAAAAGAAATCTTTACTGATCAAGACACGCCATTTATATCTCGGTTGATAAAAGACCTATGTGCCCTGCTCCACGTATAGACTCTGCGGATCTCAGTCTACCACCCCCAGACTCATGGCTTCATAGAGAGGTTCAATTGCACCCTTAAATCAATGATCAGAAAGGTCATGAGCAGGGATGGGAAGGACTGGGAGCTGCTATTATCTTATCTCCTGTTCGCCATTTGGGAGGTGCCCCAGTCATCCACTGCATTTTCCTATTTTGAGTTGTTATATGGGTGCCACCCTCGAGACATCTTGGACATAGCCAAAGAAGGCTTGGAGGAAGAAGCAGGTGAGGGAAAGAATATTGTGGAATACGTGACACAGATGAGAGAGTGAATATCCTGGGTCACCCCCATCATGAGGAGGCACCTGGAGGAGGCACAAGAGTCCCAGCAGGCCTGTTATAATCCCCAGGCCAAGGACCAGCAGTTTCAGCCCCAGGATCACGTTATGGTCCTCGTCCCCACCACCGAAAGCAAGCTGCTGGCCCAATGGCCAGCAGGGCCCAATGGCAGGGCCTCAGGTCATCGCGCCTGTTGGGGAGGTAAACTATAAGATCCACCAGTCTGGGTACTGTGAACAAGAGCAGATCTACCACATCAATCTCTTGAAGTCCTGGCAAGACAGAGGAACCTGTGTGGTTGCCCCGGAAGAGGAACCAGTCAACCCAGCTTGACCCTCGATACCTGTAAAAGTAGGTCCCAAATTAACAGAGACCAAGAGGAGAGAGGCCTTTGATATGATCATCCAGCACTGGGATTCTTTTTTGGAGAAACCTGGTCATATGACTGAAGCAACCCATCAAATCCTTACCAGCCCTGAAGCTTGAGTAATGATGAGGCCTTACTGGGTCCCAGGAGCAAAATGAGAAGCTATAAGGAGTGAAGTGCACAAGATGTGGGGCATCATCGAAGAGTCGCACAGCCAGTGGTACAGCCCAGTAGTACTAGTCCCAAAGCCTGATGGCACCATGTGCTTTTGCAACAACTTCTGGCAGCTGAACGAGATCTCCTAGTTCAAGGCATACGCCATCTCATGCATTGACGAGCTGGTAGATCACCTGGGCAGCATGCGGTATCTTACCATTCTCAACTTGACAAAAGAGTATTGGCAGACTCCCCTAGCTGATGATGCCAAGGAGAAAACAGCATTCTGTATCCCAGACGGGCTCTTTCAATATATGGTGCTCCCATTCAGCCTCCATGGGGCACTAGCCACCTTTCAACACCTCATGGACAAGTTGCTGTGACCCCATGATAGTTATGCTGCCGCTTATTTAGATGTTATTGTCATTCATACCCCAGACGGGGAAACACATCTGACAAGGATAGAGGTCTGTGCTAGATATCTTTAGGCAGGCTGGCCTCACAGCAAATGCAGCCAAGTGTGCCGTAGGGTTCACTGAAGCCAAATATGTTGGGTATGTGGTGGGAATAGGGGTGGTGACACCCCACTTAAATAAGCTAGAAGCCATACAACAATGCCCCGGCCGAGACAGAAGAAACAAGTGCGGGCTTTTCTGGGGGTTGTGGGCTATTACCAGAGATTCATCTCCCACTTTGCAACATGAATGATCCCCTTAACAGATTTTGTAAAAGTTTGGGGCCCGGACCTGGTACCATAGTCCAAGGTACTGAAAAAGGCATTCTAGGACCTGCGGACTGACTTCTGTAGTGAACCAGTGCGGCGAACCCCAGACTTTATAAAAGAGTTCACCCTGCAAACAGATGCATCAGAGGTCGGGCTGGGAGCCATCCTGTCACAGACAATTGAAGACAAAGAACATCCAGTTTTATACCTGAACAGGAAGCTGCTCTCCAGGGAGTGCAAATATGTTGCATTAGTGCGAGAACGCCTGGCTGTAAAATGGGCCATGGAGGCACTGCAGTATTATCTACTTGGACGCTGGTTCATCCTAATCACCGACCATGTTCCGCTTCAGTGGGTGCAACAGAATAAGGAAAAAATGCTAGAGTAACCTAGTGGTTCTTATCCCAGCAGTCTTTCCAATTCAGGGTACAGCACAGGGCCGGGAGCTAACTTGGGAGCGTGGATATTTAGGTTGGACGTTAGGAAAAACTTCGTAACTGTCAGGGTGGATAAGCACTGGAATCAATTGCCTAAGGAGGTTGTGGAATATCCATCACTGGAAATTTTTAAGAGCAGGTTAGATAAACACTGGTCAGCTATGGTCTAGATCAGTGTTTCTTTAACTGTGTTCCATGGAACACTAGTGTGAACAACTCTCAGGTGTGCCACAAGCATCTGACACTTTTTGTTATATGATACACTGACTGTATATATTTTCTGTTATTAAAACCAGATACAATGTTACTTCTTCACTGCTATGATACCTGATTAAATTACTTCATTTTGTTTTTGCTGTGTATGTTGCTGTTGGGTTGGTTGTTTTTTTCGGTCTGACAATTTTTGTAGTCAATTTTCACAGGTGTTCTGCATAAAACATACTATTGTTTGGTGTTCCATGGGCTCAAAAAGTTTAAGAAACACTGGTCTAGATTACATGAGCTCTAGGAGCTCATGGATTGAACAAACCAAACTTCTGCAGCCAAAGTGATTTTCATCTGAATAGCTTGGCAGTGTGAGAAAGAAAACCTGCTCTGTGGGATTCCATTTGTAAAGTGTCTACAATATCATCATTTCTGTGGTGCCTTACATGTGAGGCTGTCAAGACACTTCATGAGAAGTATATAAGAGTCTGTCAATGTCAGTGTGAGCTGTTCAGTATAATCCTCATTTTGCAGATGGGTAATCTGAAGCACTGAGGTTACAAGACATACTGAAGACAACATGTTAGCAGCAGAGCCAGAAATTGAACCCAGGAATACAGATTTCCAAACTTTTGTATTAGGGCACATCCCCTCAAATAATAATCAGTGGTTATAGCTGCAAGCTAACTTTTATTCCAGTCTCTTTTAACAATTATTTGTTTTAAAGTAGCACCTAGAGTTGATATGGTAAGTGCCAATCCCTGCCAAAAACAGTCTGCAAATTAAATATAGAAGAAAGACAAAATGCAGGAGATTACTATCCCCATTATATGGGTGGGGAAGTGAGGTTCAGAAAGATGAAGTGACTTGTCAAGGTGTATTGTGATAATTAGGACTACACATTTACATGCATGGTAAACTCATCTGAAAGGAATATAAGATCATAAACCATCACAATAACCTATGACAACAAATATTGATGGGAAGGCATAAAAGGGAGATAAAGGAGAACTAGTTGTAATAAAAAAGGTCATCTGATTTAACTCAAGGACTGTCTTAATATTTATATGTAAATGAGTAAGCAAGAGAAAAATGGAACCAGAAATAATGGAACCAAAACTGCTTTGTTGGAAACCAGGCCTTATTACTTTCCCTGAGAAAACACAGTTATAACTGTCTTTGATTCCAGCTAAGGAACAGTTATACAAGACTCAGAGAGGCGGCCGTGTTAGTCTGTACCTTCAAAAACAACAAGTCCTGTGGCACCTTATAGACTAACAGATGTTTTGGAGCATAAGCTTTTGTGGGCAAAGACCCACATCATGCATCTGATGAAGCGAGTCTTTGTCCATGAAAGCTTATGCTCCAAAATACCTGTTAGTCCATAAGGTGCCACAGGACTTCTTGTTGTTTTATACAAGACTGTTTCCTTCTAAGAACTTTCACAGACAAAACAGAAAGGGATCAACAGATGTTAAAATGAGAATCTTACTTTACATTTCAAATGTTTAAACTGTTTTTCTTTCTTTAAAGAAAGTTTTTAAAGGATTTTTAATGATGTGTTTGCTGTCATAGCTAGCAGAGCAAGATCTCTGTATACCAAGCCATACACCTTGTTTAAAACTTTTTAGTGTTGGACAATCATTGGTTTAGGTTAACACCTCCAGCTTGTACAAACTGATATAAAAGGTCACAAGGAAGTCTGTGCCAGAGATTGAAACCAGTTCTCTTCAGCCTTGGGCTAGTGTCTTACTCACCCCTTCCTCTGTGGATGCTTTTCTTTTAAAAAAACAAAACTATTCTTAAAAGCTGTCTTCCTTAGTTACCATGAAAACTGATTTGTGCAATTTTACCAAAACGTGTTTTGTCATTTCTTGACATTCTGTTCTATGTTTTTAAGTCAGTTGCCTTACTTGTGACTACATGTTTTGTTGTGTTTTTTAGATGTGTTAACTGTCTTTCTCACATCTTAAGTCTTTTGTGCTTTGGAAAATGTGTCATAAGTCACATAATACATTCTCTACTTCGGTGGTTTTACTTTTTGTGTATGGTACTTAGTCTTTTAAAAGTTCCAGAACATCATACTTTGGTTTGCCTCTTTAGAGGTGAAATCCATTTCCTCAAATTAAAGGTTTTCTCAGTCCTACATATTTTTTTTTTGGTTTTACTGCATTTGTTCAATTGCATTATGTTAAACTGCAGGAAGGTGATTAAAAAGTTTCCTATCTGCATTCCTTTAAAACAGACAAAAATTGATAATTAAAAGTCAGGGGTAGATCACAAGAAGACTTAAAATGACTCTGGCAGCAAAATTCTAGCTGAAATTTACAAAACCAAATGAGTTTGCTACCATGGTTTTACTTAGGACGAGGTCAGAAACCCATAGCACAGGTGACGAGACTGGCATGCGAGCCAATTTTCGTCAGCACACGAGGTGGGAGCCCAATGCTGCCCCTCCCCCCACATGCAGCTGGCAGCTTGCTCAAAGCCGTGCTGCTTGTGGATGAACAAAAGACCGACTAATGCTACCGACCACCAACTAAATGGTAAAGCTCTGCATCTTTATTTATTAATGAAGCTATTATCAGTAGGACTATTAGGCTGCGTCTACACGTGCATGCTACTTCGAAGTAGCGGCAGTAACTTCGAAATAGTGCCCGTCGCGGCTACACGTGTTGGGCGCTATTTCGAAGTTGAAATCGACGTTAGGCGGCGAGACGTCGAAGTCGCTAACCCCATGAAGGGATGGGAATAGCGCCCTACTTCGACGTTCAACATCGAAGTAGGGACGTGTAGACGATCCGCGTCCCGCAACATCGAAATAGCGGGGTCCTCCATGGCGGCCATCAGCTGGGGGGTTGAGAGATACTCTCTCTCCAGCCCTTGCGGGGCTCTGTGGTCACCGTGTGCAGCAGCCCTTAGCCCAGGGCTTCTGGCTGCTGCTGCTGCAGCTGGGGGTCCGTGCTGCATATACAGGGTCTGCAACTAGTTGTTGGCTCTGTGTATCTTGCACTGTTTAATGAAAGTGTGTCTGGGAGGGGCCCTTTAAGGGAGCGACTTGCTGTTGAGTCCGCCCCGTGACCCTGTATGCAGCTGTGCCTGGCTCCCTTATTTCGATGTGTGCTACTTTGGCGTGTAGACGTTCCCTTGCTGCGCCTATTTCGATGTTGGGCTGAGCAACGTCGAAGTTGAACATCGACGTTGCCAGCCCTGGAGGACGTGTAGACGTTATTCGATGTCGCAACATCGAAATAAGCTATTTCGAAGTTGGGTGCACGTGTAGACGTAGCCTTAGTGACTTTGGAAAGTATCCCCGGCACTTAAACCATACATGGAGGTCAAAAAGTCAGATTTTGGCACTCTACCTCACACAGGCTGCTGACCTCTAGACTAGCTTTTGCAGTCCTAATTCATATTTAGTAGCATCCTAGTCCATAAGTGGTCACATTAAGCTTGCTGTGACTTCTCATGGAGTAAGATACTCCTCAAACATGAGAAATGGTGGCATAGTATGGCCCCTGAATCGGTAAGCGTTCTGATTTTGGTGCCTGATTTCTTTTTGAGGGAAAAGAGCTGTAGTTGCCATCTGACAGAGAACACAGTTTAAAGCATTTCAGAAGAAACATCACTGGCAATTATACCTACTAAAAATAAGTCCTGCATTGCAATGGTATTAATTACGATAATGCACCTTGAGCAAGGCTTATGGAAAAAAGGAGGTCATTCTTTTACTGCACAGTTTAATGAAGTACAGCTATGTGACACTCCATTTTCGTGGGAAGAATTCTTTTCTTGATCCACAAGCGCAAGTTCCATCAGCACTAAATATGAATTCCACATTCATATCTCTGTGAGAAGGGTACCTCTGTGCCTTTGTGCATCAAGATCCAAACTATCATTTCAGCCATTATCAAGCATCATTTAGCATTAGATTTGCTAATGTTAAATTATACTGCTTGTGATTTAATACAAGATGTATTACAAGCTCAGTGAAGAATAAATTGTGCTACTGAATAAATACTTAGATATAATGAAACAGAAGTGAATATTGAACTTTAATTTAGACATTGCATTATTTTTAAGGACAACCACTAATGCAAACAAATGGGATGCAAAATATAATAGCACCAGGCTGTACTGTTCAAAGCCAAATAAATATATGCCTAAGGGAGATAAGTTGTGCCAGCACTAAGAAGAACACACACTTTTCTATAGTCCAGAAATATTTATGGTTCTACTGGTGCATTATAAGTAGGGTGAAAATCTGCCTTATTTCCTCTCTAATTTATAACATTGTAGCTCCAATCTTTGGCAGGTGTGGGGTCAGCTTAAAGTGAAATGACAGGAAATTTGACAAGTGATTGAATTGAACATGCTGATAACTAGAGATATAGTTCAACAAATCATAGCACTCTACACTCTTTTTCTGGCAGCAAAGTTTGAATCTAAAAGAAAAAATACTCTTGACGGAAAGCAAATCAGTTATAGTCATTAGGCTTGCAACCTTGAGTCCTTTCTTGATATGCAGTTCTAGCCCCTGTAGTTAGCCCTTCACAAAGGACCTTGAAAAAAATAATCCTAGGGCAGCATTTGCTCATATAAATATAGTATTCTGAGAAGCTGGGTGAGCCAAGAACTACTAAATGATGTATATTCACTTTGCAACCAAAATCTTGGCTTTGCCATGAAAGCAGGTGCAACTTGCAAATAGTTTTCATTAGAAATGTAATTAATATGCATAAACTTGTTTGCCAAGCAATTTGCAAGTGAATCAAGAATTAAATTAAATTGAGCATCATCCCCTTCCCACCCCCCATTTGTTTTTTATTTAAATTTAGAGACGTATTCATGGCTAGTTCAAAAGGTAATCTCTTTTGGCTCCAATCAGTCTGTTTTCCAACTTTTACTTATTATCTTTGGAACTGTGAGAAAAGAGGAAAGGCATTTATTCAAAAAGTTTGATTTTTAGTAGGATTGACAATCATTGGACATTCTGTCCTTGAAAACAAACTTTTCTGTTTTACTCATAAATTAGGTAAAAAATAGGCCATGATGGTTCATGCCCTATGTACATGTTCTGTATGCCTTGGTACTGATCTGGAGGGACCAACTCTGAACTGGGAAGCAACACTGGCTTAGTTTCTGATTACAAATCAGAGTTGTGTGTTAGCTGCTTTTCTGGCTAGTATATTGCTAATGGTCCGATCACCTTCAAATATACTTGAGGTTCACAAATATTTGCTAGGACAAACAGATTCGGTATGCAGCTGCCTCTTACCATAGCTTAAAGTCAGGGTTTGGTTGTGCCAGGACAATAGAATGTGCATGGAATGTGATTGTTTCCTACCAAGTGGCAAGGGTGAGGTATCACAGCAGAGACAGTTATACTCACCCAAGACCACAGGGGGCAGCAAGTATGGGAGAAGGTTATATTCACAAGTGACCGCAAGGGAGCAGCCAGCACTGCGGTGATGGCTCACTGGCCAACAGCATGACCTACGGCCCTGCCTCTCTGAGCTGGCCCCGGGGAACCCTGGCAAGCAGCAGTGGGTGGCCTGCACAGCCTGGGCCATCCCCAGGACAAGCCAGTGGCCCCAGGGAGTAGCCAATATTTGGGGAGCTTGCTACCCCTTCTCCCTAGGTCAGCCCCAGGGAGAAGCCAGAGAACGAGCTGTGCAGCCCACCATCCTGGCCCTGGACCCGCACCCAGATAATGCAAGACAAGTCCATAAGTAGTTTTAAATAATCCATTTTTACATTGTGGGTTCCTTTGATCATGCCCTATTAACTGTTCCACAGCTATATTACCCAAGGCCAAATTATTGGTGAAGCCCCATGACCTGTAACTGGAGAACTACAAAACGACAGCAGCTTTGTTTGTCTTCCAAAGAAAAATACATTAGGTGGTCAATGAGAATGAAGATATTAAAAACAGAGTGATTAACAAACAAGTGAGCTGTTTGCACCAAACATCACAGTTCTCCTTCCAAATGGATTTTTTATAGAGCATGAAATTGTCTAGAAGTAGCTTCCAAAATTGTATGAAATTATTTCTTCAGCTGAAATGTCACATCCATAGATTTTTACTCTGTGAAAATAAGAATGTGGCTCTTAATCCCTTCATTTCAAAGCAACAGAGTATTGCACTTTTGTCATCCTATTAAATAAAACTAATCATGAAGAAGAATTGAGGCACAAATTCAATTGAAAATAGGTGCTACACATCCTGGAATGTATAATACATTTCAGAGAAAAAAAACTGATATTTTCATCATCATCAACAACAGTTAAATTAGCCAACACTTCCATTTAGAGATGCTCCTGTCCACCTCTGAACTACTCAGGTAGTGAGCAAATTGCATTATCTGTCTATATCAATTCACTGATGTTGAGTGAAAAATTCATTATCTGATGCTCTGGCTTCTTCATTAATTAGTTGATGTTTGTAAAATGCTCTGAAAGTAAAAAAAAAATTACTTAGCCAGCATCATCATCATCACACATTTTGGGCAGATAACAGTAGGCTAATAAGAGTTTGCAGTAAAAAGGAAGTAGATGAAGTTTAAATAATTATGTTTTCTGTATGGAAAGGCAAGGGGAAGAGGTGGCTCAGAATGATGGAATACAGAGCTGTCCATCTGTATGTTGTAGGTTAAAATCCAAAGGAGTTTGGCAGAAAATGTTATTAATCTTCTGTTTGGATTTGTATGTTTAACCGCAAATGTAAAATGAGCTGCTATCTCAGCCTATTTCTTGTAGGACAAGTACGCTACTCACACAAAAAACTAACCTTTCCAGTAGGCTTGGATTGTGAACTACCTTTGAATCCCTAGAAGCTGGGTCCTCCAGCTTAGGAAAGCAGCATATTACAGGACACCATGAGTATGTCCAGACTGGAATAAAAGAGGCAGGGTTCAGGAGCAGGCTGAGGGTGGGAGTGTGGGGTCTGGGCAGGAGGTAGGGTGCAGGAGCAGCGTGGAGGTGCGTGGTGCAGGAGCAGGCAGGGTATGGGCTGCAGGGTCTGGGAGGGAGGCAGGGTGTGAGGGGGGCAGTTATCTGCAGTAGTTCCTCAGGGGAACAGATGACTCTGCAGCCCTGCACTTGCAGGCACAGCCCCTGTCCCCGCCCGCCACACACATTGGCCACAGTTGCCAGCCAATGGGAGCAGAGTCTGCAGGTGAGCCCTACTAGAGGCGATGCATGCAGGTCCAGCCAGGGTGTGGAAAAAGGCTGAATGGTAGCGTACAGATCTCACACACTGCCGTTCCCCTTTCCACTTCCCCTACACCAGGCAAACCACAGCATGCAGAGGCTTTAGTGGCTACACCCCAGCACTCTGGGCTAAGGGGACCCCAGGCTGCAGTTCCTAAAAGTCCTTTCATAATCCAGCGCTGGCTACAGGGCTAAAATCTCCTGCGTAGATATTGGAGAGGTAGCCATGTTAGTCTGTAGCTTCAAAAACAACAAGTCCTATGGCACCTTATAGACTAACAGATATTTAGGAGCATAAGCTTTCGTGGGCAAAGACCTGCATGCTCCAAAATATCTGTTAGTCTATAAGGTGCCACAGGACTTCTTGTTCTTTGTGTAGATATTGGTCTCAGTTTGGAGCCTGGGTTCAGGGATCCTCCCTTGTCCCTGAACTTAGACTCCAGACAGAATCTGAACACAGCCGTTTGCAGTCCTGCTGCACAAGTCAGCTAACAGGGGACAGCCACAGGTGTTTGATTGCTGTGAGGAGGTATGACATGAGGACATTTATGCTGCTGCTTCACCTGTATCTGTTTTGTGGAGAAATATAGCAGACCAGCCTCCCAGGATATTAGACTGGCATCTTCCCCCAATACTAAGAATTTCTAAACAAACCAAAAATCGCTGTTAGAGAAGGTGATTTTATTGCTGTAGCAGGTAAGACTACACATTGAGCTTCCCACATGCTTTATTCCATCTTTAGATTGTGCACTTACAAATTTCTGTACATTAACTCTTTTAAATAAATGCTCTGAAGCCTTATATTAGTCTCAGTTCATTCTCTGCTCAGACTGGATGACAGAGATTTCAACTCCCAAGGCTGGAAGAAGAGAAAGAGGGTAGAGCCTGAATTAAAAAATAAGGAAAGTGTGTGTGTGTGATTCCGTTTCAATGAGAGAGAGAATGAGTGGCGGATGGTGGGAGGGAAGGAGATTGTGTTCAGATAACTCCAGGCTGAGGAGAAACTTAGCTTTCACGTGTTTTTTTTCTCTGCCTGTATTTAGTGCTTATTATCCTGGTGTGGGAGTTTTCTGCTCAGCGCATGTTAATGTCTGTAAGTAAAAATGACACTTAATTTTAAGCACCAGTGCATACCATTTTTTATTTAATGGTCTCTGTCTTAAAGAAGCTGCTGTAACACTTGCCAGCCCAGAGCACTATAATGACCTAGAAAGAAAGCCAAAGAGGAAAAGATGGTATAAGATGAGAGGTCTCATTAAGTTCCAGATTCTGGCTCCTCCTTCACAGGTGAAGGAGAAGACCCAGGAAGTCATTTGCTTTCGTGGGGAGCACTAGATTCAATGTTCATGGACTCTGGCGGGCAGTCATACCACTAGATAGTTCAAAGGAGCCTGATCAGTACCACCATATTTACAATTCCTCCTCCATATGACTGGGAAGACAAGTGTATTGCACCATTACATGGCATTTCAGAACTGAGAAGCTTGTTTGCTTTGATCTGTTTTTTTTTTAAACCAGTTTGTGTTGTCCCTGGGTGTAAAATGCCTACCCACTGCTGGTGTAGTGTCCTTCGTCAACCTGACATCTGCATGTGGCAGAAGGTTTAAAAGCCATAACCTAGCCATTGTGATTGAAAAAGTGTCCTATTGCAATGGAGATCAGGTGAAACCAGAGCCCTGATTAGATCTGCAAGTGTGCCATATTCTTGATCACTCTCTACATCTAATTTCTCTTCTCCTTGGGCCACAAATGATAGTCCTCACACTACAATTAACCAGGGATATTCAAACTCTTAAGGAAGTTAGGTGCCCAAATATTGTTGAAATTCAGTTGGAGTGAAGCCTAATATATATTTCTATAAAAGTATAAAGATGGGTAGAAGGACACTGAGAGTGGGTGCGATATTACTGATTTGTTAGACCCAGAGAGGTCGCCATATTAGTCTGTTTCTTCACAAAACACAAAAGCAGCCCTCTAGCACTTTCACAACTAACAATATAATGTATTAGGTGATGATGAGCTTTCATGGGACAGACCCACATCTTCAGATCTGGAAAATCCTGATGAAGGATAACAGTTATCAGTTATCATTCATCAGGATTTTCCAGATCTGAAGAAGTGGGTCTGCCCCACAAAAGCTCATCACCTAATAAATTATACTGTTCGTCTTCAAAGTGCTACAGGACTGCTTTTTTGTGTTTTGATTTGTTAGAGTGAGTTTTTTTCTTTTAAGATCAGACAGTTCTCCAAAGTGAACTATAAAAGGAAAGTGGGTTCTGGAACTGATGAAAATTCCTTGGCTTTGAAAATGGAATCTCTTATTTTCATGGAGGTTTCCACAATCAAATTCACTTCCTTTATCAAGTATCAGAAGGGTAACTGTGTTAGTCTGTATCCACAAAAACAGTGAGAAGTCCTGTGGCACCTTATAGACTAACAGATTTTTTGGAGTGTAAGTTTTCGTGGGACAAGAGCCACTTCATCAGATACATTGGGCCAAGTTTTTCTTAAGAGATCTTTGTGGCTAAGTTTTAATCAAGGAGGCCCTGAACAAAAACCCTGAATCCAAGCATCATAGTTTCAGGGTAACTGAACCTGCATTTTCCCTCCATGGTTTCTTGGAGGCATCCACTTAAGGTATCTGGCTCCCATCCATCTCTTCTTGTGGACAGAGACCCATGTCTCTCTCCCTCATGACCAGGTTCCTAAGGCTTCATAGCTCCCTGCCTTATACTCTAATACCTCATCAAGTCAGTCTGCTTACAAGCCGGCACCTGCACAGCTTTCTCTAGGACACCTAGGAACTTGGTGTTGCTAGAACTCCCAAGTTACCATGCAGTGGTTTGTAAGGAAGGGCATTTATTTTTAGGTAAAATCATTAAAGAGAAAACTGAAGAACCTTAAACGTTTCCTACAAGCCACGAATCAGCTTTCTGGCAGACTTCCAATCCTTCCACAAGGGTCAGAGGGTGAGAGCTTTGGACAGAAGGCCCTGTTTTGTTTATTTGCTGGATCACAAAGAAGGTGTTGCGTCAGTTTAAGCTGAGCCTTTGTGTCCCAAAAGACCCTTTTTCTGTCTGTTGTTCTCTGGAAAAACTGTTTTGAAACAGCATTTGCAAGAATTATCCGGGAGGGTTGGCATCTCTCTGGAGATGTTACAGCCTGAGTGATTCACCTTAGTCATCCCCTATTGTTGTGGGTTCTTTGCAGAGCTATGACAGATCTCCGCACCGCAGCTGCACACAGTCTGTGGCTCAGAATGACACATAAACCATTTGCTCCTAAGCTGCAAAGACACTGCATGCAGCTACAGTATCTCTCTTGTGGACATCATCCATTCTAGCATTTGGATCTGAACTGTACAGCAATATTTAAATTCTAACTGTACATTGTCCCATAATCATTATGCATTTTGGATTGCTTCTGACTAGAAATGTATATATAATTTGGTGGGTTTGGTTCACATATGACTTGTGCAAATATGTTTTTAAAATGTTATTTTAGGAGGAGAGGGGGTTACCTGAGGGAACCCCAAATATAAACATTGCAACTTGGAAGTTCTGTCTTGTTTTAGGCAGAAAAAAATGAAGAAACAGATTCTTCCAAGATTGCTCTGTAAAAATCTTAAATAGAATCATAGGGCTGGAAGGGACCTCAGGAGGTCATCTAGTCCAGCCCTCTGCTTCAAGCAGGATCAACCACAGCTAAGTCATCCAGGCCAGGACCTTGTCAAGCCAGGACTTAAAAATCCCTGGGGATGGAGAATCCACCACCTCTCCAGGCAACACATCCCAGTGCTTCATCACCCTCCTGGTAAAGTAATTTTTCCTAATATCCAACCTACACTTCTCCCTCTGAAACTTCAGAACATTGGTCCTTGTTCTGCTACCTGACACCACTGAAAACAGTTTCTCACCATCTTCTTTAAAGCTCCCCTTCAGGAAGTTGAAAGCTGCTATTAAGTCACCCCAAAATGTTCTGTAAACTAAACAGGCCCAAATCCCTCAGCCTCTCCTCCTAGGTCATGTGCTCCAGACCCTTAATAATTTTTATTGCCCTCCAGTGAACCTGCTCTAGTACATCCACATCCTTTTTATAGTGGGGGGCCCAAAACTGGACACAATATTACAGATGTGGCCTCACCAGTGCCGAATAGAGGAGAACAACAACTCCTCTAGATCTGCTCTAAATGTGTTTGCTAGTGAGTTGGAGAGGGACATAGGATATGAACTTGTTGAGAGTCTGTGGGTTAGACTAAGAGGGGTAAAAAACAAGGGTGATATCATGCTAGGAGTCTACTATAGGCCGCCTACCCAGGTGGAAGAGGTGGATGAGGCTTTTTTTAAACAACTAATGAAGTCCTACAGAGCCCCGGATTTGGTGGTGATGGGGGACTTCAACTATCCAGGTATATGTTGGGAAACTAATACAGCAGGGCACAGACTATCCAGTAAGTTCTTGGATTGCATTGGAGACAATTTTTTATTCCAAAAGGTTGGAAAAGCTACCGGGGGGAAGCTGTTCTAGATTTGATTTTAACAAATAGGGAGGAATTGGTAGAGAACTTGAAAGTGGAAGGCAGCTTGGGTGAAAGTGATCATGAAATCATAGGGTTCACAATTCTAAGGAAGGAAAGAAGGGAAAACAGCAAAATAGAAATAATGGATTTCAGGAGGGCAGATTTTGATAAACTCAGAGAGCTGGAAGGTAAGGTCTCATGGGAAGGAAAACTGAGAGGAAAAACAGCTGAGGAGAGTTGGCAGTTTTTCAAAGAGACATTATTAAGGGCCCAAAAGCAAGCTATCCCGCTCTGTAGGATAGAAAATATGGCAAAAGACTGTCTTGGCTTATCCAGGAGATCTTGCACGATCTCAAAATAAAAACGGAATCATATAAAAATGGAAACAAGGACAAATTACAAAGGATGAATATAGGCAAACAACACAAGAATGCAGGAGCAAGATTAGAAAGGCTAAGGCACAAAATGAGCTCAAACTAGCTACACGCATAAAGGGCAACAAGGCGGCTTTTTATAAATATATTATAAACAAGAGGAAGGCCAGGGACAGGGAAAGGCCATTGCTCAGTGAGGAGGGAGAAATAGTAACAGGGAACTTGGAAATGGCAGAGATGCTTAATGACTTCTTCGTTTCAGTCTTCACTGAGAAGTCTGATGAGGGAATGCTCAATATAGTGAATGCTACTGGGAAAGGGGTAGGGTTAGAAGTTGAAATTAAAAAAGAACAAGTTAAGAATCACCTAGAAAAATTAGATGTCTGCAAGTCACCAGGGCCTGATGAAATGCATCCTAGAATACTCAAGGAGCTGATAGAGGAGATATCTGAGCCTTTATCTATCATCTTTGGAAAATCATGGGAGACAGGAGAGATTCCAGAAGACTGGAAAAGGGCAAATATAGTGCCTATCTATAAAAAGGGGAATAAGAATAACCCAGGAAACTACAGGCCAGCCAGCTTAACTTCAGTGCCAGGAAAGATAATGGAGCAGGTAATTACAGAAATCATCTGCAAGCACTTGGAAGGTGGTGAGGTGATAGGGAACAGCCAGCATGGATTTGTAAAGAACAAATCACGTCAAACCAATCTGAAAGCTTCCTCTGATGGGATAATTAGCTTTGTGGATAGGGGAGAAGTGGTAGATGTGGTATACCTAGACTTTAGTAAAGCATTTGATATGGTCTCACATGATATTCTTATAAAAAAAACTAGGCAAATACAATTTAGATGAGGCTACTATAAGGTGGGTGCATAACTGGCTGGATAACCGTACTCAGAGAGTAGTTCTTAATGGTTCTCAATCCTGCTGGAAAAGTATAACAAGTGGGGTTCCGCAGGGGTCTGTTTTAGGACCGGTTCTTTTCAATACCTCCATCAACAATTTAGATATTGCCATAGAAAGTATGTTTATTATGTTTGCAGATGATACCAAGCTGGGAGGGGTTGCAACTGCTTTGGAGGATAGGATCATAATTCAAAATGATCTGGATAAATTAGAGAAATGGTCTGAGGTAAACAGGATGAAGTTTAATAAGGACAAATGCAAAGTTTTCCACTTGGGAAGGAACGATCAGTTTCACACATACAGAATGGGGAGAGACTGTCTAGTAATGACTACAGCAGAAAGGGACCTCGGGGTTATAGTGGACTACAAGATAAATATGAGTCAATAGTGTGATGCTGTTGCAAAAAAAGCAAACACAATTCTGGGATGCATTAACAGGTGTGTTGTGAACAAGACTCGAGAAGTCATTCTCCTGCTCTTCTCTGCGCTGGTTAGGCCTCAGCTGGAGTATTGTGTCCGGTTCTGGGCACTGCACTTCAAGAGAGATGTGGAGAAATTGGAGAGGGTCCAGAAAAGAGTGGCAAAAATGATTAAAGGTCCAGAGAATGTGACCGATGAAGAAAGGCTGAAAGAATTGGGCTTGTTTAGTTTGGAGAGGAGAAAATTGAGGGGCTACACGATAGCGGTTTTCAAGTATCTAAAAGGGTGTCATAAGCAGGAGAGAGAAAACTTGTTCTTTTTGGCCTCTGAGGATAGAACAAGAGGCAATGGACTTAAACTGCAGTAAGGGAGGTTTAGGCTGGACATTAGGAAAAAGTTCCTAACTGTCAGGGTGGTCAAACAGTGGAATAAGTTGCCAAGGGAGGTTGTGGAATTTCCATCACTGGAGATATTTAAGAACAGGTTAGATAGATGTCTATCAGGGATGGTTTAGACCAGGCATGTCCAACCTGTGGCCTGCGGGCCACATGCGGCCCTGGATAGCTAGTAATGCGGCCCCACAAGATCGTAAACTTTTAACATTATCATGTGATTTATATACATTAACTATATTATATATTTTGTACGTGTCCCAAGGCTATCTTCACTCAATGTGGCCCAGGCAAGCCAAAAGGTTGGACACCCATGGTTTAGACAGTACTTGGTCCTGCCATGGGGGCAGGGACCTGGACTCGATGGCCTCTCAAGGTCCCTTCCAGTCCTAGTATTCTGTGATTCTATGCCGTTAACCTTATTGGCTACAAGAGCACACTGTTTACTCATATCCAGCCTTTCATCCACCATAGCCCCTAGGTCCTTTTCTGCTGTACTGCTGCTAAGGCAGTCGGCCCCCAGCCTATAACAATGTTTGGGATTCTTCCATACCAGGTGCAGGACTCTACACTTCTCCTTGTTAAACCACATCAGATTTCTTTTGGACCAATCTTCCACTTTATCCAGGTCACTCTGGATCCTATCTCTACCCTCCAACATATCTGCCTCTCCCACTAGCTTTGTGTTGTCCGCAAACTTGCTGAGGGTGCAATCCAGTCCCTCATCCAAGTCATTAATTAAGATGTTGAACAACAGCAGCCCCAGAACCAAGATTTGGGGCACTCCACTTGAAACCTACTGCTGTCCAGATATTGAGCCATTGACCACTACCCATTGGGCCTGACCATCAAGCCAGCCTTCTATCCATCTTATAGTCCATGGATCCAATCCAGACTTCCTTAACTTATGGGCAAGAATGATGTGGGAGACTATCAAAAGCTTTGCTGAAGTCAAGGTATATCACATCCACTGACTTCTCTATATTCACAGAGCCTGTTACCTTATCATAGAAGCTAGTTGGGTTGGCCAGGCAGGACTTGCCCTTGGTGAATCCATGTTGGCTACTTTTGATCACTTCCCCCTCTTCCAAGTGCTCCAAAATGGATTCCTTCAGGATCCTCACCATTATTTCCCAGGGACTGAGGTAAAGCTGACCAGTCTATAGTTCCCTGGATTGTCCTTCTTTCCTTTCTTAAAGGTGGGCACTACATTTGTCTTTTTTCAGTCATCTGGGATCTCTCCCAATTTCCAAGAGTTTTCAAAGATAATGGCCAAAGGTTCGTCAATGATGCCTGCCAATTTCCTCATTACCGTTGGGTGCATTAAATCCAGATCCATGGATCTGTGCACATCTAGTTTTTCTAGATAGCTCATAACTTGTTCTTTCCCCACAAATGGCTGCCCTCCGCCTTCCCATATTGCACTGTTTAACACTGTAGTGTGGAAACTGTCTTTGTCCCTGAAGATGGAGGCAAAAAAAGCATTGAGTACTTCAGGTTTTCTTACATCATCTGTCACAAAATTACCTCTCTCATCCAATAGCGGCCCCACACCTTCTCTGATAACCCACTCATTGTTAACAATACTGTAGAAACCATTCTTGTTACCCTTCACATCCCTTGCCAGGTGCAGTTTCAATAGTGCTTCCGCTTTCCTGATTACTCCCTGAAATTAACCCTGAAACCTTCAGAATATTACCCAGACTCCCTAATGCAACAAAACTGGACACGTTTTGGCACCAGACCTTTGCACTGTTTCATTTCTGGCCAGTTCAACTGCAGGGAATTTGAATAGAATCCTGAAGACTGATTTCTAGGACTGATAGGACCTTGATAGACCATCACGTCCAGCCCTGTATTGAGGCAGGACAAAGTATTATCTACACCATCTCTGGCACATGTTGGTCTAACTCAGAGGTAGTCAGAAGGCAGGTGGCAATCCAAACCCAGACTGCAAAATGCTTCTGAATGGACTGCCATTTTTTATTTACTCATTAATATTATTTCAGTGTGAAAATTGTTTCTCTGGGATTCTGAACTTTGGAACTTGATTATAATTTGAGTAAAAAAATTGGACCCTGACAAAAATAATTGACTGGTCTAACTTCTTAAAAACCTCCCTTGGTCTTTTTTTGAGTACTTAATTACCCTGGCAGTTGGGAAGTTTTCCCTAATGTCTAACCTAAATCTTCCTTTCCACAGTATAAGCCCATTACATATTTTCTTGTCCTCAGTGGTTAAAGAGGACAATTAATCACACTCCTCTTTATAACAACCTTTTACGTTAGGGAAGACTATCATGTCCCCTCATTAGTTTTCTCTTCTCCAAACTAAACAACCCACTCTACCTTTTTTTTTTCATTCTTTCTTTGTAGGAAAGCAAAAAAGCAGACAAGTAGCACTTTAAAGACTAACAAAATAGTTTGTTAGGTGAGCTTTTGTGGGACAGACCTACTTCTTCAGATCATAGCCATACCAGAACAGACTCAATATTTAAGGCACAGAGAACCAAAAACAGTAACCAAGGAGAACAAATCAGAGTGTAGAGAAATAGGGGGGGGGGGAAGGTCAAGAATTAGATTAAGCCAAGTATGCAAACGAGCCCCTACAGTGACTCAGAAAATTCTCATCCCGGTACAAACCACGTGTTAATGTGCCAAATTTGAATATAAAAGACAGTTTGTCTGTCTCCCTTTCAACAGTGGTGCAAAAATTTTTCTTCAGTAGCTTGAAAACTCTTAAGTCATTAACAGAATGCGCCTGTGATTCTGTGAATAACCTGGTTAGATCATCACCTAGAGCCCCCAACTCAAACTACTGCAACGAATTATTAAAGACCTACAACCTATACTTAATCAGGATGCCACACTCCAGAAGGCCCTAGGTGACAGGCCTGTTCTCTCCTACAGACAACCTCCCAACCTTATGAGGATTCTCACCAACAGCCACAGTCTATACCACAGGAATACCAGTCCTGGAACCTTTCCTTGCAACAAAGCCCACTGCCAGCTTTGTCCACATATCTTGTCTGGAAATACCATCGCTGAACCTAACCAGGTTATTCATAGAATCACAGGCACATTCTCATGTTCCTCAACTAACATCATATATGCCATCATGTGCCAACAATGCCCAGATGCTTTGTACATTGGACAGACTTCTAACTCCCTTAGACAAAGAGTTAATGGGCACAAAACAGACATAAAGCACTCCAGATCCACAAACCAGTTAGTCAACATTTTAATGGAGTGGGCCATTCTGTTAATGACTTAAGAGTTTGCGTGTTACTGAAGAAAAATTTTCGCACCACTATTGAAAGGGAGACAGCTGAGCTGTCCTTTATATTCAAATTTGACACATTAACACGTGTTTTGAACCGGGATGTGAATCTTCTGGGTCATTATAGGGGCTCTTTTGCAAACTGGGCTTTATCTAATTCTTGATTTCCACCCCCCAACTTCTACTCCTGTACTCTCTGATTTGCTCACCTTGATCATTTTTTTCTGATTTGTCCTCCTTGATTATTGTTTTTGGTTCTCTGTGCCTTAAATATTGAGTCTGTTCTGATATGGCTATGGTCTGAAGAAGTGGGTCTGTCCCATGAAAGCTCACCGAATAAATTATTTTGTTAGTCTTTAAAGTGCTACTTGTCTGCTTTTTTGTTTTGATAGCATATAGACTAGCACAGCTCCCTCTCTGTTTCTTTGTAGGCATTGCTTTTTAGATATTTATTCATGTTTGTTGCTCTCATCTGGGCTTTTTCCAGTTTGTCCCCAGCTCTCCTGAAGTTTGGGGCCCAGAACGGGGCATGGTCTAAGAGATACATTGTCCGTAATTAATGTATCTGATAAGTAGCTGGCTACAGTTCTGCTTTCATTCTCATGAAAAAACAGGTTTAAAAAGAATTGTCTGGCTTTTCAAAACCAGACTGAGGAGAACCTGATGAGCCAAGCACTGTACAACTTCAAATAATCATTTTTTTCTTAAGTGAGCTGACCTCAGTTTGTTATTATCATTTACACAGTGCTTTTTAATTTAATTCATGTCATTAGTCAGCAAATGCACCAATTATCCTATAACTGATTTGCTCTGTGGGAAGACACACGCATTTTATCCTGCACATAAAGCACAGTAAGTGCTTTGAGATCTACTGATGAAAAGCACTAAATAAGAACAAGGTATTATTAATTACTATTATTTTCTGACCTGCAGTCATAATAGTACAACTTCTTGGTTTATCTGGAATTTATATATCCAAGCAGGGTTTCTAAGGCTGCGTCTACACGTGCACGCTACTTCGAAGTAGCGGCACCAACTTCGAAATAGCGCCCGTCACGTCTACACGCGTCGGTCGCTATTTCGAAGTTAACTTCGACGTTAGGCGGCGAGACATCGAAGTCGCTAACCTCATGAGGAGATAGGAATAGCGCCCTACTTCGACGTTCAACGTCGAAGTAGGGACAGTGTAGACAATCCGCGTCCCGCAACGTCGAAATTGCTGGGTCCTCCATGGCGGCCATCAGCTGGGGGGTTGAGAGATGCTCTCTCTCCAGCCCCTGCGGGGCTCTATGGTCACCGTGGGCAGCAGCCCTTAGCCCAGGGCTTCTGGCTGTTTCTGCGGCAGCTGGGGATCCATGCTGCAGGCACAGGGTCTGCAACCAGTTGTCAGCTCTGTGTATCTTGTGTTGTTTAGTGCAACTGTGTCTGGGAGGGGCCCTTTAAGGGAGCGGCTTGCTGTTGAGTCCGCCCTGTGACCCTGTCTGCAGCTGTGCCTGGCACCCTTATTTCGATGTGTGCTACTTTGGCGTGTAGACGTACCCTCGCAGCGCCTATTTCGATGTGGTGCCGCGCAACGTCGAAGTTGAACATCGACGTTGCCAGCCCTGGAGGATGTGTAGACGTTATTCATCGAAATAGCCTATTTCAATGTTGCTACATCGAAATAAGCTATTTTGATGTTGACTTCACGTGTAGATGTAGCCTAAGTGTCATTTGCCCTTTAATCTAATTTCCAGGGGATAGCTTTGGAAAAGCTGTCCATAATAGCACTTACCAGTACAAATACATTTTCTTGTTGAAATTCGTGTCTAGAGTCTTGATGAATTAAGCTGCTAAGCATGTATTAATAAAAACACGTTTAAAACAAACAAAATGCTTACTGTGTCCAAGGAAAATATTTGTGATAAGGAGGATGGAAACATGCTTTATCAATACACAGATCTTCATTTTAGGGAAAAAACCCTGAAATCCGCCCTTTTGCCAAAGTGCCACTGCAAAGGTGGCAATCATAATCAAGTATAAGATATACCAGGTAGAATATATACTGTTTGTAGAACAAAAAGCAGGCAAGTAGCACTTTAAAGACTAGCGAAATAGCTTATTAGGTGAGCTTTCGTGGGACAGACCCACTTCTTCAGACCATATCCAGACCAGAACAGGCTCAATATTTAAGACACAGAGAACCAAAAACAGTACGCGAGGAGGACAAATCAGAAAAAGATAATCAAGGTGAGCAAATCAGAGAGTGGAGGGGTGCGGGGGAAGATCAAGAATTAGATTCAGTTAAGTATGCAGACGAGCCCCTATAGTGACTCAGAAAGTTCCCATCACGATTTAAACCATGTGTTAATGTTCCGAATTTGAATATAAATGTCAATTCGTCCACTTCCCTTTCTACAAAGGAGCGATAATTTCTTTTCAGTAACACACATACCTTGAGGTCATTGACAGAATGGCCCATTCCATTAAAATGTTGATTAACTGGTTTGTGGATCTGGAGTGTTTTGATGTCTGTTTTGTGCCCGTTGACCCTTTGTCTAAGGGAGTTAGAAGTCTGTCCAATATACAAAGCATCTGGGCATTGTTGGCACATGATGGCATATATGATGTTAGTAGAGGAGCATGAGAAAGTGCCCGTGATTCTATGAGTAACCTGGTTAGGTCCAGTGATGGTATTTCCAGACAAGATATGTGGACAAAGCTGGCAGCGGGCTTTGTTGCAGGGAAGGGGTCCAGGACTGGTGTTCCTGGGGTATAGACTGTGGCTGTTAGTAAGGATCCTCATGGGGTTGGGAGGTTGTCTGTAGGAGAGAACAGGCATGTCACCCAGGGCCTTCTGGAGTGTCGCATCCAAATTATTAAAGACCTACAACCTATTCTTAATCAGGATGCTACAAAACACTCCAGATCCACAAACCAGTTAGTCAACATTTTAATGGAATGGGCCATTCTGTCAATGACCTCAAGGTATGTGTGTTACTGAAAAGAAATTATCGCTCCTTTGTAGAAAGGGAAGTGGACGAATTGACATTTATATTCAAATTCGGAACATTAACACATGGTTTAAATCGTGATGGGAACTTTCTGAGTCACTATAGGGGCTCGTCTGCATACTTAACTGAATCTAATTCTTGATCTTCCCCCCCACTCCTCCACTCTCTGATTTGCTCATCTTGATTATCTTTTTCTGATTTGTCCTCCTCGCGTACTGTTTTTGGTGCTCTGTGTCTTAAATATTGAGTCTGTTCTGGTCTGGCTATGGTCTGAAGAAGTGGGTCTGTCCCACGAAAGCTCACCTAATAAACTATTTTGCTAGTCTTTAAAGTGCTACTTGACTGCTTTTTGTTTTGATAGTGTATAGACTAGCATGGCTTCCTCTCTGTTTGTAGAACAGTTGCCCAGAGACATGAGGGACCAGTGACAATAAAAAGATCTTAATTCACAATTACTGGAGGGTTATCCTTTTTTAACAGAGCTGGAGAACTGCAACAATAAAAATGGAAAGTCCTGTTAGAAGCACTACAAAACATCATTTCTTTGTGATTCTCATCCTATTTGTTTAAATCACATCTATATTTCTGTACCAAAAATTAAGATTTACATATTAGAATTACATTAAATGACCATTATTTTGTGAAATCAAGTACTCAGATTAAGAAAGTGCCAGAATTAAGATAGAAATGGGTAAAAAAAGGGTTTAAGTCTTTTTTTTAACGTATTTTCCCTAATAGTCTCAGAAATGACCCAACTATTTTTGCTGAAATGGCCCACTCAAACTTTAGACTGATGCAGCTTGAAAAAAAATCAGCCTATGAAGTTATATTTTGGCAGATTTATAAAAAAACTGGGAAAAAGTCTTATAATGGGATGCATCAGGCAACTGTAGAGTGACCATCCGTCCCGTGTTAGGCAGGACAATTCTGTATTTTGGACACCAAAAAGGTGTCCCAACTTATTTTTTAAAAGGGACTAATTGTCCCATATTTAGGCCCTCAGCGGTTGGGGTGGGAGTGCCCACGGCCACCACTTACCCGGGGCTTTGAGCCGGCAGCGCCTGCGGCTGCTGCTTTCCCAGGGGTCCAGGCTGGGACTGCCCATGGCTTCCGTTTCCCCAGGGCTCGCTGGGGGGACCACCAACTCCTTGGGGCTTGGTGCATCGAGAAGTAGCCACCCCTCCCCCTGATATCTCCCGGTCCGGTATTTGGGACAGGGAGATATGGTCACCCTAGGCTACTGTAATTTAGGTGGTAATACCAGGTCAGCCTACGCTATATATGTCAGTTCTTAAATGCACACATCACTCCATTCCAAACAATGTGAGCAGGACATGGGAAGATTTTGGCTATCTGGATACAAGCCCTTATTCTCTTCACCAATGCAAAGTACTAAAAACACCTTTGAAACCAGTGGATCTACAATAGAGTAAAACCAAGGCAAATGGCAGTCGTGGATTATTTCACTCCTTGTGTAGTTTTTGCTTTCCTGTCTTATTTTTATGGTGTGAATTTAGTTCTCGTGAAGAAGCTGGTAGGACAGCCCAGCAGACCAATATGCTCAGTTTATCCACAGAAGAGAGACAGTCAGAGAAATAGCAGAGCAAGCTCACCACCCTGTGACTCCTACTAATGTGCCTCAGACATCATCTGAAGAGCGAAACTCAGTCTCCATTCCCCTTTAGTCATCCGTTGCTCTGCAGCAGTGAGGAAATTGATGACAGCTGAGATGGTGCCTGTTGTGATGTGGGGACATTTATTGTGGGAAAGCTCACAGATCATACACAAATGCATCACGGAACCTTCTATATACTTTGGCTTTCTTTCTTAGACTCTGAACAGAAGCGTATTTCCAACACAACTTGGAGAGCAGGACATTTTAGCAGCTTTTCTTTAGACAGATTGCCATCGGCTTTTACAACATCAGCATATCACTTACTTGTCTCTTGTTTCTTCTCCTCTCACTCCATGTCCCAGCTCCGTGCTCATATTTATCATCATTTATTTGTTGCTGTACTCACTTCTATGCTTCCTAAATATTATTCTTTTACTTGACACTTTAAAAAAAAGTTTTAAACTCCCTCTGTTTAACAAAACAAAACAAAATAAAACACAGCCAGGGGAAGAAAACTGAATTCTTTTTGAGATTTATAGTCAACAGAATGTATCATTTTTCCCGGGCATTCTTTTTTTATTCCTTCATCCTCATTTAGAAAATAATCTACTCCCATGTGTGCCAGCCTTCAACTTCCTGTATTTCCATTAAGCAACATCAGGAAAATCTGTAAAAGGCAACATACAACTTCTCAGAGCTTTGTGAACAGAGAAAGCATGATGTCTATGGTTCCTATTAGGAGATGGGGAAGGGGCTAAAGATTTTGTGAAAGAATTCAGCTATGGTTTGGCTTGGAAAAATAAATGAGTGAAAATAGGACTGTGGACATTTGTCTTCTGTCCCACAATTAGTTCTGTATCAACTGTGCTATATTTGGAAATAAATGCCTCCCCCGCCCCCCAGCCAATTACCAACCCTGAAAACCCAACTGTATCAGAGAATCAAGTCCGTATGCTACGTCCTTAAACATGAACTCCGGTGATTAAGAACAAGCAGTCCTATGGCAACTTGGAGACTAACAAATGATATTTGGTCATGAGTTTTCCGTAAAAAACAAACCCACACTTCATCAGGTGAAGTGGGTTTTGCCCAGGAATGTAGTAGTAGTAGTAGTAGTAGTAGTAGTAGTAAACCTTTTCCACTCCTATGTTTTGGAGCATAGGCCATTGACAACCATTCACCAATGTCCCCTTCCTGGGTAATCTTTTCTCCTTCTGACCAGGTTTACCACCCCCCCGCCCCCCGCCAGGAAGCATCAGGGACACAGGCTAGGGTGTGAACAGGAAACTTTAATGGGGGAAATAAAGTATTGCACAATATGGAACAGAATGGGGAAGGCTTTGGTGCACACGGGGGGACTGGTTGGCAGTGTGAAGGCAGGGGCTTGGGTGGGGGACTGTACTGGAGAGTGGGGCTGGGATGAGGGTTGAATCAGGTGGCTTGAGGTGTAGGGGGCTGGGAACCATGTCAGCCACGGCTGCCTCTACCGCCCCAGACCAGGGTCCCCTGCGGGGCTGCAATGGGGCCGGAACCACAGGGAGGTAGGGCTGGAGTGGGGGTGCTGCGGGCTGTGCCCCCGTGGGGTATGCGGGAGGGACCACAGGGGCTGGGCCAGGAGCACCTGCCTCCATCAGCAGCCACCAGGCCAGCTCAAGCTGCTCAGCTGGCGACAGGTCCACCACACATCAGGCGGCATCTGGAGGGGCAATGGCTGGAAGGGTGGTCGAGGGAGGGGTGGCTGCGGAACGGGCTGGTGAGGGGGCAGGAGGCTGAGCAAGGCAGGCAGCCAAGGCCTGGAGCACAGCATCAATGCTGCCAGCCAGCCTCGCCCACATGTTCTGCTCCATCACCAGCCATTCACGCAGCACCCCGGTCAGCTCCCGCACAAACTCCTGGTTGGCTGCTGCCTCCTCATCCCTCCACTGCCGTCTCCGAGAGGCCCGTCCATGGCCATGGGGGGATGTGGGCTGGGGTGATGGGTGGCCTCCCAGCCTTCCGCAACCATGGCCCCCTCAGGTCTGCAGAGATAGCCAGCTAGCGAGGGACCTGTGGAGATAGGAGGGGACAGAGGGATGGACCGTGAGTGCTGGCTCCTGACCTGGGGGGGACAGGATCTCCTGCTCCCTTGCCCCCTGCCCTGCCTCCCTGCTGCCCAATGGCCTGTGGGATCCCGGATGCCCAGGGGTCCTCGCTTGGCAAGAATCAGCCCATGCTCCCCCCCATCCTCAGGTGTGTGGGCACCCTTTTTACTCATGCTTTTATTGGTGTTTGAGTCTGTGTGTAGGGGGTGGGGTGTCCATGCTCTCAAGATGTCTTAGCGGGTTTTATGCCCCTTTGGGGGTGTCAGACTTTAATTTTTTATATATGTGTATACTGGTGTAAAAATGTTGTAAGCTGCCTCGGATATGTTAAATAGACAGGTGTGGTAAAAATATTTTAAATAAACAAATTACTGAAAATTTCCCATGTAAGTTCAGATACATAAGTCTACACTTTCTGTCCTAAGGCCTGATCCTGCACTGAAGCTATTGACTTCAGCAATAAAACATGCCCCCAACCTACCAGGTGGTGTTAAGCAATTGTGTTTTAACCCAGAAGTGGTAGCATTTTGTTGGGAAATAGCATTTATGCCCATATGTACTTAAGCTTGCAGAGTACGTTTGGACCCTTCAAGGTGAACTGATTATCTAAGATGCCACAGGACTGCTTGTTATTTGTGAATCTGCTAACTAACACAGCCTCCCCTCTGAAACTACGAGCCCATGGGCTCGTCTACACGAGCCCCCTCCTTCAAAAGGGGCATGTAAACAAGCCCGATCAGAGAATAGCAATGAGGTGCTGCCTTGCATGTGCAGCACCTCATTTACATAATTCCCGCTGCGTGAACTTTGAAGCTGCCAACTTCAAAGCAGCAACAAATGTTTTGGGAGTAGGGGCACTTTGAAGTTGCGTGGATACTTTGAAGTGCCAGTGGCCACACTGCTTGCCACTGCTTTGAAGTTAGCAACTTTGAAGTTTGCGTGGCAGGAATTATGCTAAAGAGGTGCTGCATGTGCAGCACAGAACCTAAGTGTTATTCTCTGATCAGGCTCATTTACATGCCTCCTTCGAAGGAGTGGGCTAGTGTAGATGTGCCCTATGAGTGTAAATTATACTCATATTAAGAAAATGAAAGGTTAAATGCCAGGGAATATGTAAGAAAAGTGTAGGTGAAGAAGACATCATGTGGTAGAATGAAAACTAGTAGGAGGAATAAAAGGAAAACCTTCAAGAAGGGTAAAAAAAACTTGTGGTTCATTCCTTATTAAATCCAAGCTACAAAATAAATCTATAAACTTCTTGTTATGACAAAATATAAATGATTGATGGTTCACATAAAACTTTTTATTTTATTTTTTTTTATTTTAAGGCTGTTAGAAAATTATTGTGCATGTCACTCGAAATACTGAGCACAACTTTGGTTCCCATTATTCAGGCAAAAACTGTGCTTGGATGGCTGTCATGAAATTCTTGCATGTATCCTTTATATAAAATTACAGTCCAAGAACATTTATGACTCCAAGGAAAATTGAGGTCTTATAGGTACTTGTATGCAAGCTGAATTCACAGAAAATGTGTTTATTCATGTAAGTACTGAGGGATTTTGTTTATTTATTAAATACTTCTGCAAGAACTGATTGCATACTCACAACTGGTATCATCAGTAGAATTGATACACTTCTTCCATTAAAATGTATCTATTCTGATCTCAGTCAAATATAATTCATGGATCATTGATGTAACATTGTGACATTGTGTATTGAGGGAAGATTTAATCTATGGATCATTGCAGTGATAAATTCTGTTGGCACCTAGCCTGCCAAGTCAATGTATATCACACGGGGCAGCTTTATAAGATGGTTGCTGAAGAAAAGGAATTATTGCTAGGGGGATTCAGGGGAGAGAATGCCTAGATAAGTTAGAGGAATTAATTGGTTTTATTTTTCATGTATGATTAATTGTTGATAAGTGTATGTGACTAGGTGCCTCTTGTTGTTGTGCTTAATAAACATAAATATGTATGGCTAGGGATTTTACTAGGAGCTGGGTCCTAATTCATTCATTTATCTTTTAGAAAATGCCAGGCAGACTATATAATCAGTAAGTCTAACCTGTAGATTGGTAGGAGAGACCATAGCAAGGATTCTAATCAAAAGTGCTGACAAGCCCTTATTTATAACTGAATCCATAACGGTGTTATACAATTGGTGTAATGACATGATTCATTTATTTGATGGGAACTAGGGACCATTCTGGTGGTGTAGTCTGACCTCTAGCACCGTGCAGGTCCTAAATTTCATTTAGTGATTCCTGCATCAAGTGAGTAACCTCTGGTTGCGCTGGTGCTTATTTCTAGGCAAAAACCTCTGGATGAAGTGTTCATTTAGCTGGTATTTTTGTTTGCTTCCTACAGTTTCAATATATATTTCTTAGAACCTTTGCTACACCAAGGGCTACTCTATGAACTCCAGGTGGTGGAATTTATCTGATCGGTTGTGATACTTCACTTTCTATTTTTTTTCCTTTATAGCATGTTTTGTTCTAGGATTTTTCTTTAAAAAAAACATTTTGTTTCATTTTTATATAGTACAGCTACATCTTGATTATTAATAGTTATTATCACTTTGGGGTAAGTAATGCAGCACCTTGGCCGAATGGGACGCACTATGGCTACATCTACACTAGCCCCAAACTTCGAAATAGCCACGCAAATGACCATTTCGAAGTTTACTAATGAAGGGCTGAAATGCATATTCAGCGCTTCATTAGCATGCGGGCGGCCGTGGCACTTTGAAATTGACGCACCTCGCCGCCGCACGGCTCGTCCTGACGGGGCACCTTTTCGAAAGGACCCCTCCTACTTCGAAGTCCCCTTATTACCATGAGCTGATGGGAATAAGGGGACTTTGAAGTAGGCGGGGTCCTTTCGAAAAGGAGCCCCGTCGGGATGAGCCGCTGCGCGGCAAGGTGTGTCAATTTCGAAGTGCCGCGGCTGCCCGCATGCTAATGAAGCACTGAATATGCATTTCAGTCCTTCATTAGTAAACTTTGAAATGGCCATTTCTGTGGCCATTTCAAAGTTTGGGGCTAGTGTAGACACGGCCTATAATAGCAACGAGAACTCTCAGCTACCAGATGTTGGATCTTCAAGCCTAATTACTCCACAGGACAGCTGACCCGTGTCTACACGTGCACACTACTTCGAAGTAGCGGCACTAACTTCGAAATAGTGCCCGTCACAGCTACACGTGTTGGGCGCTATTTCGATGTTAACATCAACGTTAGGCGGCGAGACGTCGAAGCCACTAACCCCATGAGGGGATGGGAATAGCGCCCTACTTCGACGTTCAATGTCGAAGTAGGGACCGTGTAGTCGTTGCGCGTCCCGCAACATCGAAATTGCGGGGTCCTCCATGGTGACCATCAGCTGAGGGGTTGAGAGACGCTCTCTCCAGCCCCTGAGCTAAAGGTCCCTTCCTGTGCAGGAAGCTGAGAGAACGTGCAGGTGGCAGCCCAGACACGTGGCCAGCCTGCATGTTCCTCAGCCAGCACAGACAGCCACCCCAGCTGCGATGGCCACCTGGCAGCCCCCCCAGCACCCCCAGGGGACCCTCCCCAAGGGGAGCCAGGGCTCGCAGGCTGGCAGCCAGGGCGGCAAGCGGCAGTGGGGCCCCTCCTGGACGGAGGCCGAGCTTCGGGACCTGCTGGGGCTCTGGAGAGAGGAGGAGGTGCTCCAGGTAATGGGGAGCAAGAGGCAGAACGCGGATGTGTTCGCTTGGCTGGCCGACGGCCTGGCCTCCCGGGGTCACCCTGCCCACACTCCGGACCATGTCCGGAGTAAAGTCAAGGAGCTGCAGCTGGGTTACGCCCGGGCCCGGGATGCGGCCGGCCGATCTGGGGCCGCCCCCGTCACTTGCCCCTTTTACAGGGAGCTCAGGGACATCCTGGGCCCTGGCACAACTCCTCCCCTCCGCCCACTCTTGATACCTCGGCTGAGGAGCCCCAGCAGGCCCCGGAGCTGGAGTCTGCTCCGGAGGTAAGCCCCACACCCCGGGGACCCCCCCTGGAGCCCACCCCCGGGGCACCGGAGCAGGCGGAGGAGGGGGACTCCTCCTCCACCGACACCAGCCTGCGCATCCTCCTGCCATCGAGGAGCAGCAGCCGGGCGTCCACTCCCCAGGTGTCCCCCGACCGTGGGTGTGGACTTACAGGTATGTACCACCCTGGTGTACACCCCCAGGGTTGAGAGGCGGGGGTAATAGATATGTGGCCAGGGCCCTCCACATGCCCAGATGACCATGGCCCCAAGGACAGCAGTGCCATGTCCCTCACAGGAGTGCATCAGCCCCTGCCCCCACCCCAGCATGACAGTGCCATGCCCCATCCCCGGGGCTAGGGGGAGCGGAACCTCTAGGATCCCCCGGGAGGAGGGGGTGGGACACCCCGCAGCAGCAGCAGCAGCATGTGATGGAGTGGGGGGAGTGCAAATGCGAGTCTCAGGCTAGATATGAGCAACAAGCTGAATAGCTCCCAGTGGCTAAGGATGATCCTGGGGCTACAACTGGCAGGTTACACCTCTGCCCTGAACAAAGAGGAGGGAGGAGCCGAGCTGGGTTTGAATCGGGGGCCGCAGTTAGAGGCTAGGGGAAGGGAGAGCTGGAAGGCAGCCAGACTGAGGAGGGGGAAAGCTACACCCCAGAGGGGCACCCCTTGGGGTCTTCTCCCCAGGACGGGTTGGAAGGACTGTCTCTGACTGCTGTACTGTCACTTCTGGTAGAAACTGGGCATCTGTTGCCTAAGAAACCTCTCCTGTCAGACCCTGCTGAGTGAAGTGAGAGTCACTCCCGCCGGGGGACGGGGTGCAGTGCAGGGGGACCCTTGAACCCCATCACAGCAGCATCTCCCGGGGACGGGGATGGGGAACCTGCAGCACAGGGGTGGGGGGACAAGGGCCACGGCTCGGCGCCCACATTAATGCCTGTCTTCACTCTTCTTCCCCGCCTCCTGTGTTCTGCAGCTGCACCATCGGAAGGACCGGAGAGCGCTGGCGAGGCGTCATTGTCCCGGAATCCCCTCCAGGGCCATTGCTCCAGGCCAGCCCCTCGGCGGAGGACCGACCGGCCCCACGGCGGGCAAGACGGCGGACCCACCACCACCACCCGATGGCGACGGACCCCCAGCTGCTGGCCCTCCACTGCCAGCAGGTGGAGGTCGTGGAGCAGCGGCTGCGGGTGGAGCAACGCTGCCTCCACCTCCAGGAGCGGGCGCTGGCCTGGCGCCAAGAGGCATGTGGGAGGGGCCTACATGGAGACCTTTAACCACATAGCAGACTACCTGGCCCCCCCCATGCCGCGCCAGCCGCCGCTGCGCCCTCCCTGACTGCTCCACCCGCCGTGCCACCCGCTGCGCCAGCTGCCGTTGCCCCACCACTGAGGGCCGTTCTGCCGAGGGAGACCTGGGGCCAGCTGACACTCGCTGGCCATATCTGCCGGTCTGCCCGGCCCCCAGCCAGCCCTGGACAGGGCTGCAGCCGAGGCGGGGCTCCCGGCCGCCCACCCCCATGCTGGACTATAGGGGAGTGGGGCCCAGGACGTGGCCCCCCCCCTTGTATATATTCCCCCCACTGTTTTGTTCTTTGCATTGTATATAGTTTGTATTTATTTATTTGTGCCCCCCGTTTGCCCAGTCTGATCCTTCCCTCCCCATGTAAATAGTTCTCCCCTTCCTTGTTATCCCTGTTTTTTTTGTTAATATATACATACACTTTTCATATTTAAGTTAGTTAGAAGTTCCTGTATATAGTTAGTATTAGTTAGAACAGCGTTCAAAGTAAACAAGTTTGATTTCACAAACAAGTGTCTGCTTTTATTTGTCCAGGAAAAGTGTGTGCGGGGGGTTCTGTTGGGTGCTCCGTGGTGTGGGTGTAGGGGCAGGGAGTGTTGTGGAGGATGCGGGGGGGACAGTAGGGGGCCTGCCGGTGTTCACCCCACGGCCTCATCAAAGTGGGCCCGCAGGGCCTCCCAGACCCGGGTCCCTTCGGGGTCCACCTGGCGACTGGGGGCAGCGGGTGGCTGCACGTCGGCCCTGCCAGCCTCCACAGCCCAGCCCTGAAAGAAGGCCTCCCCCTTGCTCTCCACCAGATTGTGTAGGGCGCTGCACGCACCCATAATCTGGGGGATGTTGGTGGGGCCCACATCCAGGCTGGTGAGGAGACATCTCCAGCGCCCTTTGAGGCGGCCAAATGAGCGCTCCCCACCTGGCGCGCGTGGTTCAGGCACTGGTTGAAGCGCTCGTGGCTGGCAGACAGGTGGCCTGTGTACGGGTGCATGAGCGAGGGCCGGAGGGGGTATGCCGCATCTGCTATGATGCAGAGAGGCATGGTGGTGTCCCCCACAGGGATCTCCCACTGGGGGATGTAGGTCCCCGCCTCCAGCCAGCGGCACAGGCCCGAGTTCCAGAAAACCCGGGCATCGTGGGTGCTGCCAGGCCAGCCCACATAAATGTCCTGGAAATGGCCCCAGCTGTCCACCAAGGCCTGGAGGACCACTGAGTGGTAGCCCTTCCAGTTTATGTAGCGTCCTCCACTGTGCACCGGGGCGCGGATGGGGATGTGAGTCCCATCCAGAGCCCCGAAGCAATTGGGGAAGGCCAGGGTGGCAAAGCCCGCGATGGTGGCATCTGGGTCCCCCAGCCTCACGAGCCTGTGGAGGAGCATGGCGTTGATGGCGCGCACGACCTGCAGAGGAAGCACATGGGAGAGCACCAATGAGGGGTGAGCAGGGTGTGCGTGGCCCTCCCCTGCCAGGGCCCCACTGCCAGGGCTCCTCTCCCCTCCCCTCCCCTGCCAGGGCTGCCTGCCCTTCCCCCCGTGGGTCCTCTTACCTCCATGAGGACAGGCCCGATGGTGGCCTTGCCAATGCCAAACTGCTGTCCCACGGATCAGTAGCTGTCTGGAGTGGCCAGCTTCCAGACAGCGATGCCGACCCGTTTCTCCACTGGGAGGGCACGCCGCATGGCGGTGTCCTCTGGTGCCTGAGTGCAGGGGTGAGCCACTGGCACAGCTCCATAAATGTCTGCCAGCTCATCCTAAAGTTCCTGAGCCAGCAGTCGTCGTCCCACTCCCCAAGCACCAGCCGCTCCCACCAGTCGGTGCTCATGGGGTAGCTCCACAGCCGCTGGCGTGTGAGGCCGGGGGGGGTCGGGGTGCTGCAGGGTTGGGGGTTGAGTCCTCCTCCCCTGCGGGCCGCTCCTCCTCCTGTGTGGCAAGGAGGTGCTCAGCTGCCTCCCACATGGCATGGAGCAGGGCGAGCCCTGCTCCTGCAGGGGCGGCTGGGTGGACCTCTGGCTGCTGCTGCTGCTGCTGCTGGGGGTCCATGACTGCATCGCCCGGGATCTGTGTGCCTATGGCTCCTCAGACCACGTGCTTGCAGGCTGAGTGTGTCTGGGAGGGGCCCTTTAAGGGAGCCGCTAGCTGTTGCTCCGGAAGCGTTAGCCCGCCCTGTGACCCTGTCTGCAGCTGTGCCTGGCACCCCTATTTTGATGTGTGCTACTTTGGCGTGTAGACGTTCCCTTGCTGCGCCTATTTCGATGTGGTGCTGCGCAACATCGATGTTGAACATCGACGTTGCCAGCCCTGGAGGACGTGTAGACATTATTCATCGAAATAGCCTATTTTGATGTCTCCACATCGAAATAGGCTACTTGGATGTAGGCTTCACGTGTAGACGTAGCTCTGGTGTGGGATCAGTCAGAGAACTGGCAAAGCCTTGATTCTTCTCCCACACATACCAACAAGCATGGGGAAGCTGCTTCAGGGAGGGTTGTCCCAGGCCGCTGAAGCAGGCATGCAATTTATTGCTCTTGTGCTGCTTACCCCTCAGGAAAGCAGACATGGAATTGTGCCCCAGAGGGTAGGCTCTAAGGCTATGTCTACACAGCAGTGTTATTCCTCAATGAGCTGTTCCCTATGGCTATGTCTAGACTGACGGCTTCTATCCACAGAGCGCGCATCCAGACTGGAGATCTGTTGGCAGAGCTCTGCTGGTCAGGAGCGTTCTGTCGACATCCCTGTAGAACTCGCTCCACGAGGAAGAAGGGATGTGTTGATGTGGGGTGCAGGTGTTCCAACATTTGGCTCTGTGTGGACAGGCCAAATATTGGAAAAGCCTCTCCCGACAGAACTGTCAGCAAAAGGTACACAAATACATTGTGCAATTTGCTTATCTTTTGTTGACACTTCTCAGCAACATAGACATAGCCTAAGAGTAACAGGGAGGGAGCCGTGCTAGTCTATATACTATCAAAACAAAAAAGCAGGCAGGTAGCACTTTAAAGACTAAGGCTACGTCTACACGTGCACGCTACTTCGAAATAGCTGATTTCGATGTTGCGACATCAAAATAGGCTATTTCGACGAATAACGTCTACACGTCCTCCAGGGCCGGCAACGTCGATGTTCAACTTCGACGTTGCGCAGCCCGACATCGAAATAGGCGCAGCGAGGGAACGTCTACACGTCAAAGTACCACACATCGAAATAGGGATGCCAGGCACAGCTGCACACAGGGTCACAGGGCAGGCTAGCGCTTCCGGGGCAACAGCTAGCCGCTCCCTTAAAGGGCCCCTCCCACATACACTCAGCCTGCACAGCACGCGGTCTGACGAGCCAGATAGGCACACAGACCCCGAGCGCCGCAGTTATGGACCCCCAGCAGCAGCAGCAGCAGCAGCAGCCGCAGCAGCAGCAGCTAGAGGTCCAGCCAGCCCTCCTGGCAGGAGCAGGGCTTGCCCTGGCTCTTGTCATGTTGGGGGCAGCTGAGCACCTTCCTGCCCCAGGGGAGGAGATGCCCCCGGGGCAGCAGGGCTTAGCCCCTACCCCTGCAGCACCCCGCTCCACCCCCCGCCTCACACGCCGGCGGCTGTGGAGCCACCCCACCAGCACCGACTGGTGGGAGCGCCTGGTGCTTGGGGAGTGGGACGACGAGCACTGGGTCCGCAACTTCAGGATGACCCGACAGACATTCCTGGAGCTGTGCCAGTGGCTCAGCCCCGCACTCCGGCACCGGGACACTGCCATGCAGTGTGCCCTCCCTGTGGAGAAACGGGTCGGCATCGCTGTCTGGAAGCTGGCCACTCCGGACAGCTACCGATCCGTTGGCCAGCAGTTTGGCGTCGGAAAGGCCACCGTCGGGGCTGTCTTCATGGAGGTAAGAGAACCCACAGGGGGAGGCCAGGGCAGAGCAGGGGGGCCAGGGCAGAGCAGGGCAGGCCAGGGGGGCCAGGGCAGAGCAGGGCAGGCCGGGGGGGGGAGGGCAGAGCAGGGCAGAGCAGGGGGGCCAGGGCAGAGCAGGGGGGCCAGGGCAGAGCAGGGCAGAGCAGGGGGGCCAGGGCAGAGCAGGGCAGGCCAGGGGGGCCAGGGCAGAGCAGGGCAGAGCAGGGGGGCCAAGGCAGAGCAGGGGGGCCAGGGCAGAGCAGGGCAGGCCAGGGGGGGCCGGGGGGGCCAGGGGGGCCAGGGCAGGGCCATGCACACCCTGCTCACCCCTCATTGAGGCTGTCCCATGTGCTTTCCCTGCAGGTCGTGCGTGCCATCAACTCCATGCTCCTGCACAGACTCGTGAGGCTGGGGGACCCAGATGCCACCATTGCCGCCTTTGCCACCCTGGGCTTCCCCAACTGCTTCGGGGCTCTGGATGGGACCCACATCCCCATCCGCGCCCCGGACCACAGCGGAGGCCGATACGTGAACCGGAAGGGCTACCATTCAGTCATCCTGCAGGCCTTGGTGGACAGCCGGGGACGGTTCCAGGACATTTACGTGGGCTGGCCTGGCAGCACCCACGACGCCCGGGTTTTCCGCAACTCGGGCCTGTGCCGCCGGCTGGAGGCGGGGACCTACATCCCCCAGCGGGAGATCCCTCTGGGGGACACCACCATGCCCTTCTGCATCATTGCGGATGCAGCCTACCCCCTCCGGCCGTGGCTTATGCGCCCCTACACGGGCCACCTCTCCGCCAGCCAGTAGCGCTTCAACGCGCGCCTGAACCGTGCGCGCCAGGTGGTGGAGCGCTCCTTCGGCCGCCTCAAGGGACGATGGAGATGTCTCCTCACCCGCCTGGATGCCAGCCCCAACAACATCCCCCAGATTGTGGGTGCCTGCTGCGCCCTGCACAACCTTGTCGAGAGCAAGGGGGAGACCTTCCTTCAGGGCTGGGCCGCCGAGGCCGGCAGGGCACACCTCCAGCCACCTGCTGCCCCCAGTCGGCAGGTGGACCCAGAGGGGACCCGGGTCCGGGAGGCCCTGCGGGCCCACTTCGACAACCAGGCCGCGGGGTGAACTCTGCCCAGGCCCCCGACTGCCCGCCCCTTCCTCCCCCACACTCCTGCCTCAACGCCCACACCACCATGGGGCACCCCACCGCCCCCCCTCCCTTGTCCAGGAGAAACGACAGATCGAACTTGTGGGTGAACGTAAATGTTTTCTTTGGCTGAACCTTTTTTTTTTTTGAAATAGAAAAATATACACATGTGAAAGGGAAAGCAAAAAGGAGGGACAAACATGTAACAAAAGCAAGATGGGCACAAATAAAACTATGTACAACAATAAACTCCAAGCAGGGTGCGCCATCCACAAAAGGAAACCAAAAAGCAGGGAGGAGAACGGGGAGAACTATTTACAGGGGGGACGGGGCAAGCAGGGGCAGCACCCACCCACCCAGTCCCCAAAGTCTGTCCATCTGGGGGGGGCCACGTCCCAGGCCCCTCACCCCCTACAGGCCCCCAGTGGGCGTTCCCAGCCGGGAGCTCCGGCGGGCCTGCAGTCTGGTCCGCGGCTGGGTGGGAGCGGGCTCCACCGGAAGATATCGGCGCCGGCGAGTCTCGGGTGGCTCCAGGGGTCCCTCGGCGCGGTGGCCCTCGCGGGGAGGTGGTGGGGCGACGGCGGACGGGCCAGCGGCGGCTGCAGCAGCTGGTGGTGGGGCTGCAGGAGCGGCCATGGCAGGCGGTGGCGCGGCTGGCGCGGCATGGGGGGCCAGGAAATCAACCAGGCGGTTGACAGTGTCCACCAGGGCCCCCCATGACTCGCGGCGCCAGGCCAGCGCCTGCTCCTGCAGCCAGATGTAGTGCTGCGACACCTCCAGCTGCCGCTCCGACACCTCCAGCTGCCGGCGATGGATGGCCAGCAGCTGGGGGTCTGTGGCCACCGCCGGCAGTAGGCGCGGGGTCCGCCGTCTTGCCCTCCGCGGGGCCGGTGGTTCCTCGGCCGAGGGGCTTCCCTGGAGCGAGGGTCCCGGAGGACTCTCCGGGACGACCGACGCCTCGCCGGCGCTCTCTTCTGGTCCTTCGGATGGTGCCGGTGCAGGTGCAGGACACAGGAGAGGAGGGGGGAAAGAAGAATGGAGACAGGCGTTAGTGTCGTCCCCGAGCCGTGGCCTTTGTCCCCCCCGCCCTGTGCTGCAGGTTCCCCATCCCCGTCCCCGGGAGATGCTGCTATGATGGATGGGGTTCAGGGGTCCCCCTGCCCTGCAGCCCATCCCCTGGTGGGAGCGACTCTCACTTCAGCCCGCAGGGTCTGAGAGCAGGAGAGGTTTCTTAGGCCACAGCTGGCCAGTTTCTGGCAGGAGTGACAGCACCAGCTGTCGGAAGAGACAGTCCTTCCAACTCGTCGTGGGGAGAAGACCCCAAGGGGGGGCCCCTCTGCGATGCAGCTTTCCCCCTCCTCTGGCTGGCTGCCTACCAGCTCTCCCTTCCCCTAGCCTCTACCTGTGGCCCCCGCCCTCGCCCCCCAATTCCAAGCCAGCTCGGCTCCTCCCTCCTGTTTGTTCAGGGCAGAGGTGTCACCTGCCAGCTGTAGCGCCAGGATCCTCCTTTGGCCCTGGGAGCTCCTCGGCTCGGGTGGCTCATCTGTAGCCTGGGTCTCCCTTTGGCACTCCCCCCACTCCATCGCCTGCTGGTGCTGCGGGGTGTCCCACCCCCTCCGCCCGGGGGCCCCTCGAGGTTCCGCTCCCCCCTGGCCTGGGGATGGGGCATGGCACTGTCATGCAGGGTGGCGGGGGGCAGGGGCTGCTGGCTGCAGTGCTGTGAGGGCCCTGTCCCTGGTGTCCTTGGGGCCATGGCCATGTGAGCGTGTGGGGGGCCCTGCACACATCTCTGTTCCCCCCGCCCCTCCAGCCCCGGGGTATCCACCAGAGAGGGGTACCTACCTGTGGGTCCGCTCCCATGGTCCGGAGATCCCCGGGGGTCGGAGGCCCTGCTGCTGCTCCGGGATGACAGGAGGAGGATCTGCAGGCTGGAATCAGTGGAGGAGGAGCCCCCCTCCTCCTCCTCCTCCTCCCCCTGCCGTGATGTCCCGGGGATGGCCTCCGGGGGGGACGCCCGGGGTGCGGGGCTTACCTCCGGGCTGGAGCCCGGCTGCAGGGCCTGCTGGGGCTCGTCAGCCGAAGTGTCAAGGGTGGCCAGAGGGGGGGAGGTGTGCCGGGAGCCCAGGATGTCCCTGAGCTCCCTGTAAAAGGGGCAAGTGACTGGGGCGGCCCCAGATCGGCTGGCCGCATCCCGGGCCCGGGAGTAACCCTGCCGCAGCTCCTTCACCTTGCTGCGGACATGGTCAGGAGTGCGGGCAGGGTGACCCCGGGCAGCCAGGCCGTCGGCCAGCCGAGCGAACGCATCCGCGTTCCGTCTCTTGCTCCCCACTACCTGGAGCACCTCCTCCTCGCTCCAGAGCCCCAGCAGGTCCCGCAGCTCGGCCTCCGTCCAGGAGGGGCCCCGCTGCCGCTTCCCAGACTGCTTGGTCCTCTGGCTCTGCTGGCTGCCCTGGCTGCCCTTGGGGGGGGGCCCCTGGGGGCGCTGGGGGCGCTGCTGGGCAGCCATGGCTGCTGCAGGGGCTGAGGGCTGGGCAGGCTCTGCACCGCGTGTGCAGGCAGGAGCCTGCACGTTCCCTCAGCCTCCTGCAGTCAGGGCGGGGGAGGGTGCCTTTAAGGGGCCGCTCCACGCGGCCACCAGTGAGCTGCGGGGCTGGAGAGAGCGTCTCTCAACCCCCCAGCTGATGGGCGCCATGGAGGACCCGTCAATTTCGACGTTGCGGGACGCGGATCGTCTACACTGTCCCTACTTCGACGTTGAACGTCGAAGTAGGGCGCTATTCCCATCCGCTCATGGGGTTAGCGACTTCGACGTCTCGCCGCCTAACGTCGATTTCAACTTCGAAATAGCGCCCGACGCGTGTAGACGTGACGGGCACTATTTCGAAGTTGGTGCCGCTACTTCGAAGTAGCGTGCACGTGTAGACGCAGCTTAACAGAGTAATTTATTAGGTGAGCTTTCGTGGGACAGACGCACTTCTTGAGACCATAGCCATACCAGAACAGACTCAATATTTAAGGCACAGAGAACCAAAAACCAAGCGCACCTAATAAATTATTTTGTTAGTCTTTAAAGTGCTACTTGATTGCTGGTTTTGGTTCTCTGTGCCTTACATATTGAGTCTGTTCTGGTCTGGCTGTGGTCTGAACAAGTGGGTCTGTCCCACGAAAGCTCATCACCTAATAAATTATTTTGTTAGTCTTTAAAGTGCTACTTGACTGCTTTTTTGTTTTCATAGCCTAAGAGGTATTCTGAAATAGCACAAGTATCACAGAGGTAGCCATGTTAGTCTGTATCTTCGAGAACAACAAGAAGTACCGTGGCACGTTATAGACTAACAGATATTTTGGAGCATAAGCTTTCGTGGGCAAAGACCTGCATGCTCCAAAATATCTGTTAGTTCATAAGGTGCCACAAGACTTCTTGTTCTGAAATGACACAGCTACACTCAAAATGCATTTAGAAATAGCACTCTGCTACTTCAAAATAGTCTACATACAACAGACCCTATTTTGAAATAGAGCCTTTGGACACACTATAACTTATTTCACAATAGGCTCTTTTCCCTGTCTACACAGCCCCTACTTCAAAACAGCTATTTGTAGGAAATACCTAGTTTGAAATAGGTGCTATCTTTCATACAATGAGGCTTGCCAATTTTGAAATAAGTCATCCACTATTTCAAAATTATTTCAAAATAGCAGTTGCCATTGGGCGGACACTCTCATAATTTTGAAATAGCACCTGCTTTTTTGAAAGATGTGTGGGCCTGCACGTCTAAGTAATCAGGACAACCAACTTGGGTTTGTGGGATTTGCAACTCCTAGACCACTCACACAGACAAAGAATGAATCTCCTCTACAGGCTTAATTGTGAGCGATCTAGCTTTCAGCTCAAACTTCAGAGGTTCATGTACTAAGCTCCCAAGGTCTCAGGTTCTGTTCCACCTGTGGGCAGTCATGCTTCCACACAATCACAACATTAGAGAAAAACTCAAATTTTGCTAGAAAGCCCCTAGCAAAGTTTTGGTTTTCATAGTTGTGCCTAGTCTAGATGGATACAGTTTTCCATAAGAAAATGGACTTTCACCAAAATCGACATTATTTGATAGGAATGTGTGAATTCAGGTGGCTTTGATAAGGAATACTGAACTGCTTTTTTTCAAGAAGATAAATGTATTTTGTTGTGATTTTTATTGAAATATTAATATTATAGCCATGCACATATTTAGCATGTTATTTTACCATTATCCAAAAGACACAACAATATGGAAACAAAACATTTTGACAAACCCAAATTATTTTTTTTCCAAATTTTCAATCTAGGGAAAATTTAAAATTTTTCAATTTTTGTTCTGGTTAGAACAACAAAATTTAAATATCAGAATTTCCCCCCAAAGAGAACAAAGCAGCAGAATGGAGTGGGCCATACTGTTAAAGACCTGAGAATTTGTGTCCTGCAAAATAGAGAATTTAACAACAGATTAGAGCGAGAGATTTGTGAGTTAGAGTACATATTCAAATTCGACACATTAACACATGGTATGAACACAGACATCAACTGCCTCTTGCATTACAAGAACTGCTTCCCTTCCTTTGATGCTCATAATTATCACAGACAGGACAATTAACATCATCCCATCTGTCACCCTCTTTCTTCTATCCTATTTGATGTGTCAGTTTTTATTGCATTTTTTTTTCTTTTTGGTCCTCTGTACTTATATGTGTCTGTCTGCATTGGAAATGAAATTGATCTGATGAAATGGATCTGTCCCACGAAAGCTCATCACCAAATAAATTATTGTGTTAGTCTTTAAAGTGCTACGTTTCTACCGCTTTGTTTTGTTGGTGTACAGACTAACACAGATACCTCTCTGTTACTATTCCACAAAAGAGAAGTCTTCCAACTGGCTCTAGAAAACACTAACATCATAGGAACTGGACAACAGGCAGGTTACTGTGTATTTACTTTCTAAGTTGTGTTCTGAGATTTTGTGACTACTTGTACTAGCACCCTGTAACTTGAGTCCTTTTCTTCAGGAGAGGAGAATACTTTGACCTCCATTACAACAGTAAGGAACTCTCTAAGTACTTCAAAGCCTCACTCCCGTATAAAGGCTACTCTGCTATTACTTTTCATGGTACAGGTTGAACCTCCCTAGTCCAGGACTCTCTGGTCTCACAACATCCAGGGTACAGCGATCAGGAGTCAAGCAGCCTGGGCCGGTGACTTGGAGGGAAGCCCTGGAGGATGGCAGCAGAAGGACAAGCATTGACCTCCCCTGGTCCAGCAAACTCCCTAATCTGGGACCAGCCAGGTCCTGAGGGTGTCGGATCAGGGAGGTGCAACCTGCATTAGCACCTGGAGATTTAAGCTTCTACTAAGGGGCCAAAGTCTTTGGCTGTTATGCTGTCTTTGTGCTGCTCAGTTATGAAAGTGTAGTCAGAACTGCTCAGGTGTGAGTTCCTACAGTGTTGGTTGGGGCAGCAGCATAAAACCAGAATCCTGTCCCCTGCATAGCTGATGACACAGGGGCAGGGCAATGACCTGAATAGAGAGTGATACACTCTGGCTGTCCCCAGCTAGCAGCATCTTTGAACAGAGCAGAGAATGTCTTTATATGAGGAGAGTGAATTGCTGGAAACTGTGAGCCTTGAACATTTGAAAGCCTTCTCATGTAGCACACGGGCTTTTAAGAAACATTTTTAGATGGGAGATGCAATCATGAAATATGTCCTATTTTACTCATGATGTTTCAGGCTATAGCATAAAGTAAAGCTACTTTCACAGTCAGAAATTTCAGAGAGTTGACATGATACTGTGGTTTATAATTCAGGGGAGTAATATGAAAAGATTTCATGCACAAACTTAATAGTTGTGTTTATCACAAATCACTGCTGCTTTTTCATTTGTTACTCTATGCGCCTAGGATTCAGAATGTACAGTAATTAGTTTTCTATAATGAAAATAATGTACCCTAGCTATTAGAAACAAGGCAATATGAAGGAGAGAAAGCATTTAAAAAGAAGAAATTGCAGTGAACAGATGGAAGCAGCACCTAAATGTGCAAAACCAACTTCATCGTATTCTATACAGAACCCTTGAGTATAAAAGAATTACACTGAAGATGGGTTTGACCTGGTTTTGATTTCTGAGTAGCAACAGTTTGGTTAAAAACAGTTGACTCCAAGTTTTTTCCCTCTCTTTAGTTCTCCTTTTTTAATCTAACAATTTTCATCACGGTGAGCATTTTGGTTTATTGGTTTGGTCACAGCCGTTTAATTTTCCCTCTCCCCTGATTGTTGGGAGCCAAGGAATACTCACAGAGAATAACTGGCAAAGCGCAACAGAGATGGGACATTAGAGTTAGTCATTTGTATTTCAATATTGGATTAAACCCCGCTATTAGCTTTTTCTTATGTACCCATAAAATAATACATTGTCCTTCATCCTAAAAGAACTCAGTGCCTTGACATCTGTGTACAGAAATCATTTCACCAGCCTGCCATTTCTGGGGTGGAGTGTGATGTCTATTTAGGACATCTGATTTTCAGTTTTAATTAGAAACCACCAATGAAACACTCCACTACAGAAAATAAAAATAAGTCAATGTTCTACTTGTACCTAAGTGCTTTTCTGCAGAAAGTGACAATGCAGACCGTGGGGTTGTGATTTCTAAAGTTCACTAAAGTGTTGCACGTTAATTGCTTCACATAGATCCTATTATTGTAACTGAAGGTCCCTTAGTGCTGTTGTAAAGAGAGAGATTATTCTCTTCAGTATATAGCACCATAGTAAGTAATGTATGTAATATGCATTGCTAACTATAGTATGCACAATGACAAAGCCCTGAAAAACACCTGATTTTTGGACATCTACATACAAATAAAAAGTGCTAAAAATAACCTCCCAATATTAAATTATTAAATCCTGAAAAACAGAAGCCTTTTCTATGTGTTTTATAGAGTATAACAGCAGCATAGACTAGATTGGGACATGGTGTGAAGAAAAATAGTGTATCATTGTGGACATTTACTGCAGGGAGGCAGAATGTACCCCGACTGGAATTTGTGCTAATACCCTGGCCTCGCTCTAACTCCTATTCCTGCAAAAAAGTCCATGGGATATTTAAGAGCCAGCTGTGTTCAACATCTCTGGTTCCCATCTCATCTGAACTGCATCATCTCCATTAGCACAGTGCCTGTTGAGAGCCTACTGAAGCATTGATTCAGTGGGATGCTTGCCAGCTCAGCCGTATCATTGCTGACTGCGCCCAGAGTTTTCCTTGGAAGTTTCTGAGCCAAACACGGGTCCTGCTGTAGTCAGCTTGTGAGCTCTGAGGATCACTCAGCCGGCAGTAATAAAAGAGAAATAGTGCACTCTCTTTCTGCAGTCTATCTTCCACTGGCTACAACAGTAATCAGCCATTTATCAGATAATCAGATCTCTGCCAAACAATGTGCCAAATATGCTTATATGACTGATGAATAAATCTAAAATGTAATTTTAGCTAGCCCATTTTGTACATATTTCTCCCCTTTCAGGCTGTCTTTCTGACCTTGTGAAAAATGGCTGCATTTGAACAAAAATTGTCTTTTATTTCTAGATAATGGACTATGCCAACTTCTATTTCTTACAGAATTCAATAGAAACTTGGTATATCAAGACATTTTCTACACTCTTATTTCCTTTCAGATTACACACTTTCTTATAGCCAAGCCTCCAATCTTTACTTATATCTCTTGACTTCAGCAATTCCTTTTTCAATTTCTATTTTTTTTTAGTGTGTGGCAGGGGCTTTCGCTACTGAGCAGTACATTTAGTTCTCTATGCATGTAACTATGAGCTAAGAAATTATACCAATTTCTGGAGGCCTTCAGCGCTAAGTCAATTTGGCTTGATCTTTCCCAGCTATCAACCCTTCCATTAGTGTTAGTGGATGCTTCAGAGATATTTACTTGTCATTCTGCTAATGCAGCTTCCTTTTCTTTTTTTGCTTTGATGCTGATACTTTGAAACTTAGTCGGGTGACACTTTCCAGTGAAGAAGTCTAATTAAAATGTGCTAATGCAGTGGAACATGGTTGTCATAGTCCCTGGAAGATTCTTACAGGAGTATCTGACTTCTTTGAATTAGGTCTGCTTCATAGCACAGAGAGCCATCTCCTTCAGGGTTTTATGTACACCCAACCCTGTGTAGGTGCAGTGCAGAACACACCAGAGAAGGATAATCTCTCCTGGGCTTCTTGTGATGTGCACGGTCTGCACTGCCCAGGGACAACATGCACACTGCTCTCACCCAGCATCCTATCTTCCAACTTCCTGGAGTTCCATGGGAGACATTTTAGGCAAACGATTCAATAGATGATTCACACGTTTGCCTGTTATTTGCATATGGCCATAAAGTTCTATTTGGATAACTGATGTGGTGGTGGTAGATTATGGTGGCAGACTAAGACTAGATTTACCTCACAGGATTCCTCCCTACCCGCACCCCTAATAGTGGATACAGGTATGGAGATCATAGGCTACGTCTACACGTGCACCCAACTTCGAAATAGCTTATTTCGATGTTGCGACATCGAAATAGGCTATTTCGATGAATAACGTCTACACGTCCTCCAGGGCTGGCAACGTCGATGTTCAACTTCGACGTTGCTCAGCCCAACATCGAAATAGGCACAGCGAGGGAACGTCTACACGGCAAAGTAGCACACATCGAAATAAGGGAGCCAGGCACAGCTGCAGACAGGGTCACGGGGCGGACTCAACAGCAAGTCGCTCCCTTAAAGGGCCCCTCCCAGACACACTTTCATTAAACAGTGCAAGATACACAGAGCCAACAACTAGTTGCAGACCCTGTATATGCAGCACGGACCCCCAGCTGCAGCAGCAGCAGCCAGAAGCCCTGGGCTAAGGGCTGCTGCCCACGGTGACCACAGAGCCCCGCAAGGGCTGGAGAGAGAGTATCTCTCAACCCCCCAGCTGATGGCCGCCATGGAGGACCCCGCTATTTCGATGTTGCGGGACGCGGATCGTCTACACGTCCCTACTTCGATGTTGAACGTCGAAGTAGGGCGCTATTCCCATCCCCTCATGGGGTTAGCGACTTCGACGTCTTGCCGCCTAACGTCGATTTCAACTTCGAAATAGCGCCCAACACGTGTAGACGTGACGGGCGCTATTTCGAAGTTACTGCCGCTACTTCGAAGTAGCGTGCACGTGTAGACGCAGCTATAGTGTCTTACCGATGAAAGAGATCAGGTTCAACATAAGCACTTTATTAAGAACAGAACCTATGTACAGGTAGAAGGGAACAAAACTTTTTGCTGTTCCCTAGAGATAGCCTACTACTGCTGCCTCCTTTGTTCTCTCTGTCCCAGCAATCAGGTGCATGGTGCACAGAAAGTGTGGCATTTAGAAACTTTCTGGAAGATTTACTCTATGGCAAACCTTCCTGGTTTTAGAACTGGTTTTCTATATTTATCACTAAACTAAAACAAACTATAAAAATACAATAGGGTGCTTAATGACTGTTCAGTTTACTTTACTAGAACCCTAACATGTCTCAGTCAGTCTCTGAGGGCATGGATCCAGTCTTCCCAATCTGCTGTGCTGCAGACTCTCCTCAAACAAGTTCTTCTCTATCAGAGACTGAGGTTTGTCATAGGCGATAACAGGACCAGGCTGAAAATTATTTTTGACTTGTGTGTCTGTTAGCATTATGCTCATCTCTGCCAAGTTCTCTGGGATCTGGAGCAGATGCTTATGATCATGTAAAATTCTGCCTTCATCTGTGATCATTGAGTATGAGCGAGATGACTTTTCTCTAATCACTCTTTGTGTCACAGACTCCTTAGTCATCCTGTATTTCTGTCCCATGACTGGTCTATGTTGGTTGTAGAGGAGGTCAGAAGAGGGCCATCCACATTGCAGTGGTGTAGTTCTATATTAGATTAGGGCTAAATATGGATCTTCTATTGCTTTTGTGTTTGTTTGTTTGTTTTGAGTAAGTTCTTCACTAATATACTCCACATTCAACTAACCCTTTGGCTTGAGGTGATGTGAGACAAGATGTCTCTCTCTAATGAAAGGTCATTTATTACTGTTTGTGGACTTCTATGATACACACATTCAAATATCAGGTGCCAGACAACTATTGGAAGCTATGGTGACTTCAGATATGATTACTTCTGGGAAATCGGTAATGGTCCCTTATAAACAGGCGATCTCATCTTACCAGGCTTAACATGCCACTTCTGACTTTGTGCCACTTGTTCATACAGTATCGGTGGTTCTTTCTGTCAGGAATCTCTGTATTTCAGACACGTTCTCCACCTGATCGCAACTTCTTTGATGTGTACATCAGCGTACATCTCTAGTCACAATACTGTTTCTCTAGCTCTCCTTTTTTTGCTTTGATCTTTTCCAGGTGCATGTGATTGAGAGGCTCCAATATTTTCCTTTTGAGCGGGGTGGGGCCCATGATCTCTGTTCCCTATATTCTCATACTCATCAGCAGGACCTACTTAAATATAATGTTTTCATTAAGAAAGGAATCCAGCATTTCTGGATATACAGAAATATTTACTAGCTGCGTCCTGTAACTGCCACGTCCTGGGCTCTTGCTTTTCTCTGTCCCAGCATGCAGCATTTCAGAGGAAAGCAGGCTACGTGCATCGCTGTATCTCCTGTGCAATTTATTTTGTAGCACAAGGGGGTTTGGATTGTTACATCCCTCAAAAGACGGGGCCAAGGCCAAACTTGGTCAGGGAAAGGGGCAGATGCTTATTTGCAGGCAGTCTGTGTGGCAATGTTACAGTAGTGTGAGCTCTCTCAAGTTTATTGTGAGTAATAGGGTTCTGGATGTTTTGCGCTGATGCTAGAGACTCTGTGAAGATGAGCCGTCCAAGCCAGCACAAGTTCTCCTGTCTGCTCACTACTCTCACAGGAGGGAAAGAAGGGGAAAGGCAGCCCATCGGCTTAGCACAGCTCCTTTACCTCCTCTCTTCTTCCTTCCTGTCAGAAGCGTGGACTGGACTTTGCGTCTGCTCTCCCCACTCTCCATATATAGCATCCAGCTGGGGATGGGTCAGGGATGGAGGATCTGGATCTGCCCCCCCGCCCCCAGTTGGGACAGGGATAAAGGAGAACCCACTGCTGCTTCCTCCCCACCAGGCATAGGAGAAGGGAGTGAAGAACCTCTAGGAGGAACAAAGGTGAGGCTGGAGGACAGGATTGGGGGCAGGGGCTGAATTGATGGTGGGGTCTGGAAATGCCTTCAGTTTTGGGGAAGGGGAGAAGTCCCAGAGGATGCAGGAGCAAACAGTAGTTGACATAAAATTATTTACTGTTAGCTATTGGGACAATTATGTATTTTTAAAAACCTAAATATGTTATTGTTATTACTGGATAAATACATGTATGTAGCTACCAAACTATTATAAGTAAAAAGAGTGATTTAAATTTATTTTTGAAATATTTTGTGACTGAATCAATTATTTAAAAATAGTATTTAGGGACTATAAGTATAATTATTGCACTGTGCTGTAGAAAGCTCTGAAAGGTAATTGATATTATACAGGTGCTCTTTCATATAAAAATCTTTGCCATTCCCATTCATCTGTATTGAGAAATTGTTGAAAAACTTCATACGTAGAGAGAGATGTAGTATTTCTAGTATGTTCATTGTTCATTTTCTAGCTCCATGTTATGGGTATTTTACAACATAGTTGTAAACGTGTGTGAATTAGGCTTTTCTGTCATATTTTAACTGTGTCACACCATAGGGCTCTCCACTGAATACTGATGTTATGCCTGTGTAAAAGAATTTTTCTCTGCAGCATGGTTGTCTTCATTCTACCACATCCCTCTGGTTTTGAAGGGAGATTTTTGAGGGGACAACCATCCTAATACTGACAGAACATTAACAGCAGCATTCCGATGATGTTGAAATGGATCTCTGGCTATTTAGGACTAGTCCAAATAAAACAGAGGCAAAGTTTTGCATCCTTTCTATTCCTACTATCCTTAAATACGTTTGTGTATCTCCAGCATACACAGTCTTACTTTGATCAGCCAGGGAGAGACCCTAAAGGTGGACTTTTCAACCTGAATTTATCTCACATACAGTGCCGGAAGAGTGTTGAAAAGACAATCTAAACACATGGTTTGATTGTGTTTTAACTCATGATTTGTGGGGCTAATCTCCTGATTTTTAGCATGTAACTCCTGATTTTTGATCCCTTGTGCTCAATGCAACTGAGATTGCTACTGGTTGGCATCCATCCCATTAGCTCTGTGGTGTCCAAAACAAATGTAATGGATCACGACACCCCCCTCAAGCCAGGTGCCTCTCCACCCCCATGAGATTACTCACTGAAGCTACCCTGGGGCTGAAGTCACACCATGGGAGCCTCACCACAGCTGCAGGAGCTGCCTACACTCCTGCTGCCGCATGTGTGTCCAAGCATGTGGTGGGACACGTGCGGAGAGTGGCCGGAGAGGTGCCCCGTTTTCTCCACTCTCCAATGCCACATTTGCCACGTGGCAAACGGAGCATATTGGACACTGCAGCATTAGCTCATGCCCCTCTCCTAGTCACTAACTTTACTGAGTTCCTGTCTTCAGGTCCTTTTCCTCCATTAGTCCCACTTCAGCAAGAAAGCTTCTGTCCTCCCACTTCCTATCATTAGTTCTGGTCACCACCTTCCCCCCAAATGGTGCCTCCTCTCACCATCCCTTTACATCAATAGCTGCTCTGACCCATTCCCCTCATGGAAGTTCCTTTGTCCCCCTTCTGCCACTCTCTCCTTAAATAACTCCTTACCTTTGGCCAGGTTAGTAAACTATCATGTCTTCTTCCCTCTTTTGAAAAATAAGGATATTCAAACAAGGACCAAGATAAAGTTATATAACGTTCCAGTGATGCCCACATTGTTATATGCTTCCAAAATTTGGAAAATCAAAGAAGTCCACAACAGGAAACTTGATGTATCCCATCAGAGATGCCTGTGGAGAATACGTGGTGTTTTCTGTGGGATAAAGTAACTAATGCTGATATGTTGCAAAGGACTGACCATCAGCCTCTATAGACAATGATCGGAGAAGGGCTTTGGTCATGTTGCCACAATGTCAGAAAACTGTATTCCTGGACCAGGCCATGGCTGGATTCCACTTTGTGGAAGGAGGAAAAGAGGCGGACAGCAGATGATATGTGATGGTCCTTGAGAAAGAAGTTGATATGATAGGAACAGACTACCACAGTGCAAAAAATGTGATATTGGACAGACAAAGTGGAAACACTGGATTCCCTCATGAGTCACAAGGTAGAAGAGCATCTATTTTTTTTTAAATTAATCTCTCCCTCCATATCAGACAGGTGCATTTTGCTTTGTGACTTTTTTGTTCTCTCTGGAGGAACTTACTCCCAAGGACATCAAGCATAGGCTTTTCTGTGCCTTAAAATCCTGTCTGGAGCTTTGGCCCCTGATCTCTTGATCCCACCAAAATTTTTACAAACATAAGCAGTGTGTCTTTCCATTATTTCCTACTCCTCCACAGCCCTAAATCCAAGCTTCGTGCCTTCAATTTCAAGAAGCTAAGTAATTCCTCCTTTTTTGTCCCTCATTGTCTTGTTTAGTATAAGCAATATCCATTGCTTCAGCTGCATCAGAGACACCAGCCCTCATGCACCACTTAGCCACAGTCTTCATGCACCATCTTATGCTTGGAGCACCTTTCCTTAATGGGTCCACAAGAGTACTCGCCCTTCTGCTCTCAGATCCTTCCTGATGATTCACAACTACAAGAAACTAACTGATTGATCAGGACAAGACTGAGGGATAATTCAGATAATCTGCACATAATCTTGAAACCAACAAACAAAACCGCTGTGTTGTCTGTCATGTGTTGTTTTATGAAGATGATAACCAATTACCATCTTGAACAATTAGCTTTGCTGTAGTATAGCTCTCCTTACCTTTCATCTAGCTTTCTGACTTTTATTTATTATTATTTTTAGATTATGTCCTCTTTTTTTGTTTGTATGTTGTGGACCTGGCAGTAAAAAAACTGTATACCATTAGACAGTGTGCCCTATCTTCTTTGGGATTTTCAAGGGCACAGGGAGGTGAGTGTCATTTAAATTCTGTTGACATACGCATGATCTTAGAACTATTGGAAAGCTGGAGCTTGAAGCTACTCAATTATTTTTAGATGAGTGTGAAAAATCTACTTATAGGACCAACAAGTTAAAATTATTGCAGTTGTTTTGGGGTGTTTTCCTGCATTGTGAGTAATGGAGGGAATGGTCAAGTATATGGCCAGCCTCAACAAGTCTGTATCAAGAAAACATTCTCACAAGTCCTGTAGTCAAGTAAGCTCTCCCTCTCAACAAGCACTTACCTATGACTTCTTCCCCACCACTCAGCCCTTCATGGATCAAGAACAAGTGCCCTAATCCAGACTCTTGGCAATGGCCAAGATATGCCCACGTCAGCCACCAAAGTCACAAGCACGTGCTTCCCAGTCCAGCTGTTACATCTACTCCTGAAGTCCCTAAATAATTTACTGAACTCTGCCTTGATACCACACTTCTTATTTCACCCATGCTCACCAGAAATATGACCTAGCTACAGCGTAGGGAATCTACGCACATTCTGCATATACAGTGGGTCTGTTGGTTCATGTTATACATAACATGTTACGTATATGTTCATATTATATGTAAGGGTTTTCATACAGTTGTTAGCTCACCTTGGAGTTAGTCATAGTAGTCACCTTGCAGTTCTCATGCTGATTTGGCGCACTGTGCCCTTCTGGAGCTAGCTGTCAATGATCATTGTTGTGTATATGATAGCCAGAGTATATGTCTGCTGCCCATCACATACTGGAGATTTTATACTAGTGGGAATCTGGTGATTGACTTAAGGTTCTATGCTTTCTGTCTTTTTTTAAGCAATGAAATTTTGTATGAAGGAAATCATGAGCTGAAGCTAAAGCAGCAACCTGAACTACCTGGAGAAAAAAATTGATTTTGAAAAAATGCCCATTTTTCCTAATTTTGAAATATGAAACTGTTTTAAAAATGTTGAACAGGCTTATCGTTGGCCAAAATATGTGTGTGAGAAGGGAGAATTGTGAACATCTGAAAAATTTCTCATGTTTACATTTTAAATTAAATCAATGATTCAAAACTTTGCATAGAGTTGATCGCTATTGAGCTTCTTCTTGAATTGTTCAGTTACAAAACTGTAGCAACAGCATCTCTGTTATATACCTCTGTGTGTGCAACCACTCCAGATCTCAGAACAAAACAGCTAAGATAAAAAGACAGTTGTTTAGTGTTTGCTCTATAAATACTAGTTTGTTTCTGCTACAGGACTAGAGTATTTTTATTTGTTTGCAAGTTGACTATCATGGGACATCAAAATACATTGAGGTCAAAATACAAATTCTTTAAAATGTAAAGGAAAACCAACCAACCAAATACAATGCACAACTAGACAGCATATAAACCTTTAGGCTACCCCAGGGGAGAACAATTCAATTTCTAACTAGTTGCAGGAAGGGGAGAAATAATAGCATAGTTTTGTAAAAACTGTAGGAAGGAGACAAAAGTAATCATAGATAGGCCAGCTGAAATAGAGCTAATGGGTTGTTCATGGGAAAATACTTCCACAATCTTGTCAACCCCAACCATTTCAAATTCATGAGTCAGGACATCAAAAGTCATGAGATTGATTAAAAAGTTAGATTGAAAAAAAATAAATGGGTGTGACTGGTTTTGTTCTTTGGGGTGCCATCTGATGTGCTCCCCTGAGCCAGCCTATTCTGCTAGCCTGGGCTCCCTTTACGTGGTCTGCCTGGGCCAGGCAAGCACAAAGGGAGCATTATAGCCAGCTGCACAGAGACAGAGATCCACTCTGGACATCTTGGCCTTAGGGGTTTGATCCAACACTCTGGGGCCCGAGGTACAAGCCTAAAGCTTTTTGGAAATTTGTCCCTCCCTCAGTATGGAGGAAGATATGCACAACTTCTCAACTCCCCATTTCCAGTTAGAAATTCCATAAACTGGATTATATTATAACCTCTCTAATCCAGCATGCTTGGGACATGACTGGTGCCAGACGAGAGAATTTGTGAAACCATGAATGGTCAAGGTTGTCCAGCAACATTACCAACTCTTCCACTGCTTACTGGGCTCTTTGAAGACATTTAGGTTATGTCTGTACTAGAAGCATCTGTTGACAGAAGTTACTGTGCCAGAAGGTGGAATGGCAGCTCTGCAAAGAAGGCTGCTCAGCAACTGGAAGCCCTGTCTATCAACAGAAGTGTCTACACTGTACTTCTGTCAACAGTACTCTGTTGACAGATTGTTATGCCTCAAATTTTTGAGGGCTAATACCATCGAGGCACATGGAAAGCTCTATAGAGAATCTGCTGACAAAATGCTTTACATGTGTAGACGCCCCCTGAGTTATGTCAACAGAAGGGCCCTCCTATCGACAAAACTCTGTAGTGTAGACCCAGCCTTAGGGATAAATTACAGCTAAATAACAGCACAGAACACTGAGAGCCAGGACTGGTGGCTGGAAACAAACTTTATGGGCCTGCGAGAAACTTGGCCACACCCATGATAGATGGTGTGCAGCCAACTAAAATGATGCTGGATTATGGATGTTGCAGGATGAGAGAGTTCCAAATTAGAGGTTCAGCCTGTTCAAATGGTGGGTTTTAAGTAGTTGAAGTAGCAGCAAAGAAAACAAAATAGGTTACTAAGCAAATTAAAACAAAGCATGCAAACAACACTTGATGCACAAAAGAAGATGATTACAAATAGTAGTTCCTCACCTTAGATGTTGTCTTAGGTAAATTCCTTCACCAGCCAGATATCTTTTCAGCCTCGATCAAGTATTTCTTCCCTGCTCCCTTCTCCACCTGAGTTCTAGCCTTTTTGTTTCCAGGTGTTTTCAGGTTTCTCTTTGGGAGATGGTGGGTCGGGAGAAGGGGGACAGAGGAGAAGCAAAACCGAGGAACTGAGTTGTTTTCTTTCCCCACGTTCTATAGAATTCCCTTAAGGTGGGCATCCTTTGATTCTTCTACCTCCCAACAGGTCAAGAGTCCAAAATGGAGTTCAGTGTCAGGTGACTAGGTCCCCTGATTCACTAATTTCTCAGAATCCATGCATCAGTGGCAGTTTGGTGCATCCATGGGAGGCCCCAGCCTTTTCACCACCCTTAGTCTGTGCTGATGGGCCATCAGCCCTCTCTGACTTTTCCATTGTTGTGCCTGCGGTGTTAGTAGTGGGCATCCTCCAAAGTACCAAAGTCAAAATTCCTAACTTCAGAAACAAAAATGACTCATGCATGCAAATAGGATAATATATGCGGTAAATCCTAACCTTTCCAATGATAACTCATATAAGGTATCGTTCATAAAATATATCTCAGTTGTGCCACAGTCATATCATAAGCACACTTTCATAAAAAAAAGTATGGAGTCACAAAAATGTCACAATTGGATCTTTTTATTTGCCTACCAAATTCCAGAGCTTTTGGGTACCATGTTTCCCAGTTTCTTCTGCTGCCGTGAGGGCTAGAAAAATTCTTTACTTTCTTCTTCATCTTTTTACTTTTAAAGTAAGGGGGACTTGAGATTTATCATGTTATCCTGTGCCTCTAGAATCTGGACTTGTTTGTTTGTTTGTTTGCTAGTTTTTAACACATTCAGCATCACAAGATGAAATTAATGCACAAGAGTTGGCATAAGGGAGTGCCACAATTTTGTACCTTCAGAAAACAAAACCTCCCCCTTGTTCAATTCTAGGGACCAACAGCCCACTCACCTTGGCAACCAGAAGTGCCAGCCAGGAACCTGTAAAGAGCTGATTGCTCTTCAGTGGAATTGCTTCAGTTTCTACAACTATAGTTTTCCCTAAGTAGAATGTAACAACTGCAGGATTCTGAAGCATAGTACCTTGTGAGTCCTTTATGTGCTTAAGGAAGCTAGGCTTATGGAATGAATGACTCTCTTTCATTGCTGGGAGATGCCTATCAGGCACTTGGTGCGTAACAGAGCAAGCACTCTTCCCTGAAAGGGCTCATGTTCTGTGCCTAGGTTCTGCACAGGAAAATCTAGTTTGCAACAGGGAACAATATTAATTTTTAATAGCTGGAAGCCAGCAGCACTGTAACCTAGCGCTGTGCAGTGTGAAATAAATGCTGTTAAACTCTCTTCCCCCATGCACTATGACTCCCTATGAGCTTAATCATGCAGTCTACCCAGAGAGCTGGCTTCTGAGGACTCCTTTCCAAGTTGTAGTATAAACAAAATGAGCATCATATATCTGTTCCCTATGAGAACCAAGCAAGAAATCAGACCATGTCAGAGATAGTAAAGTAGCCTAACAAGTTAGTTTTCTCTACCTAGAAGCCAGGCTTTGTAATTTGTGAGCTCATGGTAGTGCCATATCCATTTATTCTGGCCTCTTTACATTGAAAGTAGATGCTTCATTTTTGCTTAATGCTCCAAAGACTTGTGTAATGAATCAGAAATCAATTCTTTTCCCCTTCCTTTCCACAACCTGAAGCCTGGCCTTATACCCATAAGGCACAGTGAACAAATGGATAAATTATTCTGCCTTGCCAAAAAACTCAGTACCAGTAGGGTACATCTATTTCTTTATTTACATCCCTAAGTTGGAAAAAAACAAACACATTAATTTGTAACCAGAATAATGAAATGTGTTGTGTTTTGATGGGGTGCATTAGTTATTTCACTTAGGCTACATCTACACAAGCCCCTCCTTTTCAAAAGGGACACGGTAATGAGCGAGGTCAGAAGACGCTAATAAGGTGCTGCAATGAATATGCAGTCCCTCGTTAGCATAATGGCATCTGCAACAATTCAAAAGTGCTGTTTTCGACTTGTGCACCACCCGCACAGACTGGGATCTTTCGAAAGTAACCCCCAGTCTTCATCTACATGGGCGGCACATGATTTGAAAGCGACACTTTTGAATTGCCGTGGCAATCATTATGCTAATGAGGCACTGCATATTCGTGGAAGACCCTCATTAGTATCTTCCGACCTCGCTCATTACGATGCCCCTTTGAAAAGAAGGGCTACTGTAGACGCAGCCCTAGTGACCGTTGTTTGGGGTGGGTGAGAATTGACTTTCTTCTTTTTTCCCCTTGTGCTATAGTAATATTCTGTTTTAGCTACACTGTTATACAGGCAGCAAAAGTCCGGCACTATCCAACAAAAAGGAATCTGAGCTCAGAGAAGCTGCTATGCGTGTTTCTTCAGACATGCTGATCAGTGCAGAACTGATAACGTTTTGCTAACTGAACTTATCTCTGGAAATAGCCTGGCTCTTCCAGTCCTGGGCCTTTCCTTAGCAGAAACCCTCACTCATGTATTATATTTTATTAAAATTGTGTGATGTCTTTATCATCTAGTGGTGACTAGGTGTCTCTCACCAAGTTTATGTCACTTGTGACCTTGGCCAGGTGTCAGATGCCCAGAGAAGAAAGGCTAATATATTATCTCAGTCTAGCACCTGCATTCCTTTCCTGCCGCTTGGCATCTGTGATCCTCAGACTTCAAACCCGAAATGAACCATTGAACTATCACACTAAGCAGAGGTGTCTCAATCCCTGAATAGGTCAGTGGCCCTCCCACCATTCCTTTGACTCCTTTGAAACTCAAGCCAGCAGTTGAAGACAAAAAGTTAATTAAACTATTAGGTGGGACCCTGGACAAACTGAGGTGAGAAGGCGCACTCAGGGCCAGTTTACAGTAGTGGATATGGATCCTAGGGTATCTGATTGCAAAGAGAGTACTGTAGGCATAACCTAACCAGTCTGATGGGAGTCGTCTGCACATCCGATGAGGGGAAAATAAATAAATAAAAAAGGGTGGTGAGAACTCTGGAGGAAACATGGAGATCTACTGAGACTGAAGGATAACTGGCTACTTCCAGGGTCAGCTAAAAGCTTTGTCCCAAGACGGAGTGAAGTGGAAGAGAGTGGTAGGTGATCTATGCTCAACCTGGAGTACAAGGGTTTAAGTTGCCGTGGAATCGGGGGCTGGAATAAGAGACATAAGAGTGAAATAGAGGAAATCAAGCTTCCAATGAAGAGTTGCCAATAGGCTGTATCAACAGATAAAGGAAAGTTGTGCCAGTTGATGGTACATGCTGCTTTTATTTTTTCAAAAAAAGTCAGACAAAAACAAAATAAAGAAGTGTCTGCTACCATCACTGGGTTGAGAAACAAATGTTTTCAAAGGAGCTAAGATTAATGCTGTGGATTACTGTTGGTGCCATTCTTCCTTCTGCAATAATTTATAATAAAGGCTGTGCTGGCCATTACTGGCAGCTGACCTGCTGCAACTTTGTGGGGCAACGGTATAGTCTATAAAACACAACGTTGGGCAAAACAGATAGCAGACGGCAGGGGAGCAAGGGAATAAAACATTGATCTAGATGTGGTGAAAAGCCTATAAACCTGTGTAGACTTGGCAATGTCCTACCTGCTCCCATTTCCACCATTCATTTCTCCCAATGACCCTGGCACCACCAATGCCCAACTCAAGCGACTGTTTTGCATATACCCCTGCGAGAAGCACCAAGAGCCACTGTGGACCTGGCTGGGGGCAAGGTGGGAGTGGGGCCCAGCTCCCCGCCATGGAAGGGGCAGGGCCAAGGGTGGAAGGGGCGAGGTTTAGGGCAGTCAGCCCTGGCTCCCCCCACTGCATGCAGAGCAGCAGCATAGCACTCTGCAGCATTTCAAAGGGGCCCAGAGCTCTGGCCATTGCTGTTGCTGTTGTGGTGGCTGGAGCTCTGGGCCACTTTGAAATGCCAGCCTGGGGGAAACTAACCTCTTTGTCCCCCTTCCCCACTGTCGGCAAGTCTCACTGTTGCTGCTGTTCTGCCACTGGTTTCAGAAATGTTCCAGCCAGTTTTCCAGTTCATCTCATAGACTTAATAGTACCCTTTCTTTGCTTTTCAAGAGGAAAGGCATTAATAGAATAAACAATTATTTAGAGTTGGGGCAAGGACTGGCTTTTTGTTACATGGTTTTGCACAGCTCCAGACCTAACACAATGAGGTCCTGATCCTCAATTTTGGATGCCACTGTAGTAAAAATATTAAACAGCAATACTAAATAATGTACTTGGGGTGCCGCCTCGCACTAATGAATGGGGGTGATTCTTATCTATATAAAGTGCTTTAGATAGAACTGGCCAATTTTTCTCTCCCAAAAAATCGTTTGGTATGAAATGGCTTTTCAACGTTCCCTTTTCACAGAAAGTTTATTTTGGATTTTCATTGAAACCCCAAGTCCCAATATGCTGAGTTTTAAACCCTCCCCTTTTTTTTTTCCTTCAGATTCTGGCTTTCAGTGAAAATGGGAGGTGGGGGAATGAAGAGAATTTTTCAAAAGCAGGAAAAAATTCTTCATTTTTGTTAAAGTTTTCTACAGGAAAATATCCTTTTCCACCATTCCCAGCTTTGGAATTCTCTAGATAAAACCACGCTGCATGTTTTATTATTTATATCTGTTGTGGTGGCACCTAGGAAACCCAGATGGGCATTAGGACCCACTGCGGTAGGCACTGTGTAAAGGTAATCCCTGCCCCAATGAGCTTACAATTTTACAGCCCAGCAAATATTTCATAATGAGTAACTTGGAGATGAATGAAGGACTTCTTAATAATAAATAAGCACAAAACAATTGTTAATGAAAAGGTATCTATGGGTTCTGCTCAATGCTGAAATCACAGGAAAAAGCTGCAAAAACTGACAGAGTTAGAGTTGTGTGAACACGAGGAAGAGCAAAAAAGCAAAGCACCTATACCCCGAGTCCTGTAAGCCTAAAGAAGACAAACGTACTTGGTCAGGATGTTGCTGAATCCCCATCAATCAGCATTGACAACTATATGTTAGAGGTCATCCACGAGTTCGTTTACCTCGGGTCCACCATCACTGACACCCTGTCATTGGACACTGAGCTAAATAGGAGGATTGGAAAAGCGGCCACAACTCTGTCCAGACTCAGCAAGAGAGTGTGGAATAACAACAAGCTGTACACTCACACCAAAATGCAAGTCTACAGAGCCTGCGTCCTCAGCACCCTCCTTTATGGCAGCAAGACTTGGACCCTGTATGCCCGCCAGGAAAAGAGGCTGAACGTCTTCCACTTGCGCTGCCTTAGGCGCATCCTTGGAATATCATGAAAGGACAGAGTGACCAACACTGTTGTCCTCGAGCAAGCTGGAATCCCAGCCATGCACACCCTCCTCAGGCAGCGTCGACTCCGCTGGCTTGGCCACATCCACAGGATGAATGATGGAAGGATTCCAAAAGACATCCTGTATGGTGAGCTAACCTCTGGCAAAAGACCTCCCGGATGCCCCCAGTTGCGCTACAAAGATGTCTGCAAGAGAGACCTCAGAGAGGTAGACATTGAGCTGGACAACTGGGAAGAACTAGCAGACGACCACAGCAGATGGAGGCAGGGGTTACACAAGGGCCTTCAGAAGGGTGAGATGAGGATCAGACAGCTAGCAGAGGAGAAGCGAGTGCACAGAAAGCACACTAAGGACTTGCCAGACACCCACCACATCTGCAAGAGATGCAGCAAGGGCTGTCACTCTCGTGTGGGTCTTCATAGTCACAGTAGACGCTGTAAATGAAGTCCTCAATTGAAACTATAAAGGGTGTGATCCATAGTCTATGCAGACTGAAGAATGCCTACTACTACTGCAAGGGTTTGATACAGATTGTGATATTTGACTTTTGAACTGTATGTTGCTTAACAAACTGTGATGGACTTGAGGAGATGCTTGTGAACTCAAGCAGGAAACTGCAGCAAGGAGCCACTTGCATGGCTGCCTGAAGGCCACAAAGCGATAGCAGGCTGGGGGCCACTCATTTGCACCCTCTGACTGAAAGTCTATCCATATTCAATTTTTACTAAACAATGAAGGACTTTTTATTTTTATTATTTATTTATTTATTTATTTATTGGCTCTTCCTCCCTAGAGGGTGAAGAACTTCTCTGTCTTCCTAATGAGGCATTCTAGATATAGTGTCAGGCATGAAAATGTGCTACTTCTGTTGCTGCAAGAGGCTCTGTGGGACAAAAATGATCCATGCAATGGAGAAGTTTTCAACCTTTCACTTGGGTTGGGGTAGGAGACAGTAGTTAGAGAGATACACGTATTCTGTATTCATCAATGTTCACGTCCAACACTCACTGAAGTCAATGGTAACTTTTCCTTTGACTTAATCGGCATTGGATTGGGCCCTCAAGTTCAGACTACCTAAAGCTAGCTTCTGTAATTGGTGCTTTCTAATGAGAAAGAATATTTTCATGCTTTGTGAAAAGGGACTAACAGGGCTATGATCAAAATCAAAAGACCAGGGGGCTGCCATTCCACTCAGAAGAATGACTGAAAATTGTACTGGGCTTGATTATGCTCCCACTGAAACAAATCAGAGCTTATTCATTGCTTGCAATATGATCAGGAGCCAACTTGTTATAAAGTTCCTTCCCCCTTTCAATAGTTCTGAAAACTGACTCAATCGTATATCACAGATGCGATGTTCCTAAGATATTGAGGCATGCAAGTTTGGGGGGGCGGGGCCTAAGATTTTTGGATCAAGCGCAGCTGAGTTCTTCCAGGAAATTCTAGTGGTCACAGAATGCAACACAGTAACATCCATCAAGTCTATGGATTAGTTACTGTAGAATTATGCACTCCTGGAGGAATTCTGACATTTTCCTATGGCTCCAAATAAAGCAGTTGCAGAATTCCATCCAGGACTAAATAATTATCATTAGACAATGGTGTGAAAACATGAATTTTTTAATACAGCACCACCCTTTACGTGCCTTAAAAAGTATGATTCAGAACACGTTTGCAGTCACGTTTTGTTGACAATTTCATCTGATAATCGCTCGTCAGGTGGAGAGCTGTGACCACTCCTGCTGACTAGCTAAGAATTTGCATTTCCTGTTATATTTGTTACCCTACCTCTTCCATGCCCACTATGGCCCTCCCATTGATTTCACCCACCTCTTGTCTTTCAGATTGCAAGCCCTTTGGGGGCAGAGACTTATTATATTTCTGTAAAGAATTCTCCAAAGCTACCTCACTGGGACCCAAATGTGGCTGCATAGATGCTATCAGAATATACATGTTTAATAATATTAATAAGTAATAACTGTATCAACTGTCATCCCCAAAACATAAAGCAAAATCAGGTAAGTCATTCATTGCCAGGTTAAAACTGTTCTGTAAACTTAACACTAAGGCAAAAGTCCAGAGTAGGAATTGGAAGTTATTAGCTACTGTGATTACTCAACCAAGTTAATGTGTTAAAGGCGCACTGCCTTGTCTTCATTAGGTTGGTGAGATGTTAGTTAACACATGTGCCAAATACTACTTTACAGAAGATATAAGATTCTCTTATTTATACTTGTGGGGAAAAAGCATTACATACCAAGTAATAATCATTACAGGCTGAAGGAAAGCTCTTCTGTCCTGATGCAGCTGTTCTTTCAACCCAAGTAAATAACTACCACCAGAATTGGTAGCGAATGACAATGCTGTTACTTGCAGTAAAAATGCCAAGAATTGAACAAACCTGGAGAATAAACTGCTCCTTCAACTCTGTCGGTAGTGCTTATAATTCAGAGTTTTGTTGTTTTTCAGGGGTCAGGAGGCATAATTTTACATTGCCATGTGCCCGTGCTGTAGATGAAGTATGTGGGAAAATAGAGGGATTCCCATCTCCAGAACTGTCTATCTAGTATTTTTCACGCAAAGCCTTTATCTACACAGGCAGAAATCTTCGAAATAGCCATATTTCAAAGATTACTAATGAGGTGCTAACTTGAATATTCAGTGCCTCATTAGTATTAGGATGTTTCCAGCCACACTGCTTTTGAAAGCGCGTGGCTCGGTGCAGCTACACAGGGGTTCTTTTCGAAAGGACCCACACCTTTTGAGATCCCCTTATTCCATTCAGTGAGCAGGATAAAGGGATTTTGAAAGGTGCGGGGTCCTTTTGAAAAGGAGCCCCGTGTAGCTGTGCCGAGCCACGTGCTTTCAAAAGCAACGCTTTGGAAGCACCGTGGCCGGAAGCATCCTAATGCAAATGAAGTGCTGAATATTCAATTCAGCACCTCATTAGTAATCTTCAAAATGACCATTAGCATGGCTATTTCAAAGATTTGTGCCCATGTAGACACAGCCAAAGTGAAATAAGGCAGAGAAAGCATGATTCAGGAAATACACCAACTATGTAATATAGCATGGAAAGAAGGGAAGGCACATAAAGAATGGACAAGATCTGTGCTAATGACAATACGCAAGAAAGGAAGTACATTGGAGTGCAAGAATTACAGAACGAGTGCTCTAAAGAGTCATCTAGGCAAGGTGCTGATGATGTTACTGACTGAGAGACTAAGATCGCAGATAGAAGAACATATAGTAGACGAGCAAGCAGGGTTCAGAAAAGATAGAAGTACCATACTGCAGATATTGGCACTAAGACTGACAGCAGAGAAAACTCGACAAAAGAACAAAAACGTATATACTTGCTTTGTCAATTTTCAAAAGACATTTAACAATATAGATCAGAAAGTGACTTGGGCGGTGTTGGAGTCATATGGTGTGGATAGCAAACTTCACACAGTTGTTGAAAGATATCAATGATAATGCGGAGGCAGTGGTGAGAACATGTGGGGAGTTGGCAAGCTTGTTTAAAACAAGTAGAGGTACAAGACAAGGAGATCCAATATTGCCAATTATCTTCATTGCACATCTGGAAAGAGCGATGGACAAGATCATGAAAGAAGGTGGAAGGGTTATCTGTGCATGGGAAAAGAATTAACAACTTGAGGTTCGTAGATGATATAGTTATCATTGAGGAAGATGAGGAGAAGCTAGCGAAAACGGTGTGAGTGTTAAACGAAGAAGGGAAGCAGTACAGACTGATTATGAACATTGATAAAACAAAAACAATGGTATTTGGAGATAAGGAAATAGGAAGGAAGATGAGTGAGGATGGTATTGAACTAGCAAATGTAGATAAGTTCACATATCTGGGGAGCAAATAACATATGATCTAGACTGTAAGAAGGAAATAGCGAGTAGAATACCGAAAGCAAGAGTGAGTTTGAAGGTAATGAATAAGATCTGGAAAAGCAAGGCAGTTAGCTTAAGAATGAAGCTGGGCGTCTTGAAAACGTGTGTATTCAGCAGCATGTTGTACAGATGTGAGACATGGGTGATAATGAAAGATTCACAAAGAAGAATATTGGCATTCGAAAGGAGTTGTTATAGAAAGATTCTGAGAATAAGATGGATGAAGATCACCAATGAGGAATTATATAGAAAGATACAGGTGAAAGAAAACCTGCTGCAGAAGGTTATAAAATGGAAGCTACAACTATTTGGACATATTTGCAGAATGAACGAGGAAAGAAAAATCAAGACCCTGGTATTCGGCATAATGGATCGTTTGAATAGGAGAGGCAGACCCCACAGAGAATGGATAGATGATGTAGTAGATTGGTGTGGAGCTAGTCTACAGAAACTAAGCCACTCCGCACTGGATAGGGAAAGTTGGAAGGAAGTAGTGAGAGAAGCATCAGACACCAACAGGCGCTGAGCCCACGGTTATTGATGATGATGATGATGAATTCACATTAGGAATATTGAAGGCATTTGTTCAGATCTAATTGTTTACTTGTGCCTGCCAATCTTTCGTCAGTTCACTAAAAGGGCAGTTATTTTCAGGTAAAGAACTTGACCAGGTCGGGTGACAAAGAGAAGCAGAGAACAAAGAGAATTAAGAAAGGAGTTTCTTCATAAACAGATTAGTTCTTTGACTAGTGCTACAACTGATCTTTAAAAGTCAGAATCAGAGTGGCATTTCTTTGTTAAATGAACTGATCACCATTACCCTGCCAAAAGTTAGCTTTTTCTCCTTCAATGAAGGGAGCAAATGTCACTATTCATGCTAAAAATACTCTGTCTGGGTTGAAATTGGAGGACTTTCTAGATAATTACACAATGCAACATTAGCCAGAAGAACAAAAATAGATAGTCAATTCAGCCAAAAGCTTTCAGGTTCATTATTTCACATCAGCTGTCTCTTCAAAAGAAATTGCAGTATTTACTCAGCTGAGACTAGAACCCAGCTAGTTACAGTAATCCCCTACTGGGTATCTTCAAGCAACATGTCAATACTGGGACTTTAGCCTGGACAAACAAGACAAACTGAACTGCCTAGGGGATAAATGCAATGGGCTATCATCTGCTGTTTATGTGTGCCAAGGTTTAATATATTTCAATATTAATGGGGATGTGTGTCAGACTCGCACAAGATGGATGGTTTGGATGAGCTGAAATTGCCTTCAGTAAACTGCAAAACTGGGTCAATAGCAGGTTGAAAGGACACAGAGGGAAGGCTGCCTCGTGCTCAGAGACTGGGATTCAGGAGGAGGGGAATCCCGGGCTGGCAGGCTCACTGCCTCCGGCTGTGTATGTGTACCCCAAAGTGCCCCAGCCAAAGCAGGCCCCATTCTGCCAAGTGCTGTACAAACACAATACGAGACTGTCATTGTACTATATTTGGAGCCGATGAAATAGACAAAGGCAAAAGAAAAGAAATATCATTAACCCCATTTTACAGACAGGGATTTGAGGCAGAGAGAAATTAAGTAATTTACCCAGGCTCAGAGGTGAAGTCTGAATTGAACATAGATGTCTGAATGCCAGTGTAGAGGCTCTACCACATTCCAACCTTCTTGTCTGGAAAACTGGATGTCACTTTTCTAGCTCTTCCATGAAGGCAGTGAGAGAACTTGGGCAGCTAACTAAAGTTTGCTATGCCTCCATCATGCTATCTGCCACAGAGGTATAATAATTACTGTGCTTACCTCACTGGGTATTGCAAAACCTACTTATTTAAAGTTAGAGAGCCATGGATGAAAGATGTCATTAAGTGCAAAAGGACTGATATCATTTAACTGTTAAATGTAAATAGAAAACACCCCTCCAACAATCCTATCAGCCAAATCCTCTTCTAGGAAGCTTGAGCAGTGCCCTTTCTCACTGCACTGGATGGATTCTGGAATAACACAAAGGCTTTTTTTAATTGGGTATGGATGTGACTCTCACGTAAGAGCACATTGGCTCAGCGGGACTTTTTATCATGTAATCTTGCGTCGATAAGGGCTGCTAACAGGAGAGATTTTATTGAGGAACATGATGGCAGCTACTTATTCTTTTGACAGGACTGTTGTCCAAATGGCTGGTGTGGAGACTGGAGTTAGAGATTCAGAGTTCAGTCCATCAGTCTGTGTGTCATGCGCGGTTCTCACAAAACGAGTGAGAAAGTTGCCTAAGATGAAATCCGGCTGTCTATATTATAAAATCGGTGACTAGAAGGTCTGTAGTTTGGATGAGCTGAGATTGCCTTCAGTAAATTGTGAAACCAGGTCAATAGCAGGTTGACACAAGCCTATATGAATGACAGCAGTTTCAGCAATGCCTGCACCAGCAGCCACTGGCTCTGAAATTAGGATCTTTTTAAAAGACCTCCTGCTGCTGCCCTTGCTCCCAGCTGTACATTTTGGATGGTGCTCCTGCTTAGCATCCATTACTGCTGACCCGTATCTTCTTTGTGCCTTCCTATCTGTCCCTCTAGATGCATAGATCAGCTTTACTTGCTGATCCTACCACATTCAAGATACAATCTTCACAGTAGCCGGATGCTTTTTATTAGCTATGTCTTGCAGCCTGATCAATCAAGGCTTCACATGAGCAGGCACTATGCTTCACAAACCTGCAGCCAAGCAGTGAGGTGACTTATTAGCAGCTCTTTCTCCCCTTTGAATGATTTAGCTTCATTCTTCAGTGTATTTACAGAGATTTCAAAGCTAGATTAGAGGTTTAGTAAAGCATTAGCCTTCCTGGTTCCTCTGTCTTCGCTGTCACTCAATGCTGAGTCCAGGACTCGAGGTACTCCTTTTGCTTCCTTCCAACCTGGCTGTTGGAGCTGATTCTCTGTTATCCCCCGTTGTCTTTACACTGCTCTGGGAGCATAAAAGGTCTCTAAACCCATCAGAAATTGCCATGAAGGGACATTCTGTCAGGAGGAAGCAAGGAGCCACCAATACAATTTTGTGATGCCCACCTTCACTTTCCTGCCCCTCAGTCCCCGCACAGGCAATGACTGGCATAGGGAGGATGGCCAGAGTGCACTGCACTCCGGCTATTCTGAGCTGTGAAACTCCTGGTGATCACTGGATAACGAATAGGATGTCTCCATGTCACCCTCCTATTTGTGAGTCCGTTGATGGCTGATCAGCCCAATTCTGGAGCCTCAGGTCTTATCACAGAAGAGGCAGGAATTAGTAGTGGTTGGAGGGGCATGGGACAGTTTGGGAAATGGAAAAGCTGGCTTAATTCTCCAGTGTATGGTAGTCTCTACCAGTACCATAAAGTGCTTGAAGGCTTGTTGAAATAAATGTAATGATTTAAAATGTCTGAGACAGCATGATGTGTCCATGGCCCTTCTTTCCCCAACTTTATTAAAACAGAGCAATAATTACCTTAATTAAGATTTGCATAATTGTGATTACTAACTTCCAAGAGAACTGTTGTGATAACAGCCTAAAAGCTTATCTAATGGCTATTAATTTGTTTCCTTTCTGATTTAATTTTTTTTACATCACAGTGAGCAGTAAACAAGATGTGTCTTCCTGATTAATTTATTAATCATATTAAATAGCTGTGGACTAAAGTGATTAGGAAAAGTTTCAGCACTTTAGAACACAAGAAAGGTTTTGCATTTGGAGGTCTATGAGATGGCTCAGTATTTCATATGCTAGCACAACCCCAGAAAACAAGCTGAAGTCTCTCCCTTCATGCCCTGTTTTTTTTTCCTCTGGACTGTTTACTGAGCATATTCTTATACTAGTGTTCACCACGAACACCCCTTGGCTCCATGAGTAGAGCTACTAACATCAATTTGACTTCCCGCTTGGCCGCTTACTACTCAGAGTGAGCAAAAGTAACCCACAAACCTAGAGGTGTAGTTCACTGTCCCATGTGGTAGCACCTATACCACTTACACAGAGAAAGAATTAGTGTCCTCTACAGCCTTAACTACAAGCCAGCTGGCTTTCAGCTTATGCAGCAGAGCACGTGGCTTTAGCCCCTAAGATTTCAGGTTCATTCCCGCCTGCTGACAACTCAGGTCTGGTGGCCTTACAAGTAGGGAGCTCATCCAGGATTTCAACTGGCTCTCCAAAGCTCGGGATGTGCTTCCTCAGCTAGGGAAGGTAGATAACCCCCATGCCTAGGGGTGTGGTTTATTGTTCCGCATAGCGGCATTTAGGCAGAGAAAGAATGAGTCTCCTCTATAGCCACAGCCAAGAGCCAGCTGGGTTTTAGATCAAACTACAGAGGCTTCTGCAGTAAGCTCAAGAGGTCCCCTGTTCATGTTCTTCTGTGGGCAGTTACACAAAGGTATCAGAACATAGATCTGAGTACCACTCTCACCAATGTCACAGTTAAACTGTTCCTGATCATCTGGCGTGACCATTCCTGGACCAGAATTAATGCACCATGATTTTGTCCTGGAGATAGTGGGATTTGGCAATATTTGTGTATGACTGAAAAGTAATTAGTAAAAGGACAGTGGATATTGGGAAAAGCAGCAAAATAGCATTTGTAGTCCATTAAAATAAAGCTAGAGGATGAGAGAGGCAACTGAGAATCAGAATCCAAGGCTGTGTCTCTACTTTGAGCTAAGGGCATGATTTCCCTGCCTGTATGCACAGCCTCGCACTAGCTCAATGAGTGCAACCACGGTTGCCCAGGTAGCAGCAGCAGAGGCACAGCTTAGTTTGGCCATATATGAACCTACCAGTTCCAGGTGTGTTGGTACTCAGCACAGCTCACTTGTGCCTCTATTGCTGCCACTGGTGCTACTCCAGCTACAGTGTCATTTATACTCAATGGCTGCTGGCAAAGGAGGTTTTCACTGACAGAACCATATCTATACAGCATGTTTTCTGGTGACAGCAGCCTCTGCTGGCAGAGTGATCCTCTGGGAGTATGCAAATTAGCCACGTGACTATGCAAATGAACGGTCGTTAGCATTTTTGAGAGTCCTCCTTTGCATCACACTGCCAGCACCAGGGCGCCGTGTAGATGTAGCCTGTGAGAGTTGATGTGAGGAAGCATACGCAAGCAGGGAAATCACGGCTCCTTGGGCAGACATGGCCCTAAATCCCAGGAAAATGGAAGTATCTTTGTGGAGAGGCAAGAGAAGCTCTTGTAGTCGAAACACACCCAGAAATCTTGGGTTTGGTGAGTTTTGGTTTGGTTTATTTTGTTTTGAGGCCTGCTAGGTGGACGGCAGAGAAAGAAATAGAAGTGTAGGTAGCAGGTCCAAGAGAAAAGTCTTGAATTTGAGTATCACATGAGTCAATCTCAAAATACCAAAAATGTTTGGAGGAAAAGGAAAAGGAAAGGCCCTTTCCCTGAGCCAATTTCCTCAGCTCAACCAGGTATTAGAGAAGCACTAACTCACATTTCTATTCTGACTGGTATAATTAGAGTCCTGTGCTACTTGTCCATTAAAAATATCATCTTTTGAAGACCAGCATTCCTAAGCCTGACAGACCAAGACTACAGTCAGGGCTATTAGAGACCTCTCAGCTAATCAGACATTATAGAGAGAGAACCTAAAAATGGTAGGACAATTTCTCTGAAGGTCGTCCACTTTTCTATTTATGGCTCTTCCTCTGTGTTCCTATGTGTGTTCTCCTCCCACACCTACTTTTTATTGCCACCTCCTGTTCATCTTATCCTCTTTATGTTTCTGCCAAACTCCTCTGGTTTTCGTAAAGGCTGTGTCTAAACTACAGGCTTCTGCCGGGAGACCAAAGGTCTCTCGGCAGAAGTCTGCTGTGGTGGGAGTATTCTACCAACATCACTGTTTTCCTCATTCCAAGAGGAAGAAGGGATGTCTCAGCAGAGGAGGGGTTTCCCAACACTTGGCCCCATAGGGATGGGCCAAATGTTGGGAAAGCCATTCTCAACAGAACTTTTGGCAAGAGGTACACAAATGCGGTGCACAATTTGCATATCTTTTGCTGACAGTTTTTTGCGATCCAGACACAGCCTCTCATTTGTGCCCTATATGCTTCTCTTCTGCTTTATTTTCCTTATTCACTTTAGTATAGCATGTTAGTGCATCATTAGAGGAACCATCATAATTTTGGCAGTGCTGCACTTTAGGTCCTATGTGCCAACTTTTTGCTTTTCTCTAGGACTTTTCAGATACTTTTACAGAGCAATCTTCAGTCACGCTTTCAGAGATATTTCTTCCTAGTCCCTGTATGTTAATTTTCTAGGAGCTTTTTAAAGATAAAAGTCATCAAGTGTAGACGCTACCAAGACTCCGAAGGGAAATAAACTCATGCAGCAAGGTGTGGTCCATATTCCACAATGTCTACATCAAATCCATGAATGGCTGCGAGAACGGCTGCGTAGTATAAGAGAGGCTTAGATTGGCTGCTCCACAGACTTAACATGGCAACTGTCACTGGAGAAGCAATGTGTCAGCAAAAATAGAGCAAGTGACAAAAGCCACTTTTTTTCTTTTCCACTGTTTGAATTTTTAAAGTTTACCTTAGTAAAAAAGGAAAGCTCTGGTGCTTTCAGGTTGTTCTTTTTCCTAAAGAAATCACCTCTTAGCCTAATGTTCAGTTTGTGTTTCTTTGTAACTGACTTTGTGTCTAGTTCTCAGTGAACCAGTATAGAGATGGGCATTATGAATAAATAAATAAATAAATATTCCCCCCAGTAGTCAGACCTCCCTGTCAAGTCAGCGTTAACATATCCTGGTAGCCAATGGTCATTATGTAGTGTCAAACCGTTATGGCGATCCGCTGATGGACCCATAAGTTTCTGCTCAATTTGTATTTTCAGGTGCAAAATATAAAGCATCTAGTCTTATGGTCATGAAGAAAACCTTCAGAATGTGAACCAGATCTGTCCCATCATACTGAATCTGCAGACTAGCAGAAAGACACATTTGCAAAAAGAGAAGTCTGAACTACCCCACTTTTTTCAGCAGTTAACGCTGCAGTCCAGTGGCAAGAGGTTGATGTTAACTGTTTCAATGGTGGTGATTTCAGCAAGAATGTCCAGTCACCCTGGGAATTTGAGAGGGCTTTGGAATTATGCACAATAGACCATTATTATTTTCTGAAGCCTCTAAGCTGCCAATGTCAAAATCAGACACTATGTTCTTGAGTCACCAAAATTAGTGATTCAGAAAGTTCTCCAAATAGGTTTTCTTAGTAATGGTTGAATTTCAGAGACCTGCTTTTCTCACATGGGTGGCAGTTTGCTTGTGATTGCTGTGCTGAGACTGTAAAGATCCTGGCCATTTGCCCACTGGAGTTAAACATTTTATCCTAGGCTGCAATCTGCAGCTAGAAAGATTAAAAAAAAAAGTACACATTTAAAATTCTTCTATGAGAACCAATGGGGACACCACGGATCAGCTCTGTTCCTGAAATAGGCCTTCTTCAATCACAGGAATAGGTTTGCAGATCTCGTTGGTGATTCTCTTAAGAGAAAAGGGAACATTAAATTGATGGTGGGTAGAGGTAACAGGAGTTGTTTCAATACCTAGCGGTTTCAGCAAGTTTGTTCAAACTCACTGAAGTGTGGCTTATTCTTTATCTGTGGCACACAGGTATTTTCCACTGGTTTGGAAACATGGGCATTAAGGTGACCCGGGGTAATTAATATACCTGGCTAACGATGTTAGATGAGCAGTAACGTAGCAAATGGCATGGCAAACCACTCTGTCACCAGACACCATTTTAAAAAATGTCACTGCTTTCATCTCAGATTTAACTGACTCTGCACCTATAAACCATGTGTTCCAAGTTCAAAAAGGATGCATCTCCACTATTAAAAATGTGCGACCCTAAAGACCATGGTGACACACTCCTAAAATGCTGGGAAAGTGCTTTACGTCATGGAGTGGAAGCATCACACATGCACAAGTTCCTATGACACACAGACACCAGAGGCATCTCAGTCCCTAAAAAACATCATCACCACAGTTTACAGACCCCTCCTAATCCTGATTCTTTCTTTCTCTTCCATGTGCTGGTTCAAGGATTATTCCTCCTTCTCCACCTTTTACCTTTCTTCCTTTCATAGTCTTAGTTCTGTCTGTTTTACTTCTTTTGGTTTGCGGATTAGTATTTATTCTATATATTACTTCTATACCCTAGAAGTGTTAGTAAAAGCAGAATGATATGAGACACTCAGCGATGGAAATATCCCACTTCATTTTCCTTTGTATCTTAATCATCATCCCCAAAAGCATCTCTTCTGCTAGAGGTGTCGCTGGATTCTAAAATTACCAACATTTCAAATGGAGCCATTTTTTCATCTTATTCGCCTTTTGTTATTTGAGAGTTATTGTCACTCAGGCAAAATTCACTGTTCAAAGTCAAATCATTCCAGAGAAGATGAGGGTGTACGTGATCCTTCAGTGAGATGAGACATATCAGTACTAAATAAAACTCAGTCAGAAATGAAATTAGTGTGACTACGTGCCCACAGGTTTTTCAATTTGTGACAGGTGTCCTCTCTAAACAACAGGTCAGTTTTGTGGGGTTTTGTGTTTTGATTTAAATGTAATTCTTCTGCCAGTAGCAGTAGCAGCAGCCAGGGCAGGGTTCAATATCTAGGGGTCCCTTTTCACCCATCTCACACAGAACCAGCTTGAGCCTGCACACAGAGGCCTGGGAAACCCTAACCCTAACCCCTGGGGACCTTGGAAAGGCAGTGCACCCCCACTTGCAAGCAAGAGTCTGAGTGTTGAAAATAAGCTTTTAATGAAAGTTGCAGAGAAGGCATATGTATTAGCTTGGGAAAAATGCCACACACATAGTTCATAACCAACCCCAGAGTAACTGTCCCAGCTCAAATGGATTGAGCAGTGTCCTTTGCCTCTCAGGATCACCAGTCCATTGCTGTGAACAGCCAACCCATACGCCCAAAATTACTCCATACCCGCCTTCAAATGTCTCACTTACAGCTCTGTCCAGTCTGTGCAGGCCCTGACACATCACCCTGATGCATTCCCTCATTGAGCCTCAAGCAATGCCACCTGCATGCTGGTCCTGTGGTCCACTTGCTTCTGCCAGCTGCCCCACTGGCTGCCTCCTGCTTCTCCTACTAGCCACCTGCCAGTTGCTCTTGCCAGCCACCTGCCACATGTCTTACCAGCCGCCAACTGGTTGCTCCTGCCAACTGTGCACACGGTGTGGGTTTGGCTTCAATCAAAAGCCTGTGATTTCACCTCTCAATCTCAGTATCCACCAGGCTAGAGTCTCACACAAAAATAATACACTCCAGCATCCAGCTTTTATCTCTGTCTTTGAACAATGTTGGGGAAACACTAGTCAAACCAGGCTTATGGCTATATGGCCAAGGCTCAGTTAGGCCTAAGGCTCCCAGCCAGCTGGTACAACCAGTAACACCTCCCCACTGCTGCCTCAGAATGCTCAGATGAGGGGAGCTCTGTGCGATTCATATCTTATACAGCAGTTCTGATCGCCCTGTACTTCCACAACAACTTCAAGCACTGGTGAGACTCCACAATTCTTACACTGGGTGATAGCATAAATTGTGACTTTACAACACCATGTCGTTTATAATTGGTGAAATCCCATTTCTTCACCTGCCGCCCATCAGCTTGCAAATGATCTCTAAAGGGCACATTCCTCAAATCCTTCAGCAGTAATGAGCTCCTGCTGACAAATTCCTTACATAAGTATAGAAGGCGACTAAGACCAGGCCAGCTGTCTCACCATTCACAGGGGCTGGCAATCTGTTTTTGAGAGGAGATATGGGCTAGGAAAAACAAGAGAGGAATTATTTGTGAATTAAATATCTAGAGTAACAATTTTGTGTTAACTTTGAAATACCTAGTAAGGAGCTGGAACCTTGCTTTCCTTCAGCTTGTTGGACACCAGTTGCTACTGATATTCATTTTAACAGACTAAGCTCTTCAGAAAGTATTTAAAAATGCCCCCTCCAAAATGTATTCCCATTAGCTAAAAAGGAAAAAGCAATTGATTTACTCGTACTTTTTCCTCAGACCTGGTTGCAGGGAGGTTGTTTACAGTGACCATCATATAGAAAATGGCAAGCTTCCATGGCAGTTGAAAATGAATATTATCTCTATTACTTCACAGCTCCAATAATGGCAACAAATGTGCAATTCTCTAAAATTATGCTTTTAAATCAAGATGAGCTAAGACAGATGTAGTGTGCCCCAAGCTATTTGCAGATAGCTAATTCAAGCAGGGTATTTGGTGTCTCAATAGCAATCACTGGTGATGGGCAAGCCTCACAAAAAATTGAGAGATATAAGTGGCTGAATAGTGTGAGGAAATATCCATTTACATTTTTTTATAGTTATGAACGGTATTTTCCAAAGCTTGGAAAAATGGTAAATATATTTTGTTAAAAAGAAATCAATAAATGTTTTATCTTCTCTCCCACCCCCAATGTCTTTCTTTTTTGCCACCTTGCCACTGAAAAATTGGGAATAGTGGAAAGAAAAGAGAGAGGAGAAGGAGAGAGAACCAAAAATCAGACAATGTTGAATGGAAAATGTAACAGTTTTCACAGAAAATAATCATTCTCTTAAAAAAATGTTTTTTTTTTAATTTTTTTCAGGAATGAAGACCTTCTGTGAAAATCTTCATTTTCGTCTTCAAAATATTCTTTTTTGATGAAATCTCTTTCATCTCCAAATATTTTTCATATTATTCTTAAAGTAATGGTCTATAGCTTTTTCTTCTGTTCTATATAAGAACTTGTTAACTTTTCAATCAACCCTAGCATTTTGACCTTGTCATGTTGACACCTTATTTTGTTCTCCTTTTGCTAACTAGATGTGTGAAGAAACAAATTTTGGACCTACAAACAAACTATACTTTGGAGGAATAGTAACAGAGAGGGAGCTGTGCTAGTCTATATACTATCAGAACAAAAAAGCAGTCAAGTAGCACTTTAACAAAATACTTTATTAGCTGAGCTTTTGTGGGACAGACCCAGTTCTTCAGACCATAGCCATACCAGAACAAGAAGTATATGATAAAGCTTAAATCCTCTGCTGAGTGAACAGAGAGAATACCACATGACTTACATGCCCAGATATGCAGTTGATTAGTCATTTATGACTGGTAAATATTTAATTGAATATTCTTTGTGAAAACTTTGAAAACACCACCTAGCACATATGTGTATAAAGATTATTTTTCTAACAATTTTAAATAATTATCAAGCAGGTGGAAACATGATTTATTTCCATACTTTGCCAAATTCACTTACAAGAAATGAATTAAATTACTAAACTAGAAATAATACCCTTATGAATTAATGCGTGTATCTGACTGACTAAATCTATACATGAACTTCTTTGTATAACGAAGTCCAATTCAGCCCTATCTTATTTTCTTGTCTATGTCATGGCACACATACTATGACTTAGCTAAATATTAGACTGTTTAGGATGAGACTCTGTCTAATAAGCGGCTTTTTGAGGTGCCTAGCATACCTTTTCAGAGCAGTATAAATGGTACACCATAAATATAATTCTCGCATTGTTTTTAGAAGTTATTGTAGGACCAACTCTGTTCATAGATCTCACTTAGGAAAGCATTGAAATGACCTGACAAAAATTTTCAGAACGCTTACATGACTTAGAAGCCTAAGTCTTATTTTCAAAACCTGCTTAGGTGCCTAAAGATAACTGAAAGTCAATGGGACTCAAGTTCCTATGTCAACTGTTAAAACTTTTATCCTCTGAAATGCTTATCCAGGTGTTTTCAATCTAGAACTCAAACCCCCTAAAGAGAAGAAGCACTCTTTTGATATTTTTGACACATCTTTGCTTCAGTGGTCTCAAAATGTGTTGTCCTCCATTGCATCACTTTAGCAGTGTAAAAGAAACAAACATCTGTGTTAAAACAAGCAAGCACTCATTTGCATAGGTCATATAAAGCTAGCATAGTAATCTGCTCCTGGGACTTCTAGCATACAAGGTGCAAAGGGGTATTGTCATACAGCGCTATAGTGTAAAAGATCCAGGGCTGGTATAATGGTCCATCGAAGGCTGATTAAACTAGCATAAGATAGCACAACAGTAAAGCAACTATCTTGTGCCAGAGACCTAAAATTACCTCTGACTATCCCTGAAAGAAAAATGGCAGAAAGCCAGCTGGATTCGTACACTTCTTGGCCACACGTACATGACAGTGATCTTTCGAAAGATCATCTTCTGGAAAAGATCTCTTTTGGAAAATCTTTCAAAAGAGCACATTCACATACAAAAAGCAATCTGCTCTTTTGAAAGACAGCATCCACTCAGCCCCAGCTCTTTTGAAAGAATGGACCAGGGATTTCAAAATCTGGCACCATGGGGACTTCTCTTTCAAACAGAGAGCCCCTGGAGTGTCTACACATGCTTTTTTTCTGAAAGAATCTTTTGGAAAAGGTGCTCTTCCTCATTTGGGAGAGGAGGAGGGCCTCTGAAAGAAGTGTCATATCCCTTAGAAAGGAATTGAAAGAGTATTTTGTGTATGGACACTCTGCTTGTTCTTTTGGAAGAGGGGCTGATTTTCCCAAAGGACTTGCTAGGGTAGATGTGGCCCTTGAGTGTACTTAGACCCCATGACAATAGCCTCCGTCTAAATTCATAAGCTGGACATGAATGGACTTTGGAAAGCGAGAGGGAATGATTTAGTCTCTAATCACACCTGTGATGTGTTGAAAAGAAACCACAAAATTTGGCTTTTTACTCCTTCATGAAATTGTAAAAACAGGATTGTTCAGCTGTGTTTTTTTCTCCATGAAAGAGCATCAGTTTCTGCTCTAGAGATAGTAGAAGTAAATCTTTCGGTGTGTCTACACTAGGAACTAACTTTGAAGTTAATTTTGAAGTCAGACATTACTTCAAAGTAGCCCACAGAGAGTCTACATACATTTTCCCTTACTTCGGAGCCCAACTTTGGAGTCCTTACTGGATTCCCGGGAATGGAGTAGTGCCCTTCTTCAAAGTTTAACTTCGAAGCAGGGTATGTGTAGATGCTCCACTTCAAAATTGCTTCCTTTGAAGTTGTACTTTGAAGCAACTTCAAAGTTATTTTTGTAGTGTAGACAAGGCCTTTGTGTTTCATAACAAAAGCACATACATTTCGGTGAAAAAGCACTTAGAAGCCCACTCTGCAAAGTTTGAGTCTGGGTCTTCGTTTTTCCAAATTTTATATCTAATGAGGGCAGATTTCAGGTTCAGTGAGTTAGAAATTGGATTTGAGTCCAAAGTTTGCCAAAGTTAGTGGAGTGTTTTAATCCAGTACTTTATTTTAGACCAGTCTCCATTTAAACAAGTAATTACTCCTTGTTATGTGTAGGTGGTTTATCGGTCTGGCAGGGTGGGAGACCACAACCACTTGTTCCACTCCCTCCCAGAGTGGCTCAGTCCAGAGGAATCAGTGAGGGGTTGCGGGGCTCTCACTTGTGGAGGGGCTGAGCAGCAGGGAATCTATCTGTCCCCCACTCTCAACCAAGGCAGAGCAGTCAACAGCTAGTAGGGTCTGGCAGGCACTCAGAACAGGCAATTAAATCAGTTTCAATGCCCAGGACCCTCAGTCAGGACAGGGCAGTGAACAGCTAATGTTCTATAGGTAGTTCAGTGAGGGAATTTGCTCCCAGGCAACTGCTATAGCCAATGCATCTGAAGCCCTATCTCCAACAGGCAGCAGACCTATCCAGACCTACCTTCTGGCTTACCAGTGGGAAGATGTCCACAACCCCACTCCCAGGATGGGGCAGCCAGAACAGAGAGATGAAGGCCCTCCCAGGATAGTCCTCCCCTAGGACAGTAAGGACCTGCAACACAGAGACCGGTTTACCAGCAGCCCCGCGGCTGAAACTTATTTGGCTTCCCTGGGTTCCTTCTTATTCTCCCAGTCCCAAGGTACCTGGGTTCCAGGGATCAGAGGGGTAGCCGTGTTAGTCTGTACCTTCGAGAACAACAAGAAGTCCTGTGGCACCTTATAGACTAACAGATATTTTGGAGCATAAGCAGGTCTTTGCCCACAAAAGCTTATGCTCCAAAATATCTGTTAGTCTATAAGGGGCCAAAGGACTTTTTGCTGGGTTCCAGGGTTATCCTCCACTGTGCCCTCATAGACCATAACGGCCAGTCCCAGCAGGTCATTGGTGTCGCTGGTATCTGGCATCTTGCTCAGTCTGTGGCATATGTTACCGCTCTAGCACCTGGGGAGAGATCTCCTGCTCCTCTGGCAGCTCTTCTTAACTGAGCTTGAGGGCTGGCCTTTTAAAGTAACACTTCCCATCCAGTCCCTCTGCTTCTGGGTTCTGCCCACCAGGGGCAGTTAAAATCATAGAACACTAAAACTGGAAGGAACCTTGAGAGGTCATCAGATCCAGTCTCCTGCCTGCAGAGTGGGACCAAGCACCATCTATATCATTACTGACGTCTGTGTAACCTGCTGTTAAATATTTCCAGTGATGGAGATTCCACACACACACCCCACCACACCACACAATTTATTCTAATGTTTAACAACCCTGACAGCTAGGAAGTTTTTCCTGATGTCCAGTCTAAACCTCCCCTGCTGCAAAAACAAAAAAGCAGTCCAGTAGCACTTTAAAGACTACAGAATAATTTATTAAGCAAGCTTTCATGGGACAGACCCCCTTCTTCAGATCATAGCCATACCAGAACAGACTCAGTATTTAAGGCACATTGAGTCTGTTCTGGTATGGCTATGATCTGAAGAAGTGGGTCTGTCCCATGAAATCTTATCACCTAATAAATTATTTTGTGTGTCTTTAAAGTGCTACTGGACTGCTTTTTTGTTTTGATGGTATATAGATTAGCATGACTATCTCTCTGTTACTACTCCCTTGCTGCAGTTTATGTCCATTTCTTCTTGCTCTATCCTCAGAGGCCAAGGAGAATATTTTTTCTCCCTCCCCATTGTAACACTCTTTTAGGTTCTTGTAAACCACTATCATGTCCCCTCTTGATTTTCTCTTTTCTAAACTAAACAAGCCCAGTTCTTTCAGTCTTCCCTCATAGTTCAGTTGTACATCTCTCGCTAGCTGCCAGGGCAAAAGACCATGATCCCTTGCCATGGTATTTTGCCTAGAAAGTAAGTGTTCAAATACGGGAGGCTTGGTTGATGTTAGAGTTTGAGACTAAACGCTTGGGCTTCTGGTTCCCTTTGCTTACTCTGTGATATTCAAGAAAGTGAGTTAAGCTCATAGAGCTAAGATAGTGGCCCATTCTTAAGAAGCCATAAAGTGGGAGGGAAGGATGAAAGGAACTTCTGTATTCTTGTGACCATATAAGGATTAGATAGAATTGCTTGAATGGGGCATTTCAATTTGAGAGCCATCATAGGCTGTTCTTGGGTGTTCCTCTTCAGCAGGAGCAGACACTCCAGACAGTAGGGAGTCTCTATAACCTATGTGATTTATATATCTCCCTGAGATACTGAGTCTGATTCACCTCTCACTTGCACTCCTGTGACTCCAGTGTAGCTCCACTAACCTCTGTGGAGTTACTTCTGATTTATACCAGCATGGGGAGAGGACTGGTCTGTATCTGTGTCTCTGTGACTTCCTGTGTTAGAGTCAATCCTGGAGTATAGCAAAGCACTAACAAAATATGGAGTCCTCACTTGTGGTGAGCAGTTAGAGCGGGGATGGGCAACCACCAATAATGGGTGGCCACGAGTGGCCCTCCTTCACCTCAGTGGGCTGCAGCAGCTCACGGCCCACTGGGATTCTGCCTGCAGCTCCCCCACACACATAAACGTCTTGCGCGTTGTGGAACCAGTGCCATACCCTCACCTGCTCCTCCCTCTCCTTCCCAACACTTTCAGAGCAGGCAAATTGCCTGATTGGCTCTCTGTTCCTGCTCTTCTCACTCCCACGTTCCAGCTCTGGGAGGGAGAGAGACAGAGAGAAAATCAGGCAATTTGCATCTCCTCCAAAAGCGTGGGGAGGAAGGGGGGAAACATAGGAAGTGTGGGCTCCTCCTGTGCCCCAGTGTGCAAGAGGCACATGCGGGTGGGGTGCACACAGAGTGTCTGTGGATCACAGGTGGAGCCCCACTGGGCTGCCTGCAGCCCACAGGCAACAGGCTGTCTACCACTGAGCTAGAGCTCCTTCCTGCCCAGCGAGCCATTCTGACCACCACCATGCTGACAGCGTTGCCCAGACACAAATGCCACGATCATCTTCTATAATTCTTTCTGTTCCGCCTTAGTAATGTCATTAGTATTTGCTCAGCTCCTAGCTGCAGTGTCTTTGCTGTTGGAAGATAACTGCACTGCACAGTCACAGAGAGGTAGCCATGTTAGTCTGTATCGCCACTAAACAAAAAAGCAGTCCAGTAGCACTTTACAGACTAAGAAAATAATTTATTAGGCGATGAGCTTTCATGGGACAGACCCCGATCTGAGGAAGTGGGTCTGTCCCATGAAAGCTCATTGCCTAATAAATTATTTTGTTATCTTAAAAGTGCTACAGCACTGCTCTTTGTTTTGCATTGCACAGTCATTTTTCCCTTCCCTTACGACGTGTTACACCGTTACATTGCAAGGGACGCACCTTCAAAGGGATCTGTTGTCAAATCTTTACTTGACTTCAATTCCTTTTTCCTTTTGCAGAGGAAACTTGAGTGACTGTTGTCTTTTCTATATGTATTTTCCTTCCCACAAACCCCATCCTCCACTCTGTTCATTTTCTTTCTGAGAAGAAAACGCAGCCAGGCTCTCTCTCTCGGTTAATTTCCTGTGTTTGGTGCTATAACAAAGCAGACGAGCACTGAGAAGCAGTCAGTGAGGCAATTCTCACTTGCTCAAGTAAATTTTGCTTGGCATTTTCTTCTGCAGTTTCTTTCAGGGCCCATCTGACCTCATTCCCCTGCAGAACTCAGTATAAGCAGCAGCTTATAGGAGCGGAATAACTGCATTCATTCTGCAGCAGGGGCTCTCAATACTTGGCACTTTTTCTTTTAATGCTTCAGTGGGAAAATTGAGTGGAGGAAAGGAGACCAGAATTAAGAAAGGCTATCACACAGAATACATGAGTTGTGACCTATTGTTTATAATAATTTAGCACATGAAGAATGCCTAAGAACTGAGAGTACATAAAGAAAAGAAAAATCCATGGTGATGAAAAAGGTCCAGCTAGGTTCTGCAAAACCCATAACTAGTTTTGCTCAGTTCACACTATCGCAGGTTTAAGGTGATATAACCATCATAAAGATAAACGCATAATCACTATTCTTAGTCTGCTGCATTGAATTCAATATGAGCAGGCTTTGAAGGATTAGATTTTTATCAGCAAACATTGATTTCTCTGTACACACAGAAACTGACAAAAATATGGCCATCAATACTAATCAAAATTGACAGGCAAGGTAAGAAAAATGCTGCTTGAAAACTTAGTGGAGTTTGATTTAAGGTTATTTACTTGGCATATTTTGACATGTGATGTTGACTATGTTTTAAACAGTTCTGAAGTTTAACTTTTACAAGCTGAGTGCATGCATACCATCATTAAATAATTATCTGATCCCACCATGATTTCCTGCAACTCTGAACATTTAAAATGATAAAAATAAAAATATGCTTAAAGGAAACATTGATTATCTGTGGAAATTATTTTTAAAAAAACAACAAATTCTCCCAACTCTAAGCATGAAAGTGTCAGGATCTTTATTGGAAAGAAGGGCTAATGAGGCTATACAGCTGGATTCTTCTGGCATAAAACAGGGAATAAGGGGAAAGAAAATATGGTCACTCCTGTCTCCCTAGGGGATGCTCACAATTTCATTAACAGCACAGCAGTCCACTTCTCCAACAAATTCTGGCATCAGTATGGTTTCCTGTCTGGCATTGTGTAAATTACTCTCTACCTCAGTTTTCCCAACTGCAAAATGGGTCTGATCTTTTTTTATTCTCCTCCCTGATATGTGTTGTAAGAATTGTTTAGTTCTTGTTTATGAAGCATTTTTAAAAAAGAAAAGTTCTGCTAACTTGGCCTGTAAGCAACTAGCCCTTTTCTAACTGTTGTGCTTGCAATGATGTAGAGGAAAAAGGGTTCTCAGTTGTTGCCTTGCATCCATTTATTATTTACTTGAACAAACTAACTGAGTTTTCACTCATAACTCTCTAAACTGCATCCATGGTGAAATGGATCCTGAGATGATGTGAATTTGTGTATCTCTACTGATGGAATTATGCCAAGTTACACCACCAGAGGATCTGTCTCGGCATGTCAATAATGCCTGAGCTGCATTGAGCAATTATGGAATAAACTAGAGATACTATTGCACTCACAGAGCCTGTATTAAAGCAATCACACCTTTGCCTACTTGTAGAATATTCTTTTTAACTTAGCATATCTGTGTAAGTGATATGTTTTTGCTTAGTCTGAGACACTTGAAATTTGCTCAGATAGCTTAATTCTGTATTACTTTACATCTCAACAGTAGGTCTTTGTAATACCTGTCCCTAAATGAAGCAGAACTTCCAGGCCCCAGGCAATGCATTTAAATATAAATGCAAAATCTGCCCTGGACAAAATAGCTTCTGCTCATCTATAAGATAGTAAAAGTGATTAACTTCTCTGCTCCTCCCCACATCCCCCCAAAAAAAGTAATGATTTACAAATGCAATGGCTTAAGACAGTGAATAGGGGGAATCCAAAGGCTGGGTTTAAACCCATAAAACATTCAATCTGGTGCATGTTTTAATCTATTTTGAAGATGGTGTATATTCTATTGAAGCCCAAGATGACAACTGATTCTTCATTAAGTTTACAAATGGTGAGGCGCACAAGAAGGCACTAATCAATATGAGTTGTGCTTTTCGGTTCACCACTGACTATGCATCTGTTAGTAATTCAAACCAAACTAAGTACACGTAAAGAAATAATTAGGTACAGGATAAAGAACAAACCAGCATAAAGTTTTCTCTGTCCCCTGAAACAGAGAAATGGAAGGCTGAAAGAACAGAGGTCCACAAATGCCCTGTGTCCCTTTATAGTCACAGGAAATCAATCAAACAGCTGTTCCCACATTTTCTTAACAGTTGGTCCATGTTCCACACTACAGAAGAAGCCTTAAAAAGAGGTAAATATTCTTGAGATACCATCCTAACATCACTCTTTCATATAAGCAACTGCTACAGTTAATATGGGGATCAAAGTGCTCTGTGCACCTGTCAGTGAGATGGGAAGTCCATGAACAATGGCTCCATTAAGATATCGTCTCAGAGGGGGTAGCCATGTTAGTTTGTAGTGTCACAAATAACAAGCAGTCCTATGGCACCTTTGAGACTAATTAATTTAGTACATGACAAGTCTTCGTGGGTAAAACCAGAAGTGAGTATTGCCCATGAAAGCTCATGACCTACTAGTCCCTAAGGTGCCACAAGACTGCTTGTTATCCATAAAGACATAGTCCACATCATACAAAAGTCTGAGAACCCTTCTGCTTTACATGGCCTAATGGTATTAGCTGACGATAGTTCAATGGAGCAGGAATGAGCAAGGGTGTGTGTCTGTCTTGAAGGTCATGGAAGTCATTGATTCTGTGACTTCTGCAGCAGCCAATGTGGTTGATTCGAGAGCCACCCAACCAGCTAACCCCAGGGACTGTTGATTAGGTGGCCTTAGGGACAGCCATATTGACTGCTACTGCAGCACAACCATAACCACATGGCTCACATGGCTCTGCAGCCACCCACCTAGGTAGATGGTCTCAGGGATCACCTGAACTGTGGCCAGTATAGGTGGCCCTGGGGACCACCTATACAGCAGTCCTGAAATGCATGTAGAGTGATGGCTGGAGGGTGGCTCCCAGCTGGTGGAAAAGGCAAAGGGGCTGGTGCTGCTGGCTCTGAAGACAACGTAAGCAACAACCAGTGTGGCTAGTCATGGGAGCCACCTGAGTGGCAGCAGTTGGCCATCTCCACAAGCAGCCCGTGAAGCAGCTAGTGCCACTGGCCTTGTAGATGGTCTGAGCAGTGGCTGGTGGGGCTGGTCTCTGGCCCCTCTTCCTCCCCAGAGTAGCAGCACCCTGAGCGCCCTCCACCACCACCCCCCACACACAAAGATTTAATCAGAGCTATTAATAGAAAAGTTTGAATTTTTGCTTATTGTCCATGTCCTTTCAATGACTTTTACTAATGGAAAGCTTCATGAAGGATGGATTTGTCTGGTCGTCCAAGAGCAGGAAAAGGGATGTGGTAGTGGTGAGGGATGTGGCAAAGAAAGAGGAGATGCAGATGGGGAGGGCAAATTGGATCCTTGCGTGAGAAGCCAGCATTCCAACCCTAAGACAGCTTCCCCCAAGCTCCCATGGAAAAAGGGAAGACATATAGTGGACAATGTTTCTATTACATTGAAACAGCAGGGAGCTCTTGCCATGGGCAGAGAGGCAGGAGATATAAGGGAACATTTCTCACCCAAGTCTGGGAATTCTCCATCTGTTGTCAGCTGAACAATTTCATGCTGTATGTTTGTAGTGACTGTTTCTGTAGCTTCCCTCACTCTCTGTGTTCCATCATCTGTGATTCTCTACACATGGGTGGCTTAGAATCTTTTGGCCCTACATCTGCCTTGCTTACATGGATTAACAAAAGGAAAAGAGAGGCTTGTGGCTAAGCAAATGCATCAACAGTGGTTCAAATCTGCATCCCTTGGTGTCAAGGAGAAAGAACTACAGAAGCGACAAAACTGAGAGTGAAAGTCTGTGTTTGTTCTCCTACAATATGTATGTCAATGGCTCGATTTTTATGAAATAGGGTTGATTCAGCCTTTGTGATTAAAATCTCATGCCTTGCCTTATTGTGTGCTCTACTTTGTCTGGGTAAAAGCTAATTTGCAAAAGTTTTAATGTTTGATTATTTAGTTCTTTAGAGAAAGTTAATCCTGTTTGTCAACAACATTCCCATGGTTTATTCAAGACCTATGCTCATTGTCTGCTCTTACCATAAAGAACAGAGGTGGAGAATAAAAGGGCAGCAGTTCACCAGGGCTTGCCCTTAATAGGCTGCCTCCACTGTATTTTCCTGTGCCTCCACAGATATGGGTGATTGTAGATCCCATTGGCCATGGATCATGGTTCCCAGCCGATGTGAGCTGTAAGAAATAGTGTAGCCCTAGACACTTCTCCCCACAGCTCCCATTGGACCAGAAATGGCAATTTGCAGCCAATCGTAGCTGCAATTGCTTGTACCTTTGGAGGAGCAGGTAAATATAGCAGCTAACCCTGGTGAACTACCACTGTTTTATTGCCCACCTCTGCCCTAATGGTTTGGTTTGACTGTTGCCAGCCATTTTCCTGCAGTAGGTGTGAATAGTAGTTTTATTTTGTTAATCATTTTTATTGTGGAAATGCTCAGGATTTCAGACCTCATTCTCCATTCACCACTTAACAAAAACTTTCTGAAATCAACCCTAGCTCCATGTCATGGAGAGGTATATTTAGCCCAAGATGAAAGAAATTGATTTTCACAAATCCATTGTGGTTCTGGACTGCTGTTTCCAAAAGTTCAGTTTGTTTTAAAGCTCAACTGCAGAAAACACTTGAGAATGTACCTGATGAAATAATCTCACATTGGTGAGCATAATAATGGCCCATGTGACTTGTACCTCATTCTGACTGAAAAGCAAGTAAATGCAGTGCAAAAAAAGAAAAGAGAGGGAAGAGCTCTTGAGTGAAAACCTATTTAAAAAGAAAATGAAATGGCAGAGGTGCCTATGTGTTTGTGAGTCCCTCAAACCCTTTAAGAATAGGATCCATGTTTATTGTCAATTAAACACTTTACATCAAATGTGCAACCTAGAGGTCTGTGTTATATATCCCCTTCTGTGCCCCGTCCACAGAGGACAGGAGCATCATAGCCTCCTCTGACACAATTTTAGGGCCAGATTTTTAAAGGTATTTAAAAGCCTAGCAATGTGGATCTCAGAATAATAGGGCTGGAATGGACCTCAGGAAGTCATCTAGTCCAGTCCCCTGCTTAAGCAGGATCAACTCCCACTAAGTCATCCCAGCCAGGACCTTGTCAAGCCGGGACTTAAAAACCTGTAGGGATGGAGATTCCACCACCTCTCTAGGCAACACATTCCAGTGCTTTACCACTGTCCTGGTGAAGTAGTTTTTCCTAATACCCAACCTACACCTCTCCCTCTTCAACTTCAGACCATTGCTCCTTGTTCTGCCATCTGATACCTCTGAGAACAGTTTCTCACCCTCCTCTTTAGAGCTCCCCTTCAGGAAGCTGAAGGCTGTATTAAATCATCCCTCAGTCTTCTCTTCTGTAAACTAAACAAGCCCAAATCCCTCAGCCTATCCTCATATGTCTTGTGCTCCGGCCCACTAATCATTTTTATTGACCTCTGCTGAACCTGCTGCAGCACATCCACATCCTTTTTTACTGGGGGCCCAAAACTGGACACAATATTCCATATGTGGCCTCACCAGTGCTGAATAGATGGAAACAACCACTTCTCTAGATCTGCTCAAAATGCTCCTCCTAATGCAGCTAGTATGCTATTAGCCTTCTTGGCTACAAGGGAACACTATTTACTCATATGCACCCTTTCATCCACCATAACCCCTAGGTCCCTTTCCACTGTACTGCTGGTTGGCAAGTCGGTCCCCAGCCTATAACAATGCTTGGGATTCTTCCGCCCCAGGTACAGGACTCTACACTTCTCCTTGTTGAACCGCATCAGATTTATTTTGACCAAACCTCCAATTTATCCAAGTCGCTCTGGATTCTCTCTCTGCCCTCCAACGTATCTACCTCTCCCCCTAGTTTTTTGTCATCTGCAAACTTGCTGAGCGTGCAATCCAGTCCCCCATCCAGGTCATTATAGGCATGTACTGAGATTTTTTCCAAGAGGTTTTTAGGTTCCTATGTCCCATTGAAACCAATGATAGTAAGGCACCTTGGCACTTTTGAAAATTCCCCTAAGCACCCGTGTCTTCAGATATCTTTCAAAATCTGTCTGTGTTATCCCTTTTGCTCAAGCTGTAAAGTCTTATTCTTTAGTTCTGCAACCTCCCATTTCATTCCCCAGTCATAATCACAAAAGTGGGCGCTAAGCCAGCATTCATCCTTAGGACTGCACAATATAATAAATGTTACAAATAAAAAGCTGACATTTTCTAACAGCCAGTCCTGCAATACCAACACAGAGTCTGAGGGTCAAGCTGCAGGAGAGGGAAAGGCATCATTCCTCCTTGTGCATCATAACTAAAACAAAAGGCTGTGTAGGCCTAATGAGGCTCCCTGTGACATCTGCACAATTAGCCCTCAGTGATTTTGCCTGAGTGGAAATGTTTCAAGCTTAATAAGCAATTCCGATGAACAAAACCTCCAGCTGACTGTCTTGTAAATACAACAACAGGCAGCGAAAACTTATTTGTGTCACTAGTATGAGATCTGACTTCTAACACCCACTGAGGGGAGCAGATCTGTTCATTAAGAAAGTGCTGTTCTTAGAGTTGCTTTTCGGAGTAAAACTCTCCTTTCTTCCTTGAAATAGCTTGCTTATTTATTTCAAATTACAAGAGCTAACAGGCAGACTCTTTCCATTTCCAACTGCTTATGCTTTGAAAGAAAGAACAGATTTGTTGATCAAGCACTGGCCTGGGCTCTGAGACAACTAGGTTCAATTCCCAGCTCTGTCTAACACTGCTTGTTGCGGTTGGACAAGTCACAGGGGGTATGCCTGTGTTGCACTGTAAAGTCCTTTAAAGCTTGAACTTTGAACCCCAAGGAATAGGGTGGATTCAGAACCAAAGCTCCATCCCAAACAGCAACATCTACATTGCTGATTTTAGCTTCACAAGACAAGCGGCAGAAGGTTTCATGTCTCTGTCTTGAAGTAACTTATCTGTGAAAAAGGGCTAAAATATTTTGTGCATGTAGGCTTTTTAATCTAAAGTTTTTCGGGCCAGGAAATCTCTCTTTCTATTTGTTTTCTATAGCATCTGGGCACAAGAGGACATTAATCTCACTTGGGGCCTCTATAAATTACCACAATAAAAAGATTAGAGCAAAATAGAGAAAAAATGGGGGAAGTTCCATTTAACATTTGTTGGGGGAAGAGTTATACACAAAATATTTTCTGAAACTTTCTGAAATGTTTCAAATTTGGGAAATTTGATCCTGCTCTACAGCTGGTGAAAAAGCAGGGTGACTGTCAAAAATGGCATCCTGGGCTTCTTGTTCAATAATTGGACATTTAGAAAATGTTGACCACATGAAGTTCAACAAACTATAATAAAAATAATATGAGAATAGTACACAGCCACAAAAGCTTACTGGCAGTGCTCATTCTTTTGCACACTAGAAGCTTGTCAGGTTAAGTAACAACTCCAAATCCCAGCTTCAGCTAGCAACATAACAGTGGATGCTAACCCACCCTTATGATACTTTGTTAGAAATATGAGAAGAGTGATATTTGCAGTCCAGCTCCTTTTGCTGTTCTGCCTGCTTACAGAAGTCCAACAGCTCCTCCAAAAGCAAAGGAAAAAAAGAAGATGAGCGGCAGGGTTCTGCTACTCATTTCAAATTTATTTTGATGTCCTGCTTTCATTTCTTTTCATGAAATCTTTTGACAAGCAGCAGAAACAAGAATTCATTCCCTCGGCTGTTTCTTGCCAGACTAACCTAAGAGCTTGTTTTTTTTCACGGCTAGGTGCACAGCTTGTCTGAAGGATTGAGAGATGACTTAATGTTTCCTAGTACGAGACTAAATGTCAGGTACTTTCTGATAGCCAATAAGTATAAGTCCAATTAAAGATCCACCTAGGATCAGTTTGTAGAAGCCTTGCCTCATCCTCAGTAGCATGTTCAGCTCACAAGTACCCCTATTAACTGCTTGTGGAGTTAGGTACCAGTCGGCTTGAGAAAAGATATGAAACTGATGCTCAAGTAGTAAGATAGTCCTCACTAATGGCATTTCCAGTGAGGAGTAGCAAGAAGTACTGAAGATGATATTCCTCACTGTTCTTTAAGTCTAGTGGAACCTGGCCTTATACCATTATTATTATAAATGCAAAATAAAAGAGAGAGAAAATCAACTATTCAAGTTCTTACATTTAGGCATGGGCTCCAGTAGGGGTAGGCAGTAGGCTGTGTTTAGAATGGAGAGCTGTGGGAGACAAGGACTGTAGTTATGCCTAATCTAAATATGAGATGTAATACCCATGTGTTTCCAAAAGGCATGTTTGGACAGTGTAAAAGGGAGCCATGATGACTAGTAATAATATTAAATTCACTGAGTTTTTCATATTATGCAGAGAACATTTTGCCCACCTAGGGTGAAATACTGTCTCCACTGAAGTCAATGCCAAAGCTCCCTTTGACTTCAACAGGGCCAGGATTTCACCCCAGTGGGAGATCTGGCCATAGGAGACCACAGTATTCCTAGCATGGTAGCCCACGCAGTTGAAGTATTCTCCAGCATGATTCTTGTCATGGGTTTGGACAGTAGTACAGGTTGAACCTCTGTAGGCCAGTACCCTGGGATCTGACCAGGGCTGAACCAGAGAAGTTGCTGAACCACGGGAGGTCAATATTATCTAGTAGCATTACCAACACTTCAGATACTTACTGAGCTCCTAGAAGACATTTAGGGATAAATTAGAGCTAAATAACAACACAAAACACTGAGAGCCAGGACTGGTGGCTATAAACAAACTTTATGGGACCACAGGAAACTTGGCCACAGCCATTATATGTGGACATCTGGCTAACTAAAATCTAACTGGAAAGTCAATTTTCCAATGTCAGGTGAACTTAATTCCTACTCTGCTAAAAGGAAGGAAACACGTAGAAGTCTTTGTGATGATAGAAGCTGATCACATAAGCATGGCTGTCTGCAGTGACAGGGTAGTTCAAAAGCTCCTTTCCTGCAAAGTGGGAAACTCTTTGTTAGCCTGATAAGGATATGAGTAAACATTTGTCACCTACTTTGATGGAGAACAGAATTGACCAGCTGCAGAGGGGCCAATTATTTTCAACATTACTGTTGAGAATCAAATAAAATGCAGGACAGCTTTTCATTAGAGAATGCAAGAGGGTTTTGTCATGGAGGATGGTTGGCTTGGGGTGGGGAGCTTGCCAAGGAGTGGGAAAATTTGTTGCCAAGAGGGGATTCAGATATTTGTTTTTAGTTGCAAGGTTTGTAACAGGGAAAGGAGAAGCTGCAGGTGAAATGTATTACCAGGAGACTGTATAACAGCTTGCGGATTGGTTTGCAAATGCTTGTGAGTGAAAAGACCTCCCTCTTTCTAGAGTCACTCCATCTTCCTGCTTTTTCAGCCTCACATTCACCACCCATCATCACTTCCCTGCCTATCAGTTACCGTGCCACCCCTTGGTACCATAAAATGTCACTTGAGACCAGGCTGTTGAGTTCAGACTGGAACACTGCCCCTTCCTATTACATGTGTAGAGAAGACTTCAACTTTGGCTTTAGCTTTAAATAGCAATTTTCAAATCTGACATTGGTTCTGAATTTATGGCTATTTCCCACCAATCATTCTCAGCCTTCACCAATCAGAATCCCCAGCCCACTTTTCTCACAGTTCACCAGAGCTGCGTCTACACGTGCACGCTACTTCGAAGTAGCGGCACCAACTTCGACGTTAGGCGGCAAGACATCGAAGTCGCTAACCTCATGAGGAGATAGGAATAGCGCCCTACTTCGACGTTCAACGTCGAAGTAGGGACCGTGTAGACGATCCGCGTCCCGCAACGTCGAAATTGCTGGGTCCTCCATGGCGGCCATCAGCTGGGGGGTTGAGAGATGCTCTCTCTCCAGCCCCTGCGGGGCTCTATGGTCACCGTGGGCAGCAGCCCTTAGCCCAGGGCTTCTGGCTGCTTCTGCGGCAGCTGGGGATCTATGCTGCAGGCACAGGGTCTGCAACCAGTTGTCAGCTCTGTGTATCTTGTGTTGTTTAGTGCAACTGTGTCTGGGAGGGGCCCTTTAAGGGAGCAGCTGGCTGTTGAGTCCGCCCTGTGACCCTGTCTGCAGCTGTGCCTGGCATCCCTATTTCGATGTGTGCTACTTTGACGTGTAGACGTTCCCTCGCTGCGCCTATTTCGATGTTGGGCTGAGCAACGTCGAAGTTGAACATCGACGTTGCCGGCCCTGGAGGACGTGTAGACGTTATTCATTGAAATAGACTATTTCGATGTTGGCTGCACGTGTAGACGTAGCCCAGATGTGCAAGCTGATAGTTGGAGCTCTTCCCATGCCCTCTCTCTTCGCCAGCTTTCTCAAATGTTCTGCATCCAGATTTAGGCAGCTAACGTGAGAACTCAAATATTGGTTCATGTTCTTTGTTTGCTTCCTAACTTACTCTGTCACATCTAAGTTTCTCTTTCAAATAAGGTTCATCTGCACCACAGCTGGAAAGCAGAATTTCCAGCTCAAACAGACATATCCATTCCATCTATAATATAGTTGGTGCACTAAAAAGAGAGCATAGGCATGATGTTGCAAGCAGCAGAAGAACCAGAGCAGTTATGTCTCCTGGAGCTCCAAATTACAGCTTCAATGCAAACATATTCTAAGATTCTGTGGTGCCTTCCACACAGGAGAAGGTTGATATCATAGCCTCATGACCCAAGATTGAGATCAGAACAGTCTGTTGTTTAGCAGACTTTGGCTACGTCTACACGTGAAGCCTACATCGAAGTAGCCTATTTCGATGTGGCGACATCGAAATAGTCTATTTCGATGAATAACGTCTACACGTCCTCCAGGGCTGGCAACGTTGATGTTCAACATCGACGTTGCGCAGCACCACATCGAAATAGGCGCTGCGAGGGAACGTCTACACGCCACAGTAGCACACATCGAAATAAGGGTGCCAGGCACAGCTGCAGACAGGGTCACAGGGCGGACTCAACAGCCAGCTGCTCCCTTAAAGGGCCCCTCCCAGACACACTTGCACTAAACAGCACAAGATCCACAGAGCCGACAACGAGTTGCAGACCCTGTGCATGCAGCATGAATCCCCCGCTGCAGCAGCAGCAGCCAGAAGCCCTGGGCTAAAGGCTGCTGCACACGGTGACCATAGAGCCCCGCACGGGCTGGAGAGACAGCGTCTCTCAACCCCCCAGCTGATGGCTGCCATGGAGGACCCCACAATTTCGACGTTGCGGGACGCGGATCGTCTACACGGTCCCTACTTCGACGTTGAACGTCGAAGTAGGGCGCTATTCCGATCCCCTCATGAGGTTAGCGACTTCGACATCTCGCCGCCTAACGTCGAAGTTAACTTCGAAATAGCGCCCGATGCGTGTAGCCGCGACGGGTGCTATTTCGAAGTTAGTGCCGCTACTTCGAAGTAGCGTGCACGTGTAGACACAGCCTTTAACAGCTTGTCCCTGCAGTATGCAGTTTGATCACTACACTAGCATTTCACTGATATATAGAATGCTGCCCTTTTCTGGTTTAAAGATAAACAGGTCACATGAATACCTTTAAATGATGTCTGTCACAGTTTCAGTGTAGCTGCACCTTTATTTGTCCTTCATGGATCCAGAAGAGCCCCCACTTAGGCTACGTCTTCACTACAGCAGTATCTTTCGACAAAACTTCTCAACAGATCGTGGCCTCACGCAAAAGTGGATCATTCTATCAGCAGAGAGCAGCCAGACTGCCTGGCTGCTCTCTCAACAGAATAGCCAACCAGAAGCACAGCAGACAGAAGCCCTGTCTGTCAACAGCAGCATCCACGTGGCTTCTTTGTTGACGGATTCTGGCAAGAAAGGCATTCTGCCACGTGGGGGGTAGGCAGAAGGCTGTTGACAAGAGCGCTGAGTTCTGTTGACAGTATGTTGACAGAAAGCATTTTTAGTATGGACTCTTCACGAGTTTTGTTGACAAAACTCTCTAGTGTAGACATAGCTCTAATGTCTCCCATCCGCCACTTTTTTGGGGCAGAAACTGTCTCTCTCTCCCTCTTCAGAGAGGGTTCCAGTGCTGCACCAGCTCCCTATCTTACACTGTAATATCTCCAGCAAGCCAGTCTGCCTAATGGCCCGCACCTGTATGTTGCTTTCTCTCCCAGGGCTATGAACTATGCATTGCTAGCAGTTGCACATTACCACACAGATCTTTCTAAGCAGGAAGCTTTATTTTTAAGGTAAAAGCGGTATAGAGAAAACTTATTTTAAATTGCAATAAAAGTGCCTATACCCATGCTAAAAGCTTACCAGAGATCACCTATACGACTTTTGGGCCCTAAGAGGCTGAAGTCTTTCCATTGGCTCCCTTAGTTTTGACTTTGTGTCTGAATGCCAAGAGCTTGCCTCTTAATTGTTTGTTCTTTTTCATTTGCCTTGTGTTCACAGCTCAGTTCTAAATTTAAGGGCAGCATTGCATTTATCACTCTTGTCACTGATACACTTACATTGTTATGAGTAGCTTGGCTCCAAAGAATTCAGGCTGCGTGATAAACTCTAATAACTCTGTACTGTAATATGGTTTGCATAAAAAAATGGAAATGCCTGTTGAAAAGAAGGAATTGTTAAGGTCTTTTAGCTGCCTGTTTGAAATAAATGGGGAAATAGTACTGCAGTTGATATTATGGTGCCATAGTGGAAACCACTGGTCTCAGAAATTTTGGATCGGGCATTTCTGATTTTTCATTTTGGCCATTAACTTAGGCCTGTGTGAGAGATTTGTATCCCAGTGTACAAAAGGGAAAATCTGCAGCAAACAAACCATTATCTACCCTTCCCCAGTCGTTGTAAGCAAAGGGCATGATTCTTATTTACAATGAAACCACTTTCCACAAGGCTGACACTGTAAAGGGTGGGAGTAAATTATACAGAAACTCATGATAAGCCCCCTTTTTCACTGCTAAAGCAGTATAAAGTAGACTTGGTATAACTGTTAATCAGACCCATAGAAGCAGCCTATAGAATTGAGGAAAAGAAATTTCAGTTTTCAGCCTTACCTTATGTGTTTTATTGCAGTATGCATCTTGCTATGCGGTGTTTTAGTATATGTAGAAGTTTGCTATGTAAATCAGGGAATAGCTGTGACAATACAATAATGTACGAAAGTGTGGTTTATGACACAACATCAGCCTCTTTGCTTGCTTAAATTCACAGTACAGGCCAGTGGTGGAGAAGAAAAATTCAATATTAAACCATCTAAACAAAATTTGATTCACATACTCTAAACCGAAACCTAAATGCAGACCACGGGCAGCTTTAAAGTGAAACAAAATATTTTTAGTATGCTCACAAACTGAGGCAAATGCCACGTTCTAAATGGAACCATAAAAGAGACTAAATAAAACACTAAAGGAGCCAGGTTATTTTAATAGCTGGACAGAAAAGATGAAAACAAGACACTATTTTATATCAACTTAAAGAGCTATGGCCCACTAAATCAAGCAGGCCCAGAACATCCTTTTTGCAAGCTGCTCATGCACTCTACTTCTGAGAGGAGTGGCAGAAGAGAGGAGCTGTGTCTGTGAATAGGATTTTTTCCTATGAGATGGGGCTGGGTCCAGGAGCTTTCTGCACTATATCCTGTCTCGGTTGCCATAACAGGTTGTCATCACAGCACTGAACCCAGAGCAGCGGAGCCCAGTGCATAGCTAATAAAGTGTTAAACCCAAGAAGGGAACTCAGCCATTCTCTTTTCATAGTCAATGCTTAATCCGAAAAGCTGGTACTGGAATCGAACCTGTTCCAAAAGCTACTAGGATATGTAAATAGCTAATTGGTAACATGCCAGGGAGCTTATGTAGCATAATCCTAAGGTTTGTTAAGACCAATAAAATTCCTCATTGTGCACTGCAACAGGCTTCCTCTGTGCAGCTATTCAGCTCCTAACAGAATTCACAGCCATGATGTTTATTTCCTACTTCTTGTACAATTCCTAGTAGCACTCAGGGCAGATTACGTCCCTATTACTCACACCAAGTAACCCCTTACTTCCCAAACGTCTTCACTGCAGTCTGTGGGGATACTTCAGGAGTAGAGTTTTAAGGATTTTAGATACTAAGCAAAGAGATACTTAGGTTGCAAACACTGCAGTGGGATATTTACATTAAAAATGTAAAACATTATGAAAACTTATTTCATTTTGTTAAATCTTTTAAGAATCCCCTTCACAAACACTTCTGTGTGTGCACACACACACACTTAAAATACATATAAAACATAGAAAATAGGACGTTGGAAAAGGGAAATTAAATGTTACTGACTTTATTGAATGTCTCCATTCAAATATCTTGCATAAGCAGACATGTCACTTTAATCAGATGAAGATCACCAGGGAACAGAGTAATTATTTGTGTTTCTTCTTGACAGATGTGAAAGCCAAAATGTTACAGTACAGATTCTATCTGAATGGTTTAACAATTGAAAAATATGATTTAACAGCCCAAATAAACTTGATAATCTCAGGTCCTCTCCCATGGACATGAGAGAGATGTACTCACACGTGCACTATGTTATTGAGAACTGCCCCTCGAAAACACATACCAACATAATTATTCACATATATTTACAATCCCAGCACCCTATATTAATCAATTGTGAACAACGGATTTCCTACACTGTCTTTTTGACTGCAGCTAGTCCTTCAAGTTTCATTGCACTTAGTCTATAGTAAGTCTTTACCTTTCAGACTTTTAAAGAATCATAGCGCCATGGTCAGTGTGGAGAAAGTAAATAAGGAAGTGTTATTGACTTCTCATAAAATAAGAACTGGGGGTCATCAAATGAAATTAAAAGGCAGCAAGTTTAAAATAAACAAAAGGAAGTATTTTTTTCACAGATGCTCAGGCAGCCTACAGAAATCTTTTCCAGAAGATGTCTTGAAAGCCAAGATTATACTAGGGTTAAAAAAAGAATTAGATATATTCATGAAGGATTAATGGCTATAAGTTAAGATGGACAAGGGATGGTCCCTAGCTTCTGTTTCCCAAAAGCTGTGACTAAACAATAGGGGATAGATCACTTGATAGTTACCTGTAGTGTTCATTCCCTCTGGGTCACCTGGACTTGGACACTATCAGAAGATGGAATAGTGGACTAGATGGATTTTTGGTCTGACCCAGTCCAGCCGTTCTTATGTCTGATGACTCACTAAAGTTCAGGGGTCTAACCACATCTTTTAAAGGTTTTCCCTTCTTTCTGCTTCCTTGCATTTCTCGCTCTTGGAAACCAAGAAGTTACAATTCTCAATATTGCCAATTCTAAGCATTAAAAACTATTAAGCCAGTCCCCCACTATCAGGAGAGTGGCTTCAAAGTCACGTGATTTGAAATAAAGGAATAAGCGTCTTTATTTACCTTCTGATTACCAAGAGCCCTTTGGTTATATATTTTCTCCACAACCATGAAGGCTAGAACTTTTTTTAAAATACCAAACTTGTGATCCTCATGTGACTCTGGGAGCTTTAATAAAAGTACCAAATATTGGGCCTTTCATGCTAACATTGCAGAAGCTGGCAACCCTACATTCTGTTCCTTGTCCCTGACTTCTCTACTCTCCAGCACAAGCAGGCAACTCCTGACTTATACCTAGTCATCTCTCTGCTACTAGTCGTCCTAGTTCTGCTTCTAACTTATCAGCATTTCCACTGCTGCCTTTTTACAGTCTTATCTCTGGATTCTAAGTACTCAGACCCAGCTGAACTCCAGTCTTGCACTTTGAACCTGGCACATGGAGCGTGAATTCCATGGCATCCAGGGCCTAGACAGTAGGAACAAGGGAGTCATTCTCCTTACCCCCCAATTATTGCATGCACAGCTGTCTATGTGTGGCATGAGGATTTTTTGCCTTCCTCCTTGAAGGTGCCTAAGGAGTAGATGCTAGGCTTAATGGTCTGATGGTCTGATTCAGTCTATCAAATCCAATATTCCTAAACCAGCTTGTTCACAAGAGGGGAATCATCAAAACCAGCAAAGCAACTATATGAAGGGAAATGAAGCAGGGGTAAATGAAGGTGATACAAAGGAAAAGGGGTATGAGGAGCTATTGTGGACTCACAGAGCAGGACCAAAGCCTAGGCATGAGCGTTAAATAATCAGGTGCCTACAGAAGGAAGATGATACAGGAAATCTATCATTTGGCAGACGAAGGCAAAGATAAAAAGGGATAAGGACTTTTGGCTGATGCACAGAGATGTAAGCAGAGAGGAACAAAAATCCTTGACTCACTCAATTTTATTAAATGCAGATTCATGTGTTGCCTGCTTGAAAAAATTATCTATGACCAATAAAGATCATGGACACCAAACCACACAAAATATCAGCAACTGCTGCTGTTTCAGGGAGTTTAACAAGATCCATTGTCTGATTGTGATTAACTAGCCATCAGTAAATGATAAATACTTCAGGAGATCAACATGAGGAAGAAGTTGTTCAAAGGAGAAAAGCAACTCCTTAAAATGAGCAAGCAAACTGACGTGCTTACAGGAATTGCGTGCAATGCCAGAGGGAGACAGAAGAGCATGAGACTGAAAAGAACATTTAAAAAAGGGACACAAAATGGTGAAGGACTGTGAATAAAAGCTCCAGTCAGCAGTCAGTGGGGCTATACTGGTGTAATTGGGAGCAGAATTTGGTCCAGTATGTTTGAGTGATATCAAGAAGTTACAAATAACATTTTCCATATCATCAAAATACAAATCACATCTGAGCTTTTCAATGGCATTTCCACTACTCAACAAAATTATCCTATGCCCCTCCTGAAAGGCCTAAAAGTAAAACATCTCTGGCATTTCCACTTTTCATGGTATATTACAGTGTTAACATATCACTCTTATTCCCACTCTCCAGGTGCACGCACATAAACAGAATCAAATCCTGGATGCTGCCCATAGCCCAGTAAATAGGATGACTACAAATACTGAGGGGGTAGAAAAAAGCCTTTCCTTCCTGCTCTGTAAAATAGTAGCACAGTCACTTTGAGATAACTGCTGCAGCAACCATTCAGCTGTTGAGCTTTCCTCACCAGTCCTCAACACCCTTTTCTCCATATGGGTTTTGCCAGAAAATCCACAATGATGCAAATCTACCCACACTTTTTTCCCTTCCTGACACCACCCTAAAGCTTTTAGTAGCCACTATCTCCCATAAAACATAGCTTTGTGACACACAGCTCTCCACATGCTGTCCCTCTTCTCTTCCCAACAATGTGGCTGTTTCACTTGGAGCTTTCTGTAAGCCAGGCAAGATTTGCCACCTGGAAAGGCCATATGCATATATGTCTGTCCAGTAGGCCAGGAATTTATCATCATCTGTGTTGTTGGATCATTTTTAACTGTCCTTTGACAAAGTATCTCATTCACCCATCAAGGTGATTTTGAGCTGTTTGCCTAGATTCCAAACCCTAAAGAAGGGAGCACCTGTCAGACGTGCAAGAAAAGCCCTCTACAACCTTAAAGTTATAATTGATGGGAAATAGACATGGGCAATTTATGCCTCATATTGGCTGCGTCTACACGTGCACGCTACTTCGAAGTAGCGGCAGTAACTTCGAAATAGCGCCCGTCACGTCTACACGTGTTGGGCGCTATTTCGAAGTTGAAATCGACGTTAGGCGGCGAGACGTCGAAGTCGCTAACCCCATGAGCGGATGGGAATAGCGCCCTACTTCGACGTTCAACATCGAAGTAGGGACGTGTAGACGATCCGCGTCCCGCAACATCGAAATAGCGGGGTCCTCCATGGCGGCCATCAGCTGTGGGGTTGAGAGATACTCTCTCTCCAGCCCTTGCGGGGCTCTGTGGTCACTGTGGGCAGCAGCCCTTAGCCCAGGGCTTCTGGCTGCTGCTGCTGCAGCTGGGGGTCCATGCTGCATATACAGGGTCTGCAACTAGTTGTTGGCTCTGTGTATCTTGCACTGTTTAATGAAACTGTGTCTGGGAGGGGCCCTTTAAGGGAGCGACTTGCTGTTGAGTCCGCCCCGTGACCCTGTCTGCAGCTGTGCCTGGCTCCCTTATTTCGATGTGTGCTACTTTGGCGTGTAGACGTTCCCTCGCTGTGCCTATTTCGATGTTGGGCTGAGCAACGTCGAAGTTGAACATCGACGTTGCCAGCCCTGGAGGACGTGTAGACGTTATTCATCGAAATAGCCTATTTCGATGTCGCAACATCGAAATAAGCTATTTCGAAGTTGGGTGCACGTGTAGACGTAGCCATTGTGAAGAAGGGAAACAATGCAGAAATGTTGATAGTGACATCTCATGTTTCATAAAGAATTTGGCTGGAGCATGACATGCAGTATTAAATTGAAAAACTGATCAAACCAAATAGGAGGTATTAAGGGCGAAAGGTGTATTTTCGTATTAGCCAGGGCAGACATGGTTCGAAACAAGGATAAAGTTCCCGTGAGAATTCAGCAATATCAGGCACAGACCATTACACCTAGTTTTAACCATCACTAATTAAGCCAGCAAATGTACATGATAAATAGCCAACTCACTTTTTCTTGTACCCTTCCTAGCTAAACTCAAGGCACAGGAGATGTTTTTAGAGAGAAAAGTTGGCCCTTGTTGTTTCAGCATTGTTCCCTCCAAATGTAAGGGTGAGTTTGACTGGGAGGTAGCTTCTGCGTTGCTTTACACTGTTCATCCCAAGAGACTGTATTGACCGAAGTAAGGAGAGCAAAACTTAGAAATTTATTTATGGGGAAAGCCAGGTTAGTCCTGAGACGCAAGTGCTCAGACTTCTAAACTTTACATTTTGTATACATTAGAGTCTTTCTCTTGTTCTTGTCTTGAGATTGTCTTGAGCCTGTCATAATAAGACACAATGAATGTTAACTTGCTGGAAACAAAACGATTAAATGTTCTGGATTTGATTTTATACTGTTCTGCATCTTGGGTAATCATATATACCTGAATCAAGTGAATAAGGGAATTCTACCAGATCAGAATAGAAGCAATTTATATCTTTTTTGGCATAGATGAAAATGCAGCATCCCTACGTAGGGCACTTTATTTTCATTCATAACATAGAGCCCCACCTTCTTCCTACTGAGCTTAGAGCGTGTCTTCTTACATGTCAGTTGAATCAACAGCAGGCCATGTATTGGAGATGATCGTGAACTAAATACAAGGCAAGTAAAGATTTAAAGATGCATTTTGAGTCACATTCTTCGCCAATATGTAGAGTTTTGAACACTGGAGAGGGAAAATACAGGAGAGGGAACATTGGTCTGAAGTTTAATATCCAGTGGGGCTTACAGACTTGCCAAGCCTCTGAGTAAATTGAGGGTGCCAGTTCCATGCTCACCAGAAGAGGTTGGTCGGCAGGCAGAAGGGACAGGGGTGGGGCTAGACTCCCCCAGCCAGCCTTCAGCGCTGCCTGAAGTGCACTCCGCCTGGCTCTGGCTGCTATTTAAAGAGCCTGGGGCTCTGGCCACTGCTGCAGCAGAAGTGTCCAGGAGCTCCAGTCCCTGGGAAGTTGCCCGCTTTGCCCCCCTGCATTGGTGGGCCTGCTAACATCACAGCTGGCACCTATCTTACAATAAGCTGAGCCAAAGTTCTGGAACACAGTTCACCCACCTTGGAGAATGTTGGCCCCAGACCCAACGGATGGAGCTCAGCTTCATCTGTAACACTGACTTTACATCTTCGTGGCACCTGTTTCTCTTTTCTCTCTCTCATTTTTAATTCTTCCATGGTGCAAATCTGTGCCTTACAAGCTAGAAGTTGTTAAGGAGAAGGCTGGTTTATGCAATTTAAGCTTATAGTCTCTGCTTTGACCCATACCTCCGGTTCATGGCTAAATCCTGGTGGTTCTTCCAGTACATCTCTAAGATATGATGCCTCTTCTTTTTCGAACCTAATAAAACTCTGGTCCAAGCTCTGCAATTAGGTACATCTTCCTGACTTGTTGCTCTGTTTATATAACCCCCAGCCCCCACACTTTGAGTTACTTCATTATCTACTGGTCTTCCACCAATCATTTTATCCAAACCTTACATGCCATTCTTCTTGTACAGACTGCCCCGTGCAATTTTTAGCATGCTTATCCATCCCCTTATTGACCCCTTCTATCAATACACCAGCAATGCTCCCCAGCCTTGATCTCTTGCTTGCCTTTTCTTGTCATGAGTATCCTCACCTTTTTCTCATGCCCCTCCTTACTGATAAGAAAAAGGTCCTACTCCAAATCCATAGGTTGCCTCCTTCAGTCTCACCTTAAAAAACTTACTTATGCAATGATGCACATAGAAAACTGCTATTGAATAACTCCTAGACTTGTTCTGAGTTCTGATCATAGCTACTGACTGATTACAGACTATAGAAAGAAACTCTGAGTTGAAAATATTGTGTGCATTTTGTTATCCCATCTTCCTCCTCCTCCCTGCTTGTTTGTTTGATCCATCTGTGAAGTCTGGCCATTTACAGTGGGGGTCTTCGGTATGCTTCATTGGACTTCCATAGAATTTCAAGTTCAAGATCTCAGTTCTTTTCTTCAAGACACTCCATGGCCTGGGCCCAGTATATTCTAAAAGACTGACTGAAGCTTTGAGGTGAAGACTAGGTTCAAATAGAATAGAGTGCTCATCTGAGCAGCACCCTGTTCTTTTGCTTGGCCCTGCTGGAATTGTGAATCTGGCCCTGGGATGTGGGAGAGGAAGCTACTTATGTGATACTCCCCGCCCTGAATATGCGAGCTGGCAGCAGGAATCTACCCCGTATTCACAGAATCACAGAATCATAGGGCTGGAAGGGACCTCAGGAAGTCATCTAGTCCAGCCCCCTGCTTCAAGCAGGATCAGCTCCCACTAAGTCATCCCAGCCAGCACCTTGTCAAGCTGGGGCTTAAAAACCTCCAGGGATGGAGAATCCAGCACCTCTCTAGGCAACACATTCCAATGCTTCATCACCCTCCTGGTGAAGTAGTTTTTCCTAATATCTAACCTACACCTCTCCCACTTCAACTTCAGACCATTATTCCTTGTTCTGCCATCTGACACCACTGAGAACAGTTTCTCACCCTCCTCTGTCGAGCTCCCCTTCAGGGAGTTGAAGGCTGCTGTTAAATCACCCCTCAGTCTTCTCTTCTGTAAACTAAACAAGCCCAAATCCCTCAGCCTCTCCTCATAGGTCTTGTGCTCCAGCCTCTTACTCATTTTTGTTGCCCTAAATTCCTTGGCCAGCAGAGCTGAATGGACTGAAAGGAAAAGAGCTGTCTTGTGAAAAGAGGTAAAATAACTTATTCCTGCCTTTCCCCAACAGAGAGCAAGGGCTAGCAAGGGAAGAATTGGGACTGATTGTGACAGGGTACACAAACTTCACACTAGACGGGAAGGAGTTAGCACCACATTGTGGGCTGAGGAGGCCACGCCCTGAATCCCTACTGGAAATGCTCCAAGTGCAGCAGTAGTATAAAAGGAAGTAGCTCCCCTCAGTCTCAGCTGACTGCTGAAGGTGCAGGATGCTTGCTGCAAACTCCAGCAGTGACCCAAGGGGGTTCCAAACACCCTGGGACATCTGGAAAAGCCCAGTGTCCCTGGGAACCACTTGTCAATGGTCCTGGAGACGCCCAGATCACAACTGTAAGGGACGTAGGAGGAACTGGCTGGTGTGGTGGTGAGAGTGTTGTTCCAGTTGTTGTAAGTATTGTCCCAGTCAGACGCTTCACTGACTCAGTGTTAGAGACCTTCCCTGTGAAGAGGGGCCTGCCTGGGTCCCAGTGGTGCAGGGAGGGCCCTGGTCCCCCAACCCCAGCCACTCCCAAATCTAGGTGACAGTCTGTTATCCTGATTTTGGCCACTAAGCTTTACTGCCCTATGGATGAGGGCAACCCTATTGACTCTGGCCACTAAGACTTACAACTCTGCAACCGAGAACAGTGCAGCAGACCTGGTCTTATTGCAGGAATGCTTGACTGGATGCCAAGAGGAGAGGCTGTACCCACCCCCACACTTATGAGATGATTCCCCCCACCCCATCACATTGATATACAATTTAGTACCTGGTCTGCTTCTGGGACTGTGCAGCAAAATGCCACCTCTTACAAAGGTCAGACTGTTGTCTAAGCCACAGGGAGCCCTAATTTATTTCTACAACTCTAAACCCATGCAACAGCGAATTTAAAAGAGGATCAACATTTTATCTCACAGACTAAATATAAACTAATATTGCTCATCAGCAAAGATAGATAAAAATATTTCATTAATTCTAGTACCATAATATTGTACAGGTTAAGCATCTCCTCCATAAACCAAAGGTTAATCTAATCATAGAAGGAAGGGAGCTCTGAAGATAAGAGTACAGCAAATAGTTATGGAGCTTCTGAGGAGAAGAAATTTTTGTGTTCCTTGATGTAATAAACCACAAGCCCTTACTGCCGGTGGAGCAGATTTCCCTTGTCATGTGTTTAGTAGTCAGGGCACATCATGAATTATTTACAGTCAAAAGATAACTGGACAAAACCAAACTCTTGGTTCTAATGGAAATTCTGTCAGACATCAAAGGACAGGGATTCATCAATAAAACAAACGGAGAAATAGCAGAGATATATACCAACTGAAGAAATAAAAATGTACATACACTTACCTCTGAAATCCACACTGAATCCCACCTGGGAGGCTTGTAATTCATCTGACTTGGGAAATGAATCATACAGAGTAGACTCATACATTGAGTGTGGTATTTCTGAAATTACAATACATTCAGATAGCTGATTTTTTGTTCAAAGCAAGGAGTCAGGTTACGTGGCTCAATGGAGCCATGTTTGTGTCATGCTGTCAGTAGGCTCTGACATAGCAAGAGGGGAGGATCCCCACAATCAAAGAGTAATTATTTGGTGGTAGAAAGACGATACTGGGTTTCTTATGCCCCTTCCTGTTGCCACTGTAGCAGGGAGAAGGGGTAATGGGTGAGAGGAAAGGCGAGTGGCCACAAGCCTCTATAATGTGCCAATGGCCACTGCAGTTTGAGGCTTATGGGAAGACATATCTTGCACAGTGACACAACCACAAGGTGAGTACACAAGGCACATGCACTACCATGAGCTCTGGTTCTCAAACCAACTAACCAGTAAGTATGTGCTTAAGTCCTACACTGGATTGATCATTCAAATACCAGAGTTTTTATTCCCATTTGAAACTTTAAATATTTCCAGTCTGTTACATATAAGACTTTAAGCTCTTAAAAAGTTACCATCTATAAACCATCCTCCTCTTCTGCTGCTCTATCTTCCAAAACCCATATATCACAGCCAGGTCCATCACATGGCAAACACTCCTCAAATGGACTTGCTTACATCTGCAAAAAGGGAGTCTCATTTTGGCGGCCTTCAAACAATGTATTGGTTCAGAGATCCCTTGTGAATGGGTGATAATAACAATCCAACTGCTTATTCCAGTGTGCTCTTACATAAACATGCATCAGTCTTAGAGGTTTCCTATTCCCTCATTACCCAAGCATCTTTAATGTCAGACTGATGATAGTGAAATCAATAGTAGATTTCATAGAGTCTCTATCTTAGGTATACATACAGTAATGGAGAATCAGTGCCATTACAGAATAAGTTCACTGGCTAATCAAAAAGCGAAAGCGTGACACTTCACAATGCTGCAGCTATTTGAAGAAAACAAATCCTTTCCTGGATGATCACATATATCAGACTTCAACTTTCACTTCCAAGAAATCTGTTATATGAGTCTATGCTTATGTGGGGAAGGGATAGCTCAGTGGTTTGAGCATTGGCCTGCTAAACCCGGGGTTGTGAATTCCGTCCTGGAGGAGGCTATTTAGAGATCTGGGGGATGGTGCTTCATCCTGATGAGAGTGCAGGGGACTGGACTCAATGACATTCCAAGTATCAGAGGGGTAGCTGTGTTAGTCTGGATCTGCAAAAGCAGTGAGGGGTCCTGTGGCACCTTGTAGACTAACAGAAATGTATGAGCATAAGCTTTCGTGAGCAAAGACCCACTTCATCTGACAAAGTGGGTCTTTGCCCACGAAAGCTTATGCTCATACATTTTTGTTAGTCTATAAAATGACATTTCAGAGTCCCTTTTGGCTCTATGAGATAGGCATATCTTTAAATATTTATTAATAAATAAATAAATATTCATCTTTCATAATCAGGTTTGATGTGCTTGTCTGTTGAGCTGGCCATTCATAGTAACAGAATGTAGGTATTTTAGAAATAGCACCAGGCTGTTAAATGAAAGCAAATTTTGCTTATGGAAGTGTTGGACAGAACTTTCATATACCAGTTTTGGCCTCAACAGATGCCTCATGGCAAACTGGACATTTTGTGCACTGCCTTTTCACTTCATCGCTCTTGAGGAACCCACATTGTATCTTTGCAGCAAAGAAAGGCATGTCTGATCTGTACAACAAACAATTAACATAGGATAGAATAAATTGATGTGTGCAATTCATTCCCCATATTTTTTCATTCTCTCTTAATCATACCTTCAGGTACAGAATAAGCCCATGTCAATAATAAATCAGCTTGAGTAACATTTATCAACCATGAAAACTAGAATGGATCCCCATGTGCTGCCACAACATACTAGGGATTATTTAGGTATAATGAAATAAGCCGTTATACCAATTCAGGGAGAAGGAGGAAGATAACCAACTACAGATTCCTTCTAAACAAACTGAACCTCAGCCTTAGGCTACAAGTTGAAGGACTCCAGTGTTGAACTGTTAAAGGATGATGCACTCCACAATTTAAAATTAGCTTTTTTACATAAGAACAAGCTCAGTCTCTGAAATTTCAATCTACTTTCCAAAAATTGCCCTTTCCAAATGGATACAGCACAGTGTAGAACATTAAGAATATAATTGAAAATCAACACGCAGATGAAAAACCAAGATCCTGACCATTCATAGTTATTTAAAAAAAATACAGGACCTTTTTGCACTGGTAGATAATTATCCCTCACATCCTGATCAAATGCCAGTTCCAGGAATTATATTCTACCCATCTAAATTCCCTCTGGAGTATTCAAATTAAAAAGGTAACTAAATCTCATCTAAATTTCTGTAAGGTGTTGCCATGTGTTATTAAACACCACCTCAGAGGTGATTATGTTTCAATGATGGATGATGTAATTATTTTCCCCTTTGCCCACATAAGCCGAGGTGAAAATGTCCTACTTTCTCTTCACCTTTTGGATTCCAGTGTGACCCGAAATCTCTGAATTTGAATGAGATTTCCAGATCCATTCCCACTGGCTTTCTTTTCCATTTCCCTCTCAGACTTTTACAATCATCAGCCCAAGCTTTTGAACTTTTATTATTTAGTATACATTAATCATTAGGAAAGGCTTCCAAACTGTCAAGAGCAGTTAAGCACTGGAAAGAATTACGGGAGGAGATTGTGAAATCTCCATCATTGGAGGTTTTTCAGAGCAAGTTAGAGAAACAAACTTTCAGGGATGGTCTAGATCATGGGTGTCCAAACTTTTGGCTTGCCTGGGCCGCATTGAGTGAAGATAGTCTTGGGCCACGTACAAAATATATAATATAGTTAATGTATATAAATCACATAATAATGTTAAAAGTTTACAATCTTGTGGGGCCGCATTACTGGCTGTCCAGGGCCGCATACGGCCCGCGGGCCGCAGGTTGGACACACATGGTCTAGATAATACTTAGTCCTGCCTGAGGCGGACTGGGCTAGAGAACATGTTAACAGTATTATGTGTATAAGCTTTTGTGGGCAAAGACCCGCCCACGAAAACTTATGCTCCAAAACATCTGTTAGTCTATAAGGTGCCATAAGACTTTTTTGTTGTTCTCAAAGCTACAGACTAACTCGGCTACCTCTCTGATAGTACTATGTGTGTAGACAGTCACATTTTAATATCAAGCTAAAGCCTTGAAATTCGAATTTATCTCACAGTGTAGATGCATCCTTACAGAAACTTGAAGGTTATGGTCCTTGCACTCATGTCAAGGTAAGTGGGACCACTGTGTGTGCAAGGACTGCAGTATTGGCCCGAGAAGAATCCTCCTCAGTATTATGTTGGGAAAAACTGCCCTTATATAGCATCTCGAGCAGTCAGAAATCAACAATACAGCATTTTTTTTCACTTCCAGGATGAAAGCTAGCTTAATGTCAGTCATGCTTGCTGTCATACTGGTGGCTCAGTGTTAGATTTCATTGTGTTTTTACTGTCAGTATTGAAAACTGTTGAACCTTAAAAAAAATGTATTGCATATTCATTTGTAATCACTGGAGTAGATGGGGCCTTAAGACAAAATACCCAGATGAAATAATATGCATCTTCCTCTGGCATTTGCTTGCTAATGCACCGTCCATGAAATTACAACTAAAGTCCACCAGGACCACCCCCGTCCGATCAGACCAACTATTAAAGTTTATTTCCAGGCTACTTTTCTTCATTCATATGGAGCCTCTACAGAGCAGAACTTTTCAAATAAGGTTCCTAATTTATTCCACAAATGTTTCCCATCAATCTGCAAATAAATAATTTTAGAGTCATTTCTGTTCCTATGCACTACCAGTTTCACAGTCAGGTCACTGAGCCTTTTCCCCTCTACTCACCCGTTGAACAGTGGCTCTCACCCTTTCCAGACTACGATACCCCTTTCAGGAGTCTGCATTAGCTCACATATCCCCAAGCCTCACTTCACTTAAAAATTACTCGCTTACAAAATCAGACAGAAACATGCAAATGTCTCACAGCATGCTATTAATGAGAAATTGCTTATTTTCTCATGTCTAAAAAAAATCAATTGGAATATAAGTGTCGTACTTACATTTCAGTGTACAGTACATAGAGCAGTATAAACAAGTTACTGTCTGTATAAAATTTTACTTTGTACTGACTTCGGTAAGGCTTTTTTATGTAACCTGCTGTAAAACTAGGTAAATATATAGATGAATTCGTGTATTCCCCTGAAAGACCTCTGTGTAGCCCCAAGGGTGCATATACCCTGAGAGGTATTCAGAGACCCATTGCCATAAAACACAGTGGAATATTTTCTCCAACATTAATGAAGTCTCAAGTTTAACCTCTGTTGTTGTGGAACTGCACTTCACAACTGAAGGAATATCTGGGACAGCTGATAGCATGAGCAGCTTCACAGGAGAGATACTGAGAGAGGAATAGGAGAGAACCACAGGTACCTGGTATGTGGAGACTATATGCAGCCAAACTTCATTTCTGAAATAAGCTCAGCTTCTGAGGACTGAATCTTCCTTTCATTCTTGATGGAAATGCCTTTGCTAAAGAACAGTCTAGAGAAAAACATCTCCACTGCACACATTTTGCCACACAGAGGAATGAATGATTGATTAGTGGACCACCAATGGCCTGCCTCCAGCAGTGGCCAGTTGCTGCTGCTTCAGAGGAAAGTAAGAAGGCCTGACCACTGTGGAATGCTGAACATGAGGGAAATTTTACCCAGTCCAGAGTGTATCCCCTGAAACACAAGATTTCATTACCTGTGAACTTAGTTTGCATAAATGCATTAAAATTGATACCTGGTATTATTGCTTATCATTTGTAGCACTTATCAGTTTTGATAACCTTTTCTTTTCAGATCTCTCTTCAAGAAGATTTTATTAGCCTTTTTCCCATTGCTGCACCACAATAGCCAAGCATCATGCAGTCTTCCAGACATATATACTTTGGTTTCATTTTTAAATGAGATTCTCTTATTTTTTTTCTCTCTGTGTATAATATGTGCTCCAACATAATGGCCGTTTCTACACATGCCACTTCATCTGAAAGTAGCATGCTAATCAATGGTCCAAAATATGCTAATGAGGCACAGATACAAATTCTCCATGCCTCATTAGCATAAGGTCACATGATTTGGAGTCCAGAAGGCGTTCCTCTGGACTCCAAAACAACGTGTAGAAGTGCGGCCCCTGGGCGGGGGGGTCTTCCGGAAGGAAGTCCTTCTTCCGGCAGCCCCTTCCTCCCAAAAATTTTCATGAAGAAGGGGGAGGACTTCCTCTGGAAGGAAGGCTTCCTTCAGGAAGACCCCCCCCGGGGGCTGCACTTCTACACACCTTTTTGGAGTCTGGAAGAATGCCTTCCAGACTCCAAATTGTGTGATCTTATGCTAATGAGGTGTGGAGAATTTGCATCTGTGCCTCATTAGCATATTTCAGGCCATTGATTAGCATGCCACTTTCAGAGAAATGTGTATCTTTGGTCCCTGGATTACATTCTCAGTGGGCTGGGCCCTCTACTACCTTTTGCTATAGGTACCAGTTTTGAAATTGCAAGACAGTTATGCAGAAGTCCATAAATGGCCCTTCTTAAGATTTCCAGACATTTAAATCCTTCATTCACATATCATTAACCAATCCCCTAGTAAGCCTACGTAACAGCTGAGTTACATTCAATCTCACTGCACACCACCAAGGCAATTTTCCCTAAAATTCAAGGTGTAAAGATCTTTCTGAAATGTGTGTTGGAAAACAAAATATCCAACATATGATTTCTGAACTTAAATAATTTAGTTATTTTGAAGCATTTCCAACATAAATATAATATTTTCATCTTGTACATTGAATTTCAGGGGTTCATATTTGCAGTTATATTATAGCCAAGTTAGCTTACAAACACAGGCATTAATTGAGGGATCCAGCACTAATAGGAATGCATTATAGTAGTCCAGTCCTACGTCACTATTCAGAGAGGTAGCCATGTTAGTCTGTAGCTTTACGAACAGCAAGAAGTCTTGTGGCACCTTATAGACTAACAGATATTTTGGAGCACAAACTTTCCTGGGCAAAGACCCGCTTCATCAGATGCATCTGATGAAGCGGGTCTTTGCCCAGGAAAGCTTGTGCTCCAAAATATCTTTGGTCTATAAGGTGCCACAAGACATCTCATGTCACTATTCAGTTCACATAAACCAGAAATCATTTTTTCGTACTGATTTTCAGAACTGGTCTTGTTGGAGTCAATAGATGATGTTCAGCAACCTAAGAGAAGGGAATATACTACCCTCCAGAGTGGAGTCCTGCTGTGTTTTGACCTAACTCAACAAGCCACTAGATGTCACTTAGACTTCACAGAAATGTGAGTGTGAGTTTTCTGACTGTAAACAACTCTGTCAGGAAAGAGAAAGCTGAAATATTTCTCAGCTGCCCATTTCACCTTTGCTACTTGGTTTATTGAGCTTCCTTGCCAGGTCTCAGCATATTTCTTCTTAAAAAATCCCAAAGGTGCTGAAAATGTGGTTAGACATTTTGCAAAAAGAAGCAAGATAATACAGGTGAAGAATCTGATCCACAGTATGGACTATTGATAGGATTACTCTTTCTTTTGGTGACCATAGGGCTGCTGCTGAGGTTTTCTGTCCAGCAGCAAGACTTTCTTTTCCTGTTTTGTTTTCAAACATGATAGTCTTAAATGGCTTCATCAAGGCCAACTGAAATGAATGGAAAGCCTCCCATTGACTTCACTGGACTTCGCATAAAGCTTCTAAAGAGGGAAAGAGGTTTGAACATTTGACTTTAGTAGCCAAAGAGTAAAATATGCTGGGGGCAGTGGGGGATGAAAGTTTTTGTGTCTTACCACAAAGACATCTTCATGAAATATTAAAATTCTCTGAGGTTTTGTTAGGGGCCACCAGACTAAATTTATTTCCCTTTGGCTGTATCTACACTAGCACCCCCCTTTCCAAAGGGGGATGCTAATGGGACACTTTGGGATATGCTAACGAGGCGCTGCAATAAATATGCTGCACCTCATTAGCATAATGGCAGCCACGGCTTGTGTACACAGGGTCCTTTTCAAAAGGACCCTGCACACTTAGAAATCCCCTTGTTCCTATTTTGTTATAGGAATAAGAGTTTTTGAAGTATGCAGGGTGTTTTTGAAAAGGACCCCGGGTAGACAAGCCACACGCGATCAAAAGTGGCACTTTCGAAGTGCCGTGGCCACCATTATGCTAATGAGGCACTGCATATTCATTGAAGCGCTTCGTTAGCATATCCAGAAGTGTCTCATTAGCATCCCCCTTTTGAAAGTGGGGTGTTAATATAGGCATACCATTCATGTTACTTTCATTGGCTTGCATTTGTAATGAGAGTCATAATTGCATGTGGGGATTCATTGGCATTTATTTGAATAGATCCATTTTAAATGTTAATTTCCCAAAAAATGTAACTGAAAGCCAATTCCCTTATTTAATCTATGGCAGGTTTTTTGTTATTACATTCTTCTCTCCCCATGCTCCCAGTACTTGATCCAGGAAAGTCTAGTTCTGTTTGCTATTGGCCTATTGTTGGGTCCTTAAAATAGTTTAATTTAGTCAAATTTTGAATGTTTGAAATTATTTATGTATAATATTACGTATTGAAGGCCAACCTTTCTAATGTTCTCTCTAGCATTATTAGCCTTCTGTTGTGGTGGTTAGAACCCTCCCCTTACCATGGCCTTGCCACTGTACATTTTAGCCTCTCTCAATGTTCACCAGAAACTTTTAAAAACACCCATACAATAATATAACATCCATATACTGCCATTCACAAACAGCCCTCCTACCACTCTGTTGGCACTAAGTTGGTTCACGGCAGTCATGACACAACAGTGAAGGCCTGGTATATTTTAGCCAGTGAAACAGCAATAATTCCATTATTCTAGGAAAATGTCATGGGATTTTTTAAATAAAAAGTCTTTACAGTTTGTGTCTCTACCTAAGGAACTGTGGACCAGTAACACGCTCTGTGGCACTGAGTCTGCAACTTGTTGCATGCTGGCAGATTACCTGGAGCTCCTTCGGTTGTTCTAAGGTTCTGCGTGAGTACAGTGGTCTCCCACATGCAGTCATTTGCAGGATCAGAGCTAACCACTGTCCAAGCCCAAGGCTGGTACACCATTTCCCCCAGTCTCCTCCTCCTGCTCCCAGCCCAGCTGCCTACACAATGGCTGAAGACTTTGACCTACAGAAATCAATAGGGGTTTTGACACTGACTCTGGTGGGACTGGGATTTTATTCAGTCTCTCCCTAGCATAAACATGTGTTTTACTCTTGCCAATCTGCAGTTTCCTGTAGTTGACAAATCAGTTCTTCCCATCCCACATAATATTCTTCAGTTTCTCTCTGTTACTATTCAGTTTATCAATTAGTCTTATTAGCATGGGACCAGACTCCTGCATCACTTCTGTTGGTGCAAATGAGGAGTGAATGGAGTAACACTAGTGTAAAAAATAATATCGGTACAAATAAACTCAAGCCCAAATACTCATAAGGAGTAATTTCAATCACATCAACAGCAATCCTCTTGACTTTTCTACCTTTCATAGAAAACAACACCAGTTTTACAAGACTTTGTAAACCCATGCATAGAATAAAAACCAAGTAGCAAATACAACATTTAGTGGGACTACTTACATGTTTCTAGAATTTAGCATGTGCTTGCTGTATCAGAAGCAAACTGCTCAACTCCTTAACCATCTGATCCCATAATTTTGACTCATTTGGTTATTTGTGATTATGAACTATTTCCATAACATTTATAATACATAAACACACATATTTTATGGGCGGCTGGATGCATTGAATTATTGGCATGCTAATTCTCACATTGCCCTCACACATTGTTGTCTAGTCGATCCAACCATTTTATATGGTTTCAAAATGTTATTGCCTTGTCTGGCCCTCAATATGGGCAGCATTTGGCAAGATCAGCTTCCTATAAAAGTTGTGAAGCCCCACAGAATATGTTTAAAACTGACTACATCTTTAAAAAACCTGACCTGGAGGTGTCATTTAGGGAGAATTTCTTACCTTGCTGTGGAAGTAGGCAAGCTTAGCTCTCAATAACCCATCTCGGGTAAGCCAAAACCAAGGCACCACTTTCGGAAAATTCACCACAACATGATACTTTCAGTTCACTGTGAGTGTTAGAAACTGAAGACTGGTCGCACAATGTATGGTGTGCAGTACTTTTTTGCTTACAAAACCAGTCAAAACAATATTGTCTTGCATATCTCACCTGCTTACTTGTGAGCTAACACAGGAGATTCTACTTGTCTCTTTTTCGGGGTATTTCTACTACACTTCTGTATGGTACAGGTGAGCAAGGAATTCTGGCTCCTAATCCCCTGTTCTAATTCCCAGATCACTCTGTCAACTTTGGATGGAACACGACTTGTTTGCTACATCTGAGCCCTATCTCTAAGGATGTCCTTGATAGCAGCAAACAAGTCTTGCTCCATCCAAAGTTGACAGAGTGATCTGGGAATTAGAGCAGGGGATTAGGAGCCAGAACTCCTTGCTCTATTCCTCGCTGTGACTTTGTGCAAACCACAATGTTTACAATATCTAAGATGATGAGTCAACCTCTTTTTTCCCTCATCCCCCTCACCACCATCAGTTTTAGCAGATAGGTAAGATGGCTTCTTTGTCTAGATAATCATTGTGCTAAAAGGCAAGAATTCCCAGTAAATTCACATTGCTCAGTAAAGCATGTGGAGATATGGAAGTATACACACTGTGACAATCTAACTCTTGTCATGTCAGGTCTCAGCTCTTTTCCTTTAACACTGAGGGGGTCTGGGCTGAACTGATCCCATTTTAGAGGTTCCATAGTTCACATTAGCTCATTTACAATATTTTACAGTATAGGCCTTAGACTTGGCCCCAAGAGCTTTTAAACAAAGGAAAACTAAAATTTCCTGACTCCCACTGAAGTACTTTGTCTTTTTATACTGGGTACCAAGCATAACGAACTGGGCCCAGCTACACGGAGAAGCCATGCCCCTCTCCCCAAATAGAAATAAACACAAGATTTCCCCTTTTGCTGTTGCTAACACTCATGATTTTGTCATGAGTCTTGTGAAAATTGTTTTCTTTAACATGCCAGTTCCTGAAGTCAAGTGGAGATGTAAGGTTTCAGACTCTTAAAGAAAAAGTAATTTTCTACCACTTATGGTTGTGGAGACAGCTCCAGAATGTGACTCCCCAGCACCCTAAAGCATCAAAAAACAGAAGTCACATAAAAGGACATAAGCTTATGATTTTAAAACCAATCTCATAATTTTTGAACTTTTGGGGTTGGCAATACAGGAGAGGCCTGCTGGCAACCTAGGAGATGCCTTTTCCCCTCTCTGCACACAGCCCTTTTGCAGCTGGCTTCTCATCTCATATCTTTTCTCTCTCACTGGAAGAAGTTCTTAAAAGTCACAGGCTTTCCTTAATTAGACTGAAGGAGCCATAAGACCTCTTTCAGTTCACAGGAAAACAGGATCTAACTATTCTGAGACTAATATACCTGTATTCAACCACCCTTCCAGACCTGTCTGGTCTGACTGTTACAATACTTACAGTCACATGAACACCAGATTAACACAGCCTCCCCAACCCTCCTTCTGGGCTAATCAAAGTCTGGGATGATGGAAGTTCAAGACCTCCTGAGCTATTGTTATGAAGCACACAAGAAAGCCACTCATCTTGATAAGTAGCTACGAACACATACTTGAAAGTTGTTAGCTACAAGGATCTTCTCCAAGGAAGAGACAAGTTTGTGTTTTGCATCCCGGAAAATTGGCAGGCAAAAGGCCTGAACATCTTTTAAAGTGGCCTAAGGAGAAGAGAGAAGGTTTCACTTAAGGGAACAGACTATGCCAACCAGACTTCAGGCTTTTGAGGGACTATATAGAAAACTCAGAACTCCCAGGATCCCCACATGAAAGATGATAGGACAAGTGGCAAGATAGACATATGTACAGTCAGTTGAATGAGTTTAATGTATGTTTTCTCAGAAATCTTGTGTTCTGGCTAAATGTTACCAGAGGGCTCTTCCATGAGTGGAAGAATCACAGTGAATCCATCCAGAGGGAGGTACCAGCTCAAGGCCTGGGATCTGCGAGCACAGTACACTCTGCAAGACCAGGAGGTGGTCAGAGGGGTAGTTAACCTGGTAACTGTAGCAATGATACGGTGAGTTATGTTGGTAAAGTAAATTCAAATAACGACACTTGAGCCCTGTTTATGCCTGGTATCCTCTAAATACCATCGGGGTGTGTGACTCTTTTCAGCAGCTCTTTTGCATGTAAGTGGTGCCCACGGATTTCTTGAACTCAAAACCACAATTACTATTCGACTATGATCTTCACTTTGGCCAGTACATGGCAAGTCAATAGCTTTGATTTCTCCAATGAATCTCTTTTAGGCCATTGCTGTGCTATTAAATATTTTTTCAAAAAACTCAGTGGGAATAAGACAAATGATAGGGAAAGCAGGTTATGTACAAATAAATGTCATCTGCCCATTTTTCTCCCACTGGGAGATACTGGAAATTGGATTTTGTTTTTTAAAAGACTGTTTAAAGCCAAGGAATTTTCCTAAACTGAAGAAAAGAGAGTAGACTGTGTTGCAGTTAAGCTGCCAAAAATTACAGCTCTCTCTCTCTCTCTGAAGGAATGGGTATGAGTTTTAGGTTAGTTACACTATTAGTAAAAATTTTTCTTTAAGATATTCTTAGGAGATTTAATAACACTTTATTTTAATAGAATTGTAATCTGTGTGTCTGAATATATGAAACAAACCTGTATGACTTGCACTTCATTATATTATAGGAACCAGTGAAATTGCTTTATGATCCACAAACATGCATTAATTTAATTCTTCTTACATCCAAATGTGTTGTGCTGAGCACTGGTCTCCTCCTGAAGCCTTGTCTCCCACTGCCTTCATTTTATTCAGCACTGCTGCATTGTGATTAACATAACACCTTGTTTAGCAGCCCAACCACAGGCTGCTCTCTCACAACCTCCCTCTGGCCCCCCATGTATAATCAGGCCCTCTTGCTTGTGCAAATGCAATCTGTAAAGAACAGGCAATTCTAAGCGGTTTCTGGGAGCCTTATCTTCCCCAGTGTACACCTTTGTAGTGCCACTGAAGTCAATACAACTGCATTGATTTACACTGGCTGAAGATGTAGCAGGTGGAGGTTTAGAAAGCTGTTAAGTCTGTTGCTCTTTCTTCCCCTTGGCCTACTGTTGATCTTGCTTTTGTAATTGCCATTTCCAAAGTTGCCATTGTGAGGGAACTGCACCTTTAAGAAATTTATGGTATGTAAAGCAGATCTCTCCCAGGCATTTTTGTTTCTGAGTGGTCACTGTACACCTCAGCCACCATCAAAGAATCTAAGTGCTGAATCACCACCACAAAACCCATAATACACAAAACATTTCTGGTTTTTTTCACTTTTATTACAAACTCAGGCCACACAGATGTTGCAGATGTTCACTCGCCTTCTGGAATCTTCCAAGTCAGCCAGGGCCAGATTATGGGTTTCACTGAAACTATGTGAAATAGTTCTGACATTTTCTCTTTCATCTGAGTTTGCTTTTTGAGATCTGCGGTTCACCTGAAGTCCAAATCTGGGTCTTAATTCAACCTTGCACTTAAAGTGCAAACTTAATTTTAACAGTTAGATTTAAGCACAAGCTTCATTTTAAATTTTTAATTAAGCATGTGCTTCAGTGCTATGCTGAATCAGTTTAATAAATTGTCCAGGTGTACTTGGAAGGTTCAAGAAAGTCACTGGACATTTGTATCATGCCTTTATTTTGCACTAAAAATGAAAAACAGGCAAGTTTTGTATATTTTGGGTTTTGTGGAGACGCTACAGTGCAACTACATAACATTTTCAAATACTAGCTAGATGAGTAAACAATTTATTTGGAGAATATAAGAGGTAGTAAATAAAATAGAAAAGAAACAAAATTTTCCTAACCAAGTGAAAGCTTCACCTGCTATAGAGCTGTTATTGTTTTGAGAGTCAAATTTTTAATTAAAATAAATAGCTATCAATGGTAAGTGGCTATGCATGAGAAATGGATATTTCTGTTACATAAAGGTTGATGTTTGCTCTGGTGGAAGGGGTTGACATTGGTGAAGGGACTACATTGAAATGATGAAGAAAAATGAGCAGGGGAGGAGGAAAAAGAGAATTGGAAGAAATGGAGCAAGAAGAACATTATTTTGTGGAAATTAAATTTAAATAAAAAAGGATGACACCGATTCTGATCATGTCAGGCTGAGGTATTTCCAGGGCAGGCAGTAATAAGGGAATTATATATAACGCAGGTGCCAGAGGACTGCAACACACAGCCTTTTTTTTTTCTTTTCTAATAATGGAGCTACTGAAGCACATTTGTCAGGGAGACAAATAAGGGACAAATAAACTCCCTTAATATTGACCCAAAAAAAAATGGCCAGAATCAGTGAACATCTTCAGAGAGACCTGCATCAAGGTGAGGAACAGAGGGTATCTGCTAACAGGAAAGATGCCTCAGACCCTCTCAGGTTGCCCTCTGACCCTTCTGATGACCCTTCTTTCATTCTTTGACCATTCTTTCTTGTCACTGTCAACCTTTCTCTAATGCTGGGCCCAGGACAGAGTGTCTGTTGCTGGGTCCTGCTGTTTCTATTCTGCTGTAAAAGTTGATTTCTTCTGCTGAAACCTAATCAGCTCAGCAGCAAGCATCTTTAAAGGAAAACCCCTCCTGTTTAAGAAAAGTGACAGCCCTGCCAGGGGACTTAAAAGAAAAGCTTTCACAAACCACCAAACTTTTTGTGCCTAGTATTACACCCTACCGGGTGTAATAAAAAAGTACAGTGGACAAGTCCATTAAAGGACACTGACTGATTTTGCTATTTGAAAAAAAAAATCAAGATTATAATGTTTAAAACATGCGTGCTGACTATCTGTTCTTCAAATCGCTTCTTTCAGGAATATGACCTCCTTTAGTATTACTCTTAGTAGTAAATAGCTATAATCTCATCTATTTGTACTTACATGTCTTCTAGGTCAAGAAAGTTACTTGCCAAATGCAATGGTCTGTCACAGTGGGGAACAGGCAACAGCCACACGGGGCTGCAGTTCCTCCACCTCACAGGTAGATGGAAATGAGCAGGCCCACCAATGGGAGAGCAAAGGGGGGGCAATTGCCCTTGGGCCCAGAGAGACCAGAGGGACTGGAGCACTGACTGCGGTCCCTGCTACCATAGAGCTCCTGGTCCTTTAAATTGTATACTCTGAGCAGATCTTACAGCTGCCTGGGGAGGCGGGCATGCCAAGGGACACATCCCACGCAGCACTGAGTGCTGGGGAGGAGGGAGAGCACACCACAGTCCAGGCAGCGCTGAGGATTGGCTGCCCCAGCCCCAGCCCTGCCCACACTGCCAAGGGTAGGTGCCCCACCTTGCCCAGGGGTCCAGCAAGGCTGTTGGCCCCAGTGGAAAGGGACTCGCACAGATGACAAATGGACAGTCTTGACTGCTCCCCATGTACGGACCCGTCTATTTCTGGGTGGGGAAGTAATCTGTTTTGGTAGCAGGTTATGAATTTCCTAGCAGAAGCAGGTGGGAGCCAGCAAACAAACTGCGGATCAGAGTCCCTGTGTGTTACTCGGTCTGTTCTTGGGAGTAAAATAGGTACGTTACTACCACTTGTTGTACTGTGGCCCCAGTCCTTTAGAGACTTGTGCACATGCCTTGAGTCATTAAATGTCAACAGCCCTATCAACTACATTCAAACTACAAACAGCACACTAGCCCATTGCAAATAGTATTTGCACAGAGCATTTTTGTGATGTATTCTCCCTTTTAACTAATAATGGTATTAGTTGACATAAGTGGAAAATCCTGATTAGTACAGTAGAATATTCATTCTCACATTCGAGCGATGCATTTACACATATCAATGGTAACGCTTTACAGACTCACAACCAACAAAGAAAAAGGAAATTTATATAACAAGCTATTTTAAAACAAATGTAGGTGATGGGAGCAAACCTCAGCATAAGCAGCAAATTCTTACTTAAGGCTTAAACCCCTAGGAACTTAGCACACAAGGGCTACGTCTACACGTGAAGCCTACATCGAAGTAGCCTATTTCGATGTGGCGACATCGAAATAGGCTATTTCGATGAATAACGTCTACACGTCCTCCAGGGCTGGCAACGTCGACGTTCAACATCGACGTTGCGCAGCACCACATCGAAATAGGCGCAGCGAGGGAACGTCTACACGCCACAGTAGCACACATCGAAATAAGGGTGCCAGGCACAGCTGCAGACAGGGTCACAGGGCGGACTCAACAGCCAGCTGCTCCCTTAAAGGGCCCCTCCCAGACACACTTGCACTAAACACCACAAGATCCACAGAGCCGACAACGAGTTGCAGACCCTGTGCATGCAGCATGAATCCCCCGCTGCAGCAGCAGCAGCCAGAAGCCCTGGGCTAAGGGCTGCTGCACACGGTGACCATAGAGCCCCGCACGGGCTGGAGAGACAGCGTCTCTCAACCCCCCAGCTGATGGCTGCCATGGAGCACCCCACAATTTCGACGTTGCGGGACGCGGATCGTCTACACGGTCCCTACTTCGACGTTGAACGTCGAAGTAGGGCGCTATTCCGATCCCCTCATGAGGTTAGCGACTTCGACGTCTCGCCGCCTAACGTCGAAGTTAACTTCGAAATAGCGCCCGACGCGTGTAGCCACGACGGGCGCTATTTCGAAGTTAGTGCCACTACTTCGAAGTAGCATGCACGTGTAGACACAGCTAAGGAGGGCAGAAGAGCCCTATAGTGCTTAGATGATGAAGGCATAATCCTCTGCTGTCAATTCCCTTGGCCTCTGTGACAGGGCATACCTACCCTGCATTGATTTGCCAGGGGTTAACTACATGGTGTGGGGCTAGGAAGCCACACTCCCTTACCTCTGCTAGCATGATCCAACTGGAACCAGAGTATTAAAGGGAGAAGCTCAGCTCAGTTTGAACTGGGCACCATCAAGAGAGAAACATGTTGCAAGCTCCTGCTAGAAAGCTACCGGAACTCTAGGAAGTAGTAATTAGATAGGCTGACACTCTAAAGCTACGTCTACACGTGAAGCCTACATCGAAGTAGCCTGTTTCAATGTGGAGACATCGAAATAGGCTATTTTGATGAATAACATCTAGACGTCCTCCAGGGCTGGCAACGTCGATGTTCAACATCGACGTTGCGCAGCACCACATCGAAATAGGCGCAGCGAGGGAATGTCTACATGCCAAAGTAGCACACATCAAAATAAGGGTGCCAGGCACAGCTGCAGACAGGGTCACAAGGCGGATTAGGACTTCCGGGGCAACAGCTAGCCGCTACCTTAAAGGGCCCCTCCCAGACACACTCAGCCTGCACAGCACGGGGTCTGCAGAGCCATAGGCACGCAGACCTCAGGTGACGCAGTCATGGACCCCCAGCAGCAGCAGCAGCAGCAGCCAGAAGTCCACCCAGCCGCCCCTGCAGGAGGCAGCTGAGCACCTCCTTGCCACACAGGAGGAGGAGCTGCCCCCAGGGGAGGAGGACTCAACCCCCAACCGTGCAGCACCCCAACCTGCCCCCTGCCTCACACACTGCCGCCTGTGGAGCTACCCCACCAGCACCGACTGGTGGGAGCGGCTGGTGCTTGGGGAGTGGGACGACGACCGCTGGCTCAGGGACTTTAGGATGAGCCGGCAGACATTTCTGGAGCTATGCCAGTGGCTCACCCCCGCACTCAGGCACCAGGACACCGCCATGCGGCGTGCCCTCCCAGTGGAGAAACAGGTTGGCATCACTGTCTGGAAGCTGGCCACTCCAGACAGCTACCGATCCATGGGACAGCAGTTTGGTGTCGGCAAGGCCACCATCGGGGCTGTCCTCATGGAGGTAAGAGGACCCATGGGGGGAGGGGGGGAGGCAGCCCTGGCAGGGCAGGGGGGCCCTGGCAGGGGAGGGGAGGGCAGGGGATGGCAGGGGGGCCCGGGCAGGGCAAGGCAGGGGAGGGCAGGGGGCCCTGGCAGGGGAGGGCCACGCACACCCTGCTCACCCCTCATTGGTGCTCTCCCATGTGCTTCCCCTGCAGGTCGTGCGCGCCATCAACGCCATGCTCCTCCACAGGCTTGTGAGGCTGGGGGACCCAGATGCCACCATCGCGGGCTTTGCCACCCTGGACTTCCCCAATTGCTTCGGGGCTCTGGATGGGACTCACATCCCCATCCACGCCCCGCATCACAGTGGAGGACGCTACATAAACCAGAAGGGCTACCACTCAGTGGTCCTCCAGACCTTGGTGGACAGCGGGGGCCATTTCCAGGACATTTATGTGGGCTGGCCTGGCAGCACCCACGACGCCCGGGTTTTCCAGAACTCGGGCCTGTGCCGCCGGCTGGAGGCGGGGACCTACATCCCCCAGCGGGAGATCCCTCTGGGGGACACCACCATGCCCCTCTGCGTCATCGCAGATGCGGCATATCCCCTCCAGCCCTGGCTCATGCACCCGTACACGGGCCAGCTCTCTGCCAGCCAGGAGCGCTTCAACCAGTGCCTAAACCACGCGCGCCAGGTGGTAGAGCACTCATTTGGCCGCCTCAAAGGGCGCTGGAGATGTGTCCTCACCCGCCTGGATGCGGGCCCCACCAACGTCCCCCAGATTGTGGGTGCGTGCAGCACCCTACACAATCTGGTGGAGAGCAAGGGGGAGGCCTTCTTTCAGGGCTGGGCTGTGGAGGCCGGCATGGCCGATGTGCAGCCACCCGCTGTCCCCAGTCACCAGGTGGACCCTGAAGGGACCCGGGTCCGGGAGGCCCTGTGGGCCCACTTCGATGAGGCCGCGGGGTGAACGCTGGCAGGCCCCCTACTGCCCCCCCCATCCTCCACAACACTCCCTGCCCCTACGCCCACACCACGGAGCACCCAACAGCACCCCCCCCACACTTTTCCTGGACAAATAAAAGCAGACACTTGTTTGTGAAATCAAACTTGTTTACTTTGAATGCTGTTCTAACTAATACTAACTATATACAGGAACTTCTAACTAACTTACATATGAAAAGTGTATGTATATATTAACAAAAAAAAACAGGGATAACAAGGAAGGGGAGAGCTATTTATATGGAGGGGGAAGGATCAGACTGGGCAAACGGGGGGGCACAAATAAATAAATACAAACTATATACAATGCAAAGAACAAAACAGTGGGGGGAATATATACAAGGGGGAGCCACATCCTGGGCCCCACTCCCCTATAGTCCAGCACTGGGGGTGGGCGGCCGGGAGCCCCGCCTCGGCCGCAGCCCTGTCCGGGGCTGGCTGGGGGCTGGGCAGACCGGCAGATACGGCCGGCGAGTGTCAGCTGGCCCCAGGTCTCCCTCGGCGGAACGGCCCTCAGTGGTGGGTGGCGGGGCGACGGTGGACGGCGCGGCAACGACAGGAGCAGCGGGTGGTGCGGCGGGTGGAGCAGTCAGGGCGGGCGTAGCGGCGGCCGGCGCGGCATGGGGGGCCAGGTAGTCCGCTATGTGGTTAAAGGTCTCCATGTAGGCCCCCCATGCCTCTTGGCGCCAGGCCAGCTCCCTCTCCTGGAGGTGGAGGCGGCATTGCTCCACCCGCAGCCACTGCTCCACGACCTCCACCTGCTGGCGGTGGAGGGCCAGCAGCTGGGCGTCCGTCGCCGTTGGGTGGTGGTGCTGGGTCCACCATCTTGCCCGCCGTGGGGCCGGTCGGTCCTCCGCCGAGGGGCTGGCCTGGAGCGATGGCCCCGGAAGGGATTCCGGGACCACTGACACCTCGCCAGCGCTCTCCGGTCCTTCAAATGGTGCAGCTGCGGAACACAGGGTGGGGGAAGAAGAGTGGAGACAGGCGTTAGTGTGGGCCCCGAGCCGTGGCCCTTGTCCCCCCACCCCTCTGCTGCAGGTTCCCCATCCCCGTCCCCGGGAGATGCTGCTGTGATGGGGTTCAAAGGTCCCCCTGCACTGCACCCCGTCCCCTGGCGGGAGTGACGCTCACTTCACTCAGCAGGGTCTGACAGGAGAGGTTTCTTAGGCAACAGATGCCCAGTTTCTACCAGAAGTGACAGTACAGCAGTCAGAGACAGTCCTTCCAACCCATCCTGGGGAGGAGACCCCAAGGGGTGCCCCTCTGGGGTGTAGCTTTCCCCCTCCTCAGGCTGGCTGCCTTCCAGCTCTCCCTTCCCCTAGCCTCTAACTGCGGCCCCCGATTCAATTTTCTAGACATATAGACCTATACATAGACATAACGGTCCTCTTTGTTCAGGGTAGAGGTGTACCCTGCCAGTTGTAGCCCAAGGATCATCCTTAGCCCCGGGAGCTATTCAGCTTGTTGCTCATATCTAGCCTGAGACTCGCATTTGCACTCCCCCCACTCCATCACATGCTGCTGCGGCTGCTGCTGCTGCTGCTGCTGCTGCTGGGTGTCTCACCCCCTCCTCCCGGGGGACCCTAGAGGTTCCACTCCCCCCAGCCCCGGGGATGGGGCATGGCACTGTCGTGCTGGGGGGGGGGCAGGGGCTGATGCACTCCTGTGAGGGACATGGCACTGCTGTCCTTGGGGCCATGGCCATCTGGGCATGTGGAGGGCCCTGGCCACACATCTATTACCCGCACCCCTCAACCCCGGGGGTGTACACCGGGGGGGTACATACCTGTAGGTCCACTCCCACGGTTGGGGGACACCCGGGGGGCAGATGCCTGGCTGCTGCTCCTCGATGGCAGGAGGATGTGCAGGCCAGTGTCAGTGGAGGAGGAGTCCCCCTCCTCCTCCTCCTCCTGCTCCTGTGCCCTGGGGGTGGGCTCCAGGGGGGGCCCCCGGGCTGCAGGGCTTACCTCTGGGGCGGACTCCGGCTCTGGGGCCTGCTGGGGCTCCTCAGCCGAGGTATCAAGAATGGGCGGAGGGGAGGAGGTGTGCCGGGGGCCCAGGATGTCCCTGAGCTCCCTGAAAAGGGGCAAGTGATGGGGGTGGCCCCAGATCGGCCGGCCACATCCCAGGCCCGGGCGTAACCCTGCCGCACCTCCTTGACTTTACTCTGGACATGGTCCAGAGTGCGGGCAGGGTGACCCCGGGTGGCCAGGCCCTCGGCCAGCCGAGCGAACACATCCGCGTTCTGCCTCTTGCTCCCCATTACCTGGAGCACCTCCTCCTCGCTCCAGAGCCCTAGCAGGTCCCGAAGCTTGGCCTCCGTCCAGAAGGGGCCCCGCTGCCGCTTGCCAGCCTGGCTGCCCTGGCTCCCCTTGGGGGGGGGGTCCCCTGGGGGCTCTGGGGTGGCTGTCTGTGCTGGCTGAGGAACGTGCAGGCTGGTCGCGTGTCTGGGCTGCTGCCTGCACGTTCTCTCAGCTTCCTGCACAGGAAGGGAGGGGGCGGGGACCTTTAAGGGGCCGCTCCACGTGGCCACCATTGAGCTCAGGGGCTGGAGAGAGCGTCTCTCAACCCCTCAGCTGATGGCTGCCATGGAAGACCCCGCAATTTCGATGTTGCGGGACGCGCAACGACTACACGGTCCCTACTTCGACGTTGAACGTCGAAGTAGGGCGCTATTCCCATCCCCTCATGGGGTTAGCGGCTTCGACACCTCGCCGCCTAACGTCGATGTTAACATCAAAATAGCACCCAACACATGTAGCCGTGACGGGAGCTGTTTCGAAGTTAGTGCCGCTACTTCGAAGTAGCGTGCACATGTAGACACGGCTTAACAGACCCCACTGGTGCCAGTGGAGGAGAAGCAATGGAAGCCTTGACTATGAGCACTAGAAGCGAGGATAGGAACTGACACAGGGAATGGGACTGTAGTAATAGGTGAATGAGACAGATTATGAAAATACCAGTTCTCTAAGGCCCTGAGTCAGGACCTGGTGCAAAAAGGTGGTTTCAGTTCCCCCACGTGGTAGTCCCACTGCCAAGGGCAGCCAACACCCAGTGCGATTAATTTTGCTGCAGATAGTCATTGGGTGATACTACCCTCAGCTGCAGGGCAGACTTGGGCCACTAGGCCATGCTGCCCTGAGGAGAGAGAAAGAAAGCCATATTGACTCTGGCCATTGGACCATTCTGCCCTGATATATAGGGCTGCTACATTGACCCAGGCCATTTACCATTTTGATAACCGCCATAATCTGACAGACCATGGCAGGCTGTACCTTCCCCAAGATGGCCTTGTAAAGTTCCATATCTGAGATTATTTAAGTTTTTTTCTTTGTGTGAATAATTTAAATAGTTCAGTCATCCTTTGTCAGGAGAGAGTGGAAGTCAGAAATCCAACCTGTAATCTAGTTTGTGGGCATTGTCGATACATTTCCAAAACTCTATAAGACAGTTTTCTTCTTTCACCTGAGGCAAATATGAAGAAAAAGATTCTGGGTTAAATAAAGATTTATGAACAAGAACAGTGGGAAAGGTGGCATACACACACAAAATTAACATGATAAAGTGTAATGACAGTGTTGCTTTTTCATGCCTGACTTAAAAAAAAAAAGTCCGCAACATTGGATGTTTTCTTATCACTATAGAGATGCCAGCTAAAAGCTCTGTGATTTAATTTCAGACTGTCATTTTCTTCCCCCTTAATATGTTGCTTTCAGTTTGCAGAGCAAATATGTAGATTCTGCTTTGATGCGCCTACCCTGAGCATGCTATAGGATATACAATATTGACATCTAGTGGAAAGTACCAGTATCACACAAAGAGAAAAAACTGCAAGTATCAAAACAAAAAAGCGGTCAAGTAGCACTTTAAAGACTAACAAAATAACTTACGAGGTGATGTGCTTTCGTGGCACAGACCCACTCTTCGGAAGTGGGTCTGTCCCATGAAAGCTCATCGCCTCATAAATTATTTTGTTAGTCTTTAAAGTGCTATTTGACTGCTTTTTTTGTTTTGATAGAACACAGACTAACATGGCTATCTCTCTGTCACTACTGAACTGCAAGTATGGTAAGAAGTGAGAGTAGAGAGAGGATGGAGCTGAAATACCAGGCTGTCCAACTTGATTGAAGTATGAAGAGGACAATATCTGTCTGAGCTGGACTGAGAACCAACATATTGAAATAAGATGACTTAAAGATTGTTCTGGTGAAAAGACCTGTGAATTTTTCTTATTCCTGAGAATGCACCACTAGAGTAGTAAAGCAGTAACAGAGAGGTAGTTGTGGTAGTCTGTATCCTAGCAAAACAAACCAGCAGTCATGTCGCACTTTGAAGACTAACAAAATAAGGTATTAAGTGATGAGTTTTCGTGGGGCAGACCCACTTCTTCAGATATGCTTGTATACCTTCAGATAAGAAGAAGTGGGTCTGCCCCATGAAAGCTCATCACCTAATACATTGTATTGTTAGTCTTTAAAGTGCTACATGACTGCTGGTTTGGTTTTTTAGCAGTAGTGAAGGGTGAACTTCAGAAAACTCAGAATACGGATAGAACCACTGTCATAATATGAATCCAGATGTCAGCCCTCCCCATGTTTGGACACAGCATTTTTGCTAATCCATTTTAAAAACAGATGGAGGCCTTGAAAATCAGATCTAGATTCCCCTTCTGATTTGGCACATTGTCCTGGTTAAATTCATGTGTGTTTGGATTGGGTCTGTTCCTCGCTTGGAGATTTGGAGAATCTCCACAAAATACAAATCTTTATTTGAAACTTATTTAACCCTTTTGGTGTCTTTTCATTGCATCTCATCTTTCTCTTTCCTTCAAACCTTTCTTTCCTTTCCATTCAATTCCCGTATCTGATACCCAACCTTTGATCCTCCAGACAATACAAACAGCTCTGTGGCCATTTCCCTGTTTGGACTTCAGTGACTCTTAGTCCTCCACCCTTTCCCCCTGTGTTTTTATTGGCTATGCCTCTCACTACGAGTGATGTCTCAAATCCAACCCAGTTTATCGGCCAACTGGGAAAACTCAGCTAAGCAGAAGTAGGTTTTGGAGTCTAGAAAGGCTGATCTGGGGGAAAAAAGAATGCCTAGGATGTTGTAAGCTTTCATTTTTAAAGAAAACTAACCTCTCTTTCATCTTGTTAAAATTTTTGTCTGATCATGAGAATTGAAGGCATATAGATTTCCTAAAGGTGGTTGGTTATTCCTCACAGTTCCTCTTCCCAATCCTCCAATCCATCTATCAGCAGCCTGAAAGAGCCATCTGTCCACCTGCAGAGCCCTGGCTGGCTAGGGCTCTAGTAAGAAATCCTGCTGACTGGAGTTGCCTTTTGAGAAGAGACTTCACAAGCTGTGAGATCTGCTGAAGGACACAGCAGACCAAGAGACTGAGCTCCAGGGCTTAGGGGGCTGGCTCAGAGTGCAGCTGGTCAGCATGGCCCCTGTGAGCCTCCACTAAGCCACACTGAATGAGAGATTCAGCGAGAGCCCAAAGGGGTGGAGGCGTCTTGCAGTGACTGAAGGACAGATATTATAGAAGAACTTGCACTGTGGGCTGATGGGGGCATTGGAGTGGTTTGGGGCTGTACCTCTGCCTCCCCAATGGCTGTGGGAGAACTCTTCACACTAAGGTAGGGGAGTAGGAGTTTGATAGTAACTACCAGTTCCTTCAAACCTATGATGCCGACACCTGCATGGGGACATCCCCTCACGTTTTTCAATGTTCAGAGTGGGCTAGGCCATCTTAAATGATGGCAGTTTGTGGGGAGCAGAGATTTCTGTACAAACCATTTGCCCAGCCCTGTTGAAGCATCTGTTGTATTTGACTGAGGTCTTTGTTGCTTTGCCTCATCTCACGAGGGTTGAGGTCCCTATCTGACAAGGCACTTAAACAAATGCCTGACTTAAAGCATATGAACATCCTATTGATGTCACTTGGGCCGCTCATGCTTAGAGTTAGGCAGGTGCAATAGCTCCTGGCTCAGGCAGGATCTTTCCTTATGACAATTGATCCTGTCTCAAATCCATTCCTGTTAGCCCAAAACAGTTTAAACTATAATTTTGCTAGGCAGAAGATGGGCTGCCTGCAGAATTCTACCCCTTCCACATCTATCATCAGTTTGGTGTAGTTAAAACACGAGTAAATTGGGTTAAAATAACGGGTTTTATTTAATATCACACACAAAAATAGGATTTAATAACACAAATGAAACTAGGACTCTCTATAGCATAAGAATAATGGCTCAGTTGTTAGCTTAGCCCTGACCCTTACACTAGGACCAAGAGTAGAAGGAGAAAGACTATACCATATCCTGGGTGACAGGAGAGGACACAGGGAATTGACACCAGGGACGTCAGGAACAGGTATATGGATGTCTTAAGTCTTCTGCCTTCTGCTCTTGACCTGCTGTCCTATGTATAGTGACCTGACCCTACTTATGTGCTTTGTGCATGCAGTTAAGACACAGGATCCCTCTGGTATTATTTCCTCTCAGTAGGCTGGTACTATGTGGGAGGGTCTCTGTGTCTCACTGTGATAACCTGCCAGTGCAGCATGCAGTAACACAGAGCCCTGACTGAGTGAAAAACACTTCCCTGTATCTGCTTTAGTTGATAGACAGACTTGCCATCACATGGCACTCCACGTTCCTGCATTGTCCCTGTTTTGGTGCCAAGCTGGTAAAGGAGCCAAAAGGCTGGGAAAGAAAGGGGCACCGAAATGGAGGCTGAGTTTTCTTTTTCACATCCAAGATGGCTACCAAGGTGACAACCCTAACCAAACTAATAATAATAAAAATAATAACATACACAACAAAGGTATGACACTTAGTACTTGCACTAATGTGGAATTATCCAGTGGCATTGGATCCTATCTCATTGGTTTAAGTATTGTTGTCTGAAAGGGAAAGATAATCTCCCACACTGCAAGTGAGCTAACAGTTGATCTAGCACAGCTGCTATTCTAACAAAAGACTGACTTAACATCCAGCATCGTAAAAGTGACAAGCTATCCATCACCCACAGAGATCCCATTGTTGTCTTCTAAGAACAGAACAGTCAGGTGGCATTGACTTAGCTTTAACTACAAAAGCATCTTGTGTCCAAATCCTATCCTCTACCACACCAGAGTAAGTACATTGACTGTAATAGAGTTATTAGATTTGCACCAAGGTGAGAGCAGAGTGTGGTCCATCAGATATCTTTAATTTTGCAAGTATGCTGCGACAGCGTCTTCTTGCAAAGAGCTATATGAAGGCATCACGGTGGTTAATGACTTCAGGTTCTCTCATGTGCAACCATCAGTTTCTTTTTGTATTGCAGGTTAGCATTTTTATTATGTATTATATGTACTATAGATACATTTTAAACCATTCAAAATCTGTCTCCTCCATGCTTCCAAAAGGGATTTTTATTGTACCTGTCGGGATATGTACACAGTCAAAAAGTATTTAGTTTCTCAGAACGTTCAGTAAAGCATCAGTGACACACAGGAAACATTTCAAACATGTTTTAGAAAGTTATTTCACTACTAATATCGTGGCTCTGGTGACATTCTAATGAAGTTTCCACGGTAGCAAGATGTATGTGAATAGCTAGAGAGAATTCTACATAGATCTTCAGATTGAGCCACAACTTTTACACATTAAAAAAGAACCCCACTTACAAGAAGAACATTTAAACCATACTCAGAAAAGTATCTATAGGTCAAGCCTGTTCCCACTGGAATCAGTGGTAAAATTTCCCAGGGCATCAGTGGAAACAGACAGCTCCATAGATTGAAAACGTTTTTTGTAGTCAAAGCACTAGATGGAAATTGGGGTTTGATTCCCATCTATTCAGGGAAAGAACATTAGGAGTATGGAGGGTTTTAAGCACATGCTTAAGACCTTGCCTAAACCAAGTCCTAACCTGATAAGGAGATCTTTAAACTAGGTACTATGGGAGATGGAGACAAAAATCCAGCCAATACACATCTAGGCTCAAGTAATAAAGACAAAGGAACTAAACGAATTTCTGGAGAAGGAGCTAGAAGTCACAACTGCACTGAAAAGGCAAAAAGAAAAACAACAGACTGCAAAATAACCTTCAGTGCCTGTATACAAATGCAAGGAGCAGAGGGAAAGAGTAGGCTGACTGGGAAGTCCTGGTATGTTATAAACAAAGTTATAAATCAATTGTCATTACAGATATTTAGGCTGTGTCTACACATGGCCCTGCCTTTCAAAGGGGCATGTAAATGACACAGACTGGAACTGGTTAATGAGGTGCTGATATGAATATTCACTGCCTCATTAGCATAATAGCAGCCAGTCACACTTCGGAAGTGCTGTTTTCAAAACACAAACTGACCATGTAGACATGGGCACTTGTAAATAAACCCTACACTTTAAAATTCCCTTATTCCCTAAATGAATTGGGAATAAGGGAATTTTGAAGTCTAGGGTTTATTTCGAAGCGCCAGCATCTACACAGCCAGTTTGTCTTTTGAAAGCAGCACTTTTGAAGAGTGACTTGCTACCACTATGCTAATGAGGCACTGAATATTCATCTCAGCACTTTATTAACCAGTTCCAATCCATGTCATCTATATGCCCCTTCTGAAAGGGAGAGGCATGTGTAGACACACCCTTAGTGAGGCAACACCCATGACTGGAGTAACAGCACTGAGGAATATAGTTTATTCTCAAAGGATACGAATATGAAAAGTGGGGGGTGTTGTACTGTGCATCAAAAATGTACACATTTTCGCTGAGGTCCAAGTGGACATGAGGGTCTCTCAGTGAGAATGACAAGGGAGATGGGGGAACCTGTCTGATAAAAATGGCAATGTTATGTTGGGGTCTACTATACACCACAAAATCAGGAATTAAAAGTAGATGGGTCATTCCACAAGCAGGTAACACTTGTGATTAGCTAACACACAAATGCTAGTATTAATGGGGGGATTTTGACTTCCCTGATACATGTTGGAAGACTATTAAAGCGAAACACGTGCCCTACGCATTTTTAGTGCATGCAGGAGGAAACTTTCTGATTCATAAAACTGAGAAAGCACTGAGGAGCTCATCCAGTTTTGACCAACGGAGAAGAATTAGTTGTAAACATGAACAAGGTTAGGAACTTGGGAGGAAGTGACCATGATCTGACAGAATCAAGAGCCTATGAAAAGGAGGACAAGAGAACAGCAAAACAAGGACACTGGCATTTGGAAAGGCCAATGTCAGCTGACGCAAAGAAAAATAGTAGGCAAGATCCCATGGAAAGACCAATTAGGAAAAAAAGGTGTCGAAAGAGTTTGGCAGGTCTTAAAAGAAGTAATACCAGACACTCATCACCAAGCTATTCTGTTGCAGAGCAAAGATGCAAAGAGTCACTGGAGGCCGGTTTGGATGCACAAGGAGCTTTTTAACTATCTAAAAACCAGAAGGTGTACATACAGGAAATGGAAGAAGGGGCATGTCACCAAGGAAGTATACATGGGAATAGCATGAGCATATTAAGGACAAAATCAGGAAAGCCAAAGTGGATAACCTGTTACAGCTGGCATGGAATGTTAGTGACAACAGGAAGTGATTCTTCTACTATGCAAGCGAAAAAGAAAGATCATGGATATTTCGGGTCTGATGCTCCGTGGAGAAGGTTAGCTGCCAATGGATGAAGATAGGAAGGCAGGATTGCTCAGTGCCTACTTTTCTTTGATTGTCACACAAAAAAATAACAGATGACTGGGTGATTAGTGAATTTACCACAGACGATAAGGAGGAGCTGAAACTTTAGAACAGTCAGTCTGACTACTTTCTGAAAAGCTACTACAGCAATGTACAAAATATTCAATTTGAAAATACCTAGAGGAGGAAGGAATAATTATTAGCAGCCAGTGGCTATGGCTACATGTGCCCCAAACTTCGAAATGGCCATGTAAATGGCCATGTCGAAGTTTACTAATGAAGCACTGAAATGCATATTCAGTGCTTCATTAGCATGCGGGCGGCCGCGGCGCTTCGAAATTGACACGGCTCGCCGTCACACGTCTCGTCCCGACGGGGCTCCTTTTTGAAAGGACCCCACCTACTTCGAAGTCCTTTCGAAAAGGAGCCCAATCTGGACGAGACACGCGGCGGCAAGCCGCGTCAATTTCGAAGCGCTGCGGCCGCCCGCATGCTAATGAAGCGCTGAATATGCATTTCAGCACTTCATTAGTAAACTTCGACATGGCCATTTGCGTGGCCATTTCAAAGTTTGGGGCACGTGTAGACAGGGCCAGTATGGCTACGTCTACACGTGCAGCCAACATCGAAATAGTCTATTTCGATGAATAACGTCTACACGTCCTCCAGGGCCGGCAACGTCGATGTTCAACTTCGACGTTGCTCAGCCCAACATCGAAATAGGCGCAGCGAGGGAACGTCTACACGCCCAAGTAGCACACATCGAAATAGGGATGCCAGGCACAGCTGCAGACAGGGTCACAGGGCGGACTCAACAGCAAGCTGCTCCCTTAAAGGGCCCCTCCCAGACACAGTTGCACTAAACAACACAAGATACACAGAGCCGACAACTGGTTGCAGTCCCTGTGCCTGCAGCATAGATCCCCAGCTGCCGCAGAAGCAGCCAGAAGCCCTGGGCTAAGGGCTGCTGCCCACGGTGACCATAGAGCCCCGCAGGGGCTGGAGAGAGAGCATCTCTCAACCCCCCCGCTGATGGCCGCCATGGAGGACCCGGCAATTTCGACGTTGCGGGACGCGGATCGTCTACACGGTCCCTACTTCGACGTTGAACGTCGAAGTAGGGCGCTATTCCTATCTCCTCATGAGGTTAGCGACTTCGACGTCTCGCCGCCTAACGTCGAAGTTAACGTCGAAATAGCGCCCGATGCGTGTAGACGCGACGGGCGCTATTTCGAAGTTGGTGCCGCTACTTCGAAGTAGCGTGCACGTGTAGACACAGCTTATGGCTTTAACAAGAGCAAATCATGCCAAAACCCTCTTTGACAAAGTAATGGATTTGTTGGTTGCGAAAATGTTAGGCACATAATACACCTGGACTTCAGGAAGGCTCTTCACTCAGCCTTACATGACGGTGGCTAACTAAGCTGGAGACATCCAGGCTTGACAGAACCACTATTAAGTGAATACATAATTAGTTAAATAACTGCAAAGTGTAACTATTGACTTCTTACAAGCCGGCAGACTTCCACCATTGCTATGAATTTAAGCTGTAGCCTCTGAAAGCATTTGTAGGCTATGTCTCAATTAAATGAATATTCAGCGCCTCATTAGCATGCCGCCAGCCATGGCACTTCAAAAGTGCCACGGCTTGTCTACAAGGGGTGCTTTTCAAAAGGACCCTGCCAACATCGAAATCCCCATAATTCTATCAGCTGATAGGAATAAGGGGATTTCGATGTTGGCAGGGTCCTTTCGAAAGGGACCCCCGTGTAGATGAGCTGCGGGCGAGTGAACCGCAGAGCATGCTAATGAGGTGCTGAATATTCATTTCTGCACCTCATTGGTATTCTTCCATTTGGCCATTAGCATGGCCATTTCGAAGTTTTTTGTAAGAGTAGACATGGCCGTAACATATATGATTCCTTTAGTCATTTAATAACTCTCTTCCTTTTTCTTAACTAAATCTTTTGCTTTTAGTTACTAAAGGATTGGCTAGAAGCACGGTATTTGGTAAAATCTGAGATATATATTGACCTTTGGGGCTAGAAGAATTTTAAGGATGATGATTCTGGGTTTCAGTAACCTCTTGTCATAAAGACCAGATGTCTGGGTGGTGGTTGCCTAACGGGAACTGTGTTTTTGGCTTCTTGTTAACCGGTGTGGTGATGCAAGAGCTCAATTTTGTTACTGGCTTGGTGAATTCTAAGGTTAGAATAATCACCAGTTTTGTGTATGCAGGATGGCAGGTGTGTGTCCTGCCCTGTTCCTTATGATCTGCCTCAAAATTGACATTCTCAGCTGTGACCCGCACCAGACACAGTCATAACCACTGCTCAGAATTTGCCGCGGTGTGTCAGAGAGGAATGGTGCTGCAGTAGTTGGAGATCTGGGTTTAATTCTTTCTTTCCCCTGAAGACTTTCTGTGTGACCTTCACAAGTCTGCCAATGGGGAGAGCAAAGGGGGCATCTGCCTTGGGGACCAGCAATGGCAGTGGCCAGAGTGTGAGTTCCTTTAAATTACCACCAGGCAGCTCTGAAGGGCTGGCTGGAGGCGGTTAGCTCTCAGTCCCCCTCCCCTTCCAGGGCCTTGACCTGTCTCCCCTCCCATCCCACCCAGCACAAGGCCTGGCAAAGACTATCAGCTGCCCTGAATCCTCGGCAAGTCTCTTAATAGCACTCCCCTATCTCACAGGGAACACAGAGACGATGACTACATTAAAAATCAGGTACTGTGGTAATGGGGGCCATATAAGGTACTAAAATATCTAAAATAAGAATAAATAGTAAAAATAGAGACAACAAAGTTTGTCTTCTCTTTCATGCCTACTTTTGTGAGTAAGTACAGCACCTATTGAAATGGCAGTATAAACTTGTGAGTCGGCATATGGAAGGTCTGTGGGAAAACACAAAGCAAAGAGATCCCAACAAATGGTATTTTCAGAACACCAGCAGTGCTTTGCAGTGAGTGCCTACCTAGGCAGGAAGGCCGCTTTTTCTTTTTTATCTTGGTTTGACTCCCACTGAGGTTCTCAATACATCAAAGAGAGGATTCTATGGGTAGAGACACATGAAAAGCTAAAATATATTATTAATTATTCCCTTTTTGAACTATGCTGCTGCTGAGGGACACCTTCCTCTTCACTATACCTAGTGACATGCTATATTGTTCCTCTTTGATCCCAAATGATCTTTATCCCACAATCTTGCTGCCATCTTACTGCTAAATGCATATCACACTCTTGCCTGAAAGTTGTTTCCCAGCTCTTATGACAAGCGGGACCCAGGGTTGCTGAAACTGAAAGAAATAGGGTGCGGAGGGGCAGATTTTCCTTCCATTTTCCTTAATGTGTGAAGTTCATGCTGCTTCATATGTAGTCATCTGTACAGATGGGATGAACGGCACCGCTGTGCGAAGGGTCCAAGCAATAGTCTGTGTTTCATTCTTCCAGAGTCAGGGGAGCCAGGAACCTTGCTGAGCCCCGGGCAATGCTGGGGGGGTGACAGCTCCAGGCTCCTGGTAGCGGTGGAGCCTTGGGTGGAAGGGGCAAGGCTGAGACAGCAAACGCTCAGAGCCACCCAGACCACAATGCACCCCACAACCCCTGCCAGTGCTGCCTGAAGCACATCATGTGGTGCTCCAGCCGTGATTTAAAGAACTTGGGGCTCCAGGTGCTGCCACTCCACTCCCTTTTGAATTGCCAGGTCCCAGGGCAGTTGCTCCCTTTCTTCCTCTCCTCGTAAACCGTCTACTCATCACCCAGTCACCCATCAGCAGGCCTGTCCGCAATAGAGTACAGAAAAAGAGGAGAGGTGGAGCTGGCCCAGGGTGTCTATAAAGTCAACGAGCTTCTAACAATCCCCTTTGTGAAGTTAATGTTGTCTGAAAATAACTCAAGTACGGTGGACTTTGACCAACACCTCTTCCTGCCCTACCCTACATCCAATAGCTCCCCTGCACTGAGAACCTGACAATAGGTTCAGACACCGCTGTTATATTGTTCTAAGCTAACCAGACAATAAGGATGTTCCGGGCAGCCATTACACTTGAAGTGACATGAAAGGGGCACGTCCTAAAAACAGAATCACAGCCAAGTCCTCCTTTATTATTAGAGCTCCAAATGAACTTTCTTTGAAGCATGCGTGCAGGGCTTCAGTGATCCATAGGCCCTCTGAACAATGATGAATTGTGCTCCAATTCGCTTATGTAGTTTAGGTGCATTTTTCAAGTAACAAGCGAAAAGAGAAAAACACACTTTAATAGAAAATATTATTATAATACCACTGCTTTTATTAGGAGATTAAGGTACTAGTACAGAATCTGAAACTATTTTTAACTTAGTTTTTGAATGCTACCAGATATCAGGTTAACAGTGTCCTTTTAAATACTCTAAATTGTTCTAAATCAACATGTTATATAGATAAAATAATACTCAGTCTAGGCTTATTCCTCTGCATTTTGTTTTGTGTTTCCTTTTCAGGGTTCTCTGTTACATACAAGTGTTGAATGATATATGTTCTGGCATTGAGACCTGTCTCTTGTGATCAAAATACTCATGGGACCGTCTTGATTTTAGACTTGTGACATTATGGATTTGAAAAAGATGTGAGCCTGTGAGGGTGGTTTTTGTATGATTTATAGTCTATAGCACCATGTAATTTTATCCAGAAATTACTACGATTATGTGCCTGGCTCCTGTAAAGACATATGCACATGCTTAACTGTAAGCATATGGTGTGAGTCCTACGGAACATTGTGTAAGGCTTTGCAGGGACAGGACCATAGCTTAGAAAAACAAAGAATGCATATGCCAACTTATTCATAATTGATTCCAACTACAGTAGTAGTTGATGTGACATCTCTTTTTGTTACGTTAAGATGCTTACCATCCGTTAGGAACATCATGATTGAGACAAAGAAAGAGAATTCAAATATATTAATGTATAATTTATTTTACCAGGACAATAAGAAACAAAAGCTGTCAATAAAACTGTGTTTATTTCCATTCTCTTTTGTTGTAAATTCCCTATAGAGAGTTTATAACAGAATTTGTTGAAGAATAAAAACTACTTCCTCTTGGGGACAGTGTTCTCTCAATTAGCTGAAATTATTAGGAGGTAATTATTCCCAAAACTAATAAGTGGCTCTTGTCTAATTTCCATAGATAATTCAAATAACATTTCAATAGCCAGTTAAAATGAGTTTCAGTAATAAAACTAGTTTGACCCAGTGGCATTGCTGTATAAGACTGAGTTTCTCTACACAGGAGGGGAGGGAGGAGGACGATTGTGTTTTTAACTCAGATTAGCAGCTCAATTTGAAGTGTATGGGGGAATCTGAGCTTGAACTCAAGGGGCTAACCTGAGTTAAAAGAAAAGCTATTGTAGTGTCTTCTGTGCTATGTTAGCCCAGGTTAACTAATGTGGATTAGTTACTCAGTTAAGGACTCACCCTCTATTGCCTTGCAGACATACCTTTATTCCTCATCTGAAGCTTGCCTTTGATGGTAGCATGTTCCTGCAGTGTAGTGCTTGGACTATGGGATTTTTTCTATTGATGAAAATTCCTTTGATTCTAGGAGTGTATCTTCTTCTGTAGTGGATGTTCTTTACTCTTCTTTTAGAAGTGGTGTGGGGTTTTTTTCCCACTTCCTTTCCTCCTCTCCTTTTGCTCCTAAATTGCATCTGTTTCTAGGCCCTTTTATGCTCTTCCTTTCTCACAACCCTACACAAAGAAGATATTAACAAAATAAGGAACTGATCAAATGCCAGAATTAGGCCTTTAATAGTTAAACATATTACATGTAAAAATTATGTTACAAGGATGTTATTCCAGTGTGAGTTAAGCCAAGCATTCCAAAGTTAGAAAATGTTTCAATAAAGGTTGTCTCTGCAACCTTACTTTGGCTCCCTTGTGTATACATATTATAAATACAATCTGTTATAACATGATTATTTACTACTTTCCTCCAGTTAGCCCCACTTCAATTTTTTCATAACCTCTTCAGTGAACAACATGGATAGGGCTAAGGGAATTCATCAGCACTATGCAGTGAGTAGAGCTGGGCAAAATTAGTCTACCAAGACATTTGCTTGCAAAAGAATGCCAATTTGGTGGTGCCAAAACATTAAGCAAATTCATGTTGATTTCACTGAATTGCTATGGTCAACTCTCCTCCCTCCCCAAAAAATCCAAATAAAATCTAAACATTTTGATTTCTCCATTTGAAAGGGTTTTGTCTTTCAGAGTTTCCTTTAATTTTCTGGTTAAATATTTAATAAGATTAAAATGCTCAAAATGGAAGCAAACATTTTTCTTCAACTTAAGCAAAATGTATAATTAAAATGTTTATTCCAACTCTTCCCCTGTATAATGTTTTTTAAATTTTTATTTTGCTGAAAAAATATAAATGAATTCATTTTTGGTTTGACCCAAAATGATTGTTTTTGCGATTGGTCAGAATTGCCAGCAAACTAAAAAATCCACTAATTGTCATGCCTACTAGGGCAGGCAGCTGTTGCCTGTAGGACATTTGGTGCAGAAGCTGGAGGAATAGTGCACAGGACCACAGGAGTAGGAAAGATAGGCTTGTGGTTAAGGCTAGATACATAACAGCCCTGAGTACTATGACAGGTGAACAGACATCCTATTTTAAAAAGGTCAGTCCTGTATTAAGCCCTCCTGCAGGTGTTCCAACTTTTTCTTAACAATGGTCCTGTCTTGTCCTGTATTTTCTTTCTCCCCAGCTCCCACATCAGTACTAGACGGGCCTGCTGTTGGCCAGACCCCCGCTCACCAGCTGCCTGGCTGCCTGCAGGATGGTCAGCAATGGGGGTGAGTGTACAAGGCTGAGTTGGGGGGTTGAAGATACAGCACATGGGGCCAGTGAATTCCCCTGGAGGTCCATCAGCACAGCTCTCAGTCAGCAGGGCTCCACCCAACTACCCCATGCCATTTCTAGCTGGCACTGGCTGGGGGCGGTCGCGGTTGGTGAGTGCTGGCAGATGTCTCTGCTGCCTGTCCAATGGCCCTGAAAAGGCCTTCCCACTCACTGTCTTCTCTCTGTTTTGTCCCTTTTCCCCTTATCCCACTATTCCTCCATACTGTCTCCCTAGCAGGACATGTCCTGCTCTTAGCACTGTATGGAGAACCAGACCCTGGTCAGAGCACACCAGCAGCCTGACCAGTAGGTTCCTTCCTTCCCCTACTACCTCTGGCTGGGCCAGTGCCCCAGGAAAGCCCAAGGCCCTCTAGCCCAGGGTACTGGCCAGTAAAAGCTGAACCCTGAATGTGCCAGAGCTTCCCATGTCACTCTGTGCCCCTCAGCTAAGCTCTGCAGTGGTGGGATTGGGGGAAGCCTTTTTCAGCCTATTCATCCCCCAAACCTGCAAGTTCCAGGCAGGGGCTTAGCACCTTTCCACGTGCACATCCCCCCAGCCCTGGCTCCTGCCCCCTGGAAGTAGAGGGCTGCTCTGTCCCATAGGCACCCTCCCCTGCTGAGCCACCACTCTGGTTGAGTTTGCTGAATCCCCTGGAGTCCAGGGCCGTGGTGCATAAGTCATTCTTACAGTTTAACCCCTTCCTCACCACACTGTAGCGGCTAGGCAGCGATTGGATGATGGCAGTGGTGAGCAGCAGCCTGGAAGTATTAACTGCCATTTAACACTGCGTGGGCAGAAAGAGACAAGCTGCTTCCAGACACAAGGGAGGGTGCCAGGGGAAGAGATGAGTTCTGAAAAGGTACAAGCCAAGTCATCCCTTCCTCCCTGCCTCCTTCCCTGCAGCTGGAAACATTTCCTATCCCTTCCCTCCCATGCAGTGTGGAAAGGCTGCTGCTGGCCACAATCTGTCATGAGCCCTGACAGAAATCTGTGAGGGCATGTGGCCCTGCATGGCCCCACGCACCTGTCTTGCCACATATCCTTTATGAGCAGTGTGCATGCTTATGAATGAGACATTAGCTACTGTACAAATGGAAAAAAGAAGGGTGTCTCCGTTTTGTTGATCTAAAAGCAGGTCAATTTAGTTTCAAGTTTTTTTATTTCATTATGTACCACGACTCGCAATACAGATTCGGCATTAGCACAATGCATAAACACAGCATGTAAGAATATATGAGAGTGCATATTATTATACATTAAATTTAGATTAGCAAGAACTTAAATAATGTGAATTGTGTTTAAATCATAATTTGTATGAATAATGTATAATATGGCCAATAATTCTGATGAATATTTGCCTCCACAAAGAGCTCATTATTCAGTTTCTCCTTGCCATAAAAATTATGTGTATTCATTGAGGTATTTAGGGCCCTTTTGAAACCCGCAGATTGCCAAGAGTTTTGTCATTGACTTCAGTGGGAAAAGGATCAGGCCTATGAGACTTTGAATAAAGTTGACTATATAACTTCTTAATATTGTTTTCCTGCATATTCCAGGCCTTGCTTCTGTTTAAATGTATGAACTACTTTTATATATGAGTGGTGGGTTGGGGTGGGCAGATTAGGAAATTGAAAGCAGTCTGCACCTTGCAGAGTCAGGATCACAATAAGAAGCATATGCAGTTGAAAACTACTTTGTAGCACTGGGGTGGGCAATAATTTTTGATGGCAGGGAGCCACTCCAGACCGATGGTTACACTAGCAAGTTTTGCCAACAAAACTCTGGTTTTGTCGACAAAAACGGTGGAACATCCACACACAAAATATGTTTTGTTGGCAGTTGGTCAACAAAACTCAGCACTTTTGCTGCCAGAGTTCTGCCTCTCAGCCATGAGGTGTAACTCTGCTGTCGACAGATTCTGTCAACAAAAAAAGCCATGTGATCTCTCTGAGGAGCCTTCTCTTGACAGCTGGGGCATCAGAACAATGGGCAGCCCTGTCTGCTGTGCTTTGGGAAGCCTGTTTTGTCTGGAGAGCAGCCAGGCAGTCCAGCTGCCCTGTCGACAGAGTGGAGTGCTTTGCCAATTGGCTTTTGTGTGTGGCCGCACTCTGTCAGCTGAAGTTTTGTTGGGAGTTGGGGTGCAGGAGAGGGTATGTTGCCAGATGCAGGGTTTCGCTGTGAGGTGCTTATCTAGATGGCTCCCAGCCAGCAGCCCACCATGACCCTCAGGCAGGCTCAAAGCAGCTGGCTGCTGGAGCCATATGCCTCTCTGCGCCACACACCCAGAGGGAAGGTGGGGAGACGTTGTGCTACCCCTGCCCCCAACACAAACCTCACAACTCCCATTGGCCTGTTTCTAGCCAATGGGAATTGTAAGGATAGTGCTGGGGGGTGGGGACAGAGCACAAATTCTCCCTGTCCCCTCCCTCTCAAGCAGCACACGGTGCCCCGAGGCACAGGACCCCAGCAAGCAGTCACTTTGAGCAGCCTGGGGCTGCTGCGGGAAGGGCAACTTGCCTGAGGGTTCCAGTGGGCTGCAAGCCAGATCCAAAAGTTTGGCAGGCCAGATGCAGCCCATGAGCCATACTTTGCACCCACCACCATTAGAGCAGGAATCTCAGGGATATGTGAAAATGGCCATATTTTGATGAATTATTCACAAGAGGAGACTGACAAGGGTTTAACAGCTTGCTAGATTTAGGGAAGTCCTGGACCAGTTTATTAATTATGCAGTAATAATAGTTATATGTAATGGACCTTATTTACATTTAAATTTGTCTTGAGGAATTTCAAAATGACTTAAAAACTACTGAAAGGCTACATCTACACAGCAGCCTTATTTCAAAATAATCTATTCTGGAAGAGCTATTCTGGAACAGTTTATTTTGAAATAACACTGCTACACACAGAAACACATTTGGAAATCACATTTAGCTACTTCAGAATATATTGTCGAAATACACAGCACCTATTGTACAATAGGCCATTAGACACACTATAGCTTATTTTGAAATAGGTGCTGTTCCCTGTCTTAACAGCACCTATTTTGATCAGGATCTGTTTGAAAATAGGTGCTAAAATATCTGTTTCTTAATAGATGCTATTCCTGCTGCAATGAGGCTTACCGATTTTGAAATAACGCACCTGCTATTTCAAACATATTTAGCAGTTGTGTTGTGTAGACACTAGCAAAATTATTTCAAAATAGCAGCTGTTATCTTGAAATCACTTTGCTGTGTGGCCGTAGGAAATAGAGCCACTTCTGGAATGGTTGCAACAGTAATCTTACAGAACCCATCTATTTCATGAGAAAGTAAAGAAAAATATAATATTCAAGTAAATTACGAGAGGCGTTATGCTGGACACAATACAATAATCTTGGAATTTTATTCTTATGGATGAACAAAGAGAGGCCCAAATCAAAATCAGAGGTCTAAATATCCTTGGTCTTTGAAAAAGTTTGGATCAGTAGTTACATTTTAATTTCAGGCCCCATTTTTTCCTCGGCTTAGTAGTACACAGATGGCAGCAATTCTAAATTCCAAAGGCTTTTATTGTTTGCATTGGTGGTTTACTGTACAGTGACAGATTGTTAATGAGGGAAGCCTTCAAGAGAAGTATAGGCCAGTTGTAAAACGGGTTCAGACTTAGATTCATTTATATTTACATGTTCCCATATGTCTGAGTTATGTGGAGGATAAAAAGCATTCTAGCCATCCTCCTAGTATGTTCATGGATAGCAATGGACAAAGGCTAACTGTAATTGCAGGTTGATTAGGAAGAGATGGTAAAGGTTAACTATCTCAGTGGCAGCACAGCTGTAAATACTTGCTTGGCATAACAGCAATGATAAGAGCCAGGTCAGCCATTAAGCTTCTGGTGCTATTGTCAAACTCTTAAGAGGTTTTTCTTTGTCCTGCCAGCGTTACTGAATATAAGTGTCATAAGTATGTTTGATAGACTGGAAAGCCCAGGAACACAAAGAGCACTTGAAATAATCAATCACTTTTTAATGTGACTGCTAATGAGATATCATGGTGGGATAATGGGCCAAAGGTTTCCCTGTTGTTCTTTGGAACTAACTTTCTTGGCAGTGATTCTTCCCAGTAAGAGCACAACAGGTAAGATGTGGTGTGTGAGAAGCAAACACCTGCCTTGCATGATAGCTGATTTTTCAGCATTCTGCAGCAATTCTAGCAGAGACATCTACAATGGCAGTTTCATTAATATTTAGGCAGGAAAACCTTATAGGCTGAAAATTCTAGCTGAAAATACAGGGTGTCTCCACTGAAACATGTTCTGTGTAAACTTGGCAATGAAATCTGGTCTACCTCTTTGATTTTTGGAAGCTGGTGCAAAGAAGCACAGTTGTTAAGTTATGGATAAACATCATTTGCACTCAGGCCCTGATTCAGCAAAGTGCTTAGCACATATTTAATTTTAATTGTATTAGACCTACGCTTAAACACACAGTTCAGTGCTTAGCTAAGCTATGGCCTTAAACAGGGGTATTTAAAATATTTTATTTCTTTATTTATCGTAACAAAAATGCTCTATTGCCCACTGAAATCACTGGAAGGTCTTCTACCGACTTTAGTGGGCTTTGGAATGAGCCCTTAACTATCTCCCATATTTAGTTATGATGCTGTTAGCGTTAATTTTCTTTAAAATCTTGTGTACACTAACCCACTACTAGCACTAATTCTCTGCTCTTTGGCTTATGTGTTGACCTTCTGATATCTGCTGGTGACTGATGCTTCTTAAGACAAATTATATTGTTTGAATCTTAATATCCAAGGAGTTTTATTATTTTTCTCCTTATTTGATGGGTTTCCAATTCAGGCAACAAAATAATTCATGGCACTGGATTTACCGCAGTATATATTTATACAACTTTGACTTCTATTGCTCAGTTTCGATCTTTTTTTTTTTTCCCCTGGAGAATATTTACAAAGTCAGGGGAGTGTATTATCTTTGTATAGTGTTCAACATCAAGCCTGACTGGAACAGGTGGCAACATATGTTTGAATGCATTTTTAGTAGTTGGGCAAATTATTTCCTTTGTAGTAGCGTTGACTTATAAGAAGTGACAGTTTCAGGGCTATGTTGCATAGTCCTTAACTGTCTCTCACTTTTATATCTTGCTGATGGATGTTTTATTTTTCAATTTTTTTTTCAATCTTCTGTGTTGTGTATAGTCAATGAGGCAAATTGTAGTCACGTGTGTGTGCGTGTGCAGCTATGTGCCCATCAAATATGTCTGCTCAGGTGTCATGATTTTAATGAACCTGTGTATAGGTGCACATGCCTAAACTTAGTAACCAGAATGCCGTACAGGCCTGCTGACAACAGGGGCAATCGCCCTGGGGCCCAGTGATTCAAAGGAGCTTGGGCTCCCAGCTGCTGCTGCCACTGAGGCAGTGGCCAGAGCCTTGGGCCCTTTACATCACAGCTGGAGTGCCACACAATGCGCTTCATGTGGTTCTGAGAGCTGTGGAGAGGGCAGGCTGCTGCCCCCTCCCCTTCTGCCCCAGGCTCCACCCCTTCTGGAGGCACCAGGCCAATACATACACACCTGGCTCAGGGGTCCCTAGAAGCTGGCAGTCCCCTAGTGCTCTAAAACTGTAATCTTATCCTTCTGGCCCCCTTCACCTCTGTAGTGTTTGACACTGCGATTGCGTGTACAAACCCCACACTAGGCAACATGGTGTTAAGGGATTATTTTGGGTTTAGGCAGCCTCGCCTCACCTCACCTCGCCACATGTGCAGCAAATGCACCGTCTGCTGGAGGAATTAAAAGACAGGGAATTATCTCCATTGGGGGGGCAGAGCTGGAGGTGAACAGACCTGTAGCCTGCCAGCTCCAACAGCACAGTGAAGAGGAAAGCATAAAGGCTCTGATCTAGCTGCCCAAAGGGGCCCTCCTTGACAGCATAGAGACTCCACTCCAGAGACCACCAGAGAGTGACCGATCCTGTGACCATGGACTTTGATAAATCCAGCTGCTTCTACACATGCCACGTCCTGTCAGAGGTGGCATGGTGATGAGGCCATTCAAAGCAGGTCAATGAGGCGCTAACATGCATATTCAGTGCCTTATTGGCATAATGGCTGCAGACTTCGAATTGCAGATTGACAGTGAACATGGGGGCAGCTTCAAAATTAGTACCCTGCTTCACCATTTCTTTATTCCCACAGAACTAGATTGGAGTAAGGGAATGTCGAAGTGAGGCACTTATTTTGAAGCTGCCCCCATCTACACTGCCAATCTGCATTTCAAAGTCTGCACTTTGAAATTTGCTCAGCCACCATTATGCTAATGAGGCACTGAATATGCACATTAGCACCTCATTAGCCTGCTTCGAATTGCCTCATTACCATGCCACCTCTGATGCGAGGTGGCATGAGCAGAAGAAACCTCACTCTCGCTGCTTTTGGCTTTGGATTTCCCCACCTGGCAAAGGCATTAGTTGGAACTGACCAGGCATGACAAATAAAGAGAAAAGTAACTGTTTGTAGAAGCTTACCTAGAAATAGCAGGTAGGATTCTGCTCTCATTTCCACTGGCAACCTATTTATCCAGAGTAATTCCAATATCTTCACTGGAATTTTTCTGAATGTAGGCCTAATATAAATGATACCAGAATGGGGCCCATAAATTTTGAGTGACTGAGAAGTTCTCGAGGCAGTGAAATGAGCTCAGTGTCACACTTTGTACCAGCTTCTGTATTAATAAGGAGAGTGATCTAGTAATAAATGCCAATCAATTTTGATTAATCACCTGGCCTGTAATATAAATGGTCTTATTATACACAAGCATGAGAGAGAGAGAGATTGAAACGGGACAATTTGAGACATAATGAGCTGACTTTGACTTATACGCTGTTCTTCAACAATCAAACATCAGCATTGTAAAATAAAGGTGATCTTAAAAGAGAAGCTTCCAATCAACTCTGCTTTTCTTCTTTGACCACTGGATTCCTCTGCGTAAGCTCTCTGGAGATGACCTTAACACAGCCTGTAGCTGGATCCTGAGGACTGACCTGGTGGTGTTTCAAGACCCTGGTATCCCTAATCAGAACAACAGCTTTATTTTCCACAGAGCATCATTTGCTGTGGGTGTCACTATGTAGTATTCACTCCAGCAAAGGTTTCTCCTGAAGTCCATATTTTGCCTGAGTGAAGGATGTAGGGAATGGATCAGGGAGTTTTATCTGAGTAAAAACTGGACCTTCTTTTGACAAATATGGAGGACATTTTCACCAAGTAAGTTATATAAAAGTAAATCTCTAAAATGTGATGTTACCTGTTCCTCCCATATCTTCCCAGGTGTAGCTCACTACTTTTCCCGTTAGACAATATTTGAAGAATCAAAGAAAGAGACACCACTACAATACAGCTATCCTATCCCCATTTGCCATTTCATCTTCTAGCAAGGACACTGAATAAAGCTGTGGAATGTATTTAGTATGTTTTATTTATTCTACAGCTACTTCATTAGCCATGTTCTTTTTCTTATTAACCGTATGGGCTACATCTATACGTGCACGCTACATCGAAGTAGCTTATTTCGATGAATAACGTCTACACGTCCTCCAGGGCTGGCAACGTCGACGTTCAACTTCGACGTTGGGCAGCACCACATCGAAATAGGCGCTGCGAGGGAACGTCTACACGCCAAAGTAGCACACATCGAAATAAGGGTGCCAGGCACAGCTGCAGACAGGGTCACAGGGCGGACTCAACAGCAAGCCGCTCCCTTAAAGGGCCCCTCCCAGACACAGTTGCACTAAACAACACAAGATCCACAGAGCCGACAACTGGTTGCAGACCCTGTGCATGCAGCATGGATCCCCAGCTGCGGCGGCAGCAGCAGCCAGAAGCCCTGGGCTAAGGGCTGCTGCCCACGGTGACCATAGAGCCCCTCAGGGGCTGGAGAGAAAGCGTCTCTCAACCCCTCAGCTGATGGCCGCCATGGCGGACCCCACTATTTCGATGTTGCAGGACGCAGATCATCTACACGTGCCCTACGTCGACGTTCAACTTCGAAGTAGGGCGCTATTCCCATCCCCTCATGGGGTTAGTGACTTCGACGTCTCGACGCCTAACGTTGATTTCAACTTCGAAATAGCGCCCAACACGTGTAGCCGTGACGGGCGCTATTTCGAACTTGGCGCTGCTACTTCGAAGTAGCTTGCACGTGTAGATGCAGCCATGCAGTACGGACTGAGGTTTGAACAATTCTGGGTGATGCAGGGTGATGGAGTAACAGTGATATGTTTCTGCCATCAATTGCCAGATATGATGCTCGCACAAAGGATTTGTTGGACTCTTGACTGCCCAAACATTGTTTGCAGTCTTTTCACTGCAAATGGTTTATACAAGACACTTGAGTAGAATATGCCCATGATGAGTTTATATGGGTATATTGCATAAGTCTGCAAGTGCTAGAAAAATAGGCAACTCTCTTCTTACCTTTGGTAAACAAAAAGAGCCTCTTTATGGGTGTGGGAGCACGAGCACCTGGTGGCCGGGCCTCACTCACAAGGCAGACTGACCATACACTCCATCCTGGAATGCTATCATACAACGGCGGGGTGGCCTGAAGCCAGGCCAGGAGAAAGAAATCAGAAAGTTGACAAGTAGTTGGAAAGTCCCCAAAGAGAACATCCTGACAAGTAGATAGTAAGTCCCCAAAGAGAACAGCTGGGGTAAGTAGCTGGAAGCCCCCCAAAGAGAACATCTTGGTTGTGCAACATCAGAGGGACCCAGGGGGAGGTTCGGAAAATGACCAAGGACAGAGGAAATCTTGTAACATGTTCTGACAGGCCGGGAGGATAGAAAGCCCAAATTCGGTAACAAACTCTTTAATTGGCCAGGTATTGGTACCCCCAATTAAGAAACAGTATAAAAGGTGATTTAGCAGGGACAAGGGTGTGGGATCCTGGACACTAGGCAGAGGCCAGCAACTTCCAGTCCAGACAGCAGACCCCGGCCTGATCACCCAGATGTCACCACCACGAAAGGTCCCAACCAAGCCGTATCTCTGACTTGAAGGGCCGCTGTAACGTAGTTGTTGGTAAGATGTGGGAGTATTGGATGTTATTGGTAAGTCACATGTAATTATATACAGCTATATGTAACCTAGTGTTTAGCCTATGCCAAATAAATAAATATATATATAAAACAAGTGTTAAGTAGTTGTAGTTACGCATAGATGAAACAGTCATTATCGGTAAATACCACTAGCTGGACTAGCTGGGGCTGTATAGAGAATTATTGGGACTTAGAACAGCCACAGGGCATTGTGGTGTTCACAATCGGAGTGTTATTGTTCCTGGTACTCATAATACTGTGGAAACCCAGGTTTTAAAGCAGATACACTGAATCACATATTGCTGCTACACTATATAAGTCTGCTATAGCAGTGGGGTGGTTGGTCCCGGGCCATCCAACCCCACACTGCTGTATCAAACCCCACGCGCACCCACAGGACCTGGAATAGGTTGGCACATCGTCAATGGGAAAATACATTTCCAGGAGGCAAAGTCAACCACAAAGGACTCCAGCCCAGAAAGCACAAGACAACCTACCTATTGTAAATTCCACAAGGGGTCTGGTGGCACCTTAAAGACTAACAATTTTAAGATGGCATAAGCTTTCGTGAGCTGAAACTCACTTCATCAGATGCATGAAGGGAAAGAAAAAGAAAAAGATAGTGGGGTACAGAGATGGGAGTGTTTACATCAAAGTTAATTCAGTCAGAGTAGATAACAAGGTGAGAATGCCTAAAGTGAAAAATTACTCAACATAATGACTGAACCATTCCCAATCTCTATTCAAACAGCTTGGATGCTGTCAAATTTGCATATTAATTCCAGCTCAGTGGTTTCAAGTTGCAGCCTGGTTTTGAAGTGCACTTTAGTCCTGCTTTCCAATATGCTGTAATATCCTAGCTGCATGCTGTCAAAACTACACAGCTCTGGCTCCTTCCCTCCCTTTTCCTGAACACAGCCTTTAAATATTAAAAACCTTCAGTTTGCATGGATAACATCTAAATTCTAAGAATAGGGAAGGAAAGCCAAATCTGTCAGACTGACTAAAGCCTGAGGCTGTCTTAGAGTAGAGATACAAATGTACTTTTGTGTAATTCACAGCACATTTTGAAATGTACTTTAGTTTTTTTTTCACAGCGGTACTTTAAAATGATTGTTAGAGTATTCTGTATCAGCCTTCCTTGGTGCTCTCACAAATCTGAACAGCAGCAATTTATTACCCATGGGTCCATGCAGCTCCAGTGTCCAATAGTGTAATGAATTATCTTTACACTATACAGAAGGTGTGTCTGCACTAGAATGCAATGTCAAAGTAGCAAGCCCAACTTCGAAATAGCACACGCCATGTCTACACACGGCACACACTATTTCGAAGTTGAAATCGAAGTTAGATGACGAGACGTCAAAATCACTATTTCTATCAGAAGATGGGAATAGCACCCTACATTGACGTCTAACATCGACGTAGGATGCGTGTAGATGATCCAAGTCCCGCTACTTTGAAATAGCGAGGTCCGCCATAGCGGCAATCAGCTGTCAGGTGGAGACGGGTTGTCCTATGATCTCTGCGCCCAGCGGTTCTTAAAGCCGCATGGACCCGGAAACCCCATAGCAGGAAGCTGACACCGTGCAGGCAGCAGCCGTACCATGAGGTGCCCCTGTATGGCCCAAAGGGAGATCATGGCAGCAAGCCCAGCCCCCTGAGCGCCCCCTGAGCACCCCCCTGGGCCATCCCAGGCCTCCAGCTGGAGGGGCAGGAAGCAGGACCCCTCCTGGACTGACTCTGAGCTCCATGATCTGCTGGAGCTCTGGGGTGAGGAGGAGGCGCTCCACACAATGGGGAGCAAGCAGCGGAATGCGCAGGTGTTTGCCTGGCTGGCCAAGGGCCTGGCCACCCAGGGTCATCCTGCCTGCACTCCTGACCATGTCAGGAGAAACATCAAGGAGCTGGGGCAGGGTTATGCCCAATCCCAGGACTTGGCCAGCCAGTCTGGGACTGCTCCCTCCTCTTGCCCCTATTACCGGGAGCTCAGGGCTATCCTGGGCCCCCAGGACACCTCCTACCGTGCCAGCTACCCTTGACACCATGGCCAACAAGCCCCAGCAGGCCTCGGAGCCAGGGTCGGGTCTGGAGGCCAGCCCTGCACCCCCAGGGCCAGAGCCGGGACCCTCCACCCCAGCCACGGAGTGGTCCAGTGAGGAGTGGGAGCGAGTGCCGGACATCCCCTCCTGCCGCTCCAGACAGGCCTCCCCTGACCATGGTGGTGGACTGTGGGGTACGTACCCCATAGGGCACAAACTCCCAGGGCATGGGGCAGGGACACCCTTGACCGGGGGCCCCCCACATCCCCAGAAGACCCCAGGCAGACCGTGGCTCAGGTATGGTGCCACAGCCACCAGTGCCCATCAGCATTTTCACCCATGGACTGTGCCGTGCCCCACCCCTGGTGGGAGGTGAGAGGTGGGGACCGCTAGAAGGGGCCACCCACAGGGTCACTGCACACACCAATGGGGGACAGGGAATGGGGACCAGATGCCCTTGGGGGAATGGGGGTGGGCCATGGGTCAGGGCTTGGTGCTCATGGCCTCTCTCCCCCCTTCCCCCCAGTTTCCACAGCCACACCATCCATGGTCCCAGACATCCCCCCCAAGACCCCCAGACCACCACCACCCAGGGGCACTGCCTGCACCAGGACGGGCCCACCCCCTCCGGGGCCAGAGGCACACCACCCACAACCCTGAGGTGGCCGCTGCCCTCCGGTGACAGGCGGACATCACAGAGTGGAGACTCCACTTCGAGGAGCGGGAGGCCTCCTGGCACCAGGCCTGGTTGGACTTTATGACCACCTTTAACCAGGTGGCCTCCATGTTCGAGGAGCTGGTGGCCCAGGTGCCCTCCCCCGTTGTCCTCTGTGCTGCCCTCCATGCTGCCATGCCTGATGTCCTGCCTGTCGCCCCACCTTACATCCCGCCTGCTGCCCCATCTGACATCCCACCTGCTGCCCCACCTGACATCCCAGCTGCTGCCCCATCCACCAGCTCTACAGGGTAGGAGCCCACTGGGGCCGACGACCATGCTGAGAATCCACCTCAGCCGTACCTCCCTGTCCTCCTGGCCCCCAGCCAGCCTCCTCAGGGACCCTGGCTGAGGGGGGGACCAGCCACTCGAACATGGCGGGGGTCACGCCAGTCCACCCCTGCCCTGGAGTGATGGGCCGATGTCTGGCCGGCCCACGTCTCCCCTTGTATATAGTTGTCCCCGCCCTGTATATAGTTTATCATAGTTTTCCCCATCTATATATAGTTGTTTTCCATGATGCTGTTTGTTATTGGTTTATATGCATAGAGTTGAGGTTTTTGGTTATTTAAACAATGAGGCAGTTTTAGTTTTCAAAACGCCACGTCCCGTGTGCTTTTGGTGAGGGCGGTGTGTGGGTGCTAGGGGCGGTGTGCAGGGGACCCAGCAGGGATGGCCTGGATGGTGTTCACTAGGCCTCCTGGTCAAAGTACTCCCGCTGGGCCTCCCAGGCCCGGACCCCATCCCTGTGGGCCTGGCAGCTAGAGGTAGTGGCTGGCTGGGGGTAACCTGTTCCATTTTCCAGCTCCCAGCCCTGCACAAAGGCCTCCCCCTTGCTTTCCACCAAGTTGTGGAGCGTGCAGCAGGCACCCACAACATGGGGGATGTTTGGGAGGCCCATGTCCAAGCGGGCCAGGAGGCAACACCACCGGCCTTTCAGGCATCCAAAGGCACGCTCAACCACTTGGCGGGCGTGGTTTAGTCATGCGTTGTAGCACTTCTGGCTGGCATTGAGGTGGCCTGTGTAGGGGTGCATAAGCCAGGGCTGGAGGAAGTAGGCTGCATCTGCCATGAGGCAGAGGGGTATGGTGGTGTCCCCCAGAGGGGATCTCCCTCTGGGGAATGTAGGTCCCCGCCTCCAGTCAGCAGCATAGTCCCAAATTGCAGAACACACGAGCGTCATGGGTACAGCTGGGCCAGGCCACGTATGTGTTCCGGAAGTGGCCACAGCTGTCCGCCATGGCCTGCAGGACCATGGAGTGATAGCCCTTCCTGTTTATATAGCACCCACCACTATGGTCTGGGCGCGCAGATGGGGATGTGGGTCCCATCAAGGGCCCCAAAGCAGTTAGGGAATCCCATGGCAGCAAATCCTGTGATGACTGCGTCCAGGTCCCCAACTTGGATGACCCTCTGCAGCAGCAGGGCACTGAGTGCACGCACCACCTGCGGGGAAGGGACATGGGTGCCTGTGAGGGTATGCAGAGTGTGCCCCCCTCAAGCCCCCCATCCAGGCCCCCCTCCTGAGCCCCCCTCTCCAGGCCCCCATCCCCAGGTCCCCCTCCTGGGCCCCCCCCCCGCCCCAGTGGGTTCAGGACCAGGCCTCCTTACCTCCCTCACAACAGCCCGACTGTGGCCTTGCCAATGCCAAACTGCTGGCCCACAGAGCAGTAGCTCTCTGGAGTGGCCAGCTTCCAGACTGTTATTGCAACCCTCTTCTCAATGGTGAGGGCGCTCCACATCCGGGTGTCCTGGTACCTCAAGGCAGGTGTGAGCCACTGGCAGAGCTCCATGAAGGTCTTCCGGATCATGCAGAAGTTCCGCAGACACTGGTCATCATCCCATTCCCCCATAACCACCTGTTCCCACCACTCGGTGCTTGAGGGGTAGCTCCAAAGCCAGTGGGGCACCCCGGGGGGCGGGGGGAGCAGGAGGGCCCGATGGTCCAGGGCATCCCCTTGTGCCCCTGGGGAGGCTCACCTGCCTGGAGCTGCTGGGCGGCCACCCGTGCAGCTTCTACCAGGGCACCTGCTCTGTGGGAGGTGGCTTGGAGGGCTTCCAGCTGCGGCTGAATGTCCATGTCTGTGGGCTCGAGGTCTGCGAGGCTTGTGTCACCAACACAGGGCTCCTGCAGTGCAGGCCAGGTGTGTCTGGGATGGGCCCTTTAAGGGAGCAGCATGCTGTTGCCCCGGAATGGCTAGTCTGCCCTGTGATCCCATCCGCGGGCTTTCTTGGCCCCTTATCTCAAAGGGGGGTGCTTGTGTGTGTGGACGCTCTGCTTTTCCTTCCAGGGTGGCCCCTTTCAATATTCCCCGTCACTACTTTGACGTTGTACATTGACAGTACCAGCCCCAGAGAATGTGTGGCCAATACCCTCATGGACGCTTGTGTTTCCTCCCCACAGGTGGTCTGTGCAGTCAATGCCATGCTGCTCCAGAGGGTCGTCTGACTCAGGGACCTGGACGCAGCCGTTGCTAGATTTGCTGCCATGGGGTTCCCAAACTGCTTTGGGGCCCTGGATGGGACCCATATCCCCATCCACGCCCTGGACCATAGTGGAGGAAGATACATCAACTGCAGGGGCTACCACTCTGTGGTCCTGCAGGCCATGGTGGACAGCCGGGGCCACTTCCAGGATGTCTGTGTGGGCTGGCCCGGCTGAACACACAATGCCCGCATCTTCCAGAACACGGGCCTGTGCTGCCGGCTGGAGGCAGGGACCTACATCTCCCAGAGGGAGATCCCCCTGGGGGACACCACTGTGCCCCTCTGCCTCATGGCGGATGCGGCCTACCCCGTCCAGCCCTCACTCATGCGCCTGTACACTGGCCACCTCATTGCCAGCCAGGAGCGGTGCAACGCCTGCCTGAACCACGCCCACCAGGTGGTGGAGAGGACCTTCAGCCACCTGAAGGGCCACTGGTGGTGCCCCCTTGCCTGCCTTGATGTCGGCCTCCAGAACATCCCCCAGGTTGTGGGTGCATGCTGTATGCTCCACAACATTGTGAAGAGAAAGGGGGAGGCCTTCATCCAGGGGTGGGCAGTCGACGCCGGCACGGGCTTCCCCCAGCCAGCCGCTGCACCTAGTCACCAGGCCCACCATGAGGGGGTACAGGTCCACGAGGCCCTGCGGGCCCATTTTGATCAGGGAGACCCCTGAGCACCTCCCTGGCCTTTCCCAGAGGGTCCCCCCCACACCAACTGCACTGCCCGCACACCGCCCCCGCTGCCCGTGCACCATCCCCCCAACAAGCACACATCTCAGGTTCTTTGGAAAATAAAACTGTGAATTATTGAAAACTCATAACTGTGTTATGTTCACAACATAAACCACAACCAATATACAAAGGAGGACTACTATACGCAAGGGGGACAACTATATACAAACGGAAGCCCAGTGGATGGCTCGGCTGTTGGCCCATCAGTCTGGGGTGGGTGTAGGGGGGTGAACCACCCCCCCCTTGTCCGCGGTCCCCGGCGTGGCCTGCTGGGGGCCAGGAGGACTGGCAGGTACGGCTGGGATGCCTCCACTGGCTGGTCTTCAGCCCCAGTGGACTCCGGTCCTGGGGACCTGGCAGGAGGCGCAGCAGGTGGGGCGGCAGGCAGCAAGGCAGGCGGCATGACAGGCGGCGAAGCAGATGGGGTGGCAGGGGGGCATCGGGTGGAGCAGCGGCATGGGGGGCAGCAGGGGGCAGGAGCCGAGTGACAGCTTCGTGGATCGACCTGGCTATGTCCCAGAATACACCCATGAATTCCTGCCACGCCACCCAGTGCTGGACGGACTCCTCCTGGTCAAACCTCAGTCTCTCCTCGGCCACCTCCATCTGCTGCCAGAGAGCCGCCAGGAGCTGGAGGTCCAGGAGGGCCATCCCCTGGGTCCGGCAGTGGCATGCCCGTCCCGCTGGCCTTGGGGGTGTCCCCGAGCGCTGGTGGAGGCTGACCTGCGGTGGGGTCTCGCGGACCGCAGAGGGTGCCTGGCTGCCTGAGGCCTCAGATGGTGCAGCTGCAGAGAGGGAGAGAGGGAGGGGAAGGCTGTTAGTACTGTGCCCTGACCGATGGCCTGTTCCCCCCCCTTGGGTGCTGGGTCTCCATCCCCATCGGTGGGCATGATGTCCCTGTTGGGCATCCCCATTGCATGGTCCCCCTGCCCCCGGGGTTAGGGCACAGTGCTGTCCATGGGTGTGGATGCTGACAGGCACTGATGGCTGTGCCGCCATCCTGGGACTGTGCTGTGGCTGGGCAGTTGTGGGTTGGGGGGTCTGCTGGGGGTGTGGCCCAGGGTGGCCCAGGGTGTGTGTGCCGTACATACCTGACCGTCCACTCAGCGGTCGGGGGAACCTCGGTGGGTGGATGCCCGGCTAGTGCTCCAGGAGGGGAGGTCTCTGAGGAGCTCCCCTCCTCTGCCGGACTCCTCCTTTGCCATCCCGAGGGGAAGTACCTCAGGTGCGCCCAGGGATGTGGGACTTGCCTCTGGGCCAGGCTCCAGCTCTGAGGCCTGCTGGGACTCGTTGGCCATGGTGGCAAGGGTGGCCGATGGGGAGAAGGTGTCCCAGGGGCCCAGGATGGCCCTGAGCTCCCTGTAATAGAAGCAAACGGTGGGGGGGCAGCTCCAGACTGGCTATCTGAGTCCCAGGCCCGGGCATACCCCTGCCACAACTCCTTCACCTTGCTCCGGCCGTGATCCCGAGTGCGGGCAGGGTGACCCCAGGCGTCCAGGCCCTCCTCCAGTTGGGCGAAGGCATCCACGTTTTGCTGCTTGCTGCCCATGACATGGAACACCTCCTCCTCACCCCAGAGCCCCAGCAGGTCTCAGAGCTCGGCCTCTGACCAGGAGGGGCCCCGCCTCTTTTTGGCCCCCCCGCTTGGCTGATGGAGATGCCTGGGTCCCCTCAGCAGGGGGAGCCCTGGGTGTGCTCTGAAGGCTGGCTGGATGCCGTGGCACTGGGTAGTCAGGTCAGGGTCTGTAGAGGGCATGCGGGGCTAGTATGTGAGCGTGCTACTGCGTGCACGCTCTCAGCTTCCTGCGACAGGAAATCCGGGTCCATCGTGCTTTAAGGGCTGCTGCGTGCAGGGACCATAGAGCCCTGCAGGGGCTGGACAGAACATCTCAACCCCTCAGCTGATGGCTGCCATGGAGGACCTCACTATTTCGAAGTAGCGGGATGCGGATCATCTACACACGCCCTGCTTCGACGTTGAATGTCGAAGTAGGGCACTATTCCCATCTTCGGATAGGAATAGCGATTTCGACATCTCACTGCCTAACGTCAATTTCAACGTCAAAAATAGCACTCGGCACGTGTAGATGCAACGCATGCTGTTTCGACATTGTGCTGGCTACTTCGAAGTATCTGGCTAGTGTAGAAGTACCCATAATGAGACAGATCTTTTAAATGTCTCGGAGTTGAGAAGAATAGTTGATAGTTTCATTTAACTATATGTGAGAAAATATAGCACAGGCTTGTCTTCTAAGGCTGGCTAAACATGAAGAGAATTTCTAAGGTAGCGTCACCATCTACTGGATGCTGAAAGGAATGCAGCTCTGAAACCTGCAAACTTTGCTGTCCAAGGGAGAGATGTATCGAATCATTCAGAAGAAGGGATGGCCCTCAGAAACAACTTTAGAGGTAAGTTCCCTGTAAGTTGCACAGCCACACAGATGTCTAATAAAGCCCATTCAGGAGGCTCAGGGCTGCAGTACAGAGTACCACCTCTGCCCACTGGCCCTGGCTCAGACCTGCGGTGGCTGGGGGAGAGGCACTGTAGCTAGAGAAGATGCAAACTCCTGCAGCTCCAGCATAGAGCTGCTGCAGCTGTAGGAGAAACAACTTCTATCCTGCCGGCCTCAATAGGGCCCGCCACAGCCAGGAAAGTTCTTCTCCTGGTCCAGCCTAGACCCCCTAGAGCTTCCCAGCTGGCAGACAAGAATCTCTCACCTGGACCACAGGTGGTGAGAGAGGACTGGAGGAACCCTCTCTTCTGAGGGGAGCCTGGTCAAGATTTTCTCTGCAATCCAGAGGGCTAGAAACTTCTATTTAAAAAAAAAATAGAAGGCTGAGTTTCTCAAGTGACAGTATAGCTTTGGGATATGCTGTTTCTAAGAAACAATACCATTACAAGATGCAGGGAGGATAATTACAAGAGTTGCCATCTCTGCAAATCCACAAATCAGGACCTGCTTCCTCTTATTATTGGTATTAGATTGAACCTCTCTACTCAGAACTCTCTTGTCCGGCAACATCCATAATCTGGCATGATTTTAGTTAGCCAGATGTCCGCTTCTCATGGGTGTGGCCAAGTTTCCCCTGGTCCCATAAAGTTTGTTTGCATCCTCCAGTCCTGGCTGTCAGTGTTCCATACTGTTATTTAGCTCTAATTTACCCCTAAATGTCTTCTACGAGCCAGTGGAAGCGTTGGTAATGCTGCTAGACAATATTGACCTCCCATGGTCCAGCAAATTCTCTCGTTAGGTCCTGAGGGTACCAGACTAGGTCAGTTCAACCTGTAGTAGTTTTATTATTGGTATTAGCTCTAAGAAAGCACAGCTGACATAAGGAACTCATTGTACTGGTTTCTGTGCAGACGCATAACAAGAGACAGTCCCTTCCCTGAAGGGTTTAAAATCTAAACCAATGAGCCAAATAAGGGCTGGAAGAGAGGAAGGAAGGGGTTATGATTCTCTTTCTACAGATGGAAAACTGAGCCACAGATTGAGTAGGTAATTTACCTAATGGCGCAAAAGAGTACCAGAGAGTATTTTTGTCACATCCCGCAATTATTAAACCATTTGATAGCCTCCTTTGCTGAGAGGAGTTTATTATGGGTCTGTTCTGGAGAGTTAATCTAAGAGGTTTATAGTGGCATTAGCAAAGGGAACATTATGCCCTGACAACTATTTCATCTCAGCTCATTGGTGCCAGAGCTGGGAACTGAATTCACATCTGCCAAGTCCCAGACAAGTTCTTTAAACCATAAGACCGTCTATCATAGTCTCTCCTCACCTGCAACTGAGGAACAGTAGTTTTCTAATACTCTCAGCGGAGCTACTGTCTGTGGTACCCTAACTAAAGTCAAATGGGAAAACAACTCTCACTTGTAACTGAGCATTGACTTTCCTTTCCCAAGAGTTTTAGCCATTGCCCAGTGACAGTTTGTACTTCCTAAGTCAGAAGCTTAGAAAACAGAAGAACATTGCCCGCCAAGAAAACTGAAGATGGTGATAAGAAATACATGTCAGACTATTCATGCTTAAAATTAAACCTGTGAGTGCTTTTTCTAGACTAGGTCTGACATGAATGGACTCAGACATTTTAGTACCTCCTTGGTTCTATTTCAAACTGTTGCCTAAAAATGTTGGGGTGGGATAAATTATCTCTTCCTAGTTTTCTGTATGTCACAGGAAGAATTCCCGGACCGGCTCTTCGTATGGGATATTCTGCATTTGTGAAAAATATATATATTGGGCATTTAGTGCATTGGCTGTGATACTAAGAGCAGTTGGTAACTCGGACAAACAACTTCTAATCTCTTTCAGATACATATTGGAGAGGGACAAATAGTATCAGAAAGAAAAAAAAACATGTCCAAAATTATACATGACAATTTTTAATTTTTCAGTTACCAGGGTACTTTCTCCTGCCCACCAAAATTGCATTAGAAGCTCTGAGGTTCCTCAGCCGGAACTGTCTAATATCCCTCTAATCATCAAAGCCTCCAATATAACAAGTGATGCATCCCAAAAGCATCAGAGCTCCGGGATTATGTATTATGTTGAGCAGTTTTATACAGGATATAATAGAATAGGCTAAAAAGCAATGACATTTCAACTCCTACAAACTTTCTGAAGGTTTGCTCATATTGAAGGAGGCCATGGCAAATTGTTGCAGGAGTTAGTAAGGTAGAATTTCATCCTTATCCTGCTCTTCTGTCTGCAGTGGTTAACCACTTGGTACAATACCAAACACTTGAGCTCTGATGTTTCATTGTTGAAGTAACACAGGATTTGATAAAGATTTTGGACCCTAGAGGTTTTCATCCAGAGGAACTTTAGATAAAGAAGACCAAGTCATAATTCTCTCATTGAATCAAGCAAAAGAATGGAACAGTAACTTGCTACAGCCTAATATACGAGGCAGTGATTGGCAGCCAGGATTAGTGAGCGGGCCCTCCTTCATCTCAGTGGGCTGCATGGGCAGTGTTCAGACTGCAGCCCACAGGGGTTCCATCTGCCGCCTGTAGATCCTGTCTCTGCCCCCTCACTTATGCACCTCTTATGAACAGGGGCACTGCAGCCCTGCACCTCCTCCCCCATCTATGCCAGAACTTTTGGAGCATCATGAATTCATTGAGTTGTACTCCATCCCCAGTCCTCCCCTCCCATAGACACACAAATATTTATGTTTAACAAGGTCAGTCAACCTGATGTTAACTGAAATGTTTGTACTGCCCAGTTCTGACTGGTTGCTGTTGAACTCAACTGAATATGAGTAATTGTACCAGGTGTCCCATATTCAACTTCAGGAAATCTGATTATCCTAAACTTGGGTGTGTATTTTTGGGTGCTGAGACTGGGACATGAAGGCCAGATACTGCATAGTCTCACTTGATCAAATGGTCTGTCTAGGTGAGTCTGCAGGATGAAACCACTAAAATGGTCATGTGGGGTCCAGTTGCGTCCCTCTACAGGTTTTTTGGAGCACATAACAGTAAGTATGTGTACACTGTAATCTGAGTGGTGATTGCAGCCAGGGTAGCCGCATCCATGCTAGTGCAGCTAAAAATAGCAGTGTCGTTGTGGTAGCATGGGCTTTAGCAGAGGCTGTACAAACCCACCTGGGATATACACTCATCGCTATTCTCATGGCCTGACTGGGTGATCCTATTCATTTGATATTGAAAAGCTAGTTGAAAGTGTTTGAATTCACTAGCTTCGGCGAAGATTTGTGATGCAATCTGCAACTCAGAAGCCAGTCAGATTATGGGTAGAATATCTGAGGAACCTGAAGTCACCTGAATACAGCAGACGGACAACTATTTAAAAGTGAGTTTGAAATTTTCAAGAAATCCCATGCCCTATAATGTGCATTTATTGAGCATGCAGTAGTGTCCCTAGCCCTTTTCCTAGCCAGAGCAGAAAACATTTTGGCTATGTCTAGATTTCAGGGATTAGTCAGCAGAAGTTTGTGTCGGAAGATAACTTGCAACAAAACTTCTGTCAACAGATAGCATCCAGACCACAAGGTGGCTTGAAAGAGAAGTCTTCTCTGTTGACAAACAGCAGCTCAATTGCCCAACTGCTCTGTCAGCAAAATGGCCACCTGGAACCCCATCAGACAGGGACGCTGGTCACCAGCCCCTTTTGGGAGTCCTGGTGAGATGCGCCTCCAAAGGGATCCCCCCCCACCCGACACACATTCCCTGCCTCTGCTGCAGGTGAGCCTACCTCCTCAAGGGACAGTACAGCTAGCACAGGGCTTTGCATCTTGGTGGGTGACACAGCTGGTCCCTGGGAGCCATGCTGCTTGTGGTGGCCCCACACTGAGATGCTGCAGCAGCTGCTGAACTTCCTCACAGCTGTCCTCCTCTTCCTCATGGAAGGGGAGCACGAGACCACTTGAAAGTTCATCACCATGGCTGCAGGACAGTCACACCTGCACACACAACCCTGATACACAGGTGGTTCTGGAGGTTCTGCACCAGTTCTGACTGGTGGGACCAGCTGGTCATGGGGCAGTGGGATGACCAGCAGTGGCTCCAGAACTTCTGAGTTGGAAGGACAACTTCCTGGAGCCCTGTGCCCTTCACAGTGGGGGCAGGTGTGTCTCTCCAAAAGGGGGACCATCGGGAAGCAGAGTTAGGGATACAAGGGGTGGGGATAGGGTGGTAGGGAAGCCCCGTTCCCCTGGGCCATGCCATCCCAAGCTCATACAGCCCTGTTTCTGGTGGGGGGGGCTCCTGGAGAGCTCAGCGGGGATGGGATGGGGACAGTTATTCCCCTGGGGCCCAGGTACTCCCTCCCTCAGTCCCTAATGTGTGTGTCCAGTTGCGTCCCTCTGCAGGTCACGATGGACATCAACACGATCCTGCTGTGGAGGGTTATCTTTATGGGCGACCTTGATGAGGTCATGGCTACATTCGCCACCCTCGGAGCCCCAAACTGAATCGAGACCATCGATGGGACCCACATCCCAATCTGTGCTCCAGAGCATAGCACAGCCAAGTACATAAATCACAAGGGTTACGTCTCCATGGTGCTGCAGGCCCTGGTCGACCACCGGGGCCAGTTCACAGACATTTATATTGGGTGGGTGGTCTGGGCACACCACAACCGCGTGTTCTGCAACCCTGGCATGTGTCGGAGGCTGGAGACGAGAACATTCATCCCCTGTCATAAGCTGGTGGTCAAGGATGTTCAGGTGCCACTCTTCATTGTGGAGGACACAACCTACCCCCTCGTGCACTGGCTGATGGAACCCTACACCGGCCAGCTGGACCGCAGCGGGGAACTGTTCAACACCCAGCTAACTGAACCAGAATGCAGGCTGCCTCAGGGCACACTTCAAGTGCTTGCTCACCCGCCTGGATGTGGGAAAGCACAACATCCACAAAGCTGTGCCAGCATGTGCCCTGCACAACATTGTGGAGGAGACCTTCCTTCCGGGGCAGGGAGCAGCCGCCGGCCATGAGGGGCATGCTTATGAGCAGCCAGGCACAGCCACCACATGCCAGGCCCATCAGGATGGGCTGCAGAACCGCAAGGCCCCGACAGGGAGCTTCTCCCACAGCCCCCAGTAACCCTCCCCCAGGCACCCACAGCAGGGGCCTTGGGCCCATAGCTCTAGCTTGTCCCCACCATGACCACTCCTTTCACCCCGCCCCAACCCCTGCACAAGAACCACAGACACAGGCGTGATGAACGAATAAGTGGGCTTTACTCAAAACAAAGCAAAACAAAACAAAACAAAACAAAATGTGTGCAAATACAATGCCATTTAAAACTATTTACAGGGAAGTGATGTGCATTAACTATTTACGGGGGGGGAGGGTAAGGAGTGGGGGATCTCAGAACAGGGGCATTGGACGGGCCATGAACCCAAGGTGGAGCAGGAACCCAAGTGGCATTGGTATTGGGATTCCCTCTCACTGTGGGTTCAGGGCCTCCATCAGGACTGGGCTGGGGCTGAGACCAGCGGGAGGTAGGGGTAGCCCAGTTCAGCCAGGGCAGTGGCCATCCTGGTGAATATTTTGGCATTCTGCCACCTGGCCTTGGGGTCCTGGAAGGTTTCCTCCTCCCCGCATGGGTCCAAAAGGGCCTGGACCTCAGCCCTCCTCCAGAACGAGGTCTGCCTCTTGGAGCCCCAGGGTGGATCCTGTGACCCATCAGTCTGCTCCCTCAAAGGCCCAGGGAGCCCTCAGGGAGCCTGGCATTCTGTCACCTGGCAATACTCTCACCAGGATACAGCTGCAAGGGCGTAGGGAACCACAGATGGTAGCTCTGCTGTTCATACACTCCCAGCTTGCTGCCACAGGGTTCCCGGGGCTCCCTGAAGCTTTAAGAAGGGCCGAAGACAGAAACCATACAGCGCTGCCTACTGTGTACAGCGTGTCTGCAAGGGCACCTGCAGAAGGACCCCCAGAACATCCAAACTAGCCTTTTGTCAACAGATCTTTGGTGACAGTAGCGGTCTTCCTTGTGGTGAGTGGGGTACAGCTGTCAACAAAAGCACTGAGTTCTGTGTCCTGTCAGTAGGACACACTTCAAAATCTGGATGCGCCATGGGCTTTGTCAACAAAACAGCTGTTTTGTCAACAAAACCCTGTAATCTAGACACAGCCTTTGCGTGCATTCACCATCCCACCCACCCTCCCACAGCAGCTGAGCAGGAAAAAAAATGCCCAGCTACATGGCATGTGTCAGAATGGCACCTCCCCGGCAGAAGTTAGCACCCTGGGTGCTTGTCCCTCCCTAGATCCAGTCCTATGGGCATTCCTCCCATGATCTGAATTTTTTGCATTTTATGGCATTTAGAAAGGAAACGCTTTTCCAAAAAAGAGACAGAGACTGGCAAACTCACAACCGTGACCCTAAAAATTCCTCGCTGAACTATTGCACTGATAGGAAAGGGCACAGCAGTAAAAGTTCATTTCTTTCAGATAATTAGAGCCTGCTGACATTTTCTCTGGGAGAAAGTTGAGCAGAGCCAGTCACTCTAAGTGTTGTTCAGAAACCAGATATGAACATGAAATAATTGCATCTTACCATAAATAAAGCTGACATACAGCCATGCCTATTTTAGTCATGAATTTATTTTTCAAGGCCTATTTAGATGATGTTTATTAGAGGAAAAAGCTCCCTTTTTCAAAATTAACTGAACATGATTTTCTTGGGCTATGTAGGCCATAATAGCCGTGTCTACACGTGCACGCTACTTTGAAGTAGTGGCACTAACTTCGAAATAGCGCCCGTCACGGCTACACGCGTCGGGCGCTATTTCGAAGTTAACTTCGACGTTAGGCGGTGAGATGTCAAAGTCGCTATCCTCATCAGGAGATGGGGATAGCGCCCTACTTCGACGTTCAACGTCGAAGTAGGGACCATGTAGTCATTGCACGTCCCGCAACTTCGAAATAGCAGGGTCCGCCATGGCGGCCATCAGCTGAGGGGTTGAGAGACGCTCTCTCTCCAGCCCCTGAGGGGCTCTATGGTCACCGTGGGCAGCAGCCCTTAGCCCAGGGCTTCTGGCTGCTGCTGCGGCAGCTGGGGATCCATGCTGCAGGCACAGGGTCTGCAACCAGTTGTCGGCTCTGTGGATCTTGTGTTGTTTAGTGCAATTGTGTCTGGGAGGGGCCCTTTAAGGGAGTGGCTTGCTGTTGAGTCCACCCTGTGACCCTGTCTGCAGCTGTGCCTGGCACCCTTATTTCGATGTGTGCTACTTTGGCGTGTAGACGTTCCCTCGCAGCGCCTATTTCGATGTGGTGCTGCCCAACATCGACGCTGAACGTCGATAGCACCAGCCCTGGAGGACGTGTAGACGTTATTCATCGAAATAGCCTATTTCGATGTCGCAACATCGAAATAAGCTATTTTGATGTAGCGTGCACGTGTAGACATAGCCAATATTGTCCTGCCACATGAGGAGCAGAGGTCCTCAGCTGGGTGCAGAATTCCTTGAGCTGGCAGAAAGTTGAGCACTGTGGAGGTGGGGTGAGCAATTATTGAGAAGGAGGACCTAAAGAAATAGAATTGTTAACAGTTCTCGTAGCCATGTCAGACTCCAGACAGAGCTGTGTCCAGACCATGCTAACCAGAAGTTGAGTCACCAAAGTGCGTGGGAAGGATCCTGAATGACTCTCACTTGAATGTTCTCCCATTCTTTGCAAGGTAAGAGGGATCATGCACCACTGGAAGTCAGAGAGAATTTTGTCATTGATTTCAATTGGCACAGGCTGAGACTCAGAGCCTTTAGGCACCAAGAAACATGAGGAATGTAACTGGTCTACTAGCAATTGATCTCCTGACATTTGGCATATAATCCAGAGGATCAGACTGACCATGAGATGTTCTGTTCTCATCTCTGCTCCTGACTTGCTGTTCTCGATTTCCCCTTCTATAAAATGGAATCGCTGAAAGAGGGATCTTGTAGAGCTTAATATGTTTAAGGTGATTTGAGAGCTCCATATGCAAAGAAAGAAATAAGTGCAGGCCCACCAACATGGCAGGGCAAAGGCGACAATTGGCCTGGGGCACGGTGCTTCCAAGGCCCCTGGGGCTTCTGCCACCACCACTGCCACATTAGCTGTGGGCCCTTTAAATTGCTGCTGCATTTTAAAAAGTGACTCATGAATTTGAGTTCCTTAATTTGTGGGCACTCAAGCTGAGACACTGAAAGGCAGCAAGACGTGCAGAAGTTTCAATAATACTGAAAATTAGGTCTTTGAAGTTGTCTCTAGCTAGAAACTGAGGCATCCAAAATCACCAGATGCTTCAGAAAATTTATGCCACAGTATGTTTACAGTTTACTATTTAAGACTTTTGGGGGTCATTTTATTACAATGCTTGAATTACAATATATTACAATTCAGCTGTTTGTGCTTGACAAGCTTGTAAATGATGCAAGATCTTTATATCACTGTATTTGATTAATTACATTGGAAACTAAAATGAAAATACACTGTTCCTTTCCCATCCTCTTTAGACTCTAGGTAGCCTGCAAAACACACTGGCTCTTTATATTTCAGGTCCAGCTCCATATCAAATTTTAAATGAGGAATATGGCTCTTAGACCTCTATAAACTGGTGTTTTTGTACATTTTATTAGTTTCCCAGGTGCACTAAACTTTCTCTGGAAGATCCACACTATCACCCAGATATTAACATGTCATCTTGAGTAATAAAGTTCATAAACATAGTTTCATCTTTCTTGACGGATAATATGAGGGGTCACATGCCTCTGCTCTGGAGCTTGTATATTTTATAAAAGGCTCCTCCACAAATATGGGACAAAACCAAGGTAAGTGGAGATACTTTTAAGCCAAGGCCCAGTTTGGCTGCTGGTGTTTGCATGCATCAACATGAAAATATTGCAATTAGTGAAATGAATGTTTAGCAACTTCCCTCACAGGAACAATAAAAGACTGATTGTTTTGAAAAGTGTAGAAGCTATTAGGGTCCACATGCTGTATTAAAAATGTTGATCCCACTTCACTAAATAGCTTGGCATTTCCAGCCCTTGCTTTTTCCCGACAAGGCTATCAGAAATGGCACATTTGTTACTGATAATTGAAAAATGGCTCTACCTTCTCAGATTTTCCTCTCATCTAGGTCTTTCATGTGATACGAGAAACTTCTTTATGCCTAGCCCATCTGACATCTGACCATTAAATTCAGGTTTCTATTGTTTGCTGCTAACATTGTGCAGGACAACACAGTGTTTCTTTCACATGCCACATAGGATGAATGGGAAAGAACAGTAATCACCATTTTTGGGGTCTGCAGGACTGAAAAGGCTCCATAAGTAAAAACCTAGAATCAATTTATTCTGTAAGATTGTCAGTTCTTGTCAATGGGCTTAAAGGTCTAGAACTAGGGCCAGATTTTTCAAAGTGTGGCGCATACAATTTGCTTACTTACAATTTGCTTATCGCAGGTTCCAGAGATGCTAATTTTAAAACTAAGTGTTCAAGAGCTCATACAAATACCTAATATCGTGCACAGCAGGGACAGCCATTTTGTTCTGTGTTTCCATAGCATCTACACAATAGGCTCTGGGTCCATGACTGAGGTAGCTTGGTGTTACAAAGATGGTAGTAAAAAAATAAAATAGGATCATGCAAATATGTGCATTCAGTTGTCCTCGCCTAACTTTGAAACTCTAATGCCGAGTGAAGAACAATGCCAGATACTGCAGGGATGGGCAAACGTATAGACTTCCTTGTGGCTCAGAACAAGCAAGACGCTAACAGGAGAGGAAAGCCAGATTCAGAAGGGGATGGGAGCTAGTAGCATCTGGTGGAGATGACTGAAGGAGGAAGAGCACTGGCTGTGGCCAAAGTGCTCTTGTTAAATATGAGTTGCTGCATTGTGATTCTAGATGTTGTGTCGGAGATCCTTTGAGATTATCTGGATGATTCTGTGACTGAGGATTCAGAGGACTATCTGGCAGAATTGAGGGGCCTACAAGAAAGAGCTACCAGGGCAGGGTGCCTGCAGAGCAAACCACCAGGGGTCACTTAGTAAGAGGCCACCCTGCTACATTAAATTTTGCAAACCTCTTTTAAGTCAGCAGTTCCTTCGCACTTAAAATTTGAGTTCTTTGACACAAGCTCATTGTTTCCACAGCTTGTCATTTCTTGTCCTCCCTCGGATCTCTGTGTTTGAATGACTGACTCTGTCATAGCCCAGCTGCTCCTTCCAAATGATCCTGAAGCAAAGTCATCATCATTACTCGTTTGAGACACATGGACTGGCTGCTGTGGAAAGGAATGAGACGTCAACTGCTTGGCATTACAGATTCACTGCTGCATCCAAAAAAAAGTGAAAGGATGAGATGGGAAAGAGAACAGCTCTTATGCGAATACCAATAACTTCAATTAGTAGCAAATGTGACAAGAAAAATTGAGGCACATGTGACAAGGAAATGGTTTATATACTTCAGTGCTTTTAAAATCTTCCCCCGTAGGATGTGTCCACAAGTTTCCTATCATCATGCACCATTGTCTTCTGATCAAAATGCTGTCAAACAGAAATAGGTTGTGACTAACGCAAAGAAAGAAAAAAGATTTTAATGGATTCATACAACTGAAAGCCAGAAGGGACCTTTATCTGACCTCCTGGAGGTCATACAATTCCATCCAGTTGCCTCTGTGTTGAGTCCAATGACTTGTGTTTGACAAATCAAACCCTCCACAAAGGCATCCAGTCTCGAACTGAGGATTTCAAAAGATGGAGAGTCCACTACTTCCTTTGGTTGTTGTTCTGGTGTTTAATCTGCTTCTCCATTAAAATATGTGCTTTTATTTGACTGGTTTTTAACATCTACCTGTTAATTCTTCTTATAAATTAAACAGGCCTTAATACATTTTATTTTCTCCCTGTACGTACACACCATAATCAAGCCCCTTTGTTATCACCTCTTTGATCGGATAAACATTTGGGCTCCTTAAGTCTGTCACTATTAAGACATTTTCTCCAACTCCTGAATCATTATTGGGGCTCTCCTTTGCACCATTTTTTCAATATTCTTTTTTAAATGTGGACACCAGAATTGGCCTAGTATTCTAATATTGTTCTCATCATTGTTGTTTATAGAGGTAACTTTGCCTTCTTATTACTGCTCATTCTTCCCCTATTTATACATCCAATCACTGCATTAGACCTCTGTCACAACATCACACTAGTAGAAGAAATTAGAAGACCAAAATAAGTTCACATTAGAAGCAATAAACATAACCTTGGCCAGATCACTGGAGTATGAATATATATTTTATGAAGTATTGCTTCAAAATACACATTCTGTTGCCAGCACTGACTATGAGTGAAAATAGTGAAAAGAAGGTAGATAGATAGATAGATGGGTGAGAGGAAAGATAAAGATTTATTTGGTGACTAAAACCACATTGGAGTGTTATATTACAGATGAAGGTACTTCCCTGTTAAAGGCTTCCTCCATACCTTGCATAATTGACCATGTCACCAAAGTGGGACTAGTGCTACCACCAGGGCAGCTTTGATTCCTTCCTTGTGTCAAGGGTGAGGAGGCTATAGACCCCATTACCTAGACCACAAGCTCACATTTCTTTCTTTTATCAGCGGCTGGTATATTGGTGATCATAATCAGGAGTCAGAGTCTAGCACCAGCACCAGGGTACCAGCAGGAGCTATCACAGCCAGAGACAAGTGCTACTGAACTGTTGCTGCTGTGCCTAAGGCTCAGCCCGCAACCAGTTGAGGGCTACATCTACAAGGGCAGCCTGTCAACAGAGGTCACTGGTGACAGAGAAACCTCAGCAATACCTCTGTGGACAGATTGTGTCTACACATAAAAGCGGCTTGAAAGAGCAAGCTGCTCTGTCAACAGAGAGCAGCCATACTGCCCTGCCTTCTCTGACAGAATGGCTCACCAGGAGCTCTGCAAATAGGGCTGCACAGGGAACCAGAAGCCCTCTCTGTCGACAGAAGTGTCTACCTGGGCACTCTGTCGACAAAACACTGTTGACAGTGGCATTATACCTGATCAGGGAGAGGTATAACACTTCTGGCTGAACAGCTGAGTTTGGTCAACAAACGCTTGATAGAGTGCTTTAACCATGTAGATACTCAGTGAGTTTTGTTGACAAAAGCCCAGTGCTGTTGACAGAGGCTGCCAGTGTAGATGTAGACAAGGTGTATAACCAATCAAGCAACCTATCATAGTCCAACTAGGCTGTGTAGATGTAGACAAGGTGTATAACCAATCAAGCAACCCATCATAGTCCAGCTAGGCTCATGAGATGGTCTGGAGATCAGATTTGCAGTAGGCCCTAATTCCTGACACCATTAGAACATCCCGCCATTTCTTTTTGGGTTAGTTGCTCTGTCTTCTTCCTTCAGTCATCATCTGTTAGACTCTCAGCCACATTGTTGTGAAGACCACTTCAGTTGACCCAACTGTGTAAGCCTGCACTCCTTCCTTTTTCTACATTGCTTTGAGCATGTCTGATACACAAATTCATCATGTGGCCTTTCTTGCTTACACCATTCATCGGTCTCAGCTCTGACTTTTCTGTGTTTGCTCATTGTTCTTCTTTGTTGCCCAACACTCACCACTACACATAAAAACTGGACTGACCACCATTTTATAGATGCCCCATTTTAATCTTATTGGTCTCTGCCCATTATGGACTATATACCACTTATGTCTTTCCTGTTGAGCTAGTCATTTTTCCTAGTTCTAACTTGGTCCTCCATTTTCCCAGTTTCTGGAACCCAAATACTTGAAACTTCACGTTACCAGTATTGTTGGCCTATCTAGTTTCAAGGATAATTCTTCAGGGTTCAGAGTGTATATGCATTTCTGCAAATAAGTTCTTAAATTAAAATGGCCAAAAATGTTTCATAACTGTAATGTAACCGGCAATATGGCCCATATTCGCTCATCCACAGCAATTGCTTTGCCTCATTCTGACACCAAAAATCAGTATGTAACCTAAGTAGCCACTGGAGGGTCCTTTTTGAATAGGGGAATCCTCCAGGGGCATTAAGTCATGGTAGCAGCTCTCCAGGATAGGGGTCATGGCCTTGAGGAAGGGGGTTAGCCCAAAGCTTCTGCTCACTGGTTATCCCACACTGCCAGAACAACCTTTTGATGTAATTGTCGACCTGGTGGAGGAGGAAGCTAATAAATCAGCTGCCTCGTCTCCCTCTTTTCTTGTTGCTGAATGAGAGTAAATTTCCATGGATATAAACAGCATACCAGTTACATATACCTCTGTGGCAGACATGTATAAAAAAGTTAGTGTGGTGGGACATTTTTCCCTGGGCAACTCTAGTTTACTTAGCTAGTCAGCTAGCAATGAGACTGATGCAGGCATAACCTGTCTCCCTGATTCTACTTCCCAGTTTGTGTACTTACACTCAGCACATGCAAGTTCCTTCATTTGTGCTCAAAGGCAGACGGATATGTAGTGTACTCTCTAAACATTATCTGAACCAAAGTCTCAACCCTTTGAGTGTCGCACTGTCTATTATGGAATCGCAATGCCTTTCTCTATTGGTAAAACAGTGCAGTTTGTCGTTTGTCTTCAACCAGAAAGGGCTACATTTTAAAGGTACTTAGTTATTTAAAGAAGCAAATAGCTGGCACCTATCTACTTCTTCAGGCAATTTCAAAAATTGGCCCGAGGCACATTTAAAGCTCACACTCTTCTTTCTCTTTCCATGATGTTAATTAGCTTGGATAACATAGAATAGCCTATTGCTTCTGGTTCTTGCGACAAATAGATCCTTTCAGTGTCTTTTGCTATCTCCCCAAAGTGGGCTCATTTTAATAATGCAGACTCTTATCAAGAAGCACCCACTTTTGGCATATCATGTTGGAGTGTTCACTTCCTACTGTGACAGGTGTCTCCTTGATCTGGGGGTTCTTCTCTATCATATCCATCAGATCTTATATTTAAAGAATAGCTTTCTTTTTTAATGATTGTTTTAGGACTTGATCTAACCAGCTGCACTACCTAATGACTGAGTAATGTGTTAACTATCCTCATGGACACACAAATCACATTGTATCCCAGGAAGGATGGAATTCCCAGGCAAAGCTAATGAATGACACATTCAGTGGAAAAGGAGTGGTGGCTCAAGTAGGAAACTATTCTAAGGGAGGTGTGTGGAATTTTTGGGGGGTGGGGCAGGGGGAAGTAACTGTGATTTTTGTTTTCTCTCTTCTTTTTAAACTTAGCTAGGCAGTGTATCAGTTAAAAAGAGGGTTAAAGGGAATAAGATCCCTAGAGATTCCTGATGAGAGGCTGAGTATATATAGATTTTTAAAGTCAGTTTATATGGGGTGAGGGTTTCATTTACCATTCTCAAAATGCCCAAGTCTCATTCTACATGTGAGTTAGGGTGTCTGTTGTTTAGTTCATATCATGCTGAATTTTAAAAACAGCAGTTCTCAATGCAGCACAAATAATTTGTGGTGTCCTGAAACTACTGGTTCTATTCTCACATTCTTATACTCCACTCTGATTCTGTGTTTTCTAACCCTTCAGTCAAAATTCACATTACCACCCTCTTCATAACTGAAAAGTCTTAATCTTTTATGTGTATTGCTTAATTTAATTGAGTCCATTGATAAATTAGGAAAAATTAAAGTCTGAACCTTAACTATGTTCCCTAAATTTGCTCACTGATTATAATCTTTTTCCATACAATGTCATTAAAAATAAAGGAAACTCCATTGGGGAATGTATGCAACACCATCTTAAAGTATCACTTTAAAGACTAACAAAATAATTTATTAGGTGTTGAGCTTTCGTGGGACAAACCCACTTCTTCAGACCAACTGGGTCAGTCCCACAAAAGCTAATCACCTAATAAATTATTTTGTTACTCTTTAAAGGACTACATGACTGCTGTTTTGTTTTGACAGAATATAGACTAATATGGCTACCTCTCTGTCACTATTCATCTTAAACTATAGTAGAATGAAACTCATGAATTCTTTTTTCAGTCTTAGTCTTGTGACCCAGAGGTTTAAAGGTATTTAAGCTCATAACATGTGGAGGATCTAGGCCCATGTCTAAAGAGACACTCTAAAATGTTTCTCATTTCCTTTAGTTTCCATCAGCAATACCCCTGACAGTTCTTACTATCAGGCAGCGTGCTTGTACTCCTGTCTGCATAGCTGACTTTCTCCAGCAGATTGGTCTGCTTGCTAAATCCTGACCAGAAGGCAAATCCTCAATTCCACCCTTGAGCATTACTGCCCAACCCTAACTATCCCAGGAGTTGCAACAAACTAACAGAGGACAAAATAATTATAGAATGTGTTTGCTTGTCACAGCACAGAACATCAGTGTAATCTAAACAACCTACAGAGGAAACATAAGCAACATAAAGCAATTTATGTGAGCCACCTGACACTCTTCTAAATCTAGCACCTGAGCAGGTGGAAAGTGGTTGCAGGAGGCAAAGAAAAGGAGTCGCTGCTCCAATGCCCTTCCACAGTACTGTAAATGATAACCCAATGGGGTGTGTACGATCCTTAACGCCACTGGGGAAAAAAACAGTAGCCTGGCCCTATTAACAACAGCCACTTCTTGGCTTCAGTTAGCCTAACAGTCCCCCTGCAAGAGCTGAGGAACTGCTTAAACTAAAAAAGAACGGTAAAATGTGTGAAAAGTCTGGGGAAAGGAAGAAAATGAGCTCACAGGAATAAGGATTGCTATGTTGGTGGGGTCCTTTTGAAAAGGACCCCGGTGTAGATGAGCCAAGCGGCAGCAAAACGCAGCGCTTTTGAAAGTGCCGTGGCCGCTGGCATGTTAACGAGGCGCTGAATAGTCATTTCATCTAGCCATTAGCATGCCTAGCTGTTAGCAGGCCTATTTCCAAGGTTTTACTCAGTGTAGCCGTAGCCTACGTGTCTCCTTATGATTGGTATAGAAGTATGAAAAGAACTGTACCAACATAAATGTGCCATATTCCAATGGAGGAATGGGATCTTACTGATCTGTTTAAGATTCTTTAAGATGTGTCACCTACCCTAAGAGGTTTTAAACTGATGTTGATAATAAGGACATTTTTGCCAGAAAGCTTGGCATCCTGGTGAGAATTTCTCGATTAGTACCAATAATGCAGCTTTTGGAAAGCTAAATGGACAATACATTAGCCAGTCCTTTTTATAATGCTGGAGTTCTTGAGATATGACATTTTCATAATTCCACATACTTCATTCTAGACCTTCTGCTAACAATGGGTTGAAGTAATTGGTCTGTATGGGTACTGAACTCAGCTTGTTCAGTGATAAACAAGCAATTTTAGTAGTTAGTGTGCATGCCATTAAAGCTGCTTCCTCTCCATCTGTGCTCATGAGGATCTGGGCCTTACTCTCTGAAATTATTTCCTGATTTGCACTTTTGAAAGTGCAGTACATTTCTCAAACATGCAGAACATGCACTCTTCAATTAACCTTTTATTACGGGTACAGCCAGGCTAAGTTTATCCCATCATTACCTACTACAAGTTTTCATGGCTCTTCTGATGCAACTGATTCTGGTCACTAACAAAGACAGGATACCAGGACTAGAATGTAGGTTCCCAAACTGGGGGACATGCCCCCCATCAATTTCCCCCACCCCAAGAAAAAGCCTGTGCTGGTGTTACCTCCCGCAGAAATAAAGGTAGCGCCAGTTCCTGCAGCATGAGGGGGAAGTCCTGCAGCTACATGCCAAAGCCAGCATCTCAGGAAATGTGTACACTGCTTCCCCTCCCCAGACAACTGGCACATTTCCTGAAAAGCAGGTCTGTTGCCTTCCAGCAACTTCCTTCACTTGCTGCCTTCCTATGGTCGGGGGGCAGTTGGAGTCCTGGGTCCATGCCAGCTCCAGCTGCTCGGGCAGTGCATGGTTGCCATATGGAGTGAGGAGCAGGTACATACTGCCTGAGCAGTTGGAACTGGTGTGGACCTGGGACTCCCACTCCCCCTGCCCCTCATGCAAGAAGGCAGCAGGCGGAAGGAAGTTGCCAGTGGGCAACAGACCTAGCTTCTCAGCAAATACGCCAGCTGTTTGAGGAGGGGAAGCAGCACACGTATTTCCTGACACCCCAAACCTTGTGCGCAGGAGCTGTCCCCTCCCCTCTCCCAGACCCCCACTAGTAAAGGTTCCCTTCCCCTCCCATAAATAAAGACAATGTTGAAACATTCATGTTGAACATATTGTATTTAAAAATGAAGCCTGGCGAGCAAGCCCCAGTGGAGCCAAGCCCCCATCTGGCCACGGCATCATAGCACCCCTGCATCCCCACACCCACACACCTCAGTCCTGAGCCTATCATCCACCTGAACCCCCTGTCCTGAGCCTCTCACAGCCCCAGTCTTCTGCCACAACGCTGCTGCACAATCCACATGCTGCCAATCTCTCTCTCTCCTGAAGCCATCATACTCCAACGCCCCTTCCCTGAGCCCCTCATACACCCCAGCCTGACCTTCTGCACCCTCACATCCACAAGCCTCTGGTTTGTTCAGCACCCGCAATGCTGTCCAGCCAGGAGCCACCTCCCTGAGCCAGCAGCCCCTTCTCCACCTCTTCCTGCACCCTGATTCCCTCCCAGAACTTGCACTTTTCACCCCTTCCCAAACCCAAATCCCTCCTGCCCACCCCAGAACCCATATCTCCTGTCTCAGCCCAGTGAGAGTAAGGGCTGTGGACAGCAAATGATGGGGAGGAGGGGAATGGAGAAAGCTAGACCTCGAGAAAGGGGTGGAGTCTTGGGACTTCCCCTGGTATTTAAAAAGTGATCTTGGGTGTAAATAGATTGGAGACCACTGACTGAGCTAACCTTGTTATCGCCACGCTTGCTCTGGCTTATTTATACCTGGCCCTGCAGATTTCAAAGACCAGCATCTGATGAAGTGAGTCTGTGCTCACGAAAGCTCATGCTCAAAACTTTTCTGTTAGTCTATAATGTGCCACAGGACCCTTCGTTGCTGTTATAAAAAATTTTATTTTTCAAATTTCATAACAGAAAATGGGAAATATATATATAGTCTTTCGACATATAGGGGTACCAGTTCGGTTGGTGAGGAGGCCAAAGAACAATGTCGAAGGCAATGGAATATTTTCAGACTTTCTAGCGTGCTCATGGGAGTGTTTGACACCATTCTACGGTGGGAGTAGATAGCCAGGCTTGTGCAGTTACTGGTGGTGGGGTATATATAAGGCATATATATCACTATGTAATAGTAGTAGTAAATAAATGTTCATGATAAGTTGTCAAAGTGCATCTATTAAATTTATTCTAATCAGGAAAATTATTTTTATAGATTTTTTTAATTAATATATTATGGCCACCATTAAGAAAGGAAGCATGATGAAAACTAGGTTAAGTATGGCTTCACTGTCAAGGAAAAAAACACAGTCAATCATCCTCAGTGCATATGCCACACAATTTTCAGCAACGACACCTTGAGACCTAGTCATCTTGAGTGACACTTGACAACGAACCACAGCGCTTTGACAGCCAAATTGAGAGTTTTTTGCTGCTAAACTTGAAAATTTGAAATGCATGAAACTGGACAGTACTGGAGCTTTTCCTCAAGCCTTGGCCAAACAGGTAGAAGTATCTTATGAACCATCATTGCTCATTGCTAAAGCCAAGAAAGCACACATAATCAGAGAAACTCTTGTGACGTCTCACTTGTTGAAAGCAGCTGATATTGTACTTGGTGTCAAAAGCAAGAAAAAACTGTCAGAACGTCTGCTTTCTGAAACGTCGCTTCGATGACCTGGTGAAAGATCTTAAACTTCAAGATGTGGAGGCAGTGCTGGCTTCTCCTTTTTTCACAATTCAGTGCTATGATACTATTGACGTAGCACAATGCTGTCTGTTACTTGTTTATGTTCGATTCATTAACAATGGACCTGTGAGAGAACTGCTTTTTTCAAAAGAATTGACAACCACATCAAAGGTTTCTGATGTTATGAAAATGATTTCCAACTTTTTTGCAGAAAATAGACTTTCATGGGGAGAACCGGTTGATGTATGCATAGATGGTGCTCGAGCAATGCTTGGCTCTCACTCTAGTTTTGTGACATTGATAAAAGAAAAAAATCCAGCCATAACCACAATTCACTGCAACATACACAAACAAGTGTTGGCTGATAAAACCTTTCCAGATGACCTACATGACTCATTAAATTTGGCCTTCAAAGCTGTCAATTTTGTGACTCAAAAGCCACATCTACACTAGCCGGCTATTTTGAAATAGCTGGTACAACTTTGAAATAGCACCCGGTGCATCTGCACGTGACGAGCGCTATTTTGAAGTTGAAATCAATGTAAGGCAGCGAGAGGTCAAAATCACTGTCCCATCAGAAGATGGGACTAATGCCCTACTTTGATGTCCAACATCGAAGTAGGGCACGTGTAGACGATCCACGTCCCGCTATGTCAAAATAGCAGGGTCCTCCACGGTGGCCATCAGCTGAGAGGTTGAGAGCTGCTCTGTCCAGCCCCTGAGCTCTATGCTCACCGTGTGCAGCAGCCCCTTAAAGCTCCCCACCCCGTTATTCCTGTGGCAGGAAGCTGAGAGCATCCAGGCAGCAGCACAGATACGTGCACAGCCTGCACACCCTCCAGACGCCCCGATCCACCACCCAGCACCCATGGCAGCCAGCCAGGCTCCCAGGCACCCACAGGGCACCCCCCCCAAGAGGACCCAGGGCTCCCAGCCATCCAGCTGGGGGGGAAAAGGTGGCGGGGCCCTCCTGGTCAGATCCCGAGATCCAGGACCTGCTGGGGCTTTGGGGTGAGGAGGAAGTGCTCCAGGTAATGAGGAGCAAGCAGCAAAATGCAGATGCATTCACCCAGCTGGCCAAGGGCCTGGCTGCCTGAGGCTACCCTATCCGCACTCCTGACCATGTCAGGAGTAAGGTCAAGAAGCTGCGGCAGGGTTATACCCGGGCCTGGGACACGGCCAGCCAGGCTGGGGCCGCCCCTGCCGCTTTCCCCTTTTACAGGGAGCTCAGGGAGATCCTGGGCCCCCGGTACACCACCTCCCCGCTGGCCACCCTTGACACCTCAGCCAACTAGCCCCAGCAGGCCTTGAAGCCGGAGTCTGGCCCAGAGGCCAGCCCTGCACCCCAAGGGCCCTCAGAGGAGCCCACCCCTGGGACAGCAGAGGAGGAGGAGGAGGGCTCTGGTGACGGGGGGCTTGTCATCGATCTCCTCTCCCACAGCTCCAGCAAGATGTCTACCCAACGGGTGTCCCCCGACCGTGGGAGTGGACCGTCAGGTATGTACCCCAGGTGCACACCCCCGGGTTAAGTGGCGGGGACAAGGGACACGACCAGGGCCCTCCACACACCCAGCTGACCAGAGCCCCGAGAACAGCAGTGGCACGTCCCTCAGAGCCCATCAGCACCTGCCCCCCGCCGCCCCCAGGACAGCACCATGCCCCATCCCTGGGGATAAGGGGGAGCAGAACCCCAGAAGGGGGTCACCCCCAGGGGGGATACCACACCCATCATCATCATCTCGGGAGGACCCAGGGGTGGGGGGACGTGGGCCATGGGTCAGGGCCCAGCCTAATGGCTGTCCCCACTCTTCCCCCCTCTATTCCGCAGCCGCACCATTTGAAGGCCTCAACGGCATGGGCACTGTATCCATTGTACCAGACAGCCCACCGGGGCCATTGCACTGGGGCAGCCCAGCAGCAGAGCAGGGACCAGCCCAGGGACCACTGTCTCCCAGCTCCTTGCCACCCTCCGGCATCAGGCGGAGGTTTCAGAGTGCCACCTGCAAGTGGAGGAACGCTGGCTCCACTTGCAGGAGAGAGCGCTGGCCTGGCGCCAGGAGGCGTGGGGGTCTTTCACGAGGACTTTTGAGCAGATCACCGAGCAGATGGCACCCCCACCGCTCCAGCCGCTGTCCCTCTCAGCCGCCCTCTGTCTGTCCTGGAGCCTGCCGAGGAGAGGGACTGCGGGGCTCAGGAGCCAGCCCGGCCATGCCTGCCAGTTCTCCCAACCCCCACCCAGCCTCGACGGGGCCTCCGGCCCAGACGTGGGTCGTGCCCCCCCCACGCTGGGCGCTGGACAGTGGGGGTGAAGGGATCCAAGGACTGGGCCCCCAGGCCTCCCTTTGTACATATTCCCCCCTCCATTATTGTACATAGTTGCCTTGCCCCACCCCCCTTTAGTAACTGTCCCCCTCCCGATGTACATAATTCCCCATTAATGTAAAAGTTCATCATTTTTGTTTCAAGAAGGTTTGGTTTACTTAAAACAAAACAAACGTGTGGTGGTGTGTGCTCTTCGGTGTGCAGTGGTGTGGGAGTGGGGGCAGGTAGTGTTGTGGGTGGTGTGGGGGAGGGTGGGGCATTCACTCCACAGCCTGGTCAAAAATGGGCCTGCAGGGCCTCCCAGACCCAGATCCCCTCATGGTCGGCTTAGTGACTTGGGGTGGCAGGTGGCTGGGGCGTAGGCCATGCCAGCCTCCACAGCCCAGCCCTGCACAAATGCCTCCCCCTTGCTCTCCACCAGGTTGTGGAGTGTGCAGCACACGCCCACAACCTGGGGGATGTGGGGGAGCCCTGCATCCAGGCGGGTGAGGAGGCACCTCCAGCAGCCTTTGAGGTGGCCGAAAGTCCTCTTGACCACCTGGTGTGCATGGTTCAGGCGGGTGTTGAACTGCTCCTGGCTGGCACTGAGGTGGCCCGTGTAGGGGTGCATGAGCCAGGGCCAAAGGGGGTAAGCCGCACCTGACACAAGGCAGAGGGTCACGGTGGGGTCCGTCAGAGGGATCTCTCACTGGGGATGTAGGCCGCTGCCTCCAGCAGGCGGCATAGGCCCGAGTTCCTAAACGCCTGGGCGTCATGCATGCTGCCAGGCCAGCCAACATATATGTCCAAGAAGCGGCACCATGGCCTGGAGGACCACCGAATGGTAGCCCTTCCTATTCAGGAAGCATCATCTGCTGTGCTCCGGGGCACGGATGGGGATGTGGGTCCCATCCAGTGCCCTGAAGCAATTAGGGAACCCCATGCTGACAAACCCCGCGAAGGCCACATCCAGGTCCCCAAGCCACATGATCCTGTAGAGCAGCAGCGTGATCAGTGTGCGGACCACCTGCAGGGGAAGGACATGAGCACCTATGAGGGGTGTGCCTGGCCCTCCCCCCCAGATCCCCCTGGCTCACCCCCAGGCTCACCCCGGGCTCCCCCAGGGTCCCCTTACCTCCATGATGACAGCCCTGACGGTGGCCTTGCCTACACCAAACTGCTGTCCTATGAATCGGTAGCTGTCTGGAGTGGCCAGCTTCCAGACATCAATGCTGACCCATTTCTCGACAGTGAGCGCACGTCGCATGGGGGTGTCCTGGCGCCGCAGGGCAGGGGTGAGCCACTGACAGAGCTCAAGGAACGTCTGCCAGCTCATCCGGAAATTCCGGACACAGCGGTCGTTTTCCCACTCCCCAAGCACCAGCCACTCCCACCACTATGTGCTAGTGGGGTACCTCCATAGCCAGCAGTGCGTCCAGCAGGGGGAGGCCAGGAGGTCTACATGGTCTGGGGCAGCTTCTTCATCCCCCAAGGAGGACAGCTCATTTTCTTCTAGGAGATGCTGGGCGGCCTCCTCCATGGCATCGAGCAGGGTGGCCACTGCTCTGGGGCTGGCTGTGTGGGCTTCTGGCTGCTGCTGCTGCTGCTGCTGCTGCTGCTGCTGCTGCTGCTGCTGGGGGTCCATGAAGCATGCACAGGGTCTGCGAGTGGTTGTGGGCTCTGCAGACCTGTGCTGTGCAGGCCGAGTCTGCCTGGAAGGGGCCCTTTAAGTGAGCGGCTTGCTGTTGCCCTGGAAGGGCTAGTCCGCCCTGTGACCCTGTCCACAGGCTTTCCTAGCCCCCTTATTCCGACTGGTGCTGCTTTTGTGTGTAGACGCTCCCCTGTGGGGCCTATTTCAATTTAGTGCTTTCCTACGTCGACATTGAACTTTGACGGCACCAGCCCTGGAGGATGTGTGGACGCTACACGTTGAAATAGCGTATTTCGATTTGGCTACATCGAAATAAGCTATTTTGATGTAGCATCCCAGTGTAGATGTAGCCAAAATGCTCTAAATATGAGACATTTTGCAGCTCTTTGAGTGGATTTGGGAGCGGATCATAAAACTCCTTTGTTTCTCACCGAGGTACGATGGGTTTCCAAAGGGAACAAGCTTTCGAGCTTATTCAAACTGAAAGACAAAGTGGAAATTTTCCTCAAGCAAGACCAAACATTCTGACTTCCACTGGTGTACCTCATGGAGCGTTTTGAATCTTTGAACAACCTCAGTTTGAAGCTGCAAGGAAATAATGCTTCAAACATTACAGCGCACCATGATGTCATCAGCGTGTTTATGGGAAAAAATCCACCTTTGGAAATGTTGACCTCAAGCCTAACTTTTGGTCTTTGCTGACATTTTCATCAGTCACTGAAAATGAAGGTTTGCAAGAACTTTGTAAAGAGGATGCTAAGAACAAAATTGTGTTTCATTTGGACCTTTGCTATTTTCCAGACAACTTTTCTGGCAACCCCGTTCATAAAGTAGTATGCAATCCATTTAATGTTGATGTCAGTTATGTGCCACAAGTATTGCAAGAACAAGCACTCAGAATAAAATATGATTCAAGTGTGAAAGATAATTTTGAAAACTCAAGTTTGGGGGAATTTTGGATAAAATATTTTCTAATGTACTTGAAAGTTGGCGAAGAAGCACTATGTATTATTTTTTCATGTTTGTCAATGTACCTCCATGAAAAAAAGCTTTTCAAGTTTAGTCAAATTAAAAATGAAACAATGAAATCGGCTGCGTGTTGAAAATTATTTGCATTGCACACTTTTATCTTTCAAACCTAGGATTTCCCAACTCATGAAGAAAATGCAGCAGCATCTTTCACATTCAATTTGTTTTGTTTCTGTTATTTCTGATATTAAATTACATTTTTACTAAATGTGTGGGCAAAAACGCGATTTGTGTTTGTATTCAATTTTAAATAAAATTTTTATACCAAGTTTTCAGTTTATTTTAAATTTTAAATTACCAAATTATTTTTTTGTTAAAATGGCAGTTGGATGATGGTAAAGAAGAGGTGGAGGGCATGGGGGTTTTTCAAAGATGAAAAGGGGACATGATGCTGAAAATTTTGGGAACCACTGGACTAGAGAGTTCACTGGTAAAATCCAGTAGGACTTTTGCTCTGTTCCTGTGTTTAGGTGGGAAAGTAATGTATGTGTATCTAGTGAGTGTGTTTGAATTTCATCTTATTTTGCCTGTGCACTTTTTATCCAGCCAGAACTAGTTGCAAATATAAATAAGCAAATGTCACTTTCCAATTCAAACTAGCCATAATCAATTAATCATGTACAATTAGAAGCACATGCATCTAATGTTACTGCATGTATTTTTAGCCACAAAATCTTCCAAATGTGGAGTTGACATGCATCTCCGATCTGCAGGGTTAGCAATTGTGACTTCTGTAGTAAAACAACTGAATTTCAGAACAGTTGGCCTTTGAAGTCCAATTTATCTTTGGCATCTTCAACATCACTCAGATTCCTGTGTTCACGTTGCCATTTTATCTTGGCTTTGGCAGCAACACAATCTTGTCCTCTGACCTTGTCAGTTGATTCAGTCACATCCTTTCCATGGTCTGTCTGTCTTCATGGTTAACTCCTGAAATTTCAGGTTTTGAAAAATAATCCATTTTTCTCCAACATCTACTATCTTTTTCACACCCAGGTACATCTGTGGTTTTCTTTTTTTTTTTCTTTGATGTTTGCCTAAAATAATGGGGCTTTTTAGGGTTGGTGCTGTATTGCTTTCCATTACACTCCTCAGTGTGAGCGTGGTGGGGGGGTGCAACTGGGTTTATTACATATTTGGTATAGGTGAAAACAAAACAATGAAATCATTTTAAGTGGTTCAACCTTTCTTGTTCTTTCACTTGTATTCTGTGCTAATACAGGTTGAACCTCTCTAGGCTGGCACTGTTGGGACCTGACCAGTCCCGGAAAAGAGAATTTTCACAACCTCAGGAAGCCACTATTGTCTAGCACATTACCCACACTTCCACTGCTTACAGGGCTCTTAGAAGACATTTAAGGGTAAAGTAGAGCTAAATAACAGCACAGAACACTGAGAGCCGGGACTGGTGGCTGCAAATCAACTTTATGGGACCACAGGAAACTTGGTCACACCCATGATAAGTGGTCATCCAGCTAACTAACATCATGCTGGACCACCGATGTTGCCAGACAAGAGAGCACCAAATTAGAGAGATTCAACTTGTACAATTGGTGAGCCTACAGCTAGCTCAGCTGTCTTGCCACCACATATAAGTGGCTGTTGATTATATTTGAAAACTGGAAATACAATGGTTTTAGCCTTACCTATGAGCTATTAGTACCACTCCACAAAACCAAAAGTATAAAGAAACCTTAAATATTTAGCTCTGCTGATGCCAATGAACATAATTTGGGATTGTTTAATTCTGCACCACATTAAAAACCTATTGTTTATCTTCCCTCAAGGTCCGTGCTAGACACAGAACTATAGAACAGCTCCCACTTAAGTCAATGAGCGTTCATGCACGGATTTAAGTGGGAATAATTATTTATTATTTGCTTACCTTGCAGTATTACCTTATGGCCCTCCTGGAGATCAAGGGCTTATTGTTCTAGGCACTTTACAAACAAAGAGTAAGACGAGCCAATGTCTTAAAATGGCCACAGTCTGGGCTAGCAATGGTGCAGCAGACAAATTAGAAGAATGAATGGTTGGGGGGTCAAGAATAGGGGAGAACAAGGTTACAATCCTATAAGCATGGTTTCATACAGCATAGCTGTGCAGATGGTGACATCCCAGAATATATCCCCTGCAGAGAATTAATCTAGAACCTCTGGATCGAAAAGCATGAGCCTCTGCTCTTTGAACCTAAAGAATCAGGAGTTTCAGCTCAATGGCTATAGCACACTCATAAATCTCTACTTATGGAATAGCTATGATATGGTGACAAATCACCCTTTGTGTTAGCATGGGATACACACACCCCAATGTAACTCAGTACCTGGATATCTGTGATGAGCCAGCACTGTTCTTTGGGCCCCAAGGCAAAAGAAAGTAATAAGGAGGAGTCATTTTTTCCTCGAGTTTTTGCCATGCATAGGAGGCAGCATCATAGAAAATGTAGAGGTACTTGTGGGAGAAGAACGTTATTGGCAGTAAAGATTGGTCACACAAGCAGTGGCTGATAAAGCACTATAGTCTGATGCCTAGGAAGAAGCATGTTTGAGATGAGACCAAGATATGTCTATTTGATTTTATGGAAAAGGGAAAGCCAGCTTGGGGACTTAAAGGTGGAGGAGGTCCATAATTAATGTTTCCCCCGAGAAAGATGATTTTTGGCAGCCGAGTTTTGAGTCGAATTGAGCCAGACAACGCTTCAGGAATTCAGTCTCAGAAGAAGGAAATTGACATTGTCAATACATGAGATGAGAGCTGGTGCAGAGAGAGAAGGTTAGCTCTTGGAAACGTCTAAGGGAATAAATTGCATCTATGCTTTGTTTAATCAAGCTGTATGCTAACTGAATAACAGACATCAGACTCTGACTTTTGTAGATATATTACCCACACAGTGCCTAGCATGGTATGGGCCTGATTTCAGCGACTTTAATGCTACTGTAATAGAAACAATAAGAATAATGCTCCTGGTCCAAGCATATGTTATACACCTCTGAGCAAGCAAGGATATGAAGAGATATACAATATTATTGAAATATGAAATGCTCCTACTACTTCTGCTTACAAGGTGTTACAGACATATATCACATCAAAAATAAATTGAAAGTTGGTCAGTCCATGCCAATTCTTATTAAGGAATTATATCTGTAAACATTTTTGACAGTAAAGTGGATTTGTGACATAGAGTAGAATTCTTTTTTCACTAAGATGAATAGGTTACATTAAATATGAGCCCTTAAAAATCATGCCAGTGTAAGCAACTCTAACAGAGGGAAATACGGGAACTGCTTTATTTTGGCCTATCTAATTTCTCTTTATTAACTAACTATTTTATAATCCTATCTTAGGTATGTACTTTTAAATGTACATTTAAATGAATTATTGGGTTTTCAACAGACCTGCTAAAGTGAGCCCTCGGAGATCGATCAACCCCTCCTCCCCCACACCCCACCGAATCACCATTTGACATAACACTCATCTCGCCAACAATCTAAGGGCAGTTAACCTCTAGAAGGACAAGTTGGTCTAAATCCATCAAATTATGGAATTTGGTGTAAGTTAGGCCAGGTCCACACTGGGGGTAAGTTCAAACTAAGATGCACAGCTCCAGCTACATTAATTGTGTAGCTGGAGCTCTCATACAGTACTTTGATTCAAATGTTGGTGCCATTCCCTCAGTGGGAGGTTGATGAGAGAAACAGACTGTCAACTTCTCTTATGCCTTGCCACTGTAAGGCATACTACAGTTGCTCAAACTGCCCTCAACATTCAATTTAGCACATCTCTACTAGACATGCTAAATCAAACTCCAGAAATTTGATCTCTGGAGCATCCATACATGGGTAAGTAGAGATGTGCCCTTAGTAGAGTAACTCAGATTGATGTAGCTTAGATTTATTTATCACAGGGTTCACACTGTGCTGGGTTGACAGAAGAAACTTTCACATCCACTCCCCTTACTCATCTTTTTTGGTGGAGTACCAGAGTTGATGGGAGAGTGATTGGTGATTGATTTACTGAGTCTTCAGTAGACCTTCTAAAGTGAGTCCTGTGGGATCGATCACCGCAGCATCAATCTACCCCATAGCAGAGATGTACCTTAATCCTCTGCTCTCCTCTTTTCTCAAAGAAAGGTAAATGAATGCTACATTTTTATCTTCATTATCTTATCTCAGTCATTGCTGTATTCTTTCCTCATGTGCCCCACTCCCACTCCACTGATATTTTAGGTGTTCTGGTTACATACCTGACTTGGGTAAATCCTATTCCAGTTTGAAAGCTGGCGGATAAACCACTGGAAATCCAAACGTGAATGGTGGTGATGCTCATTTACATGTCAATAACTGGAACACTCTTCCAGACTGTGGCATTTCCAGGTTTGGGGCTCTGGCTGCAAGATGGATAAAACTCTGCAAATCTAGGGATATCCACTCCATAGCTTAGGATGCAAATATCCATGATTCATTTTTGTGGATACTGGAGTGGATGTAGAAGCTACAAAAAGGGCTCTAAATGAGTGCCTGTGCTTCTCTCTGCCCTGCCCAGGACTTAACTGGAAAAGGGATTGGGGAGCTCCTTCAGAGGACAGTGTTCAGGGCAGGGGTGCTTGTCCCAGTAAGAGCACCTAACAGGGCAGAACAGGTCAAACACCCCAAGGCTCCACAACCACCCAAACAGACACTCCTCCTGAGAACAAGGCACTGTGAGATCACTTGATGCTGAGGTGTAGACATGGATACACCAAAAGTCAGGGAGTAGATTGCATAAGGGATGCGTGTTCTTTCCAGCAGATGTGCAGTGGATCATAGAATCATAGAATCATAGAACACTAGGATCGGAAGGGGCCTCGAGAGGCCATCGAGTCCAGTCCCCTGCCCCGACGGCAGGACCGACCACTATCTACACCATCCCTGATAGACATCTATCTAATCTGTTCTTAAATATCTCCAGCGAGGGAGATTCCACAACCTCCCTTGGCAACTTATTCCAGTACTTGACCACCCTGACAGTCAGGAACTTTTTTCTAATGGCCATCCTAAACTTCCCTTGCTGCAACTTAAGTCCATTGCCTCTTGTTCTCTCCTCAGAGGCCAAGAAGAACAAGTTTTCTCCCTCCTCATTATGACACCCTTTAAGATATCTGAAAACCACTATCATGTCCCCCCTCAATCTTCTTTTTTCCAAGCTAAACAAGCCCAATTCTTTCAGCCTTTCTTCATAAGTCATGTTCTCCAGACCTTTTATCATTCTAGTTGTTCTTCTCTGGACCTTCTCTAATTTCTCCACATCTTTCTTGAATTGGGGTGCCCAGAACTGGACACAATATTCCAGCTGAGGCCTAACCAGCGCAGAATAGAGGATGTGGACCAACAATTTTTATAGCCAGGCAGAGCTCTAAAGACAGGTACCTTTGAATGCACTGAGGTTTTTATGTACTTCACAAAGCAGTAAGAAGCATTGCCTATACAAGTATTGTCCCATTTGAGCATACGTTCTCATCAAGACAACTGCTGCTGGTTTCAATAGGTTATTCTATGTATTATTTTTTCCTAACAATTTTAACACCCTCGGCATCTGTTTTGCCACTTGCATTTTATTCCCATCCATGCAGTGACTAGGCAACTGAATTCAACCCAATGTATCCCAAGTGCGATTACTGATCACCAAGTAAAATACAGGTTGAACCTCTCTCATCCAGCGCACTTGGGACCTGACCAGTGCCAGAGGAGGGAATTTGCTGGTTGTCAGGAGGTCAGTATTGTCTAGCACATTACCAGCACTTTCACTGCTTACTGGGCTCTTAGAAGACACTTTGGGGTATATTACAGTTCATAACAGCACAGAACACTAATAGCCAGGACTGGCAACTGTAAACAGACTTTATAGCACCACTGGAAACATGGCCACACCCATGATAAGTGGTCATCCAGCTAACTGAAATCATGGTACATTACAGAGTCTACCAGACAAGAGAGTTCCAGATTAGAAAGGTTCAGCCTCTAGAAGATGGTGTTTTGCTGTTTGTCAGTTTTGCTTGATGGATTTCTGGTCTTAAAAAATGTAAATAAAATGAAACCTTTATTTACAAACCGGATTACTGAACAGCCTTTCCTAACGGGTAACAATGATCTTTGGCTTAGGTATTTATTGTGCTGCTCAGTGCTTGAAAGTTGACAGCAGGGGGCAATAGGATACCAAAAATGAGCCAGATGCCTGTCAGAGAGGAGGAGCTGCGTGATTCAGTAAGGCTGCAGTATTTGATCCTTTTCCCTTCTGACATGATTGAGTAGTTCAGCCATTGCTTTAACTCTGTCTGTTGGGTTGTAATACTTTGCTTAGGGTTCACGTCTTGTCTTATCTTGTCAATATTCAATCAAAGCCAATTAGAGCCAGAGAAAAAGGAAATCAGACTGAGATTAACCAAAGTGCACTTGCACAGCATCCCCATCTCTGGGGAATCCCCCATCCCACCCCCAAGCACTGCAATGCCACTCAGGTGGGACCATACTTACAATGACAATTTTATACAAGGCCCCACAATTCTTTAATTTGCCCATGGAGGAAATCGCCTCAAAACCCTGTACCTCAGGGCCAGGAGAGGGAGGCTCAGTTTGAGTGGAAGGGCAGTGAGGTATAAACCAGACATGAAAAGATTGCAGTTGTGGAAATGGATGGTGTAAAAAAACTAACATGCTGCTCTTTCCAATTAGTGGACTCTAACACTGACCAAAAACCCTTGCCTTTCCTCGTAAGTGTTCGAAAAGAAAACTTTTTGTTTGAGGGGAGAGGGGTTCAAAATTCATATTTTTTTTCTGGTTTTGAAATTTTCAACATTTGCGAATTTTTGTTTTTTCCATTTCCCCTGCAACCCATCCCCCCCCCCCCCCCCCCCGCCCACCCCCAACACACAAACATACTTTTTTCCCCCTCTGGTTTGGACTGGTTAGGTTTACTGTAATCCTAACTGATTCCTGACTTCGGCCAAGATATTTAGTGTTCCCTCTATAGAATGGATGACTAACTTTTCATTTTACCTGTTGGTAGACTGTTTGCCTACCTGGTATTCATATTTGTCACCAGAGTTATATGGCATTGTTTCTGCTCCCTGACTGAACAACTGAAAGAGGAGTTTAGCAAATAATGTAGAGAGCATACTCTGTTTGAAACTAGAATAAGAACTGATTCCTCATGGAAGTGGTCTGAAGCAGAGGTGGTATACACTAGCAGCCACCACAGTGTAGGCATCTGTTATTCATGTGACATGTAGATGGCCACGAGCTTTATTTGAAATGGTTTGTAGATCTGTGGACAACATGAGGTATTACTCATGTGCACTGGAGGAAGCACGTGACCTCAGTTTGATTAGTGTAATGCCAGAGAACAACATTACAGTTAAACTTGCCAGACACTCATGTCTTTCTTGGGTGGAAGTGATGGAAGACAGGCTTTGCACAGTGTTCTCCATGATTACCAGAACTAATTTCCCTACTTAGCTAAATCAAGCTATGTTGGCCATCAGCAACATGGCTTAATTTTATACTGACTGTGGCATTTTGTTTCTGGACAGTTTCTTATAGCCCTCAGCTGTGTTTTTCCCTTTCCAAACAGTATTTCTTGTATCAGTGACTTAAGGTTGTTAGCATGGTGTAGTCTACAGAAATGAAAAAATCTGGTAATAGCCAAATTTGAAGCAATCTCCATTCTGCTGTTAACTAGATACATTTTATACTACCTTTTATACTACCTTTTCAGTTTCAACAAAAATGGAAGGAAGCACTGAATGAAAGGAGTCCATTTCTCTGCTTCATAATTTGTAAATATCATTTCAATGCTATTTGGAGCTGCATTTACACTGGTTCTGAAAGTACGAGTAGAACTAAACTATCTACTTCTTGTAGACCTGCATGAACACGATCAGCCCACCAGTCATGGAATGGAATATTTCCATATTGGGTGGAAGCTATGTATTAAGTGCAAGGTCCAAGCACAGCACAGTAAACTCTTTCATATCTGGCATTCTATCATACAGAACTCTCAAATAACCGGCATTTTAACCATAAGGAAATTTTAGTTACGTTTTCCATAAGTACAATATAGTAAAAATAAACACAAATAACTACAGCAAATGCAGTATAATTTTACAGTGTACCATTCTACTGTTGTTGGTGAATAAAATACTCTGCATGCTTTTTGTTTGTTTCTTAACATCTAATTTTGTTTTTCTTTAGTGTTATGCTTTGCTAGGTACCTCTCTATTATCCAGAATACTTGAATATCGAGCCTCCTGCCAGTCACAGGGCTGCTGCATATGAAAGAGTTTTCTGTTTTATGACCTTGGCTATTTATTAGTTATGATGTAAGATCTCAAAGTTATATTCTTCCCAAGAACCTTACACCATTCCATCAAATCAAGAGAACCCCCTTTTTCATGCACACAATTCTAATTTGCCTTCAAGTGTAAGCGCAGAACTTATTTAAAAATCGGTCTCCGTTGCTCAAAGCTAAACACGTAGTTTGAGTCCTATCAGTAAGTTTTAGAATATTCTACTACGATTTCACTTTGCAAAGACTATTTCATCATGTATTTTGCACCTAATGTGATTCTTGTCAATAAGATTATAAAAGCTGGTTAGCTGGTTTTGAAAGCTGTATTTTTCCAATACAACTGTTCTTGTAATAAAATCTTAGCCTAGTTTGTGTTCAGGTTCTTTTCACGTTACAGTATCAAAAGACGAAAGGTGCATAAATCCCTCCACCCTCTGATCCCCACACAGGCTGAATTATTGCAATTTGGGTGTTAATCTGGGGAAATAAGTGGAATCCACAACCCTCCAACATTCTTTCTGCTGAAGCTACCCCACTAGTTATTATTGTGATTGCATCCATTTCAAAAGATCCATAAAAACAGCTACTCCCAACATCCTCCATTGCCTGCTTGGAATCATCACATACCCCACTGCTTAAACTGTGTTCCGTGGAACACTGGTGTTCTGTGAACAACACGCAAGCATCTGCGTGCTGCAAGCATCTATCACTTTTAGATATTATACACTGATAGTATATATCTGCTGTTATGAAAACCAGATACAATGTTACTGTTTGTTCATTGCCTGATTAAATTAAATTTCTTCTTTTTTTTTTTTGTTGTATAGGTTGCTGTTTGCAGCTTTTTTTTTTTTTTTTACTCTGCCAGCAATTTTTGCAAGAGTATTTTCATAGGTGTTCCGCATAAAAATATTATTGTTTGATGTTCCATGGTCTCAAAAAGTTTAAGAAATACTGGGCTACAGCATGTGAATCAGAAATTGGGTTCTTTGGCTCCCTGGTCTACAGTAGTTGGTGAAAACTCCCATCTTTTAAGAGCTGCGTCTACACGTGCACGCTACTTCGAAGTAGCGGCACCAACTTCGACGTTAGGCAGTGAGACGTCGAAGTCGCTAACCTCATGAGGAGATAGGAATAGCGCCCTACTTCGACGCTCAACGTCGAAGTAGGGACCGTGTAGACGATCCGCGTCCCGCAACGTCGAAATTGCCGGGTCCTCCATGGCGGCCATCAGCTGGGGGGTTGAGAGATGCTCTCTCTCCAGCCCCTGCGGGGCTCTATGGTCACCATGGGCAGCACCCCTTAGCCCAGGGCTTCTGGCTGCTTCTGCGGCAGCTGGGGATCTATGCTGCAGGCACAGGATCTGCAACCAATTGTGAGCTCTGTGTATCTTGTGTTGTTTAGTGCAACTGTGTCTGGGAGGGGCCCTTTAAGGGAGCGGCTGGCTGTTGAGTCCGCCCTGTGACCCTGTCTGCAGCTGTGCCTGGCATCCCTATTTCGATGTGTGCTACTTTGACGTGTAGACGTTCCCTCGCTGCGCCTATTTCGATGTTGGGCTGAGCAACGTCGAAGTTGAACATCGACGTTGCCGGCCCTGGAGGACGTGTAGACGTTATTCATCGAAATAGACTATTTCAATGTCGCAACATCGAAATAAGCTATTTCGATGTTGGCTGCACGTGTAGACGTAGCCAAGATGTTATAAATTTGTCAACCTCTCTTTTAATTTTAATTTTTATTTTACTGCTGTGGCATTAGTAGTAATTTGGATTTGGGGTTATGTTGGCAGGCACCTTGTTTTGCTATTGTAACAGCAGTGTTCAAAAATGTGTTGGGAGCATTTGTTTTCACATATACCATTTATTTTTATTTTAACCATCTCCCCTCAGCCCTCTCTCTAGGATCCTGATTCAAGGTCCTTTGAAGACAATTGAAAGACTCCCACTGGTTTCAGTGGATTTTGGATCAAGCCCTATGTCTGGTGGTTTTAAAGGGAAAAAAGGTTCCTTGACAGTATCCTAGATAAAATCAATCTGGTTAGGCAGGAGCACTCAATTCCCGCTGTTAAATTTGAACTTATTCCTCTTAAGAGAACACAAAAAGAGGGAAAAGAGAAAAGCCTAGCAAAAACAGCATCCCTCTCTCATGTGAGTAGTTGTGATGTTGGAAGACCACACAGGGAGCGCATAGTGACCCAGTTAATTGTTCTGGAAACCTCAGCTTTACTTCTGCTGGCTCTGGAAAACTTTTAAAGACCATAAATGACTTTCATTTCAGTCTCACTGGGATGAAAAGCCAAATTGTTTTTACTGAAACCGGGATGCTCCACACTTTTCTTGCATTTTCCAAGCAGGTTACAATAGCAGGTTGCAAGGTTAATTTCTATAGGTTGAATAAGCTGAATTTTTATTAGGCCTAAGACAAAGGCTACATCTACACTAGCACGCTATATCGAAGTAGCCTATTTCGAAGTAAGAACATTGAAATAGGCTACTTCGATGCGTATCATCTACACATCCTCCGAGGCTGATGCCGTCAACATTCAACGATGAAGTAGCAGCGGGGAACGTCGAAAGGAGCCGCCCAGGAAGGAAATGTGGAGCGTCCACACGCACAAGTGCTCTTCGTCGAAATAAGGGGCCAGCAAAGCCTGCAGACAGGGTCACAGGCTGGACTAGCCCTTCTGGTGCAAGAGCAAGCTGCTCCCTTAAAGGGCCCCTCCCAGGCACACTCGGCCCACACAGCAATTGGTCCACAGAGCCAACAACTGGTTGCAGACCCTGTGCATACAGCATGGACCCCCCAGCTGCAGCAGCCGCAGCAGCAGCAGCCAGAAGCCCTGGGCTAAGGGCTGCTGCACACAGCGACCATAGAGCCCTGCAGGGAGCTGGACAGAACATCTCTCAACCCCTCAGCTGATGGCCGCCATGGAGGACCCCACTATTTCGATGTAGTGGGACGCGGATCATCTACACATGCCCTATTTCAATGCTGAACGTCAAAGTAGGGCGCTATTCCCATCTCCGGATAGGAATAGCAATTTTGATGTCTCGCTGCCTAACGTCGATTTCAACGTCAAAATACCGCACAGCGTGTGTAGACACGACGCGTGCTATTTCGACGTTGTGTAGACACACCCAAAGAGTGATAGGAAAGAGGTAGTGGAGGAAGACTAAGGGAGGAAAGGGTAGAAAATAAAACATAGGGATGGCAGGTTATCAGTTAACACTTTAAAGAGTTGCTCAGGTCTCAGCCTTAGAGGCAGTGGTGATCTTGTCAGTTTCCTCTTTCTTACCTAGTCTGGTCATAATGCCTTTTAAGATGGGGATGTGCAATGGTAAGAAGGTAACCATCTCTGACCCAGTGTGCAGTGGTGATGGTGGGACAGCAATCATGATGATGATGCTGCTACTTTAGTCTCCCTGCTGAGCGGTGTAGGTTGTTAAGTACTGCACAGAGTGGAAATATTCAAATGGGATAGCTTATCTCATCAAAAATACCCACTCTAAACAAGCTTCCCCTGGTCTGAATAAGGATATTTTGTTTTCCCTAATAATGGCTGTAACCTATTGGGAGGACAGTTTTGTAACCACACCAGAATCTTGGAAATCCCCAACTGCTTTACTTGACTTCTTCTTTGATCTTCTCTAATTATCTTCCAGCTCTTTTCATGGTTGGATTCCTCAGAAGGTCAGACAACAGCTTCACTATCATGGCATCTCCTGAAAGGCCTCGCTAAGACAAATAAAATGTAAACAGGAAACAGTAAAGACCCAGCACTGCACTGGATATTTCATACAATGTATGTATCCAGCACGTGAGATAGGAAAGATGTGCCATCCCAGATCTATGAAATCTGCTTTCAACACAGGTAGTAGAGTAAATTAGTATGTACATTCCAGTCCCCACCTGGAGAATGTAGTGGTTTCCCTGTGTGTGTTCAGAAGTGTCTGACATCTGTCAGTCCATAGCATTCAAGTGCTTTAGACTATTCATTGATGCCATAACATTTCAACATGCTGCTGCTGCTAATTGTTTTCCAGAGACAAAAATGACGTACATGGTAGGTTCTGTCAGCTCTGAGATTTGGAGTTCCATGGATTATACACGTTACCATCCTTTCACCTGCATTAATACTGGGCAAATGTTTCCATTTCAGAAACAGTTAATAATCAACAGCCAGATGGTGTTTGACAGGTCATGTGTTGTGATGCATATGCTTGGGGAATTTCCAGGTTTTTGTTCTTGAGCCATTCAGTTTTGACTTGCCTGACTTGAAGAAGAGGACATCTTGGAATGTAATGATAAATAAGAGTGAGCTTTATATAGCGTAGTACACATCCAAATGAGCACTCATGGACTTGCAGATTGTGGGTAATGAAAAATACATAGTGTGATGTTAAATCCCATAGGGTTGCATGCATGGATTCCTGTCAGGTTTGCTTCTTTGTTTCATACGATGAGTTGCAAGAACCTTTTATGGGATTTACTGTATTTTATGCCCTGACCATTTGCAACTGGGGGCTATGGTGAGTTAGGCTCAGTTATCCTAACAGTCTATAGATTTATTTGTGTTCCTGACTTAATCATGACAATAACACAATATGACACTTGCTTTTTATTCTAAAGACAATGCTGGTGACTGACTCTCATTCCACAACCCAATACTGCATTTGCAGCCAAGAATACAGTTACTATAATGCCAATGGAATGATAAAGACCACAGGAATGAAAATGTCCTTCTTCCGTTGGCATCCTGAGACTCAAAGACAACACATGCAACGCATCAGTGTGCCAGGTGATTTTCTGCAGCATCGTTGTACTAAGAAGGGTCCCACTTCAGCATGAAGTTGCAGACAAGATGCTGTAGCCAATGCAAAATGTGGCTGAAGCTCCAGGACCAAATCATGCTCCTGATTCACTAAGCTCATACTCTACAAATTTCCAGGTGCCCCAATGGAAAGGGGAGCTCCCCACTAAAGCTTTTAATGGGGTACATGTTGCTACCTTGTTTACAACAAGAACAAATAATACTCCAGTAATCAGAGTAACTTACTGTGCCTCTAAGAGGCTACTGCTCTATGTACACAGGATATCATAAATACATTGCCTGTTCTACACCTGTGCACCTACAGATGCAAAAAAATGTGATATTTAAGAAATGTTGTTGCTTGTATTCCGAGCTGCTGACGGGGAGGTGGGGGACAGGAGGTACCTGCCCATGGGCCCAAGCAAGTGCCACTTTTAAACAACAGCAATTTAAATCACGCTAGCAGCAAAAGAGCCCTGGAACACCCTGCCATTTTTAAATGATGATAATTTCAGCAGCTTGTGCAAGCTGTGTGTACGCACTTTCCAGCTGCTGCCTGGGGTCCAACTCCATGCCCATGTGGCAATACCATGCTGGACCAGCAACTGTGTGGGGCATGTTATTGTCAGTGGCAGGGGACAAAAAGGGCAGCTGCCTTGGTTCCTTTAAATTGCTTCTGGTGCCACCGGGAGCCATGTAAACCAGGAAGCACAGAAGAGCTGGCTAGTGGAGGCTCCCCCTCCGACCCAGCTTCTTCGCTTCTACCTGAGGCCTGGAGTCACCCTCACACACACCTTGCCCAGGGTCACAACATTTCTTTTGGCAGCGCTGCTTATGTTAGGGCTCTTTATAGGCCTCGACTGATTTCCAGACCCCAGTGCAACAGGTCTGGTTAAGGGAAACAGCAAAAGAATTTCCCTGCAATGCAGGGGTCTGACTGTACATAAGTAATGAAAGAGTTAACTGGAGATGGAGCAATTAATGCACCTGGATTGTAGACCAGGCCCAAATAAAGATGAAGCCCAGCTGTAGCAGGACTGAGGTGTATAGTAGAAAAAGCAGAAGCCTAGAGCAGAAGGAGGCTGCAGAGAAACATAAAACATGCCGAAGAGCTGTGGCAAAATCACTGTTCTCATCTTTGCAGCTTGTAGGTACACTGTGAGGTCAAAGGGGTTTTCATTTTATGGTGGACTTAGTCTTTACTCCAAACAGTGTTGTTGGCTGGCTTATTTCTATCTTTTTCCAAATATGAACTCTCATTATTCTAGCTGCCAGAAATGAAACCAGCCAAGTGGGAGCATAAAAGGCCACCCCAGTGTTTATAAACAGCTTCCAAATGTTTGGATTTGGTTTTACCCTGCAGAAATACTTACAAACCATTTGTTGTCTAAGAATGGTGACATCACACATATTACATAACAAAATAGCTTTTCAGACTGCTCCCTCCAAATATGAAAAAGATTAGTGAAAGAAAGCAATCGCTCAGGCATATTAGTGTACAAAGCCACCATGTGATCCAGCTGCTCCATCAACAACATAGAAAGCATTCAGCCGGACATCTCTAACACACCGTCACAAGTTATCACTGTGTAGGAGCAAACAATTGAACTGGGTTTGTTCCACTGGCAGTAACTAGATGTACTGAGGAAAGGAAATATTGCAAAGTGTTCCCAATAGTTCCTACAAATAAAGGAAATAAATGAATAATTTTCCAGAATAGATGATAGCACGACAGTGACTGTACTTATTCAATATACAGGACTCTTCCAAACAATTGACAGTGGCAAGGTGGCTGGTGGTCTGCGGCCATTGCTTATCATGCTGACCTCTATCATCTCATTTTTTCCCTTGTGCTAGTCCATATCTGCCTGTTGTGTTTTCTATTACACTTTGACTGCAAGCTCTTTAGCACAAGGTGTAGCTCCAGGGCTGGCCTTGGGGAAAATGGTGACCTGGATGCAGAGGGTAGAGTAAGCTGGCACAGGCTGGAATGACATGTCGGATAAGGAAGTGGAGTTGGGCAAGTAAGCAAGCATGGTCCAGAAAGCTATTTATAGCCAGTGTGATGTACTGACAAGACACTGCACTGCCTCCAGCCCTTCCTCAGAGCTGCCTCTTAGGAAAGCAAGCTTGGTGGGAGGGCTGAGAGCAGTATGGTAGCCAGAGGAGCTGCCATTGTTCTGCTCCTTTCCCAGTGCGCTGCTGCCTCTCCCAGCAGGGAAATGAGCAGCACCCCACTCCTGTTCTCCAGCAGGGCCACCGCTGTATGGAGAGAGAGGTAAAGCAGTGTGGAAGTGTAGGTACGCTGGAGGGTAGGGACAGGTTCCAGAGTGACTTAGACAAATTGGAAGACTGGGCTGCAACAAATCTGATGATGTTCAATAAGGACAGGTGCAGAGTCCTGCACTTGGGCCAGAAGAATCCCAAGCATTGTTACAGGCTGGGGTCCAACAGGCTCGGTGGTGGTTTTGCAGAAAAGGACCTGGGAGTTGTAGTGGACGAGAAGCTGGACATGAGTCAACAGTGTGCTGTTGTAGCCAAGAAAGCTAATGGCACATTAGGTTGCATCAAGAGGAGCATTGCCAGTAGATCCAGAGAAGTGATTATTCCTCTTTATTCGGCTTTGGTGAGGCCGCACCTGGAGTACTGTGTCCAGTTCTGGGCCCCCATTTATAGGAAGGATGTGGATACACTGGAGAGGGTCTAGCGGAGGGCAACCAAAATAATTAGGGGGCTGGAGCGTATGACCTATGAAGAAAGGTTGAGGGAATTGGGACTGTTTAGTCTGCAGAAGAGAAGACTGAGGGGGGACTTGATAACAGCCTTCAACTTACTGGAGGGAGGCTGCAAAGAGGCTGGAGAGAGGCTGTTCACAGTGGTCACGGGTGGCAGAACACAGAACAATGGTCTCAAGTTGCGATTGGAAAGGTCCAGGTTGAACATTAGGAAAAACTTTTTCACTAGGAGGGTGGTGAAGCATTGGAATGGTCTGCCCAGGGAAGTGGTGGAGTCTCCATCCCTGGAGGTGTTTAAGTCTCGGCTTGACAAAGCCCTGGCTGGGCTGATCTGATGGGTTTGGTCCTGCTTAGAGCAGGGGGCTGGACTCGATGGCTTTTTCAGGTCTTTTCCAGCTCTATTGTTCTATGATTCTATGATTCTAAGTGTAGGAGGTGAGACTGTGGGTTCTGCTCCTTTCGTAACTGGGGACGGGAGGAACAGGGAAAGGAGGAGATCCTCTGGCTGTTGTACCACCCCAACCCCTTCTCCCCACAGGTCATGTAAGAAGGGGAGGGGCTGGGAAGAGTGTGGGGGCCTTGGGTGGGGCAGGGTCATGTGGAGAGGCCACTTATTGCCCGGGCAGCTGGCGTGCCTGTCCCATCCCTCCTCCCATGGGGACAACATTAATTTTCTGGATGAACTTTCTTTGGCACCCTTTAAGTCCTGCAGCCCAAGCAGCGGTGGGCCACTCAGCAGACAGAGCAGCTGGCGTGGCAGAGAGGCTGCAGATGTAATGCAGCTGATGGGGTGGAGAGATGTGTTTCTGCTAATCTTTTCCATCCATGTGCAGAACAAATTTTATGCACACCGAGGCAGGGGCATATGTGCATCAGTGGAAATACTGAAAACCTAGTTGCAGGTGGTTGGCTAATCAGCTGGGCAGCGCTTAAATCTCTCCTGAGTGGCTGCCTAAGCCCACATCTTACAGGTAACACTGGCAGAGAGGGGATGCATGTGAGTACCTGGCTCTGGCCCCATAGTGCTTTTATCTCCTTCCCACCTCCTGGGGGAGAACAGTCCCCTCTGATCATGTACTCTGCGTGGTCATTAGCACTGTCTCTCCATAAGGCCAGCCTAGACTTTCCTTTTGCTCTGTGTTTGTACACTACCCAGCACAGTGGGGATTTGGTCCATGCCATAATGCAAATGTTACTAATTGTCCTTGGAGAACAATTCAGCATTTCCAAGGGGGTGAACCGGATGATCTAACAGATCCATTCTATTTCTAAATCCTATATACTTGTTTGTTAAGTAATGTGAATACAGATACGGTAGTTGCCAATGTCGTTATAATTGGGCCAGTTCTGTGTGTGGAAGTGCTAGTGAAGACAAAGCCAAAACCAAACAAAGCCATAAGCATCAAATAAGGGGAGAAGCAGCGAATTACACATTCAGAATTTCAAAAACCAAACATAAACCGGAATATAAAATTTCAAAACTGAAATATTTAATTTATTTTGAAACTGTGGGAAGTGTGGTGAGGGTGTCTGTGATAAAAGTGTTGAAAATGGCATTTTCAGCCCATAAAATTTGGTTATTGAAGCCCTTTTTTTTAGTAGGAGTATTTTTAAGTTACAAAAATTTCCATAAACACTATGGTGACCTTTCACTTCAAAGGCCTCAGCGGAGTTGGTTGCCGATGGAACTTACCTAGTATAACATTCAGGAGTGTGGGGTGTATAGGGTTTTACTTCTGTGGACCTGACGGCTGCTCCATCTTGGAATTCACTAACTTTAGGGAGTAGTTTCTCAATGTTGGCTAAATTCCAAGGAGTCACTTAGGTGGCTGATACAGTATTTACTATGCGTTATAAGAAGTTCCAATACATATCACTGTCCTAATCTGAAGGCATACGTGGTAACTACCCTTTCATGCTCCATTATTTTAATGCACTGTATATATTTTTAGTGTGCTTTTGAAGTAACCCAGGGTTTCATTTTAAAAGAGACAGGTTCAGGAGTCTGTATGAAGTTTTATAAGTAACGTAACCCCATGTTTTGCTGCATGCAGTAATGGAGTTCCAAGTCTTTCTGTCATGCTGTTACAAGCATGACTAGAACCTGACAGACTAGAACATCTAACTGAAGAAATCAAAATGAGATCCATGTTGTCAAACACTGGCAAACTCATACAAGGAAAACACCTGTCGGGCTGTCAAAGAGGAAAATTATGGAGCTGAGCAAGTCACCTTGTATTGATTATGATACATACTGGTTTAGTTGCTGATGTCTAATTCATAATTAATACTGTCATTTTGTCTGTTTCCTCTGCTGCCTTTTTCTAGTAACTGCTGTTCCCACTTGTGCCATGACCTTAACTTCCCAAACTCTTTTTTTAAATTTTTTTTAAATTTCTGAAAGAATCTTAGACCCTTTCTCTCAGCATCTGTTGCAGAGCTATGGTTAAAGGACTGTGACTGGGAGATGCTCCCTCATAAAGAACAGTGTTGTGAGAGGGGGAGTTTGGAGAGGTGACCTGGAGGAAAGAGTTCAAAACATTAGTTACCAACAGCAACTCACCACACAGAAGCCCTACAGTTTGCTCATTATCTGATTTGTTATTGAATGAACCCCCAGGAGTGTAACAGCTAGATAGTAGCTACCTTTCCCCTAGCCAAGCATTAGTTCTAGATGGTTTCTGTTAAAATAAAATTGTTTTCCTAACTAGTTGAAATATTTAATGAAAATTCATGTTCTCGTAAACCAGTCTTTGGTGCTGTTCCATATAACAATCCAATATTTCCTTTATTCCTCTGGCAATGCTGTCTTTTTTTTTTACTTTAAATGCCTCAGAAAGCTCTGCTCGTTATGCATTATGTGATGCTCCAGAAATATTGTCTGCCCCAGGATATACTGTCTTTGCTCCCTACATTTAAAAAGGAATGCAATGTTTCAGAATGGAGAAACTCTTCCATTGATGGCGGTGTGATATTGTCTATTATTGGGAGGTGGGGAGTGAGTGTGTGTGTATGGACACACATGCAATTAGATTACAATAATAGTGCTGCAAGTAATCCTGTGAGACTCCGGCTCACTCTGGGTGCATATGTTATGCACCAGTGCCCTCTAGTGGAATAAAGTGGATAGTGCTGCTCACACAAAATGAAAATAACCAAGTGAGTTTATCACAGGCAGTTACACTATGGAGATTCCCCTCCCTCCCCCCACAAATAGTATTTGAACATTGTCACAGCTAGAAAACAGGTCTAGACAAGAAAAATACCCGACACACAGGAGGTGAAGTGTGTTTGATGCAATCCCGCTTTAACCTAAGAGATGCACTGCAGTAGCCAGTAACCTGCACTAGCCAGTAACGAGTTAATGAGAGACTGCACTGCTGCATCTGCGAAAGCTGTCAAGCCTGGCAAAAAGGGCTAAAGTTGGAAAAGGCACATGCCCAGCTCAGTAGGGGCTGACTGGGAGAAGGAATTTGCCCCTGGAAAGAAGCATTGGCTGGAGCCAGGGCCTATCCTTATGCTGAATGAAACAAGGTATGTCTGAGCCAGGAGTTTCCTAGAGGCTGTCAGAGGCCTTCCTGGGGGAAGGTGACCCTGGTATGGTATTCTGTACCCCTGCTTTGTTTGCCTTTTTGGATCTTTGAAGGTGTGACCCTAGGAAGGGAATGTAAGAAAGAGCTAGAGGCAGCCTGAGGTAGGACACGGCCCAAGGAAGAGGCTGGGCATCTGAATAGATGGCTTTTACCTGTTCACTGCAGGGTGTCTGGGCTGCAACTCAGTATGGAGGGAGGGGACCTGACTTTCCTCACAAGTGCACCAATGAAGGTGGTATGAAGACCTCCAGAGACAAGAGATAGAAGGGGCCTACTGAGTCCAGACTTGGCAGGAGGCTGCTGGACTTCTGTGGCATTGGATTCTATTACTATGGAAGGGGCAGGACGTTACATTCACCTTATACAGCCCTCGGGCCAGGTAAAGTATAGACTAGTGCAAGGCTGGAGCATGTGGAGGCAGTTAGCACCAAAGGAGACCCTGCTCCATCATGCTGTGCCATGAGGGGGTATGATCACTGCTGAGTTTCATTTCTACACTCAGGTACAGCATTGCATAATTGGCTAGCTGCCTTGCATTGAGATGCCAGGCATGGTCAGGATATTAGAACTGATCAACTGTATGTCTGAATGGGGTGGAAAGTCTTTCGTGGTGGGGGGGCAGGGGCTCTGATTCCTACTCATGTCTTTGAGATCCATAATATGAAGGGGTTAGGTGCAGTTAGGGGAACGATGCAATATTCCCATGTGGGGAAACTTGTTTAGCTATCTCAAGGGCCTTTTCTTCTTGATTTACTCTGTATTTAGTATTTACTCTCTGAAGTTATTTACTTTGTCAAATATATCTTTTGCTTCTGCACAATTGAATGATGACACTTTAACATAAATGCCAATTAACAAATAATACCCTTAGTGTGAAATTACATTTGATATATGAGCATTTTACGGATCTAAATATTTCCAGATGAGTTAACATTGTGAGCAGTAGTGAATTCTGCCTAGTGTGATTAGTCCATAAATCAAATTATTGTTACTGAACCAGCTTTGATACTTGACCACATACTTGCCAGTTTCTTTGCTTTTATCATTTCCCTGCAATTTTACATTCCTCTGCTGTGGCTGCTTTGCCTTGTTTGAATCCCTTTGCACCCATAAGCATTCCATTTATGGGCTGTTATTCACATGTTCTCAAATTGGCCTTAGATTTTTTTTCATATTGTGTATATCCCTCAGGAGTTAGGTAAAATTTTCAAAGGTGCCTAAATTCCACTTTCAAAAGTTACTTAAGCATGTAATTGCCTAAGTTTCACTGACAGTCAACGAGTTGAATTTCTTTCCCTTCTTTCCCTTAATTGTTGATCCTTTACTATCTGTGCTGTATTGACAGGCATACACAGCTGCTTCAGTGAGGGTAAAACAGCATTAGCAATTCAGTTTGTAATTCAGATGTGGCACTGCAGCAAAACAACTTAGTGTTTGTGTTGCATAAAACCACCTACTCCCCAGACAATGCTTCCAACTCCGAGGCTGTGGCCATACTACCTCTCCCTTTTGGAAGAGGCGTGTAAATTACAGCTGTTCAAAAATGCAAATGAGGCTGTACCATGCATAGGTAGTGCCTCGTTACCATAATGGCAGCCACGTGAATTTCAAAGCTGCTAACTTTGAAGTGCTGACTGGCAGTCTAGCTGCTAACACTTGAAAATATGTGCCCAACTTTGTAAGTCCCTTACTCCCAAAAGAGAAGCGGACAGGGGACTTTAAGAGTGAGTTTGACAGAGGGAGACCTACGATGATCAGGACAACCTGCAACACCTGTGCCAGCACTACTGCTGTGTCCTCTGCCTGTGCCTGTAGCCAGACAGACTGCCTGACCATGGATGCTTCTACCCAGATCCCGGTGTGGCTTTGCAGGGACTGTGGCTTGCAATTCCCACTCACTGATATCAAGGCTGGAGGTACCATCCAGTATGAAAGCTGCCGGCTGGTAGAATCTCTCAGGCAGCAGGTGGGAGAGCTACAGGAGAAGGTGGCTAGGCTGAGGAGTATCCGAATCCATGAACAATTCCTGGACAGTATTCATGTGCAGACAGCTGAGGTAACTGTCCCAGTACACAGGACAGCTGACACACCACTGGTGGAGGAGGAGATGGCTCAGGATGCACATTGGCAGCCGGTTACTTCTGGCAGTAGGCAGTGCTCCACCCCTGCTCTGAACCCTCCCATTGTGGTACTAGGAAACCGTTATGCTCTGCTTGATACAGGAGACAAGGAGTCACCCCGTAGAGCAGAGGAGAAGCCTCGTACCCCCAAGGCTGGGAGGTCAGCTGCTACCACTGTGAGGAGGAAACGTAGAGTAGTGGTGGTCAGAGATTCTCTTCTGAGGGGGATAGAGGTGCCCATCTGTTGCCCTGACATTTCATCTCGGAGGCAATGCTGCCTGCCAGGGGCCTTTATCCAAGACATTACAGAGGTGCTGTCGAGGATTATCCAGCCCTCTGACTACTACCCCGTGCTACTCATCCATGTGGGCACAAATGATAGTGCAAGGTGTGACACTGAACGAATCAAAGGTGACTACAGGGCTCTGGGAGTACGGGTGAAGGAGTCTGGGACGCAGGTGGTATTCTCTTCAGTCCTTCCTGTCAAAGGCAGAGGCCCAGGCAGAGACAGGTGCATTCTGGAAGTAAATGCCTGGCTGCGTAAATGGTGTCGCCAGAAGGAGGTGCCCTCGACCATGGGGATGCTATTCCAGGGAGGACTGCTAGGTAGAGATGGCATTCATCTTTTGAGGAGAGGGAAGACCCTATATAGACACAGTCTGGCTAACCTAGTTAGGAGGACTTTAAACTAGGTTCGATGGGGCCAGGGGAGCAAAGCCCACGGGTAAATGGAGAACATGGAGACCTGGGAGATGTGTCGGAAATGGGAGGGAGCACAGACTACAATGGCAGAGGAAAAGGAGGGTCAGGGCAAAACGGGGAGGCAAGATCAATTCAATATCTTAGATGCCTATATACAAATGCAAGAAGTATGGGTAATAAGCAAGAAGAACTGGAAGTGCTAATACATAAATACAACTATGACTTTGTTGGCATCACGGAAACTTGGTGGGATAATACACAAGATTGGAATGTTGGTATGGAAGGGTACAGCTTGCTCAGGAAGGATAGACGGGGAAAAAGGGAGGATGTGTTGCCTTATATATTAAAAATATACACAGTTGGACTGAGGTGGAGCTGGACATAGGAAACTGATGTGTTGAGAGTCTCTGGGTTAGGCTAAAAGGGGTAAAAAACAAGGGTGATGTCCTGCTGAGAGTTTACTACAGGCTGCTTACCCAGGTGGCAGAAGTGGATGAGGCTTTTTTTAAACAACTAACAAAATCATCCAGGGCCCAGGATTTGGCAGTGATGGGGGGGACTTGGAAACTAACACAGTGGGGCACAGACTATCCAATAAGTTCTTGGACTGCACTGGAGGCAATTTTTTATTTCAGAAGGTTGAAAAAGCTACCGGGGGCGCCGGAGCAGGGAAGCTGTTGTAGATTTGATTTTAACAAATAGGGAGGAACTGATTGAGAGTGTGAAAGTGGAAGGCAGGTGGGGTGAAAGTGACCATGAAATTATAGAGTTCACTATCTTAAGGAAGGGTAGAAGGGAGAACAGCAAAATAGAGACAATGGATTTCAGGAAGGCAGAGTTTGATAAACTCAGAGAGCTGGGAGGTAAGGTCCCATAGAGAGCAAGACTGAAGGGGAAAAACAACTGAGGAGAGCTGGCAGTTTTTCAAAGAGACATTATTTAGGGCCCAAAAGCAAGCTATTCCACTGCATAGGAGAGAGAAAATATGGCAGAAGACCGTCTTGGCTTAACCTGGAGATCTTGCATGATCTCATAATAAAAATGGAAACTAGGACAAATTACAAAGAATAAACATAGGCAAACAACACAGAAACGCAGGGGCAAGATTGCAAAGGCACAAAATGAGCTCAAACTAGCTACAGGCATAAAGGAAAACGAGACGACTTTTTATAAATACCTTAGAAGCAAAAGGAAGACCAAGGACGGGGTAGGTCCACTGCTTAGTGAGGAGGGAGAAACAGTAACAGGAAACTTGGAAATGCTTAATGACTTCTTTGTTTCAGTCTTCACCGAGAAGTCTGAAGAAGGAATGCCTACCATAGTGAATGCTAGTGGGGAAAGGGGCAGGTTTAGAACATAAAATAAAAAAATACCAAGTTAAAAATCACTTAGAAAAGTTAGATGTCTGCAAGTCACCAGGGCCTGATGAAATGCACCCTAGAATACTTATGGAGCTGATAGACGAGGTATCTGAGCCTTCAGCTGTCATCTTTAGAAAATCATGGGAGACAGGAGAGAGTCCAGAAAACTGGAAAAAGGCAAATATAGTGCCCGTCTACAAAAAGGGGAATAAGAACAATGCAGAAAACTACAGACCAGTCAGTTTAACTTCTGTGCCAGGAAAGATTATGGAGCAAGTAATTAAGGAAATCATCTGCAAACACTTGGAATCTGGTAAGGTGATAGGGAACAGCCAGCATGGATCTGTAAAGAACAAATCATGTCAAACCAATCTGATAGCTTTATTTGATAGAATAACAAGCCTTGTGGATAAGGGAGAAGCAGTGGATGTGGTATACCTAGACTTTAGTAAGGCATTTAATACGGTCTCGCATGATATTCTGATCAATAAACTAGGCAAATAAGACTTAGATGGGGCTACTGTAAGGTAGTTGTAAAAGTGGCTGGATAACCCTACCCAGAGAGTAATTAATGGTTCTCAATCCTTCTGGAAAGGTATAACAAGTGGCGTTCCGCAGGGGTCTGTTTTGGGACTAGTTCTGTTCCATATCTTCATTAACAATTTAGATATTGGCATAGAAAGTACGCTTATTATGTTTGCAGATGATACCAAGCTAGGAGGCGTTGCAACTGCTTTGGAGGATAGGGTCAAAATTCAAAATGATCTGGACAAATTGGAGAAATGGTCTGAAGTACACAACATGAAGTTTAATAAACACAAATGCAAAGTGCTCCGCTTAGGAAGGAACAATCAGTTTCACACATACAGAATGGGAAGCGACTATCTAGGAAGCAGTATGGCAGAAAGGGATCTAAGAGTTAGAGTGGACCACAAGCTAAATGTGAGTCAACAGTGTGATGCTGTTGCAAAAAAAGCAAACATGATTCTGGGATGCATTAACAGCTGTGTTGTGAACAAGACACAAGAAGTCATTCTTCCGCTCTATTCTGCTCTGGTTAGGCCTCAGTTGAAGTACTGTGTCCAGTTCTGGGCACCGCATTTCAAGAAAGATGTGGAGAAATTGGAGAGGGTCCAGAAAAGAGCAAAAAGAGTGATCAAAGGTCTCGAGAACATGACCTATGAAGAAAGGCTGAAAGAATTAGGCTCGTTTAGTTTGGAAAAGAGAAGATTGAGGGGGGACATGATAGCAGTTTTCAGGTATCTAAAAGGGTGTCATAAGGATGAGGGAGAAAACTTGTTCTTGGCCTCTGAGGATAGAGCAAGAAGCAATGGGCTTAAACTGCAGCAAGGAAGGTTTAGGTTGGACATTAGGAAAAATTTCTAACTGTCAGGGTGGTCAAACACTGGAATAAATTGCCTAGGGAGGTTGTGGAATGTCCATCTCCGGAGATATTTAAGGACAGGTTAGATAAATGTCTATCGGGGATGGTCTTGACAGCACTTGTCCTGCCATGAGGGCAGGGAACTGGACTTGATGACCACTCGAGGTCTCTTCCAGTCCTAGTATTCTATGATTCTATGAAAATCAGGCACGTATTTCGAAGTTAGCAGCTTTGACATTTGCGTGGCTGTAATTATGCTAATGAGGTGTTGTATATGCATGGTGGCACCTCATTTGCATTTTTGAACAGCTGTAATTTATGTGCCCCTTCCAAAAGGGAGGGGTAGTGTGGCCACAGCCTGAGTCTTTCATAGAGCCACTTCTCTCCCCCAACAGCCATCACTATATGGCACTCCTTCTTCCCCTCCCAGTGCTGCATGGGCTTGGCCAAGCCAGCTGGCCTGAGGCTCTACAACCCAAAAGAAACCCATTAGATTTCACTGAAGGTCCCTCAGATCAAGCTATCTAGCAGAAGTTATCATTCATCTTCCTTTGAACTATAATCAATATTCCCCACTCAGCTCATTAATTTCTGTAGTGTAATTTCCATATGCCTTTGCCATGGTCTTCCCTCCTGAGGTGTCATGTTACTGTGACCTCCTGGAATGTGGGGCTCAAACAGGGCTGTCCTGAGTGGGGCGTGGCCTAAGGCAACCCCAAACCGCTCCTGCACCACAAGTTCAGGGCCTTCGGCAACACCCTGCACAGGTCCCGCCCCTCCCTCACTCTGCTCCCAAGCTGTCCCTTCCCTGACCAACCAGGGCAAGGAATACCAGGGGTAGGGCATGGCAGCAGTAGTGGGGGTTGCCTCCCCTCATGTTCCCCACCCGTGCTCAACATGTGGTATGAATAGCAGCTTGCTCTTTCATGCTTTCTTGGCCTGATGAGCCCTGATTCTCTGCAGGCAGCCAGGAACAGAAGCCACTTCCTACTGCTGCAGTGAAGCAGGGCTCAGAGGGCTGGGACGGCAGGACAAGCAAAGTGGAGCAATCTGGTGAGTGGTGAGTGTGGAAGACAGGTGCCATGGGGGGAGAGGGCAGGATAGTGGGATAAAACAGTGGGGCTTGAGCAACAGGAATGGATAACCCCTCCCCCCATCCTTGATCCTCCAGCACTCCCAGTCTGGCTCGTGAGACTGCTCCAGCTGGGGGTGGCTCACAGGATGGGAGTTTGTGATGCAGTTTGCCACTAAGATATGTAATCACATGTTAGTGTTGCACAAGTTATAGTCACTAAGCTCCTGAAGTCCAATCCCAGCAAGCACTGGGCAAGTGTAAAATCTTGGGATTGGATCTCCTTAGTGGATCTTACTATCTGGCCATGGTTACTAGCTCTTAAGGCTAACTGAATGCCAAAATAATTCACAATAGGCTGACTCAGCCTAGCCAGAAACCCTGTTAATACTCTGACTTCCAGGAAAGGTAGTCCTAATCCATACAAACAAAATCACTATTATGTGTGGCAGGCTTTGATGTTCATTTCCAAGTTGAATGTAGAACCAGGAACTGATGGAATTGCTGATGTCTTATTACAATTGTTGTTTTCTTGGTAGCATCTGCCTTTTTCTGGGGCTGAGCCAAGTGTTTATGACCAGTGGCACTGATAGCCATGGGCCCTGGGGCAAAGTGGAAGAGGGACCCTGTTCTGCACCCTGGCAGGGGCAGGGCTAAGAGCAGTCAGCTCTCAGCATCCTCCCAACCATGGCGCTGGGCCCCGTCCCCATTCCCAGATAGCCACGCGCAGCTGGGGCAGTGCTGCCATGGCGTTTCAAAGGGGTCCGGAGCTCCCGCAGCCACTAGTAGCAGCAGCGGAACTCTGGGACCCTTTGAAAAGCTGGGCCCAAGGTCAACTTTCCCCTTTGTCACAAACAGGCCTGCTGGTGGGGGCTGGGGAGAGGCAATCAGTTGCAGTCAGGCTGTTGCACAATGTCCATGTTATCAAAACAAAAAAGCAGTCCAGTAGCACTTTAAAGACTAACAGAATAATGTATTAGGTGAGCTTCCGTGGGGCAGACCCACTTCTTCAGACCATAGCCATACCAGAATAGACTCAATATTTAAGGCACCGAAAACCAAACATAGTAATTAAGGTTGACAAATCAGAAAAATATTATCAAGGTGAACAAATCAGAGAGCAGAGGGGCAGAAATTGCGGGGGGTGGGGGAGCAAATGTCCATGTTAGCAGTTCAGGATATTGTTTCAAGTTAGCCACCCCAGAGCTAATTCTGGATTCCATAAGTATCTGCCTCTCTGTGGGAGCTCCTGAGCCTGCTTCTGCTCCGCTGCTCTTCCCCCAACCCCAAAATCCAGTTCTCCTTGTCCACCAGTGCCCTTCAGCAACCACTAGGCCAATGAGAACCTGCTTCCAGTGAGCTGCAACATTATATGGGAGCCACAGCCTCAGAACAGCCTTGTGCCAGTGAACTCTCCAACATGTTGATTGTGGCATAAGTAATGCCAGAGCACAAAAGAATAATAAGGAACATTAATTGACTTGATCTGTATCATGATAGCACCCAAATACCCCATTGGGGCTCAGGACCCCAGTGTAGCAGGCATGGGGTGAGATGGTTCCTAACTCAAGAAACTCCCAATTCACTTTAGAGATGTGACAGATGAGGACTGACAAAAAATAGGAGGGCAACAGAGGAAAAGGAGGAAAGCAGCTGTAATAAGTTAACACTGTTAGGCAGGCCAGATATGTGCACAGTTAGGCGGTTCCCTGAGGAAAGCACAAATAGTTTGCTAGAGGAGGAAGCTTACTATCCCGCTACACATTAAATTAAGGTATTTCCTGCAGCAGCAGTGCATTATAAACTAATAATGCCTGTGGACAATAGATACTAGCCTAGGAATAAACCAGAAATATGCCATTACTGGTGTCGTGGGGCCCCAAATCTAAGCCAGACAAAAGAGACTACAGGGACACAGTTGTACCTATATATCATAATATAGGTATATTAACTACACAGAGTGAACTTTAATACATGCCCCGTCTCAAAACTCCTATAAACAGAATGTTAAGTGCATGACAAACACGATTGCCACTAGAATTTATCATATATATTTTCCTGATGTTGATATAATTGTGATTCGTGTACTAAATATAATGATGTACTTCCCATACTCTTATGATAAATTTGCTCTACCTTGGACAATACACATAATTCAAATAGCTATGGTTTCTTTCTCACATGGTTGTTATGAGCCCCTTGACTCATTTGTTCATAACTGCAGTGTTCTTACTCTCACCTGAAAGTAACTGCTAGAGATTATTCCAAGTTTTCAATGTTTTTTCCACAATTTTTTAAAAATTCTTTAACCAGCTTTTATTTACACTCTATGCAAATAACAGAAACAAACTGCCTTTTTGTTATGGTTTCTGAAAATACTGTTGTATGGTGTGTGGCTGGAAATATAATTCCAAGACATGTCTGATTGTCCAGCTCCTTGTTTTGAAGATCTTTTTTTTCCTCAAAAGCATGTAAGCTATGCCTGGGTGCCACAAGTCACCAAACAGCATGAAGTAGTCATTTACCAACTGATACTAAAGCTATGTGCATTGTAACACTTCAAGAATGCCTTACCACTGTCTACATTTACCATTCTGATTTTCCCTGAGAATTAGACTCTAATACAAATAATTGGTAGCTTCCTCACCAGTAAGTCTTTTGCAAGACAAAGTACACTGTGTCTCCTTTTTGGAGTTCTGCTGCTTCCACTCCTCAGCACATGTAGCACTGCGCAATCAGATACTCAGACACAGATTTTTATTTTTGAATAAAGCAAATGAAGCATGTTAATCAAAACATTAATAAAACCAAAAAAAACCTATGTTGGACAAGAAATCAGAGCCGGGACATACTGGGCAACATCAATATCTTATTTGAGCATGAAGCACAGACTGTCTGTGCTGACAGCTGCTTTCTCACACTAGCCCCACCCCCATGCAAAACCTGCTGTCTTTAAAGGAAGATGTTCCCCATAAGGCTTTGCGGAAGGGGGAGGGGAATTCTTCATCTAGCATTGCAGCAGCAGTCTAATAACCTTAGCTGACCTCAGGTGTCTCACTGCTCCAATTCTGCATCTCATCTTCAGCTCATTTTGCAAGAGCTACTTAACCTAATTACTGAGAGAGGACCACTCAAGTCATTTGCAAATCATACATAAGAGCACACAACAAGAGCATAGTTGGCTTTCTTTCTTTCTTTCTCTAGTTCCTAGTAGTCACACTGTCTTGAGCGCCTTATTGATTTAAAACTGAAACTATATACGTAACAGCAAAGAAGGGAAGAATGGTTGCATATGCTATCTTCTTGGGTCCCAATTCTGGAAGGCATCTCCATTCGGGAAAGGAGCTTAATACAAGATTACGTGCTTTGCTGAATAGGAATGGATTTAAGCTTAAGTGGTTTTCTGAACTGAGGTGTAGAAAAACAAAGTCCAAGAGTGTTACCCCACAACTCCTCCAAGAGATGTCCTGTACCACTTACTCATGGCTTCTGTGTGTTCCTTTCCATAAGAGAGAAGCTGGCATGGGATTTGGTGCTTCAAAACAGCCTGGGGCTTCAGCTGTCGTTAATGTAGGGCCCTTTAAATTACCACCAGAGCATTGTGCAGTGCTTTCCAGGCAGCTTTGAGGCCTCGGGATGTCAGCCTGGCCTGTTCTGGGCAACAGTGAGGGCTGGCTGCCCCCACCCCCGTCCCCTCTGCTGAGACCACACCCATTCCAAGAGCATGAAGCTAGGTCCCCAAACCTTGCTGGGGGGCCTGGCAAATCTGTTGGACCCTCCCTGAGACCAGGGAAAGATTAAGACTGCTTAGAGAAAAGGGATATATAGTTAACCTGTGAAATTTGCTGCCTCGCTGTGTTATTGTGGTGAAGAGCAGGCTGGATCTCAAAAGGGGATAGCCAGTTACACAGAATATCTGTGACGGCATAAGAGGGGATAAAAATAAAGTGAAAGGATACACGTGTCATGTATCCGGGCATAAGGCAACAGCTAACTTTCTGGGGTTGGGAAGAAATTTCTCCGATGGACAAATTTAATACATAACTGTCTGTTGTGTAGATGCATTTTCCCCCAAAACATCTGGTTTTGGGACTCTAGGGGAAAGAATACTACACTCGGATAGGTAAGCCACGTGCCAGAGCTGGTACAGTAAGTCCCCTGTTTTATTTACTGCAATGAAAATCCCTCGTAGGAGAAGTTTGTGAATTGTCAAACAATGGTTCAGGAGTCCAAAATCTTAAATGTTCTTTCATTTTAAACTCACTAGTAGACCTTTGTACTACAGTCCAATATGTCGTTTCTCATCTAAGTATATAATACATGTAATGTATGCATGTACATTTGCATTCCTATTGCTTGCTGAAAAACCGAAATGTATGAAGTAGGGTAAAATAATCTGAGTAATACTGCGTACGATTTTGAAACTAGATGAGAAGAGGATGATGTGTTGCTGTTGAAAGAGCTATAATTGATAGCTCTGGGGCGAAATCTTAGCCTCAGTGAAGTTAATGACGAAACTCCCGTTGACTTCAGTGGGGCCAGGATTTCACCTCTGGCATTGTAGGCAAGTAGGAATGTGTATGACTTGACGTTGCTTGACATCTCCATTGTTGTTTGCTTCCCAGTTTAAAACATTTTGCAGGGAAAGCTGCTAAGGCCTCAGGTATAAATTCCTAAGAGGAAAATTATCCCTGCCAATTCTTATTCCTTCCAACAAAAAGACACTTGAATTTTCATGTTAGTGTGACTGCTTCTTGTGAATGACAGCTTAATTATGATCCATGTTTGGGTCACTACACAAATACTCTTCTTGTACTGTGAAATGGTGCATGTGAACATTTCCATTGGTGAAGCTAGGCTGGGAGTGCACTGAGAAAAGATACTCTTTCTGGAGTTCAAGGAGAGAATGGTTCTGGAGCTCCCAGAATTCCTGGAGTCTGTCAAGAACAGCCATTTGTGATATGATACAGTTTTATGTTTGGAATTTCTGTATCACCTTGTGTTTCATGAAATTCTTCTCTTTCAGTATTAACTCTTGGGCTTTTCCCTTCTTCTTGAATCCATACACTAATTACTTTAAAATTAACGAGGCAGCACTTTTGTGGCAGGATACTGAATAATTCCACAGTAGAATTATTTTGCCAATTTGTCTTTCACACCACAAGGAGGACTTTTGATCTCTAAACAGACACTAAAAGAGAGGTTCCCAACTGCAAGGTGCATAGAGGAATGTCTGATGGGGTGCATCTGAAGCTCAGATCAGCCTCCACGAGTGGTTCGGACAGAGTGCCACTCAGCTCCATTCTTGGCCCCAGCTGCCAGCTTGGGTCTCTGCCTCAGCTGATGAGTCCAGGAATGGGGTTCTGGCAGGTAGCCTCAGCTCTTTTGCCCCTATCCATGGCCACCTCCCTCAGCTGTGACTCCGGTCCTGACCCTAGATCTAGGAGGAAAGGGCAAAAGGGTTCCAGAAGAGGTAATGGGAGTGGAGGAAGTATGACCCTGAAAAGTGTGTAGACCACTGCTCTAAAATATTGGCAGAAGGGTAGTGTTGCAGTGAAGGGATAGCATTGCATTGGGACCTGGGCAATCTGAATGCAATTCCCTGTTTTGCTACAGACTTCCAGTGTGAGTTTGGAAAGCCACTTAATCCCTCAGTTCCTCACCTGTAAAGGTAGGGATAATATATTTTCTCTCACCCTTTTCTTTTCTCTGTACATCAAGTCTATAAGGCTTCCTCTTATTTGTGTTTGTGCAGTATCTAGCACAGGGAAGGGGGAATTCTCAGTCATGGCATCTAGGTACTACTGTAATACAAACAATGAAGAACAATAGCAGGTGTGACTATGAGCCAGTATAAAGTGAGACCAGAGTGAATAAATTTTATAATGTTATTAAATTAAGAGTCCTGATCATGCCAGAGAATGCAAAACAAGGAGCTGTGACTATATTTCTGAATAATTGCCAAACAATGTCTCTGTTCTCAGAAAGGTTTGTAGTTATTGCCTGAGGATGTCATCATCTTCACATAACATTTTCTGGCTCAGCCCATACTCCGACCTGGTTTATGGAAATCACTAATTTGTAGAATAGGGATTTTATGAAAGCATTGATTTGTCAGAGTATTTGGGAGTTCAATTCACTCTAGATCACTATCTATCCTGAATACTCCAAGCATGTTAAAACATGTAAAGCATGAAATGGCAAAAGTGGGACTCATAGTAAAGGTAGGAACAGAAGACAAACAGTCAAGTGCTAAAGTCCTATTCAATTACATCAGGTGAAGGAAGTCAACTAAACACTGACAAATGTTATAAGTGCTAGAAGTCGACATATTAAGATGAGTACACTTGAGTGCCTGGTATTAAAGGAGACTATTGATGTAATAGGCATCACAGAAACATGCTGGAATGATGACAGTCAATGGGACTCTGTAAAACTAGGAAACAAACCATATAGGAAAGAGTAGGTCATGCATTGGTGGAGTGGCGTATGTGAAAGGAAGCCTAAAGTCAAACATAACAAAAATCTTAAATGAATCGAACAGTATCATAGACCCTCTCTGGATAGAAATTCCCTGCTGAAATAATAAGTAGGAATATATTACCAACCACCTGTCCTAGAAGGTGGTGGTGATTGTGAAATGCTCTGGGAGACTAGAGAATCTATAAAAAAGAGAATTCAACAATAACAGGAGATTTTTACTATCCCCGTGGTGACTGGGTACATACCACCTAAAAAAGGGATGCAGAAATAAAGTTTCTAGACCACTGAATAACTAATTCCTGGAGTACTTAGTCCTAGAATTCAGAATGGGAGAGGCAATTCATGATTTTAGTCCCAAGTAGAACACAGATCTGGTCAAAGATATTAAACCACTGCCTAATCATGAGCAGAATATAATTGCATTTAACATCCTTTTTTGGGGACTGATGACAAATATGCCCACCATACTAGAATTTAACTTCAACAGGGAAACTACACAAAACTGAGGAAACAAGTTAAATGAAAATTAAAAGGAGTAGTTATAAGAGTGAATTGTCTGCAAACTTCAGGGAAACTCTTTACAAACACTATAATAGAGGCTCAAATTAAAAAGAATAAAAAGAACAAAAAATCCCACTGTGGCTAAGCAACAAAAGAAAGCAAAAAGACTTCCTTTAAAAATGGAAACCAAATTCTACTGAGGAAAATAGAAAGATGCATAAATTCTTGCAAGTGAAGCATAAAAGTATAGTTAGTCAGATGAGAAAAAAAGTTTGAAGAGCAACTAGCAAAGAATCAAAAACTTATAGCAAAATTAAATAGATACATACCTCAGAAGCCTGCCAAAAGACCAGCGAGGCCACTGCACAATTGAGGTGCTAAAGGAGCATTCACGGAAGACAAGTCTACTGTGGAGAAATTTTTTCATCAGCTTTCGCTGCAGAGGAGGTGAGAGAGATTCTTACAACTGCACCATTTTTACTGGTAACAAATCTGAGGAAGTGTCACAGACTGAGGTGTCAAAAGAGGAGATTTTGCAACAAATTGATAAAGTAATCAATAATAGATCATTCATGCCAGATGGCATTCATCTGAGATTTCACCTAAGAATTCGAATATGAAATTGCAAAACTACTAACTGTGGTATGTAATCTTTCATTTAGATAAACTTCTGTACCAGATGACTGGAGGATAGCTAACGTGATGCTAATTTTTTAAAAGGCTCCAGAGGTGATCTGAAGTTACTGCCCAGTAAGTTTAACTTGAGTAACAGGCAAATTGGCTGAAACTATAGAAAGGAACAGAACTATCAGACACTGAGATGAAGACAATTTGTTGGACAAGAGTCAACATGACTCGTAAAGAGAAATTGCACCTCACCAATCTATTACAATTCTCTGAGGGGGACAACAAACATGTGGACCAGGGTGATCGGTGGACTTGGACTTATGGGCTCCCTTATCAAAGACTTCAACAAAGTAAGGAGTTATGGGGTAAAAGGGAAGATCTGCTCATAGCTACTAACTCATTAAAAGATAGGAAACAAAGAGCAAGAATAATTGGTCGTTTTTCAGAATGGAGAGCGGTAACTAGCCAAGTCGTCCGTATGGTCCACACTAGGAGCAGTGCTGTTCAACATATACAGAAGTTATCTGGAAAAGGGGATAAACCGGGAGGTGCCAAAGTTTGTAAATGTTACCAAATGTTTCAAGATTAAGGTTGCCAACCCTTCTGTTTCACTGGGATGCTCCCAGAATCAGGCTACTGCAGCCAATTTTGGAGATTTTGGGTGCTAACAGTCTAGCAGCACAGTGGAACTAAGGCAGGCTTCCTGCCTGTCTCAACTCCATTCTACTTCCAAAAGTGGCTGGCACTGTCCCTGTGGCCCTTAGGTGTGGTGGCAGATGGTCTCTATGCACTGTGCTGAGGGCCAGCTCTGTTGTAATCATTGGCTGGGAAGTACAACCAATGGAAGCTGTGGGGATGGTGCCTACAGACTGGGGCAGCTGTGACAGGGATGTGTTGGTTGCTTTTGTGAGCAGCCCCTGCTTTTGTGAACTCACCCCCTTCTAATCTTCACCCACCCCCAGCCCAGACCCCACACACCACCTGCAAACACTATCCCAGGGCCTGGCTCCTCAGCCCCTCCATACTCCAAACCCTTGACCCAGTCTCAGCCCAGAGCTGCCACCTACACTTTGAATCCCTCAGCACCAGTCCAGAGCTTGCAGCACCTCAACCCAGTGAAAGTGAGTAAGGGGAGAGTGAGTGATGGAGGGAGGCTACAGTGGTTGGAGGCAAGGCCTTGGAGATGAGGCAGGGTGGGGCCTTGGGAAGTGGGAAAGGCAAGAGTGTTAGTTTGTACCATTAGAGAGTTGGCAACCCAACTCAAGATAATCAAGTTAAAAGATGATGCCAAAGAATGACTAAGAGCTCTTACAAAACTGTGTGACTGGACAACAAAATGGCAGATTAAACTGTGTTGAAAATGGCAGAGGTGTGCATATTAGAAAATAAGCTCATTCGGATGTACAAAAGTATGATGTCTAAATTAGCAGTCACCGCTCTAGAAAGAGACTTTGGAGTCCTTGTAAATAAATCTCTCTGTACGTGCAGCAACAGTCAAAAAAACTAACAATGTTAGGAACCATTAGGTAAGGGACAGATGACAAGACAGAAAATTATCATAGTGCCACTATATAAATCCATAGTATGCTACATTCAGTTCCATTTCCCCATCTCAAAATAGGTAATTAAAAATGGAAAAGATCCAGACAAACAAAATTGACGAAGGGTTTAGAATGGATACCAAATGACACCAAATTAAGCAGTCAGTTTGGAAAAAGAGATGAAAATGAATGATGTGACTGAGGACTATAAAAGCATGAATGATATGAGAAAGTGAATAAGGAAGTGGTATTTACCCCTTCATATAGGCAGCAGGTTTAACAGAAACAAAAGGAAGTACTGCTTCAGCCAGTACCGTCAACCTTACCAGACTTTGTTGTGAGGGCCAAAGCTATAATGGAGTCAAAAAAGGATTAGATAATTTTATGAAAGGTAGGTCTATCAAAGTCTATTAGCCAAAATGGTCAGAGGTGCAAGCTTGTGCGCCGTGTGTCCCTAGGCCTCTGACTGTTAGATGCTGAAACTGGATGACAGGAGAGGGATCACATGATGATTGCTCTGTTCTGTTCGTTCCATTTGAAGCACCCTTGGAAAACACGATCCTTGGCTAGATGGACCATTGTCTGTCTACCCAGTCTTCCCACTCGTAAGGTCATATGAAAAACCAGTATCTTGGTGTAATGTTTTTGTACTCAGTCTCTCTGTCGACTGGAGTGTACATTTTGAAACTTATCTAGCTCCCTGAGTACTGTATGATTTTTGTACAAATCATAAGCCCAGATAGGTAGGTGGATTCTAAAATGGCCTTTAACCAGCAGAAGAACTCAAGGTCTTCTGCTTTATTTGATAGTTTTCTCTTCAGTTTAGATGGGGAAATGATGCAATATCACTCTGACCAACTATCTTTCTGCTAATTATTGTATTCTGGTTTACAGACTGTTGTCTGCACCATATATTTTCAAATGTCATCTCAAAGCTCATCAGACTAGGAAGCTAACAAAATATTTGTTCCTATATTAACGGGCAAATCTTCAAAAACAGTTTAATAGAATTTGCAGGTGATTTTGTACATTGTGTTCAGACTTGACAGAATCCCCATGCTCCATTCCAGAAAGACTTTGTTTGAGAAACATTTGTTTTAGGTTTGATATAATATTGGCACTCATTATACTTGTTCTGTATTTAACATGATGCAGAAGGGTCCAAGAGCATACTTACGATTTGAAACTTGACTTCTACTACAGTTTAGAATTCTTTTGTTTGGTATATTTGAGTGTGTGATCCTACAAAAGCATCTAACAACTTTTTTCTTCTGCATTTGTGCAGATTGCATGTGCTCTGACCTCTAGCGGGCAGTAGGAGTAAATTATTCAGTGTGTTGTCGTCTCCCCCCCCCCCCGCCCCCATTAATGGGGATTGCATGGTACGGTTAGAGCCAACTGGGAATTCTTAAACAAAACCTTTTTTGCTTTGAAATCCAGATGTGCCAAAAGTAAAACTAATTGCAGAAAAGGGTTGGTTTTGCCGAATTTTCCAGTTGGGGAGGAAAAAATCTTGAAGACAGAGTTTCTGAATTGCCAATCTCCTAGGTCAACATTTTGAAAAAGCTTGGGTTTTCAAAACTAAAAGTTATGAACTGAAATCTTACTGGATTCAAAATAAAAAGAACCAAGATTGAAATGAAATGTTTCAACTGACCTGATTGGTCTGAAAAACTTTTTCTGGTTTCTCTTCTTTTTTATTTTTCATCCTGATTTTAGATGGCGGGGGGAAATTCATTCTTGAAAATTCTGGTAGGACAAGAAAGAATTTTTCTATGCAGCTTTAGTTGGAATGACCAGTCATGATTTCATTTGGAACCATGCAGAAAAATATCTGTCTTACAGTTTTAGAAATTAACCAAATATAAAATAGTTTGGCTACATGGCCCATCAGAACATGCTTTGGCTAAATACTAGCTGAGCTCAGGCAACATATAACCACGGGCAATTTGAGCTAAACAGACAGCGGTATTCCTTTTAATGTGAGTTAATAAGCAAAAACGTATCCATAGCACCTAATGGCGGGATTCCCCAAAGGACTTTGCCTAACTGCTACTTTAGGGACCTACAGTCTAGAATCAGGCCCCAACAGGCTGCACAAAACTCCTGCTCAGCTCCCTGCAAGTGTAGGTGCCTATACTTACTCCACATCTACAGCTGGCAATAAGCTTTCCCTCAAAGCCTATGTTTCTGTCTCTGGGCATGTGCACTGCAGTCCCATGCCAGATGTCTAGATGCATAAGCCCCAGAGCAAGGCACAAACTAGTTCATAATAGACAAGCAGTCCTGTAGCACCTGAAAAACTAACTGTATTTATTAGGTAGTCTTAAAGGAGCTACAGGACTGCTTGTTTTTGTGAAGCCACAGATTAACATGGCTACCCCTCCAAAACTATAGTCCATAATAGGTGTTTCTTGGATTAGCTCATCCATGGGCCCAGTAAGCATGATTAAAGCTCCTGTACTAGACTGGGCCCCTGTAGATGAGCTGACGCAAAACAACTATGACTGAGTGCTGGATAATGACTTCCTTCATAACTTTTAACCCAGTGGTTAGGGCGCTCCCCTGGGGATGTGGGAGTTCAAGTTCCTCCTTCCATGTGAGGGGAAGACAGGATGGTGGAGGACTCTGCTATCATGTATTGTGATGTGAGGTTGCCTCCATCATGCCTGTTGAAGCTGTACCATTCTGTGTGAAGGAATAAATAGTTGGTGCAGGAGGACTGGAGCTTGAGTTTCCCAGCTGACTGCTCTAGCTACTAGCTAAAGAGTCATTCTCATACTTGTTTGCTCACTCCCTCTGTGTGGTTTAACATGGAAGGTACTCCTCTGTGTAAAAATAGTGACAAAATTGTTGGTCTCAAAACAGTGCACAATTATGAGTGACTTAGTAGCGTAGTGGTTAGATCACTCGTGGGAGACCCAGGATCCACTCCTCATCTGATCTTCTAGTTGTATAAAAGTTGGGGGCAGGAAGCATTGCCACACTTCAGTTTCTTTGTGAATCTGAGTTTTCACACAAGGCAAGTTGAGCTGCTGTGATCACTGCATAATCCGGGCTGATATTACACCTGAAAGTGGCTGTACCAGGGTGACATTATGGTGATGGAAGTTCTAAAGGGCAAACCATAAAACTGTATAAAAGGAGCACTTAGGAGCAGTGTAAATAGAAAGGGCCAGGAGGAGACTGCACACTCAGCAGAAACAGCTAGGAGCCTATTTAAAGATCCTTGTATTAAAAGCAAAGTTGACTTGTGAGTGGAATTTGGTGGGGTGTGGGAATTAAAAAGCTTTCCTGGTTACACAGAAAAGTGCATGAGTTCTACCCCTAGTTTACAGAAGGGTAAACTGAGGCACTTCTAGCCGTAGGGTAGGTCTATGTTTATGGTGGCATATATTGTGCCTAGTTAGCAGGGATATAAATAGCACTGTAGCCCATGAGGCGCTGATTAGCTGTGTAAAGCATGGACATGCCAGAGTCTCCGGATATAGAATCGTGGAAGATTAGGACTGGAAGACATCTCAGGAAGTCACCCACCTAGTCCAACCTCCTGCTTGAAGCAGAGCCAACGCCAACTAAATCATCCCAGCTGGGCCTTGAGCATCTCTAATGATGGAGATTCTTCCACCTCCTTAGGCAACCCAGTCCAGTGCTTCACCACCGTCTAAGTGAAACAGTGGCTGTCTACACTAGGAAATAAAGTCAAATTCATTAAAGTTGACTTTATACCACTAAATTTTATAAAATTGATGGTGAGTGTCCACACATTTAGAAAATCAACATAGTGTGTCCCTGTTACCTTTGCTAAGGTCAGCTGTGTCAGCAGTTCATTGTGGGTACCTATCCCACAGTTCCTGTACTCCCACTGCATTCTGGGTTTCTGTGCCAGTGCGTTATGGGAAAAAGATGCATTGCAAGTGGATGGGGAGTCTGTCATCATTCCAGAGTGCATTGTCCTCATTCGCCGCTCCTGTGGAAAAGAAAATGCCAAATGCATTTTTGCACTGCTTTCTAGAGCCTGCCCCAGCCCACACTGGTACAGGTCTAATGGGCCAGTCCTGAGAAATGTAAAATGCAGAAATAACAATCTGAAAAGTTTCAATTTGGAGCTATTGAAAAGCTGGGTTTTTTGGTATTGTTGAAATGCTTCATTTTTATAGCATTAGTTTGATTCATTTCATTTTGATCTGGCAGCGGGAGAGCAGAGGGGCTGAATTCTGCTTCCTGTTTCCTACTCCCTGCTTACGTGGAGACCAGCAGGGGTGAAAACAATGGTCAGACCAGACACACTGAGGGGCATTGTGGGATACTTCTGGAGGCCAATAAAATTGAATTAAATAACGCTGTGTCTACACTAGCATTAAGTCGAGCTTGTAAATTTGAATTTGTCGTTACTCCTCATGAAAAAGTTGGGGTAGAAAAGTCAACCTTAAGACCCCTTAAAATTGACCTATTGACATTTGTACAGAAGACAGGTACATTATAAAATTGACCTAACTCCCTTAAAATCAACCTAGAGCTCCCCCACCTCCTCATCGCCATCTGTGGCCACTGCAGGTAGCCTGTGCAGCTTTCTACAGGCCCTAGCGGCACCTCCTACATCTACTCTTTTCAACAGTCTAGCATCCTGCTGCTGTCCCGCTTCCACAGCCTTGCCCTGCTGCCTCTCCTCCTGCCACAGCCTTTCACTGCCACACATAGCTACACACAGCAGTGTACACGTAGCCTACACAACAGCACAAACATAGCCAAGGCCTTACTGACGTGCCCAAAGTCACACTGGAAGTCTGTGGCTGACCCAAGGAATGAGCTGAGGTCTCCTGAGCCGCAGTGCCAAGTGTCAAATAGTTGTCTTTCACTTGAATTAGATGGTTTTCCAGGCAACTGAGCAAACCTAGTTTGAGCTGAGTGCTCCTGAAATTGATGTAAATACCATGCTTTGTCTCCAAGCAACCTGGTCCTCAGTTTTTGCTGAACATTACAAAAATTAAATGAAAAGCAATTAACAGGGGTTTTTAGTGCGATGAAATGGTTGAGCAAATTCTAAATTAATCCAAAACTTAAAATCTGAGCTAATCTCATTTTAATTCTACCAACAAGAAGATATTGCCATAAACAACATTTTCCAAGTTTTATTTTAACTTATTTTAATCTTAACTTTTTAAAATTACACTTTAGTTGTATCCCAAGCCCATAGGGTATGCAAAAGGAAGTGCAGATATTTCTGAAGAGCATGACTCTTTTATCAATACATGGTAGCTTTGGAATGGTCAAACTGCCACAATTTTCTTGTTTGATAGAGTCCTTGTTTGGCTGAGTTAAAGTCCCCCCCAGCCCATTGCTGCATTGAATGGATCTGTGCAAATGATCTGCAGTCAGTCTTGGTCTTTATCTTATTCCTCATAAATTCTAACAGCCTTTGTATTCCTATTAGGATTTTACCTGGGATAATTACATAAAGATTTTGAAACACAAATATCCTTGGCAAATCCCACTGTGATTTGGGTTAAGATCTGTATTTGCAAACCAGAGAGCTTTAAAGACTGGGAGAGCCATGAAATACATAATAGTTGGCCAGCCACTGAGTGACGAAACTTTGTAATGTATTTAGAGATAAAAACTAACTAGCCCCCTCTCCCATGGTACAACTATTTTCATGTTAGCCTTTGTTTCTCAACCTTCTAGCAAAACTGCCCTATACAGAACGCTAACTTTAATAGAAGTGAACTTTAATGGTGTCTTGGAAAAAATTGGGAAAGAAAAATAGTTTACATCCATCTTTGCAGATAATATTCCTTTTAAAAAAAAAAACCCACATCCATATGATTGCTACAAAAAGTATGTGGCTAGACAAGAGCCAGAGGAATGGTGTTGATCTAGAAAAGAGGACCAGCCTCAGCCTGTAACATGATACAAAAAAATGACGTAAAATGCTGTTTTAAGGATACTTTACACAAGTCAGGTCTCAGGGATTTGCACACATCATTGCTCCGCAACCCCATTCTAATGGCAACATTACACAACTGCGGGAGGGGAGACAGAAACCAGAGCCTGGATGGTGGGGAGGGACAGCAAAATCAAAGCCAAAGGGCTTCAGCGCCAGCCAGGGGCCTGTAACCTGAGCTCCACCACCCAGGGTTGAAGCCTTTGGGCTTCCATTTTGACCCCAGGAGGTGAGGCTTGGTCTTCCATTTCAGCCCCAGATCCCATCGAGTCTAAGCCAGCCCAAGAATTTCCCTATTAGAATATCCTAAATAAAGAAATAAATTCCAAAACAGTTACAGAAATGCGGTGCTAGAAATTCTATGCATTGCTTTGGCAGTATGAGAAAATTTGGAGAGTTGAATACTTGTCCTACTGAAGTTGGTGGGAGTTTAGTCATTGGGTGAAATCCTCATTCCCCTGACTCCTGTGCCCACAGGGAACACTGATATTTCTGTATGGCATCAGATCAGTGAGCCCTTTAGTTGCCTGTCTATGGCACTGACCATCTGTAAATGCTTCAACAGAAAGTATGAAAATCCCCGAAATAGACAATTATGGCGTAACCAGCACACATAGGAAGTTTCTTTGTAACCCTAATGCATTTGGCTTAGGCTGTGAAGCAAAAAGGTGTATATCCCTTTATATAATTTGTGTCTTTTCTAATGAAATTGTGGGCATTTTCATTATACATATAAATGTATAATACTACTTTCAACATCGCTAAGCTCTTGTGGTCATAACATTTCATTGAGTCCAAGTTCTATGGGCTCCATTATGCAGTGTGTATAAAATTATTTCCTTTTAAAAGTGTTCAGTGTAGTGTCTTTCACTTTGATTAGAGATGCCATTACTGCAATAAGGAAAAAGGCAAACTGTACAGCTGATTCAAAAATAATTTCAAAACTGTTACATTTTTCTTGGGTTTGAAATGGACTATTTTCAACTTTTCCCTTAGGTTTCCATGACATGACACCAATTATTGAATGAAATGTTACAGCAATCATGTTCAAAAGTGCTGTAAGTATGCTTTGACATTGTTTTCAATATGCTCTGATTTTATAAAAACTTTGTGGCATTTTAATGAAAACAAAATATCACAAATATAACTTTTTGTGAAAACTTCAATGCCCAAAAAAGGCCTTTTTTTTTTTCTGAAAGCTTTTCAAATGCCTCTGGTAAACCAGAGGCCATTACTTACTTTTTAAACCATTCATTATTATATGTACGACTATCATCTTGGGTAAAATTTTCAAAGCACCTAAATTCTTGACCAATATATACTGCTTCTTATGCAGAGAGCTCAAAGCACTTTATGAAGGCAGTCACTATCACTATCCTAATTTTTCAAGTGGGGAAACTGAGCTATGGGGAAGAAGGTGATTTGCCCAAGGCTATCCATTAATACACATCTCATAGAGCTGGAGGAGACCTCAGGAGGTCATCAAGTCCAGTCCCCTGCCCTTTTGGAAGGACCAAATACCATCCCAGACAGATTTTTGTTGTGTTAAATCTATTTACCCCAGACCTTTAAATGGCCTCCTCAAGGACTGAGCTCATAACCCTGGGTTTAGCAGGCTGATGCACAAACCACTGAGCTATCCCACCCCTAAAATAAAACTATTTGCCCCAAATGGCCCCCTCAAGGATTGAGCTGACAACCCTGAATTTAGCAGGTCAATGCTCAAACCACTAAGCTATCCCCCACCGTTTGTTTTGGGAAGAAGGGGCTTTGGAAGTCCTGGGGGTCACTTCAAAAGCCTCCCCCCACCTCCAGCTACACAGGCAGAGCACCGTTCAAAAGCAGCACTTTCAAATTGCCGTGGCCACCATTATGTTAATGAGGTGCTGCATATTCATGGCAGTGCCTCATTAGCATCTTCCAAACTCCCTCATTAACATGCCCCTTCCTTCTGAAAGGACGGGGCTTATGTAGACACAGCCTAGGAGACCCAGGAAATAGACTTGAAGGTCAGAAAAAAGTCATCATGATCATCTAATCTGATCTCTTGCACATTGCAGGCCACATAACTTCACCCACCCCCTCCTGTAATAAACCCCTAACTTCTGGGTGAGTTACTGATGTCTTTAAATCATGATTTGAGACTTCCAGTTGCACAGATTCCACCATTTACACTAATATAAACCTGCAAGTGAAACCTCCGTCACATGCTGCAGAGGGAAAGTGAAAACCACCCAGGATCTCTGCCAATCTGACGTTGGGGTCAGGAAGGAATTTACCCGATATAGTGATCAGTTGGAGCTTGAACATAATTAGTGAGACTCACCAGCCACACACCTGGGAATGAATTCTCTGTTGTAATGCAAACTCTTTCCTATCTAAGGTCGCATCTCTGGCCGCTGGAGATATTTTGCTTCTAGCAGTCACAGATCAGCTACGTGCTAGTGTAGGCATTCTTGTCATTCTAGACTCTACCCCACCCCCAGAATATTAAGGTCAGTGGGAATCTAGTTGGGGTGTTTTTTGTCACAGCTACTCCCCTTGCAAGGCTGTTTCAGAACTTCACTCCTCTGATAGTTAGAAACCTTCATCTAATTTCAAGCATAAACTTTGCTGATGTCCAGTTTATAATTCTTTTGTAGCCATGTTGGGGCTCGCCTTCAATAAATCATCACCCTCCTGTAATTTATTCTTCTGATGTATTTATAGAGAGAAATTGATAAACTTAAGAGCAACATGTCACTGGGGTGGCATTCACCCAAGAGTTCTGAAAGAACTCAGATATGAAATTGAGGAACTTTTAACTGTGGTTTGTAATGTATCTTTAAATCAGCTTCTCTACCCAATGACTGGAAAATAGCTAAAGTAATGCCAATGTTTTAAAAAGGGCTCTAGAGGCGATCCCAGCAATTAGAGACCAGTAAGTCTAACATCGGTACCAAGCAAATTAGTTGAAACCATAGTAAAGAATAAAATTGTCAGACACATAGAAGAATATAATTTGTTGGGCAAAAGTTAACATGGTTTCTGTAAAGGGAAATCATGTCTTACTAATCTATTAGAGTCCTTTGAAGGGTCAACAAACATGTGGATAAGGGGGATCCCGTAGATAGTGTACTTGGATTTCTGGAAAGCCTTTGACAAAGTCCCTCACCAAAGACTCTTATTTAAATTAAGTTGCCATGGGATAAGAGGGAAGATTCTTTCATGGACTGAGAACTGGTTAAAAGGCAGAAAACAAAGGGTAGGAGTAAATGGTAACTTTTTTCAGAATGGAGAGGGGAGAATAGTAGTGTTCCCCAAGAGCAGTCCTAGGACCAATCCTATTCAACTTATTCACAAATGATCTGGAGAAAGGGGTAAATTATGAGGTGGCAAAGTTTGCAGATGATACTAAACAGCTCAAAAAAGTTAAGACGAAAGCGGACTGTGAAGAACCTCAGAAAGATCTCACAACACTGAGGCTGTGTCTACACTTGCTTTCCTCTTTCCCATAAAAAAAGGGAAGAAGCATTCTTTCAAAGATGGGGTTTACTTTCGAAAGAGCAGCGTCTACACTGGTTTTCTTCTTTCGAAAGAAGCTATTTTGAAATACAAATAAGCAAATGAGGTGTCAGATATGCAAATCTGCACCTCATTTGCATGGTCCATTTACCTCATTTGCATAGCTCTTTTGAAAGAGGAATGCAACTGTAGACACAGCCTGAGTGATTGGGCAATAAAATGGCAAATGAAATTTAATGTGAATAAATGTAAAGTAATGCACATTGGAAAAAATAACTCCACCTGTACATACAGCATGATGGGACTTAATTTAGCTACAACTAATCAGAAAAGAGATCTTGGAGTCATCATGAATAGTTCTCTGAAAATATGCTTGCAGTGTGCAGCAGCAGCAGTCAAAAAAGGAAACAGGATGGTAGGAATCCTTAAAGGGATAGAAAACAAGATGGAGAATATCTTATTGCCCTTACATAAAACCATGGTAGCCCACATCTTGAATATTGCGTACAAATGTGGTCTCCTCATCTCAAAAAATATATATATTGGCATTTGAAAAGGTTCAGAAAAGGGCAACTAAAATGATTAGGAGTTTGGAATGGGTCCCATATGAAGAGAGATTAAATAGATTAGGACTTTTCATTTTAGAAAAGAGGAGACTAAGGGGGAATATGATAGAGGAGTATAAAGTTATGAGTGGTGTGGAGAAAGTGAACAAGGAATAATTATTTACTTGTTCCCATAATATCAGAACTAGAGGACACCAAATGAAATTAATGGGTAGCAGATTTAAAATAAATAAAAGGAAGGTCTTCTTCACACAGCACATAGTCAACCTGTGGAACTCCTTGCCAGAGGAGGCTGGGACTTTAACAGCGTTTAAAAAGGAGCTAGATAAATTCATGGAGATTAGATCCATTAATGGCTGTTAGCCAAGATGGGTAAGGAATGGTGTCCCCCGCCTCTGTCAGAAGCTGGAGAAGAATGGCAGGCGAGAGACTGCTTGATCATTACCTGTTGAGTCCACTCCCTCTGAGGCACCTGGCCTTGGCCACTGTCAGCAGACAGGATACTGGGCTGGATGGACCTTTGGTCTGGCCCAGTATGGTCATCCTTATTATCACCATTGTCTTGTTAGACTAAACTCACTAAGCTATTTATCTCCTGTCAGATAAGGTAGGTTTTCTATTTCTTGGGTCATCTTAGTTGTGCTCCGTGTATGATCCAGTTTGAATTCTTAAACATAGGGACCAGAAGTGCACACACTATTCCAGAAGAGGCCTCACCAGTGCCTCGTATGTACTAACACTTCCCTGTGTCTCCTGATGTATCTGGGACTGCATTAGCATTTTTCATGACTACAACACATTATCCTTCATAGCCATACTGCGCTCAACCAGTACACCCAGGTCTTTTTCCTCCTCCGCCACTTCTAGCTGATAAGTCTCTATCTTATAACAAAAGTTCTTGTGGTTAGTTCCCAAGTGTGTAGCCTGGTAATCTGCACTTTTAAATTGCATCTCATTTCTATTACTCCAGTTTTCAAGGTCATCCAGAAATTCTTGTATGACATTCCAGACTTACTGCATATTGGCATTAGCTTCCAAGTTGGTTTCATCTGTAAATCTTATTAGTGTACCTCCACTTTTTGTGCCAAGGTCATTAATAAAAATCTTAAATAAGATTGGTTAAATTATACTTATGCCTGCATAATTAAGCTATCCTGCCACTAACCTGTGGTGCTATTCTTGTGTGCCATTATAAAAAGTGACACTTTTACTTTAGCTTACTTTTTTAAAGGCTGATCTCCTGAAGAACGTGGGTATTTATTAACAAAGATGTAAGTGGTGTCTCCTTTACATTTAATTCTCGTCATTGACCTGCATGCTCCAGTATGTTCTAGTAAATGGATAAAATTTGATTTAAAAAAAAATCACGTTACCAAACTACGATGTTTGTTGTATTCCTTGCCTTATAAACTGAATGCATTCACACAGTTAAAACTCCTCTACCGCTGAAGTTCTCAGCCAGATAAAATTAATGAACTGTGAGCCTGCCGCTAGTGATTAATCAAAAAGTGTTAGGACAATGGGCCCTAAAATTTACCTCAGCTAGAGTGATAAAATTGACACCAAGGGAATGAGTTTCACAGGAAAAAGCACTCTTAACAAATAGAGCTCTGCCTGTAGCCCTTGAAATGTAGTTCCAGGAAAAAAAAATCAGCAAAGATGGTCCAGCAGTCTCTAGTGCAGCAAGAGGATTCAGTATTGAGGGTCTCACTCACCTGTAGAAGTTGGTCCAATGAAAGATATTTCCTTACCCTTCTTTGCCTCTGTAAGAGGATTCAGGCAGTTTCTTGGTCTGTGGGGTCCCAAGTAATGTAAGGACTTTATGGTATATAACTAATAATGTAAGTAGTACCTTGAAGCAAATAAGGAGAATATATGGCACTGGTAGAATATGCTCTCCTAGCCATTCACCTGGATAAAAGCTAAGCTAATGTCCACTGAAGTCAGGGAGAGGCTTGTCTAACTTTTCAGGCTGCAGATGAAGGGAAAAAAAGAAATCCCAAGCCAACCCTGGAGGTAACTTTGCCATGGATCACAATGCTGAGGCCTACAAGCAAATGAATGATCCTCAGTGATCCGGCAAGTCTTACATTTAAAAACTCACTATACCAGATGCCGTAGCTGCCTGAGAATCCAAACACAGACCCCTAAGACTAGACATTGTGACTGTGAAGGACAAGCGTGTTCCTCCTGACCTGGCATATCTAGCCCACCATACATGTGCTTGGTAAAAGTGAGCTCCTCTGATCTGATTTGCTGTCACTCTCCTCATCCTTTTCCCCAGGGAGAAGAGTGGAGGAAAGGGAATGAAGGACAAATAAAGAAAAGAATGGGGCTCTTAAAGGATAGCTGACCGGTATGCCCTAGAGCTATGAATAACCTACAATCCTCCCATCAATCCAGACCAATATGAACAAGCAACATCACAGTCCTGGAGTGTGATGTAGGGACAGTTCAAGTAAGACTAATTGCAGGACAGGCCTCTTAATGTCAGCCAGGAGCCACAGTAGTATTGCAGCGGGGAGAGGAATCCCCAGAATTAATAGCTCACCCTACTTTACTAGGCAAGCACCACCATCAGCTGCTCAAACCACTGCCTAGCTTTTGAAAGTGAAATAGCCATCACCTATGACACATTAGACAGCTGTCCTTTGGGAGCTGATGATGCATGCTGCTAACTCCTTCACTGGAAGATTCCCGAATAAGTGGAAGCTAAACATGATTTCCCTCCACTCTTGAGATGGATGAGGCATCAAGAATGCCACAAGCAAAGTGTTGTTATTTGTATTGCAGCCTGTCTACCGGTCACAGCCAATGTTCCCCCTAATTTTTCTCATCCATGTGTGGATTTTTTTCCATCCACATGCAGAAATAATTTGTGTGTGCACCAAAAAACACTCAAATGCTTTGCCTACACTAGCATTTCTGCTGGTAAAACTTTTGTCAGTCAGTCGGGGCGGGGAGCGGAAATCACACCCCTGACTGATAAAAATTTCGCTCACAGGCTAAGGTAGACAGCTATCCCACCAACATAGTTACCACTACTTGTTGGGGGTGGTTTAATTATGTCAGCGGAAGAGTTCGCTCCCATTAACATAGGGAGCTACAAGAGAGACCTTACAGCGGTGTAACTGCAGTGATACAGCTGTACTGCAGAAAAATCTGCGGCATAAATATGGCCTCAATGTCCTGAACAAAGGAAAAAAGCTGTTTTCATTTTTTCACTGTAACTCCATGTTATTCAGTAATATTAATCATTAATTAATAATTCCCATGATTGGGTAATATATTTTCAAAAGTGCATTAGGAACATGGCAATCCTAATATTGCAGTATTGCTTGAGTGAGTTTATGATCTAGGTGCCACACCTATAGCTGTGTCTACCCTTGCCCTGCTTTCTTTCAGAAGGGGCATGGTAATGAGTGAGGTCAGAAGATGCTAATGAGGTACTACCATGAATATGTAGCACCTCATTAGCATAATGGAGACTGACATGATTCAAAAGTGCCACTTTTGAATCGTGCACTGCCTGTGGAAGCGAGGGCCTTTCAAAAGGACCCCACAGTCTTGGAAAGCTCCTTCCACCTAACACCAGATAGGAAGAACGGTCTTTCAAAGACTTGGGGAGGGGGGAGTCCTTTCAAAAGGCCCCTGTCTCCACGAGCAGTGCACAATTTGAAAGCAGCACTTTTGAATCGCCACAGTGCCTCATTAGCATCTTCCGACCTCATTCATTACCAGGCCCCTTCCGAAAGGAAGGGGCTTGTGTAGACACAGTTTATAGGAATCCAGCCAGAAGAGTAGAAGATGTAGGCTGTGGCCACACTTGGCCAAAACTTTGAAATGGCCATGCAAATGGCCATTTCGAAGATTACTAATGAGGCACTGAATTGAATATTCAGCACCTCATTAGCATTAGGATGCTTCTGTTCGTGGCACTTCGAAAGCCCCGCTTTCAAATGCTCATGGCTCGGTGCGGCTATACGGGGGTCCTTTTCAGAAGGACCCCGCATATTTCGAAATATCCTTTTGAGGGGAATAAGGGGATTTTGAAATATGCAGGGTCCTTCCGAAAAGGACCCCTGTGTAGCCGGGCCGAGTCGTGAGTGTTCGAAAGTGGGGTTTTCGAAGCGCCGCAGCCAGAAGCATCCTAATACTAATGAGGTTCTGAATATTCAGTTCAGCCCCTCATTAGTAATCTTCAAAATGGCCATTTGCATGGCCATTTCAAAGTTTTGGCCAAGTGTGGCTACAGCCATAAGGTTTTAAGTGCCCAAATTCAGCAAGATACTTAGCAACTCACTCATTTTCAACTTGTGTCTAAATTGACTAAATAAACAGGTTACCTACATACTTAACCTTATTTTGATTCAAAAAATTACCTGAGCACATGCATATGTTTATTAGTCTGTTTTTACTTTTCTGCCACTTGGTATAATTTTATTTAACTTACTTAATTATGAAGCTAGAAGCTAGAGATAATGCCAATGCCAGCATATAGTAGTTTTTTTGCTACTTTTTTTTTTAAAGCTATCAGTTATTCTCTAGATCTGAAGAAGTGGGTCTTTCCCATGAAAGCTAATCACCTAATAAATAATACTGTTAGTCTTAAAGGAGCTACAGGACAGCTTTTTTCAAGAGTTACACATCTAGTGGTGGTGGAGTGGTACTATATGTGAAAGATAATATAGACTCAAATGAAGTAAAAATCCTAAATGAATCAAATTGTTCCATAGAATCATTATGGATAGCAATTCCTTCCTCTAATAGGACTATGGCACTAGGAATATATTATCGACCACCTAACCAGGACAGTGATAGTGATGCTGAGATGTTAAGGGAGATTAGAGAGGCTATCAAAATAAAAAATTCAGTAATAATAGGGGATTTCAATTATCCCCATATTGACTGGGTACATGTCACCTCAGGACGGGATTCAGAGATTAAATTTCTCAATACCTTAAATGACTGCTTCTTGGAGCAGCTGGTACAGGAACCCACAAGGGGAGAGTCACTTCTCGATCTAGTACTGACTGGAACGCAGGATCTGGTCCAAGAAGTAACTATTACAGGACCGCTTGGAAATAGTGACCATAATATAATAACATTTAATATTCCTGTGTTGGGAAGAACACCGCAGCAGTCCAACACTCTGGCATTTAATTTCAAAAAGGGGAATCATACCAAAATGAGGAGGTTAGTTAAACAGAAATTAAAAGGTAGAGTAACTAAAGTAAAATCCCTGCAGGCTGCATGGAAACTTTTCAAGGACACCATATTAGAAGCCCAACTTAAATGTATACCCCAAATTAAGAAACACAGTAAGAGACCTAAAAAAGAACCACCGTGGCTTAACAACCATGTAAAAGAGGCAGTGAGAGATAAAAAGGCATCCTTTAAAAAGTGGAAGTCAGATCCTAGTGAGGAAAATAGAAAGGAACATAAACACTGCCAAATTAAGTGTAAAAATGTAATAAGAAAAGCCAAAAAAGATTTTGAGGAACAGTTAGCCATAAATTCAAAAAACAATAGTAAAATATTTTTAAGTACATTAGAAGCAGGAAGCCCGCTAAAAAAGCAGTGGGAGCCCTAGACGATAGAGATATAAAAGGAGCAATCAAGGAAGATAATGCCATTGCAGAAAAACTAAATGATTTCTTTGCTTCAGTCTTCATGGCGGCGAATATTACAGAGGTTCCCAAATCTGAGCCATCCCTTGTAGCTGACAAATCTGAGGAACTGTCCCAGATTGAAGTGTCAGTAGAAGAGGTTTTGGAATTAATTGATAAGCTAAACAGTAACAAGTCTCCAGGACCAGATAGCATTCACACAAGGGTTCTGAAAGAACTCAAATGTGAAATTGCAGAGCTATTAATGGTGATTTGTAACCTATCCTTTAAATCAGCTTCGGTAACCAATGACTGGAAGACAGCTAATATAATGCCAATATTTAAAAAGGGCTCTAGACGAGACCCTGGCAATTACAGACCAGTCTAACGTCAGTACCGGGCAAATTAGTAGAAACAATAGTAAAGAATAAAATTGTCAGACACGTAGAAGAACATGATTTGTTGGGCAAAAGTCAGCATGGTTTCTGTAGAGGGAAGGCGTGTCTTACTAATCTATTTGAGTTCTTTGAAGGCGTTAACAAACATGCAGACGGGGGATCCAGTGGACGTAATATACTTAGATTTCCAGAAAGCCTTTGACAAGGTCCCTCACCAAAGGCTCTTATGTAAATTAGGTGGTCCTGGGATAGGAGGAAGGATCCTTTCATGGTTTGGAAACTGGTTAAAAGACAGGAAACAAAGGGTTGGAATAAATGGTAAATTTTCACAATGGAGGAGGGTAACTAGTGGTGTTCCCCAAGGGTCAGTCCTGGGACCAATCCTGTTCAACTTGTTCATCAATGATCTAGAGAAAGGGGTAAGCAGTGAGGTGGCAAAGTTTGCAGGTGATACCAAGCTGTTCAGGATAGTCAAAACCAAAGTAGATTGTGAAGAACTTCAAAAAGATCTGAGTGACTGGGCAGCAAAATGGCAAATGAAATTGAATGTGGGTAAGTGTAAGGTAATGCACATTGGGAAAAATAACCCCAATTATACATACAATGTGATGGGGGCAAATTTAGATACAACAGATCAGGAAAGGGATCTTGGAATTATAGTGGATAGTTCTCTGAAAACATCCACGCAGTGTGCAGCGGCAGTCAGCAAAGCAAATAGGATGTTAGGAATAATTAAAAAAGGGATAGACAATAAGATGAAGAATATCATACTTCCCCTATATAAAACTATGGTACACCCACACCTTGACTACTGCGTGCAGATGTGGTCTTCTCACCTCAAAAAAGATATACTGGCATTAGAAAAAGTTCAGAAAAGGGCAACTAAAATGATTAAGGGGTTTGGAAAGGGTCCCATATGAGGAGAGGCTAGAGACTTTTCAGTCTAGAAAAGAGGAGACTGAGGGGTGATATGGTAGAGGTATATAAAATCATGAATAGTGTGGAGAAAGTGAATATTGAAAAGTTATTTACATGTTCCCATAATATAAGAACTAGAGGACACCAAATGAAATTGATGGGTAGTAGGTTCAAAACTAATAAAAGGAAATTTTTCTCCACACAGCGCACAGTCAACCTGTGGAACTCCTTGCCGGAGGAGGCTGTGAAGGCCAGGACTCTATTAGGGTTTAAAAAAGAGCTTGATAAATTTTTGGAGGTTAAGTCCATAAATGGCTATTAGCCAAGGGTAAAGTATGGTGCCCCTAGCCTTTAGTTAAAGGCTGGAGAAAGATGGCAGGAGACAAATCGCTTGATCATTGTCTTCGGTTCACCTCCTCTGGGGCACCTGGCACTGGCCACTGTCGGCAGACAGGATACTGGGCTGGATGGACCTTTGGTCTGACCCAGTATGGCCATTCTTATGTTCTTATGTCTGTCCAGCCATCTGTGTTACAGAACAGATTTCAGTATATGAAAAGATGACATCTTGGTTAATGACAAATTATCAGAGGCATACCAGAGTTTACCTATGATGAAATTTGGATGATTTAAAAATGGAAAACAAAATTACACTCAACTGTTGGAGACTCAGAGTGAAATCTCAGATCTATGGCTGTAAATGACAAAACTCCCATTAACATCCAGTAAAGCCGGGATTTCTTCCTCAAAGTTTTGGAAGATAGTTTTAAAAAATCCCTGCATTTTTATCATGTCTCTATAATAGGTGAAGAACAGGTGAATTATTACAGGGTACAGAGGTACTTCTACTGAAGGATCAACCTATGTCTAACAACATCTGCAAGGTTACCAGACTAGGGGTATGATCTAGCAGTCTGAGAACCTATCAGTGTATTTCATTGGGCTTTGGATCAAGATCTAAAGGAACCCATGGGCTGATCTGGTTACAGACATTGATGCATTCTAAGACTTGTATGTATGTGCCTCTTTCTTTCTCCTCCTTTCTCTTTCTACATCCTCTGTCAACCCTGTGCTTTAGGATGAAATGCAGACCTGCTCAAGGGAGCATGTTTCACAGAATTCATAGTTTCATAGACTCATAGGACTAGAGGGGACTTTGCGAGGTCATCAAGTCCAGTCTTCTGCACTCATGGTAGAAACTACCACCCCCTAGTCCATCTCTGACAGTTGTTCATCTAGCCTGCGCTTAAAAATTTCCAGTGAGGGAGATTCCACAATCTTCCCAGGCACTTTACTCCAGTGCTTAACCATCCTGAGAGGAAATTTTTGCAAACATGGACACCCCAGGAATATATGCCTCTGAGTTAGCACCCAAGCATGAGAGTTTCTCAGTTTGCTTAAGAAATAACTACACCTGGTTGAAAATTGAGAACAATTTTTCACACAACTTTCATTGTTGTTGAACCTGAGTTGCTTTTTTATTAAAATTTGTAAGATTTTCAACCACCTCTATAAATAGTTTTTTACTATTGCTCCATTGAAACCCAGTGCAGTAACAGCCGGGATAAATTTGGCACAGATACCTGGGCACAGTCATGCAACGAGTGCTCCCTTAGTGTCAGCCAGTAGTTGCAATGACTTTGCTGCATCTTAATTCAATCTATGACTATGACTCTTAATATAGATTTTTTCTACATGAGATTGAATACTATTCTTGTGCAAGCACTGCTTCTTGGAACATTTCAATGAATTTATTATAAAAGCACTCATGATATTGCAGAGGGGGAAGGCTATTTTAGGAATCTAAACTGAACTCTTGGTATTTAGTATTGAACCGCCTTATGAATCTTCGGGGTGTTGTTTTTAAAAAATCAGACGGCACTAAGAATGAATGCATGAAATATAATCCTTAATATTAAATGTAGGAGTGTGCAGTGGCTAGTAAAGAGCATATTCGATGCATGACTTTATGAATTTATAGAACAGGTTTTCATAAGCTCAGCTGACACTGCGGGGCAGGAAGAAGATGCAGTTGACTAGTTTACTGAGCTAACATGACACAAAGTATGAAGAGAGGGTACACACAGTATTATGATTTCCTTTTTACACTGGAAATGCACTGTATGTGCAGGAATTGAAAAAAATAGTTTATCAGTTCCTCAAAGGTCCCTTGATAAGAGTAAAAATGCCACTGAAGTTAGTACAGCTGAATCCTCTAGGTATTTGAAAATAGTTTGACTTGTTATCCCTTTTTCAGTTTGAGATGAGTTATTTACCTGTAAATCTTGCTCTTTCACTTTGACCAAGTGCCAGAGAGGGAAACGATATGAAATAATCAATATTTTCCAACAACTTGAAAGCTACATCTACACTAGAGCACTTTTTCGAAAGGGCGCCTTGCGAAAGAGAGTGGTCAAAAGATACCCTTTCTAAGGGGAGCATCTACACGGGCTGGGGCTTGCGCCGTCGATGAGAGCCATCAAAGGGGACATCCAGCCATCGAAAGAGAGCGTCCAAACACATCCACGCCCTTTTTAGAAATTACAGGGCAGGAAACGGCACGCCTTCTGGGGCAGCAGCAAGCCAGTTCTTTAAAGGGACCCTCCCAAACACCCTCGGCCTGCACATCACAAGGCCTGCAGAGCTCCCACAAGCCCCACAGAGGCAGTGCCCGCAGGAATGGACATGGACCAGCAGCAGTTGGAAACCCTGCTGGCTGCCACCAGCGGAGAGGGCGCTGGTGCTCAGCCAGCTCCACCTGGCACTGGATGGAGGTGGTGAGGTGGGGGCCTTCCCCTGGCTGCCTCTGGCTCTGCTGCAAGCAGGCCTGTCCTGGTGCTGGGGGTGGCCCAGATGGTCACCATCCCTTGCCTCCAGGGGCCTGTCTGGGACAACTGATGGGGCAGGAGTCTCCTGGCCCTTGGATGGTGTGGCTGCAGAAATGGGGGAAGAGAGGAAAAGTCCATGAGCACCAACCCCTGTCCTGTGATCCATGCCCCCCGATACCCCCGTGGGCGCCAGGTCCCCTTCCCCTCTTCCCCGTCCACGGGTATGGTGGCCCTGTGGGCATCCACTTTGTGCGGTCCACCCCGAGGGCAGGGCTCAGTGCTGTCCGTGGGAGCAGGTGCTGACAGGCATTGGCAGTCGTGGGGCTAAGGTCTGTCTGGACTCTGGCAGGCCAAGGTGTTGGGGACCCTGGGTGCACTCAGAGGAGGGACCTGGGGCTTATGACACACCCGGGTGCTGGCCATGACCATCTGGCAGCTGCTTGGGGCATCACCGAGGTGTGCAGGGCAGCAAGTGCAATGGCTGCTGCCTGCACTCTCAGGTTCCTACAACAGGGTTTCCTGTTTCGTGTGGCTTTAAGAGCCACTGCATGCACAGACCACAGAGCCCCACGCGTCTCTGCCGAACAGCTGATTGCCACCATGGCGGACCCCGCTCTTCCGAAAGCAGGACACGGAGCGTCTGCACACATCCTTTTTCAAAAAAAGACGTTGAAGGAGCAGCCTCTTCCTATTTTCTGTTTGGAAGAGCAGTTTCAGTTCCTGCAGCACCTAATGTCGATTTCACATTTGAAAGAGCATGCAGCGTGTGTAGACGCACCATGTGCTACTTCGAACTGGGGCCTGATCTTTCGAAAGAACTGGCTAGTGTAGACGCAGCTGAAGTGTCGGCAAATGCTGAAATCATGGCCGAAAAAAGTCCATACACGCATGGTAAATGATGATGATGATGATGTGAACCTACTCTGAGACACTAAGGAGGATGGGGTATCTAACTCAGTCATGTAATTTAGACAGGAGGACATATGTGACAGTTGTGTGAGAACAACAAGAAGGAAACAAAAATTATGCTTATTTGAAACGAGTAACAGATAACATCCAGCAATATTCCTCACATCCCAATAAATCAGCAACTGCATACTAAGACATGAATTATATTTACATAGGAAAAAGATCTCATAGCACACATTTTTGGTATCCTAGAACCTCAGAGTTATGAACACCTCATGAATGGAAGCTATTTGTCACTCTGAACAAAGTGTTGTGGTTGTTCTGTCAAACACTTATAGCTGAATAAAAACAAAAAAGCAGTCACGTAGCACTTCAAAGACTAACAATATTAAAGTGCTGCTTGACTGCTTTTTTGTTTTGATAGTATTTAGACTAGCACGGCTCCCTCTCTGTTATTATTCATAGCTGAATAGTGACCTAATACAATTTTGCAACTTTATTACTAAGATTTTGTCTGTTTTTAAAGTTTCCCTTTAGTAATTTTTTGCTTACATTTAATGCAGTGCTGAGCTGTACAGTATTTGATTTTTTTTGTTTAGTTGTATTTTGTCTCTGCTGCCTGATTGCATACTTCCAAATGAGCTGTATGGTTGATTGGTTAGTTTGTGACTCTGGTGTTCATAAGTGTGAGGCTTCACTATATAGCCATCCTCTTGTAATACAGTTTCTCATTACCTCTCCATGTCTATCTTTTTAGCCAAAGGAGTCCGTGTCTTCATGGTAATGAAATATGCATGCACTATTCAAGTTTTATTATTTCTTGTGAGATATTTGAGACAGTGTCATCCAGAAGAATGAATACAGGTTGGTAGTCAAGAAGTCCTGAGTGATAATCCTGCCTCTGATATTCACTGGTGAGACTTCAACTGAATCATTTCAAGTCTGTCCTTCAGTTACCCTATCTGTGAAATAGAGATAATACTTAGTGAACTATCTCACAAGGCTGTTGTGGAGATCAATTAGCTGATGGGTGTACCCAGCTCAGAAAGTAATTTTACAGTATATAATATACAATAGGGTATTATAAAGATCCACTCAGTCTTCTTTTTAAGAAGATAAAAGTCTTCTGCTATGTTGTGTCAGATTGTAGATTGTTCTTCGGGGTCAAATGGTAAAGCATAAATGCAGAACATGCAGTTTTTTATAGATACATAGAAATTGGCCAACTAGAACAGAGTAATAAAGTATTTAATTCTACACCGTATCTTAGGCACTGGCCCTTGCAAGGTGCTTCAAAAGAAAAGGATTACAACTTCCTCATAACTCATCCAGTCAGGTGGGCAATACTAGAACTTGAAGAGGAAAGCCATTTGTTATCTCATGTCAAACAAGAGGATTAAAACAAATATCTTAGGAACTGGTAACAGCAAATGTGCATCTTCATATCCATAGCATAATATGTTCTGTATTTTAATACAGAAGGTTCCCATTTCTGAGACTTCCCTTAAATTTTCGAAAGTATCTAAGTCCATGCCAAGAAAGTCCACTGTGTCCAACGTGTACTCCTAAATATCACTGCATTTTGGATTTTTCAGCTTCTTCGCAATATCAAAAAAGTGGGAGGGGGAATCATTTTACGTGAAACTGACATTTTTAATTATATATGAACTAAAATGTTTAAAGAAAATGAATTCTGGATAAAACCAGTTTTTTTCAATTCAGCCATTTTGATATTCTTTTAATTTTTTTAAATAAAATTGAAGACATTTTTGACAAGTCATATCAAACCAAAAAACAGAAAGTGTTTTTGGTTTGAGATGATGAAATGAGATTTTGGGCGGGGGGGTGTCAATTTTTTTTGTTTTGTTTTTCGGAACAGCTTCAAAAACCATTGCAAACCACAATCATACCACATATCATTGTGGTGTTGCAGAATATGCATGTTTTATTGCTGGAAAAATGTTTCAGTCAAAAATATTTACACATGTTTTCTCCAAAATCTTTGAGGAGAAAATCTCCCCTCCTGGTTGTTAATATGGTACTATCCAGAAAACATACTGACCCACCAAGGATTACAACTCATAGCAGGTTCATGACAGCAAACAAAAAAATAACCTCCTTCCTCCATTATCAAAACAAAAAGCAGTCAAGTAGCACTTTAAAGACTAGCAAAATAGTTTATTAGGTGAGCTTTCGTGGGACAGACCCACTTCTTACTCTCTGTTACTTTCCTCCATTATGTTTTTCACTCCACCCTACCGCACTTCTCTGTCCATTGGCTGAGTGCTCTTGTCATTTGGCATATTTAAGTTCTGTGCATCTTGAGTTCATTCAGAATAGTTATCTAAAATGTCAGTATGGCAGATCACATGGACAGCTATCCTATGGAATGCTTTAGATTTAGGCATAGTTCTTCATCGTTGCCTGATGCTGAGGAAAATCAGTGTGACACTCTAAACAGCGATCAGTCCAGCTTGGTCAATAAGAGGAGGTGAGTTCCTGCTTCTACGCCAGTGATCTTAGACCACAAGGAGTCTAAATGAGATGTAACCCAATATTTGTATAACCTTAAAACAGCAGTTAGAATACAGACCTCCTCTGGGGGATTAGGGAGACCTCTCTGTCTTCTGTAATAATTAAAAATAAGACTATCAAAATAAAAGCAATCCATATAACATGAGAGCTGCACTGAAATCAGCAGCAACTATGTTAGAGGCACAAGTGCATGGCACTGAGAAAAGAGAAGAGTATATTACGTATGGATAATAGCATGTCTTAAGAATGTCAAATCCCTATTCAGATAGTGAATTAACAGTTTTAGCAGCTGTTCCCACTGGGGTTTACTCTCCTGAAGGAACACAGATAAGGAAACTAAGAGTACAAGAACCTGTATAATGGAGTCCTTAACGTCAAACAGCACACTGAACTATTACTGTAATATTGATTTCCACAAGATCTCCCACACAGGAACAGCACTTCTGAACACTAAAATTGGTCACTGGAAGATTGCAATCTAAAATAGAACAACTGTTTGTAACCAGGTGACTGACTGACTAACACAATTGATTTCAATATTCTGATGAAGCCGGGATACTGAAATTTGATACTGGTTCATTAAGGACAGAGGTATGCATGGGTATTTGGATGGATTCCCAACATATCCATAGACACTGTTGTGATAATCTAGAGCACAATTTTCTGAAAAACATCCAGTTTTGGTATGAAAATTCCCAGTGATTGGACAAACACTCTTGGCAAATTTTTCTAATGGTTAATTTCTTCCTGTAGTGGGCTGCTTGTCTCATTCCAGCAAAGTAACGCTTAAAAGCAGGAGAGAGGGAGAAGCACAAACCTGGCCAATCAGAGGATGGGAGAAGTCAGCCAATCAGGGCCAGACAGAGCCCTATGAAAGACTACAGGGTGGAGAAGTGCTCAGTTTTGGTTAGGCTGGGAAGGAGGACTGTCTGTTGTACAAGAGGGCCACACCCAAGACAAAGCAGTGTTGTGTAAGGTAGCAGGGCAGTGAGAGTGCTGGTTAACTACTGACAAACTGCAAGCTTTGAGATAAGGTTTGAGTGAGTGCAAAGGTCAGGGGCAAGTGGCCCAGGCAGTGTGAGCATTACAGGGGAGAGGAGGATAGGACATGGAACTCCAAAGGGCACTTCACCCCTTGCACTATACCTGGCCATGGAGGAGTGTGGCACTATACAGACAATAGCTTGCCCCTGAGACAAGGGCTGAGACTGTGAGGGTGCAGTGGGCCACAGTGGCAGGTGTCTGGCCTGAGGACTGCAGAAATCCCTGGAAGAATGAAGAATAGATTGTTGGGCACTGCTGGAAGGCAATGTTCTGGACACAATGCCTGAAGGTGGAGATGGGAGAGCGGACCATGGGTGAAACACCAACCAGAAGGCAGAGAACTGCATGAATGTGCTAATTCCCAGCAGGACCAGCAGGAGATGCCACAGTGGTGAGTCTGAATCCTGTTGCACTCTCCCTGTTAAAAATGTACATGTCGTTTCCAGCCTGAGCTTTTCTAGTTTCATCTTCCAGCCACTGTTGCTGTTCTACCTTTTGCTGCAAGCCTGGAGAGACCATTACAAATATTTGTTTCTCACATAGGTACTTACAGACTGTGATCAAGTCGCCCCTTGATATTTGTTTTTGTTAAACTAATATCTTGAACTCCTTGAGTCTATCACTCTGAAGCCTCCTTTATAATTGTTCGATCAATCTTATGACCCATCTCCAAACCTTCTGCCACTTATCAGCATCCTTCCTAAACTGTGGACACTAAAACTGGACACAGTATTCCAGCGATCACACGAGTACCAGAATAACCTGTCTGCTCCTGCTTGAGGAGTAAAGGGACTTCGAAGGACCACGGGCACTTCGAAGTACCCGTAGCTACACGCAAGCCGGCACTTTGAAGTTTCACACTTTGAAGATGCTGCGGGGCAGATTTAGCCTCAGGAAGTGCTGCATGTGCACCTCAGCACTTCATTAGTAATTTCCCAACACTCTAATTACCGTGCCCTCTTCGAAGTTGGGGACTAGTCCAAATATATCTTACCTGTCTTTTTATTTATTGTACTTCCCACCTGTCACCTCGTATGCAGTAGATCAGGGTGGCATACCCGCAGTACTTGAGCCACGTGCAGCTCTTTGAGCCTTTAAATGCGGCTCCCCTCAGAGCTGCCAGCTGGGTGTGCCGCCCGCCTGCTGTGTGCACGCCTCCCACCATTTGGTGGGAGAAGTGCATGGCGGCTGCAGTGGCAGCAGCTCCAGTGGCTCCAGTGAGTCACTGGCGTAGAATTAGAGCAGTGAGAGAGAGGACTGGGGGTGCCTGGCTCGGGGGGAGGGAAAGGGCATTCGGTTAGAGCAGGAAGGCCGGGGGTGCTTGCCTCGGAGGGAGGGGAGGGCATTAAGCTACATACTAGATATTTATTTTTATATATCTATGTATAAAATATAAATATCAATAATACGTGGCTCTTTGTGATCTGTCCACTGCTGTTTTGGCTATTCTTGTCCAACTGGTTGGCCACCCCCGCTGTAGATTGTAATCTCCTCAGGGCGAGGACTGTGTTTGGTTCTGGGTTTGTACAGTGCCTATTCTAATACAGTCCCTGTCCATGATGAGCACTACCAGGTGTAATGGTAAAGCAAATAACTGTAGCCATTTCCCTAATGTACATTCATTTGTTTAGATGTAGTGACATTCAGAAAATATCGCGCTGTTTCTACAATGGGATTAGGTGATAGATTTGCATTTCCAGTCAATAAACCTGTTGTTCCCTCTTTCATTTGGCTCTAACCAGGCCAGAGGACCAGACAGGTGGTGAAGACGATCTCTGAAGGGAGAGTTGGCAGTCGTTCAGTTCCATTCCATAGCCAGAGTTTTTGGTGGTTGCTTATGGGCAGCCTGAAGAGTTAGCAGGCTTAGCCAATTAACAGAGCAACCCTCCCCTTCCCCACCTATGGTGTGTGCCACACATCAGGACAGCCAAGTATTACACCTTGAAGATGCAAAGGCAAAGGCAGCATTGCTTCCAGGGTGAGCCAAAAGTGACCCTCTCACTGGCTGACCCTGTGGGAACTGTGTCGCTCTTATACAGCTGGTTATTTCCCACTGAGCTGTCTTAAAGCAAGATGGAGTGTGGTTTTTTTTTCCTGTCCAGCAGTTCTGGCTCACTCTAATGAATTGGTTGGTCTTTGCTGGCCTCATCTTGCTGAGTAAGTCCTCCAGTTCCTCCTTGTAGCTACGTCTGTGCGAGGAATAAACAACTCATGCAACTCAGAGAACAACAAGAAGTCCTGTGGCACTTTATAGACTAAATATCTGTTAGTCTATAAGGTGCCACAGGACTTCTTGTTGATCTTGAAGATACAGATTAACATGGCTACCTCTCTGATACTTGTAACTCAGGTTGACTTATTTCTTTTCAAATTCCAGTTGGGGATGTGACTGATTGTCTTGACTCCCCATTGCTGAGAAACACACCCTTTCGCAGGCATGCAGAAAACCTGAACTAAGTCAGAAACAACTTTCCAGTTATGCTTTTGGCACTGGGTTTGAAGGAGTCTGCGAGGTCCTTCCCTCCCACCCCAACATCCCTTAGCAACTAGGAAGAAGCAACTCTGAAAAGACTGTGGTAAGGTGGTAAGAGGAATTTCAGGTGCCACTTAGGTGTTCTCCAGGTGTACCTGGAATTGTGAGGCACCTCAATACTATCTGTCCTTAATGTGAAGGAGTCTTTTCTGTGCCAGCTGTGGGTCAGTCCCCTGCAGCCAGCAGCTGCTGACAGCACAAGCACTAGGTTCCAGGGTTCTGCAGGCCTCTCTTGGTATATGTAGAGACAGGAATGCACCAACCCACAAGCCCTCTTTGAGAATTCCCTGTAGGATCCAGCCTCTTAGCGGCAGAAAATACATGCAGAAGTACAAGATCTGCTGATCTCAAAGGAACAGTACAAACTAGCAGGTCAGATTCAGCTCAGGACCTGCAATAGGCTTAATACCACAGCACTGAGATACAGTGAAAAGAATAAATTTAATATCAGAAATGCATGTAATAGTATTGGAAACAGATGGCCACATGTAAAACAATATCTAATCCTGCTTTTTGGAGACAAAACTTAACCAAGGGTATACCTCATGTCCAAATGTATTTCACACAAAATGCCCTCAGCATTTTCAGTCAAGGTTGACTGAGGCCACTTTTTTGTGAATGTAAATGATCCATCTCGTTAGTTTCCTAGATTGCCATATAGAAATAACCCCAAATTCCATTGCCTTTACTCAAAGACAGGACCACCCTCTCTGGCTGGTCTTTTTCTGTGTCCTCCTTGCTAGCTGATTTTACCTCTCTTTGTTAACAGGTGACTGTGTATGATAAATGGGCTTCCGCTGTGTTAGGATACAGTGCTTATGTTTATATCTCAACAGAGGAAGATGTCTTACATCCCATGTGGAGAAAAGCCTGTTTTGCACTTTTTGCTGGTGACTGCTATGTAGATATGGACTCTAGGAACATATTTTCTGTGTATATACCTTACTTTTGACATAGCATATGTGTGCACATTTCACAATTTTATTAACATCTTGAGTGAAACTGGCTTTCATTTGAAACCTCATGCTGTTCTTTGAACCACAATGTACCTTCCAGAATCAGGACATCCCTATAACTTCCGTAAATTGCCAGTTGGCATTAAGGTTTTTTGTCCCAGTCATGCCCCACTTTTTCTAACTTTCTCCTTAACTCATCCCTCAAACTATCCCATACTTCATGACAATCTGGTGGAAGAAGTGAATCTGGTTCCTTGTTCTCCTCCACTACTGCTGTCATTCAACAATGCAATTATCTTACTCTTTCCCATGACATATAAACAAACAGGCTTCTCTATCTGCCTTCAAGACCCTCTGGATCTGTTGAGTAAAGTGGATGGTGGTGACTGAAATTATAGAATTAAAGGCCCTTTGATGAAAACAGATATTGAAATGCATTTTAGCACAAGGGTCTTGGTTGATCTCAGATGCCAAAGTAGTGTATGCAGAGAGGTGGTTTCTGAGATACCTCAGGCCCAAATTGTATATGGCTTTATAATGGTACATCTGTAGAGTAAAAGTTCATCAGAATGTAGGAATGGGTGAATCCTTTCATTTTTGTATGCACAGATTTCCATAATTTTAACTACTATTTTCTAAAGAATGTCTACAATAGGAAAGGAAAGAGTGCGATTTTAATCCAGATTAAGACACTACGTTTTCCATGGTATTTAGCATCTTTTCAGGAGACTACCCAGAAAAGGCCAGATCCCAAACACCTTATTTATGGCGCTAGTACTTTTAGTCCATGAGATATTATAACCATTTCTTAGTGGCTTTTCATCTTTAGATCTCAATGCACTTTATAAAAGAGAAAGATATCAGTCTCACCGTGAATGTCTCCACGTTAATTTAACACCTGTAGCTGGTATTAGTGCCTGAATTTGCAGCCTGAGCCCTAGTCAGATGACTCAGCCGAGCCACAGATGTGCCATAGGTCTTTTACAGCAGTGTAGATGTACCCAGTCTTCAGTGAGACTATTCCTTTGAACGACAGCTTGCCATTGGGAGTAAAGGGGTACACAATCTGTTCCCAAAAATAATGGTGTGAAAAGTAACTATCAGCAATTCACTAGTTTGCTCAACTGTTCTGTGTAGTGATTAAGGAAATTGCATTGCACTGTCAAGTCACTGCTCTTGCCTGAGGGCTGCCAGTGCTTTTGTCTACAAACGTGTTGTTGTTATAGCTACGTCTTGAGTAGCCCTCCTTGCCTTTCTTCTCAATACGTCTGTTTCCCAAATACCTTCATTTTCTTTGTTCCTTCCTCTTAACGACATTTAAAGAGTTGGCTTGTACAGGTTGAACCTCTCTAGTCTGGCAATCTCATCCAGCAACATCCATATTCCAGCATGATTTTAGCTAGCCAGATGACTAATTATCATGGGTGTGGCCAAGTTTCCCATGGTCCCATAAAGTTTCTTTACAGCCACTAGTCCTGGATCTCAGTGTTCTGTGCTGTTATTTACCCCTAATGTCTTCTAAGAGCTCCAGAAGTGGTAGAAATCTTGGTAATGCTGCTAGACCCTCCCAAAACCATTCACGGAGCTCCATCAAAGCCAATTCTAGCCACTATGTACACTTCATTAAATGAAAAATACAACCACAACATGGCTTTTCAGACAGTAATTAACAACGTTATTGGAAGAGATTTCATATAAAAATAATAATTTATTGTAACTTTGCAATTTATTTAAAGCATTTTCATTTGTTGTTTTTATTTTTTATTTTTCCACAGACACTAGGTTGGGAACCACTGTCCTAGACATTACCGACCTTCCATGGTCCAGAAAAGTCTCTCATTCAGCACCAGTCAGGTCCCGAGTGTACCAGATTAGAGAGGTTCAATTTCTATGTTTTGTATAATCTCAGATCTACCTTGAAGTTAGTGGCTTATCTTCATGGCTCCACATAGGTCAGTTCCTGCAGTTCCCCTTGCATGATGAGAGTGACAAGCGGCAAGTAGGCCAGTGTTTCTTAAACTATGTTACACGTAACAACTCACAGGGCTTGTCTACACTGCCACCTTCCTTCGAAGGAAGGATGGTAATTCGGGTGTTGGGAGTTTACTAATGAAGTACTGCCGTGCATACGCAGCAGCACTTCATTAAGCAAATTCCCCCCCACAGCAACTTCGAAGTTTCAAACTTTGAAGTACCGGCACGTGTCTAGCCGCGGCTCACCTGCCGGCACTTCGAAGTACCGGCAGGTGAGCCGCGGCTAGACGCGTGCCGGTACTTCAAAGTTTGAAACTTCGAAGTTGCCGTGGGGAGGGAATTTGCTTAATGAAGTGCTGCTGCCTATGCAGGGCAGTACTTCATTAGTAAACTCCCAACACCCAAATTACCATCCTTCCTTCGAAGGAAGGTGGCAGTGTAGACACACCCACATTGTGTTCTGTGAACAACTCACAGGTATGCCACGCATGTCTGATGCTTTTTTGATATCATATACTGATGGTATATATCTTCTGCTATTAAAACCAGACACAGTGTTATGTCATTGCTATGATACCTGATTAAATTACTTTATTTTGTTTTTGCTGTATAAGTTGCTGTTTTGGGCTTTGGTGGTCTTTTTTGTTTGTTTGTTTTTTTTGGTCTGCCAACAATTTTTTGGAAGAAAATTTAAATAAATGTTCCACACAGAAATATTATTGTTTGCAGTTCTGTGGTCCCAAAAAGTTTAAGAAACATCAAGTTAGACTGACTTAAAAGGACTCAAAGTATGTTTGAAGAGATCAAAGTTTATTACTTACAAAGTAAGAAACTTCTCAGTATGAGGAAGTATATCAGAGCCTTAGCCATTAGTCTTTTAACATATATCCTGTGCGTACTAGTGTCTATATGCACAATGCAGAATGAAATTAAGTGTGACTGTCAAATTAGACTCTAGATCCTCCTGGGTCAGCTCATGAATAAACCTGAATAGACAGACAGGAACTGAAGTGGGCCTCAAGGTTTGCTAAACTGAGGCCTTCTCTCAAAGCTTGCCTGTTTAGGACAGAACTTAAGCACATGTTTAAAATACATTTAGGCCATGATCATATGCATCACTGCTATCCCAAACAGGGATGAACTTAAGCCAGTGTTTTAAGTGCTCAATTAACGCCAGTGAGAAGCAAATTTCAGGGCCCCACAAGCCCCCAGTTACACAAATTTCAAAGCACCTTATCTGATTACACTTGCCAACTAATATATTAGGGGAAGTAGATTTTAAAATGTTGTCATCATTTCTTCCTGATTGATGTTTATGAACTCGAAGTTCTTTCAGCAGGGTCAATACTTCCACCTAGAGGTGGTTTTCCATAAGATTGTTTAATTTATGTTATGTTAATCATTTCTGTATTCTCTCTCCAAAAATGAACAGACTGGATCAGCCAGAGCCTCAGCCAATAGTTCTCAGCTGGCAAGTCTATGTCGAAATCCTTTTCTCTGATTTTAAGTTGTGGAGACTCACCTGCCATGATTCCACAGAAGATTTGGGTTTAAGCAAATGTGAAAACACAAAGCAAAACTCAGCCAAAGCCACAAAGTTTCACCTGGTTGTATTGTGAAACATGCACTGAGTTCTGAAATCCAGATGACTTTCACCTTTAAAACACCAGGAAAAGCAAATCTTGTTTTCTCCTTTTTTTCCCCAGAGGGCAGGAGAACTGAAGACAGAGATTATCAACCTTTGACTGATGGCTTAATCACAACAGGTCAGTTCTAAAGTTTCTATTCGCATAGGATGAAATTCAGCCCTGCACAGAGAAACTCGCACAAGACGCAATTTAAGTCCCACATGAATCTTCAAAATACAGTTTGTGATACACAGAGCCTTCCATACTGAGGTGAATTTTGCCTATATTTATTTCTATTCATACCAACCTTGTCTCCATAAATCTGATATTCTGTCTCTTTAGTTCAGAATGCAGGAGTTAGCTTAGTATTTTTGTAATCAGTGAGACTGAGTCTGTTCTCATGCGTGCTACTTTTACCTGACTGCTGGTTTACCATGGTGTAACTGAAAGAATAGTCAAGGCTAAGAACCTAATTCTGCTAATTTCATAAACCACAGTTATTTCAAAATGTACTTCATAATGGAAATTTAAGAAGGTGAGGCAATGAGAGGGTTTACTTATTTGTATTAAGCTAAGCCATGTTGTCAGCCTAAAAAATTCCCTACAATTTTATGTGATAACATTTTGACTCTGTCTTTATTGTGAAAACAAACAAGTAAATTTATTTTAAGGGTACCCAAAGAGTTAAAATTTGCCATCAAAAACAAGGATGTTGACACCAATCGCAAAATTTCCATTTGTTTTAACAGGGCCAGGCTTTCATGGGAAAACCTCCAGCACTTAGAAACCCATGAAGTATTACTTACAGCACTCTACCACAGGGAGTATTTGGTATTTCAGTGTTGAATCTCAAACTGAAATTTCTGAAAAGTCTGGACTGTAAGATTACTACTTTGTATGTGTCTTTGATTTTAACTTTTAATTGTATTTCTTTTTAAACGAACATATCCAAAGGAACAGCCTGAAATACTAGACTCATTTTAGCATCTACATTGACAGCCTGTATTTTCAAAAATGCTGAGCACCCACAAGCCCCCATTGTCCTTTATAGACAACAGAGCTGCAGACTGTGCAGCTGAATTCTGCATAACAGAGCTCGTGGGCCCTCACAATCCGGAATTTTAAAATGCATAGTTTAAAAACTCACCTTCCTTCCACACTGTGCTTTTAGCACACTGTTCTCAAGTTGCACCATTACTGTATTGCTGACACACACAAGCTGCCTCACTGTCATATAAAAATATTCTTCAGACCCTCACATCAAGCCACTAATTAGAAGCCTGCCACCTTGCACTTTGCCCTACTGAAGCTCCACACACCCTTGCTCTGCTGAACCACAAGAGGGAGGACAAGATCTGCGGACAAGGACCCTTTACAGCAAAGACCCATCTGCCAGTTTTAGTTGAGTTGTCTCTCAAGGTCTGACAGAAACACCTCAGTTAATCTTAATTTATCTGTTGGAGCGTGAGGGTGGGGAACTGAACAGGGGTGAAATCCAGGTCTTCTAAAACAGGCTTCCATGGGCAAATACTTTAACATTTCTATGGGTCCATTTCCCATTAATTAAATGGAAATAATAAAACACCCTGTATCTGATGGGAATCTCATTAGGATTAATCAGTGAGTGTGATATGTTTTAAGATACTCTGATGGAAGTTCCGAGCATCATGACATCAGTTTCATTGTTGCTCACTGTTTTCTGTACCACACGAATCACTTGACAGGTTCGGTGGTGGGGGGGGGTGCCTCTTATGTTAGCATGTGCCACACATCTCTTAAATCAACTCCATGTGCTAGCCATACATAGGGGTATTTCCCAAGCAATACCTATAGTACACTCTGTATTTGAGTGTGGCAGCAGGGGTCCCAAGAAATGCTGTTGTAATGAGCAAAGTGGATCAGAAAACTTTGGGTAAAATTAACTTCTTCTGACTGAACTAAAATTTCATAATCAGTTTTGCAAAACTGTTTTCCTTTTCATATCAGTGCTAAGAAGTATCACAGCAACTGTTTAAAGGCAACTTTAATGGCTGCCTTGCAACATCTTACTACTTGTTCACATCTGTAGGAGGCTGTGTCTGCACTACAAGATAAAATCGAATTTAAAGAAATTAGCTCAATATTAAAACCTCACTGTCTTCACTGTAAACACAATTAACTCGAATTTCTGAGCCCTAATACCAATAATAAAACTTCGGTTTTTATGGGATGAGTATAGTGTCAGTTTAAAATTTAAAATAAAAGCTAGTGTGGAAGCGCCCTGTCTTTAATTCAAATTTATTAGCCTTCAGCAGTGTCCTGTATGTATCCCACAAAGCTACACAGTGACCCTCCATGTATGGCCCCTTCTTTCTCTGCTGCTCTCCATCCAGGTGCGGAGGAAGAAGGTCACAGGAAGCTCATGAATTTTTGATTGAACTAGAATTTGAATTTAAATTCAGGAGTGCCCAGGCCTGCGAATATAAAGGGCGCCCATAATGAAAAAATTCCTTTGCCCATCACATCGCACCACATCGGTAGCCATTGCACCATATCAGTAGCAATTGTGTTGGTAGCCATCTACTGCAATTAAGCAATCTGGGGAGACCAGTTGGTGGTGAAGCGACTTTGGGTGGCCAAGAGAAATGCAGCAATCTATGATCAGATGTCATGTGAGATGACTGCCAGAGGTTACTCCTGGGACTCTATGCGATGCCAGGTGAAGATGAAAGAACTCTGGGAGGCCTATCAAAAAGTTCAGAAAGCCAACCAGTGGTCGGGGCAGCACCACAGACCTGCCATTGTTATGAACAGTTGCACATGCTTATGGGGAGCGACCACACCATGTACCCTGGTCTTGATTATGACACTTGTGGAGGTCCTGGTCTGGAGTTCAGTGTGAGCTGAGAGCAACTGGAGGACGAGGCCAACAGAGAGGAGGATGTGGGCAAATGAGCAAGGCACCAAGGAAGTTGTTCCCGATAGCCTGGAGCTTTTCACCGGAGACCTGGAATCGGTCCCCTCCACACTGGGCCCCAAGCACCCTGGACCAAGCTGTTGGGTGAGTATTTATTCTGCATGCGAGAAGCGGGTTGTGGGTGGGTATAGGTATAGGGTTGGGTATGGGTACAGGTTTGCGATTGTTTTATGCCACTCCAAACAGCATGTTAATGTTTCTTGGGATGGAGCGCTTCTCCTTTTCAGAGATCTCCTTGAAGGCCTCATCCAGGCACTCTTGTATTTTTCTCACAAGGTTCTTGAGCAGGTCTGACTTCTTGTGGCCTCCACGGTTGCACACCTTGCCATTCCAGGCAACCAGAGAGCGATCTGGTGTCATGGTGCCACACATCATTTTAGCAAATTTTCCAGGCTTGTGGTCACACAGCATGAGCAGGTGTTCTTTCTCCATATCTGCTAGTGTCAGGAGGGTGATGTCTTCTTTGGCAACCTACAGAAGCACCAGAATTTGCATTGGATTTTTTTACCAGGCTTCCTGCCCTTTAACATTTCCCTGCAACAGCTGGCAGGTGCTCCATTCCTCACCTCTCAATGCGGTTTGCAGGCTCTGCGGGGCTTCTCCCCTTCCTGTCCTTTTCCACCCAGCATTTCTTTTTGTTTTAGAGAATTCCCCTGTGCTATGTAGCTCTTGGGTTCTCTGGGGCATCTCCCCGCACACATGTCCTATGTCCACCCACCAATTCTTTTAATTTTACAGGAATCCCCCATCCCATGTGGCTGCCAGGCTCTCTGGAGCATCTTCCCCCAACATCCCTTTCCACAGGACTCCCTGGTGCCACGCAGCTGCCAGCCTGTACAGGGCATCTCCCCTCCCATGTCCCTTTCTGCCCAGCATGTCTTTTTATTTTTTAAAGTATTGTATTTTTTATTCTTTTTATTTTACAGGGATCCCACCCACGCAGCCATCCATGTGGGTGTAATTGAACCCTTCCCTGCCATGCCCTCCCACCACACAGTTTGCTCATTGGGGAGGATTGCTCCAGGAATGTCCCCAAAAAAAATTCCCCGACCCAGGACACCTGGCGGCTCCCCTTGCTTTGCAGCCTGTCCCTTCCCCCGAAAAGCAGACAATTGCTTATAGCTTACCATGTCCACAAAGAAATGCACTGGATAAGTGATGGGAAATGATGTATTGTGAAATGTATACTTAACTGTTGCATCCTTAATAAGCCGTTAGCAGCCTTTGAAAAAACAACTTTCCCTGGTAGTAGACACAGAGACCCATTCATTCCATTTCAAAGCACATTATGTGAATTGTATCTTTTTTTTTTTTTTTTGACCTCCACTTTCCAGCTTCCACGCCCAGTGGAGGAGAGAGAGCCACAAGGAGAAAGAGGTGCAAGCAGGAGTCATCCTGCAGGTCATGGAGTAGAATGAAGCAGAACACACTAAGCTGACAAAGGACACTGCTCTGTGGTGTCATAGTACAGCACGGTGGCATCAGTGAATGCTTGACTTCCAGCAACTGCAAATGGCAAAGCAGAGTGAGGCCGCAGCAAAGCTCTTAACAGAGGTGACTGATCAAACTGAGGTCCCGCGCACCCTGCTGCTGCAGAGGGACTCCCAACACAGCGCTCACTGCAGGAGCCGATACCTGTTCCCCAGTGTCCTCTGAACTGAGGTCACCCACCCCTTGTCGTCACAGTCTCTGAACACAGGGAGGGAGGGCAAGGATAGCCTGCCACTCTAGTCCCAAGGGCAACTGCAAAAGGCTATTCAAGCATCCTTGAGAAGACTTCTGTTCCCTGCCATCTCCTTCCCCCAAAATAAAATCATTCCTTTGAGCTGGGTGTGATTTTGTGGCATTCAGGAGAGGCAGGAAACACAAATTGTTGTGGGTGTTGTGGGAGGGCTGAAGGCACAGCTGACCACCCATACGCCCAGGTCCGCCGTGGACCTGCGGCTGATGGAACCAGGTGGACTGGGGAGGGTTGAAGGCACTGCTGCCCACCACGTGCATTCTACTTACTGCAACTTAACCCCTCCCACCAAGTAAAAGCATTCATTCATTAAGACACAGTATGATTTATTGGCATTATGACAGAGAAATACATTGGTAGCATGTGTGTTACAGATCGTTCGTGAAGCTATGTTTTATTGCTGCTGCCTCAGCATGGTTACTGCTGGATGGTTGTGTAGGCGGCTGCGAGTAAGCCCTGCCTATGGCCTCCACTTCGGAATTCCAGATGGACGGGAAAGTCTGCCGCCTGGATTCACATATATTGTGCAAAATAGCGCTCACTGTAATTACTGTGAGACATTAGTTTCAGAAAGGTCCAAACGGGTCATTAAGCAGCTGAACCTCATTTTTAAATGGCCAAAGGTACATTCAACCCCCATTCTGCACTTGTTGAGTCTCTGATTGAAGTTTTCCTTGCTGTGGTCCAGGGCCCCTGTGTAGGGCTTCATAAGGCAAGGGAGCAGAGGGTAAGCAGGATCACCCAATATTACAGTAGGCATCTCCATGTCGCCAATTGTGATTTTTCCAGTCTGGGAAAAAAGTCCCATCCAGGAGCTTTCTGTACAGCCTCAAATTTCAGAAGATGCACATGTTGTGAACCCTCCCTAACCCTCCAACACTGATGTTGGTGAAATGACCTTTGTGATCTACCATCCCCTGGAACACCATGGAGAAGTGCCCCTTTCAGTTTATATATTCAGAGGCCAGGTGGTCCATGGCCATGATGGGGATGTGTGTGCCTTCTATTGCCCCTTTGCAGTTAGGAAACCCCTGGACAGCAAAGCCATCCACTATGGCCTGTACATCGCCCAGGATCAGTTTTCCTGCAGCAACACTGAGAGATTGCATAGCCTACCTGCATCACCACAGACCCCACTGTGCAGCTGTCTGCCCCGAATTGATTTGCCTCTGACAAGTAACTATCAGGCATTGCAAACTTCCACAGAGTGATTCCCACTCGCTTCTGAACTGTTAAAACTGGCCTCATCCATGTGTTGTTGCATTTCAGTGCGGGGGCCAGCACATCACCAAGTTTATTTGGTTCCAATCAACATATCGGTGATCCGACAAATGAAAGCTTTCTTGGTATACTTGAGCTTCTTAGTAAGCATGACCCATTTTTATCAGGCCATGTTAACCATGTTCATGAGTCACAATAGATTGGAAAATGCATGCAAGTCCATTATCTGCCTACTAAAATTCAAAATTAGTTTATTGAGCTATGTGGGACATTTGTGCAAACAAAAATTCTAGAAGAGATACGACATGCAATGTAATTTTCAACTATTATTGACACAACTCCAGACTGTTCTCATAGGCTGTGTCAGCACTAACAAGTTCCTTCAAAAGATTTTTCAAAACAAGGGGGCTCTTTTGAAAGATCTTCTGGATTGTCTTCACACAAAAAGCATTCTTTCCAAAGTAAATCAAAAGAATGAGTTATTCCTTTCAAAATCACTTTTCCTTTCCTGTTTCAGAAAGAGCACTCCCTTTCAAAAGCTTTTTTTCGAAAGAGCAGTCCTCATGGGGCCTGATTTTTCAGTCCCTGGCCTGGTCTTTCAAAAGAGCAGATCACTCTCTTGATTTGCTTTTTTGTGTGTGGATGCACTCTTTCCAAAGAGAAATTCTTTCTGGAAAATCTCTTCTGAAAGGCTTCTTTCGAAAATCCTCTGTACTGTACTGTACTGTAGATGCAGACCTTCGTTGTTCGAAATGTTAAAATTGCAGGAAGTTCAACGACTTCAGTTGAAGAACAGTTCATTTTCTTTGATATTTGCATGAAAAAAAACTGGAAAAGAAATCGCTGTGTATTAGAAATTCTGGAAGGCTTCAAATTAAATTTTCAAGTCTGCTTTAGCTAAGCCTATGATAATAGATCCAACATGGCTGGAGAGCACAACTGAGTACAAGCAGTCCTTCTTGAGCAAAATCCAAACTGTATTTTCTCCAGTTGTTGGCACTGATTGTGCTGAATCATGAAGGAAGTAAACGCATGCTTTGGCACAATCCAGCAATTGTATAACCTTTTCAGTAGCCGAACGCAAAAGTGGGAACTTCTGAAGCAACATCTGCCTATCTGCCTTCATGGCACGTTGGGAGTGAGATGGTCAGCACAAACCAACGGCATTAAAACAGTTGCACAGCATTTGGACTCTACGAGAAACTTTAAGTGAACTTGACTTTCTTACTCTCACAGCACAGGCTTGCAGACAGCGTAAATCAATCCAGAAGTATACATCCAAATTTGAATGCATTTTAATGTTGTCCATGCGGATGAAGCTGCTAAAAATGATCCATTAAACTGATCTTGTAAGTGAAACATCCAATGCTACTTTAAATGTTGAGAGGGATAACACTGAATGATTGCTTAAAGATGTTCAAAAGATTCATGATCAGTGTGACACAATTGTTTCTGAGTCCAAATCAGTAGCACAGATTTTGAAATTTCATGAGTTTTCCACCAATTGCAGCCTGACATTGCAATCTGATGTAGAAAAGCACTATCTAGTCGTTTGTTCATTTGTTGACTCCATCAAATCTGGTTTTACACATTGATTTGAGTCACTGTGACAAATTTGTGCCCTTTTGGATTCCTGTGGGTGTTCAGAGAACTTAGTGACGAAGATCTATATTCAGTGGCTGAACAGTTTCAACAAAGGTACAACATCAAAACTTCAAGAGATCTCTATGACAAGATCATCTTCCTGAAATGTATCATTCCACTAACTTTCAATCAGACTGCAAGCCAAAAGAATTGTTGCAAGAAATATTTGATCTCGGCCTCACTACTGTATTTCCTAACATCACAATTGCATTATGCATTTTTGTCAGTCTCTCTGCATCTGTGGCTTCAGGTGAATGCACATGCAATGTGTTAAAACAAGTAAAGAACTATCATCTTTCTACAACGGGACATCTTTGAGTGGGATTGCAATGCTGAGCATTAACAGTGAAGTTGCACGTAAATTAGATTTTTCTTCAATTATAAATGAGTTTGCACACCACAAAGCCAGAAAAGCATTCCTAAAATAAAGAGTTTTGTTTGCAGTTGTAACTCACAATTAAAGTTGCGTTTTTCATGTACATGATATTGGTATAATGCCTTAATTGTTCATAAATAAATGTCTCAAGTGATTATTTTCAGATATTCTTTTGGTTTTAGTATGACCCTGTGGATGAGATGTTAGATACATTGGGGGCCTGAGGCTGGGCTGGGGCCTCTAAACTCAAAGTCTCTCAGGCCTCTGTTATTCTCTGAGAGGGCCTGCTCCTTTATGGTTGGCATTGTGGAAGAATAATTTTTTTCTGGAGGGGTTTGAGCCAGAGGATATAATGGCTCAGTGGACCAGAGTAGGGGATGTGATTCACAGCATAGCATGGGATGAAGAAAGGCACAGACAGGCTCATAGGAGAAGGAAAACTGAACAAGCAGTGCAAAAGTCTTCTTTATTTTAAAAAAAAAAACCCACCACATGTGAAAGGAACTTGAACCAAGACTGAGGTTTAATAGAGCAGGTGGCTATCAAAAATAAATAAATAAAATATAGAGGGGAAATGACAGCTGCCATTTTAAAAAAATGACTGAAGAGGATGTGATGCAAATTTAGTGGTTAGGATACTGAACTGGAAGCCCAGAGAGCTTGTTTTTTCTCCCCAACTTTGCTACTGCTCAGACATGTGGCATTAGATGTGTCATCTCATCTGTCTCTAGCTATTTCTGCATCCACACTCTGTTGTCCATCTGTTTAGACTGGAAGCTGAACGTGGAGACTGTCTGTCCCTGTATGTTTGTACTATGCCTAGCACAGGAGAGGTCTGACATGGGGGAACTTTAGGCCATATTATAATACAAATAATGTATAATGATAATATCAAATGGCAAATATTTGCAATGAGTAAAACCACCATAACAACATACCATAACCTGTTGAATGATTATTAGTAAACTTGGAAAGGATTAGATTTTTTCTATTGGTAAATGTTATTTAAAAGTCTAATTCCTTTTTGAAATAAACAGGCAAAATATTTCCATTGATAATAAGCAAAATACACAGATAAGCAAAATAAGAAAATTGGTGTTTGACACCTTACTAGATTTTGGTTTGAGGGTATTTACGTTGTGTATTTTGCTCTATGATGTTGACAATTTATGTTTTAAGAATTATGTAGTCACCACCATTGGAGATTTTTAAGAACTGATTAGAAAAACACCTGTCATGAATCAAAACAAAAAAGCAGTAAAGTAGCACTTTAAAGACTAACAAAATAATTTATTAGGTGAGCTTTCTATTTTGTTAGTCTTTAAAATGCTATTTTACTGCTTTTTTGTTTTGACGGTATATAGACTAGCATGGCTTTCTCTCTTACCTGTCACGTATGATCTAGTTAATACTTAGTCCTGTCATGAATGCAGGGGGCTGGACTAGATGACATCTCGAGGTTCATTCCAGTCTTATGATTACATGATTCTCTTTTATCTGACCCACACACCCATAATTTCCTACAACTATGAAAATTTAAATCAATAAAAAGTGGAAAAACAGACAAAATGTGGATAGAAATGTATCACAATGACTAGAAAAAATATAATTCTTTTATCAGACATTGTAGGTAATGTTTTTCCTAAATGACAGTAGTGATAAAATTTGAATTGTAGCATAAATCAGGATCTAACACCTTAATAGGACCTATATAAATCAGATGGTGGGCGCTTATGGTGTAAACTGACTCCATTGCTACATTTATTTATACCAGCTCCAGGTCTAGCCCTACATTTTTAACTTTCCCCTCTTGAATGGATAGCAGTAAAATTCACGGCAAATCCTAGAAAATATAAGAATGGAGCTCTAATCCTTCAAGCAGAGTATTAGTCAAGGATTACAGAGGCTTGGAACACGGAGTGTGATACTCATCTCATTTACAGTGGTGTAATTCCACTGATTTCAGAGGAATTACTGTTGGTTTACCTCACTGAAGTCAGTCTGAAGTCCTTGGTATCTATAAAAACATCTTTTGACCAGCAACTAATTGTGTTTAGTAGTTGCTGATTTTTAAATGGGTAGGAGTCATCAAGTCATTATTTAGTTATCTGCAAGAAGTAATCCTCTCAATATAGACCTCTAAGCAAAAGAGTAAAATTATTTACAAGAGCTATTGAATAATACAGAAGAATACATCCTCAACAGATTTGAATCCAATGCCTCATCAAGAAAAGTTCATAATTCACTCTTACTAATTCAGGACTAAACAGCCCATCCCAACAGAGAAACCTACAGAAGGCAGACAGAGGATCCAGGAAATTCAATGTAACCCGTCTGCCAAAAGGAGTCAGCAGCAACCAGGACTGGGTTCAACGTCTAGTGGTTCCTTTTCATCCATCTCACATAGCATCGGCTCAAGCCGCCACCCAGTAGCCTGGGAAATTCACACACCCCTGGGCACCTCGGAGAGGCAATGCTTCCCCGCTCGCAAGCACAGAGTCTGAGTGTAGAAAAGAAACTTTTAATGAAAGAGGCAGAAAAGTCATATGGCGTAAGGCTGGGAAAATATCACACCCAGAGTTCATAAGCAACCTTCAAGTGACTGTCTCAGCTCACATGGATTGAGCAGTGTCCTTTGCCTCTCAGATTCACCAGTCCAATACAGTGAGGATCCAAGCCACACACCCAAACTTTCTCTGTACCCACCTTCAACTGCCCCACTTACACTTCTGTCCAGTCTGTGCAGGCCCTGACACATCATCGTGATGGATTCCCTCACTGAGCCCGAGACAATGCTACCTTTGTGCTGCTCTGGCTTTCCATTTCCCATGCCAGCTGCCCCACCAGCCACCCTGTTGGCTGCCCACTGTTTCTCCTACTGACCACATACAGGTTGCTCTTGCCAGCCACCCACCTCTCACTCCTGCCAGCTGCCTGTCTGCTGTGTTCTGGCGGCCGTTTGCCCACTGTCTTGTGGGTTTTGCTGTAGGGAAAACCCAGTGATTCCAGCTCTCCGTGGATTCAGCTACTCTTGATTCCAGCTCACAGTGGCATTCAGCTCTGGGCCTAGCCACAGCATCTCAGTATCCACCAAGGTGGACTCTCACAGAATAACTATAGACCCAGCTTTAGATCTATCTTTGAACAGTGGGGGAGGAGAACTAATCAAACCAGTCTTACAGCTGTGTGGCCAAAAGGTTCCCAGCCAGCTGGGTCAACCCTACCCCTCTCTTCCCCCACCCTCTTCAATCTCACAGTGCTTAGATGGAGGGAGCCCTGTGTGATCCATATCTTACTGAGCAGTGTTGACTACCCTGTACCCCCAGAACAATGTCAAGCATTGGTGAGAGTCCACAGTTCTTACACTGGATGATAACGTCAGCTGTGACTTCACAACAACATTTTGTTTACAATAGACAAAATCTCTGCTTCACCTGCTACCCATCAGGCTTTGTTCACAAGGCATTAACTATGCACATGATCTCTAAAGGACACATTCCCCAAATCCTTCAGCAGTATTGAGCTCCTTCTGGCAAATTCTTATATCAATAAAGTGAATTCCTCAGGTGTCTCCAACTAATTGTCCAGTATCCATTGGCAGATGCTTCTGTTTTTTAGTGTTCCATCTTCAGCACTAACACACTGTGGCATGTTCATTACAGTACCCTGAGGCGGAAGGAGTCATGTGGTAGAGTGTAAGTAGAGTTACTTCCTTCTGAGTGAAGAACGATCTTTATTGGCATAAAGAAAAGGGTTGGTCCCCCAAAGCTTCTCTCTCTGTCTGTTTCTCTGTGCAATGCTGCCTGGAACCTTATCCAGAGTCCTCCTTCCTGATGTCCTGCTACAGTGTTAAAGAAGCGCTACATACATCCTCAAATCTGATCCATTGCATCCAATATGTTCACCACTTGTAACATGTAGTGAACACAACCCCGTGGTGTGGCGATTCTGGCTCTGGAACTGCATGTGGCTCTTGAAGCCTTTAAATGTGTCTCCTCCTAGAGCCTCATACAGGGAGTGCCATCCGCCCACTCCGCGCATGTGCCCCTCCGCTTGGTGGGAGAAGTGCTTGGTGGCAGTGGTGGCCCCAGCCGCTCTGACAGCCCCAGAGGCCCCAGCAGTGGCAGTTCCGGCCGCGCTGGTGGCCCCAGCAGTGGTGGGCTTGGAGGGTCCAACAGCCCTGGCAGCTCTGGTGGCCCCAGAGGCTCTGGTGGCTCCAGCAGTGGCAGCCTCAGTGGCTCCAGTGGCAGCAGCTCTGGTGAGTCACCAGCACTGATTTAGAATGGGGGGTGCCTGGCTCTGAGGGAAGGGGAGGGCATTTATTTAGCAGGGGGCCTGGGGGAGCCTGGCTCGGGGGCGGGGGAGGGCGTTATTTAGAGAGGAGCGGGGGAAGCTGGGGGAGGAGTGGGAGGACATTCATTTAGCGCATGTGGGTAAGCTGTGGTGAATATGGAAGGATGACAGCCACAAGTGTGGCAATCTTTGAATTCCTATTGGACACCACTGAATTAGATGGTAGAATATTGTGCCTCCTTTTATAGTGTACTGTATGCAGTACCTGCAAATAGGGCTGGTCTTTCCATGGTGCCCTGTTGGATTGCTTAATATTAGAGCACCTTCAAGAGCTGTGCAGCCATTGGCTAAGTCTTGCGGTGATTCCACAATCAGTCATAGTCAGATCCTGGAAAAAGATAATTCTGCCTGAAGTGGCATTAATATACAAGCATATTCTTAATCAGAAATCTTTGGATGATGCCAAAAGAGCTCTGTAAAATTGGGGAAAAAGCAAGGATGATGTGTGGAGCTCCCATTTCACCTCATCCTCTCCGTGGGCAGAGCGAATGGCTCTGGTTCCCCTTTGCTCATATAGAAGGGGCAATTTAACTTGTAAATTGGGAAACCTTAGCAGCTTAAGCCAAAGCTGTAGGACTTAATGTTTGAGGAAAGTCAACCAAAGGGACTGACTCACTGTCAGTAAAACTATGTGATCAAAAACAGTATCTGCATTATGAAGAGATGAATACTCTGCTCAAATGGGTCTCAACAAAAAAGCTGCTCTGGAAATATGAAATTCCCCAACTGATTTTCATAGGAGGGGAACACATAGTAAAGCAAAGCCATAAGTTTAAACAGTACCAGAAGTTACGATTGAATTAATATTTTCCAGTATAAAATCTATCGATGGTGTTTATTTCTTGGACAAGATGAGTTGTCTCTTTAGAAGAATTTAAACTCTCTGTATCCTATGTTATTTGAGATATGTGTAGATTATTTGAGCAATGTTAAAGGCAATCCTTATAGTTAATGTAAAATTTAAAACCCTGCAGAGGTCACCAAATATCAGAAAGGAATCTCCCAATGAAGATCAGATTGAGTGGTGAACTAAATGGCAGTGTAAGTCACATGGCAACAGCCTGATTCCAATCTCTTACACCTTTATTTCCTGCTGGTGGTAATGTTGCCCAAGAATAAAACATCACCAGAAATGGAAATGACCACAGTGAAACTTCAGCTCCCACTTGAAAACTGATGAGTGAGGAAAGCAGGGAGCTTATTTGAGGTGCCTGGGGTACATTAGTCATGTGTTTTTTGCAAGATAAGTAATTGTTTAGGTTCATTAATATTATCCTCTTGAGAGTAAGAGGCTGGAGCAAAGTTCACTTCTTGCATTCTGCATGCCTCACTATGGCTGTCTACAGTAGCTCCCCACTTTGAAGGGAGCATGGTAAGTATGGTGTCGGGAGATTATTAATGAAGTGCTGTGGTGCAAATGCAGCACTTTGTTTAGTTAATTCTCCCCCGCGGCAACTTCAAAGTGTTAAATTCAAGGACTAAAGGGACTTTGAAGTTGCCCAGGCACTTCGAAGTACCGGCAGGTTAGCTGTGGCTACGCACGAGCTGGCACTTTGAAGTTGCCAAAGGGGAGAATTAGCTTAACGAAGTGCTGCATGTGCACCACAGCACTATATTAATAATCTCTCGACACCCTACTTACCATGCTCCCTTCGAAGTAGGGAGCTAGTGTAGACACAGCCTATAAGAAGGAGATGCCCATAGAGCTACCCCCTCTCAGTCCTTCAATAATTGGTTCCCCACATGTTTCATTCTGTAAACCCTTGTTGCGGGGAGGTGCCTATGAATCAGCAGTGATCCCAGAATCACTGCTGAAGCTCACTTGGTATCCAAAAATTCATGTTTAACAGAACTCGACCTTTTGAATATTTTTGTTGTTTGTGTGACTCTCCAGAAAAAAAGATTACATGGTTCCTCTTAAGCACACATCCTGTTCATAACACGTGCCATCACTACTATAAAACTAGTGACAACTTAAATGTAATTATGGACAGCAGTCTTTGCATTGTTCAACAACAGAACACCAGACAATCTAGATTGTGTTGATAAGGTAGCTGTTCTAAGTGGAAAACCAAGCAAAGAACGAGAGTCCGGCAACACAACATGCCATGTTTAATAATTAGTTATGAAAAAGCATCACTTGTGACAATCCTAGCAGTTCCAAGTTCACAAATTAAGTTAAAAGGCAAAGGAATACATGAGGTAAGTCATTTCACATACTTTAGCCAAAACATCTAGGCCAATGGCGCTAACCAGAAGGAAATAGTGTCACAAACTGGCAACGCAGCAGCTACATTCACCAGTTTACACTAAGATCTGGTAATTGAAAAACTACAACTTAATGACCAAACTGCAAATGCTCTACTCCAATGTTATTACCAGCTTTCATGCCCAGCTATTCAGGTGGAAGGCCACCAAACATACAGACAGACCTCTAAACACCTTTCAAAGGCAATGCGTCTGGGAAATATTAGGTCATGGGTAGCAGGTTGAAGAGGCAAGGGGAGGCAATACCTACCCTGGTCTTAGTTCTCAACCTCTCCCCTCTTTCTATCCCTGTTCTCACCGCTCCTGACACTTTCCACAGCACGCTGTTACAGCTTGCAGATGAGTGACCCTTCCCCCAAAATGGATCTGTTAACATAAACATGAAAAGCCATCCATCTTGCCAGCTCTATTAGCATAACACTGAACCTGGGAAAGAGCTACTAAGAGTTAATGAAGCCATTTAACAGGCATGTGCCACCCTAAACTTAATGAAAAAAACAGTTGTGCATTATTATGTCCACAGGACCTTATTTTAAAATTTGCTATAAATATTTCATTAATTTGCTGCTGAAGTTTATAAAATCACATCTCTAAAAAAACTTTAAATTTTAGGTGAACAATCTAAGCCTAGCTTTAATCTGACCATTATCCTTAAATGCTTGGACCTTCAGACGCTCAGATTTTTTTAAATAAATTTTTCAAAAGACGCCTCCCCCTAATCTAAAAATCACTTTTTAACTTTAAGTTCTATGGGACAAAAACTTGTTTCCAAAGTCTCTCTGCTCTTCCTGCCCGTCCTTTCACATAAACATACATACACACCCGTGGAAGAGAGCCCATAAAGGGACAACATTCCTTGTCTTCCAGATATCTGGGCAAATGAGCTTCCCTTTCTTTATTTCTGACTAACTAGTTTGAAGGGAATCTTCCACGAAAATCAATACATTACTAAGATAAAATCTTTTTTTATGCCTAAAAATATTTTAACCTAAACCTATGGTGGATTTTCATAAACATGTTCACTGATATGGAGCTCACACAAAATACATTAGTGTTCCCCTTTTGTAACAGCAGTGAACTGCGCCATGTTCTGACTGGTTAATTTAAAATAATGTCTTTGTTTCTGTGTGTTAAATCTGTAGTAGTCTGGAATGATTACTTTGTGAAGATTTAAGAATATATTTAAAATATATAATCATCTTAGACATATTGAGTAAGAAACGTAAAACAGAGAAGAGCTGCATCATGTATTTAATAATATTTGATGTTGTACTCAGCAGGAGAACAGATTTGCCTTTACTGCAAAGTTTTTACAAATAAATTTCTGACAAACTTCGGGATATATTAAAAAAAAAACCCTGTGACTGACATTTTCCCCCAAATTTAGTGATTTTAATTAGTTAATTTCTGCTCGTCCAGTCTTCACTATCTAGCAAACAATGGCAAACACACTCCCTTTTCTTCCGAAAGAAATTTTAGAAGAGTGGGGGATTTTTTTTTTCAAATCTTTGCCACGTTGGTTCAGGTATTTGGATGAAAGGGGTAAGCAGAGAGGTGGGGAAAGAGAAGAGGGAGACAGAGAGGAGAAGGTGGGACAGGGCAGACTGGGGATGGGGCCTGAGGTAGCAGGGGTGGACCATAGGCTGGGGAGCTTGTCTCCATAAGCAGCTGTTTCACCCACTGCCCATGTACTAAGTACTAAATGAAACTAATTTCTAACAAATGCAAGATTCTTGAGAGAGGTCAACAACTCTCTATTTTCAAAGTTATGAAGAAAAACAGATGGAACTAGCCAAGCCAAGCGCTCAGAATGAAGCCAGAACATCTCCAATGGCAGGGCTGCTTGTAGGCAGCGGAGGAAGCACATACAAGGGTAGACCAAAAGAACCCTTTCCTCAACTTCTACTGAGGCTGCATCTACGCTACAGGATAAATTTGAAGTTAAGGCAACAGAGAGGTAGCTGTGTTAGTCTGTACTTCAACAAACCAAAGCAGCAGAAATGTAGTACTTTAAAGGCTAACAAAATGATTTATTTGGTGATGAGCTTTCGTGGGACAGATCCACTTCTTCAGATCTGTCCCACAAAAGCTCATCACTGAATAAATCATTATTAGTCTTTAAAGTGCTACATTTCTGCTGCTTTGAATTTAAGACAGTTAGCTCAATATTACCATGTGACTGTCTTCACTGTAAATACCATTAGCTCGATTTAGGGAGCACTAATATCGAGATTACAATATTGTGATTACCCGACAGGCACAGTGTCAAGCTCAAATTGAGAAGTTTGATTAAAGGCCAGTGTGGAAGTGCCACATCTCAAAATCAAATGTAATAGGCTCCAGAGCTACCCTGTATGTAACCCACAATGCCTCGCAGTGCTCCGCTCTGGCTGCTGCTTTCCGGGTACACAGGAATTAAGTAACAGGAAGACTGTGAATTTCAAATCTTGACCAGGAATCCTGTGGCTGTGGGCTCATGGTTGTATGAGAGCCTGAGAAATGTCTGTCTTTCTTTGCTAGTAGCACTGTGAGCGCATCTACCCATTACAAATAGCCCCTGCAGGGAGTTCATGGTTCTGTCTCTACACTTGTTATTTTTTTCTGCACTGCCTGGTGCCAGCCACTGCCCCACTGCACCACATGGCAACAAAGCTATTAGGGGGTTGTACTTGTATAAGAGGCCGAGAAACTTCTTCTCAGCAGTTTACATGTGTGCACAAACCCCCCTTCCTCCCCCACAGACACCACGTAGTTGGGGTCTTTCCCATGTTCAGCCACATCACGTGGGTAGATCCCAGCCCAGGATGTGCCTGCTGTTTGGTGCTGACCATGCAGCCAGGCAGCACCATGTCCTAGCTTGCGTGTGGTGAGGGCTCCAAGGGCAGGAAAGAATTTTGGAGGCTTGTATTGACTTCCCCCAGTGGCTACTTCCTCCACCAAAAATATTTTCGGGAGCTTGCTGTCCATTGCAGACCCCTGCTGCTTTGATATTTCTGTTATAAAATCTTCTTCCTAGCATTTCCTATCTGTCTTCATGTTTTGACTTCCCAAAAACACAGGGTGGAGGGCCAGTTGAGATTCCTGTTTCCATGATAAGTTCAGTGTATGAGATTTCACTGCCATCCCCCGTGTTGGCAGTGTCTGTGCAGTGAAGAGGGAAGACAAAGATCTTTTTTCCTTGACTTTTCTATCCTCTTTCTTCTAACTTTGAGAATACAGTCAGAGTCCCTGTGTTATTTTCAGGGATCGGATGCAACCACAAGATGGGGGACAGTCAGTGGATGGCCAGTTGAGAACACAGCCTGTGCACAGATGCCTTATAATGCACTGGAAAGCCAAAGACTCTCCCCTCAGCAACTCTCTTTTTTCAAAACTTTCCTATCTTCTCTTTCTTCAAGCTTTTCAGGGTCCCTGTGTTATTTTCAGGGATCAGATGCAATCATGGGAGGGAGGACACTCAATGGATGTCCAGCTGAGAATTCAGTTACAGAAGAAGAGATTTCTGTTAACCTCTTTTGTCATCTCTGTGGTGCCCTACTTTTTCTTCCGTCCAACAGGAAAAATGCATGTTTGCTTAGCACGGGAAGCAAATGGCGAAAATGCTATGCGGGAAAATGATGTCAAAGACCAGTGCTTGTACCCAGAATGCTATGGGGAAGTGTGGGATAGGCTCTCACAATACACTACTGGAACAGTTGATGTTTACCAATTGAGTGTGGCAGCAATAAGTTGACTTTGTGAGAACCATGTGGGGAGGTGAGAATAGTCAAAATCGAATTTGTAAATTCTAGAGTTATAAAACTAATATTAATAAATTTAATTTTATCTCATACTGTAGACACAGTCTTAGAGAAAATTTCTGGGACATAACAACAAAGAGGACACGCCAAGAACAGACCAAGATTGACAGGGACAGCAGAGTCATGTTTATGCCTTCAGCAACATTTGAAGGTGCAGGTAGGATTGAAATTCAGACTGTGAAACAGTAGGATGGCAGTTACAAGGATTCTGAGAACCATTTATGACTTACTTTTGCTCTCTCCGCTACAAGTTCTTTGCAAACTATGTGCAATAAGGGTCTGGGTCCTGATCCAACTCCTGTTGCAGTTAGTACAAAAAATTCTATTGAGTTTCATGGGAATAAGATCATTCCCTTTCTCCTTTTCATTCCATTTCTTTCTCATTATCTAATTTCCTAGGCATTTCAGCTGAGACCTTTCTGCCTATCACTATGTATCAGGGAATTTACTCCCAATTTACACACAAGCAAGAAAAGAATCAGGGATAGCACTGCGCAGGAACCAGACTTTCTCTTCCTCAAGAAGAAAAAAATAAGAATTTGAAAATTGTTTCCCTTCCAAATCAGAACAAAACCAAACCCGTTCAAATTTCTTTTGCAAAACAGATTTTTTTTGAAATGTTAATTTCTGATCTGCTGGAATGTTGTGCTCAAAACATTTTATTCTGACTTCAGCTTTCTAAAATAAATCCATAAGAATTAAATTTCTGAAAATAAAGAGCAATCTTCCTTAGCAAAAATCAAAACAACTTTCTTTCTTTCTTTTCTATTTGTTTTAAAAAGGGATTTCATCAAAATGGACATGTTCCCATGGATGGTTTCATTTTGATGAAAAGCATTTTCCAACAAAATCATTTCATTAGCAAATATTCAGCCAGTTCCAATCAGGATCATATTTTTTATATTTGTGAAATTAGCTCACAGTGGATACAATTTGAATGTGCCAGAAGGCCAGTACAGATCCTACAACTATTTTAATCCCAACATATAGGGTTTAAATGGAGCTACGTGGTGTGTAGGACTGTGCACACCAGTGAATTTCTCCTTTATGAATTCGTACAATGGATGTTATAATATTGTACTGCTGTTATACCAAATGAAGCTGTGAACTCTGTAGGTAAAGATAGGATAAAATCTCCTTGCCCCCCACCCCACCCCAGTATTTTTTTCAATTCATGCCCTTCAGGCTGCAAATAACCCAGTTTTAATTTTTTGTGTGTTTTAATAATGTGGCGAAAACACACACTTGAATGTAGGACCCTGGATGCCATAATGTTGTGCCAACTCAGCCACTCTTGGGAGAGCTGAGGGGCTGTGGGGTGGGAGGAAGGTGTTGCCTAGCCTTTCAGAGAGGGTGCTGGAAATGTTTTCCGCAGTGGCCAGCAAAATACCTAGGGCTGCTCCTGCTTCTGTGCATTCTAACTGAAAGTGTCACTCTTAGCTCCAAACCTTTGGAATCTACAAACAGCAAACCATTGCCAAATGCTGACATCAATCAGCATGTAAGCATTGTAAGCCTGGCAGATATGGGCTGGCAATCTGGCAATGTGGGTTCTATTCCCCATCTACTGTAGATTTGCTGTCTGTACGCAAGTCACCATCCCTCTCTCTGACTTACCTATAGCATGGTGCTTTTTGCCAGGGCCCTTTTTTTCTGGTGTAACGGAGTTCCAGCACCTCTTTTCTGTTAGAACACCAGAAAAATATTCACCACTGGTCCCGCAGAAGTGCAGGGAATGGGGTCAGAGGCCCCACCACCCCGCAGCAGTGCAGGGACCAGGGCATTAAAATTCTGAACACCCCAACCTCTATGAGGAATCATCAGACTTGAGTTCTGGCACTGTTTTTTCTAGGAAAAAAGAACTGCTTACTGCCTTTGTAAAGTGCTCTGAGATCCTTGCAGCAGAAGTGCTCTGTGAGTAGGTGTTACCAATATTTTGCTGTTAAATTAAATGAGAGGAGGACTGCGCCTTTACTTTAATAAAACCCTACCCAGGTGCTTCATCCAGCAAGGTATTGAGCAACATGACCTCCCAATGGGCACAACTTTGCAGACAGACCATTCATCCTGCTTCGAGCTGGTCAGTCCTCTTTTTCTGTCCAGTACTATGACCAAACTGGATGTGGTTTTTGTCCAGTATCACAGGTGGGAGAATGACATTTTGAAGATTGTCCTGCTCCACCCCCGCCAGCATAACCAAACACACACCGTGTTTGCGAGGTGACACTGGCAGGTAATGGGCAGCATGCATTTGAAAATGTTGTCCTCAGTGTGGCATGACCTCATGCACTGTGCATCTGAGGCCATGCCAGCAGTGGTTGGCCCATGCCGTCACTGGAATACCTGGTATGCTGTGGCTGCAACCTTAGCATCTTGCAGTATATGGCTCTACAGAACGGGAAAGCAATCCAAGTTGGAAGACAATCAGTTGAGATTTGTAGTTTGTGTATAAATCGATGTTCACACAAACATGGTGGAATGGTTCACTTTCAGTTCACTTCAACCTTCTGTACCTAGTTTTGGGGGTGACCTGGACTGTTATATTGGTAAGATGCCATTAATACCTCATGAGTAGAAGCTGGCTCCCTGATGGTGAAAGCTCAATAATTTTACCTTGAAGAAGGTACCCCTTTTCCTCATTTATTTTTCAAGAAAGGTTATTCAAATGTAAATAAAGACTCCATGTTCCAATTTTCACGATATTAACTCAGCTGCACTATGCTGGAGTAGAACTTTCTGTCCTTACTTATTTCTTTTTCCTTGTGAAACATATACCTTCAGTTGGCCCCGATCCTGCTAGCCTTACTCACGGGCATCGATACAACTAGTCATGTTGACATCAATGGAATGTGTACCCATGAACATGGAATAGGGATAGCAGAATTTGTCCCTATTTCAAAACAAAAGCTTTAGCAGGGCAACATCCATGTGATGACATTTTTAAAAAAGAGGATCATGTGGACTGTTAGGATTATTGCTCTTTATCTGAATTACTTTAATTGATTATTTCCATATGTCCCAGGGCTTGGATTTTATTAACAGTAGTGTTCTTGCTGTGTAGGAATGTTCCCTTCCAGTTCTATGATTTTATATTGTGCTCATCCAGTTGCCTGCTAATTTTGTTCTTTACTATTGTTTCAACCTGTATGTCTGGTACTGAAGTTAGAGCTACCAGCCAATAATTTCCAGGATTGCCTGTGGAGCTTTTTTTTTTTTTTTTTAAATATCAGTATCATAAGAGCTGTCTGCCAGTCATCTGCTAAAAAGCTGATTTAAGTGGCAGTTTACATACCAAAGTTAACAGTACTTTAATTAAACATTTGTGTTCCTTCAGAACTCATGAGTGAATTCTACCTGGTCCTTGTGACTTCTCACTTTCTAATTTATCAGTTTGTCTGAAAACCTTTGCTACTGATACATTAATCTATGATAGTTCCTCACATTTGAATGGTTCTATTGTGGGGCTCTACCTCACATTCTGTTCAGTGACAAGTGATGCAAGGAATTCATGGAGCTTATTCACAAGCACCTTATCCTCCTTCAGTGCTCATTTAGCCCACTGATCATCCTGAGCCTCACTGGCTGTTTGGCAGACTTCCTGCTTCTGATAAAGAAGTTGCTGTTGGGTTTGGTGCCTTCTACTTGTTGCTCTTCACATTTTTTGTTCTGCCTAATTATATATATACGCACACATGATTTTCTGGAATTTATATTCTTACCTCCCTCTGTATGACTTAACTTCTAATTTTTAAATGACATCTTTTTATCTCTAACTGCTTCTTTTGATCTGTTGTTTCACCATGTTGTCTTTTCTTTTTGTTCTTTTACTGTTTTTATTTGGGGCATCCAGAGGGTAAAAGGGTGCCAAATGGAGAGCAGAGGAGAGGACACTCCATCTTTGCTGATTGCATGGAAACAACATGGGAAGTGGCAGTTACAGGTTATAAGCCCTCCTCAGCTGGTGAAGAGGAGGACACCACGGGTCACTTTCGTCTGTGGGAGGACCCCCTTTGCGCTCCACTGGTTAGCTACCACCCACCTCAAGCTGGACAGCCCCTGGTCAAAAATGTGCTGACCTTCCACATCTGCCTTCCTCATTGGGTGCATGGGCATAGACCAAAAATCGAAAAGTATATGTAAATGATGTGACCCCCATAAAATGAAATAAGAAATCAACTTGCCTCTGGGTCAGTATCTGGAATGTGCGGACCACGTATAAGGGACTTGAATTTGCCCATGATCTTATGAACACGGACTCAATTACACGAAACAACAGTCATACACCAACAGCTACACAAACTGAACGTCAACATAGCTGCTCTCCAGGAAAGCAGGCTGGCAGATGCTGGGTCAGCGAAAGAAACCAACTACACTTTTTTCTGGAAGGGCTTGAGTTCAGAGGAACACTGCATCTACAGAGTTGGATTTGTTGTTTGGAACCATCTGCTGAAATCTATCAATACGCCCACAACTAAATTGGAACACATTATATCCTTGAAGCTCTGCACCAAGTCAGGATACGTCAACATCATCAGTGCTTATGCATCCACGTTGGCATCATGCAAAGAAGACAAGGACCACTTTTGTTGTAATCCTCAGAAAGTTATCAACTCCTTTCCAACTGGTGAACAACTGTACATCCTTGGCGACTTCAATGCAAGAATTGGACGCGACTATCAGTCCTGGCCCATCATAGTATTGGGAAAATGAATGAAAATGGTCAAAGGCTTCTCAAATTCAGCTCTCAGAATCAGCTCTGCATCACTAATATGTTTTTTAACTTGAAAGAGTGTCACATGGTTACATGGTGCCACCCCAGATCTGGTCACTGGCATCAACTTGACCTTGTACTGGTAAACAAGAAACATCTCAACGCCATCAAATGTACACGCACGTACCACAATGCAGATTGCAACAGTGATCACTCCTTGATCATCAGCAGAGGGAAAATCATCCCAAAGAAACTGTATATGACAAAGGAATGCAGTAAGTCAAAGATCAATATCCTCAATACTAGAGATGCACTGCAATGCTCTGTCTTCGCAGATGATTTCACTTCCAAAATGGAACACAAATCAGACCAACAAACCATTGATGAAACATGGTCCATTCTGAGAGACGCAATATACAAATGTGCCAAATATGTATTTGGAACACATAAATTCTCCAACAAAGACTGGATTGATGTAAATGCTGACATTCTTAGGCCTCTGTTCAAAGAAAAACACAAGGCACATCTGAATAACATAAAGAACCCATCTCAAAGCACAAGAGATCAACTTTGACATGCAAAGTCTGTTCTTCAGAGAGAATCCAGGTGGTGTATGAACAAGTATTAGGCCGATCTATGTTCTAATATTCAAAAGGCATCTGATTTAGGCAACCTGAAAACGACGTATGATGGATTGAAGAAAGCACTCGGACCAAACATTACCAAAGTCACACCACTGAAGCATTTAAATGGTCAGATGATCACAGACAAAAAGCTGCAGATGTCCAGATGGGTGGAACACTATTCAAGTCTTTATTCCCGCGAGCATACAATACAACCTAAACTTGACAGCCTCATCCCAACCCTTTCAGAAATGTCTGAGCTAGAGCCAGAGCCTACGGAGGAGGAACTTTCTCAAGCTTTTGATGCTCTCTCCAATGGAAAAGTGCCAGGAAATGACAGAATCCCAGCTGAAGTCCTGAAGGCAAACAAGGCTGTGCTCTTCCCCTTCCTCTATGATTCACTCCTAAAATGTTGGAGAGGTAGAGATGTCCCACACAACATGAAGGATGCAAACATCATCACTCTCTATAAAAATAAAGGCAACAAGGGTGACTGCAACAACTACAGAGGCATCTCGTTACTGAGCATCACAAGAAAACCATTTGCCTGTGTCATTCTCAAACGCCTGCAACAACTCACAGATCGAGTCTCTCCAGAAACATAATGTGGCTTCAGGGCTGGCAGGTCAACAATGGACATGATTTTTTCTCTTTGACAACTACAGAAAAAATACAGAGAACAAGCAAAGCCGTTATTCATAGCATTTTTGGACTTAACATAGGCGTTTGACACAGTTAGTAGATCAGGACTATACAGAGTATTAACCAAGATTGGCTGCCCACCAACTCTACTCAAACTCATAACGTCCTTTCACGAAAACATGAAAGCAACAGTGCAATGTGATGGATCTACATTGTAACCCTTTGCAATGAACAGTGGAGTCAGATAAGTGTGTGTTCTTGCCCCTACCCTCTTCGGCATATTCTTCTCAGTTCTACTAAATCATGCATTTCAAAACTCAGGCAGTGATGTATTTCTCCCCACAAGATTAGATGGTTCTCCCTACAGCCTGGCAAGACTCAAGGCCAAAACTAAGGTCAAGAAAGTCCTCATTACGGAACTCCTCTTTGCAGATGATGCAGCTCTCATCACTCATAATGAAGACATGTTACTATCACTGATAAATTCTCTGTCCAGAGCCTGCAAGTTGTTTTACCTTGATATAAGCATGAAGAAAACTGTTGTAGTCACTCAAGGTATACCTCAGTGATCCAGTGTCATCCTGGATAACAGCCCATTAGCTGTGGTTCAACAATTCTGTTAGCTTAGTTCTACTGTCACCACAAACCTATCCATGGACGAAGAACTGAACATCAGAATCGGGAAGGCTGCTACTATTTTTGGCAGACTTACGAAATGTGCATGGAACAATCCTAAGATGACAGTGAAAACAAAGACACTAATCTAACATGCATGTGTATTGGGTATTCTGCTATATAGGTCTGAGGCATGGACCACCTTCTCAAACTAGGAGAAGAAATTGAACAGCTTCCGTCTTTGCCGCCTCTGCAGAATTATGAATATCAACTGGCAAGATAAAATTTCAAAGGTAGATGTCCTGTCAAGATCTGACATGCCCAGTCTCACAGTGATCCTCAACAGCATATGTCTATGTTGGCTTAGTCATGTGAGAAGAATGGGTGATAAACATCTTCCCAAAGAAATCCTTTTCAGTGAACTGTCGTGGGCTGAGAAGAAGAGGAAGACCAAAGCTAAGATTCAAGGATACATGTAAAAACGCCATGAAAAAATTCAACATCAAGCCAAAATCCTGGGAACCTACATCATCCAATCAAAATACATGGCGAAGACTGCTATGAGAGGACACATCATCCTTCTATAGTATATGTGCAGGCCATGCAAAAGAACTTTGTCTTAGAAGTAAAACCTCTCAGACTCAAGAATTTGGAAATAGACTGATATGCGGTTATTGCAGTGAACCATGCAAAGCCAATATTGGATGGCTAAGCCATGACAGAAACTGCAGACTCAAACACTGCCCATAGATCCTCACCACCACTAACTATCCTCTCTCGAGGCAAAAAGGGGCCATATATACAGATAGTTTGAGCCTCCATTGTGGTGGGTTTTTTTAAGTATCCATTCAATTTGCAGGCATGTCCCTCTGGTGACTATTTCTTTTAATTTACATTTAACTAGCCACCTCATGTTTGTGTATTTCCTCTTTTTGACACTAAATGCTTACGTGATGGGTTTCTTTTGTATTTTCCCCCACAATTATGTCAAATTGAATTACATTATTGCAGCTTTTTATTGAAAAATTCACCTCTATACACCAGTTAGGACTAAATCAAGATTTGTCTCTCCCCTTGTGGGTTCTAGGACTAGTTGCACCCTGGAGCAGTCGTTACTGGATTCTAAAAATTATCTCTCCATATCCCATCCTGAGATGACATGCTTCCCAGCTGAAATCCTCTATTAAAAGCTTTCTGGTTGTGAGGCTTCTTTAATGTCACCATCACCATCTTAGTTGGATGACTGGTAGTATATCCATTCTGCTATGCTCTTGCTATTCAAGCACAACATTTCTACCATAGCGCCTATGGTACAGCTTGATTCATTTAGGATAGTTACTCCATTTAACTTTATGCTTTCTTTCACATATTGTGCCATTCTTGTACCGAGATCATGCTTACCTATTTTTGTATTCTGGTGTTACTAAGTCTCATTGATAACCATCATTTCACTAAGTTTCTGTGATGCCTATTACATAAATATTTAATATCAAGCACTCAAATTCACCCATCTCAGTAATAAGACTTCTTGAATTTGTATATAAACATATATCAACACTAGAAGCATCTGTCTACAGAAGTTACTATCAGAAGAGATGTTCCAGAAAAACTTCTGTGAACAGATCCTGACTACACATAAAAGTGGATCGATCTTTTGATCTGCTCTGTTGACAAAAGAGCATCCACACAGCGTTTTTGTTGACAGTTTCTGTCTACAAAATGCATTTTGTGTGCAGATTCTCCGCAAGTTTTGTCTACAAAACTCCCGTTTTGTCTACAAAACTCTCTAGTGTAGACATAGTGAAAATGTGTCAATATTCAGTTGTCCACCTTCATGTGATGTAAGTAGTAGATCGTGAATGCAGGAAAGAACCTAGGTCTGAATTAATTTTTTTCCTCAATTTCCTAATTTTCCTTCTCTCAGAAAGATACTAATGTACATTAAGAGAATAAATAGATGTTAGCCATCAAATGTTATGTGTACAGTAATTTATCTACTGAAAACAGACTTCTGCATGTAAATTATCTGAATTGGTTTTAATATGCTGAAAAAAATTAACTTTTTCTTCATGTATTCCTCCTTGTAGCTGTTGTGCCTACCTGCTTAAGCTTTTGATAAAAAGGTGTTAATGGTGAAAAAGGGCTGAAATCTGAGTGACAGAGGACTGTGGTTGACCTGCAGGGCTAGATTATATAAAACTGAGGGTGTGCAGCTTCATCTGCAAAATGAGCATGAAACCATGGACCAAAATTCCATGTTCTGACCATATAATCAGGTGCAGAAGTGGGCAATTATGGTTATTTGTGCTCATATTCATAAGCTAATTAGGGGCACGTGTACCTAGCTATTTGTATGTGTGGTCGCATAAATAAAGATTTAAAAATCAGTCCTTAAGTATAAGAAGCCTTTAATTGTTCGATCAAGTATACTCAGTAGGATGAAATTTGCTCTTAAAAGATCTAGTTTTACAAGACCTATGCACTACTACATTCTAAGGATAGTACGCAAGTGGGAGTTAGAAGGTAGCTCCTTGTGCTGTCCTCTTTGCAGAGGGGTAGATTTCAGCCACCCATGTACTCTGAACAGTTTGCTGTAAGGAGTGCCTGTGATGAGCTATATTTTATAAGCTTTCTTTCTCCAGCAATTTGTAGTGGGCTGAAAATATTAAAATAAAGACTGGGAAAGTTGAGTTACTTCTTAAAAAAACTTCTGCTCTTCTGGATCATCCATAGCACCTCTTCTAGTCTCTGTCTGCCTTGTAAGTGTGTGGTGAAGGTTTTCACTTGTGACAGTGCTGAGGGCAAGCACCTACCATGCCGTTCTCCGTTACTTCTAATTAGGTTCCTCTGGAGCAGGCTTAATTGGACAAAGTGGGACTAGTGAGTCAATGAGCCTATTGGCCCATTAACACGAAAGCTGGGTAAAAGGGCACAAAAAGGCAGAGGGAGAGAGAGAGAGACAAAAATTAGGACACTGTAACAAAGGGACACCTTAATATGGCTCCATTATTTTTGTTTGTTTGTCCTGGATTTGTGAATGCAGAAGGTGGTGTAGAAATTTAGCAGTTTGGGCAATAGAGGGAAGGCTGAAATGACTGGTGGTGCAGTGGAGACACCACAGACCATCCAACAATCCCACCATGCAGTGAAACAGTCCTTGCTTGTCTGGCAAGTGGAGCAACAAAAGAGCCTGCAGGCGCTTATAACCAAACAAGCCGAAGTTCAGCAACTGCTCCTGCAAATGTTGGTGAGCCCTGTGATGGGAAATAGGTGCTGGGCACAGGGATTACAAGCCTGTAAGGTGTGATAGGCTTTTTTTGCTTGGAACTGTGGCAGTGGGAGCTGGATGGGACATAACATGGTAGGCCTGTCCATGTGGAAATACAAACAGAAATGTAGAGGGGCAAAGTGGATTGGTGGGATTATGGCCATGAGCGTTTGTACAGAAATCAATGGATTGGGCCACTAATTGGTTACGGCCAGTTACTTGAATGGTGGACAAGATTCCATGCGCAGAGTCTGGAACTGTTTCATCAGATGCTTTCTAACAATTCCCAGGTACAGGTTACATGGCATCTGCCAGATAAATCTTGCTGCCACAGTTAAATTTGCAGAGTCTTCCAAAGATGGACATTCCTGGAGTGAGGCAGCTCATTGGAGGCTACATCAGTGTTTCTCAAACTTTTTTATAAAGTACCCCTTTTAAAAAAATTATAAGTACCCCCAGATTTCTCCTGGGTACCCCTGAGTGTATGTGTACCACTGGTTGAGAAACATGGGTCTAAACCAATCTGAGGTCTTGAAACAAGTGCTATTCAACCTTTCCAGATTACTCCTACCCTTTTCAGGAGTCAAACTTGTTTTGCATAGCACCAAGTTACACCTCGTTTAAAAATTACTTACAAAAACATGCAAAATATCACAGAAGACTACTACTGAAAACTTGATGACTTTCTACCATCTTATTTCCAAATAAATGAATTGGAATACAAATACCGTACTTACATTTCAATGTAAGGCATATGAAGCAGTAGAAACAAGTTGTCTGAATTAACTTGTGGACTGTAATGAGTTTACTAGTGTTTTTATATAGCCTGTTGTAAAACTAGGCAAATATCTAAATGAGTTGATGTACCCCGTGGAAGACCTTGGTGTACCCCCAAGGGTACACATACCCCTGGGTGAGAAATACTGGACTAGATCTAGGGAAGGCTGGAGCGTTTATGACCAGAAAGAAAAGGGATAGGTTCCAAGGTGATCAATGGATTGGAAATAGTGTGTTTCCTGATCATATTAAGAGACTGCAAACCCACAGCCCATGAATGGACAGGGTGTTTTTCGTGGGGGTTTTTTATTGTGTGTGTGTGTGTGTGTGTGTGTGTGTGTGTGTGTGGTGTGGTTGGTTTTGGTTGGGCCAAAACACCCCAACCCCAGCAGTGTTCCCTGTAAGGTGAGTGCTTGGGTGGCCACCCAGAAGAGACTCAGGTGCCATGCAGCTGATTGGAAAGCTGCCCACAGTAGGCAGCATGTACATCTATTAGTGGTTCACATCTGTACATGCTTTGGTGCACATAACAAAATTTATTCCTCACATGGATGGAAAAAAGTCTTGTTCTAGCCATCCCACTTGTATATGGGGATGGGACTATTGACTATTGACTTTCTATTGAGTCTTTTTAGTTGCTGCTTCTTTGGCCATGAGAGCTGGGATTGCAAGCTTTTGGTTTTACTCACCACCTACCATCAGACTTTCTTTACCCAATTATAACTTTTTCTGCTTTCCTCTGAACTGTGTCTTGTAGGTCAATCTTTAATTCCATACCAATCAGCTATTCTCCTTACCTAGGTATTATCCTGGCTCAGTTATTGCAGAGAAACTTCACGTGAGGAATCCCAGCAAAGGCACCATATCCAGCAGTCAGGGATATGCACACAAGCCATGTACTTCCCCTCATGCCCTGACAATCTGAGGAAACAGGAAGAAGAGTAAGTGGTATCCCAGTATGCATGGCTGCTGCACTCCAGCTGCCCTCCCAAAATGGCGCCCTTGAGACCCAGTGAAAAGCAGGAATAATTCCACTGAAATCAAATTGAAGGGGCCTGGTTCCCTTGCCCCGTACCTTGTTGTTTATATGCATGCACCTAGAGGGGGTCAAATGCTACCAAACTGAAATAGTTTGTGGCTCATTACCAGCTGCATTCAAGAGAGACTGGGACTGCATCTACACTATGAGATAAATTTGAATTTATATCAGTTTTCTAATTCTGGAATTTAGAAGTTCAATTTTGACCATCCTGGCTTCCCACGTGCTCCCCACAAAGTCAAGTCATTGCTGCCTCCCACATATTGGCTAACATCAACTATTGCAGTAGTGCATTGTAAGAGGCTATCCCACAGTTCCCTCATCCCCGTAGCATTCTGGGTATGCTCACTGGTCTTGACGTCATCTTCCCCTCCACTCGCACTTTCATCATTCCCCTCCCGATCCCTGAAAATATGTCGATCATTGGGGGAAAAAATGCAGAGGACACTCAAAATTAGAATTTTTGGTTTCCCCACACATTACATTGCCAACACTGATGCAGCAACTGTATTGTCCACTGACCATCCATCCCACCTCCCATCACTGTCAAAATGTGATCCCTGAAAACAATGCAGGAGCCCAGAATTTTAGATTGAGAAGATGTACGAGGAAAGAATTTTTGGTTTCCCCCACACTATGTTGCCAAGATGCGTGTAGCGACTGTATTCTCAACTGGCCATCCATCCCACCTCCCATCGTCGCAGAAGAAAGAATTGATGGTTTTCCCCTGGTGGCAGCAAGCCCAGGTATGGGCCAAGTGGCGGGTGTCGCTGGACGACCAGTTGAGCTGTTCCTTCCCCACAGCAGCAGCAAAGCCCTCTCTTTCCCATGTGACTGGCAGCATTGTCAGCACTGAACGGCAGGCACATCCTTTTATTGGGTGGGGGGCTAACCATGTGATGTGGCTGAACTCAGGAAAGACCCAGACTGTGTGGCACCTGTAGGGGAGAGAAGGGGGTTCGCACACAAATGTGAACCACTGAGAAGAAGTTTCTTGGCATGTTGTGCAAGCACAGCCTTGCTGACGTGGTATGGTGGGGCAGGGGCTGGGGCCAGGCAGCTCAGAAAAAAAAGCAAGTGTACAGAGAGTTGCAAATTCCCAGCAGGGGCTATTTGAATGTGTAGATGTATGCACCCCATTAACAGCATAGAAAGAAAGAAGCCATTTCTCAGGCTGTCATAAACTAACATGAACCCACAGCTAAAGGCCTGCTGCTCCCGCTTGGAAAATCAGGCTCTTCCTGTTACTGGAGAACAGTGGCCAGAGCTGTGAGTGAGGGGCATTGTGAGTTACATATGAGACACATCTGGAAGCTAAGAAATCCTATTGTCTTTAAGACATGGCGCTTACACACTGGCCTTTAATCGAACTTGACGCTATACCTGTCAGGTAACTGCGATTTTTGCAATCTCGAGATTAGTGCATCCCAAATCAAGCTAATGGTTTTCACAGTGAAGACAGTCACCTGGTAGATACGAGCTAACTGAATTAAATTTGATTTTATCTCGTAGTATAGATGCAACCTGGGAGAAAGTGGCTGCAAGGCATGATCCAATGCATCCTCTTTATTCCTCTCAGTGACTTGCTGGATTTGTTTCTCCTTGAGAGGCCATTTTTTCATTACTTCAAGCATCTACTAAAACTTGCAGTGGTTAATATGATTATTCCAGTAGTTCAGAGACCCAGGTGAAGTACAACGCTAGATCCTTCCCAGATATATTGTAAGTGATGGACCCTGCCTCCAAAGAATGTGCACTCTAACCTTCTGGTTTATAGGAACTACTTGCTGCAACCACTAGGTGTCAGGATGTTTCTTTTTCAGGGTGGCTGGGAAAAAAATTTCACTCCCTCTCTGTGTTCTTCTCTCTGATTTGCCAACAACCATAACAATTTTTGGAACTCTGTGCTTTGTATATTGAGTCTGTTCTGGTAAGGCTGTAGAGCTGAAGAAGTGGGTCTGTCCCACAAAAGCTCATCACCTAATACATTATTTTGTTAGTCTTTAAAGTGCTACATGAATGCTGGTTTATTTTAATTTCAGACCAGTCTTTGCCTCCTCTGGACAATCCTCTTTAGTCCAAAACAAAAAGCAGTCAAGTAGCACTTTAAAGACTAGCACAATAGTTTATTAGGTGAGCTTTCGTGGGACAGACCCACTTCTTCAGACTATAGCCAGACCAGACAAGACTCAATATTTAAGGCACAGAGAACCAAAAACAATAAGCAAGGAAGATAAATCAGAAAAAGATAATCAAGGTGAGCAAATCAGAGAGTGGAGGGGTGGGGGGGAAAGTCAAGAATTTGATTGAGCTGAGTATGCAGATGAGCCCATATAGTAACTCAGAAAGTTCCCATCACGATTTAAACCATGTTTTAATGTGCTGAATTTGAATATAAAAGCCAGCTCGGCTGTTTCCCTTTCCAGAGCGGTGCGATAATTCTTCTTCAATAACACACATACCTTTAGGTCATTGACAGAATGCCCCATTCCATTAAAATGTTGACTAACTGGTTTGTGGATCTGGAGTGTTTTGATGTCTGTTATGTGCCCATTGACTCTTTGTCTAAGGGAGTTAGAAGTCTGTCCAATATACAAAGCATCTGGGCATTGTTGGCACATGATGGCATATATGATGTTAGTAGAGGAGCATGAGAAGGTGCCCGTGATTCTGTGAGTAACCTGGTTAGGTCCAGTGATGGTATTTCCAGAGAAGATATGTGGACAAAGCTGGCAGCGGACTTTGTTGCAGGGAAAGGTTCCAGGACTGGTATTCCTGGGGTATAGACTGTGGCTGTTAGTGAGGATCCTCATGAGGTTGGGAGGTTGTCTGTAGGAGAGAACAGGCATGTCACCAAGGGCCTTCTGGAGTGTGGCATCCTGATTCAGGATAGGTTGTAGGTCTTTAATAATTCGTTGCAGTGGTCTGAGTTGGGGGCTGTAGGTGATGACCAGTGGTGTTCTGTTCTTGGCTTTTTTGGGCTGATCTTGGAGTAGCTGGTCTCTGGGTATTCGTCTGGCCCTGTCAATTTGTTTTTTTACTTCTCCTGGTGGGTAATTCAGGTTTATGAATATTTGGTAAAGTTCTTGTAGTTTTTGGTCTCTGTCAGTTGGATCAGAGCAAATGCGATTGTACCTAAGAGCTTGACTGTAAACAATGGATCTAGTCACGTGTGCAGGATGGAAACTAGAAGGGTGTAGATAAGTATAGCGATCAGTAGGCTTTCGGTACAGTGTGGTACTGATCAGGCCATCCTTGATTAGTACTGTAGTGTCCAGGAAATGTATCTCTTGAGTCTGTTCTGGTCTGGCTATGGTCTGAAGAAGTGGGTCTGTCCCACGAAAGCTCACCTAATAAACTACTTTGCTAGTCTTTAAAGTGCTACTTGACTGCTTTTTGTTTTGATAGTGTATAGACTAGCACGGCTTCCTCTCTGTTACTCTTTAGTCCAGTTGTTGTATTACCATGTGATGAAAACATAAGGGACTATTGCAAATACAATCACCAGTAAGTGTTTTTTCCTACTGTTACATTTAGCCACCACCCACCTGCTGCAGTGGTCTCAGCCCAAACATTCCAGAATAGTTTGGAAGGGCTGTGGCCTGAGAAATAGAGGAAAGCTTACTTGAATGAAAAGGCTGGTCCTATGTTCAAGTTAGTAACATCGATATCTTATAAACAGTTTTATCCTGTAACATTTAAATCACAGACTTGGTGCTACTACACCCATCTCATTGCCCCTTTTAGGTCAACTAGAGTGGAATTAAGCCCTGAGAACTGTTTTGAATATATAATGAAATAATTTTAGATTGGCTCTGAAAATGGAGTGTAAGGTGATGTGTTTGGAAGTGTGGGTTATATTCCTGATGCACGTTTTTTTTTCTCCTCCTGACTGTGTGACCTTAGAGAAATCACTTAATCTCCTAACTCATCTCCTCTATCTGTAAAATGGAGATGTTAATGTTTGCTTACCTCACTAGGGTGTTGTGAGGCTTACGGATATTAACCTTTTTCAGATCCAGTTTGAAAGGTGCTATAGAATGTGCTGTTAATAATGCCATAATCACTGAAACTTGGCAGAAAAAATAGAGAGAAATGAAGAAAAATGCATTAAGATAACTTGTGCAGTTGTACACTTTTTTTTAAATGTAATCATATTGAAAGACTCCATTTTTGTATAATCTGAATGACACTCCTTCCTTTGTATCCTCTGAATTCTGGGACATGTGGATGATGTGACATAATATTAATTCAGATTTTGGAAGCACTTGGCCCAGATTCCCCCAAAAATATATAGGCACTTAACTCCCATAGCAATGTGGTTTGTATTTATTTATTTTAAGCTGCCTTTATATCTGTAAGGATCTCCCCCCTCTTGGTCTTCAGCTTTTCTCCTGGAGCTTCACTTGCAAAATTTATACTTTAAAATTGCCTGTAACTTCAAGTCTTGCTGTCTTCGGTAACTTTTTCCTGTTTAAAAATACCCATTCCAATATTGCAGGTAACAGTGTACAACTTACAAATGTACAGATGGATTCTGATCTCACTTGAACAGTGATGCAAGTAGTGTTCTTATTCTAAAGTCAGTGTGCCAAATCCTTTTATAAATCCTTTATAAAGCAGCATAGTTCCACCGAAATCAGCTCATGATCTGGCCTTGTGTGGTTACATTGGTGTTTGCAATATTAAATTCAAGCCTGCTGTTGACACTTTAATGGTTAACCTTTACTTGCCAATTCTAATCCTTCAAGCATGGAGGAAAACTGTTGAAAAGTTATCCTCATAGGCTACTATCACTTCCCTTTGTTTTCTTCCATGTTCTTTTTTTACCCTCTCTCTTGTTTCCTCATGCAAATATTTTAAGGAAGCAGCACAAAGATCTGAGTGCACTGACCATGTGTATTTTAATTAAAGTTTGTTTGTTTGTTTGTTTGTTTGTTTTAAAAAGGGGGGGAGGGTGAAATCCAAATCACCCACCCATGTCCACTCAGATCTGAGAAAGCGTGGATCCATGTGTGACCGCTCTGATGAAATTTCTAGCAAAAGTGTAGAGATTACTGGATAAGAATGTATAAATTATTTGCAGCTTTACCCAATGTTCCTGGGGTCCTTAAACAATTTTTTTCCTTGTTTGTTTTAAGATAACTTCACAAAATTAATTTTTGTTAGACTTATTAAAAAAGATTGTTAAAATTTGTCCTTTAACTGTTTTAGTAAATGGGAATTCCATGGAATTTTTTAATTCATCCCTATAAACTTTTATCGTTCCTGTTTTAACAAAAATGACTACAGTCAATTTGGTTTCTAATATTTTCTTCTAGTTTTCAAACCTTACGCAATGATTTAACTGTGCTCAAAATGGAGAAATTTGGAATAGTGCTCTATTTTATCTCTTTTCTGTCAGGTTTATTGAGAAGCAATCTTTTTCCAGCTTCAGCCTATTTTTTGACTCCTCTTGGCTCAGTCTTTCAATATTCATTCAGTTATGCCAATTTTGAGAACTGTACTTGATTCGTGGTGATTCTCTTTTCTGTTTAGTTTTATGGAGAGCAATCCCATTCCAGGTAAATCCCATTTTCCTGGCACAACCAAACTCCGATGTTGCTCTAAGTTATCATAAGAGGAAGCTGCATATTGAATTTGGAGGTCCTAGCTCTTAACCGCTTAAGAGGCAATCTTGAGCAAACAGATAACCTCTCTAAAATATGTAGTAGATTTAGAAGAATACTGCCCATGCGTAACAAAGCCCCTCAAACATCATAATAGAGTGACACAATTTACCTATTGGAAGAACAGCAGGAACCTTTTCAGCCACATCCTGATGATGAGAACTTAAAATTTGCTCTAATGTACCAGACCAATGGCCAAATGTAGTATCCTACTTCCAGACTGTTCCTGATGCATCAGAGGGCAGTAAAATATTCCCATAATGCAATTGGTCAAAAGCAATACTGTACATGGTATAGAGGAGTCATTTAGCACTTGTAGTGATTTGTCTGATACCCTGTTGTTTGAGTGGCTCACAGTTTTTACATGTACAACTACAAGTAAATGGTAGATTGGATTTTCAAAAGTTTTCCCACTCTGCCTAGTTGAGCTCCCACTGAAGGCAAAGACACAACTCTCTGAAACTTCACTGTGGGGGAAAAAAATTGAGCCAATTCTGAGTGTTTAAAAATCCCACTCAGAATGTATCCATCCTCTCTTTGACCCCAATTAGTCTTGATTCAGCTGTTAGCCTCGTGTAAACCAGGAAGAATAATTCCAATAACAGCAACGGAGTTAGACCACTGGAAAAGATGATTAACTCTACTTTGACCTTCAGTGGCATTTGTCATTAGTTACAAGTCAGAAGACAATCTGACCTTCAGTATTTTAGCACTACAGTCTTCTGTAGCAGTGACTTCTGCAAGGCAATTACATGTACTTAAAAAAAATTATCACTTATTTAAGGTTCTCTCTGACATTCTTTTCCAGGGAAAAGAAGCAAGAATTCTTGTTCTGGGATGATGTAAATAGGCAGGATTAATATATTCTCCATGTGGGACCTGGAAGGGACATTCAGGGACTAGTCTTTTCCTGCTGGATGTGGGATTTATTGTGTGACCAGTTTATTAGGGAGGGCACTCTGTTTCTCTTCTAAAGCTTCTTTGCATGCTAAATAAGTCTAGCTTGTTTTAGGGATCTTTTTCTCTCCTCATAAAAATCCCACTCCTACTTGCTGCCATCTTCATTTGTTTATTATGGACCTTTTCAAACACAGCTGTACTTTTCTTGAGTTGGACTTTGAAAAGATGTTTCTTTTAAATTGCTAATATAGTCTATGTGCTTGGGAGCATGGGATTGTGCGCACCTCAAGTTGGTAGCTCATATCTTACTATGGTAACATGATGACTCCTTCAGTTCAAGAGATACTGGTTCATGTATTTTGGGGTGGCAAGTGCTGGGTTTGGGGGTGTGTGTGTGTAACCTGAGGTAAACAACCTGAGTACAATGAAAGCCAGTGGAGCTACACAGAGGCAGAGGGTCTGGTCCACTCTGAACCATTAGTTACATCAAGGTAAGCAAGAGGAGAATCGGGTCTGTTTCAGTTAATTTAAAAAAAATCTAGGGCTGAATTCAATCTTCCTTTTCACCCATGAAACCCCAATGAATGAGTATGACCGTGAAATCTGGCCTGTGCAGTGGGGGATTAACATTAGGGCAAAAGGGGCAGTTGCCTCAGGACCTGCAGGTGTGAGGGGTTTTGTTTAAATAGCGGCTTTGATGAAACAAAAGGAATGTGTCATGCCATTCTTATTTTAAAATGAACATAAGTGTAATTTGCTTATGCATGAGCAATAAGCATGAAAAGATTTTAAAGTATAAATGACATGTTTTTAATGGGGGAGGGAGCAGCTTGTGACTATGGTATCCCAGGGCCCCACCTGTTCTTAATCTGCCTCTGGCCCCATGGTATCACACACAGCTTCTTATGAAAAACCCAAATCCATTGACTTTCAGGATATCCTAGAAGATGCTCCACTCACTATATTTGAGGTTTCTTAGATAAATGGGTGCAATGAGGCCTCTAACATGTAGGTGCTGCTGGGTATTACCGAGTTGTGGTTTCATTCAATGCATTTTCATGTCATGATGCTTCTGTGGTGGCTACAGCTTAGAATAGATGTCTTTTGTTACACATCTAAATACTTAAAATCAAAATTAGCACGCTTCACTATCTCTTCCTTCACCAAGCTATTAATAAATAACAACAGAAGTAATGCAAGATCTTGAGGAAACTCACTTATTGGCCACCAAGGAGCGATTGTTTGCTCCTTGTTCATAGTGTTTAACACATTTTAATAAAAGTGCTGCTTTTCCTGTGGGAGAAGTGACTTGTGTCCAAATATCAGATCATTTTAGATTCCAACAGGTTCTGAACTACCTAGGCAGGGCTCACTGGTGTGTAACTTCTATAGTTTTCCCTGCCACCATCTTTGTTAAAAATATATCCTTGGCTCTGTTCTAATCTTCATTATTTTGAAATACTAATCCTAAGGAACTTGGGGCAAAAATTTCAAAATCACCTAACTCCCATTTTCAAAAATGATTTAGGGGTTGAGATCAGGTATAGGCAGAGTAGCTCATTGGCAACAAAAAGGCTGCTTTAGCTCCTGGGATATGTGCATCACCTGACATAAGCAGGGTGACTAGATGTTCCACTTTTACAGGGACAGTCCCAATATTTAGAGCTCTGTCTCAAACAGGCACCTATTTTACCCCACTCCACGTCCTGATTTTTTTTTTCCCAAACTGCCTGTCTGGTTATCCTTCTGGGTAGGATGTCTGGTCATCTTACCCAGAAGCAAGCCACAATTAGGGAAGCGCAAAGTGGAATATAGCTACATTTCACCCTTAATTTCTCCATCCGGGGCTGTGCATCATAGGATCTGGCTCAATGACTTATGGACCCATCATCTCATTTGCAATCATATAACTTCTTCATGGCAACTCCAGTAACTGCTGACCTAGAATAGGTGTACAGTAAACACCTTATCTAGCAAATTCGGGACCAGGAGGCTGCCAGATATTCAAAATGCCGCTTAACACAGGCAGCTGTGGGATCCCTGGCGAGGGGGCAGGGGACCCTGCCAGACCCATGGCTGGGAGCCAGCTGGGGTGAGGAGTCCCTCTGGCAGCTCCAGCCCCAGGGAGCCAGTGGTGGCGCCAGGTTTGGGGGAATTGCGGTAGCCCTAGGACTGAGAGAACTCTGCTGGGGCATGGGGCTCTGCTGGCACACGGAGCTCTGCCTGAACGTGGGGCTCTACCAGAGGCCATGGGGGCTGGGAAATTCCAGAGGCCCTGGGCACAGGGGAACTCCACCAGGGAGCAGAGCTCTGCTGGGGCTGGGAAACCCCAGCAGCTTCAGGGCTGACAGTTGGCAGTTCCAGCCCCAGGACTGGGTGGGTTAACCCTGGCAGGCCTGGGGCTGGGAGAACCCCAGAACTGGCAGGGGATAGAGCCCCAGCCAGAGAACCTAGGGACAGAGCCAGCAGGGGCTGGTGCCAATTAGTTTAACAAATACCCAATAAGAAGGAACTTACTGTATTAAGATAGTGCCACTGGCTGTCTAAGGACTATAAATTGGTGGAAGCCATTTGAATAAACAAACAGCTACCAGCTCCCCGTTTGGCTACTGGTGCTTTCATCACCATTAATTAGAACAGTGAAAGTGTGTGAGGGGGACTCCTAAATCGAACTTTTGAGGTTTCCTTTTGATTCAGGAAAGGAGTAGCTCCTATCTAGGACACTGTTTTCTGAGCCCTCTAAATGCTATCACAGTTCTCCAAGGGTTTTGCATATGGAAGGGGACATTCTTTGTCTTTGGTTCTAAAGTGCAGTGAAAGGTATAAAGAATTGGGTAAGAGGGTCCACCTGTGCACACACTAATTTTACCCCAGTTCTGGCTCTGCCTTTTACTTAGTCTGGCCTTTTACCCAGTTCTGGCTCTGCCTTAGTCACTCTCTTATTGGCTCTGTGCAATTATTGCAGTATTTTTAATAGCCTATGTGCACCCATTGTACAGATTCCAAATAAAATTGATCCTGTGTAGAGGATCAGTGTATATTACATGGCCTCCTTTATGCCCAATCCACAAAGGTGAGTCTTACAGCTGCCAGTTAAAAGCCTATAGAGCAGCAACAGGCACCCTAGGCTAGTGAGTGGGCAGCAAAAGTGGTGCTGTCAGTTACACCACTGGGAAAGTGGTGGCCCCACAGTTGTCATAGCCTAGATGGTCTCCAAGGATAGGGTTTTCTGAACTGCGCTGGCGTGCTTAAAACTTGCTATGTTCTAACAGATAAAGCACAAGATGGGTGTTTGCTACAGACCACCAGATCACACTATGGAACAGGATGACTGCCTCCTTATGCACCTACCTTATAATGTATTAGAAATAAAGCTGTATGATCATGCAGGACTTCACTTTGAAGCCACGTCTACACGTGCACGCTACTTCGAAGTAGCGGCACTAACTTCGAAATAGCGCCCGTCGCGGCTACATGCGTCGGGCGCTATTTCGAAGTTAACTTCAACGTTAGGCGGCGAGACGTCGAAGTCGCTAACCTCATGAGGGGATTGGAATAGCGCCCTACTTCGACGTTGAACGTCGAAGTAGGGACTGTGTAGACGATCCGCGTCCCGCAACGTCGAAATTGCCGGGTCCTCCATGGCAGCCATCAGCTGGGGGGTTGAGAGACGCTCTCTCCAGCCCCTCAGCTCACTGGTGGCCGCGTGGAGCGGCCCCTTAAAGGTCCCCTCCCCCTCCCTTCCTCTGCAGGAAGCTGAGGGAACGTGCAGGCTGCAGCCTGCACCACCCTCAGCCCCACACAGCTGCGATGGCTGGCCGACAGCCCCCCCAGCGCCCCCAGGGGACCCCCCCCCAAGGGGAGCCAGGGCAGCCAGGCTGGCAAGCGGCAGCGGGGCCCCTCCTGGACGGAGGCCGAGCTGCAGGACCTGCTGGGGCTCTGGAGCGAGGAGGAGGTGCTAAAGGTAATAGGGAGCAAGAGGCGGAACGTGGATGCGTTCGCTCGGCTGGCCGACGGCCTGGCTGCCCGGGGTCAGCCTGCCCGCACTCCTGACCACGTCAGCAGTAAGGTCAAGGAGCTGCGGCAGGGTTACTCCTGGGCCCGGGATGCGGCCAGCCGATCTGGGGCCGCCCCCGTCACTTGCCCCTTTTACAGGGAGCTCAGGGACATCCTGGGCTCCCGGCACACCTCCTCCCCTCCGGCCACCCTTGACACCTTGGCCGACGAGCCCCAGCAGGCCCTGCAGACGGAGTCCGCCCCGGAGGCAAGCCCCGCACCCCGGGGGCCCCCCCCGGAGGCCACCCCTGGGACATCGCGGCAGGAGGAGGAGGCGGGGGGGGGGCTCCTCCTCCGCAGAATCCGGGCTGCAGATCCTCCTCCTGCCATCCCGGAGCAGCAGCAGGGTCTCCGCCCCCTGGGGATCTCCGGACCGTGGAAGCAGACCGACAGGTAGGTACCCCCCTCTGGTGGACACCCGTGGGCTTGAGGGGCGGGGGTAAGAGATATGTGTCCAGGGCCCCCCACATGCTCACATGGCCATGGCCCCAAGGACACCAGGGCCATGGCCCTCACAGCACTGCATCCATCAGCCCCTGCCCCCCCACACCCAGCATGACAGTCCCATGCCCCATCCCCGGGCCAGGGGGGAGCGGAACCTCGAGGGGCCCCCAGGAGGAGGGGGTGGGACACCCCGCAGCAGCAGCATGTGATGGAGTGTGGGGAGTGCCAAAGGGAGACTCAGGCTACATATGAGCAACAAGAGCTGAATAGCTCCCAGGGGCAAAGGAGGATCCTGGGGCTACAGCTGGCAGGTGACACCTCTGCCCTGAACAAACAGGAGGGAGGAGCCGAGCTGGCTTGGACTTGGGGGGCGAGGGCGGGGCCCACAGGTAGAGGCTAGGGGAAGGGAGAGCTGGAAGGCAGCCAGCCTGAGGAGGGGGAAAGCTGCATCCCAGAGGGGCACCCCTTGGGGTCTTCTCCCCAGGATGGGTTGGAAGGACTGTCTCTTCCGACAGCTCGTGCTGTCACTCCTGGGAGAAACTGGGCATCTGTGGCCTAAGAAACCTCTCCTGCTGTCAGACCCTGCGGGGTGAAGTGAGAGTCACTCCCACCAGGGGACGGGGTGCAGGGCAGGGGGACCCCTGAACCCCATCCATCACAGCAGCATCTCCCGGGGACGGGGATGGGGAACCTGCAGCACAGGGCTGGGGGAACAAAGGCCACGGCTCGGGGCCCACACTAACGCCTGTCTCCATTCTTCTTCCCCACTTCCTCTCCTGTGTCCTGCACCATCAGAAGGACCGGAAGAGAACGCCGGCGAGGCGTCAGTCGTCCCAGAGAGCCCTCCGGGACCATCGCTCCAGGGCAGCCCCTCGGCCGAGGACCGACCGGCCCCACGGCGGGCTAGACGGCAGACCCCGTGCCACCAACTGCCGACGGCGACGGACCCCCAGCTGCTGGCTATCCACTGTCGGCAGCTGGAGGTCGCGGAGCAGCACCTCCAGCTGCAGGAGCGGGCGCTGGCCTGGCGCCAGGAGGCATGGGGGGCCTACATGGAGACATTTAACCGCCTGGTGGACTACCTGGCCCCCCATGCCGCGCCGGCCGCCACATCGCCCGCCCTGCCTGCTCCTGCAGCCCCACCACCAGCTGCTCCGCCCGTTGCCGTCCCGTCCACCGTCGCCCCGCCACCCACCGGCGAGGGCCGGAGCGCCGAGGGACCCCTGGAGCCACCTGACACTCGCCGGCCACCGTACCTTCCGGTCCAGCCCACTCCCACCCAGCCACAGACCAGGCTGCGACCGCGGCGGGGCTCCCGGCCACCAACGCCCGGTGCCGGGCTATAGGGGCGAGGGGCCCGGGACGTGGCCCCCCCCTTGTATATAGTTGGACCCTGTTGTTTTCTGCCCCCGGTTTGCCCCGTCCCCCCCATGTAAATAGTTCTCCCCTTTATCCTCCCTGGTTTTCTTTTGATTATTGAGGACTGTTGTTTCTTTGTATTGTTTTATTTTTGTACATATTGCTTTCGTTCAACATGTTTGTACATAGTTTTTGGTTTTTGGTTCAAATATTTATTTACAGTTCCAAAAAAAAGGTTCGGAAAGAAAAAAAAAGTTTAAGTTCAGCCACAAGTGCGTGCTGTCATTTGTCCAGGACAAGTGGGAGGGGGGTGCGGTGGGGTGCTCCATGGTGTAGGCGTTGGGGTAGGAGTGTGGTGGAGGAAGGGGCGGGCAGTAGGGGGCCTGGGCAGAGTTCACCCCGTGGCCTGTTCATCAAAGTGGGCCCGCAGGGCCTCCCGGACCCGGGTCCCCTCGGGGTCCACCTGCCGACTGGGGGCAGCAGGTGGCTGGACGTCTGCCCTGCTGGCCTCCGCAGCCCAGCCCTGGAAAAAGGTGTCCCCCTTGCTCTCTACCAAATTGTGCAGGGCGCAGCAGGCACCCACAATCTGGGGGATGTTGTTGGGGCCTGCATCCAGGCGGGTCAGGAGACATCTCCAGCATCCCTTCAGGCGGCCAAATGAGCGCTCTACCACCTGGCGCGCATGGTTCAGGCACTGGTTGAAGCACTCCTGGCTAGCGGAGAGATGGCCCGTGTAGGGGTGCATGAGCCACGGCCGGAGGGGGTAGGCCGCATCTGCGATGACGCAGGAGGGCATGGTGGTGTCCCCCAGAGGGATCTCCCGCTGGGGGATGTAGGTCCCCGCCTCCAGCCGGTGGCACAGGCCCGAGTTCCGGAAAACCCGGGCGTCGTGGGTGCTGCCAGGCCAGCCCACATAAATGTCCTGGAAACGTCCCCGGCTGTCCACCAAGGCCTGGAGGACGACAGAATGGTAGCCCTTCCGATTCAGGTATCGTCCTCCACTGTGATGCGGGGCGCGGATGGGGATGTGAGTCCCATCCAGAGCCCCGAAGCAGTTGGGGAAGCCCAGGGTGGCAAAGGCAGCGATGGTGGCATCTGGGTCCCCCAGCCTCACGAGCCTGTGCAGGAGCATGGTGTTGATGGCACGCACAACCTGCAGAGAAAGCACACGGGACAGCACCAATGAGGGGTGAGCAGGGTGTGCGTGGCCCTGCACTGCCCTGCCCTGACCCACCTGCCCTGCCCTGGCCCCCCTGCCCTGCCCTGCCCTCCCCCCGTGGGTTCGCTTACCTCCATGAAGACAGCCCCGACGGTGGCCTTGCTGACACGAAACTGCTGGCCTACGGATCGGTAGCTGTCTGGAGTGGCCAGCTTCCAGACAGCGATGCCGACCCGTTTCTGCACTGGGAGGGCACGCCGCATGGCGGTGTCCTGGTGCCTGAGTGCGGGGGTGAGCCACTGGCACAGCTCCAGAAATGTCTGCCGGCTCATCCTGAAGTTCCTGAGCCAGCGGTCGTCGTCCCGCTCCCCAAGCACCAGCCGCTACCACCAGTTGGTGCTGGTGGGGTAGCTCCACAGCCGCCGGCATGTGAGGCGGGGGCGGGGGCGGGGTGCTGCACGGGTAGAGGTTGAGCCCTGCTGCCCTGCGGGCATCTCCTCCTCTGGGGCAAGGAGGTGCTCAGCTGCCTCCCGCATGGCACGGAGCAGGGCAAGCCCTGCTCCTGCCGGGAGGGCTGGGTGGATCTCTAGCTGCTGCTGCTGCTGCTGCTGCTGCTGCTGGGGGTCCATGACTGCGTCGCCCGAGGTCTGTGTGCCTATGGCTCCTCAGACCGCGTGCTGTGCAGGCTGCGTGTGTCTGGGAGGGGCCCTTTAAGGGAGCGGCTAGCTGTTGCCCCGGAAGCGCTAGTCCGCCCGGTGACCCTGTCTGCAGCGGTGCCTGGCATCCCTATTTCGATGTGTGCTACTTGAGCGTGTAGACGTTCCCTCGCTGCGCCTATTTCGATGTTGGGCTGCGCAACGTCGAAGTTGAACATCGACGTTGCCGGCCCTGGAGGACGTGTAGACGCTATTCATCGAAATAGGCTATTTCGATGTCGCTACTTCAAAATTAGCTACTTCGATGTAGCGTGCACGTGTAGACGTAGCCTGAGTGATATATGCTAGAGGTCTCATGCTGCCTGTACTGAAATAGCCTTAGAATTTCTAAACATTATAGATGACTATCTCCAAGCTCAAAATGTGCTGTGGCCAACATGAGGGAATTCTATATAGATCCAGGTTTTACCACATTATGCCAGGGAAGGCGGCAGCACCCCTAGTTCCAGTCCCTAAGTTTGGGTGCCTTTTGGCCTTGGACTCTGTGTAGTATAGTGACAAAATCCTAATGCCCCTGAAACAAATGGCAAAACTACAAACCTCTGTGGTGGCAGGAATTCACTCCTAGGCAGTCTTAAACTTCAGACAAAAATACCCCAGGGTGGGATCCTAGCTTTACGGAAGTCAGCGACAGTGTGCATTAACTTCAATACAATCAGGATCTCACCACCCCAGCTTTGGGCAAAGACACCACCCTGTTTCACACATTATTTTTATCATAAGTAAACTTCTTCTTAGCTATTCCGCTTATCCTCTGGCATCTGAAGTGATAAGCAACCTTCCAAAAAATCATCTCATTGAACTGAGTATATGAAAGGCTTGCAGAGGATACAAATAGAAACGGATTTCCCATTGATACCTATTTAGATCTGATTGGGCTGTGGGATTCTTATGGCCTGAAATGATGTGGGTATTGAGGCACAAAAAGCAAATAAGCATCAGTCAAAATCAAAATATAATTTGATGAATCAAATGGATTAAGAAACGTATTCACAAGGTGATAATTTGTTCAAATAATTGATACTTTTATTCAGCTTATTTTAAATATCCAGTTACCAGTTTTATTCTTAAAATATAAAGAATCTGAGATTCAACTGTTTCATATACTAAGTTTCTTCATATCCGGCAGCCCCGTGACTGGAAGTTTGCCTGATAGTCAAATGTTCTGCATAACACTAAAGAAAAATAAAACAGATATTAAGAAACAAATGTGTGCAGAGTACTTTATTGTACATTGTAAACTAATACTGTATTTGCTGCATTTATTTGTATTTTTACTATACTGTACTTATGGAAAATGTAACTAAAAGTGACTGATAGTTAAAATGCTGGTTATGTGAGAGTTCTGGATGATAGAATGCCAGATATGAAAGAGTTTACTGTACTATAAACTGCAAAAATACATCACTAAAGGAGACATCTATATATACATCTATACATACGCTTGTGTGCATATAATACATATACTTTTAAAAAAAACAAAACATCTGTTCGATTAAAATATATATCTGCAATGAGGTCAGTCCTTCCAGAAATGTGTCTGAAAAAATAGTGTTAGGAGGATTCTCTATAAGATTCAGTAACTTCTAGAAGTTGAAAGACTTTTCATATTAGACTATTATATTGCATAACTTTTTGAAATTCAAAATTATGTGGTCTGACTTGTTCTGTTGTGATCCTAGCATCAGATCAATACAACTTACATAGAAGAACAAAGTTGGCTCCAAGAACCAGAAAACATGGTATGCAGACACACTTGTGAGGGAAAACTCTACTTTCATTGTAGCCAATTATGCAATTTTACAGGAAGATGTTTTTTCTTAAAACATTTACTTACTGAGATGAATAAATGATGAACATTAGAGAGAACCATGCTACATCTAGTAGGACTTCAAATTTACAGTCTTGGACCCTCATAGTCTTGATTTATGGACATGCTTAGATTTTCATACTATGACTATCCAAGGCATTTCATTGCTTGGTGTATGGAAAGTTACTTACCCCTGTAAATCTTTGCAAGATAGAGACCTTAGGGCTGATCCTCCAAATATCTCTGCAAATGTAGCTCTGTAAGGACAATAGAGCTCTGTGCAGATATGTATTGTGCCTACACTGAACAGCTCTGGTTAGACCCAGATCCTGAAAATACTTTAGTATGTGTATAACTTTACAGTGCACAAAAAATTAAAATACTTATTTTATTCCCATTTATACCTGGCCAGGGATTCAACATTAAAAACAAAATTAAACTTTATTCCTAGAACTACACTAATAAGAAAAAATTTCTTGCTGTGACAAGAAGTGAGAACTATTCAAGGATGCCCAAGAGAGCCATCGTAGCATCTAAAGGAGAAAATTGATACTTGCCCAAATTAGGGACTCCTGCAGCTCTCACCAAAATCATTCCTCCATTCTACATGCACCTTGGCTGGGGTGAAGTTAGAGGCCAGGTCAGACAGCAACTGATCACCATGACATGCTCCTGGGTAGATTTCCATTTAGAAGTTACTGGTGGGAAATGAGCAATAACTACCCAGTCTGCACCTTCTACCCCTCTACAGAGCATTGTGTATGGGCAGGGGGGAAGGGAACAAACATTAGTAGCACAGTACCTTTAGATCAAGGGGAGGAGGAAGCAAAGAGGTGGCTGAGCACAGAACATGCTCTGCCTTGATGATCTCTGAGGGTGTGCTAGGAGATCAGGTCAGATTTGTTAAGGTAGATTGTAAGCACCTGATTTTGTTAAGCCAAATGGTGCCTGTCCACACTGGCACATGAAGTTGATGGAGTGTCCCCCATTAGGGTTGGCAGTGTCAACTTTGTCAGCAATGAACTGTGGGTAGCTAGCCCACAGTTCCTGTTGCCCCCTTGCATTGTGGGTCAAGTTCTGGGACAAAGTGCCACAGGTGACTCTGGGTGTGTGTCGTCAGCCTCCTATAGTGCACTTATCTCCTCCTCCACCCTTTAGACAGCAATGGCAAAAAAGTGTGTTCTGCGCCCTTGTTTCACTGGGTGTCCACGCAGATGCCGTTGCCAGGCTAGCATGGAACCTGTGCCATTTCAAACTGTTGTGGCAAGTATTGTGGTATGTGGTGAGCCTAAGCAGCCTTCATGGTGATAAAGACACAGGGGAGGACCTGGAAATACAAGAATGTGAAAAGCTGGAGAGGAGGAACAGGGAGACAGAAAGCAGCAAGTGCAGCCAGCATACAGCAGCATGCTGGTTCTGGTGCTGTGAAATAAGCTCAGACTGGTGGGACTACATTGTTCTGCAGGCATGGGACAATCGGCAGTGGCTACAAAACTTCCGCATGGATAAGGCCACTTTTGTGGAACTTAGAGAATTTGATTCCCCTGCCCTGTAGTGCAGCACTACCAAAATGACACCTGCTCTGACAGTTGTGAAGTGACTGGCAATAGCTCTGTGGAAGCTTGCAATGCCAGACAGCTACTGGTCCGTGGGCAATCAATACGGAGTGGGCAAATCTATATGGGAGCTGCTGTCATCCAGGTAACCGAGGCAATCAACACTCTATGAAGAGCAGTGGCTCTGAGAAATGTACAGGACATAGTGGATGTTTTTTCCATGATGGGACTCCCTAACTATGGCAGGGCGATGACACCCCTGTCCTGGCGGCAGAGTACATAAACTGCAAGGGGTGCTTCTTGATGTTGCAGGCGTTGGTGAATCACAAGAGAGCAGAGTGCAAGGCTGCCTTGACCCCCACCCCACCAGCGTTCTGAGGCCCTGATGGGGGAAGATATGGAACACAGTCAGGGAGGCATGGGGTTTAACATGGGCAGCAGCATGGCTCTGTGCTCCTTTATCAGGCACCTCAGAAGCTCTGTTTGCTACACCATCAGCTTCAACATCTCTTCCTAGGTCTGGACTTGACAACGAATGCTCTCCTCTCCTTCCTGTCCTCTTTCCTCCCCTCCAGCATGATTCTCTTCCATGCATTTAACTGCTCCCTGTCCATGCGGGCAGCTTGCATGTGCTCTAGGAACGTGTCTTTCCACATTCATCTCTCCTTGAGAGAAGTGGTCAAAGAGCCCATGTTGAGCACATTGAAACAAAACATAAGTGAAGGCCAGACATTAGGGAGATACATGTATTGTATATGAGAAGTTGTACAACACACAAAGTAACTTCATGAAAGAGCCTCTGAGGCAAACAATAGGGTTAAGTTATGAACAAGGACAAATTTTGGATTTAAGTGTGCTCTGTGCAGCAGGTACTACACAGGTCTTAAGGGAACTGCTTGACTCAGTTCACTTCCTGTCATGGTAAGGCTCAGATTGGGGCATGCTGTCATGTCTGTGATTCCAAAAGCAGTTTCTGCAGCTGTGCACACTGCAAGTAGGGGAAGGGCACTGTGGCTTTTGGGGCTGTGGTAGCCAGTGCAAAGTATAAGTTTTGTTGACAGAGCACACATCCATACTGCAGATCTCATGGGAGAAATCTGCTGGTCAGGAGCATTCTGTCCACATTCCTGGGCACCTTGTTCCACAAGGAAGAAGGGCTATCTCGAGGCAGGGGTTTTTTCAGACATTTGATCAAGTGTGGACAGTCCAAATGTTGGAAAAGCCTGTCCCGACAGAACTGTTGGCAAAAGATACACAAGTGCATTGCACAATTTGCTTATCTTTTGCAGACAGGTCTCGGCAATCTAGACATAGCTCTACCAAAAAGTCCTCTAAGAAGGACATAAGTGACATATAATTCTTGCATAGGCTTTCTGCTTGTCCTCTGCACATAGGTGACAGTTGTACTGAGAGATGAGCAACAACAGATGCTTGATTTAAACTGCATTTTAAGAGAATGTTCAAGCATTAATCACCTTTCTTTTAAAACCAGGGACTGCCAGTCTTGGACTAGGAAAACTCCATATTTTCTTCAGTCAGACACAGATACAACGTGGCTCCAGTATCTGAAGCAAGTAAATTTTTGAAAATCCACATATAAATTGCCAACAGCCCAATGCAATGCATTCAGTAAATACTTTATTTTGACACATTGTGCATATTTGTATTTTAGCAAAATACTACAGTGGAAAGAGATACATATACAAAGATTGTCACAAGAAACAGTTAAGCCCAAAAATACCATTCTTAAATTCTGAGATTGTTCTCCTCAGAAATGGGTTATTTTTTATTGACTGAGCACTCTGTGTGTGCTCTGCCTTGCACAGACCATATAGCAAAGTCAGTAAATTATTTTCAAATACCCAAGTGATTCAGGAGCCTAAATTCCACTGATTTTTTTCTTTTAAATGGGTCTTATGCGCTTTTTGAAAAACAAAATTATCTACATTCTCTGCTCCATGAATTTGCAATATAAGGTCAATGAGAGTCTTGCCATTGATTTAAAATTCTGGATCAGTTCTCATCATCTGAAGTGTTAGGTATCTACCAAAAAGAATTGAATGCTCACCACCTCGCAGGACCCATGGATTGCTCTAGGGTACCAGAGACTGTTTACCTCAGGATATTTTTGCAGGGATGTAACAGCACAGCTACATCCATGATATTTTTATCATTCACTCCTAATATGGGAGAAGCTGGTTAAGTGGGGAGAAAGTCTGTATTTATCATATTTTGTTGTGTTCCTAGTAAGTTAAAATGACTCATGGAAAAATGGTCAAAGTATATGAGTCAAATACTACTGTTTACTTTCTAATCCAAGCAATATACCCATTGTCTTTAGTGGGAACCACACCCAAGGCTGACTAGCCAAAAAATTGACCCACACACAATCTTCTTACACACAACTGTGAAGTCTTTTCAAATCCAAGATGCTACTGGGAGGTCACATTCAACAGTAAATAGTCTTGCTTCTGTGGTGAAATCTCCCCCTGCATACCCCAAGCTCATGGGAGCAAGTGTCTCCATATGAGACCTCAGAGGGCTCTTTGATATTGTATGCTAATATTCTTGCAGGCATAGTCAATACCCAAGCCATAGTCAAATCCAGATGGTCAGATGCTTTTGAATGGATCACAATATTTTTATTTATTGTAAAGAGGAGTTGATCTTCCCCCAACCACTCCCCTCCCTTCTCCCTCTTCCCCCACCCCCCCAGAGTCAGGACCTTGACTAGATGTTGACCACGAAATTTGGAACTTGACAAAACAATAATTGACTACCCTTGCTGGGAGTATCTATATACAGCTGATGATAACTCTTGGGATGACAGATGCAGCCAGAACTTTAAAATAAGTAAGAAATGCTATCTGAAGTGAATATTGCTGGAGAATTTGGCCTTAATCCTATTATGCCAAAAAAATTACTTTGCCATAGCATAGCTACTAAATGAGTCACAGACAAGACTAGGATAATTGGCAATAGCATTGGTATTGAGTCATCATGATGATAGAACTCGAGTGAGGGAAATCAAACCCATCTTTACTAAATATTTGTGAAAATGCTCCAATAACAGCAAGGTTTGTAGAACAAAGCAGTCAGACCCAAATCCCACCCTGGGCTGTAATTCGTGTTGAGTTAGTGGCACATGATGGAAAGCAGATTGTGGCCTTTCAGCTCAGAAGTTTGGACTCACTGTCAAGGTCACACCTTGGGCTATTCTAGTGTTACTATAAAGGGGTGCTATAAATTTAGTGATTAACAATAAAAAGTCAGGAAAATATTTTAAATATTCTTACATTAATAAAAACAGCACCATGATCACTCCACCTAAGTCTGGCCTATGGAAAATGTTGAATGGTCCAACAGAGAAAGCAACCTTTCTGTTCCCACTTAGAATCACTGTGGCCTACTGGCTCTACTGACACGGCATTGTTTGGGAATGTCTGTTATCACTCATGACAACAATTAAATGTCCTAAAGTATTTGAGGGCCCTTTCGTTACACTAGTGTAATTGGTCACATAAAAGTCCACAGAAAAGCAGCTTTTATCTACCCTAAACCACTGAAGAACCCAGGTTAAAATTAATTCATTTTGCCATGATTTAAATGCCACTGTTTTGCATACAATGTAAAGAGAAATTGGGGGGGGGGAAGAAAAGCAATAGAATAATCCACAGGGAAAAGAGAGGGTGAACTGCAGATGAGAGAGCAGGCAGAGTGAAAAACAAATGCAATGATAGCCTGGAAAGGAGAAAAGTCAGGAGAAAATGTGTTGTATGTATAACATGTGCAGTGTTCCTACCTGAGCCAGTCTGTCTTTTGGGGGTAAAGCATCTCCTCCCCTTATGTATGGAATAGAATGTGAGATATGTATGATGGAATGACTCAGCACAACCAAAACACAGAAGCAGTCAGCAAGAGTTTTTCCTGAAGGAGTAATGCTTTATAATAATCAGAAATCCAATCAAGTTAATATATAAGCAACAGGAATAATAGAAAATCCCTAGCATGGGGTTCAAACAGTCCTATGATGAAAAGAAGCCTACTACTAAAATGGTTCTTTTGCTTCCTTATTCTCTCTGCAGCTAATAGTGGCTTTGGCCTGGATGGCTCTTCCCAGGAGAAGGTGCTCATGCTGTTGAAACACACACAACTGAACTACAAGCACAGACTGTGTGATTTTTACAATATTGATGAAGCCAAAGCAGTGGTGTGGTTGTATTTAGGACTGTTTCTGGGCAGTCACTTCAGAGGTGGCTGCTTTGTACCTGTTTGTCAGGTACAAGAACCAGGGCCCTGGCTTGAAGTGGCTTCCACCATGTACACCACTTACTAGTTGGTTCAATGTCTTTCAGCATCCCCCGCTATACAAATTGTTCCAGAACCCCTGCATACAGGGAACTTTGTTGAATGATTGGCATTATAAAAGAGTGTGGTAGCTAACTAACGGGGTGTACCTTCAGCATTTGACTAACCAATTCATCCTGTATAATATTAATGACTTATTTAATTGTTCTCAGTAAACAATTTTGTAAACACGAGAATGCATTCTATGAGGTGGTGCTTGTAAGCTAACACCTGGCTACATATTTCTAAAAATGTATCTGTGTGACAGATATGTCTGACAAGATTATACCAAACCCATGAATATGAATTTGACTGCCTATCCTTGCCACCGTGCCTGCAAAACAAAACTGATCCCAATACTCACTTGATGGATAGAAAAATGAACAGGCCCATTATGGCAACCTGTCCCATGATGATGAGCATTTATGTGCACTTCTGAAATGAATGGGTCTACTCATGTGAGAAAGTCGGTGCTCACCAACGTACGCTAGAGCTCCACATTCTCACCTTGCATAATCAGGTTTCGCCCATATGCATTTGAGGTTCCAGTTCATGCAGCACTTCCATGTAGTTAAATAAGGCATCAGCATTCAGAATCAAATTTTTGTTGCTACTGAAAGGGGAATTCTTCAAAAACTGAAAATTCAATGGAAAAATGTTTATTTTTATTGGTGCAGCACCTCATCCACCTCGTCACGTACCAGAACCCCCTAGTGCTAGGCAGTGTTCAAAGACTGGGGAAAAGGACAGACCCTACCCTGTCAATGAGCTTGTAATTGATATTTACCAACCATCTAGCTAAAAGGCCCAATGGAATACAATTTTTCTTATTTGAAATCTCTTACAAAAATTGATTTCTAACAACTTTTTTAAAATTTTCACCAGGTGTCTATGTGGGGTGGGGGTGGGGTTCACCTCACCATGGGGTTCACCTCACCCTAGTATGGAGCATCCAGGAGGACTTGCCAATAGTACTGATCATGCTGCAAAGCACTAAGTACAGCTGGTGCTAAAGGTAAGCAAGGACTGGACTCAATCAGTCAAACTTACATGCACGCAGATAAGTGAGAGTAGTCTCTGCTGACAAGTGACACATTGAGAGCGCACCAAAGCCAATTCATGTTAATGGGAACCCTTCCAATGACTTTGAAAGGCTTTGGCTCAGGCAAGTTCTTAGGGACAGACTGGGGGAAGCTTGCTTTGCATTTGTCCATGCTGTGTCAGTTGTGTGGATAAAGAACCAGAGAGGCCTTTGCTCACTGCTGTCAGAGTAGCACCTTATTTCAGCATTGTTCACATGCACAACAGATCAAAAGTATTTTTTTAAGTTCAGTTTGGTTTTGACATCAAGGAGGCTCTGCGGAGGAACACGGAGTTGACCCACATCTATGAGAATGCAGGATTGAGAGCTGAATTAAAAATACAGCAACAATAAAGTGATGTATGCAAGGAAAACATGGCCAGGTGACCCTCAACAGAAAAGTGTCACAATAGCAGAAGGCTCAGCCTGCAGTGATTTCTCACTGAGTTCAGGGGGCATTCTGTGCGGGTGCAGGGGTCCACCCACATGGAGTCTTTGTAAAATAAAGAAGGTCTAGGCCATTAGTCTGGGACTTGGGAGATGTGGGTTTAATTCCCTGCTCAGCCACCAATTCCAGTGTGACATGGGGTATGTTGCTTGGGCTCTCTCTGCCTCAGCTCTCCTTTGATAAAATGGAGATAGTTTCCTGCCTCATGAGGGTGTTCTAAGAACCAGAACATTAAAGATTGTGAGGTATTTGGATTCTACGGTAATAAAGGCCAAATGAGGACAGATACAGAATGAAGACCATGCTAGAGAAGCACACCAATGAGTTCAGTGTGACTACTTGTGGAGTACCAAGCTAGGGAATATAAGTGAATGCTGGGAAAGTTTAAACATGCACACTAGCAATTGGACATGGGGTCAAGGAGCAATATCACTTGAAAAGTGGGCATGAGATACAATGGTTTTTACAAGTGCGTTCCTTTCTCCCTGCACGTCGATTCAATGACTCTGGTCTTCACCTTACAGAAGCATCTGCCTGTGCAAACTTTTATGTCCCGCTAAAGCCAGTGGAACTTTGCGCTGCCAGATCTCGCTGCAAGATCAGGGCCTCAGCTCAAATGCTTCTTAAAGCAGGAACTAGTCTTCTAGGTCTGTAAAGAACCAACACATTTATGTCCACCTTGTTAAGTAGTGATTGTCATTATCATCTCATGATAAAATAGTATCTGTTTTCAGGTGCATTTAAGGTTTGGGTCCTTAGTTGTGTGAGGCACTGAGTGGGTCCCCATATTCCATCATGTCACCTGTTAAATTTCCTAGACAGTCCTCAGGACCCAATCCTGCAGTTACAACCTTATACACACAGAGGTCTTCCTGCCTCAGTTGCAGGGCCTATATTTGAATGTTCAGGGCAGGGGTTGGCAACCTGTAGCTCCAGAGCCACATGTGGCTCTTTGAGGGGTCACGTGCAGCTGTGAGAGCTGTTACCGCTGACTCCACGTGTGGCTCCAGAGGCGGCTGCCACTGCCGCTTAAACAAAACACTAAATTCAGTTATGCACCGTTGACCTAACTGAACTTAGTTTTGTTGTTTGAGCAGCAGCAGCCAGAGCTGCTCAGCTGTCAGCCATGGCAGGGTAGGGAGCCTGGAATGAAAAGCCGGCTGGGCAGGGAGCCGCCCCACAGGGGCAGAAGTTTAAGCTGGCGTGAAAGCTGCGGGGAGGGGTGGCCGAGCCTGCCCCTGCCAGAGACACATAACTGTGCCGAGAAGCAGGCAGTGGTGGCGGGGACTAGCAGGAGGAGGCAGCGGTGGCAGCAGAATTATGCACTGAGGTGAGTTAAGCCCAGAGCGGGGAGGACTCAGAGGGGTTAATCCTGGGGGCAGGGAGAGGGACGTTGGGGCTCAGAGGGGTTAAGCCTAGAAGCGGGGGAGGGTGCAGCTCAGAGGGGTTAATCCTGGTGATGGCGGGGTGGCAGGTTTGTGGCATGAGGGGGTAAAGCCAGGGGATGGGGGGATTTGGGGGTGAGGTAGGTAAAGTCTGGAGATGTGGGGGTAACAACTTTCTAACTGGCATAAATCATAGTTTGTGCACTTTTCTTAAAATACAGGTGATAAAAAGCAGTTTGACATTATTAAGGACCGTCTTGTATTCCTGTGCACTACGGCTCTTGAAGGATTAATTTTTTCGTAACTGAATTTGAAAAAAAGTCTCTTCTTGTGATTTCGGTTGCAGACCTCTGGTCTAGGGGCAGACTGATGGAATTGTCACAGGAAAGGGCCCAAAATCCTAGAACTTGTGTTCCCTGAAGGGAGCAGGGCACATCTGCCATTGAGAGCTTTACATCTGAATTGCTGTGTGATCTTTCACAAGCCACATCATTTCTTTTGTGCCTAATGTAATGACTCACCTTCATACGGCATTTGGAGACCAACGGATAAAAACTGCTCTATATATGTACAGCATTATTGTTGTTCAGGCCTTAGTGCCAAATGTGGTGAGGAATATTTCCCATGGGAATCCATGTTTGTTTACATTCTTCTATTGTATAAATGTGTACAGGTACTCAAAGATGAGGAGATAAAAAATGTCAAAACCTAATGCAAATTTCTATACTAATCCATGCCTTTTCTTTTTCTCAGGTAATGAAGACCAAGAATTCAGTGGCGCTTAAGTGAGAAGCGGTGGGTAGTTCCATGGACAAGAGCTGTCAAGAGCAAATTGTGGCATAAGAAGCATGGTTAAAATGAGAGATCCTAGAGAGTAGATGCAAGCTGATATTTGTAGGGTGAAATCCTGTCCCCACTGAACTCCTCATGGGCATTGACTCAGACTGTAAACTCCTGGGGGTGGGAGATATGTTTTAACACTAGGACCCAGTTGTACAAGGAGCTCTTTACTACCAGACTTTTTATGTCATGTAACTTGTCCAAATGAGCAAGAGGAGCCTGCCATTGCAAAGCTTCCTGCAGAACTGGGTACTTAGACCCAAATCCTACAAAGACTTAAACCTTAATTTTACTCGTGGGAGTGATGTCAATAAGTCTATTAATTTGTTTCAAGTTAAGCATATCCACAAGGACTGTGGCCTAAGCTTGTAATGGATGGCACTATATCCATGCTTTAAATGATAACTTTATGTAAATAGGCAACATGGGCTGGGAGCAACAAGGCAGCCTGAAATAGTAAAGAATGAAAACTGATAGAACTTGGGGAGGTGCTGAGAACACAACTCCCATTCATTTTAGTGGGAAGCTGTAGCCATTCAACACTTGTCAGCATCATGCCCTTAAGTCCCAATCTTGCCAGCTTTAGTCACTGGCAGGATTTGGCAACTTGAGTGTAAATTGTTCTGGACAGAAATAGTTTCTTCTTCTTTGGGATCCAGTCCTGAAATTTGCAGAGCAATGGGAGTTTGAACAGGTGAATGACAGATCTCCTGTACCACCATTTCCAGTGATAGGTAAATTAATAAATAATTATAATGTATACATGACAGCAAGAGAGGCTAATCAAAACAAAAGGCAAAATGCTATTCAGCAATACTGGGATGTGAAGGGCATAGGAAGGAAGGTTAGCACAACCTGGAATTAAGCTAAACAAAATAGTTTTCAGTTTCATGGGAGTGTTAGTCTATTTCAGGAAAAATGAGGCGTTAGCCCATAAAAGCTTACTTTCAAATGTATTTGTTAGTCTTTAAGGTGCCACAAGACTCATTTGGTTTTTTAAAATAGTTTTAATTACATTTTGTTTGAAGTGGCTAAAAATCATAATTGTGACTTATTCATTTCTTACAGTGTGGTGAATGCTTATGGTATAAAAGACACTGGAGAGTGATTGGGAAAATCCACTAGGTTTAGCACTTTTTTGACAAGGGCCTGGCAGTTGCACGTGTTTAGGCATGCACTTTATCTTAAGCATGAGTAGTCTCAGGGACTCAAACGTTTGAAGTTAGTTAAGCATGTGCCTAATAATGTGAAGGATCAGGGCCAATATTTCTAAAGCAGTGAGGATGAAAGCACTAGATTATATGTGTTCCATTCAGCTAAGGGAAGCAAAGTAGCTCTAGCTAGCTTGTGATTCAATTCTCCTGCAAGGGTAGACTCTGCCATTGCTGAAGGAATCTGTGTGTGTTTTCCTTCTGCACCTCCCTAATAGCAAAAACTCCTTAGAGAAACACAGAATAAGAGAAAACGGGATAGGGCTCTGCATTGACAAGAGACCTGCAGTCTATTTGTGCTTTTGCTACTGACCTGCCATGTTACCTTCAATAACTCACTTCACCTCTGTCTCCTGCTTCCACCCTGTGTCTATCTTGTCTAATGTGTAAGCTCTTCAGAGCAGAAATTGTTTGTAAAGCTCTTAGCATGATGGCAACTGATCTGGGGCCTGTACAATTAGCCCTGTTAAAATAATAAGGCAAAAAGAGAAAGAGGGGAAATAGAGAGGTACAGGTTAACAAAAAACAAATATATAGCCTGAAAACGTATTCTAAATATAAACAACAGTAGGAGGGAAAATGTGAATAAGATGAAAGAGATAAAGATATCTAACCACACTGTTAAATTGTACTCTCTTGTGCAGACACCTATAGAAGTTTGTCAGGCCAATAAACTGCAAAATGAGCCTCACCTATTTTCCTTGAATCCAGAAGGAGCAAATGCTGAGAGTCTCAAAGTGGCCCTCCTGCAGTGATCCTGTGGCCTGATTTACAATTCCTGATAGGAGTGGGGACAGTGGTTTAGTTATGGGTGGCAGTGGGTTATTCCTTCAGCATATGCACGTAAATAATGGTTAATGTCAAAGTGTTAGGAAGGGAGGAAATCAGGCCCTCTAATGTATAATTCTATTCCAGCATTTTTGACCCTGAAGGGTACCAGGCTCTGTCAGGGAATGGGGATAGAGACAGGCTGCATGAAAAAAAATTCAGGAACCTGTTTCACCACTACATGATGCTGTACCAGCCTCGCTTTTCCTTCCCCCTGCTACCACAGCTGTATCTAAAGCCTAACAATTGTACAGCTTATATTCATGTCTTATGGCCTTCTGCTCATACAACAATGATCACATCTCGCCAGCCATGGTAGAAGCTCCAGAGCCTGCAAGCTTAGGCAGATTCCAGCTAGCTCAGTCTTCTCCCATGCCAAAGCTTTCAGCCCAGTCAAAAAAGCACCCTTTCCTACAGAGCAGACAATTGCTACCTCTGCCTCACATGTAGCCTCTAATAGGAGTGGGCCTTTTAGTATTCCTCTCCTCCTCCATTTCACTCCTACACCCATGGAATTTAATGGACTTCACAGCTGGTCTCAAAAGAAGAAAATACAAACAAAGAAAAAGGAGTGGACTAGTGTGGGGCAGAGGTGCGTGGGAGGCAGGAAACAGATGATAGGATATACCACGTTAACTGTCCCAAAGCATATGTACAAGGTACACACGTTACAAATGTTTGAGGAACACCTAAGCAACAAAACTCAACACTGGGATCTTTACTTTTACATCATACATCTCAGTCTGAATTGTGTCTGTGAAGAGCCTCTGTGCCTGTGTGTGTTTGTAGGAATCTGGCCCTACTCTTTGGATTATTTATTTCAGATTAGTAGAAATGGTTAAGAGGCTGTCTGGTCATACATTTCAGGTACCCTTGCCACTAGGGGCATAAAAGGTTAACAGGACCTTAACCAAACTCTGGCGACTGGCCAGACGCAGTGGGCACAAGCAGCCCTGGCCATGTCAAGGTCCCACCCATGGTGAGCCAGGTGGGCTGAAGTGGAGTCGGTGACAGTGAGCAGGGTGGACCCCATCTACAGCTGTACCAGAGCAGTCCCTGTCCTGTCAATGGCAGTCAGGCCAGCCTGGAGCAGCCCCTGCCATGCCTGGCTGCCCAGTGCTGGCCCACCACAGCAACTTTGGTTAACGGTTAACTGGTTAATGATACATTTTAAACTGGTTAATGGTGTTAACCAATATTTACATCCCTACTTGACATAATTTTAAAAGTTCAAGTTCAGCCCAGCAATACAATTTAAGATACTTCATGGTGGTGAATCAAGATAAAATGCCATCTCCTTCACAATTTCTCACTGACTCCTGGTTTGCACCTTGTAACTTTTGACTGTAGTGACGGAGCAATGCCGACATACCTTCAAATGGGTGTTATGAAAAAGCCATCTGCTGAAAATAATATACAAAAAACAAAACAGGACAGACAGTCCCTATCTTCACATTGCCTATAAAAAGACTCAGTGTGATAGCCCTAGAAAATTAAAGTTTGCTCTTGCAATACAGATGTACATCAATCCCCACAGAACTCAAGAACTCACTAATAATACATCTCAGTTCACTTTGTCTCTAGAGATAAGATAGCCCTTCTGCAAGTGAAGGTTAACATGGTACCTTAATTTCTAGAGGAAGTGATATTTCCATTGACTTGCATTTGTATGCAAAATAAGTGTAAATTTACTTTGTAATTAGTAGCATTTTATATCCATTTTTCACAGGCACATCCAGTACTCAGGTATTGGTCCAGTTGCTAAGATTGCCAACAAGGACACCAGTTGCAATGTTCAACGGAGTAACAATACCCATTCATTTCACATACACCACTAAATAGCTACATTAATTATTTTTGTTTGATAATAACTTGGGCTGGATTTGAACTAGTGATCAAGAAGTGAAAGGTGCTGAAAAACACAATATTAATCCCCATGCTCAAAAGCAGTAAATAACTGGTGCATGGGAATATAACCTAATGTTCCTAACTATGCCACTAGTTATCTGTGGCCTAGTTTATTTAACTTCTCTGTGCATTAATTTCCTGTCTGCAAAAATGGAGATAAATCTACTTACCTACCTTTTGTAAAATGCTTTGAGAGCTATGTATGAAAATTACTGAATATGTGCTAAGCATTATGGCAAACATTTCCGAAAGAGACTAATGATTTGGGATTTACTGTCTGGCCTAAGACACCTAAACTGGACCTGACTTTCAGAGGATGAGTCTCAGTCCTCACCACTTTCTTAAAATCCAGGAAAGAAATTAAGTTGGACACCCAAAAAACAGAGGCACCCCAAAATCACTAGTAATTTAGAAAATCTTGGCCTATAATTCATATTCAATTATCCAGTCCCCAGCCATCCATATTTACAAGAGCAGGATTACATGGTTTTACTATGCTGTTTATAATTTTTCATTTCTCCTAAGAAGCGCATGATGCATATGAAGGCCAAATTAAAAACAGTATCTCTCAACCACAAAAAAAAATATATATATATATTTACATACACACATACCCTTGTACAAACATACATACTTTGTTATTTTAGTGAGATACAAACATTATAAAATTAGTTATTTATTAGATGTAGCTAAGGTGCACTGGAATAAAAGCAAGGAGAGGCCAAACAACTGGGACTGGGAGCTGAGGGGAAATCAGACTCACCAGTGGGAGCTGATGGGAGAGGAAAAGGAAAAAAAATAGATTCTTAGAGCACTGGAGATGTAAGTAGTACCAAGTATAAAAACCACTCATCTCTTACAAATAAACGTGCATGTTGTCTCCATGAGGCTGTCATGCCCATTCTATTCTTATTACTGTTGGGTTTTTTTTTGTCAAATGCTGCTTGGGAGGCAGAATCATAGCTTCAAAGAACTTGCAATAGGAGTGATAGTTTTTGTAAATCATAAAATAAATGTCACATTTTGTTTTTCTAAAAATACTTATGGATGCCATTGGCTATCAGATATAATGAACAGTAATATGGTGAATCAGGTTACAGAGAATGTTTTCCTTACAATTATTTTGTTTCGTTTAAACAGAAAAAGGAGCTTTTCATACTTGTAAGATGTGTCAGCAGGTTTTTCAAGCCTCAGTTGCAACAGTGATGCAGTTACACCAAAAGTTGCTGGTGTCATACTGTTGTTTTGTTTGTGAACGTCTGAGATTAAAAATAAATGTCTAGATTGACTTCACATCCATGTAAATGGTAATCTGTGAGAGGCATTAACAGGACTGTATGCATCATAAAGAAAATAACATGTATGACATGATGTGTATATTGTACTTTTATAATCTCCTAACTCATTGGAATAGCTTCAGTTGTCCATATTAACCACAATTTAAAAAAAATAAAATAAAAACCCAACACACTGTTTATGTTAACTTGGTAAAGGCCTCTGAAACACCTTTTGGAGGGCGAGTGATTATTAACGCAGCATGCAGTACTAGTCCTTCATCGTATCGCTTTGCAATGTTATTGTCTGTAATCCTTTTGATAGTTCACGGAGTAAATGACCATTTCAGCAAACTATTTATCTTCATTGTTTTCAGTCCAGTGTGGTTGAATTGATTTTCTGTATTTACTTACTAACTAGTCATTCACTATATGGATGCATTTCAGCCTCCCTGAACTTCTCTGTTCAGTATGTTTGGCCTCTGAATGAAATCATTCCGACGTAACAAAAATAATCATCAGCAACAACTGAAACTCTGCCTTTCCTACTTGTTTACCAGCTCAGCCGGGCAAATCATAACACAAAGCATTTCTCTTCCATGGGGCACTATCCAGTGGCAATAAAACCCCACTTCGGCATCCAGTGGAGTCCCAGTTTATTACCACAACCCTCCCAAGTCAACCAATGGACACCAGTTTCAAGCCTTTCTAACTCGTGCAGCACTGCCTGGCTCTCACTGACCTGACTTAGCTGCTTCTTCTACCTGCCCTGCTGGGCTGCCTACGGGTCCCGAAACCTTTCGCAAAGAAACGTGATGATCTTTTTGTGTGTGTGTGTGTGTGTGTGTGTGCGCGCAGCTGAGTGTGTATGTGTGCGGGCGAGCCCCCCCCTCGCTCGCTCGCTCGCTCAGGCTGGGTGTAACAGGCCAGCTGTATGGCTGGCGAACCTGTCCTTCAGCCGCGCAGCCAATGGCAGGCTGCCTTATATCAAAATGAATGTTTTCGGTCTCTCCGGGCTGCATGTACTGTATGTGGAGCAGGGTACAGTGCAAAGCCAGGCTCTGCTCAGAGCTCGTCTCGTCACTTTCCCATAGAGAAACCAGTGAAACGTACACACACACAGACACGCGGGGAGGTAAGTGCGCACCACCCACCGCCCTTCCCTGCTCCATCCCGGCAGGAGAGGCGCCCCTCGCCACACACTTTTCTTTTTATTACTCACTTCCCAGCCCCGGGGAGAGCCCCCCGAGGACTCCTCCAGCAGCCGCCGCCGCCGCCGGTAGGGTGGACTTGGAGGCAGGCGGAGACCTTTACACGTCCTGGGCTGCTGCTGCCCGCCCTGCCCGCTCACTTTTCCTGCCTCTTTGCCCCCCAACCTTCCTTGCAAACTTTGGCTGGGGAGGCGGGGTGGGCTTGTTTCTCTCGCTTCCTTCCCTTGGTTAAAAGGCCAGGCGTGGCGGGGGAGGAGGGAAGAGGTGAATTGCAATGCAATGCATAAGGGGAAAAATACACCCGGGGTAGGCCAGCCAGTGCCAGGCTGCGTTGGAACCAGGACCTCTCCCCGCACGGAGGCAAGAGCAGCAGCACCAGCCAGCAGAGGAAGGGAGGGGGGGGCAAAAACGAAATAAGAGGCTGAAGCAGGGAGGAGGGATAACAACAACAAACCAGCCACACCGGCTCTGCGTTTGGGAGGGGGCTTGACAGGGAAATCGTGGCAGCCAGAAACGAAACTTCCTTCCAGGGGCTGGAAGGTGGGGGAAGTGCGTTCATTTATTTTCGTGGCCAGGTTTCTCTGTGTTTCTGTCACTCAAAAAAAAAAGGGGTGGGGGGGAGAAGCCAACATCAGCCAGGCTCAGTTGTTCGCTTTGAGAGTTGGGAGCTATATTTTCCGGTAGAGCCATCCGTGCGATGCACTCCTGCTCCTCCTCCTCCTCCTCCTCCTCCTCCTCCTCCAACAACAACCTAAAATGTTGTAATTTACTGAAGAAGAAGTGGGGTTAGGGCAAGCCGGGGAGGAAGAAAGAATAAAGCGGGGAGGGTGGGGGGGGGGGGAGGGACGGAGGAGGAGAGAGGCTGTGTCAGGATTTTGCATGAATGTGGGATTATGTTGTGTCAATAAGTTTAAGGTGGAGAGAGCGAGGCTGGGGGGAAGGAAGGCCTTGGCTGTTTAAAGTCCTATTTCTGAAGGTAAGTTGTGACATTGGATGGTCGCGATGACAGAAAACTTGGAGCTAATTTGCCCAGGGAGGGGGTCGGGGCCTTTAATGGGGGTTACTCAGTCATCAGAAGCAGGATTGGTGTTAAACTGTTATTTGCTGCCGCGGTATCGGGTCGCTGGTAAATTACAGAAATCAGACTCCCCCCCCCCCCTCCCGCGTTTCTCTCTCTCTCTCTCTCTCCCTCCTCTGTGTTATTTGCAATGTATGAAACTTACATGGCTGGGAAGAGAGAGCCGATCGCGTGTAGGTTTGCAATGGGGGAGGCGGGGAGGGACTAGCATTGATCCCGGGAGCTGTAACACAGCGGCTTTGGGGTTGGAAATCTCTTTTTGCAGCCCGCCGCCGGCGCGTGAACGAGGAAGGTAAAATGAAACGATGCAAAAAGAAGCCGAGACAACATGTACGACAGAGCGAGCGAGAGGCACCGACAAGCGATTTATTTTTTTGCTTTCCTTTTCTGTAGAAAGGGGAAAGAAAATGCCCGGGTCTCCCCCCGCTGTCTGAGCAGCAGCTCGCTGCTTGTATTTGCCCGGCGTGAGGGGCAAATTAGCGCCTTCTCACGAGAGGATCGCGTTTAAAAGTTTTTTAAGAGGTGAGAGAGTCTGTGTTGGGGAAGGGGGGTGGGGGAGCCTTGGGGAAGGTGGTGGCGAGAAACCAGCCAGGCGGCTGAGGATGGTCCCTTGGCCTGGGGCTTTGAAACCATTGCCTCTCCTCCTGAGGACACGTTCCAGTCCCGGAGCTGGGCACAGCCAGGCTGGGGGCCGCTGGCCGCCCCCCGCAGCCCACTCCCCGCTATTAACACGCTGCCGAGATGGAGCAGGGACTGGAGTCTAGGGCTCCATGTGGCTCTTTGCAGCCGCAGCAGCAGCACCGGTGGCAGCGGGATCAGCGCCCGGGCCCGCGGGGAGGAGGAGGGGAGCAGCGGCAGGGAGGTGGTTTTTGCCAGGCTGATTCACCAAGCCTCGCTGGGAGGGCTGGGGGGGAGGGCTGCCCCGTCCTCCCCTCTCCCCGCGTTCCCTCTCCTCTCCTGCGAGGGCTTGTGCAGACTTTTCCCCCCGGGAGGGTGAGATTTGTGCATTGCATTATTGCGCCTCTCCTCCCCCCCAAAGCAAGATGGACTCTCTCCTCTCTCTCTCTCTTGCTCTCCCCCCTCTCCCTGTGTCTTGTCAGCCTTTAAGATCGACATTTTGTAACTAAGATGCAAACTTGAGGGTGACCAGGAGGAAAAGGGGAAGGCCGGGGCGAGGGAGGGGGCCAGGCTCGCCTCTCTCCATATTTAATACCTTTTACCCCACCCCAGAGCCCGGATTCCGGTGGCCCTTCACTTTGCACCGAGGGTGGGTGGCGGTAGTGGTTTGCAAACGCCTTTCCCCACGCGCTGGCTGGATCCAGGGCTCTCCAGTCTCCCCGTGGCTTGCGAGGGTGGAGGGGCTCGGCTGGCGATTTCAGGACTCTGCCAAGGGGGAACGGGCATTACCTGGAAGTGTGCTACAACGTTGCAGCCGCCTCTCTCTGGCTCCCTGCGTGCAGATCTCCTACCTGAAATCCGGGCTTGTTGATTTTTCTAATATTATTACTAGACTACGTCGCTTAATTTCCCCACGCTGGGGCTCCAGCGGGAGCCCTTGTGTAAACCGTAGGGGTTTTATTGGGGTTTACTTTCGAGATCAACTTTCTGCCTTTTATTTTGATGCGTCGCATATTTCCCGGGGAGAGAGCGAGGGAGAAAATAGCCCACCCCGCAGATGCACACTCAGATGATTTGTTCCACTTGCCCAGTCCCAGTGCCCTTTAAAGACATGGTGCATCTTTTGTTTACTGTGGAGGGCTCCTGTGGCTGTCAACCTGCTTCTCGTTTTAAGGTGAATGGGGGTGTGGGGTGTGAGGAGGAAGCAAGTTTCAAGTTTTGGGAATTTCTCCTCTTGTTGGCTTGTGGCCAGTTGCAATATTGGAAAATCATGGTTCATTATTTGATACTTTATAGGTCACTATCACATGACAAAGGCTTTGAGACAGCTTCATCTTCCCCTGTCTGTAATTTCCACTTGCCTTCCTGGGTAAGTATGTATAGTGTCCACCCAGGGAAATAGCCTGGATTTCATTAACAACAATTACACTATTTCTCTGTTCCTTTTCATGGGAAAGATGCTTGTTCAGGATTTAGCACCTCAGACATGTTCTCTCTGAGTTCCTCGGAGGAACTGTCAGATTACCAAGTTTTTTTTTTTTAAAAAAAGCATTCCAAAGGGATGGTCTTAAGGAACATGTACATTCCAAGCCTCTCAGTGTTGACATCATAGTAGCTCATTTATGAAAGAAAAACCTGTGCTGTGAAGGAGGAACAGTTGAATTATGGTAAAAGTTTTAGAACAATGACTGGGATATGAAAAGTGTAGTGTTGTGGGTCAAAAAGTTATTAACAATATACAGCCTGTAAAACTTCAGGCTGGCAGTAGAGATGGGGGAAAATATGAAGAAGCAGTGGTTTTTTGTTTTAGTTTTAGTTTTTTTTTTTTTTAAAGGAGCCAGTACTCAGCCAGCTCCCTGTCCCCTTCCCTCACCCCAACCAGCCAGTCCCATGAATGAGGCTGCTGAGGTGCCAGTACTTGGTACCTGCAAGTACTGGCACAAAAGAAGAACTGTGAAAGAGTATATACAGTTAATGCATCCAAGAGCTGTCTTCTAGGAGTTGGGGGAAAGTTGTAATGCTGGGATGACAGGATTTAACTTAGTTTTAATGGCCACATCCCACTTTCCTGATAAGTCTAATACTTTCTGTATCTTTTACTATTTCTCTTGCTTGGATTGATTAATGTAGGTAACTAGAGTTTGAAAGACAAATATTAGTGATTAAATTGCCTACACAGGCTTTTTTTGTTTTGTTTTGAAAGAGTTTGATGCTATTGAAGCAACATAATGTAATTTTTTCAAACTGAGGCTCGAAATATGAGGGCCCAGTGAAGAGCTGGGATAAGTGCATCTAACTCAAGTAGCACTGGTGCAGTTGAACCTTCTGACAGTGGTCTGAATTTGGCCACAGATGATGGAAAAATGGAAGTATTGCAAATATTGAGTGTATATATAATTTAAAACCCCCTTATATTGCATTGTTTTGGTCTCATAAAAGCTCATTAATATTAGTCGTGATCTTCAGCCGTTCCTGTATGTCCAACATGAGGTATGCTAGTGTTTTTTAAACTCTTTGAGACCACTGAACATTGAACGATAATGTTTTTCTTCGGCACACCTATGAAAATTTTCTTCAAACTAAATTTGTTGTCAGACCAAAAAAAAAAAAACCAAAAACCCACCCAAACAGCAACATGTACAGCAAAGACAAAACGAAGTAATTTAATCAGGTGTCATAGCAATGAAGAGGTAACAGTGTATCTGGTTTTAATAACAGAAGATATATACTGTCATTGTATCATATCAAAAATGTGTCATGCTCACGGCACACCTGTGTGTTGTTCACACAACGCCAGTGTTCCGACTTAATTTGGTATGTGGTCATTCCAAGTAGGCAAAGGAGGCTATTGGGAGAAGCTGTGTTTATGGGACCTTTTGAAATGGATGCGGTCGCTATAATAACTAGTGGGATAGCTTCAGCAGAGAGACTGTGCCCTGTGAGTCGATAGTCAGAGTATTGGAGGGTTATGAATTCCATTTCTTCCCCCAGATTAACGTTGAAATTCCAATAATTTAGGCTGTGTGGGGAGGCAGACGGTGGAGGGATTTATGTGCCTTTCATCCTTTGACGTGTACTGTAATGTGAAAAGAACCTGAACACAAACTAAACCAAGATTTTATTACAAGAACAGTTCCATTGGAAAAATACACTTTCAAAACCAGTTAACCAGCTTTTATAACCTTATTGACAAGAGTCACATTAGGTGCAAAATAATTGATGCAACAGTCTGTGCAAAGCAAAATCATAGTGGAATATTCTTAAACTTACTGATAGGACTCAGACTGTGTGCTCAGCTGTGAGCAACAGAGACTGATTTTTGAGAAAGGTCTGTGCTTATGCTTGAAGGCAAATTAAAATTCTGTGCATGATAAAGGGGTTTCTCTTGGTTTGATGTAATGGTATAAGGTTCTTGGGAAGAATAAAACTTGAGATCTTACATCATAACTAATAAATAGCCTTGGCCATAATACAGAAAACTTTCATATATGGCAGTCCCAGGACCGGAAGGTTGCTGGATATTCAGATATTCTGGATAATTGAGAGGTATACCTAGCAATGCATAACACTAAAGAAAATCAAGATTAGATATTAAAAAATAAACGAAATGTATGCAGAGTACTTTATTTACCAACAACAGTAGTATTGTACACTGCAAACTAATACAGCTTTTGTTGTAGTTCTTTGTCTTTATTTTTACTGTACTGTACTTATGGACAACGTAACTAGAATTTACTTATGGTTAAAATGCTGGTTATTTGAGAGTACTGAATGATGGAATGCTGGATGTGAAAGAGTTTACTTGGACTTATGCCCTTAATATATAGCTTCCACACAATATGAAAACATTCCCATTCCATAACTGATGGGCTGATTGTGTTCATGCAGGTCTACAAGAAGTGGGTAGTTTAATTCTACTCAGTTTCAGAACCAGTGTAAATGCAGCTCCAGATAGCATTGAAATTATATTTGCAAATTATGAAGCAGAGAAGTAGACTCCTTTCTTTCAATGCTTCCTTTAATTTTTGTTGAAATTGAAAAGGTAGTATAAAATGTATCTAGTTAACAGCAGAATGGATCAAAAAGAAAAAATTCCCCAAAGTAATGAAAAAATCTGGCAATAGCCAAATTTGAGGCAAAGTTAGGATATTTTTAAAAATCACATGGTTTTAAGAGTTATAATCACAGTATAATTTGATTTTCAAAAGAGTTAAGGAAACAATTTTTAACATAAATCCCGGTATAGTGCAGGGGGTCATACACTGATCTTTGTTACAAACTATTCTACAGTAATCCCAGTGAAGTCAGGCGTTGTTGGGTGCCAGAGTGGAAAATTGTTTCTTTCAGGATCCGTGTGCAGAAGGGACCTGCTGTACGCAAGTTCAGACTCAGGCTCATAATCTCAAATGTTGAGCATATCATCAACATATACGACTTGTCTAAGTTACTAGAGCAGAATCGTAAAAAATGTTTCAAGACTGCAAACATCAAAATAATGTGCACTCAAACTCCTGAGGGGTTCCTGATCTGCACAAAATGTTTCGATGAATAGCCTGTTAATACTGAGCAAACCTAAGATCTGCGTCACCAACCTATGGTATACCCATTGGTATCAGTGGAAACTACCTTCAGCAAAACAACTACAGGAGAGAAAGTTATGTAAATTACTTTACAAGTGTCTTTCCTATCTAATGTGAGGAGGAGGGCCCTAAGGTCTCTTACTAGTTTTTTGAATAATTTGAGATGTTGCATGTCTGTTTACCACGTTTAATGTTAGTGGCAATAATGCACTTTTATACCTTTTTTTCTTTAATCCTAAATTGTCTTGTAGCATTTAACAAACTATGGCCCCAACACAGCAGATCACATAAATAATTTTAAGCAAATTAATTAAAGTTTTTCATGTGGTTAACAATTATACCTCTGCCTAGGTGATCTGCTGGAAGGGGAGTCTAACACTATACTTACACCAGCATTAAACACCGCTAGTATTGGAGTGGAAAGTGGCAGTCCTCTAGCGTACAACATACAATGTACCTGTGGGGAAAGGAAATTTTGGCCAATAGTGTTGGGTAATCCTTTCTTTTACATATCAAAACAAAAAGCAGTAAAGTAGCACTTTAAAGACTAACAAAATAATTTATAAATTTATAAAATAAATTTATAAAAAATTATTTAAGGAACTTTCTTTTACATAATGTGCAAAAGGGGGCTGTATACCCTTGAAGTAGCTAAGTCTTCTGTTTTACTTTTCATGGTAGATGTGTTTGTGCAGACTAATTAGATACATGTATGTATAGGTTTATGAATCAATTCACCCAGCACCTCTGAGGTGAACCATGGCATCTGTTTAACAGTGTATGGTATCCATAATATACAAGATTTCACGTATATTCAAAAGTGGTTTAAAGCAGATGGATAGCATTATAGATTAGGCCCCTGTAGTGGAACTTGGGAGATCTGGGTTCAGTTTCTGCCTCTGCCACAGACCACCTGTGTGACCTAGAACCAATTATTAGGTTCAGAAGATTTCAGAAGTGGCCACTGGTTTTGCCTAACTTAATTTTTCAGTGTGCTGCCTTGAGCAGAGCTGCCACAGTTCCAGCTAAAATCTCTGGGACCTACAAGTGTTCAGACTGAGTCATGCTGAACTGGGAACTGCTTTGGAAAATGGAGGCTCTTATCTCCTCCTCTTTCACTCTTCCATCTGTAAAATTGGGATTAGTAATATTTCCTTGTATGGTGGTAGTATTGGAACATTAAACTCATTCATCTTTGTAGGATACTACAGTGATGTGGACAGTAGAAGTACATATACCTTGCATGTGCTATAGCACACTCTTTCGTACTATTTAGTATATTGCATAATTACATAAATGGTATTACTCTAAATATCTTTTATATTTCCTTCTTACTTAATAGGCCACTTTGATTTACATACTTTACTTATACATATTAAAATTAGTGCAAGGAACTACTACAAAAAGGTCAATTTCGATTTAGAGTGTAATTTAGTTAGCCAGCTGCCGTGGTGTCTTATTTAAACCCATTTTATTTTTCAATTTTATATTAAAATGTTACTAGTTTAGACCCTCCACAATAGTAGCAGGTTCTGTGAGATGGTCTCAGTTCTGTTGCTAGTGGACATTTGTTGATTCCACAAAATATGTCTGTCACGGCTCACATCCTCCTCCATAGTTTCAGAAGAGCTCAGGACTGAATGAGCACGAAGATAAAGCTAATTTTAGGAGTAAGCCACCAAGTCATTGTTGAATCACATTAGTGAGGCAATGTGGGGAAATTTATAGTAACATTACTAGCCATGAGAGGTCCTGATTGAGAAAAGCAATTAGACACGTGCTTCTTGTAAAGTACTTGAACCACACTGTCATCCTAAATCTCAGAAGTGGGCTAGCAATATTAACCCCTTTTTTGCAGAAGGGAAAACAGACAAAGAGGCCATGTCTTCACTTGGCCAAAATTTTGAAAGGGTCATGCTAATGGCCAAATCGGAGAATACTAATGAAGTGCTGAAATGCATATTCAGCGCCTCATTAGCATGCTGCCAGCCATGGCACTTTGAAAGTGTCACATTTCGATTGTATGTGGCTCATCTACATGGGGCCCTTTTTGAAAGGGCCCCACAAACGTCAGAATCCCCTTATTCCTATCAGGGATTTCGATGTTTGCAGGTGCCCTTTCGAAAAGGGTCCCATGTAGATGAGCTGCGCCCAATCGAAATGCAGCACTTTCGAAGTGCCGCAGCTGGCAGCGTACTAATGAGGTGCCGAATATTCATTTAATTAGCGTGGCCCTTCTGAAATTTTGGCTAGGAGTAGACACGGCCAGAGAGATGAAATGACTTGTGGGAGATCGCAAAGCAAGCCAGCAGCAGACCCAGGAACAGAATGCAGAACTTATACCCAGTCTAGTGCCCTGATCTCTGGAAGTTGCTTCCCAAGTCCTGATTCAGGTAGTTGGTTAAGCAGGGGCACTGAGCACGAGAGATGTCCTGTTGACTTCAGTGTGACGCCTGGTATGTGTCGAGTGAGATGACATAAATACTTTTTATTAATTGGGGATTTGAATATACAGGACTCCAGCTGGGTCAATTTGCTCTTTCGACAGTTTAACATTCACTTAAAGGTACTAGCTTAAAAACATTTTTTTGCAACTAGTGTTCAGCTGTTAGTTTTTCATTATGGTCAGATTTATGGACAGGAGCATCTAAATATCCAGCAATTCAGGAGCCTGAGTCTTTTTACGTTTTCCATTATATGCATCAGTATTTAACCAACAGTGGATAATTTTTTACTTCCCAGCATCAATTTGTAGAAACAAGGTGTTGCCTTGCAGGCATGCAGTAGTAAAAGAAACACAATGTACCAAAACTCACCATCCCCTATCATGAAATTATTTTAATATTTATAGTTCATCTAAAAGTCAGTGTTAACTTTAATATGAAATGTAGCACTTCCTGAAGCAGCTACTTTGGCTATATGAACATATTTTGGTAGATAAGGGTAACTTATCGATTTGAACTTTACTTCTGAGCTCAGTAGATATATTTCAGTGTATATGAGATTCAGATTTGCTGATCACTTATTTCTTAACTGAGGATATGTATGCTTTGATTTCAAAAAAAAGTTCTTCTTCAGGGGGGAACATACTAAATGCATGGGGCAGACTTATTTGTCATGTGGGCAGACAGTAATAGCGATGCTTTATTATTTTTAATATTTATAAACTCAGTTACGTAACAGATTAATCAACACAGGAGAAAAAATATGCTTTGGGTAGACTTTCAAGCACTTCTGCTTTCTCTTTCAATAGCATAGATATGCGTAATGTAGGAGCAGATCCATAAGATGTTTTGTTTTTTGTTTTTGTTCCCTCCACCCCCAAAAAGAACAGGAAACTTCGACACGTGAAAATATACTAGTTTCTTCTACCTGTAAGAAATATTTTTTTTTTTTTTTTTTTTTGCAAAGAAAGCTTAGTCTTTATCAGGCAAAAGAAAGTTAACTGAATTTTATGAAAGTAAGCTCAGATTATTAGTTGTTTAGGAGACAAAGAATTTTATTGTAATAATAAGTCTTTCCCACTAGCATTTTGGTGGAAGAGATTTTATAAGTGATGTAGTTCTACCCAGGTGCAAACATTATTTTGATAATATGAAGTAGTACTCCATTGATCTGTAATGTCACTAAGGGTCCATGACAGTCTGGGAGCCTCATACAGGCCAATATATATTCAGTGGGCTTAGAGGAGATGGAATCTGTAGAACTTAACTGAGATTTGAGAGACCAAAAAGATCTCTGTCTTTGCTATGAATCTTAACAAGTTTTGTCTCCTCCTTCTTTCATTGGTTTGCAAGTGCCTGTTTTTTCTGCAAGGTAATAAATAAATATGACAGACTGTGTCAGATTCTGCTCTTAGCTTTGCCTTTGTAAATCAAGTCCAGTTGGTGTAGAGGAGTTACTTGGTGCATGCACAGGTGTAAGTGAAATCTTCATGTCACCCAGCCTATGTGTAGATTGCTGGGAACTGTCTGGAAAAGATATGCAAATTGCTTGATGCATTTGTGTGTCTCCTGCTGACATTTCTGTCAGGAGAGGTTTTTTCAACATTTTGGCCCATCCACACGGGGCCAAATGTAGGGAAAGCTTGCCTCTGTCTAGACCTCCCTCCTGCCTCATGGAAGGATGTGTACAGCGATGTTGTTAGAACACTCCCAACCAGCAGATCTCTTTCAAGAGATCTGCAGTCTGGACGTGTGTTCTGTCAACAAAACTTGTGTCAACAGAAGTTTTACTGACAGAAGCCTGCTGTCTGGACATAGCCCCCGTATGCCTGAAAGAGTACCTACTAAGGGGTTCAGCCTGATTCCATTGAATTCAATGGAAGTAGGATCAGGCTCTAATCAGGGCAGGATCAGGCCCCCTAATTTTAGTGATGGCAGAATCAAGTTTATATTTGGGTACACCTGAAAGTGGTGCACACAGTGTGGTAGATTAAGATTGCGCAATACACTGTACTGCTGTTGAACTGAGGTCTTTGAGCCCAGGCCTTTTCAGTCTCTGCACCATAATATTTTTCAGTGAACTCCACCCAAGACCTTTCAGATTATATTTTGACACAGGTGTCATTTGTTTTTTAATTTCATATGTTTGACTTGTGTCCCAGTCAGTCAGGAATTACCCAAGACTGCTAGCAAGAGCCCTTGAAGATGGGTAATACACATCACCTGATAATAGTTAGGCTTATACGTCTTGGAGAGGAGTAGTCATATTTTTCTTATCTATGTTCTTTTTACGGCATTTTTCGTGGTTGTTAAAGCAGTAATGTCACATCTGAAGAAGAACTTGAGGTAGAGAAGTAGTAGGGTGGCTAAATCTTTCTCTTACACCTTCTCTGTTCTGGTAAGGCTATAGATCTGAAGAAGTGGGTTTGTGCCACGAAAGCTCATCACCCAATAAATTATTTTGTTAGTCTTTAAAGTGCTGCATGACTGCTGTTTTGTTTTCATCTTAAATCTCGTGTAACTCTACCAAAGTCAGTGATTCGGATCTGAAGCCTAACAGCAAAAGCTTCGGAAGAAAGCTTCCCAGTAGTGTTTTTTTCCCTGGCTGCTGAAAATGTACTGTTGGGTTTAGCCAGGGTCAATTTGCTTTCACAAAGTCTTTGGGCTACAGGAACTAGGTAATGAAATATACAGCAGTACTTTTTTTTTGGTTTAGAGAGAGGGTGGTACATTAGGAAACTAAGACGTTTTAGGCTTTTTGTCATTGAAGAAGACTAGGGCCCCATTCTGCAACTGGTTCCAAGCAGCTGACATGTCTCAGAGCCTTCTCATAGTGACTTCCCTGGGACTCTGTGTGAGGATACAGATTTACCTGTGAGCCTCCCATAGCAGGATCGGGTCCTTAAAATTGTTGGAAGCCTCTACTTTTTCTCAGAGGAAGCAGCACATGCCTTTGCTTCACATTATTATTAATTATCACTTATATTACAATAATGCCCCCAAAGGCCCAATCTGGGTCATGGGTCCATTATGCTGGAAGTGCAGGAACCCAGAGTGAGAGACAATGCAAATACCGAAGATCTGACCATTATAAGATAAGAAGTATGAGAAGGGGTGAGGGAGAACATCCAAATATACAGATTCCGTGACTGAGGCTCTGTCTACATTAGGCTAAGAAAGTCAACTGTGGGTACTCAGTTCTAGCTATGCCACTTGCGTTGCTAAAATTGACATATCAGCTCAGCTAACTTGGCTGTCTATACAGGGAAAAGTCGACAGGAGAGTTTCTCCCATCGACTTCCCTTACTCCTCGAGTCTCGCAAGAAGCACAGGGGTCGACTGTGACCCCTGATAAGTCGATTTTGTGCATCTGCCCGCAGATATTTTCCCATCTTATATTTTCCAGCGTGTGTATTGATGAAGTATGTGGCACACACACACACTATGATTTCTTGCAATAAAACATATTACCCTAATTTGACCTTGGTCATAACAAGAAGGATCTTCTCTGGGGTGAGCTTTCATTTATGCTCTGCTTAAACTACATTACCAGTAGTGCTTCCATAACAGACTGGTATAGGTATAAGAAAACCATTATGCTGCTGAGATTTGATGTCTGTGGATTTCAGTACTCCTCAAGAAATCTTGAACAGACTTTCCATGTAAATTTTCAATGCTTGTTATTAAGGAAATATGCTGTTACTGTTAACGTTCAGAACAAGATCCGCTTTGAAAATCTCAGATATCCTGGATGTCAGAGTAAGGGCAGCTTTTGGTAAATCAGGAATAGATTTGCGTATTGAGAGAGGAGTATTATCAGACCCACCTTTCTGCAGTGTCCCTCTTTAGCGTTGCTTTCTCTTTACAAGTGATTTCTTTATGTCTAAGTTTCCAGTTGAATAACAGTGATTTATACAGCAGGGAAAATGACATACATGGCTCAAATCATGCTAGCTAATGGGCACTTCATGTGCTACACTTGCAAGATCACAACATAACTTTAATTTAAAATCATCAGTAAAATAGATTTTGTTTAAAAACGGTCTAGTTCATTTATTTAGTTTGCATAGAATATTATTTCTCTACCACATGTTAAAGATCAGCCACTGAATATTTTGAAATAAGTATGCAAAACTGCTGCATGATCAAATACTGATTATGAGGCTGGTGTACAAATTAATAAGTAAATTAAAATGGCATAATTAATTTCTAGCTCCATTAGAAGAAACAGCGGTATGGAGTGGGAGAGGCGGGGGGGAAAAGGAGGAATTCCGTGTTTGCAAAATGGAAAGTGCCAAAACTAGTAGTGAAGTAGATTGTGCAAATAGCTGTTCATAATATAGTTTTCTGGTACTTTTGAGAACAACTTTCTTAATGCATCAACAGTAACCTAAATTGTGTAGTCAAGACAGTTACATTAAATAGAGAATGGTCATCTTTCAGCTGGAGAAAGGGGAGGTAGCTTTAAAGTTTCTTTACTGCTATATAAAAGATTAACATGAAGAGGTAAAATATGGAGTGCTAAATGCTGTCATTGGACATATGTGTTGAAGTCCCATTGACAAAATTTAGAGACAAAATTTTGCTTTAAATGTTTGAATGCAATTCGGTAATACAGCCATATTTGCTTTAAGGCAATTCATTGTTTGTGCCTGTTGCCAAATTACAATACTGTTTTATTCTAATCCAGTATACAAAATAGTCCATGTTGTATTACTGCACTCAATGTTATGAGAAAGCAACTGCAGTGGGGAGATGAGTTGTATAGTCAAAAGATACACTGTGTGGCAAAACTAAGATTTTAAAAGCTGATTTGGACTCTGTTTCCATTCAGGTGAATTCAGTAAACTTTGAAATCCCTGGTAGCTTTTAAAATCATGGCCAAATTGTTCTACTTTTAAAAATGGCTAGTTTGGCTGTTCTTCAGGAGCAGTCCTGTGTCTCCTTTGAAAATCTTTCCACCATTGTTTGATATTGCTCAATGACAGAAGTCCTGTCTTTCCTAAGATGTTGGAGGAAGGTCACTGATCATGTTCAGTATTCTGTCTCCATGTACTATGTGCCATTTCAGTCCAACTGAGTCAGGAAAAACTTGGTGGCTGGGGATTGGGAAGGCAGCTCAGACATTCTGTTGCTTGGGAGAAGGGATTTCACCTGAAAATAGTGATTAACAACCAGCTGTGGCCAATAACTAGTTTATTTGGGCAAAAATCCCTTATATGATAGATCCATTGAGTAGCACTTTGGTGTTTGCTGTGATTTACCTGTCTGTGTGGGCAGACAGGAAGATAACAAAACAAACCTTTTTATCAGGCAAGGTGACATCAGGGTCAGATACACCCTGCCCCACTAGTATGTGGAAGTAAGAGATGGGCAGCTCAGTCACTAGTCCACTCCCATTAAGGAATGCAAACTTCCACATTTGGTTTGTAGGCTCTGAAATGTACTGCTTGTCCATTTGCACACAATATTTGTTTTAGATGTTTTTTTGAAGTAGCAGTTATCCATTTATTGATCTGTCCTAGCCCTCCTTCCTAAAACACAGGTTTGGTAATCTTGTTGCTTGATCCTGTTTTCCCATATTCTGTCCTAATCAGTGAAATGCATATTCAAAATCTGAACAGTCATGGTGGCTCTTACATAATGGTATATCCGTAGGTAAGATTAGAGACGTACATAGAAGTTAAGAGAAAATTTGAAATAGAAGTCAAAATGATATTGTAAGTCATGAGTATTTAGAACAATATAAAAATCTTCTTGGAAAAAAGTATAAATGAGGGTCATCTAAAAACAAGAGAATTAGCAAATATTATCTACTCTTTTTCCTAAGAGAACAAACCTAAGTAACAAGAATCAGTCTCAATGAAGGGGTCACCATTCCCATTTTTAATACACACTTGGAACTAATGCAGTCGTGTGCAGGGTCTAGGGTATACCAGATATTTGGGTAACCTGTTATTTATTATGGATACTTCAAGTTACTGAGACACTCTATGAAATCCCCCTTTAAAATAGCACTTATTTAATATTTTACTGATGTGGCGGATTTTCATAGCTACCGTAGCTTTAGATTGTTGAACTATTCTCTTTTTAACTGGTGCAGTTTGTTAAAAAATGTCCTGTATTTTGGATATTGTCCTCAGGAGCTCCTACGGTGTGAGTCATGCCTAGGTGTTTGAACTGAGATTTTCAATAGTGGTTGGTGATTTTTGGGTGCCCCAACTGAGACACTCAAACGGGGTCTGGTATATGTAACACACTTAGCACCATCCTCTGAAAAGTCAGACTGCTGTAAGGTGTTTTGTATGGGGTACGCAGAAATTGAGCCACTCAGATTCACTGGTCTTATTTGAAAATATGTAATAAGACTCTTTTTAAATGGCTCTCATAGGGTATGTCTACACAGCAGCGTTAATTCAACGTAAGCTGTTCTGAAATAGCTTATTTTGAAATAACGCTGCTATGCACAAAAAAGCATTTTGAAATAGCACTTAGGTTCTGTGTGTGTAGACAATGTATTTTGAAATAGCTATTTCAAAATAGAGCCATTGAACGCACTATGGCTTATTTAGAAGTAGGCTCTATTCCCTGCCTTAACAGTACCTGTTTTGAAATAGGTGCTAAAACCAAATGGGAAGAAGGGGCTTTCAAAGTCAAGGGGGTCCTTTTGAAAGACTCCCCTCCCCCCGTCTACATGGGTGGCATGCATTCCGAAAGCGGCACTTTTGAATTGCGCATGGCTGCCATTATGCTAATGATGCACTGCATATTCATATCAGTGCTTCATTAGCATCTTCCAAACTGCCTCATTAACATACCCTGTCTAAATGGAGGGGGCATGTGTAGACACAGCCAGTATGAGGTTTACCAATTTTGAAAAAAGCCAACTGCTATTTTGAAATTATTTCGAAATAGCAGTTGCGTTGTGTAGATGCTAGGGCAGTTACTTTGAAATAACAGCCGTGTAGACTTACCCAAAGTCATTGGGGCCAAACACAAACTTCATGCAACTCCATAAGCTCTAACAGTACGGTGCAAAGACAGAATTTGGCCTTTTGTTATAATGAAAGCACCAACTAAACCAGCTAGGAGCACTGCATGTTAAACAATATTGCTCTGACTACATTGAGAGCACGTATAGCCATTTTTATGTCTCACGGCTACAAATAAAACTTGCTGGCTCTTTCCCTTCATTTTAATCTATCTGATGATTTCCCCAGCTTGATGAAAATATTTCACCAATAGTCCAGCATTTCTGTTAATATATACTTACGGTTCCCCATTATCAAATGACATAATCCCATAACAGGAAAGATATTGCAGAAAGTCTAACCGTGCTCCCGCTGAAGCCAATGACAATATTGCCATTGAATTGGTGGGTGCAGATGTAGATTCAGGGGAAATTCCTTCATGAATCTTTCCTACATACAATAACACTTCTTAGGCCTCAACTACACTTGAAAAGTTTCACTGGTATGATTATGTTGGTTGGCAGGTGATTAGATAGTTATACCAGGAAAAGCCTCAGTTTGCGTACAGTGATGTCCATGTAAAGGTCCTTGGCCTCCATATAGCTTATTTAGCTTTTCCAAACAGAACAGACTATACCAGTGTAAGCACTTGGATGTATGTGTAATTGTGTCTGCATTAATGGGGCTTTAACTATATTATGATTTATCAGGAACATGTAAATAAAGCCAGATTGACGCGTTAAAAATAGACTTGCCCTTTCCAAGCTAAAGAAAGGGTCACCCCTCTCAGAGACAGTGGTTTGGGGTTTTCAGACCTATCATTCAGACTGAGCAGCCCTGACAAAGTTCTGTATGCTGTTAACAGCAGTGTACTCTGTTTAGTGCAAAAGACCCTTTGGGTTCTGCCACTGACTTGCTTTTATGATTGTAGACAAGTCACTTTGGGCTGGATTTGCAAAGGAACTTGGGTGCCCAGCTACCTCTTTTGGTACCTCAGTCCAGCATTTAGATGCCACTGACATTCTCACTCAAAATCACTACTCAGCTGCTGCCTAACTCTGCAGGCACCAAAGTTTCCCTTAGTAGACGTGCAAAGACAGCTAAGTCCTGATGCCGCTCCACAGCTAACAAGCTGCTCAAAGCTCTAGCTAATGACTAAGTGCCCGTGAGATTCTCAGGCTTGGCGTTCTCCTGTCTATCTCATCTGTGGCACACAATCTTGGACAAAACTGCACCTCTGAGGAACGTAGTTATACCAGCTCTTAACCCACTAGCATTATGTTGGCATAAAGCTTCTTTCACTGAGGTGGGTCCTGCCTCTTGTGGAGAGGGAGTTAAGACATTGGCAAAGCTTGCTCTCTTTGGGGCTCACTTCCCTGGGGGCAGGGGGGCGGTGCATGGTGGAATGTTCTGGAGGCATGCTGTGGGGCTTGGCCCAGCCAAGGAAGGTGTGGGGGGTGGACAGGGAGACAGCCTCATGCTTCCACTCCTGCTCTGCCCAAAGACCACCTCTGCTCCTCCCCCCAGATCCATTCAGCCTTCAGGTCCAACTACACTGTCACTCGCTCTTTGCCCCCAGCTCCACCCCAGCCCAGATATGCTCTCATTCCTCTTCCTCGACCAGCCCATGCTCTTCGGCTGAGGAAGCCTTGGCACGGTGGGGGGAGGGGTGCATGTAATTTCTGTTAATGGTGGGGGCTGACTAAAAAAAATCTGAACACCATCGTCTTAGTGTCATTACCAGAAGTTCTACCACAGCTCCAGATTTGTAGCAGAGACCTTCCTTAATTCTCAGTTTCCATATCCCTAAAGCAAAACTAATAACTTCCTTCCTTTGTAAAGCATTTTGTAACCTATGGGTGGACCACTCTGAGCTAAAGAGCTGGTCAAAAGAGTTTGAAAGTTTGAAATTGCCCCCTCGGCCCCTCTAAGTGTGTTTCTTCATTTTTAATCCTCTGTTTTGTATAATGAAAATAGGTAGTATTAATATTACTACCACCAGTTGTTATTTGGCATACTCAGCACATGAACCTATTCAAGTTTGATTTGATGTGTCTGCAGATCACCTGTAAGATTTGTAAAAGGCTCATTTCGGTTCCCTGGAAGGCTTGACTTTGGCTAGATTGATTTGTGGGTTTCTGTGCTCCCATAGAAAGGAAATGAATCTGTCTCTAAACAAACATATTTAATATACAACTAAATACATTCACACTAGGAAAGGCTTTCACATTTTAAAAACCAAAACACTGGAGGTGATATTTTGTCAAACAGGGAAAATTTTTTATAATAATACTTGGCACTTTAATTGTGAATTTTGTAGACACTAACTAGCTAATCCTTACATCATATCCGTGTGAGAGTTATTCTTACCTCCATATGACAAATAGAGAAATAGACCCAAGACTGTAAAGGTGAGGTCAAACAGTACATAGCAGAGGCAGATGGTACTCTTGAAGTCCCAACTTTTAGCCCTGGATTAAGTCCACTAAACAACACTGGCTCAGTGCCTTAAACTAAGTACCATGTATGCATATATTGGTCTGCAAGAGAATGGTTTCCCAGCTAACTAAATATAGCTAACTAAATATGTACGTATTGCCTGTCAATAGTGACATTTCTCAAGAGAGCATATCATTTCAGATTTCAGTATTAGCTATGTGTTTGCGGGGCCAGACTAAATCTTCTAGTGTTCTGGATCAATAGTATGAAGTATTCGTTGTATTTTCAGGATGTTGTGAGCATGATAAAAACACTGTTCTGGATCACATCCTTGGGAGCACAGGGCCTGGTTCAGTTGGTACAAAGTTCCACCGTTAATTCTCTCCTGTACACACATTGCCTTGCAACTTTTCAGAAGTACCCACAAGTCTCATGACAGTCAGAGAATTCTGCTATTCTCAAGATCATGTTGCTGATTTGGAAGCTAAAGCTGTGTCTTTGGCACATTAGGATTTTCTGAGGGACTTGTTAATACAAAGTCCCCAAACCTAACCCGTCAGCTTTTGAAAGAGCAGCAGTTTAATACCATAGGCAAAACCAATGACAGTGGACAATAAGCAAATTGGCCTGAAAATTGTTTGGTCTCTCTCGTTCTTTTCAGAGCATTAGAGCACTGTTTTCAGCTCTGGGTTTTTATGCTGACCCAGAACTCCAAACACATCTTGCCTCTTACTAAATACCTCATGTAAGAACATTTGAACTCCATTTCACGGAAAATTGTTGATATCAAATACTCACCCAAGTGTTATAACCTGCACTGTAGCTTGTAAACCAATTCCCATTTAAGCTGTAACTTATGGAAAGTTCTGCACAACTTCTGGGGTGAAATTTCCCTTGCTTGTTTCCTGTTCAAAACTGGGTGGGGTTGGCGGTTGGTAATAGGGAGGCTTGCATGAAATCTTTTTGAGTTATCTGAGAATGAAAGAATATACTTCAGACAAATCATAAAAAAAAACCCTTAAAATGACCTTCCCCCACAAGAAAAACAAATGCACATGTGGATAGTAGAAAAAGTCTGGAACTTAACGTAAGAACTAATATTTCAGCTTGAGTTGGGGAAAAAATATTTCACCAGAGTAGGAGTTCTTCAAAATTGTGCCTTGATCATACATATTAAACCCAGGTCTACAATTGCACGTTTGGACCTGATCCTGTAACAGTACTATATTTGCAGGTTCCGAAGCCCATACAGTTGCAGGAGCAAGGCCTTATACATGTGTGTACCAAATTAAGGGCCTGCTGTCATAAGCAGATCTGTTCACACATGCGTATGTAGAGTCCTCTTGAACCCGGTGGAAATCTGCATAGCCGCTACAGTATACTCCAACAGATTTAATTGTGGGTAGGGGTCTGTGCTCAGAAAACATGAAGGTTTGTCTGGCAGAGGTGATGGAATTTGTAAATGGCACAGGCTGTATCTTTTTGAGTAAAAGAACTCGTAAAGTCTATAAGGTGGATCATTCCAGAAGTGTTCCAATTTTTTTCAAGATGCAGGCCAGTGATTGGGGGAAAAATACAAGGTAAGGGTACACAGTTAGCATCATGAGTCAGAAAAGCTATACAGGTTGAATTTCTTTGATCTGGAACTCTCTCATCGAGCAGCATCCGTAATCTGTCATGATTTTAGTTTGCTGGATGACCACTTATCATGGTTATGGCCAAGTTTCTGAAGGTCCCATAAAGTTTGTTTACAGGCCCCAGCCCTGCCTGTCAGTGTTCTTTGCTCTTCTTTAGCTCTGATTTACCCTCAAATGTCTTAAGACCAGTAAGCAGTGTGAGTGTTGGTAATGCAACTAGAGAACGTTGACCTTGTGCAGTGCGACAAATTCTCTTGTCCAGCATCAGTCAGATCCTGAGGATGAGGATCAACCCCTGTTTATACAATCCTGAATCAGCTCCTGTGCTAACACCTTTACCAAAGATTTGACGAAGTCTAATGGGCAGGTGTGCTTAACTAGGCCTATCAAAAGCCTAATGTGCACTGAAAGAGTTCCACAGGAGTTCGGTTTGCCAGAGAGGGTCTGTTTCATCTCCAGAGCATAGCAGTGTAGCTTCTCTGAACTCTGTGATAAATTCTCTCTTATTTTACCTTAGATGTGAGAGTAAAATTGGTTCCTACAAGTATGTCTTCACTACCTGTAAGATTAACCAAGTCAGGATTGATCTTCCAGGGTTCGATTTCATGCACCTTGGGGGGAACATGCAAAATTGAACTATCAGGGGTCCACAGTTGACCGCCTATACTCCTCAGTATCGCGAGGAATAAGGGAGGTTGATGGGAGAGTTTCTCGCATTGACTGCTCTCTCTGAGGACGGCTAGGTAAGTCAATTGTAGATAAGTCGATTCCAGCTACACAGTTGCCATAACTGGAGTTGTGTATCTACACTCGATTTCAAGGTCTAGTGTAGACCTGGCCTTAGTCTTCTCATGTTGCTAAACCTCTTTCTTTTTTGCAGATCGTTTGGTTCTGCCACGTCTAAAAAGAAGTCGGGGATAAGTTGCTGGCTAGGTTATGAACTTCTATCTATACCATCACTTTCCTCTATTCTCTCTTCTTCCTGAGGACTGGAGTGGCACAGGCTTTATTTAAATATAAGCTAGGCCCTAGCAACAAAATATTCAAAGTAGTTTCTTTACTGTGCTAAACAGTTGTGGAAGGCTACTATTCTAATGGGGTACAGTTTACTTGCCATTCGTTTAGCACAAGTGTCAGAATCTGGAACAAAATAGTAAATTTCTACATGGCCTCAGAGAAGACCCCCTCTGTAGCCCACACGAATGGGTTAAGTCTGTTCCAGAAAAGCAGCCATGAACAGAGGAGAGCGGGCGGACATAGGAGAAAGTCGGGCAGGTAGACCAAAGGTTCACATGAAGCCAGTAAAAAATTAGACTTTTCTGCCGTATTAAGTGCCTACCTAGAGCTTAGCATTCTTGACTCATATTAAAAATACAATTCATGTGAACAATAAATCAGCAACTTCTCATCACACACAAAGTGGGGAATTAGTGAACCAGGAAACATTCTAAATAACTTTAGTGTTGCCTCCCCCCGCCTGCCACATGTTTCCCATTTTAATACTGTGTACTATAAAATACAAAAAGAGGCATTCATAAATATTTATTCACTTTATACTGATCTCCCTTAGCTGCAGCAGGCTTCCTGGGAGACCCATGAAATCCCACAAGGTGGCAGATATGCATAAAGGAACAAATTTCTCTCGTGTTGCATGTGCCCAACTTGACTTGTACTTAATTGGATTTTGGTGGATATGACTGCAGGAGTGTTTAAAAAAAATCTAGCCCAAAAGAAACAAAACAGTGCAAACCAAAACTCCTCCCTACGTAAACAGAATACTCCAGTGTGCACACTACTCTCCCTTGGGAGCAGATTGAAGAACTATCTTTTTGTCTGATGCTTGTATAGGACAACAGGGATTTTGGTCCATGAACTCGGGCTTCTAGGGTGTTGCGGTAAAATATATAAATCAATCACACTGCTTAGGGCACTACTAAAACAAAAGAAAAAATAATTTGTTTGTGTTGCACAGACTGATTCAGGAAAGCAACCTAACTACCGGAAAACTGGAGAGAGAGAGAGAGAGAGAGAGAGTGTTACATCACTGAAGAAACTTGACTTTATAAAGCTGCTAAATGGCAGAACATGAAATTCAATGTTGGAGAAGTTGGCAGTGAGTGTGTGTAACCTGCAAATTCACCCTGCAAAACTCACCTTGGGAAAGTTGAGCATGAGTGTAGAAAACAACAGGTAGGGCAGAGGGACTGTGTGGAAGGGAGAGGACTTTCTCTATTGCATTTGTAAAAGTCTTTCCACAAGATTTCCTGTGGAAACTGAAGAATCAAAGCAGCATGATGGGAATTTGGGCATAAATGGTAGGCACCAAAGTGCCTACTTCTAAATAGGCAGCCGCCATATTCAGGGCATAAGACTAGACAGTGGTGCTTGTTTTTCAGCTGTGCCACTGGCCATCAGGATCACCTTGGGCAAGTCACTCTTCCTCGGTGTGCTTGTTTTCCCATATAATCCTCCCTTGTGATGTGTGTCATGATCTGTGGATGCAAAGCACTATGTAGGCTCCAGAGCAGAGGTCAGCAACCCTGGCACAGGTGCCAAGAGCAGCATGTGAGCCAGTTTCCATCAGCACGCAAGGTGGTAGCTCAGCCCCGTGCTCCCCCCCCTGCCTCCGATGCAGGAGGGAGCTTACTCAAAGCCATGTTGCCTATGGGTTAACAAAAGACCAGCTAATGCTACCAACCACCAGCTAAATGGTAAAGCTCTGCATCTTCATTTATTTAGGACTGTTAGTGACTTTAAAAAGTATCACCAGCGCTCAGATTTCAGCACTCTGCCTCAGAAAGGTTGCTGACCCCTATTGTAGAGATCAGTGTTTACTCAGCTTCTTTCACCAAATACGTGATTTCAAAGATTACTGGATCTGTAGCCATAGTTACTTGAGCTCATGCCGTTCTTCGGTCTGAGGCTCATGCATTTGTAGGATTTCTCAGGCCTACTTCCCAATCCCATGATTTTTAACTCTTAAGTACATGAAAGACAGCAATGTGTGAATTCTTGAGGCTTGCTGTTGATCAGTATCACATGAAGTTGAGGAATACATTCTTGATTATTTTTTTTTAAATCCATGTGAGTTTCATTTTGTCATGAGGAGCCACCTTGGGCACAATGACAAGGGGAAAAGCTAATACACTAGTCCCTTGGTATACACCAGAATGGGTTCCATGCAACCCTTGTGTATCCTGAATTTTGGGTAAGTTAGAGTGGGGGGGTCCTTCAGCAGTGGGTTGGGGCTGAAGGTTTAAGCCTGGGGTGGGCTAGGGATGGGGGGGTAGGAGGGTGGGGTTGAGCTGTGGTGTGGGGGGAGTGGTTGGAGCTGGGTCTACGGGGATGGTGGGCAGGGGTCTGGAGCCCAAGCCTGTGTGCTGTGCTGGGTGCTAGAGCCTGAGCCCTGTACTGTGCTGTAGTGCAACAGGGAGCTGAAAGCCCTCTTCTTGGGTTGGGGCTGAGCCGGGGGGGGGGAGGGGGGGCTGATCCTGGGGACACAAGGAGCTTTTAGCCCCTTCTCCCCAGCTGCCTGCAGCAGCGGGTAGCTAGGTGGGTCTAAAACCCTTCTCCCTACCTTCCCAGACCGGGGCACTGTCAGCTTCAAATCAGCACCGCTCTGGGAAGTGGGTTTTAGCTCGCCTGGCTGCCCACAGTGACAGGCAGCTAGGTGAGCTAAATGCCTTCCCCCTACCTTCCCAGGGTGGTGCCAAGGGCTGCTCAGGAAAGGCAGGGGGAACGGGCTCTTAGCTTGCCTAGCTGCCCATTGCTGTGGGAAGCTAGGCAGGCTGACAGCCATGCCCCGTTGAGTTGCGTGAAACTCATGTAAAAGCGAGGTTTGTGCAACCTGAAGACACACAAAGTGAGGGTTTACTTTACTTTTTGGGGAGGGGTAAGGAGTAACGGTCAAGTGAAATTCAGATGAGTTTTAGTGTAGTGGCCAGGTATCTGTGAGAGGCTGAGCACTATCCTGTTTATGCAGAAGGATTTGAGGTTCCTTATTTAACCCACTACACTGCCAGAAAAAATGATAATACAGTGACCTGAAGCAAGAGCTGTATCTTAGGCATAGAAATAGCTTTTATTGCTGTGTGAAATCTCGGCATACTTCCCCCTGTCCACCCATCCTATAATGCTATATGTCTAAAGAAGAAAGGCTATGAAAGATAAGGATATCTGGAATAATTGTATTGAATGTCTTGGCATGAATTCTTCCATGCTGAGCTATGAAATCAAGTTTATCCTTTCCACTAAGCTGATGGAGATGGCTCCCTAATTGATTAAGGATATTTAGACTCCATTCACAGTTGCTCAGCTGGGGCAGATGCAGATTTGTACAGCCTTCTAGGGGAGACGCAAGTCATGCTGGAGAAGCACCCTCACTTGTCTGAGGCTTCAAACCCCTAGGCCGTTTCTACACATGCCACTTTCTCTGAAAATAGCACGCTAATAGCTTGAAATATGCTAATGAGGCATGGATGTAAATCCCCCATGCCTCATTAGCATAAGGTCACATGATTTGAAGTCTGGAGACCCCTTCTTCCCAAAAATTTTCAGAGAAAGTGGCATATGTAGAAATGGCCTCAAAGTGCTGTGCTACCATACCTCTCTATTCAGTGTATGAATTCCTGGGAGAACTCGCTATTTTTGGGGTTTAATATTTCCATGTTTATTCTTAGCCTACAGGTGCCTTTTTTTTTTTTTTGTAAAATATTGTGTCATAGAACTGGAAGGGACCTCAACAGGTCATTGAGTACAGTCCCTTGCACTTATACCAGGACCTATCACCTTCATAGAATCATATAATTCTAGGACTGGAAGGGACCTCAGGAGGTCATCGAGTTCTGGCCTCTGCCTAAAGCAGGATTAGTCCCAACTAAATCATCCCAGCCAGGACTTTATCAAGCCGGGACTTAAAATCCTCTAGGGATGGAGATTCCTTTTCCTGGTATCCAGTCTACACCTCCCCCTCTGTAACTTTAGACCATTGCTCCTTGTTCTGCCATCTGTCACCACTGAGCATAGTCTCTCTCCATCCCCTTCAGAGCTTCCCTTTAGGAAGCTGAAGGCTGCTATCAGATCACCCCCACTCTTCTATTCTACAAACTAAATAAGCCCAAGTCCCTCAGCCTCTTCTCATAGGTCATGTGCTCCAGCCTCCTAATCATTTTCGTTGCCCTCTGCTGGACCTGCTCCTGTGCCTCCACATCCTTTCTATACTGGAGGGGCACAGAACTGGATGCAATACTCCAAATGTGGTCTCACTGGTGCTGAATAGAGGGAAGTTAAAACTTCTTGAGATCTGCTGGGATTGCTTCCCTAAAGCACCCCAATACGCTGTTAGCCTTCTTGGCTACAAGGACACACTGATGACTCATATCTGGCCTCTGATCCACAGTAATCCCCAAATCCTTTTCTGCTGTACTGCTACTTAGCCAGTCAGTCCTAGCCTGTAACAATGCTTGGGATTCTTCTGTCCCAAGTGCAGGACGCTGCACTTGGCCTTGTTGAACCTCATTACTTTTGGCGTCCACAATCCTCCAGTTTATCTATGTCACTCTGGACCCTATTCCAACCCTCCAACATATCTACCTGTCGCTCTAGCTTAGTGTCATCCACAAATTTGCTGAGGATGCAATCCATCCCCTTGTCCAGGTCATTAATAAAGATGTTGAGAAATACCAGCCCCATAACTGATCCCTGGGGCACTCCACTTGAAACTGACTGCAAACCAGAAACTGAACCATTGGGCCCGACCATCTAGCCAGCTTTCTATCCACCTTACCGTCCATGTATCCAATTCATGCCGCCTCAACTTATGGGCAAGTATGTTGTGGGAGACTGTATCCTGTATCAAAAGCTTTGCTGAAGTCAAGGTATATCACATCCATTGATTTCCCCAAGTCCACAGAGCCTGTTACTTGATTATAGAAGCTAATCGTATTGGTCAGGCATGATTTTTTTTTTTTTAAATCTCAGATCCTTAAAAGGATTGAGCTTCAGAACCCTGGGTATTTAAGCACAATATGCTAACCACTGAGCTATCCCTCTTCCCTCCCCCTCAAAATCATTCTGTTGTATGATTTTAAGTGTGAAACGTGTATTTAAGCATTATTTTAATACTATTTATGTTCCATGTCTATAAGTGGTTGTTGTGCTATATCTTCTTTTTTTCTGCTACCCCATCCTCAACTAAGCAAAGATTTAGCCATTGATGAGAGGAGCAGTGAAATATATGTCGGAGTTGAAGAAATCTGGTTTGCAAATGATGTAAAACTATGACAAGACCATAGATGCATAATGTGTTCTTTTTTATCCTTTTCTTTCATATAGGAAAACATGATATTCTGGATGAAATCACAGTCGTGTACGTCTCAATGCATGCTGAAATGAATATAGCTAAATCTGTTTCATTAGTTGTGGCTGAGATTTTCCAGGTCATCCAAAGAGCCAAGGTGCCCAGTTCCTTTTAAAAATCAATGAGAAGTGGGCATTAGATCATCCAGGCTGCTTTGAAAACTGCACCCCAAATATTCAAGTAACACATGCTCCGTTATATGGAGAGCAGAGCTCACCAGTAAATGCATTTGATGCTTCATATTAGTGGTTGCATATTTAATCAAACTTATCCATTTCCAAGGCAGCATAATTTGTATCAAAATCCTTTATGCTAGTGTTTCTTAAACTTTTTGAGACCATGGAACATGAAACAATATATTTTTTTTTATGAGGAACATGGTCAAAAAATTGTTGTCAGACTGAATAAAAATAAAATCAAATAAAACCAGCAACATATACAGCAAAAACCAAAATGAAGTAATTTAATCAGGTATCATAGCAATGAAGAAGTAACATTGTATCTGGTTTTAATAACAGAAAATATATACCATCAGTGTATTTTTCCAAATGCTCATGGCACATCTGGGAATTGTTCACGGAACACCAGTGTTGTGTGGAACATAGTTCAAGAAACACTGCTTTATACTAAAGGAGATGCTGGTCTTGATGTGGAAGTGGTTAGCAGAGATGTTGCTTCCCCTGCATGTTCAGAATACAGTGGTAGAGAGCCCCTTATGTCTGGTTATATCGCCGAAGATCCTTTACATTAGTTTCAGGGGAGCTTCCTGTTGGTTAGGCATGATATGGGCCTGACAAAATAAGTGAGCATTTGATTGCATGTTGCAACTTAATGAAAATGTGCAGAATTGAAAGGATTGGGTTACTTTACGGAGCTTCTAATGTCAGTCGTCTTTGGTTTCAAGGAAAATTGTTCACAAAGTTTTGTTGTGACAGCGTACCAGAGCTCAGTGGAGTTGGACGTAGACTTTTGTGTTAATTTGATCTCATCCTCAGTGCAGAAAGAAGTTGCAATGTGCACATATTCAAGCTTTGTGTCTGGTCAGAGTAAAGGTCTTTCAGTGAACCCCATATGATGGGGGGTATCCCTCGGCTGCAATGCAAATGAACACGCGTGAGTTCCATTTACCTTTTAGGTGCATTTAGAATGATTACAGTGAAAATGAAGATCTGCATAGATTGCTAAATAGTTTAGTGATTAGGGACACTGCTGAGTGATTCCCCTTTTACTAAAAAACACTGGGGGCCCCTGCCCTTGCTTAGTGAAGATACCACCTTCAGAGTCCTAGTCACCTTCCCCATAGTAGACTCCAGACCCCGTCTTCCAACTCTCAGCCATGCTGATGGTTCTAGTGAGTCAAGGGGCAGTTGAGGCTATCTCAGCTTCTAGGACATCTTCCAGTGAGATACTGAGCACTTTTAGCTCTCACTGACTTCACTACGCAGCCAGTGGCCACCCAATGGGATAAGAAGAGACCACACGTAAATGCCTAACAGGCTGGGTTAAATGCATTTTGCATACTACTTGGCTTGTATCAGGATTTAGGTTTAATGGGCTCTGTACCACCCTTGACTAAGGGTTGGAATTTCTATATTCCTAGCAAGCCATCTAGTTCAAGTACAACACAGAGCTTGGATTTAACCATCCGTAACATGTGATGTAATGTTTTTGCACCCTACGATGCATTTTCTCCAAGCTGACCAAAGTGTCAAAGATCATTCATTTTATGTACAGGTTGAACCTGTCTCATCCAGTACTCTTGTGACCTGACTGGTGCTGGATGAGAAAATTTGCTGGATGGCAGGAGATCAATATTTTCTAGCACATTACCAACACCTACATTGCTTACTGGGCTTTTAGAAGACATTTAGAGGTAAACTGCAGCTAAATAACAGCACAGGACACTGAGAACTAAGATTAGCTTCTGTGAATAAACTTTATGGGACCATGGGGAACTTGGCCACACCCATGGTAAGTGTGTGTCCATGTAACTAAAATCATGCTGGATTACGGAGTTTGCTGGCTGAGAAATTTCTAGATTAGAGACGTTCAACCTGTGTTTCCTTCGAGCACCCAGGGATTGGATATATTATTTTCACACTCAGAATTTCTTTGCATGTTAAATTGTCTTCCTGTGAAAGGTCTGCAGTTGGTCTTCTTTTTAATGCTGTTCTTTCTAGCTGTGCTCAAGTGGAAGGCTTATCAACTTAATTTTTATGTATGGCTTTCTTTGAGAGTGTAAAACTTACTGGTGTGATTCGTGGCATAAATAATACAGGTAGCCATGTTAGTCTGTATCCTAACAAAACAAAACACTCATGGAGCACTTTAAAGCCTAACAAAATAATTTATTAGGTAATGAGTTTTCATGGGGCAGACTCACTATCTCCAGAGATGAAGTGGGTCTGCCCCACGAAAGATCATCGCCTAATACATTATTTTGTTAGTCTTTGAAGTGCCACATGACTGCTTTTTTGTTTTGAAGTAAATAAGTCACTATTGAGGACAAGGTATCAATATCTATTTAATACATTTAGAGTCTTCCCCCGCCTTACGAGGGTAATTCGTTCCTGAAAAACCCCTCTTAGGGCAAATTCTCATAAGTCAAAAATGTAATTACCATTAATTTCAATGGGAAAAAATTTTGTGTGTTCCTGAGCCCCAGAATTTACACCCATTTATGCTAAAACAACTCCAAATCCCATTAAATCCGGTACAAGGGGGCGAGCAGGGCACAGGGAGGCAGCCCAGCCTGAGCGCAGCTTAGGTTAAGTGGGGAGTGGGCGCTGCCAGGGGCTGGCCATGTGGGGAGCTAGGCAGGCACAGGGGGCCCCCCGGCTGGTGAGGGGAAATGCCTCTGTAGTGCATGGCTGCGCGGCGGAGAGGCCCCGCTGGTGGCAGCCAACGCGGCAATGGTGGGCGAGCCAGGCGCTAAATGGGAGGGAGCACCACAGACAGCAAGCGGTGCCCGAGGCACAGCTGCACAGGGCGGGCGGCGGCAGCCCCCTAGCCACCTGGGGGGTGAGCAGCAGCAGCAGGGCTGGGATGGGCTGCATGCACAGCATCCACATCTTGCAGAGCGACGTGATCTACTGCCAGGACTTGGACAAGTCTACCTCCCTGCACCAGACTGCCACCCTCTCGCAGGGTGCCACCGGCCCCCTGGATGGCCTCTTTGTCAAGACCAGTGTGGCTGACTCCATCCACTTGGTGCTTGCCTACCAGAGCCACCAGCCTCCAAATCGGTCCTTGTAAATGTGAAGAAATGCCTCGTAAGCTGAAGTAGGGGTATTAAATGAAACTCCTCATAAAGTCGAATCCTCATAACTCGAATGGGCGTATCTCAGGGTATAACTGTATAGAGGATCAGTCAACTTAGTATTTAGGAGAAGGTGTAACCTGTTGCTCAACAGACAGAGCTGGTCTTTCAATGGTTTTGAAGAAAATTCAAGTATGTTTAAGTGACATCAACTGTCCATGAAGTTACAAATTTTATGTGATTAATACTTTGAATATGTTGCCTGACCCAAGGGCCTTACTCAGTCATAATCCCATAGAAGTCGACATGCATACAAGCTGTGTACAGAATCTTTTTTCCTTTGACTATGTTGCCTGACCCAAGGTCCTTATTCAGTGATTGTCCCATAGAAGTTGACATACATACAGGCTGTATACAAAATTTTTTTTCCCCTAAGTAAACTCTTCAAGACAAAATATTATGATACAATTTTTTAAATCAATACAACATTTTAGTCTGTTCAAGGTTTAAGTAAGTGCCCGTAGATAGGGGATTATTATGTCTTTGTGGTTGAAGTAGTGCAGTGGTCTACAAATTAAGTAGCTGAAGTTCATAACCCACATCCATACCAGAGTCAAAAGATTAAATTTGTAATAGTAGGATTGCTTTGGGGAAGACAAACAAACAATAAAACCTAGCCAAAAAACAGCACAAGACTCAAGTCTCCTAGGCCATGTCTACACGAGCCCCAAACTTCGAAATGGCCACGCAAATGGCCGTTTCGAAGTTTGGGGCTCGTGTAGACGTAGCCCTAGTGGTGTTAGTTCAGGACATGGTTGCACATAGAAGAGACAGGTAAAATATGATTCCAACAGTATGTTTCAGTGTGGGCAACTGGTAGCAACTAGCCTCTTGCTTTATCACATATTCCATCCAAACTACGATGGGATCCTGGGAGAGGCAGGAGACTGACAGTAATTTCTCTACCTTCCTCACTTTTTCAGGTCCAGCAGTTGTGCATGGAGGGGCTGTTTTGTATTGTGCTTCTTTAGTAATACTCTTGCTGCTTTTGGTCTGTGTGATTAGCCAGTGTTCAAGAATTCTTACATTAACCTAGTGGTATCAACCCACTGCAGTGGGAGTGAGGTTACGTTTTTTTCCCCACAGCCCTGAGTGACTTTGGCTAGTCTAGACATTAGACAGTTGGTCTGAGGTTGTGAAAAATTCACACTGCTGAGTGGTGTTTTTAAGACAGACTGCATTAGAGAGACTGTGAGACTGCATCAGATTGGTGGAAGAATTCTGTCAACCTCACTTCTGCTTCTTAGGGAACTGGGTTACCGATGCCGACAAGTGACTCTCTTCTGTCAGCATAGGTAATATCTACACCAACAGACCCTTAAAGTAGGTCAATCCAATTTTTAAGTGTGGACCAGGCCTGAGACATAGACAAGATGAGAGTGACCAGGTATAATAGAGTCTGATAAAGAGCTGGAATTGAAGGCCTGTCTCTTTGAAGCTGTTCTAATGCCTGAGACGTTGCACCAAGCGTCAGCAACCGTTCTGAGGCAGAGTGCCAAAATTTGACCTTTTGACCTCTGTGTGCAGTTCCAAGTGCTGGTGATATTTTTTAAAGTCAATCACAGTCCTGCTTACAACAGCTTTATTAATAAATACATAAAGATGCAGACCTTTACTGTTTAGGTAGTGGTGGGTAGCATCAGCTGGTCTTTTGCTAATCCACAGGCAGAATGGCTTTGAGCAAGGTTCTGGCTGCATGGGGAGAGGAAGGGCAGGGCTGAACTCTCACCTCGCATGCCGATGAAAGTCTTCTCACATGCCACTCTTGGCACCTGTGGTGAGGGTTGCTGACCCCTTCTGTACACTATGCTGCCTCTAACTATAAGAAGAAGAGACCATTTAGGACTATAAAAATTACGTTCTGCAGAAATGGAGGATTGATTTATTAAGTATATTTATATGTACGTGAGCTAATCTTTAGGCAGTGGCTGGATACTGTGTAGACACATCTGAATAACAGCCAAGGCCCCCCTCCTCTTTCTACAGGTTCTTGCTTAAATATATGCAGTCATGACTTGCATGCATTTGATATGTATCAATATTCCTTTTTGCATGGATTTTCATTGCAAAGAAGTATGTTGCATTTATATCTATTTCACTTAATAGTTTGCATAATGTGTTTACTTTTAAGTCATTAGCTTTAAGTACCACAAGAGAGATTTTCTTAAGGATATAAGAGATCCAATGTCTTTAGCAAATGTTATTTCTGAATATTGATAATCTACCTTGTGATTTTTATGTCTAATGTTGCAGAAGAGAAATATATATTTTCACATATGTACACCCCAGCAAAACAAAAAGCACAGTTTTTAATTGATCAGGAAAGGTGAGCAAGTCAGTTTTAGACCCCACACATACAAGCACTGTATAAATAATCTTAAATAGAAAGGGATTTAGAAAAGCCAGTGATTCACATGTCAGCTTACTGTATTATGTTTTTGGATACAAAGGGACTTCATAGTAAAAACAAGTAGGACAACTGTTAATTTGAGTGAGCAGAATTTCACGAGGCAATTCTTTTTATTTCTGAAGGTGAAATGACCTAATTTGAAAGTGAGATTGCAATTAGCTAAAGCTAATCAATGATTTTATAAAGCAAAATAATACATTATAAATATATTCAACTTAATCCATAAGAAAACTGCTGGAGGGATGAAATACGTACCAGAAATCTTCTTTGTTGTGGGAGGAAGCCATAATATGGGTCAATTTGTATAAGGAATACTCCTGAATGTGGCTCTTCTGTGGTCACATAGGCCTTAGTCCTCAGTGCTTCCATAGAATCTGTAAAGCATGTATTGACTTCAGTCATACCTGCCAACAGGTCTGGCTGGGACTGTTTGTTGTTTCAGGCCTTAGTTCTAGGGTGTGTTCTTCCAGTTCTGGTCACTATTCTGGGGACTGTGGGTGGCAGGGGGTGTAGCTCTGTTTTTCTGATTGCTGAGGCAGCATGGGATCAGCTCCGGGCTCCCCCTGCTGGCCTTCATAACCTTTAACACCAAGTCTCTGCTGTTCGCAGTGAGACCGAAAGCAAAAGACAGCTGCTTTCACCGACACTGAGAGGCACAGCACAGATGCTGGGTTGGGCGATCAGTGTTTTTACACTGTGCCAGCAAGGCTAAGCTGGCAATATCCTTGGTTGGGCAGAGGTAGGATGATCATTCAGGAGCAAGGAGGGGAGCATAATGGAGCAGGGAGGGGAAAATGTTGCAATAGTCAAGGAACAATTTCAGATCTAATCTATGGGTGCTTGGGGATCCTTCATACATGTACACACCATTCTTCCCCCTCCCCCTTCCCTTTGCGGATTCTGGTGAAGCTTTAGTTGATTTCCCCAGCCTTGTATTCATTCCTCCAGAAAACATTTGTGGTGGAAAATACAAGCTAAAATTCATTAGAATGGAATCAAGGCCTCCTGCAGCTTTCAGACCCATCCCGGTGTTCTGCCACCTTGCCTACCCCAAAACAGGCTGCTCTTACTTACCCAGGGGACTGAGCAGCCTCTGACCTCCCCAAAATGAGAGCAATACAGAGCTTGCTTAGAGCTACTTTTAACTCACCTACCCCATCTCCACCTTCCCATTCCTGCACTTGTTGCAGGAAAAGAACATCTCAGAATTGTGGCTTCAATGGGAACAGGACAGGCCTCTAGAGTCTTGAATGACAATCGAGAGACAAGAGAACTTTTCAGGCCTCTGGCAAGCATAACACTATAAACTCTTTCATAGCTGGTAGCCCTGGGACTGGGAGGTTGCCGGATATTCAGATAGTTTAGATCACAGAGAGGTATACCTAGCAATGCATAACACTAAAGAAAAACAAGGTTACTTACTAAGAAACAAAAATGTGTGCAGAGTACTTTATTTACCAACAACAGTAGTACTGTTCACTGTAGGCTTATACTGGTTTTGCTGTAATATTCTGTGTTTACTTGCACTATGCTGTACTTATGGAAAACTTAACTAGAATTTACTTGGAGTTAAAATGCCAGTTATTTGAGAGTGCCGGATGATAGAATGCCAGCTATGAAAGGGTTTACTGTACTAATGAACAAGTAAGCTGCAGCCCTGACTGCAAAGCGAGTTTTGTCTAAGTAACAGCTGTAGTATTAGAACAACTAGTATTGCATTCTCTATGGCTTCAGCACTTGTGCATTACTCCTGATTGTTGCCTAATAATAAGCGGCCGGGTAACCACCATTTTGAGGTTTTCCAATATATTGACTGGCCAAAGTATTTTTTTTTTCGGCTGTATTTTTTATAGCTGGTATTCAGTACTCATCCATAATATGTATTATAGTGTTCTTAATAAGATTTTTTTGATGTTGTAAGTTAAAATTTCTCAGGAAACCAGCACTGTAGAAAAGATGTAGTCAATGGCATTTGAAGCTAGAGGAGTTTCAAGTGAGAAAAAACAGCAATATTTGGTCCAGTCATTATAGGAATCAATATAACAGCTGCACATACTCCAACAGGAAATTATTCAAACCAATAGTTATATACAGTGTCTGGCTCTAATTGAGCTCTATGTTTTATCAGTTAGCTTTCCATTTAGGAGAGAAGATAGCAAGCATAAAGCTAATACAAATCAGTGGGGAGAGATGGATTTCTTTGCAACAGCTCTTAACCTCTTTGTCACTATTTAAAACAAATATTTATTAAATATTGCAACTTCAACAATAGAACTGCTTTGCATTTTGAAAGAAAAGGGAATATCACATTATAAAACAAAAGTATACGCCTAGCACATATTGTCACTTATGTTAGAGCTATAAAATGAACAGAGGCACGTATTAATGCAGCTTTCTAAACATCTATTTTGCTTTCAAATCTTAGATTCACTCCCATTATTTCTAAGCAAAACAAAAAACACCTTTTATTTATAGAAAACTTAAGGCTAAAGACATGTTTTAATGGAGTCCAACTAAGGCTTCATGGCATTATATTATATTTTTAATAAACTTACAGAATTATAAAAATAATTGTGCATCTTAAAACCCAAATGTTAGGAAGTCTCAAAATAAATAGTTACCTGTTCAATATCTGTCTCTTGTAGGGTTTTGCACTGCTGCCCACCACCACCATAGTATCTGAGTGCCTTCCACACAGAATGAAGACCAGTAGTGGCGACCCTAGCACAGTATTTTTGGGAGGTAGGAGCTCTGCTTCTCATAGGCTTTTGGTTTTGATATTTTTACATTTTATTACTCTTTTTTTCAGTTCTTTTTAAATCAATCCCACCTGATTTGATAGTTGACCATCGTTTTGCTGTTTTGGGGGTTTCTTTGTAATAGCAATAGAGTGTTGGATGGTTGATCTGTCAATCTATTTAAAAGTGAAAAGTGGAGTAAAACTCTCAAAAGATCTATAGTGCCAGAGTTCTTTAGTTTATGTCTGTTCTATAGGTTTCTAAAGTGTGATACGCTTAGGGAATTGAATATATTTATGTACAACTGGCATGATCTGTGTAATATTACAGAACACTGGTGAGAGGTGATTACATGTTGTCTGTAAGTATGTTGGACTTGGATGTTTGTATTATGTTGGTTATCAACTAGCAGGAGTTTTTAAACTAATGAATAACATTCTACTGTTTGTTTACAGTACTGGAAATTGATCCATTGAATAGGAAGTGGAATTAGCAGAAATCATAATTTGCTCCACTTTCAAGTGGAAGTTTTGCTGGAAGAAAGTTGTAGACAGAAACTTGTAATACATATCAAAAGTTTATTTATCATCATGATGCAAAGAAACTGATGCTTGGAGAAGTTAGACAGCAATGTTTACAAAATTTTATGATAGACTATGTTCTGAGTCTTATTGTCTGCAGTGTGAGGCAGTACAAAGCAGATGTTGTCTGGGTTGCCAACGTGGAATGCAGCAACATAGAGCTGTCCATGCATGAAGACAGGGTCTTGTAGGTAGACACTAACTCTCTGTAAGTGTCTGCCTCTGACCTTTGTTGATGGTCATGACAAATGTGAGCTGGACAGGGAATTGACATCTCTGCCGCACAAATGGAAACTTAGTGTCAGTAGTTGGAGTGTGATGTGTGGAATAAGTGTGAAAAACTTTGTTCCTGCAATAGTTGCCTCTAGGACCTGTCTATAAACCACCCAATTCACCAAGAGATGAGTGCCATTGCAAAGACCATCATGTGGTGTTAAGTTCCATAACAGAATGATCATCATCCCTGGTTTGAGAGTTAGGATATTCTAGAACACTGAAAAATTGGTAGAATCCTGTGGAGCTTTGTAGAATGTCACAGAATTTTCAAAAATCTGGTGGGGAGAACATGGTAGAACCTTGCCCAGACAGGCGGACGGACACAGCAAAAATAACATATATGATTCATCTCTGCATATATATGTTTTGCAAAATTTAGGAGAAAAGGTACTGGATGGGTAAACTGGTATTGCAATTGTGGCTCTGGTCATGAGTGCTTATAGGGAAGTGAGGACTTTGGTTGGATGTCTTAACTGGCTACCAGTTTGTAGAGACATTTTTAATATTTTCTGTGTGATCATAGAAATCCAGTGAAAGATGCTCTCAGCCTTATTTTGTTTATTACTGTTCTCTTCGTATTCCCTCCCCAAAATACACTCCCCCATTCTCTTTATCGTAATTTTAGTGCTCAGAAAAAGTATCAGATTAACAGTCCTCTCTGAAACTCTTTGAGCCCACTGCTTCCCCAGACTTCCATCTTTGGAGCAAATCTTAAAATAGTTGGATGAATTAAATCACCATCTGTCCTTAAGACGGTTTGGCAGTGGGAAACCCTGATAAATAAGTTTGGACAATTTTAGTTAAGTAGTTGTAAAATATCAGCGTACTACTGATGATGGGACATCGTAACTCTTTCCATTCTAATGGAAATGAATTAGAAATTTAGGCAAAAATTCAGAATGTAGCTTGAAGGAAAACAAAAAGCAAACTGGCAGGTACTGATTTGCCAGCATATACATCAGCACATTCTGTGCTTTTTTTTTTTTTTTTCTGTCGCACAGTAAATAATTCCATAACTATTAACTGATCCCATCTATAATGGTAGCCATTCTCTCACTCTTCATTTAAATCTTCCTGCAAGATAATCCCTAGGATCATCTAAAAGTTCATGGACAACTTTTTCAAGCCATTATTTGTGTTAGTTTTCTGTTACAAATCCAGATCTGGTGAACATTGAGTAAATATGTGTGTTCTTTGGATGCTCTCAATCATGAAATTGTGAGAAGCAAAGATATCGACTATAAGAATTTGAAGTATGAGAGTCTAGCAGGCAGATGCTCCTCAAAAAGGTTTGTTAATATTGAGTTAATCTTGAAGAAATTAAGGGTTTGAACTGAAAATAAAGCAATGCTTATGACAGTTTGTTCTAGTTTGTCTAGAGACCCCCAGTGGTCTAAAGAATGAAGCATGTTGAGTACTGAGCACCGAAGACTTGGGGTATTTGGAGGAGCAATCTATTATGAAATAGTTTGCAGAATAACTGAATTGGAGAAATACTGGTTTAGGATCCAGTTCAGTAAAGCTCTTCAGCTGGGCTGGGCAATAAGTAGCCTGCAGGCTGGACACATTTCTGCAGGGGTTAACCTCTGCAAGTCTGCCAGCTGCGTTATTTCCTTCTGTGTGTGCAGGTATGGGCACTCGCAGCTCCTATTTGGCCATGTAGCACTCTTCCCAGTCGGTGGCAAGTGATGGCCCCCTAGTTTGCGCTACTTCCCGCAGCTCCCGTTAGCTGGGAGCACTGATCTGTGTCCAACAGTAGCTGCAAGAGGCAGTACCTGGGGTCTCACAAGTGATGAAAGGTATCTGGCAGTCCACTGGCTCTGTTGAACTAGATCCATCCTGCAGACTGTTTATGTACACCCCGACTTAAGCACATGCTTAAGTTCTTTTGAATCAGTGTGGGGACACACATTTCCAAATATTTATGTGCATAAATACTTGTTTGAATTAGGTTCTTAAATTAATTAACACTTCTCATTTTATTAATAAAATGATAATACAGTTGAGTGTTAGTGTTTAGTATTTTAGTTGGGGGAGGGTTTAGTGCGTGTTGTGTTTCAAATGGCAGAAGTATCTATTTTGGTCCCTCTTCTTAAGTGTGCATGAGGATGCTCCTTTGCATGTAAAGAAGTGCATACAAGCAACATTGATTTGAATTAATAAAGAAAACAGGAAAGAGGCTTATTTACTTTGACTGAACCAATGTTTGTATGAACTGATTGGGACACTTGAAAAAGGATTGAGGCTAAAAATGTGAGAAGCTATTTGCAGTTTTTTTATGCACACTTCAAACATGGTCCAGGTTTTGACCAGCTTCTGAGGATGCTATATTGTGGTGGTGCTTGGCTGGTGTGTGTGTGTGTGTGTGTGTGTGTGTGTGTGTGTGTGTGTGTGTGTGTGTGTGTGTGTTGGAGTCTTGGCAGGCAGGCCCAGACCCATCAAGGGGTTTAGGAACAAATTTTCCTGATTCACACACTGTAAACCACAGAACCCTGCTTGACTGCTGCCTAATCTTATAGATGCCTAAACTCACTTGGCCCCTCCATTTTTGTTCCTTTGGTGCCTCACTTCCTGCCTCTTAGCATGGTCAAAATGCCTCTCTAGGCACCACCTGTCTCTTTCCATCAGGATCACCAAGACAGGTGGAGATAAGTGTTCTCCCCCTGTATTGCTTGAGGGGCATAATTTGGTAGGCTTGTTGGGTGTTCCAGTACTGCGGGCTAGTTCTAGAGGTAGGTGAGTGGAGCAACTGCAGTGTATTCCAGCTTCTGGGGGCACTGTAGATGTGGACGCTCTCTAGCCTGGCACCCTCGGGATCAGACTGGTGCCAAATCAGAGAATTTGCCAGACCACAAGAGCTCAATATTGTCTAGCAGCATTACCACCATTTTCACTGCTTCCTGGGCTCTTGGAATACATTGAGGGGTAATATTACAGTTAAACACTGAGAGCCAGGACTAGTGGCTGGAAACAAACTTTATGGGACCACGAGAAACTTGGCCACATCTATGATAAGTGGTTGTCCAGCTAACTGAAATCACGCTGGATTACAGATGTTGCTGATTGAAAGAGTGCCAGACTAAAGAGGTTCAACCAGAATTGGGCCGATTTTTGTCTGTCCTTTTTGGTTTGATGGTAGTTGTGTCCATCCGTCCTGGAGGTGCTGTAGCTGAAGACTAGATAATCTTGGCAGAAGTGCAGAAGGAAGTAGATTTGTGTATTTGATACCTATATTATGTCTGGCTCTGTTTTGTACTTTTAAGTCCATTCTTTCATGAGCACTGTGAATTCACTAGCACATGAAAGGGACTGGTGGTGGTAGGAGGGGGTTTATTGGTGTTTGTTAGCACAAATACTGGTATTTCAGTAGTGCAATGGTATTCAGCTGTATTGCCAACAAAAAGCTGCAAGCCACGAGTCAAGTCTCTGCTGCACTTTTTTCTTCAGCTCAGTTCCTTTCTGTTCCGTTCTTGGTACAGCTGAAATCAGCTTCCTGCTTTTCATGAAAGCTGTTCTCCTTTGGACGCTAATGCTCTTCCTCTGAAAGAATTATTTTTTCAAGTCTGGAGCCAGTTTCTTGGTTGGAGATAGACTTTTTTCTGACAAGCTAACATGACAGGTTAGGAAAGCAGTATCTTTTTTTTTGTCATCATCACATCATGGCAATATTACAACCAGAGCTTTGGATTGCTGCACTGAAATTATTTCTGTGACAAGTATGCAAGGGAAAGTTTGGGAGGTGAGTATTGTAGGTCAAGCTAGTTGCTTAAGTAGGGCTTAGTTCTTAAACCTAATTAAACTCAGTATCAGGAAACAAGCTATCGTTGTAATACAACATTTAATGCTACCATAGTGGAGTTTGTTCAGGTAGCGATAGGTCATGCCTTTGAAGCATTACAGTATATAAACATTTATGGTGTTTGACATAGGGCTTGTTTTTATTTAAAGGGATGCATAAATAATAAATGTTTCAGTAGTTTACAGCCACAGGGGACAGATGGCAAAGGTAAAATTTACATGAAGCAACTTGAGGTAGACAGGTACTTAGATGTGTAGCTTCTCAGATGGTGCTAATAAATAGCAGAAAGAGGTTATTTTGTGGTTGAATGCTAGATGTGAAGATATATCATGCTGTTCTGATTATTTGAGGTCTTGATTTGATATAACTTTATATGCAATAAATAGAACTATGGATACCCCAAAAAAAATTAGGCTTGGTTTTCAAGTTAGATGGCCAAACCTGAGAGTTTGTCTTGAAAATTTCAGCTTTAAAACATTGGGTCGAAATGTGGTAGCCCCTAGATGAAAATGCTTACCCATAGACCATCCCTGTGTATTTTGCTAATATTTAGAAAGAAGCAGTAGAGAATGAAGATTGACAGGACACTGCTGTAATACGAGATAGAATACTTGTGAACAGCAGAAATAGGGTTTTTTGGTGTTTATAAAGATTAAAACAATTCCAGAGTGTTAGGTCATTGAGATGTAGAACATAAGTCCCCAACCAGTGTTCTCTGTAAGCTGAGGGCTTGAGTGACCACCCAGAAGTAGTTCAGGTTAGCAGAGTGCTTTGGCGCACATAACAAAATTTATTCCACATAAGGATGGAAAAGTTAGAGGGAACACTGCTTCTGATGCTGAAAATGTTGATGTCTGCTTAACTTTGATTTTTCAGTGGGACTCTTCACACAAGCCACTTGTCAATGCTGATGCATACATGATTGGGATCTGAGTTTACAGACATTTTATAGAAAGTCAGAATATAAGTCCCTGAATTCAAGGTACTGGCCCGAAGGACTGTACCAAGACAACACAATAATAAGTGACTATACCACTTGTTGGTCACTCACCTTCTGTGCCCCTCCAGTCCCCACTGACACACATGTAGAAATGCAAGACTTCTTCCTTTCAGTAGTTTTATAAATGTTAGCTTGAGCCACTTAGGCTGGATAACAAGCTTTAATAACTAAACCATAACTGTTTGGTGATATTTCAGTTTATTATTGCACTTTCTTAGCTGCCTCAATCATACCCCTTATGTAACTATACTCTTATTGCCTATTGCCACCCAAATAAAAAATACCTTAAAGTCTGAAGCTTTTTTGACTAATACAAAGATTATTTTAATCTCTGAGTGCCTGCTCATGTCCATTCCACAGTAGGGGTGTGTGCTCACTGTGTGTACCAGTGCCAGAAGTGTCTCCGCCCCCCAGTGAGCGCACATAGTGGGGCAGCCCTAGTGACCCCTGGAGTGACACATCTCTGGTTTGGTATAAGGCTGTGCTTCTCAAATTTTTTTTTTTCCCCATAAAGTACCCCTTTTTCAAAAAAAATTGTCAGGTACCTCTAGACTTCTCTCTCATACCCCTAAGGACAGGTGTACCCTGGTTCAAAAGCATGGTCGTAAAGTAATCTGAGGTCTTGAAACAAGTGCTGTTCAGCCTTTCCAGATTACTGTACCCTTTTCAGGAGTCAGATTTGTTTTGCATACCACCAAGTTACACCTCACTTAAAATCTACTTACAAAAGCATACAAAAATATCACAGAAGACTACTACTGGAAACTTGCTGGCTTTCTACCATCGTATTATCAAATAAATGAATTGGAATAGAAATATTGTACTTCCATTTGAGCATAAGGCATATGAAGCAGTAGAAACAAGTCATTGTCTGAATGAACTTTAAGGTTGTACTGACTTTAGTAGTATTTTTATGTAGCCTGTTGTAAAACCAGGCAAATACTTGGATGAGTTGATGTACCACCTGAAAGACCTCATTGTACCCCCAAGGGTGCATATATCCCTGATTGACAAACACAGGTATAAGGGGTGCCCTGGACATTAGTTGTGTGTTGGCATTCTAAATGGAGTGCAACATTCCTCTTATAAATTGATGCAGCTCTTTGTGGCCACTACCGATAGAATGAAAGGCCTGCTGGTGTTGGCTCAGCGGCTCTCAAGTGGATTACTTTCTGTATATGTACTGGCTATGAGCTCACAAAGGGCATGCCTCATTCTTAACCCCTCCCAACTCCTGGCCACCATCCAAACTCGCTTGATTAGGGCTCAGGTCTTGTCAGCTGCCTATTTGGAGCATGTGCCCATCCACAAAGTTTGTACACCCTCAACGTGGTCATTGCTCCACATGTTCATGTCCCACTATGCTATTACCCCACAGAGCAGAGATAATGCTGGGTTTGGCAGAACTTTGCTACACTCAGCACGGCCTGGAACTTCTATCTCCTTGCCTTGGTTGGTGTCCCCTACTGTGGAATGTACACTGAGCAAGCACTCAAAGAAAAGACAGGTGCCTTTTCGTAACGGGTGTTCCTTGAAGTATGTTGCTCATGCCCATTTCACAGCCCACCCTCCTTCCCTCTTTCAGGGTTTCCAGCAAGGAGGACCTGAGGGTGGGGGGAGCACACAGCACCACTCCAGGGGTTGCTAGGGCTGCTTCTCTACAGGTACTGACAAGGGGAAAGCTTCTGGCACTGGTGCTTGTGGCAAGCACATATAACTACTGTGGAATGGACATGAGCAATACATCTAGAAGAACACCAGTTACGAAAAGGTAGCAGATTTATTTTAATGCTATCTTCTCCAGTTCAGAGATTTAAGGAAAGAACTCCTACCAGAACAGTATGGAGTGGCTAAGTGCCCCAGTGAATTCCTAGAACACAAGGTAGCTTACCTGCTTCAAAGAGAGAAATAGGGCAGGTTGAAACTCCTTTAGGCAGCACTTTCTCATCTGGCAACATCCTTCATCTGGCAGGACAATGAATGTTGCTGGACCAGAAAGCAGCCATGGCACCCCAGCTGGGAGAACCCTGGGAGCCCTACGGCTGGAAGCTATTTGGGGCATGGAGCCCCACCGACAGCCCCACAGCCACAGGGACCCCTTCCTGGCTGGGGGGAACCCAGCAGCCTCCTGACATGGGCTTGGAACTCTGCTGGTAATCTCAACTTCTTGGATGCTGGCTGTGGGTGGGCGAACCCCAACAGTCCCTCATCTGGAGCCGGCAGGCTCACAGAGCCCCCCCCAACAGCCTCACAGCTACGGAGTCCTCTGGGTGCATGGAGGGAGCCTGGCAGTGAGCCCTGCGGGAGTGCGGCCCTGTACTCCAGGCAGCCTTCCTGATCTCCTCTCATCCAGAAAAACCCCTCATCGAGGACCACTCAGGTCCCTAGGGTTGACAGATGAGGGAGGTACAACCTTTAGTACAGAGACCTAAGTAAAGCCCATACATTCAGACTATGGTAGCTAGCACACTCTTACCCCACAACCTACTTCCCTCAGAGGATGAGATCCAGGCCTCCCTGAAGTAAATGGCAAATTTCTGTTGCTTTCAAAACAACAAGTTTTTATTTTTCTCTTCTACTGCAGGCCCCCTTTAAAGCAGTTAATAGCCAGGTGAAGTCCATGACATGATTATCACCCTTGGCTAGATATTTTATATTTTTTCTGAATTAGGGAGATCTCCTGTCCTCCCCAGGGAGTTAAAGATGAAAAAGTAAAGTGTGAAAGAAGTTCTGTACATCAATCACAGATCATAAAGTATGACAATAAGTTAGGTAATGAGGTTGGTAAACTGACTCTCACAAAGAGATAATGACAGTGATTGTAGTATGAAATATAAACCAACATAAATAAATTCAGAAGACAGTGAGGTGCGGAGAAATCTTGATGTTGAAAAGTAATTAACTAGTGAGCAATACACTAAGAAAGAAGAAAGTAAAGAATATTAGAAGCAAGAGGATATATTTGAATATACCTGGATTGGTTTTGTTACTTTTTTTTTTTTTTTAAGTAGCATAGGATCTGTTGATCTGTCATGAAGTCCTCTTCATGTGACCTAAAGGGCCTAGGGACAGAGATAGTAGTCACATACTTTATACTCATTAATTTAGTTTTATTCAAGCGATGGCTCTTACCTGCTATAAATGAATCAAAATTAAATCCTTGAACAGGGTTTAGGGAAAGTTTGTTTTCCTTAACTGTCACGAAAGAATTCTTACTTTAATGTTTGTAATGCTTTTGGAGACCTAATATAAGGATAAATTCAAATAGTGAATGCAAGACAAGTGGTAAGATAGGAATTTTGATTGGAATTGCAGGAGTGTTCTTAGGATTAATATTTTTGGAACATGTTTGCAGACAATTTTATATTTCAGTTGTGCTTTGTGTGCTTACTGTAAATTAGCATGAATTTAATCTGTAGTTCTAAGGTTTCAGGCAAGTTAGAACCACACTTATTTGAAGTCTGGTGTTATTGACAGATTTATATTTACCTAAATTGAAATGTGGTGATGGATATTTAGGAGGTCAGTACTCAAGAAGCCAACAACCTGTTAGTTATCATGCAGTCTCCAGCTGCAATTGTTGGGGAAGGTTATGATGAAAGTGTTATTGAAGCTTGTACTATCATATACTGAGCTAACATGGGGGCCTAAGCCATATGCTTGGTTTCAGGCTCGTATGTAGTACACAGAGTTGTTGGGTTACAGTCCTTCATCTTCTGTGAATTCATCACTACAGGACCCATTCCTTGCTGTAGAATGGTGTGCTTCAGGATCAAAACTTGCATTAAACTGACCCCTGTGGTGAAGGTCGAGTGTACACGGGAGTAGAGTGTAAAAGAATTAGTTCGAGGGGTGGGGCGGGTGCCAGCAGCTCCTTGTATCTTGATGTGCACATTCTGAAACCTAAAGGTAAGGCTTTAAGTTGTCAGGATGCACACGGAAAATGCAAGGACAGCATATAATCCGCTGTGCGTTCCTTCCTCCCAGAAGAGATCCCAAAGTGTAGTGGTGAAACTTCCTCCCTGAGGACGCTTTGATGTGGATTTCCATAGGATTCCATCTTGTCTATCCCTCCTGTTCAGTGTGTATGTATGTTTGCTATAGGAGGTAGACATTTGGTCTGCAATCTCCTCAATATACACAGAAGACAATTCTTTTCTTTAACCATTCTACAGCAAGGTGTTTCTGCACTACCCCCAAGGCCTGACACAGGGAGGTAGATAAGAGTGAGCTGGTTTAGACAAGTCCATATGAAATGGATGGAAGAAAGAGGAAGACTTGGGGAAAAGATTACAAGATTTGTTAAGTTTACCTTCCACTGGGAGGGTATGTCTACCTTCTCGTAATATGATACACAGTATGGTGGTCGTCCTAGAATAATTACTGCTGTTGGATTTACATGCATCAGCTGTGGCTTATAGTGTCTCTTTCATATTTGATTGCTGTGTTGGCTTCCTTCCTTCCCCTCCAATGCAGGACTTTCCTCATCTCCTTGCCTTTTTAACCTCCCAGTAACATACTGAAACGTGGAGAAAGTGAATATAGAAAAATTATTTACCTTTTCCCATAATACAAGAACTAGGGGACACCAAATGAAATTGATGGATAGTAGGTTCAAAACTAATAAAAGGAAATTTTTCTTCACACAGCGCACAGTCAACCTGTGGAACTCCTTGCCGGAGGAGGCTGTGAAGGCCAGGACTCTATTAGGGTTTAAAAAAGAGCTTGATAAATTTTTGCAGGTTAGGTCCATAAATGGCTATTAGCCAGGGGTAAAGTGTGGTGCCCTAGCCTTCAGTACAAGGGCAGGAGATGGATGGCAGGAGATAAATCACTTGATCATTGTCTTCTGTTCTCCTTCTCTGGGGCACCTCGCATTGGCCACTGTTGGCAGACGGGATACTGGGCTGGATGGACCTTTGGTCTGACCCAGTATGGCTGTTCTTATGTTCTTATGTCCTCATTTTCAGTTTAAACCAATTGTTACTGAAAAATTCCCAGGTTTTATTAAAAAAATATTATTCATGTTTTCCTTATTTTTTAGTCTACTCTTCTGTCATTCAAATATATAAATATAAATATACATTATATATATCAATGTATAAATATAAATAATGAGTTTTATTAGGAAAATACAGTATATTGAGTGAGACACGTATTGCAATAATTATATTCTCTGTGTGAGTATGCAAAGCTGCCTGTTGAAGTAAGGCTATGTATTTATTCGTCTAAAACAGCATTTCCCAAAATGTGGTCTGCAGCCCAGTATCAGTTCTTGGGGGAGTGGAAATACCGGTCCTTAGAAAATATACAGATTATTGTGCACAGTCTTATTAATTAGGTACATTTCATATTTTCCCACATGATGTGCGTGTGCTTTTGGGCTGCTGTGCTTGTAGCTTTGGTTTTTTTGTAACATGACACAGCAGCCTCGATTTTGTTTCAGTGTGGTGCGGCAACGTGTACATCTTTTTCGGTTAACTGCTTAAGTTTTCTTTTTTTATTTTCAATTAAAAACCCTCTCATTTCCATCTTTAATATGGATGAATGGCTGAAGAATATGACTGGAAATACAACTAACAAATGTTCAAATGCCGTGTAGCCTAATACAAGTAAGAATAAGAAGATAAAAACTTCTTAGACCTGCAAGTATTCCAACAAGTATTTGAAATTTGGTTTTATAAGCATTGGTAGTGATAATAATTTGCCATGATGTTTAATCTGTCATGAAGAACTAGCTAATGAGTGCATGAAACCATCAAGACCAAAACACTATTCAGAATGCAAACATCCAGAATACGCAAGTAAGCCCAGAGATTTTTTTCATAAGTAAGAAGAATGAATTATCTTCTGCTAAAAAAGAAGAATTATCTTCTGCTATTATTCAAAGCGATATTGACCGGAAAAAATGTGTTGGACTGAGCAGTGATGGGGCTCAAGCAATGTAAGGGTCTCACACTGGGCTTGTCCCATGGATTCGAGACAGTGTGTGGGTGCATTGTAGTATTCACAGAGAGGCACTAGTTGTGAAAACTATGCCATCACTTTTGAGTTCCATGCTTCAAGAATGTGTGAAGTTTTTATAAATCATATAAAATGTCATCCTTTGAATTCCAGAATATTTACTGCTTTGTGCAAAGAATTAGGAAGTGAACATGAGCATCCCTTACTACACTGTGAGGTTCAATGGCTATTGAAAGAAAACATTTTAAAACGACTCTTTGAAATGAAGAATGAAGTTTTATTGTTCTTGGAGAGACACCCTCCATTGGCAAAAGATGTTTTGTTTAAATATAAAGGTAGAGTTCATGAATTTGGTTGGTTAACAATGGCTTGCTTACTTGACGTATTTTGTCCTTTAAATGAGTTGTCTGAATTTACAAGGCACTAAAATTACTATTTTCAAAATTCACGAGAACGTTGAAGCAACAATTAAAAAACTTTTGTTTATGGGCACAGCGAGTTAACAAGAGAAACTTTAAATCTTTTTGTACTTTAACTGAATTACAAGAAAAATATGCTGAAATTATTATCTCAGATGCAATTTCTGCAGCAATCAAAGAACATCTCTTGAGACTAACATCAGGCTTAAATTAATATTTTTCTCCGATTGACTACAGGAAAATGTGGATTAAGAACCCGTTTATTGCTGATACTGAAAATGAAGAAATATTACAATCAAATGCATCAGAACTGGATTCATTAATTGAACTTTCCTGTGACTCTGCCTTAAAAGAGAACTTGGATAAACTCTCCTTGATTGATTTTTGGTTGAGTTGTAGAAATGATATTCACATTTATCTGAGAAAGCAGTCAAATTCTTAACACCTTTTCTCACAACATAAAAGTGTGAAACTAGTTTCTTGTCTTCAGTTTTCTTTAAAAAATAAATATAGAAATAGATTCAATATTGAACCAGATTTGAGGATAAAATTTTCTTCTTTTGCTCCTGACACAAGGTTGCTGTGTGATTCAAAACAGCATCACCCTTCCCACTAGTTCTCTTATTAGTTATTTAATAGCTATAAAGTACACAGATAATAAATGACTTACATTCAACTCATTAAATTCTAAATAAACAAACTTTACAACTGTTAAAATTTTCTACTGGTTAAATTGTAATTAAGGTAATAAGTTAGGCACTTAAGTATTTTATATCAAGATTTATATTATTATGTGCTATTATTATTGTGCCTAAACAGTGAAAATTTATTCATTTTTCATTTTTTTATGTGCATTTATATTTTTGGGCCACAAAAAAAGGTACTGAAAAAAAACAGGTTCCAACTACATAAACTTTGGGAAGCCCTGGTCTAGAAGGTACACATATGAAACAAACAGGCGTGCACACAAGCTCTGAAATTTGTGCTTCTTTGAACCTAATAATGAATCTTACAACCACCACTTACATGTTTCAAGATATTAGCAAATACAGTAAGCTCTTTCATATCTGGCAGCTCTGGGACCAATATTATCAAATATTCTGGATAACAGAGAGGTATATGTAGCAATGCATAACACTAAAGATTAGATATAAAGGAACAAACAAAAATGTCTGCAGAGTACTTTACCAACAACAGCAGTACTGTACACTGTAAACTTATACCGCACTTGCTGTAGTTATTGGTATTTACTTTCACTACACTGTGTGGAAAACATAATTAAAAGTTACTTATGATTAAACTGCCGGCTATTTGAGAGTTCTGGATGATACAATGCCAGATACGAAAGAGCTTATTGTAATAGTTTAGAGACCTCCCTTAGTAACATGGGAAGAAAATAAAAATCTTTGTCAGAACATGTATCAGAACCCAAGGGAAGCCTTCAAACATTTAAATAAATAAAAATGGACAAAAGAACAAAATTGGGTGTACGTGCTTTAACAGAGGTGTGCCAATTATTAAATGAAAATATTTATAAGGTAATACTCCTGAGTTTGCACCAATAAGCTATTTATTGAAAGTTAAAAATTGGGAAGGGGTTAGAAATATATAGTTTTCTTAAACCCAAGATGGCACTATGTTTTGAGTTCTGTTTTAGTTTTGTAGCAAACCACATTGATGAACAAAATTTAAAGCATTAATCTGCGGAAGACTTCCCCCTGCCTGACTTCCCCCACCAAAATAAACCCTGATATTTACTCAGAAAAATTAATAGTTTCTTGCACTGATTTTTCACACATTTTTTTTGTAATGGTAATAAACCCTGATAAATTCCCAAGAAAAATTAAGTAAAGGCAAACTGAAAATGAAGAGTCCGAAGCATACTCTGTGGCTATACTTGAAAATTTCATGAAATTTTTAGCTAGTGTAGAATGCAATAGACCCATGTATGAGTTAAGCAAGGTGCTCTGAGTTTTCAACAAAACCATCCCTTAACTTCAGAGTATAATTCAATTTGTGGTTAAATATCTGGGGCCAGAGCCTGGTTCATATAAATTGGTATCATCCTACTTAAGTTAGTTAAGTTACACTATTTTGTACCATGTGAAGATCAGAACTATGTTGTAAAGTGCTTAGTGGTTTAGTACCTGGTTGTAAAAGTGTATATTGATCTATTATGAGAGTGATGCTCCACTGGTTTGGTCTTATAATAAGCTCCTGGGGTTGCATTTTGACTAATGGCACAACCTTTTTAATGGAGAAGTGTGTGCCTATCTCCATCCATCTGCCAGAACATGACATAGTGTCAGGGCATAGTGCAGTATTTGTTGGTTTGGCCAGTGCTGTAACAGATTTTTAGTTTAAGCACAGGGATTTAGGGGTGTGTGTTAGTGTTAGTGTTACTGTTTTTCCAGCTTAAACACTGTTGTTTTCATAGGTGTAATTGCTTGCTCAGATGCTTAGCAGTGATATAGACTGGACTGTATGTTCTGTGGTTCCCTATGTTGTTAAATTATTTGAGTCCTGCAACTACATCCAAAGGCCAAGATCCTGCTCTTGGATCCGCTAATGCAGTCTCTTGTGCTTGTGTGGAGCCCTCTTGCCGTCTCTGAGACTTGATGTGGGTACACGCATGCATCTCCTCTAGTGGATTCCAACACAGGGTACAAGGGTTTGTTTTGTTTTGTGTGGAAGCTGCTCAAATAAGAGTTAAAAATATCACTAAAACCAAAATTCTAAAAACTACTGAGGTTGCCATTATAGGGCGGAGGTAGCAACAGACAGTCTGACACAGGGACTCTACATCTATGGTGGTTGTTTTTAAAAACTGTGGTCTACACAGTAGTGGTATTCTGTGAACAACACGCAGGTGTGCCATGAGAGTCTGGAAAAATAATTCAAAGTTTTACAATAAATAACCATTTTATGATAACAGTAGTGGAAAATACTGAAACATAATTTTATTTCTACCTCTCATGAGAGTCATTGTAGTCTGGCAATGCAGCAAGGTTGACTATAGTGTCACTTTCAGCACTTGCTCTCACAATGTGATACTCAGGAGTGGCTCTTCCAGTCTAACTCCTATGTGGACATTCTTACTCTTTCATCCTGTTTCTGTTAATGAACTTCTGAAATGGATTAAAATAAACCAGGAGCAGGGTACCCATAGAGGAGTTAATCAGGAATCTCTGCTGTGCTTTAAATTCACACACTACCTTAATCCAAACTAATTTAAGTGTTTTGAACCAAATTTATATGCTAGACATTGCTCAAGAAACATGCAGTCACCTACCCACAAATAGTATAGAAGCAGAATCTTGGACCAGCAAATATCATTTGCTTCATCTGTCATTGAAGTGTTTAAAAGCAAATATAACAATCTCATAAGATAACATCTATTTTGGAGAAAACTGGCAATAAAGTGAATGCAGACTTTTTCGGTGATAAGATAGCTGGGAGAACTAAAAGTGTGACCTAAAATACAGGAATAGTACAGGTTGAACCTCTCTAACCCTCAGGACCTGACTGGTGCTGAACCAGAGAATTTGCTGAACCACGGGAGGTCAATATTGTCTAGCAGCATTATCAACACTTCCACTGCTTCCTGGGCTCTTAAAAGATATTTAGGGGTAAAATTACAGTTAAACACTGAGAGCCAGGTCTGGTGGTTGTAAACAAACTTTATGGGACCATGGGAAACTTGGCCACACCTATAAGTGTCTTCCAGCTAACTAAAATCATTCTGGATTACGGATGTTGCCAGAGTAGAGTGTGCCGGACTGGAGAGGTTCAGTCTGTACTCTATAGAAGAGATATTTGTAAGTTGGGTGCCCAGGATGGTCAAGGATTTTTTTTTCCCCCAGTGGGTAGCTAACTGTTCTGTGTCATTGGCAATCTCTCCTTAAACTGCCTTTTGAAACCTAACATGTATACATGCTATAGGTGTTGAGGACAAAAGGAACCTAAATTGACTGTAGTGATATTCAGATTAGGGGAACAAGGTACTTTCCCCACCAAATTTTTTAAGTATATTCGTTTACTCCATGAAAAACTTTCTCCTATCAGTGTTTTCTGGTAACTTGTCCACTTAAGCATCTGGCAACCAATGTTTGCAGATATAAAAGAAAATAAATTTCTTCCTACTTCCCACTCTTCGGGCAGTCTTGCAGCATGTCTTGCAGGTCAACGAACATAGCTTCTTGATTATAAGGGGTCTCCCCTGTGAGCAGCCCTGCACCCCGAGATCAATGCATCTGTGGACTGACTGTTCAAGTATCTCTAGCTGTTACCAACTGCCAGGTTAAGGCATGAAGAGACATTGCTTCTCCTAAAATATACAGGCTCAAAACGGTGTGTTTCTAAGGTGTGCAGCAGCTGTTGGGCAGTTAACATTCCCAGAGTAGATTGTGTCAGTCTTCCCTGCTGATGACAAGAGTGTGAGTAATGTGATGAGGCTGACGTCTCAAAGGAACCACTGTAACTTCCTTGTCCAGCACAGATAGAGGGAGTCTGTAGCTGATGGCTGCTCTCTGCACATCTACAAGTAGCTGAGGTTCCAGTAACAACCTAGATGCCTAGAAAATGGCTGGATGTGGATGTGATGTTACTGCCACAGTTTCCTCCAGTTCTTTTCTTAAGCCTTCCTTTGTCCTAAGTGGTACTTCAGCTATATAGCTCCCATCTGGGCCATGAGCTCTGTGCTAGATTGACTTAATGGCTTGGCTGTCTATTCTGGGTGCACTGAAATAGGGAGGCAAAGCTGAATGTGGCCAATATTACTGACAAACTGTGCAAAGCAAACAGTCTCATTACTTTTTCTGTATACTCCCACACCCCAGAAGTACATGTGTTCTAGAGTACAAAGGACCAGTAGATTTGTATTTTACTTACATACATGCTCTTGCAAAAGGTCCAGATAGTGGACCTTGACTAGGTGCTCTGCTCTCACAGGGGGAGGTCTCCATAAGAGAAGGCACACTGTTAGATTAATGGTGATGTAAGAGCAGAATTTTGACCTTTGTTCTAGATTCTCAGCTGATATAAGTTAGGATAGCTCCACTGAAATAATTCAGTTGTTTGGTTTCTACCAGCTGAGGATCTGGCCATTTTTGGGGACATATATACACAGATTTACTTGGACAAAATACCCATACAACTAGAGCAGGTCATGAGTGTGTGATGGGGACAGAGGTAAGACTTGCCTCTCTGCACGATAACAGCTTAAATCAGGGTAGAATGTATTTTTGGAAATACAGTGTCTATTTAGAAAGTAGATCTATGGTCATACTCTTTGAAAACTTGGGGTATATGGAGTCTGGTTTTAGACCCCACAGTAAAGCAAGCACAGATGAGCTGGAGAAATGCTGATGAATACAAACAAACAGCACTAAAGGATTGTTTTCTAGTATCCAGGCTCCTGAGCATGACGTAAGAGTCCTCACTCTGGATAACGCATCTGATCAACTGTCAACCAGGTTAATGCAGTCGACATGGGAGTGAACAAAATGGAGGCAGTCAGTTAAGAACACAGGGGAGCTGAGTTAATTAGCAGTGTTAAACATATTGAAGATGGCACTTCAGCCAGCCCATTTTGAGGGAAATATCTATTCTTCACTTTGATTGTAAGGATTGCAGGCAGTTCTTGTTTATCTCGTTTGTTGTTCCTAGCAGTTTGCAATATATTATTGTCCAGGTGTGCTAAACTGTCAATGATATTTCACCCTTTTATACAGCCTTCCAATTAAGAATATTGAGATAATGCGTAGACATCAGTGAACTGATCCCTGTAACAACCCGTTGAGTGAGTGAGTGAGTTAGTTAATTGGGATAAATAGAGAATCTGCAGCAGAGAGGTTAAATGTGATTTTTCTCAAGGTCTCGTAGTTCTGGTGGAAGATTTGAAGAATAAATGGTTCTTTAATTTCCCCATTTCCTTCCCCTTTTCCTCATCCTTGTTTCAACTTTCAGGATTAAGTAATAAAACTTCAAACAATGTGGGCAATAGATTACCTTTAATGTACAACCCAGTTCAGCAGTTTCACCCCATGTAAAAATGCCACAATCTGGGTAGGTAAGGTCAAAGTAGTGACTCATGGGAGCATTGTACAATTGTCTTCCACTAATGGAGAAGGAAAAGTAGCGACACCACTTTGTACTGTAGCAAAGAGGAAGCCGTGCTAGTCTATACACTATCAAAACCAAAAGCAGTCAAGTAGCACTTTAAAGACTAGCAAAATGGTTTATTAGGTGAGCTTTCGTGGGACAGACCCACTTCTTCAGACCATAGCCGGACCAGAACAGACTCAATATTTAAGGCACAGAGAACCAAAAACAGTAAGCAAGGAGGACAAATCAGAAAAAGATAATCAAGGTGAGCAAATCAGAGAGTGGAGGGGTGGGGGGGAAGGTCAAGAATTAGATTGAGCCAAATATGCAGAGAAGCCCCTATAGTGACTCAGAAAGTTCTCATCACAATTTAAACCATGTGTTAATGTGCCGAATTTGAATATAAAAGCCAGCTCAGATGTTTCTCTTTCCAAAACGGTGCGATAATTCCTTTTCAGTAACACACATACCTTTAGGTCATTGACAGAATGCCCCATTCCATTAAAATGTTGACTAACTGGTTTGTGGATCTGGAGTGTTTTGATGTCTGTTTTGTGCCCGTTGACCCTTTGTCTAAGGGAGTTAGAAGTCTGTCCAATATACAAAGCATCTGGGCATTGTTGGCACATGATGGCATATATGAAGTTAGTAGAGGAGCATGAGAAAGTGCCCGTGATTCTGTGAGTAACCTGGTTAGGTCCAGTGATGGTATTTCCAGAGAAGATATGTGAACAAAGCTGGCAGCGGGCTTCGTTGCAAGGAAGGGTTCCAGGACTGGTATTCCTGGGGTATAGACTGTGGCTGTTAGTGAGGATCCTCATAACGTTGGAAGGTCGTCTGTAGGAGAGAACAGGCATGTCACCAAGGGTCTTCTGGAGTGTGGCATCCTGATTAAGGATAGGTTGTAGGTCTTTAATAATTCATGGCAGTGGTCTGAGTTGGGGGCTCTAGGTGATGACCAGGGGTGTTCTGTTCTTGGCTTTTTTGGGCTGCTCGTGGAGTAGCTGGTCTCTGGGTATACGTCTGGCCCTGTCGATTTGTTTTTTTACTTCTCCTGGTGGGTAATTCAGGTTTATGAATATTTGGTAAAGTTTCTGTAGTTTTTGGTCTCTGTCAGTTGGATCAGAGCAAATGCAATTGTACCTAAGAGCTTGACTGTAAACAATGGATCTAGTCACGTGTGCACTATGGAAACTAGAAGGGTGTAGATAAGTATAGCGATCAGTAGGTTTTCGGTACAGTGTGGTACTGATCAGGCCATCCTTGATTAGTACTGTAGTGTCCAGGAAATGTATCTCTTGCATGTTGTAATCGAGGCATAAGTTGATGGTAGGGTGTAGATTGTTAAAGTCTCTGTGGAATTCCTCTAGAGCCTCTGTACCATGGGTCCAAATCATAACGACGTCATCAATGTATCTTAAGTAGAGGAGTGGTAATAGGGGATGAGAGCTGAGGAATCGTTGTTTCAGGTCAGCCATAAATATATTAGCATATTGTGGGGCCATGCGGGTGCCCATAGCAGTTCCACTAATCTGGCGGTATAAATTGTCCCCAAAATGGAAATAATTGTGTGTGAGAACAAAGTTACAGAGGTCAGACACCAGATTGTCTGTGGTGGCATCAGGTATGGTATTCCTGATTGCTTGTAATCCGTCTTTATGTGGAATATTAGTGTACAGAGCCTCTACATCCATCTACATCACTTTGTACTGTTACTTCATGTGATACGGCTGGTGGAATACCCATGAGCTACCATATAGCACTACAGCAGATGGTAAACATGAACTTGAGGAAAACTGAAAAAAGTTAATCTTGCATTCCATTTAGCACAGCACTTGTATTTCTTGTCACAATGCAGGTGAAAAAAGGGTAAAAGTTAAAGAAACCTGATCTGAATTTTTAACATATTAAAAGTTTTTTAAAATTTTGTGCAGGCCTGTTGATTGAAGTAGAATTAAAAATCACTGTTTGTAAGGGAGAGATGCTCAGGCACAATGAGAGGGACAAGTCTTTGAATTGTCCGAGCAAATATTCTTCCTTGTTAACTCCTGAAATTTTCCTGACTGAGGAAATGGCGTGGAGAATTAAGGTGTAAATGTGGCTGCAAGAGGAGGGAATGGATGTGCTTGGTATATATAAATTTAATTTGAATATTGAAACTGCTATAGCCTTTTCATTATTCTGCTTTTTAAAATAATGTGGCTGCATTTGACTTCTTTTATATGTGGTAAAGTGTATTTATCTAAAATACTTATATGGTCCACATTGCTGTAGCATCTGTGCATTTCATAATCTTTAATGCATTTTTCCTCGGAGCCTTTCTGTGAGAGAAGTACCATTATTATTTACAGATGCAGACCTGAGAGACTGCGGCCAGGTCTACACTAGGGATAGTGTAGAGAGGAGATAGACACGCCAGATCGAACCCCGGAAGATCAACCCTGAATGGGTCAGTCTTCAGGGTAAGGTAGACATGGCCTAAGTGGCTTGTTCAAGATTATACAGGAAGTCTGTGGCAGAGTCAGAAATGAACCTGGTTTCCTGATTTGAAGGCTGTGTGGGAGTGTGGAGATGAGAACTCCATTAAAGACGTAACAAATGTGCATCATTAACTGGGTCTGAACCTGGTATCTTGGAAATGTGAGGCACATGCAGTATCTGTGCCTAGTACCGAGTTTGATTACAGCAACTGTAATTGTGTTAATAATAAAGCTGGTTTTTGTCTGCATGTACACAAAATTTGTCATTCAAAATTAGGAAAATTTCTGGTGGTGCAAGTAATATTTTTATAATTATGCTTACAGCACTGATTAAGTATTACTTTATCATCAATTAAGTGTTACTGTATTATTCAAAGGTTGTGTACCTGTTAAACATGTTAACTAATCTTTGCATCCTGTGAGTCAGGCAAATGTTATCTGCATGCTTAAGAGGAAACTCAGTAGGGTTAAGTGACAATGAGTAGTAGAACAGAGAGTAGAACCCAGGAGTTCTAGTTCTATGGCTCCAGGTGCTAAACACTAGATCACATTGCAGTGTCAAATGTTGTGCACATGGAACCAGCTGTTCAGAACACTTTCCCCCCCCCCCCCCCTCGAAATGAATCTACTTTTGCGGTGACAACTACACTGTTTTTACCTATCTTTAGGACAAAGCAAACTATTTCAGAGGAGTAACAGAGAGGGAGCCGGGCTAGTCTGTATACTATCAAAACAAAAAAGCAGTCAAGTAGCATTTTAAAGACTAACACAATGATTTATTGGGTGAGCTTTCATGGGACAGACCCACTTCTTCAGACCATAGCCATACCAGAACAGACTCAATATTTAAGGCAGAGAGAACCAAAAACAGTAATCAAGGAGGACAAATGAGAAAAAAATGATCAAGGTGAGCAAATCAGAGAGCAGAGGGGTAGAATGGGGGAGGGGGAGGTCAAGAATTACATTAAGCCAAGTATGCAAAAAAGCCCCTATAGTGACTCAGAAAATTTCCATCCCGGTTCAAACAACGTGTTGATGTGCCGAATTTGAATATAAAAGACAGCTCCCTGTCTCCCTTCCAATAGTGGTGCAAAAATTTTTCTTCAGTAGCTCGCAAACTCTTAAGTCATTAACAGAATCGCTCACTCCATTAAAATGTTGACTAACCGGTTTGTGGATCTGGAGCATTTTTGTGTCTGTTTTGTGCCCATTAACCCTTTGTCTAAGGGAGTTAGAAGTCTGTCCAATGTACAAAGCATCTGGGCATTGTTGGCACATGATGGCATATGTGATGTTAGTTGAGGAACATGAGAATGTGCCCGTGATTCTGTGAATAACCTGGTTAGGTCCAGTGATGGTATTTCCAGAAAAGATAGATGGACAAAGATGGCAGCGGGCTTTGTTCCAAGGAAAGGTTCCGGGACTGGTATTCCTGGGGTATAGACAGTGGCTGTTGGTGAGGATCCTCATAAGGTTGGGAGATTGTCTGTAGGAGAGAACAGGCCTGTCACGTAGGGCCTTCTGGAGTGTGGCATCCTGATTAAGGATAGGTTGTAGTTCTTTAATAATGTATTGCAGTGGTTTGAGTTGGGAGCTGTAGGTGATGACCAGGGGTGTTCTGTCCTTGGCTTTTTTGGGCCGATCTTGAAGTAGCTGGCCTCTGGGTATTTGCCTGGCCCTGTCAGTTTGTTTTTTTATTTCTCCTGGTGTGTAAATCAGGTTTATGAATATTTGGTAAAGGTCTTGTAGTTTTTGGTCTCAGTCAGTTGGATCAGAGAAAATGTGATTGTACCTTAGGGCAGGAGATTAGGTGGGTGGACTGTAGCAGAATTAAAATGTGGTGGGGACTTGTACTGATATCCTTTATTTGAATGAAAAGTGCCAATGTACATCTAAGTGTACAAGCTCAGGCCCTCTGTTCATTTGTTTAATTCCGAAGACTATATGCCTGGCAGCAGACTGCCTTCTACTACCATGCTAGTACATCCAGTTACATACACTTCCTGAATTGCCAATGCCACTTTCTGTAGCCATTAGGTGTATGTTGGAGGCATAATCCTAGCCCAGGCCATCCGAGTTTGTAAATTCTAGTGTAGTCACAGTTCTAGTTAGTATGGCCGCAAGTATTATTTTAGGCCACCAGAGGGCTCACATACCTTTCTGTTGAAACACACAGATCTCTGTAGATTTTAACACCCTGTGCACATTTCTTGGTTCTTAAATTTGAAAGAGAAAGTCACTAGCTAGTATTTTGAAGGATATGTCACCTACAAAAATAACTTTAACTTGTGACATTTCTCAGTAGGAGATAGTGAAAACACACAGTGAAAAAAGCTCTGGATTCTGTTATGGTCCGGGAATTGACATGCACAATAAACCCCTCAATAGCTACTTTTGTGGTGTTCATTGCTGTCATTAACTAGACTACAAGTAATGTCCCTACTGTTGTTGGGCTCTGATGTTGTGGCTTTTAGGATTTGTACATGTTCAAAAAACACAACGAGACTTGTGACTTTGTTAAATGACATTATTAACTTTTGAATGATCCTTCTTGCAGCTTGGTAAGAAAAATAAGTGAATTGGACCTGTGAGAACAGAAAGCAATAATCCCTACTGAAATTCTGCAGATTTTGCTTAACCAAATGGGTCCAGGTAGAACTTCACACAAATTCTCTATAGATTACACTACTTGCCCGTTGGGATGTAGAGCTGACAGACTATGTACTCTTCTTAGTGCAGGGTACCAATACAGCTGCTGCTGCAACAATCCATATATAGCCATTGAGAAGTGTGTGCTAAATATTCAGCTACTGCATCCTTGTCTAAAATATGACATGTTCCCTTTGTTTTTTTGTGTGTTTTCTGCAGCATTCGTATCTGCTTTGGGTCTGTAATAATGTATTGGTATTGTCCATTAGCTTTGTCTAGTTCTCATTCAACCTAGAGAGAAAACTCACAAGTGATACAGATGGCTGACTTAATAAAAAGCAGCCAACAAAGCTCTTCCCTTGGACTGATGTGACTTGGCTCTTTTATAAGTTTCTTATGAAGGCTTTGTGTTGTTGCTCAGAGTTATAACGTGTTCTGGGTTTCACGAGAATCCCAACGTTTGGTGTCTCTAATGTGATAGGCATGCTGCTGTAATTGATTCCATCTTAGGAGTGCACATGTTTTAAAAGTCACATGCTTGCCAGCCTTTCAGTTCACCTTGTTTGAAGGTTTACTTCATCAAAAGATCTGCCTTTCTCCACTCTGATAGGAAAGCCCTTTTGAGATACTCAAGAGACTTCTGAACTGGCTGCCTAAAATGAAGTGTTAGATTCTGGATCGAATGAGCTCTTTACAGATCAGGAACTGAGCTTTTTGGTTCCTTGGAGTTTACCAGGCAGTGAACTGGGGCTTGGCTATTTGAACTCTACTGTTCATGGCCAGAAGGTGTAAAAGCAGACATTGGAAAGGAGACTATTTTTTGTAGGACTCATTCATGTATGACAGGCTGTTGACTTTTGGGGGATTTTGAAAGTGAAATAGCTGAAAGATAAATTATTTTGTATTTTCAATCTCAATAATAGTTTTTTAAATCTTATATTGCTTAGTTTCTGTTCATTTATAGGGAAAAATAATTTCTAGTACCTTTAATAACTTAAACCAAGAACATAGAAAGTCATCTGCAGCCTTCTTTCCTTAATGTTACTGTAACAGCTAAATGGACTGATCTGTCCTACTTGCTTCTAAAACATGAAAAAACTCTTAGTTTTCCATTTTGTACTGATTTCTTTCACACTATACCATAAACCAGCAGGTTTCCCTCTGAATGTGGCTGGGGAGGCCGGAAGGATAGAAAGGAACAATTGTAGATGCACTGTGTGCCTGATTCTGTCCTTCACTGTAGTCTGGTTTAATACCCTAGGTTTCAGTGAAGTTACTCCTAATTTACTCTAGCATAAAAGAATTGAATTGAAGTTACATGAGGTCATTCAACTGTGACGTGCTTACATCCCACTAGGTGGTATAGTTATTTAATTTTATTTTTAAATCTCATTGTACCGAGTCTTAACAACTTCCCATTGTTGTAGGATTTAATCTTTCTTTAAGTGTTGTGTGTGTTAATGCTTTTGGTGCATAATTTCTCTTACTGTTGTTGGTGGGAATTGCAAATGAGGATAGAGGGCAGTATACTGTGTGGTTCAAAGCGAGGTGAATGCTGTGAATTGGGAATCTGACACAATTTAGCTGATCAGGCAGTCAGACTGTAGTGTACAGCTTAATTTCACTTGCATCCATGTAAAATGGGCTGTCATTCACAGTGTGTTTTTTTTTTTCTGTAAGGCTTCCTGTATAAATCCTTCAGCACTCAACGAAGTGTTGGAATTTACACATCGTATCAACTGTAGAATGTCTCACGTTTCATGAAGTAGGGAGACAAGATGGGTGAGGTAATATCTTTTATTGAAATAAACTTCTATTGGTGCAAGAGACAAGGTTTTGAGAAGTTGGTCCAAAATATTACCTCACCCATTAGGTCTCTAATGTTCTGAACCCAACAGTTATAACTATGCTGCATTTCGTGATGTAATCTGTCTGTCATAGCAGTCATTAGTACAAGTGACTGCTGTCTACTTTGTGTTCAACTTTCAGTATCATCTGGTTGAAATTAATTGATTAGCTGTACTGACATTATAGTGGAAAAGGCTGAATCAAATTCTCTTTCACTTTTTGTACCAGTATCCTTCAATTTTCTGTGGCTTTTTTTAATGGTAGTTTTTGGTTCACAGTAAACTGACGTGATAAGAGAACCAATTTGGATCTTTTTGGTATTTCTTCATTTATTAGCTTTACTGTAGAAACATCAACTCAGCTGATTGTCATCACTAAGTACAGTATAAGAAAAGAAAAATAATTGAAAATAGGTTGAAAGTGCCGATAGCATGCTCTTTGTTGTACAAAATCCAGGAAAGAACCGATTGTCCCAGAAAGAAAATAAAGAAAGTACAATGAGAACCATAAGAAGCTGTTCACCTGGAGTTTGGTGTTGTCTTGGTTGGTTGGTTTCAGCAGTTTTACTGATTTGGATTAGTGATTTTAGGCTTCTGAAGAGTGTGTATGTTTGTGTATAATATATAAATTTTGTAGGAGTCTTTCGGGTGTATTGTCAGGATAATGGATGTGTGTGGATTTCTCTCCGCTATACCACAAGAAAACATTTGGTATGGCAAAGTGATGTAGAACGTTTTTCTAATATTGCCATTTGACTTTTTTTGGCCAATAAAATTCTGGTTTCATTTGAATTAGAATGTCCTGATGCTTTTGGGGTTTTGAATGTGCTACCAGGCCCCACGACTGTCACCCAAATAATGTTTGTTGGAGGAGGCATTGTTCTTCTCCTCCATTCTCAGCTCTGTCCCATTGCCATCCCCACACTACCAAGACTCATGCCCGTCACAAAAATTGAGTTTTGACATTTAAAAAGTTACTTGGATCAAATCTGTGCTCTTATGTCACATTCAAGACTTTAATATAATCCACAAGGTGATCTTAATGGAGTTGGGAAAACCTTGATGGTTATGCTTTGGTGGATTCTACACGGTGGATTCCACATTGACACTTGAGTGTAAATTTGAAACACGTTTTCAGTCTATCTTCAGACAAGCACCTTTAAACGTTAATTGATCTTGAGTCAGAAGAGGGATTGTTATACGGCGTGGTCTTGCATCTTAAAATATCCATATCACTGTCACTTGAAGTTCAGGCAACATTGTACTAACATACTGAGGAGGTTTCTGTAACTGGAGTAATTCGCAGCATAAGTTTTTTAGAGGTCAGATTTGCCCTTCCTTTGCCAGTCTTAGTCTTGGCATAATTGTAAGACTAATCTATTGTTTCTTCTGAAATGTGGACGTTCCTTGACGCACATCCTTAAGTTTGCTTTGCGTGTGGTTGGGAATTCTGTATTTTAAGTACAGGGGTTAACGCTAGTGTTAATTTTCCTCATCCTCAAAAATATACTTGGAGATGAAGCCATATCCCCTAGTTCTAAGGTCTGGATTTGTCTTAACGTAGAGCCTTTTGATGACGCTTTATGTGTCATTAGGGACTTACCAAAGTTATGGTTCATTCTTGTCAATTTTATGCGCATGGGATTTGAAAATTGGTAAATTTCACATTTTCAGGTGTTCAGATCTGAAATTTAACACTTTTATAATAATGGGGGTCCTGATCCAACAGGGCAGTGGGTGTGGGGGGGTGACAGGATTGTTATCCTCACTTCTACACAGAGGCAGTGGAGCTTTCTGCATCCACAGGAAGGTCCCAGGAGTAGTGGTAGGTCTGATCTCTCCCCGTGAACAGACATGAAGGGGAAAGGCAAGTCCTGTTCCTCCCCAGCCTGGCTAGGAATAGCAGTCAGGAGCCCCTAGCTGAGATGCACCCAGCTGTAAGGTGCAGATTGGAGACTTTTTTCTCCAGGAGCCTCCACTGGGGTGCACCAACTCCTGCAGACTCTTGCTGCCCAGCACCAGCAGGGGGAGACACACAGACGTGGATCTGATCTCTTCCCCTCTCAGTTCCCCCATCCCATCCCAAGAATGGTCAGTCAGAGGAAGTCCTGTCCCTCCCCAGCCTGGCCAGGACTTGCAACTAGGAGCTCTCAACCTGGAAGCTCCTGCAGCATGAGGGAGATCATCTCTCATGTGGAAGGGTTTATTTCACAATCTGTGACACACTTTTCACAGCTGTGAAATTAAGGCCTCATGAATCAGGACTTACGTCATGTTCAAAATGCAGCAGTTACACTGCCATAGCGTCTGACGAAGTGGGTCTTTGCCCACGAAATATTATGCTCCAAAATATCTGTTAGTCTATAAGGTGCCACAGGACTACTTGTTGTTCTCAAAGATACAGACTAACACGGCTACCTCTGTGATACTGCCATAGCAGTATTACGAGAGGGGTTCTTCTCTTGGCATAGGTAATCCACTTCCCAATGGCAGTAGCTAGGTCATTGGAAGAATTCTTCCAACAACTTAACCATGTCCACATGGGAGGGTTAGTTCAGCTTAATTTACATTGTTTAGTGATGTGGGGTTTTTACACCCTGAGCAATGTAGCTGTGCTTATGTACGTTCCCAGGGTAGACAAGCCCTCAGCTGACCACAGAGGATTGCTCTGCAAGTCATGTACACCCAGGGATAAGCACATTTCTTTGGACCCTTCCAGCAAACAGTTGAAGAGAACACTTGGAGTGCTATATGCCATGGTATGTGATTTGGCTGACCCTGTAGTTAGTCTGTTATCCTACTGCAGTTAAAGTCAGAGGGCTGTTGGGGTTCTTTTAGACCCCAGTAAAGTGTGACTGTGTAGCCTTCTGATCCCTGACATTTTTTAAGGCTGGAGGTACACTAATTCTGCAGCAGAACGATCTGTTCAAATATTGTGCAGGCATAACCCACTTTTCATTGTGTTACATTTCCCCCTCTGTGTCCTGTTCCTAAGGGAGGTGAGGCTGGTGCACCTCAGCTACTGAGCTTGATGCTTTAGCTCAAGCAGAGAGAGCCATGCTTTCAGCGATGGCGTTTCCTGGTTAAATCCCTGGCATTGGTCAAGAGAACAGCCATTGTTTAAGCTGACTATACCTGGCAAGCCTATTGACATAAAAGCAGCAGCTGCACATTGGGAATTCACCTAAGACATGGACATCTTATGCAGATATGCTGTGTGCCTTGTGAGCTGTGGTATTCCAGACTTTGCGAAGTTATGTTTTTGGAGCCTACTGAGTATGTCTGAAGTTCATCATCATTTGTTTCACAGAGAAAAAATAAAAATTTCATGGAAGGCAGACACTCTCTGTGGGAAAATTCTGAAGTGAAAAATCCAGTTTTCCATCTGAATAGTATCAATGGAAAATTGTTGACCAGCCTAAGGGCTCTGTCACTGAATAATCACATAGCACTGAGCAAGAATGTTACATACCATACAGTTCAGCAAATACTTATTCTGTGAATGTGGGTTAATGGTTAATTATGTGTAAGTCTAGGAAACATCCATACAGTAATTATAGTTAATTAACAGACTGCATAGGTAAATTGACATCTGTGAGATCCCAGAATACTCCTCAATTATTAGATGTGCAGCTAGCAAAAGGATCCGAATATTAACCCATCTTTACATGCACAAAAGTACAAATTTAGTTCTTTAAAATCAATAAAACTACCAAACTATTGCTAGTTATAGGTTGAACCTCTCTAGTCTGGCGCACTCTGGTCTGGCAACATCCGTGGCCCAGCATAGTTTTAGTTAGCTGGCTGTCCCCTTGTCATGAGTGTGGCCAAATTTCCTGGGGTCCCATAAAATTTATTTAGAGTCACTGATCCTGGCTCTGTTCTGTGCTGTTATTTAGCTGTAAATTACCCCAAATGTCTTCTAAGAGCCCAGCAAGCAGTGGAAGTGTTCGTAATGCTGCTAGACAATTTTGACCTCCCATGGTTCAGCAAATTCTCTGCCTGGGCACTAGTCAGGTTCTGAGGATGCTGAACTAGAGAGGTTCAACCTGTACATAATATTTGAACTACATTTTCAAAGGTTAAGAGAACTACACTCCAAAGAGAAATTCTGCCATTTGGCTGCAAACACTGCAGTTCTTTATCTGGCTCAGTGAACTTACATGTGTGTATCTGAGAGCAGAGTTTGACCTATGGCCATTACAACTAAAGCTGTTACGGGGAACAAATTGTCCAAATTCTCTGTGCTTGATCTAGAAACAAGATGGTAAGACACAGGTAGCTTTAAACCAGTGTACATGCATCTTTTTTTGATTGTCCAGCATCCTGCCTAGACCAATTTAGAGCAGCCCCAAGGGTGCTCTGGTTCTAATGAACCTTTATTGGTCAACTAGCAGCCCCAGCTAGCTCCTGTGTTCCTCCCCTTTCCATGCCTCTCTAGTGGTTTATGACCGGGCATAGAGGGGTTGCCACAGCTGTGTCTCACCAACCCAGCTCTATGATTTTGATCTTGCACATACTTGTACATAACTTGAAATAGGTCAATAGCTCCACTGAAGTCAAAGGGACTGCTCCTGAACTTTAAAATTGGGCGCATATGTAAGTACTTGCAGGATCAGGGCCATGGATTGTGATGCACAATGTAAATATACTTGTACGAAATCATTTAAAAACCTAATTAAAAATAGATTAACAGCTCACAGTCATGATAAATATGCTGTCCAGTAAAGCTCTCAGAATGGTTCGTTATGAAGTTCTATTTAATTAAGTCATTAAATATTTACAAATTACATTGCTTAGACAGAATTTAAGGGACAGGGTCCAACCCTTGGCCATTCTACCCAGTCAGTCATTAATCTTCAGGAAAGGCTCTACATCAGTGGTTTTCAGCCTGTGGTGTGCATATGACTGGGAGTCCACAAACTATCTTTAAGAGGCCTGCAAAAGGTGGTTGTTACCACAGAATAGCGGTTTTTACCCTTCCCACCATCACAACACAGAAACACCTCGTTGTAACTGGTCCCTTCTGTTACGCCGCTTTGGAGGGCAAATGCCTGTTAATTACAGGGTAATTATTTTTGTTGGTTGTAGGATGGAAATTTCTGAGGCAGGTTATGGTATTCTGCTAAACCACTGAGTCCTGATGGGCGAAGTGGCACTCCACGAGTGCTGCGTGTAATAAACCCTCCTGCTTGCTTCATACGCTCTGTCCAGACTTTGTTCCAACAGTGGTCATTGTGCTTTTTAGACGTTTCCGTAAATGGCTTAGTGATTTTAACCTCTCAAGCAAAATTCCTAAGATTTCATTTCCCTTTCAAGAGTATCTCTGGCAAAGTAATGGATAACCTGTCACAAGGGGTGTTGACTAATATTGGAACAACCTGAAGATCTAGAGAGGCAAAAGGTTTTGTGCTGCCTATTTTAATGTCAGGTCTCAGGTGTGATTAATATATTTTAAATAGCTTGCTTAGGTCTCCAGAGTAGCCTTTTCATAATCGGATAAGTGACTGCTGCTCAATCACAAAGCATGAAAATAGAGGCAGCTATTGCAGTCCATTTTTGAAACTGCATGTTTCAATGTAGGAAAGCGTATTTTAGCAACAACTTATAATTTGCAGATTCGAGACCTATTTTCATCAGTTTGAAATACATACAGACTCTTCGTCTCTAGAGGGGGAAAGAAATTTAGCAGTTTGATGTTATTTCTTCTTTTATGCGTCCTACCATTTTCATCCCTTCTGAAAAAGCCTTACAGAACTCAATAAGGATGAACTCAATAGAGTTAATCTAAATTATATTTTCTCTAGGTTTCGTGAATCATGCTATGGTATTCTAAGGAATTAGCATTCAATAGAGAATTTTATATGGTGAAGCCAAAGCATGGTTTTTATTCATTATTTTCCACTAAATTTGAGAGGACTCTGCCTCTTTCATACCTGACCACTTACTTGTATTGTAGTAACTAACATGCTGAAATCAAGAGCACCCACTGTGCTGAATGCTGCGTATTCATGTCTAAAAAGACAACTCCTACCCCGAAGACCTTGTACACGAATGTACAAAGAATCTTCACCTCTTTAAACAAATGGAAATTGTAGAAAAGGCAAATTCAGTAGAAGTTTTGCCTCCCTGCCAGTCTCCCCACCATTCTGCACTTTTTCTAAAGTTAAAGTGGTTTGTAGGTCAGTTTGCAGTGTGTGCCGATAAACCAGATGAAATATATGAATACTGTGGCTCCTTTCAGTTCAGTTTTATTTTATAAAGCGATTGCGTTAAAATGGCATTGTCTAGCTTTGTCTTTCAGCGACTCAGTGGCATGTATGAGAGTGAGGCCGTCCACTGGAACTACCTAGGATTTATGTTTTCCCTGTGGGTGATTTGGATTTGGGGACTCCAACTTCACACATACTCCTCCATCTCTCACAGTCCCAGCTCCAGCAAGCAGGGAGTATCAGGACACAAATATTTAATTATCAATATTTTATCTCAATAAAGTGCATTTGGTTTGCAAAAATGGACGCTAGAGGGCAGACTGATACTTTGCTGCCTAATTTAGGTATTGCAAATTGTGAAACTAAAATTTACTAAGATCTAAACCATACTGATGCATGAGTGGAGTACATATTTGTGGCTTTTGGTTTGTTCAGATAAAACAAATTAGAAAAATAAATTTCACTTTAGTTGAAGATTTTTAACTGGAAATCATAATGTTCTTCAAAACCAGATTCCTTGCAGTAAAAGAAGACCATAAAATATAGTTCAGAAAGGCTTAAGTGCTGATGTGGCTATGCTTTAAAAATTTTTCTACTGTTAATACTTAGGAGCACTGAGACTTGGTAGTTTGGTGTTACCGAGAAAGTTTATGAACTTTCATTCTCTATAATGTTTGTATGTAACAAATGTATATGCGTATACCACACCTAAGAATTAACTGGCTACGCGCTATTCAGTGAACTAACTAGACAATTCTCATGAATTATACAGGTCAGGAGAAAGAAGTAGTCACTGAAGCTTTGGGCCTAAATCACCTTTTGCTTTCACACTGAAGCAAATAATTACAGAAGCAGAAGGGAGAAGAAGTAATATTTAGCTATTAAATTTTGATCAATAGTTGTGAAGTCCTGGACAAAGATTGCAATATCAGTGTCTCCGTTTTTCACATCTGGGGAAAATGAAGGACAGACTGGTGAACTCTTGCTCACTTTCATGCTGCAGGCCAGAGCAAGGATTAGAAGCTAGATCTTAGACTCAGAGTAGACCTATCCAGGAGGCCAGTGTTTCTCAACCTTTTTGATACCAGAGTTCGACTTCCTGCCTTCCTATGCTTTATGGCTGCGTCTATACTAGCAAGATTTTTCAGAAAAGCTGAGCCTTTTTTCAAAAGTCCTGCAGAGCATCTACACACGAAATGGGCTCTTTCCATCTGAAATTGAAAGAACGCAGCCCTTTTTCCGGTGGCCCTCTTTCACTCCCAGATCAGAAAGAATACCTTTTTTGAAGGGCTAGTCCTCATGGCTGCCAGATTTTTTAATACCTGTCCTGTTCTTTTGAAAGACCAGAGGCTGTGTGGATGTTCTGTATTGAAAGAGCAGATCAGTTTTTTCGATCTGCTTTCTTTGTGTGTGGATGCGCTCTTTCAACAGATGTTTTTTCAGAAGAGATCTTCCCGAAGAACTTCTTTTGAAGAAGAGCTGTAGTGTACACATAGCCAGAGGGCAATCTCAGGGACCAACATTGGTCATGGACCAGTCATTCAGCAACAATGCTCTTGGCTACATCTCTGCCATTCAGATTTAACCATGTTTTGTGCTTATATAAAGAACTGAACAAGGCATTGCAGAATGAGAACAAGGTCTGAGGCAATACGGAATCAGGCCCTTTTTGAAGATATCAGGTGATGAGAATAATCCACAAATTTGAAATAGCAATCATGTTTTTTTCAAGAACAAAAGTGGGACATTAATTTTACCTCAAACTCAGACTTAGAATTTTCAGCCTCATATATATTTATCTTAGCTGTCTTTTATTCCCCCTGAGAACAGACTTATTAATACAATATGATAATGGGAGTTGCTCTGCTCAGTACATTCCCAGGATCATAAAAGGAACCTGATTTATAGCCTGTTACCTCAGAATATTTAAAAAAAAAAAAAAAGAGAACAGCTGGTGTGTACAAGATGGGGAAGGGTCATTTTGCAAAATTAATGTTACAGAGAAGAAATCTGATTTGTTGATGAAGATACTGAATGTGCTAATTTCTGGATAATTGTGTGTGTTGGGAATTATTGGCCAATCATAATTCATTCACTTTTATACAAGAATCTGCAAGATGTGCTTTTAGCAGAGGCTTCTAACTTAATTGTTGCCAATTTACACAATTTCATTGCAAGGCTCAGTGTGAGCTTTGATGTCTGTCTCAAAACCTCAGCTACTGGAATCCTGTTACTGAGTGAGAATCTCTGCTTTCATTCAAAGGAAAAAAAACCCACAAAGTTTCAAAGAAACAGTCAGGCTCAAAAAGTGAAGGCAAATGAAAAACATCGGTAATTGTTTTTATTTAAAATGTCGTGATTTTTTAGCCACTCTCTTTTTGTCTGGGGGGGAGATGGGTCCCTGTTCTATGTTTTGCTTGAATGCTTTGTATTGGTAATATTGTAATGTCTATTCTCTCTTCCAGATAGATTATATAATCTGCTCACCTTTTCAAATAGTGGGCCAAGAGTTTAAAAAATAAAAATATACACAAGTGTGTTTGTCTTAGCAAGATCTTTTTGGTGGCTCTGAGAGTGACAGCACTGAACTAACCATTATTCATTTTGTCCCCTCTCTGTTTTTTTAATTTGAGCGTTCACACAACTGGTTGGGGCCTCTTCAGTTTCAGCTCGTAGGGCTAAATATCCTCATGAAGGACCTGGGGAACCATGTGTGTAAAATAAAAAATGCCCATTGTGTGCAAACCTCTCAGCCTGCCAACACTTCAGTGTGGGTGCGATGCAATGTATAACAAAGCCAAGGCAAGGGATGCAAACATATCATTCCTGCAGCACACTTCAGATGCTGTTGGATTCCTTCCTTTGATAAAAACTCTTTTAATGACCACTATTTCATTATTCTGCGTCACCGATGTAAATAATTTTTTGACAGTAAAAGCAATGGGGCAGCAAATCTGTATGGAATATAGGTAATTATAGGGCTAAAATGGTTCTTAAAATGAGTTACAGTTGAAAGGTATGTTCTCAGTTGAAAAAGACAAGTGTCTCTTCCATCCGTCTCTTCCCTTTCAATTATACAGGCATTTTTAGAGGCTGCTTATAATAATAGTAAGTACAACATGTTCAGATTGCAGTTGTGATACTTCAGACCAATAGTGTGCCTGTTTAAAAATCCAGGATTGTTACTGACTGATTAGAGCTACTTCACCCTTACAAACATGGGTTTTTTTCAAGCAGGTGACCTTCTCACCATTGGAGTATCAGCATGACACATTCATTTGAATAACCACTAGAAATCACAATGGCTTTTTCCAGTTTAATTGAAATTGTATTTCAGCCTCTTTTTTTTCCTGTCTTTTTCTCCCTTCCTGTCTCCTTTGTGTTCTCTCCTCTGCCTCTCCAGACTGCTTCCCATCGCCTCCTGCTATTCGGGGCTTCTTATTACTGAGTTGTATTTTTGGTAGCTGTAAGTGATCTCAAGGCTCCATCAATCATTGGATAAACTCGCTTTTATTTTGTATGAAAAACAGTTTAATATACAGCTATTTTTTTAACTGTTCCATCAGCTCGTAGGTAGCATGAGTAGTGCAGGAAAGAACCATAGCAGCTGCGTTGCTTTTGAAGCTGTAAAACAAATTCCTTTCCCCTCCCCTTCTGTACTGGGAAGAAATAGAGGTTGGGCAGCACTTTAAGATCTCCAAACAGTGTCATAAGTCTCCTGCCTTTCCGCCCACTTTTCCTGAGGTACATACATGACCAGATCAACTGACACAACAGATTACTGAACTGCTGATTACCTTGAATTTTCAGCGTGTTTCTTGGGTGAGGTTTCTATCAGAGCCACGAGAGAAGGTATGGGAAGAGTTCTACAGCACAGCAAAAAGAGTGAGGAAAAAATGAATAAAACAATTGCATTTCATTTTCCCTACTTGGAATTCTCTAGAAAGTTATCAGTTAAAAGAAACTACTGCATAACAGATATAGACTATGTATGGGTATTTCCCAAAGTGCCTGTTTCTGATCTCATTAAAACATATAGAATAGAATAGTTTAATAGAGCGAAGGAATGCACTGGAGCTAAAGCAGGGCAAAATATGTCAATTCATGCTGTTAGGAAGGAAATGAGGATGGGTGAATGTGTTTTAAAGTTATCTCTTGTACTCCCTGTATTCTAGGGAAGCTTGGGGCTTTGCTGGTACTGGTGAGTCCTGCTGCTTGTGGGACCTGGTTATTAGCTATCATGGCCCCGGGTGCAACCCTGAGTTCTGAGTACCCCTAGCCTCTGATTGCTAGAAGCTAGGAATAGATGACAGGGAATGCATCACTCTGTTCTGTTCGTTCCTTCTGAAACACCTGGCACTGACCACTATCCAAAGACAGGAAGCCGGGCCAGATGGACCATTGGTTTGACCTAGTGTGGCCAGTCTTCTGAAAGAAGATAACAGCTGTAGTACCATTTGCAACAGCCATGCCTCCGCTCATTCCAGCTCCCACTCTTCCCCTGACATGCCCCCTGTGCTGGAAGCTGGGTTTCCACAGAACCCTTGTGCAGGCCAGAGAGACAGGAGTATTGCCAGTTGGCTTTTTCTGCTCCCATTTCTCTCCCATTGACCTGCCAGAGCAGTATGTTGGAACTGAGCCTTAGCGAGTGGCTGGAAATGAGGGAAGCATCCCCAGCATTTTTGCAGATTCTGATTCCCTTTTGATTCGGCCATGTTCACCCACCTCTTGGTTACGTCACATGAACATCCAAGTGCGTGAAGCCTCTGTCTTTATGGCTATTGTCAGGAAGCGCATTCTAGGCCCAGTGCCAAGAATTGTTTTAATCAAGAAATGAAATTTGCTTTGTGAGCTAATTAAATTTGTTTCAAGCAGAAGCTGAGTGCAGCTAGAAAGGTTACATATGCCTTTCATTCTGAGATTAGAAACCATAATGTGGCTCAGACCTTCTCTTGCACCCCCACCCTCTGTAGTAAAACCTGTGGAGGAAGGTCAAGAGATGAAAATCACTGGGAGGCTCAAGACACTCATTCTCTCCCCTGCCCCATCTGAAGAGGTAAGATTTGGCTTTTCCCTGTGCAACAGGCTGCAGTACCATCCCCCAATCCTGGTAGATTCGTGGAGTATCATGGTCATCTGCCTGAGGACAGTGTGCCATTACACTGGATTTGTTGTTCCTTGTCCCTCCAGTTTCCTTCCTCTTGGCCACTGCTTCCTTTGGATCCCTTGAGAGTGGGAGAAGAACCCTCCACCGAAAATGTAACATATGGCTTTGATTTTTGACTAATCTCCATAGAGTTGAACGGGGGAAAAGTTTTCCTCCAACTTGGCCTTTCGAGGCTGCAGCTCCGCTGCTCAAATCTCAGCATAGATTTCAGACTATCTGGCAGACCTTCTGTGTGGGGTCTCTGTGTGTGTATGGATAGGGAGGGAGGTGTTTGTGCTCTGATGTGTTATCATCAATAACCAGGCTATTTTCCAGTTCCATGGCTACATGATGAGCTTTTGTTAATTGAACTGATTGACATTTTTAGTATCTTGGAAGATGGAAAGCTAATGTGAAAATGTTTAAGGATTCATAGAGCTGTGAACTCCTTGGAGCATGGCCTGTACCTGAGAGTTTGGAAAGCGTGTAGTGCCTAGGGAGCACTACCACGCATAGAAAATGATACATTGGATCCAAGCATTACTGCAAGGCATAGCATGTATTATAACGAGAAATCCCGTTATGCGAATAGGGCCATTATTGTTTAGGTAACACTTAAGCTCTAGGTACAAACTAGAAGACCTTGTTCATATGTATGTGGAACTTTTAAAAAGTATTACGGGTGTTGTGTTATTGCATCCAAAATGCACAAAAGTTAGGTTGTGAGAGAAGCTTGCAAGTAGATCTAGGTTCTTCCGTTACCCCTTGAATGAGGTTAAATAGATGAAGTATAAAAATGCAGTTAATTATTCTGACCAGTGTACAAGTAGTGTATTTCTCATGGTTGGTTTGTTTGTGTTGTGAATAGGGCCTATTTCAGTAAAGAGGAAGAAAGAGCAGTGTCCAGTTTGTTGGTAAGATGGAATGATCGTCATTACTATGAACCCTTGTGTTGCTTAGACTTTTCAATTTCCACATGAAATGACTCCTTCATAGCACGGGGTTCTATTTTCCAGTTAGACGAGAGCTCTAGAACAGTTAACTTGAAATATTCTAGATCACAGTGCAAAGGCTGGCAGAAGTTCTCTCGTCTGTTGACTTGGAAAGACTCCTACAGAATGCAACACTTCTAGTGGGATTGTGGGTAGGATTATGCCATCTTCTGTATTAATGGTTCCATTCTGGGTCAAAGTAGGTGAGTCTGTAGACATCTTTTTTTTCCAAGAGTCTTTAGAGTGTTTATTATTATTATTATTATTATTATTATTATTTATTTTATTTTAACGTGGTTTCCTGCAGTCACAGTTGTTTAGCCAAGAAACTTTGGGGGAGGAGAGAAGGTAAACTCTTCTCTTCAAACCAGTGACAAGAATGGGTTGCTTTGTTTTTGTTTTTAAATGAATAATATTAGGCCAGAGTTGTAGCTCTGAATCAGGGTAGTCCCGCTGAATTTGCTGGGGCTGTAGTGATGCCCAGTATCTGAAGGTATGCATCACTGGTTTAATAGTAAGGATTGAAAGTTGAGACTGCAGTGCTGGATAATAACATTTTATGTTGTCTAAGCTTTCATAAAGATAGCGTGTACCTGAGTCTCCTCTTGCTCAAACCTCTGCTTTTACTTAAAAAATAAACTAAGTCTCAGTTAATCTGGAGATGGGGAGAGAGGAGTGCTCCTTAAATCTCCAGTCTTAGAGTCAGGGGATGTGGGTTAATGGAGATGAGGTGATACCCAGGCTGCTTGTCTGATTCAGGTTTCCTGTTTATTTCAGGCAAGTAGCCCGGTGCTTTCAGTGAGATTTCTTGCCTGTGTTGGGTGAACAAGAGCTGGCCACAGTTGCTCCTGGACTGTGGGGCTGACTTTAAAAAAATCCAATATTGGCTATAATTGGGCTATTTAAAATATGAAACACCATAGGAATGTCACCAGCCTGAAAACCTTCCTCTTGAACTTTGATCTCATTACTGTGACTCATGCCTTTATGGCTGCCTTACTGCCACAAGCTCTCCACTGATGAACTGGAAAGCATTTTGGTTGGGAGCAGCTGCTGTAGACTTTTAGAAGGTCTGCTTTCTAGGGCAGGGAAGGAATTCTACATGCCTGCTTTCTTTGCAGGGGCATGGAGTGTGTTTGTGTCATTGTTTGAACCGGATGACCTTGCTCATTTCAGTGTGAGGTGTGATGGCAGTCATTTGGGGCTGGGCCCAAGGGCATAAAGGGTAGCCTCTGCCACCCTTTCTCTCTGTGGAATGCTCCTTGGTTTTGTTGCAAAATGGTGAAACAGTACCAGTGAAAACAAGCCACAAAGCTTTGTCTTTCCATTTGGAAAAAGTGTTCTGCATGTTGCTGGGCTCCATTTTAATTTGTTTAATGGACTTACAGTTCAGCTCTTTTTTAATGAGCTTCAGTCTTATTTTGGCGGCCTTGCCAGTGCTCAGGGAGGTGAAAATAAATCTGTTGCACCTGAATCAACTCTCAGTGTAACTCCTCTGATTTTCAAGGAATGAATGACTCAGGGTTTGCGCCCTGGGTGTGGGGAAAAAAACCAGCAACAATAACAACTGCAACAAAAAAGGCAGAATTAGGCCCATTGTTTTCTGTGCCTCAGAACTGTGGTTCTTGAATTTTAATAATCAAAGGACCCCCATTTTGATTTAAATTTTTTTCACCGATCTTAAAGCTCCTCACTCAGCCCCAGGCTGTGACCTCCCCCACCCTCACAGCACTCCTTCCCTCTAGGCCCCGCCTCTGCCTCCCCCCCTTGTTTCTGCTCTGTCCCTGCGGAGTGGTCCTTTCCTCCCTCTCAGTGGCCCCTGCACACTACTGAATGGTTTTTCCCCAGCGTGCAGGAGGCACTGGGAGGGTGCGGGAGGAGTCAATCAGCGGGGCAGGTGACTTCAGACATGATTCCCCGCCTCCCCCGGTGTCCAGTCCCCACTCCTTCCCCTTTCTCCCTGGAAGATAAAGGAAGAGATTGGGGAAGAGGAGCAGGAGTTGATCAGCAGGGCTGCTGAACTGTCTGGAAGACCCTTGCGGACCCCAGTTTAAGAAGCACTTGTCTTAGAATATAATAAATATAATACATGAAATAGGGTGCCCCCATCAAAGTGGGGAAGATGTAAGGGAAGGAGATGGAAGAGAGGCAGGAATTAAAGACAAAACCCCTATTTTCCAGAAAACAGACGGATTCCCCAGGAAATGAGATCACAGCTAACAAGTGAAGAATTTTTGTCAGTTCCAGACATTGAAGAGTCAGGCCTCAGGAATCATGAAATGCTTCTTAAAAAGAAGTATATTGGCTTTCTGTTTGCCTCCCGGTGTTTTGTTTTGTTTTAAATAAAGCCTTTAGGGTCATGTTTTCGATATTCTCTTAGTAACTTTTCCAGCAGTCAAGAGATGCTTGTTGATTATTCAGATTTTTCAAAAAGTGCAGTTTTAACTATGCTACAAAGCAGTTTTATGAATATGCTTCTTTGGTTCAAAAATTAGCTACATCAAATGTGCTGTAATGGAAGCAAGTATAAAGAACACTGCTGCTTTGTAAAGTATAGCACTTCTGCCCATATTTCATCTGTTAGGGTGGAAAGAGTTTACATGATCTAAGAGGTATCTACAAACTAGCTATGTATGTACAGTCTTAGAAAATTCACCAGACATTAGCCAGAAGCTGATAAGATGAGGAGAAACTGCATCAGTTAAACCCAGGGGCCAAGACTTACTTAGAAACCCATTATTTTCTCTTTGCCCAGCCATCCCAGCTAGTGTAAAGAGAACTCCTGGTAGGGTGCTGGCCCTGACCTTTGCCAGGAGACTACTTTTTACAACAACCTGTAAGTGATGAAGTGATAGGAGGCTTGGGCCTTCAAGAACATTCAAGAGAAAAGCATACTGTTTTTCTGTTCCTTTCTCTCACCAACCTCTGGCCAGGTCAGGAGTAATGGGTTTCTGGTATTTTTGCTTTCCCCTCCCATGAATAGCTTCTGACTTTCTCAAACCAGAATCAGCAGAATGAAACTAACCTGATTCAGTTTCACCTTGGCCCACAAGGTTCTGAACAACTATTTGCTTATTCTTCGCTCCTACCTGAAAAGATTCCTGACTGCAGCAGAGGCACCACAGCTATCCACAGACTTAGGGAGCCAGCAGTACTTTGGCTACTCTTGGTCCATAATCAAAGTTTTCTTCTCAAGCACTGGAAGCATTTTAGCATTTTTAACAAATCTGTGATTCTACAGGAAAGTGCCAAGGATTATTATTAAACTACTAAAGTAACCCACTTTTTTTTTGCCTTATAAGGACTTGTGCCAGTTTAATTGGAGGTGCAGTTTTTTAAACCAGTTCATTAAATCAGTAAAAAAAATGCTATGTCAATTAGTTTAAACCAAGTTTATTTCAGAACAAAAAAAGCAGTCAAGTAGCACTTTAAAGACTACCAAAATAATTTATGAGGTGGTAATAAATTATTTTATTATATTATTAAGTTATTTTGGTAGTCTTTAAAGTGCTACTTGACTGCTTTTTTTGTTTTGATAGCATATAGACTAGCACAGCTTTCTCTCTGTTACTATTCAAGTTTGTCAGTTCAAGTTAGATAGGACCAGGTTTGAGCAAAATCAAAAAGCCACCCTTAAGCTCAGCCACACTGAGCTAAGTGTCCACACGAAAGGATTTGAACTAGTTTAATTGAACTAACACAAGGTTGTGTGTAGACGAGGCCTAAGGTTTCATTTTCCTGTCCACAATGCAATAATTTGTAGCTATGTCTACACTAGAGGGTTTTGTCGACAAAACCCATGGAGCATCCACATTCCCAAGGCATTCTGTTGGCAGTAAATTGACAGAACACAGCACTTTTGTTCACAGCATTCTGCCTGTCCCCCACAAGGCAGAATGCCTCTGTTGACAGAGATCTGTTGACAGAAAGCCATTTCAGATGTTCGGGGGGGGACCTTCTGTCAACAGACAGGGCTTCTAGGACATCGGGCAGCCCTGTCTGCTGTGCTTCTGGTTGGCCATTTTGCCGATAGAGCAGCTGGGCAGTTCGGCTGCTCTCTGTCGACAGAGCAGATTACTCTTTCGATCTGCTATGCAGTCTGGCTACAATCTGTCAACAGAAGTTTTGTCAGAAGATAGCTTCCAACAGTAATTTCTTTTGACAGATTGCTCTGGTGAAGACAGAGACTGTGTTCAAATATGCTAGGTTTCAGTCATAAAACACCTGTCCCAAATCAGTTCAGTAAATGAACAGAACACCCAAGAGTTTCAAATCAGACCCTGGCTGCTGAAACAAGAGCTGCTGCGATGTTCACGTGTAGGACAATTTGCTGTTAAGCTCAAGGATGACGTAGCATGCTTTTTTCTTTTTTTTTAGGGTGTCCTCTTGAAAAACAAACAACAGTGTCATGAAAGAGCCAACTTTCATGAGCCTTTGGAAATATATAGAGAGTCTCTGGAAGGATTTGGTTTGTTTACGTTCTTGTAAGCACATGCAAAGTTAAATAAACTTGTAAAGCCACAAGTTCAAGAGACCCTAGAAGCAAAGCTATTTCTCAAATATGCGAGGCCCAGCCCATGGAACTCACTTGAATACCAGCTTCTTCACCACTAAGAACTGACTAGTGGAAATAAATGTCATAAAAAGCAATAAAGTAGCACTGTTCTTATTTTGATGATTGTATAGTATTGTAACGTGTGAAAAATATTATGTGGCTTTTTTGGGGGGTGATGGGATGGAAATTGGGAACCAGTCAGAATTTTTTACATGGAAATTAATGGAAATTTCATTTTTGATTTATGAAGTTTCACCTTACAGACAGTTTTCATGGAGCTGTTATGTTTTTAAATCAAGGGATAGGTGTTCATTTTATTTGTGTTCAGGAGATAAAGCTGTGGTTTGTATAAAATGGAAACGTGAGTCTGTCCTCTGCAACACTGAACTCTTTTGTGCTGACATTATTCATATTTTTAAACCCCAACCCTGTCTTACCCATCCCCAACACGTCGTACCCTGCCCCTTTTGGAAGAAAAAAAGGAAACCTTCTCATCAGAAATCATGGCTTTTCCATTAAAATGTATTTAGCTTTGTTCGGAACTACCTAGGATTGGCTTGTACACTAAGTCATCTAGCAAATTCACAGGGAGGTCTCCAGGTATCATAAAATAAAGCGGTCTGTTTAAGTTTTCATTCTTGCCAGGGCTTTTTTCTCCAGGAACGTTTGATTTCCATAGTCATAGTGCAGGTAGAAGGCCTTTATCTGATTTGTAAGACCTGTCTTCTGTGCTTCAGAAAAGAGACAGTCATACAGTTCCTAACTGACTAGGGAGGCCATTAAAAGGCAGATATCCAACAATTATCCATGTCTTTTGACATAATGCCTGATTACTACAGTCTGGTCCCTTGGCTGGTCAGTCAACAGCGATCCCAACATGCCACGTATGTGTCACACTGCTTGCTGATTTCAGATTCGTTTCTGAGTTCCAGGTTAAGATAACCTTAGGTATGACTTTGTTCTGAATTTCTCAGATATCCACCACAATCAAGATCTTAGATTTTTTTTTCTAACTAATTTTAACTGTGATGACTCGTGTCAAGAGACACCTTTCAGCTTCTCTGGCCTAAGTCTCACAGAGAATTTAGTTTTATACATAATTTGTATGTGGGAAGTATTCCTCCCCTGCAAAAGGGAATGAATATTTTTTAACAAATGAAAAAGGAAAAGAAAATTGATACTTAGCAGAGACTGCTTTCTAGCCTATGAGAATGAGGAGACATTCAGGAATAATGTGGAACAATTTCTAAAAAGTGTGGTTGTGTGATAAAGATGGTATCTAATATAGGTTTCACTGTGATTTCAGTTCTGTTTTCCCAGTAGGAGGTTTTAGCGTCCTATGTAATCCTCGAACAATCAGTGAGTGAGGTTTTAGAATGCATGCACTTAGAGCCAGGGCCTGGGTCTTTCTGTATATGGGAAAGTTTATAGTACATTCCATGGGCTTATTGGTTTCTGAATAATAAATAATTACATCCTGCTTTTGAAAAGGATGAATTAAAGAAATTGCAAACGGATGCTGTCAACTGCACCCATGACAGTTTCTCCCTGCCTACCAATCTCTTAGCATTACAGGAAACATCTGTGATTACTACAAATGGGAGATTAGTCTCACGTTCTTGTTTGTTTGCTTTGTATACATTTGACAGTGCTCCAAATAATCATGTACACTGTTTCCTTTGTGTAGTCAATCACTTTCCCATTAGTCTTCCTGGCAGTGAAAGGGGGAGTAAGACAGCATTTTATTAAAAAAAGGCAACTGATTATAAAACTACAATATTGGCAGTGGGATCTGGGGACACGTGCGTAAGATCTCCAAACTGTTGTTAACTCTGAGAGGTCCATTTGGGAGTGCCCTTTCAAAAAAAAAAAACCACTTGGATTTTATAGAGACTCTTTGCACTCTGACAATGGGGACCATAGAAATACCGGAGAGTATGGACAGAAAAGGGAAACTTTGCAGGTGATTAAATGTCCCACTGATAGGGGACATCCACCTCTTAGCTGGATGTGCTTCACTGCACTTGTGTGCTAATGTCAGCTGCTGACATCAATCAAATGTTCAGGCTTGCCTTGTGCAGTTGCTTTCCGCAGGTGCACGCCACCTGAATTTACTGGGAACATTCAGCAGTGGGTAATGCAGTTACAGTAAAACAGTGGTCTGAGGTAGTTCAAGGCTTGGACTCCTAGCCACATGCAAGTCCATAACTGATGAGCCTGTGCAAGTTCAAGACATCATCGTCGGACACAACAGACTACCAAGGTCTGAGGTGTGGTAAAATCGCAATTCTGGGCATCCTGAGTGAGGAGCCATCTGTTGGAAGTGGGCCACATCCACCCTGATTGAATTAGCCCCATTAACGCTGATCTTATACATAGTAATAGAACACTCCCATCCTTGTGTGTATGTATAAATCCCTGCCATGCTGAAGCTTCCACTTCATGCATCTGACCTTCTGAGTTGCAGCCCACAAAAGCTGGTGTCCTAATTAATTTGTCAGTCTTTTAAGGTACCACAAACTCCTTGTTTTTGCGAAATAGACTAACACAGCTTCCTCTCTGGAACCTGTTGTCCGCAGTGATGTAACTGTTGAACTAGGGTTTTTATCACTGTCATTTGGAGTTAACAGAGAATTTCATGCTGAGGATTTAATAACTTGTCATGTACCCTTAACCATTATTATTGAATGCCTTTGAGGTGCAAAAGAGTCTATTTGGTATTTCTTCCCTGGCTGGGACTTAAAGACTTCCCTTTTGTTCTTGTTTACTTCAGTTGTTTTGTGATTTCCAGGGGATCAAGCTGAATGTTCTAGCCATACGTGTACCCAGTGGGCTAGCTGGTTTATGGCAAAAAAAATTCTCGGATTGCCAACAGCCAGTCTAGCAGGTTTAGTACCAATTTTAGGGATAAGGTGCTTAGTGTCACCTCATCTCAAGCTGTGGCTTGAAAGGGCCTTTTAAAACTGCCTTGATTCAGTTTATGGTATAAGGACAAGGGAAAATTTTAATTGGTTTGGAGAAAATTAAGAGGGACAAATCTGTCGTGATCGAGGAAACCTAAACTAACATAAGAACTGAATTATGATGTTGCAGACTTCTTTGGAGGACAATTTGGGTTTAATCTAAAACAGCTGTAACTCAAATCTGTTAAAAGCAGATTATTCAGATAAACAGTGTTACTAAATAATAATTTGTGTAAATTTTCAAGTACAGTACAGGTTGAACCTTTCTAGTCCAGCACTTTCTGATCTGGTGACCTCAGTGGTCCAGCATGATTTTAGTTAGACTTATTTGGGGTGTGGCTAAGATTCCCACAGTCTGATAAAGTTTGTTTGTGGCCACCAGTTCTGGTTCTCGGTGTTCTGTCCTGTTGTTTAGCTGTAATTTACCTTTAAATGTTCCAGTATGCAGTGGTAGTGTTGGTAATGCTGCTAGACAATACTGACCTCCTGTGGTTTGGTAAATTCTCTGGTTCAGCACCAGTCAGATCCCGAGGGTGCCAGACTAGAGAAGTTCCACCTGTAGTAGAACGAAAGTCAATTTCAGTGTTACCTGTGCACATATCTGCAATTTGTCTTTTGCTGATAGTAGAGTAGCTTTCAGTAAATATTTATATTTTGGTATAGTGTCTTCCAGTTCAGAATCAGAAAGCACATTACAGACAGAAAAACACATTTGATAAAACTCTTACTCACTTACTTTTTTTTCCTAATTGGTGTCACACACGACTTCCCAATGAGTGAATGTGGTTAATACACAATGGAAGACCTTTTAATGACCAATGGAAACAGAGAAAAGCATTGATTTTTTTATTTCATTTTTTGCTGATTCATGGAAAAAAAAAGAAATGGATTTTTCCCCCTCTGCTTTCAGAAGTGTCAAATCTTGTTTTATCTTTATTTGGTGAATTGCAGTAGGAGTGTTCTCTGTCCTAAGTTTATGTGGCAAAATCGGTAAATCTTTCATCATAATCTATTTTCCTGAATGGATGTTAGGAATTGAGAATTAAATAAGTGATAATGTATCCAGAAATCAAAGATTTTTTTTTTAGTAGTCTGACTAAAATCCCATCTGCTTTTTGCTTGCTTAGATTTCAATCTTTTGTGATGTCATAATCCTACTAGTTCTCCAGGCTGCCCAGAGTCTTCACACAGAAGCAGGTAAGGCCAATTGTAATGGGCCAGGATCCTCAGGTGGTGCCAGCATATCTCCAGTGTAGTTGATGAAACTATCCCAGTTTGCCTCAGCTGAGAATGTGTCTCACTGTTCCTAATGTGTGTCACTTCAAACAAGCAAAAATACTATTTCAGAACTTGATAATCAGGAACCAAAAATAACACAAACCCCCAAATATTTAAGGTCAACTTTAAGATACATTATCCTGCTGTCTTGTAATTATGTTAAAAGTGTTACAGTCCTCTTGTCTGGTTTGTGATGCAAATATGTTAGCTGGAGACAAGGAAATTCATTGCTTCCTTCCATTTTTGTGTTCATTTTTCATCAATTTTCTTTGTTCACGTATTTGTAGTTTCCACAATACTCACCTTACTTGTTTTGTGTGTAATTCCTGTCTTGAAGAAAAATCTTAAAGTGTGCATGTGTGTTTTGTAGGAAGGGTTAATTTTGGTTTGGTGTCTTTGTTTTAATTTCGAGATTTTCTTTTGGCTGGCGCCTGTGTGTGTGTTGCATTGATTTTAGTATCTGGCATTTGCATTGGAATTTGTGAATACAGAGGACTTTAAGGAGCAATGACCATTTCTTGTGATTTAATTTTGTCACACTTGTGGAATAATCTGCCATGAAGAAGATTTGATTTGGTACTCTCATTTGGTGTCAAAATGTTTGGCTTACCCCATTTTAGATTTTGAGTGAGACAAACTTGAGATCTTTAATGCTAGCATCAAGCTGAGTTCCATCTAGAGACAACTCTTCTAAGCCTTCAGTTGGTGATCAGCTCTTAAATTTGGAAAGATTCATTTCCTCTGGGGCGAATGGAAATGGCAGAGGACCATAGGGCATAGAGATCTTTGAGAGCTGTTCTTTAAACTCCTTTCTGATCCTCAGAGAGATTAACAATTTAACACCAGCATAAAAGATGGAACCTTCATAATCCAGGTGTCCTTAATCTAGGAAAATATGGTTCAGACCCCAGGAAAGAGGAGGAAGTGGTTTTGTAGGCTGCTGCTCCCCTCCCAAATGGGGGAATGACATTGCAGTGAAACACTTTTCTGAGGGCTTTTTGCCTCACTACCAGCCCCTGCACACACTCTGCCTCCCAGCTCCTGCATCCCCTTGTGCAGCATGCTCCCACACCCTCCCTTCCATAACCCTGTATGCATGGCTTTCTGTTTCATTTAAAATAAAAATTCAGTACCTGCAATGGCGCTGTGTCAAGGAGCAAATTCATAAGGATTGTTGCTGCCTTCATGATCATCCTTAAAGTAGGATTCCTATTGTAGCTGAGTAAATATCAATCCTGTAAATTACCACCCAAAGGATTCTTAACAGAGAATAAAATACAGAGAAAATTGAAGTCAAACAAGTAGTTTAGGACCCCCTTCCATAAGAGTCCCTGTACCATACTGCTGCAGTCAAAAGAGATGCTCCTTCTGGAGTCCCCATGACTCAATGGAAAAGAAGTCAGTGGTAGAACATATTCTGGAAAGAACCTGAGTTATGAAATAAACTGATAGTCCAAGTATTTTGGCACTATTGAGCTCTAGAGGATTCTGTATGCCCAATCATTTCCCCGCATTGTTGTGAAGATGTGGAGCATGTGGAAGTTGATTATTTATGGAGGATGTGCATTTGTGAGGCATTTCTTAGTGAGGATGGCCAGGTAAGTCGATCCTAGCAATAACATTGCCATAGCTAGAATTGCATATCTGTAATCAACTTACCTTTCTAGTATCGAGCAAGCCTGACTCTCTTGCTAGGATGCAGTCAGAGTTTCTGTAGAGAGCTTCCCTACCCAGAACTGTTTGCAGAGAAAGGGAGTTGCTGCCCTGTGTCTGAGTGATTGCTTACGTAAACTATCAGCTGTCTTTACTCCTGCATTTTGTAAAGGCTCTATCCAGTAAACATTATTAGAATTAGTATTTTTCAGTGAGTACAATTTTGCTGCAGGAGGGCAGCTAACAATTTTTTATTAGAAATATAGTAGAAGATATTTGGCAACAGTATGTTTTTTTAATTTCTTGCTCTCTTTCTCTCGCTCACTGTGTAATCTTGTGTGTGCGGTATGGGTGTAAATAGATCTCTTCAAGAGCATATAGACATGCACCTGCACCCATGCACTTTTAATTATTTATTTTTCCATTTGTCAAAATAGAAGATACTTATTTACCATTGGAAAGCACTTCGCTAGACCTACCTTGAGATATATCTATAGATATAGGTATAGATAGAGAGATCTCACTGTAGGTCAAGCAAAGTGCTTTGCCATGTAATTATAATGTCTCACTGTGGAAATAAATGATTGAAAATTTAAGGTCAATTTTCAAAAGAGAGGTCAGACTTTGGGTGCCTAACATTCAACTCCCTTTCTCCTGAAGTTTATATAAGTGCATGCTTTAATTTTTAAAAGTGCTTATTATTTTAGGTCCGGATCCTGCAGTATACTAAGTAAAAGATTTACTTTATTTTATCCAGATTTAAAGATTGCACTGAAAATTTGGGCCTCTCTGATTTGTGCAAGTCACAGAGGCTGAGTTCAGAATTGAACCTTGGTCTCCTAACGTCCATCATCATGTTAATTTCTTGGTCTACTCTTTTTGATGCTGGATACACATACAATGCAATCAAGGTGTTACTCTTTAGAACTTCAGTGTATGTGTCCCCTTTCCCACTCCCCAGTGTTTAATTAGGTTTCTGGCCTCAGTTATGGGGCACTGTTCTATATCATAGAAGTGGAACCCGTGATTAGAAACTGTTGTTAACCTATGCTAATGAAATGTCCCATCTCAGAGAATTGTAGGGTTTAATCTTTTTATTGAATGATTTCACTAAATAAGATCCCTTAAAGGGTTGGTTCTGCATTAAGCTGTGCATGCGGTCCCCAATCCAATAAGCCAAGTGCTTAAGCTAATGCTTTAGTTTTTAAAAGTGCCGATTATTTTAGGTCCAGATCCTGCAGTGCTAAGATATTTTGGTTTATAAAAAGGAGAGTTTAAAAAAACCCACTAGATGGCGCCTAAAAGTTGCGTAGTTAGACATTGCACATCTTTCACAGGTTTAATAAATCCAGAAGGAACTTGTGCAGCTCTTTGTAGTTGTTAGAGGCACAATCCTTTTGTGAATAATTTACATACATACAAAAATGTAGAGTAGCAAACTCTTTCGTTTCAGTAAAAACAATGAATCCTGTAGCAGCTAAAGACTAACAGATTTATTATGACAAGCTTTCATGAGTAAAACCCACTTCATCAGTTGGAATGGAGTGGAAAGGAAATGAAAAGGCAAATACATATGTAAGAAAATTACTGAAAATGTTGTTATCCATTGTAAATTAGGAAGATCAGTCAGAGTGATTGTGGCCATTCAGTGTAGCGGATGGCGAGATGTGAATGTCCACTGAGGAGCAATTGTCTCTGTAGAGTGTTAACCAATTAAGATCCATATTGAGGCCTAATTGTATGGTATTAAATTTGCAAATGAGCTCAAATTCAGCTGTTTCCCTTTGTAACTGAGTTTTGATGGTTTTTGTAGAAGGATGCCCACTTTTAAATCCATTACTCATTGTTCACAGACTAACATGACTATCCCTCTGAGACCTTTAGTTTTGGTTAATTTTAGTGTGGCTATATATGGGCTCTGAACTGAAGAATTTACAGGGCTCAAAAATCTCTTTAAAATGCGGTCTGAAGTAGAGGGAAAGGAATAAGTGAGAGTGAATTTCCTTGCTCATCGGACATTTTTAAAATATGTTTTATTTCCAGGTCACAAGTTCTGTTTTTCAGTCTGAATTTTTCAAAATCTTCAACAACATCAGAGAACAAATATATCCTAACTTGAACTGTGCATTAAACTTAAAGGCTTGCAAATGTCATACTTGCAAATTAGTGTAACAGTTGAATTTATGGGTACAGGTATGTCTCACACTGTAATATCATAGTTAGAGTATTGCTGCTATCTCATTTAAACAAACAAAAAAAAAGAAACAGCTTGATTTTTGCAGGATGGATTGCATTAATGTGTTTGATAGCTAGGAATGTATTCAAGATTATCTCAGGATATTTCTCTCAGTAAGCATTAAGGTCATCTGTCCTGTTTAAAGTGAATCCAGGATATTTTCATTGACTTTTTTTATCAAATGCAAGAATTCTACAGTATTATAATGTATGGCCTAATAGCACTTAATGGAGGAGAAAATCAGGTTGAATACTCTATAAAGACATTCATTTATCTTCCTTCTGCTGTCAAAAGAGCAGTGGGTGGCAGTTGTCATGATGGCTTATTAACACTGCTGTTTTCATCTGCTGTGCATGAGCTGAAGGCAAAAGTGGAAATAATAACAAACACTAGAATTGTGCAAGAATATTTTATGTCTTATTAAAAATGTATTAGAGGCCTAATTTTTTAATTGGTTCCTATAGCTGTATATTGTTCCCTGGACTCCTGCAGTAATTATGAGTGAATTTGATTATGAAAGCATTGCGTGTACTCAAGCCTCACATGGTACGGCCCTACCACATCACTTTTTGCCCTGGTTATGGACATTTTGGGGGCCCTGAGCGTGGTGTCCCAGTACAATTATGCCCCCCTTTTCACCTTTTATCAGCACTGTGTGTATTCTAAACCTCAGAATATATCACATCTGTGATGGGCACAGGAGTACTGTGGAATCATATAAATGTAGAGCTGGAAGGGAACTCAAGGTTATCTATTCTCCATCATGAAGACAGAGCTCAGAATATGACAGTTGTTTCTCTAACCTGTTTTTAAAAGATCTCCAATGATGAAGGTTCGATAACTTCCCTTGCAAGCCTATTCCAGTACTTAACTATCTTTACAGGTAGAGAGTTTTCCCTAATATCCCTCTTAAATCTCTCTTGTTGTAGATTAAGTTGACTAGTTTTGTTGTATCTGCCATTAAGATGGAAAAGAGTTAATCTCTATCCTTTTCATAACAGCCCTTAATGTATTTTCTGGTCCAGTGCTCTCTGTAAGTTGAGCATTTGGGCAACTGCCCAGGAGAGATTCAGGCATCACCCAGCTGATTAGCAGAGTGCCCGCAGCCACTCACAGCAAGCAACATATGTTTCTGTGCCTTAGTGTGCATAACAAAATTTATTCTGCCTATGGAAGGAACTGGTCATGACCCCTTTCATTTTTCTTTTCTCAAGACTAAATATGCCCGGTTTTATAGATGTGTCAGGTTTTCTAGAGCCCATATTATTTTTGGTCTTCTCTGAACTCTCTCCATCATAGTCATGTCTGTCTTAACATGCAGTACATAAAACTGGCCACACAGTTGTTACTGAAGCCTCACCAGTGGTGAGCAGAGCTAGACATTTACCTCCTCTCTCTTATGTATGACATTCCTGTGTTACATCCCAGTTTGATTTTAGACATTTTACACAACTGTATCACATTGTTAACTTTTAGTCAGTTGGTGATCCATGATAAGCCTCAGACCCTTTCTTAAATTGTTCCAGCACCTATATATTTATTCCTCGGTTTCTAGTTGTGTTTGTTTTTTTTTACTTCCTACCTACAGTACTTTGCATTTGCTTTCAATTAATTTCATCTTGTTGATTTCAAACCAATTCTCTAACTTATCCAGGTTGTTTTGAATTCTACCCATGACTTACAAAGTGCTTGCAATCCTTGTCAGCTTGGAGACATCCTAAAATTGTGTAAGCTTATTTTCCCTCCATTGTCCAAGTAATTAATAATAATACAGAACTGTACCACAGCCAGGACTGATCCCTGCAGGACTCCACTACATACAGTGAACCTCTGAAAGCTACTCTTAAAGTGTGGTCTTTCAGGGGTCTAATTTCATTTAAACCATGGCTCTGGTGCTCCCTTTTGGCCCTAACCACTTCCTTGTTTTTCAGAAGACAGTAACATACATCAACAAGACTGAAAAGAGGAGCAGAACAATGTCCCTTTTTAGGCTTTCTTACCCTTCTCTATCTATTGCTTTGAGTTTGTGGCAGCTTGAACATTCCCAAAGAGGTACTTACTCCTTTACGGTGTGCTGAAGGGATACGGCTGTTTATGCCAAGACTGGACAGCAAAGCATTTTGAATAGAATTAGTTACTGAGATTGGGGACGTGTATTTTTGCATTTTTGTCCCATTCTTTGGACATTCAAAACAAAATGCAAAAATTTGCCTTTTATTTTTTTCAAATTTAATTTTGAAGTTTTAATGTGTCATCTAACAGAGAATTATTACACTTGCACTGTTGTCTTTCTGCAAACATGCCTGTGGCAACTTGGTGTTGATGTGGCTACAGATAATTTCTGTATCTGTTGACACCTAATAAATAGTTCTCATTTGAAATGGGAATCTAGCATCTTCAAATATTTCAAGGAAAACAGGGCAAGGTCTTCATGTGGTGTTAGCAGCATAACTGGACTTCTATACAAATTTGTACATCTATTGATCTGGCCTTTTACTTAAAGCACCAGGCCCTAGAGGTACTTATTTTTTCCCTCTAATTCTTATGATTGCAAAGAAAAGCTTGAAAGATGTGAACTACAGGTACACTAGCAACTCAGAAGGCAGACCTCCCATGAAAAGAAACCCACATATTGCTTTTCATCTTTGTTCTGTATGGATGCCGGCATCTGTCCACGTGCAGCAAGATGCCGGATCACAGCTACTGATGAATTGTAAATTTGGCGGTAAAGAATTCAGAGAAATGCAATTAGATTTTTTTTTCTCAAGATTTCCTTCTTATTCTTCAATTTGTTCAGTTTCTATCAGTTGGGAAAAACTCAACAAAGGATTAGATAGATTTGTTTGTGTGTTTGTTTTAACTTTTAAGGTCACAATTTAAGTGGAAGACAATTTGAAGAAACCTTCTGTTGCCTGTTATGCTGATCTTTTTACCAAGCAGCTATTTGGGATGTTAATGACGTCATTCATAAACTGTGTATGAGAATCGTTTGGCTCTGTGACTGTGCCAGCCCCGCTGCCTTGTAGCACAGATGCTTATAGTAGTTTTTGGAGCTAAGTTGTCATTTGACTAAATCTACCCTGAGTAAGATATGTAGTTGTGCTGGTTCCAGAGCAGAGTCAGAAATCACTTTCTAGTGTCTGTGTGTTTATTCCAGTAGGAGAGTAATCTGGTGCTGCTATGTGCCAATAATCGGGACTGCCAACAGAGGTGGGGGAGAGGGCAAAGGGACCATCTTTGAAATTCCACAGCATCGCTGCTCTGGCTGCCTGAGTGTCAGGGAGTGGATGGCACTTAGGGCCCTTGCAGCTGCCCCTTCTACTTTTGGCCCCACCTCTTCTGGGTGTGAAGCCAGGCCTCCTCTCTCACCTTGCCCCAAAGCCCACAGCACCTATTGGTGTTGCTGCCCATAATAGATTAATTCCTCCTCTGTGTTACCTCAGCTGCACTGACCCATAAGAAGCAGGGCTTTTCTCATTCCCCAGCCCTCCCTGTACAGGTAGCATTGTCTGTGCTGGACAGTAAGGAGGGAATTTACACTCCTTTGTGCCCTACTCTGTGCATGTTGTTGGCTTGGAGTCATGAGTTGATTCACTTAACCTTAGTCTCTCCTCTCTACCAGAGCTGGAAAATGTTTGAGTATGGGAGAATGTCAAGAAATCTGCAAGTTGGTTTGATTTCACAGCTTTGCAGTAAGTTAGCATTATAGTGGGAGAAAAGTTCTAAAGAAAAAGAAAGTAAGAGATTGAGGCTCTTGATATTATTGGAGATTTTTCTGGGAACCCCAGAAGTGCTGCATTCCATTTATAATTTTTAAAAATTAACTATGTTGATGTAATTGCTTAAAATGCATTTTGGAATTCAGAATCTGAAACTATTAACCGATTTGAGGAATTCATTCAGCCACTCATTATCTTGTAATGTCAGTTTCTCATATTTATAAAATAGAAACTTCTAGTAACAATATCCCTGAATTAACTCATTAAATGTATCTTTTGTTCTGTTCAAAGACAAGGAAGCACCTGCTAGCACTTCGGTGTGGGCACTCAATTCTTTTTGCAAAACTGCCATTAATACCATTATGCCTGCTGCCACATGTTACTGTATTAAATTTCTTGCTGAAAACCAGTTAGCTGTTTTTGTTCTGTTGCTATTGTTCATGAAGCCCAGTTAGTTGAGATAAAAAGCGGTTTGTACGTCTAAATCCCTGACTCAGCACTGAGAAATCTCAGCAGTCCAGTGAGCAAGATGCGGAGGGGAGGTTCATTAAAGTTGGTTGTATGAATACTTTGTTCGGTAGCAGTGCATATCATACAGCACTTGGCAAACATTGAGTTAAGCCTCTCAATTCCTATGAGATCAATATTCTGCCTATTTTGCGGATGCCTCAGTTTTGCTTTAGAGGATGAAACTCTGACCCTAATGAAATCAGTGATGGCTTTTCCACTGAACTGCATGGGAGCAGGATTTCACTGAGTTTAATCAAATATTGCAACTCCTTTCTATAAAATAGTTTATTCACACAGATTAGCTAAATGCATCAGGCCCAAGTAATATCTGGCATAAGCCCATTGAGATCAGTTGAGAACTATAGCTGGGTTGGATTTGGTCTGTGGTGTAAAAATAAGAACCTTTCAATGTAATGCTCCCCAAATTTTCTCTCACAATCAATCTTTGTAGAAAAGAGGTAATTGGGCTAAAGGTGATGGGTGTCAAGCACCACAAAATTCATTAGCAGCATTTTTTTCATTCTCTTTCTCTCCTGTTGCCTGATCCAGTCAAAGTGCCTTTCACAGTGCCTTTCTATATCAACAGAAGTATTCTCATTCATTAAACGTCAGTTGCCTGAAGCAGGGATACAAGAGTATCTGGGCACAGAGAGTGCTTTGCTTAGAATAGGCATTTGCTAGACATTAAATCAAAATATTGTAATATGTTCTTGTTCCATCCTGTCCATTTGCTGCCTCCACGTGGCTTCCATTTTAAAGGGATATTTGTTTTGGAAAGAGTCAGCGCATAAAAGACCTTCCCCACTCTAATGACTAGGTAGTTCCTCAGAGTGAGCACCACAGTAGTTACCAAAAGCAAAACTAAAACAATCAACACAAAAACACAAGTGAACACTGCTAACGTGTTTATTCCTCTTACTGAAGCATCTTGAAATGAGTGTTGGAGTGTGCAGTTGTCTAACATGAGCAGAAGGCTTCTAAATACTAACCAAGTATAAGCATGGCAAGAAGTCTTGTAAATACTAACCATAAAGACTTGTATTCTAGACATGGAAGTCGACTGCAAAGATGCAATTTTAGCTACTCCAGTTGCGTAGCTAAAATTGATGTATCTGTGTTCAGGTAACTTGTCTGTCTTAAAGGGAAGCATTTCTCTATTCGACCTTCCTTACTCTTTGCCTGTCGCAGGGAGCACAGAGGTTAACTTTTGATCCCTGAGTACTTGCTTTTATGCAAGTGCGAAATCAAACCCCAAAAGAGCAACCCTGAGCATGTCGATCTTCCATATTAATGTAAATTAAGTCTAACCAAAGGTGTCTGAAATTCCATGGGTAGCTCTCACAGTAGTTTTGTTTTCCTGTATTTGTAACCATTTAGGTACGTCGTCAGCTCCATAGTTAGGATTGTATTGGATATTAGCTTTTCAAGAAATGTAAATTGTCTAAATATCTTATTGTTGACAGCTTGAGGCCTAAATAGTTAAAAATATTCTACTTGGTTCTTATTTTGCCCTCTTCACAGGAGTATCTGAGTACCTTTTTAGTAGGGGTGAAAGCAGGGGTGATGAGCCTTTTTCTGAATGGGAGCCACTGACCCAAAGGAAAATCATTTGGGATCTGCATCCCGTGAGAAGCAAAAAAATAAAATAAACCCTTGCTCACTTGGCTCCCTGGAGAAACCAAAAACAAGCAAGCAAACAAAAAGAACCCATCTTGCTGGCCTGGCTCCTTGAGGAATGAATAAGCGAATGAACAGACAAAACCCCTTACTGGTCTGGCCCCTGAGAAATGACACAAAACAAATCCCCACCCACCCACGCACCCACGGCAAGAACTGGGGTTCTCACGCACTCCAGTCCCCAGCATCCCTTGACCTGACCCATGATGGTCTTCCCTTCCCTTCCCTTCCATAGCTGAGCAAGCTATTGCTAGCATTCCAGCTCTCCCTGGAAATGTTTTAATCTGGTTCCGGTGAAAGTTTTGTCTCCTGCACAAATGAGCTTTACTCGTATGGAATAAAATCTCTGATGTGCCTGAAGAGTGGAACTCCAGTCTTTGTGCTGGAAGCATAGATGGAGGCTCAGGCAATGAAGAGTCTTGAAAATAAAGACTGAGACCTTGAACTCAACTCGGTATTTGATAGGAAGCCAGTGGAAAGCACAGAGCACTGGTCTGATGTATAGTGGATATGAAAAGTATGCCTTGTCTCCATTAATTCTGAGCATAATGGGAGCTAAAGGTGTAGGTGCGTGTGGTTTTATTTTACTCCGCTCATAATGGAGACACATACATTCCTGTAACAATTTTGGAAGAAATGAAATGAATAATTCCCAGTGTTTCCAAGTGGGGAAAGTTTGTGGTGAAAGGAAGGGAAAGAGTTAATGATAAGTAAGGGAAAGGGTTACCAATGGAGATAATTTTTCTGTTCCTGTCATATACACAGTTTTCTCTTGACAGTTCATGTTTTTTTGGTGGGCAGGAGAGAGAATTTTTGTAGATCTTCCATCAGTGTTCCCTAGAAGCTGTGCGCTTAGGCGACCACCAAGGAGAGAGTCAGATGCCACCCAGCTGATTAGCAACAGCACACCACTGGTATCAGATGTTTCCTCTAGTGGTGCACATCCACACATGCCTTGGTTCACAAAACAGTATTTATTCCACAGATGGGTGGAAAAAATTAGAGGGAACACTGCCTTCCGCGATTATTTAAAACAGTAATTAAAATACTATTTTATTTCTTGGATAGTCTTAGGTAAAGAAAATTATAAAATAGGAACGAGTGGAGCAGTCAGTGAAAATTCAAAAAGAGATATAAGAAATAGTTTGTCATTTACTTAAACAGGAAAGAAAGTTTCATTAAAAATTGTTGCTGTGTTAGTTACAGGTGGTGACAGTCTATCCCGAATTTCTGCCAGCAGACAGTATACAATTTAGTCACAGCATGGCCTCCATTAAACCATCCCTTCTGTGAAAGTAAGAAAAGCTTATTAGTGGCTCTCTGCTGTGAAACAAGAAGAAAAACATTTAGTATCTGGTCAGTAATTAATATCAATTAATTTCCTTTCTTGGGTATATCAAGCTAAAAAAATTCTGAGGGTCAGGTTATCCCATAGCTAAATAAACTATGTTCTTTTTTTCATTTATATATATTTTACCACCTCAGATTTTAATTGTAATTTAAATATAAGGAATTGAGTTTCTCTGCTTGGTGCAATGGAGCAGCGAGAAGGGAAAATCAATGGCTTATTCCCAGAGTCGGCCAAGTTAAGCTTCTTTACGGTACCATTTCCCTGCTTCCTAGTATAGACAACTCACCTCATCAGCTCATTAACATTATCAGTGATTCAATGTTTCTGTATTTGTTTAGGTTCTCATGGTATTTCTTTTCTTAAAGTGTAGTCATTTGACTAGTATGGTAGGGATGAACATAACATAAAAATGGCCATACTGGGTCTGGAAAAATGGCCATACTGGGTCTGGAAAAATTACGCTAATATTACCTCACTGTTGCTCATGTATGAATATTCCATATGGACATAAGAGGCCAACTCCCAATAAAGTCCATTTACAATGCTGCTGTTGAAATCCAGGGGAACTGTCTGAGGCCCTTACCATGTGAGATGTCTGCATGCCACTTGATAGTCATAACAGGTTAGGTTTAGTTCTGTTTATTGCCTGCATTGGTTTTTTGGCATGGCATTTCAAGCTACATTACCAAGTATGTAAGACATCCTTTGCATTAAATGTTGGCTTTTTTTTTTTTATGCTTTGTATTTTTTGGGGTAAACTTGTATCATTAAATGTCAGGCAACATTGATTAATGATAGAAATTACAGATAGTCAAAGTAAGTCAAATGCTGCTTGAGAGCTTCTTAGGATTTGATTTAGGGACATTTATATTGTATATTTGGATACAAGATGTTGATAATTTGTACTGTTATAAAGCTTCATCATTTTGATACTCAATGTCTGTCATTACATAATTATCTGACATCCCCCATAATTTCCTGTAAAAATATAAATTAATAAAAATAATGTTCAAAATAAAATAAGGCATTATATGTTGAAATTAAAAAAAAAAAAACTTGAATACCCTGCTAATGTTTAGTTACTTGTAAAGGCGTTCATAAAGTTTTTTATGCTCACCACTGTAAGTGTATAATTTTGGAAGTGCCCTGTTAGTGGAACTTCCACTAATAAGAGTGTTAATGAAATGTGTAAAGTTAAGAAGCCATGCAGGCAACATTAGTGTTCCCAGATTTAAGACAATGGAATTGGTCTCCCATATTTACATATTCTTTTGTGAATAATCTAGGAATTTAGGGAGATGGCAGAAGTAGTTATTATAGAAAAGGTAAAATAAAACAGTTCAAGAGTTTTTCATTTTTTAAAAATGAAAAGCTGCATCGAATTCTATAACCAAAATTTACAGAAATTGTGTGGCAAAGGTGTAAATAAAATAAATAAATTAATTAAATAACCCCTCCCCTGCCTACTTGCATTTTTAAATCAGTTGATTACCCTTTTCTGCTGAAAGCTAAATTGGATGCTTATTAAGTATCAGATAAAACTGTTTTCAAGGGCCAGGAGGAAGATAAAAGATAGCCAAAAGGCAAAGGCTGAAAGAATATTTTGACAGTCTATTGATGATAATTTTCTTTCCAACCTCATCTACATCTCTTAAAGGTGCTTGTAAACAATCACTCTGGTGGAATCTCTGTTGTCCATGGATCTTGAATGTAAGCTATTACAAGAATCATGTGGTAACGTTATATAGCGAGTGGGACTCATTTTAATCAAGGCTATCATATTTTGTCCAGTTTTTTTTGAAGCATAGCTCTTTTTTTACTCTTGTTTTGTGTTTTCTCCTGTTTGTGTATGTACATGATAATTGTGTGTAATTTAACAAGCTTGTGAGTTTTTTTCAGTTTCCTTTTCTCTTTTCATATTAATGTTGCTTAAAAAGTGCTTTGTTAATCTGAATTATCATGACCTTTTTTTTTTTTTTCTCGAGACTGTCCCTTTGTGACAGTTTGTAAGATACCCGATAGCTCTACTGACATTATAGAAGAGCTGATGTCTCTCCAGGGCCGTGTCTACACAAGCCCCAAACTTCGAATTGGCCATGCAAATGGCCATTTCGAAGTTTACTAATGAAGCACTGAAATACATATTCAGCGCTTCATTAGCATGCGGGCAGCTGTGGCACTTCAAAATTGACGAGGCTCGCCGCTGTGCGGCTCGTCCCAATGGGGCTCCTTTTCGAAAGGACCCCGCCTAATTCGAAGTCCCCTTATTCCTCTGAGCAGATGGGATAGCTGCGTAAGTCTTTATCTGCAAAAACAAGGAGAAGTCTTGTGGCACCTTATAGAATGACAGATTTATTGGAGCATAAGTTTTTGGCTACGTCTACACATGCCCCAAACTTCGAAATGGCCACGCAAATGAGCTCATGGGAATAAGGGGACTTCGAAGTAGGCAGGGTCCTTTCTAAAAGGAGCCCCGTCTGGACGCACCGCGCGGCGGCAAGGCACGCCAATTTCGAAGCGCTGCGGCAGCCCGCATGCTAATGAAGCACTGAATATGCATTTCAGCGCTTCATTAGTAAACTTCAAAATGGCCATTTGCGTGGCCATTTCGAAGTTTGGGGCATGTGTAGACACGGCCTTTGTGGGCAAAGACCTACTTCGTCAGGTGCCTGGAGTGCATTCCAGCTGGCCAGAAGCCCAGCTCTGAAGGCAGAGAAGCTCTGAGCATGCCACCACTGAAGAAAAGATGGCATTTTATGGCATTGCCACCCTTGCTTCTGCACTGCTGCCTGGTGGCAGGGCCTCCAGCCCCTCACCTCTTCTGAGGGCTTTCATGCTGCCCTCAGGCCTCAGTGGCCTAGTCCGTATTCACAGGTCAGTGTTTCCCTTCTTTATGTTAGCAGAGCCTGGGCCCTCTCAGTACACTGGGCTCCAGCCCAGGGCACTGTTGGTGGTGGATGTGTCTCCCCCACCACCAGCTCAGTGGGGATTCTCACTGAGCTACATTCTGAGCTAGTAGGACACTGCCAAACTCCCTGCCCTGGCTACTTCCTGCCCGGTTCCAGAGCGCCCGTGCCGGCCTGGCCCGGCCCGGCTCTGGCTGCTGCTCCTCCTCGAGCGACTGCTGCTCCCAAGTTCTAGCAGGAGCTCCTTCTCCCCTGGTGGTTTCCCTGGCGTTTATACTGGGGTTGCAGTTGGAGCCTGCCCAGCAGGGCCGTGGGGGAAGAGGCCTTTTCACATTGCATCGCATCACATAGAACTGGAAGGGACCTCGGGTGGTCATCGAGTCCAGTCCCCTGCCCACCCAGCAAGCCTGGCCCCGACCCCCCCAGCTAGTGCAGGGTTGGTACACCCCATCACATGCCTGCAGAGTCAGGTCCTCAGTCAGCTGCCACCGTTCTCCAGCTGTCCAGCTGTAAAGGCAAGCAGCTCAGAAATAGGGGTGGCATGAGGTGGTATTGCCACCATTTCTTCTATGCTGCTGCTTGCAGGACATCAGCTGCTGCTGTCCAACCACCTTGCTTTGAAAGCCGTGCGGATTAAATGTGACAGTGCCACAACCAACCTAAAATAACTGTGTAACCCCCTACATCTCCTTCTTTGGGTCAAGCCCCCACATTGATAAACACTGTTTCCTCCATGAAATCTGTATAACATGAGGTAAAAACACACAAAAGGCCCCACTGGGAAGAACCTGATTTCATGGTCCATGATGCATTTTTCATGGCAGTGAATTTGGTAGGCCCCTACCTATAAATTCTTGCATGTTTTTACCATTCCACATCATGAGTAGTCTTGATACTTTTAATGGGACTCCGCAGAGTGTAAAGCTAAGCATGAGTGTAAGTCCCTGCAGGGTCAGAGTCTGAATTCCCAAACAGGTCTCCAAAATGTTAGTTTTAGGGAGGCTTCCAGCCTGAATTTTTACAGTTGTAATAGTGACCATGCTAATTTTGCAGGCACTTTATTATCTTTCATGATTTCCCATGAATTGTAATGGAGAGGCAGAATCAAGAAAGCATTTTTATTTAATGTCGGTGGCATTGTGGAATGATTAGTGGAGACCTATAAATAGTTTTGCATTACAGTAAGAGGGCATTGCCCTTAGTGTGTATTGGTACCATATATTTATCGAGCAGCGTGAAGAACACAGAAATGTCCTTTGTATTCAAAGCGTAAACTTTCCATTAGACTGGGCTTTGTTTATTTGTACATGAGCAAATCCATGTGTAGGAAACAGCTACCATGCTGTTGATTTACATATTAAGAAAAAAGGATAAACATAAGAACCTAAAGATTCAACTAAATGAATTACAGTAATGTTCAATTAATCAATAAGTAAATAATAGTAGTACAGAACAAGATACTGTTAACTTGTATATATGCTCATTTGATCTTTAATTGGACTTTATCCTGTGTGGTAATACTGTAAGTAGCTAAGAACTTAAAAGGAAAAAAAGAGGGAAATATTAAATTTGTGTAGATTAGAGGGATTTTTTCTGCCAAATTAAGCAACTCTTGGGTAATCTCACAATCAATGGTGTAGTGCAATCAGCACCAACTTCGCTTTATGTGCATGTCACTTTAATAACAACAGTGGGGGAAAATCTGGAATCTGGCAAACCTGTATGTACAGGAGTAAGGGAATGTCGAAGTGGGGTGCTTATTTCAAAGCTGCCCCCATCTTCACTGTCAATCTCCAATATGAAGTCTGCACTTAGAAATTCGCGTGGCTACTGTTATGCTAATGAGGTGCTGAATATGCACATTAGCGCCTCCTTAGCCTACTTTGAATTGCCTCATTACCATGCCACCTCCAACAGGACAGTGTGTGTGTAGATGCAGCCGGAATGTCTAACAAGCCTTATACAGAACCTGATGGGCCGCAGTTTGCCCACCACTGTTCTAGAGAGATCTATCTCTCTAATGCCCAGGGCTTTGATTGATTTTGGTACCTCAGATCTGTCATCTACTTCATTATTGAGTCTTGTAATAGATGAGCTATTGTGTCATAATGACCGTAAGTGTAAAATGTATATCACAATTAAAAAAAACAACAACTAATTAATGTAACTAAATTCCAGGAAGTTGAATATACATTTTTGCCCATTTAGTAGTGTGCAAAACAATGAGTACTCAATTTAGCTAATTGGTTTTTAAAGGATAATTAGGTACTCAATGTTTGGTCTGTGTGTAGGGAAAATATAAACAGTTGTTTGTGAGCTAGAAATAATAATACTCTGGTGTGACTCTCTTTCAGATTTTATATGTGGCTGATGCTCAGGTTCTGTTTTCATTTACCTTTTCTAAAACTGCATTCTAGATAAATTCTCAAATATAATTGAGAATACTTATAAAACATGCTGTGGGATTACTTGTCTTCTGTGAAGACTTGTCTTAATCCTCTTTAGATCTCAGGGGAACAGAAAGCTGCTTGTTAAACTTGATTTTTGAAATAGTAATGAGACTTCTATCATGCCGGTAATATAATTTTAAAAGACACATTGGTTACAGATAATTATCAGAGAAATAACTGACATGAAAAGCAGGGCTTAAATTAGTATTACATGGGAGATCAAGACGGTACAAACAACAATAAAAGTTGTCTTACAGGAAATAGTAGAGTCACGAAGCCTGCTGAATGAGCGGGTCCCTGATATATTAAAGAGGAGAAAGGAATGAATAACAGTTTGAATGCACATGTGTGATATTACCAAGGTGGTACAAATGGTCCCCGTTTTTAAAATTATGGAACCAACTTGTTTTAAAGCTGATTTTTTTTCCCCCTTTTTCATTGAGGCCTATCAAAATTACCCAAGTTAGAATTTCCTGAGATACCTTCTGATTGTTGATGTGTATTTTCCTCATTGAAGCTTTGGTCTTATGGGGCAAGTGGCTTATCTTCTCTCTATCCCACACCCATCCCATGTACTTCTGAAGTGAATAAAAGAATGTTGCTCAGACTTAATAACAAAAATTATTTTGTGGATCAGATGAAGCATGGAAAAGTCTATCCTGAGAATATTCCATCAGATTCTCTACTGTTCCAACATGTATCCTGTTGTGGCTCCCTGATTCCCAAGCTGTTCTGACCCAGATATAAGAGAGAATAATTTACTGCTTGAATTTACAGGTTGAACTTCTCTAATCCAGATCTCTCTTGTCCAGAAACTTCCGTAATCCGTCATAATTTTAGTTAGCCAAACAATCACGTATCCCGAGTGTGGCCAAGTTTCCTGTGGCCCCATAAAGTTTGTTTACAGCCACCAGTCCTGGCTCTCAGTGCTGTTATTTACCTTTGATTTACCCCACATCTTCTAAGAGCCCAGTAAGCTATGGAAGTGTTGGTAAATGTGCTAGAAAATATTGACCTCCCATTGTCCAGCAAATTCTCTCGTTCAACACCAGTCCCAAGGGGGCTGGATTAGAGAGGTTGAACCTGCACCTTAACCAGGCATGCTGATGGGGGAGGGGCAAAAGGGGGCAGTTGTCCTGGGGGGCCTGGTGTTTAAAAGGGGCCTGGAGCTCTGGCTGCTGATGCTACGACTTGGAAGTGCCGCGGCACCGCTGCTTTACTGATCTGCATGGCTCTGATGTGGGTGGAGGTTCCATGGTGTGATCTGAGCTGTGCTAAAGGATGATGCCCTAGGCTGCACCCCTTCAATGGGCATGGAGCTAGCCTCCCCCCCACCATCTTGCCCCAGGGCCCACTCTGGCTGTCGGCCCTGCTGACCCTAACTTACGAAATCTGGCTTTGGTTACTTTCAGTCCATAAACCATTCACAAATTGTTGTGGAGGAGATGAGCTGTGCTGATACAACTCCAGTTGCAGAAGGAGGAACTTAGGGGGCTTGGCATTTTTATGTCAGTAAGTTTCCCACCTGACAAGGAAGTTCGCAGCTGCTCAGATGCAGCCAAATGGGGAACAGAGCTGGAACTGAGAATCTGGCATAGTATTAGTAACTGAAAACGGTAGGTTTGTGATGAAACATGTAATTATACCAGATGGTTCAAGTTACCTGTTTTAGCTAGTCTGTCTCTCTCTATTAAAACTTGAATAACTGGGGGTGTGATAAACACTGTATAGTTTTCCACTCTCCCTATTTAGTCTAAAATGTCTTAGTTAAGCAGTTATATTCCAAAAACCAGCATCTGCCTTCCTGCTCATAAATGATAATATTCCTTTTTCAACAGGCAAATCTTTGTTCTGTTTGAAGTTAATGAAATTTCCATTGGGATCTGGATTTGTCCTTTATTGTTCATTTGTAACTGAGAGATGACCATTAGCCTTTCAGAAACTTTCACGGATATTTCTAAAGGCCGTATAAGTGATCTATTTTCTAAGTTTACTCATTTTTCTGTATATTAATACTGTTTACCATCAGCATAATCATTGGCTCTGTGCAATGTATGTTAATGTCATATTAAAAAAAAATGCAAATGAACAAACATATGAAAAGTTCTATGTGTAGTCACTAGCTCTTATTTTGGATACATGGAGGAAAGAAAAGTTTATTTTAACGAAAGCAATTTAAATTGTTGATTTTAATCAGTTTTTCCATTTGTGCTTCAGTTATTTTCTAAAGAAAGGTGCATTCTCATTGTTAAAATCACTGAAACATGACTAAATAGAGCCTTTTTATAGTAGATTTGGTACTTTTTTTCTGTTGCTGCATAGAAAGTTACACGTTGAACCTCTGTAATCCAGCACTCTCTCATCTGGCATCATCTGTAATCTGGCATGATTTTAATTAGCTGGATAACCACTTATCATGGGTGTGGCCAAACTTCCTGTTGTCCCATAAAGTTTGTTTACAGCCACCAATCCTGGCTCTGTGTTCTGTGCTGCTATTTAGCTGTAATTTATACACTGAATGTCGTCTAAGAGCCCTGTAAGCAGGGGAAGTGTTGGAAATGCTGCTAGGCAATATTGACCATCTGTGGTCCAGCAGTCTCTCATCCAGCACTGGACAGGTTCCAAAGGTGCCAAATTAGAGAAGTTCAGTTTGTACGCTATTAACATAATATAGTTATTTGAGCACTCGTGTAGCTTAATATTTTCAGATTCTTATTAATTGTGTGTTAAAAATTGTCAGCAATATATTGAGTAGATTATTGATTTCTCATGATTTCTCATGATTTCTGTCAAGCTGTAGTAGTAGAACTGGAATTTAATTAAACACACAAAACAGCATGCAAAATTTATTTTTAATAAATCAAGCCTTAATACACTAGATGAACTACCATGCCATTTTATATAACTTGATCTCACAAATTATATGTCTCCCCCCCAATTTTTTCTTTATCTAGAAAATCGTTCTTAACTCAGAGGGTTTTTGTAGAGGTTCATGGATACAGTATATTCTTCATTTATTTATGTTTAAAGATATTTGTAATTAATTTAGGCCTTAATATATTAAATTAGGACTTCATTTTAAACAAGAAAAACTTGAAATTTAAGTAATGAAATAAAAAAAATCCAATTTAAGTTAAAACAGAACAAAACAAAATCTGAGGGTCTTATAATTTTTTTTTTAAATTGTTGATTTTGTAGACAGTATTCATGGAGGGATATTGTGCCTTATTTTAAGATACACTTGTTTATCAGACCTCATAAACAGGCTGTGTTAATATGCACTAATTGTGTACTTCAATGAAGACTGGTCTGAGACACTACGAAATACAGATATGCAAGATGAGGGTAAATAGGCTCTGTAGTGTGTAAGCATGCACTTCCTTCTTTTGAGGGGAGGTTTATATTGTGTACATACTCTTGTAGACAAGTACTTTGAAGATGTTAGTATAATTGTTTCTTGTTGTTTGCTTAAAATTCATAATGCATCCCTTTAGGACTGGATTTCCCTATTGCACTTGTTAATGGCACAGGGGGAAATCGTGGCTCATGGTGACACAGGATTAAAAAATCACCATTGGTAAATATAAGTTCATGCTTTGCAAATGAGTGGTTACTGAGATGTTCTGGTGCTAAAAAGAGGGATTTTCTGGATTAACAAAATGTGAAATACTGCAGTAGATATGGGCTTGGAAGGCGCCTGAAGCCTTTTGCTCACTCACTTTGCTGGTGAGGTAAGAATACATTGAATGTAGATTGGGTAAGAGTGTGTTTTGAGAGCTAGATATTGCTGGAGTTCCCGTTAAAACAGTTGAAATCTGGATGTCACTGGTTGATCTGGTATCTTGAAGGAAGTACTAAGACAAGAAAGAATTCATCCTCAATGAGCTCAAATATACTACATGAAAGTAAATTTCCATGCTTAGTGTTGTCAAAAAAATCTTAAGAGAATCTTGTATTTGGTAAACTTCTGAACTGGCCTTAGTTTGTTCAGCTATTTACAGGATGATCCCATGTGCTCTCAACATACCTAAGTGATCTGTATGAACTTGGTAAGATGACTTTTGTGGCTATTTTTGCATGGCAGGTCACAGTAATGAAAGGCAGTAATCGGAATAAGGATCATTCATCAGAAGGAGAGGGAACTGGGAAAAGACCGAAGAGAAAGTGTCTTCAGTGGCATCCCCTACTTGCAAAGAAAATCCTTGACTTTTCTGAAGAGGAGGAGGAAGAGGAGGAAGAAGAAGATATCGATAAGGTAGATTGTTCCTTCCAAAAGATAAGGTCTTAGCATTATTCAATTTGTGTTGAGAGACATTCCCATAAAGACCTCTTTAGTGGTGCATTGAGAGCCAGGATAAAATGATAACTTTCTTGGGCAGGAGAAATAAAGCTTCATTAGTTAAAAATGTGTGACAGATTTGAGGATCTTTATGTGGTGAGTTTTGGGTTAGAAGTCTTTAGTTTATTTAATTTTAATTTTTATTTTTACTGAGGAAACAAAAAAAAATCAGAGGGAAATTCCTAGCAGGCTGAGGAAACTTAATTGGAATAATTAATGACATGCACTGAAAATTCTAGGAAGTTTACTAAGGTATATTTGAGGTAAGTCATAAGGATTCAGATGGAGAACCAAGGTTGAGATTATTCCTGCACTCTATGAACTATCATGTCTGGCCTTACGGGAATTTATACTACAGGTTGAGTCACTCTAGCCTGACACCCTGGAGACCTCAGGGGTGTTGAATGAGAGAATTTGCCAAACCACAGGAGGTCAGTATTGGCTAGCAGCATTACCAACGTTTCCACTGCTTACCAGGCATTTAGAAGACATTTAGGAGTAAATTACAGCTAAATAACAGCAAAGAATACTGGTGGTTAGAAACAAACTTTATAGGACCACAGGAAAGTTGGCCACACCTACAATAAGTGGTCATCCAGCTAACTAAAATCATGCTGGATTACAGATGTTGCCAGATGAGAGTTGTGTGTTAGAGAGAGGTTAAACCTGTATTTTAAAAGTCAAATTCAGCCTTTAGTTACTTTTATAACCTGCAGTAATGCCACTTGCATTTACGTGAGTGTAGCTGAGAGACTGTGGCCATGAATTGTTGACAGTAATTTTTTTTTCAACCATGTGTAGAGTCAGTAAAATGAAGTGGCAGCCTGCCTTTGCAGAGGTATAGGGATAAGCAGCAAATAACACAATAGGGTTTTATTTTCATTCAGGTCTTTTATAAATGAGAAGTCCTGCAGTACCTTATATGCTCCAAAATATCTGTAAGTCTATAAGGTACCACAGGATGTCTTGTTGTTTTTAAAAATGAGATAGCCGTCTCATTTTATACTTATTCTGAAATAAAGATGCTGGCAAAAGCTTTTTAATTGAATGAGGCAGATCTTACAGCCCAGACTTCATGAGGTGTCTTAAATCTATGGTATCTGTTTTTAAAGACGTTCAGTACAACAACAACAACATTTGATATCTCCTTCGGATGATGGACTTAGTGAGATATCAGGCTAACTTTCTGAGATCTATCAACAACTTTTGCTATCATTGTCCATAATTTTTTTCCAGGATATATTTTGTGAAAAGATGGATTGTTCTTTTTGGGTTTACTTCTTTGTCTTTGGCATTGTTTGCAGAACCTGGCCTCAGCCTCCTTTCCCAAGGGACTTAGCATCTACGCTGATACTCATGCACAAATTTTAATATAATAGCTAATGCATATCCATATTTTGACTGCTTTTTTTTAAACACTTGTCTTGTTGTGCTCATAGGTCCATCTTCTTGGGGCTGATGCTCTAGAGAATGATGCTGATGAAACCGAAGATGATGAATCCTCAGAGCAGCGAGCCCGCAGGCCAATGAACGCATTTCTTTTATTTTGCAAACGTCATCGCTCCCTTGTGCGACAAGAACACCCCCGTCTGGACAATCGTGGGGCTACCAAGATATTGGCAGATTGGTGGGCTGTTCTGGACCCAAAAGAAAAGCAGAAATATACTGACATGGCCAAAGAGGTGCGTACCATCTAAATTGTGGATGGGTGTCAACAGAATTAGTTCTGTTTTTGTCTTGTCTTCTTTGTATTATAATGTCTTAGCATTTAAAGTCATGCATTATGTCACAGTGTACCATATATCAGAGATTGTCTGAGGTGCCATTTTCTAGAGTAAGAATCTGTCATCTGTGGTTTTGTACAGTACTTTAATTTTAAAGTTACTGTCAATAACGCTCATGTTACCTTGAATCACAGTGCAAGGGAAGCAGTCTGTATCTACACTACCCAGCCCTTGACAGTGTTTTGAACGCACTAGGCCGGTTACAGGTACAGGTTATGATTCAGTATTCATATGATGCTAACATGTAAATGTTGGCCAGCCAGAAAGGCACGGCAGATATGTGCCCAATGAAAGCAAAATGAAAAGTCCATTTCATATTCACCAACAATACTTATAGATGAAATTTATCCTACGGTGCATTTCCTGTTGGTAACAGGTCTCGTTAAACAGTTTTTGTTGAACCAGAAATTACGAACATTTTGCCTATTCTATTTTTCCTTTGCTTAAAAGAAAAATCAGTGCTCACTGAATAGTTTGACCAAATAATGTTTAATTATGGTTCGGGAAAGGTTCACTTTGCCTTGTCGTTATTCTTTCTCTGATGTGTAACCCATCTTATGACAATCAGTGAACAATATGTCATCAAAATCCCTTAACATGTGAGAATCACGTTAGAAGCCCCTCATTTCAGAAAATGTCTCTGCTTCATCTCAGAATTAAAATATGAAGTTTTCTATGGGAGTAAATTGATCCCAAATGTGAGGTTTTCTTTCCGGGTAAATTGGTCCCAAAAAGAATCCAGGTGTTCATACGAGAGGGGGTTGGCTGGTAGCCAGTTACATGGGGTAGATTTCTTAGCCTGACTCAGAAGATGGCAATTTGTTGTTTAACGTGGAATTCATAGGGAACTGTAAGAGTTTGATATTAAAAAAGCACAAATGCTGGACCATTGAAAAAGGAGAACACCGTCTGTACTCATGGACTGTAGAACAAGCAGTAGATGCCACCTAAGTTAGCTATTTTTAGGACATTTAAAGACAATCATGTATGACGTGTGTATTATTTAAGATCATTTGCTCCTGCCTCCAAACACACATGCACTTTGGCTTTCTTGAGGGAAATGTATTAGATGGTGTGGATCCCTGGGTACCTGCTTATTTTTGGAACTGTTGTCTTGGGACGTGTTCAGAAATGGTAAGGAAAGACAAGAACTATACATGACATATATATGCTTTATAAATGAAAAATTACAAAGCAGCTATAAAAAATTTCTGAAACATCCAGGATTGTTCCCAGTCTTGATAGCATACCGAGGTAGATGAAAATTGTACTTGTTCATGTTATTGCAGTTCCTAGTTTATTCTGCCTTTGCACTTCAGATTATGCAGTGATTTAAAAATTAAGAAAACATCAATGAGCAGGTACAAAACAGATATTGGAAAGAGGAAAGGTTTACTTCCCGCCCCCCCCACCAAAATAAGTACATATATTGCTTTCTTTTCTTATCTTTTTTTTTATACTTTCTCCTGCTGAAAGAAACTGTCATCCAGTAAGGTCTGGGAGGGAAATAATTGCATAACTCATGAGAAGTGAAAGATCTAGAACTATTAATCATACTATTGTATGTCACTATTCCTTTAATAATTTAGTTTTTCTTGGATTTAAGAACACGTGTGTTTGCTATTGAAGAGAAACTACATAGCCAAGGGAGTTCATATCATTAAAATGAGTTCCAAGAATGCATAGAAGATATAAAGCTTATCATTTTTATTCTTCAAGCAGTTCTGCAGTACTACAAAATAAAAATTAGCAACAGTAGCCTGCAACTAAATATCTTTAGTATCTCCTCTTAATCAGCCTCCAATTAAAATAAATATAATCAACTGAAACCCCATTTTGAATTATTACTTCATATTATTTAGTACTTGCACTTGTGGGGATTCTGCAGTGAGGGTAACACATTTCCTATTAAGAAATGTTTTGTGTTTTCTGAAAGACAATTTACAATCCACCAGATGGCCACGTATAAGAGGAAAGAATAAAATTACTTTATATTGCAGAGTTTTTATCTAATTATTCAGCCATCTAAACTGATGTATTTTAGAAAATGGTTATTATTAAAAGCTTTTCACCATGGTGGTATTCCACCATCGCTGTCATCATATCTCAGGATTTTTACTGCAAATGATCAAAGATTTCAAAATTGGATGCCTAATGTTAGACACGAACTTAAATATACTGAATTTCCTCAAAGGTGCTGAGTATCTAGCAACTTTCATGTAGTTCAACAGTTTCAAAATCCTGGTCATTTATTTTGGTACCTAAGAATGAACATTGGCTATATCTACACTATGAGATATATTTGACTTTTAATAAATTCGATTTCTTAACCTCTATCATGAATTTTGAGTATAAATCTCCACAAGCCTTCCAGAAATTCGAACCTCCATTTCTCCATGTCGAGTTTCCACGTCTCCATTGGCTTATCCAAGTTCAACTGTGTGAGCAATGCATTATGGTTACCTATCCCACTGTGCCTTAGCCCCAGCTGCTTGTCTGTGTTTGGGGATGTTTGATGTCCCTATCCCAGAATGCAAAGTACTGTCCCAGAATTCAGAGTACCCGGCAACTATATGAAAATGAACGAGAGACCGCGCTAGCACAATCGTGGACCCTCAAATGTTTTAAGTCACTGCACACACCGTTACGGCAACTTCACAGATTGTCATGCAATTTTTGTGTCAATTACAAAGTGACATGATGGTAGACGATGATGATGATGATGAAGATTTTGAAGAGGAAATTTTTTCTACTGCAGTCCAAGAACTCACAACTTGCTGGCTGCCCTGAATGCATTGCTGGCAGTGGAGCTGTGGTTTTGGACTCATGAGACCAGCACACACTAGTGGAACCACAGTGTTTTGGAGTCCTGGGGTGAGGAGCAGTGGTTGCTGAACTTTCCCATATGCAAGTCGAACTTTGTGATGGAACTTTGTGATGTGTTGGCCTCCGCCCAGAAGTGCAGCAACACAAGAATGAGGCCAACTGTAAGAGTTCATAAGCAAGTGGCAATCACTCTGAAATTTTTGCAATGCCCAACAGTTACTGGTCAATGGCAGATCAACTTGGGGTGAACAGATATACAGTGGGGTCCGTGGTGATTCAGGAAGCCAGCACAATCTGTCAGCATCTCATCAGAAAGACCATGACCCTAGGAGATGTACAGTGGATGGCTTTGCTAGTCAGAGGTTTCCTAACTGCAGTGGGGCAGTAGGTGGCACTCACATCCCCGTCATGGCCCCGGCCCACCAGGTGTCTGAGTATGCAAACAAGAAGGGGTATTCCTCCATGGTCATGCAAGGGTTGATAGATCACAAAGTTCATTTCGCTGACATCAATGTGGGATGGTCAAAAAAGGTTCATGACGCATGCATCTTTAGAAATTCTGGGCTGTACAGAAAGCTCATGGATGAGACTTTTTTCCCATTTTCCCGGAAAATCAAGATTGGTGATATGAAGATGCCTACTGTAATATTGGGCTACCCTGCTTACCCTCTGCTCCCTTGCCTTATGAACCCCCATGCAGGAGCCCTGGACCACAGCAAGGAAAACTTCAGTGAAAGACTCAGCAAGTACAGAAGGGCAGTTGAATGTGCCTTTGGCCATTTAAAAGTGAGGCTCAGATGCCTATTGATCTGTTTAGACCTTTCTGAAACTAATGTCCCCACCATGATTACAGTGGGCATTATTTTGCATAATATTTGTGAATCCAGGTGGGAGAATTTCCTGAACGAATGGAATATCGAGGCTGAGGCCGTCGGCCAGTCTTACTCTCAGCCACCTACAAGGCAATTCACCAATAACAATGGCGAGGCAGCAGCAATCAGAGATGCTTTAAAAAATAGCTTCGTGAATGATTTGCCGTGCATACGTTGGCAGTGTATTTCTCTGCGGCAATAACAACCAACCCCCATTCACCAAAATCATTTGTAGTCCCCAGCAAATGCGAACCAATAAAATAGACCATATCTTACATGAATGCTTTGACTTGGAGGGATTGAGTTTAGTTGGAGGAAGAGGAATGGATGTGGAGGATAGCTGTGTTATTGGCACTCCTCACCCTCTTCCGGGTGCCTCTGCCACGAGTCCTCTGCGAATCTTAGTGTAGCGGCAGGCAGCTGTGCTATCGGCCCTCACCACGCCCACCTGGGTGTCTCTGACATGAGTCCTCTGTGGACCTTTCTGTAACGATGGCCTGCCCTGTTCCCAGCAATGATTTATACACCTTGTCACTCAGGTATGCCAAAAAAATCACACTGAGCTCAAAATAAGTTTATTTTGGGTGGAAGAGAGGTCTAAGGGGCAGGGAAAAGAAGTGTGTGGTCAAGGTTGGTGGAATAGCCTTTTGCATTGGCCCTTGGGGCAGTAGCGGCAGGCTGCCCTTTCCCTCTCTCTCTCTGTTTTCTGGGACCACAACAATGGGGGCTGGGCGACCTGTCTTCAGGGGCATCCCAGCTGCTGTGTTGGGAGCCCTACTGCAGCTCCAGGATGGAGTGTAGGATCTCCGTTTGGTTGCTCACTGCCATTATGACCTTTGTCATGTTTTCCATCTGCTTTTATTGCTTGCTCTCTCTGGAACTCAATCATACTCTGCCACCACTCTGCAGTACGGTGACACCACTGTGCCGTCTCCCTTTTCATGTTTCTGCTTTCTTACATTTCTCCTTCAGGCTTTTGCTGCAGGATCAGATCCTGCTTGCACCTTTTGTGCTTGCTTGGCCTGTTTCCCACATTGGGCATGACAGCTGGAAAGTGATGGTCAAAATTGGGGTACAGTTCACACTAAGCACTTACCCATGGAATGAATGGGTCTGTCTCTACTATCAGGGAAAGTGCTTGTGATTGAAGGAGATGGCTACCTATGCAGTGCAATGGCTACCGATGTGGTGCAATGTGATGGATAAAAGAATTTTTTCCTAATGGACACCCTTTTATATTTCAAGGACTGGGTGCTAATGAATTCAAATTCAAAATTCACGGGCTTCCTGTGACCTCTTTCTTGTGTACATGGAGAGCAGCGGCCATAGCTGGCAGGTAACTGCATAGCTTTGTGGGATACATATAGGACATTTCTGGAGGCTACTAAATTCAATTTTGGAGCCACCCCCATTGGGGCAAGGGGCTGGACTTGATGGCCTCTTGAGGTCCCTTCCAGTCCTAGTATTCTATGTATTCTGTGACATGGCGCTTCCATGGTGGCTGTTTTTTTGAAATTTTAAATTTGAACTTGATGCTACACCCAGCCGGTACCAACGATATTATGCTATTGATATTTGCGCTCCCTAATGTGAACTAATGGTATGGACAGTGACATTTTAATATCAAGCTAACTGTCTTTATCTTTGGACTTCTGTTGTAGTGTAGACGTAGCCTTAGAAGTCTAGCTATAGGCGTGAAAGCCAGGTTTTCCAAGGTGTTTAGGCACCTAAAGATGCAAGGAGATTCCTAATGGGATTTTTAGAAGCTCTGAAGCAGGTTGAATCTAAGATATTAAGAGTTAACTGATTTGGGCTTGAGCAATCTCCTGACTGCTCAGAGGTTTGCTGTAGTCATGAAGGGCCACCGCAAGCACTCCAGCCATGTCAGAGTAGCCCTGTCAACGGTAGCCTCAGGGGGGTGGGGCAGCTGGGGGGACCACCAACAGGGGCTGCTCTGCCCATGCTAGAGCACTTCAACCCATGGTGCGTTGGAACCAGGGCGTCTTCAGCCTGGCTGGAGCGCCTGCAGCCCGCTCGGGCAGGGCTGCTGGAGGTGGGGCTTCTCTGCCTGTACTGGAGTGCCCCCTCACCCATGGCAGCAACATTCACAGGATGCTCCAGCCCACCGCAAATGGGGTGCTCAAGTCCAGCCACAGCAGCCCCTGTCCATGGCCTCCCCAGTCCTCTGTCCCACATTTAATTGGTTAACCAATTAAATGGAGTTTTACTTCCCTCGTTGAGTCCCCAGGAACCGAAGAGCTAAAAGCCACAGGTTTCCTAGCCAAGTGTTTTGCAGACTCCTCAATCTGTGGCTGGGCTAGAGGGGGACGGAGCACCACCCCAAGCAGGTCTGGGTTACACCAGCTTCTGGAGTCATATGATTTTTAAGAGAGTGAGAGTGTGTGTGTATCAAATTTCTGGCTGTCATTATGTTAGAAAAAAGCCAGAAACGGAAAGGTAATAATGTCTGTTTTTCCATCAATGGATCTCAAAGTCCTTCCCAATATTTTGATCCTCACTGCACTCCTGGAAGGTAGGGAAGTGCTATTGTCACCATTGTGCAGCTGGGAAATGAAGGCACAGAGAGGCTCAGAGACATGGCCAAGTTCACCCAAGAAGTCCATGGACAAAGCAGGGCACTAAATCCAATCTTGTACATGTCAGGCCAGCTTCTTAACCACTGGGCCATCATTTTCCCAAAAACACAAATTCCAAGAGGGAGATCAAGACCCAGAATTTATTATTTTAACCTAGTCTCATGATTATCTTTCTTTTAGAGGGTGTGGCCTGATTTATGAGTTTTGGGTGCTTGGTGATGGCAGTACATGGCTGACTGAAAAGCAATTTGCCATGGAAATTTTTAATGCTTCTTCCAAGAGGTGCCAACCATCATTAAACAGCTACTAGACCCTTGCTCATCAAAACCCCCTATGATATGAACAACCATATCAGAGTGTTGCCACGAGCAATTTATTTTGCTTGAAGGAATGCTGTTATATTTAGGAAAAGTATTAAGGACACATTCAAATCTTCCTGGGGCTCCCGAATCTCTGCATGTCATTAAAAATGAATGGTAATTGAGCAACAGGCAGGAGTTTTTTAACTAGAAATATAAATAAGTGAGGTGTGGGCTCTATTAGAGATTCAGTGCTTTTTAACTGTGTGAGCAAGAAACCTCATTCATGAGAGGGCTTGATGTTCTAACAATAGCAAGTAAAGCTGTTTCTTCGCAAATGTGTTTTTGGCCTTGATAATGCTGTGGTTTGTATGTAATGCAGACTCACTAGTTAAACATATTTTTTAAAAAAGCAGGAGGTGCTATTAATACATTTGTTCCATTCAAATGTACAGAGGGAATATGTGGGTCAGCAGTGCATAACAAATTATGTGCAGAAAAGCTTATGAATAAATAAAAGTAGAACCTCAAACATTGGGCTCAAGCAGTATTTCTGTTTTACTGTGGTGAAACACCTCTATCCATGCTACATTCTGGAAGTGGACAGTGACAGGTGATCCAGTAAGATGGAAATGAAGTATAAGACACAGACAAGCTATAATAATATTGCCAAAAGGGACACGGGGATAGAGATCTAGGAAAGTGGTAGAGTGGGTCTGTTAGAGGATGTGGTTTTCATCGCTAGCCAAAAGATTTTGTGTGCATGCGCAGTTATTTTTTGATGTGAATTCATTGCTTTTCTGCAAAAGGTGGGTGGGCTGATTTCACCTGAATGGACGGGGCATATATTACTGTGCTGGAAATGTCTCTAAGTATCCTACTAGCATGTATCAAAAGGAATTTGGGATGAATATAGTTTAGCTTTGTGCCCATTTAATCAGTGACCTCTGCCAATAGTCAGCTAATAAATTTGCGTGCCAGGAATAGCTGATAGCCTCCCTCTGAACTGGGGTTTTTAAACCAATAGAGGCTGTGCTGATAAACATTTTTCAGGCTGAACCACAAACAGAAAGATGTTTGACTGCTGGAAGAAATAAGCCTCAGGCCTACTGTTTTAGCAAAGCCTATTACGTTGGCCTAGGAATGTCCAAATAATTGTTTCTGACTGACACAGGGCATCAAGTAGTAATGAGTGCACTACCTTCTCAGTGCTCTGAGGATGTATTACTGCAAAACTCTCAACAGCCGCCAGCAATAATCCAAAGATCAACTTTTTGTCATTCGTTGTATAACACTCAGTGTAAGCTCTGCTGGCAGAATCCTGTGTGAAAATAGTAACCGCTAGTTTCTCCATATTCCCCTACAAAATGATTATACCTCACCACAATAATGTGATCTCATAAATATAGTATTTAATTGTATGTTCTATGGGGACATCTCTCTCCATCTCTCTTCAACCCAAATACCCTCAATAAATTACTGCCCTATTGCTTAGGTAGTTTTGCTGCTTAAAAGTATAAACAATGACTAAGTATTTATTGTGGCGCTCCCTTTCTCCCCTCTCATACCAGTATTTCTTGACTGCTAAGTGCAAAAGTCAGAATAACGTGACATCAGAACAATGCCTAGCAAATTCCTACTTGCCTTTCTGTGCCAGCAGCTGTTCACAGAGCCCAGTTTCTGTTGCCAGGGGCATTGTCTTTTTGCCTTTATTTCCAGTAAAGTGTTTTCCCCAGAGGAAATGTTCTCCCTTTCCTCTCTGACCTGGCCTCATCTTTTTGTTTTTTCCCACTTTCATTGACATCTGTGAATGAGAAAGCTCAGTCACTAAAAGGAACATATTTAAGTGGATTACCAAGCAGTACAATATATATCCGCTCCTTGATGACACAGCCTCAAACTCTGTTCAGAAAAGCTATTTTTGGATGTGTAATGTACATGTTCTTGTGTCTTTTTCATCTGCTGCTTTTTACGGAAGGATTGTGGCAAGCTGTATGGAGTGTACATCACATATGGGTAGAACCCAAGCTGAGTGGCATCATTGTCACCATTCAAATCTAACTTTCAGGCATGCGAAGGTTTCCAGAGGGGACTGATGATCAAATATTGTTAATTGTTATAACTGGAAAAACAAAAATGCTGAGAGGGGAAAGTCTTCTTGGAAAAAGTTTGATGCTCATCACAGTGGAACTTGTTATATATATAAGAAATATGTGTGTGTATTTGTGTAATATCCTCTTTAAACATGTTGGCAGAGTGCTCACTATGTAGGGCACCCTTATTTGGAACCTCATGTGCTTCGTATTCTGATGGTTAAAAAAACCAGTCTTCCAAATGTGAATTTAAAAAAAAAAAAAAAAAAAAAAGGGCCAGCAAAAGAATTTTGATAATAGGTAGGGGGACAGAACATATTAAAATTCATAATCATAAGATTAAAAGCTAGTCACAATTGCACTATTAAAGAATAATATAATATAACTTTAAATTTGTAATAAATATTTTGGATTTTTTTTCTACATTTTCAAATATACTGATGTTTATTACAATGCAGAATTCAAACGGTGGCATGAAGGGTCATACAAATGTTTAGCTTTTCTGGCACATAAATATTTTGCAGTGCTGATTGCAACAGTGCCATATAAATGCTTGTTCTCACTGTCACCTGACAATGTAAATAGGTAGGAGGCAGCATTATCTCCCATAAATATACAGAAATTTGTTTGTGTTAGCTATTGAACAAGCAAGAAGTAACCCTCAGTGGACATGTGGACTGTAAAGTTTTATGTTATTTTGTTTCTGAGTGCAGTTTAAAAAAATTCTACATTGATAAGTAGCACTCTCATGATAAAAAGTTTGCACTACAGTATTTGAGATTTTAATTAAAAAAGTTTTTATGTTTTTACAGTGCAAATATTTGTAATAAAATTAATATAAAGTAAGCACAGTATACTTTGTATTTTGTGTTGTAATTGAAAACAAAATATTTGGAAATGTAGAAAAACATCCAAAATATTTAAAATACATTTAAATTAATATTCATGTATTGCTTAATCGTACAATTAAAACTTCAGTGAATTTCAGTTGATTTTTAATCAAGTTAAATTGTTTTGAGGTACTTGTTTGTGTTAACTGCTATTAATTAGTTGCTCTAATATTGGAGCAGAAAGCAGTTTTAATCTTAAAAATATCATTGTGAGAGAGAGTTTGAACCTCTCTCATCCAGCAGCTTTGGTACCTGACCGGTGCCAAATGATAGAATTTGCCAAACCATGGGAGGTCAGTATTGTGTAGCAGCATTGCCAACACTTCCACTGCTTACTGGGCTCTTAAAAAACATTTATTGATAAGTTAACAGCTAAGTGACAACACAGAATACTAAGCACCAGGACTGATGGCTCTAAACAAACTTTATTGGATTGTGGGAAACGTGGCCACACCCATGATAAATAGGCATCTGGCTAACTAAAATCGTGCCTAACTATGGATGTTGCTTGATGAGAGAGGTTCAACCTATATTACAAACTGAAAAAAGCATCATCTAACCCCAACTCCATTAGAGCCAGGATTGTTTTCTGTCCCTCTCGGTATCTAATGCCAGGAATATATCCAAACAATTTCGATACATGCTTTGTGCATTCAAAGTCACAGAAAGCTTCAGACAGACACACTGCGTTCTAATGCTAAGGATCGCTGTTTGTGGTGGTAAATTCTGATTAGCAGCTTGGAGCAAAGTTTCAGATTGCAGTGTCACTGAGAATGAGACTATATCTATAGGTAACAGTTTATTTTCTTAGAAATGTAACTGGACTTGAAGAGAATATAATTCAAATATTATAAAATACAAAGTTAGTTGTCCTAGCCCTGCCCCTGCGCTCATGCGTACATGCGCGCGTGCACACACACAAACACACACACACACTGTGTGTAGAGCACGAAGCCATGAAATCTTGCCACGCTTATCTCCAAATGGTTAATTTTCCAGCTACTGATAACGCACAAGTTTGTATCTATGAATGTAGTTAATCTAATAGCTGTCCTCTTAAATCCCCTTCAGTCTTAAGAGTGGGTCTTCAGAAGGAGGGCCAGGGATCTGCCCAGGTGGAACAGGTTTCAGGATCTAGGTTTATCTACATTCTGAATGGTAAAGGCCAGGAAGGAGAGGGAAAATTCTGGGGTGTTTGGTTGGTTAGATTAAATCCTGTTGTTTTTATAATACTTTGTGAGATTTGGCTTGGTGGTCAGCCTGAGCTCAAAGCACTGAATTAGAGATATGTCTTAAGACTTTTGCAACTCCACAATTAAGAGCATAAAAGACTGTATTCTGAGTTAAACAGTCTAGTGAGCAGAGTGCTGTCCTGTAAATATCAAATTGCCATGTCTTACATGAATATTTTCCTTACCTCTTATTTTCTTCCTTTTCTGTATAGTATAAGGATGCATTTATGAAGGCAAATCCTGGCTACAAGTGGTGCCCTACGACAAACAAACCTGTGAAAACTCAGTCCTCCACTGTTACAAACAGGAAAAAGCTATGGGCCTTCCCGCCAGAATCTGCAAAAGATTTGCCAAGCCCCAAGAAAGTGGCAAAGACTGAAGAAATGCCTCAGCTGAACTTTGGAATGGCAGGTGAGCGTTGTGTCCTTGTTCCCTGTGAGTATTGACTCTGGCACCGATGACGTTAGGAGAATCTGTCCTGAAAGGCAGAAAGACTAGGTTTCTCCATTCTGACTGTATTACAATTCTGTGTTCTCCATTCCATGCCAGAACTGTGGTATAGGGCCTAATTCAGGAAATTACCCCTGCTTATGCCACGCTCAAGCCTGTGCAGTTTTTGAATAGAGATGGACTTCAGCACATGAGCTTTGCCATATATCAGGACTACACATCTAACATCTGAAAATGGGGCAGTTCTTGGTCTGGAGCCAAACTTTGCAGCCAAGACCCACCATCAGTTGAACTGGGTCTTTTCACTTTTAATCAGAAAAGTGTACTACTGGTTATGCATTTTCTTTCTGTAATTGCTTGGGGCACTTTGCTGTGTTTATCAATCTCATATCCACATAAATGATACACTGGTCACGATTAAAAAAAGAAGTTGGTATTTTTAACAAGCAGTGTTTCTGGGGGTGAAAACGTTTAAAGACACAAACTCTACTTTATGACAGTAGAGATCCCCTAAGAAGAGATTTCACTTACACCTGGAAAAAAAAACTGGAGAAGCCAGCATAAATAATGGGTAGACCTAGGGATGTGTTGAGTCCTCAAATCTTACTGATTCGGTGAGAGCTGAGTATGATCAGAACTTGCAGGATTAAGTCTTTTAGAAATAGAGGCTCTAATGTGCTTGAGTTCTAGCAACTTTGCACCCGAAAAATGGCACAGACTGGGAGTGGTTGAGAGGGGACAGAACAAGCTCTTTTTGCCCCCTTCCTCATATTTTCAAAGTCAAAGTTTGCATAGGGTTTTAAAAAAAATGTTTGTTTCATGTAGGCTGTGCTAAGCGTGTGACAGATAAGAAAAGCTCTCTGTCCTGCAGAGCTTAACAGAAGCAATGGGCAACCTAGGCTAGTGAGTGGGCTGTATGAGTAGTTCTTCTTCATCTCAGTGGGCTGCAAGGTTGTCGTAGCCAAGATGGTCTCTGAGGATAGGGTAGTTTGGTACCTGTGCTTACCTGGAATTTGCAGGGTGTGCTGGTTGAACCACAGCAGCACTTTGGATGCAGAGGGAGTGCCTGGCTGTCATAGCTGATGCTGTATGCAATCAGCCCAAACCTCACTTTGCGTGCCCTTGCTTTTCATGTGCGTCACTTTAATGCTATAGGTAGGAAGAAAGCTACATGGATGGAAATCAGCATAGTCTGGCAACCCTGCACATGGGCAACGGTAAACAAAATGTCTTTCAGCCACACACACAATAGGTGTGAAAGGATAAAAAGCTTGTATCCAGTTTTGCCCAGCCTAGCGGCATGACAGTTTCCATAATGAAATTGTTCCTCAGCGTGAAGGAACTGTGAAATGTATTTCAAAATGAAGCTTGTCGTGCTACCAAGTCATATAATTTGTGATGCTTGTCACCTGGGAGCCCAGTGTCATGCTGTAAATCCCTTCGTTCCATTCTGCTTTTAACATTGGAAGAGTAGAATTAACAATCTTTTAAAATGTTCTTGAGATTATGTGATCAGCAACTAGCATGACTCATTCCTCCTGGGTGTTACAGCCTCCCCTACGTCCATGATAAATGCCTACAATGTCCTGTACTATAACAGGGCTTTAAGAAATCCAGAAAACATAAAGGCTAGGCATTTACAGTGAAGCAGTCTCTGTAGAAGAGTTAAACCAACAAAAAAAACTTCCTACTAGATTTCTGGTAGAATCTGAGACATTGAGCAAAAAGGATCCTTTATCTTCCTCAAAGTAAATAGCAGTTGTCCATAAGCAGTAACAGGAAGGTTTACAAATTCTGGTCCTAAAGCTGCTATTAATTATGCGTGTGCTTACCTGTGCTCATGTGAGCACAAAGGAGCTGGAACAATTTTTACCGTGGTGATGCTGAGAGCCACTGAAGCAAACTGTAAACCCTGCATATAACGGAATCCATTTTAAGTGAGAGGGTGCTGCGGCAACACCCCTCCCTCCATACCGATGTGTGGGCAGGCTACTTGTGAGAATAAAATTAAGCCTAGACTTTTTTAAGGAGAAATAAAAGAAGCAGTTATGTCCGAAACAACACATTTGGATGATTGAGGGGCGGGCAGATCTGAATTGATGCGAATCGTCCTCGGTGTGCCGAGTCCAGTCCAGTGCCTTATTCACCAGACCACCCTCCTTTTGTGAACAGCACAGTGCTTTTATGTTGTCCAGGAATAGTGTACACCATCCAAGCTGTGGGTCACAGAGGAGGTTGGTTGGGTTTCTGCTCCTACGCTTTCATCCCACTAGTGACTAGGTGGTGATCCATCTGTATAAAAGTAGTCTGTGAAAGTGCTCGTTGCTCACAATGAGGGTCACATCACTGAATTATGAAGGGACTAAGTGTTGCCGTATCAACTAGAAAACATTTTTTGTCAGCTTAGTACCACTTGCAGGTAAATATGCCTTGCTGAATTCCTCTTTCTCCAAACTTGCAAATACTCATTCCCATCTTACTGTTTCCTCCAAAATAGCCATCTTTGAAATCCAGACAAACTATTGCTAGGAAATCAAAGTAGCTGACCATGGAAAGAAATGAAAAGCAAAGGACAGTTCTTTAAACCATGGGTACTTCCTGTAAAACATGCATCTCCAAGACATGCTCCATCTCTAGAACTAGGAAAACAAGTGGTATGAAAACATCCCACCTTGCCAGTTTTATTTGACATGTTTGTAAATGTTTTCTCTGCTTTTATGTGCAATAATATTTGGAAACCAAATACACAGGCGAAAATCTTTCTCCTTTTATATGTGTTGTCTTGCTGGCATTAATAGGCATCACCAGTGAAAGTATGGCACAAAATGTCTCCTTGATTTTGAGATGGGTACTCTGTGTGCAAGAAGAAGCTTTCCTCCCCACCCGGTATTAAATCATGTATATGACATCTGGCACTTGCATTAGGCTTCTGTCTATCCAACATTGCTACCAGTGCCTATGTATTCGTTCTGAAAGGAGAGTAGAAATAATAGTTTTGTTATTAAAAGATGTCTCATATAAGATATATTGTAATGCATGAGGCAAAGCTCAGACGAATTTAAAAGGCAGATACTGTATTGGGAACAGTATTGCTGTTGCATAGGCATTTCTTTCAGTGTCTGTTGTATATCCAGTAGTAGTGGCAGTAAAGTATGTCATATGCAAACAAAGTGATACTCTTGTTGTATGCTTTAGCAAGACAGAAAGCTACAGTTGAGGTCATAAGTCAACTTCCATTATGCTATTAATATTTAATATTCTTTTCCAAATAAAGCCTGTAATGAGAGAGAGAAATCTCTTCTTTATTGGTGTTGAATACCTGTCAGTAAATTTAAATCTGCATTTACTATTTTAAACTACCTTTCTTAGTTTGTTGCACGTGCCATAAATAACACTTAAGCACAAGAGTGCGCAGACAGAGTGCAGTCTGTTATCACACAAATCTTCTCCATTTTGTTACTTCATTTTGTAATTTGGAACCTTGATATTTGCATTTGTGTCCTCAAGAGCAGACATCCAGCCTCCTGCTCTCTGCTGCAGCAGGTCTATTCTTTAGTTGCCTATGCACCAAATTAAATTTAAGCTTTCTGCTACGCTGTAATTTTTTTTTCCTCCTCTTGATTTTTATTTTTAAATACGTGACTTCAGTGTCTGTTGCAGCACCCCTCCCCAGCTTCCCCGCCACCCCCAATCCCGACTGAAAGGACAAGAACTGCTGCCTGTCAATATAGTCGGATTGCTGTCCTGATGAGGAGGGCTTTTACAATTGGACAGCTTGGCTTAATGAAACAATGCCTCTGCTCTGTAATGTGCCTGATTTCCCTTCTTGTTCTATTGCTACCTTCGGCACCCAGAGTTTTTTCTGTCCATTTCTTCTTACAAATTCCACACCGAGATACCAAACCAACGTATTTTCACTTTGAGGATTATTTTCTTTCTTCTCCCTACTAAAAGACTTTAAGCTCATATTTGACTCCATTAAGCTTTAATTTTAACCCCTGAGAAATAAAATGGGAAATTGGAAAAAGGCTCCTAGCAGTGCTCATTGTGATAAGACACAAAATTAATTCTACACTTATGTGAAGCCTAGAGAGCGTCACTCAAACATGAGGAAATGTTCTTCAGTTATCGGGAGTCAGCTTGTCCCTTTTCTTTGACCTTTGGGCAAATTGCTTAGCTTCTCTGAGCCTCTGTTTGCTCATCTATAAAACCAGCGTAAAAATAATTAACCCTGTGAATGTAGCCTTTAAAGTTGAGAGAGGAAAAATGCTTGTGTAATAATGGACAGGAATTTTGAAGATGTGGGCTCTATTCCCAACTCCTTCGCAGACAGCATGTATTATCTTTGGAAAGTCACTTAATCTCTCCGTGCCTCTGGGTATGCCTGCAGCGTAACCTCAAGTTCGTGGGACCTACGTATGAGGACTTGGTGTTTTCAAGCCTGCACAGGAGCATCCATATGACATTGTAAATCTGAGCTTAGAATTGCTGACCCACCCATGCTAACACATCCGTACTGCGTTAAGCAGACCTTCTGAGTTGGGTCTGTAGCTTGACCTCTGTCTGCACTGCAGAATGACAGGGCTTAAACACAGTTCGCAGCAGAACTCTGGGTTTGACCCACCCCCTAGCATGGTCCTAGGATCCAGCTCCTGCCTGCTTGCTGACCAGAGTCAAACTGATTTTGGTTTATGTGTGGGCAGAAGCAGGGCTTAGTGTTGAGTGCAGATGTACCCCATCTTCAAAATGAGAGTAATTATTTTCTTTCTCTTCCACTTGGTCTGTCTTGTGAGATCTTTACTCCACAGATTATCTTATTGTTTGTACAGCATCTAGCCAAACAGTGCCCGACTGCCCAATAGAGCCTCTGGACATTACTCTAATATTGGCCGTCAGTGATGATAAAGGGTTCAAGTGTTGTGAGTTCCCAGAAGAAGCCACTCTGTAAAATACACAGTGTCCCTGTTTGTTGGATTAATTGTTTTTTAATGTCGGAACTCCTGACATTCAAGAAGGCCTGGAAGGAGCAGTGTTGAAATCAGATTTTTTTTTAAGGTTACTTGAACTCTACCTGACACCGTATTGGCTGGCTGACGTGGACAATTTGCCTGACCAGATGCCTGTGCTGTATTGGTGCTGTGGATAAATAGAAGTCACGGTCTCCAGAGCTGGCAGCCTGGCATGCTTGAACACAATTCAGCTCTGGTTTAAAAATAAGTAAAAATCAAAACATGCCTCCCTTTTGTTAAAAGAAAGCTTCACCTCTGATACGGTCCCTCCCCTTCTCTTGTTCTGTGGCTGAGGGGAGGATTACGCCCCATTCTGCGCTTTCATTCCCATTGTAAATATTTGTGATATCACTGCTGTTCTGCATATGTTTGGTGTGAGATCATACTTGCTGTTTTAAAGATACCCGTCACTGTAGGGCTTGGAACCTGTGGCAGTAAAATTGTAAATCTGCACAAAGGGGAGTTAAGCAAACAAATCCAATTAAATCCCTCCATCAGCTTTGAACGTCTGTCCCAGAGAGTATGCAGAAATGGTGATTTGTGGTTCTCTTGGACGGGCTCTGTAGCATCTTGCTTTGGAGTATCTGTGACAAGGAGCCTTTTGAGACTTCTAACTGTAGACAGTATCTCCTTCCAGCATGCAGATGAATCGCCTTAATATTTGTTTTTGTCTTCAATAGATCCGACGCAGATGGGAGGGCTGAGTATGCTGCTTTTAGCTGGGGAACATGCCCTCACTGCACAAGAGGTAAGTAACACACTCTCCTTCCCCCGCATCCCCAACCTGTAAGTTAGTAGGACAGCTGAAGAAGAATATTTGATGATGAGCAGGTATTAATGCGGTAGACATCTTAGCCAACATTTGGTGCTACCCATGTGTGAGAAACAAGGCTTGACTCTCATCAGACCGTTGAATACACTTCGGAACGATTGTGTTGTGTCTTCTGTACTGTAGCACTTGGCTTGGCATTTAGTTGATAATGAGTAGGACGTGTTCCTGTCACCTCCTGTTTGTGAGGCCGTTGATGGCTAATCAGCTCGATTCTAGAGCTGCAGATCTTACTGCAGAAGGGGTAGGTGTAAACCAATCCAATGGAAAATTTGGCTATGCTAATATGGACAAAACAAAACAAAAACTTTTAGCCCATGTAAGACAATAAGTGTGTGGAATGTAAAAACTTTATTAATTGGTATACAAATGTGAATACACATACATAAAAACAGTAACATATTTCAACATTCTTAGTGAGATGGATGAGCCTGAGACCCAGCAGCCGATCATGCTGCACCCTCCTTACAAAATTTCGTCTCCCCATACCCAAATCCCCCTCTTTCCTCGCCACTTTGCTCTCCCCTGTTTAGACCATGGATTTGCAAGCATGGAAGGCACAGTCTCTGTCTGTGCATTTGTGTAGTGCCTGGAACAACTCAGCGCCCTTCCTGACCTGGGCCTATAGGCGATACAGCAAAATACATGTTTAATAATAATACCTGTACATTAGTCATATGCAAATTTTAACCTTGAATAGGGCTGCAAGTGCTAGCATGCATTCAGGGTATCATAGTCTAGTCCTGTTAATTAAGACTCTGTTATGCAGAGCAGGTATAAATGCTTTGTCATTCATTCACTGAAATACAAACATTTGGTGTTTACGTAAGACTTCAGTAAATAAAAAATACCTTTCTGTTTCTCTGGTTCTAGCCGCTGTAGTTTTCAGCACATTGGTTGCTATTTAGGATACATTTGAGGGCCTGAGTCATACACTTGCTGGCTCAAATAGGCCAGGCCAGGTGCCTTATAATGGGTATTGTATAGCACACGTGAAATTTTTGATACCCAGATTTGAAAATTTGGACCTGTGGCTTACATTCCTTTTTCCAAATATTTATCTCTTATAAAAGCTGACAACTGTATATGTAAGGTTTGTATAAATGCAAAAATTAGAAAGCACTTGAAATGTACTGCTCCTCAACTTATCTGCCAAGATCCAAGTTCAGGATCCTACAAGTCTATTCATGGAGCAGAATTCCTTGTGTCATTTTAGGAATTAGCACTCTGAGGCACTGCTGTAGAGAAAAACCCTGCCAGACTCTAAGTTTGGAATGAGGGTGTTCTGTCGGCGAAACAAAGTCTGGTTTGGTCCTTTTCTGAGTCTTGAGTCTAGAGATACAGCCTTTCATATTTGGGATTTACAACAACTTTTCCTGGGAGGAAAAAGGATTTGGTTGGTTGTTGTAAATGGGGCCTGGTTTTTAAACACCCACAATTCCTACTGACACTAACTGGAAGCAGTGGGTCTCTGTTTCACTAAAAAGACCCAAAGAACTTTGCTCTCCTCTTTGGATACGATCCATTTTTTTTTTTGTTTATATTTAAATTGTCTCCACTTGGATGATCTCAGAGGAGTTATCTATGAAATGGGCCTCTGAAAGCCCCAGAACGCCTGAGTGTTTGTGTTCATAGGAATTACTTACATTGGTTTCAGCACGCAAATAGCCCTCCTTTTGGATTTCTTGTTTTTCACATAAGATTTGAGTGGGTTGCACACCACACGTGTAACAGACACAGAGTTTCTGGAAACTAAGGAGCAGTGTGTCTAATAAAATATTTTTGTCTTTCTGCACTCCTGTTCCAAAATCCATCTATCTCAGAAATGGTCAAAATAAGGGCCAGCCCTGGGTCCTGGCATATGAACAGCCCCTGTGGGGTCCCACCAGACCTGTGGTGTCCTGATGGTCCCACTGGTTTTGCCACTCTACAGGGTCCAGCCTTGCAGGTTCTGCTGGCCAACGGGGTTCTGTCACCTGGTGGCCCTGCCAATATTGGTGTGCAGACCGCTAGTGCAGATGCCAGCCAGTGTCCTGATGCCAGCCCAGGGCTCTGCTCCTGTCCTTTGTCCAGAGCTTAGCAGTTGGCCCCAGCCTGGGATGGCAAGGGGCTAGGGGTTGCCAACTCTCCTGGACCTGATGGACTGGACACCATTGCTACGAATGGCGTACAGTCCAGGAGAGTTGTCAACCGTTGGAGGGACGTGAACAGGTGGGGGAAAGGGGCTTAACTCAGCACCTCCCCCTAAAAATTGTTCCAATACCACTGGGAGGAACCTGTCTCCTGTAAAAACAGAACGCGCAGTATCCATGTCTTCACAGTAGGGAAACCAAAAAATCTAGACGAGTGGAGTCCAGTAGTAAAGCAAGAATCTCCACACTTGCTGCCTGTGCTGCCGGTGGTGGAAGTGAGCAGGAGAGCTGTGGGGAGGGACCGCCGAGTCTGCCCCTGCTGGAACCGTGCAGCCCCCCTGAGAAGGAGGAAGAGGCCTCTTCGGAGCCGATCACAGCTTCCCTCCCCACAGGGCCAGAGCCTTCTCCTGGGCCGTGCGGCACCCTCAGCCACTCCTGCTGTTTCTGCTGCTGGAGCCTGGAGCCACATCCTGGGGTGCAATCCCAGCTCCCCCAGGAGCCAGCCCAGCTCCCTGCCCAGCCCTGGGACCCAGTGAGGCCGATGCCGCCGCCGCTGAGTGGGGAGTGGTCGGGAAAGTTGCAAGCACTTTCTGACCTGAGAAGTTGGGGGCGAGGAGACCCAGAGCGCGTGCGGTGGGGGAGAGCTGCAGGTGGACAACTCAGATCTGGGTTCAGTGCACAGCTTGGGGCAGGGCATGCAGCTGAGGGAGCTCATCAGCTGAGAGGGGTTAATCTTGGGGATGGGGCAGGGTTGGGGCCAAGAAGGTTTAAGGTGGGGCTGGGGGAGTGGGTTTGGTGGCTGAGGCAAGTAAACCCTGGAGATGGGAGGCGGGTTGGTGGGCCAAGGGGGATAGAGCCTGGGAATGGCTGGGGGACATATGAACATTGTTCCCTTGTGCTAAAGAGCCTATCCCCTACTCCTTATCCTCGTTTGCTTTCCAATCCAGGGCTGAAGGTAACTTAACCTTACGAACTGGTACAAATCCTTGTGTGCGCACTGTTCTTAAAGTAGGGCTGAGAAAAAGTAGTTTGACGTTACATATTAAGTACCATCTTGTATTCACATACATTGAAGGATTGATTTTGTAACTGAATTTAAACAAATGGCTCTTCTCGCTATTTCAGTTGCAGACCCCCGGCCTAAGCCAAGTGAGTAGAGATGCCTGTTAACCATTGCCTGCCACCATGGTGGGCCACAGTTCCCCCTGTGCTGCGGTGGAATGCTGGCTTACTGCAGGAGTGTTCTTCTGACAGCAATCAGGTGCTTTCAAAGAGAAGTGTCACTCAACATGTCAGTGTGTGTCAGAATCTGGCCGCTTATGAGAGGCAACCTCATGTAATGACACTTCCCACTAGCAAACAGCATACACATCTGTAGTCTGATTGCTTCAAGGGTCACGTGGTTAAATGTGTGACAGCCAGAAAAACTGAGCGGTTGAGATTTTGAAAGGTGTTTAAGGGAGTTCAATGTCCAGCAAGTCTGGGATCTTTAGCTTTGCAATGCTTCACTCTATCGCTTACTAAGTAACTGGCGGTAATAGAAGGCTGTTATCTATATGGGCCTGCCTCTAGGTGGAGATGATGAGATAAATATTGCCAGTGAATTTCACAGCTAGGTAGTCAATGAATCCTGAGCTTCAGGACCAGTGGGAACCGTTCCCACTTCTGTAGCACTATGCACTCTGATTATAGACCTGTCTGCTCTTTATCTGCCCTTCTCCCTCCCCTCCCCATCTGCCTCCCACTCAAACACCTCTTCCCTTTCTCCCACACAAGCTCTGTCTTTGTCAGAAAAGACAGTCTTTGTGCTTTCGGTTCTGTTGCCAGGCACCAGGCGACCCACAGCAGCCAAGAAGAGCAATCATAGAGAAAGCCCTGCTAAGTCACTGTGGTCTGGGATGGCACTTAAAAGGCTATTGTGACAATTAGTTAAGATTTGTAAGATGGTGTGTGAGTGCTTCAGTTCTCCTAGGCAGTGCGGCAAGCCCAGCCACTTCCCCTGTTTCTGCTGGGAGCTGCTGGAACCTGGAGCCACATCCTGTGGTGCAATCCCAGCTCACCCAGGACCGAGCCCAGCTCCCCACTCAGCCCTGTGACCCCATGAGGCTGGTACCACCACTGCTGGGTGGGAAGAAGAGACACACAGCCTTCCACCACCTGTGGACCTAGCAGCTTCCAGGCATCAGTTATCTGAATAATTGTCTTTTGTGAAACCCCTTTAAATGCTGGCATTTACAGTCTATCTCCAGCACAAGCAGCTTGTCCCTGCTTCTGAAGCTGAGAGGTGTAAATCAAACTGAAGCTCACCTTATGTAACATGAGCCCAGCGTGAGGTGTATTCACAAGAATCCTGTCAGTTTTCCCTTTTCAGAATCCTTTGGCAAGTGTTGTATGTAGTCATGACATCGCTACTGGTGCATTTAGCCAAGGGTGCATGGTGTGAAAAACCCACCCATGATGGTGAAACAGACCAAGCCTAGCTGTTGAGGCAGTAATATGCGTTGAAGTACTTCACTCAACTAGCTATTAAATCTAAATTAAAGGAGCCACTAGTTTAAAGAACATACATTTATTTGGGGATTAATGGAACCATGATGATACATAGCTTTTAAACCTCATTAAATTATTTGAAATACATGCATTTCTATGTGAAGGCTACATTGAATGATGTGCCAAGCGTTGCTTATAGTTGCAAAAGCTATCAATGGGAGGGAAAGCTGTATAGTATCAAACGTGCATTTGCATAGTAGCTCTGTAGTTTCTGCCCCCATTCCTGTGTTCATCATGCCACCAGCTACATCCCTGCTTTCATATTTGTTCAATCAACTACATCGTTTTCCATGATTATGAAGATTTTGCTGGCCAGCACAGTGTTTAAACACAAGGTTGAGTTTATTAGGCAGGTGGACAGGAGAAATTAAAGGCGCGCCCCCCCAAAAGGAAAACACATTGTGCAGAATCAGAGCTTTGGAGTTGGTTGGATTGTCTCCAAGGGAAATGACTCTTGACATTTCACCAATAATATCCTTGTTAGTGGTGATTTTTGTTAGACTTATAGCAGCACCTAGTGGGTTCCATGAGTTACTTCAGGCATGTTCTTCTAAGCAGCAGTACTGCAGTTTTGCTCTGACTCATGATTCCTCCTGCCCTCAATCTGTGTAACCTATCATCATCTAATCTTGTAGCAATCTAAAGCAGTGGCTCTCAACCGGGGAAGTTGTACCTCAAGGGCTACATCAACTCATTTAGATATTTGCCTTGTTCAATAAGAGAAAATGCTCCAGCAAAGTCACTACAAACTACATTTTCGTATAAAGACTTGTTTATACTGCTCTATGTATTAGGCGTGGAAATGTAAGTCCAATATGTTCTGATTGCGTAATTTTATAATGCTATGTTAAAACTGAGGACATAAGGAATTTCTCAGCTGTGACACTTCTGTGTGTTTGTTTGATTTTGTAAGCAAGCGAATTTGAAGTGAGGGGCGAATGTTGAGAGAATGCAAGACAAATTAGCCTCCTGGAAATGTTGAGAACCACTGGTCTAAGGTATTTATAGGGTGTCAATCATTGAAATTTTTCATTTCTGTCTTTTTACTTTAGGCTAGGTTTTGGGACAACTTGGGGAGAAGTGAAAATATGAGCAAAGCATGAGGATGCTTCTCTTCTGCTTTGAGTAGAAGAGGTGCGCAGTCTTGCCTGTTGAGCTCTTAGCTCAGTTACTAACTACAAAGAGCCGCATTACTGGGGTATAAGTTGTGAGAGAGGGTCCAGTGTCCGTTTTGTGTTGCTGAGCATTAGCTGGCACTAAGTTGCAGTGAACAAAAGTAGAGGATTGGTGATTGCTACAGGTTGAACCTCTCTAGTCCAGTACCCTTGGGACCTTACTGGTGACAAACCAGGGGAGGTCAATACTGTCTAGCAGCATTACCAACACCTCCGCTGCTTATGGGACTCTTAGAAAACATTTACGTGTACATTACAACCAAGACTGGTGGCTGTAAACAAACTTTATGGAACCATGGGGAAGCTTGGCCACAGCCCATGATAAGTGGACATCTGACTAATGCAAATGATTATGGACCACACCTGTTGCTGGATGAGATTGGTTCAACCTGCATTACCATTCTAGGCCCTGATAAAAGACCTAAGTATGTAGTTTAACATTTAACTCAGCAGGGCTACGCATGTGTAAGTCTTTGTGATGGTCTTAGACTCTTACATTGCTGAAATTCCAAATTCATTTGTTTACAGCTGAACCTTGACTTGGAAAAGCTGTTCTTGGTTTGGGCCTAAATAAATGGGAGTGTGGGTGGGGGAATATTGGACAGACTTTGCGAACAACCCATTCTTAATTGAGGGCAGTTCAAGGAAAAAACTCAATTTACTTTTAATTACTTTTAATTTATTTTAATTATGCCTATGTCAACTCTGTAAGATAAGTATCAGTCCCAGCTTGATTATCTACTGCCATGGTTATTTCACAAACACCAACAGTTGCTTTTCAGTAGCTATTGGCTACGTCTACACGTGCACCCAACTTCGAAATAGCTTATTTCGATGTTGCGACATCGAAATAGGCTATTTCGATGAATAACGTCTACACGTCCTCCAGGGCTGGCAACGTCGATGTTCAACTTCGACGTTGCTCAGCCCAACATCGAAATAGGCACAGCGAGGGAACGTCTACACGCCAAAGTAGCACACATCGAAATAAGGGAGCCAGGCACAGCTGCAGACAGGGTCACGGGGCGGACTCAACAGCAAGTCGCTCCCTTAAAGGGCCCCTCCCAGACACACTTTCATTAAACAGTGCAAGATACACAGAGCCAACAACTAGTTGCAGACCCTGTATATGCAGCACGGACCCCCAGCTGCAGCAGCAGCAGCCAGAAGCCCTGGGCTAAGGGCTGCTGCCCACGGTGACCACAGAGCCCCGCAAGGGCTGGAGAGAGAGTATCTCTCAACCCCCCAGCTGATGGCCGCCATGGAGGACCCCGCTATTTCGATGTTGCGGGACGCGGATCGTCTACACGTCCCTACTTCGATGTTGAACGTCGAAGTAGGGCGCTATTCCCATCCGCTCATGGGGTTAGCGACTTCGACGTCTCGCCGCCTAACGTCGATTTCAACTTCGAAATAGCGCCCAACACGTGTAGACGTGACGGGCGCTATTTCGAAGTTACTGCCGCTACTTCGAAGTAGCGTGCACGTGTAGACGCAGCCATTGTGTTCTTGCAGAGTTGCACAAACAGCTGAAGGCCAAAGATTCTGTCTCTCCCCCTGTACCACGGTGCATGCAAGTGTGCTGTGACAAGGAACCTCTTCTCCCTTTGCGTGTCCCTCCCCTCCCACCCCCCCCCCCCAGAACAGAGCCCACTTACAGCCCTTGTTCTGCATAGGGCTAGCCAGGCCCACCATCCAAAATCAGTGGGAAAAGGAGGTACAATGTAGGCCTTCCTCTCTGCTCCAGTCACATACTGGCTGGGGCAGTTCTGAGGCGGCATACGTTCTGATGGGGGATCCACACCACCCAGGTGTGGAGCTCTGCCTGAAAGGCAAAAAGTAAGCTCTTGAAGGTTTTTCACGCTATTATTCTATCGGCCTTTATTACAGCAGACTTCACTAATGGCTGAGGCACCACAGCAGATGACTGAATTCTATACATTTAATAAGTAATGGCCAAATGCCATAGACTTTTACTCTTAGGAAACTGTCCATCAATGTGATAGACCAAGGTTAACCAGTTCTGTTAAAAGTCAAGGGGTGTGCAACATAACTGTAATTTTTCAATCGTTGTGGTGGTTATAATTAGGTTCCAGTGGTTTATGCTACTCTGCCTTACACTAGCAAATGTACTGAGCAGTATTTTTTTAAGCATGGTCTTGCTACAACCCAATGATGCTAGATAATGGTTGAGAGAAAGCAAAAGTAACCGTTCAGAATGGCAGATTGCTGTTTGATGAGGTTCTGTTGGAGTACGGATTACAACACTCAAGAATGGAATTTTGTTGGTGGGGGGGTAACTTTCTTGAGGAGGAGCGGTAGTCTTGGGGAGCTGTTTGTGTGGAATCACGTTCTCTTGTAGCATGGGAACTGCACTGGTAATGTGGGGCCCGGGGGATGTAGTCGATTAGTGAACGTAAGAGGCTAAACAAGGTGGGAGATCAGCAGCAGGGTGATACCAGAATTTCATGTAGCAAATTCCTTGGCAGTATCTGTGCCGATGCTGCAGTGAGTAGACTCCCAGGAACAAACTGCAAACGAACAGCTGGACATTCTGGGGCCTTTTCTCCTCCTGGTTGTCTTACTGAATGCCCAAGCTGAATGGCAACAGAGAGCCTTAGCCTGTGAACCTCCAGAGTTGCACTACTTATGCTGCTGGTGGGTCAGTTTTTCAGCTTATGTATAATGTGAGCCAAAAAAGGGCACTTGTCCAGAGGTCTCCGTACCTTTCACACATTTAATGTACTGCACAACCAGCAATCTCCCCTCCCCTCCCCTCCAAACCAAAAATTGCCGACCACTAAATGCCGCAGCACAGCGGGGAGCAAATGTTTGTATCTGGAACATGAGAGAGGGCATCTAAGCCCTTTTGTGTTTTGGTGTGCAACATCTTTTAATAATTGCAATGAGCAAATGTATTGTCGTGAAGAATTCAAGATACAAATGCTCTGGAAGTTGTCCTGGTTGCTCATGAAAATGTTTTCATTAAAAATATTTTAAAATCTTCTTAATGCAGAAAATTACACCTGGGATTTAAGAATTGTATGGGGAGGCTTCCTAGATTCTATCTTTTAATATTTTTCTTGGGACAGGGGCAATGTATATATAGTACTCATAGTTCCACAAAGCCTCCTCGTTTTTGACTATTGGTCAGCTTCCAAAAGTCCATGTACATAATTTTACAGTGCAGTGCTAACATTCTAATTAAGCTGCAGATATGGTTCTTTTGATACAGCAGCGTTTTCCATGGTGGGAAAAAAAGGCATTTCATAAATATATTTCCTAACTTATATTACATTTTAAATAGGACTTGTTCTCCCAAGTCACTTAAAAATCTTTTGAAAGTCAAATTCAATGCAATTGCATATTTGATCACAATAGCCTTTATTCTGACACTCAAAATAGTGTTTTAAATGTCCTGTTCTTGTTAGCTTGTTCTGTGTCAAGTGAATTTCACTCAAAAAAGTCCTAAGTCACTAAGCAGTTTTGAAAATTGCATGCATGTCTGTCTTTATGTGAACAATGCAAGATTTATGCTGACCTTTAACTACCCATTTCCTTGCTTTTAAGTACTTGCTTTTTTAATGTTATAAGTAAATACATTTTTTGGTCACTTAGCAAGTGTAATCTGCTTCTGAAATGGACAGGGGCAGGGTTGTGATTTTGTTTTTGCTTTTGGAATAGTTTGATTTTTTTTTCCTCCACAAGGCATTTGCAAATAGAAGGGGCAGCAGTCCGCACAGCATGACCAACACAAGTCATGTGGGTGTTTAATTTTGGGATACCTTGTAATACTTGTTTCATAAAACCTTTCACAAATGTGAAAATCAAACCAAATGCCATACTTAGACTTCACTGATGTTTTAACAGTGTATAAAAAGGATGACAAAATACTGGTATTGACTATAAAATCACTGACTTTTGGCGTATCCAGTATTATGAAACATCATGCTTCCCATCTTCTCTTTAAACATTGTATCTGAATGGTGCAGTTACTGCTACACAGTATTTCTTGGTACTAGATATTGCTGCTTTCTTTGTAGGAGCGTCATGGATGTTTTATTCCCTGTCATTACTGTTTCAGGTTTCCCCGAGTACTTGCCAGTCTGATGCATCTAACTCGACAGAAGCGTGTCAGAAATCACCTATGTTCCAGTTTGCAGAGGTGAGTTTCCAAAAGTAAGAAGATTGTTTTTCACCCCCCCCGCCCCCAAAAAAAATCCCCAATACTTGAGTAAAAGCAGACACCTTTAGCTTAAGTGTTTTCAGCTTCATGCTTCCCTTCTACCATTCCTGTTGTTTATGAGTAATGGTCCATTACCAGTTGGGAAAGCCAGACTGGAGGTACAGAAAAGTGTGTTTATGATTTCCGTCATGTGCTATATATACACAATACTGTAATAGAGTTCAAAGACGCACCCACTTAGATGTAGTGCCAGAAAGCCCTTAGCTTACAAGGTTCTTTACTAACAAGCCAGTGTTTTGATTGAGTTCTGTATAGCTAAATTATATATCTGGGCCATATTTTAGCAGCTGACTCCATCAAAATAATTGTACGGCTTCTGTGAGCCCAGTGGATGCTCCACAGTCATCCTGTTTCCTGCAGCCACAGAGCTGATCAAATACTGCAAAGACTTACCTCTTCAATCACTATAGACATGTGAGCTCACTGAAGTCTTGTCTATATTAGGGCCTGAATTCTCAGCTGTCCTAGAAGGTAGACTTTGTACTAGCCCTTTCCCTCTCTCCTTTCGTTCTGTACTACCAGAGCTTTTGGGTTTCTTTATGGCAGTCTGATACCAGGGAATGACTTCGGTTGACTTCATGAACATACTTAAGTCCTATGAGGGTCTGTCAATAAAGTGGGTGCTCTGTTGCTATCAGCCAGGAAGGATTTCGGGCTAATGGTTGGCTTTATTTTATAACAAACTCCAGTTTTCAGGATATTGTAGTTTGCTAACAAGGGTCCCATTTAGGCTTAAACTTAGCATACATCCTAGCCCAGCAATAGCTTATTTGTATAGTCACTGATGTTGCGGGGAGAACATTTCATTTTAGCTTGATATTCTGTTAAACACTCTTAAAAATGCAGGTTGAACCTCTCTAATCTGGAAATCTCTCATCGGGCAACATCCATAATCCTTCATAATTTTCGTTAGATGGACATCCACTTATGGGTGTGCCCGAGTTTCCCATGGTCCCATAAAGTTAGTTTACAGCCATCAGTCCTGGCTTTCAGTGTTCTGTGCTGTTATTTAGCTGTGATTTATGCCTAAATGTCTTCTAGGAGCCCAGTAGGCAGTCAAAGGCCATGTCTACACTAGCCCAAATCTTCGAAATGGCCATGCGATGTGCATTTCAGCGCCTCATTAACATGCCGCCGGCCACAGCTCTTCGAAATTGCCACTTTTCACTGCCGTGCGGCTCGTCCAAATAGGGGTCCTTTTCAGAAGCACCCTGGGAACTTCAAGAAGGATTCCCGTCTGGAAGAGCCACGTGTCAGCGAAAAGCAGCACTTTCAAATAATCGTGGCCAGTGGCATGCTAATGAGGCACTGACTGTGCATTTCAGCGCCTCATTAGTAATCTTCGAAATGGCCATTTGCATGGCCATTTCTAAGATTTGGGCTAGTGTAGACATAGCCAAAGTGTTGGTAATATGTTAGACAATATGACCTCCCATTGTCCCGCAAATTCTCTCATCTGCCATCAGTGCCTAGGGGCGCTCTAGAATGCCAGACGAGAGAGGTTCAACCTGTATACCTTTTCTATGCCTGGAGCTTAATCTGTTGTGCTGTTTTTTGTTTGTTTTTATATATAGAACAGTGGAAAATATAAACCACCAGTACAAGCCTATGAGGTTGAGTATTCAGTTGAACCAAACTGTTCAAAAGTGTTACAGCTGCTTCTGTTTTGGTGTATGTACCGCATACTGGGACATCTGCAGTACATGCTGTATTCTGCAGATGTCTTTTGGAACAGTGCGCAGTACACAAACTTGGTGAAAGTGTAATGGATCCATAGACATGGTATCTGTTCTCATGGAATCTAAGCCCTTGTTGTACATCTGTGGCTCAACTGAGTTTATAGGATTTTTTTTGGAGTCTGTTACAGTGATTGTAGATAACAAAATGGTACACATATTTAAACATTTGAGCTGTTCAGTCTTGAGAACTGCAGTGGGCATGGTGTGTGGCTAAATTTTGTACAGCTCCTGGCTTAGAAAATATAAGGGCTAATCTAAACGCATAGCATATGCAAAGATATTCAGTTAAAGCTGAAACACTGGGGACAGATCAGTCGCTGGTATAAATCAGTCTAGCTTCACTGCAGATAATCAGGTGTTTCTGATTTGCACTCGTAGGTTTGAGTCTCCTGCTGTTTAATGCTAATAACTTTACCTTCTCCATTTCCACCTCCAAAATAAATGAACACTAATATCTACGTACAACTCAATGCTTAACTTCAGTCCATGAAACCCAAGGTCCCAAGATTCTAGAATTCCTGAAATAATTTAGTAGGCCAACTCGTTACATGTCAGGAAAGGTAACAAGCAGAATAAAATTTTTAATACATTCTTTGAATTCTTATGGCTCCACTCTCAAGGGGAAGGGAGACTCAATTTGTCAGCCGGTAATATGATCACTTATCACTATCTTAAAAAATTAACAGTGTCCATGGTGGTGATGGTAGGACTAATAAGTAAATAATCATCATTCACTCTTTTCCATCTTTTAATGGCCTTTTGGTTGGGGTTTTCCCTGGAAGTCACAGCTCACCTACAGGCTATATTTGCTTTTTTTTGCAATACTTTGGGGAGTGGAGTGTGGGACATTGTGCAGCATTTTGTGATGTACTGCGTCTGAAGGGATGCAGTCACAGAAGTCCCCTTGGGATGTTCCCTCATGTGTTTATGCCACTGAGACCCACCTTCTTGCTGTCTGGGGGTTCCCCACCACTCTGTCCTGCTGGGCCAGGTCCTCAGGTCTCCCCAGCCAAGGCCCAGGGTGGGGGTTACCACCCTGCAGAGCAACGCAGCACTGTTTAACCACAGCTCTGGGTGGAAGCAGTTCTAAGGCACGGCACCCAGGTAATCAACCACCCCCCCACCCCCGAATGGATCAAAACCCCCAATAAATTTTTCTCTCTGTGCAAATGATTTGCAGAGGGAGGGCTCATCAGGTACGCCCCCTTTGTCAATGAAAGGGAGTTATGCAGCATGGTAGCCCTCTCCAGGTAATAACAATTTACACTGGGTTTGATAAGCTAATTCTTTTCTTGTGAGTTCTGCCTTAAATAGCTGTATTTATATCAAGTCTTCAGGACAGAAATAATCTTGTCCTGACCTGGGTGTCCACTAAAGTTCTGTCTTTCTTAGGGTGTAACGAAGCAAACCCACAGTCATGTAGCACATTAAAGACTAACAAAATAATTTATTAGGTGATGAGCTTTCATAGGACAGATGTGAAGAAGTGAGCCTGGCCCACAAACGCTCATCACCTTATAAATTATTTTGGTAGCCTTTAAGGTGCTACATGACTGTGGGTTTGTTTTGTTAGAATACAGGCTAGCACGGCTCTCTCTGTGGTACTTTCTTAGGGTATGTCAGGCAATTTCCAAGGCAGTCTGAAGACGAGAGAGAGGGAATTCCCTGTGGAGGGAATTCCATTGTTCTCTTTGTGTAACCGTATCCTCTAAGATGGAGCCTGTCACATGAGTGAGCCACCTGTCCAGGTCCTTTTTAGGCAATCAGTCATTGCCTCTATGCTGGATTGCATGTTCAATTACAAATTCCTCAGATGTGGATTAACACCCATTAAGTTTGCTAAGTACTGCTATTCCCTCACAAGCCATACTCACGTAATAGGGTAGCCACACCTTCCGTTGAGGTCTTCACAGAGACAAGCATTTGGAATCAAATGTGTAGACCCTACTGAGAACTTCAACTAGAAAAAATATATGTGCATAAAAGTAGGTTTGACAGATACATCAGGTTATACCGGGGTCTGCAACCAAAATAGCAACAAGAGACTTTTTTCCTTCAAATTCAGTAACAAAATCAATACATTAAGAGCTGCAATGCATGTGAATGTGAGACAGTCCTTAGTAAGTAACGTCAAACTGTAGTTTTTGTAACCACCATTTTAAGAACAGCGCGTGCACGGTGATTTGTACCAGTTAGAAAGTTTGTTACTTTCCCCCCGGGATTGGAGAGCAAATGAGGACAAGGAAAATGCTGCTTCTGAGGATCGTCTCTGAAGCAGGAGGAAGCAATGTTCTCATCAACCCTTCATGTCTCCCCACCCATTCCCCAAACCTGCCCCCCATCTCCAGGCTTGAACACTTTCTGCCCCAAACAGCCCGCCCCACTCCCTGGATTAATGCCTCTCAGCTTCAAACCCCCCCGCCCCCCCAAAAAAAAGCAATGAGCTCCTCCACTTGCACATGACGCTACTGCTCTTCCATGGCCGCTGCTGCTTCCCCTCTGCTGCTCCCTCCACCTCCACCTCCTCTTCCTTTTTCTCAGGGGAGCTGTGCAGCTCCAGCAGTGGCACTAGCAGGGCTGCCCCTTGTTTCACGCAATGCCCTGGTGACTCATTCACCCTCTGAACTTTTTCACATTTTGCCCAGCTAAGGCTGCTCCTGCAAGTCCTTATGAAAAGGCAAGGGACTCCTCCCCCCCCCCCCCCCGCGTGCAGTGGGGCAAGATCGGGAAGGGCCCCCCATCCCCGCCCTTGCTCCTCAGCACAGGGCTCCCTGCTGCAGGGGCCTCAGCCACACACACTGCAGTTCACAAGCTTGAATCTCCATGCATGTGCATTTGGTCCTGCCACATTTGCCCTGTGTTTACCACTGGGTGAGGCCCCTGTTCCCCGCACTTACCCTGCACCCTGCCAAACAATTCATAGTCCACCAACTTGAGGATGCCAGGAGCCTTAGCAAGGCCAGATATGGTTGGGTGAAATGCAGGCACCGGTGTGCTCACATCAACTGTGTAAGTAGATGGCAGCTCCTGGAGCCCCTGAGGCAGATAAAGCCTGCACATGGGGGAGCGGCTCCCTGCTCTGCTGCTGCTGAAATAATGGAACTAAATGTAGTTGATTTAATAGGTCCTGCCGCCCTGCCAGCCATTAAACCAATTGCATTTAGTTCCATTATTTCAGCAGCAGCAGAGCAGGGAGCCGCAAGCAACTCCTTAAAGAGCCACATGTGGCTCCGGAGCCACAGGTTGCTGACCCCTGGTTTATAAGATTAAAAATGATAGGTCACAAGCCACGTCTCATCCAAAAGCATATTTATGCATATTTATATTTATAACCCATTTTCTTTAAAGCATGGAGGTGGTCTGTCACACTGTGGTTATGGCTATGCTGAGAACCTGTGACCTACCACTAAAGTTGATTGGGTTTTCCTCATCAAATGACCAACTAAAGTGTCCATCTACCACCGCATCCATCTTTTGGTAGATGAGCAAGCTGGAAGCTACTCACGTATGCTTCATGTAAGATGCCTATTTATTGGCCTACCTTAATATTCTTGGAAATTAAAACATGCTTTTGGTCGCATTACAGGCGTATATGGTAGTAGAAAATAAATTGCTATACAAACCTAATGTTTATCTGACATTGATTCCCTCTGTGAATGACTGACTCACACCATACAAATATAAAGTGCAGCATCTCCATCTACTGGAATTTATCCAGTGCCTCGCTTTGATTTTCTGCAGCTGTTGTGATGTCTACATCCATACACTTTACATACAGGCGCAACAGGCTGAGCATCTAGCAAAGGCAGTGCTAAACAAGGAAGAAAACTGCAAGCATGTAACCTTGAGGAGAAGAAAGCCAGTTGAGGTATCTCTAATTCCGTTGGAGGTAAGCAACCACTTTCAGGCTCTCTACGTGGGTGATTCATTGGAGAACGCTGTGGCAGAAATCTCACAGGGAAGGGATCAGAAGACCCCACTGACTGGAAGACATGGGAGGTGTAGACCTAGGGATGGGGATTCTACGACCACCACACCTAAGAGAAGACGACGGGTGGTGGTGGTAGGGGACTCCCTCCAAAGAGGGACGGAGTCATCCATCTGCCGTCCAGACCTGGAATCCTGGGAAGCTTATCAGGAGCTAGAATTGCATGGAATGTGTGACAGAGTCTCTTCCAAAAAATCATCAAACCTCTGGATTATTATCCCCTCCTACTCCTCCATGTAGGAGCTCATGACACAGCCAAGGACAGCCTTGAACAGGTCACTGTGGATTACATAGCTCTGGGAAGAAGGATTAAGGAATATGGGGGGCAAGTAGTGTTCTCATCCATCCTCCCCAGTGAAGGAAGAGATCGTCGAATCACGAAGGTAAATGTGTGGTTGTGCAGGTGGTGTCAGAGAGAGTGCATTGATTTCTTCGACCATGGGATTCTGTTTCAGGAATAAGAATTTCTAGGAAGAGATGGGATCCACCGAACAAAGAGATGAAAGAGCATCTTTGCAGGCAGGCTTGCAAATCTAGTGAGGAGGACTTTAAACTAGGTAGTGAAGAGGACTTTAAACTACGTTTGTCGGGGGATGGTGACACAAGCCCTGAGGTAAGTGGGGAAGGAAAAAGAAACAACAAAAGAGGACCCTGGATTCAAAGGGAGAAGATAGACCTATCAGCTAACTGTCTAAGGTGTTTGTACACAAATGCAAGAAGCCTGGGAAGCAAATAGGAAGAATTAGAGGCCCTGGTATAGTCAAAGTAGTATAAGGTGCTTAGAATAGCGGAGCCTTGGTGGTATGACTCATAAGTGGAGCACAGTCATTTAAGCGTATAAACTGTGTAGGAAGGACAGGCAGGGGAAAAAAGGAGTTGTTGTTGCACTGTATGTAAGAGAGCAGTATGATTTGCTCAGAGCTCCAGTATATGGAGGAAGAAAAGCCAGTTGAGAGTCTTAGGGTTAAGCTCAGAGGTGGAAGCAACAGAGGTGATGGTGTGGTTGTTGTCTGCTATAGACCACCAGATCAGGTAAATGAGGATTTCATCAGACAACTAAGAGAGGCTTCCAGATCACCAGACCCTGGTTCTCATGGGAGATTTTAATCACCCAGGCATTTGTTTGGAGACACATACAGCAGCACACAGACAATCCAGGAAGTTTTTGGAGAATGCTGGGGCTAACTTCCTGGTACAAGTGCTAAAGGAACCAACCAGGGGCCATGCGCAGCGTGCCCTGTGGCTCACAAACAGGGAACAGCTAATAGGAGAAATAGAAGTGGATGGCAACTTTGGCTGCAGCGACCATGAGATGGTAGATTTCAGGATCCTGACAAAAAGAAGGAGGGTGAGCAGTAATGTACAGGCGCTTGATTTCAGAAGAGCAGACTTCAACTCCCTGAGACAACTGATGGGCAGGACCCCTTGGGAAACAGATATGAAGGGGAGAGGAGTGCAGCAGAACTGGCAGTGTTTTAGAGAACTCTTACTGAAGGCACAGGAACAAACCATGCCGATGAACAGTAAGAAAAGCAAACATGGTAGGCAACCAGCTTGGCTTACTAGGGAAATCCTTGGAAAGCTCAGACTCAAAAAGCATGCGTATAAGAAGTGGAAACTTGAACAGATGATTACGGAGGAGTGTGAGTATATTGCTGGAGAATACCAGGGAGTAATCAGGAAAGTGAAAGCACAATTGGAACTGCAACCAGCAGGGAATGTGATGGGTAACAAGAAGGGTTTCTACAAGCATGTTAACAGTAGGAGTGCGATCAGAGAGGGTGTAGAGCTATTATTAGTAGATGAGGGACATAACCTAGTGACAGATGATGCAGGAAAAGCTGATCGTGGAGATAAGGAGAGATTCCAGATGAATGGAAGAAGGTAAACGTAGCGCCCATCTTTAAAAAGGAAAGGAGGACGATCCAGGGAACTGTAGACTGGTCAGCCTTACCTCAGTCCCTGGAAAAATAATGGAGAGGATCCTCAAGGAATCCATTTTGGAGCACTTGAAGAGGGGAAAGTGATCAAAAGTAGCCAACATGGATTCACCAAGGGCAAGTCATACCTAACCAATCTGATTAGCATCTATGATGAGGTAACTGGCTCTGTGGACATGTGAAAATCAATAAGTCTGATATACCTTGGATTTAGCAAAGCTTTTGATACAGTTTCCCACAACATTCTTACCCATAAGTTTAGGAAGTATGGATTGGATACATGAACTGTAAGATGGATAGAAATCTGGCTTGACAGACAGTCCCAATGGGTCAGTGTCTGGTTTGCGGTTGGTTTCAAGTGGAGTGTCTCAGTGATCGGTTCTAGGGCTAGTGCTATTCAACATCTTTATTAATGACCTGGCTGAGGGGGTGGATTGCACCCTCAGCAAATTTGCAGATGATGCTAAGGTAGGGGATCGGGTAGATATATGGGAGGGGAGGGATAGAGTCCAGAGTGACCTAGAGAAATTGGAGGATTGGGCCAAAAGAAAATTGATGAGGTTCAACAAGGAGAAATGCAGAGTCCTGCACTTGGGATGGAAGAATCCCAAACACTGTTACAGGCTGGGGACTGACTGGCTAAGTAGCAGTGCAGCAGAAAAGGGGATTATAGTGGATGAGAGGCTGGATATGAGTCAACAGTGTGCCCTTGTAGCCAAGAAGGCTAACCATGTATTGGGGTGTATTAGGAGAAGCATTTGAAGCAGATCTAGAGAAATTATTATTCCCCTTTACTCAGCAGGGTGAGGCCATATCTGGAATATTGCATCCAGTTCTGGGCTCCCCAGTATAGAAAGTATGTGGATGCATTGAAGCAGATTCAGCAGAGGGCAACGAAAATGATTAAGGGGCTGGATCAACTGACTTATGAGAAGATGCTGAGGGATTTGGGCTTACTTAGTTTGCAGACAAGAAGACTGAGGGGTGATTTGATAGCAGCCTTCAACTTCCTGAAAGGGTGCGCTAAAGGGGATGGAGAGATGACTGTTCTTAGCGGTGACAGACAACAGAACAAGGAGCAATGGTCTCAAGTTAGAGGAAGGGGTGTAGGTTGTATATTAGGAAAAGCTATTTCACCAGGAGGGTGGTGAAGCACTGGAATGTGTTACCAAGAGAGGTGGTGGAACTCCATCCCTAGAGGTTTTTAAGTCCCAGCTTGACATAGTCATGGCTGGGATGTTTTAGTTGGGGTTGATCCCGCTTTAGGTAGGGGGCTGGACTAGATGACCTCCTGAGGTCCCTTCTAGACCTAGAATTCTATGATTCTAACAAATTTGTATATTATGCTTTATAAATGCCGGCACACTGCAATGAGAGACACCTTTCACAGAACTCTAGTACACAAAGTGGTACTTTTGGGTTCTTTTTTTTTATTATTATTTTGCTATTTTGACTATTTCTTGAACTAGTAAAAGCTAAAATCATTATGTAATATTTATCCTCATGGTGGTTTTAAGAGTGAAAATGACATAAGTACTCCTCACAGATTACCGTAGGTTAGTCTCTTAGGAAAATTAAGTACTGTACAATACAGTTATCTGCGAGGTGTTGGAAAAAGGGAGTCTTTTATGTTTGGTATAAGAAATGCAATTGTTGAAGTTAGTGATAATTATATACAAAATAATTGTGTTTCCCTCCAGCTCTCTTCAAGCCCGTCACAGCCTGATGTCTCAGTGGCTGCAAAACAAACTGAGGACTCAGCACTGTTTCAGTTCGCAGAGGTATAATAACTTAATTGTTTTGCTTTGTAAGTGGGAGAGAGGAACACAAATTGTTAATTATGACTGATCCACCTTTGCAAGCAAAATGGGGGAGTGGAGACCTACAGATGATATTCTATATGACTATACACTCTCCTTCTTCCGCCAACTGAGTTTCTCTGTGCTGAAGTGTTACCCTGCTTATGCAGACACGCGCGCTCGCTCTCTCTCTGACAGAGACAGAATCCCAGTTTACAGTAGTTAGGTAACAGCTAAATTTAATTCCACAGACTCTGTAGCATCTCAGGATAACATATCCTGCCCTCCCATCTCTCTCTTTAGGCCCACAAAACATTCTGTGGTGGACCAAACATTATCCTTCCCTAGTAAATAAACCTTGAATAGCTTGGGTCCATATTCAGAGTAACACAAGAACAGGGGCGTGGCCCATCTTTTGGTCCTGTATTCATCAGCTACTGAGTTCTCTGGGCTGTTTTTAACTCATCTGTAACCTTTCCCCACCTTTTCCATTCTAGTAGTGGGTCTGTCCCACAGAAGCTCATCACCTAATAAATTATTCTGTTAAAGTTCTACTAGACAGCCTTTTTGTTTTGATAGTATATAGGCTAGCATGGCTTTCTCTCTGTTGCTTTTCCATTCTAGTTTACTTGGCTTTCAGAGACTGATGAGGGCATGATCTGTGAGGTGCAGTGACCACAATGAAAATACTTGCTATAATCTCAGGGTAGCTAATGAGCACATCTGGTAACTCCTGCACCCTGTTCTGGAAGCAGCTGAGTCCTTCCACCTAAGTTACCCTGCCCTGTTCTCTGCCGCTGTGCAGAGACAGAATATCCAGATAAGATACGTGTCTCCTCCTCCCTGCATGTCTCCTTCTCGAGAGAGAGAGACTCAAAGTTGCAGTGCAAAGCATGTGGTCACACGAGATGTTCATATCAGTAGACACAAAAGGAACCAGCCGTAAATTCCCATCATCAAAACAGAATTGATTTGTCTTCCGCTTGAGAAGAACATTTGCATAGAAATCACTGATCCAGGTTTGCTCTTCTAACAGCTGTAATGCACTAGGACCCCCAAGTACAAAAGTAGTGGAATCAGGGATGTTCCGCATTTTTTCCATACTGAAGAACTACCAGATTTTCATTTCAGAGGGCCTCTTAATTTCTATCAAGGGAGGCAACAAACAGAGGTTGATCCACAGTAGTGGCATGTGCTTCCTTTGTTAGAACTATAGGAACTTGCACAATGATAGCTGCCACAACAAGCAGGGAGCATACATAGACGTAGAGAGGCATGGAAGAAACAAATTTCAACATTACAAAGCCACGTAATGCCATAGTGGACTAGAAAATAATATATAGTAGATGGTGCATCCCAAGATACCTTGGATATATGGCTTAAGAGTTTGGTTCCCCCCCCACCCCACCCCCCGCCATGTGTACTTGAATCTGGGCATGATGGTGACCTCTGGATAATTTTAACAGAGTGGCATCATCTGCAGCAATATGTTGAATATATTTAATAATATGGTCCCATCTTCTTCCAGTCTGTTTTTGAGAGTCTAGTATTGCTTGTGGAGCTAGCTATTTGTTTTGTCTGTTCTTTGAGCATAAGAATTGAGATTTTTGCCTGGCTTGCACCGGGATGCTTTATGGGATCCAGGAATCTTTGTATTCCCTACTCCTTATCCTTTGTGCTCATATGGGCTTGGGTATAATCCAGCCTTGTGTCTTCCTTTGTGTTACCCTAATGTCATGCCAACATCATTGCAATGTGAATTGCAGTGACTAACATCTCGGGTCACAGCAGTCAGGGAGGTGGTATGCAGCTGGGTTCATTCAGGTAGTTCCAGGGGTGAATGCACAGCAATCTGTATGATCTCTGGTTGAGAACTTGAAAGCAGAAGATAGCTTTGGTGAAAGTGATCCTGAAATGGTAGAGTTCACTGGTTGGTGGGACAACAGCATTGTAAAGACAAAGGGGTTCAAGAGGGCAGACTTGAGCAGACTCAGAGGTTGTGTCTACGCTACCAACTTCCTTCGAAAGAAGGATGGTAATTAGGGTGTTGGGAGTTTACTGATGAAGTTGGGAGTTTACTACTGGCTCACGTCTAGCCGCGGCTCACCTGCTGGTACTTCAGAGTGCCGGGGCAACTTCAAAGTATCAGTGGGTGAGCTGCAGCTAGTTGCGAGCCAGTACTTCAAAGTGTAAAACTTCAAAGTTGCTGCGGGGGGGCGGGTGGAATTTGCTTAATGAATTAGTAAACTCCAGACACTCTAATTACCATCCTCCCTTTGAAGGAGGGTGATAGTGTAGACAAGCCGAGAGAATTGGTAGAGAAGATCTCAAGGAAAGCAAGCCCAAGAGGAAAAACAATAGAAGACAGTTGGCACAATTTCGAAGAGATATTGTTAAAGATTTAAGAGCAAACTATTCCACTGCATGAGAAAGATAAGAAGGATGGCAAAAGACAACCCTGGATCAACCAGGAGATCTTGAAAGATCTAAACATCGAAAGGAGCCCTACCAAAAGCGGAAACTAGGTTAAATCACAAAGGATGAATGTAAACAAATAACAAAAGCATGTAGGGGCAAAATTAGGCTAAGGCACAAGGTGAGCTCAAATTAGAAACATAAAAGGTAACAGGAAAACATTCTACAAATATATTAGAAGCAAGAGGAAGACCAAGGGCAGGGTAAGCCCATGTTTCAATAAAAAGGACAAAACAGTAACTGAAAATGTAGAAATGGCAGAGGTGCCTAATGACTTCTTTGTTTCATTTTCACCTAGAAGATTGATGGTGAATAGGTACGTAACACAAAAACAAAGAGAACTGCTGTGGCCCCTTATAGACGACGAGGTATACAGTAAATCCTCCATTTAATGGACTAATGGTGGGGAGGGTTGTCTTTTATTACCGAAAGACTATTGAATGTGAGGGTTTACTGCTCCACTGGGTCCTGCAGCCTCAGGTCATCCCCCACCAAAAAAAAACCCAAAACAAAACAAAACAAAAAAAAAACCCTGCCACTTACCAGAGTTGCTGCTGCCACCGCTAGAGGACCCGCTGGGCCCCTCTTCATTGTTATGACCCCACCCGCTGCGTACAACTGGAGGTGCCCCACTGTATGCAGCTAGAGGCATGCCCCCCCCCATCATGCATGGCTGCAGGGCCCACCTCACAGCCTGGAGGAGCTGCTGCTGCCACGCGCTCCACCCACTAGGGGTGGGGCTAGGGCGCATATGCAAGTGCTGTCTACCCAAGTACGCGCCTCGACCCTGGTGGGAGAAGCGTGTGGCGGCTCCAGTGGAGATGGATCCTCCAGGACGCAGCAGTGCTAAGTCCCTTTATTTGGAATGGGGGGCAGGAATTTAGGATTTTTTAGGATTTTACAGCCCCCAGGGGACTTCATGAACAATAGGGGGTGTCCATTGTTCCTAAAGTCTGCTAAATTGGGATCTGTAAAATCAAGGGTTTATGATATTGTATCGAGAAGATTAGGTGATAAGTAACAGTCAGCATGGATTTGTCAAGAACAAATCATGTTAAACTAACCTGATACTTTTTCTTTGATGGGATAACAAGCCTTGTGGATAAAGGGCAAGCAGTAAATATGAGATACCTAGACTTGAGTTCCAAGTTATCCTTCAGTCTGAGTAGACTATGGATTGTGCCCTTCGTAACTCCATTTAAGATCGTCATTTGCAGCGTTGACTGTGACTGTGGAGGCCCACACGCGAGTGACAGTCCTTGCTACATCTGCTGCATATGTAACCTGGTATCTGTTGCCTCCCGTGTTGGTTCAACGCTGTTAAGCGATGCTGGAGTACCTCTCCAGGTGCGAGCCTGGGCAATTATTATGGAGACCCTGGGCTGCCCAAACACCAGCCCCCCCCCCCCCCTCAGCTTTATTGATATAATCCAAAGGAGAGGATAACCTCCACATTTGGTACCAGCTCAGCTGCAGGAGTTGCCGGGACAGTGCCAGAAGTTGGCACAGAACCGCCTTAGGACTCCCCTCCGGATTTTCTGTCAGGGTTTACTCCCTTAGCCTTGCTCCTTCCCAGGATAACCCACAAGGCAGTGGGGCGTCTTCCTCCGCCTTCACAGGAGTTGTCGATTTGGAGCACCACACCTCCTGGTCCGCCGTTGAGACTGGGCATTAGAAGGGAAAAGGAACAAATCCCTTTGTAAGGTCAGTATGTGAGACAGACCAGACCCCCCTCACTGTGTTTCGCCTGCGAGCTGACACAGTTGCCCAGGGGATGGCGTCGCTGTAATGCACAACAGCTGCTAGGAGCCAACAGTGAGAGCTGAGTGGTGGGTGAGAACTAGTGCTTCTGTCCGCCTGAAAAGGCGCAGCTGCCGGAGAGTCAAAGGTACTACCTCTACCCCAGACGCCCCCATATCCACCCTAGACTTGAGTAAAGCATTTGATATAGTCTTTCATGACCTCATTAACGAACTAGAGAAGTACAACCTAGGTGTGGCCACTAAAAGGTGGGTGCATAACTGGTTAGCTAACCATTCCCAGAGAATAGTTATCAGTGGTTCACAGTCATAGTGGAAGGGCATAATGAGTGGGGTTCTTCAGGGATCAGTTAGGAGATGATCACTGTTCAGTGTCTTCATCAGTTATTTAGCTGATGCCCTCTCAGGGTCCCTTCCAATGCTATGATTTAATCCCTTCTTTCTGCTCTTGGCCCTGTTTCTGCTTGTTTCTGCTACGGGACTTTCATTCACAGAGGACATCTTTGTCGCTTTTGGCAAAAGTCCCGTTCCTTGCTCTGCCATTTCTTATGGTTCCCGGTCTATTAATGCATTGCTGCCATTAATAAGCTGAGTTGGGATGAGCAGTTTACAGCATACCGCAAAGAGCAATGTACAGTGCCACTTAAAAAAAAACAGAGTGAAAGTAGGTATTTAACCAGTAGCAGAATTAGTTCTGTGAAATGATGTGAATTGCATTGTGAGATGATGCGCCTGGGGTTTCTTGGCAGCCATCCCAGACAGCTTTTTGTTCTGACTGGGTGTTCCTCATATGTTCCCTTTCTCTTTATTCCCTTCACAGCAGAGCGGATAAGACTGACTCTTTTGTGAAAAGAGCGATCACATCAAGTAGATGGGTCACTTATAATGGCCATACTTTGCCCCAGGAATAGAATTCCCCTGTCACTCAGAGATGGCTCATTATGTACCATGGCATTCTTTCTTCCTGAGAGTCCCAGTATGCCTTTCACCTTCATGTTTTCACCCAGTGCTATATTTTTGCCAGTAAAACTGGTAATATGGCTAATGAGGCTTGCCCATTCTTGACGGGCCACAGCAGAGGGACAGGAGCCCTTGGCATAGTGCAGAGTGTCTGGATATGCCTGCAGGTGCTATAGAGATGTTTGAAAATCCATAGGAAAGTCCCACAGATCTGAGGATTGCATTGAGTTAAGCACCTTGGCCCCTGCTCACCCTGTAGTGGTCCTGATGGCTTGATGAGTTTAAAATTTTGTCCCTCTCCTCTCTGGGGTTTTTCCACAGAAGACTGTGAGCTAGGCCAGAGTTTGGTCAGTGAGCAATGGTCTGAGGTGCACTTGTTGTTTGGAGAGCTGTCTGGTTACGTGTTGCTGGCTGCTCTTCTCTTTTCTGTGTGAGGGGAACAAAGCAGATGGAAACTCTTTCTTTCAAGGCCTACTGAGTATCTGTTTGTCAAATGAGAACAGATGGTGATGAACACTGTGTAATGAAGAATTGCACGTTCCTCTTGGGTTTACTTAACTCGGTTCTCATCTTTTATTAAACAAAGAAAATGTTTCCAAGGAATGGTGGCAATAAAATCACCAGTCAGCTCAAAGAGCCTACTCTTCTTTTAGCTACTCTATTAGAGATTTTTTTCTAGACTAACGTCAAAGCAAGTGGAAATAATATTTTTGTTGCAGCAGTGTATAATTTCTCTTTTTATTCCCACGCCCTAGGTGCCGTCAGGGTATGCAATATCTTGGGAAGGAGTTCTCTCACCCAGATGCAATAGACTCTTTACATTTTATTTTTCCCAAAATATTAAATCTAGCAGTTCAAGGCAAAATGCCTGCAAAGGAGAGTTTGACCTAACAGCATGATATTTGTATATCCAATGGTTGTGCACTCTTTCACCTCTTTCCCAAATTTAGGGTAAAGCCATAATCTTCCTTCATCATTATATAAAGTATACAAATATGCATATAGTATTAGTGTTATTTAAGGACTTAACAGTTTACTAAATGCTTGAGTTATCACATATCCCATAAGGAACAAAAAAATGTATGCTATGGCATAGCATGCAACCCAGGCCATAAATAGTAGCTAATATATTGGCAATTCTTGTAAAAGAGCTCTGAGATGGTAACATGATCCTAAAAATTATAAATGTTTTTGGTGGGTTTAGAAGCCAGCCATGAATGCAAGAATTAACCGTTCGTGCTTGAAGGTAATGGAGATTAGCAGGCCGTCATAGATGCTGATAATTTGTTAAAACTAGAAGATTGCTTTTAACTAGAAGAGAGTAACATATGTCATCATTACTGGGAACTGATTGATCATTGTGTCACCTCCCAAGCCCAACAAACATCTTCTCTCAGGTGAATTCTGAGCTTGCTGTGATTCCAGCAGTTTGCTCTTACCAGCTGCTGAGTGTATTTCACTCTAAGGTAATATGTGACTTCTCCTCCCAGCTTGTAAAAGTGTAATAGCTTTGTGGTCATTTGGTGGTGAATGTCCATCTCATAATTTTATTATGTATTTCCACGTCATTTGGTTTGCATTTGTGGTGTCAAAAAAACAGAACATGCCTCTGCATGAGTTCATGTTTGGTTCTGGCAACATGGAGTTACTTTTCCGGACCACTGTGTAGCTTTGGTATTGAATTGAGAAGATCTGCATGGTGGTCTGTATTTTTATGAAGTAAGTTGTTATAGAATAGAAATGAAAGAAATTGGCTTCCAGAATCAGAGCCTTAATATGTGCAGGAGGATCAGTGAGTGAGGACACTCACTCATGACTGTAGTCAGGCTCTGTGGACATAGAGGGGCAACTTCTGTGGAGCTCATTGTAGGATTGGAGTTTTAGACAGGAAGCTCTTTGGAGCATGGACCATGGCGATATAGTTCCTCACACAACAGAAGCCTAGTTTTGACTGGAGCACTAGGAGCTACTGCACTAGAAGTAGTAACTATTAATAAACATTAAACAGCAATAATGTTCCAGTGTATTTCAAACATAGGTCTATGCTGAATGAATGGCAGTAAAATGTAGTTCCTGCGTAGCCCTTGAAACTGCAAAATAAAGTAATCTATTCCAAAGGAAATTTTTAATTTAAAATGCATTGCATCCAGGGATGCTCTAGCCCAGGAGAGCGCCAAGAGGGTGGCATGAAGTTTCATAAGGGGGGCACAGTATAATCAGCTGCTAAGACTCAGGCTCATCCATCTCATCAAAATGACGTAATCTGTTACTGTTTTTGTGTGTGTGCAGTCACAGTTATATACCGATTAATAAAGTTTTTGCATTCTACAGACTTATTTTCTTGCACGTGCCAAAAGGGTTTGTTTTTCATATGAACGTAACTGAAATTTCTGACAGTTTGAATTACATTAGATGAGTTGCAGGATGAGGAGAAGATGCTAATAGCTGGGAAGAAAAGTGGGGCCCATCGTAAAAAGTTGGCTCACACTTGGTCTAGCCTGCAAGTAAAAATTAGAGTGGTCTTGAATATCCCAAAAGATTGGAATATAAATCTGTGTGTAACAAAGAAAGTGTCTCAGGAGCATCTGTGCCCTGAAAAGCTGGTGTCAAGGGATAGGGCTCTCACTGCAAACAATCCCATTTAATGCTACAAAGCCAAGGTCGGCATAACAGTGCACTGCTATGTTGATGCTTCCTGCAGTTTGAGTGCTGTTTGGTTAACATGCTCTCTTTGCTGTGCCATCTTTGGCAGTAGGCAGATTAAGGTACTTCTGTGAAGTGGCTCACTCGGCAGCTGCTTAAGGCAAGAATAGTAGTATCTGCGTTAGACGACAAATAAGACCTCATTTGTCCTGAAAACTTACTGAAACTTTTGTTTAACTTGTAAAGGAAGACACTGAAGTCTGCACCCATCTCCAATAACCCTCTGCTTCAAGTAACCACACAGAAATGTTCGCCAAAGTTTCCAGCACAAATTTATTCTGTAGAAAATAGCCTGCCTTTCCTAAGTAACAGATTTATTTTTTCTGGTCTTTTAGGCAGTTGCAGAAGACAAGGTATGTAGAAAAGCCTACATACACAACATAAGTCACCTATGGAAGTTATAAATCCAGTAAAATTGTGTTTACTCACCTAGGTTCTGATTCAGGAAAAAGTTTTAGGTACATTCTTCTCTCCTGTTGACATTCATGAAACTGCAGCACCCTGCTTTCTGAACAGAGGTGCTTTCCAACCTTGGGTCCCTGGAGAACTCATGTGCCCTTTGTTTATACTGACTGTGTGCAATATGGCAAGAGACATGAGGAGTCAGTCAGCTTTTTTCCCCCCTCTCTTCTCCCCAGTGATCTTGAAATATGCTCTTTTCTGTTTCTTCAAAATGTAGATCTCTTCAAATACTTCACAACTGGGGAGTCCTGAGCCTGTGAAGCACTGTGGGAAGTCAGCCCTCTTCCAGCTGGCAGAGGTAAGAGGCCTGCCAGCACCTTGATGTATTTGAATGCGTGTGCTTGTTTTTACAAAACACGTGGGTTACGCAAGTTAGTCTAGCACCAGCTTAGCTTTAACAATAAAGGGGGGAAAAAGGTAGTTTGATTAGTAACTCAAATAATGATGTTTTCATTGGGAGTATCTAACATTTACCTTTTGTGGTGTATACGTACATGGTCCCTAAGAAAGCAGGATACAATCCCTGCCCTAGAGAAGTCGTAGCAGAACTTGGACAAAAAAACACCATTCAGGACAACAGCTAAAGCAAGAGAAGATATAGATCAGAGTTCCTTAAATTATGTTCTACAGAACACTGGTGTTCTGTGAACAACTCACAGGTGTGCCACAAGCATCTGGCACTTTTCTTTCATATCATACACTGATGGTCTGTATCTTGTATTGTTAAAATCAGATACAATGTTACTGCTTCATGGCTATGATACCCGATTAAATTACTTCATTTTGTTTTTGCTGGGTGGTGGTGGGGGGTTGTTTTGGGTTGGTTTTGGGGTCTGGCAATTTTTTGGAAGAAAATTTTCATAGGTGTTCCATATCAAAATATTATTGTTTAGTATGTGACTTGAATAGGACTTACAGTTAGGGGACGCTTTCCTAGACTGGCCCAATATAGGAAGCAAGAAGCAAGTTTTGGAGAATATGAAAGTCTATATGAAGGGTGTGAGCTGCAATCAATATTCAAGATTAAAATTATGGTGTATTTGGCCATGGTGAATAAATTAACTGGGATTAAGGTGTTCCAGACTCAGCTGGAGGTCCTTGACCCATATGAAATGTGAAGTTGTTTGTTGCTGATAGGAGACCCCACGCTCCTGAAGTGTGGCTTGGATATTGTTTTTAATATGTTAATGATCTACAAATTACAGGAGGTGTGCTGAGTTTCCTGAGATAAATAAGGCAAAGGGAACATTTCAGCATACTGATCATTAATTATTTTTGTTTATGACACAAGGCTACAACTTCCAGATTTCAATGGATAGAATGGTTCGCTGACACTCGCCCAGTGGCACTGCACTACTCATTGAGCTGGACAGAAATGTATAATCTGGAAGCACTGCAAAAATCTCTAATGTGGACCTACATAGGCCATGTCTACATTAGTCCTAAACTTTGAAATGGCCATGTAAATGGCCATTTCGAAGTTTACTAATGAAGCACTGAAATGCATATTCAGCACCTCATTAGCATGCGGGCGGCCGCAGGACTTCGAAGTTGGCACACCTCGCCGCTGCGCGGCTCATCCCGACGGGGCTCCTTTTTGAAAGGACTCCGCCTACTTCGAAGTCCCCTTATTCCCATCTGCTCACAGGAATAAGGGGACTTCGAAGTTGGCGGGGTCCTTTAGAAAAGGAGCCCTGTTGGGACGAACCGTGTCAATTTCGAAGTTCCGCGGCTGCCCGCATGCTAATGAGGCGCTGAATATGCATTTCAGCGCTTCATTAGTAAACTTCGAAATAGCCATTTACATGGCCATTTCGAAGTTTGGGGCTAGTGTAGACGTAGCCATAGAGTGGATTCTTACCCCCTCCCCCGCCCCCTGACTGCATAACAGTAACACTTTTTGCCTTCTTGTTTAGCAAATAAGGATACTAGACAGGTAAATTCTAAGCAAACGTGCATGAGCGGAAAAAAGAGATTTGCCTTGTTCTTTAGGCGGTCCCCAGGCTCCAGCAGAGTTCGTTAGTGTGTGTGTGTGTGCAACATGGCCAGCAGAGTGCATGGTAGTGTGATCACGGTTAGCAGGAGCTAGTTGTCTGTGAGGGGATGCGATCTTTGCAGCTTTGAAAACAAACAAAAAAAAGCTAGTGAAGTCTAGTGATGTGGTGAGCTATCTCCTTCCTTTGCTCATTAGGCAGCACTCGATACTTGATCTTAATGTTGTACCACTCTGATAATACTGGGTCAGATTCCCTGGGGTTTCACCAACATGGCACTGAAGTAACACTGTTCAGTCAGGCCTGGTGTTGGCATGTCACCACTGGCTGAAGGCGTGACACCTCTTCTGAAGCAAATCCTTAGGGTCATAGGCAAGCCCATATGTTTGCCCACACAAGCGCAGCATTGTAGTACAGCTGAAGCAGGAAAGGAGAGGGAATTTGGTGATCAGAAACTTGTGTTTGAAACAAATACATCCAGAAGCTTTCTCATGATTGATGACTATTAAGGTAGGTCCCCCATACCCTAATTTACTATACAAAAGAAGTGTAATGTACAGGCTCCAACTCAAATTAATAGAAACATGGCAAACATTCCGCATGCATCCTTCTTAAAACGTACCATATTAGCTGTGTCTGGGCCAGACTGAATGCTCTGCCTTCATGGTCATGACTGTACTATGCACCTTGCCTCTGGTTTCTCCAGTAGGGTTTTCTGAAGAAGCTCTTATGGACTTAAGCATCAGAAGGGATCATCTAGTCTGCCCTGCATATGGCAGGTCACAGAACCTCCCTCACCCACTCCTCTAATAAACCCCTTCTGGATGAATTAATGATGTCATCACATCATGTGACCTATGGCCCGGGCAGTCATCTTTCTGAGTGCCACCCAGTGAGCTGCTAGAGACAAACTAAGTGTGTATTTTTTATTGTCTGGGCTCCACAGTCCGTTCTTGCCCACTCTCGTACAGAGCTGACGCTCAGGGCTTTTCCCCTCTGGGACTCTCCCATTTTCCAGGGCCAGTCACAGGGGTTGCTGGACTCCCTAGTGCAGTTCTCCTCAGTCCTCCTCCAGGTCATCTTCCTGGGAGTTAACTGTCTCCTGAGTCAGCCAGGTAGACAAGGCCATCTGATTTCTAGCTGGTCGGGTGGGAGCATTGCTGGTCTGCCGTGGATGAGGCTGGGACCAAGCCGAACTAGACTGTGAAAAACTCCCATAGGGGTTTTTTTTTTGTTTGTTTGTTTTTGTTTTTTAATATGGTTTTGGTTTTGTATTCTCTGTGACACCTGATCCCATTTGGACCCATAAAATATGATAGAGTCCATTTTAACTTCTGAATTTTTTAACTGTAATTACTACTGGATGAGCCATTATTTTTGAAGGTGTCCTGACACACCTAGAGTGAACCCCAGCGGTACAAGTTCATTTGTCAGGCATTTGCATGGCACCATCATAACCTAAACTTGTGCTGTGAGCTAGAGAGGAGCAGGCTTCCCTGTTCCCAGCCCAGAGTGAGCCCTGAACACTGGGAACCTATCACCAGACTCTGGGCTGCGGGGAGAGGATGCCTAGTCCTCTCAGTCACACCATACATGATGTCTGGGTTACAGTGTAGTCTGAGCCCAAGGAGTAGCCCAAGTTTGACCATACCTGAATCCTTCCCCCGTCAACCTGCTTTTTTTTATTTGTATTCATTAGAATCAAACTCATGACTTTGTCTGTTCTTTTAGATGATTTTTTTGGTTAGTATTATGAGTATAGTACCACAAATGTATTTAAAAGTGGGCCAAATATCTTAGTACAAGCAGGAGAAGTGGTTGAAGCAACTACTTTAAGGGTACAATCTGGCGTCTGCTTGGAAGGCTATGGCCCTGCAGCTCAGCTGGGTTCCACAGAGACCAGCATCTCTACACAGTCGCTCTCTATCCTGTTGCCAGTCTAAAGGAGGGCAGGGAACCTTTGCAGCATCTCCCTGACTCAGTACAGGTAGTCTGGTTCTGCTACAGGTAGCTGACAACTCTGGAGATGGTTTATGAGTAGTGCAGCTCCAGCAGCTGACAGATCAGGGCTACGGAAGATCAATTTTGAGTGGTTAGGAGATTATGCAAAAAGATGAAACCTCCTCAAGGGTATTGACCTCAAGTAGGAGATTTTTGGTCTGTCTGTCTCTCTTCCTTCTCTGGTAGTGATTGGAGGGAGTGGTCCCCATAGAGTAATTCTCACGGCTCCAGTAGGGTTAGAGGGAAGGATCAAAGGGGGGGCGGGTAGAGAGTTGCTTGACAGTAGGAGCTTTACCTCCCTTCCCCCCCAGGTTCTGCACCTCACTGCCCAGAGGCAGCAGTGCATCCCTTTCCCTCATTGTGAGGCTGGTGTCAAGCCTAACTGGGAGTGTCAAAGTTCTTGGAGTGTGAAAATAGTTGCTTTGCAGTAATGTGGAGGGATAATTTTGGGATGCTTGTGTTGGTGCTAGAATATGTTTTAGAAAGTGGTTTTGTTTTGGAGTTTTCCTCAACATGTCTTACTCAGGCTGCCTGAAGTACTAAAGATGAGCACTAAACTGATACAAGGTGAAAGGCACATTTAGAAACCGTTGCGGCTAGATTCTTACTGGTGTAAACTGGAGCAATTCCACTGAATCTAAGTAGCCAGTCGAGCTACGTCAATGTGCAGAAGCAAGAGAACCCATCCTTTATGTCAGCCTACTCCTAAATGATGCCCTGAATAATACAGGTTGAACCTCTTTCACCCCAGGGATTTGACCAGTGTTGGATGAACGCATTTGCTGGATCGTGTGAGGTCAATATTACCTAGCATATTACTAGCACTTCTGTTGCTTACTGGACTCTTCGAAGTCTTCTAGGGGTAAATTACAGCTAAATAACAGCATGGAATACTGAGAGCCAGGACTGGTGGCTGTAAACAAACTTTATGGGATCGCAAGAAACTTGGCCACACCCATGATAAGTGGTCATCCAGCTAACTAACTAACATGCCAGATGATGGATGTTGCCAGATAATAGAGTGCTGGATTAGAGAGGTTCAACCTGTAGAGAATGCAGAAGTAGAAAATAACTCTTTGGTATTCCAGTGACCTGCTCTTTGAGGGCACTAGAGTCTTGTCTGTCAGAAGCAATGAGTCCTTTGGCTGTACCATGAATGAAACCTTGTTTCACAATATGGACTTCTATGAATGTGCTGCTGGAGGAAAATTCATCTTTGTAAAAAAATTTTACACTCAACATACAGGAATGATGTATTGATGAAGTAATTTTTTTTGTCTTTGTTTTTGCTTAAGATTTCTTCAAGTACATCCCATTCAGCCCCCCCTGACTTAACAAAACAGTGTGGGACGTCAGCGTTGTTTCAATTGGCAGAGGTAATATTAAAATACTGGTGATTAATTACCACTGGTGCAGTGGGGAGGAGAAGCTAATAATGCTAATTGCCCGAGTCCAGTAGTCAGAACTGTGGCACAGTCATTATTTATGCTTCTATAAACAACAATACTAATTATCACTTGGGTGCCAAGAGTCAAGATTTCCCTCAACTAACCATTAACGCACAGGCTCTGATGCTATTAAATTAACAGTTAAAAAGTCAGAAGCTGTGATGGTAAAGGGCTTATCTGGTTTGTATCCAAATTATTTTAAATGAACACTTCTGGGGTTTTATTCAGATCAGGGCATTGTCATTGCAAATATATTTTAGAAGGCTCCAGTCGCTTCTGTTTATTTCCACTCCACTCTCATGCAGATTGCTATTTTAAAGTGATAAATACATGTATGTAGGTGTGACTTTTGAAGGAACTTTGTTGTGATACTTTGCAACTGACATCAGACTGTCCTTCTGGAAGTAGTTGCAGTGAATGGCCCCCTTGTGGAAACATTAAAAGTCCCCCCCCTGCAAACCATACAAATTGTCTCACATGCCGTGAGTTAATTTATAGCCTACAATACCCAAATTCCCTTTCTTAGCCACTCAGCTAAAGCAGTCCAAAGTATTCTCTGCTCGCTAGGTTTCAAGCTTTGGAAGCAAAGGTACAGAGCAGAGAACAGGGTTAAAAGTGGACTTGTGGTCACATTAACAGGATATTTTTTAAGATATGAGATTTTCCAAGCCTTGTAAGGGACTTGGAAAATTTCAGTTTATTTTAATAAACAAGTTATGACAGATTATTACAGGATTGCTTTAGATGGTGTCTTCCTTGTAGCCAATCTGAACATGTGAGATAAGTATTTCAGTATTATTATTATTATTTAAAAAATTATCACTCAAAGGATCTCTAAATTCTACCAGTTCAACTAAATGGACCTATTGAACAGTAAAGTGGGTAAAATAGCAGATTGTGTGATTAAAAAAGATGGATGAGAAAAAGAAAATTGTGACAGAAGAGCTGAGGGAATTTGTAAATTAGTACTAGGTAAAGAGACATCTATGCCGATGGCTAAAATGCAGCACAAGTCAGAAGATATTATCATCAAGTAGTGCTTTTGGTGGCCTCTGTTGAAGGAGTTAGTGGTTGGTTGTTTTTAATTTGATTGTGTTTTTCTTAAGTTTTGTCCATCTTCTCAAAGGAAGCTGGCGTGACACTTGTGATTACCCCTGTTCTCGGTCTCAGCAGAGAAGCCGAGGCATGGCAAATGTGAACTAACTTGTGCTGATCCCTCAGTCACTGCTGAGGACCAATGGGAGAGCACTTAGGAGAATCTTGCACTGAATTCATCCATGAGGATAGCTGTTCTGTGGGTGACTAGAGGGATTACTGGTGTCACCAGGAGGGTTGCCTCCCAGGCAGTAACACTTCCTTCCTGTGTTGAAGAGGTCTGTGATTTTGACGATTTTTCTGTGGTATGTAATATAAATATAAAGGCCTTATTTTGGTTTAGTTTGCAAATTGAATAAAGAGAAAAATCACAGTATCAAAATGTGGTTACATTCCTCATTCCCTGGCATTTGAAAGGAGGAACCAGAACTTTAAGGAAAGGGTAGAATAGCTTGTATGTTACCTGGTTTACTGATGCTAGGTTATTTTGAACTGTACCCCCAGTGTTCAGGGCGCTTCTTGTGTAGTTTTACAGTATGTCATGGGCATCCACACCCAGATTCAGGTATCCTTCTTTCAGCCCTGGAGATTATACAGCGTACTACCTTGACTGGCTGCCTTTTATAAGTACTGTAGTGAATGGGTGGGGGCCTGCTTTCCTAATCAAGCTTTAGATAAGTGCCACTTTCTAGCATTTCTGTTAATCAGAATAAATACATTGAATGATAGCAGCATTTAATTGCTGGTGATTGTCTGGTTATTTCAAACCTTTAGATGTGCATTGCATCGGAGGCGGTAAAAGTGAAAGAACCTGGGAAGGTGAGAGTGGAACCATCGGTGGATGTGAAAGTAGGAGCTCCAGAGGAAATGAAAGTAGAAGAGTCAGAGAAGGTGAAAGTGAAGGACTCGCAGGAAGTAAAAGGGGAAGAATCTGAGACAGCGAAATATCAAGTCGATGAAAAGACAAAAACTGAGGAGCTGGAGAATGGTACAAAATGCAGCCACTTTACTGATCTGGCACCAGATAGCAGTACTTCAGAGATAAATAAAAGCACCAGTGCAGAGGATCTCACATGCCCTTTTCCAGAGCTTTTACTTGTTGACTTTAATCCCCTAGGGCTGAGCAAACCAGAAAAGATAAAAAAGAAGAAGAAGAAAAATAAGCTGGACCGGCACACAAGTGACAAGTCCAACCCCAAGAAGGCTTGTAAAAAAAGGCAGTCCTCTGAGTCGGACATCGAAAGCGTCATTTACACTATTGAAGCAGTGGCTAAGGGCGACTGGGGCGCTGAGAGACTTGTTGAAATCCCCCGTAAGAAGGTCCGCCCTGCTTCGAGCACGAAGGGAGGTGTGCTAGACGCAAAGTCACCAAAGAAAAAAGTGAAATCAAAAGAGAAGAGAATGTCAAAGGAAAAATCCTTGGAGACCACCAAAGAATCAAAGCCTCCTGACTTTCTTAATATTACAGCCAATAAGGAGGCGCCATGTGAGGTACCAGATGATATAAAAACAGAACCATTGACCCCGACAGAGGATGTGGTACCACAGAGTTTATCTGGACAGGTCAAAACAGCAGATAGTGATGGTAATAAAAAGATTGAAACCTGTGGCTCCAGGAAATCAGAGCGATCTTGCAAAGGTGCTCTCTATAAGACTCTGGTGTCAGAGGGCATGCTTACATCTCTGCGTGCAAATGTGGACAGAGGTAGGTTATTTTTGTCATGTTTATTTGCAGAGGGAGAGAAAAATTAAATGAAAGATCTTAATTAACTTGTGTTTGAATAACATCTCTGTCTGCCATAAATGAAGTGCAGGCTTGTAATGCAACCAGTGATTTATTTGTCTCAATTAGTAGATATTTTCCCTTCCCTTTACTGCAGATCTGATTTCAGAAAGCAGTCTTTGAATCACATTTCACTTTAGAAATGCCTGTGTTAACAGACCAATCTGGGGGTTTGTGCAGGGCTTACATTTTTATGTAACTGTGAACAGCTATACTGAAACACGAGTTTCCACTATGAAAAAATCCACTGTTGGTCTCTTGGCATAGCTCTGAAATCCTTGAAAAGGTAGATATATCTCGCACCACTTTCTGATACACATGCTGGTCCTCAGAGAAAGTACGCAACCAGAATAATAGAGGAAGGTTTCTGTTAACAATGCTCACTGAAAAGGAGTAGGGATACCATCCTGTGTCATGAGGATCCAAATTTGGCATCTCCATTGTTAAAAGTGGGTGATGATAATCCATAAGGTAACCTTGAATTTGAATAGAAAGATGAATTTGAGTTTAAAATATGAGATGTGCCTTGTCAGTGAGATAAATTTGAGAGCATTTCTCTGAGCAGCAAATTGAAGCTGGTTATCTGAGCAGCTAAAATGAAGAGGGATCACTTGAGGTTACTTTTGCTTTAGATTAAATCCATGAAAACTTTTCTCCTTTGTTATATCTCTGCAGCTCCTCACTCCAGCTTAGCAGAAGGCTCCAAAAGTGGGAGGTTTTAAGGTAGTAAATGTGGGTAAATCCAGTTACTAGCAAGTAATCTTGTTATCCCTTTGGAAACCTAAGTTGGCACAGAACCCTTTTCAGAAGCATGAAGAGCCGGTCAACAGAGTATCAGAAGTTGCATGGTTGAGTGACTCTTGATACGCAACATCCTCATGAATCCAGGGCCCTGTGACACAGATTCCATGATGAAAGTCAGAATCTTTCTCCTCTTCTCTAGGCAAACGAAGCTCAGGAAAAGGCAATTCCTCAGACCACGAAGGATGCTGGAATGAAGAAAACTGGGCCTTTTCCCAAAGTGGGATGAGTGGGAACAAAAAGCTGAAAAAACCTAAGCCAAAGGAAGAATTTGTTCTGGGGTGAGTTGATATAACCCAAGTGTGCAGAGTTTTGCACAAGCAGGATTAGTTTGCAATCTATTTTATATTACATGGGAATGGATTTGGTTGTCGTGGTTTAAAAAAAAAAATCTCTGAATATTTCATTGACAAACCAGTATGCACAGGACTGCAAACCACACTTTCCTGAGTCCCAGTCTTGACTCTGATTTGATTTAGCTTTAGGCGAGGCGCACAGATTAAAATTGTCCAATGGACTCTGATTTTTCAGTGTTGCATTCCAGACACTTGAGTGCTTGATTGTTAGGGGTGCAGTTAAAGCCGGTGGGAACAGTGGTTGCTCACCACCTCTGCCAGTCAGTCCCAAAGTAAGATACTCACCTTTGCACCACTCAGCTCTCACCTCTCTAGGCTTGATTCTGTCTTCTCGCTGATTTTAATCTTATCTAATTCCATTGTGATCACTCATGATTTTACACTGATATAAATTAGAATCAAATAATTAATTCCACATTTCTAAAATAAGCACTATTCTTACCTACCTAAGAGGTGACATAAAGGGTTAATATACTTTTCAAACTAATTTAGAAACATTATTTAAATGTCTAGTAGTTGCTTCATCAACTGGAACAAGTGTTAATATTTAACTAACACACACACCCAAAAGGAGATAAGTTGACAGTGCTCCTTTTAATACTTACTTATTTTTTCTATTATTGTAGCACCTTGGAGGAGTTTTCCTCTGTAAGCGTTGCTCTAATGCAGTGTAGTGAACAGCATAAATAAATGCTTTTCAGTCAAGAGGACAAATAATTAAATAGGAGATAAGCAGATAAGGCAGTACTATAAATTAACAGAGAAATACTTGGTTTTAAAATAATTGTATTACGGCTTTTGCAAATATATGCAGAAGTGGTTTGCAGGGGCTGAATAGTAATTCTTAGCACTAGTAAATTTACTTAACTGAAACGGTACTGGTGAAAAATCTTCTCAGCGATGCATATTTTACAAATCCTTGGATATTTCTAATTATCTAAATTCAGAGGGAATAAACTGGCTAAAAGAGAATAGATGCTTTCCATATTTCAGGCTTAAAGGTTTAGTAACTTTCTTTTGCATCTGTTCTGGTATGGATATGATCTGAAGAAGTGGGTCTGTCCCACGAAAGCTTATCGCCTAATAAATTATTCTGTTAGTCTTTAAAGTGCTACTTTACTGCTTTTTTGTTTTGATAGTATATAAACTAGCACGGCTTTCTCTCTGTTTCTTTTGAGTAGGTTTATAATATTTTTCTTAAGCTCATGTATCTGAAATTTAGTTCTATAACATTTTATAGCAAAGGTGTTAAACACTGAAAATTTGAAGGTGATGTTATCTGGAATACACTAGGCAAAGGAACATTGCACTTCTGTTATTCTCTGTACATAATGTACATGTAAGTGTTATGGAGAATTTGTAAAGCTCTCATACTACACAGTGTTCCATCAGAAAAATTAACCAGCTCTGCATTTAAATACATTAAAATTTTAAGTCAGTTTGAGAAGATGAGGAATTCCACAACTCATCAACGACCGTTTTGAAAAAAAAAAAAAGAGGAGGAGGTATCAGAGGGACAGTAGCTGAGTTAGTCTGTATCTCCAAAAACAAAAAGAGTCCCATGGCACTTTCTAGATGAACAGATTTTTTGGAGCATAAGCTTTCGTGGGCAAAGACCTGTTTCATTCAGAGTGTGCCAGTTCAGTGTTGTAAATAATTTGACAAATACTGTTCCACCATCTGTACAACTGGTTAGTTAATGAAGATATGTACATGAAAATAACTTGTTTCTAGACTCATCAGTGTCATATGTTAACAATATTCAACCAGTTCTAGTAGAAGAAACCTTTATAATGCGCAGATTTAAGATTTTTATTTAAAGTTGCACAAACTAAGGGTATGTCTACATTAGACACTAGAGCCTGTGGTACTGCTTCTGTATTGCTGTCACTCTGTGGTGACGCTTCCTGTGGTGACAGAAGGGGTTTTTGTTGATGTAGTTTAATTCCTCTCTCCGAGGGGCAGTAGCTAGGTTGACAGGACTCCTTCGTCTGACCATGTCATGTCCACACAGGTGCTTGGGGTGCAAAATGCAATTTCAGGGCCATGAAATTGCATCCGTAGGTCAATCTCATTTTTTAATTGTAGACCAGATCTATGTATGAAAAAAATAAACATCCCTCCTCAGGGCTCTGCATAATCTTGTTCCCACCTACAGCTCTGTTCTTACTTCCTCCCCCACGAGCTCACCTTGTTCCCCTCACCTTACAATTCCCTTCTTCCCCAAGACTGATCTGTAACTTCTCTTACGCTTCATGCCTGTAACCATGGTGACAGGCTCCCTTTTCTTGTTTGCCTGATATCCTCTGCCTTCTTCAAATGTATCCGTTTAAAAGTCTACTGCTTACAGCTGTCCTTCCTATCACCTCCAATGGCAGTTTTGCACACACTCCCTAGCAATACAAGTCATATTTGTCTTGTCTGTGTTCTGTCATGAGCTCTACATAGACAGACCCTGGCCCTCTACAAGGGCAGGGGTCTGCTTATGTGAATGTCATTAAAAATTGGAGCTTTAAAGAGCAACAGCTGAGATCTGCCTATATGTTTGTGAAGTCACCTGTACATTTATGACCCTGTAAATGAATTTTTAATCATTAAAATCACTGACGAGGGCAGTTCTAACTGCTTCTTCCTCATCATACATGCTATAATTTGTCTCTGATGGTGGCTCTGCTGCTGGAAGATGTGGGCCTCCTTGTTAGACCTGCACCCCTCACTGCCCCCAGGGACCATAGGCAGGTGTAGTGGAAGTCAGAGGTGGAAATAGGACAGTGGAATGGGAGAGCACATCAGCCATCAAAGCAACAACTCTATTTGCTTCATGGATATCTAGGTACACAGGTACAATAGCGTGGTCGCACCACTGCCTGCTGCTTATACAGACAAAATAGTTTCTGTGAGACACGTACGCGTTTCATACTGTATTGTAACTGAAACCATCACTAGTCTACATGGCTCTGATGGAACATTGAAGACAGATGAGATGTGCTTCTAAAAAACAGAGTGATGATTTACCGAGATAAGTAAATTAACTCCAGTTGGCACACTTCATTTCCTGCGATTATGCTTCCTCTAGAAGCTGTTACACTTCTGCCTTGTTGTCCAGGTACCCACTGCTCAGAGGCAGTCTCTCCAAACAGTTACGTTTATTCGTATTGTCTGCTGGTCTTCTGTAGCAAAAAGAAGTAGAGAGCACTAGGAATGAACAACGAACAAAAAATCAAGACCCTGGTATTTGGCATAATGGACGGTTTGAACAGGAGAGGCAGACACCACAGAGAATGGGTAGACGGTATAGTAGATTGTTGCGGAGCTAGTCTACAGAAACTAAGCCGTTGCACACTGGACAGGGAAAGATGGAAGGAACTAGTGAGGCAGGCATCAGACACCAATGGGTTGATGAAGAGGAGAAGGAAAACTTCTCCTTTCCACATCAGCGCCTATTCCTTTTACTCTCCAGCCACTCTCCTTTTTGGTTTTGCAGTTTGTTTTTGTTTGTGTGTGTGTTTTTTGTGTTTTTTTTAAACACTTCGTTACAGCAGCTCCTCCAGGTAGCTGCTTTATTATAAAATCTACAAGGAATATTCATTAAAAAAATAACACCGCTTCATGGAGTCATCTGCTATGATCTGTCCATCAGTGAATCATCTGCTGTGGGAAATAAACCTGTCCACTGGTGTTTCCTCTAATTTTTTCCATCCATGGGCAGAATACATTTTATTACATGCACCAAGTCATTCATGGATGTGCACTACCAATAAAAACTTGTGTGCCCGCTGTGGGTGCTCTGCTAATGAGCAGGGCAGCACCTGACTCTCTCCTGGGTGTCCATTAGAGGGAATGTTGCTGTCCATTCGAGTTCTGCTGACATTTAGAGCATACTGCAGAATCCACTGTGTCATTTGGGATAATATGGGATGTTTGGTTTCTTGAGAGGATGTAGTAGCTGCATTGGATTTGGTGCCATTGGGGACAATTTTGTGGCGTTTTTTACTGATTTGTTATTAAAAACACAAAGAAGCTCAAAGAACATGTGCAGGCACTCTAGTCAGCCTAACAACAGATGCATTTACAAGCACCTGTTACTCAGTTGCTTCTGTGTAATAAAATGATATGGCACCGGATAAATGCAGCAGCCAGTCCAGTCCCACTGTATCAAAAGCTCAGTGATCTCATTTCTTCTCAGAAGCCTTATTGAAGACCTGTATACATAGGTGATTTGGTTGCTTGTTTACTTCTTGTTTAGCTTTTGTAAATTGTATTTCTCACAGTTTTGATATGTGTGTTTTGTGATCCCACTTACAGCTTTACTATAAAGGCGTCCCTTATAAATAAAAAGGAGAAGATCTGTTTAAAACAAGCAAGTTACCTTTTTCAAAAAACCTTTTTTGGTCATAATCTGCCATTATTTACTCATTAATATTGGTACCACCTTTCTTCAGTGTTTCTTTGTCCTCTTGTTCTAATCTTTTCCTCACCCTCATATGGCTGCTGTATCTTTCTGTGCAAAAATGAGGCTTGACTGCCAGACCACTAGAGTTAAATTTAAAAAAAAAGGAGTGTGTGTTTGTATTTTAAATGTAAGTGTTTGAACCATGTGATCATTTTTCTTTTCCATCTCTCCATTTAGTTTAGCAAAGTTGGAAGAAGAATTTGAAAAAAAATTCAACAGTCTCCCTCAGTACAGTCCGGTTACATTTGACCGAAAAAGTACATCTGTTCCAAGGAAAAAGAAGAAAGTTGGAAGCTGCCTAGCAGAACAACCAAAATCCAGCAAAGGTAAGGGGCTTTGTGTGGTACATATATAGTCTACAACAGTGGCTGTGCTGAGTTCAAGAGTCATCAAATTTTTACCTCCGCACGCTTGCCTACCTGTGAGGAATGGGGAATCAATGTTGCTTTCTTCATCTTGGCAAAATGTTATCACCAAACTTGCACAAATTTTTTTTCTTTGTTGTTAGTCAGGCAATAACTTTTTTCTGTAGATATGCCTCCTTTCTGAACCCTTTTAATTCCAGTACTCAGACTCTCATGAACTGGAAGTTTCTACTCTGTTGTGTTCTGTGGCAGCTTGTGTGCAGTTTGTGTTGTGTGGATGAGTATCCACTGAACTAATTCTTTGAGTAAGTGGTATTAATACAGTGTGTAAACATAAATGTATCAGGAAAGGGGGAATGGTTACCAGTAATTCTTTCTGAAGAGCAGTGGTAATAAGATGCTGAAGGCACTAACAAAATGCGAATAACTCTTATTCTTCTTCGAGTGGTCCCCGTGGGTTGTCCACAGTAGGTGTCAAGCTCGCCCCGGCACCACAGATCAGAAATTTCCAAGCTGTATCTCGTTGCATCGCGCGTGTGTAGAAACGTGCTGGCCTTTCGCGCACTTTTGGTCATGTGCACGATCTGGTCCGTGCCAGTTCCTCTCAACCGCCAGCGGCTGCAGACGGACTTCACTTCGGCTCCAATGTCTGAAAAGATAAAACCCTTTATTTGTTTTACTGCTTGCTAGTTTTTAAGAACTGTTCCTTAAAATCTTTTACTGTATATAGTTTTTACTTTAAAAAAAAGAGAGAGAGAGAGAGAGAGAGAGGGAGAGAAGTAGTAGTAAGAAGAGAGAAGGGGGGAAACCTCTGCTACCAGAGTTTTCTTATCCTTAGCATAGCCCTGTTAACACTTTGACTACGGACTGTTTTGTTGTTCTTAGTACCTGTTAAGTATCCTCATTAAGTTGATCAAGGAAAAAAAAAATCTCCAACAGGCTTCAAGAAGGGCGAGTCATGCTGTGAGGCTATGCCGGCCTCTGAGGGCCACAGCAAATGTATTCACTGTCTGAGCAATGCCCATGTGCCTCAAAAGTGTCCTCGCTGCTTGAAATTCACTGCTAGAGTGAGGAAGGACAGAGAAATGAGGCTGGAGATGATTTTATTTGATAAGGCTCTTCAGCCTGAAACAACCGAGCGACTCCCTCGGAAGGCCCGTCAGCACCTCAAAAGCAGAAGGCAACTTCTCTGACCTCCACAGGTCATAAGAGAGAGAAAACATCTCCTACTCGATCCTTGCCTGTACTATCCACGAGCAGGACAAGGGAGACACAGAGCCAGGACCCATCTATATCTAAAGGAGACGCTAGGCCCAGGCAACAAAAAACCTTCCCCAGGTCTTAGACTTACGAAGACGTGGCACTGAAGTTCCCACAGATGTCTAAGCGGCAAGGGCCAGAGACTACAGCACCGAGACAAATAACGCCAACACTGAGAGCATTGGAACCGGAGGCCCCGGAAGAGGGACTTGCAGTGACAAAGCCCTGTGGTCATACGGAACCACAGGCCACGGCATCAAGCATGGAACCGGTGGCACCGATACCTACGCTAAAACCTTCGGCACCGAGCATGGCTCCATCCATATCGGCACCAGGGAAAGCATGTTTTAAGACACGGCACCAAAGCCCCTCCCTGGACTTCTTCATTATACCATCCCATCTGTCTCCGAGTTCTCCTTCAGAATCATACGTACTGGAAAGACCGTTGACACCACCGTCTTCTTTCCTTAGGCCACCGTCTCCATTTCTGCGCCCCCCCCCCCGTCTCCCTGGCTCAGGCACCTTCACCTCACATTCAACAATCACATCAGCTCCAAGGATACCCCTACAGGGTATCCCCACCCCTGTCTATATCATCCAGACGGTCTCATTCCTTCCACCATCATCGATACAGGCAACACTCATGTTCCAGATCCTCATCACCAGGCTCATGTCCCTGCCACTACGTACACCCGTACTATCGGCAGGACTATCACCGGCACCGACATTACTCGAGGTCCAGGGATAGATCCCTGCATCCATGCCGCTCATATAGACAATCCTCATCTCCTCCTCCAAGGAGGCATCATCTGTCCCCTCCAAGAGAGGATCCAGAACCAGTTGTCAATCCCCCAATGGAACACCTAGGGGAGCTAACACAGGAAGTATTTGAGGAACAGACAGAGGCATATCAGAGAGATACCTCTTTGTCTTCTCTGGACGAGGCAGTTGTCCCAGGAGATAATCCCCTCCAGATGACCTTAGACAGCTTCAGAAACTGTTCAGAAGGGTTGCCCAGTCTCAGGATATACAGGTGGTGGAGGTACAAGAGAGGTAGCACAAACTCCTCAAAAATCTGAGACCTCATCCGTCATCAAAGATAGCCATCCCATTAGATGAGGCCGTCACAGAGGCTGCTACAAACATCTGGCAAACTCCAGCTTGTCTTCCACCAACCAATAAGAGGGCAGACAAAAAGTACTTTGTGCCATCAAAAGGGATGGAGTTTTTATTTAACCACCCCCAGCCCAATTCCCTTGTCGTGGAATCCTCCCATCAGAGGTCAAAGGCACCACAATACAAATCTACAGTGTCAGATAAGGATGCAAAGAGACTAGGTTTATTTGAGCGGAAGGTATATTCATTCTCCACCCTACCGTTACGTATGGCAACTATGCTGCACACCTCTCTAACCATAATTTTGATAATTATACAAAACTGATATCGCTCATGAGCTATCTCCCAGACAATAAGAAGCCAGTCCTAAAGGCGATAGTCCAGGAAGGCTATGAGGCCTCACGTAAAGGAGTCCAAATTGCACTGGATGTGGCGGACACAGCAGCAGGTTCCACAGCCACTGCAGTGATGATGCGACGAGTATCCTGGCTGCAGACATCCGGTGTCCCTGAAGAATTACGAACAAAAGTTGAGGACCTTCCTTTTGATAGATTAAAACTGTTCACTGAAACCACGGACGCGGTCCTCCACTCCAGCAAGGACTTGAGAGCCACCTTAAGAACGCTGGGTATGTACACTCCTCCTTGCAGGACGAAGAGGTATTACCCCGACCAGCAATGGTACGCCTTCCAACTGCAGTACCCACAGTACCAGTGGGGTTATGACCCAGGGCGCCAAAAACATCAAAGACCGTCTAGGCGACATACCCAGCAAGGCCATAACCCTGCACCACAGGCAGCCAGGCAGCAAGTTTGACTACTATGTCTAGGACTGCGACACCACACCCATCACTCAGTGCCAAGAGTCACCTCATCTCCTGTTTCACCACCGCCTCAGACCATTCTACCAGCAGTGGGAAAGTATCACCACAGACGAATGAGTACTGGAAATTATTGCTGTGGGATACACCATTCCATTCCACACACTTCCACCAACAAAACCCCCTACCCAGGCCCTCCTCAGGGATCCCTTTCATGAGACCTTGTTAAAACAAGAGGTGGATCACCTCATCTCCATAGCAGTGGTGGCGAGAGTCCCGGACGAGTTCCAGGGGAAGGGTTTCTATTCACGTTACTTCCTCACAGAAAAGAAGACGGGGCTGGAGACCAATACTAGACATACGGGCTCTCAATCAGTACCTCCACAAGCAGCTTTTCAAGATGGTTACTATTACTTCTATAGTCAAAGCACTGGACGATGGAGATTGGTTCGCAGCCCTCGACTGACAAGATGCATACTTCCACATAACCATTCATCCTGCACACAGGTGTTTTCTCCATTTCACCGTGGGCACAGAACATTTCCAGTACAAAGTTCTGCCCTTTAGCCTGTCTTGAGCACCCAGAGTCTTTACAAAGACAGTCTCAGTAGTGTCGGCTTACCTGCATTTACAAGATGTCTTCATCTTCCCATACCTGGATGACTGCCTCTTAAAAGGTGCCTTGCAAGTAGATGTCTTACACATGATAGACATTACTGTAAAGACGTTCTACTCCTTGGGCCTCATTATCAGCTTCCAGAAGTTGACGATGGAACCTACGCAAGACATAGAGTTCATAGGAGCGTGCCTCGTTTACATCACAGCGAGAGTGTACCTATCTACTGTACGTTTTCATGCTATCCAGTCTCTGATTCAGGTACTGGTAGGCAGCCCCACAGTAAAAGTGTTAACTTGCCTGCAGCTTCTGGGACACATGGCTGCCACCACATCTGTGGCACAGAATGCCAGGCTGCACTTTTGTTGCCTCAGCACTAGCTGGCAACCATGTATGTACCAAAGAAACATACCACTTACAAGAAGGTGTCACCCACAACAGCGGTGCAAAAGTCACTGAGATGGTGGGCGGACCCCAAGAATCTGCTATCGGGGTCCCCTTTCACCAACCGCAAACCACAGTTTTTCTTACGACAGATGCTTCCCGTGTAGGATGGGGAACATATGTGGGAAACAGGTCAGTGGAAGAGTGATGGTCCCACAGAGAGAAGGCAATGCACATAAATATGCTGGAACTAAGGAGAGTGTTCAATGCACTCAAACACTTCCTACAATACCTACAACACAAAGTAGTCAGTGTCAACACTGACAACATTTCCACAATGTATTATATCAATCGACAGGGCAGAGCCAGATCTCGTGCATTGTGTGCGGAGGCTGGCCTCCTGTGGAACTGGTGCATTGCAAATGACATCATCCTGAGAGCCTCACACTTATCAGGCACCAGCAACATGCAGGCCGACTGGCTGAGCAGGCACTTTGCTCTCGATGATGAATGGGAGATCTGTCCCTATCTGCTTCCATGTATCAACATATGGGTGTTTCCTCAAATAGACCTGTTTGCAACCTCCAACAACAAGAAATCCCTTAATTTTGTTCCAGAGTCCAGGCTCATTGGGGGATGCTTTCCTTCTGTCATGGAAGGGCCCCTTACTTTATGCATTGCCTCCTCCAGTACTCATCGACAAGGTCCTGGAAAAGGCAAGGATGGAGAGGGCATGCTTGATACTGATAGCCCCAGTAGGGGACCGTCAACACTGGTTTCCCCTGCTACAACGTATGCCGTGCTGCCAACCACTCCCCCTCCCGAATGTTCCGGACCTCCTCACACAGAACCGGGGAGCCCTGAGGCACCCTCAACCTCAAACCTCAAGCATACTGCCTCAAGGCGTGGCTGATTCTTGGCTCGGTGCCTTAGAGACCTTAAGCTCAGAAAGGGTTAAAGAGGTCCTAGAATGCACCCAATGGGCCTCCACCCGGAAGACTTATGTGGACAAGTGGAAACACTTTATTTCCTGGTGCCTGTCCAAGCAATTGAACCCCCTAGAGGTCCCAGTCCCCACAATGTTGGATTATCTACTGGATCTAAAACAAGGGGGGGCTCTCCCTGCCATCAGTAAAGCTCCACCTGGCAGTTATAGGCCGCATCTACACATGCACGCTACTTCGAAGTAGCGGCGCCAACTTTGAAATAGCGCCCGTCACGGCTACACGTGTTGGGCGCTATTTCGAAGTTGAAATTGATGTTAGGCGGCGAGATGTCGAAGTCGCTAACCCCATGAGGGGATAGGAATAGCACCCTACTTCGATGTTGAACGTCAAAGTAGGGCACGTGTAGATGATCCGCATCCCGCAACATCGAAATAGCAGGGTCTGCCATGGCGGCCATCAGCTGAGGGGTTGAGAGACGCTCTCTCTCCAGCCCCTGTGGGGCTCTATGGTCACCGTGGGCAGCAGCCCTTAGCCCAGGGCTTCTGGCTGCTGCTGCTGCAGCTGGGAATCCGTGCTGCATGCACAGGGTCTGCAACCAGTTGTCGGCTCTGTGGATCTTGTGTTGTTTAGTGCAACTGTGTCTGGGAGGGGCCCTTTAAGGGGGCGGCTTGCTGTTGAGTCCGCCCTGTGACCCTGTCTGCAGCTGTTCCTGGCACCCTTATTTCTATGCGTGCTACTTTGGCGTGTAGACGTTCCCTCGCAGCGCCTATTTCGATGTGGTGCTGCCCAACGTCGAAGTTGAACGTCGACGTTGCCAGCCCTGGAGGACGTGTAGACGTTATTCATGTAGCGTGCACATGTAGATGTAGCCATATTGGCCTTCCAGCACGCAGTAGACAGATAAACTGTCTTCGCCCATCCTATTACGGCACTGTTCCTGAAGGGCCTCACAAATTTATACCCTCCTTGCAAGCCAATTGTGCCCTCATGGAGCTTAGATCTGGTTCTGGACATGCTGTCTAGACCACCATTCGAACCCCTAGCCACTGTTTCGCTTTGCCTACTTACCTTAAAGATGACATTTGTTCTCATCATCACATCTGCCCGTAGAGTAAGCGAGCTGGCTGCGGTAATGGCAACCCTGCCCTATACAACTTTCTCCAAAGATGCGATAATACTACGTTTACATCCCGCATTCCTCCCAAAGATGTCCTCAGAGTTCCATATTAATGAGCCAATAACTCTACCATCCTTCTATCCTAAGCCACACAAATCAAATAGGGAGGTACAGCTTCATGCACATAATGTGAGAAGGGTACTGGCCTTCTATATAGACAGAACCAAACCCTTCCGAAAGATGGGTAGACTGCTGGTGTCACTTGCACACAAATCAAGAGGATTACCCTCGCAAACAGTTTCAAACATTATCACATCCTGCATAAAGATGTGCTACTCATTACATAAGACCCTTTTACCGGTTCCGCCCAAGGCTCACTCCACTAGAGCAACGGTGGCTTCTACAGCCTTCTTCAGAGGAGTCCCCTTGAAGGACAGTTGCAGAGCAGCAACATGGTCATCCTATGACACATTCGCCAAGCACTATGTGCTTCATCGGCTACTGGAGGAGGATGCATGCCTACCGACAGCAGTCCTCTCAGGAGCAAGCCATACATAATCCGGTACCCACCTCGATGTTTTTGGGTCACTGCTAGGTAGTCACCTACTGTGGAGCACCCACAGGGACCACTCAAAGAAGAAAGAGAAGTTACTCACTTGTGTAGTAACGATGGTTCTTCGAGATGTGTCCCTGTTGGTGCTCCACTACCCATCCGTTCCTCCCCGCTTCGGAGTTCTGCTTTATGTTTTTCAGAGGCACCCGGGGCGGTCGTTTCACGCAGCTGGCGCAGACTGGATCGTGCATATGACCAAAAGTGCACGAAAGCCAGCGCGTTTCTACACGTGCATGATCCGACAAGATACAGCTTGGAAATCTCCAATCTGCAGCGCCAGGGCGAGCCCGAAACCTACTGTGGAGCACCCATGGGGACTCATCTCGAAGTACCATCGTTATTATGCAAGTGAGTAACTTCGCTTTGTCTGATCACCGTGTTGGTGTCACTAGCTGATTACTTTTGCAGATCTAAGTACGCTGTTCGGACGTATGTAATTTAGGGCTGTTTGCTTGAATCGTGAGCAACTGCATTACGATACATGGGACAGAAATGTTTGTGCTGTTTCTACAGCGTGCCTAATTCAGTACTGGTTTTGTATATATGTAATTAGAGATGGGCTGAGCAGGTCTGGGCAAAACCAGCCATCGTCCGTAATATTTACTGACACCTGATTAGTGCTAATTGCAACTTTTTAGAATGTGTCTGAGACATCTACAAGCCTGACCAGAACAAATGAACCAGTTCTACAACACAGGAATTTGGTGCTTTAATATGCACCACATTTGGGGAGCCACCTGCTAATCTGTGAGAGTAATCTCCATTAACTTCCCAGATATCCAGCAACAGCGCACACTCTTCAGTGCTGTATTGATCCCTTCATGAGGTTTTCATTTTCTGGGTGTGGTGGGATAGTGAAAAGTTGGATTCCATTCCTGGCTTTGAAAGTTGGTTTCATTTTTATCCCCATTATTGCATGTTGCAGTTAGAAAGCCTTGAATTTTTCCAGTCTCTTATCTCAAGAGAAGGCCTGAAATACAACCACAGGTGTGTAAAGGGTCAAATATGAGCACTGACGGCAGAACTCTCTGTGGAAGATTATATAGCACTGCCTTTCGCGTGAGTGCATTTATACTTCCAGCTAATGGTGATTTTCAGAGACATAATTGTGCAACTGCCTGCCAATCAATCTAGTGTGCTAAATATGGAGCACAGGAGGAGGATCTAGTTACTCCATGTACGTGCCTGGGTTCCCAAGTGGATATGTACTATAGTTTGCTCTATTTTGGCTGGATATCACAGCCCAAGTTCAAAGTATAGACATTCATTGTGTCTGGCCAAGCCACTGCTAACGTTTCCTTGTTTTCTTGCATTCTAAATGCCCTTATATCTGCTGGATCCTCAAGGCTGGTGTAAATCATCATGGCTCCATCATGGGCTGGGACTGTGATATCAAGGATTCCAGCTGGTCAAAATTTTTTCATCAGAACCTTTTGTCTATTGAAAAATTTTGATTCATCCCAATCAAAACCCAGGAACGTGTTTGTTTTGGAATATATTTTTGGGGGGGTGGAGGTAAAGGGAAGCGTGTTAGTAAGTGCTTCTACATGAAATGAAACACGTAGATATATTGTACCCGGTTTGTGTATTATTTTAAAATATACAATTAAAAGATATACATTAAAAAGTCTCAATCCAAATTACGATGTTTTGATCAGTAGCAAAAAAAACTTTTTCAGAAATTTCATTTCATGGAACTTTTGAAACTTTCAGCATTTCATTCCAGGTCAAAACAAAAACAAAAAACCCTGAAATGTGGGAAGTTTGCAAGGAATGGAAATTCCTAATTTCAATCATCTCTATGTACAGTGATTGTGATGCCAACAAATGTATTGCAGGAACAGAGATTTGTAGGCAAATGAGTAGGTCAAGGTAGATAGCAGTTTTGGTAAAGAAAGAGGAACAGTCTAGACAAGGGACAGGCCTCATGTCAGAAATCATCAAAACAACCAGGGGTAAGCAGGGCTTTCAGCACATCAGTAAAATTTGCTTTCTTCGCTGTAGCCTTTTCTTTCATTTTCTGTAAGTGTCAATACCTAATGAGCTGGTGTCTCTTCTGCCTAATGTAATTCTCCTCTGGCTCTGCTGTTTAACTCCACCCAGTGAAGCATGCAGGCTATGTCCATGGGTAAGGCAAGTCTAAACTTTCTCCCATAAGAAAATAGGTTTAAGGACAGATTTTCAAAGGTGTTCCACGTTGGTCTGCTTCTGCTGTAGTTGATGTCAGTGTGAGATTTTAATTCCAAGGGAGTAGAATTAATTTTGAAAATCTCACCCTAAATATTTTTAGTTCCATACATATAAATGTATAATAAAATTGTTGAGAACTGGAAAAAGGGAGACATGCTTAATCCATACAGACAGCTTCCACCTGCAGAATTCACCTAATCATGAATGACCTCTTCAGCACAAAGTACATGGGGTCATCCTGTCAAGCAGAACCCCATTGATCCAAAATTAGTTGCCAATTTACATAGCTACAGAGATGGGCAAAATCTGTAGTTACTGTTTCTCTTTGGAACTGTGAAAAATAGTTGTGTGTCAAAACACTTGCTTTCTCAGGGACACAAAAGGGTGGTAATTCAATAGATTTTCACTTGTGAGGGGGATTGTCTTCTATTCTGTTTCCACAGCTCCTAGCACAATGGGCCTCTGATCTCCACTGAGCTCTCTAGGCACTTCTGTGGTACAGTCAAGAAATAGTCCCATAATGTTACAGCTGTTGCTCCTTTGGAGCATTGCTTTCATGGAGCCAGTCTTTAGCTTGCTTTTTATCGGCTCGGTGCTAAGTCTGTTTGTGATCATGTGCTGTTTTCCACACACCAGCTAGTTCAAAGACCACTCTTTTAAAATTGCACTTGAGTTCTGAATCTCCAAAGATAGCCAGTAAATATATGACAAATATTTGGAGAATTCTGAATTATATTGGACATCTCTGGGCATTTGGCTCAAAGTAAGTAGCCCTCTCCAAAGCAGGGCTGAGGCAAGTTGTGATTTAAACTGGTCAGTAATGCAGATCAGTCAAAATGAGTGTCTGAACTGAGCTCCTGTTACCTGCCTTATAAATGTCGGAGGTGGAAGCTTTGCCACGGGGAACATTAGAGCAGAGGTCAGCAGTCTTTCTGAGGTGGAGTGCCAGAGTTTCACTTTTCGACCTCTACATGTGGTCCCAGTGCCAGTGATACTTTTTAATCGCACTAATAGTCCTACTGACAACAGCTTCATGAATAAATAAATGAAGCTGCAGAGCTTTTCCCTTTAGGTAGGTGGTGGTTGGTAGCATTAGCTGGTCATTTGATAATCCGCAGGCGGCATGACTTTGGGCAAGCTCTTGGCTGCATGGGGGAGGAGGGGCAGGGCTGAGCTCCCACCTCACATGCCAATGAAAGTTGGCACACATGCCATTCTTGGCACCTGTGCCAAGGGTTGCTGACTCCTGCCTTAGAGACTAGTAAGAAAAAGTCCTGAGACTTAATAGGATGTGTACATGTGCCTCCTTTGTTGGAATGCACTATGCTAGCCATTTGATCCATCCTTCTGATAGATTTGGTTTTTTTGTTTTTTTCTGAGGGGAGGAGGATTTTTTTAATCCACCTGTGAAATTTTGAACAAATGTTGCTGCAGTTAGTCACCCACAGTCTTCATTTTCTTGCCTGCTATTTTATTCTGCAGTTGCTTTTAGCCAAAATCTCACTAATCTCAGAGTCGTGCATATAAGAGGACCTAATGGACAGACTGAGAAGTAAATAACAGGCAGTTCCCATGTGGTGGCAACTGCTGCCACACTGAAAACACAAGAAAAATGGAGTATTGTTAACTGCTGAGAAAGATAAACAGGGAAAGGATTTACTTTAAAATCAAGACAGCATGACAAAACCAACAAGTAAACCATTACAGCACAGTAGTTCTCAGAAGTTCTTCTTGTGTAAAATCATTTCAAGACAAACAGGCTTTTAAGGTTTGCTTTTTCAAGCTTTAAATTTTCTGTGCATTGAGTGCTGGTGGATGGAGTTGCGTTGACCTCCCTAGAGACTCGGTCTCTCTCACCAGGGAGCAAACATAGCACAAACAGCACCTGTGCAGCTTTCCCCAGCCAGGGAATTTCCACTTTGACTGAGAGGGACTGCCTGTAAGAGCGAAAGATTATTTGATCTCCGTGACTGGCTCGTTCCTGACCTGTACCGGTACTGATAATGGGATGACACTTGCACCCCGGGGTCTGGATCTGATGTTATCATCTTAGTATGCTTTTTTTGTTTTGTTTTGTTTTTTAATTCAAGACCTTTGGTTCTTAGACTCATGGAATTGTAGAAATGTAGCAAAGGAAGGGACCTCAATTGGCCATCTGGTCCTGTTCACTACAGTGAGGCAGAACAAAGGCCATGTCTACACTAGACATTAAATTAATTGTAGATGTGCAGTTCTGGCTATAGCTAGAATTGACTTAACTACATTCAACTTACCTGGCTCTCCTCACAGAGGAAAGTCACCAAGAGAAACTCTCCCGTCAGCCTTCTTAACTCTTCGCAGTATTGAGGAGTACAGGGGTTGACCATGCCCCCCAGATAGTTTGATTTCACTCATTCCTACTTGGTGTATGAAATGAACCCTGGAAGATCAAACCTGACCAGGTTGATTTTCCACGTAGCGAAGACATAACCTAAGTATCGGCAAGACCATCCCTGATGGGTGTTTGTTTAACCTGTTCTTAAAAATGGCCAATGACAGAGATTCTTCCACCTCTCTGTATAGTTGTCATTCCGAGGCTAATATAGTCACCTACAATACAACTGCATCTGCAATCAGCCCATCAAACAACTAATTAGATTAACTCTAAGGAATTTTTCATGGACTTGGGACTCTTACTGCTGGACCACAGTGTGTCATAAGGATTACCTGTTTTCATCTCTGCTCGACTTTAGTCATTTGATCCCTGCAGAAGGTTGTTCCAGTGACTGTTGTGTCTGGCTGTGTGAGATGGAATAAAGGAAGTGGGAAAACTGGAACGCAGAAGGCGGGGACAGAAAAGAGTTTGCTTTCCCTGTCACTGAAGTCTATGACCTTGACTTTCCATTTCAGAAAAAATGTTTTTTTATGAAACTTATGCCCACTGAGTGGGTTGTTTTAATGTTTAGTTGTGATGAGCTCACTAGAAGGGATGGTCGTAAGGATCATAAACAAATCATATTCTTCGTTCTGTGTTCTTCTTATAACCTACTTCTGTGGCCTCCGTAGTGATTGTTTCTGTGCTGAATATCGGCTCCAGTGCTCAGCAAGATCTCTGACAACGCTAAGCTGAGCTTTTCTATGCAATGTTGGTACAAAATGCAGATTTAGAGTCTAACCCTCACTTTTCCCTCAACCTGCCAGTGCTTTTCCAAGCCTTGCTTGTCTTAACCCTTTTCAGTTTTCCTTTGCTGCTCACCTGCCCCAAACCACTTCAGCTATATCTATGGATTTGTCTCTTTGTTGCCTTGTGTCATCATTCTGGGGCTTTTTTCTGTTTGCTTTGTTGCCACTCAGCGTTCTTTAGTGTCTGACAGCTGCCAGGAGTTATCCTTTCCTGTACAAAAATGCTTGGATTGCACTTACCTACGCACACCTAATGATTCTTTTTTTTTTTTCCTATCTTTGAAGGTAGAGAGTGGGATGGCACATGGTGTCACTGTACATGACATCAGCTCCCTTAGGGTATGTCTGTAATAGGTGGATGGGGACAGAAGCAGCCAACTTTAGAGAGCAGTAGCAGGTGCTGTTGTAACATAGTCAGCTCTCTTCTTGTCATCATCATGTTCTTAACCAACAGTGGTATGTCTTTCATGTTAAAAGAGAATGACCAGTGCCTGCTGATGTCAATGGGAAGCTTCTCATTACCTCTAGTGGGTGTTTAATCAAGCACTCCGCTGTCAGATGAAGAAGTATGCTGTAGTCGTGAATGGGGAAGTTGTATTTGACACATTGTCCTTGGTTTTCTCTATAAGACCTTCTGATTAAAAATGTATTAATATTGTCCGTAGGCTCATTCCAGTCTCAGAAAAAGAACTTATTCCATAAAATTGACAGCAAATATAAACACAAAAATGTACTGGGAGAAGGTACTGGTAAAGTCAAGGTTTCTGGCCACTTTTTTTTTTTTTAACTCAGTTTTGGGTGATGCTTCCATGCAGAGGATACTCGGTTCTGTAACCTTTTCACGCTTTTGGCTCCTTACCTCACTTTTTATCTCTTTCAACTTCATCTGGCTCTGGCAATATCTTCTTTTTAAAAAATTGGTTAATTGACGACTTCCCTTAATGACCATTACACCTCCTCTACTCAAATTTCATCTTCCCCTGTGCCAGTTGGAGCTGAGCTACTGAAATTGACCCTGACTTCTTTTCATATGCCACTACTTTCTAATGTTGGATGCTTCTGTACCCACCAATGCCATTACAGACAGTCTTGAAGAGTCCTCTGCCAAAACTCTTATTCATGTCTCTTGAGTAATATCAGTTTTATTGGTAAGTATCAGAGACGTAGCCGTGTTAGTCTGTATCTTCGAGAACAACAAGAAGTCCTGTGGCACCTTATAGACTAACAGATATTTTGGAGCATACGCTTTTGTGGGCAGAGGCACACTTCATCAGATTCAGGAGTCGGGGGGTGGTATTTAAAGAGTGGGGTCCCAGTAAAAGGGAGGGCCAGAGCTGACAAGGTCTATTTAGTCAAGGTGGAAATGGCCCATTGTCAGTAGTATGTATCAAAAGTGGAGAAAATAAATCAGATCAGACAGGAGGGATGTGGCCCATTGTTAGAGTCTAATGTGGAGATATTAACACCCAGGCCAGAGAAGCTGCTTTTGTAAGGGGTCAGCCACTCCCAGTCTGTGTTCCATCCTTGGTTGATGGAGTCAAATTTGCAAATAAATTGCAGCTCAGAGATTTCTCTCTCCATTTGATTTTCGAAATTTCTTTGTTTTAGAATTGCTACTTTTAAATCTGTTGAGGAGTGTCCACAGGTTTTTGTTTTTTACCGTTCCTGATATCTTATTTTTGTTCATTTATTCTTTTACGTACAGACGGTCCCAGCTCTCCCAGCCTCCTCTGGCAAGGAGTTCCACAGGTTGACTGTGTGATGTGTGAAGAAGAACTTCCTTTTATTTGTTTTAAACCTGCTGCCCATTAATTTCATTTGGTGTCCTCTAGTTCTGATATTATGGGAACAAGTAAATAATTTTTCCTTGTTCACTTTCTCCACACCTCTCATAATTTTATATACCTCTATCATATCTCCCGCTTAGTCTCCTCTTTTGTAAAATGAAAAGTCCTAGTCTCTTTAATCTCTCTCTTCATATGGGACCCATTCCAAACCCCTAGTCATTTTAGTTACCCTTTTCTAATGCCAGTATATCTTTTTTGAGATGAGGAGAGCACATCTATACACATTATTCAAGATGAGGAGCCCACATCTACATGGTGACAAGTATCAGAGAGGTAGCCATGTTAGTCTGTAGCTTCAAGAACAACAAGACGTCTTGTGGGATCTTATAGACTCCAAAATATCTGTTAGTCTGTAAGGTGCCACAAGATTTCTTCTTGTTCTCACATCTATATGCGGTATTCAAGATGTGGATAGACCATGGTTTTATATAAAGGCAATAAGGTATTCTCCATTTTATTCTCTACCCCTTTTTTAATGATTCCTAACATCCTGTTTGCGTTCTTTGACTGCTGCTGCACACTGTGTGGATGTTCTTCAGAGAATTATCCATGATGATTATAAGATCTCTTTCAGGGTTAGTTGTAGCTAAATTAGCCCCCATCATACTGAATGTATACTTGGGGTTATTTTTTCCAGTGTGCATTACTTTACATTTATCCACCTTAAATTTCATTTGCCACTTTATTGCCCAATCACTCAGTTTTGTGAAATCTTTTTGAAGTTCTTTAGTCTGCTTTGGTCTTAACTGCTTTGAGCAGTTCAGTGTCATCTGCAAATTTCGCCACTTCACAGTTTACGCCTTTCTTCACATCATTTACGAATAAGTTAAATAGGACTGGTCCTAGGACTGGCCTTTGGGGAACACCACTGGTTACCCCCTCTCCACTCTGAAAATTTGCCATTTATTCTTACCCTGTTTCCTGCCTTTTAACCAGTTCTCAATCCATGAAAGACCTTCCCTCTTATCCCTTGACAATTTAATTTACATAAAAGCCTTTTGTGAGGGACCTTGTCAAGGCTTTCTGGAAATCCAAGTACACACTATCTACTGGATCCCCATTATCCACATGTTTGTTGACCCTTCAAAGAACTCTAATAGATTAGTAAGACATGATTTCCCTTTACAGGAACCATGTTGACTTTTGCCCAATAAATTATGTTCTTCTGTGCGTCTGACAATTTTATTCTTTGCTATGGTTCCAACTCATTTGCCTGGTACCAATGTTAGACTTACTGGTCTGTAATTGCTGGGATCAGCGCTACAGCCCTTTTTAAGTGTTGGTGTTATACTAGCTGTCTTCCAGTCCTCGGGTATAGAAGCGGATTTAAAGGATAGGTTACAAACCACAATTAACAATTCTGCAATTTCACATCTGAGTTCTTTCAGAACTTTTGGGTGAATGCCATCTGGTCCTGGTGACTTATTACTCTTAAGTTTATCAATCAGTTCCAAAACCTCCTCTAATGATACCTCAGTCTTGGACAATTCCTCAGATTTGTTACCTACAAAGAACAGCTCAGGTTTGGGAATTTACCTAACATCCTCAGTTGTGAAGATCGAAGCAAAGAATTCGTTGAGTTTCTCCACAATGACTTTGTCATTTTTGAGTGCCCCTTTTGTATCTTGGTCATCTAGGGACCCCACTGGTTGTTTAGCTGGCTTCCTGCTTCTGATGTGCTTAAAAACATTTTATTATTGCTTTTTGAGTTTTTGGCTAGCTGTTCTTCAAACTCCTTTTTGGCTTTTCTTGCTGAATTTTTACATTTAATTTGGCAGTGTTTATGTGCCTGTCTATTTTCCTCACTAGGATTTGATTTCCACTTTTTAAAAGATGCCATTTTATCTCTCACCGCTTCTTTTACATGGTTGTAAGGCCACAATGGCTTTTTGTTTGGTCTTTTACTATGTTTTTTAATTAGGGGTATATATTTAAATTGGACCTCTATTACAGTGTCTTTGAAAAGTTTCCATGGAGCTTGCAGGGATTTTAGTTTAATCACTGTACCTTTTAATTTCTGCTTAATTAACCTTCTCATTTTTGCATACTTCCCCTTTCTGAAATTAAATGGCGCAGTGTTGGACTGCTGAGATGTTCTTCCCACCCCAGCAATGTTAAATGTTGTTACAGTACGGTCACGATTTCCAAGTGGTCTTGTTACAGTTACCCCTTGGACCAGATCCTGCACTGCACTCAGAACTAAATCAAAAATTGCTTTTCCTTTGTGGGTTCCTGTACTAGCCATTCCAAGAAATAATCAGTTAAGGCATCAAGAAATTTTATCTCCACGTCTCATCCTGAGGTGACGTGTGTCAGTCAATTATGGGGATACTTGAAATCTCTACTATCACTGAGTTTTTTATTTTGATTGCCTCCCTAATCTCCCTTAGCATTTCATAACCACTATCGTAATAACTATTCCCTCTTCCCCCTCACTAGCCCTCCATCTTCAGAAATCTTACTGGCTTCCTACTCATTAGGAAGATCACCCTCCTAGTCTTCAAGTTCCACCATGGATTTTATTTTATTTTATTTTGCCTACCTCCATCACACGCACTCAGTGCTCCAAAATTATTTCTGTTTCTGAGCCTGTGTTCCCAGCACTCTCAAAACATGTTATGCAGAATCATACTGTAACTTGTTGACAAAGCTTTCCCTTGTGTATCTTTCCTCTTGCCTTCTCCATACCCATTTGGTCTTTCACCAGCAGATAGGACATTCTTCTCCCATGTTGACTCTTGTGCCCAGAACAGCCTTTCTCCCTCCTTTTATTTAACAGACTCCACAAATCTCTTCAGATTCCATCACAGGGCTCTTCCATTCACCGCAGTCTGATTCCTGATCCTCTTTCTCAGATAAAGCAATTTTAAATCCTACTCCTCCAATTCTCCCCTTTCTCCTCCACTTAATCCTTCTCCCTGGAGCTTGGCTATGGTTCCCGTTTGTTCCCTGTCTTTTTATATCTACCAATGTTGTTTTGCCCAGGTGCTACCTACCTGCTACATTATGGCCTCCTTGTTCTATATTTGAAAGCATAGACTGCATTCAGCTGTGAAGCATTCAGTGACACAGAAATGTCCTGTGGTCAGTGGCAGATAACAAATATGCATGTTTGCGTAAGTCTGCGTTATAGTGGTGATTTACAATAAATAAGTACCTTTCTTAAAAGCTGGATGTGAGACTGACTTACTGGTGAAATAAGATGTAGATACAGTTCTTACTAATACCTTTTAAATTGTCACACCTAAATTGTTAATGAGTTGTGTTGGTCACATCGGCTAGGAAATAAGTTTTTGTGCTTTGTTGAATTCTCCTTAAGAAAAATAGGGGGACTATTGAACAAATCTCTGAGGAAAGCACTATCTACAACTCAAAAACAAAAAACCCGCCAAAGTTTAAAAGCACTTTGATTTTAAAATTTCATTTCTGACACAAGGTGAAATACACATTGTAAGAGAAGGCTCGATCCTGCCTGTTGTTAAGCACTCTGGCCCCACTCCAGAAAAACACTTATGTAAGTGTTTAACAGTTAAGCATGTGAGTAGTCCCACTGCTTAAACATTAAGAATAAGTTTAATTGGTTTACTGGGCTGAGGCCAGATTGCTTAGCTTGATGAAGGATTGAACATCAAAGTAGGGAGAATGTGGAATTTCACCCTTATTTAGTTATCACATAAGGGTCATCAGGGGAAGAATTTAGTGAATCTGTTACAGTAAAGGAATCCTGCAGGATCTACTGTTTAGAATTCAGGGCTGGGATTAAGAGGATCTGGATTCTGGGTCAAATTTTCAGAAGTGAGTTGGGCATTTAGAATTCTAAATCCCAGTGTCGTCTTTGTGTCTTAAAAAGGAGCCAGTACTCAGCCGGCTCCTCACCCCCAGCCACTCCCATAGTTGGGGTTGCCAAGGTGCCAGTACCAGCAAGTACCAGTATGAAAAAAGCACTGCTAAATCCCATTAACTTTCAGTTAAATTCAGACCCTGCAGGGCCAAATTCATGAAGTTATTTAGGCACCCAAGAAAGAGGTAGGTGCCTAGTAGGATTTTCGGAAGCACTAAGGGCATAACTCCTATTTAGGACACCTGTTTATGTGGGACTTTGAAAGTCTCACTAGGCACCTGTTTGTAACTTTAATCATCTAAATACTTGTATAAATCTGGCCCTGAATTCTTAAGTCACTTTTGTAAATGGAATGTAGGATACTCAAAGAGGGGTACAAGGAGGAGGGAGAAAAATTGTTCTTGGCCTCTGAGGATAGAACAAGAAGCAATGGGCTTAATCTGCAGCGAGGGAGGTTTACGTTAGACATTAGGAAAAACTTCCTGACCGTCAGGGTGGTTAAGCATTGGAAGAAGTTACCTAGAGAGGTTGTGGAATCTCCATCACTGGAGATATTTCAGAGTAGTTTAGATAGATCCCTACTGGGGACAGCCCAGATGGTGTTTGGTCCTACCAAGAGGGCAGGGAGCTGGACTCGATGACCTCTTAGGTCCCTTCCAGTTCTAGTGTTCTATAATTTTAGGATTCTCTACAAAATCACTTAGGCACCCTTGAAAAATGTATCCTGTGTCCAACTCAGCCATTGGCTCACTGTGTACCGTTAACCAAGTCATTCCGACTCTGTGTGCCTCAACTTCCCTAGATGCAAAATAAGAGAGAACTTTACTCAACTTTTGTAGGCTTTTGGGGACCTTTAGATGAAAAGCTCAGCATTAAACAATCCAAACAGAAATGGTCTGGCTGGTCTGGCTATGGTCTGAAGAAGTGGGTCTGTCCCACAAAAGCTCACCTAATAAATTATTTTGTTAGTCTTTAAAGTGCTACTTGACTGCTTTTTTGTTTCAAACAGAAATGGCAATAGTTTGAGAAAAGAAACATAAGAACAGTACAGGTCAGGAACAGATAATTGATGTCTTCATTTTTATGTGATTATGGGCAGAGTCTGAGCCCATTCTACCCTGATCTGTTTCTTAAACTGTCCTGCCACTGCACTATCATTGGGAGTTCTATGGTAGGCAGAGCTCTGGCAACCATTGGTACTGCCAGTGTCTCCTAGTTATGCTCTGTGTAGGAACAGACAAAGCTTAAAAATCTGAAGCCTTGTCTATGCTAAAGACCCAGTGGAAGTGCACTGATACTATTGTGGTAGTTGGGAAATTGTAACCAAAAGTTCAGTATAGTTACAGCTTTGGGACAAAATGATGCCCTCCCAGCTATGCTATCCTATTTTTTATAGTAAAGGCTCTGTGCTTTCCTCTGTTTTTTCAGCAAGGCCCTAAATTCTGCATCATTCTAATGCAGTAAACTGGAAGAATCTATAGCAGCTTTAAACGCCTTATTTTCAATATAAATAATCCAATATTGTGTGTAATTTTCCCCTGTGTTTAGTTTGGTTTAAAATGTTGATCCGTGCTGGCCTCATTTTTGCTCTGTCAGATTTTTTTGTACTGACAAGCGCAACTGCATAAACAATGAAGGTGAGGGAAACTGGATGTTTTAATAAGTGGAACAGGGACAGCTGAAGGAAGGGCTTTGAGCTCCTGGAAAAGCATGGGAATCATTTGTGATTGTGAGATATGACCTTTAGCTGGATGTTTCTGCTTTAAAGAAAAAAATGCTGTGAGTTAGCCCATATTGAAACATGAACAGTTGGCTTTAAGCTTTAGATTTAATATTCCATGGAGATGAATGGGGCTGCTTATGCCTGTCAGTAGAAAATGCTGCTTCATTTCACTCTTAGTTCATGCTTTTAGTGTTTTCATAACAACCAGGAGAGCTAGAAAAGTATACAAAAGTCAGAGAACATCCTTCACTTTTCAATGGAGTGTCCAGAAGTTGGAAAGTCCCTGCATTGGCTGATTCTGGTCCTCTGCCAGGCAGAGTTCCTGGCAGGCTTCTCTCCACAGCAGTGGTATGTAAACTTGTCCAGCTGAGCCCTTGCCTTATCATTCATGGCATTTGTTGCCCCTCCCTCTCCATCAGAGGTGGGAAAAGTACCCAGAAAGTTACTTGAGTGAAAGTGTAGTTGCTTTCACTTCTGGATACTTGCATGCAACAAAGATGTGATATGTTTGTACGTACTTTTACTCATGTAGTTTTCCAGGGGGACACTGTTGACTTGTATTTAAGTAGATTCCTCCATTCCCCACCACCCCTGGACCACTGCACTGTGCCCACCTCTGTTCTCCGTTACCTGTAATCTGAAACTGTTTGGTAGCTTTTAGTTGTTTTTTGTTTCGTTTTGCAAATGCTTCACCATTTACTAGGACTGGTATCCCACTGCCATAATAGCAGGAGGGGGATGATAATTCAACAAACAATGCACGAGCAGTTGGAGCAGGAGTGGGTATGGTGGGACCAGGAACAGGATTTCACAAATAGTCCTCCTGAGCTTCAGACCTTGTGATCTCCTTAGTCACCCATCTTTGAAAGCAGCGCTGCTACCTGCAGCAGCACAGAAGTAATTGTGGCAGTGGCCAGAGAGTGATAGTTATATGGCAGAAGTTTCTGCCGGACTCCAGGTTTGTTGTGCCCCTGGATCCCCAGTATCCCACATGGCTGGGGGTTCTGTTTGGAGAGGTGTGTGGGGCAGATTGCGATATAAGTTTGGATCCTGGAGCACAGTTCTTGCAGAAAGGATAAGTTCTATGGCAAATTCTGCAGTTGTAGGATCATGGGCAGTTTGCACTGGGTACTTTATCTGAATTTTGTCTCCTCCTAATCATTTGGTAGGCTGTATTGCTCATACATGCAGTGTCGTTTATTTTATTTTATTTTTTGAGCATGAAGGGTTTCTTTTTTAACTCCAGTAGAACAATGGTACACTTGAACCTCTGTACTTTGGGTGTCCTTGATCTGGGAACACCTGTGGGTTAGACCCTGGCAGTGGGAGGAAGAAAAGGCTCTACATGATGCTGCTCTATGCCCTTCCCCCCACCCTCCCCCACACACACACACACAGCTGGGGGGAACAACAGTAGCCACATGCATCTCCTGAAGTTTTTCCCCTCCATTCCCATAGTTCGTGGCAGTGTCTGGGAGCAGCAGGCGACACAGAGACATGCCTGTGAGTGATCCACCCCCATCTTCATGCCTAGACTCTGCAGCCTCCTCCCTGGCCTGGAAAATTCTTTTATCCAGCATACCCTGTTTCCCAGGGTTGCCAGATTTCAAGAGGTTCAAGTGTGCTAAGTAATGGGGAGTGAGACTGGGAGGACAATAGCTAATCACCTTCGAGCCATCTGTGCTTTGTAGGTACCATGACACAGGTGAGCCATAAGGAGAGTGCTTGTGGGGGCAGCAGTGATTTCTCCCAATCACTCCACTGTAAATAAAATGGCAAACCAAAATCAGTGTTGGTAAAGGCCAAGTGGTGCACATTGGAAAACGTAATCCCAACTATCAAATGATGGGGTCTAAATTAGCCATGACCACTCAAGAAAGAGATCTCTGAGTCATCGTGGGTTGTTCTCTGAAAACATCCATTCAGTGTGCAGCAGCAGCAATAAATAAAAGGAACAACGTGTTGGGATCCATTAGAGGAGGGGTAAATAATGTGAGAAAATATAAGCTAATAATGTCATAATAATAGTAATCTTAATATTGGAGTCAGTCCATTTCAAAAAAGATATATTGGAATTGGAAAAGGTACAACAAAAATTATTAGAGGGTATGAAACAGCTTCTGTATAGAAAGTTATACGAAGACTGGGTCTGACAAGCTTGGAAAGAAATGACTAAGGCGGTTATGTTAGAGAGTTATAAAATCATGTCTGGTGTGGAGAAAATAAAAAAAAAAGACAAGTTATGTATTTGTTCCTATAACGTAAGAACGAGGGGTCACCCAATGAAGTTAATAGGCAACAGATTTAAAACAAAAGGAAGTATTTCTTCACACAATTCACAGTCAACCTGTGGTGCTCTTTTCCAGAGAATGTTGTGAAGCCTGAGACTATAACAGAGTTAGAATAAATAAATAAATTCACGGAGGATAGGTCCGTCAGTGTCTGTTAGCCAGGATGGGCAGGAATGTTGCCTCTAGCCTCTGTCTGCCAGAAGCTGGAAATGAATGACAGGGATGGATCCCTTGATGATTTCCTGTTCTGCTCATTCCCTTTGAATCACCTGGTACTGGCCACTTTCATATGACAGGATACTGGACTAGATGGAACTTTGGTCTGTCCTAGTATGGCCATTCTTATGTTCAGAGTGAAGATGCATCATGATCTCCAGCCTTACCTCAGCACGGACCGTCATAGGGAGACAGGCACATACAGATGAGACGTAGCAGTGGCATGCTGCTCCTGCAGGTGGGGATGTTTTGGAAGGAAATTCGCCTGTTATTGAGCATTTGTGGGCAGCTCCTGGAGCTCTGAGTCAACATACTACAGGTTAGACCTCAATGGGCCTGCACCCTCAGGACCTGACGGGTCCCAAACGAGGGAATTTACCTGGGACCTCCCCGGCTCAGGTAAATTCCCTGCCACCATGTATCTCCCACCCCAGCCCACTACACCTCCTTGCTGCTGGCTCTGCTTCTGGCCCTGCTGGCACCTGCCCCTCCCTGTCCCTGGCTCAGCTGCTGCGCTTCAGTCTGACCTTACTGCTGTGCTCCTGCTCCAGTTCCAGCCCTGCTGCTTGCTCTGGCCCCACTGCTGCCGTATAACAGCCCTCCTGCCACTGAGTTCTCTTGTCCAGGGACATCCATGGTTTAGCAGCATCACATATATTCCCAGACCAGAGAGTCCAGTGACAGGAGGTACAACCTGTAGCCGGAATGTTTTATTACGCATCCAATACTAACCAAAGGGGCCAGGTTCAGAAAAGCTTAACCAGGCAGACAAAAATAACCCCTTTCATCTGCTGTGCGCTGTATTTCTAAGGGGCATTCAGCCCAATAGAGAGCAGGCAATGTTTTTGCAGCAGCAATATCTGGGGAGGAGGTTGCTGAGTGGCAGAGAGTTGCTTTCATTTTGTGCCAGTGCTCCACATAAGTTAGGCGGGCGGGAGCCACTGAAGGGAAACTCCAAACCTGGACTTTCTGCTAAGATGGAGTATTAAGTGTTACACTTTGAGGATAGATGTCACAATAATTAAAAAAAAAAAATCCAAAACCCTAGAAACCTAGCAGAGAGTTGAACTACAGTCATTTATCTCAATTTAAGAATGTGCCTTTATGGATCAGTTGGTGAGAATGGATTTTAGTGCAGAGGGTGAGAACAGAAGAAATTCAGGTGGAACCACATGGGGAGAGAATCATATATTTAGTCTTGTGCCTACCTACCGCTCTTTCACAATTACTTAAGCCCACGAATAAATATGTTACACTCTTTTTGTTTAACCTTCACCTTTGCCTGTTCTCTTATGGCTTTTAAAAGTCCTCTAAACTAAGGAATAAACAATACAGTTGTCAAAATAAGGTCAAATGAAGATCAAGACACCAAATCAAAGTGCTAGCTGTAATTCAAAAAGTACAGCTAAATCATCAGATCGTCACATAATCGGTTCTTATAAGCGCAAAAGAGGACATCTAAAGAGAAAGCTATCCATAAGAGGTTGTCTGCACTGCAGTGGGGAGTAAGCCTCCCCGCCCAAGTAGACAAACTTGCATTGTTGGTGATCAAGTTATCACATTAAAAATAGTTGTGTGGATCCTTCAGCTTGGGCTGGAACTTGGGTTCTCAAGCCTATGGAGTCAGTTATAAACCATAATTATGATTTTGCCCATGATAATCCAATCAGTTTGTCTGGTTTAATATCTTAGTATTAAAGCCAAATTATTGCTACGTTTTTAAGTGGAGTCTTCAGATCCAGCTGGAACGTCCTCTTTAGGTTTCACTAAATCTAAACACGTGGGTTCACTAGATTTCGTTACTGCGTATAGCGGTTGATCTGCTTCCTGTTCCTTCCTGCCTTTCCTGCCCAAATTTTAATACCACATAACTGGTGCATGGAGGTTAACAGCTTCAGATAAGCAGAAGCAAAAGGAGCCTTCACGTAAGCAATGTGCTTTTACCAAAACTGGAAACATGCATGCAGCCTGAATTATTTTTAGGAGACCATATTTTAGGGTGAACTAAATCTAGAGGTTATTTGTTGGCACTTCCCCTGAGGTCCTGAGAAGTGCTAATGCATACGTGCATATACAATGTGTACCCCTTCAAATAATAAAAGAAAAACAGCGAGATCTCCCATTTAAAGACAAACATTGGTTGCAGCTAGAGTGGCCAAGCTACGTAGCTAAGAAGAGAGAAAAAATGTTGTGCCTTGTGAGGTAGATTGGTGTAGCCCCCACCATAGACATAGCTAGGTTAATGGAACAATTGTGAGGGCTTGTCTACACTTACATTTTTTTCGGGGGGGGGGGGCATGGCATGTTCACGCACACATGAAAAGTTGAGATAAGAGGGCTTTCCCTTTAAAATAATATTTCTAGCTCCGCAGGCGACTTTCATCTCCCCCCCACCCTTTCAGTGTTGGAAAATGAACAAAGCATAGCTATTATTGGCTTATGTGAAAGCTCCTTTTGCAGTGCTGTGGTTGTAAATGTTTCTCAGTGCTGGGGCTCTGTGAACACAATTTTTTGACTTTACTTATTTCAACTTTGGGATGTCAAAGTATCATCAAAAATCCCATGCCACATAGGCACAGCTGAATGTCAACCTAGCCACCCCCTCTCAGGGAGGTGGCCTGACCGCATAGGTAGAAAAACCCCTTCTGTCCGTGTAGTATAGACATTTTCTACGACTGTGACATCAGCACAACTTCAGCACCAAAACTGTGCACCTCTAGCCATTGTACCATAGGCAAAGTTTGTTTTCAGGAGCACACTATTTCTAGCACAATACTTTATTCCTTGTCTGTTTTCTCTTTTAAGTGCTTACCTTTTATCCTGTTTTTTTTTCTTCTCTTCTACCATTACCTTATTTGTGAGTTTATTATTTTTAAAGGGCAACAAATGTCTACTGAAGCAGAGAGCAAAAGGGTAGGCAGGGAGAGTGGATGGAGAATGCAAATCGGGAATTCCAGCGTTTTAAATTCTGGCTTTGACTCACTCACTCTCACTTGATACTAGTCTTTTAACTTATCTTTGCCTGCAGTTTCCCTATCTGTAAAGTGGGGGTTATCTTGATCCCGCTCACAGAGGTGATTTTAATTATTTGGTTCTTGTAAACTCACTCTGAAGATGAAAAGCACTCTTAGTGCTAAATATTGTGATGTGTTCTGTAGCAGACTACAGCTCACAGAAAAAGTCCTCCTGCAGCAAGAAGTGTCCATAGTTTGCTCAGCTAAGGAGTTTGTGGAGAAAGGGGAGGACACTGCCGACTTTCCAGCAGCCCAGTAGTGTCCTCTGTTTTGCGGTGAACACAGCTGTGGTCTGCCTTTTATGATTCTTTGTGGTTCATTTTGTCCTCTGACTGACACATAGCCATTCCAGTTTGGGGATCTTTTACATTGAGTGAAATTCTAGTTTCAGTGATGTCTGGGGGCCAGGATTTCACCCATTGTTTGTGTCACAGTTCAAGGCAACAGCACCTGTACTCCCCTTCTGTAATCCAGCAAGAACCTCTGTTGGCTTCAAGCTTACCAGGCCATCCCCTCTCTTGAATGCATATGCACCTTTCAATCCCTTCTGACCAGGTTATTTCTGGCAGCACAGTCCCTGGAATATGCCTGAGCAAACATGCCTTCTCTCTCTTCAGAGGGTAATACCCGTGTAACTGTTGTGCAAGGGCTGGAGCCCATATGTATTCTGCTGTAGGCGCTCATACATGCCAAGTGCCTGGAGCCAGAGAATTTCACAAGCCCAGGCTCACTTTGTGCCAATGACCAATGAGATAATGACCGATGAGCTAATGGGTGGGGCAGACTCGGCCAGCACTCCCATTCCTTATTCCTGCTGCGCACTCTAGGACAGAACCTCCAGTGTCTGAAGTTCTGGAGTTCTCCTTTATCCAGCAAAGTATTTAGATATCTGTAAACAGGCTGTTTTTGTCTGATTGTTGTAGTATTTTTATAAGTAGTAAGTCTCCCAGACCTAGAGAAGCTTTCTTCTGAGTTCTGGATCCCTGGTTGGATACTGGATGTTTTTTCAGGACTCTGGGCTTCAAAATTTGTGCTTCCTTCCTGCAGTCATTCTCAGTCAGCTTATAATGCATTCAAGAAGCCTACGTCATGGCAAGAAGCAGTATCTCCCATTCATTCATACTCAGGAAGGACAAGAACTTAGCTTTAGGTAGCACCTACTGGAAAGCTCATGAGGCTACAATCAGACCCAGGCCTGGGGATTGTTTTCCCACTCCTCCCCCTCCGCCATACATCAGCCTGACTTGGCCAGGAATGCACCGCCTTCTAGGAATTTTGAGTCCAGTTGGTTTCTGTAGTGCCTTATCTGGAGGACAGGGAGCCTTCTCGTAAGCAAGAGATGAATTTACTTTGCTCCTCTGAATCTACTTTGAAGATATAGGATCCACCTGCCTAAACCAAGAAAGTCTAAGTTTATCCCACGATAATTTACTACAACCTAAGTTTCAGAGGTGTGACAAGAAACCTCACAAGTCTAGGGCTCCATTGGCAGCAGATCTGATTCTGTGGTAGCAGTGCTTTCAGTACCCCCAAACAAAAGCCCCTGGGATCCCATGACACTGATGAAAACCAACCACCAAGCTGTCTTCAACAGCTCTGGCACCGTTTCTACAACTGGTGGTTGGGGCAGACAGAACCCTCTTGCTCCATGAAAAGCTGAGAACTATGGTTTTCTTGAGGATTTCTTTGCTCTCCCAGACCTGGAATCTCACCTTCCACAAAGTCCCTCCTCCTTGAGAGAGAGATCGTAACTCCAGTAGGAGAGCTGGCCTCTGGAAGGGAGTCTGTCTCCCCTTCCATCTTTAGGTTACAGTTTCCTGCCAGTGACACCATCAGTTCTTCCCTTGGAAGCAGAACTGGCTTTCTCCTTATCTCCTTTCTCCTCAGGGATTCTGAAGTGCTTGATGAACCATCAGTCCCTCCTCCAAGACACACTTATAGTCCCAGAAGCAACAGATATTCCTCTCCTGGACTATATTCTTTCCTTAGCAACAGTAGACTTGTATGACAACGTCTTATGGGTCCACTTGGTAGCAAGTGGTGCATACCATCTAACTTTGTAGGGCTACTTGATCTTCGTGCACCCATTAAGTAGCAGGTTTTTGAAAGACCTAAGCAGAACCTTTCTACCTATAGCAAAGCCTACACTCGATGTAACTCAAACCTTGTTCTCTCAATGCTCACTGGCTATGTCTACACTTGCACCACCACCAACCCCTTTCAGAAGGGGCATGTTAATGAGGCAGTTCGGAAGATGCTAATGAGGCACTGACATGAATATGCAGTGCCTCGTTGGCATAACGGCAGCTGCGTGCAATTTGAAAGTGTCACTTTCAGAACACATGCCGCCTGTGTAGATGGGGGCCCTTTGGACTTCAAAAACCCCTTCTTCCTATTTGGTTTTAGGAAGAAGTGTAGACACAGCCACTAAGCCTCCTTTCAAAGCATTAGCTTCTTGTCCCATATCTCTTCCATCCAGGAAGATCTCATTTCTGGTAGCCATCACCTCAGACAAGAGAGTTGGTGAGCCTGGAGCAATAAGGACCAATACTTCTTACACTGTATTCAATGTGAACAAAGTCTCACTGTATTTATACCCTCAGTTCACCTCAGAGTAGTTTCTGGAGTTTCAGCTGAGCCAGTCAATTTACTTAGGTCCCAAACTGCATGCATGCTCCATAGAAAGGAGGCTTCATCTCCTCAACTTCCAGTGAGCATTGGCCTGTTCTCTCCAGAGAACAAAAATCAATCAGGTCTTCTAGACTGTTTGTCGCCATAGCAGAAAAGATAAGCAGTCAGGTTAGATCTTCTCAAAGAGTTTCAAAATAAATCTTTGGTTTTATTTCACTCCATCAACTATCTAATCTTTTCTTTTTTCCCCCTCCTCGTGAGGTAAGAGCAAGCAGCGCCTATTGAATCACTTGAAGAAGGTGCCACTACTTCACATATGCAAGGCATCTACATGGAGTACCATCTCCATGTTAGTGAGTCACAATGGCTTGGTACAGGGACTCCTCTACATCTTCCAGAATGGCAGGCCTTCATTTGGCTCTGCCATCTGCATCCTCATACGTTGCTCCTCTTTGAGTAGTGCTTGTCAGTCACCTGAAGTGGAATTCATATAGGGAGCAGCACTCAAAGACAAGAGTGTTACTTAACCTTTTAGTAACTGGAGGTTCTACGAGATGCCTGGTCCTTCCCTGTATTCCACTAACCCTCCCCTCCGTCCTCTCTGCTCTGGATCATCTTTGATTTCATGATAGAGAAAAAACTGGAGAGTGGTTGGTCCACCTTGCAATTTATTTTCTGCATTAGAGGCACAAGATGAGCCAGGGCACATGTAAGGACCAATAGCTACTGCTTTCAAAATCTCTAGGCTCCAGGCCTGGCACACTTATGTTCCTACAGCGGAATACAGATAGGGAGCCACACATCATGAATAACAGTTATTATAAGGTAAGTAACTTTCTCTTTATAAAATACCACATGGCAGTTCTTATGCAAGCCTGTTTTATTAAACTAAAAGCACTACAGCGAACTACAGAAGGCCTCTACATGGAGGCCAACAAGCCTGTCAGTATTAACCCCCAACACTATGATAGGCTCTGTCAGGAGCAATCCTACAGAACCCCATCCAAGGAGTTTCTTTTTGGTGTCAAGTTCATTACAACTTCAGCACAGAACTAGCACATAGGTTTATGGGTCCTCCATAAACCCAGTTCTTCCACCATATCGTAAGGACTGGGGCCTATCAAGGATCCTGTCTCATGGCCGTTTGAGACTATTCATCCAGAAACCCTTTTGGTTTGGTTTAGGTTTTTTGTTTTTGTGGTTGGGGTTTTTTTTTTCCTAGTCTCTTGTCCCTTGGAGCATTCACTTTCAACTAGTAACAGCAACGAAGGGTCCTGTGGCACCTTACAGACTAACAGAAAAGTTTTGAGCATGAGCTTTCATGAGCAAAGACTCACTTCATCAAATGCTGATCATGGAAATCTGCAGAGCCAGGTATAAATAAGCCAGAGCAAGGCTGGGGATAACAAGGTTAGCTCAGTCAGGAAGGATGAGGCTTGCTACCAGCAGTTGATCTGGAGGTGTGAACACCAAGGGAGGGGAAGCTGCTTTTGTATTTAGCCAGCCATTCACAGTCTTTGTTTAATCCTGATCTGAGGGTGTCAAATTTGCAAATGAATTGTAGCTCAGCAAGTTCTCTTTGGAGTCTGGTCTTGAAATTTTTTTGCTATAGGATAGCTACTTTTAAGTCTGCTACTGTGTGGCCCAGGAGATTGAAGTGCTCTCCTACGGGTTTTTGTATATTGCCGTTTCCGATATCTGATTTGCGTGCGTTTATTCTTGTACATAGAGACTGTCCAGTTTGTCCGATGTATATAACACAAGGGCATTGCTGGCACATGATGGCATAGATTATATTGGTAGATGTGCAGCTGAATGAACCCACGATGGTGTGGCTGGTCTGGTTAGGTCCTGTAATGGTGTTGCTGGTGTAGATATGTGGACAGAGCTGACAATGAGGTTTGTTGCATGGATGAGTCCCTGAGTTAGAGTGACTGTGGTGCAGTGTATAGTTGCTGGTTAGGCTTTGCTTCAGGTTGACAGGTTGTCTGTGGGCAAGGACTGGTCTGCCTCCCAAGGCCTGTGAAAGTGGGGGATCATCGTCCAGGATGGGTTGTAAATCCCTGATGATGCGCTGTAGAGGTTTTAGCTGAGGACTGTAGGTGATGGCTAGTGGTGTTCATTTGGTTTCTCTCTTGGGCTTGTCCTGTAGTAAGAGGCTTCATGGCACACGTCTGGCTCTGTTGATCTATTTTTTCACTTCCTCAGGTGGGTATTGCAGTTTCGAGAATGCTTGGTAGAGATCCTGTAGGTGTTTGTCTCTGTTGGAAGGGTTGGAGCAAATGCAGTTGTATCTTAGTGCTTGGCTGTAGACAATGGACCATGTGGTGTGTCTGGGATGGAAGCTGGAGGCATGAAGGTAGGCGTAGCGGTCAGTGGGTTTATGGTACAGGGTGGTATTCATGTGGCCATCACGTATTAGCACCGAGGTGTCCAGGAAGTGGATCTCCTGTGGAGACTGTTCCAGGCTGAAGTTGATGTTGGGGTGAAAGTTGTTGAAGTCCCGGTGGAATTCCTCCAGAGTCGTCTCCTCTATGGGTCCAGATGATGAAGATGTCATCAATGTAGCATAAGTAGAGATGGGGTGTTAGTGGACGAGAGCTAAGGAAGCGCTGTTCCAGGTCAACCATGAAAATATTGGCATATTGAGGGGCCATGCGGGTACCCATAGCTGTGCCGCTGGTTTGAAGGTATATATCATCACCAAATCTGAAATAGTTGTGTGTGAGGATAAAGTTTCAGAGCTCAGCCATCAGATGTGCTGTAGCATCATCAGGGATACGGACAGCATTTATTCCATCTTTGTGTGGGATGTTGGTGTAGAGAGCCTCTACATCCATAGTGGCTCAGATAGTGTTTTCTGGTAGGTCGTCAATGTATTGCAGTTTTCTCAGGAAGTCAGTGGTGTCTTGGAGATAGCTGGGAGTGCTGGTGGCATAGGGTCTGAGGAGAGAGTCCACATAACCAGACAGTCCTTCAGTGAGAATGCCAATGCCCGAGATGATGGGACGTCCAGGATTTCCAGGTTTGTGGATCTTGGGTAGTAGGTAGAATAGCCCCGGATGGGGCTCTAGAGGTGTGTTGGTATAAATCTGTTCTTGTGCTTGTGTAGGGAGTGTCCTGAGCAGATGGTGTAGTTTCTTAGTGTATTCCTCGGTGGGATCTGAGGAAAGTAGCCAGTAAAATCTGGTATTGGAGAGTTGTCCAGAAGCCTCCTTCTGGTAGTCACACCTGTTCATGATGACAGTAGCTCCTCCTTTATCTGCCTCTTTGATTATAATGTCAGGGTTGTTTCTGAGGTGTGGATGGCATTGCGTTCCGCACGACTGAGGTTGTGAGTCAGACGATGCTGTCTCTCCACAATTTCTGCCTGTGCGTGTCGGCGGAAGCATTCTATGTATAGGTCCAGACTGTTATTTCTACCCTCAGGAGGAGTCCATGTGGAATTATTCTTCTTGTGCTGCTGGTAGGGTGTCTGTGTAATGGTGTGCTGGTCAGTATTGTGTTGAAAGTATTCTTTGAGTCTGAGACGGCGAAAGTAGGCTTCCAGATCACCGCAGAACTGTATTATGTTTGTGCGGATGGTGGGGCAAAAAGAGAGTCCCTGAGAAAGAGCAGACTCTTGTGCTGAGCTGTGTGTGTAGCTGGACAAATTGACGATATTGCTGGCTGAGTTAGTGGTACTAGTGTATGTCAGAGGCTGGCTTCAAAGGACTGATAATCAGAGGAAATTATTAGCGTCCACTTCGTAGAAGATTTCCATCGCACAGAATCACAGGGCTGGAAGGGATCTCAGGAGGTCATCTAGTCCAGCCCCCTGCTTCAAGCAGAATCAACCCCTACTAAGTCATCCCAGCCAGGACCATGTCCAGCCGGGACTTAAAAACCTCAAGGGATGGAGAATCCACCACCTCTCTAGGCAACGCATATGGCTTCCCAGTAAAATGCACAATTTTGTTTTTAATGCAATGGAAATCAAAGATATTGGCCTAATTTAATACAGTTTCTCTTATTTACACAAGGTGTGTCCAGGATGTTTCAGGAGACCATCACTTTGTCACAGTTTTTACTCACTAAAGCCTTTTAAAATAATAGAAACTTGTATCTCAAGGGAATCTGAAAGAACTGGTCCAGTACTATTCCTTTCAAATCTAAAACACTTCCATGGCTCAAACTCTGCAAATTTCATGCAGTCCCATTAGGGAGAATAGTGTCATGTGCAGACATATACGAATGTGTGTATAGTTAGCAATTGTAGCATTTTATGTTTCACTTGTAATTGTAACGGACCTGTCCCATTTCAGCCATATTCACAGAAGACAAAAAACCCATTGAGCCCACACGGAAGAATAAAACTTCTGTATCTGTCCCAAATACTCCAGAGCCAGTACTGCTGCACGAACCCTTGGTCGGTAGCCAAAAGAGGAAAGCGAGGAAGACTAAGATCACACATCTCGTTCGGACAGCAGATGGCCGAGTGTCACCAGCAGGAGGGGCTCAGGGTAAGGAGACGAGTCTATATTTATGATAAATGTAGGTGACTGAAAGTGGTTCTGAGATGCAAGTAAGCTGGCAGGGAAAAGGTTGTAAGCCTATAGAGGAAAAATATTTCTGTAAAAACACATGTACCAATTGGGTCGTACCATCTGGGGACTCCATAACTGCCAAACAGGGAATGTACTGTTGAATAACATTTTTAGATGTAAAAAAAAAATCTCTCTAAACTTCTATATGATGAGGTGGAGGGGAGTACAAAGAGTGCTGGGGCATCGTTTTCCTTTCCTGCTGCTGCGACCTTCCAGCAAAGTGAAGGTGTTGTGTCTTGCAGAGTGGGTACATTAGTGGGTGTAAAATTTGACCCTGTAATGTGTATAAATACAGGAGTAATCTGATGCCCTTAGCTGGGTTGTCACCAATGAGGATTAAACTTGGAACCGCAGGATTTAAAAGCATGAGCCTCTACTTCCCGAACCAAAAAATACAATTTTTACAATTCTGGTAGATTGCAAGATGTTCAACAGGGGTGAGCAAACTTCTTACTTTGGGTCCCACTTTTTGTCCCTGCAATGAGCAGCATCCCACCTGCACCCGCCCCCCCCAACCTGTCTAATGTAATCCAAACTGATGGAAATTTCAATTATGTGCATGTGAAAAAAAACCCTTTTGGCATGTGTAAGAAAATAAATATGTAGAGCATAAAAAAATTATTAACTGGTATATAACTGTGAATACACGTACATAAAAACAGTAACATATTTTGAAACATTTAATGAGATGAATGAGCCTGAGACCCAGCAGCCAACTGTTCTGTGCACCCCCTTAGGAAATTACATGCTCCCAACTCTTCCTCCCCGGAAGGGGCCCACCAGCCACTTTACACACCCGTGACACAGAAGACTCATAAACCTCTATATCATCCAGCCATTAGAGTAGGGCAGAGAACCTCAGTAAGCAAACTTGGATTACACAGACAGTAAAACCTCAAGTAATGATAGAAAAATTCCTGTTAACACTGCCATGCTAAGTGCTGTTCAGCATACAGCTTTAGCCATTTAGGAAATTGGTGACTGACTTTATTGCCTCACTGTCTACGTTTTACTTTCTCTTTTGTTGCAGAGGAAAAATCAAAGGAGCTACCACACAGTAGTCACCAGAAAGCATCAAGCGTGGAGACTGATTGCAATGACGAATGCTCTGGAAACACAGAAGCGGAGGAGACTCATAACGTTACGCCAGGCATGCCAGCTGTTTCTGCATTCTTTAGCCTAGCTGCTCTTGCAGAAGTAGCAGCAATGGAAAATGTACACAGGTCAGCGTATGCCTCATCCTTGCGTTGTCTGACAGGGTTCTGTATTTCGACGGCTGCAAAGTGCATGTAAAAGATGTCACATTTGAGTCAATTAACTTAGTCGTTTCTTTCCACCGCTGCTGCTTTCTTGACTGGTTAGTGTATAGCGCTGCCCTGTTTTAGTAGGGTGAACTGCACACTGGCTAATTAGTAGTGATGCCACCCTTTAATGATACACCAAGAGAACCACAGTGAGCAACACGGGTTTCTGAGTAGGGACAGTTCGGCACTTGGCCGTTGTACTCTACAGTGCAGAAGGCATCCAGGTGATTTTGTCATATGAACATTCTGCACTGGCACGGAGAGGAACAGATAAGCCACGGTGTTTACAATCTTGCCAACTGCTGACCAGATAAACAGCCTCATGAGCTAGGCCCAATATTCCCCTTGTTAATAAAAATGGTTTTAATAGTCAACAGCATGTATTCAACTATTACAAGGAGATTAGAAAAATTACAGGTGCACAAAACAAAAAAATTAGATAACCCTTGGAATTCTTTGTGCAATCAGCTGGCTTCTGTAAAAGTCGTCTTCTTTTAAAAAGACATTTCTCGTATGAAAAGCTTTCACACAGTGATACGACTTGGTCTTTTCACCCAGCACTGCAGAGAAACAACCTGTTCTTAAAAAAAGCAAGTGTGGGGAAGAGCTTCTGCTTCCTTGCATTGTTTAGCAATGTGAAATTGCAGAGGCAGACCAGGCAAACGTGCTGGCAGTCATACTATTGTCTGTTACGTGGCATAAACCCAGATTTCACTGACTCTGGTGTGATTCCTGGATTTGCACTGAAGAAGGGAGAACAAGTTGGTTGTCTTATTCCTTTCCTTCATTTGTCCAAGCGTTCCTTGCCCATCGTCTCACTGCAGTGCCTGTTCTGAAGTGTTGCGGGGCCAAAAGAAATCTGATGCGGTTCAACAAGGAGAAGTGTAGAGTCTTGCACCTGGGGCGGAAGAATCCCAAGCATTGTTATAGGCTGGGGACCGACTGGCCCAGCAGCAGTTAGACAGAAAGGGACTTTGGGGTTATGGTGAATGAAAGGCTGCATACGAGTCAACACTGTGCTTTTGTAGTCAAGAAGGCTAACGGCACACTAGGGTGCGTTAGGAGGAGCATTTCAAGCAAATCTAGAGAAATAGTTTTTCCCCTCTATTCAGCACCAGTGAGGCCACATCTGGAATATTGTGTCCAGTTTTGGACACCCCCCCCCGTATAAAAATGGTGTGGATGTGCTGGAATAGGCTCAGTGGAGGGCAACAAAAATGATTAAGGGTCTGGAGCACAAGACCTGTGAGGATAGGCTGAGGAATTTGAGCTTGTTTAGTTTACAGAAGAGAGGACTTAGGGGTGATTTAATAGCAGCCTTCAACTTACTGAAGGGGAGCTCCAAAGAGGAGGGTGAGAGTCTGTTCTCAGAGGTGTCAGATGGCAGAACAAGGGGTAATGGTCTGAAGTTGAAGAGGGAGGGGTGTAGGTTAGATATTAGGAAAACTACTTCACCAGGAGGGTGGTGAAGCATTGGAATGCGTTGCCTAGAGAGGTGGTGGATTCTCCATCCCTCGAAGTTTTTAAGTCCCAGCTTGGCAAGGTCCTGGCTGAGATGGACTTAGTGGGGGTTGATCCTGCTTGAAGCAGGGGCCTGGACTAGATGACCTCCTGAGGTCCCTTCCAGCCCTATGATTCTGTAACTTCAACTTTTGGGCATTCTTTAAAATTTAGCTCCCAATATATTCTCCTTTATTAGCAGTGGCCAAGTACCACCTTAAGCATATTCTGAACTACAGACATATAGTTGCTGCAATATATGGACAAATTGCTCTTTGGTTTCGAGTCAGAGGTAGAAACAACACCTGGGGACTCATATCTAACAGCAGCTAAGCAAATTGCCTCTTACGCACTTGGGCTGGGTCTATACTAAAGGGGCATGTTAATGAGCAGGTTCGAAAGATGCAGTGTCTCATTAGCATAATGGCGGCCGCGGCAATTTGAAAGTGCGGCTTTTCGAATCACATGCTGCCCGTGGAGACGGGGCCTTCCAAAATGACCCCCCCCCCCAGTTTTCTTCCGATCACAGAACCTGCTCATTAACGTGCCCCTTTCGAAAGGAAGGGGCACGTGTAGACCCAGCCTTGGAGAACGGAAGACAAAATACAGACTTAGATTGGGGGATGTGCCACATTGTGCCCTGACTTACATTCCATGCTGTCCTACTAGTATGTGATGCAGCCCTTTGGGTTGTAAGCAGAGTACTTTGTGGATACCGGAGGGTTGCAGGAGGAACAGCACACGTGGGTTACTGTGTTATTTAACATGTTTTGTTTGATTGCCTATATTTAGTTATTAACTAATTTTACAAAACCTCAGAAGCTGTGGAAAACAAATTCACTTCTCTAATTAGAGCAGGTTGGAAAATGCCAGAAGATTTTAATGTGAGCAGGTCTGATGAGCTCTAATGGATGATCTTCTTTGAGTGCGGGTTCCTTTCGGTATTCGCTGTTGGGTGTGCTTGTACTCCCAACACTCAGGACTAGAAATTCTTGCATACAGTAGCCAGAAGTCCATGCCTGTGCCTCTGCTCATGGTCTGGAACTGGAGTCTTCCGTGTCTTCTAAGTTGTTTGATCTTTAACCTGAAAGTATTGTAAACAGTTTCTATCGTAATTTCTCTTTCACAGTCAGTTTATAAGTGGTAGTAAGTTAACAGGGACTATTTTTTCCCCCGATGCTTGGGACACTGAAGCCCTAGGTCTGATGCTACAGGTCTTGCCTCTCCCATTGGTACTTTCCAGTATGTGACCTGCGTAAATGTTACCATTACTGCCTTCAAAGTATGAGATCTGACAACCCTTTCCCCTTTATAGCGGGCGGTCCAAGGAGTTCAGACTCCTCAGGCATCTGATGAAGGTCTCCATGAGGCTTTTTTTTTCTGATCTGGGGTCCTCTTGCTCTCTGCTGCATTGACCAGAGCCTCCTGCCAGTGCCCCTCCAGCACCTTGAAGCAGGCCTAAGGAATCCTGTAAGAGGGAACACAGTGAACATAGACAGCAACACCCCATAAAAAGACAGAGTTTGTCCCATTAATCCGTGAAGAAGAGGGTGGCATCTCCCCTTTCCTTGGGAAACTCCACACCTTGGAGTAGGTATACCTGGAGCTCATGGGAAACAAGAGCCATCTCTGACAGTACCCAGTGGCCCAGAAACACTCAGAAAGGCATATAAGAACAATCAGGAACACTCACCATCGCTCACCAGCAGTACGTCATGACACCCTATCCAGTGCTGGATTGTCAGATCCCATACTGGGTCAGACCTAAGGTTCATCTAGCCCAGTATCCAGTCTTCTGACAGTGGACCATGCCAGGTGTCCCAGAGGAATGAAGAGAATTGGTAATCATCAAGTGATCCTTCCCCTGTCGCCAGTTCCCAGCCCCCTTTACAGAAACCATATTGATTTTTCCCCCCCCAACAAATTGTGATCACCCATATGTTTAACAATTCTGTTCTTTACTGTAGTTTCAACCAATTTGCACTGTACTGATGTTAGACTTACTGGTCTGTAATTACCAGGATCACCTCTAGAACCCTTTTTTTAAAGATTAGTGTCAGATTAGCTATCCTCCGGTTATACAGAAAATGATTTAAAAGGTTACAGATTAAGGTTAGTGGTTCTGCAATTTCCTATTTGAGTTCTTTTAGAACTCTTGGGCTAATACCATCTGGTCCTGGTAACTTATTACTGTCTAGTTAAAAATTTTGTTTCAAAACTGCCTCTAATGAAACCTTAGTCTGGGACAATTCCTTGGATTTGTCACCTAAAAAGAAGCTCAGTTTTGGAAATCTCCCTAACATCCCCAGCTGTGAAGACCAAGGCAAAACAATTCTTTAATTTCCATTTTTGTAGATGTTACAGCGATTAACTTCACTATTTAAGGCAGTCTGCAATTTTGAGGTCCTTTTTTGAATGTCCACTTAGTTCATGCAAACCACTGTGTAAATTTATTCCAAAATTCTTCTCAACATGTGCTTTGAACTAAGTCTCTTTCGTCAACATCTGATAAGATAGCACATTGGAAAAAGAAAATGCTTGAGTGAAGTTTTCTCATTCTGTTGTTTTGCGGTCTTTCAGCTGTGTGATAACCAAAAGGATCCTTTCTTTCATCTCCTTATAAGCCAGACACGTTCCTTACACCATAACTGCAAGCACTTTCTACACTTTTTAAATCCACAGATCTCTTAAAATTATGCCTGTCTTGGGAGTACACTGGCAGGGTTTCAGAACCAAGCAGGGGCCTGGCTTGAGCAGAGATTCATGTACTCTTGCTCGAGTATATTCCTCAGAGCAGGTGACTTGTGAATTATCAAGTATCTTCTTTCCCAGTAATACTGGTGCCTTAACTTGGGAATAAATATCAGCCTCAGTAATCTGGTTTGGACATTTTGAGGTGGCACTCATCAGTCAAGAAGCTGCAACGATGTCCCAGTCGTCAGCTTGCAAATATAGGATTAAAACGTTTGATTTTTTTCAAGCAAAGGCCTCACTAGAGTGAAAACAAAATCAAGAGGATAAATGTAGGCAAAGAAACTTCCAGCTTCAGGGCCCATTTCTGAACTGACCTGTAAATCTTGAGAAGTATCACCAGGAAGTTACACTAGCTTCTTCTGCTCCTACCCCAAAGAAGATTGAAAGAAGTATTTTGTTCTGCCTATGGGCACTAAACATTCATTCTCACAACACAACCCAAAAATTCCTGACCAAGTGGTCATGGAGTGAAATGCATTTCACCATGGTACAGGCGAGAATGATGAGACAAGATCTCTTTGGCAGAAACAGCTTTTCTGCAGCCTTCCTATTCTTCCTTGTTGCAGAAAGTCGCATTGAAATACAACATTAACTACAATAATCTCTTGCCATTCATCAGTAGATTCATCAGGAATATAGGCCTCGATTCCAGCTACCCTAGATGAAGGAAAATGAAGCCAGGTAATCCCTTCCTGCTTCCCTGTTTGCAGCAGAATATGGTTTCCTTCTCCATGGAAATCTTGGTCATTGTTACAGGGGATCTCTTGGCAGAAGGCTTCCAGATTCCTCAAGCAGGCACAAGTGATGGAATATTGCCTCCTGAAGTGCTGCAACCTTTTCTATGAAAGAATTGATAAATCACTTCACTCAGTCAAAGACTATGTTAACACCCTGCATTCCTTTGAGATACACACCCTGGCACCTCACAGAAAATGTGCTATCAACCCATCATACTGAAGACAGCAGCATTTTGTGGTGGGCTTAGGCCATTTCCAGTACAGGGTGCTCCACTTCTGCTTTCTAGTAGCTCCAAGGGTTTTTACAAAGGTCAGGTTTGTAGTGGCAGCTCACCAATACCATTTGATGCTATCCTGTATTACCAACTCCTCAAGAGACCGTATCGGGAAGTATGAATAGCAATCACAGTGTACACCCACAGTGAATACCCATAGGAACCACACATCTTGAAAAACATCCAGTTGCTATAAGGTCAACAACCTTCCTTTACCTATCATATGTCATAACTGAATACAAAGGATCCAAGTCTCCTTTATGCTGCAACCACTATATGCTACTCTGGCAGAGTTAAGATTCCTGAGAATGGGCGCAAAACACATTTGCACCTACACCCAATTTAGGGCCCCTTCAAACTCCTAGAGTGGCCCCAAGTAATTTAAAAGGAGAATCAGGCTGTCACAGTCTGGGGTGCAGTCCAGACCAGTGAGGGGTTGAATCTCCATCTTCCCTGCAACCTCAGGTGCCTCCCAATGCTGTACTCTTTATAGCTCCCCAACTTGGGGGTCTCACAAACTGCATGCAGGTCATGCCCTGAGTGTCCGTCTGTAATCAACACTTTGGCTTCCACAAGCCTTGGTTACCACTTGCAGGGTGGCCCTGTCATACTCCTTGTGCTGGATTTTTTTCTCCACAACATGTGTTCTGCACAGTCCAGCCACCCTTCTCCTAGACAATTCAGATAGTAAAGATCTCTGGCCCCTGCCAAGTGGGTAGTGTGCAACAGTTTGCTACTTTTCAGGGTATTACCAGACAATTCAGTTTAAACACAATGAAGATTCATTTTCATTAAAGAATAAAACATTTATTTAACTGCAAAGAGAGACATTTAACATTACTGCAGTTCTGAGGTGTTAAAATTGGAAATGATGGCAAGAGAAACCCTTTCTAGTAACTAAAACTTAACAGGTACATTGGAATCAAGGTAAAATCCTGTCCCCCTGTGCCAGTCACCCTCCATGTCATCCTGTCCCCCTTCCCCTCTGTGGTCCTTCATCTCCACTCCCTAATCACTCTCCCTGCCTCTCAGCAGCCCCACAAAACCCACCGAGCATCCACATTCCCAGGGCATTCTGATGACAGTAAATCGACAGAATGCGGCACTTTAGTTGACAGCGTTCTGCTGCTTCCCCGTGAGGCAGAATGCCTCTGTCAATGGAAGGGCAGTCTGGATGTTCCGGGCAGGCCTTCTGTCGACAGACAGGGCTTCCGGGACACCGGGCAGCCCTGTCTGCTATGCTTCCGGTTGACCATGCCGTCGGGTTGGCATTAAATTCTAGGGGACTCAAAATACCATGCCATTTGCAAGCCATTGAATGTGCTGTTTGCTGCTTCCTGAAATGCAGTAAGTGTAAGATGGGGTGAGGGGAGTATTTCACCTTATTGCTTTGATTTAAATCCATGTCGTCTTATATGCTTAAGCTCTCTTGCCACAACTAAACAATAATGTTTTATTTGTCAGGTCTCCAGCTGTGTCACAATATGAGCGGCAACACTTGTGTGTCTGTAATTTGTTGTTTAGCTCTGTATTTGCTGATGTGCTGCTGTGACCTAGTCAGATGCCATCAAGACTTCAAATTTATTTCACATTGGCTTGCAGTCTGTTATGCATGGGACGTTTTCTGTGACTATTTCTTGGTGGGGTGACACAAAGTACATACTATATTTGTGCACAGTTTGTGATGCTGCGGAATAAGACAATTTAAGTATCTTCTCTTTCTAGTCTTAAAAATTATATCCTGCATGTATTTATGGATGTTCTTCTCTGTTTTTTCCCCCCAGAAGTCAGAGGACAACACCTCTCCCACATGACGGACAGCCAAAAGAAATGTCTCAGGCTCCGGTGCTTATTTCCTGCGCCGACCAGTGAAGCTCCACCTTATTGTAAAACATTGTGCTTTACCTAATATCCTAGCCTTGTCTTTACCAAGGGAAGCTAGTCAGTCCATATGATGGAAAATATAGACTGCAAACAAGTGCTTATTGCTCTGAGTGGCCCAGTTTTCACTTGAAGCCAGAAGTTAGCAGCTTGGGCCAAGTCCGCCAGTTGGAACCCAGCATCTAGGAAGGTGGAGTTATTTCTCTAGTAATGAAAAGAAGTGGAATGATCCTGGAGCGTGCTTTCTGTTGAAGGCTTTTAAAAAGTACACAGGTGGTTTGTGTGAAAAAGGCTGCCTCCACAGTAGCTCACACAGCGTCTCTTTTACCAACCTGAGGGTATGGAAGCTAGTTTCATATAATACCTAGTTATTCTAAACAAAAATACAAAAAAAAAAACAAAACAAAAACAAAAACACTGACGCACTGCACTAGTTATTAGATATTCTTAGTCATTTTTGTACATGAAGATTTAAGTTCTAAGATGGTTTATATAATAGGTTATGCCTACATTTATATTGTAGAATGAATTTAAAAACCTGTTCTGGAGAACTCAAGGCAGCATGGACAGATGTACCATTGTTAGTGGTGTTTGCTCAACCATGTGGTCTGGATGTTCTGCACTTTTATATTTGCCACCACCAGTGGTAGAGTTTACTGGCAAAAATTCTGACAGGCTGTGTTTTGATTTTGTTTTTTGTTTGTTTTTAATTTCGCGTTGAATAACCATTAGAAAAGGGAGTGGCATATGGGAAAGAATAACACTGCATATTATTGATTTGTCTTTCATGCATTGGAGGGTTCCTTTATTTTGCATAGATGTCTAAATGATGGCATGAAATGCTCATATAAACAAAAAACAAGTACTACAAATATGTTGTTCAGAAGTGACCTTAGTATTACTTCACTATTCTGAAAACCTTGAAGACATGACTTCAATATACATGCACACTGATATACCTACCTTTTTACATTTTACAGACACTGGAATTGTTGTAATTACTATGCGCAATCTAACTTGGCTTGGTAGAGTGTATAAAAAAGAGCCAGTTGTAGTTCGTTTTGGTGAAGTGGTAAGTTGTATGCAAGTAAACCATGACTGAAGAATAATGTTTGACTAAAGTTAGGCTATCCAGCAGAGATTCACCTGCCAGTTCCTATCCTTGCTTTTGTTTTCTTTATGTATTATGCTCTCATAAATACATCCCAGAAGCCAGCACCAAGTGTATCACTTGGATTATCTTCACTGTATTGACTTAAAATATTGCATAAGCCAGGTGGTTGTTTCTTACCAACAGATGCAAAATGATTACTAGAAATTAATCTAAAGCTACAAATTCAACAGGGTACTTCTTCCATAGCACAAGATGTTTCCCTACGTTTTGCATCACAGCACAAAGATTTACCAGATTGGACCCCAGCAATAATTTTTTATTAATTCTCTTCCTACTGGCTGAAGTTTTGATAGTATTAGGTTGAGTTTGAAGCTCTTTAATTAAGTCTTTAAATAATGAGAGTTTACATGGTTCTATCAGGCATTCTTATTTATACTTGACTGAATTGATGTGTTTTGGGGTTGGGGGGGGGTTTGTAATTCTAATTTGATGTAATAGCCATATGGAAAGTAACTCTATTAGTAGTTGCTAGATTTTAGCCTTTTGTTCCTGTAGACAAGTGAAAGTCTCCAGTTTCAATCTTGGGAAATGCTATACAACATACCACACAAGTTGTAACAAATGATGAAAGTGTTGATTTAAAAAGTAGGTAGCTTGGGAAATGTGATTACCATACCTGTAAAGTAGCACCCTGAAAGATGCATGTATTGAAGGAAGGGAAGGAAAAGGAAGTAAAGTTTTATAGTGATAGGTATGTTAAAAGGCTTTTTAAAATTCAGGTAGAAATAAGACTGGTAAAAAGCCCCCGATGGTGCCATTATAGCATGTGGCAATATTTTTAATACAATTTTATTAACCTTTTCTAAATTATTTTAAAAAAACAGAAACACTGTTGACATTTTAAAACTGTTGGGTGACAGTGAGGTGGCTGTTAGTTTTGGACCACTTTATAATTAGCTGAAATCCAAATATTTTATGGTGCAGGCTATTCACCTTGACAATGGTACTAACTTATTTCTCTAGAACCCACTAAAATAGCTGTATTTTTGCCAGAGCCGCCCCATCATTCTTCAGTTTAAATTTCAGTATTGTTCCTTAAGATGATTCTGTATATTAATGGTACCTTTTTAAAAGAAACAAAAACTATTGCTTTTTTTCTATGTGAATCAATACCTTACTTGCTCTGCTTTTCCTTCGAGAGGGGTGGGGCTGGGCCAATTTACTGGATATGACTGTTTTCAGATACTTATAAACCTTTTTGTAGATATGCTTAATTTTTAAGCGGTTAGGCACTGAGAGTAGCAGAAATCCTGCAAAGCTTTATAGTTCATTAGGCATTTGCCTGTATTGGTTCTCAGAGTGATGTCTTGATTTCAATAGCAAGAATTTTCCCTGAATCTACTAGAAAGGGTATCAGTATTTTCAGGTAACAAAATTTGTTAGCACAAGAAAATTTCAGACCAACATTTTACTGTATTGGATTTGGTTTTGTTTTTAATTTTTATTATTTTCAGTTGTTGTTGTTGTTTGGCTTTTGGGAAATTATATTGCTGTTGTGTGTACTCCAAAAGCATACCAGCAAATATTTTCATCCACTCCCTCTTGTCCACAAATGCCTCTAGAGAAGAAATTGTTGCACCTTATGTATATCTCAAGCAAACCAAAATATGATGCTTTTCTGCTTTGTTTGTTATGGTTTTGTTGTATTCTTTGTTACTGACCCCATCTCGTTTAGCTAAACCTGTTGATATTTTTGCATTTAAACTTAATTTCTGGATCCGAACCTGTGTATAAATCTTTCCTTTAAAAAAACAAAAAGCAATTGTCCCAGTCCTCTCTGAATTTTTGACGGGAGTGAGGAATTAGGTCTCAAGTGTAAAAGGCAGTACTAGTCCAGTTTTCTTTTGCTTTTATTTATTTGGTGATCTTTGATATTTTATGTGTAGTTTTGAGGTATACAAAGTGTATTTTAGTAGCTAAAGCTACAGACATACGCAGCTGGGAGAAAAATACTGTAATGTCTTTTTAATTGTTTCAGTACTGTAAATGAATATGGGAAGAATGTTCTGCAGAAGCATTTGAGATGCAGGTTCTGATCCCCACGTCTTATATTCCAGATTAGACCAAAATTAATCAAAAACAGTATGGAGATTAAATCATGCTGTTGTAATTATGGCAGTGTTTATCCCATGAATGTGCTGTAATTCCAGATGTAGAATATATTTATTTAAGATGATTGAATGCTCTTTTATACTAATTCCTGTGTCCCAAGGTCATGAGCACAGGATTTTTTGTTAGTTTCAATTCCCTCCTTATAATAACAGCATGTGTTTTGAAATCAAAAACAACCATTGATTTGGGAAGGGCAGCAGGGTTAAAGGACTGACAGAACCATATTAGTGAGTATTTGAAGTCCAGCTCTTGTCCTTTTTCCCTTCATTTAGTTGAGTGACCATCTGTCTGTTTAGTATGAACCTGGTAAGCACTGCGCAGTCTTTGATATTGCCACTTTGCATCCATGTTGAAACCTAAGAGAGCTGTCACTTGTCCCAAAGGGCATACATTAATCTGGGTGACATCGTTTAATGATAAAGAGCACATCTCTTAGTGTGAGGCAGCCGTGTGACCTAGCTCTAAAGCTGCCTGTTTAGCTACAGGACAAATTCTGGAATATTCTTTGAAGCCATAGACTCCAGACAGTTAAGGTGTGTCAAAGAAAAGAAGGTCTCTTCTCAGCCTGGTGACATTACAGCAACAAAGGGGAGGTAAAAGGCTTTCTGTAAAAGAAAACATAGGATGACAAGTGATCCTTGGGTTTGCATGATGATGTGTGCATTGATTGTTGGCTGTGCCTCCCCATATGAATGCTCCTTTTAATAGGGCTGCCTCTGCTAAAAGGCTACTTTTTTTGACTGCCATTTGCATTCAAGCCTCGTTATGTAATCTGTTTAGACATTAATGCCATTTTTATATCATGGTGTGTTTTATTTTCCAAGAACAATATTTATACAGAGGGAACAGTGTAACGCAAAATATAAAGTGAAGCCGTACTATTTATATTTCTGTTACGCTTCTGACTTTTGTGTCGTGTTCATATAGATTGTCAGACCTCATCATTTAGCTCTTATTGGGTCAACACAGTAGTTTTTGTGACAACAAAAAATGTAGAGCTCCTCAGGTGTTTAACTTCAGATATTCCCAAAGGAAATGTAATAATCCAAAAGCTGCTTTTAATACTTAGTGGGGTGCAGTCATTATATCATGATCTCACCTGAAAATATAATTGTGCAACTCATATGTCATAAACCGCATTTTATCCATTAGACAACTCTTCGCTGTGCTTGTTTGACTGTAGCGTTTTTAGGTATCTTTGTCACAGTTTGTAATATTTCCACCATTAATTCTCTTTACCCTGTACATACATACACACAGAGCTGTAAATTAGTGCATTCAGGCTGACACAGAAAAGTTTGCCTCTTCCCCTCAATTCCTCAATAAAAAGTCACAGTGAGGGATAAACTTGAAATACCAAATCAATCCTGCTAATTTTCTAATAACGAAATTTACATCTTTGAAGACGACCGTAGGGAGGACACTCTGTATCTTCAGCTTGTCTCTCGGCAGTTCATTAACACAGCAATCCAGGGTACAGAAACTCAGACTTACAAAATACTTACTTACTCAGAACACCACCGTTCAGCACACGCGTAAATGTTAAGCATGTGTTTGTGTGCTGTCCTGACTGTGGGTGTTGTTGTGAACTGGGGCCTTAATTTGCATTGGGCTTAAAGCAAATGCTAACATTTTAACATTCATTATGTTAGTCTAGAGAATTATTTTCTAAATTACTGGATTCTGGTTCTATCATCATGTACCAAGTAGAAACACTGTAAACGTCAGTTGAAAAAGATGTGTTTTTTCCCAATCTTTAAAGAAATGACTTGCCTAAACATTCCTCCTAAAATAACACTCTAATCTTACCCCCTTTTTTTACCTACAAAAGTTAAAATATCATCTCTTCCCTCCTGCATAATCTTCACCCCAGTGACTGGAGCTTTGAAAGTGACCAAAGAAATATAGGTAATGCTGAGCAGTGACCTGCAATTTTTTGTGTATGAACTAAATATTTTACACTCTGGAGTTCAACCGTAAGATGACCTGAGGGTTCTCACACCAGAATAAACTTCACTTTATTAATCTTTCCCTTGCACATCACATGATAGGATGAGATTTTTCAATGGGTCTAAAGTGAGGAAGGAATACAAACCCCATTGCCCTGCTCATCAGCCACTTTAGAAAACCAGAGTTTGCTTTGGCCTTCAGATCTTTGTCTGTCTGCAGTTGAAATGTGACTTTCTATTGTCTGTTTTCACACACACACACACACACACAAAATTCCATTGACTTCTGGTCCATAATTAGGCTTTATTTGCTCTACAGTGTGGTGTAATTATTTTCATTCAGTGGTCTAATAGAGCTCTTGCCTTCTTAGATGTATGTAGTTAATCTTAATAATCACATTTATAAAATGCATTTTTCTTCAAAAACTTATTCTTAAATTGATAATTTTTTAAAATGCACATGTTAATTCATGTGTTTAACATGCTTAAAGTACATTAACTGTGATCATGAAACTGAATAAAATATTTGAAAACAACCTTTCAGGTAGATTACTTTATATTCAATCTATTTTAGCTATCCAGTATGTACTTGTAAATATCTCCCCATTTTAAATTAATGGATGCAAATAAATACTTTAAGAAAGTTGAGCTTCTTTGATATTTCCCTTGCTTCAACATCAAGTGCTTGTTTACCTTAATGTGACTAATGCAGTAATTTATTACTCTGGCAGTGAATGAATTCTACAAAAACTCAGATTTGTTTTTTTAACTGAAATATCTTGTTAGCCCCATGAAAAGAGGTTATTCATGAACTGAACTAGGTCATCAAAATTGCAATGTGTGTTTAAAAACTCTAGGGCCATTGGAATTGATGGAAAGACCCTTACAGATCTCAAAAGGCTTTGGAAGTGGCCCTTATTGCAGGCGAATGCTGGCAAACACTATTGATTTCAGTGGAATTACACTAGGGTGGACTAACCCAGTGAAGAATCAGGGCCTTTGCCTCACTCTGCTTTCTTGGATTTCATCTTCCACACCTGGTTGCGCATTTCATTACAGTCCAGAGACACTTAACTGAAACAGTCTTTACTTAACAAAGCCCTTGTTTCATCTATGACCCTAGAAAGACAAAAGGTTTATTTAAAAAAGAAAAACAGGATCCTTGTTTACAAAAGTATAATACTGATAATTATTGTTGAGGGCGTATGTTGTGGTAGCACAGCCAGGTTGGTCCCCTGTTTGAACGTGGATTGCATTCAGTCCACATAATTCCCTCCCCCATAATGCTTGGAAAGCAATGTAGATTCTTGGGGCCTCTTCATGGACCCGAAACTTCCATTGACTTCAGTGGGACATTTTTGGTGTGCAAGGAATGCAAGTAGGATGTTGGAGCGAATACCCTGGCAAGTATGTTGAGGATGGGATCTTGTGGATGCACATGTGCTCCATGGGCCGCAGCAGGTGTGTGCTTATTGAAACTAGTGGAAGCCCTACAAACACAGAACTGACTTCATGTAGAAGAGTCAAAAATAGCAGAAGGGAGCCCCCTACCTTTTTTATACTTATTCTGCCCTCATTTACACCAGGGAGAGCAACATACAAGCTGCCCTTTTTCTCCTGAGTCTGAAAGCTTTTAGGCTGCCTGCCTACAAGGACATGCCAGGACTCAAACAGATACAGGCAGTGTTAGATCTATGAAAAGATCCTATGGAAAAAAGGCTTGTTATAATGAAAGAGCAATGCCATAGGTATACCTCATTCTGAAGAGAGCCCGAAATCTTCCACCTGATGTCTGCCACACTAGGGTATTTTGGATCACCATCCTGTTGATTATTTTTGCTTCATTCCTCAGATTCTTTTTTTGTCTGCTTTCATTTTGTTCTGACCCACAAAACAACTTCTTCACAATACATTTTAAACTGTCTCCAAGTGCATCAGATCTCTTTTAAAACCCAGCTCTAGATCCTCTTGTGTCTACTAGCTGCATGGCATTACAATTACATTTTGTCACTTAAGAGACGCATCCCTTTGCTGTATGATGACATGGAAAAACAATGTTTCTTCCTATTAATGTTACAAACCAGTTCAGAAATACTGTCACTGGAGGCCATTGACCCATTTTCCCACTGTTTGTCCATTTGTTTAATATGCAACTAATCCTTTCAAAACAAGTTTTGTTTTTTGTTTTTTGAGGGGTGTTATGGGGGTATTTTTTTGTTTTGTGTTTTTTAAATACTATAAATATACACAAGCATTCCATCAGCAACCTAACATTCCTAGCCAGGCCAGTTCCTTAGCAGGATACAAACACTTTGTAACAGAATGACATACATCATATTTATTTTCTTCAAAATGTTTGTTTTGTGTTTTTCTCAAAAAATAAAACCTACAAGGTACCAAGTCTACAATCCATTCAGTGTGAACTTCTTGGGGTGACCATTTCTGGCACAGAAACAATCGCTTTGAAGTTATAAACAGTTACAATAGAATTTTGAGACCTGCTCTGGTATATTTAAGCTAATTGTCCTTTGTTAATTGCTTTCCATTAGGAATAAACAAATACCTGTATATCAGAACTGCAGCTTCTGTAAATCCTCATAGCTTCACATGGAGTTATCCCAGTTTTAAACCAGCTGAGACTCCAGCTTATTTAAAGTTAGAGCAGACAATAATTTCTTTCACTTTCAAGAGTGCATAAAAGTATCCTCCTCTTTTTCAGTCCTTGGGAGTCAACTGGAAAAAGAGACCCCCAGATCAGCTCCGTTAATTCAGTTAGTTGTGTTAAGCTTAATACTAAAATGTAGTTGATTGACAAATTGCTACAGTTGTGGCTTAGAACCACCAAAGGTTCCCATTCAATTTTAAATCCATTCTGTTACTTTGCTGTGTTGTATTTGTTTAATTGGTTATGCTTCTTAGCCACAGTATCTAGAGTACCAGATGAATTTTTTTTTTGCGGTTTATTTTTTGACATCTGTTTGATCTGTCTGTCAGTTACAACACACTATATGAATGCTGTTTGTCTTTGGTCAGGAAAAAATTTAATGTGCGCTTCAACTGTGCATACTTGCATGCAAATCAGGACTGCAGAGTGAGGTGCTAGTTTAGCCATGGGCACTATATTTCACACCAGATTCCATTCTCAGACCAATTAAAACCTGAATAACTACATGCACAGTAGAAAAGTTGTGCTGTATCATCTTCAGTGTGAAAGAAAGCAATGTTCATTCAAATATTTATGCTCCCTTTCAAACATTCCATAACTTAAAGGGCCAGCTGCTTGGTTCTGCTAAAGCTGTAGTGTGTTGCATTCGTAGCTGTTTTGCGTGATTTCTCCAGTGCTGGAGAATTCTTCAGGCACATAGAGTCAGTATATTGGCTCCAATGTAATCCACTTCCAGCCTTTGGTAACAGGTGCCTGGGTAAAGGTGAAATAGACTGTGGGCAGGTTTCCTCTATCCCCTGGCTACAGCTGGCACTTGAAGCTCTGCTGTGAGGATCTGGTCTGAAAAGCTGAGTGCAAAGTTTGAGAGGGCCAAGTTCCGTGTTGTCTGTCCTGCATTGGTCAATAGTCAGTATAAAACCAAATGGTTTAAAATTACTTTCTCATTTGTCTCCTATTCATTAGGAAACTAGTTGCTACTTCTACAATATTCCCTATGGGATCAACTCATTTATACATAATTGACCAGATGGGTTTTTCCTCATATGTTTCTTATAGTCTTCATTTGTTCTGCTCCACCACGTTACTTTCTGCCCACACCCCCCATTTTCCATATGCCTGGGATTTTCAATTAAATTGTGTTCAGCTGTAAGTCTGCAGCTCTGACTTTGTCTCCAAATATTGCTTGGTGTGAGAGGAAGCACAAGGGGAGACACACAGCCTCTCCTCAGCCCATAATGGGAGGCAGAAATCGGTGAGGTTTCTATGTGTGAAATAACATTGATGTCAGTGTAACTGATGGTGACAAAACAGAATGACTAGCAAGTTAGCTGATGACTAACAACAGTGATATATTCTAGTGGCAAAGCTGTATCAGGCTTGGCAGAAATTAGCAACCAGTAAAAGTCAACTGACAGCTCTAGTGTGCTTCTTTCTTCGAAGCCCATTCCTTGCTGCGTCCTAAAGAACAGCCAGGCACCTAAGCGTTCTTGGTCAGATCATGCTAGCCAAAACCCCACAAGGCTGGAAAAGAGTAGCAAGCCTATAAAGGTGGGGGAATTCCTGACTCAGTGGGAGGCGATTAGAAAGGTTTCTGAGTGTAAGTAGCATCATCATCCTCCATCTTCTTCAAGTGTGCAACTCAGTGGAGCTGAGCAGTGTTACCCCTCCCTTTCAAGACCAGCAGATTCACTCCTACCACCATCAGTGTCATCTTGCCCTGATCGTTCTTCCATGTGCCAAACCATCTCCCATAGTTTAAAAGTGGGGAATTTAGGGCAGTTTCTGATAGGGGCTGGTTACAGTGAGGGGGAGGCACTTTGCTGGATTTTCCTGGAGCTCTTCTGGATCTGGAGGGCCACAGACTCTGGCCAGTTGAGGGTTAGGGCAAAATCCTGTTCTCCACAAACTGGAACAGTCCCACAGCAGTTCATCTGTCGCCCAGAGTAGGTTTTGGCCTGAAATATAATGAATGTAACAAAATTAGTGTCTCTGTTTGTAGCCTTGATTTGCATGTAAAAACGGAGGGTCCAAGTGCATATAAAAATAGTCAAGTGTTGAACTGAGGCAGTAAGTACCTTTGCCCTTTTTTAAGTACAAAATAAAACTGTGAGCTTCCAAGTGACCAAGATGTGGGAAAAATTTCTGTTAAACTCCTTGAAATACCCAGCAGTACTTAAAACTGTGTTGGCTGCATACATTCAGTTATGTCTGTGGTATTATTACGGAGGTTTAGCTTGAATTTATCAATGAAACAAATCTCAGCAGAATGCCAGTGCGAACAGTTCTTAATAGTCTATTTTTTGTCTGAGACACTCAGGATTAGAAATATCTTTTTCTGATCTTTAGTCCTGCCCTAGAATTAAGAAGCATGGTTACTGATAGCATTTGTGCTGGTCAATCAAAAAGTTTCTACCCAGACAGACTATTCAATTTTAAATCACATCTTTCTGGTTGCCATCCTGCTTTTCGTGGAATTTCTACTTGAAATGAGTTGCTGCTGTTTAGCCAGTTGCTGGAGTTATGGATTGACACTTGGATTCCAAGCTTTGGTAAGATGAAAATCATTGGGCTTGGAAGAATTATCATGATAGTGGCTGTTAAAATTATTTGCCACTGAAAGGTTTAAAAATAAACAGTGTGGTAATCTAAAGTTTTAGGTTTACTGTCTCAGATAGTAGGGCCCCAAGAAGTATACAGTGGCTACCTCCATGGGATTCCTATCCTGGTTGAGGCCTGTAGTTATTACTACTGTAGGATAAACGTTTAACAACAAAGTGAGTGATCTTCAGGAACTTGAAAAAATGTTTAAATTACCTGAAATGCAGGCGCTTCTGGTTTCCCAGTTGTTTCCCGGTGGTTTAAAGTATTTATTTTTCGCCCTGTTTCACAAAAAAACAGCAACTGTTTGGCAGTGGCCCAGAACTGTAGGTAAACCTTGGACCCGAGACCTTGGCAACTTTCAGACACGCAAAACAACTTACCCTGATGTTCTAAGTGGCATTCTAAAATGCCTGTGATGTAGCCTGCCTTGATTTAAAACCAGAGTTTGTGAAAGATTATTTCTGTTCTCACAGAAATGAGATGGGAGGAAAACATCTGGGCTGGGTCTACACATGCCCCTTCCTTTTGAAAGGGGCATGTTAATGAGCAGGTTCAAAATATGCTAATGAGGCACTTCAATGAATATGCAATACCTCATTAGCATAATGGAGGCTGCAGCGATTCGAAAGTGCGGCTTTTCGAATCACACACCACCCGTGGAGACGGGACCTTCCAAAAAGACCCCCACAGTTTCTGAAAGCCTTTCTTCCGATCACCAGATAGGAAGAAAGGCTTTCAAAAATTGTGGGGGTCTTTTCGGAAGGTCCCATCTCCACAGGCGGCACGCTATTCGAAAAGCTGCTCTTTCAAATCGCGGCAGCCTCCATTATGCTTATGAGGCGCTGCAATTAATATTGCAATGAATATTGCAGCGGCTGATTAGCATCTTTCGAACCCGCTCATTAACATGCTCCTTTCCAAAGGAAGGGGCACGTATAGACACAGGGCTGAAGTCTCCATCCTTCTGTCAACAAAAGAGACTTGAGTTGCATTCTAAATGTTTTGTCTAGTCTAATGCAACCTGACTCAGTCAAAAACCAAATGTTCCCTTGATTAAGCATTAATAGGAAGAGATGCTAATTTTATTAAATTTGTCATAAGAGGAGGGTTATTAACCTTTGTCACAGGGGGATTCATTATTGCTTCAATGGAGAGATTTGTTCTTGAATACCTTTTCTGTCAGCCTTCTAGTCACAATCCCATTCAGGATTTTTTCTTTTTTTTCTTAATCCCATCAGGCTGCCCTCTTGTTGGGAGCTGCTGCTACAGCCACCCATGCTTTTTTACAAAAAGGAGCCTGTAATGACAGGTGGAAATGGGACAGAAAGATCAGTGCTACTAGATCGTTCAGATCTTCATAGACCCCACTTTGCGGATTCCTGATGGATCGTGTAAGTGGAAGGATGGCCACATGAACATTGGATCCTGAATTAAATAAATACTACATCAGAAAGCTAGGTTGCTTTCTGGAATAGCAGGATTTCCTATTAGCAGTAAGAGGGCACAGAAATTACTCATCACAGCAAATTTTTCTCCCCCAGGGGTTCTGATTTCAAGAGCTCAACGTAAGAATGCTAGAAGAAGAGCGAAGCTAAAGCTAGTGCATGGTCAGGAAACAGCTGCGGTTGTTTGATTTAGAGCCCGTGTCAATAATTCATATCAGAATGTGCAAGATACTTGCGGTATTGTGCAGTTGCCAAGCGACAGTGTTGCTTCCGCATGAAATATGCACTCAGCACCTGGTCAGAATGCAGCTAGCACACATCTTCATTCATATATTTCATATTTCACCATTGTCCTATTCACAGTTTATGCAAACTCTATGCAGCAGGCTTCTGTAGAATATATTACAGTTGCCTGGTAGGCAGCAGCCTTCAATGGAAAGGAATAGTAGAAGTATACAGTTTGGCCATTTAGTTTTGGCATATGATTGTTATCCTAACCCTCATTCACTGTAATTCTGTAGAGAATACTTTCTGCCCTGATGAGATATTTTTTAAGTGAGGCTGACTACTTGGTTTTCTCATGCATAAATTAGAGTGAGATGCTGAGTGAAGCATGGAGACTGCTTAGGTAAAGGAGAAACCCATTTGTTTTGTAAATGTTGATAACATTGATCAAAGAGCCAGATCTTCAGCTGCTGTAAATTAGTACAGCTGCATTGCAGTCAGTCAAGCTAGCCACTTTACTCCATCCAAATATGTTAAGAATGAGACTGGGTTAGAGAGACCTTCCGTTAAAAAAAAAAAAAAAAAATGTACAAAGTTTTCAATATGCTCTGAACAGAGCCGTGTATGTGCTTGCCTAGGCAGTTTGAGGATCATTATGACAGGTTTCCTGGGTGTTTTCAGTTCTTTGTGTTCAAATATAACTCAGTATTGCCAGGAGTTTGCCATGTGTTGTGCTGTTTCCCACAGCTGAGCATTGTGAAGTTGCCACAGGGTACACAGAGGGATGTAGAGCAGTGGGCTACAGGCCGCACAAGATCTGTGAGCACTTCTCTCATTGGTATGTATGCCCCTGCGAGCTGAGGGCAGAAAAGTGGTAATCGTTAAACGGAAAATGCATGTCAAAAGTTACCAGATGACAAGGTCTCAGGTCCCATTGTTTTCTATTCTACATCAATATAAGTGCTGGTAATAACTGGAGGATCTCAGCTGCTGCTAATTACTCTTTCAGTATGTTGATGTGTAAGTGGTTGCCATTATTTATTATTTGTTTTGTTAGTATCAGCAGCAAAGTTGTGCTAGGTGCTGTAAAAGCACAGACAAGACAAGAGAGTTCATCCTTAAATTACTAATTAACAGGTTTTAAGAAAATCTGTTTTGGGTCCAGTAGAAATCGTTTTCTTTAAAAAAAGCTGACCTAATAAAGATGTAAAAGACTTATATGCCATACACTCAGGGATATTCTGAGCTAACCTCTTACAGAGAGAAAATTACCTAAAACGTGGTCTTTTTCACGGGAGTCAATTTCTGCTCTGATCTCTATTGTGCATAGTAAAAAGGAACCAGGGAAAACATTCTGTACATGAATATATCCCCTTAACATTAATGGTGCACATATCTATGACCAAGTCAAATTCTCTTCTCTGTTGACCTGGACAGTTACTTTGCTTTGATACTGCAGTGACAGAATTTGGTGCTATGCCTCAGAAAAAGATGCAAATAGCTTTGGATAGAAAATTGCAGTTTCAAAATAGCCTCAAAAATATATTCCAGTGGAAGTGATATTGGGCTCTCAAGTAACTAGATGATTCTTATAATAATATGAATTAGGTAAAAGCACAGCGAGTGCACTTCTTTCCAGTTTTCTGTCGTAAAATAGCCCATTTGTATTTAGATATGTGCATTTAGATTGAATTACGTGGGCGTGGTTTGAAAGTTGATTGCCTCACTGCTTATAAAGTGTGGGTCAACAGGCAAATCTCGATATTCTAATAGGAATGAAAAGGAGCTTGTGGACTCAATGAATGAGTGGCAGAGAGCATCTCTTCATCTGGGGGACGTCAGCACTTCCCGGAATATCAACATGCTGGTGGTCGATCTTCTGGAGCTGGATTTAGCGCACCAGGGAGGGGACAATTAATTGAGTTGTCATGGTGCCCCTATTGACACAGCACTCCTGGCAGTCATAAGGAGTAAGGGAAGTTGACTGGAGAGTTTCTCCTGTCAACCTGCCACCGTATGAATAGGGGCAAAAATCGATGTTAAATAAGTTGAGTTCAGCGATGCAATTCTCAGAGCTGAATTTTATCTCTTAAAATGGATTTTTTCCTCCTAGTGTAGACCAGGCCCCAATCAGACAACAGTATAGGACTCACTGTATAGAGAGGGTCGCTTGACTTTCACAAACCTGAGATAAGGCTGAGCTATGAAATTAGACTCTAAATCTAAATCAGAACTTCTCCTAAGATGGGGAGATATTTTGGATCAGGACGTATCCCTCCATCAAAATTAAATAAACTGGTGTGAAGTGTGTACTATTGTCATACTTGGGAGGATAGGATATTGGCTAGTGCTCAGAGGACCAGGTTTCTATTTCCAGCATGGCCGATGGCCAGGTAGGTGTCATTTTGTGCCTCATAGCCACCATTAAAAATGGGAAAGATATTTTTCGTTTTTTAGGCTTCTATCTGTAACCCAGTTTCTTTTCTGCATACGACTAATTGTGCTGTTCTGTTACAAATATTTTAGATCAAAACCTTATCTACATCTACAATACAGATACAAATTCCTCCATGTCATCCACACAACAGTCTAATATCAGATAAGTGTATGTGCATTAGCCCCTTACACTGAGAAACTGTGGTTTGGAAATGTGCATCTCTTGTTCCATATCCCCATCTATATGATAACAGCATGACAAATATCCTTTTACAACATATGTGTAAACCGAATGGACTACACTAGGTGTGGTATGTAATTTTTACCCGCAGGAGTTTTGGATGACCGCATTGTCTCTCTCTCCTTCCCCTTCCTGCGTGTGTGCACATGCACACACAGACTGACTGCATGTCACACATTTGTGACAGTGAGGTAAACTTGTACTTTGTCACCAAGTAATTGTAAAAGTAATCTGCAGATCGTCTGTAAGAATGTATTAACACATAAGTATTTTCACACAGCTAGAGTATACCAAACAGCTCAAAAATATATGTAACTTATTTGTGATCCCTGGATATTTTATATGTAGTTCTGATAAGATTACAATAATGCATAAGGACTAAAATTATCCTTTCAGATCATAATTCACACACACAGTATGCACTTATATGTTCTAAAACCCCCACATCTATTATATAAACATATCCTTTCCACATAACTTTACAGTCTGTTTCCTTCTGGAATCTAAAAACCACCTTTCCACTGGGATAAAAATATATTCCTAGTGAGACCAAAATATGTATGTTTTGATGTTAGAAGAAACATATTCCCTATCAATTAGCTGGAGCAGTAATTTGGTGTGTGGGAGAACTATATTTGGATAATATTAAAAAATGCAACTAAATCATCAGTGCAAACCAAACGAAGGATGGTGTTTTAAAATTACACGGGTAGCATCCAAACTAAATGATTTCCCCAACAATGCTGGTCTGTTGCATTCTGTTGAGACATTTTAACATACATGGAGCTTACAGCTGTCATAACATCCTAGCAATCACAGCAGCTGTTGGAATTCCATTACCATCCTGAGAGTAACTGTCAGGAAAGCCTTTTTTTAAATCAGTTCTTATTATTTGTCATCTCTCCAACTTCACAGCCCAGCTTGAGCCAATGTTCACTGTAAAATCAGGTTCTCTCAGATGCAAGTACTTATAATTTTGTCGTTTATTGTAAAATAGGAATGTCAGGCCCCCTTCTGTGTCTTTCTCCTGTTTCCTCAGGCAGTTAAGGGGTTGATTTTGCATTCATTGAAATTGATGGCAAAACTCCCGTCGATGGTAATGGTGCAGGATCAGCCCCTTTAAGGGCTCTTCAGAGGTTCTCAACACCTCTTAACATCAGGCCAATATTTTTTTAGTGCAGTTTGCTGATCTTTCCACCAACTATTGCTGGCAAGGGGAGACAAAAGGAGACAGCGTAGTTTAGAGCGTTTGACTGGCACTTGAGAGAACAAGGTTCAATCTGTGACTCTGTTAACTGGTTTCCTGAGTGGCTGTGAGCAAGTCCTGTCACCATTCTGTGCCTCAGTTTCACTATATCTAGAATGGGGATAATTTTACTTACCTGGTTTTGTGAGACCTGAAGATGAAAAGCACTAGCTAGTAGCCTGATATTATTACTAAATTTACATGAATCTGTTCTGCCCTGCCTCCCTCAGAACACACGTGCAACTCTCATAAATACCAAGTCAAAAAATCAAACAGTTCTTCAGAATGAGCTCGTGTTGTTCCACACCATAGCCCAGTGGCTTGTTGCTGAGAGTAGTGAGTAAATCGGTGTAAACTGGCATAATAACTCTGCTAAATTTTCATGGCTCTACAGCAGTGTACACCAGCTGGGGGGATCTGGCTTATTTTTTAATTGAAGTTCATGTGAGGTAATTTATTGTACAGGTTAAACCTCTCTGTCATCTAGCACCCTCAGGACCTGACTGGTGCAAAATGAGAGTTTGCCGGCCCATGGGAGGTCAATGTTGTCTAGCAGCATTACGAACACATCCACTGCTTATGGTACTCTAGAAGACATTTAGGGGGAAACTACAGCTAAATAATAGCACAGAACGCTGAGAGCCAGAACTGGCAGTTGTAAACAAACTTCATGGGACGACAGGAAACGTGGCCACACCCATGATAAGTGGTTGTCCCGCTAACTAAAATCATGCCAAGTTACTGATGTTGCCAGATGAGAGAGGTTCCTTATTAGAGATGGTCAGCCTGTACATTGAAACAGTATATTGGCTTCCTTTTTTTTTTTTTTTTTTTCCCCCCAGAACCATTTATTAGCTATGTTATGTATTGGTCATTTAAGTTGAGGACTAACTGATTAAGAAATCACAGAAGGAGAAGCTCATGTATTCAATATTATGGATTGAATAATATCAATTACACTAGAAAAATTAATACTGGATGAACACTTCACAAAATATAGGATCGTATCCTGCTCTCCTCACTTATGCCAGCAGCCTAATTTGAAGGCATTTGTACTATTATACCCGTTAGGCTGGCAGAATCAGAGAAGTTATAATTAATACACTTGGGGTCTGAGTCACCACTGTAGAACAATTTTTGTATATGTCATATAATTATACTTGAAAGCTACTTTAGCATCTTTTTTTTGCAGAACATCTGAATCTTACTTGATGCCAGACTGGAGCTCTAATAGCCCACAGTTGTGAGGTCACATGTTCATATGAAGGACTCAACACACCTGTTCATACAAACAAGTCCCTCCTACATTTTAAAATAACATGTCATTGTTAAGGTGTAAGTTGCAGTGTTTATAATTAAATGCTAAAGGAAGAGGGTTTGAATACAAAATAAAATTTAAAATTTTATAAAAATTTACAGTACGTGCTCATTTGCTTAGTTGACAGTTACAGTTACACCAAGCTTAGTGTCTGACCTTAGCATAATAATAATATTTCAAACTTATCTCCGGGCTTATCTACCCACCTGATTCAATATTCCACAATAAGAGCATTCACATATGCAGTTAATCAAAAAGAACTCCATGTGTAGAAAACCACAGTACACAGCTGCTACACTTTGCAAAATCCATCTGCCTCTCAGCATCCATTGTAAAGGTTAGTTAACACTATCATAATTAACAATTTTTGTAGCTAGAAATAATAAACAAATGAATAGCTACAATCATTCATAAATCAATTCAGCAGCCCATACAGTCAATAGGATTTGGATTTTTCTTATATGTTAGTTGGTTTTTGTTTTTTGGGTACTAATTGCTAGTAAGATGATCAGTCATTCATGTTAAATCCTCTGTATCAAACAGCTGATGAAAACTGTTAGTGAGGGCAGCTTTTGACTTGGTTAGGTTTGAAAGTGTGGTACATTTGTGTGCATCAAACTGTCTTCCAAGTATCCATATTTGTCAGTGATGACTCACCTTAAAACTTGAGTCTCTCTATTTTAAAGTCCTTACGTAGAGTGCTTTGAAATATTGTTTCAAACAGGATTCTGGGTTGTTTAAATCCCCTGATCGGCAATAATGTGGGGAGTTTATATCTCTATCTTTAAAATAAACTCAGCCCTCCTTGGAACGTCAAACTCTGCTAACCAAAAACTAGAGTTGGATGAAAACATTTGAAGTTTCAAAACAAAAAGCAGTCAAGTAGCACTTTAAAGACTAGCAAAATGGTTTATTAGGTGAGCTTTCGTGGGACAGACCCACTTCTTCAGACCTTAGCCGGACCAAAACAGACTCTGGTCTGGCTAAGGTCTGAAGAAGTGGATCTGGCCCACGAAAGCTCACCTAATAAACCATTTTGCTAGCCTTTAAAGTGCTACTTGACTGCTTTTTGTTTCGATAGTGTATAGACTAGCACGGCTTCCTCTCTGTTACTCTTTGAAGTTTCAGTAATATTTGCAAACTTTTTTTTCTGTATATCAACAGTTAATAGCTTGGGAAAAATGTTTCCAAAATCAAAATGTTTATTTAAAAGTCCTTGAAATTTTTCAAGCTTTTGTACGTGTATTCTTTTTGCATTTCAAGCAGCTCTATACAAGAAAATATTAAACAGGGTAATAGCTGGCAAGGCTTACTGTTCATATGTGAACAGAACCTAAATCTGTTCTTCCCAATGTCCTGGACCCTGTGCCTATGTTATTAGATTGATGAAATAGAAAAAAGTATATGGACAATTAAGAAGCCAGTCAAGCTCCCATGTTACATCCCATATGCATCATGCATCCCATGTTGAAACTTTATAAAAATTGCTAGTGATTACCTCGGAAGCATCTTGCATGCCCTACTTTGCGAAATTACCAAGCTGCTAATTTCGGGACTTCATAGCAAGATCTAATCCCAGATAAATTTTGTAAATGTTTTTATAAATGCAAATTTAAATGTTCAATTTGTGTTCTTTTATAAATATGAATTAGAAAATATGGGGTGCAATTTTTAAAGGCAGTTGTTCTCCCAGCATCCCTGGCAATTCAGTTCGGATTGCTGTCCTGTTGTTGCTTTTAAAACCTCATCCGTCATTGTTCAGATGCCTTTTTGGTGCATCTGACTATCTATGACAATTCTTAGCTATATCAGCAGAGAGATTCCAAGACACCCTTCCTCTAGAAGTGTAGTTATTATTTAAAAGTTGGGGTTTTTTTGTTTTTGTTTTTTTTTTTTTTGGATACCAAGTTTTGGTGATAATCCTAAAACTGCTTGTTTTTTCTCAGTACCTTCTTTGCAGATTTGGTATGAAAAGACCATTTTTAAAGTCTGGTTATGAGGCATGAACCAAATAAAGGAAAAAAAACCCGTCTACTCTGGCAGTACTTGTGACCACTGACAAAGACCAAAAATGTTCAGAGACCCATGGTATATGTAGATTTCATTCATTTGGATGGTGTGCTCTTCATGTATACCATACATCAAAATCTTTTATTCTGGCTATTTTTTTGTACTTTTAACAGAGCAGTTTTTCTCGGTGCACAATTCTGTTTTATGACTGGGTTTTGTTTTTCGTTTTTTTGATTTTTTTTTTTTTTATTGTATGCATCTATAAGTCATATCCAATCTGAGATAGAATATAGAGAGAAGTCCCCTTACAGAACCTGACACTGTCTCCATTTAATACCACTGAGTCTCAGGCCAGGTCTACACTAGACCTTAAAGTCGATTGTAGATATGCAATTCCAGCTATGGCAATTATGAAGCTCAAATCAATTTATCTTCAGTCAAACTACCTGCCCATCCTCACTGAGGGAAGTTGATGGGAGAGTTTCTTCTAGCGAGATTGAGGAATACAGGGGTCAGCTGTTTACCCCTGATAGTTTGATTTCATGCATCCCCACTAGGTGCATAAAATCAAGCCCCAACTGAGTAAATCTTCTGGATAGGGAAGACATACCCCCAGAATACAGAAATTAGTACATATGTTTGATAGGTGGTTATCCAGCTAACTAAAATCATGCCAGATTGCAGATGTTGCTGGATGAGGGAGTTCCAGATTAGAGGTTCAATCTGTAGTACAATAGTCCCCAGTCCCTTTACACCCCCTGGTTTCATATGTTTATGCCAGTAGCCTTGCGAAGGATAAACCAAAAAGGATTGAAGAATCCCATAGGAGAGTCAGAAATGAACTTGGGTCACTGTTGGCCTGCATTTTGCAGTTTTGCTCACTTCATATACAGTCTTGAATGTCCCAGAGAGGTAGCCCTGTTAGTCTGTGTCTTCACAAAATAAAAATATCAGGCCCATAGAATTTTAACAACTAACACGGCTACCTCTCTGTGACTAGTCACTGTTGCAGGCACTACACTTATCTGTTTGGAATGGAAATCCATCCATTGTTGTTAAAGTGCTAAAGGACTGCTTTGTAGCCTTGAATGTGTTTTCAAAATCATACATTTGGCTGACGCTATCCAAAGACATCAAAGGCTCTGATTTTAATTTGGTGTGTTTTGTATGCAGTTTCAGTGTTCTCATCCTAGACTTTGCCTGTGTTTCTTACACAGCTTGTTGAATATACCTCACCTATCTTTCTGACAGTCTGCAGCCAAGCCCCAACAAGTGCTTTTAGTGTGAATTATACATTTAACAGGAATTACAGATATGATCTGTGAATCATGTAGGGCCCAATCCTGTAAACTCTCCATATACAGCATTCTCATTGACATTGTTAATTTGAAAATGGGTGCATGTTTGCTTACATTCAGATTACACACATGTATGAGTTGTGTGAGGTGTAAAATAAGGAACTGAATATTAAGTATATTTTTAACTTTTCCTCTGATGCTCACCCAGAATAATTGAGATATGAACAACTTAAACTTGTTTCAGAATGAATATTCCCAGGCAAACAGAAAAATCCCAAGGCAAATCATGCACAGGACAGATGACCCTCCAGCTTCAGTGTTTTGTCTACTCTTTCAGAGGTGTTTGAATTTAACACAATGTGGCATCCAGGACTCGCTTTCACAAACAGCTCCTTTGTGGTGCAGGTCTTGATTTGTTCTGCCCGGTGTGGTCATCTGAATGAAATTAAGAGACAATTATCCATCATGGCTGGGAAAACAATGGGGAATCATCTGGTTTTATTGTCATGTAAATATAGTCAAACACTAATGTTGAAATCAGTAAGCAAATGTTTGCCTTCCATGAGTTTAACTTTACTGTAAGCATGTTTATAAAATCCCAACATCAACTGTCTATTCCATTACTTTCTATCAGGAATATTGCAAATAAGTCTTGTTTCTCCAAGGTGGAAAAAAAAACTGTTATAAAAAGTTAAGCCATCACGCGTGTTATAAAAACTAAAAAGCTTAAACAGTATTTGTTAAATGAGTACGTTGTTTGGGAGAATTGTATCTGTCACCACACAATTGAAGAGTGCTTTGCATTATATTCAAAGTATGGCTCACATTTGGCTAACTATATATTTTTGCTCCGATACCACATGATTTATATGCAAGAGCATATGCCATGAAGGAGGTTCAAATAGATGATTCTAAGGGCCTCTTGTGGCCTTGAAATCAATGATAAGTTACACGAGCTTTCAGGTGTATAACTTGGGATGTGTAATACAATTAAGCATTTTGTAAGCCATGGTGCACCCCTGGCCAGGTGTGAAAACAAAGACTGTATTTCACTAACTAATTTCTGACTAAAATGTTACAAATGAAAAATGAATCTTAACATTCCTTGGGTGCCTGTGGCTCATTTACCTTCAGAGGCACTCTTGCCTGGGTTAAAACACCAGATTGGGGCCCATGGCTTGTATGGACTGGAAAATATCTGCTTTCCTGGAAGTTTTTTTCTTTTCTCCCCATATCCAGCACAGTAAAGAGCTGGAGGTACAAAAGGTAGACCAATCACATGTCAAAATGACAGTGTTAATTCTGGAGGAAGAATCTATAAACTCCAGATAGAAAGTCTATTAAAAGCTTACACAGCATGGGAAAATATGAACTAGTACTTGACAAGAAAAAGCTGGGGGCTGTTTTGGCTGTTGGATAACATAATATTTGAAAGAGGTGTTGTCTCTTTGTTTTTAACAGACAACCCAGTACGAAAAGTTGCATCTCGTACATGTACACAAATTGATGATGTTGTGTATCTGTGCATAAAATTCTCATCCGAAGACCTAATGAGAGTGGATGAGAGCCGAATGGCACAAAATAAGGTCCCAGTCCTTCAAAGTGCTGACTCTACCTCCTACAAATTGCTGATAGCCCTCCTCTTCTTTGAATTCACTGCAGAGCACCTCACAAAATCAGCATTCAAGAGGATTACTAAGGCTCTGTCTACGTGACCCCCAGAAGATCAACCTGCTCAGGGTCAATCTTCCAGGGTTCGATTTCACACTTCCGGTAGGGATGCACAAAATCAACTTATCAAGGGGCAGCATCAACCCCTGTACTCCTCACAAAAAGGAATGAAGATCGACAGGACAAACTGTCCCATTGACCTTCTTCAGTGAGGATGGCCAGGTAAGTAAATTGCAGACACATCCGTTCTAGCTATGCAATTGCCATATCTAGAACTGTGTATCTGAAATCGACTTACTTTCCCTAATGTAGACATAGCCAAAGAGAAAACATTTCAGCAAAAAGGGACAGATCCTCAGGTGAGGTAAACTGGCACAGCCCCACTTTGACTGAGCGATGCTACTATATTTGCTGAGAATCTGGCTGGAGACATGTAGAAGCGATTCTTTAAATAGAATGATGGATTTCATTACTCGAAAATCTTTGATTTTTGTTACTCTAAGAAAAGTAGACCATGGCTGCCGAGAACAGAAATCTGAAGGGAGAAAAAAATAAGCTATCTTGCATGAAGGACCACAGAGTCATGTGGTAAGACAAGTAATACATCTTCCCTAGGAAGTATACCCTTTCTGGGAGTGGATCAGAGTACGTATTTTTCATGAATATAGCACTCTGAATGAACACCTTATGTTAAGATTAATCAACAAAATTCTGCATGCATATAGAGGCTAGATCTTCATCACGCCATCAGACTATGACAATGTATTGCCGCATTATCGCTATTTGTAATCAGCAGAATTACTAACACTAGAATCACGTTTGGTGTTAGCAATTATGGGAACATAAATAGCCTTCTGAATGCCTAGACACATCGTTCTTGATGTTGATGGCACCTATAGCCATAGAGAATTTTCAAGGGACGATAACTGAAGTCTATATACCAGCTAGGGTCGACTAGCCTTTTTGTATACCGTTTTTAATATACTTCCTGAAATAAAGCTTCAGAAAGGTACACTGCCTCTTTAAAATTAGTCTAGGAACTACAGGTAGTTCAGGTTATTTTTAAAATAATAAAGATATATCTCTATTAAAATATATATGTATACATAAGTTGGCCTCCCTGCCTTATTGGAAAGGCAGCTGCTGAACAAAGCTCTGAGCTAATATTGTACTACCAAGGTTTTTTTTGTTTTGTAGGTAGTCATCCCTTATTAGGTGAGGTATTGTTCTTGCTCCACAGAAGGTGCCTGTGTATATAGCTCCTTTGTATTGCTTTCTGCAGAGTCCCTTATATATTTCTTACTATTAATGCTGTCTAGAAAATGAAATCTAGCGATTTTACTACTGATAACTACTCCTATAATGCCACTAGTGAAATAAAGATTGAGTTGTTTGAGAAACAGAGTATTTATATTATGTACAGTTTATTGCCTGATGCCTTGTTTGGTGACTCAGTAGTCTTTCCTTCTCCTGCACCCTTTATGCTCATTTCTGCTATGGTGTTTACTCCTTACTTTAATTAACTAGCAGGCAATAAAGTATATTCTATGTTTTGAAGCCAAGTAGTGTGCTTCTTAATTGTCCATTAACGGAGATTAAACTTGGATGGAAGGCCTGCAAATGGAGTTCCAGCTTGCCCTCAGGCCTTTCGGAACAATTCCTGCCAGTGCTCAGAAGACAGCTTCTTGAGAAGACAGGATTGAAGTGGGCAAGACAAAAATCTCTTTGCACTGAAAAGGAACAGGCCAGGGAGGAGTCTCAAGAAGGGACAGCCACTGCTAGAGGTAGTTGGTTTTGCTTTCTGTGCAACATTAAAAATATAAGGAAACCACATAAAGCTGGCTTCCCCCAACTGTATCTACTAACTGTATGTAAATATACAGGCCTATTTAGGTATAAACACTACTGCTCGAGCAAGGTTCTGGGGTCTAACGCAATAGCAGATGGACCCACTAGAGGCATGCCAAGCTATTTAAAGGGGTACTACAAAGTTATAAATGTGCTCTGACCTGTTGCACAAGGCCATGTATGACAGACAAAGCTTCTCCTTTGTTTTGTGGGTGCGAAATTATCCCATCAAATTTAGTCTAATTTTATTTAGAAGTGGAGTTTTGGGGCAGAAGAATACTTTGCGGCATTTTTTTTACTTTTCAGAATTTTCCACTGGAAGCTTTTGATGGCAAAGTTGGGCCTGTTGACTATTTTACGCAATGTGTGTATTGGGGGGCGTTGCTTTTGTTTCCCTCCATCCACCCCCTTTCATTGCCATTATGTAACTATTGTGGTCAACATAGTGACTTGATATAACAGGGCGTCTTTCTGTTCCCCAAACGGATGGTTGTAACCCTAATGCAGGGAGAATGGTGTTGCACGCAGAGGCTGTGATGTGTTTACTTGGCCAGCAGTTCAGGGAAGGGAGGAATACTTAGACCACCGTTCTGAAATATTCTACTTTATCCTTCCTTTTTTGGGCCTTTGATGGTGGCCGTGGTTAGTTCACATTTCTGTTATGAGGAACAGAAAATTGCATGCAGAGCAACTCTATTCTTTACATCTCTGGTACAGTCTTGCTTTGGCCAGAAGTCCAGGAGCCTGACAAAAATGGGCCCTCCTCAGAAATAGCATTGTTCTCAGAGACATCTTCAAGAGGCAGGCCAAGGGCTCTACAGTAGGGGATCTGCTACTTCTCTGCTGGCACCAGAAAGGAGTCCCTCCATTCTCCTCATTGCCCAGTCTTGGGTGAGTACTATACCCTCTCCCCTGTGACTGTATTGACAAGAGCTCTGCCTTGTGGTTCCATCTGGTAATCTGCTCCCACAGAAACATCATCCGTTGCTTCACTATTTAGCAGAGAATAAGGAAGTAAGAAAGCCAGAGATGGAGTGGGAAAAGGGAGCCTATTGCACAGAGAGGAAGAGGTGAATAAAGAGATATGGAAGTGTACAGATGTCTTTGATACAGTGGTGGCTGTCACTGCTCCCTAAATAAGAGAGCAGGAGAGAGCTCAAGCTAGAAGAGGTGCCCATCGGGTGGGGGAGTGGTTCACTATGGAGCACTTTTACTGTGGCTCAGGAGTGCGGCATGAGAGAGTATTCCTGTGGGGGAGGATAAAGTTACCACCCCCATAGCAAAGGGGAAGGGTGCACAGTGTTCCCTTGGTCCTGGGTATTTTCTTTAACTTTTCTGCAGAGCCCACTGTGTCACTGTAGCACAGGTGATAGGCATGGCCATGTTTTGATTTCAGCTACGCTGCTAGAAACAGAGTGATCTGTGAGAAAAGGGGAGTGCCAGGGTTCCTGTCTTGTGATGGTTATTGCTGGTTCAAAGTGGCAGGCTCCTTCCCTGTCCCAAAAAGGTCATGCCAAGGGGGTGAGGGCTTCTGGGAGGCAGGGCCTTCTGAGCTGCGAGGGTGATCACAGGCAAGCTGCAGATTACAGACCAGTGGTGTAAATTGTTGCTAACCTCTGTGGCCCTATATGAAGTTATGCCAGCAGAGCATCTGGTCCTACCTCTCACCTTGGGTGGGCCTGGGCAGCCTTGGCAATATAATCATTTGCCAGCAGAACACACATGCAAGAACTGCTGAGAAACAAGATGTTGCCAGCAGTGCATTATGGAATCTGGGTGTTGTCGCTAAGGAGCAGCAGATGCCCGTCTCTCTCCCCTTCCCTCTTGGAGGCCCAAAGAGATTAAATACTGTTTTTCCCACAGTGACACAGAGAGGCAGTGGCAGAGACAGAAGATGAATTCAGCGCTCCTAAGACCTAAGCCAGTGCCTTAACCCCAGACTCATGTTTTCACTAATCTGAACTGGGGGAATGACCTGAACCCCTCCTCCGCAATAGAAATGTCATGCTGTCTGGAGTGACTCACCACTGTATGTACTTATCGTAGGGCAGGTTATGAGACAACAGGGCAGATACCCTGATGGTGGGTTCTAGAATTAGATGTCACTGAGGCAGTAACAAATGTGAGCAGCTGATTCACCCAAGCAAACTGAACTTCCTGCTAAGAGTCACTTAAACCTAAATTTACAACAGGTGGCTTCCATTCTCAAGGGACCTGTCGCTTACCACAGATCAAGTGGTGTTTTTTTTGTGCTGGTACTTGCCTGCACTGAGAGTTGGCACTTCGGTAGCCCCAGCCATGGGATTGACTGGGGACAGGGGGAAGCTGGCTGAGTACCAGCTCCCCCGCCCCACACTTTTTTTTGCAAAAAAAAGTGCTGCCCAGATCACTTGGACCTACAGATCTTACACCAGAGACAATGCTGGCAGCCAGCCCTATAGGAAACTAATGGTAGGTTTATTATCTAAGAAAAGGAAATGACCATTATTGAGAGAATAAAGCAGGTAAAGCATACTAACAAGTGAGTGGAAGTTCATCATTTCAACCAGGGGTTAAATAGCCAGGCTACCAACAAGGTCTTTTTCAGGGTGCCCAGACCGACTGCAGGGATTGCTGCTTTGCGCCTGGTACACGTCCCTGTAAGAGGCCAAAAAGTCCAGCTAGGAAGGATCTGTCTTGGCATCCATTCTTATATCATCTTCTGAGGGAGCACAAGCTGATCCTGTCTTCCCACAAGGCTTTTCCTTGGACGGTGAGTGAGGAATGTCCTTGGAGGCTTTGACTTTGATCACCCCACACAATGGCCACTTGCTTTGAAGTTAGCATTTGCTGTTAACAAGGTTTCTTTGATGGGCTACAGTTAAGGGGTATGCAATATAATGTAATATTTGCTATTACACAGTAACAAGCAGATTGGTAAAAACAACACAGGAAAGCCTTCCACTGGTTGTCATGGTATTTAAGCTCCTAATACACTCTTACCTTACACTCATTCTAATCTGTACTAATGCACCAGTGAATTGAACCGTGGCCCTGGTCTTCCAGAAACACAACAAACACCAAACTGGCAATGTGGGTTTAGGAAAGTTCTTCATGATGGGAAAGTGGGACTGAGGGGGCTGAGCAGCAACCTGGGAAGAAGACATGTAAACTCTGTTCCCCCTCTGTCCCCTTATAAATATTGACAAATCTCTTATTCTTTGTCATTGGGTTTGTACCATGTGGAGGATTTGCCTCCAGGTAGAGAAAAGAAAGTCTACACTCACTGGGGTCTGCTAGCAGCTTTGGATTTCAGCAGAACCTCTGCAGCAGTGCCACTGGCAGAGGCTACTGAAAAGTAGCAGAGCCTCCCTGGCAGCCTTTAGTGTATGGCCCCCAACCCCAGATAGCAGGGCCCTGGGCTAAGAGGATCCCCACATAAATCTGGGCTTTTGGCAGCTTGGAGATCTTTTTGTGAGGCCCCCTGTAGACCAGGGTCCTGGGCTGCAACCCCCTATAAGCCCCTTTTTTAATCTGACCCTGGTAGTGAGCAGTGGTATGGCACAATCCTTTGCCCTTGCTAAAGTGCTCTGTTGAGAAACGTGCAGTGGGCTCGATGGGAGCTCTGTTTATTGCAAGCAAATAGTTTCGGACTTAAGTTTTCTTGTTACCGGGGAGGTGGGAGCAGAGAACTGGCGCATTGGGATGTAAGATTTTGACATGGTCAGAATCCACAAATTTGCCCTTATTCTGTCCCTATTTAGATCCCACACAAACACAGAAAATCAAGGACTTTGAACTGACTGTGCAAACTAGCTGAGGTAAATGCCCTGATGTGGCTCTTTTGTATCATGCGACTCTCCCCTTTTGCAGGCGCACGTGGGAAGAGAGTGGATTGGTAGGTGGAAGGCTGCTTCTCAGCACTTCTGTGGGCAAACCACATTTGAGTAGTTAAATGTCAAGTCTCTCTGTTTAAAAAAAAAACAAAACCCTTTCTAGTTCTGCAAATAGAAGGATTGTGATTCAGTTGGCTTTAGCAAAGCATTCCCTGAACTTATTGCTCTTACATCTACATATCTGGGTCCTCTAGATCAGTAGTGGGGAGCTGTTTTTGCGTTGGGGGTTCACTGATCCACAGAAAAAATCATTTGGGGGCCACAAAGTTGAGAAGCAAAAAAAACCCCAAAACAAAACCCCATGCTGTTGGGGGCCATGACTGAGACACCTCACTCCATCATGCTCCCATGCCACGGGAAGGGGAGTGCAGAAGGGAGATTGATGTTCAGGCCTCCCCACAGGCCAAATTAACTCTTCCGGGAGCCGGGGGTGGGACCAAAAATGAGGGTCTGCAGGGTTCAGTGTGTGGGAGGGAACTGATGGGGAGCAGATGTGGAATCTGGATGGGAGGAAGGGCGCAGGAGTGGTCTGGGGGTGTTTCTTTGGGATCTGGATGGCAGGGAGGGTGCAGAAGCATGCTGAGCATAGTGGTGTGAGTGGAAGGGTGCAGGAGCAGGCTGGGCATGGGGGAAGTCTGAGTGGGAGAAAGAGTGGAATAAGAATGGGATGAGGGTGCGGGTCTGGGCAGGGGAGGGGTGCAGAAGCAGGGTGGGATGGGGAGTTTGGTTGGGGTCGTGCAGGAACAGGGCAGGGGTCTGGGCAGGAGGAGGTGGAAGGAGCAGGTTAGGTGTAGGAAGGGTCTGGCAGTCGGGGGAGAGGGGCTCAACTCCATGCGCCTCTACTGCCACTGCCGCTCCATCCCCCAGTTGCAGCTACAACTCAATGTCTGTTTGCAGCGTGCCCAGAAAGACTTCTCTGTGGGTGATGAACATCCTTTGAGACCCGTCACTCTCTCTAGAGGCTTCTCCTCACAGTGAGCCATTGCGACTGCTTGCCTTCTGTGTGGTGAGTGTTTCCCACTTGTAACCAACACATATTCCATGGTCACTTCAGAAATGATACATTCACACAAGTAGCAGAATCACATTCAGTAACCTTTTCAATGATGTGTGACGTGACCCATCTTGCATAAGCTACATCTGTCTTACGTGATACTCACGTCCTGGGGGGAGAAGGACTCAATAATGACCCTGATAAAACCTTCACTGGATATATAGGCAGGTGAGCTGGCTTGCTAGCTTGTGCAAACGAGGAGAAGCTGAGGTAAAAGCCACACTCCAGGCGGGAAGGGGAGAGGATCTGCTACACTGTTCCTCCTTGTCCTTCACATCCTTTAACGGCTTGCAGGTAGTTCTCCCGGGCCCTGTTGTTTGTCAGCTAAGCTACAAGCTGTAAGACGACAGACCTCTACGCCCAAGTTTCCATCTGTAAAGCAGAGCGAAGAAAACTCACTGGAGTGATATAATAGTGACATCATGAGTAGGGCCCTGTCAAATTCATGGCTATGAAAAATAAGTCACAGATTGTGAAATCTGGTCTTTTGGGTGCTTTTATGCTTCAGATTTCACGGGGAAACCTAGAGTTTCTCAGGTTGGGAGGCCTGACTGAAAATGGAGTTATGGGGGGAGGGGTTTAAAGGTTATTTTGGGTGTTGAGATATTGCCACCCTTACTTCTGCACTGCTGCGTTCAGAGGAGGGTGGCTGGAGAATGGCAGGTGCTGTCTGAGGCCCAGCTCTTCAGGCAGCAGTGCCAAAGTAAAGGTGACCCTGTGCAGCAGGTATGAGATGCACGGGACTCTCACCCTTCCAAAATGGCCAGTTGTAGCCCACCAAAATTCACGCCCCCCCCAATCCCCTTGTGGTTCTCATTCTCCTGGTGGCTGGCTCTTCTGTGGCTGCCAGCCTTCTCTTGCTCCACGGCTGGGGTTGCTGCCTATCCTTCCTGAACCCCAGGGCCAGGAGGACTGAGACTGTACTACCCAGCAGCCTGGTGCTTTGGGCCAGAACAGCTAGGGCTGGCCTCCCTGTGCCTTTGGATCATGAGGGCTTGGAGCCATGATGCCCCCCCGCCCCACATGCACACTCTCTCTCTCTCTCTCTCTCTCTCCAGAACTGGAAAGTCTGGGTCTGTGGTATCCTGCAGTCTATTGCTTTGGGGCAGGCAGGGCTGGACCCAGAAGCTGGGGCTGTGTTGGCCAGTGTAAGAGTGATCTGGGTCAGGAAGGCGATCAGGAAGGCTGGAGTTGCATGGCCCAAACTTCTTGTGCTCTGAGGGAGGGGACTAGCCTGGGGCAAGAGCCAGCCGCCACAATAGAGGGGCTGAGGTCATGTGGCTTGTCTCCAGGGGCAACAGAAGGGACAGGGCTTGGGCAGAAGGCGTGAGGCTGGAGGAGCTAGCCTCCCCATGTCAGATGTTCACTCGTCTCCCTGAAGAGTGACAATACTACACCAGGCAATCTTTTCTTCTGTGCTTCTGGCCAGCAGCTGCCCAGCTCTGAAAGCAGCGCCAACACCAGCAACAAAGCAGAAGTTAGGTGCCAGTGCCACAACCCTCCCCCCTCCGCGCAAGCGCTACAATCTTGTGACTCCCTCAACCCCATTTTGGGTTAAGACCCCTACAATTACAACCCTGTGAAATTTGAGGTTTAAATAGCTGAAATATTGAAATTTATGATATTTAAAATCCTATGCCCATGAAATTGACCAAAACAGACATTGTTTGGCAGGGTCCCAATCATGACACTTATTAATGTGTGCAAACTAGGTTGAAATCTTTGCATGGCAGGGCCCCTGTGGGAGCTGAGTTGTTATTAAGAGTGGAAGGATAGGCCAGAGAGGATTGTCAGGGCAGCAGTCTGTATTAAGAGATGCGGTCTCATCATGTAAGAAGTCCCTTTCTATTAGAAGTCATTAATATCAATAGAGTGAAATCTTGCCCCCTCCCAGTGAAGGCAATGGCATAGTTCCTGTTGAGTTCAATGTGATCAGAATTCTACCCTTCATGCAGAGGGGAAAGAGGTACTGTACCCTAAAGGATTCTGTGAATTCAAGACGATTGCTCAGTTCTTTCTGGTACCTGTCCCACCTATCTCTCCAGAAGAAAAGAAGAGAAAAATGGTTCTTTGCATCCCTTCTACAAGAATTGCCTGGGGCAGCCTCTTTCAATCTATCCTCTGGTCTAAGCTCCTTAAGCAGTTCAATATTTGACAAGAACTAGAAAGGACAACATTATGCAACTCCATTTTAAATGTGGTTTTCCGCACTTTTTGTGGCTAGAAGTGTCAAAAGACTTCTGGCTAATTTTCTGAGTTTTACAGACAATGAACTGATTTGCAGACAGATCGGTGTGCCTTCAAACCGTGAGCTTTCTGGAAACAGGCAATTCTATGGTTGGCATGTCAGCAATGAGTTTGCATTCTGCTAAGAGGAAATCACTCTCCACATAAAGGTCATTTGATTTGCTTTGAAATCAATGCCATGTTTTCATTGTGTGAAAAATCGAAGAGCCTCTCACTTAGAAATTTGTCACAGCCATCATTTGCCTCATGCTTATTTTAACAGTTGAAACCACAGTGACAGGAGTGGGTGACAGTGGAAGAAAGGCACCAGAGCTGTGTACGTTAAAGCCCCTCTAAGCTTTTGTTTTTCTACAGTATCTTTTCTCAGAAAACAAATCTGGAGCTGCCTCAGCCCCATGACTTGCAGGACACCAAGTCGAGAGCAGCTCCCAATATGACAGAAGAGTATTGATCTGCTCTGGACTGTCTCCTGCCTGGCCCTCATACAGGAATTTGGGAAAGGTCTGGTGGTAAAAAGATTCCTCGTGTATTGGAACAGAGGTCAGTTTACTTGCGGCAGACTCGGCCTGAGGTGAAGAAGAAAATAAGAAATGTAGTAAGTTAGCAGGTGGGTTCATAACAAAGGCTTGCCTGGAGTAAAATTTATAACTGTAGCGCTAAATCTTTTAGGGCTGAATAATGCCATCTCCTCCTCAGCGAAAAGCTGAGGTAAGTGGCGTTCCTGGAGCATTATTTGGTTTGAAAAAATCTTTATTGTAGAGTTTTATAATGTTATAACTGGGATACCGAGGTATATTCCATCAGAGATGGAGCAGCTGGAGAGGGGATGATTACATAGAATGGCTGGCTTATGTGTGCAAACACAAATATTAGCAGTTAGGGAAGCTATTGGGATTTGGGACGTGGCTGGAAAGTTTCGCCTCTTATTCTACAAGGGTGATTGTGAGCTGTCATAGCTGAAATCCTGCTGTCATATATTGCAGTTGATGGGTCCTGCATGTTCTCCCACTGAAATCATAGGCAAAGCTTATTTTGGGCCCATTTAAAGGAAAACAACATCATTTTTGTCAAGCTAGTTTTCTCAGTGATTTAAGTTCCACAGCAATTTTCCGTAGACAGACATCACACTCTATTAGTCAGCCTATGTGTTAAACATGCAGTGCTTTCTCTTGCTTGAATGGTGAGACACAAATGTGCCATTTAAACTTTTCTGCTACCCCTTCCTGTTCAGCAAGGCATATTCAATAGAGAGATTTATGTTCTATGTACCTAGTGTGTTATTTTACACAGTCAGATGTCTGGAGAATGCTCAGGACACGTAATCTGGTCTCTTACAAAACGTGCACATGTCTGACAAACATGAGTTTTTTAGTTATGGGTTAATCATCAGTTGAACATTCAGCAGAACATATTTCTGAAGTGCAGAATTGTAACTGCTTCTTGACCAAATCTACCTTGTGAAATCCACCTTCACGAAAGGGGTTGGGATTTACAATGAAATGTATAAATACTCACCCAAATTCAGAAGTGGTGTGCAAGAGTCCCCCAGATGGCTGAAGTCCTCATTAAAAATTCTTCAGAGGTATATGATCAAAATTGTGATTTGGGCTGTGTGGAACACAAGAGCAACAAGGCTTGAAAATTAAATTTTTGGGTTGAAATCATTGGTATAATCAAATCTACAATATTGAGTTTCTATTAAAATTTAGCTGCCTTTGAAAATGCTGGTACTGTAAAGATGAAAGCAACAGGGGATCTAATTCAGGAAGTTACACACTGAGGATTAGACTTCTCGCAAAGAGAAGGAAGGGCTCATTCTTATGAATTCAGCTTTGTGGTTGGTAGCAGCCTTGGGTCCATCTGCAGGAGCTCAGCTCCCTACCGCTCCTATTCTTAGGACAAGGTCAGGAATTCCTGTTCCCCTCCTGCAGGTTCTGCTGTATTTCGGCTGTCAAAAGGTTCTGAAGGCAGGAGACCATATGGTGCATGATAAATAGGTCACGCTGAACCACGAATGAACTGAAAACAACATCCAGCTGCAAGAAATGGTAAGTAGTCACTAGAATATCTTATGGTATAACTGACTCCTGGAATGAACAAACTGTTCTTTACCTGGCTGGGTTTTTGAGTTCCTTCCTACGCTAGTGCAATTTAGACAAAAAAGCTCAAGTGACTGAAAATTCAAGACAGAGAACAAGGGATGAATATGGTAGAATATGGGAGAGGTGTTTTCTTGCTGTGACTGTGCTTGGGCGATACCATCAATGCTGCATCCTGAATTTGGATGTGAACTCTTATGAGGGTGAGTTAAAAATTTGAACTCTGAAGTGTAATTTAGCAGCATTTTCATCCACATTTTGTTAATTGCCATGATCTGCCCAGCTCTGGTTACAATTAATTCTGGAAAAAAGGCAAACAAAAGTTCCAGGGTAAAGAGGAACAAAATAAAAGGCAGGCAGCAGGAACAATTAGCTGAACTCTATCTGTGGTTCATAACTGAGTGAGTTAGTTTCTCATTTTCCCTAGGAATATTCTAGCCAGCATGTTCATCTAGGGGTCACAGGTTTGGAGACAGGCTGGCAGTGACCTGTTAGCTTTTTAAATTCATTCATTTTATTTTTCTTCATATCTATGCCTGGCCATTGTAATCAACTGAAAAAAAGTTCTTTGGTTGCTAAAGGACTGAACAATAGTCTGTTAAAGTTTAACACAAACATCAAACATTTTCTGAATTGTCAACCTTAATTACTATTTTTCGTTCTCTGTGCCTTAAATATTGAGTCTGTTCTGGTCTGGCTATGGTCTGAAGAAGTGGGTCTGTCCCACAAAATCTCACTTAATAAATTATTTTGTTAGTCTTTAAAGTGCTACTTGACTGCTTTTTTTGTTTTTATAGTATATAGACTAGCCCGGCTCCCTCTCTGTTACAACTACAAACATCAAAGATATACTTGTGCAGCAAATGGGGAGGTGTGAACTGAACACAGTCATACCTGGGACATTGGATGTATACTTGTGTGCCTAGCCCTTCACATGTGGGTGTGCTGATATTCTGTGTGAGCTGGCTCAGATATGTCTATGTGTGCTGCAGTGCACCTCCAACTGCTGTGTAAACATGCACCACGTTACCAGTACAAAGAAAATTGTATGCTGTCTTTGGGCCAGATCCTTGGGTTACATATCTCAGCACAGCTCTGTTGACCTCAATGGGACTCCTCTGCTGCACAGTCACTGAAGAGCTAATTTGAACGTTCTCATTCCCACTAGTATCGGGTGTGGGGGAGGGTTTCAGAGGAAGAAAAAATGTGAAGAAATTTACTGTTGTCTGTGGCAAACTCAAGAAACCACACGAGAAGAAAAAGATACTAGACAATTTTGAGATTTTAAATGCATACACAGTTTGGGAATCCTTAAAGTTTTGTTTCACCAGGGGGTGAGGCATTACTGGTATGGACATCCCTATTCTTGGCAGTAAAGGTTGAACCTGTGTAATCCAGCATTCTCTTGTCCAGCAAGATCCATAATCCAGCATGATGCTAGTTAGTTGGATGTCCACTCTTCATAGGTGTGGCCAAGTTTCCCGTGGTCCCATAAAATTTGTTTAAAACCGCCAGTCCTGGGTCTCAGTGTTCTGTGCTGTTATTTACCTGTAATTTATCCCAAATATCTTCTAAGAGCTCAGAAAGCAATGGAAGCGTGGGTAATGCTTCTAAACAATATTGACCACCTGCGATCCAGCAAATTCTCTTGTTTGGCATCAGTCAGGTCCTGTGGGTGCTGGACAAGAGAGGTTTAACCTATAATAGAATCTTCTACAATGCAGCCAACCCCCTCATAAAAGCATGATACTCATAGGGAGTGAAAAAAGTTTTTGTAAAAATACCCTCAGAAGGCTCTCAGAGGGCTCTAAAAATGCTCTTTGAGTTACACAAGGTAAGACTTGTCAAAACAAAAAAGCAGTCCAGTAGCAGTTCAAAGACTAACAAAAAGATTTATTAGGTCTGAGTTGGTCTGAAGAAGTGGATCTGTCCCATGAAAGCTCATCACCTAATAAATCATTTTGTTAGTCTTTAAAGTGCTACTGGACTGCTTTTTTGTTTTGATAGTATCTAGACTAACATGGCTACCTCTCTGTTACGAAGGTAAGACTTGATTCTGCACGTTGTCTAACGAACTTCAACTGGATTACTCACAGTACATAAAGTGAAGTGCTGCCAAAGTCTTCAGAGAATAAGGACCTTATTGCACTTTTGCCATGGAATTGGGAGATATTTAGTGGTGCAGTTCAGAATATGTATTTACAGTGACTTGCAAAGAGAGGGACAATGTAGGCAAGTCTCACACATCTCATAGAACCTCCTGGAAGATTTTTTTACATATGGAAATTCATGTCTTTCCCACCCTAATTTCCTGGATTATTCTAAGGACAGCTGAGTAAATGCCAAAGCCTGGGCTTCCAAACCAAAGACAAGATGTAACTGGGGGAGTGAAATAAGCAAGTGGGATGGCTGGGGGTGGTTGCAGACTAGAGGATGGAGTAACACCATAGGGTGTTTTAGCGTAGATGAGAATTGTATGCACAATTAATAAGACAAACAGTAACAATTATCACAGTTTGACACCCACGTAAACTGTGAACTTTAGCAATCTGTATTTCTGGGTAATAGCATCTTATTTACGGATGTTTCAGTCATTACAAATTCAGCAGCCTATGTACGTTCATTTAAGGGCAGAGAGAACTCAGTCTTTATCTGAAACCAACAAAAAGTCCTCTTGCAAATTTTAGGGAGACCAGATAAGACGTGGTATTTTTCTTATTTCAGAAAATCCCTTTAAATATCATAAAGAAGAAAAGACACAATCTTCTTTTGTGCTGACTGGCAGGTCATCCTTAAGTTACCACCTAGGACCATCACACATTGCTTTAGGACAGGTTTACACTTAGGGAGAAAGTTTACCTAACATATGCAATTCCAACTATGTGAACAGCATAGCTGGAGTCAACATACTTCAGCTGAATTTCTGCACCATCCCCCCAGCAGGTCAGCACGATAAACTCTCCCATCGACTTCCCTGACTCCATGCAACCTCATGGAGTACCAGAGTCAATGGGAGAGCAGTCAGTTCAACATGTCCCTAACAGACCCATTAAATCAACCAGGAAGATTGAGCTCTGGAGCAACAATTTCTGCTCAAGAGTAGATATGCCCTAAATTAGAATGTTCTGTTGCACATAAAATAATCTTTTCTGCCTGATTTTACTTCTTGAAAACTTGACACACAGGCAACTTTCCATGCATCTTGGTCCCAAAATTGATCAAGCAATGTAATCAGCTGTAGTATTTCCCAGCCTATGTTCAAAAATATACTCCTTGCAATTAAGTATTTGCTAAATTATTTTTGCAAGCAAGTGCATTCCGAAATATACGTGTCACTGATTATCAAGACTGGGATCTTGTAAAAAGATTTGTATGTTTGATTTACAATCACTTGATTATGGGCAGTAGTTTAGCATGTAATACTTCAAAGTAACAACCTAAAATGAACTCAAATTGGTAAGATTCATTTTAAGGGCTAGGTTGGTATGAGAGGCTAAGAAGATCCCAAAAGTTGTTACCAGGATAACTTGTACTGTATGTGTTAGAAAGTTGAAAAATAGGGGTGCTAAATTAAACTGGACAGTAGTTATAAGAAATAAGGTGGTAAGAGAACTGAAATCTGCTCATCATATTAAAAACAAAAGTCCATCCTGCCTTTTAAAAAGAAATCTGTTTTCCACACTAGTGGCAAAATGATCTGGTATGTTTTGGAACCTGGAAGGCTTCAGCTAGGAATGAAAACATAAATATGAAATTCAGGATGCAGTCCTATTTTTAAACATTTTATTATCATAGTTGCTTAACTTCCTCCTGCTAAATTGACAGCCATGTGCTTCTGCAGCAGAATTCTGGACGTGCACACTTCCATTCTGGTTGAGAAACTTAATCAACCTAAAAATATGGAAGCAATAAGATTTGTTAACCTTTTGGCCATGCTGCAAAGCCAATGCTTTTCTGCAGTCATTTGAGGAAAGGGAAACTTAAAGAATTACAGCATTGATGGATTATGGTGGTTGCTGTTTTTGTTCTGAAGGGGACTTGCTTTACTGTTGCCTCTATGATAGTTATGTGCCTGATAGGTCTTTAAGTTATTGTGAGAGGCTATGTCTACAATATGAGATAGTATCAATTTTAAATCAATTAGCACGGTTTTTCCAAGTGCCTGTCCTCACTGTAAATTCCATTAGCTGGATTTATAGAGCACTAAAATTGACATATCGAAACCTTAATATTGTAGTAACCTGACAGGTGTAGCATTCAATTTGAATTTAAAATTCTGAATGAAGGGTGGTGAGGAAGTGCCGTGTTTTTATATGGAATTCATTAGCCTGTAGACATGTCCCATATGTCTCCCACATGTCCCCCAATTCTCTGCTCTGGCCTCTTCCATCTCCACTGCTCTCAGGTCCGGAGGAATTAGCCATCAGGAAGACAGTTACAATTTGGCACCTGGAAGCCGGTGGCTGTAGGGTCATGAGCCGCTGAGAAATCTTCTTTCTCTTTCTTTGCTAGTAGCGCAGCTGTGGGGTCTGTGTTTCTGTGTATACCCCTGCTAGCTGCCTTTTCTTTTTCCTGCACTAACTGGCGCCAGCCACTTCCACCCTCCTGTACCATGTGACAGCTAGGCTGTGGCTGGGGGTTGTGCTTGTCTGATAGGGTGAGACACTTCTTTCCAGCCATTTACATTCTCTCCTGCTTCCCACATCCCCTCCCTACCCTCCACGAGAGGCGCCACACAGTCTGGAACTTTCCCTCCCCCGTATCACATGGCAGCTACTATGTGGGTGGGGGTCATGCTTGGACAAAAAACTTCTTTTAAGCCACTTACATTTTGTCCTGACCCCCACATCCCCTCCCTTCCCTCCCTCCAGAGGCACCACAAAGTCTGGAACTTTTCTGTGCCCAGCCACATCAAATGGGTTTACCCCAAACCCTGCGCAAGGTGCCTGGTAGCTTGCGTGTGGTGAGGGTCATGATTTTCGGGTGCTGGCTGTACCTGGGGGTCTTTTAGCCTTCCCGAGCCATACATGTTTCAATGAAGGCAATGTAGTAGCTATACAATTACCACAATTCTTGAAGTAAGGCTTGCAGCGAGGAATATTTGTGTTCTGAGGGTCCTTTTTGGCAGATCCAAACCTGGCTGTAGTCTGGGGTCTGTTAGCCACCCCGATCCATAACTGTTTCAGTGATTCATTCAAATTTCAGTGTAGCACACGTCTCTACTTAAACATATTCTTCTTCTAAGGTCTGTTTTTGGCATGAGGTCTAAATCTAGATTCAGCACCAAACATAATCAAAAGCTCTCCCTGGGTGATCATGATTTTCGAGGATGGCTACAGTCTGCTGTCTTTTAGCTGCCCTGAGCCATTACTACTGTTTCCATGACTCATTTGAGTTCAGTGTAGCATCCATGCCTAGTTAGGGTTTTCTTTTCCAGGGGGCGTAAATCCAGATCCAGGTACAAACATAATCAAAGCCTAGGCATGCCACCAATAGGGGCAAGTGGTGGGTCTCCTGGGGTGGTCACAATTTTCAGGGCTGGCTACAGTCTGCTGTCTTCTAGCTGCCCCGGGCTCTTACTACTGTTTCAATGATTCATTTGAGTTTCAGTGTAGCGCCTGTGTCTACTTAAACACATTCTTCTTTTAAGGGCCTTCTTTGCCAGGATGTTTAAATCCAGATCCAAGCCTGCAAAAATCCAGTGCTTTTGCATTCTGTTTTCAAAAACTTGTCACTTGGGACAGGTTTGCTACCCTCTACTGCTCTCAGTTGTAAAAAGCACATTTCTTATAAAGGCAAGCCAGATCCCTATCTGGAAAAAGGGATGTTTGTTTAACAAGGCAGGGGAAAGAGGGGTATGAAATGAGGGAAGGTGTTGTCAGATACCCCCACCTACTTGCAGGGCATTTTTTCCCATGCTGCACCAGTGAAAATAGCCAGAATGCTACAAGGCTCAGGGAACTGTGGGATAGGTTCCCACAATACACTGCTGCAGCAGACAATTTAAGCTACTTGTGTGTGGCAGCAATAAGTCCATTTTATAGGGAACATGTGGGAAGGTGAGGATGCTCAAAATCGAATGGATAAAACCCCGTGTTAAAAAATCAATTTTAATATATTCAGTTTTAGCATGTAGTGTAGACTCAGCCTGAAGTATTAATTATTTTTTAAAAGTGCTCAGAGCAGCAGAGGTGTGCTGGGGAAAAAAATGTCTAGTAAGAAAAATTTTTTACTGTGGGTATGTCTACACTACAGAGTTATTCCAGAATAACTTTGTCCGGAGTTGTTATTCCCAAATAATGTATCTATGCTACACTGAAGCCCCAAAATAAGCAAAACTTATTCTGAAGTAGTGTCCCCGCTCACAGCAGAGCCTATTGCAGATTAGAGCCCCTGGAAGCAGTGCCTGCAGGGCCTCTAAGCCAAAATATTATGTCTACACAGCAGCTTTATTTCAAAATAAACTGTTCTGGAATAGTTTATTTTGAAATAGCCTCTATTCCCTGTCCACACAGCCCTATTTTGAAATATGTCACTTTACAACCATTGACATGTCGGTATATGAGTTTTGACAGCTTGTCAAAACACCTCATTGTTTAAATTTAAGGCTTAAAATATATCCATGCATAAAATAAAAATAACACTACGCCTACTACTGTGAGATTACACACACACACACACACGACCTACATTTGACACTGTACCAAGTACTGCTCCACACAGCAAAGTCAGGGAGCTGCTTATGACTTCCTAATTTTTTCACAATTTCCGTGGCAAAACAAGCAGGTCTTAGACAAGCTCTATACCATGCCCCATGATGCACGTTCCCCAGAAATTGTTTGCCACCTGGGAATTGTTGGTGCCATATGTGCTTCAGACAGACTCCCGCCATTTACCATCTCCTAGAGCTGACAATAGGAATTGGTGTAGGAGCTGATTATGCTATTTTGACACCAGCTAAGGATTTACCACAACAGATGAATCATAATCTGGGAAGGTCTATGAAGTTTCCAGCCCTTTTCAACCAACAGAGATCAAAGCCCAGTGGGAAGAGTCTGTCTCAGTCTATTTTGTTGCTCAGCTGATGCCGAACAATACTTTAATAGAACTTAACTTTATCAGTGTTGTGCAATGTCATTCGGGTGACCCAGTGGAGGTAAGGCCCAGTTTGCACTCACTCTTTTCCCTGGTTGTCAACTAGACTTAGAACACTGGTGAAGAACCCTTTGACAAAGGATGGGGATAGGTTTGGTGCATGGAACCCTGACCCCATCAGAGTGAGTGGGTAGTTTGCCATTAACTTTAATAATACCTGAATTTCACCCGTTAACTTTCAGAATTCTTTTTCCTTATGCAGTATCTCTTTTCTTCCCTGTGCTCAACAGAAAATGGAGCCATTTCCATTTACGAGGGAAGAAGGAAAGGAAATATTTTTTGCCTGTGACTAACTTAGAGTTTACCTAAGAGAGATTTACTTTGATAGATTTCTTTCATCTCCTCCCTCTCCCCTTAAGCAGTGTGCTCAGATTCAAATACCCCCGGGTGTTTCTCTATAACAACTGCCACCTTGACCACATTCTGGAGACCTCCACAGCTAAAAGTATAAGCTGTTAGAGCGAGAATTACAGAGTGAAGGCTCTGCCACTGGGGCTGTGACAACTCATCTCCCCTGTGTAATGGTGCAGATGGCAACCTGTAACACACATGAACCAGTGGGAGTCTTTTGCTTGTTGTTATAATTGTTTATCTGTGTTATGGTAGCCGCTAGAGCAAGGGTGAACCAGGTGCAGCCCACAGGCCAGATCTGGCCTGTTCAAGCCATTTAATCTGGCTCACAAATGGGGGAGAGCTTTGTGAGCTGCTCTTGTCCCAAGGAAAATCTCTCAGCTCCTAGTGGCTGGAACTCAGCCAATGGAAGCCAAGGGAATTTGCTGGGTAGTGGGGGGCAGTGCAGCACAGTTTCTCAGCACTAATCAACATGGTTAATAGTATTGTACGAGCCATTTTTAAGAAGCATTTCTCACTCTCCATATGTTGTTTGCCTTCTTGTTTCTAAAGCTGTACTCACCTATCATTGGCTGGAAACTGGCCAACAGGTGGTGAGAGACTTTCATGGGGGAGGGGACAGCAGACAAAGCCTCCCCCTGCGGCTGTCTGGGGCTGCTAGCAGGCAGGGAAGCCTACCTTGTGATGCTGCTGGCCAGAAGCTGCTTAGGTAAGTATCCCCAGCCAGCTCTTGGTTCTGGCACCCCATCCCCAACCCAGCTCCTTCACAGACACTGCATCTCCTCCCAACCCCCTCCCGCAGGCCAGAATTCTCTTCTGCATCCATCCCCCATCCTGGACTCTGCACCCCAATCCTCTGCCCCAGGTCACAACCCATGCCTTTGCCTAAGCTCCCTGTCAGACCTCACGCCCTCTCCTGAGCTTCCTTCTACACCCAACCTCCATCTCAGACCCCAAACCCCCTCCACACAAAACTGCAGCCCTTGACCACTTACCAAAATCTTGACGTGTCCCCCCATATGAAAAAATTATTGCCCACCCCTGCTCTAGAGGCTCCACTCCAGCACCCTCGTTTTTATAGCGTAAGATAGATATACCAAATCGGGCAAGCAGACAATGTTATGGACCCATCCTGCAAGCAGGTCTTCAGGTGAACGACATTACTCTGAAAAACTGTCCTGTTGAATGAAAGGAGATGTTGTTGTGGGTCAAATTACTCATATAACTGTTTCTGAGATGGAGCTCTTAGAGGAAATGCAGGATGACTTAAACTGATATTACGTAATTAAAAAAGCAGTCAAGTAGCACTTTAGTGCACTAAAGTGCTACTTGACTGCTTTTTGTTTTGATAGTGTGTAGACTAGCACGGCTTCCTCTCTGTTATAATTAAAAAAGGTCGGCAAATGGAACCCTTCCAGGTGGATTTAATAATATGAGACATGCAAAGCTGTGGGTTTGGTCAGTTTATAACTTCCATTTTACACACACACACACACACACACACACACACACAGATTTATAGACACATGTGTTTGCGCGTTTTCTATCACTTATCAATGTAGTTATCACCTTTACTGAACAGTAATACTGTTCTCTATTGCACCCACCAACCAAAATTGTTTGAGAGATTGCCTACGCAAAGTGCCATCAGTTTAACTTAAGAAGTGATTTCAAACCAGTTTAGTTAAATTGGTACAAAAAGCTGTGCAGACATGCATATTTTGGTAAAGCCAATCTGTACTTCATTTCAATTATGTCAAATAAAAATGTCGGTCTCAATCTTAACTGCAGCACTGTTGCTGCTCCACTATAATAAACCACTATGAAACTAAACTAACCCAAACCATACCTGTCTGTCTAAATGGGTGAAACTTTGTGTGTACACAGCTGCTCAGTCTTTAAATGCAAGATTTCTAACAGCACTAATGCTAGCGTGACCATCCGACCCGTATTAGGGATGCGTCCCTACTTATTTTTTAAAAGGGCCTAACTGTCCCGTATTTGGGCCCTCCCCTCACCCCGCTGACCTCTTCCATGCGCAGCTACTGGCAGGAGTCACTTCCCCGAGCCTCAAGGAAGTGTGGGTGGCTGCAGCATCCCTGCTGTTTCCCTAGGGCTATGGGGGAGGGCTGGCAGCTGATGCCTCCTTCCTGGCTCCCCAGGACTTGGGGGAGCTGGGAGGAACCACCCCTCCCCTCCATATCTCCCTCTGCTATATTTGGGACGAGGAGATATGGTTGCCCTAACTAATGCTTTGTGACTGGGGTGAGCAAACATTTTACTTTGGGCCCTAGTTTTCATTCCTGCAATTTAGCAGGGATCCCCCAACCTGTGTAATGTAATCCAAACCATCAGAAATTTTGGTTATGTTCATATGAAAAAATAAAAAACCTTTCTGCACATGTAAGAAAATATGTAGAATGTAAAAAAACACTTCATTAATCAGTATATAAACCTGAATACATGTGCATGAAAACAATAACATTTTTAAGGAGATGGAGGGATCTGAGACCCAGCTGCTGATCGTGCTGCACCCACCTTGCAAAATTTCACCCCCCGTAGGAGGTCCACCCCCCACGTTGCACACCCATTGTCCATGAAACTATGGAGTTACATTGTCCATGGAAAACCTTACAACTATAATAAAATGCCTATCTATCTATAGTTTAGCTACACGATCCTTTCAATCAGAGAGATGAATATCTGGAATATGCAGAAGCATGCGCACTGTTCCTTATTAGTGCTGTTAACAAAATCTTTCATTCTCTCACGACTTTTTAATGTATGAGATCCATTTGTTGTGAACTTTTTGGAAAGACTTGCTACCCAAATGTGAGCTTGTGCTTACCTTCATAAAGATATTTAAAAAACAAAAAACAGAAGGGGGGGGGTCACACATTGGCCCAGCTCCTGCTGTCGGTTTCACACAGGAAAGCCTTTGCCTCTGCTCAGTGTTCACACATTGCCACAGGTATGGAGGCGTTCACTTCAGCAAGCTCACTTCAGCAGCAGGGCCCTAATTAAAACAAACGCTCAGAGCAGTTCAGCTAGTCCAAACCATTAGAACACCTATTTCCCACCAGTTCAGGGCCTGAAGAAAGCAGTGTTTGGCATCTGTTGTTAAACACAGCTGAAAATCCTAGAATAGGGTCATTTGTATAATGTAGGCCATCACATTGTTCACTCTGCTTGTGTCAGATCCTTCCCTGACCTGTGCCTGTTAAGCTGTTCAGGGCAGGGACAATTTACTGCTCTGTTTGTTCAGTGACAAGCACAATAGATGCCACCCTTGGTTGGCCCTTAGGCACTGCGCTAATAAACATGGTTAATAGACTTATACGAGGCATTTTTAAGAGGCGTTTCTCACTCTCTGTATGTTGTTTGCCTTCTTATTTCTAAAGCTGTACTCACATATCATTTCCGAGGCTCTCTTCACAATCAGAAGGGCAAGGAATAGACTTTTTTCAAAAACCAAAATTTTAGTGAAACCAGAGAGGCCCATAAACCTTTGTCCTAGAGTGCTGGACCATCAGTAAAACTTCATCATGTGTCTCTTTGTCACTGCAAGCTTCCTCAGCTGTCGAGATGTGGATTCACATTGAGCACATGGGTGGCATTCACAAAGGTGTCTAGGTGGCTGATGACTTTGGAAATTCCACCCAAGGTGTCCTCATAAAAAGGCCTCTCCATATAATCTTGTACATAAGTGGCTGAATGGAAATTGCTTATTGAAACTCTCATTGAATTTTTCACAAATATTTTGTTCAACACTTGCTACTTCAAACAAAATTGAAAATAGAATTGCCTGTTGTCTCTTCTATACATGTTTTATGTTTTCATCGACTCTTCCCCAACCCCATTTATTGATTTCTTTGTCGCTAATTATGAATGGGTCTACATGACTAATGTCACATGACTGGATTTGTAATTTGGATATAGAAGCAATTTTATGAGCCCAATGACTCTATTGGCTCCAAGTATTGTACTAGGGAGGCCCTGTGAGTTGTCTAAGGCAAGCTGAGGATGTCCTGAATTTATGTATGCTACTTATATGTCTGTATCATGTTGATAGGTAAAGTTATAAATTTCAGCTATGTAGCTGTGTTAGAAAATGTTTCAATGCTTAGTTTCACAATAGGAGGTATGAACTCAGCTCCAACCAAGATATTGGGCTAAACAGTGGGATGGAAACTAGATGCTCAGACAGCCAAAGCCACATCTTAGAAAGATGAGACTTGTCCATGGAATGCAGCCCACTGGTCAGGTGACCTGGGCTAGCAAAAGAACTGCAATCAGATGCCCAGACATCCATTCCATGGAAATGACTGGGGTGTGCTGGCAAAACCAGTGACCCATGGCATTTTGCCACAGTATCTCACCTGGATCAGGTGACTCTGACCCTCAAGGGTCTGTCAGAAGAAAAAGGTGCTTTGTCCCTGGACACAAGAGGAGGAACCACAGGGTGGACCTAGCAGCATCCATCTCAGGGAGAGGTATCTTTTGTCCCAGTTCCAAGGATCCATGTTCCAGCATGGTGACCTCAGCTCACCAGATCTCCAATTCTTCAGTAACTAAAGTTATGTGACCTGCAGTTATATCCCTTACAGGATGGACTTTCAGAGACTTTCTAGAATCAGCAGATAACATCTCTGGCCTGCAACAGTAACTGTAATTGATGTATATAAAGTATTGCTTTAACAATTTTTCTTTCTAACTCTGTTCTTCCTTTTTTGTTAATAAACCTTTAGATGTTTAGATCTGAAGGATTTGCGCACAAGCATGTTGTTTTGGGTAAGATCCAAGTATATATTGACCGGGGACTGTGGCTGGACCCTTTGGGGCCCAGCAGAATCTGGGTGGTGTTGGTGAAATAGGTTTAAGAACAGCTCACCTAAATTTAGGGGTTGTTGGTCTGGGCGGGTAAAACAGCTGGAAAGTCTGTGGGTTGGCTTGTGTGGCTTCTGACTGGCTCCTGGGGCTGGCATAGGTACTTTTGTGGCTGATTGGATTTGCCTTAGTGAGAAGGAAGTCCCAGCCTGGGGCTGTAAGTGGCCTGATTTTAAGCAGATACCCTGGATTGATTTCTCTAGCTGTGTCCAGAAATCCTGTCATATTACAACTAACCAAACCCATCTTTTAATGTTTAAAAATGATGATCTGCTGGAAGATAAGTTTGAAACTACTTAAGGTCAGTGTTTCTCAACCTTTTTGGTATGAAGGACTGACTTGCTGCCTTCCTAAACTGTGTCAGGGTGATCTCAGGGAGTGGCACCAGTCACCAGACTCCAGACATTGAGAAACACTGTTTAGTCAACATCAAGAAAAAATGTGTTTTAAGTGAACATGGGCAATCTTTTGCTTAATATTAAGGCTCTACTGACAGTGCTATAGCAGAATCCTACTCAGTGTTCTAGGTACATTCCTAGTAGAGGAAGATGGATGCATCCTTTGGAGAGGATCTGGTCTGCAGTGTTTTATGGCTACTGCAAGCCAGTTTCTTAAGACAGGCAGGTGTCTAGTAAGTATTCCCTCTTGCATAACTTCACTGCAATGGAAAGGAAACCAAAGTAAAAATCAGTCCTGGGCTAGGTGCTGTGTGCTAAAAAAAAACCTCTTCTGCTGAAGTACACAGAAAGTTACTGGCTGTAAATAACACAATTTCCATTGTATCATGGGGGGCTGGTCAAACTACAGTTATTTCACACACATGTGGCCATTTTGCCAAACAGTTTAACAGCAACATCAAAGATGTGGTTAAAGTACCAAGGAAACCAGATGTTTTTATGCCTAATCAAGGTCTGGTCAGACCCAGCCTATAACTTTCTTCCCCAGCTCCTTTGAACCTGGAAGCCTGAATTTTGGCATAAATCCTATTTTAATTGTTACTGCAAACTCTATTTTCTTGATGTCAGTGAAATTATTCTGGTTTACACTGGTGTGAGAGCAAAATCAAGTTTTTCTCTTCAGCCTCTTTGTGCTTTAGACAAAGGGCACCATGCTTCTGGTGTTGCTTTATAGACTCCTCATGAACGCTATGTACATGTGGTTTGCTGAGCATGCTGGGGTGTTGGATAACTTTGCCATGGTAGATTTTTGAGTCTGTCAGAGACACATTCTATTCGTGAAAAAAATCAAGTGACCTCTGCCACCCAAACTCTCCTTTGTCTGTTTTTAATGAAATCCTCCTCCTGTACTGGGCTATGATCCATCATTCAACGTAGCAAACCTTTCTTTTTTAATTAATTTTGACTGTAGCTTATGACTGACTGGCACAATTTGCTTTATTTTCCTCCTCATGAAGGAGAGGTGAGGTAAAGCTCTGATGTCTACAGTGAGTAACTGAGGCACTCTTTTTCGAGCTCTGTACAGCTGTGCAGAATACTTATCAATGTCTCCTTAATTTCTTCCTTGAGATTTCACACTCATCTAGGAAGACTTGTTATTGAACCAGCCTTTTCAAAATGAATGTTTATGTTTAGGTTTCTCAGCCCCTACCTAGGCACCTAAGGAAGTGAATAACAGATTTCCGAAAGGGCTGAGGGTATACTGATTTGTTTTCTTGCCCACTGGCATCCATTTGGGATTTTTTAAAAAATCTTGGCCTCAGTAGCAGACAGGAGGTACCTTTTTTTTTTTTTTTTTTTTTTTTTTTTTTTTTTTTTTTAAAAAAAGGCTCAACGTTCTGTGACACCATATCTCAGAGACAAATGCCCAATTCCTCCAAAAGATTTCCAGGTTAGAGTAAATATATAAAAGAGGTGCAACAGATGGGCATGGCTCAGCTAAGCTTGTCACAAATAAAGATGTACTACTACGTTACAGAGCAGGGGTGTGCAAAGTGTGGGGGCAAACCCCCTCCCTGAGGGAAATGTGAAATTTTGTGAGGTGGTGTGTAGCTCAATTGGCTGCTGGGTCTCAGGCTCATCCATCTGATTAAAAGGATTGAAATATGTTACTGTTTTTACATGAGTGTTGTCATAGTTGCACACTGATTAGTAAATTTTTACACACCATTTTCTTACACATGCTGATAAGGGCTTTTTACAATATATGAACATAACCAAAACTTCCATCAGTTTGGATTGCATTAGTGAGGCTGGGGGACCCTACTAAGTGCAGGGATGAAAAGTGGGGCCCAATGTAAAAAGTTTGTTCGCCCCTGTTATAGGGGAACGCAAGGGAGAAGAGGAAAAAACATGGACTAGATGAGAGCAAAATGTGTCCCATAAGCCCAATGTCATGTGGACCAAAGGCAAAAGAGGCTGTATTCATTTGTCTTTTGCTCTTTACACAACACATGTAATATGAAGGGATCACATGGGTACGGTGGAGGCCAATTAACCATGATTATTAAATGTATACAACAGCCAAGGCCTAACTAGATATGCACTCTGCCATTGTGGCAGGGCTCTGGTAGCTTCTGAAGCACATGGGGAGGGCTGTTACAGTGGTAACAAATTGCGTAATGGGTCATTACTCAACTCCTATATGCTAGGCTACATGGCTACTCAGAGGCTTCCTATCATGTTCTTGCTCTTTTGCTAAGTGGCAGCGAAGTTCAAGGCTTTATCCACCAGTGCCCTGTTCGGTGCAGAAATCGATAATGCAGAATAGTTTTTTTGCACCAAGTACTGTGCAAGTTCTGTTTCCTTAAACCATCTGAAGACGACTGCCATGGTAATACAAGGCAGCTGTCATGGATGCCTGGCTCTGTGACTCCCTAGAATCTCACTACTTAAACCTGGTGTTCTCCATTCTTCCTTTAAACCCTGGGTCATCTACATAGGAAGTTCCCTAATCCACCACTCCTCCCCAAGGATCTCGTAGTCTTGATGAGCGGTGTGGCGTTTGTGACCTGGTCTGCAGGCTAAGAGGCATTTTAAACTCTTTCTGAGACGTATCATTCTAGGTAATTGTGTGTCTCACTGCTGCATGACGAGAGCACCTCTTGCCACTTCAATAGCTCCATATTAGTAAGTGGCAACTGGTATATGACCTGTTGTCCTAATGTTCATTTCTGTGTTCATCATTCCTAGCTAGGCTCTCGATAATAGTGGCCTAGTGCTTGTTGGGCTGTGCAAAAAAATGAGCTTGCAGTTTGCTCAGCTGCATCACAATCCTGTACATTTTTTATACCTAGTATTACAGGAGTGCCAACTTTGAAATTTCCTCAAAGCCTGCAGTAGTAAGTACACTGTGGCCTCCTAACTCCTAAGCTATCTGAGAACCAAATAGATACTCCTAAAGATAAGAACGAGCGCCTTCTAGGCAAGTGCTGGCTAACTCAACAGTATTTTGCAGGTGCTGCCCAGGAAACTTCAGCTGTCCGGAAGAGAGACTAAATTACCAGTGATTTTAATATTCACTGTTTTTCTTTGGCACTCAGGTAAGCACATGGTTCTGTTCAATAGCCTTGTTCACAGAGTTGTGTGTGTTCATTGCTGAGTGGGTTGGGGTGTGGAAGGGGTTTATTTTATCCTATATTTATTATAAAAATAGCTAACTAGAACTCTGGATTTACCCTGACAGACTTCAGTGGAATTTGACTGAGAATGAAATTGACCATCTCAACAGAACTACATTGTCATGTCAGTAGTTTGAAAACACTCCTGCCTCCCAGAAGTGGCTTACTTTTAAGCACTGTGTCCATTTGCTTCCTGTATAGAAATGGTTATGATGTAGTCCCCTTCAGAAATGTCAGTGTGGTTATTGGTGATATTGCATTTCTGAAGACGTGAATCATTTAAACTTGCTGTTACTCAGTTTCTTCACTGATTAATATTGAAACCAAAGGTGCTCTGCTTTTCCTTTGCCCTTTTTCACTTTATCTACCAAAGTGCAAATAAAGAATCAAAACTCAGAGAAAAGAGACTTGAAAAAATTGTAAGTGCAGGAAGTGCCAAGTAGTGGAATTTCTATAACCATAGCTCCTACTTCGGGCATTCTCACTTTTCTGGTGTTCATAATATACCACAATAAAATCAAATTGTAATGTATGAAATTTGGGCAGAATTTTGTGGGCGGTTACCCCAGTTACTCCAAGCCGGTGGAGTTAATTCCAAAAGAACTGTGATCCCACTTTGTTTTTGTGTGCCCAGAGGACTGCTGAAAGGTATGTCCCTCACCTCTAACTTCTACTCCCTGATTGTGCAGTATATAGAAATAATCCACAGCCTCTTACTCACGAACAGGTCTGAGCCCAGGAATGTAAGGGCTTTCTACCCACTTCCAGAAGAATAATCATTTGTCTCATAAAGGTGAGGCAGACCTGCCACGGATGACTCTAATAGAGTGGTGGACTGAAAATCGCCTGCAGGCTGCATTTGGACTGCCAAACATTTCCCTCTGGCCTGCCGTGACCCTCCAGGCTGCTAAAAGCCCCATGAAGCAGAGGGGCTCTCAGGCAGGCTGCCTGTCTGCTGCAGCTTTGCCACTGCCAGAAGTAATAACTAGCCAGTTTGTCAGGGTTAACCCCTGGTTGGCTGCTGGCATTTATTTAACTCTGCTTCCACAGATACAGCCACTTGATGCTCCCATTGGGTGAAGATCACCATTCCCGTCCAATGGGAGCTGCTGGGGGGAGCCGTGAACAGGAACATTATTTCCTGAAGCTCCCATTGACCAGGAACAGTGATCCACAGCCAATGGGAGTTTCAACAGTTGTACTTGCAGAGGCGCAAGTAAGTAAAGCTCCGTTGGCTCACCAAGGAGCAACCTGGGCAAACCCCCTTTGGCTTATTGCCTGCCCCTGCTCTGGGTAGTAGTAGTAGCAGTAGGCATCCTTCAGTCTGCATAGACTATGGATCACACCCTTTATAGTTTCAATTGAGGACTTCATTTACAGCGTCTACTGTGACTATGAAGACCCACACGAGAGTGACAGTCCTTGCTGCATCTCTTGCAGATGTGGTGGGTGTCTGGCAAGTCCTTAGTGTGCTTTCTGTGCACTCGCTTCTCCTCTGCTAGCTGTCTGATCCTCATCTCGCCCTTCTGAAGGCCCTTGTGTAACCCCTGCCTCCATCTGCTGTGGTTGTCTGCTAGTTCTTCCCAGTTGTCCAGCTCAATGTCTACCTCTCTGAGGTGTCTCTTGCAGACATCTTTGTAGCGCATCTGGGGGCGTCCGGGAGGTCTTTTGCCAGAGGCTAGCTCACCATACAGAATGTCCTTTGGAATCCTTCCATCATTCATCCTGTGGACGTGGCCAAGCCAGCGGAGCCAACGCTGCCTGAAGAGGTTGTGCATGGTTGGGATTCCAGCTTGCTCGAGGACAGTGGTGTTGGTCACTCTGTCCTTCCATGATATTCCAAGGATGTGCCTGAGGCAGCGCGAGTGGAAGACGTTCAGCCTCTTTTTCTGGCGGGCATACAGAGTCCAAGTCTCACTGCCATAAAGGAGGGTGCTGAGGATGCAGGCTCTGTAGACTTGCATTTTGGTGTGAGTGTACAGCTTGTTGTTATTCCACACTCTCTTGCTGAGTCTGGGCAGAGTTGTGGCCGCTTTTCCGATCCTCCTATTTAGCTCAGTGTCCAACGACAGGGTGTCAGTGATGGTGGACCCGAGGTAAACGAACTCGTGGACGACCTCTAAACTATAGTTGTCAATGCTGATTGATGGGGATTCAGCAACATCCTGACCGAGTACGTTTGTCTTCTTTAGGCCGATGGTAAGCCCAAAGTCCTTGCACGCTTTGGAGAACTGATCCAGCAGTTTTTGAAGCTGGTCTTCTGTGTGAGACACTACAGCAGCATCGACTGCGAACAGCATGTCTCTGATGAGGACTTCCCGCACCTTAGACATAGCTTTCAGCCTTGCAAGGTTAAACAGTTTCCCATCAGATCTTGTGTGCAGCAAGATGCCCTCTGTTGAAGATCCAAAGGCATGCTTCAGGAGGAGTGCGAAGAAGATCCCAAACAATGTTGGAGCAAGCACGCATCCTTGTTTGATGCCTCTCCTGATTTTGAAAACATCCGATAATGCGCCGTCATATTGGATGGTTCCTCTCATGTCTTCGTGGAACGACTGGATCATCTCGAGTAACCGTGGAGGACAGCCTATCTTGTGGAGCAGTTTGAACAGACCATCCCTGCTGACCAAGTCAAAGGCCTTGGTCAGGTCGATGAAGGCTATGTAAAGTGGCTTCCTCTGCTCCCTGCACTTCTCCTGCAGCTGCCTTAGAGAGAAGACCATGTCAACGGTAGACCTCTCTGCGCGGAATCTGCACTGTGATTCGGGGTACACCCTCTCAGCAATCTTCTGGAGTCTGCCAAGGATGACGTGAGCGAACAGTTTACCAGTGATGCTTAGGAGGGAGATTCCACAGTAGTTGTTGCAGTCGCTTCTGTCTCCTTTATTCTTATACAACGTTACAATGTTAGCGTCGCGCCTGCTCCGGGTGCTAGTGTGATAAAAATAATGAATAACAAGGCTGATGGTAACAAACGATAATCAGGTAATTCATCTGTTCTGTTTTTCTTTCCTGTTTAGGGCCCATGAGCCAAACGACATCCACTGCACTGAGTCCAAAGATGGTTTCTGCGTCACAAGGTGAAAGGGTGAAAGCAGTGTGTGTGCAGATCACTGAAGAATTGGAAGGGCTGGCTGTAACTCTGAGAAGAAATGGCAGCTCTAATGAGCTGTGTTACATACAGAGTGGAAATTTCACCTTCTGGAGCAGCCGTTGCGCAGACCGTATAAACCTAGAATACGATCAGCAGACAAAAGAGGTTTGGGTTGTGATGGAGACAGTCTCCATCGAAGATTCTGGTGTTTACACGTGCAGCTATGACAAGACACTTCCTCCTCCTGTGCAAACTCTAGGCCAGTCTCACATTTCCCTCATGGTGTCAGGTGAGCAGGGACTTTTCTGTGTTCCCAACATCCTACACGCTGCAGAGCTCTGGCTTGTGGGTGAAAGGACAAGCTGAAATGCTTGCGTGACATTCACTGCTGTGGAGTGTGGGCTGCTTTGTGGTTACTGGGATGGCTCCCCATTATCACAGGCCCTTTGGAGGCATATCAAAGGCTCCCTCAGCTCCTGATTAACAACTAATACCTAGTTCCCTGATTCTCCCCAAAAACACAGACACCAATTCTGTGCACGTGACCTATTCTCCCCCTCCCCCGCACATCCTCCCTCACGGACTGAGCCATTCTTACTGGCGTGGCAGAGCAGTTCAGGGGTGTTGATGAGGAGACTGCAGTGCTCAACCCCAGTTGAATGGCTTCACAGGTCCCCCTCTTGATTCACCTGACCCAGCCCTATGCTATTCTGCAATGCCCAAGTTGCAGTGACTGGTAACATCTCAGGAGTATTTATGGGTAAAGAGTTATGGTGAGAGCATTGACTAGCATTCTTCCTTCTTTTTTAGCCCTTCCAATTGTTGAGATTTCTTGGGTCCCTTCTTCATCCACTGATAAGGAGGCCATCTTAACTTGCACTGTTTGGGACTTCTATCCTGGAGACATCCAGCTCTCCTGGAATAAGGGCAGCCAGTCACTGACTAACTCTACAAGGAACGACACTTTGTCCCACAATAGCAATGGGACTTACTCCTGCATAAGCAACCTAATTGTTTCCAGACATGACTGGAGTGAATCTTCCCAATTTTCCTGCCAAGTGAATCACTCCACACTGAAAATGCCTGTTGTGAAATATATCACCCTGCCCTGGTTTGATAAAGGTAAAGGTGCACTGCGCATTTTCAAGTTGTTGGCCTCTTGGGATGTTCATTTGTGTTTGTGATAGGAAATATTTGCTAACTCTTATTTGTACACAGTAAAATAAGCCCTTTATTTTGTTTTCTCTGAGTGTACTGTACTTGACACTTGCAGAGAGTGCTCACAGACATGGACCAAGGTCACATATTCAAAGATACTTCCACTTTATAGTGTTCTGCCTAACTGATTTAATGCTCGATTCTAAATGGGATATATAACACTTAGGAGCCAAGATTTCATTGGCAGCCTGTGGGATTCACAGCCAAAATCCAAGTTTTAGTACAATACTCTGTCTCTAAATGACAATATCTCTCAGTTCTTTAAGTTGCTATTAAGTGCTTGAAGGGAATGAACAGAAGCTGGTTGTTCTGAATCCCAGTCTAGTGCTTTCTCTGGTAGGCCCTTGTGAAATTATGGTCCTCAGTGTATATCTATTAGTGGTCCTGGAGCACTTTCTGTAAAGAGTAGGAATAATGATGGAAAACTGTATAATTACTAGATCTAACTGAAAATTTTAACTGGAAAAATTTGCTGGATCAAATATAAGATTTTGTCCTACTTAAATATTGTTTGCAGGAAAATGTCTGTTTCAGTAAAATTTTCCAAGCTATTGAAGGGTAAATTTCTAAATCCAACTTTTTCAATTGACATTTTGCAATATGACCACTTTCAAAACGTGCTTCAAAAGAAAATATTTTTGTTTTGAGACAAAATTTCAAGTTTGATTTCCTAAATTCTCCTCATAATTTTCTTCAAAAAGAAAAAAAAAAGTAGTGTTCATTTTCTGAATATTGGTGGAATAGTAGAATATTAATGTGCATTCTTAAATAGCTGCTGAGCTTCTGACTGTGTAATTTACATACATTTTGTTTTCTAAAGCAACAGCATCTTCAGATTACAATTTACTCTGGAGCCTTGTTGTAGTGTTTGGTCTCTTAGCAATATTGTCAGCAATAATTTGGGCAAAGCCTTTGAAATTAAGTGAGTATTCAACTTTTTTCTTTTGTCTTTTTTTATTAATTTACAGTTAATGTGATATATGCTGATTAATCATAACACTGTATAAGTGGCACCAATGTCATTGCACAAGGAGACCTCTGGCACCTTATAGACTAACAGATATTTTGGAGCATAAGCTTTCATGGGCAAAGACCTGCTTCATCAGATGCATTGGAATGGAGATTCCAGACACTGGTCTAATCCTCCCTGACTGAATTAAACTAGTCAGCTCCGGCCTTCCTCTTGATTAGTACTCCCTCCTTTTCATGAGCCTGTGTAATTAGACCAGGATCTGGAATTTCCATTCCAATGCATCTGATGAAGCAGTTCTTTGCCCATGAAAGCTTATGCTCCAAAAAATCTGTTAGTCTATAAGGTGCCACAAGACTTCTTGTTATTTTTGTGGATGCAGACTAACATGGCTACCCCTCTGATACTTGTCACCATTTTGTGCTGTTCGAGGGAATCCAAACGACTTCAATGTTTGGTGTTATGTTGCCCTCTAATGACTTGAGGCCTACTACGTTGATGTAAGTCTTCAATACTAATTCAAAGTTTCATTTAACTCAAATGATAGATGCTCTATATTTACAGCTGAAGAACTGAAATAGAAAGAAGGAAAAATGCTTGATTCTTATTAACCAATGAACTTCATTGGTAATACATACTTCCTCAGTATTAGCCACAAAAGCTCATTATCTAATAAATAAAATTGTTAGTCTTTATGGTGCTAATGGGCTGCTTGCTTTTGTGAAGCTACTAACATGCCTACTCCTCTGAGACTATTAAATTAATCATGGTAATATCAAAATATAAACATATATAAAATATAAAGGAAATGATGTGGATAATGGGATATAGAGAACCTTGGACATCTAGGTCACCAGTCTCAATTCATCCTTGGCCCAAAGTGACCTGGATTTTTTTCCAGCTGAAAGGTGACCTGTGTAAAATGAGTTGTTGGTCTCACTTCAGTTCCCAGGAAGGAAGTGTTCAGATAAAGCAAATCTTCCCCACAGTGGAGCTGATACTTCTGTGGACAGTCTGAGCAGAGAGGCCAAGGTCTGAGGAAGCATGGAGACTCATGCACCCTGTTTCTCCAAGGCTGGCATTGAGGTTCATTGACAGGGTCGTGTAGGGAAGAATGAACTGCTGCTGCCCATGCCATACCTGTTTTCTGCATGAATAAGGGACAGTACTTAGCTTAGGAGCAAAACTGAGCATTTTGGAAACGTGTGTATTCAGCAGCATGTTGTTTGGATGTGAGACATGGGTGATAAAGAAAGATTCAAAGAGAAGGATACTGGCATTTGAGAGGAGCTGTTATAGAAAGATCCTGAGAAGGTCACCAATGAAGAATTATACAGGAAGATACAGCCGAAAGAGAACCTACTGCAGAAGGTTATATAATGCAAGTTACAGCTATTCGGGCGTATCTGCAGACTGAACGATGAATGAAAAGTCAAGACCTGGTATGATGGATGGTTCGAATAGGAGAGGCAGACCCCACAGAGAATGGGTAGATGGTATAGTAGATTGGTGCGGAGCTAGTCTACAGAAACTAAGCCACTCTGCTCTGGACAGGCAAAGATGGAAGAAATAGTGAGAGAGTCATCAGACAACAATGGGCGCTGAGCCCATGGCTCTCGATGATGATGGTGATGATGACGCCTAGGTCTGCCAGCCTTGCACATTTTGTCATTTTAAATTGGAGTGCTGATTTTTAAAAAATGGCAATGTACTCGCAATGCTGTACAATCACAGCATCTGTTAGTGCAATGGCCTCGACGTGCCCTCTAATCTTCACATCCGTGTGCGGAACAAATTTTGCTATGTTACAAATATGGAGGTGATGTGTGGTAGGGGTGGAGCTGAGGGGTTGGAGGGTGGGAGGTGGCACCAGATGAAGATGCAAGTAGTGGGATCAGTCTGGGGATGAGAGGTTTAGGGTGCGGGAGGGGATTCACGGCTTGCGGCAGAGGGTTGGGTGGATGAGGACTCTAGCTGGGGTTGCGGGCTGTGGGGTGGGGATGGGGATTTGGGGTGCAGGTGGCCCCAAGGATGTGTTGGGGACAGAAGACTCTCCGCAGCCCTCTTTCTCAGCAGCAGGTCTAGAACTGGGGAAGAGTATCTCTCCTGCCCTCAGCTATTCTGGAGCTGGGGCCAAGGGAGAGGTGCCTCGCCCCATAACAGCATTTCTAGGGCTGGGGTAGGAGGAGAGGCAACTCTCCTTGCCACAAAAGCTCCAGGGCTGAGGTCAGAAGGGAAGAAGTGTCTCTACCCTCAGCTGCCCCTGGGCCAGGGTTGTTAAATGTGCAATTCTTGGTGGCCTCCTGCATGGCCATGCAGCATGCACCTTAACGGGAACTCAGAATGGCTTTCCCAGTGGTTTGTCACTAACATCTCAAAAAGACACGTGTGCACAGTGGATGCAATACCAGTCAGTGTTGAATAAAAATCTCCCCATAAAAGTGATTGTCACAAAAAGACATCATCTGCTGGGGGGTGAAATATGAGCTTCAATTCTACCAAATAGGGGAATTTAATCTTAGTACTGCAGTTTGGTTTCACATTAACATTAGTGAGTAATGAAATTATACAGTGCTGTAAAAAAAAAACGCAACACGTTCCTATCTCAGTAAGAGGATTTGTATCCCTCTGTGCCAAAAGCTACTGTATGCGTTGTGTTTTAAGGAATATTCTCACTCTTGTGGGCAAATATCACCCAATACTAACACAAATGTAACCCTGTTCTGTGTAAATTAGACTGTAGTTTGTTAAAAGACACTTAGGTCACTAATTAGTTCAATTTTCCAAAGGTGTGTTTTATGTGTACAAACTATGCTGTCATCTTTGGAGCTAAGCCCAGTATTATCTACCTATTTTAGGATTCAAGTCCACGTCACAGAGCTCCACAGGAAGGAGATTGCCACAGACTACTGAGACACCTCCCCCCCAAGAAAGCCAGAGTGATGCAACCTATACATTGCTCACTTATTATCCAGGAACTCTGTCATGAGCTACTGTCAAGTGTGGTACATGGGGGCTGAGATCTAGAAGAAACTGTCGCATTCCTCTGCAGTCTTCTGTGTTGGATGTGCCAATCAGATGGTTATAGACAGGAGCATCTAGAGATACAAATATGAGTTTTCTCCTGCAGCTTCTGACCGCTAGAGCTGCTGAACAAGTGGAAAAAAGCAGTGGCAGCAGCATCGTTTGGGGGACCCTCCTTGGAATTCTTGGCTCTAAGACAGTGTCTAAACAAGGAAGATAGGCCTGTAGTCTGGCACGTAAAGGGTGGAAAGGGAGTCTAAATACCAATTTCTGTCAGACCCAAATATTTCCATTTTGGTTTTGTGTATTTTTTAATGACCACTACCTCTGAAGTGTTAATACCGGTATGAGAAGGAAAAAAATAATCTAAAGGGAGTGAAATGAGCTAACCAGAAGGGAGCAGATTTGTAGGCAAATTGCTAACTGCTCATAAGGTTCTGAATTGAAAGCTGCCTTTTAAACCAAAATGGATGGGACTGACTTGACATCTTGTTATTTTAATGGGATTTAGGCATCTGTGTCCTTTCAGCAGCTTCAAAAATCTCAGCCTTAATATTGTTTTCACATGAAAACTTGGAGCCCAGCCCTGTATATACTTACCTTAAAACATGGTTCTTATCTTTGTGTTTAGTTCCATTGGTGTCCACTGATTTACCACCTGGGTAACTAAGATCAGAATCAGGTCTCAGAGAAATAACACAAGGGACACTGTGTTGGCTATAGGGTTAATTTTTCAGCTGTAACTCAGTTGGAAAAAAGCCCTCCTTTTTTGGAGTTATTGAGAGTTGCTGCAGAAATTTCAATATGCCATAGAATTCAGAATCAACTGCGCTACACAAACCATGGGCCTAAGCACACGATTTAGCTCCAGCAGAATAAGTAGCAACCAAGCATCATTTCAGGGAAGCCAAAGAATTGTCTTAGATAGTGATTTTTCAGACAGCCAGGGCTGGATTGGAATGTACCAGCACTCTGGTGCAGAAAGGCTGTGCTTGTAATAACAATTTTTATGTCTTACATTTCCCCTGAGTTTCTTTTTCCTTGGGCTTCCCAGCAAGGTGTTTGAAGGTGGGTGGGCGGCTAGCTCCACATCCCTGGAAGGGGCATGGCATTGGACAAAAGGGGTGGAGCTGGGGGGGGTCAGCCAGCCTTCAGCACCATGGCCGTGGGCCCTTTCCCCATCCTCAGAGCCACGTAGGGCATGTGGAGTTGCACTCCATCAGCATTTAAAGGCCCTGGGGCTCCAGCAGCCACCACTGCTGCAGTAATAGTGGCGGCAGATGGGCACAGTGATTCAAGGACCCCGCGGGCCAGCTGCCCTCTTTACCTTCTCCCATCAGAGGCCAGATGTTCCAGAAAGAAACATTTCAAATTTAGGGATCAAAACTAATTCTAATTGGCCTGCTCTCCCATGGTACCAGTGCTCTGAAGTTCAGCATTGTGTTTCTCAGCTTTCTAGACACAGAAAATTAACTCAAAAGCAATGGGAACTGGTCAAGTAGGTAACAAACAAAGAAACACTCTAATCTATATCAATATTTTCTAACAAAGGATGCCCATATATGAGACACTGGGAAAAGGGTCAGAGTAGACAAATTATCAACAAAAAAGCTGGGTTTGATCTGGCACAGAACGAGCAACCTCAGTCTAAAGAATAAAAAAAAAAGTTATTTAAAATTCTGTTTCAATGGTACCTCACACCAGTCAAGTTAAAAAAAAAAAATAGAGATTGAATGGGGAGAAATGATAGCAAAATTGTGTGGAAAGAAGAGATTTGATGCTGGTGTGGTAGACATGTCATTAGACAGTCTACCAAATATCGTAACTTGCTGGATTATCATCTTTTGATAATCTTTCTGGGGCTTCCTGGCAGAAACGTTTTACAATTAATCTCCCAGCTGTTAGTAGGTGGTCAGCTAACAGCAGCTTTTCACAGAAAAAAGAAAAAGTAGTCTAGTCTTAGAGAAAAGGTTTGAACATATATTAGAAGTGGTTGGAATGGAACAGTTAATGCGCCAAGTATTTACGCAGCAAAATACACAGATGACAGCCAGATATTTACATATTTGGTTATCGTTTATTTAAAAAATAGCATGCAGTCCTGCAGCACCTCAAAAATAACAAATTTATGTATTAGGTAATGAGCTTTTGTGGATAAGACCCACTTCCTCATATTGAAAGCTAATTACTTAATAAATCTGTTCGTCCTTAAGGTGCTAGAGGACTGCTTGCTATTTGCAAAGCTACAGACTAACACGCTTACACCTTTGTGATGCTTTATTTAATAGTCAGACCAAAAAAAAATCCATCTGTTTAAAACAAAAATAAAACAATAAATCAACACACCTGTCTCATTTTTTAAATGTTGACATATGAGCGACATGCCCAGACTGTTAAATACGTGTAATCAGAGATTTCATTCAATGTAATGCAATCACTAGAAACGACACATCAGTGATGTTATAATGATACTCATTCTGTAATGTGGTAATACTCAGTTAAACAGAGAACTGATTACACAATTCCTGCATATTGCCTCTCAAAACAAAAAGTCACTGTTGTAATGACAATTATTTTGTTTCTGATATTTACGTAGCAAGGATCTGTAAACCTGCCAATGCTTCCTAAATACTTAAACATCTTTTTAAAACAATCAAGGAGCACCGAACAATGTTCTCTCCAATTTTTTCCATCCGGGGTGGAATAAATTTTGTTATGTGCACCGAGGCATGTGTGGATGTGCAGCACCAATAGGAACACATACTGCTGGCTTTGGGCACTGTGTACACTTTGCTAATCAGCTGGGCAGCATTTGACTCTCTCGCCGGTGACTGCCCAAGCTCTCGGCTTTCAGCCAACACTGGCTCTGAGTGTAGCCTCCAACAATTCTGCACAAAGGCAGTCATCCCTTTCCCTGACAAAGGTGACTTAAAACAAGACAGAATCTTGTGGGAACCACAAGGTGTACTACTGATGCGAACCCCCATTTGTTGTTTCTCACTGGAGATCTGAGCTCACCCCATGCAGAGGGCCTTGCACCCGTTAAGAACTTGAGAAGCAGGAAGTACTTTTGAATTGGCACTCAGCATAGTAGTAAAATTCATTGCAAAGCTAGCAGCAAACAGGTGAGGGGTGGAGACCAGACTGAAGATTTATTTCCTGGAAGGCTGTGTGCAAGATTCCCTACCAACAAGTTTAACCTGTTAGTCCTTAACTGAGTTGATCTACAGAACAACAAGAAGTCTTGTGGCACCTTATAGACTAACAGATATTTTGGAGCATAAGCTTTCATGGGCAAAGACCCGCTTCATCAGATGCATGAGTGGGGGTGGGTGGCTTCAGAGGGGTATTTAAAGAGTCGGGTCCCAGTAAGAGGGAGGGACAGAGCTGACAAGGTCTATTCAGCAAGGTGGAAATGGCCCAGTATCAATAGTACTTATCAAAAGAGGAAAAAAAAGTCAGATCAGACAGGGGGGATGTGAGCCTTTGTCAGAGTCTAATGGGGAGCTATTAGCACCCAGAGCAGAGAAGCTGCCTTGTAAGCTGCGAGTCACTCCCAGTCTCTGTTTAATCCATGGTTAATGGAGTCAAATTTGCAAATAAATTGCAGCTCAGAGATTTCTCTCTCCATTTGATTTTTGAATTGTTTTTGTTTCAGGACTGTCACCCTCACTGAGCCATGATCCCCTATTTCTATAGAGCGGCCCAGCATTTTGAAAGGGAGTGTCTACACAGCCACGGCCACTATTTTGAAATAAAGGGCCAGGAAATGCCTCAGACGAGGTCATGTGGCCGCCAAGCCCTTCCAAGGCCTGCTTCCAGCTGCTCCCTGAAAGGGGCCCTCCCAGCACTCATGCCCTGCACATGCTCTGGGCCGCACGGCTTGCCACAGCACTGCAGACCCTGTGCAGGGATCTGAACTCTACCAGGGACACCATGTGCTCAGGGGGTGGTACCTGCTTAGGCCCCAGAAGGTGGTACAGCTCCTCGTAGTGGGAAGTACCAGGTGGGAGGCTGTGGCTGGGATGCCCCCTGGCACTGAGGCCCCTGGAAAGACAGTCATATGCGTCCACATTGCAGCGACACACCCCGGTCTGGAGGAGGACTTCCTTTTCCCCCCAGAGGCTGAGGAGGTCCTTGAGCTCCTTCTTGGACCAGGAGGGGGCCTCTTCTGTCTCGCTGCTGGCTCAGCTCCTGGGACCCCAGGTGGATTCACTAGGGGACCCCTGGGGGGCACGGGACACCAGGGCACTTGCCAATGGCATGGTGTGTGGCAATCACTGCTCTGTCATTGGCATGCAGCTGAGAGCTTGTGCTCCTCTTGCCCCTAGCATGCGATCAGCTTCCTGCCACAGGTTGCTGGGTGCATAGTTCCTTAGCTGTGGCTGGCATTGACCATAGAGCCCCACCTGGGGCATCTGGAGCATCTCCTCACTCCTTCAGGGCGCTGCTATGGTGGACCTGTTCTTTTGAAAGAGCAGACTGCAGATCATTTACACACATCCTTTGTCAAAGTTACACTTCAAAAGTGGGCCCTATTTCCGATACAGGAAGGGAACAATGACTTTGAAATGTGGCCCCATTACTGTGATCCCAATTTCAAAATAGCATATAAAGTGTGTAGACACTCCGTGGTGAATTTCAAAAGGAGGCCTTATTTAGAAATTATTTTCAACATGAATTGCTAGTGTAAACATGACCCTAATGTCTAATTTCAACAGTTGGAACAAAGCATTTTGAGAAAAAAGATTTGAAAAACGACAGTGTACACCTATCTTACTTACAAGTTTACCATCCCCTGGGGGCTATGCACTCCAATCGATGTTCTTCAGACATGGCCAGAAGGCTTCAGTTTCTCATTTGGGGGCCCCCCCAGACATCTCTGGCTCTACTTCCTGGAGAGTGAGCTCCTTTTTAAACTTACCAGGGTTCTTTTGCTCTCTTTTGTTCTTGGGTTTTTCTCATCCAGGCATTGTTTCTTAAACTCCTCTCAAACTCTTGAGGACCATTGTCTCGAGTCATTTTTAATTCTACTGCTCCTTTTTCCTGACAGTCCCCTCTCACGCTAAACCAATATTTTCAAATGGCAAACATCTCAGTTAACCCGGTCAACACACAGTATCCTTAGCTAATTACAGCATAGCTCTAAATCCATCACTGTCTCAAATCTTCATTCTGTATATTTTGGAGGTAATCACTCACAGATGCATATTTCACAAACTGCACTTGGTGGACAATGTTATGGATAAGCATTTCAACTTATTCTGTTCTACATCACATTGACTACCAGCTGGAGAGGCCATATTTCTACCCAAGCCTGGTTTAACTAAATACAGGCTGTTGAAGTCATGCAACTTTGTGTGGATACTCTTACTTTGCTTTAAACCTGGCCTGTCACTAGCTTGCACTCATGATCTCACCTGCACAACTAAGTTTTACTGGTTTAATGAAAGGTGCAATTTTAAAATAGGTTTATTAAAATAGGTTTATTTAAACAGGTGCAAGCCCCTGTGTGAATTTTTTAAATTTTCCTTTAATAGTATCTTATTTCCATGCCTTAAATCAATTAGGAATCCCTTTAACTTAAATCATAATAAAACATTCTTAAACCGAAATCAGTGCCTACACCGGGGTTCACTGTGGTTTAATTAAAATTAGTTGAAGAATTGGTCATAGGTTAAGCCAGTGACATGAGCTGATGTAGATAAGCCCATAAATGACAGGGCCATGCTAAACCCATGTGAGCCAGGTTTAATCGTGTCTATGAAACAAGCTGGCCCAGTTTAACATCATCTCTTGATCAAACTTTGTTTGTAGACTAGGCTATAAAAGGAGCCAATGGGCCAACTCTTGTCATCATACTTCACGAAGCACCTTTGAGTTTCACAGAGTTGCAGCAGACTGAGGCCAGCTCTGGATCTTTGCAGTAGGGGCCATGTACTGCATGTCAGGATCGCCCTCTCCCCAGCCTCTCTGAGCTGGGAAGACAGGACAGGGGAGATCCGTATGTGCTGCTGCCTTGTTCCAGCTGAAGCTGTCCTCCATTGCTTGTGTCTTAACACAAGCCTGAGGCTCCTCATACTCCTGGAACATTCTCTTAAAGAGGCAGCACCCTTGTATACACAAGTCATCCCATCACCCAAATAATTAATAAAGAGGGTGAACAAAACTGTCACCAGGACTGACCCTCTGGAGTCCGTCACATGGTACTGGCTGCCAACTACGCATCGAGCTGTTAAACACTACCTGCTGAGCCTGAACAGCTCGCCAGCTTTCTACCCACTTATAATCCATTCATCCGGTCCATACTACTTTAACTTGCTGGCAAGAATGTTGTATGAGACCATATCAAAGGCTATACTAAAGTCAAGGTAGTTCATATTGACTGCTTTCCCCATATCCACAGAGCCAGTTATCTCCTTATAGAGGGCAATCAGGTTGGTCAGTATTTTAAAGAAGTCTCACTGAAGGCACAGGAACAAACAATCCCGCTGCGTAGTAAGAAATGCAAACATGGTAGGCAACCAGCTTGGCTTAACAGGAAAATCCTTAGTCAGCTTAAATTCAAAAAGGATGCATACAAGAAATGGAAACGAGGACAGTTGACTAAGGAGGAGTATAAACATACTGCTGGAGAATGCCGGGCAGTAATCAGGAAAGAGGAAGCACAATTGGAACTGCAGCTGGCAAGGAATGTGAAGAGCAACAAGAAGGGTTTCTACAGGCATGTGAACAATAAACGGGTTATCAGAGCAGGTGTGGGGCCATTACTGGATAAGGGAAGTAACCTAGTGATGGATGATGCAGGAAAAGCTGAAGTACTCAATGCTTTTTTCTGCCTCAGTCTTCACAGACAAAGTCAACTTCCCTTTGATGGTCCTAGATGATGCAGTACGGGAAGGTGGAGGGCAGCCATCTGTGGGGAAGGAACAAGTTCTGAGCTATCTAGAAAAACTAGATGTGCACAAGTCCATGGGTCTGGATTTAATGCACCCCAGGGTACTGAGGGAATTGGCAGAGGTCATTGCTGAACCTTTGGCCATTATCCTTGAAGACTCTTGGAAATCGGGGGAGATACCGGATGACTGGAGAAGGCGAACGTAGTGGCCATCTTTAAAAAAGGAAAGAAGGACAATCCAGGGAACTATAGACCCATCAGCCTTACCTCAATCACTGGGAAAATAATGGAAGGAATCCTCAAGAAATCCATTTTGAAGCACTTGGAAGAGGGGAAAGTGATCAAAAGTAGCCAACATAGACTCACCAGGGGCAAGTCCTGCCTCACCAGTCTGATCAGCTTCTATGACGAGGTAACAAGCTCTGTGGACGTGAGGAAGTCATTGGATGTGATATCCCTTGACTTCAGCAAGGCTTTTGATACAGTCTCCCACAACATTCTTGTCCATAAATTAAGGAAATATGGATTGGATCCTTGGACTATAAGATGGACAGCAAGCTGGCTTGATGGTCAGGCCCAATGGGTAGTGGTCAATGGCTCAATATCTGGATGGCAGTCTGTTTCAAGTGGAGTGCTGCAAGGCTCAGTTTTGGGGCCAGTGTTATTCAACATCTTTATTAATGACCTGGATGAGGGACTGGGTTGCACCCTCAGCAAGTTTGCAGATGACACAAAACTAGGGGGAGAGGTAGATACTTTGGAGGGTAGAGAGAGAATCCAGAGGGACCTGGATAAATTGGAGGACTGGGCCAAAAGAAATCTGATGCGGTTCAATCAGGAGAAGTGTAGAGTCCTGCACCTGGGGTGGAAGAATCCCAAACATTGTTACAGGCTGGGGACCGACTGGCTCAGCAGCAGTACGATGGAAAGGGACCTAGGGGTTATGGTGGATGAAAGGCTGGATATGAGTAAACAGTGTGCCCTTGTAGCCAAGAAAGCTAATGGCATACTGGGGTGCATTAGGAGGAGCATTTCAAGCAGATCTAGGGAAGTAGTTATTCCTCTTTATTCGGCACTGGTGAGGCCACATCTGGAATAGTGTGTCCAGTTTTGGGCCCCCCAGTATAAAAAGGATGTGGATTTGCTGGAGCAGGTTCAGTGAAGGGCAACAAAAATGATTAAGTGTCTGGAGCACAAGACCTATGAGGATAGGCTGAGGGATTGGGGCTTGTTTTGTTTACAGAAGAGAAGACTTAGAGGTGATTTAATAGCAACCTTCAACGTCCTGAAGGGGAGCTCTAAAGAGGAGGGTGAGAAATTGTTCTCAGTGGTGTCACATGGCAGAACAAGGACTAATGGTCAGAAGTTGAAGAGGGAAAGGTGTAGGTTAGATATTAGGAAAAACTTCTTCACCAGGAGGGTGGTGAAGCATTGGAATGCGTTGCCTAGAGGGGTGGTGGATTCTCCATCCCTTGAGGTTTTTAAGTCCCGGCTGGACAAGGTCCTGGCTGGGATGACTTAGTAGGGGTTGGTCCTGCTTGAAGCACGGGGCTGGACTAGAAGACCTCCTGAGGTCCCTTCCAGCCCTGTGATTCTGTGATTCTGTGACTTGCCCCAAGTGAATCCCTATTGACTGTTCCTGATCAATTCTTCTCCTCCAAGTGTTTCAAAATGGATTCCTACAGGATCCTTTCCATGATTTTTCCAGGGCCTGAGGTGAGTTGCACTGGTCCTTAGTTCCCTGGATTCTCCTCCTTCCCTTTTTTAAAGATGGGCACTGCATATGCCTTTTTCCAGTCCCTGGGGACCTCAACAGATTCCCCACAAGTTTTCAGAGATAGTGGCCAAAGACCCTGTGAGCCAATCTGCTAACTCACTCAGCACATTCAGATGCATTAGATCTGGCCCCATGGACTTGTGCATGTGCAGCTTGTCTAAATAGTCATTAATCTGTTATTTCTTTCACCAGTAAGGGCTGTTCACCTCCTTCCCATACTGTGTAGAAGTCTGGGAGCTGCCTTTTTCTGTGGAGACAAAGGCAAAAAAAAAAAAAAAAAGGTCTTCAGCTTTTTCCACATCATCTGTTACTAGGCAGCCTCTCCATTCAGTAAGGCTATGTCTACACAGCAGCATTATTTCGAAATAAGCCATTCTGGAAGAACTGTTCCAGAATATCTTATTTTGAAATAGCTCATCAACACACAATAGAACCTATTTCAAAACAGAGACATTGGACGCACTATGGCTTATTTAGAAACAGGTTTTATTCCCTGTCCACACAGCCCTTATTTTGAAATAAGCTCTATAGCCCATAGAATGAGGTTTACCAATTTCGAAATAAGCTGGCCACTATTTCAAAATTATTTTCAATCACGGAATTCTAAGGCTGGAAGGGACCTCAGGAGGTCTTCTAGTCCAGCCCCCTGCCTAAAGCAGGATCAACCCCATCTAAATCATCCCAGCCATAGCTATGTCAATCTGGGCCTTAAAAACCTCTAGGGATGGAGATTCCACTACCTCTCTTGGTAACACATTCCAGCCCTTCACCACCCTCCTGGTGAAATAGTTTTTCCTAATATCCAACCTACACCTTTCCCTCTGTAGCTTCAGACCATTGCTCCTTGTTCTATCATCTGTCACCAGTGAGAACAGTCTCTCTCCATCCTCATTAGAGCCCCCTTTCAGAAAGTTGAAGGCTGCTATCAAATTGCCCCTAGCTCTTCTCTTCTGTAAACTAAATAAGCCCAAATCCCTCAGCCTCTCCTCATAGGTCATGTGCTCCAGACCCCTAATCATTTTCATTGCCCTCTGTTAACCCCTCTCCAATGCGACCACATCCTTTCTATAGAGGGGGGCCAAGAATTGGATGCAATACTCCAGATGAGGCCTCAACCTGCTGAGTAAAGTGGAATAATAATTTCTCTAGATCTGCTTCAAATGCTTCTCCTAATACACCCCAATACACGGTTAGCCTTCTTGGCTACAAGGGCACACTGTTGACTCATATCCAGCCTCTCATTCACTATAATCCCTAGGTCATTTTCTTCTGCACTGCTACTTAGCCAGTTGCTGCCCAGCCTGTAACAGCGGTTAGGATTCTTCCAGCCCAAGTGCAGGACTCTGCACTTCTCCTTGTTGAACCTCATCAAATTTCTTTTGGCCCAATCCTCCAATTTCTCTGGGTCACTCTGGACCCTATTCCTACCCTCCAATGTATCTAACTGACCCCCTACATTAGTGTCATCTGCAAATTTGCTGAGGGTGAAATCCATCCCCTCATCCAGGTCATTAATAAAGATGTTGAACTGTACTGGCCCTAGAACTGATCCTTGGGGCACGCCACAGAAGACTAACCACCAACCAGTCACTGAGCTATTGATTACTACCCATTGGGCCTGGCTGTCAAGCCAGTTTTCTATCCATCTTACAGTCCATGTATCCAATCCATACTGCCTTAATTTATGGACAAAAATATTGTGAGTGACTGTATCAAAAGTTTTGCTAAAGTCAAGGTATATCACATTCATTGACTTGCCCATGCCCACAGAGCCAGTTACCTCATCATAGAAGCTAATCTGATTGATCTGGCACGACTGGCCCTTGGTGAACCCATGTTGACTACTCTTGATCATTTTCCCCTCTTCCAAGTGTTCCAAAATGGATTCCTTGAGGATTCCCTCCATGATTTTTCCAGGGACTGAGGTAAGGCTGACCAGTCTATAGTTCTGTGGGTTGTCCTTTTCTTTTTTAAAGATGGGCACTATGTTTACCTTTTTCCAGTCATCTAGGACCTCTCCCAATCTTCACGAGTTTTCAAAGATAATATCCAAAGGCTCTGCAATGATATCTTCCAATTCCCTCAGTACCCTTGGGTGCATTAAATCCAGACCCATGGACTTGTGTGCATCTAGCTTTTCTAAATAGCTCTTAACCTGTTCTTTGCCCACCGAGGGCTGCCTGCCACCTTCTCATACTGCAGTGCCTAGTACCATAGTTGGGGAGCTGACCTTGTCCTTGAAGACTGATGCAAAAGAAAACCATTGAGTACTTTAGCCTTTCCCACATCATCTGTTACCAGGCTACCGCCTTCATCCAGTAATGGCCCCACACCCTCCCTGACAACCCTCTTATTGTTAACATACCTGTAGAAGCTGTTCCTGTTGCCCTTCAGATTCCTTCCTAGCTGCAGTTCCAATTGTGCTTTTGCTTTCCTGATTACTCCTCCACATTCTCCAGCCATATATTTATACTCCTCCTTACTCATCTGTCCAAATTTCCGCTTGTATGCATCCTTTTTGAGTTCAAGCTCACCAAGGATTTCCCTTGTAAGCCAAACTGGTTGTCTACTGTATTTGCTTTTCTTACTGCACATTGGGATGGTTTGTTCCTGTGTCTTCAGCAAGACTTCTTTAAAATACTTCCAGTTCTCCTAAACTCCTTTCCCCTTCATATTAGCTTCCCAGGGGCTCCTGCCCATCAGTTGTCTCAGGGAGCTGAAGTCTGCTCTTCTGAAATCAAGGGTCTGGATTTTACTGCTGACTTTCCTCCTTTTGTCAGAATTCTGAAATCTACCATCTCGTGATCACTGCAGCACAGGTTGCCTCCCACTTCCATTTCTCCTACTAGTTCTTCCCTAATGGTGAGCAGCAGGTCAAGCTGCGCACGGCCCCTGGTCGGTTCTTTCCGCACTTGTACCAGGAAGTTATCCACAACATGCTCCAAAAACTTCCTGGATTGTTTGTGTGTTGCTGTATTGGTCTCCCAACAAAGTCTGGGTGATTAAAGTCTACATTAGGGTAGACCATGAGAATCAGCACCTGTGATTTGGAAGTTCCTCTGAAGAAATTCTTGCCTACTTCATCGACGTGATATGGTGGCCTATAACAAACACACAACACTATATCGCCTCTGTTGCTTCTGCTTCTAAGCTTAACCCAAAGACAGTAAACTCTCTCTTCTCCCTCCATATACTGGAGCTCTGAACAAGAATATTGCTTCCTCACATAAGTTTCAACTCCTCTTCCTTTTATCCCCTGGCTGTCCTTCCTGAACAGTTTATACCCTTGCAAGACCATGCACCAGTTATGTGAGTCATCCCATCAAGTCTCTGTTATTCCAATTACCTCATGCTTCCTTGACTGTGTCATGGCTTCTAAGTCCTTCTGTTTGTTTCTCAGGTTTCTTGCATTCATGTACAAACACCTTAGGTAACAAGCTGATTGGCTTGCTTTCTCCTTTTGAACAAGTGGTCCTCCTTTGTTGTACCTTCTTCCTTCCCCACTTACAGGGCTTTGTTTTGGTATGCTGATGATCCTTCCCTGTGGATCACCAGGGAGAATGGGCAGGTTCAGTAGAACAGTCATTAAGATAAGGAGTGAGAAGATCATCTGATGGATACCTTCACATTCAAATGCAAAATGCCTCCTTGCTCTGTTTCCTGCAGTTTGCTTTACTCATATTGGCCGTGTCTACACTAGCCAAAAACTTCGAAATGGCCATGCAAATGGCCATTTCAAAGTTTACTAATGAAGTGCTGAAATACATATTTAGCGCCTCATTAGCATGCGGGAGGCCGCGGCACTTCGAAATTGACGCGGCTCGCCGCCGTGTGGCTCATCCTGATGGGGCTCCTTTTTGAAAGGCTCCCCGGCTACTTCAAAGTCCCCTTATTCCCATGAGCAGATAGGAATAAGGGGACTTCAAAGTAGGCGGGGTCCTTTCGAAAAGGAGCCCCATCGGGATGAGCCGCGCAGTGGCGAGCAGCATCAATTTCGAAGTGCTGCGGCCGCCCGCATGCTAATGAGGCGCTGAATATGTATTTCAGCACTTCGTTAGTAAACTTCGAAATGGCCATTTGCATGGCCATTTCGAAGTTTTTGGCTAGTGTAGACGTAGCCATTCACTGTTAGCGTACTGGTCTTTAACCACTAGCTCATATTACAAACCACAACCTAAGTCATGACCTTTGTTCTTCTGGTAGATTCTAATATGCAGCTATCTCTGTCTTTGTCACATTTGGGGAACCGTTTTTGTTAAATTTTGTTTTAACAGTTTAAAGAGAAATTAATCTCAAGTTGTTGGTTGGTTGGTTGGCTAGTTGCTGAATTTTTGAACTGATGAATGAATGAAATAAAAAGGAAAATTAGTCATGAAATGAAATCTGATTAGTAGCATCAAAGCTTAAAACTCAAATGAACAGCTGTCATCAGAGAGACTGGAAGCCAAGGAACCAATTATTTGGAGGATCCATTGTGTAAGGAAATTATATTATGGTGGTTTCACTATGTTATATTTGTAATATGTGTTAGTCTTGATGTTGGAAAACCACACACCTAAAGAGTTTGATGAAGCCTGTACTGTAAATATTTGCTTTCATCCTGGACCACCCAAGGTTTTGAAGTTCATTTTCTTTGAGCTATTCAGGGAGTGAGAGGTTTTAGAAGCCCTCCAAACATAATTGTGATCCCAAATTACAATGTGCAGTATGTGGAGCTTTTCACATCCAGGATTTCACTGGAGCTCTGCTTGAGCACATGGATTTGATCTTGCGGCCCTGATATCCACATCCACCTATAACATTTTACAATGCCATCACTTTGTTCAGTCCCTGCAATGCAAATTAATCACCTAATAAATCTTTTTGTTGGTCTTTAAAGTGCTACAGGCCTGCTGGTTAGTTTTTATTGTAATTCTATTAACCCTGTTATGGTGAAGCTGCTTTTCATTAAACACTAAACATTCACTCTTTGAAACCCCGCTTCTCTGTTACTTTCAAACAGCGCACACATTCACTTTTCTGGCACAATCACCTTCTAGTTTAAACAAAGCTGCGTGCTACCACTTGAAAAATAGTAACATAGAGGAAGCCATGCTAGTCTATATTTTTCACTTGAAAAATGACTGATGTGAATGGTTTGTGAATTCCTGGGGAAAGAATTCGAGATGCTAATCAAAGATAGGACTGGCTGGAGTTCGGAGTGTTCTACAGCTGTTTTGCTTTCTACCTGACAGTAGCGTGGGTGGGTCGTGACAAGCCCCTAGATCAGTGTTTCCTAAACTTTTGACACCACCCACCACAAATCAATAATATTTTTAATGTGCCACACCTTTGAAATTTGTCTTAAAAATAATTGTTGTCAGGCCAAAAAAAAAAAGAGAGAGAAAACCAAAACCAGCTACATATAAAGCAAAAACTAAATGAAATAATTTAATAACGTATTATAGCAATGAGGAAGAAGTAACTTTGTATCTGGTTTTAATAACAGAAATTATATACCATCAGTGTATTTTTCCAAACACTCATGGCTCACCTTCAAGTTGTTCACAGAACACCGGTGTTCTGCAGAAAGTAGTTTAAGAAACACTGCTGTTAAGTGCCATTCCTACCGCTGGGCAAAACTGCTGAGTGCGCTCTATGAAACTGTTCAGGATTTTGGTTTCAGTGATTATTTATTTATTTATTGCTGCTCTGTATTATGGCTTTTCTATGATAATGAATGAAACAGCTTTTGTCCAACTGAAAGCATGTAAAAATGTTAGTGACCACAGGTTTTATTTTATTGTATTTTATATTTTATTTTAGTAATGTTGTGGGCTCCCCCGCAACATGTCATCCCTTACGAAATTCAGGGAAACAGCACTTTTCAAATTGAAAGCACGCTCTGAAGCAAAGCAAAAATTAAATTTCACTCCAAAGATAAAATACAAACTTCTTAAATTTTTTCATCAAAATGAGACAATTCTCACTGGTGTAATGCAATGAAGAAGAAAAAATCAAACCTCAGATTGTATGTGGTTTCCATTTTGTTTCCAATATTTCACTAAGTTTCAATTACCTTATTTGAAACTATAAAAAAGTAAGAGCTCCTCAGACAAGGCTGGTAGCTCATCTTGACCACATTGAGCAAGGGCTCTTTTGCTTCCCTTCTCATTCACCTCATTTGATGTATTTTATAAATAAAATTTTTGGTGATACAGTAGGTCACATGTTTGCTAATGATGTCTAGCCTACACTAGAAAGGTTTGCCAGTATAGCTACGCTTCTTTACAAAAGCACAGCTTAAACAAACTAGCAAGAGAACTTTTGCCAGAGTACTTAAAACCACTTTTTCAAAAAGTGAAAAAAAAAAAAATTGAAAAAAAGTTACACCATGAAAAGGACTTTTTGCTGGTATAACTACGTCTACAATTCTACTACCATAGCCTGGTTAGAGTTACGTGATTTTTTTTTCTTCACTTGCCAAAAGAATGTAACTATGCTTTTGAAATATGTTAAGTGTACATTCAGCCCTACTCAGTGCTGAACTAAATGGCACCTATGTTACACCAGCAGCTGCTTTGCTCAGCTAAGCCTGATCTACAGTTAAAAACTACATTGGATAAAAGCCCACTTTTGCTGGTGTCTCAACTTTTTAGGGTGTACAAGGCCTAAAAGCCATTTAAACTGGTCTACTGTTAGTGCAGTATTAAAGGTGAGGTCTGAAGCACACAGAAGTCAGGACAGTCAAAGCTATTGGTCCCACAGAATTTGTAACACATCCACCTTGCACATGGAGAAGAAAGAGTTCTTATCTCAAGCATGCTGTAGCCAGCTGTACCCTGGAAGAGGTCTGGGCTTCTGAGGAGCCCTGCTGCAAAGTCACAATCACTTTGTTGTTCAAGCATGTGAAACAATGCATAAGTCGGTGGGGCTCCCCCATACAGGCCTGACTGCAGCTTGAGACCCACAGGCAGTGGCAGGAAGTGTAACATGCAAGGGAATGGAGATGGGCACTTTCAGTTTCTCTATTTGTATAGATCTAAAAATCAGTCATGAATTTCTTGTTCTGCCAACGGGGTGGACAACAGGGACAAATGCACAGGGGCCAAGCATTTCAAAGTGGCCCAGAACTCCTGTCCACTGCTACTGCAGCAGTGGCTGGGAGCTTTGGGTCCCTTTGAAATGCAGTGAGAGTGTTGCTACAGACAGCTTGTGAGGCCTGGGTGTCAGGGGAGCACTGTGCTCCAGGCAGCTCTAAGGGTTGGCTCCCCTTGGCCCAGCTCCTTCCACTGAAGCTCTGCCTCTTCCAGGGCATGGTGTCAGGCCCCCCCCATCACACCTTGTCCCCAGGCCTGCAGTGGCTGTCGGCCTTGCTGACTAAACACGATCTGCACTGGGGAAAAAATTGATTCTGACCATTTTATTCCTTTATGAAGTAAGAACAAGGCCTGATAAATTGTTCTGGGGAACTGTATATGGCATGTTTATCTTGTCTTTTGGTTTTTTCTGAGCGGAGTGTCTGTTTGTTTGTGGCTTTTTTACCTTAAGAAATATCTTTTCCTGTTTTGGTGGAGGTTCCCCTTGAAGGACTCAGAGAAGTGGATTAGGGTTTTTTCTAAAACCTGGTCTTTGCTAAAAATGTAGGTCAGCCTAGTTATAGCCTTCCCAAGTGAGAAAGTCACCTCCTCTTATGCACTGCAGTTGTGCAGCAGTGTCAACCAAATCTCTCTCCTCTTTCTGCCCTGGCCCCACGTGGATGTGGCTAGGCCGACAGGAGAATGCTTCAGTCAGCATAAACAACCCACTCATGCATCTGATGAAGCGGGCGTTTGCCCACAAAAGCTGATGCTCCAAAAAACCTGTTGATCTATAAAATGCCACAGGACTTGTTGTTTTTGCAGATACAGACTACCACGGCTACCCCTCTGATACCAATCAGCATAGCCAATGCAGCTCAGAGTGATACATTACATATATGATGGGGAAAAAAAAGCCTTCTGTTGCCTGTGTTAGATATGCCATCAGCCTTTAATGACTGAATTATTAAGAACTTTCATTTCAATTGTTACATTAATGTTAAATGCTTCTTATCACAAAATAAAGGACCCAGAGCTCCACCACATTACCGTAGTTTTATAGTAGGCTATCTCCCTGAGGCTTTGTCTGGTCACACAATACTTACACTTTAACTATTGTACAAATATAAAGTGCTGCAATCTTTTGTGGGCCTTATAGTATATCACCTACAAGTGTGCTTATATCCATGTGGTATATTTCTGAGCATAAAGTGCAATGCACTATACTGGAATAAAACCCCTTTGTACCTCTTGAAGTGTCTTCATGCTAGGAATTGTGCAGTATATGCTAGGACAATAACCTCACTCCTGACCCTTAAGAGAGAGTTATACTGGTAGGCATACCCACTAGTGAAACAACCCCAAACCCCAACCCCAAACACCAAAGTGTTTTACTAATGGTCTAAAGATAAATTTCTTTTTCATTTTATTAAGTTTGACTTGATATCTGCAATATCATAATCCTACCATTTCTCCTACCCTCCAAGGAGTCTTCCAGGAAAAAAGGGTAGTAGCACCTGAATTTCTAATGTAAAAAAGACAAGAAAAAATTATAACAAAACAAAAGCTTATGACTGGAAGTTTTTACAGCACACTAAAGCACTTAGGCAACTGGCTCCCAATGTGATTCGACAGCCATGGAGCTCCAAATTCTCTTACGTATCTTTGGAAATCTGTGTACAATCCTAAACTATCAGTGACTTTAATTTCATCCAATAAATTATAACACAATTTAAACTGAAACAACCTCTTCCAAATATTAGTGAAAATTATAATTGAAATGAAGGATAAAAATTCCCATAAACAGATGGCTAATGCTCTTGGAATATCCCTGAGTTCAAGCCCCAGCTCTGTCACAGACTTCCTGTGTGTCCTTTGGAAAATCACTTAGTTACTCTTGGCCAAATTTGCAAAAGTATTCAGACAATCAAAGAGGCAGATAGTGGGATTTTAAAAGCACCAAGGACTTAACTCTGTATTTCTTAAGCCCTTTTTGAAATCTTAACTGATGCACTCCTTTACTGGTAGGTTACTCAATACCTTTAAAAATCTGGACTTCTGTGCCTCCCTTTATCATCTGTGTAATGGGGATAAAAAATAAACCTCAATCCAGACACACAAACCTGTCAGCCAGCACTTAAAGGAGTGGGCCATTCTGTTAATGACCTGAAAGTCTGTGTTTTACTGAAAAGGAACTTTAACAACCCTCTACAGAGGGAATGCTCAGAGCTCTCATTTATATTCAAATTCAACACATCAACACATGGTTTGACTCAAAACAGCAATTACCTAGCTCACTATAAGGACTCTTTTACATACTTTTATGTTTTATCTAACTCCCCACCCCACACCTCCTTCCTGTCGTTCCTCTGCTCTTCTGATTTGCCAACCTTGATAACAATTTTTCTGAGTTTTGTCAAACCTGATAACAATTTTTGGACCTCTGTTGCTTTATATATTGAGTCTGTTTTGGTAAGGCTGTGATGTGAAGAAGTGGGTCTGTCCAACAAATACTCATCACCTAATAAATTATTTTGTTAGTCTTTGTAGTGCTATATGACATGCTTTTTTGTCTTGTCAGTCCTATGTACAGTTGGTATAGTTATACACATGTTGGAAGCCACCAGATCCCTAATTAGTAATAAGAAGTCCTGTGGTGCCTTATAGACTGACAGATATTTTGGAGCATAAGCTTTTGTGGGCAAAGACCTGTTTCATCAGATGCATGAGTCAGGGGTTCATCTAACAAAGCAGGTTTGCCCACGAAAACTTATGCTCCAAAATATCTTTTAGTCTATAAGGTGCCACAGGACTTGTTGGGTGTGTTTGTTTTTGAAGAGACAGACTAACACAGCTACCCCTCTGATACTGATTAGTAACGTTAACACTGGTGCAGCTGAATGTGTATCTGTGGGAATTGTAGACAAGTTTACGAGACAAATTTTGCTCTGCGTTACATTGATACAACTTCAGATGAGTTCCTCTGAATTTACACCAGTGTAACTGGCGGCAGAATCTGTCCCCAGAAGAATGATTCTAATGTTTAGTATTGTCTGAGCCAATAACCTAAATTCCCCGCATGCTCAGTCTTGAGTAGACAACGTCTACTTTTTCTTTCTTTTTCAATGTGCTTTTTCTCTCTGTCACTACTCTGACTGCTAAGTATTTGTGCAAAAGAAGAGTTGGGAAGAGGGGTTATAGAAGGAGATTATCAAGCACCTTAAAACGCATCTTTGTGGCTGTTTTACAGAAGCAGGCCCTGACAAGACAGGTTGACAACAAAGAGATGCTGTTCTGCTTCATGGGCTTACTTTGGACCTCAGGTGAATACACAGTGTTTGTTGCAGTGCATTTCTCTTTAGTGTACAGCAATGACAGTTCTTAGCTGTGTCTACACGTGCACGCTACTTCGAAATAGCGGCACTAACTTCGAAATAGCGCCCGTAGCGGCTACACGCGTCGGGCGCTATTTCGAAGTTAACTTGGACGTTAGCCGGCGAGACGTCGAAGTCGCTAACCTCATGAGGGGATAGGAATAGCGCCCTACTTCGACGTTCAACGTCGAAGTAGGGACAGTGTAGACGATCCGCGTCCCGCAACGTCGAAATTGGCGGGTCCTCCATGGCGGCCATCAGCTGGGGGGTTGAGAGACACTCTCTCCAGCCCCTCAGCTCACTGGTGGCCGCGTGGAGCGGCCCCTTAAAGGTCCCCTCCCCCTCCCTGCCTCTGCAGGAAGCTGAGGCAATGTGCAGGCTGCAGCCTGCACACGCAGGCAGCTTGCAGCACCCTCAGCCACCCACCCAGCGGCAATGGCTAGCCAGCAGCCCCCCCAGCAGCCCCAGGGGACCCCCCCCAAGGGGAGCCAGGGCAGCCAGCCCAGCCAGAGGGCCAGCCAGTCTGGGAAGCGGCAGCGGGGCCCCTCCTGGACGGAGGCCGAGCTGCGGGACCTGCTGGGGCTCTGGAGCGAGGAGGAGGTGCTCCAGGTAATGGGGAGCAAGAGGCGGAACGCGGATGCGTTCACTCGGCTGGCTGACGGCCTGGCTGCCTGGGGTCACCCTGCCCGCACTCCTGATCACGTCAGGAGTAAGGTGAAGGAGCTGCGGCAGGGTTATGCCCGGGCCCGGGATGCGGCCAGCCGATCTGGGGCCGCCCCCGTCACTTGCCCCTTTTACAGGGAGCTCAGGGACATCCTGGGCTCCCGGCACACCTCCTCCCCTCCGGCCACCCTTGACACCTCGGCTGACGAGCCCCAGCAGGCCCTGCAGCCGGAGTCCTCCCCGGAAGCAAGCCCCGCACCCCGGGGGCCCCCCCCAGAGGCCACCCCCGGGACATCGCAGCAGGAGGAGGAGGAGGAGGAGGGGGGGGGCTCCTCCTCTGCAGAATCCAGCCTGCAGATCCTCCTCCTGCCATCCCGGAGCAGCAGCAGGGCCTCCGACCCCCGGGGATCTCCAGACCGTGGGAGCGGACCCACAGGTAGGTACCCCTCTCTGGTGGACACCCCGGGGCTTGAGGGGCGGGGGTAAGAGATATGTGTCATGGGCCCCCCACATGCTCACATGGCCATGGCCCCAAGGACACCAGGGCCATGGCCCTCACAGCACTGCAGCCATCAGCCCCTTCCCTCCCCCCGGCATGACAGTGCCATGCCCCATCCCCGGGCTAGGGGGGAGCGGAACCTCGAGGGGCCCCCGGGAGGAGGGGGTGGGACACCCCGCAGCAGCAGCATGTGAAGGAGTGGGGGGAGTGCAAAAGGGAGACTCAGGCTACGTCTGAGCCACAAGAGCCGAATACCTCCCAGGGCCAAAGGGGGATCCTGGCGCTACAGCTGGCAGGTGACACCTCTGCCCTGAACCAACAGGAGGGAGGAGCCGAGCTGGCTTGGAATTGGGGGGCGAGGGCGGGGGCCACAGGTAGAGGCTAGGGGAAGGGAGAGCTGGAAGGCAGCCAGCCTGAGGAGGGGGAAAGCTGCATCCCAGAGGGGCCCCCCTTGGGGTCTTCTCCCCACGACGGGTTGGAAGGACTGTCTCTTCCAACAGCTGGTGCTGTCACTCCTGCCAGAAACTGGGCATCTGTGGCCTAAGAAACCTCTCCTGCTGTCAGACCCTGCGGGGTGAAGTGAGAGTCGCTCCCACTAGGGGACGGGGTGCAGGGCAGGGGGACCCCTGAACCCCATCCATCACAGCAGCATCTCCCGGGGACGGGGATGGGGAACCTGCAGCACAGGGCTGGGGGGACAAAGGCCACGGCTCGGGGCCCACACTAACGCCTGTCTCCATTCTTCTTCCCCACCTCCTCTCCTGTGTCCTGCACCTGCACCATCACAAGGACCGGAAGAGAGCGCCGGCGAGGCGTCAGTCGTCCCGGAGAGCCCTCCGGGACCCTCGCTCCAGGGCAGCCCCTCGGTCGAGGACCGACCGGCCCCGCGGAGGGCTAGACGGCGGACCCCGCACCACCAACCGCCGCCGGTGACGGACCCCTAGCTGCTGGCCATCCTCCGTCAGCAGCTGGAGGTCGCGGAGCAGCACCTCCACCTGCAGGAGCGGGCGCTGGCCTGGCGCCAGGAGGCATAGGGGGCCTACATGCAGACATTTAACCGGCTTGTGGACTACCTGGCCCCCCATGCCGCGCCGGCCGAAAGATCGTCCGCCCTGCCCACTCCTGCAGCCCCACCACCAGCTGCTCCGCCCGTCGCCGGCCCGTCCGCCATCGCCCTGCCACCCACCCGCGAGGGCCAGAGCGCCGAGGGACCCCTGGAGCCACTTGACACTCGCCGGCCCCGATACCTTCCGGTCCAGCCCACTCCCACCCAGCCGCGGACCAGGCTGCAGGCGCAGCGGGGCTCCCGGCAAGCGATGCCCAGTGCTGGGCTATAGGGGCGAGGGGCCCGGGACGTAGCCCCCCCCTTTGTATATAGTTGCACCCTGTTTGTTTGGCCCCCCCGTTTGCCCTGTCCCCCCCATGTAAATAGTTCTCCCCTTTATCCTCCCTGGTTTCCTTTTTATTATTTATTGCACACTGTTGTTTATTTGCATTGTTTTATTGTTCTACATATTGCTTTGGTTGGACATTTGTCCCTGTTTTCTGTTTGTGGTTGACATATTTCTTTTTACATCCCCCAAAAAACAGTTTCAGAAAGACCCAAAAAAAGTTTACGTTCAGCCACAAGTGCATGCTGTCATTTGTCCAGGACAAGTGGGAGCGGGGGGCGCTGGGGTGCTCCATGGTGTGGGCGTTGGGGCAGGAGTGTGGGGGAGGAGGGGGCGGGCAGTAGGGGGCCTGGGCAGAGTTCACCCCGTGGCCTGGTCGTCGAAGTGGGCCCGCAGGGCCTCCCGGACCCGGGTCCCCTCGGGGTCCACCTGCCGACTGGGGGCAGCAGGTGGCTGGACGTGTGCCCTGCCGGCCTCCGCAGCCCAGCCCTGCAGAAAGGTCTCCCCCTTGCTCTCCACGAGGTTGTGCAGGGCGCAGCAGGCACCCACAATCTGGGGGATGTTGTTGGGGCCCGCATCCAGGCGGGTCAGGAGACATCTCCAGCGTCCCTTCAGGCGGCCAAATGAGCGCTCCACCACCTGGCGCGCACGGTTCAGGCGCTCATTGAAGCGCTCCTGGCTAGCGGAGAGATGGCCCGTGTAGGGGTGCATGAGCCACGGCCGGAGGGGGTAGGCCGCATCTGCGGTGACGCAGAAGGGCATGGTGGTGTCCCCCAGAGGGATCTCCCACTGGGGGATGTAGGTCCCCGCCTCCAGCCGGCGGCACAGGCCCGAGTTCCGGAAAACCCGGGCGTCATGGGTGCTGCCAGGCCAGCCCACGTAAATGTCCTGGAAACGTCCCCAGCTGTCCACCAAGGCCTGCAGGACAACAGAATGGTAGCCCTTGCGATTGAGGTATCGTCCGCCACTGTGATGCGGGGCGCGGATGGGGATGTGAGTCCCATCCAGAGCCCTGAAGCAGTTGGGGAAGCCCAGGGTGGCAAAGGCCGCGATGGTGGCATCTGGGTCCCCCAGCCTCACGAGCCTGTGCAGGAGCATGGCGTTGATGGCACGCACGACCTGCAGAAAGAGCACATGGGACGGCACCAATGAGGGGTCAGCAGGGTGTGCGTGGCCCTGCCCTGCCCTGCCCTGGCCCCCCTGCTGTGGCCTGCCCTGCTCTGGCCCCCCTGCCCGGCTCTGGCCCCCCTGCCGTGGCCCTGCCCTGCCTTGCTCTGGCCCCCCTGCCCTGCCCTGGCCCCCCTGCCCTGCTCTGGCCCTCCTGCCGTGGCCCCCCTGCTCTGCTGTGGCCCCCCTGCCCTGGCCTCCCCTCGTGGGTTCGCTTACCTCTATGAAGACAGCCCCGACGGTGGCCTTTCCGACACCAAACTGCTGTCCCACGGATCGGTAGCTGTCCGGAGTGGCCAGCTTCCAGACAGCGATGCCGACCCGTTTCTCCACTGTGAGGGCACGCCGCATGGCAGTGTCCTGGTGCCTGAGTGCGGGGATGAGCCACTGGCACAGCTCCAGGAATGTCTGCCAGGTCATCCTGAAGTTCCTGAGCCAGTGGTCGTCATCCCACTCCCCAAGCACCAGCTGCTCCCACCAGTCAGTGCTGGTGGGGTAGCTCCACAGCCGCCGGCGTGTGAGGCGGGGGGTGGAGCAGGGTGCTGCAGGGGTAGGGGTTGAGCCCTGCTGCCCTGGGGGCATCTCCTCCCCTGGGGCAAGGAGGTGCTCAGCTGCCTCCCACATGGCATGGGTCAGGGCAAGCCCTGCTCCTGCTGGGAGGGCTGGGTGGACCTCTAGCTGCTGCTGCTGCTGCTGCTGCTGCTGCTGCTGGGGGTCCATGACTGCGGCGCCCGGGGTCTGTGTGCCTATGGCTCCTCAGACCGCGTGCTGTGCAGGCTGAGTGTGTCTGGGAGGGGCCCTTTAAGGGAGCAGCTAGCTGTTGCCCCGGAAGCGCTAGTCCGCCCATTGACCCTGTCTGCACCTGTGCCTGGCATCCCTATTTCGATGTCTGCTACTTGGGCGTGTAGACGTTCCCTCGCTGTGCCTATTTCGATGTTGGGCTGAGCAACGTCGAAGTTGAACATCGACGTTGCCGGCCCTGGAGGACGTGTATACGCTATTCATCGAAATAGCCTATTTCGATGTCGCAACATCGAAATAGGCTACTTCGATGTAGGCTTCACGTGTAGACGTAGCCCTTCAGTTTAATTAATGAATTCCATCTTAATGAAAATATGTCCATCCACTGTACTAACTACATATACTCCTAATGCCTAACACAGGAGTGAGCAAACGTTTTATGGCAGGCTGCATTTTTATCCCTGCAGTTAGCAGGGTCTCCCCAACCTGCCTAGTGTACTCCAAACCGACAGAAATTTTGTTTGTTTATAGGGGGGAAAAAAAAACTAACCACCACCACCACCTTTTGGTACAAGTAAGAAAATAAGTGTGTAGAATTAATCATACTTATCAGTCAGTATATAAATGTGAACACACACACACAAAACAGTAACATATTTCAACATTTTAATGAGAGGGATGAGCCTGAGACCCAGCAGCCAATTGTACTGCACCCCCCTCGCACAATTTCACACCTCTCTAGGGGTCCCACCACCACTTTGCACGCCCCTGCCCCAGCATACAGTCTGATTAGCAGTTTTTGCTTATATAGGGTAGCATCCCTTTAAATAGTTTGTGAACCCTCTAGTGGTACTCACTGTGTTCTGTGTTCTAGTAGCCGCCAGAAATCAGGTATAGCAACAGTATGTACGTAAGTGGTTCTTTCATGTTTGCAGGTAGCTTTTTAGTGTGATTATCTATCACCCAACTAAATCAGTGCAGTTTCTTCATATTATTTTGTGTCTAAAGAACACAAGACTCAGAAGTGATCGCTGTGGGGGCTGTAGGGGGCGCATCAGACAAGTGCCCCTGTTCCGCCCATGTCCTGCCCTCTCCCTGCCTCTGCTCCACCCCCGCCCACTTCTTCCCACAGAAGCACTGTCTTGCTTTTAGTGGGGTGCAGGGGCAGTCCCCATCTCCTATGAAGCTGCCTGGCATATGAGTAGCACTTTCAGGCTGTGGTGTTGCAGGGGAGGGGTGGGGTGACCCCTATAGTTATTAGAAGCAATGTGACGCTCACTGGGAATGCGAGCTGGGAGGGTTGTGGGGGGGCCTGACCTCCTGTGCACACCCCACAAGTCACCTATGAAAAGACATAACCATGAATTCAAGAAAGGCGGAAATGTACATTTGGAGAGGGAATTACGGGTTGAACCTCTCTAATCTGGAACTGGAAATATGGAAGGAAATAGTGAGCAAGGCATCAGACATCAACGGGCACTAAGCCCACAGTTATTTATGATGATGATGATGATGAAGAATCTGGAACTCTCTTGGCCAGCAAACTCCGTAATCTAGCATGATTTACGTTAGCTGGAAGACCACTTTTCATGGGTGTGGCCAAGTTTCCTGTGGTCCCTTAAAATTCTTTTGCAACCACCAGTCCTGGTGCTCCATGTTCTGTGCTGGTATTTAGCTGTAATTTGCTCCAAATGTCTTCTAAGAGCCCAGTAAGCAGTGGAAATGTTGGTAATGCTGCTAGACAATACTGACTTCCCATCATCTGGCAAATTCTCTCGTCCAGCACCAGTCATGTCCCAAGGGTGCTGGATGAGAAAGATTCAACCTATAGAGTCAAATGGAAGGAGATTTGGGGGGAATTCAGGGATTCTTGACTTTTTGCTGGAACAGCCTATCTTAAACTGTTATTTTAGGTAAGCTGGGTTAAAAGAACCCAGCAATTTTGAAGCAATTTTGTTTTAGTATCTTCTTGAAAGCTATTGAATCAAAAACATTGCTGTAGGTGTGGGTGGATTTCTTGAGGAAATGGCAGCACAAGAGCAAAGTGTTTTGGTTCAAGTGACTCATTCTAAATACATTTCTATTCATTCCTAGAAATAAAGCACAGCTAAACTCATTGAGGTGTAATTACTCACAAAGAAACTCATGGAACCTTGGTATGAAGAACACGGAATTGTAGTCTCTGGTGCTCCTTTGTGAGCTTATGTGCTTTAGCTCTGATAAGCAGGTACAATCCATATGTACAGCTTGGGGGCTGGGAAACTGCAGACTTGTTTCAGCTCATTGAAGAAAATGGTCTTGTAAAGGAAGAGAGGTTCTCACTCTTCTAAGACTATAGCCAAAATTAATGGAATTGTAGTTTGTGCCAGCCTGCTTCTCAGGGCAGCATGACCCTGTGTTTCTGGAAATGGGAATAGCCCTTGTTTTCAGGGCCAGATCTGTATCACTTTTACAAAGGGAGTCTTTTGTCTCTGCATTTATGAACCCAGCAGATAGGCCATCTGTAGGCACCATGTGTTTGCTGAGCTATTACAAAACCAAACTGACCTGGGCACAAGTATATTGGGAAACACCTCTCACTGAGCCATCACAGGCTGGCATCCTACCTGCCCCACACCCATCAGACTTCCCACAGATTGAACCTCTCTAGTCCAGCATCCTTGGGACCTGACTGCTGCTGAACCAGAGAATGTGCCAAACCACAGGAGGTCAACCACAGCCTTAGGGCTCTGATGCCAGCCCCAGGGTCCTCGCTGACAGCCCCTCTGCTGCCACTAAGGAGCCCAATGTCTAGTCTCAGGGCTCTGGAGAGCTGCAGCCATTCCCAGACAGGATCAGTGAGGGACACAGACATGAAATCTAGCTCCACTCACAATAAGCAGACATCTGGCTAATGAAAATGATGCCTGCCCATGGATGTTGCTGAACCAGAGGGAGGTTCAACCTGTGGTGAGCTATCCCTACACATGTCAAGGGTTGTCTCTTGAGGGGTATGGAGCCTGGGACAGATCCCCTTAATATTTTTAAACGGTGAAATCTGATGTAGGGAAGGGACACCAGTGCTGAAGTGGCAGGTGGAAGGTGGGGTTAGTGAGACATGAGGGAGAGTCACAAAGGACACCTATGCTAGGGATGAGGGGCAATGGGGTTTGGGGAGGAAGGACAATGGTTGGGATCTTCCTGGTCCTGGTGTGTTCCAGGTGGCCAGTGCAGCAGCAGGCGACTGCAGGAGCCGGGGGGTGGGGTAGGCTTGGGAGTCACTGCTGTCACAGGTTTTCTAGTTTTTATACACAGCTGTGCAGACTAGAACACTTTAAAAAGAGAAGAATAAAAAGAGAAAGAAAGAGGGAAGTCTCATGGAAACCTCTTGCTTCCAGCCATTAGTGTTTTTAAAGCCCTCAACTATCAGGAGAGTTGGCACTCTCTCACTTCTGCAGTGTTCTGCGTCCCTACTCCTGCTTTTCTTAGTAATTTGACTGACAGAAAGTTCAATTCTTTTTATAGTCTCAAAATTTGCTGATCACTTCATTTGAGTGATCCTTGTGTATGCTCTGATGGCCAGCCCAGGTACGGCCAGAAGTACTCGGAAACACAAAGAACCAACCTTGGTGCTGTGCTGTCAGGAAGCAGTAGAAGGAGATAATCATGGGGGGCCAATTTAGCAAAGGGTCCCTGTGCAAATGGCCTTGGCCTACCTTACCCCTGATATGGGGGGGCAGCTCCAAAGTGTGTGTGTGAGAGAGGGAGAGAGTGCAACCTCCATTTCCCAACAGCAAGACTGGATCTCACTGCCTGAGAGACTTTAATGAAGAAGTCCTTCAGACGTGCAGATTTCCTTTCCGTTTGTTTTCTCACAGAAGCTGGTGATCTGACCTGCAGTCGTCACAGTATCTTTGTCACTTGTAGCAATCCAATGTCGTGTGGTCAATCCTGAGGCGGGGTACCTCAGCCTTATCTGTGCTTCCTCTTCACCACAGAATAGTTTGCTCATTTGGTTTCTCTCTTCAGTGCACTAGACTTAATGAGCCACTGTGACGAACTGTGTAACATTAGCATAGCTAACATGGCTTCTGTAAGGCTAAGTGCCCACAAGATTGGCTCCGCTTGCTGGCAGATAAACTGACCGTGGTACGACCCCACACAGGAATGGACAGCAAGAACTGCAAGGAACTGGAAAGAACTGGATCTAACTGAACTAGGAGTACTGTGTCCTGTCAAGGTAAGATGTTAAAGAATTACTGCTTGACAGTTGGGACATACCTGTTTGTTCACCCATTACTGTAGCCTGTATCCAATCAAATGTATCCTAATTATTGTGTTTAACCAATCAACTGTGCCCAAGTTAAGACTATAAATGATCCATTACTTTGCTATACAGAGTCCCTCTCCCTGGAGAGGTACCTTATGCGCATAATAAACACCTTGTAACTCTACCCCAGAGAAGTCTCTGTGTCTCTCAGTTAGCCAGAACGCTGTTGTTTTCTCTGACACACCTCATCCTTTGTCGGGATTGGCCACACAAACCAACTTGGGTGTAGGCTCATACAGCTCTTAGGTATGGTGTGAATGTGAGAAGTCAGCTCTGCCAGAATAATGCCACTCTAATCTTACATCTGACCCAGGAAGACCGCAGAGCACAGGTAAGGGTCTCCCTACTTCTCCCTGTGTAGATATGTCAGTGACAAGGTTGAGCTGCCATCCAGCCTAGCAGAATGGCTTTCAGAAGTGATATACCATTCGACTGGTTCCTCCTTTTCCCCTCCCCTCCAGTATACACATAGATGACTATTTTTGTGAGGGGGGTAGAGTGGAAGACACAGAGTGGGTCTGGCGGAGATCTTTGGCTGATGAACCTGGACCAAAGGATGAGATAGAAGCCTGTTTTGGAGAACTACATAGCAAATGTAACTAATGATATATGTTCATTGGGCATCTTGTTTCCTCTGTAGCCGGTCTGTCATTTGTCTGTGTTCTCTGCTGGAAGTGTAATATCTATTCAGACTATAAACTGTCTGGGACAAGATTGTCTCTTACTATGTGTTTGTACAGGGCTTACCATGGCAGGGTCCTGATACTGACTGAAGACTCGAGATCTGTGGTTCCCAACCTATTCTAGATGGGGACCCATTTTGACAATTCAGGAGGACGTGGTGACCCAAGGCAATTCAAAAGCAGACCAGGACTCGGGGGGAGACCCAGACTTCATGCAGCTGGAAGGCTTCTGGGGCAGAGCCCTGTCCAGCACAGCCAGACTCAGGAACCCTGGCTGGGTGAGTGAGCCCTGACCCCCACAGCTGGAAACCAGCTGGGGCAGAGCCCTGGCCATCAGTGCCAGCTGTGGGAACCCTGACCAAGGCCGGGGCGGGGAGAGACCCCAAACACCCACCTGTGGCTGGAAGCTGACTGGGGCAGAGCCCAGGCTGGCCGAGTCAGCTGTGGGAACCCTGCCAGGGGCTGGGCGGACCCCACCTTGTGCAGAGGCTGGAAGCTCAGGGAGCTGATCAGCCAGGCCTCCCCACACCTTACCTGAGCTGGACGCTGCTCCTCAGATATGCCGTTCTCTGCCCTGCAGCTGAAATGGTTCTCAAAGTAATTGATTGGTTTAACTGCCTGACAGCTTTTAATCCAATTAAGAAGTTGAGAACCACTTCAGGAGTGTGAATGGCTTAAGAGTCACCTGTGGAGCCGCCCAGCCCAGCCGCCAATTCTTTTCAAATGTAATCTCAACCCACGTCTGGGTGGTGATCCATAGGTTGGGAAACCCTGCTCCAGATGCTAGTGTAAGAGCAGTAGTCAATAACAGTGATAATAGAAAATGATAATTGTTTAACATACCCATTCCACTTTCTTTGCCAATTTAGGGCTGATGAGCCAAACGACATCCACTGCACTGAGTCCAAAGATGGTCTCAGCGTCACAAGGTGAAAGGGTGAAAGCAGTGTGTGCAGATCACTGAAGAATTGGAAGGGCTGGCTGTAGCTCTGAGAAGAAATGGCAGCTCTAATGAGCTGTGTTACATACAGAGTGGAAATTTCACCTTCTGGAGCAGCCGTTGCGCAGACCGTATAAACCTAGAATACGATCAGCAGACAAAAGAGGTTTGGGTTGTGATGGAGACAGTCTCCATCGAAGATTCTGGTGTTCACACGTGCAGCTATGACAAGACACTTCCTCCTCCTGTGCAAACTCTAGGCCAGTCTCACATTTCCCTCATGGTGTCAGGTGAGCAGGGACTTTTCTCTGTTCCCAACATCCTACACGCTGCAGAGCTCTGGCTTGTGGGTGAAAGGACAAGCTGAAATGCTTGCGTGACATTCACTGCTGTGGAGTGTGGGCTGCTTTGTGGTTACTGGGATGGCTCCCCATTATCATAGGCCCTTTGGAGGCATATCAAAGGCTCCCTCAGCTCCTGATTAACAACTAATACCTAGTTCCCTGACTCTCCCCAAAAATATAGACACCAATTCTGTGCACGTGACCTATTCTCCCCCTCCCCCGCACATCCTCCCTCACGGACTGAGCCATTCTTACTGGCGTGGCAGAGCAGTTCAGGGGTGTTGATGAGGAGACTGCAGTGCTCAACCCCAGTTGAATGGCTTCACAGGTCCCCCTCTTGATTCACCTGACCCAGCCCTATGCTATTCTGCAATGCCCAAGTTGCAGTGACTGGTAACATCTCAGGAGTATTTATGGGTAAAGAGTTATGGTGAGAGCATTGACTAGCATTCTTCCTTCTTTTTTAGCCCTTCCAATTGTTGAGCTTTCTTGGGTCCCTTCTTCATCCATTGATAAGGAGGCCATCTTAACTTGCACTGTTTGGGACTTCTATCCTGGAGACATCCAGCTCTCCTGGAATAAGGGCGGCCAGTCACTGACTAACTCTACAAGGAACGACACTTTGTCCCACAATAGCAATGGGACTTACTCCTACATAAGCAACCTAATTGTTTCCAGACATGACTGGAGTGAATCTTCCCAATTTTCCTGCCAAGTGAATCACTCCACACTGAAAATGCCTGTTGTGAAAAATCTCACCCTGCCCCGGTTTGATAAAGGTAAAGGTGGAATGTGCATTTTGACCTTTCTTAGGCAGTAAAAATCACTCACTGGCTACGTCTACATGTGCAGCCAACATCGAAATAGGCTATTTCGATGAATAACGTCTACACGTCCTCCAGGGCCGGCAACGTCGATGTTCAACTTCGACGTTGCTCAGCCCAACATCGAAATAGGCGCAGCGAGGGAACGTCTACACGTCAAAGTAGCACACATCGAAATAGGGATGCCAGGCACAGCTGCAGACAGGGTCACAGGGCGGACTCAACAGCCAGCCGCTCCCTTAAAGGGCCCCTCCCAGACACAGTTGCACTAAACAACACAAGATACACAGAGCTGACAACTGGTTGCAGACCCTGTGCCTGCAGCATAGATCCCCAGCTGCCGCAGAAGCAGCCAGAAGCCCTGGGCTAAGGGCTGCTGCCCACGGTGACCATAGAGCCCCGCAGGGGCTGGAGAGAGAGCATCCCTCAACCCCCCAGCTGATGGCCGCCATGGAGGACCCGGCAATTTCGACGTTGCGGGACGCAGATCGTCTACACGGTCCCTACTTCGACGTTGAACGTCGAAGTAGGGCGCTATTCCTATCTCCTCATGAGGTTAGCGACTTCGACGTCTCGCCGCCTAACATCGAAGTTAACTTCGAAATAGCGCCCGACGCGTGTAGACGCGACGGGCGCTATTTCGAAGTTGGTGCCGCTACTTCGAAGTAGCGTGCACGTGTAGACGCAGCTACTATGATCATCTGTCTCTAGTAGGAAATATGGGTGTAAGATAAACAGAAAACAAGCTGAATGTTATGCGATTTTACATGCTGGTTCAGACCATCACTGGGCCTTTTCTGGATGGAAGCCTGACTCAAAAAATGAAGCAGAGATGCAGAAAGTTTATTAGTTTTCTTTATTCGGTACATGTGTAGAACAAAACAGGGCTCTGCCGCGAGCCTGAAAAAGTCAGCGGCAGATGAGTGCTTACCCCTCACTCCCTTTTGTCTTATGAAATCTTACCCAAAATATTCAAAAGTTATAAATTAATGTTTTGTCCTACTCTCTAGTAGCATAAAAAAGCAGTCCAGTAACGCTTTAAAGACTAACAAAATAATTTTTTAGGTGATGATGGACAGACCCACTTCTTCAGATCACAGCCATACAGAACTGGTTCTCTGTGCCTTAAATATTGAGTCTGTTCTGGTATGGCTGTGATCTGAAGAAGTGGATCTGTCCCACGAAAGCTCATCACCTAATAAATTATTTTGTTAGTCTTTAAAGCGCTACTGGACTGTTTTTTGTTTTGATAGTATATAGACTAGCATGGCTATCTCTCTGTAGTAGCATGTTGCATACAGGACTCACTCACCAATGGCATATTTTTGAAATGCTTTGTGTCTGTGTACAGTCACAACTTGAACAGTCCTCTAGGCTAACTTCTTATTTTAGAGAAAATAAAACTTGATGTAGGCCTTAACCTGCAAGCACATAGTATCACTGTGTTGGATGGGTAAAGTTGAACGCAGGAAGGTTTGAATGACCGGAGCCATAGCTGTGAACAGTGAGCTCCTTAATGAACTGAAGATTTCTTACTTTGAGAGATTTCAATAATCTGCGAAACATAAAATAAAAAGTGATGTGTAAGGAAAGTTCTTATATGAGAGTTATATAGTTGCTGACATGCCAGCTAAGTAGAGGTAAAAGAGGTTCAGTATTATGGAATGCAGCACAGATGTTCAGCACCTGTGAATTTACCCATAAAAATGAGGAACATTACAATTCATACAGTCTATCATTTATACTTTGGTTAAAGGAAATAAGGTAATAATTTGATTGCTCTAAGTAGATGTTACTTCTCTGTGTGTTTTTCTTCTGCATGAGCAAGAGAAGTTTTTCTTTTTGAAAGATAGACACTTTGCTTTCTTAAGAGAAATATTCATTAAAATAATGTTTTCTGTCACAGATACTACCTGTTCGTACCTATGGACTTTTATAACACCTAGCGTGATGCTGATTAAGATCCTAATATCATGTGTTGTTCTGAAGACGTGTATGAAGCCATGTTAGAGAAGAAGTGCGGCATATTAGTCTTCTCTTTTTGTCGACATACTTCTGTGAAAGACGCTTTTCAACTTTAGTCACATTAAAAATGAAACAAGGAAATCAACTGGCTGCTGAAAATGAGTTGCGTTGCACACTTTCATCTTTCAAACCTAGGATTTCCCTACTCATGAAGAAAATGCAGCAGCATCCTTCATATTAAGTTCATTTTTGTTTCTGCTATTTCTGATGTTAAATGACATTTTTACTAAATTTTTGGGCCATGAAAAACTATTTGTGCTTATTTTTAATTTCAAATAAAATTTTTATATCACGTTTTTATGTTTAGTTTAAAGTTTAAATTGTGAATTGAATTTTTTGGTACAAGGGGGGTTGGGTGATGCTAAAGAAGAGGTGGGGGGGTGTCAGGATTTCTCAAAAATCAAAAGAGGGGCATGAAGCTGAAAAGTTTGGGAACCACTGCACTGGATCCTTGATGCTCAGTTTTCACCTGTAAATTAGTGATTTCTCTTTGAAGATGACTGTGTAGTTTCAAGGGACAGTTTGTTCAGCCAGTGCAGTTCTGGGATTCAAAATGACAATAGGCTGAGCCCTCTGATTGTGATCTAGCAAAACTCTTCATGCTTTACTATAAAGATGTGATAATTCCAATGACATCAATTAAACCATTCATATGTTTAAAGTTAGGTGCATTCGTAGGTCTACTGAGACCTAGTTGAGGGAGATGACGGTGCTGGGAAAGGCCTTGGAGATGTACAGCATCTCACCCAATTAGACCTTAACATTTCAGAACCAGGGAAAATAAATACTCAGAGGAAATTAACATTATCCAGGGCCATCTGCCCTATTTTCCATTGTCATGTTAGCACCTTGCATTCAAGTTGATCTTATCTTTGTGTTCTCAGCCTTTTGTTCTTATGTCACCTGTTGGCAGCCATCTTCCTGTTTGTGCTGTGCAGACCTTTGTTTGTGTTCCATGTTCTATGGCATGGCCCTGCCTGGCTCTCTATCTTGGCTAGACAAGTCTTTTTTTAAAAGTTGGGCACTCGTGGTTCCCATGTTGCCTTTTCACTTCACTAATCCTGATCTTCTGACTTCAAATAGATGTATTTGACGGCAATGGCTCAGGAAGAATGCTATATACAGTATGTCAAATGGCCAAGGATAACTTGTTCATTAACAACTCTTAAGCCTTTCCTACAAACTGTGATCTTTTGGACACTTGGAATGAATTACAATTTTGTACATAGTTTGCATTCTTTATTCATTGCTGACTTCTTTGTTCTACCCATGGGTTTATATTCTTAACTTGCATTCCAAAAACGCTGATGGATGTTAAAATGCCTAATACAAATAATGTTTGCATTTGTATAGACAGTTTCTTTGCAGATTCCTTAAGCACCATCATGCACCTGCTACAAATGTTACTGAAAGGGAAATTTGTGTAATTAAAGCAAAATCACTGAAATGCATGATGATTGTTCACGGCTGTAATAATTTAAGATTCATTAATATTTCAGAAGCCGTGCTTCCCAGATTAAGTATAGCCTAGCTGAGTCATGAGTAGTGGAAAAGTGCCAGTAGAAAACAACAGAGCATTCTGCAGATAGCTGAAGACTACAACACTGAGGCTGTAAAGGGATTTATTTAGGGTTAGGGTATGGGTTGAAATAATGGAGTAAAATTAAGAAAGGGAAGATGTAAACATCAGAGCTATGTCTACACTACAGTGCTCCTTCGAAAGAGAGGGGTTGAAAGATGCTCATTTGCAGCGGCTCATCTACGCACGGGCCGGGGCTGGTGCCATCGACGAGCACCATCGAGAGGGCCATGCAGCACGTTGAAAGGGTCCACCCAGGGCGTCTGAAGAGAGCGTTTACACTTACCCGCGGTCTCGTTCAAATGAAAGGGCCAGGAAACATGGAAGATGGGGTCACCGGGCAGCCAAGCCCTTCCGGGGCTGCAGCAAGCCACTCCTTTAAAGGGCCCCTCCCAAACACACTCGGCCTGCACAGCACAAGGCCTGCAGAGCTGCCACAAGCCCCAGAGATGCAGTGCCCACAGGAAAGACCATGGACCAGCAGCAGCTGGAAACACCGCTGGCTACCACCAGCAGAGTGGGGATCCTGCTAGCTGCTGCACCAGCGGCCACCCACGGGGCAGAAGAGGATGCCCCAAACCATGGGGTCCTCCACCCCCCCTTCAGGCACTCTGCCAGCTTTGGAGCCACCCCACTAGCTCTGAGTGTGGCAACAACTTGTCATGGGGGAGTGTGATGATGACCGGTGGCTCCAGAATTTCTGGATGCAGCAGCAGCTGTTCCTGGAGCTCTGCCAGCAGCTGTCCCCCGCCCTGAGACACCAAGGCACCTGGATGTGGCATGCCCTCCCCGTGGAGAACAGGGTCACAATCGTTGTCTGGAAGATGGCCACTCCAGACAGCTACCCCTCGAGGGGAACACCAATTCCATGTGGGCAAAGCCACAGTCGGGGCTGTCATGATGGAGGTAAGGAGGCCTGGGCTCACACCCACTGGGTGAGTGGAAGGCCTGGGGGAGACCCGGGGTGGGGGTCAGGCACACTTCACACACCCTCATGGGTGTGTATGTCCCCCTGCCATAGGTGGTCCGCGCTGTAAACGCCATGCTTCTCCAAACAGTGTCCACACTGGGGACCTGGATGCAGCCATCGTGGGCTTTGCCACTCTAGAGTTCCTGAATTGCTTCAGGGCCCTCAATAGGACCCATGTAACTATCCACACCCCGGAGCACAGCGGAGGACTTACATAAACAGGAAGGGCTACCAGTCAGTGGTCCTGCAGGCCATGGTGGACAGCCAGGGCAGGTTCCAGGACACATACATGGGCTGGCCTGGCTGCACCCATGATGTGCGGGTCTTCCACAACTGGGACCTGTGCCACTGGCTGGAGGTGGGGCATCTACATCTGTCAGCGGGCGAGCCCTCTGGGGGACACCACCATGCCCCTCTGCCCCGTGGCCGATGCTGCATACCCACTCCAGCTCTGACTCCTGTGGCACACCACGCCCAATCAGGAGCGCTTCAACGGCCAGCTCAGCCCCGCTTGCCAGGTGGTTGAGTGCACCTTCGGCTGCTTGAAGGGGCAGTGGCGCTGCCTCCTCACCCTCCTAGACGTGGGCATCATCAATGTCTCCCAGGTCATGGGTGCCTGCTGCACGCTCCACAGTGTCATGGAGAGTAAGGAGGAGGCCTTCATGCAGGAGTGGGTGTCATCCCAGCCGCCAGGCCCACCAGGACGGGATCCATGTCGGGGAGGCCCTGTGCTGGTACTTTGACCAGGGGCCCCAGTGAGTGCTGCCCCAGCCACTCCCAGTGGGCCTCCCACACACCACCACTCCCCAACTCCCACACACAGCCCCCACCACTGAACACACCAGGGTTTTGGAAAAATAACATGCATAGAAAACTACAAAAATTGTGAGTAATGCTTATTGTTAAACAGAACAGTAGGGCTAACTATATACAGGGGGAGGGGGACCTAGGTGGCCTGGGTAGTGGGCCATCACTCCAGGGCAGGGGTGGCAGGGGCATGACCCACTCTGACTCCAGGTCCCACACCCCAAACCCCACACTCCCATCCAGGGTCCCCAGAGAGGCTGGGTTGGACTGGGAAGTATAGGTAGGTAGGTAGGGCTGGGGATTGACCTCAGCCCAGCAGTTTGGGCCAGTGGGGTCTTCTCCCATGGAGCTGGGAGGTGGGGCCATGGCGGGAGGGGCAGCAAGGGGGGCAACTGGTAGGGCAGCAAGGGGGGACAGCTGTTGGGGTGGCAGTAGGGGGCTACTGGGCCAGGAGCTCCCAGTAGGAGGCCACCATGTCCCGAAAGTGGCTATGAGCTCCCCACAGTGCCAGGCAACCTCCCTGTCTCAAAGTGGAGCCAGCGCTCGGCCAGCTCCACCTGGTGCTGGATGGAGGCAGTGTGGTGGGGGAGGGGGTCCTCCACCAGCCACCTCTGCTTTGCTGCAACCAGGCCCATCCTGGTGCTGGGGGGTGGCTCCAGGTGGTCCCCATCCCTCCCCTCTGGGGGGCTGTCTGGGACAATGGACAGGGCGAGGCTCTCCCAGCCTTCGGATGGTGCAGCTGCAGAAGTGGGGGGGGGAGAGAAAAAGGCTATGAATACCAACTCCTGCCCTGTGCCCCATCCCTCCATGAGGCTGAGTCTCCCTCCTCTGATCCCCATCCATGGGTGCAGTGTCCCTGTGGGCAGCCCCTTTGTGTGGTACACCTCCCCGGGGGGGGCAGGGTGTGGCGCTGTCTGCGGGAGCAGATGCTGATGGGCACTGGCAGCCATGCTGCCGTCCCAGGACCATGGTCCGGCTGGGCCCTGGTGTGCAGGGGTCTACTGGGAGTGTGGGGGAACCCACTGTCGTGTGTGGTGTCCCTGCCCCATGAGCCAGGGCGTGTGCCCTGTTGGATACGTACCTCAGAGCCCACTGCCGAGGTCAGGGGATGGCCGTCTGGCCGATACCTGGATGGAGGTGCAGGAGGGGAGATCTATTACTGTCTCTGTCTCTGGCCCTGGTGGTGTGGGGCTAGCTGATGGTCCTGGCTCCAGCTCTTCACCTGGCTGGGGCTCCTCAGCCACAGAGTTCAGGATGGCAGGTGGGGAGGAGGTGTCTTGGGGCCCAGGATGCTCCTGAATTCCCTGTAATAGGGACAAGCAGTGGGGGGGGGTGGCCCCTGATTGGCTGGCCGAGTCCTGAGCCCGCGTGTAACCCTGCCACAACTCCTTGACCTTGCTTCTCACTTGGTCCGGCATGCGGGCAGGGTTACCCTGGGTGGTTAGACCCTCGGCCAGTTGGGTGGAGGTGGCCATGTTCTGCCACTTGCTCCCCATCACCTGGAGCACCTCCTCCTTGTGCCACAGCCCTAGCAGGTCCTGGAGCTTGGCCTCGCTGCAGGAGGGGGCCATGCTTCTTCCTGCCCCTGGCCAGACCTTGGGACCCCTGGGTTTGCTCAGGGTGGGGGGAGGGGCAGGAAGGGGCTGGGGCTCCTGACCTGCCTGGCTAGTGGTCATCTCAAGCAGCGGGCTGCAGGGGGATCACACTGAGGTGAGCAGGGGCAGCATGTATAGCAGCTGTTGCCTACATGCTCTGAGCTTCCTGCAACCAGGTTTTCTGGTCCGTGCAGCTTTAGAAGATGCTGTGCGCACACACCATAGCGCTCTGAAGGGTCTGGGCAGCGCATCTCCACCTGGCAGCTGATTACCGCTAGGGCGGACCCTGCTCTTTTGAAATTGTTGGATGTGGAGCTTCTACACACTTCCTTTTTTGAAGTAAGATGGTGAAGTAGCGTGTCTGCCTATTTTCTCTTTGGAATAATGGTTTTGATGTCTGCGGCACCAAATGTCAATTTCAGCTTCAAAATGGCATGTGCCATGTGTAGACCTAACACACGCTACTTCGATGTGGGGGCCTGCTCTTTTGAACTACCGGGCTAGTGTAGAACTGGCTTAAAGCTTCTTGACGGGGAATTGCATTAGACAGTGAACTAGTCTGCAAAGGAAGTGGTGAAAGCCCATCACTTGAGACATTTCAAAGCAGACTGGGTAAAATGCTGGAAAAGAGCATGGTAGGAACATTCCTAGACAATCTTGTATATGGACTAGATGGCTGGGCCTACACGTGCCCCTTCCTTTCGAAAGGGGCATGTGAATGTGCAAGTTCGAAAGATGCCAATGAGGATCTGCAATGAATATACAGAACCTTATTAGCATAATGGTGGCCACAGTGATTCAAAAGTGCAGCTTTTCGAATAGCGCACCGCCTGTGGAGGTGGGACCTTCCAAAAGGACCCCCTCCCCTCCCACCAAGTTTTCGAAAGCCCTTCTTCCTAGCTGGTGATCAGAAGCAGGGCTTTCAACAATTGTGTGTGTGTGTGTGTGTGTGTGTGTGTGTGTGTGTGTGTGTCCCCGTCCGTCCGTCTGTCCGTCCGTCCCCGTCCCCTTTCAGAAGGGCCCATCTCCACGGGCAGCATGTGATTCGAAAAGCTGCACTTTCGAATTGCCATGGCTGCCATTATACTAATGAGCATCTGCATATTCATTGCAGCGCCTCATTAGCATCTTTCAAACCTGCTCATTAACATGCCCATTTTGAAAGGCAGGGGCACATGTAGACACGGGATATCCTTTAAGAGGTCCCCTGCATCTGTAGCTTCTATGATTATTGAGCCTGCTTTCAATAAGATCATTCCAAGTTTCTTTAGGTAAGCCCTTGGACCAGCGCCTTTCAATCAATCAGCACGCTGTAGTGGAAATAAACATCAAATAAAGATGTTTTCAAGTGTATCGTTGATGACCTTTGAAAAATCTAATAAAGCTGCACGTGTAGGGCTGAAGGTAGTTGACATCATTTGATGAGTGCATGTAAAAATTACCATGGTACTATGCAGTATACAGGCTGTCATTGTTCCAATGGAAAAGGCATGCATTGCCCATGCTCCTACCTTGTGGTAGGCTGGTAGTACTACTGCAGGAAAGTGGATTAAGTGACTTTCTAGTGAGCTCAGTGTAACGTTTATGGAAAACACGATGTGAGCAGAGATCAGATTAAGCGGTTTGTGCTGCATAACACGGTACAGCCTCACCCCATCTTTACTAGTTTGTTTCGCTAGGTTTATGATTGCTTTTGGTCATGGACGCATCACAAAATACTGCAGCCAGTATACATTTCAGCGTCTGGGCCTGTAGATTTTTTCTGAAGTGCCACATTAAAAGATTTACCGCTAAAACACCAGAGACAAGACCAGGTCTTTAACCATATTTAGGCACCTAAAAAAATACCTAGATGTGTTTTTGGGGGGGGGGGGGGGGGGGGCGGAAAAATCACACTAATTGTCTTTTTACACGGTGTGGGCAGGAAGGTACAAGCTGCTTCTAACCACTTTGGAGTGGTGTCAGGGAGAGCTGAATTCTGCCAACCCACCCTTCTGAGCAGAGCCAGAGGCTCATTTGGGGGATGGGGCGGTCACAGGCCCTGTGCCTCTGGGAGCCCCACAGCAGCTGTCTTATGTCCAGAAGGGGAGGGTATAAGCTGGGGCAGGTGGGCAAGTTGTGGAGCGTCCCCTGCCCTGCTGCCCCCCACCCCGGCCACACCTCACGTACAGTGAGCGACAGCCTGCTCTGGCGCAGCGCCCTGGCCCACTGAGCCCCCACAGCTCCGCAGCAGTGCAAATTGGCCAGCTCTCCCCTCTGCTCATGGAGAACTGGGGGAGGGGGGGGGGGCTCAGCTGGCCAGGAGGCCATTGTGGCGAGGACTCCTCAGGCTGCTGCTTGCACTGGGTGCTGAGTGTTGGGCTGGTGTGCGGGAGGGCAAGGGGAAGCAGGCCCCCCCCCCCCCCGGCTGCTATCCACCACGAGACCCTGCCCCAGGTAATCCATGGCCAGGCTGGTTGGCGAGGGGGCTAAGGCACAGGGTGGCAGGTGGAGCAGGGAAGGGAGAGGGCCTGTGGTGTGTGGGGGATGCACCAGGTCCAACCACCCCGGATGGCCCTGTGTCTCTTCTCCCACGACGCTGGAAGCAACTCCCCCACTGTGCCAAAAGGCCGCTGCGGGCTACCTTCTGGTGAGACCTGACAGAAAGCTGGGGCAGGATCATGTAAATCTGCATTCCTTCCCTCCACAGCTTACCCCAGGCAGCTGCTGTGCCAGCTGCAAGAAGTGCAGTGTTGACGGGGCAAAGCAGGGCCAGGCCGCTGAGAAGTGAAGCACATAAAGGCAGGAGGGGGTAGGCCGCAGCCATGACATGTGACCGACCACCACCTGGCTCCTGCCTGATCCATCACTTTAGGCCATGCTACCAAGAAAGGGGATGGGGGTGTAGGGCCCTGCTCACTGAGAGCCAGCATGCAGCATGGCTTGCACTGATGGACAAGCAGGAGGAACAGCTAGCCCCATCTGGTGCATTGTCACCCTACCATGAGCTTTGCGCACGGACAGCTGTTATCAGCTGATGGACATCACCTCTCTCCCCTCTCCCCCCCACTGGTGGGTGGCTGGTGAGCAGGGATGCAGTTAGCAGGACTCAGCAGTAATAACAGCAGAGAAGCAGAAAAAATATCACGCCACCTACAGGTCTTAAATATGGGACGCACCCTTTAAAATTGGAGCAGCTGGTCACCCTAGAGTCAGGTAATAGCACAGTAAAAGGTTCCATGGCCTGCTAATTATGACCAGTATTTAACTACATTAGCTTGCAATTTTTGGGGCATAATTCACCTCTGTGTACAAGTCCTCAGTAGTGGCCTACAGTGGGCTTGAACTGGTGCTGACTTGTGTTTAACTTTTGTGTAGGACTGCCTTTTACCCTTAGTCACTTGTGCTCCTAGACCAAACTCACCAAAGTGAGTTCAGAGCACTAGTCCCACAAAATGGATGAGACGTGTGCACATAAATCACCTAGCTGTTGTTGAAAAGCCCACAGCTTATTTTCTAATGGGAAAGAATGAGCATCTCATGGTAAAATTTTGGCTCTTAAGTACAATGCTTTAATATGATGCTCACAGTAACTAAAGGCCATTAACTATTGTTTTGCTACTGTACCTTCTGTGAAATAAATGGAGTTACACACCTGTAAACCTAGAATGATGAGGTGGTGACACAGGCCACTAATGGTGCAATACATCACCCCTTAACTGTTGTCCCAAATGTACATGGAAAAAAAATCTATCTTTAAACCAAAAAAAAAAAAAAAAAGGCACTCAGAAAATTTCACTTTGTGACTTTTTCTGGCCTTTCCAGCACAATACTGTGAGCACAGTTTGTGTCCAAGTGAGCTCTTGACCCCATTCCTGAGGCCAAATTCTGCTATTACATTGGTGTATCGGTTGTAACTTCATTTGCAAGTTTCAATGGCTTTACTCTGGAAGTACATGGGGGTAGACCTAACAGCAGAATTTAGTCTTTAATGCATTAACTCAAGTGGCTGCACTTGGAAAAGTGTCATCTTATTTCAGGAACACAGCAGAGAAGTGTGTTGCAGCTGAGTCTTTTTTTTAGGACCGTGAGTTCACTGACCTACATTTTTCTTCTTTGCCATTTTTCATCTTCTTTTTCACTTGCAACGTGAACTCCTGGAGAGTATCCACAGCCATTATCCCCTACACCAGTGATAATGTTAACTGCATCCCAAATGCCCCTAATTATTAAACAGAAAGTACCTTGAGGCTAAGACCATTTTTAATCTGGTGCTGTGATGGGCAAAATGATGGCTCACAATACTTCTTCAACCATAATTTGTTTACTGTTAGCTTCTTCCACATGCAGCATGTTAGTCTAAGCTATTCACTCCCTGGCATAGAGTACCAGCCTTTCACTGTTATGCCAATATTTTATTGGCAGCCCAGAGCTCATGGTGAGCTGCTATTCCTTTTTTTTTTTGCCAATTACCACGCCACTTTTCTTAATACAGTCTCAAAAGCCTTTTAGGTTCATTAGGGGAACCTAGGGCGCACAGAATTGAGGCAGACTGGTGGAGAAAATGGTCAGCCTCAGGCAGAAGCGTAAATAGATTGAGCAATTACACTGGAAAACAGGACAAGGGTCTGGAAATGTGCATAGACAATGGTCTCACTCATTTTTTCCATCCATTTGCCCCGCCAGCAGACACAAAATCTACCTGTGGGGCTCTGCCCATCAGCTGGCCAGCATTTGACTCAGTGCTCCCACTAATTTTTTATGTCCATGTGTGGAATGACTTTCTTTATATGCACCAATATAGCGGTCATGCATCACATAACTAAAGTCATTCCTTATATGGACAGTCTGTAATGGGTCTGAGGGGGAGTGGTGAGGGTTATGGCTGGGAGTGTGGGCTGTGGAGGGGACCCGGGGATGAGGGCTTTAGGGCACAGTAGGGGGCTCCAGGTTAGGGTGGTAGTATGGAGGAACTTGGAATACCATGTGCTAGTTCTACTTTAATGCCAAGTTCTCCATGTTTTGGATGGATTTAATTTATCCTTTGACAGACAAATCCCTCAGTAAGGGTTCAGCTTCCATTGACATCGTTGGGCATGTCCATACACTCCTTTGCATTAATGCCAGATAGGAAGTTCTTTTGCCCATTTTTAAACACATATAGGTAGAGGCATAAACCTATCAGTAAATAGTTGCAGGTTCTGAAAGTTCAAATAGCTGAATTACCACCTTTTTGTGCAGCTCAAGGAATGATGGAGGGGGAATGGTAGTTTTAGTTTTTGACTCAACTCCTATTCACCCTGTTGTGTCCAACCTTGTACTGGACCCATCACAAAACAAAGAAAATACCATAATACGTCTCTTGAACAGCTGGTTTTTGTTTCACCTGATGAAATTACCAGACAGTACAACTGCTGTTTTGTTTTTGAGTAAATTTAACCAACAACATACAGGGGAAAAAAAAACGGTCTTCGCTATAGAGTAAAAGCTGCCTCCAGTAAAGGCTAAATTACACCATTGATAATTTGTGTGTGTGTAACCACTGCCTTTAATGGGGGCACAGGTGCATGTAATTATAGGGTGAATTAAGCCCTGAGACTGTTAAACTGAGGTCAATTAAAGTCTAAAAAGTTTGCCTCTGTCCTTTCATGTTTCTGGCCCTCATTGTGAGGAGTTTAAGTAGCTTAGCATCTCTTTTCCCCAAGACATGAACTCAAAACCCCATTCTGTCCTTCTACAAGACACCTGAGGGGGAAACAAACCCCTTTACACTGGATTCCCCTGGACCCAAATATGAAAAGAAAGTCATGTCTGAAAAGTAAAAAGTACTAAATTCACCTAATCCAGCACCAACACAGGTGATTGAACCTTAGCTTCTCCTGATCTTGGTTATGAAATTCAGAGAGCAAGTGCATGAACCAAGATTCAGAACTGCTGTGCAGAGTCTTCATCCCCATGAAACATGAACACCCCACAAAACTCAGCAATTTTACCCTTTCACATCTCCTGTGAGGTAGATAAGTGTTATCTACCCCTGGAATGAAGCATCTCATCAGAAACATTACCCACTCAGCACAGGAATCCCATGAAAAATGAATAACTGACCCAAGCTCTCCCAAGTCATTCAATACTTCAATCACAGCAGTAGACCAGACCTTCCTTTACCTCAGACATCAAAACTTCCACACCAGCACAGACCAACTGTTTATCTAGGCTGGTAGCCTAGGGTTTAGGGTGCTTCAGAGGAAGGAAATAGGAAAACAGTCAGTTTGGGTTGAAGTAATTAAGAAATAGTGTGCATGGGGGAAGGTATCAAGAGAGAGAACTCAAAACAGCCAGGAAAGCTTGAGAAAAGCTGTAACGGTTTAAAAATTGATTTAACTAGTACTGGAGTTCTCAGAGCTGACTGCCCTCAGATAAAGCCCCAGAGGATTCATGTAAGAACCATCTGTCCTGGATATATTTCAGTTTCAATTCACCTATGTAAAATGTTTACTTTTCACAGGTGTTAGCCATGGCCTTCCATGATGAATTGGTGTGTAAAGCTGATGCTTGCCGTTAAATGACTGCTACTCTCTACACCAGTAGGCAATGTTTCTGTGGTGAATGAAAACACCCACAGACCTAGTTTATGAAGACAGTGAAGTCTTTGGGATCTTTACAAGAAAGGTGGTATACCAGTGTCCATTATGAGTGCTTGAATAACTTAGTCCTTATGAAATAACCTTTTTTCTACCAGTTAAAAGGAAAAATAAAAATAAATAATTGTTTTGAAGAATGTGTAGTTATGGTGCTAAGCAGGACCATGGGGGAAGGGCCCAATTCTGTCCAAGAGACTGCACTTACCTCTTGATTTCGATATTGTATGCAGCATTATAGGACTTCAATGATAATTATGAGTGCTCAGAATGAGGTATTTTGAGGTCCTAAAGGCTTTGCCACTGAGTTCCCAGCAGTGCAGAAGGCAGGGCAGTTTATACTGTGAATTCCATTATAGCTGCACAGACACTGCAAGCCAGTCTTTGTGGCTCTAAGATAATTAAATTTCTCCCTCTCCCTCTCCCTCTCTCACACACACACCCCACCCTTGAGATTTTGGTGCTAAATATTTTGCTCCATTTAAAGGATTTAAGTTTACAGGACACCAAACTATGGTATCAAATGATTAGGTAATATCTGAGCATTTGAGATAAAACCACTACTGTTAATAAGTTTATTTTTTAATCAAATAACTACCAGTTGTGAAGACTTCAATAGGTTTGGTTGTGGTATAGTGGAATGATTTACTTGATTCAACACAGTGTATTTACACAGCTACTGTGATGGGAAAAAGCAGGCCTGAAATTATACTTTAAAATAGCAGTTACAGCAGTAGTTAATTGTAGCAAAAATAAACGCTCACAGAAACAGCTTAACATGGATTTATTAAGTATAATACCACATTATTTACAAAGTTATATTTCATAAATAAAAACAATTGGGTAAAAACTGCAATTATCTAAAATGTCAAATAATGAGAATTTTATATATATTGGAATTTGTCATTTAATTAACTTTGGCTCTTAAATTACTAGAGGGAGGGTAATGTTAGATGACTTTAGGCAATTAACCAACCCAATTTTTAACGGTTGCTTAAGAAAAACCCTAAGCAGAGCTGTTGCATACAGCAATATGATTAATGGACAAGTACAGGATGCAGAATTCAATCCTACTGAATTTTTGGTAATATTTTATTAAAGGAATTTGGCTTCAGCACAACAGTGATGGCTGAACTCCAGTTTGCTGAGAACTGATTATAAAGTAATACTGAATGTAAGGTAAAACAGAATTTCAAAGCCCGCTACAAACTACTAGAGATGTGCACGAGGCACCCCATGCAGAAATGCCATGGAAGTCCCTGGATTGCCTCTTATTAGTAAATCCATACAGTCTCCACATCTTATGTGGACTCTTTTGATGGCTATGATAATGGGGGATGTCTTATATATCGATAGATCAATCAATCGACGGGGTATTCATCCACAATTGAAATCCAATGATGTAACACATTCCAAAACCGTATCTCTTAAAGAATTAAAGCAATACTGACTCAGACCATACAAAACAGACACAAATTTACCCTCCTTAACACTTACATATGTGAATATCCCATTGACTTATGTAAGGGTATAGCTTGGGTTAGCTGAAGTGCACAGTCTTCAGATGAGGCCTATGTCAATGAAGGCTATAGGATCAGACTGTCAAGATAACTCCATTTAATGACAGCATGGCCCTGGACCCCTATAGTCACAATGACAGGAATTGCAAAAGGATTTTTTAAACAAATTTGTTAAAGGAGAAAACTGCTTTCTTACTGGTCACAGAGGGTGAGCCCTCAACGTATAAGTGTGAAAAGAGCAGGCAAGGCCTCACACACTACACAAGACACACAGAATTGATTATAGTTAGGGTTTAATAATTTTTTTTTATCTGTAAAACTTGAATATGCTTAGAACCTGAATTTACTTATTCCTGCTTGAAAGAGTCTGTGACATGACCAATGACAATATGATACAGCTAGGATGACAATTTTAATTAAAGCATAAGTAGCAGGATCCCATGAACTAACACAGCCCATGTTTAATGCATATATTCTTGGGAATAAGGAAGTAAAGAGAGAAAATAGATTTAAAATGCTGCTAACTTTGATTATTCTCATCTTTCTGAATGCAGCAACAGGTTCTTAAATTTCAGTTTGCAAAGGGGAAGGCTGAGACTGGTTTTAGTATCACAGACTGTACACTATGAACATTAAGGGCCATGTTCTATAATGAAATCAACAGGTATTGTGCCCAATAACTGCAGGGCTGAATTTGGCTCAGGAGCGTTTAGTATTTAATCAAGGACCACAAAGAGAGGCACAAAGAACACTGACTGAAAATATCAGTAATCAAGCACACCACACAACTACTATATTTACATAGGGAGACATAGTATGAGGGAGTCGGGGGAAACTTAGGTACTCATTAAAAAAAAGACAAGGTTTTGCTTATGCAAGTTTTGTCAGTGTTGTAAGTGCCATTGTTTTCTATAATACACAGTGGAAAAAGTAACATTTGTACAACATCCACTTCCTATTCATACCACAGAGGCATGAACGTTATCTTGCCCACGCACACAAAACTCCCACTAACCCAAATGTAGTTACACCCTTTATCACATAAAACGTCATAGTAGTGACACTGAAGCCTTTAAAATATGTGAGTCAAGAGAGGGTAGTCAAGAAAAAGTGTGACTTTTTCATGCAATACCCATTTGTTTAAATTATCACAAAGCCTTGCTATAATGCTAGTAACTTTTGGTCACTGAGCTGGCAGTGGTTTCAAGGTGATGAGTGATGTTTTTTGGAAAGGGTACCACTAATAATGACACTATAAAGAAACTGTGTGTCTAATAAATAGCACCTTCCTCTGTTCTCACCCTCACTCTCCACACATACCAGGAAAAAAAAAAAATCTCTCTCTTGAATGGAGACACAGCTGTTGCGATTATAAAATTACATGTAAATCATTTTAGCATTTCTCCCAAACATGCAAAACAGCTAAGTTCCTGATTTTCTTCTCTTTGAATAGTGCATCATCAAAGGCCTCGGTGTATAAACAAATGTATTTCTTTTCACATATTTTCATCTCTGTAGCAGATTCTGTCACTCCCGCCAGTTACACTGGAAAATTAGAACACAAAACTATTATTCAAGTACGTTTGGATTAACATTCACCCACACCCACCTACACTTTGTGCTGCCAAACTAAATTCAAATTTCACATTTTTTTTTAAAAAGGTAGACAAAGTCACTCATAAAACTGAGGGTTGCTAGCACTGGCTTGAGCCAGGTACAGTACAAACAACTGTTCTATAATTCCTCTATGTAGCTTTGGCATCGCATCTCAGTTTTAACCTTTATTATGCCAGGAAGCGATCTTTAAAGGCAAAAAAAAGCAGGTGCTTAACAAACCTCCATTTTTAAAAATCTTCTTTGCACAAATAGGGCCCAGGAAAATACTGAACATTTATTTAAAGTTATGTATTAATATAGAATTTGTCCTCAGACGTGAAATGATGTTGCACTGACCCAATTTTGCAGTCTGACTTTTGACATTTTAAAAATACTGTAGATAGACAGAAATGCACACTGTATAATGGCCTGCTTATGTTAGATCACTGCGCAGGGAAACCGGTCTTGATCTCTCTAGTTGGTAGTATAGATACTTCCTCTGAGAGAACCTTTCCTAATTGTCTTTCAGTTATATCAAATGAGTAAGATTTTCTCACTCTAAGGCTGTGTCTACACTAGCCCCAAACTTCGAAATGGCCACGTAAATGGCCATTTCGAAGTTTACTAATGAAGCGCTGAAATACATATTCAGTGCCTCATTAGCACGCGGGCAGCCACGGCACTTCGAAATTGATGCGGCTCGCCACCGCATGGCTCGTCCCGATGGGGCTCCTTTTCGAAAGGACCCTGCCTACTTCGAAGTCCCCTTATTCCCATTGGCTCATGGGAATAAGGGGACTTCGAAGTAGGCAGGGTCCTTTCGAAAAGGAGCCCCGTCTGGACAACCTCCGCGGTGGTGAGCCGCGTCAATTTCAAAGCGCCGCGGCCGCCCGCATGCTAATGAAGCACTGAATATGCATTTCAGCGCTTCATTAGTAAACTTCGAAATGGCCATTTGAATGGCCATTTCGAAGTTTGGGGCTAGTGTAGACGTAGCCTAAGAGATAGTTGTAAAGTTGTTCACTGTGCCATAGGAGCAAATGCGTTCATAAACGTTGAGAAAGCAGATGGTACGTGCGCTCAGACGAATCACTCATGGCTAACTGGTTGTGTTACATGAATTCAACAGTCCATTGTACTTATATACAAGCTGAACTATTAAGTGATCAATAATTACCAATAAAATAGCATCAGCCAATAATGTTAGCAGTGGTCTCTTGTTCCATTTGCGCTCTGCACAAGTGGCACAAGATAAAATTAATTGAAAAAAACCCTCTAATAATTTGGAGTTCTCCATGGGTGAGGCAGGCGGAGGGAGGTGGTCTGCTTGTTTTTTTACTTTACAAATTCAGTTGTCTACCTTCTTTTTACTGTACCAGAGTGGTAGCTGTGTTAGTCTGTAGCTGCAAAAACAACAAGTAGTCCTGTGGCATCTTACAGACTAACAGATTTTTTGGAGCATAAGCTTTCATGGGCAAAGACCCATTTCGTCAGATGCATATACTGTACTCTTTTCACTGGAAGATTCTGTGGATAAGTGTATTAGGAAGCTTATGACTTCACTAAGTGATACCTGCTTAACTGAAAAGGAAAGTGGGTTTTTTGTGTTTTTGTTATTTAATTCACACACCTAACAGCTCTTTTTTAGTTCTTGATTCCATACCCTTTTGCTAAGGGCTAAGCAAGGTTCCAATCTGTGTCTCTCATTGTTTAGCTGAAGGTCTTCTTTGTAACTAAGATAAGACTTTACATTTGTGCTATTTCCAAGATAAAAAAAATAGCCAAAATAATCCAACAGTTACAAAACCCTACACCCCTTTCAGTCCTTCTTTACATCATACAGCAGTTTAAAAATAGATACAAACGCATCTGCCTTCAGGTCATCTATAAGTGTATCAGTGCAATGCAATGTAACTTAAAGATTGCACCTTCCAGGCAATCTATAGCCTATGGTGTATCATATATTAGCAGCGCCCTCTGTACAGGGTGATTTTGAATCTCAAAATCCTAGAGTAAATGTTAATTAACGGATCAAAATCTACAATGGCACGTAACATTCAACTCACCATCATTCTAACATCACTCCTTTTGCATCTTTAAAAGCCAAGCAGAGGATTAGTAATTAGCCAAGCACAGTCAGAAGTGTTACAAGATCAGCATTCTGATTAGTTTTAAAACAGGTGTTGACACATCACTACTTCCCAGTATGTCAACTAGTGAATTTTGAACACTCCCCCATATCAGGTTTTACTGTGTTTTCTTCCCATATCATTTAACACCACCCCTGTGGGTTTTCCTAATCCCAAAAGACTTTAAAACCCACTGTGAAAACCCCTTGTCCCACTTAAAAGCACCTCATAAAGAAGGTTGCCTGAACACCCTTCCTAGAGGAGAATCCCTTCACCTCATTAAAAGATGGCCTTTTTGCAAAGCAGGGATACTGCTACAACTGTGATGCTTTTGTTCCACAGCAAAATGTCTAGCAGATGTAGATGTAGTACACAACACTCCCTTATGACCATTGTTGAAAGCATCACAAAGCTCTGATGCATCAAACAATTAGTGGTTCAGGGAACTGGGTAATTTGAGATATCTTATCCCAAGCAACAGCACTCAGTGGTAAGCTAAATTTGGACCCATTTCTAAAAGGCTTTGTATAATTCTTTAAGTAAAAACATAAGATTTTGATTACCACCTACCATTAAGTGGTTCTTCTACAGGTTTCTGTAAAATATGTAAAATATATATATATATATTTTATATATAAAGCCTTCATGACTATGTTTGGCTTACCACAGTTAAATTACTCTAATTGACATATACAGTAAGTAGTGATTCTACAAAAATGAAAGAAGCTAAAAATTAGTAACTATGGCTATGAAGATCAAATCCATCAATGACTGCACTCTCTTCATGTTATCTCCTGCCACATCAAGAGATTAATTTTCCTAGAGAAAAGTCTTGAGGTGGCAAGAGAGACATAATGAGACACACTACTTTTAAGTGAAACAACAGCAGCTTTTCTCTGCAACCTCATCAGTGGTTCAGAAAGCAAAGAGAACCAAGATTTAAAAGCAAGAGTTAATAGCATAACAAGAGACATTTCAAACATTGTACATTTTAGCTAGTTGGGAACTGACCAAAGGCAGAGTAATATGAACAAACAGGAAACTTGATAGCCTTTAAAAGGCAACTGATTAAGGTTGACAGTCTCAAACATACACACTTTTCCCCTGGCCCTCAAAGTCTCAAGAGTCATTTTAGAAATCTGCCCCTAATAAAAATAAACCATAAGCCTCCGAGTACAGGGTTACAACAACCCGTAGGAACGAAGAATTAAAAACTTTAAAATTAAAGGCAACTGCACTTCCTTCTAGAAATCCCTTTAACACACAGGAATGTGTGCTCAATGGCTCCTGAAGAAGGCAGGCAATCCTAGACCTGATTTTCAGACCAAAATTTCATTGAGCCTCTAGACTCCTGTGTACCTTACAACAGCCCGTGGCCCACTGGGGTTCTATCTGCAGCCACACACCCGCCTTGGCTCCTCTCCCATATGCCCCTGCTTAAACACTGGGGCACTGGAGCCCCACACTTCCTATTCCTCAACCCCAGCACTTTTGGCATGCCATGAATCACCTGATTTCTGCTCCATTCGTGCTCCCTTCCCTGCCCTCTCAGTGCTAGAACAGCGTGAATAGCTGTTTCATGGCATTCCAGCTGCAGGAGAGAGGGAAAGGAGCAAGGACAAAGCATAAATCAGCAGATTCATGGGGCTTAAAGTGCTGGGAGGGAGACAGAGAAGCAGGAAGTGTGGGGGCTCCAATACCCCAGTGTGTGAGAGGCATGTAGGGGAGGGCAGCAGACACTGTCTGCAGGCGGAGCCCCAGTAGGCTGCATGCGGCCCAAAAGCCAAAAAGTTGCCCACTACTCCACTAACACATCCAGTGATAGAGTTCTGGCAGGACTTAATCAGAAACTGGGCTAAGGTCACCAATTCCATTAACATAGAACACCTCTGGCACAGCTATGATACAACAGTGAGTTTTGCTCGCTACCAAGCCGGCCAGGATTCACACTAGCGGTGAAAGGCACAGTAGCTCATTACCATACCTCTGAGCCACCTAGACACCCCAAATTTATTATTTTTAAGCTTACCCTTGAAGGTTGATGGTCTTTCTTGCTGGAGCCTAAAACCGTTACAGAACATAAAAATGAGCATACGTGTTACTAGTTATACAAAAGAATTCAACATTTTATTGAAGAAAAAGACAGAATTTGGAGGAAAGAAAATTGTTAGAATAATCCTTGGTTATTTATCCCAAACTACTTTGTTTGATCTATAAATTTTAGAAGACTGCATCACTCTTCTGTAGACAGGATAAATATTTCTAGCACATTTGCTTCATGACTTAATTCAGCTAAAGCACTCTGAGATCTTCAAATGAAAAGCATTACACCAAAGCATTATTACTATCACTATAGCAGTCTTGGTCTGGGTGGGCTCTGAGCTATTGTTTCAACAATGATGCATTTGCTTGGCCAGTTTACAGCATAAAAAAATCTATCATGAATACTGATCTTCCAAGGAATGTTCACTGAAATAAAAATCTACTTCCTACCTCCCAAAACTGTAGTTAATAAAACTCTATAAACCCTGGGGAGATAAAACAAGAAAAATGAAGCTAAATTGTTTAGATCCTTAGCATGTTACATCAAAGACAATCTCTTCTGTGAGACATGTACAAGCAATGACCATCAAAATTAATGGAAGTTATGTTAGTTACTCTGTTGTCTCTTCTGGTCTCTCTCAGGTGCCAAGCTTCATACCTTTACACCTCCAGGGCCAGAATTTTCTGTTTTTCCTATAGTCAGGTCAGGCCCAGGGTACAGTACCCTGGGTATCAACCATGATAACTCAGTAGAGCCAAAAGGATCAGCACCTGCAAGTCTTCGTTTTGAGAGCTTGTAACAAATCATTGTTCAATTTTACCATGAGCACAGTATCATAGGAGAGAGAATTTGAACACAATGAAAGGGCTGCATATGTTCCTCTTTTACACTAATCCCTACCCACCTTATGGAAATAGGCCAAACATGTTTACTTTTTCAGACTATCCTGAAGAATGTCTGTAAGTCACTCTGCAAAGGACTGCCTGGCAGCTGCTTCCCCCTACCCCTACTAGAAAATAATTTTAACTGTTTAGTGCCCCTTTGAACTGTTCTGGTTCCAAGCCTGAGTAAAACAAGTCTTGTAATTTTGGCTGTAGGGTATCTTCCTGGTTCACAATTCAGACAGTATCACTTCATGATTTATACTTTGCTTACTGGGAAATGATTTCTGCAGAGTCATTGCGTTGCTCTCCTGCTAGTTTCTTAACTGCCTTGCTATTAAAATAAATCACTGTATGAATAAAATACAATGAACATTTCAACCATCAGTATCTATTCCAATGGTCAAGTTGCATATAACATTCAGAACATATTAAAGATCAACTTCTAGTCTGCAAATATCCAGAAGCAGAATGTGTCCCATAACTACCTCTAATACGCACAAAGAAAAAAAAAATTATTTGTCTGAATGAATTCCTCCCAATTCTCCTTCTGCATTCAAGCTTCCCTCCTGCCTGGGTCATTTTACCTACTCACTTCTTGATCCTCCCCTTGGTCTACTTCCTAGAGAAGTTTGGTTTTTACAAGTATATTCCAAAAACATATAATTAGATTATATACTTTTCTGACCCCTTTGTTCAGTTGCCAGTACTGATGGAGAGCAATTCACGTAAAGAGACAAATAAAAATCACGCTGTGTAATAAGATCAATTCTAGAGTGATCTTAATGGCGAGAGACCTTCCTGGAATTTTGACTTTGCAAAAAGCTTAAGTGGGCCATATTGCTTACTCCGAGAAGTCCCTTCACAAAATTTCTACCAGATGTTCTCCCCACCCCTCAGGGAAAAGAATTTTTGGGACAAAGATTCACTTAAGGAAAGGAAATACGTCATAGATCAATGGAGAAAAGGAAACTTTCTGGTGTTAAGGGCCCTGTAATTTTTTTTAAACACATCAGATCACATGCTACTCTTAAATCTAGTTATATTCACCTCTAAAAAAGGAATTCAAGGAATTCTACTTCTAAACATTCAAATAAAAACACCAGGAAAAATGTAATACAAAATATCAGGTGCCACTTACCAATCATAATCACATAAATCAGGCCAACAACTCCTACGAGAGCTAGAACGCCTAAGCCAACAATCAAGACAGCACCCATTTTTGGAGGGCATGCTGTTAAAAACAAATTAAACATGTATATTATTTTAATCAAGTAAATGAACATATAACATCTCATTCAAATTTTTCCATTTATAGTACAAACATTCTTTTTCAGCTAGAAAAGGACAGTAGCCTAATTTATCTATTTTAACAATATACAGAAAAAAATCCTTGTAACTTTTGAAATGTCATTTGACATACAAAAATAGACACAAATTTGTTCTATATTAATATTCTACCATCATCTGTTGTAGTCTTAACTAATCAGTGTTTTTCTTCTTTAGATTAAAATTCCACTGCCTATTTAAAATTTAACAAGTTAAATAACAGAGCACAATTAGGTCTCTATTTTAATTTCGGTCTCACCGCCTGAGCCCACTACAGTTGTGAGGTCCTGCCGTCTGGCTCCCCCTTGACCAGGACTGCTCCAGCCTGGAGCAGCTGACCGCCCTTGGAGTTAACTGCTAAGGGCTGGTTAACCTGTAAACATACCAGTAAGCCTCTTGCTTATGGGTATGCTTATTAGTTAACTTCTCTATTTACAATATGGTGCATATTTAATACAATTAAAAATGAGTTTTGGTGAGAAATAATTAAAAACCACAATAAGGCTGCATCTACACTACAGTCCCCTTCTGAAAGGCAAATGCAAATGAGGCAAATCGAAAATGCAGATGAAGCTCTGATTTACAAATCTCGCGTTCATTTGCATAATCTCATGCCACCTCACTTCTGAAGGAGACCGCTTTCAAAACAAAAACAGCACTGTAGACCGAGTTCTTTTGAACAAAAACTTGGTTTTTGAAAGAACCCTTCTTTCTGGAAAAAAATTAGGAATACGGACAGGTGTTTTTGAAAAATTCCTCCCCCCCGCTGAACCCTGTCTACACTTGTATTTGTTTTGAAAGCAGTCTCTTTATGAAGTGAGATCCAGTGAGATTATGCAAATGAAGCGTGAGATTTGTAAATCAGCAGTTCAGTTGCATTTTTTTATTTGCCTCATTTGCATTCCCCTTTTGAAAGGGGACTGTAGTGTAGATGCAGACTACATGTTTTGGCGAAAAATTTGTACTCAATTACACAAGTCGAAATCGGGTGTGGCTCAAAAAAAAGCACCAGATTCTCCAAATGTACATCGATAAAACAGACAAGAACTTAGCTGTTAAAAATCAGAGACCCCCCCCAGAAAAATGCCCACTTATTCTGGCTCCTAATACGAAAAGAAGTTTAATTTCAGTAGGGCTACTCACCTGCTTGAACTCAAGGGCTGTATTTACATTAGTCCCAGAACTTTGAAAAGGGCATGAAAATGAACCTAATTGAAATATGGTAATGAGGCGCTATCACGAATATGCCACACCTCATTAGCATAATGGCAGCCACGGCACTTCGGAAGTGCCGCTTTCGATCACACGCAGCTCAGCTACATGGGGTCCTTTTTGAAAGGACCCTGCACACTTCAAAATCCGCTTATTAGCATCTTTCAATTAGGTTCATTATCATGCCTCTTTTGAAGTTCTGGGGCTAGTGTAGACATAGCCAAGGTGTCTAATTTTTCCTGAAATACTTCAATATTGAATTTGTGTAAGATATTGAACATAACCTTAAGAAATATACACAAAATCCATCTTAGCCTGTAAGCTGGGACTGTGAAAGTGACACCAGCAAGTTAGGAAAAATACCACTTGGTGGTTTGAAAATGCTGCACCTACTATAATAAGAACACTGCCCAAGATTACAATAAATGAAAAATATTAGCAAAAAAAATTGTCATTTTTTTCCCCCTAACTGTTGCATTTGATAACATTTAGGTCAAGTCCCTGCAACTACTTATTTACATACTTAACTTCATACATTTGTGTAAATGCTGGCAGTATCAGGACCTTAGGCACCATCTACGCTACAGTGATCCATTGAGAGAAGTTGCTGTCAGAAGAATCTTCCAACAAACTTCTGTTGACAGATTGTGGCCAGACTGCAAAGCAGATCAGTCTGTCAATCTGATCTGCTGATAGACAGTAGCCGGACTCTCCAACCCCTCTCTCGAAAGAATGGCTAAGTACAAGCACAGAAGGTAGGGCTGCTCCAGTGTCCTGGAAGCTCTGTCTGTTCACAAAGGGCCCCCTGGAGCATCCACACTGGCCTTCTGTCAACAGATTCTGTGGAGAAAGAGGTTCTGGCTCCTGGAGAACATAAGAATGCTGTTGACAGAAGTACCACATTCTGTCAATTCACTGTCAACAGAATGCATTTGTAACATGGATGCTTCACGAGTTTTGTCGACAAACTCTTTAGTGTAGACATAGCCTTAATATACACTCCAATTGACACTTTCACCTCTGTACTCAGTTTTCTCTTTGCTAAGACTGCTGGAAAAACAAAGCCACAGAAAACCCTTATTTTTCCTTGTCATGGAGTGGGAGGAGTGCATGTGAGACTCAGGCTGGATGTGTGAGACAAGCAGAGCAGCTCAGGATGATCCTGGGGCTGTGACCTGGGCTGGCAGGTAACACCTCTGCCCTGAACACAGAGCATGGAGGAGCCGAGCTGGGTTTGAATCGGAGGCAGCAGTTGGAAGCTGGAGAGCAACAGGGAGCTGGAAAGCAGCCAGCCTGGCGAGGGGGGAAGCTACACCCCAGAGGGGCACCTCTCGGGCACCTCTCCCCAGGACAGGTTGGAATGACTCTCTGCCGGCTGTGAGAAACTGGGCCTCCGTCGCCTAATAAACTTCCTGTTCTACCTGATGAGTGAGAGAGTCACTCCTGCCTGCGGACAGGTGCAGTGCCTGGGGACCCCTGAACCCTATCACACCCCTCTAGGGAGTTTTTCTGTTTATGATGTATTTAAATTCAAGACATATATTTAAAGACTGTTCTATCAGAAGTAGGACTTTTAAAAAACTTAGTCACATAAAAAAATCATGTTTAATGTAGCTTTAAGGTTCCTTTTTCAAAAATGATTTGTAAACACTTGTAGAGGACAGTATAGAATAGGTATATTATATAATTTCCCTCTTTTTTAAAAAAAAATCCATTACTGAAAACTTGTCATAGTTTTCTTCCCAACCCCTTATCCCCACTTTAAAATAGTTACACTTTGTTCACACTGACCAAAACAGCAATGCTACTTGACACCATTTTCAAGATCAGTTTTTGAAACCATTTCTTAACATAGTGTATTTAATAGAACAGAGGCATAATTCTCTCAAGTCAAGTTCACATTTATGCTTACAAGATAAGTCATTTCAAGACAAGGAAAAATATTCTACATGAACACAGTTTAGTGTCCTACCATTATTAGAGTCCTATGGGGATACAAAATTTGTATCCATATCTGATCCATGATCCCTAAAAATGGTCCACTGAAATAAAAAGCAGATATGTACAGATTTGCAGGACTCCAACCATTATTCCCAGACAGACTGCCATTGCTGGCCAGCCCTAAATTTGCTCCCTCCTTCTTCCAAAGTTACACTCTTCCCTCGCTGTACGAGCACAATTGGTTCCCAGCTTTTCTGCTCATAGGTGAAAACTCACAAGAGGGACACTAAATTCCTATTAAAATACACGTAAGAGTCTCTGACTGGTTCCTAGTGCTCCTAACTCGGGGAATGAGTGGCAGCATATGGCACTGCTTTTGAAAGGTAAGTGAACCTTGGGCTGGGGGTGGGAGTTGCAGAGAGTTAAAGGCTGGAGGCAGTTTGGGGCCATGAGCAGGGAAGGAGGGTTACAACCTGGTGGCGGGTTGGGTCCATGGGGCGGGGGGCATTAAAACTGCAGTGGGTTGAATCCACACGGCAGGTGCAGGGGGCAGGTTTTAGGCTGCGACGGGTTGGGACTGCAGAGCTAGTGGGGCGGGAGGGAGGGGATGTCAGGCTGCAGCAGGTTGGGTCTGCGGAGCTGGCGGTGGGTCAGGCTGCAGTGGGTTGGGGGGCTGTCAGGCTTCAGCGGGTTGGATCTGCAGGAGGTTGTGGCTGCAGGGGGGCAGTCAGGCTGCAGCGGGTTGAAGCCATGGGGAGGGGGCTAGGCTGATATTAGTGGGGGGGAAGTTCACTCATCTAGTGAGCAAAGGTAGGTACATGTCCCTCATTTTAGTGAGTACTCGTAAGTAAAGTACTCGTTTAATGAGGGATGAATGTACTTTGCTCTGTGTTTTATTCTTGACGAAAAATATTTTGCTGCCCCACTAGAAAATAAAAGCCAAATGTTAACGAGTTCTGTATTAAAAAAGGACAGAAATTCTGAGTTTACTGTTCAATGTTCTTGCTGAAGCCCTTGTAATTCACTTGCCTCAAATATATAGTTAAAACCTACATATCAAATGCAAAGGTTTGACAATGCAATCTTTTGATTTATTCATTTAAACATCAGAAATGGGCTCTGTCTCTGTGCATACGTGTGCTTTATTTTTTAAAGGGTGTGGAACACAATCATAATAATCATGCTAGTCGTAGATGACTTCAGGGAATGCAGTGTTGCAAAATAAGGAGTAAATAAAAGCATTCTTTTTTAGGCAGTTGCTTGCAGGATGCAGCCATGCTAGACAGTCATGTTAATGAGACTATACTACAGTAAACTCTTGAGATACACGCAACCGAGTCGTGCATGCTTCAGGTTAATGCGACTGCTGCCCGGACAGGAGTAGGAAACTGCTGCTGTCACAGGCAGCAGCTGAGACCCAAGCTGCTTCCCTGACAGGAGTGGGGAAACTGCTTCTATTGGGGCAGCAGCCTAACTCTTGGCTGCTGCCCTGACAGGAGTGGTTTCCCAGTCCCCAGAATGGTGGGGAGCTGGCAACCAGGCAGTAGCCTGGCTCCCAGCTCCCCTCAGCTTACAGAGCTGGGAAATTGACTAGGACAGAAGCCCTGGTCAGTTTCCTGGCTCCAAAGAGTGGAGGGGAGTGGGGAGCCAGGCTGTCCCTGGTTGCATCTCCCCTCCACTGGCTGGAGACAGGAAGCTGACCAAGGCTGCCGCCCTGGTCAGTTTCCCGGTTCTGCAAGGGGAGAGGAGTCAGGAGCCAGGCTGTTACCTGGTTCCCAGCTCCCCTCAACTTGTGCAAAAATTTGAGTTATGCAGCGGTTGCAGGAACACAACCCCCCGTGTAACTCAAGGGTTTACTGTATGCAATTTAATGCCTGCCATGGGACTATTTTTTCCTTCACCGGATACAACGGTAGTAACACAGCAATCCTAGATTATATTATGAACAATTTATTGCTAAATCATTAAACAGAAACACCATTTTACAAAATATTCCACTGTTAATGTGCAAATAAACTGTTCCCACTAGATAGAGACAAAAGTCAAAGGAACAGATACACAAAATACTTTTTTGTAAGAAAGTTTCATTATTAAAACAAATTGCTAAAATTGAAAGAAGATATACTGCTTACCTGCAATGCACAGGCCAAATCCGATGACTGCAATTAAATAACCAACTGACTGCAGAACTATCAAAACAATTGCGCACTTTCGTAGCTCGTTTTCATAAACTGTGGGAAATAAGGTATATTCTGCTGTAGCTTTTGAAAGGACAACCAAAGAAAACATGATAGGTGTGTGATCTAAACTGGACTAGGGACCAGTATCTTCTGAATCCTAGTCTTGTCCAGTTTGCGTGATAATTAAAGAAATCCTGAGACAGACAGCTAGGCTCTTCCCTTAAAGATGAAGGTACACAAACAACATGAGCAGAAAAGTGAACAACAAATTTCCGAGGGAGTGATTCAATCCAATCCTGGATGAGGAGTCTGACATTGTATTCCCGCTCCATTTCCCAAGCAGCCAATTAGTTTCTTTTCAGGAGCACCCAACAGTCGCATGACCAGGGTAAGATAGGTGGGTGGGCAATGATGGGGCCATCTCCCTGCCCTCTTCAGCTGGCTATGGGAAAGGGATGGACATATATACTGGCTAGCGGCCTGGTAAAAATTGCGGGGCCATAAATATGTATGTCTTGCACTCCCACCTGACAATTGGGTCTTATGCCCCTCTGTCTGCAGGGCTCTCCGGCTGGGGAGAGAGATTGGAGGCTTGTGCTACTCTGACCACTTGATGCTCCCAGAGAGGAGCAGGATTGGGGCACTGTGGCTTGCCTTGCTCTTCCCATCCCACTCCTGGTGTTCCGAGTGGAGTCAGGGCATGCAAGGGGGGTGCCTTCCTCACTCCTCGCCCAGTATGCCCAGCAGGGAGCAAGGTTGGAACACCAGGGTTTGCCCCACTCCGCCAGGCTAGTGCTCCCAACAGGGAGCAAGGTCAGAATGGTCAGGGCTTGCTGTGCTCTGCCAACCCGGTGCTTCCAGCAGGGAGCAGGATCAGACCAGGACCCAGGGGCTCGCCCCATTCTGCCCACCAGATGCTCCCAATGAGAAGCAGGATCATGGGGCAGGGCTTGCTCCAGCTCTGGTGCTCCAGCCCTAAAACACTCTAGCTGCTTCCAGTCCTCCTGCTGGGGAGTAGGCTCAGGGGCTTATAAGCCTCCAACTCTGCTTCCTGGCATGAATGCTGGGTGAGCAGAGCAGGGCTAGTCCCTGACTCCACTCCCCAGGCCCAGCGGGAGAGCAAGGTCCACATCCATGTCCCCCCCATGACTATGCCCCTAAACCAGGTGATCTCAGATTATCCTGTTGTTCACAGGACATTAGAAACATCAGGGCCTCAACACATTGTCACAGTACCTATTTATGAATGACCAATATCACATACATTATAAGTAAAAAATGTTATCTTTACTTGTAAATTTAGAAGCTTTTCATGAGAGAGTAAATAAATTAAATCCTCACCTATGCGAAGCACGAAGAACAGAAGTGGCACTAAAATCACAGCAGGGAGTACAATTAAGGCTAATCCAGCTTGATTCTTTGGTCCAAACCCACCTGTAAACAGTCGTACAAATTAGACTGGAAATCATGGCTGACATTAAGCACTTGCAATGCAAATAACCTCGTGGTATCCTCACACTTTTAGGGGTCTGGAAATCCCATGCAAGCTCTGCAACTACTTCCTAACCATTGATCACTTCAGGAAGTAGGACAGAAGGAAGAAAACAGGTTTTGGCCTAGTTCTCCCCTTTCACAGCTGGGAGCTCTGCAAATCATAAAGCTGTCCTGGAGCAAACCCAAATAGAGTAACACATTTTAAACAAATGCCCAGTAATCATATAACTCATTGATACTCAGTGAAGAGTCTGTCCTCTTCTTTTACCTGGCCAGTTTCAACCTGCAGGTTTGGACTTTTGCTGGAACTATTAATATTTGTGCTATATATAAGAAAATGTTTACTCAAACTTGTTTAAGTACCAAGTGTAGGAGTTTGGTTTAACATGCTGTGTTTCTTACAATGATACAGTTTGGTTCAATTTTTCCTCAGTCTTTCATCCCTCCTTAAAAAAAAGTTTCCATTGCCTCTATCTTGTATATTTAATACTATGTTGTCTCCAAAATCTTCTATGTTGGTGACTACTGTTGGGTGCAAGAGTACACTCAGGTTTCTGAAAACTGTACATCCCCACCACTGAACTTCCCTTAAAGACATTTTTCTATTCTGGTAAAGTCTGTCGCACAGTCCAGTTTAGGGGTTAGTCTCCTAAGAGGAGAATCTCATCTAAGCCTCACACACACACAAACCACCACATATGGGGCCAGACCTTCAGCTTCATCAATTTATAACAGATCAGGATCTGGCCCATTGCATCAGATACTTATATTAACAGGTGTTGATTTGCTCTGACCAGTCGGCATGATGAATGTAGGTTGGCTGAAAGATCCTTTGTGAATTCAACTGTATATATAGGCAAAGATCAAAATACTTTTTGACCCCCACCTTAAAAAACTTAACTCCAGGTCTGAAATTTAAGCAAGCACCTCTTAACAAGCTATTAGGAAATCAAAACAGAATATATATTTCAAAAGGCATCCTTACCAAGAATCAATAACCCCAAACATGACTGCTGCTTTTATGTTTACTACATTCATTACTTTTTAAAAAAACAAGATCCAATAAATAATAATATTTTAACACTACATGGTCTATACTGTGTCACACTAACAGATTTTTACATGTCTCTGGATTTAATCCTGCAGCTGCTCTGCATTCTGAAGTCAACATCAGTTGGAATTCTTGGTGAGCGTGGAATAGGAGACTAAAAAACCCTTTCATTGCATCTTTTAATCTGTGTATGAAACTGATCCTCTATTTTTGCAGTTTAAAAATAAGACACTTTCAAACTGAGGCAAGTGTTTAAAGAATTAGAAGTATATTTATCCAATATTTCGTATTTCCTTTTGATTTTGTGGAAGCTGAGCTGATTCCACCTAATTATACAGCGGAAGACTCACTCCAGAAAACACATATCCATAATGTGTAACTTTATGCAGACAAGCAATATTCTATGACGTCCCCCCCAAAACTTTAATGAATAACTTTACCGACATGCATCAGTGTTTGCAAGATCCAGGCCTGAGTCAGCACTTTGTAGCTGTGGAAGTTATACAAGCAATTTTTTTCTAATGGATCTACATGGTTGTACTTGGATTTTGGCATTTTTCTCTCATGATACATCTGAAGTCAGCTTTTACATTAAGGGAAAGACATACTAATAGCCTGAACTTACACAGCTGAAATCAATAGCTGTGCTGCCATTGGATGTAATGGGAGCTCTGAATGGCTCAGTTCCTTAATTATAAATGTATTTATTCCACCCACCAATGTAACTTTTGTTCAGCTCCCAGAAAAACACTCATCTGACCTGCAACTACCAACCTATGCTTCTGGATGGTTCTGAACACTTCAAGTAAATAGACTTGCTCTGTCTCCGTGCATGTATTCACTGATGGTGATGCAATCAGTGAAATCCATTTATTTCTGAACTGCCTCCCTCATCGTCTCAAACAAAATATTACAGTGCAAGGGCACGTGGATTATACAGGCCAAAGTCTTGGACTGCTGTTAGCTCTTTTGTTTTTCTGGGGAAAAGAAACGTGCAACCAAAGAAGGGCAACACGAGTGTTAAAGCAGGACACTGTGGGAAGAAACAACATTCTTCAGAGTATCGGAGGGGTAGCCGTGTTAGTCTAGATCTGTAACAGCAACGAAGGTCCTGTGGCACCTTATAGACCAGGCGTGTCCAACCTGCGGCCCACAGGCCGCATGCAGCCCTGGACAGCTAGTAATGCAGCTCTACAAGATCGTAAACTTTTAATATTATTATGTGATTTATATACATTAACTATATTATATATTTTGTATGCCGCCCAAGACTATCTTCACTCAATGCGTCCCAGGCAAGCCAAAAGGTTGAACACCCATGTTATAGACTAACAGAAAAGTTTTGAGCATGAGCTTTCGTGAGCACAGACTCACTCATTCCGCATCTGATGAAGTGAGTCTGTGCTCACGAAAGCTCATGCTCAAAACTTTTCTGTTAGTCTATAAGGTGCCACCGGACCCTTTGTTGCTGTTACATTCTTCAGAGTGTGGCTTCTATTACTGATTTCTTCAGCTGGTAATTGGAGCAAAAACTGACATGCGTCCAGGTCATTAAAAAGGCCTTATTTGAGAATATTTTCAAAAAAATCCCTGCACCCCTGTGAAAAAAGGTACATATGCCAAATGCAAATGGTATAACAAACAATGAAAGGCCTGATTGTCAGAATGAAACATTATGAAAAATGTTCTTCAGAGAGCAAAGACTTTGAAGTTGATGATATAGACATATTCTGAACTAAACTTACTTTTGCTCCATTCTGTGGACTACCTATGATGCCATACTATATTAGTGAATAACAACTCAGATTAGAGACATAGATTAGAGTTTTGGGTTATTACTTCTGAATTTTAAAATGCGTGTGTCTAAAATATAATTGACCCATTAGTTTTAAGGAAGTATGCATCAACTACATTTTACTGTTGCTGCTGCACTTCAGAAGTGATTTTGTTGCGTGATATAATCAAATGTATCAGTTGAAGATTTTCTGTTTAAAGGTAGTTTTATTAGGCATTTATTAATTTTAACATTTAAAAATGTTTTTTCAAGCTGGTTTTGATAAATGTTTAAATGGATATAGATAAGCCTTAAAATTTACATTCCCCATGTTACTGGGTTTAGGATAAATTATATCATTTAAACACTGGTACAAATAGCTGCAATAGCAGGAATCTTTCATTTACAATTTTTATTTAAAGCAAGGAACTGAATGATAGTGAGTGAGTGACTTTTTAAAAAGACATGTTCCTGGATCCAGCTTATGCATAAGGCCAGAGAAGGGAATCCTCTTTGGGTCAGATGCTACGGGCGTATGGGGGCGGTGGGATGAGGGTGGGGAATCAGTCAGGGTTCACACACAAATGAGAAAAAAAACTCACTGACTGGTACCGAAATGAGGAGGGAAAAAAAACAAAAAAACAAAAACCCAAAACCCACATACTACCAAAGATGTGCTCCTCAACTGAAAACAAGGGGGAGGGAGGGAAAAAAAAAAAAAAAGGAGAGACATTTCAATCCTCAGGGCTCCACCCCAGGGGGCCAGGGAGGAACACTAAAGAGAGGGTTTACTCCCAGGGCTGGATCAACTCTCCCGGGGGCCCAAGGACTAATAGATCTTGTAGGGTCCTTGGCTCTGGGGTGGGGCCAAAAATGAGGGGTTCAATGTGCAGAAGGGACTGCCAGGGAGCAGGATGGGTTGGGAGGGAAGGTGCAAGAGTGCAGTGAAGCTGGAGATGCAGGGGCTAGGCTGCATGGAAGATGAAGAAGAGGGCTGAGGGTGGTGTAGGGGTCTGGGCAGGAGGTAGGGTACAGAAGCAGGCTGGGGTGAAGGGTGTGATTAGGAGGTAAGGTGCAGGAGTAGGCTGATGGTGCAGGTTGTGGGAGCAGGCTGGGGGTGGGGGGCAGGAATGAGGTGGGGTAGAGGATGGGGGTGCCTTCCTGGCACAGCTCCCAGGGGGGCACAGATGACTCCACGTGGCCCTGGTCTTACCGGCACCACTCCACACAGTTCCCCACCTCACCCCAGTGCCTGGCCAGTGGAAGTGATGGGGCTGGAGCCTGCAAGTGTGTGCATGGACAAAGCTTTCCTGTGCTGCTGTTGCTGGAACTGCTTCCTTCTTCCAGGTAAGCCCACAGGCTGGATTCAGACAATCCACAGGCTAGATCTGGCCCACAGGTTCATCACCCCTGAGATAAGGGATTAAGACTATCCATCATCTGAAATGTCTACAAATTCAGAGCTGGAACCAGCATCAGTGCTGCAATGAAACATACAGTAAACTCTTTCATATCCAGCAGCCCCAGGGGGCTGGATATTCAAATATTCTGGATAACAGAGAGGTACACCTAGCAATGTACAACACTAAAATACAAGATTAGATATTAAGAATCAAACAAAGATATGTGCAGAGTCCTTTATTTTCCAGCAACAATACTGTACACTGTAAACTTTATGCAGTACTTGCTGTACTTATTTGTATTTCCTTTCACTATACTGTACTTATCAAAAATGTAACTAAAATTTACTTATGATTAAAAGGCCAGTTACTTGAGAATTCCGGATAATAGAATGCCAGATATGAAAGTTTACTGTACATCTGGCAATAAATTACCTGTATTTAGAAAGAAAAAAAAGCTCTCTTATCATCATCCAATAAAACCATGGATGATTTTGTAGTCAGGACCAGCTAGTCCCAAGCAAGGCTCTAGAGATGAAAAGACTGTTCAGTTCATTTATGCAACAAATTCTCTGTTTTGTCTTGCTCAGAATAAACATTTAAGTGACATGGTTCAGTAATTACCAGGCTCCACCCAGCAATGTGGAAGATTGCTGAAAGATTGCTGGATACAGTGCAAGAGACGAAAACTGACCAGTGTGCGAAAAACTGACCACTGTGCAAAATGTCTTGTCAGTGGGATACCAGTGTGCAAAAAACTGAACAGTGTGCAAAAAAGTATCCCACTGACAGGACATTCTTTAAACTGGTCTTTATAGAGGAGGCACTGACCCAATAATGTGTGCATGTGTAGCGACAAAAGATGGGTTTGTCTACCTTACAGAAACAACTGGTACTGGAGAATACTTACAATTAGTAGCAGCAAAAGCTAGAACAAAAACCCCACCTAGCTATACTGGAAAAAGAAAATTTGTAAAACATTTCTGAGCAAGTGATCTCTTTCAGCTCACTGACTGTATGAAACTCTAGGGAATGCCTCTAGCGAGTACTCCTTTTCACAGCTATTATTGTGGCTCCTTTACCAATCAACTTATGTATTACCTTCCCATTACAAATTATCCATATTCCCTTTAACCATTTTTACTAATGGTGAACAGAAACTGGGTATTACACCAACTAAAACACAGTGAACTACAGGCCTGACTTTTCACAGAGATGCTTACATCACACATTTCAAAATGAAATCAACCTTCCATATGCTTATAACTTCTAGCCCCAATTTGTTGCCTAACAAATGCCCATTATACTTACCTGGAACTAAAAGAATAAAACCAATAAAAGCAAAAAGGGTGATGACGACTCCTCCAATAATTAAACCCACTTTCTTTTGAGTGGTAGTTTCAAATTTTGATACTAAAAGAAAACAAAAATCAGAGAGACTTTACTTAGAAATGAAGTATTCATTCACACAAATACACAGTTTTGCAATTATTACCATACCCAGAAAAAGTATCCCTTCCAGAACAGTACCTTAATGTTGTACCTCTTTCTAGCTGTCCCTGCAGTACTGATAGCAATAACACTTGAGATCAGTATCGCAGGTAAATTCCTAATTATAAAGTAATTTATATCCTGCCTACTACAAGCCACACATCAACTTCCACTGATTTTGCTGCAAGTTGGATCAGTTCCATAGAAGCCTTTTTCCATTTCAATTAGCTTTAATTAGTTCTCATTTTTTTAAAGAAAACTGCATTATAAACTGGTTGTTCAGATGATTAGGACATGGAAAACCTGCATTCCATTTCTCAGCTCAGCCACAGGCTTTCCCAGTGACCTTAGATTCACTGCTTTATAAATTTCAGTGCCAGAAGGGACCACTGTGATCATCTGCTCTGACTTCCTGCACAACAGGCCTCAGCATCTCCCCGACGTAATTTCTATGGATATCTTTCAGGGAAAAAAAAAACAAAACCCCCCACTAATCTTGATTTAAAAATTGTCAGCAACAGGAAGTCCACCATGATCTTTGGTTAATTTTTCCAATGGTTAATTGCTCTCACTGTTAAAAATCCACATTTCAAGTCTCAGTGACTATGTCTACACTAAAAGCATCAGTCTACAGAAGTTACTGTCAGAAGAGATGTTCTGACAAAACTTCTGTTGACAAATTGTATCTACACATAAAAGTGGATAAATCTTCTGACCCCGCTTTGTTGACAAAAGGGCCCCCTGGAGCATCTACACTGCTTTTTTTTTTTTTGACAGTTTTGTCACCAAAACATATGTTGTGTGTAGACACTCTGAGTTTTGTTGACAAAACCCTCTAGTGTACACAGAGCCCATTTCTCTACTTCAGCTTCCAGCCACTGACTTGTGCTATACCTTTGCCCTCTAAAACTAAATAGTTCAATATTTGTTTCCTCTGGAGGTACTTTTTACCCCTTAAGCCACTTCTTCTAAAGTGCTACCCACACTGGCTTCTACTTTCCATCTTCTGTCACCCCACTTTACTCCACTGGTTCATTTATGAGAATGATATTGGCATTAACAGTCAGCAATTGCAAAGAATTATTTAAAAAAAAATGTAATACTTACCAGCAATGCCAAACTTAAGCCAATAAAATAGAATAGCCAAGCTCAGGAAGAGTATGATCAGAGTATTTTCTAAAGGTGTAAACCAGGACTCTGAATTGAGACACAAGAGAGAAGGGGAATGGAGGGGGACATAAAATTTGAAGTTATTGGGTTTATAATGTAAGTAATCACTTTAGCTTAGTCTGTAGAATACGTAACTCACTCTGCTTCAAATTTTAAGAGCTATAAACACAGTCTCTGACCTTCTGATAACACAGCTGCCCCTCTGAAACTGATCTTACATAACTTGGTAAAATATAATAGCCTGTTGTCTACTCATTCAAGGTTCCAATTACTATAACTACCAGTTCTACAGATTTTTTTCACCTATGTCCTTTACCCACATGTGGACTAAGGAAGACATTAGCAATTTTTTTTCTTGTTTCACACATTTTACCACCACCACACATACTGATATCTCTGCACTGATTTCAACTCATCAGTACTCTCTGATGTCACAATATGCAAAGCAGCTGGAGACAGAAGAAGAAATTCTATCCAGGAAAAGTCATATACCTTTGTGTGCCACTGTCTGACATGCATACCAACAGCTGCTTCTCAGTTACAGGACACAACAATTTCAAAATACCCCTAAAACGGTATGCATAAAAATTCTTACACCTGGTTTTCTTGCTTTAAATTCATACACTGAAGACCAAGGGTGGCCAATAATTTGGTCCACAGACTGGATGCTGTTTGCCAGGGTTAGCCCCGGGCAGGCTGGGTGAGAGGAGTGCAGCTCCATGCCCCCAGAATGGGCAGGACCTCAAGCAGCTATTTAAAAGGCCCAGGGCTATGGCCACTGCTGCTGCTATAGTAGCAGCGGTAACAGCCAGGAGCCCCGGGCTCCTGCCCCCCTTGCTCCCACCCCACCCCCAATCAATGGGCCTGGCCCTGGACTGGCTGCCAGACATTTTATTTAGCTGCATGTTCATAGGTGAGGCTACTCATAGCCCCCAGAGGCCAGGGTACCCCATTCCCAGCCAATGGGAGCTGTGGAAAGCAGCACAGCAGTAGCTCAGCCAGCGCCGCTTTCTGCGCTGCCATTGACCAAAAACAGAGAACCACATCCAACAGAAGCTGGGAGTGGCCGGGCCTGGAGACATACAAATAAATAAAGCATCTGGAAGCCCCTATAGGCTACTTATTGTCTTCGCCAAAGATCAAAATCTACCTTTTCTAACAGGGATGTCAAATAGTTAATGAGTAAGCACGAGACTTACCATATGCTTACCAGTTAACTAGCTATATCTGGTGAACTCTGGTGCCAGCCAGCCACACAGGCCAAAGCAGCCCCAGATGCAGATTGGCTGGTGAGATGGGAGGCAGGGTCCTAAATCAAATGTTCATGCAATTAAGTGTTTTAACATCCCTAATTTCTAAATTGCTAATAACATTTGTTCCTTTCAATGGAATTTTGCACTTTTAGCTACTACTGATTAAAAAACTTTCACACCTGCAATTACAATCACACTGCTCACCCACAACCCTGATAATACAACTTAACAGCCATAATCTCAACCCCAGAAGCAAAAGTACACCACCAGTTTGTGCTGGGACAAACTGCCACATCCTGGACTCTATGCACTGGACTCCTCGTGATTTACCATGCTGCTCAGAACTTTACAGGTATGCCATTCTGAGAGATGCTAGGACCACAGCTGCATTGAAATAAGGTTGTAGTAGCAGGCTTGGGGCCTCATGTTCTCTGCAGGTTTGCAGGGAAACTAGGAGTAGGGCTAGGATGAGGGAATCTGCAAAAGACTGAAGGACTTGGGGAGCGAATTTGTAGGGAAAACAGGAAATGTATCAGCTTCTCTGTCACAGCAAAACACCTGACATCACAGGTGGTTTTATTGATGGTCTTTGTTTGACCATTTATCAGAGGTAGAATCACAAGTGATAGACCTTGGAATTTTGGTGGAGAGCAGCAACACAGGAAGCATGATGAAATACAAGAACAACAAATCATTCTATATGACCATTCCACCAGGAAATATTGGATTTTTGTCATTTCCATGTAGCCAAGCACACAGGACAGTGGATTTCTGAAACAGCTCTTATTTAACTGCCTTCCCACTTTTCCCCTCAAAAACATACCAGGAGCTACCAATTAAAATGTCCACTGTCAGGGAAAGGGCTACTATGTTCCTCAAAACAAACAAACAAAATAAAACAACCCACAGCCAAAACATTTTTTTTTTGCCAGTGAATACAACTGGACTCCAAACTGAGGTTTCCACATACAACTTTCAGATGCACAAACCATATAAATTAAACCATGTACCAGAATTTACTTATTCAGTAATTCTACCAGTACTGGTATCGGAAGAGAGAATTTGCCAGATGACAGAAGGTCAGTATCTTCTAGCACATTACTAACACTTTCACTGCTTCCTGGGCTCTTAGAAGATCTTTGGGGTAAATAGCAGCTAAATAACAGCATAAAACATGGAGAGCCAGGACTGGTGGCTGTAAACCAACTTTATGGGAGCATGGGAAACTTGGCTGCACCCATAATAAGTGGTCATCTGGTTAACAAAAATCGTGCAGACTACGGAGTTCGCCAGAGGAGAGAGTTCCAAATTAGAGAGGTTCAACCTGTACTGCATCAAACAGTATTATGCTGCTCTATCAAGGAGCCAATGTGCCCCTCAGGTCAAGGCTCTAGATGAACAGTAAAGAAACCTAGACGGTGTCCCTGGCTCTGTCACCAACTTCTGTGACCTTATGGAAGTCACTTCTCCTCTTTGCGGAACAATTTCCACCACTGTAAAATGCAGATAAGTGCACTTTTCTGTAGATGTGTTTTGAGATCTACCATTGTAAACATTATATACAAGCTAAGATGTTGAGAATATACTATATTTTACACAAAGTAGATTAAAGTTAAATAAAAGCATCAAAGCTGAAAAATAAATATGCAAACAAGCACAACATTAAAAGACTCTTACTGTTATTTCGGACGTCTGAGTTGCACGTCTTATCTGCAATTAAAAATCTCACACTTAGCTTTTGTATTTACATTGTCTCACATATAATCACATTCAGTCATCACTATGCCTCCACAATATACATTAACCAAGATTTTCCAAAGAACACCTTCCTCTCTGGATTAGTGGTTCTCAACTTGCAGCCTGGTTGTGAACTAATCAGCACACAGCTACAGCTCATGTCATAGCCTCAGGAACCTGCAGGTAGTACATGTATTGTATGGTTTGGGCCCACAACACACAGAAAGCTGCATACATGGCCCACAACAGTAAACAGATTAAGCCATTTGTACTGGTAAACAGGTTGCTCTAGCCATTTGTACTGTTTAATGGAAAATAAAATCATGGAAATTCAGTTTTGATCCTCAATACACAATCTTTATGCCTCTTTCAAGAGCAGAGAAACACCTAAGAGCACAAACCAAATTCTATATCATGTCAATGTTTAACACACAAAGATAGGAATCTTATAACACTGATTCTCCCTACCTTTTCTGGGCACCAAGCCAAACATCAAAAAAAGTTTTCCTGTGACCCACTGCGTTCCACAACTCTTCAGCCACTGGGGTTGGCAGAACACAATTGGAGGCTGTCTGGACCTGCTTCTCTCCTTTGAGCCCCAGGTCACGTAAAGAAGCTACAGAAGCGGCCTCAAATCCCTTTCAAGCAACATAGTTGAGTAGGCAGGTAGGCTAAGGAGCGTTAAGGTCTGAGAAGCAGAGCCGAAGCCACTGAGGTCTAGTCACTATTCCTCTGGTTCTATAGTTGTGTTCCACATGTCATATACAGTTAACAGAAAAAACATTAGAATCACCTGTAACAGTTGCAATATGCTGTCTGGAGCAGCAGAACAGTAACATCACTAGACGTTAATTGGAAAATGGTTTTAATGCCTATTGTGCAACAGCTGTCTGCTACACTAGAGTGCAGAAAATGCTTTAATTTTCCATTAAATTAATTGACAACAAGTGGGCTGCACTTATAGCTCATGCTATTGAGGCAACACCTCCAAATCACCATAGCTTTGGATCAAACGTCGACGTTTAGACCTTCGAAAAACTGCAGATGAATTTAATGAGAGTCTTGAACAAGCAGGGATGGCAGAACTTTCATACTTCAGGTCTCCATAGTGAATGTTACAGGTGTAGCATATGAAGTTCAATATTGTAAAGATCTAAGGACAGAAGGGCTTCGTGTCCACTGACGGAAGACATAAAGCCATCTGTTTAATCTGCAGTAGGGGTAATACACATTTGATATTAAGAAAAACATTATCTAGTTATAAGGATATTTTTAGCACTCGAATAGGCTTCCAAGAGAGGTTGTTGAATCCCCATCACCGGACTTTTAAAAACTGGTTAGAAAACACACTTGTCAGGGATGGTCTAGTTATAGTTGATTCTGCCCCAGCTCAGTGACTCAAAGGGATGTGTGGACCACATGACCTCTCACGTCCCCTTCCAGACCTCTCTTTCCATGATCTGGAGCAGTGTTGCTGACCATTTATTATAAAATACCCCTTTTCCAAAAAAAGGTACAATAGAACCCCAAGGTACGCGCACTCAAGTTGTGGGAATCTCAGATTAATGTGACTGAGTCATGGGGATCTGGTTCCTGGCTCTGGCTGCCCGCTACTCAAGGGAGCCAAGAAACTGACCAGTGTAGCAGTGCTGGTCAGTCTCCCCACTCCTGTGAGTGGCAGGCAGCTGGGAGCCAGGCACCAGCTGCCTGCCACCACAGGAGCAGGTAAACTGACCAGTGCAGCAGTGCTGATCAGTTTCAGATCTCCTGCTAGTAGCAGGAAGCTGGGAGCCAGGCTCCAGGTCCCCACTGCTCACAGAAGAGGGGAAACTGACCAGTGAGGAAACAGCAGCAGCTTGTCAGTTTCCTGGCTCCCCTGAGTAAGGTGAAATTTGACTTACACAGGGTTGCACAGGAATGCACCCACCACGTATTCAGGGGTACCCAGTACCTAAAATTTTCAGACAATTTTTTTTCCTACCATTGCAACACCTTTGTTTAAGCAACTTAATCGTAACTGGTTAGAAGAAATCGCCTATGGGCAATGAACTTACAATTGTACTTATGACTGTGCAAAAAGGATAAATAAAAAAATTAGATGAATATAAAATAAGTCTGATTATTTTTATTCGCTGACTTAATGTACCCTCTGGAAGAGCTCTGTGTGCCTGGTTGAGAACCACTGACCTAGAGAGTGGATCAAAATACACCTAAACTAAAATGAGTATGGCACAAATACCTTATACTCTAAGCAAACTAAAGAAGCTGGAAAAAAACTTCACCAGTCATAAAAATTAAAAGACAATTCCAGCCCGCGGGTCCAAGCTTACTCACAAAACTATTCCCTGAACTTTGTTATAACTATATTCACAAAGACTGCTCAACTAAAGACTTGGCTTTATGTTCTGTGTATTTTAATACAGGCTGAACCTCTCCAATCCAAAACACTCTCTGCTGGCAACTTCCATAATCTGGCATGATTTTAGTTAGCGGACAAACACTTACCATGGGTTGACCACTTATCAAGTATCCCGTGGTCCCATAAAGTTTGTTTCCTGCCACCAGTCATGGCTCTCAGTGTTTTGTGCTGCTGTTATTTAGCTCTGTTTTACCTCAACTGTCTTCTAAGAGCCCAGTAAGCAATGGAAGTAGTGATAATGCTGCTAAACAATATTGACCACCCAGGATCTGGCAAATTCTCTCACCTGGTACTGGTCAGGTCCTGAGGGTGCTAGACTAGAGAGGTTCAACTTGTAGTTCACTTTCATATTTGTTCTTCTGTGTCCTTTTCCTCAAGGCCTCATTTGTTTTATTTCATAGAAGCTTGCAAAAGAACCACACAATTTACCTTGATAGTACGTAAGTTCAATTTCAGTTTCTCCTTCTCTGTTCGACTCTGTCACTTCACAACTGTAGTTTCCTGAAACTGCTTGATGCTTTGAGATTGACAGGGAGGCTACGCCCTGAGGTAACTGTGACACAGATGCTAAGTGAGCAGTTGAAAAACTCTTGTTTACATGAGTCTTGTTCAACAATCCTTCAAAACTGAAAAATTCTCTTTTTTCCAGTTTCCATTTAACAAACATGACTTGAATATTTTTCATTGCTAGATTAGTCACTATGCAAGGCAGAATAACTGTTTCATTACAACTGCTTTGTTTAAGAGACTTGGTTGCATTGAACTTCAACTGGGCAAAACCTGGAAGAAGAAAAAAGTTTGATTAGACAGTATTCCAAAATTAATTTACGCAACAACTGCACAATAAGAAAGCTACTGAAATACTGAAAAATTTAATGGATGGCCACCAAGAACAGTTTAATGTTCTTCATAAAGGACAACAAAACAGAAAATTAGAGATAAGAAGGCAAGAATAAAAACTTTGAGGAAAAGAAGAAAAAAAGGAAGGATGGATACATGGATTTAAAAAAATAAATCCACAAGAAGGCAGGGAAAGAGAGAAGAGACAAGATGCAATTATATCCCTTTTTGGACATATTTATTGCTTCTCAGTTTTTACATGACCTTTAGGTACCATCAAAACTGGTATCTTAGAAGCACCGAACAGACAAATATAGTAGAACCCCGTCATATGTTGGGGTTGCGTTCCTGCAACACCCCTTGTAACTCAAGTTTTTGTGCACGTTGGGGGGAGACAGGAACCGGCTCCCCTGGGCTTGCAGGAGCTGGGAAACTGACTAGCCTGCCAGGGTGGTCAGTTTCCTGGGTCCTGCAAGCAAGGGGGAGCTGGGAACCACATTGCTGCTTGTAAAATGGCATTCTCTGTGCTGCACGTAATCAGACAATTCTTCTAAGATATTTTCTGGATCTACGGAAGACAGGGCAAACTATGCCCCAAGGGCCACATTCAGCCTTAATACCCTTTGGTGCTGGGGAACAATGTCAAGACAGTCTCACTGGGAGGAATGAATCCAACTCCTGATTGACGAGGTGAGCAGGGGCTGCTAGCCACCAGTCCCTTCTTCACAATTTCAACTTCCCCTGCACCTGGGCAGTGTACTAGGGGCACTGGCAACCCCAATGCTTCAGGCTGCAGAACCGACAGCTCAGAGCTCTAAATTGTGCAGTCAGGGAGTTGGTTAGGAGCTGCGGAATCCTGGGGGCACAGTCAGGGGATGGGAAGCAGAGGGAGTTAGATGTGGGTGGGAGTCTCGGCGAGGTCAATCAGGAAGTGTGGGGTGGGGTGGGGAGCTTAAACAGGAGATGGAGAGTTCCTGGGTAGGTCAGAAGCTGTGTAACAGAGTAGGTCAAATAGGGAGCAGGAGACTCAGGGGCCATGCAACACCTACTTGAAGAAGCACAGTCTCCCTCAGACTTCCCCACCCAACCTTCCATATAATTTCCCTACCTGATGTGTCCCTCAGGCCACAATAATTTCTCACTCTGGGTCTACGGCACATGACAAAAACAAACTAAGTACACGAGCAGCCCCATTAAAGTTCAACTTCAGCTTAAGGCAGATACGTGCACCCCCGTATTGTAGGTACTGCACCATCAGTTACCATTGGGGGAATTCTGTGCCAAAAAAATTAAAAATCCCGGACACTATTTCAAAATTCTGCACATTGCATGTGTTAAACGAAGAAGTTCCAGCATGGCAGGTGGGAGCACACAACACTGGCTGCATGGAAGCAGGAGATCACCCTGAAACTTTCCTCCCCTCCAGCCAAAGAGAATCAGTGGTGAGACTGCACCCAATCCTGCCACCACACAAGGGCTCAATCTGATCCAGAAATACCATGGTGCCCTGCCTCTTTGCACCAAGCACATTGGGTATGGGCAGATAGGCTCAACCCAGCAGAATCCAAATGTAGAAGGCCTTAGTGTGGGAGGAGCGAGGTGTGGAACAAAGAGATTCTGTGTCAGGCAAGCAGGATGCACAGGGTTTGCTGGGGCAATGGCACTCTGCAAGGGAGTCCAGATAAACGTGATCGGGGATCAGTGGGGGGATCTGGGAGTGACAGTATGGAGTTCAGCACTCAGAGGTTGATGTGCTCAGCAGGACAGTCCAGATACAACTAGTTGCAGCTCAGCTGCCTGAAGTTCTGGGGGACTCGTTGGGATGGTTTGATGGGCCACCTACTGCCAAGGGGATGCCATATGCTGGGCTCCCACTCCCCCACATCCCAATCCTATTTCCCACTGTTCTCTCTCTTGCCCTCCTCTCCCCACTGTCCCCTATCTCCTTCCCCACAACCCCCACATCCACTTGCCACACCCTGTCTCATCCCCTTCATTCCCCAGTCACTGCCTTTTCCCCTCCCCACCCCACTGGCCTTCCCCCATTTTCCCCTGCCCCTGTTACCCTCCTCTACCATGGACATTCACTGCTGAACACAAAACATGATAGTTCCCAGTACACAGAACAGGAGCTTGAGCAGGCACACTGGGACCCAGCAGGTGGCACCTGAGTAGCACCCTATTTCAGCAGGGCAGCTTTGCTCATGTAGAAATGTGGGGATGGGAGGCAGTGGCAGGTGATCCCATATACCACCCACACCTCACCTCTGTTGGGGGGCAATGTCCCCCCCAATCTCTGCCTATGGGCATCTCCAGCCCCACCCCCTGCACTTGGCTTCCCTATCACTTTCTGCATGGAAGCAAAGGAATCTGCACAGAGACGTGTCTTCTGTGGGCACACAGTGTTGAAGAATTCCCCCAGGAGTAAGAAACAAGTTCTTCATATGTAGAATTTTTCCTTCCAGCTGAAAGGGGACTTAGGAGGGACAAACAACTACTGTTTCTTCTTCCATGCTCTCTAGAGAAGCACACAAGGATTGAGTGATGGTTTACACAAAAATGGCATTTGAGGTTTTTTTGTACATCCTGTACCCTGAAGGTGGAGTCAGATCTCCTAAGACCAGGGTGAGGAAACACCCACCCATGTTCCGGATCTGGACCACAGCCTGTGTAGATCCGAACCCCAATGCTTGGGACTCCCCTCCATAGCATCTGGCCTGCGTGAAGTGGAGGGTTTGGAGCCCTGAGCCTCGCAGGCTGGATCAGGCAAACTGGGGCTTGATCCAGACTGCTGGCTCTGCCAAGGAGGCAGGAAGCAGCTCAAGGCTCCGCTGCCAACCACTGCTGTTCCCCAGCCACAGAAAGGGAAGGCAAACAGCAGCAACGACTTCTGCAGCCTGCCCAGAGGCTTCATACCACTGCTGTAATTGGTCAGAATGCTTGCCAATCAGAGCAGAGGAAACAGTACCTGGCAGCAGAGGGAGGAGAAACAGAGCCATGTGCATCTGGAGGGCTACGTCTACACTAGCCCCAAACTTTGAAACAGCCACGCAAATGGCCATTTTGAAGTTTACTAATGAAGCGCTGAAATGCATATTCAGACCTTCATTAGCATGCGGGCGGCCACGGCACTTCAAAATTGACGCGCCTCGCCGCCGCGCGTCTTGTCCCAACAGGGCTCCTTTTCGAAAGGACCCCGCCTACTTCAAAGTCCCCTTATTCCCATCAGCTCATGGGAATAAGGGGACTTTGAAGTAGCTGGGGTCCTTTCAAAAAGGAGCCCCGTCGGGATGAGCCACATCAATTTCGAAGCGCCATGGCTGCCCGCATGCTAATGAAGTGCTGAATCTGCATTTCAGCGCTTCATTAGTAAACTTCAAAATGGCCATTTGCATGGCCATTTCGAAGTTTGGGGCTAGTGTAGACACGGCCAAGGTGAGCAGGTAAGCTACACCATCACTCAGACCCCTTGACCTGTCCTGTGCTCACTCCCATCCCGACCCCCCACTCCCACCCTGATGCCTCCCACTCAGACTCTCCACACTTCTCCAGCCCAGAACCCACACCCTTCTCCAGCATTCCTACGCAGGTTTCCCAATCACACCCTCTCCTGCCCCCTCCCCTCCCAGACCTTTCATCTACACCCTGACCCCTCCCCTCCTAGGCCCCAAGCCCTCCTACACCCTTCCTCCCATCTAGATTCATACTGCAGCTTGTTCCTGACCCCTCTCCCACCCAGACCACACCACTCTCTGACACCTAACCCCGACCCCTTTCCTGCATCATCCCTTCTGTTCAGACACCATCCCCGCCCAAATTCCCAGCCTGCTCCTGCTCCCACCCAGTTCCCATAGCCCCAGGCCCTATACAATTGGGGCCACATCAACAAAGTGGTTTTGTTTTGTTTTGTTTTTGCTTCTCACTTGTGTGGTCCCCGACTGATCTGTTTATGGATCAGTGGCCTCCCTGACCCAAAAAAAGTTCCACACCCCTGTCCTGAGGGTTAGAACATGGTTTTCCAAACTGGGGGTGTGTGTAACCCAGGAGGGCATAAAGAATTTACGGGAGGGGTCAGACAACCCAGCCCACCCCACAACTTCCCCACCCCAGAAAGAGCCAGCCTTTGCTTCCTGCTCTCAGCCCCTGCCATTTCACATGGGCGCCCTGGCACAGTCACTATAAAAAGCAGGCAGCCGGCAAAGACCCACATGGAGCTAGCTGCCTCCTGCAAAGGTGAGTGAGCGTGGGTTGTGGGGAGGAGGAGGAGGAGGAGGAGGATTGAGTCAGATGAGGGATTGGTGGTGCCTGGCTTTGGGAGAGAGGAGGGGCTCAGGTGGACAGCTCGTGGGGCTCAGGCTGGCAGGCAGCTGGCCCCGGTGGCTGATGGGCAGCTGACTGCAGCAGTGCAGGGCTTGGTCTGGCAGGTGGCTGGCTCAGGCGGCTAGCCCCAGCAGTGCAGGACTCAGATGAGCGATTCAGGTAGCTGGACCATGGGACTCGGGCAGAGGGCGGGAGGTTGGGCAGCTGGCTCTGGCAGCTGGCAGGAGGCTGGCCCCAGCAGCACGGGATTCAGAAGGCCTGGGCAGGCACAAGGGCTCAGGCAGGTGGGTGGCTGGCATGGGCAGCCCCAGAGGCTGGCATGGGGCGCAGGCAGCTGGGGCTGCACTGGGCACCTGCAAGGGGCCAAGAAAAACTACTGGTGCTTATTTTTAATTTTAAATATTTGTATATCAAGTTTTTGTGTTTAATTTAAATTACTAATTGAATTTTTTGTTAAAAGGGAGGTTGGACAATGGTAAAGAAGAGGTGGGGGGCACGAGGGTTTCTCAAAAATCCAAAGTGGGGCATGATGCTGAAAAGTTTGGGAACCACTGGATTAGACCTTACTTTGCCAACTGTTTTTGCATAGAGGGGCTGCACACCAAAAAAATTTAAGACCAAATAAGAGCTTATGTTCTCATTTGTTTAGCTGACTATGGTCACTAAGATCATTCAAAATTCCAGGTAGTATTTTGCTACAGTGTAAGCCAAAATTTATAAGAAATTTTAAAACACAAAAAAGGCCGAATTCTCTCTGCAAATCTATTTAAATGTCTTCTATAGCATTTAATGCTATAGAATCTGGACACTTCCCAGGTAAATGAAATGTGGCATGTGGACTTCATGAATCTTTTCTCCTTGTCAAAAAAGTGTTTACTAGGAACACATTTTGTTTTCCATGCTCATATGCAAGTTGCTGGCTCAAAGCTATGAACATATCCAAGGCCAGACTATGACCCAAAGAGCTGTGTAGTCTAGGAATCACAACAGGCGATATTCTGATTACTGGAGCCCTGAAAGGACACAAAGTTGGTATTCATATCCACCTCCGTCTCTGGAAAAACTGATCCACAGATATCCACATCTGCATCCATAGATGCAGATAACCATGGATATCTGCAGCTTTGCAGGACTCTACTGATTACCACTATTCTTTTTATCCTGTACTTCACGCCTAACCAAGTCACTACCTCGAGAAACAGAGGTTGCAGTATCGATGCTAACTTGTGCATAGTGTCCCTCTTTATCTTTGTCTGCTCCCAAACCCTGCAGACATGGTTGGCAGCCAAGGCCGCGAGACGGGCTGCAGCTGGGCCACAGCTGGGGGCAGCACCACGGTCACTACCAAGACTGTAGCTGAGTCCAAGGCAAGCCAAAAGCCATAGGCTAAGTCCACAGTTGGGAAAGATCTGGGGCCAGAAGCAGAGCCAGAGCAGGGGCTGAGGGCAGGTCCACCAGGAGCAGAGCCACACGTAGGCCAGCAACCCAGAATGCAGCTGAGGCTAAGGTGACTCACAGCCTGAGCAGAGCTGGAGACAGAGGGAGCTAGGCAGGGCTCTCTCCTCCCCACATGCCTGGCCTTGTGCTGCCTCAAACAATCCTCCATGACCCCCTCCCCAAGGGAGGTGCACCACAAAGTTTGGGTATCACAGCAGGGATATTAAAACAGTAACCAGTTAACCATTTTAACTTAGACCCTGATGTGGCAAACATGGGATCCAAACTGCTGGCATTGCCTGTTAACACTGCTATATCACAGGTCTAAAAGCTTGGGAGTAGGCTTTCAAATGGCATAAAACATTCCTTTTTAACACTAGAAGTTCTTAAGAATATGAGGTACTATGTTCAAAGTTGAAATCAAATAAGGTACCAGGAGAAGCAAAATAATACCCAAAATAATCTGATTTTACACTATAAGTGTTTAATGATCAATATTTTTGTTAATTAACTATAGTTCAAGAAATATAGTTTGTTTTTTAAAGATTCACAAATATTCAATTGCCTTAAATTCCAGAAGCCTTAAACTGGACCAAGGAACTCAGTATGTAAGGCACTTTATCTAGGCACATAGTCCTACAGGGGCAAACACTCGTTCATAAAGTTAACCATGTGCAAGAACAGTTCCAGTTCCACTGAATTCAATTAAATTGTAAGTGTCTGCAGGATCATAGCATGTATCTGACAATCAGCCATAGCTAATAAAGCCTTCTTCCAATTGGTAAAGATACTGGGAGTTCCAGTAAGCTTTTCAAAGCACTGGCCCTTAACAAATGATCCGCTCTTCTCCTCCTCCTCCCCTACAAAAGCAGCATTTACTTGAAATATATTACAGTAACACACACACTCTATCACTAATCACTGGGTTGGCCAACAGTATAACAAGCATAAACAGACTTTATACTGCAGTATTAGTTGGCACCCTGTAATGAAACACACACACACACACACACACACGTTGTTTTGGCAAACAAAACAATCATTTAGTTTATTCATTAAAAACTTTCTTAACTATGCCCTAAGAAAAGCAGAACATAGCAGAACTGTACCTAAATTCTATTTTAAAATAAAGTTAATGCTAAACAAATGCATGCCATTCAAAAACCACACTGGTGCTCTGATAAAGAAAATAAATAAATGACTGATAGCTAATATCTTTAATATTTCAGTTTACAATTCAATTTTTTTTAAAAAAAGATTTAACAGAGTTCATTGTGCAAGGGTAAATTTCAGATTATGGAATGTGAATTTGGCAAACTGCCTATGCTACCAAACATTATATGAGAAAAGTTATTTACATTATTCAGAATAAGTTTATTTGCCATTTAATCTGAATCATTCGAGGACTGACTTAAAGTCTGACTTTAAAACTATAGGAAAGTACGATATTTACCATCTCTCACAAATTAGCACTCCCATCTATACCACTCAAAATGAAATGCCAGTCTGAGATTCTGCAATGCAATCCCCTTGGGAATGGAGACTGTTCATAATTTTGAAATTATAAACTCTAATTGAAATCAGTGGATTGGAACTACTCATGCACATGGTTAAGTTTATGCACACGTGTTCTTTGCAAGATTGGGGCCTTGCTATGGTGTCTAGCACACTGAGGTTCTCAATATTATGGTTGCAGTCTCAAAAGTTTAGAATTGACTTAATATATGTTTGAAATGTTACCATGAAGAAAAAGATTGCTTTTCACCATCTTAATGAAAATGAAACAAGTACAAAAACCAGTTTCCTTACCCTGTCAGCTTTTTTTAAACACACTTCGTCCTTTCTTTTTAGTAGTTTACATTTAACACAGTACTGTAGGGTAGCAGTTGACCTGCTTTTTTCCTCACCCTGTCTCTGCAGCTGCCTGATCATATTTCAGTATCAAATGATTTGTGTGGTTGACCAGTCAGTTCATAATTCTGATATTTTATTGTATTACATTTTATGGTAACAGTTAAAGGACTATTTCACAGAATTTTTCCAGTTTTATGAGTGTCTCAAACCCAGCAAATCCAGCACAAGACAAACTCAGCAGTCCTGTAACATGTTAAAAACTAACAATATTATTTATTAGTTAATGAGCTTTGGTGGGCAAGACCTTCTTCTTCATATCTGGAGCACAAAAATCTGAGGAAGGGGGTCTTGCCCCTGAAAGATCATTTACCCACTAAATAACAAGAAGTCCTGTGGTGCCTTATAGACTAACAGATATTTTGGAGCATAAGCTTTCCTGGGCGAAGACCCGCTTCATCAAGACCAGGAAAGCTTATGCTCCAAAATATCTGTTAGTCTATAAGGCACCACAGGACTTCCTGTTGTTTTTGAAGATACAGACTAACTTGGCTACGTCTGTGATACTTGTGACCTACTGAATAACGGTCAGTCTTTGAGGCGCTACAGGACTGCTTGGCTTGTTTTGCAAAGGGCCACACTACCACGGGGACTCCCTCTCTGAGGCGGGACAGCCATAGGGCAGCCAACGGGACTTGGGCTGGAGCCCCTTACGGAACTGGGCCTGCTGACTGCCCTCCCAGGGCCGAGTCCCCACTGCAGCCTGCAGCTCTCCCCGCCAACCGAGGAGGAAAAACCCGAGCAGGGCGTTTACCTGCAGCCCCACACAGCCGCGCCACGCCACAGAACTGGACGCGACCCCGCGGGGTCATCGAGTGCGGCCCTGACACGTTCCTGTTGGTAACCCTAAGCTGCCCCAGGCCCGTGGCAGCCGCTCCCGCCTCGCCCCGACCCGCCGTCACTGGGCGGTAGCGCTGCAGGCCGGCCGCGCGGCCCCGAGCCGCCCGAAGGACAAACAAGCGAGCGCCGCTGGGCCCGGATCCCGCGCACCGCACTTGTGCCCCGCCCCGGTGGGTGATGGCGGGCGCAGGGCCCGGTACCAACCAACCAACCAACCCCCCTTCCCCCCCGGGAGGGGGAGGGGGAGGGGGAGGGGGAGGGGAAAGAAAGGGGCGGCGCGCGGGGACTCACCCGTGCCCAGGGCGCCCAGCAGCAGCCAGGCCCCCAGTGCCCACATAGTCCAGGCCGCAAAGGGCGCCGCTCAGTCCGGGAACCTGCCGCTGCCGCTGCCGCTGCCGCCGCGGCTGCCTCCGCCTCGATCTGCCGCGCCTGGGCCGGAGCCGCCCGAGCTGACGCGCTTCCGCAAGCGGTGGCGAGTGAGGCGGGGGGGAAGCGGGGCGGGGCGGGGCTGCAGTTTCGCTTTCGGTTAACCCCCGTCCCGCGCCTCAGCGCGCGAGGCAGGACCGTTGGGCGGGGGCGGGGTCTGGAGGCAGGACCCGCGTGTCGCCTTGCCGGGCTCCTGCGTACCGCGGGGGGGGGCGCCACAGGTGCCTCTGTGTTGCCGAACCCGACAGTTCAGCCCCCGCCAGAAACGGGACCCGGCGCCTTGTCCTCACGGTCACACGCGGGGGGCTGAGTCCCCACCTGCGCAGACGACAGGCAGTCCTGGGGCACCTCATGGACGAACCGCTGTTTCGGAGCCGAAGCTTCCGTGGGCAAAGACCCGCTGCGGCAGACGCCTGAGTCACTCAGTCTGACGAAGCGGGGTCTTTGCCCACGGAGGCTTCGGCTCCGGAATAGCTGTTCGTCTGTCAGGTGCCACAGGACTTGTTGTTCTCGAAGATACAGACTAACACGCCGGCCTCCCTGGTCCCTTCGCAAAGCGCGGGCAGTGCCACGGCCCCGTCCCTGTGTGCTGCTGGGGATGGGCTAAGACCTGCTGGGGCCCTGGGCCACAACCAGGGGACAGCCCCGCCTCCTCGAATAGTAATGTGGCGCCAGTTTTCAGGCTTTAAAATCTGTTCCTAGCTGCTGTGACTCAAGACGCGTCAGGAAATTATACATAAGTTCATTTTAAAATGAGAATGACATGACATGTTTCCTTTGTTCCGCCAAAGCTGGGCGGGTGGATTAACCCCGGAGGCACCCGCACCACTGACGAGGGAGAGAGCTCTCTGCTCAGTAGCCTTAGCCCCCATCCCTCTTAGTTTTAGTCACATTGCTGGGGTTTTCCAGAGGAAAAAGTCGCACTGATCAGTCTTGTGATCAATTAGGAGAGTTGGCATGACTGGACTACCTAGTCAGTTTCACAAAATGAGTTAGTAAGTTTCCCAGCCTGTACCTCGACCACAGTCACCACCCAAAGTTGAGGTTGTAAGTAGACTTTCCTCTCTCTTGCATGGTGACAAGTGTCAGAGGGGTAGCTGAGTTAGTCTGTATCTTCAAAAACAACAAGAAGTCATGGGGTACCTTACAGACTAACATATACTGGAGTATAAGATTTTGTGGGAAAGACCCACTTATGCTCCAAAATATCTGTTAGTCTATAAGGTGCCAGCGGACTTCCTGTTTACACGTCTTCCCTATTGCTATGTGAAAGACTTACCTACCACAACCAGGCAAACTGAGCAGAGGACAGAGCAGAAATGGTATGCAGAGGACTGTCTAATACATAATACAAACAAATTTTTGGAAGCTGGGGGCTACAAATTATTTTGCTTCTAATCTCTTTCAGTTAATCACTTAAAGGGTTATTTGTAAACAGCTTTTAGAGAGAGATGCTTTTTAAACTGACAGCATCCATTTAAGAGCTTGGCAGGAACATCATTCTTCCCAAAGCTTATATTTCATACATAAATTTTAAATGCCTTCCCCTACTTTTGAATGTAATAGTGTAAGGAAAGTGAAATTTTTCTAACTTGAATCAAGCATTCGCATAGGACTCTGTACTATATTCATTCTCATACTTCATGGCCTGATGTGATTATCCTTGGACAAAACAACAACGTATGAAGATTAGAGATTAAAGACTTAAATGCGTATGCCAGCTCTGCTCCTAATCCTATTCCTTCTTTCTCTGAAGGTCCTTTCTTCATCTAGCACCACCTAGCCTCAGATCTGCAAAGCCCATAATACAATCCCTATTGCTTGCAAGCTCTGCAGGGGCTCCTGTCATGGAGTAATTCACAGTGTTTTAAAACTAGCATGTCACATGCTTCATTCCTCAACTAGACCAATGTTTGTGGTACTCAACTTTTTATGCATAAATGGAAGCTTGGCTGGAGACCGAGAGGCCTGGTGTGGGAGAAGCTTGTCAGAGAGGGTACTGAAGAGTTGGAAGAGCCCAGCTAGGATGCAGGAAAGAGGGGGCAATGGCCCTGGTTGGCAAGGCAGGAGCAAGGGACCCAGCTGTCTGTACAGTTCACCCAACATCGGGGTGAGCCAATTTTCTACATTGGGACCCACTTACCACCCCTGCAATTAGCAGCCCTCCCCCCCTCACTCGTCTAATGTAATCCAAACTGATGGAAATTTCAGCTGTGTTCATATGTGTTAGAAACAAAGTCTGGACACCGTGTATGAAGCAAGCAGGAGGGTATATTATGCACAGCTGGCAGAGTGCCACATCTGTCAGGACTCAGTGGAATGCTGTCAAGCAATTATTTACAATTGATTATATAGGATGTCAATGGGCTACTGGCAGTAGAGGAGCTACTGGCTAGGTGCTAGCAGCAAGCTGAAATGAGCACAATAAGCCAGTAACCTAACGGGTTACACAAATGAATCCTCCCATAGCTCAGATAATGTTTATCTAATAGATAGCTACTACTTCTTAACAGTTTAATTAAGCAATGCATGCATGGAATTCCAATCATGAGTTCAAGGGCATGATGTGATTTTTTTTCAGATAGGTATGATCCAGTGGTGCGTATGTAGGGATTTATAGCAAAACCAGCAAAGGCAAATGGCAAGCATACTGAGTTTGTTATACTTCGTTACACTTTGTTCAGATCTCTAAGAGTCTGGGCTGACAACAGTGGGAGGTGTTTGGATAGAGAGAAAGAGAGGATGTTCTTCCAGCCTAGTTGTGAGACCTTGAACGTAGCTGCTGCTGGGGTAGTTCTCTCTCTCAGGCCGTGTCTACACTAGCCCCAAACTTCGAAATGGCCACGCAAATGGCCATTTTGAAGTTTACTAATGAAGCGCTGAAATGCATATTCAGCGCGTCATTAGCATGCGGGCGGCCGCAGCACTTCGAAATTGACGCGGCTCGTCCCGACGGGGCTCCTTTTCGAAAGGACCCTGCCTACTTCAAAGTCCCCTTATTCCTGTGAGCAGATGGGAATAAGGGCACTTCGAAGCAGGCGGGGTCCTTTCAAAAAGGAGCCCTGTCGAGACGAGCTGCGTCAATTTCGAAGCGCCACAGCCGCCCGCATGCTAATGAAGCGCTGAATATGCATTTCAGCGCCTCATTAGTAAACTTCGAAATGGCCATTTGCGTGGCCATTTCAAAGTTTGGGGCTAGTGTAGATGTAGCCTCAGACTTTAAGACATGGTTTCTGTTTGTGGCCTTGTTGAGGCCTGTAATGTATGATAAAAGGCAGAGACAGCAGATTTTCACTAACCCTGACTGCCTGTGAACCATGTTAAGAGATAGTTAGGCCTCATACCAGACTATGAAATTTAGGAATGATGAAAATGGGTCTTTACATAAACCATAATATGCTTTGGAAAATTTTACCCTAAAATATGAAAAAAACAAAACAAAAACCAAACCTGTTGGCACATGCAAGAAGATAAGCGTGTAGAATGTAAAAATGTTATTAATCGGTATGTAAATATAAATACACGTACATAAAAACAGTAACATATTTCAACATTCTTAATGAGGTGGTTGAGCCTCAGATCCAGCAGCTGATCATGCTGCCCCCTCTTTACAAAATTTCGTGTCCCCCAAGGGGGCTCACCCTTCAGTTGTGCACCCCTTACCTAAATATGCACTAAGCAGGTAAGTGCCCCCTGGGTAATGGGTAGACTATAGCAGACTATCAGGGAGTTTCCTCTACCTGCAACACACTATAGAACTAGATAGAGGAAATTTGGCTTTTTTGTGTTTTCTTGATTACTACAGGTTGCACCCCCTCGGTCTGACATGCTGGGGACCTCAGTTGTCCTGAATCAGGGATTTTGCTTGACCAGAGGAGGTCGATGCTCCCCTTCTATCTACCAGCCCCACTCTGGGGCCCCCCTCCAGGAAGCTGGCCTGATACCAGCTGCATTCCCACCCAGGCATGGTTCCTGCTACTCAGGGTTTCCCAGCCCTGCTACTGATCACTACAGCTCCCTGGCTTCTAGCCCCTGGCTTCCCAGCTCCCAACCCCACTGCTGCAGATCTGTGGCTCCCTAGCTTCTGGCTGTGGGTTCCCGGAGGCTTCCCAGCCACCACAGCCTGGCCCAGCCATGGCTTTCCAGCTGAAGCTGGCTTCCTGGCCCCCAGCTGCTGTGGCCCATTATCTGCCAGCTTCCTAGCCCCACTTGGCATCCTGGCCCCCATCCACCATGGCCTCGTCCCCACTGGCTTCCCAACCCCTGGATGTCAGAGTCCAGCCCCAGCTGGCTTCCCACCCAGTCTGTAGCTGGGGCTCCCACATGTGGACTCACAGCTGGTGCCCATCTCAGCCTGTTGCTGGGCCAGAGTGTCCCAGATTTCACCAGAATCAAGAGGCTTTTGCCCATTAACATCTGTAATATTTATACCTGTAACATTTCCTGAGATGCTGGAATTGATTGGCTTCAGTTTTCTAAAATAATCGTGCTACTGCTACATACATACGAATGCTACCAAGTTGAGAGTAGGGCCTCACTTCACTCTGCTTACTCATTAAATATTTTAAGTGGTACATACTATTAAATTGGACTTAGGCTGTCAGTAGGGGGGTGTAACCTAACTGCAAGTTCACATCTATTTTAAAGAGGAAATAACCATTGTCCCATCATTATAATCAATGACGACGACCATGGGCTCAGCGCCCTTTGATGTCAGATGCCTCCCTCACTGTTTCCTTCCATCTATTCCTGTCCAGTGTGGAGTGGCTTAGTTCCAGTTGTTTTTAAAACAAAACCTGGAATTTAGCCTGGAAAACCATCCTGAAAAAATAGGGTATGGAATGGTGGAGCTAAAATCATCTGAGCAGTAGGTTTGCTAACTCTCCTAGTTTCTCTGTGTGTCTCCTGGAATTGGGCTTGATCTCCCAAAGTCTCCCGAAGCCAAACCCAGAGATTCGCCGCTAAGTCTGGTGAAGCAGCAGGGCTAAGGCAGGCTCTGTGCCTGCCTGGCTGAATGCATCTCCTGGAAGCTGCTGACACATCCCTCCCTGCAGCCCCTAAGTGTATGTGTGTGTGGTGGTGATGGGGGATTTGCATGCAGTTGGTATCCACATGCTGCCCCTTCCTTGCATGATGAATCCGTAGCACCCATTGGCTGGGAACGGGGGACTGCAGCCACTGGAAGCTGTGGGAGTGGTGCCTGAAGGCAGGGCCAGCACACACTGCCACCTTCAGCGGGGTTGCATGGATGTGCTGGCAGCTTCTTGGTGTGGTGCTGGAACAGGGCCGGAAAGGAGCCTCTGTTAGCCCTACTATACTGCCAACCAGTAGTCTGAGCCGCCTGAGGTAAGTGCTGCTTGGCCAAAGCCCTCCCAAACTGCAACTGTCTGCTCCAGCTCAGACCCCCCATCACACCCCACTCCCTTTCTACACCCTAACTCCCTGCCCCAGATTCAGCCCAGAGTGCCCTCCCACAGTCCAAAGCCCTTGGCCTCAGCCCAGAGCCAGCACCCATTCCCACACCCTAACCCCCGCTCCACACCCCACCTGAACCCAGAGGCCACAGTCTGCACCCCCTCCAACAACCTGAACCTTCCTGCAACCCAATCCCTCCTGCACCCCAAGTCCCTCCCAGAGCCCGCACCCTCTCCTGCACTCCTACCCCAGTTCTGAGTCCCCTCCCAGGGCCTGCACCCTGCACCTCCTCCTGCACCCTAACCCCCTGCCTATCCTGGTGAAAATGAGTTGTGGGAGCGGTGCAGGAAGGGAGGCAGCATAATGAATGGGTGGGCAGGGCCTCGGAGAAGGACCCGGGCTTCAGGGAAGGGACAGGATAAGGGTGATTTGGTTGTTTGATAAGACTATTGGCAACCTGTCAAGCAGCCTTAATTCTGCCCCTGTGTCATCCACAAAATAAGAAAGAAAGTGACCTGATCCCGCGGAGGTAGCACACCTACTGCTCAGATCAGGAGAGAAAGAATGTGATCTTCAAACATCACTCACCAGCATAACAAATCCTATCTTCTTTTGGATAATACAAGTATCGGAGGGGTAGGCGTGTTTGTCTGGATCTGTAACAGCAACGAAGGGTCCTGTGGCACCTTAAAGACTAACAGAAAAGTTTTGAGCATGAGCTTTCATGAGCACAGACTCACTTCATCAGATGCTGGTCTTGGAAATCTGCAGGGCCAGGTATAAATAAGCCAGAGCAAGGCTGGGGATAACAAGGTTAGCTCAGTCAGCAAGGGTGAGGCTTACTACCAGCAGTTGATCTGGAGGTGTGAACACCAAGGGAGGGGAAGCTGCTTCTGTATTTAGCCAGCCATTCACAGTCTTTGTTTAAGCCAGAGCTGAGGGCATCGAATTTGCAGATGAATTGTAGCTCAGAAATTTCTCTTTGGAGTCTGGTCCTGAAATATTTTTGCTGTAGGATAGCTACTTTTAAGTCTGCTACTGTGTGGCCTGGGAGATTGAAGTGCTCTCCTACGGGTTTTTGTATATTGCCATTTCTGATATCTGATTTGTGTGCGTTTATTCTTTTACGTAGAGACTGTCCAGTTTGTCCGATGTATATGACAGAGGGGCATTGCTGGCACATGATGGCATAAATTACATTGGTAGATGTGCAGCTGAATGAACCCATGATGGTGTGGCTGATCCAGTTAGGTCCTGTAATGATGTTGCTGGTGTAGATATGTGGGCAGAGCTGGCAACGAGGTTTGTTGCATGGATGGGTCCCTGAGTTAGAGTGACTGTGGTGCGGTGTATAGTTGCTGGTTAGGATTTGCTACAGGTTGGCAGGTTGTCTGTGGGCAAGGACTGGTCTGCCTCCCAAGGCCTGTGAAAGTGGGGGATCATTGTCCAGGATGGGTTGTAAATCCCTGATGATGCGCTGTAGAAGTTTTAGCTGAGGACTGTAGGTGATGGCTAGTGGTGTTCTGTTGGTTTCTCTCTTGGGCTTGTCCTGTAGTAAGAGGCTTCGTGGCACACGTCTGGCTCTGTTGATCTGTTTTTTCACTTCCTCAGCTGGGTATTGCAGTTTCAAGAATGCATAATACATTGGATACTACAAGAATACATAATACATTGGATAATACAGTTTTCAGTAAAACAAACGCTCTGCCACTGGCCTGTTGGGTGACCTTGGGCAAGTTGCTTCATTGCCCTCAGTTCCCACCTCTATAAAAGGAGCATGATGACAGTAACCTTCTTTGTAAAGCACTTTGAGATCTACTAATTAAATGTTTTATAGTAGAACTAGATGTTATTGTGATTGTTATTATTTGATGTCTCTTCACCAAATGTACCCCATTCAGGACTGTTGTATGGGACAACTCCTTCCAAAAGTATATGGTGTTTCCAGTCTAAAACATGCTCTGTTTTGTGTCTTGCCAAGGCACCGCGAGCTGCAGACTGGAGTTCCGGGACGGTATCAGATCTGTGTACATTTGTATAGTACGCTGCCAATGAGAGAAAACTATGCGCATACTGCCTTTCTGCTGCAGAGTCCAGAGGGGTACAGCTGCAACACACCCACTCATCCCTGTTGCTAAGGCAGCATAGATAGCACACCCACACTCAACTGCAAAGGCAGTATATATAGAACACCCAGACACCCCGCTGCCAACACACCATATAGAGCACACACTCTTCCAGCCGCCAGGCGGCTTGGTGCGGCCTATGAGAAGAACCTTACTCAGAGTGCCAGGGGTTCATCTGTGAATGGCGATAATCTGTTTTGTGGCATCCCAGAGATGATGCTGTGTGTACAGTTCCACTGTGCTATAAAGCGGAGTGCGGCTCTGAAGCATGCACGCCTGCTGCTCTGCACCAGAACTCTGCAGTCTGCTCCTTCTCATTCTAAGTTCTTGGGGCTGGATGTGCAGCTTGTTCCTTTTCTGCTGCTACTGCTGCTGCTGCTAGGGTGTCAAGCACTGCTTGTTGCCTGCAAGGCTGTGTGTCAGTTACCAAGTCCTCTTCCAACCCCCAGGGCACTGGATGCTCACCTGACCACTCCCTTCCTCTGCCGTCATGGGAGACAATGTGCTTGTGCTCATTTGGTCCCTGAGGCATGGGCAGCAGACTTTCTCAAATGCGGAGACAGAATTGTGCTGTCTCCGATTTACTTATTTAATGCACGGTTCTGTGATAATAGATAACATGCCTGAGTATGGTTGAAAAGTGTATGTTACATGTTTCCTGCCTAGGAACCAAAGTAACTTTCAATAGGCTGTCTTGTCTAGTCTCTGCTGTAGCTACCAGAAGGCACTTATTTGCAATTTCAGATTTTTTATTCTCTAGAATGCAGTTGATCATTCTATGTGGCCACATTGGTCATGGGTGGAGATATATGTCACGCACATAGAATTGTCAACAAGGCAGCTGACTGTTGCAGCTGGCAGGGCCATTCAGAAGCATAAATAGACCTTCATGCCTGAAGCCTCTTCAAAGGCTGCTGGCAATAACAATTTGTCAGACTGACTGGGTGCAAGAGCTATTTCCTTCAGCCAGAAGAGAGCAGTCAGACCTCCATCTGTCTGCTTGGCATTTCCACAATACATGAACCATAAACTCCATCCATTCTCACTTTCATTGTAACTCTCTCATTAATACTCAATGTCCAGAAGCCACAGCACAGCATTATAATAATGAATAACAATTTGAGCTCATGTAAATCTTATTGTCATGTCCAAATATGGGTTTTGCCAGCCCCATTTTACTGATTGGGCATTTGAGGCTCAGAAGGATTAAATAATTTGAATAAATATCTCTATTGAGCCAATAGCAGAGTAGAACCAAGCTCTTGTGTTTTCTAGTTTTATAAGTTAACCACTGTCCAAGTCCAGAGGCTAGTTAGCCAAGACTAAGCATCATCACTTTATAGACTGTGACTTTAATGAAAAATTCAACCCTGCTTCCTTATTGCTGCTCTCAAAGTAAGGAAACAGACAATTTTTTCTCATGCCTGCCATAAGTGATTACAAGAGGGGTACGGTCTTGAGCAAGAGATGAGTGAACAGCATCAGGGCCAAGAGAGGCTATTCATGGATATGGTTACACCATGATTACCAAAAGATAAACATTGTTGAATAGTAAGCAGTCCTGTAGCCCCTGAAAGACTAACAAATTTATTTGTTAAGTCAGGAGTTTTCATGAGTAAGACCCACTTCCTCAGATTTTACAATCTGATTCCATTTTTATTGACTCAGCAATGCTAACTAGAGGTATAGGGTCTGCTTGGATTCTGATTTGGCATTTCCTCGTAAGCTCCTCTGTCCACTAGCCATGGGAAAGGACAAAGAGACAATCTCTTTTTTAGTTTCATTTGACATATTTCATGAAGTTACTGATGTTTGTAAATATGCATTCAACTCTGAGCACCAGTATAGAAAAATGCTCCATAAAAAGATCGAGCCAGGTTCAAAATCCAATATTTCCAATAGAACTGGTCAAAAACAGAAAAAATAATTTGGCAGAAAATATTAGCTTTCTAAGTTGTTTCTTGGGGATGGAAATGGAATAATGTTGGCTTTTCTCCAGACTTTTTTGCAAATATTTGTTTGAAAAATCTGGTAATTTCAAAAATTTTTTCTCTCTTTTCTCCCCTTTTACTACTTGGTACAAAACAATGGATCATGTCCAGGGTTTTTTAAATTCCATTTTTATCATCATTTTTCCTTCAGCTACTCTTCAGGAGCATTTTTTTCCTTCAGTGGCTTCAGAGCCGCCTGCAAACCTTTTAGAAACCCTCTCCCCATGTTCATAGGGCAACTGACTTCAGTGAGAATGTTGCTGTTGAGTGGGTGCCTAGTCAGAGCCTTAATTAGATACTTACTATTACATTGCAGAGCAAAGTGGGGTTTGATGGAGACTGAGGTTAAATAATAAAAAAAACCCTCTATGTCTGACATCTTTTTAGGTGTCATGTAATACTTGATCCACCATTAAAGCTTTGGAATTATGGCATTGACAAAGAGCTCAGTCAAGCACAAGAGGACAGGCGGAGCAACTTCTTGACAAGCAGTCATGGGCTGATGGAGATAGACCAGTATTCCTTTGTCTTATTTGGGACTGGCCTCCCTTTAGTAAATTCCATAGGAAATGTGGGTAGGGCCGAAAGACAGGATTCTGTAAAAATACTATCTTATGATGGAAGTTTGTAAAAGAAAATTATTCCTTCTCTGTTCGTCTTTGAACTGCTCTATAGAATTCTGTAGCAGGGAAACAATTGTGTGATCAGTTCTGCATCATGATAAAAAAAGAAAAAAACTAAGAAAAGCAGGGAAGGTGTAAATTTTTAATCAAATTACATAGGAGTGTTCCGTAAGGGTCCCACTGCAGCCAGAGAAGAATCTTAAGTTGAACCATTCAAGCTGCTGTCTGAATTTTCCTGCAGCATTCACTGCCTGCTGCAATGTGGTTCCACCACACACAGCATTCTCTAGCCACATACATACTTATGCATGTTGTTATAGTTTGGATCATTCTTGCTACACATCTTGCACTCAGCAAGTCAGCTGTCCCTGAGGCCCTTAACAAGCATGCTTATTCTTCCACTACAAGTTTTACAACCTGTCTATACAAGCCCTGGGTAATGCAGTGCCATTGCCTCCTCTGCACCGATGAAATTGGTAAAATTAAACAGAAAAAGAATTCCTCTCTCTCCTTCATCATTGCGAGACATACATTTCCTGGACACTACAGTACAAATCAAGGATGGCCTGATCGGTACCACACTCTACTAGAAACCCACTGATCGCTATACTTACCTACACGCTTCTAGCTTCCATCCTGCACACACAACTAGAATCATTGTTTACAGTCAAGCCCTTAGGTACAATCGCATTTGTTCTGATCCTACTGACAGATACCGAAAACTACAAGATCTTTATCAAATATTCATAAACCTGAATTACCCACCAGGAGAAATAAAAAAAACAAATCGACAGGGCCAGATGACTACCCAGAGACCAGCTACTCCAAGATAGGCCCAAAAAAAGCCAAGAACAGAACACCACTGGTCATTACCAACTCAAACCACTGCAACGCGTTATTAAAGACCTACAACCTATCCTTAATCAGGATGCCACACTCCAGAAGGCCCTAGGTGACAGGACTGTTCTCTCCTACAGACAACCTCCCAACCTTATGAGGATTATTACCTACAACCACAGTCTATACTGCAGGGACACCAGTCCTGTTGCCAATTTTGTCCACATATTTATTCTGGAGACACCATCACTGGACCTAACCAGGCTATTCACAGAATCACGGGCACATTCTCATGTTCCTCAGCTAACATTATATATGCCCTCAAATGCCAACAATGCCCAGATGGTTTGTATATTGGACAGACTTCAAACTCTCTTAGACAGAGAATTAATGGGCATAAAATAGACATAAAAACACTCCTGATCCACACCCGGTCAACCACCACTTTAATGGAGTGGGCCTTTCTGTTAATGACCTGAAAGTCTGTGTCTTACTGAAGAGGAATTTTCACAACACTTTGGAAAGAGAGGCTGCTGAACTCTTTTATATTCAAATTCGACAAAATAACATGTGGTTTGAACCAGGATAGGAATTTTTTAGGTCATTATAGGGGCTCTTTTGCATACTTGGCTTAATCTAATTCTTGACTCTCCTCCTCCCCCTGCTTCTGCCCCTCTACTTTCTGATTTGCTCACCTTGATAATGTTTTTTCTGATTTGTCAATGTTGATCACTATTTTTGGTTCTCTGTGCCTTAAATATTGAGTCTATTCTGGTGTGGCTATTGTCTGAAGAAGTGGGTCTGTCCCTCAAAAGCTCATCACCTAATAAATAATTATGTTAGTCTTTGAACTGCTACTGGACTGCTTTTTTGTTTTGAAATATATAGGAAGGACAATCTGACCTCATGAGATTGTCTTAAAAATGAAATTATAATATAAAATGAAAATATAATAATTTTAGGGTGTTTGACTTCAGGTTTGAGCCTTTATGATTCATGTTTTCAAGCTTTCTTTCCATACCACAGGAGTTAGAGATAATGTATTCTTTTTTCATAATGGCAACTGAGATCTTCATGTAATCACATAACTCCTGGCACTGAGGTTTTAAGATAAACACCAAATATCATGAAGTGGATGATAATGGATACCTGCTCACAAGGTAAGGAAGAAGAACCTGAGAACAACTTCCTGAGGAATCAGGAAAGCAACACCATTCACATGTGCAGAAGAATGTTACACACCAGGTATAAATATGATCTAGGTAACAAACAAAAACAAAGATAATCCAGTCCCTTGGGGAATGGCATTATAATGATCACAGTTAGCATCTGGACATCACCTTTCATTTGGGGAACCTGCCGGTAGGGGAGTATTATTGTTACCATTTTCCAGAGGTAGAAGCAGAACCACACAAAGCTTAAATAATTAAATACTTAGCTTAAAATCACACAAGGCTAAACTGTGACCTGGACTACAGGACTGCAGAAGAGAGTAAGATGCTTCCTGAGTCCTTCAGGATATACCTGCACCACCACTTCGAGGGTGTTTCTCAGCTCACATAGGCAGACACACATTAGCTTTGCTTGAGCTAGTCAGCTAAAAGTAGCAGAACAAAAGCAAGAGTGGCAGCTCAGGCCAGTTTCCAAACTACTCCTTCCTGCCCCACCCCTCGGATGTGTACTTTGGTGGTTAGCTTTAGCCACTGCTATGTGGCTATGGCCCCACTGCTATGTTTTATTGCCCTAACTTGAGTAGGCTACCATGTGCCTATATACTTATACTGGGAAATATCCTCCCGCCTACTCTGTAGACATACAGTGTAAGAGGTACTCAGATCATGAGTCCAGAGTAGCTGAGCCAGAGCAGAGTCATTAGCAGCGTGTTTCTATTATAGGTAATATATTAAAACTCAGCAGGGGGTGCGAGCCTTCTGGAGCAACTCCTTCCATGGAACAATTTACACAATAGATAACAGGTGAGTCAGAATTGAACTCCATGTCCTTTGATGCCCAGATTTTTCCTGCACTATTCAATAGACCACACTGCCCATGTGCTATGAGTTGATTGTTAAATAGCATTATGATGAAAACCCAATTATCAGTACCCATTTAACCAGAAATACCCTCTTAGCTCAATACAGGGTATATCACCCATTTCAAACCACTCATTCATTTCCCAGTTATCTGAACGTTTCACTTCCGCATCCAAATGTTTTTGATACCCATTTTTAAATGAATTGATCCTATGTGTAGGCGCACTAGGAAAATCCCTTAAGACTTCAAGCTTTTAAATACCAATCCTGAGACTTAATAGAGAAACAAAGAGGTGCACTTCCTTTTCTCTTAAGGAAGCTGCTGATTAAATGCTGCATGATACTGTGTTAAGGAAGGAATGATAGTTTCCAGTGTGTGGCATCCAGGGAATGAACCTAAATGGTGAAAGCAAATATTACAGACATGTGACAAATGGTAGGTGGTGCAAAGAAAGAAGTTTAGCGAGGCCAGAAAAACCACTGCCAAAAATATTTCTCTATCTAGCTTTAGGGATTGCAAACAGTTGCACAAGCCATGTTTCACTGTAACACGGCTGCTTCAGGCATGAAGTGTAGCAATCAAATCAAGGAGCCTATGGCAAGTCCCATACTCTAATAAAAGTGTCATGAGATATTTTATGTCTATGCCAACAAAAGGTTTTGAATGGGATATACATATATGAGTGATTTTCAACCAGTGTGCCACAACACACTGGTGTGCCATGAGAACTGTCCAAGTAAGCTGTGAAATTTCATCAATTTCCCCTCCCCTTGGCTCTTTGCAGAGCCACCACAGGGGGAAATTGAGGACCCCAAGCCAGCTGGGGCTCAAGCAGCAAGGCTGCCTGCTCTCTGCTGTAGCAAGGAGGAAAAGAGGGAGAAGCAGGAGCTTTTTGAGACTGGGACAAAGTTTAAATGCCACTTCTCAGCTCTAACGGGCTGGCAGGGAGGGGGCAACGTTTATGAGCAATCAGTTCAGCTGAAAAAAGCATGTGTGCCATGAAACTGTCTCCTTGAAGAGTGTTGTGTTGCTGAAAAGGCAAACCACTGACACATGCAATAGGATAAGGATTACATGCATAACTTTTGACAAGCCTGCAACACTAACCTAAATATTCTGAAGCAAAGAGAACAGATGCAATTGCATTGATTTAAATTGATTGAAATCAGTGGGACACAATCATATCGAGATATAAAATACATCAAAAGGACAGAATAGGTTGTGTGGGTGGTGCAGTGGCACTGTATGTGAAAGATAATGTAGAATCAAATGAAGTACAAATCTTAAATGAATCAAAATGTTCCATAGAATCACTATGGATAGCAATTCCATTCTGTAATAAGAATATAGCAATAGGGATATATTATCAACCACCTGACCAGGACAGTGATAGTGACATTGAAATGTTAAGGGAGATTAGAGAGGCTATCAAAATAAAAAGCTCAGTAGTAATAGGGGATTTCAATTATCCCCATATTGACTGGGTGCTTGCCACCTCAGGATGAGATGCAGAGATAAAATTTCTCCATGCCTTAAATGACTGCTTCTTGGAGTACCGGAACCCACCAGGGGAGAGGCAATTCTCAATTTAGTACAGAGTGGAGCAGAGGATCTGGTCCAGGAGGTAACTATTACAGAACCGCTTGGGAATAGTGATCATAATATAGTAACATTTAACATTCCTGTGTTGGGAAGAACACCACAGCTGTCCAACACTCGGGCATTTAATTTCAAAAAGGGGAAGTACACAAAAATGAGGAGGTTAGTTAAACAGAAATTAAAAGGTACAGTGACTAGAGTAAAATCCTGCAAGCTGCATGGAAAATTTTCAAGGACACCATAATAGAGGCCCAACTTAAATGTATACCCCAAATTAAAAAGCATAGTAAGAGACCTAAAAAAGAGCCACCATGGCTTAACAACCATGTAAAAGAAGCAATGAGAGATAAAAAGGCATCTTTTCAAAAGTGGAAGTTCAATCCTTGTGAGGTAAATAAGAAGGAATATAAACACTGCCAAATTAAGTGTAAAAATGTAATAAGAAAAGCCAAAAAAGATTTTGAGGAACAGCTCGGCAAAAACTCAATAAGCAATAGCAAAATGTTTTTAAAGTACATTAGAAGCAGGAAGCCTGCTAAACAACCAGTGGGGCCCCTAGATGACCGAGCTACAAAAGGAGCAATCAAGGATGATAAAGCCATTGTGGAGAGACTAAATGGTATCTTTGCTTCAGTCTTCACAGCCGAGGATGTTAGGGAGGTTCCCAAACCAGCACTGTCCTTTGTGGGTGATGAATATGAGGAACTGTCCTTGATTGAGATGTCATTAGAGGAGGTTTTGGAACAAATAGAAAAACTTAACAGTGACAAATCACGAGGACCGGATGGCATTCACCCATTCTGAAAGAACTCAGATGTGAAATTGTGGAATTATTAACTGTGATTTGTAACCTATCCTTTAAATCAGCTTCTGTACCCAAGGACTGGAAGACAGCTAACATAACACCAATATTTAAAAAGATCTCTAGAGGTGACCCTGGCAATTACAGACCAGTAAGTCTAACATCAGTACCTGGCAAATCATAGAATCATAGAACAATAGAGCCGGAAGAGACCTAAAAAAGCCATCAGGTCCAGCCCCCTGCCCTAAGCAGGACCAAACCCACCAGATCAGCCCTGCCAGGGCTTTGTCGAGGCGAGACTTAAACACCTCCAGGGATGGAGACTCCACTACTTCCTGGGTAGATCATTCCAATGCTTCACCACCCTCCTAGTGAAAAAAATTTTCCTAATGTTCAACCTGGACCTTCCCAACCTCAGCTTGAGACCCTTGTTCCGTGTTCTGCCATCTGTGACCACTGTGAACAGCCTCTCTCCAGCCTCTTTGCAACCTCCCTTCAGTAAGTTGAAGGCTGTTATCAAGTCCCGCCTCAGTCTTCTCTTCTGCAGACTAAACAGTCCCAATTCCCTCAACCTTTCTTTATAAGTCATATGCTCCAGCCCCCTAATTATTTTGGTTGCCCTCTGCTGGACCCTCTCCAGTGTATCCACATCCTTCCTATAACTGAGGGCCCAGAACTGGACACAGTACTCCAGATGCGGCCTCACCAAAGCCAAATAAAGAGGAACAATCACTTCTCTGGATCTACTGGCAATGCTCCTCTTGATGCAACCTAATCTGCCATTAGCCTTCTTGGCTACAACGCTACACTGTTGACTCATGTCCAGCGTCTTGTCCACTACAACTCCCAGATCCTTTTCTGCAGAACTACCACCAAGCCAGCTGGACTCCAGCCTGTAACAATGCTTGGGAATCTTCCGGCCCAAGTGCAGGACTCTGCACTTGTCCTGATTGAACCTCATCAGATTCTTGCAGCCCAGTCTTCCAATTTGTCTAAGTCACACTGGACCTTATCCCTACCCTCCAGCATAACTACCTCTCCCCCAGCTTAGTGTCACCCGCAAACTTGCTGAGGGTGCAATCCAACCCCTCATCCAGGTCACTGATAAATATGTTGAACAGAACAGGACCCAGAACCGAACACTGGGGCACTCCACTAGAAACTGACCGCCATCCCGACATCGAGCCGTTGATCAGTACCCACTGGGCCCGACCTCCTAGCCAGCTTTCTATCCATCTTACCATCCATTTATCCAATCCACATTCCTTTAACTTGCTGACAAGAATATTGTGGGAGACCGTATCAAAAGCTTTGCTAAAGTCAAGATAAATCACATCCACTGATTTTAGCCTATCTACAGAGCCAGTGATCTCATCATAGAAACTAATCAGATTGGTCAGGCATGACTTGCCTTTCATGAATCCATGCTGACTATTCCTGATCACTCTCCCCTCCTCCAAGTGCCTCAAAATAACTTCCTTGAGGAGCCCCTCCATGATTCTTCCAGGGACTGATGTAAGACTGACCGGCCTATAGTTCCCTGGATCATCCTTCTTTCCTTTTTTAAAGATGGGCACTACATTTGCCTTTTTCCAATCATCCGGGATCTCTCCCGGTCTCCATGACTTTTCAAAGATAATGGCCAAGGGCTCATCAATGACATAAGCCGACTCCCTCAGAGCCCTCGGATGAATTAGGTCCGGGCCCATGGATTTATGTACGTTTAGCTTTTTTAGATAGCTCCTAACCTGTTCTTTTCCCGCCAAAGGCTGTCTACCTTCATTCCACAATGCATCACTTATCACATTAGTCCAGGAGCTGTCCTTGTCCATGAAGACAGAGGCAAAGAAAGCATTAAGTACTTCAGCTTTCCCTACATCATCTGTCACTGGGTTACCTCCCTCATCCAATAGGGCCCCCACGCCCTCTCTGATCACCTTCTTCTTGCTAACATGCCTTTAGAAACTTTTCTTGTTATCTTTCACATTCCTCGCGAGTCGAAATTCCAGTTGCGCTTTTGCTTTCCTGATCATTGCCCTACATTCTCGAGCTAGACATTTATACTCCTCCCTAGACATCTGTCCAAGTTTCCACTTTTTGTAAGCTCCCTTTTTGTGCCTAAGTTTTCCAAGGATTTCCCCATTAAGCCAGTCTGGTCCCCTACCATATTTACTTCTGTTGTTGCGCATCGGGACGGTTTCTTTCTGCGCCTTCAATAGGGTTTCCTTAAAATACTGCTAGTTTTCCTGGTCTACTTTTCCCTTCATGGTAGCATCCCAGGGGATTCTGCCCATCAGGTTCCTGAAGGAGTCAAAATCTGCTTTTCTGAAGCCCAAGGTGTGTAATTTACTGTTCTCTTTCCTTCCTTTGGTCAGGATCCTGAAGTCTACCATCTCATGATCACTGCTTCCCAGGTTGTCCCTCACCTCTACCTTCCCTATTAGTTCCTCCCTGTTTTTAAGCAGCAAGTTGAGCCATGCACGACCTCTGGTCGGGTCCTTCAGCACTTGTACAGAAGTGGTCCCCAACATTCTCCAGAAATTAGTTGAAACAATAGTAAAGAATAAAATTGTCAGATATTTAGAAGAACATAATTTGTTGGGCAAAAGTCAATGTGTTTTCTGTAAAGGGAAATCCTTTCTTACTAATTTATTAGAATTCTTTGAAGGGGTTAACAAACATGCAGACAAGGGGGATCCAGTGGATATAGTATACTTAGATTTCCAGAAAGCCTTTGACAAGGCCCTTGTGTAAATTAGGTTGTCATGGTATAAAAGGGAAAATCCTTTCATCGATTTAGAACCGGTAAAGAGACAGGAAACAAAGGGTAGGAATAACTGGTAAATTTTCTGAATGGAGAAGGATGAGTGGTGTTCCTGAAGGGTCAGTCCTAGGACCAATCCTATTCAACTTATTCATAAATGATCTACAGAAAGGGTTAAGTAGTGAGGTGGTAAAGTTTACGGAGGATACTAAACTGTTCAAAATAGTCAAGACGAAAGCAGACTGTGAAGAACTTCAAAAAGACCTCACTAAACTGAGTGATTGGGCAACAAAATGGCAAATGAAATTTAAAGTGGATAAGTATAAAATAATGCACATTGGAAAAAATAACTCCAAGTACACATTCAATATGATGGGGGCTAATTTAGCTACAACTCATCAGGAAAGAGATCTTGGGGTTACGGTGGATAGTTCTCTGAAAACATCCACGCAGTGTGCATTGACAGTCAGAAAAAACAAATAACATGTTAGGAGTTATTAAAAAAGGGATGGAAAATAAGACAAATAATATTTTACTGCCCCTTTACAAAATTATGGTACGCCCACATCTTGAATACTGCGTACAGATGCTGTCGCCTCATCCCAAAAAAGGTATTTTGGCATTAGAAAGGGCTCAGAAAAGGGCAACTAAAATGATTAGGGGTGTGGAGCAGGTCCCCTATGAGGAGAGGTTTTAAAGCAACTGGGATTTTTCAGTTTAGAAAAGAGGAGACTGAGGGGGGATTGATGTAAGTATATAAAATCCTGAGCAATGTGGAGAGGGTGAAAATAGAAAAGTTATTTATTTGTTCCCAAAATATAAAAACTAGAGGACACCAAATGAAATAAATGGGTAGCAGGTTTAAAACTAATAAAATAAGGTTCTTTTTCACAGAACACACAGTCAACCTGTGGAACTGCTTGCCAGAGGAGACTGTGAAGTCTAGGACTATATGAGAGTTCAAAGAAGAGCTAGATAAATTCATGGAGGTTTGGTCCATAAAAGGCTATTAGCCAGAGTATAGGAAGGGTGTCCCTGGCCTGTTTGTCAGAGGCTGGAGATGGATGGTAGGAGACAAGCTGCTTGATCATTGTCTGTGATCCACCCTCTCTGGGGCACCTGGCACTGATCACTGTCAGCAGACAGGATGCTGGGCTAGATGGACCTTTGGTCTGACCCAGTAATGGCCGTTCTTATAACTTGCTCCCTCTAATTCCATTAGTGAATTTGGTCCAATGCATTAGCTTAACTGGCAGCATATTTTGATCTTTGAATGAGATTTTGGCTTGTCCCAGCCTGATTTTTTTAAAGGCATTTCTTTCTTGGCTTCAAACAGCTTTTGTTGGTTAGGTTTCCCCCTCTGGTTAAAAAAAAAACGTGATTGATCTCATTTGGCAGCTGTGAAAAGGCTGCATATTGTGTGTTTTTCTGGTTCGCTTGCTTGCAAGTGATTTTATTTCTTTTTTGACTACTTTTAGAATAATTTCCACACACAAATACGTCTCATTCTTACACATTGCTGCAATGGCATTCACACCATTTTATACATGATCACCAATAATCATCACTGATTGAGCAATAAGTTTGATTTAAAATTATATTCACAGCTAATGGTATCGTAATCTTAAGAAGTGGGTCTTACCCTCAAAAGCTCATGACCTAATACATTTGTTAGTCTCTAAGTTGCTACAGGACCACTTGTTATTTGAGACTGACATGGCTACCCCTCTGAGATTAAAGGTTTCCTGTGGTTTTCATTAGTTATGCACATTCATGGTCTCTTTCTTACTCTGTCCAGTGTGTTGAAAACTGTGTTGACATGATAAATTGTCACTCCTGCTTGCAGGCTAGGGCGCTCTGGAACAATGTGTGCAGTCTGGCCTAACGCTGCATCTATAGCCAGAAAGTTCAGAGTTAACTGGTGTGGGTTTTGCACCTCTGATTTTATTGGGAGGAGCCTGTTTTCACTCTGTGCATTTGGGTTCTTTTAGGTTTTCATTCTGAAGTCCAAGAAATAGTGTTAAGTTGCTAGGATGACCGCATTGCCCTATGGCAAATATGGGACACTAGCCTCCAGGATGGGGGGCTGCTGTCTCATGTCAGGGCTCCCCAGCAATGGGGGCTGGTGTCCCATGGTGAGGCTCTGGGGATGGGAGCTCAGCAGCCTCCTGATGGGGGCAGAGAATGGGGGATCCTCAATCTCCTGGAAGCAGGTGTTGAGAATAGGAATTTGCAGCCACTTGGCAGGAAGAGACATGGAATGCCACTGCCAGCCCTGGCAGGGGTCCCTGGCAGCAGGGTCTGCTGGGCCACGGAATGGAGCAGCCACCCTGCGGAGGAGCTTCCCCACAGCAGGAGATGCTTCCCTGAGGCGTGGGGTGCTGGGGAAAGAGGCAGTTGCCCTCTGGCACAGATCACTGGCAGCTGTCATGGGGTGCTGGTCAATGGGGCAGCTGTCACAAGGAGAAGCTCCCCTGAAGCAGGATCTACAGCCCCGAGATGCAGGGCACAAAGGAACAGGGCAGATGACCCATGGAGGAGCTAGGTCCCTGGTCACGGGGGCTGCCACACTGACACACCAGGTGCTGGGGAAGAGGAGCCCTGAAAAATAAGGGACAATTTGATCATTTTCTTTACAAAGTCGGGACAGCGTGAAACAGCTTAAATAAGAGACTATCCCAGTAAAACCGGAACAGATGGTCACCCTATAAATTGCATTCGTTGAGCAAGAGGCATGTTTTTAATCCAACTTTTCAGTCTGTATGTTGTGAATACAATGGCTATGTCTACACTAGCACAAATCTTCGAAATGGCCATGCCTCACTAGCATGCCGCCAGCCACAGCTCTTCAAAAGTGCAGTGTTTCGCCGCCGCGCTGCTCGTCCAGACAGGGCTCCTTTTCAAAAGGACCCCGGGAACTTCAAAATCCCCTTATTCCTATCAGCAGCCATTTTGAAGATTTGTGCCAGTGTAGATACAGCCAATGAGTCTCAAAGCTAAGTTCAAGTGCTCTGCATGCTGGTGTAATTTCCACTATAAATAATGGGTATGTCACCAAATCATGCCATAGATGAACTTGATTGTTACATGATTATTAGTCCAAAAGTCACCCGAGAAGTGCATTATTCACCATTAGTTGTTCTGCTGTTTTAAAAGCTTAATTATCCTGCCAGGGAGCAGCACAATGTATGTAACTTCAGTAACGAGTCTCATATCCCCATGTAGGGTGCGAAAAGACATTGTAACAGTCGAGAGTGCAGTCCGATCCCTCTGTGCATCCTCAGAAGAATTCCAAACAGACCAGTCTGTGCAAGGTGAAAAGCTGCAAAACAACTAACCCTGCCATGGCAACAACTGCATACAAGGCGCACTTGCCGAAACTTTAAGGCAACGCTGGCAGTAGGCCACAAAAAATAGTAATAAGAAATGCATAGGCCATTTTAGGCAATCTTATGGTAATGAGTTAAGCTTTATCAGCTAGCGTTAGAAGGCCTGTTACAGAGCCTCTCCCCGAGCAAAGCTCCGACACGTCGGGCTTTCCCCCACTGGTGACTGCGGCGTCTCCGGGGCTCCCGTCACGGGTGTCACGCGCTTTCAATAAACCAAATATAGCACTCGCCTTCTGAGGGCAGCCTCGTTTCTGTGGAGCCTGAGCCTGGTTGGCTAAAATTGGCGCAGCGAGCAGGGTTCTCCAGGTACGATGCCTTTTTGGTTGAAAGCAGGGGAGGCAGGGAAGCCAGCGCTGGCCCTGCAGCGCATATCAGGATGGCCCTCGACGGAGTGATGGGGGCCGGTAGCGCGGATGGTGGCCTGTTGGGCAGCTCCGGCAAACTGGCCGGAGTTGCAGGAGGTGGCAGGCGTGATGCCAGTACAGGTAGAAGGGGCGTTGCGTCAGCTGTGGCTGAGCCACCGGCCAGGGACGGAAAAAAGGGTGGCGGGAGAGGTAGCATGGCTTTTCCTAACTGCCCTCTGGGCCCTGGATGATAAGCTTCTCCGCTTGCAGAAGGCGCTGGCGGGGAAGGAGCAGGAATGTCGCAATTTGGCGGATGCGTGGGTGATAGCGCAGGAGGTGGTTACCTCGCAGTCCAAAAGGACGCAAGAGTTAACCCAACATTGTGAGGTGTTGGCGGCGAGAGTTGCGAATCGGCAGCGAGTGAAATTAGGGAAAGAACCAGTGTCAACGGCCCAAGTATGTGTGGTCCTTGCGCTAGCCACTTGGGACCCTGAGACCTGGGATGGGAACATTTGGAGCTCTTCCTCGTCTGAGGAGGAGGAGGAGGTGAACAGGGAGGCTGTGCAAACTGACCCAAGACAGGCGTGCCCCACTCGGGAGCTGAGGGCAGAAGGAGGTCACTGCAATGAGGTCTGGCGGACGTTTAAGACAAGTGAGTTGCAGGAGATGGTGAAGAGTTTTAAGCAGGAGCCGGGGGAAGGCCTGTTGGCCTGGGTAGCGCGTGTGTGGGACAACGCGGGCAACTCTGTGTTGCTGCTGCTTACGGAACTCCACCAGATGGGCGTGTTGTCCCAGGATTCACAGGTCAGACAGGCGCTGCAGACTATGCAAGGTCTTACTGATGCACAGGGAAACGCCATGGAAGCGCTGCCCCTGTACCTGTGGTTGACTGCGGCGGTGGACCAGGTCTACCCCTCCGCGGGTGAACTGCAAGCACTGGTGAGGCCCTGGCATACGATCCCAGAAGTGGTGAATGCGCTGTGGCAGCTGGGCATGGCTTGGGCTGTGGCTTTCTTCGACATGGGACCGAACAATATGGGGGTCCATAAATCCATCAAGGCCACTCTGTTACACCTTGCCCCTCTCGAGCTAAGGGCCTCCCTTATGGCCGTGGTCATGGCAGTGGGTGGGAATGTAGGTGACTTGGTTGGAACGTTGATGCAGTTAGAGGCTGTCATAGGCACGAAAGTGGGCCGCGCCGCAAAAGGAAAAGGTGGTTGGGCGGAAGCCCCTGGACAGGAGAAAGGGCATGCTCAGGTGTCCCAGAGAACCATGTGGACAGACTTGCTAAAGGCAGGAGTGTCCTGTGAGGAGATCAGTGGTTTGCCAACACCAGACTTGTACAAGCGTTGGTTACAACTGCCTCCTACCCAGCGGAGTGAGGATGTGGGTGCCTCCAAGAGGGCTGGTAAGACTCAGGCACCACAAAAAGGTACAGGAGCTGCGGGGAGGACCAAGCCCAGCGCCCCGGTCGACTGGACCCTTCTCCCTAGAAAGTGACAGGGAAGCAGGTCCCCGGCGGTACGGGCTGTGGCGGTGCAACAGGTAGCAGGGGACTGGTGCCCATTCATCCCGTTAACCACCAAGTGGCCGCGGGGAGGGGAGCAGCATGTGCTAGCTCTGTTAGACACTGGAGCTAAAGTGACCATTCTGCATTCTACCCAGACTGTGGGTCACGCGGTGGTCGTGCAGAGCCTCGGAGAGCGGAGACCACCGCTTATTCAGTGAAGTTCACCCTAATGCTGGGGAAAGCCCTTCCCTTTTGGGCGACTGTGCTGGCTGCACAATTAGGTGAATACATCATTGGAATGGATGTCGTGAGTGGCCGGTGTGTGGATACACAGTATGGGCTGTTTGCCTTTGGGCACCCCCGATCCATTCGGGCAATCAAAACTGTGGAGCCTCTACTGCGGGAACATCCCAAATGGGATCCTATGTGCCTGCCGGTCGCCCAGACCCCGGTGTCAGTCAAGCAGTACCGCATTCCTGGTGAAGAGCATGAAATTAGTAACACTATTGCTGCATTGCTACAGGCGGAGATTATTCGCCCCACGCTAAGCGCCTTCAACAGCCCCATCTGGCCAGTGAAGAAGCCGGATGGATCATGACGCATAACAGTGAACTATCGGGAACTCAATAAGGTAACCCCGGAGCTTATGGCCGTAGTTCTGGACACGGTTACCATCCTGGAGTGCATCACTGTGGCGGCCTTGCCATGGCATGCCGTCATAGACCTGGCCAATGCGTTTTTCTCTATTAACATTCATCCCAAAAGTCAGGAGCAGTTTGCCTTCACGTGGCTAACAAAGCAGTACACATTTACCATGTTACCACAGGGCTTTAAGCACTCCCCAACAATCTGCCATCAGCTAGTGCAGGCCGATCTGGAGCGTCTGAACCTCCTTGACTGGACGGCCTGCTACCACTACATCAACGACGTTATGATCTCGGGACCAGATGAACCAACTGTTCAAGCTGCCCTAGACACCACCATAACAAAAGCTTGTGCGCAAAGCCACCCAGTGGAACTGGACAAAGAAGCATCAACAAGCTTTTAACCTCTGCAAAGAGGCGGTGGTGGCACACGCCCGCCTCACTGCACCGCTGCAGGGCCAACCATTTGAACTGGAGGTAACAACAGTCAGCAACGTGGCATCCTGGGGTCTGTGGCAGCAGGTAGGAACCCAGCGAAAAGAACCTATTGGCTTCTGGTCACGAACCCTCCGCGGAGCCAAAGGTGGGTACACCGCCCTGAAAAAGCAAATCCTAGCAGTGGTGTGGGCTTTGCAGAACACTGAGCAGGTCATGGGTGTTGCCCCTGTTATTGTACGAACCCCAGTGGGGTGGGTCACGGGTACCTCTGGACTGCTGTAGCAACGGCCTCAAAGTGGGGCCCACCTATCAGTAACAGCTCCAACGTATGGGTAACGTTGGCACAGACTGCCATCAACGCGTCTGCCTTTTGTCTGCCCCACAGTATGGCCGTGGGACAGCTCATGGACACATGCTTTATAGGTGTCAGTGCTACTCCTGCTCTCTTGCAAAACTATACCCTTTTGTGTAACTTTGCTTTCACTGCTCTCATATGCTGTTGTCAAGTCTGTTCCACAGGTGCACGCTGTGTTGCCAGAAGAGCATCAACCACCTCACTTAATTCCTACTAGCCTCGGAATTCACAAAGGGGTCGCAGGGAGGAGCGTAGGGTGCGAAAGGCATTGTAATGGTCAAGAGTGCAGTCCGACCCCTCTGTGAATCCTCAGAAAAATTCCAAACAAACCAGTCTGTGCAAGGTAAAAAGCTGCAAACCAACTAACCCTGCCATGGCAACAACTGCATACAAAGCGCACTTGCCAAAACTTCAAGGCTACGCTGGCAGTAGGCCACAAAAAATAGTAATAAGAAATGCATAGGCAATTTTAGGCAATCTTATGGTAATAAGTTAAGCTTTATCAGCTAGTGTTAGAAGGCCTATTACAGAGCCTGTCCCCGAGCAAAGCTCTGATGCGTTGGGTTTTCCCCCACTGGTGATGGCGGCGTCTCCGGGGCTCCCATCGTGGGTGTCACACGCTTTCAATAAACCAAATATAGCACTCGCCTTCTGGGTGCAGCCTCGTTTCTGGGGAACCCGAGCCTGGTTGGCTACACCCCACTAATAAAAAAGTTAAAGTGAACAATTCCTGTCCAGACATTTAGTGACTAATTAGAAGGAAGAGAGATACACGTGACCCTCTTTAATCCAGCAGCCCTAAGAAAGAGGGTATGTATTTCTGGGTGCTCACATGCTACGGTAAAGTAGTACAGCCTTAGATAATCGTACCACAAGATAAAGTGGCAAGAATTCTGCCATTGTCTTATTCATAGTTTCAGGATTGCTAGTGAAGTGATCAAAAGCCTCAGGGGAGGAGAGAGTCTCCTGACAAGTCTCCTTCATTTTTCTCCAACTTGGGACTTCCCACAAGTATGCAGGTCACAAGTCTCCAAAGACTAAAGATGATTAAAATGAAGTAGGAGGAAGAACTTTTTTTCAATGCAGGAACTCAGTTTTAATTATTGCCTTTCATCCAGGAGCGCTGTACTTCTCTCCAGTGCTTTATAGATCATCCGGCAGCTTCCAACTATATCACTGACTTCAGCAGAATTACTCTTGTTTTCACCATTCTGAACATTTACTCTGCAAGCTGAAGTCAGGAAGAGTCAGGCAAATATCTACATTGCAATTAATGTTTATGAACTGGAAAACACAAAATGAGTCTTTTTTTTAAAAAAATGCCCATGAAAGTTACTGAACATGCAACCCTTGAACACTGAAGTCCTCTTTTTGCCAAAGGAACAAGGAACAAAGGGGCATAAAATGCAGCTTATGCCTCAGAAAAATATCCATTGCCCTGGAGAGAACTACTGGAGAGATTTTCTTGCCCTTTCCTCTTTAGGTAAAAGGCAATATTCAGGCATACAATGACAATGTTATATTGGCTTGTAGATATTAAACATAGGGTCTTCCTTGTACGCTTGCTTCAGCGTACACTTCTCTTCACTGGCTCTTTGTGGCTGCAGAAGATATGTAATATCTCTCCACATAACAATTGGAACAGCTCCAGCTATTCAGGCAACAGAACTGAAAGAACTACTAACAAGTGAAGACTATGTGAAACACAGTATTATTACTGTGACTCCAGCTCATTCTTTCCTCCCTTTCCACCCCCTTGTATCCTTCCTCTTTAGATGTTCTTTACTTGTGTGTCCTTCTCTGATGTCTTCTAGCTTCTGTCTTTATAAGAGCCCTTAAAGTAACACATCCCTCTGCCCAGGTCCTTGCTTTCTTTATGCTTTCTCTTACCACATCTGGCAGAAAGGGGTGACTGGAGTTGTGCCAATATGTAGAAGAGCTGAATTTGACTCCCGCTTACAATTATTCACTCTCTCTGCTGGCTCCTTTCACATCATCCATTAGGTAGGCTGTTTTCTCTTTTCTGGTAGAAACCACATACCCCTCTTGGTTAGTGAGGCTTCACCTCCAAGAGAGGTGCTCTCGGCCTGGAGTCATGGCTTCTTCTCTGACTTCCTCCTTGATTCCACCGTCTCCACTCATAAGAACATAAGAATGTCCATCCAGCCCAGTATCCTGTCTGCCTACAGTGGCCAATGCCAGGTGCCCCAGAACAGGTAACAATCAAGCAATCCTTCCTGCCATCCATCTACAGCCTCTAACAGAGGCTAGGGACGCCATTCCTTCCCCATCCGGCTAATATCCATTAATGGACCTAACCTCCATGAATTTATCTAGCTCTTTTTTAAACCCTGTTTAAGTCCTAGTCACTTTTGATACTCTTGGCCCTTTTACTGTGTAACACACGTTTATTCTAAAACTAAACTACTCTGCGTATGTCTAGACTTTGCGGAACACTGACCTGGTCAGGATTGATCTTTTAGAGTTTGATTTCATGCACCTGGTAGAGATGCACAAAATCGAATTACCTGGGGGTCAGCAGTCAACCCCTGTACTCCTCAATATCACGAGGAGTCAGGGAGGTTGCCAGGAGAGTTTCTCCCTTCGACCTCCCCCTGGGAAGATGGCCAGGTACGTTGATTGCAGGTAAGTAGATTCTAGCTATGCAATTGCCGTAGCTAGAATTGCATATCTACAACTGACTTACCTGCCCAGTGTAGTCCAAGCCTGTCTCTCTTAATATGTCTGCTTAACACGAGAGGGTGAAATTGGTGCTGGAATTAGTCCAGACTTGAGACCAAGTAACTTAATAGAGAATCCCACTGCTGTACCTCTGTCAAGCCAGACTTGAATGAAAGGGACCTTGAATTCCGGCAGCTCTTCGGCAGCAAGGGGTGAAAAGCTCCAGTGTGTGACCACAAGTTCTAACCTGACTGGCTACTGGGAACAGAAGCCTTTTTATTTTCACATGGCCAGTAAGAACAGATGAACAATGGCACCATTGTCTGTAATAAATGTGTTTTCACCGAGAGGAAACAATCAAACCACTGATTAAACAATAATCAATCATAAAAGAGCAACACGAGCTATAGGGAATGGCACATGCAACAAGGTTAAGAGACCAAAAAGATGTATAGTAGAGGTAGAGCTTCATAAGTAAGGCAGCTAGGACAGGTTAAGAGAGTTTGTTAGGCTAAAAATGTAAATATGAGATTTTTTTTACCACTGGTTAAAGATCTCATGGCACCTTTTGCAATCTCAGTGTTTGGCAAAATTCCAGTTTGGATAGTTTTAGTCTGCCCACCTCCATTCCTTTGTCACTACTATGCCACTGAAATAGTCACTGCTTGTCCTGAATGGCACAAACTCACATCTCATCTGAGACACAGGCCTGATTCACCACTAGGTTACTGCAGCTCTATCCTGAGGTAATGTCGCAGAAATAAAGGCACTAATGCTGGAGTTGCCAGGGGAGAGGGGAGAAATTAGACTACACAGTCCCATGCACACAGGGGCACATTAAGGCATTCTGAGAGTCAGTTCTTGTGGCTCCCAACTCATGGCTCTTCCCTCCATACTGTGGCCCTGCTTCACTTGGAGTGACATTAGCGGGAGACCTTTCTTCTTTCCCAGAATAGAAAGGAGGTAGGCATTTCATTTACTCTCAAGAAGCGGCAGCAGGGACCCTCCTTCCTTTCAGAACAACAATGGTGGCAGCATCGGTTCTCAGAGGTTGTGGCAGAAAAAGGGACAGCCCTCCTGTTCTTAGCCTAGCAGCCATGGTGTACCTGCTTCACTCTTCTCCTGCCTTTGTAGGAGTAGCATTGGCAGCCCCTGCCCATCAGTGGGTCTGAGTGTTAATACCTCATTCAGATGCATGGGTGAGCTCATATGTGTTGTTTCAGGCTGGCGACAGATTCTGGCAGACCCATTGCAGCAGTTACCTGTGGTTCCTCTTTTCAAGATTTTCTTCACAACTATATGAGCCAGAAACTTGTTCTAATGAAAACGCAGTCTAGTGTAACCATCTGACTCCAGGAGCTGGAGTTGTAGATATGGGATTTCATCAAGCTCGGCACATAATAATATATACAGTATAGCCACATCTTCACTAGCCAGCTATTTCGAAATAGCCGGGCCAACTTGGAAATAGCGCCCAGCGCGTCTACACGCACCGTGCACTATTTCAAAGCTGAAATCGACGTAAAATGGTGAGATGTCAAAATCGCTATCCCCATCAGAAGATGGGAATAGTGCCCTACTTCGACATCCAACATTGAAGTAGGGTGTGCGTAGACGATCCACATCCCACTACATCGAAATAGCAGGGCTCTCCATGGTGGCCATCAGCTAAGGAGTTGAGAGATGCTCTAGCTAGCCCCTGGGCTCTATGGTCACCACATGCAGCAGCCCATTAAAGTTCCACGCCCCCTGATTTCCTGTGGCAGGAAGCTGAGAGCGTGCAGGCAGCAGCACAGACATGTGCATAGCCTACACACCCTCCAGATGCCCCGATCCCCCACCCAGCGCCCATGACAGCCAGCCAGCCCCCCAAACATCCCCAGGGCACCCCCCCAGGGGACTCAGCCGGGGGGGGAGAGGCAGCGGGGCCCCTCCTGGTCAGATGTCAAGATCCAGGACCTGCTGAGGCTTTGGGGCGAGGAGGAGGTGCTCCAGGTAATGGGGAGGACACATATGTCCAGGAAGCGGCCCTGGCTGTCCACCACGGCCTGGAGAACCACCGAGTGGTAGCCCTTCCTGTTCAGGAAGCGTCCTCCACTGTGCTCTGGGGCGTGGATGGGGATGTGGGTCCCGTCCAGTGCCCTAAAGCACTTAGGGAACCCCATGCTGGCAAACCCTATGATGGCTGCATCCAGGTCCCCAAGCCACACGAACCTGTGGAGCAGCAGAGCGTTCAGTGCATGGACGACCTGCAGGGGGAGGACATGAGCACCCATGAGAGGCATGCAGGGTATGCCTGGCCCACCCCCGAGCTGCTCCCAGGCTCCCCCCTCCCCTGGGTTCCCCCCAGGGTCCCCTTACCTCCATGATGACAGCCCCAATGCTGGCCTTGCCCACACCGAACTGCTGTCCTATGGATCGGTAGCTGTCTGGAGTGGGCAGCTTCCAGACAGTGATGCCAACCTGCTTCTCGATGGTGAAGGCACACCGCATGGGGGTGTCCTGGTGCCGCAGGGCAGGCATGAGCCACTGGCAGAGCTCAAGGAACGTCTGCTGGCTCATCTGGAAATTCCAGAGCCAGCGGTCATCGTCCCACTCCTCTAGCACCAGCCACTCCCACCAGTCTGTGCTGGTGAGGTACCTCCATAGCCGGCGGCGCATCTGGCGGGGAGGCCGGAAGGGCCACATGGTGGTCTGGGGCGGCTTCTTCATCCCCCGAGGGGGACAGCTTATCTTCCAGGAGGTGCTGGGCAGCCACTGCCTCGGAGGCGGTGGTGTGGGCTTCTGGCTGCTGCTGCTACTGCTGCTGGGGGTCCATGCTGCATGTATGGGGTCTGTGAGTGGTTGTCAGCTCTGCAGACCTGTGCTGTGCAGACTGAGTGTGCCTGGGAGGGGCCCTTTAACAGAGCAGCTTGCTCTTGCCCCGGAAGGGCTAGTCCATCCTGTGACCCTGTCTGCAGGCTTTTCTAGCCCCCTTATTCCAATTGGGGCTGCTTTTGTGTGTAGACGCTCCCCTGCAGGGCCCATTTCGATGTAGTGCTTTCCTACGTCGACATTGAACGTCGACGGCACCAGCCCTCGAGGATGTGTAGACGCTATTCATCGAAATAGCTTATTTCGATTTCGCTACGTCAAAATAACCTATTTTGATTTAGCATCCCAGTGTAGACGTAGCCTATGTTATATTCTTCTGTAGAAGTTGATGAAAGTTTTTTCTGAGAATGGAATGCAGATTTGACCCAGAAATTGTACTAACCTCACAGTTTGTGAAGTGCTTTTGGATCCCTTTGCAGAATGGCTTTCTACAGAAATGCAAGATCTTTTTTGTTAACTGTCTCCAATAATAGTATTTCTATAGCAATTGACATCTTCAAAATACTTTTTACAAACATTATGTGAAGGGAGCCAGAGGAAGACAAAAAAAAAAAAACTCCGTACTTCTGTATCTGATAAATAGAGGAATAAGAAGAAAAGAAGACTGGGATAAAAATTTCTCAAGGAAAATCAGCACAGTAACAGGAAAATCAACCGGGCTATGGAATAGTCTTTCAAAGGAAGTTTCTTGGACTCCATCAGTTAAATATAGAATCTAGAATCACTCTGGTACACAGTTGCCTCTCTTTTAATAGAAGAATCTGTAAATGTTGCTCAAGAGTGATGACACAATTCTACTTAATAAAAATGGATTTATGTAACTATAAAATGTCAGAGGCTCAAAGTGTTGTAAGCAACTAAATTGTTTATCAATCTGCCTCGTCTAGCCATAGACTTTGCATTTTCAGTACAACAGCCTTATTTCCTGCTACATAAGTGTGGTACCACCAAGAATAACAGGAAGACAAGCGTGTTTCATCTGAATGCAGGTCACAGCACAGGTATTTGGCTGAAAGCTATACTGAAATGGCTGCCAGCCAGAGGAGTGCAAAACCAGTGAACAACATTATCAAGGTCAAACTTTTCATTGTTTGGCTGCTGTGCCTACACTGAAGAAAGCTCTTGTGTGACATCATCTGTATGGCACAGCAGTCCCTTCCATTTAGAGCAGAAGGCACAATAGAACTTTTCGTTTAAGGGGCTGCAATGGCTTTTTTTTTTTTTTTTAAAATATATTAGTTTTGTGTCAATCCAAAGTAGAAAGTTTTAATTTTACCTTGCTGAAAAGAAAAATTGTTTTGGGACAAAGAAAACATATTGTTCAATTTAAAATTATACCTTTTCACCTGTTTATGCTCTCAGGGTTTTATTTACCTATTTGCTATTTTTAAAATAAAATTACATTTTAAAATAACGGTTACAAAACAAAAAGTTGAACCATTTTCTTTTTGAAAAAATCAAAAGAGAAAATGTTGCCCTCTTCTCACTTTTCCCCATCTGAAACTATCCATGGCATTTGATCCAAATTCCCATATAATTTCAGCTGACTTGAATTTCTCCATGCTTTGACAAATAAACTATGCAGCTGGAAAATGTCACCCAGGTCTAACAGTGCCCCACCCTCAACTCCCCCAGGTTTAAAACAAAAAGCAGTCAAGTAGCACTTTAAAGACTAGCAAAGTAATTTATTAGATGAGCTTTCATGGGACAGACCCACTTCTTCAGACCATAGCCATAACAGTCTGTTCTGGTCTGGCTATCGTCTAACAAAATGGGTCTGTCCCATGAAAGCTCACCTAATGAATTATTTTGCTAGTCTTTAAAGTGCTACTTGACTGCTTTTTGTTTTGATAGTGTATAGACTAGCACGGCTTCCTCTCTGTTACTATTCCCCCAGGTTTGTGTGAAAAACTGTTTACCCTTTGCAGTAGATAACAGAAACTATGTTCAATAACAGTTATAAGTAACCTTGGCTGACCCTTTTATGCTGTTTTCAACATGTCTTGGAGGTGAGCAAAGAAATGTCAAATTCAGATGCTCTCTCTCAGCCTACTGGATGGACTATATACTCTGCCTAATGGTCTCTTTGTTTGAAGGCTGAATGCACTCATGAGTCTGCAATATTTAGAGAGTAGGAAACACCAAGTTTTTTTTCTAACAAAAACAAAAACAAAAAAAACCTAGCAACATGGCAAGAAACTTGAACCATGTCAGTTGCAGATGCTGCAGAAATAAAGAAAAAATTATTTGAATGAGATCGCAGGGGTATCATCGTCTCATTCTGAGGCTATTTCGCTAAACTATTACTTTGTGCCTCTATAGCATCTTGACCTGCGAGCTTGAAAGCATGCCCATTCGACAAGCTTCACGCTAGCTAGTTAGGTGGTATATAGAAATTTACTGCCAAAAGTTGGGAGTGGAACGAAATACCTGTGCACAAATATACTGCACAACAGCAGGGATACTGTATTCAGCAGAAACTGCAGGAGTAGTATGTACGAGTGAAAAAATGGTAATTATCCGAAGTGTGTCTGCCCAAGAGAAAAAAATCCAAACCCCACTCATGTAAAACTTGTCCAGTGGTAGTCTACAGCGACATGTATGCACGGCCAGGGCTACTATTTTGTGGCAAAAATATAAAAACCTCCAGCAGCACAATGCTCTCACTACGCTCCTGAAGTATTAGCTTGGTATTGAGTTGACTACCACAGAAAAAGAGGCTGGCGTGAGCTGAAGAGAAGAATGCGTCAGCGAGGGAAGGAAGAAACAGTCTGAGGGAAACTGCAATATTTTATTTTATCAAGATGCTGTCTGGCAAGAGATGCTATTGTGTGAGTGAGCACATTTAAGGGAGTCCTCTCTTGCTCTCCACTTCCTTGAGCTAAATAGTTCTAGGGTTGTTTAGGGGCTTTCCCAGAAATGATTAAGTTTCTACTCACTTCCTATCCCCTCTTGGGACCGGCAAAGCTGATGAAGCACAGTTACCGTAATTGGGACACTGAAGAGGAAGTGAACAGCCCAGAGGCTATAGGAGTCAGGACACATGGCCTTCGCACAGTCACGTTTCTAAGCTGCCTAAGCACAAAACTCTCCTCTCGCTAGTCTCAGCAGAATAGCAGGCGGGAGAGCGTGCCTGTGTGGGCATGCACGTGCAGCTGCATTGTGCAGAAACACTAAGGCATTGACAAGAAGCGGGAGCAGAACCAGGCTGGAAAGAAACGGCATCTATTAATTTGTCTTAAATCACATTTGGAGCTGGACCCAAGGTCCAAAATTTGGATTCAGATTTCACACAGTTCAGAGGCAGGGAATGTCTGTCTAGAATTTTGAGTCAGACCCACGCCTGTTTCAATACTTGACAATATAAGTTGCAATGAGCTCTTACTTGTGCTCACCTTACCTTTTCTTTAGTCACTGGCATGGTATATTTTTTTGAAACTGCACAGTAAGACAGTGACAGAGCTGGGAAGTCTTACATAATTGTGCCTGCTACAGCGTGTAGTTTTTTTTTTGTTATTTTTGCAGGGGAAGGAGAATCTCTTTTTTGCTTTCTCCTTACTTTCACTAGAGTCGAGAGGTTTTTTTTTATGACATGCTTTATGGCTTCCAGGAAATCACTTGAAATTGCGACATGCCTCCTTGCATAAGCCGGTATGTAAGAACTGAGATAACACAATCTTAAAGTCAACGAATCCTAAAATGCCTCAGTGCTAAGAGCCTATATTTACAGATTAGCTTAACGCCTTTGCCCTCAAAGGATTTACGTCCCAGTGTAAGGGATTCAGAATCAGGCCACTGGAGTGCTATTACTGTGCCACCCCACACAGAAAGTAATATTCGCACACTGCTGTGAACATGAGAGGGCGTTTTAGCAAGAAGGGGAATGGAGGCCACAGCATTGCAGTTATTACTTCACTCAGAAAGCTGCTATCCTGCCTACATAGTCACCAGAGACATGCCAGAGGAGCAGGAGCTTAACGGATAAGCCTCCACTGCCCTGACACAAAGGGGAATGAGCCCAAATTCTTCTGTGACCTTTGCACTCACAACAATCTAGCCTTAAGTGAGGGCGTAACCAGCCAAATCAAAGAGATGCTGTACATGGGACCATGCTGAAAACAGAGTCACAGCCATCTGGTGAGGCCCAGCAAGGACTAGGAGCAGAAGAACTTCTGGCTCAGGGAACAAATGACGAACCGTCAGCTCTGTCACATGTACACCCTCCAGTGCACAACTCACCAGGTAGTCAGACCTCTACGGGTCCAGCTCAGGCCAAACACTGGCCACGTTAGCCTGCAGCAGTGGTTGTGATCACAGGGAAAAGAATTTTGTCTTCTCTATCTGTGCCCCCAAAGCAGGTCTCCTCGTACCTCCGCCACCTCTTGCTCATTGCTCCGAGTCAGAACACAGTGTGTCCCCACCCTGGGCAATTTCAGATACTGTTTATTCTAATTACAGTGAAAGCTCTATTATTTGGCGTCCCCGGGAACTGGGGAGCGCTGCATGAGCAAATGCGCCAGATATTGAAGTAAATATTTTCTACATTCTGGTTTATTTCAGGCTGCCGGCATTTGTAACGTGCTTTGGAAGAGGAGAGCTCTGCATAAATGCTAAATATTCAATGGCACTAATTATTCTTCTGCCCAGCCACAGAGTTAGCAAAGATGCTTTGGAACAAAGATAAATTGTACCACTTTCCAGGACAAAATGGTGCATTACGTGAGAGTAGAAAAAACACCACATCTTACCTTTATTAGCAATAAGTACTGAATCTTCTGTGTTGATACAAGCCACGTACATGAACCTTATGTTAAGTGACATATTTAGCTTTAATGTTGTTTCTGCTTCCTGCATTGTTTCATCCGTAGAATAAATGACAAGGCTAATTTTTTCAAAGCAGGTTTTCAAGTTGCCAAAGGCAGAACTCCTTCACTGTCCCTGTGCTTACCAGGGGGGTACTGTGGCTAGTTGTTGGCTCAGTTAAAAGGCATTTAAAGCAAAATTGTGCCCTCATTGTTATGCAGACCTGGTCAGCTATTTGTGGTAGTCAGATGGTAAAGTAAGACCACTCAGCAATAAGGGATATTGGTATATCAGTGGGAATTTCACAGCTCGGGCAAATACAGGGTCCTAAATTTCATTTGCGAACAGAAAAAATCCCCACCCCCCAGAAGTTATATTTTCAGTTGCTTCAATATGAAGATTAATTTCTTAACCCCAAGAGACACTAATATTTTATTTGTTTAAATGAAAACATCCTTTCACCAAACTGTGCTTATGGATGTTTGTCTAGCCTATCAAGCCTTCCAGAGAAGTTGCTGAGACCTCAGAACCTTGTTTTGTGTAAAAGGGGGGTTTTCTCCATCACCGATTTTTTTTTTTTGCAAAGGCAAGCTGCTTAATGTCAGAACATTAAGGGAGGGGAGAAGGGAGGGTGTGCGCACCTACCTTTTTATGTAGTCATTCAGCCCCAAAAGGATCTCCATGTGCTGTGCAGAATGCACAGAATGTGATTACTCCATCCACCAGCGAAAAGCAGACTTTTGAGGCATATTCAGCAGAAGCAGCACTACATAGCAGAGGATTCAGGAGGGAAAATGAATGACAACTTTTCTAAATTAAGCTGAAGGTGGGAAGCTTTTGGCAGGTAGCAAGAGAGGTTGGAAAGTGGCTTCCAGTGTGACTCAATGGGTTTCTGTGCAGCTATTTGCACAGCTTTATTACAACACTTAGTATTTGCATAGTGTTTTTCATCCATAAAACTACTCTGCCAGAATGGTGGTAATCTGCATTTTTTATAAATGAGAAAACTGAGGCACAGCAAAAGTAAGCAATTTGCCCAAAGGTCACACAGCAAGTTGAGTGGGGGTTGGGGAGGGGGGGTTCTGCCTGAGTCATGTTGACTATACCACAAGATTATGCAAATAATATTAAATGGATGAGGTCACTCTTATGCTATTCTTGTGGTTGTGAAGGACACTGAATTATGTACATATTCATTAGCTGTATTTAATGCCACTCTAACTCCAGTAACACCCAGAATGTAGCTGCTGCATGCTCAGTACACAATTAAACATGACAGTGGGCTGTAGCAGGGACAGTTATTTACTTCAGGTTGAGATCCACATCATCACTGCCATCAAGACTACTGTCCACCTTAATCTGACACTGAATAAGAGAGATCTCCGTTGCTGTGCTAAGGATTTGCTCTGCTAAGAGTTTCTCCTCCTGCTCCATACCCCCAGCCAGACATCACAACATTTCTGCCTATCTGGGGGCTTGATTAAACTTACAGTGATGTGTAACTAGGAACAGGTAAGGAGGCAAATTAATTGGTCTGCATTTATGATGGTGATCAGCATCCAGACCCATGCATATCAAAGGAAAGGAGTGGCATATCAAGATCAGCACATTTAAGGAAAAAAACCCATAACACCAGGTATTATGTTTCATTCAGATGTAGCTGCTAAACAGTGCTTTGGGCATTCTGAAATTTCAGCACCTAAGAACAAGGTATAGGCAAATCATAGAGGAGCCCTCATGGAGCACTACTGGCGAAAAGTAAGGGGTCATGCATCCATACTGTCAGTTAGGGCTTCACCATTAATTTGGAATAGTGGCTGTGTGTAGCTGAGCTGCCCAGGACTTTTCTCAGTTTGGCCCTTTGTTGCCCCATTGCTCCACAGAAAATGTAATCCATACTAGTCCTATCTCTGACACAAATTACTTCCTCCTCTACACCAGCAAGGCTGGGCAGGCCTGTATGTTGAAGCCTGGTGCCAAGGCTCTCCCACCACCCACTGCTCTGTGTGGGAGAAGAAGGAGCAACCCTGCATAAAATGCTCTTTTCCCACCAGCCAAAAGCTACTACATGTTGAACCTCTAAAAACCAGGTCCAGCCCACAGATGTTCCTGAGCCAGAGAGCCCCAACAGCAGGAAGTTGGGTAACAGGAGGGCCTGTGGATGGCAGCTCACAGCAGGGCTGTCCAGCAGCGGGGCTGGGTGTCCAACTGGCAGCAGGATTGGCAGGCCTGGTAGCCCAGCTGGGAATCTGCCTGGGAGCAGAGTCTCAGGAGTCTGGCTGGGAGCATCTGGCTTGTGAGTCTGGCCAGTCGTGCAGATGGTGGTGATGGTGGGCCCAGGAGCCCAGATGGGAATCCATCCAGAAGCAGTGGAGGTGGACCAGGATCTCAGCTGGGAGCCTGGCCAGGAGCATCAGTGGTAGCACCCCAGCCCAGCTGGAAGCAGTGGTGGCAGTCCCGGTAGCCCAGCTGGAGGCGGCAACAGTGAGCCGGGCAGCCTACACAGTCCTTTGCAACAGCAGGGCAGGCAGCCCAAGCAGGACAGCGGCTGTGAGCATGGCCAGGGCAGGACGTGGAGCCAGTTGGTGGGGGGCAGGGAGAAGGCAATGGCCAGGACCTAGGGGCTGGCTACTAACGCCAAGAGCAGAGCCAGGCAAGGGGTCCAGCAACCAGGGCCAGAGGAGTGGGCTGACAGAGTCAGCTGGGGCTGGAAGCAGAACTGGGAGTGGAGCTGAGCAGGGGGGCACCACTGACCTCCCCTGGTCTGGCAAACTTCCTCATTCCAGAACAGTCAGGCCCCAAGGGTGCTGGATGGGGCGGTCCAACTGGTACTGATTATGCTCCACTGCACAGGTATGTAGCCAGGATTACAGATTGTTCTTATGGAAAGAAACTAGAGGAAATACTTATTTCAGGAACCAGTGCATTAGGAATACACATCTGATCAAGACATCAAGGTCACAAGTTAAACTACTGCAAATGTAGAGGAAAAATAACCTTTCCAATGACATATGGCATAACATTCAACCTTTAATCTAGGAAGGTGTGTCCCACTAGTCATATTCAGAAACCCCAAATTGTCACTACACACAGATTCACAGTCTCTGAAATATGGCCAATACATTGCTTGAATTAAATAATCTTTAGCATTTATCATCCACAGAATTCAACTACCGCTGTAAGGAGCTTTAACCATTGTTATCACAATTTTATAGATAAATCTTACGTATTTTTCAGTGCACTTGCCAGTAGACAACACTGCCATGCTTATCAAAAGTCCTATACATCTATAATTACCTGCAGGTCAATGCTCTGGAGATTGATCTTCAGGCATTTGATTTAGTGGGTCTAGTAGGGATGTGCTAAATTGATTATGGAGGGTACTACTGTCAAGTCTAACATCAGTTCCGGGCAAATTAGTTGAAACAATAGTAAAGAATAAAATTGTCAGGCACATAGCAGAACATAATTTGATGGGCAAAAGCCAGCATGGTTTCTGCAGAGGGAAATCAGGCCTTACTGATCTGTTAAGAGTTCTTTGAAGGGGTTAACAAACATGCAGACAGGGGAGATCCAGTGGATATAGTATACTTAGATTTCCAGAAACCCTTTGACAAGATACCTCATCAAAGGCTCTTACGTAAATTAAGTTGTCATGGGATAATCCTTTCATGGATTGAGAACAGGTTAAAAGGCAGGAAACAAAGGGTAGGGATAAATGGTAAATTTTCTGAATGGAGAGGGATAACTAGTGGTGTCCCCCAAGGGTCAGTTCTGGGACCAATCCTATCCAATTTGTTCATAAATGATCTGGGGAAGCGGGTGAGCAGTGAGGTGGCAAAGTTTGCAGATGACACTACACCGTTCAAGATAGTCAAGACAAAGGCAGACTGTGAAGAACTTCAAAAAGATCTCATCAAACTAAGTGATTGGGCAACAAAACGGCAAATGAAATTTAATGTGGATAAGTGTAAGGTAATGCACACTGGAAAAAATAACCCCAACTGTACATACAATATGATGGGGGCTAATTTAGCTATAACTAATCAGGAAAGAGATCTTGGAGTTATCGTGGATAGTTCCTTGAAAACATCCATGCAGTTTGCAGAGGCAGTCAAAAAGCATGTTAGGTACTATTTAAAAAGGGATAGAAAATAAGACAAGGAGTATCTTACTGCCCCTATATATATCTATGGTATGCCCGAATCTTGAACACTGTGTACAGATGTGGTCTCCTCACCTAAAAAGAAAGATAACCTGTCACTGGAAAAGGTTCAGAAAAGGGCAACTAAAATGACTATGGGCTTGGAACAGGTCCCATATGAAGAGAGGCTAAGAAGATTGGGACTTTTCAGTTTAGAAAAGAGGAGACTGAGGGGGGACATGATAGAGGTATTTAAAATTATGACAGGTATGGAGGGGGTGAAGAAGGAGAAGTTATTTACTTGTGCCCATAATACAAGAACTAGAGGACACCAAATGAAATTAATGGGTAGCAGGTTTAAAACTAACAAAAGAAAGTTCTTCTTCACTCAGAGCAGAGTTAACCTGTGAAATTCCTTGCCAGAAGAGACTGTGAAGGCTAGGACTATAACAGAATTTAAGGAAGAGCTAGATAAATTCATGGAGGTTAGGTCCATAAAAGGCTATTAGCCAAAGGCAGGAATGGTGTCCATGGCCTCTGACTGTCAGAGGCTGGAGATGGATGGCAGGAGGCAAATAGTTTGATCATTGTCTTCGGTCCACCCCCTCTGGGGCACCTGGCACTGGCCACTGTCAGCAGACAGGCTACTGGGCTGGATGGACCTTTGGTCTGACCCAGTATGGCTGTTCTTATGTTCTTAACTCCAGTACTCTTCACAGTCATGAGGAGTAAGGGAAGTCAAGGGGCGTGTAGGATGAAAATTCCTCAGGCAGGCCATGGTTTGTGCTAAAAACCCCCTATTCGATTCTTAAAGTCTGGAGTAGGTCTACAATATAGAAACCCAGCTCGTATGAGTGGAAAGATACCTCGCTGGGCCCCTCTCACTTATCTTTCTCACAAGACCCAGAGAAGATCATCCTAGCTCAGGCAGGAAGGACTTTGAAGTCTGAAGGAAGGGATAGTTGCCTCACCAACTACATTGCAAGAGGTCCTGAAAATGAAAACCAATTGTTAGTGCTGTATGCTGTTAATGTCTTTTGCTTTAAATCTTGTAGATAAACACCTCGGGGATGCACCAGTGTGGAGGTGCCTATCCTATCTTAACGTGAACTGGTCATTGTATATCTGTTTTGTTTAACACGTAGAGGAAACCACCTGTACTAGGGATAAGATATTCTATAATCTATGGGGGGGATAATCTGCAACCTTTTTAGATTATTGGTTTATTGTGCTCATTTCATCTTGCTGCTAGAACCTATCCAGGCACCCATGTCATAGCTTCCCCCGCCCATCAATAATCTATATAATCAGTTGTAATCTATTGTCTGGCAGTGCTTCACTGAGTCCTGATGGGCGAAGTGGCACTCCACCAGCGCTGTGTGTAATACACCCTGCTGCTTGCTTCATACACGGTGTCCAGACTTCGTTCCAACAGGGAGTTTTTCTCCAGTCGACCTCTTAACGTGGAGACAGCTTCAAAGTTCAAATCAAGGTATGTGGACTCTAGTTATGCAATTAATGTAGCTAGAGTTGCATATCTTAAATTGAACTTACCTCCTAACGTAGACCTGGCCAAAGGGAATGACGCATAGCAACATGATTCCGTCAGGACTTAACAGCTGCCTTGCAAAGTACAGAGATTTTGAATTAAACAGCCCTGTTAATCTCATCAAAACATCCTCAGAAGTGTCCATCAATCATCTCCAATTATGTCACACAGGGAGGTTATTTCATTCTGTGAAACTTCAAATACGAGCTGGGAAGGACCAAACAACTTACTGGCACTTGCAGCCAGAATCACATTGATCCAGATCTCTAGAAAGGGCAGTGCTGTATTATTCCTGTGTCAGCAATTAAATACGAATGTTAATCATATGTAAATGGAAAAAATAGCAGACATTTTAAATTCCTTTCAAGCCTTCCACAAGTAATTTTCTTTCAGCAAAGAATATCTAATCAAGGCTTGAAGATTACAGGCTATGTCAATAGACTTTTATACTATTTAACATACTACAACGCAGTAGAAAAGACAAGTTAGTTAATGAGAATTTATTAATGTATTTATAAAAGACCTGCAATAAGTGTGAAAGTGTTTAAGTCACAAAATTCTGCCGAGCTCCATTTATAGAGCATAAAATGCTATGTAAACATCTGCACCACCCGAAAATGCATGACGAGCATGTTGTAAAAAACAAGTGATAAAAAATTGATTTGTCTGAAATGTAAGTAAATTTCAAGCAGCTTTAATAAGCACCTATCGTAGTTTCGGGAATCATAGTTGCATGCATATCTCTAGTCATATTGGATTTCTCCTTCAACTTTGATTGGAGTAACGTGTGTTCTACTACACCAATCCGTATGTCCATCTGAATGGTTTCCTGCTTCAGTTTGGTTAAGGCCTGCTTAATTTTTACTAGAGGAGCTGTTAAAAAAAACAAAAAAAGACAAACAGCGTTAGTCTCCTAAATAACGAGCAATCCTTTCTCTGCTATCTGAAGAATGAACAAAAGAATGTTATATTTCTGGAGACATGATGTTACTGAGATGTCACATTTTTAACACACAAGACATTAACAACAGAAAAAAATTTGCTGCCATCTTGACGTGTTGGATTTGATTATGTGCATAAAAATGAGAGTAGATTTTCCTATTTAATATTTTTGCATGGCAATAATGCTCCTCCCTCTACCTTGGTTGGGGTTTGGTGGAGCAGTGAAAACACCATCAGCAGCTGACTGGGAAAGATCTTAGCTGAGAGAGGCTGAGGCAGTGTTTCATATACCTCATTTCTTTTCCTCCCTTCCCCCTTTCACCTGTGTGAAGCAAAGGCTGCTTCTTCACCCCTCCACATCACTCACTGACCGTGTCTACACTAGCCAAAAACTTTGAAATGGCCATGCAAATGGCCATTTCAAAGTTTACTAATGAAGCGCTGAAATACATATTCAGCGCCTCATTAGCATGCAGGCGGCCGCAGCACTTCGAAATTGACGCGGCTCACAGCCGCGCGGCTCGTCCAGATGGGGCTCCTTTTCGAAAGGACCCCGGCTACTTCGAAGTCCCCTTATTCCTATGAGCAGATGGGAATAAGGGGACTTCAAAGTAGCCAGGGTCCTTTTGAAAAGGAGCCCCATCTGGACGAGCCGTGCAGCAGCGACCTGCATCAATTTCAAAGTGCTGTGGCCGCCCCCATGCTAATCAGGTGCTGAATATGTATTTCAGCGCTTCATTAGTAAACTTCGAAATGGCCATTTGCATGGCCATTTCGAAGTTTTGGCTAGTGTAGACGTAGCCATTGTGGAACAAGTCATCTGTGGATAGGGGTGGGAGGAGGGTCAGTATGTGTGGGGGGAGGGCATTACAAGCATTACAAGCTGCAGGTTCTGGAGACTGTTTTACCCATCACCAATATCATTGGGCACAATAAGGGTGATTTGAGACCAGGTGGTTAACTTTGTGGTGAGGAAAGGGTGTATGTAGCTTGCTCCCTGTAGGAAATAGCTACTGGAGGTGGTTTATTTGAGTTAGGCATTAGTACTTAAATAAAGCTGAGATGACAAAGGCTGCCTCTGGAGCACATGGCAATTGAAACCAGGGGTCAGACTGTTTTCCAGAACAATTTAGTCCTGTCTATAAAAAAGGCAAGTGCTGTGCAGACATCCAAGGGATGTAGTGACACCTCTTCCGGCGATGAATGCGGCTTGGGATAAAAAGCAGGCAAGATGATTGGTTCACTGACATGGAATTCAGAACAAACTTTAGGAATAAAGGCTGGGTGATACCTTAGGTCGCTGAAGTCTAGAACAGGGCACCCCATTCTTGGTGAAGATTGTGTATGGAGGCACTGATGTAGTACACTCTTGTGACACTGTCTGTCAGAATCTTGACTGTGGTTCTGTGGATGTATTGTCAGAAGTCTTGGCAGGCTCTGAGAACTTCATGAGTTCCAATAAATTGATATGAAGTAGATGTTCTTGATGGGACCATCGGCCTCGAATCAAAACATGATCCATGCGAGCTCCCCAGCTGAGTAGGGATACGTCTGTGATGATATATTGAGAAGGCTGTTGTGGATGAAATGGAACTCTGGATAAGAGATTTCAATGACTCTGCCACCATTTGAGAGAAGACAGAACATGAGTGGGGGGCACCACTGACCATTGAAGGCTGTGGTGTGCGCTGTTGTAGATAGTGGCTATCCAGTGTTGTAACAAGCAGAAATTAAGTCTGGTGTGTTGCACTATGAATTTTGTTGCTGCCATATGGCCCATGAGTTTGAGTCATACTACTACTAGTACAGTGGGGCTGCCCGTGATGATGCTTATAAGGTCTTGAATCAACTGAAATCTGTGAAGGGGTAGGAAAGCTATTGCTGTTGTGGCATTGAGTCAGACCCCGATGAACTCCAAGTTCTGCATGGGCTGGAGTGTTGTGCTCATTGATAAGTAGGCCCAGGAAGTGAAAGATGCTCTTCATAATGTTCACCATATCTGCTGCCTTGATGGGCGAAGGTCCCTTTATGAGACAGTCATCTAGGTAGGGTCTCAGCCAGTGGTGAAATATGTTGGCAGAATGAGTAGAGGCCATAGTGATGCTGCTGCTCTTGAACACGGCATCAGACTTGCTATTTGTTTGAAGAGGTTGGTTATGACCACCTTGGTTTCATCACCTCTGAGGTCTCTGTTGGGCTCAAGGGCCCTGGAAGAATGTTGAAACTGCAGCAAGTTGTATCCAAAGTTGTACCATCTTTGGTATGGAGCATAGCGCCTCCTTCTGTATGAAGGGGTATACATTCCCAACGTACACAATGTGGTACGAGAGTATTTGCTTGAGAGGAGAACCATGTCATTGTTCTCCGCAAAGAATTTTCTTTTGTCGAAGGGCAAATCCTCAACTTTGGTCTGTGGCTCTCTAGGTATTGTTGCTGTCTGGAGGCATGAGCATACCTCATCACCACTGTGGTGGCAGCGGCCCGTGCCACTGTGTCTGCAACATCCAAGGCTATCTGCATGGCAGTCCTGGCCATAGTGTATCTCTTCTTCACCACAGATTTCAGTATCAGTCTTTTGGACCCAGGAGGTAGTCCATGACAGAAACGAATTGGTGTAATTGTCTAAGTCATGGTTAGGTAGGTGAACGTCATAGTTGGCTATATGCAATAACAAGGCTGCTGAGGTGTACAGCTTCCTACTGAAGATGTCCAAATATCTGACATCTCTGTCTCTGGTGATACCCCTGAATTGGGGTGTCCGAGATCTGTGTTGTGTCACATCCGCTATTAGAGAGTTAGGCTGCAAACGTGAATAAAAATTCCATCCCCTTTGGAGGTACAAAGTATTTCTTCTCCAATTTTTTGTTTGTAGGAGAGGCAGAAGCAGGGGTTTCCCAAATATCATCCGTTGCTTCGAGTAGGGCCTCATCTAGAGGGATTGTTATTCTTGCTGACTGTGTTGGTTGCAGATTCTTGAGAAGTTGGTGTCGCTTCTCCTGTACTTCAGGTATTTGCACATCCAGCCTAATAGCAACTCATTTAAAAAGGTCGTGAAATTCATGTTGTCTGGAGGTGATATGTCCCCTGGTATAACAGCCTCATCCGGGAATGAAGAAGACTATTCCGTTCCTCTGTCTTAGACATGTGTGCCATCTATGAATCCAGGCACTGAAGGGATGGAGACTGTGATGGTGGAGATGGATGAGCTGGAAGGGATGAGCATCTAGGGCCTGTGTAACCAGCAGCAGAATGTCCCCTGGATTGAGGCTTGTCATTGAAGTGTTGACAAGGGGCATAGCGACAAGGAGAACAGTATCGCTGACAGTGATTACAAGAGCTGGTGTGGGGCAAACACTGTGACCCATATGAACGCCTGTGCATGTTCTGGTAAGGATCCCTATGAACATGAGGAGAATAGAAGCGATAAGACACCCTTGAAGAAAGCAACGGAGAAGGTGAAAAGTACCTATGGTAGCATCAGCTCTCACCCATAGGAGTGAGGAAAGGTGAGGGCAGCCTGTGATACTCATAATATCGTGGACTGTGCTGTTCCGTCTTGCCTCTCTGTAGAGTCAGTGATCTCGGTGTCAGCTGAGATGGGGCTGGTGCTGGCAAAAAGCTGGTGAAAGTGACTGTGGAGCGAGGCTATGGTGCTGAGACTTAGTCAGTTCTATCCTCGGTGTCATGGATGTTCGCACAGGTGGTGCTGGGGAATGAAGCGGCGAAGTTATTGGTGCTATTGGTGCCAAGATCGGTGCAGGAGATGGTGCTGAAGATGGTGCCATGGTTGGTGCCGGGGCACTCGGAGATGGCTGCTTTGAGGATGAAATGGTTGGTGCCGTCGCTCTCAGTTCTGAATGTACTGTGGCTGAGGTCTTCGGTGCTGAAGGTGCCGATTTCATCATTTGGGAAGCTGAGACCGCCTTAGAATGTGAAGAGGTGGTGCTAGATGTACTGGGCTAATCGGCCATGCTAGTTTGGTGCTGCAAAGTAGTAGGCAGAGATCTAGTTGGTCAGGTCTTCAGTTTCTTATAAGGAATGGCCATAGAGGAGGAGGCCCTCCATTTACGGGAGGGCTGCTCCAGGGACCTCCTGACGCCCTCTTCAAAAGGCTGAAGAGCCTTCTCAAACAATCATTTTAAGCCTCATCTCGCAATCATGGCAAGCTCTTGCAGTTAATTCACTGCAGTGGCAGCATTTTTGAGAGTTATGGGCCTCTCCCAAGCACCATATGCAAGAGGAATGGATATCGGAGGCTGGCATTGCATCACTGTATTGTTTGCACTTTTTAAATCCTTATGGGCCAGGCACTGCCGTAAACTAGCCTGCTGCCCAACTATAACAAGTAGCTAAATAACTAGAACAACAAAGTTTAACAGTCTTAGTAAAAATGGAACGGAACCACTAACTTCAAACTTCTTCTTTTTTTTTTTTAAACAGTAACTAGAAATGTGAACAGTTCAACTTTGAAGAAAGAATGAAATAAAACCAGAAAGGAAGAGATTCCAAGTCTCAGTGTCAAAGGCAAAGAGAAGTAGTTAGCTCTGTCTGCAGCCAGGGGCAGTTGAGAGGAACTGGTCAGAGCTGGACTGCACGAGTGATCAAAAAGCGAACGGAGTGATGCAGCAACCGTGCACGTGCAGAATGGCTAGATACAGCTCAGAAGAGTCTCCAATCTGCGGTGCTGGGACGAGCCCAGCACCCACAGTGGAGCATCCATGGGGACATGACTTGAAGAAGAATGTTTTAATTTATATAACTTTTACAATTACTTTCAAATACATATAGAACAACCAAATAATAAAAAAGCATTTTTTTCTATTGGACATAGTATCCCCCACCCCACAAAAAAAGCAACCCATAATTCTTACTGTGAACACTTACCGCCAAACATAATGCATACGATCATGAGCAGTCTGATGGTAGTAAGTGTTTGCAGCATCTGGTGTTGCATTATCAGCAGTAGGTTAGCTATTTCAAATTAGAGGACCCGTGATATTTCTGCATTTGGTAAAATTCTCAAAAAACAAAATTTTGGAAGCCAATGGGATTTAGATACCTACATGCCTAAGTCAGTTTTGAAAACAGAGCTTAGGCTCCTAAATCACTTGGGAATCTGAAAATTTTACCCCAATATTTTCACATATTTAGTAACTCATTCCTGCTTTTTTAATATTTTTGTATGGCAGATCATTTTTGCTCATGGTAGGCCTGAATATGCACTTGTTTCTCAGGGAATGGGAGATTTTACTGAGGAAGGCAAGTACATACCTCCATCAGTCATACTGCTTCCCTTTTCTTCCATTTCCTGCTTCACTTTCTCTAATACTTCAGTGATCTGAAATTAAGAAACTGATTTTAATTCTGCCTTATTTTTGAACTTCAATTTAAAAAGTTCCATAGAACTGCATCCATTCTTCAAAAGGAACAACCTCTTCTCAGTTCTATAAAGAAATAATATTTTTTAAAGCCAAATTACTAACCCCAAAATGGATTTCTAATGTGAAAAAAAAGAAAAGCAATAGAAGTCATGCTACAAGTAACATTTTGGCAGTGTCCTAGAGTTATCGTTTTGAAGGTTCTCTTGTAGTAATAATAATAAAAGAGATGCATTTCACTAACTGATGGAAGGCAAGAACCACTATTCTAGAGAATAGCTGATGGAAGAGCACTCTTGTCTACATTACAAAAAACTAAATATTGTATTTTCTGAGCTAGAAAGTGGATGGTGGTTACTACAAAAAACCGGCTGGCTAAGGAATCCAGAGAAGGATGATACCAGAATAAAAAAGGTAGAAAATGAAAGTTGCTGGCATATGTACATAAAGCATGTTGGGACATCTGGGTATGAGAGTAAAAATCAAAAAATTCTGCATTGGTATTGTACAGTGAAAGATCTGCCTTTACAGTAGTATTGTGTCTGGAGCACTGATTGTGAAAAGGATGCAATGTGGTTGGCTAATAAAGAGCATTGACCATGATATAGAAGTGAATGGGTTGGAACCACTAAACCACCTTTACCTCTGTATTTCCATATGTTAAGAGGGAGAAAAACATTTTCACTACACACCTGAGATGTACAGGGCCACAGCTATACCAGTGAAAATCTACAGTAGTATCAAAACGTATCTGGCCTTATTTCAGATATGCACTAGTGTGGCTCAGATCAGAAACGTGTCCGATATCCACACATTTAGTCATGAATTAGTCTTTATTGGTCACATGCTAATTACCAACATGCAAAAACATTACATAGACTTCAAGTGCACATGATGTTTTGGTTTTTTTTTTTTAAACCCTGCTTCTGCTTTGAAGAGAAAGCAGTAAACACAGGATTAAATATAACTGTATTATTATTTTAAAACGGAATTCTGCAGATGCCCTACACTTCAGAAGACAGATTTGTACAAGAGAACAAGAAGGATGAAGTAATAGTTTTCATTGGACCAATCTGCGTTAGTGAAAGAGACACACTTTCAAGTTTCACGGAGCTTTTAGTTTAAGAACTTGTCTCTGTCACTAAGAAAAGCTGGACCAATAAAAGCTATTCCCTCACCCCAGTACATAAAAGACTGTTAAAATGAGGAGTGTTCTTCTGAAACTCTGAGGACAGCACACGAAGTAATGCAACATGAAAGGTTTAGGCTGTATATTAGGAAAAAACTTCCTATTGTCAGGGGCCAACCACTGGAATTGAACTGGGAGGTTGTCCCCACCATTGGGAGATTTTTAAAAAACAGATTATACAAACACATGTCATATATGGTCTATAACAGTGTTGCTTAAACTTTGAGACCAGGGAATACCAAACAATAATATTTTTATGCGGAACACCTATGAGAATTTTCTTCAAAAACCAGGCAGACTTAAAGAAAACAAAAACCCAAACAAATAAAGCCCCCACCCAAACAGCAACATATACAGCAAAAACAAAATGAAGCAATTTAATCAGGTATCATAGCAATGAGGAAGTAACATTGTATCTGGCTGTAATATAAGAAAATATATACCACCAGCGTATGGTATCAAAAAGTGTCAGATGCTCACGGTACACCTCTGAGTTGTTCATGGAACACCAGTATTCTGTGGAGCAGAGTTTAAGAAACACTGGTCTATAATACTTACACCTGTGATGAGCAAAGAGGACTGGACCAGATGACCTCTTGAGATCCTTTCCAATCTTATTGTTCTATCATCTATGAGCCACCTTGTAGCTCTAGCATTTTTATTACACTTTTAGAAAATGATGATGATTTCTGATATATACTTGTAATCAGTAAATTAGCAAGTGAATGAAATGTCCATAACATTTCTTATTTGGAATGTTGAAACAAAAGACTGACATTTGCAATCAAAGCAAATCGGTATTTTGAAATAAAATGTTTTGATTTCCCACATCAACATTTTTAAACAAAACACCTGGTTTCAAAATACAGTGTCTAGTAAATAAAAAAGTCATTGAATTTGACATTTCCCACCAGATAAATTCCACAGAACCATGTCTTCTCGCAAACCCTTTTTATTGGCTTTGTTTAACTGGCTCTACCAAATGTTAACTTTTTAAATAAAAATAAATCGTAAAATGTAGGGTCTTCTCATCTTCAAAGCACTTTACAAACATTAACTGATTAATTTGCAATAGCTCTAATAAAGCAAGCAAAAACTATATTTTATTTTATCTGTTGATCTCCTTACAGATAAGGAAAGCTACAGTGGAGATGTTATGTATCTTGCTCATCTTACAGAGAGAATCAGCAGCAGAGCTGGAAGTAAAATTTCAAAATCTCTCAATCCTGGATGTGCACTTTTAGACCACTTTCACTAAATGAACAAATTCTGAACATTGACATAAAAAAGTATCTTGTAAGGAAAAAAAAATACAGGTAAAATGGTAACCCCAAGTGTCAAATGACTGCACACAGTGGATTATTTTAGAAGTTAGAAAAAAATGAAATGAAGATTTGGAGCCCTTTCGAGATTTAAGACCATAACACAAATTATTTGAAAACAAATTTACCTCAGAAAGAGTTCTAGTCCTTTCTGTTACTCCTCCACTACCTTGCTGGTATTTCTCTTTTGCCTGGTAGAGAGAACATTTTCAATATTGATGATAAAGCAGAGACATAAATACTGCTGAGAATTAATAATACAACTTGCTCTTTTAGATTACAATTCTGGAAACCCTCACTTGTGCATAAGAACATAAGAACAGCCATACTGGGTCAGACCATAGGCCCATCAAGCCCAGTATCCTGTCTTCTGAAAGTGGCCAATGCCAGGTGCCCCTGCGGGAATGAATAGAACAGGTAATCATCAAGTGATCTATTCCCTGTTGCTCATTTCCAGCCTCTGGCAAACAGAGGCTAGGAACACCCTCCATGCCCCTCCTGGCTAACAGCCATTGATAGACCTATGCTCCATGAATTTATCTAGTTCTTTTTTAAACTCTACTATAGTCTTGGCCTTCAACTGTGCATTGTGTGAAAAAATTTCCTATTGCTTGTTTTACACCTGCTGCCTATTAAGTTCTGTGTTGTGAGAAGGAGTAAATAACATTTCCTTATTTACTTTCTCCACACCAGTCATGATTTTATATACTTCTATAATATCCCTCCTTAATTGTCTCTTTCCATGCTAAAAAGTCCCAGTCTCATTAATCTCTCCTCATATGGCAGACATCCCACACCCTGCAGCCTTAATAATGTTTGTTGCCCTTTTCTGAACCTTTTCCAGTTCCAGTATATCTTTTCCGAGATGGGGTGACCACATTTGCACACGGTATTCCAGATGTGGACATACCATGGATTTATATAGAGGTAATATGACATTTTCAGTCTTATTATCTATTCCTTTTTGATGATTCCCAAAATTTTGTTAGCTTTTTTGACTGCCGATGCACATTAAGTGAATGTTTTCAGAGAAGTATCCATGACTCCAAGATCTCTTTCTTGAATGGTAACAGCTAAGTCATACCTCATCATTTTATACGCATAGTTGGGATTATATTTTCCAATATGCATTACTTTGTATTGATCAACACTGAATTTCATCTGCCATTTTGTTGCCCAATCACTCAATTTATTAAGATCCTTTTGTAGCTCTTCACTGTCTGCTTGGGACTTAACTATTTTGCATAGCTTTGTGTCATCTGCAAATTTTGCCACCTCACTGTTTATCCCTTTTTCTAGATCATTTAAAAGTATGTTGAATAGGACCTGTCCCAGTACAGACCCCTGGAGGACACCGCTATTTACCTCTCCCCATTCTGAAAACCGACTGTTTATTCCTATCCTAATTTCCAATCTTTTAACCAGTTACCAATCCAAGAAAGGACCTTCCCTCTTATCCCATGACAGTTAACTTTGCTTGAGAGCCTTTGGTGAGGGACCTTGTCAAAGTCTTTCTGAAAAATCTAAGTACAATATATCCACAGGATCACCCTTGTCCACATGCTTGTTGACCCTTTCAAAAAATTCTAATAGATTGGTGAGGCATGACCTCCCTTTACAAAAGCTGTGTTGACTCTTCCCCAACAAATTATGTTCATCAATGTGTCTGACAATTCTGTTCTTTACTAGCGTTTCAACCAGTTTGCCTGGTATTGAAGTCAGACTGACTGGCCTGTAGTTGACAGGATCACCTCTGGAGCCCCTTTTAAAGATTGGAGTCACATTAGCTGGAAGAGAAGCTGATTTAAATGACAGGTTACAAACTACAGTTAGTAGTTCTGCAGTTTCACATTTGAGTTCCTTCAGAGTTCTTGGGGGAATGTTATCTGGTCCTCGTGACTTATTTCTATTTAGATTATCAATTTCTTCTAAAACCTCTTCTAATTACATCTTAATTTAAGACAGTTCATCAGATTTGTTACCTGAAAAGAATTGCTCAGGTTTGGGAATTTCCCTCACATCCTCAGCCATGAAGACTGATGCAAATAAATCATTTAGTTTCTCTGTAATGGCCTTATGATCCTTGAGTGCTCCTTTAGCATCTCAGTCATCCAGTGGCTCCACTGGTTCTTTAGCAGGCTTCCTGCTTCTAATGTACTCCACATGTTTTTTGCTATTACTTTCTCTGGCTAGCTGTTGTTCAAATTCCTTTTTGGCCTTCCTAATTACATTTTTACACTTCATTTGGCAGAGTTTATGTTCCTTTCTATTTCCTCACTAAGATTTAACTTCCATTTTTTCAAGGGATGCCTTTTTGTCTCTCACTGCCTCTTTTACTTTATTGTTTAACCATGGTGGCACTTTTTTGGTTTTTACTACATTTCCTAACTTGGGGTATACATTTAAGTTGAGCCTATATTATGGTGTCTTTAAAATGTTTCCATGAAGCTGGCAGGGATTTCACTTTAGGTACTGTACCTTTTAATTTCTGTATAACTAACTTCCTCGTTTTTGTGTAGTCCCCCTTTCTGAAATTAAATACTACAGTATTGGACTGCTGGGCTGTGGCCACACTTGGCCAAAACTTCAAAATGGCCATGCAAATGGCCATTCTGAAGATTACTAATGAAGCGCTGAACTGAATATTCAGCATCTGATTAGCATTAGGACGCTTCCCTCCACGGCACTTTGAAAGCGCCGCTTGCGAAAGTGCGCAGCTCAGCGTGGCTACAAGGGGGTTCTTTTCGAAAAGACCCCGCTCCTTCTGAAATCCCCTCATTCCTCTCAGTGGATGGGCATTTCGAAGTTTTGGCCAAGTGGGGCCACAGTCCTGTAGTATTTTCCCAGACACAGGAATGTTAAATTTAATTATATCATGGTCACCATTACACAGAGGTCCAGACACATTCACATCTTGGACCAGATCCTGTGCTCTACTTAGGACTAAATCAAGAATTGCCTCTCCTCTTGTGGGTTCCAGGACTTCCTGCTCCAACAAGCAGTCATTTAAGGTGTCAAGAAACTCTACCTCAGCCTCCCGTCCTGAGGTGCCATGTATCCCTTTATTATTGGGGTTTTTATTTTGATAGCCTCTCTAATCTCCCTCAGCATTTCACAGTCACTACCACCATCCTGGTCAGGTGGTTGGTAATATATCCCTACCATTATATTCTTATTATTCAAGCATGGAATTACTATCCAGAGACATTCTATGGCACATTTGGGTTCATTTATGATTTTTACTTCATTTGATTCTACGCTTTCTTTAACGTACAGTGCCACCCCTGCTTCCAGCGCGACCTGTTCTATCCTTCCAAGACATTTTGTACCCTGGTATGACTGGTTCCCATTGATTTTTCTCATTCCACCAAGTTTCTGTGGTATCTACTATATCAACATCTCCATTTAATACGAGGCACTCTTGCTCGCTCATCTTATTATTCAGACTTCTAGCATTTGTATATAAGCCCTTCAAAACTTGTCACTCTTTAGCTGCCTGCCATTACATGATGTGATTGAAAGGGACTCTGTTTTACTTGACTGTTCCTTGTCAGAACCTACCTGTGTTTTATCATGTTCCATCCTCTCCTCCTCACTAGCACATAGAGAATCTGCAATAAGAGATCCTGCCCAAATGGATGCCACTGTCTGAACCATGTGCGCCTCTGCACTTGTCAGCTTTCCCCTGGTATGCGGTGCCAATGAAATCAATGGTGTTACTCATGTGAGGAAGAGTCTGAAAGATCAGGCACATATTATTTTGAGGAGCTGCTGACAAGGGAGGTGTTTGCTCACAGAACCTCGTCTACATGGCTTGTTTTGTGACGACAGAAGCCTCTGCTGTGATGATGACCTTGCATGATTACGCAAATGAAGCATGCAACTATGCAAATGCTGGCTATTCACATTGTCAAGTACCCTCCTTTGCAACACCTTGCTGGAAGCAGCACACCTTCTAGACGTAGCCAGAGAGCGCAAGTGCCTTACCCAAGGCCAGTGACTTCATCAAACTGAGATGGCACTAAGCAGACCTGAACCCCCGGCCCTTTACTCAAATAAGGGGCTGCTGACAAGGGAGGGACTTCTTCTCAAAAGGGGAAATGTAATCTGTCACCACTCTGAATTTAACTGCACCTCTGCTACATCCATGTGCTGGATCAGGTCCTCCAGGCAAGTTTACACAAAACACCTGGAGAGAGGCAGTGACGAGGAGACACTCATTCTTAACTTTAAGCTCTGTGGTTAAGGTGCTGACTTGAATTGTGGGATACACTTGGTTCAAATCCATCTCTGCCTGAGGGGGAGCAGTTGATTTAACAGGTATGTCATCCCTCCCCCACTGAGTGCCTTGACAACTGTACTATGGAATATTCTGACGTGCCTCTCCTGTTGAAATTGTTGCTGGCGCACAAATTGTTTGGACCAGAGAGAGAAAGAGAGCGAGTACATGAGACAGTAACAGCATAAGCAGAATGACTCTGTAGCCTGGTGGTGAGAGCACTGACCTAGGAAGGAAGTGTGGGGGCAAGAGCAGCGTTTAACCTGTTCCACTTACTCTAATTATTGATTAAAATATTGAGGTTCCCCCCCACAATGATTAGCTCAGAACCCAGTGACAAGGGCAATCATCTGAGATCTGGCAGATCCCCATTTAAATCCCTGCTCTCCTGCTCAGCTGGAGGAAGGGAGGGAGGGAGGCTTGAACTGAGGGTCTCCCACATTGTGAGTGAGTACTCTAACCACTGAGTTAAAACTTATAAGGAAGTTCTAGTCCCCCACCAGCTTCTTGTGAAACTAGATCGTACAGATGCCCTACTCCAGAGGAGGATTCACCACAAAAATCACTTAGCCTCTCTCTACAACTTTCATATAGGTGCTTATCTTTGTAAAATGAGTAGGGCTTAGCACAAAGCAGCATCTACCATTGGTTAGTTTAGGCAACTCCCTGCCTTGCAAATTGTTTTTCATTATTTGAAGTCTAAAATGTCTCCCTTTCCCAAATCCTTGAAAGGCAGCCTATCGCCTGTCTCAGTCTTTGTTTCACAGTGATTTTTTAGGTGCCTAGAAGTTACATGTTACATCCAGGCCTTTATCTTCCACCTACAGTCATAGGAAAGTAGATGTGAACTCTGCAGGTTGCACTGCATCCTTTGGCCACAATGAAGGCAACTGAGCACTACAAAAAGAAACAGCCATGAGTCAATGCATTACCTCACTCAGCTGGGCTTGTGCTGTACGATATTCTTGAACCAAATGTTCCAACTGGTTATTGATGTACTTTTCCCGACTGTTGACCTTTTCAAGAGTCCTACTGATTTCATTATGAAGTTTGTCAAAGTAACCCTAGAAAGTGATATTTTGCATGTAAGATTATACTTTATATAAATGCATAAACATTATTACAACTCCTCTAATCTTGAACAGACACTGAATCATAGAAATCAGATTAAAAAGAATTTCTAGGACTCTTGGTCTGTTATTAAAACAGAACTTACGATAAGGTTTTCTCGTTTTCAGTCAAGCCCAGATTCAAATTTCTTTAGAAATAGTGCTTCTCCCCTTAAGATTACTTTCGTATATTAAGTTTCACCGCCCGAAAGCTATTTTGACTACAGCAGTTAGCATAAGCCTTCTGTGAGAGTGCTCTGCTCTGTCGACAGAGCAACCATACTGCCCAGCTGCTCTCTCGACAAAACAGGCCCCCGGAAACACAGCAGGCATGGCCGCCCATTGTTCTGGATGCCCTGTCTGTAAAGAGGAGGCCCTCCCAGAGTGGCCACACAGCTTTTTTGTTGACAGGATCTATCAACAGCAGCGTTATGCCTCATGGCTGAGAGGCAGAGCAAGAGTGCTGTGTTTTGTCCAGATATGGTTGACAAAATGCATTTTGTGTGTGCATGCTACACAAGTTTTATCAACAAAACTGGGGTTTTGCTGGCAAAACTTGCTAATGTGACTGTAACCATAGAGTATAATTTAATCCTGTACTCAGCAGTGATGACTGTGAAGCTTGGTTCTGGTGGTGGAGCCAGAAGGAGGAATGCGTCCCTGGAATGGCTTGCTACTAAATCGTGAACTAGCACTCAGCTGAGCCCTCAAAGGTTAAGATGTTGTTGTTAATATAGCCTCACACTCTACAAAGTGGCATGGACTGAGGCAGGAAGGAGAAAACACAACAGACATGGCAGTGGCTGAAAACACTTTCCTGCAGAAACTGAACACGACGATGATGAACCCATACTACCTTGGAGTGTAACACTCTCTCCTCTGGGTGGTGCATACACAGCTGCACAGTGCCTAGTGGTGTGCGTGTGTGTGTAAGAGAGAGGCTGTGTGTTTGAGAGAGAGGCAGACAGAAATGTGCATTTCCCCTTAAAGTAAACTGACTCCATTTCAAGTACACTGTCCTTTAAGTACCATAATGTAAATCAGGAAGTTCAGAGAGAAATCTGTAGCTGTTTGTAACTTGCTTTGTGGAGATGGGGTATGAGGGAAGGAGGGGGGAGGGAGGGGCAGCTCTCCTCCTCCTCTCTCACCCCTGCTGCACAGCAAGCAGGCGGCTCCTGGGAACAGCTCCTAAGCAGAAGGAAGGAGCAGCAAAGCAGTGGGAGGAAAAGAACAGCTGAATTTGCTGCTGGCAACTACCCAGCCACATACGGTACTTTACATGGAATTTAAGGGAGCTGATGGGGGGCTGCCAGCTCACCCTGGTTCCAAGACCCCACAATGTCAGGCTGTTTTTCCAGAAAATTCTGCAAGTAGTGGACAAAGGAGAAGGCTAGATGGCATTGTAAGGGAGCACTGCACACCTTTAAACAAGCACATGCTCTAATATATAAAAGTACCATAACAATGACACAAGGGCCGTGTCTACACCTGCGCAAAATTTCGAAATGGCCATGCTAACGGCCAAATTGGAGAATACTAATGAGGCACTGAAATGAATATAGGAATAGCTGATAGGAATAAGGGGATTTCGATGTTTCCAGGGTCCTTTTGAAAAGGACCCCCGTGTAGACGAGCCACGCAGGAGCGAAACGTGGCACTTCTGAAGTCTCACAGCTGGTGGCATACTAATGAGGTGCTTAACAGTCATTCATTCATATTCATCTCAGCGCCTTATTAGTATTCTCCGATTTGGCCATTAGCAAGGCCATTCCGAAGTTTTGCCCAACTGTAGACATAGCCAAGGTTAAACAGGACAATGTTAAGTGAGGAGTTACTGCGTACAACTTTATTTCAGTCCTGCCAGACCTCAATCATACTTATTGCATTTCTCCATAGTGCTGTAACAATCCCAAGAAAACCGAATCAGACAATTAATATATATCAGTGTTTCCCAAACGGCATTCTGCGGAACCCCCGGGTTCTGCAAAGTGAAAATAAGGGTTCTGCGAGAAAATTCCACCACAATAGCTGACTCCTCTGTGGCTCCCTGTCCTGCCCTGCCCCCGCTGAAACAGCAGCACTAAATTGAATTGGTTTAACGGACAGCAAGACAGCAGGAAGGATCCAGACAATCAACCAACTAAATTTAGCTCCATTATTTCAGCGATGGCATGGCAGGGAGCCGCAGAGAGCCTCTGACTTACCCCAGTGCCCGAGCAACCACACCCCTCATGGCTTGGCTGACCCCCACCAGCAGAACACCTCCACGCCAGCCCTCCTTCCGGGGGTTGCATGTGACATGGATGGGTTAGTCCCAGGGGCCATTTTGGGGCTGAGAAAGGTTAAGCCTGGGGATGGGGTGGGGTGTTTGCAGGATGGGAATTAAAGCTTGGGAATAGAGGAGTAGATTTGGGGGTGTAGGGGGGTAGAGCCTAAGAATGGTGTTCCGGAAAATTCTTTCGAGTTTAAAAGGGCTCTGCGGCCAAATAAAATTAGGAAATATTGATATATATATCTATATATATCTAGAGAGAGAGAGAGAGAGAGCGCAAAGAGGGCAGCTAAAAAATGTAGAGAGACCAGTACAGTAGAATACTCTGTATGTGTAGGACATACCCTAGTCTCCTTTAAAGCAGATTCAATTCCATCTTTGTGCTGATGCATTTGATCTACATGGATTCGCCAATCCTAAAAATACATCAGAAAGTTAATAAAATGTCTCAATTATAAATTCAGGTAACAGTGTAAACATAAAAGAGCTGAAGAGGCTTGTATGCAACTCACAGTTATTGTTGTACCTGCCCATTCAGCACTGTTACTGTGTGTTGTTACACAGCTGCCATATTACATCCCTTCTGGCAGCTGCTTCAGAGTAAAGTAATTCATCACACTCCTAAATTTCACATTGTAACATTCATGTCCAAAACCAAATTCTGACACTCACAAATGGCCCAGAGACCATACTCTCTGGAGTGCATTTGGCTGTTAGTAAACACTAAGATGAAAGTCTTCCAGGCACAAACATTGAGCTATTAATTACCACTAGTTCTGCTATATCTCAGGCAGAGAAAGAGCATAACTAAAATGTCAAAAGCCCTGAAAATATTCAAACTGTCAGCTCTTCCTTTCCGATTCATCTCCAATATCATTGGGAGAGGAAGGAAATGAAAAAGCAAGATAACCTTTCTCCCCTTCTCTGTGAGGGCAGGGAAAGAAAGGAGGGGGAAAGAAAAACCCATACTTCTAACTATTGGATTAGAGCAAACATTCACAAATTACATGTAGATTGGGGAAAGTAAAATTAACTGTTTTCCAAAATTCCCACAACAAACCATAGCCCAAGCCAGCAACACACTCACATTGAACTTTAAGCATGAGTAGCCCTGCTGACTTCAATGAGAATACACATGTGCTTCAGTATCAAAACAAAAAGCAGTCAAGTAGCACTTTAAAGACTAGCAAAATAGTTTATTAGGTGAGCTTTCGTGGGACAGACCCACTTCTTCAGACCATAGCCAGACCAGAATAGACTCAATATTTAAGGCACAGAGAACCACAAACAGTAAAACAAGGAGGACAAATCAGAAAAAGATAATCAAGGTGAGCAAATCAGAGAGTGGAGGGGTGGCGGGGGAAGGTCAAGAATTAGATTGAGCCAAGTATGCAGACAAGCCCCTATAGTGACTCAGAAAGTTCCCATCACGATTTAAACCATGTGTTAATGTGCCAAATTTCTTTCCCACGAAAGCTCACCTAATAAACTATTTTGCTAGTCTTTAAAGTGCTACTTGACCGCTTTTTGTTTTGATAGTGTATAGACTAGCATGGCTTCCCCTCTGTTACTATTCAATGTGCTTCAGTGTTTTGCTGGATTGGTGCCTATAGAGGATAACGAGACAGAAGCACAGATAACACCCCAAGCAGTTGTTAAACATCTCTGAGACTTGTTGCCTGTTATTTTGCTGATGTTCAACAAAATCTGTTCAGAAATTAGACAAAACTGTGACAAGATAAAATTAATATTATACTGTGGCAGATAGTAGAGGCTTAAAATTGGCAGTAGATCCCAGGTTGTGGGGTTTGTTTTTTTGTTGGTTTGGTGAAAAATTAGTGGCTGTGTCTCCACTACAAATTAACTTTGAAGTTAACTTCAAAGTTAGGGGCTACTTCGACGTAGCCTGCAGAGCATCTACACATGCTCTTCCTTACTTCAAAGTTAACATCAAAGTAAGTGAGGCTAACTTTGAAGTCACTACTCCATTCCCAGGAACAGAGTAGCGGCTTACTTCGACCTGTAACTTCGAAGTTAATGTGTGTAGACACTCTGCACTCCTTACTTCAAACTAAGGAGTCCTTCAAGGAGGGGCCCCACCCCAGAGGATGGAGACAGTTGGGCCAGCACAGGCAGGGCTCTATGGTCCTTGCTGGCGGCCTTAAAGGAAGCAGTTCCCTAGCAGCCCCAGGCAGGAAGCTGAGAGTGTGCCACCAACAGGGACAGCACGAGCTCTGCCCTGGACTGCCCCTGCTTGAAGCATCTGCCAGCCTCTGCAGCCCCTACCCACCATGACTGCACGACAGGACCCCCTTCCCCCTCCGGGGGCTCCAGAGGAGGGGTTCCAGGAATCACAGGGCACAGGCAAGGGCCGCACCAGGAGGGGACCCTCCTGGACAGAGGCAGAGCTGAAGGACCTCCTCACTTTGTTGTGGGGAGGAGAAGGTCCTGCAGCAACTTGGAACCTGCTAGCGCAGCGCCGAGGCATTTGACCGGCTGGCCAGCGGTCTCGCCGCCTGTGGACACCCCGACTGCCCCAATAGCAGCATCCGAATTAAACTAAAAGAGCTGAGCCAGGCATATATCAAGGCCCGCGATGCTGCCAGCTGGTCGGGGGCATGGCCCATCCACTGCCCCCAATACCAGGAGCTGCACAGGCTTCTGGGGCCGAGGGAGGTGGCCAGGCCGGAGCACACGGTGGACACCTCCGTTCCGCCCCCTGCAGACAGCGGTGAGGAGGCGGGACCCTCCAGCACCACCAGCCCCCCATGCGGAGACCGGCCCACTGAGACCACGGGCAATGATGGGGTCTTCAGAGATGGGGCCCTCGTCATTTCCCTCCCCTCTGGAGCACCGAGCCAGGCAACATGTAGCCGGGCTTCGCCCCAGCAGGTCACAGCCGGTATGTTCGGGGCAAGTGGGACATGGCAAGGGATGGGGAAGGGGCCCCTCCCAGAATAGCCCCACAGTCCACACACCTGAAGATGGGGGAGCAGGGGGAACACGGGCTGATCCTTGTCAAGCGGGATCCCATGGGCCATCGGGCGGCAGGGAGGTGGGGCAGGGGGCAAGGGAGCAGGAGATCCAGCCCCCCCACGGGTCGGGAGCCAGCACTCATGGTCCGTCCCTGTCCCCTCATGTCCACAGGTCCCTCGCCAGCCAGCCGTCCCTGCAGTCCTAAGCGGGCCATGATTGCAAAAGGCCAGGAGGCTGCCCCATCGCCCCAGCCCACGTTCCTCCACGGCTGTGGATGGGCCCCTCGGAGACAGTGGTGAAGGGATGAGGTGGCCGCCAACTGGGAGGTCATGCAGGAGCTGACCGGGGTGCTGCGAGAATGGCTGGAGGCAGAGTGGGATGTGAGGGTGAGGCTGGCCAACAGCATGGATGCTGTGCTCCAGGCCTTGGGTGGCTGCCTTGCCTAGCCTCCCACGCCCTCACCAGCCCGTCCCGCGGCTGCCCCTCCAGCCGCAGCCGCCCATCCAGCAGCTGCCTGATGTGTGGTGGACCTGTTGCCAGCTGAGCAGCTTGAGCTGGCCCAGTGGCTGCTGATGGAGGCGGGAACTCCTGGCCCAGCCCCAGTGGCCCCTCCTGTCTACCCCGTGGGGGCAGAGCCTGTGGCACCCCCACCCCAGCCCCACCTCCTCGTGGTCCTGGCCCCGTCACAGCCCTGCAGGGGACCCCAGTCCCAGGGCAGTAGGGGCGGCCATGGCCGATGTGGCTCCCAGCCCTCCGCGCCTCAAACCAACTGACCGAACCCCCATTCACTGTGTTGATGGCTTGGATGACCCATAGGGGGAAGGGGGGGATGTCCATGACCATTGGACTGGGGGCCCCATGCCCCCCACCGGGTGCCCCCTGCCTGGTCACCCTCTCCCCAGGGTGTGTCCATGGTGGGGGCTGGCCATACCTCCTTCAGCACTGCTCCAACGGTGGCCTTGCCTATGCCAAATTGGTGGCCAACGGATCTGTGGCTGTCGGGGGTGGCCAGCCGCCATAGTGCAATGGCCACCCTCTTCTGCACCGGGAATGCTGGCCGCATATGGGTGTCATGGTGCTGGAGGACTAGGGTGAGCCAATGGCAGAGGTCCTCAAATGTCTGCCAGGTCATTCTGAAATTCCTGAGCCACCGCTCATCATCCCAGTCCTCCAGCACCAGCTGGTCCCACCATTTGGTGCTGGTGGCGTAGGCCCACTGGCTCCAGCTCGGGAGGGGAACAGCGGAGGGGCAGCATGAGGGTGGCAAGGGCCTCAAGGCTGGGTCCCATGAGAGCGAGCCGCCTGCGCTGCTGGTGGTGTATGGCGAGCAGCATGGCCAGCAGGCTGAGCAGGATTGTGATGGCATCGTCCTCGCCGAGGCGGGGGAGCTGGCATGGTCTCCGGCTGTTCCCTGTGTACGTGCTGCTGCTGTCTTCAGCCTGTCAGCCTTGAGCACGTGCAGGCTGTGGGTGCTGGGAGGGGTCTTTTAAGGGGTTGGCTGGCTGGGAGCCTGGAAGGGCTTGTCAGCCATGCGACCCCATGCCTTCATTTCCTGTCTCCTTACTTCGAAGTAGGGAGTAGTTGTGTGTGGCCGTTTAACTTTGAAGTAGGGGAAAGCCTACTTTGAAGTAAGGGAGCGTGCATTCTGTGTGTGGACACTCTACTTCGAAGTTGCTTACTTCCAAGTAAGCGACTTCGAAGTTATTTTGTAGTATAGACACAGCCATTGTGATGTCAAATTTACAGGACACAAAAATGTAGTAGTACTTTGTATTTGCACATACTATTTATTTTATAACATGCTCTGTGAATAATCTGCCTGTCTTCCATTGTTTCTAAGTATATGCCAACTTTCTATTGGTTCTGAGTGTATATGCATACCTTAGGAAACTCCAGAGACTATGAACAGTGATGCTGTTCTATACTGGGTGGGAGAGACCAGATAGGAAAGGAGACCTGCCTCCAGATGTTCTCAGAGCATTAAAGCATACACACGGGAATAATGAGTCATCTTTCTTCCGTGTTTAACACAGAAGGACTGTGGACTGGGAACCAGCAGACCGTGTACTGTAATGTAGACTCTTGCACAGACTGGCTTTAACAAAATTCTACACTTCATGGCAAAGATTTAGCAAGGCTTCATTCCCCTACAGTAAGAGACAGATTCAAGCTGTCATTTAAAAATGGGCTGAGGACCAGATGGAGGTGGCTCAAACTGAGAAGAATTTGCACCACAGCTGGAATTAGAAACTATGCCTCTCATGTGGCTGACATAAAGCTACCATACAACAGTAATCCATGTGTTTCCTGTATACTGTCCCAATAAAACCTCTCATCAGAAGCTAAATCAAAAGTTCATAATGAAAAGTGTTTTCCATGTTTTAAAAGAGTTTACAGTGGAATTCAAGTACACAAGCATGACTAAATGCTCTAATATTAATATAGTAATAATTACAGAATATTAGAAACACATTAAAATAATTCTCTCAGATCTCTTGGAGGGGATAGCAACTTGCCAAAAGTTTGCACTATCTCACTGTAAACTATTAAGTGTTGTATAAAGACTGGGATATATAAAAAAGGCAGATAATCATGCCCTTACACACCTTATTGTCGGTTCTGATTGTAACTTTTAGTTGTGGAAGAACACGTTCCACTTCTAGGTTCCATTCCGCTGCATCTGTTGTGGACTGTAAAATCTCTTCTTGTTTTGTGGATTCATTGATATCCTAAACAAACATTGCAAGGTTTCTAAATTTCAAAGGAAAACAGTTGCTAGGTGATCAAGCTACAATGGCTTAAGACATTCAGCAAAGGAAGATGTACTCATACTTTGGAAGACTTACAACTATATGATTTTATTATTTTATGATTTCTTGTTCTGTGAGTCTATAATTATTAGGACTTAAACATCTAATTTTATTAAGCATTAACGTGAATGAAATGAATAAAGAACTACTGGTAAAGTAACAGATATGAAATTACTTTGTACCCAATTAAAAATACAGACATAGAAGTAAGTGGCTATTTAAGGTTTTGGAAGCTGATTCTTCAGGATTCATATAACTTTCAAAGATTCTGTAGACTAGAAACATGATGTGTGTCTTTTGAAATAAGCTGTTCTTCAACAGTATGTTTGCTATGTTTAGACTATATTAGTATTTTCAGACAAAAATCAAGTGACTGCCTTTTTCATAACAAATTGTAACGCTAATGTAAATAAGTTTGTATTTAAGATGTAAAGATATGCTATACTTTATCAGAGTGCTAATAGGTAATAACTTACTGATCTATATGTTTGTGCCTTTAGAACATTCAGATCAATATAGTTCTCTTCATTGTCTGATTCTTCTTCCTGAAAAGAAAAATTGCAAAACATTCCATTAATAAATATGAATTAAATATTCCATTTTTTCTTTCAAAAACTCAGCTTTTCATGAACCAAAGCAGAATAAATAATATTTTTTGAGTTTTTGTAAAGTATGGTGGAGTTTCAGAAAGCACAGTGTACATTTATTAAAATTCACATGTGCACATGTAACATCTTTGGGTGGCATGTTTCTTTTATGGAAGTTTTAGATTAAAGATAGGATTTTTAAGGGGAAAATAAGAGTTAGGTTCCCCTTAAAAATCCCCTGAATTCATTTGCCAAATGGTAGTTACAGTCCATTCAGCACAAGTAATATGGTATCTTATATTAACACTCACAAGACAGGTCTACTCTAATGATCAGATCAGCACTGGTGTAAATGACTAAATCTATACTTCATGCCAGGGCAAAATTTAAGCTTTGCCTGGTAGGACTGTCCTTGCCAAGTATTTGTACAGCATGAAACATGGTAAGGGTCTGATCTGTGATTGGGTACTAGCATAATATAAATAATAATAATAGTTGTGAGATTCAAAGACTGAAGTGGAACTTTAGGCTAGACCAGCTAATATTCCTCAAGGAGTCCTATCCCTTGTTATTTATTAAAAGAAATATGATTCAGTACCAGTTTTATACATTTTATTATAACCATTAAACATAAAAATCAAGAAAGCATATCACTGAGACTAAACTCAGAAGGGTAGTCACTTTAATCTGTAACTGCAAAAACAATGAAGAATTCCGTTACATTAAAGATTAACAAATTTATTTGGGCATAACCTTCCTGGGTAAAACCCCAAGAAAAGTGTGTTTTACCAGGAAAGTTTATGCCCAAATAAATCTCTGTATCTTTAAGGTGACGCAGGACTCCTTGTGGTTTTTTAAAACTAAATTATTAGCGCTAGTAAAAGGTAAAGTATACTGGATTGGAATTAAATCATTACATTAGTAAATCAAGTGCTTCTCAAAAATCCAAAAATCCTCCACTGGAAAGACCCCAGGTAAAGAGCTTTACCAATGGCAATTGAATCTAAACTTACAACTGCCTGACTATTCTACAACTGAAAAAAAATTATTCTTTAAAGTCTTCTAGTCCATAACCTCAAAGCCAAATAAAAGCTTTGACCTTAGATTTCAACTGTGTGCTTTTCCTTGCCACCAACACAGACCGTACAGCCCAATAAAACATACCAGTGAGTGGAAGTCTGACAACTTTTTAACAGTTTGCAATGGACAGCATAGGATTTTTAGGATTCTCAAACATGTAACACATATTACTGAACACCCGTAGAAGGCTGAGTTTAGGATTGTTTAAAGCTGGGGAATTTTCTTTCTTGTGCCTTCCCTGTGTAGTTTTTATAGGCACTCAAACGCCGCCTACTTCGAAGTCCCCTTATTCCCATCAAATAAGGGGATTTCGAACTAGGCGGCGTCCTTTTGAAAAGGAGCCCCGTCTGGACGCGCCGTGCGGCAGCAAGGAGCATCAATTTCGAAGAGCCGCTGCCGCCCGCATGCTAATGAAGCGCTGAATATGCATTTCCGCGCTTCATTAGTAAACTTCGAAATGGCCATTTGCGTGGCCATTTCGAAGTTTGGGGCACGTGTAGACATGGCCCTTTAGACTTTTTTGGAATAGGAGCTGGGAGTGCAGTCAAAGAACCAGATGATCTTCCTGAAGTCAAAGAGCCACATGTTGCTCTGAACTTATTGGGAGCAAGGGGCCTGCTCAAAAGGTTTGCATTAGTCGATGCCTTTACTGCTCTCCCTAGAGTGCCTAGACTTACATCAGGCTGTTTGTTGACCCAAGAGAGGTAGGTTCACTACTCTACGCTTAATTTTTTAGGTTGTCAGCTTTGTTTACTCAGCCTGGTGCACTTCCCTCTTTTCCACAAATCAGGTTCCATGCTAATTCATGTTTGAGTTAGGCCATGTTTTAGCTTGCATCACATTTGTGGAAAGTCCAGCTTAAGCCAGAGATTTGAAAAAACAGTTGATGTTTCCATACCTTATAGGCAGTAAATCCATGATGCCTAAAGCGTTCATAAACACATAACAGAGGCTATTTCTGAAGATTCTCACAGGACTTCACCAAGATGAGAAAGTTCTGTTGTTGTTTTTTTTTTTTTTGGTGGGGGGGGGGAGGAGTCAGGGAAAATGGGGGCTCTGCCTCTCACTCTGTCTCGCAGCAACCTAGCTTCATCAGCAACCCCAGCCACAGGAACCCTGGCAAAGAGGTATTGGTATGCACTACTGGCACGTACCACCACAAAAAAAGTCCTGAGCTTTATATTTAGGAACTAAGCAAGAAGAACATTTTATCTTAACAGAAAAAGTTACTTTGATGTTTATCAGCATGGAACTCATTTACAATAGAAATAATTAAAATATACATTCGGTCTGCCTTTCTGTACACTTATCAGAGGGGTAGCTGAGTTAGTCTGTATCTTCCCAAGCTACAAGGTGTCCTGTGGCACCTTACACACTAACAGATATTTTGGAGCATAAGTTTTCATGGGCAAAGACCTGCTTCACCAGATGCATGAGTGGGGGAGCGGGGGTTCAGAGGAGGGTTTAAAGAGTGAGTCTCAGTCAAGGGGAGGGCCAGAGTTGAGAAGGTCTGTTCAGTCACAAAGGATGTGGCCCATTATCAGCAGTTAATGTGGAGTTGTGGACATCTACAGAGGAGAAATCAGGTCAGTTCAGTCAGGGAGGATGTGGCCCATTATCAGAGCAGAGAAACTGCTTTTGTAATAGCTAAACATACCCAGTCTCTGTACAATCCTTGGTTGAGAGTCCCAAATTTGCAAATTAATTGCAGCTCTGAAATTTCTCTTTGGAGTTTATTTTTGAAGTTTGTTTGTTGTAGGACTGCTACTTTTAAATCTGTTACTGAGTGTCCAGGGAGACTGAAGTGTTCTCCTACAGGTTTTTGTATATTACCATTCCTGATGTCTGATTTATGTCCATTTATTCTTTTACATAGAGACTGTCCAGTCTGGCCAATGTAAATTGCAGTGAGGCATTGCTGGCACATGATGACATATATTATATTAGCAGAGGTGCAGGTGAAAGAGCCCCTGATGGTGTGGTTGATGTGTTTAGATCCTTTGATGATATCGCTGGTATAGATATGTGAGCAGAGTTTCTAGACTTTGTTTTTCTTACAGAATACTAAAAATAATCCAAGTCTGTGGAAAGAATTCTTTTGGAGCTGGATTGGACCTCAGCTTGTAAATGTTTAATTCAGGAAATGTATCTTGCTCTGCAACTCCTTTGTATGTTCCTAGACTACTTCTGTGAATAAGGATTATAGGACTGGGCCCTGCATTTGTGAAGTGGTGTGTTTTTAAGCTACAGGACAATTCCTGAAGTCCGTCCTCCAACAAAAATTCCTATTAATATCAATAAGAGTTGTGCTGTTTGCCTACCAAGGTACTTATAATTCAGTCCTGTAAGAATAGTGTTTTATTTCTATACCACTATAAACATCTATGGTACTTTACTATATCTATATATGCATATGAAGTCAGATATCCTGCCCTGTAAAGTTCACAAACTAATACACTACCACAGAATCATAGAACACTAGAACTGGAAGGGATCTCAAAAGGTCATCGAGTCCAGTTCCTTAACCTCTTGGCAGGACCAAACTCTGTCTAGACCATCCTTGATAGGTGTCTGTCTAACCTGCTCTTACATATCTCCAGCGATGAAGATTCCACAATCTCCCTATGTAACTTATTCCAGCGTTTAACCACCTTGACAGTTAGGAAGTTTTTCCTAATGTCTAATATAAACTTCCCTTGCTACAGTTTAAGCCCATTGCTTCTTGTATCCTCAGAGGCCAAGGACAACAGTTTTTCCTCCCTTGTCCTTGTAACCCACTTTGAGGTATTTGAAAAACACTATCATATCCCCTGTAAGTCTTCTCTTTTCTAAACTAAACAAGCCCAGTTCTTTCAGTCTGCCCTCATAGCTCATGTTCTCTAGACCTTTAATCATTCTTGTTGCTCTTCTCTGGACCCTCTCCAATTTCTCCACATCTTTCTTGAAATGTGGCACCCAAAACTGGACACAATACTCCAGCTGAGACCTAATGAGTGCTGAGTAGAGCAAAAGAATGACTTCTTGTGTCTTGCTCACAACACTCCTGTTAATGCATCCCAGAATCATGGTTGCTTTTTTTGCAACAGCATCACACTGCTGACTCATATTTAGCTTGTGGTCCATTATGACCCCTAAATGCCTTTCCACAGTACTCCTTCCTAGACAGTTGCTTCCCATTCTGTATGTAAGAAAAGAAAGGTTACTCACCATAGTAACGGTGGTTCTTCGAGATGTGTCCCCGTGGGTGCTCCACATTAGGTGTCGGGCTCGCCCGGCGCCGCAGATCGGATCTTCCAAGCAGTTTCTGCCGGACCGCGCATGCGCCGGTGCGCGCCGCTCCCCCGCGTGCTCCCGGCCATGTGCGCGATCCGGTCCCTGCCAGTTCCTTGACCAACCGCCTCGGATGCTCCTGCAAAACACTAAACAGAGATCCGGAGCGGGGAGGATGGGCGGGTAGTGGAGCACCCACGGGGATACATCTCGAAGAACCACCGTTACTACGGTGAGTAACCTTTCTTTCTTCTTCGAGTGTCCCCGTGGGTGCTCCACATTAGGTGACTACCCAGCAGTAACCCAAGATAGGAGGTGGGTAATCGGATTATGTGCAGCTTGTCCCCGAGAGGACCGCTGCCGAGAGACGGGTATCCTCTTGGAATACCCTGTGAAGGGCGTAATGTTTGGCGAAGGTGTCACAGGATGACCAGGTCGCCACTCTGCAAATGTCTTTTAGCGCAACGCCCTTGAAAAAAAGGCTGTTGATGCTGCCACCGCCCTAGTGGAATGAGCCCTGGGCGTGGCCAGTAAAGGAGTCTTTTTGAGTTTGTAGCACATTTTTATGCAAGATACGATGTGCTTAGAGATTCTCTGCGAAGAGAGACATTCTCCTTTTGATTTGGGAGCGATAGAGACTAGGAGCCTATCCGTTCTCCGGAAGGACTTGGTCCTGTCCATATAGAAAGCTAGCGCCTGCTCACGTCCAGGAGGTGTAGGCGCGCCTCTTTGTTAGAGTTATGAGGCTTTGGATAAACAAGGGTAAACAATAGGTTCGTTAGTATGAAACTCAGAAAGAAACTTTAGGAACAAAGGCTGGATGCAGCCGTATGGTTACCGCCTCCTTGGAAAAACAGCGCAGGGCGGCGTTGCCATAACTGCCTCAAGCTCGCTCACCCTGCGAGCTGACGTGATTGCGAGAAGAAAGGTCGTCTTCATCATAAGGAGGCGGAGGGAAACCGTGGCCAAAGGCTCAAACGGTGGTCCCCTTTTCGCATTAAGCACCAGGTCCAAGTTCCACAGAGGTGGAAGCGGTTTCTGAGGGGGGTATAGGCTTACCAGCCCTTTGAAGAACCTGGTAACCATGGGATGGGCGAACACCGTGTGCCCTTCCTCTTCGTGTCTGAATGCCAAAATGGCGGCCAGGTGGACCTGAAACGAGGATAGCGAGAGTCCTCCTCTCTTGAGGTCCAGTAAATACTCTAATATCACAGCCATAGGCACCGAAAGGGGGCTAGCTGTTTGGTAGAACACCATGCCGTAAAGCGAGTCCATTTCTGCTTGAAGGTCTTCCTGGTGGAAGTCCTCCTGCTACTTTCTAGGACTTGCTGCACTTCCTCCGTACATGTGCTCTCTAGGGAGCTGAGCCATGGATTAACCACGTTTGTAGTCGCAGGCCTTGGGGGTGCGGATGCACTATGGACCCCTGGGCTTGCGTGAGCAGATCCAGCGCCACCGGAGGGGACATCGGTGGCCGGTCCGACATGCGCAGGAGTAGGGGGAACCATTGCTGTCGATCCCACGTTGGGACTATCGGGATCATTCAGGTTCCTTCCCTCCTGGCTTTCTGCAACACTTTGTGGATGAGCACTGTGGGAGGGAAAGCGTAAAGCAGGGGGCCCCTCCATGAGATCGCGAAGGCGTCCCTCAGGGACCCCCGTCCCAGTCCTGCCCTGGAGCAGAATCGTGGGCACTTCTTGTTGTGCTGAGTAGCAAACAGGTCTATCTGGGGAAAACCCCATGCGTGGAAAAATCTGTTGCAGCAGATCGGGACGGATCTGCCACTCGTGCGTGAGTGCGAAACGCCTGCTCAGCTGGTCTGCCTTCACATTGCGAGCGCCTGGTAAGTACGAGGCTTTCAAGGTTATATTGTTGGCGATGCAGCAGTTCCACAACCGGACTGCTTCTACACATAAGGCACGGGACCGAGCTCCTCCTTGCCGATTTATATAAAACATGGTGGAGGTATCGTCTGTACTGATCCCGACTACCTTGCCTTTCATTTGGTCTCGAAAGTGTCTGCAGGCATTGAACACTGCTCTGAGCTCCAGTATATTTGTGTGCAGTGACTGCTCCATGGAGGACCACAGCCCTTGCGTCACCTCTTCGCCCATGTGTGCTCCCCACCCTATGAGGGAGGCATCTGTAGTAAGAAAAACCAATACGTGTGGTTGGTGGAAGGGTACCCTTGTTAGCAGGTTCCCGGGGTTTACCCACCATTGCAGGGATTTGCGCACCTCTGTTGTGGGCGACGCCATCCTGTGAACAGTGTGTGCTGCCGGTTTGTATACGCTCGCCAGCCAATGCTGCATGCTGTGCATGTGTAACCTGGCGTTCTGTTCTACGAAACGTCGCTGCTGCCATGTGGCCCAGTGGCTGTAAGCACGTCAGAACTGGCACCATAGGGCTGAAGGTGAAGCCTTGCGCGAGGGAGCCGATGGCCCGAAAGCGAGTCTCTGGTAGATACACCCTCGCTGTAATAGAATTTATGCGTGCCCCTACGAACTCTATGTCCTGTGTGGGGTCTATCTTTGATTTTGTCAGATTGATAAGCAGGCCGAGCGAAGAGAACGTGCCTGCTGTGACACATATTATGCATAGTACCTCCTCCTTCGAGGCCCCTTTGAGTAGGCAGTCATCCAGATACTGGAATATAAATACCCCCTGTCTGTGCAGGTAGGCTGACACCACTGCCAAGGTCTTGGTGAAGACTCTGGGGGCTGAGGAGAGCCCAAACGGTAGGACCTTGTAAGTCGAGGGCTGCGAACCAATCTCCATCGTCTAGTGCCGTAAGGATGGAGGCGTTTGTGATCATCCGAAAGCGTTGCTTGCGCAGGTACCGGTGAGGCCTCGAAAATCTAAGATGGACCTCCCCGTGAGGAAGTACCTCGAGTAGAACCCTCTCCCTTGCAGTTGCTCTGGCACTCTTTCCACTGCCCCTACAAGCATGAGATGGTCTACCTCCTGCTTGAGCCTCGCTACATGGGAGGCCTCCTGGAGGTGGGGCCCCGGGTGGAGGTCATGGCGGTGGGAGCAACTGGGAGGGGATGGCGTACCCAGTGGCTATGATCTCCAGCACCCATTTGTCTGTGGTGATCCTTTGCCACTGGTTATAAAATGGTCGGATGATGGCCTTGAGCACTGGTTTCATGCCCTCTGGAAGCGAGTCCATGAGGGAGGTTAACCTAATGTGGTTGTCGAAATTATGGTTCGCTAGATGCGCTGCGTAATTTGCCATTGGCAACAGTAGCGTGGAGGAGGAGTAGACCTTTCTGCCCAACAGCTCTAGCTTTTTGGCATGTTTGTCTGTTCCCCCACGTTGCGACGACTCCACCACCAAAGAATTTGGTTGTGGGTGGCTGAACAGGAACTCCATGCCCTTTGTCGGCACGAAGTATTTTTTTTTTTTTTCGCTCTCTTGTGGACAGGCGGAATAGTCGCAGGAGTCTGCCATATCATAGTGGCAGACTCCAAGATTGCGTCATCAGCGGTATTGCTATTTTGGAGGAGGCCGGAGGTCTCAGATTTTTGAGGAGCTTATGGTGTTGCTCTTGCACCTTTGCTGTCTGGATGCCTTGCGTGAAGGCCACCCTCGTAAAACAGCTCTTGGAACTGTTTGAGATCGTCCGGAGGATGCACGTCCCCTGGGGCCGTAGCCTCATCCGGGGAGGAGAGCGAGGAACCGCTGGGGTACGTCTCTCTGGACCCTTCCGGTTCCTGCTGATGATGGTACACCCCCTCACTAGAGGTTTGCGAGGAAAAATCTCGGGGTTCCATAACCAGTCCCCCCTGAGATGCTTAAGTCTCTGTCCCCGGTCGCAATTGCCCTCGGGGGTACGAGATCGTTTGTAGGGATTTTTCCCTAGTAGATTGCTGGTCCCAGCCAGGGTGAGGCTGGTTGCAGAAATGGAGAAGGGGGCTCCGGGTAGGCTGGGGGGGGACCCCTGCCTTCTAGTTGGAGTCTGCAACATAGCGGAGGGCTGTGAGAAAGCAACTCCACAGCCCTGTGCGGAGAGGGGCTGCAATGCCTCCTCTTGTGTGCAGTCTTCCCCCTCCCTTGAGGAGGTAACTCCGCCCCTGACATACAGGGGATCCCGGCCCCGTCCGCACCGAGCTCGGCACACTCGAAGGCGGTGCCGCACGTGCGGTGTCCTTCGGTGCCGGCAGGCTGCGTGCCTGCGCGCTCTGCACCGCCGGTTTTCCGGGGGTCAGTGGTACCGGCGCTTGTTTAGCCGCCGCCCTGCCTGCGGTGCGGGGCAGCTGGCTGATTATCGGAGGCTGAGCCGCTTGCACGTGGCTCTCCGTGCCGCCGCCGATCAGCTGTTGCTGCGGCTGGGGGCTGCTCGCTCCTCCCGTCCCGCTCGCTGTTGCTGCCGGCAGGGATCGGGCTGGGGGGCATACAGGGGATTCCGGCGTCCGCACCGAGCTCGGCACGCTCAAGGGCGGTGCCGCACGTGCGGTGCCCTCCAGTGCCGGCAGGCTGCGTGCCTGCGCGCTCTGCACTGCCGGTTCCCCGGGGGTCGGTGCCGCTGCCCGCGGTGCCGCCGGTACTGGCGCTTGTTTAGCCGCCGCCCTGCCTGCGGTGCGGGGCGGCTGGCTGATTATCGGAGACTGAGCCGCTTCCACGTGGCTCTCCGTGCCGCCGCCGATCAGCTGTTGCTGCGGCTGGGGGCTGCCCGCTCCTCCCGTCCCGCTCGCTGTTGCTGCCGGCAGGGATCGGGCTGGGGAGCATACAGGGGATTCCGGCCCTGTCCGCACCGAGCTCGGCACGCTCGAGGGCGGTGCCGCATGTGCGGTGTCCTCCGGTGCCGGCAGGCTGCGTGCCTGCGCGCTCTGCACCGCCGGTTCCCCGGGGGTTGGTGCCGCTGCCTGCGGTGCCGCCGGTACCGGCGCTTGTTTAGCCGCCGCCCTGCCTGCGGTGCGGGGTGGCTGGCTGAGTATCGGAGGCTGAGCCGTTTCCACGTGGCTCTCCGTGCCGCCGCCGATCAGCTGTTGCTGCGGCTGGGGGCTGCTTGCTCCTCCCGTCCCGCTCGCTGTTGCTGCCGGCAGGGATCGGGCTGGAGATACTTTCCTCCGTTTCTGCGCTGATGGAGTGAGGGAGGCAGCTTTCCTTTTAAGGGCCCCGGAGGGTCCCTCCTGCTGCGGCCGCTCCGGCACTTCTGGCTGGAGGGCCTTATCAAGAAGCAGCATTTTTATCCTCATCTCCCTGTCCCTCCATGCTCTGGTTGTTAATTTAGCGCAGAAGGCGCATTTCTGTGCCACATGGGACTCCCCCAGGCACCTTATGCATAGACTGTGCCCATCGGACACTGGCATCGCCTCTCGGCAGGACTCACGTTTTTTTTAAAGCCTGAAGAGGACATTGTTGGTGAGTCTTTGAGTTTTTAAGTGGGTACTTAGCACCTTCTTTGTGCCGTTTTCCCCATCCGATGGCCTGCCTTAGCAGGAGGGCTGATGGCCCTAGCTCCTGGCCTCCGGCGCTTGTTACTGGGACTGGCTGAGCTGTCCCGCTCGTAGCTTGTTCGTTGTTGTTTTTTTTTTTTTACAAAATAACAACCGGCTAACTCGTAGTAGCCTAAGTGCCTGAAAAAAACTTTAAAGAAAAACAGATAAAGTCGTTGAATACGCTACTTGGCCTTAGCCTAGTTGGATTCCGTCTGCAGCCGACGGCGGTTAAGAGGAACTGGCGGGGACCGGATTGCGCACATGGCCGGGAGCGCGCGGGGGAGCGGCGCGCACCGGCGCATGCGCGGTCCGGCAGAAACTGCTTGGAAGATCCGATCTGCGGCGCCGGGCGAGCCCGACACCTAATGTGGAGCACCCACGGGGACACTCGAAGAAGAACTGATTGTTTTTTCCTAAGTGGGGTACTTTGCATTTGTCCTTATTAAACTTCATCCTCTTTAACTCGGACCATCTCTCCAGTTTGTCCAGATCATTTTGAATTATAAGCCTATCCTTCAAAGCAGTTGCAATCCCTCCCAGCTTGGTATCATCTGCAAACTTCATAAGCATATTCTCTATGTCAATATGTAAATTGTTGATGAAGATATTGAACAGAACTGGTCCCAAAACAGATCCTTGTAGAACCGCATTGTTACGCCCTCTCAGCGCGACTGTCAAATATTAATAATTACTCTCTGAGAACGGTTATCCAGCCAGTTATGCACCTATCTTATAGTGGCTCCATTTATGTTGCATTTGCTTCGTCTATTGATAAGAAGATCATGTGAGACCATGTCAAAATGTTTTGAGAGTAAGGGCACTTCAAAGTTGCACAGGTACTTCCAAGTGCCTGGGCTACACAGCTTGCCGCCACTTCGAAGTTGCTAACTTTGAAGTTTGCGCAGCAGGAATTAGGCTAATGAGGTGCTGCATATGCAGTGCAGTACCTCATTGCTATTTCCTGCTCTGACTCATTTACATGCTCTCTTCGAAGGAGGGAGCTATTGTAGATGAGCACTCCAACGAAAAGAAAAATCTCAAAGTTGGTAGGTACAGGTATAACAGGAAAAAAAAAACATATTGACCTACCACAATTTCTTCCTCCAGCTTATCAAGTGTCAATTCTGCATCATCTTCTATTATTGCTTCTTCTTCTAGCTCCTCTGTTGGGTATACTGGTCTGAAACAACATATATGTTTATGGAATATAACACAAAACACAATAAACATACTTAGAAAGAACAAACAAACAAAATTCATAGAGAGTGAGTGTTAGGATTCTGTCTATGCCTAGACATAATGAAGCACAGTGATGAAGAATTTTACACACATACAACACACTACAGATTTGACCTGAAAAATTTGGCTAGTCTAGGCTTAGAACTCAGAGCATGGATTCAATACTGTGCCATACTATACAGTTTCTTTCTGTTGTAAAGAGAGAACGGGTTTATGTTCAGATTCCCCACAAGATTCAAGCATGAGTCCCCAGAGATTAATTTTTATCTTATGGACAAAGTTTAAGTAATACATAATAGTAAATAGTATAATGTATTAGCCATTAGATTCATTTCAGAGCCAAACTTCAAAGATTTTTTAAACAAAACTTCAATTTCTGGAAAATTTTTCTCCGTTCACCTTTCTTCCAAATTTTCATCTGCTCACAATATATATTGATCTTATTTAATGGAATCTAGACTCAAAAGTTTTGCCTTACTATCTACTGAGAGTCACAATCAGATATTGAGGCATTATAATGTAACATCAATCATTCAAGCATTTGAAGAGCAAAAGATACTATATAAGATGATAATGAGAACTGTTACACTCATTTAGCTAATCCAACCTAGTTAATGAAAGAATAAAAACAATTGTCCAAATTCGACTCTGACATAATTTCACCAAACTAGGTAGAACCGTGCACTAGGAATTGTTTACAGCCTGACTGGACTCCTCTTTTTAGCCTACAGGTTGAACCTCTGTTCCCCGGAACCTTCAGGACCTAACTGGCTCCAGAAGAGAGAATTTGCTGGACCACAGGAGGTCAATATTTTCTAGCACATTACAAACATTTTCACTGCTTACCTGGCTCTTGGAAGACATTTAAGGGTAAATCACAGCTAAATAACAGCACAGAACACTGAGAGCCAGGACTGGTGGCTGTGAACAAATTTCATGAGACCACAGGAAACTTGATCAGTGGTCGATCCATAATAAGTGGTTGTCTGACTAACTCGGATTATGGATGTTGCCGGATGAGAGAATTCCAGATTAGAGAGATTCAACCTGTAATATAACTACAAATAAGCATTTAACACTTACTTTTTCTGGCTTCATTCCTGCACATAGGGTATGGCTGTCTGTACAATCAGCATTTGTTCATTTGAAAATAAGTTATACAGAGGGACTCTTATGGGTGCACGATACCTTTTCCAGCTAAAGCCAGTATGTTTTAAGGCTTGTTCAGCTAAACAATCAAGAACATAACATGCTTGCTCTCCATAGCCTGCCTTTAACTTTGACGGAGGAAAATCCACAGACCGTCCCTAAAACAAAGAGATAGGTGATCAGTCATCAACAGTTAAGTTTTCTTTCAGACAGGTAATCACGTTTTTTCACTCATATCAAAGTATTCACTGCATATGATGCTTCTATAGATCTTTTAAAAAGTGGGTAAAAATTAACTATTCATTTATTTGTTAAGTTTTAACAGGTTTATAAATCCTTGCCATGTAAACAACAAAGACAAAACAATAACCATAAAAAGGGAGCTTTTTGTTTAGAGAAACATTATTCTGTAATATAATCATCAGATCTTTCTATTTAACAGAGAGAGCATATTTACACTACTCCAGGACATGTTGTTTTCAACTATTTTATTTAAGCAAAACCACTAATTCATTGACTTATAGAACACTACAATTGGAAGGGACCTCAAGAGGCCATCAAGTCCAGTTCCCAGCTCTCTTGGCAGGACCATACACCATCTAGACCATCCTTGATAGGTGTCTGTCTAACCTGTTCTTAAATATCTCCGGCGATGAAGATTCCACAACCTCCCTAGGTAACTTATTCCAGTGTTTAACCACCTTGACAGTAAGGAACTTTTTCCTAATGTCTAATCTAAACCTCCTTTACTGCAGTTTTAAGCCCATTGCTCCTTGTCTTATTCTCAGAGACTAAGGGGAACAATTTTTCGCCCTCCTCCTTGTAACCCTTTGAGGTCCTTGAAAACTGCTATCATGTTCCCTCTGTCTTCTCTTTTCTAAACTAAACAAGCCCAGTTCTTTCAGTCTTCCCTCACAACTCATGTTCTCTAGGGCTACGTCTACACGTGAAGCCAACATCGAAATAGCTTATTTCGATGTAGCAACATCGAAATAGGCTGTTTCGATGAATAACGTCTACACGTCCTCCAGGGCTGGCAACGTCGATGTTCAACTTCGACGTTGCACGGCACCACATCGAAATAGGTGCTGCGAGGGTACGTCTACACGCCAAAGTAGCACACATCGAAATAAGGGTGCCAGGCACAGCTGCAGACAGGGTCACAGGGTGGACTCAACAGCAAGCCGCTCCCTTAAAGGGCCCCTCCCAGACACAGTTGCACTAAACAACACAAGATACACAGAACCGACAACTGGTTGCAGACCCTGTGCCTGCAGCATGGATCCCCAGCTGTCGCAGCAGCAGCCAGAAGCCCTGGGCTAAGGGCTGCTGCCCACAGTGACCATAGAGCCCCGCAGGGGCTGGAGAGAGAGCATCTCTCAACCCCCCAGCTGATGGCCGCCATGGAGGACCCGGCAATTTCGACGTTGCGGGACGCGGATCGTCTACATGGTCCCTACTTTGATGTTGAACATCGAAGTAGGGCGCTATTCCGATCCCCTCATGAGGTTAGCGACTTCGACGTCTCGCCGCCTAACGTCGAAGTTAACTTCGAAATAGCGCCCGACGTGTGTAGCCGCGACGGTTGCTATTTCGAAGTTAGTGCCACTACTTCGAAGTAGCGTGCACGTGTAGACACAGCTTAGATCTTTAATCATTCTTGTTGCTCTTCCCTGGACCTTCTTCAATTTCTCCACATCTTTCTTGACATGTGGTGCCCAGAACTGGACACAATACTCCAACTTATGCCTACTGAGTGCTGAGTAGAGCGGAAGAATGACTTCTAATGTCTTGCTTGCAACACTCCTGTTAATGCATCCCAGACTCATGTTTGCTTTTTTTTTGCAACAGCATCACTGTTGACTCATATTTAGCTTGTGTCACATATGTGACAAATGGGGTATGTCTATTAAAATAATTCATCAAGTATGCTGGTTTTCTTTTGAGCAAACGAATCACATTGAGTATTGTAGAAACAGATACTTAGATATTTGGTTTCCATGAACTCTCCTTTGTTATGCTGTATACATACCAGTGCATTAATTTTTCCATAGATATCTCCCATATTTTTGAAGAATTCTTCTAGAGAGAATTTTCCAGTGAGAGAATATCAATAGGCAAGCACTAACAGATGAGAAATGAATTAATTTCCTTTTGTATGGCCATTTCCACCAAAAAACTGCAGGAGAACTAAGTATCCAACAAGCTGTAATCTTTGGTTCTGAATCACATTCAATACTATACTGTGGAGTATTCTCGGGTTGCAACCCTACTGTAGTTGCTGTTCAGGGCATATCTAGCCACATCAGTTCTTTTTCGTAGCACATGACACAAAGAACAGAGACTTTGTTGACTGCATTCCTAACTCCTTCCAGAAGGAGAGGCCTACGCATGTATTCATTGAATCAGGAAAAACTGAATTTCTCTCAGCCCTAAAAGCATTCAGTGAACAGATTATATCTCTGTCACTGTTTGGAACTATAGATTACAACTCATTTGTGCTTGTATGTTGCCTCTTTAAGGATTTATTAACTGGGGAAAAAAAGGTTTCTTTACGGATAAATAATTTATTACAGAATTGGCTACCGTGTTGTCTTTGATGGAGATGTAAGTGATATGGACTCTTAGGACTAGAAGCAACCAGAAAATTTTGTGAGTTTTGATGTAAGTGACCATTCTTTAATAAATCTAAACTGTCTGGGTGGCAAGACAGACTGGAGTGCCCAAGGGGACTGTCTGGCACTCCATGGTAAAGAGTGGTAAAGATGGTAAAGATCCAGGAATTCACATTTGTTACTGAGCTGATGGAACCTAATTACAGAGCAGGCGTGAGGAAACTTTTACATTGGGCCCCACTTTTTGTCTTTGTTATCAGCAGGACCCCACCCCCACCCTGTCCAGAAGTGAGAGGTGTTCTCCCAGAAGTCACGCGGCACGCTCCCTCAGTGACTGCGGAGGCAGGGGCGGGAGGCAGCAGAGGCCAATCACACTTATGGAATTTCACACCCCCCCAATTTACACAAACCTGCTTTAGGGTGTCACAGGGTTTCTTCTTGTTCCTGCAGATAAAGACTAACATAACCACCCCTCTGAGACTAGTACCTTTTTTTTTTTTTTAAATATAATATTAGTTCTCTGGCTTTCCAGCTTTTAGTGTGCCCTCAATTCACATTTTCAAGGTTTTCCTCTGCAAATGAGAGGTCTAGAAATGTACTTGGAAAATAAAGTTGAGAATCACTTGACTCCAGGGGCTGGGCCTTTAAAAAAAACATGACGTATCATGAGACGTAATAAAAATCAGGAGAACTGGAAATGACAGACTAAAGTTAATGCGTGCTAGCTGCATACATTCCTAACTTTATATTTTTCCCTTCATAAATAATTTGTGTTGGTGCAGCACTTTGGACATACTGAAGTTCTAGATTTGATCACTTACTTGACATATAGCCTTATTTCATAGGGGACCTATGCCTCAAGGCAATTGGCTTGGTGCCAGGATAAGGAGTAAAAACCAGGACTGGGAATACGTGCTGGAACCTAGGGATATGGGTGGAGAGGGAAAAGGAGAAAAACTGTTTAAGAACACTTTATCAGATGCCCAATATCTACAATCCTACAACTAAGGAAGATGGCTATGTTAACAAAATTAATACGGTTTACAGAGGGAATGAAAGCAGCTATAATTTCTTGTATATGCATAAATAAAAACAAATGGGGGAAAGAGGAATTCAAAAGTAATTAATATAAATCAGAAGTTATGAAGTATAGATAATGAGTAAGGAAAACAAATGTACACAAGAAAAAATCTATGGCCTGCTAAGTTGAGGACAATAAAAAAGGTTTTTTTTTTTAAATGCAGGAACAAAAAGAATCATAGATATAGTATTGGTCAATTACTGCATGGAAACAGAACACTCCATAATAAGGCAAGAAAGGCAGAAGTGTTCAATAAACATAATCTGCTCTTCATTAGATAGAAAAACACATGAAGTACTCTTATATGACAAAGCAGCAGCAACTAAAATTAGATACTTTTAAATCAACAGATCCAGAGAACTTGCATCCAGGAGTTTTAAAAGAGCTGACTAAGGAGCTCACTGGACCATTAATACTGGTTTAGCCTCCTCTGGTTCTGGCATAGGTCCTGTAGCTCCACCTGGGATCTGCGCAGTGCCTGCTGCCCAGTGCAGCGCTAGAGGCTACTGGGAATGTTGAGAAACTCGGAAGCTGCCCAGTGCAGATCCGAGTGGCCGTCCAGATGGAGGAGGAGGAGGATGGCAGAGTCCCACGCCTGGCTGCACTGGGTGGGGGCAACTACAGTGAGGATGACTGCGGCCTATACGGTAAATGTAGGTACAGTGCTTAGGACGTGTGCATTGCCCAGCCTGGCTCTGCTGCGCTGGGGAGCCCAGGTGGCAGCGCAGCTAGTGTCTGCCTGGGGAGCTGCCCCCCCCGGCCTCATTTGGCTAGGGGGCTGCTGCAGGGTGTTGGATGTGGGCCAGGGGTTTCTGGTCCTTCCTCTGGTGTCGAGTGCTGTTGTTAGCCGGCTGCCAGGCTGCAGCAGTGGTACTGCAAGAAGGTGGTTGGCACCTGATGCAATGAAGGCTTGGCCAGAGCCGCTGCTCTAACTCGGTTTGGGCATTGCACCAGCAGCAGGGGCCTCTGCCTCTTAAGATGTGTGTAGCTGGAGACGTGTCTGGCATGGCGCTGGCAAGATGCTCTCCTTGGGGCCGAGGCGAGGGAGAGGGCCCCAGGTGATGTGGCACACCAGTGGGGTGGGGGACAGGTTCACTAGTGCTGGAGACCCGAGACCAGGAGGAGCTGTGAGCTGTGGCTGGAGGCAGCTGTGTTTGTTCATATCAGTTTGCAAAGATTCCTCTGCAAAGCCATTGTGGAGTGTGCTTAAAGGTGCCCTGAGGCCAGATAGGTTGACTTTTGAACCAGAGCAAGACAGGGCTAGAAGGGGCCTGGAGAGGTCAGTCCAGCCTCCTGATAAAGATAGCTATGTTCACCAGGTCCTATCTCTGCCAGGTACCTATCCCGCCTGTTCTAAGAAACCTCCAATAATGAGGATTCTTCAGCCTCCCTGGGAACTTAACTACTGTTACTGAATCACAGAAATGCAGCCCACCCCCGTCACAACCACCCCAACAGGGTGCCAAGATCTGTGTTGTGAGGCACACTGAGGTAAGGAATGTGGGAGGAAATAATGAACAAGGCTGGAAACTACAGACCCAAATTGTCCTTTGCCAATACACTACAGTGCATTAATAAAGAGGGCAAATACATTGCCTGGCTGGGGAGACTACTGGACCTAAGAGGATGAAATATCCCTGGCCAAGACAGGTGTTCCCTTTAATTTTTTTCCATATATGAGCAGAATAAATTTTATGCACACCATGTGCAATATGCACCACCACTAGAAACACATGCTGCTAACCTGCTGCGCAAGGACTCAGCTTACAGGGAACACTGGCCATGACTCTACAAATTCTCCAGTACTCACCCAGTGAATCTTTCATGTAAATCATTGGCTGAGTATTTCCTTATGAGCTAAGGGCTTTTCTAATCGCACTGAGTGGGCTGTGTTTACATGGCACAGTTTGCACAGAGTTGGGCGGAGAAAGAAGGACTAGACCCCATGCAATCCCTTAATGCTGCCGCAAGAAACTAGCGCTACATGGTGTGCTGCTGTGACTGGAAGGTTAGTCCCAAGATTGGTTATTAGCACAGTTGGTTTGTCAGTCTGTCTGTCTCTGTCTGGAGCGTGACACACCGGCCACTCTCAGCAAAGAGTTATCTTAGAAAAAAATACATCAAAGCCCTCAGTACAGCTCAGTCCAAGGGCTTTACTTCAGACTAAAGCTGCAGTAATGAGTTGTGGCATTCCTGCTTGGTGGAGTGTGTGATGCTCTTAGCAAAACTCTCCTGGAAATTAGAAGGGCTTCTGTCTGCTGCTAGTTACTTGTTCCGACACTAAATCCTGTTCTGTAATTGGGCAGCCTTAGGTAGATGAACAGCTTGTAGGCTCAGTAATATTCTTGTAATGTGTACATCCAAGTGACAATAGTGATCCTTTCAGGATTGTTGATAATGCAAAGGGTGCACTGTGAATTTTCATATGCAGTTGTGACCATCAATCCACTTTCACAAAGTACAGTATTTGCAGATTTTATTACAGATGGAGGCATGGGGTTAACTGACCAGTTAACACATTTTTAAACACAACTGACTTGGGATTGTGTGGTGGTTAACAACACGTTAATTAGAACTTGAACATTTTTATAAAACCTTTTCAGACCACATACTTGCTTCAATTAAAGGTGCAGTTTATTACTGATCAGTACATCCCCAGTGTGCAAAAAGTTACATTGGCATAAAAGTGCTTTGTACCAGTATAAACCATCCTTCTTCGCTAACTGAAATAAGAGAGACCAGTATAACCAGAGCTTTTTTTCCTGCCAGAACCCTAACCTCAACCCTGGGTATAACTGGCTCTGGGGGAGAGGAGGGGTATATGGTAAGACCTGGGAGTGGAGGGGGATATGGTAAGAGCTGGAGGCGCCTGGCTCTGGGGGAGGGGAAGGGGATCGTCCCTCAAACATTCTGAAAATCTGGCAACCCTAGAGTGGCATGGCCTCCCACACAGCTGCCAGAGACATGGGAGGGGGGTGTTGCCCACAGCTGCCTGGTGCAGGCACAGGGCAGCTGCAGCCAGAAGCCTCTGTGTGCCTCACAGGTAACCTCCTATAACTAGCTGCTACCGGCCTCTTCCCCCCAGGGAGGGCAAGGAGGGCAATAAATGCAGCCAGCCTGGTTGCCAGGGGGCCAGAAGCCCTGCAGTCAGCTGTCAGCACACCCACCCGTGCACACCCTCCCTCACTTCCTGTGCAGCCCTGTCACACCCCCTGCAAGCGACCCCTAGAAACACGGGCCCTGCTGAAGCAGGAGAGAAGGGGACATGGCAGATCCATCACACATAGCCCCCCACCCACCCATGACAACATAGGCACTGACAACATGAAGCATATTTGAAAAGTCTTACAGTCTTCTACCATGGATAACTTTTATATATTTTTGTTCTCCAATGCCAGTGTTGTAGGGGTAAAATAGTTGTTACATATTTTAGGTGGTTTTTACATATCAGTGTGGGACATACGATTCTGCTGGATCGCTTTCTATCAAAAAAGTGTTTTATGACCATTATTTTGAATTATTTTCATTAAAATTGAACACCCTAACCCCTATGAGGAATCATAAGACTTGAGCTCTGGTGGGGGAGTTCTGTGGCTGTGTTATACAGGCAGTCAGACTCATGGTCGTAACAGTCCCTTCTGGCCTTGGATTCTATGACTTCCTTAGAGCTTTGTGGGTGATAATAGCAGCCAAGGATAAGAGAAAACAATGTAGAATAAAATCATTTTTGCAGTTCACCACACAGAATTAGTGCACCAAACTTTATAAGCTTCATGTTAAGCATCATAGTATGAAACTTACAAATGACAAATTTGGGTCTTTGGAAATGTGAACACAGAGATAGAAAAAAAAAAAACAGTAAGTATAATTTCTGAAGTTTATGATCACATGAAGCACACCTTTGAAAACACAAATACGTTCAACACTTACAAATGATCGCAACTCTGAGAGTATGTTTGATATTGTTGCGTTGGGGTCATCATATTCTTGCGGCTGTTCAAAGGGATGTCCTGCTTTTGTAATCAGCCAAGCAGCAATAGTGCAAAACATGTAGAACTGCTCACCAGGATTAGTGGGTAATGCAAAGTAGTGCCTATTTGAAAAGGGGAAAAAAAGTTAAATACGAAAGTCTCTGAATTACTGAGAAGTCTCAGTTACAGGGCAACACAACATGGGAAAGCCGTTTCTTAACAATTTGCAACGAACTATTCAGAGTTACTAATTTCTACCATAAATAAGGTCACAAAATGAGAGCACTCAAGTCAATGATATCTATTGTGTATGAGAGACATAAAAGGGGACTAATTTCTAAGAGACTAAAGCTTTTACATCAAGTTTGCTTCTCCTGCCTCGAGTAAATGAGCAACCAACAAATGTGTCTTGATGTAATAGTCTGTAAACTGTTTTGAAGCTCCTTGGGGAACTTAACAGACCTTGGTCCTCCCTCTCTAGCTTGCTCATTTAGCTCCCTCTCCAGCTTTCAGTTGGGCTCATGCAGTTTCAATTATTCTGAACTGAGCTAGCCTCTTATTCTTCATAAAACGCATAATTGCTCTTCTACATCACTCTTAGAGTCTTAAGATACAATGGGCTCAATTCTCTTCCCTCTTTGCATTTATTTCTGTCATTTCAGACTCTAGCCCTATTATGCCAAAGACATCACCTTCAAGTGATCACTTTGCAAGGGTCTATGCATAATGCTCCTGAAAATAAATCACCTAAATAGTATCCAACATTTTTAACAAATCCATAATGGTATGTGTTACACGGCACCATCTTACCTGCTATTTATTTGAGTGCGTCCGTGAGTCTGTCTGTTTAAGAACTACTCCTAAACAGAGCTACAAATACCAAATTTGGCATGCAGCTTCATAGAATCATAGAACACTAGAACTGCAAGGGACTTGAAGTGGCCATCAAGTCCAGTCCCCTGCCCTGCCAGCAGGACTGAACACCATTCGATAGGTGTCTATCTAACCTGCTCTTAAATATCTCCAGAGATGGAGATTCCACAACCTCCCTATATAACTTATTTCAGTGTTTAACCACCCTGACAGTTAGGAAGTTTTCCTCTAGTGTCTAATCTAAACTGCCCTTGATACAGTTTAAGCCCATTGCTCCTTGTCTTATCCTTAGAGGCCAAGAAGAAAAATTTTTCTCCCTCCTCCTTGTAACCCTCCTTGAGGGACTTGAAAACCACTATCATGTCCCCTCTAAGTCTTCTCTCTTCTAAACTAAACAAGCCCAGTTCTTTTAGTCTTCTCTCATAGCTCGTGTTTTCTAGACCTTTAATCATTCTTGTTGCTCTTCTCTGAGCCTCCTTCAATTTTTCCACATCTTTCTTGAAATGTGGTCCACAAAACTGGACACAATACTCCAACTAAGGCCTAATGAGTGCTTAGCAGAACAGAAGAATGACTTCTCATGTCTTGCTCGCAACACTCCTGTTAATGCATCCCAGAATCATGGTTGTTTTTTTTTGCAACAGCATCACACTGTTGAATCATAGTTAGCTTATAGAATCATGGAAGAGTAGGACTGGAAGGGACCTCGAGAGGCCATCGAGTCCAGCCCCCTGCCCTCATGGCAGGACCAAGCACTTTCTAGACCATCCCTGAAAGCCATCTATCCAACCTCTTCTTAAATAGCTCCAGTGATGGAGATTCTACCACCTCCCTTGGCAATTCATTCCAGTGTTTGATCACCCTGACAGTTAGGAACTTTTTCCTAATGTCCAACCTGAACCTCCCCTGCTGCAATTCAAGTCCATTGCCTCTTGTTCTATCCTCAGAGGCAAGGAAGAACAAGTTCCCTCCCTCTGCCTTATGACACCCTTTTAGATACCTGAAAACTGCTATCACGTCCCCCCTCAATCTTCTCTTTTTCAAACTAAACAAGCCCAATTCTTTCAGCCTTTCTTCATAGGTCATATTCTCTAGACCTTTGATCATTCTTGTTGCTCTCCTCTGGACCCTCTCCAATTTTGCCACATCCTTCCTGAACTGCGGTACCCAGAACTGGACACAATACTCCAGCTGAGGCCTAACCAGCGCAGAGTAGAGCAGAAGAATGACTTTTCGTGTCTTGTTCACAACACACCTGTTAATGCATCCTAGAATCATGTTTGCTTTTTTTGCAACAGCATCACACTGTTGACTCATATTTAGCTTGTGGTCCACTATAACCCCTAGATCCCTTTCTGCTGTACTCATTCCTAGGCAGTCCTTTCCCATTCTGTATGTGTGACACTGATTGTTCCTTCTTAAGTGGAGCACTTTGCATTTGTCCTTATTAAACTTCATCCTGTTTACCTCAGGCCATTTCTCCAGTTTATCCAGATCCTTTTGAATTGTGACCCTATCCTCCAAAGAAGTTGCAACTCCTCCCAGCTGGGTATCATCTGCAAACTTAATAAGTGTACTTTCTACGTCAACATCTAAATCGTTAATGAAGATATTGAACAGAACCGGTCCTAAAACAGACCCCTGCGGAATCCCACTAGTTATATTTTTCCAGCAGGATTGAAAACCATTAATAACCACTCTCTGGGTACGGTTACCTAGCCAGTTGTTCACCCACCTTATGGCAGCCCCATCTAAGTTGTATTTGCGTAGTTTATTGATAAGCATATTATGTGAGACCGTGTCAAATGCTTTACTGAAGTCTAGGCATACCACATCCACCGCTTCTCCCTCATCCACAAGGCTCGCTATCCCTAAATGCCTTTCCACAGTACTCCTTCCTAGACAGTTGCTTCCCATTCTGTATGTATGAAACTGATTGTTTTTTCCTAAGTGGAGTACTTTGCATTTGTCCTTATTAAACTTCATCCTCTTTAACTCGGACCATCTCTCCCGTTTGTCCAGATCATTTTGAAGTATAAGCCTATGCTTCAAAGCAGTTGCAATCCCTCCCAGCTTGGTATCATCTGCAAACTTAATAAGCATATTCTCTATGTATCTAAATCGTTGATGAAGATATTGAATAGAAATGGTCCTGAAGCAGATCCCTGCAGAACCCCACTTGTTATGTCCTTCCAGTGTGACTGCAAACCATTAATAACTACTCTCTGGGAACGGTTATCCAGCCAGTTATGCACCCACCTTATAGTGGTCCCATCTAGGTTGCATTTGCTTAGTTTATTGACAGAAAGATCATGCGAGACCATGTCTAATGCCTTACTCAAGTCTAGGTATACCACATCCACCGCCTCTCCCTTATTCACAAGACTTGTTATCCTGTCAAAAAAACCTATTAGATTGGTCCGGCATGATTTGTCTTTTTATCACCTTTTATTTTCTTCCAGATGTTTGCTGAGGAATTCCTTAATTATTTAGCTCCATTATGTTTCCCAGCACGGAAGTTAAACTGACTGGTCTGTAGCATCCTGGGTTGCTCTTTTTTCCCTTTTCATAGATGGGCACTACATTTGCCCTTTTCCAGTCTTCTGGAATCTCTCCCTACTTCCAGGAGTTTTCAAAGATGATAGCTAAAAGCTCACCTTAAGTATTCAAGGATGCATTTCATCAGGCCCTGGTGACTTGAAGACTTCCAATCTTTCTAAGTAACTTTTAAATTGTTCTTTATGTATTTTATCCTCTAACCTACCCGCTTCCCACGAGCATGCCTGATGTTAGCATTTCTTCATTGGCCTTCTTGGTGAAGGCTGAAACAAAGAGACCGTTAAGCAGTTCTGCCATTTCCAAGGTTCGTGATATTGTTTCTCTCTCCTCATTGAGTAGTGGGTCTACCCTGTCCTTGGTCTTCTTCTTGCTTCTAATATATTTATAGAATGACTTCTTGTTACCTCTTATGTCTTTAGCTGTGCGTTGGCTTTTCTAATCTTGCTCCTGCATACATGTATTGTTTGCACATATACATCTTTCGTAAGTTCTCCTAATTTCCACTTTTTATATAACTCCTTTTTTATTTTGCGATCACGCAAGATCTCCTGGCTAAGCCAAGGCAGTCTTTGACCATACTTTATATCTTTCCTATGCAGTGGTATAGCTTGCTTTTGGACCCTTAATAACGTCCCTTTGAAAAACTTCCAACTCTCTTCAGTTGTTTTTTCTCATAATCTTGCTTCCTGCCAGCTCTGAGTTTATAAAAAATTTGCTTTCCTGAAATCCATTGTCTCTATTTTGCTGTTCTCCCTTTCACTCTATGATTTCATGGTCACCTTCTCTCAAGCTACCTTCCATTTCCAAATTCTCAAGGAGTTCCTCCCTATTTGTTAAAATCAAATCTAGAACTGCTTCCCCCCAGTAGCTTTTTCCACCTTCTAAACTAAAAATGGTCATATGCAGTTCAAGAATTTTCTGAATAGTCCGTGCCTCGCTGTGTTAGCTTCCTAACATATGTCTGGATAGTTGAAGTCCCCCATCACTACCAACTCCTGTGTTTTCGATAATTTTGTTAATTGTTTAGAGAAAGTCTCTTCCACCTCTTCTACCTGGCTAGGTGGTCTGTAGTAGACCCCCTACCATGACCTCACCCTTGTTTTTTTACCCCTTTTAATCTAACCCAGAGACTCTCAACCCGTCTGCCTCCTACATCCATCTCCACCTCAGTCCAGGTGTCCACATTTTTGATAGATAAGGCACTACCTCCTCCATGTTTACCCTGCCTATCCTTCCTGAATAAGTTGTACTGTTCTATACCAATATTTCAATCACGTGTATTGTCCTACCAAGTTTCTGTGATACCAAGTATGTCGCAGTTGTATTTGTTTATTAGGATTTCAAGTTCTTCCTGCTTATTACCCATACTTCTTGCATTTGTACATAGTTACCTAAGATACTGATTTGCTTTTGCCTCCCAGTTCTGCCTAGTCCCCCTTTTCTTTCTGCGATTATCGCCCATTATCCCTCCCATTTCCAACCCAACTCCCAGGTCTCCAGGTTTTTTTTACTTACCTGCAGCCTTTAGTCACCTGTCCCCATCAAACCTTCCACTTTTCACAGCTTAAGTCAAATTAAGGGTTTGATTGTGCCAGAAAAATGGGATGTGCCTGGAATCAGATTGCTTCTCAGAAACTCATACAGAAAAGAGACAAAATCACCAGTCAGGTGAAAGTGGCTGGCTCAGGGTGCACCCCACTCCCTGAGACTGCCTAAGCCCCGAGTTGTCTGTCCGGCGGGTGCTCTTTAGAGATGGAGGGGGGGACTAAAGCTCCCTCGCCACCCCTTGTTTTGTGCAGGAACATCGCAGGCTGCTTCCCTTTGTCAGGAGCAAGGGAGAAATACAGTTTGCTGCATTCTTTACTCTGGCTGTGGAGCGTAGGGGAAAACCAAACCTGGATCTGCCTCAGCTAGGGGACAGGCACTCCTCCCACAGCTGTGTCTGTTGGAGCTTCAGTGGCCAAGGAGAGCTGCTTCTCACCTGTTGCCAGGCTGCTGCAGTGAGAGAGGGTTGGGGTAGTCCTTTCTCCCCAGGGCAGCTTGCACACTTAACTCTCATCCCCAGCCCTGAACAATGATTTAAAACATGTACATTTCCATTTTATTTTCCAAACAAAATAAATAATCTGGGTAAGTCTTCCAGTGTATCATATACAAAATAATCAAAAATCTGTTTCATTTTATGTATGTCTATGGACAGCTATTTGTAACTCAACATAAAAATTTAAAACGCTATTTTAAACAATTATCAAAACTGACACAAAACTAACATCAACGCAATACTGCCATAATGTACACAGAAAAACATTAACACAACTGATAGTGAAACATTAAAACCACCAGAAACATTTACTCAATGTGTGCTGACTTTGCCCCTTTCCCAGTGCAGTATGTTTATACTAGAAGATTTATTTAGCATTGCTTGGGCCCTTCCAAGCACGGCACTGGAAGATGAGGCGGTGTTCAGGGCAGGGGATAGGGTCTCAGAGAAGGAGGTGGGAAGTGTGGGGGGCTCAGGGAGGGAGGGAGGGTTCAGGAGTCAGGGCAGAGAGCTCAGGCGAAGGCAGCGTTGGGGGGGGCTTTACCTGGGATGTGTGCGGTGGTGAGGGTGCTGCTAGTACAATTGTGGCTCCCCTCAGGTGTCCAGTGCTGTGCTGCCTTGGTGGTACCTTGGGGGTGGGGAAGGGCAGAGGGAGAGAGGGGGGAAGAGGTGAGAGAGTTGGGCTTGGGCTGCCCTTTTGGCTCTTTGTGGTGGCAGTGGGCATGAGGTTCCTATCAGGCTCCTCCCTTTCCACAGTCTGGAAAAAAAACTGAATTCCAGGCTCATCCCATTTTTCTGGCGCAACAAAACCCTGATCTTGCTTTCAGATAGAATACGTGGAAGCTGCATACTGAATTTGGTGGTCTAACCTCTCACTGTTTAGGAGGAGTTCCTCAACGAAGAGATGCACAGACAGACTCATGGAAGATGCACAAAAGTCTCTAAAATGTCTAGCTATGTATATGTTAATAAAAAGAAAAGAAGAATCTCATAAATTTTCATTACTCCAACAGTTGAAGCTTTAAGGAACACACCAATTTTCAGCTCCACATTAGAATCTGACAATGGGCCACATCCCATCTGACAACATCCTATCTGACATATCTGGCTTGTTTTTTCTCCTCTCTTGATGTATCCTACTGATAAAGGGCCATTTCCACCTGACTGTATAGACCTTGTCAGCTCTGGCCCTCCCTTCTACTGGGATCCCCCTCTTTAAATACTCCTCTGAACCACCCCACCCCCATTCATGCATCTGACGAAGCGAGTCTTTGCCCACAAAAGCTTATGGTGCGATATAGCTGTTAGTCTATAAGGTGCCACAGGACTTCTTGTTGTTCACCAGTTTTCATGGGACTTGTGACAAAATCATGGGTGTTGACAACACTGCTGTCTGCCAACATGCAAGTTACAGGTTTTGAAATTTTAGATTGCAAGCTCTTCAAGGCAGAAGGTGGCACATCCTCTGAGGTGCAAGTACTGCACATAAGAATATGGGGCCTTGAACCCATTCAGAGGCTCTAGTGACTAATGAAATATGAGTAATAATTTCACTGTTTCACCCATCTCTGTACAGTTAGGTAATGCAGATAAAACTTGGATATCTTATAATACTTTGTTTTAAAGTAGACAAACTTAAAGACATTTAAGAAATTAATAAATCTGAGAAGATTTAAGGATTGTTTATTCGTAGACTATAGCTACACTAACACTTTTGATGGGAATACTTTTGTTGGTAAGGGGTGTGGGAAAAACCCTCACCCAACTGACAAAACCATCATTGACAAAAGCACCAGTGTGCACAGCTCTAAATCAGCAGTAGAGCATTACTGTCGTAGCTACTGCCGCTCATAGGGGTAGTTTAATTATGGTGGGGGAGAAGTCTCACTTGCTGGCAGAAAGAGTAGCTACACAGGGGACCTTACGTTGGCACAGCTCCACAGTACAGTTATACCACTGTAAGGTCCATAGTACAGACATAGCTCTACAGTGCTGCAATTTTGCCACTGTAATGCTTTGTGAAGATACTACCTTTGCCAACAGAAGAGCACAGTTAGATTGGTATAACTACAATGCTCAGAGGCATGGACAGTTATACCAACATAAGTTTGTATCCTAGACCTGGGCGTAATTAGGTAGCATACACATATGACCAATGTTAATCCTGCTAATGAATACCTTTCCCTTTCTATTTGACCCCATTCTCTATGAATTTATGCTCAGATTGTAACACAGGATTCAGCAACCTTTCCGAGGTGGAATGCCAAAATTTGACCTTTTGACTGCTCCATGTTGTCTGAATGTCAGTGACACTTTTAAAAATTACTAATGGTTCTACTTTGACAACTTTGTTAATAAATGAGACACAGATTTACCATTTAGCTGGTGATTGACAGCATTAGCTGGTCTTTTGTTAATCCACAGGCGGCAGGGCTTTGAGCAAGCTCCCAGCTGCATAGGGGAAGAGGGGTGGTGCTGAGCTATCAGCTCACATGCCACTTTTGGCACCCGGGCCGGGGGCTGTTGACCCGTTGTGAGCTCTTTGGGAAAGGAAACCATGTTCCTTTCCCTGGGCTGTACTGGGGTGGCACAACAAAGACCCGGCCCACAGCTCTCCCCACACCCCGCAGCTCACGTCCACAGAGCGAACAACAAGCCATCTCCACCCCCATGCGATCTCGGAGGGGCTGCTCAGAGGGGGGCGGCTAGCCAGCCCGGAGCGGGAGGTCAGACGCCGGTGTCCGTTCGGTCAGCGTCCCCGCGCTGCCTGCCAGGCGAGCGCAGCCCGGCTCAGCGCTGAGCCCTCCCCCGGGGCTGGGGTTGGGGCTGGGCCCGGGCCCGAGGCTGCCGCTTCAATCCCAGCGAGCCCCGTTCCCAGGTCCGCCCCGCGCGCGGCGGACGGCCCCTATTCTACCCGGCCCCGCCCGTCCCGGTGCGCACCGCGCCAGGCCAGACGGCGCGGGCCGGCGGCGGGGTCAGGGCTCACCTGGACAGGGGCCGCAGGTGGTGGCGCCGCAGCGCCTCCTCCTCGTAGTTGAGCAGCTTCAGCTTCTCCAGCAAATCCTCCATCAGCACAAACATGTGATAGGCCGCGCCCGGGCCCCGCTCCGCCGCCTCCAGCTCCTCGCCGCCGCGGCGCCCGCCGCCGGTCTCCTCCGCCATTGCCTCGGGCTTCGGCTGTCCCCCGCCGCCGCAGCGTCACCAAGGAAACAAACCCCAACCAGTGTTTCCTCTCTCCCGCACCCCCCCGCCCCGTCAGCGTTCCACCAATCACGTCTTCGCACTCCCGCCCAGCCTTCCCCCGCTGGGGCTGAGGCCGGGCAGTTGCCAGCGTTCCACCAGTTACCAGACCGGTACGGATCTCTGCTCACTCATCCAATCAGCTCTCAGCGCCGGAACTCAGCCCCGCCCCGCCGAGGCTCCTAAGAGTGAAAGGCATCAATGAAAGGGGCGTGCGCATTTTGGGTACGTCATTTCCGTTCGAAGTTGTGGCTGGGTAGACGCTGCCGGGGTGGCTTTCCTTCCTCGCCCTCTGATAGGCTGAGCCCAAGAAGCGTTCGAAAGCGCTGGGGGCCGGAGCGAAGACAGCCGAGAGGTGACTAAGAGTGGGGCGAGTGACAGCGTCCCGCACGCAGTGCATGGATCCCCCGCCCCATCCAGCTAGCGGGGTGGGCGTGCGCCACACTCTCTCCGCCCTGCAGGGCTGGTCCCGGCCGCCGGCTAGAGGTGACTGCGTACTGTTTGAGGCCCAACCCGTGTCCCGCTGACGTGGTTGGGTGGGCAAGCTGGGGGGCAGTTGGCGCTAGCTCGCTGTGTGGTTTCCAGGGCCTTCCCAGCGCGGAACAACAGCTTTACGTGGTTTGACACTGGCTTTGTCGCACCCTTCCTCCAACAGCAGTTAGTGCAGTAAGACACTTCACCCAGCCCCCTCTCTCTGGGGAGGTGGCTGAGTTTAGCGTCGTAGAGCTGTAAGGAGAGGGAGGTGTGAGTACTTCTAGGGTAATGGGCAGTGAGCTGGTCTTCGCTGGTTACTTAAAAAAAACTCGCTTCGGACCCCTCGTCCATTTCACTTCGTCAGTCTCAGTTTGGCAGCACCTCACTTTTCGAATATGAAATTCACCTGTTGCTCCAGAAAAGACTCAAACCCACCTGCATACAGACGCCTCATGGGAACAGAGATTTCTTCTGTTCCCAATAGCTTTCAGCTGCAATAAATTCACTAGTAGGTGTTTGTAAGAGCAACACACCTTTGAACCTCAAGTCTTAATGCGTTGCTGAAGAGATTTTGACCTCCTAAGGAATGTTTGTTTACTCCACCTCTTTTAATAGCTAGCCACACGGTTGATTTCTGAACAACTGACTGCATGCTTCAACTGGCAGCAGTGATTTCATTTGTGAGTACTAATTTTGCATTTTAGACTAAAATGCTTAACAAAAGTTAAATTCTGTTAAAATGATGAAATGGGAATTCTGCTTTTTAAGAAGGGATTTATTTTGTCAGTAATTTAAAAGTTTAACTTCTTAAAAAGTACTTTCAAAACAAATACCATTGTTTCCTTCTTGTCCTTATTCTTATTCCTTTAATGTATGGAGTTGCAGTGGAGTTGTTGATCCTATTCTTGATATATTGTATTAATGGAGAGACAAGCTTAAGTACAGTAGTATCTTTTGTTTAGCTAGCTTTTGTTGGGGGATTTTGTCTGTTTTCTTTTCAGCTGACTAAATTTGATGTCCTTTTCGTATGCAGTATAGTTGTAACTCTGTCTGTGCCAGCATATAGTGCAGGGGTAAAGACAAGATATTAAGTCAACCACCTTGTCTCCAAAATTATACTCTAACAAAATGTTTAGAAACTCTAACAACTTGACAGATCAGTATAGTTACAGTAGGTCAAATAGTTTTGTTCTATTGATCAGGTGCCATATAAACAGTGATTTTTTTTTTTTAAACCAAAGTTATATTTAGAGATGGAAGCAGCAGTTACGTGCTGCTTTAGATAGTAATAGCTGAAGCAAGCAGAAGCCCACAAACAGGGTAAGGTACCACATGTCAAGCTAAATGAAAATCTAAGCCATGTACGTGGAAGGCTTTACCTGGAGACTGATGGGCAAAAGCAGAGACTGGGGGATGGATTGGATACATTAGTGTGTGTTTTGAGAAAGCAAGGAGCTGACAGAGACAGCTTGGTTTGGGCATGGTACTCTCACTGGAAGGGCAGAATTGGATCTGAATTTAACTGGTATACTTTTGGGCATCTGCACACATACATCTCTGAGGTATAGCAAGGGCACCTGTTCAAGGCTTCTTGCTCCTGGGCTATTTCCCTGCTGAAGAGTGTCCTGACTATACATGTTTAACCACTCTAATCCAGCAAACTAACCCAGCATGATTTTAGTTCACTGAATGGCCACTTATCATGGGTGTGGCCAAGTTTCCCTGCAGTCCTGTAAAGTTTTACAAGCACCAGTCCTGGCCCTGTGTTCTGTGCTGTTGTTTAGCTGTAATTTACCCCAGATGTCATCTACGAACCCAGTAAGCAGTGGAAGTGCTGTCAATATTTTCTAGCACATTAACCTCTGGCAAATTCTCATCAAGCACAGGTGAGGTCCCGAGAGCGCCAGAGGAGAGAGGTTCATCCTGTACTGCTGCCTCTTCGGCATCAGCGGGAGTACTTAAGCAAATCTATTTCTGTCCTCATGGGCATACACAGTGTAATTGTCAGTTAATTCATCACGCAACTGTTTATAAGCAAACACATTTATTCTTAAGGTAAAATTATTACAGAGGAGAACAAAAGCAATAAAAGAACCTATACTCATGCTAATGAGCTTATCTAAGATTACCCCATCGTTCCTAACAAGGTCTATGAGAGGTGATTAATCCTTAAACAGCACATAGGTGTCTTTCCTATGGTTACAAAATCATAATGGTTTCAACTTGGAACCAGTACATTCACTCTTGTGGAACCTCAGTAATTGAAAGCCATTTCAACCCTTTCCTGAGCAATGGGGCCCTATATGGACTGGAAATCCTGCCCGCTTGCTGGAGGAACAAGGCCCTGAGTTGGTTTGAACTCAAGCTGTTGATCAAAACATCCTTTGTCTCTTGGTCCTTGGAGAATCCAGTTTCAAGTGGTTTATTTGAACCTTTCTCTGGGTTGTGGTAGCTACACCATCATCGCTCATCATGGCAAATGCCAAAGGAACATAGAAGAGTGGAGATTGAAAGCCAGCCAGATTGACCTAACCAGGTCGTTAACACACACTGACTTTGTGTGTCATTGGTGATCTTACTGCACCGCTAAAACTTTTGTTGGCCACTTGGTTACTGATTGTGTGGCTGCATTCCTTTATAAATGTACTCTGTTGGTTTTCCATCCTAATATGTCACTGAAACTGCACTGGTGCAGACAGTTGAAGTTATTGCATTCAGCTACTACTACCCTCTCTGCTGCTCTTGGACTGCCACTTAATATGGAACAGCTGGCAAAGACAAGATGACTCAAATGCCAACCTGCTGCTCTTCACCCTTCTTGACCGTCCACAATGTAGTTGGTAGAACTGCGTTTTTATTGAGCTGCTGCTTTGTAGTAAGCTTAGTAGCTCAGTGATGCTGAAGGGGTTCAGACACAGCTGCTGCTGTAAGAGCACTCCTCCTAGCACTGTCCATTACTTCCCAAGTATTTGTACCACCTGTTCAATATCCTGTGTGGGAGGGAGTCAATAAGGCTCTGATTGTAATATTGAGCATTGGGATACTCGATGTAATAGCCAGTGAATTAGTTTTGTCTGGATTAATAACTAGACCAATGTGTGTCATGTATTGCCTGAACTGATTGTTCATCAGCTGCAGCAACTCGCCAAACTGAGCTGCATGAAATAAGAATACAAGGAGGGACTGATGAGGGAAAGAAGGTGCACATACAGGATTGGCATGAGGAGTGGAGGCAACACAGATACCCTGAAGGAGTGTGGAATGGGGTGGGGGGGGCGGGGGTGCAAGGTGGGAAAGAAACAGCATAGAGAGCTCCTGAAATGGGATGAAAGGGAGCATGCAGTTCAGTGTTCGTTCTTATCAATTTGACTACAGACCATATGAATAATGGATGTGAGTCCCTCTCATGAGCTGACTTAAGTTTTGCTGGCAAAATCTTCCTATGTGTAGATGCAGTTTATAGGGGCAAAAAGGTCCTTTTTGCTGGTCTAGTATTTGCTAGTGTGGTGAGCTAGATAAAATACAGTGGCAAAAGCTGTTCTCTGCCAGTGTAACTGCTTGTGCTAGAGCATTTGCTAGTTCAGAAACGTCAAACACACACACACAACAGTAAAAGATCACACCCTTAAATATGGTTGCTATAGCGGCAAAAGTTTCTAGCCTAGATTTGGGCTCCTTCTGAATTTTAAGCCACTTCTGACTTTTACTGAAGGACAAACCCAGCGATGTTGGTATATGCTTCTTTTTGGGAGAAAAACCGGGTCCCACTTATGTAAAGTGCTCACAAGGGGAAGGGTGGCAGCAGCAAAAGTACCACAACATAAACACATTATAGGATCCAAAAAGACAGCTAAACCTTTGGCTCCTGCTTGGTTGCAACATAAATGCTGGTTTCTGATAAAGTCTAAAATAACCAGTAACGAATCCAATCCTGTAACACAAAATTACTGAGTTCTGAAACACTACTAGCAGGATCACAGTGCTCTTTTTCCATGGTGTTTCTGAACACAGGGCCACCATACATAAGGGGCTTTTAACATGGAAAATGCACCCTGGTTTTGGTCTCCTGGAAGATTGTGAAAGGCTTTAAAATAAATACGCAGTAGTCACACAGGCATTTTTTTCTACAACAAAAGTCATGTGGACTGGTGTGCTGTTTGGCTGTCTTCAGCTTTCTAAGTTTGGTTTAGTTTAAATGCACAGAAGCCCTTAGGCATACTTTCAAGCAGCTGTTGCCAAGTTACAATCTTATCAGACAAATGCCCAATGGAAATGCTTTATGCCAAGGTCTGACTAAATCCTTATCTTCATTGTGATTCTAGACAAGGTTTTCAATGGTCAAAGTGTACTCTTTCACTGGTAAGTATACAGAGTTACTCCACTACAGTTACAGTTGTGAAATTGAGATAAAAGGTTTTAAAGAGAGTTAAATGTTTGGAGTTTCATTTTTGCCTAATTGAAACTGCTTTCTTGTTATGCAAAACATGTTTTATAACAACAGAGAGAAAGCTGTGTTAGTCTATATACTATCAAAACAAAAAAGCAGTCCAGTAGCACTTTAAAGACTAACAGAATAATTTATTAGGTGATGAGTTTTCATGGGACAGACCCACTTCTTTAGATCATAGCCATGCCAGAACGGACTCAATATTTAAGGCAGAGAGAACCAAAAATAGTAATCAAGGTTGACAAATCAGAAAAACATTATCAAGGTGAACAAATAAGAGAGTAGGGGGCAGAAGGCGGGGGGGGGGAGTGAAGAATTAGATTAAGCCAAGTCTGTAAAAGGGCCCCTATAATGACCTAAAAAATTCCCATCCTGGTTCAAACCATGTGTTAATGTGTCAAATTTGAATATAAGAGAGTTCAGCAGCCTCTCTTTCCAAAGTAGCGTTAAAAATTCCTCTTCAGTAAGACACAAACCTTCAGGTCATTAACAGACTGGCCCGCTCCATTAAAATGCTCGCTAGCCTGTTTGTGGATTAGGAGTGTTTTGATGTCTGTTTTGTGCCCATTGACCCTTTGTCTAAGGGAGTTAGAAGTCTGTCCAATATACAAAGCATCTGGGCATCGTTGGCACATGATGGCATATATGATGTTGATTGAGGAACATGAGAATGTGGCCATGATTCTGTGAATACTCAGAGACCAGCTACTCCAAGATAGGAGCAAAAAAGCCCAGAACAGAACACCACTGGTCATTACCTACAGCCCCCAACTCAAACCACTGCAAAGTATTATTAAAGACCTACAACCTATCCTTAATCAGGATGCGACACTCCAGAAGGCCCTAGGTGACAGGCCTGTTCTCTCCTACAGACAACCTCCCAACCTTACGAGGATTCTTGCCCACAACTGCAGTTTATACTGCAGGAACACCACTCCTGGAACTTGTTCTTGCAACAAAGCCCACTGCCAGCTTTGCCCACATACTTATTCTGAAGATACCATCACTGGACCTAACCAGGTTATTCACAGAATCACGGGCACATTCTCATGTTCCTCAACTAACATCATATATGCCATCATGTGCCAATGATGCCCAGGTGCTTTGTATATTGGACAGACTTCAAACTCTCTTAGACAAAGAATTAATAGGCGCAAAACAGACATAAAAACACTCCTAATCCACAAACCGGTCAGCCAGCATTTTAATGGAGAGGGCCATTCTGTTAATGACATGCAGGTTTGTGTCTTACTGAAGAGGAATTTTCACGCTACTTTGGAAGAGAGGCTGCTGAACTCTTTTATATCCAAATTTGACACATTAACGTGTGGTTTGAACCAGGATGGGAATTTTTTAGATCATTATAGTGGCTCCTTTGCATACTTGGCTTAATCTAATTCTTGATGCCTTCTGCCCCTATACTCTCTGATTTGCTCACCTTGATAATATTTTTCTGATTTGTCAACCTTGATTACTATTTTTGGTTCTCTGTGGCTTAAATATTGAGTCTCTTCTGGTATGGCTATGATCTAAAGAAGTGGGTCTGTCCCATGAAAGCTCGTCACCTAATAAATTTTTCTGTTAGTCTTTTAAAGTGCTCCTGGACTGCTTTTTTGTTTTTGATATGTTTTATAACATATTGGTTAAGTCAATTTATTTAATGCAGTACTAAAGTACTCAGCTCCCTGGATTTCTATTACTCTTTTAAAACTCAGAATGGAAAATTATTGTAAAAATGTTTTATTAGAAAAATAGGATATGGAGCAAATAAAAATTACAGAAAGCAAAAAAAGACAGCTAAATGAGGGTGCTTTCAAACATTAACAATGGATTCCACATGAAATTTATCAAGAAGGTCTTGTCCCTATTCTCTTACATAGGCAAACTTAATGGTATGCTACTCTGGTGGTTGAATTTTTGGTTTCAGAACAGAACTATGAATACTTAAAATATGCATTCTTATTGATACTAATTAGGTTTGTGTCAATGGAATGTAATTGCTCATGGGCAGTTGAATAAAACAACTCTAAAAACAGAATTTAGAACTGAAAAGTTACTTACGACTTTTTTACAGAAACACTTGATCTGTAGAGTAACTCAAACTTTACTACGAAACTTTGTGTGTGGCAGCAGGTCCATACAGACAGCTAGGCTCTGCAAGCTAGGGGAGGACAGATCTAGGTCCAGCTTGCTGCCAACTTCACGTAGACATGAGTTACTTAAGAGTCAGTTCAAAATTACATGGGGAAAGTAATTTTATACTGTGGCCAACTTTTCCCCTTACAGCTGCACATATGAAATTCAATACTAACTATAATATGATGGCAGTGATTTTAAAACTACTCTTACTTCTCTGGGATTTCACCCATAATGTGGGATCTTTTACCTGTGGTTCTCAACATTTCCAGACTACTGTACCTGTTTCAGGACTCTGATTTGTTTTGGATACTCCCAAGATTCATTGTTTACAAGATGAGACATAAATACAAAGGCATCACAGAAGGCTGTTACAGGAAAATTGCTTACTTGTTTTTTCCCATAAAATTATAAAATAAACAGGAGTGTAAATATTGTACTTACGGTTTAAGGTATAGTCCATAGAGCAATATAAACAAGTCATTGTATGTTTAGAACCCAGAGGGTAGGGCTGTGGGGATGGCAAGGGAGATACAGATTGAGGAGCTTTGAGTGAGGGAACTGGTATTGGTGTGGATCTGGAGGAACTGTGGACAAGAAATTGGTCATGGGAATGACTAGCTAAGACTGCAGAGTGTGAGGTATGAGACAGGAATAATGACAATGGGAGTAGGATTGAAATAAGAAAGCCAAGAGTGGGGAAGAGAAGGAACCAAGATGGAGAAGAACTGGTGTTGAAAAATCCTCATCCTGAGGTGATGAATATGTCCCTGGCCATGGGCTGTGGTGTCTGTGTGGCTCTCCCTGCATCTTAACCAAATAGCCTTTGCATGTTGTGCCTCAGTTTCCCCTGTTGCACGCAGTGTCTTTTTCGCACGATAACTGGGAGAAGACTTTGATCCCTAACGCATGCTCCCTTCTCCAGAGATTGGAACAAACCCAGATTCTGGAGTCTAACCATTCCTCCGCTGTAACCATATATTTGTGAAGTCCTCTGGCAAAATATCCCATCCCTCTCTAGTTCTGGTCCAAGTAGTGGATCACAAACTATTTTTGCTATCAGTTTACTCATTAAGTCATGTAGCAAAGGATGTGTGTGTCAGCGGGGGGGGGCGTGTCTAAAATTGCCAACCCTGATTTTGACCAATATGGATGTCAGATGCCCCATCAAGGAATCTGGAATTTTAGTTTGGCTTATAAAAAAGGAAATGATAGACCAACACCTCCCCCCCACAAGTTAAAATAAAATTAAGGTGGCAAAGGGTAGCCTGTGTAATAAATGTTAATTTTATATCACTATTTTAGACTACAGTCAGGGCCATCCATAGGGGGATGCAGGGCGTTGGACAGCTGCACCATCTGCCTGACCCATACTCCACCCTTTTCCCCAAGCCCTCTTCCCAGAGCAACATGGCCCAGAGGATTAGCAGGATGCCTGGTGCTGGAAGCAGGGGATAGATCCAGCCCCATACTGACCAGTAGCAGCAGGAGGAAGCATAGCAACCTGACCCCAGCTCATTCTCTTAGCCTCCAGCTGTGTCGCTTTGCTTCTCACCACCAGTGAGTGTGGGGAGAATATCCCCCTGGTCTCCGCCTCTGAGCAATGCAGCTAGGAGCCCAGGGAGTAGAGCAAGCCAAGGCCATGTCACTCTGCTTCCCACTGTTTGTGAATGCAGGGCTGGTCCAACCCCTGCTACCAGCATCAGGCCCCCTGCTAATTTCTCATCCATCCTTGTGTTCTGTGAAGCCCAGAAAGTGCAGGGCCTAGGTTGGTTGCTGTGAAGTGTCATATTGACAGGCTGGTTCTGACAGTGGTGGTGAAGAGTTTAGTCCCTTGACTGGCTACAATAGGGGGAGAGTTAGGGGAGGTGTTGTATTAAGAACATCATTGGAGTGAGGGAGCCTAGAGGGCCACAAAGAACAGTGACACAAGAAATATTCACAAGTAACTTGCACATTTGTTTACTAATATGTCAGATAAGCAGATAAATAGTGCCACAATTGCTGAATCATAAGAGAACATGAGGCAATGAAAGATGTTCAGCATCAATTCTTGCATTACTCATGTACACATGAAGGGAAACCTGGAGAATGGCATTTTGTCAGGTGGTTGTCAATAACTGTTTAATCACCACTACCAGTAGTAGTCATTCAGGCATCTCCTCCTCTGCATAAGCTGATGTATTACTCTTACAATCCATTATGTTCATGCTTATAGGGATTTATACATATTTATGAAGGTTTCAACACCCTGTCATTGTCTAAACAAAAAGCAGTCAAGTAGCATTTTAAAGGCTAACAAAATAATTTATTAGGTGAGCGTTCGTGGGACAGACCCACTTCTTCAGACCATAGCCAGACCAGAACAGACTCAATATTTAAGGCAAAGAGAACCAAAACCAGTAATCAAGGTGGACAAATCAGAAAAAAATGATCAAGGTGAGCAAATCAGAGAGTAGAGGGGGCTGGGGGGAGGTCAAGAATTAGATTAAGCCAAGTATGCAAACAAGCCCCTATAGTGACTCAGAAAATTCCCATCCTGGTTCAAACCACATGTTAATGTGCTGAATTTGCTTTCATTGTCTGTATTTCTGTACTCCATTAAATATGGAGTGCCCTTTTTTCCTAGGTTAGCCCAGTGGTGTGCAACCTTTCTTCAACCACGACCCACCCATATTTTATTGCACCTGTGTAGCAACCCTCTCCTCCCTCCGCCCCCGAAATAATTTGAGAAATGTCTTGCTTACTATCCAGTGGGGATCTAGGGGGTGGGAGTGAGGCTGCCTGGGCCCCTTTGGAAATAATGGTAATCAGCTCTCTGTGGCAGGCTGCAGGAAGCAGGCTGCTGGAGAGTGGCTCCCAAGGCAGGCAACCAGCCCCCACTGGTCCCGGGGAGCTGAGACTGGGTTGGAGTCCCAGCCAGCTGGGGCAGAAGAGCCCTGGTGGCTGGGGCATGGAGTCCTAGTCATCCAGGGTGGGCAGCCCCCACTGGCCACAGGGTGCAGGGCTGATCCAAGGACCCAAGCCATCATCAGCCCTGGGGTGCACAGTCAGGGCTGGCCCTGGCTGAGGAGCCCCAACTGGCCAGACCGGGCTGCTGGCTGCCCCAGCCAGCTCCCTGGTGGTCAGCCCCAGCGGCTGGGGCATGGAGCTCCATCTGGCCCTGGGACATGGAGCCCTGTCCAGCTCCAGGGCACAGGCAGCTGGATCATAGAGGCCCGGCCCCATAGCATGGAATGCCATCCAGTCATCATAATTTATGGTGAGCACACTGCTGACGCCCTACTGGCAAACAGTCTCCAAAATGCTACAGTCACCTCCAACAGGCAACTTGTGCCTTTAGCTAGTGGTACGTTGTAATACATTTTTAGCCAAACATCATCATGTGACAAATCTATTTACTGTACCAGCTCAATTTCCAGTACAAGATTTTTCATCATTTAGCCAGTCAGGTCAGGCTGCTTCCTCGTTTGGTTAAGCTAAATACCTTACAGGTTTGCGTGCTGTAAGCCCTGTATTGTAAAATGAAATAATACACTTTGTTTCACCTGTGTGTTCTAAGCCTACTTGAATACCTTTTATTGTTGGCTACAGCAGCCAGGCATTGAAATGTTGCGAAATACCAGAATCAAGTTTGTCGGTTATTCTTTATTCCCTCATATGTTGTGGTGCTGAAGCAAGTGTCCTCCATTTGGAGGAAATCATGTATTTGAAGAGAGTGTTTCTTTTCTTACTTCCCCCACCTCCCAGCTTTGGCTTTGTCTACACCTAGCAGATTAAAGTGCCCCATAGCCAAAAAGTTACAGCGCTGTAAAGTGCCAGTGTAGATTTGGTTTTACTCGCAGTGTGCAGGTGAGTTGAAGAATAAGACTGGAAGTGAACCTGGCCTGAGGCTGCCCTTTTTAAGATTCCTGCATAGGACTTCGGAACCATCAATTTACAGATTGCCCTACTTAGAATTGGCTCACAACTCTCTAATCATGCAGACATGAACAATAAAGTTCATAGTTCCGCTCTCTCTTAGCTTAGGTCCAACAGGGCATATTGGTGTAGCAATTCCTATTACTTGGAAACATAGCAGCAGTGAGGGCAACTGGCAGCAAGTGATAGGGAAAACACAGCCAGCTGATACCTGTGTGTAAGGAATGTGCCAGAAGGAAGTCAGTGCTGCTGAAGGCTGGGAGGAGTTTGTCTCCCAGAAATCATATGCATGAGAATGCAAAGGTATGCAAACAAAGCCTGATGGATAGCAAGGAAGCAATGAGATTTTGTCTATTGTAAACACATTGTCGTAAAAATCACAATTTATGCTAACACTCATATAAGAATTGTGAAATTTCACCAATGCTCCAGGTTGTCATGGGGGACAGGGCAGTCGTCATAACTGCATAAGACATGGATTACACAGGGCTCCTCTGGTTCAAAGCATTGTAAAGCAGAAGGGGATGGACATGGGGTGAACCAGCTGGCTGAGTGTCTTGGCCATATAGCTATAAGCCTGGTTTGACTAGCCCTTCCCATCTGTTAAAAGATAGAGCTGGATACTAGTGTTTGTATCTTGTATGAGACTCTACTTTGGTAGATGCTGAAATCACTGGGTGGCAGCTAAGGCCACCAATAGCTGGAATCACAGGGTTTTGCCTCAGGCCAAACCCAGAGCACTGGATGGACAGCGTGACTGGTAGATGGACAGAGAGTGCGACCGGCAGACAGCCAGTAGGAGCAGAGGTGGATGGACCAATGGCCAGTAGGAATGGCGGCTGGCCGGCATGACCAGCGGATGGCCAGTAGGAGCGGTGGTGGACGGACAGCGTGACCAGTAGCTGGGCGGTAGGAGCAGTGGTGGATGGACGGCGCAACCGGTGGACAGCTGGTAGGAGCAGCGGCAGGTGGACAGTGTGACAGCTGGCAAGGAGTAAGCAGAACACCGTACCAGTGCAAAGATGGCATTGCCTCAGGTTCCATAAGGGAATGCATCAGCGTGAGGTATCCGGGACTGCACGGACTGGACCAAGTTGTAAGTGGGGGTGCAGAGAAAGTTGGGTGGGTGAATTGGCTGTTTACAGTATTGGACTCGTGAGCCATGTCAACCCATCTGATGCATACAATCCATTTGAGCTGGGACAGTTACTTGAGAACTGGTTATTAATTCTGGGTGTGGTATTTTCCCAAGCTTATGCTAATTGACCTTTGTTTCTTTCATTAAAGCTCTTTTCTACACTCAGACTCTGTGCTTGCGAGCGGGGAAGCATTGCCTCTCCAAAGCGCCCAGGGTGTGTGTGAATTTCCCAGCCTACTGGGTGGGGGGCTTGAGCCAGTCCTGTGTGAGATAGATGAAAAGGAGCCCCTAAATGTTGAACCTGGACCTGGTTGCTGCCAACTCCTTCTGGCAGAAGGGTTACATGTGTAATGTTTCCACTGGTGGTCACTTTTATCTTCTATGCCAATAGGCTTGGGAACTAGTGTTTCTAAAGATATGTGTGCCACACACCTTTCCCAACCATCCTACGTTCATGTCGATGAATTAGTCTTTGTGTTCCACCAGCACCCGCAACACCATTGAGAAGTATCCCTTGTAGTTTATGTACCTTTTGGCAAGGTGGTCTGGTGCTAAGAGAGGGATGATAGGGATGTGCATTCTATCCCCCCCATTGTAAGGGAACCCCATTGCAGCAAAGACCTCCACTATGTCCTGCACATTTCCCAGAGCCGCTGTCTGTACTAGCAGAAGGGAGGGTATTGATTGCCTTGGCTACTTGGACCACAGCAACCTCCACTGCATATTTACCTATTCCGGTATGTTTCCAAACAGACTAGTAGCTGCCTGGTGTCGCAGGCTTCCATAGGGCTATTGCCACTTGCTTCTCAAGTGTCTCATTCTGGTATTGCTGTGCTTCAGGATGAGAAAAAGCAGTCTGTGAAGTTTCTTGAAAGTGGCCTTATGCAAGCGAAATTTTTGTAGCTACTTGTTGATAATCTAATAGTGGCACAAGAACTGGTATTCCATGCTGTGAAGGGAATGACTGCTGCCAGCACCTGCCAGTTCCTCCTCCCAAGCGTTACATAGATGTCACACACTTCCTCAGTCCAGTGGCTGCTAGATACACAGAATAAGGCATGAGGCACTTGTAATGATTGCCATAGCACTTTGCAGCTCAAGGGGGTCCATGTTAGTCCTGTTGTTGTGTCTGCATGGATGACCCAGGGAAAAGGGAGCACAAAAAGATTTTTTGCCGTAGCTTTCAAGTGGGCCAAAGGGAGGAGATAAATGCATTACAGGACACTGATGACGTGAACCCAGGCTTCACTGCTTTTGTCCCATCAGGCACTGGGAGCCTAATCCCAAATGCAAAGCGGAGGCAGGAACTGTGGGATAGGTATCCACTCTGCATTTCTGTCAAAGTTCAAGGTAGCCACCCCCTGGAGATGCACTGCATTGAACTACATCAGACTCTTGCAGACAGTGGGGACATGCAGCTTTGACTTTACAAAATGGAGTGCGAAAAAAATCAACCTTAAGAAATTTGATCTAAATTTGTAGCGTAGACATGTACTCAGTGTCTCTACCTTACGTGTTCTCCACCTTAGCCTTTTGCAATACACTTTATTGGGAATGCGTTCTTCTATGTCCTTTGAATTGAGCCCAGACTGAGTTGTTTATGGCTTACAACTCTTTGCAGTTATGGCACTCTACATCATTTTTCCTTTGCTCCTTTCCTCAGAAATGTGACTGCTTGAAAATCCCACTCAGCTGTTAAGTTCTTTATACAATAGATTTATGACTAAGCAGAGAAATATTTGAAACAGACTATGACACATATTTAGAGCATGTTAAAGTTCATTTAAATTTCCAGTTTACAGGAAATAAAACTAAGCACATTTTCAGAGAACAATCTCTAGCTTATTCTTACCCTTTTATCAACTAATAATCATCTTGTCTCTTTTTAGGAAACAGTCTCTATACACCATGTAAGTTAAGTTGGCACTATTGTTAGACATCTGTGGCCAGCACATGTCTGCTGATTTGGGCTTATGGGGCTCAGGCTAAGGAGCTCTTTTTAATAGCACTGTAAATATTTGGCCTGGGGCTGGAGCCCAGGATTCTCCCTCCCTTGGGAGATGCCAGGATGCAAGCTTGAATATATGCACCATAGTTAAACAGATCTTTAGCCTGAGTCCACTTTAGTCCTGGTGTGGGGGGTGGGTCTGCAATTTTACTATGACTCCAAATGCAACAATTGCAGAATTTCCCCAGGACTACTGATTGCAATGTGGACACATCCACAGGGACTTGATTTATAGACTCTCTAAGTAGAGCAGCATGAATGTGCTACTGATTGTCTGCCCAAAATGGTGACTGTGATTTTAAAATCGGTAAGGGAAGTTAGAGAGGCTACAAAGGCAGGAAGCATAATAATTGTGATTTCAACTACCCTGATAGCTGGGTAATGTCACCTCAGGATGCGATTCAGATAAAATTGTTAGATGCCACAAAGAACTGATCATTGGAACAGCTAGTCCCAGAACCCACAAGTGAAGAGGCAGTCTTTCATTAAGTCCAAGCACAGGATTTGATCCAAGTGATAACAATTTAAACTATTCAGTAAGAGTGACTGTAATGTCATTGCATTAAAAAGGGCAATGACAAAAAATGAAGATGCTTGTTAGATGGAAATTAAAAAAAAAATGTCACAAAGATCAACAGCCTGCCACCGGCCTGACTACTGTTTTAGAAACCCCAAAACCGAGGCTCAGGGTAAATATATACCCCCATCAGAAAAGACAATAATAGGACTGCTAAACATCATAGCAATGAAGGTCGGAGGCAAAAAAGACATTCTTCAAAATTAGCAAGCTCAAACCTAGTGATGCTAATGGGTAAGGTGCATAAACAGTGACAGGTTAAGTGTAAAATGTAATGAGACAGGCCAGGAAAGAATTGGAGAAGCAACTTGTTAAAGATTAAAAAAAAAATTTAATTTTTTTCAAGTGCATCAGGGGAGCACAACAAAGGCACAAAAGAAGCACTTAAAGAAGACAAGGCCATTGCAGAGAAGCTGAATGAGTTCTTCGCATTTTTTTTTTTTAGTTCTGCAGAGAATGTGGGGAAAGATCTCCATGTCAGTTCTTTCCAAGGGACAAGTCTTAAGAACTGTCCTACACTGATGCATCAATAGAAGAGGTTTTAGAACAAGTTGATACATTGACCAGAATAAGGTACCAGATGATATTCACTCAAGAGTTCTGAAGGAACTCATATATAAGGTTGGAAAATAGCTAACATAACCACAATTTTTAACATACGCTTCAGAAGCCATCCTGGCAATTACAGACTAGTAACATTAGTACCTGGAAAACTGCTAGAAACTCTAATGAACATCAGAATAATCAGAAACCTCTATGAACCCCAACTGAGTAATCATGGGATTAAAGAGAAGATCCTCTCATGGATCTGTAACAGGTTACAAGATATGGAACAAAGGATAAGAATAAATGGTGAGTGTGGACTCTTGCAATTCAACATATTCATAAATAATCCAGAACATTGAGTGAATAGTGAAGTGGCAGATGACACAATATTATTCAAGATAGATACAGAGGGATCTGACAAAATGAGCTTGAGCAACAAAAATGGGAAGATGGATGAGGTAAATACTTTTACAATTACAAATGGGTAAGGGAATTTGTTACTGGACCAACTGCAGGTCTGGGAAAGTAACTGGGAGTGTCACGCTAAACTTTAAAATATGACACATAGTAACTTTCCCAGACCTGAAGAAGAACTCCATGTGGCTCATTTCTTGTCTCTCTCATCTACAGAAGCTGCTCCAACAAAATTACATCAGACACATTTTTTTTTTTTTTTTTAATATTGGAGTTGTGATAACAACTCCAATGACATTGCATGAGCTTCAAAATGGCAAATGAAATTTAACAGTGATTAGCGCAACAAATGCATCTTGGAAAACAACGACAATAAACTCTTTCATATCCAGCATTCTATCATCTAGAACTCTCAAATAACTGGCATTTTAACCCTAAGTAAATTTAAGTTACATTTTCTGTAAGTATCGTGAGGTGAAAGTAAATACAAATAAAGACAGAAAATGCAGTATAAGTTTACAGTGCACAATAATAGTGTTGTTGTTAAATAAAGTACTCTGAATACACTTTTGTTTGTTTGTTAATATCTAACCTTGTTTTTCTTTAGTGTTATGCATTGCTAGATATACCTCTCTGTTATCCAGCATATTTGAATATCTGGTCCTGAGGCTGCTGGATATGAAAGCGTTAACTGTACATTTAACAACTAAGTTAGCTGTTACTGCTCAAGAGAAGGATCTTGGGGGTCATTGTGGCTAGTTTTCTGAAAACTTTAGCTCAATGCACAGCAGTTGTCAAAAAGACTGCTTCAGTTTCTAAGGAGAGCTCCCATGCCTTCTCTCTTGCGGCTTTGCTTTCTTCTCATTTCTTATGTGATGTTGGGAGGTGTTAGATGGCTGCAATGTGAGTCTTTAGAGGGAACTTCCAAGTAGGGAGACAGTGCTCTTCTGCAAATCTGTCATGGTCTTCCTGAGGACTGGAAACACCTACTCTAGCCATCTAAGAATGGGAAGTAGGAAACACTTTGGCTGGGGCTACACTAGAGTTTTGTTGACATAACTCAGGGAGCATCTGCACACCTAAAGCATTCTGTCGAGAGAGAACTACAGAACTCTGCATTTTCCTTGATAGTATTATCCCTCAAAATAACATAACAATCTCTGGACAGAGTTCTGTCGACAGCAGTACTGTGCAGACACTTTTGTCGACAGAGAGAGCTTCTGGTTGCTGGCCAGCCCTCTTTGCAGAGCTGCAATTCTGCTTTCTGGCACCAGCAGGCAGTGCAGTCTGGCAGTTGTCTGTCAACAGACAACGTTGTATATAGATGCAATCTGTTGACAGAGGTTCCGTCGAGATTTCCCTCTCGACAATAACTTCTGGCGACAGATGCCTCTAGTGCAGACATAGCCTTCCAGCAGCTACAGGTTGAACCTCTCTAATCCGGCACCCTTGGGACCTGACCAGTGCCAGATGAAAGAATTTGCCAGGTCACGCTAGGTCATATTGTCTAGCACATTACCAACACTTTCACTGCTTACTGACCTCTCAGAAGACATTTGGGGTAAATCACAGCTAAATAACAGCACAGAACACTGAGAGCCAGGACGGGTGGTTATAAACAAACTTTATGGGACCACAGGAAACTTGGCCACACCAAGTCATCATCCAGCTAACTAAAATCATGCCAGATGTACAGATGCTGCCAGATGTATAGGAAGGTCTCTGCGTACGTGGCACCGCTCTTACACGGATGACCCCCCCGATTCATATGTATACAGTAAACCTTTGAGATACGTGCATTTAACATGCGCATATCTCACATTAGTGCAATTGGTGTTGGACCCAGAAGCTCCAGCCCCAGGTGGCCACCAAGGTGCAGGGGTGGGGGGGGAGAGAAGACCCCCCCCCCCCCGGTCAAAGGTGAACAGAGATGGCAGCAGCCAGTTCTTCCCAAGTGCCACCGGGGTGGTGGTGGTGGGGCTTCTGCCTCCGCCATGTGCTCAGGCTCTGCCACAACCCCCCGGCTCCAGCCACTGCTGCAGCCCCCGAATCCAGCCACTGCCACGTGCCCAAGCCCCAACCCCCGCACCCCAGCCCCAACCCCCACCCCCGCAGATCTGGCCCCAAGCCCCCGCCACATCTTGGCCCCAACCTCTGCAGACCTGGCTCCAACCTCCATGAACCTGCCTCAACTCCACCCCCACCACCTGCCTTGCGGCCCTAATCCACCCCTGGCTTAACCCCACCCCAACCCACTGCCCAAGCCCTGACTTAATGCAAATTTTGGGGTACCCAAGGGTTGCGTTCCATGCAACCCTCACATATCTTGGGGGATTATTGTACTGTAAAAGCAGCAGCCACATTGTATGTAGCTACAGAACTGTCTGAAAAACTTACGTAGAATACTGTTTTAAACTTAAATACAAGGGTTAATTTGTAATGGAAAAAAAGTGTCAGGGTTCAAGCAATTGTTTTGCATTCATAGCTGATGGCACAAGCCCAGAGGTGCTAGGGGTATGACATGTCACTGCAGTCCAGGCACAACAGAAGCACTGCTCAAAAAGGGGCAGAACTGGGCTTTTAGGTTAAATCTCACTCTACTCTGACCTTCAGAAACAACTGTTAATTGTATAACTTTGCTGCATACAATAATTATTCTCTTCACATTTGTTTAAAATCAGGGTTGGTTTGTCTGTCTTGTTTCTTCACAACAGATTAAAGGCTGGTAATTTTCTTGGCTGTGATATTTATTAATTTTAATTTTCATTAAGGAAAGTTTCTAGCTCTCCAAGTTGCAGAGAAAATTTTGAAAATAAAAACACTAAAGACTGAAAAATTAGAAAATAATTTTTTCCCTTTTGGATAAGAATGTTTAAGCCTCTTTTGATTTTGGGGGCCTGACTCCTGATTTTTGGCTGTTAATGATTAGCAGTAGAGTTGTTTGTGCATTTCCCATTTAGGTCCATACTCATAGACTGTGTCTACACTAGCACAAATCTTTGAAATGGCTATGCAAATGGCCATTTCAAAGATTACTAATGAGGCGCTGAAATGCTGTGTTTTGCTCCCACACTGCTTGTCCAGACGGGGCTCCTTTTTGAAAGGACCCTGGGAACTTCGAAATCCTCTTATTCCTATCAGCTGAATATGCATTTCAGCGCCTCATTATTAATCTTTGAAATGGCCATTTTGAAGATTTGTGCTAGTGTAGATGTAGCCATAGAGCTGGTAGCTGTGAGCACATCCCTACATTAGCTTGGAGTCTTGTTAAAGTCAGGTGAGTCTCCACCATAATGTAAGTGTCCACTTGCTTGTAATGTTGCAGGAATTCAAATGTTTGATAACAGACCTGCACTGTGTCTAGAAAGGTCTTTGCAAATCTGGAGCTATATAAATAACATTATTGTAATGGCTGATACAGTACAATAGGATAAACGTTTTACAGGCTTTAAACTGTGTTTTTCCTTCCTCTGTGTTACCAGTGAGAGAGAGAGAAAAAAAAAAAAAAAAAAAGAAACTGCTGTGAATCAAAGAGGACATGAAGGTGCAGAAAATACTCCTCTTTCTTTTTCATTTGTGTGCTGTAGTTTCTGGTAAGTTTTAACTGTGTGTTCATGGAAATGGTAAAGGAAACAAAGGGTTCCCTTCCACCCCCACCTCCAAGAGGTGACTTACTTAAAAGTGACATTGTCAAGATAAATATCATGGTAAAGAATCAACGAAAGCTGAAATGGCATAAGACTCTTAAATCCAAATAAGGCTGTCCACATAAGTGGACCAGACTGCATTGTAGCAAAGGGGGAAACAACCTTGGCTGTGCTCTCTTGGTGGTTTTTTAATATGAAGGCAGCTTGAAGCACAATAAAGCAACCATGTAAGAACAATAGGATTTCTTGGGTAGGACTTAGTATGCTGGAATTTGTCACCAAAACTGCAGCCCCTCCCGCTTGAGGATCTTCATTATCTGTTAGTAGGTATATTCTCTTCTGTAGGCTGTAGCACAGGAGTACAGCATGAAGATCAAACATCGTTGAGCAGGTGTGACTGTCCTTTCAACAGCAGAGGTGAACACTGAGGCTCTACACCACAACATAAAATCAAATTTAACTGTCTTCACTCTAAATACCATTAGCTCGATTTAGGGATTACTAATATCGATATAATAGTATCGTCGGTACCTGCTGGGTGTAGCATCAAGTTCAACTTTAAAAGTTCAGTTAAAGGCCAGCGTGGAAGCACCATGTCTTAAAATTGAATCTATTAGCCTTCAGAGGTATCCCACATGTAACCCCAATGCCTCTCAGTGCTCCATGCTGGCCACTGCTCTCCAGGTGCTCAGGAATTAGGTAACAGGAAGCCTGTGGCTGTGGGATCATGTTTGTATGAGAGCCTGAGAAATGTGTCTGTCTTTGCTATTAGCAATGTGAGTGCATCTACCCATTACAAATACCCCCAGTTCTGTCTCCACACTTGGTATTTTTTTCTGCGCTTCCTGGTGCCAGCTTCTGCCCTGCCACACCATGTGGCAGCAAGGCTGCTGTGAGCATCATGCTTGCATAAGAGAATGAGAAACTTCTTCTCAGTGCTTTACATTTATGCATGCTCCCTTCCCTCCCCCACCGGTGCCACGCAGCTGGGGTCTTTTCCACACTCAACCACATCACATGGGTAGCCCCCGACCCAATAAAAGGAGGTGCCTGCCATTTGGTGCTAACCATGCTGCCAGGCAGCACCATGTCCTGGTTTGTGCGTGGGTAGAGCTCCAAGGGTGGGAAAGAATTTTGGGGGCTTGCAGCTGCCGGCGAGAAGTCTCCCTTGGCCACAAAGATGTTTGGAGGTGTGCTGCTGTTGGGAGGGGGAAGTCTCCCTCGGTGGCTAAGATTTTCAGGGGCAGTGGGAACATTTCAACTGACTCTGCAACCACAGACCACAGCCGCTACCCCATCGCCCCCTGCCAAAATATTTTTGGGATCTTGCTGTCCGTTGCCGACATCTGCTGCTTTTTGCAAAATCTTTGATATTTCATTTATAAAATCTTTTTCCTAATACTTATCTTTCCAATTCTCTTTCTTTATGCTTTAGCCCCCCCACCCCCAAACACAGGGAACAGTGGGCAGAGGGCTATAAGTTATAGTTCTGTTATAAGTTCAGTGTATGAGATTTCACTGCCATCCCCCATGTTGGCAATGTGTGTGTAGTGGAGAGGGAGGATAACATTTTTTTTTCCCTAGCCTTTTCTATCCTCTTTCGCCTAACTTTGAACCCCTTTGCGCAGGGAGGAGGGGGTGGAGGGCCAGTTGGGAACACAGACTGTGCACAGAAGCTGTATAATGGACGGGGAAGCCAAATACCCTCTCCTCAGCAACTCTCTTTTTTCAAAAACTTTACTATCAACTCTTCCTTTGAGCTGTATTATTTTCAGGGAAAAGATGCAATCAAGGAAGTCAGTGGAGTTGGGAGACCAATACAGCAGCACACAGACAATCCAGGAAGTTTTTGGAGACTATCGGGGATAACTTTTAGGTACAAGTGCTGAAGGAACCGCCAGGGGCCGTGACCAACTTGACCTGTTGCTCACAAACAGGGAAGAACTAGTAGAAGAAATAGAACTGGGGGGGAACCTGGGCTGCAGCGACCATGAGATCGTAGATTTCAGGATCTGGACGAAAGGAAGAAGGGTGAGCAGTAACATACAGACCCTTGATTCCAGAAGAGCAGACTTTGACTCCCTAAGAGACCGGATGAGCAGGATCCCTTGGGAAATGAAGATGAAGGGGAAAAGAGTTGAAGAGAATTGAAAGTATTTTAAAGAAGTCTTACTGAAGGCACAAGAACAAACAATCCCGCTGCGTAGTAAGAAATGCAAACATGGTAGGCAACCAGCTTGTCTTAACAGGGAAGTCCTTAATCAGCTTAAATCAAAAAGGATGCATACAAGAAATGGAAACGAGGACAGTTGACTAAGGAGGAATATAAACATATGGCTGGAGAATGCCGGGCAGTAATCAGGAAAGCGAAAGCTCAGTTGGAACTGCAGCTGGCAAGGAATGTGAAGAGTAACAAGAAGTGTTTCTACAGGCATGTGAACAATAAACAGGTTATTGGAGAAGGTGTGGGGCCATTACTGGATGAGGGAGGTAACCTAGTGACAGATGATGCAGGAAAAGCTGAAGTGCTCAATGCTTTTTTTGCCTCAGTCTTCACGGACAAAGTCAACTTCCCAATGATGGTCCTAGATGATGCAGTACGGGAAGGTGGAGAGCAGCCATCTGTGGGGAAGGAACAAGTTCTGAGCTATCTAGAAAAACTAGATGTGCACAAGTCCATGGGTCTGGATTTAATGCACCCCAGGGTACTGAGGGAATTGGCAGAGGTCATTGCTGAACCTTTGGCCATTACCCTTGAAGACTCTTGGAAATCGGGGGAGATACCGGATGACTGGAAGAAGGCAAATGTAGTGCCCATCTTTAAAAAAGGAAAGGAGGACAATCCAGGGAACTATAGACCCGTCAGCCTTACCTCAATCCCAGGGAAAATAATGGAGGGAATCCTCAAGGAATCCATTTTGAAGCACTTGGAAGAGGGGCAAGTGATCAAAAGTAGCCACTGTGGATTCACCAGGGGCAAGTCCTGCCTCGCCAATCTGATCAGCTTCTATGATGACGTAACAAGCTCTGTGGACATGAGGAAGTCAGTGGATGTGATATACCTTGACTTCAGCAAGGCTTTTGATACGGTCTCCCACAACATTCTTGTCCACAAGTTAAGGAAATATGGATTGGATCCTCGGACTATACGATGGCTAGAAAGCTGGCTTGATGGTCGGGCCCAATGGGTAGTGGTTAATGGCTCAATATCTGGATGGTGGTCTGTTTCAAGCGGAGTGCTGCAAGGCTTGGTTCTGGGGCCGGTGTAATTCAACATCTTTATTAATGACCTGGATGAAGGACTGGGTTGCACCCTCAGCAAGTTTGCGGATGACACAAAACTAAGGGGAGACGTAGATACGTTGGAGGGTAGAGGGAGAATCCAGAGGGACCTGGATAAATTGGAGGACTGGGCCAAAATAAATCTGATGCGGTTCAATCAGGAGAAGTGTAGAGTCCTGCACCTGGGGCGGAAGAATCCCAAACATTGTTACAGGCTGGGGACCGACTGGCTCAGCAGCAGTACGATGGAAAGGGACCTAGGGGTTATGGTGGATGAAAGGCTGGATATGAGTAAACAGTGTGCCCTTGTAGCCAAGAAAGCTAACGGCATACTGGGGTGCATTAGGAAGAGCATTTCGAGCAGATCTAGGGAAGTAGTTATTCTTCTTTATTCGGCACTGGTGCGGCCACATCTGGAATATTGTGTCCAGTTTTGGGCCCCCCAGTATAAAAAGGATGTGGATTTGCTAGAGCAGGTTCAGCGAAGGGCAACAAAAATGATTAAGGGTCTGGAGCACAAGACCTATGAGAATAGGCTGAGGGATTTGGGCTTGTTTAGTTTGCAGAAGAGAAGACTTAGAGGTGATTTAATAGCAGCCTTCAACTTCCTGAAGGGGAGCTCTAAAGAGGAGGGTGAGAAATTGTTCTCAGTAGTGTCAGATGGCAGAACAAGGAGTAATGGTCAGAAGTTGAAGAGGGAAAGGTGTAGGTTACATATTAGGAAAAAATTCTTCACCAGGCGGGTGGTGAAGCATTGGAATGCGTTGCCTAGAGAGGTGGTGGATTCTCCATCCTTTGAGGTTTTTAAGTCCCGGCTGGACAAGGTCCTGGCTGGGATGACTTAGTAGGGGTTGATCTTGCTTGAAGCAGGGGGCTGGACTAGATGGCCTCCTGAGGTCCCTTCCAGCCCTATGATTCTGTGATTCTGGAGGGCCAGTTGAGAAGACACACACTTGCTGATATTTTTGATTTCAGTTACAGAAAAAAGAGATTTCTGTTAACTCTTCCATCTTTGTTGATACCCTACTTATCCTTCCTTCTGACTGGCAAAATGGATGTTTGCTTAAGACGGGAGGGGAAGGAGGGCAATGTAATTTGGGAAGATGATGTCAAAGACTGGCAGGCATACTCACAATGCTATGGGGATGATGGAATTATTGGATACGTTCCCAAAATGCACTGCTGCAACAGTTGATTGTTTGCCAGTTGAGTGTGGCAGCACTAAGTCGACTTTGTGAGGAGCGCATGGGGAGGTGAGGACAGTCAAAATAGAATTTATAAAATCCAGAGTTACAAAATCAATATTAATAAATTTGATTTTATCTTGTAATGTAGACATAGCCTCAGTCAGTCACCCTATTTAAAGGTAAAGTTGGTTCCAGTTCTAAATACATCAATCAGGCACCAATCTGTAACAATTCTGTGCTTATACTGACAGTATCAAGCTTTTCAAGTATTCCATCCAAGGTTTCTCTCCAGGTCTTGAGAGTCACAGCAGAGAACAGCCGGGAACTTTCATTTGAAATCAACAAGCTCCGTAATATCTGAGATAGCATTACTGGAGGCTCAAATCATAGCTGTATTTAGTTTACAAATGTTGGAATATGAAGGGCTATGGGTAATTAGCTAATGCTGGGACAGCAAACTGGAGCTGTACATTACTACATAATGCCTAATTATTGCTTTGGACACTGCAAGGCTGCAGTCTGGAATTTCAGTGGAGCGGGGAGGAGGCTGTCCAAAAGCGAGTGTCATGCATTAGATACTTGCCTAATGGAGTAAAACTCCTCCCATTTTCCCTGCTTTAGTGATGCTGGTGGGTGACATGAAATAATACCAGTGAGCATATGCTTAAACAAACAAATGATGGGGGCTGTGCACCTGTTGGAACCAGATGATCAATTCAGCGGGACTGCATTTGTAATCTGATTTGAGGGTGGAGGTAGGGGAAGAAGTCAGTGGAGTTCGGGTACCCAGCTTATGTTCTTTACTCCATTTGGAAATGTTCGTGCACAGATAATATGCGCATTGTGTTTTCAAGGTCTGGAAGTGGTAACCGGGCAATTTTCTGAAGATTGTATCCTACCTTGCTCTTTTGCACGTGCTGATAGTGAAGTAATTTACTGGAAGAAAAACAACATAAATGTGCACAGCTACTACTACAAGGCAGATCAGCTAGAACATCAAGACTCTGAGTACCGGGGGAGAACGTCCCTTTTTCATGACCAAATATCCAATGGAAATGCCTCCTTGAAACTGAGTAACCTGCGCCTGAGTGATGAGGGCTTCTATACCTGCTACGTGGGGACCAGTCAAGATAAAACAGAATTGCAAGTCAGGCTGGATGTAACAGGTTAGGAGGGTATTTTAAATAACTAGAATTCATAAGTAGATCTTATTCTCTTACCTGCCACTTGAAATTTTAATACTTCAGACCAGTAAGAGCATCAATATCTTTTCAGTCTATCAGCACGAAAGGGCAGCTCTATATTCCACTGTTGCCTTTCAGCTCTAAAAGAAATAACCTAGTATTACTGTGCCTTTGTGCATCATCAGTGAGAATACCAAATTGAGGTCACACTGTGGAAAAACAGGGCAAATCTATCCCAAAGTACTAGTGGTTATTACCCATAGGCTATAACAAATCAACCACAAAATAACTTCTGTCTAACCACACTGGCTAACAAGAAGTCATAAAAGCAGTTCCCAAGCTATTCCAGTCTAGTAATGCCATCAAAAACACTGTAATCAACAAATAATAGATATTCTTGATCCCAAATGATCAGCCGTACACCCAGGTCAATATACAACTCAGGTCCTACTCGAAAAGTACATCGTTGCCATACCTTTAGTATCCAAAATCTAAAGGTTTATTTATGGAGAGAAAGAAAGCTGAGGGTTATATAGGAATAAAATACAAACAGACACAAGCAAAGTTCTGTGATCAGAGTCATAGGATTATTGAGCTTTATAGTTGCATATGGATCTCTCAGGCTCAGTCCAGAGTTGTCAATGTCCGTTATAGAAACATCAAGATACTCTGGGATTTCATTCTTTATGGCTTGCAGCTTTGCCCATGAGCATCCAATCAGATATGAGATGAAAAAGGATCATATTCAAAGGGTGTTTAAACTTAATTTCCAACAGCCTCCTAGCCTGGGAGAATATGCGTTTAATGTAATCTTCTGTCTCCCAAACATTATGGCAATTAGCTATTTATCCATTAAATAGTTCATATATAACTTCAAAGACAGATACAGACAATAATACTATTTCACTCAGGTTTCATAACAAATGTTGATACTCCCTTTTGATCTTCAGTCAGGGCTATAGTAACAGACAATTGTTTGTTAACATCACAAGACCTGAGTGAACAACACTTCCAGTGCTCTAACCATACAGGTTTGCACTTAAGAGTTCTGCTCTGACCTGATGTAATAGCCCGACTGTCATTTATTCACCTTCCTAACAAATCTTCAGTTGTTGATCTTGGGTCATTTATCCTTATGAGTTGGTTAACCCTTTCTGGCCATCTGCCGTATCATAATCATAGGTCTAACACTTCAGTCAGATACTGTTACACTTAGTTCTAACAAAGGGAGAAAAGTTACAGCACAGTCATTTGAGATTAAAATTTTTGCAGGTCTGTGGGATGCAACTGGGTTGTGTGAACTTAAATAGTAAGCGGTCAGGGTGGATTCTGAAAGCAGCTTGGAGACTAATGATTGACAATGGAGAAAATGCAACACTGTGGTCTGAAATAAAGACAAATAATTGAATTTGGGTTCAGCTTCTGTGTTCTGCAAATTATCCCCTATATTATTCCAGCAAATAAATCACACCAAGTTAAAATGAATGTTGTAATTACCAGATTTTTTTTTGTCTTTACAGTTCCCCCCTCTTATGCAATGGAATATGAAAAACGAGACTCAGAGGGATTGTTGAGATGTCTTGCCCGTCAAGCTTATCCTGAGCCAAATGTAATATTAACATGGACATACAACAGAATAGCTGTGCAAAAACCAAAAATGGAAGTAACCCGGGATGGCCTTCTCTATACCCTTAGAAGCGAGCGGATCATTACCAACAATGTTTCTTCTTACCAGTGTCACATTCAATTTTACAACCAAAATTGGACTGCTGAATGGGTAATGGAAGGTAGGACTGAATTGTTCTCCATCCTTTAAACGTATATATAAAATCCAGAACAATTGAGCAGTAATGAATACAATGCACTGACATTGTGTTGGATTGGTAGAGAGACAACAAATAAGATTACATCACTTTCTGTAGAGCTCAGCTAATTATAAAACCAGCACAATCAGTTAGGCAGAGATGAATAAAAACACCTCAGTGTTCACCTCTACATTTCACAACCGTGAAACGCACTGATTGTGTGTGACAGTTTCAGATTTCAGTTTTAACCATGTTTGTTTTACACCTCTCAAGTTGCACAATGAATTCAGAACTATTTCAAACTCAGAATGGTTTCCTTAGTAGGACTCTGGCTGGAGTTTGTAACACAACCACACTGTGGTATGATGAGGTTTCTGGGCGCAGCTAGAGAAATCAGTCCAGGGTACCTTTGCTTAAAACTGGGCCACTTATAGCCCCATGCTGGGGTTTCCTTTTCACAAAGGCAAATCCAATCAGCCACAAAAGTACTTCTGCCAGCTCCACTGGCCAGCTAGAAGCCACAAGCAAACCCACAGGCTTCCCAGCTGCTACACCTGCCCAGCCCAGCAACCTCCCAGCTCAGGTGAGCGGTTCTTAAAACCTATTTCGCTAGCTCCACACACATTCTTCCTGGCTCCAAAAGCCCAATATGAAGATTTGCCCATAGTTAGCGATAAATGACAGTAGTTCAGCTTGTGCCCATTTAATACACTGGCGCTGGCTAGTGGTCTTTAGTGCACTTACTACACTCACCCCTTGTTTAATGAGTACTTGACTTACGAGTACTCGCTAAAACGAGGGACACAAATACATACATTTGTTCACTAAAAGAGTGAACTTCCCCCTCTTATGCAAGCCAGCTGCAAGGTCCATTTTGGCAAATAACCACGGCTTTCCCGAGGACCTTGGCTCTCTACAAAGAGATCGCTTAATTGGAGCAACAGCAATGAAAGAGCAAAGGTTTCCTGTCAGATCTGTGTGATTGGCCTTGCCTCCATTCCTCTGCGCTCATTCTGACACATACCCAGAACTCTTGTTCTCAGTCCGTTCTGCACACCACACAGCTGTCTTTTGTTCTGAATGCATGTACTGTTTCTTGGGTATTAACGTAGCTCATAGGTCACGTGGTGCTGAGTGTTAGAAATGCTTCACACTGGCTAGAACGAGTCCCTACTAACAGCAAGTGAAATTCACAAGGGTCTGGGATTTGGTCTGAATAAGCATTCAGGTTTCTGGTTGCTCACCTGAACCTTTTTGAGAGCATCCTGCTGCTAACCAGACAAGAGGCAAAGTGGGGTGCAGTCCCTCCACTGGTCCTCAGAGTCGCCATCTATCTTCTCCATTTGAGTACATCTACCCTTTGAGCTGTGGATGCGATTCCCAAGTTGTGCAGATGTACTTGGACTAATTCCAAACTAGCACACTGAAAACAGTTGCGTAGCCACAGCAGCAGGCAGTAATGACATAGGCTAGCTGGCCTGAATACGTAGTACCCGGGGATCAAATGGGTTTGTACTCAGGTCAGCTAGCCTGTGTTGCTGCTGCCCTTGCTACCATGGGCATACTTCTATTTTTAGCATGCTTGTGTGAACGTGTGCGCACAAGCTGGGAATCACTCTAGCTCATCATGTGAATCTAGCCATACAGACACACACAAGGCATGTCCATGTACTGCAGAAATGTGATGTTTCCCTTCCTCGCAGCACAAGTTGCCAATCATCTCTCTCCATTTATTTGTGCCTGTTGAGGTGAGTTACTCTATCCTGTGTTACCATTCAGCTGTAGGCATTTGCGAGGATTGTGATCTACAAGAGGTTTCCTGTCTCCTGTATTTTGTAGTGGCTCTGCTGCAGCACCACAACAGCTTTTCAGCTGACTAGCTCTAGTCCTGAGAAACCAGAATCTGTGACTGTGAAGTTTCCACCTTGCACATGTGGTTATTTCTGTAGATAAGGCCTGGCAGTTTTTTCCACAGAGAAGATAAGACATATGTGCAATTGATGTGATGCCAGAAGTGTCTACGGTTTTACCTAGATTGGAAAGATCCATCAGTGAACCTGCCATGTAGGTGGGACATCGAGGTCCAATGTAAATTTTCTCCTCTCTATGTTGAAACTTCAGAAAGAAGTCTCAGTGTAATAATTTAGAGTCCTAGTCCTGCAAACACAATTTGGCATAGTGCTAACTGCTACGAGTAGCCCTCTTGAGGACTCCCAGTTGTTAGGTCTGGCACTGGTTGCAATATTTCATCTCAGGGCACTAAGAATTTGTGTGATTATATGAGAATTTTTTGTCCTCCTTAACACTTTTCTTTGACCACTAATCTGTAAGGCCACATCTACACAGCAGCATTATTTTGAAATAATCCATTCCAGAATAGCTGTTTCAAAATAGCTTATTTCAAAATAGCACAGCTACACACAGGGGGGGCATCTACACTAGCCAGCTACTTTGAAGTAGCCAGCACAACGTCGAAATAGCACACATTGTGTCTACACATGCCATGTGCTATTTCGATGTTGAAATCAACGTTAGGCAGTGAGACGTCGAAATCGCTATTCCCATCGAAAGATGGGAATAGCGCCCTACTTCGATGTTCAACGTCGAAGCAGGGCGTGTGTAGATGATCCACGTCCCGCTACTTCGAAATAGTGGGGTCCTCCATGGCAGCCATCAGCTGAGGGGTTGAGAGACACTCTGTCCAGCCCCTGTTGGGCTCTATGGTCACTGCATGCAGCAGCCCTTAGCCCAGGGCTGCTGCTGCTGCAGCTGGGGGTCCATGCTGCGTGCGCAGGGTCTGCAACTGGTTTTCAGCTCTGTGGATCTCATGCTGTGCAGGGCAAGTATGTCTGGGAGGGGCCCTTTAAGGGAGTGGCTTGGGGCTTTGCTGGCCCCCTATTTCGACAGAGAGCACTTGTGTGTGTGGACGCTCCACATTTCCTTCCGGGGCGGCTCCTTTCGATGTTCCCTGTCGCTACTTGGACGTGGAACATCGACGGCACCAGCCCTGGAGGACGTGTAGACGATACGCGTTGAAGTAGCCTATTTCGATGTCCTTACTTCGAAATCGGCTACTTTGACATAGTATGCTAGTGTAGATGTAGCCAGGAATGCATTTTGAAATAGCATCCAGCTATTTTAAAATAGCAAGTCCAGACACATGGGCTGTTTCTACACAGGCCACTTCTAATACAGGGAGCGAAAAATGCTAATGAGGAGTGGATGCAAATTCCCCGGTGCTTCATTAGCATAACGTCACGTGATTTGGAGTCTGGAAGACCGTTCTTCCCAAAAATTTTTGGGAAGAAGGGGCCTCTGGAAGGAGGACTGCCTTCCGGAAGGTCCCTCCAGGGCCACACTTCTACATGGCATTTTGGAGTCTGGAAGAATGGTCTTCCGGACTCCAGATCACGTGACATTATGCTAATGAGGCACCGGGGAATTTGCATCCACTCCTCATTAGCATCTTTCGCTCCCTGTATGAGCATGCCACTTCCAAAGGAAGTGGCCTGTGTAGAAACGGCCATAGTGCCTCTTTTGAAATAGTACCATTTGACACCATTATGGCTTATTCTGAAATAGCACTATTCTGTGTCTTAACAGTGCCTGTTTTGAAATAGGCATTGTTTCTCCTGCAGTCAGGCTTACATTTGAAATAATGTGCCCACGAGTTTGAATTTATTTTGAAATAGTGTGTGCATAGCTCACAAAGTTATTTTGAAATAATAGCTGTTATGTCAAAGTAACTTTGCTGTGTAGATGTAGCCCAAAAATCCTTAAGGAAGCCTTTTTACTTAAATAAAAGAAAAAAGCCAGTAACACTCTCTAAATGTTTGTTTTCCCTTTTCCTAATCCTTATCGTTGAGAGGACTCTGTTCTTCTACCATTATTTACCTTAGGAGTTGTGTGGTAGTACTAGATTTTATTTTCGACAGTTGACTAAGATAAAATATTAGGAACAGAATAGATGTGGTGTCCCGATATTTTCCTCCCTTTATAGGTAAAAAAAAAAAAAAAAAAAGTGATTATCTAAATTTTAATTCAGTATTTTAAATTAGTATATGGATAACGCATTTTATTTAGAAACATTTACCTGTGTTCTAGAAACCTTAGGTCTTTAAATGAAAATAAATGGAGTCCAATTATGCACCTTTTATGCTCTTTACTTTTTGGACCTCGTGCAGCTTAGACAAAAACAAAGAAACACACAGAAAAACCCCAGCCCTGTTAAAACCTTAAGTGGTGCCTTTTTTCCCCCACATCAGTGCCAGCAAGCAAAGCTAACACAAGCTTACAGAGTTAACAGGTATCAGAGAGGTAGCTGTGTTAGTCTATAGCTTCGAGAACAACAAGAAGTCTTGTGGCACCTTATAAACTAACACATATTTTGGAGCATAAGTTTTCGTGGGCAAAGACAGGGTGATTCAATTGGGAAATACAGGAAATGTGTGAGTGTGAGTTGCACTTAACTCACATTAATAAGCGCAACTCAAAATCTCGCCTCTCCTGGTCCTGGCTCGACTCCCCCAGCCCCGCGCATGGTCCCAGTTCAACCCTCACCCCCAGCTCCGCTCACCACCTGCGCACAGCTCTGGCTCTCCCCCAACCCCTCCACCGGGCTTCGGCTCATCACCCCTCATGCATGGCTCCAGCTCAGCCCCATGGTCCTTGTTCAAACTACCTGAGCGTGGCTTCGGCTCAGCACCCTGTGTATGGTTCTACCTCAATCCCCCCGACCCCAGTTCAACTGCCCCTGCCCTGCACGGCTTGAGCTCGACTCCACCTTCCAGCCCCCCTGCAGCTCTAACCCACCCCAGGCTTAACCCCCCTGCCCCTCTCCCGTGGCCCCAGCCCACCACCAGGCTTAACCGTCTCCAACTGCCCCTGCCAACTCCAGGACTTACCTTCCAAAAGGGACAGCAGGTGCTCCTGCTGCTTCCCCAGCTGCAGAACATGTGTTCCGTCAGGGAAGCCCCGACCCCAGACTTACGCAAAATTACAGTTATGCGAGGGTACGAGTGAATGCAACCATCGCTAAATCGAGGCACTGTTGTATTCACATCTAAGAAACCCCTCTTTCCACCGTTATAGACAAAATTAATTTAATATACACCAATTGCCACCTTTCTGCACCTTCATCTGTGTTTTGTTTGCTCTTAACCCAAGTATTGAGGCCAAACTGGTGTCTGAAATGACTCTTTTAAGAAATAGTTTCTCAAGAAAATATTTTGTGAAGCTGTTAATGAAATTAGTACAATTGCAGCAAAAGACTGCTTCCAAAATAGTGCACGAGAGCTTATCAGATGAAAATACTCTGAAAGTCTGAGCATCCTTCACAGTAGCTTGCTCAAACCATTGCTTTCATATTAACTGTTGCTTTTTAAATTGTATATTTCAGATCAGCTTTTAAAAAAGGCAGGCGATACCATTTCATTTCCCTGTGAATTTAAGGCTGACTGGTCTCCAAATACTGAAAACTTCACTGTTACTTGGACACTAATCAGAGATGCATCTACCTCAGTTCTGGCATCCTTCAATAGCTCATCATCAATCCTTGAACAGTTTAAAACAGGACTCTCTTGGGAGAAAATCAATGAACAGAACTTCTCAGTAACCTTACGGGATCTTACCCCAGAGGACAGCGGAGAATATGTGTGCAATATTTCAACACCACACTATACACAACTCACTGCAAGGATTTTGCAAGTTGGTAAGTTGTAGCTATTTCTCCTTTAAAGATCGAGGGTGGGAAAGGTTAATTAAAATCTGCAAAATATCAGGAAAAATTACTTCAAGTTCTCTGAGAGATAAAGGTTGTTAGCATTATTGTTATTTGTACATGGCATTACCATGAAACTAATTTAACCCTAAATTCTTTTATTAAATCCAAAGGCCTAATGGTATTTATAGAATTGTGCTAAACCAAGGGTGGCCAACATGTGGCCTGCAGGCCAGAATCCAACCCACGGAGCCAGCAGTGACACCACTTTGAAAGTTGTCTGGGTGGCTCCAAATCCCATATGGCTCCTTAAGGAGCCATTTGCAGCTCCCACCACTGCCACTGCTCACTCCTCCTCCTGGCTTCCTGCCCTGCTGCACAGAAAGAGTAAAACTCAATTTAATTGGTTTAATGGCCGGCAGGAGGGATCTGTCCATTAAACTAATTAAGTTAAGCCCTATTCTTCAGTGCAGCAGGGCAAAGAGTAGGAGGGCTGGGGGCGGGGGGAGCTGCGGAGCTGCAGTGAGGAGGAGGTGGTAGCCTGGTGAAGGAGCAGCAGGGACGCAGCAGCACCTGGAGTCCCTGTGTAAGGTATGTTAATCCTGAGTTTGGGGCTGCGAGGGGTTAAGCCTGGGAGCGGAGCATGGTTTGGAGCTGAGAGATGTTAAGCCTGGGGGCGGGGAGGCCATTTTGGGCCTGCAAGGGGTTAAGCCTGGGGGTGGGTGGGTTTAGGGCTGAGAGAGGTTTAAGCCTGGGGGTGGCGGGGTGCTTTGGGGCTGTGAGGGGTTAAAACTGGAGGTGTAGAGGGGTTGGAGCTGAGAGGGCTTCAGCCTGGGGATGTGGCAGGGACAGGTTTGTTCGACCCCTGGAACATGAAATAATTGCCCCCCCAATGCAAGAAGGTTGGACACCTCGGCTCTAAATCATGCCTCAAAAGTTGTTCACTACCTCTAGACAGTAACAAAACATTTATAATATTTAATTTTGGCTACACCTACGCTAGGCAAAATAAGTTGACCACAGATACACAATTCTAGCTGCAGCAATTGTGTAGCTAAAAGCCATGTATCTGCTGTTGGCTAACTTGGCTGTCTGTACTGAGGAAGGATGATGGTTGAGTTTCTCCTATCAACCTCTCTTAATCCTCACATCTCGTGAGGTGTACGGGGGTTGATTTAACCCCTGAGAGATCAATTTTGCACATTCATAATAGACTTGCAAAATTGAACCTTGGACGAGCGACCCTCAGGGTAGCATAGCCTACGATAGTTACAAATAGGCTAATTCCAGGGTGTTTAGACAAATATTGGTTTGTGCCAGCATGGTCAGACAGATATTAAACAAGAAGCCCTTTAAGAGTTTGCTCTTTTATACCCTTTAACAAACAACTGATGTCACTTATGAATCATCAGACCTTTGCTAAGTGCAGATGAATGACTTTCTTTTTTAGCTAGTTCAGCTGTGGCACACAATTATATTTTCATTCTGTTATTTTAGCCCAAACCTCAAGTAAGAGAACACTGGTATTTTGAAGGTTGCTATAAACGTAAGATAATTATTCTTCTTTCTTATGGTTTCATTGTTTTTGGTGCCGTGTTTTGGGCCTGTTGTTCATGCTAATATCCTCAGCTTGTTTTAAAATTGCAGTTCGCCCAACTCTAATGTGGGCCTTTCGTCCTACAGAGGTAGCCGAACTTAGTGGTATTTTCTTAGTGAAATATTGATCTGGATGAGAAGCGCAAATCTAGGCTTTTTTCCCCTGATTATTATGATTTATTTACTTGAGAGATTTGGAGGGTTTTTGTTTTTTTTTTTTTTGTCTTATATCAGTAGCTGAATTTGATCACAACCTTGGGAGGTGATGAGTATCATTGGCTACCGCTGACTTCAGGTGGAACTAAAAGTACTCAGCAATTTATGGGATCAGGGCCTTCGTGCTGTCTGTTGATGGAGACATCTAGGTACCAGCTGCCTTCAAGCATATGGTCAGTTCAGAGAACCACACTGGTGGGGAAAAGTCAGTGCCTGCTGATGATACTCATTTGAAGTCAATGCAGTTAATATCCATGTTTTTTTTTTAAATATGCCAAGTAGAAGATATTTAATTAGACTTTTTATATGCGTGGCTAAATCTTATGAGAGCTTGAATGGATTTTTCAGCTGCAGGATTGCTTGGCTATGTTTACCACTAGAGGATTCATGCAGTGTTGCTTGAATCTTTCAGGGCAGGGGACTGGAGGGAGTGTGTGTGTATATATATATATATATATATATATGCAGGAGTGAGGGCGCAGGGTTGAGAGGTGTTTTGTTTTGGGGTGGGGGGCGCTCAGAGCAGGGGTAGAGGCATCAGCATTGCTACCTTGGGACCACGCTGCTGGCATCACTCCCTGGGGGTGGCCCAGGAGCATGCTGCTTAGGTGCTGCTGCCTGTGGCTGGACCAGGTGGCAGGAGCTGGCCAGTGATTCCTGTCCTGAGTCAGGCCAGGCTGGCTGCTGCTCTGTGGCTCTCCAGAGCTGCCCCGTGATCTTTCTGGGTTATAGCTGTCCTCCAAGCTGTCCCCTGTGGTCATTCTGGAGAATGTGTCCCTGTTGCCAAACCCCCTCCCTTTACATTTGGTGAGAAAAAATTGCATTCTAAATACATCCCATTGTCCTGACACAACCAAACCCTACGTAGTTTAAGGTACGGTAAACAGAAGCTGCTTACAAATTGGGTGGTCCTAGCTCTTACCATTTAGGAGGAGTTCTTGAACAAACAGACTCACAGAGAGACGGACGCACATATTCTCTGAAATGTAAAGTGTAGTTCCTCAGTTTTCTTGGCGACAAGATGAATAGTTGATCCCTCTCTTTCCAACTCTTACTCTCTCAGAGAAAGTTAAATATTAAGTTAAATCTAATATTCAGAATCTATAATATAAACATTGTTAGGGAATGTGATTTTTAGGAGATTTTTTTCTCCATGCAGTGTTTCAATGTGAAAACAAAATAAAACAAATGTCCTCTCAACCACAGCATTTCAAAAGCACAATCTGTTAAATGCAATTACTTAGATCAGAGTTCGTTTAGGGATTTCAATTCAGTCTTAATATGAAAACTTTAAAGCACCTCACTTGCTGGAGGAGGTGGGGCGGTTAGGGAAAGAAAAGAGAAACAGCTGGATGGAAGGGCCACATCTACACTAGTAAGGTCTTTCAGAAAATCAGGCCCTTTTGAGAAAGAACATGTGCAGAGTCCACACACAAAACGCACTCTTTCAATCTGAAATCAAAAAAATGTGGCCCTTTCCCAGGCAGCCCTCTTCCACTCTCAGATCAGGAAAAGTACCTCCTTCAAAGGCTTCTTTTGAAAAAAACGTATGTAGATGCTCCCAGGACCCCTTTTTCAAAAGAGAAGTCCTCACAGCTCCAGAGTTTTGTATCCCGGGGCCATTCTTTCAAAAGAGCGGAGGCTCTGTGAATGCTCTTTATCAAAAGAGTGGATCAGTCTTTTGATCCTCTTTCTTATGTGTGGACGTGCTCTTTCGAAAGATGATCTTCCAGAAGATCGCTTCCAGAAGACCATCTTTCGAAAGATTGTTGTAGTGTAGACACAGCCAAGGGGAATGGAAAAAGCAGTGGTAAATTCAAACCATTGCCCTACCCTCTCCAGGCTTGGTGCGGATCCAAAACAATGTTGCTTCAGCTGGAGTCATTGTAGGTGTCTGTGAAAGTTTAAGTATCATAGGGGAAAGAAAAGAGGAGGTATTTATTACACAGGATTCCACGCTATGTGAATTCTAGCTTTTTATTTGTATATCTGGGAGCCCACACTGTGACAGGAGTAAAGGATTTAATTTTGGGAGCGAATAAAGTTGTTTTATCGGCTGTGTTAGCCAGGAGATCAAACTAGTTGGTCACTCTGATGCTTTCTGGTCTTGGAATCTAGGAATTCATGAATGTGGCTCTTAAATAGCTCAGCTTATTTACTTTCACTTTGGAGATTTCTTCCAAAATTACAAATCTCTTTGTGCACTTGGTGGATTTAATATTAAATTAAAATATAAAAAAAATTAATAAACAAGCAAACTTAAAATGAAAATGTTACTGCTACCGCTGAGTGCTATAAACTTTTACTAACCTGATGGGGAGTGAGAGGGCCCAGTTAACAGATCGGTTGGAACTGAGTGAATTTACTGCATTGATTCACCAGCTGGGATTGATAGAGCCAGCCGCACAGGATCAGTTCTACAAAAGGTAACCACAACACCAAAGGAGGCAGTTGTTGTTTCAGGATCTTGCTCCTGGCAACTGCACCGTGTGAATGTCTTGGACTGCCTCTTGGCTCTCAACGTGCTATTTAGCTGCTCCTCCTCACATTCCTGTGTGCTTTAGTGGCTTACTGTTGTTTTCTCCACGGTTTGATTTTTGGATGACAGGGCAGCTCTTACTTCCATTTTAGGGAGCAGAGTGTTTTCGTTGACCTCTTTGACTACCTGGCATTGGGGCCACTGAGAAGAGCAGGCAAAATGGGGAGAGAGTGCTCCCGCTGACTGGCCCTCCAAATCCGGAGACCAGATCACAATGTTGCGCACTGAGACGTTACCTGCTGGTCCCTCTGTCACAATAGTATAACTGGGGTAGGGAGGGGAGGGAGTTACTTAAAAAAACAAAACCAAAAAACAACAAAGATTCACTGTTTGCCTGTGTGGTCTTCAGTGTCAAGAATGTGGTTCCTGGGACCAGGTGAGATGATTACTGGTTAGTACCCCTCACCAGCATGGTCATCCAGGCAGCTTGGCTGGTCAGACCGTACTTGTCTGTCTCCTGCTTTAGTTGGACCAGTTTTGGAAAGGGAAAGCAGGGAGCTCAGCCTTTTTTAGTGTTGTGGTCCAAGAAAACATGTTCTTCCACATCTAAAGGAACCTTCAGCGTTACAGAGCTACCTTTTTCCATCCTGTGGCACTTCTCCAGAGGTTTTCCAAGCAATTCAGGGCATTGTTGCATGTCTTGCACCCTCACCGTGTGGTACAATCCTGGTTGAGATTGGGCAAGCTTTGATCCATGGTCAGTTTAGAAAACACCTCCCCACTTAAAATGTCAGTTTTTGCAATAATCCATCATTAGGCCACAAACTTGTATACTCCCAGGCTGCATCTACACTAGCAAGGTCTTTTGGAAAATCTAGCCCTTTTTCGAAAGAAATTTTGAGGAGTAAAGGGACTTCGAAGTTGCCCGGGCACTTCGAAGTACCAGCGGGTTAGCCGTGGGTACACACGAGCCGGCACTTTGAAGTTTAACGCTTCAAAGCCGTCGCGGGGGAGAACTAGCTTAACGAAGTGCTGCATATGCACCGCCGCACTTCATTAATAATCTCCCAACACCCTACTGACCATCCTCCCTTCAAAGTAGGGAGCTAGTGTAGACACGGCCAAATACTCTCAGATATATAGCAGATTACATTTCAATTCAGAGTTAAGGTTCCAGTTGGTCAGTGGAAAGAACAGGATCGTTCCAACTTTATGAATTAAAGCGGAAAGGAGCAGCAGGCTGGTGCCCATTTGGGACTGTTTTGAATATAAAGTCCAAGCTTGCCTGGTGGTGTATGTCACTTAGAGAGAGCTCATAACCTTTTGTGACACTTGAGAAATAACATCTTCTATTTGTTTGGGATTAATACGGACTCTGTATTTTTAGAAGAATCCTCACATCACCTCTGGCTCCTTCTGCTCCTGATTCCCGTTCTTGCCTTTGTTATATATTGTGTAATGAGGTACGTGTTGCTTTAATGTCTATTTTTGTAAAATCCCTTCCATAAAATGTTAGAATAAGAGGCACATTCAAATATAACTACAATTGGGGTCAGAATCTGGATGCTTGACAAGCATATTTGATTTAGTTTAGTTAAGAAGCTGGCAAAAAACTGAAAACAATAATTAATAATAATAATAATATAGGTTTGTAAATGAAATTAATACTCCTTGGTTTTTCTTCACCTTGTGATTAATAGGCAGCCCTCGTGCCCCTAAAGACTATAAGTAGTGTCTGCATTGCTTTGTTGTTGTTTCTGTGTCAGAGCAATTTAGGGTGGGTCCCTTGTGCTCCATATGGTGAGGTCAGAAAGTTGTTTTTTCTCTTCAAGAGCACATTATTTTTCAGCTCTGTTTTGTGCAGTCTCCAGGCAGTTTCTCAATTGCAATTGGAAGCTGCATGCCCCCATAACTAGTCTTAATCCTGGCAAAATTTAACCTAGATATGTCCCATCTGTATAGCCATATGCAGATACAAAATTGGTATCCATATCTTCAAAAATGAGCCAGGGATATCCACAACCACATCAGTGGATGAAGATACCCATTGATATAAAGTGGGTATCTGCAGATTTACACGCTCTAGATACAAAATTTGTATGCGCAGCCGCATGTCCATCTGCAAAAATGAGTCAGGGATATCCACATGCATGGAGATCAATACCTGCAGATATAAAGTGGATAGCCACAGATTTTCAGGCTCTAACCAATCTGTGTTACTGAAATGAAAAAAAAATTACTTTGTTACATATACCTCAAAACAGCTTCTCTTCTCCCAAACTTCTTCCATTCTTCTTCCTGAGCCAGAGTTGGGGGGGGGGGTGTGTGTGTGTGTGTGTGTGTGTGTGTGTGTGTGTGTGTGTGTGTGTGTGTGTGTGTGTTTTTAAAGGAATCCACAGGGATTGGGTCTGGTTTGCTGCAGATCCCTAGTCATTTGCAGATACAGGTCACCCTCTGCCTATTCTCAGGGTACGTCTGTACTTTGGCAGCTGCATTTATTGGTACTGCTGGTGTAATACAGACACTTCTACAAAGATGGAAGGGGTTTTCTGGCCTATCAGGAAAAGATAGACGAGGTTTCCAAAGGAAGGTTTACTTTAGTAAGAGGCTAACACAATCACTCCACATTTCCTCAATGACCATAAAACACCTAATGGGAGTCAATTTGAAAAAAGCCAGTTTAAAGCAAGAAGATGTGGTTTGTGCCTTCCTCTTTAGGGAGCCAGCTTGCTGGTTCTTCCTCTCTCTTTTGGGTTCTGAATTATGAATACCGTGCAATCGACTAATGTTCTGTTGCAATCATCCAGCAACATTTATGTTTTTATCTAATTTTTCTGTATGTCTGCTCTACCACAGAAGAGAAGCCGATCGGGGCTCTTATGAAATGGCTGCAAAGGGGCACTTTACAATATAATGAAAAAGGAGAAGCTTCAGCTTCACTTTATTGTACACGGTACGGATGACAGATACCTAACACTGCAGTGTAAAATCACTTTTACGGAGCTTAAAAGTTTTCTTCAAAAACCTAATGAACTGGCATATAAGGACATAAAAGATTCTAAAGAAGGATTTTGTGCTGATTGCAATTTTTTACTGAAAGGATACAAGTTTCATCTAAGAAACCAGAGAGAAGGGGAAGGCATCTCTGAATTTTTGACAACCCTGAAAAACTGCCCCCCCTCCTTTTTTTTGGCAATTTTCTGAAGGAGCTCTCAGATCAATGTGAAGAAAGAGAGAAGCTGTTGGATGTTGGGATCATCAGGAAACGCCACTCGAGGAAAACTGCTGTTTGAATTCACAAAAATAAGTAAGTTAGGTGTCTGGCAGGCTCCAGACACAGGTTTTCCCCGGGGTGAAAAGGACAACCTGTTTACGGAACTGCATGTGGTGGGAAATGGACAGACAGATCTCAGATATGTGATACTGGCCATAAAAGCAGAGCAGTCATGGCCCCGTCTGATCTGTGCAGATGGGGTAGGGAGGGGAGTTAACAACTAAATAAATGCTGTGGGCTAAGATGGAGAGAAACAAATGTGCCTTGATACCATTACAATTAAGGCAGAGAAGAGTGCTGGGCAGCCTCCCTGCCACTGTAATTTATACAGATCAGTAGAGTTGTGAATGAAGGAAATGCCCTTCTCCCCAGTGGGTAGCAAAGAGCTGTAAATGTTTCAGTTGGATTGGAAGGTGGTGCACCACATGCCAGACAGGGCGAGGGAACTGAAAAATACAAAGCTGCTTGTACAGCTGTGGTTTGGAAAGAGCTGGGGGCGAGGACTACAGTCCAGAAGACTAGACTTGTACCCCAGGCTCTGCAGGAGCCTGTGGAAAAGCAAACAGTGAAAAGCCCACAGCATAAATCGACCAGGCTTCTCTGACAAGGGCAGTAATGGTACAGAATTAGAGACGACAGCTGAGTGTGTGTGTGTGTGTGTGTGTGGGGAGTGGGGGCGGGTGTGGTACAGAAGATATTGGATCTGACATTTGATAGAGATAATGAAGGGTACATTAAGAAATTGTTACCAGATAAAAGCTCAGCATGATTACAGAAGGTAGCCCCTGAAGAGAGAAGAGATTGGGAGTTTTTGTGTGGTGGTGGAGGTGGAAGTGCTGCTGGAAGATGGTGGACGAGTGCTTCTGCTGGGCGTGCTCCAAACACTGCACATCGGGAACAGGACAAAGTTTGGACACTTGCCACACCCTGCAGCAAAATCACAGACCCCCCAGCAAGTTACGCTTGTCATTTGGTTTTTCTGATGGTGTGTATTCAGTAAGGAATTGACAGGGAGGAGGGTGAGGTTTTTGAGCAATGTGTTGGCATTAACTACTGCTTTCAGAGCAGGGTGAAGGTGATTCCTTTTGTCCTAAGCGGGCTCTGTCGCAAAGCGTGACGTTAACTTGTAGTCTCTGAAATGATCTAACTTAAAGCCAGGTGGGAGAGTTGGGCCTCGCTGCTGAAGGGAGGAGCCTGTTGTTTTTTCCTTCCTCTCCATGTGTGGGCTTCTGTGTTCTCATTCAGGTTTCTCCAAAATGAAGTATTGATGTGTTGCAGCCTTTCACCAAGGGCATGGGTATGTTTTAGCTGCTTCTCTGTGCCTGTGCTGTGAGCATAAGAGAAAGTACATTAGGTAGTATTGTCGCTGTGGAAGCTCAGAAAGGCAAAGTACAAATACTCCTGAAATGGAAGCGTACATGCTCAGTACTGCTCAGCTGCTACCTCAGCTCCGTTGCTATTTAGGCAGGATATACATGTCAGAAGGAGAGTCACGCCTCTAACTTGTAGTGTAGATGTAGCTAGAGAAAGAGAGGAAACAGGCTGCTCACTGAAGGCAGGTCTGCACTTAACACAGTGCAGCTGTGTTGCTATAATGGAGAGGTTGCCTGTCGGTGTAGTTAATCCACCTCTGGGAGAGGCAGTGACTAGGTTTGTGGGGAGAAACTGTCCTGGTGACACAATGATGTCTGCAATGGTACAACTGTGTCACTGATGCGTGTGGATTTTTCACGTTCCTGAACAAGGTACTCACACTGCAGTAATTCTGTAGCACAGTCCCTACCTTGGTTTTAAGCTGGTTCTTTCCAGACTGTGGGAGAGCTGCCATGCTTTGCTACCAAGCCCTTTTAACATATAAGCAGGACAAAGGAACCACTGAGCCCCATCCAGGCGCCAAATTCTTAAACTGATAATCTTGCTGTTAGAACACTGTCCTCAGTATATCCCAAAAGAATGTCTTTTTTTTAGCTTCTTCCCAGGGCCACAGTCACTGCTTCATTTACTCTCTCTCGTTGTTTTGGTCCAATCTGATTGACAGGCTGGCAGATCCATCACTCAATTCACTGATTTTTGTCATCAGTCCTAGAGAAATCACACTTGTTATTCCTGAGTTCTTCAATCTCAGCCCTTCCCAGGCACCCCAGGGCCTTGAGAAGTGGTTTTACTATTTCAACTCTCTCTAACAAAGGGACAGTTAGGTGTGTTTCCTACTTTAAATGAAACAACTGTCAGTTTCAACAAAGTCTGTTATGGCTCTCACACCCATGACATACTTGCTGCCAGAAACTAGGGTTGCCAGATGCCTCGCAGGACAGCCCCAGATTTCCATGAAAAGTCCCACACCTCACATTCATGCAAAAATGTCCTGTGATGAGATTTTTGTGTAAATGCAGGACTTGTCCTAGAATCCCAGCCTCAGGTAGGTTTCCTGCACCTGGGGCTGCGGATGGGATTCTGCACCCCGAGATGGCTGCCAGTCGTGGGAGCAAGAGATCCCAGCAGCCCTGTGGCTAGGGCTTGCTGGTGGGGATTCGTGCTCCAGCCGGCTCCCAACCATGGGAACCCTGGCGAGGAGCGGCGGGGAATCCTGGCAGCCCCGCGGCTGGCATGCAGAGTCCTGCCAGCAGCTCAAGCCGTGGGAACCCAGGCAGCTCTGTGGCTAGGAGCCATTTGGAGTGCCCCAGGCTGGCAGTAGCCTACCAGCCACTGGGCTTTTGATTTTCCTGTCCCCCAGCTGGGCATACCAGCCTCCCAGCCATAGGACTGCTGGTCTTCCTCCTCTCAACCCACATGCAGCTGCAAAGCTGCCTGTCCCGCAAACCAGCCCCAAAAATCTGGCAACCTTACCAGAAACCAACACCCTCCTGCATTCAGTTATTATCACACTCCATTATTGATCCTTTACTATACTGTGCACTGCTACTGGATAACCCACAACACTGGATAAGAGGGGTTCCAATTAACGGCAATATCCTTTGGTATTTAGAGAATACACAGATTGTAACTTGAATGATAAAAGAATTAGATGATGTAAGAGCTCAATGTACTGTAAGATGAGCAGTTTAGGAGACCACGTTAGGCTATGAAGAGAGGATATGAAATATTTAAGCACTTACAGATAAAAGATGATCTAAAGGACACTAAGAGCCTAAAATTAGAAAGTGCCAATTTTAGTGTAGACTCTAGGAACAAGTAACATTGATTACGTTTGGTTTTAATAGAATAATTTATTACATTGTTTACACACAGAAGGATTTAATACAAGTGCTAATGGGGAGATGAATGGAGTGTTTCTGTAGCCTCATCTCTCATGATAACATTGCAATTGGCTAAAGTTATCAGTAAAAATATTCTTGCCTCCTTAGTCAGACCTATAAGGGCCTTTTTTGTTTTGTTCCCATGTGGTGTCCACTGACTAATTTTACAAATCACAAAGTGTGGTAAATTGTATTTGCTTTGACTTTCAGGGCATAAATAGTCAAGGAAACAGTCTCTCGGAAGACTATGTGAAGCCAACTTAATAAGCACAGGGTTTGAGTAAACAGAAACTTAGAGCAAAAGAGCATTCTTTGCATTTCCTTTTAGAAGTGATTTATACAGTTGTGGTGTGAAACAAAAATGAGGAAGCACTTTAACTGCATTGAACTATTAGCAACAGAATGAAACAAAACAGGGTGGAGGAAAAGAAATTAGTGTTTATATATGGCTTCACTCTGGCACCACATGCAGGATATTTGAATGCTGTACTCACAGTTGTCAGGAAAAATCTCTCTCCTTGCAGCAAAATGGCGAGAGAGAGTTCAATGCCATGGCGTACTAAATAGTTATAAATATTGACACTGGCTACATCAACACTAGCCCCAAACTTTGAAATGGCCACGCAAATGGCCATTTTGAAGTTTACTAATGAAGCGCTGAAATGTATATTCAGCGCTTCATTAGCATGCAGGCGGCCGCGGCGCTTCAAAATTGGCGCGGCTCGTCCCGCCGGGGCTCCTTTTCGAAAGGACCCTGCCTACTTCAAAGTCCCCTTATTCCCATGAGCAGAATATGCCCGCATGCTAATGAAGCGCTGAATATACATTTCAGCGCTTCATTAGTAGACTTCAAAATGGCCATTTGCGTGGCCATTTCAAAGTTTGGGGCTAGTGTAGACACAGCCATTGACATTAACAAAGCCTGTTATTTAAATTCAAAACACTTTTCAAATGAAATGTGCCAGAACTGACAACTCTGAAGACAGCTACAATTGTACAGTTTGGGAATCAGAATTTTGTACAGAAAGTGAATCACTATTAATTTTACAGGGGCTATCAAATACAGGCACACAGGTATACCTTACCTATTACTGTCTTAAACAAACCCAAACACCTGACCTAGTCTTCCTGAAAAAGTGGAAGAACATCTCATTCAGAGAAAACACTTACCTCTATACTGAATTAATAATGCTTCAGATGGCTTCCAAGTTTGTATAAGGTAGGTTCCTTGTCAGTATTCTGTTTGTTATGCCGGGGACACAGAAATGGGAAACTATTAGCTTGAAATTACAATAGTTCAGATTTTAAAATCAGTTCTAGTTGAACATAAAAATGACTACACTGGGTCAGACCAAAAGTCCAGCCAGCCCAGTATCCTGTCTTCCAACAGAGGCCAATGCCAGATGCCCCAGAGCGAATGAACAGAACACGTAATCAAGTGATCTATTCCCTGTTGCTTACTCCCACTTGTAGCAAATAGACCCATTTTTAACACACTAGCATTTTGTAACTGACAGGGTGGGGTGTAATTCTGCACAAATCCATAGATAAGAGAGACTGGAAATCATGAATTTTGCATGTTTGCTAAGATAGACTTTCTAGAGTTGGAGGCAAGGCTTATTTCAGTTAGATTATTTAGTGTCTTGAAATTCTACCGACACAGGTTGAGCCTCTCTAGCCCTGCTCCCTCAGGACCTGTCCAGTGCTAAGCAAGAGCATTTGCTGACCCACAGAAAGTCAGTGTTGTCTAGAAGCATCACCAGCACTTCCACAGCTTACTGGGCTCTTAGATGATGTGTAGGGATAAATGACTGCTAAATAACAGCACAAAACACAGAGCCAGGACTGGTGACTGAACAAATGTTAGGGGAAACTTGACCTCACTCATAAGACATCATGTGACTAACTAAAATCATGCCAGATGTTGCTGGACCAGAGTGTGCCAGACTAGAGAGGTTCAACTTTTTATAGGAACTCATTTGTACATAGTACTGCTAGTCATATCTTATTAGGAAAAAGTTTAACAGTGTAATATCAGAACCTTATTTAACTCAAAATACCACTTTCTGAAAGGGTTTTTGAACCCAGTTAGTTAATTAAAAAAACAAAAAAGAAAACCCCAAACAACGAACAACAAAAAAAAACAAAAAAAAACAAACACCTTACTCTGAATCCAGCTGCTCAGCATGCACACAAAAGTTTTCTGACATGCAGCGCTGCCAGACTGAAGCCAAAGTAAATTATAACCTGGTAGTGGGAAATTTTAATGGAAAACTAGAACGAGGTTTAAAGTTTAAACCTTTAAAAAAAAGGGGCACATTGGTTATATTACCTTGACTGAGGAACTAAAAAGCCAGTTTTGAATTGTGGATTTTTCTGTCAGAACAGCAGCTGAGTTTGTCGTGTTTAAAACAAGCCCTGTTAAGGAGTCATGTTGCCTTTTTTCCTTTCAGCTATAATAATACTGTTTAAAACATGCAGGCCAATCATAAATTTTGGAGCTACAGGCAAACAACCCAGTGGGTTCCAATGCCATTGTCTCCTCACCTCTGCCGAAGTCCCTGCATCTTCAGATACTCAGGGCTGCTTCCCTAGCTCAGTTAGCTTCTGCCTGCAGTCAGTTCATGGTGGTGATGGTCTCTTGTCATAGCTGTGAGGAGCCAGAGTCTCTTGTGCCCGCATTCACGGACATGGGAAGTCAAAATAGTGAGCAGAGGAGTGAGAGTTAGTCTCTGCTGGGACATGAAGCTGGTGTGGCTGTCCCCCTTCCTCCCAGGGGTAGTCTCCGTCAATTTAAAACTCTCTTTATGAAGAAACACAGAGGTAGCTGTGTTAGTCTGTATCTTGGAGAACAACAACAAGATGTCCTGTGGCACCTTACAGACTAACAGATATTTTGGAGCATAAGCTTTCATGGGCAAAGACCCGTTTCATCAGTTGCATCTGATGAAGCAGGTCTTTGCCCAGGAAAGCTTATGCTCCAAAATATCTATTAGTCTATAAGGTGCCACAGGACGTCGTCTTGTTGTTCTGCATGAAGAATGTTAACTTTGGAAACATTAATCTTTGTTCTTGTGCTATGTTTATTTAGTTACATTGCTGAAAATGAGGCCTTGTTCCAAGATAATGGGACAGAGGAAGTCAGTCAGCATAAGAGAAAGGAAAACACCAAATTCTGGTTTGGGCTTTTGTTTTGCTTTTATTTCTTAATGTGCCTATTCCACTAATGCATTTAACTGTGTCGCTCAATTAGTATGAAGCATCAATCGCAGTTAGGGCTTCAGTTAATCAGGACACAGTATATTTACTCCTCTTCATGAACCTGAAATGAAATTTTGTGAAAGAGAGATGTTATAATTCCATATGAATGAATATGTTTACATAGTTTCTTAAAGAACAAATTCAAATACCAGACAAAAGCTTCTTTTCCCTTCCATCTACTGCAGGGTTTCCCAAACTTTATATACAGACAGTGTGTATATAAATATACTTTATTGCCTGCCCAAGCACTAAGCATTTGTTTATGTGGACCTTGCTGCCATGCACTAAAAAGTTCCCTAGTGGTTTTTGATCTTTCCTGCTGTGAAATAGAAATAGATCAGAGTCTGCTAGGGAACTCCAGTACACAGAGATGCATCAATCATTTAAACTATGTCACTCCTTTCTTGGAATCCCTCTACTGGCAACTGCATGTAATAATACAAAAGCATAGCAACTTCAGTGTTCCATGTAATGCTGCCCTACCCCACGCATCGGAGCTTATCTTGCTGAACGTTGCCCTAGGGGTCTTGTAGGTTCTTAAGTTGCCTTGCACTCACCACTGAACTCCTACCAGTAGTTCAGTAAGAAACCTGCCTGGTGGCTGTAACACATTTCTCTCATCCTATCTCCTGAGGGAGAAAATCAAGCACCTGCTGTCTCCCTTCTGCTGCTCTTCCCAACTCAGCCATTTATCTGTCATCTCCTATGAGCACCTCCATTCCTTTTCCCACTCCAAAGCATGGTACAGGCTTCTGAGTGTATTTATAAGGCATTTACCCTCTCAGCATTTAAGTCCCTCTTAAAGATCTATTTTTGCTTGTATGAATTAGCTCACAAGGAAAACTGTGTATCCCAACCTCTGTTTGTTATTGGACTGTGAGCTTCCTGAGGCAGCAACAAGGTACTTGTCTGTCAGTGTCTGATGAATGGATGTCAGTATTCACACAATGACTCAAATAAAAATATAATGTATACCATTACGTGTAATTGTTAAAATAAAATATAATGTAAGATGGATCTCAATAAATCTATTTAACAGTTTGGCTTGATGTGTAACATGAATTTATGAGACTGGAAGAACTTGGACATTCACCAGAGAAATGTGCTCTGAGAAACTAGCAAATGAAAAAAACTTTCACACACCCAAAGGCGGTCTGTTTTTCTTTTTTTTTGTTTTGTTTTTTAAATGCTACACCTGGAGGAAGCTAACACTTTCACAAGCAGTGCCAGCGCAGGCACAAAGCAGTGTGGCTTCATCATCAAGGGAGACATATTCGTTAATACCACCTGAGAATCTAGTCCAGTGTGCTTCACTTATTCTGATATGGGCAGACAAAGCAAATTGGAAAAATCGTGCCATATCATGGCATTCATAACAAAGATGATGAAAATTTGATAAAGTCTCCTATCTAAGTTCTGGTCAGAGAGAGAGAGGTTTTCTTTGACCTGTCATGGCTATAGTTGGTCACCCATGGCATGCCTTTCTAAAAGCTTGAGCTACACACTTTAGATTTTGCCCCCAAGTCAAGTGCTACAAAATAAAGATAATTCCAACTCCTTCTTTAATGCCCTGTCTATGGACGATGAGTGTATTTGCAGCTGTTAGCATTTGGGCATTCAAAGGTTCTGGACTCCAAAGTGTGAGCAAGCAAACTGTACCCCCAAAAGCAAGTAATTTGGAACCTTTATTCAACAGCTTGTAAGTTCCCTTTAGGCCATGTGCAAACCCACACACGTGTTAAAAACATGCAAATGATAGAGTGACTATTCAGTCAATTACTAACATTCCACCCCACTCCAAAAGCTATCACCCACCTACAGAAAGGTCTATTTCAAAAGGGAGGTACAATTACATAAAACCAAAAAATGTGCTAGTGCCATAACCCTCAAGCTGCACTGTATTCCCTGAGAGTCCCTATAGGACAAGTAGAAATCCATTTTACATTGCAGGAGATTGGGTATTGAAAAGCACTCTCTGAGAATATATTTGGTTATGTATTGGCAAACACCCTCTTTGGATTACAGCTGCATAAGTAACAGGTTTGTACTGGGATGTAGTAAGACCATATTACTTTGGCAGGTCTGATGGCTCAGCGCACCCTCCAAAAGGTTTTCCATAATGTAAAACAAAATAGAAGACTGCACTGAAACCTCGTATTTCAATCTGGATCAAATTTATGACATAGAATAATTTTCCTCTCCTACATAAGTATCTTTTCAGAACTGTATATATCACTTCTCCTTCCTCTGTATATGTGTCAGTGTGCAGAGATCCACTTCCTCTGCAGAATAACACCCTACCTTTTTTATCCCAATATCTCTTGACTTTGTCCTCAGTTTATTAACTTGGGATTCGGCTATTTCAGCCCGTTCTTCAGCATCATCCAGCTCATGTTGCTGCTTCCTATACTTGGCAAGATACTGATTGGCTTGTGCTTCCTGGTAAGAAAAAGGATTAGAGATATTTTTCTCCTGCAGGTTTCAGAGCGGCGATCTTCCATGCCAGGCAAACTCAGATGTGCGTGACTAAGTGGCAAACATCTGTGGAGCTTAAACAATCCTTACAATGCAAATGTTTAGTCATATGTAATGTGTTTTGCAGGTTCCAAATTTTGCAGGTTCTCCATTTTAATAAGGGAAACTCTTGGGATGGAAATAAACCTTTTAAAGTAGAGCTATACAACAGGCATTTTTCAGTGATCACCTTTTTCGCAGGTTAACAGAATGGTCTGAAAAGTTTTACTCTGGTGGAGCCAAACCCCTTGTCCCCAGATATAAAGAAATACAGCCCCCAAAAATTATATAACCACAAACAATATTAAGTGCAAGTTGCTTAAAAGGGAATGTGTAGGCAGTGTACAGTGAAAATCAGTACAGGTTGAATCTCTCTCATCTGGCACCCCCAGGACCTGACTGTTGCCAGATGGGAGGTCAATGCTGCCTAGCACATTACCAACACTCCACAGCTTACTGGACACCTCAGAAACGTTTAGGGGTAAATTACAGCACAGAACCTGAGAGCTAAGATTGGTGGCTGTAAAGAAACTTTATGGGACTGTGGGGAACTTGGCCATATCCATAATTAGTGGTTGTCCTGCTAACTAAGATCATGGCGGACTATGGAGTTTGCCAGACAAGAAAGTTCCAGATTAGAGTATTTCAACCTGTATTATGTAGATCCTCAACTACGCTGAATGTACTCCATAAAGCTGCAAAATCTTTTTAGTGTGTGATAACCTCTAGACATAGATCCTCAAAGGCATGTAAGTGCCTAAGTATAACTGTGCCTAAGTACCTTGGAAGATGTGGGCTTAAATGTCCAAGGAGCTAATTGCCAGTGACAGTATGACTTGATTATGTTATAAAGAGTTCCATGTTACAACTATGCCCATCACTTACAGCTTCCTCTGCTTGATGCTTATAGCTTTTCACTTTTAATTGCAGCTTGTCAATCAGCTCCTGCATCCTGGTCAGATTCTTCTTATCCTCCTCTGCCTACACCAATCAAACAGAAAAAATGCATTAATGGCATGTATGGGCAGTAGGTATCAGCACATCACAAACAGCATGTTTTGGGAGACAGTTATTTGTATCACACTGGAAATTTAGGACTTGGAAATTGAACTGTTAATCTCATCACTCTGAATAGTATTAAAAAATATTCTAGTTGGACTGTCCAAGAATACATATTTGTTTGAACAGTAAAAGCAAAACAGTGGAGAGAAATATCAGGAAATGTATTTAGAAAGTATCATGCATAGTGATACAGACATCTTAATGGATAATGCACAGATAATGGACATTTTCTACTCTGTAAAGTGAAAATGGTACACTGGTACAGAACTTCTCCTTGTGCATGGGGAAGCTCTACCTTTTTATTCCTGTTAGCAGTGTTGACACCTGATTAAGAGAGTTGGCGTCTCCTTCTCATGTAGCAAGAAACATGGTATCTACAACTTCTCAGCAGGTTTAAACAGCACCGTGTTAAAAATGCCAAAGCGCCAACTACATGAGACTTCCTATCAGCGCTAGCAATTGTTTAGGTTAATTGAAGGTAGCACTGGAAAGTGTTTTTTCTAAAATTCAGTAGTACTGCCAAAGCTAAAGACAATGCTGACTTCCCCTGTGAGAAGGAGGCCACTGAAGACTGTATTTGAAAGCAAACATTTCTTCCAGGAACCCACTGTTTAGTGTAACACTTGGAAGGGCTGGCGTTCTGGTACTGTACCTGATACGTCAGCTCCTTTATGCGTCTCTCATATTTGCGGACGCCTTTCTGGGCTTCCGTATTGCGACGGAGCTCATTCTCAAGATCATTTTCCAGCTCACGTACCTGTAAGAGAAGAAACATTTTAAAGGATCAAATAGTTTAATTTACAGTTTAAGTGACGCTCATCTTTGCAGGACCCTTTGTAACATATCTGCAGTTCTGCACTTCAGCAGGAGAGCATCATTTCCATGAACATGTTGTTTTTCTAAACTGTTTATTGTTAATTTTATTACATAATGTTTATATTGTGCTAGTTGTTCCAGTCAGGAGCAGAACTCCAACACTCTAGTGCTATGTCTAGATTACAGGGATTTGTCAACAGAAGATTTTATCAGAAGATATCTTCCAACAAGACTTCTGTTGACAGATTGCGACCCAACTGCCACATGGATTGCAAGAGTGATCCACTCTGTTGACAGAGAGCAGCCAGACTGCCCGGCTGCTCCACTGGTAAAATGGCCAACTGGAAGCAAAGCAGATAAGGCTGCCTGATGTGCTGGAAGCCCTGTCTGTTGACAAGCCACCCCCCAACCCCCGAATGTCCAGACCAGCTTTAAGGCATTATTTCTTGTGGGGAGCAGGTGCAACTGTTGACAAAAGTACTGTGTTCTGTCAACTTACTGTCAGCCAAACAGCTTGGGACACTCATAGCCTAGGTGCTGTATAAACTTAACAAAAACTCCAGGGGGTTCACAAGCAGGAAGTGCAGAGGCTTCGGCCATCTTCAAATTTCATGCCTTACTTGATGTTGGTGGAAACCACCACGTTGCTATGCCAACCAAGTCAGGTGGTGAGATGGAAAGATGGATCCATGGGGATCTCACACTTGGTCTAAGTGCAGCTTTTAAGAGAGTTTACCTCTTAATATAATCTCTAAAGAAATCTTTGTTCTTTATAGATGGTCTCTAAACCAAGATCAGACGTGACTCTGTCCAGAGCAACCATTTTGTCTGAGTTTTATGCAGGGGTGAAAGTCAAATACCTCACAGGTATAGTGGACAGCTTGAGCCCCAGGAAGGGATGGGGATGGAGGCCAGCTTCCCTGAGCCAACCCTTCAGCCCTGCATTTAAAGGGCTGGCAACCCCAGCTGCTGTTGCCTTTTTAAGTCATCAGGCCCCAGGGCAGCTGCCATGTTTCCATCACCCCTCTCCTGCCATGGGTGGCCCTGCCAGTAGGATCCTTCAAGTGCTCATGTTACTGCTCCTTTGGCATCCCATCCCACTCCCATGGGAAGCGATGCTGAAGCACTACCACAGCAGCACTTAAAGGATCCTACTGGCAGGGCTGCTGCTGGGGATAGCGGGAGGGAAAGGGCCACCAATCGGGGAGTGGGGGAGCTGGGGGTCAAAAGGAGTAGCGACATTAAAATGTTCCTGCAGCAAAGCTTTAAAGAGGGCCCATAAAGTGTTGCCAAGGCAGCACTTTAATGTCATCTGTGTATGGGCTGGTAACAGTAGCCACCTCTTACTGGTTTGCCAGAGTGGCCCACTTTCACCTCTGCTTGTATGAAGTATCTGGATGCAGGAGACAGTGGCCTATAATCAGGCCAGACGGCAAGGCTGAGGCCCCTGCGCCCAGTGGCAGTATGTGGGCAGCTCTGCACCCCAGGAAGGAGCAGGGCCTCATGCAGAAGGAGTGTGACTGGAGCTAGCCTCTCCCAGGCAGCCTGAGCACCACCCAGAGCACACCAGGCAGTCCTTTGGTGGAAATTTAAAGGGTCCAGGCCTTCAGCCAGCACCACTGCTGCAATTTGAATCACTGAGCCCCAGCATCACTGCCCTCTTTGCCCCACCCTGTCAGCAGATACAAGGACAGAAAGCCTACCCTGGATTCTAGCTTTTGGATCTGCTTCTTGCCACCTTTCAGTGCTATTTGCTCTGCTTCATCTAGTCTTTTCTGTAGATCTTTAATAGTCTGTTCCATGTTCTTTTTCATCCTCTCCAAGTGGGCACTAGTATCTTGCTCCTTTTTAAGTTCCTCGGCCATCATTGCTGCCTGAAATACAAGAAAAACATCACAGTGGATAGTGGACAGGTCACTGAACAGCCATCTGAAGGTAATAATTGGGCTGGAACTGAACTGGTGACATTAGCAGTCTCCCACCTCTTCAGACCTGGAGGAGACAGACCAGTGGCTGCTGAGGAACAGCAGGGAAAAAGATAGAGGTGGAATTTCCTCCAGGAATTCTGGCTATACAATTCATGGGGACTCTTAACACTAAGGACCCAGGGTATCTGGATTTCACATTGTTTGCTGATACAACAACTCTGGCGACGTGGATTCCTCTAATTCTGCTGGACCTGAGGCAACGTTAATATGACAGCTCTCCCTGCCAAGTGATATCTTTGAGCTCTCCTCTTGACCATAAGTCCTGGGCTGAGAGTAGTTTCATATGGGGCCCACACCTCTGGCTGGCACCTGACTTTAGTCTCTGGGGAATCTGGAATGTGGCCCCCTGCCCCATCAGAGCCATTTTTGTGATCTACGCAGCTGCCAAGCAGGAAGTTGGTCGGCGGGGTTCCAATTGGTTCAGCTTGTCCAGATGCAAAGATCTGGAGCAGACATGACCCCAATCCAGAGTTTCAGAATCAGCAGAGGTACCCCATTCGAGAGGAAGAAAAACTGACCAGGGAGAAAGTGTTTTTCTTTCGCTGCCTCCAACCTTTTCCTGCACCAGGGCAGCGTTGCCCTCTTTCAGCCAACTCTGGAGCCCACTGAATTAACAGGTTTTTCCCTTCAAGGAATTGGAAATTCAAGGGGCACTAGCTGTGTTGTCAGAACAAGGTGCTACACTTGCAGAAAGGGAACAAGGACGCAGTTACTTACATCAGTGATCGCTTTCTTGGCTTTTTCTTCAGCATTCCTGCACTCTTGTATAGCCTCCTCCACTTCATTCTGCATCTGAGTGATGTCAGTCTCCAGCTTTTTCTTCTGATTGATAAGGCTTGTGTTCTTCCCAAAAAAAGGCCGGGGGGGGGGAGGGTTATTAAGGGCATAAATTGTTTAAGTCTGACACCAAATCTATGACCAGGCTCATTGATTTTTGTAATTCTCTAGAGCCGTGTCTACACGTGCACGCTATTTCGAAGTAGCGGCGCCAACTTCGAAATAGTGCCCGTCACGGCTACACGTGTTGGGCGCTATTTCGAAGTTGAAATCGACGTTAGGCGGCGAGACGTCGAAGTCGCTAACCCCATGAGGGGATGGGAATAGCGCCCTACTTCGACGTTCAACGTTGAAGTAGGGAACGTGTAGACGATCCGCATCCCGCAACATCGAAATAGCGGGGTCCTCCATGGCGGCCATCAGCTGGGGGGTTGAGAGACGCTGTCTCTCCAGCCCTTGCGGGGCTCTATGGTCACCGTGTGCAGCAGCCTGTAGGCCAGGGCTTCTGGCTGCTGCTGCTGCAGCTGGGGATCCATGCTGCATGCACAGGGTCTGCAACTAGTTGTCGGCTCTGTGTATCTTGCGCTGTTTAGTGAAAGTGTGTCTGGGAGGGGCCCTTTAAGGGAGCGACTTGCTGTTGAGTCTGCCCTGTGACTGTGTCTGCAGCTGTGCCTGGCACCCTTATTTCGATGTGTGCTACTTTAGTGTGTAGACGTTCCCTCGCAGGGCCTATTTCGATGTGGTGCTGCGCAACGTCGATGTTCAACATCGACGTTGCCAGCCCTGGAGGACGTGTAGATGCTATTCATCGAAATAGCCTATTTCGATGTCGCCACATCGAAATAGGCTACTTCGATGTAGGGTTCACGTGTAGACATAGCCTAGGTTTCACAGGGTGATACTACAGGGATGAGTATATCTATTGGGAGGGTAGGGGCCTGACTTTATGTTATCTTTAGCTCGTGCATAATTTATCTTTTATGCAACATTCTTAGAGCTATGAATATTCATATTTAACAATGAGAAGAGAACTAAACTACTAATGTAATTCAGCTAAACTTTGAAATAGGACGAGTGTAGTACTTTCAGCTCTGGTTAACGAAAGTCCCATAATCAGTTATTCTGAAAGGTAATTAAAGTGGAAATCCAATAATGTTGATGTAGTTCATGAGGTGTAGCACATAATGTGTTAGCACCACAAACTTTGCTAATGAACAAGTGTTCATAGCCTGCTGATAGTTAATTATTCAGAGGTGAGCTCAGAGGGCTTTGGAGCGGAAATACTAGTTTATGAAGATATATCCTGCTACAACCTGCTAAGAATTACAATTTCTACCTCTGCAAAAGGAGGTACCAAGCAACAATGGCAAATCACTTGTGTCCTTCTATTCCCCCAACCCTGATTTCCCTTTCATTTGGTGGTCCTATATTGATGAAGACCTTTCATGTAGTACGGTACCTGTTGCTGCTGGTTACAATGTACTGTCTTGCTCAGCATAAGCTATATGTAATGAATGGATTTTGAATGTTTTACTGAAGGCTTCTCTGAGCAGCTTGGTTCATATATTTAATTTCTCCCCACCCTCCAAAAGCAAAATAGAATCCCTGCAATGCACAATCCTAACTGTGCTTCAACACAGCCGCTTGTCCATTAGGGCACACTGGCAGTGTGGTGTCCGAAATTCTATGAGCACCCTGTAAAGGGAGCAAAGACCCACTTCTCATCTGATGCCTGTCTTTGTGTTTTATATGATGTGTTTATAGCAGCAGGCTAGATCACGGCTGCATTGATAATGTGATGGCAATGAAGTGGAGTACATATTTAGAGAGAGACTCATTTCCTTTAGCAGAATGAACAAATCCTCTCTACAGCAGCTGGTCAGTGGCTATGGAGTTCAAGTCCTACTGGCATGTGGAATCCCAGTGGCCACTTGCTGCTTGTGGAGACTGATGTACATGCACTTGAAAAACTCCAGCCATGAAATCCAACCTGGGTGTGGAGAAGGTTCACGCGTTCAGTGGCTTCCAGTAGCTCTTGTTCTGCCAGCTTACGCCCACGTTCTGTCTGGTCTAGCAGGGCCCTGAGCTCATCAAGTTCCGACTGGAGAAGATTGTTCCGTCTGTCAGTGACCGCCAGCTGCTCCTTCAGGTCTTCATTCAGGTGTGCTGAGTCATCCAGCTGCACCTGCAGGTCCTATGGCAGAAGAAGCATAAAACTCACACACCAGCGTGAACTGACTTGAGCTCAAACCTTTTTTGTTCAGTGCCAAAGCCTCAGAAAATCTGACCGAACAATGTATTGCAGGCGGCTCACCTAGCAGGTCTCACAACTGGTTTGTCTCCTGCTTACAAAAGCACTGAAAAAGAGTCCCTCCCTGCCCCTGCACTGCATGTTGTGAGCAATGGCAGGTTTAATTCACCTCAGTGGTTAGGGGACATGAACTGAAACATTCGAAGCCAATGGTAGTTTCAGGCGTGGATATTTTGTGGATTGATCATTCACCCGCTCCGGTGTGCAGTTGAAGGCTTAAGGAGTCTCTCCAGGAAACCCGATTTTAAACTTGTGTTAGGGCTTAATAGGAGAACAGTTGTCAGGGGCTGCTGGAGAATTAGCTGAAGGTACCTACTATTTGCTCTTGCCATTCTGACTGTCTGTCAAATGGCCACTCCTCTAAAGGCCCCATCATTTGGGAAAGGAAATTCCTTGCACTGCTTCTTTCTCCCTCAGAGGGCTGTCGACCCCGGGACGAATCTGGTACCATTTTTACCAAGCTCTTTGAAGAGGTTTCAGGCTGAGAAGTGTTTTGCTACACACACACACAGAGGACTGGCAGCACTGTGTGGCACTCTAACTGCACCTTGCTTTTGGAGCAGAGTCACAGTCTGTACCAATAATCATTGCTGTAAAAGGACATGGTGCACATGTGTGTTTTCCATTTGAATGGCTACATATTAATAAAACCCTGCCCCAGGTGGTGGCTGTATGGTTCAGGCTGGCAGCTCTGAGGGGTACCTTTATTTGTGCCTGGAGGATACGCGCAGATTTTGTTGCCTCTGAAGCATGCCTGTTGGCATGGCTGAGCTGGATTTCCATCTCGTTGAGGTCCCCTTCCATTTTCTTTTTCAGCCGGAGAGCCTCATTTCTGCTCTTGGCTTCAGCATCAAGGGTAGATTGCAGAGAGTCTATGGTACGCTGCTGGTTTCTCCTAAGATCAGAGTAATATTCAAGGCAATGCTCTCCCCGGCGCACAGAAGCTTTAATTACCTCCAGTAATATTATATTTTCTGAGCCATGTTTTCTGGTATGGCATCATATTTCTATATGGCTGAGTCAGTATACAGCAGTAGTCTACAAGGACCCATTGTAACCACTTAGATCTGATTCTTACCCTCATAGTCGTAGTTTAAGAGATGATCTAGTCTGACATCCTGTGTAGCAGAGGCTGCTCATGTGCATCACCTGCACACTATACCTAACATTCAAAATTAGACCAAAGAATTATGACCCCCCCGCCAGAAAGCCATGTTATTGCCCTCGCCTTCCTCCCTAAATGTCCAAATAGCATCTGTGAGGTTATGACGCTGGGGAGGGTCCAAAATCCTCTCTTATGGGGGTGAAACTTATATAATACTTAATTCTTAGCACTACTTCAGTGCTTTACATCTGCACCCTTTTGTACAGGCAGTTACCAATCAATTGATACTGTAATCACCCTCCCTGCGAGGGAGGCCAGAATTATTCTTATTTTATATGTAGGGAAACAGACACAGAGAGGTATGTAATTTGACCTCTGCAATTTGACTGTCAATTCTGTGTATTGCAGAGGTCAAATTACGTATCTCTCTGTGAAAATCCTGATTCTGAGCCAGGCAGTTTGAGGTTTCAGCAGATTCTTTGTCATCTCTTCCTTTTACTGGGAAAGTGATTCAAGGCAGATACCATGTGTCATCTGAGGGATTATCTGAGATGTTTGTTTGGTGAACATTTTAAAGGGTTGCCTCTGACAGTGAATAAACTGATCCTTATTTGGTGTGTTTCCTGCCCCTTGTTATATAAATTAAATGCTAAGAGACTCATACCACTTGGCCCTTCACCCCAGAACTCTCAGGACCAGCACAGCATGTCTGAGAATTGTTCAAGACTCTCAATCAAAAAAACAAAGAACTATTCAGACATGATAAGGCTGGAAAGCACCTGTTAGAGACCCCAAAGACCATTGCAGGACTCTTCCCTCTATGCTCAAGCTAGTTCTAAAGGAAACTAATTCCTCAGTGTAATAGGGCTCACTCAAAGGGGGGAAAATAACCCAAGGGACACAGAAAACCTTTCTTTCTTTCTTTCTTGGCTTGTGCCCTAGTATATCCACCTCAATTCTCAGGTAATCCCCTTGTCCTCTTTGGTAACTACGCTCCCTTTATATCTTCCCTGTTCTGTTGCTGCTGAGCTAAACTGACCCCCTTTGCTACTAGCTCTTAATTGATTCTCCCCTCACAGCATTTTTACTGCTTTTATGTAAACTTACGACACACTGTCTACCTGTTGCTGGCGGTGGGCTGCCCAGAACTAAATGCAGTATTGCAGGTGTGGGAGCCATGGGACCGGTGGAAATCACAGTCAATGTTGACAGAGTGGGAGGAATACAGCTCCCCACTCCCCCTTCTGCTAAAGGAACTCCCCCTTCAGTGCTCCACCCTGGTGGTGAGGGTGAGAGATCCTGTTCCTGTTTCAAATCTCTTTTAACCATTAGCAGCAGAATTGTCACCTGCCTACTCTGTGGTGTGCTGCCTCTGTGTGCCCAGTCCAAAAGTCACACGCTCCAATCCATATCACACTGCTAACTCATAGTGATGATTGGAGCCTTTTCTGTAAGAAGGAGGAGCCAGTATTCAGCTGTCTCCCCAACCCCCACCCCCAGGCAATCCCACGACTGGGTCTGCCGAGGTGCCGGTACTCGGTACTGGCAAGTCCTGGCACAAGAAAGCACTGGGGACGATCACATGCCTAAGGTTTCTTTCTTCTGCTACTACTACTCTGCAGGCTGCTTCTGCACACTGAATATAGATTGCGGATTAGAGCTTTTCTATAGCACATTTCCTCAGTAGTTTCCAGAGCCCCTCACAAAGAGCAGTGTCATTATCCCCATTTTACTGATAAAGAGACTGAGTCTCGCAAAAGTGAAACAGTCCAATGGCGAATCTAGACACAAAGCCTAGGTCTTCTAAGCCTCAGTGTGTTAGTGTAATAGCCACCCTCGATGCTAGTGCTGCCTCACTGGTCTGTCTCCACACTCTACAGAATCTTTGGTCGAGTGACTCTCAAGGTCTGGCATATAAACTTAGCTGTTTATGTTACTGCCATCGCTACAGACACAAGTAATGCATTTGTGCAGAAGTCAAACTGAGAGGAACACTGAACTTTGCCTTGTGTTAGTCATTATTTTGAAATAACTATCCTAGCATCTACATAACACGACCGCTATTTAGAAATAATTTTGAAATAGCAGTTGGCTTGTTTTGAAGTTGGAAACCTCCATTCATGAGCAATAGTGCCTATTTCAAAAGAGACAGGGAAGAGAGCCAATTTTGAAATGAGCCATAGTGTGTCCAGTGGGTATATTTCACAATAGGCTCAATGGCTGTGGCTACAGTAGCCCTTGCCTTTCAGAAGGGGCATGGTAATGAGCCACTTCGGCAGATGCTAATGAGGTGCTGCCATGAATATGCAGTGTTTTATTTGCATAATGGCAGCCATGAGCATTTACAAGGTGCTGCTTTTGAAATGCATGCTGTTTCAAAACCCATGGAGACAGGGGCCTTTCGAAAGTACCCCTGGACTTCAAAAGCCCCTTCTTCCCAAAACCAAATGGGAAGAAGGGGCTTTTGAAATCAGGGGGTCCTTTTGAAAGGCCCCCAGCTACGTGGGTGGTGTGTGTTTTGAAAGCGGCACTTTCAAATCATGCATGGCTGCCATTATGCTAAGGAGGCACTGCATATTCATGGTAGCGACTTATTAGCTCTGCCAAAGAGGCTCCTTACCACGCCCCTTCTAAAAGGAGGGGGCTAGTGTAGACACGGCCTATGTGCGTAGGTGCTGTATTTCAACAGAGCTAAGGGCTATTTCAAAACGCATCTGTGTGTGTAGCAGTGTTATTTTGAAATAAGCTGTTCAGGAATAGCTCTTCCAGAATAGCTTATTTTGAAATAAGACTGCTGTGTAAACATACCCTTAAATTGCTACTGAAGACAAGCCTTTAATCTATCACTAGGCATGCTCTTATATCTAGCTGGAAAAAGTGTCTTTTGTTTGGTTAATCCACCTAGTTTTCATACGCTTTCTTACAGTATTCTGAGTCATGCCACTGCAGCCAAAATTAATGCCACTATGGATTCTAACCCCCTCTCCCTCTTTTTAGGCTGATGGAAGAAATTGTAAATATGTTTAGGATGGTCAAACTGGTTGGAAAAAGTAGATAACATGTTCCACTGTTGGCTTTCTTTTAGTTCTGCACATCTTTATGCTTCCTCCTTTGGTCAAAAATGAAAATACTTAAAAGCTTGCATGAAACTTTATTCCAGCCAGATTTCCAGGGTGATCAGAAAAGCTGGCAGAAGCCTTAAAGAAGCATCAGAACTTCTGAGTTTCACCCATTAAAAATCATTTCATACTATACAGTACCTTATGTTTTCCATTTCCTCATCTTTTTCTGCCAGTTTTCTTTCAAATTCAGCTTTAATCTGAGAAATTTCAAGCTGAAAACGAAGGCTTTTGCTTTCTTCATGCTCCAGAGCTCCCTGAAATAAAATGCACACAACTTAACAACCCTCTTAGGCCAGAGATCCTTAGACTTTTTCGGAGCATGAATTGTGACACTGAGACTGACCATGGACACCTTCTCATTCTTGTCTCCTCACCCATCAGCATCTACTTGTGGCATCTCAATTTCCTTCTGAAGAACCACCACCACACTTTCCTAATGCATTAACCTGTATTTAGTGCAATTTGGGAGCTGGAATTGTGAGCAGTCACCTCTCCAGACCAGACACAGTAAAAACAAACAAACAAACCAAAACAAACAAACCCCACAGTTTGAGAAAGGATGTCTTAGGCCTCAGCTAAGTAAATAAGCTTTACATTGTAATGGTAAAAGTAATCCCACTCCCATTGAAGTGAGGGGCAAAACTACCAAATACTTTGGTAGGAAGAGAACCCAGCCACAGGACTGTTTGCAAAACCTCTCTAAACCTGCCACCATCCCATCGCCTTACCAGCCTGACATCAATAGATACATGTGTTTGCTGAAATTAACTATCCCCCTTCAGATAGTCACCAGCGAAACACATCTATACTGTAATTCCATGCCCAATTTTGCTCCAGGAGCACAACTGATTCCTACTGATGTCAGTGGGATCTGTGTGTGTGAATCTCTCATTTGACACCAAAAGGAAAGAAATTATTAAAAGTATCACATTCTTATGACGATGACAGCTACCACCAAGATGTACCCTTTCTCCATTAAAATACAGAAAAACCTGTAAGGAAACTTTATGGAAACCTCTTATTGCATCGCATGTAATTTAATATTAAGATCCCAGACTTGCAGGCTTAAGCAGAACTCCCTTTGAAGTCAGTGGAAATTCAGACTCATTCCAACTGAGCCAAAACATTTTTGGATTTAAGCAAGCAGATTGGCTGGGTATAAGAATTGAGCGCTCATGAAGAAAGCAAAATCACTCATTGATCTATATGTATCTCAAGAGATGATATAAACAGAATGACATTCAAGAGACACAGATAAGCAAATTACCCCTTATTTCTGGTCACCGTGCACCATCTGTATTCATTTAAACAAACATGCCACACTAATAAGCCACCAAGGACAACAGCACAAAAGCACTGCACATTAAAGCAACAGTCAGCAGCTCAAATTCATAAGAAAAACACTCATTAGAAATTGGACTCCACAATTGCCTTTTAAATAAGATACATCATCATTTTGGGGGTATACCACAAGCTTTACTCATTAACCTGATCCGCTCACAGACTTGGAATTCTGTTGAGCCTTTGCATGGGTCTGAAAAGTATTCAGTCTAATTCATGAAAGTCAGGTGTGTCATTATATCCCCAAGAACTGATGTATTCTCTATAATGAGATACACAACACATACTATATGTGTGCAGTAGATAAAGTCACACTCAGCACTGCAGAGCGAAGGAAAAAGATGCTATTTCCTCTGCTCTGATTTTAACACCTTTCTGCATGGCTGTGAAATCCCTGCCAAGTATAAAACATCCTGTAACAGAACAAAAAATGTTACACATATTGAATGGATTCATATTTTACAGTTATACGATTAATTTTTGAAAACATTGTTTAGAGGAGAGCAAATAAGATACTGACAGAAGAAATTCAATACTTGAATGAAAAATCCCTGGCGACATGCTACACTACCCATGATACACTGATGCACAAACCAAGCCCTGCAGTGCAATAAAACCTCAAGACTTCTACAAGGTGGTCTTTAAAGTTATCATCAGGAGCAGGTCTGTCTCCACCTGGATGTAGGAACTGAGGTGGAGCTTCCCTGGAGGTAGGCATGCTTGTCACTGCAGAAAATTACTGCAATGACATTCGGTGATTTTTACAAAACTTTGGGATTCAAAGATTTTCTGAATGGCCTGTTTTCCTTAGGGTTTATGAGATAGACACGCTGGGTTAGCAGACTTTCATTATAGATAGAAAGCAGGGTGCAATTTGAGTGCAATTCATAGTGAGACATTATTTACAATAAAACATTGTAAGTTTAGCTTTTAATTCTCGAAGAGGAAGATGAGAGTGAAGAATTTGTGGATTAATACACCAATGTTCCCTCTAACCTTTTCATCCATGTATGGATTTTTTCCACCTATGTACAGAACAATTTTTCTATGCACTGAGGCATGTGCCAGCGGGCACCACCAATACGAAAACAAACCTAGCTGTGGCCACTCTGCTAATCAGCTGGGCTGGCATTTGAATCTCTCCTGAGCAGTTGCACAGCTTACAGGGAACACTGGACTACACAATATTTGGTATACTCAGGAAGGTATTAAAGAGGAGAACAAAAGCACCACCCTCAGCAGCTTACATTTTCAAGTGACTGGGAATTTGGATGTTCCAAGTGGAGGTGCTTTGAAGAGGCCTTACTTTTAGAGGAAGGGTGTCTTGCAGTTTCTGAAAATCAGGTCATTTTCAGGTTTGTCAGTCTGGGGAACCAAAAATTGAAGCTGCCAAAAGGGCACCACTTTTGAAATTTAGGCCAGCAAAATTTGTGGGTAAGTACAGAGGAGCAAAGAAAGTTTTCTCATAACAACAGGCAGTAAATGTTTGCTCTTAGTTGTGTGACTGACAAAAATCCTTCCCTTCCTTCACAACTTCCTCTTACCTCAGCTTCTTCCAGGGCTAACTGAACTTCTGACTTTTCTTGTTCAATCTGTTTCTTGACTTTTTCTATCTCATGAAGGCTCTTGTTTCCTTCACTGATCTGATCAGTCAGATCAGAAATCTCCTCTGAAATGACAACAACTTAGGTATCAAAAGTCCCAAAAACATAGTACATATACGTGTAACATTATGATTTTTATTACAAAAATCACCTCCGATAGAACTTGCAAAAGGTTTGTCTATACACAGAAGTTGCACTGACATCACTTAAATCTGTTTAATTAAACCAGTACATCTTTTGTGTGAGGACTCTCCCTTAACCAGTTTTAAACTGGTTATAGGAGTTTAGCAAACTTGCTAGTTTCTGGAATGGCTCTGTCCACAAGTATCAGAGGGGTAACAGTGTTAGTCTGTATCCACAAAAACAAGAAGTCCTGTGGACAGACAGATATTTTTGGAGCATAAGCTTTCATGGGCAAAGACTTGCTTCATCAGATGCATGCTACAGAACTTCAAATGTCCCATGCAGGACTACATCTACATTTCTTACTCCTATTCCCAGGAGCCCCTGTAAGCAATGACAAGGTTTGTTAACTCTCCACACCCACTCAATACTTGTGCTCTCCCAAGTGACTGCCAAAAAGGTCACCCTTTATCGTTGGGGTTATTTTGTGATCTCAACTCCTCTCGGCCTATATGAAGAACCGGTTGGATTTTCGATAGGTAACCAACGCCTGAGAGTTCCTTTATAATTCCAATAAAATAGCACTAACTTTTTAAAACTTTAATTCCGGTCAATAAATGTCAGATAGATGGTACAGCTCAAAACAAAATTCTAGGAGACAAGGCAATAAAGTTGAAGAACTTCGAACAGTTCCATGAAAAATTTCTAATTAAATGGAACTGGATATTTCAAAATACTTGCTAAGGGATAGTGGACAAAAAATTGTACTAAATGGCTCTTCAGTGGCCTAAATGAAAGTGCTTGTCTCCCCTACACTAGTGGAGAAGCGTTCCCTATTACAAAAGAATGCTACAACTAGTACCAGTTTGGCCTTTTGCCAGTGGGTTCAGCAGCTGGCCAGGGATGGATAGGGTTTGATTTCTTCTTTATCCCATGAAGATGGTCCCTACTACAGGTTACCATTGGTGGTACTTTGGCAAGTTAGTGTAGAAAAACATGCAGTAACTGCCTATGTGCTGTTCCTGTTCCTATGGATAAATGCAGTTTGGTCAGCATCTTTCTCAAGCACCAAATTTGTTCAAAAACTGGATTTAAAGAGGAAAAACAAAACAGAATTCAGCAACAGAATGAACTTCCACCTCTCACTGCTCCAGTGCAGCAGCAAGCCTAATTTTATCCCACTTCTACAGCCGGGTTGTCAGTTTTGCTCCCCATCTGAGAAAGATTAGGTTCTCTCTGGACTATGCTGATCCTGTTACGTGTGGCCTACCTTGGAGGTTCTTGTTTTCCCTTTTCACGGTCTCCAGATTGTCCAAAGTCTCTTCATAAGCATTCTTCAGTTTAAACAGCTCTGTGCTCAGGCTGCGGGCTTCCTTCTGGGAAGCTTCGAGCTCTGCCTGTGTCTCCTCATACTTCTGCTTCCAGTCACTGATGAGCTTATCAAAATTGCGCTGCTTCTTGTCTAGGGTTGCTGCCGCTGAGTTGGCCTTTTCCAAGTCAATCATGATGTCCTCCAGCTCACTCTGCAGCCGGTGCTTTGTCTTCTCTAGGGAAGAACACTTGGCATTGGATGCCTCAATTGCTTCCTCAGCTTCCTGTAGGCGAGCGGCTAGCTTTTTTCTAACAGTGGGGGGGTGGGGTGGGGGGAGAATGGGGAGAAGCCATTAGACAACCACAAACAGCTCCCAAGGCAGTTACTGAGTAAGCATGGCTCCTGACTAATAGTACTAATGATTGTTCTCTCTCTCAAACCTTTGGAGATGGCAAGTACAACACAGACAAAGCATCCCCTCTTCGGCTGCCTCTGGAAACCATTAGCACTGTAATCCTCTTACCTTATATCTTCCAGGGTTGTTAAGAAATGCAATGGAGTGTAGTTCTCTTGGGGAATACAGGAAGAAGCCAATGGTAATACAAATCACTTACTTGGCATCTTCCAACTCCTCGGTTCTTTGAATGGCATCAGTTTCATATTTAGTCCTCCACTGTGCCACTTCTGCATTTCCCTTAGACAGCGCCCGCTGCAGCTCTGCCTTGGCTTCTTGCTCCTCTTCATACTGCTCCCGTAGAAGATCACAGTCGTGTCTGGCAGCTTGCAGAGCATGAGCAAGGGCATTCTTGGACTGCAGGATTAGAAGGTTATGTCATTATATTTAAGGGTGGCAAATCACAATACACCCCAATCAACGGGTGCCCAACAATCCAAACTAAGCCTAGGTTACAAACAGTTCAGTTCCTTTTCCTCTTTGTCTCTGGCTACAGCTGATGGGATGGAGGAAAGTAAAAGAAAGGACACTGTCGTGATGTGTCTGGTCCAGATGGAAGTTTAAATGCCAGAAGAAAGCCTGTTCCCATGACATGTCCAACCCAATGTTGAAACCAAATGGCTGTGTCTAGACTAGCCCCAAACTTCGAAGGGGGTGTGGTCATTAGGGTGTCAGGAGATTACTAATTAAGTGCTGTGGTGCACATGCAGCACTTCGTTAGTAATCATCCAACACCCTAATGACCACGCCCCCTTCGAAGTTCGGGGCTAGTCTAGACACAGCCAATATGTTCTAATTCTTTCACATAAACATCCAGTGAAATCATAGACTTATAGGGCTGGAAGGGATCTCAAGAGGTCATCAAGTCCAGCCCCCTGCTTCAAGCAGGATCAACCCCAAGTAAGTCATACCAGCCCTGACTATGTCAAGCTCGGACTTCCGCCACCTCTCTAGGCAACGCATTCCAGTGCTTTACCACCATCCTGGTGATGTAGTTTTTCCTAATATCCAACCTACTCCTCTCCTTCTGTAACTTCAGATCATTACTCCTTGTTCTGCCGTCTGTCACCACTGAGAACAGTTTCTCTCCCTCCTCTTTAGAGCGCCCCTTCAGGAAGATGAAGGCTGCTCTTAAATCAACCCTCAGTCTTCTCTTCTGCAAACTAAATAAACCCAGATCTCTCAGCCTCTCCTCATAGGTCATGTGCTCCAGCCCCTTAATCATTTTCATTGCCCTCCACTGAACCTGCTCCAGCACATCGCATCGACATTCTTTCTATACTCGGGGGCCAAAAACTGGACGCAATACTCCACATGTGGTCTCACTAGTACTGAATAGAGGGGAACAACCACTTCTCTAGATCTGCTCGAAATGTTCCTCCTAATGCACCCCAATATGCCATTGGCCTCTTGACTACAAGGACACACTGATGACTCATACCCAGCCTTTCATCCACAATAATCCCCAGGTCCCTTTCCACTGTACTGCTGCTTAGCCAGTCGGTCCACAGCCTATAACAATGCTTGGGATTCTTCCGTCCCAAGTGCAGGACTCTACACTTCTCCTTGTTGAACCACATCAGATTTCTTTTGGTCCAATCCTCCAATTTATCAAGGTCACTCTGGATCCTATCCACACCCTCCAATGTATCTACCTATACCCTTAGCTTGGTGTTATCCGCAAACTTGCTGAGGGTGCAATCCAGTCCCTCATTCAGGTCCTTAGTAAAGATGTTGAACAGTACTGGCTCTATAACTGATCCTTGGGGCACTCCCCTTGAAACTGACTGCCATCCAGGTATTGAGCCATTGACCACTACCACTGGGCCTGACCATCAAGCCAGCTTTCTATTCATCTTACAGTCCATGTATCCAATCCATACTTCCTTAACTTACGGGGAAGAATGTTGTGGGACGCTGTATCAAAAGCTTTGCTGAAGTCAAGGTATGTCATATCCACTGACTTCCCCAGTTCCACAGATCCTGTTACCTCATCATAGAAGCTAATCAGATTGATCAGGCTTGACTTGTCCCTGGTCAATCTATGTTGACTACTTTTGATCACTTTCTCCACTTCCGAGTGCTCCACAATGGATTGCTTGAGGATCCCTTCCATTATTATGCCAGTTACTGAGGTACGGCTGACCAGTTTATAGTTTCTTGGATTGTCCTTTCCTTCTTTTAAAGATGGGCACAACATTTGCCTTTTTCCAATCATCTGGAATCTCTCCCAGTCTCCAAGACCCTTCAAAGATAATGGCCAAAGGCTCGGCAGTGACGTCTGCCAATTCTCTCAGTACCCTTGGGTACATTAAAGTCAGACCCATGGATTTGGGTACATCTATTTTTTCTAAGTAGCCCTTAACTTGTTCATTCCCCACCAAGGGCTGCCCTCCACCTTCCCATACTGCATTGTCTAACGCTGTAGTGTGGGAGCTGTCCTTGTCCGTGAAGACAGGCAAAAAAACACTGAGTATTTCAGCTTTTCTTACATTATCTGTCACTAGGTTACCTCTCTTATCCAGTAATGGCCCCACACCTTCCCTGATAACCCTCTTATTGTTAACCTTTCTTGTTCCCATTCACATCCCTTGCCAGCTGCAGTTCCAATTGTGCCTTTGCTGTCCTGATTACTGCCCAGCATTTTCCAGCCATCTATTTATACTCCTCCTTCATCATCTGTCTAAGTTTCCATTTTTATACGCATCCTTTTTGAGTTTAAGCTGACCAAGGATTTCCCTGTTAAGCCAAACTGATTGCCTACCATATTTGCATTTCTTACTGTGCAGCAGGATTGTTTGTTCTTGTGCCTTCATCAAGACTTCTTTAAAATACTGCCAGTTCTCCTGAACTCTTTTCCCCTTCATCTTCATTTCTCTGGGGATCCTGCCCATTAGCTCTGTCAGGGAGCTGAAGTCTGCTCTTTTGAAATCAAGGGTCTGTATATTACTGCTCATCTTTCTTCCTTTTGTAAGGATGCTGAAGTCTACCATCTTGTGATCACTGCAGCCCAGGTTGCCACCCACTTCTATTTCTGCTGCTAGTTCTTCCCTGTTCATGAGCAGCAAGTCAAGTTGTGCACGGCCCCTGGTCGGTTCCATTGGTACTTGTACCAGAAAGTTATCCTGAACATTCTCCAAAAGCTTCCTGGATTACCTGTGTACTGCTGTGTTGGTCGCCCAACAAATGTCTGGATAATTAAAGTCTCCCATGAGAACCAGGGCCTGTGATTTGGAAGCTTCTCTTTGCTGTCTGAAGAAATTCTCATCTACCTCATCTTCCTGATCTGGCAGTCTATAGCAGACACCAACTACAACATCACCTCTATTGCTTCCACCTCTAAGCTTAACCCAAAGACTCTCCCTCCTTATACTGGAGCTCTGAGCAATCACACTGCTCCCTCACACAGAGCACAACTCTTCCTCCTTTTCTCCCCTGCCTGTCCTTCCTAAACAGTTTACACCCTTCCACGACTGGGCTCCAGTTATGCGAATCATCCCACCAAGATTTATCTAAGACTTATTGAACTTTGTTTTACTGTTTGAAGACCCTTTTAGAAGGGTTCTTTCTAGGACAAGGGGTATAACATTTCTTTTTTTAAACTCCTCTTTCCTGCCTCTGACTTGAACAGGTCAGATGCAGAAATTCCTTTTAGAAGTGGCATTAGAATATTTAGGCTCAAATAACTGACCTTACTTTTCCTTCAGTTAAAAATAAATCCATTCCCCTTCATCTCAATCAACAAGTGTCCCAGACATCTCTCTTTTTTCTTCCAATGTGCACTAGTAAAATGTATCATTATCCAAAGCTGGCACATAAGCAAATAGAGGTGAAACAGCCAGAGCATTACCTTGGTCTCCTCTTCCAGCTGCCTTCTCAGTTCTTCAATCTGCTGAGTGAATGATGTCTTCCCTCTGGAGAGCTGACTTATCAGTGACTCCTTCTCTTCTAGATGTCTCGCAAATTCATCTGCCAAAGGGTTTTAACCAAGTGAGATTGGAACATGAACAGCTTGCTCTCCCACTGGGCCAAATTCAGGATTTAGTGACATCTGCCCAATTTTATTAAAGAGAATTGTGCCTCCCACCACAGTGAATATGCTTGATTTCTCATTAAGACAAGCATCTGGGTCAAGCATCTGTAATGCTCAAACCCTTCAGAATGTTTCTTTTAGTTTATTTGGGCATGGCATGTACAGTTGTGCATTAATTTTAGTTGGACTCTTGCATCATTCCTTGAAGTAGACATACATGAGCTTCCAACTGTAATTACTGTTTTTTGACCTTCATACTTTTTATTACCGTACATTGCACTTCTACAGACCTTTTCCCCAACACTGCAAAATACTTTAGAAACATCAACCTCACAACTCCTATAAGGGAAGTCAGGAGAATACATGGGAACACTTTAGGTGCAATGTGAATACAGCCAGAGTGGAGGTAGTACACCCAGCCATTTAATAGTGCACTGCTGCACACTTGTTTGACACAAAATGAAAAATATAATGACTGAGTGAAAAGACAAGTATCAGAGAGGTAGCTGAGTTAATCTGTATCTTCAAAAACAACAAGAAGTCCTGGGGCACCTTATAGACTAACAGATATTTTGGAGCACACGCTTTTGAAAGGACATGAGAATTTAGGTAAACAAGAACAGTGATCATAGAGGAAATTTGGTCAAAATCCAGAAATTAACACTTCTACTCTTTCAAAAAGTAACAAAATCTTGAATTATTATTAAGACAACACCAGTTTCCTATCTCTTTACAAAGAACGCATATCCATAAGCACAATGTCCCAACATTGTACAGAGGAACCTTTCTTGGTGGTCCGTTGTGTCCGACAACGATGTCTTGAGCTTGCACAGGCTCATGGGTTGTGGACTTGCGTGTGGCTGAAGGGTCCAAGCCTTGAATGGCATGGACATTCACAATAAAGGCAAGGGAACTGTTCTGGCTCTGTCAATGTGGCTGCTGCTGTTGCTCTTCTCCTCTCACAAGCATCAATCAGGCGTACGTATCGCTGCTCTTTGAAGCTGTCATACGCGTGTCGTACGAGAGCACGCCAGCCTGTTCAGTTTTCTGCATGGGGCTCTAGCTGCTTTGGCTTTATTCCAGCATGAGCAGTGGTGGCCTTCACGTAGTCTTTACACCTCTTGTGAGACGTACCTTGATTCCTTTTGCCCTGGGAGAGTTCACCATAGAAGAATTGCTTAGGGATTCTTGACTCCTCCATTTGTATGATGTGCCCTGTCCAGCACAGCTGGGCTTTCAGAATCATGGCTTCAGTGCTTGTGGCTCCTGGTCTGTCAAGGACTTCCAGGTTCGTGACTCTGTCGTGCCACTGAATGTGCAGTAGTGACCTCAGGCTGCATGTGTGGAAGCGCTCCAGCAGTTTTATATGTTTTCTCTACAAGGTCCAGGTTTCACAGCCATACAGGAGACTGGTCAGGACTACACCCTGATACACTTCAGTTAGTGGAGAGTTGGATAGTATGCTGATTCAGCACTCGTGCTCTCAGATGTCCTAGTGCTGAGGCATAGTACACCCACAAACAGCAATGCTGCCTACTATATCAACAGCACTACCTCCTGCAGCAACAAGATTACGTGTTCCTTATTCCAGGTTTTCACAGCTGAACCTCACTCAGCATCGCCCAGTTTAGCTGAGGAGACAGTACTGCAGCACATCACCTTGATTATCTTTTTCTGATTTGTCCTCCTTGCTTACTGTTTTTGGTTCTCTGTGCCTTAAATATTGAGTCTGTTCTGGTCTGGCTATGGTCTGAAGAAGTGGGTCTGTCCCATGAAAGCTCACCTAATAAACCATTTTGCTAGTCTTTAAAGTGCTACTTGACTGCTTTTTCTCAGTGGAAGTGTGAGGGTAAGCTTATTGTTTTTAAAAAGCCAGGTGTTTCAGAGTGAGCTTCTACTATCACATATTAGAAAGGTGAGGAGGGTGGGGGAATGCTCTTTGGGTAAAAAAGATCTTTCTGGGCTTGTTTACAACCTGGATGACAGGAAGAGAGGCAAGGCTCACTTGTTGTACCAAGCCTGACAGAACGGAGATGCATCAGTCTCTAGCATCTTACTACAGGTTGAACCTCTCTAGTCTGGCACCGTTGGGACCTGACCAATTCTGAACGAGAGAGTCTGCCAGACCATGGGAAGTCAATATTGTCTAACAGCATTACTAACACTTCCACTGCTTATGGGGCTCTTCAAAGACATTTAGGGATAAATTAGAGATAAGCAACAGCACAGAACATGGAGAGCCAGGACCCGGTGTCTGTAAACAAACTTTATGAGACCACTGGAAACTTGGTCGCAGCCATAATAAGTGGATATCTAACTAATTAAAAGCATACTGGACTACGGATGTTGCTGGACCAGAGTGTGCCAGATTAGAGAGGTTCAGTCTGTAGGTGTTTACCCTCCACTGAGTCACCACTGAGATGTATAGAACAGAACTGCAGTACCTCACAGAGTCTAGCACATTCCTGCAATGAGCTCAAAGAGGTTCACTGATGCTACATATACCTACCATTTTCAGTTTGCAGCCTTCCTTTTTGTGTGGTGAGGTCATTCACTAGGCGAGTCATCTCATCCAATTTAGTCTTTGTCTCATTGAGGTGGTCTTCATATGTGCGGCAAAGTTTTTCTGCATTCAGCTAATGGAATTGAGAGAAAAGATACACAAGCATGCAGACTTTGCAGCCCAGGTACACAATCATCTAGTTAGTCCCATAATACAAAGGTTCACAATAAAACCCCTTTTTTTCACCCCTTTCCCCCACACAGACAAGTAGAATTTTGGAAGGCAGAAATAAAAGATTCTATTCAGCGAGCTTTGAAGTTAGAACACTCGCTTTACATTTTGTTAATATTATAGTTTAAAGCAAGGAATTTACATCAGAAGATTTTTCTGCAGTTTGCCACTTTTATACAGTCTACCTATACTTGTCGACAGTAAAAGTTTCCCGAGTAGGCCCTCAAGTAAGAACCTTAGGATTTGGCCCGGATTTTAAGATGACCCAGAAGAAATGCTCCCCCACCTGTCTTATTTTTATTAAGCTCTTAAAAACAAAGTGAGTGCAAACTGGTGATGGAAAAGCAAGAAAAATATTTATCTTTAGTGATAGACTTGGATTCTGAATTGAAACAATATAGCAGAAAGATTCTACAATGATTTCAAAAAGTAGCATGTGCACAGGTACATATCCTATGCATAAATTTCTCAAAACTTCTAAATCACTTAATGAGAGTACGCCCATATTTAGATACCGAAAGTCACAGCATGTGCAGTGGCTGTGTAGGATAACCCCCTCACCCTACCCCACCTTCACACCAATATGCCTCAAACCAGTGATTCAGAGAGACTTCTTTGTGAGGTGGAGGAAAAGCTCGGTCTCTGTCACCTTCCAGTACTTAAGTGCTCTTCTGAAATTGCTAAGAAGGGCCCCCTTATCACAATAGTACTTCCTAAAATAAGGACATAAGACTGGTAAGGACTGGGCAGTAGGACCAAACTCATTTCAGATAACCCACTCAATATCTGTGACAAAGTGAAACGTGGCATATATATGAAAGCCACCAGACCCTTCCTGCTATTCTCCTGAATCATCTGACCCTGGGAAACTTTAAAACAAGCCCATTTGTATGTTTGCATATGAAGTTTCAGAAGCCCTACTTTTCCCTTGACTATCTGCTCCATGTTGGATGACAGGTCGTCCACCTCCAGCTTCAGTTCGCTCTTCTCTTTCTCTAATTTCTGCTTGACACGCTGCAGGTTGTCCACTTGCTCCCCCAACTCCGCCATGCTGTCTGCATGCTTCTTCCTCAGAGTAGCAGCCGTTGCCTCATAGTGCAGCGTGGCCTCCTCAAGGTCCCGCCGCAGCTTCAGGAACTCAGCCTCCCGCTTCTTGTTCAACTCCAGCTGTGCTGCAGTGGCTCCCCCAGCTTCCTCCAGCCGCTCACTCAGCTCCTCCAGCTCTCGAGCCAGATCTGATCTCTGCTTTTCCACCTTGGCTCGGGCAGCTCTTTCTGCTTCCAGCTCCTCTTCTAGCTCCTCAATACGAGCCTGCAAGGCAAAAGGTGCACATGGAAGTAACACTCTTCACCTCCACAGCAATTGTTAGAGGATCTGAACATGCTTCATAAGTAATGACCCTTCACAACAGCTCATTGTACATAATGCAATTTATAAATGGAGAAGCCAAGATAAAGTATGGAACGACATTGGCAGTGACAAACAATTCAGTGTTGGAGCTGGAATAGGACCAATGCAGTATATCTACTACTCAAACTTACTCTACAAGCTGGAGTCCAAGTTCCGCAGACCAAGAATGTAAGAAAAACAGTTTATTTGGAAGTGGGATGGATGGATGATTACTGTAAAGAAAACTGTAAGAGGTTCTTATTGTAAGAGCGATTGCATTACACATGCTTTTCAACCTCTGCCTGGGATGTGAGCCTGAGGAGTGCGTGGATGACTGGGAGGCCTCACAACCTCTTTCTTCTACTCCCACACTCACCTCTGAACTGAAATCAGCAGTACCGCAGAGTCACAATTTTTGCCCTCATATGGTGCCTACACATAATTAGTGCAGTACCCTGCACGCCCCAGCGAAGAATAGGAAACAAGATATGTGGCTATAATAAAACACAGGAGAGTAATGGAGCTCCCATGGATCAGCAGCATTTATTTTCGAATTCAGTCTGGGTTTTATGTTGTAATGATCATTACTGACAAACTCTGGCAGTAGCTCACATTATTGCAGTTCCCTTTCCTTTCCTTTCCTGTATGACAGTGTACCATTTCATGAACTCACAGGGCTGTGACAGCCTGTAACTCAAGATCTGTGAGCCAGAGTCACAATCTGATTCTTCAGTTTGCGCCAGTGGAATCTAAACTTTGAACCCTGTGGTGCCCAGTTCCCTTCTTTAAGTTCTCATGCACCTGTTCTTGTGTAGATTTCCTTGTTAGTTGCCCTCCATAATGCCTTACCTGAATCCCCGTGACGTTAATTAACCCTGGGCCCTGCTAGTTAAATCTGGGCTTTTCTGTTCCCTGTGCTTGATGGTGACTTCCAAAAATGGGTTGTTTTTCTTTGCCAAATAAACCTCAGGCTTCCTGTCCTTGCTCTAGGCTTGGAGATGGACTCCTCAGCATAAGTTCTTTTCAGATAGTGTTGCCTTCTTTATTATGGCTCCTGCCTCAGAGTAGTCTGCCATAGCTTTTGTCCTTCAGGCCAGCCCATTCACTCTCCTTCTTCTCTGTGCTATGTGTGATGTTATCGGATTAAAATATGACAACATAGATCATGGTTGCAACCACTGTTATAGATCTGCAACCCATCTCGTAAAAAATAAGGCATGTGAGGTGTTTATGGAAAGGTTATGATTTGCTGGTTGTGACTATTGTGTTTGTATGCATGTCCATTTTGTATTTGAAGCTATGCGTAGTGGCTCTATACCTGTATTTCAAAATGTTTGCTCCTGGAGTGGTTTCAGACAGGTAGCGATGTCTCCCCACTTCCCTCCCTGCGACATAAACCCTGGATTCTGTGTGACTCTACTTCAGTCATCTGGAGAAGTGGGTCTTACCCACAAAAGTTTATGACCTAACAAATTTATTAGTTTCTAAGATGCTATGTGACTGCTGATTATTTGCTCCTGGAGTAATGTCCACAAAGTGTTGAGCCAGCAGATTTTGTGGGGGTCTGTTCAAAGTAAGTTGACCATCAAGAAACACTTAATTGACAATGGACCAAGGGAGTTACCCATCTACACTGAATGGAAGTTCCTGTGGACACTCCAACAGAAGGGGTAAATAATGACCTCTGTTGTGACTAAGTAAAATCAGGTATGGACTTGTGCCTTGTTCATGTGACTCCAAACGCCATCTTGTTCCCTGTGATTTTCCAGTAGCTGTCCTGGGGGTTTTATTTGAAACAATGGAATTCTATCCACGTGGCAGACATTATAAAAGGCCCTGGAAATATTTGCATTTTTCGTCTTTCCTGATCCAGCCTTTTTCTTACTCAAGTCTCTGGACCATGGACTTATATTAATAGGAGCATTCTAACAAAGGGATTGAGGTCCTTCCAATGATTTGGAAGTAACCAGGGATTTGACTTAAGCCAGCAGTTTATTCACTTTTTAGATACTAAATGATTGGCAACAGAATGATTACTGGGTAAGATTCTAAGTTATATATCGACTTGGTTGTGAGGCTAGTCATTTGAGATCAGAAGAACCCTTCCATTTGATGAGGCTGGTTTTAAAAAAACTACTCGTTTATGAGTCTGTTGTTTTCTGTGGTGAGACAAAGAACAGAATGCTTTCATGATTTGTTTGTTACGCATGTGGTGATGCAGAAATTTACTTTTGTGGTTGGTTTCATGTATTTTATGGGAGAATAATGAACAGCATTTTGAGCTACAGCTGCCCTATTTCTCAGCAATTTATCCTAAATTTGGTCTTCTCAGTTTTGACCCACAGTTATACCACATATTCAGAGGAGAAACTTTGAAGATCAAATTACTTTCTCTCTCCTTCCCTCACCCTCCATGCTTCTCTATCCCCGGCCACGGTTCATTCCTGACTTCAGGCACATGAGTGCCTCTCCCACTAAATCATACACATTTCTGAGGGCACAACTTAGTCCACAGAGTTCAAAACAGGATTGTGACTTGAAGCTGTCAGTCACAAGAACTATTTGGCAGATGAGAACCAAGCCCAGAGGTCATGGGCAACACAGCAGTATTGTAACTAAGACACACAGGAGAAATGAAGAAAAAAAATAACCTGTAGCTCCTTGATCTTCTTCTGGAGTTGTATCACTATGGCTTGTTCATCCTCAAGCTTGGAGTTCAGCTGACTAATTTCAAATTCTTTCCTGTCCCAGAAAAGAAAGTTGTGCAGTTGCAGATTTACCCTACCAGTTCAAGCAAAGATTTTCTAAGGCAAAATTTTATAGTCCTCTAATAAAGAGGAAGGGGACAAAAGAGCTGATCTGGTTGGAACTGAAATGGGATGAATGCTGCTGTTATAATATCCACAAACTCCCAACCTAAGACCTTACACATGCTCATGTGTTGTGCTACAACATTTAAAAAAAGAGTCCTTACTTTGTACAATATCAGTGCTGGCTAGACTTCTGATATTATGAATAGCTTCAGATGAGAATTTTCTCCTGCAATTTGTAAAAGGTTACACATACATACAATTCCTTTTCAAATTTGCTGGATAAGTACATGTAACAGGAGGGAGGTCCTACAACTGTACCGTTTCAAGTCAGATGGGGAAGACACCTTTTTGAGACTATGTAAGCCATTTCCCTCGAATCAGCTAAAAGGCTTACATATAGTCATTTTATGCATATCAAGAAGCGGGTAAATCAAATCTCATGCTTCAGGGTACAAAATGCAGGAGTCAAGAAGGAATTCCCTTCTCCCTATTCAGCACTGCACAATATTCTTGGTTCACCTTTCTCTAAAGTAGCATTAGTATTGGCCACTAGTGCAGGATTCTGGGCTTGATGGATCTGGAATGGCAAATCCCAGGTTCCTTTATTATTTTGTATAATATAAAGAGTTTCTTACTTCTTTAACTTTTCATCCAGCTGCAGCTTATCATTTTCCAAATCCATGAGACTCTCCTGGGTCAGCTTCAAATCCCCTTCCAGTTTGCGTTTGACCCTTTCTAGGTCCATCCTCACTTTCTTTTCTTGTTCCAGTGAGCCTTCAAGCTATGGGAACGAGAAGCCAGTCATTAAACAGGAAAATTTTGTGCAACACCCTAATGAACACTGAAGCAGAAGAGTTGAGCTATTTTCCATTTTTGCTTTCTAGTTGCCAGCAACCCATGTCAAGAACATAAACTGGGATTAATGTGATATAAGAGCCACTCCAAGCCCTAAAGTAGAACCCTCCAGGAAAAAGGAAGAGGGTGCCCAAGAAGCACCTATCATAGAGATCTGAAGGTAGACACTAAAAAGATGGGATACACTTGTCAGAACTGGAAAAAGCTCACCCAGGACAGGGGATGCTGACGAATGGTTACCAATGGACTATGCTCCAAGATGTAGGAGTGGAAATGGCTTAGTACTCCCAAATTTTTTGCTTGTGAAGGGCAATACAGCCCTGTCTCTCCAAGGCAGCTCTGTTTGGCTATTGGTCAATTACACTGCATGTACAAACTAAACGGATTGCCTCTTGTTGTTATTGTTCTTTCAAAAGTTTAACAAGACAAGAACATTTATTTTTGGACACCCTCTTTTGTGGACACCCACATTAATCTAACTCATTTAAAAAAGAAAAACATGGATCCAAGCATCCCAGATTCCTGAAAGCCAAAAGCAATGGAGAACTATGTATTATGTAAATGAAGAGAAGGACAGACTCACATCATCTACTTGCTGTTCTAGTTTGAGTTTACTTTTGCTCAGTGTGTTGACCTTGTCTTCTTCTGCTTGTAGGTCATCCAGAGCTTGCTGGTGAGCTTCCTGCAAAGACTTCTTCTCTTTAGTAAGTTTACTGATGGTCTCATCCAGAGATGCCATTTCTTCCGTCAGATTTTTGACCTGTGTGGTAGAAAAAATGCAATAGCAGTGACAGGGATTATTTTAAAGTAATTACAGCAGAGGATTACTGTAACCTGGCCGGAAGGAACTGCCTACACCCATACTCATATTGCAGAATTAGAGAGCAGTTTAGAGTAAATCAATTGGAGATGGATATTTTTGTAAAAGCAGTTAACCTGGCTATTAGGGTGTTACAGTGAAATGGGCGTTTATTTTAATTTTGGCTTCTCACCTGAAATTGCAATTAGTGCCAATCTTTGCAGTGGCTTTGTTAGGAGGCATCTGCTTTCCAACTGCCCCAGTTGTTTTCCTCCCAGCTTAACTCAGGGGAAAAAAATAAGCTTTGGCTTTACAGGAGGAAGAGTTAAAAAAATTGGGTTAGGGACACCAAGGTTATTTACTAGGGTAAAACCAAACACTGCTCTTTTGTCTAGTGCCAGCAGAACTCACTTGGGAAACTGGAGACCCTGGCGCAAGATCAGTCAGGTGTGTATTTAAATGATCTTGCTGGCTGGCCTGCTAACTACACCAGTGATGTGCAACACACACTCCCTGTTGGCCGCATGCGGCAAGCTGGGCAGCACAGTGTGGCAAAGTGCAGTTCAGGAAAGCCGCACACGTGGGGCGCCCCTCCGGCCGCTCAGCACATGCATCGACTACACGGCGGGACAAGCGCTTGGTGGCAGTGGTGGAGGTGGCTCCAGCCACAGGGAGGTTCTCATGGCACGGCTTCAGCTCAGGGAGGCTTCCGTGAGTAATCTGGGGAGGGGTGCCTGGTTTGGGTGGTGGTGCCTGTGAGAGGAGCAGGGGGAAGACCCTGTGGTGATCCCTGACATTCCTTTTGGACACCACTGATTTACTTCATTCAATTAGCAGAGCTCCAGTATCTCCTGCCCTATAGTAGCCCACCCTAGGTACAAATCCTCTTTGGAGATGTACGGTCAATTTCTAACGGTACCTTATTTTCAGTAGCGTGTTTTTCTTTCTCTACTTTTGCCAATGTTATTTCCAGGTCATCAATGTCTTTCTTCAGTTCAGAGCACTCATCTTCCAGTTTTCTCTTCTTGGAGGTCAGCTCAGAGTTCATCTCCTCTTCATCCTCCACACGCTCTGTCAGTTCTTTGACTTTTGCCTCCAGCTGGATCTTGGATTTAATCAGCAAGTCGCATCGCTCCTCTGCATCTGCCAGAGTGTCTTGCTCCTGGCATAGCACAGAGAAAATGACAACAATGCTGGGAGTTACCAACTTAATTCTGTTCCATTTATTCCTCATTTGTTTAGTTCTCATGAAGCACAGATAACACACATTAGTAAGGAAAATCATAAGAATGTACCAGAAGTGCTCTGCAAATAAGGCTAATGTGGACTTTTTGAATGCTAACTCTCAGTTTACTCATCTTACTCACTTCACTTTCATAGACACAATTCCTGATGAATTCAATGGAAGCAGGGCAGGGACTTCAATGCTGGGCATCCTCACTCAGGCATACGATTTGATGAAATAATATTCACAACTATTTTGGGCATTAATATTACCATGAACACCAGATTTCTTTCAGCAGCAAGCCGTTAGCTTGCATTCTCACACATGAGAATTTATATTTGTTGTAAGTTTAATCTAATTTTCTAGCCAATGCAGCTGCATAATTTAAAACTGCTTGTGTATGTGCCTAAAGCTAAGTCCCCTTTGACTGGTTGGCTTGCAACATGTCATATCTGGAGGAACATTAAATAAAACGTGAACCAAAAATAGCCTGCGAACTCACTGCCTGCAGCTGAAGCAGCAAGTCGTTCTTCTCCTGAACCAGAGAGACTTGCTTTTCTTCCAGTTCCTTCCTCCGGGCTTCAGATTTTTCCAAAGCCTCCTTCAGCTTCGCGAATTCCTCCTTCATACTGGCCATCTCCTTTTCAGTTTCTGCAGACTTCAGAAGGGGCTTAATCTTGAAGAACAGCTTCATCCAGGGCCAGTTCTTCACAGCCATGAAAGCTCGGATGTTCCACTGGATCACGAGAAGGGCATCCCTGGTGTAACAAAGCAAAGAGAAAGTAAACCCAGCCCAAGGCGAGGGTGATATATACAGTCTTTGAACATGTCCTCAGACCAGTTGTACTTTTGGGCTCTGAACAGCATTAGGAACTTGTACTTGCACAGGCAACACATTTACTTATGGCTTGACTGTCAGAAACACTGGGCATCTTCAGCTGACTGGTTTTAGTCAAAATTATGGGTGACAAGACTGAGGGGAATAACCCGAGATTGTCTGTACCTTCGCTCCACTATTTTTTGGAACTCAATACGCATCAGTTTGCCTCGCGCTCTTGCTTGGATCATTGTTAGGATCTTGGACAGTCTCTCATCCCTCATCTCTTCAAGATGGCCTAGGAGACCAGCCTTAAAGAATACCTAAAGTACAGGCAGATGTCATTTAGGAGCAAGCTCAGAATAACTTTATACCCTCAAAATATGGAACAATATAAGTCAATTTTTAGTGTCAGAGTAATGGTCAAGGGAAGATTGGTAACAATGTAGCAGCACAGTGATGTTTAGGTACTATAAAGTTCAGCATCAAGGGATTGCAGTATAACATTATATTGAGTCAGTCCAAGTACTTGTAGTTTAATCTTGCTTATTTCAAATGTACCAAGCTCATTAATAACCATGTTCTCTGTGTACCTAACTCATTAATGTACCAAACTCATTAATAACCATGTTCTCTGTGCCTTAAATACTGAGTCTGTTCTGGTAAGGCTATGATCCAAAGAAGTGGGTCTGTCCCACGAAAGCTCATCACCTAATAAATTATTTTGTTAATCTTTAAAGTGCTACTGGACTGCTTTTTTGTTTTCATAGCATATAGACTAGCATGGCTCCCTCTCCGTTATTAATAACCATGTTGCTAATTGGTATTAGACTCCTGGAATGTTTTTAACTTTTTTACTTGGTATCACTGTTAATCTCACAAGCCTTGGTCAGTTGAGAATCATCCACTTGTTGCTGAAAACGAGTGCTTCTGAATTGGTGCTACCATCAAGTCCACTATCAGTGTAGATGGGACAGAGGTGTGTTTAGCACCATTTCACAAACTGTAGTCAAGAGTTGCTCTGTGTAAATAAGGCAACTAAAATGGTGTTGATCATGGCTTGATCCTGTCTACGCTGGCAGTTAGTGTTATCAGTTGGCAGAACTCATCTGTATTTTTGTTTGTATTATCTTAAAATTACAATTACTTTTAATATATTAAACTCACTCTGGTTCTGCTAACCAAATATTACCATCACTAGCAGCTGTGCGATGATTTAAGTGAGAAGAGATTTTAAAATCAGTCTCATTCCTGGATAACAAGTCTCCCTATAGTGCCACAACACATCAACTGCACTACCTCATCTATCTTACATTGCATACATGCTGCCATTAGAGAAAACATTTAAATTACTTGTATCAAGATACAGACTATTTCCTGTTGGAAACATCAATATTCATGATAGGAACATACGGCTGTTTTATTAAGCAGTGCCTTTGTTTTTTTTTAACTCTTTTAAATGTGGGCTTTGGTATGGTTATATATTTCTATAAAACAGTAACTACAGCAACATTCAGATCTAAGTATGAACTCTGCAGTTTTGAAATCTGTGCTTTCAAAAAATGGAATCACGTGCTCTTTTCTGGTTACCTTTGTGTGTCCAAAACGATACTGGGTTTGGTCAATATCTAAAGAACCTAGCAGTTTTTCAGCGGCTTTTCTGCTGTCCACAAACTTATCTTCTGGGATGGCCGCAGGATTCAGAATACGGTACCTGTTAATAACAGTGGAAGAATGAGTAAATGGGGCCAGGAGGCTGGGCCAGATTCTGCTCTCAATAAACTGCACTGAATGTGGGTAACCTCAGCAAAGCCAGTGGAACTACTTCAGATTGAAACTGAGAGCAGAGGACCTGCCCTCCATTTCCAGGTATTTTGAACTTAAAACTAATGTGAGTGAAAGAGAACAGCAACCCTGGCTCATTTTTACCGAGTAGGCGACAATGATTCTGATAGGAACTGGCTCATGAAAAGAAAGGGGACTTGTGTCTGGAGCTGGTCTCAGTGTTACCTTTGTTTAAAGTCAGCATACAGCACTCTGTTTGGAAATCCCTTGCGGCAAATACGGATTCCTTCCAGGACACCATTACAGCGAAGCTGGTGGAGGACAAGGTATGGTTCCATTGCACCTTAAAATATTCAAGAACTTAATTAAACGAGATCTTTCCATCAGGCTTTAACCTTCATTTTGCCCAGTAGGTGAGACGAGTTGGAAGTAATATCTTCAAAGTGAGCTAGCAGAGGAGGAGGTGAACTATCCAACTGCTTTTAAGTGTGAGTTGGTGATTTAGAAATGGATTCTGGAATAAAAATAACTGGACTAAAATGCAGCTAGAATAAGCCATTGTTGGATTTTCTGTACCTGGAGTTTTAGTTTCATTGGGGATAATACAGCGCACAAAGTGAGGAGCTGTAGATCTCAGGTTAGTCATCAGTTTGTTTAAATTTTCCTAAAAGGGTACAATAAAAAACAAAATTAGCTAGAAAACTAAAACTGTACCTGTATAAGTGCACACATGAGAAGCAACCCCATAAAATACATAAGTCTAATCAGAGAAAAAAAGGCAGATTTACAGGTGAAAAATTAGCACCACCCCTCCAGATTGCCCAGAGGGAATGTTCTGCATATGTCAATGGAATACATGTTGTCATATTGACCTTGTTTGGGGAGATTCTCGGAGGCACAAGGCGAAATTAGGTGCCCAACTAAAAAGACTCTGACTGCAGGGGGAGAAGTTTAAGGGACTATAACAATTAGAATGTTACCAGGTATAAGGAATTTATAAAATAAAGAAAACACCTCACAAATATAGCCTAAACTTAGGCTACATAAAAACCCCCACAAAAATAAAAAAAGAGGAGACAAAAGTACAGCAGCAGAGTTTGGACTGAGTGCAGCAAATATGATTACCTGCCTCACAGGAATATGGCATACATGAAGTGCATGCAACCCAAGGCCTTCAGAGACAGAGTATGGGCTCTGGACACCAGAGTGGCTGAACTGAAGGAGCTCAATGAGACAGAGGTACATGAAGAGACTTTCAGGGATACAGTCAAGTGATCCCCACCCTCCTGTCCAGCAGCCCCTGTGCTGCTAAGGAGGATGAAAGTCCTAGGCAGGATCCAGCAAGCCCTTTTAAATCACAGGGCCTGAGGGCAACTGTCCACTTTGCCCTGCTTCATCAGCAGCCCTGATGGGCAAAAATAGGACAATTCACTCTGCTGACAGTGGCTCTGAGCAAGATTAGATGACATGGTGGTTAAAAAACATCCAAACCTTTTCCGCATTGCAAACTCCTCTACTGTTATCCCTGGTGGAGTTGTTCCAGTGGTGAACAACAAGTCACTGTTGGCAGTGAAAGGTAAAGTCTTCCCGTCCAACTTTCACAAACAATGTATTTCAGTTTCAGTAGTAGGGATGTTTGCAGAAAATGAGTCATAAGCTCCAATAGTCACATTAAGCAATTTTTACATTGGGTTTCAATGAGCATTTTAACCATGGTGTCTCTAACTGTAAGCAATACACTCATCCAGTCATGGAATAGAGACAATATCGTGTGACCATCTCCATTTTCAAATGAGTGTGAAGCAATAGGCCATACAGCAAATAACAATAAAAAGTCCACATAGTGCGAAAAACCTGTTCAAAGCAATTTGAAAAAATTTCAAATTTGTTCAATGTTCAAAGAACAGAAGAGGAGCTATTAAACAAATAAACGATTTACAAATTATTCATTTAGCCCTGATCAACACCTAAACCCAAATTCAAACACACAATTACAGCTTGACTTGGTCTACTAAAGCATTTATGGTTCCTCTTTTTAAATATAAGGTACTGTTATAGTTAAAATTACAAAGAAAAATTATAAGCTATTTGAAAAAAAAACATTACTTTGTGTAGTGATGACACTGTTTGGAAGGAAGCTCCTTTCTTGCGCTTCTTTTCTGCACTGTGATCCACTAAAAATGAAATACATTAAGAACAGCTAAACCAAATATAAGATTTCGGTAAGAGATAAAGACTGTAAAAACATTTTCAGAAGTACAATGTAATGAATATTTGGAATCAAGGTAAAAATCAAAGCCATGAGAGTCTCTGGTTCTCAAGTGCTGTACAAAAGAAATTAAATATTATCACACTGTAACATTATAAAGGCTATCAGCAATATGTGCGGTGCACTCTTTCCTTTCTGTGGTTTTCATCAGAAACCTTAGCAAATTTACTGTGTTATAGTCTCTCTCTAGTCATATGTGGTGGTAACTATTCATTTTTGTACACATGCCTCACAGAAATTCATTTTATGAAATATTGTGTGGTTCAGATTCTTATATTTTGTATGCCCTAGAATCAGATATATCCAGAAAAATGTCTAACCTGGATACATATCATGCGAACAGTATACTGTACATGGCCTGGCTGAAAACAGCTAGCCATGTCAAGGAAAGTGAAAAGTACCATGTGTTTCATGTTCTCAAAAACACATCTTTCTCTTGACCATGATAGTACCAAGAATGGGGACTGGCACTGTGTGTAAGATAAGGTACCACTCTTACGACTGATGGTCTGTGGCAAATAGGCACTTAGATACCTGCAATGGTTTGCTAAAGGCAGGCTTTTTTGTTATTTTTATTTTGCACTATGCCTAATCCACCGTAAAGTCTCTAGTCTGTTTATTTCTTTCACAAGGGATATTACGATTCATGACAACTACATCTACATAAATGAGGTTTGTAATAAATAGGCTGTGAGTGATTTTGCCTCTAGGACATAATAGTTACATCTCAGTAATGAGTGCCAGTCCTATCTCCTTAATATCAATTTTATGGATGCTTGTGACTTGCCTTACCTCAAATAAAGCAGGGTTAGTAAATAGAGTTTATTCCAGTACTACTAAGAATCTCATGAAAACCCATTCTTTCAAGTTTTCCCTAGCTAATTGAGCAGACTTGATAGGTTTGGACTTAGAGAAGCTCTAGGCAGGTATCATTTGGTTTGTCCAGCACTAATCCAATCACATATATTGATCATAGTATCTTTTCTTAGCATGGAAAGTGCATTCTCCCAAATTCTGTCTACAGTTAGGCACTGTTTGGAAACTTTGTAATTCAGCTAGGGAGAGGGCCACAGCTTGGAGACATGATGTGTTCTTGTTGATATGCAATCATTTATATATTTGTGTGTGCATCATTTGCACACACAAGTAGGACTTTGAATACTTCAGCCCCTGTTGGCATGGTCAAACCATTTGCCAATATTCCTATAGGATATGTATGCATAGATATTAATATTTGTGCACACAAAATAGTATGACAAAAGTGCTCAAAGGATTATGCATACGAATGACAAGCACAAAGACAAGTTGCATCAAGCTCCTTCTAAAATACTGTGGCACACTACTACAGATACCATGCCCATTTAATTAAATGAGAAACTGTCTTATGTAATATCAGCATCCACTGACAGATAGCATTATTTCAGTTTTTAAAGTCCTTTTCCAGTATGGTCTCTGGGAGTGAAGGGAAATCCTTGTGAGATGATTCTACTTACCGCTGTCAGCGCTGACATAGTTTTCAAACAGGCTTGCCAGCAGCTTGTTGGCAGATTTTTGAAAAATGCCCACCACAGTTTCATTAAGTGGGTCTTTGTTTTTCTCAAGCCAGCCAATGATGTTATAGGGCACCTGCAGAGAACCATGTGGCACAAAATGTAAGAAAATGAAATTATGTCAAACATGCCAGTATAGTATGTCTAATATTTTCCTCCCAAGCATCTACAGTTCTTTAATCTTGGTTCAAAATTAATAGTTTGAATTGTACTCTGTAAAACACTTCATGGGGATCACTCATGAGCCATATCTTTCATTTATCTCCAATTCTCCACTTTCTGATCCCTAGCTCCCATGCCCAACAATTCCCCATCTGACTCCTCTACGTCCTTCCTCAACCTTGCAATTTACTCTTTTTGTCTCTGCCCACGTGTTGCATCCCTGCAGACCACTAGAAAGAAGCCCATATGCCTCGAGTGGTCCATGAACTGTATCTTGGGAACTGCTAATATAAAAGGCAAGAAACGATTCAATATTATAATAATAGATTCTTTACTATTCCAGAACACACTTTTGGATTTTCTGACATAAACCTCCTACTGAAGTCCCAAACATACAATTCCTAGTTCTGCCAATGGCCTATCAGGTGATCTTAAGCAACTTACAGCTTCTCTGTCTCATTTTCTCTACCTGTAAACTGGGGACCGTGACATTGACCTGCTTCATAAAGTGCTTTAAGCTGGAAAAGTGCTATATAAAAGCTGGAGATTAAATACATTATTATTAAATATACAAGGAGGTTAAAGTTCAAAGGCCCTCCGTATAGGGAGTCTAAAAGTGGCCTCATGGGCCATCTACATTGTCTCAATGACCACATATAAGACTGTCTCTATTTGAGTAAAAAATGTGTAGAAAATTTCTGAAAACTCAACTTGGAATCAAGAAATTGGGTTCATTATGACTCACAAGCCACCACCCATCCATGACTGATTCAGAACTTAGACCCTAGTCAATAATCCGGTTAATTGTGCAAGACAGAAAATAAAATTCATCTTACTTTTAGCCATGTTGGCTCTGCCACACTAACAGAAGTAAAAAAAAAAAAGCAGCAAAACCTTGGCTTTGTTGCCAATATAGCCATGGCTGACTGAATTCATACTGGGAACCAATATGCCAGGTAAGATGGTAACATTTTTACACGGATGCTTTTCTGAAGATGGGTAGATTAGGGTAATTTTACAGACAATACTAGAAATACGTAGGCAAAGCCACCATGCACCCTGCTTAACTTGGCCTCTTATAGCCATGTTTTGCTGCACCTGGCTCCCTACATCTTAGTATGTTATACCGAGGGTACAGGGGCTGATGTTATACTTTATTCTCACTGGGCCTGTGTATTTTTTATAACTTTGTTGGGGAGGAGGGTGGCTACAGAATGAATCCACTTAGAAGAATTCTAGTGCAATGTCTACTTGTGATGAGACTGGAAACTTACCACACCAGCATAATGAAGAAGTTCAAAGTGAGCTTCATACTTCCTTTTCTTGTCAAGCCGAGGTTTCTGAAGGTTGGGTGACTTGCCAAGATGGTTGTCATAGAGTTTGGCTTTGAATGTCATATCTGTAGCCTTTGGAAACATGCACTCCTCCTCCAGGATAGACAGGATGCCCAAAGGCTGTCAACCCAAAGGGATTTTCAAAAGAAAATCTTTATGATTCGGTTTTTAGGATTAGCAGATTTTAGCATTTGTGTCACAGTTAGACTTGATGAAGTTGCATGTTCATAGGGTTCCTTGTCATTCTAACTTGTGTTTATTCTGTTAAATCAATTACCAGGTTTTTGACAGCTCATCAACAAAGTGCTGCCTTGGGAGATTTTACACTGACTTCTGATAGCATTTCAGTTGAACTTTCACATCTCGCTTTATTAACTTCTAAGGCATTTGCTGGTATTTCAGAGTTGGTCATTCTGGACCCGATCCAACCCTGACTGAAGCCAATGGAAAGACTATTGATACTAAAGGGGGAAGGATACTATCATCACTGGAAGAAATCAGGCTCCCAATATGCTCCATTGTGCCTGTTAATTTTCTCCAGGCAAGGATAGCTATTTTGTCAGGGCTGGAAATGTTTTTGTTTTGGTTTGACAGAGTCTAGGACCTTAAGCCCTTCCCGTCCCTTCCCCTCCCAACATTGACAAGAGAGCTCAGCAAGAGTGCTCAGTCCCCCACTCTGACTGCAATGACTAGTCATACAACAGGACTGAAACTTTCACTCCTCTGTCAGGTCTGCTGGGGTTAAGTGGCAGGAGGAGAGAGGCTGCTAGGGCTCATGCTAGGGTTCACCTGATATTCATGAAAGGAGGAACAGTTTCCATTGGTTCCATCTTTCTCTCTGTCTTTATGTAGGCACCCCAAGTGTCACACACACTAATTCACCTTGAATTCTGCTTATACAGCAGAAAGAACAGCTAAAGCTTTTTTTGTTTGTTTGTTTGTTCAGCTACTCACACCATTAAGTCTACATTAACACTGGACATAAAAGAAGTCTCCAAGAAGAGCATTATGAATGAAATCAGGTCTTAACATACTTGACCTTCTGCTCCTGTGCGTACCTTTTCTATTAGGTCAATGCAGGCTTGCAAGTCCAAACCAAAATCAATGAACACCCATTCAATGCCTTCCTTTTTGTATTCTTCTTGCTCCAAGACAAACATGTGGTGATTGAAAAACTGTTGCAGTTTTTCATTTGTGTAGTTGATGCAAAGTTGCTCAAAGCTGTTATACTGTGGGGTGAGGAGAGAAAAGAGAAACAGTCACAAAAAATTAAATGTGAACTGAGTTCAGTAAAAGGGTTCAGGTAGCAAAGAAACGTTCTAAATTTAAAACTACATGTCAGGTAACTGCCACAGAGGCTAAGTGTGGGGGCAGGGCAGTGGAGGGACACCATGTGGAGTTTGTCAGGCTAACTGCTTCCTAATGTACAGTACATGGGAATGTTATAATTTCCAGATTTGATTAGAACACTGGTCTATCAACTTCAGTATGCTTCCTCTGGAAGCAGTTAAATTCTAGTGCTTCCTACAAAAGCAAAATCAACCCGTAAGCCAATCTGTGCAACATTATGCATTGGAAATAAGACTCCTTCCTGCCCCTCTTGTAATCCATTTACCTCCTGGATCAGCTGATTTAATCACTAGAGATCTTTATCATCTCCAGGGTTGCCAAAACACCAAAAATACACACTAACGTTCTTTTGATTTAAGAGGCAAGTCAATAGAAAGCAGCATCATAAGGGTACAAAGAACTATCACCTTCCACAGCCTCATTTAATTTAAAGCAGACTTTCTACTACCAGGTTTTTGACTGTGAATGGACATAGTGACTATTATTTGGTCTGCAGTGATCAAGGAATTAACTCCAGTTTAGCTTTTCCATTCTCCTGCACAGAACTGTAGAACCAGAAGACAAAGTAGAAGAAGGCTATGGGAAGGCTCGAGTCCCCACCAGGATTCTTAGGACTAGGCTGAACACCAAGCTGGGAAATCTTTCATAATATTTTCTAGTTATATCGGCCTCTACTGAATTTCCTTCTGTAAACACATCCCTCTAGCCTTCAATAATACATTTTGAGGAAGATGTCTCTGTGATCATGATAACTTATTCACAGCCTTCAGTTTACAGTGACAGTACAATGAAATATGAACAATATCACAGAACATATTAACTTTCCCCTCTAAGAGGAAGACTCCTGGGAATAAAATATTCTAAAGCACACCTTATTCCATTCAACCTCAAGTGCACAAGTCAAAAGCAGATAAGACACAGAAGTCCTATCTAACTTCTGAAGCTACCATCTTTACTGAATGCCCCAAATTTCCCCAGTTCAAGCACAGACTGCACACCCAATCTTGCAAGATATTGAGTGCCCCTAGTGCCCACTGATTTCAACACTTTGGCAGATTTTTGTTTGTTATTCTCTCTTGAGTCACATTTATTGTTTACCCGACCTGTCCACTTAGAAGAAAGATGAAGCCCAAAAACTAATGATAAATAGCATTTGGTGACCCTTAGCTGAGCCCTTACTAACCAATACTCACTTCAAAGATTTCAAAGCCAGCAATGTCCAAGACCCCAATGAAGAACTGTCTTGGCAGTTTAGTGTCCAATGTCTTGTTAATACGGTACACCAGCCACTTGAACATTCGATCATACACAGCCTTGGACAAGGCCCCAACGGCATACAAAACCTAAAGGCCAGATTTCAAACAGTTATCAGGTAGTAAGCAGGATGACAGTATGCATTCACAGGGCACAGTGCTTTTCATCTCTGGGCATTTAAACTATGAAACCTCTGCTGATAGTTTGAAGTAAGTAATCCTGACTGATGCATGTCGAACAACACTAGGAAACCTTACTCCATTAACTGTATTGCAGCTTAATTTTGTAGCACTAGCCGTAATATATTTCATTCAATCTGTTTATCTGGGGCCAAATACCAGCGTTATCCCCATTCCTTGCTGAAAAGCTGGGCAGCACTTTGCTGCCACTTGGGATAAAATGGCAACCATGGAGTGTAGCTAGAATCTGGAGAGTGAAGCAGACCACTGCTGATGCATGAGGGTGCTGTATTGCAGACTCACTGTGATGAGACTGGAGAGGTCCCATATCTCTCAGGTTGTGATGAGAATAAGAGAGGTCCTCTCCACAGTTGCAGAGGATCTTAATGGGTGTGAATGTTCTGAAGTTTACTACTGGCTAACTGCTCATTATTTTTTGGAAGCTGGCATGGCCCTCAAATTTCTACCTGGGATGGCAAACCAGGGAAATATTAAAACAACCAAACACAGCTACACACACTAAACTGCACTAGACGACAAGTCTTCACTATCCTCTCAAATAGCCAGCTGTGCCAAGAAGAGAGGATGCACATGAGACTCTGGATGGTCCTTGGTCTTGCCATGAGGGCAGAGGACTGGACTTGACGACCTCTTAAGGTCTCTTCCAGTTCTAGTGTTCTATGATATCAGAGTTTATATCTATGATGCTCTACTTATGGATCCCACACCAAGACCTTGTCTTCAGAAACTCCATTTCATTGTAACCTAAATTCTTCAGCATCATCCATGCTGCTACCACTACAATTTTTGAAGAAGCAGCAGCAGCAAATTAATCCCTTCTTTACTAGGGAAATTAAGAGATACTAATGATCGAGGATGCCCAGACTGGGGCCTTTGGGTTCTAAAATCATGTAAGTGATCAATGCTTAAATAATAATCCATGACTCAATTCTTCTAGATGACTAATTCAGGTCCAGAATTAGATACAATTGATTTGTGTAGTTTACACAAGAGGTTTCCTTGAATGGGGTGCTTCTATAACAATGGAAACAATGCTGCAATAAAGTCTGCTTCCATTATTCCCCCTGTAGCTCTGCCCATGGATTCTTTATCCTCTATCACTTTATAAAAATTATTAATGGCAAGAAATGCCCAAATACCAACCAACAGCGGAACCAGAGGCAAAGTAGTAATGGCAGTGCACAACACACCAGACTTCTGGGCTGAGCTGCATAATTGGGACAGGGACCTAAGATTCAGTAACAGATGAAAAGTAAGAGTAGCTGGGCAACACAGTCCACAAACAGTGAAGAAAGGGCTAGGCGGAAAAGCTTTTGAGGACCGTCCAAAGTTTTGACAGAACAGGGTTCAATTCAGTTTTAGATCTACCCCATGCCCAGTACAAGTATTTTTTTAAAAAAAAACAACAATATGATTATGTGAATATGTGATTGAGATGCCATTTCCACAAATCGACCGGCTGGCACACTGAGGAAAAAGCTGTATGCTGGGAGAAAAAAACCTTTGAGATAAAGTACAATTTTGGAGTTGAAAGAGGTAACACAAGAGAGTGTAGTGCTTGTATAATGCATAAAGATATCACATTCATTATTTTTAGCTATAGAAGGAGCTTTTCTTTGTGTAAAGTGTGACGACAAAAAGTTATCAACTTGTAGGACAGATGTTCAGTCTGTTGGATCAAATGCGTCTTCTCACCTGTTCGACATTTTGACCTCTGGTGACATACTCATTCCCAACTTTCACACGAGGGTGCAACAAACCCTTCACCAAATCAGAGGAGTTAAGTCCCATCAGAAAAGCAACTTTATCAGCACCTATTCAAGAGAAGCAAGATTTCAAATTAATTTTAATTCAAACTTGAAAACATGCCTGTATAGGAATTAGGTCTATCAATTTCTAAACAGAGAAAGCGGATAATTGCTTCTGAATTACTTCTACGAGAACCTACTGCAGAAGGTTATACAACAGAATGTATAGCTATTTGGGCATATGTGCAGAATGAACAATGATTGAAAAATCAAGACCCTGGTATTTGGCATAATGGATGGTTCAAACAGGAGAGGCAGACCCCACAGAGAATGGGTAGATGATATAGTAGATTGGTGTAGAGCTAGTCTACAGAAACTAAGCCACTCCACACTGGACGGGAAAAGATGGAAGGAAATAGCGAGGGAAGCACTGGACGCCAAGAGATGCCGAAATCCCATGGTTGTTGATGATGATAATGCCTTACTTTCGGTGCCATCAGCCTCTGCTTGCTCTTCTCTGGGTCTTTGTTTAAATTTCATATTCCCAAAGTGCATGATTGCACCCGTGAGCTTGTAGGCACCATACTTTTCATCAGGAATAAATCCCAAAATATCCATGGCTTGCTATAAAAAAGAAACACAAGAGGATATTTTCTCACTTAAGTCTTCAATAAGAAAAACATTCTTCTCAGTGTCTATACCAGCTGGGCTTTTTCCATGAAAGTGGTGAGAATTTTGTGCCCATGAACAATACTAGCAAATGTTGGGGCAGGTTAGATTTAAAAAAAAGAAAAGAAGGATGGTGGTAGGTCCTACTGTTAGAGCAGGGGACTGGACTTGATGACCTCTCAAGTCCCTTCCAGTTCTATGAGATACGTATATCTCCATATGTATGTATATGTTTGTGCCCAAACTGTAAGGACTGTCAAATCTCATGCTTCATAGTGTGAAACAATTAACAGCTGGATTCCACTCTTACTTCTATTTAAATCAATGGTAAAAATCCCAATGAGAGTGGGACTCCACACCCACATTAGTCTTTCTCAACACACACACACACTCCCCCCCAAGCAAATGCCAAACTAATGTTGTCTTACATCTGTTGCCATCAGTTCTTCTCCATCATCCAAATTTTCCACAGTCACTACCCCTTGTGAACAAAAGTGGAAGTCATAGGGGTTTGTAGATACAAGCAACATATCTGCAAAAGAAACACCACAGTCAAGCAGCGCCATTATAAATGGCCTGAAATTGATTCCAAATGAAAAATAAACCATTGTTTGACCACTTTGTCTTTCCATACAAATTCACACACACCATAAACATGCTGGGACAGGAACTGTCATTCACTAGATGTTTGTAGCATCTGGCCACAGCCTCACTGAGGCTTTCAGATGCCACAGCAATACCTATGAAGAATCATCTCAGCAACTGTTAGCTCCTTCCTCTCAAGTATCAAATGACAATAACCTCACATTCAAGGTTTGACTGCTCCCAAAAGCAGAGATCAACACTGAGTTCAATTTCAGGACACTGGAGGAAAAAAACTGCTTGTGGCTGTGTAAGAGCAAAGTAAATCCAAGACACATAAGTGAAGGCCATGGGAAAGAAGACACATTGCACAGGTTATAAATATTGCACTTAAAAATGTGGGCAAAGAGTTTCTGTTCAAGTTACTTTATCTTGATTCTTTTTATTTTAACTTGTGTGCATACAGCAAGTGGAACCAGAAATCTGTAAGTAAATACTCCTAATGTCTGTAGTTGCTTGACAGAAATGCTGTCAGAAACTGATGGTGAAAAAGAGTCCATTCCATCCAATGATATCAAAACACATAACAAATGTTAATTACATAAGCCTCAGTGCATTGTATGGAAGTAGTGTGCTTTTTACTAATTCGGAAATAATGGCACAGACAAATGTGCCTGAATCTCACAGTAAGACAGTTGCAGAGCTGGCATCAAACTTAAGAATATACTCTTCCAGTTCTCACTTCAATCACTGTTCTCTACTCTGTCTCAGACTAGAGACCAAGAATGGGAGAGAGAGCATGGACCAAAAGAGTCTGTAAAAGCACATCTCTCACCCATGAGGGCAAAGGACCTGAATGTGGATATGTGTTCTTGGGAATATACCCCACTGCATACCCTTAAAGATATGAGGGCACATACACATACAGAGAACGAAATATCTCAGCATGCTCCAAGAGAAGGGCACTGGACAATAAATAAGGTAGAGTATCAAGAAAGGGTGTTCTGTGCTTTGCCCTCTGCCATACTTGCACGATACACTCAGAGAATAATGCATGTTAAGAATCCTTGATTGAATTGTCCTAAACTAGCATTGTGTTTTAGGGGAACTCACTATCCCAAGATGAGTAGAAAAAATATTTTACATTGTTGTCAGTGAACAACAGTGCAACTAACCTTCTGCTCTCATGCTTCCTTTTCTTCCACAATGAAAAACAAAACTTAAAGATAAATATTACATCAAGTTCTCTGCTCTGAAAATGTTTGTGGAATTTGCATCCTCTGCAACAAATACGAACACTATACATCTGGGCAAGACTCTTGCCCACTGTTCCCTCTAATCTTTTTCATCCATGTGTGGAATTTTTTCAATCCATGTGCAGAATAATTTTATGAGCACTGAGGCATGTGTGAATGTTCATCAACAGTAGAAATAAAAAACTTAGCCATGCTACTTAGCTGGGCGGCATTTCAATCTGTCCTGAGCAGCCACACAAGCATGCAGTTTACAGAGAACACTGGTGTTGCCAAATAGTATAAGCAGGGAATTGGGTCCTTTTCATGACTTTTCTACAGATTCCTGCATGAGCTTGTGTAAGTCCTTTCAACTTTCTGTAACTTGATTTCTCCACATTTAAGTGGGGATACCAATAACCTTACCACCTCAGGTGATGTTTTACAAGTAGTTTGAGACTTATTATTTCTAATAACTTTGTCAGACCTGGCTATATAAATGTTTTTTTTATTATAGCTAATAGAAAACAAAATATTTTAAAAATTCAGCTTGGAACTCCATTCTCCTCTTTGAATATAGAACACTGACATTAGCGAGCATTCTGTATTTGCATGTCAAGAAGAAAATTGCCCTTTGTGTTGCTGCTATCAAAACAACCTCATTTTAAGAAATCCACAGTCATTTCGTTTTGACCGACTTAGATTGTTTTGACATGTGGAAGCATAAGGATCCTTTCAAACATAACAGTATTTTTATCCATTTTGGCCATTTATACAATCACCTGTCTTTTTGTACCTGCCCTCTCAATATTTTAGGCTTACCTTGTAGTTCTGATTTCTTTCCTGACAGAATTTGGTAGAAGATATGATAGTCTCTTTCACCTGGCTGCTGGAAAATCACTCGGGATTTCTCCAGTAAATCTGGTTAGAGAATAAAAAATTCAGTAAGGGAAAGCTTCTTCACTGAAGTGTCAAACAGGAATTTGTGATGATATAGCAAGGAGAACAAATTTCAATGCTTACAAATTTCAATATCAGCAGATGACAGCTTGCCTGTGGTTCCAAAATGGATTCTGATAAATTTACCCTAATTTTGCAAAAGAACATTCTAATTACTGCAAATAAACTGTAAAACAGGCACAACAAATATCAGAATAAAACTCCTACATGACAGTCAGCTGGCTTAGGGCTTTGTTAACTTACTGGTGTGGGGAGAGGGAATTTTCCAACAAGTTATTCCGAATGTACTAAACATTGTGCTTAACTTACCTATATATTATGCTTACCAGTTTCAAAGCCTAAACACACACACACCTTTGTTTAGTCCTTTTTGGTTTGTTATAATGAGCTGGTACACGTATTCCGCTGTCTCTTTTCAAGTTATATGTGGCATTTTTTAAAACTTTTTTTTATTTGATCATTGTTAGAAATACTCTAACCTTGAAACAATCCAAGCACTTCAGTGGAAGAAATGAAAGGTGTTTGATAAACCGAATGAATACAAACATCATTATTTACTACATTACACACTATTGTAAATTTACTACATTACACACTATTACTATATATGTTATCATTAAGGGCAGATGAACAAGGCATTAGAACTAAAGACAACTTACAAAACGTGAAGAGTTGTCATTTCTCAGTGTTTTGGCATTCCCAAAGGCTTCTAAAGCTGGATTTGCTTGGATAATTTGATCTTCCAAGGTACCCTAAAAACCAAAGCATTGAACCACTGTTGTTAAACCATCGGTGCAGAAATACAGGATACAAATTTATCTCAGTATCTGACTTCACTCACAGCTGCAATTAGACCAGTTTCAATAGAGCACAGGAATCGCACTTTCAAGCTCTCCATGTGCTGAAGTCCTTGAACCCTAAAAGCTGTTTCACAGATTTTATGCCTAGTGGCCACTGAGAACAAGTAAACCAATGCTGATTATGAAGTGCTAGTGTACGGGTTTATATGGAAGTTTGTGCTTGTAAGGGAGGCATTGCTGATTAAAGTGAGAAGTACTGACTAATAACAGTACTTTAGTGTTGCGTAAAGGCATTCAAAATTCCTAATGGGTGAGATTTTCAAACTCAACCAGGGGATTTAGAACTCCACAGAACTCTGCCGCCCTTTAATTTAAATTAGCTTATGACTATGTGTTGAAGTGAATTTAATTTGAATAGTCCAAGGCTCAGAGGAACGTGGGGCAGTACAAAATGAACTTACAATAAACAGAGACTGACCACCTGCCTTGGGTGAACTCAATAGCAGTCTTGGACTGAGAACATGAGACAAAATAGTGAAGTCCTCTACTTACCCCAGTCCTAGTGGCTGGTAGCTACCACAGGAGCAATAATAAAGAGAAAAGAAAAAGGAAGACATAATGATTACTACCATGAAGGAGTTTGCAAAAGATAGAAAGAGTAGCAAGGATTAGGGATCTAGTCCGCGTACACCAGGCAAGCTCTGTGGACAGTGGGTGCTCACTGACAGCACTCCCTCTCCCAGCACACACCTTGTCTGGCCTCCCTCCACTTATGTTACTTCCTGCTCCTAACACATCTTGGAATAGGCAAGTGTGGGTTTAACCTTGCTTGTTCCCACAATCTTTGTCCAAACTAGCTGCCCCAAATGGATTCCAATTGGAACAACAGACAAACCAGACCCAGACAGAAGACATAGCATCAGAGAAAAAAGATGAACGGATGCCAGCAGAAGTAGACAAGCTTTAGGAAACTGGATCCTCTGGTATCTGAGCTTCCGGAGCTGTAATATCTATATTGGTCATGAAAGACAATGGAGATACAATGGTACCTCTTTATCAAACTATGGCTGAACCTCCAATTTCAGTCACTAAATTTGTATGAATCACGCACCATCCAACTGAGTCCACCTGTCAAAATCAAGCACCCACCAGGTTGGACTACTGGACACTCAGCCACCTGATAAAAGTTTTGCATGCACAAAATGAGTTCATGCATGGTTTTGTATTTTCATCAGTTACTGACTCATTGGGCCCTGTATATGCAGTACATAAGACTCACTGACTTAATCCATCACAGAAGTATATTTGATTGAGAAGTAAAATGAGGCTGAGCAGCTCCATACCACTGTACAATATTCAGCTGAAAGTCCAGGCAGTGATTATAGCCAGAACGTAACTTACAAAATTGGAATTAAGCAAACGGGTTGAAAATTTTTGTCAAACATTTTTTGACACCACCCACCCTCAAACAACCAATATAACACTTTTCAACAAAACAGAACTTCTGTTAAAAATGTTCTAAGTTTTTGACAACCAAAAGCATTTCTAAAGCCAAAAACCAAAACCAAATCCAAAACATTTGGAAAAGAAGAGAGAGTTTTTGATCAGTTCTAGGATGTAGTAAAGGGCACCATGGCCAATGGTTTCTGAAAAAAAGAAAAAAAAGTACCTTGTGGTGTTTAAAAAAATCTCAAGTGATAGAAGCCTGGGTTTTCTGTCCTGGAAGTGCCCTAACATTGTATTGGACAAGAGTAGTGCTGATTTACAAGGATAAATGCCTCTTATTGAGTCTTCAACACATTTTCCTCAAGCAAGCTGCCTTTTCCTTTGGGATTTCCTGTCCAAGTAGTGATCTTGCCTGCTGCTGCTTAGCCTGTAAGATCTCATGTTATGGTTACAGACTCAAAAGGTAGGTTTCAAAAGGTAGGCAAATCTTGGCAGTCACGAGAACAGCCCCTTGCATACTCACAATCTTTTTACCAGGTTCTCCGAGTGCTGCTACTGTGGCAAAGTACTGAATAACGCGTTTTGTATTCACAGTCTTGCCAGCACCAGATTCTCCACTAAAAGAGATAATAATGACACTACTAAAATGAGCCAGAATCAATCCTTTTACCCACCAACTCTGTCAACTCTTTGTTCTTGACAGATTCGTCTCAGCAGCTTATTGGGGTTTGGACTTTTGTGTGGCAATCAGACCACGGACGGAATAAACAGCAATAGTAATACCTGATTATTTACCTGCCTGGGTTCAGAAATATAATCATAATTTGCAATTAATATGAGTCCATCTGTGTACAATGAGTCCCATTACAAATGTCTCAGCATTTGAGGTAGGTGAATCGTCAGCCAGTAGGAAATGGACTCAGAAAGGCAAAGTTACTCGCTCAGCATTACACAGCGAGTAGCTGAGCTGTGACTAGTATCTGAAACCCTAGGTTCTCCATCCTTTGCTCTAGTCAGTAGACCAAGCTCCCTGCTTTCATTTCCTTTTAAGCTATCTCCCTACATTTGACTGTCGGTTTAACTACATTTTGTGCTGGAGAAAGGTGCCAAATCAGCCACCTCGGGGAAAAGAGGTCTTCTATCTACTCACAGTACAGACAGAGCCAGGGCAACAACAGCACCAACGTCTTCTGTGTGGCCTTTCTAATGTGCTTTGCTTCTGGACTGAAAGGACCTCATATAAGTAATTAGTGAGCAGGTCACAGTCCATTAGGTCCTGAGCTAGCTATGTCACGCTGGCTATGGCAGTCTTCAGATGGCAACAACTTCCAATCAGTAACTCAGATTTCGCAGTGATATGCTAGTGTGACCTGCTCATGTTGCAGGCCACAGAACCTCAAGCAGCCCTAATCTCTGGCCAGGATCGCTGACAAGGAGAAGGTGGCAAAAGGGGCTGCTGCACTGGGTTTGGACATTTAAACTGAGTCTGGACATTTGGGACTCCTGGCCACAGCTACCACGGCAGCAGCCAGAACCACAAGGCCTTTAAATCACCACAGAAGCCCTGAGCACCAGAGAGCGCTGAAGTACTGGATGGGTGCCGCTAGCTTCCAGCCCCACCCATTCTGCTTGAGGCCTCACACCTTCCAAGAGGTCAGAACCACCATCCTCCTTCCCCCCAACCCCGACCTTGCCCAGTGGCCCAGCATTTATGTCTGCAGCTCTGCCTTAGTTATGGAAGTCCTCATATCATAGTATTAAGACATCAAGTTACAGTCAGTTCACCATTAACGCAAGTTTAAACCTGCAAAAAGTCACCCAAGAAGTGCAAGACTGTATTCCCCATTCTCAGGCGCATTGAAACTGGATATTCAGGATGTCAATCACCTGGAAACTGCTCTGCATTCAAGGGTTAATGGAATTTCCTTCCCGCTCTTTCACAGACATTGCATTTCAGGAGGACATTTCTTTTTGAAATAACAGATTCCCAAGACAGACGAAAAAACACTTACGTGATCAGCATAGACTGGTTCTCTCTATCTAAGGAAGAAGAAAGAGGAGAAAGGTAGGTCATTAGAATTATCATATAGACACTAAATGCTCCAGTGCTTTGTGCAATCTAATTAACAGTCAAGTGATGTTCATTTCACCACTTTCCCTGGAAAACTGTCACAATGTAAAAGCAAAAGGGTCCTTCTGTTCCTCTTAAGCATAGCTTTGTTCATTTCCAAGGGGTCCCTCTGCTGGTCTTCTAAACAACTCCTTTCCCTCCTTGATGTTTACACACAGATAGTTCTTTTATGTACATGATTACCATAATGAATCTCAAGTTTTCATTGTAGATTTTTTTTTTAAAAAAAAGAACTTTGGTCCAAATTTATTGTTGTTTTAATTCCGCTGACATCAGTGAATTACACCCCAGTATATGTGGCCCACCCTGACCATAACTGTACCATTAGCTGATAAACCAACTTCCCTTAACAGCCATGTTTATGTCTACATTTCCCAGTTCTCCACCTCCTCCCATTTTCTTCCACTTGTTAGTCCCTTTTTGAGAGCAGGATGAGATTCCTGTATTTTCTAAAATTATGTTAAAAATCTTAGGCTCCAGTAGTTGTTTTTTTTGCATTTCCACCTGTAATAAGATTTCCTCGTAGCAGCTGGCATGTGTACACCACCACTGCCCTCTAATGGAAGGAATCAAACAGATCGAATACTAGATCAAATATCTATTGCATCATTTCTAGTGGATATGAAGTTTAATGCTACTAAGTGGTACAAAGATCTTCCACTAATTCAGAGGGCACTGCATTTGAACTTGGAACTGAGCAGTGCTCAAATTAATTTGATAATATTCCTCTTCTTTGTGTCTGTAATAGGTTACACCATTTTCCCCACCATACAAGTGCATATGCCAATTAAAAAAAAAGCCCCCAGGCAACTATTACTAAATATTAAAACAGCAAGGCATTGTTTCAAACAGTGACAACGATCCATTGGCATGAGAGCAAGAGCTCCATTGTGGTCCATGCTTATAATTAAATGCACATGCCATATCAGAGAAAATGGGTTAATATACAAAGCAACAACACTCCATAATGCTACAGAAGCTTAACGGAAATCTGTCAAAATGCACAGCACCATATAGAATCAAATGCATAGTGACCTCTGAGGCCCTCGTGTCTGAAGGAATCAGCTTTACTAGTTATTCACTGCTGTGGGTAAAATGCACTTAGTAATTACTTTCCCCTAAGGTCTCATATCCCCTTCCTTGAATGCATTCTGTGCCCCGTTCCCCAGTGCCCTGTCCTCCCCCTGCCCCACGCAGTTTGATAACTTCTGGTTTAGACAGCAGCCTCAGTATCTGTACAGGAAGAGCCATAGATTTGTGGCTCTCCTAATTTTTAGCTCTGGTTTGGTTTCCCTCACTTTGTTAAAATCCTCAGCAATGAACTAGTTTGAAAGTGAACCAGCATTCCCTCAGTTACAGAAATATAGCAGCCTTCAGGAAGCAGTCAATAGAGAGACAGCTGCAAGTTATGAGCCCTTACTTCATTCCCAGGAATGGAGTAGTGCCCTATGTTGAAGTAGGGTGCGTATAGACACTCAGCTTCGAAAATGCCTGCTTCAAAGTTGTACTTCAAAGTAAGCAACTTGGAAGTAATTTTTGTGGAGTAGACACAACTGTGGTGTCAAAGCAAAAAATCAGATACTAATTTTAACATAACACATTATGAAAACGTTCATGAATTCAGCATTACCTTTCGTTTTAACTCATTGTTCTCTTCCTCCACCTGTCATTAGATTCACTGATTTCTTTGCACAATGGGATGCTTAAACAAGAATGTAGGTTACTTCCCCCTCCCCAAAGAGAATTTGGAAGCTGCAAGGTTAAATATGTTTATTTCCTATTTAATCAAAAGTTACATGCAGGTATTACCCACTCGGGGTCTCTTATTGTTATTAACATTAACTGTTATTATTATTAATTTATTATTTGAAAAAATGAAAAATCCTGTGGCACCTTATAGACTAACAGATTTATTGGAGCCTAAGCTTTTGTGGGCAAAGACCTGCTTTGTCAGGTTCATCTTTAGAGAATGTTCATCATTAAGGACTGCTACCACAGAGGATATAGGAAGAGATCAAACTAGGTCTAGCAAGCTGTAGTACCCTAGAACCTATTTATTTTCCATCCCTTGATTGGATAAGCTTATTCTTCTTATTAGAAGGCTTGTACAAACTACTGTGGTGTTGTATCTTTGTGAAAGTAGGGTCTATAAACAAGGATCAGTGAATTTTAGGAACTGTGGAACTTTTTTTCCTTCTGGACCCAGATAGACTTTATGTAAGACAATGTGCATGGGGGGAAAAAACTCAAGCTATTTTAAGACATGACTGGGTGCAAAACTTAGAGTTTAATTTTCTTGTCTCGTTCACACAAAGTAATGTATGAACATAGCTAAAGCTTTTCTTTCAGGAGTGTGTGTGTGAATGTATCAGATGTATGCAAGAGATGTCTACCCCCAGAACTATCCTGATGCAGGAACTTGTCCCATCTAAATTCTGGCGGAGGTCCTGCACAGGCAAAGCCAATTTATTTTTTATGTTTGAGTGACTATTCATGGACTTTGAGTGGGGGTGTTAACACAGTTCTATTACAATCTATGGTGAATTAGCCCTCAAAACACTCAGGTAGACAATTATTATTACTCCCATTTTACAGACAGAGAAAGTGAAGTACTAAATCAGTTAGCTAGATAGTCACAGTATCAAGAATAGAACTTGAGGTACATTCCAGTCCCTTGTTCTCAATTCTAACCCCCCACTTTTAGAGTATTTGCATGTTCAGCTCTGGTAGGTTTCACTGTTAAAATTCTACCGAGTTTTAAAGAGTCAGAATCGGTCTCATAGACAAAGTAAAGTAAATTGAAGTTTGAAAAGCAAATAATGCTACTTACTGCGCAGCATGTCATTGTATGCATTATCTGCAATGGAGAAGATGTGAGGAGGAGCCTCTGACCGCCTTTTGCCTTTGTATGCACTAACCACCTCTGGGTTGTACACTGGAAGCCATTTGTAGGGGTTTATAGTCACGCAGAATAAACCTGAATAGGTCTAAAAAGAAACCCAAGTCAGAGAGTAAATGGCCTTTATACCAAGTGAGATTTAAGACAAACCTATCAGTTTTAGTATCAGTCATCCATTAGCTCTTACATAGTGCCTTTGACACAGATTTTTAAAGGTATTTAGGCACTCTTCCCTCAGTCATCTAAGCCAGTTAGGCCTCTTCATGCTAAGTCCCATTATAAAAAATGGCTTGGGCAAGTAGCGTAAGCATCCACTGCAATTTAAAACCTACGATTGACTTGTAACAGTGGACTCAGGCTCACGGGACTGGTTTGTGGGGCTGTTTAGCTGCAGTAAAGATGGGTGGGCTCACGCAGGATCCCGAGGCTGTAACGCCACAAGGTAGGAAGGTCCCAGATTTCAGGATGCAGCCTGAGCTGGAATGTCTGCACTACAATTAAACAGCCCCAGAGCTCAAGCCCAAACCAGCTGGCAAGGGCCAGCCATGGGAGTCTAACAGCAGAACAGCCATATTTCTAGGCATCTAAATCTCACTCCTAGTTACTATCCTTTATCCATTAGTTTCTACAAAAGGGAGAGAGAATAAGCATGAGCTCTGCTTAACATATGATGAACTGAAGAGCACGGAGAGGAGTATCTGATACAGCGATTTGAGTCAGAACTGTATACATCAAACTGAGGACAAAATTTGGCCCGATGAGGTAAGCTACTGATGAAGGTTGTCCTTGGGGTTTTTAGAAATCATATGGAACTTTCTTTTGGGGAGTGATACCAGGGAAGGGTTTAGAGCTAAATCAGACAGACAAAGAGAGAGGCTGCTGAGAGTAAAATAAAAACCCAGTTTCCCTTAAGCTCACTTTCTCTCCCTCTAACAAAAAGCCAAACCCCCAAAACCAATTACATACATTTTAAGTGGTAGCCACTAATGCCTAGGAAATTAGTAATATCTAGGCTTTTTTTTTTGGCGGGGGGGTGGGGGTCTTAATTAGCACTGACAGTGGTATAAAATGAACGGGGTCTCCAGTGTGAGAATGACCAGAAAAAACATACTGTTGTCCACTCTGCTGCCCCGTTCCCACTCCTGAAGACAAAAAAACCAGTGTCTTTGTTTATTTGCTTTTCTCTTTAGCTTCATGTTCAGACACAAAATTGAGCCCCACAGCCCATTTTTTTTTTCAAATGTAGGAGTTACCCCCCGCCCCAAATTGGTGTCAAACAATGTTAGAAGTAAAATACAAAGTAGAGGCAAAGCCATTAGCTCTAAAGCATTTGTGGAATACACTTTATAAGACATGCTTTTATACAAACGACCCTCACATAAATCATCCAGTGGCTATAGCGCCTGTTCAGATTTTGCAGCACAGATGCCTCATTAAGGTGGGTCAACATAGCCATGTCCTCGATCATATCAAACTTCGGGGGGTTCATTGACTGAACATCATCTTCTTTTACAGTTATGGTCTGCAAAGACAGGTAAGTGCAACGCTGTGGGCAACCACTATCATCTTGTCTTTCCATACTCTCCACAGTGTAACATTAAAAAAGCAACAAATGAGCTGACAACACACCTTTAAAGAAAGGCTCATATGTACTAAGGATTCTGGGGTGTGAGGGTGGATTGACCACTGACTTTTTTTTAAACAGGTACAAACCAAGCTTTACTATATTTTAATTTCTTTATAGTCTGATGTCACCCAGAGAGCTGAACTGAGATAGTAGTCCTGTTGCACAAATAGGGTGACAAGCGGTCTGTGCCCCAGGACACAAAAGTGTCAGGGTCAGAGGGGAAACAAACACAGGGAGGGGACGTGGCTTGCCCAAAAGTCACAAAGGAGGTCAGTGGCAGAGACCGGAACAAAACACACATCTCATCAGCCCCAGTACAGCACACTTTGCACCAGTGCTTCTCAAGCTTTTTCTTTTTTTTTCCAATAAAAAATTGTAAGTACCTTCAGACTTCTCTCATGTAATGCCAGTTGAGAAACATGGTTCTAAAATAATCTGAGGTTTCAAAACAAGTGTGATTCAACCTTTCCAGACTACCGTACTCTTTTTAGGAGTCAGATTTGTTTCGCAAACCACCTAGTTATACTTCACTTAAAAACGACTTACATAAGAAAACATGCAAAAATATCATAGAAGACTACTGTTGAAAACTTGCTGGCTTTCTACCATCTTATTATCAAATAAACGAATTGGAATAAAAATACTGTACTTATGTTTCAGCGTAAGGCAGATGAAGCCATAGAAACAAGTCATTGTCTGAAAGAACTTTCAGATCGTACTGACTTTACTAGTGTTTTTTTACATAACCTGTTGTAAAACTAGGCAAATATCTAGATGAGCTGATGTACTCCCTGGAAGACCTCAGTGTGCCCCCAAGGGTACTTGTACCGCTGGCTGAGAAACACTGCTTTACACCACATCACGTCCCTGGCCCATTTTTTTACTCAAACTTTAACTGACTCTTGCAGACCACACATTTCTGATTCTTGTGGACCACAATAGGAGAAAATTCTTCAGCACAACCTGTCCTACATATGCAATTTTATTCACTGTTGTGGGTAACAAGTGTCAGGTAAACACAGGGCAGAGGAACAGGGAAAAAAAGACTGGTGTGGTAAAAATATGAAGTGGTATGATCTTGGAAATCATGAAGTACATTTCAGTTTAATTTTTTTCCCCAAGAGAGGATTGCTTTGTTGCATATTTTGGCTCTTCAATATCAAAAAAAGAGAAAATGTGAAGGAAAAAACCAAAAAATAAAAGAATCACACACACACACACACAGGTTGTGATTATTAAATGATTTGATTCTGTTTCCACTAACCGTCACACATTGATGGACAAATAAAAATATTTCAAACCTTTCCATCCACAGTCTCAACAGTGACTTTGCCACCGCTGTGCTCTTTTATCTCAGCTTCAATATAAGCTTTCTTCTCATCAGGAACCCAACACTTCTTTTTCCCTATGGAATCAGACAGGTAAGGGTTCAGCATATGCATTCAAATGAAAACACATTGCATACTTATGGAGTCATATTGCTGAGATTATTTTCATATGGAACGCATACTGAAACCTTTTATGCCATATCACTCTGTCAAACCAAGTGCTTAACATCCATTAAAAGCAATGGGAGCTGCATGTGTAGATGTGGGGTATAAAGTCCCTTAACATTACTTTTCTGTTTCTCATTTGCCTATTCAATTTTGCCCTTCTATAGAGCCGTTCATCAGAGTCTACAAAACATTTCACTAATGTACACCCTTGGAGACAGTTAGGCATGACCACCAACTTAAAGATGGGGAATCTATGTTAAGTTACTTCTCCAAAAATCACTATCAGAATCAAGAATAGAACCCACATTTCTTGCTTCCCAGCCATGCGTCTTAACCTTACTGTCACATTCTGTTAATTTAAGCATACTATTTGTCATGTAAATCGTTAATAGTAGTAACAATGTGTGTTCAGCTACAAGCATCTCTTTCTTGGACTAGGAGTAACTGGGTTAGCTCCATGTTGTCAAAAAAGTATTATTCTTCACTATGGAATAGTATGAATAATTTACTGATATATACAATAAACCTCTCTCTCCTTTATGTGTTTATATGCTTATGCATTACTCTTCCTCAGGATCCTCTTTGAATGGATTACAAGAAAATAAGTCATGGAAAACAAATCTTAAAAATAGTCTCAGGCTGTGTCTACACTAGCCCCCTCCTTTGAAGTGGGCATGGTAATCAGCCTGACCAGAGAATCCTAATGAAGTGCTGCGAAGAAGATGCAGCACCTCATTAGGCTAATTCTCTCCGCGGCAACTTCAAAGTTGCCACAGGGAGAATTAGCCTAATTAGGTGTCAAGTATCAGAGGGGTAGCCGTGTTAGTCTGGATCTGTAGCAGCAACGAAGGGTCCTGTGGCATCTTATAGACTAACAGAAAAGTTTAGAGCATGAGCTTTCGTGAGTTAACTCACGAAACCTCATGCTCTAAACTTTTCTGTTAGTCTATAAGATGCCACAGGACCCTTCGTTGCTCCTAATTAGGTGCTGCACCTTCACAGCAGCACTTCATTTGAATTCTCCGATCAGGCTGATTACCATACTCCCTTCGAAGAAGGGGGCTAGTGTAGACACAGCATCGGAAGGGTAGCCGTGTTAGTCTGCAGCTTCACAAGTAACAAGCAGTGCTATAGCACCTTAAAGACTAACAAATTTATTTGTTAAGTGATGAGCTTTTGTGTGTAAGACCCACTTGTTCAACTTTGAGCTTTCTAGTCGAAGTTGAAGTGGGTCTTACCCATGAAAGCTCATTACCTAATTAATTTGTTAGTCTTTAAGATGCTACAGGACTGCTCATTTTTTGTAGTAAGGCCCACAGACTAAATTCAAATCTACACTGTTATTAAAAAGTTAAGTCCATGTATGCATACTAGATTTCAGGTGGCTATGTAGGTAATAGATACCTTGTACAGGTAACAAATATAGATGCATTAGTCAGATGCCAGTAATTCTTTTTTAAAATGATAATAGTGTCAGTATGCTACGCTTTTTAACAAATATGAAGAAGGCATCTCCTGAAGAACTTTTAGCTGCAATGTTCCCAAGCTATACATTCAGTTAAGTGGTCAGTTTGCCACATATTTCAGGTTAACAAACCAATAACAGAGGAAAATGTCTTCTGTCTTACCATCAAATGCCACAGTTTGTAATATCATTATCTCCTTATCACTCTTCCTGAGGAACGGTGCAGCCTCCCCGAATTCCGACACACCCATCATCTTGGCAATTTTTTAGAGAGTGCACCCCACAGACAGAAGCAAAGGATCTAGTCTACAAAATAGAAAATACTACTCTTTTACAACAAGCCTGAGAAATACTACTCTTTTACAACAAGCCTGAGAAATGATCCAAAACAGATGAACAAAATAATAGCGCTTAAGCCTATCAAAAGAGCCTGTAATACCAGTGGATACAAATTTCAAATGTGAACTTGACAAGTCAACCAAAGATTATAGGCCATTTTGTCTCCTCGATTAACGTCGCCCCTTGCAAGCTCTTTGAAGTCAACAGAGTAGTAAGTAGCCATAGCTGTGAATCACAATCTCCTCCATGGCAGAATTTGGCTTCAATGATAAACTATCATTTTGCACCAAATGTGAATAGAGGTCAGAGTTGCTGCACGTGAAACTCCTTGAGACTCTGTCACCATAAAGTGCCATTTGAGGGGGAGATTTTCAAAACCACTCACCATTGCCTAATTTCAGTCTTGCTGAAGTCCCTGGGAGCTGGCAGAGCTGTTCTGAAAATTCCATCATGTCACATTTAACTATTTTTTTCTGTTTTATTTTACTCAAGGTGCCATAATTATTCCCTTTTATGCCTGTACAGTTGATTATTACAACAGCCTGACTTCAGAAGATTGAATGATTGTGCCAGGGGCAGATGCTAAAGAGACATTTACAGGAGGCCTAAGATAAGCCTATTTTTATTTATTTTACAGGATTGTTATGAAGCTTAAAAAAATATCCTCCAAGCAGAATCAGTCTCCGGATACATGCCTTACACACAAAAACTGATCACTTTTAAACATATAAAGCAATACAGATTATACAGCTGTCTCCAGAGCTCCCTGTTTTACTGTTTTAGTGCAGTAATCCATCTCTGTCTCCTGAAAGTAGCCTATACTCTTCTAAAAAATCTGAGTCTATCTAGGCTTGACTGCTGACACTTCAGTGTCACTCTTCGGTGACTGAAAAGCCCTTCAGCGATTTAACATCAAGCTCCTCATAACAGTCTGAATTGCTAAGGTCTTTCCTTACTTCCTTTCCTTTTCCTCTCCTGGTGGCAGGAAAAGACCTGGCATAGCACCAAAGGTACAGCTACACTTCAATTAAATATCTGCGTCTGGCCCCCGTCAGATGGCATGAATTTGTGGGGCTCAGGCAGTAAGGCTGTAAAAGTGTTGGGTTTTGGGCTAGAACTGGAGGCAAGACTCTGAGGTCTCATAAACAAGGACAATCTCTGGGGCTGGGCTCCAGCTGAACCCGAAAGCCTACACAGCAATTTTAAAGAACAGCAGCCCAACCCTGTGAGCACATGCCCAGTGACACGGGCCACCCACAGGTATTGAACTGCCATGGGGCCATACCACAAAAGACTTCTGAAACCACAACCTGTCATGTATTGAAACAGAATTAAAACAAGTGTGTGAGCCATGCCGAGTTCAATGTTTGCATATGTGTGTCTGCTTTTGCATCAGCCCATTATATACATATACATAAAAAAACCCCACTTTTGTGCCATTCACATCATATATTTTTACTTACGACAGCCATTACAAGGCCTCTTCCTTAGTTTTTGGGTGCACTATTGAACTACACCCTCTTAGTAAATACAGGGCAAGCACATAAGCTAGGCATTTTATACTAGTGCAACGGCACTGCTAAAATCAGGGAGCACGAACCTGCAAGACCGCTGTGTGCAAAGATCCCATTTACTTTAAGTGGCATTCCATGAATGGAGAGCTTTCAACGTTAGGCCTTTGTATGTCTATATTATGTAAAATCCAGTGCTTTTTTTGTGCCAATACTTGCTGGTATTGAGTACCGGTACCTTGGTATCCCCAGCCATGGGACTGGCTGAGGGTTGAGGGGCGGGAGCTGGCTGAGTACTGGCTCCTCTTTTTATTTTTTTAAACAAAAAAGGGCACTGGTAAAATCTCTTGGGAGTTAACACGACAAAATCATTACAAGGTACAAGAAACTGAAGTTGTTTTTCAGTCCATTGCAACCACAAAGCATATTTTTAAGTTATCATAATCAGCACATACGAGCTTGACCCAAATATTCAGACGTCCGGGAAGCCTAGATTTCAGGCCATTCTAATCAGTACTAAAATAATAATGCTTCACTCTTGTATAGTATCTTTTATCTGAGGGACTTAGAGTACTGCACACATTATCTAAGCCCCACAACACACCTGGGAATTCTGGTGTATCCATAGTCTTAAAAGAGCAACTCATATATAAAAAAAGTTAAGGGAGTCATCCAAGGCCATCAATAAACCAGTAGCATTTCCACAACTAGAAAGCATGAGCACTAGTCTATCAACCCTGCTTTTACTTTAGCCAGTAGACATCACAGACAGGGAAGTCTGATTGCCTTCATTGTTTCTGCAAAACAGAGCATATATTTAATATGGTATCCAATGATTCTCAAAGTACTGAGGTCATGTCAGTCTTTAGAACTCCTTGGCTAGCTGAGCGGCTTGAAAGGTTAAACTGCACAATTCATAACCTGCCTCAGATGTTAGGGAACATGGACAAATGTGATTTGCACATAATAGCTCATCTGTCCACCTTCTGCATAATAGCAAAGAACCTGATGCTTTGGCTCTTCCAAATGAATAAACAAACATTAGAAAGAGGACGCTTCAAGAGCAAGATAGGTTTGTTAGCCTACCATTAAGACAGTATTCTTGGATTACTAATAGAGGGCTGTATATTTACTGTCATCACTACTAAAAACCTTAAGTTGACATCAGCAAAAAAAAAAAACAAAGATAAAAATTTTGACCACAGTTGACTGTACGTAAGTAAAAGAGAAAAGTACCTACCCCGTAAAGCAAAGAAGAAAAGTATCAGGATTCTGCTTGGTGCAGACTTTTTATACACCTTCTCCAAGGTCACTGGTGATAATGATATAAAGGCATCAGTAGTTATCCTTTGTTTCTATATTTGTCTGCCCAGTCCTAGAAGAGACAGCAATGCTGCAGAGTGTACATGGGAGGGTATGATGTGGGAACTGTGGGGGGGGTGTGATATGCTATTGAATTGCTTTCCTACCCACTTCATTCTTGCTGGATGACTTCATGGAATAACACCTATCATTGCCAAACTGCCCGTATTTTAACAAATAGCAAGTGCTACTTTTTTCTGAGAACCTAACTGCTGTAAGCTAAAGAAAGAAATAAGACAATTCAGATATAATTAATTTGGAAAATAAATCCCACAGTTTCTTATACAAAAGATAAGTGATCAAAAGGTGCTTTGGGTTCTATGTGTCTATGACTATGGACCAAACATACACTTTTCAAATAAAGCTAGGAACTGATCCTAGGTCTCCCATACCTTATGCACAAAACAATCATTCCTCTTACTTTCATGGCCTCAATGAATCAAAACTAAACTCAAGGACTGTGGAAATTCCAATTCTGTGCAATGGCAGGACTGTGAAGATGATGAAGAATATAATGTTCCTATATGAAAAAATAACCAGCAAATAGTACTTAAAGCAGGCATTATCCTTTGAAGTGTGGAAATTAGGTGTGGATGTGAAGTTTTAGGCTTCAAACTATAGTCCTGGATCTAGCCTTCTTGTGGCAAACTCAATTCCTGGACAGTGGAAACCACCTAAATAAGTCCAGATATACCTCAGATTTAGCCAATAAATAGCTAAATTAACCTAAATCCATACAAATATTAAGATATCCTAGTTTATTAGTTTCACCAGCATTCCAAAGTTTCTGGGTTTCTTTGGATCCCAGTGTAATCTGAACGTACATTACTAGTGGAATGTGATAGTTGCAAATAATATTAGTTGGCTACAAGACAAATAGTAGAATAGGGCACTGATGAGCGCTGGTCAGAAAACTGAATTCTGAGAGTTAAAAAAGTTAACATCCAAAGTTCTATTCCTAGATATACACTGTGATTATTTTTGTTTGTAATCAGACCAGAATAAAGACTTAAAAATTGAATCTGCTGTTCTTAAGCTGCTGCCTTGATAGAATGGACAAGGACAAGTTACAAAGACAAGGGGATTGCATGAGAAGACAGAAGCTCACTGAATAGATAAACTAATAGAGGAGAAATTGATGGGTATGCTTTGAGAGTGTGACATGATATGCTTAGTGTTCCAGGAAGGAAGGGGCATCACCTCATATAGAGAAAGAGAAGGCAAAAGTTTCAATACTTTGTTTGAGTGAATCCATCTAAGCAAAGTGCATTCGAACACAAAGTTAGCTATGTGTTCCAAGTCCCCTGTAGTTCAGGGTGCTGTGGCAAATGTGTTGTTCACATTTCCACTAAAGCAGGTTCATTTCAGTCCCTTTTTCAAGGCACTGCTCTAAAACTACTGAAAACTTTTCAACAGCAAAACACTGGTAACATGATAATCCACACCAGATGAAGATGGATAAGAAACTTGCTTAAGACCACAACAGAAGTCGATGGCAGAGCTGAATGAACTCAGCTGTTCTTGATTGACTCTTGTACCTGGAACACAACAGCTGTTTATCCACATGTGAAAGTTTTTTTCCGCCCCCTAAGGCTATGCACTTTGTGATTATTGTTTTATATTGGTTCAGAACAAACAAATTTGACTGCTTGGGTTTAGAGCATTTAGATGAATAATGAATGAATAACCCTGTAAAACTTGATTGGACACTCCTGATAATGCAGTGCAAAACATGACTGATTACATGTCTGTTCCAGATTAATGTTTATGCGGATGTTCTTATTCTGCTACTGAAGACTGGAAACGCTATTAGCATTTCACATCACTCATGGCTAGAGGCATAATACAAACGAGTGCTCTCACCATGCTTCCTTTCATACTGTTAGTAACTATATTTCTTAACACAGAATTAAACACTCTCAGATTACATTAAAAACGCCTATCTTTTACAGCCACTGCATTATTTTTGTATCTTCTGTTCTGCACATATGCATCCTCTTTAAACCCATGTTCACACAAAGGGCAGTCAAATGGCTATTTCAACAGCTGATGCCAATGTCATTTCATGATTTGTGTCACTTGTATGTGGCGTAGGTAGCACCTACACAGTTTTTCCTTGAAAATGATGACATGGTTGGCCACTGGACATTTGTTATTCTTGCACTGCCATGCTTCTTTCTTTTTTTATATTGTTGTTTTGCTATCCATTAGACGAGACAACTTGGTTAAGTTAAACAACGACAAACAAGGGCATTAGCCCCTGCAAAACTATATTTAGAAAGGTTAATACAGCTGACTATTTCTTTAACTGTTGATTACATTTGGAAAAGTAGGAAGTTTGATAAAGTGCACTTGTGACTAACCTATTTTAATAATATTACATATTGCAGAAGAATGCAATAACATTTATCTTCTCTAGACCCAGATAGTGTCAACATGGATGCCATGGTTTTATTTAGCGAGGTTGTCATCTGGTTTGTGTAAAAGCCCATTTGTGACACCTGTTTTCTAAAACACAAAATGCATCTTGTCAAGGGCCAGCTGCCTCTTAAAACACGACATGCACAATAAACTGTTCTTGAATAGCATGCCTTGGAAATAAAACAGCATGTACTACTGAAGAGATGTCTGCAAGTTGAGGGAAGCTATTCCTAATAGATATTTTGAGAGTCTGAATTTTCATTCACAATTCCTTGGCCGTACCATACAGCAAGTTGCAAAAAAGTATCCCTTAGTGAGGAGCACCTGCAATAGCTGTATCTGAGGAGATTTAGAGCACAGCTAGGTCATTGATCATTGCTGCTTGTGCATCCCAGAAGTGAGGGGTGTTGTATTAATTTAGATAGAATACAGGGGTGCAAAGAATCAATGGTGCTTCTATGACCTTGTCATTATCCAACATAACACCATTCTAAACAAGGTTTGGAATACAGAGACCACAGCCAGCTTAGTATCATGGCAAACACATTACAAATAATTCCTTTGCACCTTGTACTAAAGGCACAAAAAAGAAAACATCAAGGCCTTTGAAATGTAAAGTGTTAAGCAAACCTTTCAACATCCCCCATGCACTTTCACTGGAGTGAATTTTTAGAAAAGAAAAACTGCTCTCCTTTTCCAACGTATTTTATATAGTATAATCACATATGGTAATACTGTCTTCTGGGGAAAATAAGTGAATTTAGCTGAGATAAGTTAGAGCTGTTATTGTGAAGTTTGAGCCCATTTCCTACAAAATGCAGCTTCTGTCACTGGTGTTCATTTTCACGCACAACCTCTGGAGAAACTCAGACTCAGCACTCAAGCTATGTCTACACTACATCATAAAGTCGATTAGCTCAATTTTACAATGTCACTATCTTCTCTGTGAATGCCATTAGGTCAATTTTAGGGTGCGCTAAGGTTGTAGACCCAAGTTTGAATTTAAAGGGTCAGATTAATGCTAGTGTGGAAACGGCAATTATTTACATTGACTTTATTGGCCTCCAGAGGTGTCCCATATGTATACCACAATACTCCATGGTTGTCTGCTCTGGCTGCTTCCACCTCCGCTACTCTCCAGGTGTGCAGGAAATCAGTAACAGGAAGCCCACGAATTTGACTTCAGCACCAGGAAGTCTGGGAAATTGAAGTGGGCACCTGGGCCCATTTTGAATTCATTTCTTTATTATCAGCATGACTATCGCATCTACCCATGAAAAAATAGCCCCAGCGTGGGGTGCTGGCTTCGTCCCTGCACAGGATATAGCAGGAGAGATTCAGATTTTCTTTTTCAACCCTGGCACCACCACTCGCCCTACTGCACCACATCACAGCTAGGTTGTGGGGGTCACGAGAGGCCAAGAAACTTCCCTTCTGCGGTTCACATTTGTACAGGGGCAACTCCCTGCTCCCCCACAGATGCCATGCAGTCGGGGGTCTATCCCCCACCCAACCACATCATGTGGCTACCCCCCGACCCAATAAAAACTCATGCCTGTGGTGCAGTGCAGACCATGCTGCCAGACAGCACCATGTCCTGCCTTGTGCACGGTGAAGGCTCCAAAGGCAGGAAAGATTTTCAGGGGCTGGCTGTCGCCGAGGGTGGCGGGGGGGGGGAAGAGTCTCCCCCCACAGCAAATATTTCATGGGCTGGCTGTCTTTGATATGTTTTTGGTGGGGCAGCGTGTGGTGGGGGCTGGCAGAAATCCAATGAGTGGACCCCCTGTCAACTGGTCCCTCAACTACACCCCACCAGCAGGAAATCCCCCAAAAGGACCTGTCCCTTGAAGGGACCATGTCAACTGTTCCCTGAGCTTCCACCCCCACCGTATAGCATGAACCATCATACCAAAGCAAACTTTGGAAATCTGGCTCCATTTCAAAAAAGTACCTTTTTTGTTTTCAGTGAACTGAATTGTTTCCATTATTATTTGCAAGATGTGTCATATCATACAAACTGTGCTTTCAAGGGAGGGGCAAAGCAGCTGAGAGACTAGTTGAGATGGCACAGCCATTCTGCCATGTGGGTACGACAGTCCCCAGCCTGGCGTGCTAGTTAGCTGATCAGGCAAAAGTTATACCTAAAGGAAATCATAGTAATGCAAAGGTGTTCTTTCAACAGGGGAGAAAGCAGCTGAGCAACCAGTTTACATGGTTTAGTAACCTTCGGAATCCAGCCTATTTTCTTTCTCATAGGATTGCCTACTTTTACTTCTTTCCTTCTGAAAAGGAAAGGGGAATGAAGGCAATGCCATGTTGGAAGATTACATCACATACTCACAACCGCTTTAGTGGCAAAAAGCCCCAGAATGCTATTGGGCTGAGGGAACTGTGGGATAGGTTCCCACAATGCATTGCTGCCACAGTTGGTTTTTTTGGCAATTTACTGCAGCAGCACTAACTCGACTTTGTGGGGAGATGAGGATACTCAAACTTGAATTTTTAAAACCCACCATTATAAAATTGAATTTAAGAAAATCAAATCTATATTGTAGTGTAGACATAGCCTCAATCTTATTCTAATATGTGGCAAACTTATCCCAGCATCCAGCTGTTGAGAGCACTGTATTTAGCTGCTTTTCTGGCCACAGGTTCACAGCAGTGCTGCAAAATATATAGTCACAGCTGGCTAAGCCATATGCTTCTTACACAAAAGGCAAAAGGAGAGGGATAGGAAATAGACAAGATAAAGATGTGAATTAAAAAACCCATGGGGTCTGACACCCCAGATATTGTCTGGAATTTAGCCAGAGCTGATGGAGAGGATGACTTCATCTGAGTGCCTGTCTTGGCCTGATTTGGTGAGGCCCTCTCCAAGGTTCAAGACAAGGAAGGCCCAGAAGCATTACAATAGATCCCATAGTCCATGGATTAGTCAGGGCTGACAGCCATAATGACACTGCTCACTCTTTTCAGTCAGTCACTACTGAGGTAATGTGTTTTTCCCAAAGGGTCTCTGTTTGAGGTTCTCATGCGGGAGTAACGGGTATAATAGCTCATTATTTTGCCCCTCAGTTAGACCTGACTTCCAACACACTGGTTCTGCTTCATTGATTTCCTGTAGAACTCTTCTCAAATTTACCAAGCATGGGTCTAGTGCAGTATCAGTAGGCCTTTTCTGGTTTGGACTAATTCAGTCTGCTCCCTTTTTGTACCTTTCTGCACCAATATTTATTATAGGTTATTATGACATGTTATAAATATTTAGCCACTTTCCCACAGTTAAGCTCACAAGTGGGGTAAATTTGTAGGCTCAATTATTACAACAGAGAATAAATGACGGAAGAAAGAGATCAAAAGAACTAGAGCAGTCTTGTGTGCTTTTTCAGAGACAAAAGGTCATATGCATAGAAGTCACGGAGTAAAATGTTCAAGTCACAGAGCAGGGAAATTCATGGACATTATGTATGATCAGGTCTCTTTTCTGTTGCAAAGAATCTTGTTTTAATTTTTTAAGGATTTGTGTTTTAAGATAGCTTTGGGAAAGGACAGAAAGAGGAGTCAGAGATGAGGCCATTGCAGAAAGGATGTTGGGGGGCGGGGTGGAAGCAAGCTACACCTTTGGGCAGGTGAGGGGAAAATCAGTAATTATTCCTTTTTAGGTAGGTTCAGGAAATTATCTGTGTATACAGCAACACTAGTAAAATTAAATATGACAAAGCAGACACTATTATACACACATAATTAAATATGAAAACACAATTGTTATATTAAGACTACGTAAGCACTGTGTTTTTGAATCCCTCCTGCATTTCTTTCAGAAGAAACAGGGATTATAGACAGCTTTCCAGCAGAATATTTAGTCAAACGGTTGTAGTGACAAGTACCATCAGTTCTTTCTGCCCACTACAGAGGAATACATTTCACAATATTCACTTCTGAAGAGTTAAAATGGTATCAGTTTAAATTATGTCCAACATTTACATCTTGTTGCTAGCTAGATCGGTTCTCTGTTGCACAGCAAGCAAGTAAGCTACCATGGAGAAATACATCTTCTTCTGCTCTTAATTTTTTTTACAGCCCAACCCATTGGCTAAACAGTCCCTCAGGTCCCAATACTGGGCAGCCAGATCCTTTCCGGGGGATATGACTTTCTCCATCTGTTCCTGTTAATCAAGGCATGAAACAGCTACATTCCAAATGCTAAGGAGAGGTGAAGCAGAGCTCAGCTGTGATTGCCAGGCTGCTCACTGAGGGTCACTTGCCACAGCATCCTTCTTTGAATGACCATATGCGGCTAAGGTAGATTACAGCACCCCGATGTAAAGTTTACTTACAACTAGCACTGTTAAGAACTACCATGTAGACTTGGTAACACCCAAGCAGCTCAGAAAAGCAATTTATAACTGCAAAGCACTGTAGACTCCCTCTGATGCTTTAATGTTATCTCAGTTTTTCTTTATAGCCCATGGATGTAGCTGAAATCTAAGTCTCCATACGGAGTGAATTTTCAGTAAATTGCACTAGCTCACATTTGGTCTAACAAAGATTAAAGACACTCATCATTTTTAAACAACAACAAGAAGTCCTGTGGCACCTTATAGACTAACAGATATTTTGGAGCATAAGCTTTTGTGGGCAAAGACCCGCTTCATCAGATTACAGTTACTTCTCATTAAAAGATATCATTGTACGGGCTGAACTCTTCTAGTATGGCACTCTCTGATCTAGCAACATCCATGATCCGGTATGATTTTAGTTAGCTGGATGACCACTTATCATGGGTGTGGCCCAGTTTCCACGGTTCCATAAAGTGTTTACTGCCACCAGTCCTGGCTCTCAGTGTTCTGTGCTGTTATTTTGCTCTAATATAATCCTAAAAGCCTACTAAGAGCCCTATAGGTAGTGGAAGTGTTGGTAATGCTGCTAGACAATATTGACCTCCCATAGTTTGACAAATTCTGTGGTTTGGAGGGTGCCAGATTAAAGAGGTTCAACTGGTATTGCCATTAGTTTACCTAGCACTTACAAACAAAAATGTCTTGCCTTAATTAACATGTCCACAGTTGAAATAAAAATCACCAGTACTCTAAGAAAATACACTATCAAATAAAAATATGAAACCTCAAAAGAAATGATCTAACACTATATCAATTTCAGAAGACCACAATATCTGACACATTATAATGCACTATGTTTCATACTTAAGAATTGTGTGTGTGCCACTTTTTCACCCCAGGCTAAGATAATATACTTTTCAAAGCTGTCATTATGCTTCCCCCCTTGCTGACATTTGATCATTACGGTATCTTAAGAACTTCTAAATAGGTCAGGACTTTAGCAGGAGAAATCAGTTTCAGGAAGTGAGACTGACAGAGTTCTTAACCCCTGTATTAGTGATTACTGACATTGATGAATCCATCTGAGATTCTAATGATGGACTTCTATACACATTAGAGAAAAAGAAAAGAAAGAAGCAAAAAATGGGAGCCAGCTACACAATGGTTCTCAGCTTTTTTTAATCCTGAATACTTCTCCAAAAATAAAAACTTTATCATATTCCCTCTTTTTCCATCTTATCACTAAAAGCAAAAGCTGTCCTCTTGCTTCAAATCTTTCTGCATACAAAAGCTTTTCCATGCCTCTAATAATTTTCATGTTCAGACTCTGAAGGCTTATTTTGATTATATGAGATCAGACAATTTATATAATGCCTTTTTTTAGAATTATTCTTTAAATCTCTCAATACAATCTTTAAAACAGCATTATATAATGAGTGGGTGTTTTTCTTGAACTTTCAATTTAAGTTCTAAATTAAACTATGACCATCTAAGGAAAAGACCTATTAACATATCTAAGCTGTAGTTTTCATTATGCAGCAAATGAGATTTTATGGAGACAAAAGCTATCACCTGACCCATTCATCAGCATTTGTATGCCTTGCTGTACTTCTTCACAGCCTGAACATCTTCTCTAGCCTTGTCTAGCCAATAAAATGATGTCATCCAAATATTCAGCTCAAAGATTTTCATTCTGTGATCTACTTCAAAACATATCCATATCTCCACCTATCACCATGCCTGTGACATTCTGCCTGCTCAATTGGTGCATGCACCATCTTGTGATAAGAGGCCCTATCCTAAAATACGCATTCACCTTCAAACATGAACAGGATTTCAGCTGACTTCTCGTCAGTGTCAACACCTGCAGCAGCAAATTCATTTTGCCTTTCTTTTTTTTATATCAAATCATCGCATGGGGTCACAAACAGGGATGTTCTATGCTGTTCCCCTGATTCTTCTGAACATTTTCAGGTTAATTCCTTCTAACACTCCCTTCCAACTTTACATGCTACTTTGTAGCTGTGTCTGGTTGAAACCAGTATCAGACTGTACAACACATTTAGAAAAAATATTAAGCTGTGAGAGTTTAATCTGTGAAATAACAACTTTATCAGAATACTCTGAATACCTTTGCAAATGCTGGAAAGAAAGGCTTATGTTACTTAGGTTGATATTAGACACCAAGGAGAAGTAAGGGCAATAAGCAGAGAGAAACATATGATTTCCTTCATGTGCTTTCTGTATGTAAAGGGAGGATTCTTACTAACAGGTACAGCTGCACTGAACTGTCTGTTGTCAGGAAGTTCCTCAAAAATGAAGTCATTTTGTATAGTGCCAGCAACTTTGCTTTTCACCAAGAACACGGATAATAACTCTGTTCTTCCAGGGTATTCTGAAGCTCTTAGAAGGGTTTTTTCAGGTATCACCTCCACAACCATTGTGAGATGGGCACTATGGTCTTTCTACGGACAGGAACTATTACAAATTAAGCAGGCAGTATGAACACAGAGGGAAACAAGGAAATTTAGTGTTCTGAACCATAAAGAACATTTCCTCCCAAAATGTGATATTTATGGATTAAGACAAAAGCCAGTGAATTCACTGACCCCCTAATCTATGTGCCAAAGGGCTTTTTACAGTAGAGAACAGTTAGCCAAGAGTAAGAAATCTGAGCTGATGCTCTAAAGTCCATCCCATAGGCTGACCTTCATTGCAGTGCTCATCTCCACTCCTGCCGTACTCAGACACACCTCTGGCACTTGCTTCCAAGGAACGAGTAATGAAGCTGAAAAGCTGCACCTCTAAATGTCAGTTAACTCAACCCCCAGCAAAGGTCCCACATTCTAAGAGGCTATTCCAGATAATCTCTCGAATTAGCTTTTTCCAAATGACATCTATATTTTCCTTGCTTCCTTTCAACTGAGCAAACATTTGTTGACCAGCTGTCGTCACCTGCCTTTCAAGAAATTTCTTCTTTTTTTGTGGAAACACTGTTAATATTGCTGTTAGTTCTGCAATTCTATGCACTGGCTCTTCCATAATGAACTTAAAAAACAAGCCCCCCATAACAAGCGGGCATAGGAGCATACATTAGAACCCAGGCCTGACAATAGGGTCCCCTGTGGCTCGGCCCAGGGCTCCTCCCACCACCATTGCCCTTCAAATTGCTGCTGGAGTGTCAAGTGGCTCTGCGAGCTGGGGAAGGGGGTCCCAGTGCTGTGCTCTGGGTGGTGCTGAGGGCTGGCTGCCCCACTTTTGCCTGAGGCATGAAGCCACCATCCTGACACACACATCTTGCCTGGAAGCTCATGGAAACTGTTGCCCACACCCACTGCCCTCCATTAGTACCGCAGAAATCTTTTCCAGTCCATCAGGATGTTATCTGTCTTAGATAATTACATGGCCTCCATTAACGAATACCTCAACATCTCACAATTTTTAATGCGTTTATCCTCCCAACATGTCTGTGATGTAAGGAAATATCATTATCCTCATTTTACAGATTGGAAGCTAACTTTCATGCCTCCAGCTATATTTAGACAGTCAGTGGCAGCCCTCGGCAGTGAACCTCCAAGCCTAGATCAACAGATTCGGGCACATGTTACCATGCCAACAATAGCTCCAGCCAAAGCCACAACATCTACACAACTACTTCTAGCGTGACAGCATGAATCTGAGTTTGTTGACCCCGGCTCGTAGGTTTGCTGCCGTGGGCTGTGTAATACCTTAAGTGACTTGTCCAAGATTTCAATCACAGCAAGTACTCAAGAACAGTTAACTTTAGAGGAAGGATAAACTGCAAGATCATACTTAGAATTTCAAGCCAAATAGACATTGTCCATTATTTATTGCAATTTTTACCTCAATTGTAAACAAATATTTTGCAGTGTTATTTCTGAGTGTCAGACTAGTGGCAGCAGTACTACTATAATTTATACTGAAGCAAGGATAAAATGAAACGGGTCAAACTAGGGGAGTCAGACAATTTAAAAACTGGGCATTATCGTTCAAAAGCAGAACAAGGAAAATGTACAGAACTGTTGTTCCCTAAGGCCGTGTCTACACTAGCCAAAAACTTCGAAATGGCCATTTTGAAGTTTACTAATGAAGGCTGAAATACATATTCAGCGCCTCATTAGCATGCGGGCGGCCGCAGCACTTTGAAATTGACGCGGCTTGTCCAGACGGGGCTCCTTTTCGAAAGGACCCTGGCTACTTTGAAGTCCCCTTATTCCTATGAACAGATGGGAATAAGGGGACTTCGAAGTCGCTGGGGTCCTTTCGAAAAAGAACTCCATCTGGATGAGCCGCACAGTGGCAAGCCGCGTCAATTTCAAAGTGCCGCGGCCACCCACATGCAAATGAGGTGCTGAATATGTATTTCAGAGCTTCATTAGTAAACTTCGAAATGGCCATTTGCATGGCCGTTTCAAAGTTTTTGGCTAGTGTAGACATGGCCTAACAGTAGGAACCCCTATGTTTCATTTCAAAGTATACAAAAGAATCTGCCGTCAGAAAACGTGAGCCACTTTGTCAGAAAACAAATTTGGAAAATTTAGCTGCCCATGGACAAAGAATCAAAAATAGCCCCACCAGGCACTTGTGTTTTTAAGAGGTTTTATCTTCTCCCATTGACATACATGTGGAAATTCCATTAATGTTTATGGTAGTTGCAGCAAAAGTCAGAGTAGAGACTGAGAGAGAGAGAAGGAAAAGAGGAGCATGAACTGAGCTACAAGCCAACGCTTCACAATTAATCTAAATTTCATCTCTAAAAATAATTACCACAGAAATACTGCTTAACAAAATCTCTAGCACCTGCAAAGGACCCTATTCTGTAGATATTTCATATATACAACTCCCCAGACTTAATTTTGTGAAGTAGATACAGGATCTGGTGTGGCACAAGAGGAGAGCAAAGAGCAAAAAGGAGCATGCCTGAGAAACAGAACATTTTACAATACCAATCTCACCGATGGAAATGAGGTGGTGTTTCAAATTGTGATTTCAAAATAATACCTTTCTTCCTTCTGCCAAATTATTTCTCTGCTCAAATGCCAAAGAATCTAGGACACAGGCTCTTGCTCTAATTACTACTCAATACAGCCTAACATGGAAAATACTCTGCCCAACACTTCCTTTTTGACTTTGTAAAAAGAAAGACTTTCGCGAAAATATTGCCTCCAGCAGTGATCTTCACTATCATTATTGCCACTTCCACCACCTGCTGGGACCTTCATCTTCCTGATGCTTAGAGAGATGTTCTGACCAGACTGGGCCAGAGAAGGGATCCCAAGGACAACTTCACCTCCACTGGCTTCGGCTATCTATCCCAAAAACCACCTGGGATGGGAGACAGTGTCTGCCCCTCCCTTTATCACCTTCATTTCATTTCCTAGCTCATTTCTTCTTTCCTTTTTCCCATTGACTTATGCTGGACAAGACAATTTTTACAACACTGCTGTAAGCCTATGACCAGAAAGAAGCAGCTAATTACAATGCCCTAAAAAGCCCCATATTGTTACAAGTTTGCTTGGTCTGATAAGGAGTGGCTAATAAGACTGTATGCTGAGCTGGGTTTCCCACCTCCCTCCCGCAGTGATATTCATGAGTCAACATCAGAGACAGAAGCTGCATTTTCCACTTTTCTTGTCCATTTCTCTCCCCTCTTACATGTTTGTCTTAACAACTTCTCTTTTCCTCTTTCATGCCCCAAAATGGTCATACAAGTGTTTTTTTTTCCTTTCTAAAGATTCTCTAGAGATAAGAAAGAAAGAAAACAATGGATGAAAAATATAAAGCCTTTCTTAACACCTTAGAGTTCAAAGCTTTTAACGGTTTCTTCTTTTTCTGTATCTTTCATAAAAGTTTAAAACAATGTTTAAGATTCCCATGGTACTAAGCAAGCTGAAGTTTCTGTATACCAACCTACAAATCTTGTTTTAAAGTGTTGGACAGGGACTGGGTTATAGGAACAATGTTAGCCCATACAGCTCATCTAAATTAATACAAGTACCACAGAAGCCTCTGGAGACTGTGTTCAGGTGTAATGACTAAGGCAAACAGTACAGGCTTCTGGAGTTAAAAAGTCCAGTTCCTCATCATTATTAGAACTCCCAACATTGCTACCCACAGCTGGAACAGAAAAGGTGTGAGCAAGGGTCAGACATTTTTACATTTTAAGCTGATTTATGGTTCAGAGTAGTCTGGAGAGAGAGAGAGAAGCAACTGCTTCTCAGAAGCCTATAGAGCTATTTGAAGTACAGGGAAGAAACTTCTCTCTTCCCTCCACTTCTTCAGGAAGTAGATGAAGAAGACCAATGGCAAGATAATTAAATTCCCTCAAGTCACAGCTCATGCTTCTCTCCTGCCATGGATAGGAAAATCTGGAAGCTGATTAGTAGAGGAAAGGAAGAGCACAGCATGACCTCACTGCTCATAGCAATTCATTTATTTCGAGAGAGAGAGCGAGAAGAAGTGAGTGAGCAAGCAAACACAGAAACACAGAAGAATGACTGATTTCATCCCCACATGGCATCCCCCTTTCTCATCACTGGTTTTGAAAACAATGAACCTATAACCTTGGGTAATTTCACTGTTGATCATTACAATAAAAACCTGACAGGTTTAACTTTTCAGTGTTTACAAAACAAAACACTTTAAAGACTAACAAAATAATTTATTAGATGATGATCTGTCATGGGACGGACCCACTTCTTCAGATCTGGATTCCCAAATGTTTGATTTCAGAATTACAAGTGTCCATTCCCACCAGAGCTACTGCTCAGACTGCAGGTTACAGAGGAAAAAAGTGTTGTATTAAAGAGTAGTGGCAAGTAACCACCAAAACCATGAAAGACCTCACTTTCACAATAAAACCCAAAGCTTCAGTTTTACAGAAACTCATTGGAGAAGAGTGTTCAGGTTAAACTTTAAGAGTGTGGGACAGAGAATGTTAAACCACCATCCCCATTTACAGAAAGGTACTTCATTTTATAAAAAAATATTATCAGACAAAGCTATATTAAGATGGAGTTAATTTACTTATATATACTCTCTAAGTTAAGTGTTGAAAAATTACAGAGATGTTTTGTTGTAATTATCCTGAAATTACATATCACAAACACAGGAAATTCAGAGATAAGGTTATCCTCAGAAGAAATGCAAACACATTAGAGAGAGAAAGGTACAGGTGAGAAATCAAACAACTGAGACACTGATTGGTGTGTTGCGATGCCATGCAATAACCATAAAATGAGGATTAACACATTTTAGTAATTGTAAACCCACATAGAATATACTGATTTTTAAAAGGCACGTTACATTTTAATCCCATGTTTTTCCTTAATGTGACATTTACTCTCAAGCATAACTTCATCGTAACAGGCTTTTTCTAGGACTTTCCCTAGTTTTTTAGAATGAAAACAATTCATACACAAACACTAAATAAGAACCTCAGAGCATGTTGCAAAGTGGTATTTCCAGTGGTTTGAAGGCATGTAGACTCAACCTGTTGTATTGATCTAGTTTTAAGGGCATTCACCGCTAGACCAAAGAACACAGAGGTGCCAGTGCCTGCTGGTCAGTTAAATTGAGTTGACAGTTGTTTCAAGTCGCCAGAGCAGTGCAATGCAGCCAAAGCACAAACGGTGAATCTAGCCTTTTGTTTGCAATTAACTTATTGCCCTGGTGGGCAACCTGCAGCCCACAGACCACCTGGCTGCACCCTACCCTACCCACCACTCCTGCATTGGGGTAACAGACCCTCACACCCCCATGCCTCTCTTTCCTTCCCTGCACTTGTGGAGGAGCCGTGAATCAACTGATGCATCCTCTGTCCCTGCTCCTTCCCTTCTAGATTTGTAAAGTTGTAAATCAACAAGCAGGTAAGTGTGAGGCTCTAGCGTCCAGTGCTCAAGAGGAGCATGAAGAAGGGGAATGGACCTGCTGTAGAGTTATGGGAGCCTGTCTGTAGCCCATATAATCATAACAATTAGATACAACAGTTGCTTATAACTTAATTATAATCTAAGATCTTCAAATATACCCTGTGCACAAGATTTCAATTAGTTTAACTATAAGAAAAATGTTAAGTGTCTGTGTTATTTTATCATCATTCAGGAGAAAGAAAACAGCGACAGATTCTAAATTTCTGCAGGATCCAGTCCTGGAACATATTTGAACTCACAATGGTAAATTCTCAGTACTTTTAATCTATCCTCAAAGAGTAAATGTAACTTTGGCAATGCTGTGCTTTCTTTCATACAAGAGCCAGAAACAGAAAGATACGTATACCACTTAAGCTACGTCTACACGTGAAGCCTACATCGAAGTAGCTTATTTCGATGTAGCGACATCGAAATAGGCTATTTCGATGAATAACGTCTACACGTCCTCCAGGGCTGGCAACGTCGACGTTCAACATCGACGTTGCGCAGCACCACATCGAAATAGGAGCTGCGAGGGAACGTCTACACGCCAAAGTAGCACACATCGAAATAAGGGTGCCAGGCACAGCTGCAGACAGGGTCACAGGGCGGACTCAACAGCAAGCCGCTCTCTTAAAGGGCCCCTCCCAGACACAGTTGCACTAAACAACACAAGATCCACAGAGCTGACAACTGGTTGCAGACCCTGTGCATGCAGCATGGATCCCCAGCTGCAGCAGCAGCAGCCAGAAGCCCTGGGCTAAGGGCTGCTGCACACGGTGACCATAGAGCCCCACAGGGGCTGGAGAGAGAGCGTCTCTCAACCCCTCAGCTGATGGCCACCATGGTGGACCCCGCTATTTCGATGTTGCGGGACGCGGATCGTCTACACGTGCCCTACTTCGACGTTCAACTTCGAAGTAGGGCACTATTCCCATCCCCTCATGGGGTTAGCAGCTTCGACGTCTTGCCGCCTAACGTCGATGTTAACATTGAAATAGCGCCGAAGACGTGTAGCCGTGACGGGCGCTATTTCGAAGTTAGTGCTGCTACTTCGAAGTAGCGTGCATGTGTAGACACGGCTTTATTGATACAAATTTCTATGAACACTGTTTGCACTTTGCTTCCAGCACGTCTCAATACAATAGTCTGAAATTTCCATGCTTCCAATATGATACACACACCACATGTGCCCTCTAGAAAAAATAAGTGACTAGAACAAGCCAAAGAAGTTAACTCCTTTGTCCTGGTAGGTAACAGTACAATGTATGACAGTGGGAGGGAGGGAGGACAAAGCATATGTATTTGTTCATAAATACAAATCAGAAGTTTCCCAGTTCTTTACTCTGGCAGCAATTTATGTGCATCCTGAAGCCGACTTGATTTCCTTTCTCTTGTGGCACATACAATTAAAATAATCCAACTATTGTAAAAAACCTACAGTATTTTACTTAATTTAAAAAACAGAAAATATTAAATCTTCGACATCTACGACCAAAATTATCCATGACAGAACTTCTTGAACTAAGGTTTCAATAAGGTCTTCATATAAAAATGTAAGTTATGTATAACAGGATTTATTACCTCGCTTTTTCAAGTTAGCGTGAGCAATATAGACAGCCACAGAAAGTAACAACCTCCTGACCTTATGTTTTACCTTTTTACACTAGGAATTTGTGAAAATCAGCTGAGTGAACTGCAAATGTAATTATCCCAATTGGAAGGGTGAGCATAAAACAAGAACTGGCTTCCTAAACTTGCAACACCCTGCCTAAATGACACGCAGTGACCTTCTCTATTGTTCTCTAAGTGGTTTTTCCAGACTGTCACATGCCTCTATTACCCACTTAACCCACTTGAGCATATATATACCAGCCAATATTCTCCTTGTTACACATGGTTATCAAAAATGCAACAGCGCCGAAGAAAATTCCTAATTTATATCCCATAAAATATTATCCAAGGTAAGAAAAGAATGGTGTATAAAGCCTAGGAGCTGAGCCCCTCTTAGTGCCCTCTTAGAACACACACACCCTACAGACTAATGAATAATGAAAATAACAAAAATGGGGGAAGGCCATAGTGGATGATTTGTTATTTCCCTCATTTGTGGTGTTTTCATTATTATAGGGTTTAACAAAAGGATTGAAAGCTGTTTTGCCGAGTTACCTGCATATTAAATGGTTGTTTCTAAGCACATTTAAAAGCTAGATAGTTACCTAGGCTCCATCCTCACACCAGGAAACAAGGGCAGGGAGAAGGGATGAGAAGAGAACCCTCCCTCCCCTATAGTTCTATAAGAACTACCCAGACCCTTGGGTGCAGGCACACCAGAGCAGGGGATGGAGACTATGGAGTGAAAGGAATGGACTACCCTTCTTCTCACTCTCACAATTCCTTTCTTACAGTAAGAGAGAGAGCCGTGCTAGTCTATATACTATCAAAGCAAAAAAGCTGTCAAGTAGCACTTTAAAGACTAACAAAATAATTTATTAGGTGAGCTTTTGTGGGACAGACCCACTTCTTCAGACCATAGCCATACCAGAACAGACTCTTTGCCTTAAATATTGAGTCTGTTCTGGTATGGGTATGGTCTGAAGAAGTGGGTCTGTCCCACAAAAGCTCACCTAATAAATTATTTTGTTAGTCTTTAAAGTGCTACTTGACTGCTCTTTTGTTTTAATTCCTTTCTTGTGCATTTCCAGCAGTAGCAGAGCACAACTCCATCTGCCTTAATATGAACAAAGTCCTTGGGACTTAATCTAGCCCCAAACTGTCAGTTTGTGGGTTTTTTTGTTTCCAGTTTAAGTGGTCACTAATATACATTTCAATTCATAATATATCTATGGGTATTAGGTTGATTGACATTGTTTATGTTTCATGACTCCGATGGCTTAAATCCAAGACAATGTTACCACTTAACAGCAGTCCGAGACTAATGCCAGACCAGCTACCTTATTTAAAACTTTATCTTACTTCTCAACACTACTGTGAACTGAAAATACTTACCAAAGATTAACACCACTCTTTTCTATAGTACCCTTCAGTTTCTTAAATGGATGTGTACTCTTGGTTCTTCAAAGCAAATTGTAGCAAAAATCTGCATGTGATCGAACATTTGCTAGCCTGTAAGAGAAGAAACATTCGTATCTACTGTACATCCACAGCAGCCTTCATAGAGGAATACTCTCAGTCTGAAAGACATTTAAAGTTTCTATAGAAATTCAGCAAATTTACTTTTTAAAATCTCACCACCAATTCCTTGGGTCTTATTCATGTAGAATTATAACATTTTCTGTCTATATAGTAAGAGACAAGATACTTATTGTGAATCTAACTTCCTATGAAGGCAGGATTCAGTGTTTCTGAAACGATAGATACTATGAACAAAATTGATCTTGGCCCAAAGGCCTCTTAGCCTAAAAGTTTCTAGTGCAATTTAAGCTATTTCCATATAGCACTACTAAAAAGCAGTCCCTAATAGGATGCAAAATAGCTCTGCTTTTATTAAATAATCAGTTTCTTCTTGCCCCTGGTATACTGGGTGGGGTCTATAGTCACCTCAGGACGCCGGTTTCTTTTTCTTCAACCACCTCTTGTACACCTCTAGGTGCTGGTCCACATAAGCCAGGCAATTTGCAAGGAGAATCATCAAGTAGGGCACAGAACAGGAATTCAAGTGTAGGGGTACAATGGCTTTGATGCTCAAGTACATCTGGAGGTCCAGTCATCTGTGGCGTTTTAATGTCTTATAACTGGAAGGGCTGCAAAAATGTACAGGGCTGTTATAACAATGGCCAGGTCTAAGCTATGGCTAGTAATAAGATCTGCAAAGAAAAACATTTTTGTTTCTAATCAGATATATACTGAAGAAATTGACAGTCTTCCACTTTTACTAAGTGGTAAAATTGTATTATAGCCAATATAATGAAAATTCCTCAGTGGTTTGAGCATTGGCCAGGGATGCTGCTTGGCCCTGCTGAGAGGGCAGGGGACTGGACTCGATGACCTCTCCAGGTCCCTTCCAGTTCTATGAGGGAGCGTGGCATTTTTCCAGATCTCAGAGTATCAGCATAGTAACTTCCTTTGCAACTTGTCTAAACAGTAAATTTCTGTTTAAGATAGAGCCTTTCAAAGCTCCAGGACTTCGTACACAATGCTGCTGTGAACTAAAAACAAACACCTTATCTAAAGTTATTTGCTTCTGAAGGTTGAAAAAGTAGGCTGAGAAAAAAACACTTTGTTTTGCTATATAAAACATTCTGGCCACCTTTTCACTGAGAAGCTCCATCACCACTATGGTTTGGATCAGGGACTTAAATTTGGAAGGAAGTGCCCTTTGTGCCAGAGGTGTGTCATTTACTGTTCCTTGCACAATCCATGCAAATCTGGCCTAGCTGAAATATCCCACTGCACACATGCTTAGTAAAGGATTCAGAGGCTTTAGCAGCTAAATTCTCCAAAGGTTCCATTCACTACGTATACTCCATCCCCTCAGAACTCCCCGCGTAGAACAAACTGGACATATTTCAAGCCCACGATTGCGTATGCACAACAGGACATTTACTACAATTGAGGCTCTTGGCTTGTCTAGGCCATGATGGGGCTAGACATCAGAATGGAAAAAAGGGAGCAAGTCTCCTTAAAACTCTCAGTTATCACTCAGGATGGCGCCCCAGCAGCACGGGGAATGAAGCCACTTGACTCAAATGCACAGGGATAACAGTGAGCAAGTAACTTCTCCTATATTGACAAGGCAAACTGTTTTTAATATACCTACACAGTCTGCTTCCCCACTCTCCAGATTGTTACCTTGTTGTGGTGAGTGGCCTTGGGCATTCCAATGAACCTGAGAGCGATGCTGTAGTGAGTCTCGTACTCCCACTAGGGTCACCCATGGCAGCAAGAGAATGATCCTGAAAGTCCTCAACACCAGAACAGGTGGAAGATAGCAAGGGTAATGTTAAACAACTGTGAAGGCGGATGAAAGTTGCAGCAGACAGGAGCCTCACCGTCGTTATGGATCCCATGCTATTGGACCTGGGCCTTCTAATCCATCAAGGAACATGTGGCAGCTTCAGTGCAACAGTCCCCTCATGTTAAAAGACGTCATACATAGGCCTCTTCTTCTGCACACTCTTCTTCTTACCTTGGAAGTCGTCTTTCTGCTAAAGTCAACATGGACACAGAAATCCAGCATCATCTGTGCAAACTCTGCTTTCACCCACCTGAGACAAAGGGTCTTCAAAAACAGGGACATCTATGCCAAGACAAAGCTCCTTGTATACAGCACAGTGGTTACTTCAATGCTACTGTGTGCATGGCAGACAGGGACAACACGCAAGTGTCATTTGAAGGCACCTGAACAACATCATCAATGCTCAATGTCTGATCAGTGTCTCCCAATACAGATTCTGTTTTCTGAGTTGAAGAAAGGACAAAGGAACGTTGGGAGCCAGAGGAAGTGATACAGGGACATTCTGAAGGCACACATGGAAAAATGAAGCATCAGTGTTGACACTTGGGAGAACCTTGCCCAGGACTGTCCCCAGTGGAAAGCAATAATCCAGGAGTGAGTAGCACAATTTAAGAGGTCCTGCCACAGTGCAGGAGAGGAAAGGTGGAGCAGCAGAAACTGCCCCGTGCAACCTCCAGCAGCTACTAATATCTGCCTCTTCTGTGATAAGATCTGTGATTCCAGAATTGGGTTGATCACCCAGCAATGGATTCACAACTAGGAGGGTGACGTGAAGACGTCCTACTTGTTATCAAGTGACCGCCAAAACAGCCTGCTTCTGAAAAGCTGTGAAGTATATGATCCCTCATTGAGAATTCCTATTATTTACAATGAAAGAGGTATATTCAGAGTAAGACAAACCCAGACAAGCAAGAAAATTCCTAGATATTACAGTGCAAACTACATTTCAGATTCAGCAGAGCATAAAAATAAACCAAAAATGCCTCTAAGCTATATCCTTAGGAGGTAAAAAGAGAAACAATTAAGGCGCTCCATGTGACACAAATAAGCAAGCAGCAATGGCTCTTGACCTTTTTCCTAAGATAACACAACATATATTGTAACTGATAGGTGTTGTCTTTTTCCAGGGCTTACCATAAGCCTCTGGATTTGCAAATTACAGCAGCTTTATACTTCCTTCAAAGGTCATAGGAGTTTTTGGCTGCTCAGTAAAACTCAGCTGAAATGCAACACTTGAATATCTACATAAACAAACAATACACACAGATAAGTTTTCTAAAGTAAAGCTCGGCCAAGACAACAGCTGCTTACTAGCAAAATTAGTTTTTAACAACATAATGCAGTGTGACACCCCAAAACACATTGTAAGCTCACAGTCACTTTGAAGTATTTGCCCTCTAGAATAAAGCTTAATTTATATTTGCAGAAATCAAGGAAGAGGATTACTATGCCTGAATAGTCATTTCTGCTATGTGGAAGATCCCACCTTATGTTGATTCTGCTTTCCATCTTTGGGTAATATTTTACAGAGATGATACATTTAATCTTGCAGGAAGGAAGCTGCAGAACTTAATCTGCATGTATTCAGTGACAAGCCATAATATGGAATCAGAACAAAGACTACAACAAATATTGGGATTAGGAGACATACACATCAACAGAAAACCACGGCTATCAGTTATTACACGATAGCCAGTTTAATTTAAGATAGCCTCATCCAAAGAAACATGAGCCCCTTTTCTTCCCTTTTGTACTACTCCTCACGCACTATGTACCCCTCCATTATGGAACTAGTGGTATTAAGTGGAGCCAGTTGGGAACTTTCTGATGAAATGCTTCAGCATTAGAAAATTCAGATTCATTGGGAAGGTTTACAGTTCCAGGAAATGTCAGGGGGAAATTTTTGAAAACTGGTAAAGTGCCTAAACCTCTTTTGCTTATGGCTAAATGCAACCAAGCTAGCAAGCCATAAATGGGTGTATGAGAAGCCTGAGCATGTCCAAGTCAGGTGGGGATAGAGTTTGGGTGCCACAGAAAGGGCAGCTTGACCCCATATCTTTCTGGACTATGATATCACCATTGAAACTGCTGAACTATGCATTTAGAAAACTGGAAGCTTGCCTATGTACCTGCAGGGATGCCTCTGTCAGGGCCTCCAGGCATACAAACTCTGAAACAATATATCTGGCTGACTGATGATCAGAAGGCAACCTCTTGCCTAATCTTTAGAACAGCTTGCTTATTAAGTTTTCTTTCAATGACATGTTATTGTGATACTAATGGATAAGCAGGGAAGAAAAGTTTGGGATAGTTGGTCTTGTCAGGAGGATGGTCATCAGGGACTCTCCCTCTGGACACAACTTGTGGTCTCCATCAGCAGACAAAAGATTGTCCATAAGAAGACTGATTCTGTACCACTGAAAAGCCACACCCAACTTTGGTAATTGAGAATCCAGGGTGTTTTACTAACCTGTTGAAGACGTGTAAGTGCCAGTGGTGGATTAACATAAGGGCAAAAGGGGCAGTTGCCTCAAGGTCCCAAGGCGTGAGGGCCTCAAGGCTCCATAACTTCATTTTGTTTAAATAATTCCCTTTAATGGAACAAAAGAAACGTGTCATGTCATTTTTTAAAAATTAAGTGTAATTTTATTACAACAAGAAGTCTTGTGGCACCTTCTAGACTAACAGATACTTTGGAGCATAAGCTTTCCTGGGCAAAGACCAGCTTCTTCAGATGCATGAGTGGGGGGCGGGTGGTTTCAGAGGGGTATTTAAAGAGGGGGTCCCAGTAAAAGGGAGGGCCAGAGCTGACAAGGTCTATTCAGCAAGGTGGAAATGGCCCAGTATCAATAGTACTTATCAAAAGAGGAAAAAAAACAAGTCAGATCAGACAGGGTGATGTGAGCCTTTGTCAGAGTCTAATGGGGAGATATTAACACCCAGTCTCTGTTTAATCCATGGTTAATGGAGTCAAATTTGCAAATAAATTGCAGCTCAGAGATTTCTCTCTCCATTTGATTTTTGAAAATTTTTTGTCTCAGGACTGTCACCCTTAAATCTACCACTCAGTGTCCAGGGTGATTGAAGTGTTCACCCACAGGCTTCTGTACATTCTATGTATAGATCCAGTTTGTCATTTTGACCATCAGGAGACCATATAGAAGAATCTGCCCTTCCTCAAGGACTCTCTTTCTGCCCCACCACCCCCACAAACTTGCTACAGTTCTGTGGTGATCTGGAAGCCTTCTGTCGCTGTCTACGACTCAAGGAATACTTTCAACATGACATGGAATAGTGCACTGACCACAGGTACCTTCCCACCTACAGTACAAGAAACAGAATTCCTTATGGACTCCCCCGATGGTCGAAATGACAAACTGGACCTATACATAGAATGTTTCCGCCGGCATGCACAGGCAGCAATTGTGGAAAAGCGGCATTGCTTACCCCATAACCTCAGCCGTGCAGAACGCAATGCCATCAACAGCCTCAGAAACAACTCTGACATTGTCATTCAAGAGACTGACAAGGGAGGCACTGTTATCATCATGAATAGGACAGACTACCAAAAGGAGGCTGCCAGGCAACTCTCCAATACCACATTCTACAGACCTCTGCCCAAGGATCCCACTGAGGAATACACAAAGAAACTACAGCATCTGCTCAAGACCTTCCCTATAAAAACACAGGAACAGATTTACACAGACACACCCCTTGAACCCAAACCAGGTTTTTTCTACCTGCTACCCAAGATCCATAAACCTGGAAATCCCAGATGCCCCATCATCTCAGGCACTGGCACCCTCATCGCAGGATTGTCTGGATATGTGGACTCTCTACTTATACCCTATGCTACCTGCACCCCCCAGCTTTCTTCGAGATACCACCGACTTTCTCAGGAAACTACAGTCCATTGGTGACCTTCCTGAAAACACCATCCTGGCCACCATGGATGTAGAGACCCTTTACATCAATATCCCACATGAAGATGGACTCCAATCTGTTAGGAACATTATCCCTGATAAGACCAAGACACAAATGGTTTGCATAGCTTTGTGACTTTGTCCTCATCCACAACTATTTCAGATTTGGGGACAAATTATACCTTCAAATCACTGGCACTGCTACGGGCACCCAGATGGCCCCACAGTATGTCACCATTTTTATGGCTGGCCTGGAACAACGCTTTCTCAGTTCTCGTCCCCTAGTGCCCCTCCTCTACCTGCACTACAGTGATGACATCTTCATCATCTGGACCCACGGGAAGGAGGCTGTTGAAGAGTTCCACCGTGATTTCAACAGTTTCCACCCCACCATCAACCTTAGCCTGGACCAGTCCACACAAGAAATTCACTCCCTGGACACTTCCTGTGCAGATAGGTGACAGTCACATAAATACCACCCTATACCAAAAACCCACGGACCGCTATGCTTATCTACACGCCTCCAGCTTCCACCCAGGGCACACTACACGATCCATTGTTTACAGCCAGGCACTAAGGTACAACCGTATTTACTCTGATCCATCAGAGAGAGACAAACATCTACAGGACCTTTACCGAGCTTTCCTCAAACTACAGTACCCTCCTAAGGAAGTGAGGAAACAGACTGATAGAGCCAGACGGGTACCCAGAAGCCACTTGCTACAAGACAGGCCTTGCAAGCAAAACAAGAGATCACCACTGACCATCACATGCAGCCCCCACCTAAGGCCTCTCCAGCGCATCATCAGCGATCTGCAACCCATCCTGTGCAATGATCTTTCACTCTCACAGACCTTGGGAGGCAGGCCTGCCCTCGCCTATAGACAGCCCGCCAACCTTAAACAAATCCTCACCAGCCACTACAAATCACAAACCAATGACTCTACGCCTGGAACCAGCCCCTGCAACTGTCCTCACTGCCAACTCTGCTCACATATCTACACCAGTGACATCATCACAGGACCTAACACCAACCATGCCATCAGGGGCTCCTTTACCTGCACATCTACTAATATAACATATGCCATCATGTGCCAGCAATGCCCCACTGCAATTTACAGTGGCCAAACTGGACAGTCTCTCCGTAAAAGAATAAATGGACATAAATCAGACATCAGGCACAGTAATGTATAGAAGCCTGTGGGTGAACACTTCAATCACCCTGGACACTGAGTGGTAGATTTAAGGGTGACAGTCCTGAGACAAAAAATTTTCAAAAATCAAATGGAGAGAGAAATCTCTGAGCTGCAATTTATTTGCAAATTTGACTCCATTAACCATGGATTAAACAGAGACTGGGTGTTAATATCTCCCCATTAGACTCTGACAAAGGCTCACATCACCCTGTCTGATCTGACTTGTTTTTTTTCCTCTTTTGATAAGTACTATTGATACTGGGCCATTTCCACCTTGCTGAATAGACCTTGTCAGCTCTGGCCCTCCCTTTTACTGGGACCCCCTCTTTAAATACCCCTCTGAAACCAGCCCCCCCCCCGCCCATGCACCTGATGAAGCGGGTCTTTGCCCACAAAAGCTTATGCTCCAAAATATCTGTTAGTCTACAAGGTGCCACAAGTCTTGTTGTTCTTGAAGCTACAGACTAACATGGCTACCTCTCTGATACTTGTAATTTTATTATGCATCATGAGTAATTACAAACATGAATAGATTTTAAAGTATAAATAATTACATTAATAGTTCAATATATTGGGGGGCCCCTTCTGACGGTGTTGTCCCAGGGCCTCACCTGTCCTTAGTCCACCCCCGGTAAGCACTTGAGACTAAAGTTGTGTTGCATTATCCTTTTTGTGCCAGCCACTACTGGTTGGACGGCTGCGTCTCCCTTGATTTATATCCTGACACCACCTCACATTAAGTAAAGCTATCGAGAGCTTTGGGTTGAAAAAAACCAAGGTAACAGGAATGGTAGCGAGGAAGGACAGAGCTGGTAAACAGCTTGCAGTTTGTTCATTCCGATAGTTGGTAAAGGACAGATGAGTGAGGTCGCTCCCTACTAGTTCCTGTGTCACAATTTGAGAGTTAATTTACAGATGCGTTCTATTACTGGGACTCAGAACTCAGGCTGATTGCCTGCTCAAGAGAAGAATTACATTCAGAGAAAATAAAACGTCTGGAAAGAAAGAACAATTGCAATTGATGTTGGGGAAAAAAATTGACAGATTTTGTACAGGAATATGGGGTAATGCACCCTGAAAGCCCGATGCCTTCAGTAGCCCTGGAGCCTTTCTGCAGCTCCATAAGTAATGGGACCCCTGGGTTGGTGCAGGAAGGTGGGGAGGTCCAAATATTGAGTCAAAGAAAAGGGCTGCTCAGCATGGATTGTGGATGGCTGTGCCAAGACTGGATGGTGAAATAGGTCAGCTAAAAGACAGAATGCTGGAAATAGAAAGGATCAGAGCAGAAAAGGAAAGTGAAGTGATTAATTTAAAAGCAGAATCTGATGCTCTCAGAGCTAAGTCTCCAATACAATCAGCACACTGTTGGTATGCAGAAGGAAGCGGGCGACTGTGAGAAGATCAGAGACAAGTTGTGGAAGGAAATGTCTGGGTTGAAGCAGCAGGCAACAAAGAGCGAAGCTGAAGTGACACCCTTTTAGAAGAGTCACAGAGCAGAGCCCAGACAGAACAGGGGGAATGCAGGAGACCAATTTATGATTTTAATGCTCGGTTGGGGCAGCAAAAGCGGAATGGCAGTTGGGAAGAAGGCACAGAACCAAAGGAGGATCCCCGTGCATCTCCTCTTTGTTACAATTATGAAAGAAATTATCCTAATGATTTGCCCCAAGATCCTATTGAACAATCTCCATATCCCCTATGGAGATCACTGGGGAAGCTACAAAACCTCCTCTCGTAGCCCCCACAATCAATTCACTTTCACAAAGAGGAGACCTCAGCAAGATCAAGCAGGAACAAAGGAATAGATGGAAATTAGACCTTTCTCCCCTGAACTGACCAGGGTAGTGCACTAGGGAAATCAGCTGGCCTGTTCAATATGAACACAAGCTTGGGTGGATGCTCAGAGTATCTGACAGGGCTGGATTCACCTTGGCTGATGTGGCAGGAATGTGCCAGGAGCGTACATCCCTCGAGGATTTTGGAGGGCTCTCTTATGATATCCAAATAGGGGCCGCACTTGGAGCAAGTGATATACAGAGCAACATAATTGTGAAGAGGGAAGAAATAAATACCCTCTTCCTGGGAGAAAGCCCCCGTTATAGTTCATCAGGAGAAATATCAAGCCCGGGACAGAGCAGGAAATTACATAGCCAGAAAGAAATTAGCATGGAGACATCTGGAGCTGACAAATGTCTTTAACCCAGACTTTGTAGTCCTCCTTTTCAAACATGCTTTAAACCAAGGATTTCTCCTTTTGATTCATACGGCACTTGTGGGTATGAATCTGGCAGCGGTGTGAACAAGAGGTGCTGAGTATAGAGCAAAACAGGCCTATGAAGTCCAAAAGAATATCTACCCTCCTAAATAAAACCTGATTAGATTGCTGCCATAGCCTCTCCAAGTAACACTCAGGGAAAGGAGAGGGAATACAAACCCCATAAGGGTTGAGGCAGAACTCATCATGACATGGGAAAATCTGGAAGAGGCTCTTAAAAAGGAAACAAAAGACAGGCTGCCTACCCTGAATGCCTAGCCAGGCTGTCAGAACATGAACTGACTGAGCACAGAGGGAAAAAAATGCCAAGGTGTCACTGGTTGCTGCCAAGTGTGCCACAATTAAGTACTGATGAGTGGAGAAGGTTCATGGTTCACGTGATGTTTGCAAGAGGGGTGTTTGAATAAAATCTTTTAGCCGATTCAAGTGCCACCTGGTCCCCGATTATGACCCAGAACAAGAAACTGTTTAGACCTCTAGCTGGAATTAAAACCTTACAGGGATTTAATGAAGCACAAAATCTTGACCCCTTTGTAAAAGAAAAACATTCCATTTAGCACGGGGACAAAGATATCAAGGTCAATTTGGCTTGGTGGACTTGGAGGAAGAAGGTATTTTAGGAATAAATGCTTTGAAGGAATTAAGAGCACTGGTTGATTTTGCTATCAGGGAACAAGGAAGTGCAGTAAGGTCTCAGAGTATGCGAGCCCGCTCTTACGCAGCTGACCCTTGATTCCAACAGTAAACCCTGGAAATGCGCAATTTCCAGTTGCACTTAACTTGCTCCCCACTCAGCTCTGCGTGGCTCCAGCTCCGCTCACCACCCATGCATAGGTCCTGCTCACCCCCGACCCCCGCCTCTGGCTTTAGCTTACCACCCCCTCAGGCACGACTTTGGCTCAATTTCCCCAGCCCTGGTTCAACCCCCCGCCTGCTCCCCCCATGCCCCTGGTGCCGGCTCCCCAACCCTCACATGCAGCTCCAGTTCAACCCTCCTGTCCTGGTTCAAACCCTTCACACACAGTCCCTGTTCAACCCTCCACGCCGCCCCCCCCACGGTTCAACCCCCTCATGCACGGCCCTGGTTCAAACCCCCGACTCTCCCATCTCCCTGGTTCATACCCCCACATGCGGTCCCAGTTCAACTGCTCTGTGGCTTGGCTCACCACCCCCATGCACAGCTCCAGCTCAGCTCCACCCCTTGCCCCAACCCATCCCAAGCTTAGCCTCCCACTGCCCTCCACCCCAGGACTTACCTTTCTGCTGCTTCCCCAGCTGCAGAATGTGCGTTCTGCCGGGAAAAAAGCCAGACCCCTACTTACATGAAATTCAGGTTACGCGAGGGTGCGTGGAAGAGAACCCTCACGTAACTTGAGGGTCTACTGTACATTCATTTGTTCACAATCATTATACTTCGCACACACAAGATTAGTGGAACTGACTTTCCCATGTTCTAACTTAATGCACATTTAGGGGATCTGCAACAGTCGCATTTGCGTTTTCTACAGAACAGAACATTCCACTAGATATATGGAAGCATGCCTAGATTACGTTGTCCAGTTTTTTTTTCAAATGTGTACGGTTGCTCAGCATTCGACTTGTTTGCAGTTCCAGGCTACGCACTGCAGAATGTTGTGCACATTTAAAGCATTTCTATAAGACCAACACCTCAGCTTACAAGCCTTGTAAAAGGTGAATGAAGATATGCACGCAGGCCCTGAGGCTCCTGGCACATTGCTAACATATACCTTGCCACTGTGAATCTCTCTCACCACCAAAGCTATTGCTCAACTTTCACAATCTTCTTCTTTGATGTGAAAGACCCTTAGGAGGGAGTGGAGAAGCAGGGTCCCACAGGCCTGGAACAACCCTCCCTCCACCTACCCCTAGCCTGCCAGAGTGCTAGGGTTGGACAGCAGCTTCTATAAAGATGACTTTCTGAATAAGCTCCCAATTCTTGTTGGTTTTCAGGCAGAGCTGCCGACACTTCTGCAGGATATGGCCCCTGTTGAGGCAGTAGATACACTGGGAGTGCTTGCCTGAAACCTGGACCCCTGCACTGCGAATGGGGCAATTCTTGATGTCTGGAGAGCTGGGCACAGACTTTATCCAGGGAGGTCCTCATCCAATGAGGGTTGAACATACATCTCTTCTTCTTTTTAAGGCACTGACAAATAAACGTTTCGAAGGAGGAAAGAAACAAAAGGTTACAAAGGAGCTAAAATTTCGCAAGAGAGTTAATAATGCACAAATGGACAGCTAAGGCTCTGTCTCTAGCCGGGGAGGTTGAGAAGAAATCAAGGAAGAGTAGCTTGCATATGCTGTCTACCTTCATGAATCAATACTAGCAGAAACTGCATGTGCAGGCCCAAAGGACACACTTACCAAAGTTCTCTGGTGAACAGTGCAGGGATGGGCACACCCCCAAAGGAGCACCCACAGGGAACAATACTTAAAGAATTAAGCTATTAAGCTATTAAGGGACAAGCAAAGAATTGGGACAAAGGAGCCAAAAAGTGGGGTCTTTAAAATGGGATGAAACTCACTGGGAAAGACATTGGAACTGGGAGCAGTGACCATAGAGACCAAAGTGAGGAGAATAGGGAGCAAGAGCAGAAGAGGAATCAGTAAGGAGGACAGGATTGGTATAGAATTAAAGGGGAGGATCAGGACTCATTGGGCAGGAAGACAGGGATGGGAAGAACAGGAAATGTATGAGACAAAGGTTGGAAGGGACAGAGGAGAAAGGAGGGGGTCAAGCATGGTGGGAAAAAAAAGGCCCTTTGCCCATTAAAAACATCCTCCTGTATTAAGCATAGAACCAAAGATTCCCAAGTGTTACCGTTCTTCAACAGTCAACCTCTACCTGCAGTAAAAAAGCACTCTCTCAAATGCTGGTCCACACTGAAGATACTTACTGCTGCTCTGAATTACTAGCAGCTCAGCTCAGGGGCCAGAATTCTGCAGTGTCTCTAAAGATGTCAAACCCTGCTGATGATACACGCGGGCCTTCTGATGCCATCTGGCAGAATGATTTTCAGAAGACCTAGGAAATTACACACACACTAACATTAAAGTTGAAAGGCCAAGCACTCAAAAGTTAAGTGACAGAAGTACCTGTGAAAACTTAATTCAACTCTCTTGTGTGTAATCCATTATGATAGAGAAATTACATGTTCACCTAACTATACTTCATCAGTCTGTGCTCACGAAAGCTCATGCTCAAAACTTTTCTGTTAGTCTATAAGGTGCCACAGGACCCTTCGTTGCTGTTACAGATCCAGACTAACACAGCTACCCCTCCGATACTTGCTTACAACAGTGATTTATTCACAAAACAAGAAGAAAGTAAATCATGGTTTGCATGCAGAGAAAAATATTCCCTGGGATTCAGCTTAAAAGTTACAGGGGGAAACTCTCAAGTCAAACAACATCACAAGAGAAAAAACAGAGCAGCCAACAACAAAACAAGGTAACAAGCCCACAGTCCATTCAAATTTAAAATAACCAGAAACCTGAACTGTACATTTCCCTTGCAGTTACACCTCTATGGTTGATTTTGTGATAGTGAGAAAATTTTTTAATTTTATTTCAATTGCCTGGGGGACACTTCCCTCTGGGTCATTTTCCCTGTCATCCACGGAGACAAAAGCCCTGGGAACTGCAATTGTTCTCAGTTTAAACAGAATTACTTCACTACAATTGGCTCACCTGGGATTCCGGTTACCTCAGGAAGATTAACCACTTCCCTGCGCTCATTCGCGACAAGTCCTGTGACACCTTATAGACTAATAGATATTTTGGAGTATAAGCTTTCGTGGGCAAAGACCTGCTTCATCTGATGCATGCATGGACTGAGGTTTCAGAGGAGTATTTAAAGAGGGGAGTCCCGGTAAAAGGGAGGGCCAGAGCTGACAAGGTCTCTTCAGTCAGGGTGGAAATGGCCCATTATCAGTAGGATACATCAAGGGACGAGAAAACAAGTCAGATCAGTCATGGGGGATGTGGCCCTTTGTCAGATTCTAATGTGGAAGTGTGAACATCCAGAGCAGAGCAGCTGCTTTTGTAAGGGGCCAGCCACTCCCAGTCTCTGTTTAATCCTTGGTTGAGGGAGTCAAATTTGCAAATGAATTGCAGCTCAGAGATTTCTGCCTCCCAAGGTCTGTGAGAGTGAAGAATCATTGTCCAGGATGAGTTGCAGATCAGTGATGACCCACCATCAACCTTAGCCTGGAGCAGTCCAAACAAAAGATCCACTTCCTGGACACTACTGTGAAGATAAGCAATGGTCACATAAATACCACCCTATACCGAAAACCCATGGACCGCTATGCTTAACTACATGCCTGCAGCTTCCATCCAGGGTGCACTACACAAGCCATTGTATACAGCCAGGTACCAAGGTACAACCATATTTGCTCCCATCTGTCAGAGACCAATGTCTACAAGACCTTTACCAAGCTTTCCTCAAACTACAATACCCACCTAAGGAAGTGGAGAAACAGATTGACAGAGTCAGACAGGCACCTAGAAACCACCCGCTACAAGACAGGGTCAACAAGGAAAACAAGAGAACACCACTGGCCATCATATACAGCCCCCACCTAAGGGCTCTCCAACACATCATCAGTGATCTGCAACCCATCCTGGACAATGATCCTTCGCTCTCACTGACCTTGGGAGGCAGGCCTGTCCTTGCCTACAGACAGCCCGCCAACCTTAAACAAATCCTCACCAGCCACTATAGAACACACCACAGTAACTCTAAACCAGGAACCAATCCCTGCAACAAACCTTGCTGCCAACGCTGCTCACATATCTACACCAGCGATAGCATCAAAGAACCTAACCTCAACAATACCATCAGGAGTTCCTTTACCTGACATCTACTAATATAATATGTGCCATTACGTGCCAGCAATGCCCCATTGCAAGTTACATTGGCCAAACTGGACAGTCCGTATGTAAAAGAATAAATGGACATAAATGAGACATCAGGAACGGTAACATACAAAAACTTCTAGGAGAACACTTCAGTCTCTCTGGACACTCAGTAACAGATTTAAAAGTAGCAGTCCTACAACAAAAAATTTTCAAAAATAAAATAGAGAGAGAAATCTCTGAGCTGCAATTCATTTGCAAATTTGACTCCATCAACCAAGGATTAAACAGAGACTGGGAGTGGCTGACCCTTTACAAAAGCAGCTTCTCTGCTCTGGATGTCTACACTTCCACATTAGAATCTGACAATGGGCCACATACCCCATGACCGATGTGACTTTTCTCTCAATGTATACTATTGATAATGGGACACTTCCACCCCATCTGAATAGACCTTGTCAGTTCTGGCCCTTCCTTTACTGGGACCACCCCTCTTTAAATACTCCTCTGAACCCCCCCGCCCCTCCCCCGCCACTCATGCATTTGACAAAGCAAGTCTTTGCCCGCGAAAGCTTATGCTCCAAAATATCTGTTGGTCTATAACGTGCCACAGGACTTCTCGTTGTTTTCAAAGATACAGACTAACACGGTTACCTCTCTGAGACTTGTCATTCATGACAGGTGCTCTTTCGAAAGAGTGGAGCAGGAAATGCTGCAGACAGGGTCGCATGGCTGACAAGACCTTCTGAGGCCTGCAAGCCAGCCGCTCCCTGAAAGGGCCCCTCCCAAACACCCCTGCCCTGCACTCGCTCGGGCCTGAAGAGCTATCACAAGCCCCTCAGAGCCCCTGCATGGACCTGATGGTACCTGGATGCCTGTCTCGATGGACCTCCTCAACAGCTCCTTCTCGTCAAGCTGGCCATCCTCCACACCATGGTCTGCCACGTCGCCACGATGCTCACTGCTGCCCTCCAGCGTAACAGTATAACCAATATGGTCTCTGTATAGCCATATTGAGAGGCTTAGAGCTCTGCTGCAGTCCGAATAAATAGTAGCAGCCACTAACTGTGAAGCTACAGCTCACATACCATTCCATCTACAGTAAAGTACAAGAGGGTCACATCAGGCTGTTAAGATGACCACATTCTAATGCCACCCACTGTTACCAAATAAAGCAACAGGTCTCAAGATGGGTAAAGAAAACTTAGTTAACAGCATTTCGTCTGGCAAGCAACGACTTACCAATAGCTGAGGTTGCCGGATCCCATTCTATGATGATTATTTTCACTTTTCCACTGTTTTCTGTATAATCGCTGTCTGGTTTGTAACTGCTCCTGTCTGCTGTATAATTAATTTTGCGAGGTGTAAATCAGTTAACGTGGTAAGTTACGACTGATTAGGTAATTCTGTTACAGTATGTTATGATTGGTTAGTGAAATTGTACTAAAATAATTGGTCAAGGTATAGGTAAGCAGGACTCAAGTTTCACTACTTAAACTGGGGTCCAAGAAGGAAAAAGGAAGGAAAGAACATCAAGCAGGAAAGGTGGGAGAAGGAACACCTTAAAGAGGACTCACCCCTCAGCCCCGAGGCCAGCACTGCCAGACCCTGAGGTGCAGCAACCAGCATCCAGAGAGTGACTTTGTCTGTCCCAAGAGTAGAAATCTGCCTGCCTGCCTTATCAGGACTGGTGAGCATGTCCCTGAGTGTGGAAGGGATAAAGAAATTTGTGTGGCTACCACCACCTCCTGATGTGGGCGATCCCCCCGGCAAGGGCCCTGGAACTACATCACCTGGGATGGCACTGGCGGGGGGCGAGGGCAGGGAGGGAGAGTAAAAATGGAGGTGGACCTCAACTGAGATTGGAAAGGGGGACACAACCAGTAGCGGGATATCTCAACCAGGACAGCGGAAGGTTGGGACCTTAACCGAGAGGGGAGAGGGGGAACTAAATCAGGTATGGTGGGAACTTAAAACAGTAGTGGGGAACGGGAGACCTCAACTGGGATGGGGGGGTGGGACCTTAACCAGGAAGGGAGGGGAGAACTAATGGGAGGAGGAAGGAGACATCTCAGGATGGATGGGGGTGGATGGCCATGAGCCCTGTTGGTCCCAGGCTCCCATCCCACCTCTGGTCTGGGGTCCATGGCAGGGCTGTGAAGGGGTGGGCAGCACTAGGAAGTAAAGCTGTAGGGAAGAGGGTCTGGTGGGAGCAGGCTTGGCACGGGGGCAGCAGAGGAGGGCGCATGCTTGGGATGGTGTGCAGCGCGGGTGGGGGTGGTCATGGGTGGAAGCGTGTTAGGAGCCCTAGTGCTCCCTCAGAACCTCCGTGACATCCCTCAGGTGGCCCACCAGGTCAGCCCATGCCTCTCTCTGCCATGCATAGTGGCCATGGTCTATTTGGAGGCACTGCTCCGCAACCTCCACCAGGTGACAGGTTTCTTTGTTGATACTGGCTAGCCATCCCACCCTCCTCCCCCAGGCCCCTCCTGCTGCTGCTGGGGTGGTCAATGTTCCCCACTTCCTCCTGTCTCTCCTGCAGCACAGAGGGGTTGAGGCTCTCCCAGCTGTCCTGCAGCATGGCTACAAGGATGTACAGGAAGACACAGTCAGTCCCTTGTTACAGTACGAAGGCGGCTTTGGTGTACTGCATGTGCCGCAGGGGTCCCAGCCACGTGGGCCATTCCCAGTTTGTGGTCCAGCCCTGCCCACACCTCCTCACCCATGCGGCTTGCGGCGCTGTCCCTGAGGGCTGGTGCTGGATGTTGCTGGTGGCTGGTGTGGCGTAATCGGAGCCACAGCCACCTGTGCTATTACACTGGGTGTGAGGGTGGCCCACTGATAGCTGTGGTCCCCCACCCCACAAGCCCGGGTATGTGCCCTGCCGTGTACTCACTGGAGGGTCCCTCCTCAAGGTCCACTGATGCCCAGTTCAACAACCAGGATGGGATATCGATTACAAGGTCCCCCTCATCACTTAAGACTCCAGTGGCCGGTTCTGTCTCTGTCTCCGTGGGGCAGTTTGCTGGTCCAGGCCCTTCCTCTGCCATGGGGTGCGGCTCCTCCACCATGGTGTCCAGGAGGAATCGTGGGGGGAACTCTCCCTGGACCCTAGGATGCAGTGGAGGTCTCTGTAGTAGGGGCAGGTCATGGGACAGGTGGGCAATGGCAGATGCATTTGGCCTCTTGCCCCCATCTCCTTTAGCACTCCTCTTCCTTCCAGAGCCCAAGCAGGTCCCTCAGCTTGGGCTCAGTCCAGGAAGACACCTTTTTTTTTTTTTTTTGGGGTGGGGGGGGGGATTGGCCAGGGTCCTGTGAGCCCTGTGATGGCATGGAGTGGGGGCCCTCAGGCTGCTGTGGAGGCTGGCTGCTGGCTCTGGCTGCAGGTTGCTCCTCGTGGGGTGGCCATGAGGCGTGCTGCAGGAGCTCATGCTTCGGCAGCTGCAAGCACACTCTCAGCTTCCTGCAAAGGGCTTTCTGGGGCTGGACACACACACCATAGAGCCCTGCTGCTGATGGGCAGGGTATCTCCACAGCCCTCCATGGTGCCAGCACATGTTCTTGTTCAAAACAGTAGTCAAAAGGAGGAGCTCCTCCTAATACAGGATTGGAAGAGCGCCTTCGCAAACTGTGCCGCGTTGTTCCAATTTTATTTTGAAAGAGCATTTTGTGTGTAGAATCTCCAAGCACTCTTTCGAAAAAGGGCCAGGTTTTTCAAATTTACTTGCTAGTGTAGACGTAGCTTAACTGTATTTTCTGGGTGGACAACATAAGGCTCTAGGGTTCAGATCTGTTTAAGCACCAATACCTGCAAGTAACATCTAGGGAAGCTATGCGTGATATAATGTAATTAATGCAAGAACCAAAACAAGGCCTAAATAACTCAAAATCTGCTCCCCCCAACCCATCAAAACAGGATTTAACTATGACTGGTAGAAAGAACTTTGTTTAGAATATGCCTACATTATCTGTAAATTCCATTAGGCAATATTCCGTATTACAGATTAGAGAATGCAAGTTATAAGTAATATTAACACACAAGTTCAGGTCAAAATGATTTGTTAAGAATATTCAGGCTCCGGTAGAAAAGCAAAACTGGGTAAGTACGTTTCTGAAGAAACATTTATATAGGGGGCTTATCTTTGTGGATGTATACACTAAATTCTGAAACATTCATTTATAATTGTCTGTGAAACATATTTAATAGTCTCAATTCAGTGATCAGGCTGTCTAGTTTTATAAATGGGAAGAAATGTCATATCAACATTTATCAGGTAAATTAGTAAAATGCTTAACAATTTGACTAAATACTCCCTTACATAAAGGAGTACAGGCTGAACATCTCTCATCCAGCCTCCTCAGGACCTCACTGGTGCCAGATGAGAGAATTTGCCAGACCATGGGAGGTCAACATTTTCTCACACAATTACCAACACTTCCACTGCTAACTGGGCTCTTAGAAGATATTTAGGGGTAAATTAGAGGCAAATAACAGCACAGAACACTGAGAGCCAGGACTGGTAGCTGTAAAACTTTATAGGACTACAGGAAACTTGGCCACATCTGTTAGTGGTTGTCCAGTTAACTAAAATTATGCTGGATTACAGAGTTTGCCAGATGAGAGAGCTCTAGATAGGTTCAACCCATATTTGCCTGGTGAAAATATTTACTATTTTTTTCACCCAAGAGAAAGATTAAAAAGAAGTACACTTGTTCTGGTAAAAACAATTTTATGGTAACCCCTCAAACTTGTTATCCCTTTATGCCGAACTACACTTTTAGTTAATGGTCTATTTCCTCAATAAGTCTAAAAAAAATCTAACAAGCAACCGAGCCAGGATTAGAAACTGTACCTTCCAAACCACCCACAATCAAAGCCTAGAATATGAATCAAAGTTGAAAATTAACACAGATACAGATACAAGTCAATCTATACTTAAAGTTGCCCAACATTTTCTATTACAGTAATACATGAAACAAAACAAACAAAAGAGTATTTTTTTTATTCTCCTTCCCATCATGGAGGCCAACACTTATCTATAAAATGGCCAATAGCCAAAAGATACATCAAGTCATTACAAATACAAGTTAAAAAGCCACTATTCAGCTGGCATTTACAAATGCGTCTAATAGGTAGGAGACTGTGCTTAGATTCTATGTAGTTATGCAGATTTTAAAAGACGGACAAAAAACACTTGGAAAAAAAACATGCAGCATCTATACTTATGGCATAACATTAAAGTCAGGTCAGTGCAAAATAAATAGTAAAACAATGGCAGTAATGATACAATTGTGGTAAACACTATATCATTCAAAATGCTGTTATAATGTAATTTTGGTAAATTACAAGGAAAATGATGCCCCAATGAACCCAGAAAAAGCACAAGTCTTTTGCATAAAAAATATAAACCTTTCTTCATATGGGAATGGCAAAGTAGTTCTATTGCAATTATAAGACAGTATAAAAATATTTTATACAATACACAACTGGCAATGCTGCAAAAGCTAGTGTGTGCTAGGTAAAATTGGCAAATTAATTGCTGACTTCTAAGAATCAGAAGAAAGTGCTGTAAAATTTAAGAGTAATGTACTGATGAAGTTTAACAGATTTCCAAAGATGTATAAAGATATGTATGGTATTCCATAGATCTAACTTTTCTAATTGACACTACTTTCTGGATACTTGCAATGTATGCTTTCCCATGAAACCCCCACCCCCCAAATTCAAATCCTTTCACAAACATTTGGAGACATTTCTAATATTAGTTCAATTTTAATAATGTAATTTAAAATAAAGTTGTGCCAAATACAGCTCTCGCTGTAAAACAGGTCTCTTGCAGTAAGTACTACTCTTTAATCCACACTGACTCCATTTTAGTTCTAGATTTGTATCTTAGACATTTGCAATCAATAGTACATTAATATTTCTATGTGTGACATCTATAAGTAGACAATCTCAAAATAAGAATATGGAATTATAGACAATTGGCACTTACACTTTCCATGATCAAATTCGCAGTATATCCCACTGGCAGTAACAAGGTGGGTACCAAAAATATTCTCTCTCCCCTTTTTATTCCAGCGTCAAGGGATGGCTAGTCACATTAACAAGAACAGGGCTTTAATCTGCTCCCACTGCAGTCCTTGGGAATTTAGCCATTGAACCTCAACTAAAGCACCAGCAGGCCTACCATCCATAATATGGCTCAGATTTTTAAAAACCAAAGCATTTTTTAAATACAAGCAATCAAGGTGACCTGTGATATTTGAGCAAGGTAGCATATAAACTGTGGATTTACAGAAATGTACAAGATATCACTAAATCAAACTTTGTAACTACCACGGTGCCCTATAAACTGAGGTTGACAGTTTCTGCACTTAGTTTACCACCACTTAAACTGTGAATCATGGCTATCATATGCGAATGCTTGCTCAGCTCTTCTTGCTGCAGTTTTACTATGGCCTCCTTTTCTTCCAAACGTCCTTCCAGTTGGGATTTTTGAACTTCCAGGGAAGATGCCTGCAACATAAACAAAAACTAGTTTGTCTCTCCTATAACAGAGTTCAGGGAACAATTTCACTTAACGTATAACAGGCTCAAGTGACCGACGTAATACGTTTAAGTAACATATCTAACAGTAAAGAGAAGTTACTCACCTCGGTAGTAATGATGGTTCTTTGAGACGTGTCCCTGTGGATGCTCCATATAACGTGTTGGGCCAGCCCTGGCACTGCAGGTCTGAGATTTGCAAAGCAGTTGCCATTCGGATCACGCATGCGCAGAAGTGCACCAGGCCCTTTGCGTGCTTCTCATCACGTGCGCAATCCGATCTGAGCCAGTTCCTTGAAGCCGCCTCAGAAGTATGCATCTGAAAGACGTAACAAGACAAACTCCAAAGTGGGGAGAACAGGAGGGTAATGGAGCACGCACGGGGACATATCTGGAAGAACCATCGTTACCACCCAGGTGAGTAACTTCTCTTTCTTCTTCGAGTGGTCCCTGTGGGTGCTGCATAACGGGTGACTACTTAGCAGTGGCCACCACAAAAAAAAAAACAAAAAAAAAACCACAGAGGCAGGTACCGGAGTTAGATGTCAGCAGCCACTGAGAGCACGGCTGTTGAGAGGCTCATGTCTCCAGACATCTGGCGCCGTATGGCATAATGCTCAGTGAATGTGTTGTAAGACGACCACATCACTAGTGGTCAAATGTCCTTCAAAGGGATGCTCTTGAAGAAGGCTGTGGATGCTACCCTAGTACAGCAAGCTTTGGGAGGGACAGGTAATGCTGTCTTCTGCAAAGAATAACATGTAGTTATGCATGACGTGCTAACGTTCAGGATTCGCTGTGACAAAGGCACCTCACCCTCAGATCTCTGCACAAGAGACAATAATAGCCTGTGTGTTTTTTGGAAGGGCTTTGTTCTTTCTAGGTAAAATGCTAAAGCTCTTCTCACATCCAGAAAATGCAATCTTGTCTCCTAACTGGAAGTATGTGGTTTCAGGTAAAAAAAAAAAAAGTATGATCAGCTCATTCAAATGGAACTCGGATGCAACATTTGGAATGAAGGCTGTGTGCAATCGAAGTGTCACTGCCTCCTTGGTAAATATTGTATATGGCAGAGAAGCCATGAGGACAGCCAGCTTGCTAACTCAATGAACAGATGTGATAGCCAGAAGGAACATTGTTTTTAAGGTAAGGAGGCGTAATGGACTAGTCACCAATGGTTCAAATGGACGTCTGACTATTGTATCCAGAAATAGGTCTAGACTCCAAGGCAGTGATATGGGTTTATGAGCAGGGTACAGGCGGTGAGACCGTTTAAGAAACACGCCATGTTTGGGTGTTCAAATACTGAGGTCCCATCAGTCATGTGTTTAAAGGCTGAGATGGTCTCTATGTGCATCTTTAAAGATGGCAGAGCAAGTCTCTCTTGCTTAAGATAACATAAGTAGTCCAGAATGGACTGTATGGGCACTTCTTCTGGATGCATGCCCCACGTGGAGCACCATGCCACAAAATGTTTCTATTTTTATGTGTAAGTCTCTTGTGGACATTTGCCAACTGTGCATCAAAATGTGCCTGATCTGTTCAGAGCACAAGGCCTCTGAGGGGTCAAACCAATTATCAACCAAGCCATGAGGCGAAGTGTGTGCAGCTGAGGGTGTGTCAATAACCCGTGGTTCTGTGAGAGCAGGCCTGGAACAATGAGGATCCACCATGGAGGACATGCTGACTTATGTTCCAGAATCAGGAGCCAATGTTGTCAAGCCCAGACCGGAGCTATGAGGATCAGATTGGCTCTCTCCAATTTGGCTTTCTCTAATGCTTTGTGGAAGAGGACAGTTGGGGGAAAGGCATATAAAAGAGGACCATTCCATTGGATAAGAAGTGTCACCAAGAGATCCTTGCCCTATACCTGCTCTGGAGCAATAACGATGGCATTTCTTGTTGCTGTAGGTTGCAAACAAGTTTATGGATGGAGTGTCCCAAGACCGAAAAATAGGAGGAGAACATCGAATTGTCTTTCCCATTCGTGGTCTGGCGCGAACTGTCTTCTCAACAGATCAGACGTGACATTGTTTATCTGGATAGGTACAAGGCTACCAGTGTTATGCCATTCTGCATGCACCAGTTCCGTAATCGGAGGGCCTCCGCACGAAGAGTGGGACCTCGCTCCCCCCATGACGATTTATATAATGCATCGGTCCTGGACTGACATGTTGCCATGGACAACATGTCAGTCCAGGACTGATGGTCTCAATAGGAAATGGCCCTTCATATGAACCTTCTGGAGATAAGAGCAGTGTTCAGTGCTTGAAAGCATTTTCTGCCCCACATTCAAGGTGCCTGGGTGAAAATAGTCACTGACAATGTTACTACAATGTATTATATAAATCGTCAAGGGGGAGATACAATTCAACGTTCTCCGATGCATCAATGATTATGGATACAGCAGGCTGGGGTTGGTGAAAGGGAACCCTGGATAACAGATTGCTGGGTTTCATCCACCACCGCAGGGATTGCAATACCTGTACAGTTGGGGATACTTGTTTGTGAATTGTGTGCCTCACAGGCGTATAGATGGCTGCTAGCTAATACTGTAGGTACCAGAAGTGCAGCCCGGCATTCTGTACTGCATATGTAGTGGCAGCCATGTGACACATCGACCTCTACCGTAGGGCTGCGAATGAGCACCTCGATTAAGGATTGGATTGCTTGGAAGCGCTGGGTAGGTAACTACTCTTGCTGATATCGAGGTGAAACAAGCCCCTATGAACTGTGCGCTTCGTGTGGGTATGGTCATTGATTTTTGTAAACTGACAATGAGGCCCAGAGACTGGAACATCTCCATGGTGACAGATATCATCCAGAGGATGTTCGACAGGGAGCACCCCTTGAGAAGACAGTCATCAAGGTATGGGAGTACTGAAACATCCAGGTGATGCAGATATGCTGACACCACTGCAAGGGTCTTTGAGAAAATTGGGCACTGTTGAGAGGTCGAAGGGTAGTACCCTGTATTGAAAGTGTTCTGTTCCCACTGTAAACTATAAGGACGCATCTGTGAGCCGGGTGAATCATTACATGAAAGAATGCCGCCTCCTGTAAGTCGAGAGGTGCAAACCAATCTCCATCATCCAGTGCAGTGCTTATGGAAGCAATAGTAATCATCTTGAAGTGCTGTTTGCATAGGTAGAGGTTTAATGCTGTCAGGTCCAAGATGGGTCTCCATCCCCGTCTTTCTCTCTGTAAGGAAGTAATGGGAGTAGAGGCCCTTCCCTCTGAGTTCGTGGGGTACCCGCTCCACCGCTCCTATCGTAAGGAGGTGGTTGACCTCTTGTTTTAACAAGGTTTCGTGAGAAGGGTCCCTGAAGAGGGATGGGTGAGTGGTGTAGTGGGTGGTACTGCACAGAATGCAATGGCATAGCCTGCTGAAAATATTTCCAGCACCTACTTGTCTGTGGTGATCTTGAACCACTCATGGTAAAAGGGGCGTAGCCAATAATGAAAGATATTGAGCTGGTGGGTCACAGTGCACCATGGAGATGGTAACACAGACCTCAACAGAGGAGTCAAAGTTGCTGCCTTGGGTTTTGCAGAGGTGGATCGCGCTGTTGACTGTGCCTTCTAGACAGCCCATGGGGTTGTCTGGATTGATCATAGCCCCCTCTGTTGATAAGTCTGCCCTTGGTATGGGTAACTGAATCACCTCTGACATGGGTAAGATCTCTTTCTTTTGTATGGTGGCATAAACATCCCTAAGGTTCTAAGTGTTGTTTGAGAGTCTTTGCTGGAATGTAATACACTATCTGTAGCTTCAGCAAACAATTTGCTTTTGTCAAAAGGCAGATCTTCAACCTTGGTCTGTAATTCTTTAGGTACCCTGGAGGTCTGAAGCCAGGACACTCGCCTCATAATCACAGCTGTTGCCGTGGAACATGCAGCAGTGTCAGCGACATCTAAGGCTATCTGTACTCCTGTACAAGATGCTGCACAATCCTCCTAAACAATTGCCTTAAGAATTGGCTTCTTGGAATCTGGTAAGTGACCCACGACAGTTGTTAGTTTTGTATAGTCATCAGAATTACGATTAGACAAATGCACAGTGTAATAGAAAGGTAAAAGAGGCATAGACTTTTCTCCCGAACAAATCCAGCCTTTTGGCATCCTTCAGAGACTTGGATTTAAACTGGGGTACCTTAGACCTCTACTGCAATGAGTCTACCACCAGAGAGGTGGGCTGTGGATGGTTGAATTGGAATTCCATCCTCTTGGATACTACAAAATACTTTTTGTTTGACCTCTTGTTAGTGGTTGGGACTGAGGCAGGGGTTTGCCAGATGTTATTCACTGCATTTGTTATGGCATCATTTAATGGGATGGTGATCTTGGATGGTGCTGGAGGTCTCAAGTACTTTAAAAGCTCATGTTGTTTTTCTGGGATTTCGGTTATTTGAATGTCCTGATTCTGAGCCACTCTTTTAAACAGCTCTTAAAATAGTCTCAAATCATCATGAGGGGAAGAGTCGCCCAGGATAACCGCCTCACCCAAGGAAAAAGAGGATATGTCTGGTAAGTTTCAACACATTCCTCTAATTCCCCTGGTTGGTCCTCTGTCAGTTCTGATAGGGCAGGAAGTACAGATTGGCCCCATGGACGTGGCAGTGATGGTGGTGATGGAGGGGTAGATGAACATATGTACTCTCATCTGGATTCGGGAGAAATATCTCTGGATCTGCTGTGATAGTGGTGTCGCTGATGGTGGCCTCTATGGGTACGAGGGTAGCAGCGTAAGCGAGCGTCTGGGGATGAGGAGCAAGAGATGGGGCATCTCCTGTATCTATTACAATGGTAACAGTAAGGCAGGTATGACAACCTCAAAGACCGTGGAGGTGAAGGGGGCCTGCGTTAACCATGGCTGTAGGTATAATGCAGTTGTTCTATGAAAGGGGACGGTGATCTTAGGAATGGCGATGAAGGAGACATTGAAACGATGATGGTACCGGGGAAGAGCGCACAGACATGGGTGCAGGAAAGAATGCCAGAATTGGTGAATGAGGCAATGGGCTACAGTACCGAGTCTTGCCCTGCGCCTTCTTCGGTTCCCTCTGGGAGACAGTGCCCATTGGCGCCATATGCGGTGCCCGATAAAGCAGGGTGGGCAACCTCACTGATGTAATCAGAACTGAGACTGTCAGGGCTGCTGGCTCAGCTACCGGAGGCATGGTGTGTGGTGCCAATGGTAGTTGTGGTGTCAACTGATCTTCAGGTGTCGGCACTGATGAGCTCTGAGAACCCATCAGTTCTGGGCAGGAGTCTTGCACCAGCACTGGTGGAATCAGTTTTAGACTTAGGCCGCTTGTTCTCCTTAGTTGCCGAGAAAGCTCGGTTCTCAATACGACTCATCTTGTCACCAGATGAAATAAGCAAAGATCAAGTTGGAGATAATTTCTTTTTCTTATGGCCTTCCTGGGAAACCAATGAGGCTGCTCAGCATTTCTGACCCGCTCCCAAGCCTTCAGATGTTGCTTGGTCAGTGGTATCAGGTTGGAGAGCTTTTTCAAAGAGAATCATTCTCAGTCCTTTCTAGCTCTCGATGAGAGTTCAGAACAACATGGGCACTGGTGAGGCACATGGGACTCTCCTGAACAGTACATGCATTGAGAGTGACAGTCTGAGGCCAGCGTTGCTTCCTGGCAAGTCTCATACCTTTTAAAACCTGATGCTGGCATTTTAGCAGAACAATACAGCTGTTAACAGCTTAGCTCTTAGAACTGCAAACACGATGGTAACACAACTATTAAATGTACTGACTACTAAAGAACTTGTTACATAACTAATTGTCTTTTTAAAAAGCTAGAACTAGTAAATATAGAACTACTACTATTAAAAACTCATTAGAAACTATGAACAATAAATAACAGATCAAAAATTATTTTCCAGACATGCTGCTGAGGAGCACAGGAGAAGTCTGTCTGCAGCTGGCTCAGACTGGATCATGCATGTGACTAGAAGCGCGTGAAGGGCCTGGCGTGCCTCTGCATATGCACGATCTGAATGGCAACTGCTTTGCAAATCTCTGGTCTGCGGCGCCAAGGCCAGCATGACGCCTGATGTGGAATACCCCTGGGGACCACTCAAAGAAGAAAGGTACAGTTTCAAAACAAAGGGATTCGTTCTGGATGTGTCTTTCCCTACAACCATATATACATCTTGTTCATACCAAGTGCTGTCATGCTTCAGAGATGGTTTGGGTCTGAAGCTATTTTTTAAATTAGATAGCAGTTGTCCTGTCATCTTTTTATTGGTCAGGACATTGAGTTAAATGCTAAACAAAAGTTTGTGGTTGAATAAAAACTGGCTTTTTTCCCTTAAATAGGCAAATGTGTGTTAAGAACCAGAGCATTGTCAGCTATACAGCAGAGATGAGTCTCTAGAAAATTTGCTTGCATTTCCTGGTAATGTATATTAGTAAAAAGCACATACTGCAATTTGCATCTTTAACTTGCTGTGCAAACATCAATACTCACCTCTAAAAGCCCCATTTAAAAAAAACCGAGGACTAAGATGTGCTGAACCCTTTCAAGAGCACACAGGAAAAATATAGAAAGCCTCTTCTCCCTCCACGGTCTCCAACAATGGCAAGACCATATACTGTGCTCAGCTGAAGGACAGATCCCTAACTTACTCCAGAGTAGGGACACCTGTCTTCTGCAATCACTGTCAAACTCTGGTGGTTAGTCTAGAAAAGGGGCCAACTACCTTTTCTAAGTGGAGTGCCAAAATTCAACCTTTTGACCTCTATGTATGGCCTGAGTGCCAGAGATACTTTCTAAAGACACTAATAGTTAGGGCAACCGTATCTCAAATGCACAGGGAGATATGGGAGGAGAGGCAGCTCCTCCTGGCTCCACCAAGCCCCAGGGAGTCAAGAAGGCGGCAGCAGCCGCCGGTGCACCCCAGAGAAGCATCAGGGCAGCAGCAGCCGCGCATGCTCCCCTCAGGCCCAGGGAAGCGACTCCCGCCAGCAGCTGTGCCTGTGTGCCTGCTGACAGAAAAGTTCAGTGGGGGAGGGCCCAAATATGGGACAATTAGTCCCTTTTAAAAAATAAGTCAGGATGCCTTTTTGGCATTCCAAATATGAGACTGTCTCACCTAATACAGGATGGATGGTCACCCCACTAATAGTGCTACTTGCAATAGCTTCATTAATAAAGAAGCAGAGTTTTACCATTTCGCTGGTGGTTGGTAGCATTAGCTGGTCTTTTGTTAATCCACAGGGGGCATGGCTTTGAGCAAGCTCCCAGCTGCATGGGGGAAGAGGGGAAGAGCTTAGCTCCTGCCTCACATGCTGATGAAAATTGGCACGCATGCCAGTCTTGGCACCCATGCTGGGGGGTTGCTGACCTCTGGTCTACAGAATATATAACACAGATAGTCCACGACTAACGAACGGGTTATGTTCCGAACACCTGGTTGTAACTCGATTTGGTCATAAGTTGGAAATACCCTTATACTGTAATCCCTTGAGGGACGTGAGGCTTGCGTTCCATGCAGCCCTCACCTACCTTGAATTTTACGTGAGTCAGGGAGGGCTTGGGTTGGGGCCCTGGGAGGGGGCGGGGGGTTAAGCCTGGAGTAGGTTAGGGCAACAGGGGTGGTGGGAGGGTGCAGCTGAGCTGGGGCTTGCAGGGGCTTGGACTTGGGCAGCAGGGACTTGAGCCTAGCCAGGCAGTTGGAGCTGGGGCTGCAGCGACGGTGGGTAGGGGGGTTGAAGCCGGAGCCCCACATGCTGGGGAGTGTGAGCTGGGGCTGTAGTGGGATTGGGTGGGGGCTGAAAGGGTTGAACTGTGGGGGGGAGGGGTTAAAGCTGGTGGGGGGTAGAACCTCATGTGTCAGCAGCAGCTGGCAGCTGGATCTCTGTGTGCGCTGGTTGCTGACAGCCCAGAGTGTGATTAAGGGGGTAGGGTCAGCTGGGGGTGGAGGGGGGGACTGAACGGGGGTGAACTCGGGTGGGGGAAAGGTCCACAGAGGCTGGAGCTGGAGCCCCTCGCTGGGGGAGATGAGCTGGGGCACATGGGGGGAGGGTGAGCTGGAAGTTGGTCATCGGTACAAATGGTTGTATGTTTATTTGTTCAAAAGTCAGGGACTGCCTCTCAGACACCTCAGTATAGCATGTGGATTCTTCAACATGCTACTTAGTTCTAGGCAACACTGTGACTCCAAGAAACATGTTCCCTATAACTTACTGGACAGAGGCCCCCTACACCAACTCAAAAAGAAGTTCAACGCCTTAATAGCACAGATAACCCAAATCATAACTCTCTGGTTTAAATCGCAGAACCCCCTTGCTCAATTAACTGTATGAGAAACTGGGGCAACCTTAACTTTAGATATTTCTACAATTTATATACAATTTTTCATTTCGAGGAATTATTTTCTATTGCTGAATTTTACATTTTCAATAAGAAGCCAACAGAAATTCTTACCTTAATGCTCAATTCTTTTCTTGCCTGCTCTGTTTTACTTAATTCCTTTCTGAGAATATCAATAGTCTCTTCCATATCCGCTTTTTCTTTCTGCCGAGCTTTCAGTTTTTCTTCTAGAAGCTTTATTTTTTGTTGTAAACCTTTTGAAACATTTATTACAATCAGGTAGCAAGTTTTAATTTGCCAAACTATGTGCTGAACCTCCCTCGTCTAGCATTTTGTTTGGCAACATCTGTAATCCATGATTTTAGTGAGTCGGACAAGCACTCATGGGTGTGGCCAAGCTTCCCACGCTCCCATGAAGTTTGTTTCCAGTCATCAGTCCTGAATCTCAGTGTTCTGTGCAGTTATTTAGCTGTGATTTAATGCTAAATGTCTTCTAAGAACCCAGTAATCAGTGGAAGGGTTAGTAATGCTGCTAGAAAATATTGACCTCTTCCGGCCCAGCAAATTCTCTCAGTCAACATTGGTCAGATCCCAAGGGTGATGGACTAGAAATGTCCAATTTGCACGACTAAAATACTCAGTATGTTTAATTTTTTCACATGCCAGAGCTACCAGTGTACTTACCCAGTACTGCCATCTATTGCAAAATTTTAGTAGGTGGCTACAAACATTTTACACTCACTGAAGACTTTTCAAATTATGATCTACCTAATCTAAAATTGTCTAATTTGTAGCTTAGCAGTTTCTGTTCAACTTGTTCTAAGAAAAAGAAAGTTGTCAAGGAAGCAGTTATTTGACACCAGGCACAGACTGCTTTAAATGTAGGTTTAGCATACTTTTACACTCCCTTAGACTTTCCCCATCTCTCCTTTAAAAAATTCCTTATTTTATAGTTAGATATTTAAATCTATGTTTTCAGTAAGCATTACATGCTTCTTGGGCTGCCTTCTGCTTCTGAAAAGTGCATTTTAAGCCTATTTAGCAAAAATTTAGTTGCCCAACCTACAGAAATAATATAATCAAAATAATTCAGCAATGAGTCTGTTTAAATCCAATTAATTGTGTATGGATAGCACAAAATACACAAAAATCAGTGACTTACTTGACATTTTACTATCTCTATCCTGTAGTTGTTTCACTAATTCTTTCCTATGATTTTCTGTTTCCATCAATTGTGCAACAGTTCTGAAATTGCAAGAAAGAAAATCCTTATTACCAATTCTTTCAAAAGATAACAGCCAGATGCAAGATTTGTTTCCACTTTGCAGCAGCAAGCTAAAATAACTTATGCAGCACTCTTTATTCATTCGTAGAGTTTGAATCCTTGAGAATCAGTCCCCTAACTACAAGTAAGAAATCATTTTTATATTACCAAGGAAGTGACAACAACCATCTTATTGGCACTCCAAAAGCCCATTTATCTATGGTTTACAATTTACTAATACTACACTATCCCATAGAGAGCAAATTAGGAAAACGTGGTTCAAGAAAAGAGCATCTTCTGCAGCTGTTGTGCAAAGTTTCCAGTACAGTTTTGTTCACTCTTTAAGAGGACCACACCTATAGACCAGTGGGTCTGAATCAGGGGTACAGAAACCCTTGGGAGTATGCAGAGGTCTTCCAGGTGGTACATCAACTCACCTAGATATTTTGTCTAGTTTTACAACAGGTTACGTAAAAAGTGCTAGCAAAGGCAGTACAAAGTAAAACTGCATACAATTGCAAAATTACATACTTGAGAAAATAAGCTATTTTGCAGTATGGGTGCTCTGATGCCTTTGTATTTGTGTCTTATTTTCTAAGCAAGGAGTTTTTAAGTAAGGTAAACTTGGGATACGTAAGACAAATATGACTCCTGAAAGGGGTCTACCAGAATGGAAAAGTGGGTCATTGTACTAAGACAATCTATGTGTTTATTTGCTGGAAGCACACAAGCTGGGTCTACACTAGCCCTGCTTCCTTTTGGAGCAGGAATGGCAATGAAGGTCAGAAGATGCTGATGAGGCACTACCATAAATATGCAGCGCCTCATTACCACAATGGCAGCTGCGGCGATTTGAAAGTTCCACTTCCAAAATGCGCACCACCCATGTAGCTGGGAGGCTTTTGAAAGGACCCCCCCAGTCTTCGAAAGCCCGTTCTTCCTAACACCAAATACGAAGAAGGGCTTTCAAAGACTGGGGAGGTCCTTTCGAAAGGCTCCTGCCTACACAGGCGGCATGGAATTCGAAAGCAGCACATAAGAATGAAATCCTAAAGCCTATTAAATTCCATAGTATACTCTGTAAGTACCCTCAAGTGACCCTAGAAAACACAGATAATTACACTATCAGTATTAGCAAGGAAGGGTCCTGTGGCACCTTATCGACTAACAGAAAAGTTTTGAGCATGAGCTTTCGTGAGCACAGACTCACTTCATCAGATGCTGGTCTTGGAAATCTGCAGGGCCAGGTATACATAAGCCAGAGCAAGGGTGGGGATAACAAGGTTAGCTCAGTCAGCAAGGGTGAGGCTTACTACCAAGCAGCTGATCTGGAGGTGTGAACACCAAGGGAGGGGAAGCTGCTTCTGTATTTAGCCAGCCCTTCGCAGTCTTTGTTTAAGCCAGAGCTGAGGGCATCGAATTTGCAGATGAATTGTAGCTCAGAAATTTCTCTTTGGAGTCTGGTTCTGAAATTTCTTTGCTGCAGGATAGCTACTTTTAAGTCTGCTACTGTGTGGCCTGGGAGATTGAAGTGCTCTCCTACAGGTTTTTGTACATTGCCATTTCTGATATCTGATTTGTGTGCGTTTATTTTTTTACGTAGAGACTGTCCAGTTTGTCCGATGTATATAGCAGAGGGGCATTGCTGGCACATGATGGCATAAATTATATTGGTAGATGTGCAGCTGAATGAACCCACGATGGTGTGGCTGATCTGGTTAGGTCCTGTAATGGTGTTGCTGGTGTAGATATGTGGGCAGAGCTGGCATAAACGCACACAAATCAGATATCAGAAATGGCAATATACAAAAACCCGTAGGAGAGCACTTCAATCTCCCAGGCCACACAGTAGCAGACTTAAAAGTAGCTATCCTACAGCAAAGAAATTTCAGGACCAGACTCCAAAGAGAAATTTCTGAGCTACAATTCATCTGCAAATTCGATGCCCTCAGCTCTGGCTTAAACAAAGACTGCGAAGGGCTGGCTAAATACAGAAGCAGCTTCCCCTCCCTTGGTGTTCACACCTCCAGATCAGCTGCTGGTAGTAAGCCTTACCCTTGCTGACTGAGCTAACCTTGTTATCCCCACCCTTGCTCTGGCTTATGTATACCTGGCCCTGCAGATTTCCAAGACCAGCATCTGATGAAGTGAGTCTGTGCTCACGAAAGCTCATGCTCAAAACTTTTCTGTTAGTCTATAAGGTGCCACAGGACTCTTCGTTGCTGTTACAGATCCAGACTAACACGGCTACCCCTCCGATACTTGACTATCAGTATTGACATGATTTAATGGTAGTTCCCCCCCTCAATATGCTTTTAAATAAACTAAACTTACTTGTCATTCTGTTGCTTGAGTGATTCATTCAGCTTTTTCATGGCCTCAGCTTGTTTATTTAGTGAATTACATGTAATCTGAAGATCTTTATATTGTCTTTCAGTGGTTTCATGCCTAAAAGTAAGTTTGTTAATGGGTTATGGTTAAGAAAAGTACTTGCTTTTTAAACACTTAACATCCAAATCCAAACAAAAATTGTTTTGTACACTCTTGGCAAAAAAACTTTATATTAAAATACCTGTCATACATAATACATAAAAAAACAATCAGTTCAATTTCCATCCTAACCTTAGTCCTCATGGGAACCCTTAATTATAATAAACAGCCATGATAATGTGCAAGAACTGGGTTCAGACTATATATTTCTTTCAGACAAATTTCACCACAATCAGGTGATTCACACAAATGTAGCAAGTTATATATAATCAGACCAGGAGCTGAAAGAAGCTTGTACTGACAGAAGCCCGACTAGCGCTTTAGAGAAAGTATAAGAATTCCCATAATGCACAAGCAGGAGATTATCTGCACACAGATATTCCTTCTTGATGCATATCTGGTAGAAGATGGTCTCTGTCTAAAGTATAAAGGCTTTTTATTTCGTATATTGGACAAGATCAAAAATTTTAAATAATCTCATCTAAATAATTGTAATCCTTATTTAAGCCACCAGCCTCTTGGCACTTTTCAGTCAGAAGATTAATTTGACCCAAGAATGAAAAATAAAATTCAAGTACACTAACAATGACCCCTTAAAACTTATAAACAGTGTTTCAATACCCTGCAACATGTTAAGCCTGAAAAAAAAAAAAAGATGGTGCTCTGAACACCTGAAAGCCCATCTTCTGCTTCAGGTAAACCGGGCACTTACTGATTTCAGACAGAATTGCACCCAGCATTCCTTGGCTGAAAAAAGACTAACTAGGTGTGAAACTCATTTTCTCTTTTTTAATCTGTAACCTGTCCTTTTTTATTTTTAGGTTAGCAAACAAACATAGATTTTAAGTACTTACTTCTGTAGAAGATCAATGGAGGATCTTTTCAGTATCTCATATTCTTCAGCCACTGTTTGTAACTTCCTATTGTGTTGGAAGAGCTGCTCTATGTCATTCTGTGCCCGGTCAGATTCTACCTGCTGGGCTTTCAGCAATACATCAAGTTCTTCATTTTTTCGCTCAGCATCTTTCAACATTGCAGCAAGTGTTCTTGCCTTTGAGCAAAAAGCAAATACACAAACTCCATTAAATGCTTAATCTATGCCATGCTGCTTAACTCGATCAAAAATGAGAAATTTTGCATGGTTTTAGACTGCACCATGTTACTATATCTTCCACAAATCTACGTTATCAACTGTTCCAAGGTCAGAGTAGTATATCTAAAACTAGAGAGTAAGTTTTAAGCACAAAGTTTTAGCAAATGACTGAATCAGTTAGTTTACACTCTGAGATACAGTAGACATTTGTGACAAAGTAAAACAAAAAAGTTTAGATACTCTTTAGAAGTATCTAAAGTGATTACACTGGTGGCTCAAACTTCATTTGTAGGGCCTTACTAAATTCACAGCCATGTAAAATACATCATGGACATCGTGGACTGTGAAATCTGAAATCCTCCTGTGAAAACTGACCTTGTATGCTTTTATACTATACAGATTTTATGGGGCAGACCAGTGTTTCTTAAATTTGGGGGACTGACCCAAAGGTGACTTGCAAAGTAATCATGCAGCTATTTTAGAAAGGTCACACCATTGCCACTCTTATTTCTGCACTATCTTCAAAGATGAGTAACTCTAGAGTGTGGTTGTAATGTTGGCTGGGTACCCAGCTCTGAGGGCAGCACTCCACCATCAACAGCAGTACAGAAGCCAGGGTGTTGATACCATCCCCATGTCGACTCTCCTTCTCTACTGATGTCTTCAGAGCCAGGTAGGCTGACAGTAGACACTGTTGACTAAGGAGTGGCTATGCCATTCAATGCCATCCTTATATCTGCACTGCTCCTGGTGGTAGCTCTGTCTTCAGAGCAGGATTCCTGGCCAGCAGCTGCCACTCTCCAGTTGCCTAGCTCTGAAGGCAATGCCTCTGCCAGCAGCTGTTCAAAAGTATGGGTAGCAATACCGCAACCCCCAAACAATAAATCTTGCAGCCTCTGCACAACTCCTTTTTGTGTCAGGAGCCCTACAATTACAATACCATGAAACTTCAAATTTAAATACGTGAAATCATGAAATTTACCATTTTTAAAATCTTGTCACTGTGAAATTGACCAAAATGGACCACGAATTTGGTGGGACCTTATTCATGTGAAAGCATAACTCTATCCAAAGGAATAGAGACTGCCTGTTAGCTAGTACATAAACAGGAAGTGGACTTCGAGTGGTCCGCAAACACCTCATATTCTAGTACTGTACCCAGAAGTAGTCTCTCTCGGAACAGTGCTATAAGACTTGAACAGTAACACTGGTACAGTAAATCATGTTGCACAGATGGGGGAGATTACTGACATTAGAAGTCCTTTGGCACCTTATAAACTAACAGATATTTCGGAGCATAAGCTTTTGCGGGCGAAGACCCGCTTCATGCAGGACTTCTTGTTGTTTTTGAAGATACAGACTAACATGGCTACCTCTCTGATTACTGAGATTGTTCTGAAAGACCAACCATTAATGGGGCATTAACACTAGCTATCCAGGTCCATGAAAACCACACACAACTTGGCTAAACAGTGAAGGGAGGGCTTCAGAAATGACATAAGGTCACACTTAAAGGGCATAAATGTAAAATACAGAGGATCAGGGAGCTTATAGATATAAGAGGACGAAACTAAAAGACTACTGACAGTATCAGAAACATTTAAAAATGATACTAATTAGAATATTGTATACAAACAAGTGGTAATCTTAATATTAGTGTTGAGTTTTTAAAACAAACTGAAGCTGTAGCTTAAGACACATGTACAGAACCATTTTCTACTTGTGGTCTCCATGAAAAAAACTAGGGTTTGGACTAGAGGTCTTTATAAGTATCTTACACCTCTGCCTTCCAGAATGTGCTTCTTTATACTCACCTCAGATTCAGCTTGGACTCTCTGACAACGGTACTGGGCAATTAGCCTATCAGCCTGAGCAAGTGCTAGTGCCTTTGCCTCCAATAGATCTTGTAGCCTTGTTTCTTTTGACTAAGGATTAGGAAAGATTAATAGTGTTATTTCAATAATTTCACCTTTCATAATAAGTACGCATACTCTATGGTCATGCACATACATATGTTCATAGGTACTCACAGCTAGTGCTGCTAATTTCTGCTCATAGACATCCATGATATCAGACATCCTCACATCAGTGATTGGTTCTTTCATCTGTGGGAGAAGTTACAGTAGTAGAATTCAGCAGCTTGAAAGTCAATTGTCAAAACTCTGTAGCCACTGGATGAACAGTCATTTGTCTTATAGATTGTGATGTGAGTATAGTAACTAAATAAGCCCACATGCTAGCAGCCACTCTGCCTTCAAAGAGTAAAAGCCTCCTTGCATCCATTTGAATGTAGCTCAGTCCTGCTCAGTTTAATGTGAGAAAGTACTAGAATTACTGAATAAAATGTACACAATAATGTGATGATCAGCTACCATAATCATAAATTAGTATCTCTCCTAAAACTAGGGAAATCTTGTTACGTACATATTGCTGGGTCCTACAGTAAGCCTACTGGTTTGATTGAGTGTGGGACACTTAAGTGTTCTTCCTGAGAAACAGTATTTCAAGTCTGCAGGACCAGTGGGAGAACATTACTGCAAAAATGCCAGTCTCTGGAATTCACTAATCTTGGCAGGGATGGGTCACAATATTTTGATTAAAATAATACAAAGTCTGGGAAATGTCCCCTCTATTTATCATCAAGACTCTTTACTGACCTATATTGCTACACTATTACATGTTTGTATCTTCATTTAAGTAAATAATTGAGGATTATCTTTCATGGATAATCTGGAGATTAATAGAGCTTTCCATAAGGTTGTGCAAGGTGAATTGCTGGTGCCACTTTTGTGGGATCTTGCTCAGTTTATGTTCATAAATGATGCTGCATAAGTAAGCTAAGCTGTTTGTTTCAGCACAGAAGATAAGTATCCAATGGTAGTTTATTAACATCTTGTTTTTAGAACAGCACCAGTTCCTACAGTGGAGGAAATTAGTTCAAAATTCCCTAGAGCAGGAGATTTTATATCTACTCTTCTCTCCATTTGTATATTTTTCATTAATATATATTTCTCTGTAACCCGTTGGACTCTACTGTTGTTACAAAGCTGTAGAAGACTGTGGAGTAAGACTTCTCATTGGAATTTTACTGAAATAGGTAAACATGTCAAAGTCAATGACAAAACATCCTTTGGAGTATTCCATCTTCTGTACATCTTGTTTTTAATTTATTTAGCTTTTTTCAAGTTCATGCAACAAAATACGAAATATTAACAAATCATTCCCTACTTGAAGGAGCAACTCCTCTGATTGGAAGAATTAAGAAGTGAAACACTAGGTGTATGCCAGCAAATTTCTGGCAGAAACGCATATGACAGAAAACTTTCATGCTCTGCAGCCTGGGACTGGGAGATTACCAGATATTCAAATATCCCGGATCACAGAGAGGTACACCTAGCAATGCATAACACTAAAGAAAAACAAGGCTAGATATTAACAAACAAACAAAAATGTATGCAGAGTACTTTATTTACCAGCAACAGCAGTATTGCACACTGTAAACTTATACTGCATTTGCTGTATTTGTTTGTATTTACTTTCACTATACTGTACTTATGAAAAACATAACTAAAATTTACTTATGGTTAAAATGCCCGTTATTTGGGAGTTCAGGGTAATAGAATGCTGGATATGAAAGAGCAGACTGTGCAGTCTAAGTTGCAGAAGCTGTTGCCATATTTGGAGCCAGTGTTGGAGAAACCAGTTAATGCAACAAATTCGCACTTGGTGCCTAGAAACTGTGGTCACATTCTTTCACATTCCTTTTATTTGAATTTTCTAATGCAATACAGATATTCATTCAACTTATAATGCATGTGACATAAGAGGGAAGCAAGATTTCCACTGTTGCAACATGACTTCCCTACCTCACTGGGATGCTATGAGGCTAAATATCAAAATCGGGAGATATCAAATACTAGCATGTTTGGGAGGCACCTACTAGTATCCCAGAAAAAAGGGGTGATTATCCCTTATCCTATATGCTGGAACATTATTTGCCCTCTGCTCCCGTGTCTTTCTATAAATAACCTATTCCTCTGTGTATCATTTCAACAGCTTAGATCTTCTGGGACACATCTGCTAAATCCCCATATCTGAAAGTTTGGTAAATGTAATCAATACACTCTCAGGGGAACGGTTCTTAACTATGAGAGTCTGACAGCTCAAGCTGTTGACCTTTCTGGCCACAACAGAGGCCCTCTAATTTGAACTTCTACCTGAGCATGTAATAGCATACGCATTGAGTTCAGATGAAGAGTCCAAATTAACATGTGTCAGCATATACTCTGTAGCCTAAAAGTTTCATGTGGTACAGCTTGTCTGTAAATACTAACAATGTAAGTAGTTATCCTTCCAGCAATACAAAAAATAATATTAACCTCCAGTCCAGACTGCAGTTTCTGTATTAGCTCTTGAATATTTGAAGTTGTTGCATCATCACTTGAAGGGTTAGAAGTAGAGCACTTCATGGACATAACACTAGTAACCGATGGCTGCATGTGGATTTTTTTTGGGGCATGCTCTGCCTCTTGTTGTCTGTAGGCATTATTTGCTGCAATGCTTTCACCAAGCCTAGGTAACAAGATCAACATTAATTTGAAGGGTGAAAACGATACTATGCAAAGAGGAGTCCACAGCAAGTACACACTGCACTCTGAAAATATAACATTAGCCCTACTTGTACTACCCTACTGTATTAGTTACTTCAATTCGATATATACATAGAATATTTTGAGATATAAAAAGGAGAAATGCCAAAGGAAAAAAACCAAGATGTTGATCATTCACAGACAGCAGCAGCTTCTCTCTATAATCACTGTGTGAATGTTATCTGCTGTATCTAGAAAAATGCTGTATCCTATTGGAAAGGATATTTCTAGAGCACAGAAAATATTTCGAACAAGGTAACCGTTATCAAACATTGGGAACATTAATAGTGAAAAACTTTCGAGTACAGATTTTAAACAATTCACTCAGGATAAAGTAAAGAAAGTCAAGGACATCACATTGTTAACTCCTTACCACACAAACTCACATTATGGCAGGGAAGTCTGGTAATGGTGCTGCCTCTAACAGTATTCTAAGGCCAGCCTGAACTTGTTCTCTGTGGTCTGACGTTAAAGCAAAAGCCAAAGGTGTAATCAAACGTTGATCCTAGGCAAAAACCATTTATGTCAATTTACATTTATAATCACCAAAGAATCCAGACACTCTAATAGATTGAAGCCAATGTGAACATATATGTAATATTATTTTATATTTAATTAATTTCAGTTACCCTTGCAAAAAAAAACAAAAAAACATGCATATACACACATGAAATTTTCTGAACCAATTCAGTAAATAGAGCTAGGAACTTTTTACACATCTGCAAAACTTGCTTTCAAGATTCTGGACATTACCCTAAAAGAATTATATAATAGAAACATTTAGTTCAGATGATGCGTAATGAGTGAGAGGTATTATTATCTCTGAGCACAAAATGATCTGACCTCTCCAAATGCTAGTCTTTCTCTCATCCACCCTGGACAACAGAGAGAAAATTAATGCCCCAAACCTGCGATCCATTAAGAACACCCTTCACTTTGAACTGGAGGGGGTCACGTGCTGAAAAGTTTTATACAGTTATGCCAGAAGCACGCCTAGCATAGGTTAAGTCATCCACCCTCCTGAAATCTTAACATACCTTGTTTTAGCAGGATCACCCAATGACAACTGAAAGGAAGTTAAGCGTTCTCTAATCCAAGAACAAGCATGACAAATACAGATATTATGGTACCTTCTGTTTTGCGTGCACTTGTCCACAAGAAAGTATACTGAATAAAATTAAATCTTGACTTGTCAGTAATGACTAGTATTGTTCCATATGGACAAAACACCTAAATTTGATTCAGGTGAAAACTGCCACTTTCAAGAGGTGAAAACTGCCACTTCCTTGTAACCAATCCTTCAAGTGAGCTACTTGATATAGGGGCCAAAATAACGTTCTGAGTTTAGGACATTTTAAATTTTAACCATAACACTATTATTGTTGTTGATTGTTGTTGTTAGAAATGCTATATTTAAGTGTAGCTTACCAATATACAACACTAAAATAAAGACTGAAGACTAATACAAGTGAAAAAAGGCTTAAAATATTAAAAAAACAAGTACTAGTTGAACTCTCTGATCTGGATCTCTCTCGACCGGCATACTCCATAATCCGGCATGATTTTAGTTAGCTGGATGACCACTTATCATGGGTGTGTCCAACTATTCTGTGGTCACATAAAGTTTATTTATAGTCACCAGACCTGGATCTCAGTGTTCTGTGCTGTTAGTTAGTTGTAACTTAACCTTAAATGTCTTCTAAGAGCCCAGTAAGCAGTGGAAGCACTGGCAACATGCAAGTAAATAGTGACTTGTCCCACACCGGTCAGGTCCGAAGTGTGCCAGAAGAGAGTGGTTCCATCTGTGTTTTAAAATAAACTTATAAAACTTTTGGACTGAACAACAGCATGAGAAATAACAACTCCCTGGGCAAGTTCTGCAGTATATTATGCATACTTAAGATTTATGATGGAAACACATACAGAATCAAATCAAGGGTAAAATATTATATATTCACCTTCTTAATGGCTTTTTATGTCATTTAAAGCCTACCTGGAGAATTTTATAGAAGCTGACTTCCATATCAGGCACCATCTGCTTAAGTCTGCCCATAAGATCAAGTGTTTTCATAATAACATCAGCAGCAAGTTTGCTTTAAATAAAATTGGAATGGAAAGTGAAAGTTTGAAATACATACTGAAAGTTTACACTTAACTACTTAAAAAGTATGCACTTTATTTATACAAAAAAGGTTGATTAAAATTTCATCATACACTGGCAAACAGAGACTGAATTCCCCTACCAATTCACAGAACAGATAAAGCAGGTGATAGCAATGCAGGCTTCCCCTATTCCATCATGTAACGTGCACTCTAACAGAAAATTCAATCATACTTTTATCTCTTCTATAATCAATGACAAAGAAGCCAACAGCAATAATGGAGGATTTTACATGAGACATCTGTAAAACTTGAAGCTGACACAAGAAATTCCTTTTCTATAAGCAATTAATGGAGGAAAAATGAGAATTTCTAGTAACCAAGCATGCAGGATAGATTCAGATTGGTGACACTGCGGTGAAAGGTATGATAATATTCCCATGTCCCAAACCATTTGGGCTTTCTGAAATAATGTACTTTCAATGTTTCTACCAGAATTTCAAGGTATACAAGAATGGATGGTTTGAACATTAAAAGCACCTAAGATATAAGCCTAGGTGTCCCAGTTCATACTTAGCTATCGTTTCCATATAACCATAATTCCAATTTATCCTGAAAAAACTGCAAAATGTCTAACAATTTAAGGAAAACAACACTCATTGAACTTAAGCTACTATTCTGATCTTCCAGTGATGCTCTGTGTTGCCAAGAAAAAAATATCAGCAATTGACTAATACATTTGCATTCAATTAGCATTAACTGACGCATATTTTTTAAAAAACACTTTATAACCCTCATTTTCAGAGTAAATTAGGTATTAAGTTTATTTGATTTTAGCATGCTTACCATAGTTCTGAGTCTACTACCTTTGTCCCAAAGCCGACATCAATCCCACTACATGTAAATTGGTGTTCTATTAGGGATGTGCATCTGCTTGCAGTCAGTACCTTACTGGCATGCGTCTTCATGGTGTCATCTCCACAAAACAGTAAATTCAGTTAAGGATGCAGACCAATTTATTCTTTGATACATTTTAACACAATGTAATCCTAACCCTATAATCTTTCTGAATTAGATTAAAAATATCTTATGTTTGAGATATTTGACAAGTGAACATCACTACTCAATTAGAAGCAGGTCTTTCAAGAGCAAAGGGAATGAGCTTTTGTACGTTCCTCTCTTTTTTTTTTCCGTGCACATGGGAAACCTAAACTCAGACCACATTAAAGCTGTGAGTCACTTGCAGAGCAAAGCTTGGCAAGAACAGTTCTTGGATGGGAATCTTCCAAGAACACGGATACGGTGTAGGAAATAATTGATAATTGAAGAGAAAGCACCCTTCACTTCACAGCTCACTCAAAATATTATCCCTCCCCCACATGTGAGATAGCATAATGGTAGTTCCCCCAACTTTCTTCTTTAATTTGAAAACAGATGAGACACAAAAAGAGAGAAAGTGACTTGCTCAAGGTTACACAAAGCCCGTGGCAGAAACAGAACCCAGACTCCGCAGAGAACAGCCCAGGTTCTTAACCACAACACAGTTCCTTTTCTGTTACCATCATCTACAACCTATGGATTCTTTGGAAAAGCAACCTAGCATGGACATGCTGCCTAAGCTGTCCCTGCTATTTCAACTAGAAAAGGTTCTCTTCCTGCCATAATTGAGGTTAGTAGTATGCATGTGCTGTGAAAGAGTATTTCACCCTAAAAACACCTGTATTTAATATTAGCCCCCCCACATCAGCTCTCAAATTGCCTGTAAGGTGGTGGCTGGGCAGCTGCCCCTCCCCACATTGTCATGCTGCTCCTGCCCTCTGCCTGTGAACTGCTCCCAGGAGCTTTGTACTTGCTGGAGAAAGGCAAGGGGGTGGGGGTGGAGGGGAGAAGAGCAACAGAGTTGCATTTGTCAGGATGTCCATCCCCTCCACCCCAAATAAAGCCCCTGCTCTCCTCAGATCCCATCTCTACAAAGCAGGGTATCAGAGCTATAAACTTGAGTCTGAACTTATCTGCTCCCTCTCTCTACATAACATACACAGTGGGTCGGTCTCTCTCTCTCACAGAGACCCCTTGGCACAATGCAGCTGTGTATGTGCTATTCAGAAGAGACAGAGGTGCATTCCAGCAGGGTAGTGTGGGTTCATCACCAAGTTCAATTTCTGCAAAGAAGTGTTTGCAGCCACTGCTGTGTGTCTATTGTATTTTCTGCCTCTTGTCTCAGTCCATGGTTCCTCTAGAGCAGTGTTTCTTAACCAGTGGTACAAGCACCCTTGGGGGTACACTGAGGTCTTCCAGGGAGTACATCAACTCATCTAGCTATTTGCCTAGTTTTAAAACAGGCTACATAAACAACATTAGTAAGTCAGTACAATCTAAAAGTCCATTTAGACAATGACTTGTTTCTATGGCTTCATAGGCCTTATGCTGAAATGTAAATATAACATTTCTATTCCAATTAATTTATTTGATAATAAGATGGTACAAACTCAGAAAGTTCAGTAGTAGTCTCCTGTGATATATTTGTGTGTTTTTGTAAGTAAGTAGTTTTTAAGTGAAATGTAACTTGGTGGTTTGCAAAACAAATCTGACTCCTGAAAAGGATACAGTAGTCTGGAAAGGTTGAATGGCACTTGTTTCAAGACTTTAGATTACCTTGGGACCATGTTTCTCAATCAGTGGTACGAGTGCCCTTAGGGGTACGTGAGAGAAGTCTGGGAGTACTTGTAATTTTTTTTAAAGGGGTACTTTACAACAAAAAGTTGAAAAACTCTGCTCCAGAGTATGAGGCTATATTAACAATGTGTTAACCCCTGAGGGCTAAGCCAGTTCCTTCCTTAATAGGAAAACATTTCACCTTTTGACTCCACCACTTTAAGCAAGCTTCAAAATCATCACTGATATCTACAGTATTAAATTGCTAAAATTGTTTAAATCATACTGCATATGTACATACTGCCTTTTGTCTTCTGAGAAAAATTCCCTGGAACTTAACACCCACCAAATAATTTACATTAATTCTTATGGGGAAACTGGATTCCCTTAATATGGTTTCACTTAAAGTAATATTTTTAGGAACATAACTACAACTTCAAGAGAGGAGTTACTGTGAGGTTATCTTTTTATATTGGTTAAAATAGTCTGGAAAAGTACTTTTCATCCTGAAGGATTCCAAGCTGCAAAAGAAAAGGAAAATTTAATTTTGAAGTTTACTTTTAATTAAGCCTTTCTAATTTCAAGTCACCTTAATATCTTTAAAAAATGAAAGTTTTTTTTGAAAAAAAAATGTTTTGTAAGCATCTATGAAACTGGAAAGATCTTATAGTAAGAGATCTCATGGTATACAGCCAATGGGAATAACTTGCATAAGGATATTCAGCATGACATCAATGACTTTAACCATTCTTTCACACTTCCTTTTTGCTAACAGCTCATCCAGATTATGCTCTGGCAACTGAAGGTGGTCAAGGAGGACAGGCAGCAAAAGATCAACAAAGCGTTCAGCTGAAGTGCTGTTGCCAGTATCAATAACATCCTGCAGCAAAACACACAGATTTCAGAATGTGTCAAAATTTAAACCAATAATCAAGGAGGTTCAACCAACTCTTATCAACTTCCTCTCACAGTTAGTTTCTTGCATCAACAGTTCAGGGGCCTATCTAGTTCTAACCACAACTGTCTGACTCTTTTCAGAATGACTTCTTAAAACTACCTCCCACTATCATCAATTGGAAGACAGACCTGTCAATCCTTTAAAATATCTACAATTGTTATGTTTTGAGGAAACGTTGTACTCTTATCATTTTAGAATCAAATGCAAGACTTTCTGCTTAAGGTAAGAGTTTTAATGTACAGGAGAACCCTGATTATGCAACCTTTGATTATCCAACTTTCCATTTTATCCAACATGATGAATATAAGAATTTTTAAGAATGATCTCATTGTGTTTTCATTGGCATTAGTAATAAACTGAGTGTATAGATATTTGTTTGTAGATATTTTCATTAGTATTCCGTATTATACATCATTTCCATTTTCCAAGCATCCTTTGGTCCTGTTTAGGTCAGATAATTGGGGTTCTAGTCTATATCAGATATAAGCTCTAGACTGAGTGCCCTTTTAAATGTAAAACTGCCTTACAAAATGTACAAATCTAGAAAGAAACATAGTTATTACAGTTAGGATTTATCTTCATGTGTGGCTTTCCAAATAAAAAATGTGCATAATAAACAATTTATGGTTTTTTAAAGTCTAAGAGTTTCTGAATTGCATAATGCGTAATTCAGATATAAGGTGACCAGTATAACAGTCTTGGTACCTCAAAAATCTCCTTGACCAATTCTAAAGCTAGAACACAACAGTTTTCAGATCCTTCCAATGGTTGGTTTAACCAGTGAACTAAAGCAACAGATGGCTCTGAAGATTTAGAACGAGCTGTGAATCTGGTACTTCCAGAGACTGGCACACCAAATGGCTCCAGTACTGTCTGACGAACAACATGGCGCAGTTCAGTCACTGAACAAAAAGCAAGCAATAATTCCAAGACCTGGACAAATCAGAAATACAAAACGAATTAAACGTTTTACAGTCATGCAAAAAAAGCAAATGCATTGTTTGTTAGTACTGTGCACAGTGACACCTACTGCCAAAGTTGCTTCAGCATTTCCATGAGGATAGATTGATTTAAATCCCTAATTTTAGTTATTTAATTCAGCAAACAGGATATCTTGATTTGAGTCGATGCTTAGGAAAATAGCTAACCTACAAACGAACAACAAGATGAATAAAAGTTGATTTTCCTTGGCATTTAGCCATGAAAGCATTTATTTACCATAAAGCCTATATGCTAAATTTGGTACTTTTTTCTACTTGGAGGACAAACTATAGACAGAGCGATTTCATAGCTTAAATTAAAATATGAATATATGTTCATTTAGAAAATGGTGAATAATGAATTTTATTTACTAAATTAACTTCAATTTGCAACTTGTGTCTAGATACACTAATAGAAATTTAACTTAAAAATTATTTAAAATAATTCAAGCTACCATAGATACACAAGGAAACAAGTTTATGAAAACATGTTTTGCATTTAAAATGGATGTATTAAACATAAGAAATATTAGTGGTAATGAAGTTAATTGAACTGATTTTTCTTGGTCACAATGTCCTTCAAGATTATAGAACTAGCACACTTCATCCTCTCGGACAGATTATTATTCATAGACAAAGAAAACTTTCCAGGACCTAATCTGTTTCTCAGTTTTGAATGAGCTAGTAACTAAATCGACTTAGCTGAGTAAAATTAAATGAAAAGCACTTTCTCCACATGCACAAGAGGCCACCACTATTAAAAGCTGGTTTAGAATTCCCAACTAACTCTAGTTCCCAGTGCTTAGCCAGTGATTGCCACTAATTAAATGACCTGCGTCTCCCTAAAATTTTGGCAGCAAATATGCACTGTATGCATGCTATTCAAAGTAATTTAAATGAACAAATCAGCTAGGTGAGGCCTTTAAATAAGATTCTGACATTCAAATTTAATTTTAAATGAAATTTTTAAAAAATGCAATTTAAATCGACATCCCCTTTCTCATTAAAGATGAATCAACACTCACCTTGGTTTCCACAACAAAAGATCAGTTGGATGTTTGCAGCTTTCTCAGATTATTATTCTATTAATGAAATTTAGGTATACTTCCTATCTTTTACAGGAAATTTTTCTTTTCAAGTTAGCAGGTTCAAATCACCTAAGATGTAAATGTCCCTGTAAATGTTGTGATGGAACCCAACTAATTTGACCAAGCTGTAAGCATTAAAACAAAAAAAAAATACTTTGCCCATGTACATTAGACATTAAACAATAAGACTACTGCCCAGCAATCTACTGGCAATGCAAACATATATACTGGGATATTAATGGATGAAATGTGCACATTCCTAAAAGAGAAGACTGCGGACAAACATCTAAGAACCCTCATGTGTAAAGCATGATATACTTAATGTTTCACTCATTCAAATGATTTAGCTTATATTGTCTGCAATATTGTAAAATTCATTCTAGGAAGGTTTACAAAAACCTTAAAAATAGCTAAGCTTACATTATATACAAGGTACAACTGCAAATATTTAATCTGTAATATGTCTAGGTTGCTGTTTGACTATAAACCTTCAAAACAGGAGGAACAACTTCATTCTATGTATAGGTTTCACCTGCCTGATCTGGCATGGTCAGGAACTGACTGGTCCTGAACAAGAGAATTTGCTGGACCAGGTGAAGTTTCCTGTCACCAGGTCCCAACGCACCAACCCGCTCTCCCCTGCACCCCCTCCACGCACCGCCAGGCTGCTCATCCATCTGGTGCTGTGTGGGCCCCCTGGCTTAGGCTGCTGCTGGGGCTCCCGCTTATGCTGCTGGGGCTGCTGGGGAACACTGACTCCAGCTCTGGTCTGGCAGAGCTGCTGGGGAAGCGTCTCCAGACCTGCATGGCTGCCCATGGCCCCATGTGGCTGCCAGGAGAAGCTGGCTCCAACCAACCTCAGCCTGGTCCCATGAGGCAGCTCCCAGCCCTGGCTCTGGCTATGCAGAACTGCCCGAGGAAGCCAGCTCAAGCTCTGGACTCACAGGGCTGCCATGAGTATCCAGTGCTGGCTCCAGCCCCAGCCCTGGCCCCAGGGGGCTGCCTGGGACTCTAATCCTGCCCTGCACGGCTGCTCCCCAGCCGCCTGGGGCTGCCTGGGGACACCAGCCTGGGCCCTGGGCAGCTGCCCTCTCCACCACAAGGTTGCTGGGGGATGCGGACTCCTGCCTGAACAGCTTGGGACTCCCAGAAATGGACCCAGACCCCCAGGAGAGCCAGAGGTCATGGGCTGCAGCTTGCTCTCCTGCCCAGAATGTCTTATGTCCTGCCAGAAGAGGGGTGTTGCCAGACCAGAGAATGCCAGTTTTAGGATGTACAACCTGTATAGTGAAACTGACACACAGGTTAACTGCCTAATCCCAGGATGCACCTTCAACTCCCGCTGATTTTAACAGGGCACCCAAATGTTTGGTAGCTCTTGAAACCTGAGAGAGACTTGTTTAAGAAAGGCGCTCTTGCGTTAGGCCAAATGTTTTGTACATTAGATTCTATAGCTTCTCTTGTCATAAAATACCTTTGAAGATGAATCAGGATCCCGTCCATGAAGAAGGCCTAATACTTGATTGAGGCATGAGGTGAAGTGTTCATATCTACATTATAAATGGGAAACAATACATTAAGCGCCTACTTCAGTGCAAAATTTACTCAAATATTTATGAGCATCAGTGGATTAAAATGTCCTCTCCCAGCCCATCCCTAGAATAGCCTTGATATTCTGCTCTGTGAAGTTTAAGGATGTATCCTTTGGCTTTTACACTTCTAACTGCTATATTCAAAAAGACACCGTTATACTTTAAAAAGCGCTTTCTCCTGAAGCTTGTTTAATGTTTTATGTTTCGATATTTTTTTTAAAAAATAAGGAACTCAGGAAATAAAGTGTCTTTGTCACTATTTGAAGCTGAGTCTAAAGTGGCAACCAGCTAATTTTATAAAGTAAAGTCGTACCTAGTAAGATAATCAGCAATTTTTGGATTCTTCAGCAGATCCATGAGCAGGTCAACAGAATATTTCCTTGTCAGTGTGCCATCACCATTTACAACAATATTGAATATTAACTGAAATGTCTGATGAATGTTCCGGGCATGGAAGAGCTAATAAAAGGAAATGAGGGCTATTTATTACACAACACCACTAAAGCATCCCCAAGTAGTCAGAACAAACTACAGTCAGAAAACATGACTGTCATTGTGGTTATTTGATAGCTTTACTTAAACTTTACACATTTCAAAGAGATTTTTTTAAAATTCCAAAATATTTATTTACCTTTTCTCCAACTTCTTCATTTAAGGTAAGGCTTGATAATATTGAAAGTGCAAACACAACCACCGTTAAACTACTATGGGCCAAGAAACTGATCAAGGTACGATAAAAACCCTTCAATTCATTCTACAGCAAAAAGGAGAAACTCATTACTATGACAGTTTTGATGAGAACAATTGAAAGAAATGCATGGAATAATGATTTATAATTAAGTACTCAACCTAACCCGAAAGCTAGTCCAGGTGATACCCATAAAAATGCTAGTGAATTACAGGAGAAATATACAAAATGTAACTTCCACAGAAAGTTCGTATTGGTATGAAAAATATCCTCAAGAACAGAGATTTTAAGTCAAACTTAAATGGTAAAGGAAACTATGGAGGGAGAATTTTTACCCTTATTTTGCTAGATGAATGGAATGCCATTTCACAAACATGTCTCGAAAGATAAAAGTCAGCTATTGTAAACTGACAATTGACTCTTGTATAAATCACATTTTTAAAAAATAAATATCAGGGTTAAAATGGAATATTACTTTCATCATCATCTATGGAAAATTAACTACTTGATATGCTGGAAATAACTACCTATGCTCCTAAATACTTTGACAAGGCTGAGGCTAGATTTCATATTTCCATTTTATTCCCTGATAATGTGTGCTCCAGTTAAGACTATTTGGTGAAAGTTTTAGTTTTCCTTTGTTCTAAGGAGCAAGGAGTGACTTGAGGAGTGATAACTACGCTAGGGTTTAAACAGGATCCTCATGACATGTAACAGTGCTCCAAATTCTCAGCTTTCATTGAAATATATGATTGAAGCCTTTTCTGTAGCAGAAAAAAATTGGAAAACCACCAAGACAAGCCAAATATTAAGTAGGCATCATTTCGCCTCTTGAGTCTACTGGGAAGCTAGCCAAGATCTCAATTTCTCCTTTCAATTTTATGGGTCTTTCCCCCTCCCACCCATAAAATGCCACAATTGTTCCACTTTGCTGTGAATTCATTACTCACCTACAAAACACAGTTATCATTAATTTGTGCACTGGTGAGAACAATGACACAAGGCATATTACTGTTGAATAAACTGGCATGGATGTTGAATAAGGACACACACAAACAAGGAGATCAGGCGTGATTTTTGCTTGCTTCTCAGAAAGGCAAACATCTAAAATATTCAACTTATGCCAAAAATCAACACTAGTTGCCCAAATCCATTTAGAATGTTAACATAAGACTGTTTAAAATATTAAAGCTATAGAAAAGATGCCATGTTTCCAAACGGACAAAATGTTGCTTCTCTCACACACCTCAAACAAGGGACCAAATGCAAAACTTTAAGTTAGCCTTTCACTAAGAAAATATGGAAGAAGCATGTGCAATCTAAACTAGGTGGGACTGATGTGAACAAAGCACAGAGAAGATTAAGAGCTCTACATTATCCTGCTATCATTTCCCCCACTTGTAAGTGGCACTTCAAGCTTTCAAAGGAAACTAGGGATCATCACACTGCATGTGAGCCGGGGAAGAAAAAGGGTGTCTGTAAAAATGGGATCTCTAAGTCCTCAAATGATCAGAGTCCAATTACTCTCTTCCTTTCCTCTATCCTCAAAGTAAAATGTAATCAGAGTTTCTTACCAAAGATTTTATATGAGCTTGAACAGAGAGACTGTGTCGACATAGATTTGCCATGAGTCCCAAACATGGTATCGTTAATTCATCTTCTGTTGACTGACTAAAAAAGTTCCACAGGACAGTTACAGCTATTTAAGAAATCAATGAAATCTCCTTCTATGCATAAACATCCACACAAATTACAGTCATGTACTACAAAGACATTTACAAACTTGCAATATATATTCAGGATGGAAAAGCTACCCAAAATACAGACCATCACATGACATTTCACTCATGACCCTACAAGGAGCAACAGATGAACGTTATCAGAATCACAAGAGCACTACATAGGTACAGAGATCGACAATCACAGAGCATTTTGTAAAGTTGGTGGGTCAAATTGTGCTGAAAGTCTAAATACCCAGCAGACGTGTTTGTGCTACTATTTTAGTTTATTTCTCTGTTATCTTATTTCTTCTAGAAAACTCAAACTCCTTAAACATCACCAGCTGTTGAAAAAAATCACAAATAAATGCCCCCTCTTTGAATATTCTTTGCAACAACAGCACTTTGAAAGAGAAATGTCTAGAGATTTACAAGTAATTACTAAATAATTCATGCAACCTTCAAAGCTTGTAAAGTAACATTATTATTAAAACTAATAAAAATTAGAAATGTGCTTAGCTAGAGATATTGCCCCAAAACGAAAACTCAACGCATACTTACATATGATGCATTAGGAATAAAATCAATTCATCTATATTAGGACTGGTATGGAAAACTCTGACATTGTAGGTTAATCGCTGCAGAAGTTGAATACTCTGAAAAAATAAAACTAAATGAATTTTCTAGCCTTCCCAAACCATTCTACTATAGAACATGGACATCTGGTGTTAAGACTACAGAACATACTTCTCTACAGTTTAACAAGTCATAAGAGCCGCGTCTACACATGCACGCTACTTCGAAATAGTGCCCGTCACGGCTACACGTGTTGGGCGCTATTTCGAAGTTAACATCGACGTTAGGCAGCGAGACGTCGAAGCCGTGAACCCCATGAGGGGATGGGAATAGCGCCCTACTTCGACGTTCAGCGTCGAAGTAGGGAACGTGTAGTTGTTGCGCATCCCGCAACATCGAAATTGCGGGGTCCTCCATGGCGGCCATCAGCTGAGGAGTGGAGAGATGCTCTCTCCAGCCCCTGAGCTCAATGGTGGCCGCGTGGAGCGGCCCCTTAAAGCTCCCCACCCCCTCCCTTCCTGTGCAGGAAGCTGAGAGCGTGTGCAGGCAGCAGCAGTAACACACGGCTAGCCTGCACGCTCCTCCGCAGCCACACACACCCCCACCCGCCGCGATGGCCGCCTGGCAGCCCCCCCCAGTGCCCCCAGGGGACGCCCCCCCACGGGGAGCCAGGGCTCACAGGCTGGCAGCCAGGCGGCGAAGCAGCAGCGGGGCCCCTCCTGGACGGAGGCCGAGCTTCGGGACCTGCTGGGGCTCTGGAGCGAGGAGGAGGTGCTCCAGGTAATGGGAAGCAAGAGGCGGAACACGGATGCATTCGCTCGGCTGGCCGGGGGCCTGGCAGCCCGGGGTCACCCTGCCCGCACTCTGGATCATGTCCGGAGTAAAGTGAAGGAGCTGCGGCAGGGTTACGCCCGGGCGCGGGATGCGGCTGGCCGATCTGGGGCCGCCCCCGTCACTTGCCCCTTTTACAGGGAGCTCAGGGCCATCCTGGGCCCCCGGCACACCTCCTCCCCTCCGGGCACTCGATACCTCGGCTGAGGAGCCCCAGCAGGCCCCAGAGGCAGAGTCCACCCCGGAGGCAAGCCCCGCACCCCAGGGCACCGGAGGAGGAGAGGGACTCCTCCTCCAGTGACGCCGGCCTGCACATCATTCTCCCATCCAGGAGCTCCAGCCGGGTGTCCGCCCCCCGGGTGTCCCCCGACCGTGGGAGTGGACCGTCAGGTATGTACCCCACCTGGTGCACACCCCCGGGGTTGAGGGGCGGGGGTAATAAATATGGCCAGGGCTCTCCACATGCCCAGATGACCATGGCCCCAAGGACAGCAGTGGCATGTCCCTCACAGGAGTGCATCAGCCCCTGCACCCCCCAGCACAACAGTGCTATGCCCCATCCCCGGGGCTGGGGGGAGCGGAACCTGTAGGGTCCCCCCGGGACACCAAGCAGCAGCAGCAGCATGTGATGGAGTGGGGGGAGTGCAAATGCGAGACTCAGGCTAGATATGAGAAACAAGCTGAATAGCTCCCAGTGGCTAAGGATGATCCTGGGCTACAACTGGCCGGTTACACCTCTGCCCTGAACAAAGAGGAGGGAGGAGACAAGCTGGGTCTGAATCCGGGGCAGCAGTTAGAGGCTACGGGAAGGGAGAGCTGGAAGGCAGCCAGCCTGAGGAGGGGGAAAGCTACACCCCAGAGGGGCACCCCTCGGGGTCTTTTCCCCAGGACGGGTTGGAAGGACCGTCTCTGACTGCTGTGCTGTCACTTCTGGGAGAAACTGGGCATCTGTTGCCTAATAAACCTCCTGTCGTACCTGCTGAGTTGTGAGTCACTCCTGCCAGCGGACAGGGTGCAGTGCAGGGGGACCCCAGAACCCCATCACAGCAGCATCTCCCAGGGACAGGGATGGGGAACCTGCAGCAGAGGGGTGGGGGGACAAGGGCCACGGCTCAGGGCCCACACTAACGGCTGTCTCCACTCTTCTTCCCCCCCTCCTGTGTTCCGCAGCTGCACCATCGGAAGGACCGGAGAGCGCCGGCGAGGCGTCAGTGGTCCTGGAAAGCCCTCCGGGGCCATCACTCCAGGCCAGCCCCTCGGCGGAGCAATGACCGGCCCCACGGCAGGGAAGACGGTGGACGCAGCACCACCAGCCGCCGGCGACGGACCCCCAGGTGCTGGCCCCGCACTGTCGGCAGCTGGAGGTCGCTGAGCAGCAGCTGCGGGTGGAGGAATGCCGCCTCCACCTGCAGGAGCAGGCACTGGCCTGGTGCCAGGAGGCATGGGGGGCCTATATGCGGACCCTCAACCGCATGGCAGACTCCCTGGCCCCCCAGGCCATGCCGGCCGCCGCAGTGTCCGCCCTGCCTGCTCCACCCGCTGCACCGGCCGCCATCGCGGGCCATTCCGCCAAGGGGGACCTGGGGCCAGCTGACACTCGCCGGCCATATCTCCCAGTCCGCCCAGCCCCGGCCACGGCTGCGGCCGAGGCGGGGATCCCGGCCGCCCACCCCCAGTGCTGGACTCTAGGGGCGTGCGGGCCAGGATGTGGCCCCCCCCATTTGTATATATTCCCCCCAGTTTATTGTTCTTTTCTTGTAAATAGTTTGTATTTGTGACCCATTACTTTGCTGATCCTTACCCCCCCATGTAAATAGTTCTCCCCTTCCTTGTCTTCCCCTTTCATGTCATCCTGATTTTTATAATGTATATATATTTATCAGTTTGATTTCCCCTATACATAGTTTGTCTTGTTCAGAATATTTATAATAATAATAATAATAATAATAATAATAATAGTAAGAGTTGTAGTAAAGAAAATGTTTGAGTTGACAAACAACTGTCTGCTTTTATTTTTACAAGAAAAGTGGGGGTGTGTGCTCTTGGGTGCTCTGTGGTGTGGGCGTAGGGGCAGGGAGTGTTGTGGAGGATGGGGGGGGCAGTGGGGGGCCTGCCAGCGTTCACCCCGCGGCCTCATCGAACTGGGCCCGCAGGGCCTCCCGGACCCGGGTCCCTTCGGGGTCCACCTGGCGACTGGGGGCAGCAGGTGGCTGCACATCAGCCCTGCCGGCCTCCACATCCCAGCCCTGAAAGAAGGCCTCCCCCTTGCTCTCCATGAGGTTGTGTAGGGCGCTGCACGCACCCACAATCTGGGGGATGTTGGTGGGGCCCACATCAAGGCAGGTGAGGAGACACCTCCAGCGCCCTTTGAGGCGGCCAAATGTGCGCTCCACCACCTGGCGCGTGTGGTTCAGGCGCTGGTTGAAGCGCTCCTGGCTGGCAGACAGATGGCCCGTGTACGGGTGCATGAGCCAGGGCCGGAGGGGGTATGCCGCATCTGCGATGACACAGAGGGGCATGGTGGTGTCCCCCACAGGGATCTCCCACTGGGGGATGTAGGTCCCTGCCTCCAGCCAGCGGCACAGGCCCGAGTTCCGGAATAACCAGGTGTCGTGGGTGCTGCCAGGCCAGCCCACATAAATGTCCAGGAAGCGGCCCCGGCTGTCCACCAAGGCCTGGAGGACCACTGAGTGGTAGCCCTTCCTGTTTATGTAGCGTCCTCCACTGTGTTCCGGGGCGTGGATGGGGATGTGAGTCCCATCCAGAGCCCCGAAGCAATTGGGGAAGCCCAGGGTGGGAAAGCCCGCGATGGCGGCATCCGGGTCCCCAAGCCTCACGAGCCTGTGGAGGAGCAGGGCGTTGATGGCGCAGACGACCTGCAGGGGAAGCACATGGGAGAGCACCAATGAGGGGTGTGCAGGGTTGTGTGGCCCTCCCCTACCAGGGCCCCCCTCCCCTCCCCTCCCCTGCCAGGGCTGCCTCCCCCTCCCCCCGTGGGTCCTCTTACCTCCATGAGGACAGCCCCGACGGTGGCCTTGCCAACGCCAAACTGCTGGCCCATGGATCGGTAGCTGTCTGGAGTGGCCAGCTTCCAGACAGCGATGCCGACCCATTTCTCGATGCTGAGGGCACGCCGCATGGCGGTGTCCTGGTGCCTGAGTGTGGGGGTGAGCCACTGGCATAGCTCCAGAAATGTCTGCCGGCTCATCTGAAAGTTCTGGAGCCAGCGGTCGTCGTCCCACTCTCCGAGCACCAGCCGCTCCCACCAGTCGGTGCTGGTGGGGTAGCTCCACAGCCGGCGGCGTGTGCGGCGGGGGGGGCAGCGGGGTGCTGCAGGGTTGGAGGTTGAGTCCTCCTCCCCCACGGGCAGCTCCTCCTCTGTGGCAAGGAGGTGCTCAGCTGCCTCCTGCATGGCATCGAGCAGGGCGAGCACTGCTCCTGCAGGGGCAGCTGTGTGGACCTCTGGCTGCTGTTGCTGCTGGGGGTCCATGACTGCGTCGCTCGAGGTGTGCGTGCCTATGGCTCTGCAGACCGCGTGCTGTGCAGGCTGCGTGTGTCTGGGAGGGGCCCTTTAAGGGAGCGGCTAGCTGTTGCCCCGGAAGCACTAGTCCGCCCTGTGACCCTGTCTGCAGCTGTTCCTGGCACCCTTATTTCGAGGTGTGCTACTCTGGCGTGTAGACGTTCCCTCGCAGCGCCTATTTCGATGTGGTGCTGCGCAACGTCGATGTTGAACGTCGACGTTGCCAGCCCTGGAGGACGTGTAGACGTTATTCATTGAAATAGCCTATTTCGATGTCGCTACATCGAAATAAGCTACTTCGAAGTAGCGTTCACATGTAGACGTAGCTAAGAAGCAACAGTATTAATTCTGAGAAATTAATCATGTTTGGATCTTGTAAATAGAAAGCTATGGTATTACAGAAACAATATTGTATTGATACCTTTAGCACATGGTTTCCCAAACTGGGGGGCATGAAGAAATTCTAGTGGGGGGGGGGGCACAAGGCAACCCAGCCCCCACCCCATCATTCCTTCCATGCCAAGAATGAGATGGTCTTTGCTTGCAGTTCTCAGCTCCTGCCATATTACATGAGTAACCCAGCACAGCTGCTATAAAAAGCAGGCAGCTGGCAAAGACCCACATGGAGCCAGAAGACCCATGTGGAGTTAGTTGCCTCCTGCAAAGGTGAGTGTGTATGGGTTGAGAGAGGAGGAGGAGGATGGGGTTAGATGCGGGGCTGGGGTGCCTGGCTTTGGATTGGGGATGGGGTAAGAGCCAGGGGGCTGGTGGTTCCTGGCTTTGGGGGAGGGGAGGTGCTCAGGTGGGCGGCTCGTGAGGCTTGGTGGGATGGCTCACGAGGCTTGGGCTGGCAGGCAGCTGGTCCCAGCAGCACAAGGCTCAGGTGCCTGACCCTGGCAGTGTGGGGCTTGGTTGCCGCGGGCGGGCAGCTCTGGCAGCGTAGGGCTTGGGCGCGTGGGCAGTTGGCATGGGCAGCTCTGGTAGCTGACACGGGGCTCAGGCAGCTGGCCAACTGGGGCTGCACCAGGCACCCACAAGGGGCCAAGACAAACTATTTGTGCTTATTTTTAATTTTAAATAACATTTTTATATCAAGTTTTTGTGTTTATTTTAAATTATGAATTGATTTTTTTGTTAAAAGGCGGGATGGACGATAGTAAAGAAGAGGTGGAGGGGGAGTGAGGGTTTCTCAAAAATCAAAAGGGGGAGGCATGATGCTGAAAAGACAGGAAACCACCACTTTAGGAGATTCACTTAGCGTATCTTTACTTATTTAATGAAAGCAAGGTAATAATCTTGGATTACTATATTTGAATGCATACAAACTCATATGATTTGCTTAGGCATAAGATGCCCAATGGTCCCACACAGCTTGGCAGATAAACTTGCAATGAGGTCCCTGTATTTGACGGAGTGTGAGAAAGGCTCTGGGTTTTTGTTTTTTTTTAAGTTTCATGTTACTGTTTAGAAACATCCAAAACATATTCTACAACAGTAACAGTATACTGTATATAGATATGCATATCAAGATCATACTTTTTAATATGAAGTTTTCCCAAAGAAATATGGCTTTTTTTTATCAACATGGAAATTTCCTCTGGAAATATTCACTTACAACAACAAATTCCACAGGAAAAAAACAACACTTTTCTACAAACTATATTATAAATACTCGCTCCATTTTTATGTGCAGAACAAAGACAGTTTACTCACAACTTCTCAAAGAAGTTTGAGATTTGACAATAAAACATTGCATAGCATAGACAAGGATATAACCCAATTATATGATCTAATTTAGAATATAAAAGGTTGCTGCCACTACCACCCTAGGGATTGCACTGCTATTTTAAATGGGAATTTTCATACTGAGAGATGCTTTTATATGTGAGACACCATAAGCTTCTCTGTGACACTGGAGAGCCCCCTTTGATCAAAGAAGAGTGGGCTATACTATTGAACCAATCAATTCCCACTGGGTCCCTTGTCTAAACACTACCAAAGGAGTGCAGCATTGCAGACAGATTCCATTCTTTGGGCTGCAGTCTCCAGCACAGAGAAAGAGCTGCTACAAAACAAGGATGGAAAATAAATCTAAATGGGTTAAAAGAAAGCACTGCCACACAATCTTGGTTAATAAAAAGGACAGGTCAAAACCACTGAAATCAGTCTGAGGAGACTGAAGAATGACTTGGACCTGCCTGCAGCTACTGGTGGCAGAACATTAAGAGTGGAGTATAAAAAAGTACAGATGATATTCCCACCCTGCCATGGCTAAGGGGCCTGGCTCTGCCTTTAAATAGCTGTAAAAGGGGGAAGAACAAAAACAAAGAACTACTAGAAGTAATCTGCAGACTTTCAGTAGGAAATAGCTTGTTTTTCCCATATCAATGACTGATGCTAGAGTAGGAACAAGATGACTAGAGAATCCGTGTATACTGGTATTTATGTAATCTCTCTGTCTCATTCTCACTTCTCTGGATAGGGATAGAAATGTCTGTATCCTCTGTAGAGTCCTTTGAGATCTACAGATGCAGTGTGCTGTAAGAGACAGGGGCTAAAAGGGTCTGTAACAAACATTTTAAGATGAAAATATGCAACATAGCGGCGATCAGACTATCATGAATGATACCCTTGAAGCTAAACACTTGCTTCAAAATTATAGGCAATGAAAGTGAGCCCTCTTCCCCTCACAAGCTTCTTGAAATAAACTTAGTCAATTTCTAAGTCAACAGATGTCAGCATGCTCTAATTTACAAAAAACAGGAGGTAAAAGTAAACAATCAGTTTACTGTACACAAATACTGAAAAGTACTGAAGTCCTAAAACTATCTGTATATTACTTAGATACTATTATGACAGTATTGTAGAAAAACACAGAGTAAACAAAATATACAACAAATGATTTTATTTATTAGGGAGATCACCTTGAATTTCCTAAAGTGCATGATTTCCGTGAGGGATTGCTGTTTATGAACCAGAAAGCATTTCTGGTTTTGCTGTAAATGTTTGAGAGCAGGCCCTCTAGAAGAATTAACTGTATGATACAGATTTAAAAAAAACCAAACAAACAAACTAGTAATACTTAATGTTTTACCTGTAACAATACTGCACCACTGGGATTGGCAGAGCTTCGGTGAACCACTCCTGCCAGCACACTAGTCAAATTATAAGTATTCTGAAGAGCTTCTCTGGTCTCGTTGTCCAAAACTGGAGTATGAAGGTATTTATTAAAGTCATCCTCAAAAACAGCATTTAATTACAAAGGCAATATGCACTACTAATCTGAAAACTGAATTAGGAACCAATAACTTTGAGCTCTATTTCTAGTTTACTTAAAAAAAAAAAAAAAACTCCAACTTTTCACATGTTCTGTAAGAATAAGCAAGTCAAAACTTCTGATTGTTTCCAGCCTTCCTTCTACCCAAATACAACATTGGACCACTACCACTAACTTCAACAGGGTGCTGTAAGGTCCCTTCCACCAATCTAAAAGATCTCGAAATCAGGGGTCAGCAACCCCTGCTATGGGTGCCAAGAGAGGCATGCAAGCCAATTTTCATTGGTATGTGACGTGGCACCTCAGCTCTGCCCTTCTCTCCTATGCAGGCAGGAGCTTCTTCAAAGCCATGCCAGCTGTGGATTAACAAAAGACCAGCTAATGCTACCAACAACTACACGGTCAAGTTCTGCATCTATATTTATTTATTAAAGAAGCTGTTGTAAGACCATTAATGACTTTAAAAAGTTTATCACCAGGGCTCAGACCACACACAGAGGTCAAAAGGTCAAATTTCAGCACTCTTCCTGGGAAAGGTTGCTGGTCCCAGCTCTAAAGTACTATAAAATGAACTGTCAAGCAGCTTTAGCAGAAAAATCTACTCATTTTTTTTCCTAAGACAGGGACCTCAACACTAAATTTAGTCACAGATGAAACACACTGCAAGACAGAACTACAGTAAACCACTGAGTTACGTGGGGGTTGAGTTTCTGCAACCCCCACATAACTCGAATTTTCATGCAAGTTGAGGGGAGATGCAGGCTTGCAGGACTCAGGAAACTGACCAGTTGGCAGCAGCCTGGCTCAGCTCCCCTCTGCTTGCAGAGAGGGGAAATTGACCAGGGCAGCAGTCTTGGTCAGTTTCTTGGCTCCAGCCAGTGGAGGGAACTAGGAACCAGGGGCAGCCTGGCTCTTGGCTCCCCTCTACTTCTTACAGCCAGTAAACTAACCAGGGCTGCTGCCCTGCTCAGTTTCCCAGCTGCTGTCTGGTTCCCAGCCCCCCGCCACTCCAGTGACTGGGAAACTGCTCCTGTCAGGGGCGGCGGCCTGAGTCTCAGTTGTGCCCCTGACAGGAACAGTTTCCTGTCAGGAGCAGTAGCTGTGACTCAGGCTGCCATCCCTGACAGGAGTAGCAGTCGCATTAACCTGCAACATGCACAGCTCAACTGCACATATCTCAAGGGTTTACCATACTCCTCACTTTAGTGAGTAAACAAGCAGACTTTTACAAAGGTGATCACTGCCATTATACTCTGCCGACTCTAAAATTTACCTGTAATCATGACCTACTACAAGATGCTGAAAAAAATATCTTAATCTTAGAACAGGCATTTTGCCTAGGTTAGTACTATACATTAAAAAGCAGGTGCTTCAAGCATTAGAAAACCATAAAGTCACTTTAAAAACAGTTTTGAAATAGACTATCCCTTATCACAGGAACATACAGCCAAATGTAACAAACCTAAAAAGGATAGCCTCCTTCAAATGCTCTGCCATCTTATTCTTTTACCAACTTTTATGGGCCACAAAGAAAAGATCAGTTTCAAGCATTCTCTAGAGGTTGGTATGAATCAGCCTTTGTCTGTTTAAGAACAAAAGCAAGTTCCAAATGTGCAGTCCTCTAACAAATGCCTTGAGAGAAACCTTCTCTTTTGTAACTCAGATACTTTTGCTGACTGTGGCTGTGGAGGAATCTCAAAGGGAAAGCAGTTTTCTCAGAAAATCAATACTGCAAGTGTCATCCATCAGTTGCACAAGTTAGGTTGATGTAGAGAGAGAGATACAAACCTTCATATGCTTTGAACACCAGAAAACCACTATAAGGATTTAGGAGCAAACGTCTTCTATGGATGTATCAGATAGCTGTCAAGCACAAGAACTTTCATAAAGTCCTCTGAAGCAGCCGGTATGAGCCATCATTAGAGACAATACTGTACCAGATAGATGCTTTTTCTGATTCAATTTGGCCATTTCTGTGCTCTCATAGTATGCAAGACACTATCTGTTGCATTGCCAGGAATAAAATACCATAAAGCTAAATACTTGTTAATTTTGTTGCGGTACAGTTATTCCCCATTCCTCCAATCAAAACAGGTACAATAGAGTCTCACGACTGGCGAACTTAATGTTCGCGAATTCAATTATTCGTGAGCACTGGCAGCCGCTGCTTTCCCCAGGACACCCCACCCCATATTCATAAAAGATCAACAATTGCAAGGGTCCTAAACGCAGAACCCTCGTGAACGCTGAGACCCTACTGTAATTCACTTCTGCCTGCAATCTGCAACTAATTCCAACTGTTTTAAGACTTTTTAAAAAAATCTTTGAAAAGTTAGCCTTAAGTCCCCTAAAAGAAAAGTTAAAGATGTAAACAAGTTACCTAGTTGTGACAGCAAAGTAATCACAGACAGTGTTAGACATGGACTTATATTTGGGTCCTCAATGAGCTCTATCAGACAGCTCAGACATTCACTTGGCAGTATTTGGTTTGATGCAAACAATCTCGTTAGCTTCAATCCAGAGAGAACCTAGAAAGACATTTAAGTGTTACAAGTGTTATGTAATTGCAGCAATATTTCTCTCAGCTCAACACAAGATTCAAATGGGAGTTATACTTCAACTGAAAACTATGTGCTACCAGCCACACCTCTAGCATCAACAGCACACTGATACTTCTGTTTGCTTCTTTTAGCACACTTTTGTAGAATTTTTACAACTTTAGAAATGTGTTTTTTATTGCTGTAAGACTGTCATTTACATTTGACAAAAACATGCATTTTGTCTGTGTTTCACGCTCATAATTAACAGTTGGTTTCCTCTTTGCACAGCACCACTGATTATACCAACAGAAATAGATTTTAACAGCTGTGGTAGAGTGAACATAAAACATAACTAATTTATAAATACATGAACACTATAGCTAAGAAATATACAGCAGTAGATACATTTCCCACTAGGTTATGTATCTTTTAGGATAAATAAAATACCAGATACTAGAAATGTATTGTTTAAATAGAATGTTTGAAAACTAATTCGCAATTAAATGATAATTTCCTGTAAAAGATGGATTTCAGCCAAACGGTATCATATACAAAGATTTTAAATATTCACAAACAGCATTCAGCTAATCTGTTGCATTGAAGAATGCAAGTAAAGACAAACCAGACTCTGTTCTTCAACTCCAAATTAATGGGTGCCAAAGAGCATGAGTACACTTACCAGAAGATCAACTCATCCATCTTCTGGGGTTCTATTTAGTGTGCCCAGTTGGGACATGCTAGATCAAACCATCAGGACTCTACTGTCAGCCCTGGTACTCCTCATTGTTGTAAGGAGTAAGGGAGGTTGATGGGAGAAAAATCTCCCATTGATCTCCCACTGTGGGAGCGGACAGAAAAAAAAATAGATCTAGAATACATCAATCCCAGCTGTGCAATTGTTGTAGTTGCAAGTGTGCACCTAAAATCAACTTTTCGGGGCCTACAGTAGATCTGACCAAAGAATTATCTGTTTTCATTCACGTAGAATTGCTAACTTCACTAACACGCTCTGGAATTACAGTAAACCCTCAACATACATGGCTTCAAGTTGCATGTAACTTGCTTTAATGCAAGTTAAGCACAAATTGATGCTGCTCCACAGCCCCTTCTCTCTGCCTTCTCCCAGCCACACTACTGGAGTAAGACAGGTGGAACGCTTTTAGCTTGCCTAGCTGCTTGCAGCTGCAGGTAGCTAGGTGAACTAAAAGCCCCTTCTCCCTGCCTTCTTCCAGCCCTGCAGCTGTCAGGCTAACAACCTCCCCACTGGGAGAAGGCAGGCAAAAGCAGCCAGGAAACTGACCAGCCCTGGTGAGCTGGTCAGTTTCCTAGGTCCCTCAAGCAGAGAGGAGCTGGGAACCAAGCAGCAGCGAGGTTCCCATCTCCTCCAGGACTTGTGTGAAAATCTGAGTTATGTGGGGGTTGCAGGAACACAACCCCACTGTAATTCAAGGGTTTACTGTAATTTCATTTTAACTCCACAGCGTATACCATGGAACAGTTTTCTAGAACTAGTTATGCAATACACAAGAAAAAAGTTACAGAAGCTATTATAGTGGGTTGCTAAAGACAATAAAGAACAAAAATGAACCTACCTAAAAGAACTACAAACTCATTACACCACATTAACTATGTGTTTGAGCAAAATATTTTGAAAGTTATGCAACTGGTAATTACAGTTGTAAAACATTTAGGTACCACTCAAAACTTGCACAGACTGCCAAGTGCATTTTGGGAAAACAGGGTGCTTAGGGTTGGTAAGTCACATTTGAATTTATGTTAACCTGATCAACCGGGTTGTGGAAGGAAGGTAGACCCACCCTTCACCTGTAAATGTGTGTTATAAAACAGATTCCAGCTACCTCTAAGGAACTGTTGCAAGTCTTATCAGGTGGCTTCATATGTATTTACAATCTTTTTATTTATTTTGAAATGATCCCAGGAGATCAAACTAAGAAGCTCTTTACAATCCTTAAGAGACTATGTAATTGCAAAACACTGTTATTCAATGACAGCAAGGAAGTAATTGTCTCCAGGGCCAGTCATCCTGGAACTCGGACCAAACGAATTAACTTTTTCAAGTTCATACCTGCCTTTTAGGCTCCCTAACCATGTGCTTCCTAAGCGCATTTGTCAGCGCCTCCCTTGACTCCAGGGGCGTTTGGCTGACTTAGAAGAGAGAGATTTCAGCAGCAGCCCTAGGGAAGGCTCTAGTTTTGCTACCTGGGGCTACACCACCGACGGGGTGTGTGTGTGAGCGCTCGCGCGTGCAAGGGGGCGGAGTTTAGGCCCCAGGGTCACACCTGCAGGCACAACACTTGTTTTTAAATCCATGTGACTCCCCCGACCCTCGCTGATCCCAGGACTCGCGGACCGGGGGGAGGGGGCTGTCAGAAATCACCCGCCCGATAAAGCGGGACGGGGCCCGCAGTGATTCCCCCAGAAGCTGTGAGGGGGGCGGCGGAGGGTGCTGCCCGGCCCCGCTCTCACCTCCAAGCTGCGCTGCAGCAGCGCCGCGTGGGGCGGGCTCTTGGCGGCCCGGTACTGGGAGGCGGCCAGCAGCAAGGACTTCATACAGGCCGCGGCGTCCATGCCGCCCGCCCGGCGCCTCACGCGCGCACGCGGCTCGCAATCGTATTTGGCGCCCGCACCGCCATCTTGGCCGCCGCAGCATCCGCGCCGGAAAGCCGGCCCCCGCCCGCGCGGGGCATGCCGGGACCGGGGCGGGCTGAGGCGGTGGCCATGGCGCTGTCGGGCGGAGCGTTGGGGAGAGCTGCGCGTGCATCTCGGGCGCTCGGCCGAGCGGGGCGGAGCCAGTTTCCCGCGGGGCATGCTGGGAGCGGCGGCCGCCCGCGCGCCCTGGTTCGGGGAGAGGCGGGGGACGGACCGTGGGCATAGCGGGGCTGCTGGGAGCCAGTGAATCCAACCGTGAGCCCCGCGTGGGGGAGGCGGAGAGCCGCCAGCGCCCGCTCCTGTGCTGGCCTTGGCACTGTTTGAGGGCTGGGGGGTGGCCCTACCTCCGTGCAGCAGTCGCTGCTCCACCCTCTGGCGGGGAGGCTGCTGCTGGAGCCACGGTGTCGTCGCCCCACGCCCCCCGGGCAGAGCAAATCGCCTGACTGCGTGTGGGCAGCGTTCCCTGAAAGCTGAGCGCTGGGGCGGCTACCCGTGGGGGAGTCGGGTGTGCCCTCTCCCCAGCTGGTGAACAGAGTCTGCACACAGCCAGCAGCGTGTGTCTGGTGGTAGTGCACATCCCCCCGGGTCTCCGGGCACCAGTAACATTTATTCTGCACGTGGATGGAAAAAAAGTTAGAGGGAATGTTGGTCAGGGTTGTGTCCCTGTAACCTAACTAGCACAGGACCCTGCCCTGCCCAAGGGCTGCAGAGCTGACAAGCGTGCACCTGGCCCCCACCACTTAACGTGATTCACCAGCTGTTTGGCACGTTAAAGTACCATTTGGAAAGTATTCGGTGTAGTGAAACCATAGTGACAGTGTAAATTTGCATCATGACGAACGCGTTGCAGATAGATGGCATTTGAAAACCAGGACAGCGCTTTTGCTATGTAGCTGTATCAGACAGACAAGGTGCATAAGGTTAAGTATTTTATTGGAGTATTTGTGGATGTTGATGAGACAAACTTTTGAGCCAGACACAGCTGCTCTTCTTTACATCAGCTGCTCTGGGTGAGCTCAGAAGCTTGTGTCACCAATAGAAGTTGGTCCAATAAATGATATTACATCTTGATACTTTATATCTTTCAAATGTAGAACACATGGAATGAGTCCAGGGCTTTTCTCCAGCATAGAGGAAATGGGACAGGCAGGAGAGTGGGTGGTAACAGGAAAGGCATAAGTAACAGATTAGGCCAGAAGGAGGAGAGTTTAGCTAATACAAGGGACAGGTTCTGTCTGATTTCAAAATAAGGGGCAAAAGAGTGCAAACAAGATGCCCTGGACTTTACCCCTAGTTTTCTCAGTGTAGTAACCCATCCATCTTGTCCTACCCTCTAGAGAAAGAGGGGGGAAAAAAAACAAAAAAACAGCCTTTGCTTGGGATTAAATGGTTTTGTTAACCCATTAGCTCCCCTGGTGATAGTCTGTACTAAAATACTGGTCTAAATCAGTGGTTCCCAAACTTTTTGGCATCACACCTCCCCCCCAGGCTTTTGATTTTTGAGAAACCCTCACATCCCACCACCCCTTCTTTACCCTTTTAACAAAAAATTCAATTAATAAAAATTAAAATAAACACAACAACTTGACAGAAAAATGTTAAAGTTAAAAATAAGCAGAAATATTTCTCTTGGCACCTTGAAGGTGCGTGGTGCAGCCCAAGCTGGCCAGCTACCTGAGCCCCATGCCAGCTGCCACAACTGACTGCAACAGCCACCTGCCCACCTGAGACCTGTGCTGCCGGGGTCACCCGTCCAAGCCCCTCACGACTGGGGCCAGCCACCCACACGCCCGCCAGCCACCTGCCCATCTGCTGGCTGCCTGAGCCCCGCACTGCTGGGACCAGCTTCCTGCCTCCCAGCCGCCTGCCCCAGTCGAGGGTCACCTGCCTGAGTTGCCCATCCAAGAGCCATACTGCCAGGGGCTGCTGCAGGCCAGCTGCCCTCCCAAGCCACACACTACTGGAGCCGTCACCTGCCTGCCAGCCCAAGCCACACGAGCCCCTGCCCACCTGCCAGCCTGAGCTGCCCGAGCCCCAAGCTGCTGAGGCCAGCTACCAGCCTAAGCTGCCTGAACCCTGCGATGCCAGGGCCAACTGCCTGAGCACCATGAGTTCCACAAGCCGGCTGGCTGCCTGAGCCCCTCCCATCCCACAAAACCAGGCACCACCCTTCCCCTGTTCTTACCCCATCCCCCTCAACCAAGCCAGGCACCTCCAGCACCCCATCTAACTCCATTCTCCTCCTCGCTCCTCAAACCCCCATTCATCTTTGCAGAAGGCAGCTAGCTCCACATGGGTCTTTGCCAGCTGCCTGCTTTTTATAGTGGCCACACCAGGTCACCCATGTAAAATAGCAGGGGCTGAGAGCCAGAAGCAAAGGCTGTCTCTTGCTTCAGGTGGGGGGATGGAGGGCGGGGCTGGGTCACCTTGGGGCCCCACCCCCCTCCTGCGGGGGGTATGCACCCAGTTTGGGAAAGCATGGTGTAAATGCTCAAACCCTACTATGACTCTTTGGCTGCGTCTACACTACAAAAATAACTTCAATGTTGCTTTCTTTGAAGTAAGCAACTTCAAAGCAGGGTGTGTGTAGGTGCTCAACTTTGAAGTAGGGCACTACTCCATTCCCGGGAATGGAGTAAGGACTGCATAGTAAGGGAAAATGTGTGTAGACTCTCTGCTGGCTACTTCAAAGTAGTTCCTAACTTCGAAGTTAGTTCCTAGTGTCTACACACCCATAAGGAGAAATTAATTTTTAATGTTGAACCCAATTTACTTTTATCCTTTTTAAAAATACAATAAGTAATAAGTTGCAAAGTAAATTACTCAAAAATTAGGAACTGCAACTGCAAGCTTATTTTTATAATCTTGTGCATATGTATTGTGATATGTCCATTAATTATATCAGTTTCCCAAATCTGTTCCGTGGCCCAGTACCGGTCCTTGAAAAAAAATAATGGTCCTTAGAAAATATAAAATTATTGCTATGTACTATTATTATTGGGAAGAAATAATAAACAATGAAAATTTGTTTATTTTTCATTTTTATATGCATTTATATTTTGGCTCCACAAGAAAAGGTACTGAAAAAACAGGTCCCAACTATATAAAGTTTGGGAAACCCTGCGCGTGTTTAGACTAGCCCCCAACTTTGAAGGGGACATGGTAATTAGGGTGTTGGGAGATTACTAATGAAGTGCTACAGTGCATATGCAGCACTTCATTAAGCTAAATCTCCACCAGTGGCAACTCAAAGTGTGAAACTTGGAAGTGCTGGGTTGCGTGTAGCCGCAAGTCAAATTTTGAGATGTAAAGTAAAGGGACTTCAAGGGAGCACCGGCACTTTGAACTAACCGCAGCTGACTCGCAGCTACACGCAGGCCACCACTTCGAAATTTCACACTTCATAGTTGCCGCGGGGGAGAATTAGCTTAATGAAGTGCTGCATATGCACCGCAGCACTTCATTAGTAATCTCCCAACACCCTATGTACCATGTCCCCTTCAGTCGGGGACTAGTCTAGACACAGCTCCTGAATTATATGATTATATGCTATTTATCCACTAATCCTCTGACTCATTCAATACACAGATCAATCCATAAGGGGAGCAGAATTAAGGCTGCAATCTATCATTAATCTTTGCATGCTTGACTTTTCTATGCAATACCTTTAATAGTTTTCGGTTACATCTACACTAGCCAAAAACTTCAAAACGGCCATGCAAATGGCCATTTCGAAGTTTACTAATGAAGCTCTGAAATACATATTCAGCGCCTCATTAGAATGCGGGCAGCTGCGGCACTTCGAAATTGACGCGGCTTGCCGCTGCACAGCTCGTCCAGATGGGGCTCCTTTTCCAAAGGATCCCAGCAGCTTCGAAGTCCCCTTATTCCTATCTGATTGTAGGAATAAGGGGATTTCGAAGTTGCCAGGGTCCTTTCAAAAAGGAGCCCCGCCTGGATGAGCTGCACGAGCCGCGTCAATTTCGAAGTGCCGCAGCCGCCCGCATTCTAATGAGGCGCTGAATATGTATTTCAGCGCTTCATTAGTAAACTTCGAAATGGCCATTTGCATGACCATTTCGAAGTTTTTGGCTAGTGTAGACATGGCCTTCATGAAATACAGGTGATAGGAAAACAAAACAAGCAGGCCTGTAGCACCTTGAAGACTAACAAGTCTATTCATTAGGTAATGAGCTTTCGTGGCAAAGGACCACTTCAGATTCTGGAGCAGAACTGAGAAAATCTATTTAGCTAATTCCTCAGTCCGCTCCAGTACTGCTTGCTTTGTTTTGCAAAGATACAAAGCACGGCTACCACCCAGACTTTGTTATGCAAGGTGATAGGAAGTTTATCAGAATCCCACAAAAGGAAGGGAAAAAAAAAGCAACAAATCCCTGATGGGGGTCCGAGACCTTCTTTGGACTGCACAGGGAAGAGTTCATCTCTAGCATCAAAAGCCTTTCCAGTGCAAATGGTAGTGTAGTTTAATCCAACATGGCACATTTGTTAATCCATTTGAAAGATTTGCTTTAGGATGATCACTTAATTATGCTCTGTTGCTGTTGGGGAAACTTACCAACTCTGCAGATTAGCTACAAGACAAAATGTTCTTGCCCCTGCTGTATTTTGTCCCATAACTGTAGGTTTGTGTTGCTCACTCCTCTCAAAACCTACATTATTCCAAATTAACTCCCAGTTATTTCGCCCATTATAACGCCCATTATTTCAGCCTAACTGGAGTTATTTTGGAGCAACTCCTGTAGTGTAAACCAGTGCTAAGAGAGCTAGGTGTACAAGGTAGGATCAGATGGTATAATTATGAAACAGTTAATCATCTCTAAACTGTTCTTCGTTAGAAAAGACATCCCTAATTTAAGATTCTAATTTACTTGCTTTATGTACACACATGATGTTCTCACTTTGATTACTGAGCTAGAAATATTTAAGAAATTGAAATTAGAAATCTAGAGACTGAAGAAATTGGTGCAACGCTCTGAGGTCCCTATGCTATATCTTTCACTTGAATGCTATCCTACATTATAGGCTATATTGGGTCATTAGCCTATCAAGGTCTATGAGCTAATCACCACAAACAATTTGTAGTTCCTGTGGCTACAGACAACTTTCAAAAGACCCTGAATGGTGCTTATGGTTGACTCCAACCAATTTAGATGTTTTTAAATCTGTCTACAAAGTGTCTTGATATTTTCAATCCTCACTTAAAATGCATTACATCTGCTTACTGTAAGAACAAGAAGAAACCCTGTGGCACCTTATAGACTAACAGATATTGTGGAGCATATGCCTTCGTGGGCAAAGACCTGCTTGATCAGATGCATGAGTCATATGCTCCACAATATTTGCTAGTCTATAAGGTGCCACTGGACTACTTGTTCTCGAAGGTACACGGCTACCTGTCTGATATTTTCTTACTGTGGGATTCTTAGTTCTTATGAGTATTTGGTACTGGATAGAATGAGAGGCAGCGTACTGTAGTAGACTGACTTCAGTCTGCTATGGTATAACAGTGGGAGATTGGAAGTCTCTGATGTTAAATGCTCAGTTAAAAGCAGCATTTAAAGAGGTGCAAAAAATGGGTGTAATGGAATAAAATGAAAGTGACATCTGTTCTGTCCCCACCTTGAGCCCACAAATCTGCCTTCTTCGGCTCTGCTTCTGCTGGTGTTCTTCAGTCCTTCTTCCTACAGGAGCTGGAGTGCATGTAGCCCAAGGACCGGTGCATTTCAGCAGCAGCCCTGGGAACTACAAGTTGTGGACTACAAACTATAGTATGCTGGGAGAACTTCCTAGTTCTGCCGTGATGTGCTGTCTGCCCCTAGCAGGGTCTCAGCAGAAACAGAGGTGGAAGCAGCACACAGATTACAGGGATGGAAGAGGGCCTGCTGAACTGTGATCCTGTTTTGTTTTGTTTTTAAACATAGTAAAGCCTGGTCCTGGTATTTTCTCTGAGTAGGGTGTAGTCTGAGGTACACACACATTAATGCACAATGCAGAACACACCAAGGAGCCTGAGGCCTAGTCTCCCCCTGTTGTGTAAGAAATCACAAAGATTCTCCTGTGCTGAATAACCTCACACTGGGCTAGTGTATAGGAGAGGCTACATGTGCTTACTAGATAAAACTGGGGAATGGTTCTTACAGACTAAAACCAGCCAAATTATATAAAAAATGATTGACCACTAGATAGGTGGTGGCTTCTCTTTTTCCACTGAAGGTGGTGGAAACAAACATATTTACATCCTATCTGACAACCATGTGAGACCTCATTTAACCAGAAGACACTCAAATGACACTCTGTGACAACTTGCAACTCTACATTTCTATTACTGCAGCTTTCTATATTGTATGTTTGAGTCATAGATTCTAAACCTGGTAAAATCATTAAAAAAAAAAACACCATAAGGATTACCTAAGCTGAACTTTTTTTTTTTCCTAGCAACATCCAACACAAGAAACAGCTTGGGAATTTACTTGTCAAATCACAGAGAGAGAGAGAGAGAGTCTTGAAGAATGATGCATTGGAAAGAGAATTATTTAAGTTACTAACCATTTGATCCACTGGGCCATATCCACATCTTCATCCACATCATTTCCTCCCAATAAGTAATTTTCCTTACGATGTTTAATTCTTGCAACGAGGTAACTTCTTGTACTGGTTACATACTTGGCATTTTACCTTTTTTTTAACCCAGGGAATGAATTTCTTCAAAATATTTCCAGATGGGGTCTCTCATGCCCAGAAGCCATGACAGTTTTTCTCTGACAAAAGTGTGGGGGAACATAAGACACTGTACATATGCAGAATAATGTCTTCCCTTTTTTATTTCTACTCCACTGTTCCTGTTTATGCTGCATCTGTCCTTTCCTATATATCGTCTGTCTTCAAAACAATGTCTTAACTAACTCCATTGCCATGTTTAGCCAAGGTCCACCACCATATAAGCACCAAAAAATCCTATCCCGTGTCTTTCTTCGCATATGTTACTTTTTATTCTGCCAGGAAACAGAAATTGAAAGCCCAGAATTATCAAGAAGCAAGAGCTAGTAGTTAGGCTGGACAGACTAGAGCCATTAATTCATTTTTATGAGACTGTAAGTATATGTGCAGCATATTTGTGATAAGATTTATTTGTAACTTAATTTTAAGTGAAAAATGTAGAATTGTATTGATTTTTTTTAAAAAATATGATTTAATTAAAATCTAATTATTTTTATTTTAAAAAATAAATTTTTATCCACCCTGAGAAACAGCCTTTGGACTTTGGGAGCAGTTACTCACCTCAGAATTTTATCAGCTATGCTTCTGGGAACACGCAGTAAGGGATTTCATCTTGAACCAAGTACAGGAAACTCTTTCATATCCGGCATTCTTTCATCCAGAACTCTCAAATAATGGGCAGTTTAACCGTAAGTAACTCTTAGTTATGTTTTCCATAAGTATAGAATAGTGAAAGTAAATACAACTAATCACAGCAAGTACAGTATAAATGTACAGTGCTGCTATTGTTGCTGACTTAAGTACTCTTCATACACTTTTGTTTCTTAATATCTAATCTTGTTTTTCATTAGTGTTATGCATTGCTAGTTATACCTCTCTATTATCCAGCGTATTTGAATATCCAGCAAGCACCCAGGGCTGCCAGATATGAAAGAGTTTACGATATAGTTAAGTTTTAGTACAAGGTTTCTTTTGTAATAATTTCAGACTTCAGTGTTACATACCTGTATTCACTTAAAAGCTCTCTTTGTAATTACACTTTTATTCTTTAATTACAATTAATCCGGTGTTGTGTGTGTGGTGGACTGAAATTACAGAACCCCCCCAGAGTGCTGATCATGACATTGACACCTGCCTTTTGCTCTTTGGGGGGCTTCCTATTATCCTAGGAGCCAGATTCTCTGGTCTCTACCAGTCAAAGTACAAAGTTGGGCTTACCACTTCACTGCAGAGCAACGCAGACGCTGAACCAGGGATGAAAACCCCAAATAAATTTGCCTTATTCTGTGTGTAAGTTTTACACAGAGAAAAGCTCATAAGGGTCACCCCCTTTATCAATAAAAGAGAAATATGCACAATATTTGCTCCTCCCCTCCTTCCTCATGCAGCAATTATTTATACTGGGCTTGATTTAAAAGTATTTTTATTACATATAAAAAGTAGGGTTTAAGTGGTTATAATTGAAAACAGATCAAAATAAATTACCAAATTCAAGAAAAAATGCTTAGCTAGGTCTAATCCACCAAGAAACTTGTTACATGCAAAGTCTTATCCTAAACAGCTCTTCTTGTTTTGGATAAAAAGCTCAGAGCTGATCTTTACTGTGGCCCAGGTCTACAGCTTTTCAAAGTTCTTTGTTGTCAAATATCCTGTTAGCCAGCCAGTTTCAAAGGCCAGCTGAAGACAAAGGACTGATGGCTTCCCATTGCTTAAACAGACTTCCCTCGAGGATAGGAACCCTTTGTTGAGTACTTCCTATACCCTCATGGAAAAACATGAGGTTGAAGGATGCCTTTCTAGGACCAACCACAGTTTGGGATTATAAGAAAACATGACTATTCACAGTTACAGGTTGAACCTCTCTCATCTAGCACATCATCAACATTTCCACTGCTGACGGAGCTCTTAGAAGACATTGGCTGTGTCTACACGTGCCCCAAACTTCGAAATGGCCATGCAAATGGCCATTTCGAAGTTTACTAATGAAGCGCTGAAATGCATATTCAGCGCTTCATTAGCATGCGGGCGGCAGCGGCGCTTCGAAATTGACGCGCCTTGCCGCCGCGCGGCGCGTCCAGACGGGGCTCCTTTTCGAAAGGGCCCCGCCTACTTCGAAGTCCCCTTATTCCCATGGGGAATTTCGAAGCGCCGCTTCCGCCACCGCCCGCATGCTAATGAAGCGCTGAATATGCATTTCAGCGCTTCATTAGTAAACTTCGAAATGGCCATTTGCATGGCCATTTCGAAGTTTGGGGCATGTGTAGACACAGCCATTCAGAGGTAAATTACAGTTAAATAACAGCACAGAACACTGAGAGCCAGGACTGGTAGCTGTAACCAAACCTTGTGAGACCATAGGAAACTTGGCCACACCCTTGTAAATGGTCATCTGGCTAACTAAAATCATGCTGGATTATGGTGCTTACCAGACCAGAGTGTTCTGGATTAGAGAGGTTCAACCTGTAGTTGGTTTGAGTACTGTGTCATTAAGTACTAGAGCATCAGTAATGACCCTTATCAGCACATTTATAACTATAAACAAATCCACACTTCATATTTCTAACCTCACATACAACAGTGATACATACACAAAAATAGAATATACAGATTCAGCAGATTTTAACTGTAAAATTGGTGTGTTACATGTTTTGCATGAAGCATCTTTGAGTTATGCATGCTCAAATCCATAAACCAGTTTTCATAAAGCAGGGGAAGGTGTGACTGTGGATAACTTCATTTTGTGCAGCAAGCTTGTATATTGGTCCCCTAAGAGGGGCAACAGACCTAATATAATCAGGACTGTTGAGGATAGGGCTGGAGAGTGCAGAATGCATGTTCTGGGGGGAAATCCAGGCCTGGAAGTGTCATTGGTCACCCTGGACAAGTAGTAACCAAGTCTGGTGAAGGCCAGTATGGGGCAAGCATGTGGCTGGAAGGCTACAGCTACACCCAGACACTCAAGGTGTGACCTACCTGCTGTCTGTGAGTGGCCCAGATGGGAGCTAGAGCAGCAAAGTATTGTGAGGCAACCCAAATTGTGGTGCAAGGGTGAAAGCCTGTGGTTGATTTAGATTGGTTCTCAAAATGTTGTATATGTATCCCTTTCAGGTCAGGTTCAGCAGAGTGGAAAGAGGAGAAGAGCCATCCTCTTAGAAGGGAGCAGAGCTATCCTAAGTGGCTGGGCTTTGCTCTCTCCTTTCCTGGGAGGGCCACTTTGGCTCCTGAGAGGAACCAGGTGGTATTGCTCCTCCTTCCTTAGCAGTTCTGATCTTTTTCTCTTCCCCGGAAGGTAGGCAAGAAGGGCAGATAGCCTATGAAATTAACAACATTTTTCACTCGGGGCTGAAGTCTGCATGCCCCAGCTAATTGGCTCAACTTGTAGCAATATTATTAGCTGGGTCTGTGACCCACACACTGAAAGCCCTGGTAATAAGAGAACATACAAAAGCCCTTTATCTCTATGTCATCCATTCAAATAAAGCCTAGGTTAGTAATGACCAGCAATAATGACCATCCTAAAGTTCAGTTGTTTGGGTGAAATACCATTCTCTAAGCTGTGGTTCAGAGGAGAAGCGTTTATCTCAGAAGAAACATACCACTTCACTGATTGTGACTGGCTCACTGAGGGTCTGGGCATGGACTAAAAGTTGAACAGGAAGTCAAACTGCTATTTTGATTCAGAAGAGGCCCCTCTAAGATTGAGCTAAAGTACTTTGGAGAACAGAGGCAGAGAAGCTTGTGGTTTCCTGTGTTGCAACTACTGAAGAATCAAGGAAGGACAGTATGTTTATTCTCTGGGACTTTCAAACTAATTCATTCCTCTAATAAGAATATGGCATTAGGAATATATTACCGACCACCTAACCAGGACAGTGATAGTGATGCTGAAATGTTAAGGGAGATTAAAGAGGCTATCACAATAAAAACCACAGTAATAATAGGAGATTTCAATTATCCCCATATTGATTGGGTACATGTCACCTCAGGACGGGATTCAGAGATTAAATTTCTTGATGCCTTAAATGACTGCTTCTTGGAGCAGCTAGTACAGGAACCCACAAGGGGAGAGTCAATTCTCGATCTAGTCCTGACTGGAACACAGGATCTGGTCCAAGAGGTAACTATTACTGGACCGCTTGGAAATAGTGACCACAATATAATAACTTTTAATATTCCTGTGTTGGGAAGAACACCGCAGCGGTCAAACACTGGCATTTAATTTCAAAAAGGGGAATTACACTAAAATGAGGAAGCTAGTTAAACAGAAACTAAAAGGTAGAGTAACTAAACTAAAATCCCTGGAAGCTGCATGGAAACTGTTTAAAGACACCATACTAGAGGCCCAACTTAAATGTATACCCCAAATAAAAAAACACAGTAAGAGACCTAACAAAGAACCACCATGGCTTAACAGCCATGTAAAAAAGGCAGTGAGAGAGAAAAGGGCAGCTTTTAAAAAGTGGAAGTCAAATCCTAGTGAGGAAAATAGAAAGGAACATAAACACTCCCAAATTAAGTGTCATAATGTAGTAAGAAAGGCCAAAAAAGATTTTGAGGAACAGCTAGCCACAAATTCAAAAAATGATAGTAAAATGTTTTTTAAATACATTAGAAGCAGGAAGCCCGCTAAAAAAGCAGTGGGGCCCTTGGACGATAAAGACATAAAAGGAGCGATCAAGGAAGACAGTGCCATTGTGGAGCGATTAAATGATTTCTTTGCTTCAGTCTTCATGGCTGAGGATGTTACAGAGGTTCCTAAATCTGAGCCAGCCTTTTTAGGTGACAAATCTGAGGAACTCTCCCAGATTGAAGTGACATTAGAGGAGGTTTTGGAGTTAATTGATAAGCTGAATAGTAACAAGTCTCCAGGACCAGAAGGTATTCACCCAAGGGTTCTGAAAGAACTCAAATGTGAAATTGCGGAGTTATTAACAGTGGTTTGTAACCTATCCTTTAAATCCACTTTGGTACCCAATGATTGGAAGACGGCCAATATAACGCCAATATTTACAAAAGGCTCCAGAGGAGACCCTGGCAATTATAGACCGATAAGTCTAACATCAGTACCAGGCAAATTAGTAGAAACAATAGTAAAGAATAAAATTGCAAGGCATGTAGAAGAGCATGAATTGTTGGGCAAAAGTCAGCATGGTTTCTGCAGAGGGAAGTCGTGTCTAACTAATCTATTAGAATTCTTTGAAGGGGTTAATAAACATGCGGACAAGGGGCACCCAGTGGACATAATATACCTAGATTTCCAGAAAGCCTTTGACACGGTCCCACACCAAAGGCTTTTATGTAAATTAGGCGGTCATGGGATAGGAGGAAAGATCCTTTCATGGATCGGGAATTGGTTAAAAGACAGAAAACAAAGGGTTGGAATAAATGGTAAATTTTCACAATGGAGGGGGGTAACTAGTGGTGTTCCCCAGGGGTCAGTCCTGGGACCGATCCTGTTCAACTTGTTCATCAATGATCTAGAAAATGAGGTAAGAGTGAGGTGGCAAAGTTTGCAGATGACACCAAGTTGTTCAGGACAGTCAAAACCAAAAGGGCTTGTGAAGAACTACAAAAAGATCTCAGCAAACTGAGCAATTGGGCAGCAAAATGGCAAATGAAATTTAATGTGGGTAAGTGTAAAGTAATGCACATTGGAAAAAATAACCCAAATTACACGTACAACGTGATGGGGTCAAATTTAGCTACGACAGATCAGGAAAGGGATCTTGGAGTTATAGTGGATAGTTCTCTGAAGACATCCATGCAGTGTGCAGCGGCAGTTAGTAAAGCAAATAGGATGTTAGGAATTAGTTAAAAAAGGGATAGATAATAAGACAAAAGATATCATACTTCCCCTATAAAAAACTATGGTACGCCCACATCTTGAGTACTGTGTGCAGATGTGGTCTCCTCACCTCAAAAAAAGATATATTGGCATTAGAAAAGGTTCAGAAAAGGGCGACTAAGATGATTTGGGGTTTGGAACGGGTCCCATATGGGGAGAGGCTAGAGAGATTGGGACTTTTCAGTCTGGAAAAGAGGCGATTGAGGGGCGATATGATAGAGGTATATAAAATCATGAATGGTGTGGAGAAAGTGAATATAGAAAAATTATTTACCTTTTCCCATAATACAAGAACTAGGGGACACCAAATGAAATTGATGGGTAGTAGGTTCATAACTAATAAAAGGAAATTTTTCTTCACACAGCGCACAGTCAACCTGTGGAACTCCTTGCCGGAGGAGGCTGTGAAGGCCAGGACTCTATTAGGGTTTAAAAAAGAGCTCGATAAATTTTTGCAGGTTAGGTCCATAAATGGCTATTAGCCAGGGGTAAAGTATGGTGCCCTAGCCTTCAGAACAAGGGCAGGAGATGGATGGCAGGAGATAAATCACTTGATCATTGTCTTCTGTTCTCCTTCTCTGGGGCACCTGGCGTTGGCGACTGTCGGCAGACGGGATACTGGGCTGGATGGACCTTTGGTCTGACCCAGTATGGCCATTCTTATGTTCTTATGTAGAGTCCCGAGATTTAAAACTGATTTTCAACAAAGAAGTTTTTCTCATTCAGTGTATGTGGCCTATGTTGATTTAATATATTCAACAGAAAACATCCAGCAAAGATATCTACAGGAGGAGTAAAGTTACTGAACTTTATTCAGCTCATTTTCACAAAAAATGGATGCTCTTTTGCTGTCTGTTATGTTTTTTAAACATTCAAGTAATGCAGTATTTGCCTAGGCTTTTGAGATTAAGTGCCTCTATTATACACAGCCATAAGCTTTACATGAAGCCTGTTTAGAGAGGTATACCCATAACACAGACGATGATAGTAGAATGTGGAAGCGGCTTCTGAAACTCTACTCATGTAAAAACATTAATCCTTGTATTTCTTTAAAGTAAGATTTGTTCCTACAACATGGAATAGTTTTTCTCCCCTCGAACAACCACTTACTTTCTCGGACAAATCAATACCCTTCAATTACAACATCTGATATCACCAATCCTTTAAATTTACAACCAGCCTGTAATCATAGTTCACAATTCTATAGTAGGTTACCTAAAGATCTCAAGGCTCTTTAAAAACATTAAAAAAATAAAAAACACCTTTGTCATTCCTCTGTATCTTCATTTCGCAAACATGGAATGTATACAGCAAGGTTAAATGACTTGCCAGAGGTCACAAAAATCCATTGGCAGAACAAAAACAGTCAATATTCTTCGGGGGGGGTTTTTCTGGCAGTAAACATGAGACACACTCCTTCCCACAGCAGTGACCCTTCAAAAATAATCTGTACAATAAGCAGCTCCCTGTTAACTCATTAATGTCAACTCTTATTTTAAAAAAAGAAATACATAGGCACCACAGAGCCATTCGTTCACTGTGTTAAATGCATGCAACAAATGCAATTACTGAAACAAATATTAAATATTAAAAATCAAACTATCCCTTAAAGCATCTGTGTAACACTTGCAGTCCACAAAGTAAGTCATTAACAATGCCATTTATAGATACAAAATACCTCAAGTCATTTATTTACAATGTGGTATATCCTCTATTTTCTATTGTAGACACCAGCCATTTATCTGAAAACAAGGCAAAACTAATGTATTGTGCACCAAAGTATGTACACCCAACAAAGCAGCTTGTTTAACATCCTGTGGAGTCTAGGAACTTTGCATCATAGTAGACTTCGGCTCTACAATTACTATTTGGTCTACTCATACACAATTAACGTATTTACCTTACTGTTTCATAACATGCTGTAGACGGTGGCAGGTAGAACTTCAGTTAGCAAAAAGTGAATCAGCAAATTAAAAAATAAATTATTCTAATAATGAATAAAATAAATACAACTTGCATTGTGACCTCACAGAGTACAAGTCTGTTGTTTTGATGAGCTGCCACAGAGAGTGAATTTTACAGTCCACTGAAGATAATGTCCAGCTAGCAGCTGTGGCATGCTCAAGGAAAAGGTCTGAGAGCAAGTCCTTTACATTTGATCTGCTGAGATGGAGGGCAGGATAAAAGATGGCCTCTGACAAAAACAGGTCCCATATGATTTAAGGTATAACATCAACATAATCGCTATCTTCCACTTCTGTAAAGAAAGCAACGTAAGAGCATGTCATAACAATCTTTTAGGGAGAGGAAAATAATACATTTGTTGTAAAATAATTTTATTTTGGTTTCTGAGATGGAATCACCCAAATTCTGGATCTCATTTATACCCGACACCAAATCTAAGAGCAGTCTCCCACAGATTTGGCCTCCCAAGACCACTTCTCCACCGATTGTCTGAGAGAAATTGCCTGAAACTCTGAGTAAATCCTGTACTGTTCTCGTCCAGAACCAGAATACTCATGAAGTATAGTTTAGGACACCTCATAGCAAGAAATGATCAATTGTTTCTGAGTTGAAACAGTTTAGAAGACAGGTCAGTGGAACCCATTGCGTTGGCTGGAACACATCCTTCTATTACGCACGGGAGTTTCAAATAGGAAAGCAATTGTGACATGTAGCTCACAAGAACCTCAGACTCCTCACCTCTGATAGTTAGCATTGCGTTTATTATTAATTTTTGTATTTCACTGGTGACAGCTCTGCTATCACCAGTGCTGGCCAGAGACCTGGCTGCACAGCCGCAGGCCATAACCAGGGAGCTCTTAAGACCCTCATCTCCCTTCCCATTAGCTTAGATGTCCTTTCAAGTAACTCTGCACTGATCAGTTGGTATATTACAATGTGATGGCTGAAATTGGCTTAGAACAGAGTGCATTTTTCCACTCTTGAGCAGTTCTCTGATTTTTACATATTCAAATTTTGCCAGAGAAAGGCAGTTTAGCAGAGGACCAGCTATGCGTGGAGCTTGGGCAGCTAGCTTGCAAAAGGATATTCTGGTTTCCTTTAAGAAGCACCCATGGCCTCTTCACGGATCCAGTGCAAGAGGGCCACCGGCCTGAAGTTAAGGGGGCCCAAGCCCCAGAGGCAGCTCTTAACTGCAACAGAGCTTGTGCTAGTCCCAGATTTGCCCATGGGGCAAGGAGTTTATAAACAGAGGACAGCAGAAAGATTACGACAACAAAAGGCTTGTCATTCAAGTAATTGAAGGATTGGTTAATGATCATGAACACCTATCCAGGTAATGCATTTAAAATATAGGAAACAAAGGGTTGGATTTAATAGTGGTGTGCTGTATTGGGACGAGTGCTATTCAACTTACACAAAAATGATCCAGAAAAAGAGGTAAACAGTGAGGCCCCGAACTTTGAAGGGGACATGGTAATCAGGCTGCTGGGAGATTACTAATGAAATGCTGCGATGAATATGCAGCACTTCATTAGGCTAATTCTCTCCATGGCAACTTGGAAGTGCCAGTATGGCGTGTAGCCGTGGGCACTTCAAAGTGCCTGCGCTACTTCTAAGTGCCTGGGGCATATATTCATCGCAGCACTTCATTAATAATCTCCCAGCAGCCTGATTACCATGCCCCCTTTGACGTTCGGAACAAGCGTAGACATGGCCTGAGGTGACAAAATTTGAAGACGATACAAAATTATCCAAAATAGTTAAGTCCAAATCTGACCGCAAAGAGTTACAAAGGGCTTTCACAAAATTGGGTGACTGGGCAACACAGTGGTAGATGGAATTTAGTATTGATAAATGCAAAGTACAATAAAAGATCTATTATCCAGTACCTCCAGGAAACTGGGGATACCGGATAATCAAATGTGCCAATGGATATTGGAGTGGGGCTGCCAGCAACTGGTCCTGCTCCACCAGCCCCGGCCAGGTGGCAACTGGCAGAGCAGGTGCTGGTTAACAGACCATGCCAGTTATCCAAATTCCAGATAACCCGGCCTTTACTGTAATACACATGGAAAAATATAATTCAGCTGTACATGCAAAATGATGGGGTTTAAATTAGCTATTATCACTCAAGAAAAGAAACCTTGCAATCATTGCGGGTAGTTCCCTGAAAACATTTGATCAGTGTGCAGTGGCAATCTAAGCAGCTGACAGAATAGTGGGAATCATAAGAAAAGGAATGGATAATAAGACAGAAAATATCATATTGGTTCTATATCAAGTCATGGTATGCCCACATCTTGTATGTTGCATACAGATCTGGCCACCCATCTGAAAAAAAAAGATATGTTGGATTTGGAAAAGGTACAGAGAAGGGCAACAGAAATGATTAGGGTTAAGGAACAGCTGCCACATGAGAGATTACAAAGACTAGAATTTTTCAGCTTGAAAAAGAAATGACTAGAGGTGGAGAGATATGTTAGGGTCTATAAAATCATGAATGGTGCAGAAAAATTAAAATAATGAAATGTCATTTACTCCTTCACTAACATAATACAAAAAGGTCACTCAATGCAATTTATAGGCAGCAGATTTAAAAAACAAACAAAATAATGAGAAGGGAACAGCAATGGCTTAAAAATAAATACAAACTACGTTTCCAATCCCGAAGAGTTCTGACAACTGCGTAAACTCTGAGTGTTAAGTATTTGCTAGGTCACGAGCCAAATTCAGGGTTCAGTCTCTCTCCTACAAAAGTTGATGCAACTTTAGCATCAGATGTGACAGCGTGATTTACTTTAGCCTTTTTCTTAAAATCTCTAACCATTACAATACTGCCCTTGTGAAAGTTATGAAGAGGGCTGTAATGTAGACCAGCAGTATAGCTACCATGTTATCATGAAGACTTGCTTAGGGTCTTTCACCTCCAGCTCAGAGCAGGTTTAGATGGCAGCTGATTTACCCTAATGGCCCCATCACAGCTATAGCTATTGGGCAATGGTGGAGAGGCTTTTGGAATAACTGTAAGATATGGCTGCAACTTTACTACCCTTTATCCCTGGCAATGGTGTAGCTGCACTTGCACCACCCCCATGTTGAATACTAGTAGGCATGAGGTCGACATTGTGTTGAAGGTGCCTAAGTACATTAAACCATTGCGAGCGCCAGGGCAGCTGCACTAATTGCCGAAAAATTGAGTGCAAAGTGTTGAAATGAACCCAGCTCTAAAGCTATTGAAGATCTGCATTCCTTGCACAGCTTTAGATGTCAGGGACATGGACTCAGGTGACATATATATTTCAGTTAACTATTAGCAGGTACTTGTCATTTTAAGTCTTCCCATGCATTGCACTGGAGAGAGTGATGGACAAGATCAAGGAAGAGGTAGAAGGTGTATCTGTGCATGGGAAAAGAATTAACAACTTGAGGTTCGTTATCATTGAGGTTATCATTGAGGAAGATGAGGAGAAGCTAGCGAAAATGGTGCAGATGTTAAATGAAGAAGGGAAGTGGTATGGACTGATTATGAACATTGATAAAACAAAACCAATGGTATTTTGGGAAGGAAGATCAGTGTTGATGGTATTGAACTAAAAAATGTAGAGAAGTTCACATATCTGGGGAGCAACAGAACATACGATCTAGAGTGTAAGAAGGAAACAGCGACTAGAATAGTGAAAGCAAGAGCGAGTTTGAAGGCGATGGATAAGATCGGGAAAAGCAAAGCAATTAGCTTAAGAACGAAACTGAGCATCTTGAAAACGTGTATTCAGCAGCATGTTGTACAGATGTGAGATGGGTGATAAGGAAAGATTAGAAAAGGAGAATATTGGCGTTCGAAAGGAGTTGTTATAGAAAGATCCCGAGAATACGATGGATGCAGAAGATCACCACTGAGGAATTATATCGGAAGATACAACCGAAAGAGAACCTGCTGCAGAAGATTATAAAATGGAAGCTACAACTATTTGAGCATATTTGCAGAATGAACGATGAACAAAAAGTCAAGACCCTGGTATTTGGCATAACAGACAGTTCGAATAGGAGAGGCAGACCCCACAGAGAATGGGTAGACGGTATAGTAGATTGGTGCGGAGCTAGTCTACAGAAACTAAGCCACTGCACACTGGACAGGGAAAGATGGAAGGAAATAGTGAGAGAGGCATCAGACATCAACAGGTGCTGAGCCCACTGTTATTAGTGATGATGATATGTTGCACTAATGGATTCTAAACCTTAAAAACTGTATCGTTTAAACATAAAATGTCAGTTCACCTTTAAGTAGGAGCTATTTTAAGGATTGCCAGTAAGGGCTCCAGGTGACTCTTATGCCATACATACACTATTCCTCTGGTGTCCAACCACTTCTGAAGCAATAGTCAGTATAGGGGCCACTGCTATAGCAAACTACCCACATCATTCTGAAAATATATAGAAGCTAGTGGCTAGTGTGATGGGCACTACAGCAAGACAATGCTACGTTTTTGCTATTTTGAACTCCTACTCTTATGGGTAAGCAGTTCTGAGTGTTTCTAACCACAGTTTGCAGCTTGTTGCTTGATTAACTCAGCAATTAAGGATTATTCAATAATTTTAACAGCCTTTTGCTCTGTTTCAATAGCAATTACAGATTAATAATTACCACACTTAGATTGTGTCTACACTACAAGATAAAATTGATTTTATTACAATCGATTTCTTAATGCTGGGTTTTATCCACTCAATTTAGAGCATCTTCCTCCTCCTGCATGCTCCCCACAAAATCGACTTACTGCTGCCACACATAAGTTGCTTAAATTGGGTGCTGCAGCAGTGTATTGTGGGAACCTATCTCACAGTTCCAAGCCCCGCTGCATTCTGGCCCCACAAGTAGATGTGGGTATGTGATGCCGTCTTCCCACATTTCATTCCCCTCTTTCCCCTGCCACGTTGTTTGTTTAAGACGACACGGATGGTACCTGAAACAGGGTGCCTAGGCTTTATTTTGGGAGCTTGGATGCTGATTTACACCTTCTGGGAAAGAGGACTCTAAGTAGACACGGGTACTACATTGAAAGTCGAATGAATCATCAGTAATGGCTTGGGGAGGCTAAAAGACAGTACAGTTCTGACAGCCACGAAAATCGTGATTGCCCACAAAGGCCCTTTCAGGAACATGTACCTGGATTTAGGCCTCCTACCAAAGAAGACCCTTAAGTCTAAGTAGACATAGTTGCTACACTGAAACTTGAATGATTCATCAGGCTAAAAGACCCCAGACTACAGCCAGGTTTGGACCTGGAAAAGAACACCCTAAGGACAGGAATATTTCCCGCTGCAAGCCTTACTTTGACAACTGTGTTAATTGCATAGCTAATACATTGCATTCATTGAAACACGCATGGCTTGGGGCAGCTAAAAGAGCCCCGCCTAAAAGACCCCCAGCTACAGCCAGTCCCGAAAATCATGACTGCCGAGGGAGACATCCCTGGGGTGGCTAAAAGACCTCCAGCTAAAGCCAGCCCCCAAAAATTGTGACCGCGGAGGGAGACATGCCCCAGGTGGCTAAAAGACCCCCGGCTACAGCCAGCTTCTGAAAATCGTGACCTTCACCACACGCAAACTGCCTGGCACCTTGCGCAGCACGTCCTTTTATTGGTTTGGGGTTGAGCCACATGCTGTGGCTGGGTGCACGAATGTTCCTGATTGTGTGGTGCCTCCAGGGGAGGGACAGGAGGGAATGTGGGGGTCAGGACAACATGTAAACCTCTGGAAAGAAGTTTCTTATACTACCAGACAAGCATGACCCGTACCCACAGCCTAGCTGACACATGGTACCTGGGGATGGGGGCAGTGGCTGGCGCCAGGCAGCGCAGAAAAAAAGGCAGCTAGCAGGGGTATACACAGAACCACAGACCTCTCAGCTGCACTACTAGGAAAGAAAAAGAAAAAAGATTTTTCAGCCTCCCATGACCCTATAGCCACAGGCTTGCAGGTGCCAAATTGTAACAGTATTCCTGTTGCCTAATTCGTCTGCACTTGAGAGCAATGGAGATGTAAGAGGCCAAAGTGGAGAACTGTGGTGCATTGTGGGGCACATGAGACATCTGTGGAGGCCAATGAATTTGATTTAAAGACATGCCACATCCTCACTACCCTTCGTTTAGAATTTTAAATTTGAACTGAATGCTACACCCATCATGTTCCTGCAATTTTAGGATTTCGATACGTTGATTTTAGTGGTCCATAAATTGAGCTAATGGAATTTACAGTGAGGACAGGCACTTAGAAAAATCGGGCTAACTGACTTAAAATCAATTTTATCTCATAGTGCAGATGCAGCCTTACTAAGTCATCCTAACAAAACCAAGGATGTATTACAATAAAGACACGTGACTGCAACTGAAGTATACTATATTTCAGAGCCTCACAAGCTTTAACACATTTATATTAACCACTTTGGCGTGGTGTTATCCAACATCTTGCAGTTGGGGAACTGAGACAAAAAGAAAAAATTATTTGCCCAGCTTCACAGAAGACAAATATGGCAGAGCAAAGATTGACCCTGGGTCTTCCAACTTCTGAACCAGTGTCCTACCTGTTGGACCTTACTTCCTCCTTCAATTATTATTTTCTAGACAGTTTAGATCCAAGACTGCTTATGGTGTTAGAACACAAGGTAAAAGAAAACCATGATCTTGAAGTTAAACTTTATCTTCTCCCCTAACCCGTCAAAGATAATATAGTTAGTTTTTGCCATTTCTGGTATGAAGGCAATTTAGGATCAGGGTTCTGGAGGAAATCAGTGAACTCAGAACTACGTTGGAACTATCTCAAATAACGTATAACTGTACAAAAATAATGCATACTAGCAATACATTTATTTTTTAAAATGTTAACACATTACAGGTCAAATCTAAACTTCATGAAAGTCAGTAAGTATGCCTTTGTCCTCATCGTGATTAGGGGAATATTTTGCTAATGTAACTGGTAGAATTTTGATCAGTTAGGCAGAATGTGTAATTTTTCTTTTTACTTTGAAAGTTTAAAATTTAAAAAACTTAAAATCAAGCATAGGGGACTGGATGATACAGGGAAACAGAATATTTTGCCTTTAATTCATGGGTTCAAATCCGTCCAGTGTTGGTCATGCTTAAGACTATAACTATCAGAAGGCTGACTGGGTATTATGAGTATCACCCCAGACTCCTGCTGTAACATGCCATGAGAATTTAGATGAGTTCTCAACCCTTTTCCTTGCCTTGGTTTTACCCATCTACAGTAGAGTGAATTGATTTTCACATGCCTATTTGTTGTATGTGGGCACCGGTTCTAAGAGTTGCCGTTCTACAGTTACTAACTGCCACCTTCATTGTCAGGCTAAGAAAGGTTGATGGACCTCTCTTGTCACTTCTAAATGCAATTCACAGAGGTACTGAAACATAGTGACATGGGCTGAATGGGAAATGTGTAGAATTGCTGTCTGGGCTCTCTGTGCACTGAGGATAAGGAAAGGGGATTCACTCTCAGAACTGTCAGTCCTGCACCAGGCTAATAAGATAGAAATAAATCTCTTACCATCATAAATTTCATTCACAACTACCCTGGAGTGCCTTACTTTCCCTGGGGGCTTTGGTCTCCTTACTGGGTAGCGAAGGTTGACGACAAGTCCTTGATTTGGCTTTTCATATGCGTATATTAAATCCTTTATTGTTTTGAAGACCTGTTGTGGAACATCTTCAGTCGTCTGCAAGAAAGTAAAAAAAAGCACTGCCATTTCATATATGTTTCATCCATATGGCCACCATATTTCCCAACAGGAAAAGGGGACAACATCTGGGGTTCTCCCACTCTCTCATGGAAGGTTGGCCCAAACCACTCACTTGAACCCCTACTCCTTCCCCACACAGGGCTGACATCACTGTTTGCCTGAGCTGTCCCCAACCCTGTGCGGAGCAGGCCTGAGCTACTAACCCAAGCTCCAACCCAGCTCTCCACATGGGGTTGGCATAGCTGCTTGCCCACAATCTGCCTGTCTCCCTTCCCAAGTCCCCCTACCTCATGTGGGGCTGGCATCCCCACTCAATCTGCCACATTCCACCACACGTGGTTTTTTTGACGAAAGCAGCATTTGTCCCATTTTCTCTTGTCAACTGGTAAGAGAAAACATGACAAATGCTCAGTTTGCCAAAAAGTTGGGACAGCCACAATACAGCTTTAAAAAAAGGACTGTCTCAGACAAAATGGGACGTACGGTCGGTCTGTTCCTCCAGAGTAGTGTGTGTGACTTGTAGTTCATTCTCAACTGAAGAAAAAATTGCTGAATAGATTTGGTGACTGATAAAAAAACTGATGCTCACTTATTTATAAAAGCGCCAATCTGATCTTACTGTGGAGTGTTCTTACTACAGCACAGGGTTTTCCCTTTGCTCCCTTTTTGGCCTCACTGAGTGCACTCTCACAGGTGATGCATCTCTTGTCCTTTTCTGTCTTGAAGTGGAATCACCCAAGTCTTCCACTCTGCTCTAAGACAGGGATCCGCTACCCTGTGTATACAAACCACTTAGCCTGTCAGACCAAGTGGATTTCAGGCACCTGCGTTTCTTCCCTTTGGGAATCTGGGGCCAAAAAGTGACCAAAAACCTCCTTAAAACACAGTATAGCTATGTCTACACGTGAAGCCTACATCGAAGTAGCTTATTTCGATGTAGCGACATCGAAATAGGCTATTTCGATGAATAACGTCTGCACGTCCTCCAGGGCTGGCAACGTCGACGTTCAACTTCGACGTTGGGCAGCACCACATCGAAATAGGCGCTGCAAGGGAACGTCTACATGCCAAAGTAGCACACATCGAAATAAGGGTGCCAGGCACAGCTGCAGACAGGATCACAGGGCGGACTCAACAGCAAGCCGCTCCCTTAAAGGGCCCCTCCCAGACACAGTTGCACTAAACAACACAAGATCCACAGAGCCGACAACTGGTTGCAGACCCTGTGCATGCAGCATGGATCCCCAGCTGCAGCAGCAGCAGCCAGAAGCCCTCGGCTAAGGGCTGCTGCACACGGTGACCATAGAGCCCCGCAGGGGCTGGAGAGAGAGCGTCTCTCAACTCCTCAGCTGATGGCCACCATGGCAGACCCCGCTATTTCGATGTTGCGGGACGCGGATCGTCTACACGTGCCCTACTTCGACGTTCAACTTCGAAGTAGGACGCTATTCCCATCCCCTCATGGGGTTAGCGGCTTCGACGTCTCGCCGCCTAATGTCGATGTTAACATCGAAATAGAGCCCAACATGTGTAGCCATGACAGGCGCTATTTCAAAGTTAGTGCCACTACTTCGAAGTAGCGTGCACGTGTAGACACGGCTTATATGTATCTGCCAGTTGGACATAAAACATTACAGAGAAAACAGCCTACATGCTTATTTAGTCTCACACTTTGCTGCAAGCTAAGCTGGGCTGCCGTTCCTCTTCAGATTAAAAGAATGTGGTTTGGTGCTGCTCTTTGAAGAAGCCACAAAACTTTTGGTATCCGGCCTAAATTCATTTGCAGACCCAGACACTGTCTATTTGAGGCCTTGTCCATACTTGAAAACATTTGCCAGGACAACTGTACCAGCAAATCCTCCCAGTGTAGCTTATGCCCTTAAAAAAACAAACAAACAAAAAAACCAAACCAAACCAAACAAAAAAAAGCCCTTCTGCTATAGGCTATACATGGTTCCCTGAATGAAATAATATATGTTGATATATCTGCCTCTACACTGGCTTGTGCAAGTCAAGAACTTCAGTTTAAAAAAAAAAAAACACTACTGACACATCTAAGCCAGGAAAGCTTTCTAGCGTACACCTCGGCTCAATCGCTCATATAGCTAGTTTGACCCACTGTGTTCTAAATGTTTTCATTACTCTGCTAGAACAGCAGCTCTTCTGTTGGTATAATTAAGCCACCCATCAAGTATGTCAGCGTTAACTGTGCCTGCAAGAAAGGCTCTCCTGCTGACATTGCACTGTCCACACCAGCACTTTGGCTGGTGAAATTTATGTCCATTGGGAAGGGGGGTAGTTTATTCACACTTTTGACTGATGAGTTTTACCGACAAAAGTGGGCAAAGCCTTGGGGAATCAAAGTTCACGTTCCAAACGCCATCCCTCACATTCAGGTGAGTGTAGAGCAGCCTCCTCTGCTGCCCAACATTGTAAACAGCACTGAGATAAATGGGAGGTAATCAGACCTGTTATTGAGGACCCAGGCTGCTGTGATTGAAGAGAGAAGGCTTTTGAGAGTCATGGCAGAGAAAGATAAGACGAGGGGTATGCTGTACTGCCAAATCCAATCCAAGCATTCCAGAATCAGGAGACTGACTTATAAGGGGATATTTTTCATCTTCTGCTGTCACAATCTTTAGGTTTGTTTGCAAGCTTTGCTCTGCAACTGTGAAGTACAAACTTTTTCGAAATGGATAAACATGGGCCATAGAATTCCAGCTATCCTCCACCACCACCAGGTGATGCCCTTGGGATGCCTGGGAATTAGTTTGGTGATCTATCACCAGGTGTTCCTAGCAAGCAGTCTATGCCCTGCACTGCAGAAAAAAGGCAACAAAAGAAATCAAAGGAAGCAGAATTTCTTTGCTTTGAAAGCCTCTCAAATAGCTGAGAATTGCTTTTATTTGTGCTTGTTGGCGAAATGCTGGAAAGCAGTTTGGGTTGTAAAAAAAAAAAATGTTTCAACTAATATTCAGTGGGGGAAGACCCTCCAAAGAATAGGAGGCAACGATCATTCAAGAAAGCAATGGTGACCCACTAAAATTTAATTTTGTCAGCAAATCATGGTCATAAGCCTACTAAATTCATGGCAATGAAAAATGCAACACACTGGCCATGTCTACATGTAGAAAAAACTTCGAAATGGCCATGCTAATGGCCAAATCAAAGAATACTAATGAGGCGCTGAAATGAATATTCAGCGCCTCATTATCATGTCACTGGCTGCAGCACTTCGAAAATGCCACATTTCGCTGCTGTGTGGCTCATCCACATGGGGGTCCTTGTCGAAAGGACACCGCCTACTTCGAAATCCCTTATTCCTAGCAGCTGATTTCCCTGTCATGGGGATTTCAATGTTCGTGGGGTCCTTTTGAAAAGGACCCCCGTGTAGACAAGCCATGGGCGAGCAAAACGCAGCACTTTTGAAATGCCGCGGCTGTATAGTAAAGAGTTAGCCGCTAATGAAGGGCTGAATATTCATTTCAGCACCTCGTTAGTATTCTTGGATTTGGCCATTAGCATGGCCATTTTGAAGTTTTTCGTATGTGTAGATATAGCCACTGTGAAATCTGGTCTTTTGCCTGCTTTAACTCTTTACTATACAGATTTCCTGAGGGATAACAGCATTTCTCAAAATGAGGGTCCTGACCCAAAAGCTAGTTGCAGGGAGGCACAAGGTTAATGGTGGGGAGTCAACAATATTATACTTGTACTTCTGCACTGCTTCAGAGCTAGGCAGCCAGACAGTATCTGCTGTTGGCTGTGCAGCCAGCTGTGAAGGCAGTACCTGCCAGCAGCAGTGCAGAAGTAAGGGTGGCAATACCATACCACGACACCCTTACTTCTCTGTTACTGGCTTTGAAGCTGGGTGGATGGAAAGTGGTGGCTGCTGATGGACCACTCTGCAAACATCACCATAGAAGTAAGAATGGCAATACCATATTATGACATCCTTGTGTGCTGCTGGTGGTGGTGGCTCTGCCTACGGAGTGGGACTCCTGTCCAGCAGCCACTGCTCTCCCCTGGCCAGCTTTGAATGCAGTGCCCCCACCTTCTGTAGTACAGGAAGAAGGGTCACAGCATCACAAGAGTTCCTACAGTAACCTTGCAACCCCTGCCTGTAGCTCCTTTTTGCGTCAGGATTACAAGACCATGAAATTTCAGATTCAAGTAACAGAAATCATGACATTTCCAATTTTTAAAATCCTATGACTGTGAAAGGGACCAAAATGGACCATGAATTTGGTAGGGTCTCAATAACAGGTATGAAAGGGTCAAACCAGAAGCCTACAAGGGGAGAGCAGCAGCGAGAAAAAAGCAGAAATGGCCCTTCCTGTCAGGAGCTATCACAGGCAGAGTGGGAACAGCAGGGGAGGGGCTGCTATGAAACAGTTAGGCTACCAGATCCCACTTGCGGCTGCCACCAGCCTTTTAAAAAGCCTTCCCCCAGTAAGGAGGGTGAGGAGAAAGTGGAAGAGGAGGTTGGAGAGAGGCGGGAAGATTAGAACAGGTAAGGAGAGAGTCGGAGAGAACATTAGGAGAACACCAGTGTTACAACAGACAGCTGGGGACCTGAGGAGCTCCCAAAAGGAGCGTTCGGAATCCCTTCACTGGGTAACCTCAGAGGTCAGCCAGAACTAGCTGGAAGGACTCAGCCCAAGGGGGCTTCTGACCAATGCCTTCCTAGCTAACGGACAGAAGCCTGAACCCTGGCAAGGACAGGTGGAACCCATACCTTGGGACCCAAGTCTTCCACAGAGACTGTGGAATGAACAGAGGTCTGGGAGCCAGGAGTGATACTGACTTTGCTGCACAGAACCCTTCACCTCTAGAAGGCTGACTTGGATCCAGGGCAAATCAGAAATGCTTAAGAATACCTTTCTGAGCATTATAGTCACACAAACATTTTACATACATCGTTTTAAAAGGAAATTCTAATCTCAAAATTCAATCCCCCTTAATAGTCAGAAGCTCAAGAAACCATACTTGTTTGCATGCAGGTTCCAGCATGGTCGTTTGCAAGAACATAAGAACATAAGAATGGCCATACTGGGTCAGACCAAAGGTCCATCCAGCCCAGCATCCCATCTGCCGACGGTGGCCAATGCCAGGTGCCCCAGAGAAGGAGAACAGAAGACAATGATCAAGTGATTTATCTCCTGCCATCCATCTCCTGCCCTTGTTCTGATGGCTAGGGCACCGTACTTTATCCCTGGCTAATAGCCATTTATGGACCTAACCTGCAAAAATTTATCAAGCTCTTTTTTAAACCCTAATAGAGTCCTGGCCTTCACAGCCTCCTCCGGCAAGGAGTTCCACAGGTTGACTGTGCGCTGTGTGAAGAAAAATTTCCTTTTATTAGTTTTGAACCTACTACCCATCAATTTCATTTGGTGTCCCCTAGTTCTTGTATTATGGGAAAAGGTAAATAATTTTTCTATATTCACTTTTTCCACACCATTCATGATTTTATATACCTCTATCATATCGCCCCTCAATCGCCTCTTTTCCAGACTGAAAAGTCCCAGTCTCTCTAGCCTCTCCCCATATGGGACCCGTTCCAAGCCCCTAATCATCTTAGTCGCCCTTTTCTGCCATATTTGAGCTTTCAAAAAGAAGACACTCCTGAGAGGGAATGAAGCTGTATCAGTATCTACCAACTTGTATGAATATTCTATATATACTGTAACACATTAATATAATGTGAGTTAGTAGATCGTGATACAGATACACTCCCTTTTAGGGGTGCTCTCTTTTATATAGTAACCCTAGTCTTTTGTGAAGCAGAAGAGCATTCCATCAGAAAGGAGAGGAATAAATGTGTGAATAAATACACCGGAGATAGATTTCATGTTGTCAGAAAGATGCCGTCAAATCAGTAGCTAGGCAGATAGGGAAGCTAGGCAATAAGTGAAGGATACAAAGAGACTGCTATGGAGATAACAGTATTGTGTTACCTCTGAGTGAATAGGTGATGACAGAAAATGTCAATAGAAGTATGGGTTAAAATGCAGGTGTGAAAACACCCTGGAAAGGTGAGATTTAATGTATACAATTTTTAAAATCCGAGCAGGACATTAAATAATATATTTTCTTGCAGCTGAGAATACATTTTCTTACCTGAATCCTAAGGTAACCGTCATGTTCCCGGAAGATTCTATAAGTGTAGATCAGCTGTTCAAAGCTGCGAAGAGATACCCTTTCGTAAGTTGTTTTTTAACAACATTCAGGCAACAATTATGGCAAGACACCACTGCAGCTAAACATTTTGTTGGCAGAATTTAAAAAAAAAATTAAAATCAAGCTAAAATCATGAACAATGAAAGCTTAGGGAGCCAATCTCAGGAAATACGTATAAATAATTACATACTATTTAACTCTCTTCTAAAGTACAACGGATGTCACTTGTATAAACAGCTATTTTAGAAAGAGCTTAGCTGTTTAGGAAGTTTGATACCCCAAGCCAATTCGGCACCCTAAGTATAAAAAAAAAGGGAGTTCCTTAAAGTGGATAAAATCATCTGTTTTTTTTTTTTGTTTTTTTTTTTGGAAAACAAACCAAAAATATATTGTGTGCATTTATTACCACTTATCTTCAAGCACTTCCATGAGAAAAGGATACTTGAGTTTTGGGCACACCTTCATTTTTACATTTGTTTTAAGGCTGTCAGTTAGTCACAGTTAACTCAAGTGATTAAATAAAAAACTAACTTGATTACAACACAGAATACCAAATATACAGTACTTACTTTATATTACTTTTATTGCAAGTATTTGCACGGCAAAAAGATAGAACTACTGTAGGTAATGGGAACGTGCAACTTACAAAATGTAGAATTTTTGTTACATAACTACATTTAAAAAAAGTGTAAAATTTCAGAGCCTTCAACTTCAGTCAGTCCAAATTCTCCTTTCGCCAATTCCTCAGACAACCTGTTTGTTTACATTTATGGGAGATAACACTGTCTGCTTCTTATTTACGTGCCAGAGCTGATAAACATTCATATGCCCCTTTTATGTATCGACCACCATTCCAGAGAACACAGTTCCATGCTGGCGAGTGGTACTGTTTGATAACAATCCAAAGCAGTGCCAATCAATGCATGTTCATGTTCATCATCTGAGTCAGATGCCACTGACAAAAAAAAAAAATGATTTTCTTTTCTTCTGGTGTTTTGGGTTCTGTAGTTTCCAAGGTGGAGTGTTGCTTTTCTAAAACTCATGAAAAAATGCTTCTAAACTCATCCCTCTCAGTTTTTGGAAGGCACTTCAGACTCTTAAACCTTGGGTTGAGTGCTGTAACTATCTTCATAAATCTCACCTTGGTACCTTCTTTGCATTTTTGTCAAATCTGCCATGAAAATGTTCTTCAGTCAAAAAACACAGACTGGGTCATCATCGGAGACTATCATAACACAAAACACATGGCAGAATGCAGGTAGAACCGTGGAGTAAGAGATATAGTTCTTCTCTCCCAAGGCATTCAGTCACAAAATCAATTAATACTTCTTTAAACAATCAACATGCATATGGAAGAATGTCCTCTGGGACAGCAGCTGAGGCAAGAATGGGAATAAGAATATTTAGCACAGGGGTCAGCAACTCCTGGCACAAGTACCAAGAGGGGCACACAAGCCTATTTTCATTGGTACGCAAGGCAGGAGCTCAGCCCCACCCATCCACCCCCCATGCAGCCAGGAGCTTGCTCAAAGCCATATTACCTGTGGATTAACAAAAGATCAGTAATGCTACAAACCACCACCTTAACGGTAAACCTTAATTTATTTATTAATGAAGCTGTTGTAAGTAGGACTATTAGTGACTTTAGAAAGTATCACTGGCAGTTGGACCATACATAGGAGGTAAAAAGGTCAAATTTTGATTTTTGCCTTGCAAAGGTTGCCGAATCCTGGTTTAGCATATCTGGCAGGTAAATATCTTGCAGTGCTGGCTACAACAATGACATACAAAAACACCTGTTCTCACTTTCAGGTGGCACTATAAATAAGTGGGCAACATTATCTCCTGTTAATGTAAACAAAACTTGTTTGTCTTAGTGATTGGCAGAACAAGAATTAGCACCAAGTGGGCTAGTAGACTTTAAAGCAGGGACTGCCAGCTTATGGGTTGGGACCCAAACATGGGTCGTGATTAGATTTGTTAAGTGCCGCCAGCAGCTCAGTGCTGCATGTGGCTTTTAAAGAAGCCATTTGTGGCTCCTCAACCATGTCAGATCCAGCAGATCTTTCTGTCAATAGAGAAGCAATTACGCTTACAAAGACAGCTTCTCCACTTTTGATATTTGTAGCCATCTCAGGCAAGCCACTTAGTAGACTCTTGCAGTAAGTAATTTTCACCCCTTTTCACCCTTCCCAACTTTTGTCCCCATTCTGTTCTATGTAGTTGATTTGTCAGTTTTCATTTTTGTTTGTATGTCCCCCAACCCCTGAGTGTGACTCTCCCAATCCCTCCAGCATCTGAGTGTGACCCTCCAAGCACCCCCAGCCTGAGTGGCACCCCCAACTCCTGAGTGTGACTCCCCCCCCCAGCCCCTCCAACCTCTGAGTGTGGGGTTTTAGCTGGGAGAGCAAGGGTGAGTGGTTTGGGGATGAGGGTCTTTCCCTGACCATAGCTCAGATCAACTATAATAATAAAATAATAATAACTATAATAAATGGTTTTATTATTGTATTATTATTAATGTATTTTCCGTTTTTCTATGAAATAACCACTATGAATATATAAAATGTGAAGGGGTGCAATTTTATACTCTTGCCTCAGGCACAAAATTAGCTAGTTATGGCACTGCTTCTCCCCACTCCATTGTTGAATTGCCTGGGGTCACCGCGTCTTCTTCAATTGTCAGAATGGGTCCCCGTCTGAAAAAGGTTGGGAACCGCTAGCCTAAAGTTTTACGTTGTTTTGTTTCTGAGTGCTGTTCCGTAAAAATAAATTCTACATTTTTAAGTCGCACTTTTGTGATAAAGAGATTAACTATAGTGTTTGTATGAAGTGAATTAAAATGCTATTTCTTTTTACAAGACAAATATTTGTAATAAAATAATATAAAGTGAGAGCTGGGCAATTTGTATTTTGTGTTGCAATTGCAATCTATATATTTGAAAATGTAGAAAACAAAAATATTTAAATAAATGGTACTGTTTAATATTGTGATTAACAACTGCAATTTTTAAAAGCTTGTGATTAGTCATTTTTTAATTGTTTGACAACTCTAACTGATATATTAGGAAGCCAGCAGTCAAAATATTTTGATATTTTTATTTATCTATGTAGAGTCCTCATATGTGGGATACAGACATCTGTATGTCTTATGTGGTTGCTTCAAGCCATGTTTTAAAAAAGCGTGGTTCAATGTGACTATGTAAAAATAATATTGTCTTTACATGAAAGAGCAGTTTATTTTGTTTTTACGATCCAGATTTGCTTGTCTTAAACCAAAGTAAGTGACGACTTGTTCCTCTGCAGAAACAGCACAGCTAAGAATGTGTCCTGTGGAACTGCAGAATGAGCAGGATTTACCGAAGCTAGCTATAAATTAGCTAGTTCAGGACCTGGAACAAATGAAGCTATAGTAGCACAAGCTTCAACATGGGCTGTCCAAACCAACCCAGAATACTAAAACGAGTGCTGCCAACGTGCATTCTAGGTGAATAATGAGCCAGCTCACTTTCACCTGGAGTGCATCCAATTTGGCTGGATTGAAGGTGGAGATGTATGTGGGATTTGACTGTAACATACCTCCATGACAGTGGTAGGTGAAGCATCCTGTGTGCCACTCATTCAATATTTGCAGTTTTAAGGACTCCTAACCACCACGAGCTCCATCATGCCAGAGGTAGGTAACCCCCCACCCCATGCCCAGAGTCTCCACTCCCTCCTATGCCCAAGACAGTGCCTGCACCTTTCTTCCGCAGAAGTAACTTGTTCACTAATTAGGCTGTGCAGCTTATTTACACTTCTGTCCTGTGAGGTCACTATCCCATTACCTACTTAGTCACCTTTAAAGATGTACTAACTTTCACTTGTGATTGTCTTTAAAATAATAAAATTCTAAGTACAGTACTTACAAAACACAAAGACACAAGGCTCCTGGCACGCTCTCACTCTCTCGTAATAAAAAGCTACCATTCTTGCCTTTCTTGCTCAGTAATTCTTCACAGGTTTTTCTTGTTATTTTTCCATGATAAAATGGGAACTCCATGGAACAGCACCAGCCAGACCCTTTGTCTTAATAATTGTTCCCAGGTGAATTCAGCGGTGTGGCATGAAAATGAAGTTGGCTAGAGGATGTTGAAACTGAAACAGTGGTGGCAGGAGAAGTATTTCTTGAAGCACTGAGTATCAGTGAGTTCATCTGTGTGGTTGAAACTGACCGCTCTGGAAGGCTCTTCTAGCAGATGGTGCTTAAGAGAGAAGTAAATGTCACTAACACAGGAAATGCAACATGACCAATAGTTTGGCTGAAATAGGTCTTTTGCGGGGGGCGAGGGAGAGTATGAGAAAACATTGCTCAGGTAGTTGAAAACAAGTTTAGAGAAAAACATGTTTTACTCATGTTAAACATTTTACGCGACCATTCTGTGGAGCAGCTGAGGTGCAGCCAAGATTTGGAACATGAAGTGTGCATTTTGGCAGGGGAGTGGATTGCTCTGCTGTCAAGGATACACCTTCTGCTGTCACCATGAAAATCTACCCAAATTTGGCCAAATTATACTTAGAAAAATGTGGCAATGCTCAGACTTCTTAGAGTTTGGCTGCTAAATTCTCTCAAGCTTCACCCTGTGCCGAGCATGTGCCAGACCAGAAATGCAAGGGACAAAGCAAGACTTTTCACTGAACTGCTGTTCCCAGCCACCGTGGCTCCAGGCACCAGAACCAAGAACAATAAGATTATCTTTCCTGTGCTTTCAGTAGTCCCTCTTCTCTTGCTCAGGTGGCACTGATGAGGAGAAAAGCGTTCTGAATTCAATGCACAGGGGACAACAAGAGGTTGCTGGGGTACAGAAAAGAAGGGAACAAACTCTGACAAGGAAGGGGAACCCAGAGGAGGAATACAGGATTACTAAGAGTGGACTCAGTCACCTGTAAAAGGTAGAAGAGGTGAGGCATACAGTCAAGAAATGTCAGTGTTCAGGTTGGGTGTGCAACCTTTGTTAAGTCCCCTTCTGTGTATGCATAATAGAACAGTATTAAGTTACATGAACACATCCCTTTTTTCCCTCCACATGATCCCTGCCTCCTTTAACCCATAGGATGAATTTGCCCAGGGCTGGGCTGTGTAGTGAGGAAGCTGTTGTCTGCAGGACAATGGTCTAATCTGTTGACATAATTGGAAGGTGAGTAGCGAAGACACATTCCTGTTCATGAACTACTGATCTACTGTAGCAATAAGTGCTGTAGAAAAGCCTAGGAAGAAATTAATAATTTTGTGTTCAGAAAAGCATTTGAATTGTGTGCAGTAAATAAAAATATGGAAGTGGGGAGAGGAGACATATTGAACAGCACAACGACACTGAATAGCTACTCATTTGGGCTACGTCTACACTACAGAGTTATTTTAAAATATGATATTTAGGAACAGCTATTTTAAAATATCTTATTTGGAAATAACACAGCTACACGCAGAGGCTGCATCTACACTAGCAAGTTATTTCAAAATATTTTTCAAAAGAAGGGGTCTTTTGCAATATCCAGCTGAGCATCTACACAGAAAAAGCGTTCTTTCAAAATTAAATCAAGAGAATGTGGTGCTCCTTTTGAAAGTGCTCATCCACTCCCGTTTCAGGAAGAGCGTCTTCTTTCAAAAGCAAACACCTTTAGACACTCCCCGGCCCTTTTATTGAAAGAGCATTACCCATGGCACCTGATTTTTTGATCCCTGGCCTCTTCTTTCGAAAGAGTGGGGTCTGTGTGGACACTCTTTTGAAAGAGCCGATCACTCTTTTGAAGCATACGCTTTCGCGGGCAAACTCCCAAGGTCTGTGAGATTGAGTGATCGTTGTCCAGGATGGGTTGTAGATCACTGCTGATGCACTGGAGAGGCTTTAGCTGGGGGCTATATGTGATGGCCAGTGGTGTTTTCTTGTTTTCCTTGTTGCGCCTGTCTTGCAGCTTCTGGGTGAACGTCTGGCTCTTTCAATCTGTTTCTTCACTTCCTTAGGTGGGTACTGTAGTTTCAGGAAAGCTTGGTAAAGGTCTTGTAGATGTTTGTCTCTGTCTGAGGGATTGGAGCAAATGCAGTTGTACCTTAGTCCCTAGCTGTGTACACTGAATAGACATTATTCTGTCTGCAATGAGGTTTACCAATTTCAAAATAACACATCTGCTATTTTGAATTTATTTTGAAATAGAACATGCATATTGTGGACTCTTGCAAAGTTATTTCAAAATAATAGCTGTTATTTTGAAATAACTCTGTAGCGTAGACATAGCCTTGGTGAGCACTGCCCATCCCGTGCACTGAGGCAGAGGTCCAGTGGAAAAAATAGATTTTAGTTATATGATCACATGCTACTTCAGAATGCATACACACAGGGAATTAATTCAGATTCCACAGACATTTTTAACTTGAGTGATTGGTTTTTACACATTTAAAACAAACATTCTAGTTTCACTTTACAAACAGCACAGCCTAACAGGTCATCTAGGTGGCACCTTAATTAGACAGGAACTGTTCAATCATTATCAGATATAAAAGTCAGAAATGTCTTTTGGGGTCAGGCAAATTTAGGAAACAGAAAAGAGGGGGTTCTGGAATGGAATCCTAGGGTTTGGTAAGCTTAAGGATGCAGCTTATACTGATGTTTGTGCTGTGTTATTTGTGAATGACCTGTAAAACCATACCCCAGGAAGAAGTAGGGGGTAAAAAAAAAATCAAATCTATCTTGAGGACTCTGTTCTGCAGAGGACAAGGTAAATATGTTCAAAGACAAATGGAGTGCTATGTTTTCTTACCAATAAAGAGAGAGATTTTTAGCCTAGCTGACTTTTAAAACACCCTTTTGTCCCGGGAGTAAAAGGGGGTCACTGGATGAGTGGTTGACAGAGATGAGACAAGCAGCAAGCGTAAAAAAGCTTTATTAACAATGGCTTAATAAATGTTATGGGGGGAGGAATTAAGGGGAAATACCTAGCGTGCTCTAGCCGTCTACCCCAATGCGATGTCAGGTGACAGACAGGGAAAGCCTGTACTTACGGGGTGGTTACCAAATCCCATACCAACATCTAGCCAAAAGGGTCCAGATTTTCGGCGGGAGGGATGAGCGACTTGGACCAGCCCATGGGCTTGTCAAGGTACACACGTCTCCGATTTGGGAGGCGGGAGTTTAACTTTTATCGGGGTTTGGACATGGAAGCAACCCCTGGGTCAATGTCAGTGCGTTGTGCCCTTTTTAGGAGTTAGGAGTGTTTCCTTTTTAGGAGCTTTTAATGTTTGGTGAGTTGCGGATCTTGCTTCCTGATAGGTGACTAAGCTCTTAGCTAGCCCCACTTCCTCGTATGTGGCTGAGCCCTTAGATCCTTGCGGGGGGGTTGTCACTGCACGCTGGGGTCTGAGTGGGTAGCAAAGCCTTGATCACACATGGGGTGCGTGCAGGCCACAGCTTGCGACACTGTCGTGGTCACGCCCTAAATGGCTGTGCCCACACCATTATATTTAAGTTTCCATGGGCCAGCAAGATGACACAATTCAGCCAATATTCTGGGTAGGGAATGGAAAAATGGCCACTGCCTCCTGTCGCCCCACTTCCGGAAGGCTACCTGCTCACATTTAAAGGCAGAGTATGTAGGAAATAGAATGATCCCCTTCCACTTATAAAGGTACATGATTTATTCAGCTTAATGTAGTGACCTTAACTGTGAGAAACCTCAGAAAAGGTTGGGTTGTCCCATCCCAGGTCAAGCTCCTATGACAAGTTAAGGTTATTTTCTGGGGGCCTTGCCCCACTACCTAGGTAAGAGAAGTTTGAACCCCGTTGGAAGATATCACTCTAATGCTGCAGGAGGGAGCTGTACATGATGCAGAAAAATGAAGATATCCATTAAGAAGCCACACAGACCCACCAACAGGTGTGATTTGCACCCTGAAGCTCAATAACCTGCAGTCAGAAGGAAGGAGCATCTACAAGCCCTTGCTCCCAGGTCTCTGAGCACAGAGACCTCTGAGAATGTCTATTTTAAGTTCCTTAATGTCTGACAACCAGGGCCATTGCAAAGCAGAGATAGAGATGAAGAAGGGAGCGGGATCTGGGGCAACCCCCCTACTAACGCCCTAGGCCCTGCCCCTCCACTGCTCCACCCCTTTTTCCTCTTCCACTTCACAAGCAGCAGGATCAGCGGCCTGCTCTGCTACCCTCTGCAGAGAAGCTAGGTGCAGCAGGCCAGGAGGATGGCTGAGCAGAACTGGCTGCTGCTCCCATCACCAGCATAGTTAGGGCAAGGAGGAAGGTGACTTCTGTTGCCGCTGCAGCCACAAACAACCCCCAGCCCAGGCCTGGCCCTGGCCCCAATCTGAAGTGGCCGCCCTTCCTTGTCCTATGGATGAGATAGCTCTGCTGACAATGAAGAGGCAGGAAGGTTTCAGCTTACATATAGAGGTGGAGACACTGCGACAGAGAGCTGTCAAGAAGAACACAGTGCCTGTTGAACTGATGAATCAGACCAGACTGGTTCATATTGTGAGAGGAATTCAGTAGCAAATTCCCACTCTATTTCATCTTCAGTTACCAGAAAAACAGTACACTCTGCTGAGTGACACCCAGCTGATAGAAGTTAGAGAGGTGGAAAAAAAGAAAGTCAGTAGCAAGTTTTGGGAAGTCCAGTCATGGGAGCCACCTCACACAGCTCTACTGTGATTGGATAAAGTACTGCTGGTGAGCACCAAAGAAGAATTTGCTTAACACGCATGGGACTGATGGCACAGATAGCTGAATTATCCTGCACATTAAGAAAGTGTTAAGCTGGAGAACAGAAAAAGAAGTAGAGGAAGTGGTCACTTGTTATTGTTGGCCAGATAATAAAACCACACAAATGGGAGAAGAAAATACAGTGGTGTGCTGCGAGCTCCAGCTCTGCCTGCTGCAGTTTTTTGATCTGTTTTTGTAAAGGGTGAAAGGCTACCACGATGCCGGCCCCTCTCAAAGCAACAACTTAATGTTAAAATGTGACTCACATTTACAGTGCAACTGCGACCAAACTCGGTTTACACACTGAAGTCTGTAAGGTTCAAGGTTGTAGCATGATTTCAGTGTAAGTTCTGGTTTCATCTACATTTTAAGCAAGACCAATCCGTGTTTTAAGCCTATCCCTTGTGCTGCCTCACTGTGATTGGCTCTCCAGTGAGATAGATTTTTCCATTGCAGGCAGGGTCTTTATTAAAGCTGCACAATCAGACTTTCAGACCAAAAGAGGATCACCACAGTGTACAATAAGCTCTTTCATACCTGGCATTCTATTATGCCGTATTCTCAGATAACTGGCATGTTAACTATAAGTAAATTTTAGTTAAGTTTCCCATAAGTACAGTATAGTGAAAATAAACAGGTAAATACAGCAAATACAGTACAAGTTTCCACTGTACAATACTATTGTTGTTGCTAAATTAAATACTCTGCATACATTTTGTTTGTTTCTTAATATCTAATCTTGTTTTTCTTTAGTGTTATACATTGCTAGGTATACCTCTCTATTATCCAGAATACTGGCATATCCAGCAACCTCCCAGTCCTGTGACTGCCAGATATGAAAGAGTTTACTGTAAATTCAAAAATGAATGCAATTGCTAAGATCTGGAGCTAATAACTGTTACTACAGTCATTGTGCAACACTAGAACAGTTGCAGAACAGCCAGTAAAGATATCTCACTAGCTGGCCTCCATTTGTAAGTTAAGAGGAAGCCTGATCTCTTAACTCGTTAGAGTGGCTTATCTTTTACAAAGGAATTAGGAAAAAGGATAATATTCCAGCTTTGCCACTGAGAAATCAGAATTTAAAAAAGCAACATACAGCTTATATGTAAGTTATGAGAAAGTTTGATTCACAAAGATTGAAAGAATAAGATTAGACATTTCCTAGCAAAATGAAAATGTTTCACCATTACCCCTATGGAAACATTTTCTGCATGAGGCAGCTCAGCCCTCTCAGGTGCCATGTGCTGAAAGCGTCTGCCACTTTTGCCATATGAGGTTGCTGTTTTGTTCTGAAAATGGCATCCTCTCCATGCACCCTGTGTGTGAAGTCATGCTGGCAGGGGGCATTCTGGTAGCACTTGCCCATTCTGGACTACACCGCTGAAGAGGAGAACTAGAGCATCAGAGAAGATGTGGTCTCTTTGGAGGGCTGGATGTGCAGGAGAGAATGGAGGCATTAGGGACCAGGCATTACACCTCTCATGAGGCACTGCAGCAGCTCTGGCAGACGAAGAGATGCATTTCAACCCAGACTATTAGCTAAGGGGGAGTGTGGTGTGCCCAGGCAGGGACAGCACCTCTGCTGTGGGGCACTTATGTCTCTTTGGGGGCAGTTGTGCACCTGTAGTCCCCACCTGGCACTCATCTCTCACCTGTGGCTCCAAGAAGCTGTAGCGTGAGGCAGCAGCCACACCCCACAAACAGCTTCGACAAGTGGGCTAAATCAGGCGAGGGTCGCCAACAGGTCTGAAACCTTCAGTGAGATAGGGATTTGCCTGTCCCAGCGTGGGCAGTTGGCTCCAGGGGACTGGACAGATGAGATCAGCGGTGAGATTCAATGACCAGGAAGGAAGCCTAGGAAGTCGCCAGCCGTGATGACTTTTTGTGCCACTGGGACCAGGCTTCTGAGGCCAAGAGAGTGGAACTGCCCCTGAGCAACGGCTTTTCCACTTCAAATATTCTCGCGCACAGGTTTTTTGCGCATTCTCATCTCTCAAATCAGCCAACTTTATTAAATTAGTCTACCCTGTCCTTCTACATCTTCTGTTTACTTCAAAGGCCTGCGGTAAGTGGGGAGGGGCGAAGTGACAGGTGGAGGTGACCACTGAGAGTCACAGTTCCAAAGCTGCTTGTAGGCAGCCTGGGGACTTTGATGGCTCAACTTTGACCCCAGGACAGAGAAGTTTGGCAACATCCCAGGTGACTCAGCAGGCCTTTTTAGGAGCAGCACTGCTCACCCTCAGATGCAGGAGGGGACTAGAAAAGGTGTTCCAAAAATTGTTTGTCCCAACCCAACTGGCCACCATGCCGGAGCTGGCAGTTTTACCCTCACAGCAGTCAACAGCACCACAAAAAGAAAGATGGTATTTGGAGCATGGAACGTTCGCACCCTCTTGGATAGGGAGAAAGCTCTGAGGCCTGAGAGAAGAACGGCCCTCATAGCAAGAGATCTGGCATGCTATAACACTGACATAGCCACCCTGAGCAAGACCAGACTTGCAGAAGAAGGCTTCATCTACAAACTGAAAGGAGGTTACATGTTCTTCCGGAAAGGCAGGTCAGAAAACAAAGACAGAATCCATGGAGTGGGACTGGCCATCTAGACATCACTTCTGCGCCAGCTTCCTGACCTACCAACTTGCATCAGTGAGTGTCTGATCAAGCTCCGCTTCCATCTCAACCCCTGTTGCCATTTTACAGTCATTAGCACTTACGTTCCCACTCTGGCCAGCAGCGAAGAAGCAAAAGAGAGTTTCTCTGAGGATCTCCAAGTGACAAGCTTCTCCTGTTGGGTGATTTCAATGCCAGGGTCGGCAAAGACTGTAGGACCTGGAAATGGTTGCTGGAGCACCACAGTGTTGGCAACATGAATGCCAATGGCTGCCTTCTGCTGAGCTTGTGTGCAGAAAATGACCTGATGATTACCAACACTCTCTTCAAGCAAGCCAATAAATACAAGACCAAATGGATGCTCCCAAGACCAAAACAGTGGCATCTGATTGACCATGTCATCAGTCGCAGGCAGGATATTCGTGATGTAAGATCACCAGGGCCATGCGGGGAACTGAGTGCTGGCCTGATCATAGACTCTTCAGATCAGTCCTTATGCTGCACATTGCACCACAAGAAGCCCGAAGTTCTCAGACCCTCCTTCAAGGTCGGGAAGCTGCAACGTACTGTTCATCATGAGCAATTCACAGACCACCTTGATGATGTCTCATGGACCTCTGACTGGAGGCCCAACACAAGACGCTGGTGACTGAGTCAGCTAAGTCAACACTAGGACTAAAAAAAAAAGAGAGAGTTCACCATGACCGGTTTGATGAAAATGACGAGACCATCATGAAGATCTTAGCGGAAAAACAGAACGCATTTCTGTTATGGAAAAACGATTAGTCCCTAATCTCCAAACATGACCGTTTCAAGCACCTTCAGAGTCAGGCACAGACTGCACTTCTCAAAATGCAAGATGAGTGGTGGGAGAGTAAAGCTGATGAAGTCCAATACTACGCTGACACCAAGAACTCCAAGATGTTCTTCAGTGCTATCAAAGCTATATATGGACCTTCAAAGCCACGTACTACAGCTCTCCTCTCTGCAAATGGCATGACCCTCCAGAGGGAGAAAAGCAGCATCAACAATAGGTGGAGAGAACACTTCAGCAACCTTCTCAACAGGCCCTCCATTGTTGACCCTGCAGCCCTAGACCAGATCCCTCAGAAACCCACAATAGACAGTCTTGACCTGCCCCCTACAATGGATGAGGTCAAAAAGGCAATCAGCCAGACCAGCTCTAGCAAAGCCCCTGGGATGGACAGTATCCCTGCTGAAATTTTCAAGGCAGCAGGACCAGTGTCACTTGGAGCCTTTCACAGCATTTTGACCAGCATCTGGGAAGAAGACAACATGCCCAAAGACTTTAAGTATGCCATGATCACCTTGCTCTTCAAGAGTAAGGGCAACAAAGCTGACCGTGGAAATTACTGGGACATCTCTCTTCTCTCTACTGCTGGGAAGATCTTGGCTTGAGTCATCCTCAACCATCTGATCACCAGCATCTCAGAGCGGGCATAGTGTGGTTTCACCCAGGCTGCAGCACCATTGACATGATCGTTGCTGTTCATCAGGTCCAGGAAAAGTGCATAGGGCAGAACTTGAATCTACAGGCCAGCTCTATAGACCTGACCAAGGAGTCTGACACCATCAACAGAGAAACCCTGCGGATTATCTTGTCAAAATTCAGCTGCCCAAGAATATTCATTAACCTCATACACCTGTTCCATGATGACATGACTGGCTTTGTTCTTTCGAATGGTGAATCCTCAGATCCATTTGAGATATCCAATGGTGTGAAGCGAGGGTACGTGCTGCCCCCAGTGTTATTCAACCTCTTTTTCACATGCATCCTCAGCCACACAGTTAGGGACCTGGACCAGGGAGTCTACATAAACTACAGGCTTGATGGGTCACTTTTCAGCCTTCATCATTTGAATGCTAAAACCAAGATGCTCAAGAGGTTCATCCTTGAAGCCCTTTTTGCTGATGACTGTGCACTTAGGGCACACAAGGAAGCTGATCTTCAGCTCTTCATCAACAAGTTTGCTGAAGCCACTCACCACTTTGGTTTGACCATCAGCCTAGGAGAGACCGAGGTACTGTTTCAACCTGCTCCAGGATCTGCTGCTCTTCCTGCTTCAATCTCTATTGAAGGAACAGAGTTAAAAACAGTAGAGGAGTTCAAGTACCTCGGCAGCGTGGTAGCCAATGATGGCTCCCTTGACAAAGAAATCAATGTGAGGGTCAGCCACGCCAACCAGGCATGAAGATGTCCAAGAGTACAAGTGTTGAATCAGCACAATATCCCACAGTCCACTAAACTGACAGTGTACAAGGCTGTAGTCCTGACCAGTCTCCTGTATGGATGTGAAACCTGGACCTTGTACAGAAAACATGTGAAACTGCTGCAGCGCTTTCACACACAGCGTGAGGTCAATACTGCACAATCAATGGCAGGACACAGTCACAAACCTGGAAGCCCTTGACAGATCAGGAACCTCAAGCACTGAAGCCACGATTCTGAAAGCCCAGCTTTGCTGGACAGGGCATGTCATACAAATGGAGGGGTCAAGAATCCCTAAACAACTCCTCTATGGTGAACTCTCCCGGGGCAAAAAGAATCAAGGTAGGCCTCACAAGAGGTGTAAAGACTGCGTGAAGAACAACATTGCTCATGCTGGATTAAAGCCAAGGCAGGTAGAGTAGTATGCAGAAGACTAAACAGGCTGGCGTGCTCTTGTACGACATGTGTATGTCAACTTCGAAGAGCAGCAACGTGTATGCCTGATTGATGCTTGTGAGAGGAAAGCAACAGCAGCAGCTGCACAGACGGAGCCAGGACAATTCCCTTGCCCCTACTCTGAATGCCCATGCCATTAGGGCTTGGACTCCTCAGCCAGATGCAAGTCCACAATCAACAAGCCAGTGCAAGCTGAAGATGTCATCGCCAGACACTATAGACCACCAAGAAGATTTAGCTTAGATTTTTCCCAATGTCATTTCCCCCTGAAATAGATCTTTTCCTGTGGAAAATTTTGATTTTGATTCAAAGCTTTTCAGCTAATCCTAATGGTAATTGTTGGTACAGGACTTTGTAATGATGGTCACTGAGAACACTTCTGAGTCCATCCAATGCCCGTTTTGGAAGAGTGCTACACAAGTATTACCAAACAACATTCAACCTGACAGTGGATAGTATCTTAATATGCATCTCATGAATATGGCTCTCCCATTCCACTGGAAGGAATACTTGCACACACTGCTGCACAGCTTGAAAAAACAGCTGCTTTCTTAAGGATATGCAACAGTGGATCTTGGGTAAACTGCACTATCAATTTGAATCTTGCTCTTGCTACTGCGTATTTGTCTTCTCTGTGAAATAAAAAGCGTAGCTACCAATATGGCAGGGGACAAAATGTTCATTACAAAAGCACAGCATTCTCCTCTCATTCGTGCAGAATACAGTCAATGACTCCCGAGACCTGCTCTGTCCTGTGTGGTGTTGCATAAAACCACCAAGAATAAACCAGGCCTAAACTTTTCTACAGGGGAGGGGTTGGAGCTGTGAAATTTTTCTATATGGAGAACAGAGAAACCAGGGGTCAGAGTGAACTTTTAAAGCAGGGGGACTAGGAGAATAACAAAGGGACTGGCTAGAAAGAGCTCTTTCCCCTTAGCTAATTAAAGGTGAGTGATTGGCAGCACACGTTCTACTTCCCACTCTTAATTAATAGTAATGTGAGTCTGACTGGCTGAGACAGTTTACATAGGGCTTGTCTACACTTGCTCCCAACTTCAAAGGGGGCATGGTAGTCAGGGTGATGGGAGATTACTAATGAAATACTGCAGTGCATATGCAGCACTTCATTAGGCTAACTATCCCCCGCGGCAACTTCTAAGTGTGAAGCTTCAAAGTGCCGGAATGCACGTACCCACCAGCACTTCAAGTGCTGGCGCTACTTTGAATTCCCTTTGGTTCTCAAAATTTTGGGGTGTAAAGGCAGTTCGAAGTAGCGCGGGCACTTCCACGTGCCAGCGGCTACATGCATGCCAGCACTTCAAAGTTTCACACTTGGAAGTTGCCGCTGGGGATAACTACTAGCGATCCCACTTCACACTGATTACCATGCCCCTTTCCAAGTTGGGGGCAAACATAGATCCAGCTTTAGTGTCCCTTCCCAGAGAAGGTTTGTTCAAATTAATGATTTCCATGGCAACGTGTTCTCTCCAATTTTCCTATGAGCCCTTGGAACCCAGGGCCTATTTTCTTTGCCTGGGCTTGTTTTTCAGTTAGGCATTCCTCTCTGTGTTCTTGGCCCAAATGTCCATAGTTGCGCTGGGTGTCCATTGGCTGTAATCTGCTACCCCACAGGTGGCTGCAGTAGGGTTGTATGGAACATTTTCACTTTGCAAAATCTCCAAGATCTTCCAGGATTAAGGGCCTCTGTAAGTACAATTATTTTTATTTTAGTAATCCAGTGTTGCACGCCTAAAACAGACTGACAGTTCTTTCACTTAGATCAACATCAGATTTCAGAGGGCTCTACATTTTCTGAACTCTTGTGATGCTCATATTTAAGGGTGCTTTATCTCTACCATCCCCTTCTTCCCTGTGGCCTGCTGCTTTGACCACTTTAATAAATGCACTTACTAATCAAGCCCTGCTCACGTAGAATTGACAATTCTAGCACTTTGCACTGGTTTTACTGTGCAATCACCTTGATTTTGTGTGAACATAACCCACAAACTGTGCTGTAAAACAGCATGACCCCACTGTTACTGCTTCACTGAGGAGCTGCATTCTCTGACAGCTCTAACTGTCTAAATGCTATGACATTTCTGGTAAGAGAATGGGTTCAGCTCTTTATTTATCTGGCACTTTTTGAAATCAGCACTAGTAATTCCCACTTGAATTCCTCACATACCTACATTGAAGATTTCAGAAGATATCAGCAAATAACCATGAAGCCCTTTGCCATCCATCAGATTGAAGCAAAAGCCACCCAGGCTAATTAGTGAACAATGCTATCCTGAATCCCTAATTGGTTTTCTAGTTTTCTATCATTCTGAAGAGGCAGGGACTCTACAGCTGATAAACTGCCTGCCTGCTCACTTAGCTTTCACGCCAAGAGTGACAACTAATCCAAGTCTCAGTGCTAACTAGCCACCATCACATCTGGAACTGAGAGCAACTCTTTTTACAGGTCACTCTGCCATTGGTTGGTATGCTCTCTTATTGCTAACTTCTGACTGAAAGAGTGACATCCTTCCAAAAAGTTAAATTCCAGAAATGAGGAGCTTAGAATAAAAGGCCTCCTTAATACGACACTAACATTAATACCACTCAGTAAGTGTTCCCTCTGATTTTTCCCTCCATGGGCAGAATAAACTTTATGATGTGCACCAAGGCATGTATGGATGTGCTCTATCAATAGAAACACGTGTTGCTAGCTGTGGCAGCTGTGGGTGCTCTGCTAATCAGCTAGATGGCACCTTAATCTAGCCTAGGTGGCTCCCCCCGTTCTCATTTTACAGGGAACACTGCTCGGTAACTCTTGCTCTTAAAGTTCTGTTCTGGATTGTTTCAGTTCAGCCCAGCAGATAAACGATTCTAATGACTGTCTAACTGCTAGTGAAGGTGGGCATGAAATATACGATTCCATCTCATAACAAGCTGAGATATGTGAAAGGACATAAGTAACCAACTCCCATTTAAGTGCTCTTTGTACCTTTGAAAACATCTTTATCACTGATAACTGTGTTTAGAACCTTGCATGAAGAAGAAACGTGCATCCATAGCCGATCTTCTGTTTGCAAAAATGATCCATTGACAGCCGCATCTATGAATACCCGTGGATATAAAGTGAATAGCTGTAGATTTGCAGGACTCTACCTATATGGATTTCAAAAGGAGCAGCAGTAAAGAAAATGAGTAGTGTCAAGTTTCTATATCTGCATCCTTAGTAAATTTAGAACCTTGTCTGCAAAGCACATGGGGGTACATAAAGGACTCCGGGGGTGGGGGTACCACTTGATCATTTGATTTAAGGCTGTGATAATGCATTAAGGGACTCAAATTAAAGTTTCAGAGGCAACTTTATTTCTAGCATTTGCTAACACATATGTATTGACTGTGCAGCCTAAGTCTTCAAATTAATTTTAATGCAATTATACGTTTGTTTTTCTGCCATTGGTGACTGTAGCAAGTTTTTATTTGTTGCTTTGCTCTGTTTGTTATAGGTAGTTGTCCACCTCCCCACCTTTCGCTGTTTGAGGACACATCACTGGGAATCAATTCATAAAGGTAGTTTTTAAACACAGATGCAGGATAAGTCAGGCACGAAACACCACTCACGCTGGGGCATCAGCAAAAAGGCAGTCAGATGCTGCAGCTTTGGGATTTTCAATGTACTGGAAAGTATTGAAATGCAGAAACATTTTGGCTAAAAATAATGCCGAGGACTCAACCAATGGGTTTCAGAAGGTTAGGGGACATCGACCATTTTCTACTCACTACAAGTTTTTTGCTTGATGATAAAGTACTGCAGTTTCCAACACTGGGCTGCAAGAATGTGCACATGCGGTCGTGTGAAGGGTAGAAGGCACATGACAGTAGCTCTGCACGTACGCCTTTGCACACAATTTACCTGCATCACTGGACATCACATCTTGTCCTTTCCATCCTCCTTTTCTTTACCAGATATCGTATTTCTGATGCCACCAGAAGCTTGTGTGTGTGGAGAGAACGTGGCAACGGGTACATCAATTTTTTTTCCAAATTGACAACAAGGAAGAAACTTGGAATGTGGCTGCAAAATGTGTAAGACCTGTTCAGAAACTAAATGGCCTTTCTGAGCAAGTTTGCCTACTTTGGTTTTGTGATTTTTAAAGCACAATGATTTCAACACAAAGTGGGGTTTTTTTTGGAGCTAGAAAGCTAACTCAACCCTGTGACACCATCTCAAAGCCACCCAATCACTAAGCTATCAATTGGCTATTTGATTGTTTCTTGTACGCCTTATGTGAGCACGATTAGGCCCTCTGCTCTCCACCCATGTTGATTTACACCATGCTGAGCACTGGTAGAAAAACTTAAGCTTGAAGTTATTTTCTTGCCTGCTCAAAAATAAACAAGGCCTGTCACGCAGGCTTTTCATGCTGAAATGATTCAACAGATTGCCCTGTCATAATCCAAAGGCAGCTCCATAGGCTTGTTCAAGATCTTTTGTAAAACAAAGTGTCACTCAGAATGTTACAAGCAAATACACAAAAGCATTACTGAATATATGACAAAGAGAAGGTACATGCTAGTTGCTTGACAGGCTTTAAAGTAATACAGTCAGCTGAGAGGAGAGCATAGTTCCCAGTTCTCAACTACTAGCTCAAACGTCACTAGCGAGGAAAAAAACCAACCACAATAAATTACTTTCAAGATGCGAGGATAAAACATCGTTCAGTCACGTTATACTGTCTTGCTAAATTCCATATTGAATTGAGTGGCATAAAAAGGAATGTTGAAGGGAAAATATCAAGCTAATTATTATACATAAAACAGATTCCTCCCTGAATTACATTAACGTCATCTTGCAATATTCGGGGCAGGTCTACAATGGGGGAAAAAGTCAATTAAGATATGCTCATGGGCAGTGGGTGAAGCTACTGCTCGTGGGGGAGCAAGATCCCCAGCCTGTGGCCAACCCGGCTCCCCCAGACCCCAGTCCCACTCAGCCCAGGCCCCGTCCTTTCCCCAATGTCTCCCTCTTCTCATCCCTTCCAGCTGAATCCCTGAATGCAACTGCAGAAAATGGCACTTGAGGCAAAAAAAAAAAAAAAATCAAGCTTCTACAATTTCTTTCTAAAGAAAATGGAGCATGTTCTCCACTGCACACCAGATTGTGAAGATTGAATGCACAGAAAGTACTTAATTAAATGCACTAAAGTTGGGAATAAAAAATACCAGTAACAGATTTTTTGCATATAGCCTGAAGTTGGTCAGACATTTATTTGAAAAACTGTACAGGCTGAATGTCTCTAGTTTGGCATCTACAGGGCCTGAATGGTGTTGAACAAGAGAATTTGCCAAATCACCAGAGGTCAATACTGTCTAGCAGCATTACCAACACTTCTGCTACTTAGGGAGCTCAGACATTTAGGGATAAATTACAGCTAAATAACAGCACAGACCACTGAGAGCCAGGACTGGAGGCTGTAAACAAACTTTATGGGACCATGGGAAACTTGGCCATACCTATGACAATAGTCATCTGGCTAACTAAAATCATTCTGGATTACGGATTTTGCTGAATGAGAGTGTGCTGGACTAGAAAGGTTCAATTTGTGATAAAAGCAAATCAGCTGTCCAGCTGAATACAACAGTAAATATTATGGAATTCATGATGCATCTCTTCTCTGTTTTATGTTTTCTTTATTAGTATTTCTAAGGTGATTTAATATTTTATATGTTCTCTTAAACTTTTGTAAATTAATAATTCCAAATATCTACATATTTAACCAGCTGAAACAAAGACCTTATGCTAATTAGTTAGAACAGTTTAGTGTCTTAATTACAAAGTTCCTTGCTTTTAGAAAAAGGGAACATTAATTTATTGTCTGTAATCTCCATTACACCACGTTTATGAAATTTCAGCATAGGTTTGTGTTAAAATATGCTTCCAAAGATTTTAGGCATGACAAAGGACTTTATATCTTACTAATGTAGAGATTGTAATGAAGGCTCCTCATAAAACTAGTTCATCAGAAGTAAAGAAAATTGAACAAATGAATTTCTCTGGAAGAGACAGAGACCATTTTCCTTTCAGAGCTTTCTTCAACAGGGGGGGGATCAGGAGAGCAGGATTACAACAGCAGCGATAGGTAGAAAGATGTTTGGAAGCAAGTTTTTGTACTATAGTAATTAAAATTAGAATTTTGTTTTTGATAATTTGGTTTTTAAAGAATTTATTTAAAAACTATGTCTGAAGATCCAGGCATTTAAGGCTAAAGCTTAACACTCAGATTGTGTATCTAAAAATCTATGTAAGGATTATTTACAGAAGTGATTTTATAATCTTCAGGAACGAACTATTGAAATAGTTAAATCAAATTTTAAATTAGGGTCCTTTAGACATATTACAATAATGCACAACCGTATTTGTCAGTAAGTTCAGAAACTGAAAATGTATACCTCTGGGCTGGCCATGCCTATTTAATGGCTTCATTACCAGTCAATGGCTCTTTCACGGTTTCAATGTTATGCTAATGTTATGCTAATGCTAGAAGACTTTTATGAAACCCCCTCTAGAGGAAGGCTCACCAAGCTGCAACAGCCTGACATGGGAGCGTGCATGAAGGTCAGAATAGGGATAAGAGGGGAGAGATTGTGCACTAAAACCCAGGGAAGACATTGCTTTCCCTTACCTCTTATACCCTCCGGCTCCAGCTATGTAATTTGAATTATGTCAACAAAATAAAACCAGCAGTCATGTTAGCCCTTTAAAGACTAACAAAATAATGAGTTACGTTAGTAATGTAACTCTGGTCAATATAACTTAGATCTACTCACCACGGGGTCCACACCATGCTGAATCAATAGGAGAAACATTTCTGTCGATTCTCCTAACTCTTTTCATTCTGGAGGACTGCAGGAGGCGATGGGAAAGCGATCAGCAGTTGATTTTTAGTGGGTCTTCACTAAACCCACTAAAATCCATCCCCCGTGGCTAGATTGCTGCAGTGTCAGTCCCTCACTTAGGCTGCTTCTAAACTATGACAAAATCGATTTAACATTGGGTTTTATCAATTCAATTTTGAGCATCCTCACCCTCCCACATATTCCCCACAAAATTGACTTATTGCTGCCACACACAAGTAGCTTAAATCAGCTGCTGCAGCAGTGTATTGTGGGAACCGATCCCATGGTTCTCTGAGCCCTGTTGCATTCTGGCTATTTTCACTGGTGAAGCACGGGAAAAAACATCCCGCAAGCAGCTATGGGTGTCTGATGACATCTTCCCACATTTCATTGCCTACATTTCCCTCATTCCCCTACAGTGTTAACCAAACGGGGAACCAGGGGTTAATTACAGAGAGGGAGCCTGAAAAGTGGCTGCCACATTGGACGGAATACTGTCTAAATCCTTTCACAATGATCCACTGGAGGTCAAGTCTGGTCCCACCCCCTGCCTCTGGGTGCTTGATGCTCCACTGCCCTTGACCCCCAACTATATCAGATGCCGGAGACTTGCCCTGGGCAGCTGCCAGCTCCCCAAAATTGTGGCCGCCAAGGCGGACTTCCCCCAGCCGGCCAAAAGACACCCAACTGCAGCCAGCACTGAAAATCATGACCGCCCAGGGAGACCCACCATCTATCCCTATTACCAGTGTTCCCAGGCTTGGATCTAGGTTTGGACCTGGCAAAGACGACCCTCAGAACAAGAATTTTCATCACTGTAAGCCTTACTTCAAGAACTGTGGTAATTGTAGAGCTACCACATTGCCTAAAAATGGCCTTTGAAAAAAACCATGACTATAGCCAACCCCCCAAAATTGTGACCACCCTGGGAGACTTCCTCCGGGTGGCTAAAAGACCCCTGACTACAGCCAGCTCCCTGGCCTTTGGATAAAGCCCATACCCACTCTGGGGCAGGACCCACCACCTGCATTTGGATTTAGACCTCCTGTCAAAGAAGACCCTTAGAACAAGAATGTGTGTGTAAGTAGACATGGCTACTACACTGAAAATGCAACGGGTCATAAAATTAGTTATGGCTTGGGGTGGCTAAAAGACTCCAGACTACAGCCAGCCCCAAAAATCATGACCACGCAGGGAGACTTCCCCTGGGCAGCTAAAAGACCCCCCAGCCACAGCCAGTATCCAAAAACTGTGGCTGCCGAGGGAGACTATAGCCCAGCCCTTGGCCTTTGGATAAAGCCGATACCAGAATTGCCTCTGAGAGGACAGCCACTCGAGTGACAAAGTATTTTCTTCTGTTGCCTGAAAATCATGACTGACCAGGGAGACGTTCCCTGGCCAGCTACAGGACCCTCACCCCACGCAAGCTGCCTGGCACCTTGTACAGCACATCCTTTTATTGGTTCGGGCTCAAGCCACGTGATGCGGCTAGGCACAGGAAAGTTCCAGATTGTGTGTGGCACCTCCAGGGGAGGGGCGGGAGGGAATGTGGAGGTCAGGACAAAAACGTAGGCAGCTGAAAAGAAGTTTCTTGTCGAAGCACAATCCCCACAGACTTGCTGCCACATGATGCAGGCGAAGGAAAAGTCCTCATGGTGGGCGAAGGGGACGACGGACATTTTAATTTATAGGACTGGCCAAGATTTAATGTAATATTCCCTCTTCTTTTTTACACAGATTTTTACATGTCACTCAGGGTGTGCCTACTCTGTGGAGATTATCCTAGCATAGCTTTGTCAGCATAGCTATGCTAGCACAAGCCTGTAGTGCAGATGCAGTCTACGTTAATGGAAGGATTTTGGTTTTCTAATGTTTCTGTTTTTTCCAAATCTGTGTAGAAGCACCACCTCCCTTACCAAAGTTAGCTACGTCAACAGAAACATTCTTCTGTCTGTGTTGGGAGTTAAGTCATTGTAGCTACACTGATCAGGGTTCTGGGGCTTTTTCACACCACTGACTGAGGTAGCTATTTTGACCTTCGTTTCAAGTGTAAGCTAGACCTCAGGTGGGCTAAAACAAGTTAGACCTGTGAATTAACAGGTGAGAAACAGAAGTGTTGAAATGGAAGCGTAGAGAAGACTAATTTTTACTTCCTGTCCCTGCTCTTATGGAATGTATTAGTGTTACAGAAGTTTGTTCCTGTCATTTAGCAGTGTCCCGTTGCTCTTGTTAAAACAGGTTAGATTTATAATAATTTCCAATCCATTTTGTGTCTCGCTTCATCAACACTGCTGTTAAACACTATCAATATATAAAAAAGGAACACATTGTGCTCTTTTGTTTTGTAAAGAAAAATTGTTTATAACTCTTAAATGTTAAGACATTCTACAGCAAAATTCTAGAGTTTAAAAGCACCTAGAACTGCTTCACTCCCCCATGGATAGTATCTGTCAGAGACAGAAAAAAAAATGGACTCCATACAGACTCCCTTTCTTATATCCAACTTAGATTGTTAACATTGATAATTTTACAAATAAAAATTCCTTTTCAGTATCTAAGTCCGGGGTCTCCAGCAGGCAGCTGGTTGGCCAGAATCCAGCCCTCAGAGCCTTTTTATCCAGCCCCCAGGACTCGCTGCCACAGACCCCCCAGTGGCTGGAGCATAGGGCCGGTGGCAGAGCAGTTTGGGGCTGCAAAGTGGGTTAAAACTGTGGGTGGGCAGGGGACAGTTTGGGGCTGCAGGGGTTTTCAGGCTGGGGATAAAGGAGCAGTTTGGCGCTGCGAGGAGTTTAATCCTGGGGTGGGGTTATTTGGTGTTCGGTCCCCAGAACATGTAAAAAATTGCCATGTGCCCCCACCCCAGTGAAAAAAAGGCTAGACATGCCTGATCTAAGCAGTTCATTTAGTGCACTTCATACAGTGGACATATATAAAACGGCTTCTTTTTTTGACTTCTAGCCAGTTTCTCTTTCTAGTTCAATCACCAACACCACTCTAATTTCTACATAGCGTTTTTATAAGGATGGTAATTGCCTCCCTTTATGAACCTGTGAAATGAAAACACAGAGGGCAACAGTAGCGGATGTGTGATGAGAACTTGGGTCTCTTGACACCTATTCTGGTGTCTAGCCTCTGGAGCTTCAAAGCTAGTGTTCCCATTCAAGACCATACTCCCAAAAAGGACTGATTAATTGTGTAAGTGGGGGAAGGAGAAAAACCTAAGAAAAAAAGTCTCCAACCTACACATTGCAAAACCCTTTCCAGACCCCCAGCACCTTCATTTTGGACAATGGCATATTTTCAGTTGAAAGTTCCTTTGCTTTGTCAAGCCCATAGCTGCAATCAGTTCTGGTTTGGCCAGATTTGTCAAAGTTTGTGAACCTCTGTCCTGGACAACTGAAATACTAGAGGATAACTCAGAATTATAGCAGCTGTCAGGCTCCTTGCGCTGATTCTCCTTCCCATCCAGGGAAACCAAATGCAGCCCTGAGCCCAGCAAGAACTGATCAGTGTTTTACTGGAGTGTACGTGTGTGTGGTGTGGTGGTGGTGGCGGTGGCGGCAGGAAGAGAGTGCGGAAGCAAAGAGGCCAGCAGCTGGTGTTTAAGTATGTGGGGTAGTGACTGCAGCAGCAGTTCCTTGTGAGTTTCTGCAGGCTGTGGGATGGCTGACAACTCCATGCCGCTCCTTGGAAGCTGCGATAGGGCAGTACACATTATCACGCAGACCCTGTGGAGAAGGCTAGACTGTCCGTTTCTTCTAAAGCCTGAGATTGGTCCAGGTGCCCTATTTAATCCCAGGATGAGAGCCAGGAGGTGGCTATGCAGCAAGGTGGTATCCACTGCCAGCTGTAATGACAGACCTGCCTTTTGGCTCTCTCTTGGACTACTGGCCCCTGCTCTGACCATTAGCTGTGACTTGTGGTTCCTGAAGCTGGACAGACCTTGGGTGCTATTCTTGGCCTCTGATCAGCACTGCTTCATCTACTCGGCCAAGACACCCAGGCCCTGGCTGTAACACTGCTGGGCCTCAGTCATTTGGGAGTTGGAAGGGAGCTAAGGTTCCCATGTGTTGTTATGTCTCTTTAACCTCTTTACTCTCTTCCTGCTCTGGGAGGGAGCACAGGGATAGATGTACTTGAGGCAACCTCACAGCCGTGGAGCACATGAAGGTGATTCAGGCCCAAAGACATCTCAAATGGAGAAAAAGGGCAGGAAGAAGTGACACAGGAGGGAAGCCCTAAGTCTTCCCTGCCCAAGACAGAAAGAATCCCACAATCCGTCCCCACTCTGCAACCAGTGTTCTCTGAAAAACACCACAGCAAGGAGTCACAAAGTTGCCAACTCTCATTTTGTTACAAACCCTGCGGTATTTAATGTTTTATGTAAACCCACAGCCACTGATCCCATGAGCACCTCAACTTTTGAATTTATAAAAATATTTTAGCCTTCACAATTGCAAAGGAAATCTTGAACGGGTGACCCCACTGCAGACACCAGTTACCAAATGAAAAAAGTTCTTTTAAAATGCTTTCTAAGCCAACCTGATGTTTTGGGACTGGCAGTGCTGTGAATCTGCTGCTCCTCCCTGAAAAGTCCACAGGGAACTGGAAACCCCTGGGCCTTCCCCTAGAACAGCAGGACGACACCTATTGGAACAAAGGAGACCGTTTATGACTGGGAGTGGTAGTTGGAAAGTCAGCTCTTCTATGAGTTAGAATCATAGGGCTGGAAGGCGCCTCAGGAAGTCATCTAGTCCAGCCCCCTGCTTCAAGATCTGACTGCTTAGCTTAATCACCAAACTTTGGAGCTCCGGAGAAAGGAACACTCATTAAAATCATGCACAATTCTCTTATGCTAGCATCCGCCTCATCAAGCCATCGCCATTCTTGACTAACCGATTGAGTGCAATACGGAAGCCAGAGATACATAGTCCAACTCCTGAAACTGCGGTTTCACCTTTCATCCTGAGGCCACATTCTATCCTGGCTCTGCATTCAGACCCTCCAATCATCTGAGTGGAAAGTCAGGTTTTTTTAAGTTGACACTAGACTCCTTCCTTGAACTCTGAAGGATTTTCCTTTTTAACAGGACATACGTTAAAGTCTGTTGAAAAATGAAAGTGAAACAGTAGTAGGTATAGCTCATCCCGGAGGACTATTGTAGCTGTTCTGGCAAGGGGCAAGTGGTTTTGCTTAGTCTGTATTCTTCCCAGATTTTGGAACCAGAATAGCCTTCCACTACATTCAGCAGGGCCAACAGCCATTGCAGACCCAGAGTAAGGTGCAGGGGGCCCAGGGTGAGATAGCGGGGGGCTCCTCTACACCACCCCAGAAGAGTCAGGCAGAAGGTGTGGTGCCAATGGCAGTCAGTTCTCAGCACCACACAGACCACGATGCTGCCCTCCCCAGCCCTCAGAGCAGCACTCTGGCAGTAATTCAAAGGGGCCCTCGGCTCAGCCTGGGGCTCTGACTGCCACAGTAGCAGCAGTGATGGCTGGGAGATCTGGGCCCCTTTGAAACTCTTGGCCACAGTGCAACTGCCCCCCTTACTCTCCCTTTGTTGGAAGATCTGACTATGTTTTTAGATACTGTAATTCAGAAAAATAAGTCTAATGGTACATTTCTGCCAAGACGTACTTTTACGAGACTCTGAAATCCAAATATATACATTTTCACCACAAAGAACTTCAGAGAAGGCAAGGCACACAGAGTGGATTTCTTCAAGCCAATGGAAACCAGCTGAGGCAAGACAACACGCTTCAGCTGTACCAATTCCAATGCCCAAAATGACTACACACTGACGTCACCATCTGTGACTGCAATATAGTCCTTAAAACGACTGTTAACCATATGACTATATCAAGTCTTTTCTTGCCTTTTTAACTTTTCATCCACTTGGGACTAATTTGTAACGTTAGAGTGTCAAGGTGCACTTGGAAATGGTTATGGGTCACTGGCCAAAATTGATGAGTAAAAGTCATTCTCACAGTGAATTGTTTTGTTCTGACAGCAAAGAAACCTGATTGTGCGCACATGCAAAGCCTTGAAGGCTATTTATTTATTTGAAATCAGAGCTAAAAAGCCTTTCTGAATCTTTGTACAGTCCCTAGGTGGCACTGTGACTCTGTATTGGTCTCTGACAGAAAGCACCGCTAAGAACAGTTAGTTTTTGAATCACCAGGTGGAAAAGAATTCATAGTTGCCAAGCAATATGCTTCCAGTTCCTTATACACTGGGCAAATGCAGAAATAGCTTAATTTATTGTAGTTAATTAGATCTTTGGTCACAACACAAGCTTATGCTTGACAAATAATCTAACAGATGTTGTGTGTAGGTAGTGGTGGAAGTATAGCTAAGACATAAGCGTAACAAAACGCCCAGCTTTTCTGTAAGGACAGTGAGCCGGTAAGCCTCAAAACAATTAATTATCAGGGCCTGAATACTTGCATAACCTTGCATGGCTGTATCCTCGAGAGGCAATGATTTTCATTTCTGTGGTGAGGTTGTGCGGTATACACAATTGTAAGGGACTGAGAAGGAGGCCTAGCAGTGCAGGGGCTGAATAGAGCCTATTTGCCCTATTAGCCCCACCTCATTTCACCTGCAGCCAGTGTCAGGCCTGGAGGCAGGATAAAAGGAGAGAAGCTAGCCCAGTTCAGGGCTGACCAGCCAAGAGGCAGGAGCTGGCTCTGACACTCACAGGTCCTGAGCCGCTGCTGGGTCAGCTGCTGGAGGATGCAGCCTCCAAACTCTCCCCCAGGCTAAAATGGGGAGAACCCCAGGGAACCTTCCCCCTAAGGAGAGGAAACTAGGCCGTCAGGTCTATGCCCCAAACTAACACTACAGTCTCTAGGGTGTGGGTTGAAGGCCTACACCACAGTCCCGTAGGCACTACAGGGGCCTAGCCACTCGGCCACCCTGCCACTAGTGGGAACCGCGTACAGCAACACTAAGAAAAGGGGTAGTCAGTGGTATGGTCATTATCTTGCTGAAGGGAACATTACACTGTGTGTGGTCCTGGAACAGACAGAATTTCTTTTTTTCTTCTGCTTCTGAAGTGGAATTAAACTTTTTAAATTACAGGTTGCACCTCCCTCATCTGGTGCCCTCAGGACCTGACCAATCCCCAACAATGGAGTTTACCAGACAAACGGAGGTCCTATGCTTCAGGCCCCTCAGCCTGCTGCCCCATCCTGCCACCTGCTCTGCTTCCTCCCTGCTGGGCACTCTGCCTCCAGTCCCGCCATCTCTAGCCCTAGCAGCCTCCTTACCCCGACCTAGAACACGGCCACAACCTGGGATGCAGCCCCAGCTGCCAGCCCCATGGAGGCCAGCTCCAGCCCCAGTCCAGCAGCCCTGGCCTAATTCCAGGTCACTGGCATCAGCCCTGGACATAGCCCTGGCCCAGCTGGATGCAGCCCTCGCTGGCCCCAGGAGTGCTGGCTCCAGCTGCAGCCAGAGGTGGCCCCAGAGCTGCATGTGGCTGGGCTGCTGGATCTGGCCCCAGACCAGGGGGCACCAGCTTCCAGCTGAGGCTGGATGTGGCCCAACCCTGGGAGACCCCAGCCAGGTTGCCAATGCAGCCCCACCACCAGGGATACAGGCCCCACTGGGCTTTCCTGCACAGGGCCACTGGCCACTCTGTTGCTGGGCCCCTGCGCAGCCAGGTTCCCAGCCATTGACCCTCAGCCTAATTACCTCCTTAGCCCAGGGCTCTTTGGTCCAGTAACATCTTTGGTCCTGCCAGGGTGCAAGCTGCATCTTTATAAATTGCCACCATTTTCCTAACTACCATTTATACAATCACCATCCCTAATATAAAAGCAGGATTATTAACAGGTCATGACTAAGGAAATGCTGGTGGGAGGAGCCCAATCCCCAAACAGGCTCAAAATTACAAAACCCAAATAGACACTTCCTAACACATAATATATTGGCCACTCAGAGGCAACAAGGCCCAATCCTTAAAGCATCTAGGCATCTAATTCCCATGGATTAAGATAGCAATTAAGCAACTGAACACCTCTGAGGATCTGGGCTGGTTAGTGGTTTTAAGAAGCTTTTTATTCCTCAATGGCAAGCTGAAAACATGTTTTACTTCCAGTGAAAGATCAGGCCTAATCATATGCTCTCATGTTTTGATTACAATTGTAAGTCAACCCTAAACATTATGAAATGAACAGAGAGGTAGCTGTGTTAGTCTGCACTCCACCAAAACAAAGCAGCGCAAATGTAGCACTTTAAACACTAACAAAATGATTTATTTTGTGATGAGCTTTCGTGGGACAGACCCACTTCATTAGATCAATCTCATTTCCAATACAGACTGACATTTATAAGTACAGAGGACCAAAAAAACAAAACAAAAAAAAAAAAACAGTAAAAACTGAGAAATCATATAGGATTTAAAGGGGGGTGCGGGATGGGGGGGATGTTAATTGTCCTGTCTGAGATAATTATGAGCATCAAAGGAAGGGAAGCAGTCCTTGTAATGTGTGAGGTAATAGATGTCTCTGTTCATACCACATGTCAATGTGTTGAATTTGAATATGAACTTCAACTCACAAAATTTCTCACTCCAATCTGTTTTTAAATTCTTTATGTTCCAGGACACAAATTCTCAGGTCTTTAACAAAATGGCCCACTTCACTGAAGTGTTCACTGACTGGTTTACGTGTATTGAGTTTGATGGCTGCTCTGTGTCCATTTGTTCTTTGGCAAAGGTTTTGTCCAGTCTGTCCAATATACATAGTGGCAGAGCTTTGTTGGCACATAATAGCATATATAACGTTGCTGGAAGTGCACAAGAATGTGCCTTTGATCTTGTAACTAACATGGTTAGGTCAAGGGATGGTATCTCCAGAAGAATTCAGTAATTCAGAAGAATTCAGTAATTCAGTTTTATGAATGCTTGGTAGAGGTCTTGTAGTTTTCAGTCTCTGTCAGCAGGATCAGAACAGATGCGATTGTATCTAAGGGCTTGATTATAAACAATGAATCATGTGGTGTGAGCTGGACAGAAGCTGGAGTGGAGCTACATGGAGGCATATAGGTATGTAGTGATTTGTACTGTGGTATCCAGGAAATGTATTTCTTGTGTGGAATAGTCAAGGCTGAGATTGATGGTAGGATGCAGGTTGTTCAAATCTTTGTGGAATTCTTGCAAGGTCTCTTTACTGTGGGTCCAAATTATAAATATATCATTGATATAGAGTAAGTAAAGGAAGAGTAACAGGGGACAAGAGCTAAGGAATTGTTTTAAATCAGCCATAAAAATGTTAGCATACTGTGTGGCCAAGCGTGTGCCCATAGCAGTGCTGCTAATCTGGAGGTATAATTTGTCCCCAAACTAGAAATAATTGTGGTTAAGAAAAAAGTTACATAGGTCAGCCACCAGATTTGCTGTGGTAACATCAGAGATGGCATTCCTGATAGCTTGTAGTCCATCTTCATGTGGAATGTTGGTGTAAAGAGCCTCTATGTCCATGGTGGCAAGGATGGATTTATCAGGAATGTTTCCAATGTTTTGTAATTTCTTCAGGAAGCCAGTGGTATCTTGAAGATAGCTAGGAGTGCTGGTGGCATAGGGTTTGAGGAGGGAGTCAACAGCTGGATAGTCTGGCAGTAAGGGTGCCAATATGTGAAATGATAGGGCGTCCCGGGTTTCCAGGTTTGTGGCTTTTAGGCAGTAAATAGAATAATGTAGGTCAGGGCTCAGATGGTGTGTCTGAGTGATTTTGGTCTTTAGTAGAAGCAGGGAGTTCTTGAAGTAGATGGTATAGTTTCTTTTGGAATTCCAAAGTGGGATCTGAGGAAAGAGGTCTGTAAAATGTGGTGTTGGATAGTTGTCTAGCTGCCTCCTGTTCATGATCTGACTTATTCATGATGATGATAGCACCCCTTTTCTCAGCCAGCTTGATTATAATGTCCAAGTTATTTTTACTTACACTGCATCAATGACATCGTTATCATTTGTACCCACGGTAAAGAGACTCTGGAAGAATTCCACAGAGATTTTAACAACCTGCATCCTACCATCAATCTCAGCCTTGACTATTCCACGTGAGAAATACACTTCCTGGATACCACAGTACAAACCACTGATGGCCACATCGACACCACTCTCTACTGGAAACTCACTGACTGCTCCACTTCCCTACATGCCTCCAGCTTCCATCCAGCTCACACCACATGATCCATCATTTACAGTCAACCCCTTACATACAATTGCATCTGCTCTGATTCTACTTACAGAGACCGAAAACTACAAGATCTCTACCAAGCATTTATAAAACTGAATTACCTACCTGGAGAAGTAAAAAACAAATTGACAGGGCCAGATGAATACCCATAAACCAGCTACTCAAGATAGGCCCACGAAGATCAATGACAGAACACCGCTTGCCATCACCTATAGCCCCCAACTCAAACCCCTGCAACATCTCATTAAAAACGTACAACCTATTCCGGATCAGGATGCTCCAACTCCAGAAGGCTCTCGGTGACAGGCCTGTCCTTTCCTATAGGACAACCTCCTAACCTGAGAAAGATTCTTACCAGCCATCACAGGCTACACGACAGTAATAATAATCCTGGAACTTTTCCTTGCAACAAACCCTGCTGCCAACTTTGTCCACATATTTATTCTGGGGATACCATCACTGGACCTAAACATGTTAGTTACAATATCAAAGGCACATTTTTGTGCACTTCTAACAACATTATATATACCATTATGTGCCAACAATGTACTATATATATTTTAGACAGGCTAGGCAAAAAGACTAGGCAAAACCTTCACCAAAGAATAAATGAATACAGGAAACATCAAGCAACACAGGAAACAACATCAATACACATAAGCCCATCAGCAGCCACTTCAATGGAGTGGGCCATTCTGTTAAAGACCTGAGAATTTGTGTCCTAGAGCATGAAGAATTTAAAAACAGATTAGAACAATAAATTTGTGAGTTTGAGTTCATATTCAAATTCGATTCATTAACACGTGGTATGAACAGAGACATCAATTACCTCACACATTACAAGGACTGCTCCCCTTCCTTTGATGCTCGTAATTATCTCAGATAGGACAATTAACATACCTCCACCCCTCACCCTCCTCCTTCAATCCTATTTGATTTGTCAGCTTTTATTGCAGGTTTTTTTGGCCTCTGTACTTATGTCAGTGTGTATTGGAATGAAATTGATCTGATGAAGTGGGTCTGTCCCATGAAAGCTCATCACTAAATAAATCATTTTGTTAGTCTTTAAAATGCTACATTTCTGCTGTTTTATAACAAAATTAAGACATGAGATGAGTTCTTCATGGAAAAGGTGCATCTGTCCCATTATCCACTGTCCTCACAAATGATCTGCTTTCCATGGTATACTGGCTGAAACTTCACATCCCTGCCAGTTTGCTCAGTGGACAACAAATTTCTGCATTCTCCAATGGCGTGCTGTGCCATTAAAAATACGTGAGCATGGCCTTGTTCACCAACAAGCTCCATTCGAATTGGGGAGAGGCTATAGGATTGTCAAAGCAACCCAGCATTGCTTTCATTGAAGTGAACAGAAGTGTTTATGGTTTGGAGCAAGCAAGATAATCTGCGGCAGTTCCCTGAATTGAGAGTTACTGTGTTACTCCTCTCCTCAGCATCTAGAGTTTTGCAGCTGCTAAGGAGTGTATCAGCTCTCCTGGCACATGAGCTTACCTTCCATGCCAGCGAACTCTTCAGGACTCCACAGGCCAAACCTTGCCCAGCAAGTACAGTAAACCCTCAAAACACACAGCTTCAAGTTGCACATAACTCACTTTAAGCACACCTTGAAGCTGCTCTGTGGCTGTCAGCCTGCCAAGAGCCCCTTCTCCCTACCTTCCTCCAGCCATGCTGCTGACAGGAAACTGGCTACCCTGCTGCCCTATTCAGTGTCCCGACTCTACAGGGGAGGGGAGCTGGGAACCGAGCGGTAGCCTGGTTCCCAGCTGTCCTGCACTGGTGGGAACTGGGAAACTGACCAGCCATGATCTGGTCAGTTTCCTGGGTACCACAAGCAGTAGGGTGTTGGGAACCAGGCTGCTGCTTGTTTCCCATCTCCCTGTTGCTTGCAGGACCCAGGAAACTGACCAGCACATGGCTTTGCCTCCTCAGATGGAAGATGCCCTAAATGTTTCTTTTTTTTCCTCCCTGCTTATATCTTCCCAAAGTTCATTGATCCTATTTCAAGAGACAGGGAGGTTTTCTGGGAGTGCAGTCTCTATCCCATATGGGGATTGTTAAATGGCCACCTTTCCCCCTTCTTGTTCTCCAAATGGCTTTGTTTACCTTGCTTTTAGTTATTGATCATAGCTTCTTATTTTACCCTGGAGACATTCAGGATGGTGGAACCACATTCCACTGTCTGGAGCAAGCATGGCTTGGGCACTGTTTGCCAAATATATTTTGAGAACTCAGTTCCAGCACCAATCCATACAGTGGTTTGTGGGTTTAGCATGCACACTGATCATTAACATTCTTGTATGATGTGAGTTATGGGGCTTCCCATTTTATACGCCATCTTTTGGATATATATATCTTTAATCCTGTGCCAGCTGGCACTGGGGTGCTCTTACGGTCGCACAAGGTACTGTCTTTAGGATTTCTAAATTTTATTCTCACTCTGCCACTGGTTCACTGTTTTTTGCTCACAGTTACTGTCAAGTTAATCAGAAGTAACTACTCAAAATAAAGACAGATGTGAGAGATGAAGCCCACAATGCTACCATAGATAGCCAATCTGACTTCTCTAGTCTCTTGACCCAGCTGTAAAACAGATGTAATTGTCTGTCTTATGGACAGGATTGAGGCTCAGTATTCGTGATTCAGTCTAAGGATTTCAGGCCCAGAATCCCAGCAGGTGCTTCACTTCCATCAAACTCAATTGGAATTAGGATCCGAGACTCAGAGATTTATGAAGTATTTAGTATTATAGGAAAGTGTGTGCCAGACATTCTCCCAGTTCAGATCAGTGTAAACATACAGTTAAGCCATTTGACCCCTGTTTTGTGGATAATAAGAGTGTTAGGAGAAATAATCATGACTGCAGCTGCCATTCTTAGAACTCTTAGATAAATCCCTCTATGTAGCCAATTTCTTCACAATGCCCAAGACGGAGCAGAGTATCTTTCTACAAGACATACTACCTTGTGTTCCAAGTCTTAAATAAATACTGACTGCCTCTAAATCTCACGTTTCGGATCTTGCTGAGAAGCAGGGATGAACTAAAAGGCTTACATTGAAAAAGAAAACCAAGAGCATTCTAACTGCAGAGGTAAACTAGGCAATTAGGCTTTAGCAACCTTTTGATCTTTGCATTATTGCCATATGGAAAAATCTGCTGGAGTCTCTCTCTCTCTGACACACACACACAGAGGATGATTCTTTTCTTCTTTCCCTTTGAAAGGCAAACAGCACTTGTCTCAGTCATGCCACATTAGCATTTTAAGCAGCTGACTAGATAAACAATCATTTCAACATGCATCTACAGTCTATATAGTATGTCTACACTCCAGCTGGGAGTGAGATTGCAGAAGCATGACTCAAGTTAGTGTGCTAAAAAACAACCCCAATGTTGGCATTATAGCAGAGGCAGGGGCTCAGACTAGCCATCCAAGCTCAGAACTATCTGCTGGGTATTGTTTGGCTCTCCGAGGTTCTTTGTTTCACATTTTATACGCTTTCACAAAAATCTTTAACAAACTTCCCCACATTGAACAAAATAGGGAGAAGTCAGAAGCAGAATTTCTGGCCTGCTTCAGTCCATTGCACACTGGGATGCTTGAGTAGAGAAGGGAGTTGAGGACAACCAGGTAGCACCAGTAGTTTCAGGACACTGTTAAGACTTCATGGAAACAGTAACTATTTTGTCTGCCCAACTGCTCTGTCAGGGAGCTAGAAATTGACTAGCTAGCAAAACATTTCTTTAGTCTCCCTGCACCAGAACTCTGTTACCCAGATCTGAACCAACTCTTTGTTTTGGGAAACCCAACGCCAGTTGATAAATAATCCCTTTTACCTATATCTAGTTCAGTCTGAAGCCACCTATATTCTGGGCAGTTTCACTTGTATGGATTACAGATAAATTGTACCAGTGCAAGGTGGAATAATGCAGTTTACTTCACTGCATTACTGAATTAAACTGCACAGGCACAAAGGCTGCTTTAATGTGGTGCAATGCATCCAGCAACCAGGGCTCATCCTGATGTAACTGCACATGGATATAGTTCACCAGAATTTCCTTAATGTAGACAGGGTCAGAGAAGGACCAGAACTGGAACAAGTAATATAACTGGTTCTTGGTGCAGATCTCTGTATCTTCATGATGGATTATATATACTGGTGGCTTCTGGCTAGTGTGACCCCTAGATCCAGGAAAGCAGATAGATGGCCAGAGAGCTGACTTTGTTGGGCATTCTGAAGTTGGAATGGAAAAGTGATTTAGATCTATTAATGTTGCACTGCCCTGCAACTAGCATGATGGAGATGATGATGGACCCTAACCCTGGAACCTCTGCCGAGGCTACTTGGTGTTATCTGCAACTTGACTACCAGAGAACTGAAAGAGTCGTGTAATGTTTGGACAGACTCTATTCAGTCTAAATGGAACAATCAGTTTATAAAAGCAGCCAGTCCTAGACAGGGAAGGCTTTGCATGAATTGCAAGGCTTTGCAAGGTTATTTTAGGAGCATCATAGTATTCCCACCCTTACTTGGGCTGACTTCCTAGCTGGGCGGCTGGAAAACAGCAATTTGTGGCTGGTCACGCAGCTCTAAAAGGTGGCACTATGCCAGCAGCAGTAGAGAAGTAAGGGTGGCAATACCACGCCATGCCATCCTTGCTTCTGCACTGCCATTGACAGCAGCTCTGCCTTCAGAACAGAGATCCCAGCCAACAGCCACCACTCTTCATCTACCCAGTCTGAAAGCAGCCTTGGCAGTAGCAACAGTACGGAAGGGTAACAGTTCCACTAAACCCCCTATAGTAACCTTGCCCTCCTCCCCGTCCTACAGCTCCTTTGGGGGTCAGGACCCCAACAATTACAATAGTGTGACATTGCAGATTTAAATAGCTGAAATAATGAAATTACTGATTTTTAAAGCCCCATGTCTGTGAAATTGACCAAAAAGAGACAGCGAATGTGGTAGGGCCCTAGGTATAGCTATTGCTTATGATTATTAGATGTCCAGTACAGGAATAAGGGTGAGGAAGAAACCCACACATCCCATTCAGTGATTTTTGGCAGCACTTGCTGCTCTGGTTCTCTAGAGATCCTTATGCTACATACAGCTCACCTTAGCTCTAATCTTTCTCGACAGACTTTATTGGAAACAGCCATTTTTTAAAACAAAAATGTTGGTAAAAGTGTGATTTCCATCAGGTTTTCCCCTTACATCTGTTATATCATTTGCCATACATGACAGTATGAGAAAGGTAAATCCGGTCATGGACAAAGCTAGGCAGTGCCCCCCCCCCGATACTGAGGGCCTGCCTGAACCAGCCCTGAGGGGATGCTCTAATTTTGACCACTGATGTGAGGTTTCTAGTGAACCTGGTATAATGAAGATTAGGCCTCCCCCACCCTGTGCCCTACACCAGGGCTGACTGGGACAGCTGATGAATTCATTGCCTTCACAAACTGGGTATGTAAAGTTTTAACCTGCACCCATGGAATTCTGTTCACACAGATTCAGCTTCTTCGTATGTGCCACTCCAGCAAGACAGGTTGGATCTCAGCAGACCATCTTTTTACATTCCGATTTCAAGCTTCCTGTTCAAACTGATTAAAAATAGCATTTCATGTAGTAGTCATGGGCATTTATGTAACAGCTGATGAAGATGGGATCACCATATTGCATTAATAATCTCTTGCCATGTGTTCCAAGAAGCAATTTAACTGAATGCAAGAGCTATGTCATGGCAACACTGAAATGTAGAATGCATGCATTTTAGTCAGAGAACAGACCGATTTCTGAGGGTACATCTACGCTTACTGGGAGATTGACCCAGTCAGGGCCGATCTACAAGGGTTCGATTTCACCGCCTGGGGGGGATGTATAGAAATCAAACTAAGACTTGACAGTTGACCCCTGTACTCATTATTGCAAGGAATAAGGGAGGTCAAAGGGAGAGTTTCTCCCATCAACCTCCCTCAGTGAGGATGACCAGGTAGGTCAATTGTAGATACATTGATTCCAGCTACGCAATTGCCATAGCTGGAATTGTGTATCTAGGATTGAATTTCAGGTCTAGTGTAGACCTGGTCTCAAATTCTTTACCTATCAGGATAGGCCCTTGCTGTTCTTAGAAGGCATCTGCCTTATAGGAGCAGACAATAGGGAGAGGCTTATGATCATGGCACAGGACTGGGAACACAGAGCAGGTTTCTAGTTCCAGTTTTACCACTGATACATTTTGTGGCAATGGGTTGGTCACAATCAGTACCTCAGAGCAGGAACAACTGCAGCTTTGCCAAGGAGTTGTGGTGACTAATACATTATTTTTGAAAAAGCATTCTGCAATCGTCCTATGGAAAATGCCCAACGTATTCACCCTCCTATGAAACCTCAACCCAGAACCAAGTATTTGGAATTTGAGCTCTTGGGATATATTTGTATCTCAACCATGGACTGTGGGACTTTGGGTGGACTAATTAATATGCATGGCTTAATTTTCACAGGTGTAAAATGTGTAAATACTTCTCTACAGGTCATTAATAAGTTAAATTATTGTGAATAATCTGCATTAATACCTGCAGATGAAAAGTATGATATACTTTTCTTTGCTAAAATATTTAATCATCAGACACTTCTTGTGTAGATAGCTTAATATGAGAAAGTCAGACCTCTGTTCCCCACTAACTGCCAAAACAGCTATGTAAAGAACTTTGATGTTTAACATACCTGCAAATGTTCTCTCACAGCATGCCAATTAGAGAAAAATCACCAGAAGACAGTTCTGTGTTAGAAAGCTTGACTTTCTCGCCAACAGAAGATGGTCCAGTGAAAGATCCTGCCTCACTCACCTTTTCAAGCTAAAAAGAGCTGCTTCCAAATCAGAGTGCAACAGTTGTTAAGTCAACAGGTGAAAATCACAATTCCTTTGCATTACTAGCCTTACCTGCAAAAGGGGCGATACGTACACAGACTGTGTTGAAATCAAAGATTGAAAATAATGGCTTGTTCCCATTTTATTACTGCTGAAGTCTTGAGACTAGATCTACTGGAAATCTAAGCCAAAACAAACCCCAGATAGTAAGAGTGACACTAAATATTGGTTTGTACTGGCTGATCTCCAGTTTCATTGAAGCAGTGTCCTACGGCTTCCTAAATTCACAGCAAGCTAGGGTGTGAATTTACCTTGAATTAAGCAGCTGTGCACTTCATGTCCGTTTGTATCCTGCTAATGTGCTGTAACATACCATTCCTTGGTACACTTAGGCTACATCAACACTTCTGGGAAGCTCAACCTGGTGAGGGTCAGTCTTCCGGAGTTTGATTTTGCATGCCTGGTAGGGATGCACAGAATCAAAATATCAGGGGTCAGCATTTGACCCCGTACTCCTTTCTTTTGTGAGGAATAAGGGAGGTAGTTGATGGGAGAGTTTCTCCTATCAAACTCCCTCTGTGTGGACAGCCAAGTTAGTCGATTGAAGTTAAGTTGATTCTAGCTAAGCAATTGCCATAGCTAGAATTCTTTATATGGAGTTAACTTACCTGCTTAGTGTAGACCAAGCCTTACTTCAGCTCCTATTCCAATGCAGGGTAGAACTAAAATGCAATAAGGAACCACTGGTGCACATCAGCTGGGTCCACATGGACACTCAGGCTACATCTACATTGCCAAGAACTGTCGCCAAAAGATACACAAATGTGGTACGCAACTTGTGTATCTCTTGCCGACAGTTCTGCCAGGAGAGGCTTTCCCAACATTTGACCATTCAGATAGGACCAAATGTTGGGAAAACCCCCACTCCTGAGACATCCCTTCATCGTGAAATGAGATGTACAGGGATGTTGGCAGAACACTTCCGATGCAGCAGACTTCTGCCAAGACCCTGCCAGTCTCTTGACAGAAGCCCGCAGTTTAAACAGCCTCAGTGCACAGAAAGTTAGTGATGGGGGGCAATTCAATACCACCATGCCTCAAATTATACGTTTATGCAGACAATACCTCAAACTTTCATCTGAGCGTGATATTCCAAGATGCTGAGTTCTATCGCATGTGTTACACAAAGTGCTGAAGGACTTATCTTACTAGGTAACGGCCAACGTGCTCAGCTGAGTAAAGGACTGAATTCTCTATTAATGGCTTTCCCATTAACATGTAACATGTGCTTAGAGAAATTATGATGTGAAGCTCAATTAAAAGGCATAGATGAAAACTCTGCAAACAAATTATTTCCACACATTTGGATTGGGACCTTGGTGGCCTTAAACATTAGGAAAGTCTCTATTTTGCTGCTTCATTTGAATAACCATATCATACAACAACCTAAAGCATCTTATACTTGAGCATTAATGCCTTAAGGTTGAGTTTAGTGAAAATGAATCCCAAAGACTTAGGTTTTAAAGGTTTTGGATTAGTGAAGTGGTGCCACAAGGCTATGCAATATGTCCATTTATTAAATCCCAGAGGTTTAAGGAACAAGAGTATAAGATCAGAAACCATACCCAGGTGTTCCATTAGGCAATTCAAAACAATAGAGTTGGGCATGGGCTACAGACAGTTTTGCTTTCTAATGTTTATCATCACGTGTTACTTACAGCATTTGCAAAGGAAACACCAGCATCAAATACAGCAGCTGCAGAAAGAGCAAAATGCTTTTGTTTGGTACTTAAAGTTTGCAATCAACTGCTTAGAGTTTACATGTTAAATCCCCATCAGCACAGAAGTTTATTTATAAATAGGTTTGGAAGGATTAGATTTTTCTTTTTTTAAGCAGTAAATGTCAGACTGATATCACTGTACATGCACAAACTAATGAACACACGTCTCCATTAATAATGAAACTTTTCAGATGGGCAAAGTTAGGAGAATGCTGCTTGTGAAGTCAAATTTAAGGCTATTTTCTTCATACACTTCAACATGTGATGTTGATGAGTGTTTTAACTTTTTGAATCACTAGGTCCCCTGTCATTAAATAATTGTCTGTCCTCCTCTTTTTTTTTTTCTGAAAAGGTAAACATTTAAATAGATACAAATAGGAAAAAAAAATGCTTAAAATAAACGTTGTCAAAATGATGAATAAAAATCAAATTGTGCCAAGCTTATTCACAGCAAGATTGGTAATCACTGACAGACATCTCAGGTTTGATTTTCCTTTTGGAGACCTCTGTAAGTCAGAAAATCAATAGAATCATAATGATGTAGAGCTGGTGTTTGATCTTATTAGTCTTCTGAATTAACAAGGTTATTGTTTGTACACAAGAAAATATTTCATCACTTCATCTCTGAAATAGGATAGGTACAGTTTTCTTTCTATTTTCATTTCCACACTCCCTTCAAACTTTTTAATGGTTACAGAATCATTAACCCTTTCAGGAGAAAGAGACCTTGTATGTCACCAGATTTTCAATATAAATGGTGTGACAGCTTGTACTACTATCATGTTTACTGGTTCCAAACAGGAGCCATGCCCCATTGTACTTTAAATATGTTAAGGGACCTTAGCTACACTGGTGGTGGTGTGTAGAGCATGTGAAGCTATACACCACAGTGAAAAGCAGGCTGCATCCATGCTGCAGTGTCCAACAGTAAAACAAACAAACAAACAAAATAAGCAAGAGCCTATCCCTGCTAACCCCTCCTCATCCCTCTTCACCCTGGGAAATTTCTGTGCTGAGATAAAAGCTCCAGCAGTGGGACACTTCAGTGCTATACAGAGGCACTGCTTGGGCATATAGAGAGAGTTTGTAGAGTACTGCCCTTAAGGTTCTTGCGTGTCCTGTTGTTGCACCGTTGGCCTAAGCAGTGCCTCTCTGTCTATATCGCTCTTTAAACCTGGGCTGGGGTCCATGGAGTGTATGTCCTGTGCATTGCACCGTAAGTGTAGACATAATCAAAGGTCATTCTTTCCACAAAAGACAGACAGTAGGCCAAAGTAAGTATCCCCATGTTATAGATGGGGAAATGAGCTTGCCACAACACAGTACAGGAAGTCCACAACTAGAGCTAGGTGACATTTTTCATTTAAACATTTTGCAGAAGAAAATATAGATTTTGTGACCTAGAAATATTTCACACATTCATATTTTCACCAAAATGTTCATGGTGGCGGGGCACGAGGTTGGGGGAGGAAACACACTCAGGAATTCCAATAGTTGAGGAAATATTTCAACATTCTTTGAAAGGAATATTTCATACTATGTTGGTTTCAAACAACTGTTTAATGTTTTTTTAATTTAACCTGGAGGAAATTTCTAAACACTCTGACAAAACAATGTTTTTTGGAATGGACAGAGATTCAAAAATCTGTTACTCAGTAGCTGTAATGACGGTAGGGATTTGAACCTGGCTCTCGTGAGCCTGTTCTATTCCTTCACCTTAAGAACTCCCCTCTTTTCCAGTGGCTTTTTTCTACCAAGTGCAGCAAAAGAAATTTAAAAGAAATTAATTTTTGTATTGAGCACATGGGTTGGAGAGTAAGCAAGGCATGGAAACACACAGAGGGACGGTAAGTAATACTGAACCACTCAGCTCAGTGAGCACAGTCATTAGGGTGCTGAATGATGTAGGAGTCTTTACAGGATCATCTATAAGTTCCTGTGCAAGTTGGAAGATGATTGCACCGACAACCTAAAGTCTGCCTTTGTAAAGTTTTGGGCACATGACTTTCAAGAATTAATGTCTTTGTATGTGAAATAACTATAAATGTGGCCTCATCCAGAGCCCATAGAAATCAACGAAAAGACCCCTTGATTTCCATGCCCTTTGGATGAGGCTTTAACTAATATGCCACTAACATGCCTTTCTTACTCTCCAACTCCGTTAAATACAAAAATTAATTTCTAACATGTTGGACTGTAGGAGGATTCTTTCCTGTGACTGACTGGTCCAGAAGGCACACTAACCCTGATCTTTCTCCCATTCCCCTCCACTAGTGCTGGCAACCACTTCTCAATCAATTCAACCGACTAGGCATGCAATGCCATTACCATCGCATGGCTGTTTGATGGCCCATCTCATTAAATTGGCAGGGGTCCAGATTATGAAAGCCACCAGAGTAGTGTTATTTTGTACTATTTTTGGCAACTTTGTGGTAGGAAAGAGACAGGGAAACCATTTTTCCCAATTTCCAAAGTCCCACAACTGATTATGAAGGCTGAATTGTGCTTTTGCCCTTGGAGGCAATGCCAGCAGAGGATCAGAGTTAGGTTTCACTGCGGCATGCGTATGGGAGAAACTTGCACTGCTACTGCTTGTGCCATTCCATTTTACAGAGAGAAAACTTCTAACTCGAGAGTTGGCTCAGATGTTCATTACCAGCACTAAATTCTAATTTAACTAAAAGAATCTTTTCACACAGTCAGAATATTTCCTACCAGAAATGCCATGTGGATCATAGGACTGGAACCAAACCTATTTTGAAGGTAAATCCCTGCTTATTATTGACAAAATTTAGACTAAAATGTTACTTTAGCTCACTAAAGGTGCATCTACACTAGGAACTAACTTTGAAGTTAACTTCGAAGTTAGGCACTACTTCAAAGTAACCAGCAGAGAGTCTATACACCTTTTCCCTAACTTTGAAGTTAACTTTGAAGTTTGAAGTACTCGCAGGAATGGAGGAGTGCCCTACTTCGAAGTTTAACTTCAAAATAGGGTGTGCGTAGATGCTCAACTTCGAAGTTCTTTTTGTAGTTTAGACACAGCCTAGGTGTTTCACAAAGTGACAGAACTGACCTAGGTCAGCTTTTGTCAGGGCTAAAATTTAACTGCATGTTTTATTGCTACTTTTCCCTCTGGTCAATGGGTACTTTGTCCTTCATCAGTCATCCCTTTGAATCCTACCAACATCTCTATTTTGTTTTTGAAATAGTGGTTTTTTTTTTAATCTAGATAGCCATGTTCTAAGTTCTAGACATGCCCAAATATGGTAGAACTCACCCAGTTTGGAAATTCAAGTTGAATACTGTAGCTACTTTACCAACACATGCTTTGAGACATAAGAGCAAAGCAGTAAACAATAAACCATAGAAGTTAAACTACTGCTAAGACTCACTAAAACCCACAAATCTGAGGTTTTCATTTAACCCCACATATGCTGGCCAAGATTAGAGACCGTCTAAGGTACATGAGACAAAAAATTAAAATGCATTGTTACTTCATGAAAAAAATTTCCAGCATTCCTTGCACATAGTTCCACTAACATGTGGTAGTCTTTTTTATCATCAGGATATTATCATTTTGTCTCTACATGAAAGGTCCTGTTTTATTGTCTCCAACCTGATAATCTCCATGTGAACACCTAATTCCTTCTGCAGCTACCAACAGTGACGGTGCAAGTAGACTACACTAAGAGCTCACCATCTATTACAATTACGAAGCATCTTAAAAGACAGGCATAAGGAAGCATTCTTGATTCCAGCAGGCATGGTTATTAATGCAGCACCATATGGGTTCATTGCCAATTTTAGGCAAAGTGTGACAGGGTGTCCAGCTCAAGAAGTTTCAAACCAAACTAAAGCAACATAGAAAGGGTAATAAAAGGAAGGTAAAGGGTGCAGGAGAACAATGCTTACTACCTTGCAATAACAAAGGCTCATGACATATTATTATTCAGAGGTGCTTGTGCAGCTAGTTTGTCTCCTTTCACCCCCTCCCTCTTTTTTAAAGTTAGCTTACATTGTGGCCAGAGTGAAGGCTCTCATGGAACAGCTACTTTATGGCTCAGATGTACTCATTTTAAACTTGGTCAGTTTAGATTTAGCAGCGGGGACCAGCTGAATGTTCAGTTTGCCAGAGGGATGGGGTTTGGTTTGGTTTTTTTAAGGAAGGAGCCCACCTCAATGCATCTTTTGGTCAGTTCCCCATGTTAGGCCTAGAGTGAGATGACCATTGCATAGGGCTCTGTGTGGGCGGACCCCTTCTGATCGGGGTGAATTTCATGATGAGTACCTGTTCAACATGACTTTATGTTAATATACATCTATTTCCCCTGCTACATTCTAAACAATTTTATACACTTGAACCTCTTTAATTTGGCAACCTTGGGAAACAACGTATGCCAGATTAAGGAATTTTTCAGACCATGGATGGAGGGATAGTGCGTAAGGGGAATGGGGATGGGACGCTTACCCAGTCCCATGGACACATGTGGTTCCTCACCCTCCACAGTGCCAAGTCACTGCCCCTCTCCCCATTGCTATGGAGATGCATGTCATGGCACAGCTGTTCCCTGAGCTGGGAGGGAAATGGAGGAGGAGCAGCAGCACACAGAGTCTGCCAGAGTCCAGACCTTGGGTGTTCCTGGATTAGCGACACCCAAAATACAGGTCATTTGGGTCTGGACTCTAATTATGAGAACATTTATTATACAAGAAACCAGACAGACTCATTACAATTGCTGCTTCAGCTCTTGACTCAACTGCACTTAATTGATATGACACATATACAAGTGTGGCTAGAGCACAAAGGATGGAATTCTCACGATTCTTTCAGAGGTTTCCTAGGCCATGAGCCCAGCGTGTAGCTTAAAAAAGAAAAACATTCTCACCATCAATGATGCAGCCCAGGAACCATTTCCACATGATAATCACAGACAGAACCTGCCTATAAATGTTTACTTTCACACCTTGACTCAGGTTCTGAATGCTAAGGCCTTCCCATACCTCCGTTTCCCCATCTGTAAAGGGGGGATATGGATACTTGCCTTCATTTGTAAAATATTTAAAGTGCCGCGGAGGAAGAGTGCCATATAAGAACTAAATAATATTTTAAGAGAAAAATCCTGGGAAAGTTAGACTCAGGTTACATTTGTAGATCACATGGTCTTCAGTGCCACAGATTATAAATCTTGCCATATTCGGGTTCTTTGCTTTCTAGAGCCATGCACTGTAGTCTAGTGGAATTCCATACCTCTTAGTTTTACTTAGAGAAAGTAACTTTCAAGAAACAACTGATTTCTAAAATAATGAAGTTTGATTATTTAAAACCCTGAACCTAGTGTCATCCTACTCTGTTAAATTAACTTGAATAAATGTTATCCGTTTTGGAACATCCAGTGTTCTCTATGGCAATCATTAAAATAGCCCCATTAACAAATGGGATCTATAGCCCTTGAAAGAAGTGGAGGATGACCTATTTCTTGAGACATTTAATGTTACATAGAACAAAGTACCTGGACACATACAACACAATGCTGTGTAGACAGAAGCATGTAGAGAATTACCTAATAGGTGTTTACTAATTCTGCCAGGATTTATGAACCCATAAAATAAAGGCGGCATCTACAGTATGAGGTAAATTCGAATTTAAGGCAGTTAGCTCAATATTACTAGGTGACTGTTTGTCTTCACTGTAAATACCATTAGCTTGATTTTGGGTGCACTAATCTCGAGATCACAAAATTGCAGGTACTGGACAGGTATAGCATCAAGCTCAAATTCAGAAGTTGGATTAAAGACTGATGTTGAAGCACCACATCCTAAAATCAAATTTATTAGTTGCTAGAGGTGTCCCCATCTATCCCACAAAGTTCTGCTGCTACTAGCCGGAGCTGGGAAACTGACCAGGCTGCTGCACTCCTGTGGCAAGGGCCCAGGCATCTGGCCACCAGGCTGCTTGAGCCTGAGCGGGGCAAGATGCCCATGAGCAGGCACCCACCCTGCAGATGCCCTTGGCCACCTGCAACCAGGCACCCCCAGACAGTAGGCGCCAGCAGCTCTTCCACCAGAGCCAGTGAGTTCCAGGAGTTAGTTAGTTTTTTGTTTTTTTTTTTTTTAAAGTTTTTTTTTGGGGTGGGGTGGGAAGTGGTTTTAGGTGTTTTTGGGGGGATTGTTTTCAGGAGGTTGTTCTTTGGGGGAAGATGGGGTGGGGGAGTAAACCCTCATATTTAATGGGCTATGGGGAAGAATGGACAGCCCTATTAGTCCATTAAATGGTGGGTTTCCTGTATTAGCAAGAACTGGGAAATTGACCAGGGCTGCTGCAATGTCAGTTTCCTGGGTCCCCCCCCAAGCTGCTGGACCCAGGAAACTGACAGTGCTGCTGCACCCAGCTCAGAATGAGAGGCTGAGGGAACTGTGGGATAGAGTACCACAATGGCCTGCTGATGTTTGGTAATTTCAGGGTGGAAGCAATATGTGGAATTTGTTTGGAGCCTGTGGGAAGTGAGGATTCACAAAATCTAACTTAGAAAAACCAGCATTATAAAATCGGTTTTAATCAATTTGAATTTACCTCCTAGTGTAGCCAAAGTTGTTTTTTTATTTTTAAATCACAGCTTAGTTCCACACATCATTTACCTTCCTGTTTACTGCTTAACTGTACTTAACATACAGTGTCTGGGAAGTCAAAAATGCTTGAGACAAATTTTGAACGCTGGTTTTCAGTTTTTTTGCCCGCAACTAAACAGGAGTTCAGTTTTGCAGGCACAGAACCACAGTCTGATTTGCAAGTGCAACAAGCTAAATCAATGGCTACACAAAATACTTGACCTCCCTGAAACTGTAGAAAGGTTATAACTGTTTTATTCTTCAGCCTTTTTCTACAGTTACTTTGTCATTTTTGTTCTTTTTGTAGGTGTTCATTACAGTCCTTTTCCCCAATATGCACACAGTCTAGTTTTAAGTTTCCTGTTGCGGTTAACACATTCCCCCCCTCCACAGAGCACAACATGAATGATTGTAAATCTTATTTGTACAGCTAGCAGAGTCGGGGGGGGGGGGGAAGTCTCTCATATAAGCCCCAATTTAAAGTGGGCCTTTAATTTGCTTAAACTGTGAACTTGGAACAGAAAAGTCACGCATTCTCCTCTCATAGCTGGTTTACTTTACTTCTACTTAATGCTTGGAAGAGCTTAACTATCCAGTGTGAAGGTATGGTCATAATATATTACAGATCTATTTCTTTAGCTACGGGTACTGTTCTAATTTTGAAGGGAAAGTTTCGTTTATTTCATCATCACTACGTTGATCTTAAATAAGGCTGAAATCCTGGTCCCATTGAAGTCAATGGGCCTTCCAGTACAATTTTCAGTGAAACCAGGATTTTACATTGTATGGTTCTCCTACAGAAATTAGTAGTTATGGAACTAAAATAGTAGTAGTAGGCATCCTTCAGTCTGCATAGACTATGGATCGCGCCCTTTAAAGTTTCAATTGAGGACTTCATTTACAGCATCTATTGTGACTAAGGAGGTACCCACCCGAGAGTGACAGTCCTTGCTGCATCTCTTGCAGATGTAGTGGGTGTCTGGCAAGTCCTTATTGTGCGCTCGCTTCTCCTCTGCTACCTGTCTGATCTTCATCTCGCCCTTCTGAAGGCCCTTGTGTAACCCCTGCCTCCATCTGCTGCGGTCATCTGCTAGTTCTTCCCAGTTGTCCAGCTCAATGTCTACCTCTCTGAGGTGTCTCTTGCAGACATTTTGTAGCGCAACTGGGGGAGTCCGGGAGGTCTTTTGCCAGAGGCTAGCTCACCATACAGGATGTCTTTTGGAATCCTTCCATCATTCATCCTGTGGACGTGGCCAAGCCAGCGGAGTCGATGCTGCCTGAGGAGGGTGTGCATGGTGGGGATTCCAGCTTGCTCGAGGACGGCAGTGTTGGTCACTCTGTCCTTCCATGATATTCCAAGGATGCGCCTGAGGCAGCGCAAGTGGAAGACGTTCAGCCTCTTTTCCTGGCGGGCATACAGGGTCCAAGTCTCGCTGCCATAAAGGAGGGTGCTGAGGATGTAGGCTCTGTAGACTTGCATTTTGGTGTGAGTGTACAGCTTGTTGTTATTCCACACTCTCTTGCTGAGTCTGGGCAGAGTTGTGGCCGCTTTTCCGATCCTCCTATTTAGCTCAGTGTCCAACGACAGGGTGTCAGTGATGGTGGATCCGAGGTAAACGAACTCATGGACGACCTCTAATGTATAGTTGTCAATGCTGATTGATGGGTATTCAGCAACATCCTGACCGAGTATGTTTGTCTTCTTTAGGCTGATGGTAAGCCCAAAGTCCTTGCACGCTTTGGAGAACTGATCCAGTAGTTTTTGAAGCTGGTCTTCTGTGTGAGACACTACAGCAGCATTGTCTGCGAACAGCATGTCTCTGATGAGGACTTCTTGCACCTTAGATTTAGCTTTCAGCCTTGCAAGGTTAAACAGTTTCCCATCAGATCTTGTGTGCAGCAAGATGCCCTCTGTTGAAGATCCAAAGGCATGCTTCAGGAGGAGTGCAAAGAAGATCCCGAACAATGTCGGAGCAAGCCCGCATCCTTGTTTGACGCCGCTCCTGATTCTGAAAGCATCCGATAATGCACCGTCATATTGGATGGTTCCTCTCATGTCTTCGTGGAACGACTGGATCATCTTGAGTACCTGTGGAGGACAGCCTATTCTTGTGGAGCAGTTTGAACAGACCATCCCTGCTGACCAAGTCAAAGGCCTTGGTCAGGTCGATGAAGGCTATGTAGAGTGGCTTTCTCTGCTCCCTGCACTTCTCCTGAAGCTGCCTTAGAGAGAAGACCATGTCAACGGTAGACCTCTCTGCGCGGAATCCGCACTGCGATTCAGGGTACACCCTCTCAGCAATCTTCTGGAGTCTGCCAAGGATGACGCGAGCGAACAGTTTACCAGTGACGCTTAGGAGGGAGATTCCACGGTAGTTGTTGCAGTCGCTCCCGTCTCCTTTGTTCTTATACAACGTTACAATGTTAGCGTCGCGCATATCCTGTGGAACCTCACCCTCTTTCCAGCACAGGCACAGTAGCTCATGTAGGGGTTCCAGGAGTGTGTCCGCGGCACATTTGATTACCTCTGGTGGTATACCATCCTGACCAGGGGCCTTTCCTGCTGCAATGCTGTCGATGGCTCTCTTCAGTTCATCCACAGTTGGTTCTTGATCCAGTTCATCCATTACTGGTAGGAGCTCGACGGCATCGAGGGCTGCGTCAACCACAACGTTCTCGTGTGAGTACAGCTCGGAGTAGTGCTCAACCCAGCGCTCCATCTGTTTGGCTTTGTCAGCAATGACTTCACCAAATTTGGATTTCAGAGGTGCCATCTTGTTCTGGGTGGGTCCTAATGCCTTCCTCATACCCTCGTACATTCCTCTGAGATTACCAAAGTCGGCACAGGTCTGGATGTTGCTGTATAGCTGGAGCCAGTGGTTGTTGGCACAGTGCCTGGCTGTCTGATGTACTGTTCTTCTGGCCTCTAAGTGCTTCCTGGGTACTCTGGCTCGGTGAGCGTTTGTACTCCAGGAGTGCAGTGAGCTTTTTTTCCAATGACTGGAATCATCTCATCGAAGTTAGCTTCGAACCAGTCGTTCGTGTTTCTAGCTCTTCTTCCGAACACCGACAAGGCCGTGTTGTAAACTGTATCCCTCAGATGTTGCCATTTGGATGTCACATCGGCACCCCCAGGGCCGCTGCGCAGATTTTCCTGGAGGGTCTCTCTGAACTTTTCAGATTTCTCCGAGTTTGCCATCTTTCTGGAGTCAGTGCAGGGCCTTCCAGCAGGTTTAGAGCGGTACAGCTTCTTGGGTCTCAGCTTGAGCTTGGAGCAAACTAGCGAGTGATCTGTATCACAGTCAGCACTATGATAGCTGTGTGTCAGAAGGACGTTTTTGAGGTTATTATGCCTAGTGATGACCATATCAAGTTGATGCCAGTGCTTTGAGCGTGGGTGTCTCCATGACACTCTGTGCTGTGGCTTTGTTTGGAAGAATGTGTTTGTGATGCACAGATTGTGGTACGTGCACAGTTCAAGGAGACGCTGTCCATTGTCATTCATTTTTCCCACACCGAAGTGTCCTAAGCAGGAAGGCCATGAGGCCCAATCAGCTCCAACTCTTGCATTGAAGTCACCCAAGATGTATAGTTGTTCACGAGCAGGTATTTGCGCTACAGCAGCACTAAGCACATCATAGAACTTGTATTTTACTTCTGGTGTGGCGTACAGGGTTGGAGCATAAGCGCTGATCAGCTGGACGGGACCAGCGCAAGCTTGAAGCGTGATCCGAAGAAGTCTTTCTGATCCGACCATGACTAAATCAACCATTTGTAGAAGGCTGTTTCTGACAGCAAAGCCAACACCATGCTCTCTGGGTTCTTCTTGGGCTTTACCCTGCCAGAAAAAGGTGTAGTCCTTTTCCTTTAGAGATCCTGAATCTGCAAGTCACGTCTCTTGCAGTGCAGCGATATCAACTCTGAGCCTCTTCAGTTCCTCGTTGATGACAGCGGTCTTGCGGGTGTCACTGATGGCCTGAAGATCTTCAGTCAAACCGGTCAGCATGGTCCGCACGTTTCAGCAAGCAAGCTTAAATTGTTGATGTTTCTCATTTCTTGTTGATTTTCTTATTGGTTTGCCTGGTGCCCAAATTTCAGTCACTTGTGGGATTTGGGGGGCTGTGTGGTGAGCTGGTGGGTGACTGTCTGTCTGTCTGCTGCTTGATCAGCTGCCTAGGTGCCTGAGCTTGTGCTGTGCAGAGAAGAGCAGTTTGCAAGGTGTGAATTGGGGGAGTTCCCTGCCAGGTGAGTCTTCAAGGGCTGATTAGACTGGAGGCTTTGAGCCAGGCCTGACCAGCCAGCAGCTTTCCCTATAAGAAGGGAGCTCCCAGCGAACAAGGGGTGAGCAGCGAACAGGGAAGGGAGTTTGCCTCTGGGAGTTTCGCCGAGGGAGGAGCCCCGTGTTTGTCCTTTTCAGGTATGGTGTTCCACCTGTGCCCTGCAAGGCAGCACTCCCAGGAAAAGGAGTCTCTGAAGAGAAGAGCCTGAAGAGCGATGGGGGAAGGTGGACCTGGGGGCACTGAGAGCAGCTGCGGGGGAAGGGGCCAGTGCAGTGAGGAGGGCAGACATGGGAGCAGATGGGGTAGTGGGTTGGGGAGGGTCCTATGCTGATGGTAGCTGGGGGGAGGGGCCGTGAAAGGTGGGGAGGAGGGTCCTGGGGATATGAGGTCATTGCTCCACAGGGAGCTATGGTGACTTGCAGTGACAGGGGTATGAAGTAGCGAGATCCTTAACCACATTCTCCACACCCCACTGCCTTGTGGGTTATCCTGGGAAGGAGAGAGGCTAAGGTTGTAAACCCTGACAAAAAATCCGGAGTGGAGTCCGAAGGCGGTTCGGTGTCAACTTCTGGCACTGTCCCGGCAACTCCTGCAGCTGAGCTGGTACCAGACGTGGAGGTTATCCTCTCCTTTGGACTATAGCAGTAAAAGCTGAGAGGGGGACACTGGTGTCTGGGCAGCCCAGAGTCTCCATAATAAGTGCCCAGGCTCGTGCCCGGAGAGGTACTCCAGCATCGCTGAACAGCGTTGCATCAACATGGGAGGCAACAGATACTGGTTTTAAGCTCTTGCTCGATTGGCGTAGAGAACGAGCGCCAGGGGTTGCCTTCGATGGTGGGAGAGATCCTTGTATCTCACTGGACAGTCACCACCCGCCTCAAGCTGGGCAGTCCCCAGCCAATAGGGTACCGTCCCGCCACAGTTCACCTGCCTCGCTGGGTGCGTGAGGCTTAAGGAACTAAAATATTCCATTGTAATCCAGAAAGATTTTTCTTCGTCTGTGTCATTTTATAGCACAATCTCCTTTAAACTTTTGGCAAACCTTAATGGAGCAATCCCCTTTTCTGCTTTTTATGGCTGGGGAAAAATTACCATGCCGGATGCCTAAAATCACATGGCAAGGCTCTGGCAGAGTTAGGAATAAGATCTCAGATTGCCTGTTCAGATGCATGTTTGGACTACTCTTCCCTTTCACAAACACACACAGAAAATGGTGGTTTATTTTGAAACACTTCCTCCATAAAAAGATAAATCTGCTCTATTCAGGTCCTCTCAGTATGTTTACAGTAGCATAGCAACCAAGAATCAGGGAGGTCGATTGTTTTGCCATTGAAATATCAATTTAAATTCAATTAGCCTTTTAGGAGGGTGAGGAATGAAGTGTTTGAGACCACCTAGTCAGAACTTCATTTTGTATGCACTGATTTAAAAATGCTTCTCTTGTGCTTTATCATGAAAATAATTTAGTCCACAATATCAGATTTATTTCTATGTTTGAGAGTAGAGAGTCCACTTAGACCCTATGCTACCAGCACCCCCAGCTTTCTTCAAGATACCACTGACTTTCTCAGGAAACTCCAATCCATTGGTGACCTTCCTGAAAACACCATCCTGGCCACCATGGATGTAGAGGCCCTTTACACCAATATCCCACATGAAGATGGACTCCAAGCTGTTAGGAACATTTTTCCTGATGAGACCGAGGCACAAATGGTTTGCGGAGCTTTGTGACTTTGTCCTCACCCACAACTATTTCAGATTTGGGGACAAATTATACTTTCAAATCACTGGCACTGCTGTGGGCACCCACATGGCCCCACAGGATGCCAACATTTTTATGGCTGATCTGGAACAACGCTTTCTCAGTTCTCGTCCCCTAGTGCCCCTCCTCTACCTGCGCTACATTGAGGACATCATCATCATCCGGACCCACGGGAAGGAGGCTGTTGAAGAGTTCCACCATGATTTCTACAGTTTCCACCCCCACCAACCTTAGCCTGGACCAGTCGACACAAGAAATTCACTTCCTGGACACTTCCTGTGCAGATAAGTGACAGTCACATAAATACCACCCTATGCCAAAAACCCACGGACCGCTATGCTTATCTGCACGCCTCCAGCTTCCACCCAGGGCATACTACACGATCCATTGTTTACAGCCAGGCACTAAGGTACAACCGTATTTGCTCTGATCCATCAGAGAGAGACAAACATCTACAAGACCTTACCCAGCTTTCCTCAAACTACGATACCCACCTAAGGAAGTGAGGAAACAGACTGATAGAGCCAGACGGGTACCCAGAAGCCACCTGCTACAAGACAGACCTCGCAAGGAAAACAAGAGATCACCACTGACCATCACATGCAGCCCCCACCTAAGGCCTCTCCAGCGCATCACCAGGGATCTGCAACCCATCCTGTGCAATGATCTTTCACTCTCACAGACCTTGGGAGGCAGGCCTGTCCTCGCCTACAGGCAGCCTGCCAACCTTAAACAAATCCTCACCAGCCACTACAAATCACAAACCAGTGACTCTACGCCTGGAACCAGCCCCTGCAACAATCCTCGATGCCAACTCTGCTCACATATCTACACCAGTGACATCATCACAGGACCTAACACCAACCATGCCATCAGGGGCTCCTTTACCTGCACATATACTAATAAAACATATGCCATCATGTGCCAGCAATGCCCCACTGCAATTTACAGTGGCCAAACTGGACAGTCTCTCTGTAAAAGAATAAATGGACATAAATCAGACATCAGGCACAGTAATGTACAGAAGCCTGTGGGTGAACACTTCAATCACCCTGGACACTGAGTGGTAGATTTAAGGGTGACAGTCCTGAGACAAAAAATTTTCAAAAAAATCAAATGGAGAGAGAAATCTCTGAGCTGCAATTTATTTGCAAATTTGACTCCATTAACCATGGATTAAACAGAGACTGGGAGTGGCTTGCAGCTTACAAAGGCAGTTTCTATGCTCTGGGTGCTAATATCTCACCATTAGACTCTGACAAAGGCTCACATCCCCCGTCTGATCTGACTTGTTTTTCCTCTTTTGATAAGCGCTGTTGATACTGGGCCACTTCCACCTTGCTGAATAGACCTTGTCAGCTCTGGCCCTCCCTCTTCCTGGGACCCCACTCTTTAAATACCCCTCTGAAACCCACACCCCACTCATGCATCTGATGAAGCGGGTCTTTGCCCATGAAAGCTTATGCTCAAAAATATCCGTTAGTCTATAAGGTGCCACAAGACTTCTTGTTGTTCTCAAAGCTACAGACTAACACGGCTACCTCTCTGATACTTGTATCCACTTAGATGGCCTTTTAAACTTCTTGATACTCCCTGAAGGCAAAAAAACTGATTACTTCCCATTGTTTAAACAGAATTTTCCCTGGGGCAAAGGGGCACAGAATTCTTTGTTTTCCATGCCCCTTCCAATGAAAATTTACCAGGATCAAAATGGCTTTCTGGTACCAGCTGTTACAGTCACATATCTTTCTAGCAGCAATCACTCCTTGGTCTTATGGCACAAACAAGACTGTTTAGAAGTTGTTGAGTTGCTCACCACACCTTTAGGTTTTCCAAGGCACCAGTACTGGTTCATTAGCATATTTAAAACTATAAACAGACTCACGCTTCCTTTTTCTAACTTCACATACAAGAATGGCACGGGAACAAAAGTAAGTTATAAAGATCCAGCATATCATAACTGCAAAATTGATAAAAAGCCTTAGGAAAGCCCTGGTAGTCTGTAACTTCAAAACCAATAAGCATTCCGCTGGCACCTTAGAAAATTACAAATTTATTAGGTCATGAGCTCTTGTGGGTAAATACCATGGCTAGTCTGTGAGGCGCCACAGGAATGCTTATGCTATAAGATTGTTATGTTTTGACCTGTTTTACATAAGGCATTTTCAAATTATACATGTTCATATTCACAAGGCAATTCGCACAAGCGGGAGAGCCTCACAACTGGATCTGTGACGGTGTGTGTGCTGATTTGTGTGTACGTTGTACATAGTTGTCTTTCGGGTTCAGTTACTGGTGTGGATGAGGTTGTGGTGTGGGAGTACACTAGACACAGCTTGATAGACGTGTGATGGTGGCTGAAGTTTGGTAAAAACCTCTGAGGGAAATTAGTGGGTCCATCACAAGGATAAAAAATATCAATGTGTATAATTGGTTTTATGGAAAATTGATCCAGAAGTTCTTCCTCAAGGAGGCCCTTGAAGAGTTTGGCACATTGGAGAATCATCTAGTATCCAGGACTGTTCCCGTAGTTCATACTGACATTAGTATAGGGCACTGATAAACCCCATATATAAAACACTACAAAATTTGTCCTGTGTTGCTCTGGTTCTTAGTTCAAATAAGTTTTGTTTTTCCTTCATTTAAATCATTGCTCTAGGATGGGGCTGAAGATGAGGGGTTCCATTATGAAGGCTGCACCCCCCCACCATGAGAAAGGACAAACCCGAGCCCTCTCTCACAACAGCAACTTGGGGCCAGGTGAGAAGAATCTGTCCAGTGGACATTTCCCCGGCTGGACAGACAGACAGACAGACAGGATGCATAAACAGTCCAACTCTCTGAAATATATAGTAGATAGCTGTCCCTTTCTCTACCCCAAGCCCTGCTGGTCCAATGGAGTTATAGCTGTCCTGGTCCCCATCTCTGACCCCTTGTTGTCCCTCCCTCCCCCATGATCATCCTGCAGTATAAAACCATCCCTCCTACCAGACCCCTCCCTTTCCATTTACCGGAAACTACTGAATTCCGGATCAAATCCTGACCTTGCTTTAAGTTACAATAAGAGGAAGCTGCATAACAAATTTGGTGGTCCTAACTCTTACTTGTTTAGGAGTTCATGAACAGACAGACGGAGGCACACACTCTCAAATATAGAGTTGATATGAAGTTTCTCAACTGGAAAGCAAAAATAAAGCCACCCAGTCTTCCAGCTATTATTTTATACAGCCAAAATGTTTAGGTCATTGCTAATCATATTAAGATAACTCCAGGAAGGTGCTAGGCAGCCAGCTTTAATCCAGCAAAGAATTTAAACACGTTTAACTTTAAACATATGGTTAAAGTCACTGAGCTTAGAAGGCTACTTAAATGCTTAAACATGAACTTCAGTGCTTTGTGGGTCCAGGGACTGAGTGCTCATCATCTTCCAAAAAGTATCACATTAATTCATACAAAATCTGAATCTACAGATTTTCCATTGAAGCATATGATAATTTTACATATCTAGGGACACTATAGGAAAGCATCTGAAGTACAATTTTTTCCTATGGAAATTGCATCAGAAAGATAAAAGTGATACATTCGAGCAGCTGTTTTGAGAGGTACACTTGAGGGGAAAAAACCCCAACAACTCAAAACTGTTGTCGAGCAAGGGTTCCAGACAGAAAATAGGCTTGTCCAGTAACTGAAGTTGTTCTTTCAGCTTGAATTTCTATTGAATATGCTGATCTTTTGAAAAATCAACTTAACCAGATATCTTCCTGTACTGGACAGTTTATACAACAGATAGTGCTTAGGGATGGCATCCCTTTGTAAGGGTACAGCTATGATGGACTTCTAAAGGCATCCGTCACTGTACCCAGATATTACAACTGCCATGGCTGAAATTGGCTCATTATGAATCTAGAAAAAAAAAAAATGCATCATGCTGCCTAGCGACTTTAAAACAAAGGAGATGAACCTTGTCAATCACTTATCGTCCATCCGTTTGAGATTATTACTTTGATATTTAAGTTGCACTAAAGATCTGAAGATTTCAGAGTTCACTCAGTTGGAAAACCCTGGGCCACAAAATGGCCCTTGACGTTCTAGAGGAGGCCAGCAGCGTTCCCTCTAATTTTTTCCATCTATGTGCAGAATACGTTTTGTTATGTGTACCAAGACACATGTGGATTCGCACCACCAGTAAAAAGCACATGCTGCTGACTGTGGATGCTCTGCTAATTAACTAAGTGATATTCCAGTCTCTCCCGGGTGGCCATCCCAGCACCGAGCATACTGGAACACTAAGGGCCAGCTTTGTGCTTCAGAGTATTTTCAGTAGAAGAGCAGCCTCCCAATAAATAGCAGCTTGCCTTGAGCTCCATCTATACCAGCAAGTTAGAAGGCTGTGGTCTAGGACACCAGGGCTACGTCTACACTAGCACACTACATCGAAGTAGCCTATTTTGACGTAAGAACATAGAAATAGGCCACTTCAACACATATCATCTACACGTCCTCCAGGGCTGGTGCCGTCAATGTTCAACATTGAAGTAGCAACGGGGAATGTCGAAAGGAGCCGCTCTGGAAGGAAACGTGGAGTGTCCACACACACACACACACACACACACACAAGTGCTCCCCGTTGAAATAAGGGGCCAGGAAAGCCCATGGAGCGGGTCACAGGCTGGACTAGCCCTTCCAGGTCAACAGCAAGCCTCTCCTTTAAAGGGCCCCTCCCAGACACACCTGACCTGCACAGCACAAGGTCCGCAGGATGCTCTCCACACTCTTGCAGACAAAGTCAGAGCAGATATAGACCCCCAGCAGCAGCAGCAGCAGCAGGAGGAGGAGGAAGAGGAGGCCCTCCAGGTAGTCATCCAGGGGGCAAGCACCCTGTTAGGTGCTGCCCAAGAGGCTGCCCAGTGGTTTCTGCCAGAGGAGCCCTCCCTGGGGGCAGACAGGGACACCCCTGACCACTGGGCTCCCCTCTTCCTCCCCCGCTGGCTGCTCCCCCGCCTCTGGAGCTACCCCAGCAGTTCCGAGTGGCGGGAGCAGCTCGTCATGTGGGAGTGGGACGACAACATGGGGCTGCAGAACTTCCTCATGCACTGGCAGACCTTCCTGGAGCTCTGCCAGTGGGTCACCCCCGCACTGAACCAGGACACCCGGATGTGGCGCGCCCTCACCATCGAGAGGAGGTTCGCAATAGCCATCTGGAAGCTGGTCACTCCAGACAGCTACCACTCTGTGGGACACCAATTTGGAGTTGGAAAGGCCACAGTCGGGGCCGTCGTCATGGAGGTTAGGAGGCCTGGGCACACATCCATTGGGGACTGGGGGGTGGGGGGGGCTGTGTGTGGGACTGGGGAGGGAGGGGTGCCTGGGAGGGAGGCCTGGCGGGAGAGCCCTGGGGCACCCTGCACACCCTCATGGGTGCCTGTGTTCCCTCCCCACAGGTGGTCCATGCACTCAATGCCATGCTGCTCCAGAGGGTCATCTGACTCGGGGACCTGGACACAGCCATTGCCGGATTCGATGCCATGGGGTGCTCGAACTGCTTTGGGGCCCTGGATAGGACCCACATCCCCATCTGCGCCCCTGACTACAGTGGAGGAAGATACATAAACCGCAGGGGCTACCACTCCATGGTCCTGCAGGCCATGGTGGACAGTCAGGGCCACTTCTAGGACATGTACATGAGCTGGCCCAGCTGCACACATGATGCCGGTGTTTTTAGGAACTTGGACCTGCGCCACCAGCTAGAGGAGGAGACCTATGTCCCCCAGAGGGAGATCTCTCCTGGGGAGACCACCATGCCCCTCTGCCTTGTGGCAGACATGGCATACCCCCTCCAGCCCTGGCTCATGTGCCCGTACACCTCAATGCCAGCTAGGAGCGGTTCAACGCCCGCCTGAACCAGGCCCACCAGGTGGTGGAGAGGACCTTCAGCCATCTGAAGGGCCGCTGGCGGTGCCTCCTTGCCATCAGCCTCCAGAACATCTCCCAGGTTGCAGGTGCATGCTCCACAACATTGTCGAGAGCAAAGGGGAGGCTTTTGTCCAGGGGTGGGTGGTCGACATGGGCATGGGCTTCCCCCAGCCAGCTGCTGCACCCAGCTGCCAGGCCTACTGTGAGGAGGTATGCTCCACGAGGTCCTGCGGGCCGACTTTGATCAGTGAGACCCTGGAGCACTTCCGTGGCCTTCCCCGAAGGACCCCGCCCCACACACAGCCCACACACCACCCCTAACACCCACATGCCACCCCTCCCCCCCAACAAGCACACACCTCCAGTTATTTGGAAAATAAAACTTTTCTTTTTTTTTTTGAAAGCTGCTAACTGCTAACAACAAATATACAAAGGGAGACAACTATATACGTGGGAGACAACTGTATACGTGGGGGCCCAGCCGACGGCTCAGCCATTGGCCCATCAGTCTGGGTTGGGGGTAGAGGGGCACAACCCTCGGAGGGTATGGCTCACGACCCGCCCCCCTCCCCCCCGTGTCCACAGTCTCCAGCATGGCCAGCTGGGGGCTGGGAGGACTGGCAAGTATGGCCGGGATGCCTCCACTGGCTGGTCTTCAGCCCCAGTGGGCTCTGGTCCCGGGGAACCTGCAGGCGATATGGCAGGTGGGGCAGCAGGCAGCGAGGCGGCAGGGCAATGGGTGGAGTGGCAGGGGGGGCAGCCAGGGGGCAGTGGGGGGTGGGAGCTGGCCTCCCGGATCAACCCGGCTATGTCCTGGAAGACCCCCATGAAATCCTCCCATGCCACCCACCACTGGGTGGACTCCTCCCACTAGAAGCGGAGTCTCCTTCACCATCTCTGTCTGCCACCGGAGAGCTGCCAGGAGCTGGGGGTCCACAGGCGCCATTCCCAGGGTCTGGCAGTGGCGGGACCATCCTGCTGGCCCTGGGGGTTTCTAGGGCGCTGGCAGTGGCTGACCTCTGGCAGGCTGTCGGGGACAAAAGAGGGTGCCTAGCTGCCAGGGGCATCGGATGGTGCAGCTGCAGAGAGGGAGGGGAAGGCTGTTAGTACTGTGCCCTGGCCCATGGCCCGTCCCCCCATCACTGCCCCTTGGGTGCTGGGTCTCCGTCCCCGTCCCCATTGGTGGGTGTGACGTCCCTGTTGGCTGTCCCCATAGCATTGTCCACCTGCCCCCGGGGTTAAGGCACAGTGCTGTTCATGGGTGCGGGTGCTGATGGGCACTGATGGCCGTGCCGCCACCCTGGGACCGTGCTGTGGCTGGGCGGTTGTGGGTTGGTGTAGCCAGACATGAACCCCCCATTTGGCCTTTTCTTCCTCTTCCCCCCCCCACCCCCACTGGGAGAGAGAGAGAGAGAAACAAGCAAGGGAGACAGGCAGCCTTTGATGTCCTGGGAACGCAGGTGTGCTGTCTCGCCCAGCCTCTCTACTATACACAAAAACCAGACAGTGAATGGGCTAGCTAATGGCTGCCCTTCTGGCTGACCTCGGTGATTGACACACCTGATCACTGCCCCAGGAGGAACGGGGAATCTCCGCCCATCACCTCCAAAGGTGCCCAATTGTCCACAATTCACAGGTGCAAATTGAGCCTTGCACCTTCCCTGGGAAACCTGGGGTTCAAAACACATTCCTCCCGATTGGCCACTTGAGACCAGGAAGAAGCCTACGTGACAAAAAGGGTATAAAGGGGTTTGGCAGCCCACCCCCCTTTGAGTTTCAATCACCTACACCTGCTGGCCAGGTCTGGAATTAACTCCAGAGACTGGGGACACCTGGTTCGTATCTACTTCTTCCCGAGGGATTGAGAGAAAGATTCTGGGTCACACCGGATCTAGGAGGCAGGGGTAAGAATTACACCTGTATTACACTTCTTTCCTATAGGAATTGAGGGAAAGACTCTGGTTCCACCAGATCTAAGAGCAGGTGTGATTTTCACCCCTGCCAACATGCCTTTGTGTACACATTACTTGTATCCGTTTAAGCTAGCTAGTTTGTCTAAAACTTTTAAGTTAATTGTGTTGTTTTCCCCTTTAAAAACCGCGGGTGCTAACTGTTTTGGGCTATAAACTGCTAAAAACCATTAGCCTGTCACTCAAACCTTGGGGAGCCCTTACCTTATCTTTAAAACGGGTTTACCCCTTTGATCTATTAGAACACTGCGATCCTCCGCTATCTTTTACATAGAACTGTAGAAAATCATTATCTTGTCTATCAAACCACAGGGGGTCCCTACCTTACCTTAATTGGCAAGCTGCGGTCAGCAATTACCTTCTGTAAACATTAGTAACCATGAGAAAAATCATTATCCTGTCACTCACTCGGCGGCCATCTTGGTTTCATTCATAAATTGAGCGGTCAGTTTAAAACCCCCTTTTACACGCGGCAGCCGCTTCTGTTGTAAAATCGCTGCCAGCGGCTTCCTATTAACTGTTAGTAAAGTTATAAACAAAAATGCCCAATTGTGGTACTTTGATTACTTGTTGTAGTTAAATTGTTTCCATCTCTGTATAAATAAAAAGTAACTGTTAAAGCCTCTCTAAGTGTAATTTTCCTCTTGCTGCTGTGCCCAAACTAAACACAAACCAAAGAACCCAGCCTGCCCTGGCTGCTTAGCGTAGCTGCTGGTGTGGCATCACCCCCTTTACCCCACCAGACTGGCACCTGGGCATCGGCTCACAGTTGGGGTCCACTGTGAGTGTAAGGCTCCTGGTCACATCTGGTGCCCCCGCCCTGTGGCCCATGGGTGTGTGTCCTGTGGGGTACATACCTGACTGTCTATTGCCGCGGCTGGGGGAAGCTTGGTGGGTGGACACTGTGCTGGTGCTCTGGGAGGGGAGGTCTATGAGGAGCCCCTTCTCCTCGCTGCTGGACTCCTCCTCTGCTGCCCTGAGGGGGCACTCCTCAGGTGGGACCTGGGGTGCGGGGCTGGCCTCTGGGCCGGACTCCAGCTCCGAGGCCTGCTGTGGCTCGTCAGCCATGGTGTCAATGGTGGCCGGGGGGGGGGGGGGGGGGGGCGGGGGGAGGTGACCCGGGGGCCCAGGGTGGCCCTGATCTCCCTGTAATGGGAGAAGCGGCAGGGGCGGCCCCAGACTGGCTGGCCAAGTCCCAGGCCCAGGCGTACCCCTGCTGCAACTCCTTCACCTTACTCTGGACGTGATCTGGAGTGCAGGCAGGGTGACCCCGGGCAGCCAGGCCCTCAGCCAGTCAGGTGAATGTTTTGCGTTCCACCGCTTGCTCCCCATCATGTGGGGCACCTCCTCCTCACCCCAGAGCCCCAGCTGGTCTCACAGCTCGGCCTCTGACCAGGAGGGGCCCTGCCTCTTTTTGCCCCCCCCCCCAGGCTTGGCTGCTGGGGGTGCCTGGGTCCCCTCAGGAGGGGAGTCCTGAGGGCGCTCGAGAGGCTGGCTTGATGCCATGGGTTGGGGTCTGTAGAGGGCGTGCAGGGCTAGCACGTGCGTGTGCTGCTGCCTGCATGCTCTCAGCTTCCTGCCTCAGGAAATTCGGGTCCGTGGTGCTTTATAGGCTGCTGCGCGCAGGGACCATAAAGCCCTGTAGGGGCTGGACAGAGCGTCTCAACCCCTCAGCTGACGGCCGCCATGGAGGACCCCGATATTTCAAAATAGCAGGACGCGGATTGTCTACATACACCCTATTTTGACATTCAATGTCAAAGTAGACCACTATTCCCGTCTTCAGATGGGAATAGCGATTTCGACATCTCTCCGCCTAATGTCGATTTCAACATCTAAATAGCACCTGGCGTGTGTAGATGCGATGGGGTGCTATTTCGATGTTGTGCTGGCTGCTTCGAAGCAGCTGGCTAGTGCAGACACACCCTGGGAGATTAAGTCATGGTCCTGAAAGACCTCCTGAGTTCAGACCTGTACAAGGGCATAAATTACCTGTCTCTCATGTGCGCTATAAAGAGCAAAAGGAAAATAACTGACAGATTCCATTCAAACTTCAATGGTTCCTCTATTATACCACAAGGGGAAACTTCTGAACTGGACAAGCTCATCCAACAAGTCCCTTTTCTAAATCTAATTGCTTTGTGCTTGTCCTGTAGCTTCTCTTCAACAATGGCAATGGTGGATAATCCTTGGATTGGTGTGAAACCCTACAATGGGCTTGGCTCTGGTCTCACAATTTTACTCTAACAGAGCACTATTTATTGCACTGGAGTTACTTGATTTACACTAGTGTTGGGGGAAGTTGAATAGGGCCCAGTACATCAGATTTCTACATTCCCTAGTCACTCAGCTTATCCAGCAGATCTTTATATTTATTGTAACGCATGTAATTCTGAAAACATCAATAATCTCTTCATTCACAATGGCCCTTAATAAATCATCCCTATGATTACTTTCCCCATTAAAAAAATTACACCTTATTTCACATCTGAGATTGCCTACTTTAGGTTCCAGACATGGGCTTGTGTTACGCCTTTCTCTGCCAGCTTGGCAAACTCTTTTGATAAATCTTCGTTCCCCATGTAGGCATTTACAGACTAATCAAGTTGCCCCTTAAACTTGATCTTTATTAGGATAAATAGATGAAGCTTGTTTTTACCATCACTGCAAGGCATGCTATCTAACTCTTTAATAATTCTCTGAACCTCTGCCATTTATGATTCTGAAACAATAACATGTGAACCACATGTTAGCCACACTATGTAACTATGTGCTGGATTAGGACGACAGCCTTGGGGCGAGGAGGCACCCCATCTTCTGTGTTTGGATAGGATGCAGCCCATTGTGGATGTTAAAATGAGCAGTACCTAGAGAGAACTCTGCAGTCTGACACAGAAGTGACTGTTACTGCCACTAGCTCTGCAGGAGCTTGAATCTAGTGATTTTTCAGTTAGCCTAGAAACAGTTTTAGTATGTGAGACTTTGGGCTGAACTGTCCTGCCAAATTCCAGGTGTTGATATCTCCCTCACCGTGTGGAACTGAGGGTGCCGCCCCTACCACACTCCTCTAAACCTCACAGAGACTGCCCCATGGGAATTTGGTAGGAGACTGGATAGATTGGCCACAAGCATGTGGGGGGATTTGGGGGCCTGCATATTGATTCCCACGCGTCCACCGCACACACAATCCCCAATGTGAGAGGGCGATCACTAACAGGTGGTGCCCGAGGAAATGGAAAGTAGTGAACAGACAAGCTGACAAGGCCTTGCTAAATTAGACACTACCCAACACAACATTTAAGTACTAGACTAGAGTCATGCAGGCCAAGGACCTCAGAGCTATTGAAGCACCTACCTCCAATCCATTTTGATAGGAATTAAGCACCTAAATACCTTTGGAGGATTTTGACTGACTACAGGTTGAACCTCTAGTATGGAACTCATCTGGCAACATCCGTAATCTGGCATGATTTCAGTTAGCTTATCATGGGCATTACCTAGTTTCCCATGGTCCCATAAAGATTGTTTACAGCCACCAGTCCCAGCCCTCAGGTGTTCTGTGCTGTTATCTACCCTTTAATGTCTTCTAAGAGCTCAGTAAGCAGCGGAAGTGTTGGTAATGATCCTAGACAATATTGATCTCCTCTGGTATCGCACCACTTCTTGTTTGGCACCAGTGAGGTCTTGAGGGTGCCAGACCAGAGAGGTTCCACATGTAGTATTTCCAAAAAGTTTTTATTTCTCATTGACAACATTATATATTCGCTCATGTCTCAGGTTACAATCGGAAGTCACCTTAAAAAGTGATGAAATTCAGACTTGAGAAGAGTTTTCCATGGAAAGGGCTTTGTGTGGTATGCAGGCTGAGCCTTCAGATCCTGCCATTTTGCTCAACTGACAACAAATGTGTTCTCTGACCAAGTGCTACATACTTATCACCAGCAGCCAGACCATGGTCTGAAGTGGGTCTGTCCCACGAAAGCTCTCCTAATAAACTATTTTGCTAGTCTTTAAAGTGCTACTTGACTGCTTTTTGTTTTAAAAGGAGCTAATCTGAGAGTATAGCAAGAATTTTCAGTGAGAATAAGGAACTTAAATATATAACAAATTTAACTTATTGTGGGAACAGTAACATCCATGCTCTGACCATTTGCAATGGCATTTCAACCCTTTTCTCAGTTTTACTATTCCAAAGGCTGTGTCATTATTTCAAACCAAGCCTTGATAAGGTTGAGCTGCAGAGCTGGCCTGCACCTATCTCGTGAATTCCCCAACCCAATGTGAGCAACAGCGTGCTCACACTGATACCGCTGTAAGTGCTGTTGGCTTCTTACTTTAGTTTTGCATTTTTTCCTATGTTTCCAGAAACTGAAAAAAGGTGAGAATTCACTAAAAACCCCACTAGTGAACAAGCTGAAGAACCATTATTTGAGAGGGAGGAGAGGAGAAAAACCCACCAGATGAGGCTAGTTAATCACTATGCCACAACAGGATTTGTATAACCTAGTTTTGAGCAGTGATTTCATCCACCTCAGAAGTGCCCCAGGACCCAACTCTTCTGATTTTGGAACCTGTTTATCAAATGTGACAGTTTGGACTATCCATAATAGTTACAACAAGAGCAGTTTTCTCATCTGAGCAGTTTGAAACTTAACAGTTCACCTGTTAATCTCCAATTTATATGGTGCCAGACAACTCTCAACACAACCCTCAACCCTACCATGTTCCGTTCTGGTCATTCCATTTGAAAAAGTTACAGAAATAAAACTGTTTCCCTAGACAGGCAAGCTAGGGGTGCAGAAAGTCTTCTGGGAACTGGTTGTAAAAAGGAGTAACCACAGAGAAACATTAATATTAAGCAACACTGTTGAAACTAAAGTGGATAGAAGTAAACTGTATGCAAGGTGTAACTTAGCTGTACAAGTTACTATCTACAGTAGCTGAAGTCATCAAATAACCATGCAGATTTCAGAGGACTTAGAATAATAGAGGTTTGAACAGAAAACTAAGGTAAACCTCAGCTATAGCACACCTGCTATAAATATAATGACCCCCATCAGAGTATCTATGCACCTCAATCTTTAATGTACTGAGGCCCTGCCCACACTAGCTCCCTTAGGCTGCGTCTACACGTGCACGCTACTTCGAAGTAGCGGCAGTAACTTCGAAATAGCGCCCGTCACGTCTACACGTGTTGGGCGCTATTTCGAAGTTGAAATCGACGTTAGGCGGCGAGACGTCGAAGTCGCTAACCCCATGAGCGGATGGGAATAGCGCCCTACTTCGACGTTCAACGTCGAAGTAGGGACAGTGTAGACGATCCGCGTCCCGCAACATCGAAATAGCGGGGTCCTCCATGGCGGCCATCAGCTGGGGGGTTGAGAGATACTCTCTCTCCAGCCCTTGCGGGGCTCTGTGGTCACCGTGGGCAGCAGCCCTTAGCCCAGGGCTTCTGGCTGCTGCTGCTGCAGCTGGGGGTCCGTGCTGCATATACAGGGTCTGCAACTAGTTGTTGGCTCTGTGTATCTTGCACTGTTTAATGAAAGTGTGTCTGGGAGGGGCCCTTTAAGGGAGCGACTTGCTGTTGAGTCTGCCCCGTGACCCTGTCTGCAGCTGTGCCTGGCTCCCTTATTTCGATGTGTGCTACTTTGCCGTGTAGACGTTCCCTCGCTGTGCCTATTTCGATGTTGGGCTGAGCAACGTCGAAGTTGAACATCGACGTTGCCGGCCCTGGAGGACGTGTAGACGTTATTCGTCGAAATAGCCTATTTCGATGTCGCAACATCGAAATAAGCTATTTCGAAGTTGGGTGCACGTGTAGACGTAGCCTTAGAAGGGCACAGCTGTACTGATGCAGCTGCACCACTCAGATTGTGTATGTAGCTCTTCTATGCCATAATAAAACCACCTTCCAGGAATGGGGGTTATGAGGCCAGCAGGAAAGGCTCTCCCACTAACACAGCACTATTCATGCTACCGCTTATGCCAGAAAAAAACATATGGGGGTGGGGGTGTGCTCAGTGTGTTTTTCCCCCCACCCCCACACGTTTGGGTGACAAATTTTGCTGGCATAAGTAGAATCATAGATATGGCCTTAATCTCTTAAGATGTGTGGAGGTAGGGGAGTACTATTATCCCCTTTTAAAAGGGGGAAATGGAGGCACAAAGAGAGTGACTTACAATTACATGGGAATATCTGGTGTCATGCAGGGAGAGATTTGAATTCATGTCTCTGAAGTCTAAAGTAGTATCCTAACTACTGGCTGGCCCATTGTCTTTCACTGGGCTTCCCAACAGGGTTAGAGGCCAAAAAAATTACCAAGAATTATGCATTTATAGGAAGAAGATCCACGGATGAATTTGACAGATTATGAGCATGTAAAATATAAACCTTCATGTCACAGGGCTTCCTTTACCTGATGAGATTAGGAAGAAACTTCTCCAACAATAGTCCTTATCAAGGTTTTTAAAAAAATTTTTAAAAGTATATGGTATTGGACAAGATAGGATATTGGCCTAGACAAATCACTGGCGTGTTAGTAGATCTTGGAAGTTCTATTCCTTAACAGAGTTTGTATGTGAAAGTTTTGACAATAAATTCTGCCCACCTACTGAAAATATGTGGAATGCAAGCTAAAACTTAAAGCATGAGTGGAGCTACCTTTTCATGATCTAATGGTGTTGGACTTTCATAGCAGCTGATACTATAGAAAAAAAAAAAAAAAAACACACAACAACTCTGTATATTGTAGACCATGGACCACAGAAGGCGTCTCTTCTTCCAAAAGGCCCTCTAATACTGCTGGCATACGTCAGAAAGGGATGCTGTACATTCAGAGCGGCCTGCATCCTTTAGCTGATAAGAGGAATGATGTCTAATGTATTAGGTTGGAATCAAACATGTTTAATTTGCTACCACCCTTTGTTGCTTTCTTTCTAGCCCCTGATCTAAAAGGACATTCAGGAACTCTTACTTGGTTTATGCAGTATCTTCATGTTTCATCTGCACTTCTTCATGACCAACCATATTAAAGGACAGCCCAAAGCACTACAAAGGCCTCTATATTAAGTATAAAACTTGGCAACTTTTGTTCAAGGGGTTTGTGCAAGGCTGCTCTTACTTTTTTGACTCCGAGTTTGAGTTAAGTCAAAACTGAAACTCAGGAGGTACAAATAGGTACTACTGCTAGTGTTTGCCCAGCCTTGAGTCAAAGTAATGCAAAGCCACAGAGAATTTCACACTGGTACCAGGCCACTTAGCCCTGTCTGGCACCTAAAATTCTGGACCCAATTTACTTAATATACTTGAGCATCTGATCAAAAGTTCAACTTCACAATAAAAACAGAGATCAGGTCATACTTGCCCAGCTTACAGTACCATGACAATAGATTTGCATGGCTTTACTGTCACCATACTATTGCCATGGGGCAGGATAACATGACTCACAGTTTCAGGGTGACTGCACCTGTATTTCCACTCCTTGGCCCACTCCAAGAGTGGCCAAACAGGTCTCAGACTCCAGCTATCACCAGTCTCTGGGCAGCAACCTATGTCCCACTTCTTTCAGACTAGGGATTTTAAGACTACATGGCTTCCTCACTGTGCTGTCCTCAGCAAGCCAGATGCCAAATGGCTAATGCCTTTGCGCTGCTTTATGTCTGGGGACTGTGAGCAGTTACAAGTTACCACACAGCTTTCTCAGCAGAGTGTGTTTATACTTACGGTAAAAGTATCACAAAAATACACCCCCTCCCCTTGCAGAAAAAAAATAAAGGTTTCTTCCTGTGTGCTTACCACACATTCCACAAGTCATCCATCTTCTACCTTGATGACCTCATGGTCCCTTCCAGTTCTAGTATTTTAATTTTGAGCTCTGTGAGCACAACATACCTTCTAGTACTTCAGCAAGGGTAGGATCTGCGTAGAGCCAAAGCTCCAGTTCATTTGCTGAATCAAAAGGAAAGCCTTCAGCCTTCTGTATCAAAAGCCTTTCTTTGTCCCTGGATTTCTGATCAGTGCACCTTGAACTAGCCTTTCCAGAAGATGGTAACTGTGGCAGGGTCTCCTGCTCCGCCTTGCTGCCAAGCGTCCCAGAATCACCCCCCAGGGCTCCACAGCCCAATCAGACCTCTGCAGCCTAGTCCCAGTTCACAGGCCTGTGTGGCCTAAGTCCACCCTGCCTCAGGCTCATGGGGTGGGGGGCAGGGGAGCTTGGGCCCTCCCCCTCCACCCAGCTCCAGCCCAGGGCCCTGGTGGCGGTGGGTATGAGGCTCCAGCCACCAGGGATCCTCACCACAACAGGCTGAGCCCACCGTATTACCTTCTCCATTCTCCTGCCCTGGGCTGCTTCCTACCCCATTCTTGCTGTGGCCCATCACCTCCGCTCAGGTCTCATCCCCTGCACCTGTACCTGCCATGGACTGCTGCTCTGGTGGGGGCTGCCACCACTGCTGTTGCTGCCCCTCACGTGGCTGTTACAGCAGCTGCAGCTGCTGCCCAGTCAGTTGCTGTGGCTGCTGCTCTTCAGGTGGCTGCACTTCCTGAGCTTCCACAGGAGCTCCTGCTGGTCAGCCCCAACAGCTAGGCTTCTCCAGCCTTTATACCTGGCCTAGAGTTGGAGCATGCCCAGCAAGGCCTTGAGGGTGGGGCCTTTTCCAGCCAATAGGCCTGGCTCTCAACTCCCTGCTCAGTACGGGGTTGGTACATCCCGTCACGGGGTGCGTGTGTGTGGGTGTGGGTGTGGGTGTGGGTGTGGGTTGGTTGGTTGGTTGGTTGGTATACCCTGTCACAGTACCTCTCTGGAGTCATCTAAAATCTGAGAACCTTAACCAATCTCCAGTTTTTAGCTTCTCTAGGAACTGTAGTTACCCATCTCCATGGAATAGAACACAGTCATACCAAAACCATTCACAGATTTAACACACTAATCCCCTAAAAATACCACATAGGGTTACACCAAATAACCACAGAAAATGAGGTGGTGGACAGGAAGACTTATAAAAGAGAACATCATCTGTATTTTCACATGCAGGTAATGACAAACATATTTCTGCATGAGCTTTCTTACCTCTCAAGCACATTCACAGCTTCCTGGGGAAGCAGGCAGAGCACTGTTTGGCTATGTCTACTTGGTGGGTGTTACCTCTGGATACAGCGACATCCCCAAATAGTTGCCTGCATCTAAGAAATGTGCCCCTTGTCTCAAAAAAACATGTGTGCTATTCTGGCATCCCTGTACACCTCATTGCAGGAGTCATCCAAGGATGTCTGGAAATAATGCTGTATTTCAGCATGTGGCACTATTTAATTATCCCCATCAGCATTCTCAAGGAGAAATGATTCCAATAGACAATTAGGCTGGCCAGCTGGATGGGATAAAGAGCCAATTAACCCCTGAGCCCAGAGATTCCTAAAAAGCAGGAAGGAAATGCTGAGGAAGTGGAGAGAGACTGGGGACCTGGGTTAGTTGAGCCAGTTACATGGTTGCCTCAGGAGAAAGAACTCTGTTCCCCTCAGGCCCCAAGAGAGGTCGAAGCTGCACAGCGGTACTATAAAATAGATGGGTTGCATGGGGGTTGTTATGGAAATGGTGGTGGGAGCTTAAAATAGAAAGGATAGGATGAAGGTACAAGCACTGGAATCTGTGCTCTTTTGTGGGGGAGAAGGTAGGAGAGGTAGTGTGCCCTGAGCTGGTCACACTTTTCTAAACCATGTATCATTTTATTGCTCTCTTCTAGACATCCTCCAAGTTGCCTGTATGTATGATGCCAACACACATACAATCCCGGTGTAGATGAACTAGCTCAAAGATACTGGCAACGTCAAGAAAGGAATAAGAAAGACACCTTCCTATTTCCCTTAGAAGATGTATCCCCCAATCGTGATTTGAGGTTCAGCGCATCTCTACAAAAAAAAAAAAAGAACTCTCCAAAACATAGAGGTAGAACAAAAGATTAAAAGGTTACAAGGCATTCATGAAGACACAGATGCAGAAAAAAATTAATACTAGAGGGAAGTTGACTATGTTGATGTCAGAGGCCTGTGAAAAAGCCCTTAGAGATACAAAGCAGATGTTTTATGAAAGAGGAAAGACAAGCGATAAGCTCTAGGCTTGGACTTCTAAAGGAATTCAAGAGCAACATATTATTCTACCAACTAAGAACAGTCAGCAAGAAACTGTTAGCCCAGCCTAATGAAATATGCACTACTTTTGATATTTATTAATATCTCTATAGCCGCGTCTACACATGCCAGCTACTTCGAAGTAGCTGCGCCAACTTCGAAATAGCGCCCGCCACGTCTACACGTGGCGAGCGCTATTTTGAAGTTGACATCGACGTAAGGTGGCGAGACGTCGAAGTCGCTATCCTCATGAGGAGATGGGAATAGCGCCCTACTTCGACGTTGAATGTCGAACTAGGGCACGTGTAGCCGATCCGCATCCCGCAACATCAAAATAGCAGGGTCCGCCATGGCGGGCATCAGCTGAGGGGTTGAGAGACACTCTCTCCAGCCCCTGAGCTCTATGGTTGCCACGTGTAGTGGCCCCTTAAAGCTCCCCGCCCCCTGCCTTCCTGTGCAGGAAGCTGAAAGAGCGTGCAGGCAGCAGCACAGCCACGCGACCAGCCTGCACGCCTCCCTGCAGCCCAGAGACACCCCCCCGCCACTGTGATGGCTGCCCGCCAGCCCCCCAAACGCCCCCAGGGCACCCCCCCCAAGGGGAGCCAGGGCTCCCAGGCTGGCAGCCAGCTGGGGAAGAGGCAGCAGGGCCCCTCCTGGACGGAGGCTGAGATCCGGGACCTGCTGGGACTCTGGAGCGAGGAGGAGGTGCTCCAGGTAACGGGGAGCAAGAGGCGGAACGCAGATGCTTTCGCTCGGCTGGCTGAGGGCCTGGCCGCCCAGGGTCACCCTGCCCGCACTCCTGACCACGTCAGGATTAAGGTCAAGGAGCTGCGGCAGGGTCACGCCCGGGCCCAGGATGCGGCCAGCCGATCTGGGGCCGCCTCCGCCACTTGCCCCTTTTACAGGGAGCTCAGGGAAATCCTGGGCCCCCGGCACACCTCCTCCCCGCCGGCCACTCTTGACACCTTGGCCAACGAGCCCCGGCAGGCCCCGGAGGCGGAGTCCGCCCCGGAGGCAAGCCCCGGACCCAGGGGCCCCCCCAGGATCCCACCCCTGGGATGCCGGAGGAGGAGGAGGAGGAGCGGGAATCCTCCTCCAGCAACGGGGGGCTCCACATCGCGCTGCCGTCCCAGAGCTCCAGCAGGGCGTCCGCCCACAGGGTGTCCCCTGACCGTCGGAGCGGACTGTCAGGTATGTACCCCCCCGGTGCACACCCTCGGGGTTGAGGGAGGGGGACAACAGACATGATCAGGGCGCTCCACATGCCCAGATGACCATGGCCCCAAGGACAGCAGTGGCATGTCCCTCAGAAGAGTGCATCAGCCCCTGCCCCCCCAGCACGACAGTGCCATGCCCCATCCCTGGGGATGGGGGGAGCGGAACCTAGGGTCCCCCGGGGAGAGGGGTGGGACACCCATCAGCAGCAGCAGCATCTCCCGGGGACGGGGATGGGGAACCAGCAGCAGACATGGGGGGGCATTTACATGGGGGGACAAGGGCCACAGCTTGAGGGCCACACTAACGGCTGTCTCCACTCTTCTTCTCCCTCCCGTGTTCCGCAGCTGCACCATTGGAGGGCCCGGAGAGCACCGGCGAGGTGTCAGTGGTCCCAGAGAGAACATAAGAACATAACATAAGAACATAAGAATGGCCATACTGGGTCAGACCAAAGGTCCATCCAGCCCAGCATCCCATCTGCCGACGGTGGCCAATGCCAGGTGCCCCAGAGAAGGAGAACAGAAGACAATGATCAAGTGATTTATCTCCTGCCATCCATCTCCTGCCCTTGTTCTGAAGGCTAGGGCACCATACTTTATCCCTGGCTAATAGCCATTTATGGACCTAACCTGCAAAAATTTATCAAGCTCTTTTTTAAACCCTAATAGAGTCCTGGCCTTCACAGCCTCGTCCGGCAAGGAGTTCCACAGGTTGACTGTGCGCTGTGTGAAGAAAAATTTCCTTTTATTAGTTTTGAACCTACTACCCATCAATTTCATTTGGTGTCCCCTAGTTCTTGTATTATGGGAAAAGGTAAATAATTTTTCTATATTCACTTTCTCCACACCATTCATGATTTTATATACCTCTATCATATCGCCCCTCAATCGCCTCTTTTCCAGACTGAAAAGTCCCAGTCTCTCTAGCCTCTCCCCATATGGGACCCGTTCCAAGCCCCTAATCATCTTAGTCGCCCTTTTCTGAACCTTTTCTAATGCCAATATATCTTTTTTGAGGTGAGGAGACCACATCTGCAAGCTCTTATGTTCTTATGTTCTGCATGTTCTTATGTTCTTATGTTCTTATGGGGCCTTCCGCCGAGGGGCACCTGGGGCCTGCTGACACCCGCCGGCCGTATCTGCTGGTTCGCCCAGCCCCCAGCCAGCCTCGGCCAGGGCTGAGGCTGAGGTGAGGGTCACGCCCGCCAACCCCCAGCGCTGGACATTAGGGGGTGTGGGGCCCAGGACGTGGCCCCCCCCCCTTTGTACATATCCCCTTTATGTTGTATATAGTTTGTATTAGACGCCTGTTATTTTATGATACCTGCCCCCCATGTAAATAGTTCTCCCCTCCCTTGTGTTCCACTGTTTGTTTATCATATAATAATAATATACATTTGTAGTAATAATATAATAAGAGAATTCACCGTTTTGTGGTTTCACGAACAACAGGTCTATTTTTATTTGCAAGAAAAGTGTGTGGGGGGTGCTCTTGGGTGCTCTGTGGTGTGGGCGTAGGGGCAGGGAGTGTTGTGGAGGATGGGGGGGGTGCAGTGGGGGGCCGGCCAGCATTCACCCTGCAGCCTGGTTGAAATGGGCCCGCAGGGCCTCCCAGACTTGGATCCCCTCGGGGTCCACCTGGCGACTGGGTGCAGCGGGTGGCTGCACATCGGCCCTGCCGGCCTTCACAGCCCAGGCCTGAAAGAATGCCTCCCCTTGCTCTTGACCAGGTTGTGGAGTGTGCTGTACGCGCCCACAATCTGGGGGATGTTGGTGGGGCCCGCATCAAGGCGGGTGAGGAGACACCTCCAGCGCCCTTTGAGGCGGCCAAATGTGCGCTCCACCACCTGATGCGCGTGGTTCAGGCGCGTGTTGAAGCGCTCCTGGCTGGCTGTGAGATGGCCCGTGTAAGGGTGCATGAGCCAGGGCCGGAGGGGGTGCGCCGCGTCTGCGACGACGCCGAGGGGCATCGTGGTGTCCCCCACAGGGATCTCCCACTGGGGGATGTAGGTCCCCACCTCCAGCCGGCGGCACAGGCCCGAATTCCTGAATACCCAGGTGTCATGGGTGCTGCCAGGCCAGCCAACATAAATGTCCTGGAAGTGGCCCCGGCTGTCCACCAAGGCCTGGAGGACCACCGAATGGTAGTCCTTCCTGTTGAGAAAGCATCCTCTGCTGTGCTCCAGGGCACGGATGGGGATATGGGTCCCATCCAGAGCCCTGCAGCAATTTGGGAAGCCCAGGATGGCAAACCCCACGATGGCAGCATCCGTGTCCCCAAGCCGCACGAGCCTGTGGAGGAGCAGGGCATTGATGGCGCAGACGACCTGCAGGGGAAGGACATGGGAGAGCACCAATGAGGGGTGTGCAGGGTGTGTCTGGCCCTCCCCTCCCAGGGCTCCCCTCCCCCGCCAGGGCTGCCTCCCGCTCCCCGTGGGTCCTCTTACCTCCATGAGGACAGCCCCGATGGTGGCCTTGCCGACGCCAAACTGCTGCCCCATGGATCAGTAGCTGTCTGGAGTGGCCATCTTCCAGACAGCGATGCTGACCCATTTCTCCACACTAAGGGCATGCCGCATGGCGGTGTCCTGGTGCCTCAGTGCGGGGGTGAGCCACTGGCATAGCTCCAGAAATGTCTGCCGGCTCATACGAAAGTTCTGGAGCCAGCAGTCGTCGTCCCACTCGCCGAGCACCAGCCGCTCCCACCAGTCAGTGCTTGCGGGGTAGCTCCACAGCCGGCGGCATGTGCGGCCGGGTGTGGGGCGGGGCAGCAGGGTCTGGGGTTGCTTCCTCCTCCTCTGTGGGCAGCTCCTCTTCTGTGACTAAAAGGTGATCAGCTGCCTCCTGCATGGCATTGAGCAGGGCGAGCACTGCTCCTGCAGGGACAGCTGGGTGGACCTCTGTCTGCTGCTGCTGCTGCTGCTCCATAACTGCTTCACCTATGGCTCTGCAGACCGCGTGCTGTGCAGGCTGTGTGTGTCTGGGAGGGGCCCTTTAAGGGAGCGGCTAGCTGTTGCCCCGGAAGTGCTAGTCCACCCTGTGACCCTGTCTGCAGCTGTTCCTGGCACCCTTATTTCGATGTGTGCCGCTTTGGCGTGTAGACGCTCCCCTGCAGCGCCTACTTCAATGTGGTGCTGCCCAATGTCGATGGCACCAGCCCTGGAGGACGTGTAGACGTTATTCATCGAAATAGCTTATTTCAATGTAGCATACACATGTAGCTCACATACTCCAAGCTCTGAAGTTCTTCCACAATATCTGGAAGAAGCAGGCTTACCAAACTGAAGCAAATTGATCAAGTAACTTTATCTAAACAGAAAAAATCCTCGAGGCGATAGCAGGCCTGTAGGCAGGGCACGTGAAGGGTGAAAATACTACCCCCCCTGTTCAGTTCCTTGCCTTTTCTCCCTGCTGTGCTGTGCACAGAGAGGGCTGCTGCAAGGGGTTAGCACTGTGAGTGGAGAATGTAGATGCACAGGGAGTAGGCAGATTTGGCCCAGATCTCACCCTCAGCACCTGGAATATTTTAGTATGTTGTTTTTCACTTGAGATAGTGCAGTGAGATCCCAAAAAGTAATTTCTATAAAGCCTTTATTACTGTATACATTTAGTATGTTTAACAAAATCAGTTTAACAATCACTGTCTCCACTTAATTTTTTCATTGTATGACTATTTTGATCTCTTTTATATGTAAATAACATTTTGATCCACATTTACAAAAAAGAAAAAAAGCACCACCACATCCTTCTCACTGAAATTCCCGCACACAGGTCTGAGCAGCAAGTCTGGAAAGTGGTAAAAGTCTAAGACCAGCTGACTTTCCAACTGAATTTTTACAGGGTATGTGAGGAGGTAAAGGTGGGTCCTTTGAAAAGGAATCATCAATGCAAGTCTGTTAAGGGATAAGCTTCCACAACCTATAAAATCACTACTGTGGTTGTTATTGCTAAAGAGGAACAAGACTTTTCCTCCTGTAGCCTCTCTCTGCCCAATCATGAGAAATATTTGAGCAAAAATTCTAGCTAGCTAACTGCATTGTATTCTTATGGAAGAATATATCTAACTGGATCCATTAAGTAGTAATAGAGAGGTAGCCGTGTTAGTCTGTATTCTATCAAAACAAAACAGCAGTCATGTAGCACTCTAAAGACTAACAAAATAATTTCTTAGGGGATGAGATTTTGTGGGACAGACCCACTTCTTCAGATCTATAGCCTTACCAGAACAGACTCTCTATATAAAGCACAGAGGTCCAAACATTGTTATCAAGGATAACAAATCAGATACAAGAGCAGAAAGAAGGGGTGGGGGTGGGGAAGTTAAAAATGTTGGACAATATCTGGCGAGTACTTGGAATCATCTGTAATGACATAAAACCTCTCACTGAGTAGAGGGGAACTGTCTGTTTCAAGTCCTGTCCCATATGGACTTGGGCCCAGTTTCTTAAATAGATATTGGCTCTTTACAGTAACCCAATGTGTGAATGAATTTAAACTCTGTTTGAATTGTACAGAGGGACTGTACAGGCAAGTCCATTGTCTCCTTTACTTTGGCACAGAGATAAGGAACATGAGGTCCATCACAAGAATAAAACTTCCAGGAACACACAGAAAATAAAAATATTCCATCTGAAATAGCGCTACTAAAACCAAACATTTCCCTACCATTAATGTCTAAGAAATCCAAAACTTTGGGAAAAGCTCCAGATTTAAATTATGCCAAATCTGAAATGCTAGCTATAAATACCCCAAACTCTAGTAAGTCTCTCCTCCAGAAAACAAAAGGGGAACAGATTTTATCAGAGACCCAAGAAGTACTGTGGCACCTTATAGACTAACAGATATTATGGATCATAAGCTTTCATGGGTAAAGATCTGCTTTGTCAGATGCACGAGTTGGGGGCAAGGGTGTCAGAGAAGGATTTAAAGAGGGGGAGTCCAAGGAAAAGGGAGGGCAAGAGCTGACAAGGTCTATTCAGTTCAGGGTGGAAATGGCCCATTATCAGTAGTATACATCAAAAGAGGAGAAAACAAGGCAGAGCAGTGGGTGGGGGGTGATGTGGCCCATTATCAGATTCTAATGTGGAGGTGTGAACTTCCAGAGAAAAGAAGCTGCTTTTGTAAGGGGCCAGCCACTCCCAGTCTCTGTTCGATCCTTGGTTGATGGAGTCAAATTTGCAAATAAATTGCAGCTCAGAGATTTCTCTCTCCATTTTATTTTTGAAATTTTTTTTGTTATAGGACTGCTACTTTTAAATGTTACTGAGTGTCTAGGGAGATTAACATGTTTTCCTACAGGTTTTTGTGTATTACCATTTCTGATGTCTGATTTGTATCCATTTATTCTTTTATGTAGAGAGACTGTCCAGTTTGGCCAATGTAAATTGCAGTGCAGCATTGCTGGCACATGATGGCATATATTAGTAGATGTGCAAGTAAAGGACACTTACCGTGGACACTCAGTTGAGGAATGGTTAAACAATTACGTTGTGGCTATGGAAAAAGTTAATGCACTAATTAACTTTGCAGCAAAAAGCAGGCAAGATGTAGATACTTAAAATAGTTGATTACCTTTTATTCAGTACTCAAACGTACACTCACCTAACTCCTGCCCACAGCTAACCTGGCTCCCCTTTTTTATTATTAACATTTGATAGACACACCTGGTCTGCTAAATATAGAACTATAGTATATATACTGATTTTGCTCAATTTAATAAATTTACTAGAAACAGAGGCATTGTAATGATGCTCACTCTGTAATTTGGCAACACCTGAATAGGAAGATCCAATTAGATTCCTGTAGAATGTCTCTTTAAATAAAAAGGTAACAGTTGTAAATGAGAGAGAGCACAGTCATTACATGGCAAAACTTGCTAAACTTGTTAAAGTAAATAGAAGAAGACATTGACACACTTTGGGTAGCTGTGGCGATAGCATGTAGAGAGCGGACTCTGAATTCAACGTTTCAAAAAAACACATAAGTAATTTAGCAGCACCAGTCCCATCGACTTTTGGTGGAATGTGCTACTAAGTCTCTTACTCTTTTGTGAAAAGTCAGCTTACAGTTCTTCACATAGATCACACTCTTTAAAGTTTTAGAAACCCACATTATGGAGATTCGAATATCAGTGCCAGTACACGCTCAACCATCCTGTCCATTGGACAGTTTTGATCATTTGCCACAGGCCCTTTGCTTTGGAGGACCCCCAAGGTGTCCAGGAAGGCCTGGAGTATTCAGTGGTGAGGGGGGCTGGCATCAGCAGCTGGGCCTGGGCCCATGCCCGTACTTACCCTAGGAGTGGAGAGAAGTGACCCAGATCCAGCCCAAGTCTCTCAAATGACTTGCTCCACTTCCTGCTGTTATGGTGAGTATAGGCCTACTGTCAGTGCCAGGCCCTTCAATAATTCCCTGGGTTGCATCACTCATGGTGCGGGGGAGGAGGTTAAGGGAAGGGGTGCAATGAGACGGGAAGGAAGGAGGTGAGCAGAGGCAGGCAGAGATAGGGTGGGACAGAGCAGAGACAAGGTGGGGTGAAGGGTTGTCCTGGGTCCTACACCCCCCCACACCCCAGAGACAGCCGTGAATACTTGCACATCAGCGCTGCTACATGTTAAGTTAGGCATGGAGCTAACTCAACTTTGTGATGCAATAACTAGGTCCCTGAATTGCTTTGAATCATGGTGGCTTCGCCCATGTCTTAGAAACTCTGTGGCCTGCAAGAAGGCACCAGTCCTCCTTTTTCCCCACAAACATTCTTCCTCCGCTCATGATTGTCCAACCTGATCCAATAGTTCAGCTTTCTAACCAGAAAACATCTAACAGCATTGAACAATCTCCTTGTGACACTAGTGGTGGCTTCACGTGTAGAGCGCATCTCCATGGTATTAGTACTGAGCTCTGCAGGACTGCTCACAAGGAACAGTGGCACCACACAAATATCAGCAATATAGATGACAGCATGGACTTGAGGATAGCACACCAGACAGGGACTGTGGAGAAATGGGCCGTGCTGCTGGATGATCTTCGACAAGTTCACTTTCCTGTCTTGTTTTCTCATCTGTGAGCTGGGGATGACCACAGTAACCACGCCCACAACCTGCTTTGAGACATCTACATGGAAAGCTTTGGGTAAAAGCCAGGTATTATTACTTGGATATGGAAGCACTACTCAGCTTTGGGGTTGCCAAAACAGACTGTTGGTTGCCGCACAGCAACTGGGCCCCCCGTGGGGGGCTTTACACACAACTGGGAAGTTTCCCCCTGCCTAATGGAAGGCAATCTCAAAAAGAGAAGAAACTTGCTTGAGGGAGCGTGAGTAATTTAAAAAAAAAAAACCCACCTCCACTCAAACCCCTCCCCAATATGAAAAAAAGCCCTGTGTGAACGGGGGACTAAACTCCAGGCCTTTCTTTCCTAAGTGTCTAAGTCACCCTCTCCCTACCGACTGGGGGTGTTTTAAAGTAAGCAAACAGTGAAAAAGCAACGCACTCCGACTGAGATACAACCAGGAATGCTGATGTGACAGCCCCAGGAGAGAACACACAGCTTTCTAATTAAGGCTCTTTTTAATCTATCAAACAACAAAGATTAATGCCTAATTATGCTAGGAGGCAGATTAATCTTAAAACAAGTGTGAAAATTTAGGACCAATTTGGAAACAATATCTAATGATCTAGGAGATAAAGGAACACAGTCTAAGGAGATGATTTGTGTGCCTTTATTTTAGAGACTATATCAGAATAAAACAATATCTTGCCATAGCCTCTATGAAATATGGCACATCTGCACTTCTTGACTGTATATATGACTTCCCATTCCTATCAGAGTCTGAAGTTGAAATCCACTGGAATGTTCAACTGCTGCTGTTGAATAATCCTGTGAAAAAAATAACCATGTCTTCAAATATATCGCCTTGGAGCCAGAGTCCTATAGTCGCAAGGGACAATGGAAAGTACAAGCTCACAGGCAACCTTCTAAAAGGCGCAGTCTTCTTGGAAGTGAAGAATCCTCAACCCAAAGATGTTGGTCCGTACACCTGCAAAGTGGCACGCCTGATACCACCTCCATGTCTAGAAAGAAGTAGCAATGGAACTTACGTCTGTGGTAGGATTTTGCTAAGCCTAATTTTGAAACTTGTCCTGGATCGTCAGCTAAATTGTGTCAGTCCAGCGCTTTTTTTTTGTGACAGTTCACACTGGTACAGCATACCGTCAACATTTTTCAGAGCGGGTGGGAGCTAAAGTCCCTGCCCAGATCCTTGGCAGCAAGGGGCAGGAGCCAGAGCCCCTGTTGGCAGCACAGGGGCTGGAAGGCTGCCGTGAGGCTGGGAGGCAGAGCCCTTGTGCCCCAAGGCAGAGTGGGGCTGGAGGGTTTTGGGGGTGGGAGGTGAGAAGCCATATCAGCTTTTTTTCCGCCCCCTGCACTTCTCCCCAGAACATGTACCCCAAGGACCTCAGCAATTCACAAGTTTTACTGGTGTTTTGGTATAGTACTGCCCTCTAGTGACTAGCCTACAGCATATAAAGAGCCTTACTACTGCTAAATTACCTCACACGAATTGGATGCTGAATAGTGGCAGAGAGATAGCCATGTTAGTTTGTATTCTATCAAAACAAAAAAGCAGTACATGACTGCTTTTTTGGTTTAGATTGGATGCTATGTGAAATATCCAATCTGCGATATTCCAATGAAAAAGATTTGCCTTTAGCTTAAGGAATGAATTTTGCATTTTGGAAACAATCCCATTCTTAAAATGCTTATGCGGGGTAGCAGATAACAGATGCTTGCAAAGCCATAGGTTTCTTACACCATATAGGGCTGAACGTGTATTTATAAATGGGTATTCATTTCAACAAAGCATAGGTTACATTTATAAAACTACAAGATGCTCTTAATGTCACATTAGTAAAACCTCAGTCTATGAACCACTGGCTTTCTGTGCCAGACATCAATATTAAAATAAAATTAATGGTTCCTAAGATTAAAACTAAACCCAGATTTCTAGCATAGTAATTAATTTTTAGCTGATTTCTTCTATCCAGCTCTTGGTTTTAGATGATTTTTTTTTTTGCTTACTAAAGTGCAAATTGCTTGACATTTGTTTTCCAAAACTCTTTTGGCATCCCTGTGTTTTGACTCTGCAAAATATATTTCTGTTGAAGTGGTTTAATAAATGTGACAGGCAAGTGCCTACCTTTTTATGAACAGCTCAATGAAAATTGTGAAGGAGAGCATTTGCAATTTAAAATAAAATCTGGTTTTGATGCAAATCTCTTACACTTTAGGAATAGAAGATACATTGCAAGATTCCTGCAACTCATCAGAAATTAAATGTGTCATATGCTTGGGAACCCTGGCAGCCTATACATTTGTGATCATTGTTACTACTGTAATTTATGTACTGGTAAGCACACCAATTAATAGATTTCTCAGAATGACATAAACAAAATGCTGTTACAGGGAGGTCTTGTTAATTCTCAATTTTGAGAGAACAATGATTTGACAAGTTAATTGATATGATCAAGGTCATGGAATGTATCCTTCAAGAAGGAGATTCTGTGCAAATATGTAAAATGCACTCACTATTCTGGTATCTGGGGTTGTAGACAGGATCAGCTCTTCATTTGAATGTTCTCCTTTCGAGGTCTGAAGGAAATCATTTGTTTATCAAATATAATTTCATTCTTGAAAGCCTGCATTAAAACTGTGCAACGCATTCACAGCAAGCCACTGAATTTGAATTAGCTTTCCAAAGAACTAGGGACCAAGTTATCATTTCAGGTCAAACTGCTCTGCAGTGCACTGTGGCTTTTCACGATTTGGGCCCCAAAACAAGGTGAAATGTAGGGATCTGGGGTGAATGCCTCTGAGTTTTTGTAGGATGTTCAAACCTGAACTCAAGGAAAAACACAAACAGGAGAAAACCCCACAATATAGCAAGGAACCAAATATAAAACTATCTGCCCGTGTTTAAATGGCCTTTATTACTGTAGTATTGAGGTTCTCACAAGGTATTTATCCTCACAACACCGCCATGAGGTAGGGAAGAACTGTAATCCCCTTTGTATAGGTGGGAAACGGAGAAGCTAAATGTAGAGCTACAGACTGCATCAGAGGTAGGACTGTAGCCTTACCAGAGTTCATAGGTGTTGACATTCTAATGTTCTCCCCACTCACCAGTTCTAACTTTCCCTCCCAAGTCCCCAGCCCTTCTCTTCCTGTCCTCTCCCCTCTTCCCTCACACTTGATTCATGCAGTAGAACAGCTGATCCACAATGGGTGGCTGGGCAGGCTGGGAGGGAGTGGGAGGAGCCAATCAGAGGGGATGCCAGCAGGCAGGAGGCTCTGAGGTGAGGCACTGATAGGAGGACTACCAGTGTACCTCAGCACTCAACGTATTTTTCCTGTGGATGCTCCAGGGCAGGAGCACCTTCAAAGTCAGACCTTATGTCGGGGGGCGGGGGGGCAGGACGTAAATGTAGCTAGTTTGGTTACCAATGGGGTGAAGTTGTGGCAGCATGGAGTAAAGCACAGGATAGTCACCAGCGCACACACCCTAGGTCCTGGTGCCCTCATATAGCTCACGCTGAAAGTGATAACTTGAAACAGCTAGATTAGATCCAGCTCAGGAATGACATGCACTGCAATCTCTCCTCCAGCTGCAGCATAGGTATACCCATAGGCTATGTCTGGATTACAGCAATTTGTTGACAGAAGTTTTTGTTGTAAGGTATTGGACAAAAACTTCTGTTGACAGATTGCAGCCAAACTGTCAAGCGGATCACAAGAATGATCTGCCCTGCTGCAGAGAGTGGCTGGACTGCCCAGCCACTCTCTGGGCAAAACGGACACCTGGAAACACAGCAGACAGGGCTGCCTGGTGTCTTGGAAGCCCTGTCTGTCAACAGAGGCCCCCCAGAACGTCCAGACCAGCTTTCCGTCAACAGATCTCTGTTGACATAGATGTTACGCCTCATGGGGAGTGGGATGAGACTGTTGACAAAAGTACTACACTGTCGATTTACCTTGGGAATCTGGACACTCCCTGGGTCTTGTTACCAAAATGCTGAAATACTCTAGTGTAGGCATAGCCTTTGTGCTTGGCCAAGGTCACGCAACAAGCCAAGGGCAGAAGAAAAAACCAAAATAGCAAAATACTGCAACAAAAACTAGTCCTCTAGGGTATATCCAGTAGGAAAGAGAAATTCTACAAGAAAGTTTCTTGTCAGAAAGCCAGATCCAAACGTCTCCAGTAGACTGCAATAAACTTCCACACTTTGGAGGGTTTGTTTGAACCACATCATCTAAGTGTTTCTTATTAAAAATCGGAAGCTGCAAGCCTTGTGGTGTCAGGTCCTTTTTCTTCTTTAGATCAGCCTGCTCTAGACCAAAATAAAACATTGAGGGCTGACTTTTCTTTGTTTATATCTTAAGGCAATTTAGGAGATTGTTTTTCCTTTATCGTTTTTTGCTGTGCCACCAGTTACTCCCAAAGTTACCAGACACAATTAGGGAAAAACAAATCAAAACAAGAACATCCTGCACCTGCAACCATTTGGGAGAATAAATGTTTATTTATTGACATTTTTAGTCTTTAGTACCAGATTACCCTGGAAATATATTATCCATTTCTTGTGTCTACTGAAAAGCAGTAATTTACTAAGGGAACAGACAAACGAAAAGAACAGGGGTTCTCAAACTGGGGACGATATCTCAGGGAGTCATGAGGTTACATATATGAGAGAAAGTGTGAGCGGTCAACCTGCACCCCAAACTTCACTTTGCCTGCAGCATTTTTAACAGCCTTAAATATATTAAAAAGTGATTTAATTAAAAATGGGGGATCAGACTTAGAGGCTTGTTCTGTGAAAGGGTCAGCAGGACAGAAGTTTGAGAACCACTGATCTAGATGAAGGAAAAGTCAAAGGCTGCAGCTTTGTGGATCATCCCAGAAGTCAAAGCACTGCTGTCTCAACTGCCCAGGATTAACAACAAACTCAGGTCTGAACTGGGAAGACAGTGCAGTTATCCACTCTTCTGAACTCTTGCTAGAAATCAGAAACTAATTGTCTTCTCTCTAGCAAAATAGCAAAAATAGGTAATTCTGCTCCCCTCCACCAAATATCAGACAAAACCAGAATGCTCATGTGTGTAAAGCAATTTTGAAGCCTCCCTTCAAAGCACTTTTGATCAAGAACTGGCTCTTCGTCTGTTTGGAAAGCGCCTAGCCCACTCTGACTGCCACTGCAATGTAAGTAGTAGGGGCCCTTTATACCAAGGGTAACTTTAATAAAACAGCTTATAAAGCTTGAATTATAGACACAAGCATAGGAACTATGTGATTCTAGGCGCTGTTACTGATAAGCAACAGATCGAGCTGTGGATCTTTTAACAAAACAGCTAATCAGCGATCAAACAGTCTTTTCTTTACCTATACAGATGTACTCCTGATAGCATTATCGAAATAATATTGGAAGATATGAAGAATATGCTGCTACAGACAGATTCCATCTTGGAAGGCTTTTCCCTGACCTACCCCTCTTCAGTGTCACCATCAGAATGCCTCTTACAGCCAAGGAAGCCAAGGCCATCCCCAGCAGTACTGGTGCCCTGCGCAGCCCAGCACTAGCTCCCCAGTAGCAACTGCTCAGGGCTGTGGGGGAGGGGCTGAAGCTGTGAGCAAAGGGGTTGCCAACTCTCCTGGACTAACCAATGCCATTTACTACAGGGGTAAGGGAACTTTTTTGGGTCCAGAGTCACTGACCCACAGGAAAATCAGTCAGACACCACATTCAAATAAGAAGCAAAATGAAATAAAATAAACCCCCAAAATCTCAGAGGTAGTTCCCAACTGAGAAACAGAAAATACACGCACCTCATTACCACTTAATATTCATGGACATTTGTTTGAACTTGGCTTCCACCTCAGACATAGTCATTTCTCCCCCACCCCCTGCATTACTCACCGTGCTTCCACCTGTAAGCTCTTTGCGAGCCTTATTTCAAAACAGGGAATAGTATTTGTTTACACGTTGGACCATTCCTAGATTATCTTTAATCTCCAGGCCATTCTCAGTCTTTAGCAGTCCCACTTCGTCTGGGTTTTCCTTTTTATTTATATGGCCATTGTACCTTTTGCCATTGGTATTAATTTTTTGCAAGGCCCAGCTGTACCATGCATTGGGCAATTCTCACTTTTTCCCCCTATACTTTCTGACCTTCCAGAGGCAGCTTTCCTTGCTGATCCAGCCTACCTTCCATTCCTTGTAGGACAACTGCTTTCTCTTAATCTTCCTGTTTGACTTGCTGGCTCATCCAACCTGGTCTGCATCCCTTCTTTATGAATGCAGGTTTCCCCTTGATTCAGAGAATTTCTGCAACTTTGACCTAAACTAATGCTGAGTCACAGCCCCATTCAGATCCTTGAGTTCTGAAGTCAAGTCCACTCCCCTTACTAATCTCCCCCTTTTTTTCTTCTGAAACCAATGACCCCACTTGCTCATTTATGTTTGTCCTACCATTTAGTTTAAACTGAATTAGTGCATGATCACTCAAACCTAGGCTGTCTTCTACAACCATTTCTTCTAGCAGCTCTCAGTACACATCAATAACAGATCTAAAACGGCATTCCCTGTTGTTGGTTCAGTGACTTGGTGAAGAAGTCTGTCAGCTACCACAATAAGGAAAAACTGAGCCCTATCCTCTCAATATCCATTCATCTATCTACTGCTGTTCCTTTTTCCATGGCTGTACCCTCTCTTACTTGATTTTTCCTCCTACTCAGTGTCTGAAGCAAGTGTGGCAATCATATGAGTATCTCCCACTTGTCTCCCAGGGATTCCTGAAGTGAAAGCTCTTTTAATCTGTTGTGCTATCCTCCAGCCCAGAAGGCTAGCTCCCTCCTGAGTCAGTGTGCATTCCATGTGAAGAGTCTTCTGACCAGGAATGCCTCCCAGTGGTCAAACATCCCACAGCTCCCCTTACAGTGCCACTGGCTGAGATATTGGTTCATTATCTTAGACTTGCCTAACCTTTGTTCTCCTCCTCTAAGGACAAGTAGAGTCACCACATAAGCCTCAGTTTCCTCAGATATTTTACCAAGTCTGACAGTGAACCTTGGTATGCCAGTGAGAATCTAGCAGTATCGTTTGTTCCCATTTGAAGGGCAATCAGTGGATTCTTTCCTGCTCCTATTAGGATCCTCCTCAGACTCCACTCCTTACTCCTTTCCTTAACCCTCTTGCAGGCAGCACACCCGTGTTCTCTTGACCAGCTCCAGTAACCAGCATTTCTGTTCTTAGTGTGGAGTCCCTAGTCACGTAGGCTTGCCTCTTCTCAATAATGGTGCGCTTCTCCAGCGTGCCTCCTCTTCTTTCTGCCTGCAAGTCCTCAGTCTTTATTTTCTTACAATAGTCATTGAGTCATTCTGTAGCCTCCTGCGTGTCTGAACTGTGGAATCTCAATTGACTTTCCCTTACAACATCCCACCCACCCACGTGAGTTGGTAAATACTGATACAGATCCATTCCCTCTCAGTGAGGGTCTTCTTTTTTGAAAGTTCAAATATGGTAACCCTAACACACACACAACTTCCCTCCAGATTTCCTGGTTTACAGATTTGTTTGCTGACTCTTCTATTGCTGACTGAGCAGATGCCTTTAGAAGACCCAAAATCAGGGAAGCTATACTACCAATCAGCGTTTTGCTTCTCTCACAGTACACTGTTCCCTACTAGCCTCCATGAACTCAACACACAAGAGATTCCCTTCACTGCTATTGTTTGGCTCTTCCCTTCCGTTTAACCAAAAATCTCACTTAAGCTTCTGTGTACTTTTTACTAATCCTCTGAATCTACTCTACTGCAATTTAAATCATTTTTCAACATTTACTTTTGATCAATACCCAAAATTTAAGGCCATTGATGGTCAAGAAGAGCTACTAATGTGCAAGATAAAATGAACTGGCTTTTCACAAGGTTACTAGTGAAAATTGAGATGCTGAATTCTAAAGTTAGATCACCAAGAAACTGGGATTTTGCCTACTTATACTGGAGGTAGCAAACAGCCAGCTAGTTGTCTTTTTTACTTCACTTTGGATCTGAAGCTACTCAACACAGGACTGTGCCTCAGAGCCAAGCCTCCCTGACGTTTGGGACATTTGAATGGAGAGTCTTCACAGTCTGGACTCCTGTCTCTCAGTCACTGGATTTTATGCCCATGTTGGGTGTAAGAACTGCATCATGATTGACATCTACAGGGTTTCATTAATATCCAGTGTGAAATCAGCTACAGATGACATTTCTGATAAACGGAGTCCCAAGTTGAAACATTATTGCCTAATAGATCAATTTTAAGTCACAAAGTACTGATGTTTTTATGGCCTCTCCATTCAGAATAATAGGTCTCTAGCCACAGAGACTTCATAATTTGAATAGAGGGCATCTTTTAGACTGACAATGTGATTTATAAGTCTTGCATCACGAGCTGAGAATCGTTACAGAAATCAGAAATGTTTCTTGAAGTGACAATTGCTGTTGCTTTGATGAATGATATATATATGTTCTTTGGAGAAATGGATTTAAATTAAACAAATCCCAGCACCTACTTTAATGGGAATAGTATTATGCTAACAAAGTCTATTATCAATTTGTAATCCTACCTAATTAAATTTAAGCAATGCCTCTTTACATAAAGACATATGTAGTTTAATTTCCTTTGACCCACTGTTGTGCCATGACCTAGGTAGAATCATGTAGTTTGTGTCAAAATAGCAAGAAAAACTCCCATTGATAGTTGCCCAATTAAAGGATAGAAGACATGCTCTTTTTGGCTCAAAAAAAACACTTGTTATTATCTCACTGCTTACTATCGTAACAGGGATGAGGTCAGAAATGTTGAGTCTTGCATGGAATGTTACAGATCCTGATCAGTCTCACAAGGGCTTTAAAAAAAAAAAAGAACCCCATATTAGTACAAGTGGCTGCTTTTCCTTTTGTCTTCCACCTAGCGTAAGCTATTTTAAAGACCTGTAATGCATTTTCCCTGACAAATGGAAAGATATGAAAAAATAGCTAGAACGTAAGTGGGGGAAGCTGGATGGAAAGAAACCCTATGTGGTGTGTGACTGGTGATGAGGCTTTAAATAATTTTGATTGTACTGTAGTTAATAACTTCAGTAGTCACCCTACCTTTTCTTATGAGCTGCTGTTTCTCCTGTCCTATTGCTTCCTCATTAGCTGACAAGCCCCCAAATCATTTCAAGCCACCCAAGCAGTGTCAATGATGAGGAGCATGCTGTGTTATTGTTTTCTCTTTCTATAGTTGTATCTGCAGCAGCTTCTCCATAATTAACTTTTCATCACTTAGGCTGCATCTACTTTTAGCGACATCTTCAAAATAGCCATGCTAATGGCCATTTTGAAGCATACTAATGAGGAGCTGAAATGCACATTCAGCACCTCATTCGCATGCTGCCAGCCATGGCACTTAGAAATTGCCACTTTTCACTCCTGTGTGGCTTGTCCAGACGGGAAGGACCCCACCAACTTTGAAATCCTCTCATTCCTATCAGGAGATGGGAATAAGGGGATTTCAAAGTTGGCAGGGTCCTTTTGAAAAAGACTCCCATCTGGACAAGCCACACAGTGGCGAGCTGCGGCAATTTTGAAGTGCCATGGCTGGCACCATGCTAATGAGGTGCTGAAGATGCACTTCAGCTCCTCATTAGTATTCATCAAAATGGCCATTACCATAGCCATTTTGAAGATTTCTTTAAGTGTTGACATGGGCATGGGCTTGAAAAAAAGTGTTCTTAACCTGTGGTTGAAATACATTGAAATTGTCCAATTTTGCAAAATCTCTCTACGGTTTCAGGGTCAGTATGGCAGTTTTCAGGTCATGGAGTGAACCCATTTGACGCTTTAGTTGTTGACTAAGTGTTTCTGTCTTCCTCAAAAATTCCTGGTTGCTATTGTTTGTTCACACTTTCACATAGCTAAATACTCATAAAAACTTGCAAGCTGGCTATATTTGAAGAAGAGACTGTTTTCAAGCAAAGCAGTGTGGCTGGGGACAATTTTGATTGCAGTCTTGCTCACGTTGGTATCAAAGGAAATATCTTCTATGGACTTGGGTGGGAGCAAAATCTGGTACAATGTATTTGTTATCTTTACCACTAAGAAAAGCACAACACTGAAAGATTAAGAAGTCAGACTAGGAGCACACTCTTTTGTGTACCTAAAATGTGTCTTTGCAGCTTCACAGATTATGGACAGGGTTTATATAATGTGTTTTAATGCTTTCTTTTCAGGTTGGAAAGACATCTATCTTCATAAGGTCTCTCTCATGGTCAAGCAGAGACTCCATGATTTACGTGGATATGAATTTTGCAAAACAAGGTACCAACTGAGAAGAGTGAAAACTATGGAGGCTAGGAATGTTAAGAAGAGGCTGTCGCAGCCTTGGATTTAAAAAAAACAAAGCAAACATGCTCCCCTCTGACTGATTGGAGTTTATATCAGATAGTGTGATGGGCATAGAGTACTATGGCTGTGTCTACACTAGCACCCTCCTTTCGAAAGGGGGATGCTAATGAAGCGCTACATATTCACAGCAGCGCCTCACCAGCATAGTGGCAGCTGCAACACTTTGAAAGTGCCACTTTCGATTGTGCGTGGTTTGTCTGCACAGGGACCTTTTCGAACAGACCCCACACACATCGAAATCCCCTTATTCCTGTAAGCAAATAGAAATAAGGGGATTTTGATGTGCGTGGGTTCCTTTTGGAAAGGACCCTGTGTAGACGAGCCACGAGCGGTTGGAAGCAGCACTTTCAAAGTGCCACGGCTGCCATTATGCTGATGAGATGCTGTATACTCATTGCAGCACCTCATTAGCGTATCCCCCTTTCAAAAGGGGAGTGCTAGCCTAGACATAGCCTACATGTTTAAGGATAGGCACTAGTTGGGGCGGGGGGTTAGTTTGTTTTTAAAAATCATAGAACTAGAATTTGTTAGTACAACATGCAATTCAAGCTATTACTCAGAAAAAACACGTAAGCATTCACTTGAGGTTAAGCAAGAACTTCATGGGATTTAAGCACACTGACCAACTATGGTTAGCTACCTTCTTAGGTTTTCATGGAGCTTTTTAAAAGTGCATGTGTTGTATTGTGGCTTTTACAAGTAACTGATTTGACGACTGACCAAATAATAAAGATTACAGTGATCTGTTAAGAGTTCTTTCGATTTGTTTTTAAAAACAATCCTGGTGAACCCTGGCCTCATAAAGAATTCTGATTGACCACTGAACATGGTGAAGAAGCCCACCCATCTTTGGGATGAGATGGAAGAGCAAGACTCTAACTAGTTGCATGTGTTATTGATTCTGTGTCACGCTTCATGTCAATTGAATTCTTAAGCCTACTGTTCCAGCCAAATTCTAGTTTGGCGGTTTGTTTTCAGCATGACCACAATCTCTTGGACTTTCAACTAGACAGACACAATATTCTTCACTTCCTGTGTTGCTTTGAGATGTGAAACTATTATTCCTCATGGAGATAGTCATTATTACTCCCAGTCCTGAAATGCAGCTGGTTGTGGAGAGAGAAACAATTCCAACAGGAAAGTTTCAACTCTTAAGCATAAGGGTCATTAGAAAACCACAGAGTGCCATTTTTAGCTTTCATGTTAGAATGCTTAGGATCGCTTAGCATTAGAAATGGAAGTCAGTTCCTAAAATACATCTCTATTAATGTCATATTAACCAGACTTAGCAAATGTAACCAGGAAATAAAACATTTGGATTAATGAGATACACTAGGTCATAGTCCGTTCCCACACTAATTCTTTGCTTGTATAGAGTGAATTACCTCTTCTTCATACAATTTGTATTATTGAACAGTGTCAGTAGAAAAGCATGCACAAACTTTTGAAGCCACCAACCCCTTTACAAAGATGATATCAGGAGAAGGAGGCATAGACTGGAGATTGTAGGACATATGGTAAAGAGGTGAGGTGGGAAGAGATTTACAAGAGGACAGTTCATCTCTCTTCCTACTTTTATTACTCAGCTACCTTTCCCTCTCTGGAAAGGCTTGAAATAAGGAAATTCTCTTGAAAACAAGAGTGAGATGGGACTTGAACTACCTGAATGCTTGAAACATATATGTGTACACACACACACACACACACACACATCCTTCCTCAGGCCATGTCTACATTACCTGTAAGATTGACCTAGGGGGAGGTGTGAAATCGACCTATCAGGGGTTGGCAGTCAACCCCTGTACTCCTCACTCTTACCAGGAGTAAGGGAGGTCAATGGGAGAAACTCCTGTCGAGCTTCCTCAGAGAGGATGGCCAGGGCAATTCAGTCAATTCTAGCTATGCAATTGTCATATCTAGAATTGCGTAACTGCAATCAACTTACTTTCCTAGTGTAGATTAAGCCTCAATAATTTCAAGTAACAAAAGCCCCTAATATTTGAAATAAAAACTATTTTTCACAAAAAGGCACACTTTCCATCTCAAAAACATGTCAAAATAAGATTTTTTTTAAAGAAAAGTTTCAAAATTAAGTCATGGCATTCATCAGAACAGACCTTTTTCAGGGAATGCTTTTTGTTTTGACATTTAGTCTGACAGCCCCCACTCAGCTCCAGTTCAAACTGCCTAATAAGGCAGAAAAGAAATCATGATTCAAACCTGATAGAGGACACATATAGAACAGGCCTCTGAAGCAAAAATTTCTCTAAGGCTATATCTACACTGATAAATTTGAGTTTCTTAATATCGATTTTGTAATGCTGGATTTCATAAATTCAATTTTGACTATCCTCACCTCGCCATGTGTGCCTCAAAGTCGACTTGCTGCTTCCACGCAAGCAAAACATTGACTGTTGCAGCAGTGCATTCTGGGAACCTATCCCACAATTCCCTCATACCATTCTGGGTATTTTTGCTGATATGAGACATCATCTTCCCACATTGCATTCCCCTCATGCCCCCCCCGCACTATGGAAAGTAAACGTTCATTTTTCCAGGTGGCAGGTAGGAAAAGTAAGGCATCAACATAATAGGGCTTGACATAGGCATGGCTGGGATGATTTAGTTGGACTTGATCCTGCTTTAGGCAAGTGGTTGGACTAGATGACCTCCTGAGGTCCCATCCAGCCCTATGATTCTATGAACAAAGATCTCCAAATTAACAGGAATCTCTTTATTCCATAACTGAATTGCCTTTTAAAACTGTAGTTGTAACTGAATAATCAAGCATTTTATAAAGATCAGCGTGTCTCTTCTCAACTGACCATTCACTGACTGTCCCCCCACCCTCGATTGCATCTGATCCCTGAAAATAATACAGGGAAAATGAAAAGCATGAAGAAAGAGTAGATAGTAAAAATGTGGAAAAAAGAGAGTTGCTGAGGGAGGGTTTTTGGGTTCCCAGTCCATTATACAGCTTCTGTGCACAGTCTACGCTTGCAACTGGCCCTGCACCCACTCTTCCCTGCATGAAGGGATTCAAAATTAGAAGAGAGAGAATAGAAAAGGCTAGGAAAAAAGATTTTTGTCTTCCCTCTTCACTACCCAGACATTGCAAACATGGGGGATGGGGCTCACCACATTTCATTGCCATTGTGGGGCGGTTTGCTGTTTGAGAGGTTGAATGGCCCCAGAAAAGTCTTTCCTGCCTTTGGAGCCCTAATCACACACAAGCCAGGATATGGTGCTACCTGCCAGCACAGTCAGTACTGAATGGCAGGAATGTCTTCTTATTGGGTCAGGGACTAGCCATGTACTGTGGTTAAGCGTTGGAAAGACCCCAACTGTGTGGCGCCTATGAGGGATGGGGGGTGCACAAATGTAAACTACCGAGAAGAAGTTTCTCAGCCTCTTAGGCAAGTACGAGCCCCACAACAGCATTGCTGCCACATGGTGCGGTGGGGCAGTGGCTGGCGACAGGCAGCACAGAAAAAAATACCAAGTGTAGAGACAGAACCACAAACACCCTGCAGGAGCTATTTGTAACGGGCAGATGCACTCACAGTGCTAATAGCAAAGAGATTTCTCATCAGCCTTTCATGCAAACATGACCACGCAGCCCCAGGCTTCCCAGTCCCGAATTGAAATTCACGGTCTTGCTGTTACCTAGTTCCTGTGCACCTAGGCTACGTCTACACGTGAAGCCAACATCGAAATAGCTTATTTCGATGTAGCAACATTGAAATAGGCTATTTCGATGAATAACGTCTACACGTCCTCCAGGGCTGGCAACGTCGATGTTCAACTTCGACGTTGCGCGGCACCACATCAAAATAGGCGCTGCGAGGGAACGTCTACACGCCAAAGTAGCACACATTGAAATAAGGGTGCCAGGCACAGCTGCAGACAGGGTCACAGGGCAGACTCAACAGCAAGCCACTCCCTTAAAGGGCCCCTCCCAGACACAGTTGCACTAAACAACACAAGATACACAGAGCCGACAACTGGTTGCAGACCCTGTACCTGCAGCATGAATCCCCAGCTGCGGCAGCAGCAGCCAGAAGCCCTGGGCTAAGGGCTGCTGCCCACGGTGACCATAGAGCCCTGCAGGGGCTGGAGAGAGAGCATCTCTCAACCCCCCAGCTGATGGCCGCCATGGAGGACCCGGCAATTTCGACGTTGCAGGACGCGGATCGTCTACACGGTCCCTACTTCGACGTTGAATGTCGAAGTAGGGCGCTATTCTTATCTCCTCATGAGGTTAGCGACTTCGACGTCTCGCCACCTAACGTCGAAGTTAACTTCGAAATAGCGCCCGATGCGTGTAGCCGCGACGGGCACTATTTCGAAGTTAGTGCCGCTACTTCGAAGTAGCGTGCACGTGTAGACACAGCTCTAGAGAGCAGTGGCCAGAGCGGAGCACTGAGGGATACACATGGGACACCCCTGGAGGCTAACAAATTTGATTTTAAGACGTGGTGCTTCCACACTGGCCTTTAACTGAACTTTTGAATTCGAGCTTGATTCTACACCCAGCAGGTACCGCTGATATTATGATAGCTGTATTAATGCTCCCTAAATCGGGCTAACTGCCTTAAGGTATTTACAGCGAGGATAGTCACAGGATAATACCAAGCTGATTGACAAATTCAGTTGTATCTCACAGTGTAGACAAAGCCTAAGACAGTCATCAAAAAAAATGAAGGAAAAAAGGGCGGAGAGCGTGGTGGAAGGAAGGCAGCGATTGAGAAAGTAATACTGTCCTGAGGGAAGAAATTCAGGTGAACCAGCTATTCCTTTCATCCTTAAATCACAGACAGAACATCCAAGCCTTTGCCTGGAAAGGGCACCCTCAGCAGTTGGACAGATCATTTACACTTTCACCCCAGAACAACAAGAAGTCTTGGGGCACCTTATAAACTAACAGATATTTTGGAGCATAAACTTTTGTGTGCAAAGACCCGCTTCATCCAATGCATGAGTAGGGGGATTTCAGAGGAGGGTTTAAAGAGGGAGTCTCAGTCAAGGCAAAGGCCCGAGTTGATAAGGTCTATTCGGTCACGGAGGATGTGGCCCATTATCAGTAGCTAATGGATTGAACAGAGACTGGGGGTGGTTGGCCCATCACAAAAGCTGTTTTTCTGCTCCTGATGTTCATACCTCCACATTAATTGCAGCTAATAGGCCACATCCTCCGTGACTGAACAGACCTTGTCAACTCCGGCCCTCCCCTTAACTGAGACTCCCTCTTTAAACCATCCTCTGAACCCCTCCTCCACCAATGCATCTGACAAAGCAGGTCTTTGCCCATGAAAACTTATGCCCCAAAATATCTGTTAAGTCTATAAGGTGCCCCAGGACTTCTTGTTGTTTCAGTCATTATCCAAATGCTGCTGCCAAGAACAGTGATGGTACTGTGGTTGGGCATTTACTGTAGATCAATGAAGTGTTTTTAAGAGCATTTAGTGCTTGGGTTTTCTGTGCAAACCCTAAATGAGAGGGCCATCAGTGGTTTGGTTGGCTTATATGGGAGGGAGGGTACTTTACTGGTACGCTTGATCTTAGGTTCCTATGAAAAAATGGGATTGGACCAACAGCCCTGGGAAGATGACTGGGTTTATTAACTCTCACCCCAAGCCATTTTCAAAACAGTGAGGTGAAAGTTACTTATATCCTTTACCAACCTCCCTATCCCTGCCCCAAGCTATGCAGGCCCCCTACGAAGTTTCTTTTAATCCTGTTACCACACGCCAATAACCTTTCTGGATAGACACACACACTGAATACCTTCCCTAATACTTGATCTGTGTGCAGTCAGGCAGTTCCTTAAATCTTTCATTCTAGCCCGTGCAGCTACCATGAGAATCCTTTGCTTCTCGCAGAGTTCTCAACTCGTCATGTCTTGATCGGATTTCTTGCTCTCCTCCACCCTCTTCCTTGGGTTAATTCTCTCATACTATTGGCTCACTACTGCCTTCCCTTAAAAAAAGCAAGAGTAGGATTTGAAACAGCCCAGTAAGCTTATGCATAAGCATCGAGATTCTGTTCGCATGGACACTGATGTTAAGATGCTCAGGAGGTGACAAAAATCACCATCCCTCTGCCACAGACTGTTTTTAGTACCTAAATGCTAGTTCAGCCATGTTACCTTGTCGCAAGTTAGCTGGACCATTAATCTGAACAGAAAAAAAATGTTAAACAGAGGCATTAATCTCACTTATTACTAACAGCTTCAAAATACATTTTATAATGTAAGGCGGAGACTGTGAATTAAGATTAAAGAGCAACAGATTTGTAGAGGTTGCTGCAAATCTGATCAACTACAGAATAATAAAGCCTTCAACTGGTTTAGCAGCAGGCCAAGTCCAAGCTCCAAGGCACCCTTCAGTCTGCCTAGACTATGGATTGTGTCCTTCATAACTCCATTTAATAATCATCATTTGCAGCGACTGTGGAGGCCCACATGAGAGTGACAGTCCTTGCTACATCTGCTGCATATGTAGTGGGTGTCTGGCAGGTCCTTTCTATGGACTCGCTTCTCCTCTTCCAGCTGTCTGATCTTCATCTCGCCCTTCTGAAGGCCTTTGTGTAGTTCCTGCATCCAGCTGCTGCCAGCTCTTCCCAACTATCTGGGTCAATGTCTACCTCCTTGAGGTCCCTCTTACAGATGTCTTTGTAGTGCAACTGGGGGCATCCAGGAGGTCTTTTGCCAGAGGCTAGCTCACCATACAGGATGTCTTTTGGGATCCTTCCATCATTCATCCTGTGGATGCGGCCAAGCCAGAGGAGCTGCTGCTGCCTGAGGAGGGTGTGCATGGTTGGGATTCCAGCTTGCTCGAGGATGGCGTTGTTGTGCATTCTGTCCTTCCATGATATCCCAAGGACGCGCCTGAGGCAGTGCAAGTGGAAGACGTTCAGCCTCTTTTCCTGGCAGGTGTACAAGGTCCAAGACTCGCTGCCGCAGAGGAGAATGCTGAGGATGCAGGCTCTGCAGACTTGCATTTTGGTGTGAGTGTACAGCTTGTTGTTATTCCACACTCTCTTGCTAAGTCTGGACAGAGTTATGGCTGCTTTTCCGATCCTCCTGTTTAGCTCAGACTCCAGCAACAGGGTGTCAGTGATGGTGGACCTGAGGTAAGCAAACTCATGTAATTGTCAGAGCTGATTGATGGAGGTTCAGCAACGTCCTGACCAAGTACATTTGTCTTCTCTAGGCTGATGGTAAGCCCAAAGTCCTTGAATGCTTTGGAGAACTGATCCAGCAGTTTTTGAAGCTGGTCTTCTGTGTGTGTCACTACAGCAGGTGTCGTCTGCGAACAGCATGTCTCTGATGAGCACTTCCTGCACTTTAGACTTAGCCTTCAGCCTTGCAAGATTAAACAGTTTCCGGTCAGATAAACCATTTTGCTAGTCTTTAAAGTGCTACTTGACTGCTTTTTGTTTTGATAGTGTATAGACTAGCACGGCTCCCTCTCTGTTACCTGTCGGATCTTGCGTGCACAAGGATGCCCTCTGTTGAGGATCCAAAGGCAGGCTTCAGGAGGAGTGCGAAGAAGATCCCGAACAATGTTGGAGCAAGGACACATCCTTGTTTGACGCCGCTCCTGATGCTGAAGGCATCCAATGATCTGCTGTCATATTGGATGGTTCCTCTTGTGTCTTTGTGGAAAGACTGGATCATCTTGAGTAGCTGTGGTGTACAGCCTATCTTGTGGAGCAATTTAAACAGTCCATCCCTACTGACCGAGTCGAAAGACTTGGGCAGGTCGACGAAGGCGACAGAGTGGCTTCCTCTGCTCCCTGCATTTCTCCTGCAGCTGCCTCAGGGAGAAGATCATGTCAACGGTAAATCTCAGCATGGAATCCACACTGGGATTCAGGATACACCCTCTCAGCGAGCTTCTGGAGTCTGCCAAGGATGACATGAGCAAACAATTTACCAGTGATACTTAGGAGAGAGATTCCATGGTAATTGTTGCAGTCACTTCTGTCTCCTTTGTTCTTATACAAGGTTACAATGTTGGCGTCCCGCATATCCTGTGGAACCTCACCCTCTCTCCAGCACAGGCACAGTAGCTCATGTAGGGGTTCCAGGGGTGTGTCCAAGGCACACTTGATTACCTCTGGTGGTATATCATCCTGGCCTGGGGCCTTTCCTACTGCAGTGCTGTCAATAGCTTTCTTCAATTCGACCACAGTTGGTTCCTGGTACAGCTCGTCCATGACTGACAGGAGCTCGATGGTGTTGAGGGATGTATCAAACAGCGTTCTCACACGAGTACAGCTCTAAGTAGTGCTTGACCCGTCACCCCATCTGTTGGGCTTTGTCAGTGATGGCTTCACCAGATTTGGATTTCAGAGGTGCAGTCTTGTTCTGGATGGGTCCCATTGCCTTCTTTATGCCCTCGTACATTCCCCTGAGATGACCAGAGTCATCACAGATCTGGATACTGCTGCATAGCTTAAGCCAGTAGTTCTTGGCACAGCACCTGGCTGTCTGCTGTACTATTTTTCTGGCTACTCTGAGTGCTTGCTGGGTACTCTGACTTGGTGAGTGTTTGTACTCCAGAAGTGCAGCGTGCTTCTTTTCGACGACTGAAATCATCTCATCAGAGTTAGCTTCGAGCCAGTCGTTTGTGTTTCCAGCTCGTCTTCCAAATACTGACAAGGCTGAATTGTAGATGGATGTCGCATCAGCACCCCCAGGGCTGCTGCGCAGATTCTCCTCAAGAGTCTCTCTGAACATTTCAGCTTTTTCTGAGTTTGCTGTCTTTCTGGCATCAATGCGGGGCCTTCCAGTTGGTTCAGAATAGTGCAGCTTCTTGAGTCTCAGCTTGAGCTTGGAGCAGACTAGTAAATGATCTGTATCGCAGGTTGGCACTATGGTAGCTGCATGTCAGGAGGATGTTTTTGAGGTTGTCACGTCTGGTGATGACCAAGTCTAATTGGTGCCAGTGTTTTGAGTGTGGGTGTCTCCATGACACTCTGTGCTGTGGCTTGGTTCGTAAAAATGTGTTTGTGATGCACAGATTGTGGTACGCGCAAAGTTCGAGGAGACGCTGTCCGTTGTCATTCATTTTTCCCCACACCGAAGTGACCTGCTTGTTTGCTGCTTGCCTGGAGCTAGAATTCGGGATATTACAGAGTCGCTGCCAAAAATTCTTCAACCTGTAGACTGTTACCCCTTCCTACTTCTTCATATAGGAACCAATGATACAGCCAAGAAAAACTTTGATGAGATCACGGCAGACTATGTAACCCTCGTGAGAAAGATCAAGGAATACGGAGCACAGGTGGTCTTCTCGTCTATCCTCCCTGTGGAAGGAAGGGGTCTGCAGAGGGATTGTTGAATCACAGAGGTAAATGCGTGGTTGCGTAGGTGGTGTAGCAGGGAAGGATTTGGTTTCTTTGACCATGGGATTCTCTTTTGTGAACAGGGATTGCTGAGAAGAGATGGGATCCACCTCACTAAAAGAGGAAAGAGCATCTTTGTGGGCAGGCTTGCAAACCTAGTGAGGAGGGCTTTTAACTAGGTTTGTCGGGGGAAGGTGACAGAAGCCCAGAGGTAAGTGGGGAAGGAGCAGGGAACAATCAAGTGGGTTTCCTGGGTGAAGAGGGGAGAGTGGGCCAATCGGCCCCTTCTCTAAGATGCTTGTACACTAATGCCAGAAGCCTGGGGAACAAACAGGAAGAATTAGAGGCCCTGGCACAGTCACACAAGTATGAGGTGGTTGGAATAACAGAGACTTGGTGGGACGATTTGCATAACTGGAGCACGGTTGTGGAAGCTTATAAATTGTTTAGGAAGGACAGACAGGGGAGAAAAGGAGGAGGAGTTGCGTTCTATGTGAGGGAGCAGTATGATTGCTCAGAGCTCCAGTAGGAGGAAGGAGAAAATCCAGCTGAGTGTCTTTGGGTTAAGCTTAGAGGTGGAAGTAACAGAGGTGATGTTGTAGTTGGTGTCTGTTATAAACCGCAAGAACAGGGAGAGAGGAGATAGATGAGGCTTTCTTCAGGCAGCTTAGTGAAGCTTCAAAATCACAGGCCCTGGTTCTCATGGGAGACTTTAATCAACCGGACATTTGTTGGGAGACCAATACATCAGCACACAGACAATCCAGGAAGTTTTCGGAGAATGTTGGGGATAACTTCTTGGTACTAGTGCTGAAGGAACTGACCGGGGCCGTGCACAACTTGACTTGCTGCTCACAAACAGGGAAGAACTAGTAGAAGAAATAGAAGTGTGAGGGAACCTGGGCTGCAGCGACCATGAGATCATAGATTTCAGGATCCAGACGAAAGGAAGAAGGGTGAGCAGTAACATACACAGCCTTGATTTCAGACGAGCAGACTTTGACTCCCTAAGAGACCGGATGAGCAGGATCCCTTGGGAAATGAAGATGAAGGGGAAAAGAGTTGGAGAACTGGAAGTATTTTAAAGTGTTACTGAAGGCACAGGAACAAACAATCCCGCTGTGTAGTAAGAAATGCAAACATGGTAGGTAACCAAGTTGGCTTAACAAGGAAATCCTTAATGAGCTTAAATTCAAAAAGGATGCATACAAGAAATGGAAACGTGGACAGTTGACTAAGGAGGAGTATAAACATACGGCTGGAGAATGCCGGGCAGTAATCAGGAAAGCGAAAGCACAATTGGAACTGCAGCTGGCGAGGGACGTGAAGAGTAACAAGAAGGGTTTCTACAGGCATGTGAACAATAAACGGGTTATTGGAGAAGGTGTGGGGCCATTAGTGGATGAGGGAGGTAACAGTGACAGATGATGCAGGAAAAGCTCAAGTACTCAATGCTTTTTTTGCCTCAGTTTTCACGGACAAAGTCAACTTCCCCATGACGGTCCTCGATGATGCAGTATGGGAAGGTAGTGGGCAGCCATCTGTGGGGAAGGAACAAGTTCTGAGCTATCTAGAAAAACTAGATGTGCACAAGTCCATGGGTCTGGATTTAATGCACCCCAGGGTACTGAGGGAATTGGCAGAGGTCATTGCTGAACCTTTGGCCATTACCCTTGAAGAATCTTGGAGATCGGGGGAGATACCGGATGACTGGAAGAAGGCAAACGTAGTGCCCATCTTTAAAAAAGGAAAGAAGGACAATCCAGGGAACTATAGACCTGTCAGCCTTACCTCAATCCCAGGGAAAATAATGGAGAGAATCCTCAAGGAATCCATTTTGAAGCACTTGGAAGAGGGGAAAGTGATCAAAAGTAGCCAACATAGATTCACCAGGGGCAAGTCCTGCCTGACTAATCTGACTCACTTCTATGATGAGGTAACAAGCTCTGTGGACATGGGGAAGTCAGTGGATGCGATATACCTTGACTTCAGCAAGGCTTTTGATACAGTCTCCCACAACATTCTTGTCCACAAGTTAAGGAAATATGGATTGGATCCTTGGACTATAAGATGGATAGAAAGCTGGTTTGATGGTTGGGCCCAATGGGTAGTGATCAATGGCTCAGTATCTGGATGGAGGTCTGTTTCAAGCAGAGTGCTGCAAGGCTCGGTTTCGGGGCCGGTGTTATTCAACATCTTTATTAATGACCTGGATGAGGGACTGGATTGCACCCTCAGCAAGTTTGCGGATGACACAAAACTAGGGGTAGAGGTAGATACATTGGAGGGTAGAGAGAGAATCCAGAGGGACCTGGATAAATTGGAGGACTGGGACAAAAAAAATCTGATGCGGTTCAATAAGGAGAAGTGTAGAGTCCCGCACCTGGGACAGAAGAATCCCAAACATTGTTACAGGCTGGGGACTGACTGGCTCAGCAGCAGTACGATGGAAAAGGACCTAGGGGTTATGGTGGAGGAAAGGCTGGATATGGAGTAAACAGTGTGCCCTTGTAGCCAAGAAAGCTAACGGCATACTGGGGTGCATTAGCAGGAGCATTTCAAGCAGATCTAGAGAAGTAGTTATTCCTCTTTATTCGGCACTGGTGAGGCCACATCTGGAATATTGTGTCCATTTTTGCGCCCCCCAGTATAAAAAGGATGTGGATTTGCTGGAGCAGGTTCAGCGAAGGGCAACAAAAATGATTCAGGGTCTGGAGCACACCACCTTGAGGATAGTCTGAGGGATTTGGGTTTGTTTAGTTTACAGAAGAGAAGACTTAGAGGTGATTTAATAGCAGCCTTCAACTTCCTGAAGGGGAGCTCTAAAAAGGAGGGTGAGAAACTGTTCTCAGTGGTGTCAGATAGCAGAACAAGGGAGTAATGGTCAGAAGTTGAAGAGTGAAAGGTGTAGGTTAGATATTAGGAAAAACTACTTCACCAGGCAGGTGGTGAAGCATTGGAATGCGTTGCCTAGAGAGGTGGTGGATTCTCCATCCCTTGAGGTTTTTAGGTCCTGGCTGGGATGACTTAGTAGGGGTTGATCCTGCTTGAAGCAGGAGGTTGGACTAGATGACCTCCTGAAGTCTCTTCCAGCCCCGTGATTCTGTGATTCTGTGACCTAGACAAGAGGGCCATGAGTCACGATTGGCTCCAACTCTTACACTGAAGTCACCCAAAAGGTACAATTGTTCACAAGCAGGTATTTGCACTATGGCAGCACTGAGCTCATCATGGAACTTGTCCTTTGCTTCTGGTGTGGTGTTCAGGGTTGGACCATAAGTTCTGATCAGGTGGACGGGACCGGCGCAGGTTTGAAGTTTGACCTGAAGGAGTCTTTCTGATCCACCCGCGACTAGTTCCACCATTTGCAGAAGGGTGTTTCTGATGGCAAAGCCAACACCGTGCTCCCTGGGTTCCTCTTGGGCTTTGCCCTGCCAGAAAAAGTCATAGTCCTTTTCCTTTAGGGATCCTGAAGCTGTGACTCGCGTCTCCTGCAAAGTGGTGATGTCAGCTTGGAGCCTCTTCAGTTCCTCGTTGATGACAGCAGTCTTTTGGGTGTTGCTGATGTCCTGAAGATCTTCAGTCAAACTGGTCAACATGGTCTGTACATTCCAACAAGCAAGCTTGAAACTTTGACGATTTCCTTTTCTTAATAATTTTCTTTTTGGTTTATCTGGTGCTCATTTCAGTCACTTGTCAGGTTGGGGAACCTTAAGCCTCATGCACCCAGTGAGGCAAGTGAACTGTGACGAGACAGTACCCTACTGGCTAGGGACTGCCCAGCGAGATGCAATGATCTCTCCCACCCTTGGAAGCAACCCCTGGCACTCGTTCTCTATGCCAATCGAGCAAGAGCTTATAACCGGTATCTGTTGCCTCCTGTGTTGGTTCAGCGCTGTTAAGCAATGCTCGAGTACCTCTCCAGGCACGAGCCTGGGCAATTTTTACGGAGACCCTGGGTTGCTCACATACCAGGCCCCCTCTCTCGGCTCTATTGATATAGTCCAAAGGAAAGGATAACCTCTATGTTTGGTACCAGCTCAGCTGCAGGAGTTGCTGGGACAGTGCCAGAAGTTGGCACAGAACCGCCTTAGGACTCCCCTCCGGATTTTCTGTCAGGGTTTACTCCCTTAGCCTTACTCCTTCCCAGGATAACCCACAAAGCAGTGGGGCGTCTTCCTCCGCCTTCACAGGAGTTGTTGATTTGCAGCACCACACCTCCTGGTCTGCCATTGAGACTGTGCATTAGAAGGGAGAAGGAACAAGTCTCTCCATAAGGTCAGTATGTGGGACAGACCAGACCCCCCTCACTGTGTTTTGCTTGTGAGCTGACGCAGTTGCCCAGGGGATGGCGTCGCTGTAATGCACAACAGCTGCTAGGAGCCAACAGTGAGAGTTGAGTGATGGGTGAGTACCAGTGCTTCCATTCGCCTGAAAAGGCACAGCTGCCGGAGAGTCAAAGGTACTACCTCTACCCCAGACGCCCCCATATCCCCCAGGTCAAGTCCATGAGGTTAATAAATTAGGCCATCTAGCATGCTGTGATGTTGCTAAGAAGAGACCGATATCCACAAAGGCGAGCAACCTTTACTCATTGCCTTTGTGTTTATCTTGTTAACTCTTATCTTAATCCTCAAAGTTGCCTCCTTGTGTAGCACAGAGTCCAGCATTCTACATTTTGCTCAGATTTGGATTACCACCTTCTCCAAATGGAAAACTTTTAAAGCAGTAGTCTGTGGTACTCAGTGGTTATAGTGCTTTATGCTCCACTACCCACAGCTTTCATTCTCAGCAAAATCAGCTGTTCAATTCACATTTGCCATCAGCAGAAAACCTTCATAATGTAGAGGAGTTTGCCATCTGCTCTCCTTAAAGTTTGGTAATGAACTAGCAGAATCAGGACCCCCACATTTCATTACTGGCTCTGCCATTGATTCACTGCATGATCATGGTCAATTTATTTAACATCTGTGTAAAATGACTATGAGCCTTATGAAATTGTAACCACTGATTTGTTGAGAGCTTTTATATATGTGCAGTGCTTGGAGATCATGGAATGGAACGGAACAGAACAAGAGTGTTAAACAACTTTCATTGTTGCTTATTTCTCCTAACCCATTGTTCACTTCAGATCCCCTTCTACCAGCATCTCATCTTTAATTCCTCTGTTCTTGAAATTTTTGTTCATTATTCAATTCCATTTCTTTTTATGCCCTCACCAACTGTTCCTCATCCATCTCTTTCCAATTTTCCGTTATCTTTTCTTAATGCCTTTTTTTGCCGTCTCATCTTCAGGATGCTCTTTCCTCTTCTGTACCTTATCCAGCACTAGCCTGTATCTTCCTTATCCCTTCCCCAAAGTCTATTTAAAAAAATAACACCCCACCATCCCTAATAAAATCCCATTGCAAGCTCTTCAGGGAAGGCTCTTTACTATCTTAGGAGACAGAACCCTTCTCACTTCGATTTCCCCATTCTGCAGGTAGAGAGAAACTCAAGGTTCAGATCCCCAAAGTTACTTAGGCACTTAATGCCTAACTGGAATTAGTCACAGACAGAACACTTAGGTGGTCACACACAGCATGTGGCAGAGCCCAAAACGGGTGCTCTCTGCTCAATCCTCTTCTGGGGGTTTAGTCACAAGATCATCCTTCCTCAAATGATTCTTCTGAATCATGTGAAGAGGTTAGCCCACAGCACAAAGGATGAGCTGCTCCTGCCCCAATGGAGTTGCTAGTTCTTTCACCCTGTGGCCACTGCACTTCTCAGTACAAACTGAACTGGGCAGTGCTAAGAACACAAGCATAGCGACTGCTACCAGTTTAATAAGAGAGATTTGAAAACAAACCCTATTTCTGTTTTTAAATGTAATAAGTTTGTAGGAATCAATTTGTTATTTTGCCTTTTGGTGATTAAATAAGCACAAGAAAGGTAGCTTGGAAGATTATGCACGTACACACTACTGTAACAGTGTAATGTGCTTCAGCAGAGAGGAATGATAGAATGCACCGTTTGAGATCTTTCCTTTCTTTTATCAGACACAGAAAGCAGGAGGTTTCCATCTCAATGACAGAGGGGCAACATGCTCAAGTAAAGCAATGGAAGGGACAGCCTTATACAAGCCACTCAGAATGCAAATTTGTCCTGAGTAGCAGGAAACAGACAGATGCATAAAGCTACAGAGAAGATTGTTTTTAATTGGATGGTTGAGATGAGGTTGATTTGTCTGGTGGAGGTCTGAGCTATGTTCCCATCTAGGAGATCAGTGCTTGAAAACACCTTAAGGCAAAAACACCCCAGTCTCTTCCCTCCTTACTTCTACTCCCCAGTTTGTAATAGGGCTGCCAAATGCAGTTATTGGATCCCATGAACCAAACTTTGCATTCTCTTGGGCTACACTTACACTACAGCGATCTGTTGACCGAAGTCACCGTCAGAAGAGATTTCCCAACAAACTTCTGTTGACAGAGTGCTACACACACAAAAGCCAATTGGAAGAACGCTCCACTCTGTTGACAGCACAGCCGGACTGCCTGGCTGCTCTCTTGGCAAAACAAGCACCCAGAAGCACAGCAGACAGGGCTACCCATTGTTCTGGATGGCCTGTCTGTTGAGAGAAGGTCCCTCCACTCCTGAGTGTCCACACAGCTTTTTTGTCAGAATCTGTTGACAGCGGTGTTATACCTCCTGGCTGAGAAGCAGAAGCCTGCCAGCAATAGTGCTGAGTTGTCAACAAACCGCATTCCATGTGGACGTTCCACCAGTTTTGTTGGTAAAACTTGCTAGAGTAACTATAGCCTTTGAGTATCACTGAGATTAATGGCTGCAGAAGGATCTGCCTGCAAGGGTCTGGTCTCCAGTAAAATGTCAGCAAGCTAGTGATTACAGGAGCAACCCAGTTGTGTGGTTTTAGCAGTAGAGGCGTGTTTTTACTCATTCACAGCTGTTCCAAAAGGTGAGGGAAAAGGAGGAAACCAGGACAACTAAACACTGAAAGCAAGAACGCACACTTGTAGTCATAAAGTCATCACTAGGTTCCCAAATTTAAAAACAGAAAGTGTAACATTGAGTGTTAAGATACAACCAGTCACCACAGTTATGAGTCATCACTTGCATGAAAATACCTGGGGACTCATGAAACACAAGCCTCTCCTATAGAGCAATTAGTTCCCCGCTCAATAGTTTCACCTTCTCTTTAAAAACCAAGAGTCTCACAGAAAGTAGAAAGAAACCCACTGATAAGCCCACTTTCCCCCTTTGAAAGTTGAAGGGGTCCTGCTGCTTACATCTGAGTCAAAAGGAGAGCAGGCTGCTTTTGCATCCCCGTCACACCTTTCAAAATGTCAAATGGTGAGAAAACTCTCTCACAATAGGAAATTCGAGAAATATGGTAAGATATATATGAAAATGTTTATGAGCAACTGAGAAACCCCTTTTTAATCACTTAAATATGTTTTGATGCTGTCATTTAAAGAGCACTATACTTTTCTTACCTACAGGATATCTTGGTAGTTTCTCACTTGAGTTCTCTTCACTTTCAGGGCTGTCATGTTAGAAAACAAAACTATAAGCACGTTCAGCAGCACCAGGCTGCAGTCAGGTCGCAGGAATACTGATTTTAAGTCAGCAGCAAACTACAACTCAAATTTTCTTGAAATGAGAACACAAATTTGTTTCCCAAGCCGAGAGAGTAATTAAGTTGGTGTCAGGTGGGAGGAGCCTAAGAGAGAGCTCTAGGCAACCCCATCTTTATAGAAAGTTTGTTGACTGCCTATCATTTGATGCAGCATGACAGGTACTGCTCTGCTCACAATACAATGGAGCCCACCTGCTCCCAAGGAGAAAGTAGAAAAAAATCAGTTTGAGACAGTATGAGAGTAGAGTGTTTAATGTAAAGGTAGCACTGTGTATTTCTTGGAAAATGCTTCCATTTCCTCTGCAGTAAAAAGGAGGCTGGGCCTTAAATGTTCTGATTATAAAGAACTTGCTTGTGGATTTTTACAGGAAGATACTTTGTCCCCAAGCCTAGTATTTATGAACATTGTTGGCTTTACACAAGATAATCCCACTCAACCTAAGGCTCATTCGGGAGAGCAGCTTGAAGTTATGAGGCAATTTCTGCATTAACTTTAACACTGCAGATAAACAGCTTGCTGTCTAGCAAAGTCATGAAGCAGGTAGGCTTCCCTCCCTCTCTCATCCTTCCCCAAGCATGTAATTTTGATATATCCCTCACTGCAGGAGAAAGGTAATAAATTTGCAGGAAAGAAACAAGTAATGATCTCTGGCAAAGATAGACCATCTTTGTTCCTTCTTGGCAACTGTGTAATTGTTAAGAGGGGTCTTGTAGCGTGTGTTTAAGCCTAGTCTGATTGCCAAGGATTGCCTAGTCTGATTGCCAGGGAACTCTATGGCCACCACCATTTTACTGTAAAAGTCCAGTCTCTGTCTCCTGAGATATTTCACTGGACTCCATCAACTCTCCTATTCTCATTGCTCAGAGTAATTACACTGGTAGAACAGCTAATCCCAGACATACGGGTTTTCTATTCATGAAGATTTTGATGAGACACACCAGCAAAACATACGGGTGGTGTTCCCTGTAAGCCGTGCACTTGACAGGCTATTCAGGAGAGATTCAAATGCCACCAAGCTGATTAGCAGAGCACCTACATGTAGGTTTTGTTTCTAATGGTGGTGTACAATCACACGTGCCTCTGTGCACATGTTTATTCTGCACATGAACAGACAAACTTAAGGTGAACATTGCACATAGGCTGTCCAGACATTGATTTCTATATTCCACACCTACAACACTTTGTCCTTCCCAAGCACATGACCTACTATGGGAGAGTTTTAGCTGTATTTTCGTATTTCACTCTGTCCTCTGAGCTTTACATTCTTGTTAGCTAAAATAAGTAAACAAGCATTATCGGTTTGTCACTAGATCAAAAGCAGTAGCTGCCAAGCACCTGCAGATGAAAGAAAGATTACTAGCTATCATGTTCTACAGGATGAGGCATTACCTGTATCTGAAATGTTACCTTTAAACATGCAAGGGAGCATTGCTCTCAGCTGGTATCTTCTTACAAAGCTAAGAATTCTTGCAGGTTTTGATTTGTGTACATTTGAGACAGGCTGAGTTGAGACAGCATGGGGTAGGTCAGGAAATAGATTAAGATCCATTCAGTTCAAAGTAATCTTTTTCAAATCTGTCATGTTGCTCTGCGTGCAAAGAGCAAACATTCTGACAGGAAGACTTAATCCAGACAAAAGTATTTGTCTGCTTTTTGTGTACAGAGAAACAGAACAGATATATAAAGATTAAAACTTGCAATCTGAAAATATTTCTTTTAAATCATCATCATCAAAACTGAAGGACAAAAGTGTTTCTCCATTCAGGAGAATTCACAGAGATTTAAAAAGGTACAATACAATGTCCTGCAGTACACAGCAGCCCCCCACCCTATTATAGAGGGCCTGAAACTTACATAAAATGCTGTTCAGCAATTGCTGTGACATGAGTCTTAGTCCAGTTTCCAGTGACTTATGTGCTTCACAAAAATGTCCCTGCAGTTGGCATTCTTGCCACCAGATGTAGAAAGTAAAAGGACTGAATGAATGCAAATAAATACTTGTGCACTCTGGAGTGTTTTTTTTTTTAAATTAATTGAGATGGAATATATGGGCCCAAAGACAAAGATGTTAATGTGATTGTGTCATTACTCAAAAATTAAACAATTTTAAACCAAAATTTTCTGAGTTTGGGATACAGAGACTTCAGCGTGCTTAGGACCCTGGAAAAACACGATCAAAAATCTTTACTCAATTAAAAATACCAGAGAACGAAAAAACAATTAGTATTTCAGATTTCAGATTCTTAAGTAAGGCTTTAATTTCAATAACATTGCTGCTAAAGAAGAAAAAGCAAAGTGTTTTTATAAGGGGGAAAAAGCCTCCATTTGATGGTCTTTTAGATAGCGTTAAAGATGCCAATGATTATCCAAACGGGGAAAAGAAAAGACAAAGTTAGTTGAAACGGGTTGGAGACACGCAAAAATGGAAGATAAAAGAATAGCAAAGATGGAAAATGCAGCTTCCGTCTGCTGATATATCATGCTGGGGTGGGGGGAAACCCAGGTACAGCACAGGATCTTATCACCCACTCTGAGGCCTAGAAAACTTATATCAGCATCTGGCTAATTAAGGCATTGCTTTTTGAACACAGGCTAACAGCAGTGTAACAAAACAGGTAGCCTAGGCCAGCGAAGCTAGTGTCATCTTAGAAGGCAAAAGGTGGGGCTAGAAAAGAAATAAGGTGAGAAACAAGAGGCATGGGGGAGGGAGGGATGGGGATGACCAGTCTCACATCCCAGGTGGTGTTTGATATTTAGCCAAGTTGATGGAGATTATCTCATCTGAGTCTCCATCTCTAGCCTGGTCTAGACATCTCACAGGTTCAGGATGGCAAAGCCCAGTGGTATCAGTAGATCGTGGGGTCCCAAGTAGTAGGAGGGGTGGCACCACAATGGTGATGATGGCTCTTTGCTGTTCTTTAAGCTTTCAGTCAGCCCTCAGCTGCGTTCACCAACTCTCTTCCCAAAGGGGGTGAGAGGGATAGCTCAATGGCTTGAGCATTGGTCTGCTAAACCCAGCCTTGAGGGGGCCATTTAGCAGTCTGAAGCAAACAGATTAACAAAACAAAAAAAAAAAGTCACCACCTGCCACGGAAGGTGATCAGTCCTGCTGCGAGAGCAGGGGACTCTATTCCTTGACCTCTCAAGGTCCCTACCAGTTCTATGAAATATACCTATCTCCATATTGTAAGTGTTTTTAGGAGGACCCCAAAAAGGAAGTGATGAGGGGACTAGCTCATCCCTTCTTCATTTCATCCAAACTCACCCCCTAAATTTACAATATCCATTCTGATCCATTGATTTCCAGTACCACACACACCCCAGCTGTCCAGGCATGATTTTAACACAGTCTTTGAAGCAAAAAAAAAGCAGTCAAGTAGCACTTTAAAGACTAACAAAATAATTTATCAGGTGAGTTTTCATGGGACAGACCTACTTCTTCAGACCACAGCCATACCAGAACAGACTCAATATTTAAGGCACAGAGAACCAAAAACAGTAATCAAGGAGGACAAAAATCAGAAAAAAAATGATCAAAGGTGAGCAAATCAGAGAGAGTAGAGGAGGTCAAAGGGGTGGGGGAGAAGGTCAAGAATTAGATTGAGCCAAGTATGCAAATGAGCCCCTATAGTGACTCAGAAAGTTCCCATCCTTGTTCAAACCACATGTTAATGTGCCAAATTTGAATATAAAAGACATCTCAACTGCCTACCTTTCAATACTGGTGCGAAAATTTTTCTTCAGTAACACACAAACTCTTAGGTCATTAACAGAATGGCGCACTCCATTAAAATGTTGACTAACCGGTTTGTGGATGTGGAGTGTTTTTGTGTCTGTTTTGTGCCCACTGACCCTTTGTCTAAGGGAGTTAGAAGTCTGTCCAATGTGCAAAGCATTTGGGCATCGTTGGCACATGATGGCATATATGATGTTAGTTGAGGAACATGAGAATGTGCCAGTGATTCTGTGAATAGCCTGATTAGGTCCAGTGATGGTATTACCAGAAAAGATGTGGACAAAGCTGGCAGTGGGCTTTGTTGCAAGGAAAGGTTCCAGGACTGGTATTCCTGGGGTACAGACTATGGCTGTTGGTGAGGATCCTCATAAGGTTGGGAGGTTGTCTGTAGGAGAGAACAGGCATGTCACCTAGGGCCTTGTGGAGTGTGGCATCCTGATTAAGGATAGGTTGTAGGTCTTTAATAATTCATTTCAGTGGTCTGAGTTGGGGGCTGTAGGTAATGACCAGTGGTGTTCTGTCCTTGGCTTTTTTGGGGCCTGAGTATTCATCTGGCCCTGTCAATTTGTTTTCTTTTTTTTTTTTTATTTCTCCTGGTGGGTAATTCAGGTTTATGAATATTTGGTGAAGATCTTGTAGTTTTTGGTCTCTGTCAGGTGGATCAGAGCAAATGCAATTGTACCTAAGGGCTTGACTATAAAACAATGGATCTAATTATGTGTGCAGGATGGAAGCTAGAAGGGTGCTGGTAAGTATAGCGATCAGTGGGTTTCCGGTACAGTGTGGTACTGGTCAGGCCATCCTTGATTTGTACTGTAGTGTCCAGTAAATGTCTCTCTTGCATGGAGTAATCGAGGCATAAGTTGATGGTGGGGTGCAGATTGTTAAAATATCTGTGGAATTCTTCTAGAGTCTCTATACCATGGGTCCAAATCATAAAGATGTCATCAATGTATCTCAAGTAGAGGAGGGGTAAGAGGGGACGAGAGCTGAGGAGTCGTTGTTCCAGGTCAGCCATAAATATATTAACATATTGTGGGGCCATGCAGGTGCCCATAGCAGTTCCACTAATCTGGAGGTATATGTTGTCCCCAAAACGGAAATAATTGTGTGTGTGAGAAAAAGTTACAGAGGTCAGACACCAGATTGGCTGTGGTGACATCAGGGATGGTATTCCCGATTGCTTGTAATCGGTCTTTATGTGGAATATTAGTGTACAGAGCCTCTACATCCATTGTGGCAAGGATGGCATTGTCAGGAATTTTTCCGATGTTTTGTAATTTCCTCAGGAAGTTGGTGGCATCTCAGAGATAGCTAGGAGTGTTGGTGGCATAGGGTTTGAGGAGGGAGTCCACGTAACTGGATAGTCCGATGGTAAGGGTGCCAATACCCAAAATGATAGGGCATTCGGGGTTTCCAGGTTTGTGGATTTTAGGAAGCAAATAGAATAATCCAGTCTGGGGCTCAGATGGTGTGTCTGAGTGAATAAGGTCCCGAGCAGCAGCAGGATTCCTTTGGAATTCCAAAGTGGGATCAGTGGAGAGAGGTCTGTAGAATGTGGTGTTGGAGAGTTGTCTGGCTGCCTCCTGTTCATAGTCTGACTTATTCATGATGACAACAGCACCCCTTTTTTTGTTTAGGCCATTCACCATGTCTCTCTTCTGCACCTTTTCTCATCCAGAATTACTGTTTGAAATGTCACTGACTCATGACAACTGTATCCACTCTCTCAGAGCTAGGCTAACTGAGGAAGGCCCATGAGGCCCCAAGTAGAGGAGACCCCTGCACGCCCGCTTGAGGTATATGCAAAACTTCATCTTGAAATTAAATACACTCTTGTTTACGTCTATTCTTCTATTAGAAATCTCTAGTTGATCTGTCATTACACTAAGGCTGTGGCCACACTTGGCCATTTCGAAGATGACTAATGAAGTGCTGAACTGAATATTCAGTGCCTCTCTAGCATTAGGACGCTTCCGGCCGCAGCACTTCGAAAGTGCCGCTTTCAAAAGCACGTGGCTACACGGGGGTCCTTTTCGACAAGAACCCCCCTCCTTTTGAAATCTCCTTATTCCTCTCAGCAGAGGGGAATAAGGGGATTTCGAAATGGGTGGGGTCCTTTCGAAAAGGACCCCCATGTAGCCGCGCTGAGCCGTGCACTTTCGAAAGCAGTGCTTTCAAAGTGCCACAGCTGGAAGCAACCTAATGCTAATGAGGCGCTGAATATTCAATTACACTAAGCATTGAATATTCAGCACCTCATTAGTAATCTTCCAAATGGCCATTTGCATGACCATTTTGAAGTTTTGGCCAAGTGTGGCCACAGCCTAAGTGGTGCTGGTGCACAAAGAAAGAGAGAGATGGTTTTGTGGTCAGACTTTTTTGCTGGCTTCCTATTTTACTGCAGCACAAGATGACGTTTTTCATTCATAAGTTCTGAATGAACATATGGACTTTGGGTTTAAAAAAGAAATGGGGAAGGTGCACTACCCCTAATGACAGGAAAGAGCATTAGTGTTGGGCAAGGGGTGGAAACCAGTGACTCAAGTTGCAATATTGGAAAGTGACCACAAACTCCTTGATGTGGGGAGGGAGGTGCTTTTGATTGGCGCCTAATGTATTGTTGGAAAGTCTATTGTTAGGGGAAAGATATAATGCTATGCGTGTATGCAGAAACAACAGAAGTTACTGAAGCTGTAGCAGCAAATAGAAGAATCAAAATCTAAGTATTGAAAATAGCCTTAGCTGTAAGACAATGTTTAAGGCTGCATTTACACTACAGTTGTCTTTCAAAAGACGAGCTTCCAGAAGATCTTTTGAAAGAGCACATCCACACACAAAAATTACACCTTAAATCAACTCTAAGAATCAGCCCTAAAAATAACCTGTTACTAGTTACAGGTTGCACTTCAACGAACAGTTTTATGAATTCAACAATTGATCAAGAATTGGACAGACTGTTGCCATTGCAAAAGAGTACTGCATCACAAAGCAATGCAGCATTTATTAATGCAAGCAATACTAGACTGGTACAGCATTGATCATGGAAACAGACATTCTTCCCACGTCTGATGAACGATTCCAGTACTAAACCTCTGAAAGTTTTCCAGATGTTTAGCACAGTGCAGATCAAGCTGTCGCAAGTCAGTCAACCCTTGATAAGGAAAGGGAGAGAAATGAATGCAGTTACTGAATCAGGTCTGCCCAGCTGGAGATCCATTTGTCAGCATGTTTCAGAGTCAGTCTCTGTAGGTCTAACTTTACAGCAGCCTGAAGAGAAGAGCTTATAAACTATACCATTGAAGGCAAGCCCCTACTTGCTCAGTTTCCATCAGCCCAAAGATGGGAGAGGGATTGGACTTGTAGGAAGCCATTTCAGTGACAGCCTGTATTAAATCGTGTCCTATTTCCTTCTACTCTGCATTCCTATTTCCTTAAAATACATTCTTGGCTGGTAAAAGGTAAATTGGATTTTACCATGCTGGCAGCAGCTGCTAGCTAGCTCCTGGGAGGCTTAAGACCTTTCAGGGGCACAGCAATGTCAATGATACAAAAAAAAACCACACAGATAGGAACTGGAGGCCCTCTGCATGTCCATACAAGATTTTCCTATGTATGCATTGGAAACGGTAAGACTTTGTACTAAACACACCTTTCCATCCCATGCTTTCTTCAAAGAGATCTTTACTCTAGGAGTAACACGGTGCTGCTGCCCAAAGAAAACCCCCCTCTGGGTGTGCAGAAGTAGGAAAAGCACAATAAAGAAGAAGGGGATGAACCCACTCAAATTTGCATTATTTCACTGGAAAGATAGACGCTGTTCCCAGCACCAACACACGCTCTTTATCTGATATGCAAGATGCAGCCCCCCCCAAACACACACCTTCTTAGTGGCCTCTGAAGAGTCAGCATGCCATGGACTAAGTTATCCACATCGCCCACCTCTCAGTCAAGTCTGGCCAGCCAAAAGCCCTGGCATCTGGCCTCCCTCAAGGCCCAGAAGTGGAGCATTTGGGCTTGCATTGCAATATATTAATAAGAGTGAACAGTGATGGGTGATGAAATGTCACACCTTCTTCAAGTAACTTGTATGGATGCCAGACCTGGCATACTAAAAAGTCTTCAAATTCACGCTACAGACATTCATAAATAGATGCCTGAGGTACATCCTTCACATCAAATGGCAAGACTTCATCACAAGTGAAAAGCTTTGGAACAGAACAGGACAAGAATCAATTGGCATTGAAATCAAGAGAAGAAAGTGGGGATGAATAAGCCACACTCTCACAAAACCATCATCCAGTGTAGTCCGCCAAGCTTTCACATGGAACTCGCAAGGAAAACGCAAAAGAGGAAGACCTCAGCCAACATGGAGAAGGTCTACTGAAATTGAAGGCAAACAAGTGGGGTACTCCAGCTAGAAGTTTTGTCCCAAGACAGAGTGAAGTGGACAAGACTTGTAGATGACCTACGCTCCATGCAGAGTACAAGAGTTAAGTAAGTAAGTAGTATTTAAGTAACTTCCACAGCATGACAAACCTTACATGTACTCTGGAATAAGGTGAGAAGAAAAAAAACCATCCAAATATAGGCAAAAGGTGAAGCAAGGAAACGACCACTTACATAAATGAATGACTCAGGCTGTTCTCCTTACCTAAGATTATCCACCACTCATTGGTATTTGCTTTTGCCAGCTTATTTTCACGTCTCACAAGCATGCCTAGTGCTGAGAGCTAGCTCTGCTGCTCTCTGCATCCAGCCTTCACTGTATTTAACACAGACCGTCCGTAAGTGTATTCAACTTCAGCCAGAATGGCTTATTTCAGTCATCAGCCAACCGTTAGATCTGAGCCTCACACTCTTTCTGCGGAGAGGGCAAAATTCCATCTTCCATAATGGCCCATGGGCCAGGTAATCAATGCAGAAGTCTCTATACTTTTCTCAATCCACACCAGAATTCCCCACAGACATCAAGTGGACAGTGGCACAAAGACAAAAAACATAGAATTCCCTTTCATTAGTTTAGCTAGTAACCAACCCTTATTTGGTTCTCTACATTCGCCCTTCTATTCAGCATCACGGTGTGGAATTATACCCTCTCCTAGGGGACCACAGGTATTTCCACCCTTTGTTTTCCTTCATCCATTTTCCTCTCTCTGCTCCTTCTCTGGTCAGTTTTGCAGATCTTTATTTCTTCCCAGCTCCCTCCACTGGATGGGGGCTGCATGCCTGCTGTTAAAAAGAATGGTGAAATAGTTAATGCTGTCATTTACAATGCCATTGTCAGACTTCTGTCTTAACCTTGGAAGTTTGTTGGGTGGGGGATGGGAAAAGGGGTTTAGTCATCCCTCACTAAGTCATAGTTTCAAGCCACCTGCACACAAGAAGCTAACACTGCATGTCTGCATTATAACCAAGACAGCTAGAATATTTTTAAAATCAAAGCTTAGATTCTACAAGATCCAAAAATGGCAGGGGTCACAAACAGTTCACCGCTAGTTAATAGGCCAGCTAGCTGATACACCTGCATTGCATCTACTTTCTTCATGCTTATTTAAAAAAAGGTTAGTTTACAATCCAGGTATGGTGGCTTGAGCTTCTGCCGAGCCCACACTCTGTTTTTCTGAAGCAGGACAAAAGCTCAAGCGATAAAGGAACACTGGCTGGGTTAGACAGACCCCTCTCTTGCTGGAGTTGTTGGATAGCTGTTTAAAGTGACAGGCACCAGCTGGGGGTCTCAAAGGAGTTAGGGTTGCTTATGTCAGCATCACAGGGTGGCAAGCCTCCCTGTAAGTGAGGCATGAGGGCAGACTTTTTAGAGAAGGAATTTAATACTTTGCTAAAATTCAACAGTACTGTGGGGGGGAGCGGGGGGGGGCAGGGTAAGAAGGCTGTTTGGTTGCTATATTCAGCGTCTGTCACAGACTCCTGAAGGATGGGGCCCACCTATTATTAGAAGCTGCTGAGTAAACACAGTGGATAAAGGCAGGATGCTGGATGCCAGAGCTCTGTCTAGGAATAGGAGAGTTGGAAACTCCTGCCCAGGTGACGTAAAGGCAGAAGGCCTGATGCTCAAGGGGGTCCATGTGCACTCAGAGCAGGAGGGGGAATCCCAGGGTAGCTAGCCCTGTAGGTGTGTGACCTGTGGACCATAGTACCTGACCAAATAAATAACCGTTGCAGGACATCAAGATTTTTACACGGGAGTTGTAACAGGGAAGCTCCCATTACAAAACTACCTGCGCAGTACGGCGAACAGGGAATGTGTCCAGTTTGTGCTTAGAGCACCCTGTGCTAGGATCCCCACCATGTTTCACAAGGTGTGGTGTGCTGAGCCAGGTCGCTATTTGAACACCACATGAAAACCAAGCTGGCAGCCAGCGATCCTCAAACTTTTAGAGTTGAGCCCTGCCTCACAGAAAAAGAAACCTTGCAACGTTATTAGAAGCCTGTATGTCACTGCATACAGCTTCAGTTTTCTGCTATACCTCACCTTGTGTGGTCCCCAGCACCACACACACTACAACTATCGTACCATTGCCCCACCCTCTCTTTTCGATATGTTGCGAGGAGCAGTGAAATAGTAGGAGCTGTCAGTTAAAGACTCATCATTGGCACCAGTGTTAGTACGCACTGAAATGAGTAGGACGTTACACACTCTAATGCTATTGTTTCAGGCTCTCTGCAAACTCAGGGAGACATGACTGCATCTATGATATTCAAAGCCAGAGACAGAGACAGCTTTCCTAATGCGAGCCAATGGTTACAGACTCATTTAAAACACGAACACCAAAATGCTAAAGCTAAGGAGAAGACATATAAGTACCCCCCCACTCCACCCACGTGTAGGCACTTAGTTTTAATCCAGTGAAGAGGTCAACAGTAGTGAGTTGGATTGCTTATATTCAGAGGATGTGTGTGTAAAAGACTTTGCATAATCAGGGCCTCAATTAGGAGTAAACCAGCATCCACATACATTGCTATGGGGCACTGTGCTTCCAACTGTGTAGTTCTTTCAGATGAAATATAAAGAAGGTTCAGGGCACTTTGGAACAGTAATTAAAAGATCCTATACCAGGTGTTAAAATAGGAAAATTAACTCCTGGCCAAATTCCAAGTTGCTTAATTAAATTCTGCTTTGTGGAATTCTCCCTGTATTTTTCATTAGGCAACATTCTTCCATTCCTGTTTTAATTGTGTAGAGTTACTGGTGAATGGTTGCTGCGTTTTACATTAAAACTGGCTGCAATTCAAGGTTGAATGAAATGATCCTGATGTATCATATCATTTACTGAGTTCAATTTGTAAAAAAACTTGGAGATGCTTCAAGCATGCAAAAAACAGATTTATAACAAATCTTCACAATCAGACTCTCATTCCTGTGTACAGTAACAGAGAGGAAGCCGTGCTGGTCTATACACTATCAAAACAAAAAGCAGTCAAGTAGCACTTTAAAGACTAACAAAATAGTTTATTAGGTGAGCTTTCGTGGGACAGACCCACTTCTTCAGACCAGCTCACCTAATAAACTATTTTGCTAGTCTTTAAAGTGCTACTTGACTGCTTTTTGTTTTGATTCCTGTGTACAGGCGTGGATTAAATCTTTTGATTAATTCTACCCAAGAAGGCATAATGGCTATGTCTACACTAGCGTCCTCCCCACCCTTTCGAAAGGGAGATTCTAATGACACACTTCAGGATACGCTAATGAGGTGCTGCACATTCATTGCAGTAGCTCATTAGCACAATGGCAGCCGCAGCACTTAAAGTGCCGCTTTCAATCATGTGTGGCTTGTCTACATGTGTCCTTTTTGAAAGGACCCCCCACACTTCGAAATCCCTTTATCTTATTTGATTATAGGAATAAGGGGATTTCAAAGTCTGTGGGGTCTTTTTGAAAAGGACCCCGGGTAGACGAGCCATGCGCGATTGAAAGCAACACTTTCAAAGTGCTGAGGCTGCAATTATGCTAATGAGACACTGCATATTCATTGCAGTGCTTCATTAGCATATCCCGAAATCTTATTAGCATCCCCCTTTTGAAAGACGGGGGTTACTGTAGACAGCCATTGAAATACTGAATTCCATAGAATAGGGAAATAGTTTCTGTTCTGTCAGCTCACTATTTAAAATGTAAGAATCTTACATCCAATTATACACACTTGACAGACACAAGCATTGCAGAATCGATTGTGTTACAAACGGACCTCTCTCACATATTTTTATTTCCTCTTGTCATAAGAGGAAAGGGAACTTCTTTAAAAAGAAGAACTTTAGGGAAGGAAAAAAAAAAAAAAAGACAGAATCTAGGAAAGGACCTGGCACTCATTTCCTTGAAGTAATTCTGTACCAAAGTGTGCACCCCCCCTCACTGCAGAGAGAAATGGATTCTAAGGCTTTATTTACGAATGGACTATTACGCATTTGTCATTTCTGTCACCTGCTACATACAGATCTGGCTTCTGGATCTATCTTATCTATCTATATTTTTTGTAAAATGTAGAACTACGTGGTGAAAATATCAGGTGAATAGTCTCAAGATTGGTGACCAAACTTGGGTTGGTCTCCAGCAATGGACTAAACTGCAAAGTCGTGGATTTTTATTTTCTCGTAAATGACACTATACATTCTTCATTGAGTATCTTGAAAAAGTGAGCTTGTGCTGCCTTCATCTGTAGAGGTCACAGCACAGACAGTTTAAACAAAAGCAAAAGGCCCTGAGAAAGGGAAAAAGCCACAAACCAGTGTGGTCAGCCTTTTTTCAAAATGCTAACGCTTGTGTTGCGGGTACTGAACACTCACCTTCCAAACAGGTTTATATACAACTCATGTATCTGATGAAGTGGGTCTTTGCCTATGAAGGCTTATGCTCCAAAATATCTGTTAGTCTATAAGGTGCCACAGGATTTCTTGTTGTTCCCAGAGATATAGACCTACATGTCTATCCCTCTGATACCTACCCGGTTTAAGACTTCCACTTTTTTTTAGTAGCAGCAGCAAACAAAACAAAACAAAACCAAAACAAAAAACAAATCCACCACACCCCCTATAGCACAGGTTACTTCCTGCCTCTCACAGTAAGATGTCACTACATGCATGGAGACGTGACTTTGGCCAGGGTGAACGTGAATGCATTTTCCATCATAGTTTCACCTGGAGGCAAAGGGGAGCATTTTAAACTATACCTTGAAGTCAGCAATTCTCTATACAGGTGGCTCAGACTGCATTTGTGGGACCACTATAGGTTAAATGCACTGGCTCCTAATTTACATTGCAAACACTTTCAGGCAGGGCCCATCCTTTACATTGTGTCTGTAGAGAGCAGGGATTCCCAATCTGTGGGTCGAGACCCAAACATGGGTCACAATTAGATTTGTTAAGGGTCACCAGCAGTGATGAGCTGCACGTGGCTCTCGAAGAAGCCATTTGCAGCTCCTTAACCCTGCCACATCCAGCAGCTATCGCTATCAATAGAGAAGCAATTAAGCCTTACAAGGACAGCTTCTCCACCTTTGATATTCGTAACCACCCCAGGCAAGCTACTTAATACATTCTTGAAATAAGTAATTTTCACCTCCCCTCCACCCTTGGGTCACCAAGTCTTCCTGAATTGTCCAAATGGGTCCTTGCCTAGAAAAGGTTGGGAGCTCCTGGTAGAGAGAATAGCTTCACTGGCCCAGTGTAGCCAGACAAAGTCTCCCCCTTACAAGCCAGCTTGCTTGTTGCCCCCCCCACTGAGGAGCACACAGGGCACGGAAACGGCTGCTGACAGCACAGTATTTGATGCCCTCATTGAGGCCCAGATATGCTAGCTTATCGTGACCCGGAGAAGCAGTAAGTACAGCTAGAAGGCTAACAGGCCAGACTGTCAACATGAGAGGGGGGGGACCCTCAGAAATCACCCCAGCTGGCATTGATCAATATGATGCACACACACAATCACCCAGAAGGGGACGTGCCCCGCCCGCACAAAAGAATGTCCTGTACTCCTAAATTGCTTATCTCTTGTCTTACAAGTGCAAACTAAGTAGAAATGCCCTTGTAACAAACTGGTGTCACAAAGACAGACCAGTATGATCTGGCACCATAGATAAGAAAGAGAATACATAACCCAAAAGGGGTATAAAAGATGGGTCCAGCAGAACTCTAACTTTGAGTGCATTCCACCAACTACCTGCTGGTCGGGTCAGGTGATTGCCTCCCGAGGTCCACAACTGGGGACGCCCAACCTCGTATTCGTCTTTCTGCGGAATTGAGTGACCGATCCGGCTTGGCTACGCTGGTATCGAGAGACGCAGAGAGGGTAAGATACACCCATGCTAGGTCTCTGACTTTTTTTTTGTGCACAGCTAAAGAATTAGAGCTCTGTAACTAGATGTCATTGTGCCAAGATATCATTCTGTTAGATGATAACAGATATCTTTGTATTGGATTGTAACGTAACTTGTTAACACCTGTACTTTGCTAGCATATAAGAAGTAAACAATAGCCTTTTGTAACCCCACGCTTATAACTGTAGCTTAAATAAACTTGTAACTAGTTAAGATCCAAGCCTAACTATTTTGTTAACCCTTTTGTCACTGCAACACAGCCGGCACAACAAGAGAACTTTAACCGTTTGGTTACTACAGCCTGGCCGTGGGTGAGTGTGCTAGGAGCTGCCTGCTCTAACAGTAAAAAACTGGGTTGCTTAGGACCCAGGGGAGTACCTCACCGCACATTACCTGGCCACCGGCTAACACCCAATCTTCTGTATCTACTGCATTACTACTAATATTCAGCTTTGTCACCGATAGAGAAAATGAATTAACATATGAGCAAACATTTCACTTAGGGCTCTTTCACTACCTAGCCTGAATTAAGAAACTGGCATTTTCTGCCTACCTACTAAAGAGCCACCCTTTTAATACATAATTTTAAAGTGTGCCCTGCAGGTTACTTTGCATGCCACAATTCTGGCTACTTCACGAGGACCTCCTGAAAAGACAGTGTGAAGAATGACCTGTAAGGAAAGTCAGGAGTTCCATTTAGCATTATTGCACACCTGGTCTGTCTTGTATTGAGAGCCATACAGCGTGCCCTGCTGCGGTTCAGTGATGTTGCAAGACTCAGGCATTTTAACTTGTCAGTCAAAGCAGTCTCTGAACTGAAGTCTTCCAGCAGCTGCCAGCGAATGTTAATAGCTTTCATTTTGGAATCCCGTAATACTGATTGGATCATCTTTATGACAGGGCAAAAAATCCACAACCGAGACCAACACTAAAAATACAGTACGTTGCTGAAAAGTTACTCAGTGCTGATTGCCCACCGTTGACTAATGGTCTGGCCTGACTCTACAGCTACATCTACACTACGAGTTTTGTTGACAAAAACCCCCCACAATGTGGGCAGAGCTCAGCGTATTTTTTCGACAGCCTTCCGACTCTCTCCCATGAGGCAGAACGCCTTTCCTGACAGAATCTGTTGACAAAAAAGCTGTGTGGACACTCTGGGAGGCCCTCTGTCAACAGACAGGGCTTCTGGGTCACCAGGCAGCCCGATGGCTGTGCCTCTGGTCAGCTGCTCTCTGTTGACAGAGCGAGTTGACAGAGCTATCCACTTTTGAGCGTGGCCACAATCTGTCAACAGGTTTGTCGGCATGTACCTTCCATCAGTAACTTCTGTCAACAGATCGCTGTAGTGTAGATGTAGCTTTTGATAACTTTCAGAAAAGCCACTGGCCAAATTTATTTATAACTATGGGGGAAACAAAAAAACAAAAGTATCAGAGAGGTAGCGCAGTTAATCTGTATCTTCAAAAACAATGAGAAGTCCTGTGGCACCTTATAGGCTAACAGATATTTTGGAGCCTAAACTTTCATGTGCAAAGATCCTCTTCATGACTCATGTATCTGACAAAGAGTGTCTTTGCCCATGAAAGCTTCTGCTGCAAAATATGTTTTTTGTTTTTTTCCCCCATAAGAGTCTTAAAATATTTCTGGTCATAAATGCCTTTTTTAAAAAAATAAAGTCACAGATCTGTCAGGGGCTCAAGAGTTCATCTAGTCCCATCCCCTGCACAGAGGCAGGGCCAAGTAAACCTAGACTTGCCCTTACAGTTGCTCTTCTAGTCTGTCCTTATAAACTGCCAAAGAAGGGGATTCCAAAGCTGCCTTTAGACGCTTTATCCCAGTGGCTAGCTGCTCTTCTAATCGTATTTTTTTCCTAATAATTAATCTAAACCTCCCTTGCTGCAGATAAAAAAAAAACAAACAAAAAACAAAAAGCCATCGCTTCTTTTCTCCCCTTCAAGGAGCATGGAAAATAATTGCATGCCACCCACTTTGTAACACTCCAAATACACAGGAATTTAGCATATTTGGGGTTTTAACATTATCGCTATATGACAGTAACCTCCAAGAAAGAATTTATGAAGTAGGACTTTCGGAAGCAGAAGACAGGACAGTCTGTTTGAGATACATTGTAAAAGTCATTCTAAAAATAGGATAATCATAAATAGGGGTCACGCTAATTTGCTTGTCTTCTGAACTAGCAAACAGAACTCTTCCCAGCTGCACGTGTAGCCACATACTGACTGTTGAAGTACAAAGAAGCTGATGAATTTTTTTCTTAACCCACATATTCTGCTGAAAAGGAAACAAGTGAACAATGCTGAAGCACTATAGTGGAGAATGTGGTGAGAGATCAATGCTTTTAACCTATCAGATATTTCTTTTAATAGCCAACCACAAAACCTGACTGTCCTGAGAAGCAATTTGATCTTTCTGCCTATTTGCTACTGCACTGAAGTACATCACTTCTTTTACTTTCTAAGGCACTGTAACAGCACCAGATCCAGACTAGCGTGGCTACCCCTCCAAATACTTTCTAAGGCACTGGTACTCAGAGATCCTCATAGGGAACAGAGTTACAGAAGCGATAGAAACAGAATGGACAATGCTATTCTGAAAAGCATTATGCAAGTGCAAAAGGAAATAGTGTGCAGGTTAATACAGTATCACCATGTGTACACATGGCTCTCAAAATAGTCAATGGGTAAAATGTCCAAGTCCCATTTCCAAAAGTGAAAGCTACTTTTATTTAAATGAAAGCCAATAGGCTTCTCATTGTATGCAGTGTTGTAGCCATGTTAATCCCAATATAGGAGAAACAAGACGCACGTGAAATCTCTTTATTACACCAACTTTTGCTGGTGACAAAAGCTTTCAAAATTTTTCCATGACTCTGTATAGCTCAAAAGTTCATCTCTAACAAACAAACGTTGCTTCAGCCACCTTCTCTCTCTTTTTAAAAGTGGGACTGAAGCCTGTGAAAGTTCTACCCATGGTGTCATGAATTCACCTCACACTTCAGCACAAATCAGAGATAATGGTGCTGGGATGGGATGAAGCCAGCAAGGGAGAGGAGAATGAGGCTCTCTGCTCTGTGGGGCCACTCATGTTATCGGAGGCTGCAGAACGAGATCTATCATAGAACTGGAAAGAACCTCAAGGTCATTGAATCCAAAGGAGGCCCTATCACCATCCCCGGCAGGTTTGTTTTTTTAAAACCCAAAAAAATCAACATTTTTTGTGCAGGGAGAGGTCCTGAACTAAATACAGTTCAAGTCAATAGTAGTCTTTTCACTAAGTTCAATGGCCTTTAGCTCAGGGTCAAGAGAACTGCTGTGGAGAGAGAGGCAGGCCATCCCTTTCTGGTAGTGACCGTTACAGTATCTATCAAAACAAGGGAGTTTTGCCTTTGGAGGACTGTTTAATAAGTACAACATATGGGTAGACTGAATTTGATCATTCATAATTTCCCTTGACACTGTTAACTAAGCAACAATGGGCATTGTCTACTCCGCTTGGGTCCAAACCCCTTGCAACTCTCTCATACAACTAGTCCCAAAATATTACACAAGTGTGTAGGTTCTCTCTCTCTGGAAATTTTGACATGATTGCCACAAAGACACAAAGTTTTTCTGTCAGTTCAGTTTATTCTCAAGGTCCCCAAGACTAAAGATTGCACAGAACACAGAAAAAATGTCATGGTTTCCCCACAGGAAATCTGTGATACAGGTTGTAGTGAGAGCTATCATGTGCTCAAGCTAGTGGGCTAAAAATAGAAGCAAGGCTGGGCAGCAGTCAGACTGGTTATGTAGCTACATAACCAGAGGTCAGGCAGGATTGCACTGAGGGGGGTAGGCCTGGTTGCAGCCTATGGTGTCATTGCCACATCATTCTTTTTAGCATGCTAGTTTACACAGAACTAGCACACATCCGTCCACTCACAATGGGAAGCCTCTCCCAGATGCTATGAAGCTATACTCGTAAGCGACTGTTATGGCTGGGGAAAAGCTACAGCTACAACACGCTGACTTTGGAAGGGGCACATGCATAGTGCTGTAGATGTGGAATCCAACCTGGCCGTGGTCATACTGAATGCACATAGGGGCCCAGGTCTGTCGATTTGTCAAAGTCCTGCTTGTGGGCCTGCTTATCATCACACGGTGTGGTAAGTCATGAGTGACACGGACATTATACTGGTATAAAATTGCTGTGAAAAATACCAGACTCAAGACTTCCAAGTGGGACTTCAGTTCTTCACTTTAGCATACTTCTGCCCATTTGCACAGGAGCAGCACATTCACAACTGCTGGGTGCCCTGAGAGATGCACGCTGCAGAATTACTTGCACACACATAACCGTAGCACTGAAACAATTGAGGATTTCCACTACAAAGTCACTCTCCCTTCCTTCCCTCCCCTCGTTAGCAGCATTGCCACTTCTTATGCTGAGGGCTACTTTCCAATGGTTAATCATTCATGTAGTCACTGTATTTTAGGAAGTTGGACAACACATATGAAGTAGATGTGAAGGCCAAACTCCGGTGTCAGTTATGCCATTAAGGGCTTGTTTATACTTACCAGAAGATCCACGGGCTGCAGTCGGTCTTCCAGAGTTCAATTTTGCACATCTGTTGAGGATGAGGCAAAAATCCACCTCTCTGGGTTTGGCCGTCGATCCCTGAGTAAGGGATGTTGAGGTGAGACTAAAGAGGCTCGGACTATGCTAGGGAAGTAAGTCAATTCTGGTACATCAATTCTAGTTATGCAAATGCCACAGCTAGAACTCCTTATCTGAAGCTGACCTATTTCCCTTACATACTTACCGTAAATCCAGTAGGAGTTAGGTTCCCATAATGCACCCAATGGTTTAGCCCAGTACCAGAAAGTTACATTACCAGTGAGACTTACTGAGACTGATAGAATGACTCCGTCTTAAAACCATACAGCAAATTGCCAGCCAGATTGCAAATGTGGAATACAATTTGAGGCTAATTTACCCTGTTACTGGAAAGGGATGGCTCTCTCCATTCTTAAGTATGCCTGAGCCTTTTATCAGCTATCTTGACTGCTGTTCTTTTGATAGGTTTTTTTTTCTATCGTTAGTTGAAAAAATTGTTTTATAATCAATTTCTGAAAGCCAATTTCTTTTTAAGAAAAACTGCTGAGGCTTCCCTTTCAGTGTTTGCACTGTAAGACAGAGACCGCGTAAAGGGACAACATTTTACTGGGGCAGCTACGTAAAGGAATGCCAAATCTCACCTTGTTGACCATACTAGAAATTAGTTCCCCCGCTTAGTAATTTGCCCTCTAATGGGAAGCGTTTATATAAACAACATTTTTGAGTTCTGATGTTGCTTTTAATTTGGATGACTTTCAAGCTGGTTTTGTCCGAGATTTCCAGTGAGACTTTGTGGGCTGGAGAGGGTTGGATCGGAAGGGTGCAAAGCGCAAAAGGATGGGCTTGTGACAAAAAAGTTTTACTCAAAAGGTAGTCACCTTTCCAGCCAGCTTGGTGTGCAGGCATGCAACTCACTCCTATTAAGCAAATAGTCTAGTCTAGTTTAGAATCAGATTTCTCTCTCTCTCTCTCTCTCACACACCCCCCCCCGCCCCCGCTCCCACCCTCTCACTTCATCTTAGCCCAACTAATGTCAGACCTGGGTGCTGTCTCAGATTTCCACTCCATTCACCACAACTGGTGCTTTGTAATTGTTCTCCCTTTCCAGCATCTGGTTTAAACAGAAACCAGAAGTACCGTTGAAACTCTGGAAAGTTTATTCCCACCCCTCACTCTGAGGAACTCCAGGAACTTTTCCATCTGGGTGCGATCTTGAATTCTGAATCTCTTGTTCATGAGGTCCTCTAACTGTGAGTTAAGCAGACTGCCTCTAGCTATACCTGCACTTCCATGAGACACCCACAGCTGTGCCTGCTGCCAGCCTTAGGAACTATGAATTGCACTGAGCTCAGATTGTAGCGTGACCTCTAGGGTCTCAAACCCAAATGTCCACACTGCAGTTGAAGAGCTGCTTGGCCCAGACTTTGAGCGCTTAAGTCAGCGAGCAGGGATTAGCTGTGGGTATCTACCTGCAGGATAGCCAAACCTTTCGTGCAGAGCAGCTCACACAGACCTGCTGGATCTTGAAATTTCTCTGTGAATGCCACAGTTTCACTGAATTTAGGCCCTTCATACCTCCCACAGCCACCCCTCCCCCCAGACGCTCTGTGCCCACTCCCATCACATGACCCTGCCCTCATTCCCTCAATGAGCTGGGTCCCAGCCCTTTTTAAAGATCAGCTCCCCCTGACATATCATGATGAATGTGAGTAGTCCCATGAAAGTCATTAGGGCTACTTCTCTGCGTGTTGCCTGTAACTGCTTTGGTGAAGGTGGGCAAAGGCAGGCAGCAAGCAGGTGGACTGAGCCACATTTTGCCTTTTAGGACTCAGTTTAACTTTATGGTTATTTTTGGATCAAAAACTTCACACCACACGTTTCACATCTCAACTATATTAATACAAAGGCTTGTAGGCAGACATCCAAGCTACCTTTCACTCCGAAAAAGAAAAGGATCCTCTTTCCATACATTTATCAAGAAGCGCTTATGTTGTAATGAAGTGTAAAAAGCCATTTATTGTTTTCAGTGTTTTTACCCTTAATTGTTCCTAATTAGAAGGCCTGTAGGTTTTTCTAAACCTTGGACAAGAAGTTGCATTTGGCTTCGGGGCAAAAAAGCTGAGTAGCAAATATATTTTCTAAATGGTGAGTTAAGTGTATAAAATTAAGGAATAATTTTAGTAGGTATTATGGAAAATAAATTATTTTCCATAATAGTTGTCTTTTCGAATGGGTCTAGAATCTGCACCAGTATGATAAACATGTAAAACATACATGAAATTACAACAACTCATGACTACGGAGCATGGTCATTTAACTTGGATTTCTTCAGGAAAAAAAGAGTTTAGTCAAACTGGTTCTGATTTTGTATAAAAATATACACGTTTAACCTAAAATAAGGCCTTTTAGATGAAGAATAAAAATAAAAGGCATGCCTTTATGAATGCACACCATGTGCATCTTTCTTCAACAAGTTATGGCTGCTCTATCTGAACACTAGTCCGAGTCCACAAAAATTTGAAAGTATGACACATCTGAGCTGGACAGTGCTTGAGGTCTTGGGCAGATTTTACTTGTAAATCTGGCTACTGGATGAACCTAGATAGATTTTAAGTCGTGATGGGGTCATACTAGGATCTTCTAGTTTGACCTCCAGCATAACACAGACCGTAGAACTTCACTTACCTATTTCTACAAGCCTGTAAATTCTGGCAGAGCTAGAGCATCTTTTAGAAAGAGACATCCAAACTTGATTAAAAGACTTCAAGTGACAAAGAACTCACAATAGTCCTCAATAGGACATTTAATTGTTAATATCCCTCATTTAGAGTGTTGCAACCTATTTGCTGCGTGGAGCCACAGGAAGGCCTGAATTCCCCAGTGTTATATTATTCTCACACACACACACACACACACTTTCCCCACAGAAGTGAAGAGAGTTTGAATCTCACTTCTGAAGTTATATGAAAATGTCACTCCACAGCACACATACTATTGAGGTGGCACAATATACTTGGGCATTGGCCTTATACAAAACATACAAACAGTGCCACTGAATTTAATGGAACTATTTACATTAAATACTGCATGAACAGATTGCAGAATCAGGCTCATTACAGGAGAGCGCTAGGTCTCAGTTTCATGCTTTTTGGTGTCAAGACAGGTGGATAATACCAAACAATGCAGTGTTCACACATGTATGTTTTCACTTCTTTGAGAGGAGAACAATGCAGGAGATAGGCAATTCGATAGAGGTTGTAGAAGCCGCCTCCACCACATTTCCTGTGCATCAGCGTGCAAGAAGCAGATGTTAAGACTTCAGATCAAATAGAAGTCTTCAGGTACATACTCACATTGCCAGGCCAAAGCAAAAACAGTACATCAACGTCTGCCAACGTTTCAAAAACCCATTTTGTTTGAACTAAAGGGGGAGGTCTTGCTACAAAACAGACATATATGAGCAGGTATGTCTTTTCTTCCTAATCTTGTTTCTGGCTGTGTTGTACAATTTTCTTGTTTGAATGAATGTTCCAATAGATTACCGATCCCCTTGGGATGTTGCTTAGAGACTCAAAGGCTGATTATTAATAAGAAGTCATCGCCATAAACCTTTGTTAATCTCCAGCTAAGTGGGCCAAAGTGTATGAATATTTGTTAAAGAAGAAGAAACATTAGCATTATTTTTAGACAAGGTATTTGCCTGAACCTAGTGTTGCATGCTTTTTTCCCCTCTTCCAAAGTATGAAGTGTATATCTTAAAAAGCAATTAGCCATGCTCTAATTAGCTTCAGTTTAAGGACTCCTTTCCAGGGACTTGATCTTGTCTTTTCAAGTTCACAGCCATGGAAGTTTTATTAGTGTTAATTTAACACTCATCAGTTGCTTAATGGATTTTTTGGGGGTTAGGGCCATTATTACAGAACGTTACCTCACTGTTTAATTGGAAAGAATATTTTCTTTTCATAGACCAAAGTCAGAATTAAGTTTGCACAGAGAAGCATAGGGGTTAATAGAGGCAAGGAAGTCCACAGCATTTTACCCTCCAAATCCCCCCTTAAAATCTGGATCCTAATTGGTAGCAACCAAAACTAATTCACTCCATTTCCCTGTGTGATACCAGGTGTTAGCAGATGTGGCAAATCCAGTTGCAAGTGGACAGAGGTCTTGATGAGAAAACCCTTTATTAGGTGCGGAATAAGTTGGCTCTCCTTCAGAGCAGTTTCCACTGAAAGACCTGAGTGATAAACCAACTGCCTGATCCCGCTTAGAGGTGGGATCTCTAGGTCAGGTACATACAAGCAACATGGGGGACCTTGGCTCTGCTGTGACCAAAAGCTAGTGAAATGATCGCCCCCAAAGCACTGCTTTTCACCAGAACCCAATGAATTCTGTACAAGGTTAACTGTGTCTCTTCCCTCCTCTCTCTCCCACTTAGATTATATCAGAGCCTCTGGGCAGGGGTTGTTCAGGCAGTCGATTTCTTTTAATTATAATTCTAGTGAATTGGACTCTGCAACCAGGACAACATATGCCCAAGGTGTCTGACAAGTGGAATTAGGAAAGAGAAAAGAAGCAATCACATAGCCAGGAAAATATTTTTAAATCTGAAACATGTTGTTAGTATTATGATATTACCATTAGTGTGCAATATGCTAAAAACAAAGGATCGACTCTGCCCTGAAGATCAACAGTCCCCCACCCCCATCCACAAAAAAGGCACACAGGCATCATCCAGGGCTGAAATGTACATGCTAAGGGGACTAGAGGAAGGTGCATGTTCCATTTAGTCTCATCTCTCAATTTGGTCCTTTTCTGCAACCCATTGAACCCTTGGCTAACAGCAACAGTAAAGCAGCACAAGAAGTGGAATAAATTTAGGAGCGACCCAAATGCAGTTTTTTTTAACATACAACCATGTAACTTATTACATAAATCCCTGCATAAAGGCACAGCCACTGAAGCCAGAAATCCTGGTTCTCATTTGTTGTTTTATGAAGCTCTTTGGGCCGCATCATGACCCTTTTCCATACACACAGAAGCATGTAATGCCAAAAGCAGCTCAAATGATTTTGATAAGATGTATACCCATGGCAAATGGCTCTTGAGAGGAAACAAACATAAAGGGCTAGATTCCATTTACTTTTTTGGTCAGAATCTGAAAATGATCCTAGAAGCCCTTGATAAAATTGTGATTTATTATAATCAAACCATAGTTATTATTGCTACAGGTTCTCTTTGTCTTGAGGCATTTTTAAAAAATAAAAAATGCAGTTGTTTCAATCTTTTGTCTTGTTTTAGCAGAGGGTTCAGCTTGATTACACTTATTTACATATAGATGGAGAGAATGCTACCAAATGTGGTGATAAAGAGGTTTTAAAATAATCTCTCACCAAACAAAAAGTGCTAGTTTTGCAATATATACCAGCAGATGACGTGGATGAGAATTAAAATTAGAGACATGAATCCACAGACCAATCTGAATGACAACAAGAGTGCAAATATCATGACTTTCTTTCCATATTTCCTCACTTTTTGGCTCCCCGCGGTGTTTGGGGTTTTTGGACGACATCTTTTGCACAGCAGGTGAATTTTTTTTCAGGTTACACCAGCTCTCACACACAGAAAGACAGCTGCAGTTTGCTGCAGGGACGGTGTTTTCTGACAGGAATATTTGGGTTCCCTCATCACTGTCCCCAAAGTTGTAGCTATTGAAATAATTCACTTAGTGTGAATACAGGCTAGAAGCTATTGCAAGCATGTGGATGATGAAGGAACAGGAGTGTAATGTATCTATAAATCCAGGAATATGAAAATGCAAGATTCTCATTTTCTGTTTGGACAGTCAGATTGGCTGGAAATTTACATTTAAAAAGGGTAGGACACACAGAGCCACTCTTAGGGCTTTATGAGTATATTAAGACTCAATGCTCATGAGAGATAAAGAAAAGGTGGCAGATAAGCAGATCAAATATATGTGATGTGTGTATTTATATCTCCAACTTAAATATAAAGCCAGTCAAAGTGTTTGAATGGGGGGATTTGGAAAATGAATTTTAAAACAAAGTGATCTGCTGAAGGAAAAGTTCAATTGGGTGTGTGCTGCCTCCCCCACTCCAGCTTTAAATACTTCTTCAGGAATTTAAAAAAAAAATCTCGTGCAGTTGTGGAGTTTTTAATTGTCTGGTTATCATTTTACATTAGCAATTCAGATCTTCCATCTCTTGTTTTTGTTCAGAGATTCTAAAGGATGTAGGTGGCTTGCGACATCTTAAAGTATCAAGGAAGCTGGAACTGAGAGAAATGCGTTCTGCTTAGAGTTAAATATTAGCTTGTTATTAACGCCACATTCCTCTTCCCCTCTCCAAAAGGGTCTGCGGGGAGAACTGCCCATTTTAAAGGTTCAGTAGGCCCTGCCTCATTAGCCAGGGGCTGAGAACTCTCAGTTCACACCTCAGATTGCCCTTCCTGCTCTAGCAAAGTCAGGGAGAATTAAAATTCCTGAAAAGATGAACTGGATTTTTGTTTGTTTTAAATTTCAGACCTTCTCTGTACTTCAGAAAGGGACACCATCTCCACTGATCTTACTAGAATTTGCAAGCCATCTTAAAAACCTTACTGTTTGGTAGCTTAAAAATGACTCCTCTTCCTTCACAGGACAGGTTTGGAGAAGAGTATGAGTACCCCAGTTTCTATTAGGAATTTCTTATTCTTTCCTCTTCCTTAAGCCACATCGTTTCCTTCTCTTCCCCTGCCGGGCACTAAAATGAGAGTGGAGAAAATGAAAAGCAAGAAAAGATAAAAAAAACCCATGAGGGTGATGGTGGGGGATGGAAGAAGAGCAATAAGTCTTCAGAAAGAAAGACACAGCAACAGGATGAATAATGGTTTGGGGATTAAGCTACTGGACTATGACTCAGGGGTTCAGAGCTCAATTCTTGGGTCTGCCACAAGACATCTGATGTAACCCTGGGCAGGTTTGGGGGAGATCTTCAGGAGACTCTACTCTTTTCCATCTGTGTGGAGAGTGTTTGTGTGTGTGCTGAGACACATGCAAATGTGCACCCCCAGTAGAAACAGATCCTAGTTGTGGATGCTCTGTTAATCAGCTGGGGTGGCATATTACTCTTTTGAGCAACCACACAAATGCACAGCTTACAGGGAACACTGGGCCCTTTTGCGTTTCCTGGAAACCTTCCCGAGGAGGCGAGGACAAAAATCATTTCCTGCTAGGGAAGGCACACGTGTTTCATAGGGATCTATAGTCCAAGTTCATGTATGCTTGTAACTGGCTTTAAGATCTAACGGAAGGCACTTGTGTTACTGGCATTCAGACAGCATCGCAAAGGAGACCCTAGAAATAATTTTGGCAGGCAGAACTGTGGGCTTGGAAAGCAGAGGCCCAAAGGACATGTCAGATGCACTGTAAAATAAAGGGAGAAGTCTCACACATGGCAACACCTCTGGTCTGACTGCAGCAGTACGTCTTCTGGGAGAAGATGGCGGGTGGGGGGAAGCCAGGCCTCTCTGAAGCCAGCACTGCACTTCTGAAGATAGTGCATTTTCTTAATTGGAAAGATTGAAGGAGGTTTCACTGCCCATGTGAAAGAATGTGAGCATTAGTGAAGGACAGTTGGAATCAGAGGTAACAATGTGGTTACTGGGCTCAAAAAATACTCCGTGCATTGTTGATAAAGTAACCTGAGTTAGTTCCAGTTGCTGGTAAAGCTCTGTGCCTGTGTGAAGCCCCTTTGACTTCTTTGGGAGTCAAGAAGGGCACAGTGTCCCCCTGTGCCAGTCTAATTGTAACATCAGAACCTCAATCCCAAAATGAAAGAATTACTTGCAGCCTAGGTATCAACCGATTACAAGAAGGCATGTCAGTTAGAGGTTACAGCAGAGAGCTGGGGAGCAGCCTCTTCTAGAGCTCCCTGTGCCATACACTCACAGTATCCCAGCAAGTTTTTGAACCTCTGAGTTGCCTCAGATCCAATTTACCCTGAAAACCAGATACCAGATCCAAGTTTCAGTGACCAAGGTCAACAGAACACAGAGAACCCCTCTGTTGGGGCTCTGCAGATCAATCGTAAGACTCTACTCAAAAGCACAAGTCAGGACCTCAGCGTGAGTCACTAGCCCATTTTAAGGAGGCCACCAGGGCTGGTTTAGATGTGCTAGGGCACAGGGCTAACGCTAAAGCCCAGACTACACTGCCTGAGGCCAAAGCCAGAGGGTTTCAGCCCAGGATGGCAGGTTACAAGCCTCTTGTCTGAAGCGCTTTGGCTCCCACCCACCTGGAGCAGCAGAGCTTAGGCAAGGTCAGGTTTTTGTCCCCTGCTGCTTGGGGTGGTGTAATAAATTTGCTTTACAAGGGGCTAGTGGTTTTTTGTAGTTTGAGAGCAATACAGACAAATATCCAGGGAGAAAGGAGAAAAAGCAATGGAACTTGGATGACCATTGAAAATGCCTCATAAGGGGAGGAGAGCATTAGATGGAAGGGTCCCAGCTGTCGTCCTCGTCCTCTTCCTCTCCCCCGCCCCAATAGCACAATTAACACTGTCTGGCTCATACTTTAGGATTCTTTTAAAGCTATTGCTGTGGTTAAGATCTGCCTCCAAAACCCTTTGAATGTCCCTATCTTCTTATAGTTCTGGGTCTCCAGCTTCTCTCCCTTATCCCACTCCCAGCTTAGAAAGACTTTCCACCCATAGCCCAGATGGCCAGGAGGAGAAGATGGTAGTTTTTGGTAGAAGACGTAGGAGCAACGAAGTCCTTGTATTTCCCCCACAGGAAAGGAGATGTGGAAAAGGAGTAGAGAATATGAAGATTCAGGATTAGACAATAAAACCTTAAGATCCCTTTGGGAAAAAAAGGGACCAGTATAGAGTCAAAATCATGAGGTTATTAGTCCTTAAGTAGACAAACTCCCACTGAAGCCAATAATTTTGCTTGTATAGAGAAGAAGCAGTTGCCTGTCCAGGGAGTTATTCCAGAACATCTATTCCTGATTGGCTTCATGCATGAATGCTTGTATTCCAGAGCTAGTTTAAACTATTGTAGAATAAGGCACTCTTTTTCTGGAATAAGCATCCACACATGGTGTTACCCAGGAATAGTTAATCTGCTTTCACTTCAGCCTGTACATTTTTCCTGCGTAGTTTTCATATCTAGACAAAGTATTTAATTTCAAATGTCGGCTCTCCAACCCGCATAGCTCAGCCACAAAATGAGCAGTTTTTAAAAAGCAGAAAAAAAAATCTCTGTGCATTTGTGTGGTAGAAGCCTATTTTGTGTGTAGTTTGACTATTGAATTGATAATAGCATTTTGTTTTGGCCAAGAGAGGGCCTAAGTGTCATCACTACAGCTGTGGCCACACTTGGCCAAAATTTCAAAATGGCCATGCTAATGGCCAAATCGGACGATACTAATGAGGCCCTGAAGTGAATATTCAGCACCTCATTACCATGCTGCCAGCTGCGGCACTTCAAATGTGCCACACTTCGCTTGTGCGCGGTTCAGCTACATGGAAGCCCTTTCCAAAAGAGGCTCCGCGGACTTCAAAATCCCCTTATTCCTGTCAGCGGATAGCTGACAAATTTTGACATTTGCAGGGTCCTTTCGTAAACGACCCCCCATGTAGATGAGCCACGCACAAGCGAAACGCAGCACTTTCAAAGTGCTGCAGTCGGCAGCCTGCTAATGAGGTACTGAATATTCATTTCAGGGCCTCATTAGTATCCTCCAATTTGGCCATTAGTATGGCCCTTTCAAAATTTTGGCCAAGTGTGGCCACAGCCTACAAGTAGTTTATCAACACTGCTTGGCATCCAAATATCCCCATAGCATTAAAGTCATCAGCTCAGCTAAAGTGTATTTGTGTGTGTTGAGGGCGGAAAGGTAAAGTACAGCCATTAGACTGTGCACAAAACATGCAGGGTGTGCTTTCTGTTACAGAAATGGAGACTGTCTCATGCCACTTTTCAATCTGGGGACTTCTTGCCTTTATGACAATGGCTCTGGTGGTTTCACTGATCGTAAATATTTCATACTGTGTAGCAAGCAAGAAAAAAGGTAAGAAATGATGTGTGCGTGAGCAAGAGATTGTGAAACTATTTGAGAAACTACCACAGGAAGTCTTCTGGCAAGCAAGCTCCATCTTTTCAAATGAATTTTTCCAACAAGTTGTTCTAGTGCTAATGTGCTTCTAACTTGCAAGGCAATACCAGATGTCACAGGGTATGACAACAAAAGCTTTCAAAACATTACTATGACTCAATGATTTAAAAAACTAAAAAGACAACCCTACAATCAGTCCTCTAAGCCAGCATTTCTTAAACTTTGACACCACGGAACACAAAACACTATTTTTATGCAGAACACCTTTGAAAAATGTTTCTTAAAAATTGGAGCAAAAAACCAACCCAAAGACACAAACCAGCAACATATACAGCAAAACCAAAATTAAGTAATTTAAGCAGGTGTCATAGAAGTGAAGTGGTAACATTCTACCTGGTTTTAATAATAGAAGATACATACGATCAGTCTATTTTTTCCAAACACTCATGGCACAGCTGCGAGTTGTTCGCAGAACATAGTTTAAGAAACACTGCTCTGACCTGCTCCCCAGCCAGACACGAGCAAGAGACAGAACTTAATACAGATGACATTTTTCATATAGAAGCCTCCCCATCTCCCACACCTGTAAGTCATAGTTGCCTGAACTTCAGATCGGACAGCACTTTAAGTACCCATTAATGTCTAGTTGGCAGTATTTTCTCCCCCTGAATTCAGGAATGCTTTTCTGGATTTCAGATTTCGTCTAAATTCTTCCCCTCTTCCCCACCCCCGCATTAGGAGTTCAGCACACTGTGTGCTTACAGTGTGTGTGTGGGGCGGGGGTTGGGGGGGGAAGGGTGCTAATTGTAGAGGAAGCATATGTGCTACGGGGTCTATCAAGCTGTTCTAGTGCTGACAAAGAGGTGGCTTATTTGCGTCACACATATTAGTTCATGACTCTTGGTCTCGTCTACATGCAGACTTTACATTGGTGTAATTATTTTTCAATGGGGGTGAGATTTATTTATTTATTTTTACATTGAAACAACTACATCAGTAAAAAACTTACAGCCTGGATGTAGTCACACCAGTATAAAGACATCTTGCACTGGGCTAGCCTTATTCCCCATCCTATGGGGCAGTAAGCCATACTGTTATAACCACCTCTGTAGTGATACAACTGTGTCCCTACTGCGAAGGGGGTTATAGAGCTTTAACTGTGCTTGTACACAGGTATACCAACTGTTACTTGCAATGCACAGTGAAAACAGTTTGGCTGAGCAACACTGAGCTGACACCATTGCAATAAACTGCAAGGTAAAATATTTTTAGGATGAGAATTAAATTCACAAAACTGAGCAAGGAGATTTCATGAGCATCATGCTGTCTACCAGTCAGATTCCATGAGAGACACGTTCTGTAAGCCAGAATCCAGAACGGAGAGCCAGAAACAGCTGAACTTGAAGCCCAGCTCCAAAAATTAATCCCTCTGTGGCTTAGGGCTTGCTGTTTCATTTTGTCTATCTGTGTAACGTTAGGAACCCTCCTACTGGGACATCACTAGTCAGGTTTGTAAGACATAATGAAGAGAAAACGGTAGTGGGCTGACAAAGACAACTGATTCCCTCACACAGGATTCTCTTCCTGTTTCTTTATTTGACCACATTCTGTTTAGCTGTACCTTTAGCGTTGCATCATAGGTTTATACTATAAATTCTTTGGAGGCATTGGCCATCTTTTTAGCAAAATGGGGTCTCACTGGGGGTCTGTAAGCAGTAGTGCAATACACAGATTACAGAATATTAATGAATGGTATTAGCCGCAATCGACAGCTAGATACTCACAAGGAATTTTCAAAAACCTTCTCAAATAATCTGAATCTGAGAGCCTGAACTTTTCAGTCTCCCACAAAGAGCACGAGCAGTGCTAAGAAACAATTCGTAGCCTTCATCCTGTTTCTCCCCAAAAGTCACACAGCATAATTCTGTTAAGAACAAGGCCATAAAGACAGCAAATGGAACTGTCCAACTGTTACAGGATTCAGATTTTCTTTTTGCTTAAGCCAGTTGTGTTTTTAAATGTTTTCCAGGTTACACCTACAGAGATTATCAGGAATACAGTCCAAGGTATGTCTTATTTTAAAAAGAGGTTCAAAGATAGGTTTAAGTTACTTTTGGCTGGATTTGAAGGAATGGATAAGAGAAAATATGAAGGGTCCTGCTTGATCCACAAAGAACATTTTTACTGCTAAGCATATTGAACTGACTTTATTAAGTTGTGTGGGGGCATTCACTTAGTAGCATGATAAAACTAATAAGTATAGTAACAGAAAGATGGCTGTGTTAGTCTGTATTCCAAATGGGTAATTATTGTTTGACCTCAGTGAGAAAGAATATGAGCTTTCTAAATTCCTGGATGCTGCACTGGTTAATTGCCCACACCATAAAATCTCAGTATTGTTTTGAATCAGAACAAAACTAGTTCTAGATGATCCAACCTCAAAAAAAACTCAAGACTCTTTAATACAGTAAACCCTCAATTTAACAGACCCCAATATAATGAGCTTTGGAAATAACAGACGCTGTTGGCCAGTCCCCCCTGCTCCCTCCCAAATAGATGCCAGAGAGACTCACCAGTGCTGCCGCCAGGACTGGAGGAGTGGCTGGGACCGCCAGGGCTGGAGGAGCCACTCCAGCAGTGTGCTGCAGGAGTTCTCTTCCCCCATTCCCGTGGGCTTGGAGCCTGTCAGCACAGGCAGCTCAGAGCTGGGGGCTGGAGGAGGTGGAAGGAGCCAGGCCGGCATTCAACTCCTCTCCTGGCATTTGGGACAGGGGGATGGAGGTGTGAGGGGAGGAATGGGGCAGAGAAAGGAGAGAGTGCTCGGCTGGGAAGGTCAGTGCATAGTCACACAGTATAACCATTTGGATAACAGACTTTTGGCATTAACAGACACTCCTTCCCCACTATTAGTCCATTAAATGGCAGGTTTACTACGTATAAAGTGCTCAGAGCAATGTGCTCCTCATCTTGCTCAGGGCTCCGGGGCACAATTAACATTTAAATAATAAAAGGGGCAGGGCTCAGATTCCATACGCACAGCATTACAATGCGCATTACAGAGAGAATTACAATTATTTCTGACTCTCCATTGCAGCTATGATGATTACACTGAAGAATGCCCAGTTTATGGCAACCTCAATCAGGAGATTTTAGGTAAGATATCTTGTCCCAAGAACACCTTCACGTGGACATAGAATGATTAACGTGCTGCATGGATGTCCGCCAGTGATTCTCTGAAGCCCTGTTTTTTTATTTGATAAAGTGAATATTACAATGAAACTCCAGCTGATTTCAAAACCAAAGTGTATTCATTCTCTAATATTAACCTAGATCTCGAGGTAGTGCTGTGACAATGGATTGACTGCCACGTAGGGGCTGGAGAGGAAAAGATATATGTATGAAGAGGGCTAGTTAGAGATATCTCAAAAGCGCCCTTCCCTGCTCCTGCCCCATTCCTCCCCTCACACCTCCATCCCCCTCTCCCAAGTGCCAGGAGAGGAGCCTACATGGCCAGTTGCACCACTTTAATTAGAAGTATAATGTTAAACGTCCATTCAGCCTTTTGCACTGGTTTATTTCAGGTCAAGCTACGTTTGTTTTGTTTCTTCTTAGACTAGCAGTAGGTTTAAACCAAACTCAAGATATTGTTCAGAAGGAGGGTTGCCTGAATGTAGACTAGAAGCAGTGCAAATGTGTGTACAGAGCCTCAGCCTCAAAACCACTGCGTGGAAAGGAGGACAGGTCTATTTTACCAGCGTGTAGGGATGAGGAACAAAGAGGAAAACAAATAACTTGGCCCAGGTTAGGAAGTTAGTGGCAAAGCTAGGACTAGAACCTAGTCATTTTGCCCCTCCCCCAACCCCTTTACTCTTACTAGCTCTGGCTATTTCTCTTTTCCCAACTACCATCCCTGCTCTGCTGTATTTAGCTTGCAAGTCTGAACAAATTACATCATCAAAAGTCTGTCAAGGTTTTACATTGTCCTGTAATTTTAATTTTTTGCTGGATAACCTAACACACTCGCCAATAATCTGAATAATCTGGTGCATTTCCAAGCTTTTTAGTGCCCGACGGCTTGGAGAGCAAGGGAGGGAATGTGGTTTAGAACATGAACTTCCACTAATGCAGATTTGGAGAATTTAGGTCTATAACAGTGGGTCTGTTTATTCTTTAATCACAGGCAGCATCTTCTAACCACTATGAAATCTCTCTCATTTCCAATAAGCTCAAGAAGAATGTTGCTATGAACAAATGAAGGCCCAGCCTCGCAGGCTCCCTAAGGAAGAAAAGGTACTCTTGTTTATACCTTGCTCTTAGCCTTCTGCATCAGGGACGGCACTTCATCTCAGAGCTCCTCCCATGTATCCAATGGCAGAGCCTAACCCAAGCCTTCAGTCTCCATCTCATAAAAAATGGCCACACCAAACCAGCCGAGCACTTAAGCACATGCATGAGGCCATAATGGAGGATGTCTGAGGTGTGCAACCAGCTGAGCACCAGCCAAATGTGTCAGTTGTCTGGTCCTGTCAATTCAGCCATTTGTCAGACAAGAGGCCACGTAACACTGCTAATCAAAGTACTAAGAAGTCTTCAACATGTAATATGCTCAGCCCTGTAGCACTGAGAGAGAGAGGATTAAAAACTGCAAAACCAGGAGTTCTGATTATGTGGAATATTATCCATTATTGTAAATTAAAGAAAGGCTGGATAAATTAAAACTAAGTTGCTAACAGGTTGCAGATTGAATACATTAGGCATATAGTTCCATATTTGCCTCTAACTTGCTCAGTACAATATAGATATCCTAAAAAATAAGGCCCGGAATCAATATCACGCCTTGCGGCCAACACCGTACATCTCCCCCATCCTACAAACCTGGGCGAAACTAATGTAGGATTGTGCAAGCTCCAAAAAAAAAAAGAAGAAGAAAAACCCCTGGCATTTAATGAGTTAGCATCTCACTAAATTCCAGAACAGGGAAAGATGAAATAGGGTTGGAAAACCACCCAGTGAGGTCACTGATCCTCCTTCCCCGTCAATCTGTGGTTCTCTTATACTAGCGGTTTCCCAAGTGGAGTTCTCCCTGGGCATCCAAGACGCAGGGGTCTGTCCCTTGAGTCAGGCCAGAACAGAACAGCATTCCAGCACTTTTGCTGTGCATAAAGTGTCATTTTATTTTCAAGATGTCATTCTCTGCACAGCATGATTTCATATTCTGTAAATGAAAGGTCATATTGTCAGATGTGGTCCAGTAGTACTAGAAGTGAAAGGGGTCCAAGACATTTAGTCAGATGCTGAAGGGGCTTTTGGCAGAAAATAATTTATAGAATCATCAGTTTACACTACATGTCCCTCACCAGTCAAAACCGAAATATCTCGCAAGAATACTCTGCTGAAGAGACTGGTGGGTTGCCTTCAGAAAGGGCAAGTCTTAAAGGTGTAGTAATTAAGGAAAGGATGAAAGCACTGAACAAAAGTGGTTTTCCTCTTAGGTGGGAGCTGAAAGTCAGATGTGCTATGCCTCCCTTGATCACAGCATCAAGGAAAAACACAGGAAGCCAAGGAAGAAGAAAGCTCCTTCCTTAGAAGTGAAAGAAGAGATACCATCTAGAAACAGCATCATGGCATCTCAAACTAGCATTTACCTCAACAGTGACCAGCTGGCTGCTGAAAATAAACCAGTGGAGGAAGCCATTCATGATGACCCTATCAGACTGTTTGGTTTGATTCATACAACATGGGATGACACATCTAAAAACGACCCTGGACCAACTGATTAATCACACAAGATCAAGTAGATCTTTCATCTGTTTATTGTTGGGAGGGGGGAAGAGACTGAACAAATAGTATCCTTAACGTGGGATAAATACTCAGTAAATGAAACACTGATCCAGATTATAAACCAGTAAGTGATGTATTCAGATTGTCTGGTGGATGTACCTGCAGACTAACTGAGGTAAGCAGGATTCTAGAGACTGCTAATATTTAAGCCATCCAAAGAAAAGCTTGTGACCTTCATATTCATCTTTTTTGCAGAGTACCAATCAGAATTTGGCCCCAAATTAGCAATCACCCTGCATGTGCTATAGAAGGGCTTATGTCTTCATTTCTGTTCTCCATGAATCCCACTTCAATGGGTCTTAAAAAGGATCATTTGTAGACAGCTAGCATATTTATTTTATTTCATGAGTAGCTTGGGAAACCATCAGAGGCACTTTAGGACTGGCATATTGAAATGTTTGCTTGATTTTATAGTTAAAACTTGTTGCGCTGTTTAATATTTAGTACTTTCCTACTGTGACCTGCAGTAATATTTAAGGTTAATTAGTGAATAAAGTAACTACTTCCATTCATGTAATGAGTGCTTTGTACATCCAGCAAATTTAGTGATGTATACTTTTAACTTCTTACGGTGAGCAGTACTAGAATCTCTCTCAATCTCTACTTCTACACCACTATTTATCTGTCTGTAAAGAAAGTGACAAGTGATCTGTGAAAATAAGCTTCTTGAAGAAGATACATTGATTTCTACAGGTTTTACACTGTCACTTTAAAAACTAATTGTGGGAAGATAGGAAAAGCCTTTTATTCCCCAAACAATTCAGTAACCATATGCATGCCTCCTACTCTGCCTCCTAAAGAGCGTTCATGCTAAAATGGTGCTGTAAGTTCAAAGACTGGTTTATGTATGGCATGTTTTGGGTGCTGCTATAATAGCAGCAAATAAGTATACACACCACTGCTATAATACTGTTGTCGCATCTGAGTGCCAGGAAAAGAGCTATTCCCCCCACCCCCACATGAAAAGCAGGGCTGAGAAGTGAGATGTAGACAACTAGTGTTAGAGAGGCAAAAATAAATGCTAGTAAGGAATCAATAGAAGTGACACAAAACATTAAATAAAAACAATTCCCCAGGTTAATTCCTCCCACCATCCACTTTCCCTACATTCTCCAAAAGGAGGTAAACCTGAACCTAAATACAGGGACATCAGAACAAGACATGCTGTCTTAATCTGGCCAGGTTTCAAAGCATTAAATTCTAGTTACCACTGCAGAGCAAGACTGAAACCAAAATAAAGACTGAGCTGTGCCTCAGCAAGTCCTGGGCCCCACTAGGTAAAAACACATTTGACCACCATCCCCATTAATGGCAAAATGTATTTTAACTAAGCTTACACAAGCTAGATCTACAATGCAGAGATCTTTCAAAAGAAGCCCTTCCAGAAGGCCTCTTCTGAAAAAGCTTCTTTCAAAAGAGTGCATCCACACACACACATGAAAGTGGATCAAAAGGGCAACCTGCTCTTTCAAAAGAGAGTGTTTACACAGCCCCCACTGTTTCTGAAGAACGGGCCAGGGATTGAAAAATCAGATGCCATGAGGACTGCTCTTTCGAAAGAAGGGCCCTCTGGAGCATATACATGTTTTCTTCCAAAAGAAGGCATTCTTCCTGAAATGGGAGAGGAAGAACGATTTCAAAATTAGCACATTCTTTCAATTTACTTTCAAAAGAACACTCTGTGTGTGTGTGTGTGTGTGTGTGTGTGTGTGGACACTCCGCGGATATTTTGAAAAAAATATTTTTCAGCAGTAGTTGCTAGTGTAGATGCTGCCACAATGTACAGACTTAGCATGAAGCCCTTTAAAGTGATTAGTTTGATAACCGTCACTTTTAGCCAGGCATGAAAACAGCACCAAGGAAAAGTTCTTGTTGCCAAATGTTTATATTAAATATAGAAGACAAAACAAGGATTATTATTCTCATTAGTACATTTTATGAAGCCATTTTCTAAATAAAGACTGGTCAAGGGTCATTATTTGGCTTCTCTCGCTGTCTTCAAAAGCGCAGCTACCCCACAGTACCTCCTCGCTGGCGCTCAGTATTTCTCTTAAAAGTCCAGATGTTCAGAACATTCCCCCCCATGGGGGCCAGCTTATTATGATTGCAGAGTCTTCCAAAAACTTACAGTCTCTTCATCCACTTTTAGCTGTGACTGAGTCCTCCTCCCTGAGGCTCTAGCTTCCCTAGAATTCCAGTACTCTTCAACTCAAGTTCCAACCTTTACAGCCCTGCAAATGTCTTCTTACAGTGCTTGTGAGTAACTGCTAACAACCTGCAGCTGCCCAGCTCTTTATAGGGTGCAGGTGCCTTCTCTGAAGCACAATTGGGCAGCAGGTATTCAGTCAAGCTGCCCTGGATCTCACACTCCTTTTCAAAGGAGACAGACCCACTGCTTGCACTCTGTGCATGGGCTTTTGGCTTCCCTCTCTTACCCTCAAAGTCCCCTCTGTGACCAATCAAGGTTCAGGATATATGAAGGCCACAATTCCACAAAGCACTTATGCTTAATGTCCATTCATGTCAGTGGGATTGATATACTTGGTTCACTTTAAATACATGCCCTTAAGTTCTTTACTGACTGGGTGCCTACCTCACTACACTTGGCTTCCTCTTTGGCCATGTCAGTCTTCGCTGATTTCAGTTGTACTATGATAACATACACCAACATAGGGTCTCTAAAATTTTTGCTCATCCCTGGGTGGTTTGGTAGGAGAAGCGAAGATGGAACTCGAGATCTGCTTCTGCCTGTAGCTTGTCTTCCATGGCCCATCACTGCAAGGGTTAAATTATCAAGTTGTCACCACAGCCTCATTATAGGATAAATAACCACAATGTTCATATAATTTATTTCTTGACACACTTCTATTGTTGCTGATCTTTTCTCCCCAGAATGCAAAGATGAAGCAGTTATCTGGCTCTGTGCCCTCAGGTTCACTTTTAACCCTGACTAAGACTTATGTTTAGGAACTACATCGTTAAAAGCCATAACTTGGCTCAGCAATAGCCCTTCATTTTTGTGGAGGGAGCAGTGGGGAGAAAGAAAGGTTACTCACCGTAATAATGGTGGTTCTTTGAGAAGTGTCCCCGTGGGTGCTCCACATTAGGTGTCGGGCTCGCCCGGCACCGCAGATCGGATTTTCCAAGCAGTTTCTGCCGGACCGCGCATGGGCCGGTGCGTGCCGCTCCCTTGCGCGCTCCTGGCCACGTGCGCGATCCGGTCCCTGCCAGTTCCTTGACCAACCGCCTCGTATGCTCCTGCAAAACACTAAACAGAGATCCGAAGCGGGGAGGATGGGCGGGTAGTGGAGCACCCACGGGGACACATCTCGAAGAACCACCGTTACTACGGTGAGTAACCTTTCGTCCTTCTTCGAGTGTCCCCGTGGGTGCTCCACATTAGGTGACTACCCAGCAGTAACCCAAGATAGGAGGTGGGTAATCGGATCATGTGCAGCTTGTCCCCGAGAGGACCGCTGTCGAGAGCTGGGTATCCTCTTGGAATACCCTGTGAAGGGCGTAATGTTTGGCGAAGGTGTCATAGGATGACCAGGTCGCCGATCTGCAAATGTCTTTTAGTGCAACGCCCTTGAAAAAGGCTGTTGATGCCGCCACCGCCCTAGTGGAATGAACCCTGGGCGTGGCCAGTAAAGGAGTCTTTTTGAGCTCGTAGTACATTTTTATGCAGGATACGATATGCTTCGAGATTCTCTGCGAAGAGAGACCTTCTCCTTTTGATTTGGGAGCGAGAGAGACTAGGAGTCTATCCTTTTTCCGGAAGGACTTGGTCCTGTCTATATAGAAGGCTAGCGCCCTCCTCACATCCAGGAGGTGTAGGCGCGCCTCTTTGTTAGAGTTATGAGGCTTTGGATAAAACGAGGGTAAAACAATAGGTTCGTTAATATGAAACTCAGAAGAAACTTTAGGAACAAAGGCTGGATGCAGCCGTATGGTTACCGCCTCCTTGGAAAAAACAGTGCAGGGTGGCATTGCCATAACTGCCGCAAGCTCGCTCACCCTGTGAGCTGACGTGATTGCGAGAAGAAAGGTCGTCTTTATCGTAAGGAGGCGGAGGGAAACCGTGGCCAAAGGCTCGAACGGTGGTCCCGTTAGCGCAGTAAGCACCAGGCCAAGTTCCACGAAGGTGGAAGCGGTTTCCGAGGGGGGTATAGATTTACCAACCCTTTGAGGAACCTGGTAACCATGGGATGGGCGAACACCGTGTGCCCTTCCTCTTCGTGTCTGAACGCCGAAATGGCAGCAAGGTGGACCTTTAACGAGGATAGTGAGAGTCCTCCTCTCTTGAGGTCCAGTAAATACTCTAATATTACAGGCACAGGCACCGAAAAGGGGGCTAGCTGTTTGGTAGAACACCATGCCATGAAGCGAGTCCATTTCTGCTTGTAGGTCTTCCTGGTGGAAGTCCTCCTGCTACTTTCTAGGACTTCTTGCACTTCCTCCGTACATGTGCTCTCTAGGGAGCTGAGCCATGGATTAACCATGCTTGTAGTCGCAGGCCTTGGGGGTGCAGATGCACTATGGACCCCTGGGCTTGTGTGAGCAGATCCGGCGCCACCGGAAGGAGCATCAGTGGACGGTCCGACATGCGCAGGAGTAGGGGGAACCATTGCTGTCGATCCCACGTTGGGACTATCAGGATCATTCGGGCTCCTTCCCTCCTGGCTTTCTGCAAGACTTTGTGGATCAGCACTGTGGGAGGAAAAGCGTAAAGCAGGGGGCCCCTCCAGGAGATCGCAAATGCGTCCCCCAGGGACCCCCGTCCCAGTCCTGCCCTGGAGCAGAATTGTGGGCACTTCTTATTGTGTTGAGTGGCAAACAGGTCTATCTGGGGAAAACCCCATGCGTGAAAAATCGGTCGTAGTAGATCGGGACGGATCTGCCACTCGTGCGTGAGTGCGAAACGCCTGCTCAGCTGGTCTGCCTTCACATTGTGAGCTCCTGGTAAGTACGAAGCTTTCAAGGTTATATTGTTGGCGATGCACCAGTTCCACAACTGGACTGCTTCCGCACATAAGGCACGGGACCGAGCTCCTCCTTGCCAATTTATATAAAACATGGTGGAGGTATTGTCTGTACTGATCCCGGTGACTTTGCCTTGTATATGGTCTCGAAAGTGTCTGCAGGCGTTGAACACTGCTCTGAGCTCCAGTATATTTATGTGCAGTGACTGCTCCGTGGAGGACCACAGCCCTTGCGTCACCTCTTCGCCCATGTGTGCTCCCCACCCTATGAGGGAGGAATCTGTAGTAAGAAAAACCGATATTTGTGGTTGGTGGAAGGGTACCCCTGTTAGCAAGTTCTTGGGGATTACCCACCATTGCAGGGATTTGCGCACCTCTGTTGTGGGCGACACCACCCTGTGAACGGTGTGTGCTGCTGGTTTGTATACGCTCGCCAGCCAGTGCTGCATGCTGCGCATGTGTAACCTGGCGTTCTGTACTACGAACGTCGCTGCTGCCATGTGGCCCAGCAGCTGTAAGCATGTCAGAACTGGCACCGTAGGGCTGAAGGTGATGACTTGCACGAGGGAGCCAATGGCCTGAAAGCACGTCTCTGGTAGATACACTCTCGCTGTAATAGAATTTATGCGTGCCCCTATGAACTCTATGTCCTGAGTGGGGTCTATCTTTGATTTTGCCAGATTGATAACCAGGCCGAGCGAAGAGAACGTGCCTGGTGTGATGCGTATCATGTGTAGTACCTCCTCCTTCGAGGCCCCTTTGAGTAGGCAGTCGTCCAGATACGGGAATATAAATACCCCCTGTCTGTGCAGGTAGGCTGACACCACTGCCAAGGTCTTGGTGAAGACTCTGGGGGCCGAGGAGAGGCCAAACGGTAGGACCTTGTATTGAAAATGTTCTTTGCCTACCATGAACCGGAGGAATCGTCGGTGAGCCGGATGGATAGTTATGTGAAAATACGCGTCTTGTAAGTCGAGGGCTGCAAACCAATCTCCATCGTCTAGTGCCGTAAGGATGGAGGCGATTGTGATCATCCGAAAGCGTTGCTTGCGCAGGTACCGGTTGAGGCCTCGAAGATCTAAGATGGGCCTCCAGCCTCCTGTCTTTTTCTCCGTGTGGAATTACGTCGAGTAGAACCCTTTCCCTTGCAGTTGCTCCGGCACTCTTTCCACTGCCCCGATGAGCATGAGATGGTCTACCTCCTGCTTGAGCCTCGCTACATGGGAGGTCTCCTGGAGGTGGGGCCTGGGTGGAGGTCGTGGCGGTGGGAGCGACTGGAAGGGGATGGCGTATGATCTCCAGCACCCATTTGTCTGTGGTGATCCTTTGCCACTGGTCGTAGAATGGTCGGAGGCGATGGTGGAATAACCGCTTCGGATGACCTTGTGCGATGGTAGTGATGGCGTAGCCCTGGATCTGTGTGTCAAACTTGTGGCCTTTGGCCCTGCCCCGAGGACGCACGGCTCTGTTGGGAACGTCGCCTGGGAGTTCTGTACTGCTGGTGCTGTTGATGTCGCCCTTGCTCGTAACCCCTGTGGTACTGGGGACGCTGTTGCTGGTACTGGTACCGTCTTTGTTGAGGGTAGTACTTTTTCTTTCTGTATGGAGGGGTGTAAATCCCCAGGGTCCTAAGTGTGGCTCTTGAATCTTTACTGGAATGAAGGACCAGGTCAGTTGATTCAGCAAACAGCTTCTGCGAGTCGAAGGGAAGATCGACGATCTTTGCCTGTAGATCCCTCGGTATACCCGAAGTCTGGAGCCAGGACTCCCTTCGCATCACCACTGCCGTAGCTGTGGAGCGTGCTGCTGTGTCCGCAACATCCAGGGCGATCTGAACTCCTGTCCTCGAGGCCGCGTAGCCTTCTTGCACGATGGCCTTGAGCACCGGTTTCTTGTCCTCTGGAAGCGAGTCCATGAGGGAGGTTAACCTAGTGTAGTTGTCGAAATTGTGGTTCGCTAGATGCGCTGCGTAATTTGCCATTCACAACAGTAGTGTGGAGGAGGAGTAGACCTTTCTGCCGAACAGCTCTAGCTTCTTGGCATCTTTGTTTGTTCCCCCTGTCTTGAATTGAGATGTCTTTGATCTTTGTTGTGACGACTCTACCACCAAGGAATTTGGTTGTGGGTGGCTGAACAGGAACTCCATGCCCTTCGCCGGCACGAAGTATTTCTTGTCCGTTCTCTTGTGGACAGGCGGAATAGTCGCAGGGGTCTGCCATATCGTAGTGGCGGACTCCAAGATTGCTTCGTCAAGCGGTATTGCTATTTTGGAGGAGGCTGGAGGTCTCAGATTTTTGAGGAGCTTATGGTGTTTCTCTTGCACCTCTGCTGTCTGGATGCCTTGCGTGAAGGCCACCCTTTTAAACAGCTCTTGAAACTGTCTGAGATCGTCCGGAGGATGGACGTCCCCCGGGGCCGTAGCCTCGTCCAGGGAGGAGAGCGAGGAACCACTAGGATACGCCTCTCTGGACCCTTCCGGTTCCTGTTGGTGATGGTACATCCACTCGCTGGAAGCTTGCAAGGGAAAATCTTGGGGTTCCATAACCAGTTCCCCCTGAGATACTTGAGTCTCTGCCCCCGTTCGCGATTGCCCTCGGGGATACGGGACCGTCTGTGGGGATCTTTCCCTGGTAGACTGCCGGTGGTGTCTATGCCCCGCGTGATAGGGACGACCATGGCAGCATGGGCACTGTTCTTGGGAAGGTGACCTGGACCACTCCCTTGGTGCATACCCCCTGTGTCCGGGGGAGCGAGATCGTCGGGAGACCTGGAACACTGGAGAGAGCAATTTGTGATAGTACTCCAGCGGCTCAAACCCCAAGAAGGGTGAAGGTGGTCCCAGCCAGGGCGAGGCTGGTTGTAAAAATGGAGACGGGGGCTCCGGGTAGGCTAGGGGCGACCCCTGCCTTCTAGTTGGAGTCTGCAGCATGAGCGGAGGGCTGAGAGAAAGCAACTCTGCAGCCCTGTCTGGAGAGGGGCTGCGGTGCCTTGTTTTCTGTGCAGCCTTCCCCCTCCCTTGAGGGGGTGGCCCCGCCCCCTGACGTGCAGGGGATCTCGGCCCCGTCCGCGCCGCGCTCGGCACGCTCATGGGCGGTGCCGCACGAGCAGTGTCCTCCGGTGCCTGCAGGCTGCGTGCCTGCGCACTCTGCACCGCCGGTTCCCCGGTGGTCGGTGCCATTGCCTGCGGTGCCGCCGGTACTGGCACTTGTTTAGCCGCCGCCCTGCCTGCGGTGCGGGGCGGCTGTTTGATCATCGGAGGCTGAGCCGCCTCCACGTGGCTCTCTGTGCCGCCGCTGATCAGCTCTTGCTGCGGCTGGGGGCTGTGCGCTCCTCCCGTCCCGCTCGCTGTTGCTGCCGGCAGGGATCGGGTTGGGGAGACTTTCCTCCATTTTTGCGCTGATGGGGTGAGGGAGGCAGCTTTCCTTTTATGGGCCCCGGAGGGTCCCTCCTGCTGCAGCCGCTCCGGCCCGTCTGGCTGGAGGGCCTTGTCGAATAGCAGCATTTTAAGCTGCATCTCCCTGTCCTTCCTTGCTCTGGCTGTTAATTTTGCACAGAAGGAGCATTTCTGCGTGACATGGGACTCCCCAAGGCACCTTATACAGTGACTGTGCCCATCAGACGCTGGCATTGCCTCTCGGCAAGACTCACATTTCTTGAATCCTGAAGAGGACATTGTTGGTGAGTCTTTTAGTTGTTAATGGGGTACTTAGCACCTTCTCTGTGCTGTTTTCCCCCTCTCCGATAGCCTGCCGCGGCAGGAGGGCTAATGGCCCTAGGCTCCTGGCCTGCGGTGCTCCGCTTGTTACTAGGACTGGACTGAATTCCGTCCCGCTTGTTGTTTCTTGGTTTTTTTTTTGAAAATAACAACAACTGGCTAACTTAAAAATAGACTAAGAACTTGAAAACTTTAAAGAAAAACAGTTAAAACCATTGAATACGCTAACTTGGCCATAGCCTAGTCGGATTCCGTCTCCAGCCGACGGTGGTTAAGAGGAACTGGCGGGGACCGGATCGCGCACGTGGCCAGGAGCGTGCAAGGGAGTGGCACGCACTGGCGCATGCGCGGTCTGGCAGAAACTGCTTGGAAGATCCGATCTGCGGCGCCGGGCGAGCCCGACACCTAATGTGGAGCACCCATGGGGACACTCGAAGAAGAATAAATAGGTTTTAGGGGGTTGCTGAATACCTCTTAAAAACAAGCATAGTGGCAGAGAACATTCTTCCTTGCTCTTTAATCACCACCTAGTGGACCTGATATAACTTTTGGTGTTATTGATTTAATGTTTATTGTGAAGAACAATTACACTGAAATATAAAAATGAATTGATAAGGATAATACAGATGATTTTTCTTAACACTATTAAAATATTTTCTTACTATGTTCATGACAAAAACTTTTAAAATTATATAGTATAGTCTGAAATCACTTTCATCATATCAAAAGCATTTTTGACATTCATTCACTACTTTACATTAGGAAAAAGTCAAAAGAAAGAACCAGAGAGAGGAAAAGAACAACAAAGCCACAGGGAACAGGAGAAAGATGACTCACAGACATGAGACATAATAGTAGAGATGACAGACTGGGCAGAAAAGGTACCATGTAGAGACAAAGAAATATTGAACACAGGTATCAGATTGATCTAAGTTTTTCAACAGTCTTACTTTGGCACATTCTTGATACATCACTATTTCCTAGATTGAAAAACAAATGGCAACAAAAGTTTGAATTCTTTTGTGCTACTCATAGCATTTCTTAATCCAGAACAGCTACACCTTTCACTTACAGAAATTAACAGATATAGGCTCAAACTCAAATGCTTGCTGAGATTTTCCTGGGACCACTTCTTTAGACTTCTTGTAGTCACAGTTGGGGAAGGAGGTTGGGATCTGTCTACATATAATCCATCAGATTGCTGAATAATCTTTGCCATATCTTAACTGAGTAAGAATTCTGCTGAACTGTAAGGCAGGAATAGACCTCACCTTTTACCACTAGTATTGGGAATATTACCTCTAGAACGGCCAGGGCTTGTCAAGGAACACATTCAAATATGCTTTAAACATGATCCAGAACAATGAAAACAAGGGATAGTTTGAATAGTAACAGAGAGGAAGCCGTGCTAGTCTATACACTATCAAAACAAAAAGCAGTCCAGTAGCACTTTAAAGACTAGCAAAATAGTTTATTAGGTGAGCTTTCGTGGGACAGACCCACTTCATCTGTCTGTCCCACGAAAGCTCACCTAATAAACTATTTTGCTAGTCTTTAAAGTGCTACTGGACTGCTTTTTGTTTTGAAGGGATAGATTATGCAGGCAATATTTCACGGATTGAGAGTATTTGAGAGGTTAGCATAAGGAAGGGTGGAACAGATTTTATAGCAGGGATTCTGAGAGCCAAAGAATCCAACGGTAAACTCCTGCTTAAGTGAATTTATTTCAAGTCAGAGAATGAGTCAGTACATCCTCCAGCATCTATGCATTAAGCGGGAAAGAATTCTTTCAAGATTCGTTGGAAAGGGTGTTTGCAGAGCGCATCACCTACTGCTCATGGATGTTTGTTATAGAAAGAAACATAAACCAACCAAAACAATGTAAGAAAGAATTTTGTTTATTGTTGAAGGGCAGACATCATTCCAAGAAAGAACCCAGTGTTCATAAAGGGGGAAAAATACATCCAGTCAAAGGGATACCTGACTAGAAGATTTACCCAGCATTGCTTGGGTCCTTAACACAAATAAATGTTTTTCTTCATTTACCTTATTGTTCTGGGGTGGGGCTGGAAATGAGGGATCCAGCATGCAGGCTACCCCAAGGAGAGATGACAACCCCAGCCCTCTATCAGCTAGGGCCGGGTGAGAAGCTCCTGTCCATGACTGCAGCAGCTTCAATGGGCACAACCAGGGGAGAGGGAGCATGTCCCTGGCTGGGGGACCAGACAGATGCACATACACTCAAATATACGGTAGATAACTGTCCCTTTCTCCACCTCTGCCCCTTGCTAGCCCAATGGGGTTATAGCTATCCCGATCTGTTGTCGGCCGCTCATTACTCCCCTGTGGTCATTCTGTAGTATAACTGCCCCCCTACCAGGTCCCTCCCTTTCCATTTTATGTCTGTGCCTACACTACCACCTTCCTTCGAAGGAAGGATGGTAATTAGAGTGTTGGGAGTTTACTAATGAAGTGCTGCCGTGCAAGCAAATTCCTCCCGCAGCAACTCCAAAGTTTTAAATTTCAAAGTACTGGCATGCATCTAGCTGCAGCTCACTGGCCAGTACTTCAAAGTGCCGGGGCAACTTCGAAGTCCCCTTACTCCTCAAAAGTTTGAAGTATCGGTGGGTGAGCCACAGCTAGACGCGTACTGGTACTTTGAAATTTAAAACTTCAGAGTTGCTGTGGGTGGGAATTTGCTTAATGAAGTGTTGCCTATACACCACAGCACTTCATTAGTAAACTCCCAACACCCTACTTACCATCCTTCCTTCAGAGGAAGGTGGTAGTGTAGACAAGCCCTGTGAGAAACAATCAAATTTCAAGCACATCCCATTATCCTGGTACAACCAAACTCACAGATGGTTGGACAGACACACATTTTAAAAAATATGTAGTAGATTTATGCTCTTTTGCTATGTCTACCAGGGTAGACGATAAGGCACAAATGAAAAAAAGGGAATGTCTGAGGTTATGATGAAGGATTTTTAAGACTACAGGTACAAGAAACTTTTCCAATACTAAGGTTAGCAACAACCTAGAAACACCTTTTTAAAATAAATCAGATTTTTGCCTACCTTTTGCTCAATGTTATTAGAAAAATAATTACCTTAATTCTATGTTTTTCAAAAGATGGACATCAAAAGCTCTTTTGGGTGAGCACCATCTTTTTTTGTACTATATTTGTACAGGATGATTAAATGCAATGGCACCCTGGCCCATGACTGGGGCTCTTAGGTGCTACAGTAATACATACATGAAACCATACAGGTGACTGCTGTAGGTACAAACCCACATGCATAGGGAACACCGTGTTTATTTCCTAAGGAGTGCAATAATGGCCGATTAAGCTTAGGTGCGTGTAACCTAATGGGCACCAGCCATAGGAAAGTGATTCCTCTCACTTTTAGGGAGCAGCAAACATCCCAGAACTTGCTGGGAAAGGAAAGCATGCTCCTGTAGCCTGAAAGAAGGCTGTAATAAAGCAGTTCTGTGCTTACAGTGGTTGTACTAGCTGTTACATCAGAACAATCTTCCTGCCAAGAAAGGAAGAGGCAGTGGGGCCATGAAAAAAATCAGAAACCCATAACACAATAAGCACCTGAAGTGTGTTTGAATAGCTTGACATATTTCTTCATGGGAGCAGAAAAGATTATCCAGGAACAAAAGCTAAACCAGAATGTGCACCAGCGGAAGCGATGTACTCTGTAAATCTGGGAGAAAATTTGTCTTTGAAGTACTAAACATGGACTAGTTGGGCAAATTTTTTACACACACTTCTGTAACAAGGGTTGAACAGCTTTCCCAAGAATAAGAGTCTGTATAAGTGCTGGTGCCTCTGATGGGTTACCACCTATCCAATGGCCTCACTGGCATGCCATTTTTAATGTATTTTACAGGATGTGCTACATCAATACGTTGCACTATCATGATGAAATTGTCATTTATAAAGCAGGGAAAAATGACATTGCAACACGAAGTTTATACTCAGTAAACCCAATATAATCTAGTATATTTTATAAAATCTGCCAAATCCAATAACGTATAAAAATTTATTGAGCAGTTAAGAGCTATGATGAAGTAAACTGAAAATTAAACATTAAAACAGCAAATCTGATAGAACAGCTGCACTGCATTGCACTTGGATCTTACAGCACAGAGAATTTAGGAGCTTAATAATGTGAATATATAAAGCAGAAGCTAGGAATACCAGAATACAAAGCCTATGTACATTATTAGCAGCACACTAAAATTTATATGTATAAGCAACAGAAAAATGCAAATCAAACACATTTATTATAACAAACACTACTAAATATAAAAGTTAAACAGCTTGAAGAAGGAACCTTGATTCCCTCCAGTGGGCTTCTGGAATCAAATGAACGAGTCCTCATTAAGGGAAAGTACCCTGGACTACTGTGACTGAAAGCAAAGCTGATCTCCAAGGAATTATTTTGGAGGAGAATGAAAGTGCACACCAGGATCAGCTATATAATATTAGAGCCCTATTCTTCAGCTTCCTCCCTACCAATGCAATTCTCAGAATGCAATAGTTAGTTAAAATGTCTCTGATGCCTTTACAAATTTATAAAATAATATTTTCTCTGTAGCCTTCCAGCAATGCTCCTTGTGTATCTTTGGCAATGAAGTTTTCCAAGTGAACACCTGAGCTTCTCTGTGTCCCATCACTGTAGCTGAGTTGTCTGTACACCCTGGAAAAGAATTTTAGATCATAAAGTTACTTGTAATTAAAAAGCATCCGTGCTAGCTGAATCTCCAAATTACACAACAAACAATGCTGAAGCAAAGAATTGAGTCACCTTAAAATATTAAAGGCAAAATTCAACCAGCCCAATGAAGGAATTCCCAAGCCCACCCAGAAAATAATTTTTTTTTGCATTGTACTAATGCTTATAGTATGAACAAATAAATGACATCTGTTTTAAACTCATTTAGATTAAAAGCTATAAAACAAAAACAAACAAAATCCATTGCATGAGTATGAACATAGACATAAATCAAAGTTTTACTCCAATGGAACAAAAACATATATGCAGAATTCTTCTACTGATCTGCTTTTCATTTTTCCCTGCAGTAACTGAAGGACTAGCAGACTGCTATTTAGATTTGTTGCAAATTAATCCACTCTGTGATCACACCCTCAAGTAGTCCATCCCAATACAGTCTCAGTCAAAAATTCAGACAGATCTGTAATAAATGTGCTAGTTATTGACCTTTCCTTCTCTGAAGCTGATCTGTTTAATTAACTTCTAGCTGGAGGCTGCCAAATCCAAAGTCTTTCCAGACACAAGAGGATTTATCTGATTCTTCAGCGGTTGATTAGAACATACAGCTGCTTTGCTATCTACTTCACTCAGATTTTGGAAGTCTGCAAGACCATTTAGGACAAGTTCCATTTCCAGGATGTTCACTGACGTATTCTTGGACTTCTAAAGCTATTACCGTTCTAGCCTAAGGAAAATCTCATGCTGTGTCTACATGTGTGAGATCTTCCGGAAGAACACTGGCTTCTTCTGGAAGACGTGGAGAGCACCCACACATGTAAGGCGCTCTTCCAGAAGGAATACAGAAGAACACATCACATCTTATGGATCCCTAATGCTGGTTCCATAAGGGAAATAATGCCTTCTTTCGGAAGATTCTTCTGGAAGAAAGAACATGTGGATGTTTGTGGACTGCTTCTTCCGGAAGAAGCAGTCCGCCAGGGCGGCTCCCCGCTGGAGCCTGGAGATAATCTAGCAGCTCCTGGGGGCTCTATGGTGCCTGCTTCCAGCAGCAGTTAAAGCTGCAAGGAACTAAAAACCCTGTAGCAGGAAGCAGAAAGCCATCAGCTGGATGGCCAGCAGCCAGCCCCACCCCGCACTTCTCAGGGCAGCCCTGGGGAGTCAGATGACGACAGCCCAGTGGGGGAGCAGCCCCTGAAGAGGGCAGCCCCTGCCTGGACGGAGCCAGAGCTGCGAGACCTCCTCACACTCTGGCATGAGGAAGATGTCCTGAGGGGACACCTCAGGGCACTGGCAAAACACTTCCGCCTGGCCACAGCCCTGGCCGCCCATGGCCATCTTGCCCTGATTGCAGACCAGGTCTGGTGCAAGATTAAAGAACTGCGCCAGGGATATGTGCAGGCCAGGGACAGCAGCCATTGCGTGTCCCTGTTTTAGGGAGATGGGGGATATCCTGGCAAGTGATGACACCTCACCACCTTGTGGATACGGCAGCCATGGACACCCCTGCCGCACTGGAGGAGGAGGATGGCGGCTCCCCCAAAGAACCAGGGAGGAGGGCAAGCCCATCAGCCAGCCCCAGGGACCCCTGGGTGACTCGTCCCCTGATGGATCCCTGGTGATAGCCGTGGCCTCAGGGCTGAGCAGCTGGGCGACTTCCAGCCGGGCATCCCCAGACATACGCGAGGTCATGCCAACTAACTGAGCGGTACAGGACATCCCACAGTGGAGGCACACAGAGGCCCCCCTACCATGTCCCCCTGATGCCCCCCAGCAGAGTGTACCCTGGTGCTGCAGGCAAGCTGCACGGCACCCTGCACCCCCCACCCATGGACCCCCTGCACATGCAGGTCCATGAAGAAAGGAACTCAGGGTGCACAGCCACACCCAGCCCACCTGTTCCCTGGGCACAGATCCCCCCGTGCCTGACTGAACTCCTCTTGCCTGGTGCCCAGTTCCTGGGCATGGCCCGTCACAGATCCCCAAGGTGAGGGGCCACTGTGCGGGGCCATAGGCCTATGCTACAAGAGCATACCGGGTCTGGCCCAGGGACTACCGCCTGAGATCCTAATCTCCCCTTCCCAACCCCCGGGGAGGGAAGAGGCAATGGAAGAGCCTGGGGCCCGCCAGCAGGGGAGAGGTGCTGGAAGAGCAGGAAGTCCCCCAGGTGGGGCACGACCCTCGAGCGCAGCTGCAGCCCAGCAGGCGTGAAGGGTCTGCTGCCAGAGGAGGCAGTGGCATATGTGGCTGCCCTCTACCACCAAAACAATGTGACAAAGAAGCTCCTGGCCCTGGAGGTGGGACCTGCAGTGGTGCCGGGACACATGGGGGGAGGTGGTGGGGATGCCTCTACCAGGTGTGTGGGGCCCTCATGGTGCTCCCCACTCCCCCCATTGCTGCCCCTCCTCCCACCGCCCCCACAGTCACCCCGATGCCTGAGCCATCCCTGCCCGAGGCCCCAGCTGCCCTCCTTCCCCGGGCATCTTCCCACTGCGGCCCTGGGAGACCTGGGGGCCTGACTCCTGGCCACAATGGGCCTCCTGCCCCAGGAGCCGTCCCCCCCCCCCCCCGCCAAAGATGTGCCACTGGCTGCCCACCACCACCTCCCCATGCTCCTTGCCCCATCGGGGCTCCGACAGGGATCACGCCTCCAGGGTGGGAGAAGCAGCCGTGGTCGCTGGGGCTCATGGCCCTCCGGTCCATCCCTCAAGTAGGGGTGCCTCCCCTCCCATATCCTCTCCACCCAGTTTATTACGCCTCCGCTGCCTAGACGCAACACACTTGTAAATAGTTGACTCCACTCCCTTGTTTTATATCAAACCAGTTTTATTGTTTATAGACTATGTTATCTATAGTTCATTATTTATATAATACAGTTTTTGTTGGCACCTGTGTCCCTGTTCATTGGGGGTGGAGTGGGACCTGTGCTGGGGGCCTGGTTCAGAGGTCCCTGTGGGTGAATGTCCCTGGAGAGCCTCCTGGATGCACACCCCGTCCCGGTGGAGCTGCCAGTTGGGGGCTGTGGGTGCCTGTTCATAATACTGTGGCAGCGGGACCAGCCTGCCCTGGTGCTGTGTCCTCTCAAGTGCCTTGATGAAGTTGTGGAGAGCGGGGCGTGTGAGGAGGCACCTGAACCTTGTCTTTAGGTGTCCAAAGGCACATTCCATGGTGTTCCAGGCACGTCCCAGCCAGATGCTGAAGAGCTCCTGAGATGAGGTCAGGTGCCCAATGCAGGGGCATGGCAGCCATGGCTGTAGGGGGTACAAGTTCCTGCTGGGCGATGTATGTGCTCATCTCCATCCGGTGGCACAGGGAAGAGTTCCTAAAGATGCAGGCATTGTGTGCCTGGCCAGGCCAGCCGATGTAGACATCGGTGAACCGGCCCTGAACACCCACCATAACCTGGAGCATGATCGAGTGGTACCCCTTGCGGTTGATGTATTGGCCAGTGCAGCAAGCGGTGGCCTTGATGGGGACATGGGTGCCATCCAATGCCCTAAAGCAGTGGGGGAAGCTGAGCTCTGTGAAGTCTGCCACAGCTGCATCAAGGTCCCTGAGGTGCATGAGCCAACGCATGAGCACGTTGTTGACAGCTCTCACGACCTGCAGGGGACAGAGAGGGGGCACGCTTGTGGGTACCCTGCATTGATTCCCCCAACTCCCTTTCCTCCTTCCGTCCCTCCCTCCCTATGGTCCCCTCAGCAGAGTGCCCCCCCCAAGCAACAGGCTTGTATATGGGTGGGGTATTGGGGTCCCCTATGGTGGGCCCCTTGGCTCCTGTGTGTGCCCGTGCCTGTCCCTGTTGCCTGACACACCTCCCCCATTGCTCCCCAAGCTGGGCTGGGGCCCAGGGCGTGGCTTACCTCCAGTATGACAGCTCCAATGGACTTGTTCACCAGGACTCGCTGCCCCATGGAGCAGTAGCTATCCGAGGTGGCCAATTTCCAGATGTGATGACTAGGCACTTCTCCACCAGGAGGGCTGGACGTGTCCCCATGTCCTGATGGCAGGGGCCAGACAGGCACAGACCTCGCGGAACATGCCCTTCTGCACGCAGAGGTTCTGCTGCCAGCATTCATCGTCCCAATGGGCCATCACCACCCGGTCCCATCAGTCGCTGCTCGTGGCGTGGGTCTGCGTGTGCGGGATGGGCGGTCGGGGCCTGGCAGGTGTGGGTCAGGGCCCTCAGTACTCATGCTGTGTTCATGCAGCAGGCTGAGCAGAATGGCCTGGAGGCTCCCCAGGACCCTTACCAGGGCGAGCCTATACTGCTGAAGGACGTCAGGGTACATGCCGGCACGTGGGCTGTTGCAGGAGCAGCGAGATGGCAAGCTATGCTGGGAGTGGCACAAAGGGCCACAGCAGCTAGTGCAGGGAGAGGCCGTGGAGTGGGGGTGGTGGGGACTTTAACAGGCTACATGGTCAGTGCCCTGGAAGGCTCTCCGGTCTCATGAACCCTGTTCTTCCGGAATAGTGTCTGTGCATGTGTGGATGCGATTTTCCAGCAGACTGGATAGCTCTTTCGGATGTCGCTTTGTGTGTAGATGCTCTCTTCTGGAAGATAATCTTCCGGAAGAGAGGTTCCTGAAGATCCTCATCTGCAAGACCTGACACATGTAGACACAGCATCAGAGTGTCTGCTTACAAAAATGCATGGTCACTGATTTTCAATTCCAGATAAACTAGCAATGGAACACCCAACAATGCTTTTCACATGGACCCTGTTACTTAATGCACAAAGAAAAAACAGTTTCTTCCTCAAAACCATTTGCCCCCTATCATAGGAAGAGGTTCCGAGTTACAACAGAAAAAGAAAAAAAAGCATGAAATAAGCAGTGTAATAAAGATGTAATGTTCAAGCAAAGCTCACAGAAAGATTCACCTATCCATTAACTTACTCAGGATCATCCACTAAGTCAACTATTTTTAAAAAATCATATATAAATGAAAGGCCTCAGGGAGAGATTCCATACTTTAATTAAAAAAAGAAAAGAAAAAGGAGAAAAAAAAAAGAGGGGCATGCAGTCTAAGCAGGAGTGGAGAAGAAACTGCAGAAACACACAAAACCAGAAAAGTAACAGAGAGGGAGCCGCGCTACTCTATACACTATCAAAACAGAAGAGCAGTCCAGTAGCAGTTCAAAGACTAACATAATAACTTATTAGGTGATTAGCTTTTGTGGGACAGACCCACTTCTTCAGACCACAGCCAGACCAGAACAGACTCAATATTTAAGGCACAGAGAACCAAAAACAGTAATCAAGGTTGACAAATCAGAAAAATGTTATCAAGGTGAGCAAATCAGAGAGTAGAGGGGCAGCGGGGGTGTATGTGTGGTGTCAAGAATTAGGTTAAGCCAAGTATGCAAAAGAGCCCCTGTTATGACCTAAACAATTCCCATCCTGGTTCAAACCACGTGTTAATGTGTCGAATTTGAATATAAAAGAGTTCAGCAGCCTCTCTTTCCAAAGGGTTGTGAAAATTCTTCTTCAGTAAGATGCAAACTTTCAGGTTGTTAACAGAATGGCCCACTCCATTAAAGCAGTGACTGACAGGTTTGTGGATCAGGAGTGTTTTTATGTCTGTTTTATGCCCATTAACTCTTTGTCTAAGAGAGTTTGAAGTCTGTCCAATATACAAAGCACCTGGGCGTTGTTGGCCCACGATGGCACATATGATGTTAGTTGAGGAGCATGAGAAGGTGTCCATGATTCTGTGAATAACCTGGTTAGGTCCACTGACAGTATCTCCAGAATACATATGTGGACAAAGTTGGTAACAGCCTTTGTTGCAAGGAAAAGTTCCAGGACAGGTGTTCCTGAGGTACAGACTGTGGTTGTAGGTGAGAATCCGCGTAAGGTTGGGAGGTTGTCTGTAGGAGAGAACAGGCCTATCACCTAGGGCCTTCTGGAGTGTGGCATCCTGATTAAGGATAGGTTGTAGATCTTTAATAATGTGTTACCGTGGTTTGAGTTGGGGGCTGTAGGTAACATAAGAACATAAGAATGGCCATACTGGGTCAGACCAAAGGTCCATCAAGCCCAGCATCCCATCTGCCGACGGTCGCCAATGCCAGGTGCCCCAGAGAAGGAGAACAGAAGACAATGATCAAGTGATTTATCTCCTGCCATCCATCTCCTGCCCTTGTTATGAAGGCTAGGGCACCATACTTTATCCCTGGCTAATAGCCATTTATGGACCTAACCTGCAAAAATTTATCAAGCTCTTTTTTAAACCCTAATAGAGTCCTGGCCTTCACAGCCTCCTCGGGCAAGGAGTTCCACAGGTTGACTGTGCGCTGTGTGAAGAAAAATTTCCTTTTATTAGTTTTGAACCTACTACCCATCAATTTCATTTGGTGTCCCCTAGTTCTTGTATTATGGGAAAAGGTAAATAATTTTTCTATATTCACTTTCTCCACACCATTCATGATTTTATATACCTCTATCATATCGCCCCTCAATCGCCTTTTTTCCAAACTGAAAAGTCCCAGTCTCTCTAGCCTCTCCCCATATGGGACCCTTTCCAAGCCCCTAATCATCTTAGTCGCCCTTTTCTGAACCTTTTCTAATGCCAATATATCTTTTTTGAGGTGAGGAGACCACATCTGCACGCAGTACTCGAGATGTGGGCGTACCATAGTTTTATATAGGGGAAGTATGATATCTTTTGTCTTATTATTGATCCCTTTTTTAATAATTCCTAACATCCTATTTGCCTTACTAACTGCCGCTGCACACTGCGTGGATGTCTTCAGAGAACTATCCACTATAACTCCAAGATCCCTTTCCTGATCTGTCGTAGCTAAGGTAATGACCAGTGGTGTTGTGTTCTTGGCTTTTTTGGGGCTATCTTGGAGTAGCTGGTCTCTGCTGATTTGTTTTTCATTTCTTCTGGTGGGTAATTCAGGTTTATGAATATTTGGTAAAGATCTTATAGTTTATTTTCCATATATTTCATGTGCTAAATTGTTTTTCAAAATATATTTTTGAATTTTTTAAAAGGGTACATAGCTGCATTGCATATCCTGTTGCCTACAAAGACAAATTAGTTCTGTGTCTTACAAAACCAGGCTGAGGAACCTGAAGTTTCAGAAACTTACACTATTTGAACATATTTTTCCTAAATAACCCACAAATTAAAAATATTTACCCACTGGAAAGCTTAATATCATTTTAACCAAAAGAAATCAAAACCTGAACCTGTCTACGTACTAAAGCTCTTAACCCTGGGTCTCAAAAGTAATTTTTTGTGAGTAAGGAGAAAAGCAAATTCTGTGGTATGTTTAAAAATGACTTCAGATATCCACAAGTTATCTGCAGATTGGAAAGTTTGTAGTGGTCTTTCAAGACAAGGGTAAGGAAGATGAGATGTCACTGATACATGATAGATATAACTTATCACATGAACATAAACATATTTGCACTACACAAAGCATGCACCATCAAGATAATGTTTCGTACTTTATTGCATATCCATATCCATATTTAAATAATGTATCTTGTATCATATTTACATACTAACTACAGGCATTAAAGTCTCAGTGTGAAAAACTCCTATGATGCAATGTATTAGAGGAAGTCAGTGACAAATATTTCCTAAAAACACGTATTTATATAAAAGAGCAATATAGTATTAACTGCAGTTATTTTTGGTTATAAAAACAGAATATAAGCCTCCCTCCTCCCCCAAATCTTATTTTTATAAGCAACTATTGAAACGTCACTTGCCTTTGTTGACATTTTTGTGCACTTCTGGATGAGCGATTACTTTGCAATGTTCTAGGGAGACTTCCAAAGACATTTGCAATCCTGGATTCTGATGATAAAATTAATGAGGTCATAAGGTTAAGCATCACACTGAGCACCCTAATCCAGTATAGTATGTTAAAATATTGGACTATTCTGATATTAGAAGCTAAGAACAGTAGTTCTGCATATTAAAAAAAAGCATCAACTTACTTCCATCTGCAAAATATAATGAATGTCCTTTATGTGAAAGCCTCTGGCCAAATTTAATTTCAAATACAATTTGTACTTTATAACAAATGAACATACTTAAGTGTAAAACTAATTTCCTCTAAAAACCTTATAACTGATCAGCATGAGAAAAGGATGGAAATATCTTACAATTAGATTTAAGGTCACAGAAAGAAATTTCAGGGAGCTGCAAACATCAATTAAGAAGAATAATACAAAGGGACTTGAAAGGCTAATAATTCAGACGAGACAGTATAATGAGAGCCACCTTGGAAAAATGAGACCTGAGAAATATCCTTATTTTTACAGAATTTGTACATACTTACCAGAAACACAGGTTATTAAAACCGTATCACCAAAAAAGTCTATTTTTCCAGTCTGTTAACTATTTATATTTGAGACTGTTTTATGCAGTTTTTCACCATTTTCCCTGGTACTGAGTCAGTTCTTCCCTTGCTGAAAAGATTATTAGTGTAACAAACTCTCAACTTTTTCTTACAAAAAGTTAAACTTGTCACTATCTGTTCATGTAGCTGAGGAAAATAATTCAGAACACAAATGTTCAATGGTGTGAAAAACTTATGAAAAAGAAATGGTGAAATTGATGGGAGCACACAAATTAGGTATCTACTTGCAATGCTACTTTGTACAAAAATGCTAGTGCAATTTGCTTACATAAATACGTCATATCAGAGTAGAAAGTTGAGTCCCTCTTCCCTATTGCTTGTATATCATCAGACCTGGAATACTGTATTTGATTCTGAGTCCCATTACTAGAGTCCTGTGCTGATATAAAATTTGGATCTGCATCTATCTGTGATCCACAAAAGTGGCCATTGATGCTGATGTAAAGCAGATACCCAGAGTTGCAGGACTCTAATCATTAATGAAACTTGGACAGAAGTTAAGGAACAGAAACAAAATGACTAGGAGGGACCAATGTCACTGATTTATAAAGAATGATTATGAAGTTAAATAATTATTTTGACTGTGACTGCTTAAGCAGGTATGGAAAAAGAACATATGTAGCAGGCTACAAAACATTTAAATAGTATAAACATACCACATATACAAGTAAGTTAAATAGGGCAGTAGAAGGCAACATATGATAAAAGTGTCAACATCTGACTCAGTATCAGATGGAAACAACCTTCCTGACAGCCGAAGCTATTTAGATCGGAGAATCCTGACCCAACAGATGTGGTTTCCCAAACTGGGGGGGCGTGAAGAAATTCCAGGGAGGGCATGAGGCAACCCAGCCCCCCGCATCATTCTCCCCCACCCAAAGTAAAAGCCGGCCCTTGCTTCCAGCTCTCAGCCACCGACATTTCATGTGGGTGACCTAGTGCAGCCACTATAAAGCAGGCAATGGCGAAGGCCCCCATGGAGCTAGCTGCCTCCTGCAAAGGTGCGTGAGTGGGTTGCGTGAGTGTGGGTTGGGGGGGATGAGGAGGATGGGGTTAGATGAGGGGCTGGCAGTGCCTGACTTTGGGGGAGAGGAGGGGCTCAGGCAGGCGGCTCACAGGCAGCTGGGGTGGCTGGCGCGTGGTACAAACGAAGTGGGGGGGCCCGTGAGGGTTTCTCAAAAATCAAAAGGGGGCGTGATGCCAAAAAGTTTGGCAACCACTGACCTCGGCCATGTAAAAACTGACGACTGAAGTACTTAACAGGAAACCAAACGCCAAACCGATAAGGAGATCGTCTACATCACCTCACAGGATTTTTTAATGTCTACTTTCTGAAAATTTGTTTGACAGTGTCAGTCACTTTCAACAACTTTCAGTAAAACACCCTCTAGCTTCTTAACATACTGTTTTCCACTTTTGCTCTTGCATGACTGAAATTATTCCTCCCTACATATCAAAGTAAGTCATTCTCGATTATATTCTCCGTGGTTAGGATACTTATGTTAACAACTAACTCAGAGATCATAGAAGGTAGATCTGAATAACCAAAATGTTATCACAAGGAGATTCCAGAGAGGTAAGGCAAAGATGACAAAAGAAAGTAGTATCAGAAGTGAATGACACCTCCTTTGTGACCCAGGACAATCTGTTCTGCCAAAGGATAAACAATAAGTTATGGAAAAAAAAATGTGCTCCCCCAAAGTGTGAAATTCTATTTCTCCAACTATGTTGACAATACCAACCTAGGTTATCTATTGTACAAATTTAGGCCAGGTCTATACCTAGGAAAGGTTTGCTGGTATAAGTGCACTATACTAGCAAAACATGCCTACTGCAGATTCAGTTTATACTGGCAAAACCGAGCTTCTGACACATAGCTAATACATTATGAATAACCTTAAAAACTGTCTGTAACTAAATGCTGCTCTAACAGAGCAAGAAAGCATGTGACCAGAAAAGTCTTCCCCCATACGACTTCTTTAAAAAGCTCAAGGACTTTTCCCTTTCCTTACTGATGTTATAAGGGACTTTTCATCAAATGTCAGCAACACCACTAGATGTGTTTGGGTCTGCTCCAGGTTTCCACTTGTTTCCTGCTTCTGTTTGCCTTGTTGACTGCATGCCAGCTTCACCAGCACTGAAGCAAGATCTCTCAAGCTCTGAACACTAGAGAAGTCCTAAAGAGTGAAAAATCCCTGTACTGGCTCCCCCTACTCCCTTCTCCAAACTATACTTTGGGGAAAGAAAAACTACCTTCCCGTCTCCTCTCCTGGCCACATACAAATGGTCTGGGGAGACAAAGGATGAGGGAGGTATTTCCCTCTGGATCCTTATTCCCTGGATCTAAACATGACACCCAGCAAAACAGTATACTCTTCTGGCATCAATTTGGAAACAGCTGAAGCTCTTTTCTGGTGTTACTGGTACAAAGTAAATGCCCTCCAGAGGCACTAAGGAGATGTGATATGCTCCCTCAGTAACAATGCATCAGTAATGATATGCTAATGACAACTTCAATCAACAGAAGCATGAAACTGAATAAACTCAGTGCTGTCAAAAGGCACCAAGTTAAAAAACTGAGGAAACAGAAAGAAATCTCCGCTTTCAGATTATCCTATATACTTCCTGCAACAAGAGTACGTACAACAATTTTCAAAGAGTAATGAGATTTTGAGTGCCCCATAAACCCCAGACTGGATGTTTTATGACTAATTTAGAGGGACTGAAAATAATTTATACATTGTACATACTGACAACCTTAACTAGGAGAATTACTAATGCATGTGCTACTGTACCTGGAGCAGGTTTTTTTTTTTTTTTAAATATCTAGCTCCAGTTACAATTCTCAGCAATACTGTGTCATGGCAACCACAAAGATTAGGAATTGATTAGGAATTTTATAAACCCTGGGAGCCTGTGCCTATCTAATCTCAAACCAGTTTAAGTTTTCAAATTCAGAACTTAAGTAAATCTTTTTACTGACTTGGAGGCAGCACTTTTTATTTAACTTATGTTCTTCTAAGTCAGATTTACACTTACAATGTTGCACCAGTATAGCTACAATGCAGTAGAGCTTAAGCCAAGATGCTCTTATACTGATGGGAGAGCTTCTCCCAATGGCGTGATTAATCGATCTCAGCAAGGGACAGTGGCTATACCAACAGGAGAGCCCCCCTGCCAACTCAGCACTGCCTACACTGGGGGGTTAGAGTGGTAAAACTATGCTGCCCAGTGGTGCAGATTTTCACATCCCTGAGACACACAGTTATGCTGCTGTAAGTCTGTAGTGTAAAGCTGGCATGGGACATGTTTGTAATCTTGTTACTTTGTAAACACAGGCTTTGTAGAGTCTGAAGCAGAATTCCCCAAGGGTGGTCATAAAAGCTTTTAGCTCTTAAACACTAGATTAACTGATCAGTGACTTCCCTACTACACATTAACAGATACAAGTTACATATACTCTTAGCAACACAAAAGAGAAAGGGAGCAGGAAAACCAGTATTTATTAAATTAAGCCTTTAGAAGAAAAGTCTGATCTTATAAAAAAACAAGAACACCCTAACAATTCTCAAGCTATAGTATAGGAAGCTCTTCTTGGTGTTCTCCACAAAGGAACATTTTAAGACATCCAAGGATTGTTGGGAGAAGAATGAGTGTCACTGAGGAAGTGGTCTGAAGAATCTACTGCCTTTTCCGTAAGAGCAGCCCTCCCAACTGACAGAATAATTCATGACGACTTCTGAAACTTACCTTGCACAAAAGTACTGGGACTAACCAAAAAAGTCTGATTTGAAGATGTATGAAACCCAGAATCCTGAAAATGAAACACCGAGAAATTAAATCAAAGTAGACGTTTACAAGCAAGCTAAAGGAAATGGGAACCCTGAACTAAGGGACTTATTTAAAAGTGACTGAAGTTAATAGGAGTCTAATGAGTTCAGGCCATTTAGCTTGTCCAGCTGTTTCCCTGTCTGCCTCTTTCACACAGCGATGTGAAAATGGTTTAACAGTGCTTACATAGTTTGCAGTTTTATTCCTTTTAAACTCAGTTGCAATTAACTATGATTAAACTATTAGCTTTATTAAATAATTGTAGGGCACATATCCCAGGTGAAAAACAAATAAAGTCCTCTCAACAGATGAGACTTGGGGGCCCACGAGCTTAATACATTCAAGAATTTCAACCATCCTCGGCAATAAACAAATCTGAAATTTTAGATTAACTTGAAGTTTCTCTTGAACTAAATCTTTTTCAAAAAGCTGTAATATTTTACCCTTTTGCACATTATCAACCTAAACAGCACAGTAAGAGAGTCCCTATAAAGTTTTCAGATGCCTGACTTGACAGTTACGGCTATGAAATATGCCAGCAACAACCCCATCCATCACACTTGAGAAATCTAGGCCAGTTGTCTGAAGATTAATATTTTTTCTATGAGGAGACTGATTACTTACACCAGGAAAAAAATCTTCAGCTATATTTTTCAGTCTCTTTACAGGTGAAGACAGAAGATCTTCATTGTGGAAATCTGCTACTCTTTTAATTCTGGTAACTGAAGGTAAAGTTCGTATGGGTGAGTTAATTAGAGCATTTACAGTTTCTGACATCTGTATGCCTTCATATTTCTTTAAGTTTGAAGCTCTCAGAAATGTAGGCAGTTTTGGAAACCCTTCAGAACACAGTCTCTGATAAACCTTGTTAAATGCACTATCATAATTTTTACAAGACTTCACAGAATTAAAAAAGTAGGTCTTGATTAATCCTTTTTCTTTAGGATATGAAGGAGGTTGTGTAAACTTGAGAGGTTTCTGAAGTTCTTTGGGACACAGCTTCTGGTAAAGTTTTTCAAATTCATCTTCGCATTTTTGGCGAGTCTTAACAGGACTTTGATTTACAGTAAGCGAGGAAAAAGAATGACTGCGCTGCAGTGAAACTCTTCCTCTGAAAGATTTTATTTCAGGATTTCTGATTGATGCATTTGATGACCTTACTAGAGAATAGTTGGTAAGTGGTGGAATAGCATTAGCATCACTGTTCAAGTTGCAAGTGGACAAGTGGAACTCTGATGTACCATTGGAAGGCGTCTTGTCAATTTTGCCATGCTTGCTCTCTTTGACTAGTAAAGGAGATGTTTTGCAAGTTATAGAAGGAAAGCATCCCAGAGAAAGTACTTCAGGCAGCTTTCCATTTGGGCTGCCTTTTGAATCATGTAATGATACAGTAGTCTGAGAGGAACCCTCAATTAGAAATGTTTCTTCTGTTCCAGCAGTAGCATTTGGAAAAACTGACTCCACGATGCTTTGGTCTGTTCTCCGAATGTGTGAATTATCTTCTAAATTTCCAGAGCAATCTATTTCAATTCCACCCATACTAACATGTGGGCAAGATACCACACCAGACTCCTCATTAGTCACACACTGCATCTGACATTTGCCATCATGAAGAAATTGGTTGCTCTGATTTAAATTATACTCAACAGTCATTTTATGATCATTACTATTTGTGATAGGCAGCAAAGGCTTCAACTTCGATGTCCTGAACCTTCTTATTCTTTCCAAGGTGATATTAAGCTTTGATTTTCTAGAAGGCCATCCTCTGTGTTTGTAGTGCTTAATTATGGAATCAGCAGCTTTTCTCTGAGAGTGTTTCTTTATCAACCTGCTAAGTGTCTCCACCATTCCTGGATACAAATCTACAAGTGTGACATTGTTCCAGGAACATTCTTCATCTGCAGACTGGTACTCTTCCATGAAGCTATCATAGCCGGATTCATTTTTTTCCAGTACAGGCATGTGTCTGGGTACAGTTAACTTATCTGATAAAATAAGAAAAGCAAAAACATATTGAGACCTGGATGTACAACGTGCATTACCAGATTCTGCTTTCCTTCTGAAACCATTAGCTTGATTATGTATTAGGCCAAATAAAATTATACACACAACAGTGATTAGAAACTTTCTTGTAATGTGTAAATTACATAGCATAAAGCTAATTTAATAGAAAACAAAGCAGCAGAAATGTAGCACTTCAAAGACAAACAAGTGATTGGTGATGAGCTTTTGGGGGACAGATCCACTTCATCTGATCAATTTCATTTCCAATACAGGCTGACATTTATAAGTACATAGGACCAAAGGGGGGAAAAAATTGCAACAAAAACTGACAAATTAGATAGGATTGAAGGAAGGGGGTGAAAAGTGGCGGGGATGTTAATTGTCCTGTCTGAGATAATTATGAGCATCAAAGCAAAGGAAGCAATCCTTGTTATGCGTGAGGTAATTGCTGTCTCTGTTCATACCACGTGTTAATGTGTTGAACCTGAACACGTACTCTAACTCACAAATCTCTCACTCTAACCCAGTGTTTGTGTGTCCTGGAACACAAAGAATTTAACACCAGATTAGAGCGAGAGATTTGTGAGTTAGAGTACATGTTCAGGTTCAACACGTGGTATGAACAGAGACATCAATTACCTCATGCATTACAAGGACTGCTTCCCTTCCTTTGATGCTCATAATTATCTCAGACAGGACAATTAACATCCCCACCACCTCTCACCCCTTCCTTCAATCCTATTTGTCAGCCTTTACTGGATGTTTTTTTTTCCTCTGTACTTAGAAATATCAGTCTGTGTTGGAAATGAAATTGATCTGATGAAGTGGGTCTGTCCCATGAAAGCTCATCACCAAATAAATCATTTGTTAGTTTTTAAAGTGTTATTTTCTCCTGCTTTGTTTTGTTGGAGTACAGACTAACACAGCTAGCTCTCTGTTGACAATTTTGTACATTAGAAGGTGTGAAAATATTCTGGCAGTGCTGATCTTCATGTGCTGTTAACAAAGCATTGTAAAATTGCAGATTGTTTTCTTTTTTTAAAGGACAGTTGCTGGGCAAGTACATTTTAGCAAATTTTCATTGAAGTTTACATAGGACTATATTAACAGATTGCAGAAAATGTCTTGGAATACAAACTGTTTAAAAGTTCTTCTGGGGCATAAATGGGAGATGTCCAAAAAGGACTTTTTGCAACAATGGCACATACAACACTCAGTGGTGAATGAACATTAGTGTGAAATGTCTTCACAGCCAAGACAAATAAGGCCTCTCTTCGTATCAAATCTGCAATAATGACTGGGAAGCCAACGTCAATTTCTTAGAAAGTTAAGACAAAAATATCACAGAATTTACTATGTTCATTTGACGACTGCAATGTTGTTTTAAAGTTACAATGAGTGCCATACAGCAGACCACCCAGTTATGCGAAGGTTGCATTCCTGGGCAACCTTGCGTAAATCAAATTCTGTGCCAAGTCAGGAGGAGCTGGGAACCAGATGGCAGCGTGGCTCCCAGGTCCCCGGCGCTTGTGGGAGCCAGAAAACTGAGCAGTGCTGGTGTGCTGGTCAGTTTCCTGGTTCCCAGAGAGGCAGGGAGATGGGAATCAGGCAGCAGCCTGGCTTCTGGCTCCCCTCTGCTGGCAGAAGCCAGGAAACTGACAAGCACATCACTGGTCAGTTTGTCAGCTCATGTCAGTGGAGGCAAGCCAGGAGTCAGGCTGCTGCCTGATTCCCAGTTCCCGCCACTCCCGGGGATTGGGAAACTGACCAGTGCAGTAGTGCTGCTTAGTTTCCTGTCTCCTGTGAGTGGTGGGCAGCCCAGAGACTGGCTCTGGGCTACCTGCTGCTCACAGGAGAGGGGAAACTGCAGTGCTGGTCAGTTTTCCTGCTCCTGTCAGGGAAAGCAGCTGGACAGTTTCTCCGCTCTTCTGAGTGGTGTGGAGCTGGTGCCTGGCAGCCCAGAGCCAGCTCCCTGCCACTCAAAGTCACGTTAACCGAGATACGTGCAAGTCAAGTGCACTTATTTCAGGGTTCTACTGTACTAAGTTACAAAGAATTCTGAAGTATTTACTGTAAAAGTAAAAAAAGATTAACAAATGGCAGAATTCCACTCCTAACTCTTTGCGAAGCAGGGAGAGACTGTTAATTTTGGGGCAATTTAATGAGGCTCAGTTGTACAAGGAAATCTAGACCATGAACTTATGTAAAATTCTTAGTAGCTCTATTCCTCCTAAGTAGTACATAGATTCTCCCTAAAAGCCAAGTTTTACCCAAGACCTTTATTGCCCCACCTTTTGTAGTTAGAAACTATTTAAATCCAAAAATGTGGAAAGATCAGAAGGACTTTCTATATTCCCAGGGCACTGTGTACCTAAAGGTAATGTTCACAAAGGCATAGAAGGCAATAATTAGGTGCCCATTAATCACCATGTCTTAAATGCCAGGGAAGAGACTGGTGGTTGGGTATCTTATAGCAAATATTAAGATGTGAAAATTAAGTGGAAGAAGTAAACCCTTCTTCAACAGGGCACCAGACTTCAATGGATGTTTTTCCCTACCTAAAGACTGCAAATATCAGGACTAGCATTGTCACAATGTTCCTGCACAAGGAGAGCTTGTACAGCAAGCAATTACTATCTAACAGAAGACTCCCATGAGACTGTGTTGTACTACTAGCCAAAGCAAGCACAAAACCTGATGTCCATGTTTAAAATTCTTTATTACAGTGGGTTTTTAAATGTATCTTTTTCTCTGTTTTAGATTAGCAGAGTTTGTTTATATGAGAACTCTTTTTTTTTTTTAAATGTTTAAAATACATCTGTGGCAAAAGATTAACAATGGGCCTCAAGAATTCAAACAACTGGATTCTCTATGTTCAGAACACGTTTCTATATTTACAATAAAAATGCTAAATAACTACAGCTCTGTGTCACACTCACCAACTGGAGATATAGTCATACCCATCCAGTCTTTACATGGAGATGTTATGTGAAGACTCTTTGATTTTTCTCTAGGTGCAACCTGAAAAACCCCAGAGAACTCATTTAGAAAGTTATATTTATATTACATTAACATCCAGGCCTCATTCAGGATTGTGGTCCCATTGGCCTAGGCACTGTACAAAAGAGCAAAACTGCACAAAGCTCAGTAAAACAAAAGGGAGGAATAAGTCCTACTTGAGAGTTGCTTTTGCTTCTGTTATAGTTAGAGGGTGTTTTATTAGACAAAGCAACAGATAAAAACTTGAGAACAAGGACATTTGGCAAAATATTCAAACTCTTACTTGAGATTTCCACTTTCTAATTAAGCATTTCCTGAAGAAATATTTAAATTTACTGCCATTTATAAAAGGAGCACATATCTGACCACTCTAGAGACCGCTGACAAATAGTGAATTTAAAAAAACAACAGCTCCATAACATACAACAAAACTACATAACCATGAAGTGGCCTCCAGTATCTTATTTTCTATGAGCATTAAGTCCAAACAATTTTATTTCTTCACAAGTGTATTAAGATGCATAAGTTAGCCTTTAGCACAATGACAGGCAAATAATGTATAATGGAAAAAAGTATTTAAACTATGTCTGTTCAGTTTCTTTGAATCATCCCCCCAATATTTCACAGCTATAAAGGCAATGCTTTTCACAAAGACAAGAGCCAGTACTCGCTACCTCAGCAAAAACACCAATAAAAATACAACTGACAAGCAGCAAAGAAAAATATCTTGATGATCTCTATAAGACAATTTTAATAAAAAGTCCACTACTATTGAACGTTGGCAACTGTAACCTATGCTGAAGGGAAAAACAAAACCAAACCAAAAGCCAGCAGCGATACTGAAGACAATATTTGGAAGCGTGAAGGAACGTTAGACAAACGAGCTAGTTCGGTGATGAATATACCTGGCATATACTGGGGCTGTTCCAAAAACAGGGCTTAATAAATTAGCCAAGATATCTAGTTCTGGGAGCATATTATTGGTCTCCAAATGAATAAGAAGAAAATAAATTCTTCTATGACACTTCCAAACTCAAATTGGTATGTGGACTCACAAGTTTGCTTTAAACTGACAAACCTTATATCAATTCAAATTTTTAGGAGAATAAAATGTTGCATCTTCAAGAAACCATGCTCTTTTTCACTAAAGTTCCCATAGATTTGGATTGTCCCCAGCAAAGGCACACCAACCAATAATTTGACTAGTAGTTTTAAGAGATCAGTGAATGAATTCTAACAAATCAAGCAGGTTTATTACCATAATCCATTTAGGGATCTTTCTTTCATCATCTTGTACTATAACATCCACGCGAACTCTGACTTTCTCTCTCACTTCCAGTTCCGAAGGGTTTATATGTATAATGTCCTCCTTTTATTCACAGAAGCAAAAACAAAAAAAAAAAAAAGTCAAATCCAACATACACAACAAAAATGTTTACACAGTACTAGTAATGGAAAACTTCACAAAACACAATACATTTGAAACCCCTGTGATTCAAATTCTTGAAGAAAAACAAATAGAAAGATTGGTTAAAACAGAACAGCAGCAACATTGACCATGAAAGTCCTGCCCAATGAGTAAAGCCCTGCAAATCGGCAGGTATCCACACACAGAGATGTATATGCAGCTATGGATGTGAAAACAAAATTTTGTATCTAGAACCCTACACATTTTCAGATACCCCCTTTATATTAAAAGGTATCAGGGCGGATTCCCTCAGATCATTTTTGCAGATACAGACGTGGATACAAATTGTGTATGCCTGCACATCATTGTATTTCAAACAAACAATGCTTATTCTGGATGCCAGACACAGAGCAGTATAAAATGTTCTGTAACTATAACCCAACTTGTCCATTGTGTTACATATTTTCTCTGTTTTAAGGACAAATTGTGTTCACGTTAGAAGTATGTTTAAATAGGTATAGGAAGCAAGGAATTCAGTCACCTTTATGTCCTCTGGAACCATGTGTACTTGTTACAGGTGAATTATCTAAATGGAAGTTAATGCCACTCCAGCCACTTCCCAGCTGAAGTATTCCAGCAGATCTTCCTCACCCTTATTGATTTATTTTTTTAAATAGAAGAAGGCTGAAAATGATTTATGGAAAGATACTTGTAGAGTGGTAAACAATAGGCTGTTACTCTGGACTCCTACTTTTCATATCTATGTATCACTGACTGGTTGGGTATCTGAGGCAAGTCAACTTCTGTGCCCCAGAGTGCCCACCTGTAAAAAAGGATCAATAGTACTTCAAAACATTCAGAGACAGAGTTTCATAAAGCACTGAGATTGTTGGATGCAAATCACAACAAAAATGCTAAATATTGTATAACAATAAACGAGATGCGAACAATAGTCCATTCTCCTACATAGGGAGATTTGTCTCTATTTTTCACCCCTACTAGAATCTCTGGCCTTCTCAGTGTTAATATGTGCCTTCACCAAAATCACAGGAATTGCACTACGAGATCAGATATGAAATTCACCTAGTCCAGTTTCCTGTCTTTAACAAAGGACATCAGATTCTTCACAAAAAAAGTGAACTCCACAGTTGGCAACTGTAGACGTATTCGCACACTTGCAGTAGTTTTTATCCTAGTCTCTAATAGTAAAAGATTACCTTATATATTGAGGCATACAGTTTAACATGCCTTCAACCTTCTTTGGTTATTAAAGCAACTCCTGAATGGATATCAAGACCATCTTTTGGGTTTTTTTATTTTGCTAAATTCTTGGTCTCAACCTTGTCTAATTATGCAATGTATTGATTTTGAATTTGCCACCAAATGGTCCTTTGCTCTAGTATTGAGAAAAGTAAAATGAATTCCAGATCTATGCCTCTACAGTTCATTATTTTAATATATTTATCATATCCCCTTCTTCTTCAAGCCTTTTTAAAAGTGAGCAAGCCCTACCTGCTTAAGCTCATCAGATGAGTTTTTAATGCCCTTGATTTGAACCCAATACTGCACAATCCATTCACTGTCAATCTCTGAACCTATTAATTGCACAATATCTTTTTAGAGATACTAATGACCAGTACAGGTTGAACCTCTCTAGTATGGCACTCTCTCACCGGGCAACGTTCATAATCCGGCATGATAAACACTCATCAAATGTCCCTTGGCCCCATGAAGTTCGTTAACAGCTACTAGTCCTGCAGTGGAAGTGTTGGCAATGCTGCTAGACCAGGGGTGTCCAACACGTGGCCTGCAGACCAGAATCCAGCCCTCAGAGCTTTTTTCATCCAGTCTGCAGAGCCTTTTAAAAGCTGTCTGGGCAGCTACAAGCTGCATGTGGCTCTTTAAGGAGCCATTTGCAGCTCCTGCTGTTGCTCGCTCCTCCTCTGGCTCCCTACCCTGCTGCACTGAAAGAGGACAACTCAATTTAATTGATTTAACAGCCAGCCAGAGGAATCTGGCCATTAAACCAATTGAGTCCCATTATTTCAGCAGGGCAGTGCAGAGAGCTGCACGTGCTGCAGGTGGGGGAGGGAGCAGGAGAGCTGAGCCACAGGACAGGTGTACACACACACACACACACACACACTCTCCCCACAGGCAGCTACTGTTATGGTGGGAGGGAGTGGACTAGCAGCACAACAGGGGAAACAGAACAGCGTCAGGACAATGGGGCTGGGGGCCTTGATTGTGGTCTTGGTACACTCAGAGTCAGGCTTGTACACAAAGGACTTGGCTGTGCAATAGCTGGCTCACTGCCCTAGGAGATGTAATGCAATGGCAGCTCCACACAGCCAGATGAGGAGGGTGTTGCTGGTTAGCATGTGAGGTTGTTAAAACGTGTTCTGAACAGGGACCTTCTCAGGAGGGCTGGGTGGGACAGGGGAAACTAGAGTGTGACTGGACAGTGATAGTCATGTTGCAGCAGCTTACAATCCAGCCCTGTCAGCTTGGGCTGTGGTTCTTGTCAGCACTCAAAAACTGAACACTGTGGGACTGAGATCAGTACTTGCCTGGGACAAGTCACAAGGTGGTAATGCTGGAAACAGTACTGATGATCACTTAGGTAGTCACGTTTCCCCTGAGTTATTACAGAACCAACTGCTCAGCATTGTACTGGGGGCATTATATTAAAGTGCAGCTTTTCAGGTACACAATGAAACAAAACCCTTGACCACTTGTTATTAAGAAATCCCATTATACTTGCCAGGGTAAGACTGTTAAAACCCACTCCAAATTCTGGGTCAAGTAGTTTATCAGTCTTCCTAAAACTTCTTAACAATTTACAAAACAGAAAGTCTTCTTCACTCTCCTTCTTTGATAGAACAGAACTGATTTTTCCCCAAGTGCATTTCAGTGATGGCTGACTGAATTCTGTGTGTTTTTAAATCCATATAATGCCTTCGGATGCTGCAGGATGAAGGGTGCTTGAGAGTAATAAAGTTGTCGTATAACAAAGCTCACTAGATGAGCATATATAATTTCAACATTCTGTTTAATAGAATTCAATGTTCTAAATTTTAAAATGATTGTTAATTGGGTTTAATACTGCCATTTCCTTTGGAGACTACTGCAGCTACCAAAGTCCTTTCTGCCACTGAAATGTGTCTTTGAGGACTTCATTACATGATTTCATCTCTTTTGCAAGCAGAGAAAATAGTGGAGTTTGCGAGTGTTAGTATGAAAAAAAAAAATTGACACAGAAGGTTGATTTTTCAAACCTTCTTGGACCAATGACTTTTTTCTTATTCAGTGGGATACTGTCCCTTATTTGTCAAGAAACAATATCAGTTCAAAAAGAGTACAATATCAAGTGACATTACACCATGAAGCATGCTGCTAAATTTGATGGCATCACAGGTCAAGTTTGAATCGATTGGGTGAACTCCCTGAAACAAAGCATCATTGGGTAGTAGTCTCTCTTAAAAGCAGCCAGCAAGAGTTTGGAGGCTGCAACCCAGGTCAGTTTTTTTAACAGCTGAAGCAATAGCCAAGAGGGAAAAACCATTTTCTGATGGGGGTTTTGTCAAAGACTACTCGGGCTGTTTACAAGTGTGGTCTCTCCTGAGAAGAAATCTGAGGTAGAGAAACTCTGTCTTTCATCTTAGACCGTTGCTAGAAGAGTTGATGACCTCACAGCCAACATTCAAGACAGTCTCATTGAAAGGCTTAATGACTGCCAGTGTTACAGTTTAGTGCTCGATGAAAGCATGGACATTAGTGATACAGCTCAACTGGCAGTGTTTCTATGAGGAGTTACAGAAAATGTCTTGTTTGTGGAAGAACTGCTTGAAATTTGTTCAGTGACAGGCACAACAACGGGAAAGGACATTTTTGATTAAATGAAACAGGTCCTGGTGAAATTTAATCTTTCTGAAAACAAACTTTCTGGTTTAACAACGGATGGAGCCCCTGCCATGACAGGGAAGGACAATGGATTTGTAACTTGAATGGTCAAATCTGTGCCTCACAGTCATCACACTTCACTGCATCTTCCACCAAGAACAGCTGTATGCAAAGACCCTGGGATGAGGCATATAATGGAAAATGTAATTTCAACTGTCAATTTCATAAGATCCAGTGGTCTTAAACACAAGCAGCTTCAAACCTTCCTTGAGGAGGTGGGATCCAATCACGATGATGTTATTTATTTCAGCAAAATTCACTGCCTAAGTAGGGCAGCTGCACTAAGCCAGATTTTGGTCACTATGTGACAAAATAAAATCATTCGTGATGGATTCGGGAAAAGACATGAGCTTCTTGCAAAATAATCTGTGGTTGGATGACCTGGCATTTTTGGTAGATATCACCAAATATGTGGCAGATTTGAGAGTCAAACTTCAAGGGAAGGGTCAGCTTGTCCACCAAAGGCATGAGTGTCTTGTTGCCTTTATTCAGAAGTTGAAACTTTTTCAGAAATGGTTGTGAAGAATGTTGTTCTTTGCACAACCCTCTTAAGACCTGCTGAAACTCTGAACAATATAAACGTACTCTACTCTAGTTGCCAGTCTCACTGATGAATATGAAAAGAAGTTTCAGGATTTCAGAGAACATGAATGAAACGAAGCTGTTTGGTAACCTATTTTGCAACTGATCCTTCTGTCGCATTTCAACTGGAACTCACAGGGATTCAGAATGACACTAACTTGAAGACAGCTTTAATTGAGCATGGCCTGTTTACATTTTACATGTAATATGTTTCCTCAGAGACTTATCTGAATCTCTCAACATGCTCTTAGATTTCTTTCATAGTGTGGCAGCACCTATTGCTCTGAACAATTGTTTACAAGAATGAAAAATGTTAGAACAAAATTGAGATTTATCTTTACAAACGAACATTTATCAGGATTACTTTGCATTGCTACATCTACTGTTGGAGCAGACATAGATTACTTGTGCAAGCAAAAACAATGCCAGATATCTCACTGAGCCAGATTTCTGCAGTGCTGAGGATGTTGAATGAACTTAAGGTAATAAAATATCAATCTATGTTGAATTTTTCTGTTTTGAATGATTACACTGTTTTGTGCTCAGCCCCTGGAATATGTAAAAAATTGCCATGTGGCCCCCGATCCAAAAAGGTTGGCAACCCCTGTGCTAGACAATATTGACCTCCCGTAGTCAGACAAATGGTCTTCTTAAGCACCAGTCAGGTCCTGGGGGTAGCGGACTACAGAAGTTCAATCTGTACTGAATACAGTATTTCAGATGAGGACATTCCATTTATTTATATAGAGGCATTTTAATACAGCAATCCCTTGAGGTATGCAAGGGTTGCGTTCCACACAACCCTCGCATACCTTGAATTTTGCATAAATTGGGGAGAGCTGGGAGTGGGTGGGTTGGGGCTCTGGGAGGGGGGTGGGGGTTAAGCCTAGTGTAGGTTAGAGTGGCAGGGGTGGTAGGAGGGTGCGGCTGAGCTGGGGCTTGCAGGTGTTTGGACCCAGGCAGCAGAGGGTTGGGGCAGGGGTTGAGCCCAGCCAGAGGGTTGGAGCAGGGGCTGCAGGGGTGGTGGGAAGTTGGGTTGGAGCTGGAGCCCCGGGTGCAGGTTAAAGCCTGAGCCCCACATGCCAGGGAGTGTGAGCTGGGGCTGTGGGGGGTTGAACGTGGTGAACTTTGGTGGGGTGGGTTAGCTAGGGGGTAGAGCCTCGTGTGCCTGCAGATGCTGACAGCTGGAGCCCTGAGCGCTGGTGGCTGACAGCCTAGTTCATGCCGGGGGAGGGGTGGGGGAGTGAGCTGGGGAATTGAGCTGGGCGGAGGGGAGAGTGAATGGGGTGAGCCAGGGCAGGGGTGGGTTGAGCTGGCAGGAGGAAAAGACAGTTACCTGTTCTGTAACTGGTGTTCTTTGAGATGTGTTACTCAAATTCATTGAATTTGGGTGTGCGCTGAGCACATGCCCAGTTGCCGGAAGCTTTTTGCCCTTGCCGGTAGCCCTAGGGTTGGTGAGGCGCCCCCTGGAGTGGCACCCATATGGCCATCCATCTATGCACTGCCCGCCCTGCCCCCGCACTCAGTTCCTTCTCGCCGGCTACTCTGACAGAGGGGAAGGCGGGAGGGTTTTGGAATGGACATGAGCAACACCTCTCGAAGAACTCCAGTTACAGAACAGGTAACTGTCTTTTCTTCTTCGAGTGATTGCTCATGCGCATTCCAATGTGGGTGAACGCCAGCCAATGCCTAGGAGGCGTGGTCGGAGCCCCGAAAGGAGTGCAGGACAGCCCTGCCCACTGCAGCGTCTTCCCGCGCGTGCTGCATAACGTGCTGCGAACGTGTGAATGGAGGACCAAGTGGCCGCCCTGCAGATGTCCTGGATAGGGACGTCGGCCAAGAACGTCACAGGGGACGCCTGTGCCCTAGTGGAATGAGCCTTGATTGGGGGAGGGGGAACCCCTGCAAGTTTGTTGCACTCTCTGATACAGGCCACTGTCCAGGAGGAGATCCGTTGAGAGGAGACTGGATGCCCCTTCATCCTGTCTGCCGCTGCAACAAACAGCTGCTGCGACTTCCAGAAGGGTTTGGTCCTGTCCATATAGAAGGCCCGTGCCCTCCGGACATCCAAGGTGTGTAGACTCTGCTCCCTAGGGGAGGCCTGGGGCTTTGGGTAGAACACCGGCAAGGTGATGTCTTGGTTAATGTAGAAAGGGGAGACCACCCTAGGCAGAAACGCTGGGTGGGGTCTCAGCCTGACCTTGTCTTTGTGGAACACTGTATAAAGTGGGTCCACCGTCAGGGCCCCAAGCTCTGACACCCTTCTGGCTGAGGTAATGGCCACCAGGAATGCCACCTTGTAGGTAAGGAACAATATAGAGCATGAGGAGAGAGGTTCAAATTGGGAAGCCATCAGCTTAGACAAAACCAAATTAAGGTCCCATGTTGGCAGGGGGGCCCGAACCTGTGGTTTGAGTCTTTCCATTCCCTTCATGAACCTTTTTACCACTGGGTCTGAGAAGACCGATGACCTCCCAGCCCCTGGGTGAAATGCCGAAATGGCTGCCAAGTGCACTTTTAGAGAGAACAGTGACAGCCCCGTCTGGCTTAGGGCCAAGCAAGTAGTCTAAGATACATGGTATTGGGGCCTCTCCCAGGGACATCCCCTTCTCGGTGGCCCATATGGCAAACCTTTTCCATTTGGCTACATATGTTACCCTTGTAGAGGGTTTCCTGCTGTTCAGCAATACTTCCCCGCCAGGTTCAGAGCAGGCCAGCTCGACCAGTCTCAGCCATGGAGCCTCCATGCTGTGAGATGCAGCACTTGGAGATTGGGATGCTGCAGTCTCCCCTCCTCCTGCGTCAGCAGGTCCGTGTGCAGTGGAAGCACCTCCAGAACGTGAGTGGACATCTCCAAGAGGGTCAAATACCAGTGTTGTCAAGCCCAGGCTGGGGCCACCAGGATAACTGATGCTCGGTCCGACCGAATTTTCAACAGCGTTTGGTGGATGAGCGGTATTGGTGGGAAGGCATACAGCAACGGGCCCGACCAACGGATGCTGAAAACATCTGCCCAAGAGCCTGGACTTCGGTTCTGGTAAGAGCAGAACATCCTGCACTTTGCATTGAGATGCATGGCAAGATAGGTCTACCTGAGGACGTCCTCACCTCTGGAAAATTGAATTCAGTACTTTGGTGTGTAATGACCACTTGTGGTCCATGAAGGACCTGCTGAGGCGGTCCACTAGGGAGTTGTGTGCCCGAGGCAGCTAGAACACCCTCAGGAGAATCTGGTGCTGGATGCAGAAGCCCCAAAGTGTGAGGGCCTCTAGACACAGGGGTGACGAGCATGCACCCCCTTGTTTGTTTATATAGCACATTGCCGTCATGTTGTCTGTGCTGACTGCCACACACCACCCCCTCAGTTCGTTCAGAAACACTTTGCACGTCAGCCGCACTGCTCTGAGTTCTCGCACGTTTATATGGAGCTGAGCGTCGGTCTTGCTCCACAGAGCCTGCGTCTTCTGGTCTAATTTACTAGAAGACCTAACATGTTGAATGTTTTTCTTATCAGCTGTACGTGTCTCGACACCTGTTTCTGTGACCGACCTCTGATCAGCCAGTCGTCTAGGTAAGGGAACAGGTGCACTCCCTGCCTATGTAAGAAGGCTGCTACTACTGACATACATTTGGTAAAGACTCTCGGGGCTGAGGAGGGTCTGAACGGAAGGACTGTGAACTGATAATGGTCCTTCCCTAGCACAAATCTGAGGCACCTCCTGTGAGGTGGATAAATTGCTATATGGAAATACACGTCTTGTAAGTCGAGAGCAGCAAACCAGTCCGCTCGTTCCAGAACTGGGATAATTGTGCCCAGAGATACCATATGAAACTTTATCTTTTTCACAAATGTGTTCAGGTTTCGCACGTCCAAGATTGGCCGTAGCCCCCCTTTCACTTTCGGGATTAGAAAATAGTGGGAATAAAATCCCTGTCCCCGGAATTCCTGGGGAACTTCCTCTATAGCTCCCTTTTGAAGAAGGGCTCCCACCTCCTGCCTGAGAACTATCTTGTGAGAGGGATCCCTGAACAGGGACGGGGAAAGGGGTTGTGAAGGGGGTAAGAAAATTGGATAGCATATACCTTTTCTACCGTGTGGGGGACCCACTGGTCCGAAGTTATGCTGCACCAGGCATGGTAGAATGGGGAAAGGCGGAATGAAAATAAACACTGAGCTGGAACTGTGTGGGTGGCCGGTGTGTTGCTCCTGACCACCCCATCAAAATTGGTGTTTAGACCCCAGTGGGGGTTTAGGGTGGCTCTGGTCCTGTGTCTGGCGACCCTGATGCCTCCAATTATGACGGCCCCTTCTCCTGTTTCCATCCTCTTGTTGTTGTGGGAACTGTCTGAACTGGGGCCTCGGGGTAAAATGTCTTCTCTGGGTCGCTGGCGTGTATAAACCCCATGAGCGTAGCGTGGTCTGTGAGTCCTTCATACTTGTGAAGTCTCGTCAGTTTCTTCCGAGAATAGAGAGGGGCCCTCAAAAGGGAGGTCCCTGAATGGACGGCTGCACCTCCTGTGAGAGTCCTGAGACCTGAAACCATGCCCCCCTTCTCATGGCTATACCCGAGGCCATGACTCTGGTGGCCGCATCAGCTGCATCTAAGGCAGCCTGCAGTGCTGCTCTAGAAATGAGTCTCTGCTCCACTACCAGACCTGTAAATTCCGACTTGGTGTCTGGTGGGAGCAGTTCAGCAAAATGGTCCATGGAGCTGGCAGTATTGTATGCATACCTACTAACCATGGCCTGCTGGTTAGCGATTCTCAACTGTAGGCCACCTGTAGCGTAAACTTTCCTACCGTTCAGGTCTAGTCTTTTGGCATCTTCGTTTTTAGGGGAGGGCCCCTGAACCCCCTGCCTCTCCCTATTGTTCACAACATCCACGACAAGGGAGTCGGGGGAGGGTGGGTGAACAGATGTTTATTTCCCTGGGCTGGGACAAAATACCGGCACTCATTTTTCCTAGCCGTGGGCAAGGCTGAGGCCAAGGTCTGCCATGCTGTCTTCACTGTGTTGGCAATTGCCTTTATAATGGGCAGTGCCACCCTGGATGGTCCAGATGTTGAGAGGATGCTTGTAACAGGGTTAATTTCATCCCTGACCTCTTCCGCCTGCACCCCCAGACTCTGGGCCACCCTCCTCAACAGCTGCTGGTACGCTCCTCCATCCTCCAGTAGTGAGGATGCAGAGGATCCAGCTAGAGCCTCATCTGGGGAGGACGAAGATGAGGGCATCACACCCTCCAAGCCCACTGGCACAGGAGGTTCTCGCACTTCCATTTGAGTCCCCGGCACTGTGGTTTGTGGTGCCGTACTTGGTGCCTGGGGTGAAGAGCCCCCGAGTGGTTTCTGGTACGGTGTCATAAAGACGGGGCCACTCTGCACCTGAGATGGCAGGCACTGGTTCTGTCGTTGCCAGTGCCCACTGCACCACAGTTTCCAGTGCTGGCAGGGGCGGTGCCCACGCTTGGGTTGCCTCCAACTGCACTGGTGCTGATGTCAGCACCGTTGTCGATGCTGGTGCTGTTGTCGCTGCCGGTGTTGGTATCAGCGCTGACGACTCCGCTTGCTCTCTCAGTGGGGCTCCCAGAGCAGCAGTCGGTGCCTATCTTGGCACCTGAGGGGTGCCAGGCGCCCTGAACGGGAGTCCTGCATCCCACCCCTGTGCCTAGTGGATTGCCCACAGGGTCCAGAAGGGCCATTGCGGTGCCCCAAGGGGGGGTGGGAGGCCTTTGCCACTCCCCTTCTAAGAGGCATTGGGAGTGGTGTCGGTGCCCACTGCATTGGGATGACCTCGTACTCCTGCTCCGAGCTGAGCTGGAGTAAAAAGAGTCCAACTCCAACGTGGACCCTGATGCCAATGACCATGGTGGTGCTGAGGATCCCGTAGCTCCCGCCAGATCCTGCGCACTCTGCATGGCAACGAGGGAGGCGACCATTTGCTGGGGTCTCAGCAGCGTCAGGAACTGTGCCAGGGTCCCTGGAGCCTGACCAGGTGCCTGGAACAGGGGCGATGAAGGCTCCCAGTGCAGCCTCTGTAGCGGCACTATAATTTGCAGGAAACCTTGTGCAGCACTAAAGGCGTCCGGCATCGAGGGCAGCCTGGGAGAGCGCGGGCTCCCGCCATGCGCTGGAATCGATGCCTGCACTTCATGACCCCGGTCACGGTGTGATCTGGCAGACTCACCTGAAGCGCGTCTTCTCCTTCTTCTCTCCTGGGATAGACACCGGTCCTGTCCTCTGATTTTACGAGGCACCAGGGACTGACTCTTATGGCGCTGGGAGGCACTAGGCACTGAGTCCTGCTCTCGGTGCTGGGAACCTTCCGTCAGCACCAACGATGCCAGAGCACTCTGCACCAATGATACAGCGCTCTGAGTTCCCGCCAGGGAAATGTCCAGGTGCAAGGCTGATTCCATTAGAACTTTCAGCCGTTGAGCTCTATCTTTTAAAGTCTTGGGCTTGAAGGCCTTTCAAATAGAGCAGTGCTCCCGGAGGTGAGTCTCACCAAGGCAACTCAAACACGACCTATGCGGGTCGCTTTTGGGCATACGTTTGTCACCCTTTGAACAGTTTTTAAACCCCAGGGAGCCAGGCATCCCCTGCATCGAGGGGGTTAAAGACCCACCTCGGCTCACTAGGTGCTAAGAGGAACTATTTACCTATGAAGATAACTATCTAAACTATTTATAACAAATTAAAACAATAAAGGCTACCTGCGAACTCTCAACAATGAGGGAGCTCCAGCAACCGACAGCATAGCAAGAAGGAACTGAGCGGGGGGGCCCATATATGGGCAGCCATATGGGTGCCACTCCAAGGGGTGCCGCACCAACCCTAGGACTACCGGCTAGGGCAGAAAGCTTCTAGCAACTGGGCATGTGCTTGGTGCACACCCAAATTGGAATGCACATGAGCAATCACTCAAAGAAGAACAGACTAAACAGCTAAAAGCCTTCCCCCTACCTTCCCAGAGCGCCTGTAGCAGGGGGAAGGGGCTCTCAGCCTGCCTGGCTGTCTGCAGCTGCGGGAAGCTAGGCAGGCTGAGATCTCAGCAGCTTCGCATTGTGTGAATGTGAAGCTGCATAAAGAGCTGTCTAAAGAGGACAAGGCCTAAGCTTAGAGCACTATAATTGTCTCAGTTAAGGATATGTATCTGTGGAGGTTTACATCCATCTGATGCAGCAGTTAGAAGGAACTGAGTCTGCAGAAGATGCCATGCCCCCTTTAAAAGTCTTGCTCTCAGAAGATTGGAAAATGCAGACAAGTAGAAGGTGGCATAAATGCTTTAATTTGCCTTACTATAAGAATATTCCATCATTACTGTATGAACTGGGGGTCAGCCACATAAGAGAGGGGTCGCGTACTCTGAGACCTTACTGTATTTTCTATCCTGCTCCTTATATATATTAATGTCATTTTCTATTTTGACTGTAGATGTGCATTGACCTGAATGAAGTCTTCCCTGGCTGTCTGATATCCCAGTCTTTTTCCTGAGTCAACAATAACTTCAGAAACCTGTAAAACCTGTTGACCAGTTCATTTTTTCCATTCAATGATCGTTACTTTACATATATGAATCTCATTTGCCATCATATTGTACTCATATTGTTTGTTTAGGTCTCTGATATTCTTCACAGTCTTCTCTGAGACTAGAAATCCTAAACAAGTGCTTATAAGAAATGGCTTTGTTTGTAACAGTCCAGACCACAAATGCACTGAAAACATTTATCAATATCCTTTCAATCAGCCTCAGGTCTGAACCAGGATAGAAAATGAACTACTCTCCCATACCTAAAGCTACTCACTCTAACATCAGAAGAGATGTATAGGCAACATAGTGAAGGAGGAGAAGAAAGTTGTATTAGCACAGTGCTTGCTGCTGCTCAGGCTGTGACTGACCTGCAAATGAATAGGAATGAAGTCTTTGTGGCTGTCAGTCCAGAACCTGTCACTTACATAAAATCCACATGAAAATACATTAAAATATCCACCCCCTTAAAGTGAATGCAAAAATGTATGAAAGAGAACTGGTTTTACCTTCAGGTTAACATCTTCAAATTTTCTTCTAACTGAAACCAAATCAGCTTCGCTTTCTGTATCTACAATTTGAAGTTAAACACTAAGTAAATTCCAATTAATCCAAAACCAATGCAATATATTTGTTTTTCTGGGAATCAATTTCAACTAATACTATTCAGACAATATTGGCCAAAAATGTTTATCTAGCAAAAACGCATTTTTACAAAACCCTAAAGAAGCGTTTCCCAGTATTATACTTTTAAATAAAATCCCACTGAAAGACATTGAAACTTGGGCTCCTATGCCACTCTTGAAAAAATGAGCTTTTTGAGATAGATGACACATATTCACTGTGGCCTTAATTCCTTCCATGATTTCCTCATTCAGGAAAAACCTTTAGGACTCTGACGAGGACAGGAATGTTGTCAAGCGCAGGAGTATGAAGAGTCCATATCAAACAACTCTCTTTATAGGTAAGTAAACTTTGTTCCTTCCTTCGCTCACACGCCCTCTGTGTGTTCACATTCATGGGTACACATGAGAACATCAGAACAAGTCTTCCAGCCTGGCCTGATCCTGCTGTAATGGATCTTTGGAGTCTCTCCCTCCCTCTCTGTTAACATCTGTAAACAGAGCTTTTTTGTCCCATACTACTTTTGTTGGAACTGAGACAGGCAGATCCAATGATTTCCCCTGTGAGTTAGCTCTTCACTCAGAGTCGGATGCTGACAGAATTGGTAATTGCTTCGAAGTTGAATCAGATGACTTAGGAGCCAACTGCACAGCACTTTTGTAACTGGACCAAGCCAAGCGCTTTCTGAAGCAGTAGGGCTGGGGTGGGAACTTGTGGCTTGTGAGCCACTTTGATTTGGCCAACCAGGCTGAGGGCTTGCTCCCGCCACCACCGAGCTGACAATGGTGCTCCAGCCATGTGGAGAGGAGAGAAACCGGGCACATGTGGCTGAAGCGCCAACACCGACTCCCCACTGAAGGTTGGGGAAGCCCCAAGCCTCATGGGAGGAGCGGGGAAGAGAGGAAATGACTCTTACGTATTTCAGAGCCACCACCCCTCCGCCCCCGGTTGCTCTCACTGGCCAAATTGTGGCAATTGGGAGGAGTGGGGATGGCTCTATGCACAGAGATATGTGAAGCCACATGCAACCCCTCTCCGAGCCGCACCACACAGTTGCCCTCGTCTTCTGGCTCCTCCCACCCAGATGCTGCACATCCCCTGACAGACTCCCACAGCCCCATCCTCCTCCCGCCCAGACCCTCACATTCTGCTCCTGCAGAGTTGATCAACTGTCTAAAGAGGACAAGGCCTACGCTTAAAGCACTATAATTGTCTCAGTTAAGGATATGTATCTGTGGAGGTTTACATCCATCTGATGCAGCATTTAGAAGGAACTGAGTCTGCAGAAGATGCCATGTCCCCTCTAAAAGTCTTGCTCTCAGAAGATTGGAGAATGCAGACAAGTAGAAGGTGGCATAAATGCTTTAATTTGCCTTACTATAAGAATATTCCATCATTTGAGCTGCAACAGCCATAACATCCCATGAGCATGAATATGCTGAAGAGAGACAGATAAGGGCATTTATCACAACCTAAGGTGACTATCCTTTTAAATTTACAGAAATGCCAGATCTTGCAATAGTTGTTTTCCATTGACAGATAAATGCATAGTGGTATTTTATGAGCTACGTTATGATATGCTGATGGAAAAGTTCCACTTTCAACTGTAATACCAGAAAGATTATGTGCAAACTAATCTGCATTGTGATATGAGTTGTAAGTCAAACATTACCAACCACTTACTTTACTCAAAAGTACAAATCTTATTCTCAGAAATAAAACCAAAAAAGCCGCATCTGAAGTTGTATAATGTCATTCAGAATACAACCATTTGAAGGCAATGGTATTAATACAAGTATAATGAACAAGTTAGTCAGGAACATAAGACATTCTCAAATGTCGCTGAAATGGTCACTAACAACAGCTGTAAGAGTTCCTAGTCTCTGTTTTAGACACATCATGATGGCTCAGTTCAATACTGACACTTGCACATCCATTAAAATTCCTCCCCAAGATTTTCTGGTACAAACCTCTTGCACACTATGTTGAACCCAACCCAATCCAATCATTTTAGTTTGCGCTACAAGTTTTAATGTGTTCTTCCCCTATTAATTTATAAAAATGACAGACAAGCAAATGAATATATTTCATACTTAAGAGAAAATATTTGAATAAGGTAGTAGCTTTCATTGGCTCAACTTTGGTTGGTGAGAGAGAAACAAACTTTCAAGCTTATACAGAACTCTTCTTGGCCGTCATACCAATCACTACTGTGCTAATCAAGAACATGAATACTGAACTGGTCAGCATTAGCAATGCTGAAAAGCCTCAGATGGTCTCCTAGTCAATGCTTTGGCTACAACATATTAGGAGAGTAAAAAACAGACCCAGATTAATCTGACATTTTAGTTATTTTGGAAAATGGCAACTAACAGGATTGTCATGCATTTAAAATTAATAAATACTAATAGCAAGTTTGAATATTTTTGGAAATCTTACCTGTGTCAGCATCTTGAATTTCTTCACAAGCATCTGTAGAAGATTCCCCAGCACATTCCTTGCAAAAAACCACACACACACGAGCAAAGTCACAACAGCAACTAGTAGCAGTTTAGTTCTAATAACCTGCACTATGCAATTTCCCTTTGCCAGAAGGTCCCCTGCTACTGCCAAAAGCCTAATTCTCTTCTAAAAATGAGCATGTCAAAATGACATCTTTAGCTGAACTGCTCATAAAGCCTATTCTTGACTCCCAGCTGAATACTCAAATTTTACTATTTTTTCCTCCATGCATCCCTGGAGAGCCAACATAATAGTGTGAAGAAGGCTAGCGGCTACTCTGGTTACACATTATAACAAAACGGCACTCAAATAATATAATGATGGGGGATCAGATTATTTTAATAGAAAAGTTAAATTTATTTTGATTGCCTTATCATTATTGTAATTCATGAGCTAAAAATAATCCAGTTTGAGTTTCAGATTCCATGTTCAGTTTGTAAATCTGGAAAGTAGGGGGATAATAATCTATGTACTTCTAAATTGAGTACATTTCATCAGGTGTCATGCAAAGACAACAAAATTGTCAATATCACATTGCTATTCTTGGAGTAGACTCAAAGAGCAGAACCACCTGGTTTCAAAGTTGTACCAAACTTGAGGTTACTTAATGACAGAGGAGAACGCCATTATCAGCTTGGGAATTTCATGATGAAAGAGGTTTCCATTGATGACTAAGTCATTTATATTGCAGAAATCAATAAGCCTCTCTCAGTTTTCATTCATGGTGCCTTGCCCATGCTTTCCCATTGCTCTGTCATGGTTTGTGCTGTCCTAACGGACTTTGATATTCACGTGTCCCATGAAGGCAGGTCATGGGGTGGAACTCTAACTCCTCCTGTTAACGTTTACGAGATTTCATCTTTTACTTCTTCATCACTGTCATTTGTCAAACCATAGCACTGAATCAGATTGAGAATACTGTGTTTTCCCTTTCAGTATGGCTCTCCTAAATTTGCTGCTGATGGATATCCACTCAGGCAGGGAATTCTCCACTCCCTTCTTCAAAAGGCCGGCAAGACACTCATGGTGTTGTCCATACCCCCTTCAGCATACAGAAAAATTTCTCCCGAGACTGTCATTAATCTTCCTGATCCTGTCCATATACTCTCACTGACACCCAGAATGTGTAGACTGTAGCATTTCATCTCTGCTGTGACCTGAGCTAGCTTCCATGTTTCATACGTGGATAGTATGTCCCAAAACCAAGTTTGGTTCTTGCCTTGGTGTCAAGCACTAAAGTCTTAATGCTGGTAGCCTCCCTTTCAATTTTCACCACTGGCAGTCAGATGGGTCTTTGACTCCTGAAATCAACAGTAATGGTTGCTTCCTCAGTTGTTTCCGTAACATATTTTGTTTTTGTGAGACAGGGTTGTTAGTCCTGTGCCTAACTCCCAACATGGAAGGCCAGGGTGTCTATTTTGTCTGGCTGCCCCCCTACAGAAAAAAATCTGGCATGGCTGAACCTGCCATGAGCAAAAAACGCTCGCTGACACAGGCTCTCGAGATCATTAGAGTACGCAAGCTGTCTTGCCATGACCAGGCATGGACACCAAATGACACTGTTCTCCAAATAACAGAGATAAGAACTGGACTGACCATACGATGATCAAATGGTGATGCTCACTGACAAATGTGCACGTGAGAAGGGGTGCAGATATTGGCTGTGACCTCTGACTTGTGGTAGTCTACATCAAACTAAAACTGAGAAGCATGGGTCCAACAAACAAAGGAGGTAGATGTTATGACATTGACACACTAAAGTCCCCTGAAATACAGAAAGCCTTCGTTCTGCAGGTTGAAGAGCTGGTTTTGGATACTTGCAGACCTTGATGAAGAAAAAGGGAATGCAGATGACAATAAGAAGTGGGACAAAAGTAACAGGAATTTATAAATACAGCAGTGAAGCCTTTCTAGGCTACAGGCAGCACAGAAGAAAGAAGTGAATTACGTTGAGCATATCAAACATCACAGAAACCAGATGAGCCCTGAAGAATAATGTTTTGGACTCAAAATCCAAGAAGCGAAAGGACGAATACCCTGAACAATACAGCAAGGCACACCAGGAGTTCAAATATCTTGTGAGGTAGAAAAATGAGGAAGTATGACCTCTCCAAACTGTCTAAACAACCTGCATTAAAAAAAACAAAAAAACCACCCTTGGTATCTTTCTGCCCTGAACAATTTCAAACCAAGATCTATTGACGTAGTGTACACATGAGGATATGAGCACCATCATTGCCAGGAGGCACTAGAGATGGATTTGCCATGTGCTTCAGATGAAAACTGATTCTATTAAAGTAGCAATAAGATGGACTCCTGAAGGCAAGTGAAAACAACATGGCAAAGAGCTGAGGAAGCTGAAAAACCTGGGAAAACATTGAAGACTTGCCAGAAAGACAGAACTGGAGGTGCTTTATCTCTGCTGTAAGCATCAGAGGCTTAATGGGAACACAATGATAATGATGAACTGCAGAGGCTTTAAGTATTTGTACAAAGGCTGCTCTCCAGAATGGTCACGGAAGTTTACCAGCTGAAGAAAATAGTTTAGTCCCTCATCCCCTACTATGAGGAGGATAATGAAAATAGCAGAGATCTTATTTTTCTGCCAGTTACAGTTACTCGTCATCGGAGAAGAGAACTTTGCAAGATCGATTAACTGTAGATGCTACTTTACTGTAGATGCTATTACATCATAGGGAGAGTCAAATGAAGTTCACTACTTACACAAAGAAAGGGACTGGTTATCAGCAACTGGTTTTCTTGAAAATTATTTTAACATTCCCCGAACTTAAGGGGTTTTATCCTGGTCCCAATGAAATAACTGGAGTCAATGGCAAAATATCACAAATATATGCAGATCAGACCCTTAGCTGTTTACCTTTAAAGGTTCAGAAGAGAATATTTCAGTCTTTTTTTTTTTTTTTTTTTAGTAACTTTTACCATTCAGTGAAAAGTATCCTCGTGCAGACAAATTGCTTTTTCTACAAGTTTTCAATTAATATCTTGCAACAAGGTTTTTCAGAATCTCTGGCAAAATAATTCTAAACCTTATTGTTCTATCTAATTAACTTATGACAACGCTTGTCAGGATTCATTTTATATCACTATCATCATACGGATGGTACCTGACAGGCAGAAATGAATTAAAAAAGTGTCTTTAGGAAGCTCTTGGCAGCCTAGCCTTACTGTTATAGTTCCACCCATTCATTCACCACCTGGGAGAGTGAGGGCTAGTACTGAAGAGGAGCTTTTCAGCAGCAGGTTAGTCTCCTTGTGGCTGGGGCTCACTCTCCTTCTCATGCTGGCTACGTCTACACTAGAACGCTATGTCGAAGTAGCCCATTTTGAAGTAACAACATTGAAATAAGCTACTCCGATGCGTATTGTCTACACATGATCCAGGGCTGGTGTCATCTATGTTCAATGTCGAAGTAGCGACAAGGAACGTCAAACGGGGATGCCCCAGAAGGAAAAGCAGGGCCCTCACACACGAGACCCCTTTCAAAATAAAGGGCTAGGAAAGCCTGCGGATGGGGTCACAGGGCGGACTAGCCCTTCTGGGGCTACAGCAAGACACTCCTTTAAAGGGCCCCTCCCAGAAACACACAGCCTGCACAGCACAAGGTCCGCAGAGCGCTAACCACACTCTCGCAGACCAAGTCCCAGCAGCCATGGATCCCCAGGAGCTGCAGCAGCAGCAGCAGCAGCTGGAAGCCTTCCAGGCTATCACCTGGGGAGCAAGCGCCCAGCTAGGTGCTGCACAGGAGACCGCCCAGCAGCTCCTGGCAGGGGAGCCCTCCCTGGGGGCAGATGGGGACACCCCAGACCATTGGACTCCCCTCTCCCCCCCGGTGGGTGCTCCGCTGGCTCTGGAGCTACCCTACCAGCTCCGAGCAGTGGGAACACCCAGTCATGGGGGAGAGGGACAACAACATGTGGCTGAAGAATTTCCGCATGCGCCGGCAGACGTTCCTGGAGCTCTGCCAGTAGCTCACGCCCACACTGAGACACCAGGACACCCACGTGAGGTGCGCCCTCACTGTTGAGAAGAGGGTCGCATTTGCTATCTGGAAACTGGCCATTCCAGATAGCTAACGCTCCATGGGACACCAGTTCGGTTTGGGAAAACCCACAGTTGGGGCCATCGTCATGGAGGTAAGGAGGCCTGTGCATGCACCCACTGGGGGGTGGGAGAGTGGGGAGGCGGACCAGGGAGAGCCCAGGTGTGGGGGCAGGGAGAGAGAGGCTAGATTGGGGGGGTGCTCAGGAGGGGCTGAGGACACCCTGCACCCCCTCATGGGTGCTCACATCCCCTCCCCACAGCTGGTCTGTGCGCTCAATGCCTTGCTGCTCCAGAGGTCGTCCAAGTCAGGGACTTGGACACGGCTTCGCCACCATGGGGTTCCTGAACTGCTTCGGGGCCCTGGATGGCACCCATATTCCTATCCATGCCCCAGACCACAGCGGGGGATGCTATATAAACCAGAGGGACTACCACTTTGGGGTTCTGCAGGCCATGGTAGACAGATGAGGCCGCTTCCAAGACGTCCGTGTGGGCTGGCCTGACTGTGCCCATGACGCCCGCATGTTTAGGAACTCAGGCCTGTGTCGCTGGCTGGAGGCGGGGACCTACATCCCCCAGAGGGGGATTCCTCTGTGGGGACACCACCGTGCCCCTCTGCCTCGTGGCAGATGTGGCCTATCTGCTCCAGCCCTGGCTCATGCACCTGCAGACCGGCCACCTCAACGCCAGCCAGGAGCAGTTCAACGGCCACCTGAGCCACGCCCATCAGGTGGTGGAGAGGACCTTTGGCTCCTTGAAGGGCCAGCGGCGATGCCTCCTCACCCACCCAGACTTTGCTTCAGAACAACCCCCAGGTTGTGGGCGCGTGTTGTATGCTCCACAACCTTGTGGAGAGCAAAGGGGAGGCCTTTGTCCAGGGGTGGGCGGTCAATGCTGGCATGGGCTACCCCCAGGTGGATGCCGCACCCAGTTGCCAGGCCCACCAGGAGGGGGTCTGGGCCTGAGAGGCCCTGCGGGCATATTTTGATCGGGGGGCCAAGTGAGTGCCTCCCTGGCCATCCCTGGCAGGCCTCCTGCACACTGCCCCCACCACCTGCACGCTGTCCCCCTAACAAGCACACATATCAGAGTTGTTTGAAAAATACTACTGTGAATTACTGATTAACTGTTACCTGTTACCTATGGTTCCTGCGCAACAAATTGCAACTATATACATGGAGGGATAACTACATATACATGGGGGCAATAACTATATACATGGGGGGTCCAGTGGATGGGCAGGCCGTTGGCCCATCACTCCGGGATGGGGATGGATGGGCGCAACCCCCTGCGGGTTCAGGTCTTTAGTACTGTGCCCTGGCCTGTGACCCACACCCCCCGTCCCCTCATGGGCGTGGTGTCCCTGTGGGTGGCTCCATTGCATGGTCACCCTCCCCCGCTCCCAGGTAGGGCACAACACTGTCTGTGGGAGCGGGCACTGACAGAGGCACTGGCGGCCATGCTGCCGTCCCAGGGCCATGCTGTGGCTAGGCCATGGCAGGCCAGGTCTGCTGGGAGCGTGGAGGGCCCCTGGTCATGTCTGGTGCCCCCACCCCATGGTGTGTGCTGTGTGGGGTACGTACCTGACCATCCACTGCTGCGGTCAGGGGATGCTTGTTGGCTGGATGCCCAGCTGGAGCTCCGGGATGGGAGATCAATGAGAATCTCCCCTCTCACTGGTGGACCTCTCCTCAGCAGTTCCTCCAGTGGCCCCCAGGGTGTGGGTCTGGCCTCTGGGCCGGATTCCGGCTTCGAGGCTTGTTGGGGTTCCTAGGCTGTGGTGTCAAGGACAGCCAATGGAGAGGAGGTCCCGTGGGCCCAGGATGCTCCTGAGCTCATTGTTATAGGGGCAAGTGGCAGGGGCGGCCCCAGACCAGCTGGCTGAGTCCCAGACTTGGGCATAACCCTGCTGCAACTCTTTCACCTTGCTCCGGACATGATCCAGAGAGTGGGCAGGGTGACCCTGGGTGGCCAGGCCCTCGGCCAGCCAGGTGAACGCTCCTGCATTCTGCCACTTGCTCCCCATTACTTGGAGCACCACCTCCTCACCCCAGAGCCCCAGCAGGTCTCAGAGCTCAGCATCTATCCAAGAAGGGCCCCACCAATTCTTGTCCCCTACCCCCATCTAAGGGCTGCTGCACGTGGTGATCATAGGAGCCCTGCAGGGGCTGGACAGCGCGTCTCAACCTCTCATCTAATTGCCACCATGAAAGACCCTGCTATTTCGAAGAAGCGGGACGCGGATTGTCTACACACACACTCTACTTTGACATTCAACGTGGAAGTAGGGCGCTATTCCCATCTTTTGATGGGAATAGCGATTTCAACATCTCACCACCTAACACTGATTTCAACTTTGAAGTAACGTGTGGCTTGTGTGGACGCGACGCGTGCTACTTTGAAGTTGTGCTGGATACTTTGAAGTAGCTGGCTCATGTAGACACGGCTGTTATGTTTTGTTTTGTGGGGAGGACGCTGTTCAATCCCCATTAGAATCACAATCTTCCCTGGAACTTGTGCCTGCAATGTTATTGGTCCTGCAGCTGCCCCATACAGCCCTTCTCTTAAGCCGTGAAAATGTATTAAAATTTATAAAACTGAACATTGGTTAAAAATAAATACTGATATTAACCACTGAATTTACAAAAAATTAAAACTGAACTCTGCCAAACCTACTTATTGTTAGCTGTAAATATTAGTGTGAGGTCCACTTACATTAGGGCTAGATCCCTAAGCAGTACAGTTTAGTTGAACTTCTGTATAACCTTGGGTGCTCCAAATGCAAGGGTATGATGTGATCAAATTTCATTGCAACAAGTAACACAGTTACAAACCACTGTGCCTCAGCACAGATAAAATGAGGCCTCAAACACATCTCCATGACAGATGGGAGACCCTGCAGCTGATAAGGATATGGTGAGGCACAAAACCCATAAAACACATAGGCCACTTCCTTTTGCTCCATTGCTTTAAAGAAGCGTATTAGATTATCACAATAGCTATGAGAACAAATTTTGTTTCAATCCAAGAAGGAACATAAACATAGAATAGTAGCTCTTTTAAAAAGAATGCAATTGGCTGTAAAGGAGCTGTGTACATTCAACCACTTGGCACTACATGGACAATTCTTGAAGGAGACACACTGCTGCAAGCTTTTTTCAAAAATTCAATGCAAATGCCCAAGACTGAACCAAAATGAATTATTGTTGTGGATAAAGAAAACATCCCAATTCTTTCAAAACTACTTTATCCACACTAGACAGCGATGATTTAATTCAATAATTCACATGCTCATTTTAACTTAGGCTACTGAAAAACTCATATAGAGTCCTGTATGAAAAAATATATAGTAGTAATTTTATTTAGATAGTATAACATGTTGAAATTTATGGCATCCATACCTGATGTCCTTTTAAATCTTCATTTTCAACATCAAGGATCCAATGCTTTTGTGTTTCTTAATTAGAATGTATAAAAAAAATCTACGTTAGAATGTGACACATTGCAAATAAGCATTAAATCAGATTTTGGATGCAAATATAACTAATGCTTCCTTTTGACCCAAGTATTTATAATTAACGTATTTTCCAAAAAGTAATCTCCAGAAAGGTTTAACTAACTCAGCAGTCACAAAAAAGAATCAACAAAAGGAAGAATGACACAAAGTCAGAGATTCAAAAGTCTCTCTGGGACTTGGTCAGGGTTGATCTTCCAGAGTTCGATTTCGCACTTCTGGTAGAGGTACGTGAAATCGATCTGTTGGGGGTCGGCAGTTGACCATTGCTAGGAGTAAGGAAGGTTGATGGGAGAAATGCTCCCATCTACCTCCCTCAGTGAAAGCAGTTAGGCAAGTCAATTTCAGATATGTCAATTGTAGCTATGCAGTTGCCTTAGCTAGAATTGCGTATTTGAAATTGACTCATTTCCCTAGTGCAGACCTGGCCTCTGACAGAAAGCTGCAAACTATTTGTGACACATCACTAATTTCTAGGGATCCAATCCTATAATATTTAAGGAATTATGAGACTTTATTTATGCGGGTAGTTTTATTAATCTCATATGGACTAACAAGTTAAGGTATACGTTTCTCACACACTTCAATGTTTGCAGGATCAGAGTCTATTTCTATACAGAACAAGTAATATTTGCCTTAAATTTGTCCTAGTCGAATGATTAGCATTCTTAAATGTCAGAGGAAAAGATTATCAGGAAAAGAAATTGCCCTCTGGAGCTCCTGAAATCACCCTATTATTTCTGGGCTTCTGTAAAATGTTCTAGCTATGAAGGTTCCCCATAAATACTGGTTCCCTGACATTTTTACTTGACTATTTCAAGTGGTGGACATCAAAAAAACGCATGCTATAGATACTGGAAATTACATCCAAAGTAGAAGAATTTCTCTTTTAAACAAAGAGATTTTACAAGACTTATACTGTAGTAATTAATTGACCTGTTAGGTTGATATTTATACTACTTATAAGTACTAATTATGAGTTGCAAATACTGTTAAAACCATTCATAATGAGCTTCTGCATGCCTTCTTTTGTGTTATTTTCATGGATTATTCATAAAGTGCCCAAAATATGCTTGAAAGCCAGGAAGGAGAGGATTTAGAATTACATTTTTAGCAATGAAGAAGGAAAAATACAGTATCAGAAACATGCATTTGTCAAGTTTAAAGTACCCTTTTTTCCCCCAAGTGCTTAGTTTGCCTTTTTCTTGCTCCAGATACCTGCCTCGAATCCATCACTGCATTAAATGTATACTACACAAAATCAGGCATCTGCTAGTATTCCCCACATCTGAGCCTTTCTGCATTGTTTTCCCAATACCATCTTGCGATTCTCAAGAATGCCATTACTGAGCCCGGGAGTGACACCCGCAGCTGCACACACCAGTTTATGTTGCCATATGCTTTCCCCTTGCTCCCTGATATGGCACCAGGAAGTGGAAATCCTATGCCTCCATTTCCTGGTAGAGGTTGAACTTCTCTAGTCCAGCACTATCATCTGGCAATATCCATGGTCTGGCATGATTTTAATTAGCTGGATATCCATTTATCCTGGGTGTGGCCAAGTTGCCTGTGGTCCCATAAAGTTTGCTTACAGCCATCACTCCTGGCTCTCAGTGTTCTGCGCTGTTATTTACCTGTAATTTACCCCTAAATAGCTTCTAAGAGTCCAGTAAGCAGTGCAAGTGTTGGTAATGCTGCCAGAAAACACTGACCCTCGCATGGTTTGGCAAATTCTCTGGTTAGGCACTGGTCAGGTCCTGAGGGTGCTGGATTAGAGAGGTTCAACCTCTATCATCTTTGAGAATCATCAGAAAAAAAGAGGAGAGGCAGTTTCTGTATACAGTAAAATTCCTTTAATCCAGCCTCTGACGGTCTGGAAATCCTGATGATCCAGCATCCCCCGAGATACATATACCTCAACATTTACGTAAGTAAGGGGGCTTGGGTGGTGAGTTGGGGTCATGGGAGGGAGGCTGGGGAGTTAAGCCTGGGGTGGGTCGGGGCTGAGGGATAGAGTGGAGCCAGGGAGTGAGGGTGAAGAAGCTCCAGGAGGGTTGGGGTGGTGAAGAAAGCTGGAGACGTGCAGGAGTGGCAAGCCGTAGCTGGGCACAGGGGTGGTGAGCCACAACAGTGGGGTTTGAACTAGGATGTGAGGGTTATGGCGACATCCAGTAGTCTGGAAAATCCAATACCCGTCCAGTCCTGGACATGCCAGATAAAAGAAATTTTAATGTATTTTCTCCCTCCTTTTTTTTTTTTTTTTTGGGGGGGTGGGGTTCATATAATACTTCAGAGGCCATTTACTTGCTTCCTGATATATGTCAGGCACCCCACCTTAAAAACAGCCTCTTCCTTTACAAACTGCTTTCCCTCCTTGGCTTAAGGCCATGGCATCCAACAGGCTAGCCACTAGGAGCTACATGTAGCTAGTTGGCTTGAACAATAAAAACTCATTCAGAAGATCCTTCTGAATTCGAAAGCCATTCTCCATTAATTTGATCCATCTGCTGGATGGAAGACTTCTGCCAGTTCACAGAATATATTAGATATGCCATTCAGGCCACAAATCATCATGCACCATCATAAGCCATGGCTCTCAATTTGAATTTTATTCCTGATTTTAAAATTTACATTTTCAGAATAACTTGGGTTGTTTGTTATAGCAGTAGGCACTATAGTGTCCACTGCTTCAGAACTGGTTAGACATCACAGACTCAGGGGGATACTCGTCTCCATTCCTATATTTAATATTTTTTCATAAGAAGTAAAACCAAAATGTAAACATCTTAACATCTGTGGTTATAAAGAGTCTAAAATGTGCTCCACACTTTTTTCTGCTTTAAGAATCCAATAGAAGATTTTACTTTGTGCTTCAGTCCTTGCCCTTCACCCATAGCACCAGAAGCAATCCGCCCACTTAACAAAAAAAACCAAACCCAAATTTCCTTAAAACTGGTTATTACGTCTGAGGTCAAAATTACTTAATTTGTATTTGTTACTGTGAATACTGAAGGGCAATTTGATTATTGAGGCTAAATTAGATGCTGTCCTTAATAAAATCTCCCAGATTGAAAACTGGTTTGAAATTATTGAGAAGAAGTCTGAAAATATGAAAAGCAGCCTTTGGCTTTCCAAACCAAATTAAATAATACCAATAAGCATCTTAAGCAAGGTTAACTCCTTGTAATATTGGAAAAGAGGATCTATTTCCTATATAGTAGTACAGTCTCTAATACTTATACATGGTACATGCTTTTGAAATGCACCAGAGGCAGGAGAGGAGAGTAATTAACTCAATCTGCATTACTATTGCACTATGTGCAAGAATTTGACCCTTCTCTCTAGAATTGAAGGACATCAAGTGAAAGTTCTGTACCTAAATCCTCAGACTAATTTACTCTCTATTGGTACTAAAACTGTAGTTCTTACACCTTTTTATGACAGAGAGCACGTGATGCAACTGATCTGGAAAAAAATGGAAACACTATGTATAATAAAAATGTATATATAACTAGGTAACCAAGCACTACCCCCCCATGTCTGACATCATAAAAAGTTCTTGCTGAATACAGAATTTGTTGCTTTTGCCTTGTCTGTTCCCTGCCTGTTTCTAGATAAACAGAGGTTAATTGAAGATCAAAGCTTCACTTGTTTTATTGTGATATGGGGGTGGGGGAGAAACCTTTGGGTCTCTTATATTAGGCGTACAAGGATCCTGCAGTTTAGGTTTTGTCCACACTGGCAAGTTTTAAGAAAAGACTTTTGATGACAAAACTGCATGAGTGTTCACACTGCAACATGAATTTTGTTGGGAAAAATACCCTTTTTCTTCAACAAAAAACTTCCAGCTCCACAGTAAACTTTTTTTTTCTTTTCTCCTCTCTTTATTGTGAGCAAACTTGCAGTGTAGACATCTTGAGGCATTTTGTTGCTGTTTCTGACCTCCAGGAAGTGGTCCACAATTCCCAGTCAGCTGCAATGGTCAGTAGTTTGACTTCAGCTGCCTTGAAGCCAGGTGGTCAGCTATCAACTCCTTCCCCTTTCAAGTTCTGTAAAATTTAAATACCATTACCCGCTGCCTGGCTTTTTGTGTGAGTCCATTGGAGAGGACAGTGATTGTTCAGTTTCATCGATATGGTTGAGGCATGTGATGCAATTGATGAGGTACACAACACAGGGCCAACCTGATAAATCATGACCTACACAGCCGGAGCACCTGCACCCCTCTCCTCTGTGGGCTGGCTCAGCATGAGTGGTGTCACTGCATCTCCCCAAGTACCCACGAATGGGCATCACACCAAAAGCTCCCTTGCTTGGACTGTTGCACAGCCATTGGACTTGATCATTGTATGGGGAGATGAGTCAGTTCAGTCCCAGCTGTGACTAACCCATAGGAACTGGGTTACATAAGGGCACATTTCTCAATCCTCATGTGAAAAAGGGTATGAGTGAGACATGCTAAATTGCAGACTGAAGATTAAAGAAAACAGACAAGCATATCATAAGTCTGTGAACAGAACTCATACTCCAGGGCTTCACTGAACACCTCTCATTTCTATAAAGAGCTGGATGCTATCTTCAACAGCCTCCCCACCTCCAAGAGCCATGTGGATACTTCAGAGGACATGGAGGCAGTACACAACAGACCTAACCCATGGAACGAAATGAAGTTGAGGTAGATGAGGACCAGGGGCTTCCCGGGTGTTGTTAAATGTCTTTGTCTCCACTGCTGATTCGGATGATGGAGGAATAGACGGCGATCCTTGTGTGTTCTGCAAGCACTGGAGTGAGCCTACGCAGGTTTTCCTCTGCCGGGCAGCACATTGAAAATTCTGCGTTCACCAACCCACATTTTATGCCCTTACATTACTTTTCATTCTCTGGGTGTTCTCATTTTTCCATGCACTCCACCCTTTCTCACAACTTTGAATCTACACACATTTGTGAGATGCAACCCTTTGTCAGCAGCTCCATTACCAGCTTCACCACGTTATTTTCTGATGAATGAAGGCACACATTTATGACAGTACAACAATCTCATACAGCAATCACTCTGACCCCATGTGCAGGCTTTAAAGCTGTCTTTCTGGCAATGTGTTGCACAGGAAGAGCAGGGAGAGGTAGCCTGGAAACAACTGTAATCGGGGCGGTTGATTTAAATTAAGGCAAGTTAAATCTCAAAAGAAAAAAAAAAAAATCACTGATTTAAGCCAAGTTAACAAAAAAGCTTAGACTGACTGTGCTAAGAGTATACTTAATTTTGGAGTAAGCTCAAATGCTTCTTACTGCCATGTAGGTGCTCCAAGTACAATTAATGAACCAGGGCAGCAAAGGTATAAGCTGCATCTTCCAGGATGACCATGGGCATTTCTAAACCTCCCACTGTAATCTTGTGGTCTGGAAAGAAAGTCCCCACCTGCAGCTTTCAGTACAGGTCAGCATTCATGAAGAGGTCTGTGTCATGCCTGTCTCTAGGCCACCCCGCACTGGTGTCTGTAAAATGCCCACAACGATTCACAAGCATGTGCAGCACCATCCGGAAATATCAGTGGCTTGTACTCAGGTCTGCAAAAACAGTCACTACATCATTCACATTTCCCACAGTGAGAGTCCTCCACAGCAGAATGCAATTTATTTCCCTGGGCAATTGCAATAATATAGGCCCAACGGTAAACCTCCTTACTCCAGACTGATTTTGAGACTGACTGGTAGCAATCGGGAGTCATCAGCTTCCACATAACAACTGCCACCTGCTTAACCAAAAGGGCAGATCTCATTCTGGTGTCCCGGCACTGCAGGTTGGGAGCCAGCTCAGCACACAACTCCAGGAAGATTGCTTTATGCATCCTAAAATTCTGTAGACACTTCAACCCGCAAATGCATGACAATTTGATCCCAATCAATCAGTACTGGTTTCCCTAGTCCAAAAGTGTCTCTCTACCCTGTACAGCTGCTCTGTGACTGCCAAATGCAATGACAGATTGCAGCGGTCCATATCATGCACAGTCAGGTTCTTCCACGTCTTCTGTCTCTGTCAGCAATTTCAAGATACTCTCCATTGCCATGTGCAATGTCCTCAGAAAAGTTAAGTGATCATGTGAGTGAAGTACGGGATCCATTCTCTTTCACTGCAGATGCTGAATTACACAGCAAGGAATGGCAGTTGGATAAAAGGTGCAAAAGGATACTGGAAGCCCCTGAACAAAGAGGTGCCTGACATACCCACAGCTCATGCTGTTGGCGGAGGAGCTCCCGATGTGAACACAATCTACTGATAGAAGGGGCAAGTGTGAACCCCCACTAGCAACTTCTGCATGTCAACATTAGTTTTCTTGATAAAACTTGGTTGTGTGGACATACCCTTATTCACCAAGCTCAATTTTATGCACCCAAGTACTCCCACTGACTTCAGTGCAACTCATCTTATACTTAGAAGTTTGCCAGATGAAACCTTAGAGGAATGCACGTAAGGTAAGGGAAGGAAGACCAAGACTGCAAAGGCATTAGTTGCACGCATAAAGGTAAGCACATGAGTTTATGATGTTTGCAGAAGCTCTTTGGGACATCTTGCTCAATTGATGAATATGATGTATCACTATAGTGCATTGCAATTATCTTTTAGCAACATTTCATTTTAAAAAAAAACTGAATCAGTTACTTTACTCCTATCTTCACGGTACTACTGGAAGTAACAAGGAAAGTAAGATCAATACACTGACATGACCCATAAAAATTTCTGTAGAACAAAATCCATTAAACATGAGAGGGATTTGTTTGATATTAGGAAAAAACATCCCCTTTATTCAAGTAAAGAAAAAACTGGACTATGTGTTAAACATCACAGAAACATCATCCTGCTTTAACACATTCTTTCCTTGGTCCTCCTACCCCCAAAGGCTGTCAGTACAGATCACTAAGGAGAGGTATAAACTTCAAACACTGTATAATGCAGGCAGATGTTCTGAGCAAAATGCAAAGAAACTACAGAGTGAAATGGCATCGCTAAAATGAGTATGGATATGAAGCCAGAATGCTAGCTGAAGACCCAGCAATAACCATATGCACTTACGGAACATAACTAAAATTTGATTTCTGAGTGCAATGGATTTCAATTTCAGTTACTGTGGCAGTTGCAATTGTATGCCTGGAAGGGTTGGAATATTTTTGACCCCTTGTTCCCTTGACAGCCTTTGATCAGCTTCAGGATCAGTCTTCCCTTATGTGACTAGCAAGGAGGAGGCCTGATTGAGGTTTGCAGGCTTTAAAAGCCAGAGTCAAAGTGATCAGGGGAGCGAAGTGGGCAGAGGGCTGCAGACAGGTCAGTTTTAAGAGGCAGTTTGACAGGGGGGTTCTACTATGGTTAGGAAGACTTGCAACACGCGTGCCAGCACTGCTTCTGTCTCCTCCACCTGCGGCTGTAGTCAGACAGACCAGAACAGGTACGCTTCTACCCAGACCCTGGTATGGTTTTGCAGGGATTGTGACTTGCAATTCCTGCCTTCCGAAGTCCAGGTTGGGGAAAAATATCCAATGTGGAAGGTGTCTTCTGATAAAAGCTCTCAGGAAGCAGGTGGTGGAGCTACAGGAAGAGGTAGCTAAGCTTAGGGGTATTAGACTCGACGAGCAATTCCTGCACAGTATTCATGTGGAGATAGCTGTGGTTAAGATAGCTGTCCCACCACAAGAGAGTGCTGACACACCATCAGTGGAAGCAGTTTAAAGACTAGCAAAATAGTTTATTAGGTGAGCTTTCGTGGGACAGAACGTGGGACAGACACGAAAGCTCACCTAATAAACTATTTTGCTCGTCTTTAAAGTGCTACTCGACTGCTTTTTGTTTTGATAGTGTATAGACGAGCACGGCTCCCTCTCTGTTACCATCAGTGGAGGTAGAGATGGCTTGGGGAGGAAATAGGCAGCTGGTCACTTACAGCAGCAGACAGTGCTCTGCTCCTGCTCCTGCTCCCAATCCTCCCACTGTGGTACTGGGAAACCATTACTCTGCTCTGGATGTAGAAGATACAAGAGTTGAGGAATCACCCCCTACAGGTGAATCAGAAGAACCTTGTACCCCCAAGGCTGGGGGGGTCTGATGCAACCCCTATGAGAAAGAAATGTAGGGTAGTGGTGGTAGGAGACTTTCTTCTGAGGCGTACAGAGGCACCCATCTGTTGCACTGACATGTCATCCAATGTCACACAGTGCACAGTAAACCTGTCGAACTCCTCGCCAGAGGTGGCTGCAAAGATTAGGACTATAAGGATTCAGAGAAGAATAAGATAAATTCATGGAGGTTAGGTACATAAAAAGGGGGTAGGAAGGGTGTCCCTGGTCTCTGTTTGTCAGAGGCTGGAGACGGATGGCAGGAGACAAGTTGCTTGATCATTGTCTTCAGTCCACCTGCTCTGTGGCACCTGGGACTGGCCACAGTCAGCAGAAAGGATGCTGGGCTAGATGGACCTTTGGTCTGACCTAGTAATGGCCATTCTTATGTTCTTATCCAAAGTTGTTACGGAAGCATTGTCAAGGATTATCCAGCCTACGTACTACCACCCCCTGCTACTCATCCATATAGGCATGAATGATACTGCAAGGTGTAACCTTGAGCAGATCAAGCATAACTACAGGGATCTGGGAGTAGGGGTGAAAGGAGTTGGGAGCACAGGTGGTGTTCTCCTCAATCCTTCCTGTCCAGGGTAGGGGCCAAGGCAGAGACAGGTGCATTCTGGAAGTGAATGCCTGGCTGCGAGGATGGTGTTGTCAGGAGCACTTTGGCTTCCTCAATAATGGGATACTGTTCCATGAAGGGCTGTTAAGCAGGGATGGAATTTACTTTTCGAGGAATGGAAAGGATGTATTTGGATCAAGACTGGATAAACTAGTGAGGAGGGCCTTAAACTAGGTTAAATGGGGACAGGTAACCAAAGCCCACAGTAAGTAAAAAACCTGGAAACCTGGGAGTTGGGTTGGAACTGGGAGGGATAATGGGCTATAATAGCAGAGAAAAAAGAGAGACTGGGCAGAACTCGGGCACAAAAGCAAATCAGTATCTTAGATGCCTATATACAAATGCAAGAAGTATGGGTAATAAGTAGGAAGAACTTGAAATCCTAATAAACAAACATAACTATGATATAATTAGTATCACAGAAACTTGGTGGGATAATATGCATGATTGGAATATTGGTACAGAAGGGTACAACTTACTCAGAAAAGATAGGCAGGGTAAACAGGGATGAGGAGTGGCCTTATATATCAAAAATGTGCACACCTGGACTGAGGTGGGGATGGAAGCAGGAGACATATGTTGTGAGTCTCTGGATTAAGTTAAAAGGGGTAAAAAAACAACGCTGATGTCATGATAGGGGTCTACTACAGACCACCTAGCCAGACAGAAGAGACTCTCTCTAAACAATTAACAAAATTATCCAAAACACAGGACTTGATGGTGATGGGGCACTAAAACTATCCAAACATATGTTGGGAAACTAACACAGCAAGGCACAGAATATCCAGAAAGTTTCTGGACTGCATGCATGACAATTTTTTATTTCAGAAGGTGGAAAAAGCTAGTAGGGAGGAAGCAATTCTCGATTTGATTTTAATAAATGGGGAGGGACTTGCTGAGAATTTAAAAGTGGCAGGTAGCTTGGAAGAAAGTGATCATGGCATCACAGAGTTCATGATTCTAAGCAAGAGCAAAAAGAACAGCAAAATAGAGACAATGGATTTCAGGAAAGCAAATTTTGGTAAACTCAGAGAGCTGGTAGGTAAGGTCCCATTGGAAGCAAGATTAAGAGAGAGAAAAAAAACAACTCAGGAGAGTTGGCAGTTTTTCAAAGGGACATTATTAAGGGCCCTAAAGCAAACTATGCTGCTGCACAGGAAATTTAGAAAGTATGGTAAAAGACCGCCATGGCTTAGCCAGATTTTGCATGACCTCAAAATCAAAAAGGAGTCATATAAAAAGTAGAAAGTAGGATATATTACAAAAAATGTATATAAGCAAATAAGACATGTATGCAGGGGCAAGATTAGAAAGGCCAAGGCACAGAACCAGCTCAGATTAGCTAGAGACATAAAGGGTAACAAAAAGTCACTCTATAAATATATTAGAAGCAAGAGAAAGACCAAGGACAGGGTAGGCCCACTACTCACTGAGGAGGGAGAAACAATGTCAGGAAACATGGAAATGGGAAAGGTGCTTAATGACTTCTTTGTTTTGGCCTTCACCAAAAAGGCCGATGCAGAAATGTCTAACATAATGCATGCTAATGGGAAGAGGGTAGGTTTAGAGGATAAAATACAAAAACAACAAGTTAAAAATTGCTTGGAAAAGTTAGATGTCTTCAAGTCACCAGAGTCTGATGCATCCTAGAACACTGAAGGAGCTGATACAGGAGGTTTCTGAGACTTTAGCTACCATCTTTGAAAAGTCCTGGAAGTCAGGAGAGATTCCAGAAGGCTAGAATAGGGTAAAAACATAGTGCCCATCTTTAAAAGGGAAAAAAGAACAACCCAGAAAACTACAGACCAGTCAGTTTAACTTCTGTGCTGGGAAAGATAATCAACCAAATAATTAAGGAATTCATCTGCAAACTTCTGGATGAAAAGTAGGTGATAAGTAACAGCTAGGATGGATTTGTAAAGAACAAATCATGACAGACCAATCTGATAGCTTTTTTTGACAGGATAACAAGTCTTGTGGATCAGGAAAAAGTGATGGATCTGGTATACCTAGACTTTAGTAAAGCAATTGACACGGTCTTGCAAGATCTTATCATCAATAAACTAACCAAATACAATTTAGATGGAGCCACGATAAGGTGAGCGCATAACTAGCTGGATAACCATTCTCAGAGATCGGAGGGGTAGCTGTGTTAGTCTGGATCTGTAACAGCAAGGAAGGGTCCTGTGGCACCTTATAGACTAGTAAGCCACACCCTTGCTGACTGAGCTAACCTTGTTATCCCCACCCTTGCTCTGGCTTATTTATACCTGGCCCTGCAGATTTCCAAGACCAGCATCTGATGAAGTGAGTCTGTGCTCACGAAAGCTCATGCTCAAAACTTTTCTGTTAGTCTATAAGGTGCCACAGGACCCTTCATTCCTGTTACATTCTCAGAGAGTAGTTATTAATGGTTTGCAGTCACACTGGAAGGGCATAACAAGTGGGGTTCCTCAGGGATCTGTTCTGGGACCAGTGCTATTCAATATCTTCAACGACTTAGATATTGGCATAGAGAGTACACTTATTAAGTTTGCAGATGCTACCAAACTGGGAGGCACTGCAACTGCTTTGAAGGATAGGCTCATAATTTAGAATGACCTGGACAAACTGGAGAAATGGTCTGAAGTAAACAGGATGAAGTTTAATATAAGGACAAATGCAAAGTGCTCCACTTAGGAAGAAACAATCACCTTCATACATGCAGAACGGGAAGCGACTGTCTAGGAAGGACTACTTCAGAAAAGGACTTAGGGGTCATAGTGGACAACAAGCTAAATATGAGTCAACAGTGTGATGCTATTGCCAAAAAAGCAAACATGATTCTGAGATGTATTAACAGGAGTGTAGTGAGCAAGATATGAGAAATTCTTCCACTCTACTCAGTGCTCATTAGGCCTCTGTTGGAGTATTGTGTCCAGTTCTGGGCACATTTCAAGAAAGATGTGGAGAAATGGGAAAAGGTTCAAGGGAGAGCCACAAGAATGATTAAAGGTCCAGCGAATATGAGCTGTGATGAAAGACTGCAAGAACTGGGCTTGTTTAGTTAGAAAAGAGAAGACTTAGGGGGACACGATAGCAGTTTTCAAGTACCTCAAAGAGGGAGAAAAATTGTTCTCCTTGGCCTCTCCTCAGAGGACAAGGAGCAATGGGATTAAACTGCAGCAAGGGAGGTTTAGATTAGACATTAGGAAAACTTCTTAATTGTCGGGGTGGTTAAACACTGGAATAAATTACCTAGGGAGGTTGTGGAATCTCCATCACTGGAGACATTTAAGAGCCGGTTAGACAGACACCTATCAGAGATGATCTAGATGGTGTTTGGTCCTGCCAAGAGGGCAAGGAACTGGACTTGATGACCTCTTGAGGTCCCTTCCAGTTCTAGTGTTTTATGGTCCTGTGATTTATTTGTGGTTAAAATGACGGTTATTTCAGAGTTCTGGATAATAGAACGCCAGATATGAAAGAGTTTACTGTGATAGGTTTGAGTTCTAAGTGTAGGTCAGTATCAGATAGGAACGAGAGACAACTGACCAGGGAATCTCATGGCTATTTGCTGAGAGTGGCAGAATAGTGACTCTAGAATGGGGTGGGCTGTAATTTTTGCCAGGGGCCACTCCACAAATTTTGGAAAGGTGTCAGGGGCTGCACATCTTATTGACGAAATTACTCACTGTCTATTTTAGAGGTGGGCAAGATACAGCACCCACGCTGGATCCTGACTGTAGGCTGCCTCTGGCCTGCACACTAATTATATGCTGCTCCCAGGTAGGGGTGGGGGCATTTTAAATAGCTGCAGGAAACCCAGGCAGCGGCCGGGCAGTGTGGTAGCAGTGCGGGTTGGGAGCTGTGAGCCTGGAGCCCTTTAAATTGCTAATGCACTTCCTGGTTGCTGCCTGGGGTTGCTGCGGATATTTAAAAAGCCCACAGCACTGGACCCTCTGTACTCCCTCCTCCCCTGCTACCTCAGCAGTGGGATATGGACCAGATCCAAGTGTTAGATGGGCCAGATCCAGCCTGTGGGCTGTACCTTGCCGACCCCTGCTCTAGAATCTTAGGTTCCATGTTAGGCTCTTGAAAAGAGTATACACTAATCTACACAAACTTCTCTGCATAACCTGCCCCCTAAGTTTCACCCCTTCTGCCTTACCTCTGACAGTGTGTCTATTCCTCACCTGTGCCTTCTGGTCCCAGGCCCTCTCCTTGCCTATCCAGTCCAAGTTCCATCCTTCAGCCTTCATATCATGGTCCCATTCTACTTCCCCAGTCAGTCCTAGTTCTCTTCCTGGGCTTCTCACTCAATCTATGTCTTTTGTCCCATCATGCCCATTCCCTTCCTCCACTGTTTCCCAGTCCAGCCAGTACCTGTGTCCCAACTCCTCTTCAGCTCCTCAACCAGCCTCAGTGACTTCATCTGTCTCACCACCCCTTTCCCTCACCATTCTCAATCTCCATGCCCAACCAGTCCCAGTTTCCATGACTCCAGTTATCCTCACTTCCAGCTTCTTTCCCTCACAGTATCACTAATTTATTTCAATCTACTGATCTCCCTCGCCCCTGCACAGGTTTTGTTCTCTCTGCATTCATATCAGACTGCTTTCTCTTCTGCGCTGCCTGGGTAGCAACTGGGGAGAGGAGTACCTATGACCACAGGAGAGACAGGCACTTGGGTCCAGGGCAGCCATTAGAGAGAGTGTACTGCTTAGCCCCCAGAGCTCTGGGCCACAGCATGCTCAGTCACTCTATAAACATGACAAGTGCACACTCCTGTGAGCTGCAGGAGCCCTTAGGGAGCACAGTACTCAGTCACTCTGCAGGACCAGGCATCACCAGTAGGAGCTGAGAGACTCAACCATGTTCAGTGATGATGGAATCGTTTGGGATTTTAGCCACTAATATCAAATTACTGAGCATGAGAGTTGCACTTTTCCAAAAAGTCTTATGACTTGATGAAATATATTTTCACTAGGATGGCACAGGCTACTCCACTGCCAAATTTAAAGTCCCTGTTCCAAAGCATAAGGGCACCAGAGCTTTTCAAAAAACAGGCCACCCAGATGATTAAGGGCTAAAATTCCCTTATTTTAACCTAGACTGGTTATCTATTTTTTATAATGATTTCGGGTGATTTTTTTTTCCAAAACCCAGACTGTGGCAAACACCCAGCACAGAAAATTTCATCTTCAAAAGTCTGATTGCTATAAAGTAACTGAAAACAGGGTCTTATATCAGGAAGTGTTGGGCAATCTTACAGTCAATGATACCAGCCACACCTAACATATAAGCACTAATTTAAAAAAAAAAAAAAACACATTAAATCCATATTTCAGAACCTTTCAGAGAAAACATCTCAACACTCTTCGCAAACAATTGATCCTTTGAAGAATTCAGATTTAAAACACAGCTTTTAAAAATATCCTAGAGTAAAAAAAAAAAATCACATAATCTTTATTAAACAGACACACACAGGTTGTGTTATTTCAAAGGCATACTAACGTGTCCAATAGCTGTGCTATAAAAATTATATTCTTTAGTGAAAGCAGTTGATATCTCTAGTCTTATACTGCATAACATATTAAAAGCAAAGGTATTTTTCTAAAACTACACACGGTGATCTGACATTTTTATTTTGCTTTTGAATAGACTAAATATAGTTCAGTAATTCCTCGAAAAGCACAATTTTGAGTTGTACTTACCTAGCATTAACACGAGTTAAGCACAACTCGAAATCCTGCCCTCTCCCCACCGTTTCAACACCTCCCCACCCTGACTCAGCACCCTCCCCCAGGGCCGTGCCCAGTTATGGCTCAACTCCACCTCCCCTGCAGCCCTAATCCACCCCAGGCTTAATCTCCCCATACCCCTCTCCTACGGCTCCAACCCACCACCAGGCTTAACCCTTCCCAATTGCCCCCCCACCCCCAAACCCAGGACTTACCTTTCAAAAGGAGCTCCAGGTGCTCCTGCTACTTCTCCAGCTGCAGAACGTGCGTTCTGCTCGGGGAACCCCCACGCCCCCAACACCAAATTCCACGAAATTTGAGTTATGCAAGGGTGCACGGGACCACAACCCTCGCATAACTTAAGGGACTACTGTACATGCTATGTAAAACTTATCCTTTACCTGTGGTTTTTTGACATGGTGTCTCCCTCTGCAATTAAAAACGAAAAAGAAAAAGCTCAGAAGAACCTTAAAACAATGTACGTTATTTTGCAACATATTTACTTTACTTTTTTTAAAAAAAAACTCTATAAGGTCCCTGATTCTGTAAAGTACTATTCACTTTCAATACCCAACAACTTTTGGATGAAACCTAAGAGAATATTAAACTACAAAGCACTGAACATCCAAGAATCATCTTAGTGACGCATCACCTCACTTTCTCACTCCATACTGTTGTTAAAACCAGCAGAGAAACCACGGCTACCATGGTATCTGAGAACTAAAAAGACACACCATTATCCATTGGGTCCCTCATTTTCTTTCCTATAATTTGCCCAGTTAAAAAACAAAATATACAGATTTGTTGACTTCAAGACACTCCACTCAGTCAATCTTTTAGAACAGCCTTCTTCCAAATGCTTGAAGGCTTAATTTCTTATGAAGATTTGTAATATATATTTTCTCCAGGGTACCCATATTTGTTTTCTGGAGTGAAGCAGGAAAGTGGGGGAAAGAGGACACACCTAATATAATTCCCACAACTATAAGGGAGGAAGAGAATTGAACCTGGCATGGGTCCACTTAGGCTATGTCTACACAAGAGACCTGAGAGCTGTATCAAAGCAGCTGCACCACTGTAAGATCCCTTGTATAGCCACTATGTGCTGGTGGGAGAGCTCTCTCCCTTCAACATAACAAAACCACCCCCAAAAAGTGGCAGTAGCTATATCAGCAGGACAAATTCTCTCACCAACAGAGCTCTATGCCGCTTATGTTGACAAAACTTACGTCACCCAGGGAGGTGTTTTATTCACCCCACTGAGGGACATAACTGAAAGAGTGGACGTAGCCTTAGAGACAAGTCAGACTGAACTAAAGAAATTACAATATCTTTTGCAACCTCCACAAAAGAGTGTATGTAAACAATGCTCAAGGTGGGAGCAACGCACACTCCAAGGTAGAACACGGCCAACTATCATTTTACCTCAAGCATACTTTAAAGTCAACAACGATATGCTGACCATGTACAAACTAAAAGTGCATTCCAGCAGTATTCTCTCAGCACTATTTTTCAGCTGGTTGGCTTATTTGTTACTGAGAAATAGAGAATTTATTTCTCTCTGATTGTATGCCACAAATATTCTGTATAATAGGAAGGTTAAATTAAGGAAATGATACCATTTGAGCAAGTTATTAAATACCTTATGTGATTTTTTCTTCCAGTTTTTAAGGCTTTTGTCTGATTCTTCACCCCATAACTGCGGTCCTACACATAACAAAACAGAAATTACTACAATCATGCTGTATGCATTACAGCATCATTCTACACTGAAAAACCACCACTGAATTTAGGGAGTGTGTTAGACAGTGACAATATACTATCAAATCCAAACTACTCACTGATGTCATTTACAATGTGTGTTGGTCTGCAATTTATATGAAAATAACTTCCATAATGCAGTTCTATATTAGAGTTGAAACTGAATAAAATCAATAGATTCAAAGTTCGTTTCATTAACAATGTAACTCAGCTCCACTGCATGTTATGGTCCTGATCATATAAATCGCAACTCTAATCTTTAACTCCTGAAAATATACATCATATTAAATCATAAAAGCCTTTAAAGCTAAATTTTGGATCTGGGACTAAAGAGTTGGTATTTTTGTAACATTCTACATATGCACACATAATTAAGTCAACCCTAATAAGGCACTGGGGTATCAATCCTCATCTGAGTGGTAAGATGCCATAGAAGAACAGTTCTTGTAGCCAAATAACATATTCAAATCATGAGATAACAATATCCATTAAATTGTATATTGCATGACACTTTAGACAGACCTCAGCCTTTTAGGCTGAAATTATGTACATGCATCTCTTCTAACAGAAGACAGCTTTTGTGAGACCTGAGAAAAACATGGCTTTCTTCAATCTCTGTATAGTAACTGAAATTAACCACGACAGAGAGATGGTCATGTTAGTCTGTATTGTATCAAAACAAAAAAGCAGTCAATTAGCACTTTAAAGACTAACAAAATAATGTTTTTGTTTTGAAATTAACCATGTGCATTCACAGTGCAGAAAAAGTTTTCTTGAAATAATGCAATCTATTCCAATTGAGATATTGCAAACATTCACGTCACAAGAGCTGTCACATAATAGCTACAGCAGTCTCTCCTTAATTCTCTTTTCTCCCCCAAATTCTTTTCTTTAAACTCTCTTCTACCCCAATGTTTGTTCCTTACAACTCACTACAGTATTAAACCTCATTATTGCAAGTCCCAACAACATTTTTGGCTAAATAATGACTAAAATTGTAACTTGCTTTCACCTTTCACCCATTACTACATAAGGACAAAGAGAGGCTGAAAAAACATACTCATGCATTGAATTTTAAATATGGCTTTGATAGGACTGCTGTAGCAAAGCTTTAGTAGGATCTGTGCCAAAGGGTGAATTCTTTTTGCCCAGCCATTGTCCACTCTTATTTGCGTAAAACTGTTAGTAAGCGTGGGGAGGGGGGGGCGGAAATGAACACACTGATATTACACTGAATTCTTACCATTAGGTGTATCGTAAGTCAATGAGTCCATAGACACAAGGAAATCATCTTCAAAGGGATAATTGTACTGTTAAAAAAGGATTTTAAAACAGTAAGAAATGATTGGTTAAATTTCTAACAATAAAAGTATTACATAAAGTCCAAAAATTTTCATGAATTTGGTTTAGTTTGAAAAACACATAGTGTTACATGTATTTTAAAGTCATGAACAGGAAGGGACTTCAAAAGGTGATTGAGTACAGTTCCCTGCCCTCTTGGCGGACCAAACACTAGACCATCCCTGATAGGTATCTAACCTGCTCTTAAAAATCTCCAGAGATGGAGATTCCACAACATCCCTAGGTAACTTATTCCAGTGTTTAACCACCCTGACAGTTAGGACGTTTTCCTAATGTCTAATCTAAACCTCCCTTGCTGCAGTTTAAGCCCATTGCTCAATGTCCTATCCTCAGAGGCCAAGGAGAACAATTTTTCTCCCTCCTCCTTGTAACCTTCTTTAAAGTATTTGAAAACCACTGTCATGTCCCCTCTAAGTCTCCTGTCTTCTAAACTAAACAAGCCCAGTTCTTGCAGTCTTTCCTCATAGTTCATGTTCTCTAGACCTTTAACCGTTCTTGTTCCTCTTCTCTGTTCTTTTTCCAATTTCTCCACATCTTTCTTGAAATGGGATGCCCAGAACTGGACACAATGCTCCAATAGAGGCCTAATGAGCACCTAGTAAAGTGGAAGAATGACATCTCTCGTCTTGCTCACTACACTCCTGTTAATACATCTCAGAATCATAACAAAAAGCAGTCAAGTAGCACTTTAAAGACTAGCAAAATAGTTTATTAGGTGAGCTTTCGTGGGACAGAACCACTTCTTCAGACCCACAAAAGCTCACCTAATAAACTATTTTGCTAGTCTTTAAAGTGCTACTTGACTGCTTTTTGTTTTGATAGTGTATAGACTAGCACGGCTTCCTCTCTGTTACATCTCAGAATCATGTTTGCTTTTTTGGCAACAGCATCACACTGTTGACTCGTTGTCCACTATGACCCCTAAATGCCTATCCACAGTGCTCCTCCCTAGACAACAGCTTCCCATTCTGCATGTATGAAGGTGATTGTTTCTTCCTAAGTGGAGCACTTTGCATTTGTCCTTATATTAAACTCCATCCTATTTCTCCAGATCATTTTCAATTATGTGCCTATCCTTCAAAGCACTTGTCACCCCTCCCAGAATGGTATCATCTGCAAACTCAATAAGCATACTCTCTATGCCAATACCTAAATCATTGATGTTGATACTGAATAGAACTCATCCCAGATCAGATTCCTGTGGAACCCCACTTGTTATTCCCTTCCAGCATGACTGCGAACCATTAATAACTACTCTCTGAGCTTGTCTACACTACCGCCTTCCTTCAAAGGAAGGATGGTAATTACTGTGTTGGGAGTTTACTAATGAAGTGCTGCTGTGCATAGGCAGCACTTTATTAAGCAAATCACCCAACCCCGCCCCCTGCAGCAACTTCTAAGTACTGGCACATGTCTAGCCAGTAAAGTTTTGAGGCGTAAGGGGACTTCGAAGTTGTCCTGGCACTTCAAAGTACTGGCGGTTGAGCCGTGGCTTGACGTGTGCCAGTACTTCGACGTTTAAAACTGCAAAGATGCCACGGGGCGGGGGGGGGGGGGGGGGGAGGAATTTGCTTCACCTCATTCACTTAATTAGTGATTCACAGCAGCTCTTCATTAGTAAACTCCCAACACCCTAATTACCATCCTTCCTTTGAAGGAAGGTGGTAGTGTAGACAAGCCCTCTGAGAATGGTTATCCAGCCAGTTTTGCGCACACCTTATAGCGGCCCCATCTAAGTTGTATTTGCTTAGTTTATTAATAAGAAGATCATGCGAGACAGTGTCAAATGCCTTACTAAAATCTAGGTATACCATGTCCGCTCCTTCTCCCTTACCCACAAGACTTATCGCTGTTTAAAAAAAAAAAAACTATCAGATTGGTCTGGCATGATTTGTTCTTTACAAATCCATGCTGGCTGTTACCTGTCACCTTATTTTCTTCCAGGGCTATGTCTACACTAGCCCCAAACTTCGAAATGGCCATGTAAATGGCCATTTCGAAGCTTACTAATGAAGCGCTGAAATACATATTCAGCGCCTCATTAGCATGTGGGCGGCCGTGGCACTTCAAAATTGACGCAGCTCACCACCGTGCGGCTCATCCCGACGGGGCTCCTTTTCGAAAGGACCCCGCCTACTTCGAAGTACCCTTATTCCTGTGAGCAGATGTCAATTTTGAAGTGCCGCAGCTGCCCACATGCTAATGAGGCGCTGAATACGTATTTCAGCGCTTCATTAGTAAACTTCGAAATGGCCATTTACATGGCCATTTTGAAGTTTGGGGCTAGTGTAGACACGGCCCAGATGTTTGCAGATGAATTCCTTAATTATTTGCTCCATAATCTTTCCCAGCACAGAAGTTAAACTGACTGGTGTATAGTTTTCTGGGTTGTTCTTTTTTCTAAATGGGCACTATGTTTGCCCTTTTCCAGTCTTCTGGAATCTCTCCTGACTTCCAGGACTTTTCAAAGATGACAGCTAAAGACTCAGAAACCTCCTCTATCAGCTCCTTCAGTATTCTAGGATGCATTTCATCAGACCCTGGTAACTTGAAGACATCTACCTTTTCTAAGTAATTTTTAACTTGTTCTTCTTGTATTTTACCCTCTAAACCCACCCCTTCCCACTGGCATGCATTATATTAGGCATTTCTGCATCAGCCTTCCTGGTGAAGACGGAAACGAAGTCATTAAGGACCTCTGCCATTTCCAAGTTTCCTGATATCATCTCCTTCCTCTTCACTGAGTAATGGGCCTATCCTGCCCATGATCTTTCTCTTGCTTCTAATATATTTATAGAATGTCTCTTTGTCACCCTTTATGCCTCAGCAATATGACACTTTCGGAAATGGAAGCCAAACAAATACGCTTAAGAATCTCCCATGGGCTAGATGTTTTCCGTGGTAGCCCCCCCACTTGCCTTGGCAACACCGCCAAAGCCCTGACCTAATGAATGGCTTCGCCTCTCAGGTGCTACAGGACTGCTTGTCACTCGCTTCTTCCCAGGGACGGCTCGGCAGCCAGACACACGCACTGCCCCTCTGAACCATCTTCCAAATGTTCACTCCCAAACCCGAACTGACAGACCGAGTGACCGGCCGCTGAGGTCCCCAGGGGGCCACGCCGGAGGCCGGCGGGACGAGGGGTGCTCCGCGCACCTGGGCCGTGCCAGGCTGATGCAGGGGCTTAACTTCACACACATCGGTGGGTGCAACTTCGGCCCCGAGTCCCGCCTCCGTGGCGCTGGGGATTCGCTAAGGCGCGGCCGGGCCTCGCGCCCTTGGGAGGCGGCAGCGGAAAGCCGGCGGCGGCGAGTAGGGCCGAGCCACACCGGGCAGGAGCTGCCACTCATGGTCCCCCCCGCCGCGTATAACGGCACACCAGGAACACCAGGCCTGGCCCCGCCTCCGCCTCCGCCTCACCTTCTCTATGATCCGGCGCAGGGCGTCCACGAACCGCGCGTTGCTGCGGCGCAGCCGCTCCGGCAGGTCCTCCATGCCGGGGCGCCCCCCGCTCTCCCCGCGGACATTCGTCCTTCCCACGTTTCGTCACTCAACCTCTGCCGATTCAAAGTTCGCGCCGCTTCCGCGGCCCCCACACCCTTCGATTGGAGGCTGGCCCTGTCCATTTATGCAGATCAACCAATCAAACGTCCCGGAGTTAATATTTCTCTTTTCCATTGGCTACTTGTATGCCCGTCTGCGCCTTCTTTTGAATTTGTCTGCCTGTCAGAGCTCTCTGATTGGACACTGTGGTAGGAAAGGCTGAGGACTTGACACGGAGGAAAGATCTCTGTTCTGCCTAGCAACACAGGTCCGCCTTGAGCGCCTATTGGGCGGGAGGAGAGGGGCGCACTCTGGGGCCTCCTATTGGCTTAGTGCGAGCATAAGTATTTTTTAACCGCGGGGTGGCTCATTTTCCTGCTTCTTAGAAGCTCAAGGACTAGGCGGGCGGAGCCTCCTCGGGACTCTCCGGCGCGGCTGGGGCTGTCGTTACAATTTTCTCCAGTGTTGCTTATTTGCAAAAAACATGGATTAATCCCCACGCATATACAGCCATGAAACTGGCTTAAAATAACAAGGTTTGGGATTTTGCGGGGATGGGGAAAGAGCCAAGGGGGTTTGAACTTCAGAATTCAGACAGTCTAGTGTTTACCAGTCACTGGGATAATCGGAAACTTACTGGGTTATTTTAAATAAAAATGGGAGGGGGGACATGTTTAGTGAAATGGTCCGAGAGGCTGGGCCGTGAAGAAAAAAGACCCAAACACTGATTTGATTAGATTAGCACTACAACGGAAAAATGTGGCAATATAGCTAACATACCTCATTGCTAATATCACTGCATCACAAACAAAGCAGCAGAAATGTAGCACTTTAAAGACTAACAAAATGATGTATTTTGTGATGAGCCTTTGTGGGACTGACCCACTTCATCCCATGAAAACTCATCACCAAATGCATCATTTTGTTAGTCTTTAAAGTGTTACATTCTGCTGTTTTATTATTAGGGAGAGAAAGCAATTAAAAACTTAAAAGGATTTGAAACAAAGAGATTCTGATCTGATCTGAAGAAGTGGGTCTGTCCCCTGAAAGCTCATCACCAAATAAATCATTGTGTTACTCTTTAAGTGCTACATTTCAGCTGTTTTGTTTTGTTGGAGTACAGACTCACTCAGCTACCTCTCTGTTACTGCTACACCCCAGTCATTGTACCCTACCTCAACCCGTGAAGTGCAATGTGACCCCACCATAATGTATCAAACCGGCCATGTCTACACGTGCCAGCTACTTCGAAGTAGCGGCGCCAACGTCGAAATAGCGCCCGTCACGGCTACACGTGTTGGGCGCTATTTTGAAGTTAACATCGACGTAAGGTGGCGAGACGTCGAAGTCGCTACCCCCATCAGGAGGTGGGAATAGCGCCCTACTTTGACGTTGAACGTCGAAGTAGGGAACGTGTAGTCGTTGCGCGTCCCGCAACATCGAAATAGCGGGGTCCGCCATGGCGGCCATCAGCTGAGGGGTTGAGAGATGCTCTGCCCAGCCCCTGAGCTCGATGGTCACTGCGTGCAGCAGCCCCTTAAAGCTCCCCGCCCCCTGCCTTCCTGTGCAGGAAGCTGAGAGAGCGTGCAGGAGGCAGCCCAGCCACGCAGCCAGCCTGAACGCTCTTCTGCAGCCAGAAAAAAACCCCAGCGCTGCGATGGCTGCCTCCCAGCCCCCTAAGCGCCCCCAGGGCACCCCCCACAAGGGGAGCCAGGTCTCACAGGCTGGCAGTCAGGCCGGGAAGCGGCAGCGGGGCCCCTCCTGGACGGAGGCCGAGTTTCGGGACCTGCTGGGGCTCTGGAGTGAGAAGGAGGTGCTCCAGGTAATGGGGAGCAAGAGGCGGAACGCGGATGCATTCGCTCGGCTGGCCGAGGGCCTGGCCGCCCGGGGTCACCCTGCCCGCACTCCGGATCTTGTACGCAGTAAAGTGAAGGAGCTGCGGCAGGGTTATGCCTGAGCCCGGGATGCGGCCGGCCGATCAGGGGCCGCCTCCGTCACTTGCCCCTTTTATAGGGAGCTCAGGGCCGTCCTGGGCCCCCGGCACACCTCCTCCCCTCCGGGCACTCTTGATACCTCGGCCGATGAGCCCCAGCAGGCCCCGGAGGCGGAGTCCACCCTGGAGGCAAGCCCCGCACCACAGGGGCCCCCCCAGGAGCCCACCCCCGGGGCACCGGAGGAGGAGGAGGAGGAGGAGGAGGAGGAGGGGGAGTCCTCCTCCAGCGACGCTGGGCTCCGGATCCCCATCCCATCCTGGAGCTCCAGCAGGGCGTCCGCCCACCGGTTGTCCCCTGACCATGGGAGTGGACCATCAGGTATGTACCCCCCCGGTGCACACCCCCGGGGTTGAGGGGCGGGGGTAATAGATATGACCAGGGCCCTCCACATGCCCAGATGACCATGGCCCCAAGGACAGCAGTGGCATGTCCCTCAGAAGAGTGCATCAGTCCCTGCCCCCAAGCACGACAGTGCCATGCCCCATCCCCGGGACTGGGGGAGCGGAACCTCTAGGGTCCCCCGGGGGGAGGGGGTGGGACACCCATCATCATCAGCAGCAGCATCTCCCGGGGACGGGGATGGGGAACCAGCAGCAGAGGGGTGGGGGTACAAGGGCCACGGCTTGGGGCCCACACTAACGGCTGTCTCCACTCTTCTTCCCCCCCACTGTGTTCCGCAGCTGCACCATCGGAAGGACCGGAGAGCACCGGCGAGGTGTCAGTGGTCCCGGACAGCCCACTGGGGCCATCACTCCAGGCCAGCCCCTTGGCGGAGGACCGACCAGCCCCACGGCGGGGACGACGGCGGACCCAGCACCACCACCTGACGGTGACGGACCCCCAGCTGCTGGCCATCCATCGTCGGCAGGTTGAGGTCGCCGAGCAGCGGCTGCGGGTGGAGGAGCAGCACCTCCAACTCCAGGAGCGGGCGCTGGCCTGGTGCCAGGAGGCATGGAGGGCCTTTATGCGGACATTCGACCGTATCGCGGACTACCTGGCCCCCCATGCCATGCCGGCCGCTGCTGTGCCCACCCTGCCTGCTCCACCCGCTGCTCCACCCGCTGCGCCATCCGCCGTCGCATCGCCACCCGCCACCGATGGCCCTTCCACCAAGGGGGACCTGGGGCCAGCTGACACTCGCTGGCCGTATCTCCCGGTCCACCCGGCCCCAAGCCAGCCCCGGCCAGGGCTGAGGCCGAGGCATGGGTCACGGCCGCCCACCCCCAGCGCTGGACATTAGGGGGTGTGGGGCCCAGGACGTGGCCCCCTCCTCCCCCTTTGTATATATCCCCTTCAGTTTAATGTTGTTTTGTAAATAGTTTCTATTAGACCCCTGTTGTTATGCTGATCCCTGCCCCCCCATGTACATAGTTCTCCCCTTCCTTGTCTTCCCCTTTCATCTCATCTTATTTATAATACATATATATAATTTTGATTTTGCCTGTAAATAGTTAGTCATGATAATAATAATAAGAGTTCAACAGATATTTGGTTTGACGAACAAATGTCTGCTTTTGTTTACAAGAAAAGTGTGTGGGGGGGGTGCTCTTGGGTGCTCTGTGGTGTGGGCGTAGGGGCAGGGAGTGTTGTGGAGGATGGGGGGGGGTGCAGTGGGGGGTCTGCCAGCGTTCACCCCGCGGCCTCGTCGAACTGGGCCCGCAGGGCCTCCCGGACCAGTGTCCCTTCGGGGTCCACCTGGTGACTGGGGGCAGCAGGTGGCTGCATATCGGCCCTGCCGGCCTCCACAGCCCAGCCCTGAAAGAAGGCCTCCCCCTTGCTCTCCACCAGGTTGTGGAGGGCGCTGCACGTGCCCACAATCTGGGGGATGTTGGTGGGGCCCGCATCAAGGCGGGTGAGGAGACACCTCCAGCGCCCTTTGAGGCGGCCAAATGCGCGCTCCACCACCTGGCGCGTGTGGTTCAGGCGCATGTTGAAGGGCTCCTGGCTGGCTGACAGGTGGCCCATGTACGGGTGCATGAGCCAGGGCCGGAGGGGGTATGCCGCATCTGCGATGACATAGAGGGGCATGGTGGTGTCCCGCACAGGGATCTCCCGCTGGGGGATGTAGGTCCCCATCTCCAGCCAGCGGCACAGGCCCGAGTTCCGGAATACCCGGGTGTCGTGCGTGCTGCCAGGCCAGCCCACATAAATGTCCAAGAAACGGCCCCGGCTGTCCACCAAGGCCTGGAGGACCACAGAATGGTAGCCCTTCCTGTTTAAGTAGCATCCTCCACTGTGCTCCGGGGCGCGGATGGGGATGTGGGTCCCATCCAGAGCCCCGAAGCAATTGGGGAAGCCCAGGGTGGCAAAGCCCGCGATGGCGGCATCTGGGTCCCCAAGCCTCACGAGCCTGTGGAGGAGCAGGGCGTTGATGGCGCGGACGACCTGCAGGGGAAGCATATGGGAGAGCACCAATGAGGGGTGTGCAGGGTGTGTGTGGCCCTTCCCTGCCAGGGCCCCCCTCCCCTCCCCTCCCCTCCCCTGCCAGGGCTGCCTCCCGCTCCCCCCGTGGGTCCTCTTACCTCCATGAGGACAGCCCCGACAGTGGCCTTGCCGACGCCAAACTGCTGGCCCACGGATCGGTAGCTGTCTGGAGTGGCCAGCTTCCAGACAGCGATGCCGACCTGTTTCTCCACAGTGAGGGCACGCCGCATGAAGGTGTCCTGGTGCCTCAGTGCGGGGGTGAGCCACTGGCATAGCTCCGAAATGTCTGCCGGCTCATGCGAAAGTTCTGGAGCCAGCGGTCATCGTCCCACTCTCCGAGCACCAGCCGCTCCCACCAGTCGTTGCTGGTGGGGTAGCTCCACAGCCGGCAGCGTATGAGGCGGGGGGCAGGGGGTGGGGTGCTGCAGGGTTGGGGGTTGCGTCCTCCTCCCCTGCGGGCAGCTCCTCCTCTGTGGCAAGGATGTGCTCAGCTGCCTCCTGCATGGCATGGAGCAGGGCGAGCACTGCTCCTACAGGGGTGGCTGGGTGGACCTCTGGCTGCTGCTGCTGCTGCTGGGGGTCCATGACTGCGTCACCTGAGGTGTGCGTGCCTATGGCTCTGCAGACCGTGTGCTGTGCAGGCTGCGTGTGTCTGGGAGGGGCCCTTTAAGGGAGCGGCTAGCTGTTGCCCCGGAAGCACTAGTCCGCCCTGTGACCCTGTCTGCAGCTGTTTCTGGCACCCTTATTTCGATGTGTGCTACTTTGGCTTGTAGACGTTCCCTCGCAGCGCCTATTTCGATGTGGTGCTGCCCAACGTCGACGGCACCAGCCCTGGTGGATGTGTAGACGTTATTCATCGAAATAAGCTATTTCGATGTAGCGTGCACGTGTAGACGTAGCCACCGTAATTCAAGATCAGCTTCAACCCTTATCCTACGCCAGTAATATCATAGCATGACATTACATCACCACACTGATATGATGTTATCAAAACACTGATGCATTGTTTTCTGATATTACCTCATCCTTTAAAACTTCCATGCGCCCCAACAAAACAACAGCTTTAGAACTGGAAATAACCTCAGGAGATCATCAAATCCAGTCCCCTGCATTCTTGGCAGGGCCAAGCACCATCTAGAATCTACATCATTCCTGAATGGTATTTATCTAACCTACTCTTAAAATTCCCAAGTAATGGAGATTTCACAACCTTCCTAGGCAATACAGTCCAGCGTTTAACCACCCTGACAGTTAGTAAGCTTTTCTAATGTCCGAGTTAAACCTCCCCGATGCAATTTAAGCCTATTGCTTCGTGGTCTACCACAGATTAAGGAAAATAATTTTTCTCCCTCTTCTTTGTAACAACATTTAGGTACTTGAAAGCTGCTGTCATGTCCCCGCTCAGTCTTCTCTTTTGCAGACTAAACAAACTCAGTTCTTTCAGTCTTCCCTCCTCAGTCAGATTCATGTTTTCTAGACCTTTAATCAATTGTGTTGTTCTTCCTTGGATTTTTTGCAATTTCTCCACTTCTTTCCTGAAATGTGGCAGCCAGAACTGGACACCTTATTTCAACTGAAGCCTAACCAGTTCAGATAAGAGCAAAATTACTTTTTGTGTCTTGCACAACTCTCCTTTTAATACATTTGAGAAAGATATTTTTTTCCAACAATGTCACAATGTTGACTCAGAGAAACAAAAAAGCAGTCAAGTAGCACTTTAAAGACAAATTTATTAGGTGAGCTTTCGTGGGACAGACCCACTTCTTCAGACCACAGCCAGACCAGAACAGATGCAATATTTAAGGCACAGAGAACCAAAAACAGTAATCAAAGTGGACTAATCAGAAAAAAACAATCAAGGTGAGCAAATCAGAGAGCAGAGGGGTAGAAGGGGTTGGGGGAGAAGGTCAAGAATTAGATTAAGCCAAGTATGCAAACGAGCCCCTACAGTGACTCAGAAAATTCTCTCTGTTACTGTTGACTCAGAGTTTGCTTGTGGCCAGGAACTGCTGTCCCCCCATATGAGAGCAGGGGACTGGACAGCACAGCCCTGAGCCCCTTCTGGGCTGAAGGTAGATCAGTGTAATCTTCAATACTGCAGGTGGTCCTGGTAAGTCCCCCAACCCAGAACTCCCAGCTTCCTACCCTGGACACCTCCGACCCTTTCTCTGATTCCTGCACACATGCCTACCCTAAGCCACATCACATAGTTAACTACCTGTCCTGAGCCACCCACCTCCTGCGCTAACTCCAGCATCCTCCACCCGCTGCCCTGAGCCCTGCCAACCATCCCAGCCTCTCTCCTCACTCCTGCACCCTCCCAACCAGAGACCTTCCCCCTGCCCTGAACCCCCCAAGTCCTTGCCTGACTCCTACACCCTAAAACCCGTGCCCTGAGGCCTCAACATCCAGCCTCCTGCCCTATAAAATCATTTAACTATGGCCTGTACATTTTACTTTTAAATTCCCTCCTCACCTTGCCAAAATTACTGCAGTGAAGGACTTGAGCAACACGGGGTACATCTGCTAGTGTGTGCATAAATGGGTGAATTATTGAAAGAAGTAGATAAAGGATAAAGGATCAGTGAATGATGGAAGGAGAGGGAATGGAGTGACAGGTGTGGCCTTGGAGAAGAAGTTGAGTAGAGTCAGGAAAGGGTGAGGCAGGGTGATGGTGTTTGATTTTCTGCCTTTGGAAAATTGATAACACTAGCAGATACCCATGACAAGTTGGTGAATTTAATAGCCCAGGGGTAGTCTTTGAGGTTTGCAGGGATGAAGTGCAATTCCCTGTGCATGACACAACACCTGTATCAGTAAAAGCACCTATAAAAACAACCGAGTGATACGTAAGCAAGGCTATACAGGAGACGTCCCCTGGAGAAGGGAAAACGTTAGCGTTGGGTCGTCAGTTTGTCCTTGGACTAAGGAATGGGGAAGAGAGGGCAGGAAGGATAAAAGAAAATAATGGAATGAAGCCCACAGTACTGGCTTCCTCCTTCGGAACACGGGAAGGGACTCAGGGTTAGGGGGCTTTGGCTGGGAGGGCAGACTCTGGAGTGAAGTGCTTGGGGTACAGGAGGAGGGTCCAGGCTGGGACCAAGGGGTTTGGAGTGTGAGCTCAGGACAGGAGATTGGGGTGGGAGTGCAGGGTCTGGGCAGGGTTAGGGAACAGGAGGGGGCTCAGAGTTGTGTTCGATCTCGGAGAGAGTTAGAGTGGTGGAGGGGGCTCATGGCTGACGCAGAGGAATGGGGTGCACGGTGCTTACAGGGCTGGCCCCCATTTGTTGTATGCGGTGCAGGGGGGAACAGATGGTTGCATGCTGCCCATGCTACCCTGCAAGTACTGCCTCCTTCGGCTCCCATTGGCTGTGATTCCTGGCCAATGAGAACTGCAGGGACAGAGCTTGCAAGCACCAGTGGTGATGCAGCTCCAACCAGGCAGGAAGAAATGGCAGTGCTTGGAGACACTTCCCCCCTCACTTCAGGAAGGGCTGTCCCAGAACATTGGGGCTTTAGGGGCTGCACTCCCTAAACCCTCTTTCTTAATCCAGCCCTGCTGCTGAGGCTGGAGGAAAGCGCCTTTCCCTCAACCGTGGCAGCTCCCCACCCCTCTCATGTTCATAGGGCTCTGGCTTTTAAACCCATGGTTTAATGAGGTCCTTTCAACTGTGGAGCAGCTGTCCCACCCCTTATTTTGGAGAAGGTAAGCACAGTTCTGGTCCCCTTTATTCATACAATAAAGACAATGTTGCTAACATTTCATTAACCTGAGTTAACTGAATTCATTGCATTCAGTACTACCATGATTTACAACCCAGCACCAGCCAAACTTGATCACTTTGAACAATACTGCACTATCTGCTGGATAGCTGAGCAAAGTAGATATCTTCCTGTAAGTACAGCTTCCTCCTAAAGTCTCTCCTTCGCCCAGCTAGCTGTCAGGGAAGACTTCATTCAGACCATGCTCACATCAGATGAAGCATCGGTTTCCAGGGAGACTGAAGATGAACCCAGGGTCCATGTGAAAATTGGGTTCTAATCCCTTCCTCTGCCACAGAATTCCACATAGGGTTCTGGACAGGTCATTTAAAACTTAACTTCTCTCTCATAGTCACTAACTGTGTGTTCCTTATGTTCCGGAGCGCCACCTGATATACCTATGGCCAGATTTGCGGATGTGCTGAGCATACACCTCAATTATTGTGAAAATTCCAAGTACTCTGAAAAACAGTCAAGGTCTACATATCTTAATCTAGACTCCCAAAATTAGTGGACACCTGTCAGTTGTGGCCTTAGTCTCCACAGTAACAAGGGAATAGAAATACCATTTATGTTCACTGGAGTGTTGTAAAGATTATTTAATGTGTGTGAAGTCCTCAGATACCCACGAGGAAATAATAATTTATATTTAGAGCAGGTCTTGGACCTCAGGCTATGTCTACACTAGCGAGTTTTGTAAACAAAACTGAGGTTTGGTAGACAAAATTTGTGGCGTGTCTACACACAAAAAGCCATGTAGATGCTCGAGGGGGACGGGCTTTTTTCGACAGAGCAGATCATACCTGCTTTAATATGCAGATGCACTCTATCGGCGGAAGTTTTTTCTGGACATTTGTTTTAACAGTAACTTCAGCAGACAGATCACTGTAGTGTAACTATAGCCCTACTGAATGAGAAGAGAAAATGAGAAATATTGAATAACTGATCGAGTCTCTGAATAAGGCAGGGATTTTGTGGAAAAAACAGTACGTGATCATGTCACCAAAGATTGTCATACAGCATAAGCCAAAGGAAGCGGAATTAAGGCAGCTCGGTCAATTTTATAGCATTTCCAAACTTTTAAATGCTTGGCTTTGCAACATTAATATTTGTTTGACTTTTTAAAGTAATTTTGTATTGGAAACGAGCACTAACATAGAAAAATAGAGTCTGCTCTTGTCATTCTGGTAACGGCAATAGAAGATCAGCCATCCAGCACAGTATAGCTAGTAGTTAATTTTGGCTGTTTTGAATTTACGCTATATTTCACATGAATGACAGGAGCACTCAATTACAAAGGAATTTTCTTACAAACAACATGAAAGAATGAAGGCTGCATTCTGCAATTATGCACAGAGCTGTTGTATGCCAGAATTCACCTGTGTGATTATGAGTAACCAAACCTTTCAGCCCCAATGAGCTTAGGATTCATGAAGTCAGCAAACATCAGGGTATGCGTGTGTGTGTCAGTTTTGTGCTCAGAGGAATGTGCCTCTGTAGACTTCAAAAAAAAAAACAACAAAAAAACCCCGATATATAAAAATTACAGCTATTTTCAAAGAAAACCTAAAGCAATATGATGGGGGTCAGATAAAGGAGTTCTGAAGAATTCTGGGCCTATACACTCATAGGCTCTGTCTACACTAGCGAGTTTGACAAAAAACCTGTGGAGCGGCCACATTACCAAGGTGTTCTGTTGACAGTAAACCAACAGAACACGGCACACTTTTGTTGACAGCTTCCTGCTGCTCCCCCATGAGGCAGAACGCCTCTCTTGACAGATCTGTCAACAGAAAACCAGTCTGGATGTTCTGGGGGCGCCCTCTGTTGGCAGAAAAGGCCTCCAGGGTAGCACGCAGCTGCCCCAGCAAATGCCCTATCCACAGCAACTCAGCACTCTATGGTCCCTGCCTCCAGCCGTTCCTAAAGCTGCAGGGAGCCCTGGAAACCCCGTAGCAGAAAGCTGAGAACATGGAAGCAGCAGAGCCACAGGCTGCGTGTCCCCATACCCTCACAGCCATTCCTTCCTGCTGATTCCCAAAAGATGGCAGCCAGCCAGCCATCCTCGGACCCCACCCACCCACCCCTTGTCCCTCTAGGGACCTGCTGGACCGGTCCCAGGAGCCACCCTAAGATATGAAACGTCAGGCTCCCTCCTGGAATGGGGCGGGATGGGGGTCGGGGGCTGCCAGCCCCCTGCCATGGCTGGAAGTGGGCTAGCCACACGGGTGCCAGCCTGACCCCAGACACACCAAGGAGTGCGGCTGCTGGCACACGGGCATGCCCGCAGATGAGAGGCTTCACCTGATTCCACCACAGACAGCATGCAAGCTGCATGTATGGGGGGTGGGGGGGCAGGCTGGGGAGGGCCAGGCTCACCCGCCAACCCATGCAGGGTCGCGTCTGGGGCCTGGCACCCCTGCCCCCATAGCTGCTAGCCTGTCAAATGGGGGCGGAGCACAGCAGTCAGCCTGGTACCTGAGGCCCCGCGCAGAGCCCGTGCAGCAGGGCCACTGTGCCTAGTTTTACTCCTGGGACATCCCTGTCCTGGGGCCCATGTTGGTTTCTGCTCATGGCCGGGGGGAAGGGCCTTAGGGGCTGTGTTGCATGAATGACTTGCAGTTGGAGCTGCACTGAGGGCCGAGCCAGCACCACCCAGGGACCAGAGCAAGGCAGCCCTGAGGCAGCACCAGGGCAAGCTGGCAGCCTCCCCACCCAGGCTCACAGCCAGAGGGGATGTCGCCGAGCAGACAATGAACTCTGCAGAGCCCACACTGCCGCCCCCTGGAAGGTAACTGACCTCCTGGAGTGGCAGCTGGGATGATGGGGACTGATGGCCGCAGTCCTGGGACCTATCTGTTGGTGCAGCTGCCCATGGATGCTGCCCCCCATGATCCCTCTGATGCCACCTCTCCTCCCTCTGCCCCTGCCAGCCATCTCCCAAAGCTTCTTCAATTTTTGGCAATGGATGAGGGCCATGCCTGCCCCCCCCGCCGACCCAGACCCTGCCGCAGCCCCCCCCCCACCACCTTCATACCTCACATTGCTCCTGGCCCAAACCCAAACCAGATGTGGACCCCAAAACTGTGGTGTGAGGGGATCCCAAGGCCAATGCTGCTTGGGGTTCCCTGCGGGGGTCACAGGCCCCCCCCCCACTCCCTCCATGCAGCACAATGGAGTGATAGCCCTTGAGGTTTATGTACTTGGCCATGCTGTGTGGTATGGGTCCTGTCGATAGCCCTGAAGCAGTTGGGGAATCCCAGGGTGGTGAATCCGGCCATGACCGTACCCACATCTGCCAGATGGATAATCCTCCGTAGCAGGAGCTTGTTAATGGCCATCACGACCTGCAATGGGAGGGGACCAAAAGCACACATCAGGGATAGGGGGAGGGAGCCCCTGGGCCCGGGGGGTCCTCTACCCCCTTCCATTCCCCCCCCTCAAGCTGTCTATGTGTCCTCCTGTGTGAGGGCACTCCCATCCCCTGGCATCAGGTCTGTGCAAGGGTTGAACGGCACTGTCCCCTGGGGATGGGGCTTCCCCCCACCCCACCACTCACCCTGCTCCCCAAATGTCTCCACTGGGTGGGTCACCCCCCGAAACCCTGTGCAGGGCCTGCAGCCTGAGAATGTCTTACCCCCCATGAGGATGGCCCCAACGATGGTAGAATTATTAATTGCACATGATTTATCTGAGCAATGTAGCTCTTCTTGTGCACAAATCATCTGTGAACAGGTTGACTTTTTAAAGAACGTGTTCCTCATTCACAACTTGTTTAACAAATAATGGGGCAAACCACTTTTAGCCCAGGAGTTATTTTTGAAGTGGTCCGATGAGCAACGCTATTCATTATTATTAATATTGTCATATGACCAACTACTTAGACCACAGGGCATTGTTCCCATTCCCTGATTGGATCGTGTAACTTTTATCAAAACAGTGTGTCCATCTCGCTGATATCAAGTTACTCAGGAGCATTTATATTCATGTTTGAGTAATCTATTGTGTCAATAATGAGAAGGAAAATTTAAAAGAGCTACAGGAACACTTCTAGCATGAATGGTCCTGACATGATGAGCTATAGAAGCACTATGTTACTTTAGAGCAGGGAAACAGTTAATGCTGACCAAGAGAAGACAGAAGATGGACCAGCTGGAGATAGTTATTCAGATCAGCCTCACAAGGGGGACGATGAAAACACAAGGGCTATTTCTACACTACGGCGATCTTTCAAAAGAAGTTCCTCTGAAAGATCTCTTCCAAAAAAAAAAAAAAAGACCCTTCTTTTGAAAGAACGCATCCACACACAAAAAAATGGAGCAAAAGATCGATCTGCTCTTTTGCTACTGAGCAGCCATCCACACAGCTCCCGCTCTTTCAAAAGACTGGGACAGGGACTGAAAAATCTGGCGCCATGAGGATTGCTCTTTCGGAGAAAAAGGGCCTGAGGAGCATCAACATATGCTGTTTTTTCCAAAGAAGCTTTGAAAAGGAGGCACTCTTCTTGATCCAGGAGTGGAAGAGGGCTTCCAGACGAAGAGCTGCATTCTTTCGATTCGGATCAAAAGAGTGCATGTTGTGCGTGGACGCTCCATGTATTCTTTCGAAAAAGGCCCTGATTTTCCAAAAGAACTTGCTAGTGTAGATGCAGCCAAGTATAAAAAGAGGAGTGCTATGTTTTTGGCATCATTCCTATTTCGTCCATTCCTATGGCAGACCCTCCACTGAAGCTCCACTATTTCCAAAATTGAGGAGTAAAGAGATCCTGTCTGAGCATTGGCCTTCTTCTCCCCTCCCCCTCCCCACACTACCAAGCTCATGTTAAATCACCGCTACCAACAGTCTAAATATGTAGGGATAGTGACATTTGGCAAACCTGGTTAGAGTCCTGGCCAGTTTCCCAGCCAGGGGTCCAGGTGGGTCGAGTTTGCTGCACTGCCAGCTTCTAACCACTAGGGGCTGCTGTGACAGCAAGCAGTAACAGTTTTCTGGCTTCCAGTGCGCTAATCTCTTGCGTGGTGTTTGGCCTGTTGCTGACTGCCGGGATTTAAACTAAATAAATAAAACTTGTGCTTCCTAAGGCTAGGGGAAGTCCTCCCAATAGTTAATGTTCACTTAATATAAAGACAAATGAGTTCACAGAGTGCTGAGATGTTAATTTCTGTTCCCCCTCCATGGGGGCGCATCCTGGCCAGTGTGAGACTATGACCAAAGGTGATGTGTGCTTTCTGTGCTGCAGCTGTAGTACTTCCTCAGGGAAGCCAGAGGGCTCGTGTAATACAGGGAAAGCTGTAGAATTAGCTGGGACTTGTAGGAACTCTGAAGGAGGGTTGGGCAAAGTGGGCAGATGGATTTTGTTTTGGAGGCATGGCCATAAAGGGGTGGATGCTTTGAAAAGTAAGGTGTTCACCTGGGGGAAGGATTGATTTTTCTTGCATGTGGAATGGGTGGGAAGCTCAAGCAGGGTGCCATAAGGAATGGAGGAAACTTGAAAATCTCCCCAGCTCCTACCAAAGAGAAAAATAGATACCTGGAAGACTCCCTTTACCAGAGGGTAAGATTCACCCCACACTCACAGCCAGGAATGAACATAGAAGGATTCTCCTGAAGACCTCAGAGGGTAGAGTGGGCCTGTTACTTTTCCCTGAAGGTGATGGCAAGGGAGTGAGGCTCCAGCCTGTACTCAGGAAGGCAACTGTATGCTGGGGGCCTGCCTGTTAAAGGTGCAAAGAGGAAAGTTTTGCATATGACCTCAAATGGCCTCAATGGATTCTAACTGCTGAGTTGAGATGTTGTAAGTCCCTAAGATTTCAGATTTTCAACAAATTTCACCTAAAACTCCCTTGGACGCTCACACAGGTGTCTGGTCTGACTCACTACGGCCATTCTTATGGGTGTTCTGAGAGAAAGAATGAGGAAGCACAAGGGGAACTGCTTCTTTTAGGGAGCAAAACCCTCTCTTATTTTGGGGGGGAATCTCTGCTAATATCTTACATAAAGAACACTCTGACCCATAAGGATCAGGCTTCATTTATTGTTATAGACTTAGGTTTAGCTGGGGGGCTGGGGGGAATTAGAAGTGGACTTAAATGTGCTATATTTAGTATTTGTACATCTAAATGGATTACAATGAAATAGATTCTAAATAAAGGGCCAAGACAATCTGTTCAGCAACACGTGCCTCTTGCTGCTCATTAAGCTTGCTTCAGCCTTTCATTTTGCACCACGAGAGCGCAGAGAGCTGTGAGGAAGGAGCCTTAGCCACAAATATGGACACGGTCCATGGCAACATTTTAACGTAAATTATCATTACATATTAAGGGTTCCATTTGGCTTCATAAACGCAGCTCTGCTACGGAGAAGGCAAAACACAACGTTGCCTCAGAGGAAACTCTAGGAGGGGTTTTGCTTCAGCAAGTGTGAGCCCTAAGACACCATCCTAAATGATGGTGGAACTAATAACAGAGAGGAAGCCATGCTAGTCTATACGGTAGAACTAGTTCACCTCTCTGCAGACATCCAGCTCTGTGATATGCTAGAGACTGGGCTTTGTTGGCACCCCTTCCTTGCCATCCTTTGGGCTGCCATGCAGTAGGGAGTGCAATTGATGTGCATAAGTGGAAGACTTTAGGTAACCCTAGTGAAAGGCTTCTTGCCCTCTTCTCTTATTTGGGGTCCATATTGTGGCCAGGCAGCCTCTGGCCCTGGTTATATTTCTGAACAGAGAGTAGCCAGGGTGTGTAGCACAACATACATTCTAATACTGAAGAGCTAGGAACCACAATTTGTCTGGCACAATGAATCCTGTCCCCACAGGAAATACAATGTAGGGTCTTTCACCACTTTTTATTATTCTACATTAACAGTTCAAGGGTAAACCAGTCCCACTTCAGAGGTCTTTTTGTCCCTCACAGAAGTTTGATACAAAGTTGCCTACATTATTTTTAAGCATAGTGCTAGCTCAGGGGTTAGTTCCATGTCTTGCCATATCAGGCAGTTGGGCTTTGATTGCTGTTGCATGTTGTTCTAACAGGGAAAGAATGTATTGGCTATGCAGTACAGCGTGAAACTGGCAGGATGGAACTATCGTTCTTCTTCGAGGAAACCCCCCCCCCCCCCCGGGTGCTCCTCTTGGGCCCATGATGCGAGATTTTCCATTAGAAGTGACAGTGCAGGCAACACATGTGTCCTGTGACTCCTTGTGCTACAGCAGTTTGCTATGGGATGGAAGGGCTAGCTCAGTGCTTTAAGCATTTGCTCCCTCAACCCCCAGTTGTGTGCCCAATCCTCAAGGGGGCCATTTTGGGATCTGGGGCAAATAGATTAAAAACACTCTGCCAGGGGTGGTGATAGGTTCTGCTGTGAGTGCAGGGGACGGGACTTGATGGCCTTTGAAGATCCCTCCCAGATCTAGTAGATAGCTGTATCTCCATGTGTTTATTTATAACCCAAGGCCATAGGGCAGCAGTGCACTTCCCTCTTCAGCCTGAAGCACACACAGAGCACATCTATCTGGAGCATGCCATGGCTCTCTCATGCACTGTTACCTATAGAGCTTTGTTTAGGATTATTTTAGCATAGGTAGTTATAAGTGATGGCATATAGTTAGCTAGCTACAAGTAATGAGTGGATTGACTTGTTTCCTCTCCTTCCGCATAGGGAGTCTTATCTTCCTGGCAGGACATCCTGCCTTGCCGGGTTTCACATGCTGCCTCAGTCTTAGTAGTGGCCACTCCAGGTATGTCTGTGGCTTGGTGGAGTCCCAGGCCTGCCAGAAGTGCAATGTGTCCCTGACCCTCAAATGCAGGGCAAGGCAGAACAGGGAGATTAGTCTGAGGCTGCTGATGCAGGAGCTCTCTCTTTAACCAATTTCTCAGTCAGTTCAGGAGACCCTCTTGCTCTATGTCTCTGGTACCACAGGATTCTTTCTTCTTTTCTATGGGTGCCCCCTCTGGAGATATTGAGGGGGATGAAGGAGACATATAATCAGTCTCTTTTACCTCTTCCTAAGGTTTTCATGCATATCCATATAGGAACCTGTTCTTTGGTAGCTGAGGTAACGAGAGGTGGAACAATGCACACACACCACACCCCTTTAGTGCCTCCACCCAGGAATCATCCTGGATCCCTGGGCCATTGCTGATAGCAATTCACTAAACCACTGTCACATGATGTGGCTAGATTTGTACAATCAGCCCTCCAACAAGAGCACATATTTGAAGAGCAGGAGGCTGGAGTGGATAGAGGCCACCCGTCAAATACCTCTTTTCTGCTCCTCTCCAGCTGAGAGGTTATGGCTGCATCACCTCCCATGCCCAATGGTTTGCACTAGCTTCAAAACCTTGTGAAGAAGGTACCTGCCACTCTTCAAATACCGCTTGAAGAGGTCAGGGATTTGCAGCACAACTGTTAAACATCCTACAATCAGCAGTTCCCACCAAGTTTGTGTTACCCATCAAGGATTTGCTCCTGTGCGCTGGTGCTAAGATGGTGTGGCAAACCCTCGCTACCATTTTGCCAATGTGTAAATGACTGCATAAGCAATATCATATTTCCCCTAAGGACTCAGTTTTTGTTCTTGCACACCTCCATCTCATGGAGGATATTGTAAATGAGCAGAGAAAGAAGTGCTACTTGATGTCTTCCCTGTATGACTGGGACCAAAAAAGCCTAATTCTTTTTGGATGCAAGTCTTATTTGTCATCAGTTCTGAAATCTTGGGTCATGAATTATCAGGCAAATGTGACCAAATATTTTACAAGCTATTGTAGATTTACTTCCTTTACTGAACATCTCCTGCAGGACCATAGAAAATGATTTAAATCAAGCATTAACTGCATTCCTTTATCTTGGCTACCACTGCATCTACCCTACCCCACACCGGGCGACCCCAGCACCTTACTCAGCCCCAGCAGCTGTCCAGAGTGTCTTCGCTACTTCCTGGGTCTCTGCCTGCACTGTGTTGTCCAAGATGCTGCAAGGCTGCAGCCTTTGAGAGGCAAAATTTTCTTTCCTGAACCGCCAGGCAGTTACTGACTGTCCTGCCCTGCAGCTCTTCTTATATAGGTCTGCTGGGCCCCCGTTGCCCGTTCCTGATAGCCTCCCACCTATTGATTGCTTCCCCATACAGACTTCTCAGAGCTCTCTTAACCTGTACCTGTCACTATGGGGTGTAGGCCCTGTCGCAAACTTCTTTACGGAATACCTCCTTTAAATCTTTTCTGATCACCATATTCATTCTCCACAGAGTACGCACGCTGGACATCAGCAGCAAGGAGGCCACAGCAATTAGCATGGCTGCCTCCCCCACATACCTTGTCGGAATCCCAGACATCTCCTGTTGCCTTTTTTTTTTTTTTTAAATATATGGCTAAAAACAAATCAACTCCCAAGTCTGACAAGCGAAGCCCAACCCCATAAATGACTCTGGTGCCTCATATGCTATGCCAAGATGAGAAATCACCCAATAAGTCTGGCCACCACTGTGTTCACATTCCCCTTCATCCTACCAATGCACAGCAGCAATAAAGGTCCCTGCCATGCCCTGCACTGGAACATGTCTGATGAAATAATTTATACCCCTGGGAAAAAGTTCCAGGATTTGCCCCATGTCCTTCTTAGTTTTGATCACTAAATCCACCCCGTTACGCATTGCCAAGCCATTTTCACTGAGATGTACCACCATTGTATCTGATGTCTAATTACAGGCCACCACAGCATACAGAAGGGGCATAAGCTAGCCTCATAATATGCCCCTTCTCCTATGCCAGCTCAGGCTGCTTCACCACCACGTCTCAGTTTTGAACCTCCAAACAATCTGAAAGCCCACCTACGTGCCCAGTGGACAGTACTGCACCTTCCAATCTACACCATATGGACGCAAGCCTACCCGGATTCCCTGCATCATAACATCTGGGCTAGACCTGAATGGTGCTGGGAGCCCAGCATTGCAATGCCTGGAGCAGAGAGGCCAGCCTGTGCTGTTGGACAGGAACCACAATACCTGCCACACAACCCTTTGGAACATTCTGGTGACCCAATGTTAGGTCCCAACCATCCTAGATAACCTCTGAAGCCAATCCTGTAACAAACTTTCTAAAGGGTTTAGTAAGTAGGAAAAAGAAAAAAATAATAACTAGGAAATTTTAACTGGAAAAAGGTTATTTACAAGCTGTAGCTACAGACACAAAAATGAGTCACCGCCTATGATTCCTAAAAATGCCAGAGATATGGTAATTGGTTAGTTAAGAATGTCTTTCAGAGCAGACCCAAGAGTAACCCCAGGGCATCTCTGCTTTAATTTAATGTCCCTGGCCCCATGAGAGTTCAAACAGAAAAAAAAATGAAAAATCTTCATGTCAAGTATTTTATTTCCCTCTTTCCACATTCTAATGATGGGATGCGGCCTTCTGCATTTATTTCTCCATGGGTGAGTAGGGCAATTGCAAAACTTCTGTCTCATAATGCCCACTTAATTTTTGATAGTCCCCCTGCAGGGGAACAGAGTGCTTGGGGGCGGGGGAGGGGCATGTAGGACAGATTTTGTGCCTGGGGTTCGCATTTTCAGAGTTATAAAGCACAACTTACATATTTCCTTAAAGCAGTGAATATAGACATTACAAGTGACATTTATGCATGCAGCCACTTACAAGCATGTCATAGATCTAAACACTAAGTACAGTCTTGTAAGACTAATACCTATTCTGAACTATGATATTGTCAGTTCTTAGCTAACACAGTGTATGCCTGAGCCGGCACTTGGTTTACCAGCACCTGTTAGGTTCCATTTACATTAGGTAGTCCAGCTGCATTAAATAACAGCTCAGCAAGAGATATGTTTGAGTGATTTTCAATTTTCAAATGGGCTTTGCAGAGTGCATTGATTATAGTAAGAAAAACAAAATCAACATCCTTTCAAATAACTGAATGCCATGCTGAGAAAATCCAGACTTGGGTTTCACGTGAGCCCCTCAACATGACTAGTTCTACTGGCTCGGGGCTGGTCTGCTCCGGATATTTATGTCAGCATACCTTCATATCTCAGAGGTGTCAAAAATCCACACCCCTGAGAGACATAACTATGCTGCCCTCCTACCTAGAGTAGATGGCGTGAGGTCAATGGTAGAATTCGTCACTCCATGTCTTGAGGAGGTGCATTAACTACAGTAGTAGGAAAACACTCCCCGTTGCTTTAGCATCTACACTGAAGCACTACAGAGTGCCACTGCAGCATTTTAAGTGCAGACATATCTTCAGAGACCCTTTCTCCAGCTGGCAAGTAGCATTTATTGCAGAAATTCCTTTAGCTTCTCAGAACCTGATCAGGCTTTCAGTGCCCCAGTCTGGTACACTTATGCAAGGCTTAAGCAGGATGTTAAATCCCAGCTTTCTGGAATGCAAGCAGAGCTTCTGTTCCCTGTCATGGGATTTTTCTAGATAATCCAGTTAGTTCAAAATGGTACTGTGTATTCCTTAGTGCATTTTCTTTCAGTTGCAAGCATGCCGAACTATAGATTGAAAGGAAGCAAATGTTTACTGACAACCTCTAGCCCTTATCACTCTTGACCTTTGAAAGCCTGGATATAGTGGAATTCTAATCTGAATCAACCCTATGTGTGTTTTGTTTTTTGTGTAAGAGAAAGTCAATAAGACACTTGTGAATACAAGACCTGGCATGCTTGTTTCAATTTTTCTGACATGTGTTTGGAGTTGACAATTTATACTGTACCAAAACCTCATATTCTATATTCCTAAAATGTTATTTAATGACTTTCTTGGATAATCCAGTGGTCTTTTCTACCTTTTCACTTGGTCAGCGTAGGGCCAGCTCTGTGGATTTCTCTTTCCTTAAACACATGGACAAATTTCTTCTGCTACCCAGCATGTAGTTACCCAAAGAACTTTGAACATTTAGCTCGTCGTTGTCCTGTATGATAGAAACAATCCTACAACAGGTGAAAAATGAAACGGAGCAGTTATCTCTTCTGTACGCAACATCACACTTCCTTCCTGCTTCTTTGAGGATGTATGGATTTATCATCAGGTGTATCAATGTCACTTAAATGTTAATGAACCTGCAAATACTTACCTGTAGAAAAAGGTGATGTCACTTAAATGTTAAGGAACCTGCAAACACTTAACTGTAGAAAAAGGTGATTTCATTGTTGCCACACTCCCTGGTTTCTCATTGGCAAAATTAGCTGCTTAGTTCACACTAAATTAAGTGGGGAGAAAACATTTTAAAAGCTAGTAATTGACACACTTTATAAATTAGTTCAGAAAGGGGGCTTGTAACACTGATTAACTTTAAGTCCTGTGGCACTTTATAGACTAACAGATATTTTGGAGCATAAGCTTTCATGGGCAAAGAAGCGGGTCTTTGCTCACGAAAGCTTATGCTCCAAAATACCTGCTAGTCTATAAGGTGCGACAGGATTTCTTGTTGTTCTCAAAGATACAGACTACCATGGTTACATCTCTGATACTGATTAACTTTGTTCTCCAAATGGAATAAGGAAAACATTTTAACTTTGAAAAAGCGGAGAGTAAAGCTGCCAAAGAAACCACAGTTATTTTGTCTGCTTAGTGAAGGCTTAGTGGGTATGAAGAGTTTGCCAGTCGCTAGATAATATCCAGTTAGGGCTCAGCTGAACAATTTTCACACGGAACCCTCACCTCTGAACTGAGCACATGGAGTGGCTACAAGGTGGTGACATATGGTTACACAGCTCGGTGTACTTCTTTTCCCCCTCTGGTCTCACACCTTTTCCTATCTCAGAATGAAATTCTTCAATTGTCCCACTCGAAGGCCTTACCTGCACTTACACAGATTTGTCAACAGAAGTCAGTTTATATCGACACAACAGTGGAGGGGTGCACAGTGAAAAGCTCCTGTTACTTCTGTAACTTCCATGCTTTGCCTTGCCAACAGAATAAAGCCACCTCAGTGAAAGGAGTAGGGCTTACTTCAGTGTAGTTAAGGTGGTACAGTGTCTGTGTAGACACTTTGTTCCTTATTTTAGCTGTTGGGGGCTGTCTTTCTTGTTAATTACATGACACCAGAGCCAGGCTGCTGACCCAGCTCTGCTCCAAACTGGACCACCATTCAGGCTCCCAAGCTTGGGCTATGCTTAGGTTCCCCATTCCTTGCTGTGGGCCTTGCTCCCCTCTGGGATTCTGGCTTCCTATGGAGAGCACAGAAGCTGACTAGATCAGGGTCTGGATTGTCCTGCCGGAAGTGAGGAGCTCTTGGTGGCTGCTCTCCTGCTTCTAGCTGGAGTGGAATGGTGAGAAGTACCCCCACCCCCCAGTGACTTTCCCCATACTCCCAGATGGAGCAGGGAAGTGAGAAGCCCTAAGTGGCAGGTCAGTTCCCAGTCTGGAGCAGCATGGAGCTGAGAGCCTTGGCTTTCAGGCTCCCAACCTGCCCCTTTTCAATCACTATAACCACACCTCTGACACAAAGAGGGTAGTATGGACATAAGCCATCATGGTAATTAATGTGGTGGCTGTAAATCAACCTAACATAGGCAGATTTATCTCTATAGTGTAGATGTAGCCTTAGACAGGGCAATGGGCTCTATATCCCTTATTCGCAACTGTGTTTACCAGTAGGTCTGACTGGACTTGGCTTGCATTGTCCTGCCCTGCAGGAATATGTGACTAGTAGTGAACAGTGATCTGTCAGTCACCTGGAACAAAAATATTATTTATTTTACCAGTAGGAACAATTCAAAAAAGAGCAAAAGGATTTTAAAACAACAAATCATCTACACACACACACACACACACACACACACACACACACACACACACACACACACACACACACACACACACACACACACACACACCTGTTTTACCCAACCCCCTACTGTACTCTGATGGTTACATTTATAGGTGCCATTTTTTCAGATGTCCTCCACCATAGAAGTCAGTCCCAGGTGAGTTCCCTCATATACTTTCCCTCTGTCTTGAAGAGAGTGTTCCTTTCAAACTGCTCTTCCTTTCATTCTTCTGTTTTGCGAGCGTTTGGGACAAAGCCAGTGAAGCAGGCTCTTTGACATTGAACCAAATGACTTTGGCATTGTCCTCTCAAGTGTTTGCCCCCAGGTGGCTTACCTTGAGCTACTCTTTTGGTACCTGCTAGTTGTTCCTTACATTGCCCATGTTCAACAAAACCATTATATACAGACTACAAACATTCCAATAACCAGGTCAACATACTCTGTTCATAGATTATTACAGTGCAGCTGCATGTCCATTATAGGTGGGTCCCAGGGTCTTTACTTGTTGCTGTACTTTGGCTCTGAGCAAACACTTAGGCTGTCAACATTGAAGCAGTCAAAATTGTAGCACTTTAGACACTAACAAATTTATTAGGTCATGAATTTTTATGGGTAAGACCCACTTCTTCAGATGATTGAAGACATGAGCTTACCCGTGAAAGCTCATGACCTATTAAATGTGGTAGTCTCTAAGGTGCTATATGACTACTTGTTGTTTGTGAAGCTACAGACTAACATAGCTACCTCTCTGAGACACAGTACAGATATCATCCAATTTCATGTTATATACTGGATAAGCAGGTGACAAATTCAAAGGAGTAGGATCAATGGTAAATTTGTAGCCATAATGCATTTTTTTTCATAATGGACCTGTACATCAAACCATCTCTTGAGCTAAATAAAATAAACCTATCTTAAGCAACTTAAATATTGATTATATTCTATATAGATATCATCAATACCTATATAAAACCCTTGTACCTACCCAAATGTAGGAAGACCTAGTGCAGAGATCCAATGATGAGTAAAATTTTGGGATGGCATATGAACTGCAAATACTTAAATATAATAGAAATAGGCGAATTATCTCTCAGTTTCCTGGGTTTCTGCTAGACAGTCCTTTAGTATTTGTAGAGCACCTAGTACAATTGGGTTCTGGCTCATAACTTGGACTCCTAGGAATTACAGTAATGAAAATACAATAATAGCAATAATCTTAATATATGATATTTTGGCATTTCAGTTCCTCCTTTAATTATTAGGCCTTGTACACACAAGAAGATGAGGTTGATATAACTACCTCACTCAGGTATGTAAAAAATGTCACACCCTTAAATAATGAAATGAAACCAACCTAACCCCTCGCGCAGACAGTGCTATGGCAACACAAGGATTTCCCTTATCAGCATAGATACCACCTTTTGGGAAAATGAAATACCAATGCCATCATGACACGCCCTCTTATCGGTGATACTATCTTCACTGAACAGCTGCAGTTTCTAAAGCCTTGTTTACACTAGCATTTACATCAGCAAAATTTGATCACTCAGGGATGTGAAAAATCGATACTGTTGTTTCTCTGTACACTTGTAAATGCAAACGTGGGCTAAATTAGACTTGCCCATAGTTCAACAAAGAATCAGCTAAAATTTCTCATGTTCATTTTTCCTTTCATAGACCATAACACTCCTCCAAACTGGGTCATTTCTATCCTATAATTACAGTTAGAGATAATAGGCAATAAAAAGAACTGCATAGTAAAAGTTCTTATGAAGAAATTCACGATAAATGTATAGTAGCCAGTTTTGAAAGATAATCACTTAATTTGTTTAAGAGCCTAAAACCTAAGCATTTCCATGTACTGTACCCAAATTTATTAAATAACACCATTAACACTGAAATTCCTGTGGTAAATGAAAGCCATTTTAAATGATAAATGCCCTTAAGAGAGTCTAAAAAAAGAAATATTCGTGATCTTTTTTTAAACACGCTTTTTAGTGCTCAAGTTAGGAAAAATGGAGACTGATGTTGACATATTTATGTGTCTAAGCTGCATAAAGAGAAGACTTTAAAGTTCTCAGCCACCAGCAGTCTCATTTATCATTCTGTTTTTGGAAGGGAAAATAACAGATTTAAATGTCAAAGCTATAATGTCAGGACTGTTTATAATGTCAAGTGTTGCTTGTTGCATACACTGTCTGCTGTATTGATCAAACCAGCAACTGGTATAATCATTACAGATAATGCTGGACACACCATGTGTAATTGGATACAGATTTGAAGTGAATCTGGGAGAAAAAAACAAAGCCTTGATAATTTCCCTTTATCTATGGGATGCAACAGCCGGTGCAATCATTAATGTGCATTAAGCTGTTGCTTTAAAAAAACAAAATGAAAACAAAAGCAAAAACTAGCAACAGCATCATGCCTCTTGGTATGATCAGCCAATGAGAATTTAGTTTCATAATATAATGCTTGTAATTTGATAATCTGTTGCAGATTTGAGAGAGACTCAATCCTCAATAGCATCAGAGAGAACTACTGTATAATTCTGTCTCTGCAGCCTGCTCATGCAGTTTCTTTTCAGCTCAGGCAACTAATTTTATTATTTCTAAAGTTAAATTGTGGGTTTTTTAAAACTGTCCTCTGGACTTCTTTAATAATTACTCCATAAAGAACAGTGTTACTCAACAGTTCCCAAATTGATTAATGGCTGCCTTCACATTAAGGTAAGAAGAAAACTAGGTTTAATAAACCCCCCATAGAACATCAATGAATTAAGTCCTTTTAATTTACAGATGCAATAAAACTAAGAAATAGCCTTTGCAAATGGATGCTTATCTCTGGCACAGTAAACTGATTGAGGTGTTTCCAAGATAATCCACTCTTATTTTAACCACTGATTAGTGCAAACTTAAGTTTATACAAACCATGCTTCATTCTTAACTGATCCAGATAGAAGCCAATCCTATCTAGTGGTTTATCACCACATTGTAAATGGCAAGTTTAAAAGCTGTACTTTAAAGGGGCAATTCATTAGCTCAATATTTCTGCAAAGGTTATTTTTTGCTATTGTCACTGTTTATCCATTACTACCAACAACTGATAGTGATCAAAAAGGCAGGTTGTACTGCAACAGATAGATTTGCTATTGTGTGTGGATGAAGTTTTATGTTCAGTTGTAACTCCTGCATCAGTTGAGAAAAAAGAAAAAGGAAAGTATAAATTCAAGTGTGAAATCTCTGAAGTGACAATTATTCCTGGAGTTTGAAGTCTACGATTGTCTGTGCAGAGCTTTGAAGACTTCTGTGAAAGTACTAAATATTATCTTCCTTGCAACATCCATGTCCCAGTCCCCACTTAGGGAGTACACTTCAGATGCTGTGCCGCCTCCCACTTTGTATGACTTTAAGTACGTTGGAAAGATCAAAACTTTTTGAAATCAGTTCCAAGAGGCTTGCATCGCTTTCCACACCATTGATAAACTCTTCTAAAGTCAGTTCCCCTAAAATGAAATGAAATGAAGTTTAGAAACTGGAGGCCAAAGGTTATTAGATCCCTGGTGCAATAATTAGGCTTACAATTTTACCTCATTTGTGAACATCATTGTAAGAATGTGGATTAAAGTAAATAACTTGTAATTGTAAATGTTCATGTAAAAAGGTGCAAAAGGAAATAGAAAGATGGAATTATTAGCTTGAAAAAAATACCTCCTGATCTAACTCAAGGGGCTTGTCTGCACTAGCCCTCTCCTTTCAAGGGGGCATGTAAACGAGTCCAAGTGGTAAATAGCAATGAGGTGCTGCATATGCATCACCACATTAGCATAATTCTCACTGTGGGAACTTCGAAGTTGCTAACTTCGAAGCGCCAGCAAGCAGTGTAACCACAGGCACTTCAAAGTACCGCAGAACTTCGAAGTTCATGTGGTGAGAATTATGCTGATGAGGTGCTGCATATGCAGCGCAGCACTTCATTGCTATTCACTGATCAGGCTCATTTATGTGCCCCCTTTGAAGGAAGGGGCTAGTGTGGACGAGCCCAAGGCGTGCTTAAAATCATGTCCACTAAACAAGAGGTGTGCGAGACTTAAAATCAGTGAATCAAATTAGCGTGTCAGAAATTAGGCTATTTGTAGACAAAATAATGAGCTGATGATCTGTTTTGTCCATCAATCCCTTTTGGGAGCTTTAAAAGAAAAGTCTTTGGGAGGGTAATTAGCAGAAGCAGAAAAGAAGCTGTCTATTGACAACCTCTGCAGTGAGTTTAACCATCCTGTCTACAACCCCACCATCTTCAGGGTCACCATAATCCATTGTAATATTCTTGGGCATTTGCCCTTCTGATTCAAAGAAATGTTTTGACCAGACATTTCTAAGTGAGAATTTAAGATGACAACATCAACTCTTCCACTCTTCCAAACAGCACCTGGGATGTGAAAAGTTGTTACAAATCTTTCTCCTTTGCTTATTTTTTATCTGCCACGCCTTATTGCTTCCTTTCTATCCCTCTCCTTTTCCCTTCCACCTAACAAGAATCTGGTTTAACTGGCCAGGACTGTGTTTTGCAATACTGCAGTAAGCCTGTGACCAGAGGAGCACTTAAAACAATGCCTTAAAGAGTCTGCCTTAAAGAGTCTGAGATGTTAATACCTTTGACTCTTTGGGCCCATAGATTCCATCTGAATTAAAACAACATCCAATACGTGGCTGTCTTCTGTGTGCTGGGTTCATTGTTACTTTCCTGTTCTGTCTCACCTGAGCTTTGAGCGGAGGTCATTGGAATGTAGAATAGCCTTGCCTACCTTGCATGTTGCATTTCAAACTGAAAATCAGATCACAGGTAGTTTTTGTCTGTTAACAGAGGAGCTATCAATCACAACTCTCACTTAAGTCAATGGGAACTGCAAAGGTTTGGCATTTCCAGTGGAGAAAAAGCCCACAAGGGACAGATGCAGAAAGGCTGAACTTAACTGCACAGCCCTATAAAGGCAACGACAATGCTCTTGCAGGCAAGCTCCTCCAGACTATGGTGTTTACAGTTAGTCAGCTGCACAGTGACATCTATGCTCTGCTGTAGTAATTAGTCCTGATGTATTTGAAGCCTCAGAGGATTAATATTGATTAGCTAATGACAGACTCGTGTGAAGTGCTCCAGATTTCCAGAGTCTGTGCTGAATACCAGAATTACTCAAAGACAATGTTGAGATGCAGCTATCAGAACTAGAAAAAAATCTTCGTCTTAGTCTGATTTGCTACCTTGGGAAGCATGGAAACACCTTCACCAAACTAATAGACTCAAATTCTGGCACCCTTTTGGTGTTACTTACAGATTCTGTTAGGCAGCGATTAAAGATACAGCCCCATTGGTACATAAATCAGCTTCATAAACAGCAGAAATATACAAATGAATTTTAAGAATTCAGTGAAAGATTTTCAAGAGAGCCTAATGCTTTGGGATCACAAGTTTCACTGACTATGTTGTTCTGTGATACCCAGCATTTGGGGGCCCTACAGCTATTATGTGCCTGGACATCGATGAGTCTGATGACACTTCAGTTGATACACCAGTTTAAATCCGAAAGAATTCCTTTGACATACAGGAATAAGAATGAGGTTTACTATTACTGCTAATCATTTCAGTCATTTGTATACCTATAAATTCAATATTCCTCCCAGAAATATCAACAACACAGTCAAGTGAAGTAAAGGTTCTTACCATCATTGTTTACATCTATCTTCTGAAATACCATGTCTGTGAACTCTTCAGGAGATGTATTCTGGTGGCCGTTAATAGCCTGAATAGCCTGAAAGCACAAATAAAGGGTTCTCTCTCGGACTAAGGAAGGACAGGTCAGCAACTGTGGCACTTAGCTATGACACTTCAGCTCACCAATTCATTTGAACTGCTAAAAGAAACAGCTATAACTTCAATTAAATCTAATTTAATTTAGTTTAATTAACCTAACAGTGGATTAATGACCTAATTTACATATCATTAAAAGTTTTGTGAAACCATTTGACACCTCAGTTCTGAGACACATTTCGAATTTCACAGCAGTAGTTGTGTCATGCCCTAGATAATTCTATGGGTTGAACAATGCATAACATTCTGCCCATTTTTTTTTTAAAAAAAAACACTATTTTTTACACAGTAGTTTGAACATTGTGAGAAAATTTAGGAAACAATTTTATTGAAAAAATGAGTTTTTAAGTGATCACAAATAAATGCCAGAGCGATAGCCCTGCAGATAGAAAGCCTTTATTTAGCCTCTGATTGCATTAAACAGAAGTTTTTCTACCACTTTCTTGTTGTTGAAGATTGTTATCTCTGAAAGAAAACGTAAATTTGTGCCACCTTAGGCCTCAGCCTTCTCTGCTAAGATTGTCATTTAGTGCCAGTTGGGAAGTGTTGTAGAAATAATGTCCACAATTAAGACTGAGTCTCCAGTTCCACAATGCACTTAGGCAAATGCTTAAGGGCTTTGCTGAATCAGGCCTTAGAGTTAATACAACAGCTGTTGATCCAGTGGGAGCAGAGAACCAAGATTCCGATTTTAGCCCTGCTTTTTGGTTCCTAATTAAAGCATCCAGATAGGAAGTATGAAAAACAGAGTGGGATCGGGGTGGGAAGTAATGGGCACTGATATAACACAAACTCCTAAATATTGGGATTGTCCCTACACATTTGGGACATCTGGTCACCCTCTTCCTAAATCCTTTCCAAAGAGATATTGTTGAACATTTTAACCCAATTGACTCCCGGAAATTTATGAAGAGTAATAAAACCTCCAAATTCCAAGCATTGTTCCAGAGTGTATTTCAGTGCATATGTTATAGGTAACTAGTTATTGACCATTTGCTTGTGATTGGTCATGTAAATCACAGCCATTTGTTTTCTACTGACTGGGTGGCACTTATGAAGAAGCAGAACCAACTCAGATTTCAAAATATCCACTAAATTACACACAGTCTGAAATAGCTACGAGACTTGTTTTTTGTAGATAGTTCTGAAAACCAAAAAAAGTCATGGGGCAAATATTTGTTGACCATGGAGCTGAAAAAATAGCATTCATCTCTAACCACTCATCATCATCATCATCAACAACAACCGTGGGCTCAGTGCCCGTTGGTGTCTGATGCCTCTCTCACTACTTCCTTCCATGTTTCCCTATCCAGTGCAGAGTGGCTTAGTTTCTGTAGACTAGCTCCTCACCAATCTACTACATCATCTATCCATTCTCTGTGGGGTCTGCCTCTCCTATTCAAACCGTCCATTATGCCAAATACAAGGGTCTTGATTTTTCATTCATCATTCATTCTGCAAACATGTCCAACTAGTTGTAGCCTCCATTTTATAACTTTCTGCAGCAGGTTCTCTTTTGGCTGTATCTTCCGATATAATTCCTCATTGGTGACCTTCTGCATCCATCCTATTCTCAGAATCTTTTTATAACAACTCCTTTCAAATGTCAATATTCTTCTTTTCGAATCTTTCGTTATCACCCATTTCTCACATCCGTTCAATATGATGCTGAATGCACACATTTTCAAGATGTCCAGTTTTGTTCTTAAGCTAATTGCTTTGCTTTTCCAGATCTTATCCATCGCCTTCAAACTCACTCTTGCTTTCACTATTCTAGTCGCTATTTCCTTCTTACAGTCTAGAGCATACGTTATGTTGCTCCCCAGATATAGGAACTTCTCTACATTTTCCAGTTCAATACCATCCACACTGATCTTCCTTTCCTATTTCCTTATCTCCAAATACCATTGTTTTTGTTTTATCGATGTTCATAATCAGTCCGTATTGCTTCCCTTTTTCAACACCCTCACTGTTTTTGTTAGCTTCTCCTCATCTTCCTCAATGATAACTATATCATCTGCGAAGCTCAAGTTGTTAATTCTTTTCCCATGCACAGATATCCTTCTACCTCTTCCTTGACCTTGTCCACCGCTCTCTCCAGATGTGCGATGAAGATACTTGGCGATATTGGATCTCCTTGTCTCGTACCTCTACTTGTTTTAAACCAACTTCCCAACTCCCCGCATGTTCTCACCACTGCCTCCACATTATAATTGATATCTTTCAACAACTGTATCAGTCTGCTATCCACTCCATATGGCTCCAACACCGCCCAAGTCACTTTCTGATCTATACTGTCAAATGCCTTTTGAAAATCGACAAAGCAAGTGTATATGTTTTTGTTCTTTCATCAAGCCTTCTCTGCTATCAGTCATAGTGCCAATATCTGCTGTATGGTATTTCTATCTTTTCTGAACCCTGCTTGCTTGTCTGCTATATGTTCTTCTATCTGTGATCTTAATCTCAGTCAGTATCATCACCAGCAGCTTATCTAGATGACTCATTAGGGCAATCGTTCTGTAGTCCTTGCACTCCAATGTACTGCGTTTCTTGGGTACTGTCACTAGCACAGATCTTGTCCATTCCTTAGGCGCCTTCCCTTCTTTCCATCTATATTACAGAGTCGGTGAATTTCCTGAATCATGCTTTCTCCACTGTATTTGATCATCTCTCCCGTGATCTTATCATTTGCAGGGCGTTCGTTGTTCTTTAGTTGTTTCGCTGCTTTTTCTACTTCCTCCTTTGAAATATTGGTCTCACTCTCGGTGCTCAGGAGAGATATCTCTTTCAGTTCTTCAATCAGTCTCTCTGAGACACTCGGGTCCAACTGTGCTTTGTATAGATTGGTGCAATATCTTGTCCATTGCTGCACAATCTTCTCCCTGTTCATGAGCGCTTCTTCTTTCTCATCTTTGATCACCATCTGCTTCTGTTGCCATATCCTATTAATATTCCTAATCGTCTTATGCACATCCCTGGTCTTACATTCGCCATAATACCTCTCGATATCTTCACATTTCTCCTTTAACCATTTCTCCTTATCCTTTCTGGCTGCTTTCCTTACCTTATTGCATTTCAACCTATATTGCTGTTCTTCCATCTCAGAAACATCTCTTCTGATCTTCAACACTCTTTTCTCTTGAACCAGCTTCAGAGTAATCCCCTTCTTATTGATCTTTTCTTCTTCTGGAACAGTCTGCTCAGTTGCCTCTTCTATAGCGATGACTATCCCTGGAACTCTCTTATCTAGGTCTTTGTGGCGATATTCTTAATCTTCTCTTCCAGTGCTGTTCTGTATGCATTCCCTGTTTCTTCCTCACATAGCCTCGCCACATCTCTTCTTTTCTTAAACTGTGTCTTATATTTTCTTTTGAGTTTTATCTTGATGTTCACGATCACTAGACTGTGGTCTGAGTCTATATCTGCTCCTTGGAAAGTTCGGCACTGCTGTACTGATGTTATCCATCTTCTTATCAAAATCATATCTATCATGTTCTTGACTTCCCGTCATTCGATCGCCATGTCCACTTCCTACAGTCCTTTTGTTGGAATCTCGTCTTGCAAATCACTATCTCATGCTCTGTAGCAAACTCTAATAGTTTCTCACATCATTCATTTCTTTCTCCATATCCAAACCTTCCCATGACTCTCTCCCAACCTTCATTATCTGTTCCAACCTTCACATTCCAATCTCCTCTGAAGATCAACACATCTTTCTTCGGTATCTCCTCCACCGTCTTTGTCAAGTCTTTGTAGAATAGCTCTTCCTCTGTACTGTCCGACGTGGGTGCATACACCCGAATGACTGAGATATTGAATGGTTTTGCTTCGAACTGCATGGCCATCACTCTTGCACTCACCGGTTTGTATCCTAATAGTGCCCTTCTAGCTGTTTTGCTAGGAAGGAATCCAACTCCTGCTTCATGCTTCATTTAGTTTCCTGACCAAATGACTTTGCAACTGCATATTTCTCCTGATCCGGTCCAACACGTCTCTGCCAGTCCAAGCATATCACATCAGTATCTCTCCATCTCCTTCCAAAGCAGCTCTAATTTTCCAGTTGCCCACAGTGTTCAGATGTTCCATGTTCTAATGGACAGCATATGCGTTAGGTGTCATTTTCTTTCGGTCGCCAACTTATTGACCGAACCCCGATCGCTCGATTGGTATCGCAGACCTTGTTTATCAGGGTGATGTCTGAGCCGGCATCTTTTAACATTTAGTTGTACTGGCATCAGATTTCACTCGTATTGTTGTTTGACGGTCAGCGCATCAACACACATCTGACCAACCCTCCTCCTTCATCCAGGCTTGGGACTGGCATGGAGCTCTCAGTGGCTTCATGGCAGAGTTATCTCTAATCACTGCCACCCAAGATTTCATCCAGTAATGGTGGGGAGAGGTCATTATCCTAGTACTAACGCTTCAGCTAAGTAAAAAGCTGTCAGTCAAAAAATTGGGCCTCACTATAATTGTGTTCTCTGTGTCAATGGGCTAAACCTACAATATAACGGTCTGGAAGCTTATCTTTAGTTGTAAATAGTGCCAACAGACCCGTCAGATACATCTCACATCTGTATCAACAAATTAACTGTGCAATATAACCAGATATCGATACAGTAGAACCTCAATGATATGAATACCAGAGTTATAGACTGATTGACTCGAAAATGTGAAACCGGAAGTAAGCAATCAGGCAGCAGCAGATACAAAACTAACAAAACAAAACCAAAAAAAACCCCACCCCAAACCAAACCAACCACCCCTGCCTCCATTAAAACTATACTGTGCCCGTATTGCATTTTAAAAGCAGGTACATCTCATCTACCAGCTTTATTCATTAAGCTACTACAGGTCTGTATGTCTGCAGAGAGCAGTTTTTCAAAATAAGAGCTCACCATTATGTAGCTGATTCATAGTATTCATTTTGACTCAAGTCATACACCTGTAGCATGGCTTGAGGTAAAACACTCAGATATATGCACCACAGCAAGCATAAATAAAGACAAGAATATTTCCAGCTAGAAACAGTCGGTAAATTGTTGTTGAACCATTTATGTTACTTGGCAAATCACTTCTCCAGAGGCAATGGGCTATGTATAAATGTACTTGCTTACCGTGAATATGCTTAGCAGTTCTTTTTTGTCAATGGATCCATTTCCATCAGCATCATATAGCTTAAAATACCATTTCAGTTTTTGGTCGATTTTTCCTCGTATAACCAAATTTATTGCAGCAATAAACTCCAGAAAGTCTATAAATCCATCCTATGAAAGATCCAAAAAATATTGTGTTTAACAAGTAAGAAATAGTGTTTAACATTCTGGCAGCAATCTTGCATATGCAGGTCATCTAATACAATATAAGATAAGCTTATTTATAAAGCACCTTGCTGTGAAAATCTTCCATGGAATTTCCAAAGGATAATACATGAGCTCAGGCTAAAGCAATACAGAAAAGAGATTTAACACATATTATATCCTCCCTGCCCTGAGGCAGCTGATATAGACACTGATAGAAAAGGAATATGGAAAATGGCTTTTCATTATACTTCATGCCCCAACGAGGGATTCCAACAGCCCATCTTCACTGCTACATAGGATCCAAAATTGCATTAATTAAAATGTGTATGTGCTCCCAAAAAGTAATTAAAAATGATGTCTTTGTATCCTACAGATTGGCTTCCTGTGGTATTCATGTGAGGGCTTATGCTATAAATGGCATTAAAAAAAGTAGTCTCAGAGGGGTAGCCATGTTAGTCTGAAGCTTCACAAAAATAAGTAGTCCTATAGCACCTTAAAGACTAACAATTTTATTTATTAGGTAATGAGCTCTTGTGGGTAAGCAATCTCACTACCTAATGAATAGTTAGTCTTTGAAGTAGTACAGAGCTGCGTATTTTTTATTAAAGTAGGTATCTCTTTTTATCCCCTGCCCCCTCCAATTTAAAAAATAAAACATAAGTAAATAAAGCTTTGTCACATTTTCGTGCTGTGGCCTCATTCATCCGTTCAGGTATCGAGAACCTGTTTGTTTTTTCACTGCAGTGTACTTATCAAGGAACAATAGTAGTGAAGCAACACAGAAGGCTTTACGTATTGCGTCAGATAGTGATGGCACCAGAGCCGCCTAGAAGTGTCTAAACTGTTTGGGTAGGCTAGCAATTACAAGACCTGGATTTACACAAGTAGGAGATCTAATGGGAATTTCACCTTGGGAATGGGAAAAAAAGGAAAGGGAGATTTGATCTCTCAGGCTGTTTTTGCAGGAAATTTGGAACAATTCAGAATTTAACTATAACTCTAGATATTGTTTATCCTTCAAAGGGTCTAATCGCTTTATCACCAGCTAACGATTTGGGAATGACTATAAACATCTCATGATTCAGAATTTAAACCTGTTTTTTACTGCTAAGGGATTAAGAGGAGACCATTAAGATGACAATGACAAACATCCCCCTTGTGACACTGGCAGATCATGCCAAGGCCCCAGACCACACTGAATACTGACAAGAGCACAGCTGGAAACCAGTCTGACTTACCTGTGAGTTATGTGGCAGACTGAGCCTGTAGGCTGCAGGGACCTGATCGAAAGCCAATATTCTGGATGGTGGGCTAACGCTTTTCTGTCCCTGGAGGAAGCCCAATTAGGGCAGGCAGCTGGGGCTAATCAGCACCCAAGGCCAGCTGAGGCCTCTGGACATGCTATAAAAAGCTTCCCCCAGGCGGCAGGGTGGAAGGAGTTGGAAGGTGCACAGGGCAGGGCAGGGCAGGGCAGGGCAGGGCAAAAAGGTACCATTGGGAAGTGGTGGGCAAAGTGGCCCATGGTGAGGTCGCTACATTGGGGCAGGGGCAAGAGTCCCGCTAGCTGCCTCTTGTCCTCTTAGGGACCCTCGGCCGCAGTCCAGGGTAGTGGGTGGGTGTGGACTCCCCCCACCCTTCCCCAAAGGGCTACCTCACTGGAGCAGGTAAAAGCCTGCAAAGGGACCTGTTTTACCCCCAATCAGGGCTTGCCCATGATGACAATGGCTTGCTAAGTGGAGATCGCTGCCTCTGGAAAGACCTGGGCAGTTAAGGGCCACCGTGAGTCATTGAGGCACAACATGGAACTGCCAGGAAGTGTAGGGACCCCCCGCGGGGCTGACAGGGGAATTTGTCACACTGGTATCAGAAATGGGATTTCACTGTATGGCAGCCAAACAGCAACCGCACGAAAAAGAAAGGAAGGGAGAAACAAAACAAAACAAAACAAACAAAAAACAAGGGGGGACGGGGTGCACTCACAGGTGGGAGTTAGGAATATCCCAAAATGAAGACTATAGTGAAGGCATTAGTACAAGCTACAGCTACCCAACAGGAGGCCAATCGGTGCAGCAGGAAACAAGCTCCCAATGGACCAGGCCATTGCCGATCATGCTCTTCTTGGAGAGATGATCGACAAGCTTCTTGAGTTGGCGTCTTGATCTCCCAGGGACGAGGGAGTGAGAACCCTGAGAACTGTGGGCTGTCTCCCCAAGATGGCACCAGGAAATGACATCGAGGCCTCCCTCCTTGTGTTCAAGAGGACTGCTCAGCAAGAAGCCTGGCCAGAGCAGCAATGGGCGAGTATTCTTGATCCATTTTGTTGAGGGGATGCCTGCTGAACATGCGAGTACCTATCCTAGGCTCAAGGAAGAGATTTTGGCCCAATTGGGGTGAGTACAGCCACCCAAGCTCAGAAGTACCACAACTGGGAATATCAGGAAGGTAAGCCACCGACGGCGCAGCTGTCTGAACTGGTCCACCCCCGCATTAAAACAGCTGCATCCCAAGGCTCATAACACTGAGATCATGTTGGAGATCCGAGTGATAGACCAGTTCACTCAGAAGTTACCCCCAGATCTCTGTGCATGAGTGGACCAACATGACCCCACCACGTATGGTGATGCAGTTGCCCTCATGGACCTCCGGCTAGTGGCAAGGGGGTTGGCTTGCATTTCCAGGGATGCCAGGCATCGCTTCAGAGGAAGGCTATCAGCCCCAACCACACAGGGTCAGGGGCTCAAGAGCCCAGTGGGCCCTGGAGGGAAGGAGGAGGGGGCTAGAGGGCCACAGGGTCAGAGGCAGAAGTGAAGGAGCTAAGGAAGCCCAACCCTGACACTAGACCCTGTTTTCCCCAGAGTCCAGGGGAAAGCTACAAGTGCTATAGTACGGGGCCACATAGCTGTCCAATGCCCCAACAGAGAGGAGCCAATGCAGTGCAATCTCAGGGACTGGTTGGCCCCATGTGCCCTGCTTGATTTCGTGGGGGTAGCGGTTACCTCTCCCAAGGACACCCACCCAATGCAGCTAGAAGGAAAGGAGACCTTGGCACTAGTAGATTCAGGGACTGCGGTCACCTTAATTTCGAGGAAGCTAGTCAGGCCCGAGCAGCTATTGCCAGGGAGATGAACAGGGGTTACTTGTGTCCATGGGATGGCAAACTTTTAACCCAGTGCAAGGTGAGAATACAAATTCAGGGGACCAGCACCCAGGTGCAAGCTGGGGTAGTCCCACACCTTCCCTATCCAGTATTGATTGGAAGGGACTTCCCAAGGTTCAGCAGCCTGCTTCCGCCCAAAGAGCAGGGATTGGAGGAGCCCCCCAGTCACTGGGAGTTAGATGCCAAAGGGCAACATACCCCCCAAAAAATTGTTTCTCAGCTCTGGGAGGGGCAGGAAGTCAAAAAGACAGAGGTAGGCAGCCAAGGCATCAGGCATGCAGATCCTGATGCAGGCGCAATGGCTCGCCTGTGCAAACCGGCAACCTCAGAATGCATAAAGGGAAAGCGAAGACAGGCAGGGTGGGGAAGACCCTGAACTATCAATAGTTGAAGAGCCGGGGCGGGGGAGGAGGCAGAGGCTAGTGCCAATCCCAGCCAAACAGGATCAATGCAGGGGCCAGAGGGTCCTCCCCAGGACTTGAACTGGCTGGACCAGACCTTTGATTGGGACCAAACAGGGGATCCCCGGTATGCAAATGTCAGGAAGGAGGTGGTTGAGATTGATGGGGTGCCAGTAGAGAGCAAGTCCCGTGGCCCCAGCCCCTACTCTATCCTTAAGGAGGACCTACTGTACTGCGTTACACAGATACAAGGACAAGAGGTTCACCAGCTCCTGGAAGCACCAGCGGACCATTATGGACCTGGCCCATAGCCACCTTTTCGGAGCACACCTGGGGGCAGAAAAGACTGAGGACCGGATCCTACACTGGGTTTACTGGCCAGGGATACATGAGGATATCCGCTGATACTGTGCTTCCAGTCCAGAGTGCCAGCTGCACAGTCTTTGCAGGGTGAGAGCCCCTTTGGTGCTGCTACCCATTACCGAGGTCCCATTTGAACAAATTGTGATCGACCTGGTGGGTCTATTGGAAAGGACAACTCAGGGACACTAGTGTATACTTGTGGTCCTCGATTATGCCACAAGATACCCTGAAGCCATGCCCCTCTGGAATATGGCCTCCAAGAACATCGCCAAAGCGCTGGTGGAAATATTTGCTCAAGTTGGTCTCTCGAATGAAATCCAGACCAATCAAGGTACCCCATTCATGTCCCACCTGATGAGGGACTTCGGTGCCCTGCTCCAGGTACAGACTTTGTAGAACGCAGTTTATCATTCTCAGGCAGATGGCCTCATGGAGAGGTTTAATCATACCCTCAAGGCCACGATTAAAAAGGTTGTGAGCAAGGACAGAAAGGACTGGGACATGCTATTACCCTGTCCCATGTTCACTGTCCAGAAAGTACTTTAATCATCCATGGGATTTTCCCCTTTGAATTTTTGTATGGGCACCACCTCCAGGGCATTTTAGATATAGCCAAGGAGAGCTGGGAGGAGGAGCCAAATAATGGGAGGAACATAGTAGAATATATGATGCAGCTGAGGGACCACATAGCCCAGGTCACTCTCATAGTGTGGAAACATATAAAAGAGATTCAAGAGGCACAAAAGACCTATTATAATCATCAGGCCAAGATACAATGATTCCAGACTGGGGTCCAGATTATGGTGCTGGTCCCAGCTACTGAAAGTAAGCTGCTGACCCAGTGGCAGGGTCCCTACAAAGTTATCAAGCCAGTCAGAGAGGTAAATTATAAAATATGCCAACCAGGGTGGTGGAAGCAAGAACAGGTCTATCATATTAACCTCCTGAAACCCTGGCAGGAGAGACATGCATGTCTGGTGGCCTGAAGGGAGGAGGCCCACCCACTTGCTGAACCCATAGTACCGGTAAAAGTGGGTCCTCAGTTTGCACCAGCTCAGAGAAGGGAAGCCGTCGACATGATCGCCCGGAACCAGGATGTATTTTCAGAAAAACCTGGAGAAATGTCTGAAGCCATCCTCCAAATCATTACCTATCCTGTGGCCTGAGTGACAGTGATACCCTACCGGGCCTCAGCAGCCAAAAGGGAGGAAATCAAGGCAGAGGTACACAAAATGCTGAAGATGAGCATCATTGAAGAATCTCATAGCCAGTGGTCCAGTCCCATAGTGCTGGTATCGAAGCCAGATGGCACCATATGCTTCTGCAATGACTTTAGGTGACAATGAAATCTTCCAGTTTGATGCCTATCCCATACTAAGCACCGATGAGTTGGTAGACCACCTGGGCAGTGCTTGGTACTTGACCACACTAGACCTAACCAAAGGTTATTGGCAGATCCCGCTAGCTGAGGATGCCAAGGAGAAGACAACATTCTCTGCACCTGAGGGGCTATTTCAACATAGCATTCTCCAATTTGGTCGCCATGCGGTGCTAGCCACCTCCCAGTGCCTCATGGATAAGTTGTTGCAGCCCCACACCAGGTACATGACCACTTACCTAGACAACCTAGTTATTCACACCCTAGGACTGGGAGACTCACCTGGAGAGAATAGAGGGGACACATTCAGGTGAGCTGGCCTCATGGCAAATCTGGTCAAATGTGCCATGGGGTTCACAGAGCCCAAATACCTCATGTATGTGGTGGGGAACATAAGAATGGCCATACTGGGTCAGACCAAAGGTCCATCCAGCCCAGTAGCCTGTCTGCTGACAATGGCCAGTGCCAGGTGCCCCAGAGGGGGTGGACCAAAAACAATGATCAAGCAATTTGTCTCCTACCATCCATCTCCAGCCTCTGACAATCAGAGGCCAGGGAAACCATTCCTACCCTTTGCTAATAGCCTTTTATGGACCTAACCTCCATGAATTTATCTAGCTCTTTCTTAAATTCTGCTATAGTCCTAGCCTTCACAGTGTCCTTTGGCAAGGAGTTCCACAGGTTAACTATGTGCTGAGTGAAGAAGAACTTTCTTTTATTAGTTTTAAACCTGCTACCCATTAATTTCATTTGGTGTCCTCTAGTTCTTGTATTATGGGCACAAGTAAATAACTTCTCCTTATTCACCCTCTCCACACCTGTCATAATTTTATATATCTCTATCATGTCCCTCCTCAGTCTCCTCTTTTCTAAACTGAAAAGTCCCAATCTTTTTATCCTCTCCTCATACAGAACCTGTTCCAAGCCTGTGATCATTCTAGTTGCCCTTTTCTTAACCCTTCCCAGTTCCAGGATATCTTTTTTTAGGTGAGGAGACCACATCTGTACGCAATGTTCAAGATGTGGGCATACCATAGATTTATATAGGGGCAGTAAGATACTCCTTGTTTTATTTTCTGTCCCTTTTTTCAATAATACCTAACATCCTATTTGCCTTTTTGACTGCTTCTGCACACAGCGTAGATGTTTTCAAGGAACTATCCATGATAACTCCAAGATCTCTTTCCTGATTAGTTATAACTAAATTAGCCCCCATCATATGTTAAGTATAGTTGGGGTTATTTTTTCCAATGTGCATTACCTTACACTTATCCACATTAACAGAGAGAAAGCTAATATATATACTATATATATCTATTCACAGATTCACAGGCACATTCTCATGTTCCTCAACTAACATCATATATGCCATCATGTGTCAATAATGCCCAGATGCTTTGTATATTGGACAGACCTCAAACTCTCTTAGACAAAGAGTTAATGGGCACAAAACGACATAAAAACACTCCTGATCCACAAACCAGTCAGTCAGCATTTTAATGGAGTGGGCCATTCTGTTAATGACTTAAAAGATTGTGTCTTACTGAAGAGAAATTTTTACAGAAGTCTGGAAAGAGAGGCTGCTGAACTCTCTCTTATATTCAAATTCAGCACATTAACACATGGTCTGAACTGGGATGGGAATTTTCTGGGTCATTATAGGGGCTCTTTTGCATACTTGGCTTAATCTAATTCTTGACTCACCACCCCTCCTTCTGCCCCTCTACTCTCTGATTTGCTCACCTTGATCATTTTTTTCCGATTTGTCAACCTTGATTACTATTTTTGGTTCTCTGTGCCTTAAATATTGAATCTGTTCTGGTCTGGCTATGGTCTGAAGAAGTGGGTCTGTCCCATGAAAGCTCATCACCTAATAAATTATTTTGTTAGTCTTTAAAGTGCTACTTGACTGCTTTTTTGTTTTTATCCACATTAAATTGCATTTGCCATTTTGTTGCCCAATCACTCAGTTTGATGAAATCTGTTTGACATTCTTCACAATCTGCCTTTGTCTTGACTGTCTTGAACAGTTTAGTGTCATCTGCAAACTTTGCCACCTCACTGCTCACCCCCTTCTCCAGATCATTTATGAATAAATTGAACAGGATTGGTCCTACGATTGACCGTTGGGGGACACCACTTGTACCCCTCTCCATTTGGAAAATTTACTATTTATGGCTACCCTTTGTTTCCCATCTTTTAACCAGTTCTCAGTCCATGAAAGGACCTTCCCTCTTATCCCATGACAACTTAATTTACATAAGAGTCTTTGATGAGGCACTTTGTCAAAGGCTTTCTGGAAATCTAAGTGTACTATATCCACTGGATCTCCTGTCTGCATGTTTGTTAACCCCTTCAAAGAACTCTAATAGATTAGTAATCTGCAAAAACCATATTGACTTTTGCACATCAAATTACGTTCTTCTACGTGCCTGACAATTTTATTGTTTACTATGGTTTCAACTAATTTGCCCGAAACTCACGTTAAACTTACCGGTCTGTAATTGCCAGGGTCACCTCTAGAGCCCTTTTTAAATATTGGTGTCATAAGAACATAAGAACATAAGAATGGCCATACTGGGTCAGACCAAAGGTCCATCAAGCCCAGCATCCCATCTGCCGACGGTGGCCAATGCCAGGTGCCCCAGAGAAGGAGAACAGAAGACAAGTGATTTATCTCCTGCCATCCATCTCCTGCCCTTGTTATGAAGGCTAGGGCACCATACTTTATCCCTGGCTAATAGCCATTTATGGACCTGACCTGCAAAAATTTATCAAGCTCTTTTTTAAACCCTAATAGAGTCCTGGCCTTCACAGCCTCCTCGGGCAAGGAGTTCCACAGGTTGACTGTGCGCTGTGTGAAGAAAAATTTCCTTTTATTAGTTTTGAACCTACTACCCATCAATTTCATTTGGTGTCCCCTAGTTCTTGTATTATGGGAAAAGGTAAATAATTTTTCTATATTCACTTTCTCCACACCATTCATGATTTTATATACCTCTATCATATCGCCCCTCAATCGCCTCTTTTCCAAACTGAAAAGTCCCAGTCTCTCTAGCCTCTCCCCATATGGGACCCTTTCCAAGCCCCTAATCATCTTAGTCGCCCTTTTCTGAACCTTTTCTAATGCCAATATATCTTTTTTGAGGTGAGGAGACCACATCTGCACGCAGTACTCGAGATGTGGGCGTACCATAGTTTTATATAGGGGAAGTATGATCTCTTTTGTCTTATTATCGATCCCTTTTTTAATAATTCCTAACATCCTATTTGCCTTACTAACTGCCGCTGCACACTGCGTGGATGTCTTCAGAGAACTATCCACTATAACTCCAAGATCCCTTTCCTGATCTGTCGTAGCTAAATTTGACCCCATCATGTAGTACGTGTAATTTGGGTTATTTTTTCCAACATGCATTACCTTACACTTACCCACATTAAATTTCATTTGCCATTTTGCTGCCCAATCACTCAGTTTGCTGAGATCTTTTTGTAGTTCTTCACAATCCCTTTTGCTTTTGACTGTCCTGAACAACTTGGTGTCATCTGCAAACTTTGCCACCTCACTGCTTACCTCATTTTCTAGATCATTGATGAACAAGTTGAACAGGATCGGTCCCAGGACTGAGCCCTGGGGAACACCACTAGTTACCCCCCTCCATTGTGAAAATTTACCATTTATTCCAACCCTTTGTTTTCTGTCTTTTAACCAATTCCCGATCCATGAAAGGACCTTTCCTCCTATCCCATGACCACCTAATTTACATAAAAGCCTTTGGTGTGGGACCGTGTCAAAGGCTTTCTGGAAATCTAGGTATATTATGTCCACTGGGTGCCCCTTGTCCGCATGTTTATTAACCCCTTCAAAGAATTCTAATAGATTAGACAGACACGACTTCCCTCTGCAGAAACCATGCTGACTTTTGCCCAACAATTCGTGCTCTTCTATGTGCCTTGCAATTTTACTCTTTACTAGTGTTTCTACTAATTTACCTGGTACTGATGTTAAACTTATCGGTCTATAATTGCCAGGATCTCCTCTAGAGCCTTTTTTAAATATTGGTGTTATATTGGCCGTCTTCCAGTCATTTGGTACCAAAGTGGATTTAAAGGATAGGTTACAAACCACTGTTAATAACTCCGCAATTTCACATTTGAGTTCTTTCAGAACCCTTGGGTGAATGCCATCTGGTCCTGGAGACTTGTTACTATTCAGCTTATCAATTAATTCCAAAACCTCCTCTAATGTCACTTCAATCTGAGTGAGTTCCTCAGATTTGTCGCCTAAGAAGGCTGGCTCAGATTTAGGAACCTCTGTAACATCTTCAGCCGTGAAGACTGAAGCAAAGAAATCATTTAATCGCTCCGCAATGGCACTGTCTTCCTTGATCGCTCCTTTTATATCTTTATCATCCAAGGGCCCCACTGCTTTTTTAGCAGGCTTCCTGCTTCTAATGTATTTAAAAAACATTTTACTATTGTTTTTTGAATTTTTGGCTAGCTGTTCCTCAAACTCTTTTTTGGCCTTTCTTACTACATTATGACAGTTAATTTGGGAGTGTTTATGTTCCTTTCTATTTTCCTCACTAGGATTTGACTTCCACTTTTTAAAAGCTGCCCTTTTCTCTCTCACTGCCTTTTTAACATGGCTGTTTAGCCATGGTGGTTCTTTGTTAGGTCTCTTACTGTGTTTTTTTATTTGGGGTATACATTTAAGTTGGGCCTCTAGTATGGTGTCTTTAAACAGTTTCCATGCAGCTTCCAGGGATTTTAGTTTAATTACTCTACCTTTTAGTTTCTGTTTAACTAGCTTCCTCATTTTAGTGTAATTCCCCTTTTTGAAATTAAATGCCAGAGTGTTTGACCGCTGCGGTGTTCTTCCCAACACAGGAATATTAAAAGTTATTATATTGTGGTCACTATTTCCAAGCGGTCCAGTAACAGTTACCTCTTGGACCAGATCCTGCGTTCCAGTCAAGACTAGATCGAGAATCGACTCTCCCCTTGTGGGTTCCTGTACTAGCTGCTCCAAGAAGCAGTCATTTAAGGCATCAAGAAATTTAATCTCTGAATCCCGTCCTGAGGTGACATGCACCCAATCAATATGGGGATAATTGAAATCTCCTATTATTACTGTGTTTTTTATTTTGATAGCCTCTCTAATCTCCCTTAACATTTCAGCATCACTATCACTGTCCTGGTTAGGTGGTCGGTAATATATTCCTAATGCCATATTCATATTAGAGGAATGAATTGTTATCCATAATGATTCTATGGAACATTTTGATTCCTTTAGGATTTTTACTTCATTTGATTCTATATTATCCTTCACATATAGTACCACTCCGCCACCCGCACGACCTGTTCTGTCTTTCCGATATAATTTATATCCCGGTATGATAGTGTCCCACTGATTGTCCTCATTCCACCATGTTTCTGAGATGCCTATTATGTCAACTTCCTCCTTTGATATGAGGTACTCCAGTTCACCCATCTTATTAGACAGACTCCTAGCATTAGTGTAAAAGCATGTTAGAAAACTACCACTATTTATATGTCCGCCTTTCACAGACGTGGTGGATTTTTTTATGCACGATTGTTTCACATCTGATCTTGCCCATATATTATTTCCCACGTTCCCTATCTGACTAACTTCTAGGGAATCCCTGTCTATGGAGCCTCGTGTAAGAGAAGTCTCCGTCCGATCCAGGTGCTCCCCCGCACCAATCGGCTTTCCCCCACCTCTTAGTTTAAAAACTGCTCTATGTCCTTTTTAATGTTTAATGCCAGCAGTCTGGATCCACCTTGATTTAGGTGGAGCCCATCCTTCCTGTATAGGCTCCCCCTACCCCAAAAGTGTCCCCAGTTCCTAATAAATCTAAACCCCTCTTCCCTACACCATCGTCTCATCCACGCATTGAGACTCTGAAGTTCTGCCTGTCTATCTGGCCCTGCGCGTGGAACTGGAAGCATTTCAGAGAATGCCACCAAAGATGTTCTGGATTTCAGTCTCTTTCCTAGTAACCTAAATTTGGCCTCCAGAACATCTCTTCTACCCTTCCCTATGTCATTGGTACCAACATGTACCACGACGACCGGCTCCTCCCCAGCACTGCCCATAAGTCTGTCTAGATGCCTCGAGAGATCCGCAACCTTCGCACCAGGCAGGCAAGTCACCATACGGTTCTCCCGGTCATCACAAACCCAACTATCTATATTTCTAATGATCGAATCCCCCACTACTAAAACCTGCTTCTTCCTAACAGCTGGCGCTCCCTCCCCCGGAGAAGTATCCTCGGCACGAGAGGATACAACATCACCCTCTGGAAGGAGGGTCCCAACTACGGGATGGTTTCCCTCTGCTCCCCTTGACTGCTCTCCTTCCCTGAGCCTTTCATCCTCCGTAACAGCCTCAGGACTGTCAGATTGGAGGTGGGACAGCCCTACTATGTCCCGGAAAGTCTCATCCACAAACACCTCTGCCTTCCTTAGCTCCTCCAGTTCAGCCACCCTGGCCTCCAAAGCACGCACTCGGTCTCTGAGGGCCAGGAGCTCCTTGCATCGAGCGCACACATACGCCACCCGCCCACAGGGTAGGTAGTCATACATACTGCACTCGACACAATAAACAGGATAGCCCCCACTCTGCTGCTGGGCTTCTGCCTCCATTTCCTACTCTAGTTATATATGAGGGTTAATTAAATGTTTCAGATAGAGGTTGTTATAAAGGATTTAGTTTAAGGGCAACAGAAGTCACTGGCTCCCTCCAAGCTCCCCCTCTCAACTCCCCTCTCCAAACTCCCTCCTGTTAGCACGCACCCTGTTTGCCAGCACCCGGTCGCAAAGCTCCCTGGTCGCTTACTAGCAGGGTTTAAGTGCTCGGCCTCCCTGATAGCTCCTCCCTCTGCCTACAGCTCAGCCAATCAGCACACGGTGTTTCAATTCAAACCTAATCAGCTTCCAACTGCCTGCCTGCCTGCCTGCCTGCCTGCCTGAGCACACGGCCTTTCAAACAAACAAACAAACACTCAGCTCAGCACTCCAAACAAACAAACTCCAAACTCCAAACAAACACACAAGCCCAAAACCTCCAAATATAAGCAGCCACTTACCCCAAGGTGCTTTAGTTTGCTCCTTCCTTCTCCTCCTCCAGGAGAGCCTCTCCAAACTCCCTCCTGTTAGCACGCACCCTGTTTGCCAGCACCCGGTCGCAAAGCTCCCTGGTCGCTTACTAGCAGGGTTTAAGTGCTCGGCCTCCCTGATAGCTCCTCCCTCTGCCTACAGCTCAGCCAATCAGCTTTTCCTTATTACAGTTTTACGCTTAATTTGGTAGCGTTTCTGTTCCTTTCTATTTATCTCACTAGAATTTGCCTTTCACCTTTTGAAAGATGCTTTTTCATCCCTCACTGCTTGTTTTACATAGGTGTTAACTCATGGTGGCTCTTTTTTTCGGTCTCTTAGTATGTTTTTTAATTTGGGGTATACCTTTAAGTTGGGCCTCCATTAGAGTGTCTTTGAGGACCTTCCATGCAGCTTGCAGGGTTTTTGTTCCAGTCACTCTGGCTTTTAATTTCTGTTTAACTAACCTCCTGATTTTTGCATAATTCCCCCTTTTGAAATTAAATGCGGGAGTGCTGAGGTGTTCTTCCCACCCCAGGAATATTAAATGTTATTACATTATGATCACTATTCCCATGCGGTCCTGTAATAATGACCTTGTGGACCAGATCCTGCGCTCCAGTCAGTACTAAATTGAGAATTGCCCCGCCCCTTGTGGGTTCACGTACCAGCTGCTCCAAGAAGCGGTCATTAATGGCATCAAGAAATCTTATTTCTGCATCTTGTCCTGATGTAACATGTACCTAGTCAATACGGGGGTAATTGAAATTCCCCATTACTACTGAGTATTTTATTTTGGTAGCCTCTGTAATCTCCCTTAACATTCAATATCACTATCACTGTCCTGATTTGGCGGTTGATAATATATCCCTACTGCTACATTCTTAGCAGAGCTTGGAATTACTACCCATAGTGATTCTAGGGAACATTTTGATTCATTTAAAATTCTTATTTCATTTGATTCTACGTTATCTTTCACATACAGTGCCACTCTACCACCCACATGGCCCATTCTGTCCTTCCCATATATTTTATATCCTGTTATAATTGTGTCTCATACATTGTCTTCATTCCACCAGGTTTCCATGATGCCTATTATGTCAATTTCCTCCTTTAATACAAGGTACTCTAGTTCACCCATCTTATTAGTCAGACTTCTAGCATTTGTGTAGAAGCATTTTAAAGATTTGCCTCTGCTTATTTGTCTTCCCATCCCACATGTATTAGATTCTTTTATATGTGATTTTTTGTCTGATCTAGCCCGTTGTTTGATATCTCCCCTCCTCTCTTTTTTAGTAAAGCCTAGAGTCTCTCTATCGATGGATTCTCCTGTAAGAGGAGTTTCTGTCCAATCCACGTGCTCCTCTGCACCAATCGGCTTTCCCCCATCTCTTAGTTTAAAAACTGCTCTACGACCTTCTTAATGTTTAGTGCCAGCAGCCTGGATCCCCTTCAATTTAGGTGGAAACCATCCTTCCAGTATAGGCTACCCCTCTCCCAAAAGTGTCCCCAGTTCCTAACAAATCTAAACGCCTCCTTCCCACACCATCGTCTCATCCACACATTGAGACTCTGAAGTTCTGCCTCCCTACCTGGCCCTGCAGCTAGAACAGGAAGCATTTCCGAGAATGCCAGCTTAGAGGTCCTGGATTTCAGTCTCTTTCCTAGCGAACTAAATTTGGCCTCCAGGATGTCTCTCCTACCTTTTCCCATGTTGTTGGTACCAACATGTACCACAACCACCGGCTCCTTCCCAGCACTACACATTAGTCTGTCTAGATGCCTTGAGAGATCCGCAACTTTTGCACCAGGCAGGCAAGTCACCATACGGTCTCCCGGTCATTGCAAACCCAGCTATCTATGTTTCTAACAATCGAATCACCCTCTACTAACACCTGCCTTTTCCTAACAAAAAGGGAAAGGGGCAGTAAAGCCCCAATTAAACAAGCTAGAGACCACTCAGCAGTGGCCTCGGCCCAAATGGAAGAAGCAAGTTCAAGCTTTCCTGGGGGCTGTGGGATACTACCAACAGTTCATCTCCCACTTTGCAATGTGGGCCAGCCCCCTGACAGACTTTGTGAAGGCTTGAGGCCCCAACACAGTAAAATGGTCTGAGGTAGCAGAAGACACATTCAAGGATCTATGAACTGCTGTCTGGAGCACTATGGTGTTAATAGCCCTCAACTTCACCAAGGAATTCATCTTGCAAACTGACGCATTGGACATGGGTTTAGGGATGGTCCTGTCCCAGGTGACAGAAGAAGAGGAACACCCAATCTTATATCTTAGCAGGAAATTGCTCCCCAGGGAACGGAAGTATGTGGTTGTTGAAGGAGTGCTTTGGAGACCCTATGATATTACCTACTCAGACGTTGGTTTGTCCATGTCATGGACCATGCCATGCTACAATGGATGCAGTGGAACAAGGAGAAGAACACCAGAGTGACCCAGTGGTTCGTTGGCCTGCAGCCCTTTCAATTTAGGGTACACCACAGGACAGGAAAACAACATGGGCATGCAGATTGGCTATCCTGAGTGCATTGCATAGCATCCCTGGTGTTGAGCAGTAGGGAGGATATGTGGCAGACTGAAGCCTGTAGGCTGCAGGGACCTGGCAGAAGGCCCATGTTCTGGATCCTAGTGGGATAACAACTAAAAGGTCCCCCTTAAGAGGGGGATCCATTAAAAGAACACGGTTCCCAAATGAATGTGGGTACAACTAAAGAAAAAACAGGAACGCATGTGGGGATCAAAGGGTTAAAATAAGGGATCCAGAGGGGGACACTGAGCAGAAAGCTCCAGACAAGGCCCACTGCTCCTCGAAGGTGTCAAGGGAGCCAGCGGACACTGCCCAGAGGAACTCTGCCCGGATTCATGAGAGAATGGTGGAAAGGAAGTAGGCCCTGCAGTCACAGTTCCCCCCCTTATGTTCTGGATGGTGTCCTAATGCTTTTCTGTTCCCAGAGTAAGCCCAGTTAGGGCAGGCAGCTGTGGCCTCATTAGCAGTCAGCCACAGCTGAGGTTAATCAGCACCCATCACCAGCTGAGTCCTCTGGACTTCCTGTAAAAAGCTTTCCCTCAGACAGCAGGGGGGAAGGAGTTGAAAGTTGGACAGGGAGAAAGGAGAGCAGAGCAGCACAAAAAGGTACCACAGGGAAGTGGTGGGCAAAGTGGTCCAGGGTGAGATTGCCATGTTGGGGAAGGGGCAAGAGCCCTGCCAGCTGCCTCTTGGGACCCTGGTCTGGGGTCCAGGGTAGTGGGCAGGTCTGGACTTTCCCCTGAGGGCTACCTCTCTGAAGCAGGCAAAAGCCTGCAAGGGGGCCTGTTTTATCCCCACTCACAAATTGCCTGTGATGAGAATGGCTCAGTAAGCGGAGACCCCTGCCTCTGGAAAGACCTGGGCAGTTAAGGGCCACCGTGAGTCTTTGAAACACAACAGGAAACTGCCAAGAAGCGCAGGGACCCCCCAGGGGGCTGATGGGAATTTGTTACAGGTTGCATCACTAAAGTAGGTATTAGTGTTTTAAGGACGTGTGAAGTGTTTAGACTTTATGGAATGCTTGTAGGATGCTGCTTAGTTCTCACAGAATGACAAATAAATTTTAGTCATTGTCAGAATCTACTCTTTCTCTCCCTGCCCCCACTGTTGTTTTTTTTTTTTTGAGAATGGTATCATACCTGTGTCTTTCCTGTACTCTGGTTCCACTGGTGCTTTGCTTTTTTTAAAAACGTGTCAACAGTTGAGAAAGTTTATTAGCTAATCTTTTAGCACACTGGGATACAGGATGCTGTTATAGAGAGTGCTGATTTTGTCGTGTGCATGTCTGCCCTCTCCGCAGGTAAGGATGGGCTGTCAGGCCAAGATGAAAATCTGGCTAACAGCAAGATTGTAGCTAATAATGACTCACCAGCAAAAACTATACACCTGCAAGGATCTTCAGCCACATCTTAGCCCAAGCAGCTAGTCTACCAGAGGAAGGGAGGGATGGGGATGCTTTTGTCATAGTACCAAGGATAACCTTAAGTGAATGAGTATTTCTTATCTGTCCCTGAAGAATTATCTCATGGTAGCACTTAGTAGCCATTTACTGAAAAAGGGTTTGCCAAAATATTTTCATCTAGTACTAGGATGAAGAGACCCAAAAATTACATTAAAAATTCCCCTTTCGAGTTAAAAAAAAATTGTCCAGGTCAGTTTCGTTTCCTTAAGACTGGAGAGGTGGCTAGTTCAGACAGTTTTCAATTAGGAGCACCAATGTTTGGAAAAACAAAAGAGGGATGAGTTGTTGGATGACTACCCTGACTGAATGCTGAATATTTTGAAGTTCATCTCCATTTTGGTAATCAGAATAGAGTGAGGCCTGGTCTACATGAGACAATTCGGTTGATGTAAGCTGCTTCATGTTGACCTCGTGGTGAAATTGTCATCACTTAAATTTAGCTCCTACCAACATATGCTGATTTACTAACACCACCTTCCTAAGCAGCGTGGATTCATGGTCTAGGTAATTTGGTCGACACAGGGTCAGTGCAGTCACTGCATTGCTTACGTTGACTTTTACTGGCTATCAGGAGCCATCCCACACTGCCAGTACAATGAATACAAGTCCTCCCAGTGAGAGCACACACTGCTGCCACAAGGAGCAGAGTATGAACACACACCAGTTATTTAATATCTGCAGTGGCTATATGTCAGCATAATTTTGTGGTGTAGAAATTGTCTAAGGCATCAAAAACTGAACATAGTATTATCACATGGCTGTGCAGATCACTTACTGAACTCCCAAGCCCATATCAAAATTTTTTTTAAATGCGGGCAGATAAGAGGCGTGTCTATCCCATACACACTGTAATAGAAATGTGACACAGGCGTGCTGATAAGATACTGAATTATATTTCCTGTCTCCAAATGCATGACATCCACCAGCTTTACAAAGATGATAACCCTTTCCAAATGAAGGGTTCATTTAGCTCACTGTGTTGTGCCTTTAAGTGCAAAGTTCAACAGGGGAATTAACAGTCTAAGAGCTCTGGACTACTGGCAAAGAAATAAATAGTGGCAGGGGCTTCCGAGTAGACCGCAACCCCCCCCCCAAAAGGAGAAGGTGGTGGTGGAATAGAGGACTCAGGCCTGCCCTTCTCCACTGGATTCCACCTCAGGGCCTCATGAGTGACAGAGGGATTCGGTCACAGTGATCCCACCAAAACATGCAGACCTAGACTCTGACAACACAACTGAACTAATGTCTGCTCTCCCTGGGCTACTTCTTACTACCCCCTCTGAGTGTACCTCAGTCTTTTGAGATTTTCCCACCTCTCCGGGAAGGCCATCAGAACAGCTACCACCTGAGTTAGATGGTTCTCCCAGCAGAGACTGTGTAGCACCATGCCATCGAGAAAAGGGGTGGCATACCAAGTGTGGGGCTGGAGCAGGCCTCCCATTAGTCTCAGGACATTTGCAGGCATGCATGATGGTTAAAGGGCATCTGGGCGAATTGATATAGCTCACTTTGGGTGACAGAGGTGCTTCTTTCCTTTGATACTGGGTTGAGAGGGAAGTGCCAGTAATTTATGGTGAGATTGAGGGTAGCTATGTACTGGGCCTCTCTGAGTCAATTGAGCAGTTTCCTAATCCAAGGTATTGTGTAGGAACTGAATATGGTGATGGCATTGATCGTCTGGAAATTGCCTCTGACTCCAGGATCCCATTGCACAGTGCATTTATGAATGTTTTGAAAGGAGTTCTGTATATCCCCTGAAAAATGTTCTTTCAGCTTATTTTGAGGACTGGTGCAAAGGTGAAAAAGATGTTTTCTGTCACACAAGTGGTGTTCAGTTTTCTGTGTGTTGATGTGAAAACTGAGTATTGTCTCTTTCACAATGGTTCTATCTGATGTCAAATACCACTCACTGAGCTGGTAGAAATTCAGAAAGGAACAGGGAGAAGAGAAACAGGAGGAGAGGAGAATCTCTATTTGGGGATGCAAATCAAAGGCTTATATTATTATACTTTAGGGCAAATAGAACACCCATGCACCCTTCAATAAGGAAGTAAACAGACAGTGAATTTTCTTGATGGAAAGAGGATCTGAGCCAGACTTGTTTAAAATATTGGCAAGTACTTGGGGTAAGATAAGCTTCTGTAAGTGGGAGGTTAACCTGTTAGTTATTAGCCTCTAGAAAGTGTCTTATGATTTTGTTTTATATGTAACTAGCTTTCCAAAATTCCCTTCTCACTAGCATGTCAGTCTTTGATAACAAGTTACTCTTGTTTTCATGATAAATATATCTAAGAGCTATGGAGTTAAGCACAGTGATGGCCTGAGTTGAATCTTATAAGCTGGTGTATACTGTTCCGTTGGAAGTTGCAGGTCACTTAATTCTGTCAGTGTTCTGTGGATAGATGGCTGGACACCGCAGGGTTGTTGTGTTCCTATTGTTACCAGTACAGACAGAATGAGGCCTGCAAGGCAAAGCTTGTGTTACCAGAGGATGGTGGTTTCAGAGAACTGATCCACAACAGGCGCAAACAAGACTTCAAAATGCTAAAGGCAGGATGTGGTGAGGCACCTTGCAAACCTGGGCAGTATTGCACTCTTTTAAGGCAACAAAGACAGCTATACTGTGCTTAAACCTGACTAGCAGCTTATCTGCTTACATGAACACTGAACTCTAAAGAAAGACCAGAACCATCTATTTAAGCCAGCTGCACAAAATAAACTGGGGGAAGTTCAGATAAAATGGATCCCTGACCTAAAACACCCAGCTTTGGGGTTGGCAAGCACCCTTCCTATCCATGCCTGCCATCAAATCAACCAACCAACCAACCAGACAAACGAAAACAGCAACACTTAGTTCTAGTACAGATAAACAGATTCATACACTAAAAACGTGGATCCTGTTTTCACTATACAGTTCCTATGCAATTTTTCTCAATGCACTGTGGCCACATAGACCAGGGGTCAGCAACCTTCCCAAGGCAGAGTGCTGAAATTTGACCTTTGGACATTTGTGTGGTCTGAGTGCTGGAGATACTTTTTAAAGTCACTAATAGTCCTACTATCAACAGCTTCACTAATAAATAAATGAAGTTGCAGAGCTTTACCATTTGGAGGTGTTTGGTAGGCATTAGCTGGTCTTTTGTTAAAGCTCCCAGCTGCATGGGGAGAAGAGCGGTGGGACTGAGCTCCCACCTCGCATCCCATGAAAATTGGTTCGCATGCCACTCTTGGCATCTGTGCTGGGGGTTGCCAACCCCTGACATACACCTCACAATAACATTATATGCTTTAATTAAATTTAAAGAAAAAATCTAGTCTTTCTGACACTGTAATCAGCCCAGTGAAACTGGTCTAAGAGTCTGCCATTATTAGCCAACTTCCTGATTTTTTTATGAAGTCTCCCTAGATATACTGAAGAGAGCTCTCTCCCCTGCTCCCCGCATTTCATCTCCTTCAAGCACCCTTTGCCCCTTCCATCAGTTTTCGCCATATGTTGCATTGCATGCTAGAGAAGGAGCTTTTGTTTTGGGGCCCTGTCTCTTGCTCACTATGCTCACGGGGTTAAAAGCCCCACAGCAACAGTCACCAAATCATATGAGTCAGGAGTTCCTCGAGTGAGTCAATGGAGTCTCTTCAGTGTGTGTGGGCAGTAGTGGTGGACCTTCTCCGCTGCTCCCGGCATAACGTTCTGCTTCAAACAGCACTGGAGAAAGCAGACATAATTGGAGACAGGGGAGTTATGTTTTGAGTTGGCTTTCAACTCTCTTTTAAAAAAGTCCCAGCTGTAGGGGTTAATTGCAGAAGAACTTTGTACATAACACTTAAGGGGTGTTTTGGCAAAACACTCCCCCATATCTGATGAACCAGGGACGTGCCTTAGGAATATACGCCACTCAAGATAAGTGATGTCGTAGCAGAACACAGAGTCATAGAAGCACAGATCTGGAAGTGACCTCAAGAGGTCATCAAGTCCAGCCCCCTGCCCTAAGCAGGATCAACCCCAACTAAGTCAACTCAGCCAGGACTGTGTCAAGCTGGGACTTGGAAACCTCGGTAACGCATTCCAGTTCTTCACCACCCTCCTGGTGAAGTAGTTTTTCCTAATATCCAACCTACTCCTCGCCTCCTGTAATTTCAGACCATTACCCCTGGTTCTGCTGTCTGTCACCACTGAGAACAATTTCACTCCATCCTTTTTAGAGTCACCATTCAGGAAGTTGAAGGCTGCTATTAAATCACCCCGCAGTCTTCTATTCTGCAAACTAAATAAGCCCAAATCCCTCAGTCTCTCCTCATAGGTCATGTGCTCCAGCCCCCTAATCATTTTCATTGCCCTCTGCTGAACCTGCTCCAGCACATCCTCATCCTTTCTATACTGGGGCCCCCAAAACTAGACACAATACTCTAGATGTGGCCTCACCAGTGCCGAATAGAGGGAAACAAAAACCTCTCTAGATCTGCTCTAAATGCTCCTCCTAATGCACCCAAATATGCCATTAGCCTTCTTGGCTACACGGCACACTGTTTACTCATACCCAGCCTTTCATCCACCATAATCCCTAGATCCCTTTCTGCTGTACTGCTGCTTAGCCAGTCAGTCCCCAGCCCATAACAATGGTTGGGATTCTTCTGTCCCAGGTGCAGGACTCTACACTTCTCCTTGTTGAACCTCATCAGATTTGTTTTGGCCCAATCCTCCAATTTATCCAGGTCACTTGGGATTCTATCTCTACCTTCCAACATATCTACCTCTCCCCTTAGCTTAGTGTCATCTGCAAACTTGCTGAGTGTGCACTCTAGTCCCTCATCCAGGTCATTAATAAAGATGTTGAACAACACTGGCCCCAGAACTGAGCCTTGGGCACTCCAGTTGAAACTGACCGCCATCCAGATATTGAGCCATTGACCACTACCCCTTGGGCCCAACCATCAAGCCAGCTTTTTGTCCATCTTACAGTCCATGGATCCAATCCATATTTCCTTAACTTATGGGCAACAATGTTGTGGGAGACTGTAACAAAAGCTTTAATGAAGTCAAGGTATATCATATCCACTGACTTCCCCATGTTCACAGAGCCAGTTACCTCATCATAGAAGCTAATCAGATTGGTCAGGCATGACTTATCCTTGGTGAATCCATGTTGACTACTTTTGATCACCTTCCCCTCTTCCAAGTGCTCCAAAATGGATTCCTTGAGGATCCCTTCCATTATTTTCCTAGGTACTGAGGTAAGGCTGACTGGTCTATAGTTCCCTGGATTGTCCTTTCCTTTTTTAAAGTTGGGCACTACATTTGGCTTTTTCCAATCATCTAGAATCTCTCCTGGTCTCCAAGACCCTTCAAAGATAATGGCCAAAGGCTCAGCAGTGATATCTGCCAATTCCCTCAGTACCCTTGGGTACATTAAAGTCAGACCCTTGGATTTGTGCACACTTAGTTTTTCTAAATAGCTCTTAACTTTTTCCTTCGCTCCCCCTGCCCCCAAGGGCTGCCCTCCACCTTTCCATACCGCATTGTCTAGCACTGTCGTGCGGGAGCTGTCCTTGTCCTTGAAGACTGAGGCAAAAAAAGCATTGAGTACTTCATCTTTCCTTACATCATCTGTCACTAGGTTACCTCTCTCATTTATTAATGGCCCCTCACCTTCCCTGATAACACTCTTATTGTTACAATGCCTGCAGAAACCCTTCTTAACATATGTACAGGCAGTCCTCAACACATCGACTTATGACCATACTCACTTATGACCAACCACCAACTCACCCCCCGGCTGCGCACCCCAGCCTACCTCTCCCAGTGGGGGACTCCAACCCCATGCATGGGGCTCCCCTCGAACCCTTGTGGACCCAGCTCCAACCCCTGTGCCCCAACGCCCCCCCCGCACATCCAGGACTTGACCCCCTCCCCCACACCCAGCCCCAACCTCCACAGACCCACACCCATGCCCCCCAACCTCTGTGTGGCCCCAGATCACTCAGCACATGCGGGGCTCCAACCTGCCCCCTGCTCAAGCACCCTGTCCTGGTGCATTCCCATTCAACCCCTCCCCCACCTGGCTCAACCCCCCGCACCCCACAGCCACAGCTCCACCGCCCGTGCATGGAGCTATGAATTCAACCCTTGCCTGGGGCTCAAGCTCCCAGCCTGTAGTGGGGCTCCAACCCCCTTCCACTCAACCACCCTGCCCCAGTGACTCCCCTGTCCAACCTCCCCACCGGGGTCAACCCTTCCCCCTCCCATGGCCCCAGCTCACCCTCCTCCCCCTGCACTTGGGGCTCTGGCTGTCAGCCACCGCCGGCGAGTGTAGAGGCTGTATCCCCCCTGCCAGATCAACCCACCCTGCCCTAGTTCACCCCTGTCAAATCCCACCTCCACCCAGCTCAACCCCCACCCGCCCCCAGCTGACCCCCCGGCATGCACTGGGCTGTCAGCCGCCGGCACGTACGGGGCTCCAGCTGTTAGCCACTGCACCTGTATTAGGCTCCACCCCCCAGCTAATCCCCCCCAAATGGTTCACCCCATTCAACCTCCCTAATCCCCCACAGCCCTAGATCACACTCCCTGGCACATGGGGATCCAGCTTCAATCTACACCCAGGGTGCCTAACCCCCGGAGCCCAGAGCTCCAGCTCCAACCCCTCTACCTACCACCCCTGCGGCCCTGGCTCCAACCCCCTGGCCAAGCTCAACCCCTGCCCCAACCCCCTCCTGCCCAGGTCCAAACCCCTGCATGCCCCATCTCATCTGCACCCTTCCACCCCCTGTAGCCATAACCTACCCCACGCTTAACCCCCCCCGGCCCCTCCCAGGGCCACAACCCATCCCCCTCAAGCCCTCTCCGACTTACACGAAATTCAAGGTATGTGAGGGTTGCATGGATTGCAGCCCTTGCGTACCTTGGGGGATTACAGTATAAGGGTATTTCCAACTTACGACCCAATTGAGTTATGACCAGGTGTTCTGAACATAACCCATTAGTTAGTCAGGGACTATCTGTAGATAAGGATATGGGGAAGGGAACAAACAGATTGTGATCTAGTGTAACCAGATGTAATAATCACACATAGGCAAATAAGGAAATACCTTAAAAGGTAACGTGTGACCTAATGGAACTGCATAGCAAGGAATTAAAAACTGCATATTAGCAGCACAGAAATCAATGCAATTTGGACTTCACTGATGGACCTGGTACTGGTGCCTTTGTGCCTCCTGCTGGTCTGCAGCTGCCTGGTTTCCCCGGCTTCTGAAAGGACATCAGAAGCCACTTTCCTGTTATGCTTGAGAAACTGTCAAGGGGTCTGTTTAAACTTGTCAAGAAATAAACTGCCTGTGTTAAAAGATATCTAATCAGCGTTTTCATACTCAGAGAACCCAGTGTTGAACCTAAATTACTCTTGCCTGTATCGCCAGCAAAATTAAGTTGAAGTGCCCAATTTCTGCACGCTTTAAGTTGGAAACCATGAAAAAAAATTGTGTGTGTGGGGGGAAAGAAATTAAATAACTAGTTAGCAAATGCAGGTTAATTTCTGAAAGGCTAAATGGGAGCACTATTTACTTCCAACTAACGATTTCAGTTGAATTAACATGGTGCTTCTGCTGGAGGGAATGATACACAGTCTTTGAGGATTTGTGTGACATTTGTATCAAAACCAGATTTCCATACACTCAATTTGACAGATTAAACACACTAAATGCAAAAGGTGAAAGCTCTTGATCTGAGTGTAATAAGTAGACATTAGTGTGCAGCCAGCAAGGCTGATGAGGGTTGTTTGGTAGTGGCTGCATCTCATAAGGAATTGGGCAATTTATTTTCATTGTTTTATGGCAGGATATTGCTTTAGAACGTCAGCTGTGTGCCATTGCTGGCAGCTGTGCTCTTTAGTCCCTCAGCAGAGCTCTGTGGCCCGTAAAAAGAAAATGGGGGCACTAAAGGAATTATGACATTATGCAACCATAATTAGGTAACATGCCCGCACCAGGAGTTTAACAAGAACATTATCCTTTTGGACCTAGAATAGTGTTGATAATCCTCAGAATTAGTTAAAAAGCTCCGAAGATCCCCCTCCCAATGGCCATTCAAACAATGCTTCCAAATTAATTTACTTGCAAGTACTTTAAATGGTCCATCCCGATACAGTGAAGACAGAACTGGTTTTAATGGGCCCGAGACTCATGTTCGCCCGGAATCAGAATTCACGGAAAGCACGTTAGACTTGACAGATGTTTCCATTCAGCCAGTACTATCAAAGCTGTATATGTTAGTTGTAATTTTAGAATTTGCAGAGTGCCTTTTATCTGAAGCGATTTGCGAACTGCTGAAATGCAGACAACTGTAGGAAGGTGTGATCCAACCCATTGGCACAAAGCACACTGCTTAACAGATGACAGCTGTCTCCGCCTCTGCCTCAGCAGCCTTTAGGTGTATATGTGTGTGCTGCCTTTTCAAGCCTATTATGCCAGAGGCTGTCACACTGGGTCCAAACCAGTGGTCTGCGGGGTCTGTCCAGGTGGTTTGGGGATAGTTTCCTCTGAAGTGTGCACCTGGGCTGCTGCACTCAAGAGAATGAAGGACTGCCCAACTAAGTAGCAGCTCAGAGGCATGGCTCCAAGGAGCCTGGACTCTCACAAGTAAGGTGAAGTGGTGGCTTTTAGGGGGAAATAAAGTTGGAGGGGGCAGTGCAGTGAGCTGGAGGAAATAGGAGGTTAGGTAGGGGTGTGGGAGCAGAGATGGTGGATGGAATCCAGGACGTGCAGGGCTGTGGTGGCCAAAGATAGAGATGATTTTCCCCAGCTCCACAGCTGTGGCTGTTGGGGAGAGAAGGCTCTCCTTCCCAGCCCTGCTCTGTGGTGGGGCAAAGATCCCTACTGATATTAAAATAGGAGCTGCGTGCTTATATTTGTTTTTGTTTTTCTATAACGCTTTATCTAAAGTGCTTCACAATATTTAGCTCACCGTCCAAACAGCATTTGGGAAGATTGTTAAGTGATCAGTTCAGCAGTTTCCAAGTGGTCCCCCAGTAAGGCAGTTTGAGAACCGCTGTATTATGCAGCTGACAGGAGGCGCAGGGCATGAATTTTCCTGTGGATTGGATCGGAGAGTAAGCGTGTGCTACACTCAGCCTGCAGTGGCATCTCCTGTCCCAGGGGCTGAGTGCAGCTTCCACTGGGGGTGGCGCAGCATGTCACACTGCAGCATGTAATTCACGCACGATATCATCCATGTCATGACATAGGGGCAGCCAGGCCAAACCTGAATGGTGCTGTGACTTCAAGGGTCAGGTAACCACACCCACAGCAGGGAGATGCGTTCAGCCCCAAAAGACAGGAGCTGCCCCTGTAGCGTGAACCTAGGACACACTTGCTCTGTTACTGTCCTTCCCTTCTCCTCTCCGCCCTGTGGTCCCTCCTTCACCACAGGCCACGGTTAGGGTTGCACTGGTGAGGCGGAGTGTGGTGCCACAGATAGTCCTTTCCTGCCTCAGTGGGGAGAACAAGAGGAAGAGGTTGTGGCAGCAGAGTATACCCACCGAACAGAGAGACAGCACCCATTGCCCGTTTCTCCCGGTTACACTCTGCCGCTGCTTAACAGTGTGGGGAGAGGTAATTTTGGCAAGGGATGCTAGTTAGTGAACACATGAAGGGACGTGATTAGCCATGGGTTCCCCAAGGGGCCATGCAGAATAAGGAGATTCTTGGTTTTAAATTTGCTTCTGAAGGATTTCTATATAGTAAACTTCACAGAACTCTATTTAGCTACATCACCAGAATGAGAAGCGTGTGAGCATAGGGATTTCTGAACCAAGGCTTAGACTACTAACACTCTCCATCCCTATGTCTTTTAAAATGCTAATTAAGATGGAACTAAAAATAGAAGGCAAGGTTAAATATTTACTCTGGCCATGCCTGTATCAGATTCTGATCGCTTAGACTAACTGTGTGGAGTTTAGAGCTAATCCAGGGGTCATGAAGTAAGTTTGCCTGTAGTAGGAAAAAACCCCACAACTGAATGAATGGAGAAATGCCACAGTTATTACGATTCATAAATAGGGTAAGCAACTTTCACCTGCCACAGCTGCCAGTTTGTGATATTGTTTATAATAAATGTCCCATAATCAGTAACTGGAGAATCAATTAAGCACTGTGTAAAATCAAGCTATAATTAATAATAGAGTAGAAGAGACAATACTCTGTCTCTGTTTATGTCATTTATTGCTACAAACATGGAAACAAATTTTATGTTGAGTTTAAGGAGCTGAACTTGAAATGGGGACTTCAAGGAATATTTACACTAATTCCACATGGAACAAACATTTATGGAGAAGACAAGACCTTTTTTGATGTGGGACTGCACTGCTCTAGAATATTAACTGCACAAAATACTGGAAAGGGCAAGACACAGCAACCTTACCTGGAATAAACCCAGGAGTCAATTTCTAACAATTGAAATCACCAACTTGAGAGAAATTGGTCACAAAGGCAATACACTTCATTATTTTAAGTCATAATTTTGCAGATAAAGGAAATTCTAGCTTAGATGTACAAACACAGCGATCCATTTGTAGCTGCCCAATTTGACATTGTAAGAGGGTCTGATTTTTCAGTGACAAACGTGCACCCTGTTCCCAGCCAGGACATCACCCATTAACAACCGATGTGTTGTCAAGAGCGCATGCACCGTCAGATGACACAAGCAGAACGACAGCAGGAAGTATAGATGGTGAGGGAGAGTAACACAGAAGCAACCCAAATGGGCCAAATTTAATAGTGTTGTAATCCATGCACCAGAGCAGAGCAACATGGCCCATTCTGAATGAGTGGTATTACAACCTTGGGCACAGGGTCCCAAAGCCACTCAGATTTCACCTAGCCACCCTTTAAATTGCCAGCAGGAGAGAGGTTCCATGATTGTGCCATGCCTTCACTGTGCCAAGGTTAGGTGCTCAGAAGCATGTGTATGGGGCAGGGAGTACCATGTTTCTTTGGTGCCCCCCATCTCCAGGATACACATCACCAGGCCATCAGGCACAAACGCTAGTAAGGTGAGAATTTGGTAAAAGCATCTTTTGCCAGAGCAGCAGGAATATGTTATGAAATGGAAAGAGAAATAATCAAGGAGGATGTGCTTCAGGCAATAATACAAGCAGCCAGTAATGGACAGAGAAGGTACCCCTTCTCATAAGCATTTTAAAAGGGGGTCCTGTGATGTGGGGAGTATTAGTATGGGGGAAAATATAGGAACAAGAAGTCAGGAGAGGGAAGGATAAATGCCTTCAAATGACTATGGCAGATGTCAGAGACATCATTCTGGCCACAGATGAAATAGAGAGCAAGCAAGGAGACTTCCTGCATTTCAGAGCAGCTCGGTAGAAGGAATCCGTGCCTCTCTGAGTCCTCACCAATGTTGGGAATACAGCCACATGACTGTTCAGAATAGGTTGCTTCTGCAACTTCTCAGAAATAGTGACCCTTGAAGACACCACAGTTTCACATATGACAAGGCATGCTCACTCCCAGTTTCCATGCTGTGGGATGCCAACACCATCATAAGACATCCAGTCTTAAATTCACCTTAGAGAGGACAGATTAGAAGCCACAAAGACAACACTCTCTAGGACTTGATCAAACAGTAATTTTTAAAGAGATCTTTAAGACCTTATCCTTAGCTGTTCTCCTCAACAGAGCAAAACTGCTGCAGTATGAACAGCAACATTTCTAGCAGAGTTACCAGGATCAAAGGGTAACACACTTCTGCTTTTGAGACAGGTGATAGGCATCTCTAAACACTGAACAAAGTCATAACAGAAGCATAAGATATCTACCACATCAAAAGAAGGTATCTAGAAAACAGCAGGAGGATTGTGTGTATTATAATGTGAATACTAGGTTATTTTCCCTAAGTTCACCAGAAAGCATATTACACTCTGGAGCCTGGGGACCTGACTGACAGTACAATGATACAGCCGGTCAGAGTGTGCTTGGCCAAACGATTACGGTTATAAATAAATGTTCCAAAGCTTAGGTCTGTATTTGCTGTTATGAGGAAATACTTTACAATGTTACAAAATGCAGAGTTTAATAGAAAAACATAATACAAACCTTTAGGGAACTAAAAATCTATTGAAAGGATGTAATTTGCTAATAGAGTTTATAGGTTAGAATTGTTTCCATAGAATCTAATTAAATATTTGTAGAACAGAGGCCAGTTTAATTTCTACTGCATTCTGCAGGATTTTCTGTAAAGATGAACTAAGTGTTAAGTATCCATGTCCCAAACAATGTATCCCTAGACCAGAGGTCTGCAACCAAAATAGTGAGAGGAGCCATGTTTTTCAAATTCAGTTACAAAATCAGTACTTCAAGAACTGCAAGGCACATGAATGTGAGACAATCCTTAATAAATAACGTCAAACTCTACTTTTGTAACTCCTATTTTAAGAACAGCTCGTGCACATGATGATTTGTACCAGATAGAGAGTACAGGTGGTCACCGATTTATGAACACATCGAATTATGACCATTCATACTTATAACCAACCTCCAGCTTACATCCCCTGCATGCCCCAGCTCATCTCTCCCAGCGAGAGACTCCAGCTGCATGCCTGGGGCTCCCCTCCAACCCCTGGGGACACAGCTCCTGCTCCGGTGTCCCAAACCTCCTGCACTTCTGGGCCTCAACCCCCCTCCCCCCCGGACCCAACCCCCACAGACCCAGACCCAAGCCCCCAACCCCTGTATGGCCCTACATCACTCAGCACACACGAGGTTCCAACCTGCCTCAACTCAAGCACCCCACCCCAGTGCACCCCCATTCAACACCCTGTGGCCCCAGCTGACCCCCACCATGCATGGGGCTATGAATTCAACCCTTGCCTGGGGCACCAGCTCCCAGCCCCTGGCGGAGCTCCAACCCCTTCCACTCAACCACCCTGCCCTGGTGTCCCCCCGTTTAACGCCCCCACCCAGCTCAACCCCTCCTTCCCATGGCACCAGCTCACACCCCAACCCTGCACTTGGGGTTCCAGCTGTCGGTCACCTCCAGCGTGCGTAGGGACTCTATTCCTCCTGCCAGCTCAACCCACCCCTACCCTGGCTCATCCCGTTCAATCCCCCTTCTGCCCAGCTCAACCCACCCCCGCATCCCCAGCTGACTCCCTCCAGCATGCTGGGCTGTCAGCCACTGGGTATGCTGGGCTGTCAGCTGCTGCAGGCACATGAGGCTCTAGACCCCCCAGCTAACCCCTCTGCCCCAGTTCACCCCACTCAATCGCCCCGATCCCCCACAGCCCCAGCTCCAACCCCCCTACCCACCACCCCACAGCCCCTGCTCCAACCCTCTGGCTGGGTTCAGCCCTTGCCCCAAACACCTGCAAGCTCCAGCTCAGCTGCATCCTCCCACCACCCATCACCCTAACCCACCCTGGGCTTAACCCCCTGCCCCCTCCCAGGGCCCCAACCCATCCCCCTCCAAGCCCTCTCTGACTTATGTGAAATTCAACGGATGCGTGGGCTGCATGGAACGCAACCCTCATGTCCCTTGGGGGATTACAGTATAAGAGTATTTCCGACTTACGACCAAATCGAGTTACGACCAGGTGTTCGGAATGTAACCCCTTCGTAAGTCAGGGACTCTCTGCATGTTATGTTCACCCCTGTATTGGAGAGGAAATGAGGACCAGGAAAACGCTGCACTTGGGGATAGGCTCTTAAGCAGGAAGAACCAATATTCACATCAGCCTCCATGCCCACCCCCATTCTCAGGCTCTACCCCCCCCTCAGCCCCCAAACCTGTCCCCCATCTCCAGGCTTAACTTGCCTCAGCGCATGAGCTCCCCCAGCTGTGTGCAGGGCAGCTCCTTGCCCTTTTTGTGGAAGATCTTGCACAGCTTGAACTGCAGGTGCCCATTGCTCTGGTGCACATGCTCATGCTTGGCCAGCAGGAGGTGGTACCACTCAGTCAGCTCCGCACACTGCCACTGCCCTTCATGGGCAGCACCTCCTCCTCCAATCTCCTCTTCCTCCTCCTCCTTCTCAGCGCGGCTGCACGGCTCCAGCAGGGGCAGACTCTGGTGCCCCTCCCCCTAGCTTTCCTTAGCACTCCCCCACCATGCAGCATGGGCAGCTCCCTGCCCTGCTGCAGCTGCTGAAATAATGGAACTAAATTTTGTTTGTTTAATGGTTGGATCCCTCCAGTCACACTGCTGACTGTTAAACCAATTACATTCAGGTCTACTGTTCTGGCGGCAGCAGAGCAGGGAGTTGCAAGAGGAGTCAGTGATGGCAGCATCCGGAGCCGCAAATGACTCCTTAAAGAGCCACATACGGCTCTTGAGCCACAGTTTGCAGACCCCTGCCCTATGCCTTCAAAGTTGAGGATTCATAATTACTTGACAAGCTGCCTTGTCTTAACCAAATGCTGCGAACCAAAGCAGTTAGTTATTTTATATGTAAGGTAGGGTTATGAAGCATCACTTGGGCACAATCAGATGCTTGAGGGGGCAAATCATTTGTTTTGCTTTGCTTTCGTTGGTTTGTTTCTCAGCCTAGCTGAGGTTGTGTGTAGACACACACAAATGCACAAGAGAGAATATTTAAAATAAAAGAGTGTCATTTCCAGGTGTAGTAAGAAAAATGATGGTCATTGTTGTGCCTACATATTTATCTACTCCTTGCAGATGTTTGTACAGAATCTGCTTAATTTATTAACACAAACACTTATTTCTCACTTTACTATGCAAACAACATGGCTATGGGACAGCAGTATCAGGGTTTTTTCCAATGAAACGAGAAAAAGTCAAAGTTTTAATATCAGAAACCTGATTGCTGGTGACAATAATCCTGGAAGAGGGCTCAGACTGGGAAAGAAAATACTGACACTCCTAAATTACACTCCCCATCACATTTCCCTTGACACACAACTGTGCACAGTTGCAATACTAAAAGGAGCCACTGCTTGCAGTAGTTTACATGAATATTCATAACATTATCACCCTACTTTCCTTTATGCTTTGATCATCTCTTAAGCCTGAAGCCTAATGATATCGATGTGAACTTTGTTAATTTTCCAAATGATGAAAAGTATCAGTTCCTGCCTCTCATGAATTATGGCCAGCAGTCTGCAGATTCAAATAAACATCCTTGGTTTATGCCCCTTCCACATTTGGAAGGTTCCGTTTGCAAATACAAGAACTAGAGGCTTTAAATAAACCAACAAAAAACCAAACCGACCAAGGAAAGCTTAAGTTCTGGAGCAAAAGAAGACTATCTCTAGGACAAAGAGGCACAACTTAGCTACCAGAGGAGGAAAGACAATCATAGGCTATGGTTACACTTCAGTGTTCTGTCGACAGAAGTCATTGTCGGAACAGATTTTGTCAGAGTGCTGCCAATGGGAAGAACGCTTGGCGAGCAGCTGCACTGCCTGGCTACTCTCTTGACAAAACAGGCACCCGGAAGCATGGCAGACAGGGCTGCCCTTGTTCGGGATGTCCTGTCTGTCAAGAGAAGGCCCCCCACAGCAGCCACATAACTTGAACAGACTCTGTTGGCAGCAGTGTTATGCCTCATGGATGACAGGCAGAGCGCTGCCAGTAAAAGTGTTGAATTTTGTCAACAAACTGTCAACAAAACACAATTTGTGTGTGGACGTGCCACCAGTTTTGTCAACAAAATGGGTTTTGCCAGCAAAACTCACCAGTGTAACTATAGCCCTGTGGACCTGTGTCAAAATATATAATTTTGTTTGTATGGCTACATAACTATACTCCCAAGCATAAAACTAACATTTCTTTTTCATTAAGTTCCATGTTATCGATGAAGTTGTGCTTAAAGTTTTTTTTTTGCCGTGCCTCCACTTCCCCACAGTCCAGCAACTTATTCACCAGTCTCTCTTTAGAAAGCACACTGAAGGACTTTTTAAAAAATTGGTACCTCTTAAATCTAATTCTTATTCTCATTTCTTCAGTGATCTCAGATACAGCTTAATACAATATTTCAGTAATTGAAATACTTTATTCATGCTGCCCTTGGGCATAATTTTTCAAAATTACTTTTGTCACTGTCTCCTCAAACTCCTCCCCACCCTTGCGTTGGAGGTTCCACTCCCCTGGACTTCAAGCTTTCTCAGAGGCAATGACAGAAAAGAGGCTATTCTCAAAATGGTATATCCAGAGCTTTATGAAATGTTAGAAGAAAATCACTAGACTCATAGTGGAAAAGTAAAGAAGATTAACAGGATTTTGGCTTGTGGCAGTACAAGACTGAGTATAATCTACATTTTAAAATCCAATTTCCTTACAATACGATAGTAGTTTTTCCTTGGCTAGTGTCCTTATCAAAATAAGTAGCATAAGAACTTAGATAGCAAAATCCTATTTCCCATATGTTGTGTCCTATGTGCAATGATAATAAAAGTTTTTTTCTTCACAGGGCACAAGAACCTAACCGATTCTTGCATTATTTAATTGCTACATTAACAGAGACAAGGCGAAGTTAAAATAAAACTTTAACATATTGCATCATACATTACTGGTGACTTATTGATATTACTTGTACACGTAGATTACTAACATTCAAAGAATTTGGCTCAAGGTTCCGGTTTGCTGGCAGGGGAACCCTCATCCTGTGGTGATCCTAGAAAGAATGACCAAATTTCTAAGTACCTCTCCTCTTTTTAGTGCTTTTCTTGTAAAAGTACTTGTTGTGAAAGCTTTTCCATTACAAGGACAGTCTATATTCTACTATACACAAGTCCACAATAATGTGCCATAGAATGATTTACTGCTAGTGATTTTAAGTGGTGAATTTATTAGTTTAATTTTAGTTTTTGAACTGTAGCAATTATATGAGGCTTTCTTTTATTACATTAAAAACAAAGAGCTGAGGTTCCTAGGATGAGTGACACGTTGCTCACTTTCTTACACTAATAATCTCAAAACCAGCATTGCAACCATAACCTCCCTTATGCTTCCATTGTATTGAAAATATTATCTTAGTCGGCTTGCTTTGGGATTTGTGTGTGTGAATAGAGAGAAACCTATTGGCCAGCATACATGTCTTCCCCTTGCATAAGCATTAACGGAACAATTATGAATGAAGCAGTTTACCCTTTTTTTTTAAAAAAAAAAGCTAACTTCATGTACTGTTAGGAAAGGTGAATATTGCATTGATATTTCTGAGATTCAGCTTCTTTTTGTCTTCTTCAGTGGTGTGAAGGATGTTGAAGACCAGCTTTTAAAATCCATTAACATTGTTTTTTGTAATGCATCCATGAGAGACCAAGTTAGGGATGAAGAATTTTGACATAGCAGCTTTGGAAACATGGAAAAAAGTGAGACATTTGCATACTTTATATTACAAAACCACTTTGCTCTCCAAGGGGATGCGAAACCAACAATTAAGTGACCTTTTGACAATAACATTCAGATTTTACGGGCTCTGCATTCTCAGAAGCACACCAGCCATGCAGATTTATTTTCTCGGTGGGTGTTCTTATGGGATAATGCCATGATTTCGCATTCGGTCACCACAGGTCTTATTTAACTTGCAGCACATAGACTTTGGCCTTCATGGGCTAAAATATAACTCCTTCAACAACCTTTCTATGTTGTTGCAGGCATTAAATGGTGCAAATAGCTTTCAAGTGGTGGTCTACATCTTGGTCAGCAATTATCACTCTAAATTAGTCCTGTCAGTTTAAAAAAAAATAAGAATCCTTTCTTATCAAAATTTGCAAGTATGGATTTGTTTTTCTTTTGGAGATTAAGACCCTGTCCCCAACATACACATACAAACCAAATTATAACTCAGTTCACATTGCCACCAAAAGACTGTATCAGATATGACTTGTAGCTTAGAGAAGCACTGTTGAAGTCAAGTATTAGACTGTAGCTCGTTCTGGCCTGGCCCAGTGAAAGCAGACTAAGTTCTGCCTATTCACTGTCTAGATTCCTCGGAGCAGTACACTCCAGCGTGTATCCTTTCCTGAGGTGAAGTGCTATTGCTTGGCTATTGAACTGTGGAAGTCTACATAAACTGATGAGGTGAGCTCAGTCACCTTCTGACCACGTATTTAATGGTGCTGCCTGGAGTTCTCAAATTCTGCTTTCAGCCAGACCCTGAATATATGGCTTATTTGATTGAAAGCAATAGGGGATGGACATGCACCATCTGAGGTCAGAGGATACTTTTTGAACTTTTTTTAAGTGCTGAAATGTATTTATAAGCCAAAAGGCATGAAGTTATGTCCTTGCATTATTTCTGCATCAAAATTATACCTCCCCCACAATGACAAATGATGACAAATACCACTGAAAAGGTCACAACTTTCTCAAGTCTTGTGCTACCCAGCACCATAGAATTCTAAACATTGTTTTCTGTGATCTCAAGAAGTTCACTGTTGATTCAGACTTCCCAGGAAGTCTCTTAGGAAACTTGAGGGCACTGTGGGGTTTAGGCATACCCTCTCTCCTCTCAACACCCCCAAGATTTTTAATAACTGCTAAACGTGGTTTTATCAATAAGAAGGGTAGCTGAGTTTTGACATGCACATTTGGCTTCTGTCATGACTGCCCTCAAGACAATCTTTCCTGAATAACAGTCATCATCATTGTCCAGAAGACAACTCTCCAGTGGCCTAGCTAGCTTTGAGGGTCTATCTCCTAGAAGAAAAATGTGCTGCTTTTTAGCACACAAAATGTAAGTGAAGATGGATATGCCCTGGGACCTCTCAATTCATGTTTTCTAACTAGCCCATACACAAATGCAGAGCACCTAACAAAATATTCCACGTAGTCAAGATGGACGGCAAAAACTGTTGGAGGCCTGAAACAGTCCACACACAAATGTTTTTATTTAAGCCTCTTGCTTTAGAGGAAGCTATGTCTTCTGCAGGAGGGTGCCACCGACTTGAAATCCCGAGTTTCTAGAGTCTCTGGAAGGGCTGCTAAATGGAATGATTGTGTAACTCCATGACTGAGCTTTCAGTCAATGATCACAGATTGGAAAAATCCTTACTGAGCTGGAAGCAATGGTAAAGCATTGTAGGAGCATGGGGGTGAGATGAGATAAAGTAAATCCTTAGCTTAGACTGAGATATACATGGCAAAAGTATAATACCCACGTCTGTTGGGAACTTCCTAATTGGCTAGAAGCTGTAAGGTTGACAAGTCAAAACTAAGTACATAGAAATGCTATGAAATGTCCCTGATTTGACTTCTGACCTGATTGTAATATAACCTTCCCTTGTTTCTTCAAAAAGAGACAGACAGAAAGAGAATATGGTGTATGTAGGGAAAACAGACAGGCACAGAGGGAAAAAAGAAGCAGCCTGTGAACTTGGTGTATGACACTGGAAAAAGCTAGGAACAGGTTTTTTGGAGGGGGTCTGGTGCTGGCTAGTGGGCTTGGGGTTGCCTGCTTAGAGACTATTCTTTTGTTTCTGGTTCCTCCTGCATTCAGAGAAGCACGACGTTCTATAGCGAGGAAAAATACCAGACTCCTTTTATATGATTATAATTTCTGTTCCTAACTGGAACATCACGTTTAGTGAGCTGGAAGGACCATTAGTGACCCTGAACTCTTATTAGCTGCTGAATCAAAAGAGGCAGCACAAATGAGGAAGAAAGCCAGTGGGAAGGGCAGAAGGCAAAGAGAAAGAAGAGTTTGCTGTAATCAGGCCCCATAAGGGCAAGAAATCAGGGCAGGTGGGCTGTGTGGGCTGGGAGAAGCTGATCCCCAGGAGTGGAAAGGTGGCTGTTTTCTCTAACTCGGAGACATTTTGTAGCAGGCTAGTGATATTTTTAACCCTCCAACAGGGAAGGCCTGATTGTGTCAATTACCGAAAGGGGAGATCGGAAGGGAAAATATTTTTTAATTGGATGCTTCAAATGTTTGATTTAAATAGTTATATTGTCTCAATTGGCATGATTCACTGATTTTTTTTTGTGTTTAAACATAATAACAGGGAAGGAGTCAGCTATATTTTGCTGTTCTCAGTTTTTGTGTTTTCTTGTAGCAGTTTTTTTCCCCCTTATATGCATAATGAAACAGTTAATTAACTGACCAGCTGAATGATTTCAAAAGAGGAAGACATGTCTGCATGGATTTCAGCTGAAGATTCCTACAAGCAAGTGGAGGGAATATGTTGATTTAGCAGAATGTATAGATTACATGATCAAAGACTGTGAGACTCAGGTGAACTCAGCCTAACCTTCTGGCAATACTGAGTTTCTTCTCATTGTTTCTGTGGTAACTGTCCTGTTAAGACTTAATTTGTGTTCTCTTTATTTACGCTATGTCTAACTTTGAAGATAATGCATGTGAGTCAGAAAGTAGCCATTCTATGTTGTAAGAAAATTAAGTTGTAATTAATTATTATTATTATTATTGTAAGATTTTAAAGGTGGTACTTAATTTTCAAATTCAAATTTTTATTCTTTGGGGAGCTGAATGTGAGAAGATTGACTCTACGTAATCCTTGCTGAACACCCTAAGAAACTGAATAGTGGGTATCCAGGGGCCTGGCTGTGTGAATTGCGGATTTTAGACACTGGGGAAAGGCAGTAAAGGAGACTGTGGCCCCCCCAAAGTTTACACTTACACATTACATAACCAATTATACCCCTGTTTTATTAGATAGTATAGAAGCCAGCAGACAGAAGAAGTGACTGTGTCTGCAGTATGGCTTAATTTAAATTAAATTGGACAAAGTTGATTATTACATAAGATGTTACTGTATTGACAGAGTAAAAAAGCGACTATTGACTAAAATGGCTCCTTTACTTAATCATTCAATGATTCCATCCGGGACTATAGATAAAGCACTTACTACTGTGATAGTTGTAGATCTGCCATTTGTTGTGTGTCTCTGCTTCTGTTCCCCATCTGTAATATAGAGGATACAATACTCTCTCTCACCAAGGATGTGTTTACTCAGCTAAAAGGTCTGCATGGTCTAGCCTGCCTGCTCCAACGTGACTCCAGCTAGCACAGGTAACAACAGCAAATGCCAACTGCACAACATAGGTCAGAAAAGCCCAAGATAGACCTTTATATGCTTTGTTGTTTTACTCATCAATCTAGTACTTGAGCACTTCTTGAACATAAGTTAATGTACTTTCACAACACGCATAGAGTAGGTCTTATTCCACAAAAGCTATGCACAGGCTAGCTTACCTAAGCTAGCTGAAAGCCAGCACAGCATAGACTAGCAAGGACATATTCAACTTGCTAGTCCATGCTGTGCTGGCTTTCAGGTAGTTTAGGTAATCTAGCCTGTGCATAGCTTTTGTGGAATAAGACCTACCCTATGCGTGTTGTGAAAGTACATTAATTTATGTTCAAGAACTGCTCAAGTACTAGACTGATGAGTAAAAGACCAAAGCATATAAACAAATAGCAAACTTTCAACTTAATCTAGTTTCAAAAAGACTTTTAATGCCATTAAGTCACAAGCACAGCCTTAGTTTTCCAAACGTGGCCCCTCATGTACTCACAAGGAAGTTAAGCTTTACCTGAACTGTCACATTTATTTGCAAGCAGCTCCAATTATATTATGCAGCCCTCCACAGCATTCACTTTGTGAGCAATTCAGCTATTTTACATAGCAAAATAAAATGTGTATCATTGTAACTAACCAAAGCTTACCTTATTCAAGTCAAAGGTATGGAACACTCGGTCAACATATGTATCTGCCTGTGGATTGAGACCGTGCAGATCAAGAAGCGTCTTGAATTCATGAAGACTAAGCTGTCCGGAAGGGCACTCCTTCATAAATTTGGTGTACCATTGATGGGTCTCTGCAGCATTGATGTCATCTGCTGCGGAGGCGCTGGATCCCATAGTATCATACAATAAAAATCTTTTTTTTTTCCAGCATTTATTCATACATTTACGTTTCTCCGCTTCAGTGGCTTGCACCCAGCTAGAATTCAAATACAAAGCCTGAATCTAAGGAGCTAATGTAAAGCTCTTATGAGACAGATACAGCTACAAGCCAAATAAAAATAGAAACTTGAGTGAGATGATCATCGCTATCCAGTTTTAAACCAGAAATGTTTTGCAACACGTTTAAAGTCAAAGCAAATAGGAATACTTAAAGGATTATTTCTTCAAACTCCAAAGGAGGGGATTCTACCTCGTAGGTTTGTCCCATTGATAGTTAAGGCAACTACTAGCGAAAATATGTTAGTACGTCCTCAAACTGATTGTCTTTGTGCGGTAACTATTAATGCCACACAAGTCTAATCCCTAAATGCTTGGGACTAATGAGTGCTGTAGTTAATAAGGTAAAGGTCAAGAACTTATTGGGCACATGTGATGTGAGGAAATGTGAGTGAGAGCTCAGACAGCACAGCTGTGGGGGAGTGAAGGCTTTTCTAAACCAACGTTCGGTGGGAACTCCCATATGATGTACTTCATACCATGAGCACTTGTCAGAATCCAATTTCTTTGACTTCCAGTCTTCTAATACTGATGGATTTCAATGAGTTCAACAACTCTGCTCTGTTCTTAGTCTAAGTCTAAGGTGTATAGTTGTGCCTGTATGTCGTCTGCATCATAACTTGCAAATGGAGGTTTGTATAGGAGGTACACAAAAGTGCCACACCCTTTAAAGGGATCCTGAACCAGACATTATATTGGAATGGTACTTCATTTACTTAGCCATAGCTAAAAAGTCTGGAAACATCAGCAAAAATGTATAGGGAAAATAAAGGATGTCTCACCTCTATGGAGAGACTACAATGGAGTATAATAGCTGACAGTATAACTGATTTGAAAAGATGGTGGTTTTACGGAGCACAATGTGGGCTAAAATTTCTTATCTGCTGTGTACTTTAACAGCTTCTATTAAACCCACAGACAAAGCATTCACTGAGACTGTAGCAATTCTACAGAAATCACCTATTCCCAAAGCCACTGGTGATACAGCATATTACTGCTTTCATAAACAGGAATTAAAAATTACAAAAGAATAAAACCATGACTTCTATGTGGCTGGATTAAGGACATATAAGAGAACATTGCCAGTGCTCAGGGAGTTTAAATGATGATTTGGGATCAGGGTGTGTGCTGTAAACAAAATGAAGCAATCCAAAAAACTGCCATCACCAAAGGCTCATGTAGCCCTAAAACGCACATTAGAAATTGCTTTACCAGTGGAGACTGCTAAAGATTCACAGATTCCGAAGCCACAATGGACCATTGTGATCATCTAGTCTGACCTGTCTGACACAGACCATTCAACTTCCCCAAAATGATTCAAATAACAAATCTTTTTTTAAAAAAACATCCAGTTCAGTTTAACATTGCCAGAGATGGGACTCCACCAGGAGCCTCAGTAAATGGTTCTAATAATTCCTTACTCTCACTGCTAAGAAATTCTATCTTGTTTCAAGTCTGAATTAGGCTAACTTCCACTTGTAGCAGTTGGATGCTATGACACTGTACCTTTCCCTGCTAGACTGAAGAGCTCATTATCAAATATTTTTGTTCCCCACATCGACACTTACAGACTATAATTAAGTCACCTCTTAGCCATCTCTTAGTTAAGCTAAACATATTGAGCTCCTTGAATCTATGACTATGAGGCACATTTTCTAATTTTTTAATCGCTTATTCCTGTGGCTCTTTTCTGTGAGCCCTCTGCCATTTACAGCAGTGCTGACAGCTACCGCTGGCTCTGGGGCACTGTGGGAGGGAGGGTTGGCTCCGCACCTCCTGAAGGGGATGGGACCAAGAGTGGAAGGGGCGGGGCCTAGCGCAGTCAGCCTTTAGTACTGCTTGGATTGCAGTGCAGCCCCTCCCACAGCTGTGCAGAGTGACAGAGCAGCACTGTTACAGCAGTTCAAGGGAGCCCTGTGCAACTGTTCCCCTTTCATCCCCCATTGGCAGGCCTGGCTATCTATCAACAGCCTTCTTGAATTATGGACATTGTAATCCAGCAGTGCTAAATACAGCTGTTGAATAACAGCTCCACTCCTACTTCAGATTCCTTCCCCTTCCCCACTTTTATGCATCCAAGCATCACACTAGCCTCTTTATCTGAAATGTCACACTGGGAGTTCATGTTCAGATAATTATCCTGCTTGATTCCCAAATCTCTCTCAGAGTCACTGCCTCCCAGGACAGAGGACCCCATCCTATCAGTATGGCCTATATCCTTTGTCCTAGATGTAAACATTTACATTTAGCCATATCAAAATGCAATTTCTTTTCTTGTGTCTAGCTCACCAAGCACTCCAGATGGCTTGGAATCACTATTCACAAATGCCTTAATTTGTATCATTGGCAAACTTCATCAGCGATGATTTTTATCTTTTCTTCCAGATTAAAATAGCATAGGTTCAAGACCCAGTCCCTGCAAGACTCCAGTAAAAACATGTGATCCATAACTCCAAACATACAATTACACTTTGGCTATGTCTACATGGGCAGCCTGTACCGACAGAGGGCTCTGTCAACAGGGAAATCTTGATAGAACCTCTGTCAACAGATTGCTGCTGCACACAACTTGCTCTGTCCACAGAGAACTGTCAGACTGCACTGCCCTCTGGTGCCAGAACAGCAGAATGGCAGTTCTGCAGACAGGGCTTCCTGGCAACCAGAAGCCCTCTCTGTGGACAGAACCGTCTACAAGGGCACACTGTTCGCACAGACGTTATACCTGAACAGGAAGAGGTATAATTCTGCCAGTTAAAGAGCTCACTTCTGTCAACCAACTCTCAACAAAGCGCCTTAGCCAAGTAGATGCTCTGCGAGTTTTGCCGAAAGAAGGTCCGTTCTGTCGACAGAAGGTGCCCAGGAGACCAGTCAGATGGACAGCCTTTTATCCGTTAGATATATGTCATGTAAGTTTTATATCACTCTCAAGTTTTAATCAAAATGTCATATGGTACCAAGTTAAACACAAATCAACACTTACATAAATTTATAAATAAATAAATACATAAATCTACAAACATAAAAACAGAAATCTACATATATTATATCAACACTATTACCATTATCAGTAACTCGTAATCTCTTAAAAAAGATTTCAAGTTAATTTGACAGGATCTATTTTTTGTAAAACTGTGTTGATTACATTTGTTATATTACAGTCCTTTAATTCTTTGTTAATCAAGCTGCGCTATTTTGCCTGGGATTGATAGCATATTGACAGACCCATAATTGCCTGGGTCAACCCATGCACATTTTTTAATTATTGACACCACATTAGTCTTCTGGCACTTTCCTACTGTTTTATAAGTTTATTGAAATTCAATATTAATGGCCTAGCAAGCTCCTCAGCCAGGTCTTTTAATACTCTTTGAAGGAAGTTATCTAGCACTGATAATTTAAAAATGTCAGATTCTTGTAGCTACTGTGAACGTTCTCTTGAGAATAGAATGGAAGGAGGCAAAGGAGCTGCAAGCAAGACGCAGAGCATTTACTTTTTTTTTTTTGTAGCAAACAGCATTACAATGCAAATAATTTCTGGTTCAAGGATGACCCTGAAAGAAGTGGCAAGAAATTGGGGGACACACTCACAAAATCTTTGGGCTAGTGGCAGAGCACAACCACTTAGTGAGGGCAATACACGAGGATTTCAGAACCTGAAGCTTGCAGTGAGAATGCTACAGCAACCATTTAATTCAGATGACTGCAACATATTATTTAGATTACTTTGCAAGTAGGAACAAGAGGAGTTTGACACCATACCTGCTGTTTCTGTAATTTCACAGCAGGTCTATTTAAAAACGAAGAGGCACAGAACATCTCAGGGGAAATTCGTACTTCGCTGGGTGTTATTTGTATTCATTATTTTTATAGAGTGTGACAGGCTCAGTTGGGTGCTACCTGTTTTAATATTAAAGATACAAAGATTATTGGTCATTAAGTAGCAAACATTGAGTTTTAAATGTACACACACTGAACTTACGTAAAAGTTGTGTCACTTTTCTTACCTAATCACTTTCCACTTTCTCTCTCACTCATAGCAGAGGCTTTATATTCCTCACCATATCAACTTTTTTTCTTCCTCACGTTACTGCTGGTTTCCATTTGTAGTTCTCATTGAAAAGCACTCTTCCTTTTCCTGTATGCCCCCCGCCTCCACCACACCCTTGCACCACTTCTTTAGTTCAGTTCTCCTTGTTTTCCCATGTTCCACCGTTTGCAGTGCTGTGGCAATGGTGCCAGGATATGAGGAAGACAAGGTGGGGGAAGTGATATCTTTTTCCGGACCAACTTTTCCCCTCTTCTCTATTCCCTTGCTATGTCTTATTGCTCCCTAATCATATTTACCACACAGAGAGCTTATAAATAGTAATTAGGGGTCTCAGTTAATCCCATTTAGCGCTTCTGAGTAACTGAAAGCAAAAGGATCATGTTCATTTTTAACCTGTTAATCTCACACACTTGGGCACAGCAGGAGGCACCAGTGGCAGAGGGCTGAAGCAGCCCAAACTTGCCAATGCCCGGGTGGCAGGGGAGCTGGATTTCTGAGGGAGCCTGAGGCTCAACACCCCAAGAGAGCCCGGAAATTCATGATTTGACATAACATTTGAACTGGAATTTATTTGCCAATTTGACACTTGAAAATTCGGCCTTAACAGGAATCTCCGTTATCTTGCAATTTCCCCACCTTAGATAGGCACGGAATTGGCAACCATCCCACTTAATTTGCTGCTTCCCTGGGTCCTGTTAGTGGGGGGGGGTATCCCCCTTTTTTCCCCCTCCTGCTGTGCGTCCTTCCTTCCTCCTTCCATCCCCTGGCTACATAAACCCTGGATTGTAGTTGTGTGGTCCAAATCAGAGGATGTGGGGCTTACCCATGAAAGCTCATGACCTGATACATTTGTTAGTCTTTAAGGTGTTACGGGATTGTCTGTTATTTGTGCAAGATAAGTAACTTTTCTTTCTTCGTTGAATGATGGTCTCTCTGTCTATGCCACTGTGACAAGCAGTATTCTTCAAGGAGAAGAATGCAAGGTGGCTTCTGTGTTAACAATGACTGGAGGACTCCTGTACCAAAAGATGCACTGGCCACAGAAGCTTGCACCAGGGCATATTATCTCATGAGAGTATGGACAGAATGCCATGTTGCAGCTTTACACATTTCAGTAATGGGAAAATCTTCAGCAAGAATAGTGAGAGGGCCTTGGTCCTAGGTGAGTGGGCTCCTACATTCTCTTGGCATGCTGTTTGGAGTGGCTCATGACTGGGAATGGCTACCTTAGGGCAGACTGTCAAAAACAGGGCAGGGACTCTAAACTGGTAGTATGTTCTATGATTCAGTGTCACCAAGCCAGTAACGAATATGAATTCCTGGATCACAATAATTATCCTCTCATGGAATCACAGGCAATCCCCTTATTCTCGCCAGTCAAACTGAACTTAGTGATAAACGGCCAGCTGCACCAAAAATCAAACCACATTCAGAGTGCTGCCAGTCCCAAGAGACCAATCACTCACTGCAGCTAACTGGAACCCTAGATTTTACACCAAACACCTGTAGCCATTCCTGTAATAAACTACCTAAAGGCTTACTAACTAGGAGAAAGATATGAGAGAGCTGTTTATGGGTTAAAGCAAGCAAACTTCCTCCCATCACCAAATTACCACTCTAAACCCTAAGATGGGCAGAGACGTAGCAATCTATCAATTCAAAGTGATTCTCAGAGCAAACCCAGGAGGCAGGCCCTGCAGCGTTCAAACAGTGAAAAAGATGGAAATACTTTGCTAAGTCTTTGTTTTATTTTCTTCATTCAGCTTCTAAGTCCACTGAATAAGCTTCCTTGCCTGTAGCATTCGACAGGGGCAGTGGGGCCATTATGCAAGCCCTTTTATTACGATGCTCCTTTCTGGCACTTTGGATTCTGGTATTCTTCTGAATGGGTCAGGGGCTCAATTCCCATGCCTGCGTTCACAAGTTCAGAGCAAATGTTTTCAAAGTTATAAAGAAGAATGGAGGTATTTTCTTACAGCATGGAAGACAGACTTTGAAAGAGTGTGACTGATGCATGCAGCACCTTAGCGGTATTCTATAGACACAAAATACATTCGCATATGCCTATTTTGAGCAGAACTAATGTATAGGTGAAGTAACCTAGTCACCAGCTATCAGTTGTTTAGCTTTCTGTTTGTAAGGTAGGGATCTTGCCTGTTTCTTTCATTACCTGGTTGGTGAGGGGTGTGATTACAATTTTACACTCAAACTTTTTCTTTCCTGTCATCTTTGGAGTGAGAAGTGCACATGACTGAAGAGTTCCAGACCACTGTTGTAGCTTTGAAGACGACTTCATTAATGAGGAGTAGGACCTTTCTAGACTCCATGCAGAAGGGTTATTGAGGTGTCTCTTCCACTTCCTCTGGGGCATCTGCAGCACAGAGCAACCCTTCTTATGAGGTATTGGAATTATAAAACACAACTCCCAGTTCAATCCTAAACTCCACCCCAAGGATTTGATATCCCAGAACGCAGCATGTTGGGCAGTCTAAATGTTAGTGCCAAGACAGCCACCTTGATCAGCCATCGTTAATTGAGAAGGGAAAACCCACTCAACCCTCGAAGCCAGAACCTCTTTCTTCACATAATACAGCCTTCTAACTAGATCTGTTCTCTAGGTTCTATAGGAAACTCTCCAAATTCTTAACACAAAGGTTAGATACACTTTTCCCACAGCTTTAATCACGGGAAGGGAAAAGCTAGTAAACAAATGATGTTCTCCCAAAGACCTTTTCCTTGGTTTACAAACCGCTTTTCTTAGAAATGGAATCAGTTAAAGAAATACAGGTTTAACAAGTAAATGCTCACTACTAGAACACATTCTGTTAGTCTTCAAAGTGCTACATTTCTGCTGTTTTGTTTTGTTGGACTGCAGACTAACACAGCTACCTCTCTGTTACTACTAGAACACAAGTAATCCTTATATGGGTGTAGCACTCTTCTCCCTGAAACATGCCAAAGCAGTCTGCACCCTAAATACAAACTGTACACAGATCCTTCACCCACTCCTGAGATGTAACTGTATCACTTGTAAAATATAGCACCTTTTAACTTAGTATATTAACAGTGAATGGCAATTCTTTGAGTAGAAAATAATGGGGACTGTTCAGGAGGCAGAATTCATTACCTGACCTCAACATTTAGCCAAAATACCACTTATAATTAACCTATGCAGAAGTACATGCCCTGAGCTCTTTAATAACCGCAAGTCATTATTGTCAGAGGGGTAGTGTGTAACTTTGCAAAACAAAGCAAGTAGCCTTGTAGCATCTTAAATACTAAATTTTATATATCACATAATGAGCTTTTGTGGCAAAGACCTTCTTCAGGTTCTGGAGCACAGATGAGAAATCAATGAAATATAAAAAGGAGTAGGGGAGGGAAAAGGATCATATTGCTGTATAGGTTGTAGGTTGTCAATAATGTGCTGGAGGGGTTTAAGTTGAGGGCTAGAGGTGATGACTAGTGGTGTTCCTTTTTCACCCTCGTCGGGCTGGTATTCATGAGTAGCTGGGTATTCATCTGGCCCCGTCAATCTGTTCCAACCCTCACTCTCACAGGCTCTGGATGACAGGCCTGTTCTTTCCTACAGACAGCCACCCAAACTCAAGAAAATACTCACTAGGAGCCACACTCCATACCACAGAAATACTAACCCTGGAACCTTTTACTGCAAGCAACCCCACTGCCAGCTCTGTCCACATATTTACACAAGAGACATGAGCATTGGACCTACCCACATCAGCCACGCCATCCGGGGCTCATATACCTGCACTTCCACTAATGTGATATATGCCATCGTTTGCCAGCAATGCCTCCCTTCCATGTGTATTGGACAAACTGCATAGTCCCTGTGCCAAAGGATGAATGGACACAAATCAGACCTCAGGTACAGTAAAACCTCAAAATAGGTGATTGCGAGTTAAGCGCAACTCAAAATCCCACTGCCCTCTCTGACCCTGGCTCAACCCCCACCCATGCAGCCCCAGCTCAGCCCCACTCATGGCTCTGGCTCACCCCGCACCCGGCTCTGGTTTAGCTCCCCCAGCTGCAGTTCAACCCCCTGCACAGAGCTCCAGTTTCATCCTCCTGCCCTGGTTCAGTCCCTCCTCCCCAGTTCAAACCCCCTGGGCATGCAGCTCCTGTTTCATTCGCCCGTCCCAGTTCAAACCCCCTGTGGCCCAGCCCAACACCTGAGCACAGCTCTGACTCACTACTCCCGTGTGTGGCTCTGGCTCAAAGCCCCCCGCCCACTACAACTGTCCCCCACCACATGCACACAGCTCTGGCTCAACTCCTTCCCCACTCCCCTGCAGCCCTAACCCACCCCAAGCTTAACCTTCCTGCCCTGCTCTCATGGCCCCAGCCCACCACCAGGCTTAACCATCCCCAGCTGCCCCCCGCCAACTCCAAGACTTACCTTTCAAAAGGAGCTCCAGTGCTCCTGCTGCTTCCTGGCTGCAGAATGTGCACTCTGCCAGGGAAAAAGCCACCCCACTGACTTATGCAAAATTCAGGTTACATGAGGTAGCATGGAAAAGAACCCTCGCGTAAATCAAGGTACTACTGTATTTAAATACACAAATCAGTGGGTGAGCACTTTAATTTTTCAGGACACGCTACAATGGACCTTAGGGTAACTGTATTATTACAAACAGATTTTAACACCAGATTATAAAAGGAGATATCAGAATTGGAACTCATTTGCATGTTTGATAATTTTAAGCTGAGACTCAACAGGGATGTTAATTATCATATGCATTACATGGACAATTTTCCCACCTTTGGTATTTACAGGGATGACACCCATCCCATTAAACTTCATTTACTCTTCTCAGAGGTCCTATTAATGATAGGAAAGAAAATGGAGGAGAGGGGAGTCACCTCTCTCTCCCTTGCCCTCCTTCTCCCCACACCATTCCCTGCTTTTTATATGCCGCTGATTTCTCAGTTCTGCTTCAGAATCTGAAGAACTGGGTCTTGCTCATGAAAGCTCATTACCTAATAAATAAAATTGCTTGTCTTTAGGGTGCTACAGGACTGTTTGCTTTCTCAAGTTGTTAGGACATCCATTTCAGGTCTCTGAAAATGCTCTGTTGTTCAGGCAGAGAGTTTTCTTCCTGGCTGCAGTAATAGCCAGAGAGTGAGGGCCCAAGAAGATGTACTTTATGCCTTGGATTTCAGGGTCTGGGGATACAATGGGGCTAGGTGATGAAAAATGGAGTTCTATAAGATGCTCTATCACAGTGTACTGCAGGCAGAGTAACCAGATCCAGCAACTTGGTTCAAAAAGCTCTCAGAAAAGTTTGTCATGGAAGGTCCAAAAGATAATAGAAAACGGGCTCTTCTACAGAGATCACTTCCGTGTAAATTCTAAGGGATGACAACTAAGTATACGTTACTTTGGTAAGGTCCTTTATGTAATCAATTGCTGCAGCTGCCCCAGGAGGTCATAAGTATGAATGTGCCAATTACTACATGGTATCAGAATAGAAGTCTGTCTAGTTGAGGCTCCTGTCTCCCTCAGTAGTCCAGCATCAGATGCTTCAAAGGAAAATGGAAGAAACTATGAAGTGGGTTTTTAGAGATCACTGGAATTCTTTCAACAGAACATTTTTTTGGTTCCAAAATATTGATTCACTGGAGTGGGTTAGTTTCAATGTAATTTTGACAGAAACCAGGCATGTATCTCTCCAAAATCTACCTGTTTCCTGGCCAGCTCATCTGGTCTCCTCTGCAGCCCACTTAGCTGACATGATGCTGTTGCACCTAGTTCCAGAAATACCAAAATTTTCACACTGTAGGTATATGTTCATATTTTCAAAATGAAACATTGCAGATTTCCACTTCCACAAAAAACATGAATTTTTGGATTTCCATCCTCATTCAGGATGAATCTTTGCCCCTCAAACAGCATTCTTTTTCCTTTAAGTAGAAGCTTATGTTCTTGTTACTATGAAACACCCCAGCATGGCAAATGTTTAGAAATTCCTATTATAACTTCGGGATTGGTGTATGTTTTCCTTCTACCAATTTCAAACTTTTGGCCTTCCAATTTTATTATAAGAGAAGGAAGATATTTATGTTACAATCATGCTATTAAGAAATGGACTACACTAACAAATAGAAGAAATTCTGTTTTATTAGATCATCTCTCAAAAGAAAGAAATAAAAATTTCAAAATAAAATCTTTGGGATAAAGAAAACCTTAAAAACTTCTTCAGTTATCTGAAAAAGAAAGTCATGTATTTATTTCAGTTAATGTAAAAATGGCTAAAGAAAACTTTATAATGGAATCATGAACCTTAAAGTAACTTGAGAATATAAATTCAAACATAGTCTTCTTAAAATTCTCATCAGGTGTCTTAAAAAACACTGTGACAGTGAAGTTTTGGCTTTAAAAATATCCTTACCCTTGATCAAACATATGCAGTTCTTTGATATTCTTTATTCCTATATACATAGCTCAAATATGACCTAGAGAGTACTGAAAGAAGTTAGTTCAGTAGACAGATGTTATACTTGAACTATAAAAACTGTTTGACTTTTCTTTGACTTCTTCCTTTGTTTTGAACAGATTCCAAACACAGGGCAGTGTGTATGGCTGTGTTTTTATATCATAGAGTTTTGCTAATTAGAACTTTACAATACATAGGAACTTTAAAATACATAGCTTCTTGATCAGAGACTCTATCCCAGCACTCAAGTATCAGTAATCTGAGGCTGAGTCTACACTACAAGATAAAATTGAATTTATTAATATCCTTTTTGTAACTCTGGCATTTAATTCAATTTTGACTATCCTCACCTCCCCACGTGCTCCTCACAAAGTCGACTTAGTGCTGCCACACTCAACTGACAAACATTGACTGCTCCAGTGCAGTAAGGTCTTAGAGTGCGCGAGGGTTCTGTTCCACGAACCCTCGCGTAACCTGGATTTCACGTAAGTGGAGATCCAGCTTTTTCCCTAGCAGAACACATGTTCTGCAGCCAGGGAAGCAGCAGAAAGGTAAGTCCTAGGGTTCGGTGGGGGGGAAGGTTGGCCGTGGGGATAAAGCTGGGGTGGGTTAGGGCTGCAGGGGGGATGGGTGGAGTTAAGCTGGAGCTGTGTGTGGGGTGGTGAGTCAGAGCCCTTCTCTAGCAGTGAGCCAGGATGCGGCGGGAGGTTGAACCGGAGCCGGAGCCGGAGCCGGAGCCGGAGCCAGAGCCAGGCGTGGGTGGTGTGATGACGGGGGGCGTGAACTGGGGAGCGGGGGGGTTTGAATTGGAGCTGTGCGTGGGAGTTTAAACCAGGGCAGGAGGATGGAAATAGGGCCGCATGCAAGGGCTTTGAATTGGAGCTATGCGTGGGGGGTTTAAACCGGTGCAGGGAGAACCGGAGCCACACACAAGGGGTGGTGAGCCAGAGGCAGGGGTGAGGGTGGCAAGTGAGTCAGAACCGCGCGCAGGCAGTGAGCTGGCAGGGGGCGTTGAACAGGACCAGGGAGGTTGAGTTGGAGTTGTGCCTGAGGGGTGGTGAGCTAGGGCCAGAGGCAGGGGTCGGGGATGAGCAGGAGCTATGTGCGGGTGGTGAGCAGACCTGGCGGGGTGCCGAGCTGGGGCCATACAGAGCCAGTGGGGTTGAGCCAGGGCTGGGGGAGGGAGCAAGTTAAGTGCAACAGGAAATTGCGCTACAGGGTTTACAACAGGAATCGGTGTCAGTCGCATAAGAGCGGGGTCGCATACTCTGAGACCTTACTGTAGTGTATTGTGGGAACCTATTCCACAGTTCCCTCATCCCCGTAGCATTGTGGATATGCTCACTGGTCTGTGACATCATCTTTCTGCACTGTATTTTCCCCATTCTCCTCGTGTGTTAAGCAAACATCCACTTTTCCCGTCGGAAGGAAGGAGAAGTAGGGCATCCATAGAGATGGCAAAAAAGTTAATAATCTCTTCCATAATTGAATTCTCAACTGCCCATCCACCGAGTGTCTCCCCTGCATGTGATCCCTGTAAATAACAAGGGACTTTGAAAAACTTGAAGGAAGAGATGGTAGTAAAGTTTTTGAAAAAAGAGAGTTGCTGAGGGCAGGGTATTTGGCTTCCCAGTGCACTATAAGGCTTTTGTGCACAGGGTGTGTTTGCAATTGGCCATCCACTGACTCTCCACTCCCATGATTGCATCCAATCCCTGAAAATAACACAATGACAGATGCTATACCCAACTGGACCTCCACCCAGTCTTCCCTGCATGAAGGGGTGCAAAGTTAGAAGAAAGAGGACAGAAAAGTCCAGGAAAAAAGATTGTCCTCCCTCTTCACTACAAAGACATTGCCAACAAGGGTGAGGGCAGCAAAATCTCATACACTGAACTTATAACGGAAATTTATAACAGGAATTTCAACTGGCCCTCCACCCAGTGGAACTCCCCACTGTATATAACTTTCATAGACCTTGAACAGGCCTTTGATAGTGTAGGCAGAAATACACCGTGGAGACTGTTGCAGTATCATGGCATTCCCCAGAAGATCATTAATCTCATTCGAGCCAATTACGAACCCTCCACTTGCCAGGTTGTACATAATGGCACTCTTACGGAATCTTTCACTGTCCGAACAGGTGTGAGACAGGGATGTCTACTCTCACCTGTCCTTTTCCTTATAGTTATGGATTGGATTATGCTAAAAACAACAAGCAGACACCAGAGTGGTATTCAGTGGACCTTCTCTAGTCAATTAGAGGATATCGATTTTGCTGATGTCTTTGCTCTCCTGGCACATCAGCATGAGCATACGGACAGCAAAGTTGCAGCACTGGATAGCATGGCCTCAAAGGCAGGCCTGAAAATCAGTAGATGTAAAACTAGAACTATGAGGGTCAACCACACTAAACAAGATAACATCACTTTAGGGTGAGAGACCCTCGAAGACGTCGAACAATTTACTTATCTAGGTAGTGTTGTGAATAAAGATGGTGGCACTGACCTAGACATCAAATCCACGAGTGGCAAAGCCACAGCAGCATTTCAAACCCTGTGGCCAGTATGGAGATCACACAACGTCTCTGTCGAAACAAAAGCTGAGAATCTTCAATTCAAATGTAAAGTCCGTCCTGCTGTGTGCCTGTGAGTCATGGCGCACCACAAAGCCCTCCACACACAAACTGCAGACGTTTTTGAATAGATGCCTGAGGTACATATTACAGATAAGATGTCAAGACAAAGTCACGAATGAACATCTGTGGACACGAACAGGCCAAGTGGGGATCCAAATAAAAAGGAGAAAACGGGGGTGGCTGGGACATACTTTGAGGAAACCCCCATCCAGCATTGTTCAACGTGCCCTAAAATGGAATCCTCAGGGGAAATGCAGCCGAGGAAGACCCCGAATAACATGGAGGAGATCTACAGTCACGGAAGCACAAGAACTGGGATATTCATGGGGCCAGATTGAAGCCATTGCCCAAGATAGAACCAGATGGAGGAGCCTTGTGGATGACCTATGCCCCACTTGGGGTTCACAGGTTTAACAACTCCACCCAGTGTTTTGGGTGGGGGGGTCAAAGCATGAAGACAGATAGTAAATGTTAGGAATAAGACTTACAACAGAAATATCAAAGCAGCAGGGGTCTGCAATGGGCAGCAAGCTCCAGAAAATTTTTTTTGGGGTGGGGCTGTGGTCTGCGGTCTGCATCTGCAGAGCCAGTTGAAATGTTGAATTGGTCCCCCCAAATATCTAAGCTGCTGGGGGAGACTTCCCCACCCCCCCCCCAGAATCAGCAAGCCCCTGAAGACAGGAAGGCCCTGAAAAAAAATTTTTTTTGGCGGGGCGCAGTTGAAGTCCCACCTGAATAAGTTAGCTGCTGGGGGAGACTTCCTCCTGGCAGCAGCAAGCCCCTGAAAATCTCTCCTACCCTGGAAGCCCTGACAGCACACAAGCCAGGACACGGTGCTGCCTGGCAGCACGCTCGGCACTGAACAGCAGGCACACATCCTTTTATTGGGTTGGGGGCTGCCCTCATGATGTGGCTGATCACGGGGAAAGACCCTGACGGTGTGGTGCCTGTGCGGGAGGGAGAGTGGTTCGCACACAAATGTAAAGCACTGAGAAGTTTCTTGGTGTCTTATGCAAGCAGGACTCCCACAATGGCCTTCCTGCCACATGGCGCAGTGGGGCAGTGGCTGGCGGCAGGCAGCGCAGAAAAAAATAGCAAGTGTAGAGACAGAGCCATGAACTCCCAGAAAGGGCTATCTGTATTGGGCAGATGCGCTCGGAGTGCTAATAAGAAAGACAGACAGACATTTCTCAGGCTCTCATACTAACATGACCCCACAGCCACCGGATTCCTGGTCCCACTTTCAAATTCACGGTCTTCCTGTTACCTAATTCCAGCGCACCTGGAGAGCAGCAGCCAGTGTGAAGCTCTGAGGAGCATTGTGGGTTACGTGCAAGACACCTCTGGAGGCTAATAAATTCGATTTTAAGATGTGGCGCTTCCACAGTGGCCTTTAATCAAACTTTTGAATGTGAACTTGGTGCTACAGCCATCAGGCACCAGATACTGTGCTACTGATGTTAGTGCTCCCTCAATTGAGCTAATGATATTTACAGTGAAGACAGTCACATGGTAATATTGAGCTAACTGCCTCAAATTCAAATTAATCTCGTCGTGTAGACGCAGTCTCTAACAATCCATGCTGTCCAAAAACTTAACTGGGCAACTCATTCTCACGTATAAATTCCATTTCCAACATTTTGGACCAAACCTGGAGCAGGTGTAAATAGGCTTAGCTCTACTGAAATAAACACAATTTATTCGTGCTTGCTGAGGATGTGGGTTTCACATGCTAAGAGAGAGATATATTTCTGCCGCTGGAGCTAAAAAATGGATATTCTCTTCATCTATGAAGGTTAAGTATCAAGGCTGAAGCCTTTTTGCCTTTGCAGAACATGAAAAGGTTTTTAGCAAAAAGTGAAGCGTAAGCACTTTCACACAGTTGCAAACATTTCAGGGCAAAACCACTGCTTTGAGATTACATTCTCTCACGACCTATCTGACTGAATTTGTCCATTAGTGAAAGAATTTTTGCTATGAGCTTATTGTCACTTCAAGTAGCTGTAGGCTTTACTTTGATATGCTCTTCAACAGGCAAAAGTCACTGACTCTACTATATATCTCTGTCAGATACAGTTGTCTGCCTCTCTCATGAATTACTTCATTGCAAGTTATTACTTTTGTCACAAGGTGTCAATACATTCAGAATGATCAAGTCTACTGTGATTATAGAGCTACTGACAAAATCGGAACCAGGCCATAAAACCCAGCATGTCTCATGGTAGCCTCATGCAGACGAATTTTAAATGTTACCTGTATACAACCTGATAAAAATAAGGGGTAACTCTCAAAAGAACTGATAGAAGTCCATGTGTTGGAGATTAGAAAATTATCTTGCAGATATTATCATGTAGGAGATAGCACCAATAAAGCAGACATTTTCCATTATTTACATCAACATTTTGGGAAGTGACTATCAAGTCTGGCTGTTTCTATTTCTGGGCGTTCCACTTGACACCTTAAAGAATTTGATTCCCTGAAAGTATTCAGGTCTTATTCTTGATTGCTGGAAACCTAACCTCAGATACTTTATGAGGCCCTGATTTGCTGAGGCACCAAAAAACACTAGTCCCTTATCAAAATATTAGTGTAGAATAAAATGTCCGAATTAAATTTAACAGCAATTAGATAGCAGCATTTCTGAATTAAATTTAAGAGCATTTAGATAGAAGCATAGGAGCATTTAGATAGGAGCATACCATAGATTACTTGTAAGGGACTTCAGAAAAGTTCTTGAAGAAGACTAACATATGGACTAAGAAATTATGTGGCAGCTAAAAAAGCATCTAAAATGTTGCTAAAGCTATATTTGAAGCATTAACTCTGAAAGTAATTGAGAGAAAAGGTAGTATCTTCCCTCCAAATCAGATTTCATTTTAATGGATTTAGAATTTGCTAGCTGGTCAACCACACTGCTACACTTATTGAATTAGTTGATTCTGATAATCAAATATTAGTCTACCCTTCCATGTCACGAGCCAGTGACTTTCAATGATAAATGAACTTAAAAAAAAAGAAAAAGTGTCAATACTACAGGTTGACCTTCTGTAGTGTGGCACCTCTGGGACCTGGACTGGTGTCAAACCAAGAATTTGCTGAACCAGGTGAGGTCAATATTGTCTATCAGCATTACCAACACTTCCTCTGTTTACTGGGCTCTTAGAAGACATTTGGGGTAAATTAGAGCTAAATAACAGCACAGAACACTGAGAGCCAGGACTGGTGGCTGTAAACAAACTTTATGTAACTGTGAGAAACTGGGCCATACCCATGATAAGTGGACTCCTGGCTAATTAAAATCACGTCAGACCATGAATGTTGCTGGACCAGAGAGTGCAGCAGTACTAGAGAGAATCAGACTGTATTTTGTTCATTTGTTACAAAGCAAAATATTCTATCGTATATCAGAGTCTTGTATTACCCAACCACTACTCAGAATACATAAACAGAAATTAAAGCACATACATGTGCAATGATTTCTCAGTATTAAAAAAATCTGTTAGAGCAAATTAACATTAATGTTACCAGTATACAGTTTTATCACATGACTAGCTAAAAATGCACATTAGCTTTCTAGAGCCTGGGCCATTCAGCTCAATGTGACATCACAGTCATCAGAAGTAAAAATGTCCCAAATCTCCATTTACTTTAAAAATGCTATTATACTAATTTCACTTATGTTCGTAATGAATCACTCTAGACAAAAGGATTGTCTATGGATTAAAACAAGCTGGGATTAATGGTCCTTGGCTACGTCTACACGTGAAGCCTACTTCGAAGTAGCTTATTATAGGCTACTTCGATGAATAACGTCTACACGTCCTCCAGGGCTGGCAACGTCGACGTTCAACATCGACGTTGCGCAGCACCACATCGAAATAGGTGCAGCGAGGGAACGTCTACACGCCACAGTAGCACACATCGAAATAGGGATGCCAGGCACAGCTGCAGACAGGGTCATAGGACAGACTCAACAGCAAGCCACTCCCTTAAAGGGCCCCTCCCAGACACAGTTGCACTAAACAACACAAGATCCACAGAGCCGACAACTGGTTGCAGACCCTGTGCCTGCAGCATGGATCCCCAGCTGCGGCAGCAGCAGCCAGAAGCCCTGGGCTAAGGGCTGCTGCATACGGTGACCATAGAGCCCCGCAGGGGCTGGAGAGAGAGCGTCTCTCAACCCCTCAGCTGATGGTCGCCATGGTGGACCCCGCAATTTCGATGTTGCAGGACGCGCAACGACTACATGGTCCCTACTTCGACGTTGAACGTCGAAGTAGGGCGCTATTCCTATCCCCTCATGGGGTTAGCGGCTTCGACGTCTCGCCGCCTAACGTCGATGTTAACTTCGAAGTAGCGTGCACGTGTAGACACGGCTCTTGTCTGCACCTTGGATTACTAAATTTAATCCCTATCGGAATCTCTGATATGAAACACTTATGCATTCTGCTTCACTTGTAAGGCAGTCATTCCAAACTCCCTGGGTTCACTGAAACAGGAAAAGAATGCCAGAATGCTTTCCCCATGGTTTATGAGCATGGACGAGCCTGCTGAAACTCTCTACTGAAGAGTGCCTCCGAGTTAGTGACATGAGGTTGCTAGTTTGGAGCCCAACCCTGTTCTCATTTCAGCCACTGGCCAAACCTTAGTGACTTAAGTTAGAGTAGGATTAGGGAATATTTCAAGGTGCTTCCTAGACCCAGTAGGAGAATCAGGAAGGTGAGCTCTTTTAGATGTGAATCCTATAATTACATGGAACCTGTGTGAAACACAGAGGTGATAAGAGTAGTAGTTAGCTGCTAGCTGCTGCTGTGAAACCACACTGCAATATGAAAAATTGAGGAGGTGAATGAAAGTCCCTTTGGGCAGCTGGGGCCGCCTCTGGAGGAGGGGGCTCCATTTCAAGCTAAAACTTAAAACATACTTAGCATTATGGAGAAATGATTTTTTCAGTGAACGGTCTTTACAATCAGGGATATATGTGGATGCAGCCATTCTTTTTCAGGTAGATTTATGGGAAAAATTGCCACTAACATGCTCTAAAAACACCTGTAGAAATTCAGTTGTCAGTGCCTAGATTTGATTTAGAACATACTATAAGAATTGTACAAAGATATTTTCAAAAGGCAAAATCTTAAGAGCATGAGGTTCTGGCTACTTAAATAAATTCACATGGAGTTTCACACTATAACTGAAACACAGATTTAACTATCCAGTGTGACTAGAACACTGAGACATTCCATTTCGTGCATCAAGTTACACACCTTTAATGAAGCCATGCAGTTAAGAATGAATCCTTACCTTATTCATGTCAAAGGTGTGAAATACTTGTTCAACATACTTGTTTGCCTCTACAGTAAGACTTTGCAGACCAAGAACATGTTTAAATTCATGCAGACAAAGCTGTCCAGATGGGCATTCCTTCATAAATTTTGTGTACCAGTGATGGATTTCCATGGCGTTAATATCATCTGCTGATTCATTGGCACCCATGGTGTCAAACATTCCAAGTAACCTTTTTCAGAATTTATTCATCCAAATGCTTGTGCTGCTTGAATCTAATGGTTTGCTGACAACTATCACTTAGACAACAACTTGGCATCTAAGAGCTACTGTAAACCTCTTACAGATCTCCAGAGATATAGGTTAAGTAAATATAGCATCCTAGTGAGATTATCTTCAGTGCCCAGTTTAAATGCAGAAGGGTTTTATCAGCCAATGGTACTCTTTCCTCCTACTCAATTCTCACAGTGCTAGGACATACTGTACAACGAGGAGAGGCTGGCTAGATTTTGATTCCACACTCACTTTTATGGAATTAGGCCAATGGTAAAAAGATGCATACGAGGTGAGAGTCAGGCATTTTGAAAAAGTTGTACAAAACTTGTTTCAATATTTTACGTGAACAGGGGTGTCAGCTGTAGCTTCTCACTAAACCCTGGGGCCCAGCTATCCTGTTGCATAAACAAGAACTTTGCAAGTGCAGAAATTATGAATGTTGGCTCACTTCCCATTTACTGTCAATTCATGCCATCTTTTTGACCATCAGCATATAACAGTGGCCACACTGGGTCACAATAATGTCCTCCTAGCCCATTACCCTGTGTCATGCCCCCCACATGCCTTTTGAAAATTGCCTTATATCAATATGCATAACTTGAAGATTCTTTAGACAAAATACTTCATGTAATATATTAACTTTAATGTTACAATCTGCTGAATGTTATATTTGTGTGCATGTATTATTCTTGTATGTGAAGTTAGAAATATGAAGTGTGGATTTGCTTATAATTCTAAATGCGCTAATGAGGGCCATTAGTGATGCTCTTGAAATTTAGTGGCTCAGTGATCAAGTGAATGACCCTTGAATGGTTTTATTTTTCCCAAAAGCCCAAATGTGGTTGGTCTTAGAACGACACGTGGCCAGGCCACTTGATGCTGAAACCCATTTTGGATCTGGTACTTTTCCACTGAGGGTGAGAAAAGTTTGAACTGAGCACAAAGAATACCTGTCTTGGGCAAAAGGGGTATTGGGGGAGGGGGAAAACAAAGGATAGGTCAGTTGCCAGATGCCAGGAGACTCCCTCGCCCCCTTACCACATAATTTGTCTGCTGGAAACATCTGAACAGGGGGAATGATTGGTCCCAAGCTAGAAGGCTGTTTAGCTTGTGAAAGAGATCTTTAGATCAGCTGTTTAGGGTAAGAATTCACATGTAAAAAAGTTCCTTGGTATATTAGAATTAGCTGATGATCATTTGTTTATTTTAACTTCGTAACTTACTTTGGTCTCACTGTTTTCACTTGCAATCACTTAAATTCTATTGTTTGTATTTAAGAAAAACACTTTTGTTTCTTATCAAGACCAGTGTAAATAACTGTTACCTTGGGGGGAAAGCAGCCATTATGCATCTCTCTCTTTCATTGATAAACAGGGTGGACCTTATGAGTTCCCACTGTGTAAAACTTTCACATAGGGTAAGATGGATTTATGTGGGGTATTGGTCCCTTTTGGGGGTTGGTTTCCTGGGTGCTGAGCACTCTTGGAGCTGAATTGTTTCAGCATCTGTGTTGCTCAGCAGGAGGGTGGTAACCCCAACTCTGTGCCTTTGCTAGGGAGACAAGAGTTTCCGGCCCAGCAGAACATGGTGGTGGGGTGTGCTAGAGGGTATGAAGGCTAGTGTCAGTGGCATGATCAGCACACCAGCGAACAGCTCCAAGGGGACTTGATCTAATCCATCACACCCTGTCTTCTGACGTTGGCCAATGCAAGATGTTTATGAGAAAATGAACAGAGCAGGTAATCATCAAGTGATCTATCTCATCGCCCATTTCCTGCTTCTGGCAAACTGTCGAGGGACACAATTGCTGCCCTTCCTGGGTATAGCCATTGATGGACTTGTCCTCCATGAATTATCTAGTTCTTTCTCTCTTATATTCTTGGATTTCAGAACAGCCTCTGGTAAAGCATTCCAAAGGCTGATTCTGCATGTGTGAAGAAATACTTCTTTTCATTTGTTTTAACCTTGCTGCCTATTAATTTGGTGACCCCCTTGGTTCTTGTGTTATGAGGAATAAATAATACTTCCCTACTTTCTCCACACCAGCCGTGATTCTAGAACTTTTATCATAACCCTCTCAGTTGTCTCTTTTCCAACCTGAAAAATAAGCCTGATTAACCTCTCCTCATATATAAGTTATTTCATACCTCTAGTCTTTTGTTAAAGAGATGTTTAGCTCAATTGTTCAGGGTAAAAATTCACATGTAATTCTCATAAATCTTGTTTATCTCAGTCTTATTGCTCTCCCCTCATATGAAGCTAATTCATAACACTAAACATTTTTCTTGACTTAACTTAAACCCTTGTACTCTGAGTAGAGCACACATCATCTACAAGTCTCTACTTCAGTCTGTCTCGAAACAAAACTTCTAGGGGACTCCATGTGTACCCCAGGTGTTGTCTTTCAATCTCAGCAGATCTTCTCCACATTGTCTGAGGTCTTCCTCTTCTGCACATTTCCTGTGGGGTTCCATGTGAGAGCTTGATGGACTATGCTGGAGGATGTTTTTCTGATAGTGTAAGTGTAAGCTTTTTGTCTCTTGATTTGAACATCAAGTAGTTCTTGTCTGGCTCTGTTCTATTTTTTTTGCCCTTTCCCAGTTCCTATATATATATTTTTTTTTCCCAGATGAGGAGCCCACATCTACACACAATCATCAAGATGAAGATATTCATGGATACATACAGAGAGATGCAATATATTTTCTGTTGTATTATTTATTCCTTTCTTAATGATTCTCAACATTTTTAGCTTTTTTTTTTTTTTTTTTGTAATTTAATGATTAAAACTAGCTGGTCCTTGTCTGCACCTGGATCGTTAAATTTAATCCCTATTGAAATCCCTGATATGAAACACTTACGCATTCTGCTTCACTAGTAAGGCAGTCATTAAGTGGATGTTTTCACAGAACTGTCCAAAACTGCAGCGAACTCTTCCTCCTTATTTCTGTGCTGACATGTATCTGCTTTCACTTCCTACTATACAATACACAGAAACCGGGCCAGGCAAGAAAAGAGACATGTTGAAGTATCAAGAACATGGGACTTGGACTGTAACAGCAAGCACCAGGCTTTCAAATATATATGACAAGAGTGAAATTAACAGTCAGCATGTAAATAGCATCCTCTACTGAAGCATCTCAAGACACTTACACCCATCCTGGGGATATCTGAAAACTCTTTGGAGAGCTACCCCCACTACATGATATTGTTCAGTTTTATTTTTTTCAAAACAAAATCTCTTACCTATGAGGATATTTGCTGTAATTTTTGTGAGCAGTTATATACAAAACCTTATACACACAGGGTGCGTCTACACTTGCATTCCTCTTTCAAAAGGGGTATGCAAATCAAAAATGCAAATGATGTATAAATTTGCATATTTGGCACCTCAATTGCATATTATTTTGAAAAAGCTTCTTTTGAAAGAAGAAAGCCAGTGTAGATGCTGCTCTTTTGAAAGTAAACCCCGTCTTCAAAAGAATTCTTCCCCCCATTACATAAAGGGAAGAAAGATTCTTTCAAAGATGGGTTTACTTTCGAAAGAGCAGCATCTACACTGGCTCTCTTCTTTCGAAAGAAACTCTTTTGAAATAAGAATATGCAAATGAGGTGCCAAATATGCAAATTTATACATCATCTGCATTTTCAATTTACCTCATTTGCATACCTCTTTTGAAAGAGGAATGCAAGTGTAGATGCACCCAAAGATGACTTTCAAGACAAATGCTAAAAAGGAATTATACACTAAGCATGACTAAATGATCTTTTACATGAATAGCACATACGAGAAGATGAATGGTTTAATGTCTGGGCAGCCAATTCGGCAATTTAGGCATGATCTATACACTAACTCCCACAGGTAACTCAAAAAAAGCTGCGTCTACACGAGCTGGCTAGTTCAAAGTAGCCGTGCCAACTTCGAAATAGCGCCCGCCACATCTACACGTGGCGAGCGCTATTTTGAAGTTGAAATCGACGTAAGGTGGCGAGATGTCGAAGTCGCTATCCCCAACAAGAGATGGGAATAGCGCCCTACTTCGACGTTGAACGTCGAAGTAGGGCACGTGTAGACGATCTGCGTCCCACAACATTGAAAGAGTGGGGTCCGCCATGGCAGCCATCAGCTGAGGGGTTGAGAGACGCTCTCTCCAGCCCCTGAGCTCTATGGTCGCCGCTTGCAACAGCCCCTTAAAGCTCCCCGCCCCCTGCATTCCAGTGCAGGCAGCTGAGAGCGCATGCAGGCAGCAGCACTGCCACGCGGTCAGCCTGCATGCTCGCAGCAGCTGCAACCCAAAACCCCTGCATCGATGGCAGCCAGCCAGCCCCCCAAGCGCCCCCAGGGCATGCCCCCCCAAGGGGAGCCAGGACTCCCAGGCTGGCAGCCAGCTGGGGAAGAGGCAGGGGGGCCCCTCCTGGATGGAGGCTGGGATCCGGGACCTGCTGGGGCTCTGGGGCGAGGAGGAGGTGCTCCAGGTAATGGGGAGCAAGATGCGGAACGCGGATGAGTTTGCTCAGCTGGCTGAGGGCCTGGCTGCCCGGGGTCACCCTGCCTGCACTTCTGACCACGAGTAAGGTTAAGGAGCTGCAGCAGGGTTACGCCCGGGCCCGGGATGCGGCCAGCTGATCTGGGGCCGCCCCCACCACTTGCCCCTTTTACAGGGAGCTCAGGGCCATCCTGGGCCCCCGGTACACCTCCTCCCCCCCGGCCGCTCTTGATACCTCGACCGATGAGCCCCAGCAGGCCCCGGAGATGGAGTCTGCCCCGGAGGCAAGCCCTGCACCCCAGGGGCCACCCCAGGAACCCACCCCTGGGATGCCGGAGGAGGAGGAGAAGGAGGGGGACTCCTCCAGTGACAGGAGGCTCCACATTGCCCTCCCGTCCCGGAGCTCCAGCAGGGCGTCCACCCAGTGGGAGCGGACTGTCAGGTATGTACCTCCCCCCGGTGCACACCCCTGGGGTTAAAGGGCGGGGACAAGAGACATGACCAGGGCCCTCCACATGCCCAGATGACCATGGCCCCAAGGACAGCAGTGGCATGTCCCTCAGAAGAGTGCATCAGCCCCTGCCCCCCAGCAGGACAGCGCCATGCCCCATCCCTGGGGATGGGAGAAGCGGAACCTAGGGTCACCCGGGGTGGGGAGACACCCATCAGCAGCAGCACCTCCCGGGGACGGGGAACCAGCAGCAGAGGGGTGGGGGGACAAGGGCCAGGGGTCAGGGCCCACACTAACGGCTGTCTCCACTCTTCTTTCCCACTGTGTTCCGCAGCTGCACCATTGGAGGGCCCAGAGAGCGCTGGCGAGGTGTCTGTCGTCCCAGAGAGCCCACCGGGACCATCCCAGCAGGCCAGCCCCTTGGCAGAGCACCGACCAGCCCCAGGACGAGGCCGACGGCGGAGCCACGCGAGGACGGCCACGGACCCCCAGCTGCTCGTGACCCTCCGGCATCAGCTGGAGGTGTTGGAGCGGTGCCTGGAGCTCCAAGAGCGAGCACCGGCCTGGCGCCAGGAGGCTTGGGGGGCCTTCATGCACACCTTTGAGCACATAGCACAACACCTGGCCCCCCCGGCTGTGCCTCCCACCGCTCTGCCCGCCGCGCCACCCCCGGCTCCGCCTGCCGTCCCTCCACCATCAGCCACCCAGGGGCCTGCCGCCGAGGGGGACCTGGGGCCTGCAGACACCGGCCGGCCGTATTTGCCGGTTCTCATGGCCCCCACCCAGCCTCAACCAGGACTCTGGCCGAGGCGAGGGTCGCGCCCTCCAACACTGGGCGCTGGACATTCGGGTGCAGGGCTGGGGACGTGGCCCCCCCCTCCTTTGTACATATCCCCCATTTGTATATAGTTTGTGTTGGACCCGTTCTGTTCTGATAGCTGCCGCCCCATGTAAATAGCTCCCCCCTTTTTTTCTAAGTTATTAATAAGAGGTTGCACTGTTTGGTTTGAAACATTTCCATTTATTTCAAAGAAAAGTGTGTGTGTGTGTGCGCTCTCAGGTGCTCTGTGGTGTGGGTGTGGGGGCAGGGACTGTTGTGGAGGATGGGGGGCTGCAGTGGGTGGCTCGCCCGCAGCTGGCCCTGCCAGCGTTCACCCCGCAGCCTGGTCAAAATGGACCTGCAGGGCCTCCCGGACCCGGACCCCTCAGGGTCGACCTGGCGACTGGGGGTAGCGGGTGGCTGGACGTCGGCCCTGCCAGCCTCCACAGCCCAGCCCTGGAAGAAGAACTCTCTCTTGCTCTCCACCAGGTTGTGGAGTGCACTGCACGTGCCCACAACGTGGGGGATGTTGATGAGGCCTGCATCCAGGCGGGTAAGGAGACACCTCCAGCGCCCTTTGAGGCAGCCGAAAGTACGCTCGACCACCTGGCACGCATGGTTCAAGCGCATGTTGAACTGCTCCTGGCTGGCTGTGAGATGGCCCATGTAAGGGTGCATGAGCCAGGGCCGGAGGGGGTATGCCGCGTCTGTGACAACGCAGAGGGGCATGGTGGTGTCCCCCACAGGGATCTCCCACTGGGGGATGTAGGTCCCCACCTCCAGCCGGTGGCACAGGCCCGAATTTCTGAATACCTGGGCGTCATGGGTGCTGCCAGGCCAGCCACCATAAATGTCCAGGAAGCGGCCCTGGCTGTCCACCAAAGCCTGGAGGACCACGGAATGGTATCCCTTCCTATTGAAGAAGTGTCCTCCAGGGCACGGATGTGGATATGGGTCCCATCCAGAGCCCCAAAGCAATTTGGGAAGACCAGGCTGGCAAACCCCGCGATGGCGGCATCCGGGTCCCCAAGCCGCACGAGCCTGTGGAGGAGCAGGGCACCGATTGCGCGGATGACCTGCAGGGGAAGGACATGAGAGAGCACCAGTGAGGGGTGTGCAGGGTGTGTCTGGCCCTCCACCCCCGGGCTCCCCCCCCAGGGTCCTCTTACCTCCATGAGGACAGCCCTGACGGTGGCCTTGCCCACGCCGAACTGCTGCCCCACAGATCGGTAGCTGTCTGGAGTAGCCAGCTTCCAGACAGCAAAGCCGACCCATTTCTCAACGGTGAGGGCACGTCGCATGGAGGTGTCCTGGTGCCGTAAGGCAGGGGTGAGCCACTGGCAGAGTTCCAGGAACGTCTGCCGGCTCATCCAGAAATTCTGGAGCCAGCAGTCGTCGTCCCACTCGCCGAGCACCAGGCCCTCCCACCAGTCCGTGCTCGTGGGGTAGCTCCACAGCTGGCGGCGTGTGCGGCGGGGGGAGGAGGGGTGTCAGAGGGCAGCAAGGTCTGGAGCTGCTTCCTCATCCCCTGGGGGCAGCTCCTCTTCCACAAATAAAAGATAATCAGCTGCCTCCTGCATGGCACTAAGCAGGGCAAGCACTGCTCCTGCAGGGGCGAGTGTGTGGACCTCTGGCGGCTGCTGCTGCTGGGGGTCCATACTGCTTCCACGGGGTGTGTGTGCTTGTGGCTCTGCAGACCGCGTGCTGTGCAGGCTGAGTGTGTCTGGGAGGGGCCCTTTAAGGGAGCGGCTTGCTGTTGCCCCGGAAGTGCTAGTCCGCTCTGTGACCCTGTCTGCAGCTGTTCCTGGCACCCTTATTTCAATGTGGGCCGCTTTGGTGTGTAGACGCTCCCCTGCCGTGCCTACTTCGATGTAGTGCTGCCCAACGTCGACGTTGAACGTTGATGGCACCAGCGCTGGAGGACGTGTAGACGCTATTCATCGAAATAGCTTATTTCGATTTCGCTACATCGAAATAAGCTATTTTGATGTAGCATACCCATGTAGACGTAGCTAAAGTGTGTTAAAATGGAAGAAATAGAATAGTGCAAGAGAAAAGTGTGGCATTTCTGTGTCATTCTGCAGGAAGAAGAGATGCAGATGTCAATGTAATTCTTGTGCAAGTGCACAAACTATATGGATCTAATTTTCAAGAGTGTTCAGGCTCAGCCTCCTTTCACAGATGGTCACTCTTTCTAGCACAAGAAGTACCTACACAAAACAAGGATGCTCTTTCAAAAAAAAACAAAAAAAAAAACTGGACTCAAGCCTGGAAAGGAATTGCACTCCACTGTAAAGGTGATGTGACCATATCTGACCTTAAGCTTATAAAAGAGATTAAAAGCAGAACACGCTTAAGTTCTGCAGAAGTGAAGAGGGACAAGTGGGAAGCTGACCAACTTTAAGCAAACGAGAGTAACTGTAGTTAATTCTTCTGAAGAACAAGAAAGTGCCAGTAGAGACAGGAAAGTTCTTCCTCAGCATTATGGCTGCCAACATTAATGCTGAGCGGTAAGAGTCACTGTTATTATTTAACTCTACAAAGCCTTTGCTTGGTTACTTAACATTCTGAGCTTTTCATTTAAGTTACATCAGACAATGAAAGTCCTGGAATCATAGAACACCAGAACTGGAAGGGACCTTGACAGGTCATCGAGTCTAGTTCCCTGCCCTCTTGGCAGGACCAAACACCAGCTAGATCATCCCTGATAGATGCCTATCTTACCTGCTCTTAAAAATGTCCAGTGATGGAGATTCCACAACCTCCCTAAGTAACTTATTCCAGTGTTTAAACACCCTGACAGTTAGGAAGTTTTTCCTAATCTAAATCTCCCTAGCTGTAGTTTCTATCGCTCATTGTTCTATCTCAGAGGCCCAGGAGAACAATTTTTCTCCCTCCTCCTTGTAACCCTCTTTAAGGTACTTGAAACCCACTATTTTGTCCCCTCTAAGTCTTCCCTTTTCTAAACTAAACAAGCCCAATTCTTTCATTCTTCCCTCATAGCTCATTTTCTCTAGACCTTTAATCATTCTTGTTACTCTTCTCTGGACCTTCTCCAATTTCTCCAGATCTTTTTCGAAATATGGTGACCAGAACTGGACACAATACTTCAACTGAGCCCTAATCAGTATAGAGTGGAAGACTGACCTCTTGTGTCTTGCTCACTGTACTTTTGTTAATTTATCGCAGAATCCTGTTTGTTTTTTTGGCAACAGCACCACATTGTTGACTCATATTTAGCTTGTGGTTCACTATGATCCCGAAATCGCTCTCCACAGTACTCCTTCCTAGTCATTCGCTTCCCATTCCAGATGTATGAAGCTGTTTGTTCCTTCCTAAGTGGACTACTTTGCATTTGTCCTTATATTAAGCTTCATCCTGTTTACCTCAGACGATTTCTCCAATTTGTCCAGATCATTTTGAATTATAACCCCATCCTCCAAAGCAACCCCTCCCAGCTTGGTATCATCTGCAAACTTAATATGCATACTCTTTATGCCAATGCTAAATTATTGATGAAGATATTGAATAGAACCAGTCTCAAAACAGATCCCTGTGGAACACCACTTGTTATGCCCTTCCAGTGTGACTGAAAACCATCAATAACTACCCTCTGAGAATGATTATCCAGCCAGTTATGCACCCACCTTAGAGTGGCCCCATCTAAGTTGTATTTGCTTAGTTTATTGATAAGATCATGCGAGACCATGTCAAATGCCTTACTAAAGTCTAGAAATAGCAGATTCACCGCTTCTCCCTTATCCACAAGACTTGTTATCCTGTCAAAAAAAGCTATCAGATTGGTCTGTCATGATTTGTTCTTTACAAATCCATGTTAGCTGCTACTTGTCACTTTATTTTCTTCTAGATGTTTGCAGATGAATTCCTTAATTATTTGCTCCATTATCTTTCCTGGCACAGAAGTTAAACTGACTGGTCTGTAGTTGTTCTTTTTCCCCTTTTTATAGATGGGAACTATGTTTGCCCTTTTTCAGTCTTTTGGAATATCTCCTGACTTCCAGGACTTTTCAAAGATGATAGCTAAAGGCTCAGAAACTTCCGCTATCAGCTCCTTAAGTATTCTAGAATGCATTTCATCAGGCCCTGGTTACTTGTAGAGATCTAACTTTTCTAAGTAATTTTTACCTTGTTCTTTTTTTATTTTATCCTCTCAACCTACCCACTTCCCACTAGCATACTTTATGTTAGGGTTTTCTGCATCAGCCTTTTTAGCAATGACTGAAACAAAGAAGACATTAAGCAACTCTGCCATTTCCCAGTTTCCTGATATTGTTTCTCCCTCACTGAGTAGTGGACCTACATTATCCTTGGCCTTCCTCTTGCTTCCAATATACTTATAGAATGACTTCTTGTTACCCTTTATGTCTCTACCTAATTTAAGCTCGTTTTGTGCCTTGGCCTTTCTAATCTTGCCCCTGCATACATGTATTGTTTGCTTATATTCATTTTTTTGTAATTTCTCCTAATTTCCACTTTTTTATATAACTCCTTTTTGATTTTGAGATCCTGCAATATCTCCTGGATAAGCCAAGGTGGTCTTTTACTATACTTTCTAGCTCTCCTATGCAGTACAGCTTGCTTTTAGGCCCTTAATAATGTCCCTTTGAAAATCTGCCAGTTTGTTTGAGTTATTTTTCTTAGACTTGCTTCCCATGGGACCTTACCTATCAAGCTCTCTGTGTTTATCAAAATTTGCTTTCCTGAAATCCACTGTCTCTATTTTGCTGTTCTCCCTTTCATTATTTCTTAGAATCATGAAATCTATGATTTCATGGTCAGTTTCTCCCAAGCTACCGTTCACTTTCAAATTCTCCATGAGTTCCTCCCTATTTGTTAAAATCAAATCTAGAACTAGCTTTTTCCACCTTCTGAAATAAAAAAAATTGTCATCCATGCAGTCCAAGAACTTGCTGGATATTCTGTGACTCGCTGTGTTAGTTTCCCAACATATGTCAGGACAGGTGAAGCCCCCATCACCACCAAATCCTGTGCTGTAACCAAGTAAAAAACAGATGTCCAAGCAGATTTCACTAGCTAAGTGTTTCTTGAAAGTATCTATTAGTCTGGTTTGAGTGAGACATACAGACAGGACTGCAATAATAAAGTACGCTACACATTAGACATTATTAAACCATTTTTAAATACCTCCAATGGATCAAAGGCTGATGTCTTTTCTGGAGTCCAGTCCTTGAATGAGACTGTGTGTGTGAACCAGTCTACCAATATGCTATCAAGTGCCAGGTTGAGGCTGGAATTTGCAACTCAAGCAAGCTCCCAATGATGTCTGAACTAAGGAGTTCCTCTGTAATGCCTGAAAAAAGTAGACTAATACCAAACAGCCAAACATGCTCCCTTTATACATGTAAATAAATTAGCCAAAGGTTTGGAAACACTAACAACTGTATTTATAACATCTAGCAATAGGAAACATATAGCAAAGGTAATAACATTTTCAAGCTTTTTATCTTCATTGGCTAAATGTAAATCTTCAACAATATCTATTACTACAAAGTGCTAACATGGGATACACAGGTCAGTGTATAGCTATATAGTTACTACATCAAACAAAAAGTAGTAGTATTTATAGCTCAAAGGCAAATTAAAACAATGTCTCAGGAGTATAATGCACAAAGATTCCAAGGAGAAGCTGACCAGTTCAATTTCTCAAAAGTATAAACAAAATTATATTAAAATCCCACTATGATAATTTTCTCTTTTACCAGTTTACATTCATGTTTATGTTAAGATTAATTTTCCAATGTGTTCCTATGCATTGTGATATTAAAAATGTATAAGCAATAGAGATGAAGCCACCTCAGTTCTTGAAAACATCGATAGTTTCTTCACAGGGCGAGACAGGTTTTCCTAATTCTGCTGTGTTTGTATTTACAATGGGTAACATTACAGTGCTAGACTGGCACATATCTGGTTTGTAGAGCTCTTCAAGATAGCCATCAATTTGTTTTAAGTCACTTAAGTGGTCAACCTAAAAACAAACATGCATGAATATGAAAAGAGTTCACAATAATTTACACATAATATTTACAAAGATACTAAGAGTACACAATCTAAAACAGATAAAGCAAACAGAAGACAAAAACCACAGCCTAACAACAGACTAGTGTGTGTGGCAACTAGTGACAGGAAGGAAGGAGAGATTAGATGTAGGGGAGGGTAAGGAAGGATCCAGAACAAAAGGCAGCCTTGTAAAATAATGACACTGCTCTAGATTCATTGGCAGTGTAACAAAAAGAAAAAAATTGGCGGAAAAGCAAAACAAAGCATGAATCAGAGAAAATGAAAACAGGGACTCAAAGGGGTGGGAATGAGAAAGTTGATTCTGCCACAACAAAAGACAGGACAAGCGAAGAGAATCAAAGGAGAAAGAAACAATCACCGAAGAAGAAGGGCATTAGCCAGTGGGTCTGGATGGACTTGAGAGGAAAATGTGAAAGGTAGTGAGGGCTGATAGGAGTATTTTTACAACAGTGTATTATACCATAAGGACATTTACACTAAAGCTGTGTCTACACTTGCATTCCTATTTCAAAAGAGGCATGAGAATGAGGGAAATCAAAAGTTACATATCTGGTGCCTCATTTGCATATTCTTCTTTCGAAAGAGCTTCTTTCAAAAGAAGAAAAGCAGTGTAGACGCAGCTCTTTCAAAAGTAAACACCATCTTTGAAACAACCCTTCTTCCCATAATAGGTTAATCTTCACCTTATTTGCATTTTCAGTTTCCCTCATTTGCATGCCTCTTTGAAAGAGGAATGCAAGTTTAGACACAGCCTAACAGTCTTACGACCAGAGCTAAAGGAATCTATGGATCCTTTCCACTGTAAATCTCCTCAATAGCAACACTCAAATACTAACTCAGAACACAATTAACTATAGTCTCACTAAATTCAATAAATTAAAAACTACATAAATGATTTATGAGAACCAGCTGCTATCATTTACAGTCTTACCTTGCAAGGTGCTGCATGTTTTCAGTTCCGATATAGTTAACTAGAGAGCATGCCAGCACTGAAAAACTATTGTCTATAGTCCCCATTAGCCAAATTTTTTTCAGATGACAGCAGCTCACAGCTCCACCACCCTACACATCTCCAGTCCTGATGCACAGAAGTCTACTATAGCATGCAGATTTTTGCTTCCTTTAATATTTTGATGTTCTTTAATTTCAAGATAGGCAGTTATTGTATTAGTGAGGCTGAAACATTTTTGCTGGAAATAGCTAAAACGAAACGAAGAAGAGTGCTCTGGTGCAATAATAAAGGCAAAATGTTTCCAAAAGTTGCCACACCACCAGTACCTCATACATAATAATTTACTAGGCTAAAAATTGCTTTCTGGCTGGTGGTTTTCCCAGATGAATGAGCTGCATCTGGTTTCCACTGAACCTGGAAAAAAAGGTCAGCTCCCATGGAGCCTCAGAGGTCCACACCAGTTGGCAGCTCTACTCAAGCACTGACTATTCCAGGTGCTTCCTTGCAAGTAACCCAAGCTGGACTCCCAGGGCTGAGAACATGGACACAATTCATAAGATTATAAGGGCCTTTATAGGAGCAGTAGGCATCCTTCAGTCTGCATAGACTATGGATCGCGCCCTTTAAAGTTTCAATTAAGGACTTCATTTACAGTGTCTATTGTGACTATGAAGACCCACACGAGAGTGACAGTCCTTGCTGCATCTCTTGCAGATGTAGTGGGTGTCTGGCAAGTCCTTATTGTGCTTTCTGTGTGCTCGCTTCTCCTCTGCTACCTGTCTGATCTTCATCTCGCCCTTCTGAAGGCCCTTGTGTAACCCCTGCCTCCATCTGCTGTGGTCATCTGCTAGTTCTTCCCAGTTGTCCAGCTCGATGTCTACCTCTCTGAGGTCTCTCTTGCAGACATCTTTGTAGGGCAACTGGGGGCGTCCGGGAGGTCTTTTGCCAGAGGCTAGCTCACCATATAGGGTGGCTTTTGGAATCCTTCCATCATTCATCCTGTGGACGTGGCCAAGACAGCGGAGCCGATGCTGCCTGAGGAGGGTGTGCATGGTTGGGATTCCAGCTTGCTCGAGGACGGTGGTGTTGGTCACTCTGTCCTTCCATGATATTCCAAGGACGTGCCTGAGGCAATGCAAGTGGAAGACGTTCAGCCTCTTTTCCTGGCGGGCATACAGGGTCCAAGTCTCGCTGCCATAAAGGAGGGTGATGAGGATGCAGGCTCTGTAGACTTGCATTTTGGTGTGAGTGTACAGCTTGTTGTTATTCCACACTCTCTTGCTGAGTCTGGACAGAGTTGTGGCTGCTTTTCCAATCCTCCTATTTAGCTCAGTGTCCAACGACAGGGTGTCAGTGATGGTGGACCCGAGGTAAACGAACTCATGGACGACCTCTAACGTATAGTTGTCAATGCTGATTGATGGGGATTCAGCAACATCCTGCCTGAGAACGTTTGTCTTCTTTAGGCTGATGGTAAGCTCAAAGTCCTTGCATGCTTTGGAGAACTGATCCAGTAGTTTTTGAAGCTGGTCTTCTGTGTGAGACACTACAGCTGCATCGACTGCGAACAGCATGTCTCTGATGAGGACTTCTCGCACCTTAGACTTAGCTTTCAGCCTTGCAAGGTTAAACAGTTTCCCATCAGATCTTGTGTGCAGCAAGATGCCCTCTGTTGAAGATCCAAAGGCATGCTTCAGGAGGAGTGTGAAGAAGATCCCGAACAATGTTGGAGCAAGCACGCATCCTTGTTTGACGCCGCTCCTGATTCTGAAAGCATCCGATAATGCGCCGTCATATTGGATGGTTCCTCTCATGTCTTCGTGGAACGACTGGATCATCTTGAGTCACCGTGGAAGACAGCCTATCTTGTGGAGCAGTTTGAACAGACCATCCCTGCTGACCAAGTCAAAGGCCTTGGTCAGGTCGATGAAGGCTATGGAGAGTGGCTTTCTCTGCTCCCTGCACTTCTCCTGCAGCTGCCTTAGAGAGAAGACCATGTCAACGGTAGACCTCTCTGTGCGGAATCCGCACTGCAATTCGGGGTACACCCTCTCAGCAATCTTCTGGAGTCTGCCAAGGATGACGCGAGCGAACAGTTTACCAGTGACACTTAGGAGGGAGATTCCACGGTAGTTGGTGCAGTCGCTTCTGTCTCCTTTGTTCTCATACAACGTTACAATGTTAGCATCACGTATATCCTGTGGAACCTCACCCTCTTTCCAGCACAGGCGCAGTAGCTCATGTAGGGGTTCCAGGAGCGTGTCCGCGGCACATTTGATTACGTCTGGTGGTATACCATGCTGACCAGGGGCCTTTCCTGCTGCAATGCTGTTGAGGGCTCTCTTCAGTTCACCCACAGTTGGTTCTTGATCCAGTTCGTCCATTACTGGTAGGAGCTCGACGGCATCGAGGGCTGCGTCAACCACAACGTTCTCGCGTGAGTACAGCTCGGAGTAGTGCTCAACCCAGCGGTCCATCTGTTTGGCTTTGTCAGCAATGACTTCACCAGATTTGGATTTCAGAGGTGCCATCTTGTTCTGGCTGGGTCCTAATGCCTTCCTCATAGCCTCGTACATTCCTCTGAGATTTCCAAAGTCGGCACAGGTCTGGATGCTGCTGCATAGCTGGAGCCAGTGGTTGTTGGCACAGCGCCTGGCTGTCTGCTGTACTGTTCTTCTGGCCTCTCTAAGTGCTTGCTGGGTACTCTGGCTCGGTGAGCGTTTGTACTCCAGGAGCGCAGCGCGCTTCTTTTCAATGACTGGAATCATCTCATCTGAGTTAGCTTCGAACCAGTTGTTCCTGTTTCTAGCTCTTCTTCCAAACACCGACAAGGCCGTGCTGTAAACTGTATCCCTCAGATGCTGCCATTTGGATGTCGCATCGGCACCCCCAGGGCCGCTGCGCAGATTTTCCTGGAGGGTCTCTCTGAACTTTTCAGCTTTCTCTGAGTTTGCCGTCTTTCTGGCGTCAATGCGGGGCCTTCCAGCAGGTTTAGAGCGGTACAGCTTCTTGGGTCTCAGCTTGAGCTTGGAGCAAACTAGCGAGTGATCTGTATCACAGTCAGCACTATGATAGCTGTGTGTCAGAAGGACGTTTTTGAGGTTATTACGCCTAGTGATGACCACATCTAGTTGATGCCAGAGCTTTGAGAGTGGGTGTCTCCACGACACTCTGCGCTGTGGCTTTGTTTGGAAGAATGTGTTTGTGATGCAGAGATTGTGGTACAAGCACAGTTCAAGGAGATGCTGTCCATTGTCATTCATTTTTCCCACACCGAAGTGTCCTAAGCAGGAAGGCCACGAGGCCCAATCAGCTCCAACTCTTGCATTGAAGTCACCCAAGATGTACAGTTGTTCACGAGCAGGTATTTGCGCTACAGCAGCACTAAGCACGTCATAGAACTTGTCTTTTACTTCTGGTGTGGTGTACAGGGTTGGAGCATAAGCGCTGATCAGGTGGACAGGACCGGCGCAAGTTTGAAGCGTGATCCGAAGAAGTCTTTCTGATCTGCCCATGACTAAATCAACCATTTGTAGAAGGGTGTTTCTGACAGCAAAGCCAACACCACGCACTCTGGGTTCTTCTTGGGCTTTACCCTGCCAGAAAAAGGTGTAGTCCTTTTCCTTTAGAGATGTCGAATCTGCGAGTCGCGTCTCTTACAGTGCAGCGCTATCAACTCTGAGCCTCTTCAGTTCCTCGTTGATGACAGCAGTCTTGCGGGTGTCACTGATGGCCTGAAGATCTTCAGTCAAACCGGTCAGCATGGTCCGCACATTCCAGCAAGCAAACTTAAATTGTTGATGTTTCTCATTTCTTGTTGATTTTCTTATTGGTTTGCCTGGTGCCCAAATTTCAGTCACTTGTCAGGTTCAGGAACCTTGAGCCTCACGCACCCAGCCAGGCAGGTGAACTGTGGCGGGACAGTACCCTATTGGCTGGGGGCTGCCCAGCTTGAGGCAGGTGGTGACTGTCCAGTGAGATGCGAGGATCTCTCCCACCGTCGAAGGCAACCCCTGGCGCTTGTTCTCTACGCCAGTCGAGCAAGAGCTTATAACCGGTATCTGTTGCCTCCCGTGTTGATGCAATGCTGTTCAGCGATGCCGGAGTACCTCTCCGGGCGCGAGTCTGGGCACTTATTATGGAGACTCTGGGCTGCCCAGACACCAGTGTCCCCCCCTTGGCTTTACTGATATAGTCCAAAGGAGAGGATAACTGCCACGTCTGGTACCAGCTCAGCTGCAGGAGTTGCCAGGACAGTGCCAGAAGTTGACACCGAACCGCCTTCGGACTCCACTCTGGAATTTCTCTCAGGGTTTACTCCCTTAGCCTTTCTCCTTCCCAGGATAACCCACAAGGCAGTGTGGGGTGTGGAGAATGTGGTTAAGGATCCAACTACTTCATGCCTCCCTGCTACCACGAGTCACCATAGCTCCCTGCAGAGCAATGACCTCATATCCCCAGGAGCCTCCTCCCTACCTTTCACCGCCCCTCCCCCCAGCTACCATCACCATAGGACCCTCCCCAACCCACTACCCCCATCTGCTCCCATGTCCACCCTCCTCACTGCACTGGCCCCTCACCCCTCAGCTGCTAGGCAGCTGATCAAGCTGCAGACAGACAGACATTCACCCACCAACTCACCACACAGCCCCCCAAATCCCACACTCACCCAAGCTCCTCTAGGACACTTTGCCCAGAGGCAAACTCCCTTCCCTGTTAGCTGCTCACCCCTTGTTCGCTGGGAGTTCCCTTCTTATAGGGAGAGCTCCCAGCTGGTCAGGCCTGGCTCAAAGCCTTGCCTCCAGTCTAATCAGCCCTTGAAGGCTCACCTGGCAGGGAACTCCCCCAACTCACACCTTGCAAACTGCTCTTCTCTGCACAGCACAAGCTCAGGCACCTAGGCAGCTCATCAAGCTGCAGACAGACAGACATTCACCCACCAGCTCACCACACAGCCCCCCAAATCCCACACTCACTCAAGCTCCTCTAGAACACTTTGCCCAGAGGCAAACTCCCTTCCCTGTTAGCTGCTGCCCCCTGTTTGCTGCTCACCCCTTCTTCGCTGGGAGCTCCCTTCTTATACCCTTTCATGACATGCAGAGCTCAGGTAATTGTAATGAAGCACTTCAGAGCTAGAAGACAGTAGGCCTGAAAAAACTGGTTAAATCTTAGGCATAACATAAAAATTATGACACATCAAAGCACAGGAGTCAATTCTGTGGTGAACTACTCAAGGGACCAAGGATGGTAATCACAGCTATTTCACAACAAATTCCCACTAATCTTTCCATTGTTTTAAATATACAAGCAACGTCAGTCTCTGCAGTGGAAGGGAACACAAGGCTGTGAATTTATGGGCATATACACCATCTAGAACCATAGTGTCCAACCAATAGCACTATAGTGGCTACTGCTGTAGCAAACTAGCGATATTATTCTGAAAATATATTTACTGTTCAAGCTAAATAGTCACACTCAATTGGCCAAATTGACACATGTGGCTAGTGCATTGGACTCCATGGATCTAAAATGTGTAGCTGGGTCCTTTACTCAGTAACCAAGACACAGTCTTAGTTGTGGCTAGGAAAACTCCCAGGTCACCTACCTCAAGAGAAAGTTCATGTTTTTCCTTGACTGGCTGGCAGTGCTTCCTGAATTCTGTCAACAACTCCTGTAAGGTAAAATAAGATTGATCAGAGTAAAATTTAATTTGCTTTTTCTACATCTTATACTGTTTCTGGTTTCTCCTAGCTAGAAGCAGAGGCATTTTGGATTAGACAAATAGCTAAGACTGAGGACAACCATGTCTCAGGCTGCTGAGGGAGACAGTTCAGAGCAAATCCAAGTTTATTTTCAATCACCACAAGTGCCTGGCAAACTTTACTGCTTAGATTTCTTATTTGTACCTTACCTTTGTTTTCTCACATACCCTTTTAGTGCTTTCAGCACTGGCTACTTCCCATGTTTAATTCATCTGCTAGAATCCGCTTATTCTTTGAAGCCTGGTAATTTCTTTACACATGAAGACATGGAGGGCTTATCAGCAAGCTGTAAGACTGTAATTTATTATACAGCACATAAGCAAGCCTCCATTTCTGCTCTTCAAGGGCACAGTTCAAAGCCGTGCAGAAAAAACTATCCACTAAGCAACACATGATGCATTTAGGGCCAAGTTCTGGTTCCATTTAAGTCAATTGAATGATTCCCTTTGATTTCAACAGAGTTAAGCTGATTTATATCACAGGAGGAAATGGCCAACAGTTATATACACACAGACAGAGAAGATGGAAGGGTATCCTGAGTTAATAATAATCTTCATCATTGTAATATTAATTAGAAAGTATCTAACCAGAAATGCCACTTAAATTATCTGTCACGCTTCAATATTCATATTTACATTAAGAAATATGCCAGAATCTTCAATTGTTGTAACTGTGACAGCTCCGATGGCTTAAGTGAGTCTATGACAATTCACACCAAGGATTTGCCTAAATGGTAATTAAATTTCTGATACTTGGGTTGCCTTTTTATTCAGTTTCAGAGACTTTTGTAAAGTTTATTATATGCCTTTGAAAACCAATTTCATATGGTGTTTTCCCACTGTCAGTTGGGTTGGTTAGGTTCCATTCTAGTTCTACTAAAACCCTACATATAAGCATATGGGTGACACCACAATCTGTGGGAGACAACCCAGCCTTTTTCAGGGGATTGGCTCAAACATGACAAAGGCATTATTACTTCACGTAAAAATTGGGTGGAAGACAAATTATACCACATAAATGAGAATACTATGACATTATTAATGACTTCGTTATAGCCTTTTGGTTAACTATACAGTAAAAAATTAAACATATTTGGTACTACACAAATTAAAGTTGAACAACACAAACTGGGTGTTCAACAGCACTATGCTTCAAAGAAAATCTTACATTTAATATACAATCACTTGTTCGATATCATGAAAATACTATGTCATTAGTTTGCCAATCCTTTTCCACTGCAGGAGTTTGTCTTTGCTCTGCTGTGAGCCATTTTAGCATAGTTTTTCAGATACGTGTTGAACCTCTCTAATCTTGTATCCTCCAGACCTGACTGGTGCTGGACAAGAGAATTTGCTGGACCATGGGAGATCAACATTGTCTAGCACATTACCAATGCTTCTGTTGCTGACCGGGCTCTTAGAAGACATTTAGGGGTAAATTAGAGTCAAATAACAGCACGGAACACTGACAGCCAGGACCAGTGGCTGGAAACAAACTTTATGGGACCACAGGAAACTTGGCCACATGCATGCAAAGTGGTCATACAGCTAACTAAAATCATGCTGGATTACAGAAGTTGCCGGACAAGAGGTTTCTGGGTGAGAGAGGAGCAACCTGTAGTATGTTAACGAATCCCGAACAAAAAGCTCATTTACAAGAAAAGACAGGTTACTCACCGTAGTAACGGTGGTTCTTCGAGATGTGTCCCCGTGGGTGCTCCACAATAGGTGTCGGGCTCGCCCGGCGCCGCAGATCGGATCTTCCAAGCAGTTTCTGCCGGACCGCGCATGCGCTGGCGCGCGCCGCTCCCTTGCGCGCTCCTGGCCACGTGCACGATCCAGTCCCCGCCAGTTCCTTGACCAACCGCCTCGGATGCTCCTGCAAAACATGAAACAGAGATCCGAAGCGGGGAGGATGGGCGGGTAGTGGAGCACCCATGGGGACACATCTCAAAGAACCACCGTTACTACGGTGAGTAACCTGTCTTTCTTCTTCGAGTGTCCCCATGGGTGCTCCACAATTGGTGACTATCCAGCAGTAACCCAAGATAGGAGGTGGGTAATCGGATTATGTGCAGCTTGTCCCCGAGAGGACCGCTGTCGAGAGACGGGTATCCTCTTGGAATACCCTGTGAAGGGCGTAATGTTTGGCGAAGGTGTCATAGGATGACCAGGTCGCCGCTCTGCAAATGTCTTTTAGCGCAACGCCCTTGAAAAAGGCTGTTGATGCCGCCACCGCCCTAGTGGAATGAGCCCTGGGAGTTGCCAGTAAAGGACTCTTTTTTAGTTCGTAGCACATTTTTATGCAGGATACGATGTGCTTCGAGATTCTCTGCGAAGAGAGACCTTCTCCTTTCGATTTGGGAGCGAGAGAGACTAGGAGTCTATCCGTTTTCCGGAAGGACTTGGTCCTGTCTACATAGAAGGCTAGCGCCCTCCTCACGTCCAGGAGGTGTAGGCGCGCCTCTTTGTTAGAGCTATGAGGCTTTGGATAAAACGAGGGTAAAACAATAGGTTCGTTAATGTGAAACTCAGAAGAAACCTTGGGAACAAAGGCTGGATGCAGCCGTATGGTTATCGCCTCCTTGGAAAAAACAGTGCAGGGTGGCGTTGCCATAACTGCCGCAAGCTCGCTCACCCTGCAAGCTGACGTAATTGCGAGAAGAAAGGTCGTCTTTATCGTAAGGAGGCGGAGGGGAACCGTGGCCAAGGGCTCGAACGGTGGTCCCGTTAGCACGTTAAGCACCAGGTCCAAGTTCCACGAAGGTGGAAGCGGTTTCCGAGGGGGGTATAGGTTTACCAACCCTTTGAGGAACCTGGTAACCATGGGATGGGCGAACACCGTGTGCCCTTCCTCCTCGTGTCTGAATGCCGAAATGGCGGCAAGGTGGACCTTTAACGAGGATAGTGAGAGTCCTCCTCTCTTGAGGTCCAGTAAATACTCTAATATTACAGGTATAGGCACAGCAAGGGGGGCCAGCTGTTTGGTAGAACACCAAGCCGTAAAGCGAGTCCATTTCTGCTTGTAGGTCTTCCTGGCGGAAGTCCTCCTGCTACTTTCTAGGACTTGCTGCATTTCCTCCGTGCATGTGCTCTCTAGGGAGCTGAGCCATGGGTTAACCACGCTTGTAGTCGCAGGCCTTGGGGGTGCGGATGAACTACGGACCCCTGGGCTTGCGTGAGCAGATCCGGCGCCACCGGAAGAGGCATCGGTGGATGGTCCGACATGCGCAGGAGTAGGGGGAACCATTGCTGTCGATCCCACATTGGGACTATCAGGATCATTCGGGCTCCTTCCCTCCTGGCTTTCTGCAAGACTTTGTGGATCAGCACTGTGGGAGGAAAAGCGTAAAGCAGGGGGCCCCTCCACGAGATCGCGAACGCATCCCCCAGGGACCCCCGTCCCAGTCCTGTCCTGGAGCAGAATCATGGGCACTTCTTGTTGTGTTGAGTGGCAAACAGGTCTATCTGGGGAAAACCCCATGCGTGGAAAATCGGTCATAGCAGATCGGGATGGATCTGCCACTCGTGCGTGAGTGCAAAACGCCTGCTCAGCTGGTCTGCCTTCACATTGTGAGCGCCTGGTAAGTACGAGGCTTTCAAGATTATATTGTTGGCGATGCACCAGTTCCATAACTGGACTGCTTCCGCACACAAGGCATGGGACCGAGCTCCTCCTTGCCTGTTTATATAAAACATGGTGGAGGTATTGTCTGTACTGATCCCGATGACTTTGCCTTGTATATGGTCTCGAAAGTGTCTGCAGGCGTTGAACACTGCTCTGAGCTCCAGTATATTTATGTGCAGTGACTGCTCCGTGGAGGACCACAGCCCTTGAGGCACCTCTTCGCCCATGTGTGCTCCCCACCCTATGAGGGAGGCATCTGTAGTAAGAAAAACTGATATTTGTGGTTGGTGGAAGGGTACCCCTGTTAGCAAGTTCTTGGGGTTTACCCACCATTGCAGGGATTTGCGCACCTCTGTTGTGGGCGACACCACCCTGTGAACGGTGTGTGCTGCTGGTTTGTATACGCTCGCCAGCCAGTGCTGCATGCTGCGCATGTGTAACCTGGTGTTCTGTACTACGAACGTCGCCGCTACCATGTGGCCCAGCAGCTGTAAGCACGTCAGGACCGGCACCGTAGGGCTGAAGGTGATGACCTGCACGAGGGAGCCTATGGCCCGAAAGCGAGTCTCTGGTAGATATACTCTCGCTGTAATAGAATTTATGCGTGCCCCTATGAACTCTATGTCCTGTGTGGGGTCTATCTTTGATTTCGCCAGATTGATAACCAGGCCGAGCGAAGAGAACTTGCTGCTGTGACGCGTATCATGCGTAGTACCTCCTCCTTCGAGGCCCCTTTGAGTAGGCAGTCGTCCAGATACGGGAATATAAATACCCCCTGTCTGTGAAGGTAGGCTGACACCACTGCCAAGGTCTTGGTAAAGACTCTGGGGGCCGAGGAGAGGCCAAACGGTAGGACCTTGTATTGAAAATGTTCTTTGCCTACCATGAACCGGAGGAATCGCCGGTGAGCCGGATGGATAGTTATGTGAAAATACGCGTCTTGTAAATCGAGGGCTGCGAACCAATCTCCATCGTCCAGTGCCGTAAGGATGGAGGCGATTGTGATCATCCAAAAGCGTTGCTTGCGCAGGTACCGGTTGAGGCCTCGAAGATCTAAGATGGGCCTCCAGCCTCCTGTCTTTTTCTCCGTGAGGAAGTACCTCGAGTAGAACCCTTTTCCTTGCAGTTGCTCCGGCACTCTTTCCACTGCCCCTATGAGCATGAGATGGTCTACCTCCTGCTTGAGCCTCGCTACGTGGGAGGCCTCCTGGAGGTGGGGCCTGGGTGGAGGTCGTGGCAGTGGGAGCGACTAGAAGGGGATGGCGTACCCCGTGGCTATGATCTCCAGCACCCATTTGTCTGTGGTGATCCTTTGCCACTGGTCGTAAAATGGTCGGAGGCGATGGTGGAACAGCCGCTTCGGATGACCTTGTGCGATGGTAGTGATGGCGCAGCCCTGGATCTGTGTGTCAAACTTGTGGCCTTTGGCCCTGCCCCGAGGACGCACGGCTCTGTTGGGAACGTCGCCTGCGAGTTCTGTACTGCTGGTGCTGTTGATGTCGCCCTTGCTCGTAACCCCTGTGGTACTGGGGACGCTGTTGCTGGTACTGGTACCGTCTTTGTTGAGGGTAGTACTTTTTCTTTCTGTATGGAGGGGTGTAAATCCCCAGGGTCCTAAGTGTGGCTCTTGAATCTTTACTGGAATGAAGGACCGAGTCAGTTGATTCAGCAAACAGCTTCTACGAGTCGAAGGGAAGATCGACTATCTTTGCCTGCAGATCCCTCGGTATACCCGAAGTCTGGAGCCAGGACTCCCTTCGCATCACCACTGCCGTAGCTGTGGAACGTGCTGCTGTGTCCGCAACATCCAGGGCGATCTGAACTGCCGTCCTCGAGGCCGCGTAGCCTTCTTGCACGATGGCCTTGAGCACCGGTTTCTTGTCCTCTGGAAGCGAGTCCATGAGGGAGGTTAACCTAGTGTAGTTGTTGAAATTATGGTTCGCTAAATGCGCTGCGTAATTTGCCATTTGCAACAGTAGAGTGGAGGAGGAGTAGACCTTTCTGCCGAACAGCTCTAGCTTCTTGGCATCTTTGTCTGTTCCCCCTGTCCTGAATTGAGATGTCTTTGATCTTTGTTGCGACGAGTCCACCACCAAGGAATTTGGTTGTGGGTGGCTGAACAGGAACTCCATGCCCTTCGCCGGCACGAAGTATTTCTTATCCGCTCTCTTGTGGACAGGCGGAATAGTCGCAGGGGTCTGCCATATCGTAGTGGCGGACTCCAAGATTGCTTCATCAAGTGGTATTGCTATTTTGGAGGAGGCCGAAGGTCTCAGATTTTTGAGGAGCTTATGGTGTTTCTCTTGTACCTCTGCTGTCTGGATGCCTTGCGTGAAGGCCACCTTCTTACACAGCTCTTGAAACTGTTTGAGATCGTCCGGAGGATGGATGTCCCCCAGGGCCGTAGCCTCGTCCGGGGAGGAGAGCGAGGAACCACTGGGGTACGCCTCTCTGGACCCTTCCGGTTCCTGTTGGTGATGGTACACCCTCTCGCTAGAGGCTTGCGAGGGAAAACCTCGGGGTTCCATAACCAGTCCCCCCTGAGATACTTGAGTCTCTGTCCCCGTTCGCGATTGCCCTCGGGGATACGAGATCGTCTGTGGGGATCTTTCCCTGGTAGATTGCCGGTGGTGTCTATGCCCCGCGTGATAGGGGCGACCATGGCAGTATAGGCACTGTTCTTGGGAAGGTGACCTAGACTACTCCCTTGGTGCATACCCTCTGCGTCTGGGAGAGCGAGATCGTCGAGAGATCTGGGACACTGGAGAGAGTGATTTTGGATAGTATTCCAGCAGCTCAAACCCCAGGAAGGGTGAAGGTGGTCCCAGCCAGGGTGAGGCTGGTTGTAAAAATGGAGATGGGGGCTCCGGGTAGGCTAGGGGGGACCCCTGCCTTCTGGTTGGAGTCTGCAGCATAAGCAGAGGGCTGAAAGAAAGCAACTCCACAGCCCTGTCTGGAGAGGGGCTGCGGTGCCTTGTTTTGTGTGCAGCCTTCCCCCTCCCTTGAGGAGGTAACTCCGCCCCCTGGCGTGTAGGGGATCTCGGCCCCGTCCGCGCTGTGCTCAGCACGCTCATGGGCGGTGCCGCACGGGCGGTGTCCTCCGGTGCCTGCAGGCTGCATGCCTGCGCGCTCTGCACCGCCGGTTCCCCGGGGGTCGGTGCCGCTGCTTGTGGCGCCGCCGGTACCGGCGCTTGTTTAGCCGCCGCCCTGCCTGCGGTGTGGGGCGGCTGTTTGATTATCGGAGGCTAAGCCGCTTCCACGTGGCTCTCCGTGCCGCCGCCGATCAGCTGTTGCTGCGGCTGGGGGCTGCACGCTCCTCCCGTCCTGCTCGCTGTTGCTGCCGGCAGGGATCGGGCTGGGGAGGCTTTCCTCTGTTTTTGCGCTGATGGGGTGAGGGAGGTGGCTTTCCTTTTATGGGCCCCGGAGGGTCCCTCCTGCTGCGGCTGCTCCGGCACGTCTGGCTGGAGGGCCTTGTCGAAGAGCAGCATTTTAAGCCGCATCTCCCTGTCCTTCCTTGCTCTGGCTGTTAGTTTTGCACAGAAGGAGCATTTCTGTGTGACATGGGACTCCCCCAGGCACCTTATGCAGAGACTGTGCCCATCAGATGCTGGCATTGCCTCTCGGCAGGACTCACATTTCTTAAATCCTGAAGAGGACATTGTTGGTGAGTCTTTCAGTTGTTAATGGGTACTTAGCACCTTCTCTGTGCTGTTTTTCCCCTTCTCCGATAGCCTGCCGCGGCAGGAGGGCTGATGTCCCTGGGCTCCTGGCCTCCGGTGTTCCGCTTGTTACTGGGACTGGACTGAATGCCGTCCCGCTTGTTGTTTTTTTTTCTGTTTTTTTTTTTAAAATAACAACTGGCTAACTTGCAGTAGCCTAAGAACTTGAAAACTTTAAAGAAAAAACAGTTAAAACCATTGAATACGCTAACTTGGCCTTAGCCTAGTTCAGATTCTGTCTGCAGCCGACGGCGGTTAAGAGGAACTGGCAGGGACCGGATCGCTCATGTGGCCAGGAGCGCGCAAGGGAGCGGCGCGCGCCGGCGCATGCGCGGTCCGGCAGAAACTGCTTGGAAGGTCCGATCTGCGGCGCCGGGCGAGCCCGACACCTATTGTGGAGCACCCACGGGGACACTCGAAGAAGAAAAGGGCATTCTTTTAAACTGGCCTACTGCCAGCTTAACTTGGATCTGAGCGAAGCTGGATTAATTCCAGTCTGCACAGTGTCATTCGTTTTATAAATCCATCTGTAAAGGAATCCATGGGTGCATATACTTATTCTGACAGAGGCACTAGCATCTGAGACAGCCAACTCAGGACAAATTGCACTTTTTTCACTTCTATTTTTACAATAGCTCATTAATAATAAACATTTAAATTAAATAACACTTACTGGATGACTCTGCCTTAGTAAGTCTGTCATCTTTTCCTGAAGGGTCTTCATTTTTTCCCGAGTAGCTTTTATTTGAAATTCACAGTGTCTCTGTTGCTGTTCACTAACATGTGCTGCTTCACAGCTCTGGTGAGTTATGGAGTGAATTTCTCTTACTATTTTCCTCTCATACAGAACAAAATAATCTTTCATGACCTGGAGTTAGAGGTGCATAGACATTTTATTTTACTTAAAAGCAACAAAATAATTCAAATTTATTTGTATTAAGAAATACCCTCCTCCACACATTCTTAAAATTGCTTTCTGAAGGGAGAAATTACACACTGCTAATTTATCACACTGACCGACTCAGAGTATATGAAGTGGGCGCCCAGGATGGACAGGAATGGTGGAACTTTAAGTGACCTCTGACAGGGCAGGAAGGAATCCAATTCAGTTTATTAGCATACCTGAAGTCAGTACTTAAGGATTAAAAAGCTTAATGTTCATCAACTGCATCTCTTAAACTACAGTCAATTTGCCAATAGTAATTTGAAGAGAAATACGAGAAAATGATTTGGCTCTAGAACACTTTTGGCAAACAATCTCTCAGAACATAGTTTTAGAGCATACAAAACAGATGTTGAGTATTCAATATGTTAAATCAAGCAGGCTTCACTCAACTATTTTCGTACTGTATTGGGAGATGGGAATCCTTAGAATATTCTCCAGACTCTTTAAATACCTTTCTTGAGTACTATTTTAAGAAAACAAAAACAAAAACAAAAACAAAAACAAAAACACCCCTTCCTCGTGCACCCACCCAGCCACTGCAGCCCTCCTTTTATCCACTCAGAAGTTATACTTGAATTGGTAGCCTGGGAAAGAGAAAAGGACCTGAAGAGTGAGGAGGATATTACGAAATTAGTTTAATCCCTTACAAATCGCAGGGCAAGTGTTTATTTACAGCTACACCCAGCACAAATATTACACCAACAACCCCTCAGCTGTCATTAGTAACAACAGGTAAAGGACATATCAGGAACATGTAACCCACCACAGGTATGACACTTACCTGCATGACCAGCCCTTGCTGCTGTTAAGTAATCGCCAATGAAATTAATGAACTACTTGTCAATAAGAATGATCAGCGCCAGCTTATACTATTGAACTCTAATGCATTAATTCTGCCTTTATCATAGGCCTTAAATCATTTGCCCATGTTGTATTAAAAAAAAAAAGGATGGATCATTCTAGCTGTGCTTCCCTATAACAATTCTTATTAGACATTTACATTGAACATACTTCATGGAATCATTTTCTGAGTAAACGTCTGGTTCCAAAATGATCAGCTTTCCATATTTTACAGTTAGGACACTGGTGGTAGTCATAGTGTTTAATGTACTCTGTTGAAAAGCGGTAATTGTAAGTAAGTCTGCAAGGTGAAAAAACAGTTATCTACTTTTACAGTAACCGTTGTTCCTTCAGGAGTGCAGAGGTGTATTCCACTAAGGGAATTGATGCAGAGTGGACATCTGCACCCATCTCTCATGCAGGCAGCAAACTGATATTTCTTTGAGCAGTTGCAGACACGTATTCTGTTCACATGACTCCTAGCTCAGCACTCATAGGAAGTGGGGCTCAGAATCTATTGAAACAAAGACTGCAACCAACTTTGCGAAATTTGCATCTGATTTAGATGCAGCTGGAACAGCATAATGCTTTGTGAAGTCTGAATGAAAGACCAGGTAGCCGTCTTGCAAATTTACAATATAAAAATATCACTGAAAAACAAAACAAGACTGACCTCTATTGGGTCCTTAATAAATAAGCCACCCACCTCTGTGGAAGTGTGTCCTGAATTATCCCATAACCTCTCATAACTCAGGAAGTAAGACATCTGGAAATCATCTGGGTGGAAATCACTCAACCCTTCATCCCATTCACACAGGAGACAAAATGTCAAGGTGTTGCATAAACAGTCTAGTCCTTTCTAGACAGAATGCCAAGGATTATCTCATATGCAAGGACAGAAAGTGTTCCTCTCATCCACATCTGAGTGAGTCTTAGGGAAAAAAATGCAGGTCAGGATATTTTTTGATACAGGTGAAAATGTGAAGGCCACTGAGGGACGTGATATGGCTTTGGTGGACAGCAGGATCCAGGCTAAAAATGGCCATCTCTCCTGCAAGAACAGTATGGATTTCAGTGCTAATGAGGATCCTTTGGTGCTCTCAACATTTTTGAGCTTGATGCCTGGACAGAAAAAAAGAAACAGAAGATTACTCTGAACTCAAATGTGAGGAGTCTTCCAAACAGTCTGAGGAGAATGGAGGTGCCACCCTCGGTAGAGCCATCACATGCTTTGACTTGTCTGAAGCTCAGTAAGCGGGCCACATTAGTACTGGTGAAGGCACATAAGTCAGTGCTTGGAGAACTGGTGGTGTCACTGAAGTAACACTAATGCTCGGTAATGGAAAAGTATCAGAAGCAAAATAGAGGCCAGTACTGAATCTGTAGATCTTGCTAGTACAAGATGAAATGGTCTCCAGAGCCAAATATGAAACCAATACTCACAATGGATTTCGCAGTGTTGCTATGGAAACTCATCATGCCTTTGCAGTCTTATTTTTAAACAATGTTGGAGATGATCATAGTGAACAACCTGCATTCTGATGCAATCAAAGCTGATAGTCCCAGGACTGAAGAAGATGCAACCCAGCTGAAGACTTCTGTATTGCAGGTATGTCTGGCATAGACAGGCAAAGTAAATCTGAGGCTGCTTGATAAGTCCATGGCTGAGAGTGATGTTGTTAGAACCTGACTCAACAGGTGTCCCATTGACTATACTGGAGTCAGTGATACAGTGCTAGAATGATCTTATCTTGGTACTGGAAAGTGGGAAGAAAGCCCTGATCTACCCTGAGTACTTGTAGGATCCCAGCACGGGCCAACAGTACTCTCAGAAGAGGGGACGAATCTCCCTGAGCTTTGGAGTGACTATAGTTGTTTTTCTGAGCCTCCTTTCTCAGGATGGATAGGAAAGAGAATAGTGTCTTCTCTTCAGAGAACAGAGTCTTGCGGTGGCACCAAAGCCTGTTGAGGGACTGGACAATCTGAGGAGGATCTGACCACAAAAGTAGGCCCTGTGGCTTGCTCCATCAGGCATAAGTCTCTAGCCAACAGTGTCCTCTTTGAAGAACATGCAAATGGGGCATTTTCTCTTCAATATGTTCCTCTCAGGTGCAATAAATACTGAGCATGGGAATTAGTCTTGGAAATAGCTACTCTGTGGCTGCGTCTACACTACATTACCCTTTTGGAAGGGGAATGCAAATACAGCCAATCAGAAATGCAAATGAGGCAGTGATTTGGATACTGCATGCCTCATTTGCCTAACTACAGCCACTCGCGGTTCCAGAAGTGCCGTTTTCGGGAAAAAAAAAAGCCAAGCAATTTAGACAGGTTCATTTGAAAGGAATCCCCACTTTTGAAAGCACACTTCTTCCTGAAAAATATGAGGAAAAAGGGTGCTTTCAAAAGTGGTGTTTCCTTTTGAACAAACTCTGTCTACATGCCTTGGTTTTTTCCAAAAACAGTACTTTCGGAACAGCAAGCAGCCGTCATTATGCAAATGAGGCGCACAATACGTAAATCTGTGCCTCATTTGCATTCCCAATCAGCCTTATTTGCATTCCCCTTCCAAAAGGGGAATGTAGTGTAGTGCAGCCTATATGAGGGACAGCGCTTGAAAACTGGAAAAGGCTTCTCTCCAGGTAAAACTCCAACTACTACACAAAGTAAGCTAACACTGAGGTTAAGTCTATACTAGGGAAATAAGTTGATTCCAAATACGCAATTCTAGTTACAGCATTTGCATAGCTAGAACTGACTTATTGGAATTGACTTATTTCTCTTGTATAGACCTAGTCTCTATACTCGCCCATCAACCTCCCTTACTCCACACAATAGCATCTGTACCAGACATGCAAAATTGAATGCTGGAAGATCAAGCCTGACCGGGTCAATCTTCCCAGAAGCACAGATATGTCCCAAGACTACTACTACTACCTATATACAGAATTCTGAGAGAAAACTCTCCAAGAGAGTAACAAAAGTAAGATACCACATGGACTGCTCCAACTCAAACTGTGGGTGGTGAGATAGTACCGAGGGGTGTTGGAGCACTGCTGCCCTCAAGTAGCCCTGGCAGGGCATGAGCACTGCCCTGATGGCTGCTGCCAAATGAAGTTCTTTGGTTGCAGTGAGACAGACATACACACACTACAGATCTATAACTACTCAAAGAATAAGTGAGCTTTGTTGTATGCCTAGTAACATCAATGAGCAATTGACTGAAATAACTTCAAAAGTACTGAAAGGGCATATTTGAAGGCAAAATGTAACCCCATATTACTGACCAAAATTTAACTTTTTCTCTGCACTGCATATAATTTGAGGAGAATGTGTCTCTTGGTTATTGCATGTACTGTTAATAAATTCAAAACTATATATGAAAAAAAAACATTCTTCTTCTTGGAAATCATTACACACACAAATTAATCCATGGCTATGTCTACACTTATGAAAAACTTCAAAATGGCCATGCTAACAGCCAAATCAAAGAATACTAGTGAGGTACTCAAATGAATATTCAGCGCCTCATTAGCATGCTGCCGGCCGCAGCACTTTGAAAGTGCCGTGTATCGCTTGCACACGGCTCATCTGCATGGGGGTCTTTTTCTAAAGAACTCCACAAACATCGAAATCCCCTTATTCCTATCAGCTGGGGATTTCGATGTTTGCGGGGTCCTTTCAAAAAGGATGCCCGTGTAGATGAGCCGTGTATGAGAGAAATGCAGCACTTTTGAAGTACCACAGCCAGTGGCATGCTAATGAGGTGCTGAATATTCATTTCAGTGCCTCATTAGTATTCTTCGATTTGGCCATTAGCATGGCCATTTTGAAATTTTTTGTAAGTGTAGGCATGGCCTGTGTGTCTGATACAAAATCAGTCTAGAATACAAAAGAATTACATAAAACAGTTTTACCTGGCCACAGCATAATGTTGACTTCTTCAGTGGTTCTGAAGTCCCCTCTGGCTGTTTTGTATAAATTAAGCAGAATTAATATTTATAATAAGGATATTAAGTTTATGCATGAACTTTGAAGGAATGAAGAAACATTGGTGTAATAATAAGCAGCTCAATAAAAGCAAATACAAAAATGAGGAAGAAGGAGAGCACGAATCAGAGCTGGACATCACTCAACCCAGGAGCACATGGGAGAAGAGAAATGCAGGTTTCAAGAGCTCTGAAGAGGCAAAGAAAATTTTCCCCACAGTTGAATTATTCACCTACATCTTTAAGGTAAGATTGGGATGCAAAAACTCTACAACATGCAGAAAACAGTGATGGGATGAGTCATACATGCCCTTGTGATGCCCTTCTAGATCTAGTCAGATCTAGAACCCTCCCTTTTCCAGTACTAAGAAAATAGGTCTTTATAACTTGATCTAAAGGAGAATTCCTCTAGCCTGTCATAATAGTAGGTTTCTTTTCTACACTCTGCTGGAGAGCAACATCTATGATCTATTGCAGAGCTGTGTTTCTTTGTGTCAAATGTTAGAAAATTTACTTTTCTCCCAACATACTGCCTCTAGCGGGTGGGAACATCTGCTGGCAATACCTAGACATTTTTCCCATTGAAGAGGAGGAACTTATTAAAGGAACTTTTTTTATTTTTAAAATGTTCAGTTTGGTTATTGGGAGCAAGTGTTTCAAACACTGAATTTTTTCTTTGTCTTCCATTTTAAAGGTGCAGATAAGCCACACATCTATGGAAGAAGTCATTCCACTTCAAACCTATTTTCAGAAGTCAGAGGTAATATTTAATTACATGGGACAGAGTGAGGCTGAACTATCACTTCTCTGCATGGTACCTATTTTCTCTGATAAATTTCCTATTGTTATGTAAAGTAAATTCAGAAACACATAGATGACAAATTGGCTGTGTCTACACTATGAGATAAAATCAAAAATCAAATTTAAAGGAGTTAGTTCGACATTAAAACATCTGTCTTCACTGTAAATGTCATTAGCTCGATTTAGTCTGCCTTAATATCGACAACACAATGTTTATAGTAACGGATGGGTATAGTGTCAATTTTGAGTTTAAAATGTCAAATAAAGGCTAGTGTGGAAGCACTGTGCCTTTCATTTGGATTTATTAGCCTCCACAAGTGTCCCGTATGTATCCCACAAAGCTAGGCACTGCACCTGACTCCCAGCTGCTCGCTACTAGTGGGAGCCAGGAAACTGACCAAGGCTGCTGCGCTGTCAGTTTCCCAGGTCCCCCAAGCTGCAGGGACCTGGGAAACTGACAGTGCTCCTGCACCTGGCTCCCGGCTCTGAATGCGGGGCTGAGGGAACTGTGGGAACAGTGCAACAGTCCATGTTTGGTGATTTCCGTGTGGAAGCAATATGTTAAATTTGTTGGGAGCCTGTGGGAAGTGAGGATACTCAAAATTGAATTTAAAAAAAAGACAGCATTATAAATTAAATTTTTAATAAATTCATCTTGTAGTGTAGACTTAGCCACTGACTAAGGGAAGAGGGCAGTAAGCCAGCTCCTGGAAACCAGTCTAGACAGAAACATTATAATTGTACAATCTGATTCCCTGTGCACATCTTTTACTCTACACCTGAATATTTTTTCCCCAAGAGAAGTAAGGGTGGGAGTAAACAAATTTTTCCTCCCTAAAAATAGGAGTGACCAGTGGTGTCCTTTACAGAGAAGGTCTGAAGGAAGAGGTCAGTATGCATGATCAGGCCAATTTTATTCCATCCTCAATAGGTCTGCTCTTAAGCCCACTGAAGTCAATAGGAGTTTGCTGCTGCCTTCAGGGGAGGCAGAACCTGGCTCCTATCAATATGTGCATTAGGAGGAGCATTTCCAGAAGATCTAGAGAAGTTATTATTCCCCCTACTCAGCTCTGGCGAGGCCTCATCTGGAGTACTGTGTCCAGTTCTGGGCCCCACCGTATAGAAAGGATGTGGATGCATTGGAGAGGGTTCAGCGGAGGGTAACGAATATGATTAGGGGTCTGGAACACATGACCCATGAGGAGAGGCTGAGAGGCTTGGGCTTATTTAGTCTGCGGAAGAGAAGATTGAGGCGCGATTTGATAGCAGTCTTCAACTTTTTGAAAGGGGGCTCTAAAGAGGATCAAGAGAGACCGTTATCAATGATGGTGGAAAAAGGAACAATGGTCTGAAATTACAGAGGGAAAGGTGTAGGTTGGATATTAGGAAAAACTACCTCACCAGGAGGGTGTTGAAGGACTGGAATGCATTACCAAGAGAGGTGGCAGAATCTCCATCCCTAGAGGTTTTTAAGTACCGACTTGACATACTCATGGCTGGGATGATCCTGCTTTAGGCAAGGGGCTGGACTAGATGACCTCCTGAGATCCATTCCAGCCCTAGAATTTTATGATTCTATGAGCTGACCACATTGGCTTACACACTGCTTTGTTGGAAAAACAAAACAAATTCTGACCTGAAGAAGAGCTTTGTAAGCTTGAAAGCTTATTCCTCTCACTAGCAGAAGCTGGTCCAATAAAAGTTATTACCTCACTCACCTTATCTTTCTAACATCCCTGGGAATGACATGGTTACAACAACTTTTCACATTTAAGAGACTGTGCAAGCCATTTTACATATTATGTCAAACAAATATTTTTTCTTTGGAAACTAAAATATATCTTCAAATCTGATGTATAGGAAAAATATCTAAAATATATTACACTAAGCTTGTAAGACTTTTCTACTCATACATCTCTATCCAACAAGTTAAACAAAATACCCTGATGCATTAAAATCAGTGTATAAGTCTCAGTAGGCCTCTCAAGGCTCTTAACTTCTATTCCCCAGTTTTTAAATATTATATGAGCATCAACAGGAGGAATGATTTTGTGCTGTGGACATCTGTTCACTGAAGAACATCTCATTTCACACAATTTCATACAACAGCTATCATGTTATTTCTGATTATCATCAATACGGACAGATTCAAGCCAATGACCTTAGAAAAGAAATGCTCCCCTCAGTGGTCACTATGAAAATTTACATACATTTACCAGGCTGTACTATTTAAGAAATCAGGATGTTGTCCAGCCTGATTTAGAAAGACTGTGTTCTTAGATACAGCAGAGTAGAAAGCATGTGTTAATTTTTAAAACATGCTATTAATTACTCATTAGAACACAAAAACTTAAATTATAAGTTCACATACCTTAAACATAGCTACAAGATCCTCAGCAGACATGCAATAAAGCTGTTCTCTTGAAAGCTGGCAGTCTGGCAAGAAATACAGCAGGACTTCTCTAAAAAAATTCAATAAAATGACCTATGCATCAATATCCAAGATTCCTTTAACAACAAGTGTCGTACTGTGGAGACTAAAGGTTCCAGTCAGAATGCTTCTTTTTACGACACCTAACAGTAACTTGCTGTGGAACTTGCCCCTCTGACTTGTGCTGTGAGAAACAAATGCTTTAGATATGCCTGGACAGTAATGCCTCGGAACTAAGTAAAAAACTATACCACTTGTGGAGAAAGATTACAACCATACATCCAAAGAAGTCTTCTTTGAAATCGTAACAAAATCTAGATGGCTAGTGGAAATTTGATAAAATTGGCGATTTTGAATTAAAATACAGTTTTTATGTAAACCACCAAATTGGGAACAATAACATCCTGTTTTTCAACTAATATAATACAAACTAATACAGCATATTACATCATCTGGAAGCCACACTCTATGAAATCCACTGTGTCTAAAATTAAGGAACTGGAGCTGAGGCCTTGATATAATTTTTGGAAATTCTGGTGCTGTTCTCAGGTCAGGCCCTTCATTACAATGTCCACAAGGGGTTGGAATAGTATTTTATACCAAGAGTTAGCCTTCCAACCAAGGAAGGCCAAAGACCATATGTTTTTAATAATGTCCAGCCCTATTTTTCTGAGAAGCAGACAGAGTGTACGGAAAAATTAAGTATCTTATAATCACAATGCATCAGTGGGAAAAGACAGGAACTTGCACCAAGGTTCTGACTCCAGGCCCTGCTCTAGTCTCTGGACAAGCACAGAACAAAATGCCTCCCAGCTAATTTGCTTCACTGAAAGCAGTGGCCTACCAGTGCTCTTGGAAAAGCATGGCATTTCTGGGAGATGTGGTTTAGCTCAGTTCACTGGCTAAATGGGCAGCGGTTGCCCTTTACAGACAAGGGGATAAAGAAGGTTGCTGAAACGGAGCATGGAGGTGGGTGACAGTGTTATTTGAGAGCTGTGTTATTTACAACATTCACATGGCTTAACCACAAGCCCCATAATCTTTTGTTTTGAAGCATCTGATTCTTAAATAGTTAAATATTTCCTATGCAGTATTTGTTTCCTATGTTTTAAATTCTCCGTTGCTAACTCCAGCAACTGCATTATGCAGGATCAGAGAGAGAAGTCCAGCATTCATGACAGCTCTAGTGTAAGTAAGCTCTTTTAAAATCCCACTTCCCACAGTCAATTACTATGCAACAAATGAGAAAGGGAAATGGGGTTTCTACAAGTTTCATTTTATCCGCAGAAAGCTTGGCTGTAGAATCTTATGTTGACAGTATCTCAGATAATTACTTTTGATAACAAATACATTAAGCCAACCACTTTCCTATAGAAATATGCTGAAAGGATGGGGCTTAATACATTTTTCATTATTAGCCAAGGTGTCACCTGAAGAAACAGCAGTCTGGGTAATTTTAGAGGACTCCTGGTCAATTTCAGCTAGATGGTAATTACTAGGATGTTGTTTTATCCTTCTGATTTACCACTTTGCTGGATGGCTTAATCTATGAAGCTAAAATATGACCTAGTTCTACTGCAGCAGTGATTTTTCCACTGAATTTCCAACTTTCCTTTGTCACATTTCTGTACGCCTTATGCATACTTATTGTTTTTGTTAAGGTGGAGCGTATTTTAATGTGTTTAGCTATATGCTTACCCATTCTTCCTTCACATAGTATTTCCTCCCCAAGTAACAAAAATCATAACTATTAGCAATATTTCCTCTAAAGACTGTTAAAGCACATTCAATTGTTTCTGAATGTTTGTTCTGCATATCTGGGAAAGATTCCTCTTCACTCTCTGAAAGTGGGTTATGTAATACATCTCTTGGTGGTCACTTGATAATGAACAGGACGTCTTCATGTCACCCTCCAATTTGTGAGTCTGTTGATGGCTTACCAGCCTGATTCTAGACCCACAGATTTTATCACAAAAGGGGCAGATGTTGGTAGCCATTGGAGGGGCGCGGGTCAGTTTTTGATGCTCTTTTCTTCTTCTCTGCCTCCCATCTGCATTGTGGTGGGATCTCTCAAAACCCTCCCACTCCCACCCATGGATTACCATTCTCCGCTGGGGATGGTCTTGGGCGAAGTTCTCCCAAGTGTCAGTGCTGATGCTTCACTTTTTCATGTGTGCCTTCAACATGTACTTACATTGCTTCAGCTGGCCCCTAACACTCCTCTGTCCTTCCTCCAATTTGGAAAACAGAATATGTTTTGGGAGACACTGACCAGACATTTGAACCACGTGACCAGTCCAACAAAATTGTTGATGAATGATAATGGCTTCAATGTTTGTCGTGTAAAACTTTTTCAGGATGCTAGTGTTCGTACGCCTATCCTTCTAACAGATATTTAGGATTCTCCTGAGTGTTGGTCCTATCATGGCATGGTACAACATGTGGTTTGTCTTGGGATAGATGTCCCAGTTCTGTAAGACCCTTTGTCTCGGGTGGGTGAAAGCAGAGTTTGCATGGCTCAGATGATGCTGCATTTCTGCATCAATGTTGACTTTAGCAGAAAGATGACTTCCAAGGTATGGGAAGTGCTCCACATTTTCCAGCAGTTTTCTATTGACTTCAATAGAAGGCACATGAGATTGTCCCATTGGTAAAGGTTGGTGGAGCACCTTGGTCTTACTGATGTTCAGCGTGAGGCTGACATTCTCATATGATTCACTGAAAGCACTTAAGATGGTCTGAAGGGCTGTAGGAGACAGAGCTGCAACCATGTTGTCATCTGCATCCTGAAGCGCCATGATCAAGTTCAGGGAGGTCTTGCTTTTAGCTGTCATTCTCCTGAACTTGAAAAGCTTCCCATTCATTCTATAGACAATCTTCACACCATCTGGAAGTTCGCCATCAATGAGGTGAAGGATCATGGTGATGAAAATGCAGAAAAATGATGGGGCAATGACGCAGCCTTGTTTGACTTCCATTTTGACCTCAAAGTGGTCACTTTGGGTTCACTGTTGTTCAATACTGTGGCAGTCATGTTGTCGTGAAGCAGCCTTAGGATGCTAATGAATTTTCCGGGGCAGCTGAACTTTGGGAGGATGGACCACATGGGAGCTACAATTGACTGAGTTGAATGCTTTGGTCAGATTGATGAAACTCATATGTAAGGCTTGGTTTTGTTTACATTTTTCTTGCAGTTGCTGTGTGGTGAAGATCATGTCCACTGTTCCTTGGAATGGTCAGAAGCCACACTGGGACTCTGGGAGAATTTCTTCTCAGAGAGGCAGGAGTCAGTCTGCAAGGATTTGAGCTAAGATTTTCCACAGTCTGACTTGTTGCCCTTTTGTCCTCATATGAGATGTCTGTTCCTGAAGAGATGGGTCTTAGAGTCTGGGAAAATTATTTCACCAATTGTCTGCATAACACCTTTTTTTGCATCTCTTCCATAACCATTGTCAGCTGTGTTTTTAAGGTAATACATGCACTTACAACCTTAAAAACACAGCTGGCAATGGTTATGGAAAAGATGCAAAGAGAAGTTACTTCATAGTTTTGATAATCCAAATATCTGAATCTCCAAAACACTTTACCATTTTCCTAAGTGTTATGTAGACATCTGAGCTGTGTCTACACGTGCACGCTACTTCGAAGTAGCGGCACCAACTTCGAAATAGCGCCCGTCGCGTCTACACGCGTCGGGCGCTATTTCGAAGTTAACTTTGACGTTAGGCGGCGAGACGTCGAAGTCGCTAACCTCATGAGGAGATAGGAATAGCGCCCTACTTCGACGTTCAACGTCGAAGTAGGGACCGTGTAGACGATCCGCGTCCCGCAACGTCGAAATTGCTGGGTCCTCCATGGCGGCCATCAGCTGGGGGGTTGAGAGATGCTCTCTCTCCAGCCCCTGCGGGGCTCTATAGTCACCGTGGGCAGCAGCCCTTAGCCCAGGGCTTCTGGCTGCTTCTGCGGCAGCTGGGGATCTATGCTGCAGGCACAGGGTCTGCAACCAGTTGTCAGCTCTGTGTATCTTGTGTTGTTTAGTGCAACTGTGTCTGGGAGGGGCCCTTTAAGGGAGCGGCTGGCTGTTGAGTCCGCCCTGTGACCCTGTCTGCAGCTGTGCCTGGCATCCCTATTTCGATGTGTGCTACTTTGACGTGTAGACGTTCCCTCGCTGCGCCTATTTCGATGTTGGGCTGAGCAACGTCGAAGTTGAACATTGACGTTGCCGGCCCTGGAGGACGTGTAGACGTTATTCATCGAAATAGACTATTTCGATGTCGCAACATCGAAATAAGCTATTTCGATGTTGGCTGCACGTGTAGACGTAGGGCTGGTGAAGTAACTTTCCCAGGGTCTAAGACCCATCTTTTCAGGAGCAGGCATCTCATCTGAAAACAAAGCCGCTGGGGACCTTCACCTTATAATCCAATCCACTGATCCACAAGGAAGTAAGCAATTGGTCTTTCACTTTCTGGTGACTTGGGAAATCGTCTACAACATTCATGAGGACAATGGCCAATAATGATTATCTCCCACAACTTGGTTCTAAGATGGGTGAGTACAATCCTCATTTCACCCTGGCATTACAGTGAGGTTGTATGACAGGAAAATAGCTAAATTCCTAACCATTTAATCCTGGACACTAGAATTACTGCTAAGCAAAAAATCAAAACCCAGGAAATCAGTTGGTTAAAAGAGGAGCATGTATCATGTCATTCTCAACAAATTCATGTACTTGTGAAAAGTGTTGTTTGTGTATATCACTTAGAATTCACTGAACTTCATTTATCTTAATGCATAAACTGAATTGTGAAATAAAGTGAATAGACTGGGCATTCAAAACTGAGCTTAACTTCTGCAAAAGTTTAAGGGTAAGTCTATGCTAGAGAAATAAGCTGATTTCAGATATGCATTTCTAGCTATAGCATTTGCATGGCTAGAATCGATGTACTGGAATCAACTTATTTCCATAGTGAAAACCTAGCCTCTGTACTCTTGCATCAACCTCCCTTACCGCACACGACAGCAAGGAGTACAGAGGTTGACTGTGGCACCCAGAGAGATTGATTTTGCTGCATCTTCTCCAGATGTGCAAAACTGAAATGCAGAAGATTGACCCTGACCGGGTCAATCTTCTGCTTGGTACACACAAGCCCTAAGTAAGCAGTCCCTGATTTGCATACTGCATCTAAAAGCAAGTATTCATTTAAGCTGGGCACACTGATGTGCCTTGCATATACTGTTAAAGATCTGATCCAATTTTGGGAATAGTTTGTGCAGTCTACATAGCTTTCAATTTCTATTTAGATTCATTCTCTGAAACAGATTTAAACTATGGCATTGCCCTGGCAAGGCTAGATCAATAGCTGCTATTGCTTAGATCCAGTACAAGTATTAGAATGATTCAAGTTAAGGCATTAGCCATTGAAACCCTCACCTTAAAAGAGAAGTTAATGCTTCTATAGTTTTCTTTCCAGACATACACTGTGAAGAGCCTCCTACTTGGGCTTCAGCACCCATCTCCTGCATCGTAGCCTGGACTTTTCTTTCAGCACATCCTTTTGGATCCTCAGCCAATTGACTAGATAGGAAATAAACCAAAGACCATTTAAAAATATTACACCAAAAGAAAAGTGGGGAGACAATTTCTATCTCCTTTTTCATCAATCCCACTGTGTTCCTAGAGTGACCTTGGAAGTAAGCTACAAAATAAAAAAGAGACTCCTGTTTTTTTGATGGAGTTAGGATGAACATAAATTATGTTTAGTTTTTTTAAGGACACTGGCCCAGCTGGCTTGGAAGTGTGGATTCTATACTACTCTAATTCAGAAGTGTGCACACTTAAAAATCACATGTGACACCTCTGATTTTGGGGAACAATGCATGGCTTGCTCCAGGCCATTCATCCAGGGAGGTGTCTGCTTAACAGAAAGGTTACATTACATGTTGTAGAAGCAGGAGTAAAAGGATGACTGGCTAACTGGGCCTCTTCAATATACCTACAGCAAGGCACAGAGGACCTTATAGGCACAATTTAATGATGAAAACTTCATTGAGTTTACATTAAACTGGAAATTTCACAAGCTGGAATTCAGTAACATCAGGCTGTGCTGCACTAATGATCCTTTTATATCTACAATGACATCAGTAAGAGAACTCATAATTTTGCACTGACTAGAAATATAGTCAAATTAAAGTGATACAGCATTGTGAAGCTTACTAAAGTACACGTATTAAACACAGACCTGGAATTGACTAGACCCTGGTATTTTTACCTGGAATTGCAAATTCAAAAGTATCAGCAAAATATCTGAATAGCTACAATTGTGTAGCAGCAGCAGAATGGGCAACATTAAATAATTTCCCAGATAATTAAGCATATGACATATTTGGCTTTTTTTCTTCTTTTGCACCTATCAAGATATGTTATTGCTTTCAGTACAGTAGAGACTGACTAGATTATATCAACATCATATATTTTCTCTATTTATATTTGTATATCATATACCAAATCACATGTATCATCATGTTTGTTTATTTTTATCTGTAATGAAATTTGCTTTGTATGCCATCCAGTGTTTCCTCTTACTCAGCTATTTGGGAGAAACACACCACAAAATTCCCACAACTCTGTCACATGGAATAAAGCATAGAAATTAATCTATCAGTAAAGGATACATAACAGACAATAAAGGGTTGAGTTAGTTATTAAGAAATTTATCTGTTTAACACATTAATCTTCTATAACATTATTTAAAAGTCTCTATTTAGGTTACTCTGATTTATTTCCATATAATTCACAATGAGCTTACATAACTGTATTAGGTTACTTATGTTTTGACCAGAAAAACTTCGCAGCATTTTCAGGCAGGCATCCAATGAAGCGAAGGATGGTGGCAGAATGTGGCTCTAGATTTGATCATCCTGACTTTTCCTTAAATAAGAACTAAACAATATCAGTAAATATTAAGGAACAATCCTTATCTTCAATCCTTATGTAACTCCATTGACTGCAACGAAGTTAGTGGTCATTTACACTGATGACTGGATGATGCCTTAGGTCTGACAATATGTCTTTCGAAATTAATGTTTTTAGCCATGATAAGTGCGTAATATCAGTAAAAATGTGTTTGTGTGTGTATATACATATATTACAAAAGTCTCAATCAACATAGTATGACTGGAAGACCCAAAATGCTAAGAAAACTTAACTCCAAAGTGAACCTGATAGTTACTCATATAACGTGAGATTATGACTGTATTCCTAACTCACTGCTTTGTAAAGCATATTCAGTGTTTGCAATACATTGAGATATTTGGTATCATCAGCTGCAGCACCACTACAAAATATTTTGGAATAGACACTTTGCATTTTAGTATGTGATAACTATTCTCACCTTTTCAGTTTTGAAGAAGGCAAATTATTTCCCATTATATTTGTAGCATCTTTCTCATCAAAACAAATATACCCTTGTAAATTGCATTGTTTCCGATTTCTGCCAGATGAACCTAAACGTATAGCAAAACATAGCAGATTGGAAAAAAATAGTATTCACTCTAGCATGTGGAGGTGATTTCTTTAGAGGCTGCTTTAACACTAGCTCATGTGGAAAATATAAGTTATCTATCTATGTATATCATTCTGAGGAGTCATTTACAATGATGGTCCCTTGAAACTGAAATCTGTCCTGCTACTGAATAGCCAGTTTCCCAGCTTTCACTCATAGAGATTTTACTTCCAATTAAGCATTTCCCATCAGTCATATAAAACAAGCAGTCCTGTCGCACCTTAAAGACAAATGAATGTATTTATTAGGTAACGAGCTTTCATTTAATTAGATTGGAGCAGACAATAAGAATCCAAGGTTTATACAGTAGGGAAGTGGGAAGGAGGGGGGCGGGAAATGGGGAGGGAAGTTACCTGTCATTAATAGGACCAGTGGAAGAAGTGAATGAAGTTAAGTGGGATGGGTGCCACTCCTGTGAATATCCATGGCGGGGAAATTGCCCTTGTAATGCATAAGATAATTGGCTCTCTGTTAAATCCGAGGTTAAATGCGTCACACTTGGGAACGACTTCCACTTCACGTCTCCCCCTGTAATCTTGTGATAAAATCCTTTGGTAGAAAAATGGCTACTTTCAAATTCTTTATTGAATGTTCAGGGAGGCTCCAATCTGATGAAGTGAGTCTTACCCATAAAAGCTCATTCTCTAACTAAAAATTGTGTTAGTCTTTAAGGTGCTACAGGACTGCTTGTTTTTTGTGATGTTAGAAACTAACATGGATACCTCTCTGAGACTATTTATCAAAAGTCATATGATAGACTACTGTCAGTTGCAATTCCCTCTTACATATATGGTTCTTTTATTTTAAATACAGCAATAGAATTTTGTAAACAGTCTAGATTGACAGTACAAACGCTTTTTGAGTTTACCTTTATTCAGCCAAAGACAGTCTTTACTTTCCCCAAACTCAGACAAATCTTCAGTCTCCTCCTCAGATTCTATTACCTAAAACATATTAAGTTTAGTTTATTATCTTTCAATGTCTTAAAAACCTGTCTTCTCTGCAAAAGCCCCCAGAACCACATAGCCAACTTAAGTCACAATATAATATATGTTAATTGGAGGTTAAATGCAGGTTAAATTAATTTTGGGTTTAATTTTTTTTTCCAGTTTCGACAGGCATAACTGAGAAAACCCACCTCCTACCTCAAGTCAATAGACTCAGACTGGTAGAATCAGGCCTTACATGTTTCCTTGATATTTGTCTTCTCTGTTCAGTGTTGTTTTCAGCAAGATGCAAATAAAGTGGAGAGATGAGGGCACACAAGACTTGTTTTGTAGATTTGATGAAAGAAGATTAAACTGCTTAATAAGCAGTTTGGTACTCTTAAAATGTTTCAAATAAGCCCTTAGTCTGTCCCTTATTCGGGAAGGTAAACTCATGAGCATTCCCATTGCACACAGTGGGCATGAACTTGACAGTTTCACAGCAGCAACATGGGAAAGGAACTCTTTTAGTGGCTTAAGGAGAACTCATTTTCACCATCACATGATCATATTTAGCTTTTTCCTGTTATTAACAACAGAAAGAAGTCCAAAGTCTTCTGAATGCCAGTTTGCATCCCACTACAGTGGTAACTTTCTGTTATCCTTGTGTGACTATTTCAGGTTAGTTGCCTTCCATCTAATTCATTGTGTTATCATGCAGATTTTTGTTCACACAACATCCAAATGTTTTGCAGGAATGGAGGGGATCTTTTTGGTGCTATACAAAGTTTCATTCATTGCTCCACTTGCTTTGAAAGTGCCAGCTAGCCACTCTGGACTCTCAACTCAGTAGAAAATGAGATGCTGCTGCCTGAGAACACCCTTGGCAGAGGTCCCCTTCCATACTGTGAGAAATCTGTCTCATGGACGAAGCAATATTTATTTTCTGCCTGGTGTTCCCTTGGGTGCTTTGCCATGAAAGAGCAGGGTGGGGGTGATGGGGGGCAGTGCAATTGTAAAACAATGGATAAAAGCTCTACTGCACCATGTGCTCCTCAGTAGTGGTGGAGAAGCACCGGAAGAGCTTCCTGATGCCTGGAAAAAAAGAGATAAAGGGCTAAAAATAAAGAGGGAAGGAAATTAGCTGCCAGCTCAAGTTGCCAGTGTAAGCAGAACTTTTGGGAGGAAGCAAGAGGAAGATTATGGTTAATATACTCAGCTAGAGGCCTGGTAGAGATGGGAACTGATCCCTCATTTGATGCATCTTCACCTAGTCATTTAACCTGTGCCTTAGTTCCTTATCTGTAAAAGACGAATAACATTTCCTTCATCCACCCTCTGTGTATCTTATCCTGTTAGACCAGAGGTCGGCAACTTGTCACTCTACAGTCATATGTGGCTCTTTAAGGAGTCATTTGCGGCTCCGAATGTTGCTGTTGCTAACTCCTCTGCGGCTCCCTGCCCTGCTGCTGCTGAAACAGTAAAACTAAATTTGGTTGGTTTAACAGCTGACAGGGCGGCAGGAGGAATCTGCTGCTGCCATATCAGGGAGTTGGTGGTGCGGCAGGCATAGTCCAAAACCAAAACCTGTATGACTTTGAGAATGAAATCCAGCCCAGTGTCTGCCATTCATGGTTGTCAGCATAATAGCACAGTGCAGTGTCAGGTCCCTGCTGGCAGACAGCAATTTGAAAATGGTGTTAGCCTACCCAGAAGGAGAGGAAGCATCGGATAGAGAGGATGGAATGATGGAACTTTAAAAAGAAGACTGAGTCTAAGTCTCAGAATTCCATTGGCTTCCTCTATTCATCCTACCATGTTCAGAAAGAAAAATCCCAGAATGCACACTACTCAGAAACAAAGATAATGCCCATGTAATACACCTTGAGAACGCCACGCCTTTAGCACACAGCAAGCCCCTATGTGCACACAGTGATGAAAATTACAGTTACCTCATGTGTACACTATTAATTGCAGCTTGTGTATTGCATGTTAACAAACACACATTAACTCCCTGTGGAGCAACCACACACCCATGACGAGAAAAAGACAGCTACCTGTTCTGTAACTGGTGTTCTTCATGATGTGTTGCTCATGTCCATTCCAAGTTGGGCATGAGCAGGCGCACGCCCAGTTGCTGGAAGATTTATGCCCTAGCCAGTACATAGGGTTGGTGCGGCGCCCCCGAAATGGTGCTGATATGGCGACCAATATATGCACCACCCAAACCCACCCCCGACTCAGTTCCTTCTTGCCAGCTACTCTGACAGTGGAGAAGGCGGGAGGGTTTTGGAATGGACATAAGCAACACATCTTGAACACCAGTTACAGAAGAGGTAACTGTCTTTTATTCTTTGAGTGACTGCTCATGTCCATTCCAAGTTGGGTGAATACAAGCCAATGCCTAGGAGGTGGGGTTGAAGCCCCAAATGGACTGCAGGACAGCCCTGCCCACTGCAGCGTCTTCCCGTGCGTGTTGCATCAAAGTGTAATGTGCTGTAAACATATGAACTGAGGCCCAGGTGGCCGCCCTACAGATGTCCTGGATAGGCACCTGCGCCAAATATGCCACAGAGGATGCCTGTGCTCTCGTGGAATGTGCCCTAACCAGAGGGGGAGGAACCCCTGCAACCTTGTAACACTCCTTGATGCACGTCACTATCCAGGAGGAAATCTGCTGCGAGGAGAACGGAAGGCCCTTCATCCTATCAGCAACTGCCACAAAGAGTTGCTGCATTCTTCTAAACGGCTTAGTCCTACCCATATAGAAGGCCAGCGCCCTCCTAACATCCAAGGTATGTAACATTTCTCCCTTGGGGAGGCATGGGGCTTTGGGTAAAACACCTGTAGGGAAATTTCTTGGTTAACATGAAACGCAGAGACCACCTTAGGTAAATACGCAGGGTGAGGTCTCAGCCTAACCTTATCCCTGTGAAACACTGTATACAAGAAGTGCCCTCAACTCACATACCCTCCTGTCTGAGATGACTGCCACCAAAAATGCTGTTTTGTAGCTTGAAAACAGCAGGGAGCAGGTAGCCAGAGGTTCAAAGGGGGCCCCTATAAGGTGGACTAATACCAAATTGAGATCCCATAGGGGCAGTGGTGCCCAAACCTGGGGCTTGATTCTTTCTAAACCTTTGAGAAACCTTTTGATGATGGGGTCTGAGAACACAGAAGACTTTCCATGACCCAGGTGAAAGGCTGTGATAGCAGCTAAGCACACCCTAACCGAGGAGAGGGACAAGTCCTCCTGTATCAGACCCCATAGGTCATCTAAAATCAATGGGATGGGGGCTTGTGAGGGAGATACTCCCCTGTGAGACACTGACACTAAAAACCTTTTCCACTTAGCCAAATAAGTCACCCCCGCGGAGAGTTTTCTACTATTTAACACCACTTCCTTTATGGGATCTGAACAGGCCAGCTCCTGACCCCTCAGCTGCGGAGCATCCATGCTTTGAGGTGCAGTGACTGAAGACTAGGATGGTGCAGCCTCTCCTCCTGCTGACTCAGCAGGTTCAGCCACGTCATCGACTTGCGGCTTGACAGGTACAGAGGGTTGAGTACCAGTGCTCATGGGCCCAAGCCGGTGCCACCAAGATAATCAATGCCCCTTCTGAGTGAATCTTGAGGAGGACCTTGTGAACTAGCGGGATCTGAGGGAACGCATACATCAGCCTGCCTGATCACAGGACACTGAAGGCGTCCGCCCAGGACCGCGGGCTCTGATGGCGGTAGTAGCAAAACATCCTGCATTTCACACTGAGGTGGGAGGTGAACAGGTCTACCTGGGGATACCCCCCACCGTAGGAAAATAGAATGAACAACCTCCGGGTGGAGAGACCACTCATGATCCGTAAAGGACCTGCTGAGTTGGTCTGCCAGTGAATTGTGCACACCTGGCAGGTAAAGGGCCTGCAGCATGATGATGTGCTGTAGGCAGAAGTCCCAGAGCATCATGGCCTTGTGGCACAGGGGAGAGGAGTGTGCACCCGTTTGTTGATACGGTACATTGCTGTCGTGTTGTCTGCACTGACTGACATGAAATGTCCTATCGGATTGGCCTTGAAATTCACGTATGCTAGTCCGATGGCCCTGAGCTCCCTCACGTTTATGTGGAGCCAAAGGTCCAACATACTCCAAAGAACCTGGGTTCGTAGCTGACCCACGTGTGCTCCCCACCCCCCAGTTCGAAGCCTCTACTACTAGAGAAAGTGAAGGCTGTTGAGGGGCAAAAAGGACTCCTGTGAGTACGATCCCCTCCTCTAACCACCAGTGCAGGGTCAATAAAGTCCATGTCGGCACCGTAACCACCAAGTTTAAACTATCTCTTACAGGGCAATCCACTGATGACAGCCTTAGCTGTAGGGTGCATCCTTAACCTGCTGGGCTGTACCACGAAGGTGCATGCTGCCACATGCCACAAACGTAGGCAGCACCTGGCCATTGTGATGGGAACTGCCAGGATGTCTCAGATGATGGCCCCCCTGGACCTGAACCTTTTGTCCGGCAGGAAAGCCCTGGCACACCTGGAGTCCAATCGTGCCCCTACAAACTCCATTGATTGAGATGGGACCAATGCCGACTTTGCTTCGTTGATCAAGAGACCGAGGCTTACAAAGGTTTGATGGATCAACTGTACATGCTGAATCACCTGCTCCCTGGAATGACCCTTACCTAGCCAGTCATCCAGGTGCGGGAACAGCTGCACCCCTTGCCTGTGTAGGTGTGCTGCTACTACCGCCATGCACTTGGGGCCGCAGACAGATCGAAAGGCAGGACTGTGAACTGATAATGGTTCCCATCTGCCATGAACCTGAGAAACCTCCTGGGAGGAGGTTTGACTGAAATATGCATCCTGTAAATCAAGAGCCGCAAACCAATCCCCCTACTCCAGCATCTGGAGTATGAGATATCATACGAAATTTTATCTTTTTCACGAACTCGTTAAACCCTCTTAGGTCCAGGATGGGTCTCAAGCCCTGCTTTGGTTTTGGAATTAGGAAATAGCGGGAATAAAACCCCTGTCTGCTGAACCTGTGAGGAACTTCGTCTATAGCCACAGAGCCCAGGAGGGATTGCAATTCCTGCCGTAACAGGATCTTGTGAGAGGGGTCCCCGGTGAGGGGCAGGGAGCGGGTGGGGAAGCGGGTGTAGGAAGAGAACTGAATGGTGCGTTCCCCCTCTACCGTACACTGGACCCACTGGTGTGGAGATGCTGCAGGGCAAAAGGGGGATAAGCAGAAAGAAAAAAGTGGGGACGCTGGAGTAGGTAAGATCAATTCAATGCTCCCAACTATGCCATCAAAACTGCAGCTTGGGTCACTGTGGGCCCTTCTGGTGGCCCTGAACATCTTCTGCCCATCTTGTTCCACCTTCTAATGCCATTCCTTTGTGGCTGTGGAAACGGTCTTTGCTGAGGACGGGGGTTAAAAAGCCTGTATTGGCTGGCAGGTGTATTCAAGACCAACAGGCGGAGGGTGGCCCTCGAGTCTTTCAGACTATGCAGTCTTTTTTCTGTCTTATCTGAAAATAGGGTAGGACCGTCAAAGGGGAGGTTCTGGACCATCTGCTGGACCTCATGAGGCAGGCTGGAAACCTGCAACCAAGACCCTGTGCACATTGTCACGCCAGAGGCCGCAACCCTCATGGCAGCGTCTGCAGCATCCAATGCTGCGTGCAGAACCGCCCTTGAAATCAGTTTGTTCTCTTCCACCATGGCTGTGAAGTCCTGCTTGGCTTTAGGTGGCACCATTTCAGAGAACCTAGACAGGGTACTGACTGTATTATAAGCAGACCTGCTAACCAGATGCTGCTGGTTAGTAATTCTTGATTGCAACCCTCCCGTTGAATAGACCTTCCTCCCACAGAGGTCCAAGCGTTTAGCTTCTCTATTTTTTGGGGAGTGACCCTAGAATCCTTAACGCTCCCTGGCTACGTCTACACGTGAAGCCTACATCGAAATAGCTTATTTCGATGTAGCAACATCGAAATAGGCTATTTCGATGAGTAACGTCTACACGTCCTCCAGGGCTCGCAACGTCGATGTTCAACTTCGACGTTGCGCAGCACCACATCGAAATAGGTGCTGCGAGGGAACGTCTACACGCCAAAGTAGCACACATCGAAATAAGGGTGCCAGGCACAGCTGCAGACAGGGTCACAGGGCGGACTCAACAGCAAGCCGCTCCCTTAAAGGGCCCCTCCCAGACACAGTTGCACTAAACAACACAAGATACACAGAGCCGACAACTGGTTGCAGACCCTGTGCCTGCAGCATGGATCCCCAGCTGCCGCAGCAGCAGCCAGAAGCCCTGGGCTAACGGCTGCTGCCCACGGTGACCATAGAGCCCCGCAGGGGCTCGAGAGAGCGCGTCTCTCAACCCCTCAGCTGATGGCCGCCATGGCGGACCCCACTATTTCGAAGTTGCGGGACGCGCAATGACTACACGGTCCCTACTTCGACGTTGAACGTCGAAGTAGGGCGCTATCCCCATCTCCTGATGAGGATAGCGACTTCGACGTCTCGCCGCCCAATGTCGAAGTTAACTTCGAAATAGCGCCCGACGCGTGTAGCCGTGACGGGCGCTATTTCGAAGTTAGTGCCGCTACTTCGATATAGCGTGCACGTGTAGACACGACTCCTATGGCCAGCAGGGTCCACTATCAGGGAGTAAGGTTGGGGGGTGCGTGAACAAATGTTAATTGCTCTGGGATGGGACAAAGTACCATCTCTCATTCCTACAGGCTGTAGGAAGGGCAGCAGCAGGGGTCCACCAGGCTGTAGTGGCAGTTGTTTTGCTTATGGGCAGAGCCACCCTGGTGGAGCTTGCAGAGGACAAAATGTCCATGACAGGGTCCATTTCATCCTGGACCCCCTCCGCTTGCACCCCCAAATTTTGGGCCACTCTCCTTAGGAGCTGTTGAAAAGCCCTGCCATCCTCCAGCACAAGTGAGGCCGATGAATCTGCCACTGCTTCATCCAGGGAGGAAGATGATGGTTGCCCTTGCACCTCTATTTGGAGGGGAAGGGCAGTAATGATCTGTTCAGGCACTTGACCACCATGGAAATTATGGGCAAACCGGGGGACACCATAGGCTGCGCTGCGCTGGCCTGAAAACCCTACCACAGGAGGCACAGACGGCCCAGTTACCACTCCCTGCTGTTGGGTCAGTGCCGATGCCTGGGCTGGTGCCTGCCCCATCAGCACTGGAGGTACAATTACAGATGGCGGCACCACCAAAGGGGTCCAGTCCCACTGTGATGGTGCCGCTGATGCTGCTGAGATCCACGCTGATGAGGCAGAAGCAGGCAGCCCCATTATGACCACTGCTTCCTGTCTTTGTTCCAGTGGTGTGGTGCCCAGTGATGCCAACAGTGCCAAGCATGGGGTCAGCGGGGCCACCAGTACCATGAAACATACTTCAGTGGCTTGGCTTGCATCTCGTGGAACGCCCACGGGGTCTAAAAGGGCCACTGCTGAGTTGCCTGCTAAGCCGGCAGCCAACCCGTATTGTCCAAGTGATGACTACAGTGTCTGCAATGGCTATGGTGCGACCTTCTCAAGCTCCCGCTCCATCCAGAGCTTGAGTAGAAAGACTCTGAATGCAATGCTGATTCAGAGGCGGATGACCACAGCAGGGCCATCGGAGTTGGCGCCAATGTCATGTGCGGCGGAGCCGGTGCCAGTGCCAGAGTACAGGGCACCTGAAACTGGCCCACAGTCTGTGGGTTGGCACTGAATACGGTGTCAGTGCTGGCATCGACGTGAGCAACGTGGTGCTGCTGTCATGTCCAGGAGCCACAATCGCTCCATTTCAGAGCTATAGTGCCTGTCCTCCATAGACAGAGAAGGACCCGGCACCATCATCTGTAGCAGTCCTTGTACCCCTCGAAATGCTTCTAGTGTTGAGGACAAGTCCAGCACCTGTGAGCTCCCACTCTGCACCAGCTTCAATGGATGCATCTCCCACCCTTCAGCAGTATGCGCCAAAGCCTTAAACTTGAGGCTGCCCTATTTCTTCAGCGAGCGATACCTCTCGTGTCGTCTCCTCTTCATCGACACCAGAGATTGACTCCTATGGCGCGGAGAAGGTGACAGTGCCTGTACCTGCTCTCGGTGCTGGGAGTCCTTAGGCGGCACTGTGGTTGATGGTGCTGGTGCACTTTGCACCAAGAAGGCTTCATTCTCTGCTCCTGCAGGAGACCCTTGAGGCTTAACAGCTGCCTCCATTAAGAGGACTTTAAGGCATTGGGCCCTATCTTTTAAAGTTCTGGACTTAAAGGCCTTACAAATAGGACAGCGATCATGCAAGTGTCCTTCCCCCAAGCAAATCAAACAGGCTGAATGGGGGTCACGTTTTGGCTTGTGCTTGCTGCATTCTGAACAAGTCTTAAAGCCTGGGGAGCCAGGTGTTTCCCAGCACAGAGGTGCCAAGGGGAATGGAAAGCCCCTCTTCGGCTATTAGTTAGAACACTAAGACTAGTTATCAAGTACTAAACTATTTACATATCTTCAAGAACAACTTACACTACAATAGGCTACTAGCTAAAGATTTGAGCAGGGAAAGCAAGAGCTCCAACAAGTGGCAGCGGGACAAGAAGGAACTGAGAGAGGTCAGGTTGGGCAGTACATATATTGGTCGCCACATCTGTACCACTCCAGGGGGCGCCGCACCGACCCTATGGCTACTGACTAGGGCAAAAAGCTTCTGGCAATGGGGTGTGCGCATGTGCACACCCAACTTGGAATGGACATGAGCAATCACTCAAAGAAGAACCCGATGTTTCACTTGGATTTCAGCTGTCCTAGTGGGAAAACGGATAAAGGGAACTACCACTCACATTTTCCACATGAAAATTAGGAAAGATTGCTTAGCTCTTCAATGGCACTTAGAATCCAGAGATGTCACTGTGCTTCTTGAAGCTGGATAAGCAGTAATCTTTTTGGATTTCTGTTTCCTTGTCCGTAAGACAGCTAAGTGACTTATCCGAGGTAATGCAGTCAAATCAGTGGCAGAATCAAGAATAAACTTGCCTATGCTGATTCACAGCTCAGTTGACATATGCATTGGTAGCTGTCACATCTGAGATAGAGTTGCTTTTGTTCATGGGTTTGTTTATTGTTTGAATGGGCCAAGAGTACTAAAAACCCCATTCCATAACTAATGAGTTGGTATATTATTTAGTTTTCAGAGATGGCAATAAAGATGATGATATTAGTAAAGAAAGAACAGTTAAAGCTAACAACAACCCTAACATGTTCCCAATAATTGCTTCTTCTGATCCCCATATGTGGGAGCAAACTTCTCAGAGCACGAAGTCTGAGCCATCTAAAACCATGAAAGCTATGTCTGCATCCCCCCTCACCCCTTTTGCAGATGTTTTCCCTTGCACGGAGATGTAATGTGCAGGGGTCAATTCACATTGTGCTCCCTGTCAGTACCCAGCCCAGGTTGGGGAAGCGAATGATTCAACTAATGAACCAAATTTGTTGATGAATCATGGTTACGTGCCACCTGAGACACACTGCGTATACCATAAGAAGAAATGCCCAGAGCAACGGGGAGGCATTTCCTACCCCATCCCAGAGGTACTCCATTACTTAGAGTGGGATACTCCAAACTTTAACATCTCTAACAAATAGAGTATAAAATTACTTAAAGTCCTTGTATCGTGTGTAACCATTCACATTCATATCAGCGGCCATTTCCCGCAATTATTTAACTGGTTTTATTTTGTTTTATTTTCATCTCCAAATCAATCACTGTTTTACCCACCACCTCTTTCAAATGCACATAACCCTCATGAATGGCCTACTTGGGAACTATTCCAGATGCAAGATGTCCACCTGATTTCTATTGCTTCCATCTGGTCCACTGCTTGCACAGGACAAAGGTACAATGTTCTTTACTCTGGTCCTACCATTTGTCTTTGTAATTTACACCGTATGTAGAATACTAGTGCTGGAGCTGCCAATTTATTGCCTACTAAAATGTGTCCAGATAAGTTCACATCCTTCCTAGACATTTAGCCTCATAAATCAAGTTTTAGCTTGAAGTGAGGTTTTACAGTCCTTACAAATGCTAAAACCCAGGGATTTACAATAGAACAGATGGCCAGGATTTATTTATAATGACAATAGTGAGGACTGTTTTGACCACAATAGAGGCTGAAATACCGAATAATAATTCCTCCTTCAGGTGCATCATTACTGTTATCTGCACAGAAATTGGAAAGGCTGACTTCATAAAGGCTGTGTCTACACTTACAAAAAACTGCAAAACGGCCATGCTATCAGCTGATTGGAATAAGGGGATTTTGATATTTGCAGGGTCCTTTTGAACAGGATCCCCGTGTAGATGAGCCACAGGCGAACGAACTGCAGCACTTTCAAAGTGCCGTGGCTGGTGGCATGCTAATGAGGTGCTGAATATTCATTTCAGCACCTCACTAGTATTCTTCGATTTGGCCATTAGCATGGTCATTTTGAAGTTTTTTGTAAGTGCAGCCACAGCCAAAGGGTCTGCATACAGTACTTTAATACAATCTGCAGTAAAGGCAAACTGACCATCAGCAATAGATGAATCAGGTTAGCAAAGAAAGATAAATCAAGACTGAGACATTAGATGCAGATACAAGTGATGGGAAGCCAAGTAGTCCGTCGGCAAGAATTATTACTACAGTACTCTACGGTATATAGGCATGCTTAAAGCAAATCAATAACATATAGACCTGTTAAAAAGAAAGTTGTAAGAGCCAAGAAAGTTTTATAGCTATACATATCTCCATTGGCTTACCATAAATCATTACTGCTGTTCTGGCTCCTGTATCTAGGATGTCATGTGCAATACAGCAAAATGTCAAGGAATTAGATCTTATGAATATAATTAGGATTTCAATTTAGTTTAGATAAATCTTCACTACACTGACTCTGTTAGGTGCGTTATATATAAAAAAGTAGTAATAAGCCCTGGTCAAACAGGTAAACGAAGACATAAACAAAGGTGACAGCATAATTTTGTGGTCTAGAAAGACAGTTATTACAGAAGAACAACCTGAGTATTTTAAGTGGGATATAATAGTTGAAGTCCAGAGGAGGTTTCCTCAGGCTCAAAGAAATGTGGCAAAGTTAACAGGCTACTGTGATGAAGTCTACTCTCCATAGGTGCCACCTAGTGGTCAGTGAAGATGCGAGAAATGCTCTTCCACCTTGGCATGCCACATTGATAGCCACTCCAGCCTTGTGGTGGCCTGCCTAACGTTGCAGCTTGCTTCTCCAGCATGGACACAAATTGTGTCCATCTGTTCCAGGTCATAAAAACCAAACAAACAAACCAGCAGTCACGAAGTACTTTAAAGACCAACAAAATAATCTATTAGGTGTTGAGCTTCCGTGGTGGGACAGATCCACTGTCATCTGAAGAAGTGGGTCTGTCCCATGGAAGTTCATCACCTAATAAAGTATTCTGTTAGTCTTTAAAGTGCTTTGTGACTGGTGGTTTGTTCTGTTAGAATACAGACTAACATGGCTACCTCTCTGTTACTGTTCCGTGGTATGTCAAAAGTCCAGCAGTGTGTTAGTTCTGCTTCCCTGCAAGGAGCTTTAGGCTTCACCTGCCCAAAGTCCCAGATGTGAGACTCTCTGAGATGTGGTACCTTATTAGGTATGAGTCTCTGCATTTCTTTTGCCTCCAGACCCATTAGGAGGTGGGTAAAGGAACACACGACACTAGGTTCAAATCTGGGGCCCAAAGGCTTGATAACTGCATCTAGTGCTGTGAAATGCCATTCCCCTTTTATCCCTTCCTATTGGCCTCCCTAATCAAGAGGGAAATCCAAAACTTTTAAGCAACCTAAATTAAAATATCCAGCCTTGAATATATCCAGAGCCCTTTTCCCTCAGCAGGTCGGAGAGACTATCAGTAACAATGGGGCCCAGAAGGGCTCCTTTTGGATAGTTTCAGAATGTAGATCTGCTCACCTCCCCTGGCTGCCTGTAAGCAAGTTACTCCACTCCCCTTTTCAGCTCTTCCTGATACCTGTGCATACACTGAGTGTTTGAGAAGGTACAGCTGCGTGGACCCGGAGTTGCCCTGTCCACTCCAGTGTGCGGTCTGAACATCCCATCACTACTACCCATTCTGTAATCATTTGGTACAAAAGATGGTATGAAGTAGGATCAGATGTTAAACAGGCCACTGATACCAATATAGAGATATACCTATCTCATACAACTGGAAAGGACCTTGAGAGGTCATTCTGTCCAGTCCCCTGCAATCATTGGAGAACCAAGCACCATCCCCGACAAATTTTTTTAAATCTATTTGCCCTACATCCCTAAATGGCCCCCTCAAGGATTAAACTCCCAACCCTGGGTTTAGCACGCCAATGCTCAGACCACTGATGTTTACTTGTACTTTGTAAGAGTCACCTACATTCATCTATCAAGCCATTTTTGTTGCACCTTATTTAACATATTAATTACCAGATCCTCAGCTGGTGTGAATGGGTATAACTCCATTGGCTTACAAGAAAATATCTCAGTTATACTAGGTAAAAGTCAGAGCCAAGATATTTAGTGAGATTTTTTTTTTTTTTTTTTTTTTACCAGGGCAGCCAGGGTCTATGCGGCAAGTGATGCAAGTATCTGCATACAGAACGTTGTACTATTTTATTGCAAGCACTGGAGGGGTTAAGAGGAACTAAAGCAGGCCAATAACTGTCTGGTTTAATATAACAAAAGCTGCCAGGGCAGTAAAAAGGCAATTAATTCCTAATTCAATTCTTGCAGCTCCAGCATAACAGAAAAGCAACGATATATCTGTGGAGAGTAGGTATTTGTCTAACTTAATTAACCACCAACAGCCTGAGATTAGATTGCCAGCTGTGTTCATACAAATATAGCTGGAGCAAGTAATAAATGGCAAACATGGTATTTTCTTTAAAACAAATACAAATTCATATGTGTGAGCTAAGAAAGACTTCCAAGAACCAGCAGAATGGCTTTAGTCAAAGGTGTGCTCCATACCAAGAGAGATGTTAACCGTAAGTGTGAAGCACCATTTGTAAACAAGCACACCATGCTTACTAAGGATAAAACAAAACAAAACAGCAGAAATGTAGCACTTTAAAGACTAACAAAATGATAAGGAAAAAGCCGTGTTGTTTGTCAAGAATTTTATAGGCATGTCTATGGGAACCACTAATGCAGTATGTAAGCTCTGTTTCAAAGACAAATGTAGGTTAGATTATACCTGACACTAGTGCAGCTGTGAAGCACAAGGCATGCTGCCACTTTTCCTGTTTTCTGCTCAAAGGGTAGACACAGTAATAATTCTTCCACTTGAGGGAATACTGGGACACTCTCAGCACTCCGTGACTAAATTCTCTTCAAAATGAAGAGGAGAAATGACCACGTATACACTCCCCACCACATGCCAATAAGCTCAGACGTTAATTAACGTCTGGATAAGACAGCATCTCAGAGCTTCCACTATGGCAACATAGCTCCACACTGCCTTAACTTATGCCAGAAATGCAGTGATACAATCTGTCTCATGATCTGCGGATGGTAAAAGCAGCTGTGCTTGGCCCCTGAACCTAGCTCATGTACTATGCCATTTCAGCAGTCATAACCTGCTTCAGTGTTTGATTCCAAGCACATTTTCATCCTTATCTTAAGATAATCTATATTTTATACTACTCCTAACTCAGTTATATGTGAAACATTCCCTGTTCTAGCAACTTCATCAACAGTGGAAGAATAAGCGTAGGAGACCTGAAGTAGGAAAAGAAGTGAGACGTGGACAAATCTCATCCCTGGTTTGATGCTGTTATAACAACAAATATTGCTATTTGATATAAGCAGCCACATTGTTCAAGTGACATCTGATTTGCCAGTATTCCACTTGCACATGAAATATAGGTTACTTTATAATTATAATCATTTAAGATCTGAAATGGTTTAGTGTGTTTATTAGACTATTCCATACTTGCACTCAATCCCAGTCTATCTGGATGTTTTTGCCCTCGGTGCATACTTTCACTTTCTGGTTGATACTGTAGCTAAAAATAACAGAATACCACAAGCAACATGATTCACGTGAAATTTTTGAATGATTTTGAAAAAGCAAATACGGGACAATGAGAGAACCTATTCTCTTGGCTAAGGTGACTTGGAGAAATTCTGCTCAAGTCACAACTTTTATTTTATTGTTCATGTGATAGTAGAATAGGCTCCATTTTAGAGATGAAAAAGCTGATGTGAGGTACGTTGCTTACAGTGTGCGTGCCTTAGGGAGTTAGTGGCATAGATAGGAACGCAAAGCAGGTGTTCCAACTCCTGCTACTCAGCCTCCTACAGAAACCATGACTTGCATGTTAATTAGACATTTCAATAAAGGAAATAATTATTACACATGAGTCTCACAACTATTATAATTAATCTTGGTCATCACAGAAATGTAGGTTTGCAAGGCACTGTGTGAAAACTACATCCAATCCTCTGTGCTGTGGCGAGACCAAGTTTGCAGTTGTGCCGTTCATATTATCTCCTTGAGAAACAGCTAGCTCCCCTGATCTCTTTTCCCTTATATTTTCTTCCCCCAATCAACAAGAAGTCCTGTGGCACCGTACAGACTAACATATTTTGGAGCATTAACGGGTCTTTGCCCACAAAAGCTTATGCTCCAAAATATCCGTTAGTCTGTAAGGTGCCACAGGACAACTTCTGGTTTTTGAAGATACAGACTAAGTCAGCTACCCCTCTGATACATCCCATAAAATCTTACTTGCCAGTTATCTAAATCCTTTGTCCTTATTCTGCTGCTCTCACTCCTCCCGTTCCCTAGAATCATATCCCCTTCACAACTCTCACTCCAATTGCCTCCTACTTTCAGATGCCAATTCCTCCCTGATGGCCAGAATCAAATGTAAAATGGTGGGACCCTAGTTACTTCCTCTACATTTTGAAAGAAAATTTGCCCCAAATGCATTCTTATTGGAAATCATGTGTTTTTTCACATTACTTTTCCAACAGATGGCCAACTGTTATCTATAGCCAAAAACAACAATGGGTTCTTATCCACAATTTCCTGTATTATCTTCCAAATCTGAGAGTGAGTTATAAGGTGCTGATACAATAATCTTCATTGGCTGTTTCTTTTGACTACTATATTTGTTTAATTAGCTTGTTGATGATCTTTCTGTTATGGACAGAACACCTTGAGTTGAGAAAGGCTGTTTTCTCAATAAATTAGGCTAATAAAATTAACTGTAAGTGTACACTGATTACATGTACATAGTAGGTTTACTGTTTTATGGCCTGATTCTCACTGCATTAGAAACACTATCTCTTTAAGCTTCATGACAAACCACCACTTTAGAATCATAGGGCTGGAAGGGACCTCAGGATGTCATCTAGTTCACCACTGCTTCAAGCAGGATCAACCCCAGCTAAGTCATCCCAGCCAGGACCTTGTCAAGCCAGGACTTAAAAACCTCTAAGGATGGAGAATCCACCACCTCTCTAGGCAACGCATTCCAATGCTTCACCACCCTCCTGGTGAACTAGTTTTCCCTAATATCCAACCTACACCTCTCCCTCTTTAACTTCAGACCATTGCTCCTTGTTCTGCCATCTGACACCACTGAGAACAGTTTCTCACCATTACCTTTAGAGCTCCCCTACAGGAAGTTGAAGGTTGCTATTCAAGCACCCCTCAGTCTTCTCTTCTGTAAACTAAACAGGTGCAAATCCCTCAGCCTCTCCTCATAGGTCATGTGCTCCAGCCCCTTACCATTCTTCTCGCCCTTTGCTGAACCTGCTCCAGTACATCCATATCCTCTTTATACTGGGGGCCCTACAACTGGACAGAATATTCCAGATGTGGCCTCACCCATGCCAAATAGAGGGGAACAACTACTTCTCTAGACCTGTTTGAAATGCTCCTCCTAACCCACTGTAATATGCCGCCAGCCTACTTGGCTACAAGAGCACACTGTTTACTCATATCCAGCCTTTCATCCACCGCAATCCTTAGATCCCTTTCCGCTGCACTGCTGCTTAGCCAGTCAGTTCCCAGCCTATAACAATGCTTGGGATTCTTCTGTCCCAAGTGCAGGACTCTGCACCTGTCCTTGTTGAACTGCATCAGATTTCTTTCGGCCCAATCATCCAATTTATCCAGGTCACTCTGGATCCTACATCTACCCTCCAATGTATCTACCTCTTCCCCTAGCCTTGTGTCATCTGCAACCTTGCTGAGGGTGCAATCCAGTCCCTCATCCAGGTCATTAATAAAGATGTTGAACAACACTGGCCCCAGAACCGAGACTTGGGGCACTCCGCTTGAAACCAACCGCCATCCAGATATTGAGCCATTGACCACTACCCGTTGGGCCCAACCGCCAAGCCAGCTTTCTATCCATCTTATAGTCCATGGATCCAATCCGTACTACTTTAACTTATGGCAAGAATGCTGTGGGAGACTGTACCAAAAACTTTGCTCCAGTCAAGGTATATCACATCCACTGACTTGCCCATGTCCACAGAGCCTGTTACCTCACCATAGAAGCTAATCAGCTTGCTCAGGCAGAACTCGCCCGTGGTGAATCCATGTTGACTACTTTTGATCACTTTCCCCTCTTCCAAGTGCTCCAGAATGGATTCCTTGAGGATTTCCTCCATTATTTTCCCAGGGATTGACGTAAGGCTGACGGGTCTACAGTTCCCTGGATTGCCCTTCTTTCCTTTTCTAAAGATGGGCACTACATTTGCCTTTTTCCAGTCATCTGGGATCTCTCCCAATCTCCAAGAGTCTTCGAAGATAATGGCCAAAGACTCGGCAATGACATCTTCCAATTCCCTCTGTACCTTTGGGTGCATTAAATCCAGACCCATGGATTTGTGTACATCCAGTTTTTCTAGACAGCTCCTAACTTGTTCCTACCCCACAGATGGCTGCCCTCCCCCTTCCCACACTGCATTGTCGAGCACCATAGAATGGGAGCTGTCTTTGTCCATGAAGACTGAGGCAAAAAAATCGCTGAGTACTTCAGCTTTTCTAACATCATCTGTCACTAGATTACCTCTCTCATCCAGTAATGGCCCCACACCTCCTCTAATAACCTGCTTATTGTTAACCTGTAGAAACCCTTCTTGTTACCCTTCACATCCCTTGTCAGCTGCAGTTCCAATTGTGCCTTCACTTTCCTGATTACTGCCCAGCATTCTCCAGCCATATGTTAACACTCCTCCTTAGTCACTGGTCCCCGTTTCCATTTCTTATACGCATCCTTTTTGAGTTGAAGCTGACCAAGGATTTCCTGTTAAGCTAAGCTGGTTGCCTACCGCATTTGCATTTCTTACTATGCAGCGGGATGGTTTGCTCCTGTGCCTTCCGCAAGACTTCTTTAAAATACTTCTAGTTCTCTTGAACTCTTTTCCCCTTCATCTTCATTTCTCAAAGGATCCTGCCAATCAATTCTCTCAGGGAGTCCAAGTCTATTCTTTTGAAATCAAGGGTCTGTATGTTACTGCTCACCTGTCTTCCCTTTGTCAGGATCCTGAAATCTACCATCTCCTGGTCACTGCAGCTCAGGTTTCCACCCACTTCTATTTCTCTTACTAGCTCTTCCTTTTTTGTGAGCAACAAGTCAAGTTGTGCCTGGCCCCTGGTAGGCTCCTTCAGCACTTGTTCTAAGAAGTTATACCCAACATTCTCCAAAAACTTCCTGGATCGCCTGTGTGCTGCCGTACTGGTCTCCCAACAAACGTCCAGATGATTACAGCCTCCCATGAGAACCAGGGCCTGTGATTTGGAAGCTTCACTTAGCTGTCTGAAGCAATCCTCATCTCCCTGATCTGGCGATCTATAGCAGACACCAACTACAACATCACTTCTGTTGTTTCCGCCTGTAAGCTTAACCCAAAGACACTCAACTGTTTTCCCTCCCTCCTTATACTGGAGCTCTGAGCAATCATACTGCTCCTTCACACAGAGTGCAACTCCTCCTTTTCTCCCCTGTCTGCCCTTCCTAAACAGTTTATAACCTTCCATGATCTATGAGTAATTAAGCCAGGTAGCATATCAAGTTGGGGGGTTAGAAAGCTCAAAGTCCATGGACTGATTACCAGCTTTCAATCATGGAGATTTCTACCATGCTACATCTTTCTACCACATAAATGTTCTTTCTCTTAATGTGGTTATTATCAGGAATGTGGACAGTTTTGTTAAGACTTTCTTTTAAATTCTGGTTGGACAAAATTATGCCCTATCCCCATTGCTAACACAATAGTGCTAACAGCACATTTCTAAAAATGGTTTTCTAATAGGAACAATAAAGTTACACATTCACTCAGACTTCCCTGTGGATATTGAATATAGCTTGTTTTACACAGTGCTTATGGATTTGAAACAAAGGTAAAACATCTTCTTACATAGATGATTTCTTGGTCACAGTCTTCTTTTTTAATTTTGGAAACTTTAGATTTCTCCAGAAACATTGACTGGCTCTCTGTTTCAGGAAGAGGCTCCTGCAACGAGGTATGAGAATTGGAAGGAAGAAGTTTAGAATTAGTTTTATTATGCCAAGAGCACAGATGTTCAAGCATAAAACATTACCCAAGGTTAAGAGTAAAATAATTTTCCAGGTGTGAAACCTATTCAAACTTTGAGAAATCTCAGAATTATTTAATAATGGGTGTATTACTGCTTTTGCCTTCTGCTTTTTAGGTAATAATACCCAGAAGATGCATTTTTAATTACATAATTTCCATGAAATGCTGAAATATCCACAGTTCAGTTCTAGTTGTGTTCCTAATTATCCAGAGGGAGTGCCCATTTTGCAGATGCCATTTCCACTTGCAAAAGTTGAACTTGCAACTGGATTGTGAGTGCAAATACGGATCCTCATACCCTTAGCTGTCTGATTCCAAATGGAAATGCTTTTTTTCCACCTTCAGTCCATTGTGTGCTATTTGTACCTGTCAGCAAGGATGCCAGGCATCCGTCTTCTGCAAATTTGCTCCTGAATTTAATCCTGACCTTAAAATAAAGTCAATGTAAAATATCCACATCAGCATACTCCAACCACCTGCCCTTTCTCACTTAGTGTATGACCAGGAGTAATTTAGCATCAAGAATGACCATACTACATCAAACTAATAGTCCATTCAGGCAGATGTGCCATCCTCAAAGTATGTTCTGCCACAAGAAGGCAAACAATGCAGGAGGCTAACAGTCAAATGAGCAATCGTGTTTAATTTGATGTGTTTGGGATGAAGAAAGGAGACATGGGGAAAGTAACATTTTCTTCCACCTTTGTAGGTTTATGCCCTGAAGCATGAAGGTGGATAGCACCAGTACATTTTTATTCTTACCAGTTTAATTGCTGGTGTTATTACAAATAACAAGCAGTCCTATAGAACCCTAGAGACTAACAATTTATTAGGTCATGAGCTTTCATGGGCAAGATGCACCTCTTCAGGATGACTGGAGTATGAGTCTCTTTTAAGCTGTGTCTACACGTGCACGCTACTTTGAAGTAGTGGCACTAACTTCGAAATAGCGCCCGTCACGGCTACACATGTTGGGCGCTATTTCGATGTTAACATCGCCGTTAGGCAGCGAGACGTCAAAGCCGCTAACCCCATGAGGGGATGGGAATAGCGCCCTACTTCGAAGTTGAACATCGAAGTAGGGCACGTGTAGACGATCCGTGTCCCGCAACATCGAAATAGCGGGGTCCGCCATGGTGGCCATCAGCTGAGGGGTTGAGAGATGCTCTCTCCAGCCCCTGCGGGGCTCTATGGTCACCATGTGCAGCAGCCCTTAGCCCAGGGCTTCTGGCTGCTGCTGCTGCAGCTGGGGATCCATGCTGCATGCACAGGGTCTGCAACCAGTTGTCGGCTCTGCGGATCTTGTGTTGTTTAGTGCAACTGTGTCTGGGAGGGGCCCTTTAAGGGAGCGGCTTGCTGTTGAGTCCGCCCTGTGACCCTGTCTGCAGCTGTGCCTGGCACCCTTATTTCGATGTGTGCTACTTTGGCGTGTAGACGTTCCCTCGCAGCGCCTATTTCAATGTGGTGCTGCGCAACGTCGATGTTGAACGTCGACGTTGCCAGCCCTGGAGGACGTGTAGATGTTATTCATCGAAATAGACTATTTCGATGTCGCTACATCGAGGCTTCACGTGTAGACGTAGCCCTACTGCTTTTAGATGTTTCATTTCTTCCAGATTCTACAAGAAATACTGGGCAAACAACTGTAGCTGGTATTACCACCGTACTGTTTTCAAAACAGCATAAACCCTTCTACTCCAATCCACTGGTTTTAGTCATTTAATTGTCTGAAACAGTCACCTTTCGGAAAGAGATGCTACAAGGTCAGTACATCTTGGAGGGGGGAAGAGGGGAAAACAGGTGTTCAAACAGCTTGTATTTCTGAGAAGAGTAGGAAAGACTGTCCCGTTTTAAACAAGTTAAATATTTTTTTAAATGTAGTGTCAAATTGCTAAGGGATGGGAAGCTGAAATTCAGTATGAAAGCCTCCCCACTGAGAATGAGAAAACAATAACTAATAGAAACTTGATGGGAGCAAGGTAATTAGCAATCTCTCCTCAAAGGCATGACTTATAACAACAAGATAAGAGGCTATCACTCGACCCACTGCCAGCTTCAGATCACTCACACTTGAGTACAATGAACAGATGCAACATACTTTTTTTTTCCATCATGATCACCTCTGAGCAGAGAGAGGACAAAAAATGCTTATGTATTACAACATATGAGTAATCCTCTACCCAATGTAAGTATTTTACAGATGCTCTCCCTGAACATTAGCTACATGGAAATCCACTGTTCAATGCTACGCAACAGACATCTTCCCAGGAAGATACACAGAAAGTCCTCACTGAAAAGAGAGTGGCTGGGCAAATGGATTAATCTGGGTATTTGTACTCTTTAGGCTATAAACAGAATATCAGTTTCAGTGGGCACAGCTTTGTAACAGCTTCATCTACCTCTGCTGCTAAAGAACCTCCAGAACACATTTAGGACTAACGTATTAAAATACCCTTGGATCGCCTCCAACATAAAATGGATGGTGTGAAATTGTAAGCTCATGATTTTAATAGACGTTAACATGTTAACAGAAAAGCACAGGTTAGGAATGGAATGAGTACTGATTGTTGGTCAAATATTTGAGGACTGCTGCACAGTATCCTCTGTAATATTGAGTGAGGGTGAATTTTTAATTTTATAAGGTAATTTTTGGACACAGAATTTTATTTTTCTCTTAATTATATAAGAAATTTCCTTCTCAATTCAAAACTCAGCACTTAAGCTAGTTGGAGACTACAAACTGGTTGGAAAAACATTGCCAGTCACCTATTATTTACGTTGTCTTAGCACCTAGAGGCCAGGCGCCAACATGTAAGGAAATGCACAAGCATAATAGGCACAGTCCCTGCCCTGAAGAGTTTCTCTTGTAACTCATGTTTAAAGTAAGAACAGTTTAGTATTTTTTGGGTTCCCTTCTACACTCCTAATGCTATATGTTGTTATAAAAATTCTAATCCTTAATTATGATATACATTCTAATCCCCAATTATTCAGAAAATAACATCTTTGGTGCAGGGACTGTCTATTTCTGTCTTTGTGCAATGTTCAGTAGATTGGGGTTGATTCCTAGGCACCCAACAAAATGGGCAATAACGCTTCCTTCTGTGAAGTAGCCTTGAGCTCTAAAATATCCTGTCTTTTAGGGCCTCTTTTTTGCATGTTTTGTTTTCTGCTACAGTTATCCAAACATGAAGATGATGGAACTGGCTCCCCATGGAAAGCATTCCTTTGACTCACTGTCTTCCGAACACTTTTAGTTTTCTTAAAGAAAGGAAACTGTCAATTATATCGTAAAATAAACATTTCTCTTTTGGTTGGGTCATTTAACAAGAAAGCTCATATGTTATTTTACCTCATAACTCTTGAATTACCAAAGTTTGACCTTACTTAAAAGCCTGATCCAGAAATCACTGAAGTCAGTGGAAAAATTCCCATTAACTCTGAATGGCGTTTGGATCACAATCTTAGGGCTTGTTTACACCTGCCCACAACTTCGAAGGAGGTATCTTAATGAGGGTGATGGGAGATTATTAATGAAGTGCTGAGGTGAATATGTAGCACTTCACTAGGCTAATTCTCCCCCGTGGCAACTCTGAAGTGCCAGCATAGGTGTAGCCGCGACAACTTCGAAGTGCCCATGCTACTTCGAAGTCCCTTTATTCCCCAAAATTTTGAGAAGTAAAGGCACTTTGAAGGCACTTTGAACATTTCAAAGTTGCCACAGCAGAGAATTAGTCTAATGAAGTGCTGTGTATTCACTGCAGCACTTCATTAGTGATCTCCCATCGCCCTCATTAACATGCCCCCTTCGAAGCTGGAGGCAAGTGTAGACCCAGCCTTAATGCATTTGCAGATTTCTTCTGCATTCTAAGGACAAAATTTTGCCATCTATAGGTCTGAGGTAAATTAACATGTGGGACTATATTTAATTCTTTTTCTGCTCTGATAGTTTACAACAGAAAATAGTTATCCACAGGTTTTAGTTACTCACATTTATTATTAGATTTTCGCTGCTGTCTTCACACTGAGCAACCATGTGTGGCTTTATTAAACGAGATTTCTATAAAAAAGTAAACATATGAAATTTAGGTTTTTACAGTAATGTATGCCTGTCACAAAAATCAAAAAAGACTCACTAATTGACTGATCTTGTCTACTTACAAGTTCAATGTGAATTGAGTGCGCTTGAGTTTAATATCTTTAATACTCCCATTACTGTAGTGACAGGAGGCATTCATCACAGACATCAGTTATAAACAACCCCTTTGAATACTTCTTCCCCTCCCATCCTTATGTCAATTCACCTTCTGGTATCTGTTCCATATAAAATGAGGCTTTCTGGTGCAGCTATAGCTAGGGAGTTTGATATAGCACTGACTCTGATGTTACACTTCAAGAAGAGAGCAGTAGCTTTTGAAGATGTGTGGGTTTTTTTCTTAAAAAGAGGGGGATTAAGCAAAGTTAACACCCCAGATTCCACTCCCCAGCACCAAGTCATCATGGCACATTCTGAAACAAAAGAAGTCTGCATCAAAGACTGGTTTATTGGTTAGAAATTCCCACCAAATAACCCAGTGGTCAGATTTCTAATTCAAAAGACACTATGCTGGCTCGACAAACACGCAAGAAAAGCAAGTAAACCTAACTTCTATTTTCAGGGTCTACCCAGGTAAACTCTTTACAATCCTGAGAAAAATGGACAGCAATTCCCCAAAAGAATCCTGTTTCTCAGTCTGATCAGTAATGCAGTGAATTTCTTCTCTAACCAGGTACAACAGAATACCAAGAAACAGGCCCAAATCTCTATGTGTGCCACAGTCAGCCAGCCTGCCCTTACTTCAATGGCAAGGTGCCTCAATAATGTTACTCTAGGGAAATGATATAAGTGCAATAGCAGCTTCAAACCAATAAAACCATGAGCGAGGCAGAAGGAAATTGGGCCATAAGCCTATTTGCTAGTAGTTACTGTTATTTTGTTTAAATTAACAGCACGTAGCTATTAACAGTGTAGATGTTTATGTTATCATTCTCAAATTAGGACTACTACTCCACTAAAATGAAAGGGGCATATCACACCTGTTGAATCTATTTTTTCAGACTGGCTGACACGCAGGTCACTGCTGCATTCTCTTTGGGTAATGTTTAAGACTCATTTTGTGCCCCCACTAAACAGAGAAATACATTTAAATGTAAACTTGGATTATGGAGTATGGGGTATAATTGGCAGCCAATCTACCTTGTGCTCTTTAAGAATTAGTAGTAGAGTGTACATATGTAAACTTTGTACAATATATTATGCTACCATAAAAAACTCAGTAAAGAAGTGGTGACAAATACTTCAACCCTATGCAGTAACTTTGAGGAATCACTATGAAATTTATGAATGGTTTCATGTATGACTGTGTGGAAGTATAACATTGTATAAGTATAACGTTGTATAAGGGGACATGCTGGATACGTTGTATATGAGAGGGCATGCCAAAACATGTTACAAAGTATCTGAGGGAGCACACGTAGGGACAGTTAGCTTTTGAATGGAGAAGCAATTAAGATGGAGCCAGCACGTCTAAGAAGCAGGCATCAGAATGGAAGGTGTGAAGGGCAATTAGTTAAGTTAACTGGAAGCTGTTAAAGGAGATTGTTAAGGGTGGCAGGTAATTGAAGATACATGACTGGTCTCAGGGATCTGGAAGGGTGGTGACTAAAATCTTTTTCTTCTTTTGTCTGTAACTTCTCTGTAACTTGTTCTCCAAAAAAACTGTATAAATTAAGAGACACAAGCCCCACTCGGGGGGCTCACTTCTAAATGTATTAGCAGAGCAGCTTTGCTAATAAAACAGAGTGGTGTAGCCAGACAGAGTCTCCCCCTTACAAGCCAGCTTGCTCATTGCCCCCCCCACCCCGCCACTGAGGAGCACACAGGGCACGGAAATGGCTGCTGACAGCACAGTCTTTGATGCCCTCATTGAGGCCCAGATATGCTAGCTTATCGTGACCCTGAGAAGCAGAAAGTACAGCTAGAAGGCTAACAGGCCAGACTGTCAACATGAGGGGGGGGACCCTCAGAAATCACCCCAGCTGGCATTGATCAATATGATGCACACACACAATCACCCAGAAGGGGACGTGCCCCGCCCGCACAAAAGAATGTCCTGTACTCTTGTCTTACAAGTGCAAACTAAGTAGAAATGCCCTTGTAACAAACTGGAGTCACAAAGACAGACCAGTATGATCTGGCACCATAGATAAGAAAGAGAATACGTAACCCAAAAGGGGTATAAAAGATGGGTCCAGCAGAACTCTAACTTTGAGTCCAACTTCCTGCTGGTCGGGTCAGGTGATTGCCTCCCGAGGTCCACTACTGGGGACGCCCAACCTCGTATTCGTCTTTCCGCGGAATTGAGTGACCGATCCGGCTTGGCTACGCTGGTATCGAGAGACGCAGAGAGGGTAAGATACACCCATGCTAGGTCTCTGACTTTTTTTTGTGCACAGCTAAAGAATTAGAGCTCTGTAACTAGTATCAAGATATCATTGTGTTAGATGATAACAGATATCTTTGTATTGGATTGTAACGTAACTTGTTAACACCTGTACTTTGCTAGCATATAAGAAGTAAACAATAGCCTTTTGTAACCGCACGCTTATAACTGTAGCTTAAATAAACTTGTAACTAGTTAAGCTCTGAGCCTAACCATTTTGTTAACCCTTTTGTCACTGCAACACAGCTGGCACAAAAAAAGAACTTTAACCGTTTGGTTACTACAGCCTGGCCGTGGGTGAGTGTGCTAGGAGCTGCCTGCTCTAACAGTAAAAAACTGGGTTGTTTAGGACCCAGGGGAGTACCTCACCGCACATTACCTGGCCGCCGGCTAACAAGTGGTCTGATAAATTGTGAGTCTGAGTCAAACTTTGACAACTGTTTAACTCCCTGGCAGAAAGTTACATAGCCGTGTGTGTGGGTTTGGGGTGGGTGGAAACGTGGAGATGAGCTGCTGAGCTCAGGACAGCTCCAGAGTTGTTGCACTCCCTGGGGTGCCATGCATATACTCATTCAAACTGGGCTTTACAAAGACCAAAAGGGAAAAAAAAGGGGGTTGAGTACAAAAAGTGAAGTCTAACCTAACTCAAGGAATTCTTTTTGGCTAAGCATACGGTCAGGACTTTTGGTTCTAAGGGAATTCCTACCCTTGCTGAAGGACTGGAAGGGATGTTGCCTACCAGATATCCCATATTTACTAAATATCTAGGAACTTTAAAAAAAACACATATGGACACAAACTTGGGGCACATTTTGCTTTCACAATTAATAAGTTTGTCTGGAAATGCTGTGTGGTCAATGGCAAAATCACTGTGCTCAGAGAGAAAGCAACACACAGATGCTGGCCCTTAAGCACACTTCGTTGCTGGTGACATTGCAGTACCTGGCAGGGGGCTGTACTTCTTCAAAGCCCCTGGTCAGCAGAAAGGATGATATGCATCTGCACCAGTGGTGATTGGTGAGAGAACTCCAGGGGGTCCACTGGCCATGCTCCTGTCCCTCCGTGCAACTCCTCTTCATTCCAAGCCCTTGCTCTGCTCTTCCCCACCTGTGCCAACCACTTCCGGTGAATGCAGGTGCCATCCCTTCCTGCCCCAGGGCAGCATGGTACTAAATGGTGGTGGTGGTGAAGTCTGGGCACTGGGGGAGGGGGGGATGCATGTGACATCTTGTTCCCCCTCACCCCACGCATCACCCCTGGTATCCTTCCAAGTGCTTGCTGGGGCCCAGAAACCTTATGCCCTCTAGGGACCATAGAGAGGAAATACAGGTGCAGTTACCCTGAAACAGACAGCAGTATTGTCCAAAAGGGTGTATGCTGGCATATAAATAGGTTTCCAGCATATGCTCTATTACAGATGTAAAACAGCAGCAGTCTGATTAGGACAAATTCTGACTCTCCTTTCCTGTGGAATAATTTGGAGGTAGTTATACATCTAGCTAAATTTTCTGTATTAAATATGTAGGGTCACATTTCTATCCTCAGTACCACTGGCTTAAAACTGGAGCACGTCCATTAAAATTAATGGACTTATCCTGGATTTTCATTGCTGTAGCTAAACATAATGCTCAACCCATGAAACACAGGAATATTAGAAAATAATCACTGTAGCCAAGATGTAGCCGGATCAAAATGCTACATAATTTCCTTGGCAGTCTAAGCAGGTATATCTTCTTATGTAAACTAGTCACCTGGTGGAGTATGGCCCGAAATTTAAGTGCAGACAAGCAACAATTGTTTTGAAAATGATTGATTTTTAATGCTGAAAAACAATCTTACTATCACATAAGATAATATTACCTTGTATAAAGATTAGCTGTTTAGTAGTTCAAATGTGATGTTTCTGTCAGTATGGCTGCGTCTACACTAGTTGGCTACTTCGAAGTAGCCGGCACAATGTCGAAATAGTGCGTGTCACGTCTACATGCGCGGTGTGCTACTTCGATGTTGAAATCGATGTTAGGCGGCGAGATGTTGAAATCGCTATTCCTATCCAAAGATGGGAATAGCGCCCTACGTCGATGTTAAACATCGAAGTAGGTCACGTGTAAATGATCCACGTCCCACTACTTCAAAATAGCGGGGTTCTCCAGGGCTTTATGATCACCGCACGCAGCAGCCCTTAAAGCACCAGGCACCTGGATTTCCTGTGGCAGGAAGCTGAGAGCGTGCAGGCAGCAGCACATGCATGTGCCAGTCCTGCACGCTTTCCAGAGGCCCCAAACATCCCAAATCAGCCATGGCATCCAGCCGACCCCCCAAGCACCTCCAGGGCTCTCCCCGAGGGGACCCAGGGCCCCCGGCAGCCAAAAAGGGGGCCAACAAGTGGTGGGGCCCCTCCTGGTCGGAGGCTGATCTCCGAGACCTGCTGGGGTTCTGGGGTGAAGAGGAGGTGCTCCACATGATGGCCAGCAAGCAGCGGAATGTGGAAGCATTCACCAGACTGGCCAAGGGCCTGGCCGCCTGGGGTCACCCTGCCCGCACTCCGGATCATGTCCGCAGCAAGGTGAAGGAGTTGCGGCATGATTATACCTGGGCCCAGGACTCGGCCAGCCGTTCTGGGGCTGCCCCTGCCACTTGCCCCTATTACAGGGAGCTCAGGGCCATCTGGGGCCCCCGGGACACCTCCTCCCCACAGGCCACACTCGACACCGCTGCTGACGAGTCCCAGCAGGCCTTGGAGCCGGAGTCTGGCCTGGAGACCAGCCCTCGGGACGGCAGAGAAGGGGTCCAGCAGCGAGGAGGGGGGGCGCCTCATAGACTTTCCCTCCCAGAACACCAGCCGGGCATCCACCCACTGGGGTTCCCCTTACTGTGGCAATGGATGGTCAGGTATGTACCCCACAGGGCACACACCCCCGGGCCACAGGCACCAGACACGACCGGGAGCCTCACACACACCCCCAGCAGATCCCAACCCACAACTGCCCAGCCACAGCACAGTCCCAGGACAGCGACATGGCCATCATCGCCAGTCAGCACCCACACCCATGGACAGCACCGTGCCATAACCCTGGGGGTGGGAAGACCATGCAATGGGGCCACCCAACAAGGACACCACACCCACAGACAGGGGACTGAGACCTAGCACCCAAGAAGGGGCGGGGGGAATGGGCCATGGGCCAGGGCACAGTACTAACAGCCTTCCCTTCCCTCTCTGCAGCTGAACCATTCGAGGCCCCAGGCAGCCAGGCACCCTCTGTGGTCCCCGAGACCCCACCAGAGGTCAGCGACTGCCAGCACCCGGAGACACCCCCCAAGGCCAGTGGGACGGTCATGACACCGCCGGACCCAGGGGATGGCTTCCGTGGACGCTCAGCTCCTGGTGGCTCTCTGGCAGTAGGTGGAGGTGGCCGAGGAAAAGCTGTGATTTAACAGGGAGAGTCCACCTGGCGGTGGCTGGTGTGGCAGGAGTTCACGGGCGTCTTCTGGGACATAGCTGGGTCATTCCGGGAGGCAGTGGCCCAGCTCTCACCCCCTGCTGCCCCTCTGCCACCCTTCTTGCTGCACCACCTGATGCCCCCCCGCTGCCCCGCCTGCCTACCCACCGCCCTGCCTGTTGCCCCACCTGCCATCCCCCCAAGACTGAAGCCCACTGGGTCTGAAGATCGGCCAGTGGAGGCACCCGAGCTGTATCTGCTGGTCCTCCCAGCTCCCAGCCTGCTGCAGACAAGGGGGGGGTCTGTGACCTGAATCCGCTGGAGGTCACAACCCTCTACCCCCCCACCCCCCAGATTGATGGGCCAACAGCCAAGCCATCTGCTGGCCTCCCTCATTTGTATTTAGTTGTCCCCCCATATGTATATTGTTTCCAGTTTTTGTTGTGCACATACCACCAAACAGTTTTATCACTATTTAATAACCCAGAGTTTTATTTTTCAAAGAACCTGAGATGCTTGTTGGGGGGATAGTGTGCGGGTGTTGGGTGTGGTGTGCAGGAGGCCTACCAGGGGTGGCCAGGGAGGTGCTCAGAGGTTACTCTGATCAAAATGGGCCCACAGGGCCTCGTGAACCTGTACCCCCTCACTGTGGGCCTAGCGACTGGGTGAGGCTGCTGGCTGGGGGAAGCCCTTGCTGGCATCAACTGCCCTCTCCAGACAAAGGCCTCCCCCTTGCTCTTGACAATGTTGTGGAGCATGCAGCACATGCCCACAACCTGGGGGATGTTGTGGAGGCCAAAGTCCAGGTCGGCAAGGAGGCACCACCAGCAGCCCTTCAGGGTGCCAAAGGTCCTCTCCACCACCTGGCTGGCGTGGTTCAGGTGACCACTGAACCGCTCCTGGCTGGCAGTGAGGTGGCCGGTGTATGGGCGCATGCGCCAGAGCTGGAGGGGGTAGGCCACATACGCCAAAAGGCAGAGGGGCACCGTGGTGTCGCCCAGAGGGATACCTGAGCTCCGGAAGATGTGGGCATCGTGTATACAGCCGGGCCAGCCCACGTACACATACTGGAAGTGACCCCAGCTGTCCACCATGGCCTGCAGGACCACGGAGTGGTAGCCCCTCCAGTTTATGTATCTTCCCCTGTTCTGCTCCAGGGCGCAGCTGGGGATGAGAGTCCCGTCTAGGGCCCTGAAGCAGTTCGGGAACACCATGGCAGCAAATTTGGCAATGGCTGTGTCCAGGTCCCCAACTCAGACGACCCTCTGGAGCAGCAAGACATTGAGTGCACAGACCACCTGTGGGGAGGGGACACAAGCACCCATGAGGGTTTGCAGGGTGCCCCAGGCCCCTCTCCCTGGGCCCCCCCTCCCAGGCACCCCCCTTCCTCCTAGGAACCCCTCTTTCCTCGGTCCCACACCCGGGCCCCTCCCTCCCAGGGCATTCCTCCCTCCCCAGACCTCCACCTGGTGCTCCCCCTACCCAGGCCTCCCACCCAGCCCCCTCCCTCCCCGGTCCCACTCCCTCCCCAGCCCCACACCCAGGACCCCCTCCCTGGCCACCTGCCCCCCAGTGGGTGCATGCCCAGGCCTCCTTACCTCCATGATGATGGCCCACTCCAAATTGATGTCCCATGGAGGGATAGCTGTCCAGAGTGGCCAGCTTCCAGACAACTATTGCAACCCTCTTCCCCACAGGGAGGGCACGCTGCATCTGGGTGTCCTGGTGCCTTAGTGTGGGGTGAGCCACTGGCAGAGCTCCAGGAAGGTCTGCCGGTGCATGCAAAAGTTCTGCAGCTACATGCCGTCATCCCACTCCCTCACGACCAGCTGCTCTCACCACTCAGAACTGGTGGGGTAGCTCCAGAACTGGCAGAGCACCTGGCAGGGGAGGAACAGAGGAGCCCGATGGTCAGGGGTGTCCCCGTCTGCCCCCAGGGAGGGCTTCCCTGCCAGGAGCTGCTGGGCGGCCTCCTGTGCAGCACCTAGCAGGGTGCTTGCTCCCCAGGTGACAGCCTGGAAGGCTTCCAGGTACTGCTGCAGCTCCTGGGGGTCCATGGCCGCTGTGCCTCAGTTTGCGAGAGTGTGGCTAGCGCTCTGCAGACCTTGTGTGTCTGGGAGGGGCTCTTTACAGAAGTGGCTTACTGTTGCCCGGGAAGGGCTACTCCAGCCTGTGACCCTGTTCACGGGCTTTTCTGGCCCCTTATTTCGAAGGGGAGAGCTTGTGTGTGTGGACACTCTGCTTTTCCTACCGGGGCAGCTCCTTTTGAAGTTCCCCATTGTTACTTCGATGGCACCAGCCCTGGGGGATGTGTGGATGATTCGCGTCAAAGTAGCCTATTTTGATGTCATTGCTTCGAAATAGGCTACTTCGACATAGTGTCCTCGCGTAGACATCGCCAACATGAGTTACCATTACACTATGGAAACATCAAAGGTTTAGCAAGTTCTTTTTTTTCTACCTTCTGAAACCTAAACATAAGGCTCAGTGCTGTATTTTGTTGGAAAGGTCCTTAAGAGCAGCACGTGCACAACGAATGCCATCTCCTTCTTGCCTGCTGAGAAGCCAAAGATACTACTCACGCTGTAATGGCTCAGAGAAAGAAAAGAAAATGGGACTCAGTATTAATGCTGATTCTTACCAGCACTTACAATTTTTTCAAGAAAAATGATAGTATTAAGTTGTCATAATAAAATGTACACACTTCTCTGTGAAGTGTGCAGAATATATGGAACAATATCCTGTATGCATTCAGTGAGGAAAGAGAAAGCTTTACTGATCTGCTGGAGTTCTTTGAAGGTATTACCTCTAAGATAAAGGCAAATTCAGTGGATGTTGTTTCATTTAGATTTTCAAAAGACATCTGACAAGGGATTGCAATCAAAGATGAGGAAAGAGAAACAGGAAGTACAATACAGTGCTGGAACAAAAAAGCTGTCTGAAGAAGAGAAGAAAACCCATAGACGGGAGGTTTTCAATTTTACAAACTCCCCTCCTCTCTCCATCCACTGCAGGATTAGTTCCTGCGATTGGTGAAAGTCTATCCACATACAAAAGACCAGTAGTTATCATAAGGGCACTGACATTTAGTACTTCACTACAATTAGTGTCACCATTGATTACTTAGTGAATACTTGTATACCACAGTAATGCTAGTTACATTCTAACGCTAAAGCTCAGTGTTGCCATGGTAGCCTGTGCCTACCATCAGTGAACTGAATAACTGTCCTCAAAATAAGTACTCCAGGTTTGCAGAAGATACTAAAAATAAGAGCAGATTGTAAATTCAAAGCTAATTATTTGAGGGAAACACTGAAATCACCTTAGCCTTCAGCAATGTTTTCAGAGGCAAACAAGCTGTTATATGGTGGGTTTTTTTCTCTTTGTTACTGCAAAACAAGAGGAAATGTTGCCTGTATGGAAGGCATTTTGACTTCATCTTTGACCACTATAGGTAATCTTGAAGAAGGCATCAAATAATTCTTTTTTGAGTAAGGCATGGAATAATTCAAGTTAAAAGACTTTCATGAAGAATACATGGAATAACTAAAGTCTAAAACAACAGGAAAGACAAAAAAAAAAAAAAACTGAGCTGACCTAACTATACATGTGCTAAGTTACCAAAAAACAACAGTGGAAGATTTTTTACATCTATGTATGTCCCCACTGCATGGAACCATTTCAGCAGAATTAGGCAACCTTAAATAGGGATAAAAATTACAGCTATAATAATACATACATTTCAGATGCAGACAGTTCTATATTCTAGAAATAAATCCTAAAACAGAAGACTCAGTATCAAAAAAATATAGTGAGCCAACGTGAAATGATGGCCTTTGCCATTCCTACAATACTGTTATGGCCCCTCTTCCAGAATTTAACAACTTTTTGATTGTAGCACTAGCAGTCTGAAGAAATATTGTGCTGTTAGTTTTCTGAATCAGGTTATTTTTGGAAATGTTGCTAACATCAAGAGTTTGCTTTCTGTCTTCAGAAAGCCACAAACCGGTCAGCCAACATTTTAATGGAGTGGGCCATTCTGTTAATAGCCGCGTCTACATGTGCCGGCTACTTCAAAGTAGCCACGCCAACTTTGAAATAGAGCCCGCCACGTCTACACGTGGCAAGCGCTATTTTGAAGTTGAAATCAACGTAAGGTGGCGAGACGTCAAAGTTGCTATCCCCATCAGGAGATGGGAATAGCGCCCTACTTCGACGTTGAACGTCGAAGTAGGGCACGTGTAGCCGATCCGCGTCATGCAACATCGAAAGAGCGGGGTCCGCCATGGCAGACATCAGCTGAGGGGTTGAGAGACGCTCTCTCCAGCCCCTGAGCTCGATGGTTGCTGCGTGCAGCGGCCCCTTAAATCTCCCCACCCCCTGCGTTCCTGTGCAGGAATCTGAAAGTGCGTGCAGGCACCAGCACTGCCACGCAGCCAGCCTGCGCGCCTCCCTGCAGCCTCAAGACACCACCCCCACAGCGATGGCCGCTCGCCAGCCCCCGAAGCACCCCCAGGGCAACCCCCCCGCAAAGGGAGCCAGGGCTCCCAGACAGCCAGCCAGTCTGGGAAGAGGCAGCGGGGCCCCTCCTGGACGGAGGCCGAGATCCGGGACCTGCTGGGACTCTGGGGTGAGGAGGAGGTGCTCCAGGTAATGGGGAGCAAGAGGCGGAAAACGGATGCGTTCGCTCGGCTGGCCGAGGGCCTAGCTGCCCAGGATCACCCTGCCCGCGCTCCTGACCATGTCAGGAGTAAGGTTAAGGAGCTGCGGCAGGGTTACGCCTGGGCCTGGGATGCGGCCAGTCGATCTGGGGCTGCCCCCGCCACTTGCCCCTTTTACAGGGAGCTCAGGTCCATCCTGGGCCCCCGGTACACCTCCTCCCCGCCGGCCACATTTGACACCTCAGCCGACGAGCCCCAGCAGGCCCCGGAGGCGGAGTCCGCCCCGGAGGCAAGCCCTGAACCCCAGGGGTCCCCCAGGAGCCCGCCCCTGGGACACCGGAGGAGGAGGAGGGGGAATCCTCCTCCAGCGACAGGGGGCTGCGGGTCGCCATCCCGTCCCAGAGCTCCAGCAGGGCGTCTGCCCAGAGGGTGTCCCCTGACCGTGGGAGCGGACCGTCAGTTATGTACCCCCCCGGTGCACATCGCCAGGGTTAAGGGGCGGGGACAAGAGATATGACCAGAGCCCTCCACACGCCCAGATGACCATGGCCCCAAGGACAGCAGTGGCATGTCCCTCAGAAGAGTGCATCAGCCCCTGCTCCCCAGCAGGACAGCGCCATGCCCCATCCCTGGGGATGGGGGGAGCGGAACCTAGGGTCCCCCGGGGGGGAGGGGGTGGGACACCCATCAGCAGCAGCAGCATCTCCCGGGGACGGGGATGGGGAACCAGCAGCAGACATGGGGGGACATTTACATGGGGGGACGAGGGCCACGGCTTGGGGCCCACACTAACGGCTGTCTCCACTCTTCTTCCCCCCCCGTGTTCCGCAGCTGCACCATCGGAGGGCCCGGAGAGTGCTGGCGAGGTCTCCGTGGTCCTGGAGAGCCCACCAGGGCCATCGCTGCAGGCCAGCCCCTCGGCGGAGCACTGACGAGCCCCAGGACGAGGCTGATGGCGGAGCCACCACCCGAGCACGGCCACGGACCCCCAGCTGCTCGCGACCCTCCGGCGTCAGCTGGAGGTGTCGGAGTGGCGCCTGCAGGTGGAGAAGCAGCGGCTGGAGCTCCAGGAGCGAGCACTGGCCTGGCGCCAGGAGGCATGGGGGGCCTTCATGCGCACATTCGAGTGCATAGCGGAATACCTGGCCCCCCATCCCGCGCTGCCCACTGCTCTGCCCACCCTGCCTGCCGCTCCACCCGCCACTCCGACCGCCGCTCCGACCGCCGTCCGCCACCCTGGGGCTGTCCGCCAAGGGGGACCTGGGGCCCACTGACACCCGCCAGCCATACCTGCCGGTTCGCCCAGCCCCCACCCAGCCTCGGCCATGGTTCCGGCCGAGGCGAGGGTCGCGCCCTCCAACCCCGGGTGCCGGACAGTAGAGGGGTGCTGGGCCGAGGACGTGCCCCCCTCTTTGTACATATCCCCCATCATATATTTGTATATAGTTTGTGTTAGACCCCTGTTCTTTTATGGTACCTGCCCCCCATGTAAATAGTTCCCCCCTTTTGTTCTACTATATATATATATATTTGTAATATTAATAATAAGAGAATTCACTGTTTTTTGGTTTCAAAAAACAACAGGTCCATTTTTATTTGCAAGAAAAGTGGGGGGGGGTGTGCTCTTGGGTGCTCTGTGGTGTGCGCGTGGGGGCAGGGAGTTTTGTGGAGGATGGGGGATGTTGGTGGGGCCTGCATCCAATCGGGTGAGGAGACACCTCCAGCGCCCTTTGAGGCGGCCAAAAGTGTGCTCAACCACCTGGCGCACATGGTTCAAGCGCGTGTTGAAGCGCTCCTGGCTGGCTGAGAGATGGCCCGTGTAAGGGTGCATGAGCCAGGGCTAGAGGGGGTATGCCACATCTGCGATGATGCAGAGGGGCATCGTGGTGTCCCCCACAGGGATCTCCCGCTGGGGGATGTAGGTCCCCGCCTCCAGCCGGTGGCACAGGCCTGAATTCCTGAACACCCAAGCGTCGTGGGTGCTGTCAGGCCACCCAACATAAATGTCCAGGAAGCAGCCCCAGCTGTCCACCAAGGCCTGGAGGACCACCGAGTGGTAGCCCTTCCTGTTCAGGAAGCGTCCTCCGCTGTGCTCCGGAGCACAGATGGGGATATGGGTCCCATCCAGAGCCCCAAAGCAATTTGGGAATCCCAGGCTGGCAAACCCCGCGATGGTGGCATCCGGGTCCCCAAGCCACACGAGCCTGTGGAGGAGTAGGGCATTGATGGCACGGACGACCTGCAGGGGAAGGACATGGGAGAGCACCAGTGAGGGGTGTGCAGGGTGTGTCTGGCCCTCCACCCCAGGGCTGCCTTCCACCCCAGGGCTCCCCCACCAGGCCCCCCCCACCAGGGTCCTCTTACCTCCATGAGGACAGCCCCAACGGTGGCCTTGCCCACGCCAAACTGCTGCCCCACTGATCTGTAGCTGTCTGGAGTGGCCAGCTTCCAGACAGCGATGCCGACCCATTTCTCCACGCTGAGGGCACGCTGCATGGAGGTGTCCTGGTGCCTCAGTGAGGGGGTAAGCCACTGGCAGAGCTCCAGGAATGTCTGCCGGCTCATGCGAAAGTTCTGGAGCCAGCGCTTGTTGTCCCAGTCGCCAAGCACCAGCCGCTCCCATCAGTCGGTGCTCGTGGGGTAGCTCCACAGCCGGCAGCGTCTGCGGTGGGGAGGGGGGGGTTGGAGGGCAGCAAGGTCTGGGGCTACTTCCTCCTCCCCTGGGGGCAGCTCCTCTTCTGTGAATAGAAGATGGTCAGCTGCCTCCTGAATAGCATTGAGCAAGGCAAGCACTGCTCCTGCAGGGGCGGGTGGGTGGACCTCTGGCTTCTGCTGCTGCTGCTGGGCGTCCATACTGCCTCGATGGGGTGTGCGTGCCTGTGGCTCTGCAGACCGTGTGCTGTGCAGGCTGAGTGTGTCTGGGAGGGGCCCTTTAAGGGAGCAGCTAGCTGTTGCCTCGGAAGTGCTAGTCCGCCCTGTGATCCTGTCTGCAGCTGTTCCTGGCACACTTATTTCGATGTGGGCCGCTTTGGTGTGTAGACGCTCCCCTGCAGCGCCTACTTCGATGTGGTGCTGCCCAATGCCGACGTTGAACGTCAATGGCACCAGCCCTGGAGGACGTGTAGATGCTATTCATCGAAATAAGCTATTTCGATGTAGCATACACGTGTAGACATAGCTAATGACTTAAGAGTTTGCGTCTTACTGAAGAGGAATTTTCACACTACTTTGGAAAGAGAGGCTGCTGAACTCTCCTTTATATTCAAATTCAACCCATTAACATGTGGTATAAACTGGGATGCAAATTTTCTGGGTCATTATAGGGGCTCTTTTGCATACTTGGCTTAATCTAATTCTTGACCTCCCTCCCCACCTCTCTACTCTGATTTGCTCACCTTGATAAATTTTTTTCTGATTTGTCAACCTTGATTACTATTTTTGGTTCTCTATGCCTTAAATATTGAGTCTATTCTGGTACGGCTATGGTCTGAAGTGGGTCTGTCACACGAAAGCTCACCTAATAAATTATTTTGTTAGGCTTTAAAGTGCTACTTTATTGCTTTTTTGTTTTGATAGCTGAAAAGAGTTGCTACCTTGAAGCCAAGAATTGCTTTTTTGGTTGTATTCCCAAAATAATCTGTCTGCATGCTGACTGTGACCAGCTCTGTTCAAGGACTGATATATGTTGCAGAAAACAAATTAGTCACCCTATGAAAATATTTTGACTGTATTCCACTGATTCAGCTGCTGACAGAAAACAGCCAAGTCACCACTCTCTACTATGATGCCTTAAAGGACAACAGTATTTACATATTTATATATACTCCAAATTGAGAGGATTATTTTTTCTGGAAATCAAGTTATTTATCTGTTTTAAGTACCCAGTAGAGATAATCAAATGGCTACCACTTAATTAGCAATGTCAGCTCTATCACTGAAGAAACCTGCCATGGAACATGTTCTACCTGAGTCAAGAGTTTTTATACATTCTGCTTTCCTATGAAGTCTTTTTTTTAAAAAAGTAAAATTTTTAGTTTCACACTGAGTTACTTGGAACTCTCCCCAAGATAAACCCCAGACAGTTCACAGGAAAAAAACCTAAGTTTCAGGTAACAGCTCACCCGGGACTGCAAGTTTTCCAGCTTCCTTTGATGTCGCTGGATTGAATCTATGAGGAGTTTTTCTTTGTCATTTGGTGACAGCGATAGTCTGTTCACAGTGCCCAAAGGGATGGAGGGTAAACGTTCTGGTCTATTACATCTACAGTATAAAGTTTCAATCGATAGAAAGAGAAAAATGAGTGAAAAGGCATATGTGCACCGTTATCTTGTACTGTGTGGCAAAGAATTACCTGCAATGATTCAAAGTACAGTTCTGCACTCCAAAGTGACTAAAAGAAGCACCATTTTACAAAACACAACTCTTCTCTCAATTTATTCCACACCCTTTCTGTTAATTTCAGTGAAAAAAAATAATCTTTCCTACTTTTAACTCTCAAACACTGATTAAAGCTAGTTTCTATTCCTTCTTGTGCACTAGAATTATTTACCATGACTCAGTCAGATATGCCTGTGCAATATACTAACTGTTAATTGCAAGGGGCTCCAAGGTTGCTCTGCGCCACGCAGGTTAACCTAAGTGGTGTTATGTCAAAACAGCTGTCAGTGAATCTTCACTTACACTTGGCTGCCACTAGTATAAACGTCTTATGTAATTATATTGATGCAGTGCCAATGTAGACACTGTACTGATTACACCAACTCTTACTGGCTTTCGGGAGCTGCCCCACTCTGCTGTACGCTGACAATGCAATCCATACAAGTGCTACTGGTGAGGACATACACCACCAACACAAGCACATACGTGATTCAATAACTGATGGGCGTCTGCCAAACTAGGTTAATTCAGATTAGGCCTGAGGGCCCAGTTTTGTCCACAGAACCTTAACAGAGTGATAAAGAGGGAACCAAGCTTGACGGTCAGAGTCCAGTTTAGGATTACAGGACTGGCAGTGAAAAAAAAATACTCACCTGTAATTTCACAGTCTTTAGTACAAACATCAGATACTATTTTTTTAGATACCTTTCATAATAAGGCTGCACCTTGACTGGTGAAATACAGTCATAAGTTTTCCTAAATTAGCGTCTTCACAAAAAAAAAAAAAGGGTCCCTATTCCTACTGGTGTGGACTCTCTCTGACACACACACCACCACACACCCATCCACCACAGCACTCTGCCTGAATAATTTATATTGGGTCAGTTTTTTTTTTGCTGGGACCACATTGCTGCCTGACTACCATTCACCCAAGCATGATTTCGCCATAGTGGAATTTCTGGCAATAAAATCATTGAGTATGCTAGACAGACTTGGATACATCTGAGATGAGTGACCAGAAATGTCCCAACCAGTTTATTATTAAAGCAGGGAAAAGGATTACTGTTGGAATGTGCCACCAATGGCAAGTGTCTCAAGTACTGGAACAGATATACATGCTACCTGACACTTAATATGGTTAACAAGGCTGGATATACGCCCATTTTTGTGCCATTGTTCTCTAATACAATAATCATATCATCAACATTTAACATAGTGATTATTTTTGCAATTATTTTTATAGCATGCTTGCTTCAATACTTGCATTTATTTTATCACTCTGACTTCAGAGATGATGACTAATAAATGGTAAACTTCATCAGTATATAAATCAGTGACACAATATTGTTAATCAAAAACTCACTTGTCTTCCAAAGGGCCAGGAATCTTTGCACAAGTCCAGATGCCACGGTGATATGGGTTTTCACCATCAGTGGAAGATGACAGAACTCTCCATTTAAGGCAGATATCTAATTAAAAAGTCAGGAGAAAATTACTGTACCATAGCAAGTATTAAAAAATGTCACAACCCTTTTATTGCAGTAACGGGATTCAACAACACACACCTCTGTTTCATTTTCCCCCATCTACTAACTCCGCTCTGAACCTGTCAGAATTTTTACAAAGGAAGAGAAATTCCAGCAAATGGCTGTCATAAAGAAAAAAAAAAGAAGGCAATATGCAACAGAAAGTTTCCCCTTTCTTATTCCTCCCAAGTTCAACTGCCCCAAGTTCTAGTATCTGAGGGGTAGCCATGTAAATCTGTATCCGCAAAAACAAAGAGAAGTCCTGTGGCACCTTATAGATTAACAGTTTTTTTGTAGCATAAGCTTTCATGGGCAAAGACCTGCTTCATCAGATGCACGTAGTGGAGATTCCAGAGGCAGGTCTAACTACACAGGCTCATGAAAAGAAGAGAGTACCAATCAAGAGGAAGGCCAGAGTTGATGACATCAGTTCAGTGAGGGAGGATGCGACCCACTTCCAGTAGCTGAAGTGAAGATGTCAACACCAAGAGAGAAGAACTGCTTTTGTAGTTGGCCAACCATTCCCAGTCTTTGTTCAATCCTTCATTAATGGTGTCAAATTTGCAGATGAATTATAGCTCTGCAGTTTCTCTTTGCAGTTTGTTTTTGAAGTTTTTTTTTGTTGCAGGATGACTACTTTTAAGTCTTGTTAGAGTCTCCAGGGAGACTGAAGTGTTCTCCTATAGGATTTTGTATGTTACCATTCCTGATATCTGATTTGTGTCCATTTATGCCCTTTGGGTCCACCAGCCTGCCTCATACCTTGCCTCTCTCCAATTCTGACATGAATTTAGCAAGCAGATCTGCAACATTTGTGAACTGCTTGATGTGTCTAAGAAATAAACTCCAGATTGCTTTGAAATGCTTTTGGTTCCTCTCAAATGGTAGATTACTACTGGATTGGAATGGGATGGAAAACCACAATTGCTGTGATTTTGACGGTCCCATTTATAACAAGGAGCACACTGACATGGGTGGAAAGCAGTACTTTCATACAGCTTTAAAGTTGAACATCTGAGTTGTCTGTTGCTCTATGGCAAGTATTAATGAGTCCTAATGATTCAAAGAATACTGCAAGTTCTTCTGGGTTGTGGGGTCTGCAGGGGGTTTCCTGGCACTGAACTGAGATGAACCAGTTTGAAGTCCAGGGTGTGCTGTTTCAAGTTTTTGTTACGCTAGAACAGTTTCAGAATCTGAAATGTACAGAAGCACTCTAATGGGGTCATTTAAAAACAGTGTTTTCCATCAATGTTTTTTACGTGCCATAAAAGTTTTAACTGGTGTTTCTGAAATAAAATTCTATTTTTTCTCATATTGCTATCCTGATCTTTTTAAATTCAAGAGCCAATTGAAATGTCATTTTCTGTGTCCAAATTGTTATGAGTAGCAGTGTCCTTTCTGGAAAGAGACAACTTAATGTAGGGAACATTATTACTGTGACACTGATGTGGGAGAATTCACTTACTGGGCTTTTTATATAGAAGTCCTTCATTAAACTTCTGACTCAGAACTGCAGGAACTTGAGTTCAAAACTACTTCCTAGGATAACAAAGCACTGTGATCATTTAATTATCCTGTGCTCATGTGAAATGTGAGATCAGTTTCACATTAGGATACTAGAGGCACAGCAAGCTGTTTGCAAAACCAAATTTTGCCATAGGAAGCTGAAAACTTACTAACATTTCAAAACGTTGGTAAAACGTAAGCAACAAAACTTAAACTGGAAAAAACCCAAACATAAAAAAGGGCCCAATTTGCAGTTTGATCCTGTCCTGATGCAGAGCAATAAAGAACCCACCCTTGCTGGGTAGAGAAGTGCACTGCTGGGAAACAACGAAACATGTCATGGAAGAAGTGTCTGTAAAAGGAGTTCAGCAAATTAATTTTAAACAATGGTTAATTACCAACTAAAAGCCAAAGCTGTGCTCCAATTCTGCTGTCCTTTCACTCTGGAGCATGCCAAAACCGTTTAGCAATTTGTTGGCAGCCTTTAAGTATGATGAGATGAAACATACAGAAGTGGAACATGTACAGTTTCTGAATGTATTTTTAAAGGGAAAATGAAACACAAGGCCTATAAGAGGAGTTTTTGAAGGAAGAGACGTGAAAGCACAGCAGTATACAGCGTCAAAACTTTGGGATTAAAGGGTTTCAATTTAAAGGTCTTTTTATTATCCTACTGAATCCTCTGCTCATTTCTCCTTTTATGCACCCAATTATATAAACTCACCACATTGAACCAGGACAGGAATTTCCACCGCACGTCTTCTCTTATACTGAATTGCATCTGAGGGTTTTGCCAACCATTTGTCATTCAGATATCCAAACTCATTCCAGAATGAAGTTTCTCCTTTCTGATCTAAAGCAGATATCCATAAATATATATTTGAAATTTTCAGAGGCAGAAGAGTGAGTTTAAATGTAAACTATGGATGTTAGTTAAAGAATGTGCTTTGCAACAGAGGGACCAGTAGCTTGTAAGAGAAGTTGCAAGTGGGCATTAAGGTAGTGGGACCAAGATGTGGCCTGGACCCATGACTGAATATTTACCTACATTGTGTGGGGTCGAGAGGATTAGTCCATGTTTCTGAAGTACTTCGAAAATACACAGCACTATATAAATAATATTACAGCTCCTGTACAGAATGAAGTAGTAATACAAACAGAGACTGGCAAGTTCCCTTGCAAATGCCATTCTCTCACCTCAAATCAATTATAAGATGAAGATTATAGTGAACTCTCAGTTCACAAGTACTTAAGAAAACAGCTAGGTGTGCCAAAGGTACCATCCATTGCATTGCAGGGATATATAGCTACTTTCAATCTTTAATGGTGATCTGCTCCACAAAGGAAGCTCTGTCCTAAAATATTTTTAGGACACAAAAAAAAAGACAACAGAAAATCAACATTAAAACACATATTTGTGAAAAGCTCCCCTTTCTCCAAAATCTACAGGAATATGTGAAGCATTTGGTAACATATTTTAGTTAAATTATTATAAGACCTCTGAGGCAGGATACATTCCTCATTTCAAATTGGACAGGACTATGAAGGCACAGATACCAAAGTTTTAAAACATGGGTATCTAAAGTTTTGAGCTCCTAAATCTGTATGTAACCCTTCACTGTGAAACTGAGAAGAGTGTTTAGATGATTTTAGGGAGTCTCGCTCATGTAAAATGCTTATGTCGCTCAGCTACTTTTGTAAATTGTCCCTTGAGGGCCTAAAGACACTTTTAAGAGCTTAGCTTTAGGCACCCACATTTCAAATTTTGCCCAACATGTTAGTGTTTGTTCCTGGTCACAAGAAGTCCGTGGCAGACTACAAACAGAATCCAGAAGTGCTCAGTCACTGCTCTCTCTTCAAACCTCTGGAGCAGAGGTGAAAGTAAGAAGGTACACCCTTGTACACAGCCCCAGCACGAGCTATCTGAGCTGCAGGAAAATCCAGCAAAGAGCTATTTAAAGAGCTGGCAGGGACCCAGGTTGCAATAAGAAAATTTAAGTTACTTTCACCCCTGCCCTGGGCCACACTCCTGGAGAGGCAACAGTATATACTAGAGATACATCATCATAACCAGGTGAAGTGGGAACTAATGCAAACATGATCACTTCCCCGCCATGGAGAGACCCCAGACATCTGTGTGCCTCAGTCCTTGCTATTGCCTGCCTGTGGCACACAACTGTCTAGTCTGCTGATGGGCTGTAATGCTTCACTCTACTCCTAGGTAAAGCATTTATCAGATGCTACTGGTCTTGGGGGCCTCTGACGTCCAGATGGTCAGATCTGGTGGTCCCTTCTGGCCTTAAGCTCTGTGACTGTACTTACAGACTATGTGGAAAAAGAAAATGAATAGTTTTACTCAAACATCTGGTAGAAAAGCTTATGAAGTGTAGTGATTTTTTAAATTTTGATCAGTTACTTTGGTAAACTGATACTTTACTATTTGTGGACCTTGTTATACATTTCTGTTCACATCTTGTACCTCCATTTCCAGATTTATTTCAATGAGACTAAGGATCCAATTCCAAATTCAGCTCTAAAGATTTAAAATTTAAGAAGCTATTTTACAAACAGAAGAAAAATACTGTAGCAAAGCCACACACTTGTTTAAGCATATAAACACAGTCAACAGACTTAATCATTTTCAGTCTCTTGTGGTAAATGCAGCAGCCAAGACAAGGATAATAATTATTTGGTATTTCTTTCAAAATATTTCGAGCTCTGGGAAGTTGACAACACCACAACTTTACTTGGGTACCTCAGGCAAAGTGTGCAGAGCAGGAGGAATGCTTCTGATGTATCTGAAGTATTTACTGAATTAAAAAAATGACACTTCCCCCCGCCCCTAAAAATAGCTACATAAAACACGCCAGGCTAAACAATAGATATTTACTTATTCCTATGTCCTTCCAGTACTGGATCAGATAATGCCCCATGGATGTCAGCAAATGGTTATATTCTCTGACATTGACAAAAGCCTGTTTATTGTGTGTTGGCTCCATGATTTCCAGGGGCACATCTACCATTCCAACTGCACCATGGGTGAAACTGAAAGGGGGAAAAAAACCAAAAACCAAAAAGCATCAGTTCAAAGCACTGTGATCCAAGCTCATCCTTTTGTTTTGTAGCTGCCCAGATATTTCCAGTTTAATACAATGTTTCCAATAGGAAACGGGGATTACAATCTTGTCTGATCACAGTCACATTTATGTTTAAGCAGGTTTTCTTTTTCTGGGGGGAATGCCACAGAACGGCATTCTGACACCTTTTTTCTCTGCGTGGGGTGGGGCGCTGCACCGGGAACCACTCTGGGCAGCTCATGCATGGCTGCACTGCATGAGGAGCTGCTCTGGGCAGCTTGCGCATGGTCACGCCGTGCTGCAAGCCACTCTGGGTGGCTCACGCATGGCCAGGGCCGCGTTGCAATGAGAGCTGCTCAGGGCAGCTCGCAACTGGCCGCTCCTGTGTGAGGTAGCTGGCGGGCAGTTTGAAGCTGCGGGGGGACGGTTCGAGGCTGAGGTCGGGGGCGTTAAGCCTGGGGGCAGGGTGGTGGTGGCTTGGTGCTGTGAGCAGTTAAGTTACCTGGGAGTGGGAGGGGTAGTCGAGTTTCAGCACTTTTTTTTCTTGGAAAAAAAGTACTGTATTTAAGCGACTTCATTTCAAATGGGTACATGACATAAATCTCAAAAATGCCAAATTCTACAATGTAGGGGCATGACAGAAGTGGCAGGATAGAAAAAGGAACAGATAGACAATAGGACTTTCAGAATATAAAAAGAGCAACATTTGCAGGTAAGAATTCAGAGAAACTATCAATAGCTCCCAAATTGCAATAACAAATTCAGCAATAGCAAGTTACTCTGAAAATTACTTTGAGAAGTGCAGAACTATAGTGTGAATAATTTATTCTTTCCTTAATATATGTACATAGCTCTCAAAATATATACATAATTCATGTTGTGCATATGTTTGGAATGGAAATAACTCCTGCTGGTATTCAGAACACGTGCATTGTAAAACAAAGTTTTAAACCTGATAGCTAGCTAGCTAGAGACACAGACAGATAGATTAAAAAAGCTTACCGAGAACCCTGTTTAAGTTGTGGGCCCACTTTCTCATACATCCTGATCAAGCGACCATTGTTATAGATGAACATTCCATCTTGACTTCTGTTCTCTATATTTATTCCAAAAATTAAATAGAGCTTCTTTGGCCTTCTCAATCCTCTAAGCAGTGTAAAAACAACAAGCATTTTTTTTTAAATATCTAAATTTCCTTTTAAAGATTTTAGTTTTATTTTATCTTACTTACAATTGTCAGTGTAATAGCCACTGCTAATCTGGCTTAGGGAGAGAAAGAGGTTGAACAGTTCAATTTAGCCAGAAACACAAATGATAAAGAAGAAGTATCAACCATAAAAATGTGTAATTTTTAAAAGGCTAACATGGTTCTTGGAATTCAAAGTGATGGGGCAGACTTCAGTATACAGGCGGACCCCGACCTGCAAACACATCGACTTACAACCATTCGTACTTACAATCAACCTCCCATTAATGCCATATTACTGTGCTGTATAATATTTTCGAGTTGAGATGTACGTTTAGTTTTTTGAACAGCGCAGACAGTGGGGTATGAGAACTGCAGCTCAGTCATGGCGGCAGCCGACATGTTGTGTTCCCCTCCCTTGTTTTGTTTTGTTTCTCAGTAACACATTGTCTTTGCGTGTCTGCAGTCGGGCAGCATGTGCACGTTTCATTCCATCATACTGCATATTTTGCCTTTGCAGTATTTTCTGTGTGTGCTTGTGGCCATCATGGCAAGTAACAGGAAAAGTGCTGGTGGTGAGAAAAGAGAGAAAAGCTATTGATTTAGAACAGAAAATAGTGATATAGTGAGGCAATACGAAAGGGGTCAAAGAGTGTCATTCATAGCGCGTAATTTAGGCCTATCGAAATCCACCATAAGCACCATTATAAAGGATAGTGATCACATGTGTGAAGCAGTGAAAGGGTCTGCAGCTATGAAATCAACAATTGTAACAAAAAGAAGAACAGATCCCATCCATGACACGGAAAAACTCTTAGTGATTTGGATGGAAGACCAAGTCAAAAACACTTGCCGTTCAGCCTCAAGATGATACAGGCTGAGGCTTGTAGTCTTTTTCAAGACTTAAAGAAAAAGGAGGGGTATAACTATGACCAAACTTTCAGTGCCAGTCATGGTTGGTTCAACTGTTTCAAGAATTGTTCAAACCTTCACAATGTGAAAGTAAGTGGGGAGGCAGCCAGTGCTAATTCGAAAGCAGAAGAAACGTTCATAGAAGAATTAGGTAAGTTGATAAAAAACGGAAATTATTTGCCAGAACAGATCTATAACATCGATGAGACAGGTCTCTTTTTGAACCAAATGCCCGACCATACCTACTTACATAAGGAGGCAAAAACTATGCCTGGTTTTAAGGCTTTCAAAGACTGTCAAAATAGTCTTGTTAGGAGGGAATGTTTCTGGGTTTAAATTGAAAGCCATCTTGATTTATCAGTCTGAAAACCCTAGAGCCTTCAAGAATATCAGCAAGTCTACTTTACCAGTCCATTATCGCACTAATAAGAAGGCATGGATGATGCTTAACCTTTCTGAATACTGGTTCATGAGCTATTTCATCTGTGAAGTCAAGGCATATTTTCTGGAGAAAGGAATTCCTTTCAAAAGTTTGCTTATTTTGGATAATGCTCCAGGTCACCCTCAACACCTAAATGACTTACATCCCAATGTTAAAGTGGTGTTTCTGCCTCCCAGCACCACATTTATTCTCCAACGCATGGACCAGGGGGCCATAGCTGCTTTCAATGCATATTATCTTCACAACACATCTGCAAAGGCAATAGCTGCTAAAGAATGTGAAAATGCCAAAACATTACGTGAATTTTGGAAGGACTACAACATTCCGCATGGCATAAGGAACACTGCTGCTGGGTGGGAGGAAGTCACTCAACAATGTATGAATGGCATATGGAAGTAAATCCTAAAAAGATATGTCAACAGTTTCAAAGCATTTGGAAAAGAACTGGCACTAGAAGAAATTTCCAATAAAAATGTACTGCTGGCAAAAGAAGTGGATCTGGAAATAGATAATGAAGACATACAATAACTGACTGAGGCTATGGGGGAGGAGCTGAGCAATGAAGATTTAATGGAGCTGGAGGAGGAAAGGGTAGTAGAGGAAGAGAGACAAGAAACCCGAGAAGAAGAAGAAACAGCCGCCAAAAATATGTGATGAAAGAAATGGCTGCAGCCTTCAGCAAAATAAATGAAGGAATGCATGTTTGAAAAAATGGACCCTAATGTTGCAAGATTCTCAAAAGTGGAGCGTTTAATTCAGGAAGGCCTGGCTTGATATATAGAAATTTATAATGAGAAGAAAAAACAAACTGTCCAGTCCAAAATGAGTATCTTTTTGAAGAAAGCCCCCAGTACGGCCACCTACCGCACTGAACCAATGCCATCTACAAGCAAAGGCAGTGCTGAAGTAGAAGATGCATCTGCTGTCAATGACATTGTTCCTGTAGTAGTGTCACCTACCTCCTCCAATTCCTAATCTAACTAATTCAATTCATTCACCTTCATAATTATCAATCCAAGTGTGCGTGACAATACCAGGAATAAAGGTAAAGCTCATGTACAGTATTAATATTATTTACATTATTTTATTTACAATATTTACATCACATTATTTACATTACTGTACTGCATTGTGTTTTGTATTTCATGTTCATGTTTGTCAATTTCAGTTTGCTGTTGCTGCAGTTGTTTTTTTCATGTGTTTCTGCCCTCAGTGTTTCATTATTTTATTTTTGATTGTTGTTTTGTGGGTGATTTGTTACATCTGGAGTGCTAGTGAATTAGTATTATAAACATTACTGGTAGCAGGCAGTTGATAGCTATCTGTACAAGGGTATTTTCGATTTATGACCAAATCGAGTTATGACCAGATTGTGATGGGGTTCAGGGGTCCCCAAGCTCTGCACCCCATCGGCAGGCAGGAGTGAGTCTCACTCAGCAGGAGAACAGCAGATTTATTAGCCAACAGGGCACAGCATCGTACAGAGGCGTCAGTACAGCAGGCAGAGACAGCCAGTCCAATCCATGCTGCGGAGAGGAAGCCCCGAGGGGCCCCCAGAGCCAGGGCCTTGCCCCCTCCTTTTTCTCTCTCTCTCCCAGCCCAGGCTAACTGCTTTCCAACTCCCAGTTCCAATTCAAACCCCTCAGGCTCCACTTCCTCCTTTGTCTGCAGTCCAGAGGTGTCACCTGGTTACCTAGGTTACCCGCGGCAGGAGCCCCACACCCTCTGTGGGACACACACGTACTCACATGTATCCCCCACTACATCACACAGGTATTCAGAATGTAACCCCCTTGCGTACGTCGGGGACTATGTGTACTGGATTACAGGAAGATCATATTCACGCACTTTTGAAAACAGAAAATTCCTGCTTAGAATCAACCACAAGCCAAGCAGCACTTTGGCAGATTGACATTAATGAAGACAGCACTAGCTGTTAACCTCCAAATTAAGGCTTAAAGCCTTTGCTATAAAGGCTTTCTTGTTTTGATACGAAAACTTATAAAGGCCTTCTGTCATTGTGGAGGAAAAATGCCTTCTCAAGCTGGCACTTGTTTTCATTTGACAAAATTTCTGGCATATGGATATTTTAAATTAAATATACTGTAACCATCATCCACTAGTAAGCTACAAAAACTTAGACATCTTTGTTCTCAGAATTGTCTTGTACAATTCCAACACTTCATGTTTCCTCCCATTAAACTGCTGGAAAATGGAGGGTTTAAAGTGTCCTTTGGCTTTGTGGAACTTTCTGTAAGAATCTACCACCCTCAAAGAGCCTAATCATGAACAAGGCACTTCAACTAACATGGACCACATTTTGTGGGTAGGCCTAATGAACAGAAAGTATTAAAAATGATAAGAGAACTCATAGGTCAGAGCTAACTTGTAATCACAACTTATACACTGCGCCTACCAGCAAAGTTACAAAATGTGGCAGCATTATCCAGTTAAAGGACAACATGAGCGACTTGCAGATTCCAGGAAGTGAGAGTTTTACTTTCTGGAAACAATACTAGTGGCCTTCCTCGAAGTGAGGCATGATCTAAGCAAGAATGTGTTCACCGATTACCTAAGATGCAGCTTTCTATCTGGCTCCTCAATAGCTAAAGATTGGATTTTTACCTTGAAGAGATGTTCTAATCCAAACAGAAATGATTTTGCATACGTTCTATGGCCTGTGTTACAGAATAGGTCAGACTACATCACCACAACAGTCTCTTGTGGCCTTGGAATCTATGAACCTATATGCTTTTTGTTTCAGAGAGCTGCTATCCATTCCAAAATTCTTGGGTCATTCCCAGGAAGTTTTAAAATTATTCTGGGAACCAAATCACATCACTGTGATGCAGTGTTCAGAGGTAGTATCATCAGTCTGAGATTTAAAGCCATGAAGCAGAGAGGCAAATCTGATAGATTTACCTGTCTTGCAGGAAAAAAACAAAAAAGTTACCAAAGACATTTTCTGCTGGATTGACTGAAGTAGTTTTTGCTTTGCATTAGCTACTCTCTGCTCCTTTAAAAACTCATGTTGCCAGAATGCATGGAGTGAAGGGTTTTGTGGGGAGCAAAGGAATGCTAGCTCAATGAAAAAAGAGTTTACCCAATGTTAGTTTGTTATTGTTCCTAAGCACCACACAATACCACCTGCAAGAGATTACTCTTTTGAATACAATTTCACCAGATTATAGATTACATAAGGACGTATTCTTGGGAAATTAGATAATTGGTATGGATTGACACACCTAAGATTTTACATCTCCATGTTAATTAGTCTCAGACCACAAATTGCTCTTGAACACTCTGGATATCTGATTAGATGTCAATTTGTTCTGCCCAGGCTAGGTATGGCAATGAGCAAATCACAGAGTTAAATCAAGGGACAAAAACAGAAAACAGTAAGTGTAATCACATTCTTCATGCATGATTAAAAACGGTAAGACTCATATCTTTGATAGCAGCTAGCTAAAGGAAGAAAAGTGGCAAATAATTACTCAGCAGTTAAAAGGACAGATAGTAAAGAAGGAAACTTCCTCCTTTCTAGCATTCGGGATATGGGGAAATGGAGTGAGACGTCCATCTAATATAATGTTATGTTAAGTAGTTTTGTAATACAGTAATATGTTTGAGGAGCTCCAAGGCAAATCCCCCAAGCCCAGCAAACCAACTGTCCCTCTCTCCTACAAAACCCCAAGGCAGTTCAAGTGTGTGTTTCTCAGATCCTGCAACAGGGGAGTACCTTCCTTTGACTACTTGAGTGTCTGATTTTACAGATATCAGCCTGAAGATGGTCTTTACTGTATGTCATTCAACCTGAGTAATATAGGCTTGTAATCTCCAGTTTCTTTGTACACTGAAGTAAATCTCTGTTTTCTTTGGTTATACCCTTGGTCTGCAGGTGGAAGAGGTGTCCTACATTCTGATAAATTTAAATCTATTTCGCAAGTTATAAAACAGAGACAAGCTGCTACTGTGTACTCTAAAAGAAGATTCTATGCTACAGTCGTGTTGAGAAGGAGACTGCAGTGTTCACCTAAAGGATACAGAATGATCATTTCCTCATGGAAAACATTTGGGCAGCCTGTGGACCCATGATGAAGAAGATCTGGCAAAGAGAATATAATCCATCCTCTGGGTTTCCTTCTGACTGCCCAAAAGGATTACAAATCTCACTTTTTCCCTGAAAAGTATCTGTTTCAGATGACCTGCTGCTGCGGATCTTAGCTAGAAGAAGAAGCTGTTGACTCTAATCTAGGCAACAGATGGGTGCTGTCGGCTCAAGCGTGCCTTAAAACGTTGTCAGAGTTTGACAGAAGCAGATTCCTAAAAATACTTGTTTTTATGCAAGATCAATGCAGGTCTCTAGCACTTTGATTACTGACTGACTTCAGGGGCTTTCAAAGCATCTAGCATAATACTGCTTAGATGTGACCCAATGAATCCAGGGTTGTTTTTCTACAATGTCTCAACATCAGAGCATGCGAACTTTTTCTACATTTTTGTAGCTATATCACAAATACTGTAGTCCCTCGATTTAAGCAAGGCTTGCGTTCCCACGCACCCTCATGTAACTTGAATTTTGCGTAAGTTGGGGGGAGGGGTGTTTCCCTCGGCAGAATGCACATTCTGCAGTCGGGGAAGCATCAGGAGCCCCCGGAGAGCCTTCAGACAGGTAAGTCCTGGGGTTGGGGGGCAGTTGGGGAGGGCTAAGCCTGGTGGTGGATTGGGGCCATGGGGGGGGTTAAGCCTGGGATGGGTTAGGGCTGCGGGAGAGGGTGGGGGTAAGCTGGAGCTCTGCACGGCTGGGGGATTTGAGCCGGGGCGGGGAGGCTGAACCAGAGCTGCACGTGGGAGTGGTGAGCTGGAGCCACGCATGGGGGCTGTGAGCCGGAGTCGCACCTGGGGGTCGTGAGTCAGAGCCACGCATGGGGTGGTGAGCCGGAGCCACGTGTGAGAGGTGGTGAACCAGAGCCAGGCGCGGGGGGAGAGAGGTGCTGGGTGGGGGGTTGAACCATGGTTGCATGGGGCTGGAAGGTTGAGCCGAGGCTGGGGGAATGAGATTTTGAATTGTGTTTAACTCATGTTAATGAGAGTTAAGCACAACTCAAAATCGTGCATTTCAAGGATTTACTGTACTAAGCAAAACCTGTTTCAGCCTATGCATGGGAGGAAACATAACCTAAATTATCTGAATAGATAAAAAGAATTTCCCTTTCAAAAGACTTTAAACAAAAAATTCCAGGGGTTACAAAAATTCCAAAAAAGGACAAAGGATTGGAGCATCCAAAGTAATAGAAAATGAATGGTTGCAACTTGAGAAAGCAGTAAAAAAGTATCAGACTCTGGATCAAATCACTATTTGCAACATATATTACACAATCACATTTTTTGAAACACTGGTTAAATATTCTCATATCTTGCCTTTGTTTCTCCTTCAGCTTCTCACGCATTCTTTTTGCATTTTCTAGAGCATCCTGTAATGCAAGCTGAGCAGACTTTTCCATTTTGGGGAAAGAGCAGTAAAACAAGTTATTTTAGCATTGTTAATATCTTAACGTTTGTTTTCCCCTTCCAGCCCCGTCCAAGCTGCTTCCCAGTTTTGGGAAAGTGAATATTCTGGAGCTCACCCTACTTCCAAACCTGTCACTATAGTCTGCAAATAAACCTCATGTTTCCAGGCAGAGTTAGTGCACAAGAGATTAAATCTAGATATATCAAAATCCAAGTAATTTTTTTTTCTTTTTTGCTGCTCAGAGCACAAACTCAAAGGAATGGCACAGAAAGAAGTAGCAGGTTTTAACTCTGAACTCTGTTCCTCCATTGATACACATCTCAGCCCACAGAGTGAAACTTCAATGGTTCTGGTCTATTTCATTTTATGTCCATACACTGTGGCACTGAACAAAAGTTAGAGCAGTCAGTGATACACAAGGGCAGAGTTAGACATAGGAGAAAAAACGGTTGTTCTGACCAGTCAAAACCGAAACAATGCTGATGTCAGTGACACGCCACAAGAGAAAGAAATAATCAGTACAATAATTTTTGAGTGGAGAGTAGAACTTAGCTTGTAAGTGGTGGCCCCTTAAAAGACATTTTGAGGATTAATTACCACATTTGGTTCTTCCATCCTTCACAATTTCACATTTTGCAAGTGATATATGTCTTTCTACTGACAGCAAGCCTCGCCGTCAGCATTTCATAGGCAAATCATAAAAAATTAAAATATCCAGTCATGCATGCACACAAAAGGCTCGGCAACCAATTAAGGGGGGAACAATGTTATTTCAGTTTTACGAACACAATATCTCCATAAATAAGGCACAGCAATTATCACATGTAAAGGCATTCATGGAAAGGAAGCTTCTTAAAATATTTTCTTGGAAATGTAATTGAATCCAAGAACAATGCAATTAAACATTTTATCTTAGTAAAACTTCTCAGTAACAGTACACAATAATTGACAGAGAAGCTCTGGTTATCATAGTTAGTATTTTATACTTCTGCTAGGCTAAATTTCAAAAGCCTTTCCTTTCAGCCGTTTCTAGCCTGTATTTTTGTAATATTACATTAGAAATAAATTAAGTTCTTTTCCAAAATAGCTGCTACAGTTGATTTTCCACATTGGCTCCTGTGGCCAGTAACCATGAGCTTCCATGGAGTATCAGCTGTAAGAAGCAATATTTCTGCATATACTTAAGAAATACTATTATTGCTACAGTACCTCATTGACCTCAAGCAGAAGAGATTCTTCTAAATGCTTTAATTGGCACTTCGCTCTTTCCACTGCTTGTTCAGCTAGAAAACATAAGCAAAGCAAACACCCAATGTATAGCTTAGAGACATTATACAATACTGGAAAAACAGGAAGAGAGAACATTTACTGAGCAGACACCAGGACAACCTGGTGCAGTGAACGAGGGAATTTGCCAGACAAAGGGAGGCCCTCAGCTTCTACCCCCCACCCTTAGCCACTTCCATTCCCTGGCCCCGCTGGCCCCTCAGAGGGCAGATCCAGTCCCAGCCGGGCAGTATCCTCGGGCAGGGAGCTGGCTCCAGCCCCAGCCAGGGATCTGAGCTGCTGGCCAAAGCCAAGGAGTTGGCCTGGCAGTGGAGCCAGCACCAGGGACACAAGCCCCTGGTCTCCTCTGCATAGGGCCACCAGCCACCCCCCTCACTTCCACCCCTCCACTGTCACTGGGCTCCCACCAGACAGGACTCCTAACCGGAATCTCTGATCCAGTAACATCTGTGATCCTGCCAGACGACAGATGTTGCTGGACTAGAGAACTCCAGTTTTGGGATGTGCAATTTGTACTGTCAAATATTTTAAATCTCAGATTAGGTAGCTGTGAAGTGCTGAGTATCATCTGCTATTACTGAAAGCTGCAGGAGTAAATCGCACTGAGAGAATCAGTGAGATGGCACCATATGACATCTGAGGTTCTAACATACAGTCATGATTTAGACACAAGCCAAAGAACTTCACCAAAATAATTTCCAAATCTGATCTTCTTGATTTAGAAATGCTCAGTGATGGAGAATGCATCATGAGACTTGGTAAATAGATCCAATGGTTAATGACACACACTGATTTAAAAAAAAAAATGTAGGTCTTATCTCCAGCCTGCATTTGTCTAGCTTCAACTTCCAGCCACCAAATGGTGTTATACTTTTCTCTGCTAGCCTGAAGAGACCATTATTGAATATGAGCTCCCATTTTTGGTACTCAAAGACTATAATCCACTCACTTCTTCACCTTCTCTGTGTTAAGATAAAACAGCTCGAGCTCTTGGAGTCTATCAATATAATGCACATCATTTAATTCTTTAATTATTCTCATGGCTTAATTTTGACCCTTCTCCAATTTCTCAATAGCCTTCTGGAATTGTGGGCATCAGAAACCAACGCAGTTTTCCAACAGCTGTGGCACCAGTGACAAACACAGAGGTAAATAAAACTTTTGTGTTTCTCCTTGAGATTGCCCTCTCTATAAATCTCAGGATCACATTAGCTGTTTTGGCCACAGCACTGCACTGGGAGCTCATGTTCCGTTGATTATCTCTCACGACTTGCAAAATATTTTTCAGAGTCACTGTTTCCCAGGATAGAGCACCCTGCCATGTCAATATGATGTTGGATTTTGGAGGGAGATCACAATTTCTCTTTAAAAACCTTGCTTTCTTGAATTTAAGTGTTGCATTCTATCTGTCAAGGGAAACTGTGACAATGTTTTTTTCCTGTATTTTATATTTTAAACAGCCACAGGTCAGTTATGGGAGTTTAGCTAATATATGTGAGCATGTAAAAAATATGAAGTGCTACCAAATTGTTACTGATTTCCATTTACCACTCTTCCCGCCTCCCCCTGCCCATTTTACTACCAGCAGGATTAAGCTTTGAAATAAAAAGTGAAGTTACAGGACAATAAAAATGGCCAATGCAGGGTTGGCATACCCATCCTCACATCCACTTCTGCCTTCTTTATTTCTTTCCATGCCGTGCCTTTAAATGACAATGTGATGTATGGATACATTCTGTTAAGACAGAATAATAAAATCATTACAAGCTGCATTTTCAACACACATCAGAGCACACACAGAGGAGAAAACAAATGTTATGTAGTACATTAGGACTCTTGTAAGGCAAATTACCTTTGGATTAATGTACCTTCTCATAGGTCAATACAGACAAGGTCTGCAACAAAACAGCCACTCAGCATATGATAGTAAGTGCTAAACAAATTGTAGATAGACAATTCTCTCCCTCCCCAGCTCCCTCCAGGAGTAAGAGCACACAGAGGGGTCACATGGTGGAGGGTGGGAGGGAAATGTAAACGCTGATGTGGCAGCATCTGCAAGTGCGTGAAAGTCAAGGAGACAAATATATGAGCCACAGATAATTATCAGAAGGACTTGTGTCCTTGTTTGACCTGGCTTTTCTTCAAGAGTTCTGTGGATCAAGTGAAAGCAAGGAATACTTACTTTCAAGGCCATATCTTGAATATTGCGTCCAGTTCTGACATCTCAGAAAGGACATGGATGCATTGGACTGAGTCCAGTGGAGGGCAACAAAAATGATTAAGGGGCTGGAGCACATGACCTATAAGGAGAGGCTGAGGAATTTCGGCTTATTTAGTTTGCAGGAGTAGAGTGAGGGGCGATTTCACAGCAGCCTTCAGCTTCCTGGAAAGGGAAATCTAAAGAGGATGGAGAGAGACTGTTCTCAGTGGTGACAAATGGCAGAACAAGGAGCAATGGCCTGAATTTACAGAGGGGGAGGTGTAGGTTGGATGTTAGAAAAACTATGTCACCAGGAGGGTGGTGAAGCACTGGAATGCATTGCCTAGGGAGGTGATGGAATCTCCATCCCTGAGGGTTTCTAAGTACCGGCTTGGCAAAGTCCTGGTTGGGATGATTTAATTATGGTTGATCCTCCCTTAGGCAAGGGGCTGGATTCGTTGATCGCCAGAGGTCCCTTACAGCCCTAGGATTCTATGATTCTATGAATAAGGTGTATAAACAGTAAACCAATGGCAGAAAAAAATGTGTACGCCATGGGCTACACAGGGTTCATTATTGTACTGTAGAACACAGACCACAAAAGCATCTTTCTACAGGCAATTCCATCCATGGAAGTCCTAAGAACCAGCACAATTGATGAGAATTTTCTTGGTGAAATTTACACACATGGAGTGTGAGTGGGTTTCAGTACTGATGGGCAGGAAGCCTAAGTTACCAGGCAGATATTTATGAGGGGAAAATGAACTATACAGGTGTGATCACATAAAAATAATGTAATGGCATGAAAAATACGGAAGTCACTTCTCACTGGCAGAAAACAAAAGCCCTTTGACAGAAAACATCAGGATGAAACATGGCCACAGGTACTCCCCACACAAATTTGTGAGGTAACAGAGCGGGCCTTACCAAAAGCCTGTGTTCCCAGATTGCTGGGGGGCAGATAAAAGCTAGTGAAAGAAAGAAATTGTGCTGGAAAACAAAGAAGGTGTCAGAAAATAGTTCTGAGCTACAGTGCAGCAACTAATAATTCCTCAGCAAACGATAATCTCTCTCTCATAACTATTGTTCTTTGAGATGTTTTGCTCATGTGCATTGCAATAGGCATGTGCACGTGCTGCATGCCCAATCACTGGAGGTTTTCCCCCCTTGCATCAGCAGGCATGGCTCCCTGCAGCTCCTAGTGGTGGCAGTTTGCCATTCCTTCCAAGCATCCCCTCAGAATGGAAAGCCACACATTAGCTGTCCACACCTGGGTAAAGCGGATGGCAATGAGGAGGCCTGAAAAGAATTGATGCATTCTCAGGACAGGTGTGAACCCAAATTACTGGGTCACTTATATTCTGTTCTCTCCAACTCATAGCACTTCCACAGTACTTTATTTTTGTTTGCTTTAAGTTGGACATTAGGTGAGGACTGAGACAAGGCCTCCGTCGCTTCCAAACTGGATGAAGACTCAATTTGCACCACTCCAATCTGGAGAATGTGACTCATCTGTATTTCCCTGGACATCTCCACTACCGAGAAAGAATGAAGAACCACCATATGGACTACAGAGCCCTCACTATCAGGAATTACCAAAGCAGCTCTCTTTTACTTCTACTTAAAGTCAGTCATAAGTGGAGGAAGCAAAAATGATCTTGGGAAGAGAGAGGGGAAGTTTGGTGGCAGAGACTACTTTTGCAGGGTTTCTTTGTTGGGGAGGACTCCTTGCTGAAAGACACAGCACTAATAAGGAATCCTGAAGACCTCCTTACATTCTAACATCATGCTCTTAGTTTGGAACAAACTGTTACAACGTGACAGTGCAATGTAAGGGCTAAAAACATCCTCATTTTATTGCAAAACTGAGCAAGAGCGGATGCAATATGTTAACAAAGGAAACTGACACAAAACTTTATGAGTCCCTTAAAAATAACTGAGAACCAGGATAACAGATTCAGTATTCAAAAGCGATCAAGAGGGTCATGCAAACACAAGGAACAAAATTCACAGGACATTAAAAGAGAACAGATATTGAAAGCAGTTGAAGGAGTGAGTATTCCACGTACAGCACCAGGCACGACTGTGAGGCAGGACACTGAAGGGGGATGGCGTGAGGGGGACACTACCATGACTGACCCCTCATGTGACTTCTCCCCATGACATCCCTAGCCTGGGGGAGGGCCAAGACAACACCGTCTGCCTCAGGCCCAGCCCTGTCCCGTCTGCCCTGCTGTGCCCCCACCCCACCTCTTTTCCACTCCTGCTCTGCCCCCTCCCCATCCCTGCTCCACCTCTTCCTTGCCTCTTCCCCCAGGCCTTCTCCCTCAAGCAATATGGTCTGGAGGACTGGGGGGTTCTGGTGCCAGAAGCAGGAATTGCCCCTCTCTCTGCCCTCACTGGCAGTGAAGGGGGAAAGTGGAGTGACCCGGATCCAGCCTACTCCACTCCCTCAGCTCCCAGTCGCATCACTCTGCTTCCCGCCATGGACTGGAGGAATGGTTCTGCCCCCTCCTGCAACAACATGGCCGGGAGCGTGGGGCAGGCTTGGGGTGCATTGCTCCTCTGCCCCCTGCCGCTGCCAGGGAATGCAGAAGGCCCTGACCAATGTTCCCGCTAATCTTTTCCAGCCATTTGCAGAACCTATTTTTCTATGTACATCTCCAGCAGAAACATAAAACCTAGCAGTGAGTGCTCAGCTAATCAGCTGAGCAGCATCTCTCTTAAGCGGCTGCACAAGCACATGGCTTACAGAGAACACTGGCACTGACTCCTGCTACCCACTAATCCCCAGACAATGCAGAGAGGCTGACCCCTTGGCCCTCTTGCCCATGTGATTGGTGGCACATACACCCTCATGGCCCCACACACCGTCTGGGCACAGCACCCACTTCTACAGTTACTGGGATAGTCCCAGGAGTTACTTTGAGAAGGAACAATACTTCTCATGCCGCAAAATTGATTTTAGCACTTAGCCTGAAATGAGGGTTAGTATATTACTGTATGAATATGCACACTGAACTTATGGTAAGCTCAGTCACAAAGAGGCACATACGGACACATGCTATCAGGACTCTCGAGCAGGCTCTCCCCCCAAGCCCTGACTTTGAGGCATGGGAGAGGGTGATTATAGAAAAAAAAGATAAACTCTCTTTCATAACAAAAAAGCAGTCCAGTAGCACTTTAAAGACTAATAAAATAATTTATTAGGTGGTGAGCTTTCATGGGACAGACCCACTTCTTCAGACCACAGCCACACCCACGAAAGCTCACGATCCAATAAATTATATTATTAGTCTTTAAAGCGCTACTGGACTGCTTTTTTTTTGTTTTGACAGAATATAGACCAACACAGCTACCTCTCTGTTACTCTCTTTCATAACTATTGTTCTTTGGCCGTGTCTACACTAGCCCCAAACTTTGAAATGGCCACGCAAATGGCTATTTCGAAGTTTACTAATGAAGCGCTGAAATGAATATTCAGCACTTCATTAGCACACAGGCGGCCGCGGCACTTCGAAATCGACGCAGCTCGCCGCCGCGCAGCTTGTCCCAACGGGGCTCCTTTTCAAAAGGACCCCGCCTACTTCAAAGTCCCCTTATTCCCATCTGCTCACAGGAATAAGGGGACTTCGAAGTAGGCGGGGTCCTTTCGAAAAGGAGCCCCGTCAGGACGAGCCGCGCGGCGGAGAAGCGTGTCAATTTCGAAGCGCCGCGGCCGCCCACGTGCTAATGAAGCGCTGAATATGCATTTCAGGGCTTCATTGGTAAACTTCGAAATGGCCATTTGCGTGGCCATTTTGAAGTTTGGGGCTAGTGTAGACACGGCCTTTGGGATGTTTTGCTCATGCCCACTGCAACAGGTATGTGCATGTGCTGTGTGCCCAATCACTGGAGGTTTTTCCCCCTTGCACCAGCAGGCATGGCCCCCTACAGTTCCTAGTGGTGGCAGTTTGCCATTCCCAGCTAATGGGAGGTATGAGAAGTGGTGTGGGCTGCAGGGATGTGTTGGCTGTTTCTTCCCTCAGCTCCCATTGGCCAGGAATGGCAGCCCACAGCCATTGGGAGCTGTGGGGAGCCATGCCTGCAGTCAACATAAGCACAATGTCTTGCAGCCCACCGGTGGACCACCCCAGCAGGCTGAGAGCCAAAGGTTGCTGAACCCTGTGCTACAGTCACTGATGTGATGTCTTCCTTTTGATCCATGGTCAGCACACTATTTAACTGATACAGCAGATAAATGGTGTTCTTGAGTTTGGATTACCGTAGGTAGCTACACTGCATGTTATAAAAGTGATACTCTAGTTTGAAAACAGATGTAACTTTCATAAAATTCAGTTGTGTGCTGCTAGATAGACTACATGACGACTCACCCTGAAGGGATGAATTTATTAATAAAGAAATTGATTATCCTAGAAGGATTGACAACAACCTGTGGAGTAGGATTTTCAAAATCATTCCATATTGGACGAACACTGTTCTCCTTTGAGAAAAATCTTATACTTCAAAAGGAAAAAAGTTAGAGCAACATTGAGCACTTCTGTAAAATTTCATTTGGGCACTAAGTATTAATTTATAATTGAGTTTCAAGTTCTAATCTGTTCTAAAACTCTAATCTATCTTCATGTTCACAGCATTGGCCTCTTAATTTAAATACTGTGACACTTGCTGACTGTGTTCTCACCTGTAAGTTTTCTTTCTCTTGACCCACCATGGGAGTCACAGGAGGAAGACTACGGGCCTCAGCAGGGCGATGCACTTTATGGTGGTGTGATTTCTAAAGCACACTGACATTTTGTATGTTAATTGGCCCTGCTGGTGCACACTAACAGCTCCCTCATGAGCCTTTAACACAGTACTGTTTCCAACAGTATTATTTTAAAGATCACTAGCAGGATCCACATGGACCAATTACTGTGCAAAGCTTTAGTGCATTTTAGAAATAGCACACTGTGGGATACCAGAGAACCCCACAATTTGTGCATTCTACTCTTTCTAGTGCCTGGAAACCTACACACGTGGTCCAAAAACATTTCCCCTTAGCTATTAAAATACAAGCCTGTTTTAACAGGATTCCAGTGTCTAGGCCCCCAACTACACTGCCATGCTTCTGCTACTTTTGTATACTGGCATCTTTGTGGTAAACTACAAATCAGCTAACGTACCACACAGCTACCCACCATGAAAGCCATTTTGTCCTTCCACAAAGATGTTAAAAATATTGCTACTAAGTGAATGATCACCTTCGTTTGTGCACTTAGTCAGATTCTCTCCACCAACACCAGGAGGAGTTGGATGCTAATTACTGTGGGAATATGACCAGTGCACTAATTGGGCTTAGTAAGATTTATCTTATGAGCAACGCCACAGAAACCAGAACTTAACAGGATTAGAGGTTCATTAAAAAGAAATTGTATCTTTCCTACAAGAACAGAAGCACCTTGGGTGCACTGAAGTGAAAACAAACATCCCTCTTTCGTTGATTATCGTATGTTGTATGTTCTTTGCCCTGCCTGGGTCATGGTAACTGCCAAGCATATTTTTCATAGATGATTACACTTTAGCAGACCTGCCTGCCAATGGGATTTGAACATTGCTTAAATTATAAGTCACACCATCATCAAAATCAATTTCCCACCATGACATAAGGCTACTTAGGCCTTCAAGTAGCCTGGACTGAAAGTTAAAATATCTAAAAGCGTAAGAGCAAAAGAAACTTACCTGGGTCTATAAAAGCAATAAGGCAGGGGCTTAGTTTGTACTTTCTCAGCTTGAATGAATATCCTCATGTGTGGGTCAAAATATAATACAGCTGTATAGGCTCTGAGTGACCATCGTTCTGGAAGGCTGAAATAACCAGTATGCAAGCAAGACCACAAAGCATGAATTCTATTACATGCAGAAAATTAGATTCTTAATAACCTTTGACAAGATGCCCACCCCCAGGCTCATTAAACTTAAATGCACTGGATCCCCGCCATGCTCTCTGTAGGTATTCAAGGATTTCTGAAGGTATTCTCCAGAGTAAGTCTGTCAGAGCTTTGCCAATAAACTGCAATTTGTGCATTGGGCTTCAGCTGATGGCACTAAAAACTACAGTACGCTTCTTGATTTGGCTAGAAATTAGGTTTATAATGGGATGCTGTTGGCACAGATTATGAAAATCTCACTAACAGTGGGATTCAGTGCCACAAATCTTCAGGCTTAAGACACTGCCATGCAAGAAGCTAACTTTCTCAGCAAGGGGAATACTGTAGTTTTCCCACAGTATCATGCTTCACGTATTGATGGTGCTTTAAGGGTAAAGAAGATCTGTGAAAATGCGAGACGGTTCAATTTGAGGAGCTGAGCTAGACAGCAGGGAACCCTGGCAAGTAGCCCTGCTTCTCCATCCCTATATTGACCTGACGAATCTGGAGGGTTCTTGCCAACTACTGGGCTCTCTGGACTCCCAGACTCACTACACTGTAGACTGAACAAAAAACTTTCCTAGCCAACCTCTTTAGTTTCTATTCCCAAGGCAGACAGTGGGAGGAGGTCAAGCCAGAAGACAAGGTCCTCATCTGACCAAAGAGGAGAAGGAAACTGGAGGATTTGAGTGGGGGGTGGGGGTGAGGTGAGGAAGAAATCACTAGTGAAACAACCCAGGGACTGGGAAAGCATGACTTGTTTGGGTGATATCTCTCGTGGAGCAAAACATATTATTTATTTAAAACACTAGTACAATTGAGGCAATGTCATATTTCAGCAAAAAGGAAGGTTTCACAAGACCATACGTATGCCACCCCAGACCACATCACCACCACCCCTCCGTGACAAGAGCCAGTCATACCACTTATAGAAAGGTCCACTGATCTGATCTGATTCACCAGCCCTACATTTTATGCTCTCTACTATTGTTAGCAAAGTTCTGTCTACTTCCCAAATACAGCATGAGGGATTCAAGAGAGGAAAGTTCCCTGAACCCTCCCTATAGTGTGCTCGAGAAAACATGCTTCATAGTTTACCTATTATTATTATTGCTGTTGTTTCTTCTCTTTACTGTCCCTTCTGAAAAACACATATTACTTTCAACTGCTCACTTTAATTAAAATATTTGCTTACTTATTTTCAACATTATCTTTATTGTGACTTCCCAATATATACAATACATAGGGGCTACACCTACACTACAGAGATCTTTTGAAAGAAGCCCTTCCAGAAGATCTCTTCCAAAAGAATTTATTTTGAAAGAGTGCACCCACACAAAAAAGCAGTGCAAAAGAGTGATCTGTTATTTCAAAAGAAAGTGTCTATACAGCCTCAAGTCTTTTGACTTAACCGGCCAGGGATTAAAAAATCCGGCCCCATGAGGATGGCGCTTTCAAAAGAAGGGCCCTGTGGAGTGTCTACACACCTATTCTTTCAAAAGAAGCTTTCAAAGGGGGCGGTTCTTCCTGAAATGGGAAAGGAAGAGTGATTTCGAAAGGAGTGACACATTTTTCCATTTACTTTCAAAAGAACATGTTTTGTGTGTAGACGCTCCGTGAGATCTTTTGGAAGAGCCCCCGTCTTTCAAAAATCTTTAGAAACAAGTTGTTAGTGTAGACACAGCCAGGGTGTCTCCCAAAACAATTTCTACTGTACTTGAGACAGAAAAGGTCTAATTTCAATTGTGAACAACTGTCTTATAATCATTATTTAGTTCCCAGTTCTCTTTTCCGATCTCTGCATTTGAAAATAAACCTGAAGCTTTGGAATTATTACATTGCTAACTGTAAATTAATTGTAGAATGTGCCACAGCAACCAGCCTCAGAGAAAATGAAAACTGTGTCTTCCCTGTGTCATATATAACACACACACACACAAAAATCACATATATAACCTGTATCTGCATTTTAAGATCACTTACCAAAACTACAGTTATCTGAACTACCAGTTCGGTCCTCAGTGTATTAGAAATTACTATAGTGGTTTACATAATTCTCGCTCTGAGCTCCATGGAGAAAAGTTTCTCAGAAATCCATGTCTTTTAGTCCTGGATTTTCAGCAAAGTATGAAAGATTTAGGCTCTCAAAACCTGGTGAAATTCAACTGGAGTTAGGGGTTTAACTTGCTTAGGCTTCTTTGCAACAGAATCCCATTACTTTGAAGCTTTTTCCCAGGGTTTCTCGAAGGATCCCCACGGGCCAGGTGGAAAGTGAAAGGTGGAATGCGGGGAAGGAGGAAAGAAGGGGAGGAAGAGAGGACGTTTTATCATCCCTTTCTTAAAATGACAATAACTGAGAGCAGTGACAGCACTCTACTGCATTAGTGAATCCCCTAAGGAATAAACTGTAGACACCTAAGAGAAGACCCAATGCCAAGGATGCTTTGAAAAGATGAAAAGCTATGTCAAGTGTCATTGAAACCCGATAGATATGTTATACTGCTGGTTTTAGGAATTACACCCGCTTTCTCACTTGCCCCTGATATTTACTGACAATCCCTCAATTTTGATCACAGTGGGGCAACCAAGACAGTAGAGCATACCACCCGTTTGTTAACAAGAGCAGAGGGGCCATCAGTGTTTGCATACTGTATAATTTCTTATCTGCATTATTTACCCAGATTTATTAGTGAGTGAATATGGTCATTTGTCAAGGGATGGTGACACAAGCCTGAGCTAAGTGGGGAAGGAAGAGGAAACACTCAGGTAGGTTTCCTGGGTGAAGAGGAGAAAGTGGGCCAACCAGCCACTTCTCTAAGGCGCTTGTACACAAATGCAAGAAGCCTGGGGAACAAACAGGAAGAATTAGAGGCCCTAGCACAGTCACAGAAGTATGAGGGGGTTGGAATAACGGAAACTTGGTGGGATGATTTGCATAACTGGAGCACAGTAATTGAAGGTTATGAACCATTTAGGAAGGTAAGATAAGGGAGAAAAGGAGGAGGAATTGCACTCTACATAGGGAAGCAGTATGATAGGTCAGAGCTCCAGCATAAGGAAGGAGAAAAAACAGTTGAGTGTCTTTGGGTTAAGCTTACAGGTGGAAACAACAGAGATGATGTTGTAGCTGGTGTCTGCTATGGATAGCCAGATCAGTAGATGATGACTTTTTCACACAATTAAGAGAAGCTTCCAAATCACAGGCCCAGGTTGTCATGGGAGACTTTAATCATCCAGACGTTTGTTGGGAGACCAATACAGCAGCACACAGACAATCCAGGAAGTTTTTGGAGAATGTTTGGGATAACTTCTTTGTACAAGTGCTGAAGGAACCTACCAGGTCGTGCATAACTTGACCTGCTGCTCACAAAAAGGGAAGAACTAGTAAGAGAAATAGAAGTGGGTGGAAACCTGAGCTGCTGTGACCAGGAGATGGTAGATTTCAGGATCGTGACAAAGGGAAGATGGGTGAACAGTAATATACAGACCCCTTGATTTCAAACTAGCAGACTTGGGACTCCCTGAGAGAACTGATTGGCAGGATCTCTTAGGAAATGAAGATGAAGGGGAAAGACTTCAGGAGAACTGGCAGTATTTTAAAGAAGTTTCACTGAAGGCACAGGAACAAACCATCCCATTGCGTAGTAAGAAATGCAAATATGGTAGGCAACCAGCTTGGCTTAACAGGGAAATCCTTGGTCAGCATAAACTCAGAAAGGATGCGAATAACAAATGGAAATGCAGTTGACTAAGAAGAAGTATAAATACATGGCTTGAGAATGCTGGGGAGTAATCAGGAAAGTGAAAGCACAGTTGGAACTGCAGCTGGCAAAGGATGTGAAGGGTAACAAGAAGGGTTTCTATAGGCATGTTAGGAATAACTGGGTTCTCAGGGAAGGTGTGGGGCTGTTACTGGATGAGAGAGGTAACCTAGTGACAGATGACGTTAGAAAACCTGCAGTACTCAATGCTTGTCTTTGCCTCAGTCTTCATGGACAACGGCAACTCCTACACTATGGTGCCAGACAATGCAGTTTGGGAAGGTGAAGGGCAGCCATCGGTGAGGAAGGAATGAGTGAAGAGCTACCTAGAAAAACTAAATATACACAGATCCATGGGTCTGGATTTAATGTATACAAGGGTACCGAGGGAATTGGGAGATGTCATTGCTAAACCTTTGGCCATTATCTTTGAATACTCTTGGAGATCGGGAGTGATCCCAGATGACTGGAAAAAGGCAAACATAGTGACCATCTTTAAAAAAAGTAAAGGACAATCCAGGGAACTACAGACTGGTCAGCCTTACCTCAATCCCTTGGAAAATAATGGAGAGGATCCTCAAAGAATCCATTTTGGAGCACTTGGAAGAGGGGAAGTAATCAAGAGCAGTCAACATGGATTCACCAAGGGCAAGTCATGCTTGACCAATCTGATTAACTTCTATGACGAGGTAACAGGCTCTGTGTACATGGGGAAGTCAGTGGACGTGATATACCTTGACTTAAGCAAAGCTTTCGATACAGTCTCCTAAAACATTCTTGCCCATAAGCTGAGGAGCTATGGATTGGATCCATAGACTATAAGACGGATAGAAAGCTGGCTTTACAGTCAGACCCAACAGGTAACGGTCAATGGCTCAGTATCTGGATGGCTATCAGTTTCAAGCAGAGTGCCCCAAGGCTCAGTTCTGGGGCCAGTGTTGTTCAACATCTTTATTAATGACCTGGATAAGGGACAGGAGTGCACCCTCAGCAAGTTTGCAGATGACACTAAGCTAAGGAGAGAGGTAGATAAGCTGGAAGGTAGAGAGAGGATCCAGAGTGACTTGGATAAACTGGAGGATTGGGCCAAAAGAAATCTGATGCGGTTCAACAAGGAGAAGTGTAGAGTCCTGCACTTGGGACGGAAGAATCCCAAGCATTGTTATAGGCTGGGGACCGACTGGCTAAGCAGCAGTACAGCGGAAAGGGACCTAGGGGTTACAGTGGATGAAAGGCTGGATATGAGTAAACAGTATGCCCCTATAGCCAAGAAGGCTAATGGCATATTAGGATGAAATAGGAGGGGCACTGCAAGCAGATCTAGAGAAGTGGTTGTTCCCCTCTATTTGGCACTGGTGAGGCCACATCTGGAATACTGTGTCCAGTTTTGGACCCCCAGTACAAAAAGGGTGTGGACGTGCTCGAGCAAGTTCAACGGAAGGCAACAAAAATTATTAGAAGGCTGGAGCACATAGCCGATGAGGAGAGACTGAGGGATTTGGGCTTATTTAGTTTACAGAAGAGAAGACTTAGGGGTGATTTAATAGCAGCCTTCAACTTCCTGAAGGGGAGCTCTAAAGAGGATGGAGAGAAACTGTTCTCAGTGGTGTCAGATGACGGAACAAGGAGTAATAGTCTGAAGTTAAAGAGGGAGAGGTGTAGGTTGGATATTAAGAAAAACTACTTCACCAAGAGTGTGGTGAAGCACTGGAATGTGTCACCTAGAGAGGTGATGGATTCCCCACCCCTAGAGATTTTTCAGTCCTAGCTTGACAAGGTCCTGCCTGGGATGACTTAGTGGGGGTTGATCCTGTTTGAAGCAGGGGGCTGGACTAAATGACCCCTGAGGGCCCTTCCAGCCCTATGATTCTGTGATTCTATGATTTACACAACTGGCCAACCATGCCAGATTTGCTTTTCGATCCTGTGGTACCACGTCCACCACCAAGTCAAAGACAGACATTTTTGCACTCCTTTTCCCTAACACTGTGGTCTCATTTCTGACTGAACATAACCTGGAGGTTTTTCAGTTCCTTATTAATCGACACTTCCCCAATAAAATAGGTTTACTGGTGTCTGGAAACATATAGCACTGATTACAATACTCATTCACACATTTGTCTAGTAATGTAACTATAGCACTTACCTATCAAGAAAACCAGCATTAAGAATATCCGCACGGTCAGTTCTAATATCTAACTCTGGCTCCCCACTGAGCATAAGCTTTAAATTGTAAATAACGATGAAAGTTCCTGGTGAGAGAAAATACGTATCTTTTGAAAGTAACCATTAAATATTTTTAAGATCCTTTTATTGGTGCTTTTGTACTTTTTAATCTTATCAGTCTACCCTGCGTAAAACAGTAAATAAAGTATACCAATAAGCGCAGCTATTTCTGCAGCCTCTTTTAAACAAAACCCAAGGAAAATCTACGTACAGCTTACTGTATGTGATAAAAACTGATTTCATAGACACCGAGGGCTTGTTTAGGCACAGTTAGTGCACACCAAGGTGGAATATAAACTTCCAAATAGCAGAACATTCAAAGTGAACTATGGAATATTAAGGCATACTTGCAGGCTGCACGTGAGCAGGTTGTGCAGTTGTGTTAAACCCCAGCAGCACACTAAGGCTATGTCTACACTATGAAATAGAGTTTAATTTACTGATGTTGACTTTTTACCACTAGATTTTATAAAGTCAAAGTTGAGTGTCGACACCTGCCCACAAAGTGAGTATTTATTCTGCCTGCCAGAAGCGGGTTGGGCGTGGGTATAGCTATAGGGTTGGGTATAGGTACAGGTTTGCCAGCTATGGTTCTGTGCCCCTCAGAACAGCACATCAATGTCTCTTGGGATGGAGCACTTCTCCTTTTTGGAGATCCCCTCCAAGGCCTCATCCAGGCACTCTTGTATTTTTTTTTCATGAGGTTCTTGGGCAGCGCTGACTTGTTGCAGCTTCCACGTCAGCACACCTTGCCAGGCCAGGCAACAAGATAGCTATCTGGTGTCATGGCACAACACAGCATTTTAGCAAATTTTCCAAGCTGTTGGTCACACAGCTAGAGTAGCTGTTCTTTCTCCTTATTTGTTAGTTTTAGGAGGGTGAGGTCTTCTTTGGCAACCTGCAGAAGCACAGGAATTCACATCTGGTCTTTTTTTGTTTTGTTTTTTTTAAAACATGTTTCCTTGCTCTGTACTTCTGCCTGCAGCAGCTGGCTGGTGCTCCATTCCCCAACCCACAATGTGGTTTGGAGGCTCTCAGTGGGTTCCCCTCCATGTCCCTTTCCAACCAGCATTTCTTTTCATTTTTCAGGACTCACCTGCTGCTGGGCTCTGCTGTGCTTTCCCCATCCCACTTCCCTTTCCCCCAGCACTTTTTTTCAGTGTTTAGGACTCTACCATGCCACACAGCCGCCAGGCTCTGCTGGGCTTTTCCCATCCCATATCCCTTTCTCCTAGCATTTCTTTTCTCCCTATTTCTTTGCATTTTACGAGGCCCCCATGGTGCCCCGTGGCTGCCAGGCTCTACTGGGTATTTCCCCTCCCGCTCCCCCTTCCCCCAGCATTTCTTTTGATTTTCCAGGACTCCCCCGTGCCATGCAGCTTCTGGGCTCTGCTGGGCTTTTCCCCTCCCATGTTCCTTTATATGCAGCCTTTCTTTGCATAGTTTTTTTTTCCCCCTTTACATTATGTTTATTGTACTTCGAACCCCCACACATTCATTTTTCACTGCCACAGGAAGCGGCCAGGATATCTGGCCACTTCCCTTGCTTTGCAGACCTTCCCATTCCCCACAGAAGAGGACAATTGCTTATAGTTTACCATGTCCACAAAGCAATGTGCTGACAAGTGAGGCATTGTGAAATTCATGCTTACTGTTCCATCCTTAACAATCCATGTGTCCTTCAAAAATATACTTTCAGTGGTAATACACAGAAAGACCCATTCATTGCACTTCAAAGCACGTTATGTGACTTGTATCTTAGTTTTGACCTTTTTCCAGATCCAGTGTCACAGAGAAAAGCAGAAGACACAAGAAATGAAAACAAGATCTGATCCTGCAGCATGTGGAAACACTGAGGAAGAGCACAAGAACTTAAAAAGGATTCCGCTCAGTGGTGTCACAGTATAGCTGAGTGGCGTCAGAGTCAAGTAAACTTTAATGAGAGAATGCTTGACCTCCCGCAACAGCAATTGTCATAGATGAGTGAGGCCATGTTAAAGCAGACTGAGGTCACAGCAAAGCAAACCAAGGTTGTGGCAAAGCTTGTAATGGCCATTACTGAGCAGATGGAGGTTAAATATTTGAATGTATTAAATATCAAATTTATCTCCTTGTGCAGACGCAGGCTCAGTGTGTCCCCACTAAACTGCCTAAGTTCAGTTGCTGCAGCAGTGCATTGTGGGTACCTATCACACAGTCCCTGCAGCTCCATTGCATTTTGGGTTTTTTTTGCTGGTGTTCTGGGAAAAAATGCCTTACAAGCAGTTGTGGGTGTGTGATATCATCTTCCCAAAGTGTACTGCCCTCAGTTCCTGCTGGTGTTGAAAATAAACGGCTATTTTTCAGAAGCATCTTCCCCTGGTGAAAATACATCAAACAGGAATGGTTTGGTAGCTGAAGCCCAAGTGGAGCACAGCGTACCTGGAAAGTGGGATTCAGCACATGTGCAAGAAAATGAGTCGAATGTGCCACTTGTGGCTGGTGTCAATACCAGGTTTGAAATAGAGAAATTTGTCACTCATCCACATTACAGAAAGAGGCATTGTGAGAGGGAGATGCTGAAGAGCCAGGTCTGAATAGAGAGACAGAGAAAGAGAAATTTGTGAGTCGTCAGTACGGAGAAGTACCAGAGAGGCGGCCGAGTTAGTCTGTATCTTCAAAAACAACAAGAAGTCCTGGGACACCTTATAGACTAACAGACATTTTGGAGCATAAGCTTTCGTGGGCAAAGACCCGCTTCATCAGATGCGTCTGACAAAGCAGGTCTTTGCCCACAAAAGCTTATGCTCCAAAATATCTGTTAGTCTATAAGATGCCACAGGACTTCTTGTTACCACAGAGAAGTGAAGTCTAGTGGTTAGCATGCTGGAAGGCACCATTACACTGAGATCTCCAACATGAGGTGAGGAGACCGTTAGAAGTAGCAGTGCCAAGACTCATTATGAGTCCAACACTAAATAGAAGAGAAGGAAAGACTCAGTATGGAATCCCAGAGGGCACTCGTGTCTACTGGTTGGAGTGCTAGAAGGCATCATTACCCTGCCAGAAGTAGCAGTGGCTTAAGAAGAGAAGGAAAAGTTAAGGAAGTATTAGAAGATAGGAAAGTTGAGGAAACCCTTCAGACTGTTGTCTGGTGGTCCCACTAAAGAACTAAGGGATTCCTTTGGCTCTTCTGGCAGAGAAGCCCTAACTCAGCTGCCTGTGTGGCGGGGAAGGAAGGAAGAGAGAGGCCCACGAGTTCCATTTCTTCTTAGGAAATCATCTCCCGAGCCACACACTTTGGGAACGAAGCATGGCCCTGCAGGGAGAGCACAGGAAACAGTTTTTAACCAAATAACCTGTTGGGTTGGGGTTATTTTTTAAAAAGGGACAGAAGTCAACAATCTTTGGAAAATATCCAGTGAAGTGCAGTTCCAGCATGGACCACATAAAATTTTAACAGCTGCATGGTGCCTTGGGTGGTGGTAGTGAGACAGTGGGGGCTGGCACGTAAAATGTGAAGCACACAAAACAAGTTTCTTGGCCTCTCCTGCTAAATCCTGTGCAGGGAAAGAGTCCTCTCAAGCACTGAACCTCTGTCCAGGACAGGGCATGCCACTGTCTGCAAGCATGGTCCGCACAGCCCAGCCGCCATGTGGTGGGGGAGTGGGGGCTACCCCACCAACCGCACAGCAGCTTGGGATTGGCAGCTCTGTAAACTGTACATTGTTAAATGCCATGGGGAATGCCCTCTTTTGGGCATAGCATGGAGCTGTAGTGTTTCTTGCTAGCCCTGGGAGGGAACCACAAGGGTAAGACCTCTCAAGCACTGAAGCCCCATGCAGGAGAGGACATGTCGCTGTCTGGACGTGTAGTACGCACAACCCGGCAGCCATGCGGGGGGTGTGTGTGTGTGTGTGGGGGGGGGTGTTAGCCCACCAGCCACATGGCAGCTTGGCAGGGGGCAGCCCCATTAAATGTGAAGTGTAGAAAACAAGTTTCTCAGCCTTCTCTGCTAAACCCTGTGCAGGGAAGAAGTCTTCTCATGTACATGCCATTGTCTGGAAGCACGGACCACACAGCCTGGCAGCTACATGGTGTGGGGTGGGAGCTAGATTGTCACCCAGGACTGATGAGCACCCCAGGCATTTACTCAGCAGAGATTCATCCAGCCCCACAGAAATCAGATCCTGACTCTCCTGATGGCTCCATGTTGCGGCTCTTTTGTGAGCCTAAGAAATCATGGCTAGACGCTATTGTCCCTGAAGTCTGCTAGCCACACTGGCCAGAAAGAAAATTAATTCAAATTGCCAGGCTTCCTGTTATCTACTTTCTGCACAGCTGGAGAGCAACAGAGGTGAAAGCAGCCAGAATGGACGCATTTGGTGCACTATAGGATATCTCTGGAGGCCAATAAAATTGATTTAAAGTTACATTGCTTCCATTTAAATTTGAACTTGGCATTACTCCTCCTGGGAGGGGCAGCACGAGAAAGTTAACGTTAGCACCCCTTTAAACTGACCTAATGATATTGGCAGTGAAGACAGTCACATTGTAAAATCAAGCTAAGTGCCTTAAAATCGACTTTATGCTCTAACTCACCATCTATACAAGGCCTACAGTTTACAGAGTGAGAGTGAATAAGAGAGAGGGTTAATTCACAGGTAAGACTGAAGGCAAAACCAGACTCTTTCATAGGAACTATGAAAGGAGATGGAGTGTGAGGTCCTTCCAGATGGAAGCTGATGCAGAGGACAAGGCCCTTACATTAAGCATTATGTTATGTGAAAAGACAGAGAAGAGGCCAGTCAGATAAGAAGAATAAGCAGAAAGGATACCTAAGCAGTCAGGACAAAAGTGCATGGAAAATTTCAGAATTCTTTCTAGATTTCTTTTTCCTATATGCATTTCTATTTTGCCATTTAACAGACACATTTTATTTGTGCTACAATAGCCACCAAGGTGTGAGATAAATGTTCAAATTCTTTCATTTTCTTCTTATTAAAAAGGTCTAAATAAATGAGAATTTTGGTAACTGACCTTCACCATAAGAGTTAAAAGCAAACTGCCTCTCTAACAACACTTCAGTTAGGCTGTATTTTAAATAATTGCTTTCACAAAAACTGCATTATTCAGAAAAGCTTACCATTTTTCCCACAGATTGCATCAAACTGCTGCAGCAATTCAGTTTCACTGTTAAAAGGGGAGTATTTAAGGATGATAGACATCTGTACACTGAACTCCTCCAGGTCGCTTAGGACAGGTTTTCTAGAATTTGTTGACCATGAGGTTATTGGGACAATCATCTGTAAAAAAAATATCAAAATAATATTTCTTGGGCAATTACATATAAAATATGCAAAGATTAAGGTGAAACTTTTGATCATTGCTGTCCCTTTATTTTTAATTTTTTTTGAGAAATTATAATCCTAAAATTATTTTTAAGATGAACAGGTTTACACAACCAAGATACAGTAAGTTATTAATTAAAAATCAATCTTTGCTCACAAAACCAAAATCAGAGAGGAAATCTCATAAAACGTTAGGCTTAATTTTTCAATTCCCTTACCTGGGACTTACAATCCCACATCTCAACAATTTCTGCAGAGTAAATACTCTCAGGCCCTAGCAATAGGGACTATTTAAGGATTTAAGGAAAGGATTTAAGGAAATCCATCATGGGACCTAGCGAAGAAGGGTGGTCCAGTTGTTTGAGTACTAGCCTGGGCTTTGGGAAAACTGAATTCAACCTTCTTCTCTGCCACAGACTTCCTGTGTGACCTTGGACAATAAACAAAATGTCTGAGCCTGGGGACTCAGCAGTGCTCACCAGACAGGTCTGGACTGGAATTCTCCAAGCACGTTGAACTTAGGGTGTAACAGACACGGCAGGGTCCCCATTTAGCGTGGCCTTTCTCCCCTCCCCATCTCTACTGCAAACAACAGGAACACTGAGAATACTTAAACAGAGTGGACAGGCCCAGTTTTCAAGGATGAAATCTTTATACTACAAACTGCAATATCCAGTGGGGTGAGGAAAACTATTTAATTTAGTTGTTGCACATCTAACAGGGTTGAGAGTTTAGACTGGCTGCTTATGTTTTATTTGTTTTGGTAACGAACTCTGACTTTAGTCACTTAAAATATATCTTTTGTAGTCAACAGACTCGTTTAACAGTTTCTTTATCAGTGAGTTTGCCCACAAGTGTTTTGTAGGGGCACTTATTCAGGTTTTCAAAAGCTGGGTATATCCACTTTCCACTGATGAAGTGGTGAACCACTTAATCAATTTGCACTAGTCACCTTGAGCAGTGCAAGAACATGTAGGCCAGAGGTGCAGTGCTGCGAGCAGCAGGCAGGGAGATTTGTCTGTGGCCTCTCTCTGTGTAGTTCATGAGCGGGTCTGAGAGCATTCATGAGGCACCACATGCTGTTATGCTGAGTGATCACAGTAGCTGAAGGGGTTTAATGTTGTCACTGGCAAAGCTCTGAGATATAGACAGCCCAAACTAGACAGCCAAAAGGGCAGTGGTCCCACAGTCCCAGGGGGGCACTCTGGGATCCCATCACAGAAACACAGCAAATGTAATATGTGCTTTAGAAAGTATCGCCCACTCAAATGATTTAGGAGGCTAAATTCCATGAATTTCAATAGGACCTAAGCACTTCAAAGTCTTGCCTAGGGTCTATTTGAAAGTATTTACAAACAAAGCCAAGTAAAGGGTACCTCATTAAGGCCTTCTGTCTCACAGAATGTTTGAGAGAAGAGAACACACGTCATTTTGTCTTCTTTCTTGGTGAATAATACAAAGTCTTTCCCTAGTCTCATGGATCCACTGTAGTAAAGGACACAGGAGACATCATAAGTTTCAGATAACTTGTTAGAATGTTAATTTAATTCATGTAATACAGACAGAAAATGTCATTAATTGGCCTGATGACCCTGTTCTAATATCTTCAAATTACGTTTCTACTCCTGGCAATGGGAGTCTGGAACACAGGAAAAGTGCAACTCTTCCGCGGAGAGGGAGCATAAACCTCAAGGGACACCTCTTCTCATCTAACCCTCTTCAATCAAACGAGACAGCTACATTGTCATGTTGAAAGTAAGAAAAAAATGAACAGAACATCTGTGGTTTAAGGCTAATGGCTGCAAAACACTTTCAGAGACACACACAACTATTAACAGCCTCTCTTGGTGGCCACTTGATCACGAGTAGGATGTCTCATGTCAGCCTTCTATCTGTGAGTTTGTTGATGGCTGATCAGCTCGATTCTGGTCTTATCACAGAAGAGGCAGGTGTTCGCAGGTCTTGGAGGGGCATGAGGCAGTTTTTGATGCACTTTTGGACACACTTTTAATCTTCCTTGCCTCTCGTCTACACTGTGGCGGGAACTCTCGAACTGAGCCACCCCATCATGGATTACAGTTCTCCACTAGGGATGGTCTTGGGCGAGGTTCTCCCAAACGTCAATACCGATGCTACACTTTTTCATGTGTGCCTTCAGTATGTCCTTATATCACTTCCACTGGTCCCCAATGCTCCTCTTTTCTTCCTCCAACTCAGAAAACAGAATCTGTTTTAGGAGGTGCTGATCACACATTCAAATCATATGACCAGTCCAACAAAGTTGGTGATGAATAATAATGGTTTCAATGCTGGTCATGTTTGACTCTTCCAGGACTCTAGTGTTCATGAGCCGATCCTCCCAAGAGATATTTAGGATTCTCCTAAGGCAGCATTGATGATATTGTTCAAGTGCCACTTGTATGTTGTCCAGATTTCACATGCGTACAGCAGCATTGGAACAAGCACTGCACAGTATAAAAGAAGCTTGGTCTTGGCATAGGTGTCCCAAGTCTCGAAGACCCTTTGTCTCAGGTGGACGATGCTGGATTTTCCGCATCAATGTCAACTTTAGCAGTAAGATGACTTCCAATGTATGGGAAGTGCTCTACATTTTCCAGGAGTTCTCCACTGACTTCAATAGAAAGTACGTGAGATTGTCCCAACAATAAGAATTGGTGGAGCACTGTGGTCTTTTTGATGTTCAGTGTGAGGCCAACATTCTCACATGCTTCAGCAAAGGCACTTAAGATGGTCTGAAGGGCTGTGGGAAAAAGAGCAGCAACTATGTTGTCATCCGCATATGGTAACTCCATGATCAAGGTCATGCAGGTCTTGCTTTTAGCCTTCAGTCTACTGAGATTGAAAAGCTTCCTGTTCATTCTGTAGACAATCTTCACACCATCTGGATGCTTGCCATCAATGAGGCAAAGCGTCATAGTGACGAAGAAGAAGAACAGTGATGGGGCAATAACACAGCCTCATTTGACTACCATTTTAACCTCAAAGGGGTTGCTTTGGGATCCACTGTTGTTCAATACTGTGGCAGTCATGTCGGGAAGCAGCCTCAAGATGATAATGAATTTTTTGGGCCAGACGATCTTTGAGAGGATGGTCCACAGGGCTGAGTCAAATGCTTTGTTCAGATCAACGAAACTCATGTATACAGTCTGGTTTTGTTCACAACATTTGCCTTGCAGTTGCTGGATGGTGAAGATCATGTCCGCTGTTCTTCGGAATGGCCAGAAGCCACTCTGGGATTCAGGGAGAATTTCTTCTGAGAGTGACAGGAGTTGGTTTGCAAGGATTTGAGCTAAGATTTTCCCTGCCGTTGCTAGGAGGGAGAGGCCATGATCATTTCCACAGTCTGACCTGTCACCCTTCTTGAAGAGAATGACGATCAGTATGTCTCTGAAATCTCATGGCATCTGTTCCCTATCCCAGATCTTGAGAATCAGGAGGTGGCATTGTTTGTGGTTCTCTGGCTCACCTTCTTTGAAGACTTCAGTAGGGAGTCCCTCTAGACTGGTTGCCTTGTTGCACTTCATTGCTTTGATGGCAGCTTGGACCTCACTCAGGGTAGGAAGTGTTGCAAGATCGTTCCAAGGCAGATGCTGAGGGATTTGGTCAAGGGATTCTAAGACCACAGTGGAGGGGTGGTTCAAGAGCTCATTACAGTGCTCCCTCCAGTGAGAAACAATGGTTTCGTTGTTTTTCAAAGAGTTGGGTACCATCCTTTGATCGCAGGGGTTGATTCTATGGTTTCCACATTGTTCTCATCAAACCAATTCTGATGCTTCCTCGACTGGTAGCCACTGGTTTCTCCACAAGTTCCAATGATGGCATTTTTCAATTGACACCAGTGTTCTTCCACATCTTCAGGGTGTACTGTCGGCAACTTCCTTTGGAGCACTATATGGAAGTCACATCATCTGATGGGGTCCTTCAAGCCTTGGACGTTCATCTTTCATCAGATCTATTTCCTCTGACTTCTCTGTTCGGTGACAATCCTAACTGCCATTGTGGATTGAATAAGGCAGTGGTTGGTCAAACAGTCATCAGCAATAGTCATTACACGTGTGAGAGGGACATCGTGATGATCCCCAGCGCAGAAGATGACATAGTCTATAAGGTGCCAGTGCTTTGATCGAGGATGTTGCCAGGAGGTTTTAAATCTGTTTTTTCTGGTGGAAGAGGATATTCGTGATGATTAACGTTTTGTAAGGAGCAACACTCCACTGGAGCTGCTGCTGCCAACTCCTTCTTTCCCAAAGGCAGTCTGCCAAAGGGAAGCGTCTCTTCCAACCCTGGCATTGAAATTCCACCACGGGAATAATCTTGTCCTCTTTGGGGATGTTCTTCAGGACTGTGTCCAACTGGATGTAGAATTTAGAGCCATAGACCAATTGAACAAAACATTTTAAAGGATGCACTGCACTGCTCAATGTTCTATCAAAGCAGCTGTACACAAATAAATTCATCCCATGCCATAAGCAATCCCACATGTGATAGCAGGTCTCTACCAGTTGTTAAGGTCTTTCAATCAGGCAGCTACAGCAAAACTGGGCTTCACTGACATGGTAGCAAGTGGAAATGCTTATGAAGAATATCATCAAAGCAGGGTTGTTTGGTGGGGGCGGGAGACAGGGATATTTCAGCAGCAAATACTGATGCCTTTGCCCAGTGAAACCACTAAGAGGAGGCAGTATATCACATGACATCTGTCAGAAAAGTGACCCTTCTCTACCACATGAAAGACCAGGGTAACACAAGAAGTTCCTTTTTGTCTCTCTGCACTAGCAAGAATCTGGCCCAAAAATGGCTGACCCTACTCCCACCTCCAAAAAAGCCTCCTTCTTCCCTTTACAAAAAGAGAAAGCAGAGAGAGACATGGTGCATATATTCACTTTTGAAATATATATTAAAATAACTTGACAATTAGAACCACTAGGAACTTTAGTACATGCTATTATAAACTATACTGAATTAAATAGAGAGATGTGTTACATGACTAAATAGCACATTGCCTTTTTTCTATGGTTATATTCCATTATTCCATTTAGTCATTGACTTGAGGAATGTGCGTTAAAAATAATGTGGCAGAGACAATCAAGACACTAGGATTTAGAAAACACCCTTACGATTTAAGTCCATTGCCATAGAGTCCAATCATCCTTGAGACAGATGTCCATTTAGAAGACCTCCCAAAATAAATTAGATCAGTAGCTTCCTCTGCAATAGAATTTTATTGTTATGGTTAAAACGTGCACCTGGGACACTCATTAGAAAACATCAGGACTTGAAAACTTTATAAAATCCATGCAGGTTTTTAATAAGTATTCACTTGGTTTGTTCTACATGCAGGATTTGTTGAGACCTTTCATGTGCGATATTAGACACGGTGCAAGATATCAATTAGAAAAGTTGTTTCTATGCTTGTCTGACTGAATACATCAGTAGACAAACAAATGCTGTAATTGGTTATGTCAAAGTTAGACTCAAGACTCACAATTTGTCAGACCACTCTGTTTATTAGCAAAGCTGCTCTGCTAATACATTTAGAAAAGTGAGTCCCCTCCCAGGGCTCAGGTCTCTTAATTTATACAGATCAAGAAGGCAAGTTAATAGACAAAGGAAAAAAAGAAAAAAACAGACACACACACACACCCCATATAGTCCCTGAGACCAGTTATGTACCTTCATTTCCATATCACCCTTAGCAATCCCCTGCCAATGACTCCCTGGTTACCTTAATTAATTACTGTCTAGCACCTACTGCTCTGGTTTCTGCTTTCCCAGGCACACCTGGCTCCATCCAAACCCAGCCTACATTCCTACACACAGTATCAACATAACTTCCCTTCTTGAGCTCAGAAGTAACATTGTATCATAGTGTGATTTAATTTCTTTTTACAATGTAACTCTTTTATGTACAATGTCACATCTTACACTTCCACAATCCCTCCTTTTGGTCAAGCTACGCCTATGACCAACAATTACCGGGTTTCATAGATTAACCTTTCTTTTTTATTCCTCTCATTGTTGATATTTAAAACCATCAGATTGGCACTCTGGTTAGCAGTAACCTGTTGGATGGTGTGGCTTGCACAGCTTTGGATATAATAAGAGATTAATTGGAAACATATAAAAATCATTAAAATTCCAAATAAGATAGTCAGAATTCCTTGAAACAACCAGTTTCCTAGACTAGAGAAATTAAATAAACCACTTAGCCATTTCCACAAGGAACTTGGCTCTTTGTGGGGAGGTATGCAATCTGCTCCAAGTGGCTAGCGTGATTTATTACATCGTTAGTATTATCAGGTATATATTGAAGCACACAGAATTGCAGGAAAAGCTGAGCAGGATAACAAATACCTGACTAGTTAGGTGGTAACATGGTATAAGCATTTCTCCCACAGACCCAATGATCTCCTATTAAAGCTGGGAAGGGTTGGCTGCACCCTTTTGAGATATAGGTATCCACGAAAGAGGAATAATATCCCCCAAAGGGCACAGGATGACCTTCCTTGGGGAAAGAAGTAACATTTGCATGACATTGGAAGATTGTGTTGTTTTTTTCAGGGAGGCTATAGGGGGAGCAAGAGATTGATTTTCCGGTCTGATCCCAGGTTGAGAAAAAATTCATATCCCCATACCTGGTTTGCCATTCTCCAATCTTATTTGAATAGTCCCATACACCATGGGACACAATATATTGGAGACAGCTGCTCCTCCCTAAATCCAGCCCTGTCCCATTACACACCCAGCACCAGTGGCCTTTCCCTTCACCACACTTATAAATTTAGGAACATTTGTTCTCATCAATCCCCAAGTGTCATTTCTTTTCCACATTGGGATGTGGCTGCAGACCCAGCAATTAGAGATATTGAGAGTCTGGGCTATCCACACTTGTTGCTGAATAAAAGAATTGTCATTGTCACTTCAGACTCCCCAGACCTTAAGAAACCAGTAGCTGAGGATTAGGCTCCACCGGGAACACATGTTGAAGGCAGGACCCTTTCTGGTTCTGACAACCTCTCTCGAGGGAACCGCAGTCACAGTTTTATGTCCACCAGGCAGCAGGCGCTAGGCTCACTACTGCTTCTTTTCGGGTCCTGCTGTTTGCTTACCGTCTGCTTCTGGCAACCCTTACGGGGGCGTAGGTTATAAGGTATTGCAGGCTGTTCCTCTACATCTTTTTCTGGAGCCAAAATTGGCTCTGTGTGGTTCTGCGGTGGTGCTTGGTCCACTGGGGATGGTGTTCTTTTACACTGTGAAGCGTGTATCCATGCTGCGATGCCAGATAGCTTTACAGCTGTCTGGGTAACGAGCAATACCTGGTATGGACCCTTCCACCGGGGTTTCAAGGCGTGCTTTCGAAGGTGGGTTTCGTTGGCCAGGCTGCTTGTACCTGTGAATGGATGTGACTCACAGCTTGCATTAATCCCTGGCAATACTGAAGGAGTGTGCTGTGAGTCAGGTTTAGGTCTGGGACTGGGGTAATGGTAGCCATTGTACACATAGGGCGTCCCATAATGATTTCAAATGGACTTAATTTGTGCCTTTGAGATGGGGATGATCGAATTTCCATAAGGGCCAGTGGTAAAGCTGCTGGCCAGTTTAACCCTGTAGAGTCACAAATTTTTTGCAAGCTTATTTTTTTAGCACACCGTTTCGCTTTTCAACTGCACCTGCACTCTGTGGATGGTAGGGACAGTGCAATAGGTGAGTGACATGTAATACCCAGTCCAGATGCTGAACAATTTTTTTTTCAGTAAAATGTGTTCCCCGGTCACTAGACAGAGTAGCAGGAATTCCCTTGGTAGGGATAATATGGTTTAGCAAGCATTTGGCAACAGACAATGAATCAGCTTTGCGGCAGGGAAAAGCTTCAATCCAACCCGAAAACAGACATACCATAACTAAAATTAATTCATATTTCTGACACTTAGGCATTTGAAGAAAGTCAAGTTGCCAGTGTAAGAAAGGTGCTTGAGGCAGACCTCGGAACCCTTGTGTTACTCTTACAGACTTGCCTACATTGTAGCTTTGGCAAGTAGTACAGGCAGCGCAGTGGCGGGTTGCAAAAGAGCTGAAATGGGGAGCCCACCATCCTGCCTTAGTCATAGCAGAGACCATCCCCTCCTTTCCGACATGAGAAACACCGTGTAGCAGGGCAGCCAGAGATGGGTAGAGTGAAAGAGGGGCTACGAGGGCACCAGTAGGCGAGCGCCAAAGGGAATCGGGATGTAGAGAGCAACCCTGGGCACTCCAGGAATCTTTCTCTGCTTCTGGGGCAGAGTCCTGGAGCTGGGCGAGATCAGAAAGGGACGGTGGTGATACGGAGACAGAGAGGGAACCAAGAAACGCATCTAGCGAAGGTTCCATAGTGGCAGCATGTTTTGCAGCAACATCAGCAAGTGCATTTCCTTTAGCCACCTCAGTGTCTGCAGCTGAGTGGCCAGTACACTTAACAATGGCTAAAGCAGGTGGGAGTAAAACTGCATACAGGAGAGCGGCAATATAGGAGCCATTCTTGATAGGGGTACCAGCAGAGGTAAGGAAACCTCGAGCCTGCCAGAGGGTGCCAAAGTCATGTACAACCCCAAAAGCTTATCAAGAGTCAGTGTAAATGGTGGCAGAGTGCCCCACAGCCAGGAAGCAAGCACGGGTTAGGGCAACCAGTTCAGCTACCCGGGCTGAGGTTACAGAAGGTAAAGGCGCAGCTTCTATAGTTTTAGAGAGGGATACCACAGCATATCCTGCAAGGAGGCGACCTTGGTCATTCCTAAAACAGGAACCATGAGAGTGAGAGGAGAACGGAGGACAAGGGACTCAGTGTGAACCGGGACAGAGAAGAAAGCAGAACACAAATCCACAACAGTAAAATGGGTTGCATCTGGTGGAATAGAAGACAATATTGTGGCGGGGTTAGGGACTACTGGAAAAGTAGGTATGACAATACGGTTAATGGCTCGAAGATCCTGAACAAACTGCCACGATTTACCATTAGCCTTTTGAACTGGGAGGATAGGGGTGTTACAGGGGCTGGAACAGGGAACAATAATTCCTTGTTCTTTCAATGCGGTTACAACTGGAGCAATACCAGCCTCTGTTTCAGGATTTAAAGGGTACTGAGGCAGGCAAGGCAGAGGTTTGGAATTGTCTACAGTAATTCGAACTGGGTCAGTATTTTTCATGGTTGAATGGCGTGCCTCAGCTGGCCAGTCTGCGGCAGTCAACCCTTTTTCATACTAACTGGTAGAGGCTAACAGTTTACACAGTTGGAGGAGGTCTGTCTCAGAGGGTTCATAGGTTTCACAGATTAACAGAAACTCCTCAGCAAATTTGATAGGATTTTCCTGTGGCTTGGGAAAAACTCTAATTATAGACAAAAGTTCTGTACAGGTCCAGGGCTTATAATTCCATATGGGCTCACTTCCTTCCACCTTAAGGACTCGTAAGGGTGCCACAACATTTTTATTAGACTTCTTTTTTTTTGTAACCTCCCATCAGATTCTCTTTTCCAGGTAGCGAGATCAAGAGAATTTTTGCAGTCTGCTTTGGGTTGTCTTTTCATAATATTTTGCAGAGCTGCGAGGCCAATGGGGGTATTTTCCTCATCTCATCATTGCTCTTATCATCTGTAGTTACTGAAGGCTTTTCTCCCCCACCCGCTTTTTTTTTTTTTTTTTTTAACTCGAGCAGGAGTATGGTGGGGGTCGGGTTTGATCCGGATCATTACACAGGACTGGGTAAAGGGGAGCGCTCAGACTGGTGGTGGGAGAGACTGCATTTAATTGGGCTTTTAATTTATCATTAGAATTTCTAAGAGAGGTGAGTTTTGATTCAGTCCACCTATGATTTGCCTCTTCCCACCACTGCATAAAGCAGTCTACCTCTCCTTTTGCCAATTTAGTTTTTTTGGGAGGACGAGTTTGTCTTTTAAGGCGTTCACTCGGTCTTTGTCCCACGAACCTAACAGTGGCCACTGAAATTTGGGGTTCTCCAGGGTCAGTTTAGACCATTTCTCAAGAAACCTACAAGAGTCCGGACCCCTCCTAAAATACATAAAATAAGCCGGAGTTCCCTTAGGGAACTGTTCTGCCTTAGACTTCTGATTACCCATCCAGGAGGACTTCACACAGCACTCACACAAGAAGGAAATTCGGGCTTGTCAGAGCAGTACCCGGTGCAACACACAGAAAGGAGCCCACAGGCTACTGCCTCAATCGCCCTTGCTTTCACACCAGGGGTTATACCCAAGGTGTGGTGCGGCTGCAATTGTGCAGATTTCACTTATTCAGACTGCGGCGATGGGAACCCCTTGGTCGGCCAGTCCCCGGACGGAGATGGCACCCAGACTCAAACACACCACAGAGAGGACGGATAGACACAGAGACAGGACAGTCCTCAGACCAGTCAAAACCCAGAAAGAATAATTACCTGATCAGGACCAGATTCCAGAAGTTAGATCCCGGGACCTCTACCAGAACAGAGTGGGAACGAACAGGTTCGATGGCGTAGACTGCGCTGCGGTTGTGCACCTTTCCGTCTTGTGGAGGACCGCTCGGACTAAATGTCCAGGCGCCGGCTGCCACGGTCGTCCTGCAAGGCAGTCAGGGATCACACAGCCTCAGCGAAGACGCTTGCCGTCTCAGTGGGACCTCCAAATTGTCAAAGTTAGACTCAAGACTCACAATTTGTCAGACCACTCTGTTTATTAGCAAAGCTGCTCTGCTAATACATTTAGAAAAGTGAGTCCCCTCCCAGGGCTCAGGTCTCTTAATTTATACAGATCAAGAAGGCAAGTTAACAGACAAAGGAAAAAAAAAAGGAAAAAAACAGACACACACACACCCCATATAGTCCCTGAGACCAGTTACGTACCTTCATTTCCATATCACCCTTAGCAATCCCCTGCCAATGACTCCCTGGTTACCTTAATTAATTACTGTCTAGCACCTACTGCTCTGGTTTCTGCTTTCCCAGGCACACCTAGCTCCATCCAAACCCAACCTACATTCCTACACACAGTATCAATGTAACTTCCCTTCTTGAGCTCAGAAGTAACATTGTATCATAGTGTGATTTAATTTCTTTTTACAATGTAACTCTTTTATGTACAAAGTCACATCTTATACTTCCACAGTTATCACTGCTGGCAAAAGTACAATAGGCCCCTGAGTTACACAGAGGTTGCATTCCTTGCAACCCCCGCGTAACTCAAATTTCACACAGGTTGTGCTCCCCTGGGTTTGCAGGAGCTAGGAAATTAACCAGTCCACCAAGGCTGGTCAGTTTCCTGGCTTCCTGCCACTTGTGGGACCCAGGAAACTGGTCAGCCATGTACTGGTCAGTTTCCCAGATCCTGCAAGTGAGGGAGGGGAACCGGGAACCAAGCAGCAGCCTCCTTTTCACCCAGAATGGGGTAGTCAGTTTTCTGGCTCTTGCAAGCCCAGGGGAGGTGGGAACCAGGGTGCCATCAGTTTGCTGTCAGGGAAAGTTTCCTGGTTGCTGCTCAGTTTCCTGACTCCCAGAGTGGTGGGGAGTGGGGAGCCAGGAGCTCTTTCTCCCTGGCTTCCTTCAGCAGCAGCAGCTGTCTGCCCACTTGGCTTTCCCCAGTTGGGGGAGCCTGGCACACAGACAGCTGCAGAGCTGCTTTGAGTTGTGCTTAACTTGTGTTCGTGCAAAATGGCACATATCGAGGGCTTGCTGTAGGACACCAGATTCAATGGATCAATGATCTGATCAAGTATAGCAACTCTTAATATTCCTTCCCTTTTTCTCTAGGGTGATGCTATGTCTTGGAATAGTACAAGCCACAATTAAATCATAAATAATATCAGGTATTATTTTGTATATATAGTTCATTCCAATGGAAGAACTAAACACTTAAAAACCAAGAATGTGTTAACATTCAGCACACATGAGGTAAGCACTGTGCACATTTTAATAAGGAAACGGAGGCACCAGAAGTTACACGACTTGCTCAAAATAACGGAAAATTTCTCGCCAGGTCCAAAGCAGATGCTAGGTTGTGAGCCACATTCCTTCACCACAAAATCCCACCTTCCCATTTGCAGGTGCTTCCTGCATGTTACCCTCTCCCCCCACAGAAGCAGCCAATCAACCAGCTCATACTGCAGTAGACACTGAACAGTTCTCTTCCTTTGAAGTGAAAGTTGACATGCCAAATGCCATTCAAAGAATTAACTAACAAATATGACTTCCAGGAACATGTGACAGTCATTCTGGGAACCATTTATCTGAAGCACGTATCAACCTAACCTGCAAGGACGCAACTCTTCTCGGGAGCACCATGAAATCATCATAATATCAGTGAGCCGAGAGAGCCTTCTATTGACTAAGCTGCTTGGATACTTTAAAGGAAAATAAAGTCCCTCTTAATAAAGAGGCAGGAGCAAAATACTAGATATCATATTTTAAACCGCTAAATGTTCCACCACTGGTAGATCGGTACAATGTTATTTTAGCTGGAAAGCTTACAGCTAGGAGTAGCCCTGTGACTGTTGCAAAAAACATGATGGAAAAACATACAGGATTCCAACCAGTCATCCTTAATTCAATGTAAGTCCCATCATAAAGACATTTTGTTAACAAATATTTAGGGGAATTTTTTCTTGGGGACCATCCAGAAATCCATTGTATGTGGAGGTGAACATTCACGGATCCTCTTCGTAAAAGGAAAATAATGCCTCTCAAATAAAGACTTGTAATTAGCTAAAAATCAATCATGTACACACTCATTTCTCCTGCTTCCTTTATCATTTCTGTTCCTCCATCTGTGTTACTCACACTTGACAACCGACAGCACTAAGGGAATGTCACTGACAAGTTCAGAGCAACTAGTGCTATTTTTACTTCGACTACTGCCTGCGATGTACACTGAAGTGCTCCTGGGCTAAGCTGAGCTCAGTGCTCTGGGTTTCAGCTATAGTGTGGCAGAAGAACAGCGACCATGGAAGGGAACAGGAAAGTGCACTACTTGTTGGCTGAATGTATGTTGTTTAATGGAAATACTGTGTTATGTGGGAATGATGCTGATGGTACATTTTCATTGTATTCTTTAGGCCAAAAAATGTCAGAGGATTTTATTAAAAAACTGATGTAGGCACTCCCTAGTAGGCAAGGAATGCATCACTGAACAAATGCAGTAGCTTGACAAAACATAGCAACACTTAACTGTTTAGGGCACAGTGGGAAAAAACCATGTTCAGTGGAGGCTGGAAAGGAAAGTCAGGAAGGCAAAATTATAATTATAGCCAAGTTTTAAATTTGGCTTGGACCAAAGTTAAACTCTGTACTTTATGGGAGAGATCCTAAAGACAAATGAATGTTTTGTTGTTTGGTTGTGTCTGAGTGTTTGTTTGAAATCACCGAATTAACTAGTAATACTGTGTCTGGAACTCTGGCCATTTTCTGAGATGTGGCCAGTGCTATGTTTTATAAGCAGAGCAATTCTATTTCTGTAATAATCCATATATTTCACATTTCATTTCTCACAAAAACTTAGTCATTTTAGGCACAGCTTAAAAAAAAAAAAAAAACCACCTCCAGGACTAATTTACTCTACTCACAAAAATAACTAAGACTTGTAAATAAGCATATATCTCATTTTAAATAATTGCTCAATATGCATGGGACAGCTTGATATTTTATTTATTTTTATTTGGAGACTCTTTTCTGACACAATCAATTATAATAAACTTTAAAATTAACTTACTAGGGGTCATGCCACTTCCATCATCCAAAAAGCACAACATAAATCCCCCTTGCAGCTTGTCATTATCCACTGGAAAAAAGAAAAAAGCCTGTTAAGTAATAAATGTAGAACCTAATTTGCAAGTTGGGGGGACTGTGACCTAAGAATGCCTGTATTCACACCCTCCATGATACTGTAATAATCTCTGTACCAAATAGGCCTGGTGAAGTATCATATGAAAACTAATATTTGTAGTGTACTAATATGTGGAATGTACAGGGTGTATATTAGGATTTATGGATATATGCTGGAAATATGACTAATGTGCATTCATGGAATGTTAGTGAAACATAAACAGATCCACCCCAGACAAAGAAATATATATTTGATTCTCCCAGGCAAAGATAACAGAGGTCTACTTTTATCTAACAAATAAACAAATCTACTCCAACAATAAGAGAGGAAAGATAGAGCATGACACTTTCTTTGCCACCAGACTCCATGTTGCCTTTCTCGCAGCTTAAAAAACTTTGAGGGATAACCCTCAGAAGAATTTGTTTGCAATGTTTACTCGTGTATAAAATATGGGGGCCCAAATCTCACGTGATAAGCCTCAACTGATTGTACATAACATCACTGTACTACAAAAATGTGTAGAGTGAGATCTTCTCTGAAAACTAATAAAAAAGCAGTGAGTAACATGGTGAAATATGGTACCATTCTATGGGAAAATATGGATATTTAAGGACATTAAAGTCTGTGACCAAACAGGGAGAAAGAGATTCCTTCCCAAACAGGAAAGAAAGCAACTGTAGGACCAAAACAAGGGGTGTCCTACTTCTTAAAGGGGATGAGCCCTACAGAAAGTTAAAAAAAGAAAAAAAAACCATCAATTGAATTTAAGCAAGGACAGAAGCAATCCTGGGCATACATTACTACACTGACAAGGGAACAGTGTGTTTGCAAGCTAAGAAAGATGGATCCTTCAATCAAGGGGGCCTGAAGCCTCTTCAGACTGAATACTAGTGAGAAACCATCTTGAACAAAGGCTGTACCTTGCTAAATTAAATGACAGGCTAGGACTACTCTACCACAGAAGATTGACCCACTGATGGTTGATCTTCCTGAGTTTTGTTTTGTACATGCATGAAATGGTGCTTTCTGGGGTCAAACTCAACTCCAGAACTCCTTGTGAGTGGTGAGGATTAAGAAAGGTTGATTGCACAAGAGCTCCCATTGACCTTCTTCCATACAGACAGACACTGAAGTTGATTGCTGATTGGTCGATTTTAGCTATGCAATTGATGTTAAAATTGTGTAATGGCAGTCAACTTCTATGTCTAGTATAGACATAGCCTCAGGTGTTTAGAGGCCTATTTACACTTTTATCTGCTCATAACCCTCTAACTTTTTTCCTTTTACTTGGTATCACTTAATCCACATCTGACTGTTAAGATTTTTTTTTTAAAACTATAAACTATCTCAGTGCTGTGTTTAAATGGAAGGGTGTATTTACACAATTAATAAACTGTGATGCGCCTTTGTATATTTAGAGGTACAAACAAACCTTATTTCTCTGAACTGTTCAGGGAAGGTCTGGGCATTACAGAGTATAATTTTAAGAACATTTGGAATCATCTTGCTAGCTGTATCTAAGACTGGGGAAGCCAGAGCGAGGTTGTGGAGGTGTAGACATGCTGTTGAGATCAGGATGCCTACCACATGGACATTCGGGGTGTGACCTGCACACTTATAGGGTGGCTTGGAGCATCCCTGCTGAAAGCTATAGCAGTAAAGCGCTTGAATGCACAGATTTTTGGGGCAAGTGGTGACACAGTCCCTCATTCGTTTGGATTGTCTGTTGATCCCTGTAACTGATGCCCAAAGCTCACACAGGCAACGAAGACAAATGACAAGTTGCTGTTTTATTATACTTCCAATATTCTGTAATTTAAACCCAGTGGTCTGAGTATCAATATTATTTTATTCTGTGCATTCCATGTTCTGCAAAAAAGCAACTTGTTCGGCAACCACTTTCCAACCTGACGTAGCTAGAGGAACTGAGATGTGTGAGTCTTGATGTCTGTTCAATATCTCAGCTGGAAGTCTCAGAGGCATTTAAAGTGAATGATGCATCTCGAAAAAACAGGTAGAAACAAGAGCCAGAGACTCCAGCATGAGACATCTCAACAAGCCATAAGGGAAGCTAGATGGTGGGAATCTGGCTAGTCTGAAGCACAGTGAGGCAAAGAGATTAGGCCAGCTCTAATTCAGCTTACAGTAGGATTAGCTGGCCAAACAATGCAAATGTCAGTGTGAGTTCAGCTTGGTAAAATAGATGTTTCACCAGAATAAAACAAGAAAAGAAGAAAAACAGCTTTTTTTTAGCTACTTATAGATCTCCACTGAACAGCCCTACTGAAAATACTAACATCTGATTTTACAAGAAAGCTGAAATACTTTTGTTTACTGATACTGCCAACAATATTCCTGTTCATGCAGCACTACACATACTGTACCCCATCTACTGAAAGCAACAGTTAAGACATTTAATCAAGCCTCTTGAAAGGCAGCATCCATTTATTTGCGGTGGTGATTTCTCAAGGGGAATGGAAGCACCATTACCTGAAATTTCCAACACCAAATTTTCAATTACCACGATAATGTTCAAGCAGACACCTGCAACTAGGAATCAGCTGCAGACCAATGCCTCCTGCTGACAACCGGCATCACTCTCTTTAACAATTTATTTACTGCACTTACCAGTAAATATGTCAAGTCTGGTGGCTCCTGCATCTCTGAAAACAAAAAATACAAAATTAGCTTCCTCTGCCCACAGAGGGGACAACAAAACTCACAAAGCTGTACCATTTCCTCATCAAGCTTATATGCTGGTATGTTTCTTCATCCATTACCATTCTTCTATTTCATGTTAAGCTCATAAACCCTCACAGGGGAAAAAATGATGTTTTGTTCATGTGTGTAGCATCCTTTGGGAAGACCAGCACCACACGTCAAGCCATTGGGACAACAGAAACAAGTCCTCTACTAAGTAACATATGCCGCTGAAGTATCTGAGAAGTTTCAGTAATCCATTACACTTAAAACAATACGTATCTCACACTACAGGGTAACAGGTTACTGCCATTTAGTATGTGTAAATGTAAAATTATTAACTTGCAATCAAGAAAATTATATCCATTTGGTACTGTAAATAAAGGTTAGATTCAAAGTGGAGAAAAGTCACAGTCTTCTTTTGAGCCCAGTCCTGCATTCTTTGTCTGTCCTAATCTTTTGCTTCCAATGACACCTGAAGTACTATAAAAGGAACCCAAAATTCCTTATACACTTGCCTGCAAAACTCCAGGAATAGGTGTCTGGATTTCCCCTATAAGAGTGGATGGCACCACTAATATCTTAAGCAGAGCAGATACCTGAACCGAAGCCTTAGCAAAACACTTTGGATTTCATTATTAAACTCATTAACAAGGCTGGGATAAAATCATTCCACATAGAGTTAGAGAGATAGCCGTGCTAGTCTATATATTATCAAAACAAAAAAGCAGTCCAGTAGCACTTTAAAGACTAACAAAATAATGTATTAGGTGATGAGCTTTTGTGGGACGGACCCACTTCTTCAGACCATAGCCATACCAGAACAGACTCAATATTTAAGCTACAGAGAACCAAATATAGCAATCAAGTTTGACAAATCAGAAAAATATAATCAAGGTGAGCAAATAAGAGAGCAGAGGGGCAGAAGGCGGAGGGGGGAGTCAAATTAGATAAAGCCAAGTGTGCAAAAGAGCCCCTATAATGAGCTAGAAAATTCCCATCCCAGTTCAAACCACGTGTTAGGCTACGTCTACACGTGCCCCAAACTTCGAAATGGCCATGCAAATGGCCATTTCGAAGTTTACTAATGAAGCGCTGAAATGCATATTCAGCGCTTCATTAGCATGCGGGCGGCAGCGGCGCTTCGAAATTGACGAGCCTTGCCGCCGCGCGGCGCGTCCAGACGGGGCTCCTTTTCGAAAGGACGCCACCTTCTTCGAAGTCCCCTTATTCCCATGAGCTCACGGGAATAAGGGGACTTCGAAGTAGGTGTCGTGCTTTCGAAAAGGAGCCCCGTCTGGACGCGCCGTGCGGCGGCAAGGCTCGTCAATTTCGAAGCGCCGCTGCCGCCCGCATGCTAATGAAGCGCTGAATATGCATTTCAGCGCTTCATTAGTAAACTTCGAAATGGCCATTTGCATGGCCATTTCGAAGTTTGGGGCACGTGTAGACACAGCCTTAATGTGTCAAATTTGGATATAAAAGAGAGTTCAGCAGCCTCTTTCCAAACCGCTGTGAAAATTCCTCTTCAGTAAAATGCAAACTTTCAGGTCATTAACAGAATGGCCCACTCCATTAAAGTGCTGGCTGACAGGTTGTGAATCAGGAGTGTTTTTTATCTGTTTTATGCCCACTAATTCTTTGTCTAAGAGAGTCTGAAGTCTGTCCAATCGGTCAGAGACTCAAGAGCAGCAGCGAATGGGTGACACAATGTCTAACACAGAAAGGAAGGCATGATCCAAAGATCATCACATGCCTTAAATGTTTACAGTTTGTCACTCATCTACCTATTTCTATTAACACCTCAAGATACTGACCTGGAAGAAATCCCACATTTCGAAACAAAATGGTTAATAATGGATTTCAGAGTGAGTTTTTCTGGCAGAAAACCCATTTCCTGTCAAAGTTACTCCTTTCTGATCCTCTAATGAAGTGATACAGCTTAATTTGTCACAAACCTTTCCACAGCATCTCCCTGATGGCACAATAAGATTCACATTTTGCTGCTGGGTCATGTAGATGAATTATTGAACCTACCTAGTCTGGCTATCTCTGGTCCAGCAACATCTGTGGTCCAGCATGATTTTAGTTGGCCAAACCAATGATAAATGGACATCTGGATAAGTTTCCCATAAAGTTTTTTTACAGCCATCAATCCTGGCTCTCACTGTTCTTTGCTTTTATTTAGCTCTAATTTACCCTTAAATGTCTTCTAAGAGCCCAGTAAGCAGTGCAAGTGTTGGTAATAAGGCTAGTTCAGTTTGGCATCGGTCAGGTCCCAAAGGTGCCAGACTAGAAGGGTTAAACCTGTAGTAAGAAACCAATGTTACAAGGATCAGAAGCCTGCAGGACCAAAGGAAACAGACAAATATTGGCACAATAGCTTTTCGGTACTTTTGCCAATATCCTGGTGCAATCCCTTTTTAACAGTTTCACTGTTCCTAGCCATTGTCTCACAAGTAGAACCACAGAATACTAGAACTGGAAGGCGCCTATTCAAGATCTTCAAGAGGCTGGATGTAATGCAAAACATCCATGCAAAATTAGTTTTTCCAAAAATGTGATAGTTGGTTTAATCTTCTTACTCAGTGCAAAAGAGAACAGCCGCCTCTCTCAGCTGGGCAGGGTTCAGCAGAGAGCTCCTTAGGCACCACTCTTCTAGAAACACCATACTAACACGCTATTGGGAATCAAAATGAACTGAAATTTACCTGCACTAGTCATGTTAATCAAACAGCCTTATTTTGTCACAAGTCATTCCTTGCTTGCCATGTTTCTTTGGCTAATGACTAGCTGACAAAATCTATTAATCAGAAATGTATCTCCCAAACTTTAATTTTAATTAGCAAAATCCCATTGCATGGGATGAAAGGATATGTCAAGATTTTTCTTGGTACTTCAAGAGTTCTTAGTGGATTTAGCATAATGAGCCTAACCGAGCAACTATATCATATATTTCAAAATGCTCCATAACGGAAACGTGATCTGACATTCTAGTTCTTGTCACTTGAACAAGGCAGACTAATTTAAAGGATAAAAATTACCTTTCCATTGCAACCCCTGTTTTTCAACTTGGAGAGGATAGGAAAACTGTGAATTAAAACCTGGCAGCTGTTAAATAGTACTGAATCAGTAGCTCACTGAAGACCTCACTTTATTCTGGGTGATATTTTATTTTTAGCTGTACTCTAAGTACTAAGTTGAAAGAAAACTTAAATTTTTGATTTATCCGTGTGTACTTAAATAAAAAAACCCACAGCTTTGCATGATGAAACACTTTCCCAGCTAGTGTCAAGCATAGTGTGACTGATCATTCTGCATACTTTGAAAGATTTAGACCTATTTTAAACAACCAAATTTTCAAGAGCAAGCAGTATGTGTGCACAATAAAAATGTTTACGGCAGTTGACTGTTGACTGCAGTCCCTACGGCTAGCAAAACTGCAGCCAATCAAAAGTACTGCCGCAGTGTGTGTTAGACAGTCACTTGCAAGACATAAGCTAAATCAACATTAACTGGCAAATGTGCCTTATGGGAAAGGACATATTGGAAACAGTTTTTTTTTTTTTATGAGAAGGGAGAGCACAAAGATAAGGTAAAGAAAAAGGGGAAGAGGAACAAAGAAAGCAGATGGATGGGTACAGAACAAAGGGGACTTCTCATGAATTAATTTATTGTTTACCACAGTGGCCTTGTCAACATCTGAAATATTGCATCTCTGTTGCTGTAGCACTTCAGTGTAAATACGAGAAGTCCTGTGGCACCTTAGAGACGTAACAGATTTTTTTGAGCATAAACTTTCATGGGAAAAGACCCGCTTCATCAGGTGCAAGGAGGTCTTTGTTTACAAAAGCTTATGCTCCAAAAAATCTGTTTGTCTGTAAGGTGCCACAGGACTTCTTGTTGTTTTTGCAGATACAGACTAACATGGCTACCCTTCTGATACGTCAGTGTAGACGCTTACTGCAGTGATGGTAGGGGTTCTTCAATCAATGTAGTTAATCCATCTCCCCAAGGAACGGTAGCTAGGTCAACAGAAGAATTCTTTCATCAACCTGGAATGGTCTACATCGGGGAGATGAAGAACCAAAATAGCAGGGGATAGAGTGCAAAGAGCCATGTACTATATATTTATTTATATTTTGTATATCTAGGTCTAGATAAAGTAAATACAGATTGGTTGATCTATCGATCTATATAAAATACATGGCTCAAATCCTCCCCCTCCTCCAGAGTCAAGCACCCTCAGCCCTCCTCATCCCAACTGAATGCCTTCCCCTCCCCCACCCCCAGGCAACCCCCCCACCCCCGGGCTTGAATTCCATGCTGGCAACACATCAGAGCCACTGCCTCTGCTGCCGCCACATGCTTCTCCCGCCAAGTGGAGAGGCGTGTGTGCAGGGAGGGCAGCTGGCACTCCCAGTGTGCAGCTCTGCGGAGGAGCTGCATTTAAGGGCTCAAAGAGCCGCATGCAGGTCAAGAGCTGTGGGTTGGCCACTCCCGGTCTAAACCAGTGGCAGTCCATCTCAGTGGTTCAGGAGCCAAATTATTAAATGATATTACCAGTTGTTTCATTTACTGGTGTACCTAAATAAATAATAAATACTACTTTCACAGTGGAATAACCGACCACGTATTCTACAATTGGTTACTAACATCCTAAAAGCATCCTGAGTGATGGTGTTTTAATATCACGTGTGGCAAAGAGCCACAGGAGACTCGTTGAAGAACCATTTATAGCTCCCAAGCATCAATGTGAATATCACTACACTAAGACTGTGGCCACACTAGTCCCTCCTTTCGGAAGGGCTATGGTAATGTGACACTTCAAATATGCTAATGAGGTGCTGCCATGAATATGCAGTGCCTCCTTAGCATAATGGCAGCCATGTGCATTTTGAAAGTGCCGCTTTCAAAATGCAAGTCGCCCGTGTAGACAGGGGCCTTTCAAAATGACCCCCTGACATCAAAAGCCCCTTTTTCCCAAAACCAAATTGGAAGAAGGGGCTTTTGAAATCAGGGGGTCATTTCAGAAGGTCCCTGGCTACATGGGCAACGTGCGTTTTGAAAGCAGCACTTTTGAAACGCACGTGACCACCATTATGCTAATGAGGTGCTGCATATTCATGGCAGCACCTCATTAGCATCTGCCAAAGTGCCACATTACCATAGCCTCTCCAAAAGGAGGGGTTAGTGTGGCCACAGCCACAGGGTTAGGTCGATTTAACTACATTATTCAGGGTGTGGGTTTCACATGCTGCTGAGCGATACAGCTGTCAATTTAACCTCTGAGTGTAGACCTGCCCTCAGCATTAATCCACTTGAAGTCAAAATATATATGCCATCAGGCACATACAACAGATTGCAGTCAGACCCTCCCGAACATACCCAACTCTGAGCTTACTAGTTTTTGTCATCTTACATGCAGTCTTTGCACCCAAGCATTCAAACAGTGAGCACAGCATTTGCTATTCTGAATAGTAACCATCACTTGGAATAGTAAGCATAATTTATAATTACGTTCAATTGTTAAAGTGACCATGAATTTCTACAGACACACACACTGTAGGCCTGAAATATTTGAGAGATCAAGCCCTACGAAATGCTCAGTGATCTCAAATTTCTGCGAGGATACCCAGCCTCTCACAATTAGTACCTTAAAATGATTCACAACTTTAACTGAAGACTTAAAACTGAAGTAGGCCAAGTACTATTTCGCTAACATTATGTCCCATGGTACACATGTATGTACATAATTTATGCCATATCTTCACTGCACTGTTAAAATGAGGAGGCTATGGTGAGATAGCCATACAGTCAAAATATCTATCGTGTAGCCATATCAGGCCATCCTGAAAATAACTTTATCACTTCCACCTGCAGAAACACTGCCTCACCTCCCACTAGCAGAATCAGCCTTACTAAACATTTAACCCCATAAACAAAAAGACTTTGGTCCTACAAGCATAATATTTACCGGGAGTTGTCAATCAGTTCAGCAATCGCTCCGAAGACAAAGTCATGAGTGGTGCTAAAATAAAGGTGAAAGTTAGTTAAAACCTACCAGCAATTGGTAATACCAAATCAAGCACCTGTGTATTATGGACTCTAAATAAGCAATAAGTTCAGCTCCTGATACTGAAAGCACTTTGTAACTCATGAATCAAATACGCACATCAAACTGTGAAGATCAGTGGTAAAGAATTTTAAAAATCAAATATACAAGCAGAATACGCTGGACACTGCACTTTAACCTGTTATATACATTGCACTTGAATACTTCTATTACCCGAGAGGTGACGCAGTTAGTAGGGCTTTTCTGCAAGGATATGCGGGGTGGGGGAAGCATTTTTTTGGTTGTTGGTAGAAAAGCTAATTTCATTTTTTGGCACTGACGAGTAACAATACAAGCTTCCTGTGATGCTATGACTTATTAAGAACTACACAGATATCAATATTCTTGAACCTAGTTCTGGTTTTACAACCAGGTAACTCCATTCTCTATTCCTGGTGCATTTACTCTCCCCTAACTAGTTTAATGAGATTTAAAATAAGGCTATATTATCCCCAAATAGTGAAGATGCAATTTAATATTTTGAGAGTGTTTAAGGTCAGATGGATCACAAGATCATCTAGGCCAGTTACTGTTAACCTATGGTCAGCAGACTTGGGGAAGGTGGGAAGAACAGAGAAAGTTCACATACTAGGTCTAATGTTTCCAAAGGAGTCCAAACTCCCTTTCAAACTTTTTAGAGGCCCACAAATGAAAAAAGGAGGCAAAAAGCCACTGATCTAGACTGACCTCCTGTATATCACAGGCCATAAAATTGCACTAGATACCCCAATTTGAGCCCAATAACTTTAGTTGAACTGAGCACTTCAGTCCCCAGTCATCTAAAACTGTGTGCCACAGGCAGAGAACAGGACAGACTGACGTGCTACCAGTACCAAAGATTCCTGCAATGGTATGGGAATGATTAAATGAGACATCTCTAGATCAGCAGTTCCCAACCTGGAATCAGCAAGAAAAAGAAAAAGATAAATAAAAATACATTGCAAATAAATCAAAAAGTTACAATCAATTATTTCTAAATTAAATATCTTCTGATAATGTTATTAATTGCTGTCTGAAAATCTATGTTACAGTTTCCTTTTTCCTTTAAGGAAGTGGTTAGAATTGGCTGTGAATGGTTTGGGGCAGGGTGATTAGGAGTCCACACAAGTGAAAAGAGTGGGAACCACTGCTACAGAATGCAATCAACAGTGATCTATGCACCTTGCTGCAGAGGAAGGTGAAAACCTCCCACATCCTTACCAACCTGACCATGGAGAAATGCCTTCCTCAGCCTATAAATAGCTATCAGTCAGACCTGGATCATGGGATGTCTAATACAAAGGACTCTGTGTACCAGTTCAGAAGCACTAGACACTTCTTGCTGCTAGCTCTAGCTGTGACCATTCTCTAGTGCTTCTGCCACCCCTCCTGTCCCAACAAGATGTACATATTGGATGCTGGGGGAGTGGGCAGGCTACGCTACAAGGCCCCTCTCACGATGAGAGGGGACCCATTAAAAACAGCCCGGTCCCAAGTAAATACGGGGGACAAGGAAAGAAAAACCAGGAGCGGGAGTGAGGGTCAAAGGTTTAAAATGAGGGAGCCAGAGGGGGACACCGAGCAGAGGACCCCGGACAGCGCCCACCATTCCTCAAAGGCATCCAGGGAGTTGGTGGACGCCGCCCAGAGGAACTCTGCTCGGATTCGTGAGCGGAGGGAGGAACGGAAGTAGGCCCCACAGTCGCAGGTCACCCCCCCTGCCAGCCTCCTCTCCCTGGTTTTGTAAATGGCCATTTTGGCCGTGGCCAGCAGGAGGCTGACGAGGAAGTCCCGCGACTTTGTGGGGCCACGGATAGGGTGTGAGAGGATGAGAAGGTGTGGGGAGAAGTGCAGCCAGAACCTCAAGAGGAGCTTCTGGAGGAGCCGGAAGAGGGGCTGCAGCCTGGCGCACTCGATGTAGATGTGCGCCAGGTTCTCCCTCGTGCCGCAAAAGGTACAGGTGTCCGGGATGTGGGTGAACCGTGCCAGGTACATGCCCGTGCTCACCGCTCCGTGGAGGATTCTCCAGCTGATGTCCCCGGCGGGCCGCGGGACCAAGGTGGAGTAGAGGCCGGCCCACCGGGGCTCCCCACCCTCCGATGACGGCAAGAGGTCCCGCCATTTGTGATCGGGGCGGGACATGAGGGTGGGGAAGTGGAGCGTGTGAAGCACGAGCGCGTACAGAAGGTGTCGAGGCGCGGTTCGGAAGGGGACCGGCTGGAAAGTGTGCAGCCGGCTGAGGTGATGGGGGGGAGGGGGGCGGGCAGGATGGCGAAGCCGGGGGCCCACAGAGAGGTCTGGAGGGCTAGGAGTGGGAGGGGGGCGGGGTGCACCCTCTTGCAGGACCTGGCCGAGGTAACTGTGAGCGGTGGAGGGCAGGGCAGCCTTCACCTCCCAGAGTACGCGACGGGGGCAGCGTAGGTCGGAGAGCCCCATGCGCCGGGCGAGCACCGGGGCCTCCATCCAGTCCCCCTGCTCGTAGTCCAGGAGGTCTCCGACCCTGGTGATTCCACCTAGGACCAGCCTCCGGCGCACCGTGCGAGACTCCGCTGCCTGCACACGAAGGTGGGGGTTGTGTAACAGGGGCTCCGCGAGGAGGTCTTCTCCCACGGTGGCCCCTAAGGACCTGGAGGCTGCGAGCAGCCGCCAAGTGCGGAGGAGGTCCTGGTAGAAGGCCGGCAGCTCCGAGAGGCCTCGCGGATGGTCTCTGCAGGATAAATAGAGGAGCTGCCGGTCGCATCGGAGCCCTCGGTAACGGCAGAGGAAAGCGTGCGCCAGCGTGCTCCACGCCGGACTATCTGCACTGTTGGTGTTGAGAAGCCTCTGCAGGGCCCGGAGGCGGAAGACATGGACCTGACTGCGCGTGCAGGTCAGGCCCTGTCCCCCCTCCTCCGGGGGAAGATGGAGTACCCCTGCAGGGACCCAGTGCAGTCCTGGCCAGAAGAACTCCAGGATTAACCTCTGGAGCTGGTCCAGGAACCCGGGGAGTGGGACCAGGGTGCTGAGGCAGTGCCAGAGCATGGACAGGACTAGTTGGTTCAACACCAGCGCTCTCCCTCGGAGGGAGAGACACTGGAGTAGCCCTGTCCACCTCCGCAACCGCTCAGCGACCCTGCTCTCTAGGCCTTGCCAGTTTTCCGGCGGAGAGGGATGAGTGGCAGAGAGAAAGACGCCTAGATAGAGCAGCGGACCCGCGCTCCACGGAATGGCCTGAAGCGCGGGTGGGAGGCGGCTCGTCTGCCATCCGGTCCTGACCACCAGGCCAGAGCTCTTGACCCAGTTGACCCGGGCGGAGGAGGCTGCCGAGTAGATAGCTTGGCAGGCCTCCAGACGCGCCAGGTCTCCCGGGTCCTGGACCACGAGGAGCACGTCGTCGGCATACGCCGACAGGACTAGCCGCAGCCCTGCCTCTGGAAGCGCCAACCCCGTCAACCTTCGCCGAAGGAGGCAGAGGAAGGGCTCGATGGCCAGGGCGTACAGCTGTCCTGAGAGCGGGCAGCCTTGTCGGACTCCCCGTCCGAAGCTGACCGGAGCGGTCAGGGTCCAGTTGAGCTTGACCATGCACTCCAAGGCAGCGTACAGCACCCGGAGAAACCCGACGAAGCGGGGTCCGAAGCCAAAGGCCTGCAGGGTGCCCAGGAGATACCCGTGGTCCACCCTGTCGAACACCTTCTCCTGGTCCAAGGACAGGAGGGCGAACGACAGGCCGTCCCTACGCCCAAGCTCTAGGAGATCCCGGACCAGGAACAAATTATGCAGGATGGTGCGGCCCGGGACGGTGTAGGTCTGGTTGGGGTGGACCACGTCCTGCAGCACGGACCCCAAGCAACGGGAGACGGCTTTGGCAATGATCTTGTAGTCCGTGCTGAGGAGCGAGATGGGACACCAGTTCTTGAGGTTGCGGGGGTCCCCCTTCTTGGGTAGCAGGCTGAGGACTGCACACCTGCACGAGAGGGGGAGCACCCCGCTTTGCAGGGCCTCGGCCCAGACGCCGAGCAGGTCTGGGCTGAGGACGTCCCAAAACACGCGGTAAAACTCCACGGTCAGCCCGTCCATGCCCGGGGATTTATTGGTGGGCATGAGACGGAGGGCTTCCGAGAGCTCGGCCAGAGTGAGAGGAAGCTCCAGCTGGTCCCAGTCGCCCGTGCTGACCGACGGGAGTTGGTCCCAGAGCGCCCTGCAGGCGTCGGCGTCGGTCGGACCCAGGGAGAAAAGGGCGGCGTAGAAGGCGCGAGCCCTCTCGCGCATCTCCACCAGATCCGTAAGAGGGGTGCCATCCTCCGCCAGAAGGCAGGGGATATGTTTTTTGGCACCCCTCTTTTTCTCCAGGGCGTAGAAGAAGCGGGAGCCGCGGTCCATCTCCCAGAGGAGTTGGATTCGCGACCTCACCAAGGCCCCCTGTGCCCAATGGGCGTCGAGGGTCCTGAGCTCATCCCGCTTCTCCTGGTATGTGCCGCAGAGGGATGGATCTCCGGGGCTGGCGGCTAGACGCCTCTCCAGCTCAAGGACCTCCCGTTCCAGCTGCCCTATCAACGCATCCCGCCGCCGGCTGGCCCCCCGAGTATAGTCGCGGCAGAAGAGCCGCGCGCGCACCTTTCCCAGGTCCCACCACCGCCGTGCCGAGGGAAAGACGTGCCGCTGCTCGCGCCAGGCCAGCCAGAACTCCCGGAAGGACGCCACGAAGCCCACGTCCTCCAGCAGGCTGTTGTTAAAATGCCAGTAAGCCGACCCCCACTTCCCCGGCAAGAGGGAAGCCTTCACGGCCACGAGATGGTGGTCCAAGAAGGGGGCCAGCCGTACGCTGGAGGCGTGGGCTTGGGAAAGATAGTGCCGCGAGATGTAAATGCGGTCAAACCGGGAGTGTGCAGGTTTATGGCCCACCACCCGGATGTAGGTGAAACCGGCGTTCTCGTCCAGGTGGTGGCTGCGCCAGACGTCCACCAGGGAGCGACGGTTAATGAGCTCCCTGAGGACGTCCGCAGCGGCCTGGCACTTCTCGGTCCCCGTGCGGTCCCGCTCCTCGAGGGTGCAGTTGAAATCCCCGCCGAGGACCAGGCACTCGCGGGGATCGATGGTGTTGAGGAAGGCCGCCGCCTGCCGGAAGAAGGGGGTTCTCTCCGGGCCGAGTGTCGGGGCGTAGATGTTGACAAGGTGGAGGGGCAGCCCCTCCACCCGCACCCGGAGATACAGCAGGCGGCCCGGCATGACCTCGACGCTCCCCAGCACCTCGGGCTGCAGGTCTGGGGAGAACAGGGTTGCTACCCCGGCCTGCTGGGCCGAGAGATGACTAAAGTGGACCCCGTCTCCCCACTCCAGCCGCCACTTGGCTTCGGCGGCCGGAGTAGTGTGGGTCTCCTGTAGAAAGGTGACCGAGTACCCCGCCTCTCGGAGGAAGGAGAGCACTCGGCACCTGCGGAGACCCGACCCGCAGCCCCTGACATTTAGTGTGGCAAAGATGAACGGCGCCATTTGGAGGGCTGGTGAGGATCCTCGCCAGAGGGAGTGCCGGCGGTTCAAGTGGGGCCACGCAGCAAGCCGTGAGCCACGCCAAAGGTGACGAGGGCGTCACGGAAGCCACGGGCCCGTTGGTAGACCGCGGCATCCCTCTTCCCGGTCCCCTTGCCCTCCTTCAGAAGGGCCCTCACGGACTCTAAGGCGGAATGGAAGTCTCCCCAGCGCTGGAGGGCGAGAGTAACCTTGTTCTTGGAGCCGCGAACGTCCTCCAAGAACTGGCGCATCTCACCCACCAGCGTGTGGGGTGCCGAGGCCTCAGAGTCTTGAGAACCCGTCGGCCTCGCGTTCTTTTGGGCCCCCCCGCCAGAGAAGAGGTTGGGGTAGGGACTGGGGCCTGAGTTTGGGAGGGATGAAGGCAGCGGAGGGAGAGCAGCCCCAGAAGTGCTGGGAGAGGGCAGTGCAAGAGGGGCCTCCTGAGGGGTTACGACCTCGGGGGCAGGTATGAGTGAGCAGGGGTAAAAAGGAGGAGGAGGGATGGGGACAGGGGAGGTAGAGATCGGTGGGGGAAGAGAGGGGTCGTGGGGGGGAGGGAAAGGAGGGAGTGGGGGGAGAGGAGGAAGGGGAGGGTTTAGAGTGGGGGGGATTGCGGGTTCTGGAGCGGGGCATTGGCCAGGAGTGGGTATGGCGGGGGTGGCAAGCAGTGAGGCCAAGGTGGGAGCAAGGGCGGAAATACGGGCCAAGGGGGTCTCCAGAAGGGGGGCTTCCTCGGGCAATGGCAGGGTAGAGGATGAGGTGCTGGCACTCTCAGCGGGAGGCGCCGGCAGGTCGGGGGGGAGGGTGTCGGGGTTTTCAGTTCCGGGGACGAAGGGGGGGTGCAAGGGGAGCCCTGATTCCCCTGGGGCGTCCGGGGGCTGGCCGACCTCCGCCGGGGGGTCGTCCCTAGTTGAGGGAGGGGTCGCCCCTTGGGACGTTTCAGGGCAGAAGGGGGTGGCAATTGAGGGATCGCTGGTGGGAGGGGTGGGGGAGAGTCCATAGGCGGCCCACAGACCTCTAATAGCAGGCCTTCCATGTCCAGGGCCCGGCTTTTGTGCCAGCTCGGGCGCCGGCGCCCGCTTCTTCTCTCCCGGCACCATGCTGCCGGGCGCCCTTCGACGCCCGAGCGGCAATGGATCCGTCCGGGCCTAAAGGAGGAGGGGCAGTCCCAGGGCCTGTCGCGGTCGGGGCGCCGCCGGTCTCATGGCTGACGCCCCCCGGGTTGGAGGAGGTCCTGGGATCCTCTTCTTCGTGCCGGGCCAGGGGGCAATCCCTCCGGACATGCCCCGCCGCCCGGCACCCAAAGCACCGGGCCTCCCCCAGGGTGTAGAAGACCCGGTACTGGGCCCCTTGATAGGGCACCAGTATAGTCCCCTCCTGGGCCACCCCGCCCTGTGCTGCCGCCGGCGGCAGTTGGACTCGGGCCTGCCGGTGGAATGAGAGCACGTGCCGTAGGGCGGGGTCTTTGCAGCCTAGGGGGAGGGGACTCAGGACCGTCAAAGGCCGGCCCAGGGTGGTGAGGAAAGGCAGAAGGGCAGCGTTGGGAAGGAAGGGCGGGACGGACGAGAACACCACCCGCACGCCCAGGTCTTCCAGCGGCTCCAGGGGCACGTGCACGCCCCCAACTGCCAGGCCCCTGTCCACCGCCTCCTGGGCGGTGGCCTCCGAAGCCAGGAAGAAGACGATCTTCCTGAACATCCGGGAGGCCGCCACCACGGCCGCGGACCCCACTACCCGTGCCAGCGCCCGCACGTAGGTTTCCATGTGGGGCGAGGCAGCCACCAGGAGGCAGCGGACCCCGTGCCTCCTGGTGAGCGTGGGGAAGGGGCCGCGACCGTCGGGGATGGTAGTCCTGGCGGAGGCGGAAGGAGCAGGGTGCGGGGCGGCGGCCGCCGCCTGGGCGTACGACCTGGGGGCCGAGATGTCGGGGCCCCCAGGGGTGGTGGAGGGAGCAGGGGGAAGGGAAGAAGGGGAGGCTGCGGCGAGTGCTTGGGCAGCCAGGGGGAGAGTCCCCGCCACGGGGGGTTTAGCCTTCCGGGCGGGGCTCTTGCCCTTCCTTTTCCCCTGGCCCTTCCTGCCCTTGTGGGGGGGTGGGTTCGGGGCCGGGTTGCTGGAGGGCGCCGCGGCGGAGGTGGTGGGAGCCCCGGAGCCTGTGCCCGCGCCCTCAGCTGACATGGCGGCAGAGTCTTGGGCGGCCCTGGATGAGTGGGCCGCCGTTTCGGGGGTGGGAGGGGTGACAGTGGAAGATTGGGGGAGGAGGGGCTCGCCGGATGACCCTCCAGTGGGTGTGGGGGTCATGGTGGTGGGTTTGTAAGATGGGGGAAGTTTGTTGGGCGTGGGGCCTTTAAGAGAGAGCGGGGGAGGGGAGGAGAGTGGAGTGGAAGGAAGGGTGGAGGCGTGGCTGCCCCTCCCCCACTGGCCGGGCTGAGGACCCAGTCAGATGGGGGAAGGGCAGAGCAAGGGCAGTGAGGTCAGGGGAAGGTGAAATCAAAGATGGCCGCTGCTCCCAGCACAAGATGGTAAGATGGCTCCTTTTCTGCACTGGGATGTGAGGGATCAAACTCTGGGTGTGCGTGTGCGTGTGCGGTGGGGGCGGGTCTCAGGCGCTTATGTGAAGTGAAAATAAAAAAGGGGGGGGAGGGGGCGTGGGCACAGCCAACCTGGGGGAAATGGGGGGGCGATGGGGGAAGGGGGGGCCCACGTGCGCCTGACAGGGGGGAGGGGCCCACAGCAGCTGCTGCAGAGCCTTCAGGAAACCAGGGGGAGAAGGAAGGGGCAGCTGGTTAGAAGGAGGCCTGGGTGGAGGAGGGGCCCCCCAGCGGCGGCTAGGTGTGGGGGGGTCAGTAAGGGGGGGGTGGCTGCAGGGGTGGGGCAGGGGCACATCCTAATACCCCACCCCGGCTATGCAGCCACCCTTCTGGAGCCCGGATGGAAAAGAAGGGCTCTGCCCAAACTCACCCCTCCCAGGCCACTCCACAGAAGGAGGCCTGTGGAGGGGGCCCAACCGCCGCTTTAAGAAGCCCCTTACCTTTCCTGGGGGGGGGAGGATGCAGCAGCTGCTGGATGAGGAGGTGGGCTGCTCAAGTGGGGGGCAGCAGCAGTTCCCCCGCCCCAGAAGATGGAAGGAGGAGGGGACAGGGAGCTGCTTCCAGAGGCAGGAGAGCAAGTGAGCCTGCCCTCGTGTTTGCTTCTGTGGGGAATGGGGAGCAGGAGAACGCAGTGCTGCTGAAGGCCGGGAGGAATGTGTCTCCCAGAGGTCATCTGCATGAGAATTGAAAGGGTGGCAGGTGTGAAACTGAGGCTGGGAGGAGTGTGTTTCCCAGTGATCATTTGCATGAGAATGCAAAGGGGTGCATGTGTGATACCTTTTCAGGCAAAGCCTAATGGGTAGCAAGTAAGCCATGAGATTTGGTCTATTGTAAACATGTAGTTGCAAAATCACAATTTAAGCTGACACTTAATGTGGGAGTTGTGAGATCTCACCAGTGCTCTGGGTTGTTGTGGGGGACAGGGCAGTCGCCATAGCTGCGTAAGACATTGATTACACAGGGCTCCCTGGTTTACAGCATTATGAGAAAGGAGGGGAGGGGCACTGGTTGAGCCAGCTTGCTGAGGGCTATGGTCCTGCCTATGCTGTGGCCATATAGTTATAAGCCTGGCTTGACTACTCCTGTCCTGTTGAAAGATAAAGTTGGATACTAGGGTGTTTGTGAAATCCCATATGAGAGATACCAGGAGCTGAAATCACAGAGTGACAGCTGAGGCCATGCAGAGCTGAAATTACAGTGTTCTGCCTTAGGGCAATCCCAAATAATGGGGTTAGGAGTGATGACAGCTGTGGCTGGTGGCAGCAAGGGGAAGCTGCAGACAAGTGGACAGCTAGTACTGCCCTAGTGATATACCTATGGGCTTTGGGTTTAGGACTGCACCGCGGGAGGTACACCCTGTAACTGTGTGTGGGGTAAAGGACCAAGAGCCCCAGCAAGAGATTGGGTTCTACTGCATATGGGGATGGTATCTGGGTGAAGGGGGTTTGTCTCTTCTTTGCTTAGATATACTGCATCTGTCACTGTAACCTTGGGGTAGGCTGTGGTCATTAAACAAGCCATTTCTATCTCTGACTCTGTACTTGCAAGGGGGGGAGAACTACCTTACAATTCCCACCAAAAAGGTTATTTATCATCATCTCTTGTCCTAACTAAACTTGTCCTAACTTTTACTTTTGCACACATATTCCAGCATTTCTGCCTCCACACCACTGCAGGTAGTAATGAAATTGACAGACAAAACAGAATCCAAACCCATTCGAAACACAGTTTTTTAAACCACCGGAATAGTATCTACAACTGTGCTTACAGCTTTATTGGCACAGAGGCAGGAAAATATGCATATACATGTTCTAGCTCATACCTAGCTGGGGACTCCCAATGGCCTGACCATTTTGTTTCATAATCCATTAATTGGAACACTGGAATAGATTATTTGCCAGTGTGTGAATCTACAGACTGCACTTGTCTAAACTGACACTCTCTCATTAGGCAACATCTGTAATCCAGCAAGATTTTCTTTAGCCAGACAACTGCTTTTCATGGGTGTGGCCAAGTTTCCCATTATCCTTCTCACAGTATTCTGTTCTGTTACTTAGCTATCATTTATCCCTAAATGTCTTTTAAGAGCCCAGCACACAGTGGAAGTGTGGGTAAAGCTGTTAGCCAATAGTGACCTCCTACAGTTTGGCAAATTCTCTGGTTTGGCACCAGTCACGCCCCGAGGGCTGGAGAGGACTCTGAGCTTTACAGATTCAAGAGTTTTAGCAGCAGTAATTGGTGGGGCCAGGAGAAGGTTATTCCCCCCACCCCCCGCCCCCACAAAAAAAAAGCCACCTGTATTGTCTACAAGGAGCTCTCAGCACTTGGGTAACATTTTTACAATAACAGAAGACGGGAAAAGTTCCCTTCCCAAAAGGATGTGGAGAATGTACCGGACTTTTGGACCAGGGTGGGGGTTAGTACACCCCACCACCAGTTTGTATCTTCTGCCCACCAGATAGTGGTGGTCTTCATATCACAGGAGGCTGTAAGATGTGCCCGTCCCTATATTCTATGACATGGACAGAAACCCTTCCCAATTTAAAGTAGGTGTCCCCAAAGCCACATATGCTCTGTGTTTTCTTAACCGTCCCCACCTTTCCAAGGCACTGAAGGTGGCTTTCAGGGTACATGTGGGTTCCTTAGTAAACCTGCTCACTGTAACATCCCCACATCTGTCACCCAACAGACTATGCCTATGAACTTTTTACCAGCCACAAGTCTGTACGTGTCGGGAAAGAAATGGGACCCGCCTGTGTTAATTGCTAAATACTGTGGGGCAGTGCATTCTTCCCCCCGAAAAAAAAGAGGAGCCGGCACTCAGCCGCTTCCCACTGCGGGGCTGCCAAGGACGCCAACACCCCGCTTGGGCTCTGCGGATGCCGAGGTGCCGGTACTCAGTCCCGGCACAAAAGTCACCGCTTCTGGGCTTGCAGGCGATGCCACAGACTGCCGGGCAACAAGCCAGGCTCTTGCATGCACCGACCCGCTGCAGCGCGCACCTCATTGCTGGCGCCCAGGACACTCCTCCCCAACCTGCCGCGTGCCGCGGACTCCCTCCCCCCTCGCAACTGTGCAACCCCGCCGGGTCACCTAACCTGGAACCGTTCCCTGCCATAGTACCCTGCTAAACCCATCGGCGGGAGGGGAGCTGAGCCCCTGCCCCACTGCCCGAGCCGAGGAGCACATGGTGGGCACCCCCGGCGGCCCACCCTCCGTGCCCCCCCGCGCTGGGCGGGGCGGCCGCCGCAAGCCTGCCAGAGCCACTCACGCGTTGGCGTGGAGATAGTCCAGCCTCAGCTCCGCCCTGCGCAGAGCCCCGTAGCGCCCGGCCGCGGTCATGGCGGGCTGGGACGCACCGCCCCCTCGCGGCCGCACGGGGCTGGGACCAGGCGCTTGGGGCGGGGTCCGGGTGCGCGGGAAGCGGCCGCGCGCAAGACAGCGCGTGTGCGGGAGCTGCACGTTCCGCTCCCGCTGACCTGCCGCCCCACCCCCACCCCCTACTCGCCGGGGGCAGAGCCTGGCTCGTTGCAACAGGTTGGGGGAAATCCCCCGGTGAAAAGCCAGGGAGCAGCGAACTTCCGTGCACGCGTAGGGAGAGTTGGGGGAGCTCACGGGGCGACCCAGCACGTTGTGCCCATGGGCACCTAACAGAACCTCTACAGCACCCACCGGCCCTTGTATGCTTCTAGCCTCCCAGCATCCTGCATGTCCCCGCCCTCAGAGGAACCCACCAGCCTGCCTCCTGCAGCCCCAAACGTCCTTCTCTCCGTATCCTCCTGCAGCCATCCAACGCAACGCATCATCAGCTCACCTCAGGCACGGATCACTGCAGCCCTTTTACAGGCCTGGCCCCATTCCCCTAGCACTCTAAAATGGTGTCCTGCATAAAGCCTCTTGACCATCCCTGGGCCCTGCAGCAGTCATAATGCTTCCAGAGAGCCCTATTTTCAGCCCACTGTCAGTTAATTTAGAGTAGATCAGTGTTAAACTTTTTGAGACCACATTACACCAACAATAATACGTTTATGTGGAACAGCTATGAAAATTTTCTCCAAAGATTGTCAGACAAAAACCAAACAAACAAAAACCAAACAGCAACATACACAGCAAAAACAAAAAAGTAATTTAATCAGGTATCAGGGCAATGAAGAAGTAACATTGTATCTGCTTTTAACAACAAGATAAATTCCATCAGTTTATGATATAAAAAAAGTGTCAGACATTTGTGGCACACCTGCAAGTTGTTTGTGGAACACCAGTGTTCTGGGAAATGCTAGACCCCTTCAACCTTAAATCTTCTTACAGTATATTTAAAAGGGGAATTATTTCCAGTAAAACAGCCAGACTTGCCCTTTTAAACAAAAGGTCTTGTCTTTGCATGCCTGCAGAAGAAAGAACAATACTGGGTTCATTATAACATTGTTTCCATGTTTGTTAAATGCCAAAGAACTGCTTTAGTAGCTTTCCTAAGGTTTATCGCATCTGTCGAAGTAATTTTCCCTTTTAGTTTTTGTTTTTGGGGATTTTAATTTCAAATGGCATGTTATAACAACATTCAAAAGTGTAACAGAAAGGTAGCCATGTTAGTTTGCACTCCAACAAAACAAAAAAGCAGAAATGTAGCACTTACAAGACTAACAAAATCATTTATTCAGTGATGGGCTTTCGTGGAACAGACCCACTTCATCAGATCAATCTCATTTCCAATACAGACTGACATTTATAAGTACAGTAGGGTCTCACAATTCGCAAACTTAATGTTCACAAATTCAATTATTTTCGAGGTGCTGCTTCCCCGGAGCCCTGGGCAGGAGCACCTACAGCCACTGCTTCCCCCCATGGGGCTCCAGGCAGGAGTACCCGCAGCCGCTGCTTGCCCGGGGCCCTGGGCAGAAGCGCCAGCAGCTCACTGCCATATTTGCAAAATTCAACATTTGCAAGGATTCTCAAACCTGAACCCTTGTGAATGTTGAGACCCTGCTGCACAGAGGGTCAAAAAAAAATTGCAGTAAAAGCTGACAAATCAAATACATAGGAGGGGGATGAAGGGTGGGGGGATGTTAATTGTCCTGCCTGAGATAATTATGATCATCAAAGGAAGGGAAGCAGTCCTTGTAATGCATGAGGTAATTGATGTCTCCGTTCATATGTATTAATTTGTTGAATTTGAGTATGAACTCTTACTCACAAATTTCTCATTCTAATCTGTTTTGAAATTCTTTTTGCTCCAGGACACAAATTCTCAGGTCTTTAACAGAATGGCCCACTTCATTGAAGTGTTCACGGATTGGCTTATGTGTATTGAGTTTCTTGATGTCTGCTCTGTGTCCATTTATTCTTTGGTAAAGGTTTTGCCCAGTCTTTCCAATCTACATAGTAGCAGGGCATTGTTGGCACATAATGGCATATTTAATGTTGCTGGAAGTGCATGAGAATGTGCCTTTGATCTTGTAACTAACATAATTAGGTCCAGTGACGGTATCCCCAGAATAAATATGTGGACAAAATTGGCAGCAGGGATTGTTGCAAGTGTACAACAAAAGTGTGGCATTTAAAACTGACTGCACTACAATTTGAATAAAAAACAATATTGAAGAACTATGGGTCCTACTGATGTGGTTCATCTGTTAACCATGTGTTCCAAAAAACAAGCAAGAGAAACAAGGAGAGAGGAAGTCTTTCATTAATATGTGTTCATTCCAACAGCTCTATAAAACTTTATGGAGCCTTCTGTGAAGCTTTACTAAGCAGCAAAACATTGTAATCGGATGCACTCATGTTTTGTTATTAATTGTACCTCTTCTGTTTACACAAAGACAGAGGGATTGCTGCTGGAGAAGTCAGTGACTTCAATAGTAATGGAATCTGGCATAAAATCAAAAAGACAGCATAGAGTTGGGGTGTCTTCTTTTCATGTGACAGGGACAACTAACAGAAAACAAATCAGAAAGTTGGCTACACTCCCAATAACACAGATTACAGAATTAAGAGATTGTTTTGCAACATGGGAACTTCTCTGACGAAGTGGGTCTTTGCCCATGAAAGCTTATTCTCCAATAAATCTTTTAGTCTATAAGGTGCCAGAAGACTTCTTGTTGTTTTAGCTTGAGTTATGGGGAGAGGCTAGGGAGACTGGGACTTTTCAGTCTGGAAAAGAGGCGATTGAGGGGTGATATGATAGACGTATATAAAATCATGAATGGTGTGGAGAAAGTGAACATAGAAAAATTATTTACCTTTTCGCATAATACAAGAACTAGGGAACACCAAATGAAATTGATGGGTAGTAGATTCAAAACTAATAAAAGGAAATTTTTCTTCACACAGCGCACAGTCAACCTGTGGAACTTCTTGCCGGAGGAGGCTGTGAAGGCCAGGACTCTATTAGTGTTTAAAAAAGAGCTCGATAAATTTTTGCAGGTTAGGTCCATAAATGGCTATTAGCCAGGGGTAAAGTATGGTGCCCTAGCCTTCAGTACAAGGGCAGGAGATGGATGGCAGGAGATAAATCACTTGATCATTGTCATCTGTTCTCCTTCTCTGGGGCACCTGGCATTGGCCACTGTCGGCAGACGGGATGCTGGGCTGGATGGACCTTTGGTCTGACCCAGTATGGCCATTCTTATGTTCTTATGTTCTTAAGTTGTGCTTTAAACTCAAATTAGATGGCCCATCAGGATGCAGAAGATGTTGAAAATCCAGGGGTGCTGAATTAGTAAAATAGAGTCAGTTCAAATTCCAGTAGACCCCCCCCACATGTCTTCCCAAAATTCCCCTCCAAGGGGTGCTTTTGTTTTTCTCCCTGCCTTGTGGTTGGAAGTTCTCCATAGAGAACCAATACCTTATTTTGGCTGGTTGGTGCCTGTTGTGCATGTGGTTCTCCACACATGCAGTCTTTGTTGTAGCTGTGCTATGGCACGTGGTCAGTCAGATGGCAATGGGGTATGGGTGGGAGGCCTAGCCAAAGTGTAATTAGCTGGGGCTGTAGTTGTGACAGTTAGGGGTAAGGGATATGACATAAGAAGCTTATCATGCCTTGTGTTGAACCCATTTGTACAAGAAGATGTATGAAGAAGAGCAGACAAACAAAGAATATGATTCATCTGTGAATCACAAATGGAAATCAAGTATGTCAATGCACATTATTTGCACCTAATATTTTACTGGGTCACAAATTATTGCTGGCATCAAAGAGGATGATACTGAGAGCAACATGAAAAGTGTTTCAGGAACTAAGATCTATGACATGAATGAACTGTACACACATAGGAATAAAGAACGTGTATTTACAGGATGGGAAACAGTGACGCTGAGGAACATTTGAGTCTTGTGGTGAACATGAACATGAGTTCCCAGTGCTATGCTGTAGGCGTAAGAGTTAATGCAATCTTTGGACTTCTAAAGAGGGATTCTTGAGGAGGAATACAGAGGTTATTTTACCTGTTTTTGGCACTATTGCTGGAATGCTGTGGCTAGCTCTGGAGTTCACAATTCATAAAAAAAGATAAATGGCAGAGGATTCAGAGAAGACCCCTGAGAACGATTAAAGGATTAGAAAGTACTGACTGAGCTCCATGACTCTATCTGTTTAACTTAACAAAGGGAAGGGTAAATGGGGTGACTCAATTAAGATACTTAAACTGGGGACGAATATTGAATAATGGAGTCTCCAGGTTAGCAGAGAAAGGTGTAACATAATCCAATGGCTGGAAGCTAACGCTAGACAAATTTAGACTGGAAATAAGGCACAGATTTTTAACTATGATGGTAATTAATCAAGTTCAGGAGGTTTTTTTTGTAAGAAGTTCTGCTCTAGGAATTATTTTGGGAAAGTTCTACTGTCTCCGTTACATAGGAAGTCAGACCGCATAATCACAATTGTCTCTTCTGGCCTTGAATCTATGAGAAAAATGACCTTGATATGCTATTTCATGTTACCAAATCACATTTATATATATGTGCAAAAAGTAACTGTGTGGGCATATGAGAAGACCAGCTCGCAAAGTCCAAAGGGTGCAAGGAGACATATGTAAGACAAATCTGAGCTAAGCACTGTACCCTGCCCTCTGCCTGAACTGCTGGCTTACATGTAGCTGGTGAATGATTTATAAAATCTAAAGATAACAAAGTACAAAACTGCATGAATAGTGAATTAAGAAGACTGTTTTCCAGACTATACTTGATGTGTTTTAAAATGGTTCAAGTTGCTATGTCAGTTCTGCTGCTTACAGGTAAGCACTTGGCAGGGTTACCCTGCCATTGCCTTATTTCATGTGAAATAGTTAGATGGGAGAAGTTGTACTGCAGGCACAGAAGTAGCAAAGCAGATGTGTTCTCAAAGCCTGGGAACTACAGCAGAAAATCACTGGGCTGGTGGCTTGAGCAGAAGGCTACAGGAATGCTGAGATAGAAACCTGATTCTGCTCCTTGTGTAAGGTCTTTGGCAAATGTTTTAGTTCTTCACCTCTTTCCCATGTTTAAAACACAGATAGTACTGCTTACGTTGCTGGAGGAGGTTTTCTGAGGATGAAAGGGTGGTTTGTGAAATGCTAAATACTTATTTTTTAAAATAATTCTGTAAACTGTATTCTTACTTTACCTTGTTATTTATTATTGAGGAAAAAATAGTTCATATACCTGCATGGTACAAATTGACATAAGTAGATCATGACTTGTGAAACAAATTAAGGTGCCAAGTTTTCAGAGGGAAGCTACTCATCACTTTCTGAATGTTAGACACTTGTAAGGTACTTGAAAATTGGGCACTGACAGTGGCTAATCATGTCTGAAGATACCTGAAGTTGAACTATTGTTACAGTGAAGCGTCTCTATGGCTAAGTGAATTCACTTCTCAGCTAAACATAGGTTAGTATCGTAAATATTATACATGCTTTAAGATGGGTTTGTTTGACCAACAAAGAGAAGGTTAAGGAGTGACTTGATTAAAGCATTGAAATAGGGAACAAATATTGAATAATGGTCAATAGAAAGTCAATAAAGTCAATAACCTGAGGTAGAGCTTTATGCTAAACTCTTACACAAAGAGGCATGCCCCTTTATTGACTGCTAAATAAGTAGTTTTGAAATTATTGATCCAGGAGCCCCATACAGTCAAAGGTATCTAACAACAATAAAAAAAATTGTGAAGCTGTGCTGTTGTGAGTTGTCTCAACTTGACCAAAACATAACTTTTAGGAAACATGAACTAATTAGCCCTTTCATGACACAAAAACTAAATCAAATATTTTGCCTCATTACAGATGTGGGGGAAGGAGGGGGAAGAAGCTGATGTGACTCCAAGGTCACAGAGGAATTTGTGTCAGATCTGATATTATAACTCAGATATTCCTGGGTTCCTGGCCTGTGCTGTGGACAAATTTTCTTTTTGAAAGGCCAGGAGACACAAGAGGAGCACCTGATTGAGGGAGAGACATCATTAAAAACAGATTTGATTCTGTGTTGAATAAGAAACCTGCCAGAGTGAGACTATTTTTTAATTATTTCCACAGCTGTTTTGGCCAAGCACCTCATCTCTCCAACAAAGCCATGCACTTAACTACAGCAGAACTCTACTGGGAGGGAAACAGGAACAACAGACTGTATGTCCCTCATCCATACTGGATATAGCGGCAACGCTACACCTCTCTCTACTGCATGTCAGATGTTGGGAGGGGCACCTAGAATCCTTGCCTTCCAAGATCTGGCAGGATCTCATTCACTCCACTTGTCTGGTCTGTTCTACCCATAGTCCTCCTCTGAATCCAACTTTACAAAGGGGTTTGGTTGGGTAGAGGGGCTTGGACCTCACGGGTGTTGTTCTCGCTACTTACACTTACCCTCATTAAATCCTCCCACAAAACCTACCATTAGCTAAGCTCAAGAATACTGAACAATAACATACAAAGTCTCTCTAATTTTCCTTTCCATCTTTCTCAACTCCCTTACTTTAGACTCTTTTCAGCTGTTCCCTAGAAATGACTTTTAATAGGCTCTTATAGCTTCTTTTGATCATTGGTTAAATGCAGTTCCACCATCCATTAGCTATGAAGGGTCTTTCAGTAATAATCAAGGTAGTGGGGATTAAAACTAACCCACTGGATCAGCTGATTAGAATCTTACACATCACCATCCCTGTAAAGATTCCCGGCAGTGCCAGTCTTATCCTCACCACTACTTTAGGAAGTTGTGCTACAGTAAATTCTTTCATATCTGGCAGGATTGCCAGATATTCAAATATGCTGGATAATAGAGAGGTATACCTAGCAATGCATAACACTAACAAAAAACAAAATTAGATATTAAGAAGCAAAGAAAAGTTATGCAGAGTACTTTATTTACCAACAACAGAAGTATTGTACACTGCATACCTATACTGTATTAGTTGTAGTTATCTGTATTTACTTTTACTATAGCGTACTTATGGAAAACGTAACTAAGAGTTACTTATGGTTAAACTGACAGTTATTTGAGAGCTCTGGATGATAGAATGCCAGATATGAAATAGTTTTCTGTACATAGTGATTCAAACCTGGGGTCCAGTCTTGGTTCTCCCACATAGTTATTGTGTGACCTGACTGTGGAAAAAATAAGAATAAGACAAAAGTAAATGAGGCTGCCCTCATTAGAATTATGAAGGAAAACAAGCAGTGCCGACATTTTGAAATAGGGGAACTTTATTTATGTTTAGACACAAAACAAGAAATGGCCAGTATTTCCGCGCAGCTGACTGTCCACAGCTGTAAGGGTGCATCTACACTAGCAAGTACGTTCGAAATTAGGATCAGAAGACCGAGTTCTTTTGAAAGATGCCACGGAGTGTCTACACTGACATGGCACTCTTTTGAAATTAATTTAGAAAGAACTCCCCTGTACTTTCGAAGTCGATCTTCCGCTCCCGGGATGGGAAAACTGTCCTCTTTTGAAAGATTATTTCAAAAGAGAGCAAGTGTAGAAGCTCTGCAGCCTGCTTTTTCGAAAGAGTGGGTCCTCCATGGCCGCGATCAGCTGGCAGGCAGCACCACTGCTCCCAGCACAAGCGGAGCTCTATGGCTCCAGCGTCTGGCAGCCTTTCAGCACGCAGGCCCAGAAGCCCTCAGGCAGGAAGCTGAGAACGTGCAGGCAGCAGGGAGCCCACGCTGCTGCTCAGACCGCTCCCAGCCGCGATGCCCCGGGAGAAGCTGCATCACCTCCGGCACCATGGCCAGCAGCCAGGACTCCCACCCACCCCAGGGGCCGTTGTTAGCCGGCGGCCAGGTAATGTGCAGTGAGGTACCAACTATGCCCTTGTCACCATCTGAGTCTTTAACTGCTAGAGCGCAGGGCTCCTTCGCAGCGGGCAGCCTGGGCAAGGCTGACGGATGCCCCAGGGTCCTAAACACCCGAGTCTTTTACTGCTAGAGCAGGGAGCTCCTAGCACTCTCACCTATGGCCAGGCGGTGGTAACCAAACGGTTAAAGTTCTTTTTATTTTGCTGGCTGTGTTGGAGTGACAGAGAGTAACAGCAGTCAGGCTTAGATCTTAACTAGCTGCAAGTTTATTAAGCTACAGTTATAAGCATGCAGTTACAAAAAGCTATTGTCTACTTCTTATATGCTAGCAGAGTGCAGGTGTTAACAGGTTACGTTACAATCTAATACAACGACATCTTACTACAACGACATCTGTCTATAGAGCTCTAATTCTTTAACTGTGTACACCAAAAGGAGACCTTAATGTGGGTACATCTTACCCTCCTTGCGTCTCTTGATACCAGCATAGCCAAGCGAGGATCGGTCACTCAGTTCCGCGGAAAGACAAATACGAGGTTGGGCGTCCCCAGTTGCGGACCTCGGGAGGCAATCACCTGACCTGACCAGCAGGTAGTTGGTGGGAATGCACTCAGAGTCAGAGTGCTTCTGGGCCCATCTTTATACCCCTTGGGTCACATATATTCTTTCTTGTCTATGGTGTCAGATTGTACTGGTCTGTCTTTTGTGACACCAGTTTTTACAAGGGCAATTCTTACTTAATTTGCAGTTGTAAGACAGGAGATAAAGAATTTGGGAGTACAGGACATTCTTTTGCAATGGCGGAGATTTCTCTTCTGGGCTGGCTGTGTGGGCGCATCACTCCATTAATGCCAGCCAAGGGCAGTTCTCTGAGGCCCTTTGTTAACGCTAACCCTCTATCTGTGTTTTCAGTTCCTCAGGGTCACGATGAGCCAGCACATCTGGGCCCCTTTAGGAAGGCATCAAAGACTGTGCTGTTTAACTGCTGTTCAGTGCCCTGTGTGCTCTGAGGCACCTTAGAGGGGAGGCAAAAGCTGGTCTGTAGTGGGGAGATTTTGTCTGGCTACAGCCATCCAGGAACCAGCGGGAGTCCTCCCAGGAGGGGATCCAGCCCCCCCAAGCACCGGGCCCCCTCCTGGACAGAGCCGAGCTGCAGGACCTCCTCGCCCTGTGGGAAGATGAGGCGGTCCTGCAGCAGACGGGGTGCAGTGCCAAAACGCGGCTGTGTTTGAGTGCCTCGCCAAGGGCCTCACTGGATGGGGTCACCCCACCCAGACCCCAGACCAGGTGAGGTCCAAGGTCAAGGAGCTCTGGCAGGCATACTGCCGGGCTTGGGACATGGCTGGGGAGTCAAGGGCAGTGCCCACTTGCTGCTCCTACTATAATGAACTCGACTGCTTCCTTGGGCCCAAGAAGGCGGGACCCCTGGCTGTGTACCTCAACATGGCAGACCCCCCGACCGAGCCGGAGGAGATGGGGATGGGGACCAAGAGGGAGGACTGCCGCAGACCACTGGCCACCTGCAAGCGCCCCTCAAGGATCCAGGACACCAGTGATGATGAGGGCTTGAGTGAGCGAGCCCTCATCATTGACATCCCCTTGGGCCCATCCAGCTTAGCCCCCTCCAACTGCACCTCGCCCGAGTTCCTGGAGGGACCCACAGGTATGTACCATACATGCCGGTGGCTGTGGGGCTGGGGGAGGGGGCGCTCAGTCCCACCCAGGGTGGCCACAGCCCACCCACAGGGACATCAGCCCCAGGGCACAGGCAGTCCAGACGGCCCCAACGCCCTGGCCTCACAGGGCTGACATGTGGCACCCAGCACCCCGGACAGTACCACGAGCTGTCAGGCTGCAGAAGGACCGAGGGAGGCAGAGGCGAGCCAGCACTCCCGCAACCCAGATGGGGAACTCCAGATGCGGTCCCTGCAGGACTGCCAGGATGGGGTGGCGGGGATGGGGGGTTCGGGGGTCCCTCACTGGGACTAATGGCTCGTTCCTCTCCCCTTATGTCTCCACAGCTCCAGCAGCCAGCAGCCAGACCAGCCTCATGACGCGCCCAGGGAGCCTCATCACCGAGGGCGAGGGGGAGCAGCCCAGACCTCAGATGGGGCCAGCGCGGGGCTGCCGCCAGTCCCTCCATGGTGCCACCAGGCCAGGGAGGAGGCGGCAGGGTACTCGGCTCACACAGCCGCCCTCAGGGAGCTGACGGGCATCATGAGTGAGTGGCTTGCCATGGAGCAGCAGGCATGGGACCAGGTGACATCCAGACTGGACACCCTCGCCCAAGCTGTGGTCAGCCACCTGGCCCCTGCCACCACTCCATTGTAGGTCACCCTCCCACCATCCCCCATACCCCCATCACCCGCCTGTCCCCTCCCCTCCCCTCCCTTCCCTTCCTCCCAGCATTTTCCCTGCCTGCCCCAATCCCCGATCCCCCGGCTCTCCCACAATGGCCCCGCCTCTGAGAAGGCCAACCTCGAGGCCCTGCTCCCGCCTCACCTCCCCCTGGCCAGCCTCATCCACTTGGCCCACACCCTGCTGTCCAGGGATGGCCAGCTGGAGGCAGAGCCCCTGGCTGCCCCCTCCCCCCACGCCAAGCCCGGCACAGGAGTGGGGACTGTGCCTGAGCTGTGCCCCTACCTCCCTGTGCCGCTGGCCCTGGCTCAGCCCAGGCGGGGCCCCCAAACACGGGGAGGAAGGGGCAGGCTCGGGAGACAGGGATCCCAGCCGTTGAGCCCTGTGGAAAGGGAGGCCCCCCAATCCCCGCTCCCCGTTCACCCTCCCCCCACACATGTATATAGTGCTCCCCACTCATCCTCCCCCCACATATGTATATAGTTCCCCCTAGTAAATGAGAGACACAGTTTTGTAAGTAAATAGTTTATTTTTATGGTTTAACCTGTCTCCCCCATGCATGCGTGCTGGTGGCTGAGCGTGTGTGTCTGTGGAAGGTGCGGGTGGAGAAGGAGTTTGTGCGTAGGGTGCAGGTGGGGGTGTGTGCGCAGTGTGTGGGGGGTTACCATGGCCCCCGCTGAAAGGCCTGGCGCAGGGCCTCCCTTACACGCACCCTGTCCTGCTGGGCCTGGTGGCAAAGGGTGGCAGGGGGCTGTTCATACCCATGCCCTGCCTCGATGGCCCACCCCTGCATGTAGGGCTCATGTTTCACCTCCACCAGGTTATGGAGGGTGCAACAGGCCCCAATCACCGCCGGGATGTTGGGGAGACCCACGTCCAGCCTGGTGTAGCGGTATCTAAAACGCCCCTTGAGGCGGCTGAATGCCCGCTCCATGATGTTCCGGGCACGGTTCAGCAGCTCATTATAAAGGTCCTGGCGTGGCTGGGTGTGCCTGGTGTATGGCCGCATCAGCCAGGCCTGCAGGGGGTAGGCCGCGTCCACCACGATGCAGGGCAGCATCATAGTGTCCCCGATGGGGAGCTCCCCTAGGCCATACGACGTCCGAGCCCTGAGTTCTGGAAGGCTCTCGCGTTGTGTGCATGGCCGGACCAGCCCATATCGATGTCCTCAAACCGGTTGTTGGCATCAACCAGGGCCTGCAGGACCACTGAGGGGTAGCCCTTGTGATTCACGTAGGCCCCGCAGTTGCGTTCTGGGGCCCAAATGGCGATGTGGGTGCCATCCAGGGCCCCGAAGTAGCTGGGGAAGCTCAGCTCCTAGAATCCCCGGATAGCATTGTCCAGGTTCCTGACACAAAGCAGCTGGCTCAGGAGCACTTTGTTGATCGCCCAGATGACCTGCAGGGCATAGGGGGGCACACTCGTGAGCATGGGGTGGGGCGCAGCTTGCCCGCTGTGCCCATCCTCATCTCCACCCCTGTCCCTGGGGTGCCCACCCATGCCCATCCCAATCCTCGCCCCTGTCCCTGGGGTGCCTGCCCTTCTTCCAACAGTGCCTGTCACCAGGCTGCCTCCCGCCATCCGCATGCAGTCTCAGTGTGAGCTAGGCATGGCTTACTTCAATGAGGATGGCCCTGATGGTGGCTTTGCCCACCCTGAACTGGTGGCTGACGGATCGATAACTGTCCAGGATAGCCATTTTCCGTGGGGTGATGGCCACCCTTTTGTGCACGGGGAGTGCTGGCCTCAGGTGTGTGTCCCGGTGCTGGAGGACTGGGGTTAGCCAGTCGCACAGCTCCAGCAATGTCTCCTTGGTCATCCTTAAGTTCTGTAGCCAGTGGTCATCAGCCCAGTTCTCCAGGACCAGCCCGTCCCACCAGTCACTGTTTATGGGGAAGCTCCACAGGCGGCGGATGAACCAGGGGAGCAGCTGGGGATGTTGTGCCCTAAGGATGGCATCCAGGAGGGTGGCTATAGTGCTGGCCACCTGGGGCCACTGCAGCACTGTGGCCAGGACCACAGCCAGGGCACTGGCCATGGCTGTGATGGAGAGGGGTGCTGCTCGGGGTCCATGGGGGCCTGGGATGCCACCTCTGCTGTCTCTCTTGCTCTCGCTCTGCCTGGGGACAGGGTTGCTGGCCCTCGGCGTATGCAGGCTGAGGCACAGGGGGCCCCTTTAAGAGGATGGCGGGCAGCGGCCCCGGAAGGGCTCGTCTACCATGCAACCCTGCCTGTGGCATTTCCTGACCCTGCTCTTTTGAAAGAGCGCTCTGGTATGCGTGGACGCTCTTTTTCGAAATTGTGCTGGGGGCCTTTCAAAAGAACGGATCGAACCTTGGGTCCCCGCTGGTGTGTGTGGATGCTTTCTATGTTCTCTTCCAAACGATGTTCTTTAAAAACAGAACTGTAGTGTAGACGCAGTCTAAGTGCATTAGTTTGTTTATTTAGATTCTTCAATATTGATATAAGTCCTCAACAAACAAATACAAATATTTTGACCTAGGTTTATATTGTGTGAGGTTTATATTTCAAATGTTTACAAGTTATCAATTTTATTCAAACAGCTTTATGTCTTTTGACTTGATCAATCATCGCGAATGACAACTTATGACATAGAATACATAACATGCAACTCACAGTTAGTCTCTGGAATCCTAAAATGCATCCTCTAACAACCCTCCTCCTGCACCTGAAGAGGGCCATGTCTGATCATCAAGTCTTGATCTCCATGAACTTTCACATCATCACTCATAGTTAATGTTACCAAAGCACCAATTCTACATTTTTCGTAAAGGCCTCAGAAATTCTCGGAGGAATTAACCATGACTACAGATAAGAATCAAATCCAGATTTTTCTTGACTTTTTAAAGCATTATAAAATACTATCTCCTGCTTGTCATGCATGTGTGTAGCACAGAGTATGACATGAACTATTCTAATTAGGACAAAAGTAGACTTCATATCACAATGGGTTTGAAGCTGCAAAATTCCGATCCACCTACTTGAATCTTCAGTACATATGGGGGGCAGGGATTTGAAGCTGGGATTCTGATATGCTTTTGGCTCATTTCTGGCTTTAGGTAGCAACTCTAAGCAACTACATTCAGTTTACCTTTCCAAAGTACTCAACACGTCAGCATGAGTAACGTCACCAGGACCAAAGAGTCAGAGGTTAAGAGTTCACTGTTGTAATTCAGGCAGTGCTATCTCAAATGTCTGATACCACAGCCACGTCTGCTTTTTGAACTGACAGTTTTGTCTAGGCACATTCAAAACTGATGATTACAAGAAATATTAAGCAAAAGAAAAAAAAGAAAAGAAGGATTGACTCCAAAGCAAATGCAGACTTCACAATTTTAAAGTTCAACTGCCAAACATAGCTACTTATGGGTGTTGAAATTATGGCAGACATGCAAACACAGGAGAAAATCAGAGAATAGGGGAAGAAAAAGTAGCTCTATTTGCTAATATTTATGGAAACCATTTACTGAAACTTCGCTAACTCATTGCCACATTTTTTAAAGATTAAAAAGTAAGGGGTAAATATCAATGGTCAAAATAAACCCTTTACTTCACTAGAGTTGCACAAAGAATACATTTAGACCCAATTGTCAAAATCTGCCATTAGTATTGAAATACTACTAATGGTGACTTAACATCTGGGAGCTGCATCCTATATTGTCAAGATTTTCAAGCATAGGTAAAGTTTGCATTCCAGGTGCATAATTAGACATGACTATAAATGGTTATTTTTCCATGAGTGTTAAGCACACAGCAGCTCTTATTGGTCAGCAGTTCAGAAAATTCACATCATCTACACAGATGCCTAACCAGACCCAGGAACTAAACTTTTAGCACCTATTCTTAATCCTTTGACTATTACAACAGCTGTATTGGGATCCTCTTAGCCAGGAGTTCCACCAGGAGAACAAAAGGAACTTGCCTTTGTGCTCTCTTGGGATTTGTGATCAGTGAAGTCCCACTGATGAGTAGTGTTAAAATTAATTTTAAAATTAATATTTAGGTATGAAAAATTTAGTGGACTCTTCCAAAAACACTGCTGTAATTCTCACAGCAGCTGACTCCTCAAAGATGGTCCTTTTATTTTCCATTTCTGGCCATGACTTTGTTATTCTTCCTTCATATTTTAATCCTGAAGGAAAACACCTTAAATCTCTGACATTGTTTATCCTTCTTATTATTATGCCTTGTGAGCAATTCCATGATCTCCTGTCCATTGCACATGCTCCCGCTATGTCTAGTCTCATAGCCGGGGACTGTATCATTCTGGTTTTGCTGCAAGATTTGGAATTGCATACATCAGAAAGTTCTTTGGTAATACTTGCCAGAATACGTATTTGAGGATCACAAATTATTTTAAGACATTGATTGAGGTGTTCAACAAGTAGAGATCAATTATACCATTTTACAGAAGCAGAAATTGAGGCATACATTAGGGATCATGTCTTAAGATCACAGAGAATATTAGGAAGCAGAATGGATATGGAATTGGGTATGGATTGTCTGACTCAGTTCCGAGTTTGAATCACAAAGACCATCTTTCCTCTTTGTTATAACAGCACGGCTACGTCTACACGTGCACCCAACTTCGAAATAGCTTATTTCGATGTTGCGACATCGAAATAGACTATTTCGATGAATAACGTCTACACGTCCTCCAGGGCTGGCAACGTCGATGTTCAACTTCGACGTTGCTCAGCCCAACATCGAAATAGGCACAGCGAGGGAACGTCTACACGCCAAAGTAGCACACATCGAAATAAGGGAGCCAGGCACAGCTGCAGACAGGGTCACGGGGCGGACTCAACAGCAAGTCGCTCCCTTAAAGGGCCCCTCCCAGACACACTTTCATTAAACAGTGCAAGATACACAGAGCCAACAACTAGTTGCAGACCCTGTATATGCAGCATGGATCTCCAGCTGCCGCAGCAGCAGCCAGAAGCCCTGGGCTAAGGGCTGCTGCCCATGGTGACCACAGAGCCCCGCAAGGGCTGGAGAGAGAGTATCTCTCAACCCCCCAGCTGATGGCCGCCATGGAGGACCCCGCTATTTCGATGTTGCGGGACGCGGATCGTCTACACGTCCCTACTTCGATGTTGAACGTCGAAGTAGGGTGCTATTCCCATCCCCTCATGGGGTTAGCGACTTCGACGTCTCGCCACCTAACGTCGATTTCAACTTCGAAATAGCGCCCAACACGTGTAGACGTGACGGGCGCTATTTCGAAGTTACTGCCGCTACTTCGAAGTAGCGTGCACGTGTAGACGCAGCTCACCAGTTTACAAACAATCAGAAAGTACCCCTCTACTCTCTGATTTGCTCACCTTGATAATTTTTTTCTGATTTGTCCACCTTAATTACTGTTTTTGGTTCTCTGTGCCTCAAATATTGAATCTGTTCTGGTCTGGCTATGGTCTGAAGAAGTGGGTCTGTCCCATGAAAGCTCATCACCTAATAAATTATTTTGTTAGTCTTTAAAGTGCTACTTGACTGCTTTTTTGTTTTTATAGTATATAGACTAGCACGGCTCCCTCTCTGTTAAAATTCCTTTTGTGTATGTAATTTCTCAATGAACTTTCCCATTCATTCCTATACTGGTTAATTCTACATGAGGAAAGGAGAACATGTTTCTCATGGAATGACATTTCCCATTGGCTACTAATGCAGTCTAAGAATACGTATATATAAAACATCTAAACTAATACCTTTAAAACGTAGCACTAGGCACTGTAGGAGCTAAGAGAAAACTTCATTTCTCCACATGGTGCCAATAATAGCTATTATATGGTTATCCTTTGAAGGGAAATATTAGACTCTGTTCATGTTTTTTATTGTAACTCACTATGATGTCACAAGGCCATAGTACTCTCTGGCAATAAAAGTTAAGCCACATTACTAATCTGACCTAGTTATATATTTCAGAGAAAAAGGTAAAGTCTTATGATTGCTACAATGCACGTTATGGTTTATCTCTGACAAAAAGTCAAATGTCTCCCCACAAAATAGTAATGATTTTCACAAAATATGTTCAATATAAAAATAAAATAATACATCTCGACAAAATCTCATAGTGAGTTGACTAAGAAAGATTAGACTCTTGGTAAAGTAGCCTTGTATGAATTTATTGAACTCTGGAACAACCTTGTGTTGCTTGCATGCACAGAGGCAGTAAATATTTCTCTATGGAATTTTTCTTGTATTCAGAAACCCAGAAATAAGTAGCTATTTCTTAGTTATCTAAGGAACAGCATTTTATGCTTAAAGCTAAGATAATTTGCCACAGAATATGCATTAGGTTATCAGCCCAGTTGGTTCAATTTAAGCGTAATTTTATTTGAGGATGACTGAATTGCTGCTTCCTGTTTCTGATCAAGTTAACTTAGTGGCTGAGCAAGCAAAGCATAAGATGCATATCAAACCTTGGCTAGATGACCTGTTAGGACATTTAGTCCATCTTTCTGACAAAGTTGTTGGCTATCATGTTATTTCTGTTTCACATGTGTAGTCCAACAGCTGAAGATCACAACCAGATTGGGCCCCACTTTGTCATCTTCTCTTTGGTTTTCCAATTTACTTTTCTAGTGCTTTTTTGGCTCTGAAAAGCAGTAGCATTGCAAATAAAGCAGAATTTTCACTCGACAGATCTGCCACCTGTATGGGATTTTGCTAGGGATAAATGATGCTTTACACTCCAGGTAGCCCAGCACAATTAACACTGCTAAGCAGGAATGAGCTGTATCCCATTATTTTGCATGATCTGCATAAGGGTTTACTAAATGCAGATTAGTGTCCCTGTACAAACTAGCAGAAGCCCTGGGGTTGGATGGGTGTCTCTGATGCCATAGTTTGGCCCACAGAATTCCTGTTACAGGATGTGATGTGCAAAGAGTACAGAACTTTGCTTGAACTTGTTGTTTTGTGTACATTCAGAATAGCAGTATAAGATAAAACAATTTAGCTAAAATGGGACAATCCTGAGCTTGGATATACATATTCCAGTTGGAGTGACTTTTTCATTCCAATTTAAAAAGTGACATATCCACACAAGTTTGCACCAATTTAACTCCATGGGCTTAAAATATCACTTTAAATTAAACTGTAACATTTTTGCATACACAAGCCATTAGATATAAAGACAATGTTGCAGTGGGAAAGGGAAAACCTTCTTTTGCTATGTTTATACTGCAGCAGCACAGCTCCAACACTGTAGCACTGCGTAGTCACATCCCATACTGACATAAAGAGTTTTTCCATCTATGTAGTTAAGATGTCTATCTCTTCAAGAGGCGGTAGCTAGTTCAATAGAAGAATTCTTTCACTGACCTAGCTGTATCTAGAGAGGGGGTTAGTGTCAGAGACCAACGGGTAGGATCAGTTCTAGTGATCAGAGCCACAGCAATTAGGCGTACGGTTGGAGCCATGGGTTAGAACCAGAATGAGGATTATAGAGTGGGGTTGGAGCAAGACCAGAGTAAGAGCAAGACAAGAGGAGGCTGAGGTTTTTTGGAGTCTGTTACCACTGTCAGGCAGGAGAGAGTTTGAAGCCTTGAAGTGGCATTGAAATGACATGGAGCAGACTTAGTTGCAGTTTTTCCTATGAGGCTTATATATATCTCCGAACCTGTTGCTGGCTTCTCAACTGGTCACAGCGTAGCACAAAAATGACTTATCTACGCATGAGGTTTAATCAGGTTCAAGTTCAGAGGACTCATCACCTGACAGTTAGGATGTCCTAACGCTGTGGCACAGGATACCAAATTTTCCACAGCCCTGAACAATAACTAGGTTGAGCTAATATTTAGGTGTAGAACAGATTTAAAGGGAAAATAATGAGAAACAGGGACACCCTCGTGCTGAGAGTAATTATCACGTCATAGAGAAGATAGCCTGCATGAGGGTGGGTCTGAAAAGTCTCCCTGAGCAAGCTGAGAGGAGAACCAGAAACATGACAACCATATGCTTGTGAACCAGGCTCATTCAGCAAGTAGCTTCCAGGGAAAAATTCATGAAGATCAGGGCCACCTCCTGTAACTGACCCTAGCCCATTCTAAGTGGTAAGAGTAGAGAACACATATTTGTTATGGTACTAGATTACTAAGAGAAAGGGCAATGGCAGAGGTGCATGAAAATACAGAAGAGAAAAGGACTGCAGGGCATGGAAGTGGAGGGAGAAGAAGAAATTTCTGTATTGTCTAGTCTTGCAACTTGGGAATGTGAAGTGTAATTCAACTGATATCTGATTAAATGACTGTCATTTGGAAATTAATATGCTTTAAGTCATTTCTGAGTTTGGACTCTTCATAAACAATTTCTTTAGGAAAATCTATACAAAACACATCACAAACAGACAAACAAAGTAAATGAAAAGGAAAGGAACAGTGAAGTCGAGATTACTTTTCACTAGGTATATTTTGTATTTCACTCAGAATTGATATTGTTCAGTTAAAGGAACCCTTTCAGGTTCTCCCTGTTGGATTGGTTGTGTTACCTGGTAGAGTGAAATGATTCAATTTAAATAACTTCTCCCATTTTGATTTAAGGGGAACTTTCAGAAACACTTTAATGGGATGTAGGTTTTGTAAAACCTTGTTTTTACAAAAATCTTGAACTTATGGCCTAATTTAGATTCGAATATTCCTTCTGAACAAGCTCTGATACCTTGCAGATTAAGTTATTGCTATTCAGTGAAGGAATGATACATGGTTACAAATTCATGTGAAGGGTAAGTTCTAAAATAACTCACAAACATTATGACATTGTGCCATTTCCTTTTCAGGTGTACTGGGAGCACCGTTTATGTCTGAAGATGAAGCAAATGAGTTTATACGACTTAAAAGACAAACTCCATATTCTCAAAACTACTGGGACCCAAGCAATAGCCAGAATGCATGGGGTTACACTCTAGCGGAACAGGTATTTGTTTGATAACTTAGCACTGTCTGTTTAAGAGTCTGTAAATATATATGTTGCCCTTTGAATGCCAGTTTGCAAGTAAGTCACTGGCTTTTCAAGGGACACCCAAATTCCATTGTCACTGAATTCTTATTTATAGAAAAGTACTAGGATAAATAGCTCAGGATTACAATCTCTTACACTATACTCAATAGCTTCCTTATTTGTGCCTCAAGGGCCACGTCTACACTAGCCCCAAACTTCAAAATGGCCATGCAAATGGCCATTTCGAAGTTTACTAATGAAGCGCTGAAATACATATTCAGCGCTTCATTAGCATGCAGGCAGCCGCGGCACTTCGAAATTGACGCGCCTCGCCACTTCGCGGCTCGTCCCGATGGGGCTCCTTTTCAAAAGGACCCCGCCTACTTTGAAGTCCCCTTATTCCTATCAGCAGATGGGAATAAGGGGACTTCAAAGTAGGCAGGGTCCTTTTGAAAAGGAGCCCTGTCGGGACGAGCCGCGCGGTGGCGAGACGCATCAATTTGAAAGTGCCGCAGCCGCCCGCATGCTAATGAGGCGCTGAATATGTATTTCAGCACTTCATTAGTAGACTTCGAAATGGCCATTTGCGTGGCCATTTCGAAGTTTGGGGCTAGTGTAGACACGGCTCCTGGCTTGTAACACAAATGATCTTCAAATTCTCTTTCCTCCTGCTCCAGAAAGCAAGTTGTTGTCAAGTCTCATCAGCTCTGAACCAGCATTTCTAAAATCCATGACTCTACTCTCCGTCCTGACTTCTAGATGATCACTTCAGGTTTGCATGTGTGAACTTGAAAGAGTGAACTGTGCTGCAATTGTAAATTCAGATCCAGGCGAGGTTGCACAGTTATCCCAAGGGCTGAAGTTGCAGGAACTTTTTATACGTAAAGATTGAAAATAATCAGAATTAGGATCCATATGAGTCCTACTTTATAATTATCTGAACCTATGCCATGCTACAAAAGCTATTTGAACATGACTTGCATATCACATTAGGTTCTACCTAAAGACCTCTAGTTCACTGAAGTTGTATCAAGTCCAGTAACTCCATCTATTTTGTTGTTTATCAGGTTAGTGAGTCTTGGACTGCTTTGAGATCTACAGCACAATATTACATGGACTTGGGATCATTTGCCTTTGATCCTGACACTGCCCGGTGAGTTTTGTCTAAAGACGGTACTTACCTTAAAAAAAGGGTGCGCATAAATAATTGATAAAGGAGATAATAGCATTCACACAGGATCCCAAAAGCATAATATTATATGGTGCTGTTTCCCCGGCTCTTAATTGCAATTGATGTGATTAGAAAAATAACTGTTCTGAAAACTGGAGTAATAGGGGCTTTACGATTTTTACTGGCTGTCTGAGTTTAACTATGATGAATCAATGCTGTTGGGTGGCTATGATGATATTTAAGGGTCATAGGCTGTGTCTACACGAGCACAAATCTTCAAAATAGCCATGCTAACGGCCATTTTGAAGATTACTAATGAGGCACTGAATTGAATATTCAGCACCTCATTAGCATTATGACACTTCTGACCGTGGTTCTTCGAAAGCGCCGCTTTCGAAAGCACGCAGCTCGGCGCGACTATATAGAGGTCCTTTTTGAAAAGACCCCACACATTTTGAAATCCCCTTATCCTGATCACTGATCAGGATAAGGGGATTTCGAAAGGTGCTGGTCCTTTCGAAAAGGAGCCCTGTGTAGCCGCACCGAGCCGTGCACTTTCGAAAGCGGCACTTTCGAAGTGCTGTGACCGGAAGCGTCCTAATGCTAATGAGGCTCTGAATATTCAATTCAGTGCCTCATTAGTAATCTTCAAAATATGGCTGTTTCGAAGATTTGTGCCCATGTAGACACAGCCATAGAGTTTTACAATGCATAGAGCTTTTTGTATGGGCTTTGGTCACATTTTGAGAAATAAAAAACTTAAAGAACCCAGAAGCGACCTTTACTTTTGTATCTGACATGCATCTTTCATATACTGCTGATAGAAAGCAACTCGTCGTAGAAAATGAAAGGAGGGGGAGAAGGAACAGGTTTTTTTCAGCATACAGGTCAGTAGTTAAATTGTATTCAGTGAAGAACAAATACATGACTGATCAAAATGTAGAAAGAAGTAGACACTGAAGTATTTACAGGTTGGTAATTACATGCAATAAATCCAGTGTCTCAAATGATCATATGAAAATTTTGCAGAGAATGTTAAGATGAACACTTCAATTTTTTAAAGATTACAGTAAATGGAAGGATCAGTCTTTAAAAAACGATGTTTGACATGTACTACAGAATAATAAATGCTTTACTTGTACAGATTTCTTTTCATGGGTAGCTATCCCAGCCCTTTACAAAGGAAATAGTATTAATACCATTTAGGAAAACAGAGACACTGAGAAGTGAAGTGAGTTGCCCAAAGATACAAAACAGACTACTGGAACAACTGTGAATATAATTCATGCCTCCAGTTTAGCCATGTGGCCTATCTTCTAGACTTTTTCATACAAGACCATATGGGCAGATGTGTTATAGTGGTGAGGGGGAAAATGGCAGGCAGTTGGGAATCCAATTGCTCCATTGCCAGTTTTTTCACTATGTTGACGTATCTTCATATGTGTTTATCTCATGGTTCGCGCAAGTGAGGATCTCAGGCACTGAATAGGGACCAATGTTATAAGATACCAAAAAAAAAGAATTTGATTTTAATAAAAGCTTAAACCCTCCCATGTCAGCCACTAGGAAGAAATTTACTCTGTGGCTAGGCTAATCATCACTAGAGCTGGCTGAAAAATGGGAAATCCTTCCTGTTTTTCATTTATTTATTTATTTGGAACAAATTGGAACAAAAATAATCACAGAACATTTCACAAGAAGGGATTTCCAGGAAATTCTGTTTAGGGAGAAACAAAACATTTTTTAAGCTTCCCAGCTGTCTTGCTGAAAGGCTTTTGCCTATTTCATTGCCCCAGCAGGCAGGAAGCTAAATTACAGGGACTTTTCAAGAGAGGGGGAGGTGGGAGAGTCATTTTAGTTTTCCTGATTGGGAAGGCGGTGGGGGGAAAACCCTGTTTCTTCTGGAAAACTGATTGTGAAAGGGGCCTTTTCTGTTGGAAAAATCATTCAGATGGAACGTTCCTGACTATCTCTGACCTTAACTGTTCACTACTTGCACGTACCTTGAAGCTTCTGATACTGGCTGTTGTTCTGCAAAGGACTAGAAACACGAGTTCAGTGGTATGGCAATTCCCAGCAACCTCAAAAGACAGGCTCAACATAAAAGGGTAGTTTGCAAACTCATACATTGCTGGGCCTATGTCTGGTGAAAACAGAACCCATATTTTTGATGGTAAACTCTTAAATTGTGTTCTCACTGAATTTTTTCCAATGATTTCAATGTATGTTAGTTTTAAAATGTGATCTCAGGGGGGCAGGAATCAAACTTCATCTCTGTTTAAATGCACTGCTAGTACTATACAAATTAACCTCTGATGCTTTTAGGTATGCATGAGTAGGGCCCTACCAAATTTCATGGTCATGAAAAACACAATCAACCTCTGAAATCTGGTCTCCCTCTGTGAAATCTGGTCTTACATTGATTTTACCAGGGAGACCATTGTTTCTCAAGTCCTGGGGGTCTTGGCTCAAAAGGGAGAGGTAGGGATAGGGGCAGTGTGAGGCATCCCAAGGTTATTTTAGAGAGGGAATGTGGTATTGGCACCCTTACTTCTAAGGTGCTGCTGGTAGCACCTCTGCCTTGAGGGCTGGGCTCTTGGCCAGCAGCCAGTACTCGCTGGCCACTGAACTCAGAAGGCAACACTGTGAACTTTTGAATGTAATAGGGTCCAGCACATGAAAGGACACATACTTAAATCTGTGAAACCTGATAATATCCATGCATTACCCACAGTTCTATATTAAATAAAAAGTTATCTTTAAATTACTTCAGCAGAGCCTTCCTAATTTGACTTATTTCTTCCTTTTTAGGGACCACATTAGGTCTTACATGGATATGCTACAGCAATCTGGGGCTCATCTCCAGCAGCAGACAAGAAAGCACAACTAAATTTAAGAAGTTTCACCTATCTCCCAATGTACTGTATGGAGGATCTTGATCCAGGAGTTACACTTTTAGCTATTTGCCCCAGCCACACTGCATTTGTCCTGTATTTTGTTAAGATATCTACAGCTGAAACATACACAGTAGACACACAAAGTCCATATATTTTGTTCTCATCAAGTAAAATATGAAGTGAAATGATGCTAAGTTGAACAAAAATGGTGAAGATAACAAGTCAGGAATAGTATTTTTAGTAAGACAGGTTAATTTTTTTTTTTTTTACTAAAATGGATTTCCTTTCTTCTCACTCCCACAAAATAGTTAATTTAAATAAATGTTGAAGTTCTGGCAACTGAGAACTGAATGATTTTTACTTCTTGAAATTAAGCTTTTGGCATTTATGTTACGGAATACTGAAAATTATGAGGTTTGTGTGTAGGGGAGGCGTTTGGTAAACTGAAATTCTGAAGGAAAGTTTTAAAAGAAACATGCTCTCCTTTCCCTTTTGGAAGTGTTTGTGTTAGAGTACTGCAGACCATGTCAGCTGCAGTTTTCACTGTAGAGAGCAAGACCTTTTAATATTGTGGCAAAACCATTAGGTTATTTAGAATACTGCTTCCATTTCATTATCTCAAAACTCTGCTTTCAGCATGGAAAGTATTGGTCTTAAGCTTCCAAGTGCAAAACGGTTGAAGTCCTAATGATCTGAGTGAGCTGCTTCCTCCTTATAGTATCTAATTTGTCAACATTGAAGACACTTGGTTGTGGCACTGTTTAGCATGGATGTGACTAGTGACAAGGCTTTTTCCATCAGAGGTCTCCAAGTCTTTCTTCAGTTCATCAGACAAAACTACCTGACCATGAGGATTCATATTGTCACAGAATCTTTGGTCACAGGCCTCTCAGAGAATAGCACAGGAAAGAGGGTGGTTTTATGGTGATGCTTCAGTTTTCCTCCTGTGTGCATAGGTTTCAATATCCATTGTACAAGTATCCAGGGCTACCGTGAAGTGATTGAGAACACTAAAGAAAATATTAAATCTTTTGATGCTGAATACATCACTTACAATACCATGATTTCATTCATACTATTAATCATCATTACAACAATTCATTCATTCTAAGGAAAAGGCCAAAAAATAAAACACCAGCAGAGAAACACCAAAGAACACTTACATTCACTAGTCTCATAAGTGACTTGGTTACTGTATTCTTCATCTCTTGCCTCCTCCTCTTGGACCTCGGTTTAGGAGGTAGGTCCCAGACTTCTGAGGGCCAGTAGAGGTAACTGTTTTGGCCCACTACTATCCATTCTTCCTTCAGTAATGCTGGTAAACATTAAAACAACTACTGAAGTTCTTTAGATCATAGCAAATGGCAGGAGTTTCACGGTAAGCATAATCTATGCATTTTAGGCTAGTGTAGTCACCCAGTGTACATTGGTTTTATACAGGTACAAATACAGCTGCGTCTACACTTGACAATATTTTCAAAAACCTAGGTCCTCTTTTGAAAGTGCGTGTGGTGCATCTACACATGCTGCATGCTCTTTCGAAAATGAAATTGATGGGATGCGCCATCGAAATCAAAAACACTCTTCTAAACGTGAAATAGGAAGAGGCCTCACTTTCAAAAGCCTTTTTTGAAAGAGGATGTGTGCAAATGATCTGTGCCATGCTCTTTCAAAAGAGTGGGGTTCTCCATGGCGGCAATCAGCTGTTAGGTGGAGACATGCTGCCCAGGGCCTGTGGGGCTCTATGGTCTGTGTGTGCTGCAGCCCTTAAAGCTGCATGGACCCAGAAATCCCGTTGCAGTAAGCTGAGATCATCCGGGCAGCAGCTGCTACACATGTTGCCCCTGAACACCCCAGTGTGACCCAGACCGGCTGGCTTCTTGCAATGGCCGGCACTCAGGCAAGTCAGGAGAACCAGCCCTCCCCACTCTGAGCCTGGCCAGGGCTCACAGGGGTCCAGCCAGCGGGGGGAAGAGTGCGCTCCCTCCTGGATGGAGCATGAGCTCAGGGACCTACTGGGCCTCTGGCAGGAGGAGGAGGTACTCCGCGTCATGGGCATGAAGCAGAATAATATGGCTTCTTTTGCCCAGCTGGCCGAGGGCCTGAGCTCCACGATCACCCTGCCTGACCAAGTGAGAAACAAGATGAAAGAGTTATGGCAGGGTTATGCCCAGGCTCGGGCCTCGGCCAGCTGGTTGGAGGCCACTCCTGCTTCCTGTCTATACTACTGGGAGCTCCGGAACCTCCTCGGCCTCTCGGACCCCTCTTCCCCAGCTGTTGTCCTCAATGCGTCAGCCGAGGAGCCCCAGCCCAGGGACAGCAAGGAGCTGGGACCAGCGGCCAGCCCCACACCACCCAGTCCAGAGCCAGAGCCAGAGCCAGAGCCAGAGCCAGAGCCAGAGCCAGAGCCAGAGCCAGAGCCAGCAGCAGCCAGGGAGTAATCAAGCGAGGTGGGGGACCAAGTGATCGACCTCCCCTCCCGTACAGCCTCAGCCAGCCAGGCATCCCCTGACCTTGGTGGTGGACTCTCAGGTACATATCCGACAGGGCACACACCGTGGATCACAGAGCAGGGGGCTCCATACTCACCTGAGGGCCCCCCACGTCCCCAGCAGACCCCAGCCAGCCACAGCACCTGCTCCCGTGGACAGTGCCATGTACTGCCCCTAGGGGAAGGGTTGCGGGGGCTGGACCACACAAGGGGGCTGCCCACAGGGGGACAGGGGCCACCTCATTGTTAGACAGGGGCTAGGGGGATGGTGACCCACTGCCCATGGGGGGATGGGGGCGTGGGTTGGTACGCACAGCCTGTCCCTCTCTTCCCTCCTGTTTCCGCAGCTGTGCCGTCCGAGGGTCGGGACAGCCCTGCACCTTCTGTCATCCCAGACAGCTCTCTGGAGGCAAGGGATAGTGGCTGGATGGAAACACCCTTGGCACCAGGGCATCCCTGCTCCCAGGGGGGCCAACAGTGGGTGGTGGAGGACCACCACATTGCTGCCTCCATCCAACAGCAGGTGGAGCTGGTGGAGTGGCGCCTCTGCCTTGAGGAGGAGGAGGAGGCCACCTGGCACTGGGAGGCCTTGGGGGAATTTAAGGGGGTATTCTGGGAGATGATGGCCTTGTTCTGGGAGCTGCTGGCCTGGATGCCCCTGCACTGCCCACCAGCTGCCCCCCCTGCTGCCCCTCCTGTAGCCCACTGCTGCCCCTCCCGCCGTCCCTCTTGCAGCCCCACCTGCCACCCCACCCACTGCCCCCTCTGCCAGCCCCCTGGGAGGGGGCCCTGCTATGCCTGACTGTTGGGTGTGCTTGATTCCTGGCCCTACCTCCCCATCCTCCCTGCCCCCTCCCAGCCCCGCCGGGGACCTTGGACCCGGGGTGGCACAGGTCCTGGGGTCCACATGGGTAGCGGCCCTCCACCCCTGTACCGGAGTAATGGCTCCCGCATGGGCCACCTGGGTCTCCCTCCTGCTGGAAATAGTTAATATGTTTATGTTATTCAGATATGGCATTAAGCACACCTTTTAGTGCCAAACACAGCTGTTTATTTTTCCCACAACCTCATGTATTGTGTGCTCATTGGGTGGTGGTGGTGTGCGGGAGGAGGGGTGCAGTGTGAGGGAGGTGGCGATGAGGGGTGCACAGTGTGGAGGGGAGTGTGCAGTGGAATCACTGGGGGGTGGCCATGGTGGCGCTCCCTGGGCTCCCTGGGCAAAGTACTTGCGCAGGGCCTCCCAGATGCAGACCCCCTCGTGGTGGGCCTGGCAGCTGGGGTGGTGGCCAGCTGGGGGCAGCCCGTGCTGGACACGGACACCCACCCCACTGTAAAGGCCTACCCCTTACTCCCCATAATATTATGGAGTGTGCAGCAGGTGCCCATGACCTGGGGAAGGTTGAGGACACCTACCTCCAGGTGTGCCAGGAGAGAGCGCCACTGGCCCTGAGGTGCCTGAAGGTGCGCTCAACCACATTGCGGGCATAGTTGAGCGGGGTGTTGAAGTACTCCTTCCTGGGGGTGAGGTAGCCCATATAGGGGCGCATGAGTCAGGGCTGGAGGGGATATGCTGCACTGGACACCAGGCACAAGGGCACTGTGGTGTCCCCCAGTGGGATCTCCCTTTGGGGGATGTAGGTCCCTGCCTCCAGCCAGCAGCACAGGCCTGAATTGCAGAAAACCCATGTGTTGTGGGTGCAGCCAGCCAGCCCACATAGATGTCCTGGAACCTTCCCTGGCTGTCCACCATGGCCTGCAGCCTTTTCGGTTGATATATTGTCCTCTGCTGTGCTCTGGAGTGCAGATGAGTACATGGGTCCCATCAAGGGCCCTGACGCAATTCGGGAACCCAAGCACAGTGAAGCCCATGATGGCCATGTCCAGGTACCCACTGTGGATCACCCTCTGGAGAAGCATCACATTGAAGGTGTGCACCACCTGCAGTGGGGGAGACATGCACCTGTGAGGGTGTCCAGGGTGTGCCAGGCCCCACCCTGGCCCCACACCAGACCCACCCAGGCCCTCTGACCTGGGTCCCTAGTCTTGGCCCCCACCTCAGCCCCACCCTGGCACCTGTCCTGGCTCCCCCTCAGTGGGTCCTTGGCCCAGGCCTCCTTACCTCCATCATGACAGCCCCAACTCTGGCCTTGCGCACACCAAATTGGTGTCCCACGGAGCAGTAGCTGTCTGGAGTGGCCAGATTCCAGCCAGCTGTCACAACCCTCTTCTCCACAGGTAGGGCGCGCCACATCCATGTGTTCTGATGTCTCAGCATGGGGGACAGCCACTAGCAGAGCTCCAGAAAGGTCTGCCACCACATCCAAAAATCCCAGAGACACCAGTCATTGTCTCACTCCCCCATGACCAGCTGCTCCCACCACTCGGAGCTGGTGGGGTAGCTCCAGAGCTGGCAGAGCACCCGGGGGAGGGGTGCTGAAGGAGCCAAGGATCTGGGGCATTTTTACCTGCCCCTGGGGGGAGCCACCACTGCTGTGGCCAGCAGGGAGACCACTCCACCGGCGGTAGCAAGCAGGGTTTTCAGGTGCTGCTGGTCCATACTCTGTCCTGCGGGCACTGTGTCTTCAGGGCTTGTAGCAGCTCTGCAGGCCTCATGCTGTGCAGGACGAGGGTGTTGGGAAGGGGCCCTTTAATGGAGAGGCTGGCTGCGGCCCTGCAAGGGTTCAGTGCCATGCAGCCCCATCTGCAGTGTTCCCTGGCCCTTTCTTTCGAAAAAGAACAGGGGTGAGATTAGACAGTCAATCTCTTTCGAAAGGCTGGATGGCCTCTTTTGAAAGGGTGGATGGCCCTTTCCACAGCGCAAATCGACGGCGCCAACCCCAGACCGTATGTAAATGCGCCTTTTGGAAAGGGCATCTTTCAATTCCTTTTTTCAAAAGGTGCCATGCATATTGGGCAAAAAAACTCTTCCAAGCCATGCTAAGGCAGACATGCATAAATTCAGTTTCAACACAAATGAAATTAACAGCTGAACTCAACTCTTTGCTTCTACATGGTCAGGAGCTGCAGACAGTAGGGTTCATTTTGATGCATTTATTTTACATACACCAATTAGTTTCCCTAGCTTGATCAAAATCTCTGTGACAAGATACTCATCTAAAGAATATATCTCATGCTGTTAACGACAACAACAGTGACAGCAAGAGTGAACTGTATTCAAAGCAGTTTAGCAGTGGCTGGCTAAATATACCAGTGGCGTATTGCCAGAAATGCTCCAATTAGAGACAAAAAATAAGTTTAGCAATTACATGACAAATTGGAAATGTCTGGGATGGCAGTTTGAATAAAAAGATGTAATTATTTACATTTGAAATATGGTCATCAATCATGGAGAGAAAACGGCATTTGTCATGAACAATTAGAATCATGAAAAACAACCTATAGTGATCACTTCCCTCAGTCTACTGAAGGCATCTCTATTTCAACAACATGCTACAAAACACAGAGTAGCTTGGGCAAGCTAATCGGTACCCACTGGAAAAAAAAGAAGTGATACATCCTTGTGTGAAGAGCTATGCGACCCTTGGACAGGGAGACCTGTCACAAAGAACTAGCGGATGCCAAAAGGAGTGTGGTGATGCAATAAAGGTTGCTCTTCCTTTTTGGTCAAGGCTAACTTAGTGTCCCTCCAAGGGGTTAGAAGGTCCGTGTGGTGCCAGAGGGGCCATTTTCAGATAATAGCACAAATATTTACTTATATTGATGTCTGACTCCAATATTATTCCAACATTCTAGAACCAAGGACAAATGATTCCTTCCTTACTACAAACTGCAAGAAATCCATTCCGGAGTGACATCTCCTATTCAGATGCTTACTTCCAGCTTGAGGAACAACATTTCACTGATGATCTCACTCCAGTTGCTACTAGTCCCTACATTAGCAGTCACGGAAAAAGTTGAATGAGCATGTGAGCTGCCCTATCAACCCACACAGCTGATCTCCCCAAGTCATGACTGACTCTGGACAGCCAGTTAGTGGGAGGTAGCCTAAGGAAGGCTACTGTTGTGCTTGTGATTTGTTGCCAATTACAGTAACAACCAAAAACCAATCTGTTGCAAAACTTTGCACAGTGTAAGAGACCTCTACCCTATGTGGCTTATAATGCATCTGTAAAACATTACCAAAGTATGTGTGCCACGTAAGTGATCTGAGAGGACTGGATGAGATGGAACAGTGAGAGGAAAAAGATGATAGTACATACTGTCAGTTAATTGGTTGCTAGGTTCTATTAGCTACCACTGGCGGTGAGGGGATAGCTCAAGCTCGTTGACTAGAGCCTTGGCCTTGTAATTCCATGGTTGTGAGTTTAACCCCTGCGAGGGCCCTTCAAGGGTCTGGGGCAGTTACTTCCAAAAAAAAAAATCTGCCAGGTATGGTGATCGGTTCTGCTGTGAGTGCAAGGGATGGGACTCAATGATCTCCTGAGGTCCTTTCCAGCTCTAAGAGATGTATATACCTCTATTTTTTTCCTTTTTTCTGCCATGGAAATTAATACAATTGCCACTTGCAGTTCTAAAAGAAAAATGTATAATAAACTAGTCCCATCACTATACTTTAGAAGTTAAGTAGATTAGGATTTGAATGAGCTTTCTGCCATACTGGGTGAACCTCTTTAGTCCAGCACTTTGAGACCTGAATGGTGCCGAACCAGAGAATTTGCTGGACGATGGGAGGTCAATATTTTCTAGCACATTACCAACACTTCCACAGTTACTGGGCTCTTAGAAGACATTTAGGGGCACATTACAGGTAAATAACAGCACAGCACACAGAGCCAGGACTGGTGGCTGTAAACAAACTTTATGGGACTGTGGGAGACTTGGTCTCATCCATGACAAGTGGGCACACAGCTAATTAAAATCATGCCAGACGATGGATGTTGTTGAACCAGAGACTGCCAGACTAGAAAGGTTCAACCTGTAGTTGAGGCATGCATTGCACTTCAGGCATGAACTGTGTTGTTTTTGAGTACTAGTGCCATTAGATGTCTCTCATCTGCTCTTTACAGGGTGTTACATTTTCTAGCCAGTCTAGCCCAGAAGGAAGTTGAGCTAAAGAGCCACTGAGTGTATGTGCCTGAATACTGCTACCGTGTGTTTTGTCATGAATGTTAGCTGATCTGCTTTTTGCTTTGCTGCACATCAGCAGGCAGATAACTGTATAGTACCAGAGAAGCTATTGTTGTATTTTAAAATAGGACCACCAACAAACACCTATTTTTCCTTTACATTTAATGTAATGGAACTGGCGCACAAAAGGAAATTTTACCCTTACAATTTATTTTGCAAAATGTTCTGAATGGTTATAGTTTTGCTAGATTCGTAATGCTTTAAGGAGAGAAATACCTCTCAGGAGCATAAAAAAAGATAAAAGGCTTTTGTGGGGAGTGGAATGGTGGAGTATGATTTTGGGAAGGTTATTTTTCTTGGTTATTAGGATGAGGACATATTCAGAGATTGAAATGAATGAGAAACTTTTCCAAGGGGTATGATTCAATTTCCTATCTTAATCAAGGTGTTAGTTCCCTTCCCTCTTTCACAATGGCCAGTGGATTGTGTACAAATGGCTTCTCATGGATTTTGAAACCTACAGGCCACATCTACATAGGAAACCTCTGTTGACAGATGTCACTGTTGGAAGAGATTTCCCAGTAGGACCTCTGTTGATGGATCACATCTGCACATAAAAGCAGAGTGAAGAAGCAATCTGTTCTGTCAACAGAGAGTAGCTAGAGTGCTGGCCCCCTCTCAATGGAACAGCTAGCCAGAAGCTCTGCAAACAGAGTCTGCTGGTAAACCTGTCGACAAAAGTGTCCTTGAGCATCTACACAGCTGTTTTGTCAACTGTTGGCAAAAGTGTTGTGCCTGAATGGGGAGAGGTATAACTCTGCTGGTGGATGTGCTGGGTTTTGTCAACAAATTGTTGACAAAGCACGTTTCGTGTGTCGACATGCCCCGGGTTTTTCCAACAGAAGCCCGGTTTCCCTGGGAAAAGGCACTTGTGTAGACGTGGCATCAGAGGCCCATGTTCACATATGCAGTGTTTGGCTCCCTCTTTTCCTCCCACCTATGAACCCAATAGATAGTAGACACCTGTGCTGCCATTGATTATTAGCTGCTCACTAGGCACATATGCAGAAACCCAAGCAATACTTCTCTGTCCTAAGTTCTAGTTCTTACCGTGCCACTCTGTCCCTGACCCTGCAGCACGCCTTGAATATCAACAGGCTCGGGGAGTTACACAAGTTCCCAAACAGAAGGTTTCTCCCTTCAGTATTGGAAGTCTCCAGCAAAAATGCTAAGAGCAGCAGTGACAACTTGCCACAACTGGATGGAGGTGATGTTCAAAGTAAGCAGGCTGTAAATGAATTGGACTTTACAAGTCTATACCAACCCTGAACCTGCCCCTGGAAACTAATGGAGAGTCAGCACACATAACAGAGCACTGGTGTCATGTACAGTACTCAGGCTGAGATCAGATGTCTAAATGAACAAGCAGCAAATATATGTTAAATTATAAGAAGGCTATGACAATATGGGTTCCTCTTTTTAATGAGTAACTTGAACAGCAGGTGAGACTCAGGAGAAACTGGTCTAGCTATTACATTTTTCTAAGCAATTCACCTGGATAGCTCAGTTCACCGCAATTTATTTGAAGTTGAACTGATCTGTCATGAAACCCTCTTGGCCTGAAATGACAGCTGCTACTATTCTGGCCTGGAAACTCTAAGAGGCCCATACTAAAACAGTCCCTTACAAGTTTGGGTGAGCAGCCGATCAGGTCAGAGACAGCTGATCTGCATGGACAAATTAGGAGGTGGAGGAGGCTGAGCCTATTCTTTGGATTCGGCCCAGCATCAGACAGTCTTCTATTGCAAGTCCAGCAGCATCAGTACTTATAAGTTTGAAGGGCTGGTTCCATCACTCCTTAGAACTAGATTTTCTGGCTGCAGCAAGGGAAAGCATGCACCGGCATGCCTGTATCTAAATACTGAAAGCCCTGCAGTGCCAGAATAGCACTTAATCATCTTGCCAGTGTGAGACCATGCAATGTATATCAGCACTACATGTCATAATGTGCCCGATGAAAATAATGGATTCTGCATATTACTGTCATATTAGCTTGCGATGGTCCTGTTATTAACTTGTGTCAGCACAACTATTTATATAAAAAGCCCTTGAGGGCAGCTACTGTACAGAGTCTTTGTTTTTTATTTTTTTATTTTTTATTGTCTTCCTTTAGTACATCATACAAACATCATACAAGCCAGCCTCTTGGGGAGAGGGTACCTCAGTGGTTGCTAGATTATAGGTTTTATAGTCTCCCAGATCTACCTAATCCAGTAATTAATATATTCCAGAAATTCCACAATGATAACTGGATTGGCAACTAACATTACTGAAATTTCCTTGGTAAAAGCACAGTTTGCCAGGGAAACTATTGTGGAAAAAAACAGTGTTACAATTCAGTTGTTACAATTTCTTCTGAAGTATAAATACACCTTGTACCATGATGAGACCCCAATTTCAACTGGAGCCTCTGCCGTTTAGTATAAAACAAATAGTTAACAACTAGGTATATATGAAAGCCATAGATCGGAACTACTCCAGGCAAACACTACATGACTTTTCCAGAAGTAAGACCAACGGATATCCATTAATAGGAATAAGATGCACATGTCAAGTGTGTAATTCCTGTGGTATCAAGTTTACCACTTCCTGTGGACAGAATGTTTCTCTACCTGTCCCCATTTCTGCTTTTTTTTCATTGACTATTAGAAGCCATGGAGTCAAATTTTGATCAGAGTTGCTTATTTATAATTGGCTCTGTAAGTCGCATGTTTTTGTTTTTTCCTATTCCCTCCCTGCATGAGCACAAATTTTCTCAGGCATCCAATGCAATGCGAAAAAAGCTCTAAAAGGGCAGTGAATATAGTTAACATTAATTCATATTTAGAGAGAAATGACTAATCATGTATTTGTAAAGGATATCTGGGTTATCCGGACCACTCTCCGCTCACCCACTTCAGTGCCTGAGAACAGCTACCCTTCTACCAGCAGCCCATGACTTGACAGCCACATTCAATTGGATTTACTTGAGCAGTTCCCAAGAGGACTCAGGCAGGCTGGAGAGCTACTGCAGTTTAGCACTTGGGAGGCCAAAGAGGAAGTTTATAATTCATTTTTTTTCTTCACCTCTTAACTTTTCCTATTAGCTCCCTAACACTCACCCATTTAGCTTAATGTGGGTAACAATAGTGGGGAAGAGAGCTGGGAATGGGGGGTGATCTGTGAGGAGGAACCAGCTTTGAACTGGTGTACAGAACATAAGAACATAAGAATGGCCATACTGGCTCAGACCAAAGGTCCATCCAGCCCAGTATCCCGTCTGCTGACAGTGGCCAATGCCAGGTGCCTCAGAGAAGGAGAACAGAAGACAATGATCAAGTGATTCATCTCCTGCCATCCATCTCCTGCCCTTGTACTGAAGGCTAGGGCACCATACATTACCCCTGGCTCATAGCCATTTATGGACATAACCTGCAAAAATTTATCGAGCTCTTTTTTAAACCTTAACAGAGTCCTGGCCTTCACAGCCTCCTCCGGCAAGGAGTTCCACAGGTTGACTGTGCGCTGTGTGAAGAAAAATTTCCTTTTATTAGTTTTGAACCTACTACCCATCAATTTCATTTGGTGTTTCCTAGTTCTTGTATTATGGGAAAAGGTAAATAATTTTTCTATATTCACTTTCTCCACACCATTCATGATTTTATATACCTCTATCATATCGCCCCTCAATCGCCTCTTTTCCAGACTGAAAAGTCCCAGTCTCTCTAGCCTCTCCCCATATGGGACCCATTCCAAACCCCTAATCATCTTAGTAGCCCTTTTCTGAACCTTTTCTAATGCCAATATATCTTTTTTGAGGTGAGGAGACCACATCTGCACGCAGTACTCAAGATGTGGGCGTACCATAGTTTTTTATAGGGGAAGTATGATATCTTTTGTCTTATCATCTATCCTTGTTTTAATAATTCCTAACATCCTATTTCCTTTACTAACTGCTGCTGCACACTGCATGGATGTCTTCAGAGAACTATCCACTATAACTCCAAGATCCCTTTCCTGATCTGTCGTAGCTAAATTTGACCCCATCATGTTGTACGTGTAATCTGGGTTATTTTTTCCAATGTGCATTACCTTACACTTACCCACATTAAATTTCATTTGCCATTTTGCTGCCCAATTGCTCAGTTTGCTGAGATCTTTTTGTAGTTCTTCACAATCCCTTTTGGTTTTGACTGTCCTGAACAACTTGGTGTCATCTGCAAACTTTGCCACCTCACTGCTTACCTCATTTTCTAGATCATTGATGAACAAGTTGAACAGGATCGGTCCCAGGACTGACCCCTGGGGAACACCACTAGTTACCCCCCTCCATTGTGAAAATTTACCATTTATTCCAACCCTTTGTTTTCTGTCTTTTAACCAATTCCCGATCCATGAAAGGATCTTTCCTCCTATTCCATGACTGCCTAATTTACATAAAAGCCTTTGGTGTGGGACTGTGTCAAAGGCTTTCTGGAAATCTAGGTATATTATGTCCACTGGGTGCCCCTTGTCCCCATGTTTATTAACCCCTTCAAAGAATTCTAATAGATTAGTTAGACATGACTTCCCTCTGCAGAAACCATGCTGACTTTTGCCCAACAATTTGTGCTCTTCTACGTGCCTTGCAATTTTATTCTTTACTATTGTTTCTACTAATTTGCCTGGTACTGATGTTAGACTTATCGGTCTATAATTGCCAGGGTCTCCTCTAGAGCCTTTTTTAAATATTGGCGTTATATTGGCCGTCTTCCAGTCATTGGGTACCGAAGCGGATTTAAAGGATAGGTTACAAACCACTATTAATAACTCCGCAATTTCACATTTGAGTTCTTTCAGAACCCTTGGGTGAATACCGTCTGGTCCTGGAGACTTGTTACTATTCAGCTTATCAATTAACTCCGAAACCTCCTCTAATGTCACTTCAATCTGGGAGAGTTCCTCAGATTTGTCACCTAAAAAGGCTGGCTCAGATTTAGGAACCTCTGTAACATCCTCAGCCATGAAGACAGAAGCAAAGAAATCATTTAATCGCTCCGCAATGGCACTGTCTTCCTTGATTGCTCCTTTTATATCTTTATCGTCCAAGGGCCCCACTGCTTTTTTAGAGGGCTTCCCGCTTCTAATGTATTTAAAAAACATTTTACTATCATTTTTTGAATTTTTGGCCAGCTGTTCCTCAAAATCTTTTTTGGCTTTTCTTACTACATTATGACACTTAATTTGGGAGTGTTTGTGTTCCTTTCTATTTTCCTCACTAGGATTTGACTTCCACTTTTTAAAAGCTGCCCTTTTCTCTCTCGCTGCCTTTTAAACATGGCTGTTAAGCCATGGTGGTTCTTTGTTAGGTCTTTTACTGTGTTTTTTTATTTGGGGTATACATTTAAGTTGGGCCTCTAGTATGTTGTCTTTAAACAGTTTCCATGCAGCTTCCAGGGATTTTAGTTTAGTTACTCTACCTTTTAGTTTCTGTTTAACTAGCTTCCTCATTTTAGTGTAATTCCCCTTTTTGAAATTAAATGCCAGAGTGTTTGACCGCTGCGGTGTTCTTCCCAACACAGGAATATTAAAAGTTATTATATTGTGGTCACTATTTCCAAGCGGTCCAGTAACAGTTACCTCTTGGACCAGATCCTGTGTTCCAGTCAGGACTAGATCGAGAATTGACTCTCCCCTTGTGGGTTCCTGTAATAGCTGCTCCAAGAAGCAGTCATTTAAGGCATCAAGAAATTTAATCTCTGAATCCCGTCCTGAGGTGACATGTACCCAATCAATATGGGGATAATTGAAATCTCCTATTATTACTGTGTTTTTTATTTTGATAGCCTCTCTAATCTCCCTTAACATTTCAGCATCACTATCACTGTCCTGGTTAGGTGGTCGGTAATATATTCCTAATGCCATATTCTTATTAGAGGAATGAATTGTTATCCATAATGATTCTATGGAACGTTTTGATTCCTTTAGGATTTTTGCTTCATTTGATTCTATATTATCCTTCACATATAGTACCACTCCGCCACCCGCACGACCTGTTCTGTCTTTCCGATATAATTTATATCCCGGTATGATAGTGTCCCACTGATTGTCCTCATTCCACCATGTTTCTGTGATGCCTGTTATGTCAACTTCCTCCTTTGATATGAGGTACTCCAGTTCACCCATCTTATTAGACAGACTCCTAGCATTAGTGTAAAAGCACTTTAAAAAACTACCACTATTTATATGTCCGCCTTTCACAGACGCGTTGGATTTTTTTATATGCAATTGTTTCACATCTGATCTTGCCCATATATTATTTCCCACGTTCCCTATCTGACTAACTTCTAGGGAATCCCTATCTATGGAGCCTCGTGTAAGAGAAGTCTCCGTCCGATCCTTGTGCTCCCCCGCACCAATCGGCTTTCCCCCACCTCTTAGTTTAAAAACTGCTCTACGACCTTTTTAATGTTTAATGCCAGCAGTCTGGATCCACCTTGATTTAGGTGGAGCCCATCATTCCTGTATAGGCTTCCCCTACCCGAAAAGTGTCCCCAGTTCCTAATAAATCTAAACCCCTCTTCCCTACACCATTGTCTCATCCACGCATTGAGACTCTGAAGTTCTGCCTGTCTATCTGGCCCTGCGCGTGGAACTGGAAGCATTTCAGAGAATGCCACCATAGATGTTCTGGATTTCAGTCTCTTTCCTAGTAACCTAAATTTGGCCTCCAGAACATCTCTTCTACCCTTCCCTATGTCATTGGTACCGACATGTACCACGACCACCGGCTCCTCCCCAGCACTGCCCATAAGTCTGTCTAGATGCCTCGAGAGATCCGCAACCTTCGCACCAGGCAGGCAAGTCACCATACGGTTCTCCCGGTCATCACAAACCCAACTATCTATATTTCTAATGATCGAATCCCCCACTACTAAAACCTGCTTCTTCCTAACAGCTGGCGCTCCCTCCCCCAGAGAAGTATCCTCGGTGCGAGAGGATACCATAGCACCCTCTGGAAGGAGGGTCCCAACTATGGGATGGTTTCCCTCTGCTCCCATTGACTGCTCTCCTTCCCTGAGCCTTTCATCCTCCGTAACAGCATCAGGACTGTCAGATTGGAGGTGGGACAGCCCTACTATGTCCCAGAAAGTCTCATCAACAAACACCTCTGCCTTCCTTAGCTCTTCCAGTTCAGCCACCCTGGCCTCCAAAGCATGCACTCGGTCTCTGAGGGCCAGGAGCTCCTTGCATCGAGCGCACACTTACGCCACCCGCCCACAGGGTAGGTAGTCATGCATACTGCACTCGACACAATAAACAGGATAGCCCACACTCTGCTGCTGGGCTTCTGCCTCCATTTCCTACTCTAATTATATATGAGGGTTTAATTAAATGTTTCAGATACAGGCTGTTATAAAGGATTTAAGTTTAAGGGCAATAGAAGTCACTGGTTCCCTCCAAGCTTCCCCTCTAAACTCCCCTCTCAAAACTCCCTCCTGTTAGCACTCACCCTGTTCGCAAGCACCTGGTCGCTTACTAGCGGGGTTTAAGTGCTTGGCCTCCCTGATAGCTCCTCCCTCTGCCTACAGCTCAGCCAATCAGCACACGGTGTTTCGATTCAAACCTAATCAAGACTCACAGCTTCCAACTGCCTGCCTGAGCACACGGCCTTTCAAACAAACACTCAGCTCAGCACTCCAAACAAACAAACAAACACAAGCCCAGAACCCCCAAACACAAGCAGCCACTTACCCCAAGGTGCTTTAGTTTGCTCCTTCCTTCTCCTCCTCCAGGAGAGCCTCTCAAAACTCCCTCCTGTTAGCACTCACCCTGTTCGCAAGCACCCGGTCACAGTGGGGTCACTCACAAAGTCCTATTGACCAATCAGAACAGCTACCAGTCAATGTCCTCTGCCTTTTCCCTGTAATTAAATCCCTACAACTTTTTATATAGAAGACCAGCAACTTCTCTCTGATGATGATCCTCCAGTTAGAAAAGAGGGAACATTTGGAGATATGTAGAATGATGTAGCCAATATGTACCATGTGACTACCCCCTTGTTTAGTAGGCACTGCTTCATGCAGTAGCTCCACTATGCCAGAACTTGAGTTTCTTGGAGAAGTTTAATTAACTTTAGCAATCCCTGAAATGGTTTGAACTAGCTGCCCAAGAGAGTCCCTCTCCCACTGTAGGGATGTTACCATACCCATGAGAGGCAGAGGTCCAGAATCTGCTTGTTTAGAAGAGGAACAGCTAGAGATAGGGTGTTTTCTGTGAGGGATTGTCAGCTTTGGAACACCCTAACTCCCTCCTGTCTGACAGATCCTGAGTCAGTTAACTTCATATTTTTCTGGATTTTAGAGATGCTCAATGGGACAACTGCATGAGGAGAAGCATACTTGTAAGCTGGAGGTGGATAACATGGGCAAGTCCAGGGAATTTTTATCGTTAGCTTTCTATATTCTGCATTAGACCTCATGCTTTGAGCTTGGTGCTCTATAAAAATGAAAAAAGCCAGGAATGATACAATCAGCTTATATCTTATTACATAGAAAGGGCTATAATTTACCAAGAACAGTGGGTGTGGGAAGATAAGGGAAGAAACTTGGGATGTGCTGTGTAACCATACAGGGGATGAGCGAGCAATGCTGAACCAGGACCAAGACTTTTAGATTATCAGAATTTAGAGGATGAGTGGGCTTACCATTGCTTTCCAGACAGAATAATCACATAGCTCACCAACCACATCAGCTGACAGGAGCTGAAACAGGGTGCCAGGTGAAACAGAAATAGGTACTTATTACTTAGTAGAAGATTTACCTGGTATTGCTTTGGGTCTTTAACTCAAATAAGTTTTGCTTTTCTTCATTTAAAATTATTGCCCTGGGGTGGGGCTGAGAATGAGGGGTTCAGCAGACAGGCTGCTCTGGGGAGAGAGCTGACCCCGCTCTCTCTCTCACTGCCGCAGCATGGGACCAGGTGAGAAGCGCCTCCCCACAGCCACTGAAGATGCAGCAGGCACAGCCAGGGGAGCCTTAGCATATTCCCTGTCTGGTGGACTGACAGATATACAAAGACAGACACACAGATAAACTCTACAATATAGAGTAGACAGCTGCCCATTTCTTCATCCTTGCCTCCTGCTGTCCAAAAGGGATAACAGGTGTCCTGGTCTCCATCTCTGACCTCTTGCTGTCTTTCCTATCAGATCCCATTCCTATCAGACCCTTTCCATTTTATGACAAACAGTCACATTCCAGGAACATCCCATTGTCCTGGCACAACCAAAACATTACCTTGCTTCAAGTTATGATTTAAGGAAGCTGCATACCAAATTTGGTAGTCCCAACTCTTACCATTTAGGAGGAGTTCTTGAGCAGACAGACTTGCGGATGCCTGGATGGACAGGCAGACACACACAAAGTTCCTAAAATATAAAGATGTATCTTTTAGTCTTGAGTTTCTCTGTTACTATTAACATTTACACACCTGCTTGCTGCCTTATGTTTTGATGTTCACTTCAGTGAGAACTGGTTGATCTATATTACCTCTCAAATTGCAGTGAAAGAAACCACAGTGTGCAATGATAAGAGAGAGAGAGAGATTAAAATTTAAGCCATTCAATGCAGAGACTGACTACCTATTTGTAGAATATCTGGCATGTTTGAGAAGCCCTGCAATGGACACCAGCAACAACCCACACCACTCAAGAAAAGCAGCAGGTAATTGCCAAGGGTGAGGTTCCTCTCCATCTTTGCACTGTGTTAACATTGCCCCATTGCACATCCAATATATTTTAGGGCGCATACTACAAATGAGTAAAAGCATGAACTGTTTTTTCCCCTTCCTCAACAACACAAACCTTTGTGGTTTGGGTGAAATGAAAGCCAGATCCAAGTCAATTCAGCTTTTTATTTTGAAAACCAATGTCCTGTGTAGTTTGCAAAGCAAACATCCCGCAATGTAGTTCATTAATGACACTGATTGTCAACATTTAGCTATAGAACCAGGAATAGAAAATACTACATGCATAAAAGTGCCTAACCTATGATATTAGGAAAAGTCTCTGTGTTCACCAAAAGCTGCCTTTTTTACCAGTTTATTTCTCAGACTCACTAGCACTTAGATTTACTAGGTTTTAGTATTTAATTTTCCTCCTCTTGTTATACTTTAATACGGGCATCGGCCACCTCTGGCACAGGTGCCAAGAGTGGCACATGAGCTGATTTTCATCAGCAAACGATGCAGGAGCTCAGCCCTGCCCCTCTTCCCCCATGCAGCCAGGAGCTTGCTCAAAGCCGTTCCACCTGTGGATTAACAAAAGACCAGCTGATGCTACCCACCACCACCTAAACAGTAAAGGTCTGCATCTTTATGTATTTATTAATAAAGCTGTTGTAAGTAATGCTGTTAGTGACATTAAAAAGTATCATTGGCACTCAGACTGTACATAGAGGTCAAAAGGTCAAATTTTGGCACTCCGCCTCAGAAAGGTTTCTGACCCCTGATTTAATTTAGTGTGCAAGCTTGACCTTAGTATGTACACTCTGACCAACTTTCTACGTCAAAGCAAAGCTCAGCATTTGCTTCAAGTCCTTCCAAGCTGCAGTCTTAATAGCTGAACTCCTTCAAAACAGGTTGGTTATCACACTCCCTTAACTCAACACTATAAAGCTCTCCCAAACAGAACGTTGTTTTCCAGTAAATTAGTTTTGACAGTAATTCTGTAAAGGTCTGCCTTTCTTTCATCAGTTGTGATAGCATTAGCCTATACGCTTTAACTCGGTACTTGTAATGGGAAAGCTGGGCAGCTTAATCACACAACAATGGGGTTACCTATTACACTAGTAACAATAACAGAGTGAGCCAGTGTGCTGAGCAACACATGTATGATTAATGGACTGAGATAACCCATTCTGCCTTCAGTAGGTCAGAGAAGACAATGCTTTATCACTGAAGGGCTTGGAACTCCCTTGGAATTATTCAATGGACCAAAGTCTTCAACAAAAATTATTGACTTTCTGGATGATGCAAATGCATGGAAATGGAAGACGTGCCAGTTGAAGGCATTTGAAATTTTGCAGATTGACTTCATGTTGGATGAGCTGCTAATGACATGGGATCTGGGCATTTTCTTTACATACATACATCTGTCCTGAATGAAACTGGTGGTCACAAACATTATTTTGGTTGCAATGAAGTGGGAGACGTCATTTATTTTGCACCTGTGTTGAGATATTGGCACAGAGGGTGCTCTCATTTGAACTTGACCGATGGTGCCTATTTTACAGTGCATCCCAGCCATCCCTGGGATAGACACCTGACACCTCACTGAAATAATCAGAACTGCAAGCTGGGGCCATCAATTTTTAATGAATCACCTGCTGGCATGTGCACTTTTAGCAAAAAGGGTCTTTCTACGCAGCAGCCTGCAAGGGCACATAACAAGCATAATTGGTGGGACTGGGACATTTCAGTTTGAGCACATGCTGCAGAGATGGAGTCCCTTTGGAAGGTCAGAGTTCTGCTCTGTACAAGGGACTGACCATAGCCATGAACATGGAGAATATGCAGTAGTGAGGGGGCAGGAGGAACTCTCCCAGCCTGAAATTCTAAGGGACCACAAACTCACAATAAGTGAGCTCCGACAAGGGGAGAGTACCTCTCTAGCCTGTTATTTTTAAAAGATGTGTAACTCTCCCCTGCTTAAAGAATAAAGTCAATATAGTTCAGGCCTTCCATTGCGGAGTCTGCATACTTCACTTTCCTGCTGCATCATCTGTGAAGAGGTTACACAATATCCACAACCTAAGTGGAATTCTGAAAAGTGTATACAAGGGATTGTGGAGCTCAGGCCATCTAGTCACTGGTCCTAGGGGTTAGGGCCGTTGGGCAGCAGAATTTCAGACAACAGGGTTATGACCAGGAGTCCTGCTCTGAGTTAGATGCGGTGACTTGGTTCTGCCCAGATTCAGCTGGCTTGGTGGAATGTAGTACCAAGTGATTGGGTCAATTTGCAATTTAATTATACCAGGTCAGTTTCTAGCACAGAAACTGACTGTCTTGAAGCTGTCAAGAAACCTAAAGACCTGGTTCCCAGGGAGCAATTCCACTTCAAGAATCAACTCTACTTAGAAAGATTGAGGCAAAGAGCCTTATTAACCACACATCCTTCAAAGTGCTGCATCAGAAAAACTACCATCATAGCATTTTTTCTACGTGTAAAAAATTGCTCACACACAAAGGACTTGAAAGACTATGAAAAACTGCATCATCTGGTGTTTCCCTACCAGAAGCGCTGTTTTAAAAAATAGAAGTAATTTTAAAGGCATCAATTTCAAAAGTTCAGTTGAAGTTTGGAGTGAAGGTTTGGATTAGTTCTGGTTTTATTCGTATTAGTTCACACATTTGTATTTTCCATGTCAACTATGACTGAGAGGTGCTGGGCAAGCCGTAAAAGGGGAGTTGAAGTGCAATCAGTGAAGACTTTTCCACTGCTCTAGAAATACAATTTGAGCCCCTCTGCCCTTTTCAGCAGACTATTGCTTTCCTGTGATTGATGATGGGAATATATGCAACATCTACTTCGGTTTGCCAAAACGGCAAGGGGGCAGGGGAGGAGGCAGTTTACCTCAATACCCTAGTCAGACTAATCGGCCTGTTTTTAAAACTGTTTTTTAATAAACAATGGCTCTTCTAGCTGCAATAACAACTAGATTCTTCTTTGTGTAATGCCTGCGTGACTGCTTTACATGAAGACGTGCACTATTCACCAGAGAGAGTTTTGTCAGCCATATCAATGGGTCCATGTCTGTGCCATAGACACACCAATGCCCTAGATTCTGGAACATACACACTACCTCAGGGACAGAGACACTACCATTCTAGTTTCTTCTCACACATCTGTGGGGTGAGACAGCACACACCTGGTTTCTGTTTAGCTAACCATATGGCTTGCTCATTTTTTCCTATACTTCACAGTATTTTCATTTACTTTATTACTTGGCCTGTTAAGTAGTACAGCTTGTGCTGTTGGAAGGGGGTGCTTACTCTTTCCCTTTCTTTTTTGATGTGATCTGAACCTTGATTTTCTTTTCCTAGGCCTCAATCCATGGCCTCAAGTTTGGTTTATGTCCAAGACCCTGGCTTCACACCCTGTCAGACATGCCAGAAGTGTTTTCCTCACAGTGACAGAATCAAGCTGCCTCCACTGACTGGCGGAGTTTCACATCCCTTCTCAGTATAAGGTCTGCTCAGGTTTCAGTTGCAAATCTGAGAATTTGAGTAAAGACAGGCTAAAGCTCCTATTCATGGAATGCTCCATGAGACTCATGGAGTCCAAGTCAACCCCTGTGTATCATATCTACATAAGAGCACAAGAATGGCTATCCTGGGTCAGACCAAAAGTCCATCCAGCCCAGTATCCTGTCTGCCTACAGTGGCCAGTGCCAGGTGCCCCAGAGAGAGTGAACCGAACAGTTAATGATCAAGAAGGCCAATGGCATATTGAGGTGCATTAGGAGGAGCATTTTGAGCAGATCTAGAGAAGTTGTTGTTTCCCTCTTTTTGGCACTGGTGAGGCCACATCTGGAGTATTGCGTCCAGTTTTGGGCCCCCCACCCAGTATAGGAAGGATGTGGATGTGCTGAAGCAGGTTCAGCAGAGGGCAATGCAAATTATTAAAGGGCTGGAGCACATGACCTATGAGGAGAGGCTGCGAGATTTGGGCTTGTTTAGTTTGCAGAAGAGAAGACTGAGGGGTGATTTAATAGCAGCCTTCAACTTCCTGAAGGGGTGTTCTAAAGAGGATGGAGAGAAACTTTTCTCAGAGGTGACAGATGGCAGAACAAGGAGCAATGGTCTGAAGTTACAGAAGGAGAGGAGTAGGTTAGATATTAGGAAAAACTACTTCACCAGCACAGTGGTGAAGCACTGGAATGTGTTACCTAGAGAGGTGGTGGAATCTCCATCCCTAGAGGTTTTTAAGTCACGGCTTTACAAAGTCCTTGCTAGGATGATTTAGGCAGGGCTTATCCTGCTTGGGGCAGAGGGCTGGACTTGATGATCTCCTGAGGTCCCTTCCAGACCTAGCATTCTGTGATTCCATGATTCTATAAACACTTCTGAGTATTACCAATAGACATTCTTCATTGGCACGGACTCATTTTTAGGGTTTGCTTAACCTCTGTCCCTATCACCTTTTGTACTGACTCATCCTCTGTTGCATACATGGCCTCCACGCAGATACTGTGAGGTTATCAAGAGAGATTTGCAGATGGTATTGACTCGGTATTCCTCAGTACCTTCTCGCAGCCAATCAGCTGTCGAACCTCAAGACTGGTGCCCTCCACTTTGATGGGCATTAAGGATGACAACACAGCAGCAGCTGCGATCCCTCAAGGCCCAGGATGATCTTTTCACAGGTTTTTGTTTTGTCTTGTTGTTTTTCGCTCCTTTGGTGCTCAAGGAGTCTGATCATTGAGAGACAGGCTAACTGGTAGACATTGCAGGTTGTGTTGGAAGACAATTACCTTTTCTGGCATTATTGTGCCAGCAGAGCAAGGTGTTTCTCTTTAAAGTGTATGTTCCCCCTCTGACAAACCTTTGCCAGTTATATCTGTCCTGCACTCTTGTCTCCCAGTGCATGGTGTTAATGCCAATTTCTTGAGATTTAGTAGGGGTGACCATCTGTCCTGTTTTCACTGGGACGGTTCTGCAAGCTAATTGTCCCATATAGTCACTCCGCCTGCTGAGCTGCCCTTTCTCCAAATCAGTGCAGCTGTGGGTAAAATCAATCAGGAGTTGGCCGGACAGTATGTGCAGCACGTACTGACTGGCCAGTCCAGGTAGCAGCAGGAGAAGGAGCTGGGGCCCTGCCACAGAGGTAAAGCAGGGTATGTTGGCAGGTAGAGTGGTGTGTTTTGTCCCCGTTCTAGGATTTTAAGGGCGACCTGGTTTTCCAGCAGAGTTGGGCAGCCCCTCTTGCGGCAGCTGCTCCTGGGGCTGGGGAGACCACTGTGGGGAGGTAGCACAATCCCTGCTTCAGGACAGCCTCCCATGTAGCTGTCCTGTTCCCCCTGCCTTGGGGCAGCGGCCTCTGCACCTACCTCTCCTGCTGTGGGGTGGCAGCCCCATTGCTGGCACCCCAAGGCATGGGGCAGCCACACAGCTCTCCTGTGGGCCAGCAGCCCCCATTGCCAGTGCTCTGAGGCTTGGGACAGCCACCTTCCACAGCCAGGGAGGCTCCCCCTCCCAGGCAGGGTGGCAGCTCCATTCCCGGCACCCCTGGGCGTGGGGCAGCCAGAGAGGTTCCCCATGGTGTGGCAACCCTGTCCTCTGTGGCCCCAGACATGCAGAAGCCAGGAGCCACTGCCACCCCAGAGTCAGGGAGCACCCCTGCGCCCCCCGCAAGGCAGCAGCTGCCACGGGGCAGCCACTGCTGGAGTTACGTACTGTCCCTGTTGCATTCCTGAAGCCTGGTGGCTTGGGACAGCTGGTGAACACCCCTTCCCCTCCCCCTGCAACCTTCTTCAGAGTAACCACCCCTGCAACTGGGGATCTCTCCTGTGGGATGGCAGCCCCGTTCCAGTGCCCCATGGCATGGGGCATCCAGGGAGCTGCATTTTCTTGCCAGCCACTGCAGGGGAGCTGCCCATCCACCCCAGGGTGTCCTCTATTTGTCATAGAGAAATATGGTTACCTTAGACTTAGCTTGAAGGTGTTTTTAAAGTATTTCTTTTGGCCTTCCTATTTCCTTTCACCTTTGGTGAGGAGAGTTTGGTTTACAGCAGTTGTTTTGGAAGCATGTGTCAGGAATGTGTACACAGTGCCTGCCCCACATCAGCTCATATAAATGAGATATCCTTACAGGATCTCCCATGAGGTTCAACCTGAAGAGAAATTCGCAGCACAAGATATCTCCAGAGACCCTAACAATGACAAATTAGGGGGCCTCCACCTTTCAGTGGGCATGCTCAAACCTCTGAGTCCCCTATGGCAACTGGTGGTACAGGGGCTCATCTAGTAGGAGGACACAACAGGAGGAAAACCAATATCCTTAACTCTTGGTCCTCAGTCACATCTCACAGAGAAGCAGGAACCAGCTGAGAAGAAAACACCTCCTTTCCCTAAGTCCTCCTCCTTCACCCCAGCATTCCTTGTTGGATATCTTCCATACATCTCCCCAGGGCAAGGCCACTCTGCCTATTAATGATGCCTCCTGGTCCCAGAGTGCAAATGTGGCAAACTCCAGAGACCATCCCACTTGTGTGCAAATGGGCTGCCAAGAAATATTCTACAAAGCATCAGACTATTTTTTCCTCTCCCTCATCACACAACAAAAGAAACAGTTCTGTTTAACATTAGCAGATATATAGCTAAACAGACTGGACTTGTAAGTTGCAAAATACACTCCTCTGAATCTTTGCAATTATTGGCTCCTAGTGGTGAAGTACAAACTATTCTAAGTTCTCAGCCTAAACCTCCGTATCAAGTTCAGAGAGAACAATTCCAGGCTTTCATTTTACCGAACACTAATCAGTTGCTAAGTCAGCTAACCAAACCTTGCTTGATGCCACCGATATAGCTACATGTACCATAGCTACAGCACGAGATATGAGCCAACATTTTTCACTGCAGTCTTCCAGTCTTTTCCAAGGACACTTCTTTTGAAGGGTTGTGCTGGAGCATCTTTGGCCCAGATGCAGACCTACAGAAACTCATGACAAAATTCTCCAGTCAAGAGAACATGGAAATGCACACAGCTGCATGTGGAGCACCCTCAGGGGTTAACATCTCAAAGAACTCCTGTTCCTGTAGAAACAAAAAGCAGTCAAGTAGCACTTTAAAGACAAGCAAAATAATTTATTAGGTGATGAGCTTTCGTGGGACAGACCCACTTCTTCAGACTTCTTCTTCTTTGGTCTGAAGAAGTGAGTCTGTCCCACGAAAGCTCATCTCCTAATAAATTATTTTGCTAGTCTTTAAAGTGCTACTTGACTGCTTTTTGTTTTGATGGTATATAGACTAGCACAGCTCCCTCTCTGTTTCTATTCCTGTAGAGTGTAAGTAACCTGTCCCCTGATGTTTCCCCCACCTCTTCCTACTGTTGGCAAGTTGTTCCATCTATGAAGTGGAAAAAGTTTGTGAGCCAAGTATCCCTTCTGAAAACATTTTAATTTGAAAGCTACATTTTATTTCCTCATTTTATGTGAAGAGCTGATTACAGCCTAAGGGAGGCATATAAGAGAGGCAATACAGAAATGGGAAACAGAGTCACATTCTTCAAATCCCATTTGAAATTGATGCAGGATTATAGCCACCTGCTTAGTGACCACTTGCATGACAAATCTGTGTTAACTAGCAAATATTTAAGGGGAAAGATTTTCACAACACAGAAGTCATTCTGACATCTGATGACCTTTTTGGCAGTCTTGGCCTGGTCAATGCTGAAAACTTAGGCAAAGTTGCAGTGCTGAAGGGTGTGAAAAATCCATACCTCAGAGTGCTGTAGCTGTGCTGACCTAAACTCTGGTGTAGACGTGGCTAGGACGACAGAAAAATGCTTCTGCCCACCTGTCACTAGTGTTGCTCATACAGTGATGTAACCTTCTATCGTGGAGGTTCATCTACTTTGCAGAGTTACACCATCACAGTGAGGGTCCTGTAACTTTGCTCCCATAGTCCCGTTCTGTAGGCATGATCTCAGCAGAAGAGAGAGAGGACTGACTGTTCTGTGGATTAATATGAGATCATTGATATCAGTTAAGAACTATAAGCAGAATGTGCCCCATGTCCAATGAAAAATATGGTTAGTTGATTTTTTTTAATTTACTTGCATAGTGATAGGAAGACCCCTGCACCACAGGGGACTATTTTACTATGGTATTACCACAAATGGCACACTTTAAGGCTACATCTACACTACAAGATAAATTCAAATTTAAGGCAGTTAGCTCAATATTACCACATGACTGTCTTCATTGTAAATACCATTAGCTCTATTTAGGGAGCACTAATATTGGTATCACAATATTGTCGGTACCTGATGGGTGTAGCGTCAAGCTCAAATTCAAAAGTTTGATTAAAGGCTAGAGTAGAAGCACATCTTAAAATCAAATTTATTAGCCTCCAGAGGTGTCCCGTATGTAACCCACAATGCCCCTCAGTGCTCCGCTCTGGCTGCTGCTCTCCAGATGCTCAGGAATTAGGTAACAGGAAGACCGTGAATTTCGAAATGGGGCCAGGAATCCTGTGGCTGTGGGCTCATGTTAGTATGAGAGCCTGAGAAATGTCTGTCTTTCTTTGCTATTAGCGCTGTGAGTGCACCTGCCCATTACAAATAGCCCCTGCAGGGAGTTCATGGTTCTGTCTCTACACTTGGTATTCTTTTTTCTGCGCTGCCTGGTGCCAGCCACTGCCCCACCGCACCGCGTGGCGGTAAGGCTGTTGGGGGGGTTCTGCTTGCATAAGAGGCCTAGAAACTTGTTCTCAGCTGCTTATATTTGTGTGCAAACCTCCCCCACCATAGGCAACACACAGTTGGGGCCTTTCCCACACTCAGCCACATCACATGGGTAGCCCCCAACCCAATAAAAGGACGGGTCTGGCATTCGGTGCTGACCATGCTGCCAGGCAGCACCATGTCCTAGCTTGTGAACATTTAGGGCTGCAAGGGTGGGAAAGAAGTTCAGAGGCTTGCAGCCACCAGGGAGAAGTCTCCCCCCAGTGACTACAATATTCGGGGGCTTGATGCAGATGGAGGGAAGTCTCCCGCAGCCACTATGATATTCAGGGGCTAGCTGCCACTGGAGAAAGTCTCCTCTGGTGGCTAAGATAGTCGGGGGGATCACTACAACTGGCCCCCACTGAACCCTCCCCAAGTGCCTAGCAAGGGACCAATGTATAATATTTCACTGTCATTCCCCGTGTTGGCAATGTCTGTGCAGCGAAGGGAAAAGACAAAAATCTTTTGTCGTAGACTTTTCTATCCTCTTTCTTCCAACATTAAGAATGCAGTCAGGGTCCCTGTCTTATTTTCAGGGATCGGATGCAATCACGGGAGGAGGGACACTCAGTGCATGGCCAGGTGAGAACACAGCCATTGCACAGCATCTTATAGGGCACTGGAAAGCCAAAGACCCTCCCCTCTCAGCAACTGTCTTTTTTCAAAAACTTTCCTATCTTCTCTTTTTTCAAGCTTTTCAGGGTCCCTGTATTATTTTCAGGGATCGGATGCAATCATGGGAGGGGGACACTCAGTGGATGGCCAGTTGAGAATTCAGCTAGAGAAGAAAAAGACTTCTGTAAACTTTTTTGCCATCTCTATGGATGCCCTACCTTTCCTGCCTTCTAATGGAAAGGAAGGAAAAATGGATGTTTTCTTGCCATGGGAGGGGAATGAGGAAATGCAATGTGGGAAGATGATGTAAAAGACTAGTGAGCATACCTAGAATGCTACAGGGGTGAGGGACCTGTGGGATAGGTTCCCACCTTGCACTACTGCAACAGTTGATGTTTGCCAATTGAGTGCGGCAGCAATAAGTTGACTTTGTGAGGAGCATGGGAAAGGGTGAGGATAGTCAAAATTCAATTTATAAATTTCAGAATTACAAAATCGATATTAATCAATTCTAATTTATCTCGCAGTGTAAACACAGCCTATGATGTGTAAGCCTTTAAAACATCACATGTCAACATTCAGAGGAGTGTGTGTATTATGGATGCAAATATGTGTAAAGGAAGGGGGATACAACTACTTCGACTTTGCTGAAGGGGGTTCAGCTTGGAAAAGTTTGAGGGGAAATGTGGATTGTTGCTAATATTTGAAAAAACAACGCTAAGTAAGTCAAACTAATTATCCTGAGCAAAATACAAAAAGTGGAAAATTCGTGCAGAGTAAAAAACATTTTAGTTTCTCCTGCCAAAGCCAGCAACTATTCATCCTGTTCAATATGTACATCCTGGCAAACCAAAATTAAGCAATACTAACATGTGCAAAACTCCATTGGGTGCTTCATTTTCTCTCTCTGCTGTGCAGTTTCCCTTATTGATCTGCACATAGTTTCTGCATCCAAGGCTAAAATAAAACCTGTGAGTAGCAGCATGAGACCACTACGGTAAACACATTCTAAATCAAATATCAAGTCAATTAGTCTATTATTCTTGAGATGTGGAAAATTATCTTAACTATTATTGTTCTGCTAATTGTTCCACTAGGATTATCAGACCATAGCTATTAATTGGTCTTTTTGTTGCACAAATCCCATTTTCCAGGGTTTCACTACTTGATGAATTACTCTGAGTGTATTCGCACTCAGGTACAACTCCTTCTCCTTCTCCAGCTCAATAAAAAAGACTGTCTATTCGATCCTTAAGATATTCTGCCCGTTCTCTCTCCTTTCCCTTCCCTATCTGATCCAAGCTTGACTCTCTCAGAACGTTAAATACGTGCCAACAAGAGATCAAATGAAGAATCTTTCACCTTCCTATCAGAGATCAAAAGACCTTCCATTACCTGTCAACACACAATTTATAATCCCCAAATCTTGCAAGTTTGGCACCCCACACTGCAGTTACACTCCTCCTATGAAGACTTAGCTTGAGATCCTTGTCAATGATTCTTCAAATTTGCTTATAGAAGTCACTCTTAAATTATATAAGACACCCTCTGTCTGTTTCTCCTAACACTCCCGTCATCTGGCGTCACAAGCATAAAAATTAAAACCACCAACTTCCATTAACTTGCACAACACTTCCTCCTCTATGCCGTGTCATTCATTTTCTGTGCCTATTTTTTAACTTCAGTAGTCTAATATTTCTGTAGTCGCAGACTGAACAAAACCATGAGTAATACAATTTACGGATCTGAACTACCTCCTTTCCAATTATAATTTCTAATGTTATGAAGTTATAATGCAAACCTCTGACAGTCCAACTGAACAATTACAAGATATTTCAAGGCCAAAAATTCTTTGCAGTCATTAGTGAAATCTGAAAATTTCTGGAATATTTCTGAAAATACCGCATTATAAGGAAGCTGGAATAAATTTTAACAACCACTCCTTGTGAAACTTCTCCTTATCTATGAATTTCACAACGTTTAACTGTGTGTATTCTGATTCAAGAAGAGCACACTCTGAGAACGTACTGTAAAACCCAATAGGATATTAAATACCTATGAAATCATCTTGCCAGTTTATGCACTTAAGAAAAATCACTCTAATCTATGATACTAATGGCCTATTGTCTTCAAGACACTTTGGTTCCCCCTGCTTTCTGCCTGGGGTATGTAATATTTTGGTCTAATTTCAGTTGAGTACAGTGTGTGGGTAGTAGATGGTGTTAGTGTCCTGTGATGTACATGAGGTCAAACTCACTAGATAATCAGATTGCTCCTTCTAGCCCTAAACTCATGATTCATTCTCAGAAATTTAGATATTTTGTATGTTAGTTTAATGTTCTAAAATCTGCATCATCATCAGAATGTTGTATTGCTACACCTAATTGAAAAGCTAGTATTGCAGTAATACAGGTTTGGGTATAGTGATACTACAGTTAAGATTACATGATATGTAGAATGAGCATGGCTTTCTTGTTTCTAAAATATTATTGAAGTTAATAATATCCCATTAAATAATGGAGTATCCTTGCAATATTTCAATATTAACTGATTTAACACATATGGTTGTATTTTATACCATGCCTTTGTACTACTCAAAATATTTACATGCAACTTAACTGAAAGTACGATTCTGGGTGGCAATAGGACTATATTTGTTGCTAGTAAAGAGAAACACAATAGCATTATTTTTAGAAATATATAATTTCCTATTTACCAAACACTGTAATTTACTGTTATTGATCCATTCTGGAAATGATCTGAGATTTTTACCTCCCCACAATGTGCCCCACATTGCAAAGGAAAAGGACATGAGTCAATGTTGTCATATGTTTAGAAGTTCTAACACGGAAGCCAAACAGAGCAAACCCATCATGGTTTTAGGTAGGATCTTCACCACTGCAAAAGTGAGACTTTTTCAAAGTAAAATGTTTAAGGTCTTAATAAGGATTGAATATTCTATGTTAATTATACATTAGAGCTGTGTCTACATGACAGCACTCTTTTGAAAGGGAAAAACTTGAATGATACATTCAAACTTTAGCCTTTTGAAAGAGCGTGGCTATATACAAAAAGTGGATCAAACCCTCGATCTGCTCTTTCAAAAGACCACTCCATACTTTCGAAAGGGAGCATCCACACAGCTTTGGGTGCTCTTTTGACAGAACAGAGCAGGAAATGGCATGGATGGGGTCACATGGTGGACAAGCCCTTCCGGGGCCGCAGCCAGCTGCTTCCTTGAAGGGAGCCTCCCCATCACTCTCACTGTGCACACATTGAGGCCTGCTGAGTTGCCCCAAGCCAAGAAGAGCCCATGCAGGAATCAGAGGGCCAGCACACAGCCTAATGGAGCCCCAGCAGCTGCTCCTGGCATTAGACATTGCTATCCTGGACACTGTGCTACCCATGCTGTGCATAGTTGTTACAGCCACCCACCACCTCCTCAGTTGGCCAAGCTGCTCCCCCTGCTCCCTGGAGCCATGGAGTCTTCCCTCCCTGGATCTTGCCAGTGGCCTTCCCCAGATGCTCCAGTGCCTCTGGAGCCACCCCAGTAGCTTCGAGTGGTGGGAGTGGCTGGTGATGGGGCAGTGGGATGGTGCCAGATGGCTGCAGAACTTCCAGATGAGCAGGCAGCTCTGCCTCTGGCTCGATCCCACAGACACCAGGACACCTGCATGTGGCCTGCGCTATCCCTTGAGAAATGGGTCACCACCACTACCATGTGAAAGCTGGTCACCCAGACAGCTACTGCTCCATGGATCCCCAGTTTGGGGTGGGCGAGGCCACTATCAGGGCTGTCCTCATGAAGGGAGGTAAGGCATGCCTGGGTCATATGCCTACCATGGGGAGGGGTCTCCTGGGTAAGAGGGAACCCTTGGCAACAGGGGGCTAAAAGGGCCTAGGAGATTGCAGGAGATGTGGGGGCAGGGGACTGGGAGGAGGCAGAGGATGTGGGGGCTGAGAACTCCCCACCATGCATTCACAAAAGCACGTCCTCCATCCCAGCCAGGTCCTCCAGGACATCACTGCCATGTTGCTCCTCAGGGTCATCATATGGGGGGGATCTGGACACAGCTGTCACAGGATTCACTGCATTCGGCCTCCCAGACTGCTTCGGTGCCCTGGATGGGACACACATCCCAATATGTGCTCTGGCACACAGCGCCGGCCACTACATTAACAGAAAGAGCTACTACTTGGTAGTGCTCCAGGCCCTTGTGGATCCCAAAGGCTCACTGATGAACATCTATGAGGGCTGGGTGGGCTGGACACACAATGTTTGCATGTTCCAGAATTGGGGTCTCTGCCTGTGCACAGAGGCGAGACCTTCATCCCCCAGCTGGAGCTCCCGGTCGGAGACATCACTATGCCACTCTGCATGGTGGCGGATGCTGCGTATCCCCTGCAGATGTGGCTAATGCAGCCATATATTGGACATCTTGACCCCACCCAGGAGCTGTATAACACCTGGATCAACCAGGCCTCCAACATGGTGGAGTGAGCCTTCAGGTGCCTGAAGGGGCAGTGGTGGTGCCTTCTGTCAAGCCTGGAGGTCGGCGTGCAGAACATCCTGCAGGTGGTAGGCACCTGCTGTGCCCTCCACAACATCATGAAGGGAAAGGGTGAAGCCTTTGTGTAGGGGTGAGTGGTTGAGTCCAGCCCCAGCTATGAGCAGTCAGCCGCTGTTCCCAATTGCCAGGCCCAATGGGATGGGGTCTGCATCAGGGAGACCTTCTGTAAGAGCTTTGCTCATGGCCCCCACCAACCCCACCCACAGCTATCCCTCTCACACATCCACCCTTCAACATCCCCACTGCCACCACACTCACACATCAACCCCCACCATTCTTCCATGAAGAGCATGGGCCACTGTTTTTTTTTAGATTTTTTTCTTTGGTGGGGGCGCTTGAGGGCATGCTGAAAGCAGCTTGTAGCTGTGCTGCTAGCACACTCTCAGCTTCCTGCCATGGGGTTTCTGGGTCCACACAGCCTTAAAGACAGCCAGACACAGAGATCATAGAGGTCATTGTCTGCTGCTGGCCAGGGTGTCTCCATGCTCCAGGTAGCCAGAACCATGGACGACTCCTCTTTCGAAAGAGTGGGCCGTGGAGCGTCTAAATCTTCCTAATACAGTATCAGTGTAGGGATTTCTAAATCTGCACTCATTCCTTTGATTTCCCTTCAAAAGAACACATTTGGTGTGTAGACACTCCTCAGATTCTTTTGAAAGAGAGCCACATATTTCAAATGTACTTGCATGTATAGACCCAGCTTATGCAACGTTATTAATAGAAATGTTTTGCCAAAATATTGGCCAGTGCTGCTTTTCTGTCACAGCAATTAAAAAGCACTAATAAAATAATATTGAGATAAATTAATGTTATACATTATACAGCTCATCATGAAAATCCTAATTTTTACAGCATTAACTTCAACTTATTAGCAAATCATTTTTGAAAGATAATGCCATGATAAATTTTAATAGCATGCTAGAGCACACTACAACCTCACGTTAATTATACACGTAAAAGTCCATGGAAAATATCCACAAATAGGGCAAATACAATTTGCATAAAATGTACCCTGAGCCAAATTAAAATGGTGCAAGTTTCATCAACAGCATTTACATCTGATATATTTATTCTTGTCCAGCACCTGCACATATTTAATTACTGTCGTGCTTCCTTACCTCTTCTACTTCCCTAGAGAGGTCCATGAATCTAGCTGATGTTCTTGCAGGGCTTACTGGCTCTGCTGAATACTAAATAAAGATCTAACTGATTTTCCCCCATACTCTTAATTAGTGGTGGAAGGGTGCTGTGTATTTCTCAAGTCATAGAGTCTTGATGTAGGAGCAGTGCAGCTTGAAATCCTGACTCTTCCAAAAATGGAAGTTAGTCCAAATAGGGATTCTATCTGACCTGCCTTGTCTGCACTGAAGATGCAGCTTGGAGTTTTCTCCCTCCACATAGGCTGCTAGTTCTTCTTTTGCTTCCTTTGTGATCATTATATATGCTAATTCCCAAGCACTTATCTTATTCTTTCTCCAATTAGTTTGTGCATGGAGCTTTACATAAGCAAACATGAAGACATTTTGTCACCAACAAGAATGTTTTTGTAGAAGGATTTCTTTACCAACTGATGATATCTGACTGAAGGAAACTCTGTAACACAGATGAATGTTGTATTAGGATCAATGTTTCCTCTGATTTTTTTCCCATCCATAGAATCATAGAGCAGTAGAACTGGAAGGGACCTCCAGATGTCATTGATTACAGTCTGTACCTCACAGCAGAACCAAGCATCATTGAGACCATCCGTAATAGATGTGTATGTAACCTGCTTTTAAATATCTCCAGTGATGGAAATTCCACATTTATTCTATGCATGAAATAAAATGTGTTATATGCACAAAGACGTGCAGATGTGAAATGGGAAAGGTATCAGAACACAGAAGTACAATCAGAGATAACTTATGATGACCACTTTATTTGAGGGTTGAAATGGAATAGCTGGGTTTCTCTAAGAATGCTTTCAAAGAGACATCATTAGAGACGGGTAAATACGGTATTTTTCAGTTCATGGGTCAAATTAAAAAATTCGGAAAATATAAATCCATGGATGGATTCAAACTGAAACAAAACATAGAAATGTATTTAGAATCTGTCAAAATATTTTGGATTGACTCACAATGATTTTTTAAAAATTTTTTCAATTAGTTTTGATTTGAGATATTTGTTGACTCAGTACCTTTCTTCATGCTTTGCAATAAGCTTGGTTGTTTTCTCCTATCTTTCACCCTTGAACACCTCTTCAGATTTTTGATTTTTTTAACTACCACTATTTGGCAAATTTGCCCTCCTTTTGGAATATGGCTCACAGCCTCCCAAAATGCGATTTTTGGTCAAAATTTCTATTTGCCAAAGTAGTTTCAGTGGCAGATTAGGCAGAGCTGATTGGAACGTTTTCAGCTAAATTAAAGCTTGTCAAAATATCATGTTTGGAATGGTCACTCCCTGGTCAGATCTAGTTACGTGTGCCAAAACCAAGCAGACTACATCCATGTTGCATGCCTCTTGCAGTGGCATGTCACAGCAGCAGCAGCAGATTTGTATAATTTTTGGTGGTACCCAGAATAGATCCAAATCCTGCCACACTCCACTTGCCTTAAAGGGTCAGGGGTGAGCATTTTGGCTCTGGGGTGGGGATGAGGGACTTTGGATGTGGGAAGGGCTCAGGGATGGGGTAAAGGGTTAATAGAATCGTAGAATCCTAGGTCTGGAAGGGACCTCAGGAGGTCATCTAGTCTAGCCCCTGGCCTAAAGCAGGATCAACCCCAATTAAGTCATCACAGCCATGACTATGTCAATCCAGACTTAAAAACCTCTAGGGATAGAGATTCTACCACCTGTCTTGGTAACACATTCCAGCCCTTCACCACCCTCCTGGTGAAATAGTTTTTCCTAATATCCAACCTCTACTTCTCCCTCTCTAACTTCAGACCATTGCTCCTTGTCCTGCTATCTGACACCACAGAGAACAGTCTCTCTCCATCCCCCTTAGAGCTCCCCTTCAGGAAGCTGAAGGCTGCTATCGAATCACCCCTCAGTCTTCTCTTCTGCAAACTAAATAAACCCAAAACTCAGTCTTTCCTCATAGGTCACATGCTCCAGCCCCCTAATCATTTTCGTTGCCCTCTGCTGAACCCTCTCCAATGAATCCACATCCTTTCTATATTGAGAGGGGGCCCAGAACTGGATGCAATACTCCAGATGTGGCCTCACCAGTGCCAGGTAGAGGAGAATAATAACTTCCCTAGATCTGCTGGAAACGTTTCTCCTAATGCACCTCAATATGCCATTAGTCTTCTGGGCTACAAGGGCATACTGTTTACTCATCGCTAGCCTCTCATCCACTGTAATCGTCGGTCCTTTCCTGCTGCATTGCTACTTAGCCAGTTGGTCCTCAGCCTGTAACAGTGTTTGTAATTCTTCCATCCCAAGTGTAGGACTCTGCACTTCTCCTTGTTATACCTCATCAGATTCTTTTGGCCCAATCCTCGAATTTGTCTAGGTCACTCTGGACCCTATCCCTACCCTCCCATGTATCTACCTGACCACCTAGCTTAGTGTAATTCGCAAATTTGCTGAAGGTGCAACCCATCCCCTCACCCAGGTCATTAATAAAGATGTTGAACAGTACTGGCCCTAGAACCGATCCTTGGGGCACTCCACTTGAAACCAACCACCAACCAGACACTGAGCCATTGTCCACTACCTGTTAGGCCCATCCATCAAGCCAGTTTTCTATCCATTTTATAGTCCATGTATCCAATCCATACTACCTTAACTTATGCGCAACAATATTGTGGGAGACTCTATAAAAGCTTTGCTAAAGTAAAGATATATCACATCCGTTGACTTCCCCATGTCCACAGATCCAGTTACCTCATCATAGAAGCTAATGAGTTTGCTCAGGCATGACTTGCCCTTGGTGAATCCTTCTTGACTACTCTTAATCACTTTCCCCTCTTCCAAGTGCTCCAAAATGAATTCCTTGAGGATCCCCTCCATGACTTTCCCAGGTACTGAGGTAAGGCTGGCCAGTCTATAGATCCCTGGATTGTCCTTCTTTCCTTTTTTAAAGATGTGCACTACATTTGCCTCCTTCCAATCATCTGGGACCTCTCTCAATCTCCACGAGTTTTCAAAGATAATGGTCAAAGGCTCTGAAGTGACATCTGCCAATTCCCTCAATACCCTTGAATGCATTAAATACAGACCCAGGGATTTGTGTGCATCTAGCTGTTCTAAATAGCTCTTAATCCATTCTTTCCCCACTGAGGGCTGCCCACCTTCTTCTCATAGTGCATTGGGTAGTGCTGTAGTTGGGGACCTGACCTTGTCCATGAAGACTGAGACAAAAGAAGGACTGAGGATTTGGGTATGGGGTTCAGGGTCTGGGGGAATGAGGGATTTGGGGTGTGGAAGGGGTTCTGGGCTGAAGTAGAGGGTCAGGGTGGGGCTAGGCTAGTGATGAGGAGCTCAAAGTTTGGGATGCAGCAGGCAGGCTGTCCCAGGTCTGGTACCAGAGAGGAGGACTCCCCTTCCTGGCACTCACCAAGCCCCAGAAGGAGCTCATTCTGAGTGGCCTGTCAGTGGTGGGGGGAGCCTGCTATGTACCTCCTCCCCTCTTTCCTCTGCAGATGCAACAGTCAGCCTGCATTAGTCCTGCACCCTTACAGCCAGGCTGAAGTGAGGGAGTGCAGTGCATCCGGAGCAGATGCCTGGTGCCCAGGTTACATGTCAGGTGAGAGCAAGGGTGACATGCAGGGGCCAGCGGGCAGGGCTGGGGAGAGACTCAGCCCTGGCTGTGGTAGCGCCCAGGCATGAGAGGTCCACACATCTCACCAAGTGAAAAGCAGGCTGTGTCCTACTGCAGAGTGTAACTATGTGTGCCAATGAAAGGCTCTGGCAATGGGAGGCTGAAGGGAATGCCTCAGTGGTGCGGAGCTCCCAGGGTATTTCCCCTCTGCCTCCTCCTGGCTGCCGGAGTCTTGCTTTGGCAAAGGTTGCTACCGAAGCCTTCTTGTCCCTGGTGCTCTCTGTTTCACAGGAGGGAAGGACTAAGGCAGAGGGATTCAATGATACGTAAACCATCAGTACAGAGAGGAAGAGACTCTTTGGGCAAATAGACAGACATGTAAATATACACGTGGACAAGTATCCACAAGCTTCACGAATCTAGCCCGCTGTTGCCTCATTACCTACACTGCTATTCATAGCTGTGCTAGGGATAAATATAACATACTTACTCTACTCACCACTGAAAGGGCCTTCTAGGTAGAGAATTTAGCTTTTAATTTTTACTCGTGCTTTTTTTTTCTTCTTAAAGCTACCATCTAGCTGTCTGTTTCTATTGCGCTAACAACTCTGGAATCAACAAACCACTACATGATTATAACAACGAACTTTTGAAGTTAAAATACTGTTGTGCCAAAACTGAAGCCATTGTTAGCTAAGATAGTCATCTCCAGAAAGAGTATTTTCCTTAGCAATGGTTTTGAGGAGCTCTTGTATAATAAAATCAAAAATCCTAGCAACTCATTGTCATGTCACAAAAAGGATTATGAATTCCGAACAGAGTACTGCAGCAACTAAATTCTTTCAAGCAGCAAGAGGACTAACATATCATTTGTAATGCAACTTGTGGTGTTTCCACTTACATTTTAGGTCACTGAGCCCAGGAGGTCACCTTATAAAGAAACACTGGATGACATTTTTGTATGATATCAGTTAAGAGCAAATTCATACTAGTGACCTAAAAGGCTCTATATGCAAATTGTAAGTCTCCTGAATCACCTAATTTAAAAGAATTTACAACATACAGAAAATTCACCTAAAAACCTGAGTCCAATGAAGAGTATATCTTTGTTGTTGTTACTCCCCACACTTAACTTTTTCACTGCTCCATATGTGGTAGGAAAGTTAGATACACAGGAGCATCATAAGATGAATGAATGAGAATAAATCACCACTAGTTAACCCTCAGATACCTGCCACATGGGGCAGATTTGTGCAAAACTGTTGAACTGCAATGGTGGAAATCATTCCTTACTTTACGGTGCATCTACATTAGGAACTAACTTCGAAGTTAGGCTCTGCTTTGAAGTAGCCAGCAGAGAGACTACACGTTTTCCCTTTCTTCAAAGTTATTTTTGAAGTAAGGAGCCCAACTTCAAAGTTGTTACTCCATTCCCAGGAATGAAGTTTAATTTTGAAGTTCTGTGTGTAGATGCTCAACTTGAAATATGTTACTTTGAAGTAAGCAACTTCAAAGTTATTTTTGTACAGTAGATGTGGCCAAAGTTCCTCATGTTCCTTTTTTCCATCTCCATTAAATCTCTCCAGTATTTTCTCAAAGGGAAGAAAGTGGATCTTACCCACAAAAGCTCATTACCTAATAAATACATTTATTAGTCTTTAAGTTGCTACAGGACCAATCGTTTTTTGTGAAGCTACAGACTAACACAGCTACCCCTCTGAGACGAAACATACATAAGTAACAACACAGTCTAAAGAAACTGTGCTCTTTGCATGTTCTCACACTCTAAATCAGTCTCCCTCTCTTTGCATGTTTACATCAGGCTTGTATTTCACATGCTATCAGTTGTGTCATAGCCCAACATGAGAGGACTAATCACATTACTTACTATATAATATTCTCCTCTGTCATTATTTAATTGAACGGTACTCTCAGAGAGCCACTAAGGCTTCCATCAAATGCTGAGCAGAATTTTAGCCTCAGTTCTCTTTTGTCAAAACCTGTTTGTGATAAATAAGTAATAGCAGTAACAGAACTCGTATGATATTCACTATGGAGAAGCTGGCAGTGCTGTTTGGTAGGATCAGCCCCAGCAACATGTAAATGTTGCAGCCTTCACTATCTTTGATTTCAAGTTGTGTCACAACACAGGAACAATTTTTCTTTGCCTGTCTCAGTAAGATCATTAGCCATACTGAGAAGCTGTGCACACACAAATCCCTGTGCTCAGTCTTAAAAACCAGAGCTAGATAGAAGCAGCTGAAATATATGAACTAGATGATCCATTACCACCCTGTGCACAGTGCTGCTGCAATCTGTAGGCAACAGAGGCACCCCATGAAATGCAATAACCGACAAAACAGGAGCTGCTTTGTGGCCGGCTTTGGTGCTCAGATTTAACTGTGGGACGTCTACTGAAGCTGTGAGAACAAGAAGTCTTGTGGCACCTTATAGACTAACAGATATTTTGGAGCATAAGCTTTCGTGGGCAAAGACCCGCTTCATCAGATGCATGAGTGGGGGTGGGCTGGTTTCAGAGGGGTATTTAAAGAGTGGGGTCCCAGTAAAAGGGAAGGCCAGAGCTGACAAGGTCTATTCAGCAAGGTGGAAATGCCCATTATCAATAGTATGTATCAAAAGAGGAAAAAACAAGTCAGATCAAACAGGGGGATGTGAGCCTTTGTCAGAGTCTAATGGGGAGATCTTAACACCCAGAGCAGAGAAGCTGTCTTTGTAAACTGCGAGCCACTCCCAGTCTCTGTTTAATCCATGGTTAATGGAGTCAAATTTGCAAATAAATTGCAGCTCAGAGATTTCTCTCTCCATTTGATTTTTGAAATTTTTTGTTTTGGGACTGCCACCCTTAAATCTGCCACTCTGTGTGTGTTCTTTCGGTTTAGTTCAGTAGATTGCAAACCCATGGTTGCAGGAGCTGTCTTTTACTATGTGTTTGTGCAGTGTTGAACACAAGGGAATCCAGATCCCAAATGGGACCCTGGGGACAGAGGACAATGAAATTAAGTAGTATGCTATGAGAAGAACTGATATTACACTCAAAAGCTGCGTCTACACGTGCACGCTACTTCGAAGTAGCGGCACCAACTTCGAAATAGCGCCCGTCGCGTCTACACGCGTCGGGCGCTATTTCGAAGTTAACTTCGACGTTAGGCGGCGAGACGTCGAAGTCGCTAACCCCATGAGGGGATCGGAATAGCGCCCTACTTCGACGTTCAACGTCGAAGTAGGGACCGTGTAGACGATCCGCGTCCCGCAACGTCGAAATTGCCGGGTCCTCCATGGCGGCCATCAGCTGGGGGGTTGAGAGACGCTCTCTCTCCAGCCCCTGCAGGGCTCTATGGTCACCGTGGGCAGCAGCCCTTAGCCCAGGGCTTCTGGCTGCTTCTGCGGCAGCTGGGGATCTATGCTGCAGGCACAGGGTCTGCGACCAGTTGTCGGCTCTGTGTATCTTGTGTTGTTTAGTGCAACTGTGTCTGGGAGGGGCCCTTTAAGGGAGCGGCTGGCTGTTGAGTCCGCCCTGTGACCCTGTCTGCAGCTGTGCCTGGCATCCCTATTTCGATGTGTGCTACTTTGACGTGTAGACGTTCCCTCGCTGCGCCTATTTCGATGTTGGGCTGAGCAACGTCGAAGTTGAACATCGACGTTGCCGGCCCTGGAGGACGTGTAGACGTTATTCATCGAAATAGACTATTTCGATGTCGGCTGCACGTGTAGACGTAGCCAAAGAGATACAAAAGAAAACCAAAATCCCCACAACTACCCAAGATCCTATAAGAAATATTATATCTTCAGAAAACTGGCTTTTTTGGATACTGTGTGCCTTCAGATCTTCAGAAGAAGGTAATATAAAAACAAGCAACAGCCATACTGGGTCAGACCACTGGTTCATCTAGCCCAGCCAGAATCCTGTCTTCCAACAGTGACCAATGCCAGGTGCCTCAGAGGGAATGAATGGAAGAAGCGTTCATGAAGTGATCCATCCCCTGACACCCATTCCCAGTTTTTGGCAAAGAAAGAGGCTAGGGTCACTTCAGAGCATGATTTTCATCTGGGTCCATCCTGGCAAATAACCACTGAAGCATGTATCGTGCATGAATTTATATTGTTCTTTTTTGATCCTTGTTGTAGTCTTGGTCTTCCTAGCATCATCTGGCAAATAGGATATGCTCAGACTACCATGCAAAGGGAACATTTAAAGGCAAGACAATTTTTTTCAGATAAAAACTATTCACCACGATTTCTTGATCCTTCTTGATGATAAATTCTGCTTCCTCCAATAAGCATTAATGCCTATGTTCAAAAATAAGCTAAGCTGTTGCTTAAAGGTTCAAGATTTTCCTCCAGAACTATATAGGCATTTATGGTATCAGACAAGAAACATGTCTTGATTTTATGAACTTCAGTCAACATGGATGTCAGTGGTAGCATCACTTTTAGCCCTTCCCAGTAAGAGGAAGGGATAGTTTAATGGGAAAAGGGTTGTGGTGTTAAATTAAAGGGATTAAAAAGAGAAGAAGTAACATAGGGAAGACCTATTATTTCCAAACACAAGATGCTTTTTAGACATCAATGAATTTGTTGTATACACTCATAATGATTTCCATTCACATGGAACAGGTCCAGCTGCTTTCAGCATCCAGAAATGAGAAGCAGAAGGAAATAGGAAAGGAAGCAATAGTATTTTGTTATGTCCAACCATTACAAATACTGGATAGCACATAAATTATGTGAAGCTCAATTAAGCACAGCATTAACAGCAACCATTTACAACAGAACAAGATAGTTGTGGTGAAGGAGAAAAAGCCTGAAATGCATCATATTGTCAAAATAAAGCTATGCATTGCCAAGTTACATGTTTACAGAAACAAGAACCAGAGGTCAAATAACTGATTTCCTGCTAGAAATGCATGTGCTCTTATAAAGGTTATTTATGAACGATTCCATTCTCTTTCTCCAAACTTAAATACATTCAACTCTTTTAGGAAAATCTGCCACCATTGGATGTAACTGCCCTTTCAACTCCAAAGGCTGGAGCACTAGTGTAGTCAGAATTCACACTAACAAAGCTATCTGCTTTGTTTATTAACTACTTAATTAACCACCACATCATCCAGAAGACCTGCTCTGAACAAGGGAGATGAAATAGTGCCCCAAAAGCAAATATAATCTACTCTAATGCTCATAATTGGCATTTCACCAGTAAGAGTAAAACAGAAGGGAACATCCCGCCCCCCAAAGTTAAGTTCACTCCAAAATGTCTTCACTGGAGTTCTAAGACTTGAGTGCTTGTTCTCATTTTCAGAGGCTTCTGGTCCACTACTTAGTCAGTTCTGTAGTCTCACCAAAGTCTTGAGAAGCTCCACTTAGCAACTCCTTCAGTCCAAAGAAACACTGTTGTCACATACTTTTATGTCATTTGGCGCCTGCTTTCAACAAATATTTTCCATAACATCTTTCCACCATTCACATGCTTTGGACAATTTAATTTTTCAGTTGAGGTTTGGGTTCATTTCACTGGAACATGGCTGCTTCTCAAATGCTAGCCTTCTACATGAGAAACAAATGGAAACACCACAATGATGTGGGAAGGCAATCACTACCCATTCTGTTGTACTCAGTGATCCTGGAAACTAAAACTGTACCCAGCATACATTTTGGGGATCATCTTGATTTTACTAAAGCAATCCCACTGTTCTGTTTGGAAGCAGGTTCAGTCTGGAAAATATCCGCACAGTGAGTTGTGATGGTATTAACATAACACAATGGCATGTTAAAACAACCCATTGCTAGTTCATAAGAGAATTGACCCTGGGTCTTTCAGGACAAATCCTTCGACATGGGAACATGACAGGTAACACGACAGGTAACACGTGAACAAGGAGCTGGTTATAGAGTCTAAGGGTATATATACACTGCCATTAGACACCCATGGCCAGCCTGTACCAGCTGACTAAGGCTTGCAGGGCTCAGGCTTTAGGGATGTTTAATTGCAGAGTACACTCCCACCTTGGGCTCAGGCAGGAGCTCAAGATCTAGGATCCTGTGGGGTGGGAGGATCCAAGATGGTGCAGCCCAAGCCCAAAAGTCTACATCACAAATTAACAGCTCTGAACCCTGAGCCTTGCCAGCCTAAAGCAACTGGCATGGGACAGCTGCTAGTTTTTAATTGGATTATAGACATACCCTAGGTGATTAGAAGCAGTATCTCAGAATGGCTATAATTATTCTTTTTAATAGAAAGTTACATATGTGCATTAATCTGTTTGTGATTGCCTCTGTGAATGCTTCCTGGGAGATCTTCTACTTTTATTATTGCATTACGCCTCGACTATAGCAGAATCACCTTCTTGACAAATGGAAGAAATATTGATTTCTCTGTAGTATGCTTCAAAATCTCACCCACCTTAATATGGGACAATGCCTGTTATGCTTGCTAGGTATCTCGTTAACCTCATAAACAGATATTTGTAACCTCCCATAACCCAAGTTTGACCCCGATGTACAGTGACTTCCTTTTGAACTTGTATCTTGTTAACTTTCTTTGAAAGATTAACTTTAATATTTTTTTTCATATCCCGTTGACTTAAATACTAGGAATTGCCATATTAGTGGCTTATAACAACCTGTTCCCTAACTCCCCAAAACGTACCTTCACTACAATTGGTCATTTTTATTAACCATGGAAAGAAGTTTAGAATTTGGCTTCCAGATCCTGATGGAAAGGAACTATTTCAAGCCTTTACAATAAACAGTTCATAGTTAGTAAACAGCCAGATATTTTCATGAGGAGCTTTAGTTTTGATCCTAATGGAATGATGTGTATCATAATTACTTCATTAAAAAAGGAGTTTGCAAGCCTGGCCCTAGATTCCCAGCAGAATTCTAGTTTATTTTAGACTAGATTTTATTTATTCTGTCTTCTACTGGCTTCTCTTCTAAAAATAAACCAGAGAAGCTGAGGAGAGAGACTGAGTCAAATGAACGAAGTCTATTTAATGTTAATGGAGACAAATGCCAGGCTCAGATGCCAATAGCAATTTTGCATTCTGTTTTAGCACTAGCAACTTCTGTGAGCTGATGGCAAAACATAAAAGGTAAGAAACTCATGAGTTGCCTACACCTATTGTGGTTAAAACATTTCTTCGTGCAATTTCACAGTGCCATTCCAAGTAGCTTTGCCATTACTGATATTTGAAAAGGCTGAAGACACTGCAATTGTATAGCAGGGGTAGGGTGACATATCTCCCATGGCCACATATGAGACGGGGGGCGGGGGTGTGCTCCCCCTCCCCCTGCCCTGAGCCTTGGGGACGCATCTGGGATGGAGCGGCCAAGGCACTCTCCACCTCCCCGCTTTTTTCCCCCCAGGGAAGCAGCAGCAGAGATGGGGCAGCAGGGGCAATCCCCCTCCCCCGAGCCTTCGGGAAGGAGAAAGTAGCTAAGCTGCCGGCTCCCTCTCTTGTGGAGAGCACATACTCATGTACCGTACGTGCTCTCCGGCAGGCAGCTGCACCTGCACAGCAAACACGACACAATTAGTGCCTTTTATCAAATAAGTGGGGATGCCTTTTAGGCATCCCAAATACGGCACCGTCGAGCCAAAAATGGGATGGATGGTCACGCTATGTAGAGGAAATTCTTTTGTGGTGTGATGCCTCCCAAGGACCAGTTTGTAAAGCGTCTCACACTCATGCTTTGTGGCTCCAGCAGACAAAGTAGCGCGTTTCCCCTTTTGTTACGATTCGGAGGTACGCTGAAACCCTCTTAAAACTAAAGGCATTCTGTCAGGCCGAGCTTCAGTGGTAACTAGAAATTCAATTTTCACAGTGCATTGAACTAATTCAGAGTTCAGAATGAAGGACGTAAATGGTGTTTCACTCTGCTGAGTGCATTGTAAGCCTCTCCCTCTGAAGCTGATCCTTTTAGTTGTGAGACAGTATCCTCTTCCTCTGGCACCTGCATTTCAACAGCATGCTCCCTTCAGCTGATAATATCTGAGGAGGTTATTGAGAGAGTTTGTACATTAACCTCAATGGTGATACAGATGCACAAGGGCACTGTCAACCTCTGCAAGCCCTCCCTCTTCTGTAAAGGCTGCCTTCCACTGCATTCTGTCTCCACACTTATCACCCAAACATGTATGTGCCGTGCTTAGATGAGGAGTTTGCCTGAACTGGGGTTGCACAGCAGTGAGAAAGGACAGTGAGATCCAGCAATAGGACTCTCTTCTTTTGTAAAAAAATTAATATTGACCAAAGGAATATGGACCAGGGCTTATGATAGAATCTTGGCTTCATTGACTCAGTTGGAGATTTATCCCATTAAAACTATAGCTACCTCTGTTTAGTGAAGATTAAGATTAGATTAAGATTTAGTGAAGATTAATAATATATATTAATATAATAATACATATATTAATATAATTAATATAATTAATATATATATTAATATAATAATATAGCTCTGGCTTGCTACAGTAGATTTAATTGACTTAAGCCTCATGCTTTAAGAGAGTAGGAATATTTTTATTATCGCAGAACTATCTTATTCCCTCTGTATTTGTGTAGCAGCTTATTCCTACTGGTTACTAATAACCACTGTGTGTTTTACCTTCAGACATTCCCTTTCTCCTGAGCACTGCAGTCTGGAAACTTGCCTTTTGTTAATCAGAATTCAGAATGCTTACCAAGAACCCACGTAAGAGTTACAGATCTGGTCCTAGAATGACAGGTCAATTAAGCACGGTGTGTGAATTCTTGCAAATGCAAGAGAGTGGAAGAAGGACAGAATACATTAGGTAAGGTTATAAAAGTGACTTACTCGAAGAAGGGAAAAGCAGAACACAAGGTAAAGGGATGGCAAATCATAGACGAATGACACTGAAGCTATATTGCCCACTATTAAAAATTTACCTTTTATTATACTGAAAACCAGTCAAGTACTGTGGAATAAGCAATTTGAAACAGTGAGTCTGAGTTTTAAAGCTGACAAAAAGACAATATGGAGAGTATGACTGTTTTGATGCAGGGAAAAAGACCTCCCCGTTATCACTGTGTTTGGACTGCAGAAGAACGGCAGAAATCAGAGTTGGGGTTGTGAGGAATTTCTGCCTTGCATCTTTCCCCAGGCAGAGTGGAGTAAGTTTTTGGGAGACCCAAACTGTAGATGATATTTGAGAATATGTTCATTTATTGCTTAGCATTAATGTACATCCTTGAAGGGTATGTGTCAGTAAAAACAAAACAAAACAAAACAAAAACATGGGGGTTTCTATGCAGCCACATAATACTTGGTTGGGTAGTTTGAGGGAACACGCTGCTGCAATTGTCTTTGAGAAGCGCTCTGTTGCTGATGTTCCTAGTCCGAACCCTTATACATCTTTGAAATAAAGCTGTAGTAACTCACATTACTTGCTAAAGTTGCCTTTTTGGAATAGAACATGTTTCATTTTATGGGGAAGTATACTGTGAACACAGCAGAATAGTTAGCACCAGTCTAACCAAAATCTGTGTAGTATCAGGTGGGGAAGAGCCAAAGGGAGAAATGATAGCTGTTCCTACTTACTTTATAGGAAATGGTGTTTCTGTACACGTCAGTGCCTGATGGCTTAGATATGTATTTTGTAATTATTTGATCATAATACATTCTTAACAAATTTTTCATATGTGAATTGGTACCATTTTAGGGCCATACTACTATTACAAATAGTCAATTATTCAGAAGGTCCCTGGCATTCAGAAAAATAGTCACCTAACTTGTAAGACTCAAAAATCTGTTGCAAAGCAGTGGTGTCGCTTTTTATGCTTTCTCCTCATTGAAACTTTTAGACTGCAGTAAACTAACAGATACAGTTCCATGCAATTAAACAATTATAAATTGTTGTATAAATTTGTGACCCTCAGTATTAATAAACCAAAGAATCTATATAGTCTGATAAAGTTTTGCCCATTATATTGTGTGAATGCTTAAAAACAAAATAACAACCTAAAAAGCAAAAGAAAACAAAAACACCCCCCCTCCACCATATTTTTTTTACAGAAATCAGGGAGGGCATAATTTGTATAATTTTTGGTTTGCTGAAGACTATTCATGGAAGGAAATAATGAGAGAGGCATCGGACACCAACGGGCGCTGAGCCCACGGTTATTGATGATGATGATGAAGACTATTCAACTATTATTACTCCACAATAAAATATCTTTGCCTTTTAAAGAGATAATGTTATTTATATTCACAGATGGTGTTTAAACATCCTTATGTATTATGATACAGGTATCACAAAAATTAAGTTTTGAGCTAATGAGGGCAATCATTATTTTCCAAAATTCACATAAAATAAGCACTAAAAATAATGGCCATGTTCAATTAGATTTTATGAATATAGAAATACTTCTTTAATGTGACTTAGAAGTCATTTGCACCATGTTTCTCAAATTGTGGGTCCCAACCCCCACCCCCAGGGGGTTGTGAGCAACTCGGAGAGGTATCACAGCTGGATTCAGTTTTTCTCTCACAAAAATGTGTGTGTCTCCAGCATCTCAACTGACAATCCATTGACACTGATCATGTGATTACTGATAGCTGGGCTTGGCTTCTCTTGCAAAGGTCTGTGTGTCTCTGATGTCTCCACTGACAATCTAAGTGCCAATCCCATGATCTCTGATGGTTGAGTTTGGCTTCTTTTGCAAATATTCCTGTGTCTCTGGTGTCTCTGCTGATGCAGCATAGTGTTTACTAGTACAACGTCTTTAGTAATCCTTGGAGTGTATGTGAAGTTCCATTCTTTTATCAATTATTATACATTTATAAAAACTTTTATCTGTTATTTTAAACTTTTAGCTTTACAACATGGAAAGATTTTGTTTGGGTGGTAAGTGAAAACTTCATGACAAATCTACCTATATTACTGATAAAAATAGGCTTAGATCAAGAAAGTATGATGAAAATTACATATCTTTTGGTTTCACGAGTGTTTTTGTTACCGGACTAGAAGAGCCACAGCATACTGTTAGTCAGAAAATGCTATTTGCTGGAAGTATGAAGCAAAGCAAACTAAAACGACATCTGGAAACAAACTTTATGCAGACTTAACTAACAAACTTCGAGATTTTTCATTCAAAAAACATGAAATGAAACAACAAAATGTGAGTCGTGTTAAATATTTAAGCATCCCTTCAAACTCACTTTTAGCTTTTTATCAAGTTGCATACAGAATTGCTCAGTGCGAAAAGCCCCACATGCTTGGAGAAAACTTAATACTTTCATCAGCTATTGATATGGTTATGACTATTTTGGGGGGGGGTCTAGTGCTAAACAGCTTTTAAGTATTCTTTTGTCTAATGATACCGTTTGCCACCAAATTGTAGATATGGCAGAAGATCTTACTGAGCAACTAACTGAAAAAATAAGAAGCAAATCATTTGCCATTCAGATAGATGGGGCAATGGATAATGCCAAAGATGCTTATTTAATACCGTACGTTAGATCAGTTGATGGAGGTAAAATAAATGAAGATTTACTCTTCCGTAAAGAAATTGCAGGGACGAGTAAAGCTGAGGATCTTTTCAATATAATCGACAGCTTTATGAAGTCAAATCTCTTACAGTGGTTGAACTGCATGAGCATGTGCACTAACAGAGCATGCTGTATGTCAGGCTGTCATAGCAAACTTCAAACATTGATACGCCAAAAATCTCCTGGTGCTGTTTGGACGCACTGTATGATTCATAGGCAAGCTCTCGCTTTGAAAGATTTGAGCCCAGCTATGGAGAATGTTCTACAAGCAACCATAAATGTTATGAACTGTATAAAAACTAGACTTGTAAAGGCAAGGATGTTTGCGAGGTTTTGTGGTGATATAGGTACTGAACACACTTCCTTGCTGTTTTACTATGAGTCAAGATGGCTGTCTTGGGGAAACCATTTGACACGTGTTTTCAAACTAAGGATTGAACTTCACCAGTATTTAATTGAGGAAAGGCATAGTAGTGCACACTTGTTTATTAATTCTCTCAGACAAAGAGTTAATGGGCATAAAACAGACATCAAAACATTCCTGAACCACAAACCAGTTAGTCCACATTTTAATGGAGTGGGCCATTCTGTTAATCACCTAAGAGTCTGTGTTTTGTTGCAGAAGAATTTCCAGTCTGCTTTACAAAGAGAAGCTGCTGAACTCTCTTTCATATTAAAATTCGACACATTAACATGTGGTTTGAACTGGGATGCAAATTTTCTGGGACATTATAGGGGCTCTTTGGCATACTTGGCTTAATCTAATTCTTGACTCCCCCCACCCCACCCCTCTGCTCTCTGATTTGCTCACCTTGATATTTTTTTTCTGATTTGTCAACTCTGATTACTGTTTTGGCTCTCTATGCCTTAAATATTGAGTCTGTTCTGGTATGGCAATGGTCTGAAGAGGTGGGTCTGTCCCATGAAAGCTCATCTAATAAATTATTTTGTTAGTCTTTAAAGTGTTACTTGACTGCTTTTTTGTTTTGATTGTTTATCAACTGATTTGAATATGCAGTTGGTGTATTTAAGTAACATATTCAATAAGCTGAACACTTCTAATATCCTCACTGCAAAGTGGTAATAATAATATTATTGAACTCTATGATAAATTGAAAGTATTTATTAGGAAAGTTGAACTGTTGCAAAGCAAAATGGAAAATTCAGATTTAGACATGTTTCCAACTTTAAAACAATTTATTGAAAGCAAAACACACATATTAGTGAAGCTGTGAAATTTGGTATTTTAAATCACCTTTCTTCTTTAAAATTTCACTTTAAGAACTATTTCTCGGATATGGCTATTGAAAAATTTAATTGGATAAGGAACCCATTTGATGCTAAACCCATACCTGGTATGCTCACTACTGCCGAGGAGGAACAAATCATTGATATTTCTTTTGACACAGCTTTAAAAATAAAATTCTCAACAATCTCTCTCTCTGAATTTTGGATCAGCGTGGAAAAGGAGTACAAAGAATTAAGTGAGAAGGCTATGAACATACTGATCCCGTTTGCAACATCTTATTTGTGTGAGGCAGGGTTTTCTGCAGTTGCTGCTATAAAAAACAAATATTGATCCAAAGTAAATGTGGTACGAGAAGTGAGAGTGGCTCTCTTGACAACAAAACCCAGATTTCAAAAATTACGCAACAATAAACAAGCTCATCCTTCACATTAAACAGTATGATTCCAAGTTTGATATTTTTGTCTATTTCCTATAAAAATTAGTTATCAAAAGTTATTGGCATATTTATTCCTTGGCCAGTCATAATCCCAATAAAATGATTAGCTTTACTTGTGGAAGAGTGAGGGTGGGGTCACATGAATTAATTTAGCATTTAAGTGGGTCATGGTATCACAAAGTTTGAGAACCCCTGCATTGGCATATTAACTCAGTGGCTTCTCTTATGCACCTTTTACTGACTTTTCTTAAAAAAAGATATGGTATCTTTGAAATCCATAAAGCCAAGTAAATAATGACATCCTGCTTTTCTGTATTAGACATGAAGTTGGTTTTTTCTGATTGTTTAAATTTGTGTACTTCCTAATGCTGTCTCCCCATATCTTAAAATGGTCTATGTGTAGATTAATTATCAGATGTACCAAACACACTATTAAAGATGGACTTCAGAGGTCAGCCACTCAAAGAATAAGGTAATTTGTGCTATTGAAAGTTGTAAGATTAAACAGAAGACTTCAATCTCCAGGAATGCTGGACCCTACCACATAACAAGGTAGGCCTACAGCAGAGTTAATCACCCCTCTATATGTTCACAGACAGGTGTACACATTTTGTCCTTCCCATCAGCTAGAGTCAACCCAAATGATAAGAGTGAAAGGGAAGTTTAGTACTTATACACATTCAGTTATCTTCCTCTTTGCTGAGGCTGTTCACTTGTTACGGGGCATCATGAAAGGAATTGGAGATCTTCCTCCAATTCACTGGGATCAGACTTCCATTATCCCTGAAAGCCACCACAACTGGAAATTTTATTCACACCTTTTGCAGGGGCGGTCACCTTCAGTCTCCAGTGCTGCTAATTTCTAATATTTCACCTGTATTCTGTCCCATTCATGCAGAATAGATTCTACTGCGCTTACCCATGTTGAGTGCCACCTTAGGCTGAGACCAATGCAATTTACATCAATGGAAATATTTTTGGGATAAGGCTCTAAATAAGCATCATAATTTATAAAAAAAATTAGTATCAGTTGAACAAATAACTATTTTAATTTAGCTTTTAGAATAATACAAAGCCTATCTGAGGATCTAAGTGCTGTAATTTTATTAATAACACTCAAAAATCCAAGAAGCACTAAATCATTTCAACACAAAACAAGTTATTTAAATAATAAAGGCAATGTCAGAGATAAAGGGAAACAGAATTTAAACTCTACTAACCAGCACAACTCGTCTAATTCCCAGCTGCAAGCCAACCCTCCTGAAAAAAACAGATCTTCTTGACCTGTCATTTTACTTAAGTAACACAGTTTTTTCACTTATTGCTTCTAGGCTCTTCCCTTCATGCCTAATGATGTCTGATAACATGCATGAAGGGAATAGACTGCAGTAAATCATTTCTTCGTCTTGACAGTAATTTAGTATGCTAGCCATCAGTTTCTGAGAAGGCTATTTGTCCTTACATTAGTAACATAAGTGCAGTGGACATAATTGATCTGATTTCCTACCACACTCTAAAACATCAGTAATTTGGCTCATATCAGTAGTGTTATACCAGTGTGATGCTGATGTAAATAACTGTACTAGCTCGGGGAACTCTAGGTTGAGCTCATTTTGTAAGCAATACTTAGACACAGCTTAGAAACAAAAATGACACTCTTCAGAGATAAGTCAAGTGGCTCCAAGAGAAACTGCTTGGAGTCTGCATTTTATCCCACTATATTTCATAAAGCACAAACACAAGGGCCTGAGGTATGTCAGCTTGAAGTTCTAGGACTTCATAAGGCAGCTTAGGACACCTTTTCATGTGGTTGGTCTTCTGCACTGAAGAAATCCTCAGACTCTAAGCTTATCAAAACTCATTGGTGTAATTGTTATTTCTACTGTTCCCAATTTGGCTTCGACTGAAGCTGATTCACACAGCAAAGCAAGGAAAGCAAAACAGGTGAAAAGTCTGCTGAAGCCCATGCAAAATGAGGTGGCCAAGATTTGCATATATCCAACTGAAATCACACATTGCATGGAAAGCTCCAGTTATGGATAAAAATTTCATGACAAATAAGGTGAACAGTTCAGGTGGAAATTGTTACAGTTTTGCATCATCCTATCATACCATTGTCATACCATTACCCATCATACCATTACAGCAGCAACATGATCTATAGGAAAGGGAAGATTCCCTTGCTATGTGGGGAGACCAAGGGGGGGGGCTGCACACTGAGACACCACCCTTAGAACATAGGGAGGAACGTAGAACAAAGGGAGGATCCTTTCTCCAGGCCAGAGTTCCAATGTAGCTCACAAGGGGTGGGAGACCACAGCTAACTCCCAACATTTTCTGGTTTCAGACAAGTCTGACAAACAACTATACATGTTAAGATAACGGCTGTAAGATCAAAGTTGATCCTTGAAAAACAGGTGCTGAGGGTACAATCCTAGGAACTCTAGCTCATGTCTGCAGCAGCACCTAAACACTAGCGTTTAACACTCTTGTTGCTCCTCTTCGTTGCCTGTAGAATCTTGGAAAGTGATGCTAAATTGCCTGGTGATAAAGCTACTAGCAACAAGGTACTGAGTTACTGAAACTTCCTTCACAGTTAAGAACTATATTTTCAGTTATAATCACCACTCCATTAGCCAAACACTCATTTACTCGGCACTTGCCACCCCCCCACCCCCCGTGACAAGCAACTCTTCACCTACAGTGCAAGAGGCTAAGCCAGGCTCTTCAGAGGGAGAGCAGGCGTCAGAAATAAGGCTGAAGCTTCAAGTCACACACACAAACTCTGAGGTCAAGAGAGGTGCAAGCCTTCATCAACAACAAAAACAAGAGAAGGGAATTAACATGTTCAATGAGGAAGTGAGGAAAGCAGAAGAAAACTGGGGTGACAAATACCAAATGGTAGGGGTTAGTTTTTGTTGGGTCAGTGAGCTAAACTCTTTTTTAATAAAGAGCTTTTGTATTCATCCCCAGATTTCTCCTTTGACTTCGGTACGTATGGCATCCAATAAAAACTGGGAGCTGATAACTACCTCATTTATCTTGTGCCATGGCTGCGCTGAATTAAATCACTGAAACCTAAAGGCTTAAAGTGTCATGAAGATCTGTGTGTGATCAATAAAGACCCCCCAGAACTCACTGTCTCTTTTGATATGATGCTTTTGCAGTGCACATTCAACATGTATTCCCCAACTGTGATACGCTGATTTAATTAGGGCATGCAGGATGAACAAACATCCTCAGCTCGTATCAGTGGCATTCGGTATTGCTGCACGCATGGGTCAAATTACACAATTTTTACTCAGGCAAGCTCTTATTACAGACAGGGGGGAGCACTGGAGCAGAAGTAGTTCAGGGTTTGACCCATCCTGATTAAAAATGATGTGTTAGGACTCCTGCTGCAGCTTTCAGAATGAGTGGAAAAATTGAAAGTTAATTAAAAACATAGTTCCACAGAGGAGACCTTGAACACTGCATTTCAGCTGGAGCTAATGTTTATGATAAGTTATATTCCCCCCAAAGGCTCTGATATTGAAATTAAGAATCGTACCTTTACTATTAATCTCTGAATGATGTAGTGCATATTTATTAAGTGGAGAATACCAGTTAAAGATAACTGCTGATGGATTAGGAGAGTCTCATCAGAGGATCACGCAGGACTACAGCAAAAAAAAAAAAAAAAAAGGACTTTCTGAAATGACCAGTTTTGAAGATGATATACGCATTCCCTAGTCTGGTGCTAAACCATTTACCTAGAACTGCCTCTGGCCCAACCACAAAGCAAGGGACGGCAGAACAGGGCAAGGGAAGGGGTAGCAGGGATTATTCAGCTTTAATACCCAACCAGCCATACCTATCTGGGCTCAACAAGTCCTTCCCATATACCCTCTCAATGCTTGCAAACTTCACAAAACAATAGACCATTTGCACTATGCATTGCCAGCTTCCTTGGAAGGCTAAGCACCAACCACTGCAGGACAGGAATGACAGAGTAGGGCCCTGAGAAAGAGACTTAGTTTCCCTCAGCTCCAATGTAGAGCTTTCAGTTGGAACCTCTTCTGGGACCTTCCTTCTGCAGCATCTTAGGAACCCACATTCACGATTTTTTCCCCTTCCTCTGCACACCACTCCTCCGACTTCCACAATGGTGTGTGTCAGGTTCCACAGACGCTGTAAAAGCAGCGGCCAGGGAAGTTGCTCTTCATCAAAACCAAAGAGAAATAGCGTTGTCAGGGATATAACTACATTTCCTATTCCAAAAAAGTTCCTCAATTCGTGGCAGAAGGAAGTGAAACCTTTTTTCTTACTGTCATATGATGGGAGCAGACAATGACCAAATTCAGCCATCCAAAAGCCTCTCAAGTTTGACAAGTCTATAGAATGGTCTGAATGCCACAAACATTCTCAGATCCTGCATGGGAACAAAGCTTAATACAGTGAAATGAAGTACGAGTTAGTTCATTATCTTACGCAGTGGGGAGCGAAACTGCAAATAGATATCACTCATTAGCCTGAAGACGGCCCAACAATTGACATCTTTCTTCATACGGATGATGGACGCAGCTTTTCAAAAAGCAGTTTCATACTCTGGAGTGCGTGCTTTCATCCAAGGATTAGAAAAGACTGAGAGAAAGTGTGAAAACCTTTTGAAGGGCTCTTCACTAACAAGTAGAGCACCATGACATTGATATATTTCCACTACTACCGAAGCTAGCTTCCAAGCTAATATTCCCCAGGGAGCAGACTGTACCCAGTTCCACCTTCCACTGATATTGCCAAGCCTGTGACTTTTCAGATGATGTTCTTTTTGTCATCTCTTGTTCAGCATAACAAGAGCCCTTAGGGGGGAAAAATAAAAAAATAAAAGAGCCAGATCCTGCCAAGACCTAGAAAGTGAAATAACAGGGATTAAAAAAGTTCTGAAAGTAGCTCAACTGAAATTAAAGAAAAATACAATCAGAGTTGCTCACCTACAGAGAGACAATTGCAGGACTGGAGCTAGGAGTTGTAATCTCTTAGGCTGTGGCTACACTAGCTCCCACCTTTCGAAAGGGGGATGCTAATAAGCCACTTCAGCAGATGATAATGAGGCGCTGCCATGAATATGCAGTGCCTCGTTAGCATAACAGAGGCTGCCTGTGTTTCAAAAGTGCTGCTTTCGAAACACATGCTGCCAGTGTAGAGAGGGGCCTTTCAAAAGGACCCCCTAGCTTTTGAAAGCCTCTTCTTTCCAAAAACAAATGGGCAGAATCTGTTTTTGAAGTCTGAGAGGTCCTTTCAAAAAGCCCCTCTCTACACCGGCGGCATGCATTTTGAAAGCAGCACTTTTGAAACATGCGTGGCCACCATTATGCTAATGAGGCACTGCATATTCATGGCAGCGCCTCATTATCATCCCCCTTTCAAAAGGCGGGGGGCTAGTGTAGCTATGGCCTTAAGGAAAACGCTGTATCTTGTATGTTTATGTAAAGCTCACTTTAATGCAAGTCTGATATGGGTTTTGCAGCATAGTTAACGTTTTCATCAGAAGAGGAAATGGGAGGATTTTCTCCACGAACATATCATTTCATTCCACCCTGTCCATGGTAAGCAGGGCATAAATTTAGTTACCCATTCTACAGAAGAGATAGCAAGCCTGTGGTTGGATTCTTCTTGTGAAAGGAGTGTACCAGCCTTCCTGACAAGGTTTACAAGTATCAGAGAGGCAGCCGAGTTAGTCTGTACCTTCAAAAACAACAAGACGTCCTGTGGCACCTTATAGACTAACAGATATTTTGGAGCATAAGCTCTCATGGGCAAAGACCTGCTTTGTCAGACACAGGACTTCTTGTGGCTTCGAAGGTTTACAGTGTGCTTAGTGGTTGATTTGCACTTGCATCTGAGCCACAGCAAATGCGGTGTCCTCTGTTCTTCTAAACTAAGAATTGACATTCTCCTTTACTAACACGTATTTGAAGGCAGCTAACAGCTTTTACTCTTTCTTGTGCCCATGACAGCTTTGAAGAAGATACAATGTGCATAATCAGTGGCGACTGGCAAGATGGGTTCCAGGGAGGCTGCAGCCATGAGGCCCCACCGCCTGACCAAGCTTCTCTACCTCAAGCCCCTCCCCACCCTTGCTCCACCCCTTCCACGCCCCCTGCCCACTGCTTCTGGTGAGTGTGGAGGCAGACTCATTCCTCCCCTGGAGCGGTGCGGCCCAACATCAGCAAGAGGTACTCTAGCACTTGCTGCTCCTGGGGAGGAGCAGAGCCACCTCCATGCTTACCAGAGGTAGCGTAGCATAGTGAGTGCAGGGGAGGAGTGGGCGGGGGGGTGCACATGAGCCCTTGTGCACCACTTCATGTATCACCCCTGTGCGTAATGCCAGTGGACAGTATGACTGCTGTGTTTCTTAATGCAGTTGTTAAGATACAATGGAACACTGATCTCGAGATTGATGAGGGCCATTTCCATTTTAAATGTTATAGCCAAATGATCCCTATAAACTGAAACATAAGTAGCAGGAATCTGAAGACGGACATATACAGAGAAGCAAAACCCCCATTTTATGAGGACAAAGTAAGTTCTTTTAAGCATGGCGCAGTTGATTATTCTCTCTGAGAGGCCCTTACATAAGATGCAACATTCTTGGCCTACTGCTGAGCAGTGCCCAGAGATGTGTGAAATTCCCACTTTGGCTTTCAAAACAAAGGAAATCAGAGAAATTAAATCTGATTTGATCCTTTTAACCAGCAATTGAAGGTCAAAGGAAGGGGGCAAGCAGATTGGCAGCAAGAGGAAATGGTGCTTGGAAAGCCATTGCTGAGCTCATGAGGAAAGCAAAATTGCTTTTATAGGAGGACTTTGGGGAATGCTAGCTGTTTCTCAAAACAAGAGGCTGGGATGCCTGGGGAACTTTTAGTCTTCTCCAGAAGAGATTAAAACAAGACCTGAGAAAAAGGAGTGGGGGAGGGTAATAGGAGTTCCCCTCTTTTTCCAGAGGCATCTTTCACATTCAGACATTGTTTTTAATTCTAATGTGTAGTCATTTCTTCTTTTCCTGTAGTTATATGTGGTAATGGTGCAAGGGAGTGAAATTAGTACTTAACTGTCTTCATGTGTTTAAAATGAATTTTTTTTTTTGAGGATATAGGAGCTGGTAGCCAGGTATGGGCAGATGAAACGGGCTTCAATTTCCATTATTTTGTATTGGAGCGAATTAATACTTTTATCTGAGAAAAGAGACTGGAATGAGAGTTTGAGAAGACGTCTTCAGCAGAGATTACTGCATTGCCTCCTCTGCTCTCCCACACCCACCACCTCACTCTATACAAAATGAGACGCGTAATATGTTCCAGCAACTGTAAGAGGAATATTTGATTTTTTTAGAACTTCTCAGTAAGTTTTTGACAGGCCATTGCATGTATATTGAATTAACCCTGAATGAACCGTACTGTTCACATACTATCCAGAAATTATTGAAATGCAAAGGTAAGATCCATGAGCGCTAGAAGGATGCAGGAGGAGTGTGTGTAAACTAGAAGCTGCTATGTAACTGGCGCCAAAAGGAGTTCTGGCTAGCCAAAGCCCTCAGGAGAGAGTCACTCCTCAGCTTGTACAGAAGGGGCAATGAGTTCTGCTCTTACTCAGCTTGGTGGCTTATTGAAGGTGTAAGAAATAAATGTTCGTTTTGCACTCTCCACCATGTATGCTGAAAGGGCCTGACAGTCCTGTCTCACTCCACTTCTGAAGAGCCAAAAATGCACTTAGGATTACAGTGCCTATCGTTTTTGAACATTTATCTTAGCCTGAGCACTTTAAGTCACAGAAAACATAGCATCATTAATGCTGGTGTGCTCATGAACACACGTAGTAACATTCAGTCCCAAGGATTTACTGGGCCATGGTCCATGGGCCTTCACCTCAATTATTTCTTAGCACAGTCTTATCTTAAATGTTAATAACAGAAGATGTTTGGTAATTTCAGCCAAATACTCTTAGGCTTGGACCATCCACAAAAAGCTCCTTCATTAACCTCAGGTTTCTCTAGTTACTAGAAAACACTGAAATTCCATGCAAACTTTTTCTCCTATTTGTACAAAGTACAAAAAGGCTACCTTTTGTGTAAAGAGAGGTCTGGACTTGACATGATCCACCTCCTTCTTGTTATGGACATAACGTAACCTGCAGCCATTTTGTATGCTCAGCCACCATAAGCTAGAAACAAACACTACAGAGTCAGGAGAATTCAGCCTTGTGTGAACAGACTGATGGAAAATTATCAGCTGCCACTGCAGCATTACTAACAGGGATAGATATGTATTCACAAAGTCTAGAGAATGGGGAAGAGAATAGACAAGTTAGCCCTGAGTTCCTGCAGCTTCTTTCTGATAATAAAAAGTATAATGCTTTCGCTGTTGCAAATGCATGCCACTAACAAAACATAATGATAAGTAGACTTTGTGAATCTTTTAGTAACTTTAAAAAAAGAGCCAAAATAATGAGCAGACGGTCTTATGCTCCATGAATCTTTGTATAGTGAAAGTACTAGGCAAGTTACCAAATGCATAGACACATCTCTGAAACGTGGATAAAATTTCCATGTGAGCAAAATGCAATCAACTGTTCAGACTAGAAAGGGAGTTAATTTAGAATGGCAGTTTTATCCAGTCATATAAACAAGAAATGGATTTCTACTAGCTACCACACTAAACTCTTTTTTTCCCATTTAACATTATTTTACCAATGTAGCACACAAGTTCACCATCTGCTAATTTAGAACAGCTGTACATAATAGAATTATCCACTGAATGGATTGATGAAGTTACTTTCATATGCAGTGTAGCATAACACTGGCTTTTACATCTAACAGCAATGCCACCATTTGAACTGTGTACTCATGTCATTGTCAGGTCAGAATAAGAAGAGGTTTTCATGTAGGCTCCCTTGAAAAGTAAAATTTTAATAAATTCATTTTAATACTTAAAAACAGCTTTGTAGTTGACAACCCTGGAGATGAAATATCACATTTTGCCTCACTTGACTTACAAGTATAGTACATGGGCATGGCAGTGCAAGGTTCCTGAATTCTACTCTCAGTGTTCTTCACCCTGAACTGAGGAGGAGGGTACCACCTCCAGGTTTAGAAAATTATGTAGCCCAGACTCAATTCACATGCAAACCCCAACCTCTTTGCTTAGAGAGCCAGTAAAGCTGAAAACATGGATAGTAGTATGTGACATGAACACCTGTGAGGTTGTTTGATCTCCACAATACCAAGAATCTTCATTTATCACATATAAGCTGCGTCTACACATGCACGCTACTTTGAAGTAGCGGCACCAACTTCGAAATAGCGCCCGTCACGTCTACACGCGCTGGGCGCTATTTCGAAGTTAACTTCGACGTTAGGCGGCGAGACGTCAAAGCCGCTAACCTCATGAGGAGATAGGAATAGCGCCCTACTTCGACGTTCAACGTCGAAGTAGGGACAGCGTAGACGATCCGCGTCCCGCAACGTCGAAATTGCCGGGTCCTCCATGGCGGCCATCAGCTGGGGGGTTGAGAGACGCTGTCTCTCCAGCCCGTGCGGGGCTCTATGGTCACCGTGTGCAGCAGCCCTTAGCCCAGGGCTTCTGGCTGCTGCTGCTGCAGCGGGGGATTCATGCTGCATGCACAGGGTCTGCAACTCGTTGTCGGCTCTGTGTATCTTGTGCTGTTTAGCGCAAGTGTGTCTGGGAGGGGCCCTTTAAGGGAGCGGCTGGCTGTTGAGTCCGCCCTGTGACCCTGTCTGCAGCTGTGCCTGGCACCCTTATTTCGATGTGTGCTACCGTGGCATGTAGACGTTCCCTCGCTGCGCCTATTTTGATGTGGTGCTGCGCAACGTCGATGTTGAACATCGACGTTGCCAGCCCTGGAGGACGTGTAGACGTTATTCATCGAAATAGCCTATTTCGATGTAGGCTTCACGTGTAGACGTAGCCATATAGGGGCAGAGCTTGTAACTGATTGAACAACCTTAGACCAATAGATGTGTCATGATTATATGCCCTCAACAATGTTCTTTCATGGTGAACTTGTGAGGACTGTGTACAGTTGCAATCTAAGGGTGGAAACTGAACTGATGTAGATAAAGAACCACAAATCCCTTGGTGAAACCTAGCATGCTTTTATTTATCTGAGAAGATGTCTTGCTGCAGATGGAGAATTTAAAAGAAAAGAGCCAGGCACAGATGGGAGTGTGCAAGCAAAACATTTTTCTGGATAGCATCTGGCACTGCACACGTAAATAACTAAAAGAGATAAACAAAAATGGTAAGAAGCATATGAATTGTGTCTTTGGGAGCGACCAGAAATATGACAGCTGCAGGCAAGTCAGAGGACGCATGACTGCTGCAGATCCAGGATTAAACAGAGATTTATATTGTAGCTAGAAGTGAAGCAAACAAGAAAGGAACCGAGAGAATCAGACTGATGGCTAGTACAGAAAAACCGAGTTGCTAATCCATATGTAAAGATACAAAGAATTAACACAATTAAACTACTTAAAATGGCAATCAACATGGAAGTTAGTTCTATTTCATTGTGTTTTATTAGGCTTTCAACTTTTTATAATCTCTCAGGCAAGACTCACCTCTATATCTGTAGTATGAATTAGTTTTGCCCATGGAAACAGGACTTAGTTTCAACATATCAACTGCCAGCCTCTAAAATATTACATATTAAAAGCAGATGTATGGTGTATTTGTCAAGCAGATGGACAAATCACCCTTTTCCTCTCTTCTCCCTGGAGTTCCATTGTCTTCACGTTTCTCCAGAGCTCTTATGATCATATCTCTTTTACTTCTTTGTCTCATCCACAATGGTTCCTCTTCAGAAAAGGACAATGTGGATGTGCCTGTATCTACTTCTGCTTAACATATCTCATTGAGCTAGTGGAGGAGTGGCCAAAAAGAGAAATGATGCCTTACCCTGCAAAACCAGCTGCCATCTTACATGTGCTCTTATAAGCTGCGTCTACACGTGCACGCTACTTCGAAGTAGCAGCAGTAACTTCGAAATAGCGCCCGTCACGTCTACACGTGTTGGGCGCTATTTCGAAGTTGAAATCGACGTTAGGCGGCGAGACGTCGAAGTCGCTAACCCCATGAGGGGATGGGAATAGCGCCCTACTTCGACGTTCAACATCGAAGTAGGGACGTGTAGACGATACGCGTCCCGCAATATCGAAATAGCGGGGTCCTCCATGGCGGCCATCAGCTGGGGGGTTGAGAGATACTCTCTCTCCAGCCCTTGCGGGGCTCTGTGGTCACCGTGGGCAGCAGCCCTTAGCCCAGGGCTTCTGGCTGCTGCTGCTGCAGCTGGGGGTCTGTGCTGCATATACAGGGTCTGCAACTAGTTGTTGGCTCTGTGTATCTTGCACTGTTTAATGAAAGTGTGTCTGGGAGGGGCCCTTTAAGGGAGTGACTTGCTGTTGAGTCCGCCCCGTGACCCTGTCTGCAGCTGTGCCTGACTCCCTTATTTCGATGTGTGCTACTTTGGCGTGTAGACGTTCCCTCGCTGTGCCTATTTCGATGTTGGGCTGAGCAACATCGAAGTTGAACATCGACGTTGCCAGCCCTGGAGGACGTGTAGACGTTATTCATCGAAATAGTCTATTTCGATGTCGCAACATCGAAATAAGCTATTTCGAAGTTGGGTGCACGTGTAGACGTAGCCATACTGTGTCTACACGTGCCCCAAACTTCGAAATGGCCATGCAAATGGCCATTTCGAAGTTTACTAATGAAGCGCGGAAATGCATATTCAGCACTTCATCAGCATGCGGGCGGCAGCGGCGCTTCGAAATTGACGCGCCTTGCCGCCGCGCGGCGCGTCCAGACGGGGCTCCTTTTCGAAAGCACGCCACCTACTTCGAAGTCCCCTTATTCCCATGAGCTCATGGGAATAAGGGGACTTCGAAGAAGGTGGCGTCCTTTCGAAAAGGAGCCCCGTCTGGACGCGCCGCGCGGCGGCAAGGCTCGTCAATTTCGAAGCGCCGCTGCCGCCCGCATGCTGATGAAGCGCTGAATATGCATTTCAGCGCTTCATTAGTAAACTTCGAAATGGCCATTTGCATGACCATTTCGAAGTTTGGGGCACGTGTAGACGTATAGTCTCATAATCATTCACAATGGGGCCTATAAAAAGGGATAGGAAATGGGCCAATGATTGCCCTCAATATGCAATGTAATTAATAAGAACTAGCTGGATAGTGAACTAGTTGCAAACTATGCATCAGCAAAGACAGGTGCTGCTAGGCAATCACAGTGAGGCACTCCTAGAAGGTGCAGCTGTTTGTTACAGACAGGTGATAGTTGATTTGTCTCAGGAGATCACAACAGGAGTGGAGTTGAATAAATCTGGGCCAATATTCTTATTTCTAATTTTTACTCTTATTGTAAGTTTACATTTTTTCATAGCTCCATAGTTTCTGAGTGCCAGAGGCTGCAATTGGGGAAGTACGTAGTCTGACTTTTGCATATTATAGGCTTTGAAATTTCACCCAGTTATCCCTGGTTTTAGATTATTAAGATATTTGATTAAGGCAAACATTTTTATTTGAAGACTGCTTCTCATGGTAGGTTGTCACCCGTACTGTTAAAATCTTGTGCCCAATTTCTAATTTTAATTCAGTTGGCTTCACCAACCATTAGCCAATGCTTTTTTCTAAAATACTTTTCTGACAAGCTAACTAGATTGAGCTCCTTAAATCTCTCACAGTAAGGCATTATCTTTAGTCCTCAAATAATTTGTATCTCTTCTCTGCACCACCTCTAATTTTTCAACATCCTTTTGAAGAAATAGACACTCGAGTCACACGATCATTAGAGAAGATGACTGTCTGACTGCATATGGCTGCCTATGCACCAATCCTCAGCTTTAAGAACACCCAGGAATCTAAATTTTAATGTTCTTCCAGAAATTATGAACTAGATGAAACATAGTGCCCCTTTTTATAGCATTATCATGGATCTTGAAGGGAAAGAACGTAAATGTTAATAACCCAAGTTTGATTTGCCAAAAGGAGATAACGCGAAGGAAACACAGCTGTCTTTCACAGAGGACTTTGCAATTATGGAGGACTGTCTACCTAACTTGATCTTTTTTATCTCAAGATGTATATGAGTTCTCTAAAAACATGAGGGAAATCAAAGCTCATTTGACCTACTTAGTGGACAATCTATGAAAAACTGCCATAAAAGAAAATGAAAAATAGAAAGTACTTCCTTAAGGCAAAGACTAACCTGTCTTGAGAAAAGTCAACACAAGGTGGTTTTCTCAAACTAGGGATCCTGCCCCAAACGGGGGTTGCACAATTATTGAGGGTGGGAGAGTCATAGGAGCAGTGTCTGTTGGCCAGGCTGCCATGTCTGAAAACAGCATTGCTGACAGGAGCAGTGCAGAAATAAAGATAGTATGGTATGGAGGTAGTCAATACAGCCTGAAATATCCTCAATGGGTGTCCGTGATGGGGTGTACTAAGCCCGCAGTAGCTCGGGGTGGGGGCAGGCTTGCTGGGTGGAAAGGGCCTCTCCTGTGTGGCCCTGGTGGGCATGCTTCAACTGCAGCCCCAGTACAAAGGCCAGGGAGGCCAGTCAGTTGGGGCTGGCCACCAGGGAACAATGAACTCTTGTTGAAGCTTGGAAGTAGTACCTCCTGGAAGTGGGGCTGCCACCACCCGAGCAGCCACCGCTGCCACCGCAGCTGCTGCCGCCACCACCACCACCCATGGAGGAGCAGCAGCAGCAGCTCAAGTAGATGTAGCCAGAGCTGGGATGGTGCATTGTTTCTGGAATGGGGTAGGAAGGAGCCCAGGACAGAGAGGTGGATGGTAACTCAAGAGATCAGCATGTTACGGTGGGAATCCCTGCTGAGCTGGTGGTTGGAGAGACACACACACACCACCAAGAGGGCCCTGGGCTGGAGCTTGGTGGAGGGGGAAGGCCCAGTCTCCCTCACCTCCCACCCCAGTGACTCCGAGGAAGGGGGAGCACTGACTAGGCCACTGGCCCTGCAAACACTGATTAGGGTGCTGGGCCTGACTGAGGGGATACGGACTAGGCCACGGGGGGTCTGAGGGCAGCAGGAAAGTTCTCCGAAGAGCCGTGGGGCTGGAGGCTCTACCACAACTGCGGGAGAATGTGGATATTTTTGAACTGATTTCCCCCCATGCCCCCGTACTAGAGGGAAGGCTAGGGATCTGAGGAGAAGGCCCTAAAAGGGCAGAAGGAGGAGGGGAGAAAAGGGATGGAATTTTTTTTTGAGTGTTCCCAACCTACAGGCAGAGAAGGCGGGTAGGCAAGCTGTGCTGCCATGGTAAATTCACCAAGCTGTTTGAGTGGCTGATGGACCACTAGCAGAAACAGGTGGTCCAGCACAACAGCTGCAGAGCACTGATGAGCAAGCAACAGGTGCAGGCTACCCGACAGCAGGCACAAAAGCAGCAGCTGCTGAAGGAGCTTACCAGCCAGGAACAAGCCCAGCAAAAATGTCTGGTACAGCAGATGGTCTCTCTGTGGAAGGCATCTCCCCCCCTCATACCCCCTAGGCACCAATGAAGGGGGAGATGGTGGGGGACTGGCTGGATTACCACTGAGGCTCATAAAAATAGGACCCCCTGACAAGCCTGAGGCATACCTAGTAATGTTTGAGCAGGCTGTGTCTGCCATGGGGTGGCCCCCAGAACAACTGGCTTATTGCAATATAGGAGACCCCCGACTTACGCATAAGTCAGATTTCCAGCAGGGGAGCCAGGAAACAGGTTTCTGGCTCCCCTGCTGGAAATCTGTTTCCTGGCTCCAGGGAGTGGAGGGAAGCTGGGGAAGCAGGGGAAGCAGGAGGCCGCTGCAGGCCCCTCTCCAGGGTGGATGGTACTGACTGCTCCTGAGTACTGTGCCGTCAAGAGAGCACAAACTGGCATGGGGGTTGTACAATGAGCTTGGCACCTTGGATTTGTGCCTGCAGGCAGACACACTTGATCCACTTTGCCTTGGCTTCCTCCTATGTCTCTACAGAGCTCTTCACCATGAGTTCACTTGTGTGTCTGAATGCGGGAGGGTATGAGTATGTGCACTTAAAAGCTCATTCCCCTTTTTCCTTTAATCCAACAGTGACATCTAATAAAAACCTATGGGGGTGTAACCCTGGGGTGGTCTTTAGTGGAAATAAATAACGCCTGGGGTACTGGGATTGGATTCCAGTTTGTCGCCTCCCTTCCCCACCCCCAAAGAGCACAGATAGAGTGGCAGGTGCCATAAGGAGTGAGAACAATGATAACACCAGACCATTGTTTTTTAAATTGCTAAGAATTAATGAAGAAGTTAAACCGTCTGCTGCTAGGCAAAAAGGACCTCTGAATTATAAGAATTTTATTTTTTTCCAGACTTCTATATATGTTTAAAGGAAGGCAAGAGCAGCATTTAATGGCATCAGATGAGCTCTTAGGGGGATCAGTCATTGGCCGCGTCTACACGTGCACGCTACTTCGAAGTAGCGGCGCCAACTTCGAAATAGTGCCCGTCACAGCTATACGTGTTGGGCGCTATTTCGAAGTTGAAATCGACGTTAGGTGGCGAGACGTCGAAGTCGCTAACCCCATGAGGGGATGGGAATAGCGCCCTACTTCAAAGTTGAATGTCGAAGTAGGGCACGTGTAGACGATCCGCGTCCCGCAACATCGAAATAGCGGGGTCCGCCATGGGGGCCATCAGCTGAGGGGTTGAGAGACGCTCTCTCTCCAGCCCCTGCGGGGCTCTATGGTCACCGTGTACAGCAGCCCTTAGCCCAGGGCTTCTGGCTGCTGCTGCTGCAGCTGGGGATCCATGCTGCATGCACAGGGTCTGCAACCAGTCGTCGGCTCTGTGGATCTTGTGTTGTTTAGTGCAACTGTGTCTGGGAGGGGCCCTTTAAGGGAGCAGCTTGCTGTTGAGTCCGCCCTGTGACCCTGTCTGCAGCTGTGCCTGGCACCCTTATTTCGATGTGTGCTACTTTGGCGTGTAGACGTTCCCTCGCAGCGCCTATTTCGATGTGGTGCTGCCCAACGTCGAAGTTGAACATCGACTTTGCCAGCACTGGAGGACGTGTAGACGTTATTCATCGAAATAGACTATTTCGATGTCGCTACATCGAAATAAGCTATTTCGATGTAGCGTGCACGTGTAGACGTAGCCATTCAGTACAGTTTCAGATATCCTGAGATCCTTATACGAAGCTGACACACTCTATGAAATACTTCAGCACCCCACAGGGTGCTTGAAAGCACTACCAGAATTCAGACCAGATCTCACTAAAGGTAATAACATCAGCCTCCCATAAGGGAAAAGAAAATGGAAAGTAGAAGAAACTAAATAAAAATAACTGTGGGGAAAAAAATCAGGCAACTTATGTTCATATAATTGAACATAATAGTATTTATGGGTATAATTAGCATTCTTGGAAAAGCTATTTTTATAGTTGGATTACAATATTTTCACTATATTGGCAAAGAAATGTAAATATATCTATATAATAACTATAATATTATTATCTCCTTATTTTTAATTAGATACATAGATTGAATCTCTCTAGTCCAACATTCTCTGGTCTGACAACATCTCTGGTCCTGCATAATTTTAGTTAGCCAGATGTCCACTTATCAGGGGTGTGGCCAAGTTTCCCACAGTCCCATAAAGTTTGTTCACAGCAGCTGGTCCTGGCTTTCAGTGTTCTGTGCTGTTATTTAGCTGTAACTTACCCCTAAAATGTCTCCTAAGAGCTCAGCAAGCAGTGGGAGCGTTGGCAATGCTGCTAGACAATAGTGATTACCTATTTTTCTGCAAATTCTCTGGTTCAGCACCAGCCAGGTCCTGAGGGTGCTGAACTAGAGAGGTTCAACCTGTATATTTGGTTATGATATATGCACAAGATCCTAATACAGTCATAAGGATCTGCTTGGGTGTTGTATGTGACTACACATTTGACTGTATTTATTTTTATGTTTCTATCCTAAAGTCACTTGATTTTTTGGTATGGTAATATTTATATTTATTTGCACATATGTTAGATTGGTTCATGTTTATATTTTCCTTAGTGTCTTGGTGTGAATATTTATACACCATGGACATATTAGCTACGTCTACACGTGTATGCTACATCGAAATAGCTTATTTCGATGAATAGCGTCTACACGTCCTCCAGGGCTGGTGCCGTCGACGTTCAACGTTGACATTGGGCAGCACCACATCGAAGTAGGTGCTGCAGGGGAGTGTCTACATGCCAAAGTGCCCCACATTGAAATAAAGGTGCCAGGAACAGCTGCAGACAGGGTCACAGGGCGGACTAGCACTTCCAGGGCAACAGCTAGGCGCTCCCTTAAAGGGCCCCTCCCAGACACACACAGCCTGCACAGCACGCGGTCTGCAGAGCCACAGGCACGCACACCCATCGAAGCAGTATGGACCCCCAGCAGCAGCAGCAGCAGCCAGAGGTCCACCCAGCCGCCCCTGCAGGAGCAGTGCTTGCCCTGTTCAATGCTATTCAGGAGGCAGCTGACCACCTTCTATTCACAGAAGAGGAGCTGCCCCCAGGGGAGGAGGAAGCAGCCCCAGACCTTGCTGCCATCCGCCCCCTCCCCACCGCACATGCTGCCGGCTGTGGAGCTACCCCACGAGCACAGACTGGTTGGAGCGGCTGGTGCTCGGCGAGCGGGACAACGAGCACTGGCTCCAGAACTTCTGCATGAGCCGGCAGACATTCTTGGAGCTCTGCCAGTGGCTCACCCCCTCACGGAGGCACCAGGACACCTCCATGCGGCGTGCCCTCATGGTCGAGAAACGGGTCGGCATCGCTGTCTGGAAGCTGGCCACTCCAGACAGCTACAGATCAGTGGGGCAGCAGTTTGGCGTGGGCAAGGCCACCATCGGGGCTGTCCTCATGGAGGTAAGAGGACCCGGGGGGGGGCCTAAGGGAGAGGGCAGGCCCGGGGTGGAGGGCAGCCCTGGGGTGGAGGGCCAGACACACCCTGCACACCCCTCACTGGTGCTCTCCCATGTCCTTCCCCTGCAGGTCACCCGCCATCAATGCCCTGCTCCTCCACAGGCTCGTGAGGCTTGGGGACCCAGATGCTGCCATCGTGGGGTTTGCCAGCCTGGGCTTCCCAAATTGCTTTGGGGCTCTGGACGGGACCCATATCCCCATCTGTGCTCCAGAGCACAGCAGGGGATGCTTCCTGAACAGGAAGGGCTACCATTCGGTGGTCCTCCAGGCCTTGGTGGACAGCTGGGGCCGCTTCCTGGACATTTATGGTGGCTGGCCTGGCAGCACCCACGACGCTTGGGTGTTCAGGAATTTGGGCCTGTGCCGCTGGCTGGAGGCGAGGACCTACATCCCCCAGTGGGAGATCCCTGTGGGGGACACCACCATGCCCCTCTGCGTCATCGCAGACGCGGCGTACCCCCTCTGGCCCTGGCTCATGCACCTTTACACGGGCTCTCTCTCAGCCAGCCAGGAGCACTTCAACGTGCGCTTGAACCATGCATGCCAGGTGGTTGAGCACACTTTTGGCTGCCTCAAAGGGCGCTGGAGGTGTCTCCTCACCTGCCTTGATGCGGGCCCCACCAACATCCCCCAGGTTGTGGGCGCGTGCAGCGCACTCCACAACCTGGTCGAGAGCAAGGGGGAGGCATTCTTCCAGGGCTGGGCTGCGGAGGCTGGCAGGGCTGACGTGCAGCCACCCGCTGCCCCCAGTCGCCAGGTGGACCCCGAGGGGATCTGGGTGCGGGAAGCCCTGCGGGCCCATTTCGACCAGGCCGCGGGGTGAATGCTGGCAGGCCCCCCACTGTACCCTCCCATCCTCCACAACACTCCCTGCCCCCACACCCACACCACAGAGCAACCAAGAGCACCCCCCCTCCTTTTCTTGCAAATAAAAATGGAGCTGTTGTTTTTGAAACCAAAAACCGGTGATTTCTCTTATTATTAATACTACAAATATATATATATAGAGAGGGAGAGCAGAACAAAAGGGGGGAACTATTTACATGGGGAGGCAGGTACCATATAAAAGAACAGGGGTGTAACACAAACTATATACACAAAAATATGATGGGGGATATGTACAAAGGGGGAGGGGGGGCCACGTCCTGGGCCCCGCACCCCTCTACTGTCTGGCACCCGGGGTTGGCAGGTGCGACCCTCGCCTCAGCCTGAGCCCTGGCCGAGGCTGGGTGGGGGCTGAGTGAACTGGCAGGTATGGCCGGCGGGTATCAGCAGGCCCCAGGTCCCCCTTGGCGGAAGGCCCCAGGGTGGAGGACAGTGGTGGGATGGCGGTCGGAGTGGCAGGTGGAGTGGCGGGCGGTGCAGCATGGGTGGCCAGGTATTCTGCTATGCGCTCGAATGTGTGCATGAAGGCCCCCCTACCTCCTGGTGCCAGGCCAGCGCTCGCTCCTGGAGCTCCAGCCGCTGCTCCTCCACCCACAGGTGCCGCTCCGACACCTCCACCTGATGCCGGAGGGTCGCGAGCAGCTGGGGGTTCGTCGCCGTCCTCGAGTGGTGGCTCCGCCGTCGGCCCCGTCCTGGGGCTGCTCGGTGCTCCACTAAGGGGCCTGCAGCGATGGCCCCAATGGGCTCTCCAGGACCATGGAGACCTCGCCGGCACTCTCCGGGCCCTCCGATGGTGCAGCTGCGGAACATGGGGGGGAAGAAGAGTGGAGACTGCCGTTAGTGTGGGCCCCGAGCCGTGGCCCTTGTCCCCCCACCCCTCTGCTGCTGGTTCCCTGTCCCCGTCCCCGGGAGATGCTGCTGCTGCTGATGGGTGTCTCCCCCTCTGGGCGGACACTCTGCTGGAGCTCTGGGATGGCATGGCGATGTGGAGCCCCCCGTCACTGGAGGAGGATTCCGCATCCTCCTCCTCTGGCATCCCAGGGGTGGGCTCCTGGGGGGACCCCTGGGGTGCGAGGCTTGCCTCCGGGGCAGACTCCACCTCTGGGGCCTGCTGGGGCTTGTCAGCCAAGGTGTCAAGAGCGGCTGGCAGGGAGGAGGTGTGCCGGGGGCCCAGGATGGATCTGAGCTCCCTGTAAAAGGGACAAGTGGTGGGGGTGGCTCCAGATTGGCAGGCCGCATCCCGGGGCCAGGCGTAACCCTGCCGCAGCTCCTTCACCTTACTCCTGACATGGTCAGGAGTGCGGGCAGGGTGACCCCGGGCGGCCAGGCCCTCGGCCAGCTAAGCGAACGCATCCTCGTTCCGCCTCTTGCTCCCCATTACCTGGAGCACCTCCTCCTCGCCCCAGATCCCCAGCAGGTCCCAGATCTTGGCCTCCATCCAGGAGGGGCCCTGCTGCCTTTTCCCAGGCTGGCTGCCAGGCGGGGAGCCCTGGCTCCCCTTCGGGGGGTGCCCTGGGGGCGCTTCGGGGGCTGGTGGGCGGCCATCGCAGCGGGGGTGGTGGCTTGGGGCTGCAGGGAGGTGTGCAGGCTGGCCGCGTGTCAGTGCTGCCGCATGCATGCACTCTCAGCTTCCTGCACAGGAACGCAGGGGGCAGGGAGTTTTAAGGGGCCACTGCACGCGGCGACCATAGAGCTCAGGGGCTGGAGAGAGCGTCTCTCAACCCCTCAGCTGATGGCTGCCATGGCGGACCCCACTATTTCGATGTTGTGGGACGCGGATCGGCTACACGTGCCCTACTTCGATGTTCAACGTCGAAGTAGGGCGCTATTCCAATCTCCTGATGGGGATAGTGACTTCGACGTCTCGCCGTCTTACGTCGATTTCAACTTCGAAATAGCGCCCGCCACGTGTAGATGTGGTGAGCGCTATTTCGAAGTTGGCGCGGCTACTTCGAAGTAGCCGGCACGTGTAGACGCAGCTATTGACATGTATACATTATATACTTTTACTCATATCTTTTAAGCAATGTGCGTGTAATGTATATAATTTGTCAAACATAGGCATTTTGGTAAATAAAGGTATGTTTCTGTCAGATTCCAAATGAATTCATATTCATAGGGTAAGGGAGGGCAAATGCAGGCATACACCATCTGATATGAATGTGCCTATAGTGGAAATCATAATCATAGAATCCTATGGGTGGAAGGGACCTCAGGAGGTCATCCAGCCCCTGCCTAAAGCAGGATCAACTCCAACTACATCATCCCAGCCGTGACTATGTCAAGCCAGGACTTAAAAATCTCTAGGGATGGAGATTCCACCATGCCTCCTGGTGAAATAGCTTTTCCTAATATCCAACCTACTCCTCTTCTTCTGTAACTTCAGACCATTGCTCCTTGTTCTGCCACCTGTCACCACTGACAACAGTCTCTCTCCATCCTCTTTAGAGACCTGGAAGGTAAAGCCTGCTATCAAATCGCCCCTCAGTCTTCTCTTCTGCAAACTAAATGAGGCCAAATCTCTCAGCCTCAACTCATAGGTCATGTGCTCCAGCCCCTTAATCATTTTTATTTCTCTCCACTGAACCCTTTCCAACATGTCCACTTCCTTTCTACACTGGGGGAGGCGGGAGCAGTACTGGATGCAATACTCCAGATGTAGACTCACCAGTGCTGAATGGAGGGGAGTAATAACTTCTCTAGCTCTGCTGCAAATGCTCCTCCAAATGCACTCCAATATGCCCTTAGCCTTCTTGGCTACAAGGGCACACTGTTGACTCATCCAGCCTTTCATCACTAAAATCCCTAGGTCCTTTTCTGCTGCACTGCTAGTTGGCCAGTCAGTCCCCAGCCTGTAACAGTGCTTGGGATTCTTCCATCCCAAGTGCAGGACTCTGCACTTCTGCCTGTTGAACCTCATCAAATTTCTTTTGGCCCAATTCTCCAATTTGTCCAGGTCACTCCGGACCCTATCCCTACCCTACAATATATCTGCCTGACTTGCTAGCTTAGTGTCATCCGCATATCTGCTCAGGCTGTACTCCATCCTGTCATCCAGGTCATTAATAAAGATGTTGAACAGTACTGGCCCTGGAACCGATCCTTGGGGTGCTCCACTTGAAACCGACTGCCAACTAGACATGGAGCCATTGACCAGTATCCGTTGGGCCCGTCAATCAAGCCAGCTTCCTATCCATCTTACAGTCCATATATCTAATCCATACTTCCTTAACTTATGGGCAAGAATGTTGTGGGAGACTGTATCAAAAACTTTGCTAAAGTCAAGGTATATCACACTTAAACTGTGTCTACACGTGCACGCTACTTCGAAGTAGCGGCTCTAACTTCGAAATAGCGCCCATCGCGGCTACACGCGTCGGGCACTATTTCGAAGTTAACTTCGACGTTAGGCGGCGAGACGTCGAAGTTGCTAACCTCATGAGGGGATTGGAATAACGCCCTACTTCGACGTTCAACGTCGAAGTAGGGACCGTGTAGATGATCCGCGTCCCGCAACGTCGAAATTGCCGGGTCCTCCATGGCGGCCATCAGCTGGGGGGTTGAGAGATGCTCTCTCTCCAGCCCCTGAGGGGCTCTATGGTCACCGTGGGCAGCAGCCCTTAGCCCAGGGCTTCTGGCTGCTGCTGCGGCAGCTGGGGATCCATGCTGCATGCACAGGGTCTGCAACCAGTTGTCGGCTCTGTGTATCTTGTGTTGTTTAGTGCAACTGTGTCTGGGAGGGGCCCTTTAAGGGAGCGGCTTGCTGTTGAGTCCGCCCTGTGACCCTGTCTGCAGCTGTGCCTGGCACCCTTATTTCGATGTGTGCTACTTTGGCGTGTAGACGTTCCCTCGCAGCGCCTATTTCGATGTGGTGCCGTGCAATGTCGAAGTTGAACATCGACGTTGCCAGCCCTGGAGGACGTGTAGACGTTATTCATCGAAATAGCCTATTTCGATGTTGGCTTCACGTGTAGACGTAGCCTTATTGACTTCCCAATGTCCACAGAGCCAGTTACCTCATTGTAGAAGCTAATCAAATTGATCAGGCATGACTTGCCATTGATTAATCCATGTTGATTACTCTTGATCACATTTTCCCTCTTCCAAGTGCTCCAGAATGGATTCCTTGAGGATCCCCTCCAATGATTTTCTCAGGGACTGAGATGAGGCTGACTGATCTATAGTTCCCTGGATTGCCCTTCTTTCCTTTTTTAAAGATGGGCACTACATTTCCTTTTTCCAATTATCTGGGATCTCTCCCAATCTCCACAAGTTTTCAAAGATAGTAGCCAAAGTCTGTGCAACAACATCTGCCAATTCCCTCATTATCCTTGGGTGCATTAAATCTGAACCAGTGGATCTGTGTGCCTCTAGCTTTTCTAAAGAGCTTTTAACCTGTTCTTTCCCCACTGAGGGCTGCCCACCTCCTTCCCACAGTGCATTGGCTAGTGCCATAGTTGGGGAGCTGAACTTCTCTGTGAAGACTGAGGCCAAAAAAAAAACAATGAGTACTTCATCCTTTCCCACATCATCTGTCACCAGGTTACCTCCCTCATCCAGTAACAGCCCCACACCCTCTCTGATCATGTTCTTATTGTTAACATGCGTATAGAAACTTTTCTTGTTGGCCTTCACATTCTTGGCTAGCTGCAGTTCCAATTGTACTTTCACTTTCCTGATTAAGCCCTGGCATTTTCCAGCCACATATTTATACTCCTTCTTAGTTATCTGTCCAAGTTCACACTTCTTATACACATTATTTTTGAGTTTAAGCTCGCTAAGGATTTCCCTTGTAAGCCAAACTGGTTGCCTACCATATTTACTTTTCTTAGTGCGCATCAGGATGGTTTGTTCCTATGTCTTCAATAAGACCTCTTTAAAATACTGCCAGTTTTCCTGGATTCCTTTCCCCTTCATATAAGCTTCCGAGTGCATCCTGCCCATCAGTCCCCTCAGGGAGTCGAAGTCTGCGCTTCTGAAATCAGTCTGAAATCTGGGGTGTGAAAGGTAAGAAGGTTTATAGGGGGAGGAGGGTGTGTGGGTTTTTTGTTTGATTTGTTGTGTTTTGTGTGGAGAGGGACCTGGAGGCTGTCAATTAGCATCTGAACAATTACTATTTTTTCCATGAACTCCATTCACTTTTTTTTCTGGAATGAACCAGAGCTTAATTAACCATGCAAAAGAATTAAAACTTCCAGATACTTAAAATCAAAGAGATGTCATACAGCTTCCTTCAGAAGACCCATTTGAGGAGTGAAGATGCAGACAGAATTGGAAGGAGGCCTGCAAGAGTTATATGAATTTCACTCTTTTCAACTCCAGAAGCAGCAGAGTAGCAATACTAATCTGCAAGAGCCTATCTTTACAACATGTTCATTTGTGGTCAGATTCAAAGGGCAGCTTTATAATATGTGAAGGCATTTTCAATGATCAGATTAATTGTGGGGAGTGCATATAATCCTAGACATACTTCTTTATCCCAGAATTTACTGACAATATTTCCAAAGGGGTGATGGGATAGTGGCACTAGTAGGAGATTGGAAGGCTGTCACAGAAATTTACCTACGTTATGGTCTGCATTCCAGATAAAAGTTTCAGGTCGTTGCAAAGCATCAACTATCCCTTCTAAAATACCAGTGACTGAAGCATTCTACAAAGTGTTTCTACACATTTCCCCATATTTCATGCCTCCTATTCAAGATTAGGATTTTTTTTTAATGATATCTAAGGTATTACCTCCTGCACAGCTGGAGGCAGAAGTCTGTAACATCATCATCATCATCAACATCTCCAGTCATGTTCCAGTATCTCTTCACACAGATGCTGGTCATTTTTCCAGTGACTATATATTACATTTCTAATTGCTATCTTTAGTTCCCAGTGATTCAGGATAGACTTTTAGACAAGTTGGTTTTTTTTAATTCTTTGTAAAATCCTTTTTTTTTTTTGTAAAGAGCACCAAATTTTCATCATGGTTTCTGTCTAAATTTTTCTCCCAGTCGATTTTTTTTACAATTTTTCCTCAGTTTTGAGAAATTAGCTCCGTTGAAAGCTGTGTCTTTTTGTGCCTGTGTATTTATTTTTACTGGTTAGGACAACCCTCTTGTTGCCTATATAAAGTGTAATCAGGTAATAATCATTGGTCCCCTAAGAAACTACCAACATTCACTTCATTGATTTTCATTCATTTTTCTTCATATGAATACAGGCATATTCTATCTTCACCTGTCACTCAACAATCAAGCTCCTGGCTTTTCATGGTGATTTAAAATAATTACCATGTTTTTTTTTAAAGAAGGTCTTACCCATAACTCATGGCTATATTCTCTAAACAGTAGTAGTAGTAGTAGTCATCCTTCAGTCTACGTACACTATGGATCGCGCCCTTTATAGTTTCAATTTAGGACTTCATTTACAGCGTCTACTGTGACTATGAAGACCCACAGGAGAGTGACAGTCCTTGCTGCATCTCTTGCAGATGTGGTGGGTGTCTGGCAAGTCCTTAGCGTGCTTTCTGTGCGCTCGCTTCTCCTCTGCTAGCTGTCAGATCCTCATGTCGCCCTTCTGAAGGCCCTTGCGTAACCCCTGCTTCCATCTGCTGCGGTTGTCTGCTAGTTCTTCCCACTTGTCCAGCTCGATGTCTACCTCTCTGAGGTCTCTCTTGCTGAGATCTTTGTAGCGCAACTGGGGGCATCCGGGAGGTCTTTTGCCAGAGGCTAGCTCACCATACAGGATGTCTTTTGGAATCCTTCCATCATTCATCCTGTGGACGTGGCCAAGCCAGCGGAGCCAACGCTGCCTGAGGAGGGTGTGCATGGTTGGGATTCCAGCTTGCTCGAGGATGGCGGTGTTGGTTACTCTGTCCTTCCATGACATTCCAAGGATGCGCCTGAGGCAGCGCAAGTGGAAGACGTTCAGCCTCTTTTCCTGGCAGGCATACAGGGTCCAAGTCTCGCTGCCATAAAGCAGGGTGCTGAGGATGCAGGCTCTGTAGACTTGCATTTTGGTGTGAGTGTACAACTTGTTGTTATTCCACACTCTCTTGCTGAGTCTGGACAGAGTTGTGGCCGCTTTTCCGATCCTCCTATTTAGCTCAGTGTCCAACGACAGGGTGTCAGTGATGGTGGACCCGAGGTAAACGAACTTGTGGACGACCTCTAATGTATAGTTGTCAATGCTGATTGATGGGGATTCAGCAACATCCTGACCGAATACATTTGTCTTCTTTAGGCTGATGGTAAGCCCAAAGTCCTTGCACGCTTTGGAGAACTGATCCAGCAGTTTTTGAAGCTGGTCTTCTGTGTGAGACACTACAGCAGCATCGTCTGCGAACAGCATGTCTCTGATGAGGACTTCCCGCACCTTAGATTTAGCTTTCAGCCTTGCAAGATTAAACAGTTTCCCATCAGATCTTGTGTGCAGCAAGATGCCCTCTGTTGAAGATCCAAAGGCATGCTTCAGGAGGAGTGCAAAGAAGATCCTGAACAATGTCGGAGCAAGCACGCATCCTTGTTTGATGCCGCTCCTGATTCAGAAAGCATCCGATAATGCACCATCATATTGGATGGTTCCTCTCATGTCTTCGTGGAATGAATGGATCATCTTGAGTAACTGTGGAGGACAGCCTATCTTGTGGAGCAGTTTGAACAGACCATCCCTGCTGACCAAGTCAAAGGCCTTGGTCAGGTCGATGAAGGCTATGTAGAGTGGCTTCCTCTGCTCCCTGCACTTCTCCTGCAGCTGCCTTAGAGAGAAGACCATGTCAATGGTAGACCTCTCTGCGCGGAATCCGCACTGTGATTTGGGGTACACCCTCTCAGCAATCTTCTGGAGTCTGCCAAGGATAACGCGAGCGAACAGTTTACCAGTGACGCTTAGGAGGGAGATTCCACAGTAGTTGTTGCAGTCGCTTCTGTCTCCTTTGTTCTTATACAAGGCTACAATGTTGGCGTCACGCATATCCTGTGGAACCTCACCCTCTTTCCAGCACAGGCACAGTAGCTCATGTAGGGGTTCCAGGAGTGTGTCCGCGGCATACTTGATTACCTCTGGTGGTATACCGTCCTGGCCAGGGGCCTTTCCTGCTGCAATGCTGTCGATGGCTCTCTTCAGTTCATCCACAGTCGGATCCTGATCCAGTTCGTCCATTACTGGTAGGAGCTCGACGGCATCGAGGGCTGCGTCAACCACAATTGCTTGCTGGAATGTGCGGACCATGCTGACTGGCTTGACTCAAGATCGTCAGGCCATCAGTGACGCCCGAAAGACCTCTGTCATCAATGAGGAACTGAAGAAGCTCTGAGTTGATATCGCTGCACTGCAAGAGACACGACTCACAGATTCGGGATCTCTAAAGGAAAAGGACTACACCTTTTTTTGGCAGGGTAAAGCCCAAGAAGAACCCAGAGAGCATGGTGTTGGCTTTGTTGTCAGAAACACTCTTCTACAAATGGTTGATTTAGTCATGGGCGGATCAGAAAGACTTCTTCGGATCACGCTTCAAACTTGCGCCGGTCCTGTCCACCTGATCAGTGCTTATGCTCCAACCCTGTACGCCACACCAGAAGTAAAAGACAAGTTCTATGATGTGCTTAGTGCTGCTGTAGCGCAAATACCTGCTTGTGAACAACTGTACATCTTGGGTGACTTCAATGCAAGAGTTGGAGCTGATTGGGCCTCATGGCCTTCCTGTTTAGGACACTTCGGTGTGGGAAAAATGAATGACAATGGACAGTGTCTCCTTGAACTGTGCACGTACCACAATCTGTGCATCACAAACACATTCTTCCAAACGAAGCCACAGCACAGAGTGTCGTGGAGACACCCACGCTCGAAGCACTGGCATCAACTAGACATGGTCATCACTAGGCGTAATAACCTCAAAAACGTCCTTCTGACACGCAGCTATCATAGTGCTGACTGTGATACAGATCACTCGCTAGTTTGCTCCAAGCTCAAGCTGAGACCCAAGCAGCTGTACCGCTCTAAACCTGCTGGAAGGCCTCGCATTGACGCCAGAAAGACGGCAAACTCGGAGAAAGCTGAAAAGTTCAGCGTGACCCTCCAGGAAAATCTGCGCAGTGGCCCTGGGGGTGCTGATGTGACATCCAAATGGCAACATCTGAGGGATACAGTTTACAACACGGCCTTGTCGGTGTTTGGAAGAAGAGCTAGAAACACGAACGACTGGTTCGAAGCTAACTCTGATGAGATGATTCCAGTCATTGAAAGAAGCACGCTGCACTCCTGGAGTACAAACGCTCACCGAGCCAGAGTACCCAGCAAGCACTTAGAGCGGCCAGAAGAACAGTACAGCAGACAGCCAGGCGCTGTGCCAACAACCACTGGCTCCAGCTATGCAGCAGCATCCAACCTGTGCCAACTTTGGTAAGCTCAGAGGAATGTACGAGGGTATGAAGAAGGCATTAGGACCCACCCAGAACAAGATGGCACCTCTGAAATCCAAATCTGGTGAAGTCATTGCTGACAAAGCCAGACAGACGGAGCGCTGGGTTGAGCACTACTCCGAGCTGTACTCACGCGAGAACGTTGTGGTTGACGCAGCCCTCTCTCAACAGTAGCTTTATCTTTATGAAGTTTAGCTTGAGAATTTCCCCACCTAAAGGGTCCATTGCAAGACAATCAGGGTACCGCACATATTTAACAGGTCTATAAAAAGAGTTCTACTCCTGGGATTCGGCCAATCCTCAGCCCTATACCTCCTACATGCAAACTTCCCATATACTGCTCTGATCTGGTATTTCGACCTCCCCACCTATTCAAATCTTGATTTCTTTGATCGCTGAGCCAGCAGCATAGCAAATGATGATGATAGTTTGTGACTGATGTCTCTACATCGAGAACTGGGTTGACACCACCAGGTCATTTCATACACACTTCTGAAAAGCTGCCACATATTGTTTTTCATTCAGTAATGAAGAGGGCTCAATTTAAACCAATGTCATTAGACATAAAAGGTTCTTTATCTTCTAAACTCCAAAGAGAAAGAAAGTTCTTTTACCTACAGAAAGTGATAAATATTGCTTGTGATAACATCATAGAACTCTTTTGGCAAAAGTCCGTGAACTGTAGTTTACGTCACTTCATTTCACATTAGTAAATTCATCATCAAAGTATCAATAAGCGTTGACAACACATATTTTTCTATTGTATTAAATTGCTCAATTTCCTCTGGTTCCCTCTTTTGATCCTTATTCTGGTTTCCTCGTATTATTAAAATACATTACTCAATGTTAGAATAAAGTGTCTGATTCCTTTCCTGTATCGTATAACATTTTTCGCCCACAGTCCCAACCTTTTTTTAATCCTTTGTTTAATTTCTTTTGCCGTAGACAAGTACAATAGTTTTCTAGGCCCTCTGGTATCTCACAGCTTTCTACCTGTGCCCATTTTCCCCTGATCATTTTTCCAGGGCTGCTCCTAATTTTTTCTCTTTGTTTTCTTCTCGCATACTACTGCTTCTGCTTTAAAGCAATACATTCTTGATGACCAGCTGCTTTCTCCTTTCAAGCGTGCCTTGAAACTCACATTCTGTTAATTCATCCCTCAACAGCTTTCTCACCCAGGAGCCTCTGGTGTTGCCCTTTCCTCAGCTGCTGCCTTTTGTCTTCATGCTATTAATATGTGCAATCATGACACAAACAGGACCTTAGCCTCTAATATGTTTATTTACACTGCTATTCTATTTTTAAAACAATATGCTAAAGTTAAGAGGCACTGTAACATTATATTGAAAGACAATCTATTTTGAGGTTCTTCAATACATCAGCACTTCACAGGAAAGAAGTCACCTTTAGAGTATGTCTACGCTGGCCCCTCCTTTTCGAAAGGGGCATGCAAATGTGGTGGATCAAAAATGCAAATGTGGTGCCAATTTGCATATTCTGAACCTCATTTGCATAATAAAACACTCACCATTATGGAAGAGCTGCTTTTGAAATGCAAAACAGCCCTGTAGATGGAAAGCACCCATCCTCCTATTTTTTTCTGGAAGAAGGATGCTTTTGAAAGCAGAGTTTCCTTTCCAAGAAGCTGTGTCTATACATTTGGTTTTGGGAAGAAGGGGCTTTTGAAATCCAGAGGGTCCTTTCAAAAGGCCCCTGTCTACCCTGGTGGCCTGCATTTCAAAAGCGGCAATTTCGAAACATGTGCAGCTGCCATTAGGCTAATGTGGCGCTGCATATTCATGAGAGCGCCTCATTAACATCTGCCAAAGTGGCTCATTAGCATGGGACCCACTATCTGCTGAACAGACGTGCCAAATGGGAACACTGTGCTTATTCCTGATGATGAGAGCTGAACCACATCCTCACAGTCCCTAAGCAGCTGCTCTGCCTCATGAACCAAACTGCCCCTCTGCCCATTCCCCTGGGCAGCAACCAGCAGGAGCTGTGCTAAGTTCTTTTAATAACAACCTTATTCAGCTCTTTTCATTCTCAAAGCTTTTCATAAACGTCTGCCAGTTAATTTGCACAACACCTCGCAGGAGGTAGTTACATCTAATCTTGTTATTTCCCAACAAGAACAATGAATCCTAATTGTCTCTTGTTTGACAGGACCATTTACAGAGAGGGAGACTAAAGGAGACGCTCTGGGCATGTCTATAATGCAAACACATAACCAGGGGCATCAGGTCTCAGAGCCAGGATCAGCTGACTTGGGCTTACACTACAGGGCTGAAAATAGTAATGTAGATGTCCCCACCTGGCCACCAGTCAGGCTCCGAGACAGCTGTCTCCCTATAAGCCCCGTCTGAGCCCAGTGTGATGTCTACTCCATAGGAGCTGGAACTAGGGGCTCTGACAGGGGCTTGAAGTGGATTCCATTATACGCAGGGTTTACCATTTGGTTCAATGGCTCTCAGCACCCCTACTACACAAATTGTTCCAGCACCCCAGCCTATGCTGCTAACTTAGTCCCATAGCACAAGCCTGAGGAGCACAAATCAGACGACCTCAGCTCTGACAGTTGCTGCTACAGTGCTTTCCCCCACTGTCCCCCTGCACTCCCAGCGCTGACATACTCAGAGTTAAATGACATGTTCAGGCCACAGATGAAGCTAATGGACCCATGCAGTAATTCCTAGTGGGGGGTGCTGGCTCTGTGGGTATTCTGGGATTGGAGCACCCTTGCAAAAAATTAGTGGGTGTTTAGCATCTGCTGGCAGCCAACTCCCCACTGCCCTCCCAGGCCCCACTCCCACAGTCCCCCACTTCCCTCCTAGTCCCTCCTCCTGCCTGCCACAATCAGCTCTTTCCTGGTGTGCTGGAGGCTCTGGGAGAGAGAGGGAGGAGTGTGGGGAGGGGGGAAGAGGAGCTTGCCAGGCCCCTGGCCAAGGTGTGTGTGGGGGGTAGGGGAGTTGGCTCCACACTCCCAGAAGGGGCGGGGGTGGGGACAGCCAGCCCTCAGCACCACAGCCCTGCCTCCCCGGGCACCCTGGGAATGACCCAGAGCGCACTGCACAGTGCTCCACTAGCAATTTATGGGGCCTGGGCTTCAGCTGCTGCTCCTATGGCAACAGTGACTGGGAGCCCCACACTCTTCTGAATCACTGAGGCCTGGGGCAATTGCCCCCCCACCCCTGTTGGTGTGGCTGGGGCTGTGTGCTCAGGGGAGGGGGAGTAGCAGAAAGAGGCAGGGCAGGCGTGGGGAGGGGTAAGGTTTAGAGTGGAAGTGGGAAGAGGTGGCACATGGTAGGGGCTGGGAAAAGATCAGGTAGGGGCAGAGCCTGGGTCATGGCAAAGGGCTGGGGGCGTTTGAGCACCTCCTAGGCCCAGAGGGCACCAGGACCTACGATTCCTAGTTCTCAGTTCTAGTCTTGAATCGCTAGTTTACAGTTCCATTCCCTCCTCTTCCCTGTCTGAGGTAAACACTTTCCTTTGCAGCCTGTGCAATCTAGACAGAGCAGGTTTTTTTTTCTCTGAGTCTAGTGTCTTACAGATTTGCTCCCTCCCAAAACAAAGTGGCTGATTACTTTTTAACCTTGACAGAAACTGGAATGTTAATTTAGCATTCACTGCACATTGGCTGTGATTTATTAACATGTGATTACAAACACTGAAGGACCACACGAACTGCATCTTGAACAGCTTTGGAGAAAGTCAGTCCAGACAATCCTTTCAGAGAGAACCAGTTTTTCCAATATCATGAAAGAAAACGTTCTTTCAAAGTCTTACTTCCACTTAGAGAGGCCATTTGCCCCAATAGATGAAGGGAGCTCTTTTAGGCTACGTCTACACGTGCACCCAACTTTGAAATAGCTTATTTCGATGTTGCGACATCGAAATAGTCTATTTCGATGAATAACGTCTACACGTCCTCCAGGGCTGGCAACGTCGATGTTCAACTTCGACGTTGCTCAGCCCAACATCAAAATAGGCACAGCGAGGGAACGTCTACACGCCAAAGTAGCACACATCGAAATAAGGGAGCCAGGCACAGCTGCAGACAGGGTCACGGGGCGGACTCAACAGCAAGTCGATCCCTTAAAGGGCCCTCCCAGACACACTTTCATTAAACAGTGCAAGATACACAGAACCAACAACTAGTTGCAGACCCTGTATATGCAGCACGGACCCCCAGCTGCAGCAGCAGCAGCCAGAAGCCCTGGGCTAAGGGCTGCTGCCCACGGTGACCACAGAGCCCCGCAAGGGCTGGAGAGAGAGTATCTCTCAACCCCCCAGCTGATGGCCGCCATGGAGGACCCCGCTATTTCGATGTTGCGGGACGCGGATCGTCTACACGTCCCTACTTCGATGTTGAACGTCGAAGTAGGGCGCTATTCCCATCCCCTCATGGGGTTAGCGACTTCGACGTCTCGCCGCCTAACGTCGATTTCAACTTCGAAATAGCGCCCAACACATGTAGACGTGACGGGCGCTATTTCGAAGTTACTGCCGCTACTTCGAAGTAGCGTGCACGTGTAGACGCAGCTTTAATGTACAAGAGGTATAGCAAAAAAAAAGTCAAAGAAATTCTATAGCTAAATCAATGCAAATCTGAGTATCTTAAACAAATGCAAAAGACTTTGTACCTCAATGATTACTCAGATTTAGGTCTCAATTTCTAATCTTTACTCTGAGAATTTTGAACCAACAGCAAAGGAGGTTGCTGAATGCTTTTTTCAAGAGTCTTTATATTCTTGTGCTCTCATGGACTCTAGTGACAACCAACACTGTACTATTATGGGAACTTTAAACAAACCTAACCTGTAGAATCAAAGGCCTGGTCAGAAGACACTTACCTAGTTTCACAGTTGCAATATTATGTAAAATATCCACAAAGAATTAGTAGAAACCTCAATTTTTGACATCACAAAAGAAGGAAGAAAACCACTAAAGATATAAAAGCCAGCTCATAGTTTTGTCTGATACAGCTGCATCAAGCTGCTGCAAAGCCAGTTCCTAAAGAAATTAGAGACAAATAAACAGAAAAGCTACATCTACACTAGCACTGAAATTAAAAAAAAATTTGTTTCTTTCAAACGAACATATGGAGCATCTACACACTGTAGCTGTGTCTACACGTGCACACTACTTCGAAGTAGCGGCACTAACTTCGAAATAGCGCCCGTCGCGGCTACACGCGTCGGGCGCTATTTCGAAGTTAACTTCGATGTTAGGCGGCGAGACGTCGAAGTCGCTAACCTCATGAGGGGATCAGAATAGCGCCCTACTTCGACGTTCAACGTCGAAGTAGGGACCGTGTAGACGATCTGCGTCCCGCAACGTCGAAATTGCTGGGTCCTCCATGGCGGCCATCAGCTGGGGGGTTGAGAGATGCTCTCTCTCCAGCCCCTGCGGGGCTCTATGGTCACCGTGGGCAGCAGCCCTTAGCCCAGGGCTTCTGGCTGCTTCTGCGGCAGCTGGGGATCCATGCTGCAGGCACAGGGTCTGCAACCAGTTGTTGCCTCTGTGTATCTTGTGTTGTTTAGTGCAACTGTGTCTGGGAGGGGCCCTTTAAGGGAGCGGCTTGCTGTTGAGTCCACCCTGTGACCCTGTCTGCAGCTGTACCTGGCACCCTTATTTCGATGTGTGCTACTTTGGCGTGTAGACGTACCCTCGCAGCGCCTATTTCGATGTGGTGCCGCGCAACGTTGAAGTTGAACATCGACGTTGCCAGCCCTGGAGGACGTGTAGACGTTATTCATCGAAATAGCCTATTTCGATGTTGCTACATCGAAATAAGCTACTTCGATGTTGGCTTCATGTGTAGACGTAGCCTGTAACAGATCACAGATTGCAGCTAACAAGTACCTGATGCAGGGTGGACATTTTGGATGCTGGATGAACTCCTTTTCATCCCCCTCCTCAATCCACAGAGGGTGCAGTCCTGCGGGCTGGATAGGCAGCTGGGGCTCATCAGCCAGCAACAGGTTGCAACCAAGCACCTGTGACCAGCTAAGGCCTCCAGGCTCTCTCTAGAAGACTTTTCCCAGGCAGGAGGAGGGGTCTGGAGCAATGCCCAGAAAGAAAGAGGTTGGAGAGCAGGACAGGCCAGAGTAGAATAGAATAGAATAGACGCACCAGCAACATGGTATGGGGGGGAATATACCAGAGAGAAGTGGTGGGTGCAGAGGCCCAGGGTAAGGTTGCTGCCGTAGGACAGGGGTAAAAGCCCCCATCAGTTCCCTCCTTTCCTAGGGCCCCTGGGCCAGACTCCAGGGCAGTGGGTGGGACTGGATTCCCCCACCATTTCCCCTGGATGGCTGCCCAACTGGGGCAAAACCAGAGCAGCTTGAGACTGTTGGAGAGGGACCTACTCCACCTCCAATTAGGACTGGTCTCTGATGAAAATGGGTTGGTAAAGGGAGGCCCTTGCCTTTGGGAAGTCACTGAGCAACAAAAGGAGCCTCTGGGAGTCCCCGAGGCACACAAGGAGCTGCTCAGAAGGAACCCATAAGGAACTGAAAATTAAATCAGAACAATGTGGGGCAGCTTTTGACTTCACTCTTCCATTCTTGTATTGGGAAGAAGGTCCCTTTCAAAATGCTCATTCAAAAAAGAATGTCTGTAGATGCCTCACCTTTTGCTTCTTCAAAAGATGAGTCCTCCATGGCTACTGCCATGGAGGACTGTGGAGACACCCTCCTCTGCTGCAGCAGGGCTCTATGGTATGTGCATCTGGCCGTGCTTGAAGCCCCATGGTCCCAGAAAGCCCTTTCAAGAAAGCTGAGTGCGAGCTTGCAGCAGCTCAAGCATGAGCTCCAGCAACATGACCCCATGAGGCAGCCCTCAGAAAAAAAGCCAATGGCCAGCAGCCAGCCTCCACAGGAGCTCAAAGGGCCTCACCCTTACCCTCCACAATGATGTGGAGAACACAACAAGCACCCATCACCCGGGGGATGTTCCATAGCCCCACCTCCAGGCACTTTAGGAGGCATTGCCATCAGCTATTCAGGTGCACAAAGGCCCACTCTGTCACATTTCAGGCCAGGTTGAGGCGAGTGTTGAATACCTCTTGGTGGGGATTGGGGTAGCCAGTGTAGGGCCACATCAGCCAGGGCAACAGGGAGTAGGCACAATCTGCCACCATACGGAGGGGCATGGTCACATCCCTGACCCTGATCTCCCTCCAGGGGACAAATGTCCTGGCCGCCATGTGGTGTCAGAGCCTGGAATTATGGAACACAAGGGTGTCATGTATCTGCCCCACCCAGCCCACATAAATGTCCATGAAGCAGCCCTTGCTGTCCCCCAGTGCCAGGAGCACTACTCAGTGTTAGCCTTTCCTATTGATGCACATTCTGATGCTGTGTTCTGGGGTGTGGGTGTGGATGGGGATGGGCTTCCTGCCCAAGGCACCAAAGCAGTTTGGGAAGCTGAGCAGTGCAAATCCTGCAGTGGCTGCATCCACATCCCCCACGCAGATGATCCTGTGCAGCAGTATCGTATTTTTGGTGCACACGACCTGCAAGGGAGAAAGAGCATGCGGTCTTGCGAGGGCTGCAGGGGGTGTTCCCATGCCTCTGCCCTTCCACCCCCTCCCATCCTCTGTTCCCCATGACTCTGCCTCTTTCTGCCAAGCTTTCCCCTTTCCCAGGTTATGACTCCACGTTCCCTGTGGCGTGTGTGAGCTGAGCATGCCTAACGTCCGTGACGACAGCCCCGACAATGGCCTTGGCCACTCCAAACTGGTGACTGATGGACCAGTAGTTGTCCACGGTGGCCAGCATTCACAGGGAGATCGCTACCCTTATTTCAAGGGAGAAGGTGGGCCTCATGTGGGTGAGCCAAGGCAGGGGTGAGCTAGTGACAGAGCTCCTGGAATGTCTGCTTGCTTATTTTGAAATTCTGCAGCTACTGAGCATTGTCCCAGTGCCCCAGCACCAGCCACTCCCACCAGTCACACCTGCTTTCATGCCTCCAGAGGTGTCAGTGTGCTCAGGAGGGAACTCCAGTTCCTGGGTCGAACAGCTCCAGGCCCCCTGCACAGGGGGTTGACCACAGGAGGAGTTGGAGGGTAGCAGCGACTGCCATGCACAGGTGGCCAACCAGGGTGTGGAGGATGTCCAGCTCCAACAAAAGGAGCTGCAGCTGTGGATCCATCAGGGATAGGCTTCCAAGCACCATGTGGTCCATGGACAGGCTCTGCAGGGCCTGTGAGATCTTTGCAAGCCTGAGGAAATGCAGCGGGGAGAATTTGGGAGGTACCCTTTAAAGAAGCAGCTGCCTGTGAGCCATGGAAAGGCTTGTCAGCCAAGCAACCTCCATTGTCAACTTTGTCCACATATTTATTCTGGAGATACCATCACTGGGCCAAACCACATTAATTACAAGACCGGGGCTCATTCTCCTGTACCTCAACCAATGTTATATATATATCTATGCCATCACGTATGAGTGATGCACCTCCACTGTGTACATTGGAAAAACCAGGTCAACACTTTGCCCAAGAATGAATGGGCACAGAACAGACATTAGGAATCGGAATACACATAAACCTGTCAGTGAGCATGTCAGTGGAGTGGGCCATTCTGTTAAACACCTGAGAATATGCATCCTACAACAAAGAGACTTTAACAGCAGATTACAAAGGGAGATGTGTGAACTGGAGTTCATGCTCAAATTCGATACATTAACATTTGGTCTCAACAGGGAGAGAGCAATTATGGTCTGAAGAAGTGGGTCTGTCCCATGAAAGCTCACCTAATAAACTATTTTGCTAGTCTTTAAAGTGCTATTTGACTGCTTTTTGTTTTGATAGAGTATAGACTAGCACGGCTTCCTCTCTGTTTCCCTTCCTTTGGTATTTGTAATGATCTCAGGCAAGACAGTTAGTATCTCTCCCCACCTCAATGCCCACCTTCAGTTCTGTGTATCTGATTTGTCAATTTTTTGGACCTCTGTGCTATATAATTCAGTCTGGACTGGAAATGCTATTGATCTGAAGAAGTGTGTCTGTCCCACGAAAGCTCATCACCTAATAAATTATTTTGTTAGTCTTTAAAGTGCTATATGACTGCTGGTTTGTTTTTTTAGAATACAGACTAACACGGCTACTGCTCTGTTACCATTCACCTTGGCCATGTCTACATTACTGGGCGCTTTTGAAAGGTAAGCTTCCAGAAGGCACCTTTTGAAAGACCAGGCTTCGAAACAGCATGAACACAGCTAAAAGCAGATTGACTCACTGTTTTGGTATTTCAAAAAGGAGCGACACTCTTTCAAAAGGGAGCATCCACACAGCCGTAGGAGTCCTTTTGAAAGAACAAGCCAGGAAACACCACAGATGGGGTCGGATGGCGGATGAGCCCAGGCAGGGGCAGGAGGCAGGTAACAGCCCAGGTGACAGCCCGTAGTGCCCTGGCGACCTTGCCCCAGGCCTCACATCACCACCCCTGTCTGCCTCCTTGAGCTCTAGCCACTGCTGAATCACAGCTGTCTGCTCCCAGGTTGCTGCCATCTGGGAGGCTGCCTCCTCCTCTTCATCCCCGTGGTGGTGGTGGTGGCATGGCCTCCCTACATGGGTCTTCATGGGCAGTGGGGGGGGCCCACTGGCCTGGCACTCAAAGGTGGGTCTCTGGGCCCTAGACAGTGCTCACCTGACCCTCGGACAGTGGTGCTCTGGAGACAAGCAGGGAAGGGTGACGCGTCAGCCCCTTACTCTGGCCCCAGGGGCCATGTCCCCTCCCTCTGTGGCCAGCCCCCCAGGTGACGGCCAGTGGGCCTTGGAGGATCCTGGGCACTTGGGGGTCCCTGTATGGGTTGGCTGTGTGCCGTGTGGCTTCCGTCCTCCTCCACAGGCGTGTGGGTTTTGGTGCTGTCCATGGCTCGGGGTGCTGAGTGCTGTGCATGGGCTACCCCGTGAGTTGTAGGTTGTGTCCAGCCAGAATGTGTCAGGATGGGGCAGACGATCAGGTGGCTGGCCTGCTGCTGGTTGTGCTGGCTGGCTCCTCCATCCCTGGCCTGGGGGGTCTGATTCACCAGTCACATACCTGATGGTCCCTCAAGGACTTTGCGAGTGGCCTGGGTGGAGGGGTCCCTGCTGGAGGAGCTGGAGGGAATTTCAATAACCAGGACCCGCCCCCCCAATGATGAGTCCTGCTCCTGGCTATGGTCCTTGCTCGAGGGTCACACCTGCTCACCTGGAATGAGCTGGGCCTCTGCCTCCAGCACTGCCATGTCCACCATGGCCTCTGGCTTGGTGGAGTCTCTCAGCCCAAGCAGCTGGGTGAGGGCTTTGTAGTGGGGGCAGCTGGTGGGTTCCTTGGACATATTCTTCTACTCTTAATAGAATATCTGATTATTTTTAATTCTCATACTAAACCTCAAGGCATTCTTTACAAAGAATATCTACAGTTTTTAGCATAGATAGGACAAACTGCCTAGAATGTATTCAAAGACATGCAAATACTGAGAAGTAGGATACACCCAGACAGACTGCTTCTTTTACTGGGGAGTGAGGAGAGGATCCTGACTCTAATTAAAAGTATCCTCTAGAAAGATGAGCCCAGAGTGTGCTTAAAGCAGTCTGCAGTTAACATTACAAATTGTCCTGCTCTGGAGCCCTGAAATCCATGCAAGCCAGCAACTTTCTGCAGATCCTAACCTATTTTAATACCTCAGCCCCTCCTGGGTCCCTTATCCTTATCATACCCTTTTACCCATTGTTATACAACTATTTTCTACATGTTGTTTGATCAGCAATATATCAGCATTAAACCAATGCCAAAAAAAAAAAAAAGAAAAAATTCAGGAAGAAAAGCAGTTGTGGAATGCTTTCCTTGTATTAAGCTAAAATACAATAAAATAAGTGTTTCAATTAGAAAATCTTCACAACAAGATAACCATTATTCATTATGTTTATGATTATTGTAGCAATTATGACAGGTAAATAAATTTGTTAACAATGAAAATTCCATGTCTCCTTCAATGGGATTTTTTTTTGCTCAGTACTCATTAAAAGTACTATTATTTTAAGGGGCTTCCAAAAATATTAATACACAATGTTAAACCTAATACCATACTTCAGTTATGTTTGTGAAGCAACTAGGTGAGGTTTGCTGAAGAAATTTCATGCCCAAGCTTCAGAAGTGTGCACCCTAACCTTCTTTGACACATAATTCAGGATAATCCAAGCCATGTCCTGGGCCCGGGCGTATGCCTGGCGCAACACTTTTACTTTGGACCTATTTGGTCCACCAAGTGGGGGGAGGTGGCCCTGCATCTTGAGTTCTGATGACAGCTGGACAAAGGTAGAGCACCTCCTCCACGCCCTCAACAAGTCCTTTATCTCCTGCTTGCTCCAGGAAGGGGCCCTTTTATTGGCCCCTGGCTGCCCTCCGGGGACCACTCAGGTTGGTTGGAGGAGGATCTCTGGGGGCCACGGGGGCCTTGCGGGGGTACCCGTGAGGCCGGTTGGGTGCTTCTCTGGCCTCTGTCTTTGCTGGGAGGTTGTGCTGCTGCAGGCTCATGCAGTGCCTGCAGCCAGCCCACCCTCAGCTTCCGGCTCGGGGCTTCTGGGCCAGTGCATCTTTAAATGTGTTGGGACATCCCAGCCACAGAGCCCCTCATGTGCTGGCAGGAGCATCTGTGCGCAGCAACTGGCTGGCACCATGGATGACTGCTCTTTCGAAAGAGCAGCCTGAGGAGTGGCTACACTGGCACTCTTTCGAAAGAGGATTTCCAAAGGAGGGGCTGTTCCTGATACAGGAAGGGAAGAGCGATTTCGAAAGCCACCCGTGATCTTTCAAAATTAATTTGGAAAGAGCACTTAGTGTGTATGGATGCGCCGCAGGTTCTTTCAAAGGGGCCCTCCTTTCAGTTTTGCTTTTGAAAGCACTCGCTAATGTAGACGTAGCTCTTGTAACAAAGATTTCCCATTTGATGGCTTCTCAGATAATATTTCCCCTTAATGATGGTGCCAGAGCCCACATAAGAGGTATTGCACGCAGGTCAGCTGAACGTGAAGAACTGAGTCTCCAACTCTGCTCCTTAAAAATGCCAGAAGGAACTATGCAAAGTGTGATTGTGTGCATTTAGTTTTTATTAACGGAGTAGAATAATCAGGTACAATCTTTGGGCTCCACAAACTGCCAAAAGAATGCTTACCATAGCATAATTTGGGAAATCTGACCCATTTCCATTTCTGATTAAACTTCTTTAATTGAATACCAGTTATAAAAATGGTCTTGTACATTGGTGTAGACACCAGACTAAGGAATACACTGAAGGAAAATACCCCAAGCAAAATATATATTGCTGTCTTAGATCAACCAAAACCAGGTCACACAGGGCCTCTTATAAAATATACGAAACTCCTTCCATAGCAAACATATTCCATTAATTAAAAATATAATATAAAGTCTAGGAAAATCTAAATTGAGATTTGACTTTATAGTATTTTTAGAAATGGGCATATAGGAATTCATGATTGATTTCTAAATTGTTAACCTCTTCAGTTTTTTTTTTTTTTACAGTTAAAATTTTAGGAGGAAAGTTTGAAAGCACAAAATCATTGCCTCATCATAGCATAATATAATCATTCTATATAAAGCAGTATTACAGGATATAGCATTGTAAAAACAACATTTTGGGGAAGTCTTCTCAAGTCCCATGGATAACACGAGGTACTATCAATACTAAACATCTGAGATAACCTTAAATTTTTATTACAGTTAAATATTTTTCACAGTCTGAAAAATTAAGTGCCACACCAAGATATCTTCCTGATTGCTACTCCTTTGTAAATTAACATGGGTTCAACAGGAGATAAACGAACAACCCCCTAAATTGCGAAGTCATGCTCCCTGTTTTCCTCAAATACTTTTGCCAATGAAATAATTTGACTATTCTCTTCAGCACCCTTTGCTGAGACTAATATTTGTAAAGTCTGGATTCATTTTCCAGGGTCCCACATCCACCACACTACAGCACTGTCATTCAACACTTGACATCTTAATTTGATCTCCATATTGCTACTCTTCCATACTCTCTTTTCAAGTTGTTTGACAGTAATTTCCAACTTCTGAGCCATTTTCTGGTTAAATTGATAAAATGGTAATACTTAAAATTTTAAAAAGCACAATAAAGACTACAGGGAGTTGTGACGCCCAGAAATGTAACCTCTACCTGTTATCTAAGCAACAGTCTTACAGCAGGTTTTACTTAAACCTATTTTTTAAGGTATCTGTCTCTGTGGGAAAATTTTGTTTTGCTGTGGACTGTTTCTTGAGCTCACTTAGCTACATGCAGTTCAGCTTTTCAGTAAAAGAGAATGATACTTTGAGTTACACATACATGAATCTAAAATACTTAATGAAATCAATACATTCGTAGTAGTTTTACTGAAAGTAGATTATGTCTGTATGCATTTTTGTTAGAAGCATGACATCTAATTACAAAAGAGCCCAACACACAGCGTTAGACACACCAGGGAACAATTCTAATACTACACCAAATGCAAAGCATTTAAAAAATACTAATACTCACAACACAGTTCCATGGTGAATATTTTAGCACCCATTTTACAAACAGAGAAACCGAGGCTGAAAGGACGAAGTAAGCCAGTGGAAAAGCTCGGGTATGATGAAGTCTTTGTCCCTTTACATCATCAAAAGTGTGACAAGAATACACTCTTGGAGTTATATTTTAATCCTCTAAGTAAAATTAAAGGCTAAATCATCTATAGAAAAAAAAAGAAGCAAAAGAGAAAACAATTACCCTCTCCCCACCACACACACATTCAGTAGTGCATTTATATAAACTTCCAGGACTCTATACCTCTAAAAAAAAGTACTGTTACAATCAAAAGTTTTAATCTCTGGAGTTGAGGATTTACACCTGCGTTCAGTGGATGCTTGCCTTGCTTCTCAACGTTGGCCACTTGCCACTCTAGGAATTTTCCCCTGATGGCGAAGTAATGTGAACAAGGACTTGGCAGGGTTTTTTTATGTTTAAGCTAAACCTCACAATAAAAGTGTGTTTAGGCTGGCTGGTCTATTTGTTTTTTTAGACTAACATGAAGCTGCTATGTGTGTTACCATAAATGGATTTTTAGCCAATTATACAAAGCCATACAGAGCAGAAGTCAGAAACAAGTCATGACTTTGTAAGCCTTATGAATGAAAAAAAAATGTTATTTTAAAACCAGCACATAAAAATGAGCTGCCTGGAACAATGGGAGTTTATTCCTTTGTATTTTAAAGCACAAGCTCAATTGCTCTCCTACAGGGCTCTTATTTATCTCTCTCTCTCACCAAGTTAAACAAAATAACCAAAACAGCAGGAACTGAATATCCACAGCCATGATCTCTCAGTTTTATTAATCAGCTGTAAAGAGAGAACCAGAATTCTTCAAGTAAATCCATAGCAAGTTCTGCTGTTTTGGTCTGCAGGTGGACTGAAATTTCAAGGTCCAATTATATAAATCCTTCATGCATGGTGCTCCCTCAGAACCTAATCAGAGTTGTGATATCGTAATTCAAATAAAACTAATGGAAGGACTTTGGTAGATTAAACATAATTTCACAGATTATTCTGCAGAAGTGACACCCAGACTTCTAATACAATTGCCTAGAGATTTTCATTTCTTGTCCCCATGACTTCAGTTTTATATCTAAGAAAAAAAAGTCATAGAATCATAGAATGGTCGGACTGGAAGACACCTTGAGAGGTCATCAAGTACAGCTTCCTGCCCTCATGGCAGGGCCAAGTACTGTCTAGACCATCTCTGATAGACATTTATCTAACCTGTTCTTAAATATCTCCAGAGATGGAGATTCCACAACCTCCCTAGGCAACTGACCACCCTGACAGTTAGGAACTTTTTCCTAATGTCCAACCTAAACCTCTCTTGTTGCAATTTAAGACCATTGCTTCTTGTTCTATCTTTAGAGGCCAAGAACAAGAAGTTTTCTCCCTCCTCCTTATGACACACTTTTAGATACCTGAAAACCGCCATCATGTCCCCCCTCAATCTTCTCTTTTCCAAACTAAACAAGCCCATTTCTTTCAGCATTTCTTCATAGGTCATGTTCTCTAGACCTTTGATCATTCTTGTTGCTCTTTTCTGGACCCTTTCCAATTTCTTCACATCTTTCCTGAAATGTGGTGCCCAGAACTGGACACAATACTCCATTGAGGCCCAACCAATGCAGAGTAGAGTGGAAGAATGACTTCTCGTGTCTTGTTCACAACACACCTGTTAAGCAAACATGATTCTGGGATGCATTTTTTTGCAACAGCATCACACTGTTGACTCATATTTAACTTGTGGTCCACTATAACCCCTAAATCCCTTTCTGGCATACTCCTTCCTAGACAGTCGCTTCCCATTCTGTGTGTGTGAAACTGATTGTTCCTTCCTAAGTGAAGCACTTTGCATTTGTCTTTATTAAACTTCATCCTGTTTACCTCAGAGCATTTCTCAAATTTGTCCAGATCATTTCGAATTTTGACCCTATCCTCCAAAGCAGTTGCAACCCCTCCCAGCTTGGTATAATCTGCAAACTTAATGAGTGTACTTCTATGCCAATATCTAAATCATTGATGAAGATATTGAACAGAGCTGGTCCCAAAACAGACCCCTGTGGAACCCACCTTGTTATACCTTTCCAGCAGAATTGAGAACCATTAATAACTACTCCCTGAGTATGGTTATCCAGCCAGTTTGGCACACACCTTATAGCAGCCCCATCTAAGTTGTATTTACCTGGTTTATTGATAAGAATATCATGCAAGACCATATCAAATGCCTTACTAAAGTGTAGGTATACCACATCTATTGCTTCTCCCTTATCAAAGAAAACTATCAGAACAGGTTGATATGATTTGTTCTTTACAAATCCATGCTGGCTGTTCCCTATCACCTTACCACCTTCCAAGCGTTTGCAGATGATTTTCTTAATTACTTGTTCCATTATCTTCCCTGGCACAGAAGTTAAACTGACCGGTCTGTAGTTTCCTGCTTTATTCTTATTCCCTTTTTTATACAGGGGCACTATATTTGCCTTTTCCCAGTCTTCTGACATCTCTGCTGTCTCCCATGATTTTCCAAAGATGATAGCTAATGGCTCAGATACCTCCTCTATCAGCTCCTTGAGTATTCCGGGATTCATTTCATCAGCCCCTGGTGACTTGCAGACATCTAACTTTTCTAAGTGATTTTTAACTTGTTCTTTTTTTATTTTATCTTCTAAACCTACCCCTTTCTAGCATTCACTATGTTAGGCATTCCTTCTTCAGACTTCTCAGTGAAGACTGAAACAAAGCCATTAAGTATTTCTGCCATTTCCAAGTTTCATGTTACTCTTTCTCCCTCAACACTGAGCAATGGGCCTACCCTATCCTTGGTCTTCCTCTTGCTTTTAATGTATTTATAAAAAGTCTTCTTGTTTCCCTTTATGTCTGTAGTTAATTTGAACTCATTTTGTGCCTTTGCCTTTCTAATCTTGCCCCTGCATTCCTGTGTTGTTTGCTTATATTCATCCTTTGTATTTTGTCATAGTTTCCATTTTTATATGATTCCTTTTTTATTTCAAGATCATGCAAGATCTCCCAGTTAAGCCAAGGCAGTCTTTTGCCATATATTCTATTTTTCTTACGCAGTGGAGTAGCTTGCTTTTGGGCCCTTAATAATGATAGTCTATTAAAATGCATGCAGTACATATCGGACATCCCATCAGTCAATCACCATGTCCATATCCTACAGTCCTTTTACTGGAATATTGTGTTGAAGATCAATATCTCATGTTCTGTAGCAAACTCTAGTAGTTTCCCGATGCGTTCATTTCTTTCTCTGTATCCAAACCTTCCCATGACTCTCTCCCAACCTTCATTATCTGTTCTGACCTTTGCATTCCAATCTCCTCTGATGGTCAACACATCTCTCTTTGGTGTCTCCTCCAGTATCTTTGTCAACACTTCATAGAACACCTTGATCTCTTCCTCCGTACTCTCCAATATGGGTGCATACATGTGAATGACTGAGATGTTGAATGGTTTCACTTTCAATCTTGCTACCATCATTTTTGCACTCTCCAGTTTGTACCCTAACAATGCTACTCTAGCTTTTCTGCTAAGAAGGAATCTGACTCCTTCCTCATGCTTCATGTCATTCCCTGACCAAACAACTTTGCAACTGCAAGTCTCCCAATGCCATCCAAAGCCTCTTCTCCAGTCCAAGTATATCACATTGGTATCTCTCCATTGCCTTCTGAAGCAACTCTAACTTTCCAGAGCTGTGTCTACACATGCATGCTACTTCGAAGTAGCGGCACTAACTTCGAAATAGCGCCCGCCGCGGCTACACGTGTCAGGCGCTATTTCGAAGCTAACTTCGACGTTAGGCGGCGAGACGTCGAAGTCACTAACCTCATGAGGGGATCGGAATAGCGCCCTACTTCGACGTTCAACGTCGAAGTAGGGACAGTGTAGACGATCCGCGTCCTGCAACGTCGAAATTGGCGGGTCCTCCATGGTGGCCATCAGCTGGGGGGTTGAGAGATGCTCTCTCCAGCCCCTCAGCTCACTGGTGGCCGCGTGGAGCGGCCACTTAAAGGTCCCCTCCCCCTCCCTTCCTCTGCAGGAAGCTGAGGGAATGTGCAGGCTGCAGCCTGCACACGCGGCCAGCCTGCACATCCCTCAGCCACCCACCCAGCTGTGATGGCTGGCCGGCAGCCCCCCCAGCGCCCCCAGGGGACCCCCCCCAAGGGGAGCCAGGGCAGCCAGGCTGGGAAGCGGCAGCGGGGCCCCTCCTGGACGGAGGCCGAGCTGCGGGACCTGCTGGAGCTCTGGAGCGAGGAGGAGGTGCTCCAGGTAATGGGGAGCAGGAGGCGGAACGCAGATGCGTTCGCTCGGCTGGCCGACGGCCTGGCTGCCCAGGGTCTCCCTGCCCGCACTCCTGACTACGTCAGGAGTAAGGTCAAGGAGCTGCGGCAGGGTTACGCCCGGGCCCGGGATGCGGCCAGCCGATCTGGGGCCGCCCCCGTCACTTTCCCCTTTTACAGGGAGCTCAGGGACATCCTGGGCTCCCGGCACACCTCCTCCCCTCCGGCCACCCTTGACACCTTGGCCGACGAGCCCCAGCAGGCCCTGCAGACGGAGTCCGCCCCGGAGGCAAGCCCCGCACCCCGGGGCCCCCCCCGGAGGCCACCCCCGGGACATCGCGGCAGGAGGAGGAGGAGGAGGGGGGCTCCTCCTCCACAGAATCCAGCCTGCAGATCCTCCTCCTGCCATCCCGGAGCAGCAGCAGGGCCTCCACCCCCCGGGGATCTCCGGACCGTGGGAGCGGACCGACAGGTGGGTACCCCCCTCTGGTGGACACCCCTGGGCTTGAGGGGCGGGGGTAAGAGATATGTGTCCAGGGCCCCCCACATGCTCACATGGCCAAGGCTCCAAGGACACCAGGGCCATGGCCCTCACCACAGCACTGCATCCATCAGCTCCTGCCCCCGCCCACCCCGCATGACAGTGCCATGCCCCATCCCCGTGCCAGGGGGGAGCAGAACCTCGAGGGGCCCCCGGGAGGAGGGGGTGGGACACCCCGCAGCAGCAGCATGTGATGGAGTGGGGGGAGTGCCAAAGGGAGACTCAGGCTACATATGAGCAACCAGAGCCGAATAGCTCCCAGGGGCAAAGGAGGATCCTGGGGCTACAGCTGGCAGGTGACACCTCTGCCCTGAACAAACGAGGGAGGAGCCGAGCTGGCTTGGAATTGGGGGGCGAGGGCGGGGCCCACAGCTAGAGGCTAGGGGAAGGGAGAGCTGGAAGGCAGCCAGCCAGAGGAGGGGGAAAGCTGCATCCCCGAGGGGCACCCCTTGGGGTCTTCTCCCCACGACGGGTTGGAAGGACTGTCTCTTCCGACAGCTGGTGCTGTCACTCCTGCCAGAAACTGGCCATCTGTGGCCTAAGAAACCTCTCCTGCTGTCAGACCCTGCGGGGTGAAGTGAGAGTCGCTCCCACCAGGGGACGGGGTGCAGGGCAGGGGGACCCCTGAACCCCATCCATCACAGCAGCATCTCCCGGTGACGGGGATGGGGAACCTGCAGCACAGGGCGGGGGGACAAAGGCCACGGCTCGGGGCCCACACTAATGCCTGTCTCCATTCTTCTTCCCTCCCTCCTCTCCTGTGTCCTGCACCTGCACCATCAGAAGGACCGGAAGAGAGTGCCGGCGAGGAGTCAGTCGTCCCGGAGAGCCCTCCGGGACCATCGCTCCAGGGCAGCCCCTCGGCCGAGGACCAACCGGCCCCACGGCGGGCTAGACGGTGGACCCCGCGCCTCCAACCGCCGACGGCGACGGACCCCCAGCTGCTGGCCATCCACCGTCGGCAGCTGGAGGTCGCGGAGCAGCACCTCCAGCTGCAGGAGCGGGCACTGGCCTGGTGCCAGGAGGCATGGGGGGCCTTCATGGACACATTTAATCGCCTGGTGGACTACCTGGCCCCCCATGCCGCGCCGGCCGCAACACCGCCCGCCCTGCCTGCTCCTGCAGCCCCACCACCAGCTGCTCCACCCGTCGCCGTCCCATCTGCCGTCGCCCCGCCACCCACCGGTGAGGGCCGGCGTGCCGAGGGACCCCTGGAGCCACCTGACACTCGCCGGCCACCATACCTTCCGGTCCAGCCCGCTCCCACCCAGCCACGGACCAGGCTGCAACCGCGGCAGGGCTCCCAGCCAGCAACGCCCAGTGCCGTGGCCCCCCCCCTTGTATATAGTTGGACCCTGTTTTTTTTGGCCCCCCATTTGCCCCGTCTCCCCCATGTACATAGTTCTCCCCTTTATCCTCCCCGGTTTTCTTTTTTTTATGGCGGACAGTTGTTTCTTTTGTTGTATTGTTTTATTTTTGTACATATTGCTTTTGTTGAACGTTTCTACCTAGTTTTTGGTTTGTGTTTCACATATTTATTTACATAAAAAGAAAAAAGTTTCTGAAAGACAAAAAAAAAAGTTTACGTTCAGCCACAAGTGCGTGCTGTCATTTGTCCAGGACAAGTGGGAGGGGGGGCGGTGGGGTGCTCCATGGTGTGGGCGTTGGGGCAGGAGTGTGGGGGAGGAAGGGGCGGGCAGTAGGGGGCCTGGGCAGAGTTCACCCCACGGCCTGTTCATTGAAGTGGGCCCGCAGGGCCTTCCGGACCCGGGTCCCCTCTGGGTCCACCTGCTGACTGGGGGCAGCAGGTGGCTGGACGTGTGCCCTGGCGGCCTCCGCAGCCCAGCCCTGGAAAAAGGTCTCCCCCTTGCTCTCGACCAAATTGTGCAGAGCGCAGCAGGCACCCACAATCTGGGGGATGTTGTTGGGGCCCGCATCCAGGCGGGTCAGGAGACATCTCCAGCGTCCCTTCAGGCGGCCGAATGAGCGCTCCACCACCTGGCGCGCGTGGTTCAGGCGCTCGTTGAAGTGCTCCTGGCTAGCGGAGAGATGGCCCGTGTAGGGGTGCATGAGCCACGGCCGGAGGGGGTAGGCCGCATCTGCGATGACGCAGAAGGGCATGGTGGTGTCCCCCAGAGGGATCTCCCGCTGGGGGATGTAGGTCCCCGCCTCCAGCCGGCGGCACAAGCCCGAGTTCCGGAAAACCCAGGCGTCGTGGGTGCTGCCAGGCCAGCCCACGTAAATGTCCTGGAAACGTCCCCGGCTGTCTACCAAGGCCTGTAGGACGACGGAATGGTAGCCCTTTCGATTGAGGTATCGTCCTCCACTGTGATGCGGGGCGTGGATGGGGATGTGAGTCCCATCCAGAGCCCCGAAGCAGTTGGGGAAGCCCAGGGTGGCAAAGGCGGCGATGGTGGCATCTGGGTCGCCCAGCCTCACGAGCCTGTGCAGGAGCATGGCGTTGATGGCACGCACAACCTGCAGAGAAAGCACATGGGACAGCACCAATGAGGGGTGAGCAGGGTGTGCGTGGCCCTGCCCTGCTCTGCCCTGCCCTGCCCTGGCCCCCCTGCCCTGCCCTGCCCTGCCCTGTCCTGCTCTGGCCCCCCTGCCCTGCCCTGCCCTGCCCTGGCCCCCCTGCCCTGCTCTGGCCCCCATGCCCTGCCCTGGCCCCCCTGCCCTGCCCTGCCCTGCCCTGCCCTGCCCTGCTCTGGCCCCCCTGCCCTACCCTGGCCCCCATGCCCTGCCCTGCCCTGCCCTGCCCTGCCCTGTCCTCCCCCCGTGGGTTCGCTTACCTCCATGAGGACAGCCCTGATGGTGGCCTTGCCGACACCAAACTGCTGGCCCACGGATCGGTAGCTGTCTGGAGTGGCCAGCTCCCAGACAGCGATGCCGACCCATTTCTGTACTGTGAGGGCACGCCGCATGGCGGTGTCCTGGTGCCTGAGTGCGGGGGTGAGCCACTGGCACAGCTCCAGGAATGTCTACAGGCTCATCCTGAAGTTCCTGAGCCAGCGGTCGTCGTCCCACTCCCCAAGCACCAGCCGCTCCCACCAGTCGGTGGTGGTGGGGTAGCTCCACAGCCGCCGGCGTGTGAGGTGGGGCGGGGTGCTGCAGGGGTAGGGGTTGAGCCCTGCTGCCCTGGGGGCATCTCCTCCTCTGGGGCAAGGAGGTGCTCAGCTGCCTCCCGCATGGCACGGAGCAGGGCAAGCCCTGCTCCTGCCGGGAGGGCTGGGTGGACCTCTAGCTGCTGCTGCTGCTGCTGCTGCTGCTGCTGGGGGTCCATGACTGCGGCGCCCAGGGTCTGTGTGCCTATGGCTCCTCAGACCGCGTGCTGTGCAGGCTGTGTCTGGGAGGGGCCCTTTAAGGGAGCGGCTAGCTGTTGCCCCGGAAGCGCTAGTCCGCCCGTTGACCCTGTCTGCACCTGTGCCTGGCATCCCTATTTCGATGTGTGCTACTTGGGCGTGTAGACGTTCCCTCGCTGCGCCTATTTCGATGTTGGGCTGCGCAACGTTGAAGTTGAACATCGACGTTGCCGGCCCTGGAGGACGTGTAGACGCTATTCATCGAAATAGCCTATTACGATGTCGCCACATCGAAATAGGCTATTTCAATGTAGGCTTCAAGTGTAGACGTAGCCCAGTTGTCCACAGTGTTCAGACACTCTACATTACAATTGATAGTATATGTATAATTTGCAATTTTCTTTCAGTAGCCAGCTTATCGACCCAACCCTAATCACTCGATTGATATTGTGGATCTTGTTTTTCTGGGTGACGTCCAAGCTGGCATCTCTTATCAGTTAGTTGTACTGTCATCAGATTTCATTTGTATTGTTGTTTTACAATCAGCACTTTGTCGCTCATCTGACCAACCCTCCTCCTTTGTCCCAGCTTGGGACTGGCATAGAACCCCTAGAGGCTTCATGGCAGAGTACAGCAATGCTGAACTTTCCAAGGAGCAGATATAGACTCAGACCACAGTCTAGTAATCACAAACATCAAGATGAAACTCAACAGAAAGTATAAGCCACAGCTTAAGATGAGAAGAGACATGGCAAGACCAGGCGAGGAAGAAATAGGGAATGCATATCGAGCACCACTTAAAGAGAAGATCAGGAATGCAAGCACAGAGAAAGACTTAGATAAGAGAGCTGAAGGGATAGCCACAGCGATAGAAGAGGCAACTGAGCATACTGTTCTGGAAGAAGACAAGATCAATAACAAGTGGGTTATGTAGGAGACACTGAAGTTGGTCCAAGAGAAGAGAGCGTTGAAGATCAGAAGGCAGAACAGCCATATAGAGTGAAATGCAACAAAGTAAGGAAAGTGTGAAGATTAAGAGAGGCATTATGGAGCGTAAGACCAGGGAGATGTATAAGATGATTAGGAATATTAATAGGAAGTGGCAGCCGAAGCAGGTGGTGATCAAAAATGAGAAAAAGGAGGTGCTCATGAACAAGAAGAAGGTTGTGCAGCAATGGACAAGATATTGCATCAATCTGTACACAGTTGGACTCAAATGTCTAAGAGAGACTGATCAAAGAACTGAAAGATATCCCCACTGAGCATTGAGAGTGAGACAGATATTTTGGGGGAGGACGTAGAGGCCATGTCTACACGTGCACGCTACTTCGAAGTAGCGGCGCCAACTCCAAAATAGCGCCCGTCACGGCTACACGTGTTGGGCGCTATTTCGAAGTTGAAATCGACGTTAGGTGGCAAGACGTCGAAGTCGCTAACCCCATGAGGGGATGGGAATAGCGCCCTACTTCGAAGTTGAACATCGAAGTAGGGCACGTGTAGACGATCCGCGTCCCGCAGCATCAAAATAGTGGGGTCCGCCATGGCGGCCATCAGCTGAGGGGTTGAGAGACGCTCTCTCTCCAGCCCCTGCGGGGCTCTATGGTCACCGTGGGCAGCAGCCCTTAGCCCAGGGCTTCTGGCTGCTGCTGCTGCAGCTGGGGATCCATGCTGCATGCACAGGGTCTGCAACCAGTTGTCGGCTCTGTGGATCTTGTGTTGTTTAGTGCAACTGTGTCTGGGAGGGGCCCTTTAAGGGAGCAGCTTGCTGTTGAGTCTGCCCTGTGACCCTGTCTGCAGCTGTGCCTGGCACCCTTATTTTGATGTGTGCTACTTTGGCGTGTAGACGTTCCCTCGCAGCGCCTATTTCAATGTGGTGCTGCCCAACGTCGATGTTGAACATCGACGTTGCCAGCCCTGGAGGACGTGTAGACGTTATTCATCGAAATAGCCTATTTTGATGTCTCCACATCGAAATAGGCTACTTCGAAGTAGGCTTCACGTGTAGACGTAGCCAGAAAGAACAATGAAATGACTAAAGAACAACAAGAGTCCTGGAAATGATAAGATCATGGGAGAGATGATCAACTATGGTGGAGAAAGTATGATTCAGGAAATACACCAACTGTAACATAGCATGGAAAGAAGGGAAGGCACCTAAGAACTGGACAAAGAAGTGTTCTGGAGTGCAGAACTACAGAACAATTGCCCTAATGAGCCATCTAGGCAAGGGACTGATGGTGATACTGATGCAGAGGCTGAGATTGCAGATAGAAGAACACCTAGCAGATGAGCAAATGGGATTCAGGAAAGACAGAAGTTTCAAACAGCAGATCTTGGCACTAAGATTGATAACCGAAAAAGCTCAACGAAAGAAAAAGAACATCTATAACTGCTTTGTCGATTTTCAGAAGGCATTTGACAGTATAGATCAGAAAGTGACTGGGGAGGTGTTGGAGTCATACAGAGTGGATAGCAGACTGATACAGTTGTTGAAGGATATCAATGACAATCAAGAGGCAGTGGTGAGAATGTGCAGGAGGTGGGAAGTTGGTTTAGAATGAGTAGAGGTAGGAGAAAAGGAGATCCGATATCACTGAGTATCTTCACCATGCACCTAGAGAGAGTGATGGAAAAGATCAAGGAAGAGGTAGAAGGGATATTGGTGCACAAGATGAGAATTAACAATTTGAGGTTTGTGGATGATATCGTTATCATCCAGGAAGATTAAGAGAAGCTAGCGAGAATGGTGCAGGTGCTAAATGAGGAAGGGAAGTGGTACGGACTGATTATAAACACCAATGAAACAAAAAATGTTATTTGGGGATAAGGAAGTATGAAGGAAGATCAGTGCAGATGGGATCGAACTAGAGAACATGGAGAAGTTCACATATCTGTGGAGCAACATGACTTATCCTCTAGACTGTAAGAAAAAACTAGCGACTAGAATAGCGAAAGCAAGAGAGCTTTTGAAGGAGATGAATTATATCTGGAAAATCAAAGCGATTAGGTTAGGAGCAAAGCTAAGCAGCTAGACAACATGTATTCAGCAGCATGTTGTACACATGTGAGACATAGGTGATAATCAAAGATTCGAAGAGAAGAATTTTGGCATTCAAGAGAAGTTATTGTAGAAAGATCCTGAGGATAGGATGGATGCAGATCACCAAGAGGAATTATATAGAAAGATACAGCCAAAAGATAACCTGCTGCAGAAGGTTACACAACACAAGTTACAGCAATTTGGGCATATCTGCAGAATAAACGCCGACCAAAAAGTCAAGACCTTGGCATTTGGCATAATCGACAGTTTGAATAGGAGAGGCAGACCCCCCAGAGAAAGGGTAGATGATATAGTAGATTGGTGCGGAGCTAGTCTGCAGAAACTAAGCCACTCCACACTGGACAGGGAAAGGTGGAAAGAAATAGTGAGGGAGGCATCAGACACCAATAGGTACTGAGCCCATGGTTGTTGTTGATGATGATGATGAATACATATTGGACTCGAGTATTTTCTCATAAAATATATCATGGAGAGGTGCTGCTTATTCACCATTAGGACCTTCCTGGTCTTTTCGGAAAAAATATTCTCATGTTTAAAAAAGCAAATATTTCTGTATTGCAATAAACAGAGTACAAGTTATATAAACAGTTCACTCAACCATCCATTGTGGGTAGTGTAAAAGGAAAGTCTGTGAGAGCAGTTACTATTATTTTGATTCACTCGATACATGCCACGCATACCAGCAGCAGCTGACACCAAAATTAGTCCTTGCATAGACAGAAAGGGAAAAGCAGTTCTTGTGGAAAATATTTAGTTTCCATGGATAGGTCAGGTCTCTAGCGTCACAGTATTATTAGTCCCTTTTCAGAGTTAAATTCTCTCATCTTGTGTAAAACTCATCTTGAAGTGACAGGGAGTTCTCTTTGAATGAGAATAAGAGATTGGGCCTCGGTTTTACATATTCTTACCTCTAAGCATCTGGGAAAATAAAATTATTTTAATAAATAGAAATTGGAATACAATTTCATTTTGATAATATATAAATCTAGGAAATAAGCTAATTTCATGGTATTTACTATCTCAGCATAACTAAAAGTTCTCAGTAATCAAGACCAAAAAATACACCCATTACTGAAAAATTCTACAGAATTCACTAAGGCATTCATACATATTACTTCAGACAATTATTTGCTATTAAAATACCGCTATTAAAAATGATTCTCTGTAAAATGTTCCATCATTTTTCCTTAAGTGGCTTACATACCTTTGTCATTGGATATGTTAGTTACCTCATGTGAAAAAGTTAGCTTGGGGCCACAGGGCAGAATCTCTTATCATTCATCATATTTGGAATGAAAGCTGTGTTTGCTGGTGCAGCATGTCAGGTCTATTGTTTTCCCCAATAGGCCAGAGTTTTTGGCTCTTTCCATAGCTCCGCAGGGGAACTAATTCAATCTATTGTTTTTTCCCCCCCAAACTCAAGTCTCAGCATGGGGGAATTTACTATGATAGCAGAGTGAATTGTGTGTAATAAGGACCAGTCTCATCACTGAAATGTTTCAAAAAGTCATGTTTTGCTTCTCTGACTTATCTCTTAATTTGATTATCCAAATCCAGAGTTCCCAGAGGCTTGGCTAAGACATTCGAAACAAACATTTCTGTGCCTTTACTTTTAATGCATACATTTCTTGTGTTATCCTTGTTATGGTTGACATCTGCCATGAAAACTTCTAAGAGCTACTTTGGATTTTTTTTTTTTTTTTTAGGTTGTTGCCCCAGTTCCAAAAGGACTTTTTTCTTCCCAGAAAATAAAGAAGAATGTTTGTTTTGGTTCATCTCCCTTCCACAGTGAAGGCATAGTTTGTCACTGTCAGCCCTCCTGAGCATCAGCATACAATTGTTATAAAACGACTTGACCTTAGGCATTTATTTTTCACATTTTTGAGGTTAAATGATAAATTGGAGTAATAGTAACATACATGCCCTCTCCATATTCTTTTGGCTTGCTGTCCTGAAGGAAAAGAATTGCCTAAGAAATGTCGTGTAAATATTTTATTTATTGTTTGCAATTAAACACACTATGTGATCCTTACATATTCTATGATCTCTAGCTGTTCATACTCTTGTCTCCCCACACTGAAGCTTGTTGTAGCCTTGTGACTTTTACATGCTTTTTGTAATTTCTACCAGAATATTCCTAAACATACGAACATTTAAGTAAATTTGGTTGGGGGCAGCTGGGGCTCAGCAAACTAAGAATACAGTGGAAAGAACGGAGCAAAGGAAGGAAAGCCAGCGCATTATTCATGCACAGATCTGCCACTAACTCACAAGCATTTGGTGAAAGTTATCCATTAAAAAATATCAATCAAGTATACAAAATTATTTGGATTTACAGAATTTGTTCATTTAATCTGAGTGGCTCAATGCACTTCACAGACATGAAGTCAATCAACACTCCATGAGAGAATTGCTATGTATTTGTTATCTTTATTTTACAGACGTATAAACTGGGGAACAGTCAGGGAAAAAGTAGGCAGCTGCCTTAGGCAGCAGATTCAGCTGGCGGGTAGTTGGGGTGGGGTTGGACCAAACCTGACCCAATGCACCAGGTCACTACACCTTTCACTCAGATTTGGCCCAGCTTCATGATGACTCAAGGAGCAGAGGGGAGGAGGAGCTGTGTGAAACCTCTATGAGTGGTGCTCCACAACCAAAAGGCTCACCCCCAGAAGGTCCAGGGGAAGGAGGGGGGAGTGTCACCTGGTGAGGTTTTACTAAGAGAGCAGATTGTCTTGATCAGCCTCTGGAAACAGAGTGAAGTGAATGGCTTGATTTTCACAAGTGCTGAGTACAACTGTGTAAACCAGGCCATAACTGACTTGCCCAAGGCCCTGCAACAAATCAGTGGCAGAGCTCAGAAGAGACTGTGCCCGAGCCTCAGTTCTTTGAACACCCAAGTGCCTTCCACAATACTCCTTGAGGGTGACATCTGATAAATGTGTTCCAAAATGTTGTTTTCGCTGAACAGGAGAGAGTATGTCTATTTCTACTCTAAAATGGTGAGTGAAGGGAGAAAGTGCTGCGTGTGTAACAGCATGAGCTACCTAAGGGAAGCAGTTAAAACCAAATGTACGTGCCTGGATACAGCTCACTAGAGGGAGCACTTACACCATTGCCTTGGAATGTTATCAATATGTTCTGCTGAAAAAGATTGATCCATAGCTCCAAGTCCTTTCAACTGCTCAAGGCTAAACAAAAAAAAATAAATCTTAATAAATAGCTATAAAATCACCACTGCAATTTTCTGGGGAGCATTTTTATTTAATAAAGTTTGGCCTTAGAACAGAGTATTTTGATAAGCAGAATGCAGTATTAGTAAAAAGATATAAATATGAGTGGAGAAGTCACAGAGCCCTCTCCAGACGCATTCTTCTTTACCCCCTTCCACAAAAGGAAGTTATATTGCTGATGATAAAATAGACTGGTCACCACATGCCCTGATAAATGAAAAAAAGAACTTGTGGGATCTTGACAATCTGCATCACCAGAGTTTAGTTATGTTCCTTGCAGCAATTTACTATTCTGCTCTCTTATTAGGGACAGATTCTGGTGTAAATAACTATCCGGTCAAATGATTAAGTACAGTAGAGTATGACAGGTGGCAAGAATGCCTCTGAAAAGGCTGCCACACATCACTTTTTAGTCAGAACAGTCTCTGTCTTAAATAAGGCTGCTCTTATTTTCTGTTGCTATTTTATCTGCCTTTCCCAGCTCGATTGGAAGTGAATCCTGGGACTAATCTGTATCATAGATAAATGTCAACTTGTGTTATTCTCTTGAAAGCGTGAAGGGCTTGTATATTTAATACATTTCATTTTTATTTTTAAACTTTGCTGTTGCGTCAGTTATGTAACCAGAAGTTGGCTGCAGCCTGCCTTCCAAAAAAAGAGATTCACCATTTAGCTTTTGCAACACTCTTAGCTTAGGTCTAAACTGAAATTAAAAAAATCTGCTGGCCAATGCTTCCTGACTCCTGCTAAGGGGCTCAAGTGAATGGGATGCTTAAAGGTGCTCACTGGCCCGGAGCCTGGACTCTAGAACCCTGAGCGGTGGGCAGATCCCAGAGCCTGATTGTCCACACCAGTATAAAACAGCCCCATGAGTTTGAGTCAGCTGACACAGGCCAGTGATGGATGTCTAATTGCAATGTAGACATACCTTTAGGGGAGATAAACTTCCCAGCTCACACACTCCTTGCCAATGTCACTTACTTCTGCCAAAGCAGCCACCTAAATCTGTTGAACCAGGTTGTTTGGCCTCACTTAAGCATTAATAGTTGTCACCAAAAGGACACCTGTAAAGGTATACTACAGTACACTACCACAGCAGACCAAAACATTACATAGCTATTTTGCTTTAGTCTCAGAGGGGCAGCCACAATGGTTTCACAAAAAACAAGCTGTCCTGTAGCATCTTAGGTAATGAGCTTTAATGGATAAGACCCACTTCAGTCTTACCCATGAAAACACGTTACCTAATAAATAAAATTGTTAGCCTTTAAGGTGCTACAGGACAGCTTGTTGCTTTGCTTTAGGTCCTTTATGGTAAAGTAGGGAGCATATTGTTTTTTAGTAAGGGGGAATTAGAAAAAAAAATCATAATTTTTTATTTGGGTTTAAATGATCATACAAACAGCTGGCAGATAATTCCATCATAAACAGAGATGGTGGTGTGGGTTACAGGGGGGGATTTCTCGTGGGCGGCTGTGAATTAGTTCCAAAGCAGACTCTCTTTCTCCATATCTACTAGGCTGTCATGCAGCATGCTGTTATGTACAATACAGATAGTCTATTTATAAGAAAGCATAAGCTCTGTAAAGAAAGCCACTGATACAGTAGAGAGGATGACAGATTTCTTTCTATGTATTTCTCTCCCTATTTTATTTTAAAGAGTTCTTTGATTTTCTTTAAGTGCTCTGACACTTGCAGTGAAAAAGCTTCTCTCAAAAACAGATCAATCAGTCCTGGAAAACCACCAAAGGATCAATATGACTCAGGAAGAACTAAACCCATTTCTCTTTGGAGGCTCTTAAAATGTCAAATATTTCCATATTAGCTGTATTATTACTATTCTACTAAATTTTGGGAAGCATTAAAAAAGCCTGCCTTTTGAGATGGCTCTACAGGATTAATATATGCCTCTCTGGTGGGAGTACAGAGCACCAGCTGCTAAGGTATATATGGCAGGTGCATCTACACTAACACCCTCCTGCCCTATGTAAGGTAGATCCATCAGAGGAAGTAAAAAAGTCTAGCCAGTTGTTCTTTTACCTACTGTGTCATTTAGTTCTGCCAGCTCAGGGACTATCCTACATTACTGATCCTCCAGTTACCACTGAGAATGTGATGGCAACAACGGGAGCTTTTCGGAAAGAGGGTTGTTTAGAGGTAGTCTACAGAGTTTTTTCTGAAATTCTTCTGTTGGCTTAGTTCTGTGGAAATGCTAATGAAGAGCAAGTGTCAGAAGCAGCAGTGACAGCTACTGAACAACCAGCAAAACTGAACTGCAACACCAAGGTGGCTTGACTCTAAACCATCGAGAAAGAGAAGCGCGGAGAGTTAGGAAGAAAAATTTAATGAACCGATACTACATGTAATACAATTCTTTTCATGAGTTACGTGGTCTTAACAATCACAAGGTAGTGTTCATTCATCCTGGAAAAACAGAATACAATAAAAAAATGTTTTCAACACAGGAGTTAACCATGTGTCAGACACCAATACAGTGACATTAGTGGGGTGTGGGGGTATAAATAGTTATTTCTCCTTTAGAAAATTCCTAAAGACAACTTCTAAAGCAGGAATTTCTGTTCAGTCAGCCAATAAACAATCATCCAAAGATATGAAAAATGCAGGTAACTCAAAGGTATGTCTTAATACTTTTATAGAATACTACAGGTTGAAGGTCTCTAATCTGGAACTCTCTAGTCCAGCAACTTTCATATTCTGGAATGATTTTAGTTAGCTGGACACCACTTATCATGGGTCTGGCCAAGTTTCCTGTGCTCCCATAAAGTTTGTTTCCAGCCACCAATCCTGGCTCTTTCTGTGCTGTTATTTAGATGTAATTTACCCCTGAATGTCTTTATGAGTCCATTAAGCAGTGGAAGTATTGGTAATGTGTTAGACAATATTGACCTCCCACTGTCCAGCAAATTTTCTCATCAGGCACTAGTCAGTTCCTGAGGGTCCCAGATGAGAGCAGTTCAACCTGTACTGACATCAATACCTGGCAGGACAAAACTGCTGTGTGCAAGATGCCAGTATGAAGCTGTTGCTTTATAACGTGGCCCTTCTTATCTAGTGAGAGAGTTTTCTGCTTCCTCTTTTCATTTGACAAACCCTTCTCACACGTGGGGGAGAGCACCACTAGCCAAACTTACCCAAATGTTGCTGGACAGTGTAAGTTCATCAAAGAGGTAAAATCCCCGCAGCAATCCTAATTCAACTTAAAATCAAGAGCCAAGCCCCCATCCAGTTGTGATCAATCTGGTTTCCCTCCTCCAGGCAAACATGGAGATGGGCCCTGCAGTCTTGGCACCCTTGATCACCCCACAACCCCACCTTAGTTACTGATGATACAAAGTGATTAATACTGTAAGGGGGAAGGGAAAGGCAAGAAGACCAACTCACTTCATTTCATTCACAGTTTTCAGCAGTGTCCATGAATTTAGAGCCCGTTCTGTCCACTGTAAGACCATTGTGGGGGGCACTGGATAGCAGTTGCTTATGACTTTGAGACATCAAATATCTGTAGTTACTCCAGTTAAAAAAAGGCAAAAACTTGTCTGTTAATGCCAATGAGCTGGCAAGTCATTTGCTTGAAGTTATCTGCTTGTGAGCCCCAATTAAAATATAATTTGTAATGGTGGGATTTACTGTAATAAGGGCATATTATTTTGTGGTGTTTTTAAGTGATGTGGACAGATTTACTGTCAAGGAAAGGATGTGCAGGGGTTGCTGCTGTAGTCTGTGGTGGAAGCAGGGAAGACAGGAGGCTGTTAAATCAGGATGTGGGTGATGTTGTACTGCAGCTTGGCTCAGAATGTTTCCTTCCCAGTGCTCTGCTCATATTTTGAGTGGCTTGGCTAGGTGCTTAATTAAACTCCAAAAATAATTTAAAAAATTAAAGAGATTTTCAGGAAAAGTCCTCCTTGATGGGGTACTGAGAAACTGAGATCACATCTAAATAAACGTGCAAGCTTTTTAAATGCCTTTTACAACTCCTTCCCTAAGTGGATTTTGGTTTGGTTTGTTTGAAAATTATCACACTAAAGAAACATTAATAAGGCAGCTAAATCATCTAGGTTAAAGTGGAGGGAGGGCTAAATGTGCCAGAAGGCAATGGAAAATGGAGCTGGTCGAAGATTTTTTCAGCATTTTTTTTTTAATGTGAAAAACAGTGATTCATCCAAACCAAAGCCTTTCGCTGGAAATAGTTTTCACAAATTTCTCGACTCAAAACGTTTTAAAAAGATTTCCAAGTTGGTGAACTATTCCATTTGGACATGTTCTACATGAAAAAAATGCCATTTTTCTTTGAAATTACTTTGTATCAGTAGGTAAACTGAAAGAAAAAGAGTGAAAATGGTAGAAATTGAAACAAAATGCAATATTTCAATTGATCCATTTTTTTAAGTTTTAAGTTCGTGAAAATTTGAGATTTCATGTTTTAATCTCAATGCAGAATAAGAATTTTTTTTTAAAATTAGCTGTTGAAAAATGTTGTTACCCAGCTGTAGTGAGCAGTTGCAAGATATCTACAGGACAAGTAGATCGTAGGCCACGTCAGCGTAAAGAGTTGCAAAATGTACCTTGCCCTCAAGCACTTCTTTTACTGATAAACGCCATTCAGGTGAATAAGATCCTTGATCTACAGCAAGCATAAGAATAAACAAAAGTCAAAATCCTTTTCCTACTGATTCCTATGCTGCTGCTGAGGCTGTGTCTACACTAGGAGATAAATTTGAATTTCAAGGCTTTAACTCTTTATTAAAACATGACTGTCTTCATACATTCTCTGTTACGAGTCTTCATACATAATACTTTTAACTTGATTGAGCCATAATGCCAATTACAGAATGTCGATATTATGGGATGGGTATAGAGTCTATTGTTTCATTTTCAATACTGACCGACATTTATAAGCCCAGAAGACCAAAAGAAAAAAAATTGTAATAAAAACTGACAAATCAAATACACAGAAGGGGGATGAAGAGTTGGGGGGATGTTAATTGTCCTGCCTGAGATAATTACGAGCATCAAAAGAAGGGAAGCAGTCCTTGCGATGGGTGAGGTAATTGATGTCTCTGTTCATACCATGTGTTAATGTGTCAAATTTGAATATGAACTCCAACTCACAAATTTATCTCTCTAATCTGTTTTTAAACTCTTTATGCTCTAGGACACAAATTCTCAGGTCTTTAACAGAATGGCCCACTCCATTGAAGTGTTCACTGACTGGCTTATGTATATTAAGTTTCTTGATGTCTGCTCTGTGTCCATTTATTCTTTGGCCAAGGTTTTCCCAGTCTGTCCAATGTACATAGTGGCAGGGCATTGTTGGCACATAATGGCATATATAACATTGTGGGAAGTGCATGAGAATGTGCCTTTGATCTTGTAACTAACATGGTTAGGTCCAGCAATGGTATCCCCAGAATAAATATGTGGACAAAGTTGGCAGTGGGGTTTGTTGCAAGGAAAAGTTCCAAGATTAGTATTAGTGTGGTAGAGCCTGTGATTGCTGGTGAGAATCGTTCTTAGGTTAGGAGGTTGTCTATAGGAAAGGACGAAAAAGAGCTGCTCATCCAGTGTGACCACAAGCCTGGAAAAGTTTCCAAAATGCTGAGTGGTGCCATGACAGCAGATTGCTATCTGATTCCCTGGCATGGCAAAGTGTGCTACCATGGAAGCCACACTAAGTCAGGCCTGCCCAAGAACCTGGTGCAAAAAAATACAAGAGTGCCTGGATGAGGCTTTTGAGGAAGCACTCCATCATCAGAAATATTAACATGCTGTTATGAGGGGCACAGAAAACCTGTGCCTGTACCTATACCTATACCCACCAGCAACCTACTCTGAGCATTCAGAAAAAAATACTCACAAAAATAGCTTGGTTCCTAGGGGCTTGGGAACTGGCACAGAGGGCACCAGTTCCAGATCTAGGGTGAAGAGATCTGGGCAATTAAGAAGAACTTCCTCAGGTCCCTGCTAGTTGTCCCCATTCTGCTGTTCATTGGCCTCTTCCTCCTGGCTCATCCCAGACTCCAGACCAGGGCCTCCACAAATGTTGAAATGAAGAGTAGGCCATGTGGGGGGTCCCCTCCCCACAAGAAGCATGTGTAACCCTTCTGTTAACGCCAGATGCCTGCCAGAAGGGCCCGGTTCAACTCTTGTGGGGTTTTCCTATCAAGGATACAACCAACCGGCTCAAGCCCCCACCCAGTGGCCTGGGACAATTTCACCCCCGTGCTGGGTGCCTGTAAGGCGGTTCTCCCCCCCCCCCACCTCGCAAGCACAGAGTCTGAGATAGAAATGGCTTGTTTAATGACCGTAACCTACCCCAAGCTTACAGCGACAGATGCAGTATATCTCAGCACAGAAGAGACAAAACCCCTTTTACCCAGATACCATCCCCATATGCAGTAGAACCCAGTCTCTTGCTGGGGCTCTTGGCCCTTTTCCACACACACACAGTTACAGGGTGTACCCTCTGCGGTGCAGTCCCAAACTCAAAGCCCACAGAGACATCACCAGGGCAATACTAGCTGTCCACTTGTCCGTAGCCTCCCCTTGCTGTCACCAGCCATCTACCAGTCGCCGTCGTCTGCCGCCGCTCCTACCAGCCGCCCGCCGGTCGCTGTTGTCCGCCGCTGCTCCTACCGGCCACCCGCCGGTCACTGTCGTCTACCACCGCTGCTGCTCCTACTGGCCACCCGCCGGTCACCGTCGTCCGCCACTGCTCCTACCAGCCGCGCAGCGGTCGCCGCCGCTCCTACCAGCCACCCGCTGGTCCTGCTGTTGTCCCCCGGTCCTAACCCCACTGCTTGGGACTGCCCTAAGGCAGAACCCAGTGATTTCAGCTCTGTGTGGCCTCAGCTGCCACTCTCTGATTTCAGCTCTTGGTATCTCTAGTGTGGGGTTTCACAAACACCCTAGTATCCAGCTCTTTCTTTCAACAGGTGGGGAGAGTTAGTCAAGCCAGGTTTACAGCTATATGGCCAAAGCATAGGCAGGGCCAAGGCACTCAGCAAGCTGGCTCAACCAGTACCCCTCCCCTTCTCTCTCACAATGCTTTAAACCAGGGACCCCTGTGTAATCAATGTCTTACACAGCTAAGGCGACTGCCCTGTCCCCCACAACAACCCAGAGCATTGGTGAGATCTCACAACTCCCGCATTGTGTCAGCTTAAATTGTGATTTTACAACTACATGTTTACAATAGACCAAATCTCATGGCTTACTTGCTACCCATTAGGCTTTGCCTGAAAAGGTACCACACATGCACACCTTTTGCATTCTCATGCAGATGACCTCTGGGAGACTCATTCCTCCCAGCCTTCAGCAGCACTGCATTCCTTCTGCCACATTCCCTACACATGTGCAGCTGTTCATAAGAGTAGCAGGTCTGTGGAGATGACCTGGAACGCCAGTTGGCTTCCCAGATTCTGTGATAGGCCTGCCAGAGTTCTTCCTCTTCACTCAGCATTGCATAGAGTCCTGGGAGTGACCTCTAGCAATCATCAACTGTGAGATCTTATCACATATGTTCATGTTTCTCTTGCACACCTGACCTCTGCTCACCACTGATTCATCTCCCCAAACTGCAGGAAGATCCAGAATCTCCTGATAGGTCCATGCCTGAGCTCTCTTGCAAGCTGGAGAGCTTCTAGGCAGATCACTGCCTTGAGTGCACATGATTACGTGATTGAGATGGCTACCAATGCAATGGTTACTGATGTGCTGCGATGTGATGCGTAAAAGAAATTTTTCACTGTGGCGCCCTTTAGGTTTCAAGGCCTGGGTGCTGATGAATTCAAATTCAAATTCAAATTCACCAGCTTTCTGTGGTCTCCTTCCTGCTCACCTGGGCTACGTCTACACGTGCACCCAACTTTGAAATAGCTTATTTCGATGTTGCGACATCGAAATAGGCTATTTCGATGAATAACGTCTACACGTCCTCCAGGGCTGGCAACGTCGATGTTCAACTTCGACGTTGCTCAGCCCAACATCGAAATAGGCACAGCGAGGGAACGTCTACACGCCAAAGTAGCACACATCGAAATAAGGGAGCCATGCACAGCTGCAGACAGGGTCACGGGGCGGACTCAACAGCAAGTCACTCCCTTAAAGGGCCCCTCCCAGACACACTTTCATTAAACAGTGCAAGATACACAGAGCCAACAACTAGTTGCAGACCCTGTATATGCAGCACGGACCCCCAGCTGCAGCAGCAGCAGCCAGAAGCCCTGGGCTAAGGGCTGCTGCCCACGGTGACCACAGAGCCCCGCAAGGGCTGGAGAGAGAGTATCTCTCAACCCCTCAGCTGATGGCCGCCATGGAGGACCCCGCTATTTCGATGTTGCGGGACGCGGATCGTCTACACGTCCCTACTTCGATGTTGAACGTCGAAGTAGGGCGCTATTCCCATCCCCTCATGGGGTTAGCGACTTCGACGTCTCACCACCTAACGTCGATTTCAACTTCGAAATAGCGCCCAACACGTGTAGACGTGACGGGCGCTATTTCGAAGTTACTGCCGCTACTTCGAAGTAGCGTGCACGTGTAGACGCAGCTCTGGAGAGCAGTGGAGATGGAAGCGGCCATACCTGGTGAGTAACCATGAGCCTTTGTGGGATACATATGGCATACTTCTGGAGGCTAATAAATTTGATTTTAAGACATGGACCTTCCACTGGCTTTTATTCAAAATTTAAATTCAAACTTGATGCTACACCCAGCTGGTTCCAATGATGTTGATATTCGTACTCCTCAAATCGAATGTATGGCATTTATAGTGAAGATACTGACATTTAAATATCAATCTAGCTGCCTTAAATTCAAATTTATCTCATACTGTAAAACATAGCCTAAGTACCTGCAATAGACAAATACTGCACAACAAAGAGCAGAGAGATAGCCTTCAAATTGGGAACTCATTCTGTTTATATAAAGGCTTAAGGAATGCGTGAGCCAAGTACCACATTGCCAGTGTCAACAAACACAGGCTGTACTGGGACAAGGACAGTGAATTCATGAAGGAGGACTAATCCCCTGTGAAAACTCATGCATCTCCCCAACTCTTGGGACTTTTTGTGAGATTGCTCAACTGTTAGAAATGGCAACACATAGAGAAAGAGGATCTCTGTAAGGGCTTGCCCACATGGAAAATTAGTGTGTGACAAAACAGGGTGTGAAACTGTAGCATGGCAGCTCTGGTGTGCTATAGAACCACACTCTAGCTTGCTGCACACTAACTCACAGTGTAAACAAACGATATGGTAACAAGGATACAGAACATCATCAGTCCTCATTAGTACATAAATATCATAGTATTTGGCACTGTGTGAAAAAAAACACAGATCCAGACAGATTATCTCCACTACGTCAAAGGTGAACATTTGCATGCCTATTCTTCCTTCCTCCAACTGGGTATTTCCCCCACATCATTTCCCTACTCCTGGAATGCCTTCCTCAGCTGGCACTTATAGCAACAACTACATCCACATTCATATCCTTCCTGAAAGCAGACTTCTATTGCATCACTTCAGTTACTTTCACACAAAACTCTACAGGAATATCTCCATGCAGTGCATATATTCACTGTTTACTATTACTATTACTGTTTAAGCCAGTAGTTTACTATGGCACCTCTATCTTCCCCCTCCTTTTGTCGTCTCCATTAATTGCATATTTAATTAGAATGTAAACTCTTCAGGGCAAGTAATTTTGTTTAGACTTTTAAGGATATAGTAGACCTCAGGCTCTGAAAAATAAGGAGGATTTTTCTTCGGGTCCCTATTAAATAAGTTGTCGGTTTCAATGCCGTTCCAAATGAACAGGTGACCACATAAACCACTAAACACAACTGGCACATATTGGCAATCCCAGAAATGAAGCTTAGAATTGAAAAGGCCAAGGCAACTAAACATGTTCAGGTGTTTTCTGTGATGTTAGCTCTGAAATTTAGGGGGCAGAAAGCAAGAAGAAAAGAATCTGTGTAAACAGCAAATGAACTCTATCTTACATTCACCACAGCCATGCCATGCTGGGTGTCCAATCTCTGCATGGTGTTGGACTGGGATTGGATAAAGACTCAACAGATAACAGAACACCTCTGTAAAAGAGGGATAGAGAAAACAAACAAGATCTCCCAGATCATGATATGAGACAAACCACAAGCAATGGTATAAGCAGGAGATGATACTCTTAGGCTGTGCCTACACTTGCCTCCAGTATCGAAAGGGGCATGGTAATCAGGGCCACAGGAGCTTACTAATGAAGTGCTTTGGTGGATAGGCAGCACTTCATTGCACTAATTTTCTCCCGTGGCAACTTGGAAGTGGCAAACTTCCAAGTGCTGGAATGAGTGTAGCCGTGGGTACTGTGAAGTCCCTTTACTCCTCAAACTACATGCATGCTGGCACTTGGAAGTTTGCTGCTTCGAAGTTGCCATGGGGGCAAATTAGCCCAATGAATTGCTGCCTATTCACCGCAGCACTTCATTAGTAATCTCCCATGGCCATGATTACCATGCCCCCTTTGAAGCTGGAGACAAGTGTAGACACAGCCTTCGTAAGTTCAGCAGATGCAATACTTACTGCTTTGCCACTCACAGAAAAAAATACCCATAAGAACAGAAAAAGCAGCAAGAGGCAGATGAATTACTGAGTCAGGTCATGACTCACTTCAAAGAAGGTTGGACAAAACAGACTGACAGAAACTTTTGGGTATCTCAAAGGTCTGTTTTTGAAGGGTCCAGGCTGGTTACCTTTTTTCTCTGAAACAGGAAATCCTTGGCAGAATGCATGAATGACAGCAAGGTATTAAAAATACAAGGAGAGAGCTTTATGAAGCAAACAACAAGAGATATGAGAAATATATCTGACTCATTTGAGTGCCATGTGTTGTGTCCATAGCTATCATTGGCTGTACCAGACAGCATGTGGCAGAGAGGTGAGATTGATCTATCTTTTGAGGACTTTATTTCTAACAATTCACTGAAGTTGCCAAATTGCTCAGTACCACATCAAATTCAGTTGTGGAGATGATAACACTATCTTTACCCACTTGGGAATTCCAAAAAAGTCATCTTGGAAAATAATTCTGTTTTCCTCCGCTACCTTTAAGATGTTTGCAGATACCTATGGTTTCACTCATAACTTATGCAACCCACAATCACTTCAGAGTAATGGTGAATCTCTACATGCAGTAAGAATAACAAGATAACTTATTTCTAAATCCCTGGGTGTTCATGCCACCCTATTGCCCTTCCATTGCTTGTCAGCTTGAACTTTGACAACCTGAATTCCAGAGAGCTACCGAAGTAAGAATATTGTGTTAAAACCTCTCAGAAGAGGGCCTTTACCAGGTGGCAGAGTCACATCCTTGGGAGTACTGAATATAGGATATCACATTTGGGTGAAAGATTATCAATCAAAGGAGACAGCACAAGAATACATGAGGACACCAGAATCATATTTTATTATGGTGCCAGAGGAAAACATACAGAACCAGTGTCATCTTGCTTTATCATCAGGTTGGCCTCTTATACACTCTGACCACCAACACTGACATTGAAGCTATGTGGGTAGGCCAGGTGGTGTTATTGGTTTTCTCTTTTTCAGAACAGCGGATGTGATGTTTGTCGGGAATATTTAGAATGCCCACTAGGGAGTACAGAGCAAGTAAGGAAGAGTCTGTACAAACGGGAAATGAGGTCAGTCTTGTATTCACCTCAGCCAGAATGTACTTCAATCTCTACATTTTCCTCACTGAGGCGACTGATAACATTTAGCATTAAATGACCTCAGTTTTCTTATGAAGTTAAGTTTTTCAAAGGTGTCTAGTGTGGGCCTAATTCCCCCCGTCTACCAAGGAGATCAGAGTTAGCCCAATGACAAAAGATTTTGAAAGCATCAGACCCTATCTGCTTTTGCACATTTTTAATGGTCCCATTTAAACATTTGCCAGTGAAGGGCAAGCTCAGCTGAAGGTGATACTCCTTTGTCACTCAAATTTTATGATGCTTGTTTATTAGTCTTATAGTCCTATAATCATTGTAGTTCCTCCCAATAACGCTTCATGAAATGAGCAAAAGCATATTTTTGGCCATCGCGATATCAAACTCGTATTGTGGAGGTATTAGTATTGCTGTTTTAATGGTACAATGTAAGCTAATTAGGCATGCCTGTTTGTTTCCTGCCTCCTCTCTCTGCCATTAGATGGACTGAAGCTGTCAGGGACCTACACTTTTGTCTGTAGATGAGTGGAAAAGTGACAAAATACAAATGCATAAAACACCTACACAAGGCCAGACACTGGACAACTTTGAACTAAAATTCTACCCATTATTAGTTCAGCAGAAAAAACATGCACCAGCTCCCATTAGCCCTTCACATTTTCTGTTCATTACACTGCAGAAATAAAGCACAACAGAGGACACTGTATTTGCTCATCAGGCAGCACACTCATTAATGGAAGGCAGAAAGGGACAAAGAAAATGAAAGCAGAAGCAGTAGCGGCAATGGCATTGACTTCGGGTGGCTGACAGGATATGTTCTCGCCACTGACATGACCTATTTTTTTCTTTTATTGCAACTGTTACTGTGTTTATCTAAGTTTAACATTAGCTGTGTGTGCTAACCACCCTTTCTATAAGAAGGACACACATCACAGCAGAGATACAGCACTGCAAAACCAAATGGGACAGCCCTTTAATACCAAATTGCTTATAAACTCTATCCCACAGTCTAGGTCCATGAAAAAAGAGTAGCTGCTTCGTTGGCCCACCATGCGAGTGTCAGTGCTGCAGGTTGCAATGCAGGAACATAAATTAAAGGCTGATCTTCCTCTCTAGGGTGGCTGGAAATAAGAAGCATGTGATGGTCATGTTTCAATACACAGTTGAAGGAAAGCCTCTCTGAGCACCTATACCTACACAGCGATTCAGGTGACCAGCATGATATACCTAAAAAGGTGCCCAATTTTCCGAAGCAATGAAAACTCTCCCTTTAAAATTCAGCCCTCTTTATAATGTCTCAAATTGGGCACTTGCCACTTGAAACTTTAGGTCCTACCATGTGGCATCAGTCAGCCATTAGCTCCAGAAACAGTCACCTACATCTCCATTTGAGCAAGGTGTGGGCAATTAGTGGGTAGATTGGTGGTGGGGAGAAGGAAGTACCTAGGTCAGGGGTCTGCAACTGTGGCTCTGGTGCCACTTGTGGCTCTTTAAGGACTTCTTTGAGGCTCCCAACGCTATAATTGCAAAATAAAAAAACCCACCCTGATTACTTTCAATAAATGGTGAACATCTAAAAGCCCAGAAATGAACAACTCTTATCTAAATAGCAAACGATGTGTGATCTTGAAATGTTGGATAACTTCCCCTAGTGTCCTCCAGAAAGCGAGAAGGTTTGGGAGTGAAAGTCAGGAAGACAGTGGTACAAACACACTTGTAAAGTGTGAGGAAACAGAACATCTAGCAGACTACACAGCAGAGAAGGATAGCTCGGTGGTTTGAGCATTAATCCAGTGTTCTGAGCTCTGTCCTTGAGGGGGCCATTTAGTGATCTGAGGCAAATAGGTGATAAATAAAAGTCGGTGAGGGATGGTGATAGGCCCCACTGTGAAGGCCGGGGACTGGACTCAATGACCTGTGAAGCTCCCTTCCAATTTTATGAGATAATAGTAAAAAGTTTGTGAACATCCTGCAGCAAATATGCATCACATTACAATTCATTGTAACTGTTCTTAAACTAGGGGTTACACAAAGTATAGTTTGACATTAGTTATTAAGGACCATCTCGTATTCACATGCACTGCAGCCCTTGAAGTACTGAGTTTTTTACCGAATTGGAAAAAAAGGCTCTTCCTGCTATTTCGGTTGCCAGCCCCTGGCCTAGGTGGTTCCATGTCCCTCAAAAGTATTACTCTGGCTCTGCAACTGCATAGTCAGGGTTTGTTTATTTTAGTCTTCTGAAAAAGAACATGCACATGTTCAAATAGAAACTCTTCAGGGGAGGGATTGTACTCTCTGGTCTGTGCACATGGGTGCTGACAGGTTTGCTGGGCCCCTCGGCAAGGTGTGGGGGGCGGGACGAGGCTGCACTGCCTCGAGTGCATCATATCAGACCCTCCACCCCAGGCAGCCCTCAGAGCCACCCAGAGCACATTGTGTGGTGCTCTGGTGGTATTTTAAGGGGCCCAGGACTGTGGCCAATGCTATTCCTATCATAGCTGTGACCAGGAGTCCCAGGGCATTTGGAATCACTGGTCCCCAGGGCAATTGCCTCTTGTGTCCCCCTCCCCCAGCCCCCTGTCAGTGGACCTCTCTATGCAGATGCCCCAGTACATTAGAGGAGCTATCAAGATGCAAATATTAACCATAATAATTCACACAAGGCTTATGCATAATATTCTTTTGCACAATCCTTTCCAATAAGTCACAACACTGTGTTTCAAAGGACCTTGTACCTTCTTGACAGACAGGTCATGACTGCAGAAGTTGGAAGGTGACATAGTTATAGCTAATCTTTTCCAGCCAAGAGAAAATGACTGCTGAGGCTTACATTCAGGAAAAGCTCTTACACAAGTTTACCCAGCAAGACAGAAGAGATCCCAGAAGACTATAGAAGAGCAAATATCGCATATATATAAGGGCAAAGAAAGGACAACCTGAGGAATTATTAACCAGTCAGCTTAATTTCTATATTTAGAAAGATAACAGAACAAACAATCAATTTGTGAGCACCTAGAAGATAATAAGGTGATAAGTAAAAACTACCACGCATTTATCGAGAGCAAATAATCTCAAACCAACCTAATATCATTTTTTGACAGAGTGATGAGCCTTATGGGCAGAAGGCATGGGAAGAAGTAGCTGTACATCTTGATTTTTATAAGTTTTTTTTCCCCTAATACTGACATACATGACCTTCTCATAAGCAAACAAATATAGGCTACATGAACCTTCTGTAAAGGCAGGTGCACAGCCACTTGGAAAACCTGCTCTCTCTCACCACCTGTGTGCCCCAACCTCCACTATCAGTCACTGGACACTCAATGCTGGTGGACGGGCAGCTGGTGAGCAGAGATCCAGCCAGCAGCAGTACCTATCTATTACTAATGGGGGCAAGGCAGAATGGGGGACAATTTGCCCCTTTTAAGAAAAGCCAGAACTCCTGCAGAAGGCCTTAAATATGGAACTGTTCCTTTAGCATAGGGTAACCAGACATACCATTTCTATGGTACAGCTAGAGGGACAGTTACAATGTAACACTTCAGTGAGCACTGCAATTCATATCCTCATAATCCTAATTGCGGAGCCATGTAGACAAATCCTTAGTCTCCATAGCCTGCATGTCTGTATTAACAATGAAGACTGCTATTATCCACTTCAATTTGTAGTAATTTGAGGCCTGATTAATTTTTGAGAAAAGGCCCTCAGTTGGGCAGTGTTTCAGTAAATGGCAATATCACGACCACTACAGAGCTATTAGCTATAGCCTAATTTTATCCATTTCAGCATTTAAATCCCTTTTCAGTGCTGTAGATTCTAATGGACCTGAAGTGACAAAGCAGCATAAAACAAGTGAGTTAATACGTTCCCTCATATATGCGGACAGAGTCTTAAAATGTGATGAGGGGGTTAGTGCTTTCAAGAGACACTTTTGTAGTAGGAAAGAGGATTTCTCTTTATTACCACTTGACAACGGACAGTTAACAACCCAGCTAACCTAAAATGGAAAATAATTTAAGAATGAAATGGAGCACTAAAACACTGCACTTTTTTAAAATACTGTGTTCATTTATTAATTGAACTGCAATTCTTTCAACAGTGTAGGTCACTGGAAGGCAAAGAGAATTGGGGCCAAAAATAGAGCTCAGTCAGAACCCCTTAATGGCACTGAACTCAATGGCTTTATGTAAGATCATAACCTGGCCATTGGCATTTAAGATTCCAGTTGAGTAAAAGTGTTGCTTTTAGTTTTCTTTTATCAGCTGTCCACTTAACAAGACTTTCCTGCATACACCTGTGCTGTTCATTCGAAATGTGTGTTATATTCCTGGTATAATTCCCTGAATGGCCAAACTCTTGACCAGTAAACCAATTTCTTAGTGAACACACACTATACTAAGGACTTCTAAAACTGAAATGCTACATGGCACATATGAGGTTAAGATCTGGAAAAGCAAAGCGATTAGCTTAAGAACAAAGCTGAGCCTCTTGAAAATGTCTATTCACCAGCATGTTGTACGGATGTGAGACATGGGTGATAATGAAAGATTTGAAAATAAGTATATTGGAGTTTGAAAGGAGTTGTTATAGAGAGATTCTGAGAATAAGATGGATGAAGAAGGTCACCAATGAGGAATTATATAGGGAGATACAGCTGAAAGAGAACCTGCAGCAGACGGTTATAAATCGGAATCTACAACTATTTGGGCATATTTGCAGAATGAACGATGAACGAAAAATCAAGACCCTGGTATTTGGCATAATGGATGGTTTGAATAGGAGAGGCAGACCCCACAGAGAATGGACAGATGATATAGTAGATTGGTGCGGAGCCAGTCTACAGAAACTAAGCCACTCTGCACTGGACAGGGAAAGGTGGAAGGAAATAGCAACAGAGGCATCAGACACCAATGGGCGCTGAGCCCACGGTTATTGATGATGATGGTGATGACATATGAGGTAAAAAACAACTGAATTTCAGATAGAATATTAGGCATAAGGCATATGAAGCTACTGGACTTGATGGATCAGCTTTCATTAGATATCTGCACTCATTCACAGTGCTCTTAGTTCACCTCATTGGTTCACCTTAAACACACTGAATGTGCCAAGAAACTATGGGTATTCTATGATATCTGTACAGTAACACTACAAAGTATTGTTTTGTGCTGAATACAGACCTGTAAAGAGATGGACTCTCTGTGCTGGTGGGTTAGCAGCAAAGTTTCCATTTACTTCAATGAGAACAGGATCAAGCAGAAACATAACAAGTTAATTCCAGCCTGGTTCTGCTCTTATTTTTTTTCTTCAGTTTTAGATCACTGTTTTGTCTTTTTCTTAAACTTCAGCCAGACATTTAATTTTATTGTGCAGCTGTTTATAGTGGTTTAATAAGTCATTATGAACTGGGATTTGCCCTTTTGTCTTTCATTTTTACAATCCAACCTGGGACTGTGTAGTTAGCTCAGCTTTAACTGGCCTGTTTTTTTATTTGGGAAGATGCAGAGTTCATTAAATTGGCCAATCAGTCCTGAATAGAAGGTTCTACAAAGCACGGCCTCAGGGGAAAACGCTCTCCTTTTCAAAGGTCTATCAGTTTGGACATAATGTGCTGACAGGCAACAGATCCACAGACATTTAGGAAATAATTACAGGCCATGCTGGTAGTGCAGCATACTGTTAAGGCTGCCTGAGCCTTCCCATTATAAAACTGCATGTTTTCATTTGCTTAGAACTTTGCCATAGTTTAACCATTTGGGCTGAAATTCCCCACAACAGACGTCTCACCCAAGATAAATTGTTTTGTAATCTTATATGTTTGGAAAACAACAGTCAAAATCTTTTGGCCGTTTCTGAACATGAAGGTAGGGACATATATTATTGTTCTCCATGGTTACAAAAGAGCAAGATGTTATTTAAAAAAAAAAAAAGAAAAAAGAAAACAACAGCAACAAAAACAGCCCAACAACTGTGGCATCCCCCATGCTTTGATCCAGGGATTTGCAATTTGGCAGGCTGCCTTTTGCCATCCCCAGGAAAATGTAGCCAGTTTACAAGCCTCTGAAACATCTGAGTTCCTAGTTGCCTGTACTTGGAGACCCAAATATTTTACCTTAACATCTCTCTCTCAATTCTCCATTTGTAACATGAGGTATTATAATTCCCCTTACCTCAGAGGGATGTTTTGAAGATTCATCTTTGTGGAGCACAGAGATATTATAGTAATCAGTCCCCTAGAAAAAATCATAAGGAAATTAATAATATTGTCTCCAGGGTAGGGATTGAGCAAGTAGGGTGCAGTGTAAAGCCGTGTCTACACGTGCACACTACTTCAAAGTAGCGGCACTAACTTCGAAATAGCGCCCGTCACGGCTACACGTGTTGGGCGCTATTTCGATGTTAACATAGACGTTAGGCGGCGAGATGTCGAAGCTGCTAACCCCATGAGGGGATGGGAATAGCGCCCTACTTCGAGGTTCAACTTCGAAGTAGGGACCGTGTAGTCGTTGCACGTCCCGCAACTTCGAAATTGCAGGGTCTGCCATGGCGGCCATCAGCTGAGGGGTTGAGAGACTCTCTCTCTCCAGCCCCTGTGGGGCTCTATGGTCACTGTGTGCAGCAGCCCTTAGCCCAGGGATCCATGCTGTATGCACAGGGTCTGCAACCAGTTGTCGGCTCTGTGGATCTTGTGTTGTTTAGTGCAACTGTGTCTGGGAGGGGCCCTTTAAGGGAGCGGCTTGCTATTGAGTCTGCCCTGTGACCCTGTCTGCAGCTGTGCCTGGCACCCTTATTTCGATGTGTGCTACTTTGGCATGTAGACGTTCCCTCGCAGCGCCTATTTTGATGTGGTGCTGCGCAACGTCGATGTTGAACATCGACGGTGCCAGCCCTGGAGGACGTGCAGACGTTATTCATCGAAATAGGCCACTTCGATGTAGGCTTCACATGTAGACGTAGCCTAAGAGGACAGGTGCCAAACACTGAACACTGAAAATTAAACAGAATATTGAATATATGCTCATGAAATGAGCTACTCCTTCCTTCTACTTGAACAAGACAGGGTCTGGTGCAAAAATAGTATCTGATTATTCAATTGAAGAGTGCATCAGAATGTATACACATCAGCAGGACAACTGATCACACAGACAACCTTAATTCTGGCACTTCCAAACGTCTGAGTTCTTGATTTTGCAACCTTAATATTGTGTTTTATGTGCATGTATTCTAGTTTTACATTTGAAATTCATTCTGACTAGAGCTGATTGAAAAAAATCTGGCAGATTTCTTTTTGGTCTAAATTTTCTGATTTATCAAAATCTAATCTCTTTCTGGAAACAGTTTCATTTCATTGAAGTTCCGAACTGTTCCCAAAGGTTAAGTAGCATTTAGGCAGAAACCTGTCTGTTTTAGTGCTAATTCACCCATTTGACTCCTTAGGTGCCAACCAGGTAGATTCAGGAACCTTAGGGCTTCTGCTGCACGTGGCGTTGGGACAAGCTACCAGACTGACTGCCCTGCAGCTGGGGCTCCATCCCATGATGGGGATAATTTTTATATATAGTTTTGTTTCCATTCCAAATTAGAATGAAACTAAATGGTGATCCTCTAAAAAACAGAATTACGTTCCTTCATCCAGCTCAAGTTATAGCAAAATTGTTATTGAACAAGAAGAAATTTGTCTTGAAAATTAAATTTTCTAAGCATTGTGTGATCCCATGTAAAGTCAATTTATACCTATTTTAGTGAGAATATAGAGGAGAATGGTCACCAGGGGTTTACCCAATGGAACAGTAGTCTTAAAACAAACACAGAAATATTTATTTACAGAACACATAGTCAACTTGTGGAACTCATTGCAGGGAATCCTGTAAAAACACCTAAAGCTTAACTGTTGAACAAAGACAAAAATAAGTTCCTGGAGGTTAGGTCCAACAATGGCTATTAGCCAAGATAATCAAGGACACAAGCCTTTGCTCCAGGTGATCCTAAGACCCTGACTGCCAGAAGCTTGGATTGGGTGACAAAGGATAGATCATTCCATTAGCCCTGTTTTATTTATTTCCTCTGAAGTATCTGGCAGTGGCCAACCTCAGAAGACAGGATAGTGGGCTAGACGGCCTATGGGATGGGCCACTGACAGCAGGATTCTTGAAGCCTATACTAGTATATATTTAGCCTACCAGTAGTCAGTTTCACCAGTTCATGGGACATCTTATTTAGGTGGTTTGTCTGAAGAGGTTACAAAACACCTGGCCAAGAGCCAATCAATGAAACTGACAATATTAGTCCAGGTTTTCCAGGGACATGCGATCACCCTCTGTACTACTATGAACACTTAAGGGTAACCTATGTTCATATAATTTACCTTGAAAAGCATTTCTTTAGCATAGCATAATGATGATGCTCCTTAGGAAGGTAATGTGACACCTCTCAGTGTTTGATGGTCTTCCTACCAGCCTCACAGCAATATCTTCATAATTGAATAGTAACAGAGAGGTAGCTGTGTTTGTCTGTACTCCAACAAAACAAAGCAGCAGAAACGTAGCACTTTAAAGACTAACAAAATGATTTATTCGGCGATGAGCTTTCGTGGGACAGACCCACTTCATAAGTATCTGAAGAAGTGGGTCTGTCCCATGAAAGCTCATCATCGAACAAATCATTTTGTTAGTCTTTAAAGTGCTACATTTCTGCTGCTTTGTTTTCTTCACAATTGGTAAGCCTACAGTTATTTAATCAAATACAGGAACAAAGGGTCTCTTTCAGACAGAGAGTGAGCCACGCCACACTTCAAAAATCTTAAGCTCCACAGTGTAGTTTGTAGCCCCCAGAGTGAAATCAAAGCAGACGTTTATGGCAACGACTAGTCATATTTCAGTTCCAATAGCAAATAAGCCATTTGCACCATGGGCTCTATGGTAGCTCTGTTGAACAGGCAGGATTATTCTTGGTACTAGTTACTAAAGTACTGACATCTCTGAGGGAAAGATCAGTCTCATCATAGGGCAACTGTTCTTAATTACCAAAGTGTTCAGAAGGAAATTACACTTAGCTAAAAATTGAAGCCTGACTAAACTTGTGCCACCAAGCACACTGTTTGCACAGTACAGCTAATGTAGTCACCACTTTCCTTTATAGATCTTAAAACAGTGTTCATGTGCTTTGGTCTGTGGAAGACCTCTCCAGTGTATTCACTTGACTCCACAAATCTCTTATTCCCCATCTGACCTCCTGCAACATTTTTAATCAAAGGACACAAATGAAGCTGAGACAGTCAAATCTTTTATACAGTAAGCCAATGTTAGCTAACTTAAGGAAACCAACATATCCATAACTCTCTGAAGTTGCCACTGAAGAATCCATGACAGGTGTTGGATGCATGGAACAAGTTAGTCATTTACAGGCAATTCTTATTAAGAGTTTGGGGAAAAATACAACAGATAATATGAACCCGACATTTATTTTAACACACATTATTATTATAATATATTATAATTATGTCTGGATATGGTCTGAAGAAGTGGGTCTGTCCCACGAAAGCTCACCTAATAAACTATTTTGCTAGTCTTTAAAGTGGTACTTGACTACTTTTTGTTTTGATAGTGTATAGACGAGCACGGCTTACTCTCTGTTATTATTTTAACACCGTTTTTGAGCAAATAATGGGACAGTATGGGGTAAAGGGGAGGGTGAGAATAAAAAAAAAGATTGTTTTGTTTTGTTTTTTTCATCATAAAACAGGATAATGAGGGTTTTATTTTCTAAAAATTGACAATTTTGAATTTTTTGTGGAAAATAGTTAACACATTTCAACTAAACCTAGCTTAAAAGGTCTCGCTCAACTCCAGGCCTCCTGACAGAGTAAAGGGTGTGGGAAGAGGAGGGAAAATTCAGTCCCACTATTGTCCTGGGCCCCCAACCTGAGGCCCTTTACATCACTACCAGAGTGCTACACAGCAGAGAGGGCTGGGGGTGGGGAGGAATGCGCCAAAGTCCATTGAACACTGATGACTGGCAGTTCACTCCTGCATTGTCCAGGAGCTCGGTGAGGCTATTGGCCCTGCTGCTCAACATATCACATAGTGAGAGGTAACGGCAAAACCCAAGAATACCGCTTAAACTGTCTGTGAATTAACCATTGGGAAATACTATTTCTGTGCGATAAGTTCTGTTTGGTTAGCCATGTGAGGCATCCCTTGAAGCATCTAGCTCATTTTCGACTGAAGTTATGATTACACCGAGCATCTTCCAGGAAGTACCACAAACAAACAAACACGTCCCCTAAATTTTATACAGGTTGAACCTTCCTCATCCAGCACTCTTGGGACCTGACCAGTGCCAAACGAGAGCATTTGCTGGGCTACAGGAGGTCAATGTTGTCTAGAAGCATTACCAACATTTCCACTGCTTACCGGGCTCTTAAAAACCTTTTGGGTTAAATTACAGCTAAATAAGGGCACAGAATACTGAGAGCCAGGACTGGTGGCTGTAAATAAACTTTATGGGACACAGGAAAATTGGCCATATCCATGATAAGCGGTTGTCCAGCTAACTAAAATCATGTCAGATTATGGATGCTGCTGGACGAGAGAATGCTGCATTAGATAGGTTCAGCCTGCATTAGCAGACTAGACCTACTGTTGGACTGTTGGGAAGTACAATTTAGACTACAAGTATCAGAGAGGTAGCCATGTTAGTCTGTAGCTTCGAGAACAACAAGAAGTCTTGTGGCACTTTATAGACCAACAGATATTTTGGAACATAATCTGATGGAGGAGGTCTTTGCCCACGAAAGTTTATGCTCCAAAATATCTGTTAGTCTATAAGGTACCACAGGACTTCTTGTTGTTCTCAATTTAGACTACAGTTATTATTGGGACTCATAAGGATTAATGGCAGGAGAAAGGCATTGGAACAGTAAAGGGTATTTTGGAACATGTTCTTTGCAATATATAAATTATTCTAAACTTATTGCTTTGCATATCCCATATCATAAATTTCAAAATGCATTAAGCCTCAAAACATATCTTTGATAAAAATATTGTACAGATGCATGACGTGAGGCATGAAGATGTCCAGTGATTCCTTCAGTTTTACATTGTGTGTCAGAGGTACAGTGAAGGAGGGAACAAAGTTCACCTTCCCTGTTTGGGTAATTAGACAGAACAACCTCACTCAGCCTCAGGGGGTGCTACTCTGCAGGAATAATCAGATAGCTCCCCAGACCTCTGAATATTCTTAATGACACTGAAAGTCTAATGGTGCCGGGACTGTACAAAACAAAATCCAATGTTTTATAGGTGGAACGATATGATAATGGAGGAGAGGAAGCAGTTTCCATCCAGGATTTGAGTACGTGATACTAACAAGAAAATCAAATAGAAACTTACAGTACACACAGCATCCTTTCCAGTCCTTGTAGCTGTGAAGCCCACAACAGCCTTTTTCTCATCCATCCCCTTCTCCCATGGACATTACAGGATAGTTTCTGGTTTTGTAAAAGAAAGTGCATATAGCATATTTATTGCTAAGACCTGGACATTTATTTTTCTTTATAACAGTTTTTATTTCTCCTCTGAGTCCTCTATTGTTTTGCCAACATTCCTGTTTTCTTGCGTTCATTCTGCCTTTTATTTTCCATGCCTCTTCCCTCCATTTAGTTCTCTCTAGTTTGAATGCCAAGGATAAATAAAAATAGATATATTGCATTTTGCAGCAAAACCAGCCTCCCCCAACCTTGTACTTTGAAGCGATTCACTGATGCTATTCAAAGGTCAGAGCCTAATTTTCTTCACAGATCTACATTGTACATTACTTCTTGGTCACCCGGCTGTCCCTATAGGTACAGAACCTAACTTTCTCACTGGTATCAAGAGGAATCTTATTAATGCTGGCAAAGAAGAAGAGCCATCAATATTTTCTGTGGGGACCCAAGAAAACAATACAGGGAACCTCTATAATTCAGTACTCTCTCGTCCAGCTACATCCATAGTGCAGCATGTGGACAAGTTTCCCGTGGTTCCATAAAGTTTGTTTACAGCCATCAGTCCTGGCTCTCAGTGTTCTGTGCTGTGATTTAGCTGTAATTTACCCCTGAATGTCTTCTAAGAGCCCAGTAAGCAGTAGAAGTGTTGGTAATGCTGCTAGATTACATTGATGTCCAATTAATGCACATCACATTAACACACTTTACAAATCATACCCTGCAGAGCTTACAACCCCACTATGTAGACTAGCACTAACTGGGAGTTCAGGGCACTCAGCACCTCACTGTTTTGTAAGATGAAGCTCTGTCTGAACAACTCTCCCTAATTAGCTCCATGTTAGAAGTCATGAGCCTGTTCAACTGAAGTCAAATGGTAAAACTTGATGAATGGAACAGGAGCAAAATTAGGCCCCTTTGCTTTATTTCTATGCACACTATTGTGTTTCTAGACTCAGCAGAGGAGACAGAGATGCAGAGAGAAGACCACATGTGCGTCACTGCTCTGGCAGCTTTATTTTTCAGGCTACAAAATTGAAACTAATATGGACATGAGGTTTTTCCGCTGGGTAGAGTGAGAGCACAGAGCAGCCTTGATGGTTTAAAGGGACACCCTATCGTACACATATTTGTTGACAAGTTGTAAAATATTAGAAGTCAACATGCCACCATATATGTAGCTTTGAGGATGGATTTATTGCTGTAACTCAGTGACTTTCACCCATTTTCAGACTACTGTACCCCCATTTAGGCACTTGGATATCCCCAAGTTTCACCTCACTGCAAAATTATTTGATTACAAAATCAGATATAAAAATATAGAAGTGTCACAGCACACTTTTGTTGTTTTTGACTATATAATTATAAAAAAAACAAATTGGCTGTCATTCTAAATGTAAACATCGTACTTTCACTTCAGTGACCATAACATAGAACAATCTTAGATTGTACTGACTTCGCTAGTGCTCTTAGAACCTGGTTAGAACCACTGTTCTAACTTTCAGAATGATTTTTTATACGCATCTACATCTGCCAATGCTATGTAAATTGGATTGTTTATTATAGGCTTGGTGGGGGCGGGGGTTGAATAACATCTCTCCATTAACCTCTTCCATTCCTTCTCTCCCACAGCTCTTCTATTTCCACCAGATCTGACAAGCAAACGAACAAAATATTTGTATATAAAAATAAAAGTAAGCTCAACCTACAACCAACCTTCTAACACATAGGCTGCCTTCTCCAAGGTCCTTTTTTCCATCTCAGCTGATTTACAGTATCTCCTTGGCTGCCTCAAACTACCCATGTGATTTGGGGCAAATTACTTAATCTTTCCCCCTCTCCTACAGGTGATAATGCTAGTTCATTGTGACATTTAATTCATTAGTGTTGATGAGGTGCTCACATACCACTGTAATTGGAGCCATAGAAAAGCAGTTAATTAAATAAGTGACTCTCAGCTGAAATGTCTCTCCTCAGCTTCTCCCCATCATTCTACATACTACTAAAAAGGCTAGGAAAGAAATAAGCCTCCCAAGCAGCTCCTTTGGTTATTCTTATTTGACTCCCCCCTTCTCATTTCACCAGCCAGCTCATGTTCCACCAAGTTAGGGAGATGGGGAGGAGTGAGGGTGAACTCCTGCTGATAACTCATTTTATTACCCTAGTGCCCAGACTTGGCACCTACTGAAATTTGAACTCTCCAGTTCTTTGCCCCAAAGATTTTCTTTTCCACCTGCCAGCCTCTTGGCAATCCCATTACATTCAGCTAGTCTGCAGCTTTCATACATATAACTCCTTATTGCATAGGCACCATTCTTAAAATTTCCTGCGAGACCTGCTTAAACAGTTTAGAAGAGTAAGAATCCCCATGCTCGCCAAGGCAGTCAGATTTCCTCATCCCTATAACAGAACCTCTGGGAAGCTAAGCCAATGAAGAAATTTCTGCACTGGAGATCCACCTGGGCCTTAGGGAATATGGAACCAAAAATGTAGCTTTGCTCATTCCTAGTGCATATATACTTTTCCCCAATTGCCTTCTTGTTTATTCTGGTTTGTTCTGTCTGGTAACAGAACTATACTTGTAAAATGGAGATGCTCTTGGAAAGTCAGCTTTCTGGGTGTTATCTAGGAGCAGGTTCCCAAGCAATTACAGATGATTGGAAAGGGAAGAAAAAAATCCTCTGAATTAGTTGACTAGAGTTAGAATGGGTAACAATGAATTGCAGTGTGCAAATTGCTTTCCAGGTTAGTGATCCTCTACTTCCTGTAGAAGCAGAAGTTCCGTCATTTGGTCAGGGGCCTGTTCCTGTTTTAATCAATTGCAAAGTGTCCAGTAACTTCAACTGTGTGTATAAAATTGGGTTCTACAACAAAATGCAATTGTGCAGCCTCCTTTTTTGTGCTCCCAAGTTTACCGCTGAGCCACTTGGCAAAGATACAGCTACACATAATGGAGACATTTTTGAGATTTTATCTGAAAACAAGTTGATTCAGCAAAGGCATGGGGAGCTGCAGAGGCACTGAGATAGCCTTTGCTTGACTTCATTTTTTTTTAAATCCAACCTCAGTATTTTTTTTTCTGAAATGTAAAATGTCATATTTTACTTTCAGCAAGATTTTTACATTTCTGAATCCAAATGAAAACTTTTTAAAAACATTGACATTTCCAGTAGCACACAAATTCCAAGTTTTTCACCAGCTCTAGTCACAACTCACATGCCTAATTTTCCCTATCTGTATGTTAGGTATAACTACTAATTATGGAAGGGGAACAGAACAGGATCTAAATTGTAAAGCATTTTAGGACTCTCCTGTAAAAGGAATGTTTAAGATGTATTTTTGAATGCATGGCAAGATATTCCAGTATCTACACATGCCATATGCAAAGAGACAAATGATAGTGATGGACACTTCCCATTTATTTTTAGATGGAGAAATTCTACCTCTGTCTCACCATCCAGAAGCCTTTCTGAGTAGCCAGCAAATTTTCCACCATGCAAAAACAAGGAGACACATAAAACAAACCTATTTTCAAAGCAGTAAATGCATTTCAAATGTGTAAGGAACTGACCCAGGAGACTGCCCACCTTTCATTTGTACAACAAAATTTTGAAGCGCAGTGCATTCCTTTCTCCGTTCACTGTTACAGATGTTCCCAGAGGATTGGTGGATATGGGACGGATAAGAGATGGAAGCACAAGTGTATGCATTCCATTTACCATGTACTGTAAACATTAGTAGTTCTTCCGACTAGCAGACTCTGAAGCCAGTGGGCTGCTGAGACAGCCAAGGAGACTGGGTGAATACCTGCAGTTAAACCAAGCCAAGCACAAGGGAAAGCACTGGCAGTGAATGTGGCAAAAGAACAACAGTAAGTCTGCGTCGACACAACACAAATAATTGAAAGCCAGAATTCCAAAAATTGGATTTGAAAGAAGGGATTCCGAAAGAACGCACCTACACACACAAAGTGGATTGTCATACCAGTCTGCTATTTTGAAAGAAGTTCCCAGTCTTTTGAAAGGGAGCGTCCACACAGCAACATGAGCTTTATCGAAAGAACAAGCCAGGAAACACCACACACAGAGTTTCATGGCCGACAAGCCCTTCAGGGCATTGCAGCCAGCTGCCCCCTTAAAGGGCCCCTCCTAAACACACTCACCATGCACACACAGAGGACTACTGAGCTCCAGACTGTACTGCAGACACTATGCTCTGAGCAAAGGCTGCAGCACATGGAGCATCAGTTACTGCCGAGGGCTACACTTCCCTCGACCCCAGGGCCCAGATGACCATGGTCATCCTGGCCCTGCTGGCAGCCCTGCAGTCCAGGACCCATCCCACCAGGGTCCTGCAGGCCCTGGCCACAGGGAACTTGCAGCACTCTATTCGCTGTCCCCTACGGTGTCTCTGGAGCTACCCCAGCAGTGGAGACTGATGGGAGAGACTAGTGGCGGGCCAGTGGGACAATGAAAGGTGGCTTCAAAACTTCAGGATGTCGAGGCAGACATTCATGGAGCTATGCCACTGGCTTGCACCCACCCTGCAGCACGTGGTCCCACACGGTTCCACTGGAGAAACAAGTGGGGATCACATTGTGGAAGCTGGCCACTCCAGATAACAACCATTTGATTAGACACCAATTTGGGCTGGGCAAGGCCACGCTTGGAGCTGTCCTCCTGGAGCTAAGTCAGCTTGGGGTCCCACATCCACCATGGGAAGGGAGGAGAGGATCTCTCATGGAAGAGGGGCGGGTGGGGGCTGGCAGGGGAGGATGGGGGCATGGACGGCCATGGGGTACTCCGCCATGCAGGTCCAAATGTTGATGCCCTCCCTCACACAGGTGGTCCAGGCAATTAACTATGTCATCCTGCGGAGGGACGTCAGGCTGAGGGATCTCAATGCTTCCATGGTGGGATTTGCAGACATCTGGCTCCCCAGCTGCTTTGGCACCCTCAATGACACCCATATGGCTATCCACACCCTGGACCACAGTGTGGGCCACTATATAAACCACAAGGGGTACCACTCAGTGGTGCTGCAGGCACTTGGGGATGCCAGGGGCCACTTCACTGGTGTCTGTGTGGTCTGGTCCGGGCAAGTCCATGATGCCTGTGTACTACGGAACTCCTGGCTGGGGTGCGACATGGAGGAGGGCATGTATGTCCCTGCCCAGGAGCTCCCTGTGGGGGCCATCATGATGCTACCCTGCACAGTGGCCGATGAGGTGTACCCCTTGCAGCCATGGCTGCTGTGCCCCTACACTGGGCATACCACCCCCAGCCAGGGATGCTTTTAACTACCACCTCAACCATGCCCGCAGTACCGTGGAGCGGGCCTTTGGATGCCTAAAAGGGCACTTCTGCTGTTTCAATGCGTGCCTAGACATCAGCCTCCCCAGCATCCCCGAGGTGGTCACAGCTTGTTGTGCTCTGTACAACATAGACCAGAGCAAACACGAGCTTTTCGTGCAGGGGTGGGCTGTGGATGGTGGTGTCTGGTATGAGCAGCCAGCTGCAGCCTCATGCTGCCAGGCACACAGAGATGGTGCTAGGGTCTGGGGCGCCCTCCACAAGGCCTTTGAAATGGAGCCTCATTGACCCTCCTGCTGGCACCCTCCAGCCCACACCCACCCTGCACCACTGCCCCCTTATGCACAGGGAACACTGGGGTGCACAAAACAACTCTTTACTAACAACCAACAGGTAAGTAAAATGCACTTAACAGAATGGGTGTGAGGTCATGTGAACTGGGAGCTAACTACAGGGGTGAACGAGGGACAACTGTGTACAATGGGGAGGAGGGCAAGCCCCTTGGAGGGGGGCCTTGGGCAAGGGAGAGCCTATTCCTGCATGGGGGTTGAGGGGTGGGTCCCTCAGTGGGTATGGGACCCCTGCCACTCCAGGTTCAGGGGCCCCATTGGGGCAGGGATGGGGCAGGGATGATGAGTGGGGTAGGGTCAGCCAGTGGCTGTGGGCAATGTCTTGGCAGGGGGGGATGTGGGCTTCAGGAGGCAGTGGGTGATGGGGGCTGGGTGGGGTGATGGGGAGCTGGGGGGACATGGGGCAGGCTCACCCTGGCCTGCACTAGCGATGAGCCACTGGGCCAGTGCGAGCTGGGCAGCTGGGGAGAGGTTGGCTGGGGTAAAGGCTGTCAGTTCAGGGGTGGCAGGGGTGGGGATGAGGGTGGAGGCAAGGGCAGTGGGGGAGGTGGGGGTGGGTGGCAGTAGAGGGGATGACAGGGTGCTCTGGCTCAGGATGGGCAAGGTGCCAGAACGCCACAGCTGCCTCGTCCCAGACCTCCCACCACCAGGCCCTGTCCTCCTGTGCCACCAGGGGCCACTGGCGGTGGACAGATGTTTGCTGCCTTATGGCAGCGCTGTAGGTGGCTGCAGCCTTGTCCGGGTCGTACTGACAGAGGTGGCAGCTCCTGTGGGGCTGGGTGAGTGCCAGCCTGGGCAGCGGGGACAGAGTTCCCTGGCTGTGTTGTAAGGTGGGGCCTGGGACAGGACTGCCCTGGCCCTTGGAGGATGATGCTGAGGAGAGACAAGGGAGAGAGAGGTGACACTTCAGTGCTGCCGCTCCACCCTGGAGGCCCCACCCTAGCCCACCAACCATCCTCTGATATACCATCCACTTGCCCAGCCCCCCTTGGGGGTTCCATGTGGTCGGTGGGGCCACATCTGTGGGGCACTCACTGGATGTGGTCTGCTCCCCACTTCCCTTCCCAGTCAGGAAGGTTGTGGTGCTGTTTCCAGGTGCAGGTGCTGGGTGCCTCCACACCTTGGCCTAGGACATGGCCAGGGGATGCAGGCCTGGGTTTGCCATTTTGCCCATTACTTACCTGGGGCTTCAGAGAACAGATCTGGGGAGACCTGCCTTGAGGGGCCTGGCTGGAAGAGCCAGAGGTGATGGAGAACAACAGGGGGTCTTCCTCCTCTGAGGCACACTCTGTTTCCTCAGATAAGGTCCGGCCCGATGGTCCTGCACCTCTGCTTCGGGGTCCGTCTTGGGGCCAGCAGTGTTTACCATGGCCACCGGGTGAGGAACATCTTTTGGGCCAAGGAGCTGGTGTGGCTCCCCATAGTGCAGACACCTCGGGGCAGCCCCTGCCCCCCAGTCACCTGGAGGAATCCCTGGCCCAGCTGTAGGCCTGCCTGAGCTCCTTCACTTTAGAGTGCATCTGATCGGCTGTGCTCTGGGGGTGGTCCCACTTCTTCAGCCCCTGTGACAGCTGATCGAAGGCTGCAGTGTTCCAGGGCTGGCTGGTTCTGTGCTGCACCACATCTTCACAGGCCCAGAGGCTGAGGAGGTCTTTGATCTCGGCCTGTATCCAGGAGGGGCCCCTCCTTTTTTGGTCCTCGCTTGCCTCTGCGACCCCTTGGGCTGGGTGGACTGGGCCTCCTGGGTGGGGCCCGGGGGGCGTGGGGGACTTGCCATCCAGCTGGTGGCGTCTTTGGCTGGGGGTTCAGAGCTGCTGGAGGATGTACCTGTCAGAGCTCATGCTCCTGAGGCTGCCAGCAAACTCTCATCTTCCCTCACAGGGTTTCCGGGTCCTTGCAGTTTTAAGTGGCTGGCCCCAGAGACCACAGAGCCCTATTGGGGCTGGCAAGAGCATCTCTGGGCTCACTGCGGCCACGGCCGTGCCTGACTTGCTTTTCTAAAAGAGTGGCCCCAGAGTGTCTGCAAACACCCTCTTCTGAAATTCATTTTGGAAAGGGGCTGCTCTTCCTGAAATCGGGTGGGAAGAGCGATTTCAAAATGTGCACTTCTTCCTGCCGGCAGCAATTTCGAAAGAGGCCGTTGTGTTCGTAGATGCACCGCAGCCTCTTTTGAAATTAGGGCCCCTTTCAAAATTGATTTTGAAATAAGGGGCTAGTGGAGATGCACTCTAACTGTATGAGGTGGAATCTGTGTATAGGGGAAGAAGGTGAATTTGAGAACTGAGGCACCAAGTTGTATGGGATTGGGGCCCATTGCTCTCCAGCCAAATCTGAAAATGTATTATCTGGGAGCAAAAGCTCTGTCTGTGAGTTTTATGTCAAGGGCTTGAAGTTTTGATGTAAAATACCATACATACCTAAGAAATAAAGGAACAGAGCTTTATCTTTTATTAATACATGGGCAGATCTGCATTTGCCTTTGTTTTGTGCAGAGACCTATGCATGTGTTTTGCGAGTGGAGACTGCTTTTATTTCAGAATGACAGTGGTAGTGACCAGCCACAACAAAACTTAAAAGAGTAGGTAACACTGGCAGGCGGAACCGAACCTTTGTGCATGACTGTCCACCGCTTCAGCGGAAAAAGCCAACTGCTTATTAGTTAAGGCTATGCTCATTCTTCCTCTCCGCAAGCGGTCTAAGTGTCACTACATAGGACTGTGAACCACACCCAGTAGGTGTGGGGGTACACATACATATATGTGCATCGTTGTGAATTAGGGGAAACCTTTTGGTGTGGTTGGTCGTGACCATTGTCTTTCATTCAGGATGAAGAAGTAACTGAAATAAAAGAAGCCTCCAAACCCAAAACATAGTATGTTTGTGCACAAAGTGCCTGACTATCCAGAAATGTTAACAACCTAAGCTGATTGATTCTCTGGCTAGTATTTGATGTATGTACTTTTGCATGGAGGTGTCTAGCAGAAGACAGTACGCAGACAGAGAGCCTGCGCCTAGTGATAGGCAGGTTAGAGAAGCACAGTACGTGACTCTGAGGAAAGCTTAGATAGGCAGTCTGAAGCTGCCGAAAAAGGCTTGGGATTGTAAGTAAAGAAATGCTCTGCTCTTTTGTGTGTCTAACATCTGAGGAAGCAGGACTTTGTACATACTTGGTAAATAAACAAAACTGCTTTGAAGAAAATGCCTCACTCAGTCATCAAATATCAAGCAAGTAAAAAGGGGACGAAAAATAACAGATACATTGTTAGGTGGAATATGAGTAAAACAAGTTTCCTGCGTGAGGCACAGCATGGAGCCTAAGAATAAGGTTATAATCTACCATATGATTTTACAATGCAGTTCTAAATTAGATCTTGGACATAATATCTCTGTGTGCTGATCAGGGCAGCTCGCAGAAAGAACCCTGCCAGTAACAATGTGGTTTTAACATGGATTTACCTAGTACAATTACATTCCCAGTAAAAGTCAGAGCTTAAGATTTCTGTAATTCTTTGATTAGGTTTTTGGTGGCTTATCAGATTTCATTGTTTCAGACACAAATTGCAATAAGCATCTTGCTGGTTTCTTTCCTGATATTCTCTAATTAACTCACTGAGACTTAATGAGGCTTCTCCTTAAGAAAAATCTCGGAACATATTAAAATCCTGATTATTTCTTCTGCTTTTCTCCCCCAAGGTACCAAGCAGCTCTGACGTTCACAGGAGGCTGCAGTTATCAAGAGGCTTCCACAGGCACAAAGATAACTCGTACCTTTTGTAGAGGCAACAGTGAACATTTGAGCACTGAACTTTATATCGCTTCCCTTTTGATTGAGTCCCTCTGACAACACTTCCATAGCACAGGCAAAATTACAGTCTTTATGAAACTAAGGTAAACTTAATTTGTTCTCCTTGTGTGCAGGCTTCCCCTTGGTTTGAAATATGAAGAACTGAAGTCACCCAGGTTACATTTCTAGTTAGGGTGACCATCCACCCCATATTAGGTGGGATAGTCCCGTATTTGGGACACCAAAAAGGCATCTGTACTTATTTTTGAAAAGGGACTAATTGTCCCGTATTTGGCCCCAGACCACCACCACCCGCTGACCTTTTCAGCCAGCAGCTGCTGGCCGGAGAGCACTCGGCTGCCACATTCATGCCATTTCCCCAGGGCTCTACTGAGGGGGGTGGAGTGGGGAGGCTGTGAGGGCTGGAGTGGGGGAGGAGTGCTGGCAGTTGCTGCTTCCCTGGGGCTTTGGGGAGGGAGTGCCAATGACTGCCACTTCCCTGGGGCTGGGGGGAGGGGAAGGGAGGCCTGGGGGGAACTCTGGTGGCTGTCGCCTTCTTCCCAGCTCTCTGGGGCTTGGTGGAGGCAGGAGGAACCACCCTCCCCACCCTATCCTCCTGTCCTGTATTTGGGACAGGGAGATATGGTCGCCCTATTTCATGTACTTGAGTTCTTTAGATCTGTATCCAAGCCCTCTCTCATGATCAGTTCACTGTGAACAAGGAGAAGAGTAATAGAGATATAGCCATGTTAGTCTGTACTCCAACAAAAATAAAGCCACAGAAATGTAGCACTTCAACAAACAAAATCATTTATTTGGTGATGAGCTTTCCTGGGAATTTGTGAGTTGGAATTCATATTCAAATTCAACACATTAACACATGGTGTGAACAGAGACATCAATTTCCTCACACATTACAAGGACTGCTTCCCTTCCTTTGATGCTCATAATTATCTCAGACAGGACAATTAACATCCCCCATCCCTCACCCTCCTCCTTCAGTCCTATTTGGTTTGTCAGATTTTATTGCAGTTTTTTTTTTTTTGGGCTGTCCGTACTTACCAATGTCAGGCTGTATTGGAAATGAGATTGATCTGGTGGAGTGGGTCTGTCCCACGAAAGCTCATCACCAAAAAATCATTTTGTTAACCTTTAAAGTGCTACATTTCTGCTGGTTTGTTTTGTGAACAAGGAGTTCATCTCAGTTCATTTCCTTCCACTCTCCCCCATTTGCATAGATGCTTTGGCAAAGGGTTACGAAGTGGCTGGCACTGAAACAAAAGAGGGAGAAAATGTTTCAGAAGGCAATTCTTCAGATGCAGGGGTCAGAGCACTTGGTAAATCTCCAAGCAGGGGAGCATCTTCTCAATTTATTTTTTGTCAGAGTGTTTGTGATTTTAAAATATTAGGGCCCAATTTACAAGATTTAAATCATCCACATCTCCATCTGGTAAGTAACAGAGAGGAAGCTGTGCTAGTCTATACACTATCAAAACAAAAAGCAGTCAAGTAGCACTTTAAAGACTAGCAAAATAGTTTATTTGGTGAGCTTTCGTGGGACAGACGTGGGTCTGTCCCACGAAAGCTCACCAAATAAACTATTTTGCTAGTCTTTAAAGTGCTACTTGACTGCTTTTTGTTTCCATCTGGTAAGAGTAAGTGCATGCGGGGTTAGCTCAGTAAAAGCCTAGGAATGAAATGTGTCTAGTACTCTCTCAGTTTCAAACACACCCAAAAATGCGAGGCTATGGAGATTCACGATTTTGGGTCAGAGCCATCTCGAGGTACTATCTAATTACTGAAAGACAATATGTTTCCTAACAACTTCCCAATATGAGTGTGGCAGTCTGCCATCCCCTCAGGTGTAAGGAAGTGAAAGCGGTGGGAAATCAGAACAGGAACTGAGCTTTTGTCAGGCAGAAAAGTGAAAGATGCAGAAAGCAGCAGTCAGTGTCAGTGTGGCTTGCCACCTCAAAATTTTAAGAACCCGGACCAGAAAGACATGGCATGATCAAGGGAAACCACTAGCAGGCCAACAATGGACACCATGGTTATCTTGATGGATGTTTGAGCTTATGAAAAGGGGAGGCCAACAGATCTGAATCCAAACAGCCATTGCCATGACAAAAAGCTCCAGCAGGAACAAGGCTGCTGCCACCCTGTGACTGGCATGATGAAATTGTTCAGGAGCTGCTGTGCAGCTTGCAGAGAAAGAATTCTTCTCAAGAAAATGGAAACAATAAGGTTTCTCCATAACAACCTAAATCATATGGACTATTAAGGGTGTATGCCTAGCTTTAAAAAGGAGAGGGTGGGGGGAAACAGGCGAATGCTCCCAACATTTTGAAAATCAGGTGACTTAGCTAGGTACCTGAATATGGACTTAGAAACCTATTTTAAAAACCCCAATTTGAGAATCATGAAGATAATGTTTTAGGGTATGTCTGTATGTGGAGCTGGGGGCATGACCCTTTGCTCAAGGAGACATACCCATGCCAATTTTCATCAGGAGAGCAGATTAAAAATAGAACATAGCTGCATAAGTGCAAGCTGCAGGGTGGGCTAGCTAACACAAAAGTACATACCTAGGTTCTCTGACAGGCACTCATGGTAGCTGGTTCCAATTACCACTGTTTTCACTGCTGCTGTTGGCTTCTATATTTTGCATGCTAGCTCAATGAAAGCTAGTATAAATATGTCTTATCCATCTTAGAAACACACACCCAACTCTAAGCATAGACATACTCTTAGATTAATTAATCTCTGTGTAGACATTTGCAATATGACACAAGCCTCCTTTATTTTTCCTGTTTTTTAAATGAAAAGTTTCCCAGCATTCATCTAATATATATATATTTTTTCATTTTTATGATCTCTTGATTTTATTCAGGTTTAATGTGCTCTCCACTGGATGCTTTACCTGTCTGCTTGTAATTGACTAGTAAAGATAAGTATTCCCATGTATACTTCCTTGGGGAAATGCTCCTCCTGCCATTTCCCTGCTTGTATCCCTTTTGGTTTACAGATAGCTTAAAAGCTCCTTGTGCAGTTAAACCAGCCCCCTGTGGCTCTTTTTTTTCTTTGCACAGAAATCGCTTGATGTTGAGCCTCTAATAGTATACCTTTCAAGAAGTGCCAGACCCCTTTGACTCCTTTTCTTAATTGTTTTTCTCTATGGACTTTGCATACTATTTCTCTGAGCTGCTTGGAATCTGTCTTCCTGAAGACCAACTGTGCATTCCCTGGGGTGCAATCTGGATTACTGTACAGCTATATCCCCACAATTCTCCAACCTACTTCACTGTGACAGCAACAACTCCTTTACAGTAAAAGTGCTATAGCCAGCCACTTACAAATTAGACTGCAGGACAACATCAGAATATTCTTATCCCATATCTTCCCCCAGAAATGTGCATCTTTTACTGCCTAGCAACCCCCTGAACAATAAAAATTCATAAAATCTGTCACTTCATTAATAGAAAATGATATGCACTAACTTGGTTATTCGAAATGGAATTTCCCAGATGCTTAAATCCAAACAAAATGGTTGCGATAAAACAAAAACAAATTCATTAACTACAAAATGGATGACAAGTAATTAGAAATAAGTCAGCATTGGTTACAAGGAAAAAAATGCTAAAACACAACACACACCTAATTTAGCAAGCTAAAGGAATACAAAGCAAAGGGCTCTCTCACCACATGTCCCAGAAATCTTACTGGCTGAACTTCTTTCATTCAGGATCCCTCCAGTCCCTGTATAATTTTGTTCCCTTTGTTATCGTATAGGATCATGATCATTTCCTCCAATATTCATGACTAGTTTAACAATTGCAAGAATTTCTTCCCTGTTGATCAACATTACATTCTGTTTACCAGTCTCTTGGTTTGGCACTTATAACACCTTACACTCTAGGAGCCTACGATAACAGCTCTTTGAAATAATTCAAAAACAGTATCTTATTTATTCTCCCAAGGATACATAGCATGCCGAGTGAAAAATGAAAACCATATTCTCTTCCCTTGACAGAATTTTGACAGTTGCCCTCAGCCCAGCTCTCCTTCATCTCCGTCTAGGAAATGAAGACTACTTTCTGTGCCTGTCTGTCCACATGGGAGTGGCTCTCAGAGAGCTGAAATCTCACTTTCTCTCCCCTCTCCTGCCTAGGTTAGCTTCTTAAGGTTTGGTACACTTTTTAATCCAAGGTTGCACCTAGTGGTAAGAGTCAACTTTGCCAACTTAGGAGGGTAGCCAAGTTAGTCTGTATTTTCAAAAACAACAAGAAGATCTGTGGCACCTTATAGACTAACAGATACTTTGGAGCACAAGCTTTCGTGAGCAAAGACCCGCTTCATCAGATGCCTGAGTCATGATACATGATACATGCTCCAAAATATCTGTTAGTCTATAAGGTGCCACAGGACTTCTTGTTGTTTTTGCCATCTTAGTGGATGTCAGGACATGGTTTTATTTCCATTTCAGTTTCCTCGTTGTTTTCTCAAAAGCCCTTTACATGTCCCATGATAGTACCTTATCTCTGTCATTATTTCATTTCTTATTTGCTTCCTGCCCCCGCTGCCTATTTTTGTCTAACTCTGTGCATTCAGGCTGGGTAATACATGGATAAATGGAGGTGCATATAAAATCAGCACTCCTTCATGCTCTACAACTGCTGATTAGAGCTGCACAACTGCTGAACGGAAGCATCACACAATAATGGATTGGTCTGAGGTGTTGGCTGTGGCCCACCTCTAGAGCTGATGCACTGGCTCCTCATTTATATCAAACCATAGAGATCAGTCATCTGGATCGGGTCTGAAGTAATTTGTTCATGTTTTGGAAATTGATACACTATCTCAGCATCACTTGGCTGGTCTTGAAGAACGCTACAGCTTTCAGCATGCCCAATAGACCAAACTGATCTGCCTTGCCATTAAAGGGTTTAGGTGGGCTTATTCTGCCCTTGCAAGATCAAACTTGCTTTTTTGCATGGACCCTATTTAGGAGACTGGTTGTTCTATGGATTGTCACTCAGTGATTGCTTAGAGTGAGTGATCAAAACAGACATTCCTGAACTCAATACAAATAACAAGAAGTCATGTAGCACCTTAAAGATGAAAAGATGTATTAGGTAATGAGATTTTGTGGGTAAGACCCATTTCCGCAGAGAATGGGCCTTACCCATGAAAACTCATTCCCTAATACATTTATTCATCTTTAAGGTGCAATAGGACTGCTTGATTTTTTTTTAAGCTACAGACTAACACGGCTCTCCCTCTGAGACTAAATCAATACAGTTAGCAGATCTTCAATGACTGGAGACTAAAGGAAACAGGCATGAAGGACACACAGCACAGGGGGAAAAAGAGGTCTCCCAGACAATAAACTCCAGCTTAGCATTTAAAATGTGAACAAGTTTAAAACAGGAAAGTGTTGAGTACATACCTGCTGCCCACGGAATTTGCTGGACAAATGACAGAAGGCTGGAGTGACTCCATTGACTTCGCAGAGAATGGAGTTATTTGGCACTCATATCAGTTGAAGTGAGGGTGGAACGTGGTCCATGGATAGAAAGATCATTCACTTCAGTAACCACAGGGTCAGATCCTTTATACAGAATGTCGCAAACACAAAATTTGAATCAAAATTGACATATAAGTAGTGATGATCTCAAAAAAAAAAAGCTGTGACATTTTCTGTTACATAAATGCTACACAGCCTGCACAAAGGGTCAGTTTCATCCACAGGGGAATTCTTTGATTTCCATGGAGTTATATCTGCAGAAACTAAAACTGAATTTGGTTCAGACATTATTCATACCAGATTAGTCAGCGTGTCGTCCCTTGATAAATTTGCAGCCTATAGTGCTCTGGAAAATAGTCTCAGTAATTGCAACATGACAAGAACCCCACCACACGTATTGGAACACAGCAGATAAAAAGAGAATTTACAGCTTTACTAGACACAGATACATGCTAAAAGGCTTCTCATCTAAAGTTGTGGGATATTTAGTCACAAATAGCAGGAGCCTTTAGCTAATAAAAATAAATGTTGTTTGAATCTTAAATCTCGTTAAATCATAGTGATAAATTAAATAAACCTACCTCCAGATTTTAAAAGCCCACACTCCTGCAAATAACTTGCCATTGAATTACTTCAATAGGAACAGGATGAGCAAACTAGTTGTATTAAATTCTGCAGTTTTTAAAACTACATTAAATAAGGGTTGTAATGCAAAGCATAATGGATCAGAAATTCATATAGCGGTGTATATTCAAGTAACATGTCTACTAACCATGTTACTGAAGGCTTTATAAAGCCTTTAAAAAGAAAACTGTAACAAAATATTTTGATATAGGTACAAATTTTCCACACATACACTAAACCCTCTATTTAACAGACTAATGCAGAGGAGGAGTAACCATTAAAACCGAAAGTCCATTAAATCCAAGGCTTTACATTTACCCTAGTGCCCACCCACCCCCACAAGGCTCCCCCTGCTCCAATCCCATCCGCCCTCCAAAAAAAAAAAAAAGGCAGTGACTCACCAAAGCTGCTCCCTCTGGAGCCAGAGCCACGGCCACTTGGAGCCGCATTGCAGCTGGAGATGCTACCACCACTTAGAGTGCTGCCACAGCTTGGAGACCCAGCTGCAGCTGGAGGCTCTCAGATGTGGCTTCAAGTGCTGCCGTGGCTGGTAGTGCTCCACCACAGCAGTTGGTGGAGACTCCATTGTGGTCTCGAGGAGCTGCCATACACTCCTCCCACCAAGGGTGGGTCATATATGGGAATGCCAACATGCCCCACCCTTAGCGGGAGGAGTATGTGGTGGCTCCGGTGGTGGCTGAGGTCCAGGTTCAGGTGGCTGTGGTGGAAGGTTCAGCCGTGGTGGACCACGGCAGCTGGAAGTGAGGACCCCTTCAGCCACGGTGGCAGCAGCTCTGATAAGCCAGCTTAGTTTTTTGGGTGGTGGTGAGGATTTATGATTTTACAGGCCCCCGCAGACTTTGGGAACAATGGTGAGAGGGCTGGTGGATGTCCTTTGTTCCCAAAGTCTGCTAAATTGGGGTCCATAAAATTGAAGGTTTTCTGTACTTAAGATGCACACAGTACTTATCAACAGAACTGCATAACACTCTGTTGAATGAAGTTGAGTGATTTCAGTTCTAAGACAGGTGTGGACAGCAGGTAAGCTGAAAGACTCACCAGGCACCTGGGCAAAGTGGGGTGGAGGCGGCGGGGCCAGGGCAGCCAGCCCTCAGTGATGACCAGCCTACACTGCCTCCCCGGATCAACACAGTACAGAATGTGTTGCCTGGGGCACTGCCTTACTCTGTGTGGGGCTCTGACAGTGATTTAAAGGGCCCTGCATGCTGGCCATGGCAGGTATGTTGGACAGACCCATTGTGCATGCACAGTGCTTCACTGATTCCTTTCCAAGTTAAGTATTTGCAATTAATTTAAATTACGACCAAATTTCACGTTAGAGCTCGTTCTCTCACATAACATTCAGGCATAAACCAAAAATGATTTTTACACCTGTGAAGAAGTAATTTATAGAAATTCTGTGGAGTCTGTTCATCTCATGAATACTTATTATTTCAGTATGTAATGGGGTGGGGGATTTTTTTTTTTGCACCAATGCACAAGACAGACTATCAAAAGTCCTTTCATTGAGAATTTACAGATACCACTAGGGCCCAACTCACATAAGATCATTCTTCCCTGATGTGTTATCTGCACATTGTAAAACTTACAAACAAACAAACATACATCTGTGGACTTTGAAAGCTCTTTGCCTTCAGTTTATGTAATTTGGATGAACTGTGTATTGAAGGGTCATGGAATCCTAGAATCATAGACTCATAGGTCTGGAAGGGACCTCAGGAGGTCATCTAGTCCAGCCCGCTGCTTCAAGCAGGATCAACCCCACTAAGTCATCCCAGCCAGGACCTTGTCGAGACAGGAATTAAAAACCGCGAGGGATGGACACCACCACCTCTCTAGGCAACACATTCCAATGCTTCACCACCCTCCTGGTGAAGTAGTTTTTCCTAATATCCAACCTACACCTCTCCTTCTGTAACTTCAGATCATTACTCCGTGATCTGACATCTGACATCACTGAGAACAGCTTCTCACCCTCCTCTTTAGAGCTCCTCTTCAGGAGGTTGAAGACTGCTATTAAATCACCTCTCAGTCTTCTCTTCTGTAAACTAAACAAGCCCAAATCCCTCAGCCTGTCCTCTTAGGTCTTGTGCTCCAGACCCTTAATCATTTTTGTTGCCCTCCACTGAACTTGCTCCAGCACAGCCACACCCTTATTATACAGGGGGACCCAAAACTGGACAGAATATTCCAGATGTGGCCTCACCAATGCTGAATAGAGGGGAACAATTACTTCTCTAGATCTACTTGAAATGCTCCTCCTAATGCACCCTAATATGCCGTTAGCCTTCTTGGCTAAAAGGGCACACTGTTTACTCATATCCAGCCTTTCATCCACCATAACCCCTAAATCCCTTTCCGTCATACTGCTGCTGAGCCAGTCGATCCCCAGCCTATAACAATGCTTGGGATTCTTCCGCCCCAGGTGCAGGACTCTACACGTTTCCTTGTTGAACTGCATCAGATTTCTTTTGCCCCAGTCCTCCAATTTGTCCAGGTCAGTCTGGATTCTCTCTCTACTCTCCAACATATCTACCTCTCCCCCTAGTTTTGTGTCATCTGCAAACATGCTCAGAGTGCAATCCAGTCAGATTGGTCAGGCAGGACTTGCCCCGTTGAACCCATGTTGGCTACTTTTGATCACTTTCCCCCCTTCCAAGTGCTCCAAAATGGATTCCTTTAGGATCCCCTCCATTATTTTCTCCGGGATTAAGGTAAGGCTGACTGTTCTATAGTTCCCTGGATTGTCCTTCCTCCCTTTATTAAAGATGGGCACTATGTTTGCCCTCTTTCCAGTCACCCAGTATCTCCACCTGTCTCCAAGAGTCCTGAAAGATAATGGCCAAAGGTTCAGCAATGACTTCTGCCAATTCCCGCACTACTCTTGGGTGGATTAAATCCAGACCCATGGATTTGTTTATATCTAGTTTTTCTAGATAACTCAGAACTTGTTCCTTCCCTACAGATGGCTGCCCTCCACCTTCCCATACTGCATTGTCTAGGACCATCATGTGGCTGTTGACTTTGTCTGTGAAGATTGAGGCAAAAAAAGCATTGAGTGCTTCAGCTTTTCCTACATCATCTGTCATTAGGTTACCTCCCTCATCCAGTAACGGCTCCACACCTTCTCTGATAACACGTTTATTGTTAACATGCCTGTAGAAACCCTTCTTGTGACTATTCACATCCCTTGCCAGCTGCAGTTCCAATTGTGCTTTCGCTTTCCTGATTACTGCCTGGCATTCTCCAGCCACATATTTATACTCATCCTTAGTCAACTGTCCACATTTCCATTTCTTGTATACATCCTTTTTGAGTTTAAGCTGACTAAGGATTGCCTTGTTAAGCCAAGCTGGCTGTCTACTATGTTTTCATTTCTTACTATGCAGCGGGATGGTTTGTTCCTGTGCCTTCAGTAAGACTTCTTTAAAATACTGCCAGTTTTCTTCAACTCTTTTCCCCTTCATCTTCATTTCCCAAGGGATCCTGCTCATCAGTTCTGTCAGGGAGTTGAACTCTGCTTTTTTTGAAATCAAGGGTCTGTATATTACTGCTCACCTTTCTTCCTTTTGTCCAGATCCTGAAATCTGTGATCTCATGGTTGCTGCAGTCCAGGTTTCCACCCACTTTTTTCTCTCCTACTAGCTCTTCCCTGTTTGTGAGCAGCAGGTCAACTTGCGCATGGCCCCTGGTTAGTTCCTTCAGCACTTGTACCAAGAAGTTATCCCCAACATTCTCCAAAAACTTCCTGGATTGTCTGTGTGCTGCTGTACTGGTTTCCCAATAAACGTCCGGATGATTAAAGTCTCCCATGAGAACCAGGGCCTGTGATTTGAAAACTTCACTTAGCTGCCTGAAGAAAGCCTCATCTACCTCATCTCCCTAATCTGGCGGTCTATAGCAGACACCAACTGCAACATCACCTCTGTTGTTTCCGCCTCAAAGCTTAACCCAAAAACACTCAACTGGATTTTCTCCCTCCTTATACTGGTGCTCTGAGCAATCATACTTCTCCCTCACATAGAGCGCAACTCTTCCTCCTTTTCTCCCCCGTCCGTACTTCCTAAACAGTTTATAACCTTCTATGACCATGCTCCGTTACGCGAATCTTCCCACCTAGTCTCCGTTATTCCAACCACCTCGTATTTCTTTGACTGTGCCAGGGCCTCTAATTCTTCCTGTTTGTTCGCTAGGCTTCTGGCATTAGTGTACAAGCAGCTTAGAGAGATGGCTGATTGGCCCACTTTTTCCTCTTCACCCAGGAAACCTGATTGATTGTTTCCTCCTCCCTCCCCATTTACCTCAGGGCTTGTGTCACCTTCCCCCCAATGACACTGTTTGAAAGCCCTCCTGACTAGGTTTGCAAGCCTGCCCCCAAAGATGCTCTTTCCTCTCTTTCTTAAGTTGATCCCATCTCTTCCCAGCAATCCCTGTTCACAAAAGAGAATCCCATGGTCAAAGAAAGCAAATCCTTCCCTGCTACACCACCTACACAACCACGCATTTACCTCTGTGATTGGACATTCCCTACGCGGACCACTTCCTTCCACAGGGAGGATAGACGAGAACACCACTTGTGTTCTGTATTCCTTGATCTTCCTTCCTAGGGTTAAGTAATCTGCTGTGATCTCTTCAAAGTTGCTCTTAGCTGTATCATTGATCCTCACTATATGGTAGCAGGGCTAGGAGAACTGAGCTTTTACAAGTTAGTTAAGTTGACCCAATAATTTTGTACTAAATGTCTTTCTAGAGGCATAAGAATAGTGTTCACTTTAAGCAAGTCCATATGGGTAACACTAATGCTATCACTAACTCGCTGTATAATCACAGGCATGCCACTTAATCTCCATGACTAAGTTTACTGATTTCATAATTTCATAACACCAATCTACCTGAAGACTAACATTGTAAAGTGTTTTGAACAACCAAAGGAATCTAGAAATGTTATGAATATTAATAGCCATTTCCCCTCTTTTAGTCTGTAAGGTGATATTCAGATTTAGGTTATTTAGCTAAATAAATCTTTGTCAGAGACTTATTGAGGAGAGACCCTTCAGCAGGAACATGCTTCGCATCACAGAAGGCTTGTCTACACTTGCCCCCCTCCTGTGAAAGGGAGCATGTAAACAAGCCCAAGAGGTGAAATGCAATGAGGTGCTGCAGTGCATATGCAGCACCTCATTAGCATAAAACATTTTGGGAGTAAGGGCACTTAGAAGTTGTGCAGGGACTTTGAAGTTTGCATGGTGATAATTACACTAATGAGGTGCTGCATATGCAGTACAGCACCTCATTGCTAGTCACTGCTCAGGCTCATTTACATGCCCCCTTTGAAGGAAGGGGCTAGTGTAGATAAGCCCAAAGTATTTATGTAGCTAACAGATGGAGAATGTAGGCATGGAGTGAAAAGTTAATTTCATCATCTAATTTGACTTTAAGATGTTCCTTGCTATCCTGTCAGTTACTAATCAGTTAACCTGTAGTTCTAGATATCTTCTATTTAAAACACAGTCATGAATCTCCCTTTACTTCAAATTTTTTTGTTGCAATACTATCCTTTGCTTAGTAACCGAGAGAAAGCCATGCTAGTCTATAATGCATTATTAAAGACCTACAACCTATCCTTAATCAGGATGCCACACTCTAGAAGGCCCTAGGTGACAGGCCTGTTCTCTCCTACAGACCACCTCCCAACCTTATGAGGATTCTCACCCACAACCACACAGTCTATACCTCAGGAGCACCAGTTCTAGAACTTTTCCTTGCAACAACTCCCGCTGCCAGCTTTGTCCACATATCTGTTCTGGAGATACCATCAATGGACCTAACCAGGTTTGTCACAGAATCATGGGCACATTCTCATGTTCCTCAACTAACATCATATTTGCCATCACGTGCCAACAATGCCCAGATGCTTTGCACATTGGACAGACTTCTAACTTTTAAAATAAAAATAAAAACAGGTAATCCAGGAGGATCCATTTAAAAATTTTAAAAAGGTTCACCGGGTTTAAAATTTTTTAAATAGACGTCAAACTCTTTCAGACAAAGAATTAACAGGCACAAAACAGACATAAGAACACACCTGATTCACAAACCGGTCACTCAACATTTTAATGGAGTGGGCCATTCTGTTAATGACTTAAAAGTTTACATTTTAATGAAGAGGAATTTTCACAACAGTCTGCAAAGAGACGCTTGTGTACTCTCTTTTATATTCAAATTCTACACATTAACACATGGTTTGAACAGAGATGTGAATTTTCTGGGTTATTATAGGGGCTCTTTTGCATACTTGGCTTAATCTAATTCTTAACTCCCCCTCCCCCGCCCCTCTACTCTCTGATTTGCTCACCTTGATAATTTTTTTCCAATTTGTCAACCTTGATTGCTTTTTTGGTTCTCTGTGCCTTAAACATTGAGTCTGTTCTGGTCTGGCTATGGTCTGAAGAAGTGGGACTGTCCCACAAAAGCTCATCACCTAATAAATTATTTTGTTAGTTTTTAAAGTGTTACTTGACTGCTTTTTTTGTTTTGATATCCATTGCTTGTGCATGTGGGCAACTGTCAGTATCGTCGTAACACACATTCCTCTATAATGAGAAGATAATCAACAATGTGTGATCGTCTCACCTTGCTTCTCTAACATTCTGAAGGAGCTAGTTAAGAATGATATTACTACTACCTAAATGTGCATATTTTATTCTTTATTTATAAGACATCATCTACTGGAGCATCTCCAAGAGCCCATAACAGTATTAAATTACACACATTGTTTGCAGACATGCAATGTGGCCAACTAATAACCAGCAGGCCTGGCCATGGGCCACTCATCTTCAGGGCCCCACATTCCAACTGACTGTATAGCATTTCCCACTGTCAGCATGCCACCTTGGGCCCCACCCACAGTTAGGTCCTGCTGGGTATGGCTCTGGTAACCAGGGATTAATCTTTGCATGCACTGGTTGGGCTAAGTAGACTTGTTCCTTTCCCCTGTAGCCATTTTCCTCAGTCCAATGTACCTGAGCTCCTGGAGTGAAGTCTTGCTGTGAATATTCTGGATAGTCTTGTTGCTTTCATTATGTCAAATAGCTGTACATTCATCTTCTTTATTTTCCATCAGACAAGAGAATGCCTCTGTACACTATAGTGCCTTTTTTCTAACAGCAATGCAAGCATTCATATCTGAATGATGTTACATGCTGCATGCTAACAAGCTAGTTGATTTGTGGCTTCTTGATATTATCAGTCTGTGCCAACATAACAGTCTTTCTATACTTGATTCACTCTATAAACCAATACAGAAACAGCTTATTAACTTGCCAATAGTTTTTTATGGCCATAGTCAAATGTACTTTAAAGACTTGTAGATTGGCTTGTATTTTTGGCATTAGCCATGTAATGCTTCCTTATTTTACTGCTATTGTTTGTTTCTTGTTGTTGGACCACAAATTAGCATTAAGTAAAAGACTATATTTGCAAGTAGAGCATGTTTACATTGCATGGTCCATATCTAAATATGCAGAGCTATTATATGCATGATAGTTTTGTTAATATTGAGAGAACACAATATATTTAACAGTTTGGATATGGAGAATCACAACTTGATGGTTTAGGAAATTAGTTACAGGATCTTTACACTTCTGGGTGTGTAAGTATCATGGTAAAAAGTGTGATTTAAAAATAGAGTACATTACTCGAGTCAAATACCGCACAAGTCAGTGGAGACCAAAACCAGTTCTTATTTGACAGATGGACCATTCACTGGACTGTGTGACGTAAGTTGAAAGTCTCGGTTCAGCTCTCAGCTGACAGGTGTCTACATCACAAAATACCCACACCATAAAGTGTACTAAGTGGCCTTCATAGGGATAAGGATTGAACAAATGTGTGCTGTGCTGTGTCTCTTATGCCCAGAGGCGATCCCTCTTGGTCATGGTTGAAGCACCTCATGAGGGAGTGAAGACAGATTTGTTTATCTTTCCCTCATTTGTTAGTCCTGCTCACTGATCTCCCAGAGTGCTGCCTGACTGAAAGTAATAGTAGAGACATTTCAAAACAATAACTACAATCAAGTGAACTTACTTGGCTCTTGGTTCATTTACAAACCTTAATCTCAGGCCAAGCTTGCTGAGAAGAATATAGATTTTTTTTTTTATTGAAAGCTTGGGCTGCTTTTTAACGCAACATCTGAAAATTTAAGCATGTGGGTTGAAACCCTGAAGGTCGGGTAAAGGATGCAAACACATCAATGCAAACTGAAAACACTTGACTTTCACACATGTTCTTTAACAACTAAAAATGAAATGTTTATCTCCCTATCCTTTGCTTTGCACCTTGGAAAATTTTACTTCCCCCCACCCTCTGCCAAATGCAGCACTAAATCTAGATTGAGAGTTAATTTTTTTTCAGTTCAGAAATTCTCACATCTTACTTACAGATCTGATGCATTGATATCTAAAACTCTGGGAGTCTTCAGGTTTCTCTGTTTTTTCATCATATCATCTATATTTGTATGTCTATCACATTAAGCCACAGTAAGAAAGTATGAGAGTAGGATAAGAAAAATTTAAATGTTATTGTTTTTGCTACACTACTTCAGATATTTACACATTCCCAAATTTCTGTACCAAATAGTCCAGTGTTATAGGTAACGTATGCACAGCACGTCTATTACAAGAATACAATGGGTATGCCAAAAATTGTTTTCCAGGTAGTTGTAGCCTGTTTTTGCTTCTTCTATGTGTTTTTCTCACCTCTCCTCCCCTGGCAACAGTCTAACTACAAAATCCCAAAGGCCATGTAAATATTCTATTCAACTTCCTGGTAATCAGTCTGAAACACTCAAGATCCTACCACAGGATGCAAGGAGATAGCCTATCACGAAATGCCAGTTACGTCTATACTATGACATAAATTCGACTTAATAAATTCTATTTCTTAACCTCAATATTATGAATGCAAATGTAAGTATCCACATACCTTCTGGAAATTTGACCCTCCATTTCTCTGTGCCAAGTTTCTGCATCCCCACTGCCTTATTCCAGTTCAACTCTGTGAGCAATGCATTGTGGGTACCTATCCCACAGTGCCTTAGCCCTGGTTGCTTGTGGATATTTGTGGGTGTTTAATGTCACTATCCTAGAATGCAAAGTACTGCTCCAGAATTCAGAACACCCAGTAACTGTGCAAAAATGACCGGGAGACAGCACTGGTGTAATCATGGAACTTCAAATGCTTCAAGTCATTGCACACACTATTATGACAACTTCATGAACTGTTGTGCAATTCTTCTGCCAGTTACAAAGAGAGATGATGGTTGAGTATTATGATGATGATGAAGGTTTTGAAGAGGAAATCTTTCCACTGTGATCCAAAAACTCTCAACTGCTGGCTGCCCTGAATGCATTGCTGACAGTGAGACCAGCACACACTGGTGGGACCACATAGTTTTGGAGTCCTGGGATTATCAGCACCGGCTGCAGAACTTTCGTATATGCAAGTCCACCTTTATAGATCTTTGTGATATGCTGGCACCCACCCTGAAGTGCAGCAACACAAGAATGAGGCTGGCTTTAAACAGTTCAGAAGTGAGTGACAATTGCTTTGTGGAAGTAGGCAATGCATGACAGTTAACGGGCAGTGGCAAATCAATTTGAGGTGGGCAGATCGACAGTGGGGGCCGTGGTGATGCAGGTGACAAATACTATCTGTCAGCATCTCTTCAGGAAGACAATGACCCTGGGAGATGTACAGGCCATAATGGATGGCTTTGCTGCCAAGGGGTTTCCTGACTGCAGTGGGGCAATAGATGGCATGCACATCCCTATTATGGCACCAGCCCACCTGGCCTCTGAGTGTAGAAACAGAAAGGTGCTCTTCTCCCTGGTTTTGCAGGCACTGGTAGATCACAAAGGTTGTTTCATTGACAGCACCATGGGATGATCACGGAATGTTCATGATGCATTCATTTTTAGAAATTCTGGGCTGTACAGAAAGGTCCCATCCATGAGCTATCTCTCAGACTGGAAAATCAAGACTAGCGATGTAGAGATACCTATTGTAATATTGGGTGATCCTGCTTACCCTTTGCTTCCTGTCCTTATGAAACCCTATACAGGAGCCTTGGCCTGCTGCAAGGAAAACTTCAACGACTCAGCCAGTGCAGAATGACAGTTGAATGCACCTTTGGCCATTTAAAAGTGAGGTTCAGATGCTTATTGATCTGTCTGGACCTTTATGAAACAAATGTCCTCATCATGATTACAGCATGTGTTATTTTGCACAACATTTGTGAATTCAGGGGGGAGAATTTCCTGAATGCCTGGAATGTCAAGGCTGATGCCATAGGCAGGGCTTACTTGCAACTGCCTACATGGCCATTCACCAATAACCATGCAGAGGAAGCAGCAATCAGGGAAGCTTTAAAAAAATAGATTCATGAATGATCTGCCACGCATATGGTGGCAGTGTATTTCTCTGCTGTAATAACAACCAACCCCCACTCAACAAACTCATTTGAGTTCCCTACCAAATGCAAACCAAGAAATCAGACTATATCTTACATGAATGGTTTTACTTAATGGGGGAAAGGAGGGGATTAAGTTGTAGCCAGAAGAATGGATGTGGAGGGTGGGTTATTTTCCTAAAAAAAGGGCAGCTGTGCTATTGGCCTTCCCCATCCCTGTTTGGGTGCCTCTGCTGTGAGTCCTCTGTGGAACTTGGTGTAGTGGCGGGCAGCTGTGCTTTCAGCCCCCCCCACTCCCACCTGCGTGCCTCTGCCACAAGTCCTTGTTGGACCTTGGCATAGCGGTGAGCAGCTGTGCTATCGCCCTCTCCACCACTGCTTGGTTCTCTACAGTGATTTGTGCACCCAACCATTCGTGCATACCAAAAAAATCACACTGAGCTCAAAACAATAAGTTTATTTGGGTGGAAGAGAAGTCTAAGCAGCAAAAATATATGTGATCAAGGTTGGTGGAATAGCCCTTTGCAGAGGCCCTTGGGGCTGTGGTGGCAGGCTGCCATCGTCCTCCCTCCCCGCATTCAGGGATCACAATGAAACCTCTCTCCAAGGGACTCCCAAAGGCTGTATTGGAAGCCCCTCTGCAGCTCCAGCATGGAGCGTGGGACCTCCATTTGGTTGCTTGCTGCCATCCCCCCTCTGGTTTGCTGCTTGCTCTATCTGGAAGTCAGGCATACTCTGCAGCCACTGTGCTGTATTCTTGATGCCACTCTACTGTAATCTGCTGCCGCTATGCTGTGTCCCTCTAGGGTGAAGAGCTCGAGGCTATTGGGAAGAACTGCCTTGGGACCCTGCTGGTAGCCCCCATCTTCCTCTCCATTGGCCTCTTCCTCCTGGCTCCCCAGCTCTTCTCAGCTCACCCAGACCCCAGACCATGGCCTCCACAAGTGTTGAAATGAAGAGTGGGCTTCTTGTGGGGTCCCTCCCACAAGAAGCATGTGCAACTGTTCATAATAACAGCAGGTCTGTGGAGATGACCTAGAATGCCAGTTGGCTTCCTGGATTCTGTGATAGGCCTGCCAGAGTTCTTTCCCCTTTACCCGGCATTGCATAGAGCCCCGGGAATGACCTCCGGCAATCATCAACTGTGAGATCTTATCATATATGTTCACATTTCTCTTGCACACCCAAAGTCTGCTCATCACTGATTCATCTCCCCAAACTGCAAGAAGATCCAGAATCTCCTGATGGGTCCACACTGTCTTGTGAGACTGAGAACTACTAAGCAGATCACTACTCTTAGTGCTCTTTATTGAAGATGATGGCAACTGATGTGATGTCTGCCCATGCAGAGTGATGCATTTTTCCTCATGATGAAATTTTTCCTTATGGGCACCCTTTATGTTTCAAGAACAGGGTGCTGATGATTTCAAATTCAAATTTGCTTGCTTCCTGAGCACCTGGACAGCAGCGGCCATATCTGGCGAGATAGCTTTGTGGGATACCTACTGGATGCTTCCAGAGCCTAATGAATTCGATTTTAAGACATGGCACATCCACATTGGCCTTTATTCAAACTTGATGCTATAGGCAGCCTGTTCCAATGACATGATATCGGTATTAGCATTCCCTAATTCACACTAATGGTATTCATAGAATTATAGAATCATAGAGCTGAAAGGGACCTCAGCAGGTCATCTAATCCTGCCCCCTGCTTCAAGCAGGATCAACCCCCAATAAGTCATCCCAGCCAGGACCTTGTCAAGACAGGACTTAAAAACCTCGAGGGATGGACAATCTACCACCTCTCTAGGCAACACATTCCAATGCTTCACCACCCTCCTGGTGAAATAGTTTTCCTAATATCCAACCTACACCTCTCCGTCTTTAACTTCAGACCATTGCTCCTTGTTCTGCCATCTGACACCACAGAGAACAGTTTCTCACCCTCCTCTTTAAAACTCTCCTTCAGGAAGTTGAAGACTGTTATTAAATCACCCCTCAGTCTTCTCTTCTGTAAGCTAAACAAGCCCAAATCCCTCAGCCTGTCCTCATAGGTCTTGTGCTCCAGACCCTTAATTATTTTTGTTGCCCTCCACTGAACCTGCTCCAGCACTTCCACATCTTTTTTATACTGGGGGGTCCAAAACTGGACACAATAGTCCAGATGTGGCCTCACCAGTGCCGAATAGAGGGGAACAACCACTTCTCTAGATCTACTCCAAATCCTCCTCGTAATGCACCCTATTATGCAGTTAGCCTTCTTGGCTACAAGGGCACACTGTTTACTCATATCCAGCCTTTCATCCACCATAATCCCTCGGTTCCTTTCCGCTGTACTGCTGCTTAACCAGTCAGTCCCCAGCCTATAACAATGTTTGGGATTATTCTGACCCAGGTGCAGGAATCTACACTTCTCCTAGTTGAACCACATCAGATTTCTTTTGGCCCAATCCTTCAATTTGTCCAGGTGACTCTGGATTCTCTCTCTACCCTCCAATGTATCTACCTTTCCCCCTAGTTTTGTGTCATCTGCAAGCTTGCTGAGGGTGCAATCCAGGTCATTAATAAAGATGTTGAACAACACTGGCCCCAGAACTGAGACTTGCAGCACTCCGCTTGAAACGGACCACCACCCAGATATTGAGCCATTGACCACTACCCATTGGGCCCAACCGTCAAGCCAGCTTTCTATCCATCTTATGGTCCAAGGATACAATCCATACTTCCTTAACTTATGGACAATAATGTTGTGGAAGACTGTATCAAAAGCTTTGCTGAAGTCAAGGTATATCATATCCACAGTGAACACTGTGACATTTTAATATCGAGCTAACTGTCTTAAATTCGAATTTATCTCGTAGTGTAGATGTAGACTTAGTGTTATAAGTTTCGTGTAAGAAAGCAATTGGAAAGCAAGCAAAGTGCACAGGAGCTTAAACTAAGTAGAAAAGGGAAAAGCAGAAATACAATTCACATGGTAAAACAGATGGGAAGAGATAAACAATACATCTGAGCAGTTATGAAACCCATGACAGGGAAAAGATGAGTCAGAACAGGTTAAGATGCAAGTCCAAGTTAGCAATTTTATCTGGAACAGAAATGCCAACAAACAAAGCTGGAAATTAATAGAGAGAAGACACAGATTCTGGCACAGTAAAATCAATGGATTATGCTTAACTTCCAACAATGGTGATGTTGAGGAAATAATTCCAAGACAAACATAATCCTAGTGGGAAATGAACACATTGACAAAGATGCTGACTGTATAATTTGGTTTTTTTAAAAGCCTGCCAGCACTCACAGTGAAAGAGACAGACAAACAAACAAACAAACACACACACACACACACACACACACACACACACACACACACACAGCGGCAGAAGTAAAGGCAAACTTCAAGGTGAACTTTCTGCATTATAGCGCTTTCAGGACGTCACAGTGCCAGATGCACCAAGCTTATTAATATTCAGTCATGCCTGCATGACCAGCATCCCCTTTTGTCTTGTGAGTGCCCATTTTTACCTCCTCCGGAGTGGTTTCCTTTAAAGGACTGCATTGATTTTTAAATGAGAAACAGATTTAGTGCCATGAAGCATCCACATCCCAACCAAAAGCAAACAAATAGGATTCGTGCTCAGGATTACATGATGTCATTCTTGAGATAACCAATGTACAGCTGCAAGGCAAAATTCTTAAGCCCACAACATAATTCTTATATGCTTTTCAGATTTGAAATAAACCTACTTTATTAGTGGAACGTATGTTGGACACCATGAATAATGCAAGAGAAAGCATCCGGCATGCTTAGGGAGAGGCAAACTCATCTACCAAGTGCCAGTTATTAATGTAGGAAGCACAGTTTAGGTCCCCTGGCACATAAGGGAAAAAAAATCAATTCCTTTTTCTGAGACTAATCTTGGAAAGCAACATGCCTATATTATCTTCACCTCAAATTCTAACAATATGGCAAATAAGATGTACTCGATCAACTCAATGGGATTTAAACACCACACAAATGAAGCCAAGATATTACTAAATCTGATATTGAAAACTAAATTTTATTTTTAGTGTGTTCTCCAGTATAATGGAATTTTTGTCACCAGTTTCAGGGGGAGTAGATTTAAGCCCTGTTAACTATAACTAATGCAAAAGGGGGAAACATTGATTTAAACTATATACTGAATAATGAGCACATCCAGTATCTTGTTAATTTACTAACACCTGTTTTACATTTCTGAAGATATTTGACGATTCTAAGTGGTGCTAAATGCTTACTCTAGGACCCTGCTGTATTAAAGAAAAGCTGTGTTTTGTCTTTCAGGACTTTGGAGACAAGCCTGTCTGCGATACTCATTTACAAATGGCTATTTGGGGAATTTTGTGTGGGAAGGCTGAATTGTTTTATTCTTCTCCACATTTACTACAAGAAACATTTTCAATGTGTCAAGCCTCTAGAATGAAAAATGTTGTTAAAAGATGTAGTTGTATTAGATGTAATTTTTATCTGCAGATAAATTGTTAAGTCTGATAGAACATCTATTTCAACATTTTTCACAGATTAAACAGTTAAATTTATATAACTTTTTCTTTAATTTTAGGTGCAATTCATTAGACTTCAAATCACTTAGTCTGATAACTTGTCATGAAATTCTATTACGCAATTTCTTGCTAATTAATCCTTTTTAAAATTTGATTTCAGGTACAAAATGAAATCTATAAACCAACAAAATTACTTGGAACTATAAGCCGTGTCTACACGTGCACGCTACTTCGAAGTAGCGGCACTAACTTCGAAATAGTGCCCGTCACGGCTACGCGTGGCGAGCGCTATTTCGAAGTTGAAATCGACGTTAGGCGGTGAGACGTCGAAGACGCTAACCCCATGAGGGGATGGGAATAGCGCCCTACTTCGACATTCAACGTTGAAGTAGGGCACGTGTAGACGATCCGCGTCCCGCAACATCGAAATAGCAGGGTCCGCCATGACGGCCATCAGCTGAGGGGTTGAGAGACGCTCTCTCTCCAGCCCCTCCGGGGCTCAATGGTCACCGTGTGCAGCAGCCCTTAGCCCAGGGCTTCTGGCTGCTGCTGCAGCAGCTGGGGATCCATGCTGCATGCACAGGGTCTGCAACCAGTTGTTGGCTCTGTGGATCTTGTGTTGTATAGTGCAACTGTGTCTGGGAGGGGCCCTTTAAGGGAGCGGCTTGCTGTTGAGTCCACCCTGTGACCCTGTCTGCAGCTGTGCCTGGCACCCTTATTTCGATATGTGCTACTTTGGTGTGTAGACATTCCCTCGCAGCGCCTATTTCGATGTGGTGCTGCCCAACGTCGAAGCTGAATGTCAACGTTGCCAGCCCTGGAGGATGTGTAGACGTTATTCATCGAAATAGACTATTTCGATCTCGCTACATCGAAATAAGCTATTTCGATGTAGCTTGCACGTGTAGACATAGCCATAATGACCCAGAACAGTAATGACATTTATTAGCAGCACCAAGTCTTTGGCTGTATAGTTTCTACAAATAATTCCATCTAATAGTTTAAGAAGCATGCGGCTGTAACAGCTTATCAATGTAGTGTAAGTAGAGGAGAGGTAACAGGGACAAGAGCTGAGGAATCGTTCTGAGTCAGCCATAAAAATGTTAGCATACTATGGGGCCACGAGGGTGCCCATGGCAGTGCTGCTAATCTGGAGGTAGGAATTGTCTCCATATTGGAAATAATTGTGGGTGAGAAATAAGTACATAGGTCAACCACCAGATTTTCCATGGTAACATCTAGGATGGTATTCCTGTTCAGATGTAGTGGAATATTAGTGCAGAGAGCTTCTATATCCATGGTGGCAAAGATGGTATTGTCAGGGAGGTTTCTAATGTTTTATAATTTCCTCAGGAAGTCAGTGGTATCTTGGAGATAGCTAGGAGTGCTGGCAGCATAGGGTTTGAGGAGGGAATCTACATAGCTGGGTAGTCCGGTAGTAAGGGTACCAATGTCTGAAATGATAGGGTGTCCTGGGTTTCCAGGTTTATGGATTTTAGGAAACAAATAGAATAATCTGGGTCAGGGATCACATGGTGTGTCCGAGTGAATTTGGTCTTGAGTAAAGGCAGGGAGTTCCTTACGTAGTTTCTATAGCTTCTTTTGGAATTCTAAAGTGGAATCAGAGGAAAAAGCTCCGTAAAACGTTTTGTTGGAGAGTTGTCTAGCTGCCTACTGTTCATAGTCTGATTTACTCATGATGATAACAGCACTCCCTTTGTCAGCCATCTTGATTATAATGTCTGAGTTATTTTTGAGACTTTGGACAGAATAGCGTTTAGTATCGAGACTGTCTCATATGGGCTGCGTCTACACGTGCACGCTACTTCGAAGTAGAGGCAGTAACTTCGAAATAGTGCCCGTCGCGGCTACACGTGTTGGGCGCTATTTCGAAGTTGAAATCGACGTTAGGCGGCGAGACGTCGAAGTCGCTAACCCCATGAGGGGATGGGAATAGCGCCCTACTTCGACGTTCAACATCGAAGTAGGGACGTGTAGACGATCCGCGTCCCGCAACATCGAAATAGCGGGGTCCTCCATGGCGGCCATCAGCTGGGGGGTTGAGAGATACTCTCTCTCCAGCCCTTGCGGGGCTCTGTGGTCACCGTGGGCAGCAGCCCTTAGCCCAGGGCTTCTGGCTGCTGCTGCTGCAGCTGGGGGTCCGTGCTGCATATACAGGGTCTGCAACTAGTTGTTGGCTCTGTGTATCTTGCACTGTTTAATGAAAGTGTGTCTGGGAGGGGCCCTTTAAGGGAGTGACTTGCTGTTGAGTCCGCCCCGTGACCCTGTCTGCAGCTGTGCCTGGCTCCCTTATTTCGATGTGTGCTACTTTGGCGTGTAGACGTTCCCTTGCTGCGCCTATTTCGATGTTGGGCTGAGCAACGTCGAAGTTGAACATCGACGTTGCCAGCCCTGGAGGACGTGTAGACGTTATTCATCGAAATAGGCTATTTCGATGTCGCTACTTCGAAATTAGCTATTTCGATGTAGCGTGCACGTGTAGACGTAGCCCTGGTGTTGTTTGAGTATAATGTCAGTCTGTGCAAGGCTGTGGAAGCATTGTGTATAGAAATCTAGACTTTCATTATGACTGACTTGGCTCTGAAGCTTGATTTGTGTCGACACAGCAAAATGATATGGCTTGGACCCCAGTCACAGCAGGATGACTCTGATCCATACCCTCAGCAGAGTCCTAGGAGTTGGGTCCTAAGTCATTGATGATCCAAGTCAGACTCATTTTTGTATGGAAAGGAGGGTTGAGTCCAAACCTATGTCAGGACCCAGATTTCATGTGTAGTGCCGATGTGACATGCTGTTCAGTAAGGAAGGAGAGAACTCTGAGAAGACAGGAAAGAAAACCAGGTCCACAGCCCAGTCCTAAGTTTATATTCCGTCAGTGTTCCAAACAAGTGGACGGGTAAATCCATGTGTCCACCCCTCACCCACTTCCTTCTATCCTACTTGATTTTTCTGTTTTTTATTGCAATCTTTTTTCTTTTCGGTCCTCTGTACTTATAAATGTCAGTCTGTACTGGAAATGAGATTGATCTGAAGAAGTGGGTCTGTCCCACAAAAATTCATCACTGAATAAATCATTTTGTTAGTCTTTAAGGACAAAAAAGGTCAGGAGTTGCCCAACACAGGGGATGGGGCTCACCAAACTTCAACAAGCAGTGGTGCTCAGGTGGGGGTGGGGGACTGCCTTAATTGCCTATTTGGGGACTAGACCCCCCTCATCCCATTGGTGGGGGTTGGGTGGCTCAGAGGACGAAGGGCCAGTTGACATGGTCCCTTCAGAGTTGCTCAGGTGCAGGGCCCAGCCCTGACTGACTGTGGGGGGCTGGCCCCTCTCACTGCCATAGGGGGTTGTGGGATATGTGCTGCAGAGCTGGTTGATGTGATCTCCCCCGTGGCTGCGAGCCCCCCAAAATCTTAGCAGCTGGGGGAGACTGTTCCCCAGCTGCATCAAGCCCCTGACAATCATTGGTGTTGGGGGAGACTTCCCCCTGGTGGTGCCAAGCCCCTCAAAACATTCCCACCTTTGGAGCCCTCACAATGCAAAAGCCAGGACTTTGTGCTGCCTGGCAGCATGGTCCACAATGAACAGCAGGCACTTCCTTTTATTGGATCGGGGGCTACCCATGTGATGTGGTTGGGTGCAGGAAAGAGCCTGACTGTGGGAGGGTGAGGGAGGCCCTTGCACAAATGTGAACCTCAGAAAAAATGTTTCTCAGCCTCTCATACAAGCAAGGACCCCCTTGCCCCCTACAACAGCCTAGTTGACACATGGTGCAGTGGGGCAGGGACTGGCACCAGTGCTGAAAAACAAGTCAAATCCAAGTGTTCAGCTTACAGAGATAGAGACAGAACCAGGAACTCCATGTCGGGGCTATTGTAAATGGATAGATGCACTTACAGCACTAATAAGAAAGACGTTTCTCAGCCTCTTGTACAAGCATGAACCCCACAGCCACGGGCTTCCTGGTGCTGAATTCAAATTTGCAGGCTTCCTGTTACCTAATTCCTGCATACCTGTAGAGTAGCGGAGGTGGAAGTGACAAGAGCAGAGGGCTGTGGGGCATTGTGGGATACATATGGGACACCTCTAGAGGCTAATAAAGTCTGTTAATAGACATGGTGCTTCCACGCTAGCCTTTATTCAAACTTTTAAATTTGAACTCGACGCTACACCCAGCCACTTTCAACAATGTTATGATGTTGATCTTAGTGCTCCGTAAAATGGAGCTAATGGTTTTTACAGTGAAGACAATGATGTTGTAAAATTAAGCTAACTGCCTTAAATTGGACTTTATCATGTAGTGTAGATATAACATAAGTTTAAGTACCTGCCATGTCTGATTCAAACCACAGACCTGAAACCGAGTCTTCACAATCACAGTTAAAATCCTATCTGTGGGGCTATTGGCAGTGAGGCCCTTATTTGGATCACATCCGCTTCTATTTCTTTGACTGAAATAAGCAGTTCAGCTTGTTGTCTTTGTGACCCTAGGTTGCTTATCACAGTTTGCAAAGCACATGTCAGAGGCTGTTACATCAACATCTCAATAACCTGTTTCTGCTGGTGCGCCTAGTTAACATAGGTGTTCTTTACAGGCTGTCATTCAGAATGTTTTGTTCCTCATTCATTCAAAACATTCTATAACCATTGACGGAAGAATCTAGTAATATCTGCTAAACATGGTCCAAAAATGTAAGTAAAACACATTCCACTCTTTCATTTAAGTCCATACGTTTTGAATAAATAAATTGAGACTAGTCACTGAATTAAGTGGAAAGCTCTCAAAGGGTGTGTCTACATAGCAGTTATTTAAGAATAACAGCCACTATTCTGAAATAAGTTTGTAAGTGCCTGCACGGCAAAACTGCTATTTCAAAATAATTTCGAAATAGCGGATGGCTTATTTTGAATTCTGTAAACCTCATTCTATGAGAAATAAAGTTTTCTCCAAAATAGATATTTTGAAATAGGGACTGTATAGATAAGGCATAGGGCTATTTTGAAATAAGCTATAGCACTTCCAGGGACTCTAATCTGAAATAGGCTCTATTGTGTGTGGATGCTCTATTTGAAATAGCCGAGAGATATTTTGATACACATCTTGTGTGTAGATGTGCTTTTTAAAAATAAGCTATTCTGAAAAATCTCTTCCAGAATAGCTTATTCTGAAGTAATGCTTCTGTGTAGCGATAGCTAAATATAAATTAATGAGCTATGCAATTGGCATGCATCTGACCCATTTCAGGTCCACTGTAAGGATTTGACACTCTACTCACTTCAGCACAGCAGCCTCTTCTGATCTTGAGGCCGATTTGCCCAAGACTCTGGGGAGGACATTACCTGAACAGATGGCACTCAGGCTGCAACTTTATTAGATGCAAAAAACAGTCAATAATTGGAAGCCAAGTAATTCTCGCCACAAGTGGACACAGCTGATCTCCTAACAGGCCACTTATGCTCACTGATCCAGAAAGCGGCCAAAATGAAATATAGTGTTCCAGAGCTAACTGAAATGGCATGCAGCAGATCCATGCTTGTTCAGTTGACAGACCATAAATCTACCAGAATCCTTCACTTTCATGCAAAGACCCCAAGTCCACGGTGACAGTCTGAATCAGTGGATTTCTGCACCCTGGTACATGGCTGACTATGTCCTCCAGTTACCAGATTGCATGCTACTAGGACACCTTGAGTAACTTGGATTGCAAATGCATCCTGTAAGGACCACACAGACAACTCAGCCTTCGGAGGTGAAATAATATCAAATTAAATTAACATACTCCACATCCACTTCCCAGTATAGCTGAACATAAAAAAAATTACATTTTAGCTGCTAATGCAAATGCCCATAGGAAACAATTCTTTCCTCTCCTCTGTTCATATCTTCCTTTAAGGGTGCTCTCTGGCTGTAGACAGCAGGTTCTGCACCCATTTAAGCCTAACAGGGAAAATAGATGGCTTATCACAATGATAGATAGTTGTGTGGACATGGCCATGTAAAATATACAAAATTAAAACTAACTTCAGCATACCAGTGGAGATGACCCAAAAACCAATATTCCAGGTGTAAATGCTTACAAAATTGTACGGATTTTCTTTTTTATGGATAGACAAACTACACAAAAGACAGCACACAACCCCCTCTGAAATCTTAACACATTTGGAGACAAGCCTAAACTATGTAAATTACTCCGATCTCAAGAGTAAGCAGGCAAAAAATGGAGAAAAATAAAATACAGTGAAAGTCAAAACAATTGTACTAGAACTCTGCTGAACCCTGAACTGTTTAAATGTGATCGACATTTAAAGTTAAACCTTTTTTTAAAATTATTTATACTATTGTAATGCCAGGATCCTATTACAGATGCTGTTCAAACACAGCAAATAACCTGTCCTTGGGGTACAGGGCTCACCTGGGGCCATGGGGGTCCAGTCCTGATTCCTGTCCTGAGAAGTTTACAATTTAAATAGAAGGCACAGTGGTCCAATAATAGAGAAAAGAGCTAATACAAGGAAACAATGAGTAAAAAGTGGTGAACTCAAAGAGTGGGATTCTATTCAATTAGTTCTTAGGACATGTAGGGATTTCAGTTGTCAGTTGAAGCCACTTTTAAAAATAAGTATTCCCCCTGACTCTGAGGCAGAGGAGGCCTCTCAGAGACCTTGGTGGGTGGGCCCAGAACACTTATGCCCTGCCCCGGAGCAAGCAGCACCTGGGATCAGAATTGCCAGAGGCAGGGCCTGGGGCTCACTAAAAAGCCAGTACTTGGCAGCCAAACTGGCCAGAGCAACTGGCCAACTGCCCCAATCAAACCCTTGGGCTCCAACTGAGCCTGCCTTTCACCCAGTACTGGAGTTCCCAGACCTATCTGGATGCCCTGGACCCGGGTGAGCCCTGTACCCTGGAGACAAGTTTGAGCTGAGGAGCCTACCCACTGCTAGCTACCCTGAGTCTTTGGACCTGCCAGGGCCTCCAGTTCAGCCTCCAGTTCACTACCCGAATGACATGGAGATGACCTACTGGCCAGGCCTGCCCAAAGAGACATGTCCTGACTTCATACATACATACATACATCTGCCTCCCCCATTTCCCCAAGGACACTGAGTGGGAATCAGCACTGATGGAGGTTGAGATAGAAAGCAGCCTGGGGGAGCTCCACTAGAGTTCCTGGTGAAAGCTGTTAGGGCCCTGGGTCAGGGCACAGTGGAATGAGTGGGCCTGTGTCCCCTACCCCTAGGAGAGGCAGTCCCCCACCTCTCCCACTCCACACCACTGCTGGTGTGACTGCTGCTATGCCCTGTGCTGGGGCAAACCCTGATCTACTTTTTGAACTGTTCAGCTCTGCCAACAAGGTTCTGAGCCTTATCCCAGTGGCCCTGCCCTAAAGCAGGGCCTGGGCTGGCTGAACTGCTGTTTGTTTGCTGCCTGGGCTCACTGAACTCCTAACAGCACTTGTTTGCCACCCTCCCTGAACCACGGCCTGGTGTTTTTGCTAACTGGGTTTGTTCTTTGGCCTGACTTAGGGCTATGTCTGGACTATACCCTACCCTACCGAGGTAAGGTATGGGCACATACCTTACCCGTCTGCAGCCCTGTTAAAGGGGACTAGACCCCATGGAGACTGGTATCTGTCAAAGTTCAGGCATCCCATAGACTTTGGAGAGGTGTGGTGGTCTGCTCTGTCCCAGAGGGGCTGCACTCCCCTGGCCAACACCTCGACACCCAGGCAGTTGTGCCATCAGTGATTTTGAGCACCATAATGGATTAACGTCAAGAATGAAGTATCGGTAGTTAGAGTATCTTTTAGATACAGATTCTTTTGGGGCAATAAGTTATAGTCAAGTACTGCAGCTGAATTTTAAAAAGGAGTCTAACTAATCTTATTTCCACTAGTATAGTGAAATATTCTAAGGGAAGGGGTGATTACATCTCACTTTTCAGGGAATAAGCAGATGGTCTGTAGGAAGATATATTTGGCAAAATTCTAGGTGGCCACTGGAGGAAGGAGCAGATGCAGGCTGGAGCTGGGCTTGGGTACTGTGGAAAAAGGTTCATGTTAGAGCAAGAGCATGTACAGTCTGCCAGATCTGCTAGGCAAGGGAAGTTCCTGGATAGATAATGACATTGAGCAGACTAGAGAGATGTGGGTGCTTTGGATCACTTCAGTGGCTCCTTACCTGTGGATTGGCTTATCCCTGACTGAATATCATCAATGTCTTATGACTTGTCACATTCTCTGGTTCCACGATGACTCGTGAGGTTTAAACAGGATCAGAGATAACTCAAAGGTGACTCCCCTAATACTTCATCCACTTGTGTTGTGATGCACAATTTCCCAAAGGCACTACAGATTTTTCCCTCTTCCTCAGAAGCATTAAGTACTGGCTACTGCTATGGCATTCTCTCTCATACTTACTCAAGCCAAAAATGAGAGGAAGTAAGAAACTTATGATCTTTCAAACATATAAAGTAAGTCTCAGTTAAATCTTAATAATAAACAAGTACTGACTCTTCAGCTTTTTTTTGTTCCTCTCTCTCCACAGCATGGAATACATCCAGGACATCAAAACATGCTCAGATAGGGAAGGCCATTAATTTATTTTCCTACTGAAAATATGCTCAGAAATATTCATATGAAGTGGTTTTCTATTTATTTAATTAATTTGAATGAACATTTGATAAAACTGAGCGTTAATCAAAACATGGCCAGCGTCTATCTGTATAAATAGTCAATGCAAATGGTTCAAAGAATTTTTAATTGGAAAAATGTTTAATTTCTTAAGGGATTAATTAAAAAGAAAATAGTTATTGATGACACCTGAAATATGTGCAAACAAAAGCTACAGTGCACCACTCATGTCTGAGTCACCACAGGCATTCAACTGCATGTCAGCTGGCTTTTTACAGAGTTGGGCTCATGAGGCACTTGACCAATCGTTTGTTTTTTGATGTAGGCAGCAAGTGCTTCCTTAATTATTTACACTGCTTAATAATGCAAGTATTTCTATATGAAGTGAGCAGCGGTATGTTTCAAAAATGTCTCCCTTTTAAGAGGATTTTATCCTTTGTCAACCTGATGATAGACAGAAAGAATTCTTTTTCCCGCTGGAGCATTTTCTTACTTTAGCAAACCTGACTGAAAAAATGACAGAAAAGGCTATTGTTCAAATGGTATCTACTGGCTGTGATTCAAGTTTTTCTTCAGTACAAGTAGAGGGACTAATATAGGAGTAAATATGACCCTCTTCTTGGGAGGTAGAAAGGGAAGGAAAGAAGCCCTACTAAAAAACTCAGCTGTATAGACACAGCCGGTTCACTTTGATATGGTCAGATTTTGTCGATAACAGACAGCCCTCTTAACATTTAATAAGAAGCATCTGGAGAGCAAATGGGATGATTTTACAATACCAATTATTTCTCTCACACAGTTATAGATTATAAAATATTCAGCTAATGAGCTTGTTGTGCCATGACCATGTCACCTCTGAGACTCTTTCACTTGCAGTGAGACGATACACTTCTGTGTTGTCAGAGTTTCATTTCAGGTGGCTGAGCAATAAAATTAATTTAAAAAATTGGCTCTTCTCACAGGATTAGCTTCCCACTCACTTTTTGTAGTTGAGAGGCTTCTCTTATGGCAGAGTTATTGTAATACCTCTTCAATTACCTAATGATTAGAAATGGTTGAAAATTTTCTGTCAGAATGATGGACGGCAAATGCCCTATTGAAATTTTACCATGGAAAACTTGGGTTTTGCAGAACTTTGACAAATTCTCACTTTTCCATCAGGAAAATCAATTTTTTTTTAATTAGTTCAATATTAAGCTGCATTTCTTCACGTCACTGTGGTGTGCATTTCTCCATGGGAGTTGTAAGTTCAGGAGCTTAATCACTGCCCCCCACATACTTTCCTATAGGACAGGATCCTGGAAGGGTTTTAAGTTCCAGAATGCAATGTGGGATCTCCATCCCCAATCAAGCTGTGTGGTGAGTCATGAGTCACATGACTGGGTACTATCAAGAGATGTAGTACAGCCGGGAAGACCAGCTCATAGGTGAGAATTGGAGCATCAGGCTCCCAAACTATAACTCCTGTGTAGCAACGCACCAGAAGAGGGAAATTCAATTTAAATGTTGAACTGACTTGAACTAAAGCATTTCAAAATCAGGATTGTTAAAATATTGTGTTGGAAAAGCCAGAATGAAAGTTTTATGTATCCACATTTTTTTTTAATGTCAATGTTAATGTTGACCAAAAACCTCTTGCCTTTTGGGGATGAAAACAAAATATTGAAATATCAGAATTTCCCCTGGACCAGAAATTCTGAATTTATCTCAGTTGCAGTAATAATGAGGGTCAGGCAGAGGTACCCACTCTCTTTCCTCTTTTTTTCAAACAAACTATAGAAAAAAAGAGTAAAGGGGGGAAAAACACCTCAACCCAATCTTCCTCATGTCAAACGCATTAAATTCCTCAGGTTCTTAGATCTTCACCATATCAACTTAACAACAGTTGGCAATACTAAAGAGGCTTTCTTCCTCCTATTGCCAAATATGGTCACAGATATTAAGTCTCATGATTGCTTCAATGAAGTATTTAGTACAATTCTTATTACAACACTTTGCAAGTGAGCAAATTGACACACAAGGAAGTGAAGAGACTTGTCCCAGTGCAGGGGCTGGCTACCAAAATAGCAAGAAGAACCATTTTTTTTCCAATTTGGTAAAAAACTCAAAAATTCAAGAGCTGCAATGTATGTGAATATGAAATGGTTCTTAATAAATAATGTCAAGCCATACTTTTTGTAACCCCTATTTTAAGAACAGTGAACACATAATGCCAAATATGTTTACTACAGGACATTCACAAACTTTTTACATATTCAGTTTCCTCACACTTTACCTGTATGTTTGCATCACTGTTCTTCCTGACTTTCACTCCTGAACTCTCTCTCTCCCCTCAGAAGAGTATATTAATATTTCTGGGGATGGAACACTTCTCCTTTTTGCCCTTTTTTTAGGAAACTAACCCTCCCTTGACATCTATTCTACTTCCTGCAACTTAGCCCCCACCCACCGAATAAAAGCATTCAGTAAGACAAGTTCTGATTTACTGGTCCATATTTGGTGGGGAACACAGATCAGTTTGGGTAGTGGGGCTTGGCTGGAATTACAACAGAGAAATACATCGTCATCATGTGCATGACAGATCATTCATGAATCTATGTTTTAAATTATCCCTTATTGCTGCTGCCTGTGCCTGGTTATTGGTGAATGGCTGTGTAGGCAGCAGCGAGTAAGCCCTGCTGATGGCCTCAGCCTCGGAATTCCAGATGGACAGGAAATTCTCCCACCTGGATTCACAAATGTTGTGCAAAATAGTACATGCTGTAATCACGGTTGGGACATTTCTTTCAGAAATGTCCAAATGGGTCAATAAACATCTGAATCTCACTTTTAAATGGCAAAGGTGCATTCCACCACCATTCTGCACCTGCTGAATCCCTGAAGTTTCCCTTGCTGGGGTCCAGTTCTCCTGTCTTCGTAAGGCAAGGGAGCAGAGGGTAAGCAGCACTGCCCAATATTAAAATAGGCATTTCCATGTTGCCAATCTGGATTTTCCAGCCTGGGGAAAAAAGTCCCATACGTGAGCTTTCTGAACAGCCCAGAATTTCTGAAGGTGTGTGTATCATGAGCCCTCCCCGACCATCCCGCACTGATGTCAGTGAAATGACATTTGTGATCTACGAACGCCTGCAATCCATGGAGAAGTACCCATCTTGGTTTATATACTCAGAGGCCAGGTGTTCTGGGGCCATGATGGGGATGTGAGTGCCATCTATTGCCCCACCCCTGTTAGGAAACCCCATGGCAGCAAAACCACCTACTATGGCCTCTACCTCTCCCAGGGTCATGGTTTGCCTGAGGAGATGCCAACACATTGCTTGGGCCACTTGCATGATCACAGTCCCCAGTGTAGCTCTGCCCACTCTGAATTGATTTGCCACTGACTGGTAACTGTCGGGCATTGCAAACTTCCCCATAGTGATTGCCACTCACTTCTGAACCGTTAAAGCTGGCCTCATCCTTGTGTTGTTGCATCTCAGTGAGGGGGCTCAGCACATCACAAAGTTCCATAAAGGTGGACTTGCACATGCAAAAGTTCTGCACCCACTGCTGGTCGTCCCAGGACTCCAAAACAATGTGGTCTCACCAGTGTGGGCTGGTCTCAAGTCCAAAACCACTGCTCCACTATCAGCAATGCATTCAGGGCAGCCAGAATTTGTGAGTTCTTGGACCACAGTTGAAAGGTTTGCTCTTCAAAACCAGCAACATCATCATCGTCATCATCCTCATACTGAACCATCACTACGCTTTGTAATAGAAACCAAAATTTGTGTGACAGTCTAGGAAATTGCCACAGTGGTGTGTGCAATGACTTGAAACTCTTGGGGATCTATGGTTGCACTAGCACTGTGCTGGAGAAAATGATGTACAAAATGGAGCAACTTCCATTTTGTTTTTGCTGATTACTGGGTACTCTGAATTCTGGGACAGTGTTTTGCATTCTGGGATTCTGACAGGAAACACCCACAAGCAACCAGGGCTAAGGCACATGTGGCAAACAGACAGCTTATTGGACACTGTGGCTTTAGTGAGTTTTGCTGAGAAAATTCTAGTTTTGTCGACAAAACTGGTGGAACGTCCATGCACAAAATGCATTTTGTCATCAAAACGCAGCACTTTCACTGGCCATGTTCTGCCTCTCAGCCATGATGCCCAGTGCTGCTGTTGACAGATTCTGTCAACAAAAAAGCTGTGTGGATGCTCTGGAGGGTGGGTCTTCTTTCCACAGACAGGGCATCCAGAACAATGGGCAGAACTGTCTGCTGTGCATCTGGGTGCCTGTTGCGTTGAGAGAGCAGGGAAGTCTGGCTGCTCTGTTGACGGAGCTGAGCGCTCTTCCAATTGGGTTTTTGTGTGTGGCCACACTCTGACGATGGAAGTTTTGCCAGGAAAGCACATCTTCTGGTAAGCGCAGACAGACTCTAAGGCAGGGCGAGGGTTTAATGTGCTGCGGCTGGTCTGAAGAAGTGGGTCTGTCCCACGAAAGCTCACCTACTAAACCATTTTGCTCGTCTTTAAAGTGCTACTTTACTGCTTTTTGTTTTGATAGTGTATAGACTAGCACGGCTTCCTCTCTGTTATTATTCTGCATGGTGGGAGCTGCTCAGAGCAGTCCTGGCTCAGTAGGAAGTCCCGTCAGACATGGGTTCAGCTCCAGGAGTGCCTAGCAGTGAGGAGAGCAGCTCTGGGTGCGTGGCCTAGGACACGGTGAAAGCCACAGAGTGAGGGCAGCCCAAGACTACAGTGCAATCCATGGCCGTGCCCCTCCCTACAGGCACAGACCCTGCCGTGACTCAGTGCAGTTTGCTCAACTGAGTTTTACTGTCCTGCACACTGCCTCAGTTTCCCTGGGCACTGCACCAAGGCTGAGATGGTGATGGGAGGCGAGGGTGTGACTTCTGCTGAGGGAGGCTGCTCAGTGCTGGTACCCTTCCTAACCTGAGCCCAAGCGGGGAAGAACCAGGGACACCTTTTGCCTGGGAAAGCAGACAAAGACTGGGTCTGGAGCCTGGGAAGGGGCTGGACAAGGAACTTGAAGATGTGGCTGGCAGGTTTGAGAAACAAGAAGTCATTCTTCCGCTCTACTCTGTGCTGGTGAGGCCTCAGTTGGAGTACTGCATCCAGTTCTGGGCACCGCATTTCAAGAAAGACGTGGAGAAATTGGAGAGGGTCCAGAAGAGCAACAAGAATGATCAAAGGTCTAGAGAACAGGACCTATGAAGAAAGGCTGAAAGAACTGGGCTTGTTTAGTTCGGAAAAGAGACGATTGAGGGGGGACATGACAGAGGTTTTCAGGTATCTAAAAGGGAGTCATAAGGAGGAGGGAGAAAACTTGTTCTCCTTGGCGTTGGAGGATAGGACAAGAAGAAATGGGCTTAAACTGCAGCAAGGGAGGTTTAGGTTGGACATTAAGAAAAAATTCCTAACTGTCAGGGTGGTCAATCAGTGGAATAAATTGCCTAGGGAGTCTGTGGACTCTCCATCTCTGGAGATATTTAAGAACAGGTTAGATATATTCTGTTAGGGATAGTCTAGACAGTACTTGGTCCTGCCATGAGGGCAGGGGGCTGGACTCAATGACCTCTTGCAGTCCCTTCCAGTCCTAGCATTCTATGATAGTATGGTCTCTTCTGACAGTGACTTCTGTCGAGAGAGCACTGTAGCTTAACTGTAGCCTTAGTATTTTTGCTCAGTTATTGTGGAATGCAAAATTTTTCTGTTCCTGCACAGACAATCATAGGATTGGCATGTGCACATGTGAACACACACAAAAACACACACAAATGTAATGTATTATAAATGTTTTGCCACCATGACTTATCAGATGGTTATAACCAGGGTTCCCTGAAAGCTGAGTGGTTGAGCAGCCACTCAGGACAGATTCAGGAGCCACCCAACTGATTAGCAGAGAACCCACAACCACCCATTGTGGGCAACCTATGTTTCTATTGGTGGTGCACACCCACCCATGCCTTGGTGCACATAACAAAATTTACTCTGCATTTGTATGGTAAAAATTAGAGGGAACATTTGATAAAAACCAACAAAAATTTAAAAGTCTGATCCAAAGTGGTTAACCATTTAAGGTCATGTATACCGGGACTTTCCATGACTGAAATATGTACACTGAAGTGTAGAAAATCCACCCTACTAATGACAAATTACTATTCTTTGTAGCACCATTAATAAGTGTGATACTGGACCTTAAGCTTGCCCTGAATATTGCCCATCCTACATCTGACACTAAAAATTCCAAACATATGCTGCGCATTTTTTTTTAATTTTTAGTTTCTTGGCATTTGAGCACTGAAATCCAACAAGTTGTTCCAATAGAAGTCAACTCAGGCCAGTGTGAGGCAGACATAACCAAACAAAATATCTCCAGGTATGTATTATTTAATACATTGCACCTAGCATAGTTATGGCCATGGAAGTGAAAGAAATTTAGCTGATTGAGGTATCCACATTTAGTCCTCTTGGGTTTACTATCCTCCTTTTTAAAATCAGTTTTGTCATTACTGACGATAGGAGCCAGGGCAAATGTATCGTTCTCATTCAAGACATTTATTTCATGTAAACGTTTCACACAAAATGGATATCAATTTCAAATTATAGCATACACACTTTCAGTTTAACACAAATGCGGTGTTGTGACCTGTTGCATTGTTAATTTCTAATCAATTTTTAGAAATCCAGTTCCTTACTATTTGTTCTTTATATGATTTGACTAGTGGACTCAGGACAGGACAGGAAGCCAGGAATTTGCCAATCCCATGCCTGACTGGGAGATACACTTTCTCTGTTGCTCTAGGCAGCTTGTATATTCTACTCTAATTTCACTGTCAGAATGTAACCTGAGAGGACTTTTGTGAGGATTAATATTTGTATTGTGTCTTGAGAATAAGTGCTAAATAACAGCTATGCATTATTAATAAAACATGGAGACAAGGGAGGAATACATTTTCCTCATGAAAATTCATAAATGATAGATTTATATCCGATAATTTCAGTCTAATGTATCTAAAAGCATCAAAACAGTACAAAAGATACTGTCCACTGTTAAATTGAGACTAATTTTAAATCTTAGACTACCAGGTGTCATGTATTGCACATATTATTCTTCACATTAAATATTGAATTCCTATTTACTCAGTCCATGTTTAGGTCAACTTGAACTGAAATTTGCTGGACAATACTCAGCATTTACGTAAACTTAATAAAAACAAAAATAAATGAAGATGCTAAGATTTTTATTTATGTAAGACTCTTTATAGGTCAAATTTAAACAGGCCTCCAGAACATGTTATGCCCCTCTCAGATCATTTATTCTCTCATCAATTTACTTTCCCAGAGAATGAACATATTGTTTAGAGCTACCTGTGATGCTGTGATACTACAGTATCCCCTTCTGAGTGTATTATAAAATTGTCTGTCCTGTCTCCCTGGTATCAAAGCATGCCCTTCAAGAAGGATTTTCTGTAATTCAGGTCAGTTACATTTGACTTCCTCAAGACTGCAGAATAAAAGATGGTCATGTGAAATCTTGCTCCTAATTAGCTGAAGGTGGTGGACTGTTTCAAGTAGAATACATACAGTCAAGTCCATTCGTATTGTCTCCCCTGCCCCCTGATTTCATAAAGGGACTTCCAGAGGCTGTTCTTGCTACGGGTATGTAATATATTTAATCTTTTAACCCAAGAAAAAAAACTTCCATTCTCAAACAGCTAATATAGTGCAGTGTTAAAATTAAGACAGTATAAACTGGTATGATGTAGTTTGGTTAGTGTGTTAACTTTGCTCTGAATAATTGTACAGTTATCACCATGGCTGGGCCTACACTACAGAGTTTTGTCAACAGAAATTACTGTTGGGACATATTTCCTGACAGAACCTCTGGCAACAGAATGTGTCCACACCTAACACAGGCTCTTCCTGTCCATGCCCTCTGTTGACAGAGAGCAGCCAGACTGCCCAGCCCTCTGTTGACAGAACGGCCAACTGAGAGCTCTGCAAACAGGGCTGCTGGGTGAACTGGAAGCCCTCTCTGTGGACAGAGGGCCTCCCTGGCACATCTATCCCCTTTTTTTTTTTTTGTTGTTAAACAGTATCTGTCAATAGAGGTGTTTGGCCTCATATGGAAGCAACTTAACTCTCTCAAGAAAACTGCTGTATTCTGTTGATAGTTTCTCAACAGAATGCATTTGTAGCATGGATGCTCCATAAGATTTGTCGACACAACTCTGTAGCGTAGGTATGAGCCAAATTACCGGCAGGACCTTTGAAAATATAGTACGCAAAGTTGTATTCAGAACAATGTTCATCTGCTTACCACCAAACCTAACTTCTCACAGATGAAAATTGAACTGGCATTCTACAGGCAGACAAACACTTCTAACTTTATTAATATTCTCCCATCAAATGCAGGCAGCTGAAATGCTAGAGTTGTGTCCAAAGTTTTTCCACTTCTGTTTTCCAGAAGACTGGAAAAGGGCAAATATAGTGCCCATCTATAAAAAGGGAAATAAGAATAACCCAGGAAACTACAGGCCAGTCAGCTTAACTTCAGTGCCAGGAAAGATAATGGAGCAGGTAATTAAAGAAATCATCTGCAAGCACTTGGAAGGTGGTAAGGTAATAGGAAACAGCCAGCATGGGTTTGTAAAGAATAAATCTTGTCAAACTAATCTGATAGCTTTCTTTGATAGGATAATGAGCCTTGTGGATAGGGGAGAAGTGGTAGATGTGGTCTACCTAGATTTTAGTAAAGCATTTGATACGGTCTCTCATGATATTCTTATAAAAAAACTAGGCAAATACAATTTAGATGAGGCTACTATATGGTGGGTGCGTAACTGGCTGGATAACCATGCCCAGAGAGTAGTTCTTAATGGTTCTCAATCCTGCTGGAAAAGTATAGCAAGTGGGGTTCCGCCAGGGTCTTTGTTAGGAACGGTTCTGTTCAATGTCTTCATCAATGATTTAGATATTGGCATAGAAAGTACGTTTATTAAGTTTGCAAATGATACCAAGTTGGGAGGGGTTGCGAATACTTTGGAGGATAGGGTCATAATTCAAAATGATCTGGATAAATTGGATAAATGGTCTGAGGTAAACAGGATGAAGTTTAATAAGGACAAATGCAAAGTGCTCCACTTAGGAAGGAACAATCAGTTTCACACATACAGAATGGGGAGAGACTGTCTAGGAATGACTACAGCAGCAAGGGATCTAGGGATTATAATGGACCACAAGCTAAATATGAGTCAACAGTGTGATGCTGTTGGAAAAAAAGCAAACATGATTCTGGGATGCATTAACAGGTGTGTTGTGAACAAGACACGAGAAGTCATTCTTCCGCTCTACTCTGCACTGGTTAGGCCTCAGCTGGAGTATTGTGACCAGTTCTGGGCACCGCACTTCAAAAGAGTAGTGGAGAAACTAGAGAGGGTCCAGAAAAGAGCGACAAGAATGATTAAAGGTCTAGAGAATGTGACCTATGAAGAAAGGTTGAAAGAATTGGGCTTGTTTAGTTTGGAAAAGGGAAGATTGAGAGGAGACAATAGCGGTTTTCAGGTATCTAAAAGGGAGTCATAAAGGAGGAAGGAGAAAACTTGTTCTTTGCCTCTGAGGACAGAACAAGAGGCAACGGGCTTAAAGTGCAGCAAGGGAGGTTTAGTTTGGACATTAGGAAAAAGTTCCTAACTGTCAGGGCGGTCAAACAGTGGAATAAATTGCCTAGGGAGGTTGTGGAATCTCCATTGCTGGAGATATTTAAGAACAGGTTAGATAGACATCTATCAGGGATGGTTTAGTTAGTACTTGGTCCTGCCATTGGGGCAGGGGGCTGGACTTGATGGCCTCTCGAGGTCCCTTCCCGTCCTAGTGTTCTGTGATTCTATGATTTGTTGCTAGTCATTTTTGGACACTTGCTCTAAAAGAACTGCCCTGTTCTTCCATGTTTCCACAGCACCTAGCTTCATAAAGTCCTGATCCATGAGTAGGTCTTGCAGGTTCTCTAACAGAACAATAATAATACCTAGTAATAATACACTAGAAAGTGAAGGTCTGCCTGATAAGAAGATACAGCACATGCTCACAAATGCCACCTTTTCTGAGTGCCTTCTATTAACAAAGGTTGGAGATCATAAAACTGCAGTTTTACCTTATTTCCTGTGTATGATAAGAATGATACACAAACAAGGGAAAAATAGTAATGGCTAAAACAAAAGCCTAATTCTTTTGAAGAGAAGACCCAATAAAGATGTGGAGATCATTTGGTGTTTAAAGATAATGAGTAATAAAAATACTTGTCAGCCCTCTGAACACAGTTGCATGATCAAAGCAAGCAAAATAAAGGGTGAGGGGGATTAGAGGAACAGTGCCAAAACTTGAGTGAACACAGTGAAAATCAAGTTCAGTGATAACTTACATGTGTTGAAAACAACAGGAAAGTGCTGTAACCTTTTCTAGTTGTGAACAAGGTGCCTAACACATTATGGGCTTGTCTACACTACCACCCTCCTTGAAAGGGAGGATGGTAAGTAGGGTGTTGGGAGTTTATTAAGGAAGTGCTGCTTTGCATATGCAGCACTTCATTAAGCAAATTCCCCCCACAGTAACTTCGAAGTTTTAAACTTCAAAATCTTGAGGGGTAAAGAGACTTCGAATTTGCTCCAGCACTTTGAAGTACCGGCAGGTGAGCTGTGGCTAGACATGAGCTGGTACTTCAAAGTTTAAAACTTCGAAGTTGCCTTGGCGGGGGGGAGGAATTTGCTTAATGAAGTGCTGCATATGCAGCGCAGCACTTCATTAATAAACTCCCAACACCCCGACTACCATCCTCCCTTTAAAGGTGCGTGGTAGTGTAGATACAGCCTATAACTTACAGCTATTATCCACACCAAGCAGGGGAAAGGGAGGAGAACAATAGCTCAAACATTTTATTTCTCAGGGTAACACATGGTAACTGATGCAGCTGTTTGACGCAGTAAGAGGTCAGATTTCTAGACATTAATCTGATGTCCATCAGCTTACATCTCTTGACTTCAGCCCATTTATCTGAGTGGAGGATCTGGCTTACACTGTGAAAACACCTATCAATGCGATGGAGGCAGGAATAAAATAGCAAATGTAAATTTCTGCAAGGAGAATTAATTGACAGGGGCTATCATTGCCAGACAATCTTTGTTCAGGAGCTGCCCATGGCAGGTATACTGAATACAATGCCAGCACTCGTTAATGAGCACCTAAGAAGCAGTGTGGAAAGACATTCTAGCTTCAGAATCAGATTAAGATTCATAGCTGTCATGGACTGCGCTTTCTTAATAGGATTTCTCTCTATCAAGGCCTATTACTAAGAGGGTTATTAAAAGATTATCTCATTGAGTTTGTATTAATTATTCAATACAGAGAGGATACGCATTAGTCCCTGTTCTATTGCTGGAAAAAGTATAATGATATCAAGGACTGACCCTAATTAGGTTAGTCAGCCTCTATTTACATTCATTCATAAGAAAATTATACTGTAGCAAGCTCACGATCATGGTGAAATAAAGTAAACGTTAACACTTACCACCAAGCTATGGAAAAAAGCTAACACACTTTCTCTACAGTACTTGAACCTAGTTACATATTTTGAAACACTTCAGGGCAAAATATATTAATACAACACCTCTTGGACAGAGGAATGGTATGTTTCTGCAACAGTATCCACTTCCAGTTGACCTATTAAATCCAAAATAAAGAGTGGGGGAGAGACCAGAGATAACCTTTATTATCCAGGTTATCACCTAAAAGCAAATATGAGGTAGTAGCTTTTTATATTGTTGCATGCATGTTGAAATCTGTACCTGTGGATTTTGGCCTCACTTTTTAATCTTTACTCAGTTGTTCTTGTCTGATTTCTTGAAGCACTTAATGCCAAAATAAACTTGTGAAAACTAAGGAGAAAGCTGAAGAATGAAAGTGTAGGTGTGAGGCTGGAAATAGAATTTTGATTATGGAAGGAACAGAGAAATTTCATAAGGGAAAGGGGCATAACTTTTTAATTAGGAAGTTTACTCATGGCTGCAAAGTGCCCTCGGATGTTAAAAGTATATAGCTTACAACAGAAAAAGAGGAAAGAGAGTCCTTTGAGAAAGCCATCAGAGTGGAACTCAGCAACGTTCAGATGCTCAGCACCTCAGAAAAAAAATCTATTCTAAACAAACAAGTAGTCCTATAGCACCTTAATGACTTAAAATTTATTTATTAGGTAATGGGCTTTTGTTGGTAAGACCCACTTCATCAGCTTTGGAGAAGACAGTACCTTATACCACCTATGTCACCACAGCCCGGGTGTAACCTCCAGGAGCACATTAAGAATTTAACATCTCTCATTTTTGCTTCATGCCCACTCTCTCTTCCATCCTCCTTTGGGAGAACTGTGGGTGTGTGTGCACGCACATGTGCTATTTTGGGATTTGGTTGTTTGTTTTCAGATGTGTATTCTTCTACGTGTTGCAAAGAAATCAAAGCTTTTTGAAGAAGTGTACATCACACTCCATGTAGAAGGCACTGCAGTTTGCAACGTTCGTTGTGAAGTGAGTTCCTGTGGACACTTATTTCATAGTCTAGGACAAGCCTCCAATAAGAAAACATTAATTATTATTATTATTATTGGTATCATCATCATCATCTCAGAAATTACTTTCCAAATGAGACAAATTTTATCACCATTTTACAGATGGCAAAATGAGCCTTTGGTCACACAGTATGACAGTAGCAGGCCCAGAAACATAACCCTTGCCTCATCCACCTCTCTTTAGGGATCTGTCTCAGACTGCGTCTACACTATGAGTTAAAATCAATGTTATTAAAATCCATTTCTTAACGCTGGGGTTTTTTCCATTCAATTTTGAGCATCTTCACCAGCCCACATGCTCCCCACAAAATCAGCTTACTGCTGCCACACACAAGTAGCTTAAATCAGGTTTAAATCGAGTGCTGCTGCAGTGTACTCTGGGAATCTATCCCACCGTTCCCTGAGCCCCATTGCTTTCTGACCCCACAAGCAGATGAGGGTATATGATGCCATCCTCCCACATTTCATTCCCCTCTTTCCCCTCCCATGTTAAATATATTTAAGTAGACACGGTTGTTAAACTGAAATGAATGAATCACCAGTAATTGCCCAGGGCAGCTAAAAGATGGTACACAGTTGACAGCCATGAAATTGTGACTGCCCATGGAGTCCCTTTCTGGTACTTGAATCTGGATTTAGGCCACAGGCAAAAGAAGACCCTTATATTTAAGTAGACATGATTGTTACACTGAAACTTGAATGAACTGTCAGTAATGGCCCCGGGAGGCTAAAAGATGGTACACTGGCAGTAACCACGAAAATTTTGACCGCCCATGAATGCACTTTCAGGTCATGAATCCGGATTTAGGCCATCTGGGAAAGAAGATGCTTATGTCCAAGTAGACATGGTTGTTACAGTGAAATTTGAATGAATCATCAGGAATGGGCTGAGATGGCAAAGACAGTACACTGGCGACAGCCACGAAAATTGCGACCACCCATAGAGGCCCTTTTAGGACATGAATCTGGATTTAGATCACCTACCAAAAAAGGCCCTTATGTCCAAGTAGACATGGTTGTTACACTGAAACGTGAATGATTCATCAGGCGAAAGACCCCAGACTACAGTCAGGTTTGCACATGGAAAAGAAGACCCTTAGGACACTAATATTCCCCACTGCAAGCCTTGCTTTGACAGCTGTGGTAATTGTATAGCTAACACTTTGCCTTCATTGAGACATGTATGGCTCAAGGGAGCTACAAGACCTGCAGCTACAACCAGCCCCTCAAAATCATGACCACCAAGGGAGGCATCCCCTGGACAGCTACAAGACTCCCAGCTACAGCCAGCCTCTGAAAATCATGACCACTGAGGAAGTACCCCTGGCAGCTAAAAAAGTCCTGGCTACAGCCAGCCCCTCAAAATCATGACCGCTGAGGGAGATGTCCCCCGGGTGTCTAAAAGACCCCAGGCTACAGCCAGCCTCCAAAAATTGTGACCCTCACTGCATGCAAGCTGCCTGGCACCTTGCGCAGCATGTCCTTTTGTTGGTTTGGGGGTAAGCCACATGATGTGGCTGGGCGCAGCAATGTTCCAGACTGCGTGGCACCTGCCGGGGGACGGAAGGAAGGGGAAGTGGAGGTCAGGACAACATGTAACTGTCTGAAAAGAAGTTTCTTGTACTACCAGACAAGTACAACCCCCTACCCACAGCCTAGCTGACACAAGGTACAGGAGGTCAGCAGCTGGAGCCAGGCAGTGCAGAAATAAAAGGCAGCAGCTAGCAGGGGTAGACACAGAACCACAGAGACCTCAGCCACGCTAATAGCAAAGAAAAAAGAAGATTTTTCAGCCTCTCATGACCCTACAGCCACAGGCTTGCAGGTGCCAAACTGTAACCATCCTGTAGCCTAATTTCTATGCACTTGAGAGCAGGGGAGCTGTAAGAGGCCAGAGTGGAGAACTGCAGTGCATTGTGGGGCACATACGGGACATCTGTGGAGGCCAATGTATTTGATTTAAAGACCTGCCACATCCTCACTATCTTTCATTTGGATTTCTAAATTTGAATTGAACGCTACACCCCGTTGGTTACTATGATTTTAGGATTTTGAAACACCTACAGGATCTCTACCAAGCATTCTTGAAACTGCAATACCCACCTGAGGAAGTGAAAAAACAGATCAACAGAGCCAGACGTGTGCCACGAAGCCTCTTACTACAGGACAAGCCCAAGAGAGAAACCAACAGAACACCACTAGCCATCACCTACAGTCCTCAGCTAAAACCTCTACAGCGCATCATCAGGGATTTACAACCCATCCTGGACAATGATCCCCCACTTTCACAGGCCTTGGGAGGCAGACCAGTCCTTGCCCACAGACAACCTGCCAACCTGAAGCAAATCCTAACCAGCAACTATACACCGCACCACAATCACTCGAACTCAGGGACCCATCCATGCAACAAACCTCGTTGCCAGCTCTGCCCACATATCTACACCAGCAACACCATTACAGGACCAAACCAGATCAGCCACGCCACCGTGGGTTCATTCACCTGCACATCTACCAATATAATTTATGCCATCATGTGCCAGCAATGCCCCTCTGCCATATACATCGGACAAACTGGACAGTCTCTATGTAAAAGAATAAACACACACAAATCAGATATCAGAAATGGCAATATACAAAAACCCGTAGGAGAGCACTTCAATCTCCCAGGCCACACAGTAGCAGACTTAAAAGTAGCTATCCTACAGCAAAGAAATTTCAGGACCAGACTCCAAAGAGAAATTTCTGAGCTACAATTCATCTGCAAAGTCGACACCCTCAGCTCAGGCTTAAACAAAGACTGTGAATGGCTGGCTAAATACAAAAGCAGCTTCATCTCCCTTGGTGTTCACACCTCCAGATCAACTTCTGGTAGTAAGCCTTACACTTGCTGACTGAGCTAACCTTGTTATCCCCACCCTTACTCTGGCTTATTTATACCTGGCCCTGCAGATTTCCAAGACCAGCATCTGATGAAGTGAGTCTGTGCTCAAGAAAGCTCATGCTCAAAACTTTTCTGTTAGTCTATAAGGTGCCACAGGACCCTTCGTTGCTGTTACAGATCCAGACTAACATGGCTACCCCTCCGATACATGTCGATTTTAGTGGTTCATAAATTGAGCTAATGGAATTTACAGTGAGGACTGGCACTGGGAAAAATCAGTTAAAGGCTAGCTGACTTTAAATTGATTTTCTCTCATGGTGTAGATGCAGCCTCAAAGAAAACTCTCCTGACATAGGCCAAGTTCCATTTTGCCCCATGAATGGAGCTCTAGGCACAGGCTTCATCCGAGCTTTAGGCAATCTTTTAACTATACCAGGTTCAAACCATTAAGCTATTAAAGATAAGGGCAGAGAATGAGCTTGTCTGGTCCCTTGATTTTTGAGACTTCCCTTGCCTCAATTGTCTATCTGTAGAGTTAGGATAATAACACTTCCTTTCCTCAAAGGTTTATTGGATAAATGCATTATTGTCCATGATGCCCTAAGGTGGTGCCCTTATAAGAGCATATAAGTATCTAGAAAGGCAGCAAATAATTTTTAAACCAAACATAAATGCCTTTAGTGTTGAGTCTTACAGTTATGAAAATTTGTTTTTTCTTGTAGGTCTACACCTTTCTGAAATTTAACTAAATTTAATTTGCAAGATGGCCCATAAATGAAATGTTATCATGAATCAAATACTACTCCGTTAGAATAGCATTTCATTTCTTGCCCAAAAGAATTTTATCTGTGTTGTCCTGACATTTTTATAACAGCTTTTGTTCCATCTCTGTTTCTTATTTAAAACCTAAAATTAAAACCTAAATGAGATTTTGTTGAGGCGATCCAGGGATATATTTGTGTGCGTGTGTATATGTGGGTGTTCGGATTATGATGATGGGTACGTACATGAGGTGAGGTTATAAAATTAAAAGATTTAGAAGAAATTAATCTTTGATGAAGAAAATGAACTGATTTATGCATCTGGACACTTAAATGCAGAGACTGTATTCATCTCCTTGGTGAAAGTACAGAATAGATTAGGTTGTTAGAGGGTTGAGTAATTTAGGATGGTTTGGAAATAATATTACTTCCTACTTCCAAAGAATTACATTATATTCACAATTTTTAGAGGGAGAGGATTTAACTGGGATCAGCAGCAAAGGAGAGGAGACTCTTGCTCTGATTCATTATTACTTCTGTAAGTCTTCACCTAGAAAGTTAAAGATAAACCTGGTATCATTGTAGTATTTCTGTGTACCACCTGGATGAACTTTACTTGACAAAACTGAGATCTGTACCACTGAAGTGTTCAGAAGACTGAGTCAAGCCCCCAAAATCTGGTCTAACTGCCAAAGTGCAATAGCTCCTGGTGTGGGGTTCCCATTCCACAAAAGCCTTTCCACTTCTGAAATGAAATGTTGTGTTTGAGATCTTAAAATTTGCTATTGACAAGCAGTTATGTATGTAAATCTCAGCTGCACAACTGCCTGTGAGAAATGATCACAAGAGCACCATGAGCATGGCCAAAGCAAATTCCAATAAATATAGAGTAATCTTTAGTGGTTTTCATCCATATTTATCTAGGAATGTTATGGCAACTGTAATAAAAAGGATATATACCATTTTCCTATACTGCATATAGCATACTACCATAAAGTGGCAGAAGTAGGGCTTGTCCCCATGGGGAAATTTACCAGTATCATACTACCACACCAACTTCCTGTGTGGGCACTTATTTGGAATGACAAAGGGTTTCTTTTTTTTTGTTTAGTTTATGTCAACTGAACTAAAAAAAAAAAAATCCACTATAATTCCAAACAGTATCTGCTTAGGGAGTTTTACAGACAAAGCTATAAGTGGTACATTTATACCTAGAGCTGGTCAAAAGATTTCCAATGGAACAGTGTTCTTTTGCAAAACACTGAATAGTTAAAACTATGTTACATGCGAATATAGAGGTGTAAACCTTTTGTGGAACATTATCAAAATATTTTTTGTACTTTAGCATTTTGAGTTGTGATACATTTTTTTTTTAAAAACATAGCAAATAATAAAAAACAAGGGTAACCAAACATTTTCAGATTAATTTATTTTGAGAAAAAAATCTGGTATTTTGAGTTTTTGTCCCATTTTGGAACAATCCTGAAGCTTTAAAATCTCAGAATTTTTCACAGGACAGACGTATCCAAATTTTGACCAACTCTAGGTATATAGGTATTGTAATTCCAGTACCTTTCCATGTAGAATAGCACTGAGGCTATGTCTACACCAGAGAGTTATTGACAATACTGGAGTTTTGTTGACAAAACTTGTGGAGCATCTACACAGAAAATGTGTTTTGTATACAGAAGCTGTTGACAAAAAAGCTGTGTAGATTTTCCTTTTGTTCACTGAGCAGATCAAAAGATCAGTCCGCTTTTACGTGTGGGCAATCTGTCGACAGCAGTTTTGTTGGAACATCTCTTCCAACGGTAAGTTCTGTAGACAGACACTTTTTAGTGTTGATGTAGCCTCAGTGTTTTTGGGGGAACTATTTTAGGATTTACACAGATGCACATCCGGCTTTAACTAAGTGAAAATATTTGACATGCATTGCATGACATTAGTTACGTGATACATGTCCAATAGGCTCTGCTATTGCCTCAATGTTCCCTTAAATAACTAAATCTTTGCCTCAATGTCCCATTTGCAAAACGTCCAGTGAAAAGAATTTCAAGGTCTATACGAGGAACACACTGTTTAACCGCAAGATAGATTAGTGCTCTGAAGTTATAGGAAGATTTTAGCACAAAAGCTTTTTGGACTCAGATTTACTACTTCTGTAAAAACAAACAACAACACAGGAAGTAAGTACACGATGGATTCTGATCCTGCAGGGCCTACGCAGGCTATCTAGCTTCAAAGACAGATAGCTTTGCTTCTCTATGACTCCAGAATACGGCCTTGTTTTGTGTATATAACTCATTTTTTCATTTTATGGCCCCTAAAACAATGGCATCAAGTGCTTCACAAACCAAGTATAAAAATCTGTGTCTTCTGATGGACCCTCCACAAAAGTAAACAATCCCACCCTCACCAATGTGCTTCAGTGATGGAGAATCCACCTGCTCTTAATCACTGTGCAACTCCACCCAACACTTTAATTTTTTTCTCAAAGGCCTATTCAGCCAAAAATACTTCCCATGTGATTTGAGGCTCTATAAACTCTAACTCTGATTGGCCATCAAGAGGACATTTTCTAATAATCAGATGTTTACATGTTACTGCTGGTCAAAGATAGCCAAATTTCAGGCACCAATAGCAGATGTGTCCTCCATCCCCAACAAAGTTCAACTGTCACAAATGAGCAGAAAAGAGATTATGTAAAACAACTGAGGTCTAAATCATGAGAAGGGCTTTGAAGAATCTCACCCACTGTGAATGTTATGCAAAATCTGATGGTGGAGGGTGCATAACTTAGATATTATACAATCACAACAACTCACCACACAAATAAAAGTGCTGTGTTCTGATGCAGCTGGAGTTGGACTTTCCATCGGCATGTCCCAAACGGCACCAGGAAAACACGTGACATGAGTCTAGCCCAGAAAGGACACTGTGAGCAGTTCACACCTGGGCCCAGGTGCCTAGTGGCTAGGCCTCCCGGCCAGGACCTGTTGGGTTGAGTTTGGGGTGTGGCCCTGAGAATCTAGTTCCCCCTTTTGGCAGGAGAGGGGTTCCCCTGGGGGAGGGGCCCGCTCCCCTCAGTACCAGGGGGATGGTCCTGGGATGCGTCTTCTGGCCAGCTCCTGCCTCTTTGCTGGTCATCCTCAAACTGAGCTGGCTTCCCTCCCTTTATACCCCTCCAGGCCTGACATTGGCCGCAGGTGAACCAGGGTGGGGCTGATTGGGCTAACAGGTCTTGTTTAACCCCTGCCTTGCCTGGCCGCCCTTTCACACTCCTACACATCCCCCCACCCCAAGATCCCCACAGGGGTCTGCCCCTCCCCCATTTGTGTTCCTTCTTCCCGGGAAAAAATGTCCTCATTTGTGTGATCCTTTCCTGCACAATGCTGGATCTGGAAGGAGAAGGGTTGGAGGGAGAGGTACCATCTCATGATTGTGGGGTTTGTCTCTTCTGGGAAAGGGGTTGAGGTATTTTTCGGACCTTAGCCCAGGGTTCGGTCTGGATATGGTGCACAGCCAGGTGAGTCCGACTGGATTTCATTGAAAAGACCGAGAAAAAGTCGGTCACTAACTTCTGGGCCTGAAGTCTCTGCTCCGAGGTAAGGTTGGGCCCAATCTGTACCTCCCCAGGGTTTGCTACCTCCACTGCCTGGGGCCCCAGTTCTGGGTCTGGTGGGTAGGGTGTGATTAGTAGCCCTTCGTTGGCCTTCCAGGGTTTTGAGAGATTTACATGGTAGATCTGCTGCCCTTTACACTTATGTGGCTGGTCTACCTCATAGTTCACTGGGCCCACTCGCCCGATGATCTCATAAGTGCCCTTCCAGCAGGTGAGGAGCTCAGAGTAGGTACTTGGCAGTAGCAGTAAGCACTCGATCCCCCAGCTGAAACTCCTGGAGTCTGGCCTGTTTGTTGTAAGTTGACTCCTGGGCCTGCTGTGCTTGGAGGAGGTTCTCTTGGGCAAAAGTCCCTAGAGCTTCAAGATTCTCACGTAGGTTGAGCACGTATTGCACCATGTTATTGCTTTGGGAGGGCTGTTCCTCCCACATCTCTCTTACTAGGTCCAGAATCCCCCGCAGCTGCCTCCATACAGAAGTTCAAAGGGTGAGAACCCTGTGGAGTTCTGGGGCACCTCCCAAACTGCAAACATGAGGGCGGGGAAGAGCTGGTCCCAGCGACATGCATCCATCAGCACAAACTTGCTGAGCATGGCCTTCAAAGTCCGATTGAAGCGTTCTACTAGTCCGTCTGTCCAGGGGTCATAGAGAGATGTTCGGAGGGTCCCTTCCCCTGGGTCTGCCACCTCCCCTACTCTGGCCAGATTTGCGGTCCCTGCCGTTCCCTAGCTCAATGGCTGGGGTTGCCACTCCCTAGCTGAAGGCTTCCCAAGTCCTGCTAGTAGCTCATGAAAATGTCCCCAGTTTCTACCCAATATTACCAGATAGGCAAGAGCTGGGGCCAGGCCAACCATCACTGGTTCTTCGTGCCTTCCCACCCGTAGGGTCACCCGGGTGCAGGGATAGGCCTTCACATCCCCATGGACACACTGCAGCCTGATGGTGCCTTGGCGAGGACCTACATCAGGCACGACCGCTTGCTGAACCAGGGTCTGGGCACACCCTGAGTCGATCAGCCCAATTGCCTCTGTCCCATTGACAAACACCGGGACAGTCAGCTTGGCAGGGCCTTGGGGGTGTGCCCATGTTTGAGGGGTCCAGAGCTTCCCAAAGTTGTACTCTATGTATGGGCAGTCTCGGACCAGTGCCCACTGCCCCTGCATGTGAAGCAGAAGTCCCATTCCAGGGTAGCCTTCGGGGGGGCATGTGGCAGGGTTGGAGGTGGAACCGGATCTTCAGGCTGGGGCATGAGTGGGGTCACTGCTACCTTGTCCGAGAGGTGGCTGGGTTCCTTACGGTGGAGCTGGTGGGTTGGCTCAGGGCCAGGGGTTGAAGCCCAAGGTTAGCCCTTTAACTCCGAGCCTTTCGGGGCTCAGGAAGGAACGGCAGGCACTGGGACCCACCCCAGCCTCGTGACTCCTGGCTCCCCTCTGTCCCTTGAGCTGGAGTTCCTCTGACTGACCTGGGGGCTACAAAAGGGGCCACCCCCATGGACTTGATAATTCTCCATCAACTGGATGGTTGCTGTTATATCTTCCGGGCGGTTCTTCATCACCCATTCCCTTCCCTCAGAGGGCAGAATCTGGGTGAACTGTTCAAGCAGGACCCATTTGGCTACCTTCACCCTGGACTTTGTTTCAGGCTTCAACCACTTCCAGAAGGCGTCCCACAGCTTCTGGGCAATAAGGTGGGGTCGGGCTCCTGGGGCCCATATTTCCCCATGGAAGCGCTGGCGGAAAGTCTCTTCTGAGATATCCAGAGCATCAAGGATTGCTGCCTTCACCTGGGCATAGTCCTGGGTAACTGCCACATCCAGTGCCCTATAGGCAGTCTGAGCAACCACTGTCAAGTAAGGTGCCATGATGGCTGCCCACTGCCCTTGGGCCCACTGGGCTACGGTGGCCACCTGCTCAAAGGTCTCCAAGAATGCCTCTGGGTCATCATCCCTGCCCATCTTTGCGAGTTTGATTGGTGCCGGTGCCGGCAGCCCATCCGGGGCTCAGGGTTGTATCGGGGAAGTTACCTGCTGCATCAGCTGTTGCTGGTGGGTTGCTAATTCCCCATTTAGCTGCTGCTCGTGCTGAGCCATCTGTTGGAGCAGCTGTTGCTGCTGTTGTTGCTGCTGCTGGCTGGCCTGTTGCTCCACCATCCACTTCAGCAGGGGCTCCACTGCTTCCGTGGTTTGCACTTGCTGGGTCTATGGCTGGCATAGTAGGATGGCCCTTCTGCAGGGCCGGGACTATACACACATTCTCCACCACGTGTGAGTGTTTTGCATCTGGGCTGGGTGGCCTAGTGGGTAGGCTCCCTGGCCAGGGCCAGTTGGGTTGAGTTTGGAGCATGGCCCTGAGAATCTAGTTCCCCCTTTTGGCAGCAGAGGGATTCCCTGGGGAGGGGCTCCCCACTCCCCTCAGTACATGGGGGAGGGTCCTGGGATGCGCCCTCTGGTGGCTAACCAGGTGGCAGCTCTGGCCTGGGGCCTCCTGCCTCAGAGCCAACTCCTACCTCTTCGCTGGTCAGCCTCAAACTGAGCTGGCTTCCTTCCCTTTGTACCCCTCCAGGCCTGATACTGGCCGCAGGTGAACCAGGGTGGGGCTGATTGGGCTAACAGGCCTTGTTTAACTCCTGCCTTGCCTGGCCTTTCTCTCACACTCCTACAGACACAAATAAGGAGGAACGTGACATTTGTCTGCATCTGAGGGGCTGAGAATCTTATGTCTGTATGTGAATGGGAAGACCTATCTAGACATAGCAATGGCCCAATGGTCCATTTCCCCAACCCTCCCTTTTGGAAGGGGCATGTAAATATAGCAGTTTGATTATGCTAATGAGGTGCTAATATGAATATTCAACACCTTATTTGCATAGTGATAGCCATCCAGAGGATGAAAAATACTGCTTTCGAATTGCAAACTAGCCATGTAGATGGGGTTCCCTTGAAAGGAAAACCCAATAAAAAAAAAACACCCTTCTTCCCAAAAAGGTGGCCACCATTGTGTAAATGAGGCACTGAATATTCATATCAGTGCCTCTTTAGCATTTTTGAACTGCTTTATTTACATATTCCTTTTGAAAGGGAAGGGTAGTGTAGACATGACCAATAGGATACACAAGGTTCCCTAGATATGTATATAAACTCCAAATTTAGGAAAAATAAGCCAACTGAAAAGTCCTAATGCGACTTCTATATGGGTAATTTAAACACCATCAATCCTGTGATTTCTGTATCAGACTAAAATCAATTTATGGGAAAATAATAAAATGTAATACAAAAAGAAATAGTTATCGACATGGACTCTAAAGCGGAAGTAAAATAATCTCCAAGGAGGCATTACAGACTAAAATAGCTAAGCTTAGGAAAAGTAGAAAGGCCCAAACCCTTTTGAAGCTGCTCAGGTCTCCTGCAAGAATCAGAGTGCCCTGAACTCCCGTTGAGTTCCGCTACGGTCAAGAACAGATCTTAAATTAGTAAGTGTTCACTCCTGAAGCCACACATGAAGTCAATAAGCATTTAGGAAGTGAAAACAATAGAATGGAACCCAGTCTTATTGCTGTGGGATGAAAAACGAGCGGGGACTGAAAGCAAATAAGCATTGAAAAAAAAAACTGAGCTGGATTTTCTCCGCCCTCGGCTACGTCTACACTAGCCCCAAACTTCGAAATGGCCACACAAATGGCCATTTCAAAGTTTACTAATGAAGCGCTGAAATGCATATTCAGCGCTTCATTAGCATGCGGGTGGCTGCGGTACTTCGAAATTGACGCGCCTCGCCGCCGTGCGGCTCGTCCCGATGGGGCTCCTTTTCAAAAGGACCCCGCCTACTTCGAAGTCCCCTTATTCCCATGAGCTGATGTAGGCGGCGTCCTTTTGAAAAGGAGCCCCGTTGGGACGAGCCACGCGGTGGCGAGGCGCGTCAATTTCGAAGTGCCACAGCCACCCGCATGCTAATGAAGCGCTAAATATGCATTTCAGTGCTTCATTAGTAAACTTCAAAATGGCCATTTGCGTGGCCATTTTGAAGTTTGGGGCTAGTGTAGACACGGCCCTAGACAGGTGCACAAGGTACTCACATCTAGGAGTGCTTCCTCCCTTCACCCCATGTCACTCAAATTAAGAGCCCGGCACCAGCCCCAGTCCTTAAGCAACAAGTACAGAGACTGCTTCCTGCTAGCGCTCTCTGGGGAGCCAGACACACAAAGTGGAGGAAGATGAGGGATGAACCACTTCTCTCAGCCCACCCACCCGCCCCTTTTCCAAAGGAAAGTACGCACACCTCACCTTCAGAGGAGATGACAGCAACCATACGTATCATGTCTCTATGGCTGTGGCCACACTAGCTCCTCCTAGCCAGAACGTGGGTAATGAGCCATCTATCAGTGTGCTAGACTACTAACTGGAAGTCGGCCATGAGTTCGCGTACCTAGGCTCGACGATCCTGGACAACTTGTCACTTGATAGCGAGATCAACAAGCTCATTGGGAAAGCCGCCACAATGTTCTCCAGGCTGACGAAGAGAGTATGGGCTAACAATAAGATCACTGCCTATGAGACACAAATGATTCCCCCCAGCTCTCTGTAAGGCAGTGCAGCTCGATTCCACCAACAACCTGGGCATATGCCTTAATACCACAAACTGATGCTTTCCTTGAGTTTTATCACTAGTTTTCAGCTTTTCAGAGCCATGTGTGTTTTTATTTTTAAACACAGGTTTTGGAAGCAAGGAAATAAAAATTCAGAAATAGAGCACAATCCTTTGAAAAAGCAGATTTTCAATTAACTGCAGCAGTACATGGTGCCTTCTGTTACAACATCACATTTGCTTACAAGGACTGCAGCCTACAGAAAGCATGCATTATAACAAGAAGATTATACTTTTATCTACTATATAATTTACTATATAAGTCTGAACTCCTCCTAAACAGTAAGAGCTAGGAATACCAAATTCAGTGCACAGCTTCCTTTGTCATAACTTAAAGCAACATAAGGGTTTGGTTTTGCCAGGAAAATGGGATGTGCCTGGAATAGGATTGCATCTCATAAAACCATACAGAAAAAGAGACAATCACCAAATCAAGTACTGTCTTCAAAAGTGACATAAGTGAGTGAAAGCTGAAAGTGACTAAACCAAAATGAACCAGAAAGGTAGGATGAACCTGTAAGAAGAGGACTGCTTCTCAGTCAACCTTACAGACAGGAGACAAAATGGTGAAATTTGGAGTAGTACTCTGTTTTGGCACAGCTACATTAATGCTTAAGGTTTTGAAAACTCCTCCTAAACAGTAAGAACTAGGATCACCAAATTTGGTATAAAGCCCAAAAAAAACCCCCTTAACTGAGTTAAGAACTTAAGCAGCGCCAGGGTATATCTGCTAGTTCCTAGATAAAAAAGTACTTTCATGTAATTTGTTACCATTCCTGTGCTCTGATGTTTTTTCTCCACTTCTATTTATACGAAGAAAGAATGAGGCTTTTTCAGTTTTATTGTGATGACTGCTGCTAAAATGGGTATAAAATTAGAGACTTGCCCTTGCCAGGTGTTTTGACAGTAACTCAGACAGCTCTGGTACTATCACAGATGCATGAGTCTCCTCTCTCTACTTAACATTTACTTCAACAAATGTGAATCTGATTATGTCTAGCCAAATAATCAGCAAACATTTGAGCTTAAAGCAAGTACGTTTTTGAAGCCCACTTCTTATAGAGGTCATATATACTCAAAACAAGACCACACTTTCCAGATCAAATACAAGCACTGCAAAGTTCTGTTTATCTATGGTGTCATGCAGTTTTCTGAGTACCAGAAGGTGTTTAAGAACATAAGAACGGCCATACTGGGTCAGACCAAAGGTCCATATAGCTCAGTATCCTGTCTGCCGACAGTAGCCAATGCCAGGTGCCCCAGAGGAGGTGAACCAAAGACAATGATAAAGCGATTTGTCTCCTGTCATCCATCTCCCGTCTTTGACAAAAGGCTAGGCACCATACCTTAGCCCTTGCTAATAGCCATCTATGGACCTAACCTCCAAACATTTATCGAGCTCTTTTTTAAACTCTGTTTGAGTCCTGGCCTTCACAGTGTCCTCTAGCAAGGAGTTCCACAGGTTGACTGTGCGCTGTGTGAAGAAAAACTTTCTTTTATTAGTTTTGAACCTGCTACCAATTAATCTCATTTGGTGTCCTCCAGTTCTTATATTATGGGAACAAGTAAATGACTTTTCTGGATTCACTTTCTCCACACTATTCATGATTTTATACACCTCTATCATATCGCCCCTCAGTCTCCTCTTTTCTAGACTGAAAAGTCCCAGTCTTTCTAGCGTCTCCTCATATGGGACCCGTTCCAAACCCTTAATCATTTTAGTTGCCCTTTTCTGAACCTTTTCTAATGCCAATATATCTTTTTTGAGGTGAGGAGACCACATCTGCACACAGTACTCAAGATGTGGGCGTACCATAGTTTTATATAGGGGAAGTAAGATATTCTTCATCTTATTGTCTATCCCTTTTTTAATTATTCCTAACATCCTATTTGCCTTACTGACTGCCACTGCACACTGCGTGGATGTTTTCAGAGAACTATCCACTATAATTCCAAGATCCGTTTCCTAATCTGTTGTAGCTAAATTTGCTCCCATCATATTGTATGTATAATTGGGGTTATTTTTCCCAATGTGCATTACCTTACACTTACCCGCATTAAATTTCATTTCAGTCTACAGAGCATGTTGATGACTAAAGATACCAAGTGAGATATGCAGGTAAGTGAAGCATGGCTAAGTGCTGTGTGAATTTGATAAGTTTCAACATTATGCATTAGACCTACCTATTTTCCCCCTCACATTTCCACCTTGGAATAGAAGATTACTAATATTAATTATGGGGAAGAGAAAAAAAGTCCCTCACAAATGTCAAGAAATGCCTAAATTTATTTTAATGTTTGCAACTACATTTTATCTACCTCTTTCTCTGTGCTCTCATTCCCGATCTTCTCTTGAAGCACTGCTCTGTACTTATTCCCTATTTCTTCCTTGCCTAGCCTTGCCACATCTCTTCTTTCCTTAAACTGTGTCTTATACTTTCTATTGTGGGAAGCAGTTGAGGGAGAGGGGGCAACACACACTTTTAAATAATTGTAGGTAATCTCAGACCCTTTTCTTTCCAGGCCACGCAGAGTTTCATTTTGATGTTTGCGATAACTAGACTGTGTTCATCATCAATCATTATCATCAACCACTGGCTCAGCGCCCGCCTGGTGTCCATTGTCTCCCTCACTATTTCCTTCCATCTTTCCCTGTCCAGTGCAGAGTGGCTTGGTTGCTGTAGATTAGCTCCGCATCAATCTACGATATTATCTACCCATTCTCTGTGGGGTCAGCCTCACCTATTGAACCATCCATTATGCCGAATACCAGGGGCTTGACTTTTTTTTACCATTCATTATGCAGATACACCTGAATAGCTGTAACTTGTGTTGTACTACCTTCTGCGATGGCTTCTCTTTCGGCTGTATCTTCCTATATAATTCCTCGTTGGTGTCCTTCCTCATCCATCCTATTCTCAATATATTTCTATAACAACTCATCTTGAATGCCAATATCCTTCTCTTTGAATCTTTCATTGTCACGCATGTTTCACATCCAAACAACATGCTGCTGAATACACGTTTTCAAGACACTCAGCTTTGTTCCTAAGCTAATCACTTTGCTTTTCCAGATCTTATCCACTGCCTTGAAACTTGCTCTTGCTTTTGCTGTTCTAGTCACTCTTTCCTTCTTACAGTCTAGATTATACATCATGTTGCTCCCAGATACATGAACTTCTGTGTGTTCTCAAGTTCAATCCCATCTACGTTGATCTTCCTTCCTATTTCCTTATCTCCAAATACCATTAAGCTTGTTTTTTTTCAATGTTGATAATCAGTATATACTGCTCTTCCTTATTTAACACCTGCACCATTCTTGCTAGCTTCTCTTCATCTTCCTCGAAGATAACTATATCATCTACGAAACTCAAGTTATTAATTCTCATCCCCTGCACCAATATCCTTTCTACCTCTTCCTTGATTTTGTCCTTCAGTCTTTCTAGATGTGTGATGAAGATACTCAGCCATATTGGATCCGCTTGTCTCGTACCTCTACGTGATCTAAACCAACTTGATACAGTCTCCCACAACATTCTTGCCCATAAGTTAAGGTAGTGTGGATTGGATATATAGACTATAAAATGGATAGAAAGCTGGCTTGATGGATGGGCCCAGCAGGTAGTGGTGAATGGCTCAATGTCTGGTTGGCAGTCAGTTTCAAGGATCAGTTCTAGGCCCAATATTGTTCAACATCTTTATGAATGACATGGATGGGTGGATGGAGTGCACCCTCAGCAAATTTTCAGAAGACACTAAGCTAGGGAGTCAGATACATTGGAGAGTAGGGATAGGGTCCAGAGTGACCTAGACAAATTGGGGAATTGGGCCAAAAGGAGAAGTGCAGAGACCTGCACTTGGGATGGAAGAATCCCAAGCATTGTTACAGGCTGGGGACCAACTGGCTAAGTAGAATCATAGAACACTAGACCTAGAAGGGACCTGAAGAGGTCATCGAGTTTTTTGTTGTTTGCTATTCCTGTCTACCTACTGTGACAGAGCCAGACCAGTTGGTTGCAGTAGTCTGATCCTATTGGCAACCTGCCCACAGCTATAAGTGCCTCCCTATGGGAAAGGGAGTAAGGAGTCCACTAGGCTTGCAGTAGTCTAGTAAAAGGTAAGTATACTGGCAACTGGATGAATAGTTCTCTGTTCCTTGTGTGATTACGGCAGGAGCAGCTCCAGAGCAATCAGAACTATACTAGAACCATTAAAGTCAGACAGACACCATAAGACATCTGGAGCCAATTAAGAACCTGCTTAAAACAATTAAGAGAACACCTGCAGCCCATTAAGAAGCTGCTAGAACTAGTTTAAGAGGCTCCCCTTCAGGAAGGGTGGTGTGTTAGGAACTAGAAGCAAGGTGGTGGAAGTGCTAGGAGGATGAGTGTGGTCAGGTTCCAGAAGGAAGGTGCTGGAAGAGGCTGTTTGGAGAAGTGGCCTGTGAAGGACTATAGCTCTGGTGTGGAGGAAAAACCACCCGTTGATACCAACATTAGGGTCCATGGGCTGTTACACAGAATAGAGGGCAGGCACAGATTCCCCTCAACTCCCTCCCCCACTGCACCACTACAGGGACAGAGGTAAGACTGTGACTAAGGAAAGCTCTCCCACCAAAACTGATTGAGTGGCTTATAATGAAGATGGCTCAGTAGGCTGTGACCATTGCCTCCAGAAAGGGAAAGAGTCTGTGTTGAGGAACCCAGGGAGCTCTGAAGCAAGCCCTACTGCCTAGAAGTGCAGGATTCCTAAGGGAAAGCTAGAGCTCATTAGGAAAAAATCCAGGCCTCTTAAGTGCAGTGTGATTCAGCCTTCACTCAGAAAAATACATTTGTTTCAAGGCAAATTTACTATAGATTTAGCTCTAGGATTAGCCCTTCAGAGTGGGGAGCTTTGCACATTGAAATATTTAAATGGGCAGTTTAATTCTCCACCTGTCTCTGATCTAGTCATTTATTCTGTTACAAGGATGATTTAAAAGGCTGTCATATTAACTGAGATTTAAACCTCTGTATGTTGATTGCACCAACGTGAACAACTACACAGTAATTAATTGCACATATATTTTGTCCTTTCACTTGACTTCAAAGGCAGCTGTGAATACTCACCCTCTTTGAAAGTCAGGACACTTATTTAGGCACTGAAATATAAATATGCATACTTAATTTAACTTGGAAAGCTTTCGTCCAACTAAATGGCCGTGTCTACACAAGCCCCAAACTTTGAAATGGCCACGCAAATGGCCATTTCGAAGTTTACTAATGAAGGGCTGAAATGCATATTCAGCTCTTCATTAGCATGCGGGAGGCTGCGGCACTTCGAAATTGACGAGGCTCGCCGCTGCGCATCTTGTCCCGACAGGGCTCCTTTTCGAAAGGACCCCGCCTACTTCAAAGTCCCCTTATTCCCATCAGCTCATGGGAAATGGCCATTGAGCTGATGGGAATAAGGGGACTCTGAAGTAGGCGGGGTCCTTTCGAAAAGGAGCCCCATTGGGACGAGCCGCGCGGTGGCGAGCCGCGTCAATTTCGAAGTGCCGCAGCCGCCCGCATGCTAATGAAGCGCTGAATATGCATTTCAGTGCTTCATTAGTAAACTTCGAAATGGCCATTTGCGTGGCCATTTTGAAGTTTGGGGCTCGTGTAGACATAGCCAATGGGAAACATGTCCCAACCCAGGATGACATGAAGTAGGCTCACATAATAGTCGGGTCAGATCTGCTCTCCTATCAGAGCTGGAACATGATAGACAACTTGCCTCACAACCCCTCATAAGGCTTCAGAGCCAGTGGGAAGGGTCCACCTTACTAAAATGGTCTACAGCTACCAACTTGTGAATTCAAAATTTCAGAGGTTCAAGAAAGGCTAATAGTGGAACTTGCTTTGACAGACAACACAAAAGGGACGTTGTTTAGTTGACAGACCTTACATTATTTGGTTGTTCTTACAGGAAATTAGTGCTGTTGGCCAAAATCAAATCTTTGTGTATTAGATAAAGTTCTTTTTTGAAGATAACGTGGCAGGGCCCGGCCAGCGGGTTCCTTCAGAGGGAGAGAAAGGCAGCCCAAACAGCCAGAAGGGCCTGCTAAATACAAGCAGGGCAATTACAAGCAGCTAAATGTAAGCTGGCTCAGCCAAATTGGGGCCAGCTGACTCCACAACTGGCTTGATAAAAGGCCTTTAAAAACCGCCCACAGTGGGAAGGCAAGGAGGTAAGAGAGGGAGGACTAGAGGGGGAGGTGCAGGAAAGACAGATTTAGATGAGCCTAAATTGAGAACAAGGCAGACCAGCTTTGGGGCCAGGACAGCTGAGGCGGGAGCAGCAGCTGGGCTCCCAGCCTGGAGACCTGTTGCCAGCCCTAGAGAAAAGGAGTGAGAAACTGGAAAGGCCAAGGAGACTAACCTGAACCATGGTCAGGGTAAGAGGAGCCCCTGCCACGGGAGTCGCTTATACGAAGAAGCCGGTCTACTGCCAGCAAGCAGAAGGGAAGGCCAAATAGGGTAGTTGTCCTGGGGCCCAGCAATTCAAAGGAGCCCAGGGCTCTGATCACTGCTGCTGTAGCAGTGATGGTGGCAGGAGCCTTGTGTTCTTAAAATTGCTGCTGGAGTGCTGCACAGTGTGCTTTGGCAGCAATAAGGGAATGGGTGTGTGTGTTTGTGTGCCATGCTCCAGGCAGCACTGGAGCTGGCTTCTTCTGGCACTGACCCCCCGCCCCCCGCCACCGCTGCTGCTTCCAAGGATACAGAGCCACCCTCCCTCCTGCTCACCACCTTGCCTGAAAGCACGGGGAGGCTATCTTCTCTGCTGTGAAGCAGGGACTCTGCCCTAGCACAGCCATACACCAGTTAGTGGTATCCATATCTGGAGGCTTGATTTGCATTCTAAGTACCATCACCAGCAATTATTGTGTGTTACCGAGAGCCCGTAAGGGCAACTCAAAATGCACCCCCCACACTTCATCTGAGCTGGCAAGAGATCTGCTAAACTGGTCACAGCTGGCAACCGTAGAAGCTAATTACAGCTAAACTGCAGTAATAAATAATAACTACCCTATAAGAAACAAGGATTTTACTAGACTGAGAATCTTAGAAAATAATCCACTATAATTTGAATTTAGATATTTTCACTCTGTGGATAATTCACTGTGTGCACACATTTCTAATTAAAGTGTCACATAATGACACACACATTGATAAACTGACCATAATACTTTGCCGGGTCAGCGATTGATTTATCCCCATTTTCCATGTTTTATGCAAGAAACCCTTTTAATGGCTGATGGCAAATTGCTGTCATTAGAAAATATGCTGCTATAAAGGTTTACAGTAGTTAGTGGCAATTCTGTGGTGCTGTAAACATCTAGGTTTACCTGCTTTGAATATTACAGAGAGTAGAGCTAGTCTTCCCCAGCCAGAGAAAGATTTATATTAACTTGGAGCTCTCATACTTCAGCATGTTGTTTGACAGGTCTGCCTGGGATAACTGTCTAATGCTCAGGCCCAGATGTTCTCAGTATCAATTGCATCAACTATGCTTGTTGGATGTTCTTAAAAAAAACCCAAAAAACAGTTGTCCCTCTGCATCCCCATTTCTTTCTTTCTTTCTTTCTTTTATTTTTTTTGGTTGATTGACATTAATTCTTCTAAGGATCAGATTAATCTATAAACAGAAATTGGATGTCTCTGAACCATGTGATGCATTAGCAGTGTGACAGACCTAGCCACAGAGTGTGTGGAAAACTCCAGAAGGCCTAATGGGATACTGCACATTCAATTGCACAACATCGCCTTATGGAATAAGTTTTTTAAAGTTTCAAGGAAACAGAATGAAGAATAAGTCCAGTGCCAAATGCACGCTGCAGAGCTGGCTACTTCTCTTCTTCTTCCATTTGGCCTTATTTCAAGTAGTAGGGACTTGGGCATTCATATCCCAGGAAAGACTCTTTATCAAAGTTCTATCTGGAACAGGGCAGTCCAATCCACAGAACAGGGTGGGGTGGCTGCGCCAGGCCCAGGCTTTTGCCCCAGCTGTCCTATGGAAGGAAAAAGGAAGGAATGCCTACGGCAGGGTGTGATGGCACTAGCAAGGGGTTGCCTGCCCTTGGCCCCCTCTAGATTCACCAGTGCACTGGGAGGGTGCAGCAGAGTGGAGCAGGCTGCTGCTTGCACCATGTGGTGAGGGGAGATGATGGCCTGTTGCTGCTACTACCTGCTGCTGTGTCCTGCCCCAGGCAATCTTCGGCCTTAGTTGCTTCGGGAGGGGAGTAAGGGAGCACAGCTGGGGTGAAGTGGAGGAGGGGAAGGGTCTGTGCCATGGGAGGGTGTCCAGGGCCCTGCACCTGAAGCAACTGGCTGTGGTTGCCCCTCCCCACTCCCCGCACCCCCTTGGGATAGTCCTGATCTGGAACCATGGAAGGTGACAGCATTTTATTTTAACTCTCACATAGTAGATGTCATTGTTTATATCCTTCCATAGGACCATGTGCAGTTGTGGAAGGATATATTACAATGAAGGCAGCAGCGGAGGTATAGGAAATGGTTAAATATTATTTGCTGGCAGTGTGATTGTAGCTGTGTTGGACCCAGGATAAGAAAGAGACAAGGTAGGTGAGAAATATATCTTAATGGCCAACTTCTGCTTGTTAAAGAGATGCACTTTTGAGCTTACACAGAGCTCTTATTCAGGTGCTTTTCTTTTTTTATTTACGATGTGTGTTTTCTGGTGGTTGCTGGTGGCTGCCTCTTGCTTCCACATTTCAAAGAAAAAGAAAGGTCCCCAAATGCAAAATGGGGATATTAATTGCTACCTATTCCCATAAGACCCATCAGTGTTTTGAGGAGTAATCATGCAAATTTTATTTTTTTATGATTTTTAATGAAATTTTATGATTATTATAGCACACATCTTCAAAAGGGACAGACATGCACTCCAAAACCAAATGCAATTAACAGCTGCAGAGATTTGTTTCAAACAAATCACAACCATCATGTGCTATGCTTGATCATAAGGGCATTTTGAATGGTTTCTTATGCATGGAACCGAGAGACAGGAAGCTTGAGATATGTCAATGAGGGCAGCACTGGTCTATTTGTTATAGAATTCTTTTCTACAGAGTTCCACCTCTCAACACAACCTGTAGTTCAACTGTTACAAGGACCCTAATTCACTTTCCACCTCTCTGCTGTGAGGAAATTATTGACATCTTCAACCATTCTTTACAACACATCGGCTATGTCTACACTAGCCAAAAAGTTTGAAATGGCCATGCAAATGGCCATTTTGAAATTTACTAATGAAGCACTGAAATACATATTCAGCTCCGCATTAGCATGTGGGCAGCCGCAGCACTTCGAAATTGACACGGCTCGCCACCGCGTGGCTTGTCCAGACGGGGCTCCTTTTCGAAAGGATCCCAGCTACTTTGAAGTCCCCTTACTCCTATGAGCAGATGGGAATAAGGGGACTTCGAAGTAGCCAGGGTCCTTTCGAAAAGGGGCCCCATCTGGACGAGCCGCGCGGCAGGGAGTCATGTCAATTTCAAAGTGCCGTGGCCGCCCGCATGCTAATGAGGCGCTGAATATGTATTTCGGTGCTTCGTTAATAAACTTCAAAATGACCATTTGCATGGCCATTTCGAAGTTTTTGGCTACTGTAGACATGGCCATCATGTTGACGGTTCAGATGAGTACTTCTGTAAACTGTAAAATAAAATATGCTCCCTTGCCAACTTCTGACTGAGGAAATATGCAGTTTTAAAGAAAATGATAACAACGTGGCTTCCACAAAACTGACGTTATGAGAACAAATACCCAGGGGACTTTGGCTCTATAGCTATTTGGATGACGTCAATTTTCCACTTAGAATGCTACATTAAAAAGTCACTAGATATATTTGCATTTGCACCAATTGTAGAGCCTTGACTACGTCTTAGAGCACAGGGGACCACATTTAATTTGGTCCTGATGAATGACATATGCCCTCTGATCCCACTGGGGTCATTGCAGAATGCTTGTCATTGCTACGCTGTCTAATTTCTAGCTAATGGTTATGTTATATTGTTAGGTGTATGATTCACTTTCCACTGCCAGGACACAATAAGGATTTGACCCTGTGCCCACTCAGGGAAATGGAAAAACACCACCCACTGATTTGGAGGCTGCAGGGTGAAGCACAAAGAGCTCACGTTCACCTACTCATCTCAGCTTCCTGAATGATGAGTTTAACCTGTATATAACTGAGTGGCTACGTCTACACTATCCCAAAACTTCGAAATGGCCATGCAAATTCAAAGTTTACTAATGAAGCACTGAAATACATATTCAGCACCTCATTAGAATGCCAGCAGACGTGGCACTTCGAAATTGATCCCCCCCCCCCCCAGATGGGGGTCCTTTTCGAAAGGACCCCAGAAACTTTGAAATCCCCTTATTCCTATTTTGAAGTTTTGGGATAGTGTAGACATGGCCAATGAGTGGTCTCCCTACTAGAGACAGTCTTTAAATACTCTTTACTAGAAAGGGATGGCCCACTACAATCACAAGCTACTGGGATTAAAGCCAAAATTAATGGGAGAAATTCTACAAGTTCTGAGTAGTCATAATGGCTTTAAAATGAATTCCAGATGAACTGTGGTGGTTGGAATCAAGTTTAATATCTACCTTTTCAGTGTTGTGCCAGGTAGTTTAAATAAGCATTTATTAATTTGAGGGCTCCCGAAGGGTGAAAAAAAGATTTCTCAATGAGAGAGAACTGGCTACTTGGGCTGGAATTTGGACACACTCCTCAGAAAAGGATAGAATGTATCCCTGATACAAAATCATAGCATCAAAATAGGCTTTCAGCAAGAATCAGAGTACCTTGAAACTTAATGGAGTGCTCCCAAGTTGGGCGGGTTATTGCCTAATTCAATAGACACTAGTATATTTGAGTCTGTGAAATGTTACCTACAGTGTACATGGGAATTATCTAATTTTATAGTATGCTCCACGAGCAGCTGAGCCAGATTATCTAACCATGACGAAATGGACAGTATCTCCGTAGATATTGTGTGTCAACACTGAACTATTTTGACTAGTGTGAACAGTTTATTGTGCATAAAGCCATATTCCTTATTGCATGAACCGTGTTTGAATCTTGGCTATGGGGCATCTTACGGTGATGCAGGAGTTGGGGGGATAAGCTACTCTAAAATGATGCTGTGGTGTCGCTATTGTCAGACAGCAAGGTTATTTTCTTATTCAATGAGTGCTCTGTACTGCATGCTGTCTGATGACATGTATGAAATATTTGGGAAAGGCAGGGCTGCCAGACTGCAATATTTTCTTATTGTGCCATGGCTGATAAGCATTGTAATCAGTCATTTGAACGCCGGCAGACATAACTCGAGTGATGAAAACATCACTCTTCCGCCCCCCTCTTCCCCAGCTTTCTTTAAATTGTGAATTACACAGCTTCCTGTAACTGTAGAATAGCCTTTCTCATCCTGCCCCTTTCCCCCTCCAATATCTGAGATCCACACAGTAGCAAGAGACAGTTGAAGTTATAAAGTCCATGAACTGTTTTTCAGAAATGACTTTACTATGCCATTAATAGTATGCAGGTGAATGCTCCCCTGTCGTTCCAAGCCTACCCAACAGGGTGATACAGCACAAACTCTGCTTCACACATCTGCTTCTTGTCCCAACTTAACAACTGTACTTGCACTTATGCCTACTCTGGCTAAAGAGCCAGGCTCATGATTTGATGGTGATCACTTATCCATTCAGATGGTGGAATTAAGAAAAAAAAACAAACAAAAACAGGACTTAATACAGTAACCGTGCTAGTAAATGACAAGATCCTTGTTCCCATGGCTTTCTGCCTCAATAATTGTTTCCACTTTAAATAAAGGACGAATACTAATTATCCAGGTGAATTACCTTACATGCAACTAAATTTGTGCTGAATATGGTGCCAATCTGATATAGATAGCTAGAAAAAGACTGCTAGACACAACGGATAATTCAGGCTTAAGGGAAACTGGTAGAGTAACGTGAGGTAATTTACCTCTTCGTACAATGCCAAGCTTTAGACCGTTCTTTTGGTCCCTCATTTTCAAGGACACTTTGTACCCATCTCTTGATTTCATTACCTCAGCAACCTTTCAGAATCAATGCTCAACACATAGTGGCAACTTCTACACTTGCATTCCTCTTTTGAAAGAGGCCTGCAAATGAAGGAAATTGAAAATGCAAATGAGGTGCAGATTTATATATCTAGCATCTCATTTGCCTATACTTCTTTCAAAAGAAGAGGAAGACTTTTTTAAAAAAGAGGGAGATTTCTCAGTACCTCTCTACTTCCTGCTGCACTACACAGAGTTGGCTCCTTGTTATTATTTGTTTTCATCAAGGTGAAAATAGAAGAGAAAATAAAGTTGGAGACATGGGACAAGCGTAAGAGGCAGATTTGAGCAGGATCTTTGACATAAGGGCACAAAAAATTGAGGGAAGCAAAGAAAGCAATTAATTGGTAAAACAAGTTCCTTCAGAGAAGACCTATAATGAGTATGGAAAAACAGTAAATCTCTACCTGTGAGGAAGGGAACTAAGCCAGAAGTGCAAGTGAAACAAAATGAATAGAAAGGAAACTGAAAAAATGTCGATGTTGCGTCAGTCATTTGAATTGCCCTATTGCAGTAGGAGGTTGTCAAGGTAAACTGATGCTCAAGGTTTCTTGGTTGAACTCAAACCCCAAGTATTTTATCCTTCACTTTGTGGTAAATCTGTTCTATTATTTTGTGAAATCAGTGCAATTATAAAACAAATAACTGCCAGTCCACCCCTGAACCTAGTGAACTACACCTATTACTGAGGGAGCTGTGTCTAATGAAAGAGCAGGAAAATAGATGAGTAAGAGCACTTTGTTCCACTCCCATCTCCTGCCTACACAATGAACTTTGGTCAAATCATAGCAACTGTTTTCCAGTGCCCTATACCACTAAGATATTACTTGCACATGTTAATAAAATGCTTCAAGATGCTGTAATAAAAAGATAGGATAAGATGAAATTCACCTCATTGCAAAAAGGCTAATGAAGACTCCAAGAACTATATAAGCCTCCCTTCAAGGCCTCTTTGGAGGATGCAAGTGACACACACAGTCTGTTTGCTAGTCCTCCCACAGTGGTAGATTTCTCACTGTAGCCGTGTCTACACATGCACGCTACTTCGAAGTAGCGGCACTAACTTCGAAATAGCGCCCGTCACGGCTACATGCGTCGGGCGCTATTTCGAAGTTAACTTCGACGTTAGGCGGCGAGACGTCAAAGTCGCTATCCTCATCAGGAGATGGGGATAGCGCCCTACTTCGACGTTCAATGTCGAAGTAGGGACCGTGTAGTCATTGTGCGTCCCGCAACTTTGAAATTGCGGGGTCCTCCATGGCGGCCATCAGCTGAGGGGTTGAGAGACGCTCTCTGCAGCCCCTCAGCTCAATGGTGGCCACGTGGAGCGGCCCCTTAAAGGTCCCCTCCCCTTCCCTTCCTGTGCAGGAAGCTGAGGGAACGTGCAGGCAGCAGCCCAGACACGCGGCCAGCCTGCACGTCCCTCAGCAGCCACAGGACCATCAATGGCCGCCTGGCAGCCCCCCCAGCACCCCCAGGGGACCCCCCCAAGGGGAGCCAGGGCAGCCAGCCCAGCCAGGCGGGCAGCCAGGCTGGCAAGCGGCAGCGGGGCCCCTCCTGGACGGAGGCCGAGCTGCGGGACCTGCTGGGGATCTGGAGCGAGGAGGAGGTGCTCCAGGTAATGGGGAGCAAGAGGCGGAACGCGGATGCGTTTGCTCGGCTGTCCAACAGCCTGGCTGCCCGGGGTCACCCTGCCCGCACTCCTGACCACGTCAGGAGTAAGGTGAAGGAGCTGCAGCAGGGTTATGCCCGGGCCCGGGATGCGGCCGGCCAATCTGGGGCCGCTCCCGTCACTTGCCCCTTTTACAGGGAGCTCAGGGACATGCTGGGCCCCCGGCAGACCTCCTGCCCTCCGGCCACCCTTGATACTTCGGCCGATGAGCCCCAGCAGGCCCTTCAGCCGGAGTCCGCCCCGGAGGTAAGCCCCGCACCCTGGGGGCACCCCCTGGAGCCCACCCCGGGCCATCACGGCAGGAGGAGGAGGAGGAGGAGGAGGAGGGGGCTCCTCCTCCGCAGAATCCGGGCTGCAGATCCTCCTCCTGCCATCCCGGAGCAGCAGCCGGGCCTCCGCCCCCCCGGGGATCTCCGGACCGTGGGAGTGGACTGACAGGTATGTACCCCCCTCTGGTGTACACCCCTGGGCTTGAGGGGCGGGGGGTAATAGATATGTGTCCAGGGCCCCCCACATGCTCACACGACCATGGCCCCAAGGACAGCAGGGCCATGGCCCTCACAGCAGTGCATCAGCCCCTGCCCGCCCCCACCCCACACGACAGTGCCATGCCCCATCCCCGGGGCAGGGGGGAGCGGAACCTCGAGGGGCCCCCGGGAGGAGGGGGTGGGACACCCCACAGCAGCAGCAGCAGCAACAGCAGCAGCAGCAGCAGCAGCAGCAGCATGTGATGGAGTGGGGGGAGTGCAAAAGGGAGACTCAGGCTAGATATGAGCAACAAGAGCCGAATAGCTCCCAGGGGCAAAGGAGGATCGTGGGGCTACAGCTGGCAGGTGACACCTCTGCCCTGAACAAAGAGGAGGGAGGAGCCGAGCTGGCTTTGAAATGGGGCGGGGAGGGCGGGGGCCGCAGGTAGAGGCTAGGGGAAGGGAGAGCTGGAAGGCAGCCAGCCTGAGGAGGGGGAAAGCTGCATCCCAGAGGGGCACCCCTTGGGGTCTTCGCCCCAGGACGGGTTGGAAGGACTGTCTCTTCTGACAGCTGGTGCTGTCACTCCTGGGAGAAACTGGGCATCTGTGGCCTAAGAAACCTTTCCTGTCAGACCCTGTGGAGTGAAGTGAGAGTCGCTCCCACCAGGGGACGGGGTGCAGTGCAGGGGGACCCCTGAACCCCATCCATCTCAGCAGCATCTCCCAGGGATGGGGATGGGGAACCTGCAGCACAGGACTGGGGGGACAAAGGCCACGGCTCGGGGCCCACACTAACGCCCGTCTCCATTCTTCTTCCCCCTGTCCTCTCCTGTGTCCTGCAGCTGCACCATTGGAAGGGCTGGAAGAGAGCGCCGGCGAGGCATCAGTGGTCCCGGAGACCCCTCCGGGGCCATCGCTCCAGGCAAGCCCCTCTGCTGAGGACCGACCAGCCCCACGGCGGGCTAGACGGTGGACCGTGCGCCACCACCAGCCGACGGCGACGGACCCCCAGCTGCTGGCCATCCACCGTCGGCAGCTGGAGGTGGCGGAGCAGCGCCTGTGGGTGGAGCAACGCCGTGTCGAACTGCAGGAGCGGGCGCTGGCCTGGCGCCAAGAGGCATGGGGGGCCTACATGGAGACTTTCAACCGCCTGGTGGACTACCTGGCCCCCCATGCCACGCTGGCCGCTGCAGCGCCCGCCCTGCCTGCTCCACCCGCCACCCCACCAGCTGCTCCGCACGTTGCCGTCCCGTCCACCCTTGCCCCGCCACCCACCACCGAGGGCCGGAGCGCTGAGGGACCCCTGGAGCCAGCTGAGACTTGCCGGGCATATCTTCCGGTCCGCCCCGCCCCCAGCCAGCCCCGGACAGGGCTGCGGCCGTGGCGGGGCTCCTGGCCGCCCACGCCCAGTGCCGGAATTTGGGGGCGAGGGGCCCGGGACGTGGCCCCCCCCTTGTATATAGTTGTGACTTATTAATTTGTGCCCCCCCGTTTGCCCCGTCCCCCCCATGTAAATAGTTCTCCCCTTTATCATCCCTGGTTTTCTTTTTATTAGTGAACAAACTTTTTTATTACTATTGTTTTATTTGTACACATTACTTTTGTTCCACACGTTGTATATAGTTTGTTCTTGTTTTATTTATAGTTAAAAATAGGGGTAACTAGTGGTGTTCCCCAGGGCTCAGTCCTGGGACCGATCCTGTTCAACTTGTTCATCAATGATCTAGAAAATGAGGTAAGCAGTGAGGTGGCAAAGTTTGCAGATGACACCAAGTTGTTCAGGACAGTCAAAACCAAAACGGATTGTGAAGAACTACAAAAAGATCTCAGCAAACTGAGTGATTGGGCAGCAAAATGGCAAATGAAATTTAATGTGGGTAAGTGTAAGGTAATGCATGTTGGAAAAAATAACCCAAATTACACGTACTACATGATGGGGTCAAATTTAGCTACGACAGATCAGGAAAGGGATCTTGGAGTTATAGTGGATAGTTCTCTGAAGACATCCACGCAGTGTGCAGCGGCAGTTAGTAAGGCAAATAGGATGTTAGGAATTATTAAAAAAGGGATCGATAATAAGACAAAAGAGATCATACTTCCCCTATATAAAACTATGGTACGCCCACATCTCGAGTACTGCGTGCAGATGTGGTCTCCTCACCTCAAAAAAGATATATTGGCATTAGAAAAGGTTCAGAAAAGGGCGACTAAGATGATTAGGGGCTTGGAAAGGGTCCCATATGGGGAGAGGCTAGAGAGACTGGGACTTTTCAGTTTGGAAAAAAGGCGATTGAGGGGCGATATGATAGAGGTATATAAAATCATAAATGGTGTGGAGAAAGTGAATATAGAAAAATTATTTACCTTTTCCCATAATACAAGAACTAGGGGACACCAAATGAAATTGATGGGTAGTAGGTTCAAAACTAATAAAAGGAAATTTTTCTTCACACAGCGCACAGTCAACCTGTGGAACTCCTTGCCCGAGGAGGCTGTGAAGGCCAGGACTCTATTAGGGTTTAAAAAAGAGCTTGATAAATTTTTGCAGGTTAGGTCCATAAATGGCTATTAGCCAGGGATAAAGTATGGTGCCCCAGCCTTCATAACAAGGGCAGGAGATGGATGGCAGGAGATAAATCACTTGATCATTGTCTTCTGTTCTCCTTCTCTGGGGCACCTGGCATTGGCCACCGTCGGCAGATGGGATGCTGGGCTTGATGGACCTTTGGTCTGACCCAGTATGGCCATTCTTATGTTCTTATGTTCTTATGTTCTAAAAAAAAAAAGTTCTAAAAGAAAAAGCAGTTTAAGTTCAGCCACAAGTGCGTGCTGTCATTTGTCCAGGAAAAGTGGGAGGGGGGTGTGGTTGGGTGCTCCATGGTGTGGGTGTTGGGGCAGGGAGTGTTGCGGAGGAAGGGGTGGGCAGTGGGGGGGCGTGGCAGAGTTCACCCCGCGGCCTCATCATCGAAGTGGGCCCGCAGGGCCTCCCGGACCCGGGTCCCTTCGGGGTCCACCTGCCGACTGGGGGCAGCGGGTGGCTGCACGTCGGCCCTGCCGGCCTCCACAACCCAGCCCTGGAAAAAGGCCTCCCCCTTGCTCTCCACCAAATTGTGCAGGGCACAGCAGGCACCCACAATCTGGGGGATGTTGTTGGGGCCCGCATCCAGGCGGGTCAGGAGACATCTCCAGCGTCCTTTCAGGCGGCCAAATGAGCGCTCCACCACCTGGCGCGCGTGGTTCAGGCGCTGGTTGAAGCGCTCCTGGCTAGCGGAGAGATGGCCTGTGTAAGGGTGCATGAGCCAGGGCCGGAGGGGGTATGCCGCATCTGCGATGACGCAGAGGGGCATGGTGGTGTCCCCCACAGGGATCTCCCACTGGGGGATGTTGGTCCCCTCTCCAGCCGGCGGCACAGGCCCGAGTTCCGGAAAACCCAGGCGTCGTGGGTGCTGCCAGGCCAGCCCACATAAATGTACTGGAAACGGCCCCGGCTGTCCACCAAGGCCTGGAGGACCACAGAATGGTAGCCCTTGCGATTGATGTAGCGTCCTCCACTGTGATGTGGGGCGCGGATGGGGATGTGAGTCCCATCCAGAGCCCCGAAGCAACTGGGGAAGCCCAGGGTGGCAAAGGCTGCGATGGTGGCATCTGGGTCCCCCAGCCTCATGAGCCTGTGCAGGAGCATGGCATTGATGGCACGCACAACCTGCAGGGAAAGCACCAATGAGGGGTGAGCAGGGTGTGCGTGGCCCTGCCCTGCCCTCCCCCGCCCTCCTCTGCCCAGGCTCCCCTCCCCTGTCCTGTCCTTCCCCCATTGGTTCTCTTACCTCCATGAGGACAGCCCCGACGGTGGCCTTGCCGACACCAAACTGCTGGCCCACGGATCGGTAGCTGTCTGGAGTGGCCAGCTTCCAGACAGCGATGCCGACCCGTTTCTCCACTGTGAGGGCATGCCGCATGGCGGTGTCCTGGTGCCTGAGTGCGGGGGTGAGCCACTGGCACAGCTCCATAAACATCTGCCGGCTCATCCTGAAGGTCCTGAGCCAGCAGTCGTCGTCCGACTCCTCAAGCACGAGCCGCTCCCACCAGTTGGTGCTGGTGGGGTAGCTCCACAGCTGCTGGCGTGTGAGGCGGCGGGGGGGGGGGGGCGGGGTGCTGAAGGTTTGGGGGTTGAGCCCTGCTGCCCTGAAGGCAGCTTCTCCTCCGGTGTAGCAAGGAGGTGCTCAGCTGCCTCCCGCATGGCATGGATCAGGGCGAGCCCTGCTCCTGCCGGGAGGGCTGGGTGGACCTCTGGCTGCTGCTGCTGCTGCTGCTGCTGGGGGTCCATGCCTGCGTCGCCCGGGGTCCGTGTGCCTATGGCTCCTCAGACCGCGTGCTGTGCAGGCTGAGTGGGTCTGGGAGGGGCCCTTTAAGGGAGCGGCTAGCCATTGCCCCGGAAGCGCTAGTCCGCCCTGTGACCCTGTCTGCAGCTGTGCCTGGCATCCCTATTTTGATGTGTGCTACTTTGGCGTGTAGACGTTCCCTCGCAGCGCCTATTTCGATGTGGTGCTGCGCAACGTCGAAGTTGAACATCGACGTTGACAGCCCTGGAGGACGTGTAGACGTTATTCATCGAAATAGCCTATTTTGATGTTGCTACATCGAAATAAGCTATTTCGATGTAGGCTTCACCTGTAGACGTCGCCTGTGTGTGAATAAAGCCCCATGCACAGAAACTATTCTTTTCTTCTCTGCTTTGAGGCTCGACATTCTCACTTTAAAATCCCCATCTTCTTTGGTTTCATTTCATGCACAAATGTTTTTAGCACAATTAAGATAAGCATACAGTATCAAGATGTTTACACGGATTTCTGTACATCTGCCAAATGACTCCCTATATTTAATGAAATTCTGTAGGCTGAATGTTGGTTTCATTTGCGCAAAGTTTGTTGCATTTCTGATCAGTGTGTTTTAATTGCAGAAGTAAAGTCTTACCATAAGTCTGATTTGGGGAGAGAGACATGTGTGGAACAGTCACCACATAGTCAACAGCTCTGTACATGCTACATTCAGTATATTTACAGTATTTAACCATGAGCAATATTGTTCAACAACAACAAATAGGTTTGGTTTTAACTGATAATACAGACTTAAAACCACTCTGTCAAATTAAACTTTTGAAAAATGAGGTTGTTGATGCTTTAAAATGAAGCTGGAGAAGGTGAAAGTTCATGTTTCAGATGGCTCCAGAGTAATCAATTAGTACAACTGTGATTTAAGACCTTGTGGTGGGGAGTGGGGTTGTGTGTTCCAATGAACCTGAGAGCAATGTCACAGGGAGTCTCGTGCTCCCAGCAGGGTCACCCATAGTGGCAAGATCAAGGGGGAGGATGAGGACAAAGAATAATCTGAAAAGTCCTCAATGGCAGAAAAGGCAGAGGATAGCAAAGGTGATGCTACAATGGCTGTGAGGGTAGATGAAGGCTACAGCAGACAGGGGACTCCCAGTTGTCATGGATTCCACTGAACCTGAGTTTTCTATCCATCAAGAACCATGGGGTGGCTGGGGTGCAACAGTCCCCCCCCATGTTAAAACAAATCACACACAGGTGTCTTCCTCCACGTACTACTCTCCTAAACTTAAGCCCTACAGCAACTGGTGAATGGTGATGGGAGCACAACTGTGAAATCTGGAAACTTTTAGTCGTGAACCAGCATGTAGGTGGTGGATGTATGTCTCAGTCATTCCGGTTTGAGGACTGAGGTGGCAGAACAGTCTGGCTGCTGCATCCACGACTGAGTAGCCCTAGTTAGGATCCACTCTGCTCACCCCCCCATGTTGAGGGGGCTTTAAAAGGTGCCGTAGAAACATAGTCCACCTCAGTCCCCCTGACTGGATAACCACGTCCAGTGAGTTCACTTCCATGCAGTTGGAATCAAACAGTAAACTTTGGAATGTGGAATATTCAAACTGTAATGGACAACCCAGACAGTGAGTGACCCAAAAGACATATGGCAATTATTGCCCATGAGCTGCGATGATTCAACATCGACATCACTGCCCTGGCAGAAACACCACTAAGAGAAGAAGGCAGAGGGTACACATTTTTCTGGAAAGGAACCCCAAAGGAATAAAAACAAATTCATGGAGTAGGATTTGCCATCAAGAGTGAACTGACAAAGATCCTATCTGAAGTCCCTCTCAGCCTCAATGAGCGTCTCATGACTCTTTGCTTGAAGCTTGCCAAAAACCAACAGTCAACTGTCATCAGTGGTGCTGAAGATGATGTGAAGAAGTTCTACACCCAACTGGACACAGTCCTGAAAGACATACCCATAGAAGAGAAGAATATTCCGTTGGGTGATTTCCATGCCAGGGTCAGAAGAGATGCAGATCTGTGGCACACTACCATGGGAAAGGAGGAGCTGGAGACAGGAACGCCAATGGAGTGCTCCTCCTTACAAAATGTATGAAACTGTTCCACCAGAAAAACAAATTCTTCGAAGACGGTGGGCCAGCACTCCACAAACAGCTCCACCTCCTGATTCTCGAGATCTGGGACAGGGAGCAGATGCCACAAGATTTCAGACACACACTGATCATCAGTCTTTTCAAGATGGGTGACAAGTCAGACTGTGGAAACTATCGTAGCATTTCTTCTAACACCAGTAGGGAAAAATCTTAGCTTGAATCCCTGCAAACCAACTTCTGCCACTCTCAAAAGAAGCTCTTTCACAATCCCAGTGTGGCTTCTTACCATTCTGAGGAACAGTGGACATGATCTTCACTGCCCAGCAACTGCAAGAAAAATGTTGTGAACACAATCAAGCCTTATATATGAGTTTCATCAACCTGAGCAAAGGATTTGACTCAGTCAGTTGTAGTGCCCTGTGGTCCATCCTCTCAAAAATAATCAGCCCCAAAAATTCATTAGCATTTTAAGACTGTCTTATGCCAACAGATCCTAAAGCAACCGTTTTGAGGTCAAAACACGAGTCAGTCAAGGTTGCATCATTGCCTCATCAATGTTCTGTTTCTTCATCACCATGACCCTTCACCTGATGGATGGCAAGCTTCCAGATGATGTGAAGATTGTCTGTAGAATGAACAGGAAGCTTTTCAATCTCAGGAGACTGAAGGCTAAAAGCAAAACTTCCACAAAGTCGATCGTGGAGCTCCAGTATGCGGATGACAATATGGTTGTTGCTTTTTCTCCCATAGCCCTTCAGACTATCTTAAGTTCTTTCGCTGAAGCATACAAGAATCTTGGCCTCACACTGAACATCAAAGGCCATGTCTGCACCTACACGATCTTCCAGAAGAAGCTGGCACTCTTCCAGAAGATCCTTGGAGCATCTACACATAAAAGGCACTCTTCCAGAAGGAATCTGAAAGAACATGCTGCCTCTTCCAGATTCTGTACATTGCTTCCAAACCAGGAAGAGCACCTTCCTCTGTAATATTCTTCTGGAAGAACACGTGTAGATGCTCTGTGGCCCCTTCTTCCAAAAGAGCAGTCTGCCATGGTGGTGACCAGTGGGAGACTGAAGATGCTCCAGGCAGCCCCAGTAGGGGTCTATGGTCTCTGGCTCTGGCTGCTTTTAAAGATGCAAGGTCCCAGAGACCCCCTGGCAGGAAGCTGAGAGTGAGAAGATAGACAGCATGTGTATTCCTGCAGCACCAGTAGAGCCCAGAGCCCAATGGATGGCTAGCAGCCAGATACCTGACACCCCCTGGGGCATCCCCAAGTAGCTGGCTGAGGGCAGCCATGACCCCACTCAGCCCACAAAAAGGACCTCCTGGGAGTCTGGAAGGATGAAGAGGTCCTCCAGGACAAGATGGGGCACTGGAGGACTGCCCCTGCCTTCATACACCTTGTAAATGACATGGGTGCCTGAGGCCACCCTTTCTGGACCTCAGCCTGGTCCAGTGTAAGGTGAAGGAGTTGAGGCAGGGGTACATGAGGGCCCAGGGCAGCACCCGCTTGTCAGGAAAGATCCCAAAAACCTGCCCCTGCTTCAGGGAGCTGCAGGACTTCCTGGCAGTGGATGACACCTCTCCACCCCACAACACCATGGAGACGGCAGCACTGGAGCTCCCTGCCACGCTGGAGGGGCAGACAGGTCCAGCCAAAGACCAGCCACAGAGCCTGGCACCCTGTAGCCAGAGGCTCCATCTGGGGATGAGTCCTTGGAGGGGTCCCTGATCACTGAGCTGCCCTCCACCTCCAGAAGCCAGGGCACCTCCGGCTGGGGCATCACCTGACTTTTCAGTAAGTGTGTACCATGGTGCATTCCCGGGGGACGGCGGGGCACATCCAGGCCCACATGTGATGGTCCAACCCCAGACATCCCACCCCAAAGTGTGCCCTGGGGCCACAGGCTCACCTGCAGGTAACACCTGGCACCCTCCCCTGTGGAGAGCCCTGCAAGCTGCATGCTTGTGATGGGGCAACTGAGGGTGCCCAGCTGCACCCAGCCCATATATTCCTCTGGCAGGGACTCCCCAATGTCTGAATACACTCCCCTCACCTGCTAGCCTGTTCCTGGGAGGGGTGCACCATGGCCATGTGTGGCTTGGGCCAGCATGCAGGGAACATAGGCCAACTGCTACAGGGGCATCCCTGGGACATACCTGTTCCTCAGGTCTGGGGCGGGGGAGGGCAGCTGTCCATGGGGGTAAGGGGCACGGCAACCAGAGCCAGGAGGTGGTGCTGACCCCCTAATGCTCTCCCTACCCCCACCTTCCTGTTTTACAGCAGCACCATCCGAGGGCCGGGACAACCGCACCAGAAGCCCAGAGCCCTCCAGCCCCATTTAGGCAAGAGGAATTGCCAGGCCCAGAGCAGCCCCAGCACCTGCAGTCCAGCAGGCCCATACCTGGAGGTCTTGATGACAGGGCCATGGTGAGGGGGCAACAGACTATACAGCCACCCTCCTGCACCAAAATACCCTTGCTGGGAAGTGGCTGGCCCTGGATGAGGCAGAACTGGTCTGACTCTGGGACACATGAGGGGAGGTTGTGGGAACGTTCTGCACGGTGTACAGAGCCCTTGCTGAGCTGCTCTCCCTGCTCCCCTCAATGCCCCTGAGGCTCTAGCCACCCTGAGAAGCCTTTGGGTCTAGCTTGTGGCCATGGACCCCACGAACCCCACCTGCTGAGGCCTATGCTGTGGCCCCAACATCTCTACCTCCCCATGCTCCTGGCCCCTTCCATGCCCAAATGGGGACCACACACCTGGGGCAGGAGACATACCAGTGGGTGCCAGGGCTCATGGCCCTCCACCCCATCCCCGGAGTAGTGCCACATCCATCCCCATCCCTGTTCCCCTGTATCCAAGTTGGAATGCCCACCCCATTTTATGACCCCCCATGATCTCCACCCCATGTTACATTTTAAACCTCCAGCAGTGGGCCTGTGTATGGGTGAAGGACCATGGCCCCTGGGGCTAAGCCTCCCTGACCCTCTGGTCTACCCCCTCACACCTCCAGCCCCTGAGGGTTCCTCCTTGCCAGTCAGACCCCTCCACATTCCCCAAACTGGGCCAGGGCACAGAGCTTGCCTTACCTTGAGGATGACAGACCCAACAGTGGGCTTCCTCACCCTGAATTATTGCCCAACAGAGTGGTAGCTGTCTGGGGTGGCCAGCTTCCAGACTGTGAGGGCCATGCATTTCTCGATGGAGAGGGCTGGCCACATCCATGTGTCCTGCTATGAAAGGATGGGGGCGAGCCAGCTGTAGATCTTCAGGAATGTCTCCTTCTTCATTTGGAGATTCTGCAGCCAGCACGCACCATCCCACTCATCTATGACCACCTTGTCCCACCAGTCAGTGCTGGTGGTGTGAGTCCAGCTGTGCTGGATAGCCTGGGGGACGGGGGTCTGTCAAGGGCCATGGTGGGTTGGGGCCCCATGGCATAGGTCTCCTGAGCCTTAAGAGACAGGGGAGGGTGGCCAGAATGCCCACAGTGGGGTCAGGGCAACTCTGCAGGTCTACAGCTGCTCAGGGTCCATGACAGTGAGTTCTGAGGGTCAAAACTAGGCACAGGCTTAGCCTTGCTGTAAACAGCATGGCAGGCCTCAGCAGCATGTGCATGACAGGGCTGTTTGGGAGGGGCCCTTTAACCATGTGCATGGCTGGTGTCCCCGGAAGAACTTTCTGCCTGTGGGACCCCACCTGTGGTGTTTTCTGCCTTGTCTTCCAGAAGAGCATCTGTGGCTGTGGAGTCACAATCTTCTGGAAGAAGGGGTGGCTCTTTCAGAATGTGTTTAACATGTAGATGCAGTCTTCCAGAAGTCAATCCTCCAGAAGACAGCTTCCAGAAGATCTTCTTCTGGAAGACTGTGCATGTGTAGACGTGGCCAAAAAGACAAAGGTGCTCCACCAACCTGCACTGATGGGACAATCCCATGCACCTTCTATGGAAGTCAATGGAGAACTGCTGGAAAATGTGGAGCACTTCCCATACCTCAGAAGTCATCTTTCCACTAAAGTCGACATTGATGCGGAAATCCAGCATCGTCTGAGCTTTTGCCCCCTGAGACAAAGGGTCTTAGAACTGGGACATCTATCCCAAGACGAAGCTCCTTGTATACCATACAGTGGTTGTTCCAACGCTACTATATGCATGTGAAACCTGGACAACACACAAGCATCGTTTGAAGGTACTTGAACAATATAATCAATGTTGTCTCAGGAGAATTCTAAATATCTCTTGGGAGGATAGTCACATGAACAATAGTGTCCTGGAACCTGCTATTATCATTCATCAACAACTTCGCTGGACTGGTCACATGCTTCAGATATCTGATCAGCCCCTCCCAAAACAGATTCTGTTTTCAAAACTGGAGGAAGGACAGAGGAGCGTTGTGGGGCTAGTAGAAGTGACATATAAGGACATGCTGAAGGCACACAGGAAAAAGTGCAACGTTGGTGTTGACACTTGGGAGAACCTTGCCCAAGACTGTCCCCAGTGCAGAACGGTAATCCATGAGGGGGTTGTGCCATTTGAGAGGTCCTGCCACAGTGCAGACAAGGAGAGGCTCCCAGCAACTTCCAACACCTGCCCTTCCTGTGATAAGATCTGCGGCTCCAGAATTGGGCTGATCAGCCATCAACGGACTCGCAAACAAGAAGGTGACATGAAGACATCTTACTCATTATCAAATGACTGCCAAGATAAGAGAGATTTAACACTACAAGTCAGTTCAGATGTGGCTGCAAACAAGCAAAAATGATTACTAATCATTAACGTTGTTATTCTAGCACTTAGGGGTAGGAGTCTCAGCTGTGGACCTAGGCCCCATTGTGCAAGCTGCTATTCAAAAGGACAGTCTTTGCCCTCCAAAATGTGTCAGTCTCTCTGAGGTTGCCAGATTAGTGATCAAGGGAACCTTTGGGGAACAGTTGCCATTATGAGTTCAAAAGAGTGTTAACTAACCTTAAGCATTCACCTTCAGTGTGAGTATTAAGGGAGGGAATTGTGCAGCAGTTAGGCCAAAATATTATAAGATGGGTTTAGGTGCATCATGCTTTTGGCCCTCATTTTAGGATATTTCAAGGAGGCTCAGTTTTGTGAACGTGATAAGGACCTACCATAAGAAAAATAACATTCTTTAAGGTGTCTCAGAATCTTGTTTTGAGGAGAACTGAAAAGCAAAAAGGAGAACTTCTCTTAGAGGCATCTTGTGATTAGGGAAAATAACCAATCAGAGCACAGGATAAGCAAGCCTGCTTAGCTAAAGACTGACCTAAATTTACACACCTCTCCCCTCTCCAACCATATGCACCACTTCTCTTTCTGTTGTTCTTTAGAAAGGGAAGCACTAATTTCTCTTTTTTTCCTCAAAAAGAGGTAATTTTTGGTTTTTCTGACCCTATCAAAACCTCGAAATGGAGTTGATATTTCTTTCATTATTTATTTTTATTACAGTTGCACACAGAAGCCCTGCCACAGATGAAGAAATAGTCCATGTCTGAGTTTTCCATTCAGACATAATAAAACTGACCATTTCAGGTAAGCATCAAGGAGCAAGACATTATCTATCCTGTTGCCCATGGATTGAGATCCACATTACAAAAGCCACCAAATTCAGCTAAAGTCAGTTCCACAGATTTTATTTATTTATTTATTTAAGCTAAAAAAGCTTAATAAGGGCTGGTAACTTTGTTTACTTTTTTACTTTGTTTCTAAGTGCCACATGCAGACACATTGACAAGAAATTATGATTAGGAAATAGAAGCAGACAGAAAAGCAGGCCATTAGATCTCGTGTTTCACTGTGGAAGCTAATAACCTGCAATGAAGAGGAAGGATGTCTTTTTTGCTCAATATAAACGAGTGACTAGTTGTATGATCTGAATTTTATCCAACCCTATCCAAATCCAGCTATGGGGATTTCTCTTTGAACTCTCAGGTGCTGGGCACAATCAGATGCACAGCAGTGGAAGAGATGGACACAGTATCTAATTGGGTATGGTTCTATATTTCATAGACAGCCATTGGAAAGGTTTAGCTGCCAAAAATATGAATTCAGCTGCGCTTGAGAGTGAATATTTGACAAGCTAGAATGCCAAGCTCATCTGTTTCATGCAGAGGATTAACGTACCATAAGAACGGCCACAGTGGCTCAGACCTAAGGTCCATCTAGCTCAGTGTCCTGTCTTTCAACAGAGGCCAATGGTGATGCCCCAGAGGGAGTGAACAGAACAGGTAATAATGAAAGCAATCCCTCTCCTGACATCCATTTCCAACCTCTGACAAAATTGGGATTGAGATAATGATGATATTAAATAATATTAAAAATAAAGAGCACGTCCTCCCCATTCCCCAAAGATGTGGCTTTTGAACATCAGCCATCAGCACACTGAAAAGTAATGTTTTAATATTTTGAGAAATGCTCACTCAAAGGCCTGCCAGGAAAGTAAATATTTATAACAGTCTTTTTTGATGGTGGTGGTGGGAAGCAGGGTTCCTCCAGGAAAGAGGGGCAGAAGATGAAACATTTTGGAAAAAGAATCTCCAAAAACAAATGTCCAAACAAGAGCTCAGAAGACATTAGGGATAAGTATCTCCAAGCAAGGAACTTCTTGTTGACCAAGAATCATCTCTCTAAACTCAGACCTTAGGAAGCCACTTGAGAAATTCAAGCTTAGTAAATCACCTGACTAGATGGTATTCATTCATGCAATGATTCTGAAGGCAACGAAGTGTTAAACAGACACAGACAAAGGCTGACACAGACCACAACTCTATCTATATTTTAAAAGTGTCCATGTGTAATGCCTATTTTTAATCAAGGAGCCAAAGACAGAATGATAATTAAAAATGTGAGAATCTTACCACAGAAGTTAATGGGCAAGCTAAGGACTGGCTAGAAAAGCACAGAGATAAATATAACTTGATCAGGTCAAACCAACGTGGTTTCTGTTTGGGGTTAATAAGGAGAAAAGGAAATCAAGACTCATAAAATGCTGGACTTAAGGGCTACGTCTACACGTGAAGCCTACATCGAAGTAGCCTATTTCGATGTGGCGACATCGAAATAGGCTATTTCGATGAATAACGTCTACACGTCCTCCAGGGCTGGCAACGTCGATGTTCAACATCGACGTTGCGCAGCACCACATCGAAATAGGCGCTGCGAGGGAACGTCTACACGCCAAAGTAGCACACATCGAAATAAGGGTGCCAGGAACAGCTGCAGACAGGGTCACAGGGTGGACTCAACAGCAAGCCGCTCCCTTAAAGGGCCCCTCCCAGACACAGTTGCACTAAACAACACAAGATCCACAGAGACGACAACTGGTTGCAGACCCTGTGCATGCAGCATGGATCCCCAGCTGCTGCAGCAGCAGCCAGAAGCCCTGGGCTAAGGGCTGCTGCACACGGTGACCACAGAGCCCCGCAGGGGCTGGAGAGAGAGCGTCTCTCAACCCCTCAGCTGATGGCCGCTATGGCGGACCCCACTATTTCGATGTTGCGGGATGCGCAATGACTACACGGTCCCTACTTCGATGTTCAACTTCGAAGTAGGGCGCTATTCCCATCCCCTCATGGGGTTAGCGGCTTCGACATCTCGCTGCCTAACGTCGATGTTAACATCGAAATAGCGCCCAACACGTGTAGCCGTGACGGGCGCTATTTCGAAGTTAGTGCCGCTACTTCGAAGTAGCGTGCACGTGTAGACACGGCTCAGGAGAAAAAAGTGACCTATTAGTTATAATTTACTTTGATAGTCTCAAAGCCTGGGATCAGAGATTATAAGTGACAGACAACAGTAAGAAAGTAAAAGGCCAAAAATGTCTTCCTGGGATTAAAAACAGGTTAACTAGGAAACAAAATGACAGTGAACAGACAAGTCAGTTCTCAGAAAGGTTAATAGGAAGAAGCCCAAGTGGCCTGTATTTTATCCAAGCTCTTTAATATACACTTGAATAGCTGTAATCCAAGTGTCCATAAGCCAGGATCACCCTGGGTCAGACCCTGGCAGGGGAAGGAGGAAGTGGCTCTGCATGCTGCTTCTCCTCCTTTCCCCTAGCTGTGGGAACATCAGCATAGTGAAATGCTCCCCTGGAAGCTTTTACCCTGCTGCTCCCATAGTGGTGGGAGGCAGTGCCTGGGAGTGGTGACAGCGTGTGTGTGTGTGGAAGTGACATGTGTCCCGAGGCGCAGGGTGCCAGATAAGTGCTCTTCTCCTTACTCCCTCATAATCTTCCACTCTCCCAGTCCCTGAGCCCTCTCCCCCTTCCTGTTCCCCCATATGCATTGCTGTCCGTGCTACATGTGACATAAAAATTCAGTGCTTTACAAATGTTCACATTTTCACCATCAAAGCACAAAGTCTACCCAAACAACCATGGTCCATAATCCATCATAACCTATTTCCCAAGGTTGCTGGTTTACGGAGGTTCAAGAGTACTCATGATTTGGGAGAGGCAGGATTGGCAACTTGCGGAAATTTGTTGACAACTCTAAATTGTTCGTGAATAAAAACCACAGAGGACTGTGTACATTCCAGATCATGTTCATTGTATGAAAGAGACAGGCAGCATAAGGGCAAATGAAATTCAACCTCAGAAAGAAATGCACGTGGCAAGTGAGGGCCATGTTTCTGCTGCTCTTGAGGGGTAGGGAAGAAGGGTTTGCTGAAGATGATCCTCATGCTAGGGATTCAGCACCACCTCTAATATCCACAGCACAATGAAAGAACCCCTTAGTTGAAGCCTCACAAGCCTAGGCCAGAATCAGGTTTTTAACTGCAGTACAGACATACCTGAAATGGCTACTGTTTATTGCAGAAGGTAAAACCGAATGTTGATGTTTTCTTTCCTTCATCGCAAAGGAAGTATGACACCAATGTGTCTAGCTATCCCTGAGAATATATCTAGAGCAGTACATATCATGGTCCTAACCTTCCTTTACTCTGAATAGTGAAGGTGAAGAACATGGTTACATTTACAAATGGATAGAAAATTGCCAGACTTCTTATAAAGTATTTGAAATAATAGTATTTTAGGCTGTCGCTAGACTCACCATGACAGATTTTGGGAAGACAGCCAACAAAAGGTTGTTACATGTAGATGGCAGGGCTGGCAATGTGATAAGAAATATCAAAAGCCTAGGATTATTTCTCCTGGAAAGAAGAGTCAGAGGGGACTTCTGTGAGGTATTAGAGTTCTAAATTTACCCATTCAGAGTCTCAGTCCCTCCTTTTTACTCCCAATATGAAAGCAAGGGTCACACAAGAAAAAGAACTACTTCATAAAGGTGCTGGAATTAGAGGTGCAGCAGGTGTGGTACACAAACCTGACGTGGAGCGGTGTCCATTATACATCAGGTTTACAGTTTGTCCAATACCGCCCCCCCATAAAAATTGTTCCAGCATCCCTTTTACTTCATTCCATAGACAGTGGCAGCCCATGAAATTCAGTAACAAAAGGGCAAGAGAGCAAAAATTATCAAGCCCCTTTTTAAATCCAGCTGCAGCATTTATGACCAATACAAATGACTGTCATGCCATACATGAGACCCAAGGTAATCAAATCTGTGCATAAAAGTGTTAATGGTCCATTAACAATGCATGACTGGCACAGATATTTAAGCTTTCTTCCAGAATTATAGGAGTTGGACATTGAAAGGAGCAGTGCCAATGGAACAACTGTCATATTTTAATCCTGGAAAATATTTTTATGCATTTTTCTCTCTTCTCTTGGATGACTGCACAGGATTTAATTTCATACTTTACCACTCCCTGGGTGGCACGAGTAGGTGGTAGTATTTGTATATTAGACTGTTTCCAAAATAAAGGCTGGACATACAGCCAGACAAAAATATATACACCCCCACCCCTTTTTTGGGAGGTGGGGTGGATTGTCAAACCTGCAAATTTTGAAGTGTATTTGACTGGCTCTGCACATGAATAAAATACAATTCAAAGACTTGAAAGCACTTGCCACACTGACCCAATTGAGGTCATTTCACGTGCCATTGAACTGTGGCACTTTTTGTGTGGAAGGAAGCTGCTTTTGAACAATACCCATTCATCAATTTATAGCACTGAATAATGTATCTTACTGCAGTTGCAGAGAAGAATTTTATGCAGGCATAGCCAGATTACTACAGCTGGCTGTAGAAATTGTGATGAAACATTTTTGAGTTGGAATTTGTTGATTACTCAAATCTAAACATTTTTCAGACATTGTTTCTAAGATCTTCAGCTGCCAGAGCTTTCCAAGTCCACAGCTCTGGGACAACTTAGTGTTGTTTTGAGGCTGGGGTCCAGTCCTTTTCATGGAAAATTTCATGATCATTCTGAACTGAAATAACTTTTGAAACACTGAAATCCATCACAAAATGGAATGACCCGTCCCTGCCCATCACTCCTGATTACACCAGCAGAATTTGGCCAAATAACAAAATAGCTGCTCTCTTCAGTGAACATCATTCAAATGGCCATCCATGTTTTTTGGATGGCTACATGAATTTACTGTCACTTTTACATTTCCTGGATGGGGCACATAGAAGTTCAATATTCAGAAGCAAAGGGAAGGATTGCAAGGGTATGAAGCAGCTACAGTCCCATCATATAGCCACCAAGTACCTGACTTCAGCAGAGGAACTTAAAGTTGCTACTAGCCTCCCAAATCTTTCAAATCCTGACTAGCATGTACTCCCAAACTGTGAGCTTAACAAAATCTGACGACAAATATGAAGCAATCCGATGGAAAATTTTAAGCAAAATGTTTGTACACTATGACAATTGGAACCCACAACAAAAGAAAGCATACATTTTACTTCATTTTTAAAGAAAACTTATCTGTATTTGGCATAAAGAATATTTTCTATCACTTCTTTTCTGCTTAAGTGTACACCATACAAAAGATGCTGAGAGAATTTTATTATTAATTTGATTATTTAATTCCAATCTCAATCTGAAATTACTTGATAATGGCTGCGTCTACACTACCACCCTCTTTCGAAGGAGGGATGGTAATTAGGGTGTTGGGAGTTTACTAATGAAGTGCTGCACGGCATATGTAGCACTTCATTAAGCAAATTCCTCCCCCCCGCAGCAACTTTGAAATTTTAAACGTCAAAGTACTGGCTCGTGTCTAGCCGCGGCTCACTCGCCAGTACTTGGAAGTGCTGGTGCAACTTCGAAGTCCCTTTATTCCTCAAAAATTTGGGAGTAAACTCCCAACACCCTCATTACCATCTTTCCTTCGAAGGAGGGTGGTAGTGTAGACAAGCCCAATGCGATTATGATTTGATTGTTGCAATGCTGATTTTTTCTTAGTTTTATATTAGTAGAAGCTTATTCTAAGTGTTTTAATACAATTTATAAAAATATACCTGCCACATTTCTTTTGAAATACAGATCAAGAACCTTTGAGATCTGGGTGGATATCATCCTGAAAACCTGAGCAGACCTTCCTGATTACTCTTTGGTTCTCACAGTGTACAACACAAACAGACAATTTCATGAAACCTATGATTGTCTTGAAATTAATGAAGTTCCATCATGAATAAATCTGACCTAATGCTCATAAATGAGGAAGGTGAGCAAAAGAGACACGTTTTTATTCAAGCCTTCGAAAGTCTGAGTGCATCCACCAGTTATTTCAAAACTATTCTCTCCTATAGGGTAATATTTGGGAAAGAAGTCTGATATAAGGAATTGTACAAGTAGACAAAAGAATTAAGATATTGCCAAATGTTTTTAATCTCTGTCGAGAGTACTATCAGCAATGACCTCTTCAATTAACAGAGATATAACTCACAGGCAGAGATTCCTTTTGCCAGAGTGATCTTTCATTCCCTGCTTTTTTCCATATAGCTTTGATCATCTGACACTTTCAGTACAGCTAGTCATTTAGGCTACAGCTACTGTGCCCTTAACTTCAAATAAGGTATGCAAATTGTGTATCCTATTTTGAGTAAATTTCAAAATAGGCTATTTTGATGCATCCCTTATTCCTCCTGCAACGTGGTTAAAGGGTTACCGAAATACTCTGAAATACTGGGTGTGTTTCATATCCCGAAATAGCTCTTCAGGTAAACATAGCCTTAGTAACTTATGGTGAATGCAACCTGCTCAGTCTTATAATCCTTTGATAGGGTTTAGTTATCCTCAGAAAGGTTCAGGAAGCCACAAAAGGTGAATATTGAAGTATGCGAAGAGTATTACATGGAAAGAAAAATAATTTCCTTCTCTTAGAATAGCTGCTGAAATGGTCAGCATGGATATGTATCTATTAATAAAGGAAGATGTAGGAATTATTATAGACAGTAATCACATAAAGCAATATTTAAGGGAAATGGCCTAGGTAATCTGTCATTTCTAGGCATCCATAATGTTAGAAAATCTGCCAGAGAAAGAAGCAAAAGTGTGCATATTTTATGAAAAATACCTCCTCTGACTCCCTTTGATTTAAAGGAATTCTACCCCAACTTCAATTGCCGCATGATTGGGACTGTACATAATGTGGGAAAAAGGGCATTGTCACTTTAAAAAGCACTGGCCAGGTGAAATGATATGTCAAACTCTTGACTGCTACTGGAAGACTAATTTATAACTAGTTGATTTGTTTACCTTCTTTCATGGTCATTATATGTCTGCAAGAATATAATAATTTTCTCCATTTTATTCATTATTCGGCGTTGTTTGCCAAATAACTTCACCACGAAGCCTCTGTGGGTTCCTTGTCAGTCCCAAGCCTGGGTAAAGGATGAGGGTTGGTTAAATGAGTGATGGTGCGCTGACCATGAAACAATACGAATGAAACCTGGTGCTAGTATGACTAAATGATAAAAGATGCCGGCTTGGACGTTGCCCTGATAGACAAGGTCCACGTCACCAATTGAGTGATCAGGGTTGGGTTGATAAGTTGGATACTGAAAGAAAATTACAACTAACACATATGTTATCAACTGGAACATGGAATGTCCAAACACTAAACACTGTGGGCGATGGGAAAATTAGACCTGCTTCAGAAGGAGATGGAGAGATATTGATGCAATATACTTGGACTAGCACAGATGTCTTGCACAGCATTGGGAGACATGTGGTTGTGAAGTCATTTGGTCAGGGAACGAGACAAAGCATGAGGCAGGAGTCAGATTCCTTCTTAGCACAAGAGCTAGAGGAGCATTATTAAGATACAAGCCTGTGGCTACGTCTACACGTGAACGCTACATCGAAATAGCTTATTTCGATGTAGCGACATCGAAATAAGCTATTTCGATGAATAACATCTACACGTCCTCCAGGGCTGGAGCCGTCGACGTTGAACGTCGACATTGGGCAGCACCACAACGAAGTAGGCGCTGCAGGGAGTGTCTACATGCCAAAGTAGCACACATTGAAATAAGGGTGCCAGGAACAGCTGCAGACAGGGTCACAGGGCGGACTAGCACTTCCGGGGCAACAGCTAGCCGCTCCCTTAAAGGCCCCCTCCCAGACACACTCAGCCTGCACAGCACACGGTCTACAGAGCCATAGGCATGCACACCTCGGGCAACGCAGTCATGGACCCCCAGCCGCAGCAGCAGCAGCAGCAGCCGCCAGAGGTCCACTCAGCCACCCCTGCAGGAGCAGTGCTTGCCCTGCTCGATGCCATGCAGGAGGCAGCTGGTACCACCCTTTATTCACAGAAGAGGAGCTGCCCCCAGGGGAGGAGGAAGCAACCCCAAACCCTGCAGCCCCCCCCTCCCAACGCACATGCCGCTGGCTGTGGAGCTACCCCACGAGCACCGACTGGTGGGAGCGGCTAGTGCTCAGTGAGTGGGACTATGACTGCTGGCTCCAGAACTTTCGCATGAGCCAGCAGACATTTCTGGAGCTATGCCAGTGGCTCACCCCTGCACTGAGGCATCAGGAAACCTTCACGCGGTGTGCCCTCAGCGTGGAGAAACGGGTCGGCATCGCTGTCTGGAAGCTGGCCACTCCAGACAGCTACTGATCCGTGGGCCAGCAGTTTGGCGTCGGCAAGGCCACCTTTGGGGCTGTCCTCATGGAGGTAAGAGGACCCACGGGGGTAGGGGAGGCAGCCCTGGCAGGGGAGGGGAGGGGAGGGGAGCCCTGGCAGGGGAGGGCCACACACACCCTGGACACCCCTTATTGGTGCTCTCCCATGTGCTTCCCCTGCAGGTCGTCCATGCCATCAATGCCCTGCTCCTCCACAGGCTCGTGCAGCTTGGGGACCCGGATGCCACCATCGTGGGGTTTGCCACCCTGGGCTTCCCCAATTGCTTCGGGGCTCTGGATGGGAACCACATCCCCATCCATGCCCTGCAGCACAGTGGAGGACGCTACTTAAACAGGAAGGGCTACCACTCAGTGGTCCTGCAGGCCTTGGTGGCCAGCCGGGGCCGCTTCCTGGACATATATGTGGGCTGGCCTGGCAGCACCCACGACGCCTGGGTATTCTGGAATTCGGGTCTGTGCCGCTGTCTGGAGGCAGGGACTTTCATCCCACAGCGGGAGATCCCTGTGGGGGATACCACCATGCCCCTCTGGGTAATCGCAGATGCAGCATACCCCCTCCGGCCCTGGCTCATGCACCCTTACACAGGCCACCTGTCAGCTAGCCAGGAGCGCTTCAACATGTGCCTGAACCACGCGCGCCAGGTGGTGGAGTGCACATTTGGCCACCTCAAAGGGTGCTGGAGGTGTCTCCTCACCCGCCTTGATGCGGGCTCCACCAACATCCCCTAGATTGTGGGCGCATGCAGTGCCCTCCACAACCTCATCGAGAGCAAGGGGGAGGCATTCTTTCAGGGCTGGGCTGTGGAGGCCGGCAGGGCCGATGTGCAGCCACCCGCTTCCCCCAGTCACCAGGTGGACCCTGAAGGGACCCGGGTCCGGGAGACCCTGTGGGCCCAGTTCGACGAGGCCACAGGGTGAACACTGGCAGGCCCCCCACTGCACCCCCCCCATCCTCCACAACACTCCCTGCCCCTACACCCACACCACAGAGCACCCAAGAGCACCCCCCCCCACATTTCTTGTAAATAAAAACAGACATTTGTTCGTCAAACCAGATATATGTTGAACTCTTATTATTATTATCATAACTGACTATTTACAGGCAACATAAATAATATATATATATATGTATTATAAATAAGATAAGATGAAAGAAAAAAGGGGAAGACAAGGAACGGGAGAGCTATTTACATGGGGGGGCAGGTATCAGCATAACAACATAACAAAAGGGGTCTAATACAAACTATTTACAAAAGAAGATGATTACTGAAGGAGATATATATAAAGGCGGGGGGAGCCACGTCCTGGGCCCCACAGCCCCTAATGTCCAGCACTGGGGGTGGGCGGCTGCGACCCGCGCCTCGGTCTCAGCCCTGGACGGGGCTGGCTGGGGGCCAGGTGGACCGGGAGATAAGGCCGGTGGGTACCAGCTGGCCCCAGGTCCCCCTTGGCGGTAGGGCTCTCGGTGGCGGATGGCGGATGGAGCAGCAGGTGGAGCAGCAGGTGGAGCGGCGGGTGGAGCAGGCAGGGGGAGCAGAGCGGCGGCCTGCGCGGTATGGGGGGCCAGGTAGTCCGCGATGCGCTTGAAGGTGCGCATAAAGGCCCCCCATGCCTCCTGGAGCCAGGCCAGGGCCCGCTCCTGGAGTTGGAGGCGCTGCTCCTCCACCTGCAGGCGCTGCTCGGAGACCTCCAGCTGCCGACAGAGGATTGCCAGCAGCTGGGGGTCCGTCGCCGTCCGTGGGTGGTGCTGGGTCCGCTGTTGTCCCTGCCCTGGGGCCGGTCGGTGCTCCTCTGAGGGGCTGGCCTGGACTGATGGCCCCGGTGGGCTCTCCGGGACCACTGACACCTCGCCAGCACTCTCCGGTCCTTCCAATGGTGCAGCTGTGGAACACAGGGGGGGAAGAAGAGTAGAGACAGCCGTTAGTGTGGGCCCCGAGCCGTAGACCTTGTCTCCCCACCCCTCTGCTGCTGGTTCCCCGTCCCCATCCCCGGGAGATGCTGCTGCTGCTGATGGGTGTCCCACCCCCTCCGCCCGGGGGACCCTAGGTTCCGCTCCCCTCATCCCCAGGGATGGGGCATGGCACTGTCGTGCTGGGGGGGGCAGGGGCTGATGCACTCCTGTGAGGGACATGCCACTGCTGTCCTTGAAGCCATGGTCATCTGGGCATGTGGAGGGCCCTGGTCATGTCTGTTACCCCCGCCCCTCAACCCCAGGGGTGTGCACCGGGGGGGTACATACCTGATGGTCTGCTCCCACGGTTGGGGGACAGCTGGTGGGCGGACCCCCTGCTGGAGCTCCGTGATGGCAGCGAGATCCGGAGCCCCCCGTCGCTGAAGGAGGACTCCCCCTCCTCCGGTGCCCCAGGGGTGGGCTCTTGGGGGGGCCCCTGGGGTGCGGGGCTTACCTCCGGGGCGGACTCCGCCTCAGGGGCCTGCTGGGGCTCGTCAGCCAAGGTATCAAGAGTGGCCAGAGGGGAGGGGGTGTGCCGGGGGCGCAGGATGGCCCTGAGCTCCCTGTAAAAAGGGCAAGTGGCGGGGGCAGTCCCAGATCGGCCGGCTGCACCCCAGGCCTGGGCGTAACCCTGCCGCAGCTCCATCACCTTACTCCTGACGTGGTCAGGAGCGCGGGCAGGGTGACCCCAGGCGGCCAGGCCCTCAGCCAGCCAAGCGAACACATCCGCGTTCCGCCTCTTGCTCCCCATTACCTGAAGCACCTCCTCCTCACTCCAGAGCCCCAGCAGGTCCTGAAGCTCGGCCTCCGTCCAGGAGGGGCCCCGCTGCCGCTTCCCAGCCTGGCTGCCGGGCTCGGAGCCCTGGCTCCCCTTGGGGGGGGGTGCCCTGGGGGCGCTTGGGGGGTTGGGGGGTGGCGATTGCAGCGGTGGGGGGGGGGTGTGGCTGCAGAGGGGCGTGCAGGCCGGCCACGTGGCTGGGCTGCCACCTGCACGCTCTCTCAGCTTCCTGCACAGGAAGGAAGGGGGCGGGGACCTTTAAGGGGCCGCTGCACGCAGCAACCATCGAGCTCAGGGGCTGGAGAGAGCGTCTCTCAACCCCTCAGCTGATGGCCGCCATGGCGGACCCCGCTATTTCAATGTTGCGGGATGCGCAACGGCTACACGTTCCCTACTTCGACATGGAACGTCGAAGTAGGGCGCTATTCCCATCTCCTGATGGGGATAGTGACTTTGACGTCTTGCCGCCTTACGTTGATGTCAACTTCGAAATAGTGCCCACCACGTGTAGCCGTGGTGGGCGCTATTTTGAAGTTGGCGTGGCTACTTCAAAGTAGCCGGCATTTGTAGACGTGGCTTGTGAGTGCAAGAATTATGGTAGCGAGATTCGAAGCAAAACCATTCAACATCTCGGTTATTCAGGTGTATGCACCCACGTCAGATAGTATGGAGGAAGAGACTGAGCTGTTCTAGAGAAACTTGACAAAGGTGCTGGGGGAGATACAAAAGAGAGATGTATTGATTATTGGAGGAGATTGGAACACAAAGGTTAGAACAGATAACAAAGGTTGGGAGAGAGTCATGGGAAAGTTTGGATACAGAGAAAGAAACAAACAAGGTGAGAAACTACTAGAGTTTGCTACAGAGCATGGTGATCTACAACACAAGAGTCCAACAAAAGGATTGTAGAAAGTGGACATGGTGATTGCATGACAGGAAGTCCAAGAATGATAGATATGATTTTGATAAAATGAAAATGGGGAACATCGGTACAGCAGTGCCAAACTTTCCAAGGAGTGGATATAGACTCAGACCACAGTCTAGTGATCACAAACATCAAGCTAAAACTCAAAAGAAAGTGAAAGACACAGTTTAAGAAAAGAAGAGATGTAAAGAGGGTAGGTGAAGAAGAAATAGGGAATGCGTACAGAGCAGTGCTAGAAGAGAAGATTAGGAATGCGGCCACAGAGAAAGACCTAGATAAGAGAGTCAAAGGGATAGCCACAGCAATAAAAGAGGCAACTGAGCAGACTGTTCCCGAAGAAGAGAAAATCAAGAAGAAGTGGATTAAACAGGAGACACTGAAGTTGGTCCAAGAAAAGAGAGATGTTTCTGAGATCAGAAGAGATGTTTCTGAGAGGGTGGAACATCTATATAGGGTGAAATGCAATGAGGTAAGGAAAGCAGCCAGGAAGGATAAAGCAATATGGTTAGAGGAGTAGTGTGAAGATATAGAGAGTTATTACAGAGAATGTAAGACCAGGGAGGTATAGAAGAAGATTAGGAATACTAATAGGAAGTGGTAGCTGAAGCAGATGGCGATCAAAGATGAGAACAAAGAGGTGCTCATGAGCAAGGAGAAAATTGTGCAATGATGGATGAGATATTGCACTGATCTGTACAAAGCACAGTTGGACCCAACTGTTTCGGAGAGACTGACTGAAGAACTGAAAAAGGTATTTCCACTGGGCATCGAGAGCGAGACTGATATTTCAAAGGAGGCAGTAGAAAAAGCAGTGAAATGACTAAACAACAAGAGCCCTGGAAATGATAAGATCATGGGAGAGATGATCAAATACTGAAGAGAAAGTATGATTGAAGAAATACACTGGCTATTTAATATAGCATGGAAAGAGAGTGGTTTGAGCATTGACCTGCTAAACCTGGGGTTGTGAGTTCAATCCCTGAGAAGGCCATTTAGGGATTGAGACAAATAGATGTCAGGGATGGTGCTTGGTCCTGCCAAGAGGGCAGGGGACTGGACAAGATGACTTCCCGAGGTCCCATCCAGTTCTAGGAGATGTGTTTCTCCAATTAAAAGGAAGGCACCTAAAGAATGGACAAGATCTGTGCTAGTGACAATACACAACAAAAGATGTTCATTGGAGTGCAAGAACTACAGAATGATTGCCCTAGCAAGTCATCTAGGCAAGGTGCTGATGATGACACTGATGGAGAGACTAAGATCACAGAAAGAAGAACATCTAGTGAATGAGCAAGCAGGGTTCAACTAAGATAGGAGTACCATACAGCAGATATTGGCACTAAGATTGATAGCGGAGAAAGCTCGACGAAAAAACAAGAACATCTACATATGCTTCATTAATTTTCAAAAGACATTTGACAGTATAGATCAGAAAGTGACTTGGGAGGTGCTGGAGTTGTATGGAGTGGATAGCAGACTGATATGGTTGTTGGGGGATATAAACGACAATGCAGAGGCAGTGGTGAGAACATGTGGGGAGTTGGGAAATTGGTTTAGAACAAGTAGAGGTACAAGACAAGGAGATCCATTATCACTGACTCTCTATATCACACATCTCTAGAGAGTGATGGACAAGATCAAGAAAGTGATAGAAGGGGTATCTGTGCACGGGAAATGAATTATCAACTTGAGGTTCACAGACTATATAGTTATCACTGAGGAAAATGAGGAGAAGCTAGAGAAAATGGTGCAGGTGCTAAACGAGGAAGGGAAGAGGTACAGGCTGATTATGAACATTAATAAAACAAAAACAATGGTATTTGGAGATAAGGAAATAGGAAGGAAGATCAGTGTAGACTGGATTGAACTAGAGAATGAAGAGAAGTTCACATATCTGAGGAGTAACGTAACATATGATCGAGACTATAAGAAGGAAACTGGCTAGAATAGCAAAAGCAAGAGCGAGTTTGAAGGCAATGGGTAAGGTCTGGAAAAGCAAAGCAATTAGCTTACGAACAAGCTGAATGTCTTGAAAACATGTGTATTCAGCAGTATGTTGTATGGATGTGAGACATGGGGGATAACAAAATATTGAAAGAGAAAAATATTGGTGTTCAAGAGGAGTTGTTATAGAAAGATCCTGAGAATAGGACGGATGGAGAAGGTCAACAACAAGGAATTATATAGGAAGAAACAGCCAAAAGAGAACATACTGCATGTTATACAACAGAAGTTACAGCTATTTGGGCATATTTGCATAATGAATGATGAATGAAAAAAAATCAAGACCCTGGTATCTGGCCTAATGGACAGTTCGGATAGGAGAAGCACACCCCACCGAGAGTGGGTAGATGATATAGTAGATTGGTGTGGAGCTAGTCTACAGAAATTAAGCCACTCTATTGGACAGGGAAAGATGGAAGGAAATAGTGAGAGAGGCATCAGACACCAATGGATGCTGAGCCCATGGTTGTTGTTGTTGTTGATGATGATGATGATGATAATGTTTGCCAAATAATTTCAGTGACTTTCCAAGTCTAGTCTAGCTTGGTTGCAAACATTCAGAATTCAAGCAGCTTGACACCTAAATTAGATGGTACATTTCTGCTTCAGGATATACTTTATTCTATGTACTAGAATAGCACCCCTGTTTCTCCTTTACAACTCTATGCAGGGATCTAACTCCATGCAATGCAACTAAATGGAAATCTACTTTCCTCTCTTTCACTGTTAAGTATCTTAGGTTTTTCAACCTGCATCAGAAATTTATCACTCCTTATACTTCTTAACCACTATCTTCCTCATCCTCACCAGCATAAAACAAGGGTGAACAGAATCTGCTCACAACCAGTTGGACAAGGGGTTGCGCTGACCATTGTAACTGTATCTATCTGTGGACTATCAAGGGAGGTGAGCAGTATTCCCTGTAAGATGAACACTTGGGCAGCCACCCAGGAGAGATTCAGGTGTTGCCCAGCTGCTTAGCAGATTGCCCACTACTCCCACTGAGGCTAGCATGTGTCTCTATTGGTGGTGCATATCCACCCATGCCTTGGTGCACATAACAAAATGTATTCCTCCCATTGATAGAAGAAAAATTAAAGGGAACACTGGCAGTGAGCAGTGGAAGGGAAGGCAAACGTCACAAAAAAGTGTGAAAATCTGAGGGTCAGCTAGAAGGAGCATCTAAAAGCCAAGTGTCTCATCCTGTAAGAAACCTGGGAGAAATGTTTGAGTCACACATGCAGGAGGAAAAGTGTCTTTGGTGCTGGGAGGCTAAGATTCTTTCTTGATGTTTGATTCTTTCTGCATTCAGTTACAAGAGACTTTGTACATTTGTTGCAAATAAACACAACTGCATAAAAGAAATTCCTAACTTTCACCAAGCTCTACTCCCAGCTGATACATCCTCAGAAACTCAAATGTTGGTTAGCTGCTTATATCAAAAAGAGGGTGCCACTTCTGGGTTTTTTTGATTATTTAATTCCAATGCCATACAGAGATTAATTTGATGATCTAATCTGAAAAAAATCAAAAGAACTAGGGAATTGGAGCCATTCTCTGCTGTCATATTCACAAAGACCAATGACTAGGATCTTCTAACATCACAAAATCTCATTTCCTATTCAAGAGCTCCATTTTCAAAAATCTAGCCATTTTTTACTGACTTGTACACTTGGCATATTGAAACACATCTCGATATTCATGAACATTTTACACAGGCAAAAAAATAATTGGTATCTCATGTAGAATATGCAACTTTACTAACCGCAGAGTTGTCAAGAATCATCTGTAACTAGTTGAGAGTCTATTCTTTGTTATGACATTTTACAGCTTCTTCATAAAACTTATACGCAGATTGGCAATTTCTCTGATAAATGCTTCTTTATTCTGTATTATTTCCTTGTGAAGGTTCTCTTTTACAGATAATTATGACAGTTTTTAACATAAAAAGTCCCCTGTCTGTATTCCATGCAGGGGAAGAAAATATTAAGGCAATACAAAGAGATTTCTTTAAGATACTTAAGGATTCTTTGGTACTTTATAAAGCTGTAGACTACAGTTGTAGGTCTATGAGGAGTCTGGCAGAGAACTGCACTGCAAGTACAGAAATTTCTTACAGCTTTAACTCAACGTGGTTGTTGACAATGAAGTCCCTGTACTGCCGAGATTTAACATGAAAATCAGAAAGAAACTGAAATAGTTTTGTTCCTTAAGAGGGCCAGAACCGACACAATGGCTATAAATTCTAGTACTTAACACATGCATGTGGAATTTGCCTCAGAGTTTGGGGTCTGATATAGATTAAATTAGGAAGAATATTAAGATTAAATATCAGAATCTAAATTAATGACAGTGCAATTTATTAGGTTGTGCAACTACCTCCCAGGGAACAGATGGAAGCAGGAATATTTACTAATCACTTTAAGAAGAGGCCAGGATGTTGCAAAAATTTACAGTGAACAGCTTGTAGGATTGACTGCATGACCTAATAGGTATTTTCCAGTACCAATTCCTTTGATTTAGTGTTTCAAGCATCTTCACAATAATTTTACAGATGCTCAAACCCTTGTAATCCTGTGTAGGTGGAACAGGTAACTTTATGGACCACTCCACAGAAAAAATGGGACAAAAAAATCTGTCCCAGGAGAAGTCAATTATGTGGACCTCAGAAAACATACATCCATTTTCTTCCTATAGGAATACTACAGACTTTTTTCTTTTTTAATATTGTTCTGGAAATGGTCTGCTAGGCACTGCCTCTTACGCAAGCAGATTTTATGGTTTTAATTTAATACATTGTTTGTAAATTCCTCACAGGGCAAAAACTCTTCAGAACATAAATTTATTCTGAATATGCTTGCTTATGAATTTTTGCATTATTTATTGATCTGGAACTGAAGAACAGATACAGGAAAAGAAATGTATGGTTGCAATTCCATTTTTCTCTACTTATTGCTTGTGTAGCATATAGTAGTAGTACTAGTAGTAGTAGGCATCCTTCAGTCTACGTAGACTATGGATTGTGCCCTTTATAGTTTCAATTTAGGACTTCATTTACAGTGTCTACTGTGACTATGAAGACCCACACGAGAGTGACAGTCCTTGCTGCAGCTCTTGCAGATGTGGTGAGTGTCTGGCAAGTCCTTAGTGTGCTTTCTGTACGCTCGCTTCTCCTCTGCTAGCTGTCTGATCCTCATCTCGCCCTTCTGAAGGCCCTTGTGTAACCCCTGCCTCCATCTGCTGCAGTCGTCTGCTAGTTCCTCCCAGTTGTCCAGCTCGATGTCTACCTCTCTGAGGTCTCTCTTGCAAACATCTTTGTAGCGCAACTGGGGGCGTCTGGGAGGTCTTTTGCCAGAGGCTAGCTCACCATACAGGATGTCTTTTGGAATCCTTCCATCATTCATCCTGTTACCGTGGAATCTCCCTCCTAAGGGTCACTGGTAAACTGTTCGCTCGCATCATCCTTGGCAGACTCCAGAAGATTGCTGAGAGGGTGTACCCTGAATCACAGTGCGGATTCTGCGCAGAGAGGTCTACCGTTGACATGGTCTTCTCTCTAAGGCAGCTGCAGGAGAAGTGCAGGGAGCAGAGAAAGCCACTCTACATAGCCTTCATCGACCTGACCAAGGCCTTTGACTTGGTCAGCCGGGATGGTCTGTTCAAACTGCTCCACAAGATAGGCTGTCCTCCATGGTTACTCAAGATGATCCATTCGTTCCACGAAGACATGAGAGGAACCATCCAATATGACGGCGCATTATCGGGTACTTTCAGAATCAGGAGCAGCGTCAAACAAGGATGCGTGCTTGCTCCGACATTGTTCAGGATCTTCTTCGCACTCCTCCTGAAGCATGCCTTTAGATCTTCAACAGAGGGCATCTTGCTGCACACAAGATCTGATGGGAAACTGTTTAATCTTGCAAAGCTGAAAGCTAAGTCTAAGGTGCGGGAAGTCCTCATCAGAGACATGCTGTTCGCAGACGATGCTGCTGTAGTGTAGCATATATAACTTCATAATATACATTAAGTCACTTGACATATGATTTCAAACCATGGGACAATGAAAGAAATCCAAATACCTTTCAGTATTATTTAGGAAGAAGCTATGTTGTTTCTGTACTGTTACATATGGCCAAGATTTACACACATAGATATCTAAAGTTTAAGTGACGAATCCATAGTTAAGTACCTAAGTCACAGGCTTTTAGAACTCATGATCACCTTTTATCCTCCCTTCTTTTAGGAAGCTTGTATTTGAGACATTAAGCCTTAGATGTCTCCTGTCACAGCATTCCCCAATAGGTTTAGTGATTTCAACTGCCTCTGAACAGCTATCTGTTTTCTCTTAGCGTGAGCTGGGCTGGTTTTGCACTTGAATCCAAGAAGTAAAATGCTATATAACACATTATAACTCCCTTAAAACAGCCACCCTCTTTGCCACATAAGTTGTTGGCTAAGATAAATGAGTTTGACCAGACAGTGCATTGACGGTTGCTGGCAGACATGTGGCTTGGCCCTGCCAAATTTTAAAACAAAGTAAATCTACTTGCTGATATTTTCAGAAATAACCTGAGATTTGGGGAACAAAGCTCAACAACTTGAGGACCTAATTTCCAAAAGGTCACTGCTAGGGGAAAACAAACAAACAAACAAACGTCTCCCCCTCTGCCCCCCCGCAAAATCCAAATATGCTTCAAAAATTTGAGACCCCTCCCAACCACTTATCATTTTTGAAAATTTTGTCCAGAATTTGTATTGGATAAGAAGCAATAAAAAACTGAAACAAGCTGTTTAGGTGTAAAAATTCTCAGATAGAAGAATACATGTAGGTAGACTTGGGTAAAAAAGCCTGGGTTTCATTCGTCCTCCAAAATAGCAAAGGACAGACATTAGCAGAGTCTTCAGAAAACTAAAGGAAAAATAAGTCAATTAGGTACAAATTCCGGAACTTGAACATCTGCCTTATGAATATTACACATATAACACAAAGGAAAGGAAAATGGCAATACACTTTCATACAATAAATGAAGAGGTGGAATATCCCGCATCAGCATGTGGGGTTTGCATCCATAACAGTTCACAGGGACTGGCTGTTGTATATCTCACCTCCATATTGGTGATTTGCCTTTATTTAGATTCCTGAATGACTCTAGTACAAACCTCTGAAGCATGGCTGTGCTTCAAAACAGGACAATATGCCTGGTCATAATTTCCTCCCTGCCCTTCCCTCAAGCATTGTCCTTCATACAGATTTTCAACATCTACCTGTGATAACTGGGCCTAATGGAATCCATCTCAAGTAACTACTCAGGTGAGGTAGCTTTCCACCTCTGTACAACTATTGAATCGTCTCCTCCTGGTGAAAACTGGTAAGGCCATTGCAGGCTTAAGGCATTCTTTCCAAAAGAGCCTGTTGAGATAATTGGCTCCATAAATTTAATGTATTTATGAGTTCAAATATAAAATGTACATATATAAGTACATAAATTGTCACAGTAACCTAGAACAACTGTTGTTCGGCAAAGGTATCAAAGGGAGATAAATGGAATTAGTCCAAACAAAATAAGTCTGTTGATATAACTCATAACTGATAAAATCATGCCTAATAAACAAGAATAGTGTAAGACTGAAAAAATCAATGAACCCAAAGTGGTAAGTTGGAAACTATGCTTAATTGGTGGAAAAAGAATGAGGGCACTATTATGCCCAGCAATCCCTTTGAGGTCCTTAAAAAAAAGGCATTTGGAAAACAATTGGCTATTTAAGTGAGTGTCACAATCATGGCTGCCACTTGCACCATCTTCTGGGATCATGGACATTTGCCATCTGAATCCAAACAGCTGTCCTGAGCAGCCTGGCTCAGAGAGAGAGAGACCCAGCTCAGATCACCACCTCTACCAATCCCTTTCTGAATCCAAAAACCCGCACCTGAGATGAAAGAGGATCAGATTCTAAACAACAGATCTCACCCATCTCAACTAAAAATTTCTCTCTCTCACTCTCTCTCTCTCTCTCTCACACACACACACACACACACACACAAAAGGACAGTTGATACATTCTAAGAGACTGTAAAATGAGTTTTTGTTTCTCCTTTCTAAAACCTCTCTCTAGCTAAAGGAAAAGAGGGGTAAGTAGGGATGTTATTAAAATAAGGCTTCACTTAACAATTTTACATTTCAGATGCTCTGTTTCTCCTTTTTTCTGTCTTTTAAATTAAAAAAAGGGATTTGAATGGCATGTTTGCCATAGTACTAAGCAGGCTGAGGTTTCTATATATCAACCCCCAGACCTTGTTTAACACTATTTAATGTTGGACAGTGTCTGGGTTATGTTAGTAATTTTGGCCCATGTAGTCCATTCAAAATTAATACAAGAGGCCTTAGATGTAGCAACACTCATAAAAGTAGCAATGGGAAGCACAGCATAATAATATACTGAGGAAGTCTTGATAAGTGATTGAAAGTGAGGAGTTCTGGGTTTCTTTTTCAAACCTTCTAACAAAGGAGTTCAGGATTCTCCAGAAAAGTTGATGTTTTCCCTGGCATCAAAACAGCTGCGGAAGGAGCATTTTGCTTTGCATGCTTATGCCTGTCTATTGCAAAACACACCGAGAAAAACCCTTAACTTGTGTTTCAGGAAGTAAATGAAGGAATAACTGGCTGTGAGACTATATCACTAGTCTGAAGTTCATTAATGATTTGAAATTTTCCAAACGTGCCTGTGCCATCGAGGTGCCTAACTCCCATTTAGATTCAGAAGTGACACTTACATTTTATGCTCACTACTTAAATATCTAAACTGTCAGGAAGCCTCATAAAATATGTCTTATCAAGAATGTCAATGAGCTCAGCAACATCACTCAGCCCCGCTCCCGTATCTTATGAAGTAGTGGCAGAGTATCAACAGTTTGAGGACATTTTTAAGGTATTTTCAGTTCCTGTTTGTTGGCATGTAGTTATCTACCTTTCCTATTAACAGGTGCATGGTAAGATGTCAAAATGCCTAAGCAGACAGCTAGCCAGCCTATGGTCGCAAACTTCAGAGCCTAGGCTGAGAGACTTGGGCTTTGGCTACTGTGCTCAAAAATAGGTAGGTAGGTATTACAGCTCAGGCCCTGAAACCATTCCCATCCCATGCCTTCAGAGCCTGAGTGACAACATGCACACAGCTGTTATGAGCATAGTAGCTTAATTCTTGTGAGCCTGACTCTGCAGACCTGGGCTTTGAGGCTCATGTCTGTAGACTAGGTAGATGCACGCTACATGGTTTAGAAGTCCACGTCCCATTTTTCCAAAATTAGCATTTTAGATCACACAGGTAATTTTGAAAATTTTATTCTTTCAATTTTGTTAATGCATGTAGTAAGAAATTAAATGTTTCATGCCAACAAGGCTTTAGCCTTGACTTGCAGCATCTGAATTCCATTGCATGCCCAAGAGAAGTGAAATTACACACCTGAGTAGTTGTCCAAGTTAAATCCTCAAGCCTATACTGGATCAGCTGCTTCAGACAAGAAATTCCAGTTACTTCTTCCATAAAAAGGTATTTCCGAGTTCATGATTACACACAATTGTGGAGACCAAGGCAGGGCATAAGTCAGCTCCACTGCAAGTCAGATCGCCTCCACGCAGCCCAGACCGGAGCAGAAAATAAATGTTAACACGGATTTTGGTAGGAAACTATCCACATGTAATGCCGACAGACCCATGTGAGTAATGTATGTCATTAATAACTAAGCTGACTTAGCTTACCTGACATCCTTTTTAGTGAAAGAAAATAATCAGTGTACTTATAGACAATAGATTAAATTACTCATATAGCTATGTCAGTACAAAAACACAAATTTCATTGCAGTTGCTTACATAAAACAGACTTTGGCCCAATGTCTTTTTAAAAGAACACAGACAAAAATAGAGTGATCATAGAATCATAGGGCTGTAAGAGACCGCAGGAGGTCATCTAGTCCAGCCCCTGCTTCAAGCAGGATCAACTGCCACTGACTCATCCCAGCCATCACCTTGTCAAGCCGGGACTTAAAAACCTTCAGGGATGGAGAATCCACCACCTCTCTAGGCAACACATTCCAATGCTTCACCACCCTCCTGGTGAAGTAGTTTTTCCTAATATCCAATCTATACCTCTCCCTGTTTAACGTCAGACCATTACTTCTTGTTCTGCCATCTGACACCACTGAGAACAGACTCTCACCCTCCGCTTTAGAGCTCCCCTTCAGAAAGCTGAAGGCTGCTATTAAATCACCCCTAAGTCTTCTCTTCTGTAAACTAAACAAGCCCAAATCCCTCAGCCTATCCTCATAGGTCATGTGCTACAGACCCTTAATCAGTTTTGTTGCCCTCCACTGAACCTGCTCCAGCAAATCCACATCCTTTTTATACAGGGGGCCCCAAAACGGGACACAATATCACTGAAAGAGTATTCTCAAAGAGTAGTTATCAATGGTTCACTGTAAAAGAAGGGGGATGTAACTAGTAAGTTTCTGGAGGAAGTCTGTCCTCTGTCTACTACAAATTAATATTTTCATTAATGACATGGCTAATGGAGTGGAGAGTATATAGTATTTTTAAATTCTGCAAGTAATGCCAAATTGGGAGGGGTCAATTACACTTTGGAGAACAGGATCTGAATTCAAAACAACCTTAACAAATTGCAGAACTGGTCTGAATTTGACATAAGGAAATTTAATTAAGTCAAGCTTAAAAACTAAATATACTAGTGTAGGGAATGTGGCAGAAGGAATGCAGTGCTGCTGAAGGCTGGGAGGAATGAGTCTCCCAGAGGTCATCTGCATAAGAATGCAAAGGTGTGCATGTGTGATACCTTTTCAGGCAAAGCCTAATGGGTAGCAAGTAAGCCATGAGATTTGGTCTATTGTAAACATGTAGTTGTAAAATCACAATTTAAGCTGACACTTAATGCGGGAGTTGTGAGATCTCACCAGTGCTCTGGGTTGTTGTGCGGGACAGGGCAGTCGCCTTAGCTGTGTAAGACATTGATTACACAGGGCTCCCTGGTTTAAAGCATTGTGAGAAGAAAGGGGAGGGGTACTGGTTGAGCCAGCTTGCTGAGTGCCTTGGCCCTGCCTATGCCTTGGTGGTATAGCTATAAGCCTAGCTTGACTAACTGTCCCCATCTGTTAAAAGAGAGAGCTAGATACTAGGGTGTTTGTGTAAACCCCCCACTAGAGATACTGAGAGCTGAAATCACAGAGTGGCAGCTGAAGCCACACAGAGCTGAAATCACTGGGTTCTGCCTTAGGGCAGTCCCAAGCAGTGGGGTTAGGACCAGCGGACAACAGCAGGACCAGCGGGCGGCCTGTAGGAGCAGCAGTAGACGACGGCAGGCGGTGGGTAGAAGCGGCGGCAATGGTAGGCGACGGCGGGCGGCTGGTAGGAGCGGTGGCAGATGATGGTGATTGGCAGAAGGCTGGTGACAGCAAGGGGAGGCTATAGACAAGTGGACAGCTAGTATTGCCCTGGTGATGTATCTGTGGGCTTTGAGTTTGGGACTGCACCGCAGAGGGTACACCCTGTAACTGTGTGTGTGTGGAAAAGGGCCAAGAGCCCCAGCAAGAGACTGGGTTCTACTGCATATGGGGATGGTATCTGGGTAAAAGGGGTTTTGTCTCTTCTGTGCTGAGATATACTGCATCTGTCACTGTAACCTTGGGGTAGGTTACGGTCATTAAACAAGCCATTTCTATCTCAGACTCTGTGCTTGCGGGGGGGGGGGGGGGGGGGGGAGAACCGCCTTACAGGCACCCAGCACGGGGGTGAAATTGTCCCAGGCCACTGGGTGGGGGCTCGAGCCAGTTGGTTGTATCCTTGATAGGAAAACTCCACAAGAGTTGAACCCGGCCCTTCTGGCAGGCATCTGGTGTTAACAGAAGGGTTACACTAGCTACAAACTTGGGAATAACTGGTGAGTTCATAGTACTTCTAAAGAGGTTTCAGTAGATCACAAATGAAATATGAACCAACAGCATCATGTAAAAAACCTGCTAGCGTTCTTCTTGGGTATATTAATAGGAGAGTCATATGCAAGACACAGGATGTAATTGTCCAGCTCCACTTGGCACTGTTGTGACCTCAGCTGCAGTTTTATGGTCACGTGAGGACGCCGTATTTTAGGAAAGAGGTGGATGAACTGCAGAGAATCCAGGGGAAAGCAAAACAAATGATAAATGATTTAGACAATCTGACCTTTGAGGAAAGGTTTAAAAAAAATCCCAACTTGGCATATTGTGCCTTGGGAAGAGAAGACCTGACGTCAGCCTACAGCTATATAAAGGTCTGTTATAAGAAAGATGGTGATCAATTGTTCTCCACGTCCAAAGAAGGTAGAGCCAGAAGCAAAGTGTTTGTTCTGCAGCACTTGAGAATTAGAACATTTTCCTAAATATTTAACCTAACTATAAGGGAATTTAAATTTTAGAATCGGCTTCCAAGAGAGGCTACGCACTCCCCACCAATCAGAGGAGACTGTTGAGGGAGACCCACAGTGAGAGCCACTGGCTACAATATCCCCCCAACCCACCACCCCAGGGAAGGGCTGGAACAACCCCCTCCACCTCAGGCCTCACCTCTCCCCACCATCACTCTACCCTGGCCCCACCCCTTCCCTCAGGAGGGGTTGCAGGGGGCAGGCACTGGCAGCAGGAGTCAATGCTCCCCCCTGCCCCATGCACTCCCTGGAAGCGTGTGTGAGGGGGAAGAGCAGTAATGTGGCCACACCTCATGCTGCTGTCCAGCCGTGCCACTCCACTTACTGCCAGGGCGTGCAGGGCTGGTCTCTCTCCTCCCCTCACTGGTGGCACAGCCAGAGAGCAGCACAATCTGGTTACTCCTTGCTGTACTTTCCCCACTACTGCTGGTGCTGGGGGAGGAAGGTGGAGACTCCAATCATTACTGCTTGCCCTCCAGCCCAACTAATCCCCACACCGGCCGCTGGCCACCTTGTGGGGGCACACTCGATGCCTCATACCCACCTACGTGTGGCCCCTGCCAACAACGGAAACTTTTAAAGAATGAGTCAAACACGCGTTAGAGATAATTTAGGTTTACTTGATCTTGCCTCACTGCAGGAGACTGGACTAGACAACCTCTGGAGATCATCTCCTCTCTTACATTTTTATAACGCCATTTAAAATGATATAAAGGAAAAGAGTGCAAAAATGTTCTACTTATAACTGTAAAAATATCCAGCCTGAACTACAGGTAGGTTACTTCACAATGCTCTTCTCACATGCACCCAGCTGCCCTTTCAGTGGCATATTGTGGCTATCTGGACTTCAAATCTCCTGTACTCTCACCTGCCTAATGTTCACACACTGCCGCATAAGTTCCATTGTCCCTTCACCAATGGAGCCAATTCAGATTGGGAGTGGAGGAAGGGAAGGGAGGGCAAATTCCAGGCTCCCCTGAACACCTTGCAGCACCATTCTGGTCTTCATTCTTTTCCCACCCCTGCTTGAGGGGACCCCCGGAGAGGGAGCAGCTCCTTTCTCTTACTCATGATCTGCAGGAACCAGTCCTGCCAGGTGTTGCATTCTCATTGGACACCCCTGCATTCTGCCATACAGGAATAGATGCCCTATGTTCCATGTCACAACCACTGCAGTCATCAGGCCAAAGTTGAGTGGTGTTACCACCCTGTGCTCCAAGTTGCAATGTCACTAACTGAAATGTGGCCTGGCTGCCCTGCCATTTATAGTAGGGGAGCTAAGGCAAATTTTAGTGTCATTGTAACCAGACAGTCAGGAGTGGTGCCCTGGATTCTTGGGCAGCAGCCACACTGATTGAATATGGTACTGGTGCTTAAAAGTAGTTGAGTTGGCCCTCTGGGTTCTGCAGCCTATAAAATTGAGAGCATGTACAAAAATTCAGAGAGTCTCACTTCCATCCCACCTATTATGCGCACAATTACCCCACCCCCAACACCTGAGCATGGTACTACCGCTCTCAGTTTCACTGCGTTCATGGATATGATGCAGGATTGTTAGCTGGCACAATATCAGAGGGTCTTTCAAACCAATCCCTTTAGTCATTTATATGATGTCACTGTGGTATCCAGTTCTTGGTCTTGTACCAGGAACTGTTCACAGTGCAGAACTTTCCAAATACTGTAAATCAAGACACGATCTAATAAAGCTCTAGTGAATTAACTAACTGTTAAAACATGGGACTCAATAGGGAAAAGACAGCTTTGTTCTATCCCTTGTTCCCCCACTGACTTAAAATGTTATCCTGAGATAGGATCTGCATCTCATTTTCTCTTATCTTTCAAAAGGGGACAGTACCTACTTCACCGGAGTGTAGTACAAAGGTGTGTAATAAAAGCTTCAAGATGCTTCTGAGGAAGCAGCTATGCAAGTTCAAAGTTTTATTTGCCCTCCTACTTGTCTAAATTAGTCACATTTTCTGGATTCAGTGACAGATTGCCCATTTTAACTATTTTTTTATTAAAGTGTATTCTGTTACTTGGCATTCACATACAGTCATAACTATTAGCATTTGCAGTCATTGTGACATATTAGACAACATTTGAAGCACATAATTTAGTACAGATTGGTGGCCAAGGGTCCTTTCAGGATGCTTCACTTAAATGAGATATTTCATATGGCTGATTTAGTGCCAGTAACAATGCTAAAGGAAATACATTTTCCTGGAATTCTAGATGCTGTGGGTGCTCACTTCCACCAAAAGACTAGTCCTGCAGTCCAGATGCACATGGTATTTCCACTGTCATCAATGGAAGATTTGTTAGCAAAAGTTACACAAGATCAAACTCCAAATTGTCAAGTATGATTCATTGCAGAAAAGATTTTTTTTTAAAAGAGGAGTCCTCTACATGCTTAACCTTGAATGATACTGAGTAGAGATGGTTGGAACATTTGGTTCAATGAAATGTCACCAAAACAGGCTGTTTCACCCAAGCTGAAATGTTTCAGTCAGACATGCTGGTTTCAATGAAGGGAAAGGGAAAGACCGAGAGAGAAGGGGAAAGGTAGATTCACATGCTACGGCCTGGTCTTTAGCGCCCAGGCAATGGAATGTGAGAGGAACATGACCAAGTTCCTTCTGTACCGAAGACTAAGCTGAGATTAAAAAAACAAAAACCTCTGCTTAGGAATGCAATAAGTCAGTCAGAAAACTGGGGGTAGAAGAGAGCGCCTATTGCTCTACTTCAACTCAAAAACCAGTCATGTAGTACTTCAAAGACTAACAAAACAGTTTTCTCCTCCCTGTCTTTCCCTCCTCAGTCAAAACAGTTTTTTGTTAGTCTTAAAGTTCTACAGGGCTGCTTTTTTGTTTTGTGAAGATAGAGGCAAACACGGCTACCTCTCTGCGACTTTTCACCTACTTAAACTACGACTTAAATCCCAAGTGACTACACCTGGTATAGCTCCTGCCCTTTCTGAAATGAGGTCAACATTTCAACAATTCCATTTTTGTGAAAACAGTCAGAAAATTTTGTTGTTACTGTTTTTTCCGATGCTTCATGAAAACAAGCCTCAAAACCCAGAAGTTGCAGTGTAATAGAATTACCGCCCTCTCATCAAATCTAGTGTTGAAAGCACTCATCCCCCCCCGGTCCTCGAGAAGTCAGTGAGGGTTAGTAGGCTCTATAGATGATAGGCTCTAGACCTGCTTGAAGTTTTGAATGTTATTTAAATGATTATTGCTGGTTGATAAATGTTTAAGAAAGAAGTATTACACTTTCCAGTGACAAGAAGTAGTCCTGTGGCACTTGCTCCTCTGAAGACTCTCCCCGCCAGTCATGCATCTCATGAAGCGGGTCTTTGCCCACAAAAGCTTATGCTCCAAAATATCTGTTAGTCTATAAGGTACCGCAGGACTTTTTGTTGTTTTTAAAGATAGAGACTAACCTGGCTCCCTCTCTGATGCTTTCCAGTGAGACCACTATCAAGTCAACTGCTATACGGTTTTCAGATATGGTATGCATGGCTGGAATACTTTAGACTGAAGAAACTAGCATTGGTCATTTTTGCTTTTTTGAAAATTATATTGAAATGCTATAATAGTTTATACACTGCTAACTTTCTAAAGTAAAGTCATGAAGTATTTCAGATGTTTTTAATGAAAACAGATAAATACTGAATACAACCTAAATCCACTTTCGCATTCCAGCTTATTGAACAGTTTACCTCACAAATCAAAGATGACATGTACAGTTAGATAAAGTCACTGACACTGATCAGGGATGAAACTCCTCGGTTTTGGCCCACAAAATCTCCTTCGCTGGATCTGGTTTTTCTGTGTGTCAGTGGCTCTGGACCCTAAAAAGCTTCTCCACTTATGCATTAACATTTTTATTTAGTTGGGACCACTGAGCTGCAAGAAGGTTAAGAAAAAGGCAACAAAAATGATTAAGGGTATGGAACGTGTGCCATATGAGGAGAAATAAATAAGACTGGGACTTTTTAGCTTGGAAAAAAGATGATTAAGGGGGATATGATACAGGAATATAACATCATAACTGGTGTGGGGAAAATAAATAAGGAATTGTTATTTACTCCTTCTCACAACACAAGAACTAGGGGTCACCAGATGAAATTAATAGGCAGCAGGTTTAAAACAATAAGAAATATTTTTTCCACACAATGCACAGTTAACCTGTGGAACTCCTTGCCGGAGGATGTTGTGAAGACCAAGCCTATAGTAAAGTTTAAAAAAGAACTAGATAAATTCATGGGGGGATAGGTCCATCAATGGCTATTAGCCAGGATGGGTATGGATGGTGTCCCTAGCCTCTGTTCACCAGAGGCTGGAAATGAGTGACAGGGAATTGATCACTTGATGATTACCTGTTCTGTTCATTCCCTCTGGGGCACGGGGCATTGGGCACTGTCGGAAGACAGGATACTGGACTTGATGGGCCTATGGTCTGACCCATTTTGTCTGTTCTTATGTTCTTATGAAGATTGAACCTTCTCTTGCATCTGTAATGGCCACTACATAAAGAAATCCTTCACCCAATGTGCTGCTAGCTGATCATGAGACTGGAGACTCAATGACCTCCTGAGGTCTCTTCCAGCACTAGCATTCTATGATTCTAATCATTGGTGCAAATCCAGTAAACCGTTTAACTTGAGCAAGAGCTCCACAAATGATCTTGCTTTTATAGAGGGTCAGTCTTAACAAGTGCACAGGTTGTAATCTGCTATCTACTCAGTCTTTTTATGCAAAGTGAATTCAGCAGCCCCATATGTTTATGTTGCAAAATTCACAACTATTGGCTGTATGGTATGCAGTCTTGACAGAGATGCCAAGGTTTTAATAGGCGTGCCACCGAGACCTTGTTAAAACTGAAATAAGGCATAGTGCCCTATTCAGATGTTTGGAAAAGTTAACTGGCACAGGCATTTTTTGGGAAAAGTTGAGAGGAAAGGCTGATACCTTAAGATAATTATAGTGTGTTGACTCCAAATATGGTGTATATGTAGATTTATGCTATGTTTAAAAACCTCTACAAAGATGACAAAGTAACACATAACAATTGCTGAAGTGCAAATATTTCCTTTTCACTTTTCAGCATAGTTCAGTTGTATCTTAATGAGCTTTAAGCTGCAACATAAGTGATCGTATAGTATGCACAACTTTTTATAAAGCTATTGAGTTTCAGTTTCTTATCTGCACAAAATACTAGAAATATTTTAAGACCATATACAACAATGAAAGAGCGTGATTTCATTAAACATTTTAAACATTAAACATTTTAATGTACTGAAATTAAATGCATATGTTAACATTGTACTATTTCAAGGCACTGGCATACAGTAGGAAATTGAATCAATATCTTATTTAAGTCACTTATGATATGCTTATTTATTTGTTAATACTCATCTTACACAGGGCCGGTCCTAGTCAGTTGGCGGCTCCAGGTAAATGTTAGCGGTCCTTTGAAAATGGTGGACCCCACAATAACCCCGAGACTAGAGCTCCACCCCAGCTCTGCACCCAGCAGCCAACCCAATCCTGCGGCATGGTGTGGACCGTCTGGCAGCAGAGCGCCTGCCTGGGAGCGCAAGCGGCATGGCAGGAGCCAGCCTGGGAGCTGAGTGCCCACTCAGGAGTGTGCAGTGCGGGGAAAAGCTGGCTACCAAGACAAAGGCTGAGACCAACACACTGGACTGACTTTTTGGTGCTCCCTTGAAAGTGGTGGCCTCGGGTGACCATCCAGCTCACTGGCCCCTACAACTACCTCTGACCTTATGCATCAACATACATTAGACAGAAACTTCTATTTCCCTACATTTGCATGACCCTTTACAAATAAATTATGCTTTTCTGACTCTGCATCACTGAATTCTCCACCCTAGTGCGCAGTCACAGAATACTTACTGCCTTCATAAAATCTGGTAGTATTGGTAGCAATGATACAAGCTGCTGCAGCAAACTCCCAACCTCCTGTTTCCAGCCAACTATATTTTGAAGAGGGAGTATTGGATTTGGATAATAAGCCTGTTTTCATATTAGTGTCTAGTAATGAGCTTTGTGTGAAAGTAAACGATTACATTGATTGAGGGTAGAGCTTATGACGACTCATGCTTTGTCAGTGCCATGGATGCCTGGCAAGCCAAATATCTTATAAAAGCTCTTCTGCACTTTTTATTTTCTCTGAGTTCAGGTCACCTTGTTATGTGGTCTGTTATGTGGTATCACTGAAAAGCTTTCCATGTCATTTTCTTGGAGGACATTCTGAAGACCAGGACCTTAAGAGGGTTCAAAAAGAGCTTGAGAAATCCATGGAGGACAAGTCCATCAATGGCTACTAGCTAGGATGGCTAGGAATGGTGTCCCAAACCTCTGTTTGTCAGAAGGTGGGAATGGGAGGGATCAATTGATGAGTACCTGTTCTGTTCATTCTTCTGGGGAACCTGGCATTGGCCACTGTCAGATGACAGGATACTGGGCTAGATGGACCTTTGCTCAGACCCAGTATGGCCATTCTTATGCATCCAGTAATCACAATCCGTCAGGGTATGGAATGGGAGCACAGTTTCCAGAACAGTAAGTCCATATTGTAGTTTTTCACAAATGGCATGAACAGGAAAATATTTCAGTTTCTTTGACATGTGTGGCAGGGTCAGTGTTGTTCCTGGGCTCCAGGCCCTCCGTTCACTCCACTGGCTCCACCATATGAATCCTGTTACCCTTGCTGGGGCAGGGGGTTGGTCTGGGGGAAACCCAGTCCCCACCCACTTGTTCCAGGTTCCGGCCCAGGGTCCCTGGATGGCTGCTACTGGCAAGGGCTGACTCCCTTTGCCCTTGCCCCTGCACTACTTCTCTCTGGGCCACTTTCCAAGATGATTTCCCCCCGATACCTCCTAGCATTCGTGGTAGGCATGGCAACAAGTCCCCTTCTTTGTTTGGCTCCTCTGGCTGACCAGTTCCTCACAGTCTCTCGTTGAGCTTTAGGTCCCCTGGACTGGGGCAGCCCAGCCCCCCAGGTTGCTGAGGCTCCTCTCCTCTTTTACGGCCTCTGGTGTTCCTCCAAGTCTCCTTCCGTCTCCTCACTCACCTTCCAAACTCTCCTTAGCCACCCTCCCCTTGCCCTGTGAGGAGACGGGCTTATAATGGTAGTCCTGAGTGGGCTCAGCTGGCCCTAATTGATTTAGGTCAGCCTATTCCTCGGCTGTCCCCACTTTAACTGTCAGCTCCATCTCTGCCCGTTTTTCACTCCTGTCTTTCCTGATCCCACCCTGCCACACATGCCAGTTTTCATGCAAAACTACCAATACACCATTTCGCTATAGTGAGCCAGCAAAAGAATAAGCACTTTTATGTTAGTTTTATTCCAGTTACAAAGCATTAGGGCCACGTCTATCCTACAGCGTGCTTTTGAAAGGCAAACTTCTGGCAGGCACCTTTCAAAAGACTGGGATTTGAAGGAACATGCGTGCACCCCAAAGCGGATAGATTCACTGATCTGTTCCCTTGAAAGCGCGAGATGCTCATTCAAAAGGGAGTGTCCACACAGCCATGGGAGCTCTTTCAAAAAAACAAGGCAGAAAATGCCTGGCAGACAGGTTGCATGGCAGACAAGCCCTTCCAGCTGCTCCCTTAAAGGGCCCCTCACAAACACCGCCAGCCTGCACATGCTGAGGGCTGCTTTGCCAGACACAGCCTCACAGACCCTGCTCCCGGAGCTAAGCCAAGACCCCATGGACCCCCTCTGGATCCCATCCAGCTCCCTGATGGGGACGCCATCGGCGATGTGGTCAGGCTGCTGGCCACTATCATCCTTGCCACCCTTCACCACCTCCAGAGACTGACCCCCCTGCCCCAGTCCTGCAGGCCCTCACCACAGGGCACCATTTGCACCCCATCTCCCGTGCTATCCAGCACTTGTGGCGCTACCCCACCAGTGCCAAGTGGTGGGACTGGGTGGTCATGCAGGAATGGGATGGTAAGCGATGGGTCCAGAACCTCTGCATGAGGAAGCAGAAATTCCTGGAGCTGTCCTGCTGGCTGGCCCCTGGCTGTCAGCACCAGGATACGTGGATGAGGCCTGTGCTCCCTCTGGAGAAAAGAGTGGTGATCACCATATGGAAGCTGGCCACCCCGGACAGCTACCGCTCAGTTGGCCACCAGTTCAGGGTGGGCAAGTCTGTCCTACTGGAGGTAAGGGACACTCAGTTCACACACTCACACCAGGGGGAGACAGGGGTTTCTGGGCAAGTGGGACCATCAGATATGGGGGTAGGGGCCCTGGAGGGGATAAGGGAGAGGCCCTGGAGGGTGTGGGCATCCTGACACGCACCCTGACATGCACTCACAGTGCACACACCCTCCATCCCATGCACGTCATCCAAGTGATCAATGCCATTCTCCTGCAGAGGGTCGCCACGTGGGGGACCTCAATGCTTCCATGGAGGGGTTTGCTGTACTGAAATTTCCCAACTGCTTCAGCGCCTTGGATGGGACCGGGTCCTGGAACACAGTGTGGACTGGTATGTTAATAGAAAGGGGTAGCACTTGGTGGTCCTCCAGGCCCTCATGGATGCCGAGGGCTGCTTCCTGAATGTTTGCGTGGGATGGTCCAGCTAGGCCGATGATGCCCAGATCTTGTGCAACTGCTGGTTGGGCTGCAGATTGCAGGAGGGGACCTATGTCCCCCACAGGACCTCCCTGTTGGGGACACCACAATGGCCCATGCATTGTGGCCGATGCTGCATACCCTCTTCACCCATGGCTCATGAGTCGCTATACAGGACAAACCAACCTCACCCAGGAGCATTTTCATGAATGCCTGAACTGGGTCTAGGGCACAGTGGAGTGAGCTGTTGGATGGCTGAAGGGATGCTTCTGCTGCCTCCTCACAAGGTTGGAGGTCAGCCTGAGGAACATGCCCAGAATGGTAGGTGCATGCTGTGCTCTCTACAATATGGTGGAAAGGAAGCAGGAGCAGGTCACCAAGGCTGTGGCCTTGTATGAGCAGCCACCCCATGCTCTGTGCTGTCAGTCAAACCGGGATGGGGTATGGTTGAGGGATGCCTTCAGGGCTGCCTTTGCCAAGGGACCCAAATGAGCCTCTCCCAGACACCCTCCACTGCTCCCATGTATGCACCCCTTCCCACTGCTCCCCACATGCATCCATTCTCACTTCCCCACCTATCACACAGAACATGGAGGTGTTCGTAAATAAACTTGTCAACACTTAAAACTAACTGACTGTGAACAATAACAGAAGCAGGGGGGCTAAATACAGGTGTGAATAGAAGGAACTATGTACAGTGCATGGGAGGGAGTGGGCCTTAGTCTTCCATGGGGGTATGGATGCTCCGTGAGTTTTGTCAACAAAAGAGCAGTTTTGTCAACAAAACTCTAGTGTAGATGTTGCTTATGAGCACAAAATGGAATATGTTACAGTGCTTCAGAAATAAGGTGAAAAGGAGCCAATGTTTGTGTTATATCACTGCTTAAAATAAATAGTCCTTACCCATGAACACATCCCCACTGTCTTCAACATGGCTACATGTGCACAAATGACGGTTTGTAGGCTAGTCCTTTGGTTTATGGAATGAGAAGATAGAACAATGACTCAACCTTGGAGTCTAGGAGAGGAATGTGAAGGAGGGGAAAGGAAGTTATCTGTATAATATCAGAATTCATTTGACCTTCCAACAGGACCTAGTTTAAAAGAGAGCTTCTTTATTCATAGGATGCATTTGGTAGAATCCCTTCATACGCACAGTCTGCCAAAGGTGTCTCAGGCACATCAGAATTATGGTTTAAATTCTTTAGGGACAGTGATCTTGTCCAGGTGTTTGTAAAGTACACAGACCATCAGCCCAGCAGGGCCTGGCTAGTGGGCAGGGCCCATGGTCGCACACTGAGAGTGGGGCCTGGCTGGTGAGCAGTAGATGCTATAGTCATTAGGCACGCCAAGCCTGAAGGTGCAGAGGCCCGAAGCAACTGTCTTGCTCACCTTGTCCTAAGGCTGGGCCTGAAAGTACAAGTCATTAAATAAATAGTGTCTTACATACTTCCTCCAATTTATCCAGAGGCAATTCTAATCAACTCATTCTTTTGATAGACTTTTTTTTCATTAAGGAGATTTTCCCATCTTTAATACGAAGAAAACAAAAACAGCAGGAGCAGGGCGCGAAAGGACTGTTTGCTGACATTTCCATTAAGGAAATGGTATTTTTAAAAATCTTCCATTTTCTTCACTCTGACACATCCAATTTGGCAAGGCTGCACCTCCAAAAGACAGGTTTTGCCTGTGGGAAGTGAGCTCACCCCTGACATCTGAGCCATATTAGTGAAAGGCAATTACTCATTACAGTGTCACTCATTGTTCTCTGCCTTCCATCTTTTTAACTCCCAGTGGCAATCCTGTTAGAATTTCATTTTTAAAGACCCTAACATCACACATCCTGCAGCCTAGAGATTCATGTTCGTATATAGCACCATTGATCTCCCCTCTCCAATTGCCTCTGAACAAGGCCACATCTCTCACCTTGGATGGCCATCCATTACCCAGATGACAAATATTGATTTTAATTAAAGCAGCAGAATGAAGCTGAAATTATAAAGCTGTAAACTTTCCCATTCCAACTATTAAAATATATGGTGCCAGGAATTTACACAGACATGACCACATACCTAGGTTTGCATATTTGGATACAGCCAGTCCACAGAAGAGATGCCAGTTATGCTCTCCAGCAAGGTAATTGGTCTAGAGAAGCTGAGTGGATGCCAGGGACAGCAGGGGCTAGTCTGGACACTTACAGATTACCAGGATAAGGGAGTCCCTGTTACAGAAAGTGGCAGTGATAGCCATTTAATTATTTTCTTTTTATGACCAGCAAGCTATTTTCCCCCCTTTTTGTCCCCACTCCTGTCTATGACCTATTTACGTGGACAGAGAGAGCAAAATATGTGGGTTAGCACTCAGTTTTTTGCTATTTGGCCACTCTAGTTATTCAGCTAGGGCTTGACATGCCTGCTGAAAGCAGAGGAAGACACCACTAGCTAAGAACCATGCCACATAAGACAAGAGGCCCAGCCATAAAACTATCAGAAGATGGAAAGACTGTTCTTCAATGCACATTTTATCCAAAGGGCTTCATACCCTTCAAAAACAATGATTACGCTTCAATACCCCATCAGGCAGGAAAGTGTTGTCTGAAGTTTCTTGAGGAGCCAACTGAGTCAGTGTGGTTATATGACTTCCCCCAATTCACACAGAGAACTATGGTAAAGCCAGAAGAGGAAAAAACTTGGTATCCAGCTTCACAGTGCAGCTCTAATCAACATTGCACTGCCTCGGACACATGTTTAAAGGTACAGTACATACATCTGACAGATATCCAATATAGACTGCCATTATTTTAATTTACAAAAGGTAGCTTGGGATTAGGTTGTGGTAGAGATGATTTTATTTTAGCCATCAAGCTGTATTGTAAAATATAAGGTGTATTTAGAACTGAGTAGATTCACAGGGACATACAAAAAAGTATTTGAGCCATCTTCCTCATTTCAGAGCTAGCTGATGATGTTAATGTCAGCAGAATGTCCTCCTGACTTCATTATCTTTTTATATTGACTTGGAGCAACTATCTTTTTCTGATGACCGTGATTTATTACAATGCAAGTCCTTAGACAGCAACTGGCACATTCTGTATTAGGGCAATTTTTCTGCTACCATCAAATGGAAAGATGCCAATTTCTATAGAATTGTGTGTGATAATACAGCTTTGGTTCACCATTTTTAATAAGTGCACTTTTGGGGAAAAACAATACAAATAAAAAAGCTTGTTTTAATTATACTGTAAATCAGCCATGGTTGTTTTAAATGAGTCAGAAGAAGAGCACTGACATACAGTGTAATTGAAACAGACTTACTGTATGTGATTGGTACATCTCCAACAAATATTCTCCACTTCACCTTGTACAACACAAAGCATACTGTGGGATACAGCAAGAATACCATAAAAACTTCTGAATGATGAATTCCATTGAATTTTCTGCAACAGACTTTCCTATCCTGCAGGACATATAGACTTTTACACTCCAAGTGTCTTTCTAGTCCTTATAGTTTGATGTTCTTTAAAAAGGTACCTCAATACTAGGAAAAGAAAACAAGTATCAATTGCGTTTCATTTCCCTGTGTGAGAGAAATCCCCAGTTTGAGTAAATGATTCATTAAAAACCTGCCATCTACTCATCTATTTTTCCAAACCTGTGGGCTCTCTTGTTATTCACTGCCCCCCTCATTTGGCTGCACATCTTAAAACACGTGCAGGGGTAAGAGGGCAATGACACTGAACAACTGAGCATAGCAATTGCTTTTGTAGCGGCATGCAGAGCGTCCATAGTTCCCGCTGATTTCCTGAGAGGTTGCGAACACGATGACTCCACTCCTGCCCTAAATAAGGGATTCACAATGTGTCACAATTTTCTGAGCCACCTCAGAGAGAGACAAGGATTTCCCAAGACCCCCTCTAAGATGAGTGTACACCCTCCCCCACCAGCTCTTGTCACTGAGTTGTCTTGCTGTGTTTTCCAAGTGATCAATTTTGGATGGTGGCATGTCATAAAATACTTGAATGCTGGGCTAATGAAATGCTATTATTCTTATTGTACTGTCTTATCTATTCCTTTCCAAAGGGCTCTTAACATCCTAATTAGCACTACTTTGCATTTATTATGCAGACCACTTTCACCTTCACAATCTCACCCTCATTGGCTCTGACCTCCCATCTTGTAAATCTGAAACGCTCCCCCCCACCCGTTGCCAGCCAATTTCAATCCGGGGGAAAACACTGGAGAGAGATTTGGCAGAAAAGTAGCAAGAACATTGCAACTCTCACTTACCTAATTATGCATGCCGCAAAGTTAAATTGTTGACACTCACTGTTTATGGACTTTGACAGGGCAAAAGGGATGCTAATGTTTTCAGCACATATTATCTGGAGGGAACCATTTACTACACTTCAGTGTTCACCCAAGGAAAAAGAGGAAAATTTTCATGGCGCAAAAAGTTTCCTGTAGATGACACACAATTTATACCTTGCAAAAAGTATCTTCATCATGCACCTAGAGGGAGTGATGGACAAGATCAAGGAAGAGGTAGAAGGGATATCTATGCATGGGATGAGAATAAATACCTTGAGGTTTCTGGATGATGTAGTTACCATTGGAGAAGATGAAGAGAAGCTAGTGAGAACAGTGCAGGTGCTAAATGAGGAAGGGATGTGATACAGATTGATTATGAACATCAATAAAACCAAAACAATGGTATTTGGAGATAAGGAAATGGGAAGAAAGATCAGTGTAGATAGGACTGAACTAGAAAACATAGAGAAGTTCATGCATCTGGGGAGCAACATAATATATGATATAGACTGTAAGAAGGAAATAGCAACCAGAATAGTGAAAGCAAGAGTGAGTTTGAAGGTGATGAATAAGATCTGGAAAAGCAAAGTGACTACCTTTGGAACAAAGCTGAGTGTCTTGAAAATGTGTGTATTCAGCAGCATATTGTTCAGATGTGAGACATGAGTGATAACGAAGGATTTGAAGAGATGGATTTTGGCATTCAAGAGGAGTTGTTATAGAAAGATCCCGAGAATAGGATGGATGGAGAAGGTCACCAATGAGGAATTATATAGGAAGATACAACTTAAAGAGAACCAACAACAGAAGGTTATACAACACAAGTTACAGCTCTTCAGGCATATCTGCAGAATGAACGAAAAGTCAAGACCCTGGTATTTGGCATAAAGGACAGTTCAAATAGGAAAGGCAGTCCCCACAGAGAATAGGTAGGTGATATAGTCGATTGGTGCGGAGCTAATCTACAGAAACTAAGCTTCTCCACACAGAACAGGGAAAGATGGAAGGAAATAGTGAGGAAGGCTTTGGACGCCAACAGGCAATGAGCCCATGGTTGTTGTTGATAATGATGATGAAAAAAGGGGGGATACAAAATGTGCTGCTTTTCGTGAAGTGTGGACTTAACATGTGTGGCCACACTACTGTACTATTCATGTGCACTATTATGGTTTTAAAGAAAATGACTATCTACCCACACTGCTCCTTGACAGCTGCCATTGTTTTAATCTTCCTTGGGGAAGTATAACAGAGGTAGCTGTGTTAGTCTGTAACTTCAAAAACAACAAGTCCTGAGGCACATTATAGATGAAGTTCCCCCAGACTGCTTCTCTATTCTATGCAAGTTAATAAATACTTAGCAAATGTGTTGATTCCGCATGACATTATCTGGGGTTTTCAAACCTCAAAACAGTGGTAACATAACTGTTTCACTCCAGATTGTGTCAGGAATAAAGCAATGGGAACACAGCAATTATAGCTGATAAACAATTAATACAGGTTGAAACACTCTATTCTGGCATCCTTGGGACTTGACCGGTGCTGGATGAGAGAATTTGCCAGACCACGGGAGGTCAGTTTTGTCTAGCAGCATTACAAACACTTCGCTGTTTACTGGCCTTTTAGAACACATTACAGCTAAATGACAGCACAGAAAACCGAGAGCCAGAGCTGGCGGTTGTAAACACAGTTTATGGGACCATGGGAAACTTGGACACACCCATGATAAGTGGTCATCCAGCTAACTAAATCATGCCAGGTTACAGATGTTTCCAGATGAGAGAATTCTGGATTACAGAGGTTCAAACTGTACAAGTAAGAGTATTATCATCAAGACTATAATTTGTTGGACTTAAGCACACAGAGACATAAGCAATAGGTTTAGGACATAAGAGCTGATGCAGGATTTAGATGTCAGCCCCTTTCCTGAAGAAAAGTGTATCGCTAACTCAAACAAAACAGTCTGTTACTTGTATAGTCACAGAGAGATAGCCGTGTTAGTTTGTATCTTCACAAACCTAAAAAGGAGTCATGTAGCACTTTAAAGACTAATAAAATAATTTATTACGTGATGAGCTATCGTGGGACAGGCCCACTTCTTCACATCTGAATTTCCAGATCTGAAGAAGTGGGTCTGTCTTATGAAAGCTCATCACGTAATAAATTATTCTGTTAGTCTTTAAAGTACTAAATAACTGCTTTTTTGATTTGCCAAACATAATACTGAACCTATAGTGACTCCAAAGCCGTGTCTACATGTGCACGCTACTTCGAAGAAGCGGCACTAACTTCGAAATAGCGCCCGTCACGGCTACACGTGTTGGGTGCTATTTCGATGTTAACATCGACATTAAGCGGCGAGACGTTGAAGCCGCTAACCCCATGAGGGGATAGGAATAGCGCCCTACTTCGACGTTCAACGTCGAAGTAGGGACCGTGTAGTCGTTGCGCGTCCTGCAACATCGAAATTGCGGGGTCCTCCATGGCGGCCATCAGCTGAGGGGTTGAAAGACGCTCTCTCTCCAGCCCCTGCAGGGCTCTATGGTCACCGTGTGCAGCAGCCCTTAGCCCAGGGCTTCTGGCTGCTGCTGCTGCAGCTGGGGATCCATGCTGCATGCACAGGGTCTGCAACCAGTTGTCGGCTCTGTGGATCTTGTGTTGTTTAGTGCAACTGTGTCTGGGAGGGGCCCTTTAAGGGAGCGGCTTGCTGTTGAGTCCACCCTGTGACCCTGTCTGCAGCTGTGCCTGGCACCCTTATTTCGATGTGTGCTACTGTGGCGTGTAGACGTTCCCTCGCAGCGCCTATTTCGATGTGGTGCTGCGCAACGTCGATATTGAACGTCGACGTTGCCAGCCCTGGAGGACGTGTAGACGTTATTCGATGTCACTACATCGAAATAAGCTATTTCGATGTAGCGTTCACGTGTAGACGTAGCCCAAGTGGGTCAGCACAATAACCGCTACTGGTAATTCTAATTTCAAAAATATATCAAGGCTACCTAAACCCAAGGTCACTGTTCACTCACTTTCCTCCATAACTTTCTATTTCACCTTCCCATTGTGATTAACAATCTACAGATATGCAGCTGTCTGACCCTTCTCTCATGATAGCCTAAGATCATGTGATATTTGAATTTTAGCCAGCAGTGGCTAAACACACAAAATGGCTGATTGAAGAAGTAATGGGGTACACACAGAAACATCAAATGCGAGGGCAACAATGGGACAGGCTGCTGGGCTGGCTAGGCCCTGCTCAAAGCCTTGCCTCCAAACTAATCAGCCCCTGAAGGCCCACCTGGAACAAAGCACTCCCAATTCACACCTTGCAAACTTATCAAATGCTCTTCCTGAAACAGAACAGGACGAACTTATCAAACTGCCCCTCTTGCATAACAAATGCTCAGACACACGGGCAGGTATTCAACCCACCAGCTCACAATGCAACCCCACAAAAGCCACACTTACTTGAGCTCCTTTTGGATGCTTTCCCAGGCAAACTCCCTGTTAGATACTCCTGTTTATAAAACCATCAGTGCTGTACTGGAAATGACATATCTCCAGATCGGAAGAAGCGGGTCTGTTCCACAAAAGCTCACCACCTAATAAATGATTCTGTTAGTCTTTAAGGTGCTACATGGCTGCTTGTTTGTTTTGTTAGAATACAGACTAACACAGCTACCTCTCTGTTACTAGCTTTGCCTGTGTATAGCAATCTTTCCTGTCTACATACTGCTCCCATGTCTCACCCTGGGCTGGCAGAATGAAGTCACCTTGTGCTAATATTGAACTGAAGCAGGTATTGATTAGAAAAGAGTTTACAGATTAGGAGTCCCATGAAAGAGTAACTCATCAATCTCTTAATTGGATATGTTCAGTACTTGAAGCCTAATATCCATCTCCATTTAGGAGTGCCAATATTGTGGAGCCAACTACATAAAGAAGTTTGGCACAGCGTGATCCCAAACGTCTTCCCATTTAGTTCCATATGGCTGTTGAAAAGCAAAGCCTGGTCATCTTTTGGTCAGCTCCTGAGTCCCGTGGTCATTTATAAACTAATATGATGGTTTCATTTTCCAAGACACTGAGCATCCATGGCTCTCATTCAGGCTTCTAGCAACTGCAGGGGCTCAGGAACTCTGGGGAAAAGTGAAATAAAATAGGCTGTCAAATGTTACAAGTGTCCCATCTTGAATAATAGAAGAGATGATGCTTCCAGCTTGTTCATTATTTTCCAAAAGAGTTAGTCAGAGACTGTCTCTGCTCAGGATGGTGATTGGCTGAAGTATTGTTGGCCTCCATACATCTCAGCTCTGCACCAAGGCAGTATGAGTATGCTGTAAGACAGTATTGCTCAACACTGGTGTCCATGTTTGACATTTTAAAAGTTTTGTTGACTAATCGGGGTGAATAAGGATGAGGCCTTGGCAAGCTTGATGAGATAGCTGGAGTGGTGACAGAAGACTTGAAACTTTTCAGCTAATAAATTTAAGTCTCAATAACTACTACAAATGTGAGTTTAAAATACTATGTCTTTCCACAGAAAGGCTGCTGTACAAAAAAGAAGCAAAATAGGAAACATGAGACCCATACATTTGGGGGGTGGGGGGAGGGAAGTGCTTTGATACAGAAGAAAAATCTCCCTCTCCTTCTGTTGTACAAGTCAGAGGATTTGTAAGTCTTACCTCTGAAGTCTAGCAAATCATTACTTTAAAAAAGTAAGAGGTCAACTATTTACATTAAGCAGTTTCCAAAAGCTATCACAGAATCATCAAATTCCAGGGCTGGAAGGGACCTCAGGAGGTCATCAGCTCCAGCCCCCGCCTAAGCAGGATCAACCCCATCTAAATCATCCCAGTCAGGACTTTGTGAAGCTGGGACTTCAAAACCTCTAAGGAAGGAGATTACCAAGAGATTTCTCTCTTGGTAATAAATTCCAGTGTTTCACCACCCTACTGGTGAAATAGTTTTTCCTAATATCCAACCTATAACTCCCCCTCTGTAACTTAAAACCATTGTTCTTTGTTCTGCCATTAGTCACTACTGAGAACAGTCTCTCTCCATCCTCTCTAGAGCCCCCTTTCAGGAAGTTGAAGGCTGCTATCAAATCACCCCTCGCTCTTCTCTTCCACAAACTAAATAAGCCCAGGTCCCTCAGCCTCTCCTCATATATCATGTGCTCTAGCCTTCTATTCATTTTCATTGCCCCCCAGTGGACCTGCTCCAATGCCTCCATATCCTTTCTACACTGCAGGGCCCAGAACTGGACACAATACTCCAGATGTGGCCTCACCAGTGCCGAGTAAGTGGGAATAACTTCTCTAGATCTGCTGGAAATGCTTCCTAATACATTCCAATATGACATTAGCCTTGGCTACAAGGACACACTGATGACTTATGCCCAGCCTCTCATCCCCAGGTCCTTTTCTGCTGTACTATTACTTAACCACTTACACGTCTTCATTTTATTTTGTTACTAAATATGGGCCTGAAGCAAAACCTACATTTTGAGTCCCTCAGTGCTATCTATTCAAATTTGAAACAGCTCTATATTAAAAGCATACGAGGAACCATTCACTCTTGCAATCAGGTCTGCAAGGACCAATTAATGTGCAACATCTTAGTGAGCTTTGAAAAATCACACCCTCACAGTGCATATTTCTGTATGGTGTAGACAAGCCCTAAATCCTTTTGCACCGGGGTGGATTTGTCCCCTAACCTTTACCGGACATTAATAGAAATAGATTAAAGGCATGCCATCAGTGCTATGGAAATCATTTGTTCCTCTGTGTGAATGTTCTTTTGTAAGCTACTAGTAACCAAAGCTTTAACTTTTAGCTTTGCGTGTTAAGGAGGCAGAACAATTTTTTGTCCTTTACTCAATTTCTGTGAAAAAGCAGCTTCAAGGTTTTATCAACTATTCCTTTTCCTGAGTTGTTGGTATAAAAGTAAAGGACCTTTTAATAAGAAGGGAATGAAACACACAGTCTCAGGGCAGCTATTCTTGGGCAAAGCATTCATAATTAGCTATTACTTTGGAGAAAGGGCAGTGCCTCATCATAAGATGGAGTGTTATATTTGATATCTTTGTGTGGACTCAGCCGAACGTTCCCACTGATTGTGCTTCTAATCTAAGAGATGTTGGCAGGTTTGCCCTTTTTCTTGTGAAATATATTCTCTGCTGGGAATCCTCTACCAACATATATTGAGAGTTTTTATGTTGTATTAAGCTTGTTTGCTGATATTTGCGGTTTCTTAAATACTCACTGGATTATTATTATAGTGAATTCTACATTTATTTCTTGGCAGATTATGATGAAAAATAATTTGGTAGGTGTAAAGGCTGTTCCCCACTCTGGCCCTCCAAGTGCAGGAGGTGCGGACCTGCAAGAGACCTTAAAATACCCTGTCACAAGAGGCTTGTGTTTAAAAACTCCCCAAGGCAGGGGTGAAAGTAATGTAAATTTTTACAGTTACTGTCCTATCACAATCCACCTTCTCCCTTGGAGGTGGGAAGGGAGGAATTAGTGATACAACAGAGAAATGTAGTGTGGGTGAAGTGGGAGGGGACTCAGGGTACAGGGCTGGGGTATTGGGGGGTGCAGGAGTTAGGGCAGGGGGCTGGGGATGCAGGAGTCACACACAGTGTTGGGGCACATGAGGGGCTCATGGTGGCGGGGGGAGTGAATGTATAAGGAGGTGCTCAGGGCACAGGGGAGGTGGGGATGCAGGACTCACACAGGGGGCTGGGTAAGTGCACGCAAGCAAGAGTGCCATTTGGGGTGGGGCTTGGAGGGGGCTGCAGACACACATACCAGTCCCTGCACACGGCTTCCTGCTTGCCAAAAGATAATTTTTATCATGCTTAGTGTCCCAGTGACACCTTATGGATACAAGCTAGACTGTTAATCCTTGGCTTTAGTATTAAACATATATATCAAGTACAGCCAAACCTCAAAAAAGGATTAGAATTTGTGACCTTCATGTGACTTTTGAAAATGAATCTTTAAGGTTAATTAAATGACATGCTGTTGCATACATGGTTAACCTCCCTGAATAAGTTTTTTTCCTTTATGTGCCTCAAGTCTTTATTTAATCTCTCCTTCTCTTTCAAACTTTTTTGCACAGACAATTTGCATATACCAAATGAACCCCATAAGCAGAATAAATATGCACAAGTATGTGCAAATAAGGCAGTTAAACTTCATATGTCATTTCAATGTCCGACATCCTGCTGACAGAAGTCTAAATTTTGTAAATGCCTCAAGTAATCTGTCTGTATTTAAACATGCAAGTCCTTATGCTTTTTTTTTTTTTTATTTGGGGACAACATAAATATGCTCTAGGGAACTGTTCGTGTCCAGATGGGCCAGTTACAATGTGACACACTAGTGTGCTTTAAAATTTACATCCCAGTGGTATCGACTAAATAGTCATGTGAACTAGTCCTGACAGAAAATTATACACATGAATCACTTGTCCCTTCACTACAATGCAGCCAGTCTCAGGAGCGTAGTGCTCCTAAGGCCCAGCAACAAAAAGCAACACTGACAAACAGATCACTGAGGCAAGTCATTTCATACTCAAGTGAAAGAGAAGCTGAACATTTTCAGCTTATATAAATAGGCAGACATTAGAGAAACGTTTTAAAAATGGCTTGCATAACACAATTCACAAATCTACACTTTCCAAGGATACCATTGAATAAAGCTAAGCAGGAAGAAGCCAAAACAATAACCAATCAGGAAAAAAAACCCCCACCAAAATAAACCTTATGTCTCTCTCACAAGGCCTCCAAACAAATGCTGGCTGACGAAGTTCCCTCTCTCTAGGTATCATGTCAGGGTAGGAGCCACTTAACACAGTTCATAAAGCCCTTACCTCAGAGCTACCAAAACACAAAGGCTAGTGGTCTGAAATGCAACCTGTAACAGCCAATATAACTTCTTATCCCACTTCTTGCTCAGCTTCCTTTTCTGTCTACATAGCCCAACCCCAAAGTGGGGGCAGGTTGCTTCAAGAAGCCTGCACACAGGCTGTCTTGGCTGTAAGCTCCAGACTGTCCTGTAAAAGGGTATTATAACTCGCCACAGCCATGACATTTTTAATGACAACAATACAAGTTCTTCAATTTTACATTCTATTGGCAAAAATGGATTCCAAAAGCACTATGCCCCCTGCCATCGCCAAAGGGCACCAAAGTACAACAGTGACTCAGAGGTAACCATGATACATATATAATCACAGGCACCATTTCTGGTACCATTACCATTCCTCAGAGCAACTACTGAGACTGGATCTGCAAGCCAATCACATGTGAATGTGGGGTGGAATAGTCCCTCTAGTTGAGAACACAGTTTAAATCCCACCCATTAGTAGAATCCAGCAGGGGCAAGGCTGGATTCAGACATAAGTACTGCAGACCCAGGTGTAGAATTTCTGGTGTCATGTGAACACAGCATAATCTCAAATCAAAGAATATTTTGGAAATGTGAGCTGAGTTTAACTTATTCAGCGCTGTCTGCTTTGCTTTGCAGATAACCCGAAACAAGGTGTGACCCACCCAGTGCATCTCAAAGCGTTTTTAACCCCCATACCATGTCAGCACTGCTCCAGACAACTTGGTATGCGACAAGAGGAGATGAGAGAAGCAGGCCCGTCCCCACCAGCCAAGCTCCAAGGCTAGAGATGCAGCACTTAACAGTGCTCTGAAACCAGATTTACAGCTTTCTGAATCACAGGCTTAGGAGGGATCACAAGGCTTAAGTGAAGGGGCACTTCAGTCCTAAGCATAGTGAGACGAGTAAACAAGGAGAGTAAGAATCACCTGAAACAGTCTTGCAGCTCACAGGTCATTACAACTCCTCCCCACTCCCGCCCAAAAACCCCAAAACAAAACAAAATACCCATTCCAAAATCTGCCACACACACAAGCAGCCTCCTCACAAGCACAAATCTTCCCATCATTTCCATGTTCAGAATCCTGCAGTCATAGGATATAGTACGCTGTGGGGTGATTTTCTGCTGCTGTGTACATGGCAGACCAAAATATTTGTGATACAGTGCCTCAGAATTCTCTGGGCAATCCACTGACCTGGCTATACGCCCAAGGTAAGAGTAGAAATTGATGACATAATTCCTTGCATGGCCTCCTGATTGCTGAAATATTTTGTTCCACTGGAAACAAAATTAACTTTCTTTTTTTTAAAATCAGAAAGACTAGTAGTTAGCCATCAGATTGTCTAGCTGACTCAGAGAAACCTCTCAAAATAAGAGTGAGGTGATGAGTTCACTTAACCTATTTCAAGAGTCAGAAAATAAAGACAACTGGTGGCTTTTTAAAACATACATGCACACTCCTTCAACAATGATACAACATTTGAAGTGAAGATACATACTGATGTACCTATTGGATGCCGGGGGAGTGGGCAGGCATAGCCTGCCCACGGCTACAAGGCCCCTCTCACGATGAGAGGGGACCCATTAAAAACAGCCCAGGTCCAAGTAAACACGGGGGACAACGAAAGAAAAACCAGGAGCGGGAGTGAGGGTCAAAGGTTTAAAATGAGGGAGCCAGAGGGGGACACCGAGCAGAGGACCCCGGACAGCGCCCACCGTTCCTCAAAGGCGTCCAGGGAGTTGGTGGACGCCGCCCAGAGGAACTCTGCTCGGATTCGTGAGCGGAGGGAGGAACGGAAGTAGGCCCCACAGTCGGAGGTCACCCCCCCTGCCAGCCTCCTTCTCCCTGGTTTTGTAAATGGCCATTTTGGCCGTGGCCAGGAGGAGGCTGACGAGGAGGTCCCGCGACTTTGTGGGGCCATGGATAGGCTGTGAGAGGATGAGAAGGTGTGGGGAGAAGTGCAGCCAGAACCTCAAGAGGAGGTTCTGGAGGAGCTGGAAGAGGGGCTGCAGCCTGGCGCACTCGATGTAGATGTGCGCCAGGTTCTCCCTCGTGCCGCAAAAGGTACAGGTGTCCGGGATGGGGGTGAACCGCGCCAGGTACACGCCCGTGCTCACTGCTCCGTGGAGAATTCTCCAGCTGATGTCCCCGGCAGGCCGCGGGACCAAGGTGGAGTAGAGGCCGGCCCACCGGGGCTCCCCACCCTCCGATGACGGCAAGAGGTCCCGCCGTTTGTGATCGGGGCGGGACACGAGGGTGGGGAAGTGGAGCGTGTGAAGCACGAGCGCGTACAGAAGGTGTCGAGGCGCGGTTCGGAAGGGGACCGGCTGGAAAGTGTGCAGCCGGCTGAGGTGATGGGGGGGAGGGGGGCGGGCACGATCGCGAAGCCGGGGGCCCACGAAGAGGTCCGGAGGGCTAGGAGTGGGAGGGGGGTGGGGTGCACCCTCTCGCAGGACCCGGCCGAGGTAACTGTGAGCGGTGGAGGGCAGGGCAGCCTTCACCTCCCGGAGTACGAGACGGGGGGAGCGTAGGTTGGAGAGCCCCATGCGCCGGGCGAGCGCCGGGGCCTCCATCCAGTCCCCCCGCTAGTAGTCCAGGAGGTCTCCGACCCTGGTGATTCCACCTAGGACCAGCCTCCGGCGCACCGTGCGAGACTCCGCCGCCTGCACACGAAGGTGGGGGTTGGGTAGCAGGGGCTCCGCGAGGAGGTCTTCTCCCACGGTGGCCCCTAAGGACCTGGAGGCTGCGAGCAGCCGCCAAGTGCGGAGGAGGTCCTGGTAGAAGGCCGGCAGCTCCGAGAGGCCTCGCGGACGGTCTCTGCAGGATAAATAGAGGAGCTGCCGGTCGCATCGGAGCCCTCGGTAACGGCGGAGGAAAGCGTGCGCCAGTGTGCTCCACGCCGGACTATCTGCACTGTTGGCGTTGAGAAGCCTCTGCAGGGCCCGGAGGCGGAAGACATGGACCTGAGTGCGCATGCAGGTCAGGCCCTGTCCCCCCTCCTCCGGGGGGAGATGGAGTACCCCTGCAGGGACCCAGTGCAGTCCTGGCCAGAAGAACTCCAGGATTGACCTCTGGAGCTGGTCCAGGAACCCGGGGGGTGGGACCAGGGTGCTGAGGCGGTGCCAGAGCATGGACAGGACTAGTTGGTTCAACACCAGCGCTCTCCCTCGGAGGGAGAGACACTGGAGTAGTCCTGTCCACCTCCGCAACCGCTCAGCGACCCTGCTCTCTAGGCCTTGCCAGTTTTCCGGCGGAGAGGGATGCGTGGAGGAGAGAAAGACGCCTAGATAGAGCAGCGGACCCGCGCTCCACCGGATGGCGTGAAGCGCGGGTGGGAGGCGGCTCGTCTGCCATCCGGTCCCGACCACCAGGCCAGAGCTCTTGACCCAGTTGACCCGGGCGGAGGAGGCTGCCGAGTAGATAGCTTGGCAGGCCTCCAGACGCGCCAGGTCTCCCGGGTCCTGGACCACGAGGAGCACGTCGTCGGCGTACACCGACAGGACTAGCCGCAGCCCTGCCTCTGGAAGCGCCAACCCCGTCAACCTTCGCCGAAGGAGGCAGAGGAAGGGCTCGATGGCCAGAGCATACAGCTGTCCTGAGAACGGGCAGCCTTGTCGTACTCCCCGTTCGAAGCTGACCGGAGCGGTCAGGGTCCAGTTGAGCTTGACCATGCACTCCGAGGCAGCGTACAGCACCCGGAGAAACCCGACGAAGCGGGGTCTGAAGCCGAAGGCCTGCAGGGTGCCCAGGAGATACCCGTGGTCCACCCTGTCGAACGCCTTCTCCTGGTCCAGGGACAGGAGGGCGAACGACAGGCCGTCCCTACACCCAAGCTCTAAGAGATCCCGGACCAGGGAAAAATTATGCAGGATGGTGCGGCTCGGGACGGTGTAGGTCTGGACGGGGTGGACCACGTCCTGCAGAACGGACCCCAAGCGACGGGAGATGGCTTTGGCAATGATCTTGTAGTCCATGCTGAGGAGCGAGATGGGACGCCAGTTCTTGAGGTCGCGGGGGTCCCCCTTCTTGGGCAGCAGGCTGAGGACTGCCCGCCTGTACGAGAGGGGGAGCGCCCCGCTTTGCAGGGCCTCGGCCCAGACGCCGAGCAGGTCTGGGCCGAGGACGTCCCAAAACACGTGGTAAAACTCCACGGTCAGCCCGTCCATGCCCGGGGATTTATTGGTGGGCATGAGACGGAGGGCTTCCGAGAGCTCGGCCAGAGTGAGAGGAAGCTCCAGCCGGTCCCGGTCACCCGTGCTGACTGACAGGAGTTGGTCCCAGAGCGCCCTGCGGGCGTCGGCGTCGGTCGGATCCGGGGAGAAAAGGGCGGCGTAGAAGGCGCGAGCCCTCTCGCGCATCTCCGCCGGATCCGTAAGAGGGGTGCCATCCTCCGCCAGAAGGCAGGGGATATGTTTTTGGGCGCCCCTCTTTTTCTCCAGGGCGTAGAAGAAGCGGGAGCCGCAGTCCATCTCCTGCAGGAGTTGGATTCGCGACCTCACCAAGGCCCCCTGTGCCCGATGGGCGTCGAGGGTCCTGAGCTCGTCCCGCTTCTCCTGGTACGTGCCGCAGAGGGATGGATCTCCGGGGCTGGCGGCTAGACGCCTCTCCAGCTCAAGGACCTCCCGTTCCAGCTGCCCTATCAACGCATCCCGCCGCCGGCTGGCCCCCCGAGTATAGTCGCGGCAGAAGAGCCGCGCGCGCACCTTTCCCAGGTCCCACCACCGCCGTGCCGAGGGAAAGGCGTGCCGCTGCTCGCGCCAGGCCAGCCAGAACTCCCGGAAGGACGCCATGAAGCCCACGTCCTCCAGCAGGATGTTGTTAAAATGCCAGTAGGCCGACCCCCGCCTCCCCGGTGAGAGGGAAGCCTTCACGGCCACCAGATGGTGGTCCGAGAAGGGGGCCGGCCGTACGCTGGAGGCGTGGGCCTGGGAGAGATGGTGCCGTGAGATGTAAATGCGGTCCAACCGGGAGTGTACAGATTTATGGCCCACCACCCGGACGTAGGTGAAACCGGCATCCTCGTCCGGGTGGTGGCTGCGCCAGACGTCCACCAGGGAGCGACGGTTAATGAGCTCCCTGAGGACGTCTGCAGCGGCCTGGCACTTCTCGGTCCCCGTGCGGTCCTGCTCCTCGAGGGTGCAGTTGAAATCCCCGCCGAGGACCAGGCACTCGCGAGGATCGATGGTGTCGAGGAAGGCCACCGCCTGCCGGAAGAAAGGGGTTCTCTCTGGGCCGAGTGTCGGGGCGTAGATGTTGACAAGGTGAAGAGGCAGCCCCTCCACCCGCACCCGGAGATACAGCAGGCGGCCCGGCACGACCTTGACGCTCCCCAGCACCTCGGGCTGCAGGTCTGGGGAGAACAGGGTCGCTACCCCGGCCCGCTGGGCCGAGAGATGACTAAAGTGGACCCCGTCTCCCCACTCCAGCCGCCACTTGGCTTCGGCGGCCGGAGTAGTGTGGGTCTCCTGTAGAAAGGTGACCGAGTACCCGCCCTCTCGGAGGAAGGAGAGCACTCGGCACCTGCGGAGACCCGACCCGCAGCCCCTGACGTTTAGTGTGGCAAAGATGAACGGCGCCATTTGGAGGGCTGGGGAGGATCCTCGCCAGAGGGAGCGCCGGCGGTTCCCGTGGGGCCACGCAGCAAGCCGTGAGCCACGCCAAAGGTGACGAGGGCGTCGCGGAAGCCACGGGCCCATTGGTAGACCGCGGCGTCCCTCTTCCCGGTCCCCTTACCCTCCCTCAGAAGGGCCCTCGCGGACTCCAGGACAAAATGAAAATCTCCCCAGCGCTGGAGGGCAAGAGTAACCTTGTTCTTGGAGCCGCGAACGTCCTCCAAGAACTGGCGCATCTCACCCGCCAGCGCGTGGGGTGCCGAGGTCTCGGGGTCTTGAGAACCCGTCGGCCTCGCGTTCTCTTGGGCCCCCTGGCCAGAGAAGAGGTTGGGGGAGGGACTGAGGCCTAAGTTTGGGAGGGATAAAGGCGGCGGAGGGAGAGCAGCCCCGGAAGTCCTGGGAGAGGGCAGTGCAAGAGGGGCCTCCTGAGGTGTTACGTCCTCGGGGGCAGGTATGAGTGGGCAGGGGTAAAAGGGAGGGGGAGGTATGGGGGCAGGGGAGGTAGAGATCAGTGGGGGAAGAGAGGGGTCATGGGGGGGAGGGAAAGGAAGGAGTGGGGGGGGAGGAGGAAGGGGAGGGTTTAGAGTGGGGGGGATTGCGGGTTCTGGAGTGGGGCATTGGCCGGGAAGGGGTGTGGCGGGGGTGGCAAGCAGTGAGGCCAAGGTGGGAGCAAGGGCGGAAATACGGGCCAAGGAGGTCTCCAGGAGGGGGGCTTCCTGAGGCAATGGCAGGGTAGAGGTTGAGGTGCCGGCACTCTCAGCGGGAGTCGCCGGCAGGTCAGGGGAGAGGGTATCGGGGTTTTCAGTTGCGGGGACGAAGGGGGGGTGCAAGGGGAGCCCTAATTCCCCTGGGGCGTCCGGGGGCTGGCCGACCTCCGCCGGGGGGTCGTCCCTAGTTGAGGGAGGGGTTGCCCCTTGGGACAGCTCAGGGCGGAAGGAGGTGGCAAGTGAGGGATCGCTGGTGGGAGGGGTGGGGGAAAGTGGGAGGGGTGGGGGAGAGTCCGTGGGTGGCCCACAGGCCTCTAATAGCAGGCCTTCCATGTCCAGGGCCACCGGGGTGAGGCCCAGGGCCTCGACCTCCTGCGAGAGGAGGGCGAGGCCGGGAGCCACCTCCTCCGGGCGCTCCATTACAGCCGCCTGGGTAGCGGCCGGAGGGGTGTCAGAGGAGGGCGCGGGCACGGGGTGGGCCATCTCGGCCTCTTTTGGCTCTGGCTCCAGGGCCAAGAGGGTGTTAATCTCCTCGGCCGCCGCGGCGGCAACCTCCCTCACCCCCGGCAGATGGTTGGTAGCCGGGGGTTCGGCAGGTGGAGCGGGGCTGGCGGATCTCTTGGGTGCCTTGCGTGGCACCTCCACCCCGTCCTCCGGCGGGGTGGGGTGCCAGACGCGCGCACCCCCTTTTTTCCTTTCCCCCCCCACCAATACCCAGTCCTCCGAGGAGGCGGGCTGGGCAGTAGAGGAGGAGGGGCCAGGGGATAGGGCCGACAAGGAGGGAGGGAGGGAGGAGGGGGGTGGGGCGGCAAGGGAGAGGGGCGACCTGCCCTGGGGTGGGCCCTCTTTTGGTCCTGCCGCCGGCCCTGCCTCCCTCTCCTCCACGGGCCCGGCTTTTGTGCCCGCTCGGGCGCCGGCGCCCGCTTCTTCTCTCCCGGCACCATGCTGCCGGGCGCCCTCCGACACCCGAGCGGTGATGGATCCGTCCGGGCCTAAAAGAGGAGGGGCGGTCCCAGGGCCTGTTGCGGTCGGGGCGCCGCCGGTCTCGTGGCTGACGCCCCCCGGGTCGGAGGAGGTCCCGGGCTCCTCTTCTTCATGCCGGGCCAGGGGGCAATCCCTCCGGACATGCCCCGCCGCCCGGCACCCGAAGCACCGGGCCTCCCCCAGGGTGTAGAAGACCCGGTACTGGGCCCCTTGATAGGGCACCAGTATAGTCCCCTCCTGGGCCACCCCGCCCTGTGCTGCCGCCGGCGGCAGTTGGACTCGGGCCTGCCGGCGGAATGAGAGCACGTGCCGGAGGGCGGGATCTTTGCAGCCTAGGGGGAGGGGACTCAGGACCGTCAAAGGCCGGCCCAGGGCGGTGAGGAAAGGCAGAAGGGCGGCGTTGGGAAGGAAGGGCGGGACGGACGAGAACACGACCCGCACGCCCAGGTCTTCCAGCGGCTCCAGGGGCACGTGCACGCCCCCAACCGCCAGGCCCCTCTCCACCGCCTCCTGGGCGGCGGCCTCCGAAGCCAGGAAGAAGACGATCTTCCCAAACATCCGGGAGGCCGCCACCACGGCCGCGGACCCCACCACCCGTGCCAACGCCCGCACGTAGGTCTCCACGTGGGGCGAGGCAGCCACCAGGAGGCAGCGGACTCCGTGCCTCCTGGTGAGCGCGGGGAAGGGGCCGCGACCGTCGGGGATGGTAGTCCTGGCGGAGGCGGAAGGAGCAGGGTGCGGGGCGGCGGCCGCCACCTGGGCATACGACCTGGGGTCCGAGATGTCGGGGCCCCCAGGGGTGGTGGAGGGAGCAGGGGGAGGGGGAGAAGGGGAGGCTGCGGCGAGTGCTTGGGCAGCCGGGGGGAGAGTCCCCGCCACGGGGGGTTTAGCCTTCCGGGCGGGGCTCTTGCCCTTCCTTTTCCCCTGGCCCTTCCTGCCCTTTTGGGGGGGTGGGTGCGGGGCCAGGTTGCTGGAGGACGCCGCAGCGGAGGTGGTGGGAGCCCCGGAGCCTGCGCCCGCGCCCTCAGCCTACATGGCGGCAGAGTCTTGGGCGGCCCTGGATGAGTGGGCCGCCGTTTCGGGGGTGGGAGGGGTGACAGTGGAAGACGAGGGGAGGAGGGGGTCACCGGATGACCCTCTGGCGGGTGTGGGGGTCATGGTGGTGGGTTTGTAAGATGGGGGAAGTTTGTTGGGTGCGGGAGCCTTTAAGAGAGAGCGGGGGAGGGGAGGAGAGTGGAGTGGAAGGAAGGGTGGAGGCGTGGCTGCCCCTCCCCCACCGGCCAGGCTGAGGACCCAGTCAGGTGGGGGAAGGGCAGAGCAAGGGCAGTAAGGTCAGGGGAAGGTGAAACCTAAGATGGCCGCTGCTCCCAGCACAAGATGGTAAAATGGCTCCTTTTCTGCACTGGGATGTGAGGGATTAAAGTTTATGTGTGTGTGTTGGGGGGGGGGGGAGGCTCAGGCGCTTAGGTGAAGTGAAAAATAAAAGGGGATGGGAGGGGGCGTGGGCACAGCCAACCTGGGGGAAATGGGGGGGAGGGGGTGCCCACGTGCGCCTGAGGGGGGGGCGCCCACAGCAGCTGCTGCAGAGCCTTCAAGAAACCAGGGGGAGAAGGAAGGGGCAGCTGGTTAGAAGGGGGCCTAGGTGGAGGAGGGGCCCCCAGCGGTGGCTGGGTGTGGGTGGGGGGGCAGTAAGGGGGGGGTGGCTGCAGGGGTGGGGCAGGGGCACACCCTAACACCCCACCCCTGGCTATGCAGCCACCCCTCTGGAGCCCGGATGGAAAAGAAGGGCTCTGCCCAAACTCACCTCTCCCAGGCCACTCCACAGGAAGAGGCCTGTGGAGGGGGCCCAACCGCCGCTTTAAGAAGCCCCTTACCTTTCCTGGGGGGTGAGGATGCAGCAGCTGCTGGATGAGGAGGTGGGCTGCTCAAGTGGGGGGCAGCAGCAGTTCCCCTGTCTTTGGTAGTGTGGGGAACGGGGAGCAGGAGAACGCAGTGCTGCTGAAGGCTGGGAGGAATGTATCTCCCAGAGGTCATCTGCATGAGAATGCAAAGGGTGGCAGGTGTGATACTGAGGCTGGGAGGAGTGTGTTTCCCAGTGATCATTTGCATGAGAATGCAAAGGGGTGCATGTGTGATACCTTTTCAGGCAAAGCCTAATGGGTAGCAAGTAAGCCATGAGATTTGGTCTATTGTAAACATGTAGTTGTAAAAATCACAATTTAAGCTGACACAATGCGGGAGTTGTGAGATCTCACCAATGCTCTGGGTTGTTGTGGGGGACAGGGCAGTCGCCTTAGCTGGGTAAGACATTGATTATACAGGGCTCCCTGGTTTAACGCATTGTGGAATGAAGGGAAGTGGTACTGGTTAAGCTAGTTTGCTGAGTGCTTTGGCCCTGCTTATGCCTTGGCCATATAGCTATAAGCCTGGCTTGACTAACCCTCCCCACCTGTTGAAAGATAGAGCTGGATATTAGGGTGTATGTGAACCCCCCCCCCCCACACACACACACCCACATAGAGATACCAAGAGCTGAAATCACAGAGGGGCAGCTGAGGCCATACACAGCTGAAATCACTGTGTTCTGCCTTAGGCCTGTCCCAGGCAGTGGGGTTAGGACTGACAGACAACAGCAAGACTGGTGGGTGGCTGGTAGGAGCAGTGGCAGATGATGGTGACTGGCAGATGGCTGGTGACAGCAAGGGGAGGCTACAGACAAGTGGACAGCTAGTACTGCCCTGGTGATGTATCTGTGGGCTTTGGGTTTAGGACTGCACCGCAGAGGGTACACCCTGTAACTGTGTGTGTGTGGAAAAGGGCCAAGAGCCCCAGCAAGAGACTGGGTTCTACTGCATATGGGGATGGTATCTGGGTGAAGGGGGTTTGTCTCTTCTTTGCTGAGATATACTGCATCTGTCGCTGTAACCTTGGGGTAGGTTACGGACATTAAACAAGCCATTTCTATCTCAGACTCTGTGCTTGCGAGGGGGGGGAGAACCGCCTTACAGGCACCCAGCACGGGGGTGAAATTGTCCCAGGCCACTGGGTGGGGGCTGGAGCGGGTTGGTTGTATCCTTGACAGGAAACCCCCACAAGAGTTGAACCCGGCCCTTCTGGCAGGCATCTGGTGTTAACAAAAGGGTTACACTAATTTTAAAACAAGAATGGCAACAAAGGAAGATTTTACACAGCCCTGGAATTAAAGGGATATGAAGCTTGTCACATCTAGCTCATTTGGGAAAAAAAACAGGTAGTTAGTGCATCCTACTCAGTGCCCTATGACAAGAACTGATGGCTTCAGTCCACTTGATAGAGTATCTCATTGTCAGGTCCAGTAAAAAAGACAAAACATTAAATACAGTCTAGAGACGAAAACCTTCAATCCCACAAAGATGATTTTGAGTGTTCAGGGTTGAAATGCATTAGCAGGAGGAAATGGACAGAACCAGCATTACCATTCATGCTAATATACTTCTTGGGTCAGTATCAGCTTGCAGTTTTCATTGATAGAAATATTCATAGAATGTAAATAGTGAAATTTAACAGACAAAGAATAAACCATTTAGCTTAAGTGGTACCCATTAAGATCAATGTCTAAATAATAAATATATTTATTATTTCAAATTCTGTAACTATGTGTAACACCAAACACTTCCATAGACTTCCAGTCCAGAGTTATAGGTAAGATTACATGGCAAACTGAAAGATAAAGGCATGACCCTTGATGCAGTTCTTGCATGTGCAGAGGAAAGAACTAAACTGAAAACCACTAACCCCATAAAATAGTGTAATGAAGTTTTATGAAAATTTACAGAAAATTGATCTACATAGTAGCACATTTTGCAGCTATCGCATCAAACCAAAAGGTAATTTGAACTCCAAGTGTCATTTGGCCAATGGCCTAACCAGAATGCTGCAGAAATCCACATTTCTCATTCAAGTTAATGACAGTTGTGAGTGCTCAGTGCTTGAAAATCTGCTTTGAAAGAATGGCTAGCACATACCTGGGATTAAGTAGTGAAGTTTGCAACAGGATCTCAATGCAAAGTGCGGGTAAATTTGGATCCATTGTCCCTACAAAACAATGCACAGAAACAAATTATAGAAGCCTCTGCTCATGGTTTGAGCCTTTGAGGTGAAAGTTTGGTTCTCTTTACCACCCTTCAGCCATTTTTGTTCTTGTTTTAGCCAAATAGAAGTTGTGTAACATTGTGCAAATAATAGTTTCTGGACTTTCTGATTTAAATTTAGAAATTTGATCCCTGCCTCCTTTCATGAATTAATGAGTTTGAGGTCAACTCCACAAATATCACAGGCAAATAGTTGAAATTCTAACTTCAAATGGGAATGGCAACAGCCAATGAACATTATTTGTAGAGCTGAGCAAATAACTGTTTTTTTTTGGTTTAGTATATGACTTCAAAATTTTTTTGTTGAGAACTGAAATTGTTTGCATAGAAATGTTTAGAAAACATTTTAAAACAAAATGACAACAATATTCACTTAGAAAACATCAAAAATAATTGCACTGATGCTTCAAAAATTTTAATTCACTTTCATATTAAAAACTATCCTTAATGAGACTGAATTTGCGAACAATTTTGATACCTTAAAGTGCTTTTGGATACATACTATTTTTTGAATTTTTTGCATGTTTAATTATGAGAGTAATGATTCCTTTCACACCAACATGAAAGCATGAAAGAAAATTTCACAACACTAGACAAAACTACCTCAATGACTGGACTGAGCATTATCAAGGGAACGACCAAGACAATGACGATCAACCAGTCCAACAACAACAGTGGGAGGGGATGACCTGGAAGATGTGAAGCAATTTACCTACTTGGGGAGTATTGTGGGCATAGATGGAGGAACAGATAAGGATATCAGTGCCGGGATAGGGAAAGCCACTCAAGACTCTCCACAGCTGCACTCAAGACTCTCCATTCCATACGGAGTTCACAAATAACATCTGCGGAGATGAAACTGTTAATCTTCAACAGAAACGTGAAGCATGTGCTCTTGTTTGGATACAAGACCTGGCATACTAAAAGGTCTTGAAATCACAAGCTACAGATATTCATAAACAGAGGCCTGAGGTACATCCTTCACATCAAATCGCAAGACTTCATCACAAATGAGGAGCTTTAGAACAGAGCAGGACAAGAACCAGTTGATACTGAAATCAAGAGAAGAAGGTGGGGATGGCTAGACCACACTCTCAGGCTGCATCTACTCTATGAGAAAAAAATCGAATTTCCAGAAGGTAGCGCAACATTAAAATGTCTCTCTCTTCACTGTGAATGTTATTACCTCGATTTAGTCTGCCCTAATATCAATAACAAAATGTCGATATTAGCAGATGGGTATAGTATCAATCTCAAGTTTAAAATGTCAAATGAATGCTAGTGTGGAAGCTCCGTGTTTTTCATTTGGATTTATTATCTTCCACAAGTGTCCTCTATGTTTCCCACAAAGCTATGTGCTGCACCTGACTCCCAGCAACCGTGCTACTGGGGGAGTATCTGGGAAATTGACCAGGGCTGCTGCACTGTCAGTTTCCCGGGCTCCCAACCTGGGAAACTGACAGTGCAACTGCATCTGGCTACCAGCCCCCCGCTACAGTAAAACCTCGATTTTATAGAACCCATTTTAGTGGACTTTGGAAACAAAGGACATCCCCTGTTGCTCCTGAAGTCTGCTAAATAGGGGTCAGTAAAATCTTAAAAGTCCCTCCCACCCAAAAAAATGGGGGACTTATCTGCTGCAGTCTGAGGAGCCTCTCCCCCCACCTCCTTCTTTGCCAGAGCTGCCATTTGTGTGGTGATCCCTGCAACCTCCCACAGCAAGGGGGCTCCAGCTGCATGGGGCCACGCACTCCATGGTCAGGCCCCTCCTGCCACTTGTCCAGGTGCCCTGTGGCCAGGCATCCCATGGCCAAGTGGCTCCAGCCATGTGGGGCCTGGCGGCCTGAGCAAGCAGGCTCCAGCAGCTCTTCCACTGGAGCCAGTGAGTGGCAGGGGGTTGGGTTTTTTTTTCTTTTTTTGAGAGTTTTTTTTTTAGAGGGGAATGTTTTGGGTTTTTTGTGTGTGGGGGAAGTTGGGATGTGTCTGAGGGAGCGTGAGGGGAAGGGGAGTAAACTCTCATATTTAATGGGCTATCAGGAAGGACGGACAGCCCTTCTCCCCTTTAGTCCATTAAAAGGAAGATTTACTGTACAAGCGGGAGCTGGGAAATCGACCAGGCTGCTGCACCTGGTTCCTGGCTCAGAATGCAGGGCTGAGAGAGCTGTGGGATAAGTTCCCACAATGCAGTGCTGCAACAGTCCATGTTTCGTGATTTCAGGGTGGAAGCAATGTGTCAAACAAATTTGTTGGGATCCTGTGGGAAGTGAGGATACTCAAAATCCAATTTAAAAAGCTGTCATTGTAAAATTGATTTTAATACATTCAAATTTATCTCATAGTGCAGAGGTAGCCTCAGAAAACCATCATCCAGCATGGTCCGTCCAGCTCTTACATGGAACCCGCAAAGAAAACACAAAACAGAAAGACCTCAGACAATGTGCAGAGGGTCTACTGAAATTGAAGGACAGCAGCTGGGGTACCCGTGGAGCCAGCTAGAAGGTTTGTCCCAAGACAGAGTGAAGTGGAGGAGACTGAGAGATGACCTCTGCTCCACACGGAGTACAAGGGTTGGGTTAAGTAGTAGCAGTAGTATGGTTAATTGTTTCAACTGTCTCACCATGAACAGAGACCACATGCCCATACCAATGGGCTGTTTGATGCGCCACCTCCACCTCCTCATACAGTTTAGACCCGTGTGTGGAATGGCCGAAAAGAATGCCGGATGGTTTAAAGTTAATTGGATGTGGAAGTGGAACTTTAAAAGAATAACTTAAACAGGAAGAATGAGTGAAGAGTGAGGAATTTTTGCTGCTCAGAGCGAAATAAATCAGTTTTTCAGAGTAGTTCAACTAAGTTCAACTGCTAAGTGAGGGCTGTCCCTGGGCAGAGATCCCCACATCTTAATTAAAATTGGGAAAATCTATCTGCTTGCAGCAACACAGCTAACTGATATGATTGCCAAAGTCCTCTCAAGCAAACCAGTGCCAAGAGGAGCACATCAAAACAGTTTTGAGAAGGTCCTACTACTCTACTGTCAGATTGACTGAAGTCTGGGTTCTGTCCTGCAAGGTGCTGGAGTAGAAAGAAAAACCTCAAACTTTACAGCTAAAAGAGCATCATTTGAAACAGATATCTACTGAGGAAAAGCCCCAAAATATTGATGCGGCTGAGTGAGGGACTACCAACACATAGGCCGCGTCTACCCTAGACCAAATCTTTGAAATGGCCATGCAAATGGCCATTTCGAAGATTACTAATAAAGCACAGAAATGCATATTCAGCACCTCATTAGCATGCCGCTGGCTGCGGCTCTTCAAAATTGCTTTTCGCTGCCACGTGGCTTGTCCAGACAGGGGTCCTTTTCGAAAGGACCCAGCCCACTTCGAAATCCCCTTATTCCTATCAGCAGCAATTTTTAAGAGCCATGGCCGGCGGCATACTAATGAGGTGCTGAATATGCATTTCAGCGCCTCATTAGTAACCTTCGAAATGGCCATTTGCATGGCCATTTTGAAGATTTGGGCTAGTGTACACGTAGCCTTAGTGTTCAGCACTGAAAACAAGCATTTCTGAGGTTATATCTCCTTTGTATTTGGCATGTACGGCAGAAAAGAAGAGCCATCAGAATTATTAAAAATTAGAAAACCTGCTGCAATAGCAGTTCAAATAACTCAGTCTATGTAGCAGAACAGAGGGAGTGACTTGATCACACCTTATATGTGCTTACATAGGGGACATACATCTGATAGAGCATTTTTCAATATAGCAAAAGAAGTTAGAACAAAATCCAATGGCAGGAAGTTGAAACTAGATCCATTCAGACTGAAAATAAAAACTCATTTCAACAGCAAAGACAATTAAGCATTGAAACAACTTAACTAAGGTTCTGACAGATTTTCCATAACTGACAATATTTAAATCAAAATTGGATGTTTTTTATCAAAAATCTGTGCTCTACATCAAACAGGAATTAATTTAGGAGAGTTCTATGGCCTGTGTTGTATAGGAATATTGCAGTGATGTAGCAAAGTGGCAGCACAAGTGACTAGAAGATTCAGCACAGAAACTGAACAAAAATTAGCCAGGGTCTTTCAGATCCTATTTTACACTGCTAAATATAACAAATATTGACTAGAAGAAAATAGTGTATCCAGAACATTTCAATGGAGAGCGAGTTCAAACTGAACTAATGACCCTGGAAACAGAGGCTTTCAAGACAGGTGTGAGATATGGTGAGTAGTTCCTAAGGTCAGCAAATGGATTTTGAGCCACAACTACAGTACAAACAAAACACTTACCTAGACTTTGCTGCTACCTCCGTGAGCAGAAAGCTGAGAGATACAGCACAGTTAGTTAAAAGCAAATTGGAGACTCATGCTGATAGCTATAAATATTTCATTTGTTTCAAAGGACAGAAGGTTGTAGCCTTTTTAACCAAATTACACAACACTAATTGTGACAGATCATGTGCACACAAAGATAATTATCAATACAATTAGAAATCTGGAGTTTGGAAGAAAAAATGCGTAATGTTCACTACAGGGCAACAAGTTTTAGCGTGCATAAAAGTGACAGCTGAGGAAGTCACCATTTCGCATATGTTACCGTCTGGGTGTCAAGCACAGACACTGGCAGTGCACCCAGTTTCCCAATGACACTCTCAGCAAGTTTTGCAAATCAGGCCTATTCCACACCTAACACCCAAAATCATAAGTGATTTTTGAAAATCTAATCCACAAGGTTTTAAGGAAATAGGCAGGAACTAACTTTTTCATCGCTAGATTCACCAAGACTGCCTGGGACAGACAGGAGATGATCTGTTTAAGAAGACAGGGCATGTTACACGCTACAAATTGGTCCTAAGTCGGCCAAAAGTTTTATGCTTTTTCTATTTTTTCCAGCTAAAATAAATAAATAAATCAATCAATCACTGGTGAGTGTGTTTTGCTCTTGAAGACCCTGACCATAAATACCTCAAAGACCTCCTTTACTACCTCATAAAAATCAAGCCATTCCTTATGTATGCATTTATGATAATTAGCAGTTTTAGTTTCATTGAGTCATTGGATACTTCCTTTATATCACTAACCAGGCTCCAAATTTTTGAGATTTTGAAAAATAAAGTTTGGGGATTTCACTGGCTTTCTGATTCTTCAAAGTTCAAGCTTTTAACTTCAGTGTGAAGCCATGAAAATTAGAAAAAATTATTTTTTAAATAAAAAATTATATTTTCACATAATCAAAAGCGTCCCGGAGAGGAGTCTTTATGCAAACAGATCCAACAATCAAAGTCTCAAGATAAAAATTTAAGAGCCGACATCATTGATGAATTCAAAATCAAACTCGAGGTTGTAAAAGAAGACCAAAAGAATGGTCACACAGACTTCGTTGAACTCAAGCTGTTGAATTACGCATTGCTCCAACACTGGCATTACAGTCTACTTCAGACGCATTGAACAAGAGTATATTAACACATCTCTCTCTCCTTAATATAACTCTCTTTGTTTGCAAGAGTATCATATGTATTTCTCACAGTACAGGGATCTGAGATTAATAAACACACAGAAAAACTGTGCAATACCATGCAAATACATTCTCTGAAAAAAAAGAAAGTCCGTTAAGATTACAAGCATCTCTAGAAAGGTCAAGCTAAAGCTGACATTCATATGCATTTAGAGAGAAAAGAAGGAATTATTGCAAATGTGAAAAAAGCAAGGCTGTTTTTCCCAGTTTGTCTTGGAGAGGATTATTAGTTTCTATGTCCTAAATTCTAAAGTAGCACGAGGAACATACTACCTCGGCAGCCCTGAATAATCATTAAAAAGACTTCACATGCTGTCTTCTCCCCTCCTACTTTTTTTAGGGTACTATAGAGAAGAAAATTAAAAGGAAATAAAAAAGAAAGAGTTATCTATAAATAATATGCTTTTTGTAATTAGGATTGTTAACCTTTGCTACATTCCTGTCTAGTTCTGCAGAAGTTGTGGTATGAACGCATGCTATTTGGTTTCTTACAGAAGTGTTTGATTCCAAAGACATTTCTATGAACAGTTTAGACTCATTTTATTCTGTTCTTGAGCTGTAGTTAAGGAAGAATGATATATAGAGAAGATCTAACAGTGAACATTCTATGAAGAGCCAACTACAGTAAATACAGTGAAATCACCAAAATTTCAGTGTGCAGGGCATGCAACTACTATGGTCAGCTAGACCAGATAAGCACATGGAAGGCCATCTCTATGAAAAATGATAGCAGGATGATACTGAACTAATTTCTAAGATGTTTTAACAGGGGTTATGAATGGGTAAATTTTGCCCTTGACAGAAAGAGGTGAAGGTAAATTTTTGACAGCAGCCAACGCTCTCCATGGCCTACAGACCCAGGGAGTACTAGAGCAGTTGTGATCTAATGTGTCACTGGGCTTAACTCAATCTATTATCACCCTTAACGGCAGTGTGATACCATGGTACCCCATATTTGCTGTAGGTGTGTTAATTAACACAGTATAAATAAGGCATCTTTCCTTCACATCTGCCTTTAGATTTTCAGCCAATTTAGCTCTGGTTGCTATCATGTAAATGTAATATTGTGGGGGGGGGGCGCAAATTACTCTTGCTCCTTTTTGAACAAAGGGCCTAAGAGATATGCCAGTGTCTGTAAATAAATAAGATTGCATCAAACAAAATACCAGAGTTTGTAAAAATTCCTGCTTCTCCAAACACAGGAGGAATAAAACCACAGGTGACAGCTTGTTGGTGTACGCACTCAAGACATGTTAGCAAGCATCAGACCCAAAACTTTCCTCTTGGCCTCTCCAGGGTCAAACCATGCTTACTAGCTTCCATTTGGCTCTCTTCCTGCCTCTGAATCTCTGTTAGTTGGTCTGTTCCTTTTCCTTTCCCTTTCATGCACACACCTATTCTCTGTTAGCAAAACCCTTCTTCCCACTACAGCTGTTATTGCTTTAGATGGGGGCCTTATGATTAACTCATTTCAACATTTATGTTAATGGCATTGTGTGGTCACATCCAGACTCAGAGTTGTTTGTGATCCTGGTAGTCGTCAGCCAATCTTTACGTTCCAAGGGCTGCGCAGTACATGCTCATGAAATATTAAGTGTGGCAGAATAAATGCATACTTCATAACCAGGTATTCATCTAATTTGCATTACCTTATTACTGGCCATAAAATCAGTTAGGGTTATTTTCTGTTGGTACTTCTGCCAGTGCATGTAAAGATGTCTACGGTTTATATGGAGGAGGGGAAAATTAAATTCACATGAGATTCAGTTTCAAGAAACAAATTTTCTGCTAAGATTGCATTTATGCAAACTGCTTGTCATGCATTCCAAACCAACTAAATGACAAAATGTCACCTTTATCCTTGAGACAAACTTTTGCAGGTGACAAGGCGATTTCCAATAAAAACTGATAAGCTTAAGTGTTTCTTCACGTGCATATGACAGCCAGCCAGCCAGCCAGCCATCTTCTTCTCTCCTTTTCTGAGTGACTACCATTTTGATTAGAACATGACCCATCACCTTATCCCTACCAGGATGATGGTAAGTATATAACTGTATTCCTTTATCATTTGTCCTTTGCTACTCAGCTGGGGGCATTTCCTGTCCTAATACTTCCTAACAGCATTTGTTACATAATGTTGTAATGTCCCAAGCACATATAGAGTGTTCCTACACACCCTGAAAAGCCATACAACTTTTTATAGTATACTTGATACAGAGGGAATTAATTCCATCTCTCTGGATACATGGAAGCACTCACAAAGTTACAGGTGTTGTTTTAGGAGAGCTTCCATTAGAGTGCCGATTTTATTGTCCTCTTTTCTTTTATTTGAAGCATTGCATTAATATAATGAAGATAAAACCTAACCATGAGTAGCTGGCCAGCAACCACACACAAACCCACCTATGTGCCAAGTATTTGCAGTTGTACAGAGTGCTTGCCAAAGCTCATCCATCCATACTGCATGCCACACCACAAGTCAGCTGCATTGCTGAGATCTTCCCCCAAACCCATAATAAATTCAAAATAAATGTTCTTACTACATTTCCATTCTCTTTGCTAATGTTTCCACTCCCTAATAAAACTGAAAGCCACCTTTCCAGTAAGACACAAATTTGGTATTGAGCTATTGGCTCATTACTGCCCAAGATTTCAATCACAGTAATCCACACAAGGAGCAGGATATTGAACTAAAATTTATAGCTGTAAGAAATTATAGTGTAAGATGCCATTTGTCAACATAATTACATATTAATAGAAGGGTGTGCCTTGCCAGCTTTCATATCAGCTATATATTTATTAAGTATAATTCATTCTCCTGAAATCCTAACAAGGGCTGCTCAATTCCAGTTTTAATCAAACTTCTGACTAATCAAAAGACTTGGCAAAGAACATGTTTTGCATGTGACATTTTCCTGCTCATTTCCATTTATCACTCTAGCAGCTCAGAAACCTGGAGATGAATGGGACTCAATGTTCTGATGTTCTCATTGTTCTGTTAACCAATTTTTTTGTGTGAATTCAATTTTACCTGGGAATATTAGATTTTTCTAAGATGGGTGAGCAAATAAGATATTTGAAACATTTATCTCACAAACCTATTTTTTAAAGCACACCAATCACCTTAATTATTTTAAAGTGCTAAATTTAGGTTCATGTGTGTATGTGTTTGTGTGTCTAAAGTCTGACAGTTATAAGGTTCCAAATTAAGAAGAACAATTGGTAGAACTGAACATTTACCAGTGCCATGATTATAATCTCTCAGCAGAATCCATAGCTATATGAACAGTGACTAGTACATAAACATTTTCTCAGAAGAAAGTAAGTTAACTGATGGCTCAGTTAGCATGTTCACTGTCCAGTGAGTACCGTTGTGTCTGTTCCTTCCAACAGCATGTCCTCTGGAGAAAAGAGACACTTGGAAATGCAGTACATGCTAATTCTCAAAGAAATCATCACTCCCTTGTATCTTCTCAAAGCCAGAAAGTCTTTTATAACCACCCTTGAAAAAATACATTCAAGTATTCACCAGTTTACCATGAAATATTATTGAAACCTTTGGAGCATAAAATACAGTTTTCAAACTAAGTTGAACTAAATGTTGGGATGCAGTAACATTGACATTTTCCAACCTTATTTGCTTGTTTAGTTTTTAAAAAAGAAGTCATTTATTTTACATGGTTATGCTCAGTTTAAGATGGAGAATAAACAGCCCAGTCATGAACGTACCAGTGTACACTGCTAAACACTTAAAATATTTCCACATGTAAGCAATCAGGGGTGTGCCATAGGTATACGTGGTGTTGACAGATATGTAAGCCTGCAATTTAATACTGAGAGAACGCATACAATGGTTTCCAGAAAGATATGACATGAGTTAAAACAATGTCTTTTTTTTCCCCCTAATATCAGTCAGGGTCAATAAGGTCCAAGGTTTTAGTTTCAGTTGATTATATTTGCTATATTCAAAAACCTGTGCAAAATAATGTTAAGGTTGCAAAGTCAAGTCCGCAAAAAAGACAGGAGATGGCAGAGTCATGGGCTACGTCTACACGTGCACCCAACTTCGAAATAGCTTATTTCGATGTTGCGACATCGAAATAGGCTATTTCGATGAATAACGTCTACACGTCCTCCAGGGCTGGCAACGTCGATGTTCAACTTCGACGTTGCTCAGCCCAACATCGAAATAGGCACAACGAGGGAACGTCTACACGGCAAAGTAGCACACATCGAAATAAGGGAGCCAGGCACAGCTGCAGACAGGGTCACGGGGCGGACTCAACAGCAAGCCGCTCCCTTAAAGGGCCCCTCCCAGACACACTTTCATTAAACAGTGCAAGATACACAGAGCCAACAACTAGTTGCAGACCCTGTATATGCAGCACGGACCCCCAGCTGCAGCAGCAGCAGCCAGAAGCCCTGGGCTAAGGGCTGCTGCCCACGGTGACCACAGAGCCCCGCAAGGGCTGGAGAGAGAGTATCTCTCAACCCCCCAGCTGATGGCCGCCATGGAGGACCCCGCTATTTCGATGTTGCGGGACGCGGATCGTCTACACGTCCCTACTTCGATGTTGAACGTCGAAGTAGGGCGCTATTCCCATCCGCTCATGGGGTTAGCGACTTCGACGTCTCGCCGCCTAACGTCGATTTCAACTTCGAAATAGCGCCCAACACGTGTAGACGTGACGGGCGCTATTTCGAAGTTACTGCCGCTACTTCGAAGTAGCGTGCACGTGTAGACGCAGCCATGATGACCAAGTATAGAATGTCTTCACAATTCCTGGTCTACTGCTGTGTTCCACTGGGAAGTCAAGCTCTGTAGAGACATACCGATGACATGTTGCAGTGCTTCACTGAAAGCTGCTGGAAAGTTCTCTACTGTGTGTGAAAATGGGGAGCATCCCAGGGTTATGACTTGGACAAATTTGCTTTGACTTTTAAGGAGGTAGCAACATATGCCCAACCATACCTTTGTAAACAAATTCTTGGAGACATTGCTGCCAGATCTCCACCAACACTTATACAGCCCTCTCCAGCCATAAATCTCAAACATTCTACAAAGTGGGAGATAATACTGCTGTGTGAGATAGGAAAACTAAGGCACACAATTTAAAGCGACCACTGAAGACCATATCACAGCACATCCATAACAGAGCCAGGAAAAAAACCCAAGTCTCCTGAGTCCCAGACACATGCTCTATCTGTGTTGCTAAGTTAGTTTTTCCTGTAATGGACAATGGAAGTTAGTTTAGCTGACAGAGGTGTAAGGCCTAACAGCAGGAGTAAAGAATTAGTGGTGGAAGATCACAACATTGAAACCTGAAGCAGTGTTTTCAGCTGTCATTAAAGAAGCAATGTTATAAATAAACAAAAACAGATTAACAGAAGAAGTCCACTAAATGATAGAGTTCAATGAGAAACAGAGAGTTTGCCCCGGACAGAGTTGGAAATGTCAAAAACAGTTTCCATCCTTATTCAGGGTGGAAAGTCAAAATCTCAAATGTTCATAAACTGATAATCTGAGGAAAAAATGCAGTCAGGTCAGTTGAAAGGAATAGTTTGGGCTTGACCTTAAATGTTGAAAAAGTGAATTTGTTTCAAACCCACAACAAAGAAACAAGAAAAAAATATTTTAATTTAAAAATGGGTCATTGAAAATTACATTTTTTTCACCAAAGATTAACTCTCAATTATGGAATTATTGCACATGTCTATACAAGAGAAAGAAGTGGCCAGATATTATTTCAATATACCATGTGATAAATTTGTGCTTTCTGGCACTAAATTACATAATTTACAGATGTTAAGTGGTACTCATTCAACAGGACTGCACAGCTGGTTGACTAATTATATGATGAAAATGGCTAATAAATGTAACTTCAAAACAATCATTTGATGCTCAGTTTTTTTGCAAAGATTCAATTAATTCAAAAGAAGTTTTACATGTTTTTATTTTCCCCCATCCTTCACAAGTCCCTCTGACAGATAGCAAATACAAAAAGTTGGGATGGGCGGTACCAGGTGTGTGTGTGTGTGTAGCGGGGGAAGATTGGAGCCTATATAAGGCAAAACCATGAAAATCAGGACTGTCCCTTTAAAATCAGGATATCTGGTCAAGCTATTCTTACACTGTAATGCAAAGGTTATAATCCATATAATTTTTTTTTCAACTGGTACCCTACAGTTTTCAGGTCGAGAAAGTCCTACTGTGTCTCAGTATTCTTTTGTTAGATTTTGTATTTAGTTCCATGACAGCATATATGCTCTCCCTAGCATTTTCTCACTTTTGGTGCTGGCCAGTAAAAAGTTTGAAGGCTGTTTGTGGATGAACAAAGACTGTATCTTGGTGGGTGAGGTGACCATCCGACCCGTTTTCACTGGGACAGTCCCTTATTTATTCTGTCTCACAGATGTCCACCTTTTTTAAGAAAATGGGCAAATTGTCCTGTATTTTGCAGGGCTCCTGTTCCTTCACACATGGTGTATTGGCCACCACTGCCAGAGAACTCCTCCGCAAGGCAGCTACTCTGTTCTCTGATGCCTGGCACCTCGAGGCATCAACTCCTGCTGCAGGAGAGCTCCTCTGTGGGGCATCTGCCCCACTCCTCAGCACCCCACTGCAGCGACCCCTGCCATGGGGCAGCTGCCTCATTCCCTGGCATACCACACTTAGGAAAGACAGCTCCTATGGCCAGGGAGCCTCTCAAAAGGGTGGATGCTTTGCTTCCCAGCATCCCACACCTCAGGGAGGCAACTCCTGCAACATGGAAGCTCCTCTGGGAGGGCAGCTGCCCCATTCCTCAGCTCAGTAGCCCCTGCTTCAGAAACCCCTGCAGGCTGCAAGGAGGTTGTGGAACTCCCTTCCACTGCTCCCCCTCATTGGATGGCTGCAGTCTCCATTGCTGAGGAGCCCTGATGTGGGACAGCAGCCTCTCATCCCTGGAGGCTGGTATCCCCTATTGGCCATAGAGCAATGTGTTCACCCTATTAGTGGATTAATGTGCTTTCGCTTTCATTTGCTTGTAACTATCTTTACCTTATCTTTTTCACTCTGTCTTACCTAACCTAGTTATTTAATACATTTGTTTTACTTTGAAGCAGTTCAGTGCTGTCTTTCAAGGGAAATTAATAAGCTTTGACAGAAAGGGGTTTTTTAAACAGAGAAGCAAACTTTATTTCTTCTGTGAATGCAGAGTGGTAGGGGTGTGTATGGCACAGAAACGCCTCTGAAGTGCTCAGGGGCTGGAGTTGATTGTTACTTGCTAGTAAAGTTTGGGCCAGAAGAACCTTGAGCATTGCTGGCAAGAAAGACAGAATTGAGGGGATCATAGAACACTAGAACTGAAGGGAGCTCATGAGGTCATCGAGTCCAAGCCACTGCCCTCAATGCAGAACCAAGCACCATCTAGAACAGGGATGCACAAAGTGGGTGGTGGCCCCCTCGGGGGGGGGTATGAATTTCATAAGAAGGGCACTGCATGGATCTCAATCTCATCCATCTAATTAAAAATGTTGAACTATGTTACTGTTTGTGTGTGTGTTGGCACATTTACATACCAATTAGTAAAATTTTTACTTTCTACACACTTATTTTCTTACACCTGCCAAAAGTGTTTTTTTTCCCATATAACATAACCAAAATTTCTGTTTGGATTAAATTAGATTGGTGGGGGGGTCTGCTGACTGCAGAGGTGAAAAGTGAGGCCTGACATAAAAAGTTTTGCTCATGCCTGATCTAAAATATCTCTGATGTCTATCTAACCTGCTCTTAGATATCTTCATTGATGGAGATTCCACCACCGCCTTACACAATTTATTCCAGTGTTTAACCACCCTGACAGTTAGGAAGTTTTTCCTAATGTCCAACCTAAGCCTCCTTTGCAACACTTGAAGCTCATTGCTCCTTGTCCTATCCTCAGAGGCCAAGGAGAATATCTTTCTCCATCCTCCTTGTAACCCTATTTTAGGTACTTGTAAACTAATATCATGCCCCTTCTCAGCCTTCTCTTTCCTAAACTGAACAAGCCCAGTTCTTTCAGTCTTCCCTCATAGCTCATTTTCTTTAGCCCTTTAATCATTCTTCTCCAATCTCTCTACAAAGGAGCTGACACACAGCCTCATTGTCAGCAAACCTGATTCATAGGCTGTGTCTACACGGGCACAAATCTTCGAACTAGCCATCAGTGATTGGGATAAGGGGATTCTGAAAGGTGCGGGGTCCTTTTGAAAAGGAGCCCCATGTAGCCACGTGCTTTTGAAGTGCTGTGGCCGGAAGCACCCTAATGCTAATGAGGCACTGAATATTCAGTTCAGCGCCTCATTAGTAATCTTCAACATATGGCTATTTTGAAGGTTTGTGCCCATGTAGACATATCCATAGTGATGCAAAACAAAAAAAGCAGTCAAGTAGCACTTTAAAGATTAACAAAATAATTTATTAGGTGAGCTTTCGTGGGACAGACCCACTTCTTCAGACCATAGCCAGACCAGAACAGACTCAATATCTAAGGCACAGAGAACCAAAAACAGTAATCAAAGTTGACAAATTAGAAAAAAATTATCAAGGTGAGAAAATCAGAGAGCAGAGGAGTGTGGGAGGAGGTCAAGAATTAGATTAAGCCAAGTATGCCAAAGAGCACCTAGAGGCTACGTCTACACGTGCACGCTACATCGAAATAGCTTATTTCGATGTAGTGACATCGAAACAGGCTATTTCGATGAATAACATCTACATGTCCTCCAGGGCTGGCAACGTCAACGTTCAACTTCAATGTTGGGCAGCACCACATCGAAATAGGTGCTGCGAGGGAACGTCTACACACCGAAGTAGCACACATCGAAATAAGGGTGCCAGGAACAGCTGCAGACAGGGTCACAGGGCGGACTCAACAGCAAGCCGCTCCCTTAAAGGGCCCCTCCCAGACACAGTTGCACTAAACAACACAAGATCCACAGAACCGACAACTGGTTGCAGACCCTGTGCATGCAGAATGGATCCCCAGCTGCAGCAGCAGCAGCCAGAAGCCTTGGGCTAAGGGCTGCTGCACACGGTGACCATAGAACCCTGCAGGGGCTGGAGAGAGAGCGTCTCTCAACCCCTCAGCTGATGGACACCCTGGCGAACCCCGCTATTTCGATGTTGCGGGATGCGGATCGTCTACATGTGCCCTACTTCGACGTTCAACTTCGAAGTAGGGCGCTATTCCCATACCCTCATGGGGTTAGCGGCTTTGACGTCTCACCGCCTAACGTCGATTTCAACTTTGAAATAGCGCCCAACACGTGTAGCCGTGACGGGCGCTATTTCGAAGTTGGTGCCGCTACTTCGAAGTAGCGTGCATGTGTAGACATGGCCATAATGTCCCAGAAAATTTGCATCCCTGTTCAAACCACGTGTTAATGTGTCAAATTTGAATATGAAAGAGAGTTCAGCAGCTTCTCTGTCTAAAGAGATGGTTTTTAGAGATGGCTAAGGTCTGAAGAAGTGGGTCCGTCCCACAAAAGCTCACCTAATAAATTATTTTGATAGTCTTTAAAGTGCTACTTGACTGCTTTTTGTTTTGATAGTATATAGACTAGCACGGCTCTCTCTCTGTTACTATTCATAGGCCGTGTCTACACTAGCCCCAAACTTCGAAATGACCATGCAAATGGCCATTTCGAAGTTTACTAATGAAGCGCTGAAATGCATGTTCGGTAGCCTTTGCACGAAAGGTGGTTCTCTCAGTCTAGTTCCAGAAGACCAGAGATCAACACCACAAGAGCTTGAGAAGCTAAGGACTGCTCAGGCACAGAAAGCGTCATATTAGTAAGTAAACAAAAATCCAGTGGGACTGAAAAGAAGCACGGCACCTAAGTGCATAAGCACATAGTGCTCAGCATCTAGCTTACTCTGGCCAAGTTCAGAGACTTAATACACACATTTTCGCCTTTCTCAGGGCTCCTTAGTGAATTCCACAATCCACAGCATATAAACATTTTTTTTTGGATGGAGTCTAATTTATGCAACATTTTGCACCATTTCCAGGGGCTCCCTAGACCTAAATGTTCCTTCTTAGCTTAGGAAGCTCCACAGCCCACCTTCCCAGGCTGAGGCTATTCTTCTCCCAAGTCCCTTTTGGCTCAGTTATCACTGGTCCCACCCAGAATGGTAGCAACATCTCCTAGGAAGAAAACTCAATTGTGACTGCCCCTAATAGTACAAAACATAGAACAGTGAGTCTTTACTCCAGACATAGATGAGGCTGGGCCCCCACTCCTGCAAAGATGCCAGCCACTCAGCAATGCTCCCAGTTTAATAACTTGCAAATGAAAAGGGGATGCAGTCATTCCAGTAACACATTACCTAAGTCTAGAGATGGACTCTCTTAATGCCAGTAGCAATTCTTCAGTATAGAACCTCATAAGATCATCTTGTAAATGCTTTCCAATGCTCTAGAGACATCTACTACAAGCATCCAATCAGTTCCCGAACTAGGACATACTCCCTAAGGCTGCATCTACACCATGAGATAAAAATCAATTTAAAAGGAGTTAGCTTAATATTAAAATGTCACTGTCTTCACTGTAAATACCATTAGTTCAAATTAGTGAGCCCTATTACTGATAACAAAATGTCAATATTACCAGATGAGTATATCAATTTTGAATTTAAAACTTCAAATAAAGGCTAGTGTGGAAGCACCCTGTCTTTAATTTGAATTTATTAGGTTCCAGCAGTGTCCCATGAGTATCCCACAAAGCTACATGGTGATCTTCCAAGTATGGCCACTTTGTTGTATGCTGCTGTCCATCTAGGTGCTCAGGAAGCAGGGCACAGGAAGCCCACAAATTAGAATTTGAATGCTGCAGCATGCAGGCCTGCAAATATAGAAGTCCGGATGCACGCCAACAACCACAGAGGACACCCGACCCAGGGAAGCCAGGCAGATTTGTGTGGAGGGCTGAATTCTGTTACTGGGTGCTCTGAATTCTGGGACAGTGCTTTACGTTCTGGGATTCTAACATGAAACACCCACAAGCAACCAGGTCTAAGGCACTTTGGGATAGGTGCCCTCTATGCACAGCTCAGGCTGTTGAACTTGCATGGAGCAATGGGGACGTGAAAACTCAATACAGAAAAATGATGGGTTGAATTTCAAGGTTTGTGGACACTTAAATTCAGGGGTCTGTGAAATGAATGGGTGAGCTTAACCAAATTTCTGGAAGACATGGGTCAGACAATCACACATGGCATTGACTGGCACACCTGTCATGAGTTTTAGGAAGGCTGAAGGACATATTGAGATAGCACGGGGACTGAACTGACATCTCAGAGTTATTCCCCGCACAACAAGTTGAGGTGCAATTTGAGGAAAATGTGGTGGAAGCTTGGATTCGTTCTGTGTACAGTACACAAATCACTAGTGTTTTCCAAAGCTGTTAATGCAACAGCTGTCAACCACAAGCCACCTTTAAAAATACCCAGACTAGGGAAGAATTCTTGTGGGATATAGCAACCAGGTCAATGAATAAATCTGGAAATAGCACACATTATTGGTGTTGATTATTTTGAGGCCTGTCCAAAAATGGTACTGTATGGCAGCAAAGATACAACCTCTGATCAATTTGCCTAAGCAAAATTAACTTAGTAGGGGCTGGATTAAACACTCATTGAAGTCAGTGGATGTCTGCTTTTGACTTCAGTGGTCAGGGAATCAGGCCCCAAGAAAGCAAAAGAGGAGTTGTAAGAAGTTAAAACTGCAGAAGGCAAATCATGAGATACCTTGATTACCTTTTTCTATTAAACAGTTTTTGACTGAAAAAGACAAGAAAAATTTGCTGTATTACAGGTTCCCAGGACCAGTAAGGATTATGGCAGAGAGAAGGTTTGTGCAGTTCAGACCTTAAAATGAACGGTGCTCAAGTGACAGCAATGAAACAGTGTATTTTATATAGATGTCATGGGTTCGGAGTGATATTTCAGATGTCAATAAAAACAAGCCATTAGTGTAATCACTGACCACAGAATATACATAAAATCAAATTATCAACATTATGCTTTCAGTAAAGATTTATATGAAGTTGCATATCGCTAACATCTGAAGTTTCTAATGGAATGAAAAAGGATTATCAATCTTGTTTACTTAGGCCAGGTGGAAGAGTATCATATCCAGGTTGCCCATGATTCTCAGATCATGATTCAAGTGTTTTGAAATGTGAGAACAATACGCAAGATTGAACAGAAAGGGTGTGAGAGAATGTTCAGTAATCAACATTAGAAAGGATTTGCAAAAAATGTATTCTTCATATTAGTTTATAAAAATGTTTCTCAAAGGGTCAGGCATGGGGTGGAATATTTTGGGAAACAAGCAGCAATTGGGGGACCTGAGTTGTTAGGAAGGTAGATGAGTCTTCTGCCCCAGTTTCAGGAATATATATCTGTTCAGAAAAGACACTTGAGGACAGGCTGAAGTCCAGTTGCTTAATTGCTTTCCAGCATTTGGGACTTTAAAATCATTTTACCAAAACAAAATTAAAATAGCAATGTTATGAATAAGGATCTCTTCTCCAGAGGCAGTACGGCTGCTGAAGTAATGCTTAATAATTTTGTAGCAGTTTCCATCCTCAAAGCAATGTACCAACATTAATCCCACCACCTACAAGGCCTTATCCCCAATGTTAAAAAGGAAAAAGATGATGAACAGTAAGTGAGAAAACTGTAACTCAGTTGCTCTCTTCTGGACCACTGCTCAGTCTGCTCACTCACTATGGCAGATCATATTTGGGATGGGTGAAACTCAGGAGTACAGAAGTTTGGGTTGTTGAAGATACACAAGTAAAGATCAAGCAGAAACATTTTTTGCCTGGATAACAGCTAGAAATCTCATATTAAGTACTTGTTTTTGACAGGGCCAAAAAAAAAAAGTTGCATGACAAGAAGACCAAATTCTGGGAAGATGAGAAGAAGAAAGATGATTTTATAGCTCCTAGCAATTCCTCCAAAATCTCCAGACTCTTCACGATACCATGAGTAATGGACAGGCTCTAAGACTACAAGTGTCTCAGGAAAACTGCACTCTGTAAAACCTTTTTTTAAGTCTGGCGTGCATATTAAAAAAATGTTTTCCACAGCCACTTCTGTTCATTAAGGCTAAATTAAATTACACATTCTAAGGAGACCTAAAGAAACGACAAAGACTTCCATAAACTCAGGAGCAGCTTGCACTAGCCTCTTGAAATGCAAATACTGCCATTTTTCCATAAAAACTGTGATCTTTGATAAATCTACCCTTTTATGCTAATACAAAAAGCTATTACTATTCAGCAGCTCAAATGCTGGAGAGCTATTTCGAACAGGATAAAAATAGAATGAGGAAGAAGTGCTCCCTTACAGAGGAGAGAGGAAAATTGTACAGTCAGGAGACATTGTTGCTTACAATTATGCACAAGCTTATACTTAAAGAAAGGCAAATAAGGAGTTCACTTTTTGTGTTACACAGTGATGGGAGCACACACCGATTGCAAAGTTGCTTAAAGACAGGCATACGTGAATGTCTTTTCAAGCTCAGGAGCAAATATAATCAGTGTGAACTGATAACATAAGGAGTTATGCAGAGTAAGAACCGTATAACTAGAAACATCTAAGCAAAGAACGCTCCCACCTACCAAGACACACAAGGATGGGGACCAAAAAGCCAGGAAACCCATCAAGATTTATCATTCAGAAGGGGAAATTTTTCCCTGGGGAGGGGAATATCACTGAACTGGACAGGCTCCTCACCCATGCAGATCATACAGAGCTGCATGAAAGAAGTCACATAAAAATCTGGGCTCTGTGCACTTAGGTGGATCTCTTCCCCTTGTCAGAGAAGGCACAGTAGGAACTACAATACTACTAGCGAGTAACTGGACGTTGTGCATCAGCAGTCACAAGAGCAGAAGATGAACAGGCAGGCAAGCAAGGTGCTGCAAAACAGCTTGTCTCTGTTTGCACCTGTTCCCCTAATCCTATGAGATTTGAGATCTATGTGGTGGCCAGGTAGGAGCTTTCCCAGGGTCCCATGGGTTATATCAGAATGTTGTGATGGGTACCAAACCCATCTTTTCCTTTCCTCCATGGGGTGGTATCCAAGTGGAGTTCCTTCAGCTCAAGCAAACTGAGGGGGCAATCTGGATGTGAAGTCAGTCTGCTCTTCGGTGCATGAGAAAGAGAAGGAACTTACCAACCTAGTACTCGGCTTATAAAACAATATTATTCTCTGATTTTCTGCAACAAGAAATTTTGATGGACATTTGATGAGTACTGTAGGTCTACAGAGATGAAAAGGCCAGTAGATTCTGTCTACTAAGAAACCACAATACATTTGGAGACACACTTAATCTGAACAAGTTTAGGATTTCATTACTTTTTTGTACAGGTTGAACCTCTCTAATCTGGAGCTCTCTCATCCAACAACATCTGTGATCCAGCATGATTTTAGTTAGACAGACTAGTGAGTGTGGCCAAGTTTCCCACAGTCCCATGAAGCTTGTTTACAGTCACCAGTTCTGGCTCTCAGTTTCTGTACTGTTATTTAGCTGAAATTTATCTCAAAATGTCTTCTAAGAGCCCAGTAACCAGTGGAAGTGTTAGTAATGCTGCTAGAAAATATTGACTGCCTGTGGTCTGGCAAATTCTCTCATTTGGCACCAGTCAGGTCCCAGAGATGCTGTACAAGACTTCAGCTAAAATTTTAACAACATATTAAAAGCTTTCACATGGGCTCTTAAGATCTCCAGTACAGGGGTGTTTGTTTCATTTTATCAGATGGTAATTTCTATACTGAGGATAATAGTTGCTGAATACTGATTAATATTTTTCCTTATTTGATTACAGTAAATTAATGAACACTGACCTCCGAGTCAAGCATGCAGTGTATCAGGCAGGAGGCCTGCAGATCATTCTGACACGTCAAACAAACTGTTTAATTTTAGGAGATTCTGTGGGAAGTTTGGATTAAGGATAAATCTTCAGCCGGGTTGTTATACAGTTTAAGTGTAAACATCACACAGCATGAGGTGTTAAACTGTTTGGTTAATTAGTTCACATTCCCATCAATGGTTGTTTACTTGTAAATTTACAGAAAAAGTGTCACTAATTGCAAATTTTGCTTTTTTTTTTCCTACTTGATCTAATCATGTTCTTGGACAGATGACTTTCTGAGACCTCTACTGAGCTGCTCACTACAGAACAACTGAGCATACACCCATTCAATTTAGTCTCCACAGGATAGCTAACGTTAACGCAAAGGCGTAGACTAATCCCAGTGAGTCTTGGAATGAAAGAAAGGCTCCCCGAGGCTTTTAGGCTGTGATTAAACCATACACATCTCTGACCCTCTAATAAGGTCAGAAAATCTTTGATCATAATGGACCGTTTTTGTCTTTTGTAATGTGCCTCCTGGAGACGATGTCAGAAGACCTTTCAATATGGTGCAGTCTATTAGAAATTACTACAACCTTTATTAACCTTATTTACAAATCTGTAGTTTCAGAAAAGTTAACGTTACATTAAAAGGAAAGCATGGAAATGTATTTTACTATGTTAGTTAATAATTTGTTCACACTGCCAGAAATTTTCATTGTAGCTGCATTATAGAAAATTATAGCTGTCTACAAGGAAGCACTCTTAGTAAGTATGATCTAACTAATTTCTCTAGCTCTTTCTCTCTGCCGTCTACAAACAAAATAATGCCTGTACCTGAAGCAGTGCAGCCACGAGTTGTATTCCAACAGATGGCGGCAGATACTATGGCAATTATATACACAGTTTTCATCCTAAAGACCACAATGACAGAGATTCAGAGAACCCTACAAGCTCCATCCAGATGGACGGGTGAAGCAGAACACAGTTGCTGAAGTGGAAGTTGATTTTAGAATGAATTACAGGTTAAGAACTAGAATGATATCAAGACTACTGAGATCAAGCTAATTGATCTAGATAGCTGTTCACTATGATGTAACAGACCTGTGGATTTCCCTGAGGTAACAGAAAGGTAAAACCTCTGAATTTGTCTCTGAACTGGTAACTAAGTTGTTGGATCTGGCTGAGGGATTTTGTTTTTGCATTGAATGGACACACCAGACCCTTGTTGCCAAGTTGAGATTGGGCTAGAGCCTTGATTGTGAAGATCTTGATTTTTGATAAGAATGGCCAACTGGAGCATAGCAGACAGGGCTGCCTGGTGACCTGGTAGCCCTGTCTGTTAGCAGAGGGCCACCCAGAGTGTCCACACAGAATTTTTTTGTCAACAGATTCTGTTCAGAAAGGTGTTCTGCCTCACGGGCTGAGAGACAGTAGGCGGTCGATGAAAGTGCCGAGTTCTGTCGACAGTATGTCAACAGAATGCATTTTAGTATGGAAGCTTCATGAGTATTGTTGATAAAACTCTCTAGTGTGGACATAGCCATAGACTTTAAGGACAGAAGGTCCATCAGGATAATCAATTCTGACCTCCTACATTTTGCAGGCCTCTGAGTTTCACCCATCTACTCTTGTAATAAACTCATTACTTTTGGGTGATTTATTGAAGTTGTCAAAACTTGATTTAAAGATTGAATGCAGAGATTCACCATTTAATCTAGTTTAAAGTTACATACGCTGTAGGGGAAGGTGAAACCCTTCCAAGGTTTTTTGCAACATGACCTGGAGGACAATTCCTTTTAGATCCTATATAGTCATCAATTAGACACTGAGCAAGTGGACAAGCCCCAGCAGTCACCAAAGAATTCTCCATAATAACTCAGGTTGCATCTACACTACAAGATAAAATTGAATTTATTTATATTGATTTTCTAATTCTGGAATTTAGAAGTTCAATCTTGACCATCCTCGCTTCCGCTGTGCTCCCCACAAAGCTAAGTCATTGCTGCCACACACAAATTGGCTAACATTAGCTGTTGCAGTAGCGCATTGTGGGAAGCTATCCCACAGTTCCGTCAATCCCATAGCATTCTGGATATACTTGCTGGTCTTGATGTCATCTTCGCCCACTGCACTTTCCTCATTCTCCTCCTGATCCCTGAAAATAAGGCAGAGACCCTCAAAATTAGAAGAAAGAATGTTTGGTTTCCCCACACATTACATTGCCAACATGGGTCCAGCAACTGTATTCTCAGCTAGCCATCCACTTGTCCCATTTCCCATCATTGAGTGCATGTGATCCCTGAAATGAATTTAGGGGCTCAGCCTGTTTTTTAAAGTGAGAAAGAAGAGTATAGGAAAGTGTAGGAAAAAAGAATTTTTGGTTTGTCCCTTCATTGTATTGCTGTTGGGGAGAGTCTTTTGTTTTCTAGTGCATTAAGGCTTCTGTGCAATGACTGCGTTGTCAACTGGCCATCCACCAAGTATCCCACCTCCCATCATTGCATGCATGTGATCCTTGAAAGTAATGCAGGAGCCAGGCCTGTATTTGAAAGTGAGAAGAAAGAGGATAGAAAAGTGAAAGGAAAAAAATAATTTTTGGTTTCCCCCTGGCAGCAGCAAGCCCCAGTATGGGTGAAGGTGGGGGGGCAGTGGGGGACCAGTTGAGGTGTTCCTTCCCTGGTGGCAGCAAGTCCCTTAGCCACTAGGGGAGACCTTTTCCCTGACAGCAGCAGCAGCAAACCCTGTTATGGGACAAGGTGGGGGCGGGTCAGCAGTTGGGGAACCAGTAGAGGTGGTTCTTCCCCATGGTGGCAGCAAAACTCCTAGTACCTTAGCCACTGGGGGACACTTCCCCATGGCAGCAGCAAAGCCCAGAATATCTTTCCCACCCTTGGAGCCCTAAACGTGTGACTGGCAGCGTGGTCCACACCAAATGGGAGGCACACCCTTTTATTGGGCTGGAGGCTACCCACGCGATGTAGTTGAGCACAGGGAAAACCCCAACTGTGTGGCACCTGTGGGGGAGGGAAGGGGGTTTGCACACAAATGTAAACTGCTGAGAAGAAGTTTTTCAACATGTTATGCAAGCACGACCCCCAGCACAGCCTTGTTGCCATGTGGTACGGCAGGGCATGGGCTGGCGCTAAGCAGCACAGAAAAAAAAATAACAAGTGTGCAGACAGAGCCATGAACTCCCTACAGGGGCTATTTGAATGTATAGATGCATAAAAACTGCTAACAGCATAGAAAGGAAGAAGCCATTTATTAGGCGCTCATACTAACATGAGCCCACAGCTAAAGACTCGCTGCTTCCGGTTGGAAATTCAGGGTCTTCCTGTTACTGGACAGCAGCAGCTAGAGTGGAATACTGAGGGGTCATTGTGGGTTACATACCTCTGGAGACTAATAAATTTGATTTTAAGGCATCATACTTCCACCCTGGACTTTAATCAAACTTCTTAATTTGAGCTTGATGCTATACCCATCAGATAGCTGTGCTTTTGTAACCTCAAGATTAGCTCAATTTTGAGTGCACTAATGGCCTTTACAATGAAGGCAGTCATGTGGTAAAATCAAGCTAACTAAATTAAATTTGAATTTATCTCAGAGTAGATGCAGCCTCAGGAACCCACCAGTGTCCTGTCACCAGCCTTGGGAAATATTTGCTAACAGTCACAGGTTTGCTACATACCATTGTAGGAAATCTCTTCATCTCATTCCCTCTATGAACACGTACCTAAATTAGTCTGAAAGCCATTTTGATTTCTTGCCCCATTACCCCCTTTGGAAGGCTGTTCCAGAATCTAATTCCTCTGATGGTAAGAAACTGTCACCTAATTTCAAGCCTAAATTAGTTCACGGCCAGTGTATACCCATTGTTCTTATGTTCACATTGGTATTTAACTCAATTAACTTCTTCCCATCCTTGGTGTTTATACCCTGATGTGTTTTTACAGGGCAATCACATCTCCCCTCAGCCTTCTTTTTCTGAGGCTGAACAAGCCCAGCTCTATGAGTCTCCTCTCATAAGGCAAGTTTTCCATTCCTGAGATCATGCTAGTAGCCCTTCTCTGATGGTGTTCCTGTTTCAATTTAGGAGATGGGGGGCAGGGGAGGAGATGGGACTTGGACCCATTTTCAACATCACCAAAAATTATACAGATCTGCCACCCCCAATTAGAAGTATGGAACAGCTTCCATACAAGGACAGGTTAATGAGATTGGGACTTTCCAACCTGGAAAAAGACAACTAAGGTGGAGATGATAGAGGTCTATAAAATCACGATGGGTGTGGAGAAGGTAAATAAGCAAATGCTATGTACTCCTCATTGCACAAAGTTAGGGGTGAAATAGTAGCAGTTTCAAAACAAAAAGAAGAATTTCTTCATGCAATGAACCATCAATCTGTTGAACTCATTGCCAGATGATATCGGAAAGGCCAAGACTATAACAGGGTTCAGAAAAACTAAATTCCTAGGGGATAGATCCATCAATGTTTATTAGCCAGAAAAAGCAAGATAGTGTTCCTAGCCTGTTTGCTGGAAATGGATTTCTTTGCTCTATTCATTCCCTCTGGGGCACCTGGCATCAGCCACTGTTGGCAAACAGCATCCTCCGCTGGCTGGACCTAGGTCTGACTCAGTAGGGCAGTTTTTACAGCAAACTTGTGGTCATGACAAGTTGTAAAAAATCTGGGCGTACAGTGTCTCTCTCTACTTAAAACTACACACAACAATCACTGTAACTACAGTTGAATATGATATTAAGTTAGATTGCAATAAAATGCATCCATAAAGCAGGATAGACTTTAAGAGACTTGCAAGAAATAGCATGTGGAAAGGGTCAGAAATTGCTCCCCTGTATTATCTATGGATATTAAATTGATATTTTATCACTATTAACATTTATTTAATAATTTGATATAGAACAGCCATTTGACTAAGCAGTCCTCATACAGAACTCACTGATTATTTTTATTTGATTTGTAACAGAGACGTAGCCATGTTAGTCTGTAGCTTCAAGAACAACAAGAAGTCCTGTGGCACCTTATAGACTAACAGATATTTTGGAGCATAAGCTTTCGCAGGCAAAGACCTCCTTCATCAGATGCAACTGTATGTGATGAAGTGGGTCTTTGCCCACAAAAGCTTATACTCCAAAATATCTGTTAGTCTACAAGGTGCCTATAAGGTGCCACAGGACTTTTTGTTGTTTGTTTTATGCTGTCTAAACTGAGGAGTTGGTACCATATTACCTAATAACAATATTAACAAATAAGATGTTGAAGTTTAGTATCCAGCACACTTTTGTGAACGCCTTTAAAAGGCTGCCAAAGTATTGGAATATGTCCCACTACATTTGTGGGACACACTGATTATTAGTATAGCACAATTTTACATATAATGCTCGCGGATTTTTCACTCCCAGCTAAACATAAAAGTTATAGAATAGTGTAGGTAGTAAACATATTCTGACAGACCCCTCATCTGTTCCTTAGCAGATCCACACTTCAAGGCAGCTCCTTGTGGGCCTCAGAAGCTGTGTCTACACGTGCACGCTACTTCGAAGTAGCGGCACTAACTTCGAAATAGCTCCCGTCACAGCTACACGTGTTGGGTGCTATTTCGATGTTAACATTGACGTTAGGCGGCGAGACGTCGAAGCCGTTAACCCCATGAGGGGATGGGAATAGCGCCCTACTTCGAAGTTGAACGTCGAAGTAGGGCACGTGTAGACGATCCGCGTCCCGCAACATCGAAATAGCGGGGTCCGCCACGGTGGCCATCAGCTGAGGGGTTGAGCGACGCTCTCTCTCCAGCCCCTGCAGGGCTCTATGGTCACCTTGTGCAGCAGCCCTTAGCCCAGGGCTTCTGGCTGCTGCTGCTGCAACTGGGGATCCATGCTGCATGCACAGGGTCTGCAACCAGTTGTCGGCTCTGTGGATCTTGTGTTGTTTAGTGCAACTGTGTGGGAGGGGCCCTTTAAGGGAGCGGCTTGCTGTTGAGTCCACCCTGTGATCCTGTCTGCAGCTGTGCCTGGCACCCTTATCTCGATGCGTGCTACTTTGGCGTGTAGACGTTCTCTCGCAGCGCCTATTTCGATGTGGTGCTGCCCAACGTCGATGTTAAACATCGACGTTGCCAGCCCTGGAGGACGTGTAGACGTTATTCATCAAAATAGCCTATTTCGATGTCGCTACATCGAAATAAGCTACTTCGATGTAGGCTTCATGTGTAGACGTAGCTAGAGAGGCCCCTTTGATTCCCTGGGGCTCCCCAAAGGGAAGGGTCTCCTTTCACTGAGCCATTTCCATCACAGATCAGTCTTGAGTGGAGGTGGAGTAGGACCCACTCCACTCATCTCAAGCTGCCCTGGTTTGGCCTGAGTTAGGTACCCCTCCAGGGGAAGGGTGTGGGGAATCCACTCTCACCCACTGCCCTGGACTCCAGCCCAGGGGTCCTACAAAGGAAGGAAGCTAGTGGGGCTTTTGCCCCTGCCCCACAGCAGTGACCTTTCCCTGGGCCTCTGCACCCACACCTTCCCTCTAGCACCTTGTGACTGAGGTCACCCAACTCCACTATGTCCTGCAGTGCTATTCTCTCAACCTTCCAACCTCCTTCTCTCTAGGCCTTGCTCTCCTCTCCTCCTGCCTGGGGAAAACCTTTTATAGGGAGCCTGGAGGCCTTAACTGGTCACAGGTGCTTGATTGCAAGCAGTTGGGGGCTGACTCGTAACGAGCCCCAGCTCTTTAGCCAGCTTGCAGGTCTGCACCCTCTGGGAGCCTAGGGGACCCAACAGAAGCTCCTCCAGTGCCCAAAGTGTTTGGGGGCGGGGGGATGCTTCCTAGTGGACCCCTGCAGCTTCCAGATAGCAGTCTGCCCCAGGGAGCCCACTTGGGGATCCCTGTGGTTGGGAAGTGAACAGCCTTGGCTCTTGCTTTTTGGTCTCCCTCGGGGCTACTCTTTGGCCCCTTTCTGGGCCAGCTTTCTTTCCCCTCCTGTCCTACCCTGGGCAGGCTGCTTCTTTTCCCCATCACTCCACCCCTTCCAGCTTGTGCCTGAAGCTGCTGGGTGTGCAGAGTGTGGGGGAGACTCTTGCTGCCCTGACTCCTGGTTGCGGTGGGGGGGAAGTCTGCTGGCTCCTGCTTTGGGCCCACATTCCCAGCTGGTGGCTGCTGCACCCTCATTGCTCTGGAGGTGGTAAGGGGCTGGTTTTGGGTGGTGTCTGGGCTTCCCCTCTGCAGTTTGCTGCAGGGTGGTTTGGTTGGGCAGGGGGGTGAGTTTGGGTGGGGCCCCTCTCCACCGGGGCTCTAGGAGCATGGCTGTGTAGTTGGGGTGGGGCGTTAAGGTATGGTCCCTTCCCCACCCCGCTGCCACAACTGCCTCTTTCACTGCCCTCCCACACATCTGGCTGCTGCTGGGGCCCTTTCCACTGGGGCCCCACCACCACCATCTGCCCCTTCCTCCTACCCTGCTGGGTGAGGCTCTGCAGCGGCTGCTATGGGCCCACCCCTCAGGCACCCGTGGGCACATTCATACCTACAGCCCCCGCCCCAGTTAGTTCTGTTACCCTGACTTCTCTTCCTTCATCTTCCCCCCACTTTGTGCCCATGACCCCTTCCCCTTCTTTTGTTTATTAGGCACCTGAGGCCCCTCCCCATTCCTTCTTGCTCACCTCCTCACACGTACACACACTGATTCCCCTGCACATCCCAGTGTAGGAGACATTCACCATCTTGTGCTGGGAGTAGTGGCTTTTTCTTGTTCTCCTCTCCCCTTTGCCTTTCCTTCCTCTTTCCTGCTGCCCCACCCCCACCTGACTGGGTTCTCAGCCCAGCTGGTGGGGGAGGGGTAGATACCTCCTACCCCTCTCCCCACTCCTCTCCTGCCTTGTTAAGAACCCCACCCTCCATCAAACCACCTGTTCCTGTGTCCCTTACCATGGCCTCTACACCCAGTGGGTGGTAGTCTGGCGACACCCCCTCTGTTGTTACCCCTCCCACCTCTGCAATGAGGGCCAGCCTCTCCGAGGCTGCTGGAAACTTTACTCACGCAGTGGCTGAGGGCATGGGCTCTGGGGCTCCTGACATCCCCGCCACAGTGTCCTCCACCGACCCGGCCCTGAAACCACCCTCCCAGAGGGGCAAGAATGGCCAGCAGACGAAAAAGGGCAAAAGCCCCACCCAGAAGGCTAAATCTCCTGTGGTGGGGATTGCTGCCCCCCTTGCAAAAACACCTGCCTCGGTTCCTCCTTCCCACCCCCTGGTCCCTCCACCAATCCTGGGGGCCCTGGCCCCCAGGTTGTATGCCCAGGCGGCAGCCAGCTCACACCCTACCCCTTCCACCTCCAATGGGAACACCATCCCCAATAGCCACGGCCCCTTCCCCACTCTTACCAGGAGGCACAGGGTCCCTTGCCTCATGGCGTCGGCCTCGCCCCATGTGGAGACCTACACGCAGGCGATGGCGCAGGTGGTGGGACCTGTGGCCGGGGTGGTGGCCTGCTGCATGTTCAGGAAGGTTGTCCTCTTCCTAGCATCGACGGCTGCTGCCCAGGAGGTGGTGGAGAGGGGCTTGGTGGTCGGAGGCATCCATGTGCCCCTGGAGCTGCTTGAGGACCTGGGCATGCAGGTGGTGTTTTCAACTCTCTGTACCTTTCTCCCCAACTCCGCCCTGATGCTTTTCCTCACCTCCCTGGCATTGCCCTTGTCAGTCCTGAGTCCCTTCCTTCTGGGCTGCAAGGACCCCACCCTCTGGCATGTGCTATCCTTCTGCTGGCAGGCGTGGGTACAACTGCTGCTGGCGGTGGCGCAAGGCAGGGTTGCCCAGGAGGGGACTATACTAGTGCCTCATCAAGGGGCCCAGTACCGGGTGTTCTACACCCTGGGGGAGGCCTGGTACTTCATGTGCCGGGTGATGGGGCACATCTGGAGGGACTGCCCCCTGGCCCGGGGGAGGAACCCGGGACCCCCGACACCTGGGAGGGTGCCGTCCATACTACTGTCGGTGCCCCTATTGCAGCAAGCCCTGGGACCACCACTCCTTCTCCTGCTGCGGCGCCTACCACCACTGCTGAGGTGTCGGAGGATGCCCAGGTGCCAGAGGAGCAAGAGAAGGCAGGCACCGACACCCAAGCGGGCACTCATGCTGGGCCTGTGGAGGAGAGGGCGGCAGGGCTAGCAATGGGACTTGAACAGGGCCCACCCCAGGGCAGGTCGCTCCTTTCCCTCACTGTCCCACCTTCTTTTTCCTCCTCCCTCTCATCATTGCCCTCCTCCTCCTCCACCAGTGCCCAGCCCACCTCCTCAGAGGACTGGGTACTAATGAGGGGGAAGAGGAAAAAGCGAAGTGTGCTTGCCTGGCCTTCCACCCTATCGGAGGACAGAATGGACGTGCCACACAAAGCGTTTAAGAAGGCTGCCAGCCCCGATCCCCCCGCTGGACCCCTGGCCACTAACCATTGGCCGGAGTCGGCTGAGGCCGCTGTGGAGGTGGTGGAGGATGCCACCCCTCCTACCCTGGAGTCTAGGCCCAGCAGAGTGATGTCACGTATCCAGCTCCTTCAGGAGATGGATCATGGCTCCCACTTCTTCTCTGCCTGCTTGCAGAAGATGGCACCTCCCCTTACAGATCAGGTGGAGATATGTGAGATAGCCTGTGACTCCAATGCCATCGTTTTCTCCCCAGATCCGATCGACGCTGATGCCTGCAAAGTTCTCTGGGACCAACTCCCTTTGGTCAGTGCGGGCGACTAGGACTGGCTGGAGGTCCCTTTCACTCTGGCAGAGCTCTTGGAAGCCCTCCTTCTCATGCCCACCAACAAATCCTCAGGCATGGACGGGCTGACTGTGGAGTTCTACCACGTGTTTTGGTGGTAGTGGTGGTGTTTTGGGACATCCTTGGCCCAGACCTAGTCAGAGTCTGGGCCAAGTCCTTACAATGCGGGGTCCTCCCTTTATCATGCAGGTGAGCTGTGCTTGCTTTGCTGCCCAAGAAGGGGGACCTCCGCAATGTCAGGAACTGGCGTCCCATCTCGCTCCTCAGCATGGACTAGAAGATCATTGCTAAGGCCATCTCACTTTGTTTGGGGTCCGTGCTGAAGGACGTGGCACACCCCGACCAGACCTACACTGTCCCGGGACGCACCATTTTCGATAATCTCTATTTGGTCCAGGATGTCCTTGAGCTAGGGTGTAGGGATGGTCTGTCGTTCGCCTTCCTGTCTTTGGACCAGGAGAAGGCATTCGACAGGGTGGACCAAGGGTATCTCCTGGGCACTCTGCAGGCCTTTGGCTTTGGGCCCTGCTTTGTCGGGTTTCTCCAGGTGCTGTATGCTGCCTCAGAGTGCTTGGTCAAGCTCAACTGGACCCTGAGCACTCTGGTCAGCTTTGGACAAAGAGTACATCAAGGCTGCCCGCTGTCAGGCCAGCTCTACACTCTGGCAGTCAAGCCCTGCCTCCGTCTCCTTCGTCAAAGGTCGACAGGGTTGGTGCTCTGTGAGCCAGAGATGAGGTTGGTGTTGTCAGAGTACGCCAGTGATGTGGTCCTCATGGTCCAGGACCCAGGCAACCTGGCGTGGTTGGAGGCCTGCCAAGCCATCGACTTGGTGGCCTCCTCCGCCTGGGTCAACTGGGCCAAGAGCTCTGGCCTGGTGGTCAGGGTTAGATGGCAGGCAGGCTGCTTCCTCCCATACTTCAGGCCATTCAGTAGGGTGCGGGTTCGCTGCCTGTCTCGGCGTCTTTCTATCCGTCACATACCCCTCCCCACTGGAAAACCGGCAGGGTTTGGAGGACAGGGTGGCTGAGCGGTTGCAGAGGTGGACAGGACTGCTCCAGTGTTTCTCCCTGCAAGGGAGAGCACTGGTGCTTAACCAACTGGTCCTGTCCATGGTCTGGCACCATCTCAACATCCTGGTCCCACCCCCCAGAGTTCCTGGCTGACCTCCAGAAGCTAGTTCTGGAGTTCTTCTGGCCAGGACTGCACTGTGTCCCTGCAGAGGTTTTCCATCTCCTCCCCAAGGAGTGGGGATAGGCCCTGATGTGCCTACACTCCCAGGTCCATGTCTTCCACCTCTGGGCCCTGCAGGGACTCCTTAACGCCAACAGTGCAGATGGTCTGGCGTGGAGCTCGCTAGTGCATGCTTTCCTCTGTCGTTTCTGTGGGCTCCGATACTACCGGCAGCTCCTTTATTTACCTTTGAGAGGCCATCTGTGAGACCTCTTGGAGCTGCCAGCCTTCTGTCAGGACCGCCTCCGCACCTGACAGCTGCTCTCAGTCTCCAGGTGCCCCTGCGGGGAAAGACCTCCTTGTGGAGCCCCTGCTACACAACCCTTATCTTCGTGTGCGGGTGGTGGAGTCCCCCGTATTGTGCTGGAGGTTGGTCCTGGGCAGAATCACTGGGGTCAGAGACCTCCTGGGCTATGAGCGGGGAGACTGGATGGAGGCTCTGGCGCTTGCCCGGTGCATGGGGCTCTCCGCCCTCTGCACTCCCCAGCACGTACTCGAGGAGGTGAAGGCTGCTCTGCTGCCCGCTGCTCATGTTTACCTCAGCTGGGTCCTGCAAGAGGATGCATCCGCCTTCCCCCCCATTCCTGGCCCTCTGGAGCTCTCCATGGGCCCCTGGCTCCGTGAGCCCCCCCATCCCTCTCTCCCTCAACATCCCAGCAGGCTGCACACCTTGCAGCCGGTCCCTTGCTGAACCGTGCCTACACATCATCTGTACGCACTCGTGCTTCACACGCTCCATTTCCCTACCCTCCCATCTTGGCCCGATTACAAGTGGCGGGACTGTCTAACACCATAGGAGGGTGGGGAGCCCCAGTGGGCCATCCTTTACTCCACGGGACAGTGAGCACAGGCATGTACTTGGTGTGGTTCACCCCTCTCCCAGAAACTTGCTCCTTCTGTGCTGGGAGGGAGACCCTGGTGCACATCTGTGTTGAGTGCGCCAGGTTGCAGCCCCTGTTCCAGTTCCTCCAAAACCTCCCGTTGATGTTCTGGCTGAACTTCTCCCTGCACCTTCTGATCCTGGCACACCCCATCCATGGTCCCACTAAGTTGCAGGACCTTCTCGTCAGCCTCCTCCTGGCTACGGCTAAAGTGGCCATCTGCAACACCAGAGAGAAGAGGCTGGCTGGTGGGGAGGCCTGCAACTGTGGGGCCTATTTCCACTCTGCCCTCCACTCATGAATCTGGGCAGAGTTCCTCTGGGCAGCATCCATTGTCTCCCTTGAAGCTTTCAAGGACCAGTGGGCGCTGTCTGGGGTTCTGTGCTCAGTGTCCTCCTCTAGGTCCCTTGTTTTGAACCTCTGACCCTCACTCCCATCCCTATTTTTCTTTTGTTGTCCCCCCAACTCACTTGGGGCCATGTCTTTTTAATAGGCCCCCTCTCACTTTGAGAGGGGCCTTTTAGTCATGGGCAGGCTGTGCCCGCCCACTCCCTGGTCCCCAAATAGAACCCAAAATGTTCACTGTCCCTCAGATATTTGTTGGCTGCAGCTTCTGATCTGCCACAAAATATAATAGCAAGGTAAAAAAACTAAGATAAAATTGATGTCGTGGAGCTAGCATACTTTTAACCAATAGACGTTTTGTACAAGTCCCAGTACTGTACTCTAATCCCATTGTTTCCCATGGTGCTCTGAGAAAGTGCAAGGGTCCATGCACATGAAATGTAGCGCAGGACTGAGGCCAGCCATACTTCCTATACCTCATTCAGTACTGATAAGTTTGGATCACATACTCCAGTAAGTAGAAGGAACAGCTAGTATATTGAGAACATGGGACCTGATCTTAAGAGGAGTCTGCCTTCGCAACTCCCGCTACAGCCTCATGGAAATAAATTTGCTTTATTAAAATTTCACTGTATGAAACAAACTACATAATATCAATTAGAAAGCATAAATACAGCAATTTACAATTATCTTTAACTTTTAAATTAGGCAAGGATGAGCATAACAAACAAAATAAATCACCAGTGCCTGAAGAAAAGAAAAAGATCAAATTAAATTGGATGAATAATTCCAGTTACCATAATTACAAAATTAGATAATTTAAAAAATCCTGCAGAAAGGCATGGGTTTAAAGTACTTTGTTAACAGGCTTGTGCCATGGTTTCAAATGTGATTAAGCCTGAAACACTGAATGAAGCAAAAAATGCGACAAGGGCAGGGCCTTTTACGCATTACTTGCTCTTTTTAAAAAATCACTATTAACTGCAATGGCAATGAAGGCTTTAGGATAGAAGCTTAGATGAATATGGTCCACCACAAGCTGTCTTTAGTGTTTCCTGAAAGGTTGGGTGGCTCACTGCTGATTCATTGATCTTCAAGTTTTCAAACCAGTGTCTCAGTCTCATCTCTGCCACTGCATGGCCTGACAAGATACATCAGGACGGGACTCTTGTACTGGAGCAATCCTCACTGATTCAGAAGACTGGAGGGATAGACGTGCCTGCTGACTAGCTGCCCATCTACTCTGTTCTTTAACTGAAGTGCCCTGTTGTGCAAGTTGCAAATGGCCATAACAGACAATGTCCAAAGCCAGGTGCTCCAGAGGGAGTGAACAGAACATGTAATCCTTCCCCATCACCTATTTCCAGCCTCTGCTAAACAGAGGCTATGGACACCATTCCAACCCATCCTGGCTAAAAGGCATTGATGGACATATCCTCCATGAATTTATCTAGTTCCTTTTTGAACCCTGTTAAAGTCCTGGCTTTCACAACATCCTTTGGCAAGGAGGACCAGAGGTTGACTATGCCCTGTGTGAAGAAAAAAAATCTTTGTTTTTATTTTTTTGTTTTAAACCTTCTATTAGTTTCATTTAGTGACCCCCTAATTCTTATGTTATGTGAACAAATACCTAACTTTTCTTTATCCACTTTCTCCACACCAGTCATGATTTTATAGACCCCTTCACATCACCACTTAGTCTCCTCTTTTCTAAGATGAAAAGTCCCAGTTTGTTTAATATCTCTTCATACAGCACCTGTTTCAAATGCCGAATCCTCCATGAGGTATGAGATGAGGCTGCTCTAACTTGTTCCAGTGAATAACATCTCTCAAGGAACTTCTGACAGTAAGTATGAGAGCACACTTAAGCACCATCTTCCATCCAGCTCTCTGGTTTAATGTAATCCTACTCACACTGGAAGGAACAAGAACGACTAATATGAGCCGCATCTACACGTGCCGGCTACTTCGAAGTTGACATCGACGTAAGGCGGCGAGACATCGAAGTCGCTATCCCCATCAGGAGATGGGAACAGCACCCTCCTTCAACGTTCAACGCCGAAGTAGGGCACTTGTAGCCGATCCGCGTTGCGCAACATCGAAATAGCGGGGTCCGCCATGGTGGCGATCAGCTGAGGGGTTGAGAGATGCTCTCTCCAGCCCCTGAGCTCGATGGTCACTGCATGCAGCGGCCCCTTAAAGGTCTCTGCCCGCTGCCTTCCTGTGCAGGAAGCTGAGAGAGCGTGCAGGCGGCAGCCCAGCCACGCGGCCAGCCTGCACGCCCCTCTGCAGCCACACACCCCCACCCCCGCTGTGATGGCTGCCTGCCAACCCCCAAGCGCCCCGAGGGCACCCGCCCCAAGGGGAGCCAGGGCCCCCAGCCCGGCAGCCAGGCTGGAAAGCGGCAACGGGGCCCTTCCTGGATGGAGGCCGAGCTTCAGGACCTGCTGGGGCTCTGGGGTGAGGAGGAGGTGCTCCAGGTAATGGGGAGCAAGAGGCGGAACGCGGATGCATTCGCTTGGCTGGTTGAGGGCCTGGCCACCTGGGGTCACCCTGCCCGCACTCCTGACCACGTCAGGAGTAAGGTGAAGGAGCTGCGGCAGGGTTACACCCGGGCCCGGGATGCGGCCGGCTGATCTGGGGCCGCCCCCGTCACTTTCCCCTTTTACATGGAGCTCAGGGCCATCCTGGGCCCCCGGCACATCTCCTCCCCTCCGGCCACTCTTGATACCTTGGCCGACGAGCCCCAGCAGGCCCTGGAGGCGGAGTCCGCCCCGGAGGGTAAGCCCTGCACCCCAGGGACCCCCCCAGGAGCCCACCCCTGGGGCACCGGAGGAGGAGGAGGAGGGGGATCCTCCTCCAGCGATGGGGGGCTCCGGATAGACATCCCGTCCCAGAGCTCCAGCAGGACGTCCGCCCACTGGGTGTCCCCCGACCATCGGAGCGGACCATCAGGTATGTACCCCCCCGATGCACACCCCCGGGGTTGAGGGGCGGGGGTAATAGACATGGCCAGGGCCCTCCACATGCCCAGATGACCATGGCTTCAAGGACAGCAGTGGCATGTCCCTCACAGGAGTGCATCAGCCCCTGCCCCCCCCAGCACGACAGTGCCATGCCCCATTCCTGGGGATGGGAGGAGTGGAACCTAGGGTCCCCCGGGGGGAGGGGGTGGGACACCCATCAGCAGCAGAAGCATCTCCCGGGGATGGGGAACCAGCAGCAGAGGGGTGGGGGGACAAGGGCCATGGCTCGGGGACCATACTAACATCTATCTCCACTCTTCCTCCCTCCCGTGTTCCGCAGCTGCATCATTGGAGGGACCGGAGAGTGCCGGCGAGGTGTCAGTGGTCCCGGAGAGCCCACCGGGGCCATCAGTCCAGGCCAGCCCCTCAGCGGAGCACCGACCGGCCCCAGGGCGGGGACGATGGTGGAGCCAGCACTCCTGGATGGCGACAGACCCCCAGCTGATGGCGATCCTCCGTCGGCAGCTGGAGGTCTCCGAGCAGTGCCTGCAGGTAGAGGAGCGGCGCCTCGAACTCCAGGAGCGGGTGCTGGCCTGGCGCCAGGAGGCATGGGGGGCCTTAGACCAACATCAAGGACAGGGAAGTAGGATGGTAGGAATGTTTGGTCCATCTCTAAGGCTAGTAGGGAGGTAGAAGAGTCCAGTAATTCCAAGCCTGAAAAGATTCAGTGAAAACCAAGATTGTGAGTATGGAAACTAGTGTTATCAGAGTTGAAGACATGTGAGGGGTGATGTCTACACTGGAGTAATTAACAAGTTGGCTAAGGCACTGGAACACACTAGCCTAGACCCTCCACAAAGATTTATTCCAAAAGATGTATGGCAGCTAGCTGGTGTTCTCACTCAGGTTAAGAAGCACAAGTTTAGAAATCCCCTCAGACAATACGGAACGGAGTCACTCCAACACTCACGTGTTTTTGGGAATATCAAGCATATTCAGACTTGCCAGACCCCTGGGCAAGGTCAGGGGCTGGGGATGACAGAGCCTGAGGTGGAAGAGGCAGGACTGGGGATGAGTGTCCCCCCGCCAGTGCTTCAATGCTGCCCAGAATGCACTGCACAGCATTCTAGCAGCAATTTAAAGAGGCCGGAGCTCCACCTGCCGCTGCTGCCACAGTAGCATAAGCAAGTCCTTAGCCCCTTTAAATCACTGGGCCTCAGGCCAGTTTTTCCCTTTCCCTCATCTGTTTGTTTACAGGCCTGTATATTCTCTAGGAAATATTACCACAACCTATGGAAGAAATGTAAGATGTGAGATACCACTCGGACTGTGTCCATTTCCCAAAGGAGATCACAGATTAACACTCACAGGGTGAACTCTGCTACACCCAAGTCTAAGAAAAACCCATCAGACTCATTAGGATGTTTGGAGGCAGGTTATTTCCAAATCCACATTTGGATTGTTTTACATCTACTCCCATTTTAATCTCCCAAACTACATCTTTAGACACAAAAACTGCAAGGGGTATTATTAGTTTGACAACTAGGCTGAACCCTGAAGGACAAATCCAGTAGTTTTTCCAAGGCCAAAAATATCTATAGGCTATTGCAAGTCTCCTTATTTATTCACTGCCCCTACCACCACTACACTCCTACTTTCACCCTGATGCCAATTTAACGTTCTCTGAAGTTTTACCTTAATCTCTATGAACTGCACAGATCAGACAGTCTAATTCTAAGTGTCAGTTACCGCTGATGAAAGTGATTTCCTCAAATAACTCAGACATGTGAAATTGGCAGAATTTTCCCCAGGGTACTGAAGTGAACTGAGCAGGGTAGATAATATTCTCACATTCAAAGGTTTTAAAGACCTCTGAGTGTACCTTATGTCTTCTTAAGTTTCTCAACAGCCTGATTATTTCATAAACAGCAAGTCACTGTGAGGCTTTGGTAAAGTGGAAGCCTTTTAATATTTTGCAAATAGAGTTCCTAAAACATTAATTAGATAATATTACAGCCACACAAACTTTTACAAACATAACAAAAAAAGTAGTCAAGTAGCACTTTAAGGACTAACAAAATAATTTATTAGGTGATGAGATTTCATGGTTGACAAATCAGAAAAACATCATCAAGGTGAGCAAATCAGAAAGTAGAGGGACAGAAGGGGATGAGGGGGAGGTCAAGAATTCGATTAAGCCAAGTATGCAAAAGATCCCCTTATAGGGCAATGATAGCCCCTTATAGGGGCTCTTTTGCATACTTGGCTTTATCTAATTCTTGACTTCCCCCGCCTTCTGTCCCATGAAAGCTCACCACCTAATAAATTATTTTGTTAGTCTTTAAAGTGCTACTTGACTGCTTTTTTTGTTTTGATAGTATATAAACTAGCATGGCTTTCTCTCTGATACTATTTTACTAACATGTTTGAGTAACTGAACAGTTAGATCACTAACCTCTTATTCAGGATATATTTGGTTTAGTTCTGTATATTTAAAGGCAGATCCATTTCTTTTTAATACAATAGACATTTCGTTAATTAAGTTTTACCTTTCTGTACTGTTTTTACTTCTGCCATATTTGTGTCTCCAAGATTTCATAAGCACATTGCCCAATATCTCCCATATCAGACCACAATTGCAACTGTTTCTAATTTTGAAATTCCCTCTGTCAGGGCATCTAAAGCTGAAGGATTTTGACAGTTTCAGTAGGAACATGTTAGTCATGTCCAAGGACAAAATTAGAGGGGAATATGCCATTTTGCCCATATTTTAAAACTGTAATTGTTTCACCAGGAAACTCTAACCACACAATGTTTTGAAGGCAAGGGCATGGAATTTTCTAGGCAGGAAGTGAGATCACCCAAGTGTGCATTTTGAAATTGCTGTAGAGTAGGGGTGAACATCCACATTTGGCCATGATATAGATCTCTGGAGAAAACAAAACCAAACAAAACCCCTACGAGTTCACACTTGCTTCAGTGGGACTAGTCAGAGATGCCAGTTGCACCAAGCATGCTCCAGACCAGGATTTTACAGGACTCCCTGCAATTGCTGATGCCAGAGTCCATTGTTAGCACTAGGTACCAAAACTGAAATAGGGAAGTCTCTGTTCCTTGTGTTTTCTCCCATCCCGTTAGGTACCCACGCATGCAAACAAAACCTGACTGTCCTTCATACTTCTATGTGAGTACAGCCTTTTTTTTTTTTTTTTTTTTTTTAAATTCCTGAATATGGGTCTGCTCGCTCTCACCAGTTTTACTACAACAACAAATGGCTCAGGTTTGTCTCACTGAGGAATGTGGAAAAAAGTTCCAAACTTGAGAATAACTATAGGACGGGAACGTTTTTTCCTATCCAGCACAAGTACTAAGCACTCACAACTGCAGCTGAAATCAGTGGAAGCTTTCCTTGAACATACTAAGTGAATATCAAATAAAAAGAAAACGCAGGCCCTAAGCACCTGAAATTGAGTACCCTAAAAGAGTGGACACGTTTGATCTTAACCTGATCAGTTCCCTACCTATAAAATGGGTTAAACTCACCTTTTAGCCTACCTCCTTCCCACAGACACACAAATGTATATTTGTGAAGTGGACATGATATTGATAAGCATTATTAAAATAAAACCTAATGAACATACAGTAGGCAACAACAATTCTGGCATTTCCTAACATTTGAGTCCTTGCTTTTGCAATCTTTACAGTGTTTTTAAAGTAGCCTTTATTGTTTTCCATTTCTAATCCAAAAAAAAAAAAAACCCTAAAAAAAAATTTATCATATGGCATCCGATGACCTTCCTTATGGATCAGCAGCAGAGTTGGAACATATAGCTCCCAGCACAGACCACTGCTATTCGTGCTAAACGAGTAACTGATAGCAGTAGCAGACTGTGATCCTCTACGTGAGCCAGTGTCGGAGTGGGGATTGTCAGATACTTACAGAGAGCAAAGTAACAGTGAGGTTCAAGGGGTCCACTTCAGGCTCTAGGAGTCAGCATGCTCTCAGAGCAGGGATCCTTCACCTTTTGCTTTCCAAGTGTCCTCTCAACATCCTATAACAATGCCAGGGCCCAATGGGAGCACAGGTGACTCAGGGCTATGGGAAACGTATGAGACAATTAGGCACTGGTGTAGCTCGACTTCTGCTCTGCGGGGGTGTGGGGGTGTCGTGGTGGAGAGTAAAGGGCCTGTGGGGCTTGGGCCAGCTCCGCACAGCAGGTTCCAGGGAGGGAGCACCATCTCCATCCCTTGACTCATTTCAGGAGGTCACACGGCTGTCTGGGGCTGTGTGCGCATGGCTGCTCCCCAAGGTCTTAGTCAGACCAAGAGCTGGGTCCCCAGCTCAGGCAGCCCTTTATGGCTGTGTGAGCAGCCAAAGGGGGCTAGGAGCTGAGAAGCAGCACAACTTCTGGTACCAGGAACAGACAGGGGAATCACACAGCTATCCATGGCACCACCAGCCAGATTAGCAGCTGCCCCACCCTGCCTGGATTTGGCTTCCTGCCTGCAACCTGGCCAAAGGGCTGGAGATAAACCTGCCTCACTACGGGTAAGGCAATGCAGTTGGGGTGGACAGCTCCCTTGTGTGTCTTCTACTCTTCCCATGGGCTCAGGCTTTCTGCCTTCACTGGGGTTTCAGTCCCACCACTCCTACAACAGCAGGGTGGGAAGGGCCCCTGGTCTCATTCCATGGTGGCAGGTTCACCAGGGACTAGAGTTTCACTGCCATACAGCCATCCTGAAATGCACACCCCCAGTTGAGAACCACTGCTCTAGTGGGCATGCACAACCCAGCTCATTCCTCCCTCTTCTCCCAGTGTAACTCTTTCTGCCCAATCACCTCTAAACCCCTGCATCCATGGCTCTTGATTCCAGTTCCATTGTCCTCGCCAAGCCAGTCCCAGTCTCCACTCTGGCTGCTTACCCCATTCCTTTCCCAGTCATGCTCCAGCCATCACCCCAGGCCACCTCCTAAAACTCTACATCCCATCTCTTTCTCTCTTCCAGCCACATTGGCCAATGTTGGCCTACATTACCCATCACTACTGGGACCCACCTCCAATCCCCCTCCCTGGCTCCTTATCTGACCCTAGTGCCCTGCTCAGCCACCTCCCATCTGTTTGCCCCAATAAGTTCCACACGATCCCTGTAGTCTAACTCCTCATTAGATCTGTCTCCCTCCCCATCACAATGCCACTCCCACTTCTCATCTCCCCAGATCCCCACTCCCCCTCACACACCAGCCCCCAGTCTGTCTCCTAATAGACAGATGTGACAGATTCAGCTCTTGTTCACTCTTGCATTTTGATTTTAGCAGCTCCCTTCTCCATGCTGGCTTGATCCAAAAAGGTCTCTGTGCTGAGATCAGATGTCTGTGGTATGCATCAGCATAACTCAGAGCAGCACTTACAAGGGAAATCCTATTCAGTCTTGGGCGGCAGCCAGGTTAGAGTCTACGGGGGCTGGCATCTTCTGAGAACCTAAGGACTCTTCACGGATGGAAACTAATTTTTCAAAGACTTATAACTTGGCCAAGTCTGAACAGATTTTCAGAAGGCCAGCAAAAGTCAACAAATATAGTATATTTCAAATGCTTGTTCCAAAGCAAGGGCTTTTCAAAGGAAAGGGTGCTACCACAATGTTTTTAAATGGGTAAAATATTTTTTCTAACTTTGTTCTCAGAAATGACTAAGCTCTTTTTGGAAAGCTTCAGCCAAAAAACACATTTTAGCCTGATGCACTTGGCATGTGAAATTTTAACCCAAAGGTTTTGGCAAAAGCTCTGCAAATATCATTTTTATTCAGGTTTCCTGGCTGTTTTGAAAACAAATATGGTTGCTTCAGGTACGATTTAGTATATTTTAAATGAATTTAAAGCAGAATTGGAACTAAAAGTCATTTAACTAAAAGAAATCTCAGTGTCATTTTGAAAGTGTCTAAGGGAAAATATTCTTAACCTTTTTAAATTCCCAGATCAAAACACCTCAGTCGTCTTAATAATTTCACAAAATATTTTGGTTGACCTGAGTGTGCATTTTTCATTAGATAACAGTTTTGACTGAAAGTTTTTACCCAGTTCCAGTGAAACTGAAAACAAATTTGACAAGGGGAACATCAGGTAGAGGTGGTTTTATTTAAGAAACATGCCAAATATCATGCGTCAGGTCAGCAGCAGAGCTGAGAAAAGAACTCTGGGCTCCTGTTTCCTAATCCCCTGTTCTGCTCTGGAGGCTCTCCCTGGGAAAGAAACATTTATATTCCATCCTAATGAGCCCATATTGTCAGTAGTCATAATAAATCATTATCAACAAAAACGTTCTCCAAAAAAAAAAAAAAATCACTGAAGCATGTCTCTCAATGCTCATTAAGAGGAGGGAAAAAAACCACTCAAACCACCAAAAGCCTGAATTTTCATGCCAGAAATTTCTGTTGCTGGATAGAGCCCAAACTTTTATGGATAGTATAAGCTTTGCCTCAGAAGCTAAGTAGATACTGTTTAATAATTACAATTGATCATTGTTTGTCCTTAAAGAAGGTTTATAAGTAAGGAATAACAAATAATTACATTTTCCTTTATGTTTTAGCTTTACTTCTTACAGGCAGCTGAAGAAAACCATTGTGTAAAAACTAAGCAAACAATTATATTGCATGATACAAGTCAAAATACATGCAATTACAAAGCAATTCAAACAAGTCCCTCCCACCCATATGTCCCTACTTGAAAGAGAATTAACCTGCTGGTTTAACAATGGGATCTCTTCCTATAACATGTTATACACTAGTTACAGTTTATTTCTAAATTGATATGTACACACAAATGCAAGTAATTACATTGTCAGTATTCCAGCAGAACATAATTAGCAACCCACATTAGTAACACCCTGAGTTCCCTCTCATTCTAAGGGGTCTGTAATTAGTATAATTAAGATAATATTTCCATTACAAGGGTTGAATCCCTTATCCTACATAAGGAGAGACTGAATACTTTTTAGAATTGTTGTCTTTCTACAAGCTCATTAGATTAATTCATTTGGTCAGGATTTCATGCTTCCTATTTCACCATGGCCTGATATGGCACACAAGGTATGGCTGCCATGGATGGCCATGCATTTTTAGCTTTATGTAACTACCCTCAGGCAGACTTGGACCTGGGACTGATGGAGCCTAGCGCCAGAGCCTCTACAGTTTGAATTAAATACCAGCTATCTTTCAGCTAAGTCAGTAGAGAAGCCTCATTCTTTTTCTGTGTGAGTAGGCTAGGTGCCACTGCATGGGTTAGTGAACCACACCTAGGTGTGTGGATTATATTTACAACAAATCCATCTTTTCTAAATATTATTTAGCCTGGAACAAAAGGTTATTAGCTAGGAAATGTGCATACCTACCATGGTAATGGAAAGGCTTATGGTCTGATCCTGCCTGCTCCAAAATATTCTCGATACCAATCAAGCAAACTCAGCACCTTCTCCTTGCAGAGAGGAGCTACTAACATGCAGATCTGGCATTTCTGCTTTCTTTCCTGTCCTCCACAGTTGGGCTAAACAACACAGCATAACTATCAATTTGGTTTTTTCCCTTTTCCAATCAGCAAGAGTATGATTGCTGTTCTCACTCACTTCACACCTGGAAAAGATAAAAGGTGGGCCCAATGCACCTGGGGCTGATTATGTGCTACCCAATAGGCCTTAAGGGGGTGATATCCAGGGTTTATAAAGGAGGAGAGCAGGGCAGGAAGTGGTTCAGTTGATGCTTCCAGTTGTTATAAAAAAATAAGAACTATGGTCTTTAGCAGCCTGTACCATAAAAGCCTGTGAAGAGAGAACATTTCAGGAAAATGGTGCTGGTTGAAACAGAAGGCAAATGTTTACGCATGGGGGTGGGTGGGGGGACAGCTGAAATTATGGAACTAATGTATAGGTGTGAGTTAATATCTTGAAAGTTTGTGCTGGAATTAACAAATAGTTTTCTTAAAGGGGGATGTTTAAAAGGTGGAATGGGGAGATGTAGAGGGTCCTGAATGAACAAGAAATTGAGGTAGGGCTCACCAGATGCGCTTTGGTCATCAGGAGACCATACAATTCAGGCATGACCTTTGATACAGTTTCACTTTTAGGAAGAGAATAGAATTTCTACAAAGCAAGCCAAAGTTGGCCACAACCATACTGCAAAAAATCATGAGCAAGAAAGAGCAGTAAAAGGGGTAAACAACCACAGCAGTTAGCAAAGGAAGTATGGAACCCCCCGGGTAAAATACACATCATGCAAAGAGCCCAGCTTTTTACTATAGGCCGCTTTTCAGTGAAAACCTTGAGCTCATTCTATGCCTAAAAAACAGATTTAATGTAGTGCCTTTTGAGGTGCATTGTGTCTATTTCTTTTAAAAAAAAAAAAAAAGTTGTTAGTTCTATCATGAAAGGTAATATTGGCAAGAGATTGTAAGTGCCAGCTATCGGTGATTATTCATCATGTTGAACTTCAAGGTATATTCACACCTCTAGGCATGGGGAGTTTTGTGAGCATGAATCCCTAGGCCACAAATAAGAATTCAGTCTCAAATCTAAGTGTCAGACAGAACCAACTTGTGAATTCAGCTGAGATATTCTTGCAATTTCATTGCCACTCAGCCCAGATTTTGGGCTTAAACTGAAGTTTAGGGAGTGTTTTGCTTTTATTAACATCATTAGCACAAAAATACTTGCAGATCAAATATAGCTTTCAAGACGCAAAGCTGCACTGATGGTGATAGGTTTTGGTGTGTGCAAATGCAGTATTTGAAGTCTAGGTTTGAAAAGCCTACCTTTTCCTCAGGCCAGGCTTTTCTATATAACTTCAATGTAATATCTGTGAACAAATAAAGCAAGCAGCTAAATGTAAATATGGAACTTCTGAGGGAATGTACCATTCCTTTAGTAGCTGTTTAATTGGGGATGGGGACTCCCTGAGCCAGTTAATTCTTTTTCTTGTACAGACCTGATGCTTTTTCCACCAAGGGTAATGCAGCCACTATGCTGCTGAGCAGAAAGAAAGGCCATCCTACAGTCCATGCCTTTGATAATTCAGTAGTGGCAGTCTACTGTGTTATCACTAACAAGTGGTTAGCTCAGCTGCTTTTCTGGCAACTGGTGTGCAATGTGAATCATTAAAACTTGATCTCAGAATTTGAGGTTTAGGAAGAAAGTGGTGAGCTGGTTGATGACGATTATATAATTAATGATTTATGAAACTGGATAGGAAGTGGAACTTTGGCCGTGTCTACACTAGCCCCAAACTTTGAAATGGCCACGCAAATGGCCATTTCGAAGTTTAGTAATGAAGCGCTGAAATGCATATCCAGCGCTTCATTAGCATGCAGGCGGCCGCGGCACTTCGAAATTGACGCGTTTCTCCGCCGCGCGGCTCGTTCCGACGGGGCTCCTTTTCGAAAGGGCCCCACCTACTTCAAAGTCCCCTTATTCCCATGAGCTGTAGGCGAAGTAGGCGGGGTCCTTTCGAAAAGGAGCCCCATCGGAACGAGCCGCGCAGCAGTGAGGCGCGTCAATTTTGAAGTGCCGCGGCCACCCGCTTGCTAATGAAGCACTGAATATGCATTTCAGCGCTTCATTAGTAAACTTCGAAATGGCCATTTGCATGGCCATTTCAAAGTTTGGGGCTAGTGTAGACGTAGCCTTTGTCTGTTATCAGTCTTGGTGCCAATATCTGCTGTATGTTACTTCTATCTCTCCTGAACGCCACTTGCTTGTCTGCTAAATGTTCTTCTATCTGTCATCTGAGTCTCTCCATCAATATCCTCATCAGCACCTTGCCGAGATGACTCGTTAGAGCAATAGTTCTGTAGTTCTTGCACTCCAATGCACTTCCTTTATTGTGTATTGTCACTAGCATTGATCTTGTCCATTACTTAAGTGCTTTCCCTTCTTTCCATGCTATATTACGTAGTCAGTGTATTTCCTGAATCATGCTTTCTCCGCCATATTTAATTATCTCTCCCGTGATCTTACCATTTCCAGTGCTCTTGTTCTTTAGTCATTTCACTGCTCTTTCTACTCCCTCCTTCAAATATCAATCTCACTTTCAACGCTCAGAGGAAATATCTCTTTCAGTTCTTCGATCAGTCTCTCTGAGACACTTGGGTACAACCTCGCTTTGTATAGAATGGTGCAATATCTCGTCCATCACTGCACAATCAGGGCGATGTTGTAGTTATATGGAAAGCATAGAAGATTGTTACTGTTGCTGAAGGAAATCAGTGACAATGCAGAGGCAGAAGTGGGAATGTGAAGAATGTTGGGAAGTTGGTTTAGAACAAGAAAAAGTATGAAACAAGGAGATCTGATATCACCGAGAATCTTTATCACACATCTAAAGAGAGCGATGGACAAGATCAAGGAAGAGGTAAAATGGATATCTGTACATGGGATAAGAATAAACAATTTGAGGTTCACTGATGATATAGTTATCATTGAGGAAGATGAGGAAAAGCTAGAAAGAATGGTGTAGGTGCTAAATGAGGAAGGGAAGCAGTACGGACTGATTATGAACATTAACAAAACAAAAACAATGGTATTTGGAGATAAGGAAATAAGAAGGAAGATCATTGTTGATGGGATTGAACTAGAGAACGTAGAGAAGCTCACATATCTGAGAAGCAACATAATGCATGATCTAGACTGTAAGAAGGAAATAGCGACTAGCATAGTGAAAACACAACAGAGTTTGAAGGCGATGGATAAGATCTGGAAAAGCAAAGCAATTAGCTTAGGAATGAAGCTGAGCATCTTGAAAATGTGTGTATTCGGCAGCATGTTGTACTTATGCGAAACATGGGTGATAACAAAAGATTCAAAGAGAAGAATATTGGTGTTCGAGAAGACTTGTTGCAGAAAGATTCTGAGACTAGGATGGATGCAGAAGGTCACCAACAGGGAATAATATAGGAAGATGAAGCCAAAAGTGAACCTACTGCAGAAAGTTATACAAAAATTATTTGGGCATATTTGCAGAATGAACAACGAACAAAAAATCAAGATCCTGGTATTCAGCATAATGGATGGTTTGAACAGGAGAGGCAGACCCCACAGAGAATGGATAGATGATATAGTAGATTGTTGCGGAACTAGTCTACAGAAACTAAGCCACTTCACACAGAACAGGGAAAGATGGAAGGAAAGAGTGAGAGAGACATCAGACACCAATAGGTTCTGAGCCCATGGCTGTTGATGATGATGATGGGAAATGGAGTTAACCTTAAAACTGTTTTTAGCAATTTTCACTGTCTGAAAGTAGCTCTAACGTGTGGACGAGTGGCACCTAACTCCTGTTTATACCTTTGAATATCTCCCTAATGGAGAAATTGAGGTTTGAATATTTTCTTTTGAACTCCATCTCATTTGTATATTGTGTCAATATTTTTGCTTATAATGTTCTGTTTACATTTACATACACACAATTTGAGTTCTGTTTCACTGATTTTTACTGCCAAAAATAAGTAGCACCTGCCTATACATAATGATTAGGAGAATGTAGTGCTCTTCAGGCATAATAGACCATGTGTAGCTAATGAAAATACTCCAATTTTAATAAATACATTATAACACTATGTACAGAAACTATACAGGGAAACAAATGGGTCAGTGGAGGGGTTAATAAAAAGCTGCATGGTCATGGGTCAAAGTCCTGGCGATATAACAGGGGTAGCTTCTAGAAACCAGTTTTACCTCCCCGATCCCACATTTGTCCCCAATACACCTAGCTACATAAACACTCGTGGATGTAGGGATGCAGGCTGAGCAAGCTGCTCCCATATCTAACTATGTTACATCATCAAGTCAAACTCAGAGGCTCATTTGGAACTTCTCATGCTATTCTCTGGTTTTCTGTTACATGCTGTACCTGTCACATATTGTACAAGCAGTTCAAGTCTGTTACCTGATAAGTGCTCTGCCCCAAATTTAGGCTTTCCATTACTGCTTCAGCCCTAGTCTTTTCGTAACTGTAGCTGTAAACAGATGCTAATCTTTACAGGGTATTTGCAAAATGCTAGGAACACTTTCCAAGAATTAAAGGCAGGATTCACAGCTCGCACAAACATCATGTCGTTCATGAGCTTCCCTTAGTTTAAAATACCATATAGACACAAAGTAAAATACTCGGTAGCACGCTCATTAAAAGAAGGCAATATGTGCAGTGCAATGATGATATGCTGCAAACAGAACAGAATGAACGTTCTCTGCTTGAGATGTTTGTACTTTACATTGCTCCTCTACCTGTTAACTGGCAGCAAGGCAGATATGTGAAGCGTTAATTATGGGCATTTTTATTAGGTCCTGTCTGATAATCTGTAAATTGACCCCAGATACACAGGTCTAATAGTTGGTAAGTTGATCCGAGATCTAGGATCAACTTACCTGGCAGTTCCCACAAAGTGAGGTCAACAGGAGAAACTCATGAGAAGTACAGGGGTCAACTGAGCCCTGATAGTTCAATTTTGTGTGTCCCCATGAGGTGCGCAAAATCAAATCCCAGAAGATTGACCCTTACTAGGCCAATCTCTCAGTAATTATAGGCATACCCTTAGAGTACAACATTAGAGGCCCAAACTGAACTGAGAATACAATGCTGCCGAGTACTGTATCAACACAAATTAAGAGAGTCCTTCTCCTGAAGAGCTTATAACTAAAGATACAAAACCAGAGAAGGGTGGGAGAAAGGTAATGTTCTTGACATTATTTAGATGGGTATCAGAGGTACAGAGAAGTGATTAAATAAGTTACAAAAAGCAGTGCTGTGTCACAGGCTTCCTGTAAGACACTGAAACCACACTGAGTACCGGTCTAGTGTTGTGACCACAAGACCTTTGTTCTTTTCATTTAAAATCTCCTATATAGTCCAAGTGGGATGCTACGTAGTCACTGTTCATTTGACTCCATTAATCAAATATTTTCTTTTAAACCTGGCAGGGATGCCCACAGACTTGCTAAGCTCGTGGACAAGGGGTGGGGCTGGAGCTGCCAAACCTCACCATAGGCCAGAAAACACCATGCTAGTCCCCTCCCCTCACCAGCCACCTTTGAAAACCAGCTGGAATGTGCAGTATAGCACTCCAGTAGTGATTTCAAGGGCCTGAGACTCTGGCCACTGCCGCTCCTGTGGTAGCAACTGTGGTGTCGTGGAGCCCCCAGGGTCTTTGAAGCTTCAGGCCCCAGGGCAACTGTCCCCTTTGTGGACAGTCCTACCCCCTCACTGGTGAGCCCGAGCCCTGGTCCTAACAGAAAGTATCAAGGTTTGCGCAGCAATTTCAGGTGTCAGAGGCCGATTTATAGAGCAGCTCACAGTGCTTGGAATGAATTCCAATGTACCGTTTATGAGAAAGTGTAAGACAGTGCCCAGAACTTCTAACTGTTGAACACAAATGACTGACCTGTTGAATCTGTCATGCTAATTTCACAAGGAAACTGGCAGAAAAATTAAGTGATTTGCTCTAAGTTAGTAGTTGAGCTAACTACTGGTCTGTGCATTATCTGATGGATCACACTGTCAGAAGTGGGCTGACAGCCACAGTGGACACGGGTAAGATGGGAGGGGGCCTGGCATTATGCCCCTGAAGGGGCGGAGCCAAAGGCAATTCATTCACAGCACCACCTGGACCACAGATCTGCCCCTCCCCTAAATCCTTCACAGCTGCATGCAGCTGGAACAGCATTGCCGTGGCACTTCAAAGAGGCCCAGAGCTCTGGCCACCACCATTGCCAAAGTAGCAGCAGTACCCAGAGCTCTGGGCCCCTTTGGAATGACAAGCCTCAGCGCAACTGCCCCTTTTGCTCCTACATTGGTGGGCCTGGCTGTCAGCTACTTAGTTTGATTCTCCAGTCTTTTTTAAAATAGGCTCAAGGCTTAAAATAAATCATGGAGTGATTAAAACAAAAAGTACCTAAGACATTTTTCCAAATGATGCGGTCTCTGTTCTTCGTTCCAGGAGCCTGAACCTGTAGAGGACTCAGAAGATGCAATTCTAACGGAACTCTAGTGATTTTGTTCACAAGGTACTGCAGTGACTGGCAACCTGCAAAAAAAAGAGAGTAGATAGGAGACAGTTCAAGTGTGCACAAAAACATTGGGAACTACTACAAACCGACATCTGTTTTTTTAAGGAATGATGCATACTTTCTGTTCAAACACAAATTGATCAGAAACTTAGTGAATATATAAACCAAATGCCCAAGCCATATTTTCCCCCTAATACAAAAGAGCACACCATAGCCGCGTCTACACTAGCCGGCTATTTCGAAGTAGCCGTGCCAACTTCGAAATAGAGACCGCCACGTCTACTCGTGCCGAGCGCTATTTCGAAGTTGAAATCAACGTAAGGTGGCGAGACGTCGAAGTCGCTATCCTCATGAGGAGATGGGAATAGCGCCCTAGGCACATGTAGATGATCTGCGTCCAGGAACATCAAAATAGCGGGGTCCTCCATGGCGGCCATCAGCTGAGGGGTTGAGAGACGCTCTCTCCAGCCCCTGAGCTCTATGGTTGCCGTGTGCAGCAGCCCCTTAAACCTCCCCACCCCATTATTTCCTGTGCAGGAAGCTGAGAGCTCATGCAGGCAGCAGCACAGCCACTTGCACAGCCTGCACGTCCTCAGCAGCCCCAACCCACCACCCTGCACCCCATGGCATCCAGCCAGCCCCCGAAGCGCCCCCAGGGCACCCCCCCCAAGGGGACCCAGGGCTCCCAGCCTGCTAGCCAGAGGGGTAAGAGGCAGTGGGGCCCCTCCTGGATGGAGGCTGAGATCCGGAACCTGCTGGGGCTCTGGGGCGAAGAGGAGGTGCTCCAGGTAATGGGGAGCAAGAGGTGGAATGTGGATGCGTTCGCTTGGCTGGCTGAGGGCCTGGCTGCAGAGGGTCACCCTGCCCACACTCCTGACCACGTCAGGAGTAAGGTGAAGGAGCTGTGGCAGGGTTACACCCAGGCCCGGGACACGGCCAGCCAATCTGGGGCCGCCCCCGCCGCTTGCCCCTTTTACAGGGAGCTCAGGGCCATCCTGGGCCCCAGGTACACCTCCTCCCCCCCGGCCACCCTTGACACATCGGCTGACGAGCCCCAGCAGGCCCCGGAGATGGAGTCCACCCCGGAGGCAAGCCTTGCACCCCAGGGCCCCCCCACAGGAGCCCACCCCTGGGACACCGGAGGAGGAGGAGGAGGAGGAGGCCTTTAGCATTGGGGGGCTCCAAATCAACCTCCCCTCCCACAGCTCCAGCAGGGCATCCGCCTGATGGGTGTTCCCCGACCGTGGGAGCGGAGCATCAGGTATGTACCCCCCGGTGCACACCCCCCAGGTTAAGGGGTGGGGACAAGAGACATGACCAGGGCCCCCCACACACCCAAATGACCATGGCCCCAAGGACAGCAGTGGCATGTCCCTCGGAAGAGTCCATCAGCCCCTGCCCCCCAGCAGGACAGTGCCATGCCCCATCCCTGGGGATGGGAGGAGTGGAACCTAGGGTCCCCCGGGGGGAGGGGGTGGGACACCCATCATCAGCATCATCAGCATCTCCAGGGGACGGGGATGGGGAACCAGCAGCAGAGGGGTGGGGGGCCAAGGGTCAGGGCCCAGACTAACGGCTGTCTCCACTCTTCTTCCCCCCTCTGTTCCACTGCTGCAGCATCGGAGGGCCCGGAGAGCACTGGCGCGGCATCAGTGGTCCCGGCCAGCCCACCGGGGCCATCCCACCAGGCCAGCCCCTCGGCGGAGCACGGACCAGCCCCAGGACAAGCCTGACAGCAGCAGAGCCATCTGCAGGCGTCCACGGACCCCCAGCTGCTCGCCACCTTCCGGCGTCAGCTGGAGGTGTCCGAGTGGCGCCTGCGGGTGAAGGAGTGGCGGCTCCATCTCCAGGAGCGAGCGCTGGCCTGGCCCCAGGAGGCTGGGGGGGCCTTCATGATCACCTTCCAGGACATAGTGCGACACTTGGCCCCCCCCGCCGCTCTGCCCGCCGCTCCGCCTGCCGCTCCACCCACTGCTCCACCTGCTGTCCCTCCACCATCAGCCATCCTGGGGCCTGCCACCAACGGGGACCATGGGCCTCCGGACTCCACCCAGCCCTATCTGCTGGTTCTCCTGGCCCCCATGCAGCCTCGACCGGGCCTCCGGCCGAGACATGGGTCACGCCCCCCAACACCAGGCGCAGGACAATAGGGGGTGTGTGGCCAAGGACGTTGCCCCCCAAGGCCCTCTCCGGCCCCCTCCTTTGGACATATTCCCCCCATCTTTGTAAATAGTTTTTGTTTTACCCCTGTTTTGTACCTGCCCCCCCATGTACATAGTTCCCCCCTTCTTCTGTTAATAATTAATACAGGTTGCACTCTTTTGTTTTAAAAAAATTCCGTTCATTGCACAGAAGTGTGGGGGGGTGTGCTCTCGGGTTCTCTGCGGTGTGGGCGTGGGGGCAGGGAGTGTTGTGGAGGATGGCGGGGTGCAGTGGGTGGCTCGCCCGCAGCTGGCTCTGCCAGCGTTCACCCCGCAGCCTGGTCAAATGGGCCCGCAGGGCCTCCCAGACTCAGATCCCCTCAGGGTCGACCTGGCAACTGGGGGCAGTGGGTGGCTGGATGTCGGCCCTGCCAGCCTCCACAGCCCAGCCCTGGAAGAAGGCCTCTCCCTTGCTCTCCACCAGGTTGTGGAGTGCACTGCACATGCCCACAACCTGGGGGATGTTGGTGAAGCCTGCATCCAGGCGGGTGAGGAGACACCTCCAGCGCCCTTTGAGGCGGCCGAAAGTGCGCTCGACCACCTGGCGAACATGGTTCAAGCGCGTGTTGAACCGCTTCTGGCTGGCTGTGACATGGCCCGTGTAAGGGTGCATGAGCCAGGGCCGGAGGGGATAAGCCGCGTCTGCGATGAGGCAGAGGGGCATGGTGGTGTCCCCCACAGGGATCTCCCGCTGGGGGATGTAGGTCCCCACCTCCAGCCGGCGGCACAGGCCCGAATTTCTGAACACCCGGGCGTCATGGGTGCTGCCAGGCCTGCCAACATAAATGTCCAAGAGGTGGCCCTGGCTGTGCACCAAGGCCTGGAGGACCACGGAATGGTATCCCTTCCTATTGAGGAAGTGTCCTGTGCTGTGCTCTGGGGCACGGATGGGGATATGGGTCCCATCCAGAGCCCCAGAGCAATTTGGGAAGCCCAAGCTGGCAAACCCTGCGATGGCAGCATCCAGGTCCCCAAGCTGCATGAGCCTGTGGAGGAGCAGGGCATTGATTGTGTAGATGACCTGCAGGGGGAAGGACATAAGACAGCACTGGTGAGGAGTGTGCAGGGTGTGTGGTCTTCCCCCCAGGGCTCCCTCCTCCCCCCTCCAGGGCTCCCCCCTCCAGGCTCCCCCCCTCCCCCCAGGGATCCCAGGCTCTCCCCCCAGGCTCCCCCCTCCCCGGGTCCTCTTACCTCCATGAGGACAGCCCTGACGGTGGCCTTGCCCATGCTGAACTGCTGCCCTACGGATCGGTAGCTGTCTGGAGTGGCCAGCTTCCAGACAGCGATGCCGACCCGTTTCTGTACAGTGAGGGCACATCACATGGGGGTGTCCTGGAGCTGTAAGGCAGGGGTGAGCCACTGGCAGAGCTCCAGGAATGTCTGAGGCTCATTCAGAAGTTCCGGAGCCAGCAGTCGTTGTCCCACTCACCGAGCACCAGCCGCTCCCACCAGTCCGTGCTCGTAGGGTATCTCCACAGCCGGCGGCGTGTGCGGCGGCGGGGGGGGGGGTGCTGGGAGGGCAGCAAGGTCTGGGGCTGCTTCCTCATCCCCCGAGGACAGCTCATCTTCCTCAAATAAAAGATGGTCAACTGCCTCCTGCATGGCACTGAGCAGGGCAGCCACTGCTCCTCCAGGGGCGGGTGTGTGGGCCTCTGGCTGCTGCTGCTGCTGCTGCTGCTGCACGGGGTCCATGGTGCTTCACAGGGTGTGCGTGCCTGTGGCTCTGCAGACCGCGTGCTGTGCAGGCTGAGTGTGTCTGGGAGGGGCCTTTAAGGGAGAGGCTTGCTGTTGCCCCAGAAGTGCTAGTCCGCCCTGTGACCCTATCTGCAGCTGTTCCTGGCACCCTTATTTTGATTTGGGCCGCTTTGGTGTGTAGACGCTCCCCTGCAGCACCGATTTCAATGTAGTGCTGTCCAACGTCGACGTTGAACGTTGACAGCACCAGCCCTGGAGGATGTGTGGACGCTATTCGTCGAAATAGCTTATTTCGATTTCGCTACATCGAAATAAGCTATGTCGATGTAGCATCACAGTGTAGACGTAGCTCATGAGTCAAGAGCTCTTTCCCAAAAGAACGAGCAGAAAATTCAGAAGGCAGCCTGTTCTGTCCAGTTAACAACTGGATTAGTTCTGCTAATCTCTGAATGAGCTTCACCCATCACCAGACATTTTAATTCTGCTCCAATGAAGAAAACCAACTGATACCAGATCAGGCGAAGAAATTTTCCTTCTGTTGCTATCCTAGGAGGATTCCTTTTCTCCTCTATCATGGAACTGTGTTAATGGAAATCTTAACACTGCCTAACTAAAGAATTGCAAATGCAGTGGGGATGGATGGCAGGAAAGTCTTTCATTACTGAATTAGAGTACTGAGCTGTCTAAATTGATATAAAATGACTAACTTTCTGTTTTCCTCTTCAAACCATTTGAAAACTGAAATGAATCCTTTCCCAGTGAGCATTTATCATCCTATTATGTCCACCTAGGGATGTTAAAGCTTTCTGACTATTGCCTCCAGCCCTCGCCTCACCTCTAAGTGGGTATTATGTGATGGCAGTGCACTTTTCATGAAGATGTATCGCTGATTATATTTCCATTAAAGACCATAGCCAAGTCTGACTTCTGATTCTCCTGGTAACGGACATTTTTTTGCCCTGATGAAATCATGGTGGAGAAAGGGTTTTCTCCCTCCCAGCAATTTGAACAGATGTAAGTCCAGACAGTCCAGTTTTCCCACAATAACTAGCATTGAGATGACCTCTTCATTTTAACCAAATCCTTGTTTATTTCAGTTATGCTTTTTTCTTTCCTTTGCTGGGTTATAACCTCAGTTTAGCAAAACGTGCTCATCTTTTCAATATGCGCTTAAGAGTGTCCCTTTAAAAGAAACACTTAACCATATGCTTAAATCTAAGCACATGCTTTGCTGAATATGAAATCTTAACCCCATTCTGAAGGACCGTACTGAAACGTATCAGGATCTAGAGCCTTTTTTCTTGGAAATCTGTATCTGACCAATGCCCCAGCACTGTGCTAGGAGCAGCATACCCTCCGATGTTTTCCATCCATGGGCGGAATACATGTTTATGTGCGCCAAAGCATGTACAGATGTGCACCACCAATACAAATCCATGCTGCCAGCTGTGGGAGCTGTGGGTGCTCCGCTAATCAGCTGGCCAGCGCCTGCATCTCTTCTGGGCAGCTGCCCAAGTGCAGCTTACATGGAACACTGTGATAGGGGTTGCTACGATCTTGTAGATTCCATACTTTAGAGGAGAGAGAAAAATCAAGGACACTATTCAGTGTGTTTAAGGAGCAAGTTCTCCATCCTAACTGTAGTTTAGAGAAAAGGACATTAATCATCTTGTGATCCTGCTTCTCTGAAGTTATGAGTCACATTTTCTGACTACCTGAGCCCCTTGAAGTTGGGGGATTAAGCATGCAAGTACATTGTGGGTCCTATTTTTAAAAGCTCCGTTCCTTGCTCGCAAAAATCCAAGAGGTTTCCTTGGCCTGGCAAGATATTGCTGGAGGTTTGTCCCTTGTTTTGCCTTTGTTGTGCACCTCCCCCTTTACAAACTTTATAAAAGATAACAAGATTCTAAGACCTATTATGATGGGAAGTGTGAGGAATCATAGGCATGTAAGACAGCAAGTGTCATGAATGAGTAGGGAAGGAGTTAATCGCTTCCTCGGGTAACCTGAGCCCAGGTGAGCCAATAGGAGGTGAGTGACTTTTTTGAACTGACAACAATTGCAGTTTACAGGCTTTTTTGTCTGCTGGGATGGCAGAGAGAAAGATGGAGGGAGAAGATGTCTCCCAGGCAATTGGAATGCAAATCATAAATATCCCGACCATCTCAAAATCAGCCATAGAGGTGTGAATAAAAAGGAAATGTATAGTTAGATGTGATCAGGTGATGGTTATTTTGAATTCAGTTGGACTGGCTATCTGTGTTCTCTTGTTGCCTTGTTTTGCTGTTTGACTGCTCTGTTTTTGTCTTTCCTTGTTGTTGGTGTTGTTGTTGTTGTTGTTATTGTTGTTTGACTTAAGATTTTCCCCCTGTAACTTTTAAGCAGGATCCCAGGGAAGCATTTTTCTCTGAGTGCAACCTATGATGTATTTTCTCTTGTTTTGTGAATAAATCACTATTTTTAAGCAATTGATGTGATTCTGTGTCCTAAGAAGAGTCTGTGTCTTCAACGAAAAGGTCAGCAACTGAGTTACAGTTTTTGTTTCTGAACTCTCTCTGGACAGAGGGTTAAGAGTTTGGGGTGCTCTTAGGGAGATAATCCCAGGTATATCTGCCTGGGTTAAGGGACTTTTGTTCTGCCTGGGTGGTAGCAGCCTGCCTTCCAGGGTTCAGGGAATCTGTGACCTTGGGAAGTTTTCAAGTAAAGCCTGTGAATAGGCAAGGTGTTAAGTGTGCTGTAGTCTATATATAGTACCTTACCACAAAATGAGTTGGTAGGTACAGATAGATATACTCCCTCTCAGGGCTGTCCTCTTTTTTGAAAGGTCAAATATAGTAACCCTAGTCTGAGATGAGTCTACTCTGTTTCTCAGCATTTTCTCCTGAAGCTAGCATCCTGAGCGGTGACCCACTGAGGCGCAGTAATACATGGAAATTCCACAACTACTTTTCCTAATGCTCAACCTCAAACTCCCATGCTGAAATTTAAGCCCATTGAGGCTTGTCCTATCCTCAGAGGTCAAGGAAAACAATTTTTCACAGTATTCCTTTATATTCATTTTATGAAAAGCCAATCTTGTGTTTGATGTGTTAGAGTGAAAGGTTTACTTCTTGATCTAAACAAGAGCTAGCTGAAATATTGGGGTTGTACACAGGCCAACTGACAGTGGGGACAAATGGGGCTGTTGCCCTGGGCATGAAGTTGTGGCAGTGGCCAGAACTCCAGACCTCTTTGAGGTGCCATGGCAGCGCTGCTCTGCCGGGCGGTGGAGGGGGCAGTTTTGCACTCTGGGCGGTGCTAAGGGCTGAATGTCCTAGGCCCTTCCCCTTCTGCCCTTGGCCTTGCACCTTCAGGTGTCACAGAGTTGCCCTCCCTCACATTTTGCTCTGAGGCCTGCGATGGCTGTTGGCTCTGTTGAGTATACGTGAGGCTTAAGCATGCTTAGGAAGCAGGGAGCCTCAGAGGGGCATAAATCATGCAAGTTAAGGGTATTTATTGCACTTCTTACAATGGATAGAGACAAATATAACTTCCCCAGTTATTTCCTTGTATTTGGTCTTGAATACTAATCTGCTTTCACTTATAAATCCATATAACTTGGCTCATAAAAACAGATTTCCTACCAGAACTGCTTTACATATTTGCACTTGAAACATAAATGTTAAGATGAACTATATATATATATATATATATATATATATATATATATATATATATATATATATATATATATAAGATGAACTTATAGTGCCCTAGAAATAAACGTTGTAATCTCCTTCACAATATACTGGTATGCTGAGTCATGGAAAGGATAAAGTTGTATTTCATGAAATGGAGAGTACCAGTACAGGCTGCATTCCATTAAACTAGAACACGGGAAATTCAGGGTTAGGGGGTTGCAGGGAGTTTCATTCACTCCCTGGGAGATGTGTTGGGGCTACAGAGGCAACTAGTCTATACTTCTTCCTTGGGAGTAGGGAATTTGGGCTTGCCAGCAAAGAGCAATGGAAGACAGAAAAGTAGAAGAGGGCTCTGGGAAAGACCATAAAGGCCAGCAGGGATTAGACTTTGGCTGCTGAATAAAGGATCCCTGAGCTTGCAGTAAAGAGTGGGCGTGAGACTGCCCTGGTGGCTACTGAAGGAAAGACATCAGCAGGGGAGACTGCCATTCGGGAAAGGCCTTGATACCTTGCAATGGGGAAAATACACATTGCAACTTAGCCTTTGGTTAGGTCACTAAAGCTACGTCTACACGTAAATGCTACATCGAAATAGCTTATTTCGATGTAGCGACATCGAAATAAGCTATTTCGATGAATAACGTCTACACGTCCTCCAGAGCTGGTGCCGTCGACATTCAACGTCGATGTTGGGCAGCATTACATCGAAGTAGGTGCTGCAGGGGAGCATCTACACACCAAAGTGGCCCACATCGAAATAAGGGTGCCAGGAACAGCTGCAGACAGGGTCACAGGGTGGACTCAACAGCAAGCCGCTCCCTTAAAGGGCCCCTCCCAGACACACTTGCACTAAACAGAACAAGATCCACAGAGCTGACAACTGGTTGCAGACCCTGTGCATGCAGCATGGATCCCCAGCTGCAGCAGCAGCAGCCAGAAGCCCTGGGCTAAGGGCTGCTGCACACGGTGACCATAGAGCCCCGCAGGGGCTGGAAAGAGCGTCTCTCAACCCCTCAGCTGATGGCCGCCATGGAGGACCCTGTTATTTCGATGTTGCAGGACGCGGATCGGCTACACGTGCCCTACTTCGATGTTCAACGTCGAAGTAGGGCACTATTCCCATCTCCTCATGAGGATAGCGATTTCGAAGTCTCGCCGCCTTATGTCAATTTTAACTTCGAAATAGCGCTTGCCATGTGTAGACATGGCGGGCACTATTTTGAAGTTGGCGCGACTACTTCGAAGTAGCCGGCACGTGCAGACATGGCTTCAGAGGCATCAGAGATAGGGGTTGCAGACACTTGCACAGGGTGACAGACTGCAACTAAAGGAAGGCCCATCTGCCTTGCAGACCTAACCCCCAGAGCTGCCAGAAGGAGGTGCCACCCAGCAGTGAGCAGAGCAACCCATTACAGGAAGTAATGATACAAATCTTTGTAAAGTGCTTTGAGATCTGTGGAAAAGCGCAATACAAAGAGCTAGGTATATTTTACACACGTACGCTTGCACATAAAGCCTTCAGAACCTAGAACGCTCTACTAATAAAATTAGTAACACACGTAGAAATGTGGCTGTCCTTCACAAAGTGTGCAGTGAAAAGAAAAAGTCCTCTTACTCTACAGCCATGCTTCCTGTATATTGGATTATGCATCGTAACTTAAATGACAAAGTAAGATTTTTACTTTGTATTCCTCTTAGTCTTGCAATTTAGCTCCAGAATGGGGGTGTGGTTGATTGTTCTTTTCACACAAATCATCAAGAAAGGACAGGCAGTTTAAATATAAGCAAATGCATATCCATTGCTGTTCCATACTTTCTAGCAACTAGGGTTAACAAGAGTTAAGAGTCCGCTTGGGCTGGCAGCAGATGTAAGAGATTTGTAGAAGAGTGGGATCCCTGTTATTTTAGAGGTTGGAAAGAAAGAAGTGGCTAAATGTAGAGGAAATGTGCAGGAGCAATGGTACATCGATTCCATTTAAAAACACTCCACTTTGTAAATAATTAACAACAATTATGACTTTAGGGACTGCCTAGCCTTTCAGTCTTCCCGGAAACTTTCAGCGTATACAATGAACCTCTCAGTTTTGTTGAGCAATGAAAGGCTCCAAACATAGCACAAAAAATTGTTTTTAATGAGGAGGAAAAAGATACTGCAAGGTGGAGGGACGTCTCTGTACATTTGGGACCAAAGAACTCCTCTGATGGAAATATTAAAAAAAAACAAACAAACAATTTTTAACCAAAATGCAGCATATACTAAGAAGCCGGCAGTAAAAAGGTTTTGGGTTCAAAAGTCATTTTTCAATACTTATTTTTTTACCACCCCAACCATTAAAAATAATTCTGCAAAACAACTCAAGACTGAATAAACATGGCCTGGTATTTCCCCCTTGTTAGGTAATATAGCATCATAGCATGAAAACTTAGTACTACTAATGTTCTTTGCCTAGACCAGGGATGCAATAAAATTTAGCATTCAGAGGAGCATTACGCAGACTTGGGCAGGGGAAGAAGGAAGAACCCTGTCTCTGTAATCACTTTTGAAAGAAGTAAACAGTCTAGTCAGTAATCTTTCTCTCTCTCTCTCTCTCTCTCTCTCTCTCCGCCCCACCTCCCTCAGTTCTGACTGTTTATCTTATCTTCTGCTCTTCTCTTGGATCCTTCCTTAAAGTCAGTTTACTGTTCTCAAGTACATACTTCAGTGTGTTAAAGTCAGGATTCAGCACAGTGCTGAGCTAGGTGCTTAACATTTTAAAAGATATTTAAGCAACTGGCCCTCAGTGAAATCAAGTATTTTGCTTTGTAAGTGTACACTCAAGCATGTGTCTAAGTTCTGTTGAAATGGGACTGCACTCATTCCTTCTCTTCAAATTGCAATAGCTACAAAAATGTTTATGCCATTGAGCAACTTCTAGTGAAGCTGGCCCATTTTCTTGAAACATACCTGTTCAATTAAAATGTTTGTGTGAACCTATATTCATTTGACCGTTTGACTTCAGCAGGTCATTACTATGGTAACCCATCAACAGTGCTAATGAATATATAGTGTCCACTAAAAACAGCAAGAGTCAGCATAATGTACCTGGCCAGCTAAGTAATGATTTATTACAAAGGGTATGCAGTATCTTTCTAGTCCCTATACTGTTCAAATATGATAACGACAGAGTTCTCACTTTCATATGTATGTTTCTTGGTCTTAAGTATGTGTAGAATTAAAAGTTATACAAAAATTTGTTAGGGAGTTGCTGCTCATAATTCCTTAGTTAAGTCATTTTTAATTTAATGTGAGTAGTCAATCTTTATTTTTCTAAACATTTAATTGAAATGGTGTGACAATGGTTCACAGATGGGTCACTACTCTGTCAAAAACTCTTCTCAAGCCTGATACTCTCTCACATCCAACATATGGTTGTTTGATAGATACACTACATGCCGCTTTTGGGATAACACTGGAAACCTATCAGAGAGGTAGCCATGTTAGTCTGTTGCTTTGAGAACAACAAAAAGTTTTGTGGCACCTTATAGACTAACAGATATTTTGGAGCATAAGCTTTCATGGGCAAAGACCCGCTTCATCAGATCAGGAAACCTAATAATTCACGCATTAGTGATAAACCAATTAATAAATTCACTGACTGATATTCTTGCATGATATTTGGCCAGGGATGTACAAAGTAATGTGTATTTGCTTTTCATCAGGCAGACAATGAAAGCGTACCTCTTTTACAGGTAAAACCATCCAACCTAGGGAGTGTGAGAAGGTACTCTTTGGGGTCAGACCCCATAAGAGGTTAAGGCTAACTGACTGATTTTATACATTGATATTGTCTCATAAAAGTACCATGGAAGCTCTCTGCTGAAAGCGAATGTCACAATCGATGTCATTGTGAAATGTATGTATGAAGAATGAGAAAACAGGGATACTTAATGATATGATGCTTTAAAGTCTGGGTCCAAACATCACAAGAAACAAGTTCTCCCCCAGAGAGGAGGGAAATAAGATTTTGATCTGTTTGCAGTGAAATTAACCAAAGCATGACCCAAACCAACAGGTTCCTGTTTATGTACGAATCAGCACAGAGAAGGCAAAGAATAGCCTCCTAAGTCTGAGGGACAAAGCAGTGAGCATGGAAGCTAATTATCTCGGCATCCATCACAGGACAAGCACAAAGAGCCAGAGCTCTGGCAAACTGAAAAAGATGGGCCCTTCAACCAAAGGAGATGGAGTGTCTGGGAACTGAATATTGGTGAGAAACCAGCTTAAGCAGCAACGAAGGGTCCTGTGGCACCTTATAGACTAACAGAAAAGTTTAGAGTATGAGCTTTCGTGAGTTAACTCACTTCTTCAGATGCATCTGAAGAAGTGAGTTAGCTCATGAAAGCTCATACTCTAAACTTTTCTGTTAGTCTATAAGGTGCCACAGGACCCTTCGTTGCTGCTACAGATCCAGACTAACACGGCTACCCCTCTGATACTTGACAACATGCAAGGCACAGCTTAAGCAGAGCTCTTTCATCTAGGAAGAAGAGGGAAAGCAGATCCTTATATTTATGAGGAAGGATCTGACTGAAGGAAAGACAACCTCGGCTGGAAGACAGACTGCTGAGAAATCTACCTTGAACTAAGGTCGTAGCTTAAGTCGTAGATACTAGTAAACTCTTATCTTTTTATTTGCTTGTAGCCATTTTGGCTTCGCTGCTTGTGCTTGAACTCACACTTAAAACCTCTGTTTTTACTTTCAATCTAAATCCCACTCACTGCTGTAATTGAAGTAATTGTTAATTCTGTTTAAGTAATAAGCTATGCTTTAAAAAAAGGGGAAACAAACCCCACTAATGAAGTGTTCCAGGAAGGGGTTGGACGCTTCTGGGCAGATGGTTTGGGAAAGGTTCAGGACTGCGGAGTAAATTGTGGCTGACGCTATAAGTAGTCCCCAAGACTGGAGGAGACCAGAGAACTGCGTGCAAAGTACTTAAAGCATTCTTTGTCACAGGGCAGGTGGTGACAGTACCCCTCACGAGTCTGTATTGTGCCCTCCCAATGTTTCAGACAGCAAAACAGATCAAAATGATTTAAATTATGCTCCACATTTAAAAGGTGCTCTGAAGGAGACGGAAGCGACAGCCTTATGGAATGTGACATGGCATTAATACAAGCGTTCTAGACAATATGAAGGTGGAAAGAATGCAAGATTCTTTTCCCTATTAACTTCAAACTGTACCTTATGCTGTTAAATTTTGGGTGAATAGGGTGTGTCGGCCACAGACTGACTTAATTGCTACTACACCCATATGTCTCAAACTGGGGGTCCTGAACCAGAAAGAGGTCAAAAGGCTATTATAGTGGGGTCATGGTTTTATCACCCTTATTTCTGTGCTCCTGTCAGAGGTGGGCAGCTGGGGAGTGTTGGCTGCTAGCCAGGCGCTCAGCTAGAGCAGTGGCGCTGCCAGCAAAAGCACAGAAGGGTGGAATAATATAGGGGAGGGAGCACATCACTTTTTAGAAGGGGCCATCACAATCTGAAATAGTTTCAATAGGGGGCCCAGCAAAAAATTTTGAGAATCCCTATGCAAAACATCTAGTTTCGCTTGCTAGTCTTTGTCATAGTAGATTAAATGTGGCAGTTTGGCCTCTTCCCTTTACTCCTGTCTGAGCCTGAGTGTCCAGATGAATTGTGTTCGTGCTGCATTACCATTGAGGAAAAAATGAACTGAAACAGAAATCAAATTTAAAAATTGCCTTATGCAAGTATTTAAGGAAACCACTTTTGGAGCACTGGGCAGTATAGTGGTTTTATTATTAAAACAATACGTTCACAAATCTTTCAGTAGTCATGGATGGCAGAACAAGAAGCAGTGGTCTGAAGTTACAGAAGGAGAGGAGTAGGTTGGATATTAGGAAAAGCTACATCACCAGGAGAGTGGCAAAGCACTGGAATGCGTTGCCTAGAGAGGTGGTGGAATCTCCATCCCTAGGGGTTTTCTAGTCCCGGCTTGACAAAGTCCTGACTGGGATGACTTAGTGGGGGCTGATCGTGCTTCAGGCAAGGGGCTGGACTCGACGACCTCCTAAGGTCCCTTCCAGTCCTAGGATTCTATGATTCCGTTAGAAACAGAAAAGCTTATTTTTCTTTGGCGGACTTTTAATTTGTTCCGTTAGCAGGCACAGCCCAAAGGAAAATGGGAACCTCCTAAACTCCATTGTCTTTTCTGTGACAGGCATCTTTTCAGTTCAATAGAATTCCCACATGAAGAGAAACAAGGAAGCCATCTAGTTTTCATAATCAGAAATAAAGGTGCAATAATTTGTCAGACTAAACCTCTTATAACTGGTGCCTTGACAAAAAAAAAACACCAAAACAAACAAAGAAAAACACAATTTATGTCTGTATTTCAAATAACCGAATCAAAGCCTGGCACTTATGTGCTTTTGCTGGCAGTGCCACTGCTGTAGCTGGGTGCCTGGCTAGCAGCCACCACTCCCCAGCTGCCCAGCTCTGACAGGAGCACAGAACTGAAGGTGATAAAACCATGACCCCACTATAATAGCCTTATCAAAACACTACATAATTTTGTGGGACAAAACCAGAGTAAATTTTCACGATAGCAATCTTTGGTGTCAAGCATTACCAAATATTGTTAATTAGAATGCCCATGCAGTAATTGTAGTTGGGCACTTTGGAAAATAGCATGGAATAGTAAAGCCAAATTGCAGCCTAAAAAGGTCAGATACACTGTATCTGAATGCTAAACTACAGTATTAATGAATATATAAACATTTACCATTAATGGCTGTAATTGTCCATTACAAAAAGGCAGGTACACATGGCCAGGGCACTAATTGCTTTAACAGCTATTACCCTGACTGTATATCTAGACATCTCTAACCACTAAAAATAAAACAGATTAAGAAAAGAAGAAGGTTTTGTCATTTTCCTGAGGTGGATTTGTTCTAAGTTCTGTAGGGACAATTAGTTTGAATAGAGTTGAGTAAAATGTGATGAATCTTTATTTTATCTTTTATTATTCAAGTATGGAACAATTCAGATGAATAAGAAAATGTGTTTGCTGTTTTGAATTCTTTTTTATAGAAACAGTTGTTATTAGTCAAATTAGCAAAGCTTGCTATATCTCATAAAATGGAAGGGACCTTCAGAGGTCAAGTCCAGACCCCTACACTGACAGCAGGACCTATACCACCATTCCTGAAAGTTTTTTTTTTCCCCATTGCCCCTAAATGACCTCCAAGGATTGAATTTACAACTGTGGGTTTACAAGGCCAATGCTTTTGCAACAACATTGTGGTAAAGTGCTTGCCCATTAGAATCTGAAGGCCTACAAATCTAGGTTCATTTCACTCCATCTGTAAACATAGACTTAGAAATGTAACCTGACCAGTAGATTCAGGGGGGATGACAGACACTCTGGACCCTCGGGCAAGGTGTGTGTGGGGAGATCCATGCCACAGAAGGGGTGGGACCTCAAGTGGAAGGGGCAGAAGGAGGTCTAGCTTCACCCAGGCAGCTTCACAGCTACCTGGAGCTTGTTGTGTTTATCACAGGGAGCCTTCAGCACTGCCTGGAGCACACCTTGTGGGGCTCAGGTGGTGATCTAAAAGGGCCCAGAACTCTGGCTACTGCCACTTCTGCAGTAGCAGGAGCTGGAGCTCAGGCCCTTTCAAATTGCTGGACCCCAGCATAGTGGTCCCCATTGCCCTCTTCCCCATGAGGCCTAGGTAGCTGTGAAAGTTTGTCAGTAACTTCTCATTCAATATTGCCTTTATATAGCTGCCCAAGGCTATTTTACTACTTATATACTAATTAACTCATCAAGCATCCTTCACCTATCTTGTTCATGTAATGAACATTCACAGCTAAAAGTGCATCTTCTAAGAAAATAGCATCCACGGGACAATTTTCATTTTTGTGGTTGTGTGATAACTACTGAAGTCCTTGCATTTTTCTTAGTGCACTACCAATTACTACATGTACCGCAATAACAAGCACTACAGTATTTCTGTGGAAATCAGGTATTTCCAGAATTCTTACAGGTGCTAATGAGGCAGAATAAATGAGGAATGATGCTATTCCTGATATTCATCAGCACATGGGTTTGTCCCAAGTGGCACTTCAAAACAACTTTGAGCCACCATGCAATGATGCTGTTCACAGGGTGAGCACTTCCCTGAACAAGGAGGTAGTGCCAAAGAGAGATGATAGTCAATCTTTCAGTAATATGCATGTAAAGGGGGTGCCATCTAACTCTAGCTTTGTTTAAAGGTGCCTACATTTTTTGTACAAGGCTCACACAGCATCTTCTCACCCTTATTGTAAAATAGCAGCAGCTCTATTTCACAATATGCCTAAATGATGCGTGTGTCTGGAAGTCTTGAAAGCTTTATGGAAAGAGTTAAGACTGTGTTAATAAGGAACAATTTAATGAATCATTTATTTTGATTTTCACTTGTTACAACCACGAAACAACAAACTTCCCTCATCATGAAGATTTCCACCTTGTAGTATAGATCATGTTCTGCCAGGCATTTTAAGGCCAAGTTTCAACTGACTCTAATTAGTACTTCCAAAAGCTGTTACATTCTGTCCCTGAACCAAAGTGGGACTCAAATAGTGCCAAATGTTCTCTACACCTGTTGAGATCACAGGAGATTAGCTTCCAATCTTCTTTGCCTTGGTGAAACTTTCTGTTATTCAGGAAAGATTAAATATAGCAGCGTCAGTAGGAAATGACTTGAAATCTAACATACCATCACCACAAATGAATTGCTGTTCCCAGTGATTAATAAAACCACATTTGCTTCCTCAGATCAGTTATAGCTTACAACTATGAAGAATGGGTGACCCAAGTAATTTTCTTTAATTAATGCAAAAATGTAAATATACTTTTCAGAGATGCTACAGAATAAACAGTTGGGATGGAAGGGATCTTAAGAGCTCAACTCCAGTCCCCTGTGCTGAGGCAGGACTAAATATCTCTACACCATCCCTGTTTGGTGTTTGTCCAATTTGTTTTTAAAACTTTCAGTGAAAAGAAGTCCTCAATCTCCCATCTCAGTGCTAAATTATTATGATAGGTAAAATGATACCCTTCTCCGCAGTATCTATCCCATATCTCCTTCACATCAGATTAAGCCCTTTACTTCTTATTGTTCCTTCAGTGGATATAGAAAACAATCAATTACTGTCCTCTTTATAACAGCCCTTAATAAATTTGGCTATTGGTGTCAGGTCTTGTCTCAGTCTTTCTTGGAACTGAACATGGCCAATTTCATTCCTCATATAAAAGGTTTAGTAAACATGACCTAATATTCAGTTTCTCTTGTGTAACTCCACCAATTTCTCCACATCATTCTTGAAGCATGGCATTCAGAATTGGATACACTGTTCCAGATGAGACCTCATCAGTAACAAGTACAGCAGGACAATTCATTACTTCCCGTGTCTTACATAAAACACTCCTGTTAATACATTCCAGAATTAGCTTCTTTCACAATTATAGCATGTTGTTGATTGACTTAATGTGTGACCCAGCAAAATATTGATCCTTTTCTGCAGCGTGACCACCAAGCCAATTATTTCTCAGTCCATGGCTGTGCAATTGATTTTTCCTTTCTAAGAGTATTACTTTTCACATGCCTTTACTGAATTTCATCTGATTGATTTTAGGCATATTATCTAATTTTCAGAGTCCTACTTTGAATTCTAATGCTGTCCTCCCAAGTGTTTGCAACCCCTCCCAGCTTGAGGTCATCTGCAGATTTTGTAAGCATGCTCTACACTCCATTATCCACGTTATTAATGAAAACACTAACTAGTACCAGACTGAGAATTGAGCTTTGTAGTACTTCACTAAATGCACTCCCAATTTGTCATCGAATCACTGATAACCACTCTGAATTCAATCTCTCAAACATTTGAGCACCCATGTTATTGTAATTTCACCCAGACCTCATTTCCCTGATTTACTTATGAAAATATAATTTGACTTTCTTAAAAGCTTTACTAAAAGTCAAGCTACATTGCTATAGTTTCCACTCTAAAAGGCCAATAACCCTGTCGAAGATGGGAGGTAGGTTGGTTTATCATGCCTTGTTCTTGACAAATCCATGCTGGCTATAGAACCGTATTAACCTCTAGATTACTTACAAACAGATTTTTTTGAAATTATTTGTTCCAGTATTTTTCCTGGTGTGGATGTTAGGCTGGCTATTCTATCCTTCCTTGAGTCCTCCATATTCCTCCAGTGAAATATACACACACTTTCTACTCTGAACCTTGGATGAAGATGGCTGGCTCTGGAGCATTGGAACAAAGCCTCTGCCTTCCCAAGACTGGTAGTAAGTCCAAAGCTCTGGGATGCTTCAGAAATATTTAACAGCAATGACCTGAATGTTGTCTCCTTTATGAGTCATCGATTCAGTCATCTGCAAAAAGTGCCTCAAGAAAGCCTCTCCACACATTAAATACTGCTGCCTTCTTGATATAATTAGTTAACTCTCTTTCCCCACTAAGTATAGGACCTATATTTTCCTTAGACTTTCTCTTGATTATAATTTATTTAAAGAATCTCTTCTTATTGCCTTTTAGATTTCTTGCTTAGCATAACAGGCTGTTCCATAGCCTGTTTTTTTTTCCCTACTACATTTGCGCTTGTTCAGTTTCTCTGTTTCTACTTTTTTGTAGCATTCTTTTTTAATTTTCAGGGTTGATTAAAGAGCTCCTGCTGCAGACCTATTGACCAGTTCCTATTCATCCATCTTCTCTTCACATGAAAATAGTATTAAATGGACAACTGCAAACTGTTCTCTTGAACTCCTGTCCTCCATGGGTTTGCTTCCCATGGAGCCTTTTCATCCAGTTATCTGAGTTTGTTAAATGCTGATTTTTTTAAGTTGATTGAATTATTCTGCTTCTCTCAACTCTTTCCTTTCAATCGTCCTTTTTGATCGCATTTACCCAAATTACCTTCCATTTTCAGATTCATAATTAATTCCTGGCTGTTGGTGAGAATCATGTCTAAAATGGTCATTTCCCTCCACATTCTTAAGCAAAACATTGACCTCAGCAGATTCCAGGAACTTGTAGGACATTTTATTCCACATGAATCATTTTATTGTGGGACATACCTCCGTTGCCATTTGACTATGTATAGTCCATGCATGAGGAGGTTAACATTTCAGTGCTGGATTTGTGGTGGCCTTAAGTACCATATTTAAAATTCCTACCCAGCATTCAACTATATGTTTATGCTCCTGCTTTTTAACATTCATGCCATTAATTTGCTAAAATAAGAACCAGATTCTGGTGATCCTTCCATGGAACTTGCTTTATCCTCTCTAAAATATATTGTTCTTCTTTTGAAAAAAAAGACCCCAAAAACCACACAGACAGAGTTGGCAGGAAAAGTAATCTTGCGAGGAGTGCATTTTGTGTAAGATGGTCAAAAGCAGTAAATTAATGCCAAGTCTTATCCTGCAATTCTTCCTCAATATTCCTGGCAGGATAAATGACTGCAAAATTTGACCCGAAAGGAGATTATAGCATCTACTGATTATTTTAACAAAAATAAATTTGTAGGCTTAATTATTTCTGTCCACCTATTTCACTGCTGTTCATGGCATCAGAAACATCAAGTAAGACTGCAGCATTCTGAAAGCAGTGCCGATCATTCATCCCTCTGTCTGAGAGCATTCCTACACGCTTCTAACCAATGACAGCATAACTCCGCAGTTACTGATGTCTTTTTGTTAAAAAATTCCAGGGAAAAGAATGTACTGAGCAGTGTCCAAGTGTTGCTAATTCTTCCTCGTTTGTGGGATATTGACCTTGCCAGTTAAGAAGAGACATCTGCCTCCTTAATAGGATGAAAATGATCAGCAAGCACTGGGTGCATTCTTATCTCCTGTTTAGTTGCTATGTATTAGCTAGCACAAAGTAAGAATTAACTTTCCCTTCAGTGGCAATAAATCCACCACAGGGTGATTGTTTTCTTGCCCATCCCAGGTACACCAACACTAAATGACTTACAAGATTGTGAGTGTACAAAAACAACGGTAATTTTGTTGTCTAGATGTCTGCCAACTCTTACAAAAGAGGCATGTGCTGATGTAGACCTTGCTTCCATAGACAAATGAAGTGATAACGGAAAATGCATGTCCACTGTGCATTTGTAAACAGAACACATCCCTGCACTAGTTTTGTTGTCAGGGAAGTTGGATGCTCTTAGGCTTAATCAAGCTAGAGCTAGACTATGGTTGCTATATTGGGATACAGATGTAGCCCGAAACAACAACCCCAGGACTCCCCATCATGCTCGAAACAGCACTGCTATATTGAGTGCAGTATTCCATTTCTGCTACTCCTCTCCAGGAGAGGGGCAGCAGAAACCTCAAATAACCCCTTATTTCAAACCTCAGTGCTGTTTAGACAGCACCAAGTTTGAATTAAAGTAGCTCAAAATAATTTGCAAACGGTGTAAATTATTTTGAGCTACAGCTACAGTCTGGATGTAGCCTCACAGATGAACTTGTAAATATTCTGGGGTTGGCGTGATCGAGTAGTCATGAGAGCCACTTTTTCTGTGATTCATAAGGACTTCTCCCATCAGTTCCACAGTCATAAAAGCCTCACACGTGGAATAAAACCTAATAATAAAACCAAAAAGCAGGGTAGATTTTTTTCCTCACTGTGGGAATTCTATTATTTTGTTAAGATTTACTTACAATTATAATATCATGGCCATATTTAAGCTTTCCCCCAGCCCCAGTTTTGTGACATGACCTGTGTCAAATGTATTCCCCACTTTAATAGGCAGACACTCTGGCAGAACATGATTCAACAGTGTAATGCTGTTGCAAAAAAAAAAAAAAAAGTGCAAATATCAGTTGTGGGTGTATTAAAAGGAGTGTTGTAAGCAAGATACATGAAATAATTCTTCCACTTTACTCTGCTGCTTTAGGCCTAAAATTGGAGTACTGGGCACCGCTTCTGAGGAAAGATGTGCACAAATTGGAGAAGGTCCAGAGAATAGAAATAAAAATGATTAAAGGTCTAGATTTGTAAGGAAAGACTGAAAGAATTGGATTTATTTAGTCTACAACAGAGAAGACTGAAATGGGACATAAAAGGTTATTACAAGGACAAGAGAGGAAAATTATTCACCTTAACCTGAGGACAGGACAAGAAGCAATGTGCTTAAATTGCAGCAAGAACGGATTAAGGCTGTGTCTACATTACAAGATCAATTCAAATTTAAGACAGTTAGCTCAATATTAAAATGTCACTGTATTTACTGTAAATACCATTAGTCTGAATTAAAGAGCACTAATATCGATATAATATCATCAGTACCGGCTGGGTGTAGTGTCAAGTTCTAATTTAAAATTTCAAATAAAGGCCAGCATGGAAGTGCCACATCTCAAAGTCGAATTTATTAGCCTCCCAAAGGCTATGTCTACACTAGCTCCCAACTATGAAGGGAGCATGGTAAGTAGGGTGTTGGGAGATTACTAAAGGAGTACTGGAGTGCATATGCAGTACTTCATTAAGCTACTTCTCCCCGCGGCATCTTCGAAATTTAGCCGGTACTGATGATATTATGGTATAGATATTAGCGCTCCCTAATTCAAACTAATGATATTTATAGTGAAGACAGTGACGTTTTAATATCAAGCTACTGCCTAAAATTTGAATTTATTTTGTTATGCAGACGTAGCCCTAATCCTTCCTTGCAGCAATTTAAGCACAGTCACTTCGAAGTACCCACACGTTAGCTGCGGCTACATGCAAGCTGTCACTTCAAAGTTTGCTGGGAGGCAGAATTATCTTAATGAAGTGCTGCCTATGTACCTCATCACTTCATTAGTAATTTCCTGACACCCTACTTACCATGTTCCCTTCAAAATTGGCAGCCAAAATATCCCATATATATCCCACAAATCTTTGTAGTTACCAGCCAGGTATGGCCGCTGCAATCCAGGTGCACAGGAAGGAGGTCACAAGAAGCCCACAAACTTGAACTTAAATTCATCAGCACCCAGTCCTTGTAATATAAAGGATGCCCATAATGACAAATTTCTTTTATCCGTCACATTGGTAGACATTTCCTTCAATTATGAGCACTCAGGGTAGTGCTCTGCCCAGTACTTCTCAGTCTCACAAGGGAGCTACAGCGTGGACCTATCAGGAAATTCTGGATCTTCTTGCAGTTTGGGGAGATACATTGGTGGCGAACAGACTTCAGGTGTTCAAGAGAAACGTGACCATATATGATAGGATCTCACAGTTGATGAGCATCAGAGGTTACACCTGGGACTCTACACAATGCCAGATGAAGGTGAAAACTGCAGCAGGCCTATCACAGAGTCCAGAAAGCCAACTGGCATTCTGGGTCATCTCCACAGACCTGCTGCTATTATGAACAGCTGCACGTGCTTCTTGGGACCTCATCACATTGCCCAGTATTAATTACGACAGTTGTGGAGGCCCTGGTCTGGAGTCTGGGGTGAGACGAGAGGAACTGGAGGGCCAGAAGAAAGAGGCCAATGGAGAGGAAGATGGGGGCAACCAGGAGGGATTCTTCTCAGCAACCCAGATCTCTTCATGTTAGAGCTGGAATTAGTTCCCCCTACTCTGGTTCCCACTATGCTAGTCCCCTCTACACCTGTCCCCGAGCCCTCAGGACCAAGCTGTTTCGGTAAGTATTTCTTTCTGAATGCTAGAAGTGGGTTGCAGGTGGGTATAGGTATGGGTACAGGTTTTCTATGCATTTGTGCCCCTCAGAAAATCATGTTACTATTTCTGGGGATGGAGCACTTCTCCTTTTTGAAGATCTCCTTGAAAGCCTCATCCAGTCACTCTAGTATTTTTTGCACCAGGTGTTTGGGCAGGCCTGACTTAGTATGATTTCTATAGTAGCACATCTTGCCACAACAGGCAACCAGGTAGCAATTTAGTGTCGTGCCACACAGCATTTTAGCAAATTTTCCAGGCTTGTGGACACACAGAATGAGCAGCCCTTCTTTGTCATACCTGGTTAATTTTAGGAGGGAGATGTCTTCTTTGGCAACTTGAAGAAGCATGGGAATGTGGATTGGATTTTATTGCAATGCTCCCTGACCTTTTACATTTCTCTGGAGCACATTGCCACACTACGTGGCTGGTGCGTGTTCCGTTTCCCCCACCTGGTGTGCATGGCAGGCTCTCTGGGCCTTATCCCTTCCCACTTCCATTTCCCCCAGTATTTTTTTCCATTTACAGGGATCCCTCCACACCCATCCATCCATGCAGCTGGAATCAAACCCTTCCCCCTCACCACTTGGCTGCTGGGCTCTGAGGACGCTGCTACCACAAACCAGCATGTGCAGCACAGGTGTGTTTGCCCTCCTTTATATGGCCTTTTTTTCCCTTAGGAGTGCTGCTCTGGTGACGACTGAGAAACTTTATTACCCTGACCTGGTGGATGGCTGGAAACACGCCTCCCAGCATTTATTTCCAATTTACACGGTTCCCTCCACACCCAGCTGTCCATGTGGCTGGACTCAAACCCTGTCCCACTTTTCTCCCTTGCCATGTGGCTGCCGGGCTCTGTGGGCCTTGCTTCTTGTAAAAGATTGCTTTAGGAATGCGCAAAAAAATTTTTTCCCCTGCTCCAGGACAATGGACGGCTTATCCTTCTTTGTAGCCCCCCACTCTTCCTATAAAGTGGATAATAGCTTACCATGGCCACAATGAAATGTTCTGGATAAATGGTGGTAAATGATGACCTGTGCAATTCACACCTTGAATGCCACCCTTAATAAGCCGTAAGCAGCCTTTTAAAAAGAAACTTTCCCTGATAGTAGAGACAGAGACCCAGTCATTCCATGGGTAAGGGCTTAGTGTGAATTGTATCTCAATTTTGACCTTGGCTTTCCAGCTATTGTGCACAGTGTGGAAGACAGACTGAGGAAGTGCAAGCGGTTCAAGCAGGATCTGATCCTTCAGCACATGGAGCAGTCTGAAGCAGAAACCAGTGACATGAAAAGGGAGACAGTACAGTGTACCATCACAGTACAGCAGAGTGGTGGCAGAGTATGACTGACTTCCAGAGAAAGTAAGTGACAAAGCAGATGGAAAATGTGCCAGAGCTCATAATGGCAGTGTGCAACCAAATGGAGGTACTGTGACAGCCACTGACACCAAAGTTCTGTGAATTGCTCATCCTTCACCTGGAAAGCGACTGTCTCAAAACTCCCTTCTGTTTGCAATCACCCACTCACAAGTTCCCCGACTGCTTATTAGCAGGCTTTATAAGCTCTGGCCTTCTTGATTGGTATCCCCCGCCTCCCCGGCTATGGCTCAACCACTGAGCAGTCCCCAACTGCTGCTGCCTCTTCAGAGTTATTCATGAATGGCCATGTAGCTGGCTGTGAGTAAGCCCTGCCCATGGCCTCAGCCTTGATATTCCAAGTGTTCACGAAATTCTCCCACCTGGATTCACAAATGTTATGCAAAATAAAGTATGCTGTAATCACAGAGGGGATGTTAGTTTCACAAAGGTCCAAATGGGTTAACAGGCATCTGAACCGTACTTTTAAATGGCCAAAGGCACATTTAAACACCATTCTGCACTTGCTGAGTCTTTGCAGTTTTCCTTGCGGTGGTCCCAGGCTCCTGCATAGGGTTTCATAAGGCAAGAGAGCAGAACATAAATAGAGTTGCCTAATATTAAAATAGACATCTCCACATCACCAATCTTGATTTCCTGGTCTGTGGAAAAAGTCCAGAATTTCTATAAAGCATTCTATAAAGCTTTCTTTACAGCCTGGAATTTCTGAAGATGCACGCATCATGAACCTTCCCCAACCTTCCCACGTTGATGTAGTTGAAACAATCTTTGTGATCTACCAATGCCTGCAATATCATCACTGGAAGTTTTTAAGAGCAAATTAGATGAACAACTGTTAGGCATGGTTTAGATAATACTTAGGAGACTGGAGTAGAAGACCCGTATAGGCTTCTTTCAGCCCTATGATCTTAGGATTCTATATAGTGAAGTGTTTTCTTACATAGAGACTGTAGAGTGCATCAATGGCCATTTCAATACCCCCAGCAATTTAAATCACAAATGATTTGGAAGAAAGACCCCCCACTGAGAACATGGACCTTCAAGTGATCTTAGCTACAAAGATAACAGGTCATGCCTTCCATTACTAAGTATTCTGTCTTCAGTTAAACAGAATATACAAAGTTAGCCGCTGACCTTGTCTGACATGGCTGCAGGAACTGAGGCAGAGGAGAGAATTAATAAAGCAAACCTAAACAGGCTTTTGCTAGCCAATATTGACAACAACCACAAAATAATCCCTCCTGGACAAAACAGATCTTGCAACTTGTCACCGAAGATCTAATATCATATGCTTCTGATATTCCTACAACTGATAGAACGCAAACACAATTGACTTTTAGAAGAGATTATTCAGATCATGCACAGAAATCTGATAGGGAAAACCCAGACTAACTGACAAAATTCATGTTGTCCCAGCTAAATCAAGTCATAACTGATACCAGGGATGATTAGATGTATACCTGGAATTTATTTAAATGAATCCAGACTATTTCTTTTCCAAAGACATTAGTTGAGCTTATTAGAAGTATAAACCTTCTCAGACACAAAGCATGAACTTGTTTTATCTGGAATGCTATATATTTTGATTTTATCTTGCACATGTGTAACTAATAGATGATTAGGTTATGACTGAGGAACAACTTGATGATATTACATCTTTGCAGAAAAATCAAGAAGACTTTCATTGTTTCTAACTGTAAACGAAGATACCTAGAAAAGAATCCAATAAATGACCAAAACAATCTGCTAATGACCTAACGTAAAAATAACTTTGACTGACGCATATCTTTTTGGCATTGTTTCCAAAAATGAAGCTTTATCTTTAATAGTATCTTTAGTAGAGGTCTCTGCCATATTACTGTGTTACAAAAAAAAAAAGGTAAAAAAAACTCCAAAACCCTGTAAATATGTACTCAAATCTGAGTCAAGTATGCAGACAAGCCCCTATAGTGACTAGCAAGTGACTGAGTCACTATAGGGGCTCCTCTGCATACTTGGCTCAGTCTAATTCTTGACCTTCCCCCCCACCCCTCCACCCTCTAGTTTGCTCACCTTGATTATCTTTTTCTGATTTGTCCTCCTTGCTTACTGTTTTTGGTTCTCTGTGCCTTAAATATTGAGTCTAGTCTGGTCTGGCTATGGTCTGAAGAAGTGGGTCTGTCCCACGAAAGCTCGCCTAATAAACTATTTTGCTAGTCTTTAAAGTGCTACTTGACTGCTTTTTGTTTTGATGAAATGAGAATGCTGAAGCAACCCGAACCCCTCCTTTTAACGTGGAAGTATGGTGACCAGGCTATTTTTGCAAGGATAAACATGTTTTCATGAGATCTGCATGCTGCTAGGTATTTAATCTTTCCTGAAATGTGTTTTGTATGTCTTATTTTGTAAGTCTATTTACTTTGTTGAACTTTTCCTGTCTTACTTAAGAATGTCTGAATCGCTGAATTTGAAACATGTAAACCTGCCTGCCTCCCTCATAAAGAAGATGCAGATAGTGGTGACAGCTGTGAGAATATCAATGAACAATATAATGTGCTATTATAATGTCAAAACAACTCTGCCAGAATGAAAGTTAAGTAAGTTCTTACATTTGTTTATGGAGGAAGGGGGAGGAGGAAGGATGCATGCCACTAGATCATACATACTCATTAGCAAGGTGAAAGACTTCGGCCTAATTCCAAAGATAAAATTGTTGTAACTGATTTTCAACCATAAAAATTAAAGATGTAAATCCTGTAAGCAACTGAATTCCCTGTGGTGCTCCACTCTGGAAGAAGGACGTCAATTTGTGAAAATACCAGGGGAGTGTGTAACTAGGTAAACTATCCCAATGTGCTGTGTAGGGAAGATCAGTTACAATGCTTACCTAATACAACATATTTCTGTGGCCTTGCTAAGCCATGGAGCTGCTGCATTGTTGAGGGCATAGTGGCTGCATGACAATTCCTGCATGGATTTGTTTGCTTTCTTCCCTAGTGTATTTCCAATATTCTGTAGGGAGCAGCAGGATCACTCAAGCGCACAGGAAATATTTTACAAGCAGGTCATGTGAGAGTCTTTGATAGGCTCCAATTCCAGTACTTTTCTCCATTTGTGTAATGGAAGGGGAAAAATTGGTTTCATAAGAATTCTAGTTTCAAGGTCATTGAGGAGAAGTGAGAGTCTTACTACTGTCCTTCCAGAGCACTTTATGTCTCTCACCCATATCTGAAAGAGTTTGTAAACAAGATCAAAAATAAGACTGAGCTTGGCTTTACTTTTCTGGAATGCACCTAGCTCACTTTTAGACACCATGTTTAAAATTACATCAAAAAACACACACATGAAGAGAAGGATAAGGTTGCAAAGTCAAGCTCTCGTAACCTAAAAACCTGCCATTAAGCCTAAGATGCCAAACCTTCTAAATGAAAATGTTGTAATAATTTTTATTGTGAGAAAAACAAAATATTCTTCTTTTGAGGCCCTTTCTGCATTTCCATTTGTGTGATTCAGCACTCCGGGCACTGAGGTATAGAACTGATTTGAAAAGCAGTTTGAAGTGTTGCTGTGATGGTCATAGGTTCTAACACATGAGGCTGGTGAAGCAGTATTTTCTGTTAGACTTCTACTAGTGGGAGGGCACGATTTCTCAAGGAAGTTGGAGCAAAAGGTATTTCCTCACTCATCTTGCATCTCTTGAAAAACTCTTCCTATTTGGGGACAAATGATACCTTCAAATCAGTGGCACTGCTATGGGCACGCGCATGGCCCCACAGTATGCCAACATTTTTATGGCTGACCTGGAACAACGCTTTCTCAGTTCTCGTCCCCTAGCGCCCCTCCTCTACCTGTGCTACACTGATGGCATCTTCATCATCTGGACCCATGGGAAGGAGGCTGTTGAAGAGTTCCACCATGATTTCAACAGTTTCCACCCCACCATCAACCTTAGCCTGGACCAGTCCACACAAGAAATTCACTTCCTGGACACTACTGTGCAGATAAGCGATGGTCACATAAATACCACCTTATACCGAAAACCCACAGACTGCTATGCTTATCTAAACGCCTCCAGCTTCCATCCAGGGCATACCATATGATCCATTGTTTACAGCCAGGCACTAAGGTACAACCATATTTGCTCTGATCCATCAGACAGAGACAAACATCTACAAGACCTTCACCAAGTTTTCTTCAAACTACAATACCCACCGAAGGAAGTGAGGAAACAGATTGATAGAGCCAGGTGGGTACCCAGAAGCCATCTGCTACAAGACAGGCCTCGCAAGGAAAGCAAAAGAACAGCACTGACCATCACATACAGCCCCCACCTAAGATCTCTCCAACGCATCATCAGTGATCTGCAACCCATCCTGAGCAATGATCTTTCACTCTCACAGACCTTGGGAGGCAGGCCTGTCCTCTCCTACAGACAGCCTGCCAACCTTAAACAAATCCTCACCACCCACTACAAATCACAAACCAGTGACTCTACGCCTGGAACCAGCCCCTGCAACAGTTCTCGCTGCCAACTCTGCTCACATATCTACACCAGTGACATCATCACAGGACCTAACATCAAAGTGCCACAAAACTTCTTGTTGTTCTTCCCATTAAAGCGGTCTGAACATTTTTGTACAAAAGTTTCAGCCCTTTGTATAAGGGAGTTCGCTCACAGCCACCTAAGTTCCTTTACTGCAGACCTTATTCTTGTTAACAGTACAAGACCTTCCCTTAACTCAAAAACTATTGTATACTAGTCTAACCATTTATAAATCAGAGAAAATAGCCCTTCCTTGGTCCTTTGCTCCTTACCATCATTATGTTGAGCTCTAAAAGCCCACAACAGCTTCAGCAATCTTACCAGTGAGTGACGTTTACTTCTGGTGCCTAGAGTTCCCAATTTTCTATTCACACAAAAATGAATACTCTTGCCCTACCCCTTCTCAAAAGGCCCCTGCTTACTTCCCTTAAAGGACACCTGCTCACCTACTAGTGCCATCTGTCTTTGGAGTCCCACTCATTAACCCAGTATTTAATTTCCTAGGTACTGGCAAGCTCATTAAGCATCTCAGTGTAGTATAGCCTGAAACTCAGGGCTCACCAATGGTTCTGAGAGAAACATCTATGCCTAAATTGGAAAGAAAAGTTGAAGTTGTGCCATAGAACAAAATGATTGAAGAAAACTGAATTTGGAAGTGGTGAAATATTTCTCGGAGTCAGTCCACCATTAAATATATTTTCTTAAAATGAGGCATTGCCTTATGAGAAGTTGCAATTTTAGCCTGCTATCCCTATTCTTCTTTATAGGTCATACTCCCTGGTCGGACCAAGTTTTTAGGACACATCAAAAGGCATGTAATTCCCAAGATGCACCAAACCAGCTGGGTGAAGGTAGGCTGCATTCCACAAAGGGAGATGGAGCCAAACCAAGAGCAGAGAAGTGAGGCATCAGAAATCTTGACTACAATACTCAGAGGCGATATCCTACAATATGGAAAGGATATTTACTGTTGACCTGATGGAGAACATATCTAGCTGAATCATTTCAACAAACTGGGATATTTTGAATCAGGTCAAACGAGCTTAACCATTGAGTTTTCACTTTTTCTGACATCTATGTGCATTAAGTGTTTATCTTGCTCTGTACGTATCTCCTGTGTGCACAATCCTATTATATAAGTATAAAATGTGTGTGGAGAGGGGAAACTCATATATTTTTCTATAACAGCTCAGAGAAAAAGGCACAGGACTGACATCTGCAATATTCAAATTTCAGCTTCAGGTCAAAGATATTTTTAAAGGTCTCATGACCCATGAGGAAAGATAGAAAGAATTGGGTTTGTTTAGTCTTGAGAAGACAGAAAAGAGACATATCAGTTTTCAAGTACATAAAAGAATGTTATAAGGAGGATGGAGAAAAATTCTTTTCCTTTAGCCTCTGAAGATATGACAAGGCGCAATGGGCAACTATCAGTGCTGTTAAGCACTGGAATAAATTGCCCAGGGAGGCTGTGGAATCTGTAGGAGTGGTCGGGATGATGCTTGGTTCTGCCATGAGTGCAAAGGACTGGACTTGATGACCTCATGAGGTCCCTTCCAGTTCTAATATTCTATGAATATTTGAAAATAGCAGAAACTGAGTGTTGGCAGTCAGTTAGTTGGTCTTTTGAGAATCTTAAACTATGAATATTTCCATACAGGGCAACATACAAGTGGGGCCCAAATTCAAAGGGTTTATGTCACGTCATATCATTCTTCTACAGCACTTCACTGCTGAACAATATGGCCCAAAACCTGGTCTGCATTGCTATCAGGAATGAGGTGACTCATAGAAATGCATACAATACACTCTAATGGATGGCGAGATGGACTTTTCCTATGAGGAAGTCTCTTCTCAACCTGGCAATAGTGGTTGACTTATGTCCTGAAGTACTCATGTGCCAAGCAATTGGGGCTGTATTCATGTAAATATTTAATCTTTTCTAGAAGCACAGGAAATGTCGCACCTCACTAACATCCTGTAGCAGTGAGGTACACAGTTTAAGCATGCTCTGGTTAAACAATTTTTTGTCATTTCATTTTATTTATGTAAAATTAAAAAAAAACAGTAATCAAAGAAACAGCAGCTCCTGTCTGCCCTTCTGTGTATTATTCCTAGGGTGGTGGATTACAAAGGTACCTGGGTCAGTAGAACTGGGTCAGGCAAACAGGGAATGGGACTGGCACAGCTGGGAATAGGACTCAAGTTTTTTCCAGTTCACAGCCCAGTGTCCTATCCAGTGGACAGCGCTCTAACTGAACTCCATGCAAAAATGTTACTTTATTATATCAAATTACTTTTCCCACATGACTGATCTTTCTGTACCTCCCATCACTTCTTTTAATGGCTACAATGTGGCTGTGCAACACTGCTGACAAATTGTTTAGCTACATCACTAAGGAAAATTACGAATTTCCCAAAACAGCCAGGCATATCATTTCTTCAACCCAAGTGTCACAAAAGCGTTCAATTTGTTTGCAAGATTGTCTTGGAGCCTTGAAGCATTACTTTTCTATTATACATAAAGTACTTTAATCCCACTCTTCAATGAACCATAATAGTTATGGCGGAATTATGTTTTACATCCATTATTACAATATTCATTCCAATACTAAATGTCTCCTTCCTACTACTTGGCCAGAAGGAATCCTAGCAAAAGGTTTTCTCCTAGATGTTTTTTATGTCTGCGGATTTGAGGGTTGCCAGCGCACTAATCTTGAATTCACTATACAATGAATATTTCATTTCACATTAATGGCTCTGCTGCAGAACTCACTCAAATGTTTTTATTTTTTTTTTATTGTGAACTTTTGCAGCAGGACCTCTAATCAAAACATGGTACAACAGCAAACTGTTACCTCTCTAAAAGGATGATATAGTTTAAAAATTATTATAACTTACAATGAAAATCAACCTTTTCATGCCCAAACTACATTCCTTAAACAAAAAGAGCATGATGCCACTTTTAATTACATCAGGATAGCCGAATTACTTTGAGAGTTCCACTATTCTAAGCCCAAGTAACCCCAACTGAAATTGACACTACTTGCCTGTGTAGCACCTTTATATAGGTGTTTCAAGATCATGCCCAACAGAAGTTACCCCCCGCCACCAATTTTTAAAAATTAAATTGGAAGCATGATGCTTCTTAGCACCAAAGATTATTTTTAGCTGTTTACATAGCAACATGCAGATTGTGAATGGTTTAATACAACAATGCCTCATAATTAACAGCATCTGCTCAGGAAAGTGCACAGATTGATTTAACAGGAGGTGTGCTAGCTGGGACTCTGGTTGTTTGGTGGAGCTGTCAAAGAAAATTTGCACAGTGCCTGCCTGGCTCTAGCAGTTGCTATTATGTCTTCACTTTCAGCAGCATAAAGGAAACTTGCTCATGATACAAATACAACATGAACTGATAAATTAAGTGTTTTCAGCTCTATGAGGAAATGAGATGTGAGGTTTATTGTGACAAACATTGTCGTGATCATTGGGCTTATACTAAAGACATTAGCGGTAGCCATTGGAATGCCATCTCCAAATGCAAACAGTGAAAACAGCATTGGGTTTAAGTAAAGATAGCTTGACCAATTTCCAAGATAAGGGAAATGCAGTTCATTCTCCAACTGCTCCTGAGCCTTGAAAAGGAGATGAGAAACATTACACACCTGAAGAAACCCCAAGATTTTGAAATCAGCAGTTTTCAGCAGTGTTCAGATTTAAAAGGTTGACTTTTGATGTTTAAGGCTGTCTCTAGTCCAGAGGCAGCAATTAGTGCTTTCTTAGGATGATCGTTTATGTCCTGTTTCTGCTGTGGCAACCCATTTTATAAACCCTTTGCTGGGCATCCCAACTTTTTTGGCAAAGCTGAACAGTTGTCTCATTTTATTTTGCTTAAATGATCATCAATTGGCAAGAGGACAGTTGGACAAATGCATATTGTTGCCAAAAAAGTGGCGTACAACTACAGCAGGGTACAGAGGAATGTGCAGAAGGCAAGCAAAGATACCAGCCCCCTGTATGAAAAGGATGGCTTTGTGGTGAGGCCAGGTCCAGATGGCTTGATGTCAGGGGGTCTTGGATCAGCCCCACATGTGAAGGAGGGGGAGCCTCAGGCCAGCCCCATGTACATGGGCAGGGGGGATGTGGGTTTATCCTGCATGGGGGATAAAGATAATCCTTAGGCCATCCCTTTATGACCAGGAGGCAGGGAGGGCTCAGGATCAACCTGCAAGGGGGTGAAGTGAGGGGTGGGGGCAGTAAGTAGCCTCAGGCCAGTCCCACATGCGCTGGAGGCAGGGAAGGCTCTGTCTGGTTCCATGCAGAGTTCCAATATTTCTTTAGTAAAGCACATGAGATTGGTTCCTGTGGAAAGTTTCATTCAACATTGGGGTACTCTGTTGTGGCTGGGATGCACTCTCCTCCAATCTAGCGCCCTGTTCCATTACTTGCTCACCCTATGACCCCTCTCCCTCTTTGCCAATGTGCTCTCTCCTGATGATTCCACCCTCCAGGTCTTATGTAGTCTTCCCTTTCCAGGGTAAAGAAGTCCCATGGAGTATCTGCCCATGTACCATTTCAGGCATCCTTCTGGAATTCCCGGTCTTTGCTACTCTCCCAGGTTATGACTTCAGACTTTTGGCGACAAAACTCATGGTGCCTCTATGCTAGAAGAATTCAGTTGACATACTGTTGATAGAATTTAGCACTTTTGTTGACAGCCTTCTGCCTCTCCACTATGAGGCACAATACCTTTCTCAACACAGTCTGCCAACAAAAGAGCCATGTGGATGCTCTGGCGAGCCCTCAGTTGACAGACCGGGCTTCTAAGTCAGCAGGCAGCCCTGTCTGCTGTGCTTCTGGATGGCCTTTCTGTCAATAGGGTGGCTGGGCAGTCTGGCTATTCTCTGTTGACAGAGCAGATCAACAGAGCCATCCGCTTTCATGTGCGGCCATGATCTGTTGGCAGAAGTTTTGTTGGAAGATATCTTCCGAAGGTAACTTCCGTCAACAGATTGTTATAGTGTAGGCATAGCCCCAGTGGTCAGGCCACACCCCTACTCCAGAATCCAGTCCAGGAACTCTATTTTCAGCAGTCCTTTTCTACACAGTATTTACCCTTTCTGTGCTTTTTGTAGGTTTCTTCTTATATGTGCCTTCCTCAGGCTCTCTCTCCTGTAAGTGCTCAGGGTAAACTCCCTCCCATCAGGCTTTTGTTCCCTGGGTTTCTTCTATTATCTCTCTGTGCCCATGGAGCAACTTCAGAGACTCTCCCTTCAGCCCCCTTCTCTTAGCAATTTCCTCTCTTTATAGTACTCTACCAGCTCCTCCCTACCCAAATAAACTTCATCTGTAATTAGGGATTATCAAGACTAACTCTCCCCATCCCAAGGTGTGTCCCATTACCCAATGATAATTGGGCTTCTTCATAGTCTCCTTAATTGCTTCAGAGCTGGCTTGAGGTGACCTAAAATGGCCGTTAGGTCAGTGATGTATTGCTCTCTCACAGACAATGTAATATCCAACATGTACAAGCCACACAGCTGGTGAGAAAAAAATAAATCTCAGCCATCTATAGATTGAGGATTTCTCAAACATCTCAGGAAAGGTCTGCGGCCTGATTCTTCTTAACAAGCATTTATGACTGTAAAGCACTCTGTATGACTGCTGGTTTGTCAGTGGTAAGGAGAACATATTCACTGAATAATACATGTGTGCACCTGACAGAGCTCCAAGCCTATCAAAGTGGCATCAACGTCATGAATGTCTTGATAAGAAGCACGAGAATAGCTGAAATCCAAACTGATTGAATCAGAGTTTGCCCATGTAATGAAGGACACTGATATAATGTGTACTCAAGACAATAGCTCTGAGATTATTTGGTTAATTAGCAAAACAATCAAGCACAATTCCTCTCTGATAAGCCTGAAGGAACCAGCAATTCTCAGTCACTATGGCAGAACACTGAGCTGGGGGTGGGGGCAGGGTGCCAGGCAGCTGCAGTAGGAAGACTGGAGAGAAATGCATGGTAAGTCCTGGGGCACCAGTCAAACATGGCTGCTCTGCCTTCTGTGAGGACCATGCATTGCATGCTTCCCTCTGCAGCTAAAGTCTCCAACTAGTGCCATGTGGAGGCAATCCCTCTTCTCATATTTAGGAAGGTAGCGGCTGCAAAAATGATTGAAACTGTCTAGTCCAGCACTCTCTGGTCTGGCAACATCCTTGTTCTGGCGTGATTTTAGTTGGCCAAATGCATAATCAGTGGGCATCCAGCCAAGTTTCCTGTGTTTCCATTAAGTTTGCTTAGAGTCACCATCCTGGAGTCCAATTCAGAGTGGAAGTGGGATGGTGGTCAAATGAAGTTGATAGCAGCATGAAAAGGGGAAAGGAGAGAACGGACTCAATAAGAGGATAGGTGAGACAGCAAAAGAGAAAGAGTACAATAAATTAATCTTGGGTCATGAATAATAGATTTGGAGGGGGTGTGATTACATAGTTGATTGTCAGCAAGTTAAGATGTGTATACCTCACACAGGTTCAAAAAATGTTATGTTGAATGTGACAGGCCAAATGTGATATATGGCTGCAACTGGAAAGTGGATCGGACTCAACTAATGAAGCCCTGTGGGGTGAGGCTGGAGTGTTAAGACAAAGAAAGGAAATTTGATGCAGAAAAAAACTTTATTTTGGTGGCTCTGAAGGTACTTCCCGTGAGCTTGTAGTTCTCAACCAAGGACATATGTATCCCTGGAGGCACAAAGAGCTAATGCAGCAGATACATCAGCTCATGTAGAGAGTTACCTAATTTTTATCACAGGCTACTTAAAAATGCTAGTGAAATCAGTACAAAGTACAACTCCATACAGACAGAAAGACAACATATGCAATTCTTCAGTAGTAGTATACTGACACATTTGTATTTTTGTGTCTGAATTTATAAGCAAGTCATTTTTAAATTGAGGTGAAAATGGGGTATATAAGCAAATCAGACTCCTGAAAAAAGGACAGTAGTCTGGAGAGGTTGGGAATCACTACTTTAGAGCATCCATCTGACATCATTTTGCCCTGTTTATTAGCAACAGGCCTTATCTGATGTTTTAAGCCATATTTAAGCATGGCTTGCAACAAATCTGGATTTCAACATTTATCCATCCACCTAAATTACTTATAGGGCCACCATCACCATAACATCTGAGCACCTGTCACAGCTGATTCCCCACTCTAGAACTTTGAGTGTAGATAGTGGGGTCCAACTAGCCAAATAAAACACTGATGGATCCTGTCGCTGGAGTTCTCAAAGACGGAAAAGTCTTCCTAATTTCAGTTTTCCTTGAAATCAGCCAGTACTGCCGCAACCAAGTGTACAAAATCTTAATTCCAGGAAGTAAGTCACTTGGAATCTCTTCCCTGAGGGCAAAACCCCCAACCTCCATTTTCCAAGGAGCTGAAAAAAATAACAACGGCACCCAAAAACATGTGCAGGGAGCTGTGAGATCTCTGTTAACATGTCTGCAGCCAGGCATGTAGTTTTAAGCCCCTGTGGGACATAAAGGAACAACCAGTACGTGTTGACAAAGACAAAATACCACTCATTATTAAAACAAGACTCTTTGCAAGCATTGTACATGGCTTGATGTTAAAAAAATTATTTGAGCAAAATACAGGGATTTTTCCCTGGATCAAAGTCTTGATTACAGGAGAGAGCAAAAGGAACAAATAACCAAGCTCAGATGTAATTTCCAAATCTCCAAACAATTAAACAATTAACCTTATGCAACTATCTAGACTTTTTCCCTACTCACACATTATGATGATCCCATGGGATCTGTTCTGGAAGAGCTCATTTCTTCCCCTCTGTCCTGGAGAGATCCCCCTCTTTTCGGTGTTTGTTTTTTCACCAAGAAGAAATGCTGCTATGATTTAGTTTCAGGTTTGAACTTTCCCTCAAGCTCCTATTGGCTCATTGCCACTTTCTTCCAGAGGTATCCAGGTAAGTTTAGGATTTCATTTGCAGCTCCCATTCATAGCAGCACCTCACACTCTTTTATGCATTTATCTTACACATGCACGTGAGATGGTGAACTGCTAATACCTCATCTTGCAGTGGGAAATTTAACACACAGAGAAGGTAAATGACTTGCCCAAGAGTTCCCAGAATATCTGTGTTGGAGCAAGAAGCTGAATGCAGATTTCCCAAGTCCCCAGCAAGCAGAATATTATTCCTCATCTATGTTCTCAAGTAATGCTGAATAGGCATGCCCTTGCACAGATGCTGGGACTCATTCGAAACTAATCGGTCCATATTCAGGCTTATGTTATATAATCCATCAGTGCACAGTTTTGTTCTTTCCTTTTTAATACAATTTTCTATTTATAAAAAATAAAGGATGACATGAAGGTCTAATCCTAATTCCGAAACAGCCTGTCTAAACTCCTCTGCATTCACTCTGGTTGTCACTTTTGCTAAACCTGATATTTCATGGGAATTAGTCTGATGGAGCAGTCAGAAAAAAGCAGTACCTTTGCTAATTCAAGCTATGCAGCCAACATGTGTATATGCTTCCTGTTACAGCTTCTATCAGAGGGTTGTGTGACATTACACTAAAGCACTTAGCATGAGGACTAAAAAAGTTGCTCATGCACAGAGCAGTAGGGATCAAACTCTTGAATGCTGTATTCATAACATTTACCTTCATTTTGCATCTAGAAACCTATGTATACACCAGTGAAGTACAAAAGTCATTCAAGTTTTCCTTCACCATTCTGCCAATGTGCTTCCAATCTTTCCTAAAGGAATCAGACTTTTAATTGCTGCTAACAGAGGAGGTATTTGAGATGAACACCCCCCACCCCGCATGTCTTTGGCTGGGTCTACACGGGCACTCTTTGACAACAGCGTAAACCTTCTGTTGACAAAAGTCACAGAGCATCCACATGGTTAAAGCGCTCTGTCAAGATTTTGTCAACAAAACCATGCCCATCAGCCGGCGGTGTTATGCCTCTCCCTGAGGAGACATAATAAATGCGTCAACAGTATTCTGTCAACAAAATTGCTGTGTAGATGTTTAGGGCTACTTCTGTTGACAGAATAAGTCCTCCATGGTGCCAGCTGACAGGAAGCTGTAGGTGTGGCTACAGGGTTGCTGCAAGTGGCTGCAGGCATGCCCTAGTAGCCACACCCAGGGAGCTGACAACATGTCCCAGGCAGCTGCAGACTATGCTGGGGCCTCATGCAGCTCAGGGGAGGGATCCCAGGGCTCTGGAAGGGGCAGAAGGAGGCAGATCCCAGCCTGGTCTGGCCTAGAAATAAAGGACTTATTGGTCTTCTGGGCTCAAGAAGAGGTGGTTCTGGACCCCGCCGGCAAAAGCAGGAATACCCTGGGCTATGCGTTGATGGCTGAAGCCCTGGTGGAGCATCACCACCCCGCCTGCACCTTTGAGCAGGTGCGGATGAAGGTTAAAATGCTTCGCCAGAGCTACCTACGATCCCAGGACATGCGCCGGCGGTCAGGGGCAGGGCCTGCCACCTGCCCTTATTATAGTGCTTTGGACTACCTCCTCGGGGCAAGGATGGATATGAGGGAGCAGCCTCCCCGACCTGACGGTGCCTCCCCAGAGCCACCCAGCTCGCTGGAGCCACTCCACAGGAGTCAGCCTTGGACCCTGAGTCCAGCCAGGGCACGCTTGTGATTGCCCTTGATTCCACCACGACCAGCTCCACGCAGGCATCCCCGGACCTGTTCTCCACACCACTCAGTGAGTTCCCTGGCTGTCACATCCCCCTGGCTTTGGGGGTAGGGGAGGGGCAGGAGTCTTGAGAGCTCACCACCCACACACATGGCCATGGCAATACATACCACTCACACAGCGGGCTGCAGCAGGCCCCCTGCCACCCAAGCCGGGATCCCCATGTGCTTCCAGGGGTTGGGGACATGCAGCCCAGCCCTTCCCACCAACAGCACAGGCACACTGTGTGCCCACCATGCGAGGACGCAGATATGCACACCCTGGACAGCACTATCCCCAAGCCTCTGCATGGGGGCTGCAAACACCAGGGGAGCAGCGGGTGGGATGGGGACCCAGGGTTGTGCTGCGAGAAGGACTTACCCTCCCCATTCCTCCTCACAGCTGCAGTGTCTGAGGGCAGGAGCAGCCCTGCCTTATACCCAGGCAGCCCCGAGGAGGAGGCAGAGGGCGAGGCAGAGGCAGGGGACAAGCGACCAGTGCCCCCGAGGGCAGACAGCCCACAGGCCCCAGTCCGTCCATGCATCTGCAGGACCTGACACCACCCCGATGAGGACACCCTTGCCCTCCAGCACCACAGTGACCTCATGGAGGAATGGATGTGCTGGGAGGACAATCAGCACTGAGACTGCACATGGAGATCAGAGCAGTGCCTGACCCGGGTGGACCAGCTTCTGGGCATCGCCAAGGCCTGGGTGGCCAGGCCCACCCTGCCTGCAGGGCCCGCTGCCCTCGCCCCTTGCCAGGCAGGACTCCGCCTCCTGCCCCTCCTCCCCTGGACCCCATGGCACATGACATGCAGTGGGCAATGGACATGGAAGGGATCCATCCCCTCCCCACAGCCTCTCTGGCCCTGCCGCCCCACCTGCCAAGCCCGGGGCTGCACCAACCCTCCCCAGCCTCCTACCTCACTGTAGTCTCAGCCCCAACCCAGTCCCGTGGTGGCAGGTGACCATGGGGTACGAGGGGCTCATGCAGTTGCTGTGAGTCACAGCCCACAAACCCCCTGCCCCTAAGTAATCACCCTCCCCCAGTTCACATGCCCCCATCTCCTGGTTCAGGTGCTCCCCTCCCGTTTGAAATCAGAAGGGCTGTTTGGTAGAAGTTCTATTTTCGTTCCTCAACTATATTTTTGGGATTAAAGGTTTCCCTTACTCACACCCTTGTGTTCCGCCTTGGGGGTTGCTTGTGGGAGGATGCAGTGGGAGAAGGGTGGTGAACCCCCTGAGGCGGTCTGGGGATGGTCACAGGAGGCTGTGGGCAAATGCCTCCTGCATGGCCTCCTGAATGTGCATGCCATCCGTTTGTACCTGCTGGTTGTGGGCTGCCCTGGGCTGCTCATAACGGCCCCCTTCCTTGAGCACCCACCGCTGGAGGTACTCCTCCCCTCTCACCTCCACAAGGTTGTGCTGCACACAACGTGCGGCCATGGCCGCAGGAACGGCCTCCTCTCCCACATCTAGGCGCATGAGGAGGCACCGGAACCTGCTCTTCAGCCAGCGGAAGGTGAGATCTAGGGGGTTTCTTTCCTGGGTGAGGCAGGCATTGAAGGCCTCGTGTGTGGTATCAAGGTGACCTGTGTAGGGCTTCATGAGAAATGGGAGAAGTGGATGCGCTGCATCCCCCATGATGCAGAGGGGCATCCGTGTATCTCCCATGGCCAGCTCCCGGTGAGGGACGCAGGTGCCCTCCTTCATCCTGCACAACAGGCTGGAGTTCCACAGCACCCACGTGTCATGCATCTGGCCCGACTACCCGACGTACATGTCCAGGAACCGGACTCGGTGGTCCAGTGAGGCCTGCATGACCTCCGAGTGCTACACCTTGCAGGTGATTAAGCTGCTCACACTGCATTCTGGGGCCCAGATGGGGATATGTGTGCGCCATCCAGCGCCCCAGAACTATTTGGGAAGCCCAGGTGGTGGAAGTTGGCAACAAAGGCGTCCACATCATGGATCCGAATGAGCCTCCATAGCAGGATCTCATTGATGGCATGCACCATCTGCAGGCAGAGGAGACAGGACATGGCCGTGAGTCACTGGGGGTGTATGGCACACCTGGGACCCCAGAAACTCCATAGCTCCCCCGTCTCCTCATTCCCCACCCCTGTCTTCCCTGCCTGTGCCCCACACCTCTAACCCACTTCTCCACCCTGTGCCCCCTTTCCCCACCTCCAACCCTTGACCCCTGCCCTCCCACCCCTGATCCCCCTTTCCCTCTCCCCCCATGCAGTCCGAGGCTGCTGTACCTGCATCCGAACAGCTTCAATGGTGGGTTTCCTGACCCTGAATTGATGTCCCACAGAGTGGTAGCTGTCAGGTGTCACCAGCTTCCAAACTGCTATGGCTGCCCTCTTCTTGAGGGTGAGGACGGGCCACATGTTCACATCTTGTCTTCACAGGATGGGGGTGAGCCTCTTGCACAGCTTGAGGAAGGTAGCCTTCTGCATTCAGAAATTCCTAACCCAGAGGTGGTTGTCCCATTGCCCCATCACTAGACGGTCCCACCAGTCGCAGCTGGTGAGATACCGCCAGACTCATCAGGGCCCCGATGGGGTGGAGAGTTACCAGGGTACTACGGCCATGGGGCCATTGTCTGTGGGGTCCTCCTCAGGATCATTCTCCCAGATCTGGTGGAAGACCCCCATGAGGACCAGGGGCAATGGGAGCAGCAGCTGCCCCTCATCCCAGGCAGTGATCGGAGGCTGCACTGGCATGCTGCCGGGTGTCACTATCAGGCTCTGTGAGATCTGGCTGTGGCCCCTGTAGGAACTCAGCTGTGTCCATCAGGTCTCTGCCACTCTCGCCTCGCGCAGGGACTGGGTGTGGGGGTATGTGTCTTTAAGGACATGTGGAACCAGCCGACCTGGAAGGGCTTGCCCTCCATGCCCGCTGTGCTCCTGGGATTAATGGGCTCCCTCTGATGACAGATTGTTGCCTAGAGAGGTGGTGGATTCTCCATCCCTCGAGGTTTTTAAGTCCCAGCTTGGCAAGATCCTGGCTGGGATGATTTAGTGGGGGTTGATCCTGCTTGAAGCAGGGGGCTGGACTAGATGACCTCCTGAGGTCCCTTCCAGCCCTTTGATTCTGTGGTCTGGCTGCCCTGTAGACGCTTTCTATCGACAGAGCAGGAGCCTCTTTAACATGTGGCTGTTCTCTGTTCACAAATGTTTTGCCAGGGTAAGACTGCTGACAGCGCCATCTGTTGGTAGAGGGTGCTGGTGTAGACATAGCCATTTATCACAACCAAAAAGCAGCCCAGTAGCACTTTAAAGACTAACAAAATAATTTATTAGGTGATGAGCTCTTGTGGGACAGACCCACTTCTTCAGACCAGCCATTTATCACAGTAACTTTTAAAGGTGCTTTTCATTTAATCAAACACACTGGGAATAAGGAGGAGGATGACAGTGCTTCGCTACTTTTCTGCTTAGTGAGAATTACAGGATTTGTTTATGTGGCAGTGCTGTGAGGGACAAAAATCAGTCATATATAAATGTTTTGCTCACCTGATAACAAATGGGTTCTTTCTATACACAAGCTAAGTGTGTGATTTGTTTTGTTTAAAGCCATTTCCAAATGGGAGTTAAGCGCTATGGGAATTTTTCAGCTTCATCAGGCAGCACACAAATCGATACATGTTTCTACTCACTGTTCTATTTCTTTCATGTCACATCTAATCATGATCCAAGATACTAGAGGTTAAAAACCAAGGGATTTGTTCCATCGTAGCTCGCTCTTTCCCTGTATTTTGTTTTTACAGTGAAGCTGAAATGAAGAGTTCAATTTCTATGGCAACATAGCATGAGGTCACAAACACAGCATCACACCTTCACTGAATTTTGAAGTAGAAGGAAAATAACTGAGCTGTGAGAGAGTAAACTGTTTTATGAAGATGATCTGAAGTAAAAGAAATGGGAAAAATAAATGGGCACGTAGAGTAAATTGCCTTGTGTATAAATGTTTATTATGAAAGTCCCTGCCTAATGGTTTTTAATACAGTCTAGACAGTAAATAGAAAAGAATGAATAAATAAATGGATATGCTGTAATAGCCCATTAGCACAGAGGGACTAGAGAGTAATTTGGTATTCTTGGCATTCTAGATCCACTTTATGACGGGTATTTTGATGACCATGGTAGATATTTCTTTCACTAGCACTTGCATGTGTCCTGACATTTGGCAGAGGATGGACAAAAGCCCTAAGTCCTGGTGTGACAAGCACATGCACCACTTCACTTAGGGTAACAATGGAATTTACCATACGGTTGCAAAAAGACACAGGAAGTAGAACAGAACCTAATTGCTAATGATTGAAATTCGTTAAATAAGATCATCCAGAAATGTCTCTTCAGTCCACTGCCAAGAGTAAAAGTGGTCTTTTTTTCTGAACGGGAAGGAGGCAAAGTCAGCAATGTAGCTGGTGCAATTGTCATTTAAGTCAATGGAGTTGTGTTTGCTTTTGTCGAGTTTGAATTCTGACTGTAATTTATAACTGAGTTATCCTACATTACTGTTTAGTTAAAATTCAAATCCACAGTCCCCAAGAGTAAAAAAAAAAATACTTGTGCTACTTGCTCTATATTCTCATTATGGAGGAAAGTGTTAAAACAAGTAGCTCCCAGTTCAGAAAAATAAAAATCCCAACTTAAGAAAGTATTTACACAAATATTTTAATTTAAGAATTTATTTTAGTATCATGGAAGTTTTACTGTGCAACATGTTTTAATGTCAAGCACATTTTTCAGTGGTTTCCTGAATTCATGTCCTAGAGAAAAAAAAACCTCTTCCTAAAAACAGGCCAAACCCCCAAAAGTTTCTTAAGGGAACACCTCTTAAGACAAAAGATTGCTATTAGAAACTTCAGTATTTCCAGGATAAGAAACATTCACTGTGACAAAAGAAGTGAGAGTACAACCAAAAAATGAAAATGAACACCACAATACAATATAAAGTTATATGACTGAAAGATCTTAACTGAAGATTTTAACAATTTAGTCCCCTTTTTTTGGCTGAGATATGATACACAGAAAGTTTTACTAAGGCCAATGGATTTTTTCACAGCAGACTGCTGAAAAGAGTATGTCTTTAGATATTGTAGGATTTTATTTTTAGGGAAACATATGACAACAGTGGCAAGTGACTCATTAAGTTAGTTTTATTTAAGCCTTCACACAGACCTATATTATTTATTGAAATGGGGTATCTATAAATGAATTTGAATATGAAATCAGGTATTGAAAAAGGAGAGTTTTCTAGAGTAACTGATTTATCTAATCTTCTATGGCACCTTGATACTACGATGACAACAGCATTAAAACATGAACAAAATTGAACACTGCTAATAAATACGCTTCATTTCATTTGTGTCTTAAAAACAGTCAAACATTCTCCCCAATCTCTGAAACAGCTTTTATTCCCATATCTAAACAACATTCCATTTAAAATATAAATCGTTTTTCTCCTCCTTCCCTTCTTGTGTTTTCAAAGTTTACATGCTTATTTCTTTTTAAAGAAACTTCATACTAATCCAGACATTTTGATAATGCATTTAGTGTTTACTAAAAATTATCCCAGTCCTAATGGTTCCTCTGAGAAGCGAACAGTCGGATACCCAAAACCAAACTGAAATTTCACACTTAAGTGCTAATCATCCTAATTATTTGCATATAAAATGACTATGCTTTTATGATCTATACAGTCATAAACACCTTCAGGAGCAGCATAAAAACATACAAAGCGTATGTTCAGATTTTCTGACTTTTAGAGTATTTAATTTGGTAACCTTCCACAGAATCTTTATGAATGTATGATTTTATTCTGCCCTGTCATTTTGAAAGACTCTTTACTATTACTATTTTATTTTAACTATTTTACTGTTACTGTTAAAGACTTTCCAATGCACTCCATGAAAATATTCTAAAAGCAGTCATGTGGATGTGATGTGGCAAAGATTTCTTGGCTTTTAATAATTTCCCATCTATATAATCACTGCACATAGACAGCATACTGTGCTTGATGGACCAATGGTCTCATCTACTCTGACAATTTCTCTGATTTTGTTTTTGGGCATGTTTTCCACAAATATGCCAATAAATCCTTTGCTAGTTGAAAGATTCACTGAAACAGCATTTTGTGAGCTGATGTAGCAGAAAAATGATTTTTATTTTAAGTAATTTTAAATACTAGAGCTATGTCTACACAAAAGAGTTTGGTCAACAAAACCTTGATTATGTCAACAAAACTTGCAGAATGTTCAAACGAAAAATGTGTTCTGTTGGTGTGCTATTGACAGAAATCGGCACTGTTGTCGATAGCCTTCTGCCTCTTCCCAATGAGGCAGAACATCTTTCTTGACAGAATCTGTTGACAACAAATAGCCATGTGGACACTGCAGGGTCACTGGGCAGCCCTATCTGCTGGGCTTCTGGTTGGCCATTCTGTCCAGAGAGCAGCCAGGCAGTCCAGCCATAAACAAATGGCAGTCCAGTCATAAACAAATGGGGTTCTTTCTACACACAGGCAAAGAGTGTGATTTGTTTTGTTTAAGTCCATTTCCAAAACAAAACATAGATGACAATTCGCAAACAAACAAGGTGAAACATCAGAATCGGGTAGGGTGTAGCTCTATAGGATAACTTTTATTTAAACTTCAGTTTCTTTTCTGATTATTGTGATGATCTATTGCAGATACTGTTGACAGTAGTCACAGACTCGCAGGGTGGAAGGCACTTGTAACAGGGTAACTTTCAGATTTAAGGTACTGGTTTAATCTGATATGTGCAGTCAGTAACCAGAAATTGTAATCAATTTTAGCTCTTTAGAGGCCTGGCACTCTTGGTCAGACTCCTACTAGATTAGTATTCCTCAAAACCTGCTATAATTGGCACAGCTGTTTGGCAATTTTGAAATGGGTGTGCACACGGAATAAGCTCTTCAAGGTCAGAGATGTTTCTTCCTCACTGGGACACACTGGTAAATTAGCATGAAGAAAACCCACATTACTGCTGCCCCTTTGTTCCCTTGTGGAAGCAAAAAGCAAAACTTGAGATGCCAGAACTGACTAATGGACTCTTATTGGCAGTCATATTTGTAGAAAATAAGCTAAGAGGCCAAAACAAAAGCACTAACAGTACAATTAAATTGACATCTAGATCTGATTTTGGGGTCAGTAATGCAGTTTAAAAAGGTGATTTTTTTCTCAGCACTACCAAATGGCCAATGGAGCTTACAGAGTTGCCAGAACCCTGGACACGGCGGTGGGGGGAAGGGCAGCTCTGCACTGCTGGGAGGGGTGGGGCCTCAGGTGGAAGAGGCAGGGTTACGACAGCCAGCCCTCAGCGCTGCCTGGAGCATGTTGCATCATGCCCCTCTATCCCCAGCCAGCCACTAGCAATTCTCCGAGAGCACCACATGACACTCTATCAGTGATTTAAAGGGCCCCAGGGTTCTGTTCATCGCTGCTGCCACAGTAGGCACATTTCAACCCTGTCACTGGTTGGATCTGTAGGTAGTTTTTCTGCCAGTTAAATTAAGTCAGGTCACAAACAGACAGTTAACATCTGGCACTTTAATCAATTTCAGAGTCTCTCCAATCAGTTTCCCTCAAGTCAACTACAGACTGACATAAACCGAACAGACTTAAAATACTCTTCTGTTTCCCTGTACTAAGTCACATTGGTTCAAGCAAACATTTAAAACTAAACCTTTAACACTGGTACATCCAGGCTCTACCTTCCTGAGCCCTGTCGTAGTGAACAAAACCGGAGCTGTCCTCAATCACGTAAGCACAAATGGGCCAAACTAAGACAACCAAAAAGCCATCTTAATGCTTGATGCAAGATCGTAGCTGACTACCTCAGGAGAACACACAGTTTCCAAGCCCTTTGTCCAAATGAGATTTTTTTTTTCTTTTGCTCGGCAGCTCCTCCATCCCAGCCCTCTTATGAAATTTATACTAAGGTTTGCCCTGACCTACTGGTCACCACCGAAAGGCTAATCCATGTGCAACATGCTCAGGTGAGAGATGCAGCAGGCCCTCCAGTCTCACTGGCTTCCATCCGAGTTGAGGGAGTGGAGCTGCTTTCAGGACTGGGTCCCCAGTCAAGCTCTTGTATTAGACAATTTGGTGACAATGTGGAACCAAGTGTTCTGCAAGAGCAACGGAAGGTAAAATGGGGGCTGATACAAAGTGCCTTTGGGCAGCTGAAAGAACACTTAAACGACTGACCAAAAGATTACTTCTATCAAACAGTACCTAGAACGTGGAAAAATAACGGCATGCGTAACATGCAAAGAGCAGCTCAGGGTAGACCCTTGTAATTCCCTAAGCAATTTTTGGATACACAGTACTGGACTGCTTCAGCTTCTGAAGACGGGCAATGGAAAGTCACAGAAGAGGTGTGGCAGTCCCACACTGCATTTAAAATTGTAAAACCTACATCCTTTTTAAATAGTCCAGATCCTCTAATGTCTGAAATGAATTACTTTGCAGAGGGCAAAACATAGTTTCATTTGGAACTTGCAAGCAGAGTAAAGACAACACTGAACTGCACAAGAGTAACCCTTGTGGTGGAGCTAACAGACGTTATGCCAGCTTTCCATCAATTCTCTGGCGGGTGAATGTGAAGCTGCTGCGTTGCATAAATTTCAACATAGCACTGACAAGAAAGTAGCAGCAACAGACACACATGGAGAAAACAGCATGGTAGGTAGCAGAGAGGGGAAAAAAGCAGAATGTATGAAAGAGGTCCTCATTAGCAGGAAGAATAAGCAAAAACGGACAGTCTGTGTGTTTTATTATTTATCAGAGAAATGAGAAATGGCCAGAGGCAATTACTCAAAGCTGAACAGCACAGAAAGAGAGAGTACTCCTTTAAAAGACACCCTGCTGACCATATGGAAGCAGAGACATTCAACTTTTCTTGCTGGCATGCCAGAAGTATTATTGTGCCACAAAAAGTAGAAGTTAAGAAAAGGACACATAATGGACCCAGTGATAGGTACTCTGGCTTAAAGGTCACAGCTGGGGTCCATATGTCAGGGATGAAAGTGAGTGATCAGGGTCAGATAAACTGCTAGATCAGGATTCATCAAGCAAGAATGAGGGTTAGAGTGAGGCTGGGGTCAAAGAACAGAGGTAGTATCAGACTGTGATCAGGAGACAATGATGAGGCTGAGATCAGAGACCTGAGGTGTGGGGAGATCAGGTCATGTCAGGTGTCACAGCAGACCCAAAATCTATATGGTTGCCCAGTCAACTTCTGAAATGCTTCTGGTAGCGGCATTCTCTACTCTGCTAATGTGACCATAATCTATTCTACTAATACCCCTAAAGTTTTAAGACAAAAAGCAGTCAAGTAGCACTGTAGTAGACACTGTTCTGGGTCTGTTCTGGTCTGGCTATGGTCTGAAGAAGTGAATCTGTCCCACGAAAGCTCACCTAATAAACTATTTTGCCAGTCGTTAAAGTGCTACTTGACTGCTTTTTGTTTTGATAGTGTATAGATTAGCACGGCTTCCTCTCTGTTACTAGAGTTTTAAAATGTGCTGAATGAAAAGTAAAGCCCTATTATTTGCCAATGGCTGACAATATATTGGCATTTTAATTGATTTTTCTTGAAGTGTACCTTTTTATTAGCAAGATTATCACTCATCATATCTTAATTTCACTGTATTGCATTTGGTTCACTGTATTTACAATTGCCCTAACTGCCATAAACCTCAAGCCATTTAACACAACCTTGACTTCATTCCACTTTCACAGTATAGTATCCACTGATTCATGATGTTATTTTTCCTCAGTATTAGCAGCTGTGGCTGTTTAGTGCCTCAGTTGTATTGGGAGAGGTTTGTTTGAGAAAGGGTTGCATGCAGAATGGTATTTAAAGGCTGGCGGCGATAAGGCTGTGTATGGTCTAGGGTAAGAGTTAGTTGTTTTAATGCTAACGTAGGTGTTCTGGTATAAGGTCATAGAGGATATATACTGATAGCCAGCTTCACTTTTTTCATTTCTTTTCCTTTCCTTTGCTTCCTGCTGGGGCATGTGTCAAGCATGTGCACGTAGCAACCTTCATTGCTTAACAACGTTTTCTGCATATTGACCACCTTTTCCTTTGAGGGGTAATTGTTGGGAGGAGGAGGATGGAGGGAAAGACAGTCTTGTTTGCACTCATTCCCCTTCTTTCCTCCAATCAATCTGGTGCCTGAGCACATCCACCCTAATTGGTGCATCATGTTTATGAAAAGTGACCATCTGTCCCGTATTAGGCAGAACGCTCCTGTATTTAGGGAGCCACAAAGGTGGCCCGACTTATTTTTCAAATGGGAGTAACTGTCCCGTATTTGGCCCTCCCCCCCGACTTTTTCCTGTGCTGGCTGGAGACTCACAGGGTTTTTATTCCGGTCACTGCCATTTTTAAAATGTATCTTCCCACCTGCTGCACCACTGGGACGCCACTGCCAGCCCCAGCCTTGCTCAGGTGCCTGGCTGGGCTGGGGACAGAGCTGGAGGGCAGAAAAGCGGCGGCTGGAGCAGGGGAGCTGGGGCCATTGCAGTGCTGGGTTGGAGCCATTGACATAGCACCCTCCACCTCCAGTCCCCACCCTGGGGCTGAGGTGTTGCCAGAGCCCTACTGCAGCCAGAGCCCTCCACAGCATGGTGGCAAAGTTCCCTCCCCGTGCGTTACATCATGGGGTGAGGGCTGGAGTCCTGTATGGTGCAGGGGCTCCCCAGACCTCCCATCGGGCCGGAGGCCACCTCCCAGAATCTGCCACAGGGCGGGGATGGAGCTGGGGCTGGAGACCTCTACGGGAGGCCCCTGGTGCCGACCTGGCGTCAGAGCTCCTCCGCTCTGGAGCTCTGTGCGGCATGGGGCTAGGGCTAGAGCCCCTCTAGAATCCACAGCACGGAGCCCTGAAGAACCTGCTGCAAGCTTGTTTCTCTCCAAGCGTGATGCAGGGTGACCATCTGTCCCCACTCCCAGGGTGCTCCATATTTACCCTTGGGGAGTATGGTTACCCTATACTTGTGTGCACCTGCCCTAGGCCAACAGGCTTGTGCGTGCAGCACTGAACTTTTATTTATAAGAAACAGACTAGGCAAAAAAAGATTACCCTAAATCCAGCACTCAATCGCCTTCCACTGACCATGATTTACTCAGAAACCCGCTCCTTGCTGAGGTTTCTATTTTTTGAAGAATTGGTCGACAATGAGAAGAGTGTCTGACAAAGGAAAATTTCAAACAAAGCTTAAGTCTGGAAAATTCCTGTTAAAACTCTATGATTTAACATCAAACAAACTACAGAAAATTCAGTGTATAAGAAACATTCCTGTGTGAAAAGTCACACTGATAGACCTCTAAGGTTTTCTGTATCAAGATTCAGAGTAACTTTTCTGTTTGGATTGACAAGAGAATAACAATTTCAATTTTTCAGTTCTCTGCAAATGTGTGTAAATTGGAGTCAATCTTCTGTGCTGATCTGAGAACAAAATTTTAGCTTTTATTATTACATTAGAATATATCTGGGATTCTCCAAAAGGGGACCGTTTTCTTACTACCTCTCTGTCCTCTACTGTAATTTGATCATAACATGCCTGTTCATCTACAAGTTGCACTATAATATTTCATTGCTACTTATTTATATTTTGCAACTATTGAGAAAAGGTGCAAGCCAGAAAAATATAGTTCTTGTGTTTCTGACACCTTGAATTTTAAATGTATTCAGACCCAGTGGTCTGGTTTGGGGCCAAATATACTTCAAGACAGGTTAAGGTTTATATGACTAACTTGCACCAAAGAAGTTATCTATTGCTTCTATGAAGATACACCAGGAATTAATTTGGATACAGAGTTCATGAAATCATCATATGCAGGGGTCAAACTAGAATGCCTCAAATGTGACAATCAATGACTCATTAATGACCTCTGACAAATGTTAGGATTGTCTACGGGGAGAGTATTTTACAGATGACACAATTACAAGCAGTAAAATCACAGGATTAAACCATCTTGCAAAATTTCATAATTTCAAGTATTCAGTCTAAAACTACAGCTGTTCAGGTTGTCACAGATCTCTAACCTGTCCATAATTTCAGTGGCTTAAAAATAGATTTACTGCTTTACTGAAGTCTAGGTATACCACATCCACCGCTTCTCCCTTATCCACAAGGCTCGTTATTCTATCAAAGAAAGCTATTAGATTGGTTTGACATGATCTGTTTTTAACAAAGCCATGCTGGCTGTTCCCTAGCACCTTACCACCTTCCAAATGCTTGCAGATGATTTCTTTAATTACCTGCTCCATTATCTTTCCTGGCACAGAAGTTAAGCTGACTGGCCTGTAGTTTCCCAGGTTATTCTTGTTCCCCTTTTTATAAATGGGTACTATATTTGCCCTTTTCCAGTCTTCTGGAATCTCTCCCATCTCCCACGATTTACCAAAAATGATTGCTAAAGGCTCAGATACCTCTTCTATCAGCTCCTTGAGGATTCTAGGATGCATTTCATCAGGCCCTGGTGATTTGCAGACATCTAATTTTTCTAAGTAAATTTTAATTTGTTCTTTTCTTATTTCAACTTCTAAGCCTACCCCTTTTTCACTAGCATTCTCTACGTCAGGCATTCCTTCAGATTTCTCAGTGAAGACCAAAACAAAGAAATCATTAAACATTTCTGCCATTTCCAAGTTCCCTGTTACTGTTCCTCCTTCCTCACTGACCAATGGCCCTACCCTCTCCTTAGTCTTCCTCTTGTTACCAATGTATTTGTAAAAAGCCTTCTTGTTTCCCTTTATGCTTGTAGCTAGTTTGAGCTTCATGACTTCATGAAGAGCCATCCTATTAACCCTGCTATTAAAGTGTATGGCAAAAAACAAAGACAAAACCTATCATTCACAACAGAGCTCAATCAAGCCGCATATAATATATACAGCTTAGATGCATCTGAACCTACTGATGTTCCAATTGAAGGGAGTTTTGCTAATCACTCCTAGAGCTGGTCAGAAAAATTCCAAAGAAACGTTTGTCAACAATGAAATACTGTACTTCACAGAAACTTCTTACAACTAACTTCATCAAAATCCTGCCTGGCTGCCTGCCAGTTTGCTTGCTTAGCAACTCAGCAGATCACTGAGACAGGAGTCTTGGTGCTTGGGAGCTGGTTACAGAGGACCCAGGGCTTCCAAGCTCTCTGTGTCCACTGTGGGCAGCCAGGGATCCTGAGGAGCCTATTCTGATTTAGAAATACCAAATTTCTGTGTTTCAGAAACAAAATATTGTAACGTTTGAGTGCCATGGAAATTTTCGTGGGGTCGTGTTTTTGTTCTTGTCGTTGTTGTTTATTTTTGGTATTTCATCCTTCTTCAGGATGAGAAAAAAAGGAAAACCTGAATTTTTACATATAACTAAAATTTAGTTCCCTACGCAGCTGTATTGCTCACTTCACTGGGAAACATCCTATCTCCCAAATGCTTCGAAACACCAAGATAGGTGTTCTCATAAAACCTCTCTGACCTAAACTAACATTCAAGCCCTTTTTATTCTATAACACATGTACTGCTGCACTACTACTACTTATTCACTTTTACTGTGGCTATGTCTACACGAGCCCCAAACTTCGAAATGGCCACGCAAATGGCCCTTTTGAAGTTTACTAATGAAGAGCTGAAATGCATATTTAGCGCTTCATTAGCATGCGGGCGGCCGTGGACCTTCGAAATTGACGCGCCTCACCGTCGCGCATCTCGTCCAGACAGGGCTCCTTTTCGAAAGGACCCCGCCTACTTCAAAGTCCCCTTATTCCCATCAGCTCATGGGAATAAGGGGACTTCGAAGTAGGTGAGGTCCTTTCGAAAAGGAGCCCCGTCTGGACGAGACACGCGATGGCAAGCTGCGTCAATTTCGAAGGGCCGCGGCCGCCCGCTTGCTAATGAAGCGCTAAATATGCATTTCAGCACTTCATTAGTAAACTTCGAAAGAGCCATTTGCATGGCCATTTCGAAGTTTGGGGCTCATGTAGACACGACCTGTATGTGCAGTACATTCTTCTGTCTCCTGTTTGATAACTGAAGCCTAATGATGAAAGGCGATATATAAATATAATTATATTATATAAAATAATATTATAATCCTATGCTTGTTTATTCTAAATTTTAGATATTCACAGTTAAATATCAGATAGTATGGAAAGTCCAGGTTCCAACTTTTTCCTGATCATTGGTTTTCTGGTAGGACAGGAATTTCTAGTCAGAAGATTTTGAATAGCACAACCTTCAGTTTTGTTACAAATGCCTGTTCAGTGTTCTTTAAATAATTTTGTAAATATTTAACAAAATTAATTTTTTACAAGATTCGCCGTTGGACAGGTGGTTTGGAGTTTGTTAGCTTTCTCTCCTCTATCTACTGATAATGAAGGTATATTGTATAAGATAAATTAATGGTTGGGATCAGTTATGATAACAGAGTTCTTGGTGTAACTTGACTTAATAACTACAGTTACATTAATTTATGCACAACTTAACTCTGAATACAGTAGTGTACAGAATCCATGAAGATATCTTATCAGACTTTAAATCAGGACAAAAATATTTTGCTTTACATGTTTAAAGTACTTGCTGTATGAACAGCTTCTAGTGTTAGAATGGAGCACTTATCATTTTATTACGCACATAAATCATACACTTTAGCGCTGGAGACTTTGTAATTTTTTGTTTGGGTTATTGGCATATTCAGAATCATGTTTTTGTGTTAAATGGATCTGACCTATATTCCACAATTTTCATGCAGATTCCTTCTAACGCATTATCTCCTTCTTTTAAATTGTCATCTTGAAACTCAAATGTCAAAATATTTTAAGAACACGGTATTGATCATATCAGCAGTTTGTTTTTCAGTGTTGATATGTAAGACTGCCAGGCTCCAATGGTGTACATTTGTAAGCAGTGAAATTGTTTTGACTCATTTTCCAATATAGATTCTCCAGCAAGTGTCCCAAATTATTTTAAAATAAAAAGAAAAACTACTTTTTGGTCTTAAACAGAAACTGAAATAGTTCAGACCCTCTGGAGATTAATTTTAATCTGCTTTCAAATTTCAGCTTTAACAGTTCTCCCCTGCCATTCAGTCAGGGTGCGTCTACACTAGCAAGTATGTTTGAAAGTGAGGGCAAAAGACGGCCATCTTTTGAAACAACCTGAGGAGCATCTACACACACTCCACGAACGTTCAAAAGTAACTTCAAAAGAACAGGGCCTTTTCTTTGAAGTTGGTCCTCTGTTCCTGCGGTGGGAAGAGCGCCCCCTTTCGAAAGACTATTTCGAAAGATTGTAAGTGTAGACTCTCTGAGGCCCACTGTTTCGAAAGAAGGAGTCTTCCATAGCAGCAATCAACTGGCAGGTGGCGCCGCCGCTCACAGCACAAGTGGATCTTTATGGCTCCAGTGTCCGGCCGCATTTAAAGATGGCAAGCTCCCACAAAGCCCCAGGCAGGAAGCTGAGGGCATACAGGCAGCAGGGAGCCCACGCTGCTGCACAGCCCTCTGCCAGCCATGACGCCCAGGCACAACAGCTCCCTCCCCAGCACCATGGCCAACACCCTGGACCCCTATCCATGCCAGAGGCTCTCCAAGGATGCTGGGGAGTCCTCCCAGAAGGGGAGCCAGGCTTTGAAACTCTGGGCCCCCTCATGGACTGAGGGAGAGCTGTGGGACCTCCTTGCCCTCTGGGAAGATGAGGAGGTCCTGCACTAGGTGGGAGTCCAGCACCGGAAAGCAGCAGCATTCGAGCACCTCACCAAGGGCCTCACCAGCTGGGGTCACTCAACCAATACCCCAGACCAGCGGAGGTCCAAAGTGAAGGAGCTGCACCAAGGCTACTGCAAGGCCTAGGACACCCACCAGCTGCCCCTACTTTAAAGAACTAAACCGCCTCCTTAGGCCCAAGGAGGTGGGAACCCCGTCTGTGGTCCTTGACACAGTGGACTCTGAAACCAACATGGAGCCTGAAACGCAGAGCGAGGGGTAGGACTGCCTGGGATGAGCAGCTGGCACCAGGCACCCGTGGAGGCTCCAGGCTATAAGTGATGACAGCAGCTCAAGCGAAGGGGCCATAATCATTGACATCCTGTCTGGCCTATCCAACCTAGCACCCTCCGACTGTGCCTCCCCGCATTCCTGGAGGGACCCAGAGGGGCATGTGCTGTGCATGCCAGTGGCCACAAGGCTCGGGGATGAAGCGTGAGGTCCTGCCCGGGGTGGCCACAGTCCACCCACATGGCTTTTGGCCCCAGGGTATGGGCAGGCCAGATGGCCCTGCTGCCCCAGTCTCAGAGGGCCGATGTGCAGCACTCAGCACCATGTGGCCAGGACAGCACCATGGGCTGCCTGGCTGCAGAGGGACCAGGATGGGGCTGAGGAGAGCTAGTACTCTCAGCACCCAGATGGGGAACATCAGTATGTGGTCCCTGCAGGGCACTTGGGATGGGGTGAGGAGAGGAGGCGGGGTTCATGGGAGCCTCTTCTAGGTGCTAATAGCCCATTCCAGTCCCCCTTATGTTTTCACAGCTGCAGCAGTCAGCAGCTGGACCAGCACCAAAATGGGCCATTGGAGCCCGACTATGGAGGGATAGTGCAGGGCTGCCGCTAGGCCATCTGCTGGCACCACCAGGGCAGGGAGGAGGAGGTGGGGGATGCAGCCCACATGGCAGCCCTGGGGGACCTGACGGCTCTGCTGTGGGAGTGGCTTGCCATGGAGTGGCAGGCCAGGGACCAGGTGGTGGACAACCTGGGCTCCCTGACCCAGGCCGTGGTTGGCCACCTGGCCCCAGCCGCTGCCCCATTGGATGCCACTCCCAGACCGCCCTCCACCACCACCCCACCATCCCCCATGACCCCATCACCCACCCGTCTCCTCACCTCTCTGCCTTCGACTTCCCCCCGCCTCAATACCCCATCCTACTACCCCCCTGCAGCAGCATCCCCCCACGAGCCCATCCTCGAGTCCCTGGTCCTACCCCACCTCCCCCTGACAAGCCTCATGCTCCTGGCCCACACATTACTAGCCAGGACCAGCCAGGTGCAGGCCTGACTCCCCTGCTCCCCCTGTGCTAACATCAGTGAGGCCACAGGGACTGCGCCCCAGCCACGACCCTGCCTCCCTGTGCCACTGGCCCTGGCCCAGCCCCAGATCCCCTGGACACGGGGAGGAAGGGGCAGGCGCAGGTGACAAGGATCCTGGCGGTTGAGCCCCATTGAGCGGTAGGCCCCTGCCCGCCTTGAACCTGGCCCCCCAGGGCCAACAGGGTGTCCACCCAGGGCTGCTACACTCCTGTATATAGTTTCCCCTGATCCCCTATTAGCTGTTTCCCCTCCTGCCTCTATATAGTTCCCTCAGTCATGGAGGGGCACAGTTAGGCCGCGTCTACACGTGCACGCTACTTCGAAGTAGTGGCGCCAACTTTGAAATAGCGCCCATCACAGCTACCTGTGTTGGGCGCTACTTCGAAGTTGAAATCGACGTTAGGCGGCGAGATTTCAAAGTCGCTAACCCCATGAGGGGATGGGAATAGCGCCCTACTTTGAAGTTGAACGTCGAAGTAGGGCACGTGTAGACGATCCACGTCCCACAACATCGAAATAGCGGGGTCCACCATGGTGGCCATCAGCTGAGGGTTTGAGAGATGCTCTCTCTCCAGCCCCTGCAGGGCTCTGTGGTCACCGTGTGCAGCAGCCCTTAGCCCAGGGCTTCTGGCTGCTGCTGCTGCTGCTGGGGATCCATGCTGCATGCACAGGGTCTGCAACCAGTTGTCAGCTCTGTGGATCTTGTGTTGTTTAGTGCAACTGTGTCTGGGAGGGGCCCTTTAAGGGAGCGGCTTGCTGTTGAGTCCGCCCTGTGACCCTGACTGCAGCTGTTCCTGGCACCCTTATTTCCATGTGTGCTACTTTGGCGTGTAGACATTCCCTCGCAGCGCCTATTTCGATGTGGTGCTGCCCAACGTCGAAGTTGAACGTCGACGTTGCCAGCCCTGGAGGACGTGTAGACGTTATTCATCGAAATAGACTATTTCGATGTCGCTACATCGAAATAAGCTATTTCGATATAGCGTGCACATGTAGACGTAGCCTCAATGTTCAGTAAATGGTTTGTCGTTGAGTTTTACCCTGTGTTCCCTGTGCATGTGCAGTGGTGTGTGTGTTTGTGCAGGGTGCTGGTGATGGGTATATGTGTGCAGGCTGGGGGGGGTCATCGTGGCCCCCACTCAAAGGCCTGGCACTGGGCCTCCTGTCCCCGCAGCCTGTCCTGCTGGCCTGGCAGCATGGGGTGGCAGGGGGCTGTTTGTACCCACGCCCCGCCTTGGCAACCCACCCTGCCTGAAGGGCTCATGTTTCACCTCCACCAGATAAGGCAGGGTGCAGTAGGCTCTGACCACTGCTAGGATGTTGGGGAGGCCCACCTCCAGCCTGGTGTGGAGGCATCTAAATTGCCCCTTCAGGCAGCCAAACACCCACTCTACCATATTCCAGGCCTGGTTCAGCTGTTCATTAAAAGCGTTCTGGCTAGGCTGTGTGTGCCCTGTGTATGGCCTCATTAGCCAGGCCTGCAGAGGGTACGCCACATCTGCCATGATGCAGGGTGGCATCGCCGTGTCCCTGATGGGGAACTCCCACCAGGGGATGAAGGTCCCCTCGCCCATGCGGCGTCCCAGCCCCAAGTTCCAGACACCCTGATATTGTGGGTGCAGCCAGCCCAGCACAGCCCAAGCAGATGTCCTGAAAGTGACCGTTGGCATTGACAAGCACCCGCAGGACTGCTGAGTGGTAGTCCTTGCAGTTTACATAGGCCCTGCGGCTGTGCTCTGGAGACTGGATGGCGATGTGTGTGCCAGCCAGGGCCCTGAAGCAGTTCTGGAAGATCAACTCCTTGAATCCCTGGATGGCATTGTACAGGTCCCTGATATTGACTAGCTGCTTCGGGAGCACCTTGTTGATGGCCTGGATGACCTGCAGGCCCTGTGGGGGGGTGCACTCGTGAGTGTGGGGTCGGGTGCGGCATACCCACCTGTCCCTGTCCACGCCCCTTGCCCCCTGTGTGCCTGCCCATCTCCGTCCCCGCTCCTTGCCCCTTGTGTGCCTTCCTGTCCCCACCCCCGCCCATTCGTGGCAGGGGCTTCCCCCCTAGTTCCTTATGGTGCCCCTTGCCAGGGTGCCCCCCCAACTCCCACATGCAGTCTAGGTGTGACCTGGGCACAGCTGTGCCTATCCCAAACTGGTGGCTGATGGATCGGTGACTGTCTGGGGCTGCCAGCTTCCAGAGAACAATGGCCATCCTTTTCTGGAGCAGAAGTTCTGGCCTCAGGCAGGTGTCCTGGTGCTGGAGGACTGGGGTGAGCCAGTGACACATCTCCAGGAATGTCCCCTTGGTCATCCTGAAGTTCTGTAGCCACCAGTCACCTCCCCAGTCCTCCAGCACCAGCTGGTCCCACCAGTGGTGGCGGATGATCCGGGAGACCAGGGGGGAACTCACACCCTGAGGACGGCCTCCAGGAGGGTGGCTAGCAGCGTGGCCACCCAGAGCCACTGATGCACAGCAGCCAGGACCATGGCTAATGCGCCAACCACAGCCTTCATGGGGGAGGGGCACTGCTCAGGGTCCATGGGGGTCCAGGATGCCTCCTCTGCTCCCTCCCTCTACGTGCCTGGGGACTGGTAGCTGGCCCTCAGTGTGTGCAGGCCGAGGCTTGGGCGGAAGGGCAGACTTTAAAGGGATGACAGGCATTCGTCCCAGAAAGGCTTGTCCGCCACGCGACCCTTCCAGTGACACTTCCTGCCCCTATTCTTTCGAAAGAGCACCTTGAGACCTGTGGACACTCTCTTTCAAAAGTGCACTGGGGGCCTTTCGAAAAGACACGTCCAACCTTCCGTCCCCGTTAGCGTGCATGGACGTTCCGTTTCGAAACGCCATCTTCTGACGTTCAATTTCGAAAGCTGTCCTTTCTAAACGGAGCCGTAGTGTAGACACATCCTCAGTTTTACTTTTGTGTCTTGGGGCTTTATCACCCCATCTTGTAAAGGAGGTATCAAAATACAATGGCTATACACATGACAATGACTGCATTTAGCTGAATAGACATAAAATATCAGAAACATCGGCTATAGAAACAGTGTTCTTTACAATAATTTATTCTCATGTTGGATCAGCAGTTTGTATAGTACAGGGTGAAATGCTCTCATCCAGCATGATCCATGGCCCATTAGAGAGCCCCAGGTACCCTGAGCTGGTCTGACTGGTGAGCCAAAGAGGAGCCCCACTGGTGCTGGGAAACCCACCGACAGCCCCACTGCAAGGAGCCCAGCCAAGGCAGGGATCCCAGCCAGGGCAGGGATCCCAGCCAGCAGCCCCACGGTGGCGGAGAGCCAAGCTGAGCTGGGGAGTCCTGTGGAGAGCCCAGCCAGAGTAGGAAGCCCCACTGGCATCCCTGCAGGGATGGGGAGCTGGGCTGACAGCCCCATCATCAGCCTGGCAACCGGGAGGCCTGCAAGGAATGGAGCCCCCCTCCCTCCACAAGCATCCTGAGGTCAGGGAGCAGGTGAAGAAAAGGTGAGGGAGCCCAGCCAGCAGGCTGTCAGCCCCCCAGCACAGCCCACAGGCCTGAGGTCCCCTGGTCCTGCAAATTACCTCATTCGGGATCACTCAGATCCTTGCAATTCTTGTGTTGTTAGCAGCAAAAACAGCTGGGGTCCGTTTTCTGAGCATTTTTTCTAAAGATTTCACTAATGCTAACCAGAAACCTGGAAAACTACAGAAACCTACACCACCCTGACCGGGCAATGCTTTTACACTCACAAGCTGAGTCCAGGGATCAAAACAAAGAATTTTGCTGGGGAAGAGGTTCGGAGAGACAACAGAGTAAGTTTGGGAAAGGCAAACATTAAAACACTGAGTTCTATGAGATAAGTTTTCCCTCCTGCATCTCCTGGGTGTCTTCACAGTTTCCTAGCCTCAGTCCTTTGGCAGCTAAGAGTGGCTGTGTTCTATCCATTTCTCGGTTCCCCTTTTCACACTTAACTGTCCTCGGCTGGAGAAGTTCAAACCTGTTAGGAGATCTGGGCTGCCTTGCGTCTCTGCTGTTTTGGGGGCTCTACTTCCTGATCAGAAGAAATGATCAGATTTAACTGTTGTACAGGGAGGCCAGCACCAGTCGCCTTCGGTTTGTCTGCCTCTGGGGCTTCAGCCTGAGCGCCTGACACCATCGTTCTTCCACTTCCATCACACCCTAAAGATGCTGCCTCTGTTCTGTACCATCAGCCATTGTTTCAAACCTGCCACTGTTCTGCATGGCCCATGAGTTTGTAGCAGGCTCAGCTCAGCTAAAAAAGGAATCTGTAGTATCTTGAACATCTGGAGTCCTCATGAGCTGACAGCCAGGAGCCTCTCTTCCTCTCCTAGGTCTATCCAGGCTCTTAGCCAATCTTACCAGACTGCTGACTGACCATAAGCACATTGGTATAGATCCCTCGCTGCTTCGTCTCTCAAGAGGGTTCCTCTGCATTCTATTGCTCACAAGCTTCAAACATTCACATGCTCCAAGTCATCAGTAAAACTGAAATGCAAACATGCCCTGGCCCATTCATTCTCGCTCTTGAACAGATGCTTCCAAAGAGTTCCTTTGCCGGGTGGTGTGCGGGGAAGAGAAACCACTGCTGGTCTGCAGTTCCCAAGCAGTGGTGGGCCGCTCTTCTCCCATTTCAACAAGAGGTGACAATATTGAGCTGTGGTCTCCCTCTGAGGCTCCAGGCTGCAGGGTTTAGATCTTGGAATGTAAAGGGGTCTTTCTGTCTTCTGTGCGGCTCTTTTAAGGCAGTCTTACTGGCTGTAGCAGGGGTGGCTGTGATGCAGCTGCTGATGCATCTCAAATCAGATGTGGAATGTTACGCACAGTGAGTTCCTGTGCTGTCTCTGGCTCTTGGAGACATTGTGGAACTGACAGGCCTTCTTGCCTATAGAGGCTAACAGATACAAAATACTTGTACACATGCTTGAATCCCATTGATTTCAAAGTGAGTTAGGCACCTAAGTGCTTTGCTGAATTGAAATCCAAGTCACCTAAACTAAAAAACGCATGCTTTCCTCATGTGGAAACCTAACACTATTTAAATGAGTGCTCAGAAAAATCCTCCTTCAGCTTCATAGTTCGTCACCACAGCGCACGCTAGATCTATCTGCAGGGTGACATTGTCACGCGTCAGTCTTAGTTTCCTGTCCATTTTTTATTTTCCTGAACAACTTGGGTCAGAAGCAGTTTTAGTGGTAACTTTTCTGTTGTCAACTATACTGTAGGAACATGTGGATTTGGTCTTGCTTTGTTCTTCAGCACTATCTTAGGACTAAACTGAAGACTCATATTGGGCTTGTCTACCCTTGACCCCAACTTCGAAGGCAGCATGTTAATCAGGGCAATGGCAAATTACTAATGACGTACTGCAGTGAATACGCAGCACTTCATTAGGCTGTTTCTTCCCTGCAGCAACTTCGAAGTGTCGGACTTTGAAGTGCCCATGCTACTTTAAAGTGCCTTTACTCCCTGCCTATTCACCACAGCACTTGATTAGTAATCGCCCGTCGCCCTGTTTAACATGCCTCCTTCGGAGTTGGGGGCAAGTGTAGACCCAGCCATTGTGTTTCAACATTTGGCTTCTGTGGCTTTTTCTGCACAGTATTCATTTAGGTCGAAGACTTGCAGGTCTTAGTGACAAAATTGGCAAATCCTGTTCATGTGGTAGTCTCAGTGAAGTCAGATCCATTATTAGCAGAGTCAACAGGATTATATGGATGAGTAAGGCTTGCTCATGTGAATAAAGACTGCAGAACTGGATCTTTAGCCCTTTTCTTCGGGCTAGAAAGTTATTAAATTATCAAGCGGAATTTAATGTCAGTTCATAATCTTCACTTAATATTTTCTGCATAATATAATTTTGTGATCTTTAATATGTCCATCAGTTTTCAGTGACAAATTCATTCAGATTTCATTCAGCTTTGATTTACCAAATGTCTCATCTCCTAACTGTATGCCTCTATGGTAAATATTAAATTTAGTATATTTTTTCAAAACTGTTTCCCCAATTAAATAGACTGAGTTTCATTACTGTATGCAGCATCATCACACATTGCTCTGTGTTATTTAAATTTTGTTCCTGAATTCCCATGCTTAGTCCCATTCATGGTTTTGCTCAGCCACATGCACTGCAACAAAGTCATTCAAAGACAAAGCTATTCAGCAATACAGAACCGCACTTACACCCACTTACATCTAACGTGCAACAGAACCAACCTTCCTGAATCCAAACATATCCAAGTTTACTTGGATCTGCATTTGAACCTTGTGGATTAAGACTACACATAAGGTAGCCTTAAGTGTACCAACATAGTATCAAAATACCTTCTTTGCTGCTGCTACTACCAGAAGAGTACTTTTAGAATAATTATGCTGCTGGACATTTATGATCCTTTGAGATAAGGAAAAAGGAAACTCTTTATAGGGGTTTTCAAAGTCAAATGTGTTTATTGTTGATGGAGATAAGCTTCACCCCCCAAAAGCCTGTGGTGTTCTCATTGACGAAGATTGCCTTTTCTTGCATAGCTCAATTCACATGCTTTACTCTTTGGCTGGACTGACACTTCATTCCCCTTTTGGAGGAGAACACAAATGAGGGAGCTCAAAAATGCAAATGAAGGTTTGAGCTACAAATATTCTGCTTCATTTGCATAATCTCACGCAATCACATTTCCAGAAGAGACTTCTCAGAAAGCAAAAACAGCCGTGTAGACAGGATTCTTTTGGAAAAAAGCCCTGCTTTCAAAAGAACCCTTCTTCTTATTTTGTTTCCTATTCTGAGATTATGCAACTGAGAAGAAAGATTTGTAAATCAGCACTTCATTTGCATTGTCAGTCTCCCTCATTTCCATTCCTCCTCTGAAAGGGGAATATAGTGTAAATGCAGCCTTTAAGAGTGAATTGCTCATTCATCTGAGTGTTTCACTATGTTGGTGTCCTATAATTGTGACTTAATTAAATAATTACACAAGGTAATATGCCAGTGCACATAACAGAAAACTTGGCATGAACACATTAATGGCTGACAATAGCTAAGGCACTGAGTGAAAGTGAAAATCAAACACAGATGAAACAAGAAGATTTCAAACAGGCTGAAACATGCTCTCATAAATCACTTCTTGGGCACGCAAAGGAGAAAATCAGTGTGACACAGCAGCAGCAGGATATGAAAGAAAGGAATGGGATGGCTACAAGGGCTGGCCTGTTAACAGGGATGAGTACCATTATGGAAGAAAAATATCATCCAAATATATACCCCATTGTTTGCCTCCAAATTGGAGTCCAAATAGAACTGTGAGATTTGAGCATGGTTGACTGACATTTTTGACTCCCAGAGTTGTACCCGGACTTCTGAGTGTTTGCATTTTATCTGGGCCTGGAAGCCAAAATGGACAGTGCATGAAAATGGCTCCTAAAAGCCAGTAGTACTGAAAGCTTTATCAAATCTGCTTGCACAACATTTTCACCAAAGCTGACAAGTACAAGCTGTCCAGCCTGACCCATATCTTAAGAGGCATGCCCTTGACAGTGTTAATAATGTTAAGCATCACACGGCTACGTCCCAATTAAATTAAGAGCTGCCATCCAAACCCCTTACTGGGTGTAAATGTTATCCTTGGGTCCTATGTTCCGCTGGCTTGCAAGATGTGGGTGTGCCATATTTCTCTACAGTCGGCCATTTGCTTACTGCAAACGAAAATTTGCTTCTGCAAGACCAAGCATGAGTTAGGTCAGGACCTAAAGGTTGCATTTAAATTAACCCCAGTCCTTCACCACAGCTGCTGTTCTCCTATCATCAGTTAACATTTTGTTGATTGATCGAATATTTGCTACATTCAATGCCACAGCAGGTGAGGTCTAACTGCAGAATTCAGCAGCAGTCAGCTGTCTAAACAAGATTCTGTTCTTCTACACAGTTGTTTGGACTTCTACTGCGAGAATGATGTAAAAACCCTGTTGGAGAAATATTTCTCTTATTTAATCTGTATATTAAATTGCATTCATTTTCCTGCAAAAGCCCTTCAAGGGTTACAGATAAAACTCCATTCACATTTGCAAAAAGCCACTACCACATGTAAGAAATCATCAGTGGAGAAGAGCTAAGGTAGGTGAGTCACAGTGAATTTTAACCACATTCTGTGCTGTTTGTTTTTCAAAGGAAGAAAAACAAAAGGAGTTCTAACAGAAGGGATGAACTAACCTAGGGGCGAGCAAAATGTGTTTTATGGGCTGGTTCCTGCCTGCCAAACATTCGGATCTGTCCTGCCTTGGCCCAGTGGGACCTTGAGGCAGACTTCCTGCTAGCTGCAGCCCCACACAGTACTAAAGACGGCCAGATGCTGGGCCAGTGTGTGTGTCTCTGTGCAGCACATGCCCTTTGGGGTGGTGTCTGCACTGTGTCCCCGTCCCCAGCACCTATCTTTGCGGCGCCCATTGTCTCGCAACTGGCCAATGGAAGCTGTAGGCATAGTCCTTGTGTGAGCTTCCACTATGTAGAGACCTGCTCCCCTTTTCCCCTCAGGGACATGCTATGCAGTGACTTCCATGCTGGCCCCAGTTGCTGGCTCTGATTACTTACACTGTTTCTCACTAGGTTATTTGAATTTTTTTTTCTGGGTTAACTGCAAGGTCTCTGTGCTTAGCTTTTTAAAGGCGAGGATGCCCAGAGTGTTAACTGATCACTCTTAATCTAGTCTCAAAGAGGTAGCCGTGAGTCTGTAGCTTCACAAATGACAAGAAGTCCTGTAGCAACTGAGATACTAACAAATTTAGGGTCTTACCCACAAAAGCTCATGACCTAACAAATGTGTTAGGCTTTAAGTTGCCACACGACTGCTTGCTACTCCTTAGGCTGTGTCTACACTAGCTCCCTACTTCGAAGGGAGCATGGTAAGTAGTGTGTCTGGAGATAATTAATGAAGTGCTGAGGTGCATACGCGGCACTTCATTAAGTTAATTCTCCCCTGTGGCAACTTCAAAGTGTTAAAATTTTGAGGAGTAAAGGGACTTCAAAGTTGCCCAGGCACTTTTGAAGTACCGGCGGGTGAGCCACTGCCACATGCGAGCCAGCACTTCGAAGTTTAACACAGGGGAGAATTAGCTTAATGAAGTGCTGCATATGCACTACGGCATTTCATTAATAATCTCCCAACACCCTACTTACCATCCTCCATTCGACGTAGGGAGCTAGTGTAGACACAGCCTTAATGTATTTCGTGGGGGCCCTGGGCCAGAGTTCCCAGTGTTTCCAGCCTGGGAAGCTAATGATCCAAAAAGAGGAACAAATTCATTAATGAATCCCAGTCACACGCCCTGAGGCACAATGCAGAAAAACTAAGAAGTTGTTTAAAAAATGTGTCGAAGAAAACAAAATCAATAAAATGAATTTTTTACTTGGTGCAAGTGCTGAAGGACCTGACCAGAGGTCGTGTGCCGCTCCACCTGCTGCTTACAAACAGGGAGCAACTAATAGGGAAGGTAGAGGTGGGGGACAACCTGGGAAGCAGTGATCACGAGATGGTAGACTTCAGGATTCTGACCAAAGGAAGGAAAAAGAGCAGCAAATTATACACCATGGACTTCAGAAAAGCAGACTTTGACTCCTTCAGGAACCTGATGGGCAGAATCCCCTGGGATGCTACCATGAAGGGAAAAGAAGTCCACGAAAACTGGCAGTATTTTAAGGAAACCCTATTGAAGGCGCAGAAAGAAACTGTCCCGATGCGCAGCAAGAGAAGTAAATATGGTAGGAGACCAGACTGGCTTAATGGGGAAATCCTTGGAAAACTTAGGCACAAAAAGGGAGCTTACAAAAAGTGGAAATGGGAACAGATGTCTAGGGAGGGGTATAAACGTATAGCTCGAGAGTGTAGGGCAGTTATCAGGAAGGCGAAAGTGCAACTGGAATTGCGACTCATGAGGAATGTGAAGGATAACAAGAAAAGTTTCTACAGGCATGCTACCAAGAAGAAGCTGATCAGAGAGTGCATGGGACCCCTACTGGATAAGGGAGGTAACCCAGTGACAGATGATGGAGGGAAAGCTGAAGTACTTAATGCTCTCTTTGCCTCTGTCTTGATGGACAAAGACAGCTCCCAGACTAATGCAATATGTGATGCAATGTGGGATGAAGGTGGACAGCCTTTGGTGGGGAAAGAACAGGTTAGAAGCTATCTAAAAAGCTACATGTACATAAATCAATGGGCCTGGACCTAATTCATCCTAGGGTTCTGAAGCAGTTGGCATATATCGTTGACGAGCCCTTGGCCATTATCTTTGAAAAGTCATGGAGACTGGGAGAGATCCCGGATAATTGGAAAAAGGCAAATGTAGTGCCCATCTTTAGAAAAAGGGAAGAAGGATGATCCAGGGAACTATAGGCTGGTCAGTCTTACATCAGTCCCTGGAAAAATCATGGAGGGGATCCTCAAGGAAGTCATTTTGATGCACTTGGAGGAGGAGAGAGTGATCAGGAATAGTCATCATGGTTTCATGAAGGGCAAGTCATGCCTTACCAATCTGATTAGTTTCTATGATGAGATAACTGGCTCTGTGGATAGGGGAAAATCAATGGATATGATTTAGCTTGACTTTAGCAAAGCTTTTGATATGGTCTCCCACCATATTCTTGTCAGCAAGTTAAAGGAATGTGAATTGGATAAATGGATGGTAAGATGGATAGAAAGCTGGCTAGAAGGTTGGGCCCAGAGGGTAGCGATCAACAGCGTGATGTCGGGATGGCGGTCAGTTTCTAGTGGAGTGCCCCAAGGTTCGGTTCTGGGGCCTGTTCTGTTCAACATATTTATCAATGACCTGGATGAGGGGTTGGATTGCACCTTCAGCAAGTTTGCGGATGACACTAAACTAGGGGGAGAGGTAGATACACTGGAGGGTAGGGACAGGGTCCGGACTGATTTAGACAAATTGGAAGACTGGGCTGCAAGAAATCTGACGAGGTTGAATAAGGGCAAGTGCAGAGTCCTGCACTTGGGCTGGAAGAATCCCAAGCATTGTTACAGGCTGGGGTCTGACTGGCTCAGTAGTAGTTTTGCAGAAAAGGATCTGGGAATTGTAGTGGATGAGAATCTGGGCATGAGTCAACAGTGTGCCGTTGTAGCCAAGAAAGCTAATGGTATATTAGGTTTCATCAAGAGGAGCATTGCCAGTAGATCCAGAGAAATGATTATTCCTCTTGATTCGGCTTTGGCGAGGCCGCATCTGGAGTACTGTGTCCAGTTCTGGGCCCCCAATTATAGGAAGGATGTGGATACACTGGAGAGGGTCCAGCAGAGGGCGACCAAAATAAGTAGGGGGCTGGAGCATATGACTTATGAAGAAAGGTTGAGGGAATTGGGACTGTTTAGTCTGCAGAAGAGAAGACTGAGCGGGGACTTGATAACAGCCTTCAACTTACTGAGGGGAGGTTGCAAAGTGGCTGGAGAGAGGCTGTTCACAGTGGTCACAGGTGGCAGAACACAGAACAATGGTCTCAAGTTGCGATTGGAAAGGTCCAGGTTGAACATTAGGAAAAACTTTTTCACTAGGAGGGTGGTGAAGCATTGGAATGGTCTACCCAGGGAAGTGGTGGAGTCTCCATCCCTGGAGGTGTTTAAGTCTCGGCTCAAGAAAGCCCTGGCGGGGCTGATCTGATGGGTTTTGTCCTGCTTAGAGCATGGGGCTGGACTCGGTGGCTTTTTTAGGTCTCTTCCAGGTCTATTGTTCTATGATTCTATGACAGCACTAGAGAAATCAGAGGACCTCAGTCTCATCTCACAGAAGATTTACTTGGGGGCAGCTCAATTAATTGTCTTACATTGCTTTGGCCTACAGTGATTATGAGACCTGAAAACTCACAACGTGAATATTCAAAACCCCATTCAGTCCTCTGCAACTTGATATCATTCCAAACAGGATTTTTCATTCCAAGCCCATGATTTGACTGTTACTTCTTTTGGAGAGTCATAGAGTGGAGGTAAAGTATGGATTGAGCCTTCCAAAGGGATTTTAAAACATTATATTGTGGTAGAGGACTGGAGTCCAGATTTCATTGTACTTTAGTCTTTATAAACTTCAGAAACTTACTGATACTTCAAATAAAAAATATTCCATGGTCTGTTACTGCTGCTTAAAATCTATATCTCTGCTGCTTCACATCCCATCTTTCTCACATGCTCTCAAAGATGTGGACTAAAATAAGGAAATAGGTGAAAATTGAAATATGGTTCTTAATTTGCATTTTGACCACATCTAAGTCTTCAGAGATGGTATGCCACCCAACTCCTGGAATATCTCCTTCAAGTTATATGTATGTTTGGACATACTGCTGGGAGGAAGACCTCAAACCTCCTTTCCTTCTGTTTGTTCACTCATTCTATTTTTGAACGACCAATTTTTAAGCATCTATTTTTTCAGATGTGATTCAGATTAACATATCTTTTTCCATTTAGTTAACTTAATCTTCCCTTGCCATGACCTTTCAGCTTCCATCACCCTTGTGGTTGAAGTTCACAGAATAAATACTAAGTGACAACCAAAAGAAATCAGACATTTTGCTTGGAACCCTGACTCCAGATCTAAAGACTTTCATATTTTGGAATATAATTCAGATTCAAACTAAACATGTGGCAGCTGGGATGTGCAATTCCCAACATGGATAGACAGACTCACTTTAGCTGTGCTTGAGCCAGTGTGGTAAAAATACCAGTGTGGTTGTGATGCCAAAGGCAGTGGCTTGGGTTTATGCATATATGCCCCTTCACCCATGCTGGCAGCCATTCCTCCTAGCCAATGTGTAGCATACCCTAAACCAAGACCCTAAATGTTGAAAGAGGATTCATCATTTCCATGAAGCTATTCTAGGTGTAACCAAACAAAGCAGGTCACTGTGGATTTCTCCTATCGTATTCAGGTGAATTCAAAGTGTTATTCTCTACTAGCCACTGACAGCCACTCTTCAGCAGCTAACAGAAGACAGACTCGGCAGATAAAAGCATTGCCTTTTAGCCTTTTAAGTAAAATTTGCAACACCATGGCTACGTCTACACGTGCAGCCAACATCGAAATAGGCTATTTCGATGAATAACGTCTACACGTCCTCCAGGGCCGGCAATGTCGATGTTCAACTTCGACGTTGCTCAGCCCAACATCGAAATAGGCGCAGCGAGGGAACGTCTACACGTCAAAGTAGCACACATCGAAATAGGGATGCCAGGCACAGCTGCAGACAGGGTCACAGGGCGGACTCAACAGCAAGCCGTTCCCTTAAAGGGCCCCTCCCAGACACAGTTGCACTAAACAACACAAGATCCACAGAGCTGACAACTGGTTGCAGACCCTGTGCCTGCAGCATAGATCCCCAGCTGCCGCAGAAGCAGCCAGAAGCCCTGAGCATCTCTCAACCCCCCAGCTGATGGCAGCCATGGAGGACCCAGCAATTTCAACGCTGCGGGATGCGGATCGTCTACACGGTCCCTACTTCGACGTTGAACGTCGAAGTAGGGCGCTATTCCTATCTCCTCATGAGGTTAGCGACTTCGACGTCTCGCCGCCTAACGTCGAAGTTAACTTCGAAATAGCGCCCGACGCGTGTAGACGCGACGGGCGCTATTTTGAAGTTGGTGCCGCTACTTCAAAGTAGCGTGCACGTGTAGACGCAGCTCATAAGTACAGTCTAGCAAACCTTCTGTGGGAGAGAAACTGAGAATTCATCTTACAAGTGAAGACACAATGGTTGGAGCCTTTCTAAATAATTGTTAAGTGTTGGTGGATGGAATAGTTTTTACACTGGATACCAGAAAGAAACTCAGTAGCTATGTCTACACGTGAATGCTACATCGAAATAGCTTATTTCGATGTAGCGACATCAAAATAAGCTATTTCGATGAATAACGTCTACACGTCCTCCAGGGCTGGTGCCATCGACGTTCAATGTCAACATTGGGCAGCACTACATCGAAGTAGGAGCTGCAAGGGAGCATCTACACACCAAAGTGGCCCACATCGAAATAAGGGTGCCAGGAACAGCTGCAGACAGGGTCACAGGGAGGACTCAACAGCAAGCCGCTCCCTTAAAGGGCCCCTCCCAGACACACTTGCACTAAACAGCACAAGATCCACAGAGCTGACAACTGGTTGCAGGCCCTGTTCATGCAGCATGGATCCCCAGCTGCAGCAGCAGCAGCCAGAAGCCCTGGGCTAAGGGCTGCTGCACACGGTGACCACAGAGCCCTGCAGGGGCTGGAGAGAGCGTCTCTCAACCCCTCAGCTGATGGCCGCCATGGTGGACCCCGCTATTTCGATGTTGCGGGATGCGGATCGGCTACACATGCCCTACTTCGACGTTCAACATCGAAGTAGGGAGCTATTCCCATCTGCTCATGAGGATAGCAACTTCGACGTCTCGCTGCCTTATGTCGATTTCAACTTTGAAATAGTGCTTACCACGTGTGGACGTGGCGGGCGCTATTTCGAAGTTGGCGTGGCTACTTCGAAGTAGCCAGCACGTGTAGATGCGGCTAGTGTGTCCAGGTACCCAGGAAACAGACTGAAAGAACTGTGCTTTCCTTGCCCACTCAGTCAGTCTGGAATTATAGTGAGGGGGTACTTCATTGTATTGTAGTTACTCCCCTAGTCTGCTTGCATTGATAGGCTTTCTTCTTACAGCTATAGCGTTACGGACAGCATCAGCAATGCATGAATAACATGACAACTGCCGCAGAGCTACCCCTACAAAAAAACAAACAGAACAAAACAAAAAAAAAAAAAACAACCCTCCCAGTGTTGATAGCAGATGGTTCTGGTTAGGTGTGAAAAGTATTCAAATTTGCAAATAAATTTTATTCTGAATAAGGACAAGTAATTTTCATAGCTATAATCTGTTTCTCCATTTGTACTACATGCATTCCCTGGAACCCTCTGAAAACAGTTATGTACAGATGTAGCCATGTACATGTTTTGGGCCACACAAAGCCTTCTGGAATCATGCTGTGTGGGCTGGAGAATGTTGCATCTCTCTTTACAGTCTATCCTTGTTATTCTCTGTCTTCCTTCATTCCCTCTCCCTGCAAACACGCGCCTTAGCAAGGAAGAGAGTTTTCCGGGGTTACACAATCCCCCACCTCAGACTGAACTTTTGAAAAATATGCCAAGATGTCAGATAAAATGGAATTTTTAAAATACTGAAAGTCTGGTTAAATATGGGTCATGCTGTTGTCCACTCAGAAAATAAGCTCTGTTTAAAGGAAGGATTCTAATGCAGACCAAGGGAATAAAGTCAGTATTTCGAATACATTCTTTCTGGGAATTGGTATTCTAGCCATGGTTTCAAGTAAATGCTGGGAACCATATGGCTCAGTGAAAGGAATGGGTAAATTAAAAGGGGGTTATAAGGCAGCAGCTTTATAAAGAAATTCACTTGGTCACTGTAGGTTCAATTATCTTATTCTCACACTCCCTTTCTAGTATTGCTTTATGCTGAAGGGCAACATTCTACAAGGCTTCTATAAGGCTTTATTAGTGTCACATATGGCAGTGATTCACCCACCGTGCACCTTCATTGGGTAGCAATCATCTAACCTTGTTGCAAATAATCAGTGGTTTTTCTGTCTGGTATTTGCTGGCAGTGAGTACCAGCACCTCGGCAGCCCCAGCCAGGGGATTGCCAAGTAGGGCAGGGAGCCAGCTCCTCTTTTTTTTTTTCCCCAGAAAAAAGCACTACTACTTGAAACAGTTTGTCTGCAGCTTCATCAGCTGCCTAGGTACCTGAGCTTGTGCTGTGCAGAGAAGAGCAGTTTGCAAGGTGTGAATTGGGGGAGTTCCCTGCCAGGTGAGCCTTCAAGGGCTGATTAGACTGGAGGCAAGGCTTTGAGCCAGGCCTGACAAGCTGGGAGCTCTCCCTATAAGAAGGGAACTCCCAGCGAACAAGGGGTGAGCAGCGAACAGGGAAGGGAGTTTGCCTCTGGGAGTTCACCAAGGGAGGAGCCCCATGTTTGTCCTTTTCAGGTATGGTGTTCCACCTGTGCCCTGCAAGGCAGCACTCCCAGGAAAAGGAGTCTCTGAAGAGAAGAGCCTGAAGAGCGACGGGGGAAGGTGGACCTGGGGGCACTGAGAGCAGTTGGGGGGGAGGGGCCAGTGCAGTGAGGAGGGCAGACATGGGAGCACATGGGGGTAGTGGGTTGGAGAGGGTCCTATGGTGATGGTAGCTGGGGGGAGGGGCCGTGAAAGGTGGGGAGGAGGGTCCTGGGGATATGAGGTCATTGCTCTGCAGGGAGCTATGGTGACTCGTGGTAACAGGGAGGCATGAAATAGTTGGATCCTTAACCACATTCTCCACACCCCACTGCCTTGTGGGTTATCCTGGGAAGGAAAGAGGCTAAGGTTGTAAACCCTGACTGAAAGTCCGGAGTGGAGTCCGAAGGTGGTTCGGTGTCAACTTCTGGCACTGTCCTGGCAACTCCTGCAGCTGAGCTGGTACCAGATGTGGAGGTTATCCTCTCCTTTGGACTATAGCAGTAAAGCTGAGAGGGGGACACTGGTGTCTGGGCAGCCCAGAGTCTCCATAATAAGTGCCCAGGCTCGCGCCCGGAGACGTACTCCGGCATCGCTGAACAGCGTTGCATCAACATGGGAGGCAACAGATACCGGTTATAAGCTCTTGCTCGATTGGCGTAGAGAACGAGCGCCAGGGGTTGCCTTCGACGGTGGGAGAGATCCTCGCATCTCACTGGAGAGTCACCGTCCGCCTCAAGCTGGGTAGCCGCCAGCCAATAGGGTACTGTCCCGCCACAGTTCACCTGCCTCGCTGGGTGCGTGAGGCTTAAAGTTCCTGAACCTGACAAGTGACTGAAATTTGGGCACCAGGCAAACCAATAAAAAAATCAACAAGAAATGAGAAACATCAACAATTTAAGCTTTCTTGCTGGAATGTGCGGACCATGCTGACCGGCTTGACTGAAGATCTTCAGGCCATCAGTGACACCCGCAAGACTGCTGTCATCAATGAGGAACTGAAGAGGCTCAGAGCTGATATCGCTGCACTGCAAGAGACGTGACTCGCAGATTCAGGATCTCTAAAGGAAAAGGACTACACCTTTTTCTGGCAGGGTAAAGCCCAAGAAGAACCCAGAGAGCATGGTGTTGGCTTTGCTGTCAGAAACACCCTTCTACAAATGGTTGATTTAGTCATGGGTGGATCAGAAAGACTTCTTCGGATTACGCTTCAAACTTGCGCCAGTCCTGTCCACCTGATCAGCGCTTATGCTCCAACCCTGTACGCCACACCAGAAGTAAAAGACAAGTTCTATGATGTGCTTAGTGCTGCTGTAGCCCAAATACCTGCTCGTGAACAACTGTACATCTTGCGTGACTTCAATGCAAGAGCTGGAGCTGATTGGGCCTCATGGCCTTCCTGCTTAAGACACTTCGGTGTGGGAAAAATGAATGCCAATGGACAGCGTCTCCTTGAACTGTGCTCGTAACACAATCTGTGCATCACAAACACATTCTTCCGAACGAAGCCACAGCACAGAGTGTCGTGGAGACACCCATGCTCGAAGCACTGGCATCAACTAGATGTGGTCATCACTAGGCATAACAACCTCAAAAACATCCTTCTGACACGCAGCTATCATAGTGCTGACTGTGATACAGATCACTCGCTAGTTTGCTCCAAGCTCAAGCTGAGACCCAAGAAGCTGTACCGCTCTAAACCTGCTGGAAGGCCCCGCATTGACGACAGAAAGACGGCAAACTCAGAGAAAGCTGAAAAGTTCAGAGAGACCCTCCAGGAAAATCCGCGCAGCGGCCCTGGGGGTGCTGATGCGACATCCAAATGGCAACATCTGAGGGATACAGTTAACAACATGGCCTTGTCAGGGTTTGGAAGAAGAGCTAGAAACACGAACGACTGGTTCGAAGCTAACTCCGATGAGATGATTCCATTCATTGAAAAGAAGCGTGCTGCACTCCTGGAGTACAAACGCTCACCGAGCCAGAGTACCCAGGAAGCACTTAGCGAGGCCAGAAGAACAGTACAGCAGAAAGCCAGGCGCTGTGCCAACAACCACTGGCTCCAGCTATGCAGCACCATCCAGACCTGTGCCGACTTTGGTAATCTCAGAGGAATGTACGAGGGTGTGAGGAAGGCATTAGGACCCACCCAGAACAAGATGGCACCTCTGAAATCCAAATCTGGTGAAGTCATTGCTGACAAAGCCAAACAGATGGAGCGCTGGGTTGAGCACTACTCCGAGCTGTACTCACACGAGAACGTTGCGGTTGACGCAGCCCTCGATGCCGTCGAGCTCCTACCAGTAATGGACGAACTGGATCAAGAACCGACTGTGGATGAACTGAAGAGAGCCATCGACAGCATTGCAGCAGGAAAGTCCCCTGGTCAGGATGGTATACCACCAGAGGTAATCAAGTATGCCGCGGACACACTCCTGGAACCCCTACATGAGCTACTGTGCCTGTGCTGGAAAGAGGGTGAGGTTCCACAGGATATGCGTGACGCTAACATTGTAACGTTGTACGAGAACAAAGGAGACAGAAGCGACTGCAACAACTACAGTGGAATCTCCCTCCTAAGCGTCACTGATAAACTGTTCGCTCGTGTCATCCTTGGCAGACTTCAGAAGATTGCCGAGAGGGTGTACCCCAAATCACAGTGCGGATTCCGCGCAGAGAGGTCTACCGTTGACATGGTCTTCTCTCTAAGGCAGCTGCAGGAGAAGTGCAGGGAGCAGAGAAAGCCACTCTACCTAGCCTCCATCGACCTGACCAAGGCCTTTGACTTGGTCAGCAGCGATGGTCTGTTCAAACTGCTCCACAAGATAGCCTGTCCTCCACGGTTACTCAAGATGATCCAGTCGTTCCACAAAGACATGAGAGGAACCATCCAATATGACGGCGCATTATCGGATGCTGTCAGAATCAGGAGCGGTGTCAAACAAGGATGCGTGCCTGCTCCGACATTGTTCAGGATCTTCTTTGCACTCCTCCTGAAGCATGCCTTTGGATCTTCAACAGAGGGCATCTTGCTGCACACAAGATCTGATGGGAAACTGTTTAACCTTGCAAGGCTGAAAGCTAAGTCTAAGGTGCGAGAAGTCCTCATCAGAGACATGCTGTTCGCAGACGATGCTGCTGTAGTGTCTCACACAGAAGACCAGCTTCAAAAACTACTGGATCAGTTCTCCAAAGCGTGCAAGGACTTTGGGCTTACCATCAGCCTAAAGAAGACAAACGTACTTGGTCAGGATGCTGCTGAATCCCCATCAATCAGCATTGACAACTATACATTAGAGGTCGTCCACGAGTTTGTTTACCTTGGGTCCACCATCACTGACACCCTGTTGTTGGACACTGAGCTAAATAGGAGGATTGGAAAAGCAGCCACAACTCTGTCCAGACTCAGCAAGAGAGTGTGGAATAACAACAACCTGTACACTCACACCAAAATGCAAGTCTACGGAGCCTGCATCCTCAGCACCCTCGTTTATGGCAGCGAGACTTGGACCCTGTATGCCCGCCAGGAAAAGAGGCTGAAAGTCTTCCACTTGCGCTGCCTCAGGCGCATCCTTGGAATATCATGAAGGACAGAGTGACCAACACCGCCGTCCTCAAGCAAGCTGGAATCCCAACCATGCACACCCTCCTCAGGCAGTGTCAACTCCGCTGGCTTGGCCACGTCCACAGGATGAATGATGGAAGGATTCCAAAAGACATCCTGTATGGTGAGCTAGCCTCTGGCAAAAGACCTCCCAGACACCCCCAGTTGCACTACAAAGATGTCTGCAAGAGAGACCTCAGAGAGGTAAACATCAAGCTGGACAACTGGGAAGAACTAGCAGATGACCGCAGCAGATGAAGGTAGGGGTTACACAAGGGCCTTCAGAAGGGCGAGAAGAAGATCAGACAGCTAGCAGAGGAGAAGCGAGCTCACAGAAAGCACAATAAGGACTTGCCAGACACCCACTACATCTGCAAGAGATGCAGCAAGGACTGTCACTCTCATGTGGGTCTTCATAGTCACACAAGACGCTGTAAATGAAGTCCTCAATTGAAAATTTAAAGGGCGTGATCCATAGTCTATGCAGACTGAAGGATGCCTACTACTACTACTGATTATCTGAATCTGCAGCTCCCAGAGGGTCTGTCCCACGCCACACCAGATAGGTGGAGGGCATAATTGACTAGCAGGGTCAGGATGAAGTTGGAGTGAAATCTGAAACTTCAAACAGCTATGCTGGTGTTGAACCTGATGCTTTAACACCATGGAGTCCAATATTCTTTCTGGTTGCCACTTGAGGTGAACTGGACACCTCAGTGTGGCAAAATGCTGCTCGTTAAAGCTGTGCATGTGGAATGCCTTCCACCAGCTCCAAGCACGCACCCCAACACTTGGTTGGACACGTGCATGGCATTAGTGGCTGCTCGTCCTGCAGCTTCGGCCCAGAGCTGTGCGTTCCCATGGCTCTGGTGGCTGTGGCCCACCACGGATGGAGCCACGGTTCACAGTATTGCGGTTTGGCCCCAGGCGTGGCTCCAGCTGCATGGTGGTTCGCATGGCGGTAGCTCCAGCTCCAGCGCGCCTCCAGCGGTGGTGGCTCTGGTGAGTTGCTGGCAGTTTGCGCTGGAGTAAGGATGCCTGGCTTGGGGTGTGTGTGTCAGACTTGGGGTGGGGGGCAGGCTGCGATGATCCATAAATGTCTATTGGACACCACTACTTTAATAGATAAGATTCTGTTGGCAGATGAGGGTAAAGTGTGATGATAGGGTAGCTGAAGTAAACCTCTCAGAAGGAGAAAAACTGCTGAATTACAACCTGATTCCATATTAAAGGACTGTGAGCCGATGCCCAGGTGCCAGCTAAGGGTCTGGTGGGGCAAAGGGGGTGATGCCACACCAGCAGCTACGCTAAGCAGCCAGGGCAGGCTGGGTTCTTTTGTTTGTGTTTAGTTCGGGTATAGCAGCAAGAGGAAAATTACACTTAGAGAGGCTTTAACAGTTACTTTTTATTTATACAAAGATAGAAACAATTTAACTAAGACAAATGATTAAAGTACAAGTTAGTACTCGTGGTTTTTAAAAGGGGAAACAACACAATTTAACTTAAGAAAAGTTTTAGACAAACTAGCTAGCTTAAACTAATACAATTAATGTGTACACAAGAAAGGCACGTTGCAGGTGTGATTTTCACCCCTGCCTCTTAGACCTGGTGGAGCCAGAGTCTTTCCCTCAATTCCTATAGGAAAGAAGTATAATACAGGTGTAATTCTTACCCCTGCCTCCTAGATCCGGTGTGACCCAGAATCTTTCTCTCAATCCCTCGGGAAGAAGTAGATACGAACCAGGCGTCCCCAGTCTCGAGAGTTAATTTCAGATCTGGCCAGCAGGTGTTGGTGATTGAAACTCAAAGGGGGGTGGGCTGCCAAACCCCTCTTATACCCCTTTTGTCACGTAGGCTTCTTCCTGGTCTCAAGTGGCCAATCGGGAGGAATGGGTTTTGAACCCCAGGTTTCCCAGGGAAGGTGCAAGGCTCAATTTGCACCTGTGAATTGTGGACAATTGGGCACCTTTGGAGGTGATGGGCGGAGATTCCCCGTTCTTCCTGGGGCAGTGATCAGGCGTGTCAATTACCGAGATCAGCCAGAAGGGCGGCCATTAGCTAGTCCATTCGCTGTCTGGTTTTTGTGTATAGTAGAGAGGCTGGGCGAGACAGCACACCTGCGTTCCCAGGACATCAAAGGCTTCCTGTCTCCCTTGCTTGTTTCTGTCTCTGTCTTGCCCAGTGGTGCGGGGGGGAGAAGAAGAAAAAGCCAAATGGGGGGTTCATGTCTGGCTACAAGGACTGTCACAAAAAATCGTACAATTATAGAATTCTAGAGCTGAAAGGGACCACAGAAGGCCATCTAGTCTAGCCCCCTGCCTAAAGTCGGATCAACCCCAACTAAATCATCCCAGCCAGGACTTTGTAAAGTCGGGACTTAAAAACATTGAGGGATGTGATTCCATCACCTCTCTCGGTAACACATTCCAGTGCTTCACGACCCTCATCCTAATATCCAAACTACATCTCTCCCTCTGTAACTTTAGACCATTGCTCCTTGTACTGCCATCTGTCACCATTGAGAACATTCTCTCTCCATCCTCTTTAGAGCCCCCTTTCAGGAAGTTGAAAGCTGCTATCAAATTGCCCCTCAGTCTTCTATTCTGCAAACTAAATGAGTCCAAGTCTCTCAGCCTCTCCTCATAGGTCATGTGCTCCAGTCCCCTAATCAGTTTCGTTGCCCTCTGCTGAACCCTCTCCAATGCAGCCACATCCCTTCTAAATTGTGGGTCCCAGAACTGGACGCAAGACTTCAGCTGTGGCCTCATCAGTGCCAAGTAGAGGGGAATAATAACTTGTCTAGATCTGATGGAAATGCTTTTCCTAATGAACCCTAATATACTGTTAGCCTTCTTGGCTACAAGGGCACACTGTAGACTCAGATCGAGCCTCTTATCCACTATAAACCCCAGGTCCTTTTCTGCTGCACTGATACTTAGCCGGTCAGTCCCCAGCCTGCAACAGTGCTTAGGATTCTTCCATCCCAAATGCAGGACTCTGCACTTGTCCTTGTTGAATCTCATCAAATTTCTTTCGGCCCAATCCTCCAATTTGTCTCTGTCACTCTGGAGCCTAGTCCTATCCTCCAATTAATCTACCTGGTCGCCTAGTTTAATGTCATCTGCAAATATGCTGAGGGTGAAATTCATCCTCTCATCCAGGTCATTAATAAAGATGTTGGATGGCACTGTCCCTACATTTGATCCTTGGAGCACTCCACTTGAAACTGACCATCATCCAGACACTGAGCCATTGACCACTACACATTGGGCCCATCCATCAAGCTAGTTTTCTATTCAGCTTACAGTCCATGTATCCAGTCCATACTTCCTTAACTTATGGGCAAGAATGTTGTAGAAGACTATCAAAAGTTTGCTAAAGTCAAGGTGTATCACATCCATTGGCTTCACCATGTCCACAGAGCCAGTTAGCTCATCATAGAAGCTAATCAAATTGGCCAGGCATGACTTGCCTTTGGTGAATCCATGTTGACTACTCTTGATCGCTTTTCCCTCTTCCAAGTGCTCCAAAATGGATTCCTTGTGGATCCCCTCCATGATTTTTCCAGGGACTGAGCTAAGGCTGACTGGTCTATAGTTACCTGGATTGTCCTCCTTTCCTGTTTTAAATATTGGCACTACATTTGCTTTTTTCCAATCATCTGGGACCTCTCCTTATCTCTGAGTTTTCAAAGATAATAGCCAAAGGCTCTTCAAAGACATCTGCCAGTTCCCTTAGTACCCTTGGATGCATTAAATCCAGACCCTGGATTTGTGTTCATCTAGCTTTTCTAAATGGCTGTTAACCTGTTCTTTCCCCACTGAGAGCTGCCCACATTCTTCCCATACTGCACTGAATAGTGCTATAGTTGGGGAACCAAAGTTAAAAAAAAAAGCATTGAGTACTTCAGTCTTTCCCACATCATCTGTCACCAGGTTACCTCCCTCATCCAGTAATGGCCCCCTAATAACCCTTTTATTGTTAACATGCTTGTAGAAACTCTTCTTGTTGCCCTTCACATTCCTTGCAAGCTGCAGTTCCAATTGTGCTTTTGCTTTTCTAATTACCTCCCCCGGCATTTTCCAGCAATATACTTGTACTCCTCCATAGCCAGCTGTCCAAGTTTCCACTTCTTATATGCATCCTTTTTGAGTTTAAGCTTGCCAAGCATTTTCATGTTAAGCTAAGCTTGTTGCCCACCATATTTGTTTTTCTCACTGTGCTTCAAGATGGTTTGTTTCTGTGTCTTCAATAAGACCTCTTTAAAATACTGTCAGTTCTCCTGAACTCCTTTCCCTTTCACATTAGCTTCCCAGGGGATCCTGCCCATCACTTCTCTCAGGGAGTTGAAGTCTGCTCTTCTGAAATCAAGGGTCTGTATTTTCCTGCTCTCCTTTCTTCCTTTTGTCAGAATCCTGAAATTTACCATCTCATGATCACTGCAGCCCAGGTTGCCACCCATTTCTATTTCTTCTACTAGTTCTTTCCTGTATGTGAGCAGCAGGTCAAGCTGCACATGGCCCCTGGTCAGTTCCTTCAGCACTTCCTTCAGGAAGTTATCCCCAACATTCTCCAAAAACTTCCTGGATTGTGTGTGTGCTGATGTATTGGTCTCCCAACAAATGTCTGGGTGGTTAAAGTCTTCCATAAGAACCAGGGACTGTGATTTGGAAGCTTCATAGTTTTGTGAGGAAATCCTCATCTACCTCATCTATCTGATCTGGTGGCCCATAGCAGACACCAAACAACATCATTTCTGTTGATTCCGCTTCTACGCTAAACCCAAAAATGCTGATCTGTCTTTTCTCCTTCTATATGCTGGAGCTCTGTGCAATCATATTGCTCTCTCACATAAATTTTAACTTCTCCTCCTGTCTGTCCTCCTGAACAGTTTATACTCTTCCATGACAGTGCTCCAGGTATGTGAGTCATCCTACCAAGTCTGCCTTATTCCAATCACCTCAAACTTCTTTGACTGTCCCAGGGCCTCTGATTCTTCCTGTTTGTTTCCTAGGCTTCTGGTATTTGTGTACAAACCCCTAGTCAATAAGCTGTTTGGCCCACTTTCTCCTTTTGAACAAGTGGTCCTCCTTTGTTGCACCTTCTTCCTTCCCCACTTACCTCAGGGCTTTGGCCACCATCCCCCACCTAACCTAGTTTAAAGCCCTCCTCACTAGATTTGCAAGCCTGCTTGCAAAGATGCTCTTTCCTCTCTTCCTTAGGTGGATCCCATCACTTCCTAGCAATGCTTGTTTTTGAAACAGAACCCCATGGTCGAAGAAACCAAATCCTTCTCTTCGACACCACCTGAGCAACCACGCATTTACTTCCATGATTTGACGATCTCTGCCTGGACCCTTTCCTTCAACAGGGAGGATGGATGAGAACACCACTTGAACTCCATATTCTTTGATCTTCCTTCCCAGAGTTACATAATCCACAGTGATCCACTCAAGGTCATTCTTTGCTGTGTCATTGGTTCCTACATGGAGCAGTAGGAAGCGGTAATAATCGGCAGGTTTGATGATGTTTGGAAATCTCTCGGTCACTTTCTGGATTCTAGCTCTTGGTAAGCAGCAAACTTCCTGAGATTTAAGGTCTGGAGAGCAGATAGATGACTCCATCCCTGTTAGGAGGGAGTCCAGTGACCACACCCACCCATCTGCTTCTCTGTGGGGTGGTGGTTGTAGAACTGCCATCCCTAGGACTATGCATCCCTTGCCTTTCAGCCAGTGGGATCTTCTGACCCCTTCTCTGAGAAGTCTCTACAACAGCATTCTCCACCATATCACCAGTGCAGAGAGCTTGAAAATGGTTGTTTACCTCTATAGAAATTGTAGGAATCATTGCTCCTGTAGATAACTAGATGGATTAAAGGCAAGATAGGGACCGTACACAGTCACTTTGCTCCAGCAACATCCTGAAATCCTGAGGCTGGGGCAAAACTAACTTAGGCTTGGTCTATACTAGGAAAATAAGTCAATTTCAGATACAGAATTCTCGCCATGGCAACTCTGTAACTAGAATTGACATATCAGAAATCAACTTACCTGACTGTTTCTCACTTATCTAGCTGTTTCTCCCATTGACCTCCCTTACTTCTTACAATAGTGAGGAGTACGGGGATTGACTGCTGACCCCAGACACATTGATTTGTGCATCTTTACCTGATGAGTAAAATCAAACTCCAGAAGATTGACCCTGGTACATCCCATGAAGTATGTACATGCCCTTAGATCAAGAAAGGAGCAATCTAGCACAGACAAAATGTTTAAGATATGTGATGCTGCTAGCCCCTTGGGACCACAGAGCTCACAGGAAAAAAAATATGAGCGTGATGCTAACTTGACACGTAAAATTGTAATCCATTCCATTGGTGGGGAGACAAATACTAAACCACTTCATAAATTACGACGTTAATTATACATTGTCAGAGTGCTCACATTATGTAACATTGAGCTGAGCATGCTCAAAGTGTTTCCTCATATTTGAATTTAAGCACACAAGTCCCTCTGAATTACACTTAGCATCTTGCAGGGTGGAGCCTACAGCTAACCACTAACTACATTTTGCATGGACCTACCCTTCAGTAAGATATTGTACTAGAGGCTTGCTCACCGTAAAACCACCATTTTTGTAACACTTACTGACACTACAGGATATTTCAAAGTATAACAACTAAAGGTTAATTGTGTACATGTTTGAGATCAGCTATAGTATGTCTAAATAAATGAACTGCTATTATTAGGTGTTGCTGGAATCTTACCCTTTATTAAATAACAAAGTAATAGTACCTTCTACCTAATACCACCTACATTTTGCTTCTTTTTTTTTCAGTGCCCATTCCAAGCTCTAAGAATTTCATTTTAATCAAAACCATTTTTCATACAAATCTTTCATTCATTTAATTTAGTAATAAAATTGTTTCCCTCAGTAACAACCTGTCAGCCATAACTACCCTCTAACAAATCCATTACACACCTATTAAATAACCTGCCACTTTCCCCAACCACTCAAAACATGCCCCCACCAAACAAAGTGGCCTTTGCAATATGTTCTTAAATCTGTTCCTTTTCTAGAAGGTACAATATAATGGTGAGTTCCGAAGCAGAAGATCCCTCTAAAACGGGGGTGGGGAACCCCTGCCTGGGCTGTGACTTCCCTTGATCTGGCCCCCAGTGCCAGGGTTCCCCTCCCCAGCATCTGGCCCATGACAGGATGGAGGGGTGGGGAGCCTAGAGCCTCGTAGGCCAGAGTCTTTGACTCCCTTTGACTACAAGGGATTGTGCACTTGAATAACTTGGCATTTCCTTAGCTGACCCTTCCCGTGCAGAACTGATCTCAGCCTGTGTGTATCGCTGTAGCTGGGTGTGTTTCTAACAGTACATGTCCTAGTGAAAGCAGTACAGTGCGTAGGGACCCCAGTCTGGTGGGTCATGTGGGGTCAGTGGTGTTAATAAAAATAGCAAGTACTCAATGAATACCACAGGTTAGTGAATTTTAGAACTGGAAAATAATGAGCATGAGGGAAATCTGATTTAGAATGTACAAAATTGTCCTGAAAGCCTGAATAAAGAACAGAAGAACAGCCTTCTTATTTTAAAATGGCTACCTATTAATTTCATTGTTTAATGCCTGGTTCTTGTGTTATGTCAAGGAGTAAATGACACACTGTTATTCGCCTTCCACTCACCATTCATCATTTTATGGACTTCTATCATACCCCACCTTATATGGTCTTTCTAAACTGAACAGTCTCAGTCTTTTTAATCTCTCCACATATGGAAGCTGTTCCATACCTCTAATCAATTTTGTTGCTCTTCTCTGTCCTTTTTCCAATTCCAAAACATCTTTTTTGAGATATGGGTGACCAAAATAGCACTAAGGTTTGGTCAGACCATGGAACTATATTCAGAAAAGGACCTTACCTCTTAGCCACTGCTGCTTACTTTGCTAAGGACCTTTGGCGAGGGAACTTGGCAAATGTTTTCTGAAAGTCCAAATGCACTGGATCATGCTTACTAACAGCCTCAAAAAAATTCTAAATGTGTGAATCATGATTTTCCCTTACAAACGTCATGTTGACGCTTTCACATCATGTTCATCTGTGCCTGATATTACTGTTCTTTGTGATAGAATCAATCAATTTGCCTGGTACTGAAGTCAGACTGCAATTTCCAGGATTGTCTCTGCAGTTTATTTTAAAAAAAAATCTGTGTCACATTAGCTAACCTCCAGTCATTTATCTGGTACAGTGGCTGATTTAAGCAATAGGTTACAGACTACAGTTAGTAGTTGTAAGTTTTCATATATGAGTTTCTTCAGAACACTTGGGTGAATGCCATCTTGTACTTGTGACTTATTACTGTTTAATTTAGCAAAATGTGCCAAACCCACCTCTACTGAAACCTCAATCTGGGACAGTTATCACAAGGAAACAGAAACAATTCCACATAATCCTTGTATGACAACCCTATAGCATTTAGCGACAACATTGTTAAACCCTCAACGTTAGGCTTGCTTTCTTAATAGCAGCTTTTGAAGCTTACACATGCTCAGTCTCCCATATTTGGGAAACAAGCTAATCACATACTGCTGGTGCTGCAAGCTCTCGTCAAGTGCTTGATGCTTTGTTTAAAGGGACAGGTCCCACAAACCAAAATGTTAAAACATCCCCAGGTGAGAAAATCGGAAAAGAGGAAGAAATCTCTTCTGGAAACCACTGCCCAAAGGTCGTTATGAGGGAAGGGAAGGGAAGACCTGCCGCAAATCTGAGAGGGAAACGCTCCTTCATACAAACTCTAGACTTGGTTATTACCCTTTATGTTATTTTGGAATAAAGAGGGGGAAAGTTCTAGGCCTGAACTAGCCCAGGAGGGTGGACCATACCAGATGATGGCCTAGGGACAATCCTGGGGTGACAGGGGACAGCAAACAGCCTGGGGACAGCAGCTTTAAGCATCCACAGCTGTCAGATCACTGTTAACCCTTAAAGGGCACCAGGTTAGATCCCTGGTGGGAGGGAGCCCCAAGTCAAAGCCCTATCAACAACCCTCTGCAAGTCACAGTCCTACTCTCTGACCACTTGGCAATGCTTCCCTACAAACCACCTTAGTGAGTACTGCCATAATCCCACTTCCAAGAGCAGCTGTACTACCAGAAATTTTTATTTCAGCCTACTTGAAATAACCCTTTAAGAGTATTTAAAAATATCCTAGAGCATTTGCCCAGACCCTCAACAGTACTAGTTTTCATTTGCCATCCAGACAACACAGGTCATTTTGCAGTAAAGCACAATAATGTGTCTTGTCCACGTCACCAGAACAAACAGACCCTAAGTCCAGCGTTGCTTACCCCCTTGGCTATTACTAATTCCAGACAGAAGGAGGTAAGTGTTTACAGGGGAAATTTTACATATTAATGGAGAGTAAGCATAAAGTATTCCGTAAAAACTAATTCATGCCAAGTAATGTTTGTGTGCTGGGATTTTCAAATTTAACACTTGTTATTTCCACCAACACAATGCAGGTTAATTGGAAGATGTGAATAGGCACAACAGGGGGCCTGTTAAGCAAAGAAGTGAACATGAGCTGGGAGAGCTGAGCAATTTTCCTGTTCACCAAATAACTTAATTTTCAAACATGAAAAGTTTTGTGAGAACATGCCTCTGTGCTGCTGTTCCAAATACTAGAGGTGGGCATATAATGCAGTAAGTTGGCCATAAATATTCACTCAGAAATTTAAAAGACTCTATTTCAGACACTCCATATCCCTTCTGTTTTTGTAATGTAAACTTTCAAGAGATCGGGTCTCCTGAGGAAGACGATTAACAGAAACTTACTTGAGTCACATGTGTGAGTACTTGTGGAAACCATATTTTGAACGTAATACAAAGGTTTCCATAGTGCAAAACTTACTCATCTATGGAACAGAAACAACCTGTCACAAGTAGAAACCAGTTTAAATTCAAATGAATGATTGATCCATGCAGTTCCTTATTCATGGTTTGTTTCCAAAAGCTGGTCAGAATACAGGCTGTTTGTGTATATTTTGTTATAGAGAGGGACTAGATCAAATAAGCTCTGTGACATACTGAAACGGAAGGTGGCTATGTACATGACTGACTGGACTAATAGTGAGACCTTCATATTTCTACTGACACTACCAAAAATCAATACTGTGAGCTTAAAAGTCTGACAGTGCTTTTTGTAATCAATTACGAAGACCCAAATTGTAAAGGATTTAACATTTAAGGTTAGAAGAGGCTTGATATGAAAAGATGTATATGAAGAGTAAGCTTCATTTTGCCATGAACATTTCCCAATGTGAATATGTGATGAGTTGAAAAGGAAAAGGAGACAGTGAAAAAAAAAAAAGAACTGAAAACCTCCGTATATGATTCGTTTTATCATAGCATCAAAAAAGTCAAAAGGAAAAAAATGAAAAAAACCCTAAAGTTTTTCAAAGTTTTGAAAAAAATGCAAAGGGAACCTTCTTCCCCAAACCTAGCAAAGGGAAACATCAAAGTGTCACAATCATTTCTTTTTTATTTTTGATAACAACTAGGTTTGTGGTTAGTGAGACTAGTGGAGAGAAACTATTTTTAATGTTTGGTAGATGAATAGCGCACTTGAACTTATAATGAGTATAAATTAATTCATTTAAGCTCACCCCCACCCGAAAAGTCTTCAAGGGTGCAGCTACATTACATTCCCGTTTCTGAGGAGGAATTGAAATAAGGGAGATCAAAAATGCAAATGAAGCACAGATTTACACCTCATTTGCATCATGTACATAGGGTTCCTTTGGGAAAAAATGTTTGTGAAAAATCCCTTCCTCCTACTTTGTTTCAGAAAGAAGGTTTCTTTCAAAAACAATTTTTTTTCCCTGAAAGAACCCCATTTACATGGTGTTTTTGCTTCTGAAAAGTCTCTTCCAGAAATGCAATTGGAAGAGATTATGCAAATGAGGCCTGAGATTTGTAAATCTGTGCTTCATTTGTATTTTTGATCTCTCTCATTTGCATTCCTCCGCTGAAAGGGGAATGTAGTGTAGACAGAGCCCAACTGTAGGCCAGTGTTCCTTCTCATTTTTTCCATTCACATGCAGATATTTTCCATCCACATGTGGATATTTTCCATCCATGTGCAGAATAAATTGTTTTATGTGCACCCAGGCATGTGCAAATATGTGCCACCAGAAGAAACAGACACCTAGTTGTGGGCACTCTGCTAATTAGATGGGCAGCATTTGAATCTCTCCTGAGCAACCATTCAAGCACACAGCTTACAGGGAACGCTGCCATAGGGCTCTTCTGAAGTAACGCTTTTTGCGCAATTTTAGGTCATTTCCATGCATGAAGAGCTCTACTCCAGTTATACTAAATATCTGTTCTCAGTTTCTCCTCTGTATTCAGTTACTTACAGACTCATTTCATCTTTGGTGTGATTTAGATTATATTGGTGACTCACCAAGTTACATCAAAGAAGAAATCAAAAATTCACGGGTACCAAAAATAACCTTGCTATTGTATCTGCTCTCTATTTCTGTTTCAATATATAACTGTTAAAGAAGTTTACTTAACTATGTTTCTCCTACTTACTTTAAGCTTCCAAGCTGTCTCATCTAAACTAAGCTATATTCAGTACGGAAATATTTCCTTTTCAAGACCCACTCAGCTGTCTCGTCAGGTTGATAAGTGACAGGTATGTTAAACCATTTCTGACATGATTGCAAACATGGATATACATGAACAATGTGAGGTCAAAGGAGTCTGCCCATTTTTAAGTCAAAACATCCGACACCAAGGTATAGAATTGGAGTGAATGATACCGCAGGCTGGAACTTTTATTTCTACTGGTCAGTATGTCTCTGATAACAGGAGGCAATATATTACCATTTGGAAAGCAATAGCGCGTAGCAAGCCCTGCCAAGATCTCCATTATTCTAGGCATAATGCGTAAGTAAGAGAGAAGCCCTGCCCCAAAGAGCTTACAATTCTAGATGAGACAACAAGTGTTATCCCCTCTATATGGATGAGCAGCAGGCCCTCAGATGTAGCAGAGCAAGATACATGGTGAAATCCTCCATCTGATGGCTGGACTTACCAAGCCTCCGTTATGGCTGTTACTTTGGAGTGGGACTCTCTATAGACTCTGGACAGCACTTCTATGAGAAGCAAAACACAGCCAACATGGGCTAAGCCACTGGGTTGGTGCTAGATTTGTTTCATTGTGAACATTCTGTTGGTGTGTTTTTTACACGAGATAAAAAAGTACAAAAATACTTAATTCCAATACTAACAGTAAAGAGATATTTGCTCCTTATATGATGTTTTGCCAGGAGTGGCCATTAATCAACAAAAAATTAATCAGACATATGCAATATGACTGGAACTGTAATTACTAGATGTGTGCTAAGGTACTTGGGGATGTGACTGAGCATTATATGCGCCAACTGTCTTCTTCCTCCTCCTTGTATATGTGAACACTCTCTGGTGTCCTTCAGAAAGTTAGAGTTCACCTTTCATATGCGACGGGATACATTAGTATGTGCTGGTCACTGTTTCTTGTTACTTGGCAACAGTCTTTTTTTTTCTCTGAACAGCAGAGTAGAAAAGGTTTTGAAGAGAGAAAAGAAGATAGAACATGAAAAGTGAAATCCTCATTTCATTGTTGCCATGATCTTGGAGCCAAAATGGATTTAATTTTCTGCTTTGAGGAGAAAGGCTGTGTGTAAACTAAACTTCCAATAAAAGTAGGCAAACTTTTAAACAGTAGGCATTTTGGGGCTGTTAGTGTTAATTTATTTGGTGCATTTAGGTACAAACCACAAATTAAAAAGCATTAGCTACATGATTCTTTAACTTTATACATGAATTCATTTGTTATGAACACTTGGGAAAATTATTGTGTGTGTGCATGTGTGTGTGTGTGTGGTGAAAGAGTAGTATGTTTATATTTTGTCTTTTAACTTCTAGATTTTCCTAGTATGTGTGCAGGTCTCTCTCTCTCTGTCTCTCCTTCTCGCTTTCTCTCTCTCTGTCACACACACACACACGATAACTGTGGAATAATTTACTTCCAGAAATAGAGCAAGGCAAAGTCTCTCCACCAACGTGCTCAATCAGTAGGAGGGTATGAATAGAGTTACTTGTCTTCAGAGATATTTTAAAACCATTTCAGTCAACAGTATAAATATTTATCAAATCACTCCTGAAGTATGTCCATAAATCCACAGATTCCCTTATGAACCATCTTCTGTTTCCAAGCCTTATATGTCAAGAAATAACTTAGCTGTTGTCTGCAATTCAACTATTGCCTACAAAACAAAAACCAAGCAAATGGTAGGTGTTGTTTATTGCAGGACAACACACAAATTTATACATGTTCCTGGCCTGTTAAGATGTTTGTCACATCCAGATTCAGTTTCTGTTGTTATGGTGGGCTGTACAGCTCCTGTCCACTCTGTTTCTGGTTTAGAATTTATTTTCCAATAACATTTTAGTGACATTTTACTCTTGCAGCTTCAATGAGGAAATTTGCACCAAGGTCATCAGCAGCTGGTGGAAGGCTCATTTGTACAATCGTCTTTCAGTCTCTGTCCTGCGGCTCATTCCAGCTTTTCACTCCTGGGAGAAGACATGGAGATAAGGTTTCTGACAGACCCTGACAAAGAAGCAGTACAGAATTCAAGACATGTCTAGAGCTGATGGATTTGAACGAAGGGAAGCAAGTTGGAAAAAACAGTAAACCACTGATTTAGTTATTCCTTCTAACTTCTAGACCAGCAAGTGCCAGCTATGATAATCAACAAAAATCTAACAAATTTTGGCAACATTGTGTGGAAGAGAATATCTCCCACAAATGCTTTGTAAAAGTAAATAACAACATTAAGGTTAGAGCACAGGGTGAACTACATAATAGCTGCATCTACACTAGCCGGCTATTTTGAAATAGCCGGGACAACTTCGAAATAGCGCCCGCTGGGTCTATACGTGCCAAGCGCTATTTTGAAGTTGAAGTTGACGTAAGGCGGCGAGAAGTCAAAATCACTATCCTCATCAGGAGATGGGAATAGTGCTCTACTTCGACGTTCAACATTCGAAGTAGGGCACATGTAGACTATCTGCATCCTGCAACATTGAAATAGCAGGGTCCTCCATGGTGGCAATCAGTGTAGGGGCTGAGAGATGCTCTGTCCAGCCCATAGCTCTATGGTTGCCACGTGCAGCAGCCCCTTAAAGCTCCCCGCCCCCTTATTTCCTGTGCAGGAAGCTGAGAGCATGCAGGCAGCAGCACAGACACGTGCACAGCCTGCACACCCTCCAGAAAGCCCCAACCCACCATCCAGCACCCATGGCAGCGAGCCAGCCCCCCAAGCCCTCCCAAGGGGACCCAGGGCTCCCAGCCAGCCAGCCAGCAGGGGAAGATGCAGTGGGACCCCTCCTGGTCTGATGTCGAGATCCAGGACCTGCTGGGGCTTTGGGGCAAGTAGGAGGTGCTACAGGTAATGGAGAGCAAGCGGCGGAACGCAGATGTGTTCACCCAGCTGGCCGAGGGCCTGGCTGCCCGGGGTCACCCTGTCCGCACTCCTGACCATGTCAGGAGTAAGGTAAAGGAGCTGCAGCAGAGTTAAACCCGGGCCTGGGACACAGCCAGCCGATCTGGGGCCACCCCCGCCGCTTGCCCCTTTTCCAGGGAGCTCAGGGAGATCCTGGGCCCCTGGTACACCACCTCCCCCCAGCCACCCTTAAAACCTTGGCTGACGAGCCCCAGCAGAGCCTGGAGCTGGAGTCCGGCCCGGATGCCAGCCCTGCACCCCAGGGGCCCCAGAGGAGCCCACCCCTGAGACAGCAGACGAGGAGGAGGAGGCCTCGAGCAATGTGGGGCTGCTCATCGACCTCCCTCCCGCAGCTCCAGCAGGGCATCTGCCCGATGGCTGTCCCCTAACCGTAGGAGCGGACCCTCAGGTATGTACCCTGGGGCACACCCCCAGGTTAAGGGGCAGGGACAAGGGACATGACCAGGGCCCTCCACACACCTAGATGACCACAGCCCTGAGGTCAGCAGTGGCATGTCCCTCAGAAGAGTCCATAAGCCCCTGCCCCCCAGGACAGCGCTATGCCCCATCCCTGGGGATGGGGGGAAGCAGAACCAGATGGTCCCCCCTGGGGGGGATACCACACCCATCATCAGCATCTCTGGGAACAGGGGCTGGGGAACCAGCAGCAGAGGGGTGGGGGGACATGGGCCATGGGTCATGGCCCAGACTAACAGCTGTCTCTGCTCTTCCCCCACTCTGTTCCACAGCTGCACCATCTGAGGGCCCCGAGAACACAGGCACTGCGTCCGTAGTGCCAGATAGCCCACCGGGGCCATCGCAGCAGGCCAGCCCAGTGCTGGAGCAGGGACTGGCCCCAGGTCCCTGGGCGTCCGCTGACCCCCAGCTCCTCGCCACTCTCCAGCATCAGGTGGAGGTCTCGGAGTGCCACCTGCACATGGAGGAGTGGTGGCTCCACCTGCAGGAGCGAGTGCTGGCCTGGCGTCAGGAGGCTTGGGGGGGCCTTCATGAGGACCTTTGAGTGGATCGCGGAGCAGATGGCACCCCCCACCACTCCGCCTACCATCCCTCTGAGCCGCCCTCCACCAGCTGTCCTGGAGTCTGCTGCAGAGGGGGATCGTGGGCCTCAGGAACCAGCCTGGCCATATCTGCCAGTTCTCCCAGCCCCCACCCAGCTTCGACAGGGCCTCTGGCCCAGACATGGGTCTCGCCCCCACCCACGCCAGTCGCTGGACATTAGGGGCAAAGGACGCCAAGGACTGAGCCCCCCCAGAGCCCCCTTTGTACATATTCTCCCCCATTAATTGTAAATAGTTGACTTGTCCCACCCGCCTTTAGTAGCTGTCCCCCCCATGTACATAGCTCCCTCATTAATGCAAGAGTTCATTGTTTGATTTCAACAAGGTTTTGGTTTATTTACAAAAAAGAAACGTGTGGGTGTGTGATTTCTGGTGCTCAGTGGTGCAGGCGTGGGGGCAGGTAGTGTTGTGGGGGGTGGGTGGGTGGCTCACCAGCAGCTGGCCCTGGCAGCATTCACCCCGCAGCCTGCTCAAAATGGGCCCACAGGGCCTCCTGGACCTGCATCCCCTCAGGGTTGACCTGGCAACTGGGGGCAGCGAGTGGCTGGGCGTAGGCCCTGCCAGCCTCCACAGCCCAGCCCTGGACAAATGCCTCTCCCTTGCTGTCCACCAGGTTGTGGAGTGCGCAGCACATGCCCACAACCTGGGGGACATTGGGGAGCCCTGCATCCAGGCGGGTGAGGAGACACCTCCAGCAGCCTTTGAGGTGGCCAAAAGTCCGCTCGACCATCTGGCACGCATGGTTCAAGTGGGTGTTGAACTGCTCCTGGGTGGTACTGACGTGGCCCGTGTAGGGGCTCATGAGCCAGGGCTGGAGGGGGTAAGCCGCATCTGCGACGAGGCAGAGGGGCACGGTGGTGTCCCCCAGAGGGATTTCCAGCTGGGGGATGTAGGTCCCAGCCTCCAGCCGGTGGCACAGGCCTAAGTTCCTAAACACCTGGGCGTCATAGGTGCTGCCAGGCCAGCCAACATAAATGTCCAAGAAACTGCCCTGGCTGTCCACCAAGGCCTGGAGGACCATGGAATGGTAACCCTTCCTATTCAGGAAGCATCTTCCGCTGTGCTCTGGGGCACGGATTGGGATGTGGGTCCCATCCAGAGCCCAGAAGCAATTAAGGAAGCCCAGGCTGGCAAACCCCATGATGGCCGCATCCGGGTCCCCAGGCCACACGAGCCTGTGGAGGAGCAGGACGTTGATTGCGCGGACCACCTGCAGGGGAAGGACATGAGAGCACCCGTGAGGGGTGTGCAAGGTGTGTGTGCCAGACATTCCTGGAGCTCTGCCAGTGGCTCACCCCCGCACTCAGGCACTGGGACACTGCCATGCGGCGTGCCCTCCCTGTGGAGAAACGGGTCGGCATCGCTGTCTGGAAGCTGGCCACTCCGGACAGCTACCGATCCGTGGGCCAGCAGTTTGGTGTCGGAAAGGCCACCGTTGGGGCTGTCTCCATGGAGGTAAGAGAACCCACAGGGGGAGGCCAGGCCAGGGCAGGGGGGCCAGGGCAGGGCAGGGTAGGGCAGGGCAGGGCAGGGCAGGGGGGCCAGGGCAGGGCAGGGCAGGGGGGCCAGAGCAGGGCAGGGCAGGGCAGAGCAGGGCAGGGCAGGGGGGCCAGGGCAGGGCAGGGCAGGGGGGCCAGAGCAGGGCAGGGCAGGGCAGGGGGGCCAGAGCAGGGCAGGGCAGGGCAGAGCAGGGCAGGGCAGGGGGGCCAGGGCAGGGCAGGGCAGGGGGGACAGGGCAGGGCAGGGCCACGCACACCCTGCTCACCCCTCATTGGGGCTGTCCCATGTGCTTTCTCTGCAGGTCGTGCGTGCCATCAACTCCATGCTCCTGCACAGGCTCGTGAGGCTGGGGGACCCACAGGCCACTGTCGCGACCTTTGCCACCCTGGGCTTCCCCAACTGCTTCGGGGCTCTGGATGGGACTCACATCCCCATCCGCGCCCTGGACCACAGCGGAGGCCGATACGTGAACCGGAAGGGCTACCATTCAGTCGTCCTGCAGGCCTTGGTGGACAGCCGGGGATGGTTCCAGGACATTTACGTGGGCTGGCCTGGCAGCACCCACGACGCCCGGGTTTTCCGCAACTCGGGCCTGTGCCGCCGGCTGGAGGTGGGGACCTACATCCCCCAGCGGGAGATCCCTCTGGGGGACACCACCATGCCCTTCTGCATCCTCGCGGATGCGGCCTACCCCCTCCGGCCGTGGCTCATGCGCCCCTACACGGCCCACCTCTCCGCCAGCCAGGAGCGCTTCAACGAGCGCTTGAACCGTGCGCGCCAGGTGGTGGAGCGCTCATTTGGCCTCCTCAAGGGACGCTGGCGATGTCTCCTGACCCGCCTGGATGCCAGCCCCAACAACATCCCCCAGTTTGTGGGTGCCTGCTGCGCCCTGCACAACCTCGTGGAGAGCAAGGGGGAGAGTTTTCTTCAGGGCTGGGCCGCGGAGGCTGCCAGGGCACACGTGCAGCCACCTGCTGCCCCCAGTTGGCAGGTGGACCCAGAGGGGACCCGGGTCCGGGAGGCCCTGCGGGCCCACTTCGACCAACAGGCCGCGGGGTGAACTCTGCCCAGGCCCCCTACTGCCTGCCCCTTCCTCCCCCACACTCCTGCCCCAACGCCAACACCATGGAGCACCCCACCGCGCCCCCCCCCACTTGTCCAGGAGAAATGACAGCACGAACTTGTGGGTGAACGTAAACGTTTTTTTTGTCTTAACGAATTTTTTTTTTTTTAAATAAATAAATATCTGACACAGAAACCAAAAAGAAGGAGGGACAAACGTTCAAGCAAATCAAGATGGGCACAAATAAAACAATACAACCACAAAGCAAATAAAAAAGTGTGCACCATCAACAAAAAAGCAAAGCAGGGAGGAGAACGGGGCGAACTATTTACAGAGGAGGGACGGGGCAAACAGGGGCACCAAAATAAAGCAGTCCAACAAAAGTATGTCCAACAAGGGGGGGGGGGGGGGGCCACGTCCCAGGCCCCTCGCCCCTACAGCCCAGCACTGGGCGTGCCCGGCCGGGAGCTCCGCTGGGCCTGCAGTCTGGTCCGCGGTTGGGTGGGAGCGGGCTCCACCGGAAGGTAGCGGCGCCGGCGAGTCTCGGGTGTCTCCAGGGGTCCCTCGGCGCGGTGGCCCTCACGGGGAGGTGGTGGGGCGACGGCGGGCGGCCCGGCGACGGCTGGAGCAGCTGGTGGTGGGGCTGCAGGAGCGGGCATGGCGGGCGGTGGCTCGGCTGGCGCGGCATGGGGGCGCCAGGTAGTCAACCAGCCGGTTGATGGTCTCCATATAGGCCCCCCATGCCTCCCTGTGCCAGGCCAGCGCCTGCTCCTGCAGCCGAAGGTGCTGCTCCGACACCTCCAGCTGCCGGCGGAGGATGGCCAGCAGCTGGGGGTCCGTGGCCGCCGCCGGTAGCAGGTGCGGGGTCCGCCGTCTGGCCCTCTGCGGGGCCGGTCGTTCCTCAGCCAAGGGGCTTCCCTGGAGCGAGGGTCCCGGAGGGCTCTCCGGGACAACCGAGGCCTCGCCGGCGCTCTCTTCCGGTCCTTCGGATGGTGCAGGTGCAGGTGCAGGACACAGGAGAGGAGGGGGGAAAGAAGAATGGAGACAGGCGTTAGTGTGGGCCCCGAGCCGTGGCCTTTGTCCCCCCCCGCCCTGTGCTGCAGGTTCCCCATCCCCGTCCCCGGGACATGCTGCTGTGATGGATGGGGTTCAGGGGTCCCCCTGCCCTGCACCCCTTCCCCTGGTGGGAGCGACTCTCACTTCACCCCGCAGGGTCTGAGAGCAGGAGAGCTTTCTTAGGCCACAGATGCCCAGTTTCTGGCAGGAGTGACAGCACCAGCTGTTGGAAGAGACAGTCCTTCCAACCCGTCGTGGGAAGAAGACCCCAAGGGGGGCCCCTCTGGGATGCAGCTTTCCCCCTCCTCTGGCTGGCTGCCTACCAGCTCTCCCTTCCCCTAGCCTCTACCTGTGGCCCCCGCCCTCGCCCCCCAATTCCAAGCCAGCTCGGCTCCTCCCTCCTGTTTGCTCAGGGCAGAGGTGTCACCTGCCAGCTGTAGCGCCAGGATCCTCCTTTGGCCCTGGGAGCTCCTCGGCTCTGGTGGCTCATATGTAGCCTGAGTCTCCCTTTGGCACTCCCCCCACTCCATCACATGCTGCTGCTGCGGGGTGTCCCACCCCCTCCTCCCGGGGGCCCCTCGAGGTTCCGCTCCCCCCTGGCCCGGGGATGGGGCATGGCACTGTCATGCAGGGTGGCGGGGGGCAGTGGCTGATGGCTGCAGTGCTGTGAGGGCCATGGCCCTAGTGTCCTTGGGGCCATGGCCATGTGAGCGTGTGGGGGACCCTGGACACATCTCTGTTACCCCCGCCCCTCAAGCCCAGGGGTGTCCACCAGAGAGGGGTACCTACCTGTGTGTCCGCTCCCACGGTCCGGAGATCCCCGGGGGTCGGAGGCCCTGCTGCTGCTCCGGGATGGCAGGAGGAGGATCTGCAGGCTGGATTCTGCGGAGGAGGAGCCCCCCTCCTCCTCCTCCTCCTCCTCCTGCCGCGATGTCCCGGGGATGGCCTCCGGGGGGGGCCCCCGGGGTGCGGGGCTTGCCTCCGGGGCGGAGTCCGTCTGCAGGGCCTGCTCGGGCTCGTCAGCCGAGGTGTCAAGGGTGGCCGGAGGGGAGGAGGTGTGCCGGGAGCCCAGGATGTCCCTGAGCTCCCTGTAAAAGGGGCAAGTGACGGGGGCGGCCCCAGATCGGCTGGCCGCATCCCCGGCCCGGGCATAACCCTGCCGCAGCTCCTTGACCTTATTGCGGACGTGGTCAGGAGTGTGGGCAGGGTGACCCCGGGCAGCCAGGCCGTCGGCCAGCCGAGCGAACGCATCTGCGTTCTGCCTCTTGCTCCCCATTACCTGGAGCACCTCCTCCTCGCTCCAGAGCCCCAGCAGGTCCCGCATCTCGGCCTCCTTCCAAGAGGGGCCCCGCTGCCGCTTCCCAGACTGCGTGGCCCTCTGGCTGCCCTGGCTGCTCTGGCTGTCCTTGGGGGGGGTCCCCTGGGGGCGCTGGGGGGGCTGCTGGGCAGCCATGGCCGGTGTCAGGGGCTGAGGGCTGTGCAGGCTCGCCGCGGGTGCAGGCAGGAGCCTGCACGTTGCCTCAGCCTCCTGCAGTCAGGGCGGGGGAGGGGACCTTTAAGGGGCCGCTCCATGCGGCCACCAGTGAGCTGAGGGGCTGGAGAGAGCGTCTCTCAACCCCCCAGCTGATGGCCACCATGGAGGACCCGGCAATTTCGACGTTGCGGGACGCTGCTCGTCTACACTGTCCCTACTTCGACGTTGAATGTCGAATTAGGGCTCTATTCCTATCTCCTCATGAGGTTAGCGACATCGACGTCTCGCCGCCTAACGTCGAAGTTAACTTCGAAATAGCGCCCGACGCGTGTAGACGTGACGGGCGCTATTTCGAAGTTGGTGCCGCTACTTCGAAGTAGCGTACACATGTAGACTCAGCCCTACTGTTTTTAACTCTGTTCCTTCAATGGAGATTGAACCAGGAAGAGCAGCAGATCCTGGAGCAGGTTGGAACAGCGCCTCGGTCTCTCCCAGGCTGATGGTCAAACCAAAGAGGCAAGTGGCTTCAGCAAACTTGTTGCTTCACGCCACTGGATGTCTCAAATGGATCTGAGGACTCACCATTTGAAAGAACAAAGCCAGTCATGTCATCATGGAACAGGTGTATGGGGTTAATGAATCTTCTCGGACAGCTGAAATTTGACAGGATAATCCACAGGGCTTCTCTGTCGATGGTGTCAAATACCTTGGTCAGGTCTATAAAGATGGCCTATAGATTCAAGTTCTGCTCTATGCACTTTTCCTGGACTTGATGAATAGCAAAGATCATGTCAATGGCGCGCGACCTGGGCATAAACCACACTGTGCCTCTGGTACATTCTCCTCTGAGATGATGGTGATCAGACGGTTGAGGATGACTCGAACCAAGATCTTCCCAGCAGCAGAGAGAAAGGAGGTGCCCCGGTAATTTCCTCAGTGAGCTTTGTTGCCCTTTTTCTTGAAGAGTGAGACAGTTGTGGTATCTCTAAAGTCTTTGGGCATGTCTTCTTCCCAGATGCTGGTTAAAATGCTGTGAAAGGCTCCAAGTGACACTGGTCTTGCTGTCTTCAAAATTTCAGCAGGGATACTGCCCATCCCAGAGGCTGTGCCAAAGCTGGTCTGGCTGATTGCTTTTTTGACCTCATCCATTGTAGGGGGCAGGTCAAGACTGTCTATCATGGTTTTCTGACGGTTTTTGTCTAGGGCCACAAGGACAACAATGGAGGGTCTGTTGAGAAAGTTGTTGAAGGGCTCTCTCCACCTATCATTGATGCTGCTTTTCTCCCTCAGGAAGAAGAGAGACAGGAGAGGTGCAGTACTTGGCTTTGAAGGTCCATATGCAGCTTTGATAGCACTGAAGAACATCTTGGAGTTCTTGGTGTCAGTGTAGTTATGGACTTCATCAGCTTTACTCTCCCACCACTCATCTTGCATTTTGCGAAGTGCAGTCTGTGCATGACTCTGAAGGTGCTTGAAATGGTCAAGTTTGGAGATAAGGACTGATCATTTTGCCATACCAGAAATGCGTTCTGTTTTTCCTCTAAGATCTTCATGATGGTCTCATCATTTTCATCAAACCAGTCTTGGTGAACTCTCTTTTTTACTCCTAGTGTCAATTTGGCTGACTCCGTCACCAGGGTTTTAAACTGGTCCCACTTTTGTGTTCGGTCTCCAGTCAGAGGTCCATGGGACAGAAGCACTTCGTCAAGGCAGTCTGCAAATTTCTCACAATGACCAGTATGTTGCAGCTTCCCAATGTTGAAGGAGGGTCTGACAACCTTGAGTTTCTTGCAGTGCAGTGGTGCGATGTGCAGCATAAGGACAAATCTGACAAGTCTATGATCAGTCCAGCACTCAGCTCCCCACATGGCCCTGGTGATCTTATCATCATGAATGTCTTGCCTACGACTGATGACATAGTCAATCAGAAGTCACTGTTTTGATCTTGGGTGTATTCATGTGGTCTTGTATTTATTGGCCTTCCTGAAGAAAGTGTTGGTAATCATCAGGTCATTTTCTGCACACAAGCTCAGCAGAAGGAGGCCATTGGCATTCATGTTACCAACACCATGATGCCCCAGAACCCCTTTCCAGGTCCTACAGTCCTTGCTGACTCTGGCGTTGAAGTCACCCAGCAGGAGAAGCTTGTCACTAGGAGGAGTTGCTTTCGCAAGAAGGTCAAGGTCCTTATACAAACTCTCTTTTGCTTCATCACTGCTGGTCAGAGTGGGGGCGTAAGTGCTGATTACTTTAACATGGCAAGAAGGGTTCAGGGGGAAGTGGATTTTGTGTAGGTCAGGAAGCTGGCACAGAAGTGATGTCTTGATGGCAAGGCCCATTCTATGGATTCTGTCTTTGTTTTCTGGCCTATCTTTCCAGAAGAAGGTGTAACTTCTTTTCAGTCTGGTCTTGCTCAGGGTGGCTATGTCAATGCTATAGCTTGCCAGTTCTCTTGCTATGAGGGCCCTTCTTCTCTCAGGCCTCATAGAGTTCTCCCTGTCCAAGAGGGTGAGGACGCTCCATGATCCAAACATCATCTTTCTTTTGACTGTTTTTCAAACTCTGTGAGGGTAAAACTGCCAGCTGCAGCATGCTAGCCAGTTTGTTTGGGACAAGCAATTTTTGTAATACCTTTTTTAGTCCCCTCCCTCATTTGAGGGTGAGCAGTGCTGCCCCTAAAAAGGTGTGCTCAGTTGCCTGGGATGTTTCCGAACAACTCTCTTGTCCCGGGGTCAGAGTCAAGTGACCAAAGTCTGAAGGCTGCCTACATGCAGGTTTGGAAATATGCCTCCCAGTGGTCACCTCCACCTGTCACTCTGCCCCTCCCCCATCGCCACAGGACTTTGAAGTAAACAGAAGATGTAGAAGGATAAAGTAGACTAATAAAGTCTTCTCAATAAACATTTATATTTGAGTAAAATACATTTTTCTTCATCTCAGTTGCATGCCTCATAAATCACAGCTGCTGATTTAACTAAACAGGGCTTACTGTTTTCAGATCAAAACATCCAGAGTTGTGTTGATAACATGGATCCAGCCTAGCACCCACAGACGAGAGCAGTGAAGCAAGTGTCAAGGACTGTGGAGCCAAAGAGTAAATAAGTAGTGCCAATGGCACTGCTATCACTGCCAGAATCCATGGTAGCAGATAGCCAGAAGATGCGCTTCTGTACTTTATTGTAACAAGACACAAGGTACTTGCACATGGAAGACATCAAACACAGAAAACAAACAAGTCCCTATGAAACAAAATTAAACTGTTTAAAAATACTCCAATTTCCAGTATAGCTTGGTTAGAGATTAAAGACTTCTTAAAAGTACAAATGAGAGAAAAAAAGTAGAGTTGCCTGAACCACACTGAAACCCACACAGAAACGATGGACCCCTTCAGCTCCCACCTGAACAGCATCATCATATTTTAGATTGATTGTGTACTGGTCTCCTCTATGTTGCCTTAGTAATAATCAAAAATAATCACAATAATCTTTTGCAAAAGCTGACACGAGGACAAAGGTTATGGATCACCTTATCAGCTTTTCACTAACATGTTAGGAGTTACCTTTCTGTATTAGGCAAAGTCAAAGGGGTAAAAAAAAAAGTAAATTAAAAGTAAGATATTCAACAGAAAACAGACAAATACAAATTTGCATCTTAATAGCTTTGTGATCTGCAGCTCAAGATTACTATTTGCATTATTTGTTCTGTATATCTCTTTGTTTAATGTTCCTTATCCACTTACACAAAGTACATTCTGTGATCTGGAAAGATATGAGTGTGGATTTTTTTTATGAGGACCTGAAATTCAGCAGAAAGCACCTAAAAATTTGGTATAACGTTTTACTTAGTTTTATCCACCTATGGATGGCATTATACTGATGCTGCATAAAGGCTTTCAATGACACCAGATGTCAAAAAGCTACTGGAACCTTTGGGTTGCTTAGGCAGGTCATAGTCCAAAGACTATTTTTTTTTCTCTTGACATCTCTGGTGAGATTATATGTAGTCTATGATGCCTATTTTTCAGCATCCCATTACTGGAAAAATAAGTCTAGACTAATTCAGTGAAAGGCAACTAAATTTACCCACGGGCTATGCTGGACAGCAGTAGAGTAAATTCATTTTAGAATGAAGTTTGACTAACCAATAGGATGAGGGAGTTAACTTAGCTGCATTTAACGGTGAGAATATTCAGCCATAGCAAGAGGAATTGTTTAGGACTATATAAGGATAAACTATGGCCTGAATATCTTGCTTGGCTCTGCAGAGATGATAGTCCATTTAGCAGACAAAATGACAGTGTTTGGAAGGGCTATTTTGCCTACTTTTTCTTTCCCAGGGAAAATTTAGTTTTTCAAATAGTTGCATTTCACCATTTGCATGATGTGAAGGTGTGTAGGTTAGTGAAAATGATATAAATTTTCTCCCAGAGAGATCCATGGGCATGATGGGTGACCTTGTACAAGTAACTTCATGCTGGGTTTCAGTTTTTCCATCAGCAAAAATGAGGATAATGATACCTACTTCCTTCGCAAAGCACCAAGATGAATGCATGAAGAGCAATTTAAGAAGTGGTATTAGTATCACTATGATAATCTCCATTTCTGCATGCAAAGATTCACAAAAGGTGAAAAGTTTGAGAGGCTGGAAGAGCTATTCAGAAGTCATCTCTGAGCTCTGGTTTTACTTAGCTGCTGGACTGAAAAACAGCCCCATATGCAGATGTTATCTACTGTCATCCTGCTGCCTTTCATCAAATGAGTTGTTAAATCTGTTTCTGTTTCCTTTATCTGGTCTAGAAACCACATGACATTTTCAATCTTAACTTTTGTGATAAAGGAAGATTGAAGGCCAATATCTAGTTTTGGCTCAAAATTTGGCTTCTTATACCTAAAGCTGTAGGACTCCAGTGAAAACTTCCACATTACAAGGAGCTAAGCTGAATTTTTTATACATGAACATTTTACATCTCATACATATTCCAATATATAATGCCATTTTATGGTTAGTATTTCTGTCATTTTATGGTTAGTATTCCTGCAGTATATGTCTCCCATTAACACAATCAATAAATACTTTAAAAATATCACTCATTTAATGTATCACTCAAATCCACACTATTTGTAGTATAAAAGCTGTACTTTTGATATTTTAACCAAGCAATATACTATACACAAATCAATAAGTATGTGTGTCGTGAATTATGAGTTATTCTTTGCTGCATTTCTGGCCAAGAAACTGACTGAATTTTTTAAAATGTAAAACACAGTATTACTCCTCAGAATTTGCTCCTTTACTATACTTTTCTCTTAGGCTAAGGCTACACTGTGGTTTCTATTTTGGGATATATTTGTATCCTGGAATAGAAATTGCATGGCCGAACACCACAGTGGAAACTGTAGGCCTGTTTTGAGCATGATATTTCCTTCCCAGTAACTCTCGTCATATAAGGGTTATTGAGAAGTTCTAAATAAGCACTTATTTTGAATCTGATGTAGTGTAGCCTGCACCGGGTTTGAAATAAGACGCCTCAAAATAACATACAATTTGCACACTGCAAGTTCTGTATGTTATTTTGAGCTGGGATTACAATGTAGCCCTAGATTTAGAGTGAAAATGTCCAAATACCCTACCTACCTTACATGATCACAAAAATATTCAGAGGAATATCTCCTTATTATGAAAAGCTTGGGAATAGATCAAAATTTATCCTAAAATGGAACATTTGAGTTTCAAAGCAATCAGGAATAGGTAGCTATAATAAACACCACATTTATATTTTATATGTGACATAAGTAAAGCCTGGGCAATATTTACCTAAGCCAAGTCTGGCAAATTAATAACAGAACTGATGCAAATATGTATTTGTATGTACATGTATTTCCTCTAAGCTATTACTGCCAACAGCAGGGAATAAGAACAAAAATAAGAGCTCAATTTAAAAAAAAAGGTCTGATCTTATATTTGGCAGTAATCCTTTGAAATCTTATCAAGCTATTTCATATTTTCTTGGAGGGTATTTCCCTGCTTATACCCATTGTATGGAGAATAAAAAATGCATTCAACCTGTTTTTCTATGTACTATTATGAAAACTGGCAATAAAGTAGATGGGAGATGATATTTAAATCGATTTTTTTTATTAAAAATAGAAGCCTTGGTCAGTCTAGCAATAGTCTTGCAATTACCACCCAGAGAGAAGAGCAAAACGTAGTCAAGAATTCAAGGGATCCTACATGCTGTCATTATTTTTTTAAAAAGTGCTTTTCATTTATTTGAAATATTTTCTGTAGAGGAACTCAAAAAGCTTTATGGCAACTCATCAATTAGCTTTATAAAATCAGTAAGGTAGTTGTAGCCTTTATGCAAGCAGGTCCACAGCACCGAGGTTAAGCTCATTTCAAAGAGTGGCTACCAATTTTAGGTGAAAAAAAAAAGGCACTAATAGCTTAATTTTTAAACTGTTTTCTTCTTACACCTCTCTGCATAAAGGAGTTCTAGGAGTTCATCATGTTTATAAATTAGGCTGAAGTTTGTCAACCAAAAGTAGAGGTACCCAAAATCAGTTCCACTATTTAAGAAGAAGAAGAAGAAGAAGAAGAAGACTGCCATCTCCAAAGTCGAAATGCAAGTCCATGAGCAAGGAACAGAAGCCTGAAATACAGATTCTCATCAAAAATATGTTGAAATTTGAGGACACCTGATCTATACAACTGAACATGAAATCAAATGAAAAGATCTGAACAGTGTGTGATCAGGGATTAACATTACAGTGCAGTTTCTCTTCTTCAAGATTAGCAAACCAGTACACCATTGATGTAGCAGGGCTTGTAGCAGCAGAAAGCATTACCCATTCTCATGCTGTACTGAAGGCATTACCCATTTGTCACACTGAATGAATGAAAGGAGTTAAAGTGGTTATATTATACAAAATGGAAACATGAAAAGGAATTTCAGTGGGAGCCGAGGGATCAAAAGCCATGCAGTGGCTACAGGTGGCTGCAGGGTCTGGAAATTGTAAAACCACAAAGAGAACAGTTAAAATTGTAGCAAAAAGGGTTTAGGTTGGACATTAGGAACAACTTCCTAACTACCAGGATGGTTAAGCACTGGAGTAAATTGACCAGGGAGGCTGTGGACTCTCCATCACTGGAGTTTTTTAAGGGCAAGTTAGACAAACACCTGTCAGGGATGGTCCAGATGGAACTTGGTATTTCCTTGAATGCAGGAGAGTGGACTTGTTGACCTCTTGAAGCTCCTTTCCATTCTATGGTTCCGTGAGAAGAAAGGAAGCTGGAAACCATGACAGTAGCTGTGCCAGACTAAGCTACAACTGCATTCTGCTTGTTGAAGTTAATTTAGATTTTAAATGCACCTCGAGGACTAAAACAAGCAAGACGGGAAAATATACGGCAAAAATAAAGAAGAATAAGAGGCATATTTATATTACAGATCCTTAATAAAGCTAAGAAAACTTCCATGCACAATTTTCAGTTATATAAGTCTTCACACTAAAGCTGTGTCTACACGTGCATGCTACTTCGAAGTAGCGGCACCAACTTCGAAATAGCGCCCGTCGCGTCTACACGCATCGGGCGCTATTTCGAAGTTAACTTCGACGTTAGGCGGCGAGACGTCGAAGTCGCTAACCTCATGAGGAGATAGGAATAGCGCCCTACTTCGACGTTCAACGTCGAAGTAGGGACCGTGTAGACGATCCGCGCCCCGCAACGTCGAAATTGCTGGGTCCTCCATGGCGGCCATCAGCTGGGGGGTTGAGAGATGCTCTCTCTCCAGCCCCTGCGGGGCTCTATGGTCACCGTGGGCAGCAGCCCTTAGCCCAGGGCTTCTGGCTGCTTCTGCGGCAGCTGGGGATCTATGCTGCAGGCACAGGGTCTGCAACCAGTTGTCAGCTCTGTGTATCTTGTGCTGTTTAGTGCAACTGTGTCTGGGAGGGGCCCTTTAAGGGAGCGGCTTGCTGTTGAGTCCGCCCTGTGACCCTGTCTGCAGCTGTGCCTGGCATCCCTATTTCGATGTGTGCTACTTTGATGTGTAGACGTTCCCTCGCTGCGCCTATTTCGATGTTGGGCTGAGCAACGTCGAAGTTGAACATCGACGTTGCCGGCCCTGGAGGACGTGTAGACGTTATTCATCGAAATAGACTATTTCGATGTCGCAACATCGAAATAAGCTATTTCGATGTTGGCTGCACGTGTAGACGTAGCCTAAGGGAGAAATAGTTGCTTTTTGGGCTTGTCTACATTAGCCCCCTCCTTCAAAGGGGGCATGTAAATGAGCCTGATCGGAGCATAGCAATGAGGTGCGGCGATGCATATGCAGCACCTCGTTAGTACAATTCTCTTCACGCGAACTTCAAAGTTGCTAACTTCGAGGTGGCAGCAAGCAGTGTAGCCGCACGCACTTTGAAGTTCCCACACAACTTCAAAGTTCCCTTACTCCCAAAACAGTGAGCTGTAGGAGCCTAATTGAGGGCAGATATTCTGGAAGCTGGGTGAATGAGTTTCTGCTCCCTGCAGAAGACACCTGGGGCTCAGTAAGAGCTGGTCTGCAGAAGAAGGCTAATTAGACACCTGCAGCCAGTTAAGGTGGGCAAGCTCACCTTTAAAAGTATCCTCTCAGGTAAATAAGGGGGGAGAATTAGAGGAAAAGACCAGGATGAGATACTGGAGAGACTTAGCCAGGTATCAGGGAGAAGGTGCTAGAGGGAAGCTGTGGGAGAAGTGGCCCAGAGAAAGTCTGCTGTGACTGGGGCAGAGCAAAAGACTCGCCACCACCACATCATCTGCTTCTGTACAGGGTCTCTGGCCCATAGCCCAGACTAGTGGGTGGGCCTGGGCTCCCCCACCCCTCCTGTGAAGAGCTGCACCAGCAGAAGGACAGGACCATTTGAGGGATCTTGCCCGATACTAGTGACTCATCTATGATGAAAGTGGCTCAGTAAGTGGAGTCCTGTGCATCTGGAAAGACCTGAAGCAGTGGAAGAGTTGCCTGTGACTTTGAGGCATGCAAAAATTGCCACCAGGAAGCATGGGACCCAGAGGGGACCCAGAGGGCATGACAGGAGCCTTGCCACCACACAAAGATCACCTGATGTCATTTGTAATAGCATTTTATCAGTTATATATTGATACTTCTGCACTTATACCCTCATCGCTGATGAGGAAATTCTGAAAAATAAATGAAGTATCGTAGGCTTGTCTACACTGTGGATTAGTCTGACCCACAAAGGCATACATCAGGGGTGAGGAACCTCCAGTACCACATGCACTTCATCAGCATTAGCCACTTGTGAGCCACAAGATTTTTTTTTACCTGAATGTCTGCAGGCACAGAGCCCTGCACCTCCCAGTGACCACATTATCACCATTCCCAGACAATAGAAGCTGTGAGCAGTGGTGTGGGTTGGACCATCACTTCCCATCGCTCCCATTGGCCAAATAGGGCAAACTGCACCCACTGGGAACTTTTGGGCTCCATGCCTGCAGATGCTCAGTTAAACAAACCATCTGGAAGACCCCCCAGTAGCTAACCATGATGAACCCCTGGTATACATTCTGGTGCATGTTATTGTGTCATAAAGTAAATTGCCCATGGGAACACTGTTGTACACACTAAAAGCTTCCTAGTGTTCTTTATGGCAGTACTAGTTGGAATGGGACAGCATTAATATTAGGGAACTTAAAGCACATTCCATCAAGGTTTGTGCGGGCCAGTTAGTGCCCAACACATTAGTGTTCACTAGGAGGTATACCCCACTGGGACAAACTCATGCATCATGTAGACAAGCCTTATATCTTACAGTCATTTTCATAGACCACTGGTAGATTTTCCACTCCTTGCAGCCGCGCGGCGCGTCCAGATGGGGCTCCTTTTCGAAAGGACACTGCCTACTTCGAAGTCCCCTTATTCCCATGGGAATTCCCAGCGCTTCATTAGTAAACTTCGAAATGGCCATTTGCATGGCCATTTCGAAGTTTGGGGCACGTGTAGACACAGCCTAAGAGTATCAGTTTCAGGGGGTCAGAAATAATATCATGTAATTCCACCCTTAACACAATGCAAAAGATGAGTACCCAAATGATAGAAGTATTTGTGGCACTAATTGTAGATACCATCTTAATCAAGCCATATCCTGTTGTTTTTCTTCTGTGTTAATAGCTTCATGTTTTTATGTGGTAGATGACAATAAATATTCCCATGGGAATAAGGGGACTTCGAAGTAGGCGGTGTCCTTTCGAAAAGGAGCCCCGTCTGGACGCGCCGCGCGGCTGCAAGGAGCATCAATTTCGAAGCGCGGCTGCCGCCCGCATGCTAATGAAGCACTGAATATGCATTTCAGCGCTTCATTAGTAAACTTCGAAATGGCCATTTGCATGGCCATTTCGAAGTTTGGGGCACGTGTAGACACAGCCTTAGTGTATCTGGAATAGCCAGTCAGAGTCTTCTAGTTTAATCTTGATGCTCATGTGCTCACATATATATTCATACAATACAATTGCAAAGGAGGCACTTTTTCATATGATACACTTCTCCTTTTTCATATGATACACTTACAAAGGAAGTCTTATGCACATCTGGAGAGTAGCAAATATAGTTCGAGTGGTTCTGTGATACTTTTTCTTACAGAACATTCACAAATTCTTCTGCATAGGATTCACTTGGCTCTAGATCAGTTATGCAGTAGCACTAGATCCTGTATTTCAAGATGATGCCAAAAGAACTAAGCACAATTATAATGACAACACCCAAGTGTTGGTATTATGCCTTAATGGGTTCCTGTATGTAACCCTAAGGTCACTTTCTGAAGGCTGACATTTTAAAAGGCAATTATTGAAATAAGTACTTGATATTTTTCAGGGCAGGCAGTGATTTTACTGTTGTTGAAATGAAAAATTGTTTCTCAATGTTATTTGCAACAGCACTGAATGACTTTCCAGACCAATGAAAGGCCACTTTATTGATGTTACATGACTCATAACTCTTTCTTGAGATAAAGTTATTAACTGGTCGACAAAGACTTTCAAAGATTGTTTGCTAGGAGTTAACTTCTGTATGTTCTCACCTGCTTGTGGTCTAAATTTAAAAAATGGAATAGAATGGTGGGTGGTGCACTATAATACATGCTATGGTTACAGCTACACTAGAGAGTTTCAGAGACAGAACTGGGGTTTTGTCAACAAAACCCGTGGCACATCTACACAAAATACATTTTGTCTATGGAAACTGTCTACAAAAAAGCCATGTAGACACTCCAGGGGGCCCTTTTGTCAATAGAGCAGGTTAAAAGAGGGATTCATTTTTATATGTCGATGGATCTGTGGACAGAAATTTTGTTGGAACATCTCTTCTGATAGTAACTTCTGTAGACACATGCTCCTAATGTAGAGGTAAAGGTGGTTCTTAAGGAGCAAAATGAATTCACGAAGAAAATTGAAATTACAGACCCTGTCTGGTTTACCAATAACTTCAGTTCCAGCTATAGAATTGAAATTTTGTGTGGAATTCTATTCTACACACAGACACATCTAGTGGCTGAATAATACAGTATAGCTATGGTTGCACTACAGCGCTCTGCCAACAGAAGTCACTGTCATAAGAAATTTCCCAGCAACATTTCTATTGATAGAGTGTGGCCATGCACAAAAGCAAACCATCAGAGCTCTCAGCTCCATTGACAGCAGCTGGACTGCCTGGCTGCTGTCTCGCCACAACAGGCACTCAGAAGCACAGCTGACAGGAGTGCCCATAGATGTGGATGCCCTGCATGTTGGGAGAGGCACCCTGGGGCGTTTACACAGCTTTTTTGTTGACAGAATCTGTTGACAGCAGCTCTATGCCTCAAAGCTTCGAGGCAGAATGCTGCCGACAAAAGTGTTGTGTTTTGTTGAGACGTTGTCGACAAATCCCATTTTGTGCATGCATGCTCCACGAGTTTTGTTGTAAAGGTAGCCTGTAAGTGTGCCTACTGCAGAAAAACAGTACAACAGAAACTTGGCTAATATTATTTAGATCACATCCATTCCTCGTTGGGATTTCTGCAGCTGTCAAACCGGAACAAATACTCTATTTCCAATGCACAGAAAATTGAAGATATACCCAGTTGTGGGTTTGGAATGAAAACAACTTTCCACAGAAGAAAATAATGTGCCTAAGTATATACTCCAGAGAGTGGTTGAAGTAGACTGTTTTTGACTGTTCCTTCAGTTCCTCTCAAGTTGTTTTGACTACAATGTCAACACAAACACTATGCAAACATTAGCTTATTCCTTGTAGGAGCCCAAGGTATCATCTCTTGGTCCTTCTACAAAGGAACAAAGGATGCAGAATAAGACACCAGGCTAGATCTGAGAACACTGACACCACAGGTCATCTCTTTGATATGCAACCACCACTAGATTTAGTGGAGTCTGATAACTAGTCTTTTAAAAGCTTTCTGGAAGCAACATGGGTCCCTGCAGCAGAATATCAAAGTCATTAGACTTGTAGATGAGCACAGCAGAGGAAAGAGTGGTTGTGTACATCAAGCTGTCTTTTTATTGTTTTATCTTTCTGACATTGCACTTCTCAAGCTCCATTGCTGTATTAGTGCATCTTGCCTTTTCATCAGTTCTACTCCCATCCTATTCACTCTGCTTTTACTGTAACTGATTATTTTGAATTATGCCTGTACAACAGGTGTTTTGAAGTTTTAGTAGCATATTCATAGGTCCTTCTTATGCCCAAGGAATCAACAAAGAATATCACTTGTTAGGATAACTGCATCTGTCTGTCCCTCTTTTCATCTTACCAGGGCACCCTAGCTAGGCTCCCAGGTCCTCAGATGCCACTGCTTTTGGGTGGAGACGCATGCCTCTTTCCCATGACTCTCTCTCTCTCTCTCTCACTCTCTCTCTGTGAAGTTTTTTTTCAGGTTGTGCAGTTTCCTACCCGTGAGTTCTCTAGTAAAGCAGACTGCCTCAGGAGGCCTTCAACAATGTTTTGCTTCTCTTTAGAAGGCATGAACAATTTAATTGCCACAGTTATGTTAGCAACAGGAAAATATGACCAAGAAAACATATAAATACTTATACCTAGGATAATGAGCTTAGAGAATAGCCCAGCTTTAACAGAGGCTCTAGTATATGATCAGTACTCTAAAACCTACCAAGGAGCTTTTCTATGGCTGAAAACTCATTATGGATTTTAACACAGAACAAGCATCCATATATAGAGGATAGCCTTTCCTCCATACAAGTTGGGTCTTTGATCTTCACATACCAGGAATATGTAATCAATCAATGATTCATGGCATAGTTTCAAAAGCTTGTATTCAGAGGTGGGAATTTGCGTTCACCCCCCCTTGGGTTATTTCCAATAAACCCACTTATTTGGTCTGTCCTAAGAGTCCATTTTTTGTCTGACTCACTGTGTAAAATAATCTATTGATGCTTCCCAGGATTTACATGGGCCATCTTTTCACCCGTTCATTCCCCTGAGAAATCACATATGATTCCACAATAATATATATCAGAGAGCTAGCCATGTTAGTCTGTATCTTCGAGACCAACAAGAAGTCCTTTGGCACCTTATAGAGTAACAGATATTTTGGAACATAAGCTTTCGTGGGCAAAGACCTGCTTCATCAGATGACTCAGGCATCTGATGAAGCAGGTCTTTGCCCACGAAAGCTTATGTTCCAAAATATCTGTTAGTCTGTAAGGTGCCACCGGACTTCTTGTTGTTCACAGTGATATATGAACTTTGCATTTATTATACAAAGGACTCCAAAACTATTTAAAGTTAATTACATTCAGTCTCCAGAAAACTATTACAGAAAATCGCCATATATACTGCAAAGTTATTGTCCCAGATCAGTTCAGATTACTGTGCTGTGAACGTTATTTGATCAAAAGATTTCGCATTTTCTAGTTTCTTGGCCATTTTCCAGATTCATCTCCATTAAATGCTTCTCATCATTTCAATATATATTTAGTAATGAAGCAGAAACAAGACAGTCCAAGGCAAATTTTCAAGACTCTGTTTCTCACACTTCTCAGTAATAAATATGGCACTTCAACTGATGGTCCATAAGGTTTAAATTTAATTTGTTTCATTTTCTCAATAGAAAAAAATGTTGGGTTCATGCATCAGAAGTATTATTATTGTCTCTTTGGCCGTGTCTACACTAGCCCCAAACTTCGAAATGGCCATGCAAATGGCCATTTTGAAGTTTACTAATGAAGGGCTGAAATACATATTCAGCGCCTCATTAGCATGCGAGCGGCCGTGGCACTCCGAAATTGACGCGGCTCACTGCCACGCAGCTCGTCCAGACGGGGGTCCTTTTTGAAAGGACCCCGCCTACTTCGAAGTCCCCCTATTCCCATCAGCTCATGGGAATAAGGGGACTTTGAAGTAGGAGGGGTCCTTTTGAAAAGGAGCCCCATCGGGACAAGCTGTGTGGCGGCGAGCCACGTTAATTTTGAAGTGCTGCGGCCACCCACATGCTAATGAGGCGCTGAATATGTATTTCAGTGCTTCATTAGTAAACTTCGAAATGGCCATTTGCATGGCCATTTTGAAGTTTGGGGCTAGTGTAGACACGGCCTTTGAGATCTATATCCAGCACCTTTCAAATGAGAAATAATTTATTTTGTGCTAAATAAGTCTTTTATTGCATATTGACAGTTTCTTCAGTGTCTGCTACTAGTCTTCCATTTCCAGGGAAACTCTTCTACCAAGGTATGATTACACTATTCCTGCATTGTGGCAAATCCCTGGTTCTGATATTTTTCATTGAGCATTTAGTCCTAGGCTTCATACAGATATATTCTCGGCTCCATAGATATTTTCACTTTTCCTGAAAGAAGATGTATTTTTCTGTTTATACCACTAATTGAACCATTTGTTACTACAGATGGTGTTTACAGTCTTTGCACTTATCTATTTTAGTAAGCTGTGATATACAGGGAGTAGTTTGTCTGAGATTAACAGGTTTTTTTCTCTTTTGACAGCTAGCACTCATTGCTATCATCCTATTCCCCATCAGATAGTTAGATACCCGTATGTACACTGTCTCATGGGCTTTGAGTAAACTTTGAGAATTCAGGTTAAAGCCCAGAGAAATGTTCATTCATATTGCTTATCGAAGGCAAAGCCACTTGTGCTGGTTGAGACAGGCACATTGCCAATGAATAAAGATACAGTATTAGATGTCCATCATAGGCTACTTCTTCTGTGCACAGAGTGCTTCAGGCAAGGACGTGTTCAAAGAAGGAGGAAAATAATTAGACATCCATCACACAGAAGCTTACTGACATTGGGACAAAGACCTGCCTCCGGAGAAAGTGAGTCTTGTTCTCAATGTCTTCCTAGAACCAGGTCCTGTCAAATGATATAAATTGTCCACACCTGCTTTAGTATGGAAGGAAAACAGCATGAAAATTGGTATTGTGAGAAACTCTTTATAAAAGCCATGAAGCTGATAACTCCTCAGAGTAATTGCACTGAAATAAAGTTATGGTACAGCCAGTTTTGTTTTCTATAAGTGCCTAAGGGTTACCCTGAAGGCTACCCTGGATCCTTTTCTACAACCAGTCTCATGAATGTAGAATGTTAAAACTTGCCTATTCTCCTTTCTTATCTCCAGGCTTTGATTTCAGAGTGTGTCATTGCTGATCACTAGTACCAACTCACCACTGCCTTTAACATTTTCCTACTGCTGTAGTCTCATGACTAACTTAAGTGTTAGCTTCTAATTGTGTACATGAAGGCCTTCTCTCCAGTGTGAAAAAGATATGTTTTTAAATGACTTAATCAACTCATTTTCATTAAATAGAGGTAAAATCCTAGTGAAGATAAGGTAGTTGTAGTTTTCACATCAGTTAACATGCCCAGTAAAAGCCCCTAGGAGAACCTAGGGTTTACCTCACCCTCTTATCTTGTGTTTTCATGAGCATTTTAATTTTCATTGGTTAACTCCAATTAACTCACTCAAGTTAAGAATACACCTTTTTGCCTGTCTGTAGTGATGGCAAGATTATTTTGATGCCTTCACACCACAGCATGTCTGAAAGGCAATCCATGCTGTTGGCATCATCATTCCTCCTTAAATACATCTTTCCTTCTTAAAGGAAAGTCATTTTTTCAATGAAAGCTGGTATGAATACCCTCTGAGATTTCTCTGCTGCAATTTTAACTTGGACTAAAATGCGCAAGTACTATATAAGAAAGGCTGTTTTCAAACAGCTTGTAGTCACATTCAGAAACATCAGACCTCAATTGTAATAGCCCTCATGACTTCTGAGTACTTTTACAGGAAGGAGAATAGAAGCATTCTGAAGACCCTGGGACAAAGAGCTACTCTGGAAATACATGTTGAAAAAATATTGACATAGCTGAAAACTTTTGTGCCATATCAACATATTGCATCTCAGGTTAACATTTTCAAAGTTTTAAAGGGACTTAGGAGCCTAAGTTTCATTTTCCAAAAGTGACTTAGACATTGATTGTTTGCTTGATGGCAATCATTCATTGCCCAGTATGATCACATTCTATGGGAGTTGTGGATCCTCAGGTGACTGATAAGGCCTACCCTTGAACCACAAGTTCTATTACAGTGAGCACAGATGTTTTCAGGTATGGCAGGAGGCTGTTGATCATGACTGGAAGCCAGTTTCTCCTTCCTCCTTTGCCTCTTGTCTTTCTCAGGTTGCTAGTGGGCTAATTCAAAATGCAGGGGACAGTCACGTAGTACTTCTCTACATTTTGAGCAATCCTGGATGAGTGTCTCTCATGTGTCAATGTCAGTACTGCACTTATTTAAATGATCCTTGAACAAGTCCCTTTAAAGCTTCCATTGTTCTTTTATGTTACAGTACCCTTCTTTCACCTGAGAGAACATGATTTGTTTTGTGGGGTGATGGCCTGGCATTCAGACAACGTGACCAGTTCAGCCAAGTTGCTGACTGATGATCATTGCTTCAGTACTGGTGTTCCCTGCCTCTTCCAGAACACTAATGTTGGTGTGTCTGTCTTCTCATTCGATCTCCAAGATCTTGCAGAGGCTGCGTTGGTAATCCTCTCTAGGACTTTCAAGAGATGCCTCTAGGTTGCCCAGGTTTCAGACCCATGCAACAATGTTGGGAGAATAACAGCTTGATAAACAAGAAAATTGTTTAAATGTCATGATCTTCAAAATCCTGTGCTGTAAATGAGACAAGGCTGCACTTGAACGTCCCAGACAGTGTTGGATTTCTGCATCAATATCTGTTTGGCATCAGAGATGACTTCCAAGGTACAGGAAATGGTTGATATTCTCCAATACTTATTGATTTTTATAGATGGAGAGAGTGGTGCCTCATTTGGAGAGGGCTGATGAAGTACTTTGGCTTTTTTGATGTTCACTGTTCTTTTTGATATTCCTCAAAGATGGTCGGTTAGTTTGAAAATCTTTTTCAGAGGGAGCAAAAACTCTGTTGTCATCGGCATACTGAAGTTCCAAGAAAAATATGATGGAAATCTTACTCTTACCTTTCAGCTTGCTAAGTCTGAACAGCTATCAATCCCTTCTATAAATGATTTCAATGCCAGCTGTGAACTTCCCCGCAATTAGGTAAAGAATGACAGGAATAAAAATCACAAACCACTCTCACTCAGGTAAATATTTTTCAACAAGGGAAGAAGGCAAGTTGCAAGGAGCTATGCCACAACTTTTCCTTCAGTGGAAAGGAAAGAGATAACACAATAGCTTCCACAGTCCACTTAATCCCTTTTCTTGAAGACAGTGACAATCAGGGCCTTTCAGGGGATGGGATGAGAGGGGAATCAATCACTTGATAATAGGCCAAGTCTCTTCACTCCCTCTGAAGCATCTGGTCCTGTCTGTTGACATGATATTTGGCTAGGTGACCCATTGGTCTGACTCAGTGTGGTGAATTTCTTCATGTTCTCTCTGGTTCTGGTTGATATTAATACGAAAAAGTAACCTTTAAGTCAATAGGCCACTTACTACTTGTTATTCAAACCCTTTTAGCCTGCCTAAGCACCCATTTATACTTGATTTATCAGGGTTTATAGTGCTTGTTACTTCTCCACTAGAATTTGACTTCAAATTTTTAAATAATGCCTTTTTGCCTCTAGCCACCTTTTCCATTATGCTCTTTAGCCAAGATGGCATCTGTTTGATTGTCTTGTTTATTATTTGGGGTACACATTTATTTTCAGAGGAGTAGCTGTGTTAGTCTACTATTATGATGTTTTTAGAAAGTTTCTGTGCAGTTGGCAGGCATTTCACCTTTGACTCTTACTAGCTTCCACTTTTTTTCTCACTTCTTTTTGAAGTTAAAGTCTACCATAATGGGTTTCTTTGGTAGTTTCCCCATTAAAGGGATGTTAAATTTAATAGTTCCATGGGTCTTGTTACCAAGCTGTTTGATTATATGCACCTACTGGAAAAGATCCTGGGCTCCACTTAGGACTAAATAAAAAATTGCCTTTCCCCTGTAGGATCCAGGACTAGCTGCTTCAAGAAGCAGTCATTAGTATTGTCTAGAAATTTCGTCTTTGCATCCCATCCCAAGGTGAAATGTACCCAGTCAATATGCAGATAGTTGAAGTTCCTCACTGCTGTTGATTTTTCTGTTTTTGTAACCTCTGTCGTCATCAAGAGAATTTCACAAACATCATCAAAATCCTGGTCCAATGGACCATATTATAGTCCTCCTCCAACACGTGTTATTCAAGCATGTAGTTTCTATCCATAGAGATTCTATGGTATAGTTTGAGTAATTTAAGCTTTTTTTTTACTATATTTGGCTCTCCTGGTCCCCGGTAACCCTGGGGGAGCAGAGCTGCATGCTGCCCAGCACATCTCCAGGTGACGGATAGAGGAGGCCTCTCCTGAGAGGTTTGTTGCAAAGTAAGTGCGCTTTGTAGTACAAATATGCAGCCACAGACCAGCAGCGACAACATTACCAGGGTGTGATGAGGCACTGGTTGGCATCCGAAGTCCCAACTAAAACTCACAAGTGCCCGATGAGAACATTGTGGCATGGCAAATGTAGCCCACCATCAAATAAGGCTACTGCTCCCTCACTCTGCAAGAGACGAGGGTCTGGGATACCTGGGTCCCTGGATTATTTTGGATAATCCAAATGGTATATGGACCACGATCTGATCATCGGCATCCAAGAGTGTGTGACTCCTTATGTCATCCCAGGGAAGACAACCCTGCCAGAAAATTCCCCACTGCTTTGTGGGTAGGTTCAGGAGATCCAAAGGCTATGGGAATTAACCCAGACAGAAAATCCAGAAGAGAGACTCTCAGGCAGTCAGCAGGGAGGATTCATCCGACATGCTTTCTGGCAGCTCCTTGCAGTCATCTCATTTTCAAAGGTACCGACTTCTGTCTTTCCTTTCGATTTAACTGGGTGACTGAGAGGGGGATACTGCTGCTCGGGCAGCGGTCTTGCTCCAAACACTAACCCAGGCAATTCAGTGTGTAAGAGGGAGCAAAATAGAAAGAACACCCCATCCTTGCTGATAGCACGGAAACAACACAGTAAGTGGCAGTTACGAGTTATAAGCCATCCTCAACTGGCAAAGAGGAGGATGCCACCAGTCACTATCGTCAGTAGGAGGAGTCATCGTGCTCCACTGGTCCTCTACTGCACACCTCAAGCCAGGCAGCCCCTGGCAAATAAGGTGCTGACCCACCACATCTGCCTTCCTTATTTGGGCATGGGGATGGAGCAAAAACTGAAAAATAGATGTAAACTACGTACTCACCATAAAACAAATAATAATCAACTTGCCTCTGTTTTGGTAGGTGGAATGTGCAGACCGTGTGTCCGGGACTTGAATCTGCATGTGACCTTACAAACACAGACTCAATATGCAAAACAACAGTCATAGACCAACCACTGCACAAACCAAACGTCGACATCACTGGTCTCCAGAAAGCCAGGCTGGCAGATGCTGCGTCAGTGAAAGAAACCAACTACACTGTCTTCTGTCAGGGCTTGAGTTCAGAGGAACACTGCCTCTGAGGAGTTGGATTTGCTCTTTCGAACAATCTGCTGAAATCTATCAATGTGCACACAGCTTAATTGGAACTCATTATATCCCTGAAGCTCTGCAACAAGTCAGGATATGTCAACATCACTAGTGCTTATGCACCCACTTTGGTGTCTTGCACTGAAAACAAGGGCAACTTTTATTATAAGCTTCAGAAAGTTATCACCTCCTTTCCAAGTGGTGAACAACTATATATCCTTGGCCACTTCAATGCAACAGTTGAACACGACCATCAGTCCTGGCCCGTTTGCCTTGGTCATCATGATATTGAGTAAAAGAATGAAAATGGTCAAAGGCATCTTGAATTCAGCTCTCAGAATCAACTCTGCATCATTAACACTTTATTTAACTTGAGAGAGTGTCACAAGGTTTCAAGGCACCACCCCAGTGTCCTCTCCATTTGGCTCCCTCTTGCATGCTGCATCACTGGCATTAACTTGACCTTGTACTGACACTCAGTAGACATCTCAGTGCCATCCAATTTACATGCACATACCACAGCACAGATTAGGACAGGACACTGATCACTCCTTGATCATCTGTAGAGTGAAAATCATCCCAAAGAAACTCTATATGACAAAGGAATGCAGAAAGGCAAAGATCAAAACCCTCAATACCAGAGATGCACTGAAATGGTCTGTCTTCGCAGGTAATTTCTCTCCCAAAATGGAACACATAGCTGACCAACACACTGTTGATGAAACATGGTCCATGCCGATAGATGAAATATACAAATGTGCTTAATCTGCCTTTGGAACATGTAAATTCTCTGACAAAGACTGGATCAATGAAAATGCTGACATTATTAGGCCTCTTCTTGAAGGAAAACACAAGGCACATCTGAATAACATAAAGAACAAATCACAAAGCACAAGAGATCAACTTCAAAAAGCAAGATCTGTCCTTCAGAGAGAATCCAGGTGGTCTGTGAACAAATATTGGGCCAATCTATGTTCTAATATTCAAAAGGCATCTGATTTGGGTGACCTGAAAACTATGTATTATGGATTGAAGAAACCACTTGGACCAAACATTACCAAAGTTGCCCCACTAACGCATTTAAATGGACAGGTGATCACAGACAAAAAGCTGTAGATGTCCAGATGGGTGGAACACTATTCAAGTTTTTATTCCCATGAAAGTACAATACAACCTGAACTTGACAACCTCATCTCAACTCTTCCAGAAATGTCAGAGCTAAATGTAGAGCCTACACAGGAGGAACTTTCTCAAGCTCGTGATGCTCTCTCTAATGCAAAAGCAACAGGAAATGACAGAATCCCAGCTGAAGTCCTGAAGTCAAACAAGGCTGTGCTCACCCCCTTCCTCTATGAGTTAGTCCTAAAATGTTGGAGAGCAGATGATGTCCCACATGACATCAATGATACAAACATCCTCGCTCAATAAAAGCAAAGGGGATGAGGGTGACTTCAACAGCTACAAAGGCATTTCTCTGCAGAGCATCACAGGAACAGCATTTGCCTGTGCCATTCTCAAACACCTGCAAAAAACTTGCAGATTGAGTCTATCCAGAAACACAATGTGGCTACAGGGCTGGCAAGTCAACAATGGACATGATTTTCTCTCTTCAACTGCAGGAAAAATGCAGAGAGCAAAGAAAGCTGTTATTCATAGCGTTTCTATAATTAACAAAGGCGTTTGACAGTTAATAGATCAGGACTATACAAAGTAATGACCAACATTGGCTGCCCACTGACCCTATTCAAGTTCATAACATCCTTTCATGGAAACATGAAATCAACAGTGCAGTATGATGGATCTACATCAGAACTGCTTGCAATGAACAGTGGAGTCAAACAAGGATGCGTTCCTGTTCCCATCCTCTTTTGCATATTTCTCCGTTCTACTAAATTGTGCACATCAGAACTCATGCAGAGATGTATTTCTCCACACAAGATTAGATGACTGTCTCTACAACCTGGCAAGACTCAGGGCCAAAGCTAAAGTCAAGAAAGTCTTCCTGACGGAACTCCTCTTCACAGATGATGTAGTTCTCATCGCTCATAATGAAGACATGCTACAGTCACTGAGGAATTCTCTGTCCAGAGCCTGCAAGTTGTGTTCCCTTACCTTAAGTGTGAAGAAAACTGTTGTATTCACTCAAGGTGTACCTCAGCAACCCAATGTCATTCTGGATAACAGTCCATTAAATGTGGTTAAACAATTCTGTTACATGGATAGAATCATAGAATCATAGAAGAGTAGGACTGGAAGGGACCTCGAAAGGCCATTGAGTCCAGCCCCTGCCCTCATGGCAGGACCAAGCACTTTCTAGACCATCGCTGAAAGCCATCTATCCAACCTCTTCTTAAATATCTCCAGTGATGGAGATTCTACCACCTCCCTTGGCAATTCATTCCAGTGTTTGATCACCCTGACAGTTAGGAACTTTTTCCTAATGGATGAAGAACTGAACATCAAAATCAGGAAGGCAACTACTATTTTTGGCAGACTTATGAAACGAGCATGGAATAATCCTAAACTGACAGTGAAAACAAAGATACTAATCTACAAGGCATATATATATTGAGTTTCGTGACATATGGTTCCAAGGCAAGGACACCTATTTGAACCAGAAGAAAAAAATGGAATGGCTTCCATCTTCTCTGCCTCTGCAGGATTATGAATATCAACTGGCAAGATAAAGTTTCTAATGCAGATGTCCTGTCAAGATTTGGCTTAACCAGCCTCATCGTGATCCTCCACAGCCAAAGACTACAGTGGCTTGGTCATGTGAGAAGAATGGGTAACAAATATCTTCTCAAAGAAATCCTCTTTCATGAACTGTCGTGTGGGGTGAGAACAGAGGAAAGACCAAAGTGAAGATTTATGCAAAAACTCCATGAAAAAATTTCAATATAGAGCTAAACTCCTGGGAATCAGACCATTAGATCAAAATACCTGGCAACAGTTGCTATGACAGGGCACATCATCCTTCGATAATATATGTGCAAGTCACACAAAAGAACTTCATCTTAGAAAGAAAAACTCTCAGGCTCAAGAATTTGGAAATCGATTGATATGTGGTTATTGCAATTGACTGTGCAAATCCAATATTGGAGGGATAAGCCATGAGAGAAGCTGCAGATGTAAACACTGCCCATAGAGCCTCACCGCTGCTGCTAACCACAATCTCTTGAGATGAAAAGGGGCCATAGATATATATTTGGCTCTATACTTTCTTTTAGATATAGTGCCATGCCCCCACCAATGTAAACTACTGTCTCATTCTGATACTTTATAACATGTTCATTAATCATCATCATTCAACTTTCTGTGTGTTTAATAAATCAGTATTCTTATTTAATATGATGCACTCATGTTTACTCTTAATATTTAGGTATCTGGCATTTATTTACAAACACTTATAAAATGTTTTCATAAGAGTACAAATTGCCACTTGCTTAACTGTTTGTAAAACTAGGAATTTATTGAGATGAAATTTCCTGAGACAACCATTCCTCTTGAATTGAATGGGGCCAACATAATCTCCTTCAGTGGTGCAGAAGATAAAGGTTCTTGAATCTGAAAACTCCCCCCACAACACAAGACTGCAAGAATCAGAGGTGTATCACCACTATGGAATAATTTCCATAACTGTGAAATGCTACACAAAAGTAAGTGAGCCTCCACATGGCAAACAAATGAGAAGTTCTTAAAAGAAATACAAGAGTGAAATCTTTCCTTATACAACTGTACTAGAAACAATTAAAGTCTAAAAGAGACAGATCAGCTCCCGAAAGAGCATCAAGGAACAACTGGAAATACATGAAACTACAAAAGGACTTGAGAAACTGAAAGGTCTGCTTAATCTGTACAGATTCCATCTTGCATGTTACCAACAATCACCTGTGATCTTCCTGCCAGAAACTGGCATTTATAGATATCACTGGACTTGTGAAAATAGCAAGTAACTTGAGACAGGTCAAAGTGCATTACCTGGAATTGGAAATTTGTCCACAAGTTTCCAACTGATATGTGGAAACCAACTTTCCTGTGGGAGAATGAAAAAAGAATAAAACAAGTTGACATCTCTATCAGATGGTCCTTGACTCAATGGAGTAACAGGCCTGCCCATTTTCAATCAATCTGGAAAGAATCAGTACTAAGCAACATTTGCCTATTTTTTTCCTGCTAGAAATTGTCTTGGAAGCTGCTAAGTCCAAGATGTTATAGTGAGATTGTCAAGGATTATCCAGCCCTCTGATACCTTCTCCATGCTACTCGTCTATGTGGGCACTAATAATACTGCAAGGTATAACCTTAGTCAGATTAAAAATGACTACAGGGCTCTGGAAGCATGGGTAAGGGAGTTTGGAGTAAAGTTCTGGTCACAGGTAGGGACCCAGGGAGAGAGAGATCCATCCTGGAGGTGAATACCAAGTTATGAAGATGGTGTCACCAGGAGGGCTTTGACTTCTTTGGCCACAGGATGCTGTTTAAGAATGAAAGGCTTCTAAGCAGATATGGGGTCCATGTATCAAGAAAGGGGAGGAGCGTATTTGGATATAGACTATCTAACCTAGTGAGGAGGGCTTTAAACTAGGTTTAATGGGGAAAGGTGACCAAAGCAAATCTAAGAAAAAAAAGCAATTGAAAACAGTTGGAAGTTTTTCAGAGATATTATTAAAAATGCAAGAGCAAACTATTCCACTTCATAGAAAAGATCAGAAGCAAGGCAAGAGACCACTCTGGTTTAATCCAGAGAGCTTGAATTATTTAAAAATCAAAAAGGAGTCCCTACAAAAGTGGAAACGAGGTTAAAATACAAAGGGTGAATATAAACAAAAAACACAAATAAGTACGGGTAAAATTAGAAAGCCAAAGGCATAAAATGAGTTCAATCTAGCTAGAGACATAAAAGGGTAACCAGAAAACAATCTATAAACATATTAGAAGCAAGAGGTCGACCAAGGACAAAGTAGGCCAACTGCTCAGTAAAGAGGGAAAAGCAATAACAGTGTGGAAATGGCAGAGGTGCTTAATGACTTGTTTTGCTTTTCACCAGAAGACTGGTGGTGATTGGATGTTTACAACAGCAAATGCTAGAGAAAAGGAGGTAGGGTCAGAAATTGAAGTAGGAAAAGAGCAAGTTATAAATTACTTAGGAAAGTTAGATCTCATGTCCTTAGGGCCTCATGTAATGCATCCCAGAATACTCAGGGTCTGATTGAGGATGTTTATGAGCCACTAGCTACCATGTTTGAAAAGTCATTTTAACTGGACCTGCTAGGAGCACTGTCATATTTTCTCCTGAAATACCAGCTCGCTGAAGACTTCTGTTGTTTAAAAATCCTCTTCCTCCCAAGGGGACAACTCAGGGAGAAAAGTAAGAAAATATATGCTGGAGAAAGGTCCTGCATGGATGAAGAAAAGAACCTCCTGCTCCTTCAAGTGGATGTTAAGACATGGGGGAGTTAGCAAGGGAGGCAATCAGTTCCACCAACCAGCAGAATATTTTGGAACTAGAGAGGTGATTGTGTATAGTTTTGATATTGAAAACAGAAAGCTTCTGTGCTTGAAAGATGAGGAGCAACAACCCAGTTGTAACACATTCATGATGGTGTCCATATGACAGAATCTCATCGATAAATAATCACATGCCTTGAGGAGTTGGAGCTGTAAGGAAAAGGACAAATAGTGTGAAACTCCTGATAAAATGTTGAGAATCAACAACAGCATTAAGTCTACTTTGTCATTTGATGCTGACATATCCTGGCAGTGTATTCAAGGTTTCAGGCTTCATAATACTTTTAAAAATGGATCTTAAGAGAAGAGTTGTTTTACTTTCATGTTTCAGGAAAAGATCAGACTAAAACTTGGTCTCCTGTTCCAAGATGCTCTATGTGCCTGTCAGATATTTCTTCTCTTCAGTACACAGATGTAGACTATGACCAAATTAATTTTTCCATAAATCCCTGAAAGATGACATTTCACCCTGACAATTGTCATCATACTGTGGGATTCACATCAGTAAGACTTTCTGATATTAGCCAAGTAGCTCAACAAAGCTTATCTTTCCAGTCTACAGCCTAGGCACTCAATGAGAGCAAAGAACAAAATTCTCTCTTATCTAATATCTCGATTCCAGGTGTCCGCTATCTTGAATGCAATATGATTACAAAACATTTCTGCTTGAACAAGTTAGGAGCTATTATTGTTTTAGCAGCTCAGTCATCTGCAAATGCGTAATCAAAAAGTGTAGGTCCCTGATAAGTCCTGCCACACACACTGCGGTCTCTTAACATGTTCTTTTGCTGAGCTTTTCAGTATGGCATTGAAAGATGTAAGAAATATAATAACAGTGCTCAAAATACCATTTCCAAGGATCAAAAGTAAGAGCAATTAATTAGAAATACTTTAAAACTCTTCACAATGTTTATTTCCATGCTATAGTTATTTTAAACAGTTGGAATGGCCGAAGTAGAAAATATTTTTATAACAGATAAAGTTCCTGTTCGATCTTTTCTCCTTATAATCTTCCACCTTTTCTTCTTATCAAAAAATAGCCCATTCTTGTCCAAATTTATATCAGGAGTTTTATGCTCAGGAAAATAAGACTGGAAATTTTTGACCCCTATATAAGGAAGTTTCAACAAGTTATGAGTTGCTTGGTTAGGGTTAGAGCAGAAGCCTTTATGTAACTTTAACCTCTAGGATTAGTTTTGTAAATAAATACAAAAACTGCATCAATGACAAAGTTAACATTTCACAAAAGTAAAAATGTTTGGAAATGCTGATATTAAAATTTCTTTTGAAATATTAAGTCAATGATGTTGCATATCCTGTAACTTTGTTCTGTAAAATCCAGTAATGATATCATTCAACAATAACTAACCAGGAATTGAAAGTAGTGCTCGTGCAAAATAGCTGAGGCAAAATACATTAGAAATGCAAAGCTCTTGCAAAATGTATTTTCACTTTAACACTTCAACTTTAATACTGCATTACCATTTGTGTCATTAGTATTTTGAGATATTTATTTGTCAGGGGAGTTATCTAAAAGCCTAGTTAAAATTGGCCAATATGTAAAAAAGTAGATCTCCTGTTAATACTTGTGCATTTAACAATCAATTTTGCATTTAACAAGTACCAGATGTGGTACAACTTTTGAAAAGTCACAAAGCCCCCTGGGCAGTGATCTGCTTACACCCTTGTTAAAATCATGAAGTGGTGGGTAGAGCTTGGTAATGATTGCTACTTTTTCAGTTGCTGCAAGTTCCAAAAAATTGAACCAAAATTCAGTTGAGGTACAATTGAAGCCAAAATCCTGCCCTGTTTCACTGAAAAAAATAGCAAATCAAAGAAGTGTACAGAAACAAAACAATTTTATATCAAACAAATTCTGTTATTTAGCCTGATATGCATCATCTCATTTTGTTTATAGGCTCTTTTCTTACACTCATAAGAGCAAAGGAAATAAAGGGCTAATTTCATAAAAGGGCCCCCCCCTCTTTATAACTTTTAGCCCTGTGGATAAGGTGATCATCCCTTATGTGGGAGACCAGTATCTAATTTCCCCCTTTGTCTACTGAGAAGGAATTTGAGCTGGGATTCCCTCAGTGCAAGAGCCTGCTCTTGGCACAGATGTCTGTCAAGCTCTCCTGTCACAACTGTTCCACTATATACAATTTAAATCACTAGAAGAAGGATTTGAACTTGCATCTCTAACATCCCAGGTGATCACTCTAACCAAGGCCCAGTTAGTCTTGTTCCTTTGCAATGAGAGCAACTCATTGCCACAGTCCTACTCTGTGTTCTACAGTAGAGGGATTTCCTGGTTTCCCATAACCAGGTGAGAGCCCCAGCTACTAACCTAGGGGCTCATCTACAGTAGCCCCATCCTTCTAAGGGGGCATGCTAATAAGCCCAATCAGAGAAGAGCAATGAGGTGCTGTGATGCATATGCAGCACCTCATTACTATAGTTCCCACCACATAAACTTTGAAGTTGCTAACTTCAAAGCCGAGGCAAGCAGTGTAGTTGCAGGCACTTTGAAATATCTGCACAGCTTCGAAGTTTCCTTCCTTTCAAAATGTTTCAAAGTGCCTGCGGCTACACTGCTTGCCACTGCTTTGACCTTAGCAAATCTGAAGTTCACGCGGCAGAAATTATGTTAATCAGCTGCTGCATATGCAGCACAGCACCTCATTGCTACTCTCTGATGGGGCTCATTTACACGTTCCCTTCGAAGGTGGGGGCTAGTGTACATGAGCCCCGAGAGTTGTAAAGTGGGTACTGTCACTACTACCACCTCCTCATGAATTAATGTCAAGTTCTCAGATGGTTTCGGGTCAACTAAAACAGGACTTTTTGAGAGGATGGGGAGGCAGGGAAAATTAATCAGTCAAACAAAAAAGAAAGATAGAAAGAAAGAACGATCAACCAGAAAGAGACAGGAAAGGCCAGAGAACTACTTCACATTAGGATATGGGTTCTGGAACTATATTCATAACCTGCAATGGCATCAGAAAGGTGAAGATCAAAGGTGCCTGGAGACCTAATTTTCTGTCCTTTATTTCAGGGTTTTACAGATGAGTTAGTCACAGTATATACCAGGTGATACATAACCCCTCAGGAAATCTGAATTCATTTTAGCTGTGTCTACATGTGTACAAATGTCGAAATAAGTGGTCTTCTTTCGAAAGAGCGGGAGGAGTGTCCACAGGCGTAATAATGTCTTTCAAACGGAAATTGAAGGAACAGGGTGCAGGTGTTGAAATCTGAACCCTGATCCCAGATCAGGAAGATCGGCTCCTTTCAAAAAACTCAATCAAAAGAGTACGCATGTAGACGCTCCACATTCCGCTTTTTCGAAATATGGGTCCACCATGCAGCCAGACAGCTGGAACGGGGGGCCTTTCCAGCAGGCAGCAGCGGGACTCTATGATCCCTGCTTCCGGCCACCTTAAAGCTACAGGCACGCAGGAAACCCATGGCAGGAAGCTGAGAGTGTGCTCAGAACAGCCTCCGCACGTGTTCCAGCCCCATGCTCCAGCGCTGCAGCCATGGCCAGCAGCCAGTCCCTGACCGAGCCTTATGACCCCACCATCTGGGCCCTCACAGGGCTCCCAGAGCTCCCAGGGGGAGAAAAAAAAAAGCTTCCCCTCTTGGATGGAGCGGGAGTTGCGGGACCTCCTTGGCCTCTGGAAGGAGGAGATCCTCCATGAGATGGGGGTTAAGCAGTGCAATGCTGCAGCCTTCGGCTGCCTGGCTTAGGGCTTCCCAACTGGGGCCACCCAGAGCTTACCACCGAGCAGGTAAGTTCCAAGGTGAAGGAGCTGTGGCAGGGGTATGCCCGGGCCAGGGACCAGGCCAGCTGATCTGGGGCTGCCCCAGCCACATGTCCTTTCTTCTGGGAGCTCCGGGACAGCTCCCCACTCCCAGTGTTCCTGGACACATCTGCCAATAAGCCACAGACAGAGGTGGAGGAGCAGCCTGGACCAGGGGCCCAGGAGGGCGAGGGCACCACCAAGTGGTTGAGAGAGGAGGGGTACTTTGCCGTCTACATCCTTTCCCAATCATCCAGCCATGTGACAAGGAGCTGGGCATCCCTGGATGTCATAGAGGGACATGGAGTATGTACATGGAGGGGCACACACCCGCTCTATAGGGTGAGGCGCAACGCAAAGACTAGTCATTTGCACACAGGACCAGTGATCCAGGGCTGCACACATGCCAACCCACCATAGTATGTGGCACCCCGTGGTGTCCCACCAGCAATGCCCAGCACCCGCCCCCAGTAGACAGCACTGCAAGCCACACACAGGTAGTGGCCGTTCCGTGCTGGACAGCACCCGTGGACTGCACACCGCAGGCCAGCATGGGCCACCCACATGAGAGACCCCTGGATGCACCCCCATTGGATGCGATGCCCAGCCCGTGGGGAGCAGGTCGGTGCCCCTTGGGGAGGTGGGGACCCCATGGAGTGGTCTTGGGCGGGTGGGCCACAGCCAGATCCCCCTCCGGCTGGGGCACATTACTGACATACTGTCCCCCTCTCTATACAACTGCACCATCTGTGGGCCAAGAGAGCCCAGTACCATCCTTCATCCCCCAGAGCCCTCCCCCAGGGGACATAGGAGGCACCTGGATGACACCCCACGTGGTGTGCCAGCAGGCCCATGGCCAGAGGGCCCCCTGCCAGGCCAAGGAGGACCCTGCCAGCCAGCTCCAGGCCGAGGTGGCTGAGCAGCACCTATGGCTCACCAAGGCTGAGGTGGAATGGCAGAGGGTGACCTGGGAGAAGCTGCTGCACACCCTCGAGGGCATTGGCCAGACCCTCCTGGACCATGTGGCCAACGTTGCCTACCTCCTCCCCACAAGCAGCTCCCCCCAACAGAGCCCGCCCCCGCTGAGCCTGCCCTTATTATCCCCACCAGGGTCACTCTCTGGCCTTACCTGCTGGTGCTCCCTGCACCCTCTCCTCCCCGCCAGGAACCCCACACCCAGGGAGGCAGGGGCTTCAGAGGCTGACGGGGCTCGCAGCCCACCACCGCGGCCCCAGAATGAGCTCCACACCCCCTTCAGGTTAGGTGCCCCTCACCCCCTTCCAGGTTAAGAGTCCCCCCCCCCTCTTCCAGCTTAGGTTCCCCCCCACCTGTGCATAGTTCACAACGCATGGTCTCAATAAATGTTTATTTACTATTCATCACACTGTGCTGTGCTCCTCAGGGAGATTGTGGGTGGTGGATGTGTGGGTGCAGTGCTGGTGGGGGTGGCGAGGACAGTGAGTGGCAGATGTGCATGGGATGTGGGTGTGCATGTGGGTCAGAGGTGGTCATCAGCAAAGACCTTCCTGAGGGCCTGCCTAATGCGGTGTCTGTCCCTGTGGGCCTGGTGGATGGGAGCAGTGCCCAGCTGCTCATAGCCGGAGCCAGCCGGAGGGACCCCCCACCAGGGACATAGGTGTCCCCCTTGCCCACCACAACATTGTGGAGGACACAACAGGAGCCCACCACCTGGGGTACATTCAGGACCCCAACCTCCAGCCACATGTGGAAGCACCTCCACCACCCTTTTAGGTGCCCGAACGCCCACTCCACAACGTTGTGGGCATGGTTGAGGTGCTGATTGAATGTCTCTTGGGTGAGGTCAAGGTGTCCCGTGTATGGCCTCATGAGCCATGGCTGCAGGGGCTATGCTGCATCTGCCACCGTGCAGAGCGGCATCGTGACGTCCTCCACCACCGGGATCTCCCACTGGGGGACAAACATGCTGGCCCCCATCCTCCAGCAGAGCCTGGAGTTCTGGAAGACCTGGACATCGTGGGTGCAGCTGGCCCAGCCCACATAGATGTCGGTGAATCAGCCCCTCGCATGCACCAGGGCCTGGAGCACCACTGAATGGTGGCCCTTCCTGTTGATGTACTGACCGGCGCTGTGTGGTGGGGCATGGATGGAGATGTGTGCGCCATCCACAGCGTCAATGCAGTTCAGAAAGCCCAGGTCCTGGAAGCTAGCGACAGTGTTGTCCAGATCCCCCAGGGGGATGAACCCTATGGAGAAGCATTGCATTGATGGCTCTGACGACCTGCATGGGTGGGAGGGGGACACATGCTCTAGTGCAGGTATGGCAGGCCATCTCCCTGCCCCCAACTCGGGCCCATTCTGCCCCCCTCCAATCTGTCCCCAGCATCATCCAGCCCCCTGCCTCCTCCCATCCAGTCCCAGCCCCATCCAGCTCCCTGCACATTCCCTGCTAGCCCCTTGCAGCGGTGGGTTCCCCCTGCCCCAGCCCACACACCCACCTGTGGGGGGATACGTAACCCAGCCCTACCTTATCTCCATAAATATGGCCCCAACGGTGGCCTTGCCCACCCCGAACTGTTGTCCCACGGAGCGGTAGGAGTCCGGGGTGGCCAGCTTCCAGATGGAAATTGTGACCCATTTCTCCAGGGTGAGGGCTGGCCGCATGCAGGTGTCCTGGTGCCGGAGTGTGGGGGTAAGCCAGCATCAGAGCTCCTTGAAGGTCTGCCTGGACATGTGGAAGTTCCGCAGCCACCTTTCCTCACCCCACGCCCCCAGCACCAGGTGTTCCCACCAGCCGGTGCTGCTGGGGTGGGTCCAGAGGCATCGAGGTACCCGGGGGGGGCAGCAGTGCCCTGGATGGGGGAGCCCCACGGCCCCAGGAGGACCTCTCAGCCACCGAATGAGATCAAGTGCAGCTGTGGGGATGGTGGACAGCACTGCCAGCAGTGCGTCTACAATGAGGGTGTGCTCCTGCAGGAGCTTTTGCTGTGCCTCCGTCATAAGTGCGAGCGGGCTCTGCCAGGCTGGGGACAGCTGGGCAGCACTCAGCTTGTGCAGAGTGGAGGGTGGGGGAAGGGGCCCTTAAGGGAGCAGCTGGCTATGGCCCCTGAAGGGCTTCTCAGCCGTGGGAACCTGTCTACGGTATTTCCTACTTCCCTTCTTTCAAAAGAGGGCTTGGAGCCATGTGGACGCTCTCTTTCAAAAGACCGTGGCAGCGCTTTGAAATAGTGGATCGAAATGTCGATCAGCTAATGGCATTAAGTGCGCCCCCTCGATGGCTGCTATTTTCACCACTGAAAGTCAGTTTTCACCCTTTCAAAAGGGTGCTCATGTGTAGACACAGCTTTTGTGATTTGATGAGTACCCATCCTTATTCCAGCTGAAAATAAGGTAGCTCAAGATCTTTAGTGTATGGCCATGCTCTGTCAACAGATGTTTTTGTGGACAATCTCTTCGGACAGAAACGTCTGTTGACAGATGCTTCTAGTGTAACCGTAGCCAGAGTGTTTTATGTGGTGCCTTTTTTGTTTAAAAAAAGAAGAAAAAAAAGCACGCTTCCTGAGCAATTCCTTCTGAAATGAACACCTGAGAGCTTAAAGCTTTTCCCTGCTTACATATAGTACATAATTCCCTGCCAGGCATTGTTCTCTTATCTCAACACTTTTCCACACAACAAGTAAAGGAACAACCTGCATAGCTGACCAGCATTATATCCAGTACCAGCTTCTAATTTCTGACATGGACTAGACCAAAAAGCATTTCATTCTTATGTAACTTACAAATATTCAAAAGGATTTTGTTCTCATCTTCAACTTTGAATTCCTACTTGAACATAGACTGAACTTACTAAATTCCATTTATATGGGTCAGATTTTGCGACAGCCATGAGCATATGGAGAGACAGATTTGTAACTGAAACTTAATTATGGTTATTTGCTGTCAAGCAAATATGGCATAGTACAGTAATTAAAAAATTGCTACTGTAGGCACTCATATTGGAATTTTTCTGATCACTATGCAATTATTTATACTAGTAATGTTCAGTTATTTATTTATGTATAAATATAAGTTTGTAAACAAAGGGAGTGTTAAATTACTAAAAAAGAAATCTCATTATACCAAAAAAAATATCACAAAATTATTGTGCTGAAATTGCTTTTATCTAGTCTCAGGCTTGATGGCAGATATAAAAAACAAGGATCACCATGTCAGTTTAGAGTAGTCGCCTCTTTCTGATATCACTACTGAATTCAGACATTCCTGTAGTTCTGCTATCAAGCACTAAAGAAAAGCCAGGACTTTTAAAAAAACAAAACAAAACAAAGCTCAATTTCAGAGGAAATACACAATATCTAACTGAAGAACAACTCAAAGCCTGTAAGTAGCATAGGCTGCTTTTTGGTTTAAGTGAAAAGGAAGTTAACAGTAAATATATTTGTATCTGAGATGTAAAGAATGCAGAGTTATCTATGCAATCTGTAGCAAAATGTACATAGGCACGCAACAAAGATATGAAAGCCCGCACCCTAGCCCTCTGGAAATTTGTGAGCCAGGTTAATACATCAGCACAGAGTTTCAACAATATATAATGATTGCATAAACAGATATGATGTGTCCCAGAAATAGCTCTCTGAGAAATTGAAAAAAAGGTTGTTTTCCAGGGTAAATGATAAAATTCAATACCTCTTGAGTTTATTGAGGTCTATTACTTATGAAAACTTCTTATCACATGTTTGGTGCCTGATTTCTTCAAGTGTAGCCAGTGAATATAATCACTGACTAATAGCTTTTCCAAGAATTACCCCAGGGGATAAAATGGAAGTAGATAACAATATTTTCAATCTCCTGTGAAGGAAATAGTAAAGAGTATTAGTGGGCTCTGCACACAAGGGTAGAATTGTTATTCTTACAAATAAAAGATAAAAATCAACACCAGTTGTCTGGTTCAGAAAGGTGTTTGTGGTCTGTTCCCAGAGTCACAGGTCTCCTATATAGTAACCACAAAATTGATTACATTGGATTCATCTACCTTTGCTGTTTTAAGAGAAAATATTTTGAAATTTAAAAAGTCCTGTTTGCCAAAAAATTATATAAAAGTTTTAAAATGTATTAGAGTTTTAGACTTATACATATAAATCGGGAGTATACAAAGATATGTGTTGCTTTTAAAACATTAGGCTGTCTTTTCAGAAAAAGGTGTATCCTCACTAGGTCTGAAGGCTAATATGATCTAAATATTTTTTTTAAAAAATCATATGTTCCACTATTCAATAGGGTTGGTTTATGCTATGAAGCTTGAGATTTATTTCTTTTTCATATTTTTACTCTGTCTTCCCTTTTGTTGTGTATGAAAAATGTCCACAGCATACACATATTTTTGTTATTTTTTGGAATTCTATTCAGTTGTTGGTCTCAGATTTTGTAGGAATGATTTCCACACAGTAATTGCTGAATATATAAAATAAAATGCATTCATTTTTTTTCGAATGTAAATGTCTTGTCTTTCATTAGTTTCTGTTCTATTACAAATGAGTATAAGTAAAAGCACTTCTTTTCTCTCTCTATCCCATACCTATTACTGTATACATTTGTCTTTCTAAACTTAATGGTAATGTTTTTAAAAGCTTGACATGTGGAAGTCCCACCATGCCTCAAATCATGTGTGTTACCAGCTTTTTGATGTTTCTTCTGCTATAATGTACCTTAAGAGATGGGGACTGTACATGGTTTTCAATTACAAATTATAATTATAATTATAATTAATAAAATATAATTATAAAATAATAAGGTGGGGGGAAGAGGGGGAGTTTTTGGGAACCTTTGTATAAAATAAAATACAATACTAACCTCTTTCCATGAAAAGAGTTGTTTTTACATAAATTGTGACTTGCTTTTTTTATCGGTGCTGTTTTCCATCTATAAGAAAATGACTAAGGTTCACTTTCATAACCATTTAACCTGCAGCCCTTGACTGGGTTTATGAGGCATAACCATCTTCACAAAGGAAAATGCACACAATGTGATACGAAGCAAGACAATGTCACAACTGATTGAGATGTATGCTGTGTTGAAGTTTATGCCAGGCATCATGACTACATATTTCCACTTTAGAATTTAAAGATGAAAAAAATCTATTAAATCTAATAAAAGCCCCCCCAAAAAGCATGCTGCAATATCAAAGTATGAGCTATAGTATGTTATCAGCAGTCTGTTACCCCCCAGAGTGCCTGGCACCTCATTCTAGCAATTATGAAGATAATTAGTTGCAAGTGATTTTTTGGAGTATCCAGGTGCTTTTAATGCTTGTTTAAAGTTGTTATATTTGTAGAAACGTTATTTAAAAATTTTGTTGTGTGATGAAATCGCCAGGAATGCATTTAAGCAAAATTGAAAAACAGTCATTTTTGAATTCTTATTTTCTGCCGGACAGCTGGATTCTATTCCAGCCCTAACCTACATAACTTAATTTCTTATAAGGCTGGGTGATAGGCTGATTGCTAAACTTGGTCTAGGTGGGATTTCTCCTGTGTGGCAAAATTACTAAACAAGATTTGTGCCCCCACCATGTTCCTTCCAGCTACTTGGAAGTCCAGTGGGGGTAGTTTACCTTAGATTATTGCAAATTTAGTGGTGTGTACGTTATGAGGGGCCCAATGGGAAGCTTTTGTAACCCAATGAGCTGCTTGGGGACTAGTCAAGATCATGATATCTTGTTACTTACAACACGTGACTGCCCACATCGCATTTCTTTCTATGTGTAGGAAGGTAAAAGCATGGGACAAAGGGTTCTAGTTAGGTCTGAGGGCACAAAGAGGGCATCGCTTTCATAGTTGCCTTTAGGTTTGTAGAATCCAGGGCTACTGATGCCCAGTTGTGATTGGCACTAGAATTGCTTCAGTGGGTAGTTTGGGAAGTGATTCCCCATTGGACAAGAGTCTCATAAAGGTGTAGTCTCCACTTCAGACTATAGTATAGCTTACGTGTGAAATTACCTCCATGTCACACTGAATTATGCAAGTGCCTAAACGTGTTTGGTTTAGGAACCTAATTTTAGGCATGTGAATTGGCAGCATTTCTTTTTGATCACCCATTATTTTGAAGAAATGTGGCACCTGGCACAGTAGGGCTCTTGTTCTCAAGAGGACCTTCTAGCCCCTACTGCAACAGAGATTAGTAATAAAAGATAATAGGCTTTTGCTGAGAAACTAGTGTTAGGAGTTCTGTATTTGTGTGAAGTATGATGTGCTTGACTTAAGCAGCTCACTGTCCTTTTTCTCTATACGTTAACAAATAGACACCCAGACTAGGATTGACAGATTTTTGGTTAGGGTTTGCCAGACAGGAAACCCTCGGTGTGGGATTCCCAACTGAGAGGGTAGGAGAACCCTAGCAGCCCTACAGCTGTGAGTGTGCTGCAGCTGGGATGGTGTTGCCAGTCAGGGAGTAGGGGACCACTAGCAGTCCCAGCTGTGGGAACCCTGGCTGGGACCAGAAATTTCTATGACATCGTGCATTTATGCAAGAATGTCCCCATGGGACTTGTCATGGAAATTGAGGACTGTCCCACAGATTGCAGGATGTCTGGCAGCCCTAAGTCTGACATGCAATGTGGTGACAGCTAAGCAACAAGTTACATTCATCAGGAATCTTAAGTGGCCTCATTTGCCCTCAACCTACCAGTTTCTTCAGAGCTACTTCTAAAATCCCACATCTAAGGTGCCAAGTATCCCAGCCAGATGGTCTGGATGCCACTGTGATGAACAGCATCCATCAGAGAAGTGGTCAGAGAAGTTGGCAACCCTACCACATCCCTGAGTTTTTTTTTAAATCAGCTTGTCAGAGAGAGTAGGGAGGTAGGTAAGATTTTGAATTGCTGTCCTTTGTATTCTAACCTGCAAATGGTACAGAACTGAGATCTGGATCATAGCACGTAGCGTTATAGCACTTAAAGCCAGAAGGGACCACTAGATCATCTAGTCTGACCTTCTGCAGAGTCTCCCACACTGACCCAAGAAATGAAAGTACACCATAGTAACAACACGTTTGGGGCTATGAGCAGCAGGCAGAGAATAAAGGGGTCTAAGGTGCATCAAAACTCAACCTGAAATGCCAAGGAAATTATTAAATGTTATAGCCACATAATCCTGGCAACTGACCCACACTCACATGTTGGAGGGGAAAACAAAAAATCCCACAGTCACTGCTGAGTTGACGTTTGGGAATTATGGTAATCAATGAAATCCTGAACACCTGAGCAAAACCAGCCAGCCAAGCATCTGAGAGAGATTGCTTGGTGCCATCTCAGTATACTAGCCCAAATCCACCATGTCCCATCTCCATCTGAGGCCATCCCTGATGTTATAGAGGAAGGAGATGATAGGAATCTAGGACAGAGGTAGACATTTTTCCAGTACTGCCCCTTTGCCTGAGTCCCTCCCACTGCCACTCATGGCACTGTGGTAACCTAGCACCTGCCCACTTCCCACTGTAGAATCAGGCCACCCCTCCCACAGAGTGTAGCATGTGGCCTCAGCCTTCCCTCCACCTGGCCTGGGGCACAGGGAGGTGGAGTGGAAGGACAGGCAGCACATGGGTCCAGCCTTCCCCAGCCCTGGAAGGAGCACAAAAGAAAATGACGGTGGGTGGCCTGTGGCCCCAGGCTTCCCCAGAGAATGGGGAGGGCAGGACCCCAGCCCTGGAGTTTATGCAGACCCCCAGCCCCAGAGCACAGGCGACACCTGGATCCAGCCTCCTCAGCCTCCATGGGACTGAAGCCAGATTGCCTGGAAGATTGGGGGAAGATGTGCTGAAGGGGAGAAGCAGCTGGGAGCAGAGTGAGGGTGGAGACAGGCTGGCAGCTTGGGATAGCTTTGCCTTCCCCTGCCCTTTGTACCTGCTACCCATGAAGGAGATTAAAAAAAATCTTTACCAGATTACACACTGAGGAGTGGCAGAAAAGTACCTTTTTGACCTCCGCCAGAAGCCTGATGAAACACTGAAGCATGAGCTTTATGAATGTATGACATAAATTGAAGTGAGCCGCTGGGCTGCCGAGCCCTGCCTGCTACCCTCACAAACAACTTAGTCACACACTTTCAATCAAATATCGGTTCATCTTTCTTATTCTCTTTATATATTTCAAAATCTAAAATGCCTCTTAATAGTAATTTTAATTTTCTTGGCAAGAGTTTATTCAGCTCGACTTTTAGCAATTCCCACTTTATTAATGCATTTTTTTTACCCACACAATGTAGACATTTGCTGATCAGACCCTTTTCTTCCATTCCCTGTAGGCTCTCTGCCTTCTCGTTATAAGTTAATATTGGCTTGCAAGCTAGTTCCTAGGCACCAAACCCCACAGTTTCTATGCTAATGTGTACCGTGAAGCTATTTTAGGATTTAGAGGTTTTTTAAAATTCAGAAGCTATTTATTCCCCATCCAAGCTCTGTAAAGTTTAATGCACAATTGCTATGGAGAATTTTTCTCTACAAGGCTGTTTCCACACATGCCACTTGTTCCGAAAGCAGCATGCTAATGAACGTCCCGGAAAATGCTAGTGGGGCGTAGATGTAAACTTCTGGCACCTCATTAGCATATGGTGATGTGATTCAGAGTCTGGAAGAAGATGAACTGTAGTTCAGGAAGATGGGGAGCTCCCTGGAGGCCACGCTTCCACATGGCTATTTTGGAGACTGGAAGAACTTGTGACCATATGCTAATGAGATACCAGCAATTTACATGCATGTCTTGTTGGCATTTTCTGGGCTGTTCATTAGCATGACATTTTCAGAACAAGTGGCATGTGTAGAAATGGCCCAATTGAAGACGTATGGAAATATCATTTGAATCATTAAACTCTGTAAAACATACTCAAAATCAATTGCTAGATGTGTCATATTTGCAGAATTCACAAGGTGTAGTAGTTGTTAAACATTTTATTATTTCTTGTGTGGAATGACCTGCAACTTAGACATCGCAAGCTTATCCTGCTATCAAAATTTACACTTTTCTGTTCATAAAATATATAGCATCAACTTAACAGACATGTATATTAAAGTCAACATAGTAACACATTGGACAAAAATTAACACCAGTCAGATAAACCCCTCCAAATTCTAAAATCCACAAAAGAGGCACCCATATTGAGTTATATGCTGTATACCAAATCCCACAGAAGTATCTCCGTACATCGTAAATGAGCACATTTACTTATTGCTATACCCACATCCAGTACCTCAGATACATGCAACTCTTCTTATTCAAATGGGCAGCAAATGGAAAGCATTCCAGTGGCCCATGGAAGTCATCCATCTAGTTATTTTAAGTTAAAGTGCCATGTTTAAATGTAGTAACAGAGAGGGAGCTGTGCTAGTCTACATGCTATCAAAACAAAAAGCAGTCAAGTAGCACTCTAAAGACTAGCAAAATAATTTATTAGGTGAGCTTTCGTGGGACAGACCCGCCAGTCTTTAAAGTGCTACTTGACTGCTTTTTGTTTTGATAGTATATAGACTAGCACGGCTTCCTCTCTGTTACTATTCAACATGCAAAGCACTACATTTAGCCATCTGGAATGGAGATCCATCAACTACATGTTTAAACGTGAGCTTTTCCCCAGCTCATAAAATGTATGAAAAGCCAGTGTCTGACTCTAGAATTCACATGGCAACATGTTGGAGTTTATTTGGTTTTGTTTTACTTTAAATGTCCCCAGCGGTGAAATTTATTCTATAAATCCTACAGATTATTCAGATCCTGTAATAAATTTAGCAAAGTTTGCAATCATGTGGACCCCACTCAATGAAGTTGATGTGATTTAAGGTTTTACATTCTTACCCATCACTCTAGCACCTGGATATATGGGATGTCAAAACGAATTGTATTTTTACTTCACCTGAAATTCATACTCTTGTCTGGTTTGGGAGAATTTCTGATACTATGGAATTTTTCACATGCTTCGGTCCTTGCACAGGATTTATATTTGCTGTAGCAAGCTGTTTGCACTGTACTATTCATATATGTTTGCATACCTTATATATAAGGACAAAATCTATGTTTACTGGCATTTGAGAAATTAAAATAAATGGGACTATATGGTATATAGATTGTCCCAGGATTTGACGTATAGTGCCTTTCCATACAAGTAAAGCCCTTTCCATCATAAGGGATTCCTATAAACATGTAGTTTGTTTTTGCCCATCAATAGCAAATACAGAAATCAGAAAGTCAAATTACGTTTTCTGTCACACTTACTTGATCTTAATTATAAATCTAAATAGCTACTACTAGAAAATGTTTCGGCCAACATTTTTGTTGACCTAGAGCAACTGCATTATCTCAGTAAAGAAAGCAATTGGATGATATCTATGCAGACATCCTAACATTTACACAATCAATCCTGTGCATGATAGATTCAATCTGTTTTCACTAGGTTAAAGTAGCTTCAGATTACAAGTTAGCACATCACTCATGTGGGAATGGTAGACACAATCAATTTAAGATAAGATATGTGATCACTATAAACATGACTAGCAGTTGAACCTGTGGGTCAATTCCTGGACCGTATTAAACATAAAATAACAAGTCATCTGACTAGAGCACATGAAATAACGAATGAGCAATCAAACTCTGTATATGCAATGGTAATTCCATATACAAGCTCTTACCGTGGATAAGAGAGAAATCTCAGTATGGCATATTTAAAATATATCTGGACTCATTTTGTTCAACATTTCAAGAAAGAGTTCTGTTTGTGTACCATCAAGTATTATAAGCAGTAGCCATCACCAAGAAATTTCAAGAGGTGATTAGTGATTACTACCAATGGCTACCCAGGAAAAATATTTACCACTTGAAATTAAGGTATGCAGTTGCTTATAAAGGAACAAGTTGTTCTGCAGAGATAGAAACTATTTACGTTAGGTCAAAATCTGATGCATTTCTTTTAATTGTTTTTTATTCAGTTGTGAATTTTGTCCTTCAGTAACCCTGTCTAGGAACCGACCAACTTGTAGGTAGATGTGGCAAACTCAAGCAAATAGGTAATTTAAGTTATGAATTAAGTTAAATGTGCAAAGTTCAGTAACATAATTTCCTGAAAAGATCTCTGATTAAACCATCTGTCTTCCCATCCTTTAAATTTAGCATCATTTTGTTCTGGAGGAGAACCTGGTGGTCTACATATCTAGCAACTCTGTGAGAACTGTGGCACTACCCCAAGTACCATTACTTTTTTCCACATTTTCAGAATAATTCCTATAATAGAATATTAAATATTCTGTCTTTCCAGTCAGTCAGTTTGGAAAAAAAATGAGAGCAATCTGCTTCTCAAAGCTTCATTATGTTTTAAGTTTATGTAACAACCTGTTCAAAACATCAAGGTTAGCTTGCAAGGAAGTATCCAAGATGGGCAGCTTATTAACGCCTTTTGATTTCTCTCTTTCAAATCGCTCATGAAGCTTATTGTTGGCCTCTTTCAATGTCTTTGAAAATGGCTGCACATTTTATCAAGTTGGAAGCACTGGGAGCACTTGTAGAAAAAAACACATGGGCAATGGCATTTTATTTTCATTAAGTAGACCCTGCTAAATTAGATAATGTTTCATTTCTCCATCCTTCATGGCCTTGACATTAGATGTATAAAAAGTGCAGTAGATTTATCATTATCAATTGATTTGAGCTTTGTGAGATCTGTACCTCTTCATGTTTGAACCCCTTGAGAGACCACCCATCAGTATGAAGTTTAATTGAATGAATTCTATCAACAGAGTGAGAGAGAGAAAGAGACAGAGAGAGAGAGAGAGGGGGACAGGCTTCATACCTCTGTGATGCTGAGGTAGTGAATGAAAGCTTTTGTTTCACAGAAATAAAACCAGGAAGTGGTGGATTTCCTTTTTTTCTTTTTTTTAAAAGCATGGATCATCATGCTCTCAGGTTCTCTGGATCTTACAAATTGTTTTAAAAAGCTGGATAGAACAAACGGGTAAATAGGCAAAAAAAAAAGTCTCCACCTGCACCTTGTGCCTGTCTTTGTGGACAGTCCATGATATTGCCCATTCAGATACAGCAACTCATATGAAGACTTTTATGCTGGTTCCATTAAGGTTAGATACTCATGTCCAAAAAGCAATTACAAAAAAAAAACTTAAATAATCCTCTTTATGACCCTCAGTAGGTATAGCTAGAAGCTATGAATATAACATGATTAATTCCATTTAATATTTGCCATGAAATATCATTAGAATTTCTTCCCCGAGTAAAGCAAATTGATTAGTGTTAATTAGTAATAGTTGTAGGGCTAGAGCTACCCTGTTTGTGAATACTTGTGCCAGTGTTTTATTTCCTTTAGAGTCCTGCATGGATCCACAACCTTATCTGTAAAACTGAGCCATGGATATCTGCATCCACATCCACCTGCAGATATAAAGCAGATAACATGAAATTTTCAGGGCTCTAATTGTCTGGATTAATTTGAGACCTCAGAGCTACTGAAAAGTTGTATTCAATATGCTGTAGAAGTACTTTGGTCTTGGGAATATGATACTTGGAAAGGCCCTTTTGAACGTCATCAGTTGCCATCCCATTGCTTTGTTCTTCATTAATCTACAGAAATTTATTTTTTCCAACAACTAATTCTTTTCTTATATAATAGAGCCTTGAGCTCACAATCAGGCATTGGGGCTCCATTTTGCTAGACTCTGTACAAACAGTCCCTGCTTTAAGAGTTCACAAAGAAAATATAAGATGACAGATGACAGGTCAATACTACTTACAGACAGGAAAGCACAAGGAAACAATTTAAAATTTTGCTACCACTAAATTCTTTACTGTTATTAATTTTTTACGTTCTGTTTTAACTCTGAGGAGAGCTTCAAGTATTTCTGTGGCAGGTACACTCTTATTGTCAGGTAGACAATTTTCCTTAACCTCCTCTTAATCACAAAGCCTCAAAGCCAAGGAACATACAATATTCTGTAACAGATTTAACTCTGATAACTCACAATCCTTTCAGGCTACAGTTAGGAACCTCACCATTGGAAAGAGGAGTGTTCCAGCTTTCCGATATGAGACATAGAAATTACAACTATTCTGCTGGGATATGTCAACATTACTTTGTAAATCAGATCAGTGAGATCCAGAATTATGGGCTTGGTGTTTCCACACATGAATCTCCATGCTGGTTTGTAAACCTGAATTTACAATTGCTGAACTAGAGTGTCTCAGAACCATGTTAATGCTTCCATATTGCACTACATGTACCTTTTGACTCAGGTCTACAGCTTGGATTGCATCCACACATGGCAAGATGAATAGCTTGGACTTGGAGGGATAGCTCAGCAGTTTGAGCATTAGTCTAGCTAAACTCACAATTGTGAGTTCCATCCTTGAGGGGGGTCATTTAGGAATCTGGGGCAAATAGGTTAAAAAAAATCTGCCAAGGATGGTGATAGGTCCTGCTGAGAGGGCAGGGGACTGGACTCAATTGCTTCTGAAGGTCTCTTCCAGCTCTATAAGTTTGGTATACCTCCATATATCAGACTCAAGCCGCAGCACCACTTGAGCTCCAGCCCACCTCCCTACCAGACTTGCTTGTGTGTGTGGATGGAAGATGGGGCTTGGGCTCACCAGTGAGTCACAGCCCAGGCGTAATATACAATGTAGGCATGTCCTTAAGTTCCAGAGACAGTGGACTCTAAAGTTGTGACGCTGGAAATACTACCTTGAAAGTTATTTATAACACTTTCAAAATTCAGAGATGTGTTAATTCTAGGCAATTAGAAATATCTTTAGAGAGGAAGGAAAGTGAAAAAATACATAGTTAAAGTAACATTCTTAACAAGCTATAAGGTCATTTTAAAATGGTTTCCCATTCAATATTCAGAGTTAGTTTTCAGTATAAATGTATCACTTATACTTGTTTGGGACAATGTGCATAGCTAATTTATGGTTGTCATCACTTGTAAGTAACACAGTAATTTCGAACTCATGAAAAACAGTTTATAAAACAACAGGGTTTATATATGCTATCGAAAGGTCTAAACCAGGTACGTAGAGTATACCAGATTCTGCTTAACGTAGACCCATGTGTGTATTAATATATCTAAAGATGTCTAGATCATCCCACTGAAATTAAGGAGTAGAATTTTGTCCATTCTCTAACATAAGTGGAAAGAATAAAAACAGACTCTAGGTGTGGTATTTTAAACCAATACTTCTTGAATTCTATTAGAAAAAACAAAAAAGCAGTCAAGTAGCACTTTAAAGACTAACAAAGTAATTTATTAGGTGACGAGCTTTCGTGGGACAGACCCACTTCTTCAGACCATAGCCATTCTGGAACAGACTCAATATTTATTAGAAAAGTTACAATATAATCATTAAAAGCCCTTGTTCTTCCCCATCTTTCCTCTTAAACTAGAAATTTAAAGGGGTTGTCAGACCCAGGAGCCCCACGCAGGAAGTTGGAGGTATGGTTACAGGCCTGCTGCATGTGGCTGTAGGCACACAATGCCAGCCAATCCATGCAAGAGACAAAAATGTCCCAGGCAGCTGGAGACCATCCTGGACCCTCCCACAGCTCAGGGGAGGGATCCCAGGCCTCCAGAAGGGGCTGCAGGAGGCAGGCCTCATCCTGGTCCTCCTGTAAATTAAGGACCTGCTGACCCTCTGGGCCAAAGAGGAGGTGGTGCTGGACACCATTGGAAAGCATCAAAATGGTGTAGGCTATGCATGGAGGGCTGAAGCCCTGGTGAAGCATGACCCCCCAACCTGCATCCTCAAGCAGCTGCAGGTGAAGGTGCAAGAGCTCCACCAGACCTACGTGTGGGCCTGGGACACGTGGCAGCAGCTGAAGGCGGGGCCTGACACCTGCCTATATTACAAGGAGCTGGATCACCTCCTCAGGGACAAGGACAAGGTCCCCAGCACCACCCCCAGGGACACTAGGAGACGGTCTCCCCCACCAAAGGGTGCTTCCCCACAGCCTATCAGTTCACCGGAGCCAGACCAGGAGCCCCCGTTGGACCCAGAGTCAAGCCAGGGTATGCAGGTCACTGCCCTGAACTCGACCACCCCCAGCACTGGCAGCTCCACTTGGGCATCCCTGGACCTGTCCACAGGACTGTCCAGAGAGTACCCTGGCTGTTGCATTCCCCAAGGCTTAGGGGGGTGGGGGACAGGCAGGGCATTCCGGGGCAGCCAGGAATGGCTTGGGAAGGCAGGAGCCCCAAGGGCTTGTCACTTGTGCCCATGCCCGTGGCAGTGCATACCACCCAGGCTCAGTGGGCTGCCACTGGCCTGCTGGCAGCCCCACGGGGGCCTTCTGACATCCTGAGTCAAGGGGGTGGGGCCAGGCCACTCCTGCCAAAGCTGAGTGTGTGACAGCTGGCTAGCTGAGCTCCAGACCCCAAGCCTGCACCCCTGAATGGTGGTGTGAGCTGAACACACGTGGTGGGGTCCTGGGGATGGAACGGCAGCACAGGCCCCCTACCATCCATGCTAGGACCCCTACATGTCACTGGGTGGGGGAAGATGCTCAGGCCATTCTCCCCCAACATGACAGGATCGCTGTTCAGCAGCGCCCACCATGTAGGGTCAGAGATGTGTGCACCTGGGCCAGCTATGTCCAGCAGCACCTGGGTGGGGGCTGTGTCTCCCAGGGGGCAGAAGGCGGGGCCCACATGTTGTGGTACGAGAAAGACTCAACCTCTTCCCATCTATCCCCACAGCTGCACTATCTGAGGGTCAGACCATCCCCGCCAGCTCCCAGGCAGCCCCAGGGAGGAGGCAGATGTGGTGGAACCCTGACCAGTGCCCCAAAGACCAGCAGCCCACCACCACCAAGGCTTGCCCACATCCGGAGGACACACTGCTGGATGAACAATGACACCCTGTGGGTCTACACAGCCACCCTCCGGTGCCAGAACAAGCTGATGGGGAAGCTGATGTGCCAGGACGATGAGTGGCACCAGGACCACATGCAGGCGTCTGAGCAGTGGCTGGCCTGGGTGGACCAGCTGCTGGACACTGTGGAAGTCTGGATAGCTCCGACCACCTCACCCACTGAGCCTGCTGCTCCCATCTCCCTTGCAGCCAGTGTCCCCCTCCTGCCCCCACTCCCCCCAAACGCCACATCCCATGTAATGCTCCATGCACTGTGATGGGTGATCGATATGGCTGGGGTTCACCATCCCCAGGACTCCCCACCCCTGGTGACCATCCTGTCCCCCTCTTCCCCGAGTTGGATGTAGCAGCTACCTTCCCGTGTTCATGGCCCCAACCCAGCCCAACAGGGAAACTTGGCCACAGGGCGCAAGGGAATCCCTAGGTCAACGTGGCTCACATCCCTCAACCCCCAGCCCAATTGATCTCCCTCCCTTAGTTCAGGGTCTCCGACCCCGTTTTGTAAATAGTTAAGGCTCCTTTTAGTTACAATACCGTATGTTTATTTTTGAGTGAAAGGCTAGAGTGTATATAAAAGTTTATGTAATTTCTCACAACCCCTGTGTCCCACCTTGGGGAAAGGTAGTATGGGGATGAGTTGGTGCAGGAGAGGGGCATGGTGGGACCAGTGCCCTGGGTGGAGTCAATGGGGGCTGCAGGCAAAGGACTCCTGCAGGGCCTCGTGAATGCATACCCCATCTGCATGCACCTGCCAGTTGTGGGCTGGTTGTGGGCCACCTTGTTCATAGTGCCCCCTTCCTCTGGTGCCCAGTCCCGCAGGAACTCTTCCTTCTTCCTCTCCACCAAGTTGTGGAGGGCACAACAGGCAGCAACAACTGTGGGAATGGTCCACTCCCCGACATCTAACTGTGTCGGGAGGTAACAAAACCTCCCTTTCACCTGGTTGAAGGCCAGCTCAATGGGGTTCCTAGCCTGGTTGAGGTGGCCATTGAACAGCACCTGTGAATGTTCCACATGGCCAGTGCAGGGTTTCATGAACCACAGAAGGAGTGGGTAGGCCACATCCCAAGGATGCACAGAGGCATCTGCATGTTCCTGATAGCCAGCTCCAAGCAGGGGACGCAAGTGCCTGTCTCCATCCTCCAAAATAGATTTGAATTCTGGAGGACCTTGACCACCCAGACTACACATTGAGGAACTGATCTCGGTGGACCACCAGGGCCTGCATGACCACTGAGTGGTACCCCTTTTGATTTATGACATTTCCAGCACTGTGGTTTGGGTCCTGGGTAGGGATGCGTGTGTCATCCAGTGCCCTGAAACAACTGAAACAACTGAAACAACTGGGGAATCCCAGGTTGTTGAAGTTGGCTACCAGGAAGTCCACGATGGTGATGCGGAGGAGTCTCTGGAGCAGGATGTCATTGATGGTGCGCACCATGTGCAGGGACAGGAGACTGGACGTGGCCATGAGTCACTGTGGGGATGGCACTCCTGGGCCCCAGTGAGCTCCACAGTCTTCTCCCCTGTCCCCCCATCCCCCTGTCATCCCTTCTCTTCCCCCATTCCTCTCTCCCTGTCCGCCTCTACTCCTGTTCCCCCCTCCCCCCATCCCTTATTCTCTCCTCCTCCTCCCCCCCATGCAGCCCGATGCTGCCTTGCCTGTATCAGTACAGTCCTGATGGTGGACTTCCCCTCCCAAAATTGGTGGCGCACAGTGCGGTAGCTATCAGGTGTTGCTGGCTTCCACAAAGCTATGCCCACCCTCTTCTCGAGGGTGTCTGTCTGTGCAGGATGGGGGCGAGCTGGTTGCACAGCTCACGGAAGGTGGCCTTTCTCATTCAAAAGTTCAGAGTTAGTGAGGTACCGACAGACCCATAGGGGCACCAGAGGCAGGGGGGGCTGCCAGGATACCCGCGCAATGCGCCATCCTCAGAAGGCTCCTCCTCAGTGCTGTCATCCTCCCACAAGTGATGGAATGCCCCAGTAAGAACTAGGGGCAGTGGCAGCAGCAGCTGGGGGCATGCCCTGACATGCTGTGGGATGGCTTGGCTGTGCCTGCAGGGCTCATCAAGGCTTTCCACACACCATGCCTGGGGGTGAGATTTTAACCATGTGCAGAGCGGGCAGTCCCTCCATGCAAGCTGTGCTTCTGGGGTTAAGGAGCTCCCTCTGTCGAAAAATCTGGGTGCCTTGTAGATGCTGTCTGTCGACTGATGTTTTGCCAGGGTAACTCTGTTGACAGCACCACCTGTCAAGAGAGGCTGCTTGTGTAGACATAGCCTGAGTTATATTGTTTCCCTGCTTAGATATAATGTCACCTAGACTCTGAGTATTATTCTAGAAACACCCCATTGAAGAAATCTTGTCAGGATTTTGTAAGATTCCATGGCATGTTAATTAGTGTGTACAGTGCAGCTGGAGGTATAATTCCCGCCTCAGGCAGACAAAGTGGTGCACGGCAAAACAACAACAACAAAAACCCCAAACAGCTTCCTCCTCCACAGAACAGGGTAGCACAGACTACCCATCCAACTACAGTGCTATCCAAGACTATACATAAGCACCCAGGCAACTGGCCAATGCCACCCTCTGTGTTCCTGGCATATCTGTGTTGGTGCCACCTGGGCTGTTGCAGTTACACTGGGATTTCTGTCCCACTAACTTCAACTAAGCTAATGTGTTCATGTTTGCCCTATCTGGACCTAACTCCTCCATCCATAGTGTAGACATATCCTTGATGTCCTGGCCAAATTTCAGCATAGGTCAAAAAATATTCCCCAGCAGTTGCAACTGGCAAGTCATGCTTCATTGCCCCCTGTAAGTATTGTTAAGTTGCCACTGCAAAATAGTAGCCATGGATCATGCTGGTGGTGCTTGCACGTCGGTATTAGATCAAATGTTTTCTATTAGCCACTTTGTCTAGCATTATGTATTCACCTCTCTTAAGTATGTTGAAGAAATCCTTTATATTTTAGTACTAGTCACTAGAAGGAGGAAAAAGGATATAAAATATTGTGTATTGAAAGGCAGCCAGAATTTGCTCTGGTATAGAAATTTTAGAAATTCTTATCTACACACATAAGAGACAATATTTCATGCGAAAGAGTATCCAAGTATTTACACCACTGTTATTCTAGAATAACAGTTTGAATTTTGTAGCTCTTGGAGGGGTTCAGGTCAGTTTTTACATGTTTTAATTTCCCATTTAGGTTCTTTCTAACACGTGCATCTTCTGTGATAAGATATGCAGCTCCATGATTGGGCTGACCAGCCATCAATGGACTCACAAATAGGCAGGTAACATTAAGACATTCTATTGGTTATCGAGTGACCACCAAGAACTATGTATGCTAAATTGAATTCTGGAAGATCAGCCACAGCAGCGCTGCTCTTCCAAGAAGTGCAGACATAGCCTTAATAAGAAGGACACTCTGAAAGTATAGCTCAAGTAGGGAGGCTTTGATCCCACAAATTAGGAAGAGATGGCTGGCAGGCAATAAACTACGTTGGTGTTGCATCGTACACCAAGCTTCCACCCCTTCTGAAGAGCATTGCCTTGCTCAAGAGGCTGAGAAACTGCAGAGCAGTAAGGAAAGTGGACAGCTTCTCAGCTTGCAGTTGTGTTCTCTCCAAGCAATTACCTGTCACGTATGTAGAAAAAACCTCTTCCATCATCTTAAGTCTCATCAGTTTCCTTTTCCTGTAGCAGATATCATCCTCATATTGATGCACATATATACACAGATACAGAAACACCTGTGTCTATTACATGTACTTATATGTTAGCCAGCATATACTAGTGAACCTCATTTTAGGTATTTATATACCAATTAAGTCACTGCTTAGCCTTCTCTTTTTAAACCTAAATAGACTAAACTCCTTGAATCTACCACTAAAGATGTTTTCCAATCCTCCAGTCTCCTGACTTCTCTTTAAATTTTCTCCCATTTATCAACATTCTTCTTGAATTATGGCTATCACAATAGGACATAGTATTCAAGAACTACAAAGGTAAAATAATCTTATTTGAGATCCCCCCTAAAGTCGTACTTGAGTTTATGATCAGCTGATTATCCAGCACAACCCCACCATCTTCTGCAGAGTCAGGATAAGAGTCTCCCATCTATTCTTTGCTCCCAGATGCACACATTTTCATTCAGCATTAATAAAAGGCATACTTATTGTGTGTGCCTAGCTTACCAAACTACCAAATGTGTCTGTATCAATTATTAGTCCTCTTTGTTATTTAGCATTTGTGATGGTGTATGTACAACTCGTTCCAAGCCAAAGGGAAGGCGGGAGGGATTGGGAGGGTGGGTGGGGACAGTTTCTCAGGTCTGTGGGTGCTGCTTGTATTGATGCCAGTCTTACGAGGATCTGCCTTGGTCTGTTACCCCCGGGTTGGCTCTATATTGAGGAAGCCTTACTTATAAGGCCATGTGGCCTACTGGCCAGAGTCAGTAAAGCAGCCCCTAGTCGCTGGGCAGCATGACCCAACAGCCAGAGTCTATAAGATAGCCTTTAGCTGCAGGGCAGCACAGCATAATGGCTAGAGTTCATAAGATGGCCCTTAGTTGCAGAGCAGTGTGGCCTAATGGTCAAAGTCTTTGGTGTAGCCCTTCAGTGCAGGGATGCATGACCTAACAGTCAAAGCATATAGTGTGGTCTGGGGTGTAGGGTATCAGGACCTATCAGCCGAGTCTATGGGGTTGTCAGAGATGGATGGGGTGGAAAAACAGCTCCAGTGAATGGTGGCCCTTTCTGGCCTCCAGCCCAGACTGAGCTGAGATACTCCCTTTAATACTAGCTCAGTGCTTGGTGCATGCCCAGAATAGCTGGGCGGTGGGGGTTAGGACTTCACTCACATTGTATTAATCCCTTCCAGCCCAGTGTGGGGTGGATACACCTTGGAACATCATTCGCTCAATCTTTGCATGATCTGCAACACTTTATCGTGAATATTTGTATATTTTCTTCCAGCTTGTTGATAAAAGTGTTAAATAACATAAGGCCAAGAATCAGTCCCTGCAAGATCCCATTAGAAACATACTCATTCAGTTGTGATTCTCCATTTACCTATACATTTTTCATCTATTTAATGTCTGCCATGTTAATTTTGTATTATTCTAGCTTTCAATCAAAATATCATGAGGTACCAAGTCAAACAGTTTACAGAAATTTATTATTTCAACACTATTAACTTTATAAACCAAATTTGAAGTCTAATAAAATATAAATATGCATGTGACAAGAACTATTTTCCATAAACCAATGTCAATTGCTATTCATTCAGTTCCCATCCTCCAATTCTTTATTAATTAACCACTGTCAAGATAATGAAGTGGCTGATAAAGACACAATATCAGATTAACAGACCTATGTGGGTCATTCCATTTAAACCTTTTTAAATACTGAAACAACAAGAACTTTCCTCCAGGATTCTGGCACTTCACAGTATTTCAAGTCTTACAGAAAATCCATGTGAACTGTCCGGTGACCTGTTCATTCAGCTCTTTTAAAACTCTTGAATGTAAATTATCTGGACTTTATAATTTAAAATTATCTAATTTTTGCAGCTGCTGTTTAACATCCTCCTGAAATACTAATGGGATGGAAAGATTGTTTTTATCATATGAGACTACCTCACCTTCCTGACCCCCACTTAAAATGCATAACAGAAATATTTATTAAAGACTTCTGCCTTTTCTGCATTGTTACTGATAAATCTATAATTTCCACATAATAATGAACCGATAATATTGTAAGGATTCTTTTTGTTCTTAATATACTTTAATAACTCCTGTTAACTGACCTCAGCTGCATTGGCCCTAGACATCTTCTTGTCTTCCTTTGCTTCCTTTATCTATTTTCTATCATTCCTAACTTTTTAATTTTCTTTACTAACAATTTCCCTTTTCTTCTATTTCATAGAATCATAGAATCACAGAGCTGGAAGGGACCTCAAAAGGTCATTGACTCCAGCCCTCTGCTTCAGGCAAGATTAACCCCAACTAAATCATCCCAGACATGACTATCTCAAGCTGGGACTTAATAACCTCGAGGGATGGAGATTCTACCACCAATCTAGTCAACGCTTTCCAGTATTTCACCACCCTTCTGGTGAAGTAGTTCTTCCTAATATCCAACCCTACTCCTCTCCTCCAGTAACTTCAGACCATCGCTCCTTCTGCCATCTGTCACCACTGAGAACAGTTTGTCTCCATCCTCTTTACAGCACCCCTTCAGGATGTTGAAGGATGCCATTAAATCACCCCTCAGTCTTCTCTTCTGCGAATAAAATACGTCCAAATCCCTCAGACTCTCCTCAGAGATCATGTGCTCCAGACCGTTAATCATTTTCATTGCCCTTTGCTGAACCTGCTCCAGCACATCCACATCCTTTCTATAGTGGGGGGGCCCAAAAATGGACATAATATTCCAGATGTGGCCTTACCAGTGCTGAAAAGAGGAATACAAAAACTTCTCTAGATATGCTTGAAATGCTCCTCCTAATGCACCCCATTATGCTATTGACTTTCTTGGCTTCAGGGCACACTGTTTACTCAGATCCAGCCTTTCATCCACCATGATCCTTAGGTCCCTTTCCACTGTACTGCTGCTTAATCTGTTGTCCCCAGCCTATAACAATGTTTGGGATTCTTCTGTCCCAAGTGCAGGACTCTGCACTTCTCCTTGTTGAACCACATCAGATTTCTTTTGGCCCAGTCCTCCAATTTATCCAGGTCACTCTGGATCCTGTCTCTACCCTCCAGCATATCTACCTCTCCCGCTAGCTTAGTGTCATCCGCAAAATTGCTGAGGATGCAACCCAGTCCCTCATCCAGGTTATTAATGAAGATGTTGAGCAACACTGGCCCCAGAACCGAGCCTTGGGCACTCCACTTGAAACCGACCACCATCCAGATATTGAGCCATTGACCACTACCTCTTGGGCCCAACCATCAAGCCAGCTTTCTAGCCATCTTATAGTCCATGGATCCAATCCATACTGCCTTAGCTTATGGGCAAGAATGTTGCCAGAGACTATATCAAAAGCTTTGATGAGGTCAAGGCATACCACATCCACTGACTTCCCCATGTCCACAGAGCTTGTTAAACTCATATGGAAGCTAAACATATTGGTCAGGCAGGACTTGTCCTGGGTAAATCCATGTTGACTACTTTTGATCACTTTCCCCTCTTCCAAGTGCTCCAAAATGGATTCCTTGAGGATTCCCTTCATTATTTTCTCAGGCCCTGAGGTAAGGCTGACTGATCTATAATTCTCTGTAATGTCCTTTCTTCTTTTTTTAAAGATGGGCATTACATTTGCCTTTTTTCTATCACCTGGACTCTCTCCCGATCTCCATGAGTCTTCAAAGATAATGGCCGAAGGCTCAGCAATGATGTCTGCCAATTTCCTCAGTACGCTTAGGTGCATTAAATCCAGGCCCATGTATTTGTGTACATCTAGTTTTTCTAGATAGCTCTTAACTCGTTTCTTCCCCACTGAGGGCTGCACTCCACCTTCCCATATTATATTTTGTAGCACTGTAGTGTGGGATCTGCCCTTATCCATGAAGACTGAGGCAAAAAAAGCAATGAGTACTTCAGCTTTTTTTACATCTTCTGTCCCTAGGTTACCTCTCTTATCCGGTAATGGCCCCACACCTTCCCTGATAACCCTCATTGTTAACATGCCTGTACAAACCCTTCTTGTTACCCTTCATATCCTTTGCCAGCTGCAGTTCCAATTGTGCCTTTGCTGTACTGATTACTGCCCAGCATTTTCCAGCTGTGAATTCATACTCCTCCTTAGTCATCTGTCCAAATTTCCACTTCTTATACACATCCTTTTTGAGTTTAAGCTGACCAACGATTTCCCTGTTAAGCCAAGCTGGTTGCCTACCATATTTATTTTTCTTACTATGCAGAGGGATGGTTTGTTCCTGTGCCTTCAGCAAGACTTCTTTAAAATATTGCCAGTTCTTTTGAAATCTTTTCTCCTTCATCATTGCTTCCCAGGAGATCCTGCCCATCAGTTCCTTCAGGGAGTCTAAGTCTGCTCTTTTGAAACCAAGGGGTCTGTATATTACTGCTCACATTTCTTCCTTTTGTAAGGATTCTGACATCTACCATCTTGTGATCACTGCAGCCCAGGTTCTCACACACTTCCATTTCTCCTACTAGTTCTTCTGTGTTTGTGAGCAGCAGGTCAAGCTGAGCACGGCCCTTGGTTGGTTCCATCAGCACTTGTACCAGAAAGTTATCCCGAACATTCTCCAAAAACTTCCTGGATTGTCTGCATGCTGCTGTATTGATCTCCCAACAAACGTCTGGAGAATAAAAGTCTCCCATGAGAACAAGGGCCTGCGTTTTGGAAGCTTCTCTTTGCTGTCTGAAGAAATCCTCATGTACCTCATCTACTTGATCTGGCAGTCTACAGCAGACACCAACTAAAACATCACCTCTATTGCTTCCACCTCTAAGCTTAACCCAAAGACACCCAACTGGCTTTTCCTCCCTCCTTATACTGGAGCTCGAGCAATCATACTGCTCCCTCACACAGAGCACAACTCCTCATCCTTTTCTCCCCTGCCTGTCCTTCCTAAACAGTTCATACCCTTCCACGACTGGGCTCCAGTTATGCGAGTCACATCACCAAGTCTCCATTATCGCAACCACTTCATATTTCATTTGTTAATGTATTTCATCACATTTTATACCTGCCTTCCCTCCTCCATTAAACTATTTTTTAAACCAATATAGTCTTCTTCAATTGTAGGATTGTGGTTTTAGGAGCACCTAATAAAGTAATGGGAAAACCCCTTCCACTGTTGTCATCTTCATCTACACTTGAATGTTATGCTGGTCTAGCTATGGCACTATAGTTATGTCTCTATATTTCCTGTACTTTAACTTTAATGTAAACCTATGTGTAAAATCCAGTACTAGAGGCCAAATAATGAATAGTAATTTAAAAAATTAAATGATCAATTCATTCTCCCTTTTCCAAAGTTGTTTATCTTGATTCTACATTCCTTATTCAAGCTGAGCTCATGCTGATGCCAGAATATATTTGCTTCATTTTTATTTCTTTACATTCCTATGGATAAAGTAGAGGTCCCCCCATGTGTGTGTGGTATGTGTGTGTATGTGTGTGTGTATTACTACAAACAGCTTGCTAAACATTTAGGTTATGTTTAGACTTCAGGGTTTTGTCTACAAAATGGCTATTATGTTGACAAATCTCAAAGATCGTCCAGATTACGAAGCATGTTCTGTCAACCATAAGTCAACAGAACACAGCACTTTTATCAACAGCTCTACCCTGGTCACCACAATGAAGAATGCCGTTGTTGACAGAGATCTGTCGACAAAATGCTGGTCTGGATGTTGTGGGGGACTTCTGTTAACAGAAAAGGCCTCCAGTGTGCCTTTCAGGAACCCGGGCAAACATCGTGTCCACAGCAAGATCTCTATGGTTCCTGCCTCCAGCCATTCTTAAAGCTGCAGAGAACCTGAGGTACCCTGTGGCAGGAAGCTGAGAGTGTGTGAACAGCAGAGCAACATGCTGCTCCCTAAATGCCCTCACTGCCACATGTGCACAGTGAGCCATGATGGCAGAGTCCTCCCAGGACAACCTCGAGGGTCTTCGAGGGATCAGCCTGAGGGGTTCCAGGACCCATCCTGTGGCTCCAAGTGGCAGGGCCCCTCCTGGAGTGGGGCCAAGGTCCAAGCCCTGCTGGACTTGTTGGGGGAGGAGGAGACCCTGAAGGACCCCAAGGCCAAGTGGTAAAACATGCTGATCTACACCAGGACAGCCCTGACCGTAACCAAATAGGGGGCCATGCCCCCGGCAGCATACAGCAGGTCTAGGACAAAGTAAAACAGCTGAGGAAGGGATATGTCTGGGTCCAGGATGCTATCTGATGCTCCAGGGGAGGCTCTGCCACCCACCCCTATTACTGGGAGCTACATGGCATCTGGAGGTGGGGAAGGACAAATCCCCATCATGCCACAGCATAGAAACAGCACTCACAGCCCCACCACCAGAGCGGCAGCCTCCACAGGAGGAGGAGGTGGCCTAGCCGCTACCCTTGCCAGAGCCAGAGCTGAACTCAGAGACCAACAGCCCTATACTCCTGATGGAGCCAGTCCCCGGCAGTCAGGCCATATCCCAGGATAGGGGTGATGGTACCTCCCGTGAGTAACCCATGCATTACATATACGTGTGGGGCCACCGCAAGCCTGGAGGCAGCTCCAGAGGCATGGCTCCCTGGAACCAGCTGTTTGGCCCATAAAGCTGCAAAGCCCTGCCCTAGCTTTGATGTCCCTTGAGGGGGTAGATACACCCACAGCCTAGGCAGAAAACGGGTGTCTGCGGGGTCCCTTTAAGGACACATCTCACTGGGGCTCCTGGAAGGAACCGGTGACCTGTATCCCTGTCTGACAGAGTTTCGCATGGCTGTTTTGCTGGTGGAGTGTCCAGGCAGTCTGGCCGCACTCTGTTGACAGAGTGGATCGTTTTTTGATCTGCTTTAAGGTCTGGATGCGGTCTTTTGACAGAAGTTTTGTTGCAAGATATTTTCTGACACAAGCTTCCGCTGACAAATTCCTACAATCTAGGTATAGTCTTAAAGTGAAACTATCAAGAATATAAATTAGAAATATTTGCTGGATATCTGCCTCCAGTGCCATTTCCTTTGGCTGTGTCTACACTAGCCAAAAACTTCGAAATGGCCATGCAAATGGCCATTTTGATATTTACTCATGAAGCGCTGAAATACATATTCAGCACCTCTTTAGCATACGGGCAGCCGCGGCACTTCGAAATTGATGCTGCTCGCCGCCGCGCGGCTCGTCCAGATGGGGCTCCTTTTCAGAAGGACCCCGCCTACTTTGAAGTCCCCTTATTCCTATGAGCAGATGGGAATAAGGGGACTTTGAAGTAGGTGGGGTCCTTTCGAAAAGGAGCCCCGTCGGGACGAGCCGCACGGCTGTGAGCCGCATCAATTTTGAAGTGCTGTGGCTGCCCTCATGCTAATGAGGCACTGAATATGTATTTCAGCGCTTCATGAGTAAACTTCGAAATGGTCATTTGCATGGCCATTTTGAAGTTTTTGGCTAGTGTAGACGTAGCCTTTGTAATTCTGTCCAATGGACTTTATGCCATTCAGGAAATCAGGGTGGCTTGATTCTAATTTAATTCCTTAACCTAAAGCAGAAAAGGTAATAAAGTTTGAACCTCTCTCAACCTGCACCATTGGGACCTGACCAGTGCCAAGCCAGAGAATTTGCCAAACCACAGGAGGTCAATAGCATCTAGCAGCATTCTCAACACTTCCACTGCTCACTGGGCTCTTAGAAGACATTTAGGGATAAATTACAGCTAAATAACAGCATGGAACACACAGCCAGGATCTATAGCTATAACTATCTATGGAAAATTATTTTTATATATATATATATATATATATATATATATATATATATATATATATAATGGAAAAATTAAATTAACGTTAATGGTACTGTAGGAAATGGTGGTTACGGTGATTTGCCAGCTATGAAATACTTGCTTTCCACCTGAATTATGTGACTTACTCACTCACCAAAAACCTCCACATAACCATAACTCAACTTCATCTGGGTCACTGAGAGACCATCACAAGAGCTTTGGCTGCCATGTTTTGATTTTGATTCAATGGAGCCAAGTCTCCCTTTTTGTTTTTTATACAGGTTGAACCTTTTCAGTCCGGCACTCTCTGGTCCAGCATGATTTTAGTTAGTTGGGTGACTATTTATCATGAGTGTGGCCAAGTTTCCCATGGTCCCAAAAAGTTGCACTATGAGAAAAGTGGCAATGTCACATAGAATTGTGTCAGGAAGTCTCAGAAATGAAAGTAGGTGGACCCCATACATGAGGTCTTACATTCCATCACAAATGCACATCTCTTATCATCCATTCTCCCTCAGATCTATTTTTTTGTTCTTCCTGGTATTACCCTCTATAGCTTTTTCCTTCTTCCCAGCAATTTCTTTTTCTAAGTTGCCAATACATGATACATTGTAATTTAGTTTGCCGGACATCACCTTAATTTGGAAAAGCGTCTGCTAATGCTGACTGCTATGTGTAAGCAACTCTTTCAGAATTTTAAAAAATCAATCTGTTATTCACTGTTTCACAGAGGGTGTTTCCCACTGATAATAGGGATTTGGGTTCCAGGATTGCATCTGTAGGAAACATCTGTACTTACTAGCTGTTAATATACTTCATCTTTATATTTCTTAGCTGTTTCCCTCTCTGCCCAAGCAAATGCCATTTTGTGAAGTAGAGCTGACTGCGGGTATTAGAGATCAGCTTGTTCTTTGTTTATTTCTTTGGAGCTTTAACTAAAATCATTCCCATAGCCAGTAAACGCTTCCACTTTTCATTTGTCATTAAAAACAGTCTGCAATAGAATGGACTGCCTCACTAACCTGGTGGTCTGGAACATTTTTCCTCCTCCCAAGATTCATCTGTCTTTCTCAACCCTTCTCACTATGTATACTCTTTTCTATACTAAATGACAGCATTAAAAGGTCTTTCTGCATGTTTATTTGTGGCTTGACTTCTCATTATGTATTGTCTCTGCTTCATACCTTTCATCTGGCTTCTCTGGGGGTTTTATATATTACTGCATGGTGAAAAATCTAGCTTATTCTAGTCAATGGTGGTAGTAAAACAGCAATTTCTCTCTTCAGTCAGCAGAAACAATGGCATGTTTTATATAATTAATATTTCAAAGGCACTAATTTATTAAATTTTTTCCATATTTTAAGGACCTTTATTCAGCAGGGAAAAAATATGGTCATTTTTACAATGTTTCAAGCTTGGTTTAGGTTGGCAGTGATGAGTTAAAAACAAGACATGGTGTACTCTAACCTGGCTTAATTGGTACAGTTTTTCACTGTGGAGAAAATAACATGTTATTGACACTTTCCCTGTATAGATAGGCTGTCTCGGTTCCATGACCTCATGAGCTGCCTAGAGTGATTTTGCGGCACTCTGGCTCATTTTCCCTTCTCTCAGAAACCCTTAATTTGTCCACAAAGGCTTTTGGTCCGTTACTGTGTCCTTCCTTATGAGCTACCTTATTAACATAAAAGAAATTCTCACATTCTAAGCTGTGCACAGCCCCTCCTGAGGATTTGTCTTCATGCTTGCTCAGCACCTTTGCATGGATTTTGACTTTGTCTGCCTTAACCACACACACTTAACCTTTGCTGCAGATGTCTTCATTCCCACTGACTCATGAAGTTGTGGAACCTTCTAACTCTGCAATGTTAGCAGGTATCTGCTAGCATTCATTTTTAGTCCCTTCTCTCTCCAGTCCTGAGTCATTAATGACTGAGTCACATAACCCTCTTTCACCCCACCTGAGGACATGAATTAACCTTGTCACAAGTGGACCGAGTCTCACAGTCAGAGTCTTTCCTGAAGGAACAACCACCTTGTGACACCTTGGCAAAGGACAGTGTCAAATTTATCAACCTTTTTACTGATGTTGTAAATATATAGTCAACATAGGCATACACAGGAATTTAAAAAGAAGACATTACGTAGGACACATCATGCACCCATGTGGATATGGTGCAACTGTACTTTACATTCTCACTGCATAAACATATCATGATTCTATCAAATGAAAAACTGAACTGAAGAGTTATTTTTTTAAAATAGTGATTTCTTGGGATCACCAACAGAATATAGGCACAGACTTGTGCTAACATGTTTGATACACTACTTATACTTTGCAGAGGGTATAAAACCAGACCTAGATCCAGATCCTAATTACTGAAGCTCTCTAGAGCAAATACCCTTGAATTTGCTAACACTCAAAATTCAGATTGTAAATTTTGAGGAGGAAACCCCGAGTTTAGCTTTAGAAACTGAAATGTCAGAAATCCCAGATTCCCTCAATTGCAAAAGCTTAGGTGTGCAGAAATCTGAAGTTCCCCTTTAGCACTGTAGACCTGATAAAGTGCTAGGGCTTGATTCTTCAGTAAGTGGTGCGCAAACGCAGGAGCATACTACTGTGTTACATGTTGCAACTCTAGGCCTAAAAGTGCAAATTCACCAATACAACGATATGTCAAACCCGCCATAGGCAAATCTCAGAATGTTAGGATATTCATTTCCTTTCAAGAGTTCAGATATTTATCTGCGGCAACATAACGTTGCTTGTGTACACAGCAGAACACAGTCAGCTAAGAGTTGGATCCACAAGGAATGCAAAAATCAATCCTTTACTTGTTAGAAGTCCAAGTGTGAATGTTTTTGAATTTTATTTAGATCGATTTTTTAAAGGCACTACAATTCACCTTCAAAATTTTTAGGCAAACAGGAATTAAGTCAAAGCAAGCCAGCCATTTTGTAAGACAGTGTGCAATAAGACTCAACATCCCCAGACAAACTACCCTATATAGCAAAAGTTATTTTAAGAACATAGGCTGTAGGGCCTTTTGTCTAAGGTAACGTTTGTGCTGTGGCTATCCTGCATTCTGCTTTCAGAAGCAGAATGCAAATGAGTGACATCAAAAATGCAAATGAAGTGCAGATTTACATAACCCATGACTCATTTATATATACGCGTGCAATTGTGCTTCCGGAAGAGGGTTTTCCAGAAGCAAAAACGACTATGTAGATGAGGTTCCTTCAAAAACAGATCCTATTTTCAAATGAAACACTTCTTCTGGAAGCAAAATAGGAAGAATTCACTGAAAATGAGGTTTTTTTTCGAAGGAACCCCATCTGCATGGCTCTTTTTGGCTTCTAGAAAAGCCTCTTCCAGAAGGGCAATCACACAAGAATATGCAGATGAGGCATGAGATATGGATATTCATGCTTCATTTCATTTTTGATCTTGCTCATTTGCATTCTGGTTCCCAAAAGTGGAATGAAATGTAGATGTAGCCTTGGAGTTATTCCTTTTTTCCTATCATAGGACATATATCCATATAGCTTTTATTATAATCTTCAGAAAGTTATTGACTCCTTTCCAACTGTCAAAACACTGTACATCCTTGATGACTTCAATGCAAGGGTTGGATGCAACCATCAGTCCTGGCCCGTCTACCTTGGTCATCATGGTATTGGGAAAATGAACAAAAAAGGTCAAATTCTCGAATTCAGCTCTCAGAATCATCTCTGCATCACCAATACTTTCTTTAACTTGAAAGAGTGTCACTGGCATCAACTTGATCTTGCAGTGGTATTCAGGAAATATATCACGGCCATAAAATTTACAAGAATGTATCAGAGCACCGATTGTGACACTGATTACTCTTTGATCACCAGCAGAGTGAAAATCGTCCCAAAAAACTCTATATGACATAAGAATGCAATAAGCCAAAAATCAATACCCACAGTACCAGAAATGCACTGAAATGCTCTGTCTTCACAGATGATCAGAATGGGGAAAGACTGTCTAGGAATGACTACCTCAGAAAGGGATCTAGGGGTTATAGTGGATGACAAGCTAAATATGAGTCAACAGTGTGATGCTGTTGCAAAAAAAAGCAAACATGATTCTGGGATGCATTAACAGGGGTGTTGTGAACAAGACATGACAAGTCATTCTTCCACTCTACTCTGCACTGGTTAGGCCTCAGCTGGAGTATTGTGTCCAGTTCTGGGCACCGCAGTTCAAGAAAGATGTGGAAAAGTTAGAGAGGGCCCAGAAAAGAGCAACAAGAATGATTAAAGGTCTAGAGAATGTGACCTATGAAGAAAGGCTGAAAGAATTGGGCTTGTTTAATTTGGAAAAGAGAAGATTGAGGAGAGACATGGTAGCAGTTTTCAGGTATCTAAAAGGATGTCATAAGAAGGAGGGAGACAACATGTTCTTCTTGGCCTCTGAGGATAGAACAAGAGGCAATGGACTTAAACAGAAGCAAGAGAGGTTTAGGTTAGACATTAGGAAAAAGTTCCCAACTGTCAGGGTTGTCAAACAGTGGAATAAATTGCCAAGGGAGGTAGTGGAATCCCCATCGCTGGAGATATTTAAGAACAGGTTAGATAGATGTCTATCAGGGAACGTTTAGACAGTGCTTGGTCCTAACATTGGGGCAAGGAGCTGGACTCGATGGCCTCTCGAGGTCCCTTCCAGTCCTGGTATTCTATGATTCCATGAATCTATGATCTCACTTGCAAAATGGAACACAAACCTGACCAACAGACCATTGGTGAAACATGGTCCATGCTGAGAGACACAATATATGAATGTGCCAAATCTGCCTTTGGAACACATAAATTCTCTAACAAAGACCTGATCGATGAACATGCTGACATTCTTACGTCTCTTGAAGAAAAACACAAGGCACATCTGAATAACATAAAGAACCCATCTCAAAGCACAAGAGATCAACTTCGGCATGCTAGATCTCTTCTTCAGAGAGAATAATCCAGCTGGTGTGCAAACAAGTATTGGGCCAATCTATGTTATAATATTCAAAAGGCATATGATTTGGGTGACCTGAAAACCATGTAGGATGGACTGAAGAAAGCACTTAGACCAAACATTACCAAAGTCTCCCCACTGAAGCATTTAAATGGACAGGTAATCACGGACAAACAGCGGCACACATCCAGATGAGTGGAACACTACTCAAGTCTTTATTCCCACAAGTGTACAATACAACCTGAACTTGACAACCTCATCCCAACTCTTCCAGAAATGTCTGATCTAGATGCAGACCCTATGGAGGAGGAACTTTCTCAGGCTCTTGATGATCTCTCCAATGGAAAAACACCAGGAAATGACAGAAACCCAGCTGAAGTCATGAAGGCAAACAAGGCTGTGCTCTTCCCCTTCCACTATGATTTACTCCTAAAATGTTGGTGAGCAGGAGATGTCCCACATGACGTGAAGGATGCAAACATCATCACTTTCCATAAAAACAAAGGCAACAAGGGTGACTGCAACAACTATTGAGGCATCTTATTGATCACCACAGGTAAAGCATTTGACTGTGTCATTCTCAAATGCCTGCAAAAACTCGCAGATAGAGTCTATCCAGGAACACATTGTGTCTTCAGGGCTGGCCGGTCAACAATGGACATGATTTTCTCACTTAGCCAACTACAGGAAACATGCAGAGAACAAGAAAAGCCATTATTCATAACATTTGTGGGCTTAACAAAGGTGTTTGACACAGTTAGTAGATCAGGACTATACAGAGTATTAACCAAGACTGACTTCCCACCGACCCTACTCAAGCTGATAACATCCTTTCATGAAAATGTAAAAGCAACAGTGCAGTATGATGGATCTACATCAGAACCATTTGCAATGAACAGTGGAGTCAAACAAGGGTGTGTTCTTGCCTCCACCCTCTTCAGCATATTCTTCTCAGTTCTACTAAATTGCACATCTCAAAACTCATGCAGCGATGTATTTCTCCACAAAAGATTAGATAGCTCTTTCTACAACCTGGCAAGACTCAAAGCCAAAACTAAGATCAAGAAAGTCCTCCTTAGGGAACTCCTCTTCGTATATGATGTAGCTTTCATCACTCATAATGAAGACATGTTACAGTCACTGACAAATTCTCTTTCCAGAGCCTGCAAGTTGTTTTTCCTTGACATATTCATGAAGAAAACTATTGTATTCACTCAAGGTGTACCTCAGCAACCCGATGTCATTCTGGATAACAGCCCATTAGGTGTGTTTCAACAGTTCTGCCACCTTGGATCTACTGTCACCACAAACCTATCCAGGGATGAATAACTAAACATCAGAATCGGGAAGGCAATTACTATTTTTGGCAGACTTATGAAATGAGCCTGGAACAACCCTAAGGTGACAGTGAAAACAAAGATACTGATCTACGAGTCATATATATTGAGTATCCTGCTATATGGTTCCAAGGCATGGAAACCTATCTGAAACAGAAGAAAAAAATTAACAACTTCCATGTTCGCTGCCTCCACAGAATTATGAACATCAACTGGCAAGATAAAGTTTCTAATGCAGATGTCCTGCCAAGATCTGGCATAACCAGACTCCTAGTGATCCTCACCAGCAGAAGACTTCGATGGCTTGGTCATGTCAGAAGAATGGGTGATGAACATCTTCCCAAAGAAGTCCTATTTGATGAATTGTCATGTGGGTTGAGAACAAGAGGAGGACCAAAGCTAAGATTCAAGGATACATGCAAAAACGCCATGAAAAAACTCAACATTGATCCAAAATCCTGGGAATCTATATCATCAGATCAAAAGACATGGCAATGATTGCTACAACAGGGCACATCATGTTTCGACAGTATGTGTGCAAACCATGGAAAAGAACTTCATCTTAGAAGGAAAAGCTCTCAGACTCAAGAATTCAGAAATAGACTGACGTGCTTATTGCAATTGACTGCACAAATCCAATATTGGACAGATAAGCCATGAGAGAAGCTGCAGACTGAAACACTACCCATAGGTGTTCTCTGTTGCTGCTAACCACTGTATCTCAAAATGAAAAGGGGCCGTAGATAGACATATATCCATAATTATAATTGAAGACACATTTGTTTTCCAGAATTGTGTAGCATCAGTCAGCTGGTAATGGGTTTGTTTACTGATAAAGATCTTGGATGGCATGAAACCCTCCATAATTAGGATAAATTATCCTTTTTCAACATTTCCTCACATCAGTTATACCATCATAATGTCCTATATACAGAATAAAATGGATTTCTTTCATGTTCGAAATATTTCAGGCTAGATTTACCAGGTGTACAGTAAATGTTCTACTGAAGAAAAGCTCATATAAATAGGGATAATATTTTGTCCTTAATATACATTCTCAATGAAGATTAACATTTTCATAAACACCATTTCAATGAAGGACACATTATCAAAACTGTCTGAGTAAACTCTGAATATGGACTTAGGTGCTTTTGAAAATTTCTCTTTGTTTCACAACGAAGTAAAATAGCTAAATACAATCCTCGCTTTACAGATTGGTAAATGGATACTTAAAAAAAAAGGCTGTCTGAGCTTCCATATCACATCAACATCACAATGCTCAAAACACTGGAATACGTGATTGCTCTGGTAGAGGATTTTGTGGAAGCCAAGACAGTAGGCTCAGACTTTTATCTTGAAATTGGAACCAAAAATCAAAGAGATGTTTAAAGTAGTAAAACAATTAGTTTGTGTGAAAAATAAAACTGATCAAAGTAGCATTTTGAGGTCCTATCTGTGACCAAAGCTGAAGCCCCAGAGTAATATAAGAAAAACTCCTCAGGAAGCAAGCAGGTGGTACTAGCAATTTTACCAGGAATCTTGTTCTAGCAAGATTTCCTGTGTATTTGTGACTCAAAGAGTGTAGATATCTCAGATACATAGCTGAACTCTTGATGGAAAGTGAATGTCCTAACATTCTGAGATTGGCTTATGGTTGGTTTAAGTAACGATTACTTTAAATGGGTTGTATAAAGCCTCTGCTCAGTCCATTACAGTGCAGCTGTACATTCATAACTTTCAGTGATTGTTGGTTTTAAGTCCTGTAACTTTCTGTAAGCTTTGTAATAGTAGCTTTGTTTTGCAGATGCACCTTTGTTCTATATGGATATGTTTTGTTTCATGAGCTTTGCTTTGTGGTATGTTCTTTCCTATGATGAATGTTATAAGTTGGTAAGAAACTGCTGCAATATCAGGGAGGTTGCCGTGTTAGTCTGTATCTTTGAGAACAACAAAAAATCCTGTGGCATCTGATGAAGCGGGTGTTTGCCCACGAAAGTTTATGCTCCAAAATATCTGATAGTCTATAAAGTGCCACAGGACTTCTTCTTTTTACAGGATACCATAAGTATAAGAAATCCTGACTCTTCCTTTGCAGGGAAGAGTTCTTTCTCTGAAGTGAGCTTTCCTCTGTATGAGCGAGGAAAGAGTGAATGAGTGTGTGTGCGTGCAATGGACTCACTCCTTGAAGCCAGCCTGTCTGGACAAACAGCTAGCAGTAGCTCCTCCATAGCCAGAGAACCATAAGAGTTGAGCCCTGCAAAAGAACACACCTGAGAAAGAGACAGAAGCCCCATCAAGAGATCAAAGTCCTATCTGCTGTTAGCTGATGACTCATGGGCATACAGAGTCTTGGGCCAGTGGTGATGACTCATGGGCACACACAGTAGGGTGACCATCCATCCCATTTTCGGCAGAACAGCTCCATATTTCAGGCACCTTCTGGCGTCCCAAATTATTTGCAAAAGGGGCTAATTGACCCATATTTCACAGTGGTTCACTGGCTTCCCCCATGTGGGGCTTCAGTGGGGTTGGATCCAGGGCCTGGATGGTGGAGGTTGAAGTGGGAGTTGAGATTACAGCCGGAGCCATGGGGGGTTGAGCTGGGCCACGGAGGTTAGAGCAGAGGTTGGGGCAGAGGGAAGGAGGATTGGAGCGGGGCTACTGGAACCAGGGCCATGGAGGGTTTGAGCTGTGGGGATGAGCCATGGCCACACTGGAGTTGGAAACAGAGCTGCCTGGCTTCCCCAAGCTGAGGCAGGCAGGAGCCGGACCTGTGCGGCAGTGCGAGCTGCCACCCACAGCTCAAGGAAGCCAGGAGCTTCTCTGGTGGAGCAGCAGACCTGTTCCTGATGCCCCAGAAAGAGTGACCATCCATCCCATATTGGCTGGGATGAGGGTCATTCCCCTTGTCCCGCATTTGGCCAGGGCAGATGTGGTCACCCTAGCATACAGCATCCTGAAGTAGTGGAAATGGACTGAAGCATATTAAAGACAAGTGCACAGCTATAGGAGTTCTATTTTTCTGCTTCTTGCTATCATCTCCCTGCAGGACGTAGTCTCAGCTGGCTGGGGAGACACGAGGAAGCCCGAGACCTAGCCCTGGGCCCCTCCCCGTCTCCCCAGAATGGATGGTACTGACTGCTCCTGAATACTACACGAACAAGAGAGCAAGCTGACAAGGGGTTCATACAATCAGCTTGCCGCCCTGGTTTCACGACTATAGCCAGACACACTGGACCCACTATGCCTTGGTTTTCTGCACTGTCCCTGTCCCTTCACCTCCATGAGTTCATCTGTATGTGTGTGTGAGTGCAGGAGGTTATGAGTGTGTGTGTGTGTGTTGGGGGGCGGTTCTTGAAAGCTCATTCCCCTTTTTCCTTTAATCCAGTAGTGGCATGTAATAAAATACATATGCGTGGTAACCTTGGGTCTCTTGTGTACAATTAAGGTAACAAAATATCCAAAATTCATATATAATTGCATCAGTTTTGTCTTTTAACATGATTTTCTTCATTGGTGTAAGACTTGGCAATTGTATTTACAAACAACACATCTCTCAGCTAAGCTACTCCAGAGTGAAGGGTTAAGAAGTGAACACTCTGGAAACAAAAGTGACAAAAGAACATTTCTAACCATCAGCACACTGACATTTCTGTAGTCCCAAAGTAAATCCTAATGTGAGTACAGGAGGGGAAAAAAAAAAAAAGATCTTACATAGGAAGTGGTGCTGCAACCATTTTTAGGTTGAGGTTGTTGAGATGTTCTCTTCCTCTTTACTTCTGTTTATCCCACTGTCCAACAGTGGGCTCACAAGTCGGGTTGCCAGCTCTCCCCGATGGGATGCACTTGCTGCATATGGCATTTGGTCAGTCCAGTCCAGGAGAGTTGGCAACCCCAGTCACAGATGGATTCAGCTGCAGAACCCTGAGCTGGTGACAGGATCTCAAGCAGCAGTGGAACCTCCAGGGCCAGGGGTCTGGACCCCATTCATGGTGGGCTGTAGAGCCTGTGGGAGTAAGGGCACCATTTTGGGAGGGTAGAGGAGGCTGCAGCCATGCATACCAGGATGCTGCTTGTTCTTCTTCCCCTACCAAGAAGGGGAAAGTACACAGCTTGTGTGCATTGCTGTCTTTCCTGGCTGGAGAAGGAGGTGACAGTGTATAAGGTGTGTGCTTTCCTCACACTCCTTGCTAGTTAGGGGAATGGAAAGAAGTGTCCTGGTACACATGGCTGCTGCTTCACACCCTGCTCTCCTAAAATGGTGCCCTGGGTAGGGATGGCTGGTGGTGGGACCCCAGGAGGGTAGGGTTGGAGGGACCCAAAGCTGGCAGAGCTGGTGGTAAATCAACAGTGGGACTGGTCCCTGTAGGTGGAGAAGCCGGGGCAAAACCTGGGAGGGTTGCAACACTGCCCCTTGCATCATTACTTCCCACACACATGTGTATACAATATAAATTTCACAGTGCCTCAAAATCAGCAACAGGATTTTTTAAATGGATCCAGTACAACCTCTATCTGACAGCCAATGGGAGTGATTATCATACAGAAGAGGCAGAGACTGTGTAATATGCATGTCAATGTCTGATGGCCGATTACTGCTCAAGTACCCATTTTGAATATGAAATCTATTCAGAAGAACAGGCAAAAGAAAGGAACTAATCCCACACCCACATTACTGTGTTCTAGCATCTGCCTGTGGCTATATTCTTAACTTCATCTTATTTCTCAACAGATATTACTCTGTAAGAAATTACATTTGATTCTCAAGACAGCCTGGGATAAGAAGAACATTCCCTCTCCATTTCAAGAAAGTCCCCTAATTCAATGTATTGAAAAAAAATTATTGCAGTTTGAATTATAGGAAAATTGACCAGACCTACAAAGTTATCTTTAAGGTTAAAAAAAAAGGATTGTTCTTGACTGTGAAATTTAGTTCGTAAATTTAGTGATAATCCCTACAATGTCACAGAATGATAGTTTAGTGTATCCAACCCGTGCTTCAGCTAGAACCGTATCCTGTCTGACAATGGAATCTTAATGTCTCCCTATTCCCCCGACAGTCACTGGTTGCCATATGCCCAAGTACACAAGATAACACATCTCTTAGGATTATTGCTGCCTCTAATGTCACAGCTGATATTCTCTAGCCCTTTTAACCTGTTATTCCCAACCTAATGTCCGTAAGGTTATTACAGAGGGTCCGTGAAAAAAATAAAAGATAAATAAAAATGATCAGAGAAAATACATTTTAAATAAATTGCAAAGTTATAATCAATTATCATTTTTAAATTAAATATCTTCCAATAATGTTATTAATTGCTTTTTGGAAAATCTATACTGTGGTTGCCTTTTACAATTGCTGAAGCGTACATAGTGGCTAGAATTGGTTTTGATGGGGGCCTGAGAACAGCTGAGAGTGGGTGGTGCTTCCACTCTAGTGAAAAGAGTGGGAACTACTGCCCTACTTGATCCTTTGCCTCAGTGATAGTGAGTTCCATAAGCTAATTATGCAGCGTGAAGGATGTTTCCTTATATCGTTTGTAAACACCTTGTCTTTCAGATTCATCAGCTATCATTCCACTGCCTCGGTACTAGTGCCCGATATCTTGACTTCTAATAATCAAGTAGCCCTCTTTGCACTATCACCCCAGATTATTTTATATTCCAATTATGCAATTACACATTGTAACTGGAAAAACTATTCATCAATCCAAGGTATGAGGGAATAAAATCAGGCAGATAAGACCTGACCAGTATATCACCCCACTTATTTTTAAACCAATTGGTTTATGTTTTATTGTTGTTACAGGTGGAGCCGGGTCACACTCTTGCATTCCAAGTTTTTAATTCTTAGCATGTAAATAAATATTCAATTTGGAGGCAATCTGTGTGATTTTGCCCCCATATTTTTATGGAAATATGTATTTGACTATAATTATGCATAAACTGAACATGCTTTATACAAAATTGGGAAAATAACCTATGGTCCCCTGAATGTACATATTGTATTTGTGTTTTTGTATCATTGTTTTATAAGAAGTTAGAAATATGAAGTGAAAACTAGTTGACAAATGTAGGTCTTCTAGTGGAAGCCATTAGTGGTACTTAAGAAACTTAAGTGTTCAAGTGAATGGCCCATTTTTTTTTTTGTAAGCCTGAGTTTGGTTGGTCCTACAAAGACGTATGACGCTACCATCTGCTCCTGGACTCAATCTTAAATCCAATAGTCTTTCAGAATTGGTGCTAGGGAGGGGGAGAACTGAACAAAGGATTCCTGCTCTGGGGAAAATGTATTTAAGGGATAGGGGGCAAACATTGATTGAATACTAATAAGGGGAAAAACCCTTGGACCCAGTCAGAGAAAAGATCAGTTCTAGCTTGAAGAGTTTTAACTGAAATAAGGACTTGGGTGAGAAGTTATGTTTTGTAGACATTTCTCTTAGGCTATGTCTACACTAGCACACTACATCGAAGTAGCCTATTTCGAAGGAAGAACATCGAAATAGACTACTTTGATGCGTATCACTACACGTCCTCTGGGGCTGGTGCTGTCAATGTTCAACATTGAAGTAGCGATGGAGAACATTGAAAGGAGCCGCCCCGGAAGGAAATGTGGAGCATCCACACACACAAGCGCTCCTCATCAAAATAAGGGGCCAACAAAGCCTGCAAACAAGGTCACAGGCTGGACTAGCCCTTCTGGGACAAGAGCAAGCTGATCCCTTAAAGTGCCCCCCCAGACGCACTTGGCCTGCACAGCACAAGGTCCACGGAGCCAACAACTGGTTGCAGATCCTGTGCACCAGCATGGACCCCCAGCTGCAGCAGCCAGAAGCCCTGGGCTAAGGGCTGTTGCATGCAGCTACCATAGATCCCTTCAGGGGCTGGACAGAGCATCTGTCAACCCCTCAGCCGATGGCCGCCATGGAGGACCCCGCTATTTCAATGTAGCAGGATGCAGCTCGCCTACACATGCTCTACTTTGATGTTGAATATTGAAGTAGGGGGCTATTCCCATCTCCAGATAGGAATAGTGATTTCGATGCCTCGCCACCTAACGTGTAGACACAACGCATGCTATTTCGATGTTGTGCCAGCTACTTCAAAATAGCCGGCTAGTGTAGATGCACCCTTAGTGTAGTGAGCTTAGCTGGTCTGGTTTGTTTATTTTAGCTTCATAATTTATTTGATCCGTCTGCCACCACTTGCAACCACTTGCATCCTACTTTTTACATGTGGGCCATGTCTACACTTGACCAAAATTTTGAAAGGGCCATGCTACTGGCCAAATCGGAGAATACTAATGAGGCACTCAAATGAATATTCAGCACCTCATTAGCATGGTGCCAGCCACGGTACTTCAAAAGTGCTGTGTTGGAATTGCATGTGGCTTATCTACATGGGGACCTTTTTGAAAGGACCCTGCAAACACCCTGATAGGAATCAGGGGATTTCAGTATTTGCAGGGTCCTTTTGAAAAGGACCCCTGTGTAGATGAGCCGCGGGCGATCCAAACACAGCACTTCTGAAGTGCTGCAGCTGGCAGCATGCTAATGAGCTGCTGAATATTCATTTCAGTGCCTCATTAGTATTCTCTGATTTGGCCATTACCATGGCCCTTTCGAAAGTTTGGCCAAGTGTAGACACAGACATTGTTTATTATCAAAGCCAGTGTAAATAATTGTTACCTGTAGGTGGGGGAATAAACAGTTTTGCATCTCCTTCTTTCATTGATAAAGAGAGTGAACTTTATGAGCTTACTCTGTGTAAAACTTTTATACAGAGTGAGATGCATTTTTTGGGGTGTTAGTCCTTACTTGGGTCTATGCTCCTGGGTGCTGTCAGGTCGCTATAACTGTGCTCTCCCAGAGTCCAGCTGTTCTCAATGGCACTTTGTTACTCTGCTGGACATGGTGTTATCCCAACTCTGTGCCTTTGCAGGGGAGATCAGAGCTTTTGGCTCATCAGGACGGGGTAGTGGTGCAGCCCAAAAAGCAGCTGGGTGGGTTTGGTGGTACAATCAGCACAGTGGGTGACAGTACCAAGGGGATCTCTGTCATCCAACCTGTCACAATATGATGAGTTATTTTTTGTTAGTCGAAGATCTGGTAGAAGTAAATTCTAGATAAAGGTTTATAGAGGGTCTAACTGAATCCTATAGAGGTAAATTCTACACAGCAACAGGACAGCTCTCTGTCTGCTATGGTCTCTAATTATAATCAGTTCTTGAGATGTAACTGTCCCGAGAATTTGCTCCAGTTGAGTTGAGACTATTGAAAGGAGGGATTGCCTGCATGTTGTTTAGCGTGCTCTATTCCAGGACTATTTTATGTTTCTAGGTTAACGAAACTACTCTCAGAATATAGCCATATTTCACATCACTTATTTTTCCACCAGGAAGCCAACGTACAAGGGTCTGAACATCTGCATCAGAACAGGAAGCTGTGTTGCAAGAATGGGCATAACCACTCAGCTCTAGAATGGGTGTAACCACTACAAGATCTAACTATAAAGACATCCAGAATTTATAAACTGAAAATCAAGATGTCAAAGATTTGTATCAACGATCAAAGTAGTGCGTCTAGATTAATCTTATTAATACTTGGCAATTACATGGAACTTTCATCCTCATAACTCAGTGCTTTAAAAACAAACAGGCAAAATCTCTTTTGAAGATGAGAAGGAGACAGTGTGAAAAAAACTTTGCATTTGCAGCTAAGCAAAGAAAGTGAATGACTAAGAAATAATCAATACAATACTTGGAAAATATGAATGTTAATTTTAAGCTATCAGTGACAGTGTTACACTTGCAAATAAATATACTCACTATTTGGATTACCCAATGATGGAATTTGAAGAATTCACTAATGCAAATGAGGTTCCAAAACCATATTTTTCTTTTAAAATAGGTTCAAATACCAGTCTAATACTCATGAAGATACAGTCCAGATCATACAAATTCAGTATGAGCCATTCCTTATTTTAGCACATCCCTCTTCTAGCATGTCTTCATCCAAAGACACCTCTCCATCAATTTTTAAATAATATAAAGTAATTTAATGGTTTTTGAGACATTTGTTAATTGATTTTGATTTTTCAGATGTAATATAAATTAAACACTTGCCTTGTATTGTTAGTTCATACAAATTGGTTATCATATCATGCAATGGATTCCAAAAATTCCTTTACTAGATGTGCTTTTACTGACAGATAAAACATGTATTATCAGAATTAATAAAAGGAAGCTATTTGTTTAGGGAGAAAGGATTGCTCAGTTTAGGACAGTATCTTAGTACTATTTAATTTTAATTGCATTCAATGGAGGGACTGGGGACTGGAGTGTAAGGCATTTATCATTTGTAAATGGAGCTGAAATACAAAACAGTATATTAGACCATTCCTCTGTCATCTCTAAGCATCCCATTCTCTTATTTTGAATAGTCCTGACTATTTTTCCCCCGACAGTCGAGATATCAGTATTACCCTGTTTTTAAGATGATCATTAATCTATAATTTAAGAAAATAGTGTGGCTAATCTCCCACTATGAACCCAGTTCTGAATCTTAGTTTTATACCTGTGAAAGATTTTACTGTACAAATGGACTTTCTTCTGTCTCATACCTCTGAAAACAGAATCAAACCCAGTGCTTTCTGTTAGCAGATATTGTGGTGTTACAGATTTAGTTCAGTGTAAGACTGTCTTCTTTGTTAGAGTCTGAACGATTTTTGAAGTCTGAAAATTTTTGTCACTGGTGGCCTTAGGCAAAATCTTTACCTCCTTTTTTTGAAAAAGAGCCTGATTGTTATAAACTTCACTGAACCAGTCTCCTAGAGCTGTCGGGTTCAGACTGCTGTTTCATTTAGGCTGCATCTAGACTAGCCCCCACCTCGAAGGGGGCATGGTAATTAGGTGCATATGCAGCACTTCATTAGGCTAAATCTGCCCTGTGGCAACTTCAAAGTGTGAAACTTCAAAGTACCCACCCTGCTTCGAAGTGCCTCTACTCTACAAAGTTTCCTTCTACTCCAGCAGTGCAGCCAGATCACCTGCATGGGGCCCAGCCAGAAGGCCCTGGTCACAGACATGCTGCCTCTCCCCTGCCCCCCCCCCCCGCCCCCCAAGCCAGCACCAGTGGTCCTTTGCCACCAGCACCAAGTGGTGGGACTGGCTGGTGCTGGAGGATAGGGACAACAAGCAGTGGCTGAGGAACTCTCACATGACCCACCAGACATTTGAGGACCACTGCCACTGGCTCACCCCAGTCCTCCAGCGCTGGGACACCTGGATGTGGCTACCCTCTTTGTGGCCATCACACTATGGAGATAGTCTATAAGGTGCCACAGGACTTCTGTTGTCTTTGAAGATACAGACTAAGATATAGTTGGAGATGCACATCTCCTAGAACTGGAAGGTACCTCAGGAGGTCATCTAGTCCAGTCCCCTGCCCTCTTGGCAGGACCAAGCACCATCCCTGACATCTATTTGCCCCAATCCCTAAATGGCCTCCTCAAGGATTGAACTCATAACCCCAGGTTTAGCCGGGTTCGTGGATCAAGGCTTCCCCAGTTGTTTTGCTGAAGCCCTCATCATTGCCCTCAGTCTTGGTGGGGGGCTGGTGATGCCAGAGGGGTCCGCGTCCTCATCACTGTCCATGGGGGGTGGAGGTGGACTGGTGGTGTCGACAACATGCTCCAGGGTAGTCACCTTCCTTAGCCCCAGGAGCCCATGCAGCTCCCTATAACGGGGGCAGTGCACAGGCCTCACCCCCAGCTGGTTGGAAGCATGGCAAGCCTTGACTGTGTTCCTGTGCCTGCCTGTGTTCCTTGACCTTTATCCTGACACTGCTGCCAGTGCGGTCAGGGTGGCCTCAGGCAGCAAAGCCACTGGCCAGCTGGTCAAAGGCCTTGGCTTTGGGCTGATTGGCACTGGTTTGCTGAAGGACCTTCTCCTTCCCCCACAGGGCCAGGAGGTCCTTCAGTTCTACTTCAGACCAAGAGGATCCCCTCCTGGCATGGCTCTTGCTTGGGTGCTATGAGCCCTCAGCCTCCTTGTCCAGGGCCTCCAGGCAGGGGAAGTGGGGTCTGGGTGTACTGCCATGGTGGCCATGGGGTGTGGAGGTGGGCTGGTGCTTCGAGTATGGGCAGTCTGAGGGAGAGCACAGTGTCAGCTTCCTGCCTGGGTTTTCCAGGAGTTGCTCCATTTAAGGCAGCTGGCAGGGACCATACAGCCCTGCCTGGGCTGACTAGACTGTCTCCATCCTCTGCGGGGGTGCCTCCTTGGCAGACCCCTTACTTCGAAGTAGGGATTGCGGAATGTCTACACACACTCTATGTAGAAGTTTAACTTTGAAGTAAGGCACTACTGCAATGTAGTAGTGACTTTGAAGTTAGGCCCTCTTACTTCAAAGTGGGGAAAAATGTGTGTGGACGCTCTCCAGGATACTTCGAAGTAGCCCCTTACTTTGAATTTAACTTCAAAGTAAGTTTGTAGTGTAGACGCAGCCTGGATGTGATATGCCTTTGACTTTAGCAAAGCTTCTGATACAGTCTCCCACAATATTCTTGCCCCCAAATTAAGGAAGTATGGATAGGATAAATTGACTGTAAGATGGATATAAAGCTGACTAGTTGGACAGATGCAATGGGTAGTGATCAATGGTTCAATTCCTGGTTTGCACTTGTTTTTAAGAGGAGTGCCTCAAGGATTGGTTCTAGGGCTGGTATGGTTCAACGTCTTTATTAATGACCTAGATGAGAGGATGGATCACACCCTCAGCAAATTTGTGGATCACACTAAGCTAGCAGGAGAGGTAGAGATGTTGTGAGGCTAGGAATAGGGTCCAGAGTGATCTAGACAAATTAGAGGATTGGGTCAAGAGAAATCTGATGAGGTTCAACAAGGACAAGGGCAGAGTTCTGCACTTGGGATGGAAGAATTCCAAGCATTGTTACAGGCAGGGGACAGACTGGCTAAGTAGCAGTGCAGCAGAAAAGGACCTGGAGACTACAGTGGATGAGAGGCTGGATATGAGTTAACAGTGTGCCCTTATAGCCCAGGAGGCTAATGGCATATTGAGGTGCATTAGGAGGAGTATTTCCAGCAGATCTAGAGAAGTTATTATTCCCTTTCTCTGGCAGTGCTGAGTCAACATCCGGAATGTTGCATCCAGTTCTGGGACCTCCAGTATAGAAAAATGTGGACACATTAGAGAGGGTCCAGCAGAGGGCAACGAAAATGTTTAGGGGGCTGGAGCCAAGTGTAGGGCTCTGCACTTCTTGGTGAACCTCATCAAATTTCTTTTGGCCCAATCCTCCAATTTATCTAGATCATTCTGGATCCTATCTCTACCTTCCCACATATCTAACTCTCCCCTTAGCATAGTGTCATCTACAAATTTGCTGAGGGTGCAAATCCCCTCATCCAGGTCATTAGTAAAGATGTTGAACAGCACTGGCCCTCAGACTGATCCTTGCAGCACTCCACTTGAAACTGACCACCAACTAGACACTGAGCCATTGACCACTACCCATTGAGCCCATCCATCAAGCCAGTTTTCTATCCCTCTTACAATCCTTGTATCCAATCCATCCTTATTCACTTATGGGAAAGAATGTTGTGGGATACTGTATTAAAAGCTTAGCTAAAGTTAAAGTATATCATGTCCATTGACTTCCTCATGTCTATAGAGCCAGTTACCTCATCATAGAAGCTAATCAGATTGGCCAGGCATGACTTTCCCTTGGTGAATCCATGTTGACAACTCTTGATCACTTTCCCCTCTTCCAAATGCTCCAAAATGGAGTCCTTGAGGATCCCCTCCATGATTTTTCCAAGAACTGAGGTAAGGCTGACCAGTCTATAGTTCTCTGGATTGTTCTTCTTTCCTTTTTTAAACATGGGCACTGCATTAGCCTTTTTCCAATCATCTGGGACCTCTCCCGATCTCCACAAATTTTCAAAGATAATGGCCAAAGACACTGCAATGACATCTGCCAATTTCTTCAGTACCCTTGGATTCATTACATCCAGACCCATGGATTTGTGTGAGTCTAACTTTTTCTAAATAGCTCTTAATGCATTCTTTCCCCACCAAGGGCTGCCCATCTCCTTCCCATACACCATTGCCTAGTACCATAGTCGGGGAGCTGGCCTTGCCTGTGAAGACTGAAGCTAAAAAAAGCATTGAGTACTTCAGCCTTTCCCACATCATCTGTCACCAGGTTACCTCCTTCATCTAGTAATGGCCCCAAACCCTCCCTGATAACCCTCTTATTGTTAACATGCCTGTAGAAACTCTTCTTGTTGCCCTTCATATTTCTTGCTAGCTGCACTTCCATCTATACTTTCGCTTTCCTGATCACTGTCTGGCATTCTCCAGCTATATATTTATATTCCTTCTTAGTCCTCTGTCCAAGATGCCATTTCTTATATGCATCCTTTTTGAGTTTAAGCTTGCCAAGGATTTCCCTTGTAAGCCAAGCTGGTCGCCTACCATATTTGCTTTTCTTACTGTGCATAAGGATAGTTTCTTCCTGCGACCCCCATAAGGCCTCTTAAAATCCTGCCAGTTCTCCTGAACCCCCTTCAGCTTCATATTAGCTTCCCAGGAGCTCCTGCCCATCAGTTCTCACAGAGGGTTGAAGTCTGCTCTTCTGAAATCAATGGTCTGTATTTTACTGCTCACCTTTCTTCCTTTTGTCAGAGTCCTGAAATCTACCATTTCATGATCACTGCAGCCCAGGTTGCCACCTACTTCTATTCCTCCTACTAGTTCTTCCCTATTTGTGAGCAGCTGGTCAAGTTGTGCATGGCCCCCAGTCAGTTTCTTTAGCCCTTGTACCAGGAAGTATCCCCAACATTCTCCAGAAACTTCCTGGATTGTCTGTGTGCTGCTGTATTGGTCTCCCAACAAATGTTTAGATATTTAATGTCTCCCATAAGAACCAGGGTCTGTGATCTGGAGGCTTTTCTTAGCTGTCTGAAGAAATCCTTGTGCACCTCATCTACCTGATCAGGTGGCCTAGAGCAGACACCAACAATTGGTTGCAACAGTGTTTTGCCCCTCCATCTTAACACCCAATAAAGTCACACCTGGACACCCAGCTCAAGAAATCAGTGCCACTGCCTGCAGTGGTGCAGAGGGAGTGGCAATGCCCATAACATGCCACCTATCCTTCTGTGCTGCTGCTGGCAATGGTGATACCATCTGAGGAGGTACCTGGACAGTCACTCAGAAGTAGCACCACCACCAGCAGCATCACAGAAAGAATTGAGATATGCAATAACATATTATTCCAGCCTTCTTTCTGTGCTGTGGCGAGAGGTGTCACTGCTTTCTGAATTGAGTGATCTGCCAGCGGCCGCTGCTCTGCTGCTGCCCAGATCCAAAGGCAGTGTCACCACTAGCAGCAGTACAGATGGAAGTTTGATAATACCATACCATGCCACCCATCCTGTTGTGCTGCTGCTGGCAGTGGGGCAACCATCTGAACTGGGTTCCCAGACAGTGGCCACTACTCTCCAGCTGCCCCTTTGAAACACTGCAACAACACTGCTCCAGCTGTCTGCAGCTCTATGGGAGTGTGAAAAGGCTGGATAACGGCATAGAGAAAGGCAGAACAAGACCCAGGTTAATTGTACGCTGCGAGATAAATTCAAATTTAATTCAGTTAGATCAATTTTACCACATCACTGTCTTGACTGTAAAGACCATTAGCTCAATTTTGGGTGCACTAATCTTGAGGTTACAAAATTGTAGTTCCCTGATGGGTATAGCAGCAAGCTTGAATTCAGAAGCTGGATGAAAGGCCAGTGTGGAGGCACCATCTTAAAAGTGAATTTCTTAGCCTCCAGAAGTGTCCTTTATGTGACTCACAGTGCTCCTGTCAGTGCTCTGCTCTGAACGTTGCTCTCCAGTAACAGGAAAGCTGAAAGCACCAAACTTTTAGCTGGGGCTCATGTTAGTGTGAGAGCCTGAGAAATGTCTTTCTTTCTTCCGTTCTTTGCTGTTAGCTTTGTGAGCGCATTTGCCTATTTAAATAGCCCCTGCAGGGAGTTCACAGCTCTGTCTGGAGGGGGCCTTATCTGGAGGGGGGCAGAGCCATTTCTGCAGTGGGACTGGAGTGGGTTGAGGGCAGTGTGGGGCTTTAGCTCCCAAGGAACAGGGAGAGAAGGACAGCTCTCTAAGGCAAAGCAAGGCCGAGGATCACACTAAACAGTACAGTACTGCTTCTTAATTTGTTTATTAATAAAGCTGTAGTAAATAGACATATGAGTGACTTAAAAAGTATCATTGACACTTAGCCTGTATATAGAAGTCAAAAGGTCAAATTCTGGCACTCTGCCTCAGAAAGGCTGCTGAGCCCTGTTCTAGACACAAAGACAATTGACATCAGCATTAGAGAAGGGAGCAGAACTTTGAAAATGGTGCCAATATGAGAGGAGGGAAACAGCCTAGAATCTACATTTTCTATTATCACAGTTAAATTTTTAAGAGCCAACAACTTGGTCCAATGCAATGTGGAGGAAGAAGAAAATTAAACTTCCTTAATGGGACAATAATGCACCTGACCCAGTAATCCAACGGTGAAAAACCATGAATAAACAACCTGATTAATTTAGATATACTATGTTTGTGGAGCACCATAAATCAAAGCTGGAGCAGAAAATTGTACATCCACAAGTATGTGTTCAATGTGACTTGAAAAGTTTCTTTTCATCTATGTATTTACCACTAAATCTCAAATGCTTTCCTCTTACATTCTAGCTAACATGAGAGCTTACAATGGAAATAGGCACGTTGCCATGGTTACTTCAAATGTAAATTTGAATGGGATTCATTTGTGAAGAGATAAACACTAGCATAAGGTTAGCGTAGGAAGGAGTCGTAAAATGGAGTTTAAAGACAGATTTGAAGGAGGGGCTGCTTAGCACAAGTATTGGTGTCTGTTTCAAGCATGTTATATTTTAAGTAGCAATACGGGATAGGAGAAATATGCTAAAGTGGAAGATGCTGGGGAAGGGAGTGCTGACAAAGAGATAATTCTTCATGTCTCTTTCTCTCACCATTGGCTGTAGCACCATTAAAAGTTGTGAGGATGTTAACTTCTGGTTCCTTACCTTTCCTCTAAAGGGGCAATTTAAAAAGAGCAACAAATGATTTTCCATTAACATATATTAATTGGCCAAGGCAACTTTTAATTTAATATTAACATGTAAAGACAGACACGAAAATGTAACTGGTTCCATGCATTTCTTTGTAGCATAAGTATGTGGAAAAGCACACCAGTAGAAGTAACAAGACTCAGAGCCCAACTGCTCTTGTTACAAGGCAAAGATTGAGGCAGGATACTGTCTGTGGAATGGCTGTGAGCTATTTTAGGGCTTATCTATTAGGCAGCACTTTGGGGTGAAAGTCTATAACTCACTATGCTTTCATGTTTCTGTGTGAGCCTTGCTACCATGCACTGCAATTCTTCCACTTTGCTTTCACCTATCAGTGTTTGAAATCCACTGCAGTGCATCAAAGCACAACAGGAAAATTTTAGTGGCAGTCTAGCATGCTGTAGGTCTACATCCCACCTATATGACCACTAACTCTCTGTCTAAACAAACTCTTAGACTATCTGCTCAGAGAGATGGAGATGCTCTTAATGTAGTTCCAATTCCCCACAGTAGCAATGGATTGCGAACAACAATTTGGTTCTGTCACCTTTTTTTGTTCTGGTACCAAAAGGCCCCTGGCTTGTACTAGTCAAACCTAAGTGGCATTAAGCACTTCCAATAAATGTAATTCTTGATGCGAAGTTACTCCCAATTATATAGACCAATATTGTCCGTTTCCTTGTGTGTGCCTGTCCGTCTTTATCTACTGTCTTTACACTTACAATACTAGCTTGTCTGCCATTATGCTTGCGTTACCAGTTGTCTGTCTTTTCGTTCTGTGTTTGTAAAGCACCTAGCACAACGTGCAACCGGCCCATGAGTGGGGCTCTTGGGCACTGCTGCCGTACCAATAAAAAGTTATCTAATATGAAATTATACTGCTATCAATGAAAGCATTCCAGTCTGGATCTTTTTTCCTCTTCACTGTTGACCTCAAAATCAATATGAGTTCTTAGCATAATGGACAGCGAATTGCTGAATTTTTTCTTCGGCTCCTTGTCCCTTGTGATTTCTTCTTCAGTTTTTTCTTGTCAGTTTTAACAACTTTTTAAGCAGACGAATCCATCTTATGAAAAATCATCTCTCTGAATACTTAGGCTGAATCACGTAACTTAACTATTCATGAAAAAGAGTCCTTTGAAAAAAAAATTAACATACATCAAAGACAAACATTTCTGGTGGTTTTATATTAAATGCTGTTTTACATACATTCAACCTCAGCTCCACATTTTAAAACAAGGCAAAGCACAATGTACTTTTACCACAATCCTCCCTGTTTAACACATTTTTAATTCAAAGATTTGTTTACCTTGCCCCACATTCAATGGGAAAATTTTATTTGCAGACTTTTCCAGATGAAATGATTTAGGGACCACCTATAATGTTCCAAGCACCCACTTAGGACCCATCTTTACAGGAAGCTAAACACTTTTAAGGTCTGGAAAACGGTGGCTCAGTGGTAGGATAAGAGCTAATTACTGTAGAATATTGTCTTTAAAGAAGGGAAGAGAAGGATTCTGCCTCTAGATGTATCTACTATATCACTCACCTTGTACAGTGCCCTGATACTGTTGTTGTAATCACCTAGAAATGCAAATAGAGCAATAAAAGGAGGAGGAGTAAGTCAGGGCTGTGACATCGTTGGAGATACATTTTAAATGAGGTTTTCAAACCAAAAGCAACAGGTTTTCACTTGGAAGAAGGCAATAACAGTCATACCCCCAAAGCAGTAATTATGTTCCAATATATTTCTGTTAGATTTTTATTTTTGTGATTAATTTTAGAACAAGCTTTAAATTCAAAAAATATAAATGCCCTAGTTTCATATACGTATACATTCAAGCTAGGCTGTTTTTCAGCTTTACATTGTATGGGGCAAAATTAAACTCATGCCCCTCTTGTTACCTTTGGTACAGAAAGAAAACCATGAACTATTTGTGGCAAAGTTGAAACTTAAGAACATGAGAATGGCCATGCTGGTCAGACCAGTGGCCAGAGCCAGGTGCCCAGAAGGGGTGAACCAAAGACAATGACCAAGTAATTTGTCTCCTGCCATCCATCTCCAGTCTCTGACAATCAGAGGCCAGGGATACCATTCCTGCCTTTGGCTAATAGCCTTTTATGGACCTAACCTCCATGAATTTATCTAGCTCTTTCTAAAATTCTATTATAGTCCGAGCCTTCACAGTCTCCTCTGGCAAGGAGTTCCACAGGTTAACTATGTGCTGAGTGATGAAGAACTTTCTTTTATTAGTTTTAAACCTGCTACCCATTAATTTCATTTGGTATCCTCTAGTTCTTATATTATGGGCACAAGTAAATAACTTCTACTCATTCACCCTCTCCACACCTGTCATAATTTTATATACCTCTATCATGTGGCCCCTCAGTCTCCTCTTTTCTAAAGGGAAAAATCCCAAGCTTTTTAGCCTCTCTTCACACGGGACCTGTTCCAAGCCCCTAATCATTTTAGTTGCCCTGAACCTTTTTCACTGCCAGAATATCTTTTTCTGGTGAGGAGACCACATCTGTACATAGTATTCAAGACGTGGGCATATCATAGATTTACATAGGGGCAGTAAGATACTCCTTGTTCTATTTCGTATCCCTTTTTTAATAATACCTAAAATCCTATTTGCCTTTTTGACTGCCTCTGCACACTGCATGGATGTTTTCAAGGAACTCTCCATGATGACTCCAAGATCTCTTCCCTGATTAGTTATAACTAAATTAGCCCCCATCATATTGTAAGTATAGTTGGGAACAGACCATAGCAACTTTTTGGAAGAGTCCATAGCAGCATGAACACATAGTGAATGTACAAACACCAATATTTTAATCACTTTATTTAATGAAATCCTCCACTACTGGGGGTGTAACTTATCTATAAGCCACCCATCTTGGGTAACCCATAAGCAAATCTATTGCACTCTGCTTGCTAGTGTTCAGACACTGATCTTATGAGTTAGAGTTCCTCAAATCCCACCACGTCTGCATATGAAACAGTTCCACATTTCATGAAAGTGAAATAAAGTAACCTATACGGTATCTGAAGTAGGTTGAGTGACTGAGTCACACATCATGAATTATTTTTGGAAATATATGTCAATAAACCAAGTTGAAAACAACTGAACTGTTGCTCCAACATTGAAGTGACTGAAAGATGAACTTAGGTTTGGTTTTAGCAGCATTCATATACTCTTCTCAGTTCTGCTTGTGTATTTTTAATGTTAATATGGCAGGAGTGTGTTCACCCATACTTTCAATCCCCAGGGAGAGAGAAAAAGAAGTAAACAGACACGTAGCTTTAGAGCCCTGCAATTTTCAATATACTTTTGTGTTCTCAAAACCTTTGGTGTAAAACTGACAGCCTTGTCCCGCTAACCCCAAGGACATCAAGTCTTCCACAATAGATCACATGACCATCTCCCACTGCGCCCTGGTATGACACTGTTGCCATAGCACTGAAAGGCAAACTTAGCAACAGAAACTTCAACCCCTAAGGTATACAACTCCAAATGACATTTTATTAAATAAATAAAATAGTTACCCAAGCTTGCCCATTTCCAAAACTGATGTCTAGTTCTCTTTGTTCATGCCTACAAGTAAATGAACACTGCTCAACAGATAACAAAATCCTTTTCAAGTAGATACCTTTTGATATCTGTTTTGCAAAGGCAACACAATTGTTTCAGGCAATACAGTTGAGTTTTGATTTTAAGCTGGTCGATACAAGCGCTTTGCTGAACTGGGATTTATAAGCACAGCAGTCACTTCAGAGGCAAATGTTTTTCTTTAACATAAAAGCCTGAAGTCTGTATTGCTGTTTGTTCATTCTAATGAAAAACAGACACAGTAATTATTTATACATTGCTCTGGTACTTTAGTTTTTATACATGGAAAAAAATGGGTCCCACTGAACTGAAAGCTTCTTCGTGTGTTCCTCGGATTGATTATTCACTGCACTTTGTAACTGTTAAAATAGCTATGGAGAGAAGAAAGCTATTAATGCTCGATATCTGAAGCTGTCTACATGAAGCTCACCTTCAATGCACCTGTATACAACTACGTTTGCCTTTAGCAGACTTCAGATCATACTTTAATCAGGCCTAAAAACACTGAGAACAATATTGTTTTGTGTTGTTTTGCAGGACAGAGTCAATTAAAATAGCATTTCATAAAAGCAGAGTGTGTCTGTAAAAACGGGTACACTGCTTGGCAATCAGGCTGAACAGAGTGTAGGACAAAAGCATACAGAGAACTTTCTTCATTTTAGAGCTAGAGAACAGTTACTCTCCTTGCTTTGTCTGTAGCTTTAGTTTCTCCACTCTGATTCTTCTGAGTTAAACATAATTCCATAAGCAAAACTCTGGGTAATGCATTTTTTTCCCTCTAAAAGCAGACACCCCAATTGGAAAAATGATCATTGGTTAATGAAGAAGATTTGAGGTGTTAATTACTATGGCAATTCACCATTGTACTTAACAAATTAACTAGCAGGAATCATGTTGAAGTCTCTCCAAGCACAAACAAACTAAAAATAATTTATATGTCCAATTAGAATTGGTTATCTGTTATAACCAATTGCCCGGACAACAAAAGGAAATGCAGCGTCAACAACTGCAAGAAAGGAGATTAAACCAATCCCCCTTTACCTATCCTTTCCTCAGCTGGGAAACTAAAACCAAATAGGAAGAATGCCCTTTCAAGGTCAGGGGGGTCTTTTTGAAAGGCTCCCATCTACACAGGAGGCATTACTTCCGAAAGGAGCACTTTCGAATCATGCACAGCTGCCATTATGCTAATGAAGCACTGCATATTCATGTCAGTGCCTCGTTAGTATCTTCCAAACTGCCGCATTAACATGTCACTTCCAAAACGAGAAGGCTAGTTTAGTCATAGCTAGGCTGTTTTAGCAGTTTCTGCTTCATTTCTTCAAAGAACGAACGGCATTCAAGCAAGAAAGATTTCGTGTCTAACTGGGTGGGATCAGAAAGTTCAGATTATCTTTTGATAGGTGTTTAGCCTTTTGAAGTTTGCTATATAACAAACTCATTATATGATGACTCTGCAGGATCCTATTATTTTAATGATGAATGATATAATGCTAAGATGATGCATTGACAAAATGACAAACTTTCCACTGAACATCTTCAAATTCACCTTGTCTCATATTTAAGCTGTTAAATTCATCCCATTACACAAGCACCCAGGTGTGCAAAAATGCTTGTGAATGTGGTAGATTCTCCTGGTGAATGCTGGCTGCTCACAGTACTTAGATACACAAGTGTTAAACTGTTTCCATCTTCAGCTGGTCTTGTCAGTTGAGTTGCCTAGGAATTACAAAGCATTTCTCTCCCTCACTTCTGTTAGATGAATACCAGAATCCCGATAGTAACACTCATGGCAAGTCAAGTGTACACTAAAATTGTACCATCTGGCACAATTACTCAGCCGTGGGGGGTGGTTAATGAACTGTAATGTACACAAAGGCGAATGCCATAGGTGCAACTGTTTATACTGCAATTGATAATCTGAATTTAAGAAGGCTCCAATTTTTCTCTTATACAAAAGGATTAGCACTTCAAACTTTTCCACTGAGCTACTTGTTTCTCTTTCCCTGTTTCAGTAACAGCAAATGCACAACAACAGAAAGACTTTTATCAAGTTAAGAATTAAGTTTGGTAACAGATGAAGAAAAGCATTAAAATAAACTGTATCTAATTCAAACTGTGTCTCTCTTAATTTCCGTGTACTCCTAATAAACAGTGATAAGGCAAAATAGAAAACCCCGCTATTAAAATTCCACAATACAACTCTAATTTGAACATGGAAATTCTTTGCTCTGCATCAAGAATGACAGATGCCATCATCCTCTGTCCCTCATTCTTTTTCATACACTCATTACTAGTGCCTGAGGAATCAACCCTAATGTGTTCGTCCACTGCGGGAAACCAGCAGCTGTTACCTTTCCTCCATGGAGAATGTTCCAGCCTTCCTACCATCCAACTGCCAAAGAGAAAATTAACATCTTAAATGTGTCATTTTATAGCCACTCCTTACAACTCTGCTGCACCAACATTTCCATTAACAAGCCTCCTTTTGTTCAAGGGTTCAGTACTGGTCTACACAGAAATGAAGCTTATGTGTGACATTTGGAAATGCTAACTACATATGAAGTAGTGAAGCAAAACTCGTTACTTTTATCTGCTTAAGGAAAATATGCAATATGTATTGCATTTTGGCACTGATACAGTAATGCACTTGTACTTAAGTGCTCTGCTGAATTAGACCCCATATTTTCTTCTGTCATCTCCAGAACCATAGAATCCTAGAATCATAGAATCCAAGGGCTGGAAGGGACCTCAGGAGGCCATCTAGTCCAGCCCCCTGGACTCAGGAATCAGTGACTCACAGTGGTTGTATGAAAAGACATGGCTGCAAATATAGGAGGAGAGGAGTCAGATCCTGGCCTGTCTTGTTTGTATATATGTCTGATTTTGTTGAAGTGTGGGTGTGTGAACATCTGCTTCCATTTCTGTCGAACAATGTCACATTGTGTATAGTAGTAAGAAATGTGTGAGTACATCTATGCAATCTCAACTCACTTCCTGCAAATCTGCATATTTTTTGGAGAGCAACTACATAAGGGCCAAAGCAATTTTGTACATAATACTTCAGTTCTTGAAGAAATACTTGTTATTCATTCGTTCAAAGCTTGTTATTTACCTCCTTTATATAGAGATGATGGAAGACAGCCAGGTATCTGTTCAGAGCTATGTATATGGGAGGCATTGAGATATAAGGAAAACAAAAAAAGTTAAGCTCCCAGTGCTACACTCTTTCCTTTATAGCAGAGTAGGCTGCACCTTAAAATCCATTTCAACAGTTTTTTGGGAGGTGACAGCCTCCGCTTTCACACACTCCATGAATGAGACAAAATGTCTATGGCATTTTTGAAAGGCTTTGTTCTGTTCAGGCAGCAGGAAACAGCCCTACTGAGATCCAGTGAGTGCCACACCACCCCTTCACTGCCAGAGCAGGGTTTAGAATAAAATGCAGATGGATGCTTCTCTGGCTGGTGTGAAAGTCGAATACTGCTTTAGAGATGAAATTAGGGTGCAGACTTGAGAAACCTTATCTTTGAGGAACTCTATATGTGAGGGAGGAGCATGAGCATCCCTGGGTCTTTGACACTTCTCACCAACAAGGTATCAACTATCTGCTCTATCTTCTTTAATTTAGGCCTCTTTTTCACATTCCTCTGATACTCAAGTATTAAACTACGACAAAGGATGGACTGCCTACCTCACATGAGGGTATGGTATTCGTGTGGGTATCAGAGTTAGAGTAAGAGTAGGAAGGACTATATCAGGAAATGCTAGAAAATCATATTTTACCCTTTTATAAATATTTTTTTCAATTAGTTCATTTTTCAGTTTGTTTACATATGAGTAGAAACGCTTATGAGTGTGACAGGCTAGGTCTTAACTTTGTAAAGTATTAAACTATCTGTTACCTTTACTCACACAAAATTAATGTTACCTATAAATAACTATCATGCTGAGAAATCTCTTGAAGAAATCAGGGGAATTTAACCTATGCCAACTAGGGAATAAAGTCATAATTATTTCAGTTTTCCCCTTCCATCTCAATTGGAGATAATACTGTTTTCAAGTCGTTTTGTCTTTGAACTACTGATTATTTGGCTTTTGAAACATTGCACTCCAGATGCAAATACACATGGCTATGAGGAGTGAAAGGTTTGTTTTGGATTTTCTTTTTTATCATCACGTCTATGCCCTTTATCAGCACATTATCTGACTGTATCTGAGTTGAGCCCTTTATTCAGAAAGACAGCTTTTTTAAAACAATAACATCTAGCTAAATCCTCAGTAGATTTCTGAATGCTCTACAAAGGAAGTGTGTCCCCATTTTATAGAGCAGGAAACTAAAGAATAAAAAGTGGAGTCACCTGCCCAAGGTCACCCAATAGCTAACCTAGGAACAGAGCCCAGATTTCCCTAGTCCAGTGTCTTATCTACCGGGTCACTGTTTCCCAAACTTAAAACATTTGTGTACCCCTTTTGGGACTGCAGCCTTATTGGCATACCTCTCTCCCAGTGCCATCCCAAAGTTTATCTCCTGATTTTTAGTACTCCTTGAATCCTTTCGCGGACTATCAATGGTACATGTACCACACTTTGGAAAACACTGGATTGAACCATTTGGTTTGGTTATATGGGGAAAGGAGAACCTTGGTCAAGAGGCTTTCAGGTTACCTATGACTTTCTATGCTAGCATAACAGTATATCATGGCACTCCATCTTACCTATTGGTTCTTCATCCGGCATAGTTCAGGCCAGGGAATTTACTGACAGCTCCCCTAGTTCCATCCTTTCCCATGAAGCTCTTCTAATTAATCTTTCTTACAGAGTCAAGCATAGCTTTCTTCATAGCATATATGTGGAACTTGCCTGTTTGAGGAGAGATTCTGTCTTTAAACTTTTATACTTGACTTTACACAAGGCCTTCCTCCCACAAAAGGAAACACTTTTTTCTTGGTGACTTTTATGTAGGCTGCCTTTATTCTTTAATCCCAACCAATAATACCATGTTTCTGAATAAAACAAAGACAATTCTTATTGGAAAAGGCAATGCACAACCGGTGATCCAGTCAAATTCCTTCCTACACTTGAGTCCATCAGGTATTTTTCCCCTATAGTTAAGCCACTTATTACCCTCAATTCCTTTATGTCTTTTCTCCTATTACCTTGGAAAATGCTAAATCCACAAGATTGGAGGAGGTACCACTATATTTTATCTGAACTAGTACAGTAAGGCCAATAGCACTTCTAATTTTTTCACACCAAACCCCTCATGGTGTCCCAGTCCTGAGCTGGAGAAACCACTTATCTAAGGCTGTGTCTACACTATGAGATATATTCAATTTTTAATAAATTCAACTATTTAACCTCAACATTATGAATTCAAATTAAGTGTCCACAAAGTTTCTTGAAATTCGACCTACCTTTTTTCAATGTCGAGTTTCTGCTTCCCCATTACCCTGTGCAAGTTTGACAGCATGAGCAGTGCATTGTGGGTACCTATCACACAGTGCCTTAGTCCCAGTTGGTTGTGGGTGTTTCATGCTTGAATCCCATCATGCAAAGTGCTATCCCAGAATTCAGAGCACCAGTAACTGCATGAAAACCAATGGGAGATCACGCCATTTCCTGCTCTGGCATTCCAGCTCAAGCATGGATCCCCAAATGCTTCAACTCATAGGACACATCTTTTTGGCAACCACACTGACTGTCATGCAATTTTGCCTTCAATTACAAAGCTCAGTGATGGTTCAGTATCATAATGGTGCGACTGCTGATATTGATGAGGATGGTTTGGAAGAGCAAATTTCTCAACTGTGGTCCAAGACCTCAGAGCTGCTGCTGCCCTGGATGCATTGGTGACAGTGGAGTGGAGATTTTGGACCTGCGAGACCAGCACTCACTGGTGAGACCACATCATTTTGGAGTTCTGGGATGACCAGAAGTGGGTGCAGAACTTTTGCATGTGCAAGTCCACTTCTGTGGAACTTTGTGATGTGCTGGCCACACCCTGAAGCACAAAAACACAAGGATGAGGCAGGCTTTAGCAGCTCAGAAGCAAGTGGCAATCACACTGTGGAAGTTTGCAATGCCCAACAGATACCAGTCAGTGGCAAATCATTTCAGGGTGGGTAGATCTACAGTGGTGTCTGTGATGACGCAAGTGGCCCAGGCAATCTGTCGGCGTCTCCTCAGGAAGCCTATGACCCTGGGAGATGTACAGGCCATAGTGGATGGCTTTGCTGCCCAGGGCTTTCCTAACTGTGGTGTGGTAATAGAAGGCACGCACATCCCCATCATGGCCCTGGACCACCTGGCCTCTGAGTATATAAACTGAAAGAGGTACTTCTCCATGGTGCTGCAGGGACTGGTAGATCACAAAAGGCATCAATGTTGGCTTGTTAGGCTGAGTTTACAATGTGCGCATCTTCCGAAATTCTGGACTGCATTCAAAGCTCCTGGACGGCACCTTTTTCCCCAACCAGAAAACCACAATTGGTGACATGGAGATACATATTTTTATACTGGGCAACCCTGCTTACCCTCTGCACCCTTGCCTTATGACACCATACATGGGAGCCCTGGGCCCCAGCAAGGAAAACTTCAATCACAGACTCAGCAGGTGCAGAATGGTGGTTGAATGCACCTTTGGCTGTGTGAAAATGAGGTTCAGATGCTTATTGACTCATTTGGAACTTTTTTAGTACAGCGTGCACTATTTTGCACCACATATGCGAATCCAGATGGGAGACTTTCCTGTTCATCTGGAATGCTGAAGATGAGGCCATAGGCAGGGCACCCAGGGCAGGGACACAGGACTCACAGGCCATTCCCCTGTCTCCTTCTGTCTTCACAGGCCTGCCACCTGGGAGCCACTCCAGCCCCATCTCAGACCAGCCCACAGCTTCAGAGAGCCAGAAGTCCTCCTCGGACCAGCCCACATCCCCACAGGGCCGCCTCTGGGCCAGACACCGCCAGCAATGGAGGTACGAGGAGGCAGCTGCTGACTGGGTGGTCATAGTGGAGATGACCGCTGTGCTTGGGGACTGGCTGGTGCTGGAGTGGGAGGTGTGGGTCAGGTGGCTGACAGGCTAGAAACCCTCACCCAGGCTGTGGCCACCCATCTGGCCCAACATCCTGCTCCCTTGCCAGCCCCCCCTGCAGAAACACTCCCACAGCCACCTACATCTCTCCAGCCCCCTGCTTGAAACTGGGCCATTTGCTCATGGCCAGTGTGGGCACACCAGCACTGACTCCAGCAACCCCCCTGGCCCCACCTGTACTCCCTGGGGAGGCTGAGACTGCAGCACCCCCCCTTTTCCTCTACCTCCCCATGGTCCCATCCTTGTCCCAGGCACCCAGGGGGCCCTAGACCTGGTGCTGTGGCTCCCAGCCCTCCACCCTGGTGGACCACTGAGCCCTCCCCGACTTTGGTCCCCTCCTCCAAGTTCAGTCCCCAACCATGGACCCCTCCCCTTCAAGTTCAGTCCCCCACCCCAGTCCCATGCATCCCTCCTCTGCGTAGTTTCCCACTTGTAAATAAGTTCAGTCATTGTTTTGTTGTTCTGAAAACATGTTTATTCCCACAAACCCCAGTACACATTACATTCTAACCCTAATCCCGAGTCCCTAGTGCATGGTGGGAGAGTCGTGAGGCGGGCAGAAGAGGGAGTGTGGAGGGGAGGGATGGGGAAGTGGGGGGTATGGTGGGGAGGGTAGCTGGGAGGGTCACTGCAGGCCCTGGGCAAAGGCCTCATACAGGGCCTCCCAGACCCTCACCCCATCCCTTCCGGCCTGATGGCATGGGGCAGAAAGTGGCTGCTTGTATCTGGCCCCAGGTCTACAGCCCAGCCCTGCATAAATGGCTCTTGTCTACTCTCCACAATATTGTACCCTGCAACAGTCACCATGGGCACATTTGGGATGCTGATGTCCAACCTCTTGAAGAGGCAGCAAAACCTCCCCTTTAACCTCCCAAATGCCCGCTCAGTGGTGCTCTGGATTGGTTGAGGAGGCTGTTAAAAAGGTCTTGGGATGGGGTGGTGTGTCCCATGTCAGGCCGCATGAGCCGTGGGTATGCAGCATTAGCCACAATACAGGAGGTGTCGTGAAGTCCTCCCTCAGGAGCTCCTGCTGGGGGACGTAGGTGCTCTCCTCCATCTGGTGTCCCACCCATGAGTTGCAAAACATCTGGGGATCATGAGCCTTGCCCAACCACCCCCCCACAGACATCCATGAAGCAGCTCCTTGCATCAACCAGGGCCAGGAGAACCACTGAGTTGTGCCCCTTCCTGTTCACATAGGAGCCCCCAGTGTGGTCTGGGGCCCAGATCGTGATGTATGTTCTGTCCATTGGACCAAAACAGATCAGGAACCCCAGCTCTGCAACCTGGTGAGGGCAGCATCCAGGTCCCCGACACTGATGACGTATTGAAGGAGTATGTTATTTATTGTTCAGACAACCTGCATGGGGTGGAAGAAAGAAACATCCATGCATGTCAGGTGGGATGGTCCCGTCCCCTCCTCCCCAGTAGAGCCCCTTTTCCCCTCCCTGGCAGGGCCCCCTTCCAAGCTCCCCCTTTGACCAGTACACCCTTCCCCAGGGTAGGTCTGTGGTCTGAGCCAGGATTATCTTGAGCAGGACTACCCTGACAGTGGCCTTGCCTACCCCAAACTGATGACGGATGGACCGGTGGCTGCCTGGGGTGACCAGCTTCCATAGCTCTATTGCCACCACCTACGGCACAGGGAGCGCAGGCTGCATTCTTGTGTCATGGTGCTGGAGGACTGGAGCGAGCCAGTGGCAATGCTCCTTGAATGGCTGCCTGGTCATGAGGAATTTTCTCAGCCACTTCTCATGATCCCAGTCCCCCAGCACTAGCCAGTCCCACCATTCTGTGCTGGTAGGGAAGGCCCATTGGTGCCAGATCACTGGGGGGACGGGGCAATGCAGCAGGGCCCAGCCCAGAGCCTGCAGGGTGGAGCCGATGTGACCAGCCCTGCCATGCTGCTGGAAGACAACAGCAAGCACCATGGCCAGCCGGCGGCCACAGAGGAAAGGAGATCCTCCAAAGGACCAGGTGGCAAGGCATCTTGTCCCTGGCTAGCTCTTCATTTGAGCACACGGTCTGCCCTGCTCTGTGCAGCCTGGCAGCCATGAACCCATGAAGAGTGTGTGTGGGGTGAGAGGGTGTTGGGAGGGACCCTTTAAGGGAGTGCCTGTCTGCAAGCCCGGAAGGGCTTGTTGACCACGCGACCCCTGTCCATGTCGTTTCCTGGCCTCTTATTTCCAAATAGGGGCTATTGTTGTGTAGACGCTTCCTTTCGAAGTACTGGGATGATGGTTCAAAATAAGGTCTGGGGGCCTTGTGTGTGCAGATGCACAACTTCAACGTCTGTTATTTTGAAGTTAGACTTCGAAATAAGCAACTTCAAAGTTAATGTGTAGTGTAGACATGGCCCATGTGTCTCAATTGGGTTGTAGTTCAGGTTTGTCATACTCCCATTCTCACCTACTGTCTGAGCTCCACCATGTCCCCTCTTGTAGTGCCACTGTGAGGCATCCTGTGAGTCTCATGGCCAAGGTGCATCCTGGGAGATGTAGTCTGATTTGGAGCTTGGCTCAGAAAGAATGGAGGAGATAGGTGCCTAAACTATAACTCAGTGGGACACCACAGCTAGATTTCTAATTATTATTTTTTAAATTTTCATGTGCAAGGAAAACTTAAGTTTCAGATGTTTGGGTTTTTTGACTGGAAGTTGAAATTTCAACTGAATGCAAACATTTCTCAGGAAAAGCTTAATTTAGCTGAAAACCCATTTTTCTTGTTTAAAAAAAACAAACAAACATTTGGATCTACAAAGTAGAAAGAGATGATTATGCACCCATCTTAGTTGCTGCAGACAAATTTTTCTGCTTCTAATTTGTAAATCTGTGAGCTTATAGAGCACTTAAATGGAATTTCTTGATAATTGCATTACATTTAGCAGGTCCATTTTCTACTATTTGCAACTTCATTTGCAAAAGACTCAAGTAAGTCTTATGAATTCGGGATCCTTTTGCTTGGAAGGAGCTAATAGCTTCTTCTCACATAATTTAAAGTTGTCAGAAGCGTACACACTACATCAGTCATACTTTCATGAGAAACAACACATCTCTCCTGCTGCTTCCCACTTTTTATGACATGGAAAATTATTCAGCTTCTCTGCTCCGAGGCTTGCTGAAAGATGAGGCGATAGAGAAGTATTTGGCAGCAGCTGTTAACCCACCTGCAGAGACAACTTCTGTCTCATTTCATCTGCTGAATTGTGTGAGCCACCAGACTAATGTTTACTTGTTCACATTTAAAGTCTGCACGTATTCCCCTTAGTTTCTTCAAGAAAGAAACGTCAAAGCTTTCAGGGCTTGAATTCCGAGCTATTCTCCCTGTTTAAATATTGGATGACCATTTAGACTGAGCATATCCGGGAATGTTGAATGGTAGAGCAGCAATAAATCTTTAGTGCAGGAGTGTACACAACCACTCAGTGTGAACACTTCTTCTCTGCTGGAAGTACTAAATTGCATGTTTACTTGTATTCCACATTACAATCATGTTCATGGGTTACTATCATTTCAACAGGGACATTCTGCATTGTCTCTAGTTTTCGGACATTAGTTTGTCTGAAATGTTATTGAATTTAGTCACCGCAGTTTAAGCAGAAAGGTATGTGTTAGGCCAGACAGATGTTCATTCTTGTAAAACTATTACGTCTTCAAACTATTTTGTTCTCAGAAGTATTTGGGGTTTTCTGGATGATTAATGGTGAAAATGATTCCTGTAGAAGAAAACTTGTCATATTCTACATTGCCCTCCAAAAAGCTTACACAAAGCTACACTATCCATGTGAAAGTTTTATCTTAAAAATATAACGGACCAGTGAAAATTGACTGTTTTATCCCCCACCCCCCTTTCTGAATAAGCTAAAAACAGAATTAATGAAAACTACATGTTTTAATTGGGGTTTGTGGGGGGGTTTTGATCATAAGCAAGTTGAAAATATTCAGGAAATACAAGAAGTGGTGAGGGATGTTACCCTAAACCCAGGGTGCAATGAAAAAGAAAGTTACAAATGTAATGAGCTCAGTAAAAATATCCTCTTGAAGCTTAGAAATAGTGAACTATTTAAAACTGTTTTTTTTCAAAGTAGATATGTATTAATTACAATATTGCAGTAACATATTCATGCAGAGGTAGAAAAAGTACCCCAAAAGTTACTTGAGTAAAACTGCAGCTGTTTCCACTTCTGTGTACTTGAGTACAAAAAGGTATGACATGTTTGTGTATGTAGTTTTACTCGAGTAGTTTTTCAGAGGGACACCACTGGTTGTACGTAAGTACATTTCCACCACCCACCCACCCAGTCCCCAGCAGCAGCACTTTTACTGAAGTAAATTTTTGGGTACTTTTTCCACCTCTGTCATGCACCTCTATTAAACCAGAACCATTCCTTGGGTTTCTCCCTTTCTAGTTGTGACCTGTCTAAACTTCAGAATGCTTAAGCCTTCTAAGCAGGGATCTTATCCATTTTTACACTGAGTTACCTTGAATGACTGGGGTTGGAAATAAAATAATCCTTCATATTTTATTTAATATGCCTTTTCCTAATCTCAGTGCTGACCATGTACCTCACTTGCTTTTGAGAATACCTTATGTGCTTGTGACAGCTGTTTTACTCTCTTGATAAATAAAGATTTGATGCACATTTTCAACACAAACTGGGGCAGAACTTCCTCCTTTTGAAATCAGTGGGAGATGTGACTTAACAAGTGTAGGGTCTGTCCCATGAGGTATTTCAGGTTTCTGATCTCTCAGATGAGAAGGGAAGTTTATTGGAAACTGTGCTTTATGGAGTTGAAAGTTTGTGATAACCATGAAACCATGCCACAAGGTGACTGGTTGTATTGCAGTGAGCCTGAGCTGAGTATGTTACGAGAGGTTCATAAAACAGGGTTGGCTTTTGGTAGTGGTTCTCAACCTCCTTATCACTGTGAGGTGCATGCGTTATGTGGGCTTCAGATTTAAAATGATAGTACTCCCTCAACAAGCCACTCCCAACTGTTACGCTCAGTCCCCCAACCTTATCCCAAGCAGGGCCAGGAGTGGAACCCGGGGCACAAACCAGGCACTAGCTGGTATACAAAGCTAAGAACCTGCTGCATAGGACTAGGCAGCAGCCAGCATCCAGTATCTTCTGTGTGAGATTGGTCAGTCAGGACATAAGTGCTATGAGAGAGATGGAGTCTTCCAGCTGCCCTTCAGACCTGGAATATTTGGAAGTTTGCTGCTTACCAGGAGCTAGAATGTAGGATGTGACAGAAAGACGTCCAGAAATCATCAAACCCGTGGATAATTACACCTTTCCACTTCTCCATGTAGGAACCAATGATACAGCAAAGAACAACCCTGGGTGGATCACTGCAGATTATGTAACTCTGTGAAGGAAGATCAAAGAATATGGAGTGCAAGTGGTGCTCTCATCCACCTTCCCCATTGTAGCAAGGGGGCCAGGTAGAGACTGTCAAATCGTGGAAGTAAATGCAGGTGTGCAGGTGGTGTCAGAGAGAGGGACTTGCTTTCTCTGACCATGGGGTGCTGTTTCGAGAGCAAGCATTGCTAGAAAGTGATGAGATCCACCAAACAGAGAGGAAAGAGTATGTTTGCAGGCAGGCTTGCAAACCTAATGAGGAGGGGTTTAAACTAGGTTAGTCAGGGGACAGTGACCCAAGCCCTGAGGTAAGTGAGGAAGGAAAAAGGTACAACAAAGGAGGACCCCTTGTCCAAAAGGAGAAAGTAAGCCAATCAGCTTGTCATCTAAGGCGTTTGTATACAAATGCAAGAAGCCTGGGAAACAAACAGGAGGAACTAGAGGCCCTAGAACAATCAAAGAAATATGAGGTGATTGGAATAACGGAGACTTGGTGAGATGACTCAGATAACTTGAGCACTGTCATGGAAGGGTGTTCAGGAAAGACAGCCAGGGGAAAAAAGGAGGAGGAGTTGTGACGTGAGAGGGCAATATGATTTTTCAGAGCTCCAGTTTACAGAGGCAGAAGAGACAGCTGAGTGTCTTTGGGTTAAGCTTAGAAGCGGAAGCAACAGAGGTGATACTGTGTTTGGTGTCTGCTATAAGCCATCGCACCAGGTAGATGAGAAACATAAGAATTTCTTAGCAAACTAAAAGAAGCTTCCAAATCACAGGGGCTGGTTCTCATGGGAGACCAATACATCAGCACACAGACAGTCCAGGAAGATTTTGGAGAATTCTGGGTGTAACTTCTTGGTACAAGTGCTGCTGGAACTGACTAGGGGCCATGCTTGGCTTGACCTGCTGCTCACAAATAGGGAAGAAGTAGTAGGAGAAACCTGAGCTGCATTGATCATGAGATGATAGATTTCAGGCTTCTGACAAAAGGAAGAAAGGTGAGCAGTATAATACAGACCATTGATTTCAGAAGAGTAGACTTCGACTCCCTGAGAGAACTAATGGGCAGGATTCCTTGGCAAACAAAGATGAAGGGGAAAAGAATTCAAGAGAACAGACAGTATTTTAAAGAAGTCTTACTAAAGGCACAGGAACAAACAATCTTCCTGCATAGTAAGAAATGCAAATATGGTAGGCAACCAGCTTGGCTTAACAGGGAAATCTATGGTCAGCTTAAACTCAAAAAGGATGCATTTAAGATCCTCTGGGAAGCTAATATGAAGGGGAAAGGAGTTCAGGAGAATTGGCAGGATTTTAAAGAGGTCTTATCAGAAGCACAAGAAAAAAACATCCTGATGCACAGTAAGAAAAACAAATATGGTAGGCAACCAGCTTGGCTTAACAGGGAAATCCTTGACAAAGTTAAACTGGAAAAGGATGCACATAAGAAGTAGAAACTTGGACAGATGAGTAAGGAAGAGTATAAATATATGGCTGGATGGTAAACAGAAAAGTGAAAGCACAATTGGAACTGCAGCTAGCAAGGAATGTGAAGGGCAACAAGAAGGGTTTCTACAAGCATGTTAACAATAAGACGATTGTCAGGGAGGGTGTGGGGCCATTACTGAGTGAAAGAGGTAACTTAGTGACAGATGATGTGGGAAAGGCTGAAGTGCTTAGTGCTTTTTTTACCTCAGTCTTAATGGACAAGATCAGCTCCCTGACTATGGCACTAGGCAATGCAGTATGGGAAGGAGGTGGACAGCCCTCGGTAGGGAAAGAACAAGTTAAGAGGTATTTAGAAAAGCTAGACGCACACACACCCATGGGTCCAGATTTAATGCATCCAAGGTACTGAGGGAATTGCCAGATGTCATTGCAGAGCCTTTGGCTATTATCTTTCAAAACTCTTGGAGAGCGGGAGTGGTCCTGGATGATTGGAAAAAGGCAAATGTAGTGCCCATATTTAAAAAAGGAAAGAAAAGTAGTCTGGGGGACTATAGACTGGTCAGCCTCACCTCAGTCCCTGGAACAATCATGGAGGGAATCCTCAAGGAATCAATTTTGGAGCACTTGGAAGAGGGGAAAGTGATCGAGAGTAGTCAACATGGATTCACCAAGGGAAAGTTGTGCCTGACTAATCTGCTTAGCTTCTATGATGATTTAACTAGCTCTGTGGACATGGGTAAGTCAATGGATGTGATATACCTTGATTTTAGCAAACCTTTTGATACAGTCTTCCACAATATTCTTGCCCACACATGGATTGAAAAATGGATAGAAAACTGGCTTGATAGATGGGCCCAATGGGTAGTGGTCAATGGCTCAGTGTCTGATTGGTCGCTGGTTTCAAGTGGAGTGCCTCTAGGATCTGTTCTAGGGCCAGTGCTGTTCAACATCTTTATTAATGACCTGGATTAGGGGATGGATTACACCCTCAGCAAATTTGCAGATGACTCTAAACTACGGGGTCAGGTAGATACACTGGAGGGTAGGGATAGGGTCCAGAGTGACCTAAACAAATTGGAGGATTCTGCCAAAAGACATTTGATGAAGTTCAACAAGTTCAAGTGCAGAGTCCTGCACTTGGGACAGAAGAATCCTAAGCACTGTTACAGGCTGGGGACCAACAGGCTAAGCAGCAGTGCAGCAGAAAAGGACCTGGGGATTACAGTGCATGAGAGGCTGGATATGAGTAAACAGTGTGTCCTTGTAGCCGAGAAGGCTAATGGCACGCATTAGGAGAAGGATTTCAAGCAGATCTAGAAAAGTTATTATTCCCCTGTACTCAACTCTGGTGAGGCCTTATCTAGAGTATTGCATCCAGTTCTGGGCCCCTGAGCACACAAAGGATGTGGACACATAGAGAGGGTTCAGTGAAGGCAACGAAAATTATTAGGGGTCTGGAGCACATAACCTCAGAGGAGAGGCTGAGAGATCTGACCTTATTTAGTTTGCAGAAGAGAAGAGTGATGGGGTGATTTGATAGCAGCCTTCAACTTTCTGAAAGGGGGCTCTAAAGAAGATTGAGAGAGACTGTTCTCAATGGAGACAGATGACAGAACAAGGAGCAATGGTCTGAAGTTACAGAGGGAGAAGTGTAGGTTGGATATTAGGAAAAAACTATTTCACCAGGAGGGTGGTGAAGCACTGGAATGCATTATCAAGAGAAGTGGTAGACTTTCCATCCGAACAGGTTTTTACGTCCTGGCTTGACAAAGTCCTGGCTGGGATGATTTAGTTGGGGTTGATCCTGCTTTTGGCAGGTGCCTGGACTAGATGACCTCCTGAGGTCCCTTCCACCCCTCGAATTCTATGATTCTATGAGATGGGCATCTGGGACCCCAGCTCTGGGCCGCAAGTGGAGTGCCTAGTCGGGGCCAGGAGTGGAAGCACATCTGAAACCTGGAAATGTTGCAGCATCCTGGCAAACCCCTAGTTTTCAGTTCCCCCACCCCTTCACTGTCTACAGCCTCCTTGCAACCTACCCACAGACACTCTTTTCTGCCCCTAGCCTCCTGCGGCACTCACCAGCTGCCTACTGGCAGGACAGCTGGTGCAGGCTGCAAGACACAGGTTCCCTCTCAGCCAGCCTGGACCCCTGCCAGACCAGAGTGGTAAACTTTGAAATTATTTTAGCATGTAGCTAGACCGCAGCTGTGTATTAATTGAGTCACATGCACTCTGAGAACCATAGATGTAGGGGTTTCCAATGCAAATGAACAACCTCCATCCCAAGTGTTCTACACACTTCTTTGACTGGCTTCCAGAAACACTACAGGCAGGGATGCCATTGGAATCCGAAAAGTGAAGATGTGCTTCCCACAACAAATGTGTAAATGAGTGTTCAATAGCACTGATTGCTGCAGAGAAATGAACAGTAGTTTATTGCTACTACTATTATCATCTCCACGCTTTTGGGTGCAGCTTCAGGCAAGCCTCAGTGCATTGTGCCAGTAGCACCTGCTGCTGTGGCTGCTCCTTTAAAGAAGTCCCCTGGCCTGGCTAGTCATAGAATCATAGAATCATAGAACAATAGAGCTAGAAGAGACCTAAAAAGCCCTCAGGTCCAGCCCCCTGCCCTATGCAGGACCAAACCCATCAGATCAGCCCAGCCAGGGCTTTGCTGAGCCGAGACTTAAACAGCTCCAGGGATGGAGACTCCACTACTTCCCTGGGTAGATCATTCCAATGTTTCACCACCCTCCTAGAGAAAAAGTTTCTTCTAATGTTCAACCTGGACCTTCCCAACCACAACTTGAGCCCATTGTTCCATGTTCTGCCATCCGTGACCACTGTGAACAGCCTCTCTCTGGCCTCTTTGCAACCTCCCTTCAGTAAGTTGAAGGCTGTTATCAAGTCCCCGCTCAGTCTTCTCTTCTGCAGACTAAACAGTCCCAATTCCCTCAACCTTTCTTCATAAGTCATATGCTCCAGCCCCCTAATTATTTTGGTCGTCCTCCGCTGGACCCTCTCCAGTGTATTCACATCCTTCCTATAACTGGGGGCCCAGAAATGGACACAGTACTCCAGATGTGGCCTCACCAAAGCTGAATAAAGAGAAACAATCACTTCTTTGGATCTACTGGCAACGCTCCTCTTGATGCAACCTAATATGCCATTAGCCTTCTTAGCTACAACAGCACACTGTTGACTGATGTCAAGTTTCTTGTCCACTACAACTCCCAGGTCCTTTTCTGCAGAACTACTACCCAGCCAGTTGGACCCCAGCCTGTAACAATGCTTGGGATTCTTCCGGCCCAAGTGCAGGACTCTGCATTTGTCCTTATTGAACCTCATCAGATATCTTGCAGCCCAGTCTTCCAATTTGTCTAAGTCACTCTGGAACCTATCCCTACCCTCCAGCGTATCTACCTCTCCCTCTAGCTTAGTGTCATCTGCAAACTTGCTGCGGGTGCAATCCAACCCCTCATCCAGGTCATTGATAAATATGTTGAACAGAACAGGACCGAGAACCGAACCTTGGGGCACTCCACTAGAAATTGTTACTGAATTCTACATAAATGTCCCAAGGGAGTCAGAAATTGTGTTCAGTTTAACCATGATTATTATGCATTGGCACTGTAATTACTTAAAGTTGGCCTGCAACGAACTGCACTCTCCAAGGCCTAGAAATGTTTAATAAAATCAAATTTTCACAATAGGTGCCCATCACGAACTGGTGAAGTTGTCTAATGTTTCATTAATCACACAAAGATACTAAGTAACAATTAAAATTACTAGGGCTAAATGACTGCATGTTGAAACTATCAAAAGTCACTGCTGTCCTTTTGGTATTTTTATTTGTTAACCTGAATTCAATTTCACAACAGTTCTATTAGTAAAATGGGAAGAATTAATGAAGACAATAAACTTTTTATGCACTATTACTAGTTTGTCCATCTTTTTCTTAATTTTGGCTCCCTAAATCTGAAGCTATGTGTGGTATCAGTACTATCTACATACTTTATTTTACCCAGTTTTATAGAAAAATTATTTCTCCTCTTATCATACTGTGATAACCCCTACAGGTGTCTACCAGGTGGAGGACCCATTTGTCAAACTCACAAACTATAGTATTACAGTCCTTACCCCAGGGAGCTAGAATCTGAAGTGTGCTGGCTGAATCAACCCAGATCCAAGAAACATCATAGCAATAAAATTCAAAATACAGTTCCTTTTGCCAAATTAAAAGGCCAGTAAATATTTTTCTTACAGGCATCTACCAGAGACCAAACTAAGTTTTCAGCTGAATATCATAGTTAAGGCAACAATTTAGTTGTCATGGAATACATGACTTCTAGCATCCTCCATGACCTCAGCCTGTGGCAGTCGGGAACTTGTGGGTTCTATATTTCCCACGGGGGGCAGGAAGTTGCAAGGTACCCTCACTGCTTCTGGTAGACATCAGAGTTATTAGCCATCCCAGTAGAGGGGGATCTTCCCGCAGCTCCTGGCTACCATAGGTGTTGGGGCACCCTGGCAACTCCTGCCTGTCAGTGGGGACTGGGACCATCGGAGCTGCAGGAGGCAGGGTCCCAGCAGCACTCAGCCGCTGCGCCGCTGCAGCTGGTGTGGGAATGGGCTGATCCCCATTTTGTTACAGATATTTTTAGTGAAAATCATTAACAGGTCATGGCATCCATGACTATTTCTTTATTGCTCATGACTTTTTGGTGACTCTTGCAGAAATTGTCTGTGGCAATGTCCTAGCCCTAATTACAGTCCCTCTACTACTACTACAGGTTGAACCTCTTTCATCCAGAACGCTCTCATCCAGCAAACTCCATAATCCAACATGATTTTAGTTAGCTGGATGACCACTTATCATGGGTGTGGCCAAGTTTCCACTGATCCCATAAAGTTAGCTGTAATTTATCCCTAAATGTCTTCTAACAGCCCAGTAAACAGTGGAGGTGTTGGTAGTGTGCTAGATAATATTGACTTCCTGTCATCCAGCAAATTCTCTCATCCCTCACCAGTCAGGTCCCAAGGATGCTGGATGTGACAGATTCAACCTATGGTCACTTACAAAGATTTCCCCTTACCTCATTTTATGGTAGAGCCTGTTTTTGGAGCTTGGCATTGTGTGTTTTTGTCTTGCTTGCACTGTGTAGTTCCACACGGCCGTGGTGTACAAACGTATTTGAATTTTCCAATATAAAACATGAAATTATGTTACTGCCATAAAACTCTGTCCCTAGATGTGAGCTGAAGACCAAAAGCAGAATTTTAATAAGCCATCAGTCACAGCCCTTTCATTTCATCTTATGCCATCTCAACATGGCAGAAAAAGATGGATAGTGACAAATGCTGAAAAGCATTATTACTAGGCTGGATATGAGCTATTTGTTATCTGAACACTAAATCAGTGGAAAACAAATCACCAACCTATGGGTGGGATTTATCTCAAGAAAATAGGCCATCTATGTTACCTGAATTTTTCTAAGAATGTATTAGAACTTTAATAAAATACTCATGTTGAATGAAGCAAATTATTCAGTCTTTGATAATTTCTTCTCTAGAAGACATGCTAACATAACAGTGTTACCGGACAATGTCTTTGAGAATGCAAACAAAACCAACCCTTATAGGGTCCAGACCCAGGGCTACCAAATCTCAGCTGTTTCCTGGGTAACATAAGATACTAGTGAAGAATTTCTAGTCATAAACTGAAACCCTAATTATTCCTTTGAGTTTGCACTGTTCCCTCATGTTCCAGCAAATTGCCTGTTCATGTTGCTCTTTCTTGCCTGCATGTGCCTTGAAGCTCAGCTGTCAGTCTGGTGCAGATAGGGACAGGGATTCATGACAAGCATGCATAAGAGCATTTTGGGACTCATGCTTAATCAGCATTTCTAAAATAAACCCTCACCCTTGAGAAAGCATGTCGTTGTGAACTAGGTTTCTGACAACTTTTTTTCCAGGGATCCAAAGGTGGTTGTTAAACCTTTTCTTCAAAAAATGCTACATTGTTTTCTCTTTTTATGCTTTGTAATTAGTAAATAAAAATTAATGAAATGATCCACTTTTTTACAGATGGTTCAGCACTAAGGTAAAGTGATTATCAAATCCTCAGTTAAAATGCACCCTATAATGGCAAACATTTTCTTGTTAAGAGCTCCAAAGACAGTAAGCCATAATACCTTCATGTTGTGAGTGATTGAAAGATCTGATGTGGGTAGGAGAAGTCCTCAAGAAAATGAAGTTGGTGTTTGGACTCAGGTCGAAGAAACTGTCATATTTCTCACCTTCGGTTAGATTATATTGAATTCTCCAGTGACAGCATTCTTACCTCTTTAAGCAAAACATGTTACCACAAAACTCTAATTTAAAGGTATTCACAAGCACTACTTTCAGATTTACTGGGATTTCCAAAGCTGATCAAGCCAGAGGGTGCCAGAATGATTCCCTTAACAGTCTACCACTGGCAAACCCGTTCTGATGAGTTTGAAGAGGTGGCCCTCTGTACTTATAAATGTCAGTCCGTATTGGAAATGCTATTGATCTGATGAAGTGGGTCTGTCTCACAAAAGTTCATCGCTGAATAAATCATTTTGTTAGTCTTTAAAGTGCTACTTTTCTGCAGTTTTGTTTTGTTGGTTCTCACACCATTAACTACCATCACATTAAATTTGCTGCAACAGATTAAATACTAAACTAGTGATAACTGAGTCCCAGAGTTATTTGGAAGCAATATGTACATAAAAATAATTCATCTTTTCAATGTAAACAATAATATATCCTATTAGTAATACCACAAAAGTTACCTGGTAATTACTAACCATCAGTTTCATTTGCTTTAGATTAGACGAATTCATCATCTGAAAAAAGGGCTGCAAAGCCACACTGTAAAATAGCTCACGTTGAATGTCACAAGACATAATTTGTCATTTTGGGAATTAAAAATCCTTCAGTCTCTTTTTTTATTAAATTATTTCACTTCTGGTTTTATACAAGAGTGTTTATGGAGACAATCACAATCATTCTTCCTGTTCCACTGATTCATGAGTTTTATAATGACATTGCTTGGTGCACAACATAATCTGATTAATTTTAGCATACATATTGCACAAATGACAATTGGTTCAGATGAATTTGTTTCCAATGCATATGTTTTTCGTCCCATTCAACTATAAAATACTGTATACTTACAGGCTATGTCTGCACTAGAGAGTTTAGTAGAAAAAACTGGGGTTTTGTCAACAAAACTTGCAAAGTGTCTATACACAAATTGTGTTTTGTTGACAGAGTGGATCAAAAGATCCATCTGCTTTTAAATCCATCCACTTTTACATGTAGACACATCTGTCGACAGCAGTTTTGTCGGAACGTCTCTTCTGACAGTAACTTCTGTAGACAGATGCTTCTCGTGTAGACATAGCCATAGTGTCATACAAAATTTGAAGGTACTGACATGCCTGAAAGATTTCTGTCACCCCATTGGGTTCGGTGGAAGATGGTCACTTCCGAGCTCTGTTTTTAGCAAAACAACTAGAAGTCCTGTGGCACCTTATAGACTAACAGATTTATTTGGGTATAATCCTTCCTGGGTAAAATCCACTGAATCAGATTCAAAACCAATATGCCCATCCCTCTGAGATTTAGCAAAACAGCACCCTATGGTCATAGCTGTCTCTACAGCGTAACACACACAAAAAAATCTAAAGCTGCTCTTGTGGTGGGAGCTGATTTAGCCAGTAGGTTCCTCCCAAAAGGAACTTTTGGCAAACTTAAGCTGACCGCACATTTGGGCTGTTCCTACGTCTCCATCCCCTGTTCTCCAGCTCTGACAGGCCATGCCCCTACGCTCTCTCACTTCTAGTGACTGCTGTACATGCACTGTTCTACACTTCTGCTCCAAGGCCAATGTTGCCAGCCTGGGTCTGCTTTTGGCACTCAGATCCTCAGCAACACCATGCACTCTTCTAGCTAGCAACTTCCAGCTTCTGCCTGGCTTCCCCGCTACCACCTGATTAGTCCAGAAAAGTGTTTCCTGTAAGCTGAGCACTTGGGTGGCCACACAAGAGGGATTCAGGTGCCACCCAGCTGATTAGCAGAGTGCCTACGATCACCCACAGTCGGCAGCATTTGTTTCTCCTGTGGTGCTTATCCCTATATACCTCAATGCATATAACAAAATTTATTCTGCCCAGGGAGGGAAACAAAATAGAGGGAACACTGGCCCAGAATCTTGTTACTCAAGGCAAAGAAGGTAGAGAAAGAGGGAGTTCCCTCCCACAGTCAAAGGCAGCAACCTTACTATGCTATCACAGAACACTCCTAGACCCACTGTGGTCTTGGAATGCTGCAGAGAGCAGAGCTTGTGGTTATAGCAGAGATCTTCAGGAACAGACTCTGGGACCCCAAAAGTCATGGTAGCTGTATGTTCATAAAATGGTTCATTTTAAATGCATTTGTCTTTTAAAAACCTACATTCATTGCATTTATCAAAATAAACTAGCATTGCTCTTATGTAAAGGATCATATTCTCAGAATCTATCTAGAAAACCTCAGCATAAATACTCAACATTTTGAAAGAAGGACTTTTGTGCACATACTCTGTAGTTTCTAAATTGCATTGGGAAAACCTGAGATGAGTCACAAAAGATTGATGTTCTGTATATTAAGAGTCATTTGCATGGGATTTTAGCTTGAAACATTGATGTATAAGGTCATTTAACTTGACATGAAAGTTTCTTTTTATCTTTATCTAATTTTAAGACATTTCAGAACTTTTAGACTATATCTACACTAGCACCCCCCCCTTTTGAAAGGTGGATGGTAATGAGACACATTGGGATATGCTAATGAGGCACTGCAGTGAATATGCAGTGCCTCTTTAACATAATGGCACCTGCAGCACTTCGAAAGTACCGCTTTCAATCATGCGTGCAGCTTGTCTACATGGGGTCCTTTTTGAAAGAACCCCCCAGATGTCAAAATCCCCTTATTCCTATAACCAAATAGCCTATCTAAAAGAACTCCATGTAGACAAGAAGCACACAATTGAAAGTGGCACTTTCAAAGTTCCATGGCTGCTGATATGCTAATTAGGTGCTGCATATTCATTGCAGTGCCTCATTAGCATATCCCAATGTATATCATTAGCTTCCCCCTTTTGAAAGGGGGGGTGCTAGTGTAGACATAGACTTAGGATACATCTACATTCGCATTCCTCTTTTGAAAGAGGCATGCAAATGAGGGAAATTGAAAATGGAAATGAGGTGCAGATTTACAGAAGAGCTAGATAAGGAGCCTGGGGATTGCCAGTCCCATCCAGGCCAGAAGGCCCGCCAGTCCTGGAGCCAGGCCCAGACCAGCCCCAGCACTTGGGACATGGTGGCCACTTGTCCAAAGGGCCTGACACCAGGGTCATGACGAGGAGGCCGCAGCCTATTCAGCCAACCGCTGGCACCAGAACGTACTGGAAGAGAGGTGGCTGGCTCTTGATGAGGCCAAACTGAACTGGTGGCAGGACATGGCGGGGAGGTGGTAGGGATGCTCCACGTTGTGTGTGGCACCCTTGCCTCCCTGCCCCTGCAGCTGCCTCTCAGCTGCCCCCAGCTGCTCCTGCCTCCCAGCTGCTCCCATCCCAGATGATGCCCCTGAGGCCCTAATCACCCTTCTGCTCCCACACCTGTCCATGGATGCCCTCAGGAGCCTCGGGGCCTGACTCCTGGCCACATTGAGCCCTGTGGAGGGCCTCCCACCTCACAAACCCTTCCTCTGCCCCCTTGCTGAGGCTGAGCCTGTGGCCAGCTGCCCCTGCCTCATTATGCTCCCGGCCTCATCAGTGCCCTGACAGGGGCTGCACAACCGGGGCAGGTGGGGCACCCATAGGCAGTGGGACTCACAGTTCCCCACCCCATCTCTTGAGTAGGGCCCCCTGCATCCCTGTTCCAGTCCCCATCCAAATTGTCATGCCCCTCTTCCCTGGCCACCACGTAAATAGTTGCACAGGTTTTAGTTTTAACATCCATGTTTATTGTTACTATCTATTATTTATAATATTCTTGCTTAATGTTCAAAGGTTTTGGTTATAAACGGTTTTATGGTTGCAACCCCCATGTCCCTGGTTATTGAGAGGGAAGAATAGAGGGTGGGGGGTCCTGTGGGGAGGGCTCAGGAAAGGGTCAGTACCCCCCCTTGGGAGAATGCCTGCCTGAGATCCTCCTGGATGTGGATCCCATTGTGGTTGAGCCATTGGCTGGGGGCTGCAGAGGGCTGCTTGTACCTAGGGGTCGGCTCCACCACCCAGCCCTGGGGGGAGGGTCCTCTCACACACCTCAGTGAGGTTGTGGAGGGGCACATCAGGCACCCACAACCTGAGGGACATTCTCCACTTCCACATCGATTTGCTTGACTAGGCATCTAATCCTTGCCTTAAAGCAGTCAAAGGCACACTCAACAGGATACTGGGACCATGTGAGCCAGACACTGAACAGCTCCTAAGAGTGGGTGAAGCAGCCCATGTATGGGCGCATTAGCCCATGCTGCAGGGGGTAGGCCACATCGCCCATGAGGCAGAGCAGCATGGTGAGCTCCCTGACGGCATGCTCCCACTGGGGCAATATAGGTTCCAGCCTCCATCCAGTCAAGAAGGACAGAGTTGCAGAGGATGTGCACGTCATGTGCCTGGCCCAGCTGACCCACATAGATGTCGGTGAACCTTCTCCACGAGTCCACCACCACCTGGAGCATGATGGAGTGATACCTCTTGCAGTTCACGTAGTGGCCGCCACAGTAGTTTGGGGCCTTGATGGGTATGTGAATCCCCTTGATCGCCCTGAAGCACTGGAGGAATCCAAGCTTGGCGAAGCCCTTGACAACCGTGTCCAGGTCTGAGATGAGCATCAGCCTCCGCACCAGCATGTCATTGATGGCTCCCATACCTGTAAGGGACAGAGAACAAGCACACTCATGGGTGTGCACAGGGGTGCCTCTGCCCTCTTCCTGGGTCTCTCCTCCCTCCCTACAAGGCCCTCCACTTCCCCTTCCCGCTGGGGCTCCCTCTGGCAGCAGGTGTGTGTTGATCCCCTGGGGCTAGGCCTATCCAACCCCTGGTCCAGGCCCTCACCCTCCATAGCCCCCAAGGGTCCCCCATGCCTGCTGGCCCCCTCACTTCTCCCTTAGCTAGGCTGAGTCCTGGAACTGGGCTTACTTCAGGGAAAATGGTCTTAGTGATGGACGTTCTCACCCCAAATTGTTGCTCAGTGGACCAGTAGCTGTCCAGGATGGACAGTTTCCAGGTGGTGATGGGCATGTGCTTCTCAATACAGAGGACTGGCTGCATCCAGGTGTCCTGCGATGGAAGAATGGGGGCGAGCCAGCTGCAGATCTCCAGAAAGGTTCTATTAGTCAGAGATTCTACAGCCGTCACTCATTGTCCCACTTGCCCATGACTGCCTTGTCCCACCAGTCAGTGCTGGTGGCATAGGTCCAGACTAATAGGACAGCTGGGGAGAGGCGGTGATGTTGGGTAGGGACCCATGGGCTTGGGTCTCCTTGTCCACATGAGGCCAAGGAGGGTGGCCAGGAGAAAGGCCAGCATCCGGGTCAGGGCAACCCTGAAGGTCTGTGGCTGCTGGGGGTCTGTGACCACTGGTTGTGGGTGTCAAGATAGGGGACTGGCTCTGCCTTGCTGCGAGCAGCGTGGCAGGCCTCAGCAGCTTTTGCACGAGGGGCTGTTTGGCAGGAGCCCTTGAATATGCCCTGGCTATGCAACCCCATCTGTGGCATTTCCTGACCTATTCTTCTGGAAAAGCATCCATGCATGTGTAGACATGCTCTTCCAGAAGACAGAGCAGCTCTTTCTGACAGCTTTTTACATGTAGATGCGATCTTCTGGAAGATGATCCTGCTGTCTTTTGGAGGATACTCTTCTAGAAGATCGTGCATGTGTAGAAGTGGCCATAGACCCTATTTCAAAATGGAGCCATTGGACACAGTATGGCTTATTTCAAAATAGGGTCTATTCCCCATCTTTACAGGTTTACCTATTTCGAAATAAGCCAACTGATATTTCAGAATTATTTCACAATAAAGGTTGCATTACATAGATGCTAGGAAAGTTATTTCAAAATAACTTTGCTGTGTAGACCTACACTTAGTTTCCATGCTGGTACAGGACTCCTTAGCCGTGTCTACACGTGCACGCAACTTCGAAGTAGTGGCACTAACTTTGAAATAGCACCCGTCGCGGCTACACGCGTCGGGTGCTATTTCAAAGTTAACTTCGACGTTAGGCGGCGAGACGTCGAAGTCACTAACCCCATGAGGGGATAGGAATAGCGCCCTACTTCGACATTCAATGTCGAAGTAGGGACCGTGTAGTCGTTGCGTGTCCCGCAACATCGAAATTGCCGGGTCCTCCATGGCGGACATCAGCTGAGGGGTTGAGAGACGCTCTCTCCAGCCCCTCAGCTCCATGGTGGCCGCATGAAGCGGCCCCTTAAAGGTCCCCTCCCCCTCCCTTCCTGTGCAGGAAGCTGAGGGATCATGCAGGCAGCAGCCTACACACGCGGCCAGCCTGCACCTCCCTCAGCCCCCCACCCATGTGCGATGGCTGCCCAGCAGCCCCCCCAGCGCCCCCAGGGGACCCCCCCCAAGGGGAGCCAGGGCTCACAGCCCAGCCAGAAGGGCAGCCAGGCTGGCAAGTGGCAGCGGGGCCCCTCCTGGACGGAGGCCGAGCTGCGGGACCTGCTGGGGCTCTGGAGCGAGGAGGAGGTGCTCCAGGTAATGGGGAGCAAGAGGCGGAACGCAGATGAGTTTGCTCGGCTGGCCGACGGCCTGGCTGCCCGGGGTCACCCTGCCCGAACTCCTGATCACGTCAGGAGTAAGGTGAAGGAGCTGCAGCAGGGTTACTCCCGGGCTCGGGATGCAGCCAGCCGATCTGGGGCCACCCCCGTCACTTGCCCCTTTTACAGGGAGCTCAGGGACATCCTGGGCCCCTGGCAAACCTCCTCCCCTCCGGACACCCTTGACACCTCGGCCGACGAGCCCCAGCAGGCCCTGCAGCCGGAGTCCGCCCCGGCGGTAAGCCCCGCACCCTGGGGGCCCCCCCCGGAGCCCACCCCCGGGACATCGCGGCAAGAGGAGGAGGAGGAGGAGAAGGGGGGCTCCTCCTCTGCAGAATCCGGGCTGCAGATCCTCCTCCTGCCATCCCGGAGCAGCAGCAGGGCCTCCGCCCCCCGGGGATCTCCGGACCATGGGAGCAGACCGACAGGTAGGTACCCCCCTCTGGTGTACACCCCTGGGCTTGAGGGGCGGGGGGTAATAGATATGTGTGCAGGGCCCCCCACTTGCTCACATGGCCATGGCCCCAAGGACACCAGGGCCATGGCCCTCACAGCACTGCATCAGCCCCTGCCCCCCGCAAACCCACACGACAGTGCCATGCCCCATCCCCGGGCCAGGGGGAAGCGGAACCTCGAGGGGCCCCTGGGAGAAGGGGGTGGGACACCCCACAGCAGCAGCATGTGATGGAGTGGGGGGAGTGCAAAAGGGAGACTCAGGCTACATATGAGCAACAAGAGCCGAATAGCTCCCAGGGGCAAAGGAGGATCCTGGGGCTACAGCTGGCAGGTGACACCTCTGCCTTGAACAAAGAGGAGGGAGGAGCTGAGCTGGCTTGGAATTGGGGGGGGGAGGGCAGGGGCCACAGGTAGAGGCTAGGGGAAGGGAGAGCTGGAAGGCAGCCAGCCTGAGGAGGGGGAAAGCTGCATCCCAGAGGGGCCCCCCTTCGGGTCTTCTCCCCACGATGGGTTGGAAGGACTGTCTCTTCCGACAGCTGGTGCTGTCACTCCTGGGAGAAACTGGGCATCTGTGGCCTAAGAAACCTCTCCTGCTGTCAGACCCTGTGGGGTGAAGTGAGAGTCGCTCCCACCAGGGGACGGGGTGCAGGGCAGGGGGACCCCTGAACCCCATCCATCACAGCAGCATCTCCCGGGGACGGGGATGGGGAACCTGCAGCACAGGGCTGGGGGGACAAAGGCCATGGCTCGGGGCCCACACTAACGCCTGTCTCCATTCTTCTTCCCCCCCTCCTCTCCTGTGTCCTGCACCTGCACCATCAGAAGGACTGGAAGAGAGTGCCGGCGAGGCCTCAGCCGTCCCGGAGAGCCCTCCGGGACCCTCACTCCAGGCCAGCCCCTCGGCCGAGGACCGACCGGCCCCACGGAGGGCTAGACGGTGGACCCCGCACCACCACCAGCCGACGGCAACGGACCCCCAACTGCTGGCCATCCACCGTCGGCAGCTGGAGGTCGTGGAGCAGCACCTGCAGCTGCAGGAGCGGGCACTGGCCTGGTGCCAGGAGGCATGGGGGGCCTACATGGAGACTTTTAACCGCTTGGTGGACTACTTGGCCCCCCCATGCCGCGCCGGCCGCCGCATCGCCCCCCCTGCCTGCTCCACCAGCCCCACCACCAGCTGCTCCGCCCATCGCCGTCCCGTCTGCCGTCGCCCCGCCACCCACCGCCAAGGGCCGGAGTGCCGAGGGACCCCTGGAGCCAACTGAGACTCGCCAGCCATCCTACCTTCCGGTCCGGCCCGCCCCTAGCCAGCCCCGGACAGGGCTGCAACCGCGGCGGGGCTCCCGGCCGCCCACGCCTAGTGCAGGGCTATAGGGGCGAGGGGCCCGGGACATGGCCCCCCCCCTTGTATACAGTTGGACCCTGTTATTTGTTGCCCCCCGTTTGCCCCGTCCCCCCCATGTAAATAGTTCTCCCTTTTATCCTCCCTGGCTTTCTTTTTATTATTGAGGACACTTGTTTCTTTATATTGTTTTATTTTTGTACATATTATTTTTTCCCACATGTTTGTACATAGTTTGTTCTTGGTTCCTATATTTACAGTTAAAAAAAATGGTTCGGAAACAAAAAGAAGTTTAAGTTCAGCCACAAGTGCGTGCTGTCATTTGTCCAGGAAAAGTGGGAGGGGGGTGCGGTGGGGTGCTCCATGGTGTGGGCATTGGGGCAGGAGTGTGGTGGAGGAAGGGGCGGGCAGTGGGGGGCCTGGGCAGAGTTCACCCCACGGCCTCATCATTGAAGTGGGCCCACAGGGCCTTCCAGACCCGGGTCCCCTCGGGGTCCACCTGCCGACTGGGGGCAGCAGGTGGCTAGACTTCTGCCCTGCCGGCCTCCGCAGCCCAGCCCTGGAAAAAGGTGTCCCCCTTGCTCTCTACCAAATTGTGCAGCGCACAGCAGGCACCCACAATCTGGGGGATGTTGTTGGGGCCCGCATCCAGGCGGGTCAGGAGACATCTCCAGCGTCCCTTCAGGCGGCCAAATGAACGCTCCACCACCTGGCGCGTGTGGTTCAGGCGCTCGTTGAAGCACTCCTGGCTAGCGGAGAGATGGTCCGTGTAGGGGTGCATGAGCCACAGCCGGACTGGGTAGGCCGCATCTGCGATGACGCAGAAGGGCACGGTGGTGTCCCCCAGAGGGATCTCCCGCTGGGGGATGTAGGTCCCCGCCTCCAGCCGGCGGCACAGGCCCGAGTTCCGGAAAACCTGGGCGTCGTGAGTGCTGCCAGGCCAGCCCACATAAATGTCCTGGAAACAGCCCCGGCTGTCCACCAAGGCCTGGAGGACGACAGAATGGTAGCCCTTGCGATTCAGGTATCGTGCTCCACTGTGATGCGGGGCACGGATGGGGATGTGAGTCCCATCCAGAGCCCTGAAGCAGTTGGGGAAGCCCAGGGTGGCAAAGGCCACGATGGTGGCATCTGGGTCCCCCAGCCTCACGAGCCTGTGCAGGAGCATGGCGTTGATGGCACACACGACCTGCAGAGAAAGCACAGGGGACAGCACCAATGAGGGGTGAGCAGGGTGTGCGTGGCCCTGCCCTGTCCTGCCCTCCTCTGCCCAGGCCCCCCTCCCCTGCCCTGCCCTCCTCTGCTCTCCCCCGCCCTGGCCTCCCCCGCCCTCCCCTCCCCTCCCCTGCCCTCCTGTGCCCGGGCCCCCTTCCCCTGCCCTGCCCTCCCCCCGTGGGTTCTCTTACCTCCATGAGGACAGCCCCGACGGTGGCCTTGCCGACACCAAACGGCTGCCCCACAGATCGGTACCTGTCGGGAGTGGCCAGCTTCCAGACAGCGATGCCGACCCGTTTCTGCACCGTGAGGGCACGCTGCATGGCAGTGTCCTGGTGCCTGAGTGCGGGGGTGAGCCACTGGCACAGCTCCATAAATGTCTGCCGGCTCATCCTGAAGTTCCTGAGCCAGCGGTCGTCGTCCCACTCCCCAAGCACCAGCCGCTCCCACCAGTCAGTGCTGGTGGGGTAGCTCCACAGCCGCCGGCGTGTGAGGCGGGGGGGGGGGGCGGGGTGCTGCAGGGTTAGGGGTTGAGCCCTGCTGCCCTGGGGGCAGCTCCTCCTCCGGTGTACCAAGGAGGTGCTCAGCTGCCTCCTGCATGGCACGGAGCAGGGCAAGCCCTGCTCCTGCCGGGAGGGCTGGGTCGACCTCTGGCTGCTGCTGCTGCTGCTGCTGCTGGGGGTCCATGACTGCGGCGCCCGCGGTCTGTGTGCATATGGCTCCTCAGACCGCGTGCTGTGCAGGCTGAGTGTGTCTGGGAGGGTCCCTTTAAGGGAGAGGCTAGCTGTTGCCCCGGAAGCGCTAGTCCGCCCTGTGACCCTGTCTGCAGCTGTGCCTGGCATCCCTATTTCGATGTGTGCTACTTTGGCATGTAGACATTCCCTCGCTGCGCCTATTTCGATGTTGGGCTGCGCAACGTCGAAGTTGAACATCGACGTTGCCGGCCCTGGAGGACGTGTAGACGCTATTCATCGAAATAGCCTATTTCGATGTCGCTACTTCGAAATTAGCTACTTCGATGTAGCGTGCACGTGTAGACGTAGCCCTTGTGGCTCTTACAGATACAGACGAACCTAGCTATCTGTCTGAGATTTTTTTTCATAAACTGTCAGACACACACATCACTGCCAGATTTCCACACACTAGTTCTGATATTGACATTCAGTTGCGTACATTAAAAATGTGTACATTTCTATGAATGAGAATAAAGTAAAGGGGCCAAATTCTTAGTGGACGTATAAAGAGGTGGGTTTTTTGTTTATTTTTGTTTTTTTTTAAATTTGCAGTCTGTTGGCAGCAACAGTATTCATTTTAAAGATACGCCATGATTGTGTCCTAACAAAGAATGCTTAAGGGTGTCCTGCTCTGGCTGAGAAAGGAATTTAAAGTGCCTGTGAATTCAGCCAAAGGCTCAGTGGCCAAGCGTGTTTGTGAGGATGTTTGTTTGGTAATGCAGAAACATCTCTAATACAACCTGCACTCAGTGAACTCATATTTCTTATGACACTCGGCAGCTGTTATTAGCAACCTAGGGCGGCCTCAGTGGTGTAACCTGCAGGCTTAAAAAAGCTTTGATTAAATACAGACATTGACGGTGTTAAGCAATGACTCAGATATGGTTAATAAAAAGAATATGGGGGCTGGTAATAACCTAGAATGAGGGCAATATAATATTCCTCATCCACAGGTTACATTTTAAATCTAAACAATTTTGTTCCAGATAAATTTCAGAGCATTTTCTATTCCTGGTTTTCTTGTTGCTTGGTATTTGTCTATTTTTATTGTTCAGAAAAATAGTAGGGTATACAAAACAGATTTAAGATTGCTGAAGGAAACTAGATTACCTTTCCCAAATTTTCTTTTGAATTACATCTTCCATTAAGTTTCCTTTACTTAACAAAAATACGCTGTCCTTCCTTAGCGTTTAAACTGCCAGCAAGCCTTTGACATTGTTTCTGTTTTTAGCTACTGGGAGTCCCTTAGTCCCTGAAGCAATGGAACTATATAAGAATCTAAAACTTATAAAATAACCTGGGTTACAAATTACAACTTCACTGAAGTAACAGGGGTAAAACTGAAGCAAAATGTCATCCTATCTGTTGTTTCATTTGATTCAAGAGAGTTTTCTGCAACACTGGGCCTGTGACTGCTCTTTATGGTGCATTACATTTATGTCAGGAGTTTTACGCCTGCATTTAAACATAAACAATATCAGGTTTTGGCTTCTGTTTTATGAGGGCTCCAAGACCTGTCTAGAGTACTGTACAACACCTCTTGCAATGTGAGATACAGTCTTAGAACGACTAAGTATGAAGCATAAAGTGATAACAATTGAAGTCATCTCTGACCTCAAACAGTTTCAAGGACAGCTCCGGCTCAGGTTTCAGACTTGCCTGTCACTATCTAGGAATGTTGTGGGAAGTGGATGGCACACATGTATATAATGCAATCTTCCTATGGAAACGTTTTCAGTAGCAGCCGCTGTGTTTTTTGAGTTAGACAGACAGCAAGGACAACCCTACCATCCTTTCCGTAATATCACACACACACACACACACACACACACAAAATTACACAAGATAAAATTTCTTTAAGTCTGCTTTGCTTTACAGCATTTAAATGATTTTAGAAAGTTTTACCAAGCCTAGATGTACCAAAAGAAATTTCCTCAAAATTGTTCCCGTCACTAACAAATATTTTAAAACCTTGCATTGAGATTTAACTCAGAGGCTGTGTCTACACTACAAAAATAACTTTGAAGTAAGCAACTTCGAAGTAGAGTGTCTACACTCACCCTATTTCTAAGTTAAACTTCAAAGTAGAGCACTACTCCATTCCCGGGAATGGAGTAAGGACTTCGAAGCTGTCCTCTGTACTTCAAAGTTAACGTCAAAGTAAGGGAAAATGTTTGCAGACTCTCTGCTGGCTACTTCGATGTAGTGCCTAACTTCGAAGTTAGTTCCTAGTGCAGATGCACCCAAGCCGTGTCTACACGTGCACGCTACTTCGAAGTAGCGGCACTAACTTCGAAATAGCGCCCGTCACGGCTACACGCGTCGGGCACTATTTCAAAGTTAACTTCGACGTTAGGCGGCGAGACGTCGAAGTCGCTATCCTCATCAGGAGATGGGGATAGCGCCCTACTTCGACGTTCAACGTTGAAGTAGGGACCGTGTAGTCATTGCGTGTCCCGCAACTTCGAAATAGCGGGGTCTGCCATGGTGGCCATCAGCTGAGGGGTTGAGAGACGCTCTCTCTCCCAGCCCCTGCGGGGCTCTATGGTCACCGTGGGCAGCAGCCCTTAGCCCAGGGCTTCTGGCTGCTGCTGCAGCAGCTGGGGATCCATGCTTCAGGCACAGGGTCTGCAACCAGTTGTCAGCTCTGTGGATCTTGTGTTGTTTAGTGCAACTGTGTCTGGGAGGGGCCCTTTAAGGGAGCGGCTTGCTGTTGAGTCCGCCCTGTGACCCTGTCTGCAGCTGTGCCTGGCACCCTTATTTCGATGTGTGCTACTTTGACGTGTAGACATTCCCTCGCAGCGCCTATTTCGATGTGGTGCTGCACAACGTCGAAGTTGAACATCGACGTTGCCAGCCCTGGAGGACGTGTAGACGTTATTCATCGAAATAGCCTATTTTGATGTTGCTACATCGAAATAAGCTATTTCGATGTAGGCTTCACGTGTAGACGTAGCCCCAGAGTGTTTAAACAGAAAGTGGGGAGGAATAACTTCCCAGAGTTATTAAACTCTGGAAGCAGTATATTTTAACTTGCATTTCAGTGTGCTTCTTGTTCAGATGTAAGAAACATGCATATTAACATTCACAAGATTACCTATGGAAAGCGTTCCAGAGTGGGAAGCCAATGAGAAAGAAATCATAGCTTATACTCATTTTAGCTGGATGCCACACAAAGTTGACCCCAGTTTTCCTTAAGCTAAACGTTACTATTTGGTGTAGTAGTAGTATGTCTACAGCAGTTACTTTGAAATAACTTTAGCAGTTGCACCATCCGATGGCTGGGAGAGCCTCACACTTTCCGTAGTGTCTGACAGCCCTTCAGATGTGAGGGATGAGCACCAGGAGGTGGCACCAGCAGAACCAGGGTGACCCCATTCCTTGAGGGGCCAAAGCAGGCAGGAGAGAAACTCCACTTCGTTGCCTCCGTCCTCTGGCAGGTGGAGGTGGCGGAGCAGGGCCTCTGTCTGGAGGAGGGCAAAGCCACCTGATGCTGGGCAGCCTGGGAAGAACTGATGTGTATCCTGAAGGATGTGGCAGGCATCTTAAGGGATCTTCTGGCCCAGATGTCCCCTCCTGCTGTCCTCCCCACAGCCCCCTCCTGCTGCAGCCCCCACCCACCAGCCCCCCTGGAGAAGCCCTTGATGGGGCTGATTGCCCTGCTGGGACAGACCCCCAGCCCTACCTCTCCATTCTCCCTTCACCCTCCCAGCCTTGTCAGGGTCCCCAGACTCAGGGGACTCAGGTCCTAGGGCTGGCATGGGTCAAGGCCCTCCATCCCATCCCCTCGGTAAGGGCCCCCCATGCAGACCACCCAGATCCCCCTTATCCTGTATATAATTCACCCCCTCCTACTTGTAAAGCAGTTGTATGATTACACTCTGCATATTTTGTGTTCAATAATATCAGTTTATTTCTCCCATATCCCTGTGTGCTGTGTGCCCATTAGGGAGGGTGGTGTGTGGGAGGTGAGGGGCAGTGTGCAGATGGGTATATTGGTCCAGTTAAAGCCCTGAAGCAACTTGGAAACCTAAGCGCAGCAAAGCCTGTGATGGCTGCATCCAGGTTCCCAATGCTGGTCACCCTCTGGAAGAGCATCACTTTGAGGGTGTGCACCACCTGAGGGGGCTGGGGGGGGAGACAGACACACCTGTGAGGGTGTGTGGGGCATGCCAGACCCTGCCCCGGCCACACCCAGGCCCACAGTCCTAGGCCCCCCAACCTCTGGTGGGTGTGTGGCCTGATCCTCCTTATCTCCATCATGATGGCCCCAACTGTGGCCTTACCAACACCAAACTGGTGTCCCACAGAGGGGTAACTGTCTGGAGTGGTCTGGAGAGGCTGGTTGAGTCCCTGGAAAGGCTTGTCTGCCATGTGGCCTTGGCTGTGGCGTTTGCTGGCCTCGGCTGTGGCGTTTCCTGGCCTCTTCTTTCGAAAGAGAAGCTTGGCACATGTAAACAATCTCTTTCGAAAGGGCAGATGGCCCCTTTGACAGTGTGAATTCACGGTGCCAGCCCTGGTCCATGCACAGATGCTTTCTTTTGAAAGCGCATCTTTCAATTCCTCTTTTTCGAAAGGCGCACATTTGAAAACACACTCTAGTGTAGATGTAGCAACACAGAATAGAGCTATTTCAAAATAAGGCATAATGGGGTCCAATGGCACTATTTTGAAATAGAGTTATGAGACCGGAAATGCTATTTTGAAATAGCTGGGTGCTATTTCTACATGCATTTTGTATGTGGTTGTGTTATTTCACTGATTACAAATGGTGCTTTACTTTTTGTTCCTAAAAGTTAAACTACAGCCAGCTTGTATGAATGCATTAAAAGTTCCCTGGAGTCAGATGATCTTGATGCCAAATGCTAATGAATCCTGCATATTTTTCCTAACTTGGTTTAAGATTAGGGGATTTGATGGAGTATCTTTCAAAGGCAAGCTGACACCAGTAGATTAGGTAATTCAGGACTCAGCCAGAGAGCCTATCTAAACTGTCATCCCCCTTCATGTCCTGAACAACTTCTACACACGCTGTCAGCTTTTTATGCTGTAACTAAAAGCGCTTTTCAAGAGCAACTTTCAGAAGCCTGCAACTGAGACAAGAAAATCCCCAAATCTCATCTCAAGTCTGACCTGTACTTGACAGATTTATTGGGTAAGAACAGAATTAAATACAGAGGAGTCCCTTTTAAGGGTATGGCTCTTGTGTGCCCTGCTGTCAGCCAGAATTCCAGCATGATACACCAGTGCTCAGCAACCTTTATCATCTCGTGGCACAGTTCAGCACTCATTACAATTACATGGCACACCCAGTACATATATAAAACACAATCTGCTCCACCAGGCGCAGGAACCCCCAGCCCCTCTGTCCCCCCCCGCTCTAACTCAATGCCAGTGACTCACCAGAGCTGCTGCCACCATTGCAGTCACCCCACAGCCACTCCCACCTCTGTTGCTGCCACCCCAGAGCCACTGCCACCACACACTTCTCCCACCAAGTGGAGGGCTGCATGTGCAGAGCAGCGGAAGGAACTCTGGGCACATGGCTCTGAGGCACACCTAGTTCTGCTTCACGGCACACTCGTGTGCCATGGCATACTGATTGAGGAACACTATTACACACGTTTATAAAAGACTTTTCCAAAATAACAATCTCTCTGTCCAGCTCAAACCTCCCTAGTCTTACGCTCACGAAACAGAACAAAACAAAACAAAGCAAAACAAAAAGCAGTCAAGTAGCACTTTAAAGACTAACAAAATAATCTGACTGATCTGACTTGTTTTTTCTCCTCTCTTGATGTGTACTACTGATAAAGGGCCATTTCCACCTTGACCGAATAGACCTTGTCATCTCTGGCCCTCCCTTTTACTGGGACCCCACTCTTTAAATACCCCTCTGTAACCACCCCCCTCACTCATGCATCTGATGAAGCAGGTCTTTGCCCACGAAAGCTTATGCTCCAAAATATCTGTTAGTCTATAAGGTGCCACAGGACTTCTCATTGTTAAATAAATAATGCATTAGGTGATGAGCTTTCGTGGGACAGACCCACTTCTTCAGATCTTACCCTATTAGAGCGAAATCACCAAAGTACAAAAATTTAGACAAACACTTCGATGAAGCAGGTTTACCAAGTGGTTTTTACACTCGCAGTGAGCTCAGTACTCAATTTGTGCCAGGGATTGCCAGGACCTGACTTGCTGATGTGGGAGAGGGCAGGATCAAAGGGGCAATTGCACAAGGGCCAAGTGATTCAAAGGGGCCCCAGACTCCCAGATGCTGCCACTGGTATTATAGCAGCATTGGCAGCTACAGCCCCAGGCTCTTTAAATTGCTGCAGGCTCTCTGCACTGTGTACTCTGCAAAGATCAATGAATGGGAGGGGGGCTCAGTGCCATGCTCCAGGCAGCGCTGAGGATTAGCTGCCCCGGCCCCACTTTTTTTGCCTGAGGCCCTGCCCCTTTCAGTGGCCCTGCCGCCCTTTGCCCATGGGCCCGACAAGACTGTTGGCTCTGCTGGCCAGGACTGAATCCCAACGCCTCTAGTCTCGGCAAGCCATAGCCCTGGCACATGCGGGCTTGCTTGCCAGGTCAGTTATTAGAGTAAAACAATTGCTTGAGTTCCAGAACATCTTGCATTAAAAAATATGTGCTCGGTGAGCTTTAAAAGACCTGCCAACATTCCACAGATAAACCAAAATCAAGACAATTCTGCTAATATACCAATATGCTATGCATTACTGTTCCCACAGTCTTCATTACAAGGAAAGTTAGCATGAAAACAGAAACTTTCTGTTTATTCTTTAATTGTATTTTGAGCTCCAAGTTTCTATGAAGCTAACAATGACTATAAATATGATAAACCCTCAACAGCTGAGTTTCAATGTTTCGTTTCAAGGCTAGCAAGGTCACAAATTTCTCAAAACTTACAGCAAAGCCATGTCATCCTTAGGCTTACAAGTTCCTCTGCTGCATGATACTCCATTCAATCAATTAGTTCCCATAGGAAAGACCACACTGCAGAAGATGTGGAATTTTAAGGACCTGAGAAGAGCATTTGTGTTCAACAAAGTTGGTCCATGACCTTTAGCTAGCCTTTTGACAATATGGCCTCTCGTCTAACTCAAGTAACTAAAGTTTCATATTTTGTTGCATTACTTAATGCAAAACTTGGCAATGTCATTCAATTCTGAACCACTCAACACATGATAATGGAACAATCGCTTACCTGGAAGTCAACGTACATCCCAATTTGCAGCTATCATACTACTATATTCATTTTCCTATTGGAATGGGTGATTATTTTATGCAGATATATATAAACCCTGTCACACTGGAAAGATCTTCATTAGGTTCAAGCATCTGTCTCGGACAAGCTATCTGTAAAGTGAAAAAGAAAAGAAAATGCAAATTGTAAAGCTTAAAGTTTGGGAAAGCCTCTTTGGCCTTTCTGTCTCATATAAGGAAACTCTGAAGGAGATGCCACCAGGTATCAAATTCCTCAACAGAAGTTGTTCAGTTTCATTTTAGAGTTCAATGAGAACTTGAATCTAACTAGGGATGCTATAGGTTTCACCTCTGAAAACCAGCACTCTCTGGTCCAGCACCATCCATCATCTGACAGGACCACACATACTCCTTGACCAGAGAGCCCAGGAGCCTAAGGACCAGCCACAACAAGATGGACAGTTCCTCTGGGAACAGCAAAGGGCTGGAGCCAGAGCACTGGAGCAGAGTGGGGCCAGACTGGCTGTGTGGGGTTGGGACTGGAGCCCATGTGGCATCAGGTCTGGATTACCACAGCAGTGCAGGGCCATGGCTGAAGCCCGACAGAAGCCTTATGGCTGCACAGGGCTGAGGTTGGAACCCTCAACAGTGCTGGGCAGGGGCAGAGCTGGAGCGTTTGGGCAATAAGCCAGAGCTCGAACTGCTCAGGAGCCAGCAGCAGCTGGGCAAGGAGCCCTGGGAGGGAAGAGAAGCCAAAGCAAAGTGCCTGTAAGCAGGTGCCACAGAACTCCTTGTTTTTGCTGAAACAGACAAAGGCATCTACCTGAGACTCTGAGACTTGCTCTCATAGAGCAACTTAATTTCTAACCAGCCCTGTTGCTGATTATTCTAAATCCTCATCATCCCAGTGACTCAGTGACTCATTTCTGGAACATGCTTTATGGACTATGTCTACACAGCAAAGAAAATCCCAAGGCTGGCTTTTGCCAGGAGATTTGGGCTGTGGGGCTTTTTCATTGCTACTTGGGCAGAAACACGAGGCGCCTACCAGCCCACACAATGGGCAGTTAAGTCCTCTAATGTCATGAAAAACCTTGAACAAAACTTGAACCTCTACTGTAAATTCACTTGTTCAGTGACTTACATATGACGTAGATTTAGTCCAGTATATCTGAGACAATACCCTATGTATTACAGGGTACAAAATGCCATTCCATTTTGAAGTCTTATAAAAATACATTGACCTGTTAAAAGAATGGCAAGATGGGTGAAGTAAAATCTTTTCTTTCACCATTTTCTGTTGGTGATGGAGCTAAGCATTTGACACACAGAGAGCTCCTCCTCAGATCTAGCAAGAGCACTACCAGCATCACAGGAAAATGAAAAGGGAACAGATTGTTCAGCCTGAATTGTGAACGCATATTGCAAGGCACCATTCAAGCACAGTGACCTGTTAACCCCTATATATGACCTATCAATCCTCATCCTCAAAGAAACCTGCACCGCTCTTTCTAAAGATAAACACTGGAGATTAAATTGGTTACCCTACTAGACACTAAAACTCATGGACTTAAGAGAGACACTAGATTTGTGGCTATTACAACAACCTGTAACCCTTTAACCTCCTGTTTTTGTCCTATCGCTGCAGAGATTTTAATGTGTCACTTTACCTGAAAAGATAGATATATGGAGCTACTTAGGATAAACAATCTCTTCCACATGGCATTTTCTGTGACACTGAGAGGCTGCTATCTCTCTACTTTTAATGATGTATTCCCTTATGTTATACACTGCAACAAGTCTATTCATTATATGTAACACAGGGTTAGTTGCAGAAGGACATCAATAAAACATTGCATATTGCCAGAATAAATGAAGCAAGTTTGTCCTAGTTACACTATAGGAAGATAAAGTTTTACCATTAGTATCATGTGATTATTTAATTAAGCTTGAGATTTATCCCAGCAACTTGGGTTCCATAGGGTGTTTTAATTACAGACTTCTTCAGACCTAGATTTTTAAAACTGGATAACAAATGATCAGTTTGCAGTTCAAATTAAAACACATTTAAGCAATGGCACATCATTCAAATGTCTTCAAGTACTCTTTATTATTCTGTCAGCTGACTCTTGCCAATTTCATACATTATAATGAAGGCAAGTTCATAAGCTTTCAGATATTAAATAAACTGAATTTATAAATGAACTAAGTTTAGTGTGTTCTGAATTGCAAGCTGCAATAATCTGATGTAGGAAGGGTACAGAAAGAAATATATTAAATCAAACAAGCACTTTGAAAAATGCCATACCCATGCAGTTACATTTGTTGTATGGTTTTTTTAACCAATAAAACTATACATAGTCACTCATACATCTGTGTGTGAAATTAAATATGTAATTTTCATCTGCATCCAGTGTACTGCATCTAAAACAACATTTATGCCCCAGTTCTATTGAAATATCCACACATTTCTTCTTGCTTGATTATTCATGTTTTCTAGCCTACTGAAGAAATTAACTCTTTAGGGCTGATTCACCATCATTGAATTACTTCTATTAGGCCAACACAACTCCACTGAAATCAGATGAGTTGCATTGTAGAAAAATTTAGGCCAGTGACCAGTCAATACACTTACACACAGTTTTAAGTCTCTCTGCACTAGTTTTCAAAATTTTAAACATGAGGCTATACTCCTTAGTACAGTAGACATAGGTCAAATAGTAAGTTTTGTTAGCTAATGCAGTACTTCCTAGTATGTTTCCATATGTGCTCAAAGTCTGATACATTTTGCTTTCTTTTAAAGTTATTTAATATTCATATGAAAGTCAGTTATTTCCATCAGCAATTCCTACCAGTAAACTCATTCACTAGGAAACTGTTGGGAAAAATGCAGGCACAGTTGAACAGTATCAGAGGGGTAGCCATGTTAGTCTGTTTCCACAAAAACAATGAGAGGTCCTGTGGCACCTTATAGACTATCAGATGTTTCGGAGCACAAGCTTTTGTGGGCAAAGACCAGTTTAATCTGATGTCTGATATTATGCTCCAAAATATGTTAGTCTATAAAGTTCCACAGGACTTCTTGTTTTTTCAGACACAATTGAAGCAAGTTTACAAAGCGAGAGGAACACTCACGGTAAGCGTTTTGCCAATATTTACACAGTTCTGGTGACTGAATACCAAAATGCTTAACTAGGCAGCTGCACCTTACATTTTCACTCTCTAAAGTTCTCACGACATTTTCTTTCAAGAAGTTGGTCTAGTGCTTGATTGGAATTTCAGTTACATTCACTGGTTCAACTAAGTAAAAAAGTAACGCTGGACAATGTCTTAAATCCTGCTTGTTCCCCTGAAGTTTAAGTCCCAGTGAATGCAACAAATTCTGAAGGGTGCAATCACGGTGATGAGTACATACTAAATCATCAGCTGTTTCTTCACAGGGGGTAGGTTTGTTGACATAGCATGGCCCACAGTTCCATCTTTTAATGCAAATTCGGTTGCAATGAATTAGTACTGATGCTCAGTACAGCTCAGTACTAGCCGCTGCTTGGCATTTGTTTCTAACGGTGAGTATCAGTTAAAGATGATTGAAAAGGAACATTCACTTCCCCTCTGGCTTGTTTAATATTTCCTAAGCACTGCAATATGTAGTCAGACTGGGCCTAATCCCACATAAACAGAATCTGCAGTCAGGCATGCACGTTCCTTATGGGTGTGAACCATCTCCTATTCAAGTCAATGGAACTATTACCTCTGATGTGGCAAAAGTAGGCCCCAGGAGCTTCGGGTGGCCATGTTGCCCTATGGCAAAGGTTGTCAGCCTGTGGCTCTGGAGCCACAAGTAGCTCTTTAAGGAGCCACTTGTGGCTCCAAGCACTGCCACTGCTAACTCCGCTTGTGGCTCTGGAGGCTGTCGCTGCTTAAACAAACCCAGCTATCACAATGAAATTTATTTATTTATTGAGATAAAGTGGAAGCAGCTTCTGGAGCTGCTCAGCTGTCAGCTGTGGCTGGGGGAGAAGCTGGCAGGGCAGGGAGCCACCCATGCATTCCACATGGAGGAGGTCAGCCGGCAGGAGAGCTGGCAGGAGCGGTGTCTGAGCCTGCCTCTGCCAGAGCTGCACAGCCATGCTGGGAAGAAGGTGGCAGGGGGAGCAGCGGCAGTGCATGGAGCTTGTTGGCTGAGGCCAGTAAATCCTGGGAATGAGGGTGGTGGGCTTGGGGCTGATGGAGTTAAATGCAGGAAGCGGGGGTGGATTTGGCGGGGTGAGGCGGGTAAAGCCTGGAGATGAGAATAACAACTTCTAACTGATACAAATCATTGTGTGGGCACTGTTCTGAAAACAGGGGTGACAAACAGTAGGGTTTGCTGTAATGTGTTAAGGACTGTCTGAGATTCATGCGCATTGCAGCTCATGAAGGATTGATTTTGTAACTGAATTTGAAGAAAATGGCTCTTCTCCCCTGGTCTATGATAACTATGGGACACCAGCCTCAAGGGATGGGGGTCTGCTGTCCCATGTCAGGGCTCCTTGGCCGTGGGGAATACTGCCCCATGGTGAGACACTGGAGGTGGGAGCGCTGCAGCCTTCCGATGAGAGAGAGCAGAGGATGGGGTCTCCACAAGCTCCTGGCGGGGGTGGGGTGTACCGAAAATAGGGTCTCTGCAGCCTCCTGGCCTCACTGGGGAACTGGGTAGATGCTCATGGACGAGCTTCCCCGCGGCAGGAGCTGCCTCCGCAAGGCACAGGGCACCAGGGAACTGTGCAGCTGCCTGCAGCAGAGGCTGCTCCCCCAAGATACCAGGTGCTGGGGAACGAGAGCCCCCAAAATACAGGACAACCTGCTCTTTTCCTAAAAAATGTTGAACACCTGTGTGACAGCTTAAGTAAGGTAAACACTAGAGTGATGGTCACCCTACAAGAGGTAATCAGCTTCATTTCATGACACTCTTCATAATGTCAGTGCTGCATATCATATTTTGTATAAGCTTAAATTCAAGTGAAATGTAATTGTAACTTGAACATATCTCCTTTGGACCTGAGCAGCCTTGCTGTACATTGTGATGGAATAAGCAGCAGATAACGCAGGCATTCTGTCAGGAAGAACCCTGACAGCTTCATCCAATGCCCCTTCACAAGACACATCCAAAAAGAACTCCGCTTCATTGAAAATCCTGTGTCCACTCTGACAAGTAAATAGCATCTTCAGTAGAAAAAAAATCTTTAAAGCAAAAGCTTCTCTGTGCTTTTGAACACTATTTCTCCAAATGTATCAAATGAGAAAGGGATTTTATTTCTTTGCCCTCTCGTTGGACAAGTGGAAAACCATAATTCTTCATTCTTGCTCTTTGGGCGAGTCCGCCTAGATTTAAAACAAATTACCTTTCAGACTACTGAATTTTTCCTCCTTAAAACAACCAGTGGCCATCAATAGGGCAGGCATGTTTTTGCAGAAATTTCCAACTATACTTTCACTACTTCAATTGATGTTTTTAAATATAAGCATTGTAGAGCAGATTATTAAACCTCTCAAAGCACTGAAAAGATTTTAAAACATCCCGTTACAGGGATGCCAGAACCAGAGTTGAGTGTAGCTCGACAAAACATTTTTTCCCTCACAGTGAAAAAAATGCAATGTGGGTGACACCAAAACCTTCAGTTAGTGTTTTGGTTGAAAGAAAAACTAAACAAAAGCCCCTCAAAATGAAAATGTTTCATTATGAAAATCTTCAGAATTAAACGTTTTGAATTTTGGTTGTATTTTTCAAGTTTCCTTTTTGTTTTTTTAAATGTTCACTGAAAGTTTTACTGTCAACTAGGAGCAAAGCACTACATTTAACCCTAAACAAAACTTTTCTACTTTTGTTTCGCCTAAAAGATTTTGCTTTTAGTTTGACCCCTCCAAAACTTTTCTTCAGTTCCTTTAGCTGTAGCCAGAAATGGTCCCCATTAAAAAAGTGAGTAATGCTCATATTTCTTTTCTTAACATTTTGAAACACACAATGCATTCATAAATCTTGATTACAAAGCTGGGAAAATGCCATTTCAATGTAACTCATGTTTTCCAAAGCTGGTCAAGTAAGCAACAATTCCTCAAAGGACTCGGTCTTCAAAATATTCTAAGCTGACTAATTCCTAAACTCTGATCTAGTGGAACACACATTGTGCAGCAAGGGAAAATGTACAACGGAGAGACACATCCTCTGAGGCACCAAGCAGCAGGTTTTAACTGTCACAACAGTATCTTACAAGTTTTACATAGCCCGTGCTTAAATTTACCAAAAAAAAAAAAGTTAATTCAGTCTCTTAGAGGAGGCTATTATGTTGCATGGAAAATATTTTCTTATTGTTATGTTGCCATGTCTAGTAAAAACAAACATTTAATGGCTTACTGGGAGAATACATTTGCTAATTGAATACTCCAGAACTCTTTCACATCCTTTGGTTCAGCAGCACAACAAAGTAGTGAAAGAAATAAATTCAGCCCTCTGGCAAAGAACTATTTTGAGAATTAGTGGGACATGAGCTTTGTGCGGCCTTCAGCACAGGGGTGAAATTCATATGTAGTTAGCTACAACCTTCAATACCTTCACATGTACCCACAGGTAACTGACTTAATTCTAGTTTCTATAATTTCCTCCATACAAGGTTCTCAGAGCAATTTTCTACCAACTAAGGCTTGCAAGGCTTGCAAAAAAGGCAAATATTATCATCCCCAATATACAGAGAAGCTGAACCACAGTGAGGTTATTTTCCCAAAATGACAAACCAAGTCATTGAAAATGAACACACACTGCTAACAGACTTGTATGATGTATTAACTGCACTAATAGCCATTGAGTTCCTGGCTTCCACATCATATACTGAGAGAAAAAGTCAATCCTTCACTTCCCTGAAGCACACAGACCGTTACGTAAAGCCGAATGTTGGGGCAATGCTGTTGTTTGAAGGACAGAATACTCTTGAGCTAAGCGCGCAAGATCAGGGGATAAACAAAATTGTCGACACTGGCTTACAGCATTAAAACAGCAGGTTGCACTGTGATCATTTTTTAATCCAATGTAAACAGTAAAAAAAAAACGTGCACAGTGATGCCATCAGTGCTACCCCCTCACATCACATTAGAACAGCCCCAGAGAAAACAATACAGAAAAAAAAGATCTACCCTGATAATTAAGAAAAGGAAAAAATACTAGAGAAGTCTTCTATATGAAGACCAGAACCATGGACTATCATTAGAAATGCTAAATGAATCAAATACAATAGTTAACTAGGAAATGAATATTCTGTATTTAGGGCCAGGCTGAGTTGCTGTGCTCTGTCCATATATTTACACACAGTGGGCCCAATTCCCCAGTCCATGGAGTTCTGACTGATTAAGTTCCTGCAGTGGTTTTCGACCAGTGTGCCGTGGAACACCAGTGTGCCACAAAAACTGTCTAAGTATGCCACAGAAATTTTGCATAGAACCAAGGGGAAGGGGGTTGTATCGAAGAAATTTTGTGGCACACTTAGATGACACCATCCCTGCAAGGCTGCCTGAGTCCCAGATGTTCTGGGGTTACCAATTTCCCTCCTGTATTTTCATTTCCTGCATTTGAGAGGGAAAACTGACCAACCTTGAGCCAGCTGGTAATCAGACAGCCTTGGCGCATGAGTCCCCATTTGGCAAGGGACCATTGATTCCCTTGTGCCTCTGCAAAGAGCTGAGGGGAAGGGAAATTGACCAACCCTAGGCTGGCTGGGGACTCAAGCAGTAAGGCTGCCTGATTCCCAGCTGGTGAGCAGTTGGTCAATTTCCCCTATAAGTCTTTGCAAAGCAGCTACAGGAGAGAAATTGACACCACATGTTGGCTGGTACTCATTCAGCCTTTCTGCTTGAGCCCCCATCTGGTGCAGGGTTGGTCAATTTCCCCTCACAGAGGCTTTGCAAGTGGCTGCTGAGGGGCAATTAACCAACCATGTACCATCCCTGGGCTCAAGAAGCAAGGCTGCCTGACTCCCAGCTTGCATGGGGTTGGTCAGTTTCCCCTCACAAAGGCTTTGCAAAGGGGTTGTGGGAGGAAAATTAAGGACATGCCAGCTGGTATTCATGCAGCCTTGCTGCTTGAGCCCCCAGCTGGTGCCGGTCCATCAGTTCCCCCCCACCGCAGCTCTGCAAAGAGTGGTGGAGGGAAAATTGACCAACCTTGGCTCAAAGGGTATGGAAGGGAAGGGAAGGGAAGGGAAGGGAACTTGCTCTCTGGAGCCGCCTTCTCCCTGTCAAGTAATCAAGTATCCACTGAAATTTTCAGCCGTCACTCCTATATCATGGCAAACTTTCACACAAGGGGAAAAGTAGGTATGCCATGAAATTGTTTCTATCATTAAACTGTACCATTTTACTGAAAAGGTTGGGAGGCACTGGGTTAATGGGTTAGACATCTATGTGAGAGAACAAGCTCAGTAAGCACCTGAATGAATGCACACCTTATGTAAATACAACCTCTCTGTCCCATCTGACCACCAGCAAAAAGTGGCAGGTTCTGTATTCAAGGGTGGTTTGTTCCCCACTATAGATTTAATTTTGTCTCAATCTCTATGCAGAAATCTGAACTTTTGAATACAGCATCCTCAGCATTCTTCATGGGCAATATTTCTTCTTTCTCAAGGATGAGTGCTGTTGCTGAAACAAAGAACTTTGTTGGGGGAAATTGGCGTGGCAGCAGAATGAATTTAGGAAAACCAATCATTTAACATTACTAAATTCAATGGTTTCAGTCTCCCAGGTTTCTTAATAGCAGTGCTGACCTCAGCCCTTCTTCTGTCTGGACAAATGTGTTCTGCCATTTCCCTCCCTCCCACTCACAGTTAGCTGCTCTGGGTTGGAGAAGTCCAAGGGTTCTAGCAAATCATTTTTGTAGGTTGTTCTGGAGGCCCTGCTACTGGGTAGATGTTCTACACCAAGTGTCTTGAATTGTACCACCTGCTGCCCCTCTGCACCACCCATCACACCTCAGAGGTGCTGCTGCTCCGCTGTGCTATTTGTATTTTGAAGCTCTTCTATACTATCCACAGTTTGATAGTATCAAAACAAAAAGCAGTCAAGTAGCGCTTCAAAGACTACCAAAATAGTTTATTAGGTGAGCTTTCACCTCATAAACTATTTTGCTAGTCTTTGAAGCGCTACTTGACTGCTTTTTGTTTTGATAGTGTATAAACTAGCACGGCTACCTCTCTGTTACAATTTTATAGTAATCTAAGCTCCACTCTTAGGGCAGGTCTATGCTGCAGGAGAAAGTCAACATAAGCTATCCAGTTTGAGTTACTCTAGTAGTTAAATTCAAGTTGACATAGTTTAGGTCTACTTTTCCTAGGATCCATACTGTGTTGGGTCGCAAGGAGAAACTCTCCCATTGCATCTTGTTCTGGTGGTTAAAGTTGGTTGAAGATTGGTTGAAGTCCACTCAACTGGTGGTTAATTTAGTGGGTCTTTGCTAGACTGATTAAAACTGACCCCGTATGGATTGATCACCACAGTGTTGATCCACCTGGTAATGGAAACAAGCCCTTGGAAAGCAATCAGTAGTATCTAGAACATTTATCAGTCTTCACCCCTGAAAGGCACTCCCAGCAGAAAACAAGAGTTATTTCCATACACACGCCCTTCCTTCTTTTTACTACACCCATGTTCCCTTACCCAAGTGTGTCTGTCTACAGTTAGCAACGCTGTTCCCAGGCACATCAGTACAGCTCCTCTGCCCCTTGGTCACCCAACCAAGTCAACTACTTTCTGCTGCTCTGAAACTCAGAATTCATAGGGCATGTCTACATGGGCAGAAATCTTTGAAATGGCCATGCTAATGGCCATTTTGAAGATTACTAATGAGGCACTGAACTGAATATTCAGTGCCTCATTAGCCTTAGGACACTTCTGGCCATGGCACTTCAAAAGTGCTGCTTTTGAAAGCACGAGGCTTGGCACGGCTACACGGGGGTAGGACCCCGCACCTTTTGAAATCCCCTTATTTCGCTTATTGGGTGTGTCTACATGGGCACAGATCTTGAATATCTAGTACCTCATTAGTAATCTTCAAAATATGTCCATTTCAAAGATTTGTGCCCGTGTAGACACACCCATAGAGAACATTAACCAAAGTGGCCCCCAGCATCCTCTATATCTAAAATACAAATCGGTCCTGGTGTATTCCATCATTTGCCCTTGCTCCCTCGTGGACCCACTGCTTGTTTCTAGTTCTTAGGCAGTTCTGGGCTAACAAGTGACAACAGACAGTTCTCTTCTCACCAAGGGTTCAGGCTTACACCACATTCCTACTCCTCATTCTCCTGGGGCATTGGCCTAAGCCTCCAGCAACATGCTCCCATACAGACACTGCACAATAGAGCAGGTGCACTGTGGGGCAGTTTCTTCCCCTCAAATATCAGTTATTTGCTTCCGCTAAAGATATGGTGTCAGACCTGATGAATCAATAGTCTGTTTATGCACCCACAAAGGTCATGCACCTCCTGGCTGTATCTTACCTTGCATCATTAAGTCTTCTGATCTTTGTTCAAGAATTGAGGTGTCAGAGGGAATCTCTGACAATGAGTTTGAGGACAAAGGCTTTTGGAAAGTGTCATGGCATAAAAAGAAAAAGAGAGAACTTTTATTATTACAACAATACAGGATGAAGTTTAATAAGGACAAATGCAAAGTGCTCCACTTAGGAAAGAACAACCAGTGTCACACATACAGAATGGGAAAGGACTGCCTAGGAATGAGCACAGCAGAAAGGGATCTAGGGGTTATAGTGGACCACAAGCTAAATATGAGTCAACAGTGTGATGCTGTTGCAACAAAAGCAAACATGATTCTAGGATGCATTAACAGGTGTGTTGTGAACAAGACACGAGAAGTCATTCTCCCACTCTACTCTGCGCTGGTTAGGCCTCAGCTGGAGTATTGTGTCCAGTTCTGGGCATCGTAGTTCAGGAAGGATGTGGAGAAATTGAAGAGGGTCCAGAGAAGAGCAACGAGAATGATCAAAGGTCTAGCGAACATGACCTATGAAGAAAGGCTGAAAGAACTGGGCTTGTTTAGTTTGGAAAAGAGAAGATTGAGGGGGGACATCATAGCAGTTTTCAGGTATCTAAAAGGGTGTCATAAGGCAGAGGGAGGGAACTTGTTCTTCCTTGCCTCTGAGGATAGAACAAGAGGCAATGGACTTAAATTGCAGCAGGGGAGGTTCAGGTTGGACATTAGGAAAAAGTTCCTAACTGTCAGGGTGATCAAACACTGGAACGAATTGCCAAGGGAGGTGGTAGAATCTCCATCACTGGAGATATTTAAAAGGTTAGATAGATGGCTTTCAGGGATGGTCTAGAAAGTGCTTGGTCCTGCCATGAGGGCAGGGGGCTGGACTTGATGGCCTCTCGAGGTCTCTTCCAGTCCTACTGTTCTATGATTCTATGATTCTATAACAATATACATGTTGCAAGCCTTATGACTAGATGGAAGAGTCACAAAGTAAAACACATGGGGAGTCTTCACCATGGGCCTAAAACTTAGTTACAAGGGGAGTAAAAGAACAGTTTTAAAAAGTGCATAAACATCAGATCCCACTTCCCAAACCATAAAACAACAAAGCCTAATGGATCTATCTAAACTTTACCCTACTTACAGAAGATTGGAGGGTCTGTTCTTGGAGGGAGATATTCTGTGTCTCTCTCCCTCGTGGCTGGAAAAGAGAAGCAAAAGACAGAGAGAACAGAAGAAGGAGGAGCCAAAATTCAATTCTCACCTACATTCCTATAGGCCAACCCCACCTAGCTAAGGAGGTTAACCCTTTTGCTCCCAGGCTGCTGGCTAACCCTCATAATCATAACAGAAAGTCAGGAAAAGTTGGAAGTGAGATTTTAAACAGGAGAAGCTTTCCGCTTCAAGCACATAGCTGATGTGAAGTTTTGTTGCCTTAAGCAAGTTGGCTGGCAGTAGGTGTAGAGATACCACATAAAAGAAGGTTGCTTCTCATCTACAGAGCATACATTTTGGCTGTGTATACACTACACACAAATTTCAAAAGCCAGAACTTCAAAAATCTAAATTGGAATAAGGGATATCAAAAGAACGCAGCCACACACACAAAGCTTGTTGTACCGGTCTGCTATTTTGAAACAGGTTCCCGGTCTTTTGAAAGGGAGCACCCACACAGCAATGTGAGACCTTTTGAAAGAACAAGCCAGTAAACACCATACGCTTAGTTGCATGGCTGACAAGCCCTTCTGGGTCTCGCAGCGAGAGGCCCCCTTAAAGGGCGCCTCCCAAACACATCCACCCTGCACACAGAGTACTGCACAGCAGCAGACAGCACTGCAGAGACCATGCTCTGAGGGAACGCCGCAGCTCATGGAGCACCAGAAGCTGCCCAAGACTGATGCCTCCACCAGCACCAGGGCCCAGATGTCCATAGTAGTGCTGGCCATACTGGAAGCCCTGCAGCCCATGACTCCACTCCCCCCGGAGGGTTCCTGCAGGCCCTGGCCACAGGGCAACCATCACACCCTGTTCTCTGTTCCCTACTGTGCCTCTGGAGCCACCCCAACAGCGGAGACTGGTGGGAGAGGCCAGTACTGGGCCAGTGAGATGATGAGAGGTGGCTACAAAACTTCCAAATGTCAAGGCATACATTCTTGGAGCTGTGCCATTGGCTCACACCAAACCTGCAGCATGTGGACACCTGTATGCAGCCCACAGTCCCAGCTGAGAAACAAGTGGGGAGCATGCTGTGGAGGCTGTCCACACCAGATAGACATCATTCGGTTGGACACCAGTTCAGGGTGGGAGAGACCACTGTTGGAGCCATTCTCCTAGAGATATGCCAGGCCGGCGCCCCACACCCACCACAGGAAGAGAGGAGCAGGTCCCTGGGCTGGGGGCCTTTGCAGAGGAGGGGCACTGGGGTCTCTGCAGGGGAGGCCTGGGGCATGGAGGGTCATGGGGCTCCCTGCTGTGCGGGCCCAAATGTCAATTCCCTCCCTCACACAAGTGGTCTAGGTAATCAAGTGCATGATATTGCGGAGAGCCTCCTACCCCAGGTACCTGGACAACACCATGGCAGGATTTGCAGCCATCAGGTCCCGCAACTGCCTCAGCGCCCTCAACGGCACCCACATAGCAATCCGTGCCCCGCACTCGGTGGTCCTGCAGGCCCTTGTTGATGCCAGGGGCTGGTTCAGTGACATCTGTGTGGGCTGGTCTGGGCAAGCCCATGATGCCGGGTACTGAGGAGCTCCTGGATGGAGTGCTGCATGGAGGAAGGCACATATGCCTCTGCCCAGGAGCTCCCCATGGGAGCCACCACAATGCCACCCTGCATACTGGCTGACAGGGTGTACGCCTTGCAGCCACCCTGCATCATAGCCCCCTGCCCACCCCACACACACACACCGTGCCATTGCCCGCGTACACACAGGGGACACCAGGGTGCACAACACCACATTTACTGAATGACCTAACTGCTTAAACATGTCAATGACCTGGTCAGCTGTGCACTGGGGATGGTGCTGCCTCCACAGCCCCAGTGACAGCTGATCAAAGGCCGCAGCATTCTGGGACCACACGGTGCTGTGCAGGAGTACATCTTTGTCGGCCCACAGGCCAAGGAGATCTCTAATCTTGGCCTCCATCCAGGAGGGGCCCCTCCTCTTCTGGCCCTGGCTGTCCTCCAGTGACCTCTCAGGCTGGGCAGAGGGGACCTCCTGGAGGTCCCAGCATTGTGATAGGCTCACCATGTGGCCGGTGAGCTGGTTGGCTGTGGGCTCAGAGTTGCTGGAGGATGTGCCTGTCAGAGCTCATGCTCCTGAGGCTCTGGGCACACTCTCAGCTTCCTGCTTGGGGTTTCTGGGTCCTTGCAGCTTTAAGCAGCTGGCCCCAGAGACCACAGAGCCCCACTAGGGTTTGCAAGAGCATCTCTGGGCTCCCTATGGCCACTGCCATGCCAGAACCGCTATTTCGAAAGAGTAGCCCTGGACTGTCTACACACGCCCTATTTCGAAAATCACTTTCAAAAGGGGCCACTCTTCCTGAAATTGGTTGTGAAGAGCGATTTCGAAATGTGCACCCCCTTCTGCCGAAAACAGTTTTGAAAGAGGCTGTTGTGCGTGTGGACGCTCCACAGCCTCTTTTGAAATTAGGCCCCCTTTCTAAATTGATTTTGAAATAAGGGGCTTGTGGAGATGCACCCTTTGAATTTATGAATGTGTTTAGAATACTGTTCTCCCAAAATAAGTCAGTGATGACACAGTACAAAACTGAGCCTTTCCAGTTGATCACAGACTCTGTTGAGTAGTGTAAAGGTATGTTATAAGAGCAGCTTTGGAGAATAATAGATGGGGGGAAACTTTTGCTCAATGATACAATGGGCACTGAAGTGACAAAACAGGTTATTTTCTTCTGATTTTTCAACATGCAACTCAAGTTATTCAGCTACTTCCCTGTGAATAGAAATAAACTCAATCTGACACATTGTGAAAAGACTTGCATTTCTAATGTGGCTTCTATCCATAGGTTTCAAATTAATACTTCAAGCATGATGATAGGGAAGTATTATCCCTGCTTTGCAGATGAGAAAACAGAAGGACAGAGAGACTTTGTAACTTACTCAGGTTTTCAGATGGAAGCTGAGGCAAAATTGGGAACACAACCTGTCTTGAATCGGAGGTTTAGCCGTGTTAGTCTGGATCTGTAACAGCAACGAAGGGTCCTGTGGCACCTTATAGACTAACAGAAAAGTTTTGAGCATGAGCTTTCGTGAACCTGTCTTGAGACACAGCTGTTTGCTTTAGCCACAAAGCCTATGCTTAAGCAATTACCAAAACAAATTAACCTTCAGTGAGTACTCTTGATGGACCCTGCAGGAGGAACATAGCACAGCTGCACCGAAATTATGATACATAGAAGGAACAGTTACATTTAACTTAAATTGAGCATTTCACCCAATATTATGCAGATCTTTCTCAGATTTCAGACATCTCACTAGAGCCGTGTCTACACGTGCACGCTATTTTGAAGTAGCGGCACTAACTTCAAAATAGCACCCGTCATGGCTACATGTGTTGGGCGCTATTTCGATGTTAACATCGACGTTAGGCGGTGAGACGTCGAAGCTGCTAACCCCATGAGGGGATGGGAATAGCGCCCTACTTCGAAGTTGAACATCAAAGTAGGGCACGTGTAGCCGATCCGCGTCCCGCAACATCGAAATAGCGGGGTCCGCCATGGTGGCCATCATCTGAGGGGTTGAGAGATGCTCTCTCTCCAGCCCCTGGGGGGCTCTATGGTCACCATGGCTACGTCTACACGTGCACCCAACTTCGAAATAGCTTATTTCGATGTTGCGACATCGAAATAGGCTATTTCGATGAATAACGTCTACACGTCCTCCAGGGCTGGCAACGTCGATGTTCAACTTCGACGTTGCTCAGCCCAACATCGAAATAGGCACAGCGAGGGAACGTCTACACGCCAAAGTAGCACACATCGAAATAAGGGAGCCAGGCACAGCTGCAGACAGGGTCACGGGGCGGACTCAACAGCAAGTCGCTCCCTTAAAGGGCCCCTCCCAGACACACTTTCATTAAACAGTGCAAGATACACAGAGCCAACAACTAGTTGCAGACCCTGTATATGCAGCACGGACCCCCAGCTGCAGCAGCAGCAGCCAGAAGCCCTGGGCTAAGGGCTGCTGCCCACGGTGACCACAGAGCCCCGCAAGGGCTGGAGAGAGAGTATCTCTCAACCCCCCAGCTGATGGCCGCCATGGAGGACCCCGCTATTTCGATGTTGCGGGACGCGGATCGTCTACACTTCCCTACTTCGATGTTGAACGTCGAAGTAGGGCGCTATTCCCATCCCCTCATGGGGTTAGCGACTTCGACGTCTCGCCGCCTAACGTCGATTTCAACTTCGAAATAGCGCCCAACACGTGTAGACGTGACGGGCGCTATTTCGAAGTTACTGCCGCTACTTCGAAGTAGCATGCACGTGTAGACGCAGCTCATGTGCAGCAGCCCTTAGCCCAGGGCTTCTGGCTGCTGCTGCTGCAGCTGGGGATCCATGCTGCATGCACAGGGTCTGCAACCACTTGTCGGCTCTGTGGATCTTGTGTTGTTTAGTGCAACTGTGTCTGGGAGGGGCCCTTTAAGGGAGCGGCTTGCTGTTGAGTCCTCCCTGTGACCCTGTCTGCAGCTGTGCCTGGCACCCTTATTTCGATGTGTGCTACTTTGGCGTGTAGACGTTCCCTCGCAGTGCCTATTTCGACGTGGTGCTGCGCAACGTCGATGTTGAACATCGACGTTGCCAGCCCTGGAGGACGTGTAGACGTTATTCATCGAAATAGCCTATTTCGATGTCGCTACATGAGATAAGCTACTTCGATGTAGGCTTCACGTGTAGACAGCCTAGAAGTGTTATTTTTCCAAATAATTCCAGTGTCAGATCAAGTTTTAAACCAAAGCACAAAAGGTACAGTAAAGAGGTGAGGGTTTGAACGAGACCCTAGATCCCTCTCTTGTATCAGTTCTTGCTCTGTCTGATCTTTTTCATCAATCCCTAAGTGAAGAGCAAAGAGGATGAGAAAAAAGCCTCCATTAAGAATGGAATTTCATTTCTCTCTCTGTCGTTTACGTGGTTTCCCCCATTTAATCGTGAAATTGTGAAAACCATCAGTTCAGCTTCACAACTCCTGGGTGAGGGGATTAATGATAAAATTCTTATTTTGTAGTTGAGCAGACTGAGGCACAGAGAATAAAGCTAAGAATATGAAACTCTGATGAATAGATTAGGCAACCAAAAAACACGCTAATTGGACCAAGGAAGAGAACCTGATGTCACCTGTCCCATGTCAATGTGCTAACCTGCAGGATGTAGTCATTCATACCCAGCCATCTGATGACTATACAAATATTTAATACAGGTGATACAGTTTTAGTAGAAAAGACTGTGAGATCCTTTCAATAAGAGCCTATAGCCTGGTGATTAGGATATTTGTTTTGGAGCGGGGAACCTGAGTGCAAGTCCCTGCTCTAAAACAGAGATTTGAACCTCTCACATGGCAAGTGAGTACCCTAGCTAGTGGGCTGCTTGATATTATTACTACATCTGTGCTGTATTTTTGTCCTTAAGGGAGAGCAGAGATACAACACATCCTGTACACTTTTCCTGTAGTCTTTGGTTTCCTGGGAACTTTCCCACAGGGAAGAGAAACAAATGATCCCAGAACACAAGAGTTGCAGCTTGTGAGAAGTAGGAAGTTTTGTAATGTTATTTATGGGTATAGGTCACTTTCTTAATGAAGGGTTTGTTCTACAATGTCTACTCATCGGTAAAATACAACATTTTCTTCTTCCACTTTTCAGCATGACACTTGACTTTAATGGGCACAAAACAGACATAAAAACACGCCACATCCACAAACGGGTTAGTCAACATTTTAATGGAGTGGCCATTCTGTTAATGACTTTAGAGTTTCCATGTTACCAACAAAAAATTTTCGCACCACTATTCAAAGGGAGACAGATGAGCTGTGTTTTATATTCAGATTCAGCACACTATCATATGGTTTGAACCAGGATGGGAATTTTCTGAGTCTCTATAGGGGCTCATTTGCATACTTGGCTTCATCTAATTCTTGACCTAACCTCCCCGCTTCTACCCCTCTACTCTCTGATTTGCTCACCTTGATCATTTTTTTTTCTGATTTGTCCTCCTTGATTACTGTTTTTGATTCTCTGTGCCTTAAATATTGAATCTGTTCTGGTCTGGCTATGGTCTGAAGAAGTGTCTCTGTCCCACAAAAGCTCACCTAACAAATTATTTTGCTAGTCTTTAAAGTGCTACTTGACTGCTTTTTGTTTTGACTTCTTCTGTGAATCTAGCTCAAAATGTCAAAAATGTTTTATTCTGGAAATGTCAAAATGATTGATAGATCTGAAATTTTCCTTTTTTGTTGCAACCTAAACGAATGGTTGAAAATAAAATGCCTTTGCTGAATGTTTTGGTCAACACCAGTCTCAGACACATAGACATAAATCAGAAGGGACGGTCTTGATCATCTAGTCTTACTACCTGCACATTTTAGCACGCAGAACCTCACTCACCCATAGCTATAGTAGGTCCTTAAGCTCTGACTGTTTCACTGAAGTTCTCAAATCATGATATAAAGTACTCAAGTTACATAGACTCCACCATTTTCACAAGTTTAAATCTGCAAGTGACCCATGCCCCACACTGCAGAGGAAGGTGAAAAAAACCCAGAGTGTCTTCCATTTTAACCTAGAAGAACATTCTTTCCCACCCCCAAATATGACAATCAGATAGACCCTGAACATGTGGGCAAGACCCATCAGACAAAAACTTGGGAAATAAATCTCTATTATAACTCAAAGCCCTCCCCATCTAGTGTCCCATCACTGGCTGCTGGACAGAGTTGCTGTTAGCCTTTGTAGATTGGCTACGTGCCATTGTAAGCAGTCTCATCATACCATCCTGCCCACAAACTTTTCAAGCTCATTTGTGAAGTTAGGTAGGTTTCTCTTCCTCCAGAGACAAATGCCACCAGTTGTGCAGAGTGTGACATATTTTGTGTGCAAATCTGGCTTGCAGTAATTGGTTTTGTCCCATCCCTCAAGTGAAAACATGAGATTGAATATCCCAGCACCATTTCTTTCTCTCATGGTATGAGTACTTCAAGAAGACAAAGAATATTGTTAATAAAGATTTCAGATTTTTATACCATTTAACATTTGCAGCATGAACACAACTAAAAATGTCAGCGTGGAACCTAAGAGTTCTCCATGGTCTGTTAAAATAATCCAATAAAATAAATACAATAGTCTAAGCATTGCTAGTTCACTTTGTCATGCAATCATTAGGAATTTTGGTCTTTTTCCACCACAGTAGGAACTAGCCTAGAGATTTCATGCAGTTTGTTGTGGGTGCATCTGGCAGAGAGGGGCTTTAAGCCCCCAATGTCCTACATGCTTTTTAGGTCTAGGATGCCATTATATCCAACAAAGATCTGTGGGGAGGTGAGAGGGGCTGGGTCCATGCTCTCAAAAGGGGGAGAGCCTTGGAAGTGGATGGGGCTAGGGCAGCCAGCCCTTAGCACTGTCTCCCCCACCCTCTTTCATCCAGCCCTCAGAGCTACGCAGAGCACACCCTGCAAGGGTGTGCTGGTGATTGAAAGGAGCTGGGGCTCTGTCTCAGTAGCAGTGGTAGCAGCTGAAAGCCACCAACCATTTTGAATCCCCAGGTCTTGGGGCAGTTCCTCTTTTGATCCCTTCTGTCAGCAGGCCTACATAGACCTGACAACTGGAGAGCAGCTAGCAGTTAAGATAAAGATGTGGCACCATACATGATGTGACAAAACCTCAGTTACTTACATGGGGCAACTGACAACTCTCCTCTACCAACCACATACACTTAAATAGAGGATATATGAAGACAGCTCAGTGAAGCATTTGGTGTTTGTGTGTGATTCTGTTTTGATCTTTTGTCATACAATGTTCCAGATGTCTGAGTTTTCAGACTTTAACCCTTCTCTCCTCCTAACTCCTGGTTTCTTTCTTTCTTTTTATTTTTATTTTACAGATAAAGTTTTATATAAAACAGCCAGTTTGACTTAATGCTCCTAAAGAAGTTTTCTGTCTTAGCAATTTAATTTTAAGAAGTTTCCCTGGAAAATTCAAACCTCCTATCAAAAAATGCTCAAGTCCTCACCACACTTTTCCAGCTGCAGCTTCTTAATATTATTATTATGAACCTATTTCCCACCTCCTGGACCCTATGTGTCATCTTTTTTCTTTTAATTTCCCCTTTCCAACCTGTACTTTCACTTGTCTTCTAGGCTAAGGTTTAGTTCTGTATATCTCCTGTTTCAATTTTAAAGGAGAAATAAAAATAGCAGATCAATTACAGTATATGGCCCATAAATCTTATTTTCTCTTTGTTTTCCATTGTTGTTCAGTCCTCTTGGTGTTTCCTCGCTCCAGTTTACATTATGAGCTCACCCTCCGCAAGATCTTGTCTTGTTTCTCAACTGCCACAAGTGTCAAGGGTTCTGAATAAATGTTTTTCAATTTAAAAAGTGGGAGCTGTTGTAGATTTCAATAATCCCAGCTATTCTAGTTGGAAAAAATTGGGTGCTGTTCCAACATTTGCTCAATCAGCATGCACGTACAGGGACTATGAAGAAACATATTTGCCTTTACTTTAAAAGCCCAAGTAAAATATTTAGAGACACATAAAAGAGATCTCAACAACAGACATGTCATATCACTTAATTACAAGCATGTAACTCTGTCCACTGTGGGCAAACACACACCAACACAAACCCACTCACACTTACCTATGTGATATCCAATGAAATCACTCAGCAGGCATCTTGTAGAAAGAGATATTAGACAGCGCAAACGAAGACAAAACCAGTTCTATCTTTTTTCCTCTATCATATCTCATGGAAACTAATAAGGAACTAAGGTTCTTTTTTGCTAGTCTTTCATTTCTGGCACAGTCATGGGTGTCAGATGCAATGATTCAACACTGTGTATATTACAGATCATTTCAAAGGGACATTTTTTTAAAGGGTAGGGAGCACAGTTGATGGGTCAGAGCCCGAAGAACCCCTGCAGCACCGACAGATCTTATTTCAATGAAACATTGGCAGGCAGGCTAGTAAAAAGAACTCCTCTCCCCCAGGAAACTCTCCCAGGACTGGATCACACTGATTTCTAGTGAGATTCAAATATGCTTAGATGATGATGATGAAGACGATGATTATTGGAGTGTTCTCCTCTTGTATACACCTCTAGCCCCAGCTTGAAACACAACCCAGACTTATTTCAGCCAACTTATTAGTTGTTTTTTTTTGTTTTGTTTTTGTCCTGTTTCAGAAAACTACAAGCTTTCCCCTCAGCAGCAGACACTGTGGAGACTTTAGCCAAGCCAGAGCTCTCAATTTATCCTCTCCTCCCAATGTTTATCACTAATGTGGTGTCTTGTCATTATTTTAGTTTGCATCCAATAGCTAATATCCATTACTGCAGGGAAAAAAACTTGCCAGTACATTAAGATCATATTTCCATCTTCTCCACAGTGTGCAATAAAAATGGGCCCACCTTTTTAAAGCTCTTAAGCTTACTACACATGCACAGATATATGCTGCATTTCATCTGCACTAAGCAACTTGAATTTCTTTTATCTCTCCAGTAAAGGTATAGTGTCAAGTAAGGAAAAGAAAGACTCTGATATACTTTTGGACTTTGGTTATGTCCACCATTTTTTCATCTGCTTGATTTTTATCTGAAAAGACTGATCAACATGAAACAGAACCACTTGTGTCTGCACTTATAAAAACTTTGGCTTCTTGACTTTTTTTTTTAAAGGAACCTACTCCCATTAGACTTGTTGATCTTTCTCCTGTGGCCTGCCTTGACACACACAGGTCATCCTTGTTCTCACTCACCCTAGACTTGTAAATATTCTTCTGCGTTGCCATTTTTTTTTCACTAACTTGCTGGTCCCAGAGACTGAGATTCCTGCCTGAATGTCCTCTTATGCTTGCATTGTAAGAATTGTTCTGAATATTTCCTCTTTGGTTATTGGCTTTTCAGTCAAAGCTACCTCCCTCACTAAAAATGCTGGAGGTGTTTGAGAAACATTACACTTCAAGTTTCAGAGACATAGCCATATTAGACTGTTTCAGCAAAAACAGCAGGGAATCTAGTGACACTTTAAAAACTAAAAGGTTTATTCTGACACAAACTTTTATGAGTTGGACTCACTTCGTCAGATGCATGAAGTGAAAGAAACAGATGGTGGGATTACAGAGATGGGACCGCTTTGTGAGTATTAACGCTCCCATCTTGGTATTCCTACCATCTGTTTCTTTCACTTCACGACGGGGTTAAAACTCAAACCAAACTTAACAAACTGGAGAACTGGTCTGAATTCAACAAGATGAAATTCATTTACACTATGTACAAAATATTCACCTTAGGAAAAGAACAAAATCAAATATATAACGATGAAATAAAGAATAACTGACTAGCTAGTAGCAGTACTGAAGGAAAGAACTGAAAGCAGACTGAAAACTGAAGATGGGTCAAAAGTGTGACATAGCTGCAAACACCCCTAATATTGCTCGGTGGTGCATTTACAGAATTGCCATATCTTAGATGTGGGAGGCAATTATCCAACTTGCTTGGCGTTGGTGAGGCCTCAGCTAGAGTACTGTATCCAGTTCGAGGCACCACACTTTAGGAACATTGTAGATCAGTCGCAGGGTACACAGAACAGCATCAAAAATGACACAAGACTTAGAAGACCTGACTTCTGAGGAAAGGGCAGAAACTGAGCTCATTTCATCTGAGAAAAGGCGACTTCCTGTTTTGCTTCCAGAAGAAGGGTTCTTTCAAAAACAGAATTTTTTGTCAAAGGAACCCCGTCTACATGGCTGGGTTTTTTTGAAGAAATCACTTCCAGAAACATGATCACATGAGAGTATGCAAATGAAGCATGAGATTTGTAAATCTGCACTTCATTTGCGTTTTTCATTGTACTCATTTGATTCCCCTTCTGAAAGGGTAATGTGGTAGAGATGCAGCCACTAGATGGCTAGTTAAGTTCTGGAACAGGATTCCAAGGGAGTTTTGAGGAATTTGTATCACTGGATGTTTTTCAAAAAATTAGTCGAATAGGCACTTGTCAGAGTTATTTCAGGTTTATTTGGTTGTGCTAGGGAACAGGGGGCTGGACTTGTTGAGTAAGAGCTCCCTTCTAGCCCAACATATCTATGATTATATAATTGTTTTGCTGAGCTACTTGAAAGCTTTTGTTAAACTGAGTCCTTGTGTTTGCATTGTTTTTTTGAGACACTTTCCCACTCTCTGACCACATGTCGCACTCCTTTAATTTGACAAATTATCTTTGAACACAAAAAATATATTCCAAAGCATTTGGAGTCCAGCTACATTCTTCATTAAATATTCATCTCCTGCTCCATGAAGAAAAATTTGATCTTCTACTTTTGCTGACTGTGGCAGCAGAAAATACTGCATTTAAAAGTGGTCATGTGGAACTAACTGAATAGTGACAGAGAGATAGCCGTGTTAGTCTGTATGCTATCGAAACACAAAAGGAGTCATGAAGCACTTTAAAGACTAACAAAATAATTTATCAGGTGATGAGCTTTCATGGGACAGACCTACTTGTTCAGATCATAGCCTTACAGTAAGGTATTAAGCTATGCCCATCCCCTGGCTCCAATATACCTGATAAAGATCAAAAGCCAGTACAACACCATTAATTACTATAATTAAGTTTATATAAGGTTTCAGTTATATTTTTGAGTGATGATCAACATCGATTTTCTGTTTAAATCCCCAGTTAGTATGAGCCTTCTGACATAATGGAAGATCAGGGTCTGAGTCATTAACTGGTAAGTTAATGTATTTGACAAGCCCTATCTTTCAGAAAGCCATGTTGACTGCATTTCAACTGATTAATAAACAAAGACTCTGGTGTCTTCAAGGGAGCAGGCTGGCAGGGGAGCAGAGGATGGAAGGTGATAGCTTCTGGTGTCTTTGAAAATGAGACACTCCCAGTGCCTCAAGGTCTGGTACCCACTGCTACACTGTATGCAGCTCTTCACCATGCCAGCTCTAACGGGCAATGTAGAATAAGTAGGGCATTGGCTCACTCTCACTCAGCAGTTTTCTTTGGCTTTCAAGTCCTAACACTGACATCAAACATTCCCAGTTCTTCCATTCAATGCACAAGGAAAAGATAGTACCTGGCTCAAAGTCATGTAGATTCGGGAACTAAATCCATTTGGGTCCTGTTACTTCCTATGCTCTTGCTTCTCCTTGGGTGCGCCTACACTAGCAACTAGCTTTGAAGTTAACCTCAAAGTTAGGCACTACTTCGAAGTAGCCAGCAGAGAGTCTACACACATTTTCCCTCACTTTGAAGTTAACTTTGAAGTAGGGAGCCCAACTTCTAAGTCCTTACTCCGCTCCTGGTAATGGAGTAGTGCCCTATTTTGAAGTTTAACTTCTCAGTAGGGTGTGTGTAGATGCTCAACTTCGAAGTTGCTTACTTTGAAGTTCTACTTTGAAGTAAGCAACTTCGAAGTTATTTTTGTAGGGTAGACACAGCCCTTGAGACTTGCCACAAAGTGTGTAGGCCTCTGTTAAAAGACATCACTTCACCCATTACTGAACAGAATCCAAAATGTTGGTTACCTCTGCTGTGAGAACAAACATGTGTTTCGCGGTATTTAGCAATGTAATGCTCAGGTCATAGCATACAGAATACTCCACTCTCTTGGAAATAAAATGGTAAGTTATTAGCCAGCAGGCAGCTACACAGTTGGAATGATAATTTTCTGCTTACCGCATTCAAAATGATTTTATTTGATTGTATTATATTAAGTAACTGAGAAGTTAGTAGGTTTACTACTTTTATTTGCTGTTATGTGAAATCTAACTCTGTGGCCTTTAGCAGAGCTATTCATACCTTCTGAGATACTGTGGGCATAAAGCAAAGTACAAAGCTGAGAGAAATTGAGCATGCCTGGCAAAGTATTGAAGAACAGGGAATCAGAGAGCAGGTCAGTACAAGATGAATCTCTATAATCCAGAACACACTCATCCAGCAACATCTGTAGTCCAGCATGATTTTAGTTAGCTGGAAGACCACTTATCATGGGTGTGTCTGAGTTTCTCATGGTCCAATCAGGTTTGTTTCCATCCACTAGTCCTGGCTCGTAGGGTTCTGAGCTGTTATTTAGCTGCAATTTACTCCCATATGTCTTCAAAGTGGCCGGCAAGTAGCTGGTAACGTGTTTGACAATAGTGACTTCCCAGGGTCCAGCAAATTCTCTCCTTAGGCATTGGTCAAGTCCCAAGGGTGCCGGATCAGACAAGTTCAACCTGTACAGTGATCAGGATCATGAAATACATGAAGATGGACTGGGAACAGGGAAAGAGAAAACATATAAACTGAATATACCCAGTGCTGAAAAAAAGGTAAAGGGGATCAGATACACTTAACATTGGAGCTGCCACAAAGTTCAGGCAGAGCAGAAGTAAGGCCAAGGAGAAAGCAACCCTGTCACATTCCAGAAGCACATGCTGCTGTTCCGAGGCATTACATCTGCTTCATAGGAATGCAGGATTAGTAAATTGGTTTTTATATTGAATACAACGATGCGGCTGAGGTTTGTGCAAATTTTGGAAATCAACTGCCCCACTAGCTTATGGAACAAGGCTGACACCTTTGGATTTTACGGAAAATAATATGGCTGCACACTGTCCTCTTAACACAAGTTACTGTATGGAAGAGACAAGGATTTCTTAAGTGAATTAGGCCCTTTCAAAGGAGGTTGGAAATTCTCTTGAAAAGCGACAAAGGAATACAGTGTGAGATTACATCATACTGATTTAAAGACTGTCAATTAAACAAAAAACTTTTTAACTTTAAAGGTATAAAACATAAGCACTGAGTTTCTTTCTAACTAGGGGATGCTGGACCCTCCATCTGCCACAAGCCCAAGCCCCGCTTCACCTTCCCCCTGCCTCCCCCGCCAGCCTCTGCCCCACATCTTCCCACCTCTGCTGAGCAGCTAGGTTTGTCTGCTGTTTAACCAGGCCCAAGACACAAATGAAATATACATAAAGTTTAGACTGATTTCCTAGGCCTCATTATCACTCAGTAGCAGTGAGATCCCTGAAGAGATGTGGGGTGCACTTAGCACAAAGCACTTGACATTGATAAATTGTAAAGCTAATTGTTTGACCATACCTCAGTTCATTATGAAATGTACCTAAGAGACCAAATAACCAATGTAAGTCAAGTTTATAGCTATAACCCAATAATTGTACAGGAAAAAGGTTCCATGCAATACCAGCCTCTGGGAAGCCATCTTGTGCAACATAGTTACATTCTCCTCACACAGAAAATACGTTCCCAAGTTATACAGCTAAAATCCATCTTTTTCTGTCCTAGATGTTTACAAGTAAAAGTTACTGTGCACATCATCTGCAACCAAATTTTAGTAATCAGCTTTTTTACCTTGTTTGTGTAGGAGTGTGGTGTACACCTCTCTTTGGACTCAACACGTGCATTCCAAATACCAAGGGGCATGAAGGCATTCCCATGGTCCATGTTAGCTGAGAAAAATCATGTTTTTTTTTTTTGTTTTTGGTTTTGTTTTTGGGATTTTTTTGTGGGGACATTCTACTATAAGCTTGTGAGAATAATTCCTTTTCTGTTGCTATGGTAAAATAATCACAGGTCCATTCAGCTTTACTAGATCTTTCAGTCAGAGATTACTGGAGCTAATGCAAGATATTATGGGATACTTAACAGAAATGAACAAGATTATAGTAATGAGATAGGCCAATTTAGGTTATAATTATATTTGTGCTTAATATTTGCATTTAATGCACGTCAATACATACAATGTGAATATCATATAGTAGGGCTGGGTCTACACGTGCCCCTTCCTTTCAAAAGGGGCATGTTAATGGGCAGGTTTGAAATATGCTAATGAGGCACTGCAATGAATATGCAGCACCTCGTTAGCATAATGGCAGCCATGGCGATTCAAATGTGCGGCTTTTTGAATTGCGCACCACCCGTGGAGACAGGACCTTCCAAAAGGACCCTCCTCAGTTTTCGAAAGCCCTTCTGATCACAGATCATAGAACACATAGAATTATAGAACACTAGGACCAGAAGGGGCCTCGAGAGGCCATCGAGTCCAGTCCCCTGCCCCGACGGCAGGACCGACCACTATCTACACCATCCCTGATAGACATCTATCTAATCTGTTCTTAAATATCTCCAGCGAGGGAGATTCCACAACCTCCCTTGGCAACTTATTTCAGTACTTGACCACCCTGACAGTTAGGAACTTTTTCCTAATGTCCAACCTAAACTTCCCTTGCTGCAGCTTAAGTCCATTGCCTTTTGTTCTCTCCTCAGAGGCCAAGAAGAACAAGTTTTCTCCCTCCTCCTTATGACACCCTTTAAGATATCTGAAAACCGCTATCATGTCCCCCCTCAATCTTCTCTTTTCCAAGCTAAACAAGCCCAATTCTTTCAGCCTTTCTTCATAAGTCATGTTCTCCAGACCTTTTATCATTCTAGTTGCTCTTCTCTGGACCGTCTCTAATTTCTCCACATCTTTCTTGAATTGGGGTGCCCAGAACTGGACACAATATTCCAGCTGAGGCCTCACCAGAGCAGAGTAGAGCGGAAGAATGATTTCTCGTGTCTTGTTCACAACACACCTGCTAATGCATCCCAGAATCATGTTTGCTTTTTTTGCAACAGCATCACACTGTTGACTCATATTTAACTTGTGATCTACTAGAACCCCTAGATCCCTTTCTGCTGTACTCCTTCCTAGACAGTCTTTTCCCATTCTGTATGTGTGAAACAGATTATTCCTTCCTAAGTGCAGCACCTTACATTTATCTTTATTAAACTTCATCCTGTTTACTTCAGACCATTTCTCCAATTTATCTAGATCATTCTGAATTATGACCCTATCCTCCAAGGTAGTTGCAACCCCTCCCAACTTGGTATCATCTGCAAACTTAATAAGCGTACTTTCCATGCCAATATCCAAATCATTAATGAAGATATTGAACAGAACTGGTGCCAAAACAGACTCCTGCGGAACCCCACTTGTTATGCTTTTCCAGAAGGATTGAGCACCATTAACAACTACTCTCTGGGTACGATTTGCCAGCCAGTTATGCACCCACCTTATTGCAGCTCCATTTAAGTTGGACTTGCCTACTTTGTCGATAAGAATATTATGTGAGACCGTATCAAATGCTTTCCTAAAGTCTAGGTATACCACATCTACTGCTTCTCCCTTATCTACGAGTCTCGTTATCGTGTCAAAAAAAGCTATCAGGTTGGTTTGACATGATTTGTTTTTTACAAAACCATGCTGGCTGTTCCCTATCACTTTACTACCTTCCAAGTGCTTGCAGATGACTTCCTTAACTACCTGCTCCATTACCTTTCCTGGCACAGAAGTTAAGCTGACTGGCCTGTAATTTCCTGGGTTGTTCTTGTTCCCCTTTTGGTAGATGAGCACTATATTTGCCCTCTTCCAGTCTTCTGGAATCTCTCCTGTCTCCCATGACTTTCCAAAAATGAGAGCTAACGGCTCAGCTACCTCTTCTATCAGCTCCTTGAGGATTCTAGGATGCATTTCATCAGGCCCTGGTGACTTGCAGACATCTAATTTTTCCAAATGGTTTTTAAATTGTTCTTTTTTTATTTCAAAAACTAACTCTACCTCTTTTCCACCAGCGTTCACTATGTCAGGCATTCCTGCAGACTTCCCTGTGAAGACCGAAACAAAAAAGTCATTAAGCATCTCTGCCATTTCCAAGTTCCCCGTTACTGTTTCTCCCTCCTCACTGAGCACTGGCCCTACCCTGTCCTTGGTCTTCCTCTTGTTTCTAATATATTTGTAAAAGGTCTTCTTGTTACCCTTTATGCCTGTAGCTAGTTGGAGCTCATTTTGTGCCTTAGCCTTTCTAATTTTACTCCTGCATTCCTGTGTTATTTGCCTATGTTCATTCTTTGTAATTTGTCCTAGTTTCCATTTTTTTTGGATTCCTTTTTTAGTTTGAGATTATGCAGGATCTCCTTGTTAAGCCAAGGCGGTCTTTGCCCATATTTACTATCTTTCCTACATAGGGGAATAGCTTGTTTTTGGGCCCTTAATAATGTCTCTTTGAAAAACTGCCAACTCTCCTCAGTCGTTTTTCCCCTCAGTTTTTCCTCCTATGGGATCTTACCTACCAGCTCTCTGAGTTTACCAAAATCTGCCTTCCTGAAATCCATCATCTCTATTTTGCTGTTTTCCCTCCTACCAGTCCTTAGAATTGTGAATTCTATGATTTCATGATCACTTTCACCCAAGCAGCCTCCCACTTTCAAATTCTCGACCAAGTCCTCCTTATTTGTTAAAATCAAATCCAGAACAGTTTCTCCCTGGTGGCTTTTTCAACTTTTTGGAATAAAAAATTGTCTCCAATGCAGTCTAAGAATTTATTGGATAGTCTGTGCCCCGCTGTATTAGTGTCCCAGCATATATCTGGATAGTTAAAGTCTCCCATCACCACCAAATCCTGGGCTGTGGATGATTTTGTTAGTTGTTTAAAAAAAGCATCATCCACCTCTTCCACCTGGTTAGGTGGCCTGTAGTAGACTCCTAACAGGACATCACCCTTGTTTTTTACCCCTCTTAAACTAACCCACAGACTCTCAACACATCCATCTCCTATGTCCATCTCCACCTCAGTCCAAGTGTGTACATTTTTTATATATAAGGCAACACCTCCCCACTTTTTTCCCTGTCTATCCTTCCTAACCAGGCTGTAGCCTTCAATACCAACATTCCAATCATGTGTATTATGCCACCAAGTTTCTGTGATGCCAATGATATCATAGTTGTATTTTTTTATTCGCACTTCCAGTTCTTCCTGCTTATTACCCATACTTCTTGCATTGGTATATAGGCATCTTAGATATTGATTTGAACTTTCCCCCCCAGTTTTTTCCTGGCCCTCTTTTTACTCTGACATTGTTGCCCATGCTCCCTCCTACTTCCGACCCATCTCCCAGGTTTCTATGTTCTCCACTTACTTGTGGGCTTTGCTCCCCTGTCCCCAGCAAACCTAGTTTAAAGCCCTCCTCACCAGGTTAGCAAGTCTGTGTCTGAATATGGTCTTTCCCCTCCTCGAAAGGTGAACGCCATCTCTGCCTAGCAGTCCTTCCTGAAATAGCATCCCATGGTCGAAGAAACCGAAGCCTTCCCGGCGACACCATCCATGCAGCCAGGCAGGAAGCCAGCCAGCCAGGCAGATAGGAAGAAGGGCTTTTGAAAACTGGGGGGGTGTCCTTTCAGAAGGTCCCATCTCCATGGGCGGAGCGCGATTCGAAAAGCCTCACTTTCGAATCACCGTGGCTGCCATTATGCTAATGAGGTGCTGTATATTCATTGCAGCACCTCATTAGCATATTTTGAACCTGTTCATTAACATGCATCTTTCGAAAGGAAGGGGTACGTGTAGACCCAGCCAATGTGTGTACACACAATAGATAGATTATTATATCAGTTAGTCTATTTGGTCAACAACTCCCACAAAAAGCTTACAAACTTGGGCATTTATGTCTCACTCCCTCCAGTTTGCTGTCTGTGGCACACACTAGCTTAGTATCTTCAGCTTCCCAATATTTGCTCTGATTCTGGTTGCTGATCTCGGTGTGAGGCATTTAGCAATATGAGACTGATTAAAGATCAGACTTCATGATGCGGTGGTTTCTTATGGCGTTAAACTTTGACTGACAACATAAACAAACAAGTTTGTGCTTCGCAGAAAAGTACAATTATCCCTATATTACAGCCAGGGAAATGAGGCACTGAATAAGCAACAAAGTTTGTGGGAGACATTAGAGCTAAATTTAAATCTCCTTTGCATAGTTTCTTCATATATACACAGAGATATTCTTTCAGGGTCAGTTTCAACAGCATTCGGCAGGTAAAGGTGCTTCTGCAACAGTGACTAGTTCTGGACAGTCACTGGTCACACTGCAGCATTATTTCTATAATGCATGGTTTCCCATAGTGGTGGGGTGCATCCCCCTGGGGGACAGAGAAGAAATTACAGAGAGAATGGAGGTGTAAGGTGACCCAGTCCCTGCCCACCCCCCATTACTTCCACCTCCCAAAGAAAGAGACAGCTTGACATTTTATGTAGGCAACCCAGCGCAGCTGCTTTACAAAGCAGGCAGACGGCAAAGACCCACCTGGCATTAGCTGCCTCCTCCAAAGGTGAGTGAGAGTGGTGAGGGGGAGGAGGATTGGGTTAGATGTGGGGCTGGGGATTCCTGGCCTGAGGGGGATGGGGGAAGAGCAGAGGCTGGCAGTGCCTGGCTTTGGGGGAGCGGAGAGGCTCAGACAACTCACGGGGCTCAGGTGGGCTGCTTGGCTCACAGGGCTCGGTTGGCTCGGGCAGCTGGCCCAGGCAGCTCAGGGCTCAGGTGGGCAGCTCAGGTGGCTGGCTTGTGGCTTGGGCAGACAGCTCAGGTGGCTGGCCCATGGCTCACAGGGCTCGGGCAGCTGGCCCCAGCAGAATGGGGCTCGGGTGGCTCTGGCAATGCAGTGCTCAGGCAGACGGCTGGAGCAGGCAGCTCAGGCAGCTGGCCAGCTGGGGCTGCACCAGGCACCCACAAGATGGGGCTGTACCATTATCCTGGCCCATTCTTGTGGCCTCCGGGCTGGGACGGGGCTGGCACAGTGTCCAGCATCCCGGCCAGAGCTGCAGATGATCTTTTCAGGGCCCAGGCTGTGCCTGCAGCTCTGGGGCCAGGCCAGCATTCAAGTCAGGGGAGAGCTGGCACCCATGTGACCAGGGTCATGTCCAGCATAGGGCTGGAACCAGCCTTCACAGCCCATAGCTGGGCTGGTGTCAGCCCAGCAGGGGTCAATGACCAGCAGGAGGTAAGGGGGCCCTGGGGCTTGTGTGGGAACACTAAGCCACTGCTGGTTGTTGTGCAGCTTAAGGCGCCATGGCTCCATTGAGACACGAGCACTTTGTGGGGGTGGAGGGGTAGTGTGCCTGGCTGCAGGAGGTGGCATTTGGCTGGGGACGGGGTTATGTGGTGATCCATGCTAGTACATTTGGAAACCAATGGGTTAGAGGCTGAGCTGGGAGTGCCTACTTCTAGGGGAGGGGAGAGTGATGGGGTAGGAGTGGGGGACTGGTGGTGCTAGGCTTTGGGGGTTTGGAAGGGAGTTGGGGCTAGAGCAGAGGCCTGGAGGTGCCTGGTTCTGGGTGAGAGGGGTGATATAGAGACGTGAGGGGGGCTTGGTGCTGGGGGTGAAGCCTGGGGGCAGTTGGAGCTTCAGTTCCATCACCAAAAATGAAAGTAACGTCCGCCTCCTGTGACATGTAGGTGAGGAATCCCACAGCTGCACACCAGAGCCAGCATCTCAGGAAGTGAGTGTGCTCTTCCCGCTCCCCAAACAGCTGGTGTGTTTCCTGAAAAGCTGGGTCTGTTGCCTGCTGGCTGCCTGAGCAGCTGGAGCTGTTGCAAACCCAGGACTTGCAGTCCCCTGCCACCCCCTATGCAGGAAGGCAGCAGGTGGAAGGAAGTTTCTGCTGGGCAACAGACCCGGCTTTTCAGAGAATGCAGTGGTTGTTTGGGGAGGGGCAGCAGCACACGCTTCCTGAGAGCCAGGACCTGGTGAGAAGCTGTGGGACCCCCCAGATACCAGCTGACCTTTTACCTCCCCTCACCCAGACCCCCATGAGCACCCTGGCCCCTGCCCCAGCCCCCACCAGCACGTGACTTCCTTTCTGTGGGTCAGTGACCCCTGACCCAAACCAGGTTCCTCGCCCCTCCCACAGATAAAGACAATGCTGAAAGGTTTGTGCTGGGCATAATCTATTGAAAAATGAAGCCTAGCCACAAGCGCCTATTCAGGGCTAAGCCGCCATCTAGCCACAGCATCATAACACCCCTGCACCACCCCCACACCTCAATCCTGAGCCTTTCATACATCTGAACCTGCTGTCCTGAGCCTCTCACATCCCCAGTGGTCTGCCACACACTGCTGCCCAATCCACACGCTGCAAATCTGTGTCCTGAGGCCACCATACTCCCAACCCCCCCGCACTGAGCCCTCATACACCCCGTCCTGAACTCCTGCACCCTCATATCTATAAGCCGGTGGTTTGCTCAGAACCCCAACGCTCCACCTGATCCCAACACTCTCCAGCCTGAAGCCTCCTCCTCGAGCCAGCAGTCCCTTCTCCATCTTTTCCAGCTCCCAAATTCCCTGCCAGAGCTTGCACCTTTCACCTGTCTCACACCCAAATCCCTCATTCCCACCCCAGAGCCCATACGTCCTGTCTCAACCCACTCAGAGTGAGTAAGGGCAGTGAACAGCATGTGATGGAGAGGAGAAGAACAGAGAGGACGGGGCCTCAAGATAGGGGTGGGGTCTTGGGGCTTGCCCTACCACTGGAAAAGTAATCTTGGGTGTAAAAAGATTGGAACCATTGCTGTAATTTTTTTTATTTCATATCACAAAATGTGATTCTTTTTGATTTTTGTGTCTTTCAACAAGTAGGGGCACCAGTTTGGTCAGTTGGGAGGCTGAAGAACAATGTAGAAGTCAATGGAACTTTTCAAAATTTCTACCTTGCTTGAGGGAGTGTTTGGAACTGTTCTATCATGGAAGTAGTTATCAGGTCTTGTGCAGTAACTGGTGTTGGGGAACATATAAGCCATCTGTATTTAATAGTAATAAATAAACATTCACAATACCTTATCAAAGTAACTTGCATCCATTAAATTTATTCAAAACAGGAAAATTATTTTTAAAGATTTTTTTAGTATATTATGGCCACAATTAAGAAAAAGGAAGTACAAGGAAGACTACATTAAGTATGGCTTCACTGTCATGGAATAAAATGGGATCAATCATCCTCAATGCGTAGTATGCCACACAGTTGTCAGTAATGATGCCTTGAGATCTAGTCATCTTGAGTAACATTTGATAAAAACCACAGCACTTTGACAGACAAACCAAAAGAGTTTTTGGCTTCTAAACTTCAAAATTTGAAATGCATGAAACTAGACACTACTGGACCTTTTCATCAAGCATCAGCCAAAGTGGTAGAAAGATCTTATGAACAATAACTTCTCATTGCTAAAGCCAAGAAAAAGCACATCATCAGAGAAACTCTTGTGAAGCCTTTCTTGTTGAAAGCAGCTGATATTCTGTTTGGTGTCGAAAGCTAGAGAAAAGTATTGGAAATTTTGCTTTCCGACAATTCTGTGAAATGTTGCATCAATTACCTGTCAGAAGATCTTAAACTTCAAGTTGTGGAGGCAGTGTTGGCTTCTCCTTTTTTTGCAATTCAGTGCAATGATACCACTGATGTAGCACAATGCTGTCAGTTACTTGTCAATGTTCAATTCATTAACAATGGAAATGTGAAAGAAGAACTGCTTTTTGAGGGGATTGATGACCACATCAGAAGGCTTCTGATGTTACGAAAATGATGTCTGACTTTTTTGAAGAAAATAGACTTCCATGGGGAAAACTGGTTGGTGCATGCACAGATAGTGCTCCAGCCATGCTTGACTCTCGCTCTGTATTTATGACATTGGTGAAAGAAAAAAATCCAGCTGTAACCACAACTCACTGCATCATACACAGACAAGTGCTGGCTGCTAAAACCCTTCCAGGTGACCTATGTGACTGATTGAATTGGCCATCAATGTTGTCAATTTTGTGAAGAACAGTGCTTTAAATACAAGACTTTTGCTAATCTTTGCACAGATTTGGGAGCGGATCATAAAACACTTCTGTTTCACACAGAGGTACAATGGCTTTCCAAACATAACATGCTTTTGAGAGTATTCAGACTGAAAGACAAAGTGGAAATTTTCCTCAAGCCATAGAAGAAAGAAGAGTTATACCATGCATTTATGGACCAAATGTTTCAATTTTCGCTGTCATACCTCGTGTACATTTTTGAATCTTTGAACAACCTCAATTTGAAGCTGCAAGAAAACAAAGATGCAAAAATTATAGTGTACCATAAGGCCACTGAAGTGTTTATGGAAAAAAATCTAGCTTTGGAAACATCAAACACAAGCTCAGACACCCAATTTTTCATCTTTTCAGACATTTTCATCATTCGGTGAAAATGGCGGTTTCCAAGAACTTTGCAAAGAGGATGTGAAGAACAAAAGTATGTTTCATCTGAATTGCCTTGCTGACAAATTCATCTGCTATTTTCCAGACAACTTTTCTGTGAACCCCGTTCATAAATTAGTACACAGTCCATTCAGAGTTTATGTTGATACATTGCCAGAAGTATTGCAAGAACAGGCACGTGAAATAAATTATGATTCAAGTGCAAAGGATAATTTAAAAAAACTCAGGTGTGGAGGAATATTGATAAAATATTTCCCAATGTACTCAAAAGTTAGAGAAGAAGTGCTACGTATTATTCTTCCATTTTTGTCAATATACCTCTGTGAAAAAAAAAACCCTTTTCAAGTTTAGTCACATTAAACATGAAACAAAGAAATCGACTGGATGTCAAAAACAATGTGCATTGCACATTTTCATCTTTCAAACAGAGGATTTCCCAACTTGTGAAGAAAACGCAGCATCATCCTTCACATTAAATTTATTTTGTTTCTGCTGTTTCTGATGTTAAATTACATTTTTATTAACATTTTGGGCCAAGAAAAACTATTTGTGCTTATTTTTAATTTTAAATAACATTTTTATGTCAAGTTTTTGTGTTTATTTTAAATTACAAATTGAATTTTTTTGTTAAAAGGGGGTTGGATGATGCTAAAGAAGAGATCGGGGGGGGGTGAGGGTTTCTCAAAAATCAAAAGGGCATCATGATGCCGAAAAGTTTGGGAACCGCTGTGTATAATGCGTACCTAACATCAACCGTACCATCAGGGGCTCCTTTACCTGCACATTTACTAATATAATATATGCCATCATGTGCCAGCAATGCCCCCACTGCGATTTACATCGGCCAAACTGGACAGTCTCTATGTAAAAGAATACATAGACATAAATCAGACATCATGAACTGAAACACACACAAACCTGTCGGAGAACTCTTCAGTATCCCTGGACACTCGTTAACAGATTTAAAAGTAGCGGTTCTACAACAAAAAAATTTCAAAAATAAAATGGAGAGAGAAATCTCTGAGCTGCAATCCATTTGCAAATTTGACTCCATCAACCAAGGATTAAACAGAGATTGGGAATGGCTGACCCCTTTCAAACTGCGCTGGAAGTTCACACCTCCACATTAAAATATGAGAATGGGCTGTTACCTGCACAAATTTCTCATCCCTTCCACACTCAGGGACATACACAACTTTACGCAATCCATAGGACTCAAGGCGTGATCCTGTTAATTTAAGCTCCCACCTTTACCCAATTCCTAGGGCTCAGGGCATAATTCCCTGCAGGTGTGCAGGATCTGTGCCACTGAAAAAGCCTTACACAGTAATATTCTTATTCTCTATTTATTTACAATTATCAAGAAAGCAGAATACATGTTAAGCACACAGTTTCATGTTCACCAGCCCTGATAAGGCAGGCAGGCAGACTTCCACTGTTGGGACAGACAAAGTCACTCTCTGGATGCTGGTTGCTGCACCTCAGGGTCTTGCGGGGGTCTGGGGGGCTTAGTCCTTAAGGTGCTCCTTCTTCCTTCCTGTTTGATGTTCTCTTCCTTACCTCCCCCTTGATGTTCTGTTCTTTTTTCTCCACACTCTTCCTTCTTGGATCCCAGTTTAAATAGTGAAACTTGAGTCCTGCTTAGTCCTTGACCAATTACTTTAGTATAAGTTTACTAACCAATCATAACTTACAGTAACAGAATTACCTAACCAATCATAACCCACCACCTTAACTGATTTACACCTAACAAAATTAGTTATACAGCAGGCAGGGGCAATTACAAACCAGACAGAGAATATACAGAAAACAGTAGAAAAGTGAAGACAATCATCAGAGACCGGTGGTTCCACCTCAGCTATTGATAAGTTGCTGCCTGCCAGATGAAATGCTGTTAACAAAGTTTTCTTTACCCATCTTGAGACCTGTTTTAACAGTGGGTGGCACGAGGATGTGGTCTTCTTCTTAACAGTCTGATGTGACACTATTGCACTGAAGTGTAGATGGAATGTGAGCATGTGACTTGTAGCTTCACAGTTGATGGCTGCTGCTCTTTAGTTTGGCTGCAGGCAAGCTATAGGCCTCTCAAAATGGCTGGAGAAACCATATTGGTTATACTGTTACAGAGCCATATCCCCTCAACTGATCTGACTTGCTTTTTCGCCTCTCTTGATGTATACTACTGATAGTGGGCCATTTCCACCCTGACTGAATAGATCTTGTCAGCTCTGGCCCTCCCTTTTACCAGGACCCCACTCTTTAAACACCCATCTAAACCACCCCCACCTCCACTCATGCATCTGATGAAGCGGGTCTTTGTCCACAAAAGCTTATGCTCCAAAATATCTGTTCGTCTATAAGGTGCTACAGGACTTCTTGTTGTTCTCGAAGATGCAGATTAATATAGCTACCTCTCTGATACTTGCATATAATGGTAAACCTAACCTTTAACTATATTAAGCAATACCCAACCTTTGAATTTAGTAGAGCTGGTCACCTCATAAAAACATGGTAAGCATCCACTGTAGCAAAGAATATTCAGGGGCACCAAAGATATACTTCCCAAAGATGCCTTTCTACCACTGCTGGTGACATCATCATCTTCAAGTCACTTCAACTCATCTTCTTGATGGTATTCTTTCTCCCAGGTTCTACATTTCTCCTCACAAATCAAAAACCCAACCTTTACTCCATCTTTATGGGTATTAGTTACCCACATCTTCATCATTTCCTGGACGTGTAGTGTAAACTCCTCTCTGGCCTTTAAATTGCATGCCGCTCTTCTCCAGACCATCTAATGAGTTACCAAAATGATCTCACTACCCAATCAGGCCACATCACTCATCCTGAAAATCCTGAATTGTTTTTTTAGATTCTTTGGTTTGCTTTTTTTTTTTCATCAAAAACATCATAGTGCTACAGTAGAATTACAGGGTGAAACAAGTATTTAGAGTTGTGCATTAACCTCAAAATTCTAAGCTGCTTTTCTCTATCAAAGGTCTGTAGTCTCTTACAAAACTGTTATTTAGCACTTGCTGATCAGGAGGAATGCTATTTTCTAAGTGGTATTATTATACTCTTATCTGATATTATACCTAGCTAGTGATTTTGCTTAGTGCATTCCTTAACTCAATATCTTTGCTTTGTGCTAAATAGGGCATTCATCCCTTCTTTCAGGATGCCCTTCAAGACACTATTGTATTTCATTCAGCTACACATTTGCCAGCTTCAGCTGGTGAAATCTCATTCCAACTGCTTGGGCTCAGTACACTTATTGTGCACAATTCAGGAGAATAATAGACGGACAATGAAGACTTTAAATTGAAACACTCACACTATTTGACCTTAATCTTCAAGCTTTTTATCCATATGGGATTGACATGTAACTCATCTATTTAGATACATTTTACTTCTATGAATGAAATTACTCAGCTGAACACTGGCTATGATGATGTAGGTAGTCCGTCACGTCTGACGATGACGCCTTGAGCTTGCACGGGCTCATCGGTTGTGGACTCGCATGTGGCTGAGGAGTCCAAGGTTTGAATGGCATTGGAGTTCACAGTGGGGGCAAGGGAATTGTCCTGGCTCTGTTGGTGTGGCTGCTGCTGTCATTTTCTTCCTCTCATGAGCATCAATGAGGTGTACGTGAGCAGGTGAGCTGCTCTTCAAAGTTGTCATAAGCATGTCATATGAGAGCACGCCAGCCTGTTCGGTCTTCTGCATGCTGCTCTAGCTGATCTGGTTTTAAACCATCATGAGCAATGTTGGCCTTCATGCAGTCTTTATACCTCTTGCAAGGCCTACCTTGATTCCTTTTGCCCTGAGAGAGTTCACCATGGAGCAGTTGCTTAGGGATTCTCAACTCCTCCATTCGTATGACGTGCCCTGTCCAGTGAATCTGGGCTTTCAGAATCATGGCTTCAATGCTCGTGGTTCCTGCTCTGTCCAGGATTTCCAGGTTTGTTACTCTGTCCTGCCATTGAATGTGCAGTAGTGACCTCAGGCTGCGTGTGTGGAAGCGCTCCAGCAGTTTTATATGTTTTCTCTACAAGGTCCAGGTTTCACAGCCATACAGGAGACTGGTCAGGACTACAGCCTTGTACACTTTCAGTTTAGTGGACTGTCGGATATTGTGATGATTCAACACTCGCGCTGTCAGACACCCTAGTGTCCGGCTGGCCTGACAGATTCTGGCGTTGATTTCTTTGTCAAGGGAGCCATCATTGGCTATCACACTGCCAAGGTACTTGAACTTCTCTAGGGTGCATCTATACTTGCATTCCTTTTTTGAAAGAGGCATGCAAATGAGGATAATCAAAAATGCAAGTGAACTGCATATTTGCATATTTGGCACCTCATTTGCATATTCTTATTTCAAAAGAAGAAAACCAGTGTAGACTTTGATCTTTCAAAAGTAAACCCCATCTTGGAAAGAATCCTTCTTCCCATTAAATTAAGTGAAGAAGGATTCTTTCGAAGATGGGGTTTACTTTCAAAAAGCAACGTCTACACTGGTTTTCTTCTTTCAAAAGAAGCTCTTTTGAAATAAGAATATGCAAATGAGATGCCAAATATGCAAATATGCACCTCATTTGCATTTTTATTTCCCTCATTTGCACACCTCTTTTGAAAGAGGAATGCAAGTGTAGACGCACCCCTACAGTTTTTACCTCTGTTTCTTCAATAAAGATTGAAGTGGAGAGAACAGCAAATCCTGGAGCAGGCTGGAACAGTACCTCAGTCTTTCCTAGGCTGATAGTCAAACCAAAGAGGTGAGTGGCATTAGTAAACTTGTTGACGATGAGCTGGAGATCAGATTCCTTGTGTGCCATAAGTGCACAGTCGTCAGCAAAAAGGGCTTCAAGGATGAGCCTCTCAAGCACCTTGGTTTTAGAGTTCAGACAACAAAGGTCAAAAAGTGACCCATCAAGTCTGTATTTTACGTAGGCTCTATGGTCCAAGTCCCTAACTGTGTGGCTGAGGATGCACGTGAAAAAGAGGTTGAAGAACACTGGGGCCAGCATGCACCCTTGCTTCATACCATTGGATATCTCAAATGGACCTGAGGACTCACGATTTGAAAGAACAAAGCCAGTCATGTCACCATGGAACAGGCATATGAGGTTAACGAATCCTCTCGGACAGCCAAGTTTTGACAGGATAATCCACAGGGCTTCTCTGTTGATGGTGTCAAAAGCCTTGGTCAGGTCTATAAAGACAGCATACAGATCCAAGTTCTGCTCTATGCCCTTTTCCTGGACCTGACAAACAGCAAAAATCATGTCAATGGTGCTGTGGCCTGGGCAAAAACCACATTAGGCCTCTGGTCGGTTCTCCTCTGAGAAGCTGGTGACCAGACAGTTGAGGATGACTCAAGCCAAGATCTTCCCAGCAGTACAGAGAAGGGAGGTGCCCCAGTAATTTCCACAGTCAGCTTTGTTGCCCTTGCTCTTGAAGAGCGAGATGACTGTGGAGTTGCTTTCACAAGATGCTCAAGGTCCTCATAGAAACTTTATTTTGCTTAGTCGCTGCTAGTCAGTGTGGGGGCGTAAGCGCTGATGACTGTAATGTGGTGAGAGGTGTTGAGGGGGAAGCGGAGCTTGATCAGATGCTCACTGACGCAAGTTGGTAGGTCAGGAAGCTGGTGCAGAAGTGATGTCTTGATGGCAAGTCCCACTCCGTGGATTCTGTCTTCATTTTCTGTCCTGCCTTTCCAGAAGAAGGTGTAACCTCCTTTTGGTTCGCAGATGGATCCTTCCTCTGCCAGTCTGGTCTTGCTCAGGGCAGCTATGTCAATGTTATAATGTGCCAGTTCTCTTGCTATGAGGGCCATTCTTCTCTCAGGCCTCATAGCATTCTCCCTGTCCAATAGGGTGCGAACGTTCCATGTTGCAAATATCATCTTTTTTTTCACTGTTTTTTGACCACTGTGAGGATAAAATTGCCAGCTGCAGCATGCTGGCCATTTGGGTTGGGACAGGCAATTTTTGGGACGCCTTTTCTAGTCCCCTCCCTCATTTTGAGGGTGAGCAGTGCTGTTCCTAAAAAGGCCTGCTCAGTCGCCTGGGATGCTGCCAAACTCCTCTGTTGTCCTGGGGTCAGAGTTGAGCGACCAAAGTCCATAGGCCACCTACATGCAGGGTTGGAGCTACGACTCCCAATGGTCACCTCCACCTGTCACTTTGCCCCTCCACCATCGCCATAGGACATTGAGGTAGACAGAAGAGAGGGGAATGTGCAAAGAACCTGTGCAGGAGAATGTATAAAGTGGAAAAGCCATTGCACTGGGGCAGCTCCACTCTCTCAACCTCAGAAGCCTGGTTCCAGTGGTACAAAAAGTCATCACGGCTGGGACTTCCTAGGCTGCAGTGGATGGCCATGCTGTCTTTGCCTATCCCAGCATGCAAAGTTGGCCCCAGTGGACTGGGCAGATGAAATCAACAACAAGATCCAATGACCAGGAAGGCAGTTCTGCAATGCTCTGTGGAGAGTGAAGGGCATGACTAGGCTCCAAAATGGCATATGATGTTATGATGATGCATTACAAGCTTTCACAATAATATATATACAGTGACAATATTACAACACTAAGAGTGCCTGCTTCTTTGAGTACCAAGTAATACTGTATTTCACATCACTAATCTATTATATTGCTTCCACAACTATTTCTCTTAGGCTGCGTCTACACGTGCACGCTACTTCGAAGTAGCGGCAGTAACTTCGAAATAGCGCCCGTCACGTCTACACGTGTTGGGCGCTATTTCGAAGTTGAAATCGACGTTAGGCGGCGAGACGTCGAAGTCGCTAACCCCATGAGCGGATGGGAATAGCGCCCTACTTCGACGTTCAACATCGAAGTAGGGACGTGTAGACGATCCGCGTCCCGCAACATCGAAATAGCGGGGTCCTCCATGGCGGCCATCAGCTGGGGGGTTGAGAGATACTCTCTCTCCAGCCCTTGCGGGGCTCTGTGGTCACCGTGGGCAGCAGCCCTTAGCCCAGGGCTTCTGGCTGCTGCTGCTGCAGCTGGGGGTCCGTGCTGCATATACAGGGTCTGCAACTAGTTGTTGGCTCTGTGTATCTTGCACTGTTTAATGAAAGTGTGTCTGGGAGGGGCCCTTTAAGGGAGCGGCTTGCTGTTGAGTCCGCCCCGTGACCCTGTCTGCAGCTGTGCCTGGCTCCCTTATTTCGATGTGTGCTACTTTGCCGTGTAGACGTTCCCTCGTTGTGCCTATTTCGATGTTGGGCTGAGCAACGTCGAAGTTGAACATCGACGTTGCCAGCCCTGGAGGACGTGTAGACGTTATTCATCGAAATAGCCTATTTCGATGTCGCAACATCGAAATAATCTATTTCGAAGTTGGGTGCACGTGTAGACGTAGCCTTAATGATATAAGCAACTTGACACTGTACTTTGAATCTAATGGAGCTCAAAATACCCTGATTTACCTTCAGTCACTTTCATATCTGCATGCATCTGACTGCTTCCTTAATGTGGGTTTCAGTCCCAAGATTTGACAGCAGGTAAAAAAGCAAGCAAATTTATAAAAGGAGTCCTATCATGTAAATAGATGCCTAACCTCACTTCAAATTCTGCTTTTAGCAATAACAACACTTAGATCCATAACTGCATACTACAACACAAGGTATGGAAATTGCTCATGTTACTCAAGAGTGAACAACATATTCCTGAAGACAAGCCTGAAGCCTGCAGTTCAATTAAATTATTTTTCAGTAGCATTTGTATCAGTGTGTTACAGTTAATGAAGCTGATTTGTTGTTTTCCAGCATACCTAAAGTTAGCTTGCATCCTTTCTTGTCTAACAACTTAAAAGAAGAATATGTTTGAAGGCTAATTCTAAGTTGGGAAACTATTTGCATAGCAGGGACAGCTCTTGTGGAGAGAACCACTGATATATTGTGTCCAGATAATAGGAGGCTCTTCAGAGCAGGGCACCAGGAACCCCAAAACAGGCACGCCTACCCTGCCCTTTGGGGAAATTGCCTCTGAACCAAGCTCGTTTGTGGGTTTTTCACCTGATAGCATCTTAAACTTATTTCTTTAATATGTGGAAACCAAAACCACTTTCAAACCTATTTAAAGAATTTGATAACACTGACACATCCAGGGCCCCCTCAGCAATAGAGTATTAGCTGATGTATCCTAAACTGAAGCTTCTTAAAACTGCAGCCAATCATCTGCCAATTCCTAAATTCAGGAAACCTCAAGGCCACCTTTACGCATGCCCCCTCCTTCGGAAGGGGCATAGTAAAGAACAGCCCAGAAAATGCTAATGAAGAACATATGCAAATTTCCCACTCCTCATTAGCATATGGCAACATGATTCAGAGTCCGGAAGAAGCTCTTCTGGATTCCAAAATACACATGCAGACGTGCAGCCTGCGGGGATCTCCTGGAAGAAAACTCTCCTTCCAGAAGCCCCATCGTCCTCAAAATTTTGGGCTGTTCGTCTCCACAGCTATTTTGGAGGAAAGGCAGAGGAATGTATAGAAGCAGCCTTGAGGTTTCCTGAATTGAGGAATCGGCATATAATCGGCTGCAGTTTTAAGAAGATTCAGTTTAGGATACATCAGCTGTATTGCTGAGGAGGCCCTGAAAATGCATCAGTGCTATCAAATGCTTTCAACAGGTTTGAAAGTGGTTTTGGTTTCCCCAGTCATCTTCTCTCCCTATTGAAGAACTTAGTTTAAGATGCTATCAGGTTAAAAATACACACAAACGAGCTTGGTTCAGAGGAAATTTCCCCAATGGGCAGGTTAGGCATTCTTGTTTTGGGGTTCCTGAGGAAGGGGCATGTGTAGAAGCAGTCCAAGTATCTGCATACAGATCAGGAGACCTGAATGGAGGTCTTCTTCACAGATCCACAATTTTTAAAATAGTCTAGTAGTCCAGATCTGCTATTAGAAAATAAATCTAGTTTCTAAGGCACATCCATAAAAAAACCAACTTGTTATTTCCATGGCTTAAACACTGCACCACTTGTCTTTAAAGCTAAACTGCTTCCTACAGTAACTACTTTAAAGGCAATAAAATAGATGAGCATTATATTTGATTAAGCTTCATCTGTTAGCATGCTAGTGCCAGAGTTTATAACAGAGAACATGGGTAGATTATGTTCATCCCCAAAAGACTTATTTGCTGCAAAAATTCACATGTAAGTAAGGAACAAGAAGCCATCTAAATTTAAATGCAATTGCTTTATTAATTTATGGGCATCAGAATGATTTTAGAGCCTAAAATCTGTAATTAAAATAAATAGCAGATTATTGGCAACGTAAGTAATACAATCAAGTTTAGCAGGGTTGCCAACTGTCACTAAAGTCTCAGTCCATGAAAAGGGGCTAAAATTGGACCTATCCATAAACCCGTATAGTTATGGGTAAAAAACACCAGGCTTTGCAGCAGAGTTGAGGAGTCCCTCCTTCTTGTCTCTGGGGCTAGTACTGAATGAGGGGAGGGGGCGGAACCACGAGAACACATCTCCAGAGACTCTACAATTCCCAGTGCAGCAGCAGAAAGGGGATTCTCCTGGCAGTGGTTCCCTTTTCCCACCTCCCCCTTGCAGCTACCTGGCTGGGGCAGCTGTTCTCCACCTCTGGCTTTACAGTATTATTTAGCATCACTAGCATCCTCACAGCAGCAACTTTGGGTGAGTGAGTATGCTGCACACACCCCTGCTGGGCTTTCCATGACTAGTGGGACACAGGGTACTGCAGGCTAGGTGTAGCAGCCTCCCACAGGCTCCCCAACAGGACCGCATGAGGGCAGTCACTTAAATATAAAAAATAAACTGCCCACTCCTGCGCTGGAAGTATTATTAATTATCAAAAATGAACCTAGGAATAATATTAAAATAATGGCTGACTGTGGCTGATGTAATGTATGATCACAACTGGAGAAATTGGAGGACTCTGTGGCTAGTAAGTAGGTATGGCAGGGTCAGGCCAAGGGGTTCCAGCAGATTGGGAAACTGGCAGCCTAAAAGGGAAAAAGACAAGATAAATACAAGCAGAGGGCAGCAAGGCAATTACAAGCAGCTGGGAAGAAGCTGGCTCAGGAAGATTGGGGCCAATTGACTCCACAACTGGCTTGATGAAGGCCTTTAAAAACCCTCCACAATTAGAAACTGGGGGAGAAAGGGGTAGACAGAAGAAGAGGTGTATGAGAGACAGGGAGCAAGAAGAGCCAAAGAGCAGAAGCATAAGAAGGAGGCAGACCAACTCCAGGTCAGAAATAGCAGGGGAGGGAGTCCCAGGAGGGCTGCGTCTACACTAGCAAGTTCTTGGGAAAGAATTTTCAAAAGAAGGAGCCTCTTTCAAAAGATCCCAACGGACATCTACACACACAGAACATTTTTTGAAAGTAAGTCAAAAGAATGCGGCGCTCCATTCGAAAGCACTCTCCCACTCCCGTTTCAGGAATGGCGCTCCCCTTTTGAAAGCATCTTTCAAAAGAAAACATGCATAGAGACTCCTCAGGGTCCTTCTTTCAAAAGAGCATCCTCATGGCATCTGATTTTTTGCTACCTGGCCTATTCTTTCAGAAGGGTCGGGGCTGTGTGGATGCTCTTTCTCAAAAGAGCAGATCGCTCTTTTGATCAGCTTTTCTGTGTGTGGACGCACTCTTTCGAAAGAAGTTCTTTTCGAAGAGATCTTCCAGAAGGGCTTCTTTCGAAAGGTCTCCATAGTATAGATGTAGCAGAGAAGTGGTTTGACTCCCTAGCACAGAGACACTTAGCAAAACCCCACACTCTGGGGGGTAGGGGAAAGAGACTGATCATGGCGTGGCCTGTGTAAGAGGGGCCCTTGCTACATAAGTTGAATTAGCATAATAATATGGCTGTTGTGATATATGAATAAAAATATTGAACATTGTTCGCTTTTGTCCCTTTGAGCTCATTTTATATTATATAAGATTATGTCCATAAAACTGTTTAGTTGTTTGTAATTCTGTCTATAAAAATAAAATTTCATAAAGTCCATAAAAATCATGTTTAGCAGTTGTCAACCCTGGAGTCTAGAACTGCAAATGTAGCAGCTACTATCAAATAATTTGATTGTATTCTAAGTGCTGTAGGCAAAGAAAATATTTTTTCAGTGAATCAACAGAAAACTACATTAATAAAAATAGACTTAAGTTTACAATAGTTTCAACTAGGCCTGCGTTTGATAACAGAAGGGATAACAGTAATATGGGTAGAAATATAGTAAAACCTTTCATATCTGAGGTATCCCAAAGCACACTGCAATCAGGAGCTAGACATCAACACGGCAAGGATGGCACAGGCAAACACTCAAGTCATCATTAACTCAGCAGTAGGCCACAAAGAACCTCCGACTTCACAGGCTGTTTTATTGAGATGGGATATTTAGCACTACACTGGGAAACATCACTTATTATTGTAATGGAGATCACAGCCAACTCAAGTTTAAAATACTCACATGGATCAAAGCGCTGCATTCACTTTGCTTCATCCCTTACACTCATACACATTCAAACCTTCTCCTCCTTCCTGTTTGGGTGCCTGCCAAAAATATAAACCATTAGCCTACTTTAACCAATTCAAACACCGCTCTGCAGCCTTTCACATCACACCCCATCCTCTTGAAAAGTAAATGGGGTTGGAACTTTGCATTTCATTAAAAAGAGTTAACAAGGTAGCAGCGGAAAGAGCTTTGACTCATGTCTCATCCAAGATGCAGAGGTACTTAAAATTTACCCTGGGGTCAATGACAGTCCTGTCAGAGAATCCTGCAGTATCAGCATAGGAGCTAGCAGTGGTTTTAACCTTGAAGGTAGAGGAAGGGAAGGCCTAGCCCAAGAATAGGTATCTCTGCAACAAAACCCCACACTTATCTGTGTATGCGTCTGTGGGTGTATCCCATGTTTTTTGGACTGAAACCCTGCAGAACTCCTTTGTCATTTAGGGAGAGCTATGGAGATGGCAATAAGGATTATTAGCATTCCAGTGGTGTTCTTTCTTTCTTTCTTTCTTTCTTTCTTTCTTTCTTTCTTTCTTTCTTTCTCTCATTCATTCTTTCTGCTTGCCTGCATTCTTCCTTAATGGGCAGAGTCAAGATACAGCCCAGTTGAAAGCCAAGCCTGGGCTGGGCCATAACCAAAATCCAGGGGTAACTGGTTTGTTTAATTTTTGGAGTTTCCCTGAATGATTGCAAGCCCCACCTACCCCCTACCTTGTAAATTTTATATATACTCCTCTGACCCCTCTGCCTAGGTTGAGAAGGACTCACCTGCAGAGCCAGGGCTGGAAGCTGCAACATCAGGGCTCTCTACATTCAGGTCACATCCCCACATGGGCTGTGAGGAGGCATCAGCATCTGTGTTCTCCCTTTCCTGGTGCACCCACTGGGCTGCTTGAGGTGAAAGAGCAGCTGCCCTGTGTTGGACTGGTCAGAAATGAGAGCTGCTTTGTGCTTTCCTGTGGATCAGTTTCCCCAAGAGGTTGCAGGAGGGGGTGCCGGGGGTGCTAGGGGTAAGAGCAAAGTGGCACAGTGAAGGGGTAAGTGGCACAGGAAGCAGGTGCAGGGGTTGGGGGAGGGGAGTGCAGGGAGCTTATGGAGGACTGGGGTTTTGTGGGGCCACCATGACCACAGGGGACAGGGGCACGAACATGCAAATTTGTCCAGGGCACCATTTTTGTCTAAGGTCGGATGGGTGCAAGACACTAACCCAAGAGGCCCTGCTCAAACAGCAGGCACATGTTCAGGGGCAAGATCTATCCTCTCCTCTTGCTGTCCTCATTTGTGGGGGGGCTGGAAGAGGGGCCTGCCAATCATATCACATCCTCCTCCCACACATGTAGAGAAGCCAGGGATCACCTGCTGTGAGCCTGCTGCCTTAGGCACTGATCCTTTCAGGCCCTTTGCAGCTCTGCTCGAAGCAGCTTTCACATTCTAAGAGATCTGGATCTCTGAATGGTGCTGAAGTTGAGCATCCAGCTTTGAATATTCATGGGACTGGGGCACCAGCAGTTCATATAACTAGCTGCCTATGCCAACACCCCTACCAGTGTAAACTAGCCAGGATTTGAAAACTGAAGGGTTTTTTGGTGCCTGATATGGGGAGGGTAAGGCTAAAACAGAACTTGACTGTGTAGTGCAGACATCCATTTAGCATTTGCTTTTAATATCAGGGCAGGCCAGGTTGCTATTCATAAGCCTTGTGCACATGTTGCGCTCTAATATTTTATTTTACAAGGGACTAAACAGCTGTAGGCTGTACCTCACAGTGATTATTTGAGAGACACACTGGTGACAACATATGCACCACTCCTGTCTTCCCCACGTGATTTGAAGAAGGTACTTTCCAGCTCAGAGATAATGGATTCTTCCTAAAAAGCAACAGCAGGAAGCAAATCTTGTATTGAGATAATCCTCACCGACTATGGCTGTGCCATTCAGAATTAGATTGCGGGGTGACTTTAGCCAAGCACTGCAGTCAATTACTATGGTGACAACGTAAAGGTGGCCCTCCTCCCATCAAAATACACAGGACACAACCCATAACAGTGCAGCCCACATAGGCAGGCCAGCCAACAGGAGGCGTCGGTCAAAAGGGGCAATTTCCCTGGGACCCAGTGATTCTAAATGGTTTCTGCAGAGTGGTAGCAGCTGCAGCCCCTGGGCCTTTAAATCACTGCCAGCACACTGGGCAGTGTAATCCAGAGCTCTGTGCCACACACTCTGGGGCTATGGCTACACAAGAGAGTTTTGTCGACAAAACTGGGGTTTTGTTGACAAAACTCAGTCTGTCTACACACAAAATGTGTTTTGTAGACAGAAAAGCTGGGTAGACGCTCCAAAGGACCCTTTTGTTGACAGTGGATCAAAAGATCAATCCACTTTTATGTGCAGACGTGCTCTGTCAACAGAACTTTCGTCACAACAGTTTTTTCGACAGTAACTTCTGTCTATAGATACTTCTAGTGTAGATGTAGCCTGAGTGCCTCTAAGTGTCAGCAGCCTGGGAGAGGTAGGAGAACACAGTCCAGGCAAGGCTGAGGGCTGGCTGTCCCAACCCCACCCCTTCCTCCCAAGGCCCCGCCCCTTCTAGCAGCACAGAGCCTCACTGCCCACATTGCCTATTTCATCAGCCTCCTTGCACATGGAGTACTACTGGAGTAACTCTAATTAATAAACACAGTGGAGCATCACTGCAGCCAGCCTGAAGTGTCTTTAAAAGCTTTCTCCAGACTGCCAAAGATGTAAAGTGTTTGACAGGGTGGGATGAGGAAGATGTTAGCGGCATGGCTTACTCTGAATTTTAAAAGGCAAATTAACTATAGAGCCACAGTTATCCTGTTTATGACTGTAAAATGGTCATTTTAACAAAATAATGTAGTCTCTGACCTTGTTCTGAAGAGAATGCAAGCCAGTCACTTTGCAAATCCTGTCAGCTGTATGAAAAGTTGTGTATGTATAAATGGAGAGCAATTCCTGAGGTGGGCATGTATTGCTGGCAGCTATACAATTCTCTTATCTGAAGTATTTGCACTGAAGTTTGGAAAGGCATGATATGTATTAAAGAGCTTGGCTTTTTGAGAGGAGAGTGACTGAAAGCCACATGTTTCCTTTCTATAGCACTCTTTACCCTCCCCTTCCCTCGTGCTGTGGAAAGACATGAATAATGCTGTATTTTTATGGTGAGGTTATTCCAAACAAAAGGTTGTTGAGAGCAGGGTAAGGTTTGAGCCTTCATATTTGCAGAATCATCTCTAATTTCCTCCTAATCCTAAAGTATAGATAGTGTAGTGGGTCCTCTCATGCTTCTGGACCCCAGGCCCCTGTTCTGTCTACGAACAATGCAGAGACCAATCCAGTTCCAGGCACATGTGCTTTTATTGTGTGTGAAAGTCCCACCACCTCTGATAAACCATCAATCACAGTAGCCCCTCTGCTTACCCAGCTACAGGGGAGTGGAGCCTTCCCACAAGATGGCTCCTCCCCATCCTCCCTCTAGCATTCCTGAAAACCCTGTCCCACCTCAGCTGCTTTATTCAACCCTTCTACTCCAGGGGCTCACAGCTGCCAACCATCAGGCCTGGATTTGCTCAGCCAGGTCCCATTACCTTCTTAGGGTTAAGCTGCCATGACTGAGTTCTGGCTTGGGCTCTCTGGCCTGTAATCTGTCACACCACACACATAACAACATAAGCCCACAAGAACAGCCGTGCTGGGTTAGACCAAGGGGCCTTCTAACCTTGTGCCCTGCTTTCCTGTTAACGTCCTGGTCTTCACAACCTCCTCTTGCAAGTAGTTCCACAGGCTTACCATGCGCTGCATGAAGAAAAACTTCCTTTTGTTAGTTTTAAACCTGCTACCCATTAATTTCATTTGGTGACCGTCTAGTTCTTATGTAATGGATGTAAGTAAATAACTCTTCCTTATTCACTTTTGTCATGATTTTATAGACCTCTATCATGTCTGCCCCCCCCTTAGTCTCTTCTTTTCTAAGGTGAAAAATTCCAGTCTTTTTAATCTTTCTTCATACAGCACCCATTCCAAACCCCTAATCAGTTTTGTTGCCCTTTTCTGAACCTTTTCCAATGCCACTATCTCTTTTTTTAGATGAGGAGACCACATCTGTACACAGTATTCAAGATGGGGATGTACCATGGATTTATACAGAGGCAATATGATGTTCTCTGTTTTATTCTCCATTCTTTTTGTTGTTGTTGTTGTTGTTTTTGTTGTTGTTCTTATACACTGTGAAACAAGTTGGAATAGCTAGCATTTAAATCCAGATGTAGTAGTGGGTAACCTTTTGGCAATCACTGTAGGGCAGATTCCAGTGATGATTTATGAAGTTAGGAATTTTACAGTTCTAAGACACCAAATACACAGGATAACATAAGATCTAACATGAAGTTTTTTAAGTCACATTTTCCCTTCACAACAAAATGTGAACCTAGATGAAATCCTTTGATTTTAATGAAATTATCTCAATACCACCTGAAAAACTCAAGTCACAGAAAAGCTAGTCATTAGCGTGTAATAGTCAAGAGCCTCAGGTTAGGTCTACACCGCTCTGGAAGATCGACCCACTAAGGGTTGAACTTCTGGAGTTTGTTTCACACATGTACAAAATGGCACTTTCCAGGGTCAAAATCAACCCTGGAACTCCTCGTGAGCAGTGAGGATTAAGGAAGGTTGACAGGAGAAATGCTCCCATAGGCCTTCTTCTATGTAAACAGACATTAAAGTCAACCACCAATAAGTCAACTTTAGCTACACAATTGGTGTAGCTAAAATTGTGTGTCAGTGATCAACTGCTATGTCTAGTATTGACATAGTTTCAGTTAAATATTTCATGAACCTTGTCAAAATTTCAAGGTTTGCAATAGAGATTTGCCACAGTTTTTAATTTGGGACCTGGATCAAATATGGAAGTTCAGGAATGTTCAAATTGTTCATCTATTTGTTGCTAAGAATAAGGGTGACTGAGACATGTATTAGGGTTTTGTAGTAAAAATCTCTCCCGTTGCAGCTCTCCTGTGTATACATAGCTGAATAGTCATTGGGCAAAGAAATGAACATGGGCTACCCACTTGACAGCTCCAGCCAGTTGGCTCAGTAGTAATTCTTGACATCTCAAAAATTTTATACATTGTGGGACAGCTACAGCAGGACATACTGAAAGCCCTAAATCAGAATATCCCATAGCTCAGCATACAGGGCCTTCTCCCACAGTCTGGAAGATATAAGATGGAAATTCTTTTCTAGATCAAACAGAGGGGAAAGTTCAACCAAGGTCTCCCACATCCCCAAGCGATGGGCTTGTAAAAGTCAGAAGGTAGGTGCTACAATCATCTCCTGTTCTTCTCTCCACTTTTCCAACATAGCCCTTTATTTTCTGCTTTGTTTTAATGCTAAAAGGTGCTCAGAAATGAAACTGAACATTCATCTGTAGTTGAAACAATCATTTTGTTTGAGCCCAAACAAAATTTCTATTCGCTTTCCTGATCCAAAGCTTTTTTCAGAATGTTTTATACATTTCAACCCAAAACACTTTTCTCTGTAGTTTCCACCACACAGATCAATCTTATTTTCCCAGTTGAAAAAGTGACAAGACATAGGGATTAACTATGCTTTGTCTTGCAATGGTACCAAGTGATTGTAGTTGCACAAGATGTGTGTCAGAGTAGTAGTGACCCATTCTGTTTTTACTGGTAGGTTATTAAGTAAAATAGCAATGCTTCCAAAGCTATTAATCTTTAGATCTGGGTATTAACAGCATGAGCTTTCCACATACATGTAATTCACATCAAATTGATGGGAGATATATTTGAAAACTGAATGCAGAATAGAGCCTATGACTTTTAGCTAAGTAGAGTTCAGCCTTTGAATATCTGTTTAGGGAATTTTTATATGAAATATATATACACATAAATGCACACACATTTCAGTTAAAGAAAGTGTGCAAGCCACCACAAGGTTGAATGATTTTACTGGTGAATGATTAACATGGTCTGACTCCATACACATTTGCCTAAAGGTCCACAAAAACAGGTTCGCTTGTTGATAACATATAACAGGTATGAAAGGCAAACAAAATAGAAATAAGTTAGTGGCTTTCCTGAACAAATTAGAGAAAGGCTGAAACCAAAGACTGGATGTGGATCTACTTTTCATGAAGTGCTTGGATTCAGAAATTTGATTCAGGATCATTCCTAAAACTTAAAGCAATAAGTTTCTCTCATATTCATGGTACTCTTTGAACTCTAGTTACACAGAGAAAACTTATTTTCATATTTTCATGTTGTTACCTTGTTAAATTCTCAACTATTAGAAGCTCTACTTAGACAAACTAACTCCCTCTCCTGAGCAATGTTTTCTGTCAGTCTTCGGGAAACCGTACTGTTCTTCTCACCTGTTAAGCTTCTAGTAATTTTTAACATAGAAAAGTAGATAAATTAAGGCCTTCCAACACTTGCTCTTATTCTGTAAACATATCTGTATAAATTTTATCCTAATTACATTTTTACACAAAAAGCTTTAAAGCTTCAAAGCAGGAGGCCAAGAACGAAGGAGTAACACATTACGTAGAGGAAATTAAACAAATGCTTTTTTAAAAACCAGTTAATGAGTCAGAGCTAGCAGTCAATTAGTATACAATATACACCTAGGTTGGCTTGTACTGATGGGGTTATTTGTTCAATTATTTGAACACAAAGTAACCCAATTCATATGACTAGATTTATGTCAAGTAGATTTACTCCCTATTTCATGATTTATGAAAGTGTGCATTATGGGATTCTTTTTCTTTTAATAAACTGCTGTGGACCACCTGTTTCTGGATGCCAATTTAAACTGTAATTCTAGAGACCCATTGTAGCATTATTGTAACAGTCCATGGATTTTTACCCCCCTCAAACCTTTTTTAACCAGTTTCTCACCGAAAACTTTTTTTTTTTAAAACTGTGGGTGCGTCTACACTTGGAACCAACTTTTTCCCTTACTTCAAAGTTAACTTGCTTCAGAGTTAACTTCAAAGTATGGAGCCCAACGTCAAAGTCCTTACTCCATTCCTGGGAATGGAGTAATGCCCTACTTCGAAGTTAAACTTTGAAGTAGGGAGTGCGTACACACTCTACTTCAAAGTTGTACTTTGAAGTAAGCAACTTCAAAGTTATTTTTGTAGTGTAGATGTAGTGTAATGAAGTAAATGGGTATTAATCTAGTCTTGAGTTTTTTAACCATTAAGTAGAGAAACACATTGACCTTTGTCAATTAAAATATTGAGCCATGACTTTACATCCCATTTGTCAGTACACTTGATATTGCTAAAGGAAAAGTTTAAACAAGTCAGTCCTCATCACAGTACTTCCTCTATGATAAAATTTATCATCTTAGAATATTTATCCCTATATGAATTTCACTTGTAATATTAGTGGATCACTAACTAACATCACAAACTAATAAGAATAGGTGGAATATTAACTTTTAATTATCATGTACCAAGAACCACCTGGCTAAATCTATGAGGAGGTTGCATATTGTTTTGCTTTCCTGTAAATAATAGGGACCAACATTCCTGATTTATTCAGATACATTTAGAAATTGCAAGTTTTCCTACTTTCTTCTAACTTTCATGCCTCCTAACCATGAAGAAGAGGTAGAGTAGTCTTTTTTTTTTTTAAAGCAACTAACAAAATCATCCAAAGCATAGAACTTGGCGGTGATGAGGAACTTCAACTATCCAGATATCTGTTTGGAGAAGAACAAAGAAGGGCACAGATTATGTAACAAGTTCTTGGAATGCATTAGAGACATTTTTTTTCTAAATTTCAGAGAGTGGAAAAAACTACTTGGGTGGGGGGAAGCTGTTTTAGATTTGATTTTAACAAATAGGGAGGAACTGGTTGAGAATTTGAAACTGGCAGGCAGCTTGGGTGTAAGTGACCATGAAATGACAGAGTTCATGAGTCTAAGAAGTGGCTGAAGGGAAAACAGCAAAAAAATCAGTGCCCCATTTTCATTTTGATTTCCCTCATTTGCATTCCTCTTTCGAAAATATAGACGCAGCCAATGGGAAACAAGAAAACATTCTACTATTGTATTAGAAGCAAGAGAAAGACCAAGGACAGGGTAGGCCCATTGCTCAATGAAGAAGAAGAAACACTAACAGAAAATATGGAATTGACAGAGGTACTTAATACTTTCTTTGATTCAGTTTTCACCATGAAGGTTGATGGGGACTGGATGCCTAACATAGAGAATGCAAGTGTAAATTGGGTATGTAAAGACATCGAAATAGGGAATGAATAAGTTAAAAATTACTTAGATGTCTTCAAGTTGCCAGGGCCTGTTGAAATGCATCCTAGAATGCTCCAGGAGCAGATAGAGGAGGTATCTAAGTCACTAGTTATGATCTTTGAAAAGTCATGGAAATAGGAAGGGATTCCAGAAGACTGGAAAAGGGCAAACATGCTGCCCATCTATAAAAGGGGAAATAAGGACAACGCAGGAAATTACAGGCCATTCAGCTTCACTTCAGTGTCAGGAAAGGTAATGGAGCAAATAATTAAGCAATCCATCCGCAAATATCTGGAAGGTAATTAGGTGATGTGAAACAGTCTGCATGGATTTGTCAGGAACAAATCATGTCAAACTAACTTGATAGATTTCTTTGACAGAATAACCAGCCTTGTGGATAAAGGGGAAGGAGCAGACATGGTAGACTTTAGTAAAGCATTTGTTACAGTACCAGATGACCTTCTTACCAGTAAACTAGGGGAATGGAACGTGGATGCTTAATTAGTTTGATAGCCATTCACAGGGGAATGCAAGGTGGATGCTTAATTAGTTTGATAACCATTCACAGAGGCTGTGTCCACACTAGCCCCCTTCTTCAAAGGGGGCATGGTAATTAGCCTGATCAGAGAATACTAATGAAGTGCTGTGATGAATATGCAGCACCTCATTAGGCTAATTCTCCCCATGGCAACTTTGAAGTGCCAGCAAGCCATGTAGCTATGGGCACTTCTAAGTACCTGTGCAACTTAGAAGTGCCCTTCTCCCCCCCACCCCAAAAAAAAACAAAAAACAAAAAACAAAACAAAAAACAAAAACAAAAAAACAAAAAATCAGGAGAAATAGACTGACTCAAATAGGATGAAGTCCGATATGGAAAAATGCAAAGTACTACGCTTACGGGTGAACATTCAGTTTCACATGTACAAAATGGCTCCCTAGGATGAGTACTGCAGAAAGAGACTTAGGGGTCATAGTGGACCACAAGCTGAGTATGGAGTCAACAGTGTGATACTGTTGCCAAAAAAAAAAAAGAAAAAGAAAAAGAAACATAGAATCATAGGGCTGGAAGGGACCTCAGGAGGTCGTCTAGTCCAGCCCCCTGCTTCAAGCAGGATCCACCCCACCTAAGTCATCCCAGCCAGGACCTTGTCAAGCCAGGATTTAAAAACCTCAAGGGATGGAGAATCCACCACCTCTCTAGAATACGCACTCCAGTGCTTCACCACCCTCCTGGTGAAGTAGTTTTTTTCCTAATATACAAACTACACCTCTCCTTCTTTAACTTCAGACTGTTACTCCTCATTCTGCCATCTGACACCAGTGAGAAGAGTTTTGTACCCTCCTCTTTACAGCTCCCCTTCAGGAAGTTGAAGGCTGCTATTAAATCACCTCTAAGTCTTCTCTTCTGCAAACTAAACAACCCCCTCAGCCTATCCTCATAGGTCATGTGCTCCTGCCCCTTAATCATTTTTGTTATCCTCTGTTAAACCTGCTCCAGCACATCTACATCATTTTTATACTGGGTGGCCCAAAACTGGACACAATATTCCAGATGTGGCCTCACCAGTGTCGAATAGAGGAAAACAAGCACTTCGCTAGAAGTGCTCGAAATGCTGTTACTAATGCACTCTAGTATGCCATTAGCCTTCTTGGCTACAAGGGAACACTGTTTACTCATATCCAGCCTTTCATCCACCATAAGCCCTAAGTCCCTTTCCACTGTACTGCTGCTTAGCCAGTCAGTCCCCAGCCTATAACAATGCTTGGGATTCTTCCACTCCAAGTGCAGGACTCTACTCTTCTCCTTGTTGAACCACATCAGATTTCTTTTGGCCCAATCCTCTAATTTATCCAGGTCACTCTGGATTCTCTCTCTAACCTCCAACATATCTACCTCTCCCTCTATTTTTGTGTTATCCACAAAGTTGCTGAGGGTGCAACCCAGTCCTTCATCCAGGTCATTAATAAAGATGTTGAACAATGCCAACCCCAGAACCGAGCCTTGCAGCACTCCACTTGAAACTGACCACCATCCAGATATTGAGCCATTGACCACTACTTGTTGGGCCCAACCATCAAGCCAGCTTTCTATCCATCTTACAGTCCAAGGATCCAATGCATATTTCTTTAACTTATGGGCAAGAATGTTGTGGGAGACTGTACCAAAAGCTTTGCTGAAGTCAAGATACATCTCATCCACTGACTTCCTCATGTCCACAGAGCCTGTTACCTCATCATAGAAGCTAATCAGATTGGTTAGGCAAGACTTACCCCTGGTGAATCCATGTTGCCTACTTTTGATCACTTTCCCCTCTTCCAAGTGCTCCAGAATGGATTCTGTGAGGATCCCCTCCATTATTTTTCCAGGGACTGAGGTAAGGCTGACCAGTCTATAGTTCCCTGGATTATCCTTCTTTCCTTTATTAAAGATTGGTACTATATTTGCCTTTTTCCAGTCATCTGGGATCTCTCCTGATCTCCAAGAGTCTTCAAAGACAATGGCCAAAGGTTCGACAATGACATCTGCCAGTTCCCTCTGTACCCCTGGGTGCATTAAATCCAGACCCATGATTCTGTGAGGCATTAACAGGAGTGTTGTGAGCAAGACATGAGAAGTCATTCTTCTGCTCTACTTTGTGCTGATTAAGCCTCAACTGGAGTACTGTGTCCAATTCTGGGCACCGCATTTTAGGAAAGATATGGAGGAATTGGAAAGGGTCCAGAGAAGAGCAACTAAAACAATTAAAGGTCTTGAAAATATGATCTGTGAGAAAAGATTAAAAGAAATGGGTTTGTTTAGTTTAGAAAAGGGAAGACAGAGATGGAATATGATAGCAATTTTCATGTACCTAAAAGGGTGTTACCAGGAGAAGGGAGAAAAATTATTCTCCTTGGTCTCTGATAATAGAACCAGAGGCAATGGGCTAAAATTGCAGCAAGGAAGGTTTAGAAGATTTGGACATCAGGAAAATTTTCCTAACTATCAGGATGGTTAATTACTGGAATATATGACCAAGGGTGGTTGTAGAATGTCTATTACTGGAAATATTTAAGAACCGTTTGGATAAATATCTAACAAGGATGATATAGATTGTGCTTGGTCCTGACATGTGGGCAGGGAACTGGACTTTATGACATATTGAGGTCCCTTCCAATTCCAGTATTCTCTTTCTATTCTTTGAACCCTTTGTTAATTCTGCCAAAAATTCTTCTGTGCTAGTTAACTGAACCTATGCAACCATCTTTAATCTTTGAATAACTGGATTTTTTCTGATTCTATACATGATTCCGTTGTGAAAAGAAGTAAAGAACATTTTTCTGTAATCATTTAAGGAATCTTCTATACTTGATAAATCTATCTTCTAAGGATTGAAACTGATAACCTTCATCTAGGCATCTCACAGTCTATACTTATTATTTAAGGCACATCAGGGACCTTATTATTTTAAAGCAGCAAAAACATCCATAGGGCAGCATGGAATGAAGTTATTCTGTATTCGATTGGAAGGAAGTGTATTTTGACTCACTGAATAGGGAATAGTCAGAGGTCTTCCCATAGATTTGGCTGTCAGACACTTTTCTTTGTGTAACCAATACAGGCTTCTCTGTCTTATTGTAATCTCATCAGTTCCAACATTTTGACCTTTTCCCCATTTCATTGAAGGACCTCTAAGATGACAAAGCCTAGTACCATCTAATTATCACAGGAAATTTATTAGATGCAAGAATGTTAGAGGTGGTTTGGTGTTTTGGCCTGTGAGGTCCTGAAGGAGACCTTGTGGTCCTCCTATTTCCCACCCCAGAAAAGGGCAACAGAGAGGTCCCAGCGCAACTGTCTGGGAAGCAGCCAATCAGGGTCTTACCCTGGTCACCAAAGTCAACATTTAAATATAGTGGTTACTAGGGCTAGTCAGGAAATGTGGTGTTTCTGGGACAAGCTGATGAAAATTCAAATTAGCTAAGAAAAAGTTAAAACTGACATTTTTTTTGTTAGTTGGACTCAAACTTAACTTTAGCTGAAGTTCTCCGGATTGTGCTTACTTAAACCTGGAAATTGGATGTGGGACTTTTGACAAAAACAGAAACAGCTGAAACCTTATATTTCCCACAGCATTTTCTCTTTTTAGAAGACATTAAAACAAACAATTTTCACCTGCTGTAGTACTAACCATGGACTTCTGAGAAGTCATTTATACTTTCAACTGTGCTGTAAATGGACATACAGGTAGCTAACCCTATAGCAATTTTCTTATGTGAACCACATAGGATGATGTGTTAAGAATCTCTAATTTATAGTACTGAGTTGGTGCTCTGGAACAAAGTGTGGAGCCAGCTGTCAAGTGATGAATCTATCGCAGATGCCAAGCTGCTCAAGCCCTACTGGTGAGTAAAGGAGCTAACAGATTCATGCCAAGTAGTCGCATTTGGAACCAGTGTACCTTGGAGACTCTGGCTCATTTATTCTGAAAGTGACGAGGTCATTTGAAATGCCTATCTACAGTTATCAGAACAATCTAGCGCATGGAAAAAGAAGGTGTTAACTCTGGCTGCGTATACACTATGACATAAATTCAAAGTTAAGGCAGTTAGTTTGCTATTACCACGTGACTGTCTTCACTGTAAAGACTACTAGCTTGACTGAGGGAGCACTAATCTTGAGATTACAAAGTCACAGTTACCTGACAGGTATACTGTCAAGCTCAAATTCAGAAGTTCAATTAAAGGCCAGCTTGGAACAGCCATGTCTTAAAACTGAATTTCTTAGCCTCCAGAGGTGTCCCATAAGTAACCCACAGTACCCCTCACTGCTCCACTCTGGCCCCTGCTCTCCAGTAACTGGAAGACCGTGATTTCTAAGCGGGAGCAGTAAGCCATTATCTGTGGGATCATGTTTGTATGAGAGCCTGAGAAATGTCTGTCTTTCTTTGCTATTAGTGCTGTGAGTGCATCTACACATTACAAATAGCCCCTGCAGGGAGTTTGTGGCTCTGTCTCTACACTTGTTATTTTTTTCACTGCTGCCTGGAGCCAGCTGCTGCCCCACTACCCCATGTGCCAGCCAGGCCGTGCTGGGGGTCGTGCTTGCATAAGATGCCGAGAAACTTCTTCGCAGCAGTTTATATTTGTGTATGCACCCCCTTCCCTCCCCCACAGGCGCCATGCAGTCTGGGTCTTTCCCGTGCTCTGCCACATCACGTGGGTAGCCTCCAAACCAATTAAAGCATGTGCCTGCCATTTGGTGCTGACCATGCTGCCAGGCAGCACCCTGATATATTGTGTGCAATTAGGGATCCAAGGGCAAGAAAGATATTTGGGGGCTTGCAGCTGCTGTGGGGAAGTCCACCCCAGCAGCTAAGATACACAGGGGTAGGGAATATTTCAGCTACTTCAGCAGTCGCAGACCACAACACCCACACACACTCCCCACCAAAAATACTTTCAGGAGCTTGCTGTCCATTGCAAACACCTTCTGGTTTTATATTTCAGTTATTAAATGCTTTTGGCAATATCTGCTATCTGTCTTCATGCTTTGACCCCCTCCGAAATACAGGGAGGGGTCTAGCTGAGATTCCTGTTTGAGTTATAAATTCAGTCTACGTTATTTCCCTGACATCAACTGTGTTGGCATTATCTGTGTAGCGTAGGAGAAAGTCAAAAATTCTTTTTTTCTAGACTTTCCTATACTCTTTCTTCTAACTTTAGAATACAGTCCGGGCCCCTGTATTATTTTCAGGGAACACATGCATGCAATGATGGGAGGTGGGACACTCAGTGGATGGCCAGCTGAGATCACAGTCGTTGCACCTGTGTTGGCAGTATCTGTATAGTGAGACTGGAAACCAAAAATTCTTTTTCCTACCCTTTTCTATCCTCTTTCTCCTAACTTTAAAATACAAGAGAGTAAAGCAACACATGAGGCTGGAGCTCAGCCCCACTCCTCCTCCCCCATGCTGCCAGGAGCTTGCTCAAAGCCATGCCACCTGTGGATTAAGAAAAGACCAGCTAATGCTACCAACCACCACCTAAACAGTAAAGTTCTGCATCTTAATTTATTTATTAATGAAGCTGTTATAAGTAGGACTGTTAAGCTACATCTACACTACAGAAATCTTCCAAAAGAATTTATTCCAGAAGATCTCTTCTGAAAAATCTTTTTTCAAAAGATCCTGTCCACACAGAAAAAAGCAGACCAAAAGATCAACTGTTCTTTCAATAGAGAACATCCACACAGGCCCCACTCTGTTGAAAGAATGGGTCAGGGACTGAAAATCCACTGCTCTTTCAAAAAAAAAGGACCTGGAGAGCATCCACAAATCTTTTGTTATTTTTGAAAAAAGTTTTCGAAAGGATGTGCTCTTCCTGATCTGGGAGCAGAAAATGGCTTCTGGAAGAAGAGCTGAATTCTTTCAGTTTTGGATCTAAAAAGCTCATTTGGTGCATGGATGTGCCGTGTTCTTTTGAAAAAGGCCCCGATTTTCTGAAAGAATTTGCTAGTGTAGATGTGGACTTACTGACTTTAAAAAGTATCACCGACACTCAGTCAAATTTCAGCACTCCACCTCAGAAAGCTGCTGAACCCTGCACTAGCCATTTAATGAGAAACATCATTTCAAGGGAGGTTAAGGGAGGGGATCTGACTGCTGTATATACATTCTCACACTAGTTTTGGTATTGTTATTCACCTTAATTTTAAAAAAGGACATATTTCATACAAGTGAGGCAAATTAGTGAAGTTATTATTTAGAACTGCCATATGCTGTGACTTCCCTGGGAGTAATTTTGATCTTGTAACAGCAGTATGAATTTCTCTCCTCAGCTGCTTTCATAAGATAGCAGTTTTGGCTGACAACCAGAGAATTCTTATGACAACACGGTGACACCGTGCCTTCTTGATATCTGATCTTCACTGTTTAGTCATTCTGCAGATGACTGGTAATTGGTTGAGTCATGTTACTACAATATTTATAGTCTCATTTTCATTCGTTAATGCATCTTGATCAGAATGTTATGGAAAATCTGGGTGATTCTTAATGTGCTCTGATTCCGTATTGACTCTGCAGGCCTCTCCAGGTTAGAACATGCAGTGTACTCTATGAACCCTGCCCCATTGATTATGCCATGTATTTCTCCTTCACTCTACATTCTCCAGAAAACAAACTTTTATAGTAAGCTTGTAAATTACAGCTGTGCTTCTACAGAACTTCAGTGAGTTGAGATATAAATTTACAGCACTCCAACAGGTTGTGCATTAACTTTCTGAGCACTTCGGCCACAGTGGGCTTGAATGTTTCACAGACATGGAAAAAACATCAAGTAGAAGATAAGCACAACCAAAAAGTCTAATCAAACTCGATAGGTTTTCCCTTTAACACAAAATACTTTCTTTTTTTTTTTTTTTGGTGGGTCAGGAGGTTTTGGTTCTAACTTTGGGATGATTTAACCCAAGCTTCTGTTGGATGAATGAGACAAGTTCAGCCCTTTTTACTAAAGAACTTAACCATTTTACCAGTTGTCCTAGCGTGGAAAGCTGCCACTGTGACCAGACTGATGCTCATGTTTATTTCCAGAGACAGGTGCATCCTAGAGGTGAATGCCTGGCTTCGAAGATGGTGTTGCCAGGAAGGCTTTAGCTTCCTTGACCATGGGATGCTATTCCAGGAAGGACTGCTGGGCAGAGATGGTGTTCACCTTTCGAGGAGGGGAAGCCCGTATTTGGACAGAGACTGGCTAACCTAGTGAGGAGGGCTTTAAACTAGGTTCGACGGGGGCAGGGGAGCAAAGCCCACAGGTAAGTGGAGAACGTGGAAACCTGGGTGATGGGTCAGAAATGGGAGGCAGCACGGGCAACAATGTCAGAGTAAAAAGAGGGTCAGGGCAAAACAGGTAGGCAAGATCAAATCAATATCTTAGATGCCTATATACAAATGCAAGAAGTATGGGTAATAAGCAGGAAGAACTGGAAGTGCTAGTAAATAAATATAACTATGACATTTTTGGCATCACAGAAACTTGGTGAGATAATACACATGATTGGAATGTTGGTACTGAAGGGTACAGCCTGCTTAGGAAGGATAGACAGGGAAGAAAGCGGGGAGGTGTTGCCTTGTATATTAAAAATGTATACACTTGGACTGAGGTGGAGATGGACGTAGGAGATGGATGTGTTGAGAGTCTCTGGGTTAGACTAAGAGGGGTAAAAAGCAAGGGTGATGTCCTGCTAGGCGTTTACTACAGGCAGCCTAGCCAGGTGGAAGAGGTGAATGAGGCTTTTTTTAAACAACTAACAAAGTCAAGCAGGGCCCCAGATTTGGTGGTGATGGGGGACTTCAACTATCCAGATATATGTTGGGAAACTAATAGAGCAGGGCACAGACTATCCAGTAAGTTCTTGGATTGTATTAGAAACAATCTTTTATTCCAAAAGGTTGAAAAAGCTACCAGGGAGGAAGCTGTTTTAGATTTGATTTTAAGAATAGGGAGGAATTGGTAGAGAACTTGAAGGTGGAAGGCAGCTTGGGTGAAAGTGATCATGAAATCATAGAGTTCACAATCCTAAGGAAGGGTAGAACAGAAAACAGCAAAATAGAGGTAATGGATTTCAGGAGGGCAGATTTTGGTAAACTCAGAGAGCTGGTAGGTAAGGTCCCATGGGAAGCAAAACTGAGGGGAAAAACAGCTGAGGAGAGTTGGCAGTTTTTCAAAGGGACATTATTAAGGGCCCAAAAGCAAGCTATCCCGGTGTGTAGGAAAGATAGAAAATATGGAAAAAGACCTCCTTGGCTTATCCAGGAGATCATGCATGATCTCAAAATAAAAAAGGAATTGTATAAAAAATGGAAACAAGGAAAAATTACAAAGGATGAGTATAGGCAAACAACTCAAGAATGCAGGAGAAAGATTAGAAAGGCTAAGGCACAAATGAGCTCAAACTAGCTACAGGCATAAAGGGAAACAAGAAGGCTTTTTATAAATATATTAGAAACAAGAGGAAGACCAGGGACAGGGTAGGGCCATTGCTCAGTGAGAAGGGAGAAACAGTAACAGGGAACTTGGAAATGACAGAGATGCTCAATGACTTCTTTGTTTCAGTCTTCACTGAGAAGTCTGATGAAAAGATGCCCAACATAGTGAATGCTAGTGGGAAAGGGGTAGGGTTAGAAGTTGAAATAAAAAAAATAACAAGTTAAAAATCACTTAGGAAAATTATATGTCTGCAAGTCACCAGGGCCTGATGAAATGCACCCTAGAACACTCAAGGAGCTGATAGAGGAGGTATCTGAGCCTTTATCTATCATCTTTGGAAAATCATGGGAGACAGGAGAGATTCCAGAAGACAGGAAAAGGGCAAATATAGTGCCCATCTATAAAAAGGGGAACAAGAATAACCCAGGAAACTACAGGCCAGTCAGCTTAACTTCAGTGCCAGGAAAGATAATGCAGCAGGTAATTAAAGAAATCATGTGCACGCACTTGGAAGGTGGTAAGGTAATAGGAAACAGCCAGCATGGGTTTGTGAAGAATAAATCTTGTCAAACGAATCCGATAGCTTTCTTCGATAGGATAATGAGCCTTCTGGATAGGAGAGAAGCTGTAGATGTGGTCTACCTAGACTTTAGTAAAGCATTTGATACAGTCTCTCATGATATTCTTATCAAAAAACTAGGCAAATACAATTTAGATGAGGGTACTATAAGGTGGGTACATAACTGGCTGGATAACCGTACCCAGAGAGCAGTTCTTAATGATTCTCAATCCAGCTGGAAAAGTATAACAAGTGGGGTTCTGCAGGGGTCTGTGTTAGGACTGGTTCTGTTCAATGTCTTCATCAATGATTTAGATATTGGCATAGAAAGTACGCTTATTAAGTTTGCAGATGATACCAAGTTGGGAGGGGTTGCAACTGCTTTGGAGGATAGGGTCATAATTCAAAATGATCTGGATAAATTGGAGAAATGGTCTGAGGTAAAGAGGATGAAGTTTAATAAGAACAAATGTGAAGTGCTCCACTTGGGAAGGAACAATCAGTTTCACACACACAGAATGGGGAGAGACTGTCTAGGAATGACTATAGCAGAAAGGGATCTAGGGGTTACAGTGGACCACAGGCTAAATATGAGTCAACAGTGTGAAGCTGTTGCAAAAAAAGCAAACATGATTCTGGGATGCATTAACAGGCGTGTTGTGAACAAGACACGAGAAGTCATTCTTCCGCTCTACTCTGCACTGGTTAGGCCTCAGCTGGAGTATTGTGTCCAGTTCTGGGCACCACAGTTCAAAAAAGATGTGGAGAAACTAGAGAGGGTCCAGAAAAGAGCAACAAGAATGATTAAAGGTCTAGAGAATGTGACCTATGAAAAAAGGTTGAAAGAATTGGGCTTGTTTAATTTGGAAAAGAGAAGATTGAGGGGAGACATGATAGCGGTTTTCAGGTGTCTAAAAGGGTGTCATAAGGAGGAAGGAGAGAACTTGTTCTTCTTGGCCTCTGAGGATAGAACAAGAGGCAATGGGCTTAAACTGCAACAAGGGAGGTTTAGGTTGGACATTAGGAAAAAGTTCCTAACTGTCAGGGCAGTCAAACAGTGGAATAAATTGCCAAGGGAGGTTGTGGAATCTCCATCGCTGGAGATATTTAAGAACAGGTTAGATAGATGTCTGTCAGGGATGGTTTAGATAGTACTTGGTCCTGCCATTGTGGCAGGGAGCTGGACTCGATGTCCTCTGGAGGTCCCTTCCAGTCCTAGTGTTCTATGATTCTATGATTCCTAACTTACTCAATTAGTTCTCCCACCTACTTCCTTTTCTGTCTAACTATTGAAGGCTCCAATTCCTGCACTTAGCTAGGGCTGTCTTTTTCTAAGCTAGTTTTCAGAAACAGTTTCTTCAAAGGTAATAAGTACATATCTGCAAGAGTCTGATACCTTTTTAAACTGAGTTGTTCTTACTTTTCAAGTGCAAGAATTTTAACATCAACAGCATCCTACTGTTTTTCTTGAATCTCACATCTGCTTTTCTTTGGTACTGTAACTTTTCTGTATTAATATAGGAAAGGAAACCAAAGGCCCCATTGTGGAACAGCAAAATAATCCTTCTGCACACTTTATAGAAAGCCGTTTTGGCCCTTTTCAAGTCTTGGTTTTACAGCTGGGATTAGATGCTCCAGTTAACTATAATGCAAGTTGTTAGTCATTGTTCTCACATACTTTTTGACACCTGTTCCTCTTTAAGCCTTCTTTTTTGTTTTATATTTATAGTAATTTAAGATGGTAAAACTTTAGCTGTCTATTTAGTAACACACATTAAATCTGTGGACAACTGAATATGGCTCACTCCACCGCACAAGTGGATATATTTATCTTTCATTTTAGGCTGACTACATTAACATGTGCCCTATTGGAAGAATCATAACCATCTCTCAGGCTCTTGCAATTGAGAGAATAGACTAAAGCTTTATTAATTTAGTACTTGTGAAGAACTCTGGTCAAGGATTACTTTACCTTGCAAAATCAATGCAATCATAACCAGATTTTGACACTGAGATTTAGAGGAACAGACAGCTGTATGAATGCCAAAGTACCTGCTTTTTCTCCCACTAAATGAAGATAGCAGGGGAAGGCCTAATATCTTGTCCTGAGCAAACTGCTCTCCCTGTTTCCCTTACCCTCCAAGTTTATCCTTCTGAAGTGGACTAAAGGTCTGTGGCCACACTTGGCCAAAACTGCAAAATGGCCAAATCAAAGAATATTAATGATGTGCTGCATTGACTATTAAGTGCCTCATTAGCGTTCACACGCTGCCAGCCATGGTGCTTCAAAAGTGCCGCTTTCAAACATGCTCGTCTTGGCTCAGCTACATGGGACCCCATGCATTTCCAAATCCCCTATTCCCCTCACGTAGGAGAAAGGCTAGGCTCAGTAGGAAAATGAGAGTCCAGACAGAAGCACAGCAAGAAGATTTAAGAAGTATTGAATACATTTTGTGAGGGTTAATTGCCCTTTACCATTTCTTGTCCTGCTCCTCATTACTTACCTTCCCCCCACCAACTATCAATGGCTCTGTCTACACTACAGAACTTTTTCAAAAGACGATCTCCCAGATGACACAATCCACCACGTCATCTTTCAAAAGAGCTCACCTACACCCAAAAACAATGGCGCCTGTGATCTGCTCAAGCGAAAGAGCACTCTGTCCTTTTGGAAGGGAGATTCCACACATCCACAGCTGCTCTTTTGAATGAGTGTAGCAGGAAATACCCCAAACGGGGTCACATGGCTGACAAGCCCTTCTGAGGCCTGCAGCCAGCTGCTTCTTAAAGGGCCCTTCCCAAACATCCTCACCCTGCCCTCACTCAGGCCAACAGAGCTGTGACAAGCCCTGCAGAGCCCCTGCATGGACCCAATGGTGCACTGAAGCCTGTTCCAATGGACCCCCAGCAGCAACTCCTTCTTGTCGAACTGTTCATCCTCCACACTGTGGTCTGCCACCTTGCCACGGTGCTCACTGCTGTCCTCCAACTCCTCATGTACATGACTACCCCTCTGCTCCAAGGCCCTGGAGCTCCTTGACCCAAGAACACATCAGCACCCACCAAGATCCCCATGGCACCTCTGGAGCCACCTCAGCAGCTGCAGCTGGTGGGAGTGGCTGGTGCTGGGCAACTGGGACAATGCTCAATGGCTACAGACTTTATGAATGAGCAAGGAGATGTTCCAGGATCTCTGTCACTGGTTTTCCCCTGCCTTGAAGCACCAGGACACCCATGAGATCTGCCCTACCCCTTGAAAAACAGGTGGTGATTGCCATCTGGAAGCTGGTCACCCTGGACAGCTACTGGTCGGTGAGGCACCAGTTTGGCATGAGCAAGGCCACTCTTGTGGCTGTTGTAATGGAGGTATGGCATGCTTGGGTCATGTACCTGGAAAAGGGAGGGGTGAGGTGGATCCCAGGCGAGGGAGACCCTTGGTGGCTGGGAGCATGGGGGCAAGGGAGGGAGGCGGGGGGGAACAGAAGAGAAGGGGCAGGAGGAGGTGTCCCAGGCACACCCCGTCATGCCTCACAAGACTGCACACCCTCCCTCCCATGCAGGTCGTGCATGCTATCAATGAAATGCTGCTGCACAGGGTCATCTGCATGGGGCATATGGATGTAGCCAGCATGGGATTTGCTATGCTCAGCTTCCTGAACCTCTTTAGTGCCTTAGACAGGATGCACATCCCCAACTGAGCCCTGGCTCACAGCTCTGGCCACTATATCAACAGAAAAGGCTACCGTTCAGTAGTGCTGCAGGCACTGGTGGACAGCAAGGGCCGTTTCATGGACATTTATGTGGACTGGGTGGGAAGGACACATGATGTCCACATGTTCCATAATTCCAGGCTCTGCCACCACATGGAGGCTGGGATATACGTCCCCCAGTGGGAGATCCAGGCGGGGGACGTGACCATGCCCCTCCACATTGTGGTGGATGCTGTCCACCCCCTGCTACCCTGGCTGATGCAGCTTTACACCAGCCACCCTGACCCCACCCAGGAAGCATTAACGCTCGCCACAACCAGGCCCAAAATATGGTGAAGTGGGCCTTTTGGCATCTGAAGGGTTGGTGGTGGTGCCTCCTCATGCATCTAGAGGCTGGGCTACAGAATGTCCCCCAGCTGGTGGGTGCCTGTTGCATCCTGCACAACCTTGTGGAGGGAAAGGGTGAGGTATCTCCCCCTCCCCCCACCCCCAGTGGATGGCACAGAAGGGCCCCAGCCTCAAACAGCCAGTCCCCACCCCAAGTCTTCAGGCACAACAGGAGGGACTCTGCATTCAGGCGGCCCTTCAGGAGAGATTTACACATGAGAAACAGTGACCACTGCATGCAGTTCCCACACAATTGTCCGCCACCCCCATACAGCCCTCACCATCCCCCTACCGTGACCCCCGCATGCACACCCATTCACACCCCACCATCACTCCACCAACAGCATGGGACATGGGAATGGTTCAAAAATAAAGATTTGTGCATTAATAGAAATTGCCTTATTTACAGCTATGAAAATGTAACTGTAGCGGAGAACAGGGTCAAACTCTGTACAATAATGGCCTACACAGGGGTGGGGCAGTGAAAAAGGGGGACCTCAATCGAGACTGGAGCAGGGGGGACCTCAACTGGGGGATGGAGGATGGGGGATGCAGCTGCATTTTGCTTCTTGTCCCCCATCTGCTTCAGGACCTCCTCATCTTTCTGCAGCCAGGGCAGGTCACTCACCTCATGCCCAGTCCAGGAGGGCGCTCTTTTTTCTGGAGATCTTCCCGGGTCCTGGGTGCCCTGTGATGGCTTGGAGGTGGGGCCCTGGGGCTGCTGTGGAGGCTGGCTGCTGGCCTTGGCTTCTGGTCACTCCTGCTGGGGTGGCTGTGAGGCATGCTGTGGTAGCTCATGCTTCAGCAGCTGCAAGCATGCTCTCAGCTTCCACACAGGTCTTTCTGGGACTGTGGGGCTTTAAAGTGGCCGACTGGCACACTATAGAGCACTGCTGCTGACATGCAGGGTGTCTCTAAAGTCCTCCATGGCTGGCACCATGAAGGACTTCTCTTTGAAAGAACTGACCGTGGAGCACCTACACATGTTCTCTTTCAAAAGAGTATTTTGCAAGGAGGCACTCTTCCTCATATGGGATCAGAGGAGCACTTTCAAAAGATGTGCCATGTTTGTCTCATTTTCTTTTGAAAGAGAGCATTTTGTATGTAGATGCTCCATGAGCTCTTTCAAAAGAGAGCCAGATATTTTGAATTTAGACATAGCCAGTTTTATTATTATTCACATTGCAATATTGCCTACAGCCTTATTAAAGGTCCACTTCCTGTTACTCTAGGTGCTGATTTAACATAAAATGATGATCCCTGCCTCAAGAGAGCTCACTGTACCCCTTTGCTCAGCCCCCAAAAAGCTGCTTACACTACTGCCCCAAGCACTTGTCTCCTTCTGTTACAGGCTTCACAAGTTCCTGCCTCAAGCTCTTCTCTGGCACGTCACCTTTCAGACCCATCTTGCTCCTCACTGACTCCTTTCCTGTGAAAACATTAGCCCTTCCAACCAATCGGCTCCCTCCCTCACTTCTAGTTGTGTCATTGTATCTGTTTGGACATGATAAATTGATCTCAGTTTTTTCCTATCAGTGCCAGTACTCCACCAGGACAAGAAGAGTAGTCAATATAGATAGGAGAGCATACACATGCACCCCACCCCCACCAACCTTACTGCACACAAAACTCCAAAGTAAGTACACAGACTTTGGGTATGCTATTTGCATGGCTGAAGTCACTTCAATTAGATTGATGGTGGGGGTTCGTGTAGACGAGACCCAAGAGGATAGATGAACCAGTCTTGATGTGGCTAGATGCCTGCAACCAAGGCAGCAGAGAAGTGGCCAGTTCAACAGATGTTTTTCCATAGATGGGTATGAAAACAACCTGTTTTGTATAAGTAGAGCTCATGAATTTGGTACATATTCTGAGCCTTTTTCTTAATCTCCTTGATTGCATCTTCAGTAGGAGGCTGAAAAAGAAGAAGAAATTGCAGGAGAACTGTGGTTAATGTGTTTGTTGGAAACAATAATATGTTACTCTGGATAACACAGCTTATTTTATATCAAATAATAAAGGTTTTCACTAACTTGCAGTCCACATGGCCTGAATTCAGCACTGGTGTGAACTCAAAACCCAATGTTTGACCAGGGATATGACGATTGATTTTACCATCTTCTATTTACAACACTGCCACCACAGTCACCACAGCCAATCTGGTGTCTGACCTCTGTAACTTTGTTCTCACACACAATCATTTCCGTTTTGGGGACAATTTATACCTCCAAATTAGTGGAACTGCTATGGGCGCCCGCATGGCCCCACAATATGCTAATATATTTATGGCTGACCTGGAACAACGATTCCTCAGCTCTCGTCCCCTATTACCACTCCTCTACTTAAGATACATTGATGACATCTTTATGATTTGGACCCATGGTACAGAGGCTCTAGAAGAATTCCACAGAGACTTTAACAATCTACACCCCACCATCAACTTATGCCTCGATTACAACACGCAAGAGATACATTTCCCGGACACTACAGTACTAATCAAGGATGGCCTGATCAGTACCACACTGTACCGAAAACCTACTGGTCACTATACTTATCTATACCCTTCTAGTTTCCATCCTGCACACATGACTAGATCCATTGTTTACAGTCAAGCTCTTAGGTACAATCGCATTTGCTCTGATCCAACTGACAGAGACCAAAAACTACAAGAACTTTACCAAATATTCATAAACCTGAATTACCCACCAGGAGAAGTAAAAAAAACAAATCAACAGGGCCAGATGCATACCCAGAAACCAGCTACTCCAAGATCAGCCCAAAAAAGCCAAGAACAGAACACCACTGGTCATCACCTACAGCCCCCAACTCAGACCACTGCAATGAAGTATTAAAGACCTACAACCTATCCTTAATCAGGATGCCACACTCCAGAAGGCCCTGGGTGACATGCCTGTTTTCTCCTACAGACAACCTCCCAACCTCATGAGGATCCTCACTAACAGCCACAGTCTATACCCCAGGAACACCAGTCCTGGAACCTTTCCCTGCAACAAAGCCCACAGCCAGCTTTGTCCACATATTTTCTCTGGAAATACCATCACTGGACCTAACCCAGTTACTCACAGAATCACGGGCACTTTCTCATGCTCCTCTACTAACATCACGTATGCCATCATGTGCCAACAATGCCCAGATGCTTTGTATATTGGACAGACTTTTAACTCCCTTAGACAAAGGGTCAACGGGCACAAAACAGACATCAAAACACTCCAGATCCACAAACCAGTTAGTCAACATTTTAATGGAATGGGGCATTCTGTCAATGACCTCAAGGTATGCGTGTTAATGAAGAGACACTATCGCTCCGTTTTAGAAAGCGAAGTGGACGAACTGACATTTATATTCAAATTCGGAACATTAACGCATGGTTTAAATCATGATGGAAACTTTCTGAGTCACTATAGGGGCTCGTCTGCATACTTGACTCAATCTAATTCTTGATCTTCCCCCCCACTCCTCTGCTCTCTGATTTGCTCACCTTGATTATCTTCTTCTGATTTGTCCTCCTTGCTTACTGTTTTTGGTTCTCTGTCTTAAATATTGAGTCTGTTCTGGTCTGGCTATGGTCTGAAGAAGTGGGTCTGTCCCACGAAAGCTCGCCTAATAAACTATTTTGCTAGTCTTTAAAGTGCTACTTGACTGCTTTTTGTTTTGATAGTTACAACACTGTTTGTTTTTTTTTGTTTGTTTGTTTGTTTTAAATCACGATCAAAAAGCTATGGTGCCACTTCAAATAATACCACTTTGGCTTTGTCACCAGCTGTGCCTGAGGTATATTGTAGATCCCTGGGCCAATGTAAGAGGGCATGCCAGTCCCACAGTTCTTCTGCCTTCTCTTTCCCCTACCCACCTTCACTTGGATTCCTAAACTCCAGACAAACTTTACTTTTGTCCAGCTATGCCGCTTCTTCCACAGTCCAATTTATGGGCATACATCACAAGAAAAATTTCAGTTCTTCGCTCTTCCTTCCTCCTTCGAAAACTAGGCAACTCTCTAGCCTCATATCTTCCTGTCTGGAGTCTTTTCTACTTTTTTTGAGTCTGCTTTCCCTGGCTTCAGCTTTCTTTAACCTCCTGGCTCTTACTTTCAGGCCCAAACACCTTCTCCTTATAAAGAAGTTTGCAGGAGACCTATGTAACTCCTGCTCACACCAGCTTTTTAGCAGCTACCTCCTTCAGGTCCTCTTCAGCAGTCCCTTAGGTGATCCCTCTCTTTACTGTTCTGGGTCAAGATAGGTCCACAGTTAATATTTTTTGTTCTCTGGAGCCTCTCACTATCAACAGCCTCTACCTGATTCAGTATTTTTGTGAATCCAGGTGGGCAGCAAATGGGCGGCAGGAATTCAGTTCAGGTGTGTTGGCCCCATGGTCCCTCTTACAGGAGTTGGTCACCCTGTAACAATTAGACGACAACATTGTGCTTGTTTTCAGCCTGCAGCACAGAGTCCATCTTATCTATATTTGATGTGCTGCATCGCAATCACTACATGAAGGTAACAGTACCATTGTTTTTACATTCCTGTTACTTCTACCATTATAGTATTTCTCTTCAAAGGCATCACCTCCTCATTATGGGGTACCTATATGCCTTGATACTTTTGTTAAATATTTAGCAGCTTAACCAAAACCTTAAAAAAAAAGTCCAACCCCTCTTTTCAGAAATCCAATCTATTTCCCATGACAAACTACCTTTTTCTTTTGACTTAGAAGCATGAGAATCAATAACTTTGTCAAACAGCTTAACGTGAATATTCCATTGTGAAAGGAATTTGAGTGCTTTCTACTGAAATCTATTATGTCAATTTTTCTGCAAGTTTTTTAAACTAAAGCACAGATGGGATCAGAGTTGAAATATAACATGCATATTCATGCGATATTCCACATCGTTTCCAGGTCCTTGAAGACGTCTTGATTTTGTTATATCATTTTAGTAAAAAATCTGTTTATGCGTAAGACAGAACCCAAATTCCCCTGTCATTTTACTACTTTTGAGTAATGTTTTCCATCAATATCTCTTTGATATTTCATTATGCATGCAGAAATTATAGGTAGAGGCAGTATAGTCGACTCGTTGGAAGTGAATTATTACCAGTCCGGTCTACTTACTATTCTTGACTTTACTCAGCACTGAACTTCAGCAAATATGCCAATTTCTCAATTTTGAGAAGTGATAGCAGTAATTTATCTGGTTTTGAGAATCCCAGATGAAAAGTGCTATTTTAAGTGTTTTAAGTATTTTACTTTGAACAGAATTGAAGCCTGGAAGATCCAAACAAACCTAGACTTACCCTGAATGTGTTGTAATTGGGTTTTTAGCAGTTATACCAATGAAAATAAATATTTCTCTAGTTATGTTGAAGTGCCAGTCCTGTTCAGTCCTCCTGCCTATTTGCCTCTTTTGTATACCTGCTTTTCCAGACCCACCACCATTGGAAGACACAACCAACAAATGCCAACCAAGAAGTCTGTAGTGGACCAATACCTCCCATTCTAACTGGATGTTTGAACAACATGCTCATTTTGACATTCCAGAAACATTGTGATTCCATGTGTTCACCACTACATTTAACATCAAGAACATCCCTCCACTGGTCAACAGACAGAATATGCTGTGCAAATAGACATAAGGTCAGAATTAAAACCAAAAAATTATTTGGATGATAATTAAGTGGTGCTTTTACTAGCTTAATGATGTTCTTTAAATATGTGCATGCAGATTTCAGAAGTCATTTAATTTGTATTTACTTATTTGGCACAACATGTTTTTACAACAGAGTTTTTAAATTAAATTACCATCATCTCCTTAGCATTATATTTCTAATGTAGTGATAATCAATGAGTAAGATTCTTCATTCCACAGTGAAGGGGGATGAAAATGCTAAAATTAACTTGGTAGTAATTGTAAAGAAACTATCTTGTAATGGAGCAATTAACATCTGTACTTAAAAATAAATTAGATATTACTTTTTTTCATGGAGTTACTCCATCCCCTTTTTCCCAATACAGAATTGTTCTTTACAATATGTTCTTCCAAGTCTACAGGTTCAGTTTAATGAGTCCAAATAATTGCATTTACACTATTACTCTTGGGAGACAAATATCTATCTGATGCAATTCTACATGCTAAGTGTCACAACAAACTTCTTATCAGTTTATAAATGCTTTATCAGCAGAATCACAGAATCACAGAACACTAGAACTGGAAGGGAACTCGAGAGGTCATCAAGCATGACAGGACCAAGCACCACCTAGATCTTCCCTGTTAGATCTTTATATAACCTGGTCTTAAAATATCTCCAGTGATGGAGATTTTACAACCAGCCTAGGCAATTTATTCTGGTGCTTAACCACTATAACAGTTAGGAAGTTTTTCCTAATGTCCAACTTAAATCTCTCACTGCAATTTAAGCACATTGCTTCTTCTCCTTTCATCAATGGCCAGGGAGAACAATTTTGCTCCCACCTCTTTGTAATACCATTTTTGTTACTTGAAAGCTGTTATCATGCCCAAGATCAGTCTTTTCTTCCAGACTAAATAAACCCAATTCTTTCATTCTTCTCTCATAGGTCTTATTTTCTACTTCTTTAATAATTTTATCGCTCTTCTCTGGACCCTCTAATTTCTGCACATCTTTCTTGAAAAGTCCTGAGGCAAATGGGGAAAGAAGAAAGTACAACAAAGGAAGACCCCTCATTTGAAAGGAGGCCAATCAGCTTATTATGTAAGGTGTTTGTTCACAACTGCAAGAAGCCTGGGAAACAACAGGAAGAATTAGAGGCCCTGGAACAATCAAAGAAGTATGAGGTGATTGGAATAACGGAGACTTGGTGGGATGACTCACATAACTGAAGCACTGTCACGGAAGGCTATAAACTGTTCAGGAAGAACAGCCAGGGGAGAAAAGGAGGAGGAGGTGCGCTCTATATGAGAGAGCTGTATGAGTGCTCAGAGCTCCAGTATATGGAAGGCGAAAAGCCAGCAGAGTGTTTTTGGATTAGATTTAAAAGCAGAAGCAACAGAGGCAATGTTGTGGTTGGTGTCTGCTATAGGCCACAAGATCAGGTAGAGGAGGTAGATGAGGATTTCTTCAGGCAACTAAGAGATGCTTCCAGATCACAGGCCCTGCTTCTCATGGGAGACTTTAATCACCCAGACATCTGTTGGATAAGGCGAATGGCTTGTACCCTCAGATGACACTAAGCTAGGAGGCCAGGTGGATACATTGGAGAATAGGGATAGGTTCCAGAGTGACCTAGATGAATTGGAGGAGTGAGCCAAAAGAAATTTGATGAGGTTCCATAAGGACAAGTGCAGAGTCCTGTGCCTGGGATGGAAGAATCCCAAGTACTGTTACAGGCTGGGACCTAGTAGCAGTGAAGCAGTGAAGCAGAAAAGGATCTGGGAACTACTATGGAGGAGAGGCTGGATATGAGTCAACGGTGTGCCTTTGTAGCCAGGAAGGCTACTGGCATACTGAAAGTCATTAAGAGAAGCATTTCCAGCAGATCTAGAGAAGTTATTCTTCCCCTGTACTCATCACAGGTAGGCCACGTCTGGAGTATTGCTTCCACTTCTGGGCCCCCCAGTATAGAAATGATGTGGATGCATTGGAGACGGTTTAGCAGAGAGCAGTGAAAATTATCAGGGATCTGGAGCACATGACCTATGACGAGAGGTTGAGAGAATTGGGCTTATTTAATTTGCAGAGGAGAAGACTGAGGTGCGATTTGATAGCAGCCTTCAACTTTCTGGAGGGGTACGCTAAAGAGAATGGAGAGAGACTGTTCTCAATGGTGACAGAGAGCCGTGTTAGTCTGTATTCTGTCAAAACAAAAAAGTAGCCAAGTAGTCAAGTAGCACCGTAAAGACTAACAAAATACTAAGTAACAGAAGACTAACAAAATTATTTTGCTAGTCTTTAAAGTGCTACTTGACTGCTTTTTTGTTTTGTTCTCAATGGTGACAGATGGCAGAACAAAGATCAATGGTCTGAGTTTAGAGAGGGAGAGGTGTAGGTTGGATATTAGGAAAAACTATTTCACCAGGAGGGTGGTGAAGGGCTGGAATGTGTTACTGGGAGAGGTGGTGGAATCTCTATCCCTAAGGTTTTTAAGTTCCAACTTGACAAAGCCCTGGCTGGGATGACTTAGTGGGGATTGATCCTGCCTTAGGCTTTAGGCAAGGGGCTGGATTCAATGACCTCCTGAGGTCCTAAAATTCTGTAAGTCTATGAACAGAACAAAATACTCTAACTGAGGCCTACTCAGCGCAGGCTAGAGCAGAAGAATTACTTCTCGTGTCTTGATCACAACACTTCTGTTAATCCAACCCAGATTCATTTTTGCAGTGTTATAACGTTGACTCATATTTAGCTTGTGATCCACTATGATACTAGATACTTTTCTGCAACAGAATAGCTTTTTGCAATTTAAAATAATACACTAAAAAGTATTGGGAAAAAATGTACACCTTTTCCATATTAAAGTTTTACAGTTCACATAAATATTAATTTTTAGGCATTTTTTAAAACTCAGCTGTCTTAGAGTGGCAGTAGTATCCAATATTTAAAGGTCAAAAATACTCAAGAGGTTAAAGACACTCATACAGTAAACTCAGTCTTGGGAAAACCAAATCTCTAAACTTAAATGTGAAGTGGAACTAGTGTCAGAACTTGACAGATTTATGCTCAGTTTAGGTTAGTGCTGTGACACCTTCTCATGGTTTCTGCTCACTTCTCCATGCTTTTTTTTTTTTAACTTTCAGACTCTTTTTTATAGACTTATTTAACCTCTCCTTCAGAGCTGTCCTTTCCATAGGACAGTGCAGGGTAATGCAATGGACCCTGTGTTTTGGGGGGGTCCTCTGGAGCCCTGGAGGCCCAGGGAACTAGCAGGAGACCTGGTACCAGCAGCAGGGTTTGATCCTGTCCCTGTACTGGCTGTGGCAGGAAGTGGAAGAACTTGGCCCCAGCAGCCTGCTCAGTTCTCCCAGCTCCCAGTGTCACTTCGAGGAGGGGACTTCAGGGAAGGGACAGAACTGCCCACACTAACCAGCAGCAGCAAGCAGTGAATCAACACAGCTTAGAGCTCAGGGAGTGGAGTAGGGTGAGTCTGGGTCACTCTGCTTCCCACTGCCACCACTGGGGTGAGGGGTGGCTGAGGCCTGATGCCCCCCTGGCACTGTGTCCCCCCTTCCCCATTAATCCCTTGACCATGTCATGCAGGGGAGGGGACTTGAGGGAAGAGATGGTATCCAGGCAGGGACAGAATAGGAGTGGGAAGAGGCAGGGAATGGCTGAGCAGGGGAGAGGCTTGGGGAAAGGGATTGAATGGGGCAGGGCAGGGCAGGGCAGGGCAGGAAATGCAAGGTGGGGTCGGAGATGGAGTGGGGGTTTGTCCTGGGCCCTGCATGCCCCTGGGGACAGCCCTGCCCTCTGCATAGAGTGACAAAAGCACAATAGCAACATATGTAATTCACTTCTCCCCCCATAAACCTGGGTTTAATGGTCCCCCTGCACTGCTATTCCTGCCACTACACACAAGGTATGAAATTTAACTTCAGATGGACAGAACTGAATGCAGCTGAGAATTATTAAGATGTATTCCCTGGAACTGGAAGTCTACTTGGGCTCCTGTGAATTCACAGAATCAGAAAGGCAGCATAAGATGCCTTGCTTAGGTCTTCTAGTCCGGACCCCTGAACTGAGGCAATACTAAATATTATTTAGATGATCCCTGATGGATGTTTATCTAACCCAGTGGTTCCCAGCTTTTTCCAGACGGGGCCCCATTTTGGCAATTCAGGAAGACTTGGTGACCCGAGGCAATTCAACAATGGGGAGGAGAGGGAGAGAAGACAGAGCTGTAACTACCTAATTTTGTGTCTGAGGCAAGAATATAAAATTGTGCCCCTCTTGTATATATATTCATAATAGTTATTTCATAGAAAAGGGGAAATATGTTAATAAAATAATAACAGTACATTTACTATAGTTAATCAGAGTCGTGGTGGTGAAAAGACACTTATCCCCAAACTACTCCCCCCCACAGCTTGAACCCCACAATCAGGAGTTTGGGGAGTCTCACCCAGGGGCTAGAGGGGGCTAAGGCAGTCACTCGCGGGGGCTAGGAGTCACTCACAGGCTGGAGGGAGCTAAGGAATGCACAGGGACCTCTGTGGCTGGAAGCTGGCTAGGGCATGGAGCTCCGGCCAGCAGCTCCAGTCACCCAGGTGTGGGGAGAACCACGACCCCTGCAGCTGGAAGCCAGTTGAGGCACAGCCCTGCCCAGAACAGCCAGCTGCAGGAACACCATCTGGAGAACGGGGAGGACCCCAACCCCCCAGTGGCTAGAAGCTGGGTGTGGCTAGGGGGGACCCCTGACCCCCGTGGCTGGAAGCTGGCTGGGGCAGGGCCATGGCTGGCATAGCCAGCTGTGGGATCTGTGCTGGGGCCTGGGGAGACCCCATCTCCTGCAAAGGCTGGAAACCTGGGAACTGATCAGCTCTGCCCTCCCTCCCAACCTCAGACTCAGACCCTCACCCTACCTCAGCTGGGCATTACTCCTCAGGTATTCAGTTCTCTGCCCTGCAGCTGAAATGGCTCTCAATGTAATTGATTGGCTTAAGGCTGTTAATCCAATTAAGAAGTTGAGAACAACTTCAGGAGTGTGAATGGCTTCTTAATAGCCACCAGTGGAGTTGCCCAGCTCAGCTGTTGACCCTTTTGAAATGTAATCATGATCCATGTTTGGGTCCTGACTCGACTTGTAGCTTGGCAAACCCTGATCTAACCTATTCTTGGAAATCTTTAATGACTGAGATACCCAAGGGAATTTGTTCCAGTGTTTTAAGTATTCTTATAGGTAACAAGTTTTACTTAATGTCTAATCTGAAGTTCCCTTGCTGAAACTTTAGTCTATTACTTATTGTCCTGTTTTTCTTAATCATGGAGCTCAATTTATCACTCTTCTCTTTACAGCAACCTTTTCCATACTCAAGAATTGTTGTCATGCCCTTCCCCCCATCAGTCTTCTCTTCTCCAGCAGAAATAACCCTATTTTTTTCATTCTCTCCTCACAGTTCATGTTTTCTCAACTTTTAATCATTTTTGTTGCTCTTCTCTGGAATTTTCTAAGGTGTCCACTTTTTTCCCTAAAGTATGGTGCTTGCACCCGAAAGAGTATTCCATTCAAGGCCTGAGTGTGGACTAGACTGGAAAAATTTCTTCTCACTACTAATTACAACACTCTTGCTAATACATAATGAGGTTAAATTTTTTGTACCTCAGAATTACCCATATTTAATTTATGATCCATTTCCCCAAGTTCATGTGAGTCGTGTGGGGAAACAGGAACCAGGCTGCCACTTGATTCCCAGCTCCCTGCTGCTTGTGACACCCAGGAAACTGAACAGACCACCAGGGTTGGTCAGTTTCCTGGCTGCTTCTTCCTGCCTTTCACCAGCTGTGCAGCTGTTGACATGACTACAGTGCCACTGGGGGGAAGGCAGGGAAATGGGCCTCATAGCCTGCCTAGCTGCCCGCCACTGTGGGCAGCTAGGCAGGCTGACAGCTGCAGAGCAGCTTCCAGTTATGCTTAACTCACATTAAAGCACATTATGTGCAACCTGAAGCAGTGTACGAAGGGGGTTTACTGTAATACTGTTTTTTGTTACTGTGTCTTGGATGACAACAAGCTACATAACTCCAAGGACTGGAGCATCTTAAAGGTGCTAGGAGTTCATACCACAAGATTACAGAGGGAGACATCTGAAGTGGAAGTCATTCCCAAGTGTGATGCATTTAACCTCGGGCTTCACAGACAGCTCAACTATCTTATGCATTACAAGGGCAATTTCCCCACCATTGATATTCACAAGAATGGCACCCATCCCACTTAACTTCTTTTACTTCTTCCACTGGTCTTATTAATAACAGTTGCCCCCACCACCGATTTTTATTCCTCCTTCCCTCCCACTACATAAAATTTATATTCCTGTGATCTGCTCCAATGTGCAAATCTGAAGAAGTGGGTCTAACCCATGAATGTGAGTAAATTTAATATAAATATAAATATATAAAGTAAGTAAATTTAATATAAAATTAAAATAAGTAAAAATAAGTCTCTAAGGTGCAACAGGACTGCATGTTTTTTGTGAAGCTACAGCCTAACAAACCTACCCCTTTGAGAATTATATTGAGAAGCTTCATAATGACTTGTTGCTTAGATAGGAGTCTTCTAATTAAGTCTATTCTACATACTAAAAAGTGTGTACTGCAAATAAGTCAGAGGCTTTGAACTTCCAGTTGTTAAAATCTCACTGGGACAGCTCCATTTTAACTTATGCAATAGAAGTTAATATCAGTTTTCAAATGTTTGTGCCTCACTTTACCCCCTTTTGAGTCTTCTGAATTATTGGCAGGGGCTTGAATTCAGACACATTGAAATCCTTCAAAAAACACAAGTAATTACACACAAAGTGCCAACACACTGCAAAACACTGAGATCAAAGTTTTTTTAACACAGCAAGGATTACATGGTCAGAAGAAACACTTCTGGAATACCAAGTAGTGCAACGAAGAAACCAAAGAAATCAAAGTGATTTTTGCCAATGCAGATCCCTTTACATGTTTTCTCCATTAAATAACACAAATTTCCAGAACTGATTAAGAGAAAAACATCTGTATTACAATGCATTTGCCTCAGAATGATGGACACCACAATGACTAAATGTTTGTTATTAGAAATAATACCCTACCCTGAAATTGCCTCATGAAAAATGGTTACCAGCCTCAGGGAGCTGCTAATTGCTGCTAAAAGAGCTCTCATTTAAAGATAAAAACTTTAACTGAAAATAACCTGGTAGAGGCAATTCAGCAGACAACTGCATTCTGTGTAAAATCTGACTTTGAAAGAATAGATGCTCAAAAATAGTATTTGTTAAGAGCTTAATAACCACTCATTTAAAATGCTAATATTACACTTGCAGTTTCCACTGTTTTTTTTTTTTTGCCACTTCAACACATAACACTACGTGATTGACTCTGCTGTGCATAATAATTTATTAGGTGATGAGCTTTCATGGGGCAGACCCACTTCATCAGCTAATAAATTATTTTGCTAGTCTTTAAAATGCTACATGACTGCTGGCTTGTGTTGTTAGAATACAGCCTAACACAGCTACCTCTCTGTTACTATTCTGCTGTGCATAGGCAAACAGAAGAGGTTATACATCCCAAGTCCAGAGCTTTAAAATGAAGTAGTTTTGATTCCATTCTATTTTTCTTTTGTTATAAGGAACAGTAATTAAGACCTAATTTGAGGGTCTTTCCTGAACCACTGAACCTTAATGACACCACACAAAGCCCCATCCAAATAATCTATAAATAATTGATCTACATGGGAAACTTGGACCAGTTAAACTTGAATATATTTTTACAAATCTATTGATTCAACCCATACAAACCCACCTATGAACATTACAGTTCAAGTGGTTTGTTCTGGTCTATCTCAAAAAAAAACCAAACCCTCACAATAGACATAAATTGCAGTGGAATAACACATTCTTAATTAAAGAAGAGTGTCCAAGTAGGGATTTGAATCTACTTAAAAAATCTCATGTTTGGTTAAACCAGTCCAGATAGATAAGGTTCAGTTAGATGAGGTTCTCTTTATGTCCCTACCTTCCCTTACCTCAAAATAAGCTTGCTTTTGTACCACGATCAGATTAACACAATTATTATGGCTATGTCACGCATGTGCTTGTTTTTTGTCTTTCTGACAAAAAGTATTGTTCTGGTATCGTAAGCCTCAGCAGACTGGCTACCTAAAATATGACCAATTAGACTGAGCCACCAAATGCAATCAGAAATCAAGTCACTTTTTGACAATCCAGCTTTGTGCATCCTGACTGGAGCCCTTTGCTTAAGACACAATAAAGAAAGTGGAGTGTTAATGCAAAATCAATAAACATTGTAAGTCCTTTACCCAACTTTATCCCATCTCTTCCATGCTAAGTACCAGCCTTTATTCCTGAAGTCACTTGTAATCCCATTAAATCACATGAAGACATCTTGTCTATTGTATTCCCCCAATTTTCCTTTGGAATTTAATTGAAAAAGATTTCACACTGAGTCAAGTACAGAGCAACAAGACCCTTGTGAGCATTGGAAAAAATTCCCTTGTTCAAGGGGTACACTTCAGAAAATCACAGCAATTCCATTTCTAGCTGGCTTCTTTATTATTCCGTGATATAAGGAGGTCTGCCTATTTGTCTGACCACCTGCAGCAAACTGTTCAAGAAGTTGATTCTTTTAATAGATTTATTCCTTTAATAGTGATTTAATTAAAATACTTTTATTCTGCTAGTACAATTTATAGCCAAAAGCAACACTTTATGGTGTACTCCCACTATTGTCTCTATTCTAAATAGTCTGTCAGCATTTCCATTACAGTCCCAATGTTTCAAGGAGATATAATATGGATGTAAAAATTTGCTTCAGACACACAACAGCTCAACCCAAAAGCAATTTTATAATCAATTTGCTTTATATCAGTGTGACCTTTTCAGAGTACTAGAAGGACAAAAATAGATTGTTTTGTGGTGGCACAAAGTGCTGTTCCCTTCTTATTTTAAGCTGTTGCAATGAATTTTTTTTCTTGAAAATTGAAGGCCAGAGAACCTAACAGGACCTAAAAAAAACCTCCTTGTACTTACAGGCTACGTCTACTATACAGCGATCTTTCGAAAAAGGTTTCTTCCAAAAGACCTTCTTTCTAAAGTATGTGTCCAGTCACAAACAAGTGGATCAAAAGAATGATCTGCTCTTTCGAAAGAGAGCATCCACACAGCCCTTGCTCTTCAGAAAGAATGAGCCAGAGATTGAAAATGAAGACTGTTCTTTAGAAAGAAGGGCCCTGCAGAGCATCTACACGCATTTTCTTTTGAAAGAAGTTTTCGAAAGGGGGCACTGTTCCTGAAATGGGAAAGGAAGAGTGATTTTTAAAGGAGCATCCACATTCTTTCGATTTACTTTCAAAAGAATACTTTTTGTGTGTAGACGCTCTATGAGATCTTTTGAAAAAGCCCCCTTCTTTTGAAAAATCTTTTGAAAGAACTTGCTAGTGTAGATACACAAAGTATATGTGGTCCAGGCCAGCCATAGATAAAGGGTGATAACACTTTATCTATGTGTTGAAAACTGTGGGCTTGGAAAAAATAATTTTTCTGAAGTCAAAGCCAGACAGGGAGAAAAGCAGGTATAGAAGCCAAGTGTCTGAGTACCTTTTGAATGCTCCATCCATACCTTATTAATACTACAGGATTTATACTATTTTAGACCTTAAAAGGCCTAATTTTATTCTACTGTTATGTCTTTGGTTGTCATGAATTGATTGTTCTCCAAGCAATGTGTACACATTTAAAGTTGTTGACTAAACAATATTCAGTAAGGCTAGTTCTACACAACAGCATTATTTTGAAATAATCCATTCCAGAATAGCTATTCTGAAATAGATTATTTCAAAATAACACAGCCACACACAAAAATGCATTTCAAAAAAGCACCTAGCTATTTTGAAATAGCATGTCCAGACACATAGTGCTTATTTCAAAATAGTGCTATTGGACACCATCGTGACTTATTTCAAAACAGTGATATTCTGTGTCTTAACAGCACCTGCTATTTCAAAATAGGTATTATTCCTCCAGCAATGAGATTTACGAAATTCAAAATAATGTGTGTGTTTAGTGTAGATGCTCACAAAGTTATTTTGGCTGTTATTTTCAAATAATTTTGCAGTGTAGACATAGCTTAACTGATCTATCCAGGAGTAGCGCTAGCATGGAGACAAGATGAATGGAATTTATTATTAAATGATGTTCTAATCTTTAGTGGATTGTCTGAACATTTTCCCCCACACTAAGATAAATTGTTGGCTGTGACAATTTATCTGAATACCCTGTTGATCTAGAAATCCTGTCTTATTTATGGCTAGACAAGAAAAGCTCAGAATTCTCCTTCTGAATCTTAAAACCTTGGAAATACATTTATTATAAAAAGAATTGCTTGTGCAAACTGAAATAGGAACAAAGCTCTGACCCAATCCTGGTGGCCATGGCAACTCCAGGCAAGATGGGAAAAAATGTCTTAAAATAAACATTAAGTTCAAGCAAAAGCTGAGGGGAGATTGAAATCTGCATAATGAACACAGGCCATTCCATCATCATGTGGAAGCATCACTGTATGAGACCATCTGTGGCTAAAGGAACATAAGTGCGCATTGTGGAAGTTTATGGAAACCTCATTGTAGCCCCCTATAAAGTAATAATGGGACACTGATGATTTTCCTTCCATCCTGTTCTTTGTGCTTCTTATTGTTTCAATAGTTCCTAGCAACTATTTGTTTTTTATGGGTATGACAGAAATTATTTTTCATCTTCAATTATATTCTGTTGTTCTGTTGTTCAGTACTATGTAGGCTGTGCAGGAAAGCCACTTAAGTTTGTTCCACAGTTTGCCTTGAAGGTCCCTTCATCCAAAGATCTTTAAGAGATTTGCCTAAATGAGGCTACTTCTCTAAACACTTCAGTCTCCACAACTGGTGGTTAACTTTGACAGATGGGTAAACTGAGGCAATGAGAAGAGTCATGACTCACCCAAGGTGAGAACTGCAAGTTTATGACTGATGCAAGGGTAATTCAGTCATCTGCTTTTCCTACTAAATCAGAATCTCTCTCAGGATAGGTCTACCCACAACGTTATTTGAAATAACTATCCTAGCCTCTACACAGTGCAATCACTATTTCAAAATAATTTTGAAATAGCAGTTGGCTTATTTCAAAATTGGTAAACCTCATTCTACGAGGAATAGTGCCTATTTTGAAATAGGTGCTGTTAAGAAAGGTAATAGGCCGCGTGTACACATGCACAATCTTCCAGAGCACCAGCTTCCTCCAGAAGATCCATTCAGTGCCCCACATTAAAAATGCTCCTCCAAAAAGAGTCTGGAAGAACACGCTGCATTTTCCAGATTCTGCACTCTGCTCCCAGATTAGTAAGAGAGAGCTTTCTTCCAGAAGACTTTTCCGGACGAAAACATGTACAGACACTCTTTGATCCCTTCTTCCAAAAGAGCAGTTCACCATGGCAGCAGCCAGCTGGTATGAGGAGATGCTCCAGGCAGCCCCACCAGGGCTGTATGGTCTCTGGCTCCAGGTGCTTTTAAAGCTGCAAGGACCCAGAGACCCTGTGGCAGGAAGCTGAGAGTGTGGAGACAGGCAGCATGTGCTGGGCTGCCAGGCACACTGCTCAGAGCCCCCTGCAGCAATTGCTGAGCCCCAAGCCCAATTGATGGCCAGCAGGCAAACACCCTGCACCCTCCAGGGCAGCCCCAGGGAACCAGCCGAGGGTACTCAGGACCAAAAAGGAAGGCCCATCCTGGACAGAGCCAGAGCTCCAGGACCTGCTGGGGCTCTAGAGGAATGAAGACATGCTGTAGGACACTACAGGGCACTGGAGGAACATCCCCACCTTTATACACCTCGCAAATTGCCTGCCTGCCTGAGGCCGCCCTTCCTAGACCCCAAAGCAGGTCCAGTGTAAGGTCAAAGAGTTGAGGCAGAGCTGCATGAGGGCGCAGGACAGCGCCTACCTGTCCGGCCAGGCCTAACTCAGCTGTGGGATCTACTGGCAGGGGATGACACCTCCCCACCACACATGACCATTGAGATGGCCATGCCAGAGCCCCCTGCTACACCATAGGGGGATGCAGGTCTAGCCAAAGACCAACATGGACCTGACAGACTGCCCAGCACCCAGGACATCAAGGTCCCGACTGGGGACGAGTCCTCAGAGGGCTCCCTCATAATTGAATTGTCCTCCATCTCCAGCAGTCAGGCCACCTCCAGCTGGGCATCACCTGACCTTTTCAAGGCCACCTCAGGTAAGCATGTGCCCCCCTCGGGAGGGGCATACCCTGGCCCCCTTGCGATGGCCCACCCCCCAGATGGCCCACCCCGGAACGTGCTCCGGGGCTGCAGCCACACCTACAGGTGACACCTGGCACCGCCCCCCTTGGATAGCCCCACAAGTCACACGAGCCACATGAGTGCACTGGGGGGATGGCCCTCAGGCTGCATGGCTGACCAGCCCACCAACTTCCTGGGCGGGGACTCCCACACCTTCAAAAGTCCCCCCCCCTCACCTGCTAGCCTATTTCTGGGAGGGCCCACCACAGGCAGCACCATCGCCAAGGTGATGTGCCACATGGGTCAGCATACCAGGAACATGGGACACTGCTCTGGGGGCATCACTGTGACATGAACATCCCTTGGGTCCAGGGTGGGAGGTAGTTGCCTAAGGGGGCTGGGCGCATGGCAGCCAGGTCCAGGATATGTTTCTGAACACCTCTGCCCCCTTTCTTGCAGCAGCTCCACCTGAGGGCTGGGCGAGCCAGACAAGGAGCCCAGGGCTCACCAGCTCTGCCCAGGCCAGAGGGCTCACCAATCCTGCAGCCAACCCCAGCACCTGAAGCCCAGCAGCCACATGTGCGGTGGGCCTGATGTCAGTACCACGGTGAGGAGGCTACAGACTGAACAGCCACCCTCCAGCATGAAAATACACTGTCTGAGAGGCGGCTGGCCCTGAATAATGCTGAACCTAACTGGCAGTGGAACACATGGGGGGAGGTTGTAGGGAAGTTCCGCATAGTGTGCAGGGCCCTTGCAGAGCTGCCCCCCACTGCTCGTGCCCCAGCTGATGCCCCTGAGGCCCTAGCCATGCTACTTCCCCCAGGCCTTTTCGTGGCTGCCCTCAGGAGCCTCAGGGCCTGGCTCATGGCCACGGTGGGCCCCGTGAAGGGCCCCCACTCCACAGATCCTCCCCGCTGCCCCCCACTCCTCTACCGAGGCAGCACCCGTGACCAAGCACCACTTTCTTCCTTTGCTCCTGGCCCCATCAGGACACTGATGGGGACCATGCACCCAGGGCAGGAAAGGCACCCACGGGTGCCAGGGGTCACAGCCCCCCACCCCATCCTTTGAGTAGGGCCACCTCCATCCCTGCCTCCGTGCAAGTTGGTATGCTCATGTTTCCTGACCCCCCCACACACACACCAAGTAAATTTGCTCAACTTGATTATCTTTTTCTGATTTGTCCTCCTTGCTTACTGTTTTTGGTTCTCTGCGCCTTAAATATTGAGTCTGGTCTGGTCTGGCTATGGTCTGAAGAAGCGGGTCTGTCCCACGAAAGCTCACCTAATAAACTATTTTGCTAGTCTTTAAAGCGCTGCTTGACTGCTTATTGTTTTGATAGTGTATAGACTAGCATGGCTTCCTCTCTGTTACTATTCAAGTAAATAGTTGTACAGGTTTCAGTTCAAACATACATGTTCATCGTTTACTAGTTATTTTTTACATAATGTTGTTTATTGTTGGCAAGTTCTGGATAAATACAGTGTTATAGTTTCCAACACCGCCGTGTCCCTATTATTGAGGCGGGGTGATAAGGAGTGGAAGGGGACCTGTGGGGAGGGCTCGGACGAGGGTCAGTACTCCCCTCAGATGAATACCTCTCTGAGTACCTCCCAGATGTGGACCCCATTGTGGTTGAGCTACCAGTCAGGGGGCTGTGGCAGGCTGCTCGTATCTGGGGGCAGGCTCAGCCATCCAGCCCAAGGGGGAGGATCCTCTCACGCACTTCAGTGAGGTGGTGGAGGGTGCAGCAGGCAGCCATGACCTGGGGGATGTTCTCCATCTCAACATCAAGGCACTTGTGGAGGCATCAAAACCTCACCTTCAAGTGGCTGAAGACACACTCCATAGGGTACCAGGCCCATGTGAGCTGGGCATTAAACAGCTCCTGAAAGTGCATGAGGCAGCCTGTGTATGGCTGCATAAGCCAGGGCTGCAGGGGGTAGGTTGGGTTGCCCACAAGGCAAAGAAGCATGATGACCTCCCTGATGGTGCACTCTGGTGGGGGAAATATATGCTAGCCTCCATCCGGTGGCATAGGATAGAGTTGCGAAGGACATGACATCATGTGCCTGGTCCAGCCAGCTCGCGTAGGTGTCAATGAGCCACCCCCAAGAGTCCACTACCACCTGGAGCATAAGTGAATAGTACCCCTTGCAGTTCACGTAGCAGATGGTGCTGTGGTCTGTGGCTCTGATGGGGTGTGTGTATCCCATCAGTTGCCATGAAGCACTGGGGAAACCCAAGCTTGGCAAGCCCTAGATGACTGTGTCCAGGTGCCTGATGCACACGAGGCTTTACACCAGCATGTCGTTGGTGGCCTTCACGACTTTAAGGGAACAGAGAGTGAGCACACTTGTGGGAGTGCACAGGGTGCCCCTGCCCCCTCCCTGGGTCCCCCTCCCTCCTTACAGGGCCCTCCAGCCCCTCAGTGGGGTGCACCTCTGACAGTGGGCCTGTATAGATCCCCTGGAGCTAGGCTTCTCTGCCTGCCGGATTCGAGCTTTCACCTCCCCAATTCCTGAGGGTCCTTGTTGCCTGACTGCCCCCTCACTGCTTCCCTAGTTGGGCCAGGACCCAGAGCATGGCTTACCTCAAGGATGACAGCACTGACAGTGGACTTGGCCACCCTGAATTACTGCCTCATGGACTAGTAGCTGTCCAGGGTGGACAGTTTCCAGATGGCAATGGCCATGTGCTTCTTGACAGACAGGGCTTGTCACATGCAGGTGTCCTGCCATTAGAGGATGGGGGCGAGCCAGCTGCAGATCTCCAGAAAGGTCTCCTTCTTCATCCAGAGATTCTGCAGCCAGAGCTCATCGTCCCACTCACCCACGACTACCCCTCCCACTAGTTGGTGCTGGTGGCATGGGTTCAGACTTGCAGAACCGACTGTGGGGGGCCCAGCAGGGCTGGTGTTGGGTTGGGAGCCATGGGCCTGGGTTTTCTTTGCCACAGGAGGCAAAGGAAGGCAGCCAGGAGAATATCCAACGATCAGTTTATGGCAACCCTATGGGTCTGCAGCTACTGGGGTCCATAATTGGTGGTTGGGGAAGTCAGGACTAGGGACAGGCTCAGCCACTGCGAGCAGCATGACAGGCCTCAGCAGCTTGTGCAGAGAAGGGCTGTTGGGGAAGGGTCCTTTAACATGCCATGTGGCAGGCGGCCCCGGAAGAGCTTACCTGCCATGCAACCCTGTCTTCTCCGTTTCCTGGCCCGTTCTTCCAGAAAAGTGTCCATGCATGTCTAGATGCAATCTTCCAGAAGAAGGGGTGGCTCTTTCAGACTGGCCGTTTCTACACAGGCCACTTTCTTCAAAAGTGGTGTGGTAATACATGGCCTGAAATATGCTAATGAGGTGCAGATGCAAATTCCCCATGCCTCATTAGCATACAGTCACATCATTTGGAGTCCGGAAGACCGTTCTTCCGGACTCCACAATGCAGTGTAGAAGCGCGGCCCCCGGGGAGCTTTCAGAAGGAAGTCCTTCTTCCGGAGGCCCCTTCTTCCCAAAAATTTTTGGGAAGAAGGGGCCTCCGGAAGAAGGACTTCCTTCCGGAAGACCCCCCAGGAGCCGTGCTTCTCAACAGCATTTTGCAGTTCGGAAGAACAGTCTTCCGGACTCCAAATGATGTGACCATATGCTAATGAGGCATGGGGAATTTGCATCTGCGCCTCATTAGCATATTTCAGGCCATGTATTACCACGCCACTTTTGAAGAAAGTGGCCTGTGTAGAAACGGCCACTGTGTTTTATGTGTGGACATGATCTTCTGGAATATGATCCTCTGGTAGACAGCTTCCAGAGGATTCTCTTCCAGGAGATCATGCATGTGTGAATGTGGACAATGTGTCCAATGGCACTATTTTGAAATAGGTTTTATGTGTGTAGATCTATTTCAAAATGCATTTTTGTGCACAGCAACAGTATTTCAAAGTACGTTATTCTGGAATACCTCTTCTGCGCTAGCTTATTTCAAAATAAGGCTGCTGTGTAGACATAACTTTTGGCTGAGTCTACGCTAGCAAGGTCTTTCAGAGAATCAGGGCATTTTTTGAAAGAACAAGTGGAGTATCCACACACAAAATGCACTTTCGTTCTGAAATCAAAAGAATGCGGCTCTTCTTCCAGAAGCCCTCTTCTGCTCCCAGATCAGGGAGAATGCCTCCTTTTGTAAACGTCTTTCAAAAAATATTATGTGGGCCATTCTTTTGAAAGAATGGGAGCTGTGTGGATACTCTATATTGAAAGAGCAGTTCGGTCTTTAGATCAGCTTTCTTGTGTGTGGACATTCTCTTTCGAAAAAAGATCTTCTGGAAGAGATCTTCTGGAAGATCATCTTTTGAAAGATCAGTGTAGTGTGGACATGACCTTAGTGACTTAATTTGTATGAAAGATAATGCAGATTATTTTACCAATCATGCTTTATTCATCCACTGAAGTTCTTAAAAATCTGGTAATGGTTTTCCTGACATCTGAGCTGCAGTCAAGACATTCTCATATAGCTTGTACCTCCATTTCATCCATGCCATTCAAGTAATAATGAGTCATTTAAACGAATGTGGAATAGTTCTCTGTTACTGGACTTCTCCTTAACCAGTTTCAGTTTTCTTTTTGAGCTGCTGTGGTTGGTGGTTATTTTCAGTATCAATTCCCAAAACACTGAGCCAAAGTGAATGAGGCATCCATTATAAACTAGCATTTTCTCTGCTGATCAAGAATAAGAGAGAAAACCAATACTAAAGATGGATCAATCTATGGTCAGATGCCAAAACAAGAATATCTTAATTATTTGTTTTTCTTCCAAAATTCATACTAACTACTCACCACAGACTGTTAATTTAGCTTCCACATTTTTCATCTTTATATATATGCAGAGTGAAGACATTAATTTAATCCATTGGAAATACCCCCACAGAAACAGAGGTATTAACCACCACAATAGGCTGTTTTGTTTGTTTATTTACATAAGAAAATTTGTCTTCATCTTGTGAGATTCAGAAGTAACTTCACATCCCATTAAATGGCAAATATAAAGAGCAACAAGTCAAGTTTATAGGATCATTTGTAGCAACACCAGCACAAGGAAAATGATGATGAGAAACAATTGTTTTGACCATGACTATGGTCTCAGGATACAAGAGAGACAAAGTGAGTGGGATAATAACTTTATTGGATCATTTTCTCTGTGTCAAAGGTGATGTAACTCATCAAATGCTCCAAAACGAAGTATGAAGGTGAAGCCAGACAACCACTATGCTCTTAGAGGAAATTACACAGAAAGGATGGTGAAACAAACTCCATGTCATTCCAGGGCAAACACTTTTTGGAAGAAGATTATTTCATATTCAATCTTTGCATACTCATCTTCAAGGAAAATCTGAGCAATAGATTAAAAAAATAAGCCTGAGAACTTTACAAAGAAAAAAAAAAAAGAGGAACTGGTACTGGGCTGGCTCCCTGCTCCCCTCCCCCAGCCAGTCCCATGGCTGGGGCTTCCTAGGTGCCAGGACTCAGTACTGGTAAGTATCAGCAAAAAAAAAAAGCACTGCTGCCAGATGCTAGTATGTTCTACCTCTCTGTTACTATTTATGTTCTCAACAGGAACACAGGTTTCATGAATCATTACAATGTATCCACCCCCCCCATCCCTTAATAGCCTACTTCAAACTACTTTTGCATAATCAAAACAAAAAGCAGTCAAGTAGCACTTTAAAGACTAGCAAAATGGTTTATTAGGTGAGCTTTCGTGGGACAGACCCACTTCTTCAGACCATAGCCAGACCAGAACAGACTCAATATTTAAGGCACAGAGAACCAAAAACAGTAAGCAAGGAGGACAAATCAGAAAAAGGTAATCAAGCTGAGCAAATCAGAGAGTGGAGGGGTGGGGGGGAGGTCAAGAATTACACTGAGCCAAGTATGCAGACAAGCCCCTATAGTGACTCAGAAAGTTCCCATCATGATTTAAACCATGTGTTAATGTGTCGAATTTGAATATAAAAGCCAGCTCGGCTGTTTCTCTTTCCAAAAAGGCGCGATAATTCCTTTTCAGTAACACGCATACCTTTAGGTCATTGACAGAATGCCCCATTCCATTATGAAAACATTAAATGTTGTCAACATTTTAATGGAATGGGGCATTCAGGCACATTGACAGAATGCCCATTCCATTATGAAAGCATTAAATGTTTTCAACAAACCCCACTTCCAACTTTGCCCACATATTTATTCTGGGGATACCATCACTGGACCTAACCATGTTAGTTACAAGATCAAAGGCACATTTTTGTGCACTTCCAACATTATATATGTCATTATGTGCCAACAATGCCCTGACACTATGTACATTGGACAGACTGGGCAAAAGCTTTGCCAAAGAATGAATGAGCAGACATCAGGAATCTCAATACACATACGGTGGTCAGTGAACACTTCAATGGAATGAGCCATTCTGTTAAAGTCCTGAGAATTTGCATCTTACAACAAAATACTTTAAAAACAGACTACCTAGAGAAATTTCTGAATTGGAGTTTATATTCAAATGAGAAACATTAACACTTGCTATAAACAAAGACAACAATTACCTCATGCATTACAAGGACTTCTTCCCTTCCATTGATGCTCGTAATTATCTCAGGCAAGGCACTTAACATCCCCCACCCCTCACCCTCCTCCTTCAGTCCTATGTACTTGATTTGTTAGTTTTTACTGCAATTTTTTTTTATCCTCTGTACTTATAAATATCAGTCTGTATTGGAAATGAGATTGATCTGTTGAAGTGGGTCTGTCCCATGAAAGCTCATCACCGAATACATCGTATTGTTAGTCTTTAAAGTACTACATTTCTGCTGTTTTGTTCCATAATTCTGCAATATCTGGAGCCACTTACTAACATCAATATTAGTTTTTTGGCACAGTAGTATAGTCCAGTGATTACTGCACTAGCTAAGAAACTGGGACACCCACGTTCCATTCCCTGCTCTGCCAAAGACTTTCCATTTGACCTCAGGCAAGCCACTGAGTGCGGGTGAACACCAGGACAGTCTCAGTCCTTCCTTTCTGCCCAGGGTTCCACCCCTTCTGGACCCCTTCTCTCTCCAGAGCCCAGAGCCCCTGCTCAAGTTCCCTCCCTCCATCCCAGAGTGCTGAGAGGGCTGCACGGCTTCCTCCCCCATATGAGGGCATGGGCTGAGCAGCCTGAATGCTGGCATCAGCCATCTGGAATTCCTGGCAACAGGTCAGTCCACACTAGCCATGGCCTTGGAAGGAAGTCCTGCAGTCTGTGAGGGAGTGGGAGAGGTGGAGAAAGCCTGGGGAGGGGACCATGTAAGGCTGTTTGGGGAGGCACTGCACCCTTCTAGCCTTTGGTACGTCTCAGGTAGCAATGTGGGGAAAGGTGGTACACAAAATCAGAAGCTGAAAGCCTAGAAAAAATCATAATTGTTTGGTGAGATCATATATTGTTTTGTGGTTAAGACACTCAGCCAGGATTTGTGTTTGGGGCTGGCTTCTGTCACAAATGTGCTATGTGACTTCACCTAATCACTTCATTACTGTGTGACTCGTTCTATAAAATGGAGACACATCCTCTTTTCATATTTGACTATTTACCTTCTCTTTTGGTTAGAGTGATATTAATTTGATATTTGATAATTGAATAAGTGTATGCAGTCTTTCCATTCTGATAGCATGTATGACTTAGTTCAGTGCTAACTGGTTTGGCTTTGTGATTGTGTAGCCCTACTTTACTCACTGCTCAGACTTTTCTATTCCCTCCAGCTTTGTATGCTGCTCGGCTTGCTTCAGCAGTCTGGGGTGCTCTTTAACAGATTAGAGTTTTCAGGCTGGTAAGTAGCTCAAGTCCTTGTCTTCTGTACCGGCTCTTCTCAAGCCAGACAGCCTCAGGGGAAATCTACATTTCTCTTTCTAAATTCATAGGGGCCATTGGTTTTTTTTTTTTGCCTTCATTCTGCAGCCATTTGTAACACAGAGTACTTTTGCATATAGTAATCATCTCACTGTTCATTTAAGCTTAATTAGCTGGCCAGACAAACCCTCAGATTTATGCGAGGATATAGGCATTTTTTTTTGTTTAAAGCTCAAGACAGTAGTTGTAACATCTTGTTAAGTTTTATCTAACTGAAGATAATAAGGTGAAATTATATTAAGTAAAACCATACTTTAGAATTACTTTAATTTCTAACTGTACGTATTAATTGCCAAATAACTTATCCCCTTTGTATTTCTCCAAGGAGCATTTTGAATCACATCATCTGACAGGTCATGGCTGGTTTGTTGACTCATTTTTCCATTGTTATTCTGCTTCAATACCCTACTGAGCATTAATTCTTTCTAATAGGCCCTGATGTCACATTGACTTTTGCAGATATAGTAGCATATCACTTCCTTCAACTTCACCCCAGCCTCTCTACTCCCCAGTTCCAAAACATCCTGAATGAAATGCGTGGGAACACTGTACCAAGTCTTATGTATATTGTGACCGCACAGTCTCTGCTGTCAACATTTACCACCAAGTTACTCAAGTATCTTGCTAATGTAATTGTATTCAGTAGAAGCATACTGGCATATAACTATATTCTTGCAGTGTCAAGAGAGGCAAGATCTTTTGGAAAGACAAAGGAGACTTTATCAATTATTTCATCAATCTTAAGTATACAGATACTCTATCATTATGATCTTTTCTGGAAAAAGCAAGTCCTAATGTCTCTCTCCTTTTACAGAAATATCTGAAATCTTACTATCTAGCCCAGGAATTCCCAACCTACGGGTCAGGACGCAAACATGGGTCACAAACAGAGTTGATAGGCCATCTGGGTGGCTATGAGCTTCATGTAGCTCTTAAAGGAGCCATTTGAGGTTCTGCCACTCCTCCGGCTCCCAGTCCATGCCCTGCCTTGCTGTGCTGAAATGAAACTCAGTTTAATTGGGTTAACAGCCGACAGGAGGGATCTGGCCATTAAATCAATTGAGCCCCATTGAGTCCCATTTCCATGCAGCAGGGCATGGAACTGTCCATATTGCAGGTGAGGAAAGGAAATAAGAGGGCTGGGTGGAGCCATGCAAAATAGGTGGCAGCAGCCCAGTGAAGGAGCAGGATGGAGGCAGCAGCACATGGAACTAATGTGAGGATGGTGAGTGGGGTGGGGGAGGAGTGAGAGGGGTTTAAGCCTGGGGACCAGAGGGGACTGAGAGCCAGCCAGGACTCCACTTCCCAGCTGCGGGGCTGCAAGGTCCCACCCCCATGTCCAGGGATCCCACAGCTGACACTGCTAGCCAGGAATACATGCCCCTGCAGGCTCACAGCTGCAGGGCTGCCAGGGACCGTGCCCTCAGCCCTGTTTTTTGGAAATCTTACATGGAACAGGCAGCCCTGTCTGGGGATCCCATGGGTGGGGCTGCATGTCCAGCATGAGTTTTCCAAAAATCTGGCAACCCTAGCTAAGAAGGGTTTAAGCCAATGGCTGGAGGGGGGCATATGGGGGCTGAGAGGGGTTTAAGCCAGGGGGCTGGGGGGGTTGTTTTTCTCTAGGGAGAACTTCATACCCCCCAGTTTTGAATTGCCTTGGGTCACAACGTCCTCCTAAATTGTCAAAATGTGTCCCCATTTGAGAAGTTTAGGAACCGCTGATCTAGCCAATCAGTACTATAGTTCTTGCCTGACTTTTCAATGTATCTAACAACTATCCTTAAGAACCATAGAATCATAGAATTCTGGGACTGGAAGGGACCTCAGGAGGTCATCTAGTCCATCACCCTTCCTAAAGCAGGGCCAACCCTGACTAAATCATCCCAGAGAGGTCTTCGTCAAACTGGGACTTTAAAACCTTTAAGGATGGAGATTCTACCACCTCTGTAGGTAAAGCATTCCAGTGCTTCACCACCCTCCTGGTGAAATAGTTTTTCTTTATATCCAGCCTACACCTCTCCCTCCGCAACTTGAGACCATTGCTATTTGTTCTGCCATCTGTTGCTACTGAGAACAACCTCTCTCCATCCTCTTTAGAGCCCTGCTTCAGGAAGTTGAAGGCTGCTATCAAATTGCCCCTCACTCTTCTCTTCTGCAAACTCAATAACCTCAAATCCCTTGCAATTTGAAGTGGCTAATGACAAAAAATCTTACATGCGAGGGTGCTCAAGATTGCCACCTAATACCTGTTCAAGTTTTCATTTTTCTTACTTCTGTCTGTGCAAGTTTTTCCCGAATTTGGAAGCAGATAGGGTAAAGCTTTACTGAAAGGGGAACTGAAGATCCTACTGATGCCTCCATGTGGTGTAAACCAAAGAATATATGAGTATACTTCAGTATTAACACATGGCCTCTGTGACAGGTCAGGACCCCAGGAAACCAAATGAGGTACTGAGATACCAGTGAGTCAGCCTTGTAGTCACCAAGGTAGCAAACAGAACAAAGCAGATTACTTAGAAAATAATAGAAAGCCCTCACTCAACATTAGATTCACTTAAAAATGGTTACAAATAATTGCACATTCTGGTTATTGTTTCCGGTAGAGTCCTTCACAGGCCACGTAACTCTTTAACCTGGATACAGCAGTTCTTGCCTCCTCCTCCCCTCTAGTTACAATACTTTTGCTTCTGGGTGTTTTCAAGTATGTCTTTGTTGTGGGGAGGCAGAGGTAAGAAAGCTGAAGAAAATAATTGTTTTCCTCCTCTGCATTTATATAGAATTTCCAGAAGACATAAGAAGTTTGGTTGATTCCCTCCCCCATGGAACAGTTCACCAGATCAAGATGCAGGTTAGTATCAGGTGACCAGGTCACATGACTCCATCATGCATGAGTCAGTAGCACAAAGGGTACACACAGTCCATTGTGTACTCGTTGTTTGGCCATTAGCCTCGTCTGGCTTTTCCATTGTAGTCCCTAAAGTGTCAGCAGCAAGAGTGACCCAAAGTAGCACATATGAAATACAGAAATACAGGGCCAATATTCCTAGCTTCAGACACAAAAATTATACATAGGATACACACAAATTGGATGATCATATTCAGTAAATCATAATCTTTCCAATGATATCTTACATGAGCCATCTTGCATAAATACATCTCAGGTATGTCATATTCATAACATAAGCATAATTTCACATAGTATATAGAATGCCATATCACAGCCACTGAAAATGCTTGTGATCAAAACACAAGACATATGCCAACGTACTGTACATTTCTAGAACTTTCATCAGGTCATATGGCTGGTTGCGAAAGTGCCTTACTGTAGGGCTACGTCTACACGTGCAGCCAACATCGAAATAGCTTATTTCGATGTTGCGACATCGAAATAGTCTATTTCGATGAATAACGTCTACACGTCCTCCAGGGCCAGCAACGTCGATGTTCAACTTCGACGTTGCTCAGCCCAACATCGAAATAGGCTCAGCGAGGGAACGTCTACACGTCAAAGTAGCACACATCGAAATAGGGATGCCAGGCACAGCTGCAGACAGGGTCACAGGGCGGACTCAACAGCAAGCCGCTCCCTTAAAGGGCCCCTCCCAGACACAGTTGCACTAAACAACACAAGATACGCAGAGCTGACAACTGGTTGCAGACCCTGTGCCTGCAGCATAGATCCCCAGCTGCCGCAGAAGCAGCCAGAAGCCCTGGGCTAAGGGCTGCTGCCCACAGTGACCATAGAGCCCCGCAGGGGCTGGAGAGAGAGCATCTCTCAACCCCCCAGCTGATGGCCGCCATGGAGGACCCAGCAATTTCGACGTTGCGGAACGCGGATCGTCTACACAGTCCCTACTTCGACGTTCAACGTCGAAGTAGGGCGCTATTCCTATCTCCTCATGAGGTTAGCGACTTCGACGTCTCGCCGCCTAACGTCGAAGTTAACTTCGAAATAGCGCCCGACGCGTGTAGACGCGACGGGTGCCATTTTGAAGTTGGTGCCGCTACTTCGAAGTAGCGTGCACGTGTAGACGCAGCTTAGAAGTTATATTTGTTCGCTGGCTTCTCCTCAGGCTAGGATATGAATGAACGTCTACATATTACAATAACTGATTGTTTAACAAAAAGGACTATCCCAGCTTCTTCCTTGTGCACTTTGTACTTTTTTTTTTTTACCAAACCTGCATTCACAGCAGATGATTTCATCTTTCATTTTATTTGGTTTTAAGGATACTCCTAAATAATGTACAGAATTACTATTTTAGCAAAGAACATTTTTAGATTAGCTTTTCTACTTCATAGGTCTCACTTTTCTTTTAATAGCCAGGTAAATAAAACATCAGGAAGTTAAAAGTTCTTGTTTTTTCTCACACCATCAAGACTCTAACTGGATTAGGTAAATGTGTGCAGAATTATTGGATGATGTTATCTTTTTCAAGTCTATTGATTATTTTCATGTTCTATTTAGTTGTAAGTAGCTTGGCATCATTACTTTAACATAATAACTTATGTTTTTGTTAATTTAAATTATGCAATTTTATCGTCCAATTTGAAAAATAATAATTTATTCAGAGAATTCATTAGGTACCACTTCTATTATATGCAGACTCACTAATTAGCATCACTTTAAATTCTCCTGTTATGTTCTCACTTGCTCTTCATCAATAAGTAATGTACATTTCCAAGCTCCCTATTATTATGTACGTGTACGAACTTTGTTCACTAGGCTTTAAAAAGGAGATAAGTATTTCAATCATCTACAAGTTATTATTAATTAGCTAATTAGTTTTACTTTTTCTTACCTCGATAGATTTAAACACATATTCTTCTTTAGGATTAGCCTCCACTTCCAAATTCCATCCTGCATTTTTTTGTTTGTTTTGCTTTGTTTTGTTTTCTGGAAGACAAACTAATTTTCTTCCTATTAAAACAAAAAAGCAGTCAAGTAGCACTGTAAAGACTAACAAAATAATTTATTAGGTGAGCTTTCATGGGACAGACCCACTTCTTCAGACCATAGCCAGACCAGAACAGACTCAATATTTAAGGCACAGAAAACCAAAAACAGTAATCAAGGTGGACAAATCAGAAAGAAAATTATCAAGGTGAGCAAATCAGAGAGCAGAGGGGTGGGGGGGGAGTCAAGAATTAGATTAAGCCAAGTATGCAAATGAGCCCCTATAGTGTCCCAGAAAATTTCAATCTCGGTTCAAACCACATGTTAATGTGTCAAATTTGAATATGAAAGAGAGTTCAGCAGCCTCTCTTTGAAGAGTGTTGTGAAAATTCCTCTTCAGTAACATGCAAACTCTTAAGTCATTAACAGAATGGCCCACTCCAGTAAAATGCTGACTAACAGGTTTGTAGATCAGGAGTGTTTTTATGTCTGTTTTGTGCCCATTAACTCTTTGTCTACGAGAATTTGAAGTCCAATATCCAAAGCATGTGGGCATTGTTGGCACATGATGGTATATATAATGTTAGTTGAGGAATATGAGAATGTGCCCATGATTCTGTCATATATGAACAGCTCTGGGGATGTCCTGGAGGTGGCCTGACTGAAGGGGCCTGAGTCCAGAGCAATGATGAGGGTGCTGCTGATGGTCTCGGATCCCATATCTGCCTCCAGCTCAGGCAGGGGTTGGGTCCCAGGGTGCTGCTCCTCCTCCTCGGGCTCCAGCTGTGTGTAGGGGTGGGGATTCCTCCACTGTGTTGATGGGAGCAGGTAGAGGGGAGGTTTCATCCATGTCCCAGAAGCTAGTGCAGCTCTCCATAGTGGGGCAGGTCGCGGATCCTGCCTCTGACCTACGCCTGGTATCATAGTCCATAGGGTAGCCCTGGCAGATTTCTTTAACTTTTGCCTACACATACTTCATGGTACAGGCAGGGTGGTCCTGTGCCACCAGGGCAGTGGCCAGATAGGTGTATGTGTGGGGGCATTCCTCCACTTTTTCAAGGGGTCAAAGAGTGTCTCTTCTTCAGCCCACATGCCCAGCAAGTCCTGGACCTCAGAACTAGTCCAGGAGGAGGTGTGCTGCTTGGTGACCTGGGATGGCTCCTGGGACCCCTCTGGCTACTCCCCCAAGGGCTCGGGGGGCATCTCATGGCATCTGTGTCTGTCATGCTGCTGGGTGGTGTGGCTGTGAGCACACTTAAGGGAGCCACGCAGCACGCTGCTGCTCCAATGCTCAGCTTCCTGCCACAGGGTTTCCAGAGCTCCCTGCAGCTTTAAGAATGGCTGGAGGCAGGGACAATAGCTCTGCTTGCTGTGGACAATGTATCCCTCAGGGCAGCTGTGCCTTTCTTGTTGACCTAACGCTGTCAAGACTGGATTTCTGTTGACGGAGATCTGTTGACAGAGGCAATTCCTCATGGGCGAATGGCAGAACACTGTTGACAAAAGTGGCACGCTCTGTCTATTTACTGTCGACAGAATGCCTTGGTAATGTGGATGTTCCCCAGGTTTTGTCAGCAAAATGTCAGTTTTGTCAACAAAACTGCCTAGTGTAAACATAGCGTAAGTGATTAGGGTTCTGAATTACAAGTAATGGCTCTCATCAGCACATTTAAAACTATAAAGTGACTTACACTTCACATTTCTAAGTTGACATACCAGAATGATGCATCCACCAAATAGAATATACAGATCAAGAAGATTAATAGTCTCGGAGGGGATTACAAGAACATTGTAACATTAAAATAGATAGATTACATGAGGTATTTTGTCCAAAGTCTCTCCAAGTTTTGCATATTTATATTCATAAGCCAGTTCCTGATGCTTGAGGCAGCAGCTTATGCTGGGAACTTTTGTCTTTTATTGTATTTGTCAGTATACTTATTCTTGACCGTAAGTTTGCTGCTATAGCATTTGCCTCCATGAAGGCCTGCAAAAGTGAACTCTCCAGGCTGACTACTTTGTGACATAAAGATGTTTGTTCTAAATTTTCCAGCCATTAGTTTTATCTGGTGGTCTTTGGAATACTGATTAAAACAGGCCCTGATCTAGCTTCATAAGATTCTTTAATAGATGTTTAAAACACCCCATTCAGGTTTTCACTCCCCTGCCCCTTTTGTATACTAACATAGTTCTTGTTTCGTTGAGAGCTCCTTAAGTAAATCTGTTCTGATACACATTGCTCTCCTCTGGTCCTTTTGTTTTACAGCAAACTGAAAGACAACTAGTATGGCTAGGCATGTCTAATAATAAATAGTATATTCTTTAGCCTTTGAAGCACTGGAAATTTCAACTAATGATCATTAAGCATCTTTCAAACACTGTCCATCAGAAATATGAAGGTTTCTCACAAAAAAAACTCACTAAACTTGTTTCCATTAGCATACGTGGTAAAGCTTAATTTAATTTCAGTAACAGTAAAATTGCAGTCCTTTACAGTCAAAGGGCATAACCCTTTTTCCAGATGGAGCCAGCAGCAGCCAGGACCAGGTTCAATATCTAAGGGTTCTTCTCCATCCATCCAACACAGAAGTGACTTGAATCCTCACCCAGTAACCCAGGAAACTCATACACCTCCCCTGGGTGTTTCTGAGAGGCAATGCTTCCGCACTCACAAGCACAGTTTGAGCATAGAAAAGATACTTTTATTAAAAGGGAGGGAAGTAACTTGGCATTAATTTGGGAAAACTCCACAAAGAGAGTTCTTAAATCGTGAGTAAAAGTCTTACCCCAAGTAGGTTGGACAGCATCCTTTTCCTCTCAAGGTCTTAAAGCCAGCAATCTAAATGTCCCTTTCACATGCCCAACTCTTCTCTGCACCCGCTCACAATTGCTGCCCTCGGTCACAGTAGATCCAGAGTTCAGAGGTGCATCCACAGAGTTCAGCTCCCATCCTTTGGAGTGGAGGAAACTAATCATCTTACTCATTCTGCTGCTCACCTGCCATCCACCACTGCCACCCTGCTGGTTGAACATTAGGCCTCTCTGCTGACATCCCACTGGCAACTCATCGTGACTCCTCCGCTCTGCTGGCCACTTATTGCATCTCACCATCAGCTGCCCTGCTGGCCATCCACACTTTGCTCCTCCCTGCTTATGGTGGATTTGGCTTTGGGAAGAACCCAGTGACCTCAGCTCTCAGTGATTTCAGCTCTTGGCCCAAAGCACAGTCCAGCCACAAGAAATTCCAGCATCCCTTGAGTAAATTTAAAAAAATCAAAGATATCTCTTATGGAGCCTACTTTAGCTCTATCATTGAGACAGCGGGGGGAAGAGGTTGAACCAATCTTACAGCCAATACGTAGAGGCCATGTAGCATGCTGCTTGAAAGTCCTTCTGTCCCCTTCTCTTGCACAGATGTCTGGCAATAGAGACCTTGTACATCTGAAGTTTGTTTGAACCCGTTTCGTAAACTATGTTCTACAGAACACTGATGTTCCATGAACAACTCGCAGGTGTTCCACGAGTGTCCGACACATTTTTGATATCATACACTGATGGTATATATCTCCTCTTATTAAAACCAGATACGACATTACTTCTTCATTGTTGTGATACCTGGCTACATTGCTTCATTTTGTTTTTGCTGTGTATGTTGTTGTTTGTTTTTTTTTATTTGACAGCAATTTTTGGAAGAAATTTTTCACAGGTGGTCCACATAAAAAAATTATTGTTTGGTGTTCTGTGGTCTCAAAAAGTTTAAGAAACACTGCTTTATAAAGTCAGCCTCCTTTTGAAATGGGTTAAGCACACTGTCTTTCCTGTATACCCACAATAATTGCAAGCATGGGGATCATATTTCATAATTCTTGCATTTAGTATTTACATAATTTGTGGCCCCCACATCAACCCAATTGATTAGAATGAGCAACATACTAAACTGTTGGTTGAATATCTAGCAAATCTAAGGAAACAGGAGCAAACTGAATTCAGATGCACATGCCCAAAATTTCATTCTTTAAACTGAGAGCATTTGTGCAAAGTTAAACACGGTCTTTCTTTTCTGTATTGCCACAATAATTGACACTGCAATTAGTATTAACATAATTTCTGACCCCAACACCAGCCAAACTGATTATAATGAGAAAACACACCTCTTCATCAGCTGAACATTTACTAAATCTAAGCAAGCCGGAACAAAGTGTATTTACATAGACACATCCAAGGTCTCTCCTCACTGCCAGGTAGCTGTGAGGGCACATTCCTTATGATCCTGTTTACATTGAGATGCCAATCAATTTCATGTGATAACATCTAGAAATTAGACTTCAGATTAAGCCTAGCAAGAGGTCTTTCCATCAGTTAATTAATATTTCCTTTGTGTTCTAACATGATTGACATGAAGGCAAAATATGAAGACAAACACTATAAATTAATATAAACAAGCTAAGCTGTGTTTACCAGTACTTGGCTTACTCAAGACAGCAATATATTAATGCTTTCAGAAGCTGAAGAAAATCTTAAGGCTGTTTTTTGAACCACAGGGAACAATGCACAAATTGACAGGGACTAAACATCATTTACTTTCAAAACAAAAAGCAGTCAAGTAGCACTTTAAAGACTAGCAAAATAGTTTATTAGGCGAGCTTTCGTGGGACAGACCCACTTCTTCAGACCACAGCCAGACCAGAACAGACTCAATATTTAAGGCACAGAGAACCAAAAACAGTAAGCAAGGAGGACAAATCAGAAAAAAATGATCAAGGTGAGCAAATCAGAGAGTGGAGGGGTACGGGGGAAGGTCAAGAATTAGATTAAGCCAAGTATGCAGACGAGCCCCTATAGTGAGACAGAAAGTTCCTATCCTGGTTCAAACCACATGTTAATGTGCTGAATTTGAATATAAAAGCCAACTCAGCTGTTGCTCTTTGAAGAGCGGTGGGAAAGTATTTTTTCAGTAACACACATACCTTTATGTCATTAACAGAATGCCCCTTTCCATTAAAATGTTGACTAACTGGTTTGTGGATCTGGAGTGTTTTGATGTCTGTTTTGTGACCATTAACACTTTGTCTCCTCCTTGTTTTCTGTTTTTGGTTCTCTGTGCCTTAAATATTGAGTCTGTTCTGGTCTGGCTATGGTCTGAAGAAGTGGGTCTGTCCCACGAAAGCTCACCTAATAAGCTATTTTGCTAGTCTTTACAGTGCTACTTGACTGCTTTTTGTTTTGATAGTGTATAGACTAGCACGGCTTCCTCTCTGTTATCATTTTCTTTGTCACTGTTAGTGGGCCCATGCAGTCTGGAACTCAGTTCAATTTAGAGTGAATATCTGACCAAACCAGAGCAGGTCTATCTATAGAACAAAGGGGGGTGGCTGCCTTAGGCTCGATGTTTCTGGGCACCCCATGGCAGCTGCTCCAACCGTCCTATGGATGGGCCTGGGGGATTATGGAGGCCTGGTACTGTGGCAGTAATGAGAGCTGGCAGCCTGCTCCACTCTGCCACAATGCCACCCTGGCCTGCTGTGCCCCACTTCTCTGCAGTGGCATGAAGCAGAGCACACCGGTTCTGGCTCCTTCCTGCCACCACGGAGAAGTGGAGCACAGCGTTCTGGAGTGGGAGCAGCGTGGTAGAGCACTGTCCTGGCTCCTACTGCCCACATGGTGAGTGGGAGGGTGACCAGGCCACATTATCCCCAAGCAACGTTGCCCAGGGGAGAGGGTGCAGTAGGGCTGGGAAGGGACAGGTCCTGCAGGACGGCAGAGGAGCTGCCTTGGGCCCCATGCCTGTGGTGGGGACAGATCCCCAGGTCCCACCCCCACATGCGATGGTCTTGGCCCAAACAGACAGAAGTCATGACTATGACTGCCAGTCAGACCCTTGTTTCAGCTTCAAAATCACCAAAAGAATAGCCACATAGCTAGCAATGTTTTCACCAAACCAGGACTGAATGGTAACAGCTCAGGTTAAGCTGCTTCTGCTGTCATAGCCCATAACTAACCTCCTCAAACACTTTCTGCATCTGCTCCCCCAGGTGTTCCAAGGGGGGATCAATAACTAGCTCTGGACCCTCTCTCAGAGGCGAGAGATGGTGCCTTCTTGGAGGATGGGATGAGGATTGCCAGTATGGGGAAAATGGACACAAGGACCTATCCCTGGGTCTTGAGTAGCGTCGGTGCCGGTGATAGTCCTTGCAGTGGTACGGGTGAGTGTAATGGCAGGGACATGATCCTGGTGATGAGGATGTGGAGCGTGAGTGTTGCCTGTATCTATGATGGTGGAAGGAGTGAGATCACCTACGTGACATAGACATGGGTGGGGACGCCCTGTAGGGGTATTCTTGCAGCAGATGTATTTGTCGAACGTCAGGTGAAGGGTGTCTGAGCCGGGGGAAGGGGGCCATGGCAGTGGAGATGGTGGCCTCAGGAAAGGTGGTGGTGGTGTTAATGGCCATTCTGGTATATATGTTTCGGGAGGAGAGCACAGAGACAAAGGAGATGGCATAATGAAAGGTCCAGGGATGGGCTTTGGTGCCATGTCTTAGAACGTGCTTTTCTCACTTTGTGAAATAGGTGGGCCAGTGCCGATATGGATGGTGCCCTGCCCGGTGCCAAGAGTTTCAGTGTGGGTATCAGTACGGCCAGTTCCGTGCTCAGTGTCCGGGCCTGCGGTTCTGCATGATCAGAGGTCTTCGGCACTGCAAGTCCCTGTTCCAGAGTCCCCGGTTCCGATGCTCTCAGTGCCAGGGTCATTTGTCTTGGTGCCGTAGTATCCGTCACCTGCCTGTTAGACACCTGCAGGATCGTGGGTGCCATGTCTTCGGAAGTCTGAGACCTGGGCACTGTCTTTTGCTCTCTGGGCTTTGTGCTTCCTTTAGCCACAGTTGCATCCTGGATCTATGTCTCACTCGTCCTGCTTGTGAATAGCACAGGCAAGGATCAAGTCAGGGGACACTTTCTTTCTCTTATGACCCGAGGAGGTCAGAAACGTTGCTGTTTGTTTTTGAGGTACTGATGGGCCCTCCGAAGGGGTCAGCTCAGTTGTTTCAGACTGAAGAGCTTTATCAAATAAAATCATCTGGAGCCTCATTTCTCTGTCCTTCCTCACTCTAGCAGTGAGTTTGGAGCAATGAGGACACTTTTGAGGCACGTGGGCCTCGCCCAGAAAATGAATGCATTTGCTATGACCGTCAGAGGCCGGCATAGCCTCACGGCATGACTCACACTTCTTGAAGCCTGCCAGAGACATTTTTCCTCATTTTCCTTTTGTATTCTTTTTCTTCTTTTTCTTTTTTTGAATAACTTAACGTAGCCTAACATTAACGAGGATACTTAATGGGTACTAAGAACAAGAAACAGGCTGTAGATGTGTTAACAACTGGTCTATGCTAAAGATTAGAAAGTTCTAGTGGCGGAGCTTTTCCCCCTGCTCTCTTCTTTCCTTTTTCTCTTTTTTTTTGTAAACTATATACAATAAAATATTTTAAAGAACAGTTCTTAAAAACTAGCAACCAGTAAAACAAGAAAACAGGTTTTATCTTTTCAGACGTTGGAGCTGAAGTGAAGTCCGTCTGCAGCCGCTGGTGGTTGAGAGGAACTGGCGTGGACCGGATCGTGCACATGACCAAAAGTAAGCGAAAGGCCAGCATGTTTCTGCGTACGAGCGATCCGACAAGATACAGCTTGAAAATCCCCCGTCTGCGGCACCAGGGTGAGCCCAACACCTTCTGTGGAGCACCCACGGGGACCACTCAAAGAAGAAAAGAGAGTTCAACAGCCTCTCTTTCCAAACAGCTGTGAAAAATTCCTCTTCAGTAAAACACAGACTTTCAGGTCATTAACAGAATGGCCCACTCCATTAAAGTGCTGGCTCACAGGTTTGTGAATATGGAGCGTTTTTACGTCTGTTTTATGCCCATTAACACTTTGTCTAAGAGAGTTTGAAGTCTGTCCAATATACAAAGTATGTAGGCGTTGTTGGCACATGATGGCATATATGATGTTAGATGAGGAACATGAGAATGTGCCCGTGATTCTGTGAATAACCTGGTTAGGTCCAGGGACGGTATCTCCAGAATACATACGTGGACAAAGTTGGCAACGGGCCTTGTTGCAAGGAAAAGTTCCAGGATTGGTGTTCCTGCCCTATAGACTGTGATTGTTGGTGAGACTCCTCATAAGGTTGGGAGGTTGTCTGTAGGAGAGAACATGCCTGTCACCTTGGGTCTTCTGGAGTGTGGCATCCTGATTAAGGATAGGTTGTAGGTCTTTAATAATGTGTTGCAGTGGTTTGAGTTGGGGGGCTGTAAGTAATGACCAGTGGTGCTCTGTTATTGGCTTTTTTGGTTCTATCTTGGAGTAGCTGGTCTCTGGGTATTCATCTGGCCCTGTCAATTTGCTACCTGAAAACTCCTACCCAGAGCTAGAGAATAGGGTCATTTTTTCCTGTACCTTCCTGTACAAGAAAGGACAGCTAGTTCAGAAATTGCTACTGACACAAAGTTAGTGATGGGTATTGAGTGCATCTTCTTAATAGAATTAAATTTGATTACCTCTTCCAGCTGCAGTGACTGTATCTGTTAATCTTCTAACCACAGAAAACTATTTTATAAACCATGTGCCTTGGTAAATGACAGACACTGGGAATTTTACGGAAATGCTATGAAGCCCAATGCTCAAAAAACTATAAAATCTTCTCTGCCATGCATAGAATTTGTGACTGTCACAAATAAATTATATAATGTTACTCCTTTCTAGCAAAAGGAAGCATTTTTTACGTTCAAGAGCTGCCTTGCTCTTAAATAGAACTATACTAAACCTTTCAATTAATGTTACACATTGGTAATGAATTGGAACTAGAGTTGTGGAACTTAAAATTTGTTGACACTGTAAAATTGTAGAAGGCAAAACTTCTGTGACATGAGTGCCTCCATGTGTGTGGATCCACCGTTGCTAATAGGTCCTGAAGCATGTACATATGAGACAGGTACAATGGGGATGGTGCTTAAGACTCACCCTAATCAGATGCAAACATTTGGTAACAACGTAGGTGAGCTGCAGCCTTAGAAAGCCAGTTTAGCAGACTCAAAGGAAGAAGGAAAGAAAGAGCAGTAGAAAGTTACCCAGGAGATGGACCATGGGAAGCCAGGGAAGCAGGAGGTGAGCAGGTTTAGTAGTAACAGGAGTAGAGGAACTGAGACAGGAGAAAAATCAGAAAAGTCAGGTCAAAGGCTCCGTGAGGGAGACACCATTTGTCATGGAACTCCCTGTTTTTCCCCCCTTCATGAGTATGGATGCTCTTTAAGGACTCCCAAGGAAAGAATGGGATAGACAATAACACATGTGCTGTGTTCACTCTTTTGTATGACCTGTACTCTCCTGTGCTTTATGATGGCAAACAAAAGAGCAAACATGTTGGACTCTGGACCAAGATTCCCTCTCTTCCCTGCACATGTGGAATAAATATTTTACCTTTACTGAGGCGTGTGTGAATGTGCACCACCAGCAGAAACAAAACCTAGCTGCGGGGGCTGTGTTAATCAGCTGAGCAGTATATGAATCTCTTCTGGGTGGCTGCACAAGCGCACAACTTGCAGGGAACACTGCTCTGGACCAAGTGTTTTTCCAGATGGGAGCTGCTTCACTACTGCAGTGTGCCTCAGAACTGAACTGCAGGCAGAAACTTCACATAGTCCAGACTGAGTTCTAGGGGAGAGGGAGTTTAAGCAACTGGGGTGTGATGGAGTCAGCACTGACCCTGGGTGCCTACAGCCTGTGAATTGTAGGGTAGCAGGGAGAGTCAGTACCCAGGCCCCTGAGGGGCCTAAGGAAGAAACATTGTTGCAGCCTGCTGAGGCTCCAGAAGCAGAACACGTCACAGACCTGAAGCACGGAGGCTGTGATCCCCCTTGAAATTGCTCATTTGCTCAGAAATTGCTCAAAAACGGACCATTTTCTCAAAAGAAGTCTTGTGCACCCCTTACGTCTGAAGCAGTTCAGATTTGCTTCGTGGGGCAGTGATTGATTATGATCAATTTCATAAGCATGGCATTAAGCTAGACCATACGTCAGCAACCTGCCGGCACAGGTGCCAAGAGTGGCACGTGAGCAGATTTTCATTGGCATGTGAGGTGGGAGCTCAGCCCCACCCCTCCTCTCCCCCATGCAGGAGGGATCGTGCTCAAAGCCAGGCCGCCTGTGGATTAACAAAGGACCAGCTAATGCTACCACCCACCACCTAAAATGGTGAAGCTCTGTGTCTTCATTTATTTATTAACAAAGCTGCTGTAAGTAGGACTATTAGTGACTTTAAAAAGTATCACCGGCACTCAGAACGTACATAGAGGTGAAAAGGTCAAATTGCAGTATTCTACCCTGGAAAGGTTGGCGACCCCCGAGCTAGACAAACATACCTTCAGTCACAGCTGTTAATTTATGAATTTAAGAATACTCCTCCTTTACTCAATTGAGTGGTTCATAGTAGAGCTCTTCCTTGGCAAACTCAGCTAGGTTGGGCAGCCATGTGAATGTTAAAGATTCCTAAATAATGCCTCCCAGTCCAAGTTTCATTGTTGTGTCTCACCTCTGGATTTCATGCTTGATCCAAGCTCCATTGAGTAAGTTGAGCAAAGCTGAGTGAAGTAAGAGGCTGAAAAGATTTAGAGCCAACTAATGGAACATATTCTTTCACAGCTTTAGTTTAACATACATTTGTTTTGCTGCCTGAAGACACATCTACACCTTGAACTGGAGATACAATGTCCAGCTTATGTGAATGTATTTGCCTTAGCTCTCCTCAAACTAGTGCATGGAAATAGTATGTGGTGTAAAGGGCTAGCTCCCCAAATATGTATGTAGAGTTCAAGTGGGATCATATCCAAGGTGGCTAACCCATCCCAACACAGTTTCACATCTATTTTGAACACGCTAGCTCAGTGAAAGTTAGCATGCCTCCAACTACCCAACCTTGAAATACTTCCCCAGCTACAAGTATGAAAGTTCCCTGTGATGCTACAGCAGCTCCTCTGATGTAGCTACCATGTATCATAAGTGAAGCTGAAGGCATGCAATTGCATCAAGCTGGCGCTCTGGGAAAGACGTGCTTCAATAGCAATTTGCAGCAAGAGCATAGCTATGACTAAGGGTCTCAGTCCAATCTAGCTACATTAATATTTCCTACATGGAGGTTCAAGAACAACAAGAGTCTTGTGGCACTGTATAGACTAACAGATATTTTGGAGCATAAGCTCTTGTGGGCAAAGACCCGCTTCATCAGATGCATGAGTAGGTGCGGTTGTTTCATCTGATGAAGCGGGTCTTTACCCATGAAAGCTTATGCTCCAAAATATCTGTTAGTTTATAAAGTGCCACAAGACTTCTTGTTGTTCTTGAAGCTACAGACTAACACGGCTACCTCTCTGATACTTGTCTACAGGGAGGTTACGTTTCTGTGTGCTTCACTGTCAATAAGAGTGTCCGTTCAAAGTGTTGCAAAGCTGATCATTTTAAGCAATGTAAGATACACAAATTCTGGCAGCATGTTTTGCAATGCTTGTCCAGCTTGGTCATTTTCATGTGTCTTCTGCTCCCTTCCCAGGTTCTAATCCTCCCTTTTTCCTCCTGCCAATTATTTCTCTGATACGTGTTTTAATAATTAACTACTATATTACATGATGTATTTTAGATTCATGAAAGTCAAAATACTTAATTATTTAAAACATAAAAATAAAAATCCATCACTTGCATTCAGAAAATCATTTAGACAGTCACCTCACAATTACTTTGCAAGTGACTTAGCAAATATCTACCTCATCTATAATACAAGGAACTATGCACTGTGCTGTACATTCATCACAATTTAATAATGCATTAACGACCTGAAGGATAGGTGTTTCTTGGGCCACCAATGTTTTCTTAAACTGTGTGGATATTGCCTGGACTCTTATGCTATGTCTACACTGAGGGTTTTGTTGATAAAACTGGTGTCCCCTTCTCCTCCCCCAGCTCTCTGGCTGCATCTACACTTGCATTCCTCTTTCAAAAGAGGCAAGCAAATGAGGGAAATAAAAATGCAAATGATGTGCAGATTTACATATCTGACACCTCATTTGCATATTCTTTCAAAAGAAGAAAAGCAGTATAGACACAGCTCTTTTGAAAGTAAACCCATCTTCGAAAGAACCCTTCTTCTCATTAAACAAGGGAAGAAGGGTTCTTTCCAAGAAGGGTTTACTTTTGAAAGAGCTGCATCTACACTGCTTTTCTTCTTTTCAAAGAAGCTCTTTTGAAAGAATATGCAAATGAGACACCAGATACATAAATTTGCACCTTATTTGCATTTTTGATTTCCCTCATTTGCATGCCTCTTTCAAAAGAGGAATGCAAGTTTAGACACAGCCTCTGGGAGCGCACCCTCCCGCCCTCCCCACCCCTTAGATTCTAGCATTGGGCACTTACTGTGAAAGAACTGAAAAGCTTCCAACAGTAGTGTAGAGCTGACGTGGGGTCATATACCTTCCAAAAATGAATTAAGCCTGCAAGAGGAATGCTATTCTAAGTCTACAGGTAGCAAAAGAACTAACTGGAAGAAGAAAGGTGTGGGGTGGAAAAAGGAGTATTTTTAGGTGCCAATCTAATGAATATTTGTTTAAAAGTGGCATAATGTCATTTAATGGATCTTATGTTAAGCAGTAAATTTAATTCCCAGATGAGTTTCAAAGAAATAATTCTCCAAACCTCTAGGCTATGCAGGCTAGGGGCTGCAAGTCACTTGGTTTTGGATCCCCTTTATGTAAAATAGAAGTACTGAGGGGAAAGCTTGGCCACATGACGTTTGAGGTCAAGTGACTGAAATTTAGGCAGTTTTCTGCGGACACATGGCATTCTTATTTGCACTCTTTTGGTATCCGTCTGAATGCTCTGAAATGGCCAGATCATTTAGACGGAAGGTGTTTGAATAATTATGGCTGACCCTATTCAGTTCTGTGCCATTACTTGTTTTAGGGATCCTTTCCCACTCTGGCACTCTGAGTGCAGAAAGTGGGGTCCCACAGAATTTCTAAAACACGTTGCCTATACACAGGCTTTACTTTAAAACTTCCCAGGGTCACACATCCCCAGGACCCTGGAGGGTATTGCTGCCACCACCCCAATCCTTGGAGACTCCTTTAACCCAGACAGGCACCGGCCCATTCCTATGCCACAGGATCAGATCAATTGCTTAAAAACAGTGATTTATTCACAAAACAAGAGAAAAGTAAATCATGGGTTGCATGCAGAGAAAAATAATTCCCTGAGATTCACCTTAAAAGTTACAGGGGGGGAAATCTCAAGTCAAACAAGAACACAAAAGAGAAAAACGAGAAGCCAGTCCAATCAAATTCAAAATAAACATAACCTGATCACTTCTATCTGTACATTTCCCTTTTATTTACTACAGAGCTAATTTGAAATCTACATTCAAAGCCTGTGAGAAGACTTCATTAGAAGTAATACTGAGGGGGATATCAAATATAGGCAGGAAGCCAGAGCTAAAGCTGAGCTCTTTTCTGAGTGAGCAGGGGGACTACAGTAAGTGCGCGAAGGAGAAGTAGCTTCTATTATCATTGACAAGCCAGGCTGAAAACAGAGACAATTTCGAAGTTATGTTCAAAGCTAGTGAGAGGACTACATTGAAATAATATAGCCTGAGAAGCATAGGAAGGAAGGAAGGGGGAAAACTGAGCTACATTCAAAGATACATTCATAGCTAGCTATACTAAAAGTAGGTGCAAATATAAGAAGGAAGCTAGTGGGAAAACTGAGCAACAATCAAAGACGAGAGAAGTACACTAAAACTTTTAAATTGTCCTTTTTTTCACACTAATCTCCTGCCTGTGTTTGAGACCAGTTCTCGGTCAAGCCTTTCATGTAACACCCTCACAAGCTTGGAATGTAGGTCTGTTGTCGTCCTCTCTTCCTGCCTTTGTCTGAAGTGGATTGACACTCTTGCTTTTAGTGTAGTCCTCTCGAAAGCATTGACATTTTCTTCATTCTCACCCATGCTCCCTACCCACGAGTCAAGCGACTTCTCACCCTATGTAGCAATAGAGTCCCGTCCATAGCTTTGAAATTAGCTTAGTTCTAATTGAGGTGTGCTTCATCTGTGTGAAGCTACTTCTCAGTCCAGCTCATAAAGGAGTCCTATCACTAGTTTTCAATTAACCTTTTCCCACTAGCTTCCTCCTTTTGTTTGAAGGCACTTCTCAGTACAGCTATTAATGTAGTCCTCTCAGTAGCTATGAATGTATCTTTGAATGTAGCTGTTTTCGCCCTTTCCTCCTTTTTGTGTTTCAAGGTACCTCTTCGTCTAGATTTTCATGTAGTCCTCTCACTTGCTTTGAATGTAGCTCACTTTTCACCCACTCTTCCCGCCTGTGTTTAAAGCTACTTCTCAGTCTAGCTTTTAATGTAGTCCTCTCCATAGTGTTGAAATTAGCTTAGTTCTCACCTGTGCTTTGTACCTATGTTTCAAGCTATTTCTTCGTGTAGCTTTTGATATAGTCCTTTAGCTAGCTTTGAGTCTGGCCTTAAATATATTGGTTTTCAGCCTAGCTTAATGCATAATTTTTTAGCTGTTTCATAGGCTTGCTTTGACCTTGATGGCTGGTTTTGCAGTGGAGAAGATATTGCTGATGTTCATTCCAAATTGTCTGGGAGACACCTTCTCCCCACAGGACCTTCTCTCGGCTGTTGCACTGGCAAAAAAAAACAAAACAAAACAGAGCTGCAATTGTTCTCAATTTAAACAAAGCTACTTCACTCCCATTGGCAAACCTGTGTTCATGTTATATCAGGAGAGGTTAACCCCTTCCCTACACTCATAACTATGGCTGATGCTATTCAGTTTGTGCCATTACTTGACAGAATGTATTTCTGTATTCTTTACTGGGATGGTGGTGTACAAACTCCATACAGGGCTAAAAAGGGTTAAGTATTCTGTGCTCAGCCAGCCTCTTCTCCTATCCCCTCCACTCTGCCTGCAAGAGAGCCATAGACTGGAAAAGGAATTAAAAGGGAAGCGGAACAGCTTACTTGGGAAAGACCAAGGAAGAGAACAGACCTTTAAAGGCAGGATTTTTCCCAACATCAGCTGTGGGAAAGTATCTCCCTACAAGTATGTTGTATCATGAACAACCCACTAAATGCTGTTGATAGCGAGCTAGGAGTTTTCTACATTTAGTAGACTCCACTGGCTACATTTCCATTTGTGTCATGAAAAAAGTTTCTAAGCTTGTGATGGGGCAGACCAGGCCCTGAGACCAAAAAGGGTCCATGGAGAAGTCCTCCTGTGAGTCTAGAATGGCTGCAGAGAATCCAGCCAGTCAGGAGCCACCAAGGCCTCTTAGAAGAAGCTGCAGGATCTGAGTCAATTCAGAGTCTCTGGAGCCTGGAAGAGGTGTAGACCATGGCTGGTGGGCTGAGGGAGCAGCAGCACCACAAAGAGCTCCATGGAGAGAGACTATTGGAGGCTTAGGGACTGTGATAGAACCCTGAAGTAAGGATGAGGACATTGTCTCCAGTATGGGACGCCCTGGAGGCAACAGAGTCGGAGAGGGACTCCAAGAACACTACAGAGGGCACCAGGTGGGCTCTAGAAGAGATACGATTCCTGGAAAGTGTGGCTTGGAGAGAGGACTGAGTAGCTTCAAAGATGCCTAAACTGAGGCAGCTCAGGAACACACACTGAACCAGATGGGGCACTCACAGGAGGTGAGTGCTTCTCCATTACAAGGCCTGGTCTAGACTGTAAAATTAAGTCGTCTTAACTATGTAACTCAGAGGCATGAAAAATCCACAGCCCAAGCAATTTAATTAAGCCAACCTAACCCCTTGTCTACTGCAGTTATGGATGAACCCCTTCCATCAACATAGGTAGTACCTACACTGGACGGCTACAGTGATGCAGCTGCATCACTGTAGCCTTTCAAGTATAGACAACGCTGTGCTTAAGCCTCTGTTGGCTTGCCTAAGATCAGGTCCCTGGAGACAGAGCTATCCCCAAGTGAGCGGGTGGAAAGAAGTGCTCAGTTTAAAGGAGAGTCAAATTAAAACATATATGATCTAGAGGGAAAAGTGACCCACTTCTATCTTTGTGAAACAGTTACACCAGGGATGACTCTGTCCAATGCATTAGTTAGAGCAGAAGTCAGCAACCTTTCTGAGGCCAACGGCTGAAATTTGACCTTTTGACCTCTACGTACAGTCTGAGTACCAGTGATACTTTTTAATCTTGCTAATAGTCCTACTTACAACAGCTTCATTAATAAATAAATGAAGATGCAGAGCTTTACTATTTAGGTGGTGGCTGGTAGCATTAACAGGACTTTTGTTAGTCCACAGGTGACATGGTTTTGAGCAAGTGTCCGGCTACATGGCGAGAATGGGTGGGACTGAGCTTCCGCCTCACGAGCTGATGAAAATCGGCTTTCATACCTCTCTTGGCCCACCTTCTTGCCGGGTTTCTGACCCATGAGTTAGAACAATGAAGCAGAGGGTTCAGATTTGGCTTCTATTACTGTTCACAATGAGAGTACAAATCTTTTTCTGCCTGATCGGTAAGATGATGATCATTATCATTCTTTGTCATTGAAGGAGTGCTGGGCAGCTAAGTTGCTATTTGCCTTTTTTATGACGCTTGCAAAGGAAAGAAATGCATCTCCAAGTAAAGCAAAAACTAGAAGGGGTTAAGAGTGAAAAACACAGAAGGAAAAGGAGGGCCATGTCTGCAATAGAAACACAGCAGCTGCAGAGCTGCCGTGCTGTAGCTCTTCACTGTAGACACATAGCTCCTAACGATAGTTTCAAAGACATGTGGGGCAAGGTAAGAGAGGTGATGGGGAAGCATTTGACAGGAATAGTCTCCATTAGTGAGCTCAGCTCCCTTTAATAACACCTGTCTGAGGGGGATGGCAAAAACATTCCGCAACTGGCGACAACTCTGACACAAATGAAGTAGAACATGGCCCATATTAGCCTAGAATTGCAGTTTTACTGAACTTCTTGGCTGAAGAAAGTGGTAGTTAAGGCAAATTTTAATGTGAACATACAGAACTTTATTAGGGAGTCACACCAGCAGTTCATAATTTGCTGGCTTTTGCTGAGTACATTCACAGAAAATTTGTCTCTTCTTAAATTATAACACAATATTCAATCCCGGACTGTCTGAGTATCAAATTAGGCAGCTTTAGATTTACACAGCCAATCCTTCATTGGAAGCAAAGCTATTTCAATACTCGTGTTTCCAAAGCCTGGGAAAACAAAGCTATTCCAATATCTGCACCCTTTTTCCACCCTCATAAGCACCACCTTCCTCCTCCACTCTCAGAGCCACACTCCCTTTGAGTCGAATGGAACCACACACCTCTATCTCCAAGACTTCCATCAACACCTTGAGAAAATCAGATGTATTCCCACTGGAGAGCTATTGTGGCCTAGCCTTCCAATGTCAATCAGCTTGCCAGCTTCTGATAGGAAAAAGGAACCTAACAGTTGTGGAGGAGGGAGGCTGTTTTATGCGCAGGCTAGTGGGCTTGTCAGCTCAAGGGAATTCAAACCCTGCCATGCTACCCTATAGCCAGAGCCAGTGCTAGGCATATGGGCTCTTCCTACACATGCCACATTCTCCGCAAGTGGCATGCTAATAAACAGCCTGAAATATGCTAATGAGGTAAGTATGTAAATTCCCAGTGCCTCATTAGCATAAGGCCATGTGATTTGGAGTCCAGAAGACAGTCTTCCGGATTCCAAAATGGCGTGTAGAAGGCCAGCCCCCACGGGGGGTCTTTCAGAAGGAATTCCTCCTTCCGATGGCCCCTTCTTCCCAAAACTTTTCAGGGAAAGTGGCATGTGTAGAAACTGCCAAGGAGACAAAGCAATTGCTTAGTCCCCTGAGCAGCTCAAGGGGGTTCCCTTCATTTTTTATATATTGGAAGGATATATTGCTGCTTAAGACCCCCAAAAGGCTAGCACCACAAGCCTTCCTTATCCCAGCATTTAACTTTAAAACTGGCAAGATTCAAAGGTAGCCAATACCCGAGAACTAACTGGGGCTTAAGTGTTAAAAAGGAATAAGAGAGCCAGGTTTGTGGCTTAGCATGCACTTTATTGGGGCTAAAAAATTCAAACACCTACATGAAGGTAGCCAAATCTGCTGACCCTTCAGGCAGGGTATGATAATCTTCAGAAGTTCAAGAACATCTTGCACCTTTCCTTGCCCGAGCACCCCAGCACTGGACAGAAGCCACCCAGCACAGTCTGGTAGATGGAGAAAGGGGCAGATTGTGCGAGGGAGTGGAGGGGGAGGGCTTTATTAACTGCACTTAAGTGTGAAATAGATTAATGTAGTTCATGAGCCACCATTTCGCCAGCACTGAGCTGTATACAAAAGACACATGACTGTTCTACAATAAATGCATTATATTTTTTTCTGAAAACACTCAATTGATATTTGAGCTTTCTGCTGGTAGTTGCTATTCTGAGCAAGCCAAAGTGCATCTTTTGTGACTACAATTCTATAAAACCCAGCCAAGAACCAGAGTGTCTGTTTCCAGCTTGATTTCTTACTAGACTAGCTTCAAAAAGTTTGTACAAAAGTGCTTTCTAATGCTTTCCCTCAATTTAGCAGTAAATTAATCATGAACATGCAGGCACTTCATCATTTGAGCAGTTTGTCTACAACCAATCAGAATCTTGGATGTGTATTTCTTAAAACTAGATATTTAATCATTTCACAACTACTGAGCTTATCAATTTGATTCAACACATACATTTTATCTTTGAACAAATCCTTTCTTCTTGCCTCCCAGTGGATGTGACTTCTGAAGTAACACCTTCTATTCCGACCTTAAGCAAGAGTTTAAGCATTCCTGCCAGTTACCAGAGGCATTGTAAAATCAGTTCTGAAGGATAAGCAACAAAGAACTGTGTGCCATTTTTATTTGGTCTGTCTGGTAAGGGAACAGAACATACTAGAGCAAAATAGTTTCCCCACACTGATGATACGGAATGAATGTTGTACTGTAACACTTTCAACATTATGTTATCAACTAAACTTGCAGGCAAATTTTCTGTAACAGAGAAACAGAAGCCTCCAAGAATGGAAATATGAAGACTGACTTCTTAAAGACTCTAAAATCACAAACTTCTCTCATCTCAATTCCTTATGCTAACGATCAATACCTGCACTAATTGCTTTTGTGGTTAAGCATGGAGTGCAAGAATAACAGAATTGCTGGAAACAGGTACAGTGCAAAGCTGCCACTCCAAATTACCCTATGAACCTATATAGTTCTCAATGCTCATTGCAACCCAGACTACTTCTGATGTAAAGTTTTATAATTAGAGGCATAATTGTTATTGTTACCCATTCACCTATGAGGCTGTACTTTCCTGATGTGCACCAATGACTTGCAATTCACCAGAAAGGGCAGCAATTCAACATGCAGGGCTCTGTTTGTGGAGTTGAACGTGCTTATCCTACACCACCTCCATAACAGATCATATTTGAAAGGTTATTGTAAGTACATTTAGACAGGCTATGACGTGGATCTGTCACAAGGTGCTCTAAACTCCTAAGTGAGGTGACACAATGGTACCCAAAACAAGCAGTTGTTTCTGCACAGCTTCAGAAACACTCAACATGTCTTAAGCACTAAAAGCTATAGTTGTAGTGAATTTCAACAACTTGATTTGGCGTGTTTTGGTCAAAGCTACCAACTAAGGCTATATTACATTTTTTGGTTTTATATGGGCAATTGTTACTTTTCCCCACAAATGAAGAAGCTGTTTAGCTTGTATCATATCCATGTTTTACAATATACTACCTCAAAAAGTCTTCAGATCACAAAGTAACATCCAGTAGTTATAATACTTTTCTATATTTTTTTAACTGACCAGTTCAGACTCTTAATGAAATGGTGACCTGTTGCTCAGAATAGCTAGGGAAGACTTGATTGCTATGAAGTTTACCCCTGAATATGGCATTCTTTCTATCCAAATAATCTTCAAGCAAAACTGCTAATTACACTGCATCAATCCAAGCACCTAATGACACTACATTCAACCAACTGTTTAAAGCAGAAAATGATCTTATGCACAAGAAAGCTCTTCTCCTACTGAAAGTGCTCCAAAGATATAAGTTTTTATTTCACTTAGATGTGGGAACTTCAAGCTATTCCAGGAAATATAAGAAAAACACTATGGCTGTGTCTACACAGGCACAAATCTTCGAAATAGCCGTATTTCGAAGATTACTAATGAGGCGCTGAAGTGAATATTCAGTGCCTGATTAGCATTAGGACGCTTCCGGCCACCGGGCTTTGAAAGCGACGCTTTCGAAAGCATGTGGCTCGGCATGGCTACACAGGGCTCTTTTTCAAAAGGACCCCCGCACCTTTCAAAATCCCCTTATTCCGATCAGTGATATCAGTAATCGGAACAAGGGGATTTGGAAAGGAGTGGGGTCCTTTCGAAAAGGAGCCCAGTGTAGCCGTGCCGAGTTGTGTGCTTTTGAAAGCGGTGCTTTCGAAGTGCCGCAGATGGAAGTGTCCTAATGTTAATGAGGCACTGCATATTCAATTCAGCATCTCATTAGTAATCTTTGAAATACGGTTATTTCGAAGATTTGTGCCTGTGTAGACACAGCCTATGGGTGCTTCTACACTTGCATTTCTCTTTCGAAAGAGATGTGCAAATGAGGTAAATCAAAAACGCAAATGAGGTATGAATTTGCGTATCCAGTACCTCATTTGCATATTCCAATTTCAAACAAGCTTCTTTCGAAAGAAGAAAGCCAGTGTAGATGCTGCTGTTTCGAAAGTAATCCCATCTTTGAAAGAATCCTTCTTCCCATTAAGTAAAGGGAAGGATTCTTTCAAAGATGGGTTTACTTTTGAAAGAACAGCATCTACACTGGCTTTCTTCTTTTGAAAGAAGCTCTTTCGAAATTAGAATATGCAAATGAGGTGCTGAATATGCAAATTGATACCTCATTTGTGCTTTTTTATTTACCTCATTTGCATGCCCCTTTCGAAAGAGGAATGCAAGTGTAGACACACCCAGGGTTGTGAGCACATCCCTTGAGGGGGCTGTTAAAGGATCTGGGGCAAATAGATTAAAAAAGGGATAGTGCTTGGTCATGGCAAGAGGGCAGGGGACTGGACCCTTGAGTTCCCTTCCAGTTCAATGTGATGACCTTGCATAGCATCAGCTCATTGGAAGCAAGGAATTAATTCAGTCAACTAGCTTGTGGGCACTGGTCTGGCTAGAGAGCCGGATGAACAAGTGATTTAGTAGGATGCCACTTCAAGCCTTCATTCATTTTGAACTAGTCAAAATGAAAGCCCAGGAATATTAACCAAAATCTTGCAATTATTGCAAACAGAGGTCAGCCAATTCTGTGCCCCAACTGGTGTAGAAGTTTGTCACTTGATTGATAGAGGCATATAATTCAGCCAACCATGAGTGTCATCCTTCAGAAAACATTAACAGGAGATGCCTCTCTATTGAGGACCATGCAGTATGTAACAGTTCCAAAATTATCACACCAACACTGATAAACTTTGCAGCACAGCTACTGCATGAGTTTGGCTCTTGCAACTGAATTGACTTGCTGCACATGCACGAATACATTAGGATGAGCTGCAGTGGTTCATCACCTGGACTGCAAAAATTAAAGTAGAAAGGCCCCATATTTGAAGAAGAGCGGTGTGGAAACTCCAAAGAATTTTCTCTTTCACCGACAGAAACTGACCCAATAAAAGGTTTTACTTAACCCAGCATATTTTTCCAGGGAGGTATGAGCATTCCAAATGGAATGTTACCACTTTATGCTGGTAGAAATCTCACATTGAAAGAGGTAATGTAGATAACAATGCAGAGACCATTGATGGACATATTACATTGTATTCAATGGCTAATGTGATATCTCAAGAAAAGACTGCAGATAGTCCAGCATCACAAGAAATAATACTGAAGCATGGCAAAGAAATCTTTTACCATGCACGCTCAATAAGTTTCCTATGCAGTGTTTGTAGTAAGAACAATTATCCCTGCGCAAAACTGTGTATGGCCGTGTCTACACTAGCCCCAAACTTCGAAATGGCCATGCAAATGGCCATTTAGAAGTTTACTAATGAAGCGCTGAAATGCATATTCAGCGCTTCATTAGCATGCGGGCAGCCGCGGCACTTTGAAATTGATGCGCCTCGCCGCTGCGCGGCTCGTCCAGACGGGGCTCCTTTTTGAAAGGACCCCGCCTACTTCGAAGTCCCCTTATTCCCATGAGCTGATAGGAATAAGGGGACTTCGAAGTAGGCAGGGTCCTTTCGAAAAGGAACCCCGTCGGGACGAGCCGCACAGCAGCGAGGCACGTCAATTTTGAACTGCCGCGGCCGCCCACACGCTAATGAAGCGCTGAATATACATTTCAGCGCTTCATTAGTAAACTTCAAAATGGCCATTTGCGTGGCCATTTCGAAGTTTGGGGCTAGTGTAGACGTAGCCTATATGTCTAGGCAACTAAGACTGTTGTAACCCACACATTATTCAGAGAGATAATTATGATGAACAAGATAATGTTGACTAGAAATGTCACTAGTGCTATTACATTTAAGTTATACCTGTTCAAATTTATTATTAGGTTTTTATCCTTTAGACTCGAAGGGTCCTGTGGCACCTTATAGACTAACAGAAAAGTTTTGAGCATGAGCTTTCATGAGCACAGACTCATCAGATGCTCAGTGAGTCAGTGCTCATGAAAGCTCATGCTCAAAACTTTTCTGTTAGTCTATAAGGTGCCACAGGACCCTTCGTTGCTGTTACAGATCCAGACTAACACGACTACTCCTCTGATACTATGCTTTAGACTGTAACCTCAAAGCATCACAAAAGCAAAGCAATCCGATTTTATGTAGCATCATTAAACTAGCAGAAATTAAAGGAAATATTTCTTACTGGTCATTTTAATGTGAGTGAGGGGGGTCATTGTTTCCCTATTTCTGTGCCAACAAACAATAGACATCTCCACTTAAAACCTCATCTTCAGGTAGACACAATACACTTTCAAATGCATGTGGGTTGGAAAGAGTACACTAACACTGATTTTCTTGACTTCTTTAGCCTTTTGACCACCACCAAACCTGTTACAAAACAAAACAAACAGGTGGGGAACACTTCAAGTGAAGTCTTGAAAAGTTAGTGCATTAATCCACTTCTGCTAATTACTAGAGTAAATATGTTATCTCACTTTGAACATTTTTGGACGGTGTTTCTAAACCCAGAATATCAGCTTCAAAATACGCTGCTTAATACCCAACATTATGAAAGTACAGAAGCACATAAACCTCAGTTAAGTGATATAAAAAATGACTTAGATCATTTGATAAGTCCATCTTATTAAAAATAAAACATAGGCAAAGTGAGTATTGATTATTTCACTAGATAGAAATTTGGTGGATAAGGACAGGATCAAAACTGATTGCCAGCCTTACAGGGTCAGACTAATGGTCCATCTAGCCCAGTATTCTGTCTTCTGACAGTGGTCAGTTTCAGGTGGGATTATAATTTTCCTGTGTCATAGAATCCTAGAGCTGGAAGAGACCTGATGAAATTATCGAAAGCAGCCCTCTTCCCAAAGCGAGATCAACCCTGACTGAATCACCTCAGCCATAACTTTGTCAAGCAGGGACTTAAAACCTCTAAGGGTAGAGATCCCACCACATCTCTAGGTAATGCAATCCAGTGCTACACCATCCTCCTGACAAAATCATTTTTCGTAATATACAACCTAGACCAAACTATGCATCACTTTGCATTTATCGATGTTGAATTTCATCTTCCATATTGTTGCCTACTCATTTAGTTCTGTAATTAGCCTTTTGTAACTCGTCTCAAACTGCTTTGCACTTATGCAGAGAATTTTGTATTGTCTGTAAACTTTGCCACTCATTTTTACCCCTTTTTCCAGATCATTTATGCTTACATTGAAGGGTACTGGTCCCAGTACATCTCTCTGAAGGACACAACTATTTACTTGTCCCCTTTCGTAAAACTGACAATTGATGTCTGTCCCTTGTTTACTGTCTCTTCATCAGCTACTGATCTATAAGAGGACCTTCTCTCTTATCTCATAACTGCTTAGGCTATGGCTGCACTAGCACTTCTGCAAATCAGTGTGTGAGAGAAAAAAAAAAAAAAGGCCAGACCAACATATGTTTCACCAATGAAAGCACGAGTGCAGACAGCACTGTGTCAGCAGGGAACCCTCTCCCACCAACATAGTTATTGCCACTCAGCTGTGGTGGTTTAATGGGGATTGTAATCTGCTGTAGGATCTATGGCATAGACATAATCTTACTTTGCTTAACAGCTTTCTCGCAGGCTGTCTGAAAGTCCCAGTGCACGGTATTTACTGGACCACTCCTGTCAACGTGTTTGCTGATACCAATCAATTTGAGACTTTTGAGGGTGAGGCATGATTTCCTTTTATCAAAGTAATGCTGCCTGTTCTCCAACAAAAAGATTTCATCTGTATCTAATAATTCTGTTCTTTACTATAATTTCAACCAATTTGCCAAGGCTTGCCAGCCTGTAACTGTCAGCATTGCATCTGGAGCCTTTTTTTTAAAAAAAAATTGGCATTGAAGCTATAATCCGGCCATCTGGTACAGAGGCTCACATAAATGATGGGTTACTGTTTATAACTAGTCATCACATTTTAGTTCTTTCAGAACCCTTGGGTGAATACCATCAAGTCCTGGTTATTTGTTATTCTTCCATTTGTTCTAATACCTCCTGTATTGAGATCTCAGTCTGGGACAATTCCTTACATTTGTCACCTCAAAAGAAGGGCTGAAAGGCTTGGATATGTGAATCTCTCTCATAGCCTCTACAGTGAAAAGCAATGCAAAAAAAATTAATTTAAACTTTTCTACAATGGCCTTGTCTTCCTCGAGTGCTCCTTCAGTATGTCAAACCTAACTCCAGTGATTAGCAAGCTACTTGTTTCTGATATACCCTTTTTTTTTTTGCTGTTAGTTTTTCTGGGTTTTGTGGTGTTTTTCAAATTCTTTTTTTTGGCCTGCCTAATGATACTTTTATACTTGCCTTGCCTTTGTGCTCCTTTCTGTTTTCCTACCTAGGATTTGACTTCCAATTTTTAAATGATGTCTTTTTTGCCTCTAACTGCTTTTTTACTCAGTTTAGTTATGATGCATTATCTTGGCCCTCTTACTGTGTGTCTCCCAAACTAAAAACATTTAATTTGAGAATCTATAGCAGTTTTTTTTAAGTTTGAGGCATTTCACTATTGTGACTACACCTTTTAATTTTCATTTAACTATCTTTCTCATGGGCCGTTTCTACACAGGCCACCTCCTTCGAAAGTGGCATGGTAATACACGGCCCGAAATATGCTAATGAGGCATGGATACAAATTCCCTGCACCTCATTAGCATACGGTCACATGATTTGGAGTCCAGAAGACCGTTCTTCTGGACTCCACAACACAGTGTAGAAGTGCAGTCCCCGGGGAGCTTCCGGAAGGAAGTCCTTCTTCTGGAGACCCCTTCTTCCTGAAAATTTTTGGGAAGAAGGGGCCTCTGGAAGAAGGACTTCCTTCCGGAAGACCCCCCGAGAGCCGCGCTTCTATATGACATTTTGGAGTCTGGAAGAACAGTCTTCCGGACTCCAAATCATGTGACCATATGCTAATGAGGCATGGGGAATTTGCATCCAAGCCTCATTAGCATATTTCGGGCCGTGTATTACCATGCCACTTTCGAAGAAGGTGGCCTGTGTAGAAACAGCCATGTTGTGTACTTCCCCTTTCTGACATTAAATGCTGCTGTGGTAGGTTTCTTTGGCATTTCCCACTTTCCCCTAACACAAAGGTTTGAAATGTAACTATTTTATGATTGCTGTTACTGAGCACTTCAGCTATATTCACCTTTTGGAGAAGGTCCTGTGCTACATTTAAGTAGGCATTCACCTTATAATTATGGGGTTCGTTTAAAACCCCTATTATTGAGCTTTCTATTTTTATAGCTTCTCTGATCAACATTTCAGAGTTACCATCACCATCCTGGTCAGATGATTGGTAGTATATTTCTGCCACTCTACTCTTATAATTCAAGCTTGGAACTTCTAGCCCTAGAAATGTTATGATATACTTTGATTCAGTTAATATTTTTACTATATTTGAAGCTATGCTTTCTTTCATAGAATCACAGAGCTGGAAGGGAGCTCAGGAGGTCATTGAGTCCAGCCCCCTGCTTCAAGCAGGATCAACCACCACTAAGTTATCTCAGCCAGGACCTTGTCAAGCCGGGACTTAAAAACCTCTAGGGATGGAGATTCCACCACCACTCTAGACAATGCATTCCAGTGCTTCACCAGCCTCCTGAAAGTTTTTCCTAATATCCAACCTATTCCTCTACTTCTGTAATTTCAGACCACTGCTCCTTGTTTTGCCATCTGTCACCACTGAGAACAGTTTCTCTCAATCCTCTTTGGCGCTCCCCTTCAGGAAGCTGAGGACTGCTATTAAATCACCCCTCAAGTCTTCTTTTCTGCAAACAAAATAAGCCCAAATCCCTCAACCTCTCCTCATAGGTCATGTGCTCCAGTCTCTTAATCATTTTTGTCGCCCTCAGCTGAACCTGCTTCAGCACATCCACATCCTTTCTATCCTGGGAGGGCCCCAAAACTGGACACAGTACTTCAGAGAAGGCCTCACCAATGCCGAATAGGGGGAAATAGTAACTTGTCTAGATCTGCTGGAAATGCTCCTCCTAATGCACCCCAATATGCTGTTAGCCTTCTTGGCTGCAAAGGCACACTCTTGTCTCGTATCCAGCCTTTCACCCACCATAATCCCTAGGTCCCTTTCTGCTGTACTGCTGCTTAGCTAGTCAGTCCGCAGCCTGTAACAATGCTTGAGATTCTTCTGTCCCAAGTGCAGGAATCTGCTCTTCTCCTTGTTGAACCACATCAGATTTCTTTTGGCCCAACCCTCCAATTTGTCCAGGTCATTCTGGATCCTATGTCTACCCTTTCACATATATTGTCACATTCCCATGAGGATGAGGAGCTATTCTGTGATTCCTACATATTTGGTACCCTGGTACTATCATGTCCTAGTGCTTAGCATTCCATCTTTTGGATCATAATAGGGATCCATTTCTGTGATGCCAGTTGTATCAATAGACTTCAAGCACTTGCATACAAGCATTTGTAACATTCATTACTTTTTTAGCTGTCTGCATCTGTTCATCGCCTTGCAAACTGCTCTTCTCTGCACAGCACAAGCTCAGGCTCTGCCAAGTAACACAGCTGCACAGACAGACAGACATTCACCCCCCACCAGCTCACCACACATCCCACACTCACCCAAGCTCCTCTAGGACGCTTTGCCCAGAGGCAAACTCCCTTCCCTGTAGGCTGCTGCCCCCTGTTCGCTGCTCACCCCTGGTTTGCTGGGAGCCCCTTCTTATAGGGAGAGCTGCTGGCTGGTCAGGCCTGGCTCAAAGCCTTGCCTCCAGTCTATTCAGCCCCCCTTCAAGGCTCACCTGGCAGGGAACTGCCCCAATTCACACCTTGCAAACTGCTCTTCTCTGCACAGCACAAGCTCAGGCTCTGCACCCGGAGAGGTACTCCAGCATCACTGAACAGTGTTGCATCAACACGGGATGCAACAGTTACCGGTTATAAGCTCTTGCTCGACTGGCGTAGAGAATGAGCGCCAGGGGTTGCCTTCGACGGTGGGAGGGATCCTCGCATCTCACTGGACAGTTACCGCCCGCCTCAAGCTGGGCAGCCCCCAGCCAATAGGGTACTGTTCCGCCACAGTTCACCTGCCTCGCTGGGTGCGTGAGGCTTAAGGTTCCTGAACCTGACAAGTGACTGAAATTTGGGCACCAGGCAAACCAATAAGAAAATCAACAAGAAATCAGAAACATCAACAATTCAAGCTTGTTTGCTGGAATGTGTGGACCATGCTGACCGGCTTGACTGAAGATCTTCAGGCCATCAGTGACACCCGCAAGACCGCTGTCATCAATGAGGAACTGAAAAGGCTCCGAGTTGATATTGCTGCACTGCAAGAAACGCGACTCACAGATTCGGGATCTCTAAAGGAAAAGGACTACACCTTTTTCTGGCAGGGTAAAGCCCAAGAAGAACCCAGAGTGTGTGGTGTTGGCTTCACTGTCAGAAACACCCTTCTACAAATGGTTGATTTAGTCATGGGCGGATCAGAAAGACTTCTTCAGATCACGCTTCAAACGTGCGCCAGTCCTGTCCACCTGATCAGCGCTTATGCCCCAACCCTGTACGCCACACCAGAAGTAAAAGACGAGTTCTGTGACGTGCTTAGTGCTGCTGTAGCACAAATACCTGCTCGTGAACAACTGTACATCTTGGGTGACTTCACTGCAAGATTTGGAGCTGATTGGGCCACATGGCCTTCCTGCTTAGGACACTTCGGTGTGGGAAAAATGAATGAAAATGGACAGCGTCTCCTTGAACTGTGCACGTACCACAATCTGTGCATCATAAACACATTCTTCCGAACGAAGCCACAGCACAGAGTGTCGTGGAGACACCCACGCTCAAAGCACTGGCATCAACTAGATGTGGTCATCACTAGGCGTAACAACCTCAAAAACGTCCTTCTGACACGCAGCTGACTGCGATACAGATCACTCGCTAGTTTGCTCCAAGCTCAAGCTGAGACCCAAGAAGCTGTACCGCTGTAAACCTGCTGGAAGGCCCCGCATTGACGCCAGAAAGACGGCAAACTCGGAGAAAGTTGAAAAGTTCAGAGAGACCCTCCAGGAAAATCTGCGCAGCGGCCATGGGGGCGTCGATGCGACATCCAAATGGCAACATCTGAGGGATACAGTTTACAACATGGCCTTGTCGGTGTTTGGAAGAAGAGCTAGAAACACGAATGACTGGTTCGAAGCTAACTCTGATGAGGTGATTCCAGTCATTGAAAAGAAGCGTGCTGCACTCCTGGAGTACAAACGCTCACCAAGCCAGAGTACCCAGCAAGCACTTAGAGAGGCCAGAAGAACAGTAGAGCAGACAGCCAGGCGCTGTGCCAACAACCACTGGCTCCAGTTATGCAGCAGCATCCAGACCTGTGCCGACTTTGGTAATCTCAGAGGAATGTACGAGGGTATGAAGAAGGCATTAGGACCCACCCAGAACAAGATGGCACCTCTGAAATCCAAATCTGGTGAAGTCATCGCTGACAAAGCCAAACAGATGGAGCGCTGGGTCGAGCACTACTCCAAGCTGTACTCACGCGAGAATGTTGTGGTTGACGCAGCCCTCGATGCCATCGAGCTCCTACCAGTAACGGATGAACTGGATCAAGAACGGACTGTGGATGAACTGAAGGCATCCATCGACAGCACTGCAGCAGGAAAGGCCCCTGGTCAGGATGGTATACCACCAGAGGTAATCAAATGTGCCGCGGACACACTCCTGGAACCCCTGCATCAGCTGCTGTGCCTGTGCTGGAAAGAGGGTGAGGTTCCACAGGATATGCGTGACGCTAACATTGTAACGTTGTATAAGAACAAAGGAGACAGAAGCGACTGCAACAACTACCGTGGAATCTCCCTCCTAAGCATCACTGGTAAACTGTTCGCTCGCGTCATCCTTGGCAGACTCCAGAAGATTGCTGAGAGGGTATACCCCGAATTGCAGTGCGGATTCCGTGCAGAGAGGTCTACCGTTGACATAGTCTTCTCTCTAAGGCAGCTGCAGGAGAAGTGCAGGGAGCAGAGAAAGCCACTCTACATAGCCTTCATCGACTTGACCAAGGCTTTTGACTTGGTCAGCAGGGATGGTCTGTTCAAACTGCTCCACAAGATAGGCTGTCCTCCACGGTTACTCAAGATGATCCAGTCGTTCCACGAAAACATGAGAGGAACCATCCAACATGACGGCGCATTATCGGATGCTTTCAGAATCAGGAGCAGCGTCAAACAAGGATGCGTGCTTGCTCCGACATTGTTCGGGATCTTCTTCACACTCCTCCTGAAGCATGCCTTTGGATCTTCAACAGAGGGCATCTTGCTGCACACAAGATCTGATGGGAAACCGTTTAAACTTGCAAGGCTGAGAGCTAAGACTAAGGTGCAAGAAGTCCTCATCAGAGACATGCTGTTCGCAGACGATGCTGCTGTAGTGTCCCACACAGAAGACCAACTTCAAAAACTGCTGGATCGGTTCTCCAAAGCGTGCAAGGAGTTTGGGCTTACCATCAGCCTAAAGAAGACAAACGTACTTGGTCAAGATGTTGCTGAATCCCCATCAATCAGCATTGACAACTATACGTTAGAGGTTGTCCACGAGTACGTTTACCTCGGGTCCACCATCACCGACACCCTGTCGTTGGACACTGAGCTAAATAGGAGGATCGGAAAAGCGGCCACAACTCTGTCCAGACTCAGCAAGAGAGTGTGGAATAACAACAAGCTGTACACTCACACCAAAATGCAAGTCTACAGAGCCTGCATCCTCAGCACCCTCCTTTATGGCAGCGAGACTTGGGCCCTGTATGCCCGCCAGGAAAAGAGGCTGAACGTCTTCCACTTGCGCTGCCTCAGGCGCATCCATGGAATATCATGGAAGGACAGAGTTACCAACACAGCCGTCCTCGAGCAAGCTGGAATCCCAGCCATGCACACCCTCCTCAGGCAGCGTCGACTCCGCTGGCTTGGCCACGTCCACAGGATGAACGATGGAAGGATTCCAAAAGACATCATGTATGGTGAGCTAGCCTCTGGCAAGAGACCCCCCGGACGCCCCCAGTTGCGTTACAAAGATGTCTGTAAGAGAGACCTCAGAGAGGTAGACATCGAGCTGGACAACTGGGAAGAACTAGCAGACGACCGCAGCAGATGGAGGCAGGGGTTACACAAGGGACTTCAGAAGGGCGAGTTGAAGATCAGACAGCTAGCAGAGGAGAAGCGAGCGCACAGAAAGCACAATAAGGACTTGCCAGACACCCACTACATCTGCAAGAGATGCAGCAAGGACTGTCACTCTCGTGTGGGTCTTTATAGTCACAATAGTCGCTGTAAATGAAGTCTTAAATTGAAACTTTAAAGGGCGTGATCCATAGTCTGTGGAGACTGAAGGATGCCTACTATACTACTATGCATCTTTTCATGTTGAAAAATAACATTAACAAGAGAGGAGCAATATGGATATGCTAGAGAGAAAGAACGTAGGAATAGATGGCTCAGATATTTGGTAATGTGCTACAGATCCTATCAACTTTTCGAATGAACTTTCATATTAAGCTAATAACCTTCAGTCAATCACGTTATGAGGTGGCTTGATAATCTATACGAACTGTGGTATTCCTTTCAGTCTAGCAGCTACTGGACAATTAGTTATACGTTTGAGCCAAATCATAACTGTAATTGGCTAACAAGCACAGGAGTGAATAAGCTGTTGAGAAATCCTCCTCCAACTGACATAAGAAGCACATTGGTAAGATAGCGTGGGGAAGCGTGTTGTGCCGCCGCCCAAGATTATGTACACTGATCGTTCGGAGAAAATAGTGCTACAGTTACTCTGCATCACTCTGTCAACAGAAGTTACTGTCAGAAGAGTTTTCCCAACAAAACTTCTGTTGACAGAGTGCAGCCAAGCACAAAAATCAATCAGGAGAGTGCTCAGCTCTGTCGACAGAGTGGCCGGACTGCCCAGCTGCTCTCTCAACAAAACAGGCACCCGGAAGCACAGCAGAGAGGGCTTCCCTTGCTCTGGATGCCCTGTCTGTAGAGAGAAGGCCCCCCAGAGCGTCCACATGGCTTTTTTGTCAACAGACTCTGTCAAGAGCAGCACTATGCTTCATGGCTGAGAGGCAGAACGCTGCTAATAGAAGTGCAGTGTTTTGTTGAGAGCGTGTCAACAAATCCCATTTTGGGTTCACACTCCATGAGTTTTGTCAACAAAGTCAGTATTATTCCAGCAAAACTTACTAATGTAACCAGAGCCTTAGTGAATATCTGAACACCAGTTTCTTATTCAGATACATGTTCCAGTGAAAAAATGTTTCCTGAATCCAGAAAGACTATGAACCAAAAATTGGCCCTGCTGTAAGCACATTTACCTTCCACTGAATAAATGTAGCTTGTAAGTAGGAGGAAGCCAGTTCTCTCAGTCAAGGACCTGATAAAACTTTAGAAATGTAATCATCATTTCCAAACTCTTAATTCCTTCCAATGTTATCATGTTTGACATATTATCAAGCCAGACATTGTTCATGTTAGGTCAGACAGTTTGTAAGATATTTAATCAGCCATCCTCTGCACTGATAATCCTCTAAGATGGTGCATCCCAAACGTAAAACATTTGTGCACCCCTTTCGGGACTTCAGCCTTATTGGTGTGCCCCTCCTCTTCAAGTGCCATTTCAGTGCTTATCTTCTGACTTTTTGGTCATCTATTTTGTGCCACGTACCCCTTGAAATGCTTTCACGTGCTGCCGGTGGCAAGCGTACCACACTCTGGGACACAGCGCTCTAGAGTTTCTGCATTGTCTATGGCAGAAATACCTAGGATCCTTTTGCTTTCCTGTCGCTGTAGCTCCAAACTCTCTGTAGCTTCCCCAGGAGCTTAACAGAAACATTCTTCTTTCTCCTGGGAACTGCCAGACTCCATCAAATGCGTGTTCCACCCAACAGACGTTCTGATCTGCAGCAGTAGACAAGACCTGATGTTTCAGAGAGGTTCAGGAGACCCCGCAATAGGAAAGGGTGGAACAGGTTGTCACCATAAAGATCTCATCAGTATATGAGACGACTAACTTGAGGTTTTTCACCAAATAGCACTGACTATTTTAGCTTTTGATATTCTCTCTTACATACGTAGGTGTCTAATCCCATTTTGAACCCTCCTAACATCATGGTACCGGTGACATCCTATGACAATTAAATACCATAGTTTAACAACACCTTGTGCAATACCATATGCTTTTTTCAGTTCTCAATTTGCCTCTTTTCCATGTCATTCAGTGGCCCTTTCTTTAGTGATAGCAGGGAGATGACATGTTCAGTACCATTTATTCATCTATATTTTTATCATGGCATCTCTTATTACTCTTTTTAAAGAGGGAGGAAGGAGTTGGGATTGTTTACATCTGTGTTCTTTCATAGAGTGTTTTCCCATGCCTTCGAACATTCAAGCTTCCTTTCCTTCAACCCACTTTAATCCTGCAGTGTTTTGTAAAAGAAAATATATTGCTTTGGCATCTGCCAGTTTTGCCACCTAATGGCTCATTCTCCTTTCCTGATCATTACAACTATGTTGAACACTAGTATGGAAAGTTCTAGACCCCAGCTTCCAACCTCCTGCAATCTTGAAATCTCATCATATATATTCTTGTTTCTAATTTTTCTCCATTTTGGATCCAGGAAAATACTTTTCTGACATCTCCCCCATATTCTCTTCAGTCATGTCAACACTAGTGAGCTCACAGCAATGCAGCTGCATCAGTACAGCTGTGCTGCTGTTTCTGCTCTATGCCAATGGGCAAGAGTTCTCCTGTCAACATAATAAAATCACCTCAACAAGCAGCAGTACCTATTTCAGCAGGAAACTCTCAGCCAAAGTAGCACTGTTCACCCTACCACTTAAATTCTGGCATGATGTGTTGGTTGGGGATGGGGAGTTTCCCACCCAAGTAACAAAAGTTTTGTTGGCATAAGTGGCAGTGTACACATGGACTTAGTTTTTTTTGCAGACTGTTTTGAAACCTTGTCAGAGGCCCATGGGGATACTTATGTACATCAGCTAGTTCTCATTTACCCACTACTTTGGCACAGAAGGTTCTAAGATGAACAGCAAATCAGTTATCCTTTGCAGAAGCCATGTTGCTTAGACCCCTTCCAAATACTTCTGGTTTTAAAATAATCTTCCAGTCAATTTAATGAGTACATCTGTAATACTCTCAATTTCTAAAATTATTGAAAATAAAGGTGCGATATTTGCAAGTCTCCCAGTTTAGTAGCTGTTTAAAAGACGAGAATATATTTTTGACAGCACCTTCAGATCTGAGCTCATTTGGAACCCTTGGATACAGAACATCTAGTCTTAGTGACTTACTGCTATTTTCCAGATTATCAGTTTATTTTGGTACTACTGACACCTTTGTCTGCCATAGCTACCCAACATACTTTTTTTCTGACAATCAGGACAGATACTATCTCCCCTGTATATTCAGTGGTGAAAATGGATGCAAAGCAATCAACAAGCTTCTAAGCCACTGTTACCTTTGATATCTTTATGTTCTGGTGACCCAGGAGCAGACCCAACAATTGTTCCTCCGGTATCCTGTTTGGGATCCCTGAAAAATGTGTTCTGTATCTTGAACTATTGACTCTGGAACACATCTTCGTTCTCTTTCCCCTTCATTCATATGTCATTGTCTACCATATCTTTTGTTTGTTTATTGGCTTCATTAGAACTAGAGTTCCAAACTTAAGGATTTTTTTTTCACTCAAATAGTTGCTCAGTTCTTCCACTTTCTTAGACAGTGCGATTGTCGCCATCTCAGTCCTAGGATAGTACAGAGACAAGGTGGATGAGGTAATATCTTTCATTGAGCCAAGTTCTGTTGGTGAAACAACAGGCTTCTGAGCTCACCTACAGCTCTTCTTCAGCTCTGATAAAGTGTCATCACTAAATACAAGCTGGAACAGATTGTTTAGCATAAGCATCTAACACGTTTCAGGGGGCTATTTGAGGCAAAGTGGTCTGTTAACACCCCTTCAGTCTGGTCCCTTGAAATATGGGTTAACTACTTATGTTAAAACAATCTGTTCCAGCTTGTGTCTTGCTGTGACACTCTGCTTTTCCTGGAGCTAAAGAAGGCTCTGTGCGAGCTCCGAAGCATATCTCTTTCATCTGCAGATGTTGGTCCAACAAAAGGTATTACCTCCCCTTCTCTTTCAGTTCCTGCCATATTGGTTTGTTGATTGCTTTCCTGGTGCCCCTTTTGTTTAGCAGTAAGCATGTATTTGCTTAAGTAGCCTCCATTCCACTGTGGCACTGTCTGGTATAGGACACAGCTAAAAGCACCAGTCTAAAGTCAGACTGCCAGAATATAGGTCACATAGCCAAGACTGGTGGCTTCACCAAACAAGTAACAAATATACACTACTTACTAGTTATGCCACCGACAGTCCCCTTCGGACCCTCTAGTCCCTCTGTACCACCCAGTCAAACCAGACATCCGGGAGACTGGAATAAATGACTATTAAAACCAGAAATCATGTGTGTTAGACTTTCAGTTCCAAAGAACCAGACACCTACCAAATGTCTATATATACTTCAGGATCTTACAAAATACTGCAGTCAAGTCTATCTTTACTAAACTAGCTAATTTTTTTCAATTTTTAAAAAAGGAAAGACTAGCTAAGGACAGTCCTACACATTGTATTTGATTGTATAATCTGTACATCAGGATAATAGCAGTAATGTTAAATTTGCCAGCTTGCAATAAGTCTCTTTGGTTCATGCCAAAATTAGGGATCCTAAGTCCATTATTCAAAGCTGTTTTTGTTACAAATCAGAGTCCAGAGATGTGGGCAAGAAAGAAGATGAAATCAGCATATTTCATTTATTCCCATTACCCTAATTTTCACTAAAGACCACCCCCAGATTACACTCATATGTATTTTATTAAATGCCACTATTGGATTAAAAGGAAAAAGGAGAACTAGCTTTCAAGCACCCACCCCCGCACACTCATACACTTTCACAGGTGAACTCATGCAAGTGAAGAGTTGCATAGGGACAGAAGATAAACCCAGGCATAGCAAGTCCAGTGAGTCTGGCTGCAGTCATATATCCAGGGTACCAAGCAGATTGTATGACTCCCTTCTCAGCTTGCTCTTTTGTCAGTGTAGTACTCAGAAGCAGGCAGTACCTTCCATCTTGGGGAGCAGAGGGGGCAGTCAGGGCCAGGGCCCTGGGCCTCCTCCTGACTCCCCAGTCAGCTGAAATTAACACCTGCAGAGGGGTGATGACAAGAAGTCCTATAGCAGTGCACCTATCCTTTTATATATTGCAGTCCATTAGCTCTTCTCCTGTCCCATTACCCCAGGACTCTGTATGAACATGAGTCATCAGCTAACCACAGCTGGGACTTTGATGTTCTCTTAATGGAGCCTCTCTCTCAGGTGAATTCTTTTGCAGGACTCAGCTCCAATTATTTTTGGGGCATCAAGATCCTACTGGCAGCAGTTCATCCAGACAGGCTGACTTCCGGGACTGATTACATTGCATACACACCCACATTCACACTCTCAGAATCATAGAATTCTATGGCTGGAAGGGACCTCAGTAGGTCACATATCCTATGCCTTCCAGTCAGTGTGGTCTTCTTCTGATCACTTTCCTGACAGGTCTCTGACACAGCATTCTTCACCGTATCACCCATGTAGAGAGGGTGAAAGCGGTTGCTTACCGACAGCAGAATTGGAGATACCTGAATTGTCTTTCTTTTCCTGGAGTTTACATGCTTCTTGTTTTCTTCCCTGGTTTGCACCACCCTCACTGACTGCTCACCCTACTGTGCCTGCAGTACTAAATGCTGTCGCCTTCACCTTCTCTGATGGACCTTCACTCACACAAAGGAAAGCTCACGTAGAAAAACAATTTCTTTTCAAAGGAACAGCCAGGATTTCTTACAAATTTATGGGATCTATAAACAATTTCTTACTAACTTATAATACTTAAAACAGACCTAGCAGCTGCTGCAAGACAAAGCTTACAGAAAGTTACAGGATTTACATTGTACTGGAATGAGTAGAGGCTTTATACAACATCCTCCAGTCCACATGCATGGAAAAGTGTAGGCTCGTACATGGAATTAAGCATCCTATGTTCTACATGCCCTGCTAAGCCACTCATCTTCTATAGTCCTTATGCTCTCTGAGGCATTCCACTGGAGAAGTTGATTTTTTGCCTCCTCATTTTAGCCGCGTCTACGTGAGCCGGCTACTTCGAAGAGCCGCGCCAACTTCAAAATAGCGCCCGCCACGGCTATACGTGGCAGGGGCTATTTCGAAGTTGAAATCGACGTAAGGCGGCAAGACATCGAAGTCGCTGTCCCCAACAGGAGATGGGAATAGCGCCCTACTTCGCCATTGAACGTCGAAGTAGGGCACGTGTAGACGATCCGCGTCCTGCAACATTGAAAAAGCGGGGTCTGCCATGGCGGCCATCAGCTAAGGGGTTGAGAGACGCTCTCTCCAGCCCCTGAGCTCTATGGTCACCGCTTGCAGCAGCCCCTAAAAGCTCTCCGCCCCCTGCGTTCCTGTGCAGGAAGCTGAGAGCACGTGCAGGCGGCAGCACTGCCATGCGGCCAGCCTGCATGCCCGCAGCAGCCGCAGCCCAACACCCCCGCATCGATGGCAGCCAGCCAGCCGCCCAAGCGCCCCCAGGGCACCCCCCCAAGGGGATCCAGGGCTCCCAGGCTGGCAGCGGATGCGTTTGCTTGGCTGGCCGAGGGCCTGGCTGCCTGGGGTCACCCTGCCCGCACTCCTGACCACGTCAGGAGTAAGGTTAAGGAGCTGTGGCAGCGTTACCCCCGGGCCCAGGATCTGGCCAGCCGATCTGGGGCCGCCCCCACCACTTGCCCCTTTTACAGAGAGCTCAGGGCCATCCTGGGCCCCCGGTACACCTCCTCCCCCCCAGCCACTCTTGACACCTTGGCCGATGAGCCCCAGCAGGCCCCGGAGATGAAGTCCGCCCCGGAGGCAAGCCCTGCACCCCAGGGCCCCACCCAGGAGCCCACCCCTGGGATGCCGGAGGAGGATGAGGGGGACTCCTCCAGCGACGGGGGGCTCTGCATCGCCCTCCCATCCCGGAGCTCCAGCAGGGCGTCCGCCCAGTGGGTGTCCCCCAACCGTGGGAGTGGACCGTCAGGTATGTACCCCCCCGCAATGCACACCCCCGGGACCATCTCAGCTCCCCCCTCCAGGGCTCTCCCCCCACCCGGGTCCTCTTACCTCCATGAGGACAACCCCAACGGTGGCCTTGCCCATGCCAAACTGCTGCCTCATGGATTGGTAGCTGTCTGGAGTGGCCAGCTTCCAGACAGCAATGCCGACCTGTTTCTCAACGGTGAGGGCACGTCGCATGGAGGTGTCCTGGTGCCGTAAGGCAGGGGTGAGCCACTGGCAGACCTCCAGGAATGTCTGCTGGCTCATGCGGAAATTCTGGAGCCAACGGTTGTCGTCCCGCTTGCCAAGCACCAGCCGCTCCCACCAGTCCATGCTCGTGGGGTAGCTCCACAGCCGGGGGCGTGTGTGGCGGGGGGTGGCAGGTCGGAGGGCAGCAAGGTCTGGGGCTGCTTCCTCATCCCCTGGGGGCAGCTCCTCTTCCACAAATAAAAGATGATCAGCTGCCTCCTGCATGGCATTGAGCAGGGCAAGCACTGCTCCTGCAGGGGCGGGTGTGTGGACCTCTGGCTGCTGCTGCTGCTGCTGAGGGTCCATACTGCTTCCACAGGGTGTGCATGCTTGTGGCTCTGCAGACCGCGTGCTGTGCAGGATGAGTGTGTCTGGGAGGGGCCCTTTAAGGGAGCGGCTTGATGTTGCCCCGGAAGTGCTAATCCGCCCTGTGACCCTGTCTGCAGCTGTTCCTGGCACCCTTATTTCGATGTGGGCCGCTGTCGTGTGTAGACGCTCCCCTGCAGCACCTACTTCGATGTAGTGCTGCCCAACATCAACGTTGAACATCGACGGCACCAGCCCTGGAGGACATGTAGACGTTATTCATCGAAATAGCTTATTTCGATTTCGCTACATCGAAATAAGCTATTTCGATGTGGCATACCCGTGTAGATGTAGCTTATATGTCTTATTCTATTGCAGTCATATGCTGACCTAATTGTTTGAAATTGTTGCTGTATAAGATTAAACTGTGTAGTGTGGTGATACACGCTAAAATGCTTGAGGACATGATAATCAAAGCATTAATGAGGCAAATAGGTGAAGTGAAAGAAACAAATTTAAATAAGGTTTTGCAATAAATATGGTGCCTAACCAGTTAGTATTAGGCATTTAGTTAGCAGGAGGCCTAATCACCTTGCTCAAGGCCAATGTAGTTATCTTAAAATGTTTGACTGACAGTAATAAACTTTGTGAATCTTGTGACTAGAAAGCAAACCATAAAAGGTAAGCTTGCAATAATGCAATTTCTAGGGGACTTTGGTGCTTGTAGCCAACATCCAAAGCCTTGTTTATGCATTGGTGCTATTGTGAAATGTAATAGTCAGAACCCTCAATGACCATTAATGTCCCCTGGAATGACAAGCATGGGTAGGCAGCAGAAACCTAAAGATGTGATGCCTAAGGGTATATGGAAAAGGGGTAGAAAATATGGTCAGACCAACCACACACTGGATCCAGGAATCACCAAGGCTGTGTTTACACCTGGACAAAATTTCAAAAGGTCCGTGCTAATGGCCAAATCGGAGAATACTAATGAGGCACTGAAATGAATATTCAGCACCTCATTAGCATGCTGCCAGCTATGGCACTTTGCAAGTGCCGTGTTTCACTCATGCATGGCTCATCTACACACAGGTCCTTTTCTAAAGGACCCTGCAAATGTCAAAATCCCCTTACGCCTTTCAGCTTTCAAAATGCCACGGCCAGCAGCATGCTAATGAGGCACTGAATATTCATTTCAGTGCCTCATTACTGTTCTCCGATTTGGCCATTAGCATGGCCATGTCAAAGTTCTCCCCTAGTGTAGACGTAGCCCAATGGCAGAAACCTTAGTATGGCCAAGCCCATGTGTGGTCATCTGCATTTATTTTTCCTTCTCTCTTTGCTTTTCTCAGGCTTCATAAGGTTGTAAGCAAGTCTGCACTGGCTGATTACTCAGAATCTTATCAGGTACATGACAGAGCATATATGATTGTGGCAGGGGTGAGGGAAGTCTTGTTAAAAACATTTGTTTTTGTATAATTATCCTTATGTTTGGATTTATCTAGATTTAACTGAAGTCTCTACCTCTGTCACCATCTTATAAATTTTAAATAGCTGATGAGCAAGGAACCTGTTGATAGTGACTTGTGCAATTTGCATTCTAAACCTACCTAATGCTGTGCATCCTTTCTGAAATTGTCTCACTGTCAGTTTGTACCTTATCTCCCTCTTATTACTTGAATCTAATTACTTTGTTGTCATTATTACTTACCAACTAAACTATTACTCCTGTGTTTGTCTTAAGGCTAAGTAACAATTGTGCTCTAAAATTAGCTGTTCAAAGAAGCTGTTCGCTTGAAACAACAAAAACTTGATTCTCTTCATTTTGTCCCCTTGTCCACATCTATGGGTTCAGTTCATGTCCCTCTTTCACCATTATCAGATTTATCAGTCTTTGATTTCTCTCACCTTTGTATACCTGAATAGTAACAGAGAGATAGCCGTGCTAGTCAATATACTATCAAAACAAAAAAGCAGTCCAGTAGCACTTGAAAGACTAACAGAATAATTAATTAGGTGATGAGTTTTTGTGGGACAGACCCACTTTTTCAGTCTGGTCTGGTATGGCTATGATCTGAAGAAGTGGGTCTGTCCCATGAAAGTTCATCCCATAATAAATTATTCTGTTAGTCTTTCAAGTGCTACTGGACTGCTTTTTTCTTTATATACCTGATATCCTTTTATTTAACTGGAGGCTGGTAGCACAGCCCCGTAAAGAATTTTAGTATAGTGTTGCTGGATAGTGATGTCAGACACCCTCAGCTGTGTTGCTTCCTGCTTGGAATATTCATTTTGCTAGATTCTATGGAGCTTTTTATTCATACAAGCCTCCTTCTCTTAGCCCTAATCTTTCCTTTATAATTTATTGTTCTTTCAAAAGTTTACAACTGAACACTGACTTTGAAACTTTACTGCATAGAATTGAAACACATTTAACCATTTTAAATTAAGTGAAACAAACAGTTTTCTTATCTTGCCTTTTTTAAAATTTCCCTTTACTTCAACTAGTTTATTTTTACTACAACATTGCAGTGTACTTCCAGTTCCAAATGAGGCATATGGTTGACTGGTCAGTTTGTAAATAGCAGGATCCCATAAGGACCTGTACTGGGACTTGGGCTATTCATTAACAGTCTGGAAAAGGGAGTGAACAGCAACGTGGTAAAGGTTGCAGATGATAGAAGGTTATTCTGGAGGATTTAGCCAAAGCAGATTGCAAAGAGTTAAAGGGGGACTCAGAACACTGGATGACTGAGCAACACAATGGCAGATGAAAATTCAGAATTCATAAATACAAAGGAATGCACATTGGAAAAAATAATCCCATCTACTATAATGGGTTCTAAATTGGCTGTTACCACTCAAAAATCTTGACATCATTGTGGATAGTTCTCTGAAAACTTCAGCTCAATGCACAGCAGCATTCATAAAGACTCATGTAATAGTAAGAACTATTAGGAAAGGCACAGAAAATAAGACTGTGCCTTAATGACACAATATAAATCCCTGGCATTGACTGCACCTTGAATATTGTGCCCATATCTTGTTGCCCCATCACAAAAAAGGGAGATAGCGATATGGAAAAGGTTCAGAGAAAGGAAACGAAAGGTCAGGTTAAAGATTTGCAGTTCTGAAAAGAGACAAGAAAGAGGGGATATGATACATGAAATCATGAATAGTATGAAACAAATGTTGCTTACAACCTCCCACAATACAAAAACTAGGGGTCACCAGGAGCTGCGTCTACACGTAAGCACCCTTTCGGAAGGGTAAAAATCGAAGTTCGGCTTCCGAAAAAGCAGCCGTCGAAAGAGAGCCCCCACCCGCCATGTTTCAGATCAGCGTTCCGATCCGCTCTTTCCAAGTGCCGCCTGCTCTTTCAAAAGAGAGCGTCCACACGCCTCCAAGCTCTCTTTCGAAAGAAGGGAGGCAGGAAACACCGCGGATGGGGTCCCATGGCCGACAAGCTCTTTCGGGGCCACAGCCAGCCGCCTCCTTTAAAGGGCCCCTCCCTCCGTCCTCCCCTCTGCACGAGCCAAGTGCAGCCCAGCCTGTTCCTGCCCGGCACACCCCACTCGTGCCCATGGAAGCCCAGCAATAGGTCCTGCAGGCGAACGCCCTCATTATGGACGCCCTGCTGGCAGTGCTGTGCACCCTCACTGCAACTGCACCCGAGCTCATTGAGTGGCTGCAAGGTCCCCCTGGGGCACTGCCGGGCACCCCCCCCTCAGGTGCCCCGAAGCCTCTGGACCCACCCCAGCAGCACTGACTGGTGGGAGCGCATGGTGCTGGGGGAGTGGGGTGAGGAAAGGTGGCTGCGGAACTCCCGCGTGTCGAGGCAGGGACCTTCGAGGAGATCTGCCACTGGCTCGCCCCCGCACTCCAGCACCACCACGCCTGCACGCGGCCAGCCCTCACTGTGGAGAAACAGGTCACAGTCGCCATCTGGAAGCTGGCCACCCTGGACTCCTATCGCTCCATGGGACAGCAGTTCGGGGTGGGCAAGGCCACCATTGGGGGCTGTCCTTATGGAGTAAGGGAGACCCGGGGGGTGGGGGGGCTGGGGCAAGGGGAACCCTCCCCTACAAGGGGCTGGATGGGGCAGGGGCTGGATGAGAGGGGGCAGGGGCTGCACGTGCCAGGGGCTGGATGGGAGGGGGGGCAGAATGGGCCCAAGGTGGGGGGGCCACGGCCTCCACACCTGCATTAGAGCATGTGTCCCCCTTCCCCCCTGCAGGTCGTCAGGGCCATCAGTGCGATGCTGCTCCATAGGGCCATCTGCCTGGGGGATGTGGGCAACACCATTGCCGGCTTCCAGGACCTGGGCTTCCCGAACTGCATCAGTGCTTTGGACGGTGCACACATCCCCATCCGCGCCCCGCCACACAGCGCCGGCCAGTACATCAGCAGGAAGGGCTACCATTCGGTGGTGCTGCAGGCCCTAGTGGACGCGAGGGGCCGGTTCACCGACCTGTAAACGGGCTGGACCAGCCGCACCCACGATGCCTGGGTCTTCCAGAACTCCGGCCTCTGCCACCGCATGCAGGCCGGCACCTTCATACCCCAGAAGGAGATCCCCATGGTGGGGGACATCACCATGCCGCTCTGCATGGTGGCAGTTGCAGCGTACCCCCTGCAGCCGTGGCTCATGAGGCCCTACATGGGACACCTCAACCCTACCCAGGAGGCACTCAATGAGCACCTCAACCATGCCCGCAAAGTGGTGGAGTGGGCCTTCAGGCATCTAAAGGGGCGCTGGAGGTGTTTCCTCACCCAGCTGGAGGTTGGGGTCCCCAGCATGCCCCAGGTGGTGGGCACCTGTTGCGTCCTCCACAACACTGTGGAGGGAAAGGGGGACGCCTATGTCCCCAGGGGTGTGGCCCTCTGGCTGGCGCTCTATATGAGCAGCCAGGTGCCGCCCCCATCCGCCAGGCCCACCAGGATGGCCACCGCATCCGGGAGGTCCTCAGGCAAGTCTTTGCAGATGGCCACCTCTGACCCACACGCATGCCCACATCCCATGCACATCCCTCACCCCCACCCCCACCAGCACTGCACCCACACATCCACCACCTGCCAGCCACCGAGGAGCACAGCACAGAGTGGTGAATAATAAAGAAACGTTTATATAACTTGGGTGTTTGGAATAATATATGCAGGGGGAAAACCTAACTCGGAGGGGGGCCGGGGGGGAACCTAACTCGGAGGGGGGCAAGGTGCTCATTGCAGGGCAGGGGTGGTGGGCCGCAAACCCCGTCGGCCCCTGGAGCCCCTGCCCCCCTGGGTGTGGGGTCCTCAGAGGTGAGGGGGAGGATGCCAGTACCACTAGCAAATATTGCTGGCAGGTGGGAGCAGAGGGAGCAGGCTTGGGGGAGGCAGGGAGGCCAGGCTCAGTGGGGGCAGCGGGAGCAGGGCCAGTGGGAGGAGTCTCCAGGGGGGCCAGGAGGCGGGCCATAGTGGCTGTGCGCTCCCACACAGCCTGGCCAATGACCTGGAGCGTGTCCAGGCTGCCCTCCACCACTCCATAGCCACCCGGGTAAGCTGGAGGTGCTCCTCAGCCACCTCAGCCTGACGGTCCTCCAGCCACGGCCCCGATGGCACCCTGCCTGGGGTGGTGGCTGGATGGCTGCAGCTGGTGGGCTCTCCAGCGCAAGGGATGGTGCGGGGCTCTCCCAGCCCCCAGATGGTGTGGCTGTGTGGAGAAGAGGGGAGCATGTCAGTAGTGTGACCTGGATGGAGGGGATCCGGCTGTGGCCTAACCACCTGAGCCCACCCCCTGGGGCTCCCACTCCCACAAGGGACACTGACCCCCCAGGAAGCACCGACCTGCTCCCCCCCTGGGGACCGGGCCTCCCAGCCTGGGTGTGATTCCAGGGGTCTCACCTGCAGGTGGCCCTTCTCAGACTGTGGTATGCGAGCCCCAGGCGCCGTCCGGCACCGACCAGCCGCCACCCCTGCGCGGCTTATGATGCTGTCCACTGAGGGCGGGTACTGGGCGTCGCTGATGTGCCACCACGGGGTGCCGCATCCCATGTGGGGCTGGCCTGTGTACAGTCCAGGACCACTGGTCTCGTGTGCAGGCACCTAGCCCTTGTGTGGCCCCCACCCTTGGAGTAGGTGTGCACCCCTCCCTGTACGTACCAGAGGGTCCCTCGGTGATGTCTGGGGATGGCCAGCCCTCAGTCGCCCAGCTGGAGGAGCAGGAGGGGATGAGGATGGTCAGCTCCCCCTCCTCGCTTGACCAGTCGGTGGTTCCCTCGCCCTACTGGGTCCCTGATGTGGGCTGCTCCTCCACCTCCTCCGCCTGCAGCTCCTCCCCAGAGGTGTCCAGGAAGGCCACGGGGGGGGCGGAACTCTCCGGGGGCCCCAGGATGCTCTGGAGCTCCCAGTAGAAGGGGCAGGTCGCTGGACCTGCCCCAGAGCATCCGGCCTGGTCCCTGGCCTGGGCATATCCCTGATGCAGCTCCTTCACCTTGGAGCGTACCTGGTCTGGGGTACGCTCCAGATGGCCTCTGGTGAGGAGGCCTGTTGGCAGGCAGCCAAAGGCTGCAGCATTCCGCTGCTTGACCCCCATGTGGCAGAGGGCCTCCTCATCCTGCCAAAGGCCGAGGAGGTCCCAGAGCTCCCGCTACATCCAGGAGGGGGTTTGGGTTTTTTTCTCCCCCTGGGAGCCCTGGGAGGCTGGAGAGGGCTTGGAGGGGGGGCCGTGGGGCTTGCAGGGGGGTCTGGCTGCTGGCCATGGCTGGAGCATGCAGCTGGAGCTCATGTGCATGCTGCTTCCAGCATGCTCTCAGCTTCCTGCCATGGGTTTTCTGTGCATGTGCGGATTTAAGGCAGCTGAATGCAGGGACCATAGAGTCCCTCTGCTGCTGTCTGGAGCTGCCCCGTGCTCCAGCTGATTGGCACCATGGTGGACCTGTATTTCGAAAGAGTGGGCTGTGGAGCATCTACATGTGTACTCTTTCGATTTATTATTTCGAAAGGGAGAGATCTTCCTGATATGGGATCGGGGTTTGGATTTTGATTTCTGAGTCCCGTACTTTCGATTTTCTTTCGAAAGACGGGTTTATGAGTGTCGACGCTCCTCCCGCTCTTTCGAAAAAGGCCCTCTTTTTTCAAAGTTTTTTGCGCGTGTAGACGCACCTCAGATGAAATTAATAAGCAGCAGGTTTAATGCAAACAAGAGGAAGTACTTTTTCACCCAATACACAAGTAACTTGTGAAGGTCTTTCTTGTGGTGGTCAAAATGTGAATTGGTTCAAAAAAGAACTCATAAGTTGCTAGATGATAGGTCACCAGCAATTATTAGGCAAGATTTGTCAGGGATGACTGACAGAATGTGGGACAGGAAAAAGGGGTGGATCCAACTGCTCCATTCTGTACACTCCCTCTGAAGCACTGGTAATGACCCCTGTCAGAAACAAGCTGCTTACTGTCGGAGACATGATGGACCATTGGTGTGATCTTCAATGGTGGTTCTTATGCTCTTAGAACCTTACAAGAAGATTCCATATCATGGTCCTTAGATTCTACTGAGGTAAAAAAAGATTAATTTTAGTGAGTCAGATCTGTGATACAACTGCTATTCTGATTAGTGTTAAGGACTGTGTCCATGTTTTTGTCTTCTACTAAATGTATCTGTATTGCCTGAAGCAGTGAGTTTTAAACTTGCATTCTGTTGATCACAAATGGGACAATACTTCCAGTAAGCAAAGTCCTCCATGTGAAGAACTACATAAGGGAAGCTATTTGCAATGCTCAACAGATTTTTGTCTTACTAAACCTCCTAATTTTGGACATTTTCTCATCATTTACTGGCACCTTGTATTAGTTTAATGGGCACAAAGACTGATCAATGTGCACAATTAGAGGATAATTACACTTATCTAAGTGGCTGATGAGCACAGACTATGAAAAGCAGGCCAATGATCTCTAGGATGACCCAAAAAGACACAGCTTGAAGTTTTCCTACAGATTACACTCTTCATCCTCATCATCTTCCTAAAACCCATCATCTCACTTTCTCCACCACGTGATTGGTAATCCTATTTTAATCAACAACACTTAACCTCCCTGGGATGAGCTATATGCTGCTGATGTGTGAATAAAGAAAGCAACCCCCGAAGAGTCCTACTGCTTATGGTTAGACTAGATACAACCTACCCCCGGTAATAGTCCTGTGTATGATGGCAGATAGGGCACTCTCAGATAAATCAGGATGTCAGGGTTATAGTTCCAGCCCTGATATTAATAAACAAGCTTCTTGGGCAAGTGTATGAGTTTTGAACTTTACAAATGAAGTGGAGACAAAAAAAAAAGATTACCAATTAAACAGTGATTTCTTTGTTTGTTTTACTATAACACTCCAACCTGTGATGTGCTTCATTCAGTTTTTGCTATTAACTTGCACTGAAATTTAAGTCTTTCCCCAGATATTCCAAGTTACATTTTTAGCTCCAATGTGGCCAACACAACTTTTCCAAAGAGATAGTAAGCAATTTTATACCCATGCTTCAGCTCCCAATTTTGAAAATTTCAATTGAATTGTATGTCCACCATACAATTTCCATACTGAGATGTGGCCATCAGGCCAAAATGTTTCTGCTACCCAGATCTTGTATGTACTTTAAAATTGGCTGCTGAGTGGAATCTTCCTACAAACAGTAGTGGAAATCTTGTACAGATAAGTTCCTTTGTTGGGCACCATAGATTGAAAGGCATGATCATAATTTAGTCTGAGCAATTTTATAATACCGACCATAGCACTCTTGAGTGTCATCATGGATATTTCCCTGAAAACATCCACTCAAAGGAGTTAACAGAATGTTAAGAAAGCACTAGGAGAAAGAGAGATAAAAAAAGACAAAAAAATGTCAAATGTCAAATATAAATCCATGATATGTTCATACACAGCTGTCCTGTCTTGGGGGGCCCCTGTAGTGGCTGCCCCAGCTGTCCTATGGAGGGACCTACAGGGTGCATGGCAACTTGGGAGATTACCTCCAGGACCTGGTGCAGGGTGAGAGCAGGGATCGGTGCCCACCCCCATTCACAGTGGGTGGTGGAGCAACTCAATAGCCTGTCCTGCTCTGCCACCCTCTCCCAGTTCACTGCGCTCTACTGCAAGCGGTAGCAATCTACCCCACTCCATCCCCCTGAATGAGCAGGGCTCGGGGGAGCAGGCTGGGACTAGCACTCTCCACTTCCTGCCACCACACTGAAGCTGAGCTCAGCGAGCTGGGAGATGGGCAGTGGAGCAGAGCAGTGAACCAGTTTGTCCAGTTTGAGTATAGTAATGACTATTACTTCCCACTAGGCTTTTTAGGGTGCTTCCAAATTCTATGGTTTTGGTATATAGTCTTGACAGCCATTGGAGTCCCCTGGAGCCTACTTGATAGAGAAATTCCAGCGGGGGCTACTATCTCTGCTGACCACCTTGTTTTTCTTCATTGTGGCTAAATCCTCCTTCACTTCATCTGTAATGACAATGATGGGATCATTCTCCAATGTAGTTGAAGACAGAGCTCTGAGTTGGTCTTTGACGTGATCCTTTTATGCCATGGTACTGGGCCAGACTTTTGAGGTCTGATGTTCTATCAGCTTAGCAGCTCCATGATGCCATAGTGAGACTCAAGCATGACAATGAAAGAACGTGAAGTTTAAATCAAATCTATCCATTGCTGGCATGTGGCTGAGTCTACAAACTCTAACACATCCTTCGGAATGTACGGGCTGCCTGAGCAGTTGCACTGCTGGTGGAGGTGAAGGGTTTTCTTTTGTCCAGCAGTGCCCAAGAAGAATAAGGCTAATGTTTCACATGATTACTGAGAGACACTAATAGTTCCAGTAACAAAGAGCAAATTTAGTCGTAGTAGCTATGATAGTACGGCAGAGGAGCTTACTACATATGTTGAATACAATTTCTGGAATATCTGACAGTCTTCAGATGCTCTCTTTCAGCAATAACAGATTATTTCTCGGCTTGTAAACTCCTTTGTCCTGAACACTAGCATTGTCTTTCACTGGAGAAAATTTCAGTTGAATCTCATACGGGTACTCTACCAGAAAGAGAGTGAGCTTCTGTCCAGCATATCAATAGAAATAAAATATTGAGATATGAATTACCTTAACATTTAAAATGACAAATTGTTAAATTAGATGGCAGTAGAGGTACCCTTATCATGATCTCTGGCTGCAGACAATACATGAGGGATAGAACTCATGGTCTTCAGCATTAAATGCAGTTCCCTAATTGAATTAAATAAGAACTGCACAAGTCTGAGTATAGAATGTGTTTTGGGGCAGATGTTCACACCAGCTTCATCCATTTCAGTTTTTATGGTTTTATATCCTTTCCTTGCTGCACCCATGTTTTGCTTTGAGAATGAATGCATTTGAAAACTGAGGGAAAAACAGAGTATATGCCCCAAAGTCTGTTTAACTTTCCCTGCCAAAAGCTGATGCAACTTTCTCAAAGTCTCTGTCTTTACATATCTTGAACTGCACACTGAACCAGACCTCAGATTTGAGTTTGTAGTGGGCCAAGCCTGTAGTATGTTAGAGCTGAGTACAGCTATAAAAGAGCAAATATCCAGAAGCAAGCATAATGTATTTCATCCAGTAGAGAGCAGTGGTGCTCAAGCCAATCTCGTACATCTTCAGCCTGGTAGTGGTTAAATCAGGGGATGAGATCACAGGTCATCTTGACTAAGCCTCTTCCTGAACTCAAACCAACACATTTTCACTCAACATAGTAATACGCAGTGAAACTCAATCTGGAGCTGTGTGGATTCTAGAACAGCAATTCTTAAAATCTACATGCCAGTATATATCAGAAAGTTACCTTTTAAATTATACACATACAAGTGTTTTTTTTCTTGAAAGCAGCATTTACTTGTCGTCAGAGAGGCTTAGGGCATTCAGCTTATCTGAACAACAAAACCCTTTACACAAACCTATTGTGTACATTCACACATTTCACAGGCTTAAGAAAAGCACAACACTCATCTCAAGATGCTTCATTTCCATCCAACCAGTAATCATTGAAACTAGTAGATGCACACTTACATAGACATTTTAAAAGAAACACAATAAAACACAGGTTACTGCTCCATGTTGCTTTTTGAATAAGTGTCTGAAACCATTGTGGAGCACACTAAAATACAAAACCATGTAAGTTAATGAAATTATTCAAGTTAGCCGACAGCTACATTCAAATGACTTAAACCATAGCAACAATAATCCTTGAATTCTGCAGACGTTTTTAAGCGAGGACATTCAGAATCATTGTATTACACTACCAAAAGATTATCAAAACAAAAAGCAGTCAAGTAGCACTTTAAAGACTAGCAAAATGGTTTATTAGGTGAGCTTTCGTGGGACAGACCCACTTCTTCAGACCATAGCCATACCAGAACAGACTCAATATTTAAGGCACAGAGAGCCAAAAACAGTAAGCAAGGAGGACAAATCAGAAAAAGATAATCAAGGTGAGCAAATCAGAGAGTGGAGGGGTTGCGGGGGAAGGTCAAGAATTAGACTGAGCCAAGTATGTAGACAAGCCCCTATAGTGACTCAGAAAGTTCCCATCACGATTTAAACCATGTGTTAATGTGCCGAATTTGAATATAAAAGCCAGCTCAGATGTTTCTCTTTCCAAAACGGTGCGATAATTCCTTTTCAATAACACATATACCTTTAGGTCATTAACAGAATGCCCCATTCCATTAAAATGTTGACTAACTGGTTTGTGATCTGGAGTGTTTTGATGTCTGTTTTGTGCCCATTGACCCTTTGTCTAAGGGAGTTAGAAGTCTGTCCAATATACAAAGCATCTGGGCATTGTTGGCACATGATGGCATATATGATGTTAGTAGAGGAGCATGAGAAAGTGCCCGTGATTCTGTGACTAACCTGGTTAGGTCCAGTGATGGTATTTCCAGAGAAGATATGTGGACAAAGCTGGCAGCGGGCTTTGTTGCAGGGAAAGGTTCCAGGACTGGTATTCCTGGGGTATAGACTGTGGCTGTTTGTGAGGATCCTCATGAGGTTGGGAGGTTGTCTGTAGGAGAGAACAGGCATGTCACCCAGGGCCTTCTGGAGTGTGGCATCCTGATTAAGGATAGGTTGTAGGTCTTTAATAATTCGTTGCAGTGGTCTGAGTTGGGGGCTGTAGGTGATGACCAATGGTGTTCTGTTCTTGGCTTTTTTGGGATGATCTTGGAGTAGCTGGTCTCTGGGTATTCGTCTGGCCCTGTCGATTTGTTTTTTTACTTCTCCTGGTGGGTAATTCAGGTTTATGAATATTTGGTAAAGTTCTTGTCGTTTTTGGTCTCTGTCAGTTGGATCAGAGCAAATGTGATTCTACCTAAGAGCTCGACTGTAAACAATGGATCTAGTCACGTGTGCAGGATGGAAACTAGAAGGGTGTAGTTACTGTTTTTGGTTCTCTGTGTCTTAAATATTGAGTCTGTTCTGGTCTGGCTATGGTCTGAAGAAGTGGGTCTGTCCCACGAAAGCTCACCTAATAAACCATTTTGCTAGTCTTTAAAGTGCTACTTGACTGCTTTTTGTTTTGATAGTTTATAGACTAGCACGGCTTCCTCTTTGTTACTACCAAATGATTAAATGCCTGGTGAGCCAACTGAGATTAAACAAATTAAATTTGTATGTTGAGTTTAAGGACAGAGCTTCTCATAACATAACAATGAACTGAATTCTTACCCAGCTTTACCACCAGCTTCTAATGGGAATTCCTGAAAGGATTGAGAAAACTGGGTAGTCAATTACTCAACTAAAGAGACAGCTTAGCCAAAAAAATTTGACACATACTTTTTGAACCACAGGTTTATTCAAAGTTAGTAAAGGCATAACAATAGTGTTTTTCAGTCAGTAATCCTGACAGTCATGGGATGGGCTATTTTTATTCTTTTGTTCCCTGTCAAAGTGGTTGTGCTTCAGCAATCAAGCCATCCATAAGAGTAGCCTGGCTTAATGCCTGAATGCCAGCTCATTAACTGTATGATGCATAGATGCCTAGTCCGTGAGTGTTCCAGGTCTTGGAAATAGAAAAAGAAAACATGGTGGGTAGCCCACCATAAGCAACCTCCCAATCCCTCCAGAATCTCCCGACTGCCACAAGGCTCCACAGATCAGCACCTTGCCCGTCTTACCTGTATGGGATCAGCTGTTTCACAGCATTCAGGAGGCTCTGAAGGGAAAGAGAAAGAATTTGATATGCTTGAGGGAAGATACCAAACTGGACAGGAACAGGTGAGGCAGGAGGTGAGCTGGTAAAGGGGTGTAGGTGGGGTTTGGAGCAGAGCTTGGGGTCAAGCACCTGGCACTTTTGAAAGTCAGCTCTGGAATCACAATGGTAATCAAATATGGCCAGATTTCCAGGCCTGAAGGGACCCATGTTATCAATCCACCTGACTTCCTGTGGAAAGTAGGTCATAGATCTAACAGAATTGTAACTTCTTTCTTTGTTACGGCTAGTTTATCAAAATGGCCTAACATCTTTTGAGCCTTGCCCAGACTAGGACAAATTGTGCTTTCTTCCACCCAATTGTTCAGTTGAATGAATTGATGAAAAATGCACCATTTCTAACTCTACTCATAGAATCATAGAGCTGGAAGAGACCTAAAAAAGCCATCGAGTCCAGCCCCCTGCCCTAAGCAGGACCAAACCCATCAGATCAGCCCAGCCAGGGCTTTGTCAAGGCAAGACTTAAACACCTCCGGGGATGGAGACTCCACTGCTTCCCTGGGTAGACCATTCCAATGCTTCACCACCCTCCTAGTGAAAAAGTTTTTCCTAATTGTCAACCTGGACCTTCCCAACCACAACTTCAGACCATTGTTCCATGTTCTGCCATCCGTGACCACTGTGAGCAGCCTCTCTCCAGCCTCTTTGCAACCTCCCTTTAGTAAGTTGAAGGCTGTTATCAAGTCCCCCCTCAGTCTTCTCTTCTGCAGACTAAACAGTCCCAATTCCCTCAACCTTTCTTCTTAAGTCATATGCTCCAGCCCCCTAATTATTTTGGTCACCCTCCGCTGGACCCTCTCCAATGTATCCACATTCTTCCCATAATTGGGGGCCCAGAATGGGACACAGTATTCCAGATGCAGCCTCACCAAAGCTGAATAAAGAGGAACAATCACTTCTTTGGATCTACTGGCAACACTCCCCTTGATATAACCTAATATGCCATTAGCCTTCCTGGCTACAATGGCACACTGTTGACTCATGTCCAGCTTCTCATCCACTACAACTCCCAGGTCTTTTTCTGCAGAACTTCTACTGAGCCAGTCAGACCCCAGCCTGTAACAATGCTTGGGATTCTTCCAGCCCAAGTGCAGGACTCTGCACTTGTCCTTATTGAACCTCATCAGATTTCTTGCAGCCCAGTCTTCCAATTTGTCTAAGTCACTCTGGAACCTATCCCTACCCTCCAGCATATCTACCTCTTCCCCTAGCTTAGCGTCATCCACAAACTTGCTGCGGGTGCAATCCAACCCCTCATCCAGGTCATTGAAAAATATGTTGAACAGAACAGGACCCAGAACCGAACCTTGAGGTACTCCAATAGATACTGACCACCATCCCAACATCGAGCCGTTGATCACTACCCGATGGGCCCGACCTGCTAGCCAGCTTTCTATCCTTTTATCCAATCCACATTCCTTTAACTTGCTGACAAGAATATTGTGGGAGACCGTATCAAAAGCTTTGCTAAAGTCAAGATAAATCATGTCCATTGATTTTCCCCTATCCACAGAGCCAGTTATCTCATCGTAGAAACTAATCAGATTGGTCAGGCATGACTCGTCCTTCATGAATCCATGCTGACTATTCCTGTTCACTTTCCCCTCCTCCAAGTGCCTCAAAATGACTTCCTTGAGGAGCCCCATCCATGTTTTTTCCAGGGACTGATGTAAGACTGACCAGCTTATACTTCCTTGGATCCTCCTTCTTCCCTTTTTTAAAGATGGGCACTACATTTGCCTTTTTCCACTCCTCCGGGTTGTCTCCTGATCTCCATGACTTTTCAAAGATAATGGCCAAGGGCTTGTCAACAACATATGCCAACTCCCTCAGAACCCTCGGATGAATTAGGTCCGGGCCCATGGTAACAGAGAGGTAGCTGTGTCGGTCTACTCTAACAAAGTACACAAGCAGTCATGTAGCACTTTAAAGGCTCACAAAATGATTTATTAGGTGATGAGGCTATCCTTCACCCTCCCCATATCCCTAGCTCCAGTTACCTCATCATAGAAGGCAATCAGGTTGGTCAGGCAAGACTTGCCCTTGGTGAATCCATGTTGACTATTTCTGATCACTTTCCTCTCTGAGTGCCTCAAAACTGATTCCTTGAGGATCTCCTCCAGGAATTTTTCAGGGACTGAAGTGAGGCTGACTGGTCTGTTATTCCCCAGATTCTCCTTCCTCGCTTTTTTAAAGACTGGCACTATGTTTGCTTTTTCTCAGTGGTCTGGGACCTCCCTTGATTGCCCTGAGTTTCCAAAGATAATGGCTCTGCAATTACATGAGCCAACTCTTTCAGACCCCTCGGATGCATTTGATCCAGCCCCACGAATTACTGTATGTCCAGCTTTTTGAAATAGTTCTTAACCTGTTCTTTCTCAACTGAGGACTACTGCCCACCTCTTTTCCATGTTGTGCTACCTAGTGAGGCACCCTGGGAGCTGACGTTGTGTGTGAAGACAGAGGCAAAAAAGTATAGAGTACTTCAGCTTTTCCCTCATTGTCCGTCTCAAGATTACCTCCCTTATTAAGAAAGACTATCTGGAGAGGTTTGTCGGCAAAACCACGTGTTTTTTTTTTTTTTGACAAAACTTGTGGAACGTCCACACTAAAAATGTGTTCTGTCAATAGAACTTGGCACTTTTGACAGACTTATGCCTCTCCCCCACAAGGCAGAACACCTTTATCACCAGAATCTGTTGACAAAAAAAGCCGTATGGATGCTCTAAGGGGCTCTGTCAGCAGACAGGGCTTCCAGGTCACCAGGCAGCCCTGTCTGCTGTGCTTTCAGTTGGCCATTCTGTTGAGAGAGTGGCCCATTACTAAATAAAGCAATAGAGTTAACAGCTGCAATTCCATAGCACCCTCTAAATGAAAATAAGGCACTGAAAGTTAAGACTTTGTATTGTGGACTATGAAAGTGATCCTGTCTTCCTATAAATCAAGGACCTAGCATATGAATTTTAGGCAGAAAAAGCAGATTTGGAAATGAAGTTGTATGCAATTTTGTATACATTTTGCTGAATTGTTTATTAGAAAGGAAGTGAGGAAACAGAGCCAGATGGGTACCCAGAAGCCACCTGCTACAAGACAGGACTCACAAGGAAAACAAAAGAACACCACTGACCATCACATACAGCCCCCACCTAAGGCCTCTCCAGCACATCATCAGCAATCTGCAACCCATTCTGAACACTGATCTTTCACTCTCACAGACCTTGGGAGGCAGGCCTGTCCTTGCCTACAGACAGCCCGCCAACCTTAAACAAATCCTCACCAGCCACTATAGAACACACCACAGTAACTCTAAACCAGGAACCAATCCCTGCAACAAGCCCTACTGCCAACTCTGTTCACATACCTACACCAGTGATGATATCGCAGGACCTAACATCAACCATACCATCGGGGCTCCTTTATCTGCACATCTACTGATATAATATATGCCATCATGTGCCAGCAATGTCCCACTGCAATTTACATTAGCCATACTGGACAGTCTCTACATAAAACAATAAATGGACATAAATCAGACATCAGGAACGATAATGTATGGAAGACTGTGGCCCATATCCCCCTTTTTATTTGACATGTTTTTTCCCTTTCTTCACACATATTACTGATATGGGCCTTTTCCTCCCAGACTGAATAGACCTTGTCAGCTCTGACCTTCCCTTTTACTGGGCCCCACTCTTTAAATACTCCTCTGTAACCACTCCCCCACTCATGCATCTGATGAAGCGGGTCTTTGCCCACAAAAGGTTATTGTCCAAAATATCTGTTAGTCTACAAGGTGCCACAGGACTTCTTGTTGTTGTCAAAATGAAACGTTCTGATGCTGTTCCAATGAAATGTTGTTATACTTGAAACAGTTTTCTCATATTTTGGAATGGCCACCAAATCAAAAAATGTGTTGTTCACATTGCTCTAGTTGATGTGCACTCTACAAATCTAAGGATGGATCTCATTTGGGCTGGTAAAGTAAGGTGCTTATGTTTTGGGAGCTGAAGGCTACAGTTTTTCCCTGCTAATTCAGAAATAAGAAGACGCTCAACAACCAGCATGCCTGAGTCAGAAGGCCATGCTTCACCCTCTTCCCAAATTATAATTACTAGCAACCGTTTTAAACATTTTTGCAAGCTTGCGATTTTGAGAAAAGATGGATATATTTTAATGGTTCAGTCATGAATCCAGTAGTATGAGTAGCAGGTTACCCTTGCAAGCTCTTGCTTCTTATTCAGTACTTTGATCTGGAGTTTATTCAAATCAGTTCAGAAACTGAGCTGAGACATTTGTGAGGACAATGCAGTTTATTACTGGGGCTACTTCTTGCTCAGAACCACTTAAATTAGGACTTCTTCTTGCTTATCTGGAAGACCTTTGCATTTTAAAAAACATTTGATTATGGGGGGAAGTTCTTAGCTAGCGTTAGCCTGATTCAGAGCTTCCCCTAGTTTTCCAGCTAGCTCTTAACACCAACACTGCTATAGTTCATATAATAAGCCATCTACCTGTGCCTGTAAAGGCATGTTTCAGATGCCAAATCCTTCCCCAGGCCCTCTCCCTATTGTCCCTAAAAGTCCCAACCCCATTTGAAATCCCTTACTTTAATAGGAAGAAATGTTCCAAAACCATGTACTTTTATCTCAACAACCCAAAATTCCAGGATCTTTCACCTGACTTTATTATGGGCCCAATGAAAATTATGTTTAATCAAAGTTGGAACAAAGCCATGATGCATCTCTGACCTTAAGTTCTCTTTTGACATTGCAGTGTTTTTCCTAGCTTAGTTACTCCAGTTCCCACTCTGTAATCATGCAGAAGAAGGTAATTTCTCTGCAGGAATCTATCCATGTCAACTCTGAGTCACCAACTAACTCAACATTCTAATGTTTTGTACAAAGTTGAACACCTTTGTATTAAAATGCTTCATCAATCTCAATTCCCACCCCCACACATCTATATTCACAGTGTGGAACATATAGTAAGGTTATGTCTAGATCAAAGGGTTTTGTTGACAAAATGGCCATTGTGTCAACAAAACCCATGGATCATCCACTTTGCCAAGCATGTTCCATCAACAGTAAATCAACAAAACTCAGCACTTTTATTGACAGCCATACCAAGCTCTCCATGAGGAACAACGCCACAGTCAGAGATCTGTCAACAAAACGCTGGTCTGGACGTGCCGGTGGGGGGCCTTCTGTTGATAGAAAAGGCCTCCGGGATGCCATGCAACTCTGTCTGCCATGGTTCTGGGTGGCCATTTTGCTGATAGAGTAGCCAGGCAGTCTGGCCACCCTCTGTCAACAAAGCAGATTGCTCTTGTGATCTGCCATGTGGTCTGGATGCAATCTGTTAACAGGAGTTTTGTTGCAAGTTATCTTTGAACACAAACTTCAGCCAACAAATCCCAGTAATCTAGACATAACCTAAGATAATTACTTGCAGGACAGTCTATACTGCCTTACTTTTTATTCTGTCTGCCTTGTGTTAGCACAGTTCTTTGCTGAAATGTTGCAGCTGGCACAAAGGGAGCCAGCACCTGTTTCTATCTCAGATGGAAAGATTCTCTATTCTCCCTTTGGTACCTAGTATCTCTGCAGTGTGACCCCTAAGACCAGAGGCATAAATCAGACAACTAGTGTAAAGCAACAGGTGTGACCTTGTAGCCTCCCTGTCTCAGAGGTCTCAAAGAACAAAAATCAACACCCATGAAAGCCTGACAGAATGAATTCAAAGTTTGTTTGGACATTCCATGGCATTTGAAGTATGGCTTAACTGCCTCAAACATATGACAGCTTCCTGAAGTCCTGATCCTCAGCAACACAACAACATGACCATATTGCCTACTAAGCCCTGGATTTCTGGAAATCCCTCCATCCAGTGTCAGATGCTAAATTTGAGCCCCAGCTAGCCTGGAGCCATTTGGACCCCAGGATTGTCTTGCAAACTTGCAAAGATGTATTGATTTGTTGCCACATTGATGGCCAGCAAAGTTTAGAGCCAAACTTCCACATTGTAAGATAGTTTGGATTCTGGATATTAGGTTGGGCACACCTAAGTTTTAGTATCTGAAAAAAATATATGTAGGGAATAAGTTTTGACTGACAGAAGCAACTTGCCTAACCCCCAACTTGTGTCCAGATCTTTTCACCAAAGAGACAGTGTTTTGAAGTTGAGACACCAACAGCAATATCTACAGCAGTGTTGGTTAGATAGATGTCTGTCAGGGATGGTTTAGACAGTACTTGGTCCTGCCATTGGGGCAGGGGGCTGGACTCTATGGCCTCTCAAGGTCCCTTCCAGTCCTAGTATTCTATGATTCTATGAAAATCACATAAAGTTTTCATCTAAAATATGATTAGCTAGGGAAACTGCTTTGGTGTGAGGAACATACAGGAAGAGATGGCAATGATTAAAGTACTTCACTGAGTTTTGAAGGATGCATTCATTGGCGTCACCAGCTAATAAGGCAAATAATTTTATTTATTTATTTTATTTATTTTTGCTTCCGTGAGCCTAAGGACCTTGCAGGTCAATCATTAGTTTCAATACGTAGGAAGAAATTGAAATACATGCCTAAATGAACAGAACACAAAATGTTTGCCTAGTGCCTAATGATTGTTTGGATAAGCTAGTTAGAGTGCAATTTGAGACCATTTTCAAAGGTAGTGCTGGGTGTGGTTTGCAATATTAAACTCATCTGTATGGTTTGGGAACAAAAAGTGATACACTGGGTTCCCAAGGGTGTTATTGGAGAATTCCTTGGCATCTCATATATTGTAGTTCCTTCCAAGCTGTATGAAGGCTCCAATCCTTTAATTTACCAACTATATTGATATTAAACACAGGGGCTCGTGTGAGATTGTTACCAAACTTCACAATAAGTAAATACGAAGTTGTTTGAGAATCGGAAGAGGAAACTACAGGTAAGCTATCTGTGCTTTCTCTGATTTATTTTTCTTGTTCTTTAGAGTAAACATTTAAGTCTTAATTTTCATCTTTAAAGAGTTAAAAATATTTCTCCTGTCCAAATCATATTGTTAGTGCTAATGTCTTGTATGGAATGGTTAATTCTGCTAACATCAGAGTTTAGGACCTGAAAAGCAAATATAGTCCCAGCCATTCAAACTTTTCAAATTCAATAGACATATGATACTTTCACAAAACAAGCTCTATTTCTTGTTCTTTGTCCCTACTCCTCCTTTTGTATCTGTCCCCTCCCCATCCTCCTCTGCCCTCTTTTGTACAAAGCAAAAAAACTCCAGTTTCAAATTTCTACACGAAATACAGGCACAGATTCAAACTTAGACAAAAACAGCATTACAGTATGCATTCATTTTTTACCCTACAGCCAACAAAGGTGCATTAAAGGTCATAAAAGAGGAGCTAATCAAAAGGGAAAGTATTTAAAATACAAATGATATACTAAAAGAGATTCAAACAGAACCGTACTATTTATGATTAAATTAGTTAGAGAATAAGAACCTAGCCAGATCCAAAGGCATAAATAAATGAAAACACAGATGATTGGTTTCTTTGTTTGTTTGTTTTATTTCCAAGTACATAACAGGGCCCATACACTTCCATTTAGACAAGATTCTGCTTACAAACATGGTAAATCTTTGGGCCCCAATCCACTATTACAACATTTAAGTAGCCAAACAATTTCTAGCTAGACTTCCCTGATACCTGGAGAGTACATAACAAGCTCTAACAACAGCATTAGAGCAGTCAATCATAGCACTGCCATTCAACAAAATTGTTAAAAGTACAGCGAACCACTGGTCCCCCAGATTCCTCCATGAGGAAACACGTGACAGTGGTTTTACATCAGAGGATGATCAATGGACACATTATAAATATAAAAAGGGTTTTGTAAATGTTGATAAATTCACTGATGTCAAATTTCTGGCTGACTTCAGGAAAAAAAAATGAAGCCTCTGTGAGGACATTGGAATTTTAAATATTGAACTGGTTTTACTGTCTACCATTGCATGGGAAACAGCATGTGTGGATGTGAGATGGGAGTTTTATTTATTTATTTATTTATTTAGATTAATGAGCTCCATCTTCTAGAAGCAGGTAGAGCCATTGTTGTGCAATATGGGTTCCCCGCACCCCCACTCGGTGCAGACCAATGAAACAGATTCAGCATGCCTTTGAAAGTACAAAAGAACCTGCCTTTTTGACCATCAGATTGATCAGAACTTACATTTAATTAACTCAACTGGAAAAAAAAAATAACAGATCTGGTACCTCAAGAGATTACGAGGTCCTGACTCCTAGGATATTTTTCTACTGCTCTGCTCCTGATTTGGCGTGTTATCTGGAGCAAAGAACCTGACCAGTTTTCTTTATGAATGAAACGGATGTTTCTCAATGATGTGTTGGATTAAAACTTTTGAAATGTTTTGGATGCAGGATTCCAGGTAAGTTCCTCACTACTTCCTCTGGGGAAATTTTACCGTTAGTACCCCATAATCAACAAAACAGCTGGGTTTAAAGAAATGTCTGCTTCCCTTCTATGTATCCCTGCGTGCTGCATTCTTCCTCCAGTCAGTCACTTCTCTTCAATAGTTTCATAGTTTCAATTATAAATTGCATCCATGGTCAAAGTAATCTGCTAACCCGCTAATCTGCATACATTTCTATGTCTCTTTAAAGATGTTAGTACCTCAGTACCAAAAGAAGCTAAACTGTGCTTTCCCTCCCCAGTCCCCACTTAAAATAGAGGAGCTTTCACTATTTAGGCTTACTTTGTTACCTGGTGTTCTCACACACTGACACTGTGTATTCACAGTCTACAAGCAGATATACTCTAAGCTATGTGGAGCTGATCTAAAACTTGAAATTTTATACTAAAGTGATTCTTCTGAGGTTTGAGATCATATACAAAGAGTAGCTGCACTCCCAGGCTGTGTCTGACCTTTCTCCCATAGCAGCAGTGATGATTTTTTTAAAAAAGAATAGCTCAGCAATCGTTATGACAACATTTCCCTTTTATTCCTTTTAGCCAAGAGCGAGTTCCCCTATTCCAAGCCATTCCCCCAGATGGATCTATTTACAGCACCTGAGAACAGCCAGGGACTCATTTGGGGAAGTGTGCTGTCACTTAACTCATGTTTGTAAACTGGATGCTTATTTCAGCCTACAGTATAGCAGGTCATGGTAACTGTCATGGCAACCATGACAGCCTGGGAAAGTCTTTATTAGTCATGATGCAATAAACAAGAAACATGAATATATTTAAATATCTGCATAACCTCTTTAGTCATGCTTAGAGCTTGCATCCCAAATCTAGATTTAAAAGAAAGGTGATGGTTTTTTTTCTTGCTAATTTAGCATTAGGCAAAAAGACAGGTTGGCAAAGAGAAGCTAGTGAGATATGCAGAGCTATCTTGCAGTCCTAGCTTCTTGTTCATGACGGTTTTCCCCTAAACTTGCTTTGGATCTATAAACATGAGAAAATACAGGGTTAGGGTCTGTATCTTGTCCCCCCTGATTTGAATGCCAAAAAGGCTGCTAGGGAGTGCACAATCAATGACCCCCCAAGAGTTAGAAGATGCTTAAATACTAACCCCCACACACACACACCTATGTGTGGGTACAAATCTGGTTTGGAACTCAAGGGGTCAGTAAGTTTTTATTCTTATAGAATCATAGGGCTGGAAAGGACCTCAGGACTTGTCAGTCCCAGTAAATCTGGAAGCAAGGCAAAACTAGTTAGTTCTGATAGAGTATTTTCTTCTTCTAGTCCTAAATAAAACCTCAAAGTGTTGAAATCTGGCTGGAGTAATTCATTTAAATGCAAGTAGCAGCTTTAATTCTTAGAACCCACCAGAGGAGAGGCAATTCTTGATTTAGTCTGAAATGGAGCACAGGATCTGGCCCAAGAGCCACAGCCACAGCTTTACTGCTTGGTATATAATTAGATTTAACATGCGTGTAGTGGGAAAATCATTACAGTCACCCAAGCCTGCATCATTTAATTTTAGAAGAGGGGAACTACACAAAAAATGAGGAGGTTAGTTAAACAGAAGTTAAAAGTCACCATGCCAAAAATGAAATCTCTGAAAACTGAATAGAAACTTTTAAAAGACACTAAGAGAAGCTCAACTTAAATGTCTACCCCAAATGTAAAATAAACAAAAAACCAAACAAGTGTCCCCATGGCTAAACAACAAAGTAATGGAAGCAGTGAGACAAAGGCTGTGTCTACACTACAAAAATGACTTCAAAGTTAATACACGCACCCTACTTTGAAGTTAAACTTCAAAGTAGGACGCTACTCCATTCCCAGGAAAGGAGTAAGGACTTCAAAGGCTGTGGCCACCCTAGCCGCTGATGTCGAAATGATTTCAAAATGAGGGGCAATTTTGAAATGATCAGGAAAGCGACTACACAGAAATTTCTCAATTCAAAAATCAACTTTGAAATTAAAAGGCATTGATTTCGAAGTCGTTATTCCACTCCCGTGTTGGGAATAACGCCTCCTTTCAATGTTAATTTTAAAATGAAATGTGTGTAGCTACTCCCTGGCTGCCATTTTGAAATGAAAAGTCTTCCACAGAGCCGGCCCCTCCCCAGAGCACACAGAGACACTTACCAGCAGCCAGAGCTCTATGGCGGTCAGCTACAGGTGCCTTAAAGCTTCAGGGACACAGAAACCCCATGCAGGAAGCTGAGAGTGTGCTGGCAGACGTAGGAGCACGAGGTGGCCAGACGACACTCCCTAACACCCCTAGAAAGTGACACCCCTCCATAGCCGGACAGATGGCCAGCAGCCAAGACCCCCAGCATCTCTGTGGAGCCAAGGGTTCCGGGTGGCAGGGCTCCTAGGGCTCTGGCCAGCCCCCAAAGAGAAGGGGGCCCTCTGGCTGGAAGCAGAAGTCCAGGACCTCCTGGCTGTCTGGGAGAAGGAGGACATCCTGCTCTGGATGGAGGGGCAGAAGAGAAATGTGTATGCCTTTGCCCACCTCACCAGCAACCTCACCGCAAGGGGCCACCCCCTCCAGACCCCCAATCAGGTCCACTCCAAAGTCAAGGAGCTGTGGCAGGTATATGCCCTAGCAAGGGACTCAGCTGAGCAGTCAGGGGCAGGTCCTGGCACCTGCCCCTATTTAAGGGAGCTCCACCAGCTGCTGGGACCCAAGGAGGCTGCACCACCCAAGAAGACCCTGGACACGGTGGAGTCAGAAGGTCAGGGCAAGGAGCCCCAGCCAGGACCTTTGATGGGCCCCCCTACTGCAGGCCCCAAAGTACCTGCTGGCACCAGGGACAGCAACAGCAGGAGCAAAAGACCGCTGTGCATTGCCAAGCCCTCCAAAGGCCCTACCTGGGCTACCTCAACCCAGAATCACACAGAATCAAAGGGCTGGCAGGGACTTCAGGAGGTCATCTAGTCCAGCCCCCTGCTTCAAGCAGGATCAACCCCCACTAAGCCAGGACCTTGTCAAGTGAGAACTTGAAAACCTCAAGGGATGGAAAATCCACCACCTCTCTAGGCAGTGCCTTCCAATGCTTCACCACCCGCCTGGTGAAGTAGTTTTTCCTAATATCTAACCTATACCTCTTCCTCTTCAACTTCAGACCATTACTCCTTGTTCTGCCATCTGACACCACTGAGAACAGTTTCTCACCCTCCTCTTTAGAACTCCCTTCCAGGAAGTTGAAAGCTGCTATTAAATCACCTCTAAGTCTTCTCTTCTGTAAACTAAACAAGCCCAAATCCCTCAGCCTATCCTCATAGGTCTTGTGCTCCAGACCCTTAATCATTTTTGTTGCCCTCCGCTGAACCTGCATGAGCAAATCCACATCCTTTCTATACTGGGGTGCCCAATATTCAAGATGTGGCCTTTCCATTGCCGAATAGAGGGAAATAACTACTTCTCTAGATCTGCTCAAAATGCTCTTCTTAATGCACCCTAACATGCTGTTAGCCTTCTTGGCTACAAGGGCACACTGTTTACTCATATGCAGCCTTTCATCCACCATAACCCCTAGGTTCCTTTCCATCGTACTGCTGCTGAGCCGGTTGGTCCCCAGCCTATAACAATGCTTGGGATTCTTCTGCCCCAGGTGCAGGACTCTGCACTTCTCCTTCTTGAACCACATCAGATTTCTTTTGTCTCAGTCCTCCAATTTATCCAGGTCACTCTGGATTCTCTCTGTACCCTCCAATGAATCTACCTCTCCCCCTAGTTTTGTGCCATCTGCAAACTTGCTGAGGGTGCAATTCAGTCCCTCATCCAGGTCATTAATAAAGATGTTGAATAACACTGGCCCCAGAACTGAGCCTTGCGGCACTCCGCTTGAATCCAACCACCATCCAGATATTGAGCCATTGTCCACTACCCATTGGGCCAGACCGTGAAGCCAGCTTTCTATCCATCTTATAATTCAGGGATCCAATCCTTATTTCCTTAACTTATGGACAAGAATGTTGTGGGAGACCGTATCACAAGCTTTGCTGAAGTCAAGGTCTATCACATCCACTGACTTCCGCATGTCCACAGAGCCTGTTACCTCATCATGGAAGGTAATCAGATTGGTCGGGCAGGACTTGCTCTTGGTGAATTCATGTTGGCTGCTTTTGATCACTTTGTCCCACTGCCCCAGCCTCCCCTTCCTCCCCAGTCCCCTCATCCCCATTTTCGACGTCACTTCCTAAGTGTGGCCACAGCCAAAATTGGACTCCTTACTTCAAAGTAAGGGAAAATGTGTGCAGAATCTCTGCTGGCTACTTCAATGTAGTGCCTAACTTCAAAGGTAACTTAATGTAGACACACCCATAATAAGGCATAATTTGAAAAGCAGAAGTGAACTCCTCGTGAAGAAATTAAAAGGAGTATAATTAGGAAGGCCAAAAAAAGAATTTGAAAAAACAGCTAGCCGAAAAAACTCAAAATATAATAGGAAAAAAAAGTTTAAATAATTCAAAGGCAGGAAGCCTCCTAAATCAGTGGGGCCACTGGACAATCACGACGTTAATGGAGCATTCAAGGATAAGGCTATTGCAGAGAAACTAAAGGAATTCTTTGCATTGTTCTTCTTGGCTGAGGACATGATGGAGGCTACCAAGCCCGGACCATTCTTTTTAGATGACAAATCCCAGATTGTTCCAAAACCGTTTCTAATGACCCCTCAAACAGATTAAAAGCAGTAGAGTTCTCTTGGTGAATTATTAATGTAAATCTTGGGAATTACTAACTGTGGTTTGTAACATATCCTTGAAATACAGTTTCTGTACCAAATATCTGTAGGATATTTGATAGGGAAGTGTGAATATGGTTTTTGTAAAGGAAAATTATGTCTCACCAATCTATTGGAATTCTAGAAGGGGGTTAACAAGCATGTTGACAAGAGGAAACCAGTAGATATAGTTTATTTAGATTTCCCGAAAGCATTTGAAAAGGTTCCTCACCAAAGCCTCTTAAGTAAAGTAAGCAGTCATGGCATAAGAAGGAAAGTTCCCCCAGGCTGTTAACTGGTTAAAAGAGAAGAAATAAAAGATGTGAATCAATGGTCACTTTTCAGAATGGCGAGGGTTAACTAGTGGTATGTCTCAGGGGTCTGCACTTGGACCAGTCCTCTTCAACACAATAAATGATCAGGAGAAAGTGATAATCAGTGAGGTAGCAAAATTCATGAATGATACCAAATTGCTCAATATAATTAAGTCCATAGCAGACAGCAAAGAGTTTCAAAAAGATCTCCCAAAACTGGATAAGTGAGAAACAAAATGGCATATGAAATTTAGTGCTGATAAATGCAAAGTAATGCATATTGGAAAAACATTATCCCATCAAAATATATAAAATTATGGAGTCTAACTAGGTGTTACCATTCAAAAATAGTTTTTGGAGGCATCAGTGATTATCCCTTGAAAACATCCACTCAGGTAATGTTTAGATTGCAGCAATTTGTCATCAGAAGTTATCTTCCAACAAGACTTCTGTCAACAGATCATGGCCAAATTGCTAAGCAGATCTCTCTTGACTGGCAGCTCTCTTGATGAAATGCCCAACCAGAAATATAGCAGACAGGGCTGCTCAGTGTCCTGGAAGCCCTGACCGTTGACAACCAACCACCCACATCCCCCAATGTCCAAAGTGCCTTTCTGTTGACAGATCTCTTTCAGAGGAACTCTGCCTCATGGGGGAATGGCAGAATGCTGTCAACGAAAGTGCCACATTCCGATACTATACTTTCAACAGAATACCTTGGGAATCTGGACATTTCCTGAGTTTTGTCAGCAAAACCCTCTACTGTAGGCATAGCCTCAGGGTACAGAGGCAGTGAAAAAAGTGAACTGAATATTGGGAATAATTAAGAAAGGGATATATAAGATGACAGAAAATACCTTAATGCCTCATTAGAAATCCAGTGTATGCCTGTATCTTGAATACTGTGGACAGATGTGGTTGCCCCATCTCAAGATATACTGGAATTCCAAAAATGGCAACAAAAATTATTAGGATATGGAATAGTTGCTGTATGAGGAGAACTCAATAAACTGTGGGACTTTTCAGCTTGAAAAAGAGATGACTAAGTGGAGATATGATAGAGGTAGGTAAAATCGTGACTGGTGTGGCAAAAGTAAAGAAGGAAAAGTTATTTACCAATGTACCATAACACAAGAACTAGGGGTGACCAAATGTAATCAATAGCAGCAGGTTTGAAACAAACAAAAGGAAATATTTCTTCACACAATGCAGTCACCCTGCATAACTTCCTGCCACAAGATGTTGTAAAGGCCAAGCCTCTAACGGTTCAAAAAAAAAAAAAACCCACAACCTAGTTAAAATCATGGTCCGTCAATGGCCAACAACTAGGGTGGGTAGGGTTGGTGTCCCTAGGCTAGATGGACCTTTCATCTGACCCAGTGTGCATGGTCTTACGTAACACTTGCCAGTACTAGCTGAGGTTATTGGGATATTTTTGTTAATATGTCCACCGCTCCGTGAGTCTCACAATAAGCACACCCCTCCACTTTCTATCTATTCCCTTCTTCCTGATTAGTGAAGAAGCAACAGGCTACATCTTCTATTCAATAACATTTCCAATTTTACTTATCACTTTTTTAACCTTAATAACAGGGCAGCACTCACCTCTCACACACATACCCTTCTGCTGGGGTTCACTGCAATCTCTCAGTTATGGTGACCCTCATCACTGGTTTCTCAGGTGTTTTTTCAGTGACTGAACCCCTCCTGCTGATTCACACACTATGTGATTCAGCTCAGATTCTTCCCTTTAGTCCCTGATATGTCCTGGCCCTGGTATTCCCAGGACTTTCTCCACGGGGACATTGTCTTGCAGCCAATCCTTATTTAGTCCAAGGAGGTAGTCAGCTACCCCTTTGGTCTCCTGATGCCTGCTCACACCTAGCTGCCTGTGGTGCTGCTCTCCAAGGACTCAGTTGTCTCTACTCCGGCTCCAGGCAGCAACTGACTCCAGCTCTGCAGCTCATTTTATATGGCCCTGCCATGTCTCTCGTTAGCAGCTTCCTCACAACCAGTTTAGGCCTCTTAGTGGACTTCTCCTCCATTCCTTTCTGGGAGGGGATGTGCCACCAAAGTCATCCTGCTTTGTGTTATGGTGCTTAAGATGCAAAGCCATTATATGAGCTGAGTGAAACCCTGTTACTAGTTGAGCTCAAATCTCCTTGAGTTTGACAGGAGAGAAATCACCCTTCTGTTAATGTAAATGTAAAGTAAAATAAGAGGTATGTGAGTGCCCATACAGGAAATCATGGCCAAGTATTGTTTTGGATAGGTGCAAGTGAGAAGAAAGAATGTAGAAACTAGGAACAAAAGGAGAAGCAGACTCAAAAAGCAAGAAAGCCAAGCAGAAGCCTGTGAGCACTTTGTTACCCTGGGAAAAGGTAAAGAGTGGGAGCACTTAGTTCTCTTCATTAAAGATGCATAGGGCTCTTAAGATAAAATGGAGGCTTTTGTTCTTGATTTCTTGCACATTCAGAGAAGCAGGACTTCATACTTTCATAGGAAATGAACAAGTTGGCATCAAAGAAAATAACAAACACCATCAATTTCTACTTCCAAATGGAACATCCCAGGGCTATTAGACTAATTGTGCATCATAAAGAGGAGCAATAGTGCTTGCTCCCGTACTAAGAAAGCTAGGAAAGTCTTTGAAGTGGAGCACCTGCTACCTGGAAGTGGCATCACCAAACTGGTTTTCACAAACTAAAATTACTGCTTCTCTGAAATGGAGCTTCTTACTTTCTATCATTCTGCGGACTTTGGCAAAAAGTCAGTTTATTATATTAAACTTTATACTATGCCACGTGATATAATGCAAGACACTGACTTACAGTTATCTGCATAGTTGGTTAGATCTGCAAAATACTCTGTAGATCACAATCTACCATATTGATCTGCTAACAGACAATGTCCACTGTTTCTGGAAAGAACAGGCCAGAGATTTATTCACATGTATCTTCTTTAGATTGATCTGGGGCTTTTTTCATATTTTCTCCAATGAAAAAAAATGTTGCTTCTTTTTCGGGTGGGGGGTGCTATTTAGAGAAAAGCCAGCAAATGAGTTGCATTTAGTTCTGTCTTATTCCAGCATAGATTCATGGCTCCATGCAGGGTCATGTTTGGGTCAAGTACATGGGACTTGCTGATACAGTTCCCATTTGGATTATGTAGAAATCAGTGCTTCCACACAATGGGGCTAGTTAACTAAGGTCTAGATTGAACACTTAAGTGAAAATCTGCATCAAGTCATCACTCAAAAAGCTTCTGGCAAGGGTTTTATGGTTCTGAAAGGGTTGAATATATAGAGATGGTTTTTACTTTTCTGAACGGATAGGTGCGACTTTTCATTAGGATGTATTAAATACTTGTTTATCTTTTAAACAAACTGATGTCTAATGGTAGTCAGGGAAATGTGGATTTTAGATCAGGCAGTAGGACCATTAATTTATGCTTACTGCTGACAGTGAAGTAGGCAGCAGTGTGTCTAAGGGCTTGTCTAACCAGCAACTTTACTATATGCCCACCCTCACCTCCACAAGTGCAGCAAGCTACAATGCTGGGAACTACACGATTGTGTAGGTAGCTTACTGAAGGTGCTGGGAGACTCTTGAGTCATATGTGGTACATTACAACTCCGAGATTCCTTTCTGCAGTACTCCTTCCTAGATATTTTTCTTTTTGCATCTTTGAAACTGTTCCTTCTTAAGTGGAGTATATTGCATTTGTCCATGTTGGATTTCATCCCGTTTACCTCAGACCATTTCTCCAGTTTGTGCAGACCATTTTGAATTATAACCCTATCCTTCAAAGTAATTGCAGTCCCTGAGAACATGGTATCATCTGCAACCTTCACAAGCATACATGCCATTTTCTAAATTGTTGGTGGAGATATTGAAGAAAAACAATCCTAAAACAGATCCCTGAATATCTCCATTTGGTTACGCATTTCCAAAACAACTGTGAACCAGCAATAACTACTCTCTGGAAAAGGTTATCCCACAGTTAGGCACGCATATGGTAATAGATCCATTTATGTTGTATTTCCCAGTTTATTAATGAGCAGGTCATGTGAGACGCTGTTAAATGCTTTACTGAACTCCAGATATACCACATCTATTGCTTCCCCCTAACCCACCAGGCTTGTTATCCTATCAAAGAACAAAAGCTATCAGATTAATTAGACATGATTGTTTCTTGACAAATCCATGCTGACTCCAATTTACCAGCTTATTGTCTTCTAGATGTTTGCAAATGGATTGCTTAATTATTTGTTTAATTTCTGAAAGATAATGGAACTGACTGCTCTCTAGTTTCCTGGGTTGTCCTAATTTCCATTTTTTTTTGTTTAAGTAAGCACCATATTTATTCTTTTCCAGTCTTCCGAAATCTCCTGTCTCCCATGCCTGTTCAAAGATAATAACTAATGGCTCAGATATTTACCCAGTCACCTCCTTGAGTATTCAAGGATGCATATCAACAGCCCTGGTGACTCGGAAGACATCTAACTTGCCTAAATAATCTTTAAGTTGTTCTTTTCCTATTTTAACTTCTGAACCTACCTCATCTTCACTGGCATTCACTGTGTTAGGTGTCTAATCACCACCAATTTTCTTGGTGAAAAAACCAAAACTAAGAAGATATTAAGCACCTCTGTCATTTCTATGTTCTTTGTTGCTGTTTTTCCTTCTTTGGAGAAACGGCAGAGGTGCTTAATGACGTCTTAGTTTTGGTGCCTACCATATCCTTGGTTTTACTCTTGCTTCTAATATACTTGTAGAAGGTTCTCACATTATTCTATTTCTCTAGCTAAGTTGAGCTCATTTTGTTTCTTGGTCTTTCTAATTTTGCTCGAACACACTTTTGCTCTTTGTCGTATTCATCTTTTTTTGTAACTTGACCTAGTTTCAATTTTGATTTTTGATTGTTAAATCACTCAAGACCTGGTTAAGCCAGGATGGTCTCTTCCCATGATTCCTATCTTTTCTATGCAGTGGAATACTTTGCTGTTCCACCCATAACAGTGTACAGCATGACAAATATTGTCTTATCTGCAAAAAATGCACAAGGTGATGTTAATGACAGCCAGCTTTCCTTACTAATGCAGTGTTCTAATATAGCAGTTAGAAATTACTCAGTATTAAACTGAGTGAGATACAACCCCAGCTAGCAAACTGAAAAGTTAGGGGATTAAATAGAATTGAGAGGGGATTTTGTTTTTCATCTTCGTTGAAGGTTCATAAATTGAAAAACACCCTAAAATAAACTAAGAGAAATCTGTAATCATCTGATGAAAAACTAGTTCTGTAACTGTTAAGTATCAGATAAGATTAAATTGCTGACAGTGATGATTAAAACAGACATTAACAGTTAACTCACATGATACCTGCTGTGTTTCAGGCAGCCAAGGAAATGATGGATTGAAAAGATGGAAGAGAGATTAAGACAACATTTGGAAGGGAAAGCATTTGATTTTGCTCTATTTCACATTGTTGAATTTCTTTTTCTAAATTGAGATCTCATGCAAGTTCGCAGCAAGACTGCAGAATACTCTGAGCATGCCTGGAGAAGGCATCCACATATTTTGAGGAAAAGGTGTTATCAGCTAACGAATTTTACTTGTTTTCTTCCTCCATCCTGCTTTTTCCATATATATTTGGAAGACACATGCAGCAACTGGCCAAGATTTGACCCACAAATAAAGTTAGGTAATAGGCACCTCATTACTTATTGACACTTGAAGTGTTCTGGTGAGCTCCTTTGGTAATAGTGTTCTTTGACACCAGGATATGCTTAACTCAGATATGACAAGCATAGGTTCAAAAGTGAGGTTCTTCATGTGACAAAGAACAAACTCAAGCCTGATTTATACCTTAAACTTAGGTTGACTTAGTGACATCAGTCAGGGTTGTGGAAAAAAATTTGCACTTTGTGAGCTGTAATTAGGTCAACTTAATCCTCACTGTAGATGGAGCTATGCTGATGGGACAGTTCTTTCCATCAACCTTGTTACTGCTTCTTGGAGTGGTGGATTACCTACATTGATGGAAAAAAACCTTAAATCTACACAGGAAGCACTTACATGGCAATGTCTTAGATGAGTGAAGCTGCAGCGCTACAGCTGTGTTAAGGTAGCGATAGAAGGGTCGAGGTATCTTCTGCCATAAACAATTAGGTCAAGGGACTATATGGCTTAATTTCCCTTTTCATTGTGTTACTGGAGAAATAGTGAGTGAGAAGCTTAAAACAGAACATTTCATCTTAAATTGCCCAGTCTAACAATGGGCAACAGGTGTTGGATTACTTTCTGATTATCTGTTCTTCTCATTCTCTGGGACACCTGGCATTGACCATTGTTAGAAGACAGAATACTGAGCTAGATGGACCTCAGGTCTAACCCAGTGTGAGCATTCTTATGTTCTTAACCTCCATAATTTATTTTGCTCTTTATATCTGAATTAGAACTAATATGTTGAATAAGCAATTATGTCTCGTTTGTGAAGCATAATGTAACTGGGATATTTTATGTGTTAGCAATTTACAAGGTAGATGTAAGAGCTGACATAAGTGCTTTTTTATGCACAAAACTGCTGTAAGAAGCAACCAAACTATAGAAACGAAACCAAGTTAAGTCATCTGACTGTCACATTACTGAAGAATATACTGAATATACCAGCACAGCATCTGACGTTACAGTTGAACTCCAATGTGTTTTAGCATAATGCGAGCTGACATCTGATTTTCATCACATACAACACAGCATATTAGTATTGTATCCACAATTTGATGGCATTAGAGTCACATTTTAATCAACATCAGATTACATTTTCATTCGCTTATGTCTGAATACTCAAGATCAGGGTTTATGGGATTTCCTCAATCCTCAAAATACTTGTGAAAACACATTTTAAAGTAAAGTGGAAGAAACTCAGCCAAGTCCATTAACATGGCACAAAGGGCTGAACCAAATTTTATCTATGGATATTTTTACAAGCAAGGGACCGGTTTTGTTATGTGATGGTTTCAGAAAGGGATGATTATGATTTATTTGATTGGTCATCGAGGAGTCATAATATACAAGTCTTAGGACATGGTGCAAGTCCAGTGATGGGCAACCTAGGCTAGTGAGTTTGCCACATGAGCAGCCCTCTTTCATCTCAAGCGATGTCTACACTACAGGGTTCTGTCACCAAAACTCACAGAGTGTCCACACTAAAAATGTGTTCTGTTAACATACTGAAGACAGAACTTGGCACTTTCGTCAACAGATTTCTGCCTCTCCCCCATGAGACAGAATGCCTTTCTTGACAGAATCTGTGGAGAAAAATGGTGTGTGGGTACACCATGGGGCCCTCTGTCGACAGACAGGGCTTCCAGGTCACCAGGCAACCCTGTCTGCTGTGCTTCCGGTTGGCCAGTCTGCCAACAGAGTGGCTGGGCAATCTGGCTTCTCTCTGGCAACAGAGCAGATCACCAGAGCAATCTGCTTTCGCATGTGGCTGCAATCTGTTGACAGAAGTTTTGTCAGAAGATATCTTCTTACAGTGACTTCTGTTGACGGATCACTGTAGTGTAGACAGCCACAGAGGACTGCAAGACTGTTGTAACTGAGACAAACTCCTGTGATAGGGTATTCTTGCTTTCTGCACCTGCATGCCCAGAATTTATAGGGTGTGCTGAATGAACCATAGAAGCTCTTTGGATGCAGAGGGAGTGCATAGCTCTCACAGTCAATGTGGCATGTGATCAGCATGCGCCTCACTTGACATGTCCTTGCTTTACAGTATGTCACTTTAGTAATACCAATAGGAAAAAAAATTGTGGATGAAAACCAACAGAAACTGGCAACCCTTCATGGGCCTCATAAAGAACCATGATGGGCCACATGCAGCCCAGGAGCCCACGGGTTGCCCACCATTGTTCTAGTCAATTGCACTGGCTATCTCCTATGCAGGAGACAAAAAGAAAAAAAAAATCTGTCTTTAAGCAGATTTCCTTCTCCATGGGATTTAATATAATTTAATGACTCAGAGTTTCTCTAAAATTCTACAGACCAGTTACCATCTAGTTACATAAGAATGGCCATTACTGCATCAGACCAAAAGTCCATCTAGCCCACCATCCCGTCTACCAACAGTGGCCAGTGCCAGGTGCCCATTGGGGGTGGACTGAAGACAATGATCAAGTGACTTGTCTCCTGCCATCCATCTCCAGCCTCTGACAAACAGAGGCCAGGGACACCATTCCTACCCCTGGGCTAATAGCCTTTTATGGACCTAACCTCCATGAATTTATCTAACTCTTCATTGAGCTCTTACAGTCCTAGCCTTCACAGCCTCCTCTGGCAAGGAGTTCCACAGGTTGACCATGAACAGTGTGAAAAAGAACTCTTATGAGTTTTAAACCTGCTACCCATTAATGTCATTTGGTGTCCTCTAGGTCCTATATTATGGGAAACAAGTAAATAACTTTTCTTTATTCACGCTCTCCACATTGCTCATGATTTTATATACCTCTATCATATCCCCCCCGCTCAGTCTCCTCTTTTCTAAACTGAAAAGTCCCAGTGTCTTTAACCTCTCCTCATAGGGGACCTGTTCCCATCACCTAATCATTTTAGTTGCCCTTTTCTGAACCTTTTCTCATGCCAAAATATTTTTGAGGTGAGGATACCACATCTGTACACAGTACTCAAGATGTGGGCATACCATAGTTTTATAAAGGGGCAGTAAAACGTTCTTTGTCTTATTTTCTATCCTTTTTAAATAATTCCTAACATCCTATTTGCTTTTTTGACTGCCATTGCACACTGTGTGGATGTTTTCAGAGAACTATCCACCATAACCTCAAGATCTTTCCTGATTAGTTGTAGCTAAATTAGTCCCCATCGTGTTGAATGTATACTTGGAGTTATTTTTTCCCCAATGTGCATTACTTTACACTTACCCACATTAAATTTCATTTGCCATTTCGTTGAGTTTGGTGAGATCTTTCTAAAGTTCTTCTCAGTCTGCTTTTGTCTTGAGTATTTTGAACAGTTTAGTATCGTCTGCAAACTTTACCACCTCACTGCTGACCCCTTTCTCTAGATTATTTATAAATAAGTTGAAGAGGATTGGTCCTAGGACTGAACTTTGTGGAACACCACTCCTTACTCTTCTCCATTCAGAAAATTTACCATTTATTCCTACCCTTTGTTTCCTGTCTTTTAACCAGTTCTCAGTCCATGACTGGGTCTTCCCTCTTATCCCATGACAACCTATTTTACATAAGAGCCTTCGGTGAGGGACTTTGTGAAAGGCTTTCTGGAAATCTACATATACCATATCTACTGGATCCCCTTTCTCTGCACGTTTGTTAACCCCTTCAAAGAATTCCAATAGATTAGTAAGGCCTGATTTCCCTTTACAGAAATCATGTTGACTTTTGACCAACAAATTATGTTCTATGTGTCTGACAATTGTATTATTTACTATTGTTTCAACTAATTTGCCAGGGCTGATACTAGACTTACTGGTCTGTAATTGCCAGGGTCTCTTCCAGAGCACCTTTTAAATATTGGCGTTGTGTTGGCTATCTTCCTGTCCTTGGGTACAAAAGCCGATTTAAGGGATATGTTAAAAATCAAGGTTAATAGTTCTGCAATTTCACATATGAATTCCTTCAGAACCCTTGGGTGAATGCCATCCAGTCTCAGTGATTTGTTGCTGTTAAATATTTTTATTTGTTCCAAAACTTCCTCTAATGACACTTCAATCCAGGATTTCTCGGATTCAGCACCCACAAAGGATGATGCAGGTTTGGGAATCTCCCTAACATCCTCAGCCTTGAAGACTGATGCAAAAAAATGATTTTGTCTCTCTGCAGTGGCTGTATCATTCTGGATTGCTCCTTTTGTATCTCGATCATATAGGGGTCCCACTGGTTGTTTAGCAGGCTTTCTGATTCTAATGTACTTGAAAAACATTTTGCTATTACTTTGAGTTTTTGGCTAGCTGTTCCTCCAAAAATCTTTTTTTGTTTGTCTTATTTCATTTTTACACTTAATTTGGCAGTGTTTATATTCCTTCTCACTTACCCCGCTAGGATTGCACTTCCATTTTTTAAAAAGATGCCTTTTTCTCTCTCATTGCTACTTTTACATGGTTGTTAAGCCATGGTGACTCCTTTTAAGTCTCTTATTATGTTTTTTAGTTTGTGGTATACATTTAAGTTGGGCCTCTTATGATATCCTTTAAAATTTTTTATGCCGCTTGCAGGGATTTTACTCTAGTCACCACACCTTTTTAATTTCTATCAAAACAAAATCCCTACAGCCCCCAGCTCAAACCACTGCAACACACTATTAAAGACCTACAACCTATCCTTAATCAGGATGCCACACTCCAGAAGACCCTAGGTGATAGGCCTGTTCTCTCCTACAGACAACCTCCCAACCTTATGAGGATTCTCACCAACAACCACAGTCTATACTGCAGGAACACCAATCCTGGAACTTTTCCTTGCAACGAGACCTGTTGACAACTTTGTCCACATATATATTCAGGAGATACCATCACTGGACCTAACCAGGTCATTCACAGAATCACGAGCACATTCTCACGTTCCTCAACTAACATCATATATGCCATCATGTGCCCACAATACCCACATGCTTTGTATATTGGACAGACTTCAAACTTTCTTAGACAAAGAATTAATGGGCATAAAACAGACATAAAAACACTCCTGATTCACAAACCTGTCAGCCAGCACTTTAATGGAGTTGGCCATTATGCTAATGACCTGAAAGTTTGCGTTTTACTGAAGAGAAATTTTCACACTACTTTGGAAGGAGAGGCTGCCGAACTCTCTTATATTCAAATTCAACACATTAACTCATGGTTTGAACCAGGATGGGAATTTTCTAGCTCATTATAGGTGCTCTTTTACATGCTTGGCTTTAGCTAATTCTTTATTCCCCCCACCCCACCTTCTGCCCCTCTGCTCTCTGATTTGCTCACCTTGATAATATTTTTCTGATTTGTCAACCTTTATTGATATTTTTGTTTTTCTGTGCCTCAGATATTGAGTCTGTTCTGGTATGGCTATGGTCTGAAGAAGTGGGTCTGTCCCACAAAAGCTCATCACCTAATGAATTATTTTGTTAGTCTTTAAAGTGCTACTGGACTGCTTTTTTGTTTTGATAGTATATAGACTAGCAAGGCTATCTCTCTGTTTTTAACTTCTGTTTAACTGACCTCTTCATTTTTGTGTAATTACCCTTTTTGAAATTAAATGGTGGAGTGTTGGACTGCTGAGGGGTCTTTCCCACCACAGGAATGTTAAATTTTATTATATTATGATCACTATTCCCAAGCGGTCTTGTAATAGTTACCTCCTGGACCAGATCCTGTGTTCCACTCAGTACTAAATTGAGAATTGCCTCTCCCCGGTAGGTTCCTGTACTAGCTGCTGCAAGCAGCAGTCATTTAAGGCATCGAGAAACTTTATTTCTGCATCTCATCCTGAGCTAACATGCACCCAGTTAATATGGGGATAATTGAAGTCCCCTATTATTGAGTTTTGTTTTGTTTTGTTCATTTTGATGCCTCTCTAATCTCCCTTAACATTTCAAGGTCAGTATCACTGTCCTGGTCAGGTGGTTGATAATATATCCCTACGGCTACATTCTTCTTAGAAAATGGTATTATTATCCATACTGATTCTATGGCACTTTTTGCTTCACTTAAGATTTTTACTTCATTTAATTCTACATTATCTTTCACATACAGTGTCACTCCGCCACCTGCATGACCTATTCCGTCCTTCCAAATATATTTTATATCCCAGTAAGATTGTGTCCCACTGATTGTCCTCATTCCACCAGGTTTCTGTCATGTCTGTCAATCACCTCCTTTAATACAAGGTACTCTAGTTCACCCATCTTATTAGTTAGACTTCTAGCATTTGCTTAGAAGCACTTTAAAAAATTGCCACAATTTATTTGTCTGCTCTTCCCTGATGTATTAAATTCTTTTATATGCAAGTGTTTCCTGTCTGATCTGGTGCATGTTATATCTTCACCCCTCCTCTCTTTCTCACTAAAACCTAGAGAATCTCTATCAGTGCACTCTCCTCTAACGGACCCCTCCTCTGTCCGATCCCCGTGCTCCTCCACACCAATTGGCTTCCCCCCCGCCCTTAGTTTAAAAACTGCTCTACGACCTTTTTAAGGTGGAGCCAATCCTTCCTGCATAGGTTCCCCCATCCCAAAAGTGCCCCCAGTTCCTAAGAAAACTAAACCCCTCCTCCCTACACCATCGTTTCATCCATGCATTGAGACTCTCAAGTTCTTCCTGCCTACCTGGCCCTGAGTGTGGAACAGGAGGCATTTCTGAGAATGCCACCACAGAGGTCCTGGATTTCAGCCTCTTTCCTAGCAGCCTAAATTTGGCTTCCAGGACATCTCTCCTACCCCTCCCCCTGTCACTGGTACCTACATGTACCATGATCACTGGCTCCTCCCCACTACACATAAGTCTATCTAGATGCTTCGAGAGATCTGCAACCTCTGCACCAGGCAGAAGGGTCACCATACAGTTCTCCCAGTCATCACAAACCCATATATCTATGTTTCTAATGATCAAATCACCCAATGCTAACACCGGCCTCTTCCTAATAACTGGGATTCCCTCCCCAGAAAGATATCCCCATGCGAGAGAATTCCATAGCATCCTTTGGAAGGAGGGTCCAAACTATGGGATGATTTCCCTCTGCTTCCATTGACTTCTGTCTTCCCCTAAGGCGTTAATCCTCCTTAACAGTGCTGAGGCTGTCAGACTGGAGGTGAGACAGTACTACAGTGTCCCAGAAAGCCTCATCAGCAAATCTCTCTGCTTTCCTTAGCTTTTCCAGTTCAGCCAGCATAGCATCCAAAACCCAATCTTGGTCTCTGAACGTCAGGAGCTCCTGGGTGCACACATATGCCACCCACCCACAGGACAGGTAAAATCATACATGTTGCACTCGATGCAATAAACAGGATAGCCCCCCTCTGCTGCTGGTCTTCTGCCTGCATTTTCTCCTAATAATAACATTGATTATATACTGGGCTTTTATTTAAATGTTTGGAATATAGTTCTACGTCTCCACTTAGTCAGAAGTAACTAGCACCCTTTAAGCACTCCCTCTAAACTCCTCTCTCAAAACTCCCTCCTGTCAGCAAACGCCCTGTTAGCAAGCTCCCTGAGTCACTTACTATGGAGGTTTATAAAGCTCTGGAATTCCTTATAGACCCTCCCTCTGGCTCTGGCTCCAGTTTGACCAATAAGCAGAGAATTTTTGATTTCAAACCCTAATTAAGGCTCAAAGTTTCCAACTGCCAGCCTGAAAACATGGCCTTTCAAGCAAAGAAACAAACAAACAAACACAACTCAGCACTCAAAACTCCAAACAAACAGACAAACTCAAACCCCAGACAAACACCCACACATTCCAGACAGCCACTTACCCCAAGGTGCTCTAAATTACCCCCTTCTTCACTACGAGAGCTTCTTTCAAAACTCAGGCCTTTAGCAAACACACTGGTTGCTTACTAGCAGGGTTTATAAAGCTCTGGCCTTCCTGATAGTCCCTCCCTCTAGCTCTGCCTACAGCTCAACCAAGGGGCAGAGAGTTTTTGATTTCAAATCTTAGTTAAGGCTCAGAGTTTCCAACTGCCAGACTGAGCATATTAAAAAAAAACCAACCAACCAACCAACCAAACACAGCTCAGCACTCAAAACTCCAAACAAACAGACAAACTCAAGCCCCGAGCCCCCAGACTAACCAAACCAAACCGAACTTTTGGACATCTGACTCCAAGCTACGCGCTCCTGACACCATCAACATAACTTTCTGCAAATTAAGTGTACTTTATAGATTAATTGGCTGTGATGAATTTCCTTTCTATGGAACTGTTATCATATAATGAGGAGATGTAACATAATGGATTATTAATAACACTGTATCTGGTCTAAATGCAAGAGAAAGTGAATTTAGTACCAGTGGTTTGGTTCTCAGTCATTTTAAATGCTCCATGGACTGTATCAGTAAGCCATTTCAGACATTCAAATGAGATGTCAAACTTACACTGGTTGGTAAAGTCTGTATGCCCCATTACTTCTCACTCATCAGTAAATGACCCGAAGCATCTTTTCAGAACTTACGATTCTCAAAAGGAGTTTTGCAATGGACGGCTCACAGCTGACATGTGAAAGAATGTGAAGCCAGTTGGGGAATTTGAGTTGCATTTAGTCGATTGATTTGTGGCTTGCCCCATGGCTTACCGTAGGCAGCTGTAGTGCATTTTTATCCACTCTGGTATCAATTTTCTCACCTGCTTCATTTTCTCCAAGAAGTGTTCACCTTTCATGGTAATGCGATAGGCCAATTGCATGCACGCTTGAAGAAGGAAGTTTTGTTCAGTTCAAGCAAGTTGCACCTGTTTACTCTGGTTCATGTTCTGGCTCCTTATGTTCAGGCATTTTAAAAAATTTAATAGCCTAATGTTGCTTAGTGAACTTGTACACAGGCAGAATCTGCTGTATACTAAGAGTTTCTGTCCTCACTGGAAAAAAAAAATTAAGTAGCCTGTTTCTGAGCTATGATCAGTTGCTATCAAAGGCTGTGTCAACACTAGAAGATAAATTCAAATTTAATTCAGTTAGCTCGATATTACCACATGACTATCGTCACTGTAAATACTATTAGCTCAATTTAGGGTGCACTAATCTCAAGATTACAAAATCGCAGTTACTAGATGGGCATAGCATCAAGCTTGAATTCAGAAGATTGATTAAAGGCTGGTGTAGAACTTCCACATCTTAAAATCGAATTTATAAGCCTCCAGAGGTGTCCTGTGTGTAACCCACAACTGCTCTGCTCTGGTTGCTGCTCTCCGGTAATAGGAAAATCATGAATTTCCAGGTGGGAGCAGCAAACTTTTAGCTGTGGGCTCCTGTTAGTACAGGAGCCTGAGAAATGACTTTCTTTCTTTCTTTCTTTTCTTCCCCTGTGAGTACATCTGCCCATTCAAATAGCCCTGCAGGGAGTTCATGGCTCTGTCTGTACACTTGTTACTTTTTTCTGTGTTGCCTGGTGCCAGCCGATGCCCCACGTGTCAACAAGGCTGTTGTGGGGGTCGTGCTTGCATAAGATGCAGAGAAGCATCTTCTCAGCAGTTTACATTTGTGTGTGAACCCCATTCCCTCCCCCACAGGCACCACGCAGTCTGGGTCTTTCCCACACTCAGCCACATCACGTGGGCAGCCCCCAACCCAATAAAAGGATGTGCCTGCGATTCGGTGCTGACCATGCTTTCAGTCACACATTTAGGGCTCCCAGCTGAAGAAAGATATTCAGGGGCTTGCTGTCGCTATGGGGAAGTCTCCCCTGGTGGCTAAAATACTGGGAGCTTTGCTGCTGCTGTGGGGAAGGACCACTTCAACTGGCACCCCACCGAACACCCCTTCACCCATGTTGGGGCTTGCTTTTGCTGTGGGGAAGTCTCCCCCAGCAGCTAAGATACATGGAGGCTTGCTTCTGCCAGGTGGAAATCTCCCCTGGTACCCAAGATATTTGGAGTTTTGCTGCTGCTGTGGGAAAAAGTCTCTCCTAGCACCTAAGGGGCTTGCTGCTGACAGGGAACAGTCTCCCCTAGCAGCTAAGATAGAGGGGTTTTGCTGCTGCCAAGGAGAAGGACCATCTCAGCTGGCCCCCCACTGAACCCCCATTGCCCATACCAGGGCTTGCTGCCACTGTGAGGAAGTCTCATGAGCTGTGGGGGCTGATTCCCCATGAAGGGACCATGTCAACTGGGACCTCAGCGCTTGTCCTTTCCACCCCGGAAAACACAAGCTGCACGCACATCAATGAGATTGGGGGCTTCCACCATCACCTTATTATGCCTACAGTGACATTCTTTCTGTGTTCTGTTTTGTTCCAATGATCCCATTTGAGAACATAGTCACCGCACAGAAACCTTGCAGTGCACTGGAAAGCCAAAGACTCCCCAACAGAAATGTAATGAGGGGAGAAACCAAAAATTATTTTTCTATACTTTTCTATACTCTTTCTTCTCTCCTAAAAATACAGTCCAGGACACTATATTATTTTCAGGGATCACCTACATGCAAGGATGAGAAATGGGACACTCGGTGGATGGCCAGTTGAGAACTACATTGTTGCACCCATATAGACAATATAAAGGGAGGGGAAACCAAAATTTCTTTTTTCCTATACTTTTCTATCCTCTTTCTTCTCACTTAAAAATACAGTCCAGGACCCTGCATTACTTTTAGGTGTCGCATGCGTGCAATGTTGGGAGGTGGGATACTCAGTGCATGGCCAGTTGAGAACACAGTCATTGCACAGAAAGCCAATGACTCTCCCAAACACCAGTATAATGAATGGTGAAACCAAACATTCTTTTCTCATACACTTTTCTATCCCCTTTCTTCTCACCTGTATTATTTTCAGGATCACACGCATGAAATGATGGGAGGTGGGACAAGTGGATTGCCAGTTCAGAATACAGTTGCTGCACCCATGTTGGCAACGTAATGTGGTTGGGAACCAAAAATTCTTTTTTTTCCTAGACATTTCTATCCTGATCTAACTTTAGCTTGAAGCAGGGGGCTGGACAAGATGACCTCCTGAGGTCCCTTCCAGCCCTATGATTCTATGAGGGTCCCTGCATTATTTCCAGGGATAGACATATTTTCAGGGATTGGGAAGGGAATAAGGAAAATGCAATGGGGAAAGATGATGTCAAGACCAGTCAGCATTCCCAGAATGCCACAAGGGTGAGGGAACTGTGGGATAGGTTCCTACAATGCACTACTGCAACAGTCAATGTTTGCCAATTTGAGAGTGGCAGCAATGAGTCAACTTTATGAGGAGCACATAGGAAGTGAGGATGGTCAAATATGAAATTAGAAATTCCTGAATTAGAAATTCAATAAGAATAAGTTTGAATTTATCTCATAGTGTAGACGTAGCCACAGGGATCAATGTGGTGTTCAATAAGCACTCAGATGTGAGCCTAGAGACAGAGCTCTTCTCCGTCCCGTGTGAGCTCTGTCAGCACCACATAGCACAAGTCTCTGCATCACTTAACAACCTGTTCCAACTAGCTCATATCAGAACCTCTTCTCAGTATATTTCCCCAAAATGGACTAAGCTGCAAGCAAGTTAATTGTGCCAGTGAATCACTGTAGGTCCTATCCCAGGTTGCCTTAGCTGCCATATCCCATTGAACAGCTTGACAATGGCAAACAAATACAAGGAGATTTGTTTTAATTGCTGTGTTCCGTGCCCAAATGTCCAAAATTATTAGTTCAAATTATTTGCTCATTGAGGATTTACCTAGACCTACGAAACCGAGCTCCTCAAGACAAGCACTCAGAAAAGATGCAAGCTGAGATCAAGGGCTGACACCTCTGAATGGCTCTCCCACTTAATCGCAGTGTTCTAAAATGGCAGTGACAAACAGTTTGTAAAAATATTATCCCAAAATAGCACTTAGTGAACTCAGAACGCAGTGTTCTGTAAAGGGCCATCCAAGCGCTATGGCTTGAGTTAATATCCAATGTAGGGAGGAAACATGCTCCCTACTCTATGAGGTCTGTGACAGAGTTAAGTGCACAGGAAGTAATTGTTAGTTTTCAAGCATTTACTTTCTGTTGATCAGTTTTACAGCCTCTGAATATTTGGCATGTTTAGTGTAATGCTGTTTGCTTTATTTCTAGAGTGCAGAGTCTGCACATTAAAAGCTAATGAAGACAACTGATCTTAACTTTCTGTTATATCTCTAATACATTCCCAACTATTAAGTATTTTATATATTAAGTTTCCATTAATAAATGCTTTGATTTTGTGAGAGAACTGGTTTTAGAAGGTAAAATCAGACCACAGTATTTTCCCTTTTGTCATATGAAAGGGTGATTCTGTTTTCATTTTCTTAATTTTCACACTCCAGGGTGGTTGGTGGTATTAATTATGACATACAATGGAAACTTTGACAGGTGCTAGTGATGTCCGACCCAGCTGAAGTCAAGTAGTGTATTATCTAATTTAAGAACCTTTCAGTCTGAAACTTCCAACCCAGTTCCTCTCATTAACCAGGCTGTTTGTTTAAGCATTCAAGCCCAAATCTTTCAGACAGCAGGCTCATCTTTGCTTCTGCTTACTCAGCAAACTGGTTGATCATTTTTAAAAAATGCTGATCTCCAAATTAGGACTGTCCCTCCAAAACAAACATCTCTTTTAATGTCTGTAGAGAAGTTTTGTGATCAACAGATAACTTGGAATCGCTGGGCATCACTAATACAGAAGTGTAACTGGGACAGCATCAGAAAGCATGTCATTCAGTGAAACTGTAGCAACAGTCTCCCTTCCCTCCTACCCCACCCTCTGAACACATACAAACAGCTAGAAGAGCATTATTAGGATACAAACCAGTGAGTGCAAGAGCAACGGTAGCGAGATTTGAAGCAAAACCATTCAACATCTTGGTCATTCAGGTGTATGCACCCACATGAGACAGTACAGAGGAAGAGATTGGGCTATTCTATAAAGACTTGAGAAAGATGGTGGAGGAGATACCGAAGAAAGATGTGTTGATCATCAGAGGAGATTGGAATACGAAGGTTGGAACAGATAATGAAGGTTGGGAGAGAGTCATGGGAAGGTCTGGATATGGAGAAAGAAACGAACGAGATGAGAAACTACTAGAGTTTGCTACAGAGCATGAGATGGTGATCTACAACATGAGATTCCAACAAAAGGACTGTAGGAAGTGGACATGGCGATCGAATGATGGGAAGTCCAAGAGCATGATAGATATGATTTTGACATGAGGAAGATGGGTAACATCAGTGCAGCAGTGCCGAACTTTCCAAGGAGCGGATATAGACTCAGACCACAATCTAGTGATCACAAACATCAAAATAAAACTCAAAAAAACGTAAGACATGGTTTAAGAAAAGAAGAGACATGGTAAGGCTACATGAGGAAACAAGGAATGCATACAGAGCAGTCCTCAAAGAGAAGATTAAGAATATCTCCACATAGAAAGATCTAAATAAGAGAGTCACAGGGATAGCCTCTGCTATAGAAGAGGCAATTGAGCAGACTGTTCCAGAAGAAGAGAAGGTCAATAAGAGGTGGATAACTCAGGAGACACTGAAGTTGGTTCAAGAGAAGAGAGTGTTGACGATCAGAGGAGAAGTTTCGAAGGTGGCAGAACATCAATATAGGGTGAAATGCAATGAGGTAAGGAAAGCAGCCACAAAGGATAAGGAGAAATGGTTAGAGGAGCAATGTGAAGATATAAGCCGTGTCTACACGTGCACGCTACTTCAAAGTAGCGGCACTAACTTCGAAATAGCGCCTGTCACGGCTACACGCGTCGGGCGCTATTTCGATGTTAACATCGACGTTAGGTGGCGAGACGTCGAAGTCGCTATCCTGATCAGGAGATAGGAATAGCGCCCTACTTCGACGTTCAACGTCGAAGTAGGGACCGTGTAGTCGTTGCACGTCCTGCAATGTCGAAATTGCGGGGTCCTCCATGGCAGCCATCAGCTGAGGGGTTGAGAAACGCGCTCTCCAGCCCCTCAGCTCAATGGTGGCCGCGTGGAGTGGCCCCTTAAAGGTCCCTTCCCCCTCCCTTCCTGTGCAGGAAGCTGAGGGAACATGCAGGCAGCAGCTTAGACACGCGGCCAGCCTGCACGTCCCTCAGCAGCCACAGGACCCTCAATGGCCACCCGGAAGCGCCCCCAGGGGATCCCCCCGCAAGGGGAGCCAGGGCAGCCAGCCCAGCCAGGCGGGCAGCCAGGCTGGCAAGCGGCAGCGGGGTCCCTCCTGGACGGAGGCCGAGCTGCGGGACCTGCTGGGGCTCTGGAGCAAGGAGGAGGTGCTCCAGGTAATGGGGAGCAAGAGGCGGAACGCGGATGCATTTGCTCGGCAGGCCGACGTCCTGGCTGCCCGGGGTCACCCTGCCCGCACTCCTGATCACGTCAGGAGTAAGGTGAAGGAGCTGCGGCAGGGTTATGCCCGGGCCCGGGATGCGGCCGGCTGATCTGGGGCCACCCCCATCACTTGCCCCTTTTACAGGGAGCTCAGGGACATCCTGGGCCCCCGGCACACCTCCTCCCCTCCAGCCACCCTTGATACTTCGGCCGACAAGCCCCAGCAGGCCCTTCAGCCGGAGTCCGCCCCGGAGGTAAGCCCCGCACCCCGGGGGCCCCCCCCAGAGCCCACCCCCGCGCAATCGCGGCAGGAGGAGGAGGAGGAGGGGGGCTCCTCGTCCGCAGAATCCGGGCTGCAGATCCTCCTCCTGACATCCCAGAGCAGCAGCTGGGCCTCCGCCCCCCGGGGATCTCCAGAGCGTGGGAGTGGACCGACAGGTATGTACCCCCCTCTGGTGTACACCCCTGGCCTTGAGGGGCGGGGGTAATAGATATGTGTCCAGGGCCCCCCACATGCTCACATGACCATGGTCCCAAGGACAGCAGGGCCATGTCCCTCACAGCAGTGCATCAGCCCCTGCCCCCCCCACCCCGCATGACAGTGCCATGTCCCATCCCCGGGGCAGAGGGGAGCAGAACCTCGAGGGGCCCCCGGGAGGAGGGGGTGGGACACCCCGCAGCAGCAGCAGCAGCAGCATGTGATGGAGTGGGGGGAGTGCAAAAGGGAGACTCAGGCTAGATATGAGCAACAAGAGCCGAATAGCTCCCAGGGGCAAAGGATGATTGTGGGGCTACAGCTGGCAGGTGACACCTCTGCCCTGAACAAAGAGGAGGGAGGAGCCGAGCTGGCTTTGAATTGGGGGGGTGGGGTGGGGGCCGCAGGTAGAGGCTGAAGAAGGGAGAGCTGGAAGGCATCTAGCCTAAGGAGGGGGAAAGCTTCATCCCAGAGGGGCACCCCTTGGGGTCTTCTCCCCAGGACAGGTTGGAAGGACTGTCTCTTCTGACAGCTGGTGCTGTCACTCCTGGGAGAAACTGGGCATCTGTGGCCTAAGAAACCTTTCCTGTCAGACCCTGCGGAGTGAAGTGAGAGTCGCTTCCACCAGGGGACAGGGTGCAGTGCAGGGGGACCCCGAACCCCATCCATCACAGCAGCATCTCCCGGGGACGGGGATGGGGAACCTGCACCACAGGGCTGGGGGGACAAAGGCCACGGCTCGGGGCCCACACTAACGCCTGTCTCCATTCTTCTTCCCCCGCCCCCCCCCCCCCCCATGTCCCGCAGCTGCACCATTGGAAGGACCGGAAGAGAGCACCGGCGAGACATCAGTGGTCCCGGAGACCACTCCGGGGCCATCGCTCCAGGCAAGCCCCTCGGCTGAGGACCGACCAGCCCCACGGCGGGCTACACGGCGGACCCCGCACCACCACCAGCCGACAGCGACGCAGCCCCAGCTGCTGGCCATCCACCGTCGGCAGCTGGAGGTGGTGGAGCAGCTCCTGTGGGTGGAGCAACGCCACCTCGAACTGCAGGAGCGGGTGCTGGCCTGGCGCCAAGAGGCATGGGGGGCCTACATGGACACTTTCAACCACCTGGTGGACTACCTGGCCCCCCATGCCGCGCCGGCCGCCGCAGCGCCCGCCCTACCTGCTCCACCTGCCGCACCACCAGCTGCTCCGCACGTCGCCGTCCCGTCCGCCGTTGCCCCGCCACCCACCGCCGAGGGCCGGAGCACTGAGGGACCCCTGGAGCCAGCTGAGACTCGCCGGGCATATCTTCCAGTCCGCCCCACCCCCAGCCAGCCCTAGACAGGGCTGCGGCTGCGGTGGGGTTCCCGGCCGCCCACGCCCAGTGCCGGACTTTAGGGGCGAGGGGCCCGGGATGTGGCCGCCCCCCTTGTATATAGTTCTGACATTAATTTGTGCCCCCCGTTTGCCCTGTCCCCCCCATGTAAATAGTTCTCCCCTTTATCAGCCCTGGTTTTCTTTTTATTACTGAGCACACTTTTTTCTTACTATTGTTTTATTTGTACACATTACTTTTGTTCCACATATGTTATATATAGTTTGTTCTTGTTTTATTTATAGTTAAAAAAAAAAAGTTCTAAAAGAAAAAGCAGTTTAAGTTCAGCCACAAGTGCATGCTGTCATTTGTCCAGGAAAAGTGGGAGGGGGGTGCGGCTGGGTGCTCCATGGTGTGGGCGGTGGGGCAGGGAGTGTTGTGGAGGAAGGGGTGGGCAGTGGGGGGCCTGGCAGAGTTCACCCTATGGCCTCTTCATCGAAGTGGGCCCGCAGGGCCTCCTGGACCCGGGTCCCTTCAGGGTCCACCTGCCGACTGGGGGCAGCAGGTGGCCGCACGTCGGCCCTGCCAGCCTCCACAGCCCAGCCCTGGAAAAAGATCTCCCCCTTGCTCTCCACCAAATTGTGCAGGGCGCAGCAGACACCCACAATCAGGGGGATGTTGTTGGGGCCCGCATCCAGGTGGGTCAGGAGACATCTCCAGCGTCCTTTCAGGAGGCCAAATGAGCGCTCCACCCCCGGCGCGCGTGGTTCAGGCGCTGGTTGAAGTGCTCCTGGCTAGCGGAGAGATATCCCGTGTACGGGTGCATGAGCCAGGGCCGGAGGGGGTATGCCGCATCTGCGATGACGCAGAGGGGCATGGTGGTGTCCCCCAGAGGGATCTCCCGCTGGGGGATGTAGATCCCCGCCTCCAGCCAGCGGCACAGGCCCGAGTTCCGGAAAACCCGGGCGTCGTGGGTGCTGCCAGCCCAGCCCACATAAATGTCCTGGAAATGGCCCCGGCTGTCCACCAAGGCCTGGAGGACCACAGAATGGTAGCCCTTGCGATTGATGTAGCGTCCTCCACTGTGATGCGGGGCGCGGATGGGGATGTGAGTCCCATCCAGAGCCCCGAAGCAATTGGGGAAGCCCAGGGTGGCAAAGCCCGCGATGGTGGCATCTGGGTCCCCCAGCCTCACGAGCCTGTGCAGGAGCATGGCATTGATGGCACGCACAACCTGCAGGGAAAGCACATGGGAGAGCACCAATGAGGGGTGAGCAGGGTGTGCGTGGCCCTGCCCTGCCAGGGCTCCCCTCCCCTCCCCTGCCCTCCTCTGCCCGGGCCCCCCTCCCCTGGCCTGCCCTCCCCCCGTGGGTTCTCTTACCTCCATGAGGACAGCCCCGATGGTGGCCTTGCCGACACCAAACTGCTGCCCCACGGATCGGTAGCTGTCTGGAGTGGCCAGCTTCCAGACAGCGATGCCAACCCATTTCTCCACAGGGAGGGCACACCGCATGGCAGTGTCCTGGTGCCTGAGTGTGGGGGTGAGCCACTGGCACAGCTCCATAAATGTCTGCCGGCTCATCCTGAAGTTCCTGAGCCAGCGGTCGTCATCCCACTCCCCAAGCACCAGTCGCTCCCACCAGTCGGTGCTGGTGGAGTAGCTCCACAGCCGCCGGCGTGTGAGGCGGGGGGTGGGGCAGGGTGCTGCAGGGTTGGGGGTTGAGCCCTGCTGCCCTGGGGGCAGCTCCTCCTCCGGTGTAGCAAGGAGGTGCTCAGCTGCCTCCCACATGGCATGGAGCAGGGCAAGCCCTGCTCCTGCCGGGAGGGCTGGGTGGACCTCTGGCTGCTGCTGCTGCTGCTGCTGGGGGTCCATGACTGCGGCGCCCGGGGTCTGTGTGCCTATGGCTCCTCAGACCGCGTGCTGTGCAGGCTGAGTGGGTCTGGGAGGGGCCCTTTAAGGGAGCGGCTAGCTGTTGTCCTGGAAGCGCTAGTCCGCCCTGTGACCCTGTCTGCAGCTGTGCCTGGCACCCCTATTTCGATGTGTGCTACTTTGGCGTGTAGACGTTCTCTCGCAGCGCCTATTTCGATGTTGTGCTGCGCAACGTCGAAGTTGAACATCGACGTTGCCAGCCCTGGAGCACGTGTAGACATTATTCATCGAAATAGACTATTTCGATGTTGCTACATCGAAATAAGCTATTTCGATGTAGGCTTCACGTGTAGACGTAGCCATAGAGAGGTATTATGGTGAATGTAAGACCAGGGAGGTGTATAAGACAATTAGGAATACTAATAGGAAATGGCAACTGAAGCAGAAGGTGATCAAAGATGAGAACAAAGAAGTGCTCATGAACAAGAAGAAGATTTGTGCAGCAATGGACGAGATATCGCACTGCTCTATACAAAGCACAGTTGGACCTGAGTGTCTCAGACAGACCGACTGAAGAACTGAAAGAGATCTCACCTCCAAGCATTGAGAGTGAGACCGATAATTCGAAGGAGGAAGTAGGAAAAGCAGTGAAATGACTGAAGAACAACAAGAGCCCTGGAAATGATAAGATCACAGGAGAGATGATCAAATATGGTGGAGAAAGTATGATTCAGGAAATACAGAGACGATGTAATATAGCATGGAAAGAAGGGAAGGCACCTAAGGAATGGACAAGATCCATGCTAGTGACAATACAGAAGAAAGGAACTACATTGGAGTGAAAGAACTACATAACGATTGCCCTAAAGAGTCATCTAGCCAAGGTGCTGATGATGATACTGATGTAGAGACTAAGATCACAGACAGAAGAACATACAGCAGACGAGCAAGCGGGGTTCAGAAAAAATAGAAGCACCATACAGCAGATATTGGCACCAAGACTGATAGCAGAGAAAGCTCGATGAAAGAACAAGAGCATATACACTTGTTTGTCGATTTTCAAAAGGCATTTGGCAGTATAGATCAGAAAATGACTTGGGCAGTGTTGGAGTCATATGGAGTGGATAGGAGACTAATAGTTGTTGAAGGTTATCAATGACAATGCGGATGCAGTGGTGAGGACATGCAGGGAGTTGGGGAGTTGGTTTAAAACAAGTAGAGGTACGAGACAGAGATCCAATATCACCAAGTATCTTCATTGCACATCTGGAGAGAGAAATGGACAAGATCAAGGAAGAGGTAGAAGGGATATCCGTGCACGGGAAAAGAATTAACAACTTGAGGTTAGTGGATGATATAGTTATCATTGAGGAAGATGAGGAGAAACTAGTGAAAAAGGTGCAGGTACTAAACAAAGAAGGGAAGCAGTACAGACTGATTATGACCATCAATAAAACAAAAACAATGGTATTTGGAAATAAGAAAATAGGATGGAAGATCAGTGTAGATGGTATTGAACTAGAAAATGTAGAGAAGTTCACATATCTGGGGAGCAACATAATGTATGATCTAGACTGTAAGAAGGAAATAGCAACTAGAATAACGAAAGCAAGAGTGAGTTTGAAGGAGATGGATAAGACCTGGAAAAGCAAAGCAATTAGCTTAGGAATGAAGCTGAGCGTCTTGAAAACGTGTGTATTCAGCAGCATGTTGTATGGATGTGAGACGTGGATGATAATGAAAAATTCAAAAAGAAGAATATTGGTGTTCAAAAGGAGTTGTTATAGAAAGATTCTGAAAATAGGATGGATGTAGAAGGTCACCAATGAGGAATTATATAGGAAGATACAACCGAAAGAGAACCTGCTGCAGAAGGTTATAAAATGGAAGCTACAACTATTTGGGCATATTTGCAGAATGAACGACGAACGAAAAATCAAGACCCTGGTATTCAGTATAATGGACAGCTCAAACAGGAGAGGCAGACCCCACAGAGGAGGGGTAGATGATACAGTAGGTTGGTGCAGAGCGAGTCTACAGAAACTAAGCCACTGCGCACTGGACAGGGAAAGATGGAAAAAAATAGTGAGAGAGGCATCAGACACCAACAGGCGCTGAGCCCACGGTTATTGATGATGATGATGATGATGATGATTAAATGAATTAAGTTACATTCCTTGTCACCAATGAATTCCTGATCAATCCAGCCCTTTCTCCGGCACCTCAGCTTCAGTAACAAGCAGAGCATTCTGTGGCAATGCAAACTTACAGTTTAACTGACCCAGAAAGACCACATTTAAGGTTTTAACTGCAGAATTTTCCTCACCATACCCCATCACTTGGCAGAGCATTGTTGCAGAAGTTTCTGGGGCTCAGTTTATGGGATTTTTTTGTTTGTAATCACTTAATGCACATCTATAGAGCTAGTGATGCGAGTATTCAGTGTCTTGATCAGTGATTAGCTCCTGAAACATATCATCACTAGATTTAAGATACTGAATTCTAAGATTTGTATTTGTGTGACAAAGTCCAAAACCATGGCTACATCTACACGTGCCCCAAACTTCGAAATGGCCACGCAAATGGCCATTTCGAAGTTTACTAATGAAGCGCTGAAATGCATATTCAGCGCTTCATTAGCATGCGGGCGGCAGCGGCGCTTCAAAATTGATGCGCCTTGCCGCTGCGCGGCGCATCCAGACGGGGCTCCTTTTCGAAAGGGCCCCGCCTACTTCGAAGTCCCCTTATTCCCATGAGCTCACGGGAATAAGGGGACTTCGAAGTAGGTGGCGTCCTTTCGAAAAGGAGCCCCGTCTGGACGCGCCGCGCGGCGGCAAGGCGCATCAATTTCGAAGCGCCGCTGCCGCCCGCATGCTAATGAAGCGCTGAATATGCATTTGCGTGGCCATTTCGAAGTTTGGGGCACGTGTAGACACGGCCCATATGATGAAAAGATCAGATATGAGGATCAGTATCCTCATGATCATTTTTATTTTAATTTACAGAGGTGAATTTTGAGCTAGCTGCCATCAATACCATTCAGTAAATCTCAATGTGCTTCCTATATATTAGAGTCAAAATTAGAAGAAGTCTACTAAGATGTTTCTCCACTATCTAGCAGCTTTGGATGTGTGCAGTGTTAAGGACTGGTACTGGCCTGCTTCTTGGACATGAATAGATTAGTGTCTCTTTGGAGAGCTACTTCTGGTAAGCAGAAACAGAGAATTAAAATATAATGGTAATAGGAAGGCAAGTGATGAAATGCAAAGTCCAACTCCGGCAGTGCAGAATCAGTCTTACCTAGACCAGCATTTGTCTTGGTCTAAACTGTATTCAATTATACTGGACTATTTGTTTTATTTCCTCTGGGAAATTATTTCACAGTCCAATAGACTGTGTTGCTATGAAACATTTACTTAGTGCGGTCTGTGTCTCGCTTTGCTTAATTCCACCTCATCTCTTTAAATTATACCCAAGACATCCTTGTGAGTTAGGAGGTCCTCTGCACACAATATTCTCTGGGGAATCACTTTGCCTGATTAGAACTAGTATAATCAAATGGGTGATAAATTGCTCTACAGCAATCACACACAACTTCTTATTCACCCATGAAGACGTACCATGGCATGCTATCCAGGTGTTAAGATTTACATCAGCTTTAAATCTATTAAAGCAACACTTAACACAATACAAAATATTTAGATGGGTACTCTGTCATCATGCAGATGCCCCACGTGGCCGTGGAAGGAGATAAAGCCCAGCCAAAGGGGAAAAGGCTTATTAGAACCAATCAGGTAATCAGTTAGAAGCTGCCAATCGTGGCCAGGCAGGACTCTCTAGGAAGGACAAGGAGAAGTGGATGCTTAGAATAGTGCTTGCAGGGTGAGGGGAGCAAGAGGGAGCTGTTGCCTCACTGGAGCTCCTGATACAAAGGGCACTGAAGCTATGGGGAAGTGGCCTATGGAAAATGGATAAAGGGGGGTTGCAAGAGATGCATCATGTAGCTGCTGACTTGAAAGGACCCTGGGTTGGGACCCAGAATAGTGGGGGGTCTTTCTGTCCCCCTCTTGCACCACACTTGATGGGAAAACTACGTATGGTCTACTACTTAAAGGGCTTAAGCATACATCCTGCACATGAGTTACTATCAAAACAAAAAGCAGTCAAGTAGCACTTTAAAGACTAGCAAAATAGTTTATTAGGTGAGCTTTCGTGGGACAGACCCACTTCTTCAGACCATAGCCAGACCAGAACAGACTCAATATTTAAGACACAGAGAACCAAAAACAGTAAACAAGGAGGACAAATCAGAAAAAGATAATCAAGGTGAGCAAATCAGAGAGTGGAGGGGTGGGGGAGCAGATCGAGAATTAGATTGAGTCAAGTATGCAGACGAGCCCCTATAGTGACTCAGAAAGTTCCCATCACGATTTAAACCATGTGTTTATGTTCCGAATTTGAATATAAATGTCAGTTCGTCCACTTCTCTTTCTAAAACAGAGCAATAATTTCTCTTCAGTAACACACATACCTTGAGGTCATTGACAGAATGCCCCATTCCATTAAAATGTTGACTAACTGGTTTGTGGATCTGGAGTGTTTTGATGTCTGTTTTGTGCCCATTGACCTTTTGTCTAAGGGAGTTAGAAGTCTGTCCAATATACAAAGCATCTGGGCATTGTTGGCACATGATGGCACATATGATGTTAGTAGAGGAGCATGGGAAAGTGCCCATCATTCTGTGAGTAACCTGGTTAGGTCCAGTGATGGTATTTCCAGAGATGGTATTTTCTTCTCTGGAAATACCATCACTGGACCTAACCAGGTTACTCACAGAATCACGGGCACTTTCTCATGCTCCTCTACTTACATCATATATGCCATCATGTGCCAACAATGCCCAGATGTTTTGTATATTGGACAGACTTCTAACTCCCTTAGACAAAGGGTCAACGGGCACAAAACAGACATCAAAACACTCCAGATCCACAAACCAGTTAGTCAACATTTTAGTGGAATGGGGCATTCTGTCAATGACCTCAAGGTATGTGTGTTACTGAAGAGAAATTATCGCTTCGTTTTAGAAAGAGAAGTGGACGAACTGACATTTATATTCAAATTCGGCACATTAACACATGGTTTAAATCATGATGGGAACTTTCTGAGTCACTACAGGGGCTCGTCTGCATACTTGACTCAATCTAATTCTTGATCTTCCCCCGCACCCCTCCGCTCTCTGATTTGCTCACCTTGATTATCTTTTTCTGATTTGTCCTCCTTGCTTACTGTTTTGGGTTCTCTGTGTCTTAAATATTGAGTCTGTTCTGGTCTGGCTATGGTCTGAAGAAGTGGGTCTGTCCCACGAAAGCTCACCTAATAAACTATTTTGCTAGTCTTTAAAGTGCTACTTGACTGCTTTTTGTTTTGATAGTGTATAGACTAGCACGGCTTACTCTCTGTTACTATGAGTTACTATGCCATGTGTGACAGCACAGTGCAATTTTACTCACACTTTATTCGGAAAAGCTTCATAGGAGAGGTCAGTGAGTTGCAGACATCCAATGAGCTCATGACAAAGCAGAAGGGAAGACTTTACTACCAAATGGCAGCTACCCAGATTCTCAATTATTTCTGCTGCACTGAAGGACTATGCTTTGCTTATCTTTAGCTTATTCTAATATGTTTATGCCTGAGTGATGAACAGCTCTCCTTTACTCCAGCAATAACTTTTTTATTATTTTGATTTGATCCTTTTTTATTTTATGACTTCTGATATATGTCTACTGCTGTCAAGGTAACCTGCTCTGAGAAGTCCATCTGTGAACACGCGCAAAAGTGGGACAGCATATTTATAGCAGACTGTCGTACTAGAAATAGAAACCTCTTTCTGTAATAAACAGAAAATGCAAAATAATAAATAGGCTATGATAGTAAACTAAAATTGCTGACTGAACATTGTCTAGTGGCAGAACTTGGATCAGTTTACTTGCAGTTAAACATTTAAGAAAGCCACATGGATGTGTGTTATAAGCAATGGTATTGACAAAGGAGTGAAGGAGATTTTAATGTATGCTTCTTTGGTTTTCAATACACCAAGCACCACCATGTTCCTACCAAACTTGTCTTTGATTTGTGGACAGTCAAAGGCCTTGAACCTGATGAACATGGCAGCAGTCCTTCCATTCAGGCCAAACAAGCCAACAGCAAAATGGTTTTTAGTTTAATTAGAGCTGAAACCGTCGAAGCCCTCTGCCCAAGACCAGATTGAATGCAGACACAGGGGCTGGAGACCAATATGGTTGCAGCTGCATGGAGATTAACAACAAGTATCCAGAAAGTAAGAAAACTGGGACTGTAAAAGAAGCACTAGTAGTGCATCCCTGAAGCAAAGCCAAGGAAGCTTTCTTGGCATAATGACACTCCATGTCCATCAGCTAACTACAACAACAGTCACTGTTAATCACCTCTGCAAGTATTCAGTATTGCAGGTGCCCACCGCCAAAACATACACAAATACACACACACGTATATTTACTATACATTTTCCTGATTCTGATTAGATATGCAATAGTAATATTTTTTTTGTCAAGAGCATGTATTTGATCTCACTATTTTTGTTTCCTTGATCTTGCACCCTATTGTATATAATCATTTTATTTATTAAAAATTCTCCAAATAATATTTAATTGGTTTCTGGCCTTATCATCAGTTTGCTGCATGTTTAGTTATCCTGTACTGTGTTAGCTGAATGCTAGAAAAATTGATTTCCAGAAGCTTGTGAAATACTTATAAATACCAACTGCCTTCCACAGTGTAACCTGCTGCCTGAATTAAAAGTAGCTGCTTTTAATGATGATTATCAAGAACACAACACAGTACCAGCTTCTTAAAAAAGGTACGTTTCACATCCGATTCACGGGCTGCTTCATCCTGAAGATCAGGCTGTCTTTCCTTCTCTTGCTTTCATATTATTTCCTACACTAAAAAAGTATGTGTTCCTCATCTACACCATACTATTTTCCTAATATGCAATTTTGACACCGAGTATTTGATTCATTTCATTGTAATACGAAGTTTCATTTTAATGTATCTTACTATTTTTCTGAAAGAGATTTAGAGAAATCAGCTTGGTGTCTAATATTATTTTGCCATTTTTGTTAGTAGACAACTCCTGGAAATACAAGCGAGCTAGACAAAATACCTGTAACAATGAAGAGAATTTGTGTAGACTATGTATATAATTTAAAATTTCTCTGGAAGTCAGCAAGGGTTCTGTATGAAATTTTAACTGCACAATTAAATATAGATCATATGCCTTTTCGGTAATGTAAACATGTTCTACATAGTTTCACAGGTATATTCCAAACTATTTAATTTTCCACACTATTAATTTCTCTAAAGATCTGCTTGCAGACACTGACATCCTTACCTACTCCCGTGTTTATGCAGATTCCTTGAAAATTTGCTATTTGTTTTCTTGTACTACTAGTACAAAATATATAGAATGTGGGCAATATGAAGGTTCATGTCCATATTACATGCTCCTCAGATTTTTGTGTCATGACTGAAATGGGGAGTGACCAAGGGGAAAACGCTAATTTGTAATTTAAGCAAAACTTCCCAGGACGTGGCACAAAATATTCTTAGGTAAAACATATTGGGCTGTCTTTGATTTAATGTGAATAATTCCACATTCTATCCGGACAGACATACATACAAGTAGTCATACACTACATATTACATACAAGTTCTGCATATAAAGCCACAGAAGACATCAAATGACAATTCACTTGATAAGTCACTGATCAGATATGAGGTGCAGGTATTTAGTTACCCTCTGATTGGTGGTCTCTGTACAGTTGAGCTTTGAGGATCATTTTCAGAGCAGTATAGGAAAGCTGCCTGTCATTGTCCATGTGCATACTATGCCAATGATGACCGAAAGCCAGGTCTGTGTTATAAACACCCAACAGTCTAGGGTAAGATGCTTGCCAATGTGAATCTCCTAATCTAGAGTTACCATAGCTGACCTTTCAAAAGAGGACACCCCTAAAAGGGAGTGTATCTGTATCAGTATCCACCAACTTGCATTGTATTAATGTACTATATATACAACACATTAATACAACATGAGTTGGTAGATACTGCTACACTCTCTCTCAGGGATGTCCTCTTTTTATATGGTAACTGTATCCTAATCTAGAAGCAATTTGTCTATCAAAATGGTGCTTCTACAAGTATGTAGCTTGTTTCCCTCTGTTGCAGGGCTGAAATAGACCACTATGACAGACATGCAATTCTGCCATTGTAAGCTTCTGCATCCACTTCTGCATTCATGATGGGGTAATACGTATACAAAGGCTTCTGGACCATTGATCCCTACCCTTTTCACTAGGGCTATAATCAAACTAATTATGAGCCTGCAGCCAGACTCGCACTATTTTTTCCCCTTAAATGATGCAGTGAGCTGTTTTAGAGCATTTAGGTAAAGGGCAGCACCTGTGGACCATGCAGGTTGTGTTCTCTAGGTATGCTCAGTTATGCTTTTAGTTAGCACTAAATAGTAGTTCAGCATTGTTTGTATGAAGAGCAATTTCTAACATCTTAAATGCTCCCTTTTATAATGATTGAAGACTTTGAGAAAGCTAAAATGTACTGTCTCAGCTAAATGAAAAGCCATGTAATAGGTACCAGTCACGGCATTAGCCATAGGAAAGACCTTGCGTGCAGTGTTTTCAGGAGAGTTCTCTTTGAACTTGTCATCTTTTAAAGTAATTTTGTATACTACTTTTGATTTATATGCATGTAGTTTACTAGTTGGAGTGCTTTGTTGCTTTCTATATAAAATAAAAATGGAATCAGTGCACATCTTAAATGCTTGATGCTGAGATATTACAAAGGGAAATTGCTTGCTACCTACAGAGTATTTAAATATCAGCCTGTGGTTTTCAGTTACTTACAAACAATTTAGAACTCCTAGCTGCAATTTGAGTTTGTTTTCTTTAACCCTCCTAGCCATGTATTTTACAGGATTTTTTTGTCTATAGAACACAGAACAGCAATCCCAGACACACTGACGTTCCTCTCCATACATGCTCATCGTCCAATTCTCCACTGAAAAGCCAAAGTTTAACTATCTTTCAAATATTTCGGACATCCTTCATGATAGCTGCACAAGCCGAGGAGTTGTGTACACCAGTGCCATCTCACAGAGGGGTCTGTAAGCTAAGGCATTAGTGCAGCCTCAAAAGACCCACAGAAGGAAGACCACCAGAAAAGAGAGGAAGCCATTATTTTCTGCACCTTTAGGAACTTGTAACCACTTTCCCTATGGGTGCAACACTGGTATATAGGAAGCAACTGAGTTCCACACTCATACCACTGTCATTAGCACAGGAGAGGGTTTGAGGGCTTGTTGTGAGAATTGTGCTTGCTACCTTAGACTGGGAAGGAGTTTTCCCCTTTACTACTTTGACTGAAAGAGAATGGATTTTTTCATCTTTCCACAGCAGCCTAAGAATCCAGAGGTTAAATCAGAAAATATGGTTCAAGTTTTCTCAGTATTGCAGATACTCAGTGCAGGCACTTAGTCCCACCAGATGGTCTGGCTGACTGGTAAATCAGAATCGGAAGTCCACTTAAGCTGTGCCTACACGTGCCCATAATTTCAAAAACATAGGCCTTCTTTCGAAAGAACGCAGGGAGCATCCACAATGTGGTCTTTGGAAAGGAAATCGGAAAATGCAGCTCAGAATTTGAAATCCAAACCTCAATTCTGTATTAGGAAGAGTGATCCCTTTCGAAATTCTCTTTCAAAAGAAGGTACGTGTAGACGTTCCACAGGTCACTCTTTCAAAAGAGGGGTCCACCATGGCGCTGGACAGCTGGAGAGCAGAGACACCCTGGCCTGCAGCAGCAGGGCTCCATGATCCCTGTGTCTCACCGCTCTTAAAGTTACACAGACCCAAAAACCCTGTAGCAGGAAGCTGACAGCATGATAGCAGCACAGACACAAGGTGCTTGGAGCATGCCCTCACAGCCAACACTAAAACATTTCTCCCCAGCAATGGCTGGCAGCCGCCCACACCAGAGCCCCCCTCAGAGCCCTCACAGAGTGAAAAGAAAAATAAAGGGCTCCCTCATGGATAGAGCCAGAAATAACAGACTTCCTGGGACTTTGAAAAGAGGAGGAAGTGTTGAGGGAAATGACGGTGAAGTGCTGCAACACCATGGCCTTTGCCTGCTTCGCCCATGGCCGAGCGCACTCCGGACCAGGTACAGAGTTAATTAAAGGAGCTCTGGCAGGGCTATGCCCAGCCCAAGGATGAGGCCAGATGCTCAGGGGCAGGCCACTTCACCTGTCCCTGCTACTGGGAGCTCCAGGCCATCTTGGGGCCCCAGGACAGTTCCCCACCACCCGCTGTCCTGGACATGGCTGCGGACCAGCCAGAGTAAGAAGCCTAGGAGGAGCTGGGACCAGGGAGCCGAAGCCAAGGGCTGGACATGAACCTGGAGTGGTTGAGTGAGGAGGGGGACCTCACGATCGACACGCTCTCCTGGTCATCCAGCCAGGTGACCAGGACCTGGGCTTTGCCAAAGTTTGCCGAGGGACCCTCTGTTAACTCCCTGGTGGGGTGTGTACCTGGGCTAGTGGGGCGGGGGCAACATAGCTTCCAGAAGGCCATACACAGACCTACTGCTCCAGGCCTGGATGCATCTCAGCCGGCTGTGGCCCTCAGCATGCCAGGATGTCTGCTGAAGACAGCCAGCACCTGGGCCCATGGACAGCTCCATGTGCCACATGTGAGGCAAGAGGTAAACAGGGCTGGACTGCACCTGGGGAAAGGTGAACCTGGGCAGAGAACCCCTACGAGCCCCCAAAACCCTGTGGACGCCATGCCTGTGTTGTCCTGGGGGGGGGGTTTCCCAGAGGGTGGGGGTATTGTCCCCAGGGGTGCGGCCCTGAGGTCCCGGATCAGGGACTGAAATGCCATCCATCTCTCCTTTCACCTGTGCATTCAAGGACTGTCAGAGTTCTGTGCCCAGATGTCCCCCCACACTCCAAGGCAGCCGAAGACCACAGCAGCGTTCAGAGGAGGACATCATCAGCCTCCACCAGGCCAAGCTGGTGGAGCAATGCGTCTGGCTAGAGGAAGCTGACCTGGTCTGGCGGAGGCTGTCAATGGGACCACCTACTGTCCCACCTGAAGCTCATAGATGGGACCCTCCAGGAGCATGTAGCCAACATGGTCTGCCTCCTAGCCCATGATGCTGCCCCCCCCGAACCTCCAGCCAAGCCACCTACCACACACCCCACCACTGAAACGCCAGCTGAGCTAGCCACCAACAAACCCCCACAGCCCTACCTGCCAGTGATTCCTGCACCATCCCAGCTCCGCCATGGACCCCGAACCCTGGAAAGGAAGGGATCCTGTGGCCAACAGGGCTCTTGACCTCCAACTCCTGCTCCTGAGTGATCCTCTATGGTTCAGGTCCCTCCCTGCCCCCAATGTACATAGGTTGCCTCACTCCCCATCATAAATAGTTTTTATTTGAAAGGTTTACTTGTTCAAGATTTAAGAGTGAAAGTTTCATTTCCCATGTCCTGTGTTCTGATTGGGGGTGGATGTGTGGGTGTGTTGCATGTGGTGAGGGGTGGCTCTGTGGGGAAATAGTGAGGGGTGGCTGTGGGTAGGGGTCAGTGAGGCCACAAAGAAAAGCTCTCTTGGAGAGCATCTCTGATACAGACCCCGTCCTGGCTGGCCTGGCAACTGTCAGCAGAGGCCAGCTGCTCATACATGGGGATGGACTCAGCCGCCCACCCTGAACAAAAGCATTGCCCTTTCCCTCCACAATGTTGTGGAGGGTGCAGCAGACACCCAACAGCTGTGGGACATTCTGCACTCCGACCACCAGGTGCAAGAGGATGAACCACCACCGCTCCTTCAGGTGCTCAGAGGTCCACTCCATAACATTGCAGGCCTGGCTGAGGTGGGTGCTGAAGGCCTCCTGGGTGGGGTCAAGGACATCAATATAGGGCCTCATGAGCCACAGCTGTAGGAGGCAGGCAGCATCCACCACCATGCAGTAACAGGGTGGTGACCAAGCTGTGGGAGGCTCCACATGCCGGCACAGGCCAGAATTCTGGAACACCAGGGGATCATGTGTTTGGCCCGCCCAGGCCACATACATGTCCATGAACCGGCCTTTCTGATCCACCAGAGCCTGAAAAACCACTGAGTGGTAGCAGTTGTGATTGGTATAGTGGTGGGCTATGTGTGCTGGGGCGTGGATGGGAATGTGCGTCCCATCCAGGGTGCCAAAGCAGTTCAGGAACTCAAATGTTGCAAATCCCCTAATGGAAGTGTGCAGGTCCCTGACGCGGACGAGTTGTTGGAGGACCATCACGTTTATTGCATGGATGACCTGCATGGGATGGAGGACATGTGCGCTTGTGAGGATGTGGCGAGGAGTTCCCAAAACCAGATGGGAAGAAAGGGCCCGTTTCAAAAGGCTCCCAGCAACATGGGCGCTGTGCACTTAGAAACCAGCAATTTCAAACTGTGCATGGCTGCCATTATGCTAATGAGGCACTATATATTCATGGAAGCACCTCATTAGTCTATTCCAAAGTGCCACATTACCATAGCCCCTCCATAGTGCAGCCACAGCCTTTCTGTATATCCAGTAAATGGTTACCTTTATAAGTATCCATTTCAAGTAAAAATTCAGTATCCCGTGGCCCCTTTTCAAAGGATTAGAGATAAGTGTCACTTAAGGGTTGTAGCAAACATTCAGGTCCCCAGTTTAACTCTAGCAATCAAGGCCATTGGAGGTTTTTAATTTTTTTTTAATTTTTGTTAATATAATGACTCTCCGTAGGCATCCGTCAGTCCTGGAGGACTATGGCAAGTTGTTACACCCAGGGTTGGATCAACAGCAGCGTCTAGTGTGGCTGTAAAGTCTGATTCTTGAGTGACAGTCTTTTCCACACAGGGTACAGGAGAACACTGAGCCCTGGTTGATGGACTGGGGGGGCGGGACTTCCTCAGGGTTCTTTTCTCTTCTGCTTGTTGCCTGAGGTTGTCTTCATACTGAGACAGTTCTTTTTGCACCCGTTGCTTCCACAGGCATTGATCGGTGGTGAGTGTCTCCCAGGTGGCAGTGCTGATGTTAGCAGCCTTCAAGTTGTGCTTGCACACATCTTTATAGCAGAGATGAGGTCTTCCAATTGGCCTGGTCCCTGTCACCACTTCACTGTAGAGCAAATCCTTAGGTATGCTACCGTCCTGCATATGGGAGATGTGACCTAGCCATCGCAGGCGTCTCTGCTTGATCAAAGCGTGCATGGTGGCAGTCCCTGTTCATTCAAGCACTGTGTTGTTGGTCACCTTGTCCCGCCAGGAGATTCCCAGGATGCATCTCAGGAAACGCATATGAAATGAGTTGAGCTTCTTTTCATATTTGGAGCTCAGTGTCCAAGTTTTGCAGCTGTACAGGAGGGTACTCAGTATGCAGGCTCTATAGACTTGTGCTTTGGTGTGCTCTATGAGTTTCCTGTTGGACCATACTCTTTTTGTTAGCCTGGATAGTGTGGTGGCAGCCATTCCAATATGTTTGTTAATCTTGCTTTCAAGGGAGAGGTTGTCAGATATTGTGGATCCCAGGTAAACAAAATCGTGAACAACTTCCAGCTGGTGATCATTGATGCTTATGGCAAGCGGATTTTTAGTGTCCTGACTCATCACTTGTGTTTTCTTGATATTGATGATAAGCCTGAACTCTTTGCAAGCATCCACAAAGCAATTCATGAGATGCTGCAGTTCTTCCTGTGTATGAGTTGTAATAGCTGCAGCATCCACAAAGAGGAAGTCTCACAAGCACCTTGTTTGCACTTTGGTCCTTGCTTTCAGCCTAGACAGCTGGAAGAGCTTGCCATCAGATCTCGTGTAAAGGTAAATGCCTGTTGTGGCTGAACCAAAGGCATATTGGAGCAGGACGGAAAAAAATATTCCAAAAAGTGTAGGGGCCAGAACGCAAACCTGCTTCACTCCACTGTGGATACTGAAAGGTTCGGAGGTGGATCCATCATAAACAATTACTCCCTTCATGTCCTCATGGAAAGACTTGATGATATTGAGCAGGTTGGGGGGACAGCCAATCTTTTCCAGAATTTGAAAAAGACTATTTCTGCTAACAAGGTCAAAAGCCTTGATTAGGTCGATGAATGCAATGCATAGTGGCCTTTGCTGTTCCCTGCACTTTTCCTGCAGCTGCCTAAGGGAAAATATCATATCGATGGTAGATCTTTTAGCTCTAAACCTGCACTGTGACTCAGGATAGACTTGTTCTGCAAGGACTTGTAGCCTCTTTAATACTACCCGGGCAAAGAGCTTTCCAACGATACTAAGGAGGGATATACCACGATAGTTGTTACAGTCGCTCCTGTCACCCTTGTTCTCATAAAGAGTGACTATGTTGGCATTTATCATGTCTTATCGTACTTTCCGCTCCTTCCAACACTGACACAGCAGCCCATGCAGTTCTGGAATCAGGCTGTTCTTAGCACATTCGAGAATTTCTGATGAAATGCCGTCTTTACCTGGGGCTTTCCCAACTGCCAGTGAGTCAAGTGCCTGGCTGACCTCCAGCGCTGTTGGTACATTGTCGAGCTCTGACAAAGTTGGAAAGCACCTAATGGTTCAGTGCTGCTTCTGTGACAGTGTTCTCCGAAGCATACAACTCTGAGTAATGCTCCACTCACCTTTCCATCTGTTTGGAGTGGTCCTTAAGGATCTCTCCATTGAGTGCCTTCAGTGGAGCAATCTTATTTTAAATTGGTCCAATGGCTTCCCTGATTCCATCAAACATGCCCTTTATGTTGCCATTGTTTGCACAAGTGTGGATTCTGGAGCAGAGCTGAAGCCAGTAGTCATTAGCACAGCACCTGGCCATCCTTTGGACTTTACCATGAGTGGCCCTGAGTATCTGCAAGTTCCTCTCACTAGGGGATGTCTTGTATGTTGTCGCTGCGAGCCACTTCTCCTCAATGATGGGCAGGTGCTCTTCTGAGTGTGCTTCAAACCGGTCAGCTGACCTTGTCTGCTTCTTACCAAAAGTCGACATCGCTGTGTTGTAGATGGTATCCCTAAGGTATGCCCACCTTCCGCTGGCATCTGCACTGGTTGGGCCAGGAAGGGCAGCATCAAGGCCATGGGCAACTGTGCAACCCTCTCAGGGTCTTTCGTCATACAGATGTTGATTCATGGCCTACCTGCATTCTTTGTTTGATACAGCCTCCGAGGTTGAAGCCTGACCTTGCTGGCAACGAGTGAATGGTCGGAGTCACAGTCTACACTATGATAGCTGCGAGTCAGCTTGACGTTGCCTATGCAGGCGCACCTTACAAGGATCAAGTCCAGCTGGTGCCAGTGTTTGGACCTGGGATGACACCATGACACACTGTGCTGGGGCTTGGTCTTGAAGAAGGTGTTGGTAACGCAGAGACTGAGTCGCTGCCCATTCTCATTTAACTTCCCAACTCCGAATTGCCCTGAGCATGTGGGCCAGCTGGAATGGTCAGCACCAACTCTTGCGTTAAAATCCCCAAGAATTATCAGTGGCTCGTGAGTTGGAATTCCTTCGATTGCGATGCTGAGCTCATCATAAAACTTGTCCTTAGCTTCTTCAGAAGAGGTTAATTTTGGAGCATAGGCACTGATGATGTTGGTCAGGCCTGCAGATGTTTGCACCAGGAGTTGTATAAGCCTTTCTGAGCGCTCTGTGGGTGGTATGATGGAGCCAGTCAGACTATTCTTGATTGCGAAACCCACACCGTGCTCTTTGGTCTCACTAGGGGGTTTTCCCATCCAGAAAAAAGTGAAATCTTTCTCCTTTAGATGGCCGGAAGATGAGAGTCTTGTCTCCTGAAGGGCTACGATGTCCATTTTGAACCTTCTCAGTTCGTTGTTAATAACCTCTCTCTTGCGGATATCATCTATGTCTTCAAGGTTGTCTGAAAATCCAGTTATCATGGTTCAAATATTCCAGGTGCCCAGTCTAAGAACCGGGTGCTGTTGTATTTTTTTCTTTTTGTTTGGTGCACAGATTTCAGACCACCTGTTGGGATCGATCCCTAAACTCCATGCACCCAGTGAAGCAAATGGACTATGGCAAGACAGCACTTTATTGGCTGGGGGCTGCCCAGTTTGAGGCAGGGGGTAGCTGTCCAATGGGGCTACGATGACCCCTCCCACCATCGGAAGCAACCCCTGGTGTCAAGCTCTTTGCCAACAAGCTATGACTTGTAAACGGTATATTGTTGCTTCCCGTGTTATGCCGATGCTGTAAGGTGATGCTGGAGTGTCCTCTCCAGGGTGCATGCCTGGGCAAATTTTGTATGGAGGATGAGCTGTTGCCCATGTAGCGGATCCCCCCTCCATGTTGCTGATGAATCCAAAGGAACGGCGAGCTGGTACAGTTTGGCATCAGCAGCATCGCAGGAGTTGCCAGGAAGATGTCAAAAGTAACATCAGGCTGCCTTCGGGTCTCCAACTCCGGATTTTTCCTCAGGATTAACTCCCGAAACCCTTCCCTAGAATGGGTGTGACCGCAAGGCAGTGGGGGTTTGAAATCAGAGTTTATCTTCTCCTACGTGAACGACCGACCAAGGCTAACGAGCCTCACCTGCCCGAAGCAACTGGTTTTAAGGTGCCAGTGAGCCGCCTTTTGCCCCTTCTCCTATCAGTAGAAACGGTTCCGCCAGCCTTAAAAACTAAGCCACACGAGCAGGCCAGGAGCTGGACATGGTTGTCAGAGGCTTTTTGAGACATGCGCCATTGAGGGAATTTTATAGGCTGTGGGAGCTTATCCCCACAACCGCCCTCGGCATGACAACCTACTGTTTAGCAATCAAGGGGTAAGCCAACCACTTCAAAAAGATCTCATCAAACTGAGTGACTGGGCAACAAAATAGCAAATGAAATTTAATGTGGATAACTGTAAGGTAATGCACATTGGCAAAAATAATCCCAACTATACTTACAATATACTGGGGGCTAATTTAGATATAACTAATCAGGAAAGAGATCAAAGAATCATAGAATCACAGAACAATAGAGCTGGAAGAAACCTAAAAAAGCCATCGAGTCCAGCCCCCTGCTCTAAGTAGGACCAAACCCATCAGATCAGCCCAGCCAGGGCTTTGTCGAGGCAAGACTTAAACACCTCCAGGGATGGAGACTCCACTGCTTCCCTGGGTAGACCATTCCAATGCTTCACCACTCTCCTAGGCTATGTCTACACTAGCCCCAAACTTTGAAATGGCCACGCAAATGGCCATTTCGAAGTTTACTAATGAAGCGCTGAATGCATATTCAGCGCTTCATTAGCATGCGGGTGGCCACGGCACTTCTAAATTGACGCGCCTCACCGCCGCGCGTCTCGTCCCGATGGAGCTCCTTTTTGAAAGGACCCCGCCTACTCCGAAGTCCCCTTATTCCCATGAGCTGATTGGAATAAGGGGACTTCGAAGTAGGTGGGGTCCTTTCGAAAAGGAGCCCTGTCTGGATGAGATGCGTGGCGGCGAGGCACGTCAATTTCGAAGTGCCGCGGCTGCCCGCATGCTAATGAAGCGCTGAATATGCATTTCAGCGCTTCATTAGTAAACTTCAAAATTCCCATTTGCATGGCCATTTCGAAGTTTGGGGCTAGTGTAGACACGGTCCCAGTGAAAATGTTTTTCCTAATGTTCAACCTGGACCTTCCCAGCCTCAACTGGAGACCATTGTTCCATGTTCTGTCATCCGTGACCACTGTGAACAGCCTGTCTCCAGCCTCTTTGCAACTTCCATTCAGTAAGTTGAAGGCTGTTATCAAGTGCCCCCTCAGTCTTCTCTTCTGCAGACTAAACAGTCTTCTTCATAAGTCATATGCTCCAGCCCTATAATTATTTTGGTCACTCACCGCTTGACCCTCTCCAGTGTATTCACATCCTTCCTGTAATTGAGGGCCCAGAACTGAACACAGTACTTCAGATGCAGTCTCACCAAACCCGAATAAAGAGGAATAATCACTTCTCTGGATCTACTGGCAATGCTCCTCTTGATTCAACCTAATATGCCATTAGCTTTCTTGGCTACAACAGCACACTGTTGACTGATGTCCAGCTTCTCATCCACTACAACTCCCAGGTCCTTTTCTGCAGAACTACTACTGAGCCAGTTGGACCCCAGCCTGTAACAATGCTTAGGATTCTTCTGGGCCAAGTGCAGGACTCTGCACTTGTTCTTATTGAACCTCATCAGATTTCTTGCAGCCCAGTCTTCCAATTTGTCTAAGTCAGTCTGGACCCTGTCTCTACCCTCCAGCGTATCTACCTCTCCCCCTAGCTTAGTGTCATCAGCAAACTTGCTGAGGGTGCGATCCAAACCCTCATCCAGGTCATTGATAAATATGTTGAACAGAACAGGACCCAGAACTGAACTTTGGGGCACTCCACTAGAAACTGACCGCCATCCTGACATTGAGCCGTTGATCACTACCCACTGGGCCCAACCTTCTAGCCAGCTTTCTATCCATCTTACCGTCCATTTATCCAATCCACATTCCTTTAACTTGCTGACAAGAATATTGTGGGAGACCGTATCAAAAGCTTTGCTAAAGTCAAGATAAATCACGTCCATTGATTTTCCCCTATACACAGAGCCAGTTATCTCATCGTAGAAACTAGTCAGATTGGTCAGGCATGATTTGCCGTTCATGAATCCATGCTGGCTATTCCTGATCACTCTCCCCTCCTCCAAGTGCCTCAAAATGACTTCCATGATTCTTCCAGGGACTGATGTAAGACTGACCAGCCTGTAGTTCCCGAGATCATCCCTCTTCCCTTTTTTTAAAGATGGGCACTACATTCGCATTTTTCCAATCATCCGGGATCTCTCCCGATCTCCACGACTTTTCAAAGGTAACGGCCAAGGGCTCGTCAACTACATACGCCAACTCCCTCAGAAACCTGGGATGAATTAGGTTCGGGTCCATGGATTTATGTACATTTAGCTTTTTTAGATAGCTCCTAATCTGTTCTTTCCCCACCAAAGGCTGTCTACCTTCATCCCACAATGCATCACTTATCGCATTAGTCTGGGAGCTGTCCTTGTCCTTGAAGACAGAGGCAACGAAAGCGTTAAGTACTTCAGCTTTCCCTACATCATCTGTCACTGGGTTACCTCCCTCATCTGGTAGGGGTCCCACACCCTCTCTGACCACCTTCTTCTTGGTAACATGCCTGTAGAAACTTTTCTTGTTATCCTTCACACTCCTCGCAAGTCGCAGTTCCTGTTGTGCGTTTGCCTTCCTGATAACTGCCCTACATTCTCGAGCTCTATGATTACATGCCTCCCTAGACAACTGTCCAAGTTTCCACTTTTTGTAAGCTCCCTTTTTGTGCCTAAGTTTTCCAAGTATTTCCCCAGTAAGCCAGTCTGGTCTCCTACCATATTTACTTCTCATGCTGTGCATCGGGACAGTTTCTTTCTGCACCTTCAACAGGGCTTCCTTAAAATACTGCCATTTTTCCCGGACTCTTTTTCCCTTCATGGTAGCATCCCAGGGGATTCTGCCCATCAGGTTCCTGAAGGAGTCAAAGTCTGCTTTTCTGAAGTCCAAGGTGTGTAATGTGCTGCTCTCTTTCCTTCCTTTGGTCAGCATCCTGAAGTCTACCACCTCATGATCACTGCTTCCCAAGTTGTCACCCATCTCTACCCTCCCTATTAGTTCCTCCATGTTTGTAAGCAGAAAGTCAAGCCGCACACGACCTCTGGTCAGGTCCTTCAGCACTTGTACCAAGAAGTGATCCCCAACATTCTCCAGAAATTTCCTGGACTGCTTGTGTACCGCCGTATTGGTTTCCCAACAGATGTCAGGGTAACTGAAGTCCCCCATGATAAAGAGAGCCAGCGATCCAGAAACTTCTCTCAGTTGTCCAAAAAAAGCCTCAGCTACCTCATCATCCTGATTTGGTGGCCTGTAGCAGACATCAACCACCACATCTCCAGTGCTGCCTACACCACTAAGCTTGACCCATAGATTCTCAACAGGTTTTTCTCCCTCTACGTACTGGAGTTCCAAGGAATCATAGTGCTCTCTTACATACAGTGCAACCCCTCCTCCTTCTCTCCCTTGCCTGTTCTTGCTGAACAGTTTATACCCTTTCATGACAGCGCTCCAGTCCAGGCTGTCAAAAAGGCAAATAGGATGTTAGGTATTATTAAAAAAGGGATAGAAAATAAGACAAGGAGTGTCTTACTGCCCATATAGAAATCTATGGTATGCCCACATCTTGAATACTGTGTGCAGATGCGGTCTTCTCACCTAAAAAAAAAGATATCCTGGCCCTGGAAAAGGTTCAGAAAAGGGCAACTAGAATCATTAGGGGCTTGGAACAGGTCCCGTATGAGAAGAGGCTAAAAAAGATTGAGACATTTCAGTTTAGAAAAGAGGAGACTGAGGGGGCACATGATAGAGGTATGTAAAATTATGACAGGTGTGGAGAGGGTGAATAAGGAAAAGTTGTTTACCTGTGCCCATAATACAAGAACTAGAGGAGACCAAATGAAATTAATGGGTAACAGGTTTAAAACTAATAAAAGAAACTTCTTCACTCAGCACATAGTTAACCTGTGGAACTCCTTGCCAGAGGAAACTGTGAAGGCTCGGACTATAATAGAATTTAAGAAAGAGCTAGATAAATTCATGGAGGTTAGGTCCATAAAAGGCTATTAGCCAAGGGTAGGAATGGTGTCCCTGGCCTCTGATTGTCAGAGGCTGGAGATGGATGGCAGGAGACAAATAGTTTGATCATTGTCTTTCGTCCACCCCCTCTGGGGCACCTGGCACTGGTCACTGTCAGCAGACAGACTACTGGACCGGATGGACCTTTGGTCTGACCCAGTACAACCATTCTTATGTCTACTCAGCTGTGTTATTCTGTAATGAGCTATTTCGAAAGATTTATTCTGGAACAGATTATCTCAAAATAACACTGCTACACACTACAGCATCTACACAGAATTAAGCCCATTTTGATGTATAGTCATTAGGTACACTATGGCTTATTTTGAAATATTCATGATAATCAGGCCCACGCCTAAGATCAATCATGTATGTAGAATGCCTTTGCCTCATTCTAGAATAGACTTTGCAGAGGCAGCGTACACACCGGAGAGATGGTACTTTATAGACATACGTGGTCATACTGGGGATTTTTATTTATTTATTTATTTATTTTTGCAGTTCTGTTACAACCTAGAACACCGCAATTCACTCAACAGTTAAAGGTATATTTGGCTAACATTATGTTTCTGTGCAATGAGACAGATTGAACACCATTTAAATTAAGTGCAACCAATCCAATTTGCGAACTACAGCCATGTATAGAAACCCAGCATTGTTATTTTGATTATTAACATACAAAAGTATTTTACTGCCGCAAGTCAGAGTTATTGTTTCTGAGTGACTGTAGCGATAGTGCTTATTGCTTGCTTTTAATATGTTCAGCTTTAGAAAAATGCACTGCAAGTGAGTTTACTGTCTTTCTCTTACCTAAGTTGATTTTTTAGTTTGTGTTCCAGTAAATCTTGTAGGCAGGAGATACCGGAAAGATAATATTACGATCAGTTAATAATGCATGAAGTTAGATTTTGTGTTTCATCCTTACAGTGCTAAGTACTGTTAGTACCTCACACAGTTACCCTTTTTATTGGAGATGCAGGTAATAAATTCATGTCTAACTGAAGGACTAATTGCCCTCTCATATGAAGCAGCAACTTAGTGAGCTTAGGCCTATAATAGTTAATAACAAAGATTGCTCACAGTGCTGTCATGGGGTAGGCACTCACATCAGAGGTGCTGGGTCATGTATGGCAAGAAGTGGAAAACAACTGTATAGCAGCTAATTAGGCCCCTCATTTGTGACTCTGACTATTAAAGGTGGCAGTATTGCCTAGTGGCCAGGGTCAACAAGCAGTCCCTGTGCTCAGGGCAGTGTAGCCTGATGGCAAGAGACAGTAAATGTCCCTTGTGCTTAGGGAAGCATGATCTGATGGCCAGAGTCAGTAGAGTACCCCACGTCTGTGGAATTGTGTGTCTTATTGGCCTACTTGAGGGGGGTGGCACCCAAGGGAGGGTGACTTAGGCCCTCCCCGATCCATGAACTAGTTTATATTTTTTCCTGGGCCACTTCCTACCTGATTTCCTAGTACACCAATCTATGGGTCCTCTGGGTCTCTGCAGTTGTCTGTTGGCAAAGTCTGCCTTTGTGAGCGGGACATCCAGCAACTCAGTGTGGGGAGCTTGTAATACACATTGATCCTCCTCGGCATTCAGCCCAACTGAGGTGAGCTGGTTCCCTTTTTACACTTTCTCCAGGCTAAGCATATCTAGCAGAGATGGAATGCTACGGCTTCCCTGGCCTGCAATGCACAGTTAAACCCTGTGGGGCCTGCATAGAATATACACAGCCCACCACAGGCATCTATTGTGTTTTAGTGCTTCCAGTTCTTTTAAGTCTGTTAAAATTGAAGAGACCCAGTAAGACTCACAGCCCCCAAGGAGCTGTTGGAACTGTAGCTCACTACGTACCTGAGAAGTGCTGACAACACTGGAGCCCAGCTACAGCAGAATGAGGAGGGTAGGAAGGAGCTTAGGGAAGCTGAACACAGTTTGGCTGTGTGACTGTGTGCAAGCCAGCCAGTGTGTTGCATTGGATTTCCCCGCTGAGTCAGTGGCAGAGTGGTCTGCCACTGACAGGACTTTGGGCTGGGATGCAGTGGAGCAGGAGGGCCGGCATCCCCATTCTCCTACCACTCAACCGTCGGGGTGGCTGCTTTCCCAGCTGGTTGTTAGGGGGCATGCATGAGCCTGGCACACACCTGAATTAGGGTGCTGGGTGCTTGTGTAGACTCTCCCACCAGAGAGCTCAGCTCCCCAAAACTGTTCCACTCCTGCTGGACTGGAGGTCAGAGACTCCACTTCCTTGTTGACCTGCCCTGACTGAGGGCTCTGGGAAGAGAGACTTGCTGTTGCTCTGACTCTGCCTGGCTGATTGGAAGCCAGAGCCCCTAGCTGATTACTTCCCCACCCTCCCTGAAGAGCCTTGGAAACAGACTCTCTGCTGTTGCTCCCGCTGACTACATCCTGGGCTTGTTACACGTATAAGAAGCGCAGAGGAGCTTTTTCGGCGCATATGGCAATATACCACATTTATTGAGGGGACAGTGCAACAGTCAGCATATGCATTTCAAGACTGTGGCAGGATCAGTCTCATTCCTGGGCCCCAGGTCCTCTGTTTAGTCTTCTGGCCCCACCATATGAACCCTGTTACCCTTGCTGGGGCAGGGGGCAGTCTGGGGGGGAACCCAGTCCCCACCCACTCATTCCAGGTTCCGGCCCAGGGATGCTGGATGGCCACTGCCAGTGAGGGCTGATTCCCTTGGCCCTTCCCTCTGCAGCTCCTCTTCCTGAGCCACTTCCCCAGACAATTCCCACAGTACCTCCTTCCACTAGTGGTAGCTATGGCAACAACTCCCCTCCTTTGTTTGGCTCCTCCAGCAGACCAGTTTCTCAAAGTCTCTGGTGGAGTTTCAGGCCCCCCTGGACTGGGCCAGTCCACCCCACAGGTTGCTGAAGCTCCTCTCCTCTTTTGTGGTCTCTGGTGTTCCTGTAAATCACCTTCTCTCTTCTCACTCACCTTCCAAACTCTCCTTAATCACCCTCCCCTTGCCCTGTGTGGAGAACGGCTTACAAAGGTAGTCCTGAGCGGGATCAGCTGGCCCTAATTGATTTAGGGCAGCCTACCCCTTAGCTGCTCTCACTTTGACTGTCAGCTCCATCTCCGCTCTGTTTTTACTCTGGCCCCTCCTCTCCTGGCCCCACCTTGCCACAAAACACACACAGTTCTGCCAACAATGTTATAGTTACCAGTCTGAGGCTTGACCCAACCTAGTGGCCAGGTAAGCTGGACATGAGAGGTGGGAAGCCAGGTTCTGTCAGTTGTGAGACAATTCTTTGAGGCTGCTCGGCAGGATGAACCTAGGCAACCATGGCATACCAACTCATTTTAATAACAATTTGTCCTTATTTAGGCCTATGGGTTTTACATAGACTTGTTATAATCAACTACTTCTGAATGAGTGTTTATCTATAAATTGTTTTCCTCGTCATCTGGTCGTCAACATTGTATATGAAGTTTTCAGAAAGTTACTTCATAGTGGGTTCAACTTATCTTGTGCCCAAGGGGATGCTTGCCTTGTCTCCAGAGACACCATTCTGCTCTCATCACCAGGGACGTATTTAAGCATCAGACTAAATGTATTCAAGTAATCTTCTGATGTGTCTGAGCCCTCAGCCCCTCCCTAATACAACTAGGCCTAATGATGGCCTTCATGCTTATCTAGTTGGCACGTACATTATTCACTCACACACCAAAACATTTTACAGCAGAACCACAGATTTTTTATAATACAGAAAAGGCACCGAAAAATATACGTCATTACATTCTCGTAAAACATCCATCATCTATTTCACAATATTTATCCTAAAGCAAAAAGTTAACCATGATCAGTCACAAGGACTTTCTGGTCTATCCCTGCCTTAACATCAGTAACAGGCATAAACAGCCTATCTGATGCATTGCTACCAACAACCCCAGGCTCCACCTTTCTGCTAATCAGAAAGAGTGGCCGGCAGAGTGTAACAAAACATAATGCATTCATGCAATTACATTTCCTATTATCTTCTCACTCTAAATTGTACATTCACTAAAAAATGGTAATACTGTAAAATACTCTAAATTTGCTACAGGACTCATTAACACTGAGCTACTTTTCCCCCAAATCCAGATAACTCCAGAAATCACACCTACTAAGGTGGTGTGATCTCCTATCCTGAAAAATAAGAAAATAGGAAAGGAGTCACAGCTGCCTTACACAGCTTCATTTGGGTTAGGATCCTGGTGAATTTAAATGAATTACGTTAAACTAAACTACTATTACAGTATTTGGTCACTTATTCTCTATTAAATCAATGCAGCCTTTGTCCTTGCGTACAGATTCCAGTAAACTTTAAATTTGTGTTAAAAAACATTAATTGTACCTTGAAAAACAAGATGTCCTATGGCACCTTATAGAATAAGAGATATCTTGGAGCATAAGCTTTGGTAGGCTAAGACTCGCTTTGTCAGATGCATAAGTCGGAAGGGTTTCAGAGGAGGGTTTAAAGAGGGAATCTCAGTCAAGGAAAGGGTCAGAGTTGACAAGGTCTGTTCAGTGATGGAGGATGTGGCCCCTTGTCAGCAGTTAATGTGGAGTCCATGGATGTAGAGGCCCTTTACACCAATATCCCACATGAAGATGGACTCCGAGCAGCTAGGAACGTTATCGCTGATGAGACCGAGGCACAAATGGTGGCGGAGCTTTGTGACTTTGTCCTCACCCACAACTATTTCAGATATGGGGACAAATTATACCTTCCAATCAGTGGCACTGCTATGGGCACTCGAATGGCCTCACAGTATGTCAACATTTTTATGGCTGACCGGGAACAACGCTTCCTCATCTCTCGTCCCCTAGCGCCCCTCCTCTACCTGCACTACACTGATGGCATCTTCATCATCTGGACCTATGGGAAAGAGGATCTTGAAGAGTTCCACCGTAATTTCAACAGTTTCCAACCCGCCATCAACCTCATCTTGGACCAGTCCACACAAGAGATCCACTTCCTGGACACTGCTGTGCAAATAAGTGATGGTCACAAAAATACCACCTTATACCAAAAACCCACGGACCGCTATATTTATCTACACTCCTCCAGCTTCCATCCAGGGCATACTACATGATCCATTTTATACAGCCAGGCACTAAGGTACAACCACATTTGCTCCAATCCCTTAGACAAAGACAAACATCTACAAGACTACTACTAAGCTTTCCTGAAACTATAATACCCACCTAAGGAAGTGAAGAAACAGATTGACAGAGCCAGACTTGTACCCAGAAGCCACCTGGTACAAGACAGGCCCAACAAGGAAAACAAGAGAACACCACTGGCCATCACGTGTAGCCCCCAGCTAAAGCCTATCCACTGCATCATCAGTGATCTACAGTGCATCCTGGACAACAATCCTTCACTCTCACAGACCTTGGGAGGCAGGCCTGTCCTTGCCTACAGACAGCCTGCCAACCTTAAACAAATCCTCACCAGCAACTATAGACCACACCACAGTAACTCTAAACCCGGAACCAATCCCTGCAGCAAACCTTGCTGCCAACTCTGCTCACATATCTATACCAGCGATATCCTCACAGGACCTAACATCAACCATACCATCAGGGGCTCTTTCACCTGCACATCTATTAATATAATATATGCCATCATGTGCCAGCAATGCCCCACTGCAATTTATATTGGCCAAACTGGAAAGTCTCTATGTTAAAGAATAAGGCTGAATTATGGGTCCTTTCCAGGGATACACTACTGTGGGCTTGTCTACACTACCACCTCCCTTCAAAGGAAGGATGGTAATTAGGGTGTTAGGAGCTTACTAATGAAGTGCTGACGTGCATAGGCAGCACTTCATTAAGCAAATTCCTCCCCCCCCGCCCCCGGCACCTTTGAAGTTTTAAACTTCAAAGTACTGGCACGCATCTAGCCGTGGCTCACCCGCTGGTACTTTGAAGTGCTGGAACAACTTTGAAGTCCCCTTACTCCTGCAAATTTTGAGCCATGGCTAGACACATGCTGGCACTTTGAAGTTTAAAATTTTGAAGGTGCTGCAGGGGGGGAATTTGCTTAATGAAGTACTGCCTATGCATGGCAGCACTTCATTAGTAAACTCCCAACACCCTAATTACCATCCTTCCTTCGAAGGAAGGTGGTAGTGTAGACAAGGCCTGTATGTCTGTGTCTACACTTGCATTCCTCTTTCGAAAGAGGCATGCAAATGAGGGAAATTGAAAATACAAATCAAGTGCAGATTTGCATATCTGGCACCTCATTTGCATATTGTTATTTCGAACTAACGTCTTTCAAAAGAAGAAAAGCAGTGTAGAAGTGGCTCTTTCGAAAGTAAACCCCATCTTCAAAAGAACTCTTCTTCGCTTTTTTTAATGGGAAGAAAGCGCTTTTGAAAGAATACGCAAATGAGGTGTCAGATATGTAAATTTGTACCTCATTTTCATTTTCAGTTTCCCTCATTTGCATACATCTTTTGAAAGAGGAATGCAAGTATAGACACAGCCTAAATGAAAGACGTTGTTAATACATGAAAATGCAGAAGTATTTTAATGCACTACAGATTGAACCTCTCTAATTTGCCATGATTTTAGTTAGCCAGATGACCATTTATCATGGGTCTGGCCAAGTTTCCTACAGTCCCATAAATTTCGTTTACAACCACCATTCTTGGCTCTCAGTGTTTTGTGCTGTTATTTAGCTATAATTTACCCCAAATGTCTTCTAAGAGTCCTGTCAGCTGTCAAAGACCATGCCTACACGAGCCAAAAACTTTGAAATGGCCATGCAAATGGCCATTTCGAAGTTTACTAATGAAGCGCTGAAATACATATTCAGCGCCTTATTAACATGCGGGCGGCCGCAGCACTTCGAAATTGAGGCGGCTCGCTGCTGTGCGGCTCGTCCAGATAGGGCTCCTTTTCAAAAGGACCCTGCCTACTTCGGAGTCCCCTTATTCCTATGAGCAGATGGGAATAAGGGGACTTCGAAGTAGCCGGGGTCCTTTCGAAAAGGAGCCCCGTCTGGACGCGCCGCGTGGCGGCAAGGAGCGTCAATTTTGAAGTGCCGCGGCCGCCCGCATGCTAATGAGGCGCTGAATATGTATTTCAGCGCTTCATTAGTAAACTTCGAAATGGCCATTTGCATGGCCATTTTGAAGTTTTTGTCTAGTGTAGACGTAGCCAAAGAGTTGGTAATGCTGTTCGACAATATCTACCTCTTGTGGTCCAGCAAATTCTTTCGTTCCGTACTAGTCAGATCCCGAGGGTGCTGGACAAGAGAGGTTCAACCTGTATTAAAGTTACTGCAAGAAAACATTTTCCTACAATAATTATTCTTAACATTTAAAGAATAAAGACTTTAGACTATTTCTAAGCATTATAGATTTCAGCAGGGATGTTACCTCCAAGTCTTAGTATGAGTTTAAAGCATATTCTTTTTGTACGGAGGTGGTATGAAGAGGGCAACCTTTATGGCTTATTTTATGGCTCTTCAAAACTTGCCTCCTTTGAGGTTATTCTAAACCACCAATATCTTCACGTTTTTATGCAACTAGGTCTTCTTAAGTGACGAAAATCCTAAAATATGTCTCTCAACAAAAAATTGCTATACCAAATAATAACTTGTTTGAGGGAGAAATGTTCCTTTTGAAAAAAACAGTCTTGGTAGTGGTTTATCAAATTATCTTAAGATTTACAGCCTACCATCTGTAGTCATTTTACAATTTGCAGTTAAGAGGTATTCTGAGTTGTGAAAATACTAATCATGGGAATGTGTACACATTTTTCAAAATGGGCTATTAAAAAATAGCACAAAAGGTTAAAGCTAAATACAAGTTATAAAGCTGTATCTCAGAATGTATTAGCCCATTTAGCGATAATAAATATGGTTTTACAGCTATGGAGGCATCAACTTGTGACACTTGGTGCCAGTCACTAGTTTACAGAAAGCAGATTTCTAAGCAGTTTCTTTAATAAAAATAAATGTTTCATACCATAAATAAGCAACCAAAACAAGCGAGTCACCATAATCTCCAAGTATCATATATCAAATTTTAAACCTCTATTAAAATCTCAAAGGCAAATTTAGAACCTGAATTAAGTTTTAGTGATCATTTTCCCCATCCTAGCCCACTATAATTACTTGTGTTGTTTAACAGTGTTCCTCTGTGCAAGATACAGCACTCATGTATGACTTGTCAACTGTCTATTGGCACAGCATTGAATAACCTAGAGGCCCCTGTCCTCACTCACTACACTGCCCCTTCTGCAGTGGCTTGCTCTCTCCCGCTGAGCTGGGGATGGGGTGAGGGCTCTAAATGGGAGTTCCAGCTATGAATAGGAGCTCTGTGTACAGAGGGATCTCCGAGCTGAGGCAGGTATTTGGGGTGAGGGAGGAGGTGAGGGCTCCAGCTGGGGCTGTGGGTCTTGGGGCTTGGGGAGGGGGGTTCAAGCCATGGGATGGGGCTGAAGGATTCAGAATACAGGTGTGGGCTGTGGGCTGTGGCAGAGGGTTGGGTGGCAGGAGTAGGTGAAGGCTCGGGTTAAGAGTGGGAGTAAAAGCTCTGGGGTGGGCCCAGGGATGAGGCACTTGGGATACTAAAAAGAAAGCCCCAGGTTTGAAGTAGGGGGACCTCTGGGCTGCAATACAGGAATGGGAATGGGCTTCAGATTGCATTGGGGGTGGGGCTAAGGATGAGGGGTTTAAGGTACAGGAAATGGCTCCTGGGTGGGGCTCAAGGCTGGGCCAGGGGTCTGAGTCTCAGAGGCTAATCTATGCAGCTCCTGGTCAGCAGCACTAAGACAGGTGGCCTGGTGCCTTCCTGTCCTGGGGGACTGGCCCAGAAGTGGCCAGTGGGTCTGGCTCAGAGGTGGAGCAAAAGGCTGGATGCTCTGTGGTATTCTGTGGTATGCCCAGCTCTTGGCAAAAGCACTGAAACAGGCACTGATTCCCCTGGTCCCCTCCCTTCCCCACAGCCCACCAAGCTCCTAATGGCTAGGAACCATTGCCATCTCTGGCCATTTGCCTTTAATTAACCTAACCCCAAAATACAGCAAGTCCAACACCCACTATACTTTCTTGCTATTGGGTATACCAATGTGTTATTAATTATTTAACAAAGCAATGGATTTGACATCAGATAGCAGAGAAACTGTTTTAAATGAAAATTGGGCAAGCAAGCAGTTTTCCTGTTCCACAAAAACTTGATTTGACAAATTTTCCTTTCCCAAATCAGGACAGTCAAAAATCTGAAGGAAAGAAAAAAGGTTCTTCAATCAATTTAATTTGACTATTTCCCCTCCCTTCTTCCCCAGTTTTATTAGTTGTAGATCGTTAAGAAATCTAAGACAAAAGTTTCCAACAGGATAACCGGATTTATTAAGAACAATTGCTGAGAAATTTTAAGGAAAGTTTTAAAAGTTGTTGAATTAAATTAATTAAAATGAACCATTCTTCCTCCATGCAAAGTTTGCTTTAACTAATCATCATTTTCAAATAGAGTTGGAAAAATTCCTGGCTTGTGTTTAAGAACAGGGATTGCTTATATGTGATACTAATTCCAGTTTAAAGTCAGGTCTCAGTGTTGGTTCAAATTCAAGAAATTGGATTAGTTTCTTAACATCGAGCCATTTGCAACAGAACTTTGCATTAATTACTTTTACTACAAAATATTGCTGTATGACCCTAATAGCACTCTTTGATCAGTAAGAAAGCATTTCAGTTGTGTCATAACGTACTGGCGAATTGCAATATAAGCAGTAGCTTGAGCAAACTGTCATGCTAACCTGACTACGTGCCATTTTGACTTTGCAAAGGTACTGAATATTCATATGACAGACCCAGGAGATTAAAGGTTTATTCTTTGCTGTGAATAGCTTCGCTCATCTCTAATTTTCCAATCTGGTCCTTTTGGCTAACTGCTATCTTATTATCGGTGGAAGAACTACTTAGTGATATTCTGTTTAGTTTGCCAGTCACTGATCTCACTTATATTTAAATGAATAGCATCCAATCATTTTACAGCTTTCCCACTACCAAATTCAATTTTATGTGTATTGCTATATAAACAACAGGAACAGAACAAAGCTCATACCTCATAACAATGTCCTAATTTATGAAACAGTTCTCAGTTTGTGGAATATCCATAGACCAACACAAATAACATGATTGTTTGATGATACCATGGCTTTCTTTGCTTTCACGCACATTGTGCATGCTGTGACCCAGGGCCAGGTTGGTGCCAACTGGCAGAAGGCACTGGGGTGTATAGGATTTTAAAGAGATTCCCTTGGTTAGCCATCTGCATAATTTTCCCCAAAGGGTAGCATGTGAAGTCTCTACCATGGACCAGTTTTCTTAAGCATGGTAAAATGCATACATGTATAATATTCAATCTGCTGAAAATTATCTTCTTAAGATCTTGGAGGCGACAGCTCACCATGAAGCAACATAATTCAGAGATATTTCTTTGAGGCAGGAGGTAACTAACACCTGTCTTTCTGTCTGCTTATTTGCGTATTGTGTATTTGTGTATTATATGCCCTTTTGCATACTAAGCTCAGTGACAAATGAAAGATTTAAATCAACAAGAGAGGAAATCCACAGAAAGAAAGAAACACCAGGGTCTGTCCTGTTTAAGAAAGATGAAGGATTGGTCAGCTGTATCTTAGATTCGAAAGAAATATGTTGAATCCTTAGCCTAGGTGGCAAACTGAGTGTGCTCTTTCTGGGAACAAAGGGTCAGACTCAACCTAGCTGTAAAGTACTACAAGGATACTGGGTGAGCAATTAGCCATGAGAGTATCCTTCTCAATAAGTCTAGGTTCCAGAAGGCATGGTATAATTCATTTCATATGTAACTACATGTTTCTAATAGCACATCTAAGCTTTGTGAAATACAAACAAATCTAAGCAGAGCAGTGATCAGAGGTACAATCTGGGGTGCTCTGTTTCTTTAGAAGCAGAACAGTGAACTTTGAGGCTGCGCCCACACTTGGCCAAAATTTCAAAAGGGCCATGCTAATGGCCAAATTGGAAAATACTAATGAGGCACTGAAATGAATATTCAGCACCTCATTAGCATGCTGCTGGCTGTGGAACTTTGAAAGTGCCACATTTCTCTTGTGTGCAGCCCATCTACACTGGGGTCCTTTTTGAAAGGACGCCACAGACTTCAAAATCCCCTTATTCTTATCAGCTGATGGGAATAAGGAAATTTTGACATTTTCAGGGTCTTTTCAAAAAGGGCCCCGTGTAGCTGAGCCGCGCGTGATCGAAACGCGGCACTTTCGAAGTGCCACATCTGGCAACATGCTAATAAGGCACTGAATATTCATTTCAGTGCCTCATTAGTATGATCCGATTTGGCCATTAGCATGGCCCTTTCAAAATTTTGGCCAAGTGTGGCCACAGCCTGAGTACCCAGTGGAACAGGAAGACGTGTTGGAATATGCAAATTGCTTACCTGTAAAGCAACAATAGGGCCTGTGAGGCTGTCATAGGGCAAACACATCCCCTCCCCTTTTGGGGCAGGGTGAGGGTAGTTATTTTCCTGAAGCTGAATCAGTAGAAATGTCCTGTATAGAAGGGCTGCTTGGCCCAGCAGCTGGTTAAGGAGGTTGGGTGGAGGCTAAGTTACAGAGACACAGCCCTCCCTGCTCCACCAGATCCCAGGTCAGGGCCCTGACCATGGCAACTATGCTCACTACTGGGTCAGCAGGGAACACAGGCTGAAACCCCCTGGCACAGTGAACAGTGCCCCAAGCTATTTCTTACCTCGTTCAGGTGTTTCTCAGGCTGTGCAGCTCTCAGCAGCTTCATCACTCCTTGGGCATCCTCCTGGGTCTCATTGCTTGTGGCTTCCACTGCCTGGTGCCTCAGCAACTCCCAGGCTGGAGCCAGTAATGTGCATCCTCCCTCCTCCGCAGTCAGCCCCGAGCAAGCTGAGTTGCACCCTTTCATACCTAGTCTCCAGCTGGAGCCTGCTCAGCAGGGCTGAAGGGAACTGGCCTCCCCAGCCCAAAGAGTGGAGTTAACCCTTGCAGTACTAGTGCAGTGCAAGTAAGTCTCATCACACAGGCCTAGAGCATGATTTCCCAAACGGGGAGGTGTGCCCCTCTGGGGGGGCATGAAGAAATTCCAGGGGGCATGTGAGGCGACCCAGACCCTCCATCATTCTCCTCACCCCAAAAAAGAGCCAGCCCTTGCTTCCGTCTCTCAGCCCCTTCCGTTGCACGTGGGCGACCCGATGCAGCTTCTATAAAAAGCAAGCAGTGGCAAAGACCTGTGTGGAGCTAGCTGCCTCCTGCAAAGGTGAGTGGGTGTGGGCTGGGGGGGAGGAGAATGGGGGGCTGGTGGTGCCTGGCTTTGGGGAAGAGGAGATGCTCAGGCAGGTGGCTCATGGGCGGCTGGGGCGGCTGGCCCACAGCGAGCGAGGAAGGGCAGCTTGGTTAGCCCCCGCAGTGCCAAGGCTTGGGCAGAAGCCCTGGAAGCACTGGGGTTTGGGCAGAGAGCTGGGGTGGGTTGGGCTGCTGGCCCCAGGAGTGCAGGAGCTTGGGTGGCTGGCCACAGCTGCACAGGACTCAGGCGGGCAGTTTGGGCAGTTAGCCGGTGTGTCAGGTGTCTGGCCAGTGGCTGGTGGGCGGGCAGCTGGCCCTGACAATGTGAGGGCTTGAGTGGCTGACCCCAGCAGCATGGAGCTTGGGTGGGTGGCTAGGAAGGCTGGTCCTGGCAGCCCTAGGGCTTGGGTGGGTGGCTAAGACAGTTGGTCTGCAGCTCAGGTGGCTGGCGCATGTCTGGTGGCTGGCCCCAGCAGCATAGGGGCTCAGGCAGGTGGCTTGGACAGCTGAATGGCTGGCCCTGGGAGTGCTGGGGCTCGCATGGGAGGCTGGCCCTGGGAGCACAGGGGCTCAGGTAGGCAACTGGCCCTGGGAACATGGGAGGGGGTCAGGCAGGTGGCTGAGGTGACTGGCCAGTGGCTGGCAGTTGGGCAGTTCGGGTCGCTGGTGGGCGGGTGGCTGGCCCTGGCAGTGTGAGGGTTCAGGCGGACGGTTTGGGTGGCTGGGCAGCTGGCCCTGACAGCATGGGAGCTTGGGTGGGCAGTTGGTCCCAGCAGCACAGGGACTCGGGAGGCTGGCCTGTGGCTTGGGTGGGAGTCCCCAGCCATTCAGGGCTCAGGTGGGCAACCCTTGCAATGCGGGCCTTTGGCAGGCATCTCCAGCAGTGCAGGCCCTGGGTGGGCAGCCCCAGTGGTGTGGGGCAGAGGCAGCTGGCTAGCTTGGGCTACATCAGGCACCCACAAGGTAGGGCCTGTGTCGTTAGCCTGGATGGTCCATAGTTGGTTGCCTAGGATTTCCCAACGTATGAAGAAAATGCAGCATCATCTTTCACATTAAATTCATTTGTTTCTGTTGTTTCTGATGTTAAATTACATATTTATTAAATTTTTGGGCCAAGAAAAGCTATTTGTGCTTATTTTTCATTTTAAATAACATTTTATGTCAATATTTTGTGTTTATTTTAAATTATGAATTGAATTTTTGTTAAAAGCGTGGTTGGATGATGGTACAAACAAGGTGGGGGGTGTGAAGATTTCTCAAAAATCAAAATGCTGAAGCATTTGGGAACCTCTGGCCTAGAGGGGAATGCTTTCATGTCTGGTGCAGCTGGGGAGCTGATCCAAGAAAGCACAGCCAAGGCTCTCTCACACTAAGGGCCAAGGGTAGCAAGGTGCCTTAACTTCCTAGCTGCATCTACACTAGCAAGCTCTTTTGAAACATTTTTTGTAAGAAGGGGCCTCTTTTCCAAAAGATCCCGCAGAGCATCTGCACACAATAAGCAGTCTTTCAAAAACAAATCAAAAGAACACAGCGCACATTTCAAACTCACTCTTCCTTTCCCATTTCAGGAAGAGTGCCCCCTTTCAAAAGCTTCTTTCAAAAGAACGTGTGTGGACACTCCACAGGGCCCTTCTTTAGAAAGAACAGTCCTCATGGGGCCGGTTTTTTCGATCCCTGGCCCATTCTTTTGAAAGAATGGGGACTGAGTGGACGTTCTCTTTCAAAAGAGCAGATCAATCTTTTGATCCACTTTTTTGTCTGTAGACACACTCTTTTGAAACATGTGCTTTCAGAAGAGATCTTCCAGAAGGACTTCCCTCAAAAGATCTCTGTAGACGCAGCCCCTGAGAACCCTCAGGAAGTACCGCACATGACTCTAAGTTTGAGCTATACTGATTTGCATGATTAGAAGCAAAGCCATATGACGGACTAGATGGTTTCTTTACTTAGGCAATCAAACACTCTTGACATGAGAATCCAAGTTAGCATCCATGGACCATTAGCCCCTGAACTCTGGATCCAGCTAATATTTACAATAAGCACAATGTGGATACTTTGTTCTGTGACCTCAGTGGAGGCTGTAAGCAGCTGTCTTACCAAGAAGCTCCTTTTGGGGAGCGTTCCAGCACAGTGCCATTTATTCATGTGGGTCAACAGAGTTTTACTTTGTTTATCCAGCTTTATTTCCACAGTCTTAATCTTGCATATAAATCGATATTATTACTACAGTCTCCCTCTCTAGATCTTTCTTTCAGACCATCCAGAGTGTAGCTGCTGAATTCATCTTCCTCTCTTTACCCTGTTGCTCTTTTTCTAATTCCTTCAGAGTCCACATCAGGTAAGAGTTCCTTCTTCCCTTTGAAGGCCCTTGTTCTCCTTCCCGCCTTACAACCTCACCTCATTTACTTATGTCATTCTAGGTTTATTCAATAATCTTAAAATGAGCTAAAACTGTTTCAAGTAAATATATCTGGAGGTACAACACTAATCAAGGTGAAGGCATTGTTTTAATCCTCATTTCTCGCATCCCCTATTTTTAATCAAAGTGATCGAGTTAGCATAGGCAGTACTTTACCAGTAAGGGTTATTACATTTTGCAGTTACAATTGCAAGCATTGTGACAAGGCCTGCCAGAGAACTGAAAGCCATATGGCAAAGCTGTCTTTTTGGCAGTGACATTCCATCTAGAATGTGGCATGCCTGTCAAAACCCTGAGTGATGGACCTTTTGTTTGGGAGTCCCACTGTGTCAGCCTACTACATTCATTTTACCCGTTGAGCGTATAAGCTTTTCATTCATTCACTTTGGTTTCTCTCCTAAAATAAGGTACAATCTCACCTTAGTTTCTTTTTGCCTTCAGGATACAGTGGAATCATTTGTTAAAAGAGGAAACTACCTCTGACTGGTAGTGAAATTTGACCACATGTGGAGTAATCCATTTGTTAGTATATTAACTGACATTGTCCAAAATGATTGTAAATCCCCAGATTGCCCTGTGGAGCTTAATTTCTCATTGAATCTCTGTTACCCAAGGGACAGTAAAGGTTAATTTATAACATGTAATGACACAGATTTGTTGATTGTTTTGAGTACACATTTAGCGGTGAGCTCCTGGAATGAGCCAAATGATTAAAAATGAGAATAATTGTGTTAACACCTATATTTATTAGCAGTTGCTAGCTTTGGGCAAGCCAGATGTGTGAAAGAGTTCATTTCATGCACAGTCTTTCAGAGCCTTCTTTCCCTGTTCTCTTTAGTGTTTATACCAATTGCCTCATGTTATCAACAAGGAAGGACTACAGTCTTAGATGTGCCCATTTCAGTTATATATTCCATATGTTCCATATAAGGATGTGACATCACAGCTACAGCATTGTGTGAGAGAAATAACACCTAATGTTCAAGGGTACCACTTCCATGTTATTTCCAATAAGTCGTTTTAAGGCCAACATGGAATGCAGGCTACACTTACTATGAATTATGCGATTGTATTCCAACAGGGTATTATATGCTGGTAATGTATGTCTTAACTGTTGTCTTCCCAAGGTGTCAGCCTGAGCTTTCTAAGTAAAACTAACATAGGTTGTCTAAAAAAAAAAACAAAACGGGATTTGGTCCAAACTCTGCTATACACTTGCTTGCTATTTGATCTTGGGCAAGTCACCAAATACCTTACCCTGAGTGTCCCACAGGTTTAAGATAGTCTTCTCCTAATTACCTGAAACACTTAAAAGTTAAGGAGAATTACCTGAAACATGTTAGAGTTAATTCATTCGCTATTTTTAAAATGCTCTAAGATATCTATGAACAACAAGAAGTCCTGTGGCACCTTATAGACTAACAGATATTTTGGAGCATAAGCTTTCGTGGGCAAAGACCTGTTTCGTCAGATACATGAGTCAGGTCTTTGCAGGTCTTTGCCCACGAAAGCTTGTGCTCCAAAATATCTGTTAGTTTATAAGGTGCCACAGGACTTCTTGTTGTTCTTGAAGATACAGACTAACACAGCTACCTCTGTGACATAAGATATTTATATAGATGCAGTAAAAACCAAGTCAAGTAAAAATATCCTAGTTTAGAACCTAAAAATGGGATCCTTTACCTCAAGGGGATCCACGCCTTCACTTTCATGGACTTTTCAACATAACCCTCTCTTAATACGAGGAAAGATTTTTTTAAAAAAACAGTCAACTGATTCTGTTCATATACAGTTTTGGACAGGCACATATTTAAGGGAAAAACAAGTTAGTGCTAGTACATACTCACCTGCCCACACTACAAAGGCTTTCAATGATTTTTCAGGAAAAAGTGAGTGCTACACTCATTCTTGAGGTTAAAAGTCTACTGTTATATTTTGTGGAAAGCCAATTTGAAGTTAGAGGGCTTGATTCTGAAATCTCTACCTCCTGTCAACAGTCAGAACTGATAGTTCCTAGCAGTGCCTTTTTTTGTTTTTGTAAAAAAAAAAGAGAGAGAGAAAGAATGAGAGAGAGAGAAGCTGGTACTCAGCCGGCTCCCCACTCCCAGCCAATCCAATGGCTAGGGCTGTGGAGCACTAGTTCTCAGACTTTTTCATTTAAAACCCACAGTAGTTGAAGCTCAAAAGTAAATTTTTTTTCCATGTGTACTAAGACTTCTGGAATTTTCCCTATTTACAATACAGGTACATCTAGTTTAGGCAGATCACAGTTTGAAGAACAGAAATACACCTAAGTTTTATAGCAACTCTGAGTCTTATTTAACTTTTATTTGTGGAGAAATATGCTATTTTTTTCTTTTACTTCAAATGCTCATAAGTTAGCAAGTAGTAAGCCATCTGTTATGACACAGGAACAAGGAGTGAGAATACAGAATTTAAGATTTTAGAGATGCAGTTTGAAACTCATTTTCATGCCCCACATTACATTCAAAGCTGTTATCTCTTTTGCCAACAGTAAATAAAGGAAGTTAATGAGCATCAGATATAAATGTCTACAGTGATTGCTTTGCAGGGAATCTTTCAAAATCTTAGACACAGACTTTATTCAAAAGACCCAGATAAATGGTGTCACATAATGCCAGACCAGGGAAGTCTGATTGCTGGATTGTGTCTGACATTCCATTCTCCTGTGAATTCTGAAAGCAGCAGTGCAAGAATGAAGATACTTTGCTACATGTAATGCATGTTTGACTTGCTTGTCACAATATAGCAGAAGAGACATTCAAAAATGGTTCTGACTCCTGATGCTGCACTGCAATCATTTAACTTGAGCAAACACCATATCTGTTATTCTGATCTACCTTCTTAACCCATTAACATTCTGCTTTTCCTAATTCCAATTCATACATACACAGCCTCCTCAAATCAATCAGCCAGCAGTTTGCCAGTTGACTTTTCCATTTGTTGGGTACCAGACTTGAAGCATGTCAACACAGCAGAAATTTAGGTAATAGGATACCATACCATTTGTTAAATACTGCATAAGGTTACATAAGTATAATTAAATACAAAATTCTTCAAATGATTTCTGTCTTTTGTTATCACAAAAATGTCCATAATTTCTGTGATGCTATAGATGGAGAATGCAATGTTAACTCAACGCTTCCAAACTGAGGCAGTTTACATCTCATGAAAATGTGTTCAGGGCTGTAAACTTACATTATATGAACAGTAAAGACTTGCCCTCAAGATCTGTTATATTCACATAGAAGGATTAGAAAAACACATTTTTTTCTTGCTGGAGGGTTGCTAAATAGCAACCTTATTATTATATCCCATTTTAGTTTTTTGATTCAGAACCCAAAACCAGACACAAAGCAGGGTGCTCCCTAGGGATAGGGACTTGACTCATGTTACATGCCGGGTCTTCCTCTCATCACACGCTTCCCTAGAGCAGTGGTTTCCAACCAGTGTGCCATGAGAACAAAGTGTGCCATGGAAATTTCATCAATTTCCCCTCCCTGCAGCTCTTGGCAGAGCCAAGGATGGGAGGACTGAATTAATGAAATTTTATGGCAAGCTTAGATGACTCTGCACCAGCTGGGGGCTCAAGCAACAAGGCTGCCTGAGTCCCAGCTGGCATAGGGTGCTTAATTTCCCTTCTGCAGCTGCTTTGCAAAGCCTCTGTGAGGGGAAATTTACCAACCTTGTGCTTGAGTCTCCAGCTGGCACAAGGTCATCAATTCCCACCTGCCCCAGCTCTGCAAAGAGCTGAGGGGAAGGGAAATTGACCAACCCTGGGCCAGCTGAGGGCTCAAGCACAAGAGGCTTTGCAAAGTGGGTATGCCATAGAATTGTTTGGCACATTGAAGTGTGCCAAGTTACTGAAAAGGTTGGGAACTACTGCCCTACAGGAAACCCATCTCTGTCCTTGCCCCACTAGTACTCTTAAAGTGATAGATTGCAATTGCAATGCAGAACTCAGTACATTGCAAGATTCAGCAATTGTGAGGTCCAGGCGCTGCCAGGTGTTTCTCCATGTAAGTGGTCAGTACAACTAGGACATATTTCACACTTTCAGAAAAGCTGGTACAGGTTGAAGCTCTCCAGTCCAGCATCCTCAGGACCTGACCGGTGCTGAATGAGAGAATTTGCTGGACCACAGGAAGTAAATATTATCTAGCAGCTTTACCAACACTTTCACTGTTTACTGGGCTCTTAGAAGACATTTAAGGGTAAACAACAGCTAAATAATAGCACAGAACACTGAGAGCCAGGACTGACTGCCATAAACAAACTTTATGGTACCATGGGAAACTTGGCCACACCCATGATGAGTGGTCATCCAGCTAACTAAAATTATGCTTTATTACAGATGTTGCTGGAAGAGAGAGTTTCAGTTTGCAACGGTTCAGCCTGTAACACCTCCCCCACTGTTAGGCTTTTACCTTCATAGTGAAGTAGATATTAAGTTTACTACTACGCAGAAGCTTTACAACACAGAATATATAGTTGTTAGGTTCTCCATTCTATTTTGTATTCCTTTAACAGGCATTGGTAAAATAGTATGCAAAATTATTTTGAAATCTTGATTTTTACTGGCTCTCGGCCTCTGTCCCTACCTGTCCCTTTCACACATATATTTAATGTTTATAGTTGATTTAACTCATGGTTTTAGAACTTTTTGGGATATTAACGTTTTGTTTTCATGAGAGGTGGCCAGAAGCAGGCTTTGCAGAAGCAGGCTTCATGCTGCTGGGTTGCTTGGTGCTAGATAACCTTTGAGAGCTAGTCTACACAGAGAAAATCAGTAGTGTTTTTAACACTGTAAGGTTACATCTACACTTGCCCCCTTCTTCAAAGAGAGCATGGTAATCAGGGTGATAGGAGAACACTAACAAAGTGCTGTGATGCATATGCAGCACTTCATTAGGCAAATTCGCCCCCGTGGCAACTTCGAAGTGTCAAAGTGCCAGCATGTGTGTAGCTCTGGGCACTTTGACACACCCACGCTACTTTGAAGTGCCTTTACTCCCCAAAATTTTGAGGAGTAAAGGCACTTTGAAGTAGAGAGGGCACTTCAAAGTGCCCACGGCTACATGTATGCCGGTGCTTTGAAGTTTGAATCTTTGCAGTTGCCTCAGGGAAGAATTTGCCTAATGAAGTGCTGCATATTCACCACAGTACTTCATTAGTAATCTCTGGTCACCCTGATTCCCATGCTCCCTTTGAAGAAGGGGGCAAGTGTAGATGTAGCCTAACTGAATATATGTATTCTGGAATAAATGTGTACACATGGAGGGATAACATTTGTAATTCTAGTTATATAGGTATAGTGAAGTTGATAAATTTTCTTGTGTACATAAGCCCTGACTACACTGAAAAGTAGAGAAGGTAGAAGGAAGCAAGTAAAAACCAAAAGGAAAAAATAAAAACAAAATCAGGCAATACTTAAACAAGTTTACTTCAACCACTGCTAATCACCAGCTTACTGTTTCATTCTTATTAGACAGGATCAATTCTTAAAAACATGCCAGGATCAATCCCTAAAAACAGCCAGAATCATGAACAACTATTGTCCTGGCTGTGTTTCCATGTGTATCAGAAAAGCATTTTGTGGAATTGAATTTCCACTATCTCTTCTCCCTAAGAACTAAAATATAAAATAAAATAATCTGCATTTCACTAACTCACAGTGGTTAGGAAATATCACCTCCTTATTTTACACTTGGCCATTAAAAAGGTGGCCTCCCAGTTAACAACGCATGTTTCAGTCTCACATTTACAACACCCTCCTGGGGTTCATGTAGATTGTGTTCTGCATAGTTAACTATTAGTGATTTACTTGAACGATTACCAAAGCAGATAAAACTGCATAGTTCAAGTTTTAGAGATCTGATAATGTGACAGAAATGTTTCTTCTTTTATAATATTAGTTCTAGGCTAGTTCCTGTCTTGTCATTTCCATCTAATGGTTTGATAACCAAAGTGACCCAAGTTGGTGATCTCACCCTACCTTGTAGTTATAATTTTCACAGTGTGTTTCATTCACTACCACAGTTTAATTTTTTCGCAGTTTGAGCAGTGGGCCCAAAGTCTGACTAGATTTGAGGCCCCCTTCAACCATGCCCCTTTAAAGTGGGCCTTTGTGGTATCAGGTCCATTGGCAGTGTGTCAGTTTGGCAGTTCATCAAATTTTCATTCACTAGCAGGACCATATTGCCCATTGAAATCCCTGGCCCTTAGAGACGGACAAATACATTTTTCATATTTGTTAGCAAGTTGTACAGATGGAGATGCTGACCACCGAAACAGAACCAAGAAGCAGCTTATTTCTATTAAAGGTGATAAGTTGTTCCTAAGTAATTGTCACTTTCTATGTTTGGATTGCGACTGTCATAAAGTGTGAGCAATATTTGCAGTTCTGTGTATTATCTTGCTCACTTGTGGGCCTGTGATGGACCTTCTTCATTAAACACAAAAAATTCAGATGCTGTGAGTATTAAGAAGATTAGCCTTAAATGAACTTCAGGTACAGTGGGTATTTCTATTACAGGTTGAACCTCTCGTGTCTGGCACCATTGGTACCTAAGAGGTGCCAGAAAAGTGAATTTGCTGGACAGCGGGAGGTCAATATTTTCTATCACATTACTAATACTTTCACTGCTTACTGGGCTCTTAAAAGATATTTAGGGGGTAAATTACAGCTAAATAACAGCACAGAACACTGAGAGCCAGGACTGGGGCTGGAAACTAATGTTATGTGACCTGGGGAAACTTGGCCACCCATGATAAGTGAACATTTGGCTAGCTAAAATCATGATGGACTATGGAATCTTCTGGATGAGAAAGTTCTGGATTAAAGAGGTTCAACCTGTACTGAAATAAACTGGTTTTTAAAAGCCTAGGAGCACTCAGATCCCTCATCAGTGGCTCTCATAGTAATTTTTAACAAAGAAATGTCTCTAATGATTAATAGAATTTGAAACATTTTCAGGGACATTGATTGATTGATAGTTTTGTCAGCCTGTGCTAAAGACACAGAATAGACCTTCTGGAAATTATCAGAGAGGTAGCTGTGTTGGTCTGCATCTTCAAAACCAGCAAGAAGTCCTGTAGCACCTTATGGACTAACAAGTAGATAATATCTGTTAATCTATAAGGTGACACAGGACTTTGTGCTGCTTCTGGAAATTGCTTGAGTAAGAAACTGAAAGAAGCTCTCATCTCAGGAAGAATTTGTGGCAGCAAGCACCTGTCCCTCCAACTCCACTGAAAATATTCAGCTCTTCTGATCTTGTTAGGATTCTCAAGTGATGAAAACAAAGTCACGGTAACTATTGGACAACCAAAGTTGCTAACCTTTGAATTGCAGCTCAAAAACCATCTGCCAAAGTTACCCGAACCAAGTACAAAAAAGCAATATACTCTTACTAGCAAGAATCTGAAAGTGTACAGTTCATCAAATAAACCCAGTCCCTGGATATGGGGGACCCCACTCACCTGTGTAGCACCCTTCCACAGCTAAAATTATTTGTCATGATAGTAGAAACCTGTCCAATACCTCTGACTATCCTAGCCCTATGCAGGAATGACAGCTCTTTTAGCTGCACTCCAGCATGCCAAGCAGATATTTATCTGCAGACATCACTTCTAAGATCATGGGTGTGTATGATATCAAATTGAACCACTACTGAGTAGATGGTCATGAGGCATGCTCAAAGCCAGATTTACTTTTGTAGGGAATGTGGCAGAAGGAACGCAATGCTGCTGTAGGCTGGGAGGAATGTGTCTCCCAGAGGTCATCTGCATGAGAATGCAAAGGGTGGCAGGTGTGATACTGAGGCTGGGAGGAGTGTGTCTCCCAGTGATCATTTGCATGAGAAAGCAAAGGTGTGCATGTGTGATACCTTTTCAGGCAAAACCTAATGGGTAGCAAGTAAGCCATGAAATTTGGTCTATTGTAAACATGTAGTTGTAAAAATCACAATTTAAGCTGACACTTAATGCGGGAGTTGTGAGATCTCACCAATGCTCTGGGTTGTTGTGGGGGACAGGGCAGTCGCCTTAGCTGTGTAAGACATTGATTACACAGGGCTCCCTGGTTTACAGCATCGTGAGAAAAAAGGGAAGGGGCACTGGTTGAGCCAGTTTGCTGAGTGCCTTGGCCCTGCCTATGCCTTGACCAGATAGCTATAAGCCTGGCTTGACTACCCTTCCACACCTGTTGAAAGCTAGAGTTGGATATTAGGGTGTTTGTGAAACCCCATATGAGAGATACCAGGAGCTGAAATCACAGAGTGGTAGCTGAGGCCATGCAGAGCTGAAATCACAGGGTTCTGCCTGAGGGCAATCCAAAGCATTGGGGTTGGGAGTAACGACAGCGACGGGTGGGTGGCTGGTAGGAGGAGCAGCAGGCTAGGGCTGGTGGCAGCAAGGGGAGGCTGCACACAAGTGGACAGCTAGTACTGCCCTGGTAATGTATCTACCGGCTTTGGGTTTGGGACTGCACCGCAGAAGGTACACCCTGTAACTGTGTGTGGGGTAAAGGGCCATGATCCCCAGCAAGAGACTGGGTTCTACTGCATTTGGGGATGGTATCTGGGTGAAGGGGGTTTGTCTCTTCTTTGCTTAGATATACTGCATCTGCCACTGTAACCTTGGGGTAGGTTATGGTCATTAAACAAGCCATTTCTATCTCAGACTCTGTGCTTGCGAGGGGGGGCAGAACCCCCTTACAGGCACCCAGCATGGGGGTGAAATTGTCCCAGGCCACTGGGTGGGGGCTCGAGCTGGTTGGTTGTATCCTTGACAGGAAAACCCCACAAGAGTTGAACCCGGCCCTTCTGGCAGGCATCTGGCATTAATAGAAGGGTTACATAAGTGGGGGCTCGTCCGGGATCTCTTTTGCTGGGTAGTAACCCTCACAAGCACACACATATATTTAACATTGTAAGAAGCAGTTCTGTTGTTGCAGGATAAGTTAGAGTTTATACCATGGCTGGCCGTATGCTAGAAGACTGGTGTGAGGAGTTGGGTATTGACCCTAGAAATTGTCTATTAGTTTTAGGGATACCTGAGGGTATGGAAGATGGCCCAATTGAGGCCCTTCTAACAAAAGCCATTGATTCTCTAACGAGGTGTCACATACGGGGGCGTAGACCTCAAGTAGACGACAAAGCATTTGTGGTGCTATGTGAATTGCCAGTAGCTGTGGACTCTTTGCAGATCCCAAGTGAGATAAAGATTCCCACTGGCACCTTGAAAGTTGTGATCGCCAAGGCCTTTGCAACAGGCCCTGCCTCACATGCAGTATTTGAGGAGAAGATTACAGCCTTCTTGGCACAGGAAGGAAAGACTATGGCAGACGTGTCGAGTCTACTGAGTGCTGAACCATTGGCCCCTGGCCCTTCTATGGATGTATGGGCCAAAGCTTTGGGACAAGCATTGGAGAAGGTCCTGCGACCTCATCATGAGTCTAGTTCATACCTTAAGTTATGCTTATTTTCTGGTGGTGCAGTCCCAATACCAGGGGAAGAAGCGTTTGAACCCTGGTTAGAACATACCACTGAAATGCTCCGAGAGTGGGCAGTACCTGAAGCCGAGAAGAGAAGGCAACTGATAGAGAGTCTGCGGGGTCCCACGCTGGATGTCATTCACATGGTGAAGCTGGGTAATCCGGAGGCTAGTGCAAATGACTGCTTAGAAGCTCTCAATCATGCTTTTGAGAGGATTGAAGATTCGGAGGAAGTTTATTGCAAGTTCCTGAGTACCAGACAACAGAGGGGCGAAAAGTTGTCAACCTATGTTCAGAGGTTGGAGAAACTACTGCAGAGAGTTGTCTTGCATGGAGCCATCACAGCAGAACAAATGGATCAAACTCGAGTGTCCCAAATTGTGAGGGGAGCACAATACCAGCACCCAATCCTATTCCACCTTCGGTTAAGAGAACAACTGGTGGCCCCACCCAGCTGTTCGCGATTGATTAGAGAGATCCGAGAAGAGGAACAAAGTCAGGCCACTAGTGAGAGTTGGGGCACTCAACCATCCAAACATGGCGGTACAGCCCTCTCGCAACCCCCCACAACATTGATGCTGAACAGTGGAGAGGAACTCTCCCAGAAGGTGCAAGACCTGATGGTGCAGGTAGACAAACTGAGGGGCGCTGTAGGTCCAACCCGGTCACCAGAGAGCGGTGAAGAGCTAGCAGCAGTGGTCCATAAGACTGGGCTCAGGACCACTACTTCTGCAGGTTGGCCAAGTATAGGATCATTCTTCTGCTACAAATGTGGTCAGGAAGGACACACTGCAGCAAGATGTCGAAATAGAGAAAATCCAACACTGGTGTACCAAAAGCTGAGGGTCACCTGGGAAAAGTCGGGAAATGGCTACAGGGTTTGGGGAAAGGAGCCGCACACACCCTCTGGAATTGAAGGCTACCTTAGAAGAGACAGACCCATGGCCTTCCCACAAGGACTAATAGGGCCTAGAGCAGAAGTCACTGTGAAGATAGAAGGGGTGGAATGTAGAGCCGTACTTGATACAGGATCTCAAGTGACTATCATATTCCAGTCATTCTATCAACAAAGGCTTGGGCACCTACCTATCCAGCCACTGACGGGTCTCGGCCTGTGTGGACTCAGCATGAATGAATACCCCTATGCAGGATATACCATAGTGCACCTAGAGTTCCCGGAAGAAGTGGCAGGGGTAAGAGAAGAGGTAGACACAGTTGCCTTAATACGCCCCGACCCCAAGGGGATCTCTGATGTGTCGGTGCTAATAGCGACCAACTCCAGTCTCTTTAAAGTACTGGCAGAATACTGCAGACGACGGGCTGGGGACCAATACCTGAGAATCCTGATGATTCATGCACTTTGTGCTGAAGCCTACAAGAAAATTGAGGATTCTAAACAGGAGTTGCCTGAACTACCAATGGGTGCCCTGAGGTATGCGGGCACAACTCCCGTAGTAGCGCCTGCAAGGACAGAGCAAGAGGTGCTCACTAGGAGGAGGGACTCTAGCTATGGTAGAGCAACCAGCTGACGGAGGCCTTCCTGAAGGAGTGTTGGTTCCCAGTGGACTTACAGCCTTACCTGCCGAAGCACAGGAAGAGGTGACTATACTAATCGCAAATGAGACGAGTCGTGATATTGTTGTAAAGAGAGGGCAAAAGATAGCAGACCTTTTTGAGCCCGATGCAGTGGTAAAGCCCCAGTGTGGTATTCCGGCCCCAACGATAGATCCAGAAAAATTTGACTTTGGAGATTCACCACTGTCTGAGGAATGGAAGACGCGGTTAAGGGAAAAGCTTTGCAAGAGAACAAAGGTATTCTCACTGCATGAGTGGGATGTGGGATGTGCAAAAGGGGTTGAACATAACATCAGGCTGCATGAATCTTGACTCTTCCGGGAGAGATCTAGGAAGATCGCCCTTTCTGAGATGGAAGATGTGCGACAGCATCTTCAAGAGCTGGCAGAGAATGGCATCATTACAGAGTCCCGCAGCCCATATGCTTCACCCATTGTTGTGGTCCGTAAAAAGAATGGAAAAATCCAGATGTGTATTGATTACCGCACCCTAAACAGCCGTACAGTGACTGACCAGTACACTATGCCTCGGATCCAAGATGCCTTAGACTGCCTGCTAGGAAGCCAGTGGTTCTCAGTTTTAGACCTTCGAAGCGGATACTATCAGATTCCTCTGGGGGCAGAAGATAAAGAGAAGACAGCCTTCATCTGCCCATTAGGGTTCTACCAGCTCGAACGCATGCCGCAAGGGATTTCCGGGGCACCAGCCACATTCTAGCGTCTTATGGAGAAAGATGTGAGAGACATGAACCTACTGCAAGTCTTGGTTTACTTGGGTGACCTGATCGTATTCAGAAGAACATTGGAGGAACATGAAGAAAGACTTCTTAAGGTCCCTGACCGGTTGGAGGACTATGGGTTGAAACTTTCTATTGACAAATACCAGGTTTGTAGAACATCGGTGAAGTATGTGGGTCACATTGTATCCCAGGAAGGTGTGAGTACTGATCCAGACAAAATAGAGGCACTTGTCACATGGACACATCCCCAACAATTACCGAGAGCTTAAAACCTTTCTTGGATTTAGTGGATATTACCGTAGATTTGTGGAACATTATGCATCCATTATCAAGCCTTTGAATGATCTCACTCACGGATACCCGCTCAACAAGAGCAAGGCTAAGACCAAGGGTAAGGGGGGACCCTCAAGACTTCCAGGGCAGAAGTGCCGTGGTCCTCTAGAGCCTTTTGGATCACAACGGGATGAGAGGTGTGAGAAAGCTTTCCGAGAGATCATTAACTGCCTAACTCATGCTCCAGTCCTAGTGTTTGCCGATCCAAACAAGCCCTTTATCTTGCATACGGATTCCAGTTTGGAAGGGTTAGGGACGGTGTTATACCAAGATGTGGACGGCAAACACAGGCTTGTGGCCTTTGCTAGCCGAGGATTGTCTGACAGTGAGACCCGTTACCCCATCCACAAGCTAGAGTTCTTGGCCTTGAAGTGGGCCATCACTGAGAAGTTTCGTGACTACCTATATGGTGCTAAGTTCCAAGTATGGACAGACAACAATCCATTGACATATGTATTGACAAGTGCTAAGCTGAACGCTACTGGGCAGAGATGGGTGGCTGCCTTGGCCAGCTATGAGTTCAGCCTACAGTACCGATCGGGGAGAAGCAACATTGACGCCGATGCATTGTCACAACGCCCACAGCCACCGGAGATTGCTGAGATTCCTGTAGATGGAGTAAGAGCCATTTGCAATGGAAGTTATCACAAGTCCCAGGCCCCTGAGAGTTGCATTGCTGAAACTCTGGGTTTACCACCTGAGAGTGTGCCGTCGGCCTCTGTGAATTATATTGCATTGGATCAATCGCCATTGCCTAGGCTCAATGCGGCGGACTGGCAAAAAGCCCAGTTGCAAGATGCTGACATCCGTGACACCCTACTCGCAAAAAGAGTGGGGCAAGACCCTCGGACCATTGTTCCCTCCACTCCGGGAAGTAAAATACTACTAAGGGAGTGGGACAAACTGAGACTGATACAAGGCGTGCTGCACCGGGTCACTGTAGATCCATTGCAAAATCGACAAACACAACTGGTACTACCGACCGAGTACAGGGTTCTGGCCATGAGGGCTCTGCATGATGATTTCGGACATTTGGGTATGGAAAGAACACTTGAGCTGCTCTGTAATAAGTTCTATTGGCTCCGGATGGCCGAGGATGTACGCAGGAAATGTGAGACGTGCTCTACGTGTTCAACGCAAAACTCTGCCCACTAGAGCAGCCTATCTGCAGAGCATCACAACCAGCAAACCCTTGGAACTGGTATGCATTGACTTCTTGTCTCTGGAACTGGATAGGAAGAATATTGGAAACATCTTAGTGGTAACCGATCACTTTACCCGATACGCTCAGGCCTACCCCACACGGGACCAGAGAGCCACCACTGTGGCACGGGTATTGTGGGAAAAGTACTTCTCAGTGTTTGGACTCCCAACTCGGATACACTCTGACCAAGGGTGAGACTTTGAAAGTCAACTCTTAAAGGAAGTGCTAAGAGTGGCAGGAATAAAGAAGTCCAGGACAACCTTTTACCACCCACAAGGTGACCCTCAGCCAGAACAGTTTAACCAAACCTTATTGGATATGCTGGGGACATTGCGCCCGGAGCAGAAAGCATCCTGGAGTCAACATGTTGCCTTTTTGGTGCATGCCTACAATGCCACAAAGAATGACGCTACGGAAGCCACCCCGTATTTGCTAATGTTTGGACAAGAGCCCAGACTACCAATAGACTTATGTTTCGGGGTGTCAGGGGATGGGGAAGGCTATGAGACACATCTGCAGTATGTTTCCCAACTAAAGGAAAAGCTGCGGGATGCCTACCGTTTGGCTACAGCAGCTGCCCGCAGGAACACAGATCATAACAAACACCGGTATGATGCAAGAGTGCGCCCTCAGGAGCTCCAACCTGGGGACCGAGTTCTCCTGCGAAATCTAGGGGTTGCTGGTAAACACAAGATTGCCGATAGATGGAAGGCAACACCCAACCTGGTGGTGGAAAGACTTAAGGACCTACCTGTTTACAGGATTAAACCTGAGAGCGGATCAGGGCCAATGAAGACCATACATAGGAATCTCCTACTGCCCGTGGGAGAGTTGGTTGGTGCATCTGCAGAGATGGACTATGACCTACGACCGGGTTGCAAAGAAAGTGCAAGGTCACATCCATTACCCAACACAGGCAGTGGGTGCAGTGGAGATGATCTACCTTTATCCAGCACCTTCGAGAGTGATTCTGAAGAGGATGAGATTCCCATGGAACACCCTAGAGTGGGAACCAGATCCCAGAGTCTCTTGCAGGAACCTGGGGAAAGGACAATACCTTTGGCACTGAATCCCAGAGCAGAAGTGTTTAGGCCCCAGCCTGGGAACCCTCCTTTCACAGCAAGACTAGTCTGGGATAATGAACCTGCCCCAATTGCTGACAGTTTGGAGGAGAACCAGGCATGTGCAGATACACCCTGATTAGATGATGGAGATGTTTTTGTCCCGGATATCCCGTCTGTGAGCAAGAGACACAAGAACCAATGTGGGTGGAGAAGGAGTCCCAGGGTGGATACCCCTTGCCCGTGCTGTCAGAGGAGGACCCTGCACCCCTGTTATCCCCATCCTCAATAGGCGAGATAGAGCCATAAAGCCCATAAACAGACTAACTTATGAGGCACCTGGAGTAGTTGGGGAGGATGTAATACATCTGGCACACGGACTTGTAGAAGCCATAGTGAGCTTTCTCAGGCCATTAGAGGGGAATTCATGTGGATGTTATTTTCGAAAGAGCGTTTTGCCGGGACGTCAAATTCTCAGCTGGGAGGAGGATGTAGGGAATGTGGCAGAAGGAGCGCAATGCTGCTGAGGCTGGGAGGAATGAGTCTCCCAGAGGTCATCTGCATGAGAATGCAAAGGTGTGCATGTGTGATACCTTTTCAGGCAAAGCCTAATGGGTAGTAAGTAAGCCATGAGATTTGGTCTATTGTAAACATGTAGTTGTAAAATCACAATTTAAGCTGACACTTAATGCAGGAGCTGTGAGATCTCACCAATGCTCTGGGTTGTTGTGGGGGACAGGGCAGTCGCCTTAGCTGTGTAAGACATTGATTACACAGGGCTCCCTGGTTTAAAGCATTGTAAGAAAGAAGGGGAGGGGCACTGGTTGAGCCAGTTTGCTGAGTGTCATGGCCCTGCCTATGCCTTGGCCATATAGCTATAAGCCTGGCTTGACTAATCCTCCCCACCTGTTGAAAGATAGAGCTGGATACCAGGGTGCTTGTGAAACCCCATATGAGAGATACCAGGAGCTGAAATCACAGAGTTCTGCCTTAGGGCAATCTGAAGCATTGGGGTTGGGAGTGATGACAGTGACTGGTGGGTGACCAGTAGGAGGAGCAGCAGATGATGGCCACTGGCGGGTGACCTGTAGGAGGAGCAGCAGACGACAGCGACTGGCAGGCTATGGTGGGTAGCTGGTGGCAGCAAGCGGAGGCTGCAGACAAGTGGGCAGCTAGTAGTGCCCTGGTGATGTATCTTTGGGTTTGGGACTGCACCGCAGAAGGTACACCCTGTAACTATGGCTGCATCTACACGTGCACGCTACTTCGAAGTAGCGGTACCAACTTCGACGTTAGGCGGCGAGACGTCGAAGTCGCTAACCTCATGAGGAGATAGGAATAGCGCCCTACTTCGACGTTCAACGTCGAAGTAGGGACCGTGTAGACGATCTGCGTCCCGCAACGTCGAAATTGCTGGGTCCTCCATGGCGGCCATCAGCTGGGGGGTTGAGAGATGCTCTCTCTCCAGCCCCTGCGGGGCTCTATGGTCACCGTGGGCAGCAGCCCTTAGCCCAGGGCTTCTGGCTGCTTCTGCAGCAGCTGGGGATCTATGCTGCAGGCACAGGGTCTGCAACCAGTTGTCAGCTCTGTGTATCTTGTGTTGTTTAGTGCAACTGTGTCTGGGAGGGGCCCTTTAAGGGAGCGGCTGGCTGTTGAGTCCACCCTGTGACCCTGTCTGCAGCTGTGCCTGGCATCCCTATTTCGATGTGTGCTACTTTGACGTGTAGACGTTCCCTCGCTGCGCCTATTTCGATGTTGGGCTGAGCAACGTCGAAGTTGAACATCGACGTTGCCGGCCCTGGAGGAGGTGTAGACGTTATTCATCGAAATAGACTATTTCGATGTCGCAACATTGAAATAAGCTATTTCGATGTTGGCTGCATGTGTAGACATAGCCTATGTGTGGGGTAAAGGGCTAAGAGCCCCAGCAAGAGACTGGTTTCTACTGCATGTGGGGGTGGTATCTGGGTGAAGGGGGTTTGTCTCTTCTTTGCTTAGATATACTGCATCTGTCACTGTAACCTTGGGGTAGGTTGTGGTCATTAAACAAGCCATTTCTATCTCAGACTCTGTGCTTGCGAGGCGGGGCAGAACCGCCTTACAGGCACCGAGCATGGGGGTGAAATTGTCCCAGGCCACTGGGTGGGGGCTCGAGCTGGTTGGTTGTATCCTTGACAGGAAAACCCCACAAGAGTTGAACCCAGCCCTTCTGGCAGGCATCTGGCATTAATAGAAGGGTTACACTTTGATTACCTTGGCATCAGTGGTAGCCCACATCACTGGGAAAGTAAGATAATCTGACAGTTTCAGGTGGTATTCCACCAGTTAAAAGTCACATATAACTATGTGCAGGAAAAAAGTTTACAAGTATACAGAGTGTCTGCGCTTGTTAGCTGCAGCTTAAATATTTAATTGCTTTCCCGGTAGCTTTAAACCAAGTGTTTCTTCAGAATTACAGCAATGGTTTAGGTTGTATGTTAAAGTATGGCTACTGAACAGATGGTGTTCTTGTAACTGAAGGTTTGAAAACATGAGCTAATGTGATCCACATCAAATTTCCGCTTCCCTCCTCTCTATTTGCCAGACATACCAGCTTCTCACAGCACAAGTTAAAAACTCAGTACACATTTGAAAAGCTGAATCTAGGCCAGTATTTGGTATCAGTCATTTTGCTATTGACCTGAGGAATATTTTTCCAGGAAAGAGGAATCCCTCTCCCTGGGGGGGCTCCATAATCAAACTTAGCAGACAAGGCAAAGTTGACCTGCTTTTTGCTGAACTCCTATTCTGCCCATACCTGCTCAAAGATTTTATAGATTTTGAAAATACCCTTCCATTTTTTCTTCCACTCTGTAGGTATTTTATAATAGACATTATCATCTTCCAAGTCCATCCCTATAAAAAACATTTTGTGGGAAACTTGGAGCGAGTTAATTACCTGTTAGTTTTTTAGTACACCTCACCAACTTTTCCCACACATTTCAACAGATAGGACCGTCAAGTGCACTTTAAGCTTCTTGTCCAGGGGTTCAGAAAAAAGAGTTTTAATGGTTCTCCAGTGGTACAGGTTGGACTGAACTTGTTATGCAAAAAAAAAAATATGAAGAATTGCATTTTATAAACTAGACAAGCTATTTGCAAACATTTAAGCTGAATAAGTAAGCTAAATTCTATGACTTCTAGAGCTTCCAACTGAGCATACAATTTAGTGAAGATCTCAGGATTTGTGCCGAGCCTTTCACAAAATCTGGGTGGTAATGTTTTAATGTGTATACGTGACTTACAAACATTGAGGCTGTATCTACACTACAAAAATAACTTTTAAGTTGCTTACTTTGAAGTAGTACTTGGAAGTAAGCAACTTCAAAGTAGATTGTGTGCACACTCCCTACTTTGAAGTTAAACTTCAAAGTAGGGCACTACTCCATTAGCAGGAATGGAGTAAGGACTTCAAAGTTGGGCTTCCTAATTTGAAGTAAGGGAAAATGTGTGTCGACTCTCTGCTGGCTACTTCAATGTAGCGCCTAACTTCAAAGTTAACTTAGAAGTTACTTCCTAGTGTAGATGCATCCTGGGACTGGCTTCTCCCTTCACAGTTTGTACTTTGATTTAATACATAGGTTAAACAAAATGGATCATTCACAACTGGCACTAACATATTAAAAAAGGTGTGAACCATGTTTAAGACTGGGTGATGTGAGAACATTTGTAAGAGAAAGCTCTCACCATGTTTATTTGGGTCACCCATTTCCCACTACAATATGACATACACAACTGACACTTTCCATTTGTCAGCATTAGTGTTGAGAAGCAGCACTAAATATAGGTATACTGACACGTCTTTCTTCAAATCATGATTTTCTGGTTACCGGAGACAGGAAGCTTTCCATCATAGATGCTTTAGTGTTTTAAGCTAAACATGATTAACTGGAACTGGGTCATCTCAGAAATCAACATTTAATATTTCCTTACTCTTTAATATTTTGCAAATAGCAGTTTCTAAACCAATACTTCATGTTTTTCATTACTTTGCCTACACATAAGTGACATCTTGCATGATTACATTGCAGTGCCAATCAAATCAAAGCACTGAGATTGGTAACTTATGAAATACCCATACCAAACCCCGTCTATTGCATATTCTGGCATCTTTGAGGAAATTTTCAATTTTTTTCAACTATTTCAGTTTGGCTTATGCTTTGTGAACAGAAGACTCTTTTCTATTTTGAATGTTCAGAATGATGCTTTTGAAAGATGAGTTTTGAAGACCCAAGGGAGCGAGCTTTCCCCTGTGAAACACAAATTTCACTCTGTTGCTGTCCCAACAGGATGTTAGTGTTTCAGTCAAAGGAAGGCAATCCGAATTATATAGCTAAGTGACAAAAGAAGGTTCAGTTTGTTCACAATGATTTACAGAGATGAAAAGGTCAAAATGTCGTTTCCCTTCCCTTTTCTGCTTTCGTGTTTGATAACCTCTTTAATGGAATGCTGAATAATTCTGAGAAGAAGCAACACCTAATGACCTTTTGTTATGAAAGAGAAAGAGTGAGTCAGTGCCTTGAGAGTTGAAAATGAGAGTGTCATATTGATTTTAAAATGATGTTTTACAGACACTTATTGCCTGGGCAATTTCATTAATTTTCATCTGCTTTAGTAACAGTCCCCTACAAGCTTAACTACATATATGTTGATATAAAGATATACCCGGCTAGCTGAACAATTTATTTCAGTGCAGGCTACACCTCCCTGGTATGGCACCCTTGGGACCTGAGCAGTCCTGCACCAGGATTTTGCAGGAGCAGGGGAGGTCAATGCCCTCTTGGGTCCCCTTCTGGCAGCCAGCCCCAGCCACTTTCCCAACTCTGCCTGCAGCTCCCCAGCTCCAGCGGGCTTACAGCTCCTGGGATGTCAGGCTTCCTGGCTCCCCTCTCCCTAGTCCTGGCCATGGGACTGCCAGCTTTCCAGCCCAAGCTGCAGGCAGCTAGCTTCCTATTCCCAGCTCCAGCTCTTCAGCCCTAGGCAATGGTTTCCTGGCCCTGGTTATTGTGGTCCCATCAGCTACCCTGTTGGCTTCCCAGCCCCACTGGCTCCTTGGCAGTTGAAGCTGGCCCAGCTGCTGCACTCCTGCAGCTTACTGGCTTCTGTGCCAGTGCCACAGGCCACTGGGTTCCCAGTCCCCGATCCCCGGCTTCCTGCCCAGGGCTCACTGGCTGCTGCCAGTCCCCTGGTCACTGGAAATAGCTGCCTGGCCCAGGCTAAGGCTCCCTGCCACCAGTCTCTGAGCTGGCCCCCACTCCTAGCTGCTGGGGCTCTCTGGTCCAGCAACATCTGTGGTCCTGCTGGAACAAGGATATTGCCAGATTAGAGAGTCATGGATTTCAGTTTTAACCTGTACATTTATGATATTCAATGGTTTTCAATTGGTGATAATTCTTATATCATTGAAATACTTTATGACTTAAGTTGGAAGCTAAGGTGTATTCCCTGCCTTTCTTTTTCAATGCAGAACTCAGAAGCCAATTCTTAGGGCAGATTTACACTTAAAACACTGCTGTTGTTCTGCCATGGTGCTTCAGTGAATTCATTATTATTCCAATGAGAGAGTTCTCTCATTGGCACAGTAAAACCACTTCTGTGAGAGGCAGTAGCTATGTTGATGGGAGAATCTGTCTTGTTGACAAATCCCTGTCTACACTACCTCAAGGGTTAGGTCAATATAACTGCATGGACTCTTCACACTCCCTGGCTACGTCTACACATGAAGCCTACATCAAAGTAGCCTATTTTGATGTGGCGACATCGAAATAGGCTATTTCGATGAATAACATCTACACATCCTCCAGGGCTGGCAACGTCGATGTTCAACATCAACGTTGCGCAGCACCACATCGAAATAGGCGCTGCGAGGGAATGTCTACACGCCGAAGTAGCACACATCAAAATAAGGGTGCCAGGCACAGCTGCAGACAGGGTCACAGGGCGGACTCAACAGCAAGCCGCTCCCTTAAAGGGCCCCTCCCAGACACAGTTGCACTAAACAACACAAGATCCACAGAGCCGACAAGTGGTTGCAGACCCTGTGCATGCAGCATGGATCCCCAGCTGCAGCAGCAGCAGCCAGAAGCCCTGGGCTAAGGGCTGCTGCACACGGCGTCTCTCAACCCCTCAGCTGATGGCCGCCATGGCGGACCCCGCTATTTCGAAGTTGCGGGACGCGTAACGACTACACGGTCCCTACTTCGACGTTGAACGTCGAAGTAGGGCGCTATTCCCATCCCCTCATGGAGTTAGCGGCTTCGACGTCTCACCGCCTAACGTCGATGTTAACATCGAAATAGCGCCCAACACGTGTAGCCGTGACGGGCGCTATTTCGAAGTTAGTGCCGCTACTTCGAAGTAGCGTGCACGTGTAGACACGGCTCCTGAGTGATGTAGTTATACCAATATAAATTTATAGGGGAGACCTCTCCATGTTAAGAATGTCTGCTCTATTTGGTACATTTGCCAGAACTTAACTTTTAAGTAGCCTAAATAGAGTGGCATAAGTAGACCTTTAAAAAATCAAACAAGCCAATGTATGAGTCTTCTGGGATGGATTGTTTCCATGAAAATCTTTTGCTGATAATCCCAAACCTTCATTCTACAGATTTCACCTAGGTGTCTCCAATTGACTATCTCCTCAATGCCAGCCTGCTTGCATTCATGGAATATATGATAGAGAATTAATTCCTTTTTAAATCTTGTACATTTTCTGGGTTTGTTTGTTTTACCTTTTGGTGACTATCCATCATAAAACAGAGCAGCACAGAACTTACCAGTTGGTTTGGTTTGACCAACTTTTAGCTCTTCATAAGCTATACAGCCTCTTAGTTAAGATATGTTGACTTTGTATAAAAGAAAATTTGATTTCTCACAAGCATCTTTTTCTTAGGGTAAAGACTACCCTTTGCTCTGGGTAAAGATTTCCTGGTATGAAATCTTATTTCTACTTAGTGACCACCTTACAGATATTTATTTGAAAGAAAAATGATCCAAATAGTGTTCAGAGCTCATTTGAGTCCAGACTTCTGAGTAGGGTGGTTTACTATTTTCTTCTTTATTGGCTGAAAATTAAGTTCAAACTTTTATAAAGCTAGAATAAGATTAAATTTCAAAGGGTTTCAATCAAAAGGCAAGTAAGGTGCCTTTTAGATATTGCTTTTTGTAGAAATGAGCCAAAGAGGGATATGAACTGGCTTAATAAAATGTACCCTGTGGACTTCTTCAGTTCCAGTTCTGTGACTGGAATATAGACCTATTGTAAGATCCAGCCAGAGCAACTTCGGAGCCTGTTGCACACAATATCTTTGATTTTGGGGCTGAGGAAAAAGGTCATGTGTTTATTGTTGCTTGCTTAATAAACCTCCAATCTACTCAGCACAACCTTTTGTGAGTTTAAGAAATTCTCATAAAAAATTCTCATGTGTTATTCTCACAGCTGAGGTTTGTTGGTTTAACAGGGTTAAGCTTTCAGAAATACTTTTAGATTGTTTTAGCCATATGTAAATAAAGAGTAACTCACTTCATTACATTTTGCAAGCTGAAATACGCCAAGATCAAATGCTTCATTACAGATCCAAGGCAAAAAAAAAAAAAAATCCATCCTGTTCATCAAGTTCAGCTTCATCTTTCCTCTCTCCTTTGGACACTGAAAATTTATCCCTCCTTATTGGTTTGTTCTTCTGTGGTATTTATCTAATATCACTTGATAAAACCTCTGGAAAAAAAACTGTTGAGTATGTTAAGCCAGCTGTTGTTAATCTGATTTTAGCACATTTTATTGGGAGAGACCTAACAATCAAACCAGTGTGGCTGCATACATGCAAATCAGGGCTGATAAAAGTTGTCAAAAGGAGAAAGGCACACACAAAGAGGAAAAAATAATGTGTAAACCTTGAGAGGGGACTTGCAAGGCTACTGGCCACGTATAAATCTGTTGGGTTAAAAAGCTCCCGCCTTCAAGTTATACCATTTTGGTTGATGAACCAACCCACCTTCTGAAGCTGGCAAGTTTCAAATGTAAATAATTTTTATTTCAGCTTTTAGGCAATACATAGATTTATTTTCGAACAATCAACTCTACATCTGATTTGTTTGTCTGACTGACAGTAATGGAACCTTAACTTTGATAACATACCTGTGTTCAGTAAGCAAACAAAATCCTTGCACACAATGCATTAGTCATGATGTGCTCTGTCCACATTTCTACAATCTGGAGTATGCTATAAGTATGTACTTTCCTTAATCGAGGAACAAGGCACTTGCTTTGCATTCTGAAGGAAGTAGACCATAGTTTTACTCTCTCCCTGTCTTTATTTTTTAAATAATAGCAAAAATTAGGGAATTGCTCTGGTTTTGATTGTGAGTTTTTTATTGTTAACAAAAAATCACCAACTTGAGAAATATCAGAGGTGTCTATTACTGTGAATAATAATCTCTGAATAAACTAAAAGGCTACAGCTACACTAGAAGCATCTGTCCCCAGAAGTTACTGTAGGAAGAGATGTTCCAACAAAATTTCTGTCAACAGATTCTGTCTACACATAAAAGCTGATTGATCTATTGATCTGCTCTGACAACAAAAGGGCCCCCTGGAGCACCTACACAGCTTTTTTATCTAAGGTTTCTCTCAACAAAACACATTTTAGCTGGGTCTGCACTACAGAGTTCTCAACAAAGCTAAGGAGTGTCCACACTACAAATACATTCTGTCAAGAATCTGTGGACAGAACACAGCGGATTTCCCGGCAGAGTTATTTCTTGATCGTAGGAGGCATAGTGCCTCTGTGGACAGATTCTGTTGCCAAAAAAAGTGTAGATGTTTTGGGGGGCCCTCTATCAGCAGAGAGGTCTTCTGGTTCACTGGGGTGCTCTGTTTGCAGAGCTTCCGCTTGGCTGTGTTCTGTCTACAGAGGGCTAGACAGCCTGACTGCTCTCTATCAACAAAGGGCGTTGACAGGGGGAGCCTCTGTTAGTATGGATGTGTTCTGTAGACAGAGGTTCTGTCAGGAAATACCTGTCGACAGAACTCTGTAGTATAGGCACAGCTTTTGTGTGTTGACGCTCCATTAGTTTTGTCTACAAAACTCTCTAGTGTAGATGTAGCCATGGAGATTAATTGATAAGTTAGCTACTCCTTTCCTAGCTCCCATCACAAGCAATATGAGAGTTTATTATCGTTAATGTTTTGCAGCGTGCTCTTCCAGTTCAGTGAGATTTCTCTGAGTAGCCTACACAGAGCTATCCCTTAGGATTATAAAGTTCTCAGCTTGGATGCAAAAAACAAGAGTCAATCCGTTTTGCCTTCTACATGAATGCCCTCTTTACCCATTCTTTCTTTACTGATATATCCAGCTCCGGGTTTTATTTCTTAAAGCGAGCAACTCATGTCTTCTGTTTCTGGGGAAAAGTGAAGAGACCTAGCACCACAGGTGCTCACAGTGACACAGTTAAATTGGAAATGGAGTTACCCAATAAGAGGTTATGTAAACTGAGGCAGAACATCTATCATTGGCAATATCGCAGCAATGACTTTCTGAACTGAATCTAATACCCCCACCAAAAAAACAAAACAAACAAACAAACAAACAAACAAAAAAGCTCCCTGACCCCTCCCCCTGCAAAGTCTCAACTTTTTCCTCTGTTGACTGCTGGACCATCTTGGACAGCTCTTCTACATTCATTTGATGCTTATAGCAGCATCATGGATCCTTTGTCTTGTTTGAGAAGGATATGTTTTAAGGGATCAAGCTATTATAATCAATAGTCAGAGAGGGGGTCATAAAACCTACTTAATGGGAGGCTTTAATGGTATTATCCACATATTTTGCAGTTCTTGACTTCATGTAATAGAGATGCAGGAGATTTCTTTGACATTGGATAACTGTCTTGCAATGGAATTTTTCTTCATGTGTGTGTCTTCTAATTTTGCTATATTGTTTGTCCTTGCCTCAGAGATTAAAACTGAAGTTTATTTTTGTGAGAACAGAGACCACTGTTTGAAATGTAGTACATTATCCATAGCACAACATGAAGTTTAAACCATTATAACCCTTTTCATGGCTATGTGGGATTTTTTATTTTTATTATTCTATGACTGGCTCAAAGTCATCCTTGCTAGAATAGTAAAGGACTATTGGTGCAAAACCTTGGCAAAGACAAAAAATTGCCTTTTAGAATCCTAATACTGACTTCTCTGCCTAGCTTTTTGAAAGCTGATAGAAAGACAGAGTTCTGACTAGCTTAGAAGTCTTTTCAAAGAAACCAAGTATGAAATCCAATCCAGCAGTAGAAATAGAAACAGAACAGTTTAACCGTGTATTTAAAACACTGCCACAATGATGGAGCCGTCTGTAGCTAGCTTTTGTAGCTTGTAGTCATCCAGCAGCAGCCCCAGAGAAATCTGCGCTACAATTTCTAACAAGCTTTTCGTCAACAGAAAACCATTCTAGGATTTTATTTCTGCAGTGTCATTTCACTACTGCGGCTCTTTTAATTCTAACTGACAATTTGTACCTCCTGACTGGTCATTTGAAATCAGATATCATAGCGTGTTTCAATCGCCAGCGATGCACAAATCAGAAACCCAAGAGCATGTCACCAAGCAGCACGCGACAGGCTGAGTAGTGTGTTGTGTATATTTACAAAGATGGACTAAAAAGCACAAAAATATACAGATCTTCCCCAAGCCGCTGAGATTCTCCCATCAGGTGGATTTTATTAAGTCCAAAACAGGCGCAGAAGTACCGGTTGAGGCTCTCTTGTCCAGCACCCTGGGGACCTGCGCAGGGCTGAATGAGAGAATTTGCTGGACCCCAGGAGGTCATTACTACCCAGCACGTTACCAACACTTCCACAGCTTACTGGGCTCTTACAAGGCATTTAGGGGTAAATTACAGCTGAATCACAGCGCAGAATGCTGAGCGCCAGGACTGGTGGCTGGAAACAAACTGTATAGCTACATCTACACTAGACTGTGATTTCAAAAGGCCCCCTTTCAAAAACAACAGATCAAAAGATCACCTTTCTGAACACAGCATTCACACAGGAGCCGAGGCTGGTGCTTCCAACCCACCCTTTTGAAAGGGCGAGGTGCTCTTCCGAAAGAGAGCATCTATGGCTGTCCCAAGGGTCCTTTCAAAAGGAAGGGCCAGGAAATGCTGCAGACATGGTCGTACTGTGGACAAGCCCTTCTGGGCCCACAGCCAGCCACACCTTTAATGGGCCCCTCCCCAACACTTCTCCCTGCACATGCTGAGGCCCGCAGAGTTGCCACAAGCCCCGCAGACTGACTGCAGGGGCCGGACAGAATGACCCAGGGCAGATGGACCAACAGCAGTGGCTGGATCTCCTGCTGGCCCTTGCCAACTGTGCGATCGCCCTGATGTCCACAGCAGTGGCAGCCTCCCTTCACCTTCTCCTGGGGGCCTACCCCCCTGCCACAGCTATGGAAACCCTGGACCTGGGACCCCACCAGTGCTCCCCCCACCCTCAGGTGCCATGCCAACTCTGGAGCCATCCCAGTAGCTCCAACTGGTGGGAGCAGCTGGTGATGGGGAAATGGGATAATGCCAGCTGGCTCCAGAATTTTAGGATGAGGAGACAAACCTTCCTGGAGCTCTGCCAGTGGCTAGCTCCTGCCTTGGGACACCAGGACCTGTGAGTTCAGCCCAACATCCCCCTTAAAAAGATGGTCACCATAGCCATGTGGAAGCTGGCCACCCCAGATGGCTACTGCTCCATAGGCCACCACTTTGGGGTGGGTAAGGCCACCGTTGGAGCTGTCCTCATGGAGGTAGGCCCTGCCCAGGTCACACAGCCACCAGGGAGGGGTCTCCCGGGAAACGGGGAGTGTCGGGCTTGGGGCTGAAGATGGGTCTGGGGGGTGGGAGGGCCGGTCACTTCCCACATGCCCTCATGAGTGCACACACCCTCTATCCCATGCAGGTGGTTTGGGCAATCAACACCATGCTCCTGCACAGGGTGATCCATGTGGGGGGACCTGGATTTGGCCATTCCTGGCTTCACAGTGCTCAAGTTACCAAACCGCTTCAGCGCCCTGGACGGGACCCATATACCGATCCTTGCCCCAGACCACAGCAGGAGCCAGTATATAAAGAAGAAAGGGTACCATGCCACGATGCTCCAGGCCCTGGTGGACAGCAGGGGCTGATTCCAGGAGATCTATGTGGGCTGGGTGGGCTGCACACAGTATGTGCAGGTGTTTAGGAACTCTGGCCTGTGCCGCTGCATGGCGGCACGGACCTTCATTCCCCAGAGGGAGCTCCCCCTTGAGGACACACCATGCCCCTGTGCATGGTGGCAGATGCCAACTATCCCCTCCAGCCTTGGCTCATGCAGCCCTATGCAGGCCACTTCAACCCCATCCAGGAGCCCTTCAACTCTTGGCTCAACCATGCCCAAAATGTCATGGAGCAAGCTTTCAGGCATTTGAAGGACCAGTGGCAGTGTCTCCTGGCACTCCTGGTGGTGGGAGGGAAAAACATTCCCCCAAGTGGTGGGTGCCTGACGCACCTTGCATAATATTGTTGAGAGCAAGGGTGAGGCATTCCACCAGGGGTGGATGGGCTGTTTCAGCCTGGCCTATGAACACCCCTAGCCCACCAAGCCCACCAGGATGGCGGTCCATGTCCAGGAGGCCCTCTGCCAACACTTTGCTAGGGGTCCCACTAATAACCTCCCTGGCCCCATCCAGCAGGCTCCCCATCACTGTCCCCACACACTCCCCACTCTTGTCACTGCCCTAAGGACATGGCACACAGTTATGTAGGCTAAATAAACTATATTACATTTAACAAGAATATATAAAAGTAAACAGCTGGGAATAGAACTATATACAGTGCAGAAGGAGAGGGAACTATTTACATTGAAACAGGCATGTAGGAGTACCTCACCTGGGGGTGGGAGCTTACTGCTAGGCAGGGATGGATGGCCTCAGGCCCCATTGGCCATGTGGTCCCCTCCCACCCCTGTTTGGGGTCCCCAGCAGGGCTGGGAAGGGGTGGAGAGGACAAGGAGGTAGGGCTGTTGGGCAGGGAGCTTGGCAGGGGGCTCGGATTCTGCATGGAGCTCAGCAGGGGCCTCTACAGGAGGAGCAGCTGCAGAGGTGGCTGGAGGGGGTAGCCAGGCCAGGAGCTCCGTGAAGGTGGCCACCACATCCCAAAGGGCCCCCATTAACTCCTCACAGGTAACTCACCACCAGTTAAATTCCACCTCCTCCAAGCGGAGGTGCCACTCTGCCATCTCCACCTGGCAATGGATGAAGGCAGTGTGAAGGATGTCCTTCATGTCCCACCTCTGGGGCCTCCCTCGGTGCAGATCCACCCTGGTGCCATTGGGGGGCGGCCCGTTCTCCATCCCCCGCCTCCCGTGGGCTGTCTGTGACCATGGATGGAATGAGGATCTCCTGGCCCTCTAATGGTGCAGCTGTTTGACTGGAAAGGAAGAGAGGGACAGGTTGTGGGTCCCGAGCCCCTTCCCTGTGGCCCATGCCTCCAACCCCCCCGGGGGCAGCAGCCCCCTGTCCTCTGTCTGGTAGTAGAGCAGCCCTGGGGGATCACAGGGATTGATGCGGGTCCCCACCCCAATGGGTGCAGCCCCCTTGCAAAGTTTGGTCCTGCCCACCCCCTTCCCATGCAAGTGGCCTGCAGTGCATCCTAAGGGTGCAGATGCTGAGTGTTGCTGGCCACCACTCTGGCAGCACTAGGGTCATGTGGGTGGCCCTCTTGTGCCTGTGGTGCCCCTGCTGAGTGACCTGGCATGTGCACCCCAGTGGGTACTTACCAGAGGGTCCACCATCGAGGTCTAAGGATGCCTGGCTGGCAGAAGCATGGCTGGAGGACCCGGGGTGGGGGGGCGGTGGGGAGATTTATCACCAGCTGCCCCTCATTGCTGGACCACTCTGTCCCTGGCTCCATGCCCGGTACGGTGGGGCTGGCTCATCCACAGGGTGGGGTTCAACAGCTGTGGTGTCCAGGCCAGCAGGCAGGGAGGAGCTGTCCCTGCATCCCAGGAGGTTCTGTAGTTCCCTGCAGAAGAGGCAGGATGTGGGCCCTGCCCCGACCACCTGGCTGAATCTTTTGTTCAGGCATAGCCCTCCCACAACACCTTTACTTTACTCCTGACCTGGTCAGGAGTGCAGGCAGGATGGCCCCGGGAAGCCAGTCCATCTGACAGCTGGGTGAACACAGCTGCATTGTGGCGCTTGGTCCCCATTTCTTTGAGGACCTCCTACTCCTGCCAGAGGACAAGGGGGTCCCTAAGTGCTGGCTCTGTCCAGGATGGGGCTTGATTTTTTTTGTAGCCTGGCGGGTCCCCTGCCAGCCCTGGGAATGCTCAGGGGTGGGGGGAAGGGGCTCCTCCACGGGCTGACTGCTGTCCATACTTGGCTGTCTTGCTAGGGGTTGTCTCTGAGGAGTGCTGAGGGAGTGTGTGTGATGGCTGTTCATGGTACACTCTCGGTTTTCTGTGCGGGGTTTCTGGGTCTGTGTGGCTTTAAGGGTGTCTGGACACACAGACCATAGAGCCCCACAGCCTCTGGCCAACATGAATCTGTGTCCTGGCTGGCCAGCACCATGGAGAAGCTGCAATTCGAAAGAGCGGGTCATGGAGCATCTGCACACATTTTCTTTCAAAAGAGTCTTTCGAAAGGTGGGCGGGAGGGTGGGGTGCATTTCCTATTTCCAGTTAGAAGAGTGATTTTGAAAGCTCAGGTTCATGCCTTTGATTTTCTTTCTGAAAGGCTGCACTTTATGTGTATATGCGCCACGCTCTATTTCGAAAAAGTCCTGAAAACTTCGAATGTATTGGCTAGTGTAGACGCGGCTTACGGTATCATGGGAACCTTGGCCAAACCCATGATAAATGGTCATCTGGCTATATAAATTATGCCAGACTACAGATGTTGCCTAACAAGAGAGTGCGGTTCAACCCTATTAGCTAGGGTAAATTGAAATCGTAATTTCCAAGCATAACATCATCTGCATTCTTTCTTCTTCCAGCTGCAGAAGCTTCAACCGCTAGGAACCTGGTTCTACCATGTTCAAGTGACCACGCGCTGGTTTCACTCTTTTAGTTACCGTGCTTCATTCACATAAATTTGGTTGTTTTAAAGGACTGCAGAGACAAGTCCTTGTGGCATCTCCCTTAACTTCATTGTTCCTGCTGTTGTTGCACCAGGCTGCTTAAAATTGTATGGCCAGTTCGAGATAGCAGGTTCTCATTAATCTTTGTGTCACATACATTTCAGTGCCAGATTAATAGTAAATTGCTTGTGATTGGCTTGATATTGAAAATTTAAAAAAAAAATCTAGGAGAATGAAATTTGGGTAACCACCTTTTAGGCTTGGGTCCTACTCGCAGAGTCTTTTGGAGCTCTGCAAACTTTCAGGAACTTATTCAGGTGTACCTTGATCATACATCCTCACTATTTTTCTATTTCATAATGTGTTGCAATTCGAACTACATCCTGTGTTTAATCTATATTTAGTGTCTATTTTTATTCCCTCTCTGGATTAGAGTTGATATCTTAAAATTCACTGTCTTCAATCAAGCCAGCCTCAAAATAACTTCTTTCCTTCCTCCATCCCAATAAGAACAAGTAAACCTTATAATATTTCTTGCAGTTATGTTCCGAGCTTAGTCCAATTTACTATGAACTTTTCTTTGGTTTAATCTGGAGGGAAACCAGTTAGTAGTCTTAGAAAGTTATGATTATCCATAAATTAGCTTTTTATAAACCAAGTTAAAACAATTTTCCACTAATAGTATTTTTCCACCTTTGTAATTTTAATGAAAATCTTCTGTAAATTGAACATTACCTACCACGTATTACTTCTGAGACGCTCATGAAAATGAAAAAAGGAAGCAGCAATTAAATTCAAATGGGATGTACAAACTCGTTACTGAAATATTAAATCTGTAACAGCTCACTGTCTGAAAATTACTACACGTTAGATGATTTGGACACCTGTTGAAGAAGATGGCTACTGTCAGATGCAGAAACAACTGGCTCCTTGGGTATTTTCTTGGGCTAAAAGCTACAGGATGGAACACACATGAGAGTGTTATCAATTCCAGTTTTATGAAAGTAGGAATTTAATTCATCACCTTCTTTTACAGGTTGAACCTCTCTCATCCAGCATGCTCCAGACCTAACCAAACGAGAGAATTTCCCAGACCATGGAAGGTCAATATCGTCTAGCAGCATTACCGGTAATTACAGCTAAATCACAGAACAGAACACTGACAGCCACGGCTGGTGACTGTAAACTTTATGGGACTATGGGAAACTTGGCTACACCCATAATAAATGGTTGTCTGGCTAAATAGAATCATGCTGGATTATGGATGAGAGAGTTTCAGATTACAGAGTTTCAACCTGTAGTGGCTAAGCAGCCTTCAGGGATTTGGATTAACAGGAAAAACACTTTGGCTGGGGCTACACTACAGAGTTTTGTCAACAGAACAGAGGCTTGTTCTGTTGACACACTCTGTTCACAGAAAGTGCCCGCACACCCCGGACCCTCTGTCAACTGAACGGCCCACGGGGACCTGGAAGCCATGGTCACGTGTTTGTCAAGCCCTTCCTGGAGCAACAGTCCTGCTCTCCCTTAAAGGGCTCCCCCCAGGCAACGTTGCCTGCCTATGCCAAGGCTTGCATACCTCTTGGAGGGAGATCAAAGCTCGTGCAGATTTGCCCAGCTTCCTGTGAGAGACTGACCTTCCCAGTGAGCCATGCCACCAAAGCAGCCCCCAGGCTTGCACTGGCTATGCACACAGGCCCTGGTCAACCACCGCAGACTCTTGGTTGATGTCTACATTGGGTGTGCCGGCCAGGCACATGACACAAGGGTGTTCCACAACTATGGTCTCTTCTGAAGGATGGAGAAGGGCATCTTTATTGCCCACCAGAAGCTGGCAACTGGGGATGTGGCTGTACCTCTGTGCATGGTGGGAAATGCCTCCTGGCCTACACTGAACACCTGGACCCCACCCAGGATATCTTTAACGCATGCCTCAACCAGGCCTGCATGCATGTGGAGAATGCCTTCAGCCATCTGAAGGCCTGTGCCTGGATGTGGGGGAGGGAAATGTACTCCAAGTCATGGGATAATGCTGTGTCATACACAACCTTCTGGTGGGGAAGGAGGAGGCCCTATGAGGAGCCGGACACAGCCCCCATCCACCAGGCTTACAAAGATGGGCAGTGGACCCAGGAAGCCCTGCAGGAGTGATTCAGACAGGGACCACAGTAACCACTCCCACCCCCAGGGCACCCCCTGTGGAGGTTTCAGGCCCACTGCACCACCCTGTCCTCACCTTGGCCCCTCCCATCACTCCATGCCACCCTCCCACAACAACAAGGGACATAGGGGTTGTGAACAAATGAACTGAAACTTTTAGCAGATGAATGTGCATGCAGAGAACTGTGAACAAGAACTATTTACAAAGTGCAGTGGGGGCAAGCTATGTACAATGTGGTTGGGCCTTGGGATCGGGGTGGCAGACCTCAGTCTAGAATTGGGAGGGGGGGCTTCAACCTCATGGTGAAGTGGGAACCTGCGCAGCCCTTGCTGCAGCTTCCCCTCCTGCTGCAGGTTTGGGGTCCCCCCTCAGGGCCAGGTTGGAGTGGTGGCATGGGAGGTATGTCTGGGGAGGGGCCATGGGGTCAGGCTCCACTGTGGGGGCCTGGGGCTTGAGGAGGGTGGCTGAGGACAGGATCCATAGGGTGAGGTCCAGGTTGGCCGGGGGAAGGCCTGGTGGGGGAAGGGCAGTGGGCGCAGGGGGAGTGGGGGCAGTGAGGATAGGGTGGCAGTGGGGCAAATGGGGGCAGCAGGCACAGGTGGCTGGGCCAGCCAGTCAGTGTCTAGGTGGGACATCAGCTGGTCCCATGCCTGCACCTGGCACTCCCAGTCCCTTGCCCACTGCGCCTCATCAGCCCACAGACACCACTCCATTATGTCAGCAACCCGCCCGAGGTCCCCCTGGTTCACAGGGCCACCCACACCACCACATAGCTACGCAGCATCCTGGCGCTGCTGGCCTGGGGGTGTGCCCAGCTCCGGCTCTGGCTCCGGCTCCAGCTCCAGCTCCAGCTCCAGCTCCAGCTCCAGCTCTGGCTCCTTCTGAGGGATGACTGACCCAGGAGGAGAGGCCCTCTGAAGGTCCAGCTAGAAGGGAGACAACGAGAGAAGATGAGCCCTTCCCTCCACACAGCCCCTGGAGCCCTCCCCTGCTCCCCTGCACCCATGAAGCTCAAGGTTCTGTCCACGGGTGCGGGTGCTGCCGGTGTCCTGCAGACTTGCTTGTGGACTGAGGGTCACAGTTCCCCAGACATGTGTCTGGGGTCGGGCCCTTGCCCATGTGGCTGTTCCACCCCCAGCTGTGTTTGGGGCAGGCAGCCCCCCCCCCGGGACCCTGTTGGACTTCAGTGGGGCTGGCAGAGGGTCCATGCCCATGCCCTGCAGCTGCGTGGTCAGACTGGGTGAAACCTGGTGCCTTGCACACATGTGCAGGTGCTGGCTTTGCTGGGTGACGTCCTGGCCAAGCTGGCCCAGTGGAGACCGCAGCACACCCCACACTTGCCCAGCCCCCATGCCCCGTAGGATACTCATCAGCAGGTACCTCGTATATGTCCGATGAGGCGCTGGAGGAGGGGCCTGGCTCCCAGCTGATGATGAGGAAGCCTCTCTGGCCAGGGATGCAGTGTCACCTGCGTCATCGGGCTGCTGCTCCCCCAGGTGGGACTCTAGCTCCATGGCAGGGCCTCCGCAGATGTGTCCAGGGGTTTGGTGAGGGCGAAACGTCCTCTGTCTGGAGGAGCTCATGTACCTCCCGGTAATAGGGGCAGCTTGGCCATCGTGGTCCCAACCAGTAGCCTTTGTCCTGGGCCCAGGTGTACCACTGCCACAGCTCCATGGTCCAGGCAGGGTGTCCTTGGGCTGCCAAGGCTGTTGTGACCTGGTTGTAGCCTGGGGTGTTTCTCATTTTGGTGGCTGGGTCCAACAGCACTGTTTCTTGAGCCCAGAGGCTGAGCAGGTCCATCCAGGATGAGGCATGTCTCCTCCTGGCCAGGGATGTGCCCTGGGACTCATCTCCCCACTCCCTGGAAGGGTGGGGGACATCCTGGTGGAGTGGGAGGCTGCCTTTTGCCTGTGTCAGCTGCAGTGGGTGGCTGTCAGCAGGCTGCAGCCACATGCGCAGGCTGGGCTGCTCCTATGCTTCCTACTTCCTGGCACAGGGTTTCCAGGGCTCCTGTACTTTTAAGGCTGGCTGGAGGGGCCCTGTGCTCCAATTGACTGTAGCATACATCACCTACTGATCAGGTCCCACCTACTGCCCCGGCCTCACTGGGCAGGCTCTGGTAATAGGTGGATTGTTATAATTTGATCTATACAAAGTATGTTTATAATACTCACCATAGCAAAAGCTGATTCTCCTGTTTCCAGTACGTTAATGTTTGCCAGCGTACTTGGTGAGCAGGGTGTTCCATAATAATGAAAGCTAATGTTTTTATGACTATCTAGAAACATGACTGAGGAGAGCGTGTACAGTAAACTCTTTCATATTTGGCAGCCCCTGGAATTGCTGTTGCTGGATATTCAAATATTGTGAGTAATATAATAGAGAGGTATACTTAGTAATGCATAACACTAAAGATATTAAGAAACAAACAAAAACAGATGCAGAGTACTTTATTTACCAGCAACAGTAGTATTGTACAGTAGAAACATATACTGTATTTGTTGTATTTATCTGTATTTACTTTCACTATCCTGTAGTCATGGAAAACATAACTAAAATTTACTTATGGTTTGAAGGCCAGTTGTTTGAGCATTCCTGATGGTAGAATGTCAGATATGAAAGAGTTTACTGTAGTACTACTAGATTTACTTGAATGGAAATTGGCAATCATAGAATCATAGAACACTAGGACCGGAAGGGGCCTCGAGAGGCCATCGAGTCCAGTCCCCTGCCCCGATGGCAGGACCGACCACTATCTACACCATCTCTGATAGACACCTATCTAATCTGTTCTTAAATATCTCCAGCGAGGGAGATTCCACAACCTCCCTTGGCAACTTATTCCAGTACTTGACCACCCTGACAGTTAGGAACTTTTTCCTAATGTCCAACCTAAACTTCCCTTGCTGCAGCTTAAGTCCATTGCCTCTTGTTCTCTCCTCAGAGGCCAAGAAGAACAAATTTTCTCCCTCCTCCTTATGACACCCTTTAAGATATCTGAAAACCGCTATCATGTCCCCCCTCAATCTTCTCTTTTCCAAGCTAAACAAGCCCAATTCTTTCAGCCTTTCTTCATAAGTCATGTTCTCCAGACCTTTTATCATTCCAGTTGCTCTTCTCTCGACCTTCTCTAATTTCTCTACATCTTTCTTGAATTGGGGTGCCCAGAACTGGACACAATATTCCAGCTGAGGCCTAACCAGCGCAGAGTAGAGCAGAAGAATGATTTCTCGTGTCTTGTTCACAACACACCTGCTAATGCATCCCAGAATCATGTTTGCTTTTTTTGCGACAGCATCACACTGTTGACTCATATTTAACTTGTGATCTACTAGAACCCCTAGATCCCTTTCTGCTGTACTCCTTCCTAGACAGTCTTTTCCCATTCTGTATGTGTGAAACAGATTATTCCTTCCTAAGTGCAGCACCTTACATTTATCTTTATTAAACTTCATCCTGTTTACTTCAGACCATTTCTCCAATTTATCTAGATCATTCTGAATTATGACCCTATCCTCCAATGTAGTTGCAACCCCTCCCAACTTGGTATCATCTGCAAACTTAATAAGCGTACTTTCTATGCCAATATCTAAATCATTAATGAAGATATTGAACAGAACTGGTCCCAAAACAGACCCCTGCGGAACCCCACTTGTTATGCTTTTCCAGAAGGATTGAGCACCATTAACAACTACTCTCTGGGTACGATTTGCCAGCCAGTTATGCACCCACCTTATTGCAGCTCCATTTAAGTTGGACTTGCCTAGTTTGTCGATAAGAGTATTATGTGAGACCGTATCAAATGCTTTCCTAAAGTCTAGGTATACCACATCTACTGCTTCTCCCTTATCTACGAGTCTCGTTATCGTGTCAAAAAAAGCTATCAGGTTGGTTTGACATGATTTGTTTTTTACAAAACCATGCTGGCTGTTCCCTATCACTTTACTACCTTCCAAGTGCTTGCAGATGACTTCCTTAACTACCTGCTCCATTACCTTTCCTGGCACAGAAGTTAAGCTGACTGGCCTGTAATTTCCTGGGTTGTTCTTGTTCCCCTTTTTGTAGATGAGCACTATATTTGCCCTCTTCCAGTCTTCTGGAATCTCTCCTGTCTCCCATGACTTTCCAAAAATGAGAGCTAACGGCTCAGCTACCTCTTCTATCAGCTCCTTGAGGATTCTAGGATGCATTTCATCAGGCCCTGGTGACTTGCAGACATCTAATTTTTCCAAATGGTTTTTAACTTGTTCTTTTTTTATTTCAAAAACTAACTCTACCTCTTTTCCACCAGCGTTCACTATGTCAGGCATTCCTTCAGACTTCTCTGTGAAGACCGAAACAAAGAAGTCATTAAGCATCTCTGCCATTTCCAAGTTCCCCGTTACTGTTTCTCCCTCCTCACTGAGCACTGGACCTACCCTGTCCTTGGTCTTCCTCTTGTTTCTAATATATTTGTAAAAGGCCTTCTTGTTACCCTTTATGCCTGTAGCTAGTTGGAGCTCATTTTGTGCCTTAGCCTTTCTAATTTTACTCCTGCATTCCTGTGTTATTTGCCTATGTTCATTCTTTGTAATTTGTCCTAGTTTCCATTTTTTATAGGATTCCTTTTTTAGTTTGAGATCATGCAGGATTTCCTTGTTAAGCCAAGGCGGTCTTTGCCCATATTTACTATCTTTCCTACATAGGGGAATAGCTTGTTTTTGGGCCCTTAATAATGTCTCTTTGAAAAACTGCCAACTCTCCTCAGTTGTTTTTCCCCTCAGTTTTTCCTCCCATGGGATCTTACCCACCAGCTCTCTGAGTTTACCAAAATCTGCCTTCCTGGAGTCCATCATCTCTACTTTGCTGTTTTCCCTCCTACCAGTCCTTAGAATTGTGAATTCTATGATTTCATGATCACTTTCACCCAAGCAGCCTCCCACTTTCAAATTCTCGACCAAGTCCTCCTTATTTGTTAAAATCAAATCCAGAACAGTTTCTCCCCGGTGGCTTTTTCAACTTTTTGGAATAAAAAATTGTCTCCAATGCAGTCTAAGAACTTATTGGATAGTCTGTGCCCCGCTGTATTAGTGTCCCAGCATATATCTGGATAGTTAAAGTCCCCCATCACTACCAAATCCTGGGCTCTGGATGATTTTGTTAGTTGTTTAAAAAAAGCATCATCCACCTCTTCCACCTGGTTAGGTAGCCTGTAGTAGACTCCTAACAGGACATCACCCTTGTTTTTTACCCCTCTTAAACTAACCCACAGACTCTCAACACATCCATCTCCTATGTCCATCTCCACCTCAGTCCAAGCGTGTACATTTTTTATATATAAGGCAACACCTCCCCCCTTTTTTCCCTGTCTATCTTTCCTAACCAGGCTGTAGCCTTCAATACCAACATTCCAATCATGTGTATTATCCCACCAAGTTTCTGTGATGCCAATAATATCATAGTTGTATTTATTTATTAGCACTTCCAGTTCTTCCTGCTTATTACCCATACTTCTTGCATTGGTATATAGGCATCTTAGTTATTGATTTGAACTTTCCCCCCAAGTTTTTTCCTGGACCTCTTTTTACTCTGACATTGTTGCCCATGCTCCCTCCTACTTCCGACCCATCTCCCAGGTTTCCATGTTCTCCACTTACTTGCGGGCTTTGCTCCCCTGTCCCCGGCAAACCTAGTTTAAAGCCCTCCTCACCAGGTTAGCAAGTCTGTGTCCGAATATGGTCTTTCCCCTCCTCGAAAGGTGAACGCCATCTCTGCCTAGCAGTCCTTCCTGAAATCAAGAATCATCCTGAGAATCCCAAAATGTATGTTACCTTTGTTCCAAATTGATTTGCACAACATTTGACAGTGAGAGTTAATGCTGGTAAAAATGCACTGAGGTCAGTACGTGTCGCCTGTTGCTGCTTGGCCCATGGCGGATTTTGATGCATTACAAATAGTGATTCTACCCAGGAACTCTGGAGCCGAATGGTTTTCTCAGTAAGGTAGTATATTAAATAATGAATGGTACAGAAATAATAGGACAGACAGTGCTATTTAGCCTCATTAAATTCAAAATCAACTTTAAGACTGAAAGCAAATTTGTAGGCAGCATGTGTAGTCAGCAGATAATTAGCATGGCACACGTTAAATGGATTAACAGCTGGCTGACTAATAGGGGAATAGTCATCAAGCAGGTGTGTTTTCAATGGGGTCCCACAGGGACTGGCTCTTGGTCCTATACTATTCAACATTTTATTAATGGACTGAAAGAAAACAAAGTCTCCGGTAAAATCTACAGATGACACAAAAAATGGGGAATTTGTAAATAATGAACAGAATAGGTCATTAATACAGAGCAGTCCAGATCAATTAGTAAGCAGGGCACAAACAAACAATATGCATTCTAATATGACTAAATGCAAATTTATGCATATAGGAAAAAAAAACTTAAGCCACATTTTTAGGATGGGAGACTGTATCATGAGAAGAAGTGACTCGGATATTTGGAGATCATAGCATGAGCATGAGCACCTCATTTGACGCTAGCCAAAGACGCTAATGCAATCCTTTGATGCAGAGAGAGGGGAATCTTGGAAGGGAGTGGAGTTTGGCACTGGTGCAACCACTACTGGAATATTTTGGTCAGTTCTGATGGTCACACTTCAAGGAGAATGTTGATGAAATGGAAGAGGTTTTAAAGAAATGCCAGGAGAATGGGTACAGGATTGGAAAACATGCCATGCAGTAATACATCAAATACACTATGCTCTTTGAGTCCAACAAAGAGAAGGTTAAGGGGTGACTTGATTAGTATATGAGTACCTATATGGGGAACAAATATTTGATAATGAGGATTTCCATCTCGCAGAGAAAGACATAATATGATCCAATGGCTGGCTTTTAAAGCTACGCTAATTGTGCTCCAGGAATTAGTCAGAGTAATTCTATGGTCGGTGTGATGCAAGAGGTCAGACTAGAGGATCAGAATAGCCTCAAATGTCCTTGAAATCTATGAATATGAACCATGAACTCCTGAATTTTTACTTATTATGTTTTATGCTCTGTACAGCAGTTTCACTGCAGTCCAGGAACTTCTTTTATTACAAATGGTCAATCTGAGCTCATGACGAGGACTGGCAAGCTGGCAGGCTGAATTAGGATTAATGCCGGTTCACCTTCCCATTAGCATGCAGGCAGTTTATGAGTTGAGAAACTTCTGTTTACACGCTGAAAAAACTTATATGAGAAGCAGATTCCCAAAACTCAAGTATCTCAGTTCATAAAGTTAAATTACTCCACTCAATTTTGCCTCAACTTGATTTTATTCCTTTCATGATACGTAGCTAATTACTTTATATAATCATTTAATTGTTTCTCTATTAGTGTGTTTAACTCACCTGGGCTGTGTCTACATGTGCCCCAAACTTCAAAATGGCCATGCAAATGGCCATTTCGAAGTTTACTAATGAAGCGCTGAAATGCATATTCAGCGCTTCATTAGCATGCGGGCGGCAGCCGCGCTTCGAAATTGACGCTCCTTGCCGCCGCGCGGCGCGTCCAGACGGGACTTCTTCTCGAAAGGATGCCGCCTACTTCGAAGTCCCCTTATTCCCATGAGCTCATTTGCATGGCCATTTCGAAGTTTGGGGCACGTGTAGACACAGCCTTGTAGTCCAAGAGCAATGAGTAGTTTTAAGTTATATGTATAGGAATAAATAGGATAGTATACAGCAGAGGTAGGCAAAGGGCACCCTGGGCGCTTGATCCCATCTGTCAGAATTAGTCCCTGGTGGAAGCCCACATCTATATTTACCTGTGCCTCCACCAGCATCAGGTGATCACAACAGCTCTTATTGGCAGTGGATCTCCATTTGTGGCCAATGGAAGTGTCAGGAAGTGGTGTCCAGTGGCCACAGAGAGCTGTGATCACCCAGTACATATGGAGGTGCAGCTAAACATAGTGGCAGCAGCCCACCAGGGACTAACCCTGGTGAGCCACTATTTTTTTATTGGCCACCCCGGTATACTGGGATATAAGGTTGATAAGCATTTATGAGTGATGAATGTGAATTAGCTATACTGTATAATCAAAGTAAGTCTAATGCAAAGCCTTCAAGCTGGGCTCTGTGAGGTTTTAATTTAGCCATGTTAGGTGTGAGGCCTAACACGAGCTGACATCAAATTGTGACCCAGGAGTAACCCTGTACCAGCAATGTTACAGAAGTGCCGTGTATTAGAAAGAGGGGGCTTGAACCCTGGTATAAGGACCAAATCAAATTGCAAGGAGTCACTCACAGTGTGAGCACCCCATCACAGCCATTGATACTGCATATACGCATCTCCAACTATTCAGTAGAAGTATCATGTGTTCACAGCTGGTACCTGCCACTTAACACCTCCTCCCCTCAGCTTTCTATCTTAGGGATGATAAATTGTCTGCTTCTCCCACTGCCTCATTTTCAGTCACTTAAGGAACAATTTTAGTAGGCCAGCTGCTTCAGCCAGTCCCCGACCTGTCTTATTCACATGGCACTTTAGTAGGCCATTCACAACGTTCCTTAACAAGCGAGTAACAATTTCTGCTCCCACTACTCTGTTGAAGTATTAAGTCTGAGACCACAGATGCCCCACTTTCCCCAGTTTTACAGGTGGTTTCAGAAAAGGATTTATATCCAAAATTCTTCCCACACTCAAATGATTTTTCAGTAACAGTCAAGTTGCTAATTCATAATACAATAAGTAGTTACATTTTTTATGTTATGTTGAACCATGTCCTGAAATATACCTGAAATATTTTGTATTTCTTCAACTCATTTATCTAAAGAATTTTAAATAGCTTCATCTAGTGCTTTTTTTTGCGGGGGGGGCAGTACTTGCTGGTACTCAGTACCAGCACTTCAGCAGCACCCCAAAAAGGCACTAATATTTGGCATATAGCAAAACACAAAATATGGAGTTCTTCCTTTTATTTCAGAACAGCCTTTCACAAATCCATTTCGAACATGAAGGTCTGAATTTACCACATCTTTTTTTCTGTGCATAATTCTTTTTCTAGACTACAGCCACTACCCACATATTTATCCATTTTGTATGTGTTTGCTTCAGCACAGGTGTTCCTCCCTTCAAATGAAAGGCTTTTTGAACTATTTTAGTTTGTTTTTCAAAACCAAAAGTATAAAAGAGAAAACTCAAAACTTTTTTTGTATGTTGGACCCCTATGGATTGCCAGAGAGAATTTTTTCAAGAGTTTAAAAAAAAAAAACTCACAGCATCCTCATTGAAAGTGTTTATCTGTCTGCGTCACAAATGCAAATATCCCAATTGCTGCTTCAGGAGGAAGCACTCTGAATACATGTAGTTAGCATTGTGCAGTTAATTATCTCTGCTAGATTTTTTAGGAGTAAGGACTGTGATCCTGACATGGATTTGACCCTATAGACAATTGCTCATGAGTCACTTCCTCAAAGTACCATCTGAAAATGAAGTTTCTAAATAACTTGTTTTCTTTTGGAACACATGTTTGTACTCTGATCTGTAAGGGCAAAGCCAGAGAAATTCTTTAGAAGTCTTTGTCTTTTGATGTGTTAAAGTATTTACTCTCGATTCAAACTTGAACGTTGTGGATTAGTCACCTTTCCATCCCACGTTTTTATGAGCTTAGTCTAATCAAAGTATTTTATCTCTAGATGCCATAAAGCAAGATTCCATAGGTTATACTGCAACATTGTGATTTTATTAACTACAATTAAGAAATCTTAGCCACTATGTAAAGTGATTTTTGTTCTCTGCTCCAGGAGTTCATTCTTCCTTAACATTTCTAAGATACTTTTGCCTTATAGGACAACATGGTTGTTCTGAGCTGTTGCAGGGTTGGTACACCTGTCCCTTTCTAGAGATGGGTCATAGGCTCTAATGCCTAGTGGGTGGGGCTCAAGTGCCCACATGAATCACTAGTCTGGGTCTTTGCTCACAGTCTTGACAACCCTGGCAACCTGGCTGGGCATCTGGACTCAACAGCAAAGCCCTCTTCCTGTCAGGTCATGTGGCCTAGCTACCAGAGTCTGTAATGCTGCTCTCCTCTCACCAGAACACGGGGCCCAGCAGAGTCCATAACAGCTCCATGCTCCCAACAGGCAGTGCGTGCGAGTCACCTGAGCGAGCGACATGCACTGAAGGTTCGCCAACTTGGGAGGCAGTGGTGGTGGTGGGGTAAAGGGATCCAGCCCCACACTTTTCATTGATTTCTAACCCAGGGCCCTGTCAGCGGTGGGTTTGCCCACCATCAGCTCAGAGGGGCTCCCTCCAACACGCACTGAGCGCTTTCGGAAGGCTACAGTTCTCCATATATGTCCCCTGGGTTACCTTCTACCTGACTCTCTCATGCTGTGCTGTCTTTGTCTCCCCTCTCAGTGGTGTCCCAGGCTCGGGCATCCATGTTGGCCTCCTCTGGTTGGCATCAGTGACCTGGCACACCAGTGGTTCCCCTTTGGGAGCTGCTGCAGCTCTTCCTTCTCCATCTGCCATCCACCCAGACTGAGCTGATCTATGGGCCTTCATACCTGGCCTCCAGCTGGAGCATGCCCAGCAGAGCTGAGGGGGCAGGGCCTTCTCAGCTAGGTGAGCATGGTTAACTCCTGTAGTTCCTGTGCCGGGTTGGTACACCCTGTCACATGCATTAAATTAGGCTACCATTGGCTTAGCCTCAACCTCCCTATTTAAGGAGCCGAGGCAGTGTATGATGACAGCTTCCTCAGCAGGTTATTGCCTTCAAGTCTCCTCCCAAAGGATGAGTACAGCATAGACAAGGATGTGAAATTCTAAATAGCTTCAGACACACCATTTGCAAGCAGACATTTTCTGGAGTAACCCAATGATGGTAGAATCCATTGACTTATTTTTTAATTGGCTCTTAAAGATCACTGTTTCCTGCCTTCTTGTCAGGATTGAGCACCATACCTCATATGTTTGTCCAAACAGCCAAATGGCCCCCCTCAAGGATTGAATGCACAACCTAGGGTTTAGCAGGCCGATGTTTAAACTACTGAACTATCCCTCTGTCCTTTTTTCAACAAATTTCGTGGAGTTGCCACACTAAAAAATGCATTCTGTTGACAAACTGTCATCCACTCAGCACTTATGTTGACAGCCTTCCGCCTCTCCCCATGAAGCAGAATGCCTTTCACAACAAAATCTGTCAACAAAAAGAGGTGTGGGTGCTCCAGAGGCCCCTCTCTTGGCAGACAGGGCTTCCAGCTCACCAGGCAGCCCTGTCTGCTGTTTTTTCGGGTGACCCTTCTGTCAAGAGAACAGCTGGGCAGTCCTGCCACTCTCTGTCAACAGAGCAATCCAACAGAGCAGTCCATTTTTGTGTGTGGCCACAACGTGTCAACAGAAGCTTGGGTGGACGATAGATCATTGTAGTGTACATGTAGCATTAGTCTCATAGCATGATACCCCTTCAGTTTGAATGATCCCCTAAATTAAATAGTATGCAAACTAAGCCCCACACAGAATAGTAGGGAATGGAGAGTGTAGCCTCACAATCTAATTTCAGGTTGATTTAATGTTAAGTCCCTTTAGGCATGACCTAGAGAATGTTTAAAAGATGACTAGTATTCAAGATTGTGGGGGAAGAATGATACAGTGGTGAAGTCAGCCCACCCACTCTATAGCTAGCATGATAACCACATGTTCTGTAGGGGACCATTCTAAGGATGCTTCTACACTCGCCCCCTCCCATTGGAGGTGGCATGGTATTGAGGCAATTGGAAGCAGGCTGATGAGGCAGTAATGTGCATATTCAGCATTTCATTAGCATAACAGCAGCTACGTGAATTTCGAAGCACAGACTTCAAATTGCAGATTGACAGTATAGATGAGAGTAAGGGAATGTCGAAGTGGGGCACTTATTTCAAAGCTGCCCCCATCCACACTGTCAGTCTGCAATTCAAAGTCTGTACTTGGAAATTTCCATGGCTCCTATTATGCTAATGAGGTGCTGAATATGCACATTAGCACCTCATTAGCCTGCTTCCAATTGCCTCATTACCATGCCACCTCTGACAGGAGGTGGTAAGTGTAGAAACCACCTTTCTCTTTCAACTACTTTTTTCACTTTACTTTGTTACTTCAATGTACATTTCTTTTGTCATCTTCATTTTAATTTACAGGAGATTGAACGTAGTCTCTGACAAAACTTTTTAGTTTGAAGTAAGAGGGGCAAGCAAAAAGCTGCCTAACCATTGCCAGTGTGCTTCAGACCTCCTTGTTGAGTGCTCCACCTTTACTCCAGGCTTAGATTCAACTCATAATTTTCACTGATTAAAAACAGATTTTTAAAAATTCAGGCTTTATCTGTTTCTCCTTTAACTTATTGATAGACCTTCAGAAGTTTTAGGTCTATCTTCCTCCACAATGCTTTACAAGTAAAGCAAATACTTGTACAATTCGTCCCATAGGCTACATCTACACTACAGCAGTCTCTCGACAGAAGTTACTGTGAGAAGGTATCTTCTGACAAAACTTCTGTTGACAGATTGTGGCCATGCATAAAAGTGGAATGCTCTGTGGATCCACCGTATCGACAGAGAGTGGCCAGACTGTGTGGCTGCTTTCTCGACAGAACAGCCACCTAGAAGCACAGCAGACAGGGCTGCCCAGTGTTCTAGATGCCTTGTCTGTCTACAGAGGGCCCCCACGGGAGCATCCATGCTTGCTTTCTGTCCATAGATTCTGTCAAGAAGGGCATTCTACCTCCTAAGGGAAAGGCAGAACATGGCTGATAGAAGTGCCACATTCTGTCAATTTACTGTTGACAGAACGCATTTATAAAGTGGACGCTCCACGAGTTTTATTGACAAAACTGTTTAGTGTAGACGTAGCCATAGTGGGCTAGCCTACTTTCTAAGGTAATTCTGACACTCAAGGGAGGCAGGCTCAATTGTTCCTCCCTCCTCAGGATTCTGACTCCTGGACTTCAGGACCATTGGAACTAATGAGCCTTGTGACTGCTCATTCACTGGGCAGAAAGGGGCAAACTAAAAGAAGGTGACAGAGGAACATAAAAATTCTCAGGGATGGTAAATAAATAAGGCCTAGACAGCCTTGCGACTATTGAGGACACAGTTGACACTACTGTAATAAAATCCCACATGTCTACTACGTCCCCCCACAAGGCTGCATGGGCAGGATGGAGAAAGCTGGTGATAGAAATGTTATGCATGCTTTGTAAGGAAAGGTCCCCCTAAAGCTGAGAATTCCCCTTTAGCACCTTCACAAGATACAGCTGTAATGGAGCACAGTGTGATTGATTGGCTGTATCTTTGCTGGAGGCAGAGATTTGCCTATATCTGCTGGTAGCTATGGATAACTTCACAAGAAGCTTGAGGCATATGCAGCTGGGAAGTTGAGAGCCTAATAGGGGTAGTCATCAATGAATTTTTCAGATTTTGAGTCCTGGGTTTGTCACACAGGCCTGGGAGAGAGGGGAAACTAACTCTGAATCTGAAATATTTCAGCATGTTTGTGATATTCTGGGGACCCATCAAAGCTGCATCACCCAGGACACCGCTCCTATGTCATAGTGGAAATACTGTAAAGGGCTTTGGGGATTCAGCTGACTAGCTTCATGCAACACCACACTACCCAACACTCCCAACCTTCCTGGCCCAGGAGCGACAGATTGCCAGGCTGTGTCAGTCCTAGGGGCCAGGAAGTGTGAGCTGCACTGTCAGACCTACCCACAAAACTGGACGTAGTACTCCACATGCGGCCTCACCAGTGTCAAATAGACGGGAACAACAACTTCTCTAGATCTGCTTGAAATATCCATCCAGCTGCTGGGCCCAGAGCAGGCTACTGAATGCAGGAAGGAGAGGGTCTGACATGGGGAAGTCAATTTGGCCATGTCTACACTAGCCCCAAACTTCGAAATGGCCACGCAAATGGCCATTTCGAAGTTTACTAATGAAGCTCTTAAATGCATATTCGGTGCTTCATTAGCATGCGGGCGGCAGCGGCACTTCGAAATTGACGCGGCTCGCCGCCGCGCATCTCGTCCCGACAGGGCTCCTTTTCGAAAGGACCCCGCCTACTTGGAAGTCCCCTTATTCCCATCAGCTCATGGAAATAAGGGGACTTCGAAGTAGGCGGGGTCCTTTCAAAAAGGAGCCCCGTCGGGACGAGCCACGTGGCGGTGAGGCACATCAATTTCGAAGTGCCGCAGCCACCCTCATGCTAATGAAGCGCTGAATATGCATTTCAGCGTTTCATTAGTAAACTTCGAAATGGCCATTTGCGTGGCCATTTCGAAGTTTGGGGCTAGTGTAGATGTAGCCTTTATGTGATATACCTTGACTTCAGCAAAGCTTTTGATACGGTCTCCCACAAGATTCTTGTCCATAAATTACGGAAATATGGATTGGATCCTTGGACTATAAGATGGATAGAAAGCTGGCTTGATGATCGGGCCCAACGGGTAGTGGTCAACAGCTCAATATCTGGATGATGGTCGGTTTCAAGTGGAGTCCCCCAAGGCTCAGTTCTGGGGCTGGTGTTGTTCCATATCTTTATTAATGACCAGCATGAGGGACTGGATTACACCCTCAGAAAGTTTGCAGTTGACACCAAGCTACGGGGAGAGGTAGATACATTAGAGTGGAGAAACAGGATCCAGAGTGAGCTGGACAAATAGGAGGATTGGGCCAAAAAAATCTGATGCTGTTCAACAAGGAGAAGTGTAGAGGCCTGTACTTGGGATGAAAGAATCCCAAGCACTGTTATAGGCTGGGGACTGACTGGCTAAACAGCAGTACAGCGGAAAGTGACCTAGAGATTATGCTGGATGAAAAGCTGGTTATGAGTAAATAGTGTGCCTTGTATCCAAGAAAGCTAACGGCATATTGGGGTGCATTAAGAGGAGCATTTCGAGCAGATCTAGAGACATTGTTCTTCCCCTGTATTTGGCACTGGTGAGGCTACATCTGGGAGTATTGCATCCAGTTTTGGGCCCCCCCAGTATAGAAAGGATGTGGATGTGCTGAAGCAAGTTCAGTAGAGGGCAATGAAAATGATTAAGGGTCTGGAGCACATGACCCATGAGGAGAGGTTAAGGAATTTGGGCTTTTTTAGTTTGCAGAAGAGAAGACTGAGGGCTGATTTAATAGCAGCCTTCAGCTTCCTAAACAAAAGCTCTAAAGAGGATGGAGAGAAACTGTTCTTAGTGGTGTCAGATGGCAAAACAAGGAGTAATGGTCTGAAGTTAATGAGGGAGAAGTGTAGGTTAGATATTAGGAAAAACTACTTCACCAGGAGGGTGGTGAAGCACTGGAATGCGTTGCCTAGAGAGGTGGTGGAATCTCCATCCATACAGGTTTTTACATCCCAGCTTGATTCTACGGCAGTTCCAATAAATGGGGCACCATGAGCAAGAAAAGAGATTGTGATAGCACAACCAGCTGTTAGAAGCACTCATGAAGCGAGCATCAGTTATCCAATGGAATGGAAAGAAGCATCAGACTTAAGACTTAACAGAAACAATAGACACCTCAGAAGCCTCTCACAAGAGACCCTTCACTGGTAAGAGGATTGATTTCTTTTTTCTTTTAATCAGTCAGTGAAAAATTAATGAAGTCTAGATGGGAATAATGTCAGTTTGGGTTGGTAATGTGAAGACAGTCTGATAGTGACTGTAAATATGAAAATAGATAACAAAGTGCAAATGATACCAGTATATTTCTTTGTTTCTGCCTGCGAGGGGTTGGTTGCTGCATGTAAATATATTGTACTCCAACAGAGTAGTCAATGAAGTCAGTGCAGGAAATATTATGGTTTGGGTCAAAACTCCCAAAAACTGATAGATTTAGCAGCCAATCTTTATCCAGATTAGATTTAAGAAACAATAGGGATGTCAATCACTAAAGCATGCCCAAGGCCACTCTGGAGTTTGAGAAACATAGACTAAAAAAACTCCCCTAGCAATCTATTGTCTTTTGAACCAGCAGATAGTAGCATAAACGCATAAAGAGGTGGTTGGGGCCTGAAGCATCTTTGCTGCTATAAGAAAGGCTATGTCTTTTGAGTCCTCCTGTGTTCAGTGAAACAAGGCTTTGTGAACACTTTATCAAGACTGGCAGTCTGAAACCTGATTTTCCTGAAGGCCAGGACTCTGTACAGGCTAAATTATGGAGCTACTAAAGCAGCAGTTACATAAAGGAGGAAGATCTAGGCTGTACCTTACACATTGCCTACCTGTGCCCCTGGGAACTGGTTTTAAGTAATTTTAAAAATATAACTATTTTTTAAATGTAGTATCAGTTTGTTACTACAAGTTCTCACTAAGAGCAAGCAGTGACAAGGTCAAGATCCAGGATGCATCTTTCAGGACATGTTTGTGTCTTCTCAGAAGCTGGAAGTCTTTTTGGGCAAGATGGATTAGTGCACTGAGTACACAAAAGGTGCATAATTGCCATTCCCAATAGCTTTTAACTGAACTCACTCCATTTTTAATAGTCAGTTGCTTTCATAGGCCTTTTAATGTGACACAGGAAAAGTCATGAGAACAAACACTTGATTTTTCAGACAAATTTAGAATGACTTTGGATCCACTCATATGTGTCCTATTAAATGGAATGCCTCCATCTAACATTTATCTTCACATATCACAGCTGCTGTATCAGCAGTTTTAGAGTACAAATCATAGTGACATGAAAAATCTCTTTTGTTCTCATGTTTTGCTCTGTTTGCTCACTTCCCATAGGTAGATATCTGACAGTTACTTCTAGATGAGTTACCTTTTTGTTAGAAATGGGTACATACCATGTTGGCTATGTCTATACTAGCACACTACGTCGAAGTAGCCTATTTCAAAGTAAGAACATTGAAATAGGCTACTTCGACACGTATCGTCTACACATCCTCCAGGGCTGGTGCCGTCAATGTTCAACGTTGAAGTCGTGACAGGGAACGTCGAAAGGAGCCGCCCCGGAAGGAAATGCGGAGCGTCCACACACACAAGCGCTCCCCGTCGAAATAAGGAGCCAGCAAAGCCTGCGGATGGGGTCACAGGCTGGACTAGCCCTTCTGGGGCAAGAGCAAGCTGTTCCCTTAAAGGGCCCCTCCCAGACACACTCGGCCTGCACAGCACAAGGTCCGCAGAGCTGACAACCAGTTGCAGACCCCATGCACACAGTATGGACCCCCAGCTGCAGCAGCAGCAGCAGCAGCAGCAGCAGCAGCCGGAAGCCCTGGGCTAAGGGCTGCTGCACACAGCGACCACAGAGCCCCGCTGGGGCTGGGCAGAGCATCTCTCAACCCCTCAGCTGATGGCTGCCATGGAGGACCCCGCTATTTTGATGTAGCAGGAAGCGGATTGTCTACGCACACCCTGCTTCGATGTTGAATGTCGAAGTAGGGCGCTATTCCCATCTTCACATAGGAATAGCAATTTCGCCGTCTCGCTGTCTAATGTCAATTTCAACATCGAAATAGCGCACGGTGTGTGTAGACGCGATGTGTGCTATTGCGACGTTGTGCCAGCTACTTTGAAGTAGTCGGCTAGTGTAGATGCACCTGTTATATTTTACAACAGAAGTCACTACAATGAATTAGTCAGTACTCCAGTGGTTGGAGTACTGGATTACATAATAAGTGATACCCCTCAGTTCACCTCAGGGCTACTTCCACATGGCATGCTGCTGCCGGCAGAGTGATGCAAATAAGGTGCTAATTTACATGTGCGCCTCATTTATATACTCTTGCTTGTTCGTTGTCCTGGCAGAGGCTTCTGTCACCACAAAACATGCCATTTACACAGGGGGGCTGTCAACCAAAACCCCCTTTATCAATAGCCCCTTGACCCTCACAAAAATGTGGGATGAAGGGAGGGATGGGAGACTACCCAGTGCCGAGGGTTTGTTATCATTTCCTGAATTTTACTGGGGTCATCCAGTCATTAAAGGTTGGACTTTCTGTTTCCCATATTCTCTATACAAAAATTCCTAAGCTAGCTGTGCAGTATTACAGTCCAGAGCTAATTTATACCACACACTTTTGCTAGCTTAGCTAGATCAGACCAGAGGTGTGATCTCTGAGGTCTTGCAGTCATAGGTCCATAGGCCACGAAGGCCATAGAGCAGATGGAGTTCTACATGCTGAATTGCTGTTTTGCCATGAATAGCTTACTTTCCCTTAGCCCAATATAAGAAGAAATTTTAGCCAAAGTGCAGCTGTACTCATGTAAACTGCATCCATGTAACTTTCATTCTAAATGCTTTGCTGGCACAGTGGCCTGATATAACTACAGTGGTAGAGAGCTCTTATTGTACACCTATTGGATTGGTTCCATCTTTTGAGGTTCCCTTATCTGACTCAATATGAGTCTGAACACAGCCACCTTCTACCCTGTACAATTCAAATCCAGTATTGTTCAGTGCACCATTTTATTTCTCAGATAACTCATCAGAGAAAGTTTTGATAGTTTTCATAGTAAACTTTCAGCAACTGAATGTCTTTTTTCTTCAGTTTTATTTGGTGTTGTAAAGTTGACATCATTAATAAACATATTTTAATGGAAAAAATGACAAGCAATGAGTCAACTATTTCTTTTATATTAATGAGTAAACAGATGGTTGCCCCCTTGGAGAGTAGACACCCTTTAGCAATACATCTTTTGAAAATTTTCGCAGTGCTTTCTGATGAACAACAGAATGTAGCATTGGTAAGCTTGATTAAGCAAATTTAATTGGCTATAGTTAAATGTTTTTGTGTGAAAGTAAAATACTCCACTTAAAGTGGCTTGTTAATTTTTAATTTATTTAAAGTGTTGTAAACAACTCTAAAGTATTTAATATAACAGTAACTCAGTGACTCTTTCCTTCAGCTGTAATTTGCCATAGAACGCCACATAGGGTTCATAATTAGTGATAACTAGCAATAATTATAATTTTTTAACTTTAATCTTTAACGTTTAATAATATTTCAGCCATAACCATAATCTTTAGCTCATCCCCATTTTCTATTTTTGTGTAGAGTGCACCCTAGCTTTCTTCTCAGCACATTTATCCACTTTTGGTTTTTCCTAAGGATGTGTCTACACAAAAATTGTATCACTTTGTACCACAGCAGTATGAAGTTGTACAAACCTCTAGTATTGACTGTGTTAAACAGGGCAAGCTGTTGTACTGACACAGCTTACTACTTCAAAAGTAACAAGGGGTACTGTGGGATCAAGTGAGTCTTTGCCCACGAAAACTTATGCTCATACATTTCTGTGAGTCTATACGGTGCCACAGGAACCTTCGTTGCTTTTGCAGATCCAAACTAACATGGCTACCCCTCTGATACTTCAAAAGTAGTGAGTGTGATGTTACTCAGGATATAATCTGGACTCTTGAACAGCTGTGTCTCCTTATTTCTCCAGCCTATAGTGTCTTTCTCACTGTTTCACCATAGCTGTGTCTACACGTGCACGCTACTTCGAAGTAGCGGCACTAACTTCGAAATAGCGCCCATCGTGGCTACACGCACTGGGCGCTATTTCGAAGTTAACTTCGACGTTAGGCGGCGAGACGTCGAAGTCGCTAACCTCATGAGGGGATCGGAATAGCGCCCTACTTCGACGTTCAACGTCGAAGTAGGGACCGTGTAGACGATCCGCATCCCGCAATGTCGAAATTGCCGGGTCCTCCATGGCGGCCATCAGCTGGGGGGTTGAGAGATGCTCTCTCTCCAGCCCCTGCGGGGCTCTATGGTCACCGTGGGCAGCAGCCCTTAGCCCAGGGCTTCTGGCTGCTGCTGCGGCAGCTGGGGATCCATGCTGCAGGCACAGGGTCTGCAACCAGTTGTCGGCTCTGTGGATCTTGTGTTGTTTAGTGCAACTGTGTCTGGGAGGGGCCCTTTAAGGGAGCGGCTTGCTGTTGAGTCTGCCCTGTGACCCTGTCTGCAGCTGTGCCTGGCACCCTTATTTCGGTGTGTGCTACTTTGGCGTGTAGACGTACCCTCGCAGCGCCTATTTCGATGTGGTGCCGCGCAACGTCGAAGTTGAACATCGACGTTGCCAGCCCTGGAGGACGTGTAGACGTTATTCATCGAAATAGCCTATTTCGATGTTGGCTTCACGTGTAGACGTAGCCCATGAGAACTACCACTCCTGTTCTGCTCTCCCACGGCTTCCATCATGTAAACTTCTCCCACTTAAATTGTCTGAGTGGTATAGCCAGCCACTCTTGAATTACTCCATAGAACAATGCCAATGAATTCCCAGGTTCTTACATTACTCTGAAATGTTCATCTTGTACTTCCCAACTCTCTCCTGGATAATGCAAGCTCATTTTATTAATAGAAAATGATGTTCATAAACCCTGCTATCCCAAATAGTTTCCCAAATACTTCAGCCTAAACACTCTGGTGCTATTTTAAAATAAAGTTGATTAAGGACTGAAAGATTTTAAGTGAGTACAAGTAATGAGGCATAAGTCAGAATTAGTTACGAGAAAATAGAAGTAAATACATCTAAGGACTAACTTAAAAAGCTAAGTGTATTCAAAGCAAAATCCTTCACACTATGTTTCAGCAGTTTTATAAGCTACATTTCTTTCAGTCAAACGCCCTCTTCCCAGTGGTAAAAGAGGGCTGGAACAGGCTGGGATGCTATTCCAGCAAGTTATTTTTAGCCAGTACAGCATACCAGAAAGACTCTTGATGGGCATCCCCAGCCCCTGCACTGAGCTGTCATGTGTGGGATCTGGGGGGGGGGGGCGGGAACAGAGAGGGGAGGGCTACAGCAGTCAGAGGAGTTGCAGGCATTTTGCTCCTATGCCTGCTGCCCCTCCTTGCAGAGACAGGAGTAGAACTTCCAGCCCCGCACACAGATGCAGCAACCCTGTCAAGGGGCAGGTTGGAAGTTCTGCACCTTTTCCTGAAGAGGAGCAGCAGGTAAAGGAGAAGGACTGCCAGCAGCTCTTTCATCTGCTGTGCTGCTCTCAGCCCCTGTTCTCCACAGATCATGTAGGATGAGGAGGGGAAGAGTATGGGGGTCTCAGGCTGGGAGTGGGGTTGAGTCATGTGGGGAGGCGCCTGAGGAGATCGCATGTTCCCCTCTCCCCCTTAGCTGGTTGGCCCTCCCACTCCTGTACTGGAAAGAACTTTTTACTTTCACCATTGCACTACCATCCCAACCCTGGCCAATGCTCCTTCTTCCTTCCTCCTTCCTTTGCTGATGCTATGAGAGGGAGAGAAAGGGGGGAATAATTTGGGTTTGTTAACTCTTCCTTCTTCTAATTCTCTCTTTTCTTTCAGATACCTCTCCAGCTGAGATTCAGGTGTCAATGCTAGTTTTTTGTCAAGATATTGTTTTTCTCACTCACACCCTATTTTCTGCTAAAAAACAGCACCTAATCTGGTGATGGTATATTTGATTTTATTGATTTCAGCTGGCCTTCTGGGAGCTGGTTTGTAGCTGCTCCTCAGGCTTGAAACACGTATTAGTAATATCATATTACTTATAAGATACTTGCTTACAGCCTTACATACAATATTGCCACACATTTTGCCAGGACACTAACGATCAGCAAATTGTGAATCTTCAGAAGCAAACTTTGTATCAACTTCACCGAAGTCTTGTCCAAGGGATGAAGGTCGGCAGAGGTGCTGTAACTGGGTGGGGAAAGGTGCTACAGCATACCCTGACACGAACAGTTTCCATTATACACAGGGTGTACAGTTTAGTTCAGTGGCACTCAGCATCTCCACTATAAAATAGTTCCAGCATCCCTGAACATTGCGATGCAGACTGTCATCATCAGAACAGCTGTTAAGTACTTCAGTACTGGTATAGCTGCTTCCATAGTAGGGACTCATAGTAATATGACCACTTGGTATAAAGATTACACCCTTAACCAAATTAAGTGCACAAATAAAACTGTGATTAGACCCAGCCTAACTTAACCTTCCCATTTAATCCCACCCCTCCAGTTGCCTTACTTTATTCTTTGTTTAATGTCTGCCACTTCATCTTTCCACTACAGATTGATGTTATTCTGTATGTAAGTGTTGATTCAGAAAAGCACTACAACAGAAAATCTATGTCCACAAGCACCTTGCAAAGTACGGCTTCAAATTACTTCTTTTAATCTTTGTCGTTTGACAGTCACAGAGAGGTAGCTGTATTAGTCTGTATCTTCACAAAACAAAAACTCAGTCAGGCAGCACTTTAAAGACTAACAAAATAATTCATTATGTGATGAGTTTTCATGGGACAGACCCACTTCTTTAAATGTGAAAAAAATCTGATAAACGAAAACTGAGATGAAGGGAATTTGACAGAAAGATAAATTCAAGTTTTGAATGTAAGGTTGAAAGCTCACTGACAAGTTTATATGTATTCAGATTCCTAACGTCTGATTTGTGTCCATTCATTCTTTGGCAAAGTGATTGTCCAGTTTACATAGCAAAAGGGCATAAAAGCCTGCATTCTAAAACAAAGAGACTTTAACTCCAAATCACAAAGGGAGACATCTGAATTGGAGACCTCAAGTTTACACTTTACACCTTGGAATAAACAAAGATATAGATGACCTTTCCCATTACAAAGACAATTTCCCCATCTTTGATATTCATAGTGATCCCAGGCAGTCCACTTAACTTAATAGACACTTTCATTAAGTATTTTTCTTTACCCTCTCTGTCCCCTTTCTGTCCTATCTAACTCATTTGTCAGTTTTTACTTTTTTTCCTGTCTTTCTGTTAAATTTCCCTTTGCCTCAGTTTTTAGTTATCAAGATTTCCAGATCTGAAGAAGTGGGTCTGCCCCACCATGAAAGCTCATTACCTAATAAATCATTTTGTTAGTCTTTAGTCTTTAAAGTGCTACATGACTGCTTGTTTGGCATTTGACAAGTTTTCCACTGAACCTTGTGACACTGATTATATCTTGGTAGCCACTCACTTGATTGATGTAAATCAAACTGTTACTGTTGACTTGTAAGAACAGAAACCATACAAAGAAAATCTCTAAGGAATTCAGCAATATCAAGGTGCTGTAATGAACATAAAGCTACTAAGGGAGCTTAGATTTTCAAGACGAAAAAAAAAAAATTCCAAAGGATTCCCTTGCAAATAGAACAAGAATCAGTTTCCATATCCTGTGCAGAGAGTTAATGGGAAGTTGATAGGTCAATTTAAAATTTCTGATGTGGATCACTATGTTTCATTGTTAAAAGAAATGGGTTGAGCAAGAAGACGCTTGTTCTTTGTCAGACAATAGATCAGACAAAGATGGCGTGCATGAATCTTTTGATGTTCAAAGCTGTATGATGGTCATTGCCTCAAGTCTCTTGATTTGCCACCTCCCTTCTCCTCATCTCTCTTGAAAGTCAGGAGTGCATGAAAGCTGTGATATAGATAGATGGTAGTTTATATCAACTATGGAACCAGCTGAAATTTACACATTGATTCTTTTTTAGTATTTGAATGCACTTCTAATGTATGACTTGAATGCTCTTGCACTAATGCAAAGATGGAGTCAATGGAGACTTGCTATGTATTAGCCAGTAGTATTAACTGTTGAATTCTTTGAAGAGCGGTTGTAATCACTCACCTGAAATATTCTGTTAGAAATTGTTAGCAACCCATCCCTAGAGAAAGATCTACCTATTTTTATACATACTAGGTGCAGCAGCAATGAAAATGCGTCCTTATTTCCTGCAAACATATCTCCCTTCCCATCTAAGGACACTGCTGTTAGCAACAAAATGCTGCTTCAGAGAGAATTATTTTAACCTCTCATGAGACGGCTACCAAGGTAGCAAACTGCACCAGTGGGTGTTAATATTCACACTTATTTTTCCCAAATAATAAAAAGTAGATTTAGAAGACCAAGCCTTTTGGTCTGTGTCACCCCCACCTTTCTAATTTAGACAGAAGAAATGCTTCACTGCAGTCTTTCTTTGAACTGTGCGTTCCTTGTATGTGGAAACCACGTAAACACATTTCATCCATTAAAAAAAAACACTGTGGAACACACATTAAGAACTGAATTAGTACAATTAATGTTATTCTGTTCCTCCATCAGTGTGTATTTCCAATCTGGAGCCAAAGCAGAAACACTGGAATTTGAGTTATACAGAAAGCAATGTTAGTTTATAATTAAGTACCCAAGTACCTTTCTTATCCCATGTTGCATCTTTGTAGCTATATACACATATATGGATATACACCTATCTCATAGAACTGGAACAAACCTTGAATGGTCATTGAATCCAGTCCCCTGAACTCATGGCAGGACCAAGCACCATCCCTCACATTTTTTTTAAAACGTATTTGTCCCAGACCTGAAGCAGCCCCCTCAAGGACTGAGCTCCCAAGCCTGGGTTTAGCAGGGCGATGCACAAACAACTGAGCTATCCCTCCACCCTTAATTTAGTTCAAGTGAACTTGCAAGAGATAGTGTGGCAGGGTCTGCTTTCAAGAGGCTTAAGGTCTGGGCTAAAGGATAGAAGAAATCCTATCTCAATATCTTGAGCCACACAACCTCTATATCGGAGGGGTAGCCGTGTTAGTCTGGATCTGTAACAGCAACGAAGGGTCCTGTGGCACCTTATAGACTAACAGAAAAGTTTTGAGCATGAGCTTTCGTGAGCACAGACTCACTTCTTCAGATGCTTCAGAAGTGAGTCTGTGCTCACAAAAGCTCATGCTCAAAACTTTTCTGTTAGTCTATAAGGTGCCACAGGACCCTTCGTTGCTGTTACAACCTCTATAGGAAGAAATGCCCCTCCGGGCAAGAGCTCGGCCTTGCCCCAGTGGGAACAAAGTGCTGGAACTTTTAAGTAGTCCTTCAACCTTTCTTTTCAGGACAGGAGAACATCTGGTAGCTAGCCAACCATGGCAGCATTTTCCATATTTCAACCCCAATTTTTTAGTTCAGGGATTATCAACCAAAATAGCAAGATGAGCCATTTTTTTACAATTTGGTTAAAATCTCAGTAATTTAAAAGATGCATGTGACTCCGAGACAGTCCGCAATAAATAAAGTCAAACTATACTTTTTAAATCCTATTTTAAGAACAGACCCCACACAATGATTTGTAAAGCAACACATGTTCACTGGGAGACATTCACAACCTTCGCATATTTTGTTTCCTCACACTTCGTGTGTTTGTTCCATTATCTTCCTGACTTTCACTCCCAAGCCTTCTCTCCCTCTGAGGACCCTAGGGAGGAGTTATCCAATGTTTTGAGATCACATATCATTTGCTATTTAAACATGAGTTGTTCATTTCTGGCCGTTTAGACTTTCACCATTTATCAAAAATAATCTCGAAGGAGACAATAATTAATCCTGGAAGTAGGCACTGGGCTCTACATGCAGCCATGATTACAGTTCCAGCAATAGCACCAGGTTCTGGCTCCTTGGTGCTCAAACATGTTGTGATACAGTCCAAACTGTTCCAAAACAAGGTACCCTGCTGCACATGCACACGCTTGAAGGCTAATGTTTGGATGGATGAGTTTTGAGTAGATTTTCAATCTCTGCTGCATGACCTAGTGTCTATTCCCACAGTTATGTAAGGGTCCTCCAGTACAGCTGTGCCCCAGCCATCATCCAGTCCTGTAGCCAACATTACCAGCTGAGTTTCAGCCTTCTCCATAACATAATCTAAACCAAAACCAAACTCAAACGTTTCAGCCCAGTCCCACTGTCAGATAACGGTCCTAAAACCAACAAGGTGGCCTGCAGTATGTTCCAACTTGAGCAGGGCAGAGCTCCTTCTCTGGAGGGCATGACACTAAGTATTCACACAAAACAAACTATTGTAATAATCTTTGTACAAAATATACCTTTTCAGGTGTCATTTAGAAACTGATCTTCTTCCATGAGGCATGCCCTGGGTACATATGAAAGGGTGTGAATATATGCTGGAATTATGACTAAAATGTGTTTCAATCAGACATGTCAGAAGGAATTAGTAAACACGTCTGCCTTAGCCAAAGGACAGTGTATTTGATTCTCTGACCAATCCCCTCTTCAGGTAAATAGAATGAAAGGCCATTTTCATAAACTTGGAAAATAGATTTATTAAGCTAGCATGTGGGGACAAAAGAGTATGCAAATTCATCACCAGATTCCCCCTTTCTTAACTCCAATGGGCCAACTCTCCTGAGCCTGTCCCCTTAAAGTTCATAATGTGGAAAAATCCACCCACCCATTCTTCCAACCTGAGTTGGCTAGTACAACAGAACCATTGAGAGAGCCCTTTATTATCCAGTCTTTCCCCTCTTTACTGGCATTTAGTGTTAGCTCATGTATTTGGTATTGTGATACGGTTTCTGAGTTAAAACAGAGGATAGGTCTAACAATCTTTCCTGCTTTTGGACACTGTTTTACCTCATGCCAGACACTACTCTGTGAGAATACTTTAGTCTCAAAGTGGTAGCTGAGTTAGTCTGTAGCTTCACAAAAATCAATAAGCCCTGTAGCACCTTAAAGACTAACACATTTATTTAGTACTTTAACTTCAGATCTCAGTTTATACATGTTGCAATGTAGTTCCTTTGGCAAAAGAAACGTTGCACAATTCCATACAGAACAGTGAAAAATATGCATATATCGTGTATTCCTTGCATAGTGTGCAGCCTTTCTCTATAGAAATTACACTGAACAGCGTGAACAGGACCAAAACTTTTATCTGATATCATTCAGAAAGAGATCTGTATGGGAACTGAGATTGTTTTCAGGAAAAAAAAATGCACTTCTGAAAAAATGTAGTTCAGAATTCTAAGCAGGAGACGAATATGACGTGAAAAGGACATATCCAAAAATTATTTTGGACCTCACAAAATTGTCTCTTCCCATACTTTACAGCCCCACTTCCCCAGACACATGGTCACCAGCTGTTCTTGTGAGCTGATGATGATCTGGGGCTCTGGGCACTTTCTGGCTCCTTAGTTGCCTGGGAGCTCAGCGAGGGTGAAAGAGAGCACAAAGCCATGCACGTTATCATCAAGTTCCCGTGGAGAGCTTCTGTTTTGACAAGTCTGCATTTTCTGGTGCAGAGAAATTGTTCCTTCGAACTGTTTCTCCCTAGCTCTGTTCAGAAGTTCAGCGATGCTAGTCTCTACTGAAAGGCTTTGCATTTGGTACATCACCAAGTCTACACTACAGAGATCTTTCAAAAGAAGCTCTTCTGGAAGATCTCTTCTGAAAGAACTTCTTTCAAAAGAGTGTGTTCACACACAAAAAAGCAGATTGAAACAGTGATCTGCTCTTTTGAAAGAGAGCATCCACACAGTCCCCACTCTTTCGAAAGAATGATTGAAAATGAAGACTGCTCTTTCAAAAGAAGGGCCTTGTCTACATACATTTTCTTTTGAATGAAGCTTTCGAAAGGGGGTGCTCTTCCTGAAAAGGGAAAGGAAGAATGATTTTGAAAGGCGTACCACATTCTTTCAATTTACTTTCGAAAGAATACTTTTTGTGTGTAGACACTCCATGGGCTTTTTTGAAAGAGTCCCCTTTTTTCAAAAAATCTTTCAAAAGACCTTGCTAGTGTAGATGCAGACCCAGTGTTTCATTCACAATGGCTGTGGCCACACCTGGCCAAAACTTCAAAATGGCCATGCAAATGGCCATTTTGAAGATTACTAATGAGGCGCTGAACTGAATATTCAGAGCCGCATTAGGACACTTCCAGCTACGGTGCTTTGAAAGCGCCGCTTTCGAATGCTCGCAGCTTGACGTGGCTACACGGGGGTCCTTTTCAAAAGGACCCTGCAGCTTTTGAAATTCCTTTATTCCCCTCAGCTGATACATTCAGTTGATCCATTCCGCTGAGGGGAATAAGGGGATTTCAAAAGGTGCGGGTTCCTTTCAAAAAGGACCCCTGTGTAGTGATGCTGAGCCACGAGCATTTGAAAGCAGCGCTTTCGAAGCGCCACAGCCAGAATGAGACGCTGAATTTTGGCCAAGTGCGGCCACAGCCAAAGAGTGATGCTGAATGTAGGTTAAGGTGAACAAGTAGAACTTGATTAAATCCTGCGTGCTGTTCTGTCCGTGTGGCTGAGCCTCCTTGAGTTTAACTTACAGAATGGCCTGTTACCTTGTAAATATCATTCCCTCCAGGGAACATGAGCTCTCCCACGCCAGTTCCACTATCATGCTATATCTAAGGGGATTCATTCTCCTGAAACTCCCAAGCCAAAGGATCTGGCCAAGAACCAGCCCAAACAGCAGAGAAACAAGTTTCCCCTTCCAACATGACAAATGTCATCCTTTGGATGAACTTGAAATGCTTTAATCACTTCACATGTCATGTCTTTAAGATAAGATTATGCTTTGGAAAACTTTAAAAACAGACACCAGTAAGTTAGTTTATGCTGTTTTCCCACTACCACTATAAATTCACCTGGGTGTAGTGAATGTTAGCAAGAAGAAGTTCAAATTGATTTAAAAACATTGTGAAATACTAATTTCTTTCAACTGCTATGGTAAAAAAAAAAACTGAGGGTGCCTCGGTTGTTTTGATTTGTTTTCTGGCTGAGAGAAAGACATATCTCTATATAAATAAGTAAGAGTGCCCTCAATACTTCTGAACTTGGCAATATATTGATAGAGATTCAAACTGGAAGTAAATCTTAATGGGAAAAATTTAAGTGTACTACCCTACCGTCTCTGATATGCTGTAGTCCAATTTTGCAACAGTTTTAAATAAAGACTTCTGCCCATTTACTGGGCTTGTAACCAAACAGATTGCTTGATTGCCTTTGAAAGAAAAAAGAGTATATTACTACCAACAAAGGATTTAAAGCCTCAACCTCACCCCACCCCCACCACCAAGCTGCTCACCCATCCAGTGGTGTGTGGGTGCCTTGGCCTCAGCTGCTGCAGGGGGTTCATGCGGCTGGGGGGCACTGGCTCCAGATCCAGCCCGGCTGCTGGGGATTCTTCTGTAACCCCATGTGGCTACCTGCATCTCCACAGAGCTGCCAGGAAAAGCTGGCTCCAGCTGTGGCCCCATGAGGGTGCCTGGGGATACCAGCCCAGGCCCTGCATGGTGCCCCTCCCCACAAGGTTGCTGAGGGACACAGGATCCTGCCTGTATAGCTTGGGGTTGCCAGGGATGGCTCCAGCCCCACAGGAAAGCCTGAGGATGTGGGCTGCAGCTTGCCCTCCTGCCAGGCTCTCTAGCTCCAGAACAGCCCTGGTCCTGCCAGCCAGGGATGTTGCTGGACCAGAGAATGCAGGGGATAAAACCTGTATTACTAAGTAGCACACCTCCTGTTGCACGTTTGAACCTTTCTGGGAAAAAACAAATTAAATTAGACTTCAGGCTGAGTTCTACCTGAGGAGTAAAACAAAAGATCCACTTGCTCCTTTGCACGTGTATGCGCCAGGCCTGGACACAAGCGTTTTTGGCTGGTTGGTTTACCCTAAAGCAAAGCAATAATGACTTATTTAGACACCATTCTTGGCAGTACCTCTCTGGAGTCAGACTAACTGAAATGTATCATGCATCTGTCCCCAAAGAGTAGCTGCCTGCTTCTTGACTAGCTGTCTTATTTAAGTGTTGTTATATCTATTGGTGCTTCTTTGCATTGAAACAGAATTTAGGCCACCAACTAATCACACTTCTTCCTTACTTTTCAGGAGATTGTAGACAGTTTATTGAGTTGTTCTGGATGTATACCTTGTTCCTTGCCCCTCCCAGGTTAGTTGCTGAAGTAGCTGGAACGGGCTGGAATTTGCAGTTTCTGGTTTGAGACCAGTTTTGAACCACATCTTTTAATTTTCCACCAATTAGAGTAATTCTGGACTTCTTTATTATTATTATTATTATTATTACAAAATGAAATGAAATAAGATCTCAAATGCCTGGCAGCTACCAACTGAAACTGGCATAATGAAACTGAGAAGAACAGAAGTCCCCAGCCATCTTCACTCTAATTTTTTCCATTCATAGGAAGAATAAATTTTGTTATGTGCACCAAGGTATATGTGGATGTGCACTACCAATAGAAACACATGCTGCCCACTGTGAGTGACTGCGGGGGCTCTACCAATCAGCTGGGCAACACCTAACTCTCTCCTGGGCAGCCACCCCAGTGCGCAGCTTACATGGAACATTGGTCCCCAGACCCAGAACAGTGTACCTTGTGAGGCTGCTCCAGACTTTGGGTCCTCAGCGGCTTGCTAGACGAGCTGGCAAAAACCAACCATGTTCATACAGGAACTCTGTCAGCAATTCAATTACATTTTCCCAGCCCCATGAGTTTTCACAAAATATTTTTGTTCCAGTGAAGAAACTGAGATTCAAATATTCATATGGTTTCAGAAGCTGGGGCATGCTAAAACAAACAATAGATCTATTCTCACAGGATTCAAAGTCCATTGTTGCCATCCTCAGGAGTTGAAAAATCTTGAATCAGAACTGGGCAAGTCATTACATTGGTCTGAAACATATGAGGGTCTTTCAAGATTAATTATTCTAGCTCATATTTTCTGCATGCACCCTGTCCACTCCTCCATGTGCTTGTGACCAGTTAGATTCTGACTTTAACATCAGGAGGGACCATCATGATAGTCTAGTCTGACTTCCTGTACACTGCAGGCTGCAGAAGCTCCCTCAGTCCTTCCTATAACAGTTCCATACCTGTTTTTAGTAAAATGAGTTTTAGCCACCTCATTCCATGTGAAATTTGTTTTCGACCCAGCCTCACAATTTAGTTCCACCTCTGTTTCAGGGCATGTCTCTGCTCCTCCTGTAAGTTCTTCATGCCCTCTCAGGCCTGGGGGGAGGTAGCTCTGGCAGGTCCTCCTCTCTTCTTTTTGCTTTACAACTTCAGTCACTCAGTCTAATTGGCATTGTTAGCAGAAGCCAGATTCTTTAATTGCATGGAATATGTTAGACTCACAAGTCCCACATTAAATGCCAGCAACTAGCTGTTTGAAGATACTTTTCCACTCTCCTAGGGCTTGCTTAAGTAAAAAAAGCACTGGTGATACTCTTCAAGACCCTCAACTCACAATACCAAATAAGCGGTTATACATATTAGGTTTACAGTTGTTCCTACTGAGTTCATCTGTTTGGTCTTTGTAAAGTTTATTAACCCATTTTGAAAGTTGTTGGAAGTAGAACAATTGAGATCAATGGGCTAGTTTATCCCTTGGAGATACTGTTAAAGGCTCTCCATTGACTCAGGAATTATTGCTTCATCAGTTATGCTGTTCAAGTTTCCAGAATACATTGTAACCATAATAGCTGAAGGTATTTAAGCTTGAACTACAACTCTAGAGGACACAATAATGTCTCTGGATTGGCGGCAGTACAGAATAATGTGTACCAACCCAAACCAACTCTAAGTCTCTAAAGCTATTAAACAAGAGTATCACTTCACTGATAAATAAGATTTTTTTTAAAAAGGGCATCATTTCCAAGTGCCGGTACACATCCCCATCCATATTATATAGTGTTAGTTTGAGTATTGCATTGTACTTCCATTTCATATAAAATGTTTAATTTAATTTTAAAGTGTACAAAACATCACTTAAACATTAACACAGACTCGGTACGTATTCAATGATTTTCTTTTGCATGGATCTGAATAGATTCTGGTCAAAGTCCATTTCATTCCCGTTTGGGCCTCATGGTTTGTTAAGTGAGAACAATGGGTCACTGTCAGACTAAGGAGAAGCTAATACTTCCTAAGTACATTATTGCCTTTTCATTTGCCCCTGAAATCACTTGGCTGAAATTCATCTGATCTTCCATCTGTGAAACTGTTTTTGGCTGGCTGGTGATTATGCAATTCTGCTTTGTAATTATTGTTGTTAAATAGCTATTTTTTTCTTATATGCATTGCCTTGTTTATATTACCACTTAGAAAAGCTTGAGTAAATATTGGCCACAACTACAATACACTGCCTTTATTTCCCACCACTAAATTATCCCAAAAGAAGATGTCTAGTGTGAGCTCTAATGTAAACAAGGTACTAGCACTAACAACCTCTGGCATTAACTCTTATGCGAAGACTTTCTCCAGTCATATTTCAACTTCATTACCTGATCTACACCAGACATATCACTGTGCAAAATACACTGATGGAAGCTAATTGTTTATCACCTAATAACAGCCATACAATACATTCTGTATAATTAGACCAGTCAAATTATTTATTTTCAAGAGTCAAGCAGATGATTGATAGTTTGTTTTCCTTGAGGCCTATTCATTTGAAAAGTTATTTTTGTTTGTTTCAAACACACTGAAAATTTGTGGTCAAAGGGTTTCTTGCCAAAATAAGAGACAAATATTTTCAGATGTACTCTAGGTGGTATTTTTGCAATGGTTTGTTTTGGTTCTTCAAATGAACTCTTTGGACTCATTCAAAAGTTCCTCATTTTTTTATTTAGTCAAAATTGTTTTACAAATTCAGTGCACAAATGCAAATAGATATAGTTGTCTTAGCTGAAGTTTCCAACTAAATTTGCTATTTGCAGGAAAGATTTCATTCAGCTTTTGACTTTGACATGTCTGCTTTTAAGAAATGAAAATGATAACAGTTACCCTTATCCAGGCAGACATTTATGCCAGGTACAGCTTTTGTCATATGAAATACTACTGATACCCCACTACTTCATTCATCAAGCCTTAACCAGAGGGCAGGGCTATCAGGAAGGCCAGGGCTTTATACAGCCTGCTAGTAAAGTGACCAGGGCTGAGCTAACAGAGGGTTTTATGTGTGAATTTGTCAGGTGAAGGAGGAGCAGTTATGGGCCCCTGGAGGTAAGTGGCTGTCTGTAGTGTGTGTGCTGGAGGTTATTTGTGAGTTGCCTTAAAGATACTGTGTGCTGAGTTTGCATTTGTCTTTGTTTGGAGCTCCATGTGCTGAGCTGTTTGTTTGAAGCACCTTGTGCTGAGGCCAGCAGTTGGAAGCTGTGAGTTTCTTAATGAGGCTTTGAAACCTAACCCTTTTGTTAGGTTTCAAAGCCTTTTTCCTGTCTTTAAAGTCTCCTTTAAGTCAACACCTGAACAGCACACTTAGGGCTTGCCTATTCTGCATTGCAGCATCATATGGAAGATGATCTTATCTAGATTTGGGTAACGGAGAAGGTTTTTGAAACTTGCTGTTTATGATTAATTCTGACTAATAATAATCATCATCTCACTTGAGCAACAGAAGATTTTTTTGTTTTTAATTGTTGCTTACTGTTTCCAAACAGTCCAAAAGCTAAAGTAATATAGGGGTATCCTAACTTTAGAATGCTCAGAACTACCTGGTGCAGAGCTTATCAGGAGCTTAAAGCCTGATTCTAAGCTCAAGGTAAAATTAGCGGACATCAAGGGTGTTAACAGTCAGTGTTCCCTGCAAGCTGAGTGCTTGGGTAGGTAGCCAGGAGAAAATCAGATGGCTGGCACCTGAGTATCAGAGCCCTTACAACAGCCAAAGGCATTTGTTTTTACTAATAGTACACATCCCCAATGCCTTGATGCACATGTAACGTTGACAGACTTGAACTGTCAGCACTGGGGATTGAACTTGTGATCATAAGGGCTAAAGCCCCGTGCACTCCCACATGAGCAACAGACCAGCTGGCTCTTGATTGAGGCTGCAGAGCAGAGACGTCACTCACCCTAGTGTGATGTCTCAGTGCCTCTGGGTACTGTCCATATAACAAAATTTATTCTGCCTGTGGATGGCAAAAAAATTAGAGGGAATGCTTCTACTAGTGTAAAACTAATATAATGTAGACTGGGAACAGTGTGATGCCACAACTGATTGAGGTGGAAACCAGCTGCAGGTATCCCATCACTAATATCCATGTGCCTCCCAGCCTTTCTATATAGAACTGCAGGAGTGTCTGGGTGGATGGATGAAGATCTGTCCTCTATCGCTCACTCCAAGAGCTTGTGCAATTTTTGCTAGCCATAGCTAAGTATTAGCTTAGGACTCTAACTTTACTCATTGCATTTATCCCTTAGTTCATCTTTAAGAAATTTATGTAAGAGATTTGCATTATGTTAATTTCTATTACATACAAACAAATAAGACTGCACAAATTAAAAAACAAACTATGGCTTGCTTGGGGAAAAAGAAGCAATTATATCTGCCTCTACAGGGCACTACCTAGATAGACCTTGTCCTTAGAAGCTGAAGAAGTGGGTCTAATCCATGATAGTTAGTTAACTAATAAGTACATTTGTTAGTCTTTAAGGTGTTCCAGGACTACAAATTTATTCTCTTTACAAGGCAGCAAAAAGGAATGATGGTAGAAATTGCATGCACATGAGCTTCAATGAGGTCTAGTTTTGATGTAGCCTTGACGTAAAACTACAAGCAATTTCAGTGTTGCCTGAATATGTTGGCTGGAGAAGTGTTAAGTTTTTAGCAGAGTACACAGAGTCCCTTAAAATCAGTCATAAAAGTATCTTCACTTTACCCTGTTAACACCTTCTCCACCTAACAAGCAAGGAACTTCATTTTCCCTGCTCTAGTCACCGTGCTCAAGTGACATTTTAAAAATTATTTATATACCGAAATATAAGTGAGTAGTACTGTGAAAAGAAGAAATTAAAAGATTTCAAGAACATCCATGCTGAGTTGGTGTACCCTGGAAGCGATGCATCAGTGATTTCCTGTAATGTTGTTCAATTGCCAGTAAAAAGGATGTCCTTTTGGCTTTCATGGGTAGAGCACAAACCAAAAATGCAATACTTCAGGTTCTAAGAACACTTAGCTGGCATCTGTTGCACACAACCTAAAATCTAGAAGTGTTTGTTTTGGGTTCTAATATTAAAGCATATATATAAAAAGCCTATGCAGCCTATTTGATAGTATTACTAACTTGGCCTTTGCATATATCACCATGTACTGATGTGCTTGGGCAATAACATTATTGCATGACTGATGTTCGCTCAGCTTTGAAAATGACACTTGCAAGGACATTTTTCTTCCAAAAAAGGCTTAAGCAGAGGTGGCTTTTCAGTTTTCATGTGATGGGCAGTTGCCCTAACTACATTAGCCCCTTTCAGGGCTGTAGATCTCCTTGCATATACGGGAGGGGAAAATGAGAGCAGAATATGAGTCCTAGTGAAAGTGCACTAGCACCTATGCAGGCTGCTCCCCAAATCTTGAGATGCCACTGAGTTCCACACTCAACACTGCTCTTAGAGCTGCAACAAAGCACAGCAGCTCTTCAGTCTTTCCCCTCCCCTGCCACTCCACCCCTTAATAATCCCCTGCTGGAGTTCCATGGCTCTCATAATCACCAGTCCTATCTGCGCCCCATCACGAGAGGAACATTGCACACACAAGGCGGAGTCGTCAGACACAAAGGGCTTGTCTACACTACCACCTTCCTTTGAAGGGAGGGTGGCAATTAAGGTGTTGGGAGTTTACTAATGAAGTGCTGCGCTGCATATGTAGCACTTCATTAAGCAAATTCCCCCTGTGGCAACTTCGAAGTTTTAAACTTTGAAGTACTGGGGCACATCTAGCTGCGACTCACCTACCGGTACTTCAAAGTCTCTTGACTCTTTTACAAAATTTTGAGGAGTAAAGGGACTTCAAAGTTGCCCCAGCACTTCGAAGTACCAGTGGGTGAGCCGTGGCTAAACACATGCCAGTACTTCGAAGTTTAGAACTTCAAAGTTGCTGTGGGGAGGGGGCGGGAATTTGCTTGTAGACAAGCCCCAAATGTGACAACTACTCAGATCACCTGCCCCACTGTAGGGCTGGAACTAGATTTTCTTAATTTAGTGCGTTCAGTGCCCACTCCAGGAAAACCTTTCAGAAATTTATATTCACCTCCCTAGGTTTGGAGGTCCTCCTTCCTGGCTCCTCATAGTGATGATTCCACCAAGCAAGTTTAAGCTCTGACAAAAGGACAAGTCTTTCAGTATGGATAGCATGTAGAACTGTAGTTCTAACAATTTTTCACAAAGATTGGGCACTATCCATCTTCTGCTGGCTTTTGGTCTAATATGTTTCTTCTACATATCCCCATTCGCCAGTTGATGCCATGAAGGCTTTAAATTCAAATGCAAATCAAGATGATGTTACCTTACAGATAGAAAGCCCAGGTGTGCTTACAGACTTACCATCCAAGTCAGCCTTGATTTACCTTGGTGTTCTGGTAGCTTTGTAGTTTAGTGTTTGGCTTAAGTATTAAGCAAATGAATCCCAGGATGCTGTTCTTCAGCACTGTTCTACAGGGGATGAATTTTAAGATTACACACTGTCATTTTGATGTTGAACTGACCACAGTTGCTGCTAAGTATTTTAAAAAAACAAGTGTATTTCCAATACCCCAGCGGTCAGCAAGCTCAGTCTTTTAAACCATGAGCACATGTTAAAAAGCTTGGAAAGACATGTTCTTTATTGCTGCCCAGGTAGAAAATTCTTTGGCCAGGTGGAGAATAATGAGATAAAGCAGGCACTCATATATTTAGATAATCATAAATAAAAGCACCTACAATAAACAAATATTACAATTATTACTAATTATAAACAAGATGATTCTATTTCTAAAACAAAAAAGGTTATGGACTACACATATGTACCCTATTTAATAACTAATCAAAAATCAAGTGATAGTATTCTTTTAGGGGCTTTATATACTTCAATACAGTTATTGAATTTAAAATTTAGCTTTTTTCCCAAATGCAGCTTTGTTGGTCTGGTTTCTGAATCTTAACTCTCTTGATCATATGAGGTCGGATCTAACTTTTCCTTTTTTCCTATGCAAGGAAAATAAACACTCCTCATACCTATGTGGTGGGAGGCAAGCTCTTCTCTCTGGAGAGTTAAGAATAAAAACAAATGTTTTCCAGAGCCTATTTTAGCAACTAAAATCTACCACCAACTATAGACAGCTCATTTCCCTACAGGGAAATCAAAATAAATAAGCACGTTTTTACACTGGAGTCTCAAAGGAGAACTACCATCCTCTACCCAAGGTGAACCATTCCAACTCACGGGTGCATCAAGTCCCTCAACTATACTTTATCTGAAAGTATTCTGACTTTGATAACTCTTCACGTGGGGAGAGAAGGAGGAGCAGGGTGGGAAGTTTAAAAAAAACTTCAGTCTTCCCTGTTATCCTCTGCCTGATCTATATCTATATAAAATGTCGTAGTGATTCCTGGTGGAAATTATCTGCCCCTATTTGGCAACTTGAACTCTTTATATGCTTCATGTCATACCTGGTGTGCACACCTCCCCCAGTGCTCTATAGGACTCCATTCAAGTATTATCAACTTCGTTTTACACCCAAAAATACAGCATAGTAAAGTCCGACCAGATGACATATACATCCTCCTCCTGCAATCAGTAAGGAATAAAACTGGATAAATTTGTTTTTAAAATATAGACTTTAGTACCAACTGACATCTCCCTCTAATACTTGTGCTCCACAGGAAACAATACAGGTTATAAAGAGGTGCTTGAAATGTACTAGGAGCACACGTACTATAAAATGTATTGTAATGCTTATTTTCAACAGCCATTTTTAAAAGTGTGAGAATGCAAGGGTCCTGGAAAGTTGCTGTTTCCATAAAAATTTTTGCTTCACTCTGTGGGGAAAAGATGTAATATTATTAGAAAAGTGAGGAGGCAGTTCAGTTCAAAAGAAAGCTAGGTGAAGGGGCAAAAATTCTGGCTTGTGGTGTTCATACAAGTTCCAAAAGAATAATGGGCCCAAGACGTAAGTAGATATCAACTCTGTGAAGTAGAGACTACAGCTACCAGCCAAGCTGCAAAACTCTTCCAGCCATTCCTTCAACACTATGAAACCTCACTTACAGCAGTGTTTTTCAAGCCTTTTTTTATAAAGTGCCCCTTTTTCAAAAAAAAAAGAAAAAGTATCCCCATACCCACAATTTTCAGACATGATTTTTTTTTCTACTATGGGAATACATTTGTTTAAACAACTTAATTGTAACTAGTTGGTTAAAAGAAATTGCCAAACTTGCCATCATACTTATGAGTGTGCAAAGAGGATTAATAAACAAATTACAAGAACATAAAATAAGTCCAATTTTTTAATCATACATATTTAGATATTTTTATACACACAGTGAAATTACAAGAAATTATAAATAATGTAATGTGATAATGAGCCTGTTTGGATGAAATCAAATTTTCAAACCTCAGTTTCAAGCTGCTGAGGGCCACAACTAAATGAAAGTTTCTGATACGGTTTCCTGTGCACTACCTACTTCCAAATCTGCAGTTTTATCCTCTGTTTTCACAAGGAATTGGTCCCTTTTTAAATCCTTTCTGTTGTAATTATAAATACAAAACTAAAATTGTACAAATAGCAATTTTATCAATTACTTCAGATAAGAAGCATCATTCCCGAGCCAGGCACCACCAGCTCCACATTTAAACCTAATCCCTGTGACCACCACTCCTCCAGAGCCAGGCAGCCTCAGCCCACCCCCCACTTTAACCCAATTCCCCCTCCTTCAGAACCAGCCCCCCCCCACTGTAATCCAGTGCCAGTGACTGACAGGAGCCACTGCTGCCAGGCACTTTTCCTCCCTAGTGCTGTGCTGTCATGGCTCTGAGCTTTTTATTGCTCAAAGAGCCACATACAGCTTCAGCGCACATTCCCCGAAGGGTACGCATACAATGCATTGAGAAATACGGATTTAGCGTTCTCCTTAAACATCCAGATTCACCTTGCTAATATCTGTGTAGAATTTCTTTAAATGTCTCTCTCTGTGTCTGAAAGCTACTTTCCTTGAGATGTGAGAAGAGCATTCTTTTCACTCACCATAATACATGTTGAACCCCTCTCATCCAGCACCCAGTGATGGACAAGAGAATTTGTGGGATGACGGGAAGTCAGTATTGTCTAGCGGCCTTTCCAACACATCCACTGCTTACTGAGCTCTTAAAAGAATTTAGGAGAAAATTACAGCTAAATAACAGCACAGAACACTGAGAGCCAGGACTGGTGGCTGTAAACAAAGTTTTGGGACCACGGGAAACTTGGCCACACCCATGATAAGTGGTCATTTGACTAACTAAATTAATGCTGGATTACAGAGTTTGCCAGATGAGAGAGGGCTGAAATGTAGAGGTTCAACCTGTATCTAATATCAACAGCTTCTTTTTCAAACAGGATGCTAAGAGAAACGCCTAAATAATATGAGGGAGAATGCTTCATGTGAAATTGACTGAGGGAAAGCAAATGTGTTTTTGCCATCTTTATGCCTCCACTATGCAGAGGTCTGAGAAACCTCTAATCTTCATCAGCCTTCCAATCTGCAGTCAGGAACATAAGAATGTAGGCACATGCTTGCTACATATTGGGATTGCTTATCGGAGGTTGGAGCTAAGCATACCCATTCTACATCTTTCAGAGACCCATATGTCACAAGCATTCCTTTTGGTGTGGGAATGGAATAATAATGATGGATAGGATGACCATATTGCCGTATGCTGAATATGGGACATGTGGTAAAATTACTCATATTCAGGTTCAATGGCAATAATACAACATACAAATTAGCAAAGTTGACACAGTCTCTGTTAAAACAAGATAGTGCCTAAAGAACTGGCAGTATTTTAGAGAAGTCTTACTGAAGGCACAGGAACAAACCTGTGCTGCATAGGAAGAAATGCAAATATAGTAGGCAACCAGCTTGGCTTAACAGGAAAATCCTTGGTCTGCTTAAACTCAAAAAGGAAGCTTATAAGAAATGGAAAAGTGGACAGTTGACTAAGAAGAAGTATAAATACTGCCTGGCATTCTCCAGCCATATAATCAGGAAAGCGAAAGCACAACTGAGACTGCAGTTAACAAGGGATGTGAATGGTAACAAGAAGGGTTTCTACAGGCATGTTAACAATAAGAGGGTTATCAGGGAAGGTGTAGGACCACTACTGCATGAAGGAGGTAATCTAGTGACAGATGATATAAGGATAGCTGAAGTACTCCATGATTTATTCGCCTCAGTCTTCACAAAGACACCTCCTATATTTCAGTGCTAGACAATGCAGTATGGGAAGTTGGAGGACAGTCATTCGTGGGGAAGGAACGAGTTAAGATCTACCTAGAAAAAGTAGATGTACACAAATCCATGGGTCTGGATTTAATGCACCCAAGGGTTCTGAGGGAATTGGCAGATGTCATTACTGAACCTTTGGCCATTATCTTTGAAGACTGTTGGAGCTCAGGAGAGAACCCGAATGACAGGAAAAAGGCAAATATAGTGCCCAACTTTAAAAAAGGAAAGAAAGACAGTCCAAGGAACTATCAATCAGTCAGCCTTACCTCAACCCCTGGGAGAATAATGGAGGGGATCCTCAAGGAATCAATTTTGGAGCACTTGGAAGAGGTGTAAGTGATCAAAAGTAGTCAACATGGATTCACCAATGGTAAGTCATGAGTTACCAATCTGATTAACTTCTATGACGAGGTAACAGGCTCTGTGGACATGGGGAAGTCAGTGGAAGTGATATACCTGGACTTCAGCAAAGCTTTTGATACAGTCCCCCACAACATTCTTGCCCGTAAGTTAACAAACTATGGATTGGACCCATGGAGTATAAGATGGATAGAAAGCTGGCTTGACAGTTGGGCCCAATGGGTAGTGGTCAATGGCTCAATATCTGGATGGCGGTCAGTTTCAAGTGGACTGTGCCAAGGCTCAGCTCTGGGGCCAGTGTTGTTCAACATCTTTATTAATGCCCTGGATGAGGGATTGGATTGCACCCTTAGCAAATCTGCAGATGACACTAAACTAGGGGGAGAGGCACATAGGATCCGGGGTGACCTAGATATATTGGAGGATTGGGCCAAAAGAAATCTGAAGCTGTTCAACAAGGCACTTGGGACATAAGAATACCAAGATTGTTATGGGCTGGGCACCGACTGGCTAAGCAGCAGTACAGCGGAAAAGGACATAGGGATTATGGTGGATGAAAGGCTGGATATGAGTAAACAGTGTGCCCTTGTAGCCAAGAGGCTAACGGCATATTAGGGTGCATGAGGAGAAGCACTGCAAGCAGATCTAGAGGAGTGGTTATTCCCCTCTCTTTGGCCCTGGTGATGCCACATCTGGAATATTATGTCCAGTTTTGGGGCCCCCAGTATAAAAAGGATGTGGATATGCTGGAGCAGGCTCAGCGGAGGGCAACAAATATGATTAAGGGGCTAGAGCACATGACCTATGAGGAAAGGTAGACGGATTTGGGTTCTTTAGTTTACAGAAAAGAAGACTGATGAGTGATTTAATAGTAGCCTTCAACTTCCTGAAAGGGACCTCTAAAGAGGATGGAGAGAAATCGTTCTCAGTGGTGACAGATGGCGCACCAAGGAGCAATGGTCTGAAGTTGCAGAGGGAGAGCTGTAGGTTGGATATTAGGAAAACTACTTCACCAGGCGAGTGGTGAAGCATTGGAATGCGTTGCCTAGATAGGTAGTGGATTCTCCATCCCTTTAGGTTTTTAAGTCCCGGCTGGACAAGGTCCTGGCTGGGATGACTTAGTGGGGGTTGATCCTGCTTGAAGCAGGGGGCTGGACTAGATGACCTCCTGAAGTCCCCTCCAGCCCTATGATCTTAAGACAGGGGAATTAAAAGAAGTTTCTTACTTTCTAAGTCTTTAGAGTTTGCACAGAGAAGGGTGGCACATACAACCTACGTTCACTGGCAAGGGGTGACACACTCCTGTACAGATCTCTCATGTGGGACTGTGGGAGAGAGGGAGATGACCAATCCAACCCACCCTGCCTAGAGCTCCTCACTATTCATGCCTGGCAGGACCCCCAGGACAGTCCCATATCTCCTTTTACTTTACACCACATCTTCCTGAGACATGCGGAGGGACATGCACAGTCACATGCCCCTCCACCAGATTTCTGCCAGGGTCCATACGAGAATGTGGCCAGAAGCAGCCTTTTGGCACTGTGCAGGAGGGAAGGGATGGGAGATGTTTCCAGCCATAGGGGAGGAAGGGATGAGCTGGCCTGTAAAATTTCCTGTGTTGGCCAAGCTGCTGGTGGCCTGAGTGCTCCAAGTAGGGGCTGGTGTTCTGCGCAATGCTGGCAATGGAATACACCCACTGTTGGGGATATGGAGAAGCAGCAAGGTTGCATGGTGTGAAGGGGCAAAACATGGAGAGGACAGTGGGAGGGGTGTAAATGGCCCTGCCACCAGCCTGTCACACCTAGACCCATCATCAGTCACTACACCTGCACCCTACCCACATACACCCACTTGTTGCTGGCAAGCAGGGATCCAACCAGTGGCAGGTCCCAACAGTATAAGTGGTGGTTGGGGGTAGATAAAAACAAGCAAAAGTCCCATATTTTCTACTAAGTCAAGACAGCTGCAAGAGAGCTTAAATATGAGACTGTTCCTTTAGAAACAGGACATCTAGGCTACGTCTACACGTGAACACTACATCAAAGTAGCTTATTTCGAAGTAGCGACATCGAAATCAGCTATTTCGATGAATAAAGTCTACACGTCCTCCAGGGCTGGTGCCGTGTTGGGCAGAACCACATCGAAGTAGGAGCTGCAGGGGAACGTCTACACGCCAAAGTAGCGCACATCGAAATAAGGGTGCCAGGAACAGCTGCAGACAGGGTCACAGGGTGGACTAGCACTTCCGGAGCAACAGCTCGCTGCTCCCTTAAAGGGCCGCTCCCAGACACACTCAGCCTGCACAGCACATGGTCTGCAGAGCCACAGGCACGCACACCTCGGGTGACGCAGTCATGGACCCCCAGCAGCAGCAGCCAGAGGTCCACCCAGCTGCCCATGTAGGAGCAGTGCTCGCCCTGCTCGATGCCATGCATGAGGCAGCTGATCACATCCTAGCCACAGAGGAGGAGCTGCCCGCAGGGGAGGAGGAAGCAACCCCAAACCCTGCAGCCCCCCGCCGCCCCCCCCCCGCCGCACACACCACCAGCTGTGGAGCTACCCCACGAGCACCGACTGGTGGGAGCGGCTGGTGCTCGGAGAGTGGGACGACGACCGCTGGCTCCAGAACTTTCAGATGAGCCGGCAGACATTCCTGGAGCTCTGCCAGTGGCTCACCCCTGCACTGAGGCACCAGGACACCGCCATGTGGCGTGCCCTCAGTGTGGAGAAACGGGTCGGCATCGCTGTCTGGAATCTGGCCACTCCAGACAGCTACTGATCCATGAGCTAGCAGTTTGGCATCGGCAAGGCCACCGTCGGGGCTGTCCTCATGGAGGTAAGAAGACCCACGGGGGGGGGAGCCCTGGGAGGGGAGGGGAGGGGAGCCCTGGCAGGGGAGGAGAGGGGAGGGGAGGGGAGCCCTGGCAGGGGAGGGCCACACACACCCTGCACACCCCTTATTGGTGGTCTCCCATGTGCTTCCCCTGCAGGTCGTCTGCACCATCAACGCCCTGCTCCTCCACAGGCTCGTGAGGCTTGGGGACCCGGATGCCGCCATCACGGGCTTTGCCACCCTGGGCTTCCCCAATTGTTTTGGGGCTCTGGATGGGACCCACATCCCCATCCACGCCCCGGAGCACAGTGGAGGACACTACTTAAACAGGAAGGGCTACCACTCAGTGGTCCCCCAGGCCTTGGTGGACAGCCGGGGCCACTTTCTGGACATATATGTGGGCTGGCCTGGCAGCACCCACAACACCCGGGTATTCCGGAATTCGGGCCCGTGCCTCCGGCTGGAGGCAGGGACCTACACCCCCCAGCGGGAGATCCCTGTGGGGGACACCACCATGCCCCTCTGCGTCATCGCAGACGCGGCATACCCCCTCCAGCCCTGGCTCATGCACCCTTACAAGGGCCACCTGTCAGCCAGCCAGGAGCGTTTCAACATACGCCTGAACCACACGCGCAAGGTGGTGGAGCGCATATTTGGCCGCCTCAAAGGGCACTGGAGGTGTCTCCTCACCCGCCTTGATGCAGACCCCACCAACATCCCCCAGATTGTGGGCTCATGCAGTGCCCTCCACAACCTTGTCAAGAGCAAGGGGGAGGCATTCTTTCAGGGCTGGACTGTGGAGGCCGGCAGGGCCGATGTGCAGCCACCCGCTGCCCCCAGTCGCCAGGTGGACCCCGAAGGGACCCGGGTCCGGGAAGCCCTGCGGGCCCAGTTCGACGAGGCCGCGGGGTGAATGCTGGCAGGCCCCCCACTGCACCTCCCCCATCCTCCACAACACTCCCTGCCTCTATGCCCACACCACAGAGCACCCAAGAGCACCCCCCCCCACTTTTCTTGTAAATAAAAACAGACGTGTTGTTCGTCAAACCAGAATATGTTGAACTCTTATTATTATCATAACTATTTACAGCCAAAATAAATATTATATATATATATGTATTATAAGATGACAGGAAAAAAAAGGGGAAGACAAGGAAGGGGAGAACTATTTACATGAGGGGGCAGGTATCATCATAACAACATAACAGGGGTCTAATACAAACTATTTACAAAAGACAAGTGAAGGAGATATGTACAAAGGGGGAGGGGGGGCCACGTCCTGGGCCCCACACCCCCTAATGTCCAGCGCTGGGGATGGGCAGCCGCAACCTGCGCCTCGGCCTCAGCCCTGGTCGGGGCTGGCTGGGGGCCGGGCGGACCGGTAGATATGGCCGGTGGGTGTCAGCTGCCCCAGGTCCCCCTTGGCGGAAGGGCCCTCGGTGGCGGATGGTGGTCCGATGACGGGTGAAGCAGCGGGTGGAGCGGTGGGTGGAGCAGGCAGGGTGGGCACAGCGGCGGCCGGCGTGGCATGGGGGGGCCAGGTAGTCCGCAACACGCTCGAACGTGCACATAAATGCCCCCCATGCCTCCTGGTGCCAGGCCACCGCCCGCTTCTGAAGTTTGAGGCACCGCTCCTCCACCCGCAGGCGCTGCTCGGAGACCTCCAGCTGCCGATGGAGGATCACCAGCAGCTGGGAGTCCGTTGCCATCCAGGAGTGCTGGCTCCGCTGTCGTCCCCATCCTGGGGCCGGTCGGTGCTCCGCCGAGGGGCTGGCCTGGACTGATGGCCCTGGTGGGCTCTCCAGGACCAGTGACACCTCGCCGGCACTCTCCGGTCCCTCCGATGGTGCAGCTGCGGAACACAGGGGGGGAAGAAGAGTGGAGACAGACGTTAGTGTGGCCCCCGAGCTATGGCCCTTGTCCCCCGACCCCTCTGCTGCTGGTTCCCCATCCCCGTCCCTGGGAGATGCTGCTGCTGCTGATGGGTGTCCCACCCCCTCCTCCCGGGGGACCCTAGGTTCCGCTCCCCCCATCCCCAGGGATGGGGCATGGCACTGTCGTGCTGGGGGGCAGGGGCTAATGCAGTCCTCTGAGGGACATGCCGCTGCTGTCCTTGGGGCCATGGTCATCTGGGCATGTGGAGGGCCCTGGTCATGTCTGTTACACCCGCCCCTCAACCCCGAGGGTGTGCACCGGGGGGTACATACCTGATGGTCCGCTCCCACAGTCGGGGGACACCCGGTGGGCGGACACCCTGCTGGAGCTCCAGAATGGGATGTCTATCCGGAGCCCCATATCGCTGGAGGAGGATCCCCCCTCCTCCTCCTCCTCCGGTGCCCCAGGGGTGGGCTCCTGGGAAGGGCCCTGGGGTGCGGGGCTTACCTCCAGGGCGGACTCCGCCTCCAGGGCCTGCTGGGGCTCGTCGGCCGAGGTATCAAGAGTGGCCAGAGGGGAGGAGGTGTGCCGGGGGCCCAGGATGGCCTGAGCTCCCTATAAAAGGGGCAAGTGACAGGGGCGGCCTGAGATCGGCCGGCCGCATCCCGGGCCCAGGCGTAACCCTACCGCAGCTCCTTCACCTTACTCCTGATGTTTAAATATTGAGTCTGTTCTGGTCTGGCTATGGTCTGAAGAAGTGGGTCTGTCCCACGAAAGCTCACCTAATAAACTATTTTGATAGTCTTTAAAGTGCTGCTTGACTGCTTTTTGTTTTGATAGTCCTTAAAAATATAAGCTGAAACATTACAGGTGTTGTCTATAGTGAATGTAGGGGAGAACAAGGGCATATTGCAGATGTTCAAGCAAAGTTATATGTTTATCTTAAACTGGGCACATTTTAGGAGTCACCACTCTAAGAGGAGTGACCGGTCTGTTTGTTTGTTTCTTTGTTTTTTTCCCATCATATGGGAGAAAACTTTCATGTGCTTTTTCTTATTTGGTAGGTGCATCATTTGAGCAATGAGGGCATCTTAATTATTTTCTTTTCAGAGTCCCCTGAGAATTCCTCGGGGCTGTACCAGAGGGGTCCAAGCCACTCTATAACTGTGACATGGCAGGAGACCTCGCTACAATGAGTCTCCCTCATGGCACAGATGTAATGTGGCTAAAATTACCGGACAGAGGCTACGTACCTGTGTCCGTTGGAACAGGTTAAATTCTAGTCTGGGATTTACTGATTGTCAGAGTCCATTAATACTGCAGCTGGGAGCCTGTGTCCCAGCCTGTGTAGATAGGAAACTGCTAGCACCAGTCAGGCTTGCAGATTGTACGGGACAGCAGCTTGAGCTAACCACCTAAGCCAGTCTGTCTACCCAATCTCCAAGTATGCTCCCAGCCATAGGCACTAGTTCTCTGGGTGCTCCAGGGCTGGCGCATCCATGGAGGGAAAAATTAGTGGGTGTTGAACACCCAGTGGTTCCAAGTTCTCTTCCAGCCTCTCCCTTGCAGTGTCTCTTGCCTGTTAGTAGCCACACTGACCAACTGCTCCTCTGCCCTCCAAGCACTTCCAGAATGCCACAACATCCTAGACAATGTAGTACGGGAAGGTGGAGGGCAGCCATCTGTGGAGAAGAAACAAGTTCTGAGCTATCTAGAAAAACTAGATGTACACAAGTCCATGGATCTGGATTTAATGCATCCCAGGGTACTGAGGGAATTGGCAGAGGTCATTGCTGAAACTTTGGCCATTATCCTTGAAGACTCTTGGAGATCAGGGGAGATACCAGATGACTGGAAGAAGGCAAACGTGGCGCCCATCTTTAAAAAGGGAAAGAAGGACAATCCAGGGAACTATAGACTCATCAGCCTTACCACAATCCCTGAGAAAATAGTGGAGGGAATCCTCAAGGAATCTGTTTTGGAGCACTTGGAAGAGGGGAAAGTGATCAAAAGTAGCCAACATGGATTCACCAGGGGCAAGTGCTGCCTGACCAATCTGATTAGCTTCTATGACGAGATAACAAGCTTTGTGGACATGGGGAAGTCAGTGGATGTGATATACCTTGACTTCTGCAACGCTTTTGATATGGTCCCCCACAAGATTCTTGTCCATAAGTTAAGGAAATATGGATTGGATCCTTGGACTATAAGATGGATAGAAAGCTGGCTTGATGGTCAGGCCCAACAGGTAGTGGTCAACGGCTCAATATCTGGATGGTGGTCTCTTTCGAGCGGAGTTCCTCAAGGCTCGGTTCTGGGGCCGGTGTTATTCAACACCTTTATTAATGACCTGGATGAAGGACTGGGTTGCACCCTCAGCAAGTTTGCGGATGACACAAAACTAGAGGGAGAGGTAGATACGTTGGAGGGTAGAGAGAGAATCCAGAGGGACCTGGATAAATTGGAGGACTGGGCCAAAAGAAACCTGATGCAGTTCAAGGAGAAGTGTAGAGTCCTGCACCTGGTGCGGAAGAATCCCAAGCATTGTTATAGGCTGGGGACCGACTGGCTCAGCAGCAGTACGATGGAAAGGGACCTAGGGGTTATGGTGGATGAAAGGCTGGATATGAGTAAACACTGTGCCCTTGTAGCCAAGAAAGCTAACGGCGTACTAGGGTGCATTAGGAGGAGCATTTCGAGCTGATCTAGAGAAGCAGTTATTCCTCTTTATTTGGCACTGGTGAGGCCACATCTGGAATATTGTGTCCAGTTTTGGGCCCCCCAGTATAAAAAGGCTGTGGATTTGCTGGAGCAGGTTCAGTGAAGGGCAACAAAAATGATTAAGGGTCTGGAGCACAAGACCTGTGAGGACAGGCTGAGGGATTTGGGCTTGTTTAGTTTACAGAAGAGAAAACTTAGAGGTGATTTAATAACAGCCTTCAAATTCCTGAAGGGGAGCTTTAAAAAGGAGGGTGAGAAACTGTTCTCAGTGGTGTCAGATGGCAGAACAAGGAGTAATGGTCTGAAGTGGAAGAGGAAGAGGTGTAGGTTAGATATTAGGAAAAACTACTTCACCAGGCAGCTAGTGAAGCATTGGAATGCGTTGCCTAGAGAGGTGGTGGATTCTCCATCCCTTGAGGTTTTTAAGTCCTGGCTGGACAAGGTCCTGGCTGGGATGACTTAGTGGGGGCTGATCCTGCTTGAAGCAGGGGGCTGGACAAGATAACCTCCTGAGGTCCCTTCCAGCTCTGTGATTCTGTGAACCTATAGACTTGCAGTATTCAGGATGCACTGGGAGGGAGCAAGAAGAGTTGGGATGAGGCAAGCTCAGGGAAGAGGTAAGGCAGGGGCCTGCTGAAAGGGGTAGCATGGGGGAGGGACAGGAGCACGGATAAGGGCTGGAATGGGGGCAGCATGTGGGGCTGGAATTGAGGCCGAGAGTGAGACTGAGTCCCCCTCGTTGAAAGGGAATTTGGTGCCTGTGCTCTCAGCTGCATCATAGATAGAGGGTATTTTTCACACAGAAACTGGGTATGGTTTTTGTCCATACATTGATCATTTGTATTGAACATGTGCACACGTTTCCAGGAAGATATGCTTGACAATCTTAGTATTTCCAAATGGCCAGGAACAGATAAAATAAATCCAGAATTTTACATTCCATATATTGAGTCAGTTAGTGGAAAATATAATGTAAACAACATTTTTTTTGATTTAAGATTTGTAAGTGGCATCTAATCTTATTTTGAAAATGGGCTGCCCTTAAAATTCATTAGTCAGCGCATACTAGCAAATGAAGTCTCATGTAAGTAGGTATCTCCTTTTGTACTCAAAAGCACTTTGTTCTAATCAGAACAGATTTATTGGTTCACTGCAGGGTTGTCTTTGATACATTTTTGGAATAATGTGTTGCCTTTGTCTTTCCGAATGAGAACATATGGTATACCAAAGAATTCCATGCTGAGGAAACATGTTTTGCTCCTGTATGTCAACAATAACCCATCTGTTCGTGCTAAGAACATGGCAAAGAGGTCACTATTCTAAGCAGGCATTATTTGAAACTTTACTTTGGGGAAAAAGTTTTTATACTATGATGGAAAATACATAATCTATTCAGTGGATAGCACACTATTTTGCTGCATGTCTCACATGCATGGACAAACATACACTTTTCAGAGGTATCCAACGTTAGAGATGCAATATTTCCACTTATAAAGAGACGAAGAAAGGAATTGTTTGATCATTGTTGATAAGCTCAACATAATGCTTCTCTTAGAGTAACACAACAGTTTGAAGAGTGAATATCAGCTTGTCGGATGAAGGCTGATGTACCCCAACATGGCTGCTCTTTTTATTTTGTTCAATAGGCTCACCCAGAGCCAACTCCTAATCCTGGCATGAGGTCCTTTAGATCTTCAGAAGTTACTTTCACTTACACTAAGGCTCTTCACCTTTTCAAGATACGCCCTCCATTGGCTGCACAATTTTCTTCTACCTCTGCATAACTATACTTTAGGTAAGTATATCTGCACTGAAGCATTAAAAGGTACTGAGAACTCTTAGATCAAGAAGAGGTCAGTGGCACATCAATAAAAGCCATAAATGACACTGAACTGAGATTTCTGAACACACAAATACCAGGAAGGTACCCCACACTCCTGCAATTCATCTGGTAAGATGGACAAAAGAATGTAGTGAAATTATCCTTCATCCACATTGTAGAGTTTGTAAACAGGAGTGAAAAAAATAAAAAGTGAATTCAACATCATAAATAATTTGACCACTTTTGCCTGGAGTACTGTATTCAGCTTTGAGTACATGAACACAATTAGGCTATTGACAAGGGACACTGAGAACAGCAGCCAAAATGATTAGGAGGATGGAAGCTGTGATTTATGAGGCAAGATTAAATGAGCTGCAATTCATATGCATAACATAGCGAAGCAATGTTTAAAGGCTTGACACCTTTTCCAATATATAAAGACAGACTTCAAACATGGAAAAAAAATTAAAAGTTATGGATTGAAATTAAGAATAATGAGATGAAATTAAGAAAAGGCTGAAAATTGCGTAAGGCAGAAAAACAGGAAATAATTACTGCTAGTGAGGCCTATTTAAATGGTGGAATCCTCTCCCAAGGGAAGTGAAGAAAGCGCCAATCCTTGGAAAGTATAAAACTAGGCTAAAGAAACCACTAATAAATAAAGTTTGCTGTCAGGACAATGGATTTAGTTTTTTAATAGGTCCCTTATGTCTAAAATTTCCATTATAGTACAGATCAGTTGGTAGATGTTGTTCTGGTACTCAGTTTACCCTACCCCAGGGTAGCTCAGCTGCCAGACCATGCTGCTGATCAGCCAAATGTGAGGCTATAGTTGAACTTTGATGTCTCATACACAGACTGTTGGTCCATCTACTTTATTTGCTAACACTGTCAACATAAGACCTGCTTTTCTCATTTTCACTGACGCTTCATCTACAGTAAAGTTATCTTTTGTTTTTAGCAGGCTGGGAATCTATATGTCTAGCATTATAGTTCCTATCTAGCAGTGACTGCCATGCGAGTGGTAAAATTTTACATATTTTACACCTAAACATTGAGACATGGCTGAGCAGAGTGACGAATTTATAATCTGAAGTCCAATTACAGGATTCCAGTATAGCAAAAAGACAAGATTCTTTCTACAAGCAGAGGAAGGTCAATAGAGCACTTCATAAAATAATATTTGCAGTTATAACTTCATGGATTGACTGCAACTTGGTAGTCTTTATGTGTAGCATAAATTCACAAAAAGCTTCAACAGTAAATAGCTTCTTAAGTGAAATATGTGCTCTTAATACTGCTCTTCCGGTGTTGGTTTTTTGTTTTTTTTTTCTGATTTCAAAAGACATTGCTTTGCTGCTTTGTGGTTGCAGAGCCCTGAGGGGTTAGTAACTCCAGGAAGCAACAAAAATCTGGAATATTGCACAGAGTTTACAAGACTTCGTTACTGGGCAGTCAGAAATCATAACGATGAGAGAGCCTTTGGCGTGAGTCCTATCTTGCTTCAGTTTTACTAAAAGGCACCACTAATGACTTTAATTACTTCTGATTTTCACCAGCATGAGGTTGTATTCAAACACTTCACTTTTCTTCCATCTGAGAGAACCTGGTGGTTATGAAAGGTTTCAGGTCCACATCTACGGTGATTAAACTTTTTTTTTCTTTATTCACAACAAGGGACAACACAGGCAGTAGCAGTTCGATCTTTCCCTGAATGATTCCATTCATGAGACTTGGTCTTTATCTGCTTGGATGGCAGAGGATAATTCATTCTCCATGCCTAGTCCATTCTTTGTCTCGGTAATGACAATGCTGAGAAGTGTGAATTCGGGCCAGTTCCACTGGGGTCTCCAGTCCACTGGAAAGTGGACTAAGGCCACTAATTTTCATTTTAATGATGTTAGTACAGGTTGTACCGCGCTGTTCTGGTGCCTGCAAGACCTGACCAGTCCTGAACAAGGGAAGTTGCTGAACCAGGGGAGGTTAGTGCTTGCCCCACACACTGCCAGCTGCTGCCCCTACCCAGGACTCCACTTCTCCTGCCTCACTCCCCCCAGAGGGCACCCCAGTTATGCTGCTCCATCCCCGGGGGCGTGGGAACACTGCTGCTCCAGCCCACAGTCCCACCATGGCACCACGCTCCAGCCCACAAGCCCACCATGGCACCACGCTCCAGCCCACAAGCCCGCCATGGTGCAGGGGCCCAGCAGCTCCTTTCTCACGTAGTCTCACAATGCTCTGGGCCTCAGCCTCCCTGTTTTTTCCCCAGTAGTTCTACAGCCCCAGGGCCTGCACTGGGTCACTGATGATGCAAAACTAGAGGCATTTCTTGACCAGAGAAGTCCAGATTAGGGAGGTTGCTTGCTGCCTTTTGATCCCAGCTAATCTGAACCGGATTCAAACTAGCGACTTATGAACAAACAGTTGTATTTCTGTCACCTGACCTCTCAGACATAAAAAAAAGCATCTTTATTTAATATTCAAAGGTTTTTGTTTTAAAGTCTTACCCTGCGAATAGGTCACCAACTTTTTGAGACCACAGAACACAACACATTTCTTTTTTTAAATGTGGGATGCCAATAAAAAAAAAAGCAACATCTATAGCAAAAAGCAAAAATGAAGAAGTTTAATCAGGTATCCTAGCAAAGAAGAAGAAATGCTCTTTCTGGATTTAATAACAGAAGATATATACCATCAGGGTAGGATATCCAGAGTGTGTCTGACTCTCGTAGCACACCTGCAAGTTGTTTGTGGAACACCAGTGTTCCCCAGAACATAGTTTAAGAAACGCTGTTTAGAGGCATGTTCCCCCCGATCTCAGTGCCATGTGAAGATGTGCAAAGGGAATGAAAGTTTGGTAATGTTTTACTTGTCATACAGTGGGATCCCTTTCCTGAAGTTCTACTTTTCAAATACTCTGCACCCACTCTTATGTAGATTCAATAAGGCTGTGCTGTATTTACCGGTTTGGGTCCCCACAAGATAAAACGTTCCCCAAGTCTCCAGTACAGAGATCTCACCTCTGAAATACTGGCCTTCTTCCTGCCTGTCCCCCTCTAACTACCGACAGCTGATAAGATGAATTCCCTTGTTACCTGGTTAATAGCCCTGTTCCTAATCAGTTATCTCTCCTTTTGACCCTGAGAGGAAGCCCCGAATGGTGAGTCAGCCTTAAACTACTCCCATGGTCGCACCACTCCCTCTTTCCTACTTCCACCCATTTTATCCTTCTCCTCCCCTGGTGCTCCCATATCCTCCCATGAGCAAGATTTCTTTAAAATGACTCTCTGAACTCCCTGCAGGAGCCTTATCCATCTGCCACTGCCAAAAGGCAAATTGTGAGGGTAATCCCTATATCTGTGGTTCTGCCTACTTGTCTTGCCACTAGGGCTGATGGGTTGCCCAGGGCACAACCTGGAACTGGGATATTGCTGTGCCCTCTTAATGCTCCAACTTGAGTTGTCTCATGGTATTTTGCTAGCAACAAGTAACAAACCCCTCAAGGCTCCGTAATCACTAAGCACCAGCCTGCAGAGGTACTGTACACCCAGATGAGCTGAATGGGTGCTCTCCAAGCCCCTTATGAACTATATCCCAAGAAACACCAGCAAGTCTCCCAAACTCTTAGGGTGCGTCTATATTACAGCTCTGTTTCGAAAGAACGTCTTCAAAAGAGAACATCGAAAGATGCTCTTTCGAAACGGAGCATCCACACATGCCAGCGGGGACCAAAGTTTCGGTCCATCCTTTCAAAAAGCCCCCAGTGCAGTTTTGAAAGAGAGTATCCACGCGTATCAGGGCGCTCTTTTGAAAGAGCAGGGGCAGAAAGCACCACAGGCAGGGTCTCGTGGTGGATGAGCCCTTCCAGGGCTACCACCCTCCATCCCCTTAAAGGACCCCACCCCCACAGGCCTCAGTCTGCACATGCAGAGGGCCAACAACCCTGTCCCCAGGCAGAGAGAGAGATCGGAAGAGGCATCCCGGGCCCCCATGGACCCTGATGAGCAGCACCCCAGCATCAAGGCCATGGCCAGAGTACTGGCCATGGTCCTGGTCACTGTTCTCCAGCAGCTCCCGGTGGCCACTCTACTAGCCGCCCTCCTGGAGACCGTCCTTAGGGCCTGATGTCCCCAGCCGCTCCCCCAGGTCACCTGCTGCTTGTGGGGAAGCTCCACAAGCAGCGACTGGTGGGACTGGCTGGTGCTGAAGGACTGGGGCAATGACCAGTGGCTACAGAATTTCAGGATGACCAAGAGGACATTCCTGAAACTGTACCACTGGCTCACCCCAATCCTCCAGCACCAGGACGCCCGCATGAGGCTGGTGCTCCCCCTCCAGAAAAGGGTAGCTGTCGCCCTTTGGAAGCTGTACACCCCGGACAATTACCGATCTCTTGGCCACCACTTCGGGGTGGGCAAGGCCACCATTGGGGCCATTCTCATCAAGGTAAGCCATGGCTGGGTCACACTCATACTGCATGCAGGGGGCAGGGGGAGCCCAGCAAGGGACACTATCGGGGAGTGGTGGGGCATCCCCCACCGGGGACAAGGATGGGGAGTGATGAGGGGTGGGTGTGCAGGTTGCAGCCCAGGCCACACTCATGAGCGTGCCCCCTCACCACCCCGCAGGTCATCCATGCCATCAGCAAGGTGCTCCTGCAGCAGCTGATCCACGTTGGGGACCTGGACAATGCCATGTGGGGCTTCCAGGACCTGGGCTTCCCCAACTGCTCCGGGGCCCTGGAAGGCACCCAAGTTGCCATCAGGGCCCCAGAGCCTAGTGGGGGGGCCTATGTGAATGGGAAGGGCTACCAGGGTTTTCAGGAACTGGGGACTGGGACACCGCATAGCTGAGGGGACCTTCACCCCCAGCGGGAGCTGCCCCTCGGGGACACAACAATGCCACCATGTATTGTGGCGGATGTGGCCTACCCCCTGCAGGCCTGGCTCATAAGGCCATACATGGGGCACATCCAGCTGAGCCAGGACCATTGTAACGAGCAGTTGAACGGGGCCCGCAATACCGTGGAGTGGGCATTTGGCTGCCTCAAGGGGCACTTCAGGTACCTCCACGTGAGGCTGAAAGTGGGCCTGGCCAATGTCCTGGCAGCAGATGGGGCCTGCTGCACCCCACATAACCTCGCTGAGGCCAAGAATGAGCTCTACAGGCAGGGGTGGGCCACCCAGCTGGGGCATGGGTACGAGCAGCCCCCTGCCACCCCATGCTGTCTGACCCAGCGGACAGGGTGCAGAGCCGGGAGGCCCTGTGCCAGGCCTTTGAGCGGGGGCCATGGTGAGCCCCTGAACCCTGCATACACACACCACCATCCTGCACGCATGCGCACACACCACCACACAGCACACTCCCCACCCCCACCCCCACCACCCCCACCACCATACATGCACAGGGGCATGGGGCAGAACACAAAAGTAAACACTTTAATATAAATAACAAAGTGTGAGTCTTTTTTAGACAACTATTTAAAGGAGGGGGTGGAACAGGTAATGTGGGTAGGGGTTAACTATTTATAGGGGTAGAGCATCCCTAGGCAGGCTCCCAGGGAGGGGGGGCAGCATTAGTCCTCCTGGGGGCCTCAACAGGTATGATCCTAGTCATCCACGCCCTGCCCGTCCCCCTGGTGTCCGGGGGCCCCATTGGGGCTGGACCAGGGATGGTGGTTTGGGGAGGTAGGGGAGCACCTGGGGCGAAACCTCTGTGGGCTGTGCGGAGTCAGCATGGGGGGAGCTGGCAGTAGGAGCTGCTGCCTCCTCCTGGCCAGCCCTCACCAGCAGCATGTGGGCCAGCTGGATGAGGTCAGCCGGGGGCAGGTGGGTCAGGACCAGGGCAGCGAGGCTGGGCATTTGGCGGGGGTTTGCTGCAGGTGGTGGGGTTGGAGGGCAGACCAGGGAGCGGGGGGAAGCTAAAAGGGGGGAGGCTGAGCAGGGGACAGGAGAGGTAGGAAGTTGGGGCAGGAGGGTAATGGGTGGATGGGGGACAGTGGGGTGGGGGCAGGAGGGGCGGCTGCAGGAGTGGGTGGCAATGGGGTGGTGGTCAGGGTCGGCTGGCCTGGGTCAGGGTGTCGAGATTGGCTGCCATCCAGTCCCAGGCCTGCCGCCCCATGTCCAGCCACTCCTGCAGCATTCTGGAAAGGTCCCACAGTGCTGCAGTATATACAGCTTCCCCCCATGTCCTCTTCCCCACCTAGGTGGCGCCAGCGGACGGCCCAATGGCGGGCCCGCACGGGGATGGCACGGGGTCCGGGTTGCTCCCCCTCGCCCTCTGTGACGGGGCTGGTCCAGCCACTGGCTACAGGAGCTGTGCAGACAAAAGGGGAGAGCAGGGGGTCGATGAGTTCCAAGCACTTAAACTTGTGCCACCTCTGCCAGGTACCCTGTGATGCCCACGTCCTGAGGTTCCCTGCGTGGGTGTCAATGGCATGAGCTGAGGACCTCCGGTCCCTCCACAGCCAGCCAGCCTGTGGTCCTGTCCTGCCCACATGGTGCTGAGCACCGCGTGTAAGCCCCCCGTCTGGGCCCAGGGAATGTGGCTGTCTGGAGTCCACAGGCCCCGGGGTGGCGGGCATGTTGGGGGGCTGCAGCAACCCTGGGTGGGACTGGATGCCCCCTCCCCAGTCCTGGGGTGCCTGGTGTGCAGGCCACCTACCTGTGGGTCTCTGCAGGAAGTTGGGTGAGGTACGGGTGGATGGGGCCTGGCTGGACAGCCCAGATGGGATGTTGACGACGAGGGCCCCCTCGCTTGAGCCCTTGTCATCGCTGCTGACGTCAAGCCTCCGTGGGCCCCTGGTGCCATCTGTGGGTCCAGGACAGTCCTCCCCCTCTGTCCCCATCTTAGGCTCCTGCTCCAATGCCAGGACTATTGTGTCCAGCAGCACGGCCAGGGGTCCCGGCTTCTTGGGCCCAAGGAGGCGGTCCAGGTCTTTATAATAGGGGCAGCTGGCGGACACTGGCCCTGACTGCCCAGCTGTATCCTGGGCCTGGCAGTATCCCCGGCACAGCTCCTTCACCTTGGACCTCACCTGATCCGGGGTCCGGGTGGGGTGATCGCAGCCAGTGAGGCCTGTGGTGTGGCACTGGAATGCCACCACATTCCTTCCCCGGACCCCCATCTGGTGCAGGACCTTCTCGTCTGCCCAGAGGGTAAGGAGGTCCCGCACCTCAGCATCAGTCCAGGAGGGGGCCTGGCGCTTGGGTGGCTGGCTCACCTCCTGGGAGGACTCCCCGGTTTCCTTGGGGGGCCCCTGGGGTTGGCAGGGGGGTCAGGGTCACTGGTCATGGTGCTGAGGAGGGCATTTGGCTGGCTGGAGCATTGTCACAGGGAGCTGACTGTGCAACAGCGTGGGCTCCCCGCTGCCTGCACACCCTCAGCTTCCTGCCTGAGGGTTTCTGGGAGCCTGCGTCCTGAAACATGGCCAGATGCTGGAGCCATAGAGCTCTGCATGTGCTGGGAGTGGTGACGCCACCTGCCAGCTGATTGTGGCCTTGGAGGACTGCCTCTTTTGAAAGAGCAGGCCACGGAGCATCTACACTTGCTCTCTTTCAAAATAATCTTTCGAAGGAGGGCTCTCTTCCCGTCCTGAGAAGGGAGGACCAACTTCAAAAGGATGGGGCTGTTCTTTCAAAGTTAGTTTTGAAAGAGCGCCGTGTGCGTAGATGCTCTGCGGGTTCTTTCGAAAGAACTTGGTCTTCCAATCTGGATTTCGAATGTACTTGCTAGTGTAGACGCACCCTTCAGCTTTTACCCCTGAAATATGCCATTGTGCACTGATAAGAGCTCTTTTTGAACAGTGCAAATTTATTAGTTTTCCACTTTATCAAAAGGAAATTGGATATGCAAAAGCCTTTGTACCCTGAGCAGATTTTCCAGGACCTTTAGATGAATTCACTGGTAAGGATAAAGCATTAAAATTAGTGTAACTAGAGCAAGATAGAGTTTTAAATTACTATAAGTGGTAGGCATAAAGATCACACATTGTTTACTTAAGGTAACACATTCTAAATGGTAAACTTTTAGGCTATGGTTACGCTGATACATACTGCTGGCAGCAGTATGCAACTGGGCAGTCCCAAAACTGCAAATGTCTGCTCATTTGCATATTCGATTGCCAGCAAAGGCTGCTGCCAGCAGGAAAAAGCTGCAGCCAGCAGGGAAAAAAAGTGTAAACATGGTGCTGCTGGCAATACCTCCCTACCTTTGTCGGAAGCCTCTTCATGCCTAATTTTTTTCCAGGCACAAGAAGCTGCCAACAAAGGGAGGGGGCAGGGGAGTTGCCAGCTGAACCATGTTTTACATTGCTTATTTTTTTTTCCTGTCGGCAGTAGCCTCTACTGGCAAACAAATATGCAAATAAGTATCTATTTGCATTTTCAAGACTACCTATTTGCATACTGCTGCCAGCAGTTTGGGTCAGTATAAATGTAACCTTAGAGTTGAATAAAAACAACTTGTTCTGACCTCACTGAATGTTGTAATTAGGTTACAGTTCTTAATAAACAGGCTGACTTTCCATCTCAGTCTGGGAACAGTCTCCTCAGTTGGAAGTTTTTGTCTTCTTAGTGTTCTTGTTGCCTTCATTGTGTTTCTGCCCACTTGAGGGAAAGAAAGGTGTCCCTTATTTTATACCCTCAGTTCATGTGCCTAGAAAATGCTGGCCCCGACATGTCCTGGTCAGCCTTGTGGACCTTTCTGAATCAGAGTTGATGTGCTGCTTGTGAAATTCTCTTACAGAATTGTAAATCTCTGGTACCAATAACTTTCCCTACTAATTGATGGTCATTTAATGCTGGCTTTGTTGGTTACCCCTGGGGCCTTGGATAATAAGTTGTGTGTAACCCCCAGTCAGAACAAACCCAACCTTTCCCTCGGTATATATGACCCATAAATTACACCCAAAAGGGAAAGAAAACAGACTCAGATTTGGGTGAAAACACGGTAAATTGTATTAAAGTATTTGGTATAATGAAAGGAAAAAGTGGGGGAGAAAAACCTGTCACAAACTAATAACTCTTATCTGATCAATGGATGTAAACAGTTAAAAGACCTTAATTCTCAATTGGATTTACACATGAAAATAAACTGTTAAGTTATACCCCAAATTATGGTTGCTTCACCACTTCTTGGACTCGAGTTGGCAGGATCAGAGGGGTGTTGCCCAGGGCCTTCTACCATTGGCTGCAGGGAGGAACATGGGAGAGTCCCACAGTGATGGAGCTGGAACCCCGGAGAGGACCACAGGCAGATGACAGACAGGATAGTACATGGTGGATGGGATGTCCTCTTCCAAGCTGGTTAGCTGTACAAACACTGACACTCAGATGGACGGCAGCTGCTTTCAGGCAGAGTCCTGACTTATAAAACCTCAAGGGCAGGAAACTCCTCAGGTAATTCTCCAGGGCCTACACAAAAAGGCGGGAGATGCTGGTCAGAGCTGGTTCTTGCTTACCACTCTGAAGAGGGCCCCCTCCTCTATGCCTAGAGGTGACATGACACGTTTACTCCATTTTGTTCATACCACCTCCATTTTGTTTTTACGTAAATAGCTGTATTACTTAACATATTTACATAACTGGTTATTGCAGTGTGGTCAGCTTACATGGTGTTGGTCACCTCCTTTGTTGCTGCTGGAGAACTGTAAGTGGGAGACTCCCAAACTTGTATTTCACTAACAACCAAACAGCAAAATCTTAACTTCATACACACAAATGATATACATATTTTGACAGATCAATGGGTTTCAGGAGATCATGGCCTTTCATATGGTACTTTACATGGCCTGCTCCATATGAGCTATCACAACCACATATGAATGGTAAATATGGGAGTTACGAGGTACTACTTTGAGGTACAGCATGTCACAACAAGGCCAACTTTTTTACACAACTCTGCCTCCCCTGTTTTTAAAATCTCTTTCTACTATCTGACCCGAGTTACTTTGGATTTCAGTATGCTGTTGTCCTTGCTCTAGTTCTTTTGAACCAGTAGACCTTTTCACATACCATTTCACCTTCTTTCTCTTCAAAACATTGTTTTTAATTCTGCTCCCTTTTCACTTCCCTCTCTGCAGGCATTTCTCAAGGCATTTGGATTCTTGGGTTGTCTCTTGTGTAACCTGAACCTTTCATCCTTGTTAGCCTCCTTTTGGCTTCTTGACCTATTACATAACTCCTCCGGTCCTTCAATCTGTTTCCATTTGGTTCTCCAGGTGTTTCTCTCCTTTCTTCAAAGAAGAGGACTCCAATCTATCCTAATCCCTAGCCAACTCAAGATGCTTCCCTCAAAATGTTCCCTGATTCTTTAGAGGCACTCTGGTCACTTGGCAGACTTTTTCCCTCTCTGTGGATTACACATTAGCATCAATCTTTCCCCTTAGCAGCATCCAGTAAGGTAGTGGTCACCAGGCCATTTCTACACATGCCACTTTCTCCAAAAGTGACATGCTAATAAACGGCCCGAAATATCCTAAATTATAGGGAAGAAGGGGCCTCCAGAAGAAGGACTCCCTTCCGGAAGACCCCCCGGGGGCTGCGCTTCTACACCCAGTTTAGGAGTCCAGAAGAGCATCTTCTGGACTCCAAATCATGTGACTTTATGCTAATGAGGAATGGGGAATTTACAACTGTGTCTCATTAGCATATTTCAGGCCATTGATTAGCATGTGTAAGTGGCATGTGTAGAAATGACCCAAGGCTGTGTCTATACTTGCATGCCTCTTTCAAAAGAGGCATGCAAATGAGGGAAATAGAAATGCAAATGAGGAGCCAGATTTACATATCTGGCACCTCATTTGCGTATTCTTATTTTGAAATAGCTTCTTTCAAAGATGGGGTTTACTTTTGAAAGAGCAGTGTGGTCTATACTGGTTTTCTTCTTTCGAAAGAAGCTATTTCAGCGTTTTGGAACAAATAGATAAATTTAGCGTTAATAAATCACCGGGATCAGATGGCATTCATCCAAGGATTCTCAAAGAACTCAAATGGGAAATTGCAGAACTATTAACACTAGTTTGTAACCTGTCCTTTGGATCAGCTTCTGTACCTCATGACCAGAAGATAGCTAATGTGACACCAATATTTAAAAAGGGCTCTAGACGTGACCCTGGCAATTACAGACCTGTAAGTTTAATGTCAGTTCTGGGCAAGTTAGTTGAAACAATAGTAAAGAATAAAATTGTCAGGCACATAGAAGAACATAAGTTGATGGGCAAAAGTCAACATGATTTTTGCAAAGGGAAATCACGCCTTACTAATCTGTTAGAGTTCTTTTAAGGGGTTAACAAACATGCAGACGGGAGATCCACTGGATATAGTACACTTAGATTTCCAGAAAGCCTTTGACAAGGTACCTCATCAAAGGCTCTTATGTAAATTAAGATGTTATGGGACAAGAGGGAAGGTCCTTTCATGGATTGAGAACTGGTTAAAAGGCAGGAAACAAAGGGTAGGCATACATGGTAAATTTTCTGACTAGAGAGGGGTAACTAGTGGTGCCCCCCAAGGGTCAGTCCTAGGACCAATCCTATTCAATTTATTCATAAATGATCTGGGGAAGCGGGTGAGCAGTGAGGTGGCAAAGTTTGCAGATGACACTAACTGTTCAAGATAGTCAAGACAAAGGCAGACTGTGAAGAACTTCAAAAATATCTCATCAAACTGAGTGACTGGGCAACAAAATGGCAAATGAAATTTAATGTGGATAAGTGTAAGGTAATGCACATTGGAAAAAATAACCCCAACTGTACATACAATATGATGGGGGCTAATTTAGCTATAACTAATCAGGAAAGAGATCTTGGAGTTATCGTGGATAGTTCCTTGAAAACATCCACGCAGTGTGCAGAGGCCGTCAAAAAGGCAAATAGGATGTGTCGTATTATTAAAAAAGGGATAGAAAAAAAAGACAAGGAGTATCTTACTGCCCATGTATAAATCTATGGTACGCCCACATCTTGAATACTGTGTACAGATGTGGTCTCCTCACTGAAAAAAAAGATATCCTGGCACTAGAAAAGGTTCAGAAAAGGGCAACTAAAATGATTAGGGGCTTGGAAGAGCTAAATAAATTAATGGAGGTTAGGTCCATAAAAGGCTATTAGGGAAGGGTAGGAATGGTGTCCCTGGCCTGTGATTGTCAGGGGCTGGAGCTGTGTGGCAGGAGACAAATCACTTGATCATTGTCTTTGGTCCACCCCCTCTGGGGCACCTGGCACTGGCCACTGTTAGCAGACAGGCTACTGGGCTGGATGGACCTTTGGTCTGACCCAAGATAGCCATTCTTATGTTCTAAGAATATGTAAGTCTGCACCTCATTTGCATTTTCACTTTCCCTCATTTGCATGCCTCTTTTGAAAGAGGAATGCAAGTGTAGACACAGCCCAAGAGTAATTAATTGGATCACCTCCCCACTTCCTCCCCTCAGCCAGGCCACCCTCCAGCCAGGTACAGTCTACCTCCTCCTCCCCACAACCAGGCCACTGCAGATTACTCACTGGAGCCACACGGTGTGAGCTGTGGCAGTCCCCAAGCCGCCACCCAAGCTGCCAGATCCCCTGAGCTGCATGAACCACACAAACCATCCGAGCTGCCACACTGACAGGGCCAGAGGGATCAACTCCACCTCTGCCACTCCCCACTTTTCCCACCATGTGGTGGGGTGTGTGCACAGAGCAGCTGGAGGGGCAGCCCCTTGTGTGGCTCTTCTGAGCCACATTCACCATAATCCGCTTCCTCATTCAGCATATGGCAAACAAGGAGCATATTGGATACCACAGCACTAAAACTTCACCCAGTCTTTACTAATCAAGTCTCCCCTTAGTGAAAGGCTTTCCCCAAATTTCCAACGACATCATAAACACAGAGCAAGGGGGTGCTCAGGAGAGCTTTTGCCTCTTAATGGCTATGTTTACACTACAGATTACTTTTGGTATAATTTATTTCACGCAGGAATGTGAATAATCCATGCCACTGAGCAATATAAATTATATCTAAACAACGGTATAAACAAGGCTACATCAGAAGCAGAACTTCTCCCACCAACATAGCTACAACTTCTTGCAGAGGTAGGCTGCACTACTGCAAATGATGTAGTCTAGATGTATCCTAAGATTGTGGAGGTTTTTGCCTTTCTACATAAGAACACAAGAATGACCATATTGGTTCAGAGGAAAGGTCCATCGAGCTCAGCATACTTTCTTCTTACGCTTTCCAATGCCAGGTGCCCTAACGGGAATGAACACAACAGGAAATCATCATTTGATTCATCCTGTCACCTGCTCACAGATTTGACAGCCAGTGACTAGGGGGGACATCATCTCTGCCTATCCTGGCTAATAGCCACAGATCGACCTATCCTCCATGAATTTATTCTAGCTCTTTTTGAAGCCTCTTGAAGTCCCAGCCTTCATCACATCCTCTTGGAAGGTGTTTCACAGGTTGACTGTGCACTGTGTGAAGAAATGCTTCCTTTTGTTAATTTTAAACTTGCTACCTATAAATTTAATTTGGTGACCCCTAGTTCTTGGGTTACGGGAATAAGCAAATAACTTTTCCTTATTTACTTTCCCCACACCTATCATGAATTATAGTGTACTTTTTCCACCCCAGTCATGATTTTGCAGCTTTTCCTTCCTATTGTCCTCTTAATCATTCCCATTCTGATGAGTTGAATCCACCAATTAACTGATTGAATCCCCTAGATTTTAATCAATCGTCTGCCTACTTTGGCTTCTAGGACAAAGTTTACAGAGTGGTGAGTGAACCATGGGCTATTCTTACTTTACAACACCCCTACTTTATAACTATTTTGTGCATTTATAAAAGACTATCCAAGTGCAAGTCCTTAGAGTTTATTAATTAAGGACTGTAGACCCTTCCTTTACACAGTTTCAACTTATGCATTTTTATGTGAAAACAAGTCAAGTCCGGGGGTCCCTGCTTTCCTGTATCCCGCCTCTCCACTCACCCCCGTGCTGCCAGCCAGCTCAGGGGCTCCTTAGGAGGCAGCTCCTGTGTTGCAGCTGCCTGGCACTGCAACGCTGAGGGTGGAGAGGAGCAGGCACTGCTGGAGCTGCTGCTGTCTGAGCAACCCAGGGCCCAAACTCTGCTGTGGCTGGGGGGTGGAAGCGGTACCATCGTTGCTCTGCATCGCCAGCAGCTGGAGCAGGAGGTGCCCTGTCCTACCCCTAGCCCAGCCCCTGCCTGCCCACAGGGGGAGCTATAGGAGCCAGCTGGAGCAGAGGCCAGGGGAATTCTGGGGATCTTCCCAACACGCCCCCCCCACTCAATTTATGCAAAATTCGATTTATGCAGACGTTTCCCAGGAAGCATCCTCCATGTAAATCAAGGGTGTACTGTACGCTAATAGGAAGCATTTTCACTCTCCAAAGCTAGCAAGATAAAACTACCTAGTGATTTAACAAAAATCGATGTAACTGTTGTAAACTTATGCTCCATATGTGGAAAAAACTACTACATTAATATGACAAGGGGGCAGCAATACATAGTGGTAAGATGAAGAGACTGATATGATTTCTGACTCATGTCTGCCTGAGCAAGTCATTTACAGTCTGTGCTTCAATTTTCCCTTTCTGTAAAATGGCTACCGATATCTTTGTCAAGTGCTTTGAGAGCCTCAGCTGAAAGATATTATATAACTGCAGATTATTGCTATTAGTCTTTTCTGTGTTCATTTTCAACTGAATGTGTTGCTTTGTTCAAAAGTATGTCTTATTTACCCTTAAACTCATATATTCAGATGTTTGTTTTTAACCAAAGAACAGCAATTAAGCAGTCTTATAAAAATAAAACAAAATTGAAATTGGTCTTTAGCCAATAAACATCAGAAATTGGTGCTTATTTCTGAAGTTTTGCCTACATGGAGCAATAATATGGCCTACAGGAGTGTGATTTCTAAAGAACATTAACATGTTACACAGTCATTGGTGTGTATAATCCCTGCTGGTGAACAATCAAGACTCTTTAGTGTACTTGAACATACCGCTGCTTGAAATGGTAATACAATAAAGTGCACTGAAGACCTCTAAAAAGAGATTTCTCACTACAATGTATGCTCCTGTTTTTTACATCTGTTAAAAAATAAATCCCAAATTAAGTTAACGACCCCTGCAAATCAGAAACCCTCCCCATAATTTAGTGTAATAAATATTCTTCTGTGTGACTATTGTTTAAATGACCAGGATGTGTGTGATTCTTTCATTGATGAGTTTTTCACTATCTTTTTTTCAGTTGTAGTAAGTTTATGATCAGAAAGTTTGGTAGCCTAAGACCTGAATAATACTTAATTAAGAGACCTTCATGACTCCATGGTTACAGCTATACTAGAAGCATCTGTCAATAGATGTTTCTTTCAGAAGAGATTTTCCAACAAAATGTCTGTCAACAGAGTGCAGCCATACACTACAGTGGATCAAAAGAGCAATATGCTCTGTTGACAGAGCAGACAGACTGCCCGGATGCTCTCTCAGTGAAACAGCCAACCGGAAGCACAGCAGACAGGGCTACCCACTGTCCTGAAAGCACAGAAGGTCCCCCAGAGCATCCACCCAGCTTTTTTTTCTTCATCTGGGAGAGGCAGAAGGTTGTCAGTGGAAGTGTCGAGTTTTGTTGACAGACTGTCAATGAAATGCATTTTCTGTATGGCTTTGCGGCCAGTTTTGTTGACAAAATTTGCCAGTGTAGCCATAGCCCATGCTTTGAAGTCGTACTTTAGACTCAGTGGCTACGTCTACGCGTGAACGCTACATCGAAATAGGTTATTTCAACGTAGTGACATCAACATACGCTATTTCGATGAATAACGTCTACACGTCCTCCAGGGCTGGCAACGTCGACGTTCAACATCGACGTTGCGCAGCACCACATCGAAATAGGCGCTGCGAGGGAACGTCTACACGCCAAAGTAGCACACATCGAAATAAGGGTGCCAGGCACAGCTGCAGACACGGTCACAGGGCGGACTCAACAGCAAGCCGCTCCCTTAAAGGGCCCCTCCCAGACACAGTTGCACTAAACAACACAAGATCCACAGAGCCGACAAGTGGTTGCAGACCCTGTGCATGCAGCATGGATCCCCAGCTGCGGCAGCAGCAGCCAGAAGCCCTGGGCTAAGTGCTGCTGCACACGGTGACCATAGAGCCCCGCAGGGGCTGGAGAGAGAGCGTCTCTCAACCCCTCAGCTGATGGCCGCCATGGAGGACCCCGCAATTTCAATGTTGCGGGACACGCAACGACTACACGGTCCCTACTTTGACGTTGAACGTCGAAGTAGGGCGCTATTCCTATCCCCTCATGGGGTTAGCAGCTTCAACGTCTCGCCACTTAACGTCGATGTTAACATCGAAATAGCGCCCAACACGTGTAGCCGTGACGGGCGCTATTTCGAAGTTAGTGCCGCTACTTTGAAGTAGCGTGCACGTGTACACACGGCTAGTGAGTGGCACTCTTCTGCCTGATTCAGTACAAGAACAAGTCATCCGTTCGACATTAGAAGGAAGTGTAGCCTTTAAACTGGACTGGTCACTGATTTATCTCTTAGTCCATGCTGGTCAATAAAAGTTGAGTTTCCTGAAAGCACATCAGGCATATTCTCATCAATACCATTGGAATGCAATCCTAGAAGCACATGAGAAACAGTTGTAATTTCTCACAAGTCAGTTTATTAACAGCTTTGCTAAGCCAATCAACAGTCGCACAAACTCTGAAATACAATGGTAGTTAGGCAGAGGTGGCAAAATGCCTGTGATTGGCATTTTACAGATCCTTGTAGGAGGCCCTGGAGCATTGTCTTCCTAGTCACCACCTTCGTTGTAATCATAATCATTGTCATCTGTGATTGTCATTCTAATGACACCCCTGTTTGTTTCCCCACCCCAGTAGACAAGCCACATAGGGCAACAATTTTAGCCTGAGTTACCCTTAGACCCACTGGATATGTCTTCTGTTGCTTATTGCATAATACAGAGAAACTAGCCAATGGTGGTTAGTTCATCTTCTGTGGTACTCTCTGCCAGAGAAAGAGTGTCTGCCAATGTCTTTGTTACATTGGTAGGGAGCATGAGTGAGTAGGATTCAGGAAGTAATTCATTTAGGCCACGTCTACACTGGCACAAAACTTCAAAATGGCCATGCAAATGGCCAAATCAAAGATTACTAATGATGTGCTGAAATGCACATTCAGCACCTCATTAGCATGATGCCGGCTACTGCTCTTCAAAATTACCTATGAGCTGATAGGAATAAGGGGATTTTGAAGTTGGAGGGGTCTTTTCGAAAAGGACCCCCATCTGGACAAGCCGCGGAGGAGCAAACCACGGTAATTTCAAAGAGCGGCGGTTGGCGGCATGCTAATGATGCGCTGAATATGCATTTCAGCATCTCATTAGTAATCTTTGATTTGGCCATTTGCATGGCCATTTCTAAGTTTTGTACCAGTGAAGATGTGGCCGTAGACTATTACCACTGTTAGACGTTTGGTTTGTCATCTTTGATTGTATAGCTCTGTGTCACTGCTCTGTTCCTCGCTGCTCTGCTGATTCTTACTCGTCATAAATGCCCAGAACTAGGGCTACATGTTCCAGATTGGGCATTCGCCCATTGCTGTAGGGGTCTGCTCCACTCTCACTGCTCGGTCTTATTTGGAACCCACCCATTCCTGCTAAAATAGCCACTAGAATATTCATCTCCAACCTTTTTGCCTGGGCTCTCGCTGCTCTGAGACAATAGCTGATTTTTCCCACTTAGCAAAGGCTAAGCGATGATTAAGGTTGTAGGTGGCTTTAAGCCTCCTTTATGATACCCTTCCCCAACATCCTGGGGCTGATCTGTGTCCCAGCACACATAGGGACAGTCTCACTCCTGCTCCCACTCATGTCAAACACCCACAGCCACCAAAGGGCAAGTTTCGAAGCATTGGCTATGTCCTCTTTACTTCGGATGCACTCTGCACACCAGTGGCCAGCCAGGGTACAGGAAATGTTATGGTCGCTGTACCTTTCTGTAGATTCTCCAGGCAGGAAGACTCCTCAATGGGACAAATGTGGCTTACAGGTTTGCACTAATTAAATGGCTCAAAGCAGCCAGAAGTAGAAAAAGCATATGGCCCAATTAACATGAGTTTCATAAAATAGGCATTATATAACGGGAAGCTATTATTAGCTCTCCCCCAGTATTATTTGATGTCTCAAATTGCAATTGTCTGTGTTGTGAAGTGCTTTACATGTACACAATATAAATAATTAATACCTACCTGTCAATGTCAGTGACTGGTTTTAGTATTTCAAAAGAATGACTTGTTCCATGTGCTTTCATAAGTGTCACCAACAACTTCTGCATGTAAAATTAGTCCTTGCTAAATCTTACTTGCCATTCAGGTAATCCCTGCACTATAGCACGTGCAGAGCTGAAAAGATCTTATAAGAAAGGCCATACAGGACCAGAGTATGGGTCCATCCATCCCAATATTCTGTCTTACGTCAGGGGCTGGTACCAGAATCTTCAATGGGAATGAAAAGAACAAGGTGATTTACTGAGTGATCCATCCTGCTGTCATCCAGTTCCAGGTTCTGCCTGATAAACAGGACTCTCTAACAGAGCCATAGTATACGCCATCCCATCCAACTCAGTCTTGAGGTACAGTAATGTGGCAGTGTGTTCTAGTACTTAGAGTACATGATTGGGAGTTAGAATTCTTGGGACAGTCATCAAGATTCTTAATCTGACATTTTCAGAGCTACTAACTTCAAAGAGAGTTGTATGGCTAAAGTGCCTGGTGAGTTTTAACAATCTGTACTTTTGCCTCTCTGTTTTGTTCATTTATGTTACAAAAGAAGCACTGGCTTGATAAACTACTGCTTTTATTGGTTTCTTGTGTCATGTCTGATGCTGAAGTCTGTCATTTTTGGAGTTTAGGAAACAGCACTTCTAAATGAGCTTTGAAACCAGGGCTGAGAAAATAAATGAACAAAATTGTACTACAAACAAGTTTAATCTGAAGGTTAACCTCTAGGGCAGCGTTTCCCAAACTTAAAACATTTGCATACCTCTTCCAAGACTTTGGCCTTATCAGTGTACCCCGTCTCCCAGTGCCATCCCAGTGCTTATCTCCTGATTTTTAGTCATTTATTTTCCGCCACGTACACTTTGAAATCTTTTTGCATGCCACCAGTGGTAGACATATCACATTTTGGGAAACACTACTCTAGTGAATATAAATAAAAATCCTTTTGATAACAATAGAAATGGATTTATAACAGGAACATTTTGTCTAAATTGTACTCTTAAATATCAAGTTAATGGGAACCAGGGCTACAAATCAAGTTGCAAATCCAAGCCTTTCCTAATGAGTATGCTTCTGAATTGTATCCAGAACAGGAATGGTGGGAAAGTTTTCCTCCTGGGATTGCTTTGTATGGTTCAGAATCAGCTGATCTTATGAGATTTCTACCATTGTGGACTCAAATTTTCTAAAGACCAAGTGAGTTCTCAGCACCACTGAACCCAAATCCACATCCTGAGAGAGTTTACAGTCTGAACTCCAGATTTAAATGTAATCCAGCTTTGAACAGTTTCCTTGCACATCTCTAAATGATACTGTCTTTGTAATTACAATACTGGCACCAAGATACTAAGCCTGCTTTTGATTTCAGTTTTATGCAAAACTTTTATCTTTACTAGGTATAAATTGATGTGATTGTATTATCTGTGTCAGGTGACTAGCTGAGAAACAATCGATACAGCTAAGTGTTGACCTAAGGTTATAGTTATAAAAATACAGTTAATGAGTTTTCTTTGAGCTGGGAGAATCTATGACTGAGTCAGAAAATCAGCTGAGTCCGTACCAGAAAAGGACTTTGGTCTGCAATGAAGCAGGAAACCTTCACAGGAAAATCTACTCATTGTAAAACGGCATGAATCTACTATTCTCCACATCTGCTGTATATGTTTATAGGTATTAAAAAGTAGTGTTTTGAGTAATTAAAACAAAGGTTAGGCTAGGGAGAGATTTATAACAATTTCACCTTTTGCCTTTTAATATAAGTTACTTTGCCAGCACTGAAGTTTTCAGAGAAAAGTTCAGTGTATTGTATAAATGTATTACAAGATTAACAACAGTTAGTCCATGATCTGTCAAAAGAAGTTTTTTCAGAAGATATCTTCCACCAAAAACTTCTGTCAACAAATCCCTGTCATCCACACTTACCCTCAGTTTCAGACTTCAGGTGTGCACTGCAAATGGTCAGATTTTTTTTACCTCTACTTCTGTGGGTAACCTAAACAGGGAAGATGCAACTTTGGGGCTGTATCTACACTAGCATTCCTCTTTCAACAGAGGCATGCAAATAAGGGAAATTGAAAATGCAAATGAGGCACTTATTTACATATCTGGCATCTCTTTTGCATATTCTTCTTTTGAAATAGCTTCTTTCAAAAGAAGAAAAGCAGTGTAGGCACGGCTCTTTCGAAAGTAAACTCCATCTTCAAAACAACCCTTCTTCCTTTACAAAAAAGAAGCTTTTTCAAAATAATATCAAAATGAGGTGCTAGATATGTAAATCTGTGCCTCATTTGCATGTTGATTTCCCTAATTTGCATGCCTGTTTCAAAACAGGAATGCTAGTGTAGGCATAGCCTGGGTGTCCTTGTGGCTCCCTGCCCCATTTTGCTGAATTGTTAGGGACTGTTGCAGGGATTCTCTTTCCTCTGCCTCAGTGTCTTCAAAAGCTGATTTGGTGCTATAGCCTAGTAACTGCACTTTGATGTCAGCCAATGGACTGGCATCATGATCATGAAGACGCATCAGAGTTTCCCGATTAGTGTGTATCTTCAGCAATTCACAACTAATAGATGTCTCTCAAAAACATGACCTGAGATGGTGCCAGGTGATAAGGAGCAAATGTCCACTTGAGCCCAAGACGTAAACATCTTTATAACTAACCACTTACCGGCAATGAATGCCCACTCATTCCCACACATCATGGTGACAAGCTGTGTATGACACAAGGATAGTAACCCTAAGAGCTTGTCTATCCACCATATTACTGCACACCAGTGAAGGTGTAAATTTTAGTCCATGCCCATGTGTCATGTACTAACTGGTCCACCTCATGATGCACACTAACATTTTTCTACTCTGTGTTAATGTAGTCCCATTTCAAACAATAGTAATTTAGCACTCACTAGGGAACTTTCAGCGTGAGCATGCCAGCAGGACTTACATGGGGCTGTGAGTGTGGGATACGCTAACAGGGACTGGAATTCATACCCAACTGGTGCATTCAAGCTCAGCATGTAAACAAACCCGAAGCGATGGGGCAAAGTCCAGGGCAAATAAGTGATTTTTACCCTAACAACTTTTTGACTCTAAGCCACAGCACAGCTTCAAACCTCTCACAGTAATGTTCACTTTGACTAAATGTTTGGTCAACTAAAGTTACACAGGGGCATGTTCTGTAGCTGTTAAAAGTTGAGCTGGAGAGCATTTTGGTTTTGACCACTATTCAGAAATGGGCCCCTGCTGCCAAACCATTTTGGACAAGCTGTGGGCTAAAAAGAATCCTACCTTCTTCAGCAGCAGAGCTTATCTGTCACACTAAAAGATGAGTATCAGAGGGGTAGCCGTGTTAGTCTGGATCTGTAGCAGCAATGAAGGGTCCTGTGGCACCTTATAGACTAACAGAAAAGTTTAGAGCATGAGCTTTCGTGAGTTAACTCACGAAAGCTCATGCTCTAAACTTTTCTGTTAGTCTATAAGGTGCCACAGGACCCTTCATTGCTACTAAAAGATGAGTTACAAGGATGTGCACTTGTCATCTCACTGATGTTTTATCTGTTTTGATTGGCAGCATCCTCTTGTCAAATCAATCTAATACTTCAGACATATCACTGTCACATTTTTCTTGGTGTTTTATTTTTACTAGGGACATTTGATGGGATACTTTCTCCTACACTTATCTCACTTCTTTCCAACATGGAGAACCCCCTTAGCGCACTTGGGGGAGGCAATTTGAAGTGACACACACCTTGCACTATTGAGAAGCTTTGCAGTGATGGATTCTAGCCCAGGGAGTCTCTGCTAAGTATCTAAGTTCTGCTTTCTTAGAATCATTACTGGTTCCTTGAGCTGCTTCCTATCTTCACCTGTCTCTAGGCCCATAACAGAGGACTCAGAGGTGTATTGTCCACTGATAAAGGAACAATGCCTGACTGAGGTAAAGTATGCTGTTAGCAGGAAGGGGCAGAATGCTGAAATAACCCATAACATGTGAAGCCACATGTAATGTACTTTTTCTCTGAGGAAGGGATTCAGGACTATCTTTCGATCCTTTTCTGAGGTGGGTTTCTCATACACCTCCTGCTCTTGTACTGTGTAGCTCCTAGTGAAGTGCAAGGGTCCGTGATACAGTGCGCTCACTTTCCTTTTAGCCTATTAGGATGCACACTTATAATTTAGCCCCCATCTTACCTTTGAAAGACTCAGCAATTATTTGTAAGTCGGGTATTTCATGAAAAGCAACCACAGGATTACGTGAAGTGATTCGATAAGAAGGGTTGGGACTGGTGATATGAAAGAAGAGTAGAGTATTACATGAAGAGGATTTTTATGGGGAAGTTGAGTCAGAAAAAAAATCAAAAGTGCTTTGCTAGAGTTAGAATTGCTGGGGAGAAAGGCACTTTTCCAAGCTGACTGTTTTTATTACTTTCATTGACACCACTAGACAATGTGGGAGATTATCTTTTATTGGACCAACTTCTGCTTTGGAGAGAGGCAAACTTTCAGGGTACACAGAGCTGTGTGTCAGTGTGAAAGTTTCTCTCTCCTACCAGCAGAAGTTAATCCAGTAAAAAGATTACTCACCCACTGTGTCTCTCTGATATTCTGGGACAAACATGCCTACAGCAGCTCTGTTACATGTTCTCAGACACTAAGAAATTCACAATGTTAAAATAAAAATGAGAAAAAGGTTTGTCCATACTGTGGCAGGGTGAGGCCAGAGGGCTAGCTGAGAAGGGGAGAGAGGCAACATCTGGCTAATGAATACATCAGGGCAGTGAAGAGAAGCTGACCTGGGGAAGCAGGCCAGGAGGGGCTGCTACAAATCAATTATGACCAGCTGAGCTCACTTGGGGCTGCCATAGGACTGTTTAAAGACCTCCCCTGTTGGGAGATGGGGAAGAGAAGAGGAAGCTGGAGTGAGGTGAGAATAGAGAAGGTGAATGAGAAGAAAAGGAATGCCTGTGGGGGAAGTGGAGAGTTCCCACAAGGAGTTTTGGACTCTTCTCTGCTCAGGAAATCCGGGGGTCCCTAACACAGCCCTGAGACACAGGGGCAAACTGCCACTAGAGCACCTGCGCTACTGTGAGCAGAACAAGCAGCTGGGGCCTAGGAGTGAGGCTGACCCTGCCCCAATATATATCCACGAGACAAGCAGCTCAGACAATAAACTCATTAATGCATTTGTTAACGTTTCATTTTATTCACACAGTTCTCTGAATGACCAAGTTTCACCAAAGTTCCCGTGAAGTCAGAAGGCACAGCACTGTCAAATACTCAGTGACAGAACAATTAAAGTAAAAGGATACGATTTTTAAAATGAGTATAGGGGTGAGTACTCTTTCTTTCTCCTGGGACTGTGGTAAACTATTGCCATCAATATGCCCTGCTCTGTCTAAGCTGTTGCCATGGTCAGTTCAAAAGCTAACGTGCCCCTGTTATGTTTAAAAAATGTTTGTGAGCTTCACTGGCCAATGCTGTCATTTTTGCAGCTCACAGAAACAAAGTCCAAGTTACAGGACATTTATGAAGCACAGTCTTGGCTTGTCTTTTGCAGGTTTTATATGAGAGCAGAGTCCAGTTACACACCTTTTGGTATCTGTGACTTTGAAAGTCATACAGCTGGGCTCCAACACCTAGGATCCTTGGTGAAAATTGAATTTTGTCTTTGGTGGACACTGAACTATCCACTCGCCACAAATGTGATTTCAAACATATTAGGAGCCTTCCCTATAGACTGCTGGCAGCACAGTAGAAGTGACCTCAAGGACAGCTTCAATACTGCTTTGTGAAGGAGAAGGTATTATCTACTGCAGACAATGGTTTATGGTTATCTGCCTTTTGCATATTCTTCCTGTGAATCAAGTTGCATTTTAATGTTTCCCTGTGAAGTGGGCAAGAGCAGATCTCTGTCACACAAGAAAAGGACCAAGAGAGCAAAAAGTCACAGAGGGGATGTAATTTCCATGGTGTTTTGCAAGTTCATTGTTGAAATTAGAGGCTTTTAATGGTATAGGTTGGATTTCAATAATCCAAACTCCTCTCCTCTGGAAACGTCCATGGGTGGTCTAGGACTGGAGCACTTATGGGGAAAAACTGATGGCCCAGGGGTCAGCAACTCCTCCCCAGCCCTTCCAGAGCACTGCAAAAGGCTTATCTGTGGCATTCGAGCTTGGATGGAGGGCACTCAGGGAAAGAGGTTGGGCAACTACAGATCCCTATGGCTGGGGGACACAGCGACTGGGCTCTCTTGCAGGCCGTGGGGCTGTGTTTCCAACCACTGGCCACAGGGCTCCTCAGCCTCCCTCCCTCCCTCTTGCCCTCCCCACTCCGAAGTGCCTCCCATTCCCATTCTGTCCACGTGGGGCCCTCTGCTGGAGCAGAACCCTGCAGCCAGCGGTAGCAGAGGGGCCAGAACTGATCTCCCCTGGTCCAGCAAACTCCCTGGTATGGGGCCAGTCAGGTCGCTAAGGTGCTGGACCAGAGAGATTCAGCATGTAATATTATCCACGTGTTGTATAAGTATTAGAAACTGAATTTGGTACGTTTCAGCTATATTGGTTGCAAGGTGCTCATAGCCCACAGCTAAATAAACAGTGAGGGCAAAACCACTGCTTAGTTCCAGTTAGTCTTGAACTACTTTCCTCTGTCCCTGCAGTTTCCTAGAATCCACGATACCTTTGAGGTCTTCGGGAAAAACAGGAGGGCAGCACAGGCGAGTATAGGGCCCACTCACTAAACTTCCCTGTAAGACTCCGTTTTTTAAAAAGAAAAGGTGATGCGATCATAATGCAAACAATAATTCCTAGTCTTCCCGTTATTGGCTCATTTGTCATTCCTGTCCAGCTTATTCAATTAAGACTATCTGAACTTTTAATACATGCACGTATATAAAAATATCTGCAAATGGGGCATGTCACTCAGGTGCCTAGTATGTGGCTAATATGATCCTCCTTGTGAATCTTGAGCACTCTTGATAGGCCCACTTTCATGACTAGATTGCCGACATTCTCAGACTGCATCTACACAACAAGATAAATTCGATTTTTTTTTAACCTTGTTACTATGAATTTGAATTAAGTGTTCACAAAACTTCTTGAAATAGGACCCACCTTTTTTCCCATGTCGAATTTCCATGTCCCCATTGCCCTGTGCAAGTTCGACAGCATGAGTAGTGCATTGTGGGTACCTATCCCACAGTGCTTTAGCCCAGGTTGCTTGTGGAAGTTTCATGTTTGAATTCCAGAATTCCAAGCACTCTCCCAGAGTTCAGAGCACCAGTAACCACACGAAAACAAACTGGAGATCGTGTCATTTCCTGCTGCAGCATTCCAGCACAAGTGTGGATCCCCAGATGCTTCAACTCGTAGCCCACATTGTTTTGGTAACCACACTGGCTGTCGCACAATTTTGCTTTCAGTTACAAAGCTCAGTGACGGTTCACTATCATGATGATGATGATAACGACAATGATGTTTTGGAAAAGCAAATCTCCCAACTGCGGTCCAAGAACTTACACCTGCTCACTGCCCTCCATGCATTTGTTAACAGGGGAGTGGCTGTTTTGGACGCATGAGACCATCCCACACTGGTGGGACTACATTGTTTTGGAGTCCTGGGACAATCAGCCGGGGGTGCAGAACTTTCGTATGCGCAAGTCCACTTTTATGGAACTTTGTACTGTACTGAACCCTGCTCTGAACTGCAGCAACACAAGAATGAGGCCGACCTTTAATGGTTCAGAAGCAAGTGGCAAACGCTCTGTGGAAGTCTGCAACGCCTGACAGTTTCTGGTCAGTGGCAAATCAGCTCAGCGTGGGCAGATCTACAGTGGAGGCTGTGGTGGTGGAAGTGGCCCATGCAATTTGTCAGCATCTCCTCAGGAAGACTGTGACACTGGGAGATGTACGGGACATAGTGAATGGCTTTGCTGTCCAGGGGCTTCTTGTTGTGGTGGGGCAATAGATGGCACACACATCTTCATAGTGGTCCTGGCCCATCTGGCCTCTGCATCTATAAACTGAAAGGGGTACTTCTCTATGGTATTGCAGGGTTTAGTAGATCAGTAGTAGTAGGCATCCTTCAGTCTACGCAGACTATGGATCGCTCCCTTCGTAGTTCCATTTGGGATCACCATTTGCAGCATCGACTGTGACTGTGAAGGCCCACGTGAGAGTGACAGTCCTTGCTACATCTGTTGCATGTGTAGTGGGTGTCTGGCAGGTCCTTACTGTGCTTTCTGTGGGCTCCCTTCTCCTCCGCTAGCTGTCTGATCCTCATCTCACCCTTCTGAAGGCCCTTGTATAGTTCCTGCCTCCATCTGCTGCGATCGTCTGCCAGCTCCTCCCAGCTGTGCGGCTCGATGTCTACCTCCCTGAGGTCCCTCTTGCAAGCATCTTTGTAGCGCTACTGGGGGCATCCGGAAGATCTTTTGCCAGCAGCTAGCTTGCCATATAGGATGTCTTTTGGGATCCTTCCATCATTCATCCTGTGGACATGGCCAAGCCAGCGGAGCTGACACTGCCTGAGGAGGGTGTGCGTGGTTGGGATTCCAGCTTGCTCAAGGACAGCGGTGTTGGGCGCTCTGTCCCTCCATGATATTCCAAGGATGTGCCTGAGGCAGCGCAAGTGGAAGACGTTCAGCCTCTTTTCCTGGTGGGCGTATAGGGCCCAAGACTCGCTGTCGTAAAGGAGGGTGTTGAGGATGCAGGTTCTGTAGACTTTCATTTTGGTGTGGGTGTACAACTTGATATTATTCCACACTCTCTTGCTGAATCTGGACAGAGATGTGGCTGCTTTTCCGATCCTCCTATTTAGCTCAATTTCCAATGACAGGGTGTCAGTGATGGTGGACCAGAGGTAAACGAACTCGTGGACGACCTCTAACAAATAGTTGTCAGTGCTGATTGATGGAGGTTCAGCAACGTCCTGACCGAGTACGTTTGTCTTCTTTAGGCTGATGGAAAGCCCGAAGTCCTTGCATGCTTTGGAGAATTGATCCAGCAATTTCTGAAGCTGGTCTTCTGTGTGTGACACTACAGCAGTGTCATCTGCAAACAGCATATCTCTGATGAGGACTTCCTACACCTTAGATTTAGCTTTTAGCCTTGCAAGATTAAAGTTTCCCATCAGATCTTGTGTGCAAAAAGATGCCTTCTGTTGAAGATCCAAAGACATGCTTCAGGAGGCGTGAGAAGAAGATCCCAAACAATGTCGGAGCAAGGATGCATCCTTGTTTGACGCCGCTCCTGATGCTGAAAACATCCAATAATGTGCCATCATATTGGATGATTCCTTTCATGTCTTCGTGGAAAGACTGGATCATCTTGAGTAACCATGGTGGACAGTCGAAGGCCTTGGTCAGGTCGATGAAGGCAATATAGAGTGGCTTCCTCTGCTCCCTGCATTTCTCCTGCAGCTGCCTTAGAGAGAAGACCATGTCAATGGTAGATCTCTCTGCACGGAATCCGCATTGTGATTCGGGGTACACCCTCTCAGCAATCTTCTGGAGTCTGCCGAGGATGACGCGAGCGAACAGTTTACCAGTGATGCTTAGGAGGGAGATTCCACGGTAATTGTTGCAGTTGCTTCTGTCGCCTTTGTTCTTATACAAGGTTACAATGTTAGCGTTGTGCACATCCTGTGGAACCTCACCCTCTCTCCAGCACAAGCACAGTAGCTCATGTAGGGGTTCCAGGAGGGTGTCCGTGGCACACTTGATTACCTCTGGTGGTATACCATCCTGGCCCAGGGCCTTTCCTACTGCAATGCTGTCGATGGCTTTCTTCAGTTCATCCACAGTTGGTTCCTAATCCAGTTCATCCATTACTGATAGGAGTATGACGGCACTGAGGGCTGTATCAACCACAATGTTCTCATGTGAGTACAGTTCGGAGTGGTGCTTGACCCAGCGCTCCATCTGTTTGGCTTTGTCAGTGACGACGACACCAGATTTGGATTTCAGAGGTGCCATCTTGTTCTGGGTGGGTCCTAACGCCTTCTTGATGACCTCGTACATTCCCCTGAGATTACCAGAGTCAGTACTGGTCTGGATGCTGCTGCATAACTCGAGCCAGTAGTTGTTGGCACAGCACCTGGCTGTCTGCTGTACTGTTTTTCTGGCTGCTCTAAGTGCTTACAGGGTACTCTGGCCCGGTGAGCATTTGTGCTCCAGGAGCGCAGCATGCTTCTTTTCGATGGCTGGAATCATCTCAGTGGAATTAGCTTCGAACCAGTCATTTTGTGTTTCTGGCTCTTCTTCCAAACACCAACAAGGCCGTGTTGTAAATTGTATCCCTCAGATGATGCCATCTGGATGTCACATCGGCACCCCCAGGGCTCCTGCACAGATTCTCCTCGAGGGTCTCTCTGAACTTTTCGGCTCTCTCTGAGTTTGCTGTCTTTCTGGCATCAGTGCGGGGCCTTCCAGTTGGTTTAGAGTGGTACAGCTTCTTGGGTCTCACCTTGAGTATGGAGCAAACTAGAGAGTGATCTGTATCGCAGTCGGCAGTATGATAGCTGTGTGTCAGAAGGACGTTTTTGAGGTTATCACGTCTAGTGATGACCACGTCTAGTTGATGCCAGTTTTTCGAGCGTGGGTGTCTCCATGACACTCTGTGCTGTGGCTTGGTTTGGAAAAATGTGTTTGTGATGCACAGACTGTGGCACGTGCAAAGTTTGAGAAGACACTGTCCGTTTTCATTCATTTTTCCCACACCAAAGTGGCCTAAGCAGGAAGGCCATGAGATACGATCAGCTCCAACTCTTGCATTGAAGTCACCCAAAATGTACAGTTGTTCACGAGCAGGTGTTTGCACTATGGCAGCACTAATCACATCATAGAATTTGTCTTTTACTTCTGGTGTGGCATACAGGGTTGGAGCGTAAGCGCTGATGAGGTGGACAGGACCAGCGCAAGCTTGAAGTATGACCTGAAGGAGTCTTTCTGATCCTCCCATGACTAATTCCACCATTTGTAGAAGGGTGTTTCTGATGGCATTAGTAGATCACAAAGGTCATTTCACCAACATAACATTGGATGAAGAGGGAGGGTTGATGACATGCTCATCTTGCGAAATTCTGGGCTGTGCAGAAAGCTCTTGGATGGGACTTTTTTCCCCAACCACAAAACCACGACTAGTGATATGGAGATGCCTATTGTTGTTTAGGCAACCCTACTTAGCCTCGGCTCCCTTGCCTTATGACGCTTCACACAGGAGCCCTGGACCCCAGAAGGGAAAACTTCAATCACAGACTCAGCAGGTGCAGAATGGTGGTTGAACGCACCTTTGGCCATTTAAAAACAAGGTTCAGATGCTTATTGACCCATTTGGACCTTTCTGAAACTAATGTCCCCGCTGTGATTACAGTGTGTGCTATTTTGCACAACATCTGTGAATCCAGGTGGGAGACTTTCCCGTCAATCTGGAATTCTGAAATGGAGGCCTTCGCAGGGCTTACTCACAGCCACCTACACAGCCATCCACCAGTAACCACGCTGAGGCAGCAGCAATAAGGGATGCTTTAAAACATAGCTTCATGAATGATCTGTAACACACATGCTCTCTCGTGATCCTGAGAAGTACTAGGCAGATCACTGCCCTGAGTGCTCATGATTGCAGGAGATGGCTAATGATGCAATGGCTAATGATGCAATTGCTACTGATGCAGTGTGATGGCTACCGATGCAGTGCAATGTGATGGGCAAAGTAATTTTTTCGTAATGGGTGCCCTATATATTTGCAGGTCTGGGCACTGTTGAATTCCAGTTCAAATTCTAATTCAAATTCAATCAGAAATGTGCAGGCTTCCTCGGACCTTCTTCCTGAACACCTGGATGGAGAGCAGCAAAGAAGGAAGTGGCCATACATGGAGGGTTACTGCATAGCTTTGTGTGGTACATACGGGACACTTCCGGAGGCTAATAAACTTGATTTAAGGACATGGTGTTACTGCACTACCCTTTATTTGACATTTTACATTTGAAGTTGATGATATACCCCTCCCATAATATTGATATTTTGTTGTCGGTATTATGGCTCAATAAATCGAGCTAATAGTATTAATAGTGAAGACAGCGATATTTTAATATTGAGCTAACACCTTTAAATTCGATTTTATCTCCTAGTGTAGACACAGCCTCAGTGTAGTACTGCAACAGTCTACCCCAAACAGCAGGCCACCCTGCTCTTGTTTCTAAATTCCTAGTCAAAGGGGATTAGAAGCACTTAAACAGTTTAAAGTCCCCCTGATAGTCCTACCATTACAAACAGCTCAGCTGGCTTTGGAACATCCACCAGAGACTTTCCACTGGATTATGCATTGGGAAAGGCTATGGATAATTTTGTGTCACTGAAACAATTTTATAACAGAGAAGATTATGGTATTAAACAACTAAGAATTTTTGCTTTGGAGATACAAATCCTTTAATTTATTAAAACTTCAGGATTTAAGCATAATGATTTTTTTTCAACTTCATTGATATTACAGCAATTGTGTTTCTGAAGAATGTTGAAGATTATATATTCTTCATCAGGTACTATAATGAAGTAAGAAGTGCTCCTCCCATTGACTTCAACAAGTGTGCTGTGAACAGATGATTTTCAGACACTTTTAATGACAAGTGTAATAGTTATTTTGTTGTTAAGCATATCCATCCTTATTTCCCTCCCAGTTATTATATTTACACAACAATTAAAGGGTGAATATCAACAAAGGTATTTGTGTAAGATTTATGTCAAATGTTCATTGATGAAAATTGATGTAAAGGGCAACATAACATGCATATCTGACAGTTACTTAGCATGCAACATTAATGTCACCATTTCCTATTGTAGCTTTCTCTCTCGTCTCCTCTTTGAACACATTCTGGAACAAGTACTGACAAAATCAGGGCCCACATGAGCAGGAGTATTGGGATGAGGCAGGTATATGATAAGGAAAGAGACTTGGGTACAGCCATAGAGCTATCTGCAAGCACCTGACTTCTGAGGCACCCCAAGAGCCCCCTGAGTCAAAGTTTCTATCAATCTATACTGGGCCACAAATTTCAGGAAGAGGACATGCTGGAAAAAGAAGAGGTGGTAGGCCAGTAGGACAGAGACGAGCTACTGAGGGGGGACTTAAGTATATGAACTAAAATTGTCTAGCACTGCTATTACACGTGGTCCCTAAAATGATCCTACTGACCAGCTACTCTGAAGTTATCTGTCAGTCTAACAGTGACTAAGGAAAACATTGCAAAAAAAAAAAAAAACAGTGCCAATTGACAAAAGGTTCTGAGCAGCTGTTGTCTCAGTGGGAGCTAATGGCAGTTACAGACACTCAATATCTTCCAGGATTCAGCCTTAAACTTTTAAATAATAATCCATTCCCAGTTTGTTTCCTTTTCAGTACTGTGAAATAGTATGAATAGCCAGTCAAAAATGGAGCCCAACCTAAACTAATCCTGGTGAAGCAGTTTCTGAGAATTATTTCTGTTTGTTTTACTGATTTGATATTTCTGTGTTTCAGAGAACTCTCTCTGAAAGACACATGTAACCCTTAAATAGAAGTTTAAAGTGCCTGGGAAATGCCTGTAGTACTTGAAAAGGCATTTGTGCATACCCCTTAATCACTCTCTACGAGGGAGGGCTATTCTGATCTCAGCTGTGCAATGCTGCATACAGTATTTCTTTACTTGTGCCTGCAATTGCAGTAACAGGGGTTCTGAGAGATGCTGCAATGTATGCTCCACGAATCAGAAATTAGGCCTGTGTGTGTGTTGACTAGCAAAAGGGGGAATTTGTAGAACAGGCAGTATGCAGCTGATGCTCATGAAGCAAGCCCAGAAGTTATGGGGCTATGAACTACCAAAGCTAGAAGTGCTGGGGCTCAGCCCTGGCAATATTTAAGTGCTGTTCAGTCTACTGTAGTACAGATGCACATGCATTTTCCACACAATAGGACATCTTGAGCCAAAATCATTTGGGCTGGGAAGGTTTTAAAGGAGGGGAGGGTTTGTTTTTTTTTTTTTTAAGCATCCTGATTCGCTGGGACTAAAGGTCTAGGCACAATCAATTCAGATTTTAATTTGCCCTATTTAACTTAAATTCTTTCCCTACATCCTGGTGTTTGCAACTGGGAAATGTGTCATGACGACAAATTCCAACTTTTAGAGAGGTCAAAGAGCCATGAAGATCTCTGGGAACTGGAAAAAGAATTGTGGTGGTTCCTTTTGTGCTGGGAATGTGACTGAGGTGTGGTCTGAGGAAGTTAAATCAGAATTAACAAATGTTGAGCTTACATAGATCTTTTCTTCAAGATTGTGAAACACACAAAGAATATCACAGTGAAAATGATAAAAGACAAAAACTCCATATCTGATTTTTCACTCCTCATCCTCAGAGGAAACCTGAATGACACTTTCAGAAGAGGAGACTGGGAGCTTAAATTTATAATGCTGCTCAAGATTAAAAATCACCGACTGAATAGAAATACTGGATTTATGGCTTTTTTTCTCGAGGCAACTGGTGAGGAAGGACCTGGGGGGTGGGAGCGTTCACCAGCCATGTGACACCCCCACCCCCTGCAGCTGGGGGAAGGGCTGAGAGAGCTCCCATCTGCTCCAGACCCTGCCTCTCCATGCACCTGCTTTGCCTGCCCTTGCTCTGCCACTAAACGCCCCCATCTCTCAACCCAGGCAGTCCGGGGAAATAGCGGGGCCAGAAGACCAATGCTAGCACTGGCAGCAACAGTCTGCCCCTCTACCCCCAATTCGCTTGCACCGGTAGTGTCAGGGAAAGCAGAAAAATGTGGTGTCGGCTCACTCTTCTCCTTTGGTTGCATTGCTCCACTTCTTGCCAGTAAGTATGGGGGCTGTCCCACCCCTCTCCTGAGCAATGCAGATGGAGGAGCAGAGCCAGCTAGAGCCACATTGCTCTACTTACACTATCACTTCCAGTTGGTGCAGCAGGGACAGACATGGGTTGTGAGGACCAGGCCCTCCTTCTAGTCTCCCTGCTGGCTGGCTGCTTTTCCTTTCCACCCATAACACTTAGGCAGCACGTAACCCCTTGTGCTTCCCTCAGGCCTCACCCCTGCTTATTACAACAATCTGTAACCCACCAGCAACCCCCACAGCTTTCCTGTGACTGGTGAAGTATTAACAAGACACATCATCTTAAACGGTCCCTTGAAATACGTGCAGTGCTAACAACTTACGCTAAACAATATGTTCCACCTTGTTTTTAGGTGTGATACTCTGTTGGCATTTCCCAGACCTGAAGAAAATCTTTGTGTAAGGTCTAAACTTTGGCTCTCTCAGCAACAGAAGTTGGTCCAATATTATTTCCTTACCTGCCTTATCTTTCTACTATCCTGTGACCATCCCAGATACAACAAAATGGTAACTTTCAGAGCGGTAGCCATGCTAGTCTGTTTCAGCAAAAACAATGAGAAGTCCTGTGGCATCTTAAAGACTAAGAAGTTTATGCATTTGACAAAGAGGGTTCAGTCCATGAAAGCTTATGCACAAATAAATTTGTTAGTCTTTAAAGGTGCCAAAGGAGTCTTTGTTATTGCACAAAACAGGGGTGGGGAACCTTTCTGGGACTGGGGACCACTGACCCACAGAGAAATCAGCCAGGAGCCACATAAATAAGGGGGGGAAGACACACCCCCTAGACTCTGGGAAGGTTCAGAAGCAAGGTGAGGGTAGGCAATTTGGGTGGTGGGGCATGCAGGAGCCAGATGGGGATAAGGGATCTGGGTTGCAGAGGATGTAGAAATGGGCTGGGGGTGGGGAGTCTGAGTGTGAGAAGATGGAGGATGGGGCTGTGGTGGGGGTTAGATGAGAGGAGGGGTGCAGAAGTAGGGGGAAGGTGTGTGATCTGGGTGTGATGAGGGGGCACAGGAGCAGTCTGGGCCATATGGGATCTGGGTGAGGGGCGATGGGTGGAAAGCACTTACCTAGAGCAATTCCCCTGCTGCTTCCAGGCACTGGCCCCCACCCGCTCTGATTGGCTGGAATTCCATTGCCCCAGCAGGAGGATGGGGACAGAGAGCAGGGGTGGAAACAGCTGTGCCATGGAGAGTCCAAAGTCGCTTCCCCTCCTCCAACAGCAGGCAGAGCATGTGGGCTGGATCCAGCCCCAGCTTGCCTCACTCTGGCCTGCAAGGCTCAGGTCTCCACACACCCCACTCCCTATCAGGCTGGATGCTGAAGAAGTAAGCCCCAAGTCTCAGGGGCTGGATCCTGGCATGCTGTGGGCTGGATCCAGACCACAGGCTGTGTGTTCTCCACCTTTGGCATGCAACACTGAAAGCAAAGTGTCAATTTCTGCAAATTTTCACATCTCTTTTATGCTTTTAGCTCCTCCGATTTTAACCAGAACATAATTTAGAGCATAATCCAGACCTCTTGTTAGCACTTTTTAGTAAACGACACACTGGCTTTCACTTCCAGATCAGGCTGCAAGAGAAATCAAATTCAGCCTTATCATTTTGCTGATTAAGAATACAATTAATTTAAAAATGGGCTGCTTCCAATCAAAGATTTTGCAGTATTCAATGTAAGACCAACTTTTGAAGCTCTAAGATTTTATAACTAAGTGAGCCCCAAAACTGGTCATTCAGAAACTGCTCGCCTGACAAAGTGAGAGAGGGAACAAGATTGCAGTTTGTTTTCTCTGATCTTCCAAGAACTAAGACACAAAAATTATTAGTCTTTCAAAATATTTCTTCATTTACGAGGAAAAGAAAATCTTGAAATGATAGGCCATATCCTCTGTTGGTATAGGTCATCCTAGCTTCATTAACATCAAAAGAACTATAACAGTTTATGCCACAATAGGATCCAGAGAATCAGTCCTATAGTTAGGTTCCTAAAGTCATATTTGTTCACCAGAATACGTCCCTTGATAGTCAAAAGCAATGAGCACTCAGAAGTTCACACTGACATTGAGCTTTTTCATTATAAAAAAAAAACCCACAAGCGTTTTTATGGCAGTACTTTCACTTCTTCCTCCTTAAATAACAATTTAATTATATTTACATAGTAATAATTGTTATCTTCATACTTTCTTACTTTGCAGCTTTACAAGGAGTTTCCACTGCCCCACAATGATGCTGACTTAACATTTTAACAGCTGTGATGATTAAGCTATTGTTTTTTCAAGACAAAGTCCTCCTACATCAGCTGGAAATACACTGAGTTGGAAAAAGAGATAAAGTTCCTTGTTAATGCCTGCTCCTGTCCTGAATCCTCAGTCCCTGTTAAATGAAATGGGAGATAAAGGTGGTGGTTGTGATGGTTTAGGCCAGTGTTTCTAAACTTTTTTTTTATACAGTATGCTTTTAAAAAAAATAAGTATCCCCAGACTTCTCTCGCATACCCTTATGGGTATGTGTACCAGCAGCTGAGAAACATGGGCTGAAGGTAATTTGAGGTCTTGAAACCGGTGCCATTCAACCTTTCCACATCACTACACCCATTCAGTAGTCAGATTTGTTTTGCATACCACCAAGTCACACCTCACTGAAAAACTATTTACTTTCAAAAACATGCAAAAATATCAGATGACTACTACTGAAACCTTGCTGACTTTCTCTGCTCATATTATCAAATAAATGAATTGGAATAGGAACATTGTACTTACATTTCAGCGTAAGGCATATGAAGCAGTCGAAATAATTCATTGTCAGAATGAACTTTTAGATTGTACTGACTTTATTAGTGTTTTTTTATGCAGCCTGTTGTAAAACTAGGCAAACATCTAGAAGACCTCGGTGTACCCTCAAGGGTACATGTACCCCTGGTTGAGAAACACTGGTTTAGACAAATATGAGCTAGCAAACTGTTGAAATAAGCTGCTAGCTCAACTCAGAACAAAAGCAATAATTCTCAGTAGAAAACCTACTTTGGATACAGTATCTTCATATACATAAACAAAAAGTTTCTTCACATGCTTCATGGGGAACAATTCCACTGTAGAGTGCAACATACTGTCTAAATTATCACTATCAACCCATTGATCTATATATCAGACAATCCTTTTTGCTTTTGTTCCAATATCATGCAAAAGAACCCTTGCATTTTTTGCAGCTTGACTGCAGATCACAGAAACAGTTGGCATAGTTCTCATCTCACAGGCTATGTCTACACATGCCCCCTTCTTTGAAGGGGGCATGGCAATCAGGGTGATGGAAGATTATTAATGAAGTGCTGTGATGCATATGCAGCATTTCATTAGGCAAATTCTCCCCCACCACAACTTGGAAGTGTCAAACTTCAAAGTGCAGGCATGTGGGTAGCCGTGGGCACTTTGAAGTGCCTGCATTACTTCAAAGTACATTTACTCCTCCAAATTTTGGGGAGTAAAGGCACTTTGAAGTGCCGGTGGCTACACGTATGCCAGTACTTCGAAGTTGCCTCAGGGGAGAATTTGCCTAATGAAGTTCTGCGTATTCATCGCAACACTTCATTAGTCATCTCCCATCGCCCTGATTACCGTGCCCCCTTTGAAGGTGTAGATATAGCCACAATGTCTTATACCTGTACAGCTCAATTTACTGAACTAGTGATACTCTGATAATGTACAGAAAAAGAAATTAAAACTACCAAGCTCATTTATAATCAGGGTTGTGCTTGTAAGGGCCAAATCATATCTAGTACTGAGTTAGTTTAAATTTGATACATAATTTGATGTACTCTACTAGTATAAGGAGGGATAATTTGATGTACTTTACTAATATAAAGATGGGGAGGGATAATTTGATGTACTTTATTAGTATAAAGAAGGAGAGGGATAGCTTAGCATTTTGAGCATTGGCCTCCTAAACCCACCTTGGCTATGTCTACACATACCCCAAACTTTGAAATGGCCACGCAAATGGCCATTTCGAAGTTTACTAATGAAGTGCTGAAATGCATATTCAGCGCTTCATTAGCATGTGGGCAGCCGCGGCACTTCGAAATTGACACGCCTTGCCGCCGCTTGTCTCGTCCAGACAGGGCTCCTTTTCGAAAGGACGCCGCCTACTTCGAAGTCCCCTTATTCCCATCAGCTCATGGGAATAAGGGGACTTCGAAGTAGGCGGGGTCCTTTCGAAAAGGAGCCCTGTCTGGATGAGCTGCGCGGCGTCAAGGCACGTCAATTTCGAAGTGCCGCGGCCGCCCGCATGCTGATGAAGCACTGAATATGCATTTCAGCACTTCATTAGTAAACTTCGAAATGGCCATTTGCGTGGCCATTTCAAAGTTTGGGGCACGTGTAGACACGGCCCTTGTGAGTTCAGTCCTCAAAGGGGCTATTTAGGGATCTAGGGCAAATTACTTAAAAATAATCTGTCAGGGATGGTGATAGGTCCTCCTGTAAGTGCAGGCGACTGGACTCAATGACCTCTCAAGGTCCCTTCCAGTTCTATGAGATAGGGGTGTGTGTGTGTGTGTATACACCTTATACAAAGAGAAACGCAAAAACCACTCATAATTTGGTGTGTGTCTGAAATACATTATTTTGTAATTTTAAACCCATAATGGAAGCATGTAAGTGATCTGGAATCAAGCTTCTGGCTCCTGAATTTCCTTTTATGTACACTAAAGAAAAGAAGCGTAACCTCAATGAATGCAGTTGACTTACAATAGTGTAGAACTGGTGTGTGAAAAGAATCAGAATCTATCTGTCCATCCATCCATCTAAAATTTCATTTGTCCTGTAACCATGGTTCTTACGTGCTTTTAGCTCCTGCTTTGCTACCCTTGTGATAACAATGATCTTCACATTTGCAGTAGTGAAATGCCATACATTCCCATGGACAAAACCAGGGCTTAATAAAAGCTCAGATTTTGCACAGTTCACATGTCAGAGAGGCATGTGCAGGCTCACATTGTAGCAGGAGACAGAGACCAGAAATTCTTGGAGATCTGTGCATATGCATGCATGTACTAAAATTGTGTGCAAAATTGTGCACACACAAAGGAAGAAACAGTATTCTATCAGTACTCCTTATTAGCAGTTTGGAATTGCAAAATGAAGCAAAGACAGTAAGTGTGCAGTTTTCAACAGATATTTCAGTTATGGGAAGAAAAACATGATTCACCTTCATGTTTACATGATTCTTACTATAATGAGTGATAATATAAATAAATAACATAAAAACCAAAAATAATGGCCCATGATAATGGGGGAGAGAGAGGCTGTATATATGACTAATAAATATCTTGAATTAAATCACAGGTTCTTGTGGGTGTTTATATCTATAGCTTTATAGTATGCAGGGGTCACCCTATGCCCACAGCAACGAAGGGTCCTGTGGCACCTTATAGACTAACAGAAAAGTTTTGAGCGTGAGCTTTCGAGAGCACAGACTCACTTCATCAGATGCTCGTCTTGGAAATCTGCAGGGCCAGGTACACATAAGCCAGAGCAAGGGTGGGGATAACAAGGTTAGCCCTTGCTCTGGCTTATTTATACCTGGCCCTGCAGATTTCCAAGACCAGCATCTGATGAAGTGAGTCTGTGCTCACGAAAGCTCACGCTCAAAACTTTTCTGTTAGTCTATAAGGTGCCACAGGACCCTTCCTTGCTGTTACAGATCCAGACTAACACGGCTGCCCCTCCGATACTTGACACCTATGCTCACAGGAATTCCTGTAAGAGGAGGGACTAATGGGGGTGGAAAAATACACGGGTGAAATCCTGCCCCACTGAAGTCAATGACAAAACTGACTTCAGTGGGGTACACTTTTTCACGCCATGAGAATCACTTCCCATCAGTTACATTTCTGCAATGAATGTTGTGCAGGTAACCCACTGCACCTGTGTGATGCTGCATGTACCAAGGAGGTGCTTATTACAGGACTGGGGTCACAATTTTCTCCAGATTGTTCTTCAGGCAGTGGCTCTACTCCTTAACTGTATGGATCCAAGAACTATGGAGAAGCCCAGGTGTTATAGCCAGAGAGATACTATGGCTACATCTACACTCGACAGTTTTTTCAACAAAACTGTAATTTTAGAGACAAAACACATGGGGCATCTGTGTTACAAGGGCATTCTCTCGACTATATATAGACAGAAGGCAGCATTTTTGCTGACTGAGTTCTGCCATTCCCCCAGAAGGCAGAATGCCTTTTCCACAGAATCTGTCAACAGAAAGACAGTGTGGATGCTCTGGGGGGCGGGGCTTCTGTCGACAGAGGGGTCCTCCATGGGGCTGGCCAGCTGCCCTAGGGGGATGCCCTGTCCCCAGCAATCAGAGCTCTATGCTCCCTGCCTCTGGCTATTCTTAAAGGTGCAGGAAACCCAATGGCAGGAAGCTGAGAGTGGGGAAGCAACCCAGCAGCACGCTGTCTCCTCCACGCTCCACAGACCCTCCTTCTCACCCATCCGAACTATGGCGAGCCAGCCAGCATGTGACACGCTCCCCCTGGGGCCCTCTATACAGCTGCTGGAGGGGTCCCAAGAGTGCCCCCTCACTCACAGGACACAAAACGCCCCATCCTGGACCAGGCCCGAGGTCAAGGACCTCATCAGCCTGTGGGCCAAGAAGGAAACCCTTTTGGACCCTTCTTCAAAGAGGCACAATGCCCCTGCTTAGACCCACCTAGCCACCACCCTGGTGTCATGGGGCCACTCCACCTGCACAATGGAGCAGGTGCAGTCTAAAGTAAAAGAGCTCCAGCAGGGGCATGCCTGGGCCCTGGATGCTAGCTGGAGGTCAGGGGAAGGACCTGCCACCGTCCCCTATTATATAGCGCTTCTCCACTTCCTAAGGGGTGACGACACCTCCCCTCTGCCAGCTCCTGTGGACACAGCTGAAGCACTTCACCCCCCAACTGCCTTCCCCATAGATGGAGCTGGAGGAGGAGGTGCACCCTGGGAGCCAGCCAGAGGCAGGCATGGGGTCTGAGGCCAGTGAGAGCACCTTCATCATTGCCTTGGACTCATGCCCCTCAAGCCTGGAGTGAACCAGCCAAGAACCAGCACCAGGGCAAGCCAGTGCTCCACCACTGCAAGAGCAGGCCTATGGCCAGAGAGGCAGTCACTGGCCAGATGAGGCCCTCCAGAGGGCCCACATTGCCACCTCTGGAGACTAACCAACCTCCTGGAGCATAGGCTGTGGGACAACTGGGGTTGGCAGATGTGGGGCTGGGACCAACTGACATCACCACTGGCATCTGGCAGGACATGGCCCCTGCTGCTCTGCCCCTCCTGGTCATCCTGCAAGGTGTGCTGGACCTGGTGTGGTGGGTGATGGCCATGGCCACACACCCTCCTCTCCACCAAGCCCACCACAGCCCCCCGCCTCCGTACCTTCTTATGCTCCCGTCCCAACCCTGCCCTGGCTGGGACCCTGAACCCGTGGTGAGAGGGGATCCCAAGGCTGATGCTGATCAGGGTCCTGCTCCCCTTCCATGGTCATGCCCTCCCACCTCCTGTCCCAAGCCCCCAGCTGTATATAGTTACCTGTTCTTGCACATTGTAAATAGTTTATATCAATGTTTACTTTACACACATTTTTCTATGTTACACTAAAGAAGTTATTTGTTTACCACCCATGTTCCTCTTTACTGGGGAGGGGTTGGGGGTGAGGTGGTGAAAGGAGGGGTTGTAGTGGGGATGGGGTAGGGCTGTGAGCCCAAAGCCTTCACTGTGGGTGCCCTGGAGAGGGTCACTGAGGGCAGTGATAAAAAGTGTCCCTTAGAGCCTCCTGGATCCACACCCATCGCTATGAGCTTGGTGGACCAGAGCTACACCCGGCTGCTCATAGCCATGGTTGACAGCCACCCCCATAATCCCAGGAGGAAGGCCTCCCATTCCCCCTCCCCCCTCCACAAGGTTGTGCAGGGCACAACAAGCTGCCACCACCTGGAGGATGTTTGGGGTCCCACATCCAGGTGGGTGAGGAAGCACCTAAAGTGTTCCTTGAGGCAGCTGAATGTGAGCTCGGCCTGCAGCCATGTCCATTTGAGTTGGGCATTAAGGAGTTCCTGCTTGGGTGCAGCTGCCCAGTGTATGGCTCCCCAAGCCTGGCATGGGGGGTAGGCAGCATCCCCCATGATACACAGTGCATGTGCACATCCCCAACCACCAGCTCCTGGTGGGGGGCAAAGGTGCCCACCTCCATCCACCTGCACAGGCCAGAGTTGTGGAACACCTTGGTGTTGTGTGCCTGCCCTGACCAGCCAACAGAAACGCCGATGACCTATCTCCAGTGGTGGACCAGGACCTTCAGCATAATGGAGTAATATCCCGTGCAGTTGATGAACCTGGCCATGCTGCAGTCCGGGGCACAGATGGGGATGTGGGTCCCATCGATAGCCCCAAAGCAACTGGGGAAGCCCCAGCATGTTCAGTCTGGTCACAACCATGTCCATGAGATGGACGACCCTCTACAGCAGGATGTTGTTGTTGACCATCACGAGCTGCGAGAGGAGGAGACCAAACACACACTGCGGTGACTGGCGGGGGCTCTGGGCCCTGGAAGGCTTCCCTGCCCCACCCACCAGCAGCAGGGCTGTGTGAAGGTGGGATGGCATGGTTCCCTGGAGACAGGGCTTGCCCCCCTTCACACCCTGAACCCCACCTCCTGAGGGTCCCGCTTGGGAAAGACACCCCCCACACCTCCCCATGTGCAGGTGCTGAGAGTGCCTTACCTGCATGAGGACAGTCTTGATGGTGGATTTCCCTATGCCAAATTGGTTCCCAACAGAGTGATGGTTGTCAGGGGTGGGTGAGCCTCCATACGGTGATGGTCACCTGCTTCTCCAGGAGGATGGTGAGTTGCAGCTGGGTGTCCTGTCTCTGGAGGTTGGGGGTGAGCGAGGTGCAGAGCTCCAGAAAGGCATCCTTCTGCATTCAGAAGTTATGGAGCCACTGCTGGTCATCTCACTGCCCCACGACGAGCTGGTCCCACGGTCTGTCCGAGCATCTGAAGGAGCGAATGCAGGTGGTCCTGTGTGGCAGCCACAGCATCCTTGTCAGAGCTGGTGCCAGGCTTGTGCACATGCTCCCCCAGAGGAAGAGGAGGATGGCCATGATGAGGTGCAGCAGAAGGTGAAACACCTGTGTGTGGGGTCAGCACAAGCCCAGGGGCTGCTCTGGCACCATGGCTAATGCTCTGTCACCAAGTGTGTGAGCCCTGCTGCAGCAGCTGTGCTGTCCTTCCAGGAATCGGACAAGCTTCAGCATGGGCAGGGAAGGGCTGTGGGGCAAGGGAGGAGCCCTTTAAGGGCACACATCGCCCGGACTCCCAGAAGGGCTTGCCAGCCACACGACCCTATCTGATGGTATTCTGGGGTCCCTTCTATTGAGAGAGCAGCAGGGCAGTCTGGCCACACTCTGTCAACAGAGCGATACACTTTCCTGCGTGGCTGCTATCTGTCAACAGAAGTTTTGCAGAAGATATCTTCCAACAGTAACTTTTGTCAACAGATCACTCTAGCGTAGACATACTTTTTGCGTCACTGTGTCTGGCCCCCTGATCGTGGGGCTCTTCTTCTTTCCCTGACTTCACAGGTCCATAGTAGACTGAGCAGCCAGTACTCTGAAAGCAGTAGCTGCCACATGTTAAAGCTGGAGCTCCATGGTGCAGAAGGAGGGCTTGCACATGGTAATGTGACCTCATACTGCATTATATTTCTCATGGGCTCTGGTAAATGAGAGATAACAAAGTACTTTCTATGGAGTCCTTGGGTGTGCAGAGGGCTATTTTCTCCTGTTTTACTCTCTAAACTTATTTTGAAGATCTGGACAGAAATGTGGGTATCAGCTGAAAATTGTAGTCTGTAGGGATTTCAAAATAACGGGTAAGAGTTGTGCTTATTATTGATACAGCTTTCAAATTACATCAGTATGATTCTAGAGGTGCACCAAGCACCAGTCATGTTCCCTGTCAGCTGAGCACTTAGGTGGCCACCCTGCAGAGATTCAGGTGCTGCCAAGCTGGTTAGCAGAGTGCCCACAGCGAATAGCATGTTTGTCTACTGTGGTGCACACCTGCACCTGCCTTGGTGCTCATAACAAAACTCCAGCGCCGGCTATCACCTTTCTAATTGCTGACTTCTGATGAATTCTTTTTTTCCTGGGTATAAAAGAGTTCATTTTTTTAACAAAAATTTATTCTCAAAAGAACATAAACTGAATTTTTGCATTACACTTCTTACCTGTGCACTTACTGCCCTTAAGTTGTACAGAATCATTTTCCAAGTGTTTGGGTTCTCTTATTCCATCACATGCTATTTTTATATGAGCTGCCTACATTAGAATCACTGCTAAAATGCAGACATTTTGAGTAAATCTGATCATTAAAATATCTCCCTTTATTATTGCCGCCTATTATTGTTCAGAAGCTTGCACTTTTACCAGTGAGTCATTTTAAAAGTCTTCCTTTTACATGAAGAGCCATAAAATAAAAATTTCACTAAGATTTAGCTACAGTGCATGCAAAACAATGACCCAAATTTTAAAAAAAGTTGGTATATTAGCTGCTTCAAATAATGCAGTTCCTTTGGAGCATCAAATTGAAACACTGATTTAGCTCTGACTCAGAGAGAAAAGTGACATTTCCAGAGATATCGCCACTTCATTTGTCATCTACGTGGGTTTGTGTAGGTTTCTTACAAGTACTAACTGAGCAAAAGCAATGGACTGCACACTTTGGGGAGTTTTTAAGGTCCTATGACATGTAGTCTGTATTATATAAATTCCTTATTATACCAGCTGGGGCTCTTTGCTGTTGAAAGGTGCCATTTGTCAGATGAACTTCTTCAGAGATTCTAACCACTTATGACTACGGAAGCTCTCGTAACACTCACTACAAGTGTAAGCCTCAATATATTGGCCATGTGCTCATTTGGGGAAATAATGTTCTATTTACCTAAACTTTCCTTGCATTTTCCTTCAGAAACTTATTTTCTCCTTCCCTTTTTATAAACTATTTGTCGTGCCATCTGTTATAAGATGTTGGGCTATGTTCTCCCTTGCGTACTGCCCCAGCTCTATCCAGACAGACAGCACAACAGACCTCCAGGGACCCACCCAATGACCACAAGATCAATTAAAGTACAAAGGCACCAGGCCCTGTTTATACAAAGCACAGGAATAGCAATGGGCAGACTTCACATGGGTGCTAAGATACATGCCATGCCTGTGACAGTGGACGCAGCTCAGTGAATGGCGGGACTTTACATTCCCCCCTCAGATGCACTGAGATGGTGTCTAAAAATAACTCTTTATACCCTCTTACAAAGAAGTTAGGTACTACCCCTCTAACATATTTAGTTACTGCCCACTAATGTAGCTGCTTATTACCCATCTCCTTGTACATTCTGTTCAATTAAAACATCCCTATTTATCACACTGTCATCTGGTCCTTGTCTTTAAGGAGGGGTCTGTGTGTTCCTATTATCCTTGGGGAGTGTTTTTGTACCATTCTTGATATCTGGATGTTCTGGTACCAGTCTTTTGGAATGTGTGTGATTAATCTGTGCCTAGCACTTGTTGGGGTGTGTTCCTGGAATACCAGCCCTGTTTTTGCCAGAATCTTTGAATTTGCGAGAAGTCAGAGCCTGACTTTTGCTAACTCTGCTTTACATCTGCAAAACTTGTCCACTACTTCAGGTCAGGTCTTAGTCCACACCTTCATTACCAGGGCTTATATGTCAGGCTCTCTTCCTTCTGTCTCATCAGTTCTGGTTTCTGCTGAGTCTGGTATCATCCTTGCTATAAGATTAGGCGACTTTCAAAGGTCCTGAAATAATTTTGGGGACTATTACTTGTCCTCATACTTCATCACAGCTTGGTATGGTATAGTGTTTTTCTTTTCTAATGGAAAATTATTGGGGGTGGGGATATTTGCCTTGTCTGACAAACTCATAAAGGCGATACCTGTAACCGTAGCCACTAGAGTCATTCAATACTGACCCTATCACGTGTGAGAGACACGAACATTTTGGAATATTGATTATTGTTAAGTGTCTGGGTTCATCCAATAAACTGCCAGGTCTTACCAGCACTTACATGGCTCACATCTGTATTACACGAACACAAGACAACACCTAGAATGAGACCTATAAAAGTTGTTATAACTATTGGTCACTGTGTATAGCTCTCCTACTCTTCCAAGCTCTCCCCTTGCAACCCTTGTGAATACATAAATGCCATACACACTTGGCTCAGTAGTATTATGATTTTAACTAGCTTAATGTAAAATGTAGGAATCAGATTTGATACCGCATCTGAACTGTGAGGGATTTGTCAAGACAATTCCAAGGTCTAAGTATGTTTTGCTAGATGTATCCCTTAGGAGGATGTAACTTATGTGGACTCAAATATGCAGGTGAACCGAGTTGATTCTAATCAGAATAGAAGAGGGATTGGAGTTTTACTTTCTGTGGCAAGGGAACTAAGGGCTAAGACCAAGCACAGAAGCATAAAAGATCAGGGTTGGAAAAGAACCCAGAAAGTCATCTACTTCAACCCCCTGTTCAAAGGAGAACCATCCTCAACTAAATAATAGCAGAGAGGGAGCCGGGCTAGTCTGTATACTATCAAAACAAAAAGCAGTCAACTAGCACTTTAAAGACTAACAAAATAATTTATTAGGTGAGCTTTCGTGGGACAGACCCACTTCTTCAGACCATAGCCAGACCAGAACGGAATCAATATTCAATATTCAAACTCAGCACATTATAATATTCAAATTTGACACACTAACACATGGTTTGAACTGGTATGCAAATTTTCTGGGACATTATAGGGGCTCTTTGGCATACTTGGCTTAATCTAATTCTTGACTTCCCCCCCCCGCCCCTCTACTCTCTGATTTGCTCACCTTGATCTTTTTTTTTCTGATTTGTCAACTTTGATTACTGTTTTTGGTTCTCTATGCCTTAAATATTGAGTCTGTTCTGGTATGGCTATGGTCTGAAGAAGTGGGTCTGTCCCACGAAAGCTCATCACCTAATAAATTATTTTGTTAGTCTTTAAAGTGCTACTTGACTGCTTTTTTGTTTCAACTAAATAAGTTTGTGGCCATAGGAAAAGTGGTGAACATGATATAACTTGACTTTGGCAAAGCTTTTGATATGGTCTCCCACAGTATTCTTGCCAGCAAGAATGGGAGCATGAACTGGATATGCTTGCAGCAATCTAAACCATTGTGGGGGCAGGCAGTCCATCTTCTACTGCCTGAGTTCAATGCGCTGTCTATACATTCAGCAGCAAATAGAGTGAATTATGTAATCTAGTCCACAGCTGACAAATCCATGGATTTTTTAAATGTGGTTAGTGAATCTGACTTGCATAAAATTCCAAAACGTGAAAGATTCATGTGCAGATTGGAAGGGGCACAGGACCCGATAACAAATGTTTTAATATAGCTGTAACCTCAGGGGGAAAAAGGAGCCTAATGAACTGTCAGGTAAGATTCATATGCAGGGTACTCAGAAAGCTATTTTCAGTAGCAGGAATGCTCATTTTGAAATGACATGTTTGTTATTTATTGCTGTTTGAAGAGATCTATGTTTCAAGTTTTCATCTGGACCAGTCTCCCTGAAGTGCAGAGATTTGCAGAAAGCTAGAGCTTGCCACATGGTAAAGAAGCAGAGAAAGAGTGGTACCCAATACAACTGAAGAAAAGCTGCTATGGCACACATCCAAGATGAATAATGTTCGGGGAGGAGCAAACAAATGAAGACCTGCATGGAGCAAAGAAACTGAACCTTTGAATATTCCCTCCAGCTCACAGGCCCTCACTCTAACTCTCCCCTGGCACATTGTCTGAGGTGGAACCAAGTTTGCCTCTGTCTCTTTCCAGCTCCAGAAGCTGGATTCCAGATGCTTTTTCACCTTTGGAAAACTTAACAATGACTTCCTTTTTAAACTTCAGGCTTGGAATGGATCAAGTCCCTAGTATGGAAATTGAATATTAAATTGAGGAGTGAAAAAAAAACAAAAACAAAAACCTGCAAGCAATAAAGAAGTCCTAATTGACATAAAATATCATACTTCACCTCAGAGGCAAAACATACTAAGTCACCAGAAAAGAAGTATCTGTGGTACATTTAAAAATCAAAGGGAAATTAGCTGACCGACATTGTTTTTATATTTGCCAATATCATCACTCATCTTGTATTTAATTTTGTCCGTGGAATGATGGCAGAATCAGGCTTAGTAAATATTTGTTTAGTTTTAAGGTCTTAGGACTAATCATTGCAGTTTTCCTTCCACGTAAATGTGAAAATGGTGGCATGTGGAAACTCCAATTCATTATTGGAAACTTAAAGGGAATTTTTTTTATCTATAAAGGTGCTTTGAGTTCTTCATGAAGAGTTCCATAACAATTATACCTAACAGTAGTAATGTAAATAGTACTAAAGTCTTAATTCCTACTCTCCTGAATTTAGAAGGCTAAAACAGGGCATGAGCACTAGCAGAATGTCACATAAGTGGAGTATTTTGCCCTGGAAATACTCAGTGCTATATCAGGGCATCACTTTCATGTCTACTCACCGTCTAAACAGAACGAAGTGGCCCCAAGTTCTGCTTCCACTTAAGTGCATCCTCACTATGTTTAACATTTGCTAAAAGGACAAGTTAACAGGAGAATACTGCCACACGATTGTAGTCCTCTTCTGCCCACCTTATAAGAAGTCCCTGTCTAGACACAGTTTTAAAAATGGGGTTTATTTTGTTTGTGACCAAACACAGAGAAGTGTACATTGCACTAATACCACTGCTGCTGCATCCTTTCAGAGGAAATCAATTTCTGTTGCCCCATCTATACTTCTCTCTCCAGAGTTATGACCTTTTGACATCTTCAGCAGAGTCCTCACTCTTTACAGGGACATGACACAGGTAAATGTAACACAGGCATTTTCTTAACGAGTGCTATATTTCTTCCTCATTTCTGTTAACAAACTGTAACATTAAGTCCATTCATCAGTCTACAAATTCCACAAATTCATAAAAATTGCTTTCAGGTGACTCTTTTCTTTCACAAACTATAGTAGCAAATGATGGAACCATCTGCTTTTCTCTTCAGTATATTCTAAGCTAAGTGTCTGTGACAATTTAATGGCTAACCAAACAGCCAGCTCTGAACAGTTTACATTCCCAATGATATTAATATTTTATTAAATTGTCCTATATGATCTAGGGTACCACCACATAAGTCAAAATCATTGGCAATATAGCAAGCTATTGAGAAAAACCACATCTAAACAAACATATAAAACACTTGATTTAGATCAACACCCTTACCATAAGTCAGTTTCACTTCATTCATGAGGATCATACATGTTGTGAATTGAATGTACAATAAGGTGCAGTACAGAAAAAGGTAGCTGGTGCCACACCTGAGGGATAACCCTTCTGTGTATTCACCAGTTCAAAAACTGGATTTAAATGCTGACAAGTGGCCATCTCCACACTGGAACAGAAAACTCACATCACAGCCAAGGCTAGCCTGGGTCAGCTGTCTAGCTGTGGGGTAAATTTTGCTGTGTAGATATTCAGGCTTGGATTGTAGCCTGGGCTTTTGGACCTACCTCCAACATGGGATACTTAAGCCTGGGCTCCACTCGGAGCCTGAATGTTTACACTGAAATTCAACATCCCCTTAGTTGTATCCTCATGAGCTCGAGTCAGCTCAGATGGACCAGCAGCTGGTGTTTAACTGAAGTGTAGACGTATCCTCTATGCTCATAGGTCCCTGTATTTGATAATCTCCTTTCTCTAGCTGGGCAACTTAGAATGTCAGTGAGGCTACGTCTACACTAGGACACTACGTCAAAGTAGGCTATTTCGAAGTAACGACATCAAAATAAGCTACTTCAACGCATATCGTCCACACATCCTCCAGGGCTGGTGCCGTCGATGTACAACATCGAAGTAGCGATGGGGAACGTCGAAAGGGGCCACCCCAGACGGAGAAGCAGAGAAGCCACACACACAAGCACTCTCCTTCGAAATAAGGGGCCAAGAAAGCCTGCGGATGGGGTTGCAGAGCAGACTAGCCCTTCCAGGCCAGCTCCAAGCCGCTCCCTTAAAGGACCCCTCCCAGACACACTCAGCCTGCACTGCAGGAGCCCTGCGTTGGTGACACAAGCCTCGCAGACCTCGAGCCCACAGACATGGACATCCAGCAGCAGCTGGAAGCCCTCCAAGCCACCTCCCACGGAGCAGGCGCCCTGCTAGATGCTGCATGGGCAGCCGCCCAGCAGCTTCTGGAATGGGAGCCATCCCTAGGGGCACAAGGAGATGCCCTGGACCACTGGGCCCTCCTCACCCCACCCCCTCCCCCGTCGGGTGCCCCGCTGACTCTGGAGCTACCCCTCCAGCACCGAGTGGTGGGAGCACCTGGTTATGGGGGAATGGAATGATGACCTGTGGCTGCGGAACTTCCGCATGAGCCAGCAGATCTTCATGGAGCTCTGCCAGTGGTTCACCCCCGCACTCAAGCACCAGAACACCCGGATGCGGCGCACCCTCCCCGTCGAGAAGAGGGTCGCAATATCAGTCTGGAAGTTGGCCACTCCAGACAGCTACCGCTCCATGGGTCAGCAGTTTGGCGTTGGCAAGGCCAGAGTCAGGGCTGTCGTGGTGGAGGTAAGGAGGCCTGTGCCTGAACCCACTGGGGAGGGGGGCCTGGGGAGGGACCTGGGGAGTGGGGCCTGGGTGGGGGGCCCGGGTGAGGGGCCTGGGGAGGGGGCCTAGGGAGGGAGGCCCAGGTGGGGGGCCCAGGTAAGGGGCCTGGGGAGGGGGCCCAGGTGTGGGGGGGCACACTCTGCATACCCTCACAGGCACCCATGTCCCCTCCCCACAGGTGGTGCTTGCACTCAATGCCCTCCTGCTGCAGACGGTCATCTGTGTTGGGGACCTGGACACGGCCATCGCGGGATTCACTGCCATGGGATTCCCCAACTGCCTTGGGGCCCTCGATGGGACCCACATCTCCATCTACGCCCCAGACCACAGTGGTGGGTGCTATGTAAACAGGAAGGGCTACCACTCTGTGGTCCTGCAGGCCATGGTGGACAGCCGTGGCCGCTTCCAGGATGCATACATGGGCTGGCCCAGCTATACCCATGACGTTTGCATGTTCCGTAATTCGGGACTCTGCCACCGATTGGAGGCAGGGACCTACATCCCCCAAGGGGAGATCCCTCTAGAGGATACCACCATACCACTCTGCCTCCTGGCAGATGCGGCCTACCCCCTCTAGCCCTGGCTTATGCGACCCTATACAGGCCACCTCAATGCCAGCCAGGAGCGCTAGAATGCATGATTCAATCACACCCACCAAGTGGTCGATCGGGCCTTCGGGAGCCTGAAGGGCCGGTGGCGTTGCCTCCTGGCACACCTTGACCTGGGCCTCCCAAACATCTCCCAGGTTGTGGGTGCCTGCTGCATGCTCCACAACCTGGTGGAAAGCAGGGGGAGGCCTTCATGCAGGGCTGGGCACTAGAGGCTGGAACAGGCTACCCCCAGCCAGCCGCTGCCCCTCGCCGCCAGGCTCACCGCAATGGGGTCCGGGTCCGGGAGGCCCTGCAGGAGTATTTTGACCAGCGGGCCTAGTGAGTGCCACCCAGGCCATCCCTTCTGGGTTCCCTGCACACCACCCCAGCACCCACAACCCACCCTCACCAAAAGCACACAGGACATGGGTTTTTGAAAAATAAAACTGTCATTATTTAAATAACCAAAAATTTTGCCTCTGTTGTACATATAAAACTAATACAAACAGCTATAACTATATACAGGTGGGGACAACTATAACTATATACAGGTGGGGACAACTATAATAAACTGCTGCAGAAATAGGGGAAAAGGGGGGAGGGAGGCCATGAGTACCCAGCCCTGATCTGTGGCCCACTCCCCATCCCCCATTGGTGCATGCAGTGACCCTGTGGGTGGCCCCTTCCAGTGGTCTGCCCCCCCGCCTCCCACCAGGGGCGGGGCACGGCACTGTCCATGGGTGGAGGTGCTGATGGGCACTGGTGGATGTGGCACCATCCCTGGGCCATGGTCTGCCCAGGCTATGGCAGGCTGGGGTCTTCTGGGGATGTGGGGGGCCCCCGGTCAACTGGTGCCCCCGCCCCATGCTCTGGGGGTCTGTGCCCTGTGGGGTCCGTACCCAACGGTCCACTGCCATGGTCAGGGGAGACCGTCTGGCAGATGCCCAGCTGGAACTGCAGGAAGGGATGTCCAGCATGAGCTCCCCCTCCTCACTGGACCACTCTGTGGCGGGGGTGGAGGGTCCCGGCTCTGGCCCTGGGGGTGCAGCGCTGGCCTCCGGACCTGACCCTGGCTCTGAGGCCTGCTGAGGCTTGTTGGGCGTGGTGTCAAGGGTGGCTGGTGGGGAGGAGGTGTCCCGCGGGCCCAGGATAGCCCTGAGCTCCTGGTAATAGGGGCAAGTGGCGAGGGCAGCCCCAGACTGGCTGGCCGAGTCCCGGGCCCGGGAGTAACCCTGCCACAACTCCGTGACCTTACTCCTGACAAGGTCAGGAGTGCAGGCAGGGTGACCCTGGGTGGCCAGGCCCTCGGCCAGCTGGGCGAATGCCTACATGTTCCGCCGCTTGCTCCCCATTACGTGTAGCACCCCCTCCTCACCCCAGAGCCCCAGCAGGTCATGGAGCTCAGAGTTGGTCCAGGAGGGGCCCCGCTTCCTACCCCGGTGGCTGGAGGCCTGGGAGCACTGGGATGGCCCGGGGGGAGCTGTAGGGGCACTTTGGGGGCTGGCTTGCTGCCATGGTCTCCCTCTGGGCCGTGCAGGGGCACCTTGTGGCGTGGCTGCTGCCTGCATGGTGTCAGCTTCCTGCTGCAGGGTATCCGGGTCCGTGAAGCTTTAAGAACTGCTGGACACAGAGATCACAGAGCCCCACAGGGGCTGGACAGCACGTCTCCGCCTAACAGCTGATTGCCGCCATGGAGGACCCCGCTATTTCGAAGTAGCGGGACGTGGATCGTCTACACACGCCCTACTTCAACGTTGAACGTCAAAGTAGGGCACTATTCCCATCTCCGGATGGGAATAGCGATTTTGACATCTCACCGCTTAACGTCAATTTCAAGGTCGAAATACCACACGGCGCATGTAGACACGACGCGTGCTATTTCAACGTTGTGCTGGCTACTTCAAAGTAGCCAGCTAGTGTAGATGTGCCCTGAATGATGATAATCTGTCTTCATATGCTCTAACCAGATCAACAACATGCACATTTTCCAGACATACATAAAATGTTTGTCTCTGGATTCAGAGCTTCTCAGCCACAGTAGCCACTCTTAGTAGTAGATCTTCACTCCCAGTATCAGAAGCATTGAAGTTTGAATTCTTGATCTCTTTTCGTACTACTTTTCATTGTTCTGTGTGTCTTTCTCTTTGGTGATTTAGAGGGTGGTATTATATCCAGTGGTAAGAAGCCATAGGAAAGGTAGTGAAGGACTCTACGAGACCCTTTTCCATCTGCATTGGTGTCACAGACTGGACTATCTCCCATTTTTAAGTACTACACGAGTGTTATCTTCCCAATCTGATCTTAATTTGCCTTGTCTCTTCCACCCCACTCTGTAAAAAAAATCATCTTCAGGTCTGGAAAATTTCATTCTGATGGGTGAAAACTTTAGAGAAGTATCAGTGATACAGAGCCGTGATATAGAGTGGGATGCTTGGGCAGCCTCTTAGCTCCTATAATTGTGACTAAACACACCAATTATAACAGATAGACTAACCACTCCAGCTATAATGGATGTATGCTCTAAAATGGGACAGAAACAACAAACATCAGGACAGATGAAGGCCCTATTTCTGCTAAAAATTACATACATGCTGAACTTTACATGCATGGCTAGTGCAGTTGTAGTCAATGAGTCTGCTCTCTGGATGAAGTTAAACACATGCATATGTTGTTGCAGAATGGGAATATAAGATAAAGACAATTAAGGCTGTTATACATGTGGATCACACAGTCAGAATGATGTCTAGGTTATAGTCATAATCCTATTTCATTTAGAAAAACCAAGAAATAGTCCTCTTGCAATACTTCACTCTAAAGCCATAAATTCCTGTCACAGTTCTAACTCTATGCCCTTAACTCTTAAAAGATACACTTATGCCTTAATGTAGAAAAGAATATGAATATTTAAAGCTTTTGTAGAAATCTCTGCATATCATAGACTGAATTAATGACTGTAGCATTTTTTCCTTGTATGAAACAGTTGCACAGTGCATTATTCATAATATTTTCTACTTATTTTACTCATTATCCACAGAACAGGCATAATGAAGATACTAACACTACCACCTTCCTCATACTGCCAGCTGATATGTCTAAATCAGGGGTTCTCCAATAGGGATTATGACCCCTCAGGGAACTGTGAGGTTATTATGGGCAGGGGAGCGGGCGGGGGGAAGAAGTTGGCATGTCACAAATTGCCAGCCTCCACTCCCAAGGCCTAATTCACCTCCAGCAGTTGTAGCGGTGTTAAATATTAAAAGTACTGTTTGTTCATAAAGGGGATTGCATTCAGAGGGGTGCTGTGTGAAAGGGATTACCAATATAACAGTTTGAGAACCACTGGTTTTAATTCTCTATGCAGGAACTTATCTCTAGCAGGAGAAAGTACTATGCTAATTTATTTTCTTTCTTCTGCTAACACTACCAACAGGAGTGTCAGTTCACGTTCATTTTAGTTACTTCTCTGTAACTGGGATTTTACATTAGAGAGGCAAGGTAGGAGAGGCAACGTGCTTTATTGGACTGACTTTTATTTCAGTACCCATCACTATCTGATCTCAGGCCTTTTTAGTGATGGGGATTCATATGCATGAGAAATTAAATTGTGACTACTGTGACATTTCATGCAGCTAACAAGTGGCTATCACATAGTAGTGAATTTGGATTATCATCATTTTGTGTCCTGATTATATCTAAGGAATATAAAACTCAGCCTTTCGTGTAAGTCTTAGCCATCTACCCATGGAGAGTCTGAGCAAAGTTGGTTCCTCTTTTTATGTTTATGCAAATGTGAAACTATTGTATCCCTTTATATTCCAATGGAACTGTTCATACTTCCACAACTTGGATGATTTTCTGGGCCTTGCTGAACAAGAATAAACCATATGAATCAATGTTTGTATTAACATTCTTCCTGGAAGACCCAGTTGAAGTAGATGGGAACTGCCAAATAATTCATGAAGTCATGAATATCGGTCAACCCAAACTCACGTCAGTAAAACCTGTTTAAAACGTTGTATCATCATGTGTTGTCCATATGTCTTTCTCAACCATTTCAGACAATATAAAAATGTTATCAGGACTATTTTTGAATCCCTAGAGTTGCTGCCTCAGTTACCATGCGTTTGAGTGTACAGATTCTCAGACAGAGAAAAATATAGTTAATACATTTAAAACATTGACCTAAAATCATCTTTCAATACATAAAAATATCAGAATTTGAAAGTTCAGTACCTTAGGCATCCAACAATAAAAGCAATAATGTGTCTTCCATACGGAATATGGATTCTTTTCTTTCTAACTAACTAACACTAACGAGAGCTCCAGCCTTGATTCTCTAATGGCCATTTAGAACCACTAAGGGCTGTTGTTTTGAAATAACTTTGCTCTGTAGACCTACCCTATGGATAAAAACGATATGTTCTGATAATTTAACTTTTTATAATGTCAGCTTTATGAAGATGCTCTAGGGTTTGGGGTGTAGGAATAAACTTTGAAAGAGGTGATCAAATGTGCATGGTAAGTATGATTTATTACATGACGTGGCAATTTATCCAATATCTATATCACCCACCTTCTGGGTGTGTACTTTTTATTTAGCATTACTATATACGGTGAAGAAAAATATTTGGGACAATATGATAAAGATATAATATGTACTTATGTAAAAGAAAGAATGCATTTCTGTTTGTCTTCCCCCAAAGTATCATTTTTCTCATTTTTTCTTGTTGTTCACTCATTATATTCAGAATTATCACAAAGGATAAATAAACACTGGCAATTTTTCTTTGACATAGAATGTGTCATTTGTTACTATTTTTCTTTCACAGGTCAGAAACACTACAGGTGTTGGTAAGTTATAGTTTCTTTTTCTCTCTCTCACACACACAAGCCGTGTCTACACGTGCACGCTACTTCAAAGTAGCGGCACTAACTTCAAAATAGCGCCCGTCACGGCTACACGCGTCGGGCGCTATTTCGAAGTTAACTTCGACGTTAGGCGGCGAGACGTCGAAGTCGCTAACCCCATGAGGGGATAGGAATAGCGCCCTACTTCGACGTTCAACGTTGAAGTAGGGAACGTGTAGTCGTTGCGCGTCCCGCAACGTCGAAATTGCGGGGTCCTCCATGGCGGCCATCAGCTGAGGGGTTGAGAGACGCTCTCTCCAGCCCCTCAGCTCAATGGTGGCCGCATGGAGCGGCCCCTTAAGGGTCCCCTCCCCCTCCCTTCCTGTGCAGGAAGCTGAGGGAACGTGCAGGCGGCAGCCCAGACACACGGCCAGCCTGCACGTTCCTCAGCCAGCACAGCCAGCCACCCAGCTGCGATGGCTGCCCGGAAGCCCCCCCAGCGCCCCCAGGGGACCCCCCCAAGGGGAGCCAGGGCAGCCAGCCCAGCCAGGCGGGCAGCCAAGCTGGCAAGCGGCAGCGAGGTCCCTCCTGGACGGAGGCCGAGCTGCGGGACCTGCTGGGGCTCTGGAGCGAGGAGGAGGTGCTCCAGGTAATGGGGAGCAAGAGGCGGAACGTGGATGCGTTCGCTCGGCTGGCCGACGGCTTGGCTGCCCGGGGTCACCCTGCCCGCACTCCTGATCATGTCAGGAGTAAGGTGAAGGAGCTGCGGCAGGGTTACTCCCGGGCCCGGGATGCGGCCAGCCGATCTGGGGCCACCCCTGTCACTTGCCCCTTTTACAGGGAGCTCAGGGACATCCTGGGCTCCCGGCACACCTCCTCCCCTCCGGCCACCCTTGATACTTCGGCCGACAAGCCCCAGCAGGCCCTGCAGCCGGAGTCCGCCCTGGAGGTAAGCCCCGCACCCCGGGGGCCCCCCCCGGAGCCCACCCCCGGGACATCACGTCAGGAGGAGGAGGTGGAGGAGGAGGGGGGCTCCTCCTCTGCAGAATCCGGGCTGCAGATCCTCCTCCTGCCATCCCGGAGCAGCAGCAGGGCCTCCGTCCCCCGGGGATCTCCAGACCGTGGGAGTGGACCGACAGGTAGGTACCCCCCTCTGGTGTACACCCCTGGGCTTGAGGGGCGGGGGGTAATAGATATGTGTCCAGGGCCCCCCCACATGCTCACATGGCCATTGCCCCAAGGACAGCAGAGCCATGTCCCTCACAGCAGTGCATCAGCCCCTGCCCCCCCGACCCTGCACGACAGTGCCATGCCCCATCCCCGGGGCAGGGGGGAGTGGAAACTCGAGGGGCCCCCGGGAGGAGGGGGTGGGACACCCCGCAGCAGCAGCAGCAGCAACAGCAGCAGCAGCAGCATGTGATGGAGTCGGGGGAGTGCAAAAGGGAGACTCAGGCTACATATGAGCAACAAGAGCCGAATAGCTCCCAGGGCCAAAGGATGATCGTGGGGCTACAGCTGGCAGGTGACACCTCTGCCCTGAACAAAGAGGAGGGAGGAGCCGAGCTGGCTTGGAATTTGGGGGGGAGGGTGGGGGCCACAGGTAGAGGCTAGGGAAAGGGAGAGATGGAAGGCAGCCAGCCTGAGAAGGGGGAAAGCTGCATCCCAGAGGGGCACCCCTTGGGGTCTTCTCCCCAGGACGGGTTGGAAGGACTGTCTCTTCCGACAGCTGGTGCTGTCACTCCTGGGAGAAACTGGGCATCTGTGGCCTAAGAAACCTCTCCTGCTGTCAGACCCTGCGGAGTGAAGTGAGAGTCGCTCCCACCAGGGGACGGGGTGCAGTGCAGGGGGACCCCTGAACCCCATCCATCACAGCAGCATCTCCCGGGGACGGGGATGGGGAACCTGCAGCACAGGGCTGGGGGGACAAAGGCCACGGCTCGGGGCTCACACTAACGCCTCTCTCCATTCTTCTTCCCCCCTCCTCTCCTGTGTCCCGCACCTGCACCATCAGAAGGACCGGAAGAGAGCGCCGGAGAGGCCTCCAGGACCATCACTCCAGGCCAGCCCCTCGGCTGAGGACTGACCGGCCCCACGGCGGGCTAGACGGCGGACCCCGCGCCACCACCAGCCGACGGCGATGGACCCCCAGCTGCTGGCCATCCACCGTCGGCAGCTGGAGGTCGCGGAGCAGCACCTGCAGCTGCAGGAGTGGGCGCTGGCCTGGCGCCAAGAGACATGGGGGGCCTACATGGAGACTTTCAACCGCCTGGTGGACTACCTGGCCCCCCATGCTGCGCCAGCCGCCGCAGCGCCCGATGTGCCTGCTCCACCAGCCGCACCACCAGCTGCTCCGCCCGTCGCTGTCCCGTCCGCCGTCGCCCCGCCACCCACCGCCGAGGGCCAGAGTGCCGAGGGACCCCTGGAGCCAGCTGAGACTCGCTGGGCATATCTTCCGGTCCAGCCCGCCCCCAGCCAGCCCCGGACAGGGCTGCGGCCGCGGCGGGGCTCCCGGCCGCCCACGCCCAGTGCCGGACTTTAGGGGTGAGGGGCCCGGCATGTGGCCCCCACCCTTGTATATAGTTTGTACTTATTATTTTGTGCCCCCCGTTTGCCCCGTCCCCCCCATGTAAATAGTTCTCCCCTTTATCCTCCCTGGTTTTCTTTTTATTAATGAGGACACTTTTTTCTTACTATTGTTTTATTTGTACATATTACTTTGGTTCCACATGTTGTATATAGTTTGTTCTTGTTTTATATATTTATAGTTAAAAAAAAAAGTTCTCAAAGAAAAAGCAGTTTAAGTTCAGCCACAAGTGCGTGCTGTCATTTGTCCAGGAAAAGTGGGACGGGGGTGCGGTTGGGTGCTCCATGGTGTGGGCGTTGGGGCAGGAGTGTGGTGGAGGAAGGGGCGGGCAGTGGGGGGCCTGGCAGAGTTCACCCCGTGGCCTCATCATCGAAGTGGGCCCGCAGGGCCTCCCGGACCCGGGTCCCTTCGGGGTCCACCTGCTGACTGGGGGCAGCGGGTGGCTGCACGTCGGCCCTGCCGGCCTCCACAGCCCAGCCCTGGAAAAAGGCCTCCCCCTTGCTCTCCACCAAATTGTGCAGGGCGCAGCAGGCACCCACAATCAGGGGGATGTTGCTGGGGCCTGCATCCAGGTGGGTCAGGAGACATCTCCAGTGTCCTTTCAGGTGGCCAAATGAGCGCTCCACCACCTGGCGCGCGTGGTTCAGGCACTTGTTGAAGCGCTCCTGGCTAGCAGAGAGATGGCCCGTGTACGGGTGCATGAGCCACGGCCGGAGGGGGTAGGCCGCATCTGCGATGACGCAGAGGGGTATGATGGTGTCCCCCACAGGGATCTGCCGCTGGAGGATGTAGGTCCCCGCCTCCAGCTGGCAGCACAGGCCCGAGTTCCGGAAAACCCGGGCGTCGTGGGTGCTGCCAGGCCAGCCCACATAAATGTCCTGGAAACGTCCCTGGCTGTCCACCAAGGCCTGGAGGACCACACAATGGTAGCCCTTGCGATTGAGGTATCGTCCGCCACTGTGATGCGGGGCGCGGATGGGGATGTGAGTCCCATCCAGAGCCCCGAAGCAGTTGGGGAAGCCCAGGGTGGCAAAGGCCACGATGGTGGCATCTGGGTCCCCCAGCCTCGCGAGCCTGTGCAGGAGCAGGGCGTTGATGGCACACACAACCTGCAGAGAAAGCACATGGGACAGCACCGATGAGGGGTGAGCAGGGTGTGTGTGGCCCTGCCCTGCCCTGCCCTCCCCCGCCCTCCTCTGCCCTGCCCTCCCCTGGCCTCCTCTGCCCTGCCCTGGCCTCCCCCACCCTGCCCTGCCCTCCCCCGCCCTCCCCTCCCCTCGTCTGCCCTTCCCTGCCCTGGCCTCCCCTCCCCTGCCCTCCTCTGCCCGGGCCCCCCTCCCCTGCCCTGCCCTCCCCCCGTGGGTTCTCTTACCTCCATGAGGACAGCCCCGACGGTGGCCTTGCCGACACCAAACTGCTGCCCCACGGATCGGTACCTGTCGGGAGTGGCCAGCTTCCAGACAGCGATGCCGACCCGTTTCTCCACTGTGAGGGCACGCTGCATGGCGGTGTCCTGGTGCCTGAGTGCGGGGGTGAGCCACTGGCACAGCTCCATAAATGTCTGCTGGCTCATTCTGAAGTTCCTGAGCCAGCGGTCGTCGTCCCACTCCCCAAGCACCAGCCGCTCCCACCAGTCGGTGCTGGTGGGGTAGCTCCACAGCCGTCGGCGTGTGAGGCGGGGGTGGGGGAGGGGTGCTGCAGGGTTGGGGGTTGAGCCCTGCTGCCCTGGGGGCAGCTCCTCCTCCGGTGTAGCAAGGAGTTGCTCAGCTGCCTCCCACATGGCATGGAGCAGGGCAAGCCCTGCTCCTGCCGGGAGGGCTGGGTGGACCTCTGGCTGCTGCTGCTGCTGCTGCTGCTGGGGGTCCATGACTGCGTCGCCCGGGGTCTGTGTGCCTATGGCTCCTCAGACCGCGTGCTGTGCAGGCTGAGTGTGTCTGGGAGGGGCCCTTTAAGGGAGCGGCTAGCTGTTGCCCCGGAAGTGCTAGTCCGCCCTGTGACCCTGTCTGCAGCTGTGCCTGGCATCCCTATTTCGATGTGTGCTACTTTGGCGTGTAGACATTCCCTCGCTGCGCCTGTTTCGATGTTGGGCTGCGCAACGTCGAAGTTGAACATCGACGTTGCCAGCCCTGGAGGACGTGTAGACGTTATTCATCGAAATAGCCTATTTCGATGTCTCTACATTGAAATAAGCTATTTCAATGTAGGCTTCACGTGTAGATGTAGCCACACAGAGCTATTTATCTCTTTCCTGCCAAGCAGACTTTAATAGCACACTTTTGGGTACACAAGTGAAATGAATATCAAAAAGTTTTTAGGAAAATGTTAAGACTGGCATATAAGCCTCAAAAGTCAGGAGATTTAGATTTAAAGCTGATAGTCTTTCCTGAATTCACAGTGTAAAATAAGATATACCATGTGTTTAGGAATTGGGATGGAGTGGATATACTAAAATAGAAATATAGGGACAAAAATTTAATCACTACTACTGTGCTGATCCCAGCTGACATGCTGTTGAGCTTGCTGGGCTAGAAATTAACAAACAAAAAATACCTTAATGAAATATACAATTAGCCCTTGAACTTTGCTGCAGAATGACATTACCAAGGCACTATCTGTAACCTGTGAAACATTTCTGTTGTTTAATGGTTTTACGGCTCAGAGTTCTTATTGAGCCAGGTATATAACTTTAAGGATGGAAGTGACCCCATTGATTTCAGTGGGATATCCCCATTCTCAAGGTTACACCTTTGCTTAAATGTTTTTGCCAGACTGGGGCTTCTCTGCTGCAGTCACTGGAGGATACATAATATCTCAGGCAAGTCCCATGTTCTGCCCAGGAGATAAAAATAGTGCACACATACAAGCTGTTTTTTTTAAACTGATTTATTAAGTACATCTTTGTGTGTAGACATTGATTTCAGTGGTTTATCTTTGATTAGTTTGATCTGTTTTTAACGAGTTACTATCCATTTTAGTGGATTGATGGTCAGCTGAAATACCTTAGGTCTTGGTCCTTGCCTACACATTCAGTTTTTGTACTAGTCTGACTAGTTTGATTGGGGCCTGATTTCTTACTGAAATACTTACAAGGGTACACCTGTAAGCATGGACACTTTACATTGCTATAAAGGTACCTTGTACAATTCTCCTTCCCTTACAAGAATAATCTGTATTGGTATAAGCATTTATATAACTGCATTCACACTATAAAGGCTTGTCTACACTTGCCCCCAACTTCAAAGGGGTCACGTTAATCAGGGTGATGGGAGATTACTAATGAAGTGCTGTGGTGAATATGCAGCACTTCATTAGGCTAATTCTCCCCTGTGGCAACTTTGAAGTGTGAAACATGCATGTAGCCGCAGGCACTTTGAAGTGTCTACGCTACTTTGAACTGCCTTTACTCCCCAAAATGTTGAAGAGTAAAGGCACTTCGAAGTAGCACAGGCAGGCTACACGCATGCTGGCACTTTGAAATTTGACACTTTGAAGTTGCCTTGGGGGAGAATTAGCCTAATGAAGTGCTGCATATGCACCTCAGCACTTCATTATTAATCTCCCATCACACTGATTACCTTGCCCCCTTCGAAGATGGAGGCAATTGTAGACCCAGACGAAGGGTTGAATCAGATTATCTATACTAGGATAATTAAAGAAATAGAGGGGTAGAAGCGTACAAGCCTTTAAACTGCAAGAAGAATTTCTGCATGCAGATTTGCACCCGTGCAATTCACTTGGTCTAAAACACATCTTTAGTTGAACTGCTTCAAATTTGTGTGTAGACAAGATCTTAGAAGATGTATGCACTGCCTAATGAAAGTTTTTATTAAAAATACCTACAGAAAAGAAATATTGCCTGTGTGTAATGACTAGTTCTTACATTTTAACAATTGTTCCTTTAGTTTTCAAAAATTTTCAGAATATGCCAAGAAAACATGCCACATTATAGACTACTCATTTGTCATGTTTAAAATGGCAGAGCAAAATTCTGACCATAATTACTTAAGCCAAAGTGCAAAAATAAGCATTTAATAAAGTTCCAACATATCTATATTTGCACACAAGCAATTTTAGAAGCCAAACTGACAAATTAATAAATTTGCTAGCAAGTTAATTTGCAGACTTTGCTCCAGATTCAAGATAATTTTTATAGCGTTACAAAAATTTTTGTAGTAGAAACTACAGTTTATTTTGATCTGTAATTGAAGTAATGTACAACTGTAATAAAGCTGCATTTTTCTTCCTGAACTGTGATTTTTATTGAACTATGAGCATGCTTTGGTGCTATACACTGTTTTGAAGTCATAAAAGTTAATATAGCCTTCAAGTACAAAAACATGGATGAGGGCAGGCAGCATATAGTATGTTTGCCATATTCACCTAGTGACCCTACTTTGATGTGCCTTGTACACATTATAGATTCAAACCACGTTCCTAGGCTACATGCAGGCACACAATTTTTATGTCAGTCTACTCCACTCTATCATACTGCAGAATCCCTGCTGTACCTAAGAAGCAATGGACCATTAGACAGAGGGAAAACAGAAGAGAGCAAAATAACAAGATGGTACAAGGGCCAAAGGTCAAACCTCGCCAAAATTTTCTCATTTCTAAAAATGGAGAATAAAGACTTCAATAACTTAAGGACTGAAAGGGAAAGAGTTGTGAAAATGAAAAGAGGAAGTGTAAACAAGGACAATTAGAATTAAGGCAAGCAGCATACAAAGTTAGCCTGATTCTGCTCTCACAAAGACAAAAAGCAGGACCTATGCCACAGAAGTTAGTCTGATGTATAAGACCCCAGATATGCTCACATTGACATTAAAGCTAAAATTCCCTTTCTGTTTAAAGGTTCAAAAAACAGCTTCTTTATTAGGAGAAATCAAGTTAGGAAAGACACTTGGCAGATTAATTTGAAGTACATATATATGTTATAAAATTGTTATGTGATACTTGTTAAAATTGTTATTTCTTGATTTCTCCTCTCTTGATGTTCACAACTCCACATTAACGGCCGCTAATGGGCCACATCCACCCTGACTGAACAGACCTTGTCAGCTCTGGCTCTCCCCTTGACTGAGACTCCCTCCTTAAATCCTCCTCTGAAACCCCTCACTCACGCATCTGACAAAGCAATTCTTTGCCCACGAAAGCCTATGCTCTAAAATATCTGTTAGTCTATCAGGTGCCACAGGACTTCTTGTTGTTTTTGAAAATACAGACTAACTTGGCTACCTCTCTGATAAAATTGTTATGTCATTTGGATCACTTCTTCTTTGGAGCTCAGTATATGAACTTTAGAATCCCCTTAAAGAACAGGGTTGTTACTCTTTCCCCTTTTTCATTAAACTTTTAGCAGCAAGCATAATGTTATGATTTTCATGACTGGGATCTCATGGTTTCCAATGTCTTTGTGCAGCTCAAAGGATAGAACGGAGCCCTTAAACTAGAAGATCCCTCTCCACTGGGTCTCTCTTCCATAATGAATCCATCCTTACTTCTGACAGTGATGCCACAGAGACTCTTAGCTGGACACCTCCATGCAGCTAGTGTGGAGGGCATTGGCTAGGACAAAAATCTACGTCACAGGAATGCCCCAGAGATCTCCAACTGCAATAATAGTACCTTAGGGCTCTTGGCAGCTTGTGCTAGTTAAGGACCAGCAGCTGCAAAGTGGAGTGCAAAATGTGCCTTTGCACTATTCACCAGTTGCGCCAAGTGCTACGCAGCCACAGCAAAGGATCTGACTCATTGCAATTTGTGTGTGCCACTGCTGTTATATGGTTTTGAAGCATGTATGTTAACAAAATACATTTTATTGGCTTTCTTTTTTTCCTTTGTGTTAAGTACTGATAGCAATAGTTTGTACTGTACTTGCAATATGAGTATTTTAAGAACAAAATATTTGCCTTATATGGTTTTCTATTTATTCATCTTCTTTGTAGGATATCAGCTTAGTCAATATTTATTTATTGATGTAACAATGTCACAGTTACAAATAAATGGTTGGAGAGACTGAGGGGAGACTATGGTAAAGTGAAGCAAAGCGCAAAGCGGACGGGGCAGTGTTAGAGAATGATTTGTAATCATTGATTCAAGAAGAGTCCTCTCCTGGCAATCAGAAAGATCTAATTGGAAAGTGTTCCATTTCCCTGGTTTTTATTTTTGTTTGTTAAACATGTGAAAGGAATTTAATTATTTGGCTGCGATTCTTTAAAACTATTTGGCTGAGAGTATGGGAATCTCAGTATCCTTTGAGGGTAGAGCATACGTACTCCTGTCCATAGCTATGAAATGTACTGTTTGGATTATTGTTGTCATGATCTACATTATGTTATACAAAGGTTGTAACTTTGAGGAAATCTACTGGGACAAAGAAAGGATAGAGTATAAACTGTGACAACTAGGCCACTATGTGCACCCTGGGAAACAGTTTTCTAAGTGTATTCTATTTACCGTAATAGTGTGTGGGCCTTCATGTTTCTCCTTAAAGGGACAGCCTTTGACAGAAAAATAAAATGGGTCAAAAATAAATATTGGGCAAATGAAATTTGGAAACACCAACCAGCAGACAACAGTCTGTTATTCTTGGCTAAGACTGGCTACTTTATTATTTAAATTAAAGTGGTACAAGTTATTTCTCCATGATCATACAAGGGCTGTTCTATCCAGATGATTTTACAACATATTGCTGATAGTAAGCATGGAAATGCTTATATACGAGTAAGAAAAGTGCTGTCCTGTATAACAAATTATGGTTTCTCTATTGTTAATTGCATGCTGACCACAATAATAATTGATGTTTACATCACATTTTTAAATTCAAGGGTTCCCAAAGTACATAGAAACACTATTAACAAGATGAATTACCAGCAATGAACTCAATTTAGTTTATTGTGATGAGTGGACTGAGCTCTTCTAAACAGAGTAATGAGTAATCTGACAATAGAGACTACTACAAAATCAGGAGAAATATGTACATAAATATGCAGACTATGTGGCTTAATCTTTGGCCCAGCTGGAATTGTCCTTCACTACTCTTGTAACAGAAAGCCCAAACGGAGACTTTTCAGTGCGTTTCCCTTCCAATCAAAGATTTTGGGCAGATCTTTTTACACTACTTAGTATGAAAAATGTACAGAAAATGTTTAGCTATGTGTGCAGGGCGCCTGCTCTTGGCTCTATAAATAAAATAGTGATTAGTTCACCCAGCACAGAAATGTAACTCTCTTTTGGTAATGCACAGAAACACCATGCAACAGGAAGCAAGGAATATCTTATCCATTTGAAACTATATGGAAAGAGTCATTCTGGTGATGTTATTTTTGTTTAAAGAGCACCATCCTGCATGAGCATTGCCAGGGCACTACCGTCATATCCATTAGAATGGGAGCTAGAATGTTCAAAAAAGCACATTGTGCTGTCACAAATCTGTTTACAAATTCCCCTTGAAGTGAATAGCCCTTCATTCCAACTGGACTTTGTGCTGTCACATCATTGTTATGCATGTAAACTAATTTCACACTGCTTCAGAACTTTGTTTTCATATGACCAAAAGGGTTAAAGTCTAAGGACAAAACGCCTGCCAGAAACTCCCAATCCTAATCAATTTTTTTAAAGGGATTATAATATGGGAGCTGGGGGGAAGGAGAGACTGGAAACTGTGAAAAACAAATACTGTACTGGCAATTATTTTGAAGCAAATTGTAGCACTTGGAATATTTAGAGCTCAAAGAGTGTTTTAAACTGGACAATCTACAGTGTTTTTAAAAAATATACTTCTAATAATATGTCAAGACCAAGATGTACATAGATAGATCCAGTAGGCCTGACAGATAACTACTGTGCAGAAGAAATTATTTTGGATAATGTTCACCATTAGTGATGTTCTAAAAATCTAAGGACCAAATTAAGTCCTGTGGCATTTGATTACAACATATATTAATTTGACACTAGAAGATGTTATTGGTTAGCTCCATTATTACTTAAGTATGACCAAATGTATCCTGGCCAGTACAGACACATTCATACATTTTTGTGACAGGCCTTGAAAGGTATCGTAGGAATACAATTTCATTTTAATAAGACATAAACCAGTTTGGAATGTAAAGAAATGAAAATTTTAAGCAGAGTGTAACTTGCTTACAGTTATCCAGGTAGGATACTGAATATTAAAGGACACATCTCAATAACACTGCAGCCCTATTACACCTTTCTTAAAATGGGTGTAAATGTGTATAAAATGGGATCTTAAAATGGGCGTAAATGCAATTACTAAATGTAACCTTAATGTCCCTTTTACTCTAAGCCTGTGTTTACACTTGCATTCCTCTTTTGAAAGTGGCATGCAAATGAGGGAAATAAAAACGCAAATGAAGTGCAGGTTTACATACCTGGTGCCTCATTTGCATATTCTTATTTCAAAAGAGCTTCTTTTGAAAGAAGAAAAGCAGTGTAGACTTAGGTCTTTCAAAAGTAAACCACATCTTTGAAAACACCCTTCTTCCTTTTTTTTATGGGAAGAAGGGCACTTTCAAACATGGGGTTATTTTTGAAAGAGCCACATCTACACAGGTTTTCTTCTTTTGAAAGAAGCTCTTTCAAAAGAATAATATGCAAATGAGGCACCAAATATGTAATTTGCACCTCATTTGCATTTCTGATTTCCCTCATTTGCATGCCTCTTTCAAAAGGGGAATGCAAGTGTAGACACAGTCTGAGTGAAGAAAGTGAAAAGAAGCGCTAGCGCTTGTCAACCCAGAAATTTGAGTAAATATAGCAGAGTGTAGAATAACATGATTCAGTTATATCAGAATAAACTATAGAATGTGAAATGCCAGTTCTAGCCTACTTGGGCCCCTAATCAGGAATAGTTTCCTGTCCCACAACACATATTACTAGTTAATAGGGGGCCTCCTTGAACTGCTTGGAGCCCTAAGCAATTGTTGAATCTTCTTATGCATAGCTCCACCTCCGAAAACGAGAAGTTATACAGGCAAAATTATAGTACAATCATTCTTCTGTAGCTATTCAGTCAATTTCCTTGTATAGAAAGGTCCTCAGAGTAAATAAGAATCAGACCATGTGTGCTTAATTCATGACTGGCATTACTCCAATTTTACTACAGTAATGAGTTACACTCATTTCAACTACAGTGGCAAAAACCTGCAATAATACAGGAAAGAACCATACCATTAAGGTTAGAAATGAGCTAGGCTAACACTAATATTTTAAAAATATTAATTTTATTTTTAAGGAAATACACTTCAATCTTGATTGCCTATGGTTGGCCTAGATTCTCAACTGCATTTGAGCTCTCCTAATTCCCATCCATTCAACTGTGGTGTAGATTAATACAGCATGGGCACAGGTTTACATCAGCTGAGGATCTGCACTAGTGAAGTAAAATGATATAGCACAGCTTTTAAAGATTAATAATGACCCCAACAGTTATGCTAATTTACACACAAAAATGTAATTGAATTGAGAATGTCCATTGCTGCTAATAATTTGTCTCTAGTGTTGCTTTGCCTGCTCTTAGTTTTGTTTTTCAGTTACAAATTAGTGAAGCCTGTTAATTAGTGAACATTCAGTGTAGTTGAAGACTGGATGAACACAGTATTTGGGAGTGTGTGATAAACTTAACCCATGACGAGGTTTTAGAGAAACATGATGGATCATTTCTACCATTGACTAAGGTTATGCTGTATTACACATGATGTAGAGCCTGTATCTAACCTCTATTAGAAAATCAAATGATAGAAATATTTCCGCCAAATGGAGGTACATTCCTCTCATAGAGCTGGAAAGGACATTAGGAGATCATCAAGACCTGTCCCCTGCCCTCTTTGCAAGGCCAAGCACCACCCCCTGTTCCCCCACCACAAATCTATTTGCCTCAGATCCCTAGATAGCCCCCACAAGGATTGAGCTGACAACCCTGGGTTTAGCAGGCCAGTGCTCAAACCATTGACCTCTTCTCTTCCCCAAAAGATTTTGTCCCAGATCCCTAAAGGCCCCCTCAAAGATTAAACTCACAACCCTAAGTTTAGCAGGCTGATGCACAAACCACTGAGCTCACCAGCTCCCCCAAGGCAAAAAGCTGCACCTCGCTCTGCTATGCCTCTGAACCAGTCTGTCAAATCATTGTTATATAGAGCAATCCACCAGAAACAGATGAAGAAAACAAATGCAGTCCTCAAAGAAGCTGGTCTCTCAACTGGCGTGTCATAAATACCTATATTTTTATCTAAACCTAAATCAGGCACCACATCTCTTACCCTGTATGTAGAAATCACTTTCAGATCAATGGGATAGTTCTGTACCAAGACACAGAAGGTCTTTGCACCGCCACCTTTGCACTGTCTGGATTCTGGGCTGCATGGGGTATGTTAATTTATGGTAGCTTTAATCAGACAATCTATAGGCTGTGCTGTAGCCAAGAATCTCAGCAGGACTTAGATACATATAATCTGCCTTATGCCCCAAACATCCTCCTTCTTGCCTCATGCCCCAACATGGATTCTACTTTCAGAGCTATGAAGAGTTGCAGAGGGTTGCGCTGATTTCTGTGCAGGGAATTTAGTCCCCAGTGGTTGCAGCCTCTCTGTGACCCCTATGCACTGCCACCGTCTGCCCCAAGGTATTCTGTGTGTATTGCTTGAAGACTTAGGACAAAAACTATGCTTTTTCTCTCTTTGTGACTGTTTCTAAGGTTTTGGGGGAAATACATGTATGGGATAGGAGCACTACAAATTAGTGGATAAATTGTAAGTATAATAAATATAGTGATATGCGTATCACATGCTGAAATAGTACATGGTATGTTAACATTCAACAAATTCAAAAGCTATAGGGTTTAAATCTGAAGAGGAAATGGATCAATTTAGAGTTAGTAAAAATAACTAGCCAAATAAGTTGTGAAAAATTGACAGGATATATGGTATGTTTTTCCATAGGTCTAATAATTAATACTGCATATTATTGACACCATATAGCTGTCTGAAGAAGGGACCCTAATGATCTGTATGTTTCTGAAATATAAACTTTATTTAGCTTTGTGAACTTTTATTTATTATATGGTGTGATAAAAACGTACAAAAATAGCATATGGTGTTTCTCTAACATTTAAATCATCAATCTTTAGACTTATCCTTAAATTATTCTGTACTTCATATGTAAAGACCACATGATAATTCCCTGTTGCAAGTACTTTTTCCTCAAAGAGTCTCAAATATAAGAGGGGAAGAACCCTTCTGTTTTCACTTACATCAACTACTGTTGAAGGCTACTGTCTAGCAGGAGTTAACTCAAAATCTTGCAGGATAGGGCTCACGAAAGCAAATAATACAGCTAAAAATTTAGAAGTAGTCATAGCATCCATGTGAGGCACATAAAGAATTGTTTATATTTTGCTGTTTAGAATTACTGTTACTTTATCTTTAAGCCAGAGGCAATCTCTGTGAAGACATTATTTGTTAAGCAATCTGGATGGCTAAGGGGATTGGAAACATGATACAATGCCTTTGACTGATGCCAGTTCTAATCTGTTTCCCCAGAGCAGCAATGAATGAAAGTTGTTATCATTTGATGTCTTTGATGGACTGTGTGAAATGAGTTTAGTCTCAGACCACTTTGTGGAAGACAGGTGCATCACAAAACAAACCTTACAGCTGGCACAAAGTTGTACCCTGGTTGGTATTCTCAGCAGAGATGCCAAGTAAAAATGGAGAATAAATTATTTTCTCACCTCTAGAAGTGTTGCTCCCAGTAAAAAGTTTAGGCATATTGATGGAGAAGTGTACAGAAAGCTTGCACTGCTGCCACCCATTGTGTATCTTTTGTGTAAATAAAGGCGTCAAAAACAGATTGGCATCATCAAAAGATAGTAATGTCCCACAAAAATAAGTATTTGCTGATCCAGTGAGCAGCAACTTTATCAACTAACTTTATCATATTGACTACATTATTTTATTCTTTGCTTTTTATCCAAAAAACCCTGAAAACACTGTAATTCCATAACATTTTATGCCAGTTTATGCACCATTTCCAAAAAGAAAACACATTTCTTAGTAGTACTGGTCACTTGCTGCGCGGTTGTGCTGCTGCTGACCTCAGGTGGAGTACTTGGAGCCATGTCAGGACTTGGTAAGGAGGAGCCCCGTTATCGCACAGCTGATCCGTGGAGGCAGCTCACTTTTTCTCTCTCGCTGTGTTTCTGAGTGTGGGCCTGTCTTTCAGAGCCTCACCTAGGGATTGCCCTCACCCTCCGCGGGAAACAAGGCTGTCACTCAGCTTGCTCAACAGTCCTTCTGCATGTGGGATGGGGAGGGGGGGGGAGAGGAAGCGGGGGCTTGTGGCTTCAAGTCAAAATGTGGCTACCCCCCCACTAAGGTGAGGGGCTGGCCAAGCGGGGGAGGCGAGGAGGACAGGTAGGGGAATGATGCGGCGACCTGGGGGGGAGGAAGGAAGAGGGGAAGCGGGCATACGCGCTGGCACGCGGGGTGTGGGGGGGGTGCTGCAGGGGCTCCCCTTATATGCACGATTTACAGTTGGGTCAGTGGCTCCCAGCGCCCCTGGAAGCAGGGATGGGAGAAGGGTGGCGAGCGGAGGGAAGCGCGCAGGGAGGACCGGCGGGCGGGCGGGCGGGCGGAGGGAACCACATCGAAAGACGGCTCCCGCCAGCGGCAGAGTGAGTAGCACTGATTTCCCCCAACCCTCCTCCGGCGGCTGCGAGTGGGGAGGGGGGAGGGGGGAGGGGAGGGGCGGGGCGGGGCGGGACGTACCAATCAACCCCCGGGGGAAGACACGGCGATCCCCCCCCACTCCAGCTCGCGGGGTTGGTCCTTTGGCCGGCGGGACTGCGCCGCCCCGGGTGCGGGTGGGCGCACTGCAGGGTGAGTAGGGGTGGGCGGCAGGGTTTGCCCGAGGGAGAAGCAGGCGGTGGCAGCGAGCGGCTCCCTCCCCCCCGGCGGGGTGGTGCGGCCCGTTCCGAGGAGGGCGCAGCGCCTCCCCGCTCAGTGACACACAGACCCGGCACGGGGAGGCGGCGGCTGGTCGGGGGAGCGGGGCGGGCTAGGATCGCGGCGGCGGCTGGGAGCCGAGTGCGGAGCATGGCGGGGACCGCGGCGGCCGCTCCCCTGCCGGCTCCGGCCGCCCGCGGGGAACTTTCCGCTGCCTCCTCCCCTGGCCGGCGGCCCCCGGCTCTGCCCGGCCCGGGGCGGCTGCTGGCGCTGGCGTTGCTGCTCTGCTGCGGTGAGTGAAACTTTTCCTCTGCCGGGCGGGGCCGGGGCAGTTGCCGGAGTTGGGCGAAAGTTTGTGCGGCGGCGCCCGCGGGGCGGGGTAACGGGCACGGCCCCGCCGGGAGGTCCCCGCCCGCCCGGGCGCGCTGGGGGAGGGAGCCGCAGCCCGGTGTGTGGGGCCGGCAGTGGCCCGCTGGGGCCGGGCGGCGGCGGGGGCTGTGTTTAGATTCCACTTGTCGCGGGGGCGGCGGGACCGTTAGTGCGCGGGCGGGGCGCAGCCGGGGTGGCTCCGTGGGCTGGAGCCCGGCGCGGCCGCAGCTGCCGAGAGAAGAGTCCCGCTGGCCCGGCCCGGCCCGGCCCGGCCCAAGCGGGGAGCAGCTGGCCGCGGGAGCCGAGGGGACTGTGGGGCGCGGGGTAACTGCCGATGCCTGGCCCAGCGTGTGGGGCTGTAAATAACAGCGCTGCTCCTCTCCTGCCCTGGGCTGGGCGCGATTTTGGGTCTCCCCCCGACACTGCGAGCTAATAGTGACCAGCGGCAGTGGAGGCGGGCCCCGGCCTGGCCGGCTCTGTTTACGACCCTTTCTCCACGTACAGTCCGGTGCGTTGGGGGTGGGGCTGCACGTGTGTGTCCGCGTCTGGTAGCGCTGGAGACGTGTTCCTCGGTTTCTCTGGCTGCCTGTACACCCCCCCACCCACCCCGTCGTGCTAGTGTGTGTCTTGCCCCCGGGGTCTGCGTGTCCTTATCTCCCCGCCCTTCCGACCCCTTCTGAAGCGGTCACACGCTTCATTCGCATTAGTTTGCCTTGAATCTGCTGCTGCTTAGAGAGGAGTCGTAACGCACCGAGCCCCACCTGTGGTTTGATGTGACCTCATGGGGAGGATGTACACTTTTCTTCCCAACTCTGCTCTTGCGGAAAGTAGCTGGGTCGGCGGCAGCCTGGTTGAGCCGAATCAGAGTCTTGCTCGAAAAGCAAGGGCGTACCGCCTGTTGGCGTTGGGAGTTAAGGGGGATCCAGGTGGAAAGTGGACTTGATAAGGGTAGGTTGCAACAAAGACATTAACGCGACAGCTCTTCTGTCAGTTCCCCGCGTAATATCAAGTACCTAAAAGCAGCCGTGGCTTCCTCCATCGCTTGTTGTGCGCTGACTTGGAGTTGGGCTTCATGCACAGACCGGGAGCGGAGTGCTTTGCGGCAGCGTTTCTGTATGCAGCGAGATGCCCTTGCAGGGAGGGAAGCAGCGCTGTTGCTGGAAGTGCGAACTGCTGCATCATTGCCTGAGGGGGCAGACTATCACAAAGTGTGTTTCGCAAGGGTGGGGTAATAACAATTGGAATCGCAGAGAATGTGGAAGGGCTCAGGCGAGCTCGGGGGTGATCGTCCACCGATTTACTGCTGTCTGCGCTTTTCAAGATGAGGTTTCACTGGGCTTAGTCACGCTGATTGTGAGCAGTTTTGTTTTGCTTTGAATTGGGAGATGACAACCTGCTGAAAATTGCTTGTGGTAAGGGGCTTCAATTCATTTAGGAGACATTTATTTTTTCTAGTTTGGTGCAGAAACTGAGTGTGCAACATTTGATTTCACATCTTGGGCTGTGCAGAATTGTGGATTAAGTCCATGTGATAAATGGGTTATATCCAGAAGGTGATACTTGATCTCACTGACACAGAGTGAAGGACTGTTGCAGAATTTAGTTGCAAGTGGTAAAGCAGACTTTTCACTTGTTTGTGTGGCATGCACGATAGTACCATTTCCACAGTACAGCATCACATCTTTATGTGGGCTGGTTTTTTAACCTTTGGATTGTTAGTTGTAGACAATTAAAAATCAGCTGATCTACTGCTATTATTACAGTGGATAGATTTGAGAAGTAGATGTCAAAACATTTAACCACTTTTGTGTAAGAGGACAGACACATTTTTTTCTTAAAATTAGAAAATAGCTGTTGATTATCAGGCAAATTAGGCACTCACCATGTTCTATGCTTGGCCAAAGGGATTCTCAACGCAACTGTATTTTACACATTATTTATTATTGCATATTGTTACAGCTCAGCATGAAGTTTTGTCTGTATGGTGACAACCTGTTTTTTGCTAGATTGGAATAAAAATCAGTCAGGATCTCAGGCAATGGCCCTGTATTGTGCTATTTTGTGATAGGGCGGGGTTGCAAACACAGAGGAGAGGCATTTAAGTTTCTTCCAATTTGTGCTAAAATGAAAAGTGGCTAGTATATAACCTGTTGTTGTAATCATGTGCTTTCCAGGATATTAGAGAAGCAGGGAGGCACAATCTTCTGTGGATCCCAGAGTTGGAGTGCTTTTGCTGCTATTAGTAGGAAGTTGAGAAGACTCACCGGAGAAAGCATCACAGTAGTGGTTGCTGTAAAATGAATGATATTACTTCAGCCACATCATCTCTCTAGTGCAGACCTTGCAGCAGTGTTTCCTGAAACTGATGAGTTGAATCAAATGGGGTTCGGAGTTAATCAGCTGTATGTAGAACTCTAAGGGGAATCTCTACATAGTGCAGTCTTTAATGCGTATTAGAGTAAAAGGAATACAAGACCTATGGAGCTCTTGCATGTTTTCCTGGGTGTTTCATAAATTAAAAAGCAAGCTAATTTTTGGGTTGACATGGTTCAAAAACTTGTTTTACTATCACTGCATGTCAGAGTGGGCTTCTTTGCCTTCTAAAGAGGAAAGTAGTTGTTGCACTTGTTAAAGATGTGAGAATATTTTATAAAGGACTAGTACTAAGCAGAAAGTAGGAAACTGGTTCAGTGGTAAACTCATAAGTTCAGCATGTAATTATCCAGGCTAATAATGCATCTATTGGTAGTAGTTACTTTATATTCATATTGCATGCTTTCCTAATCTTGACAAATTGGATGGCTAAAATCTTGATGTTACTAGTTCGGGTTCAGTTTTGATGTATGTAAACTACACTGATTTTCATTATCCGATTCATTACAATTAAGTAACACAAGGCTTGCCAAAAAGTTGGAATGCATACTTTAGACAGTGCAATGTTTTCCGCCTGATTAAAAACTTGGATACCCAAGTGTCTTGTACAGATGTCGGTAGAGGCATCAAGTACAAGGAAAATATTTAGTATTTTTTTTTCTCATTAGCATTTTGGTTTCTGCCAACAAAGAGTTCCTAAACTGTACTAAACCTTTGATTAAAATTTCCCATTTGCATCATTTCTTCTCTTCCCTCATTGCTGCCACCATAATGCTTAAGTGCTGCCAGGCTCCAGTGTGATGTTTTCTGGGTGTGAAAGAAACTTTTTCTCTGGTCATCTCAACCTTTCCTTATCATTAGCTACTGGCAACAGAAGTGCTCCACTCTAGGCTCCACAACACTCACTTTTTCTGAGTATAGACTCGCAATTTGGTATATACTTGGGTGCCCACTCCTTTGTGCACTATAAATGTCCAGATTTGCTGCCTCAGAGAAAGGAGTATGCCCCAGCTCATGTGTCCTCAGCACAAGGAGCTTAGACAGGTTTGTAATAAAACCAGGCAAGCTTATCAGTAAGAGAGAGGGAGCGATTGTGAGTCTGTGTTTTGGAAACATGAGACTTTAGGTGAATGGGAAAACATAAGGTACAATGGTATATGCTTACTTTCTTGCCTTATAAGGTAACTTGTTAGCATCTCTCAACTGCAGGTCATTCCTTGCAGCATGTACCAGTTTCCAAAAACTGGTATTCAGTTTTCTTGAGACTTGTGCTGGCAGAGTTCCTTTTCCTGTAATGGATCATCACTTGTGCCACTTCATTTTTTTTTAAATGGTCCCAGGTCTTTTTCTTGCCATGAGAGGTTCCAGTGTATGACCTCTCTCTTGAATATGCTTGTCTTGAGTATGCTCAAGGTTTCATCTTTTTCAGACCGTAAATAAAACGGTCTGAGTTAAAGGATATCTCTGTGTATTGGGTCAGCCCAGTGACTTCTCCTCAGGTGATAAGTTTTACTCCCAGCAGATTTGGAATACCATATTTCATGTACAAACATTTTTGAAGAGCCATGACAGTCATCTAGTCCTTTTCTTCTGGTAAAAAGCACATAAGACCCTCTCTGCTGTAATACTGAGAAACTAATTGTAGGTTGTAGTCCTGCTGGTAGATTTGTGGGATTTATTACACTTTGGGAGGGTGGGGATGTTGGCCAGGAACCCTGTCTACTTTGGGCCTGTGCTACAGGGTTAAGTTGATTGTAAGTCAGTTTTTTATAAGCCTGAGTGTGTCAGTATCTACACAGTAGTCTTGCTCTTGCCAGTGTAAATGCTGCACTATGCCAACGTAACTCCCAACTCCAGATGAGGAGTAGGGCTCTGTGGATGTACTTAAGGCAACAGTGTCCCTGTAGACACTGTGGATTACTTACATGGGCTGTTGGCTGTCATTGTCAGTTTCACGGTTCTCCCCTGAAGCAATGAAATTGACAAAGCCAGGCTCCCTCTGTGGCTCCAAGCCAGGTGCCAGGCTCCTCTGCTGCTCTGGTTCTCAGCTCCTGCCCAGATGCCTGGCTTCCATTTGAACCAGGCAGGTGGCTGTGGGGGGTCAGCTGGGCTTCTGGTGGGGAGCTGGGTACAGAACTGCAAACCTGGGCTCGCAGCTTTCCACACTGCTGCTTATAAATCAGTGGAAGTGCATCAGTGACAGAAGGAGGGTAATGAAGACATGCATCAGTGCAGTAATTATTATGGTGGCTGTAAGTTGATATAACATAGCCAACTTAAATTTATAGAGTAGACCTGTCCTGGGTCTCATGTAATTGTTACCACCAGTATGATTTTCCTCCAGTGCTGGCAACCATGGGAAATACCTTGTAAGATATGTTGCTTGAGTGCAGTATGAAGCTTTTTGGTATGTAACTAAAGAGAGCCTTCAAAAGTTCTGACTCTTAGGGAACACAAGGTTGTGATCTAGGAGTGCGGATCTTCTGTCGTCATTATTCAAGCAGAATACAAAACATCCTGGGAAGGGAATATATGTGGGGAGACAAAAGACTAGCATCACCTTGTGGTTTTTTTAATTGTTTATTTCTGCAATACAGTAGAAGAGGGGTCAGCAACATTTCCAAAGTGGAGTTCCAAAATTTGATCTTTTGACCTCTGTGTATGGTCCAAGTGCTAGTGATACTTTTTAAAGTCACTAATAGTCCTACTTACAACAGCTTCATTAATAAATTAAGATGCAGAGTTTTACTGTTTAGGTGGTTGGCATTAGCTGGTCTTCTGTTCATCCACAAGTGACATGGCTTTGAGTAAGCTCCTGGCTTCATGGGCAAGAAGGGGCTGGGATGAGCCTCTGCTTTGCATGCCAATGAAAATTGGGTTGCGTACCACTCTTTGCATCCGTGCCACGGGTTGCTGACTCCTGCTTTAAATCTGTTACTGAGACTTACTAATCCATAGTCTGCCTGAACATGCAAAGCTGTTGCACTGATTACCATTAATTTCAGTAGCAGTGCTGTGGTGAAATTCCGAAGACACATTTACACTAGGGGTATTACAGCTGTACCTCTTCTACTGTTGTTTACATGTTATAAATCAGTGATAACTTAGACTGAGGTTTCAGAACTTAATGTTTCTCTTTAATGTGTCTTTTCAGGTGCTCTGCACATACTAAAACGTTAATTTAAATGTTAACCCATCAGAATTCTTCTATGTTAACTATACGTGGTAAAATGATACTTAGCCACTTTGTTTGAAAAACTGAATATTCTCCTATGATGCTGTTTAAGTATGAAAAATATATCAGATGTTGAACACTAATTTGGCTCCTGAATCACTGCGGTCTATGTATCACTGTTACATAGGCTTTATATATGGATGGAATGGTTTTTTCCATGAGTGTAGGTCAGCGATAATTGGGTTCAGGAGCCGAACTAGCAATTAACCTTACCCGAGTGAGCCACAGTAGTATGAATGATGGAGAGAAATACTTGAGTTTTTTAAAATGTATTCTCACAGTAAATAAGTTAATGACTTACTTTTAGTGGTCAACATAGTAAAAGCTTCATGACTAGTTACTAATTAAACCAGTTTTTATACTGTTCTGTAAAGAGCGGCTTGCAGTCCTAGTGCCATGGTCTGGGTATAAGTGGTGTGAAGAATCCACTTCCCTTAGTGGCAGTAGTTGAGTTGATGGAAGAATTCTTCCATCAACCTAGCTGTGTGTATGCTGAGAGTTGTATGGCACTTAGGTCTGATGTAGTTTGGCTGATGTTATTTAAGGTATACTTAGGCTAAGTTGTATAAAAGTTGTATGGTCTTAGTTTGTCAAGTATTATGGTGTGAATGTAGGTATGTTATCATGAAAATTACAAATGTTGGGTATTTGTATGTCTGAATCTGCCATTCAGAAGTGTAAACTAATGATAGCTTGCTTACCTTGTTTTCTTTTAGGTCTAAGGTATGTAAACACAAATTGAATTAGAAAGCTATCCAGACAAAAGTGAGGTGAATGACAAATAATAAATTTAATTCATAAAGCATGCAGTTTTCAATGCAAGGTAACCTTGAGGAAATATTGCATGTGTTTAAGCTTTCTTGTTGAAACAGTATATTAAATCTTATTTTTCTTACACTTGGCACGAAGCATATCTGAGAGAGAAGTCCTATGACACCTTGTAGACAAACTGATATTTTGGAGCAAAAAAGCAGTCATGTAGTGCTTTAAAGACTAATGAAATAATTTATTAGGTGAGCTTTCATGGGACACACCCCTTTCATGGGCAAAGACCCGCTTTGTTGGATGCGTGTAAATTAAGCCAGTGTTCTAAACAGAGATATTTTAGAACATCTTAGCACTTTTATTGGTAAGATAGTCCACCAGGTAATCTCAGAAGATGAGTGTGACTGTACCTCCCGTTCTTTGTAATGGGAAGAGCACATGGGTTTGCTAGGGTATTTTCAGGCAACAGAGATCCTTGCCTTGGTTATCGCAGGAAACCTGCTTGTTTGCTTTTTGGAGATGGATAATAAGTATAATTGCTTCAGTTATAAGGTACTGCACAGTGTTTACTATACAAGCCTAATTTAGTCTTAAGATAAAAAGCTTAACAAAGGACATGTAACACAAAATGAACGTACGTGAATGCTAATAAGCTTACAAAAGTAAAACTACATCTCAACATGGATTCAGCAGGACAAGACTTTCAGATTCTCACCCCAAGTGGGATTCCACAAGTTCATTACAACTTCAGCTCAGAACAAGCACCCAGTCCTTCCAACTGTGTCCTGAAAATTGGGGTCTTACATGTATCAGGGGTCGCATTGGTCCATGGAGAATCAAGTTTGAATTAATATATTCATATCTTCCCAGAACAGTGGCTTCAAAGGTTTGGGAATAAGGAAAAAATTTAGCATCTCCTGTTTCTGCTAGAGAAACTTTGTGTGCACATCAACATGTATGCAGTGACACTTTCAATACAATGTACTCCCAAAGTATTAATCCCAGTTAAATAAAAATTCATTGAATGGAATTAAAATAGGCTTAATTTGGTGGTTCCCAAACTTTTTGGCATCATGCCCCCTTTGATTTTTGAGAAGCCCTCATGCCCCACACCTCTTCTTTACCATTATCCAATCCCCCTTTTAACAAAAAAATTCCATTAGTAATTTAAAATAAACTTAGTATAAAATTTTTATTTAAAAATAAGCACAAATACTTTCTTGCCTAAAATTTAATAAATATATTTAATTTACCATGAGAAATAGCAGAAACAAAACAAATTTAATGTAAAGGATGATCCTGCGTTTTCTTCATAAGTTGGGGAAATCCTAGGTTTGAAAGATAGAAGGGCACAGCGCAAATAGTTTTCAGTTGATTTTCCTTGTTTCGTTTTTAATGTGACTAAACTTGAGATACCTTTACAAAGGTATGTTGATGAAAATGGAAGAATAATACATAGTCTTGCTTCTCCAACTTTTGTGTACATTGGGAAATATTTTATCCAAAATTCCTCCAACCTTAAGTTTTAAAAACTATCTTCCACTCTTGAATCACATTTTATTTTGTGTGCTTGTTCTTGCAATACTTCTGGTAATGAATCAACACGAATGTTGAATGGATTGCGTACTAATTTATGAATGGGGTTGCCGGAAAGTTGTCTGGAAAATAGTGGATGAATTCATCAACAGGGCAGTCCAGATGAAACACAGTTTTGTTCTTCACATACTCTTTACCAAGTTCTTAGAAACCTTCATTTTCAGCAAGTTAGATGTCTGAGCTGGAGTTTGACGTTTCCAAAGCTGGAATTTTTCCATAAACGCTTTGATGGCAATATGGTGCATATAATGTTTGCAGCATTGCTTCCTTGGAGCTTCAAACTGAGGTTGTTCAAAGATTCAAAAATCTCCACGAGGTATGCCAGTAAAAGTTGAAACATTTGGTCCGTAAATGCATGTTATAACTCTGCTTGAGGAAAATTTCAGTTTTGTCTTTCAGTTAGAATAATCTCGAAAACATGTTACCTTTCGAAAGCCATTGCACCTCCATGTGAAACAAGATTTTTATGATCCACTCCCAAATCTGAGCAAAGAACAGCAAAAAGTCTCTTATTTAAAGCACTGTTCTTCACAAAATTGATGGCCAAATTCACGTAGGTGACCTGGAACGCTGTTAGCAGCCAACTCTTGTCTGTGTATGGTGAAGTGAGTTGTTTATGGCTGGACTTATTTCTTTCACTAGTGTCACAAATTCAGTGTGAGCCAAGAATCACTGAAGCACTGTCTGTGCATACACCAACCAGTTTTCCCTGTGAAAGCCTGTTTTCTTCAAAAAAGTCAGAAATAGTTTTCATAACATCAGAAGCCTTTGATGTCATTGTCAATTTTTTTTTTTTTTAAAAAAAAGGCAGTTCTTTCACAGATCCATTGTTAATGAATCAAACATAGACAAGCAAGTGACAGCATTGTGCTACATCAGTGGTGGTGTGTCTCTGAATTGAGAGACAAAAAGAAGCCAACCCTGCCTGCATACCCTGAACTTCAAGATCTTCTGCCAGGTCATCGATGCAGCATTGCATGGAATTGTCAGAAAGCAAAATTTCGGACAGTTTTCTCTTGTTTTCGACACCACCCACAATTTCGGCTTCTTTCAACAAACAAAGCTTCACAAGAGTTTCTCTGATTGTGTGCTTTCGTGGTTTTAGCGATGAGCAGTGACAGCTCCAAAGATGCTTCTACTGCTTTGGCTGATGCTTGATGAAAAGCTCCAGTAGTGTCCAGCTTTGTGTTTAAAATTTTGAAGTTTAGCAGCAAAAAAAATACTCCTTTGGTTTGTCTGTCAAAGCTCTGTGGTTCTTCATCAAGTGTTGATCAAGACAACTAGATCTCAGTGTCATTGCTGAAAACTGTGGCATACTACGCATTGAGATGATTGATCCTGTTTTGTTCCGTGAAAGTGAAGCCATACTTAATGTAGTTTTCATCATACTTTCTTTTCTTACTTGTGTCCATAATATATTAATTAAAAGTCTATAAAAATACTTTTCCTGATTAGAATACATTTTATGGATGCAAGTTTCTTTAATGTTTATTACTGTTACGTATGTGCTGCCTTTTGTGTATATGTATACCTCCCCACCAGTAACCACACAAGACTGGCTACCTACTCCTATGATAGAACAGTCCCAAACAGTCCCATGAGCTTGCTAGAAAGTTTGAAAAAAATTCCATTGCCTTCTATAAAAAGAACAAGAAGTCCTTTGGCACCTTATAGACTAACAGATACTTTGGAGCATAAGCTTTCATGGGCAAAGACCCACTTCATGAGGATGTGTGAATAGGGGGGTGGGTTTCAGAGGAGGGTTTAAAGAGGGACCCTCAGTTGAGGGGAGGGCCAGAGCTGACAAGGTCTGCTCAGTCATGGAGGATGTGACCCATTATCAGCAGTTAATGTGGAGTTGTGAACATCAGGAATGGAGAAACTGCTTTTGTAATGGGCCAACCACTCCCAGTGTCTGTTGAATCCATTAGCTACTGATAATGGGCCACATCCTCCGTAACTGAATAGACGTTGTCAACTCTGGCCATGCCCTTGACTGAAACTCCCTCTTTAAACCCTCCTCTGAACACCCGCCGCACCACACACACACAATGCTTCTGACAAAGCTAGTCTTTGCCCACGAAAGCTTATGCTCCAAAATATCTGGTAGTCTATAAGATGCCACAGGACTTCTTATCGTTTTTGAAGATATAGACTGAGATGGCTACCTCTCTGTTAATTGCCTTCTACATCGTTCTTTGGCCTCCCCGCTGACTAAACCAATGTCCCTACATGTCAAAAGGCCAGAAAAAAATTGCATTTTTCAGAATGAAATTTGAAAATTAAAAACCTCTTATGGTGGTGATCTCCAATATTTTTACACCCACGATTACTTGTAAATGTCAGGGCAAGCCCCAAGACCCCACACCTTTCTTGGGGCCTCACCTTCTCCATCATTGCTGTCCCCAGCCCTTACACTCAGTGGGTTGAGACAGGAGGTATGGGCTCTGTGATGGGAATGAGGGATTTGGGTCTGAGAATGGGTGAAAGGTGCAAGCTCTGGGAGAGAATCTGGGTGCAAGAAGAGGTGGAGGAGGGGCTGCTGCCTCAGGGAGTCGGAGGAGGCTCCAGGCTGGAGAGTGTTGGGATTAGGTGGAATGTTGGGGTGCTGAGCAAACCACAGGCGTGTGGATATGAGGGTGCCAGAGTTCAGGTTGGCTATGTGTGGGGTTCAGAGCAGGGGGTTGGGAGTGTGAGGGGCTCAGGACATGGATTGGACAGCAGTGTTGTGGCAGAATACTGGGAATTTGAGTGGCTCAGGAGAAGAAATACTGTTGTGTGGTAGGCTCAGGATTGAGGTGTTTTGGGGCGGGGGGGATGCAGAGGTGTTGTGAAGCTGTAGCCAGATGTGGGCTTGTTGGCCATGCTTCACTTTTAAATTTATGTCCAACACAAACAGTTTCAGCATTGTATTTGTTTAGGGGAGGGGTGTGGAACCTGTTTTGGGTCAGGAGTTGCTGACTCACAGAAAAGTAAGTCAGGAACTGCACAAGTGAGATGCAGGGGAACCTCCCCCCTCCAAGCTCCACTAATGAGGCCCCAACTGAGACACCTTGCTCCATGGCACCCTTTCCCCATGCAGGATAGGTAGGTAGGACTGAGGTTCAAGGCCTCAGGCCAGGTTGATTCTTCTGGGGTTCCAGGGTTAGTGGAATTTGTGGTCCCCTTTACCCTCTGAGGTGGGGCCAAAAATGAGGGATCCATTTTATGTGATGGGGCTGCCAGTGAGTAGGTTACAGATGGGGTGCAGAATCTGGGTAGAAAATAGGGTACAGGAGCAAGCTTGGGGGTAGGTGTCTGGCCAGGAGGTAGGCAGCAGGTGGGGGTCTGGGCAGGGTAATTGTGGGGGTCTGGGTGAGGGAAGGGGACAGCTCAGCTGTGTGTCAGGAAGCATGTGTGCTGATTCACCTCTCAAAATTGGTGCAGACCTGGGGCTCCCATTTCAACTACTCATGCAGCTGCCATGGGCATTGAGGAGCAGGGCATGCACTGTCTAAGTTGTGGGAGCTGCTGCAGACCCAGGGTTCTCCCCCTTCTCCCCAATGCAGGAAAACAGCAGGTGGAAAGAAATCAACAGACCTGGCTTCTCAGAAAAACTTTCCAGCTGTTTTGGGAAGGAAAGCAGCGCGCACACACTTCTGGAGATTCTGCCTTGCAACTTTGGGACTTATTCCCGCCCCCCCCCCACTGCCGGAAGCTGGGTCTGCTTCCATTTTTGCAGGAGGTGATGCTAGCGTGGGCTCTTTCTTGGGCTGGGAGGATTGACGTGGGTCACCTTGCGTCCCCCAGGAGTGTCTTTACCTCCCTCACCGGGAAGTACGCCCTGAATTTGGGAGCCTATGGCATGATTAATATTTGTTAGTCTGTATATTAGAGCATGGGGTAAAAGCTATCCTGTAGGCAGATGGGGTTATTGTGCCCTAAACCTGGTTTAAAATAATAGCCATCAGCAACTTGAATTACTGCACCTGTAGAAATAGCTAAACTGAGTCCTGCACAGGAAACTACAGTTTGAGAACTGGCATGCTGGGTGAGACCACTGGTCCATCTAGCCCACTATCCTGTTTCTGTCTCTGACAGTACCAAGTTCCAGAGCCTGGAGGAGGCACAGAACTGGGTATTTGAGGGGATTATTTGTTTTCCCTTCCTGGCTTTTGATAGAGGTTTAGATCTGTGCTGAGCAGCCTGGACCATCTTGGTTAATAGCTGCTGATGAATCTATCCTCCATATATTTAATTCTTTTGGAACCCAGTTACTTTTAGCTTTTAGCGTTCTGTGGTATTGAGTTCTGCAGATAAGTAGTATTTGTATTAAATTTGATGCCTGTTAATGTCATCAATTGACCCCTTGTTTTATATTTTACTTTTATCCACATATTCTTGATTTTTACAGACCTTTATCATATCCCTCCTCCCTCTTGGTTGTCTGTCTTCTGAGATGAAAAGCCCTAATCTTTTAAAACTTTTCTTGTATGGAAGCTGTTCCACAACCTTGAAAAATCACTGTTCTCTGAATCTTTTCCTGTTCTACTATAGTGTTTTTGACATCAGGTAACCAGACCTAGACACTCTATTCAAGTTATAGATGTATGGGTTGAACGAGTTGAACCCATTTGTATGGGATGTATGGGCTGAACCTCTCTAGTCCAGTTCTCTCTTGTCCGGCAACATCTGTAATGTGTGACCAAGTTTCCCTTGGTCCCATAAAGTTGGTTTGTAGCCACCATTACTGACTCTCAGTGCTCTATGTTATTTAGCTGTACATGCTTGTTGACACCCTAAAACAGGTAGGGGAACCTATGGCCCGTGGTACAGATCTAGCCTGCAGCTTGCTTGGATCTGACCCCTGAGGCGTGGGGCTCCCGCCTCCCCCAGTATCCAGCCCATTGCAGGATGTCAGGTATGGAGTCTGGAGCCTGGTGGGCTGGAGTCAGGCAGACCAGGGCCAGATATGGCACGCTGACTGTGCTGGGAGAGGGGAAGAGAGGGAAGAACACATGTTGCCTTTCGCTATCCTACCTCTCCGGGAGAGGGAACTGCAGCTCTGAGAAGTACTAGTTGAAGGGCTTTTCCCCAAGTTGCACTGGTTGGAATTGCCTGGGAGCAACGGGGACATGAATCTATGGCTACGTCTATACTTACCGATGGAATTTTAGGTATGCCAATTGTGTACCTAAAATAGATTTTTGCAGCCATTGATGTTGGTCCCTGTCCTCACTGCAGAATGCCAATGGGCGTGCTCCTCTCATTCATATTCCTTAATCCTTGTGGCTCACAAGGAATTAAGGGGTTGACACTGATCCCAAAACTCACAAATCTCAGAGGGGTAGCCGTGTTAGTCTGGATCTGTAGAGCAACGAAGGGTCCTGTGGCACCTTATAGACCAGCATCTGAAGAAGTGAGTTAACTCACGAAAGCTCATGCTCTAAACTTTTCTGTTAGTCTGTAAGGTGCCACAGGACCCTTCGTTGCTCTAAAACTCACAAAAGCGTTCAATCTTTCCCTGGTAAGTGTAGATCTAGCCCCTGTGTGCCCCTGGAGAGCTGCACCAAGTAAGCTCTCAAATCTTCCTTCAGCTCTGGCCCCCAGCTCCTTCCCCTCTAGAATTGGAACAATGAGGTGGTTGTGAAAAGCTTGAGAGTTGATAAGGGATGTATCTGCAACAAGAAATACCTGCTCTTGGCTCAGGTGTTTGGTGCTGGAGAAACAGCTGTCTTCATCTGGTTAGAAAACTGGGTTTCCCTAGCCTGAGCCAATGAGAGATTCTATACCCAAGCAGGCTTACCATGGGGCTTCATACAAGTGAAGAAACTGAACCAAAATACCAGGAGGATAGAAGATGACCATATCTTAAGTGGTTGTGTGAAGCCAGTGATTTTTTTTTTTTTTCCACAGAACTATGGTGAGGCTGAAAGACTTACTAGGCTTCTGTGGAAAAAGGTGTGAGGTGTCCTAAATCAAAAGCAGAAAGTGAGGCTGAAGATTAATCTGCCAGGAAGTAACTGAATGTGATAGACAGGAAAGAGGGATTATACAGTGGCATTACTTGTTAGTGTTACTTCCTGTCACTTCAAATACTTGATGATACTCGGAACAGGGGAGAAAATGTTTAATGGGAATGAAGTACACAATGACTGCCCTTCATTCTCTAGTTCTGGAATCTTTAAAAGAGTTCTATGGAAAGTCAGAGTTCACTTCCTTCCTTCTATTTAAAATATAAATGTCATTTAGAAAATATGTATGCTTTAGGTTAGTAGTTTTGCAGTAGCTGTTAATGGGGGCTCTATAGAAACTGGTATTTGAGCCTTGTCCTTCAAGGCAGGAAATAATTGGGTTTAGCTTCATGGGGGGTGCTGTCTCGGAGTCGTCTTTTCACTTCAGCCGTCAAGTGCAATATGATATGCTGGGGTAGTAGAAAGTATTTAGGAGGTGAATGTAAGATATAGCTTACAATGGATAGCTTTAGAGAAGTGGGAATGCACATTTCAGAATCTGCTGCTGTCCCTACTGAGAATAGTGAGGTTGGTGGGATTAAGCTGAGAGTCACTGGATTGGCCCTGGTGGCTCACTGGGTGTCAATAAGCAGTCATACTCAGCTCTTGTGTGTCTTCAAGCATGAAGTATCCTTTTCTGGTGGTGGTTTGCTGATCTTGCTTTATTAAGAAATGAATCATTATAACCTTTGATTTATTTCATGTTTCTTTTTTGCATAAACAGGCTGTGTTCTTTCCTGATCAAGGGGGTTTAGAAGCTTAATTGTATCCTCTAAGGCATGGCTACTTGAGAGAGAGTGATATAGATATAGATATAGATAATGTAAAATCCCTAATATTTCCTTCCTGATGACATCTGAATAAATTCTGGCAGATAAAATACCGTTAGTAGTAGCTTTACAGATTTACCCTGGAATTTATTTGAACAAATCCAAGTGAAGAAACAACTAGAATAAGTAAGATGTGGGTCTGGGTTCTGAGACATTTAGGTAAAAATGCAGAGCCATACCACCTGAGTTGTTGCATTTGGTCAGTTACAGAGCGAATAAATTTGACCTTTTGAAAAACAAAGCAATGGTCCTATAGAAAGGGAAAGCAAGTGAAAACAAGGCTGGAGAATGTGAATCTGATACTACACCTTTCATAGAAAAACACAGGTTGTTCTGATGTGAAAGAAGAGTAGGATAGGGATGTTCACTGGGTACAGTGCTGCATATAGTTACATGTCTTTCATAGATGTCAGCCTCATGGCCGCTGAAAGTGACAGTGAATTAAAGAAAAGGGGAGAGCGTAACTTAACTAGCCAGGGAATAAATGGACTGTGAAGGGTAAGCTGCTTTGTAACCACCATTAGAGGCCAACACTTGCATGGAGGAAAAAAGTATAGAATGCCGTTGGTGCTCAGGTACAATATTGATTAAATCTGTTTCTCTAGCAGAATTAACCACATAAATCCTCAGTAATATCAATATTAACTGCTGATTTTACTGTGAAATCACTTGTCTCAATGCCTTGGGCATTGAGTTGCATAAGTAAGGCCTAGTCTACATTAGAGAATAGAGCTGATCCCAGATACGCAATTCTGTGTGTGCCATTGGTGTAGCTGGACTGGATGCATCAGGATTGACTTAGTTCCCTAACGAAGATTGGGGCTCTTCAGGCTCCCCGCAACATCCCTTACTGTAGGGAGTAGTAGAGTTGACGGCTGTGCCTAGAGAGAGTGATTTTGCCGCGTCTTCACAGACGCGACAAAATCAAACGTCGGAAGATCGATTGCACTGTGTCGTATGCTGGGTGAGTATGGACATAGCCTGACAATGTTTGTACCAGTTTTAAATGTACTGCCAAAAACATCACAAAAGTCCATCTACTCCAAATAAGTGTAATTAAGGGTATGCATTCTGTTTAGCATATTCCTTGCATATTTTAACTACCCATGTTTGTGGCAGTGCTTTCATGGCACTAATTTTCATAATTTCTGAATCGGGTTATTTTTTTTGCTACTTCCTGACAGAGGGTAACTAGGAATTACTTCAGTTCATATGTTCATGTATTTTGTATCTTTGCATCCTAAAGCTTGAACTCCTTAGATTGTGTTCAGCTCAATCAATATGTCTGTTAACATGCAGACCCAGACTTGACTGAAATTAATTTAACTTTTTAACTGTAGAACATGACAAGGCACATGGGAAGCTTGAATATGCTTTTTCTGTTTGTGAGCAGGGAAGTTTATCTGCTTTAACTGTTCTCTTACTTTAGTTTGGTCATTCTTTGGTCACCTCCCTTAATTAGATAATAAATATACTAAACATTGACCCTAGTTGAAGAACTTTGCAATATCTTGGTAATAGATTCTTGCTATAACAAAAATTGGCTGTGTTTCTAATTGTTGACAATTTACACTCCCCACCCATAATTATTTACTCTGTTTACTGTCTTTTGAGACCTTTTTCAGATGTGCAAGTTGTACTCTTCCCTACTTGAGATAGTAAAATTTAGTCCTAAAAGATAGAAAGTAAAGGTTGGAAAAAGAATAAGGGAGAGGTAGTAATAAAACTTAATTTATGGAGTGTTTATCAGTAATTCACTATAGGTAAAACATCTGAGGGGTAGCTATTAGTCTGTAGCTTCACAAAAAAGCAGTCCTGTAGTACCTTAAAGACTAACAATTTTATTTATTAGGTAATGAGCTTTTGTGGGTAAGACCCACTTCATCAGATTCATTTTATAGATAAAATGTTGAAGAGGCAGAGCACACAGGAGGCAAAAAAGGAAATTTTATACTCAAAGGCAAGGGTGTTTGTTAAATTATTTGAATGCAAAAGACCATTATTAGCAAAAATGTGATCAGAAGTATATGCATCTTTCTTAGCTGAAGTTGTTCATACCTCTTAAATTATTCAAGAAAGAAAAGCAGTGGCAAGAATGAACACCATAGTTTGTGAGGGTGAGAGAGAGACAGTGGGTCTTCATCTTATTTAATACTCCTTTACGTCAGTGTGTCAGAATGAGTCTCTTTTTTTAATGTCAAAAACACAAACAAACAAACCTAAGTCGTCTTTAGTTTCCTTTATCTGGACAACTAAATAACCGAGTGGTTGCAGGCTAAGTCCTCTGATGGAATTACTCCATTTGGCCCCCAACCCAGAGAGGTAGGTATTTTACAGTAGGTGTTAACTAAAAGATTTCCATATAGCATGACAGTATTGTCAGTTGTTTCACAGTTGCACATCCTATGACTTCATGATTACACAATAGCAAATTTTCATTTTAAGGATAAATTTTTTTTTTTAAAACTTTAGTGGGACGGGTAGAGAGAGGTAAATCTCATTTATTCCATTTCTTCCTACAATGAGGAAGCCAAATGAGAAAATGCCCTTTTCCAACACAGTTAACAAGTCACTTCTAAGGACTATACCTCAAGGTACAGACCGGGGTGCCCAACCTTTTTTCATCAGGGGCCACATGGCAATTTTTTACATGTTCTGGGGGTTGAGCATAAAATATCCACGAACTAGCCCTCTGCCCCCTAGCCTCAGACTCACTCCCCAACCTAACCCCCACCCCCTGCAGCCCCAAATCACCCTCACGGTATCAAACATCACCTCTGTCCCCTGACCCAAACACAGGATTAACTTATCCCGGAGTTCCATGTGCTGCCATCCTGTGCTGGTTCTTGGGCTGCTTCTGTCCTGAGGCTGCCAAGGTTAACTGTCTGGGTCTTGTCTCAGCCTTGGGACTCCTGGGGTTCCCCTGACCCCTGCAGAGCTCCACTCCCTGGGGTGACCAGTGGAGCTCTGCTCCCTAGAGCAGTTCCCTGTGCCCCGAGGCCACTGCCAGAGTGCAGTTCTTTCAGTGCGGCAGAGTGCTGCCCTGCCATGCCGTTCGTGAGCTAGAGGCAGGAGCTGTACATGGTTCCTTAAATTGCCACATGGCTTGGAGCTGCCTGGCTTCCATTTAAAAATGGTGTTGCTGCTGGCTCAGTGGGCCAGATAAAAAGGCACTGCAGGCCACGCGTTTGACACCCTGGTATAGACTTTTAAACCAATACTAAATGTGCAGACTGTTTTGTATTTATTGAGCAAGAAGAGGCCAGCTAGGGCTGTAGTGTAGTTCTTGTTCAGAGAGGTTTAAGCAAGATTGAAGTAGAATTCGAATTATGTGATGGCGGTCAGGCCAGATGGCTACAAGAAAGTAACAGACAGCAAATCTATTTACCTCCAGATGTCTTAACCTAGGGTAGAACTTGTATGTTTGCCAAGGAAACAGGGACTTGTTTAACTTGAGGCTATCTCAAACCAGTTGAGGTAGGTATGATTGGCTTCAGGTTTGGTTAAATGCCCCCCCCCTTTTAGTCAGTTTCGTGCGCGAGAGTTATGTTCTTGGAAAACCAGGCTAACTCTAAATTAATACAAGTAGAGGGGGTGGGGCCACCAGAGCAGCGCGAGCAGGAGATCCCCCTGTGAAGGTGGAAGAGAGCTGGTGGAGCAATTTTCTTTATCAGCTCAGACTGGGGTGAAGGGAAGCAGGTGGGGACTCCCTTGTTAACGGAGATGCTGAATTTAAAGTGCAGCTGGCTGGCTGTGAGCTGGGTCAGCCGCAGCAGCTGCCATCACCTCCTCGGTGTGGGGGCAGAGGCAGTCTCCCTCTGAAAAGGGATTGTAGCTAGTCTGGGGTGCTGCCAGGTCTGCCGCTCACTGCTGTTGGGGGGCAGAGGATCCCCATATTAAAAAGCTCTTGGCTGAGAGAGCAAATCTCCACCAACTGAGCCAAAGGTGGCCATGGCTGCCAAGGCAATGACAGGGGAGGAGATCCCCTGTCAGAGGGGAACATAGCTGGCACAAGGGGGTTGAAGGGGTTGTGTGGGGTCAGGATCCCCTTGTTAATGGGGGCTTCCAACTACAGGGCTGCAGGTCTCCCTGCAGCTGGAGAGTAGCCTTGGACTCCCCCATGGCACTGCCCCCTACCCCTCTCTTGTGTAAACGTTGAGCATATATCTTGAATGATTCCTGTACTCCAGAAGTAGTGGGAGGAGGATGTGCTGCAGGAAAGCAAGAACTGTAGAGACTCTTCGAGGTGCTGAGAAGGAACCCTACAAGTACAAGGCAAGGGTAGAGAGAGCCCTGCCTGAGGAAAAGGCCCTTTGCCCCTCAGAGTCCAGGGGGAGATGAACATCCACTAAAGCAGGGAGAGACAGTTAAGAAATCTAGTCTGTTTCCATGTCTGGAGAACCCACTAAACGCTAAGATTTTTTCCTCTCACGTTTCTCCCTGCAGTGCTAGTGATGAGTGACTTAATTAGATTACGGCTGGACCCAGAAGTAAAGGGGTTATCCTGAGAGTTGTAGTGAGTAACTGAGGCAAACAATTAGACTGAAAGTTGCCATTATCCTTAGCTGTGGGGAGAGAATACCTGGCCTACTTCTGGCCAGAAGTGGAAGACCTACTGTGAAGTATTAGGAGTATTGTCACAATAGTGGTAGTAGGCATCCTTCAGTCTGCATAGACTATGGATTGCACCCTTTAAAGTTTCAATTGAGGATTTCATTTACAGCATCTATTGTGACTATGAAGACCCACACGAGAGTGACAGTCCTTGCTGCATCTCTTGCAGATGTAGTGGGTGTCTGGCAAGTCCTTATTGTGCTTTCTGTGCACTCGCTTCTCCTCTGCTAGCTGTCTGATCTTCATCTCGCCCTCGTGTAACCCCTGCCTCCATCTGCTGCGGTCATCTGCTAGTTCTTCCCAGTTGTCCAGCTCGATGTCTACCTCTCTGAGGTCTCTCTTGCAGACATCTTTGTAGCGCAACTGGGGGCGTCCGGGAGGTCTTTTGCCAGAGGCTAGCTCACCATACAGGATGTCTTTTGGAATCCTTCCATCATTCATCCTGTGGACATGGCCAAGCCAGCAGAGTCGACGGTGCCTGAGAAGGATGTGCATGATTAGGATTCCAGCTTGCTCGAGGACGGCGGTGTCCTCGATTGTCACAATAGTTACTTGAATAATACCATCCAAAGTTGTCATACCATCACCAATATGTGGCCAACTTATCACAGACTGTTGATCTAAAATACAGAACTTGAATAACATGAATAATATAGTTGAAGTAGACATACTTAGATCTACGTACTGCAGTGCATCAAAAACTGATGCTCTCCCATTAATTCCACCTGTACTGAATTTTCTGTTGGAATACTTCTAGAATCAATGAGAATACTTAGTGGTCAATCCATTGCAGCTATACTAGATGTGATAACCTCCCCACACCCATTGAATTTATTTGTACCTGTTGATCCGGTGGGAAGTGAAGCCATGCCCTGTAAGTTTTACTGAGTGGGGTGAATTATACTGTCTGACTTTTGTGTGTTGGTTTAATTTTTTGTCTAAAATACATAGTTCTGGTCACTGCCAGAAATGAGATACTAAAAAATGAATCTGTGGTCTTATTCAGTGTGGTAACTGATAAATAAGTCCTAGTTGTACAAAGAGCTTAGGTATTACCTCCTCAAGTTAAGCACCTGTAAACTGAATGGAATCCTTTTTAAAAGGAATCAGTTCATCAGCTCTGCTGCTAGCCTGCTGAGTCACTTTTGGGAAGTCACTTCACCTTCCTGTGCCTCCATTTCCTCATCTCTGAAATAGGGATAATGATACTGATCTCATTTAAAATGTGTTGAGATTTACTGATATATGCAAGATCTGGATATTTATATCCTTGGTATTGTGGGTTAAGAGGAAGAAAATAAAAGTAACACCTCAGTCTGTTTTGAGTAACCGTCATCGGGGGAGGGCAGGAATACTATTACAAAATAGCCTCCTATGTAGTTTGTGAGGACTCGTCACTTACCTTTGTCAGAAAACTAGTTGCCTTGATATGTCAGACATTTCTTATGTTAAGTTCTGTTGCACAAGTATTAAAAAATGAGTCCCTATAGTGACTCGTCTGCATACGTGGCTTAATCTAATTCTTGACCTCCCCCCCCCCCACCCTCTGATTTGCTCACTTTGATTATCTTTTTCTGATTTGTCCTCCTTGCTTACTGTGTTTGGTTCTCTGTGCCTTAAATATTGTCTGTTCTGGTCTGGCTGTGGTCTGAAGAAGTGGGTCTGTCCTATGAAAGCTCACCTAATAAACTATTTTGCTAGTCTTTAAAGTGCTACTTGACTGCTTTTTGTTTTAAAAAATGTTAGTGGTGTTGAAAAGTGAGGTGCTTACAGGTTGAATAAAATAAGCATGCCTTTTGATGATGATTTGGACCACTTCAGTACATAGATTATGGAAGTGTTCGGTTAGATTGTTTGTTTGTTTCACAGGATTCCTGCCTCTCTTAGTTGCGGAATGAGCAAGTGTTGAATATATCATTTTAAGTTCAATTTGCCACCACTGCTTTATTTACTGCATATTACTCAAATCCATCTCTGAGCAGAGAATCTTCTCATGACCACTTCTGTGGGCTCATCATTGACTCTCAGGCTGCATCTACACTGAGCTAAAATTGATTTTATTAAAATTGATTAACGCTGGGTTTTATCAATTTGATTTTGAGCGTCCTCACCCTCCCACATATTCCCCACAAAATTGATGTATTGCTGCCACATGCACGTTGCCAAAATTGACTGTTGCAGCAGTATTGTGGAAACTTATCCCACAGTTCCCTGAGCCCCATAGCATTCTGGCTATTTGCACTGGTGCAGCATAGGAAAAAAATGTCCCACAAGTAACTATGGATGTCTGATGACATGTTCCTACGTTTCATTTCCCACATCTAATTTCCCTCACTCCCCTGCCATGTTAACCAAACATCCCTTTTTCCAGGTGGGATCTGTCTTGCCTGTACAAGAGATGTGCTTTTTTATAATTGAGGGGAGAGGAGAGGTAGTAAAGCACTTAAGAAATGTTAGAAAAAAGATTCTGGGTTTCCCAATCGACAACTTTACCAGACAGGCTGCAGAAACACTGGATTTTTGAAGGCTTGGATCTGGATTTAGCCCTCCTGGCAAAGAAGAACCTCAGATCAATAATTTTGTCTCAAAGGCCCAAGAGCCAGCTCGGGGCACCAAGATGAGGGTCTTTCCTGGACTGGGTGAAAGGTGCAGATGCTTCTGGACCTGTGGGAGAAGGAGGATCTACTCTAAGACCCCAAGGTGAAGTGCTATAATGCCCAAGCCTACGCCAGATGGCCACTACCCTGGCGGAATGAGGTCACCCCCCATGGCAGCATGGAAGAAATCCAGACGAAGGTGAAGGAGCTCCAGGGGTACATCAGGACCCAGTATGCTGTGCAACAGTCGGGGGCAGGATCCAACCCCTGTCCCTATTAGCAGCAGGCCCAGGCTTAGACCTGGCAAAGAGGACCTTCAGAACAAGAATTTTCATCCTTGCAACCAGTGCAAAACTTGGAAATGCATGTCTATGTAGTAGACACAAGCATAACATTGAAAATGCAAGGTGGCTTAAAATCAGTTATGGCTTGGTTGGTTGATGCAAGCCTCACTTGGAGAACGGTGGTAATTGTAGAGCTACTACATTGACTTCAGTGGCCTTTGGATGAGGCCCATACAACAATTTGCTCTGACTATAGCCAGCCCTGAAACTCGTGATCACTGAGTGACTTCCCCCGATGTCTAAAAGTCCTGACTACAGCCCCCCCAATATCCAAGGCACGAGAGAGACTTGTTCCAGCCAACTACAGAATGCTCACTGTGTGCAAGCTGCCTGGCACCTTGTGCAGCACATCCTCTTATTGGTTTGGGGTCAAGCCGCATGACGATGTGTCTGGCCACAGGAAAGTTCCAGACTGTGTGGCACCTGCGGGAGGAGGGAAGGGAGGGGATATGAGGGGCAGAACAAAATGTAAATGGCTGAAAAGAAGTTTCTCATACTATCATACAAGCAAGACCACCACTCACAGCCTAGCTGCCACATGGTATGGTGGGGGCAGTGCCCGGCACCAGGCAGCACAGAAAAAAAAAAAAAGGCAGCTAGCAGAGGTAGACATAACCGTAGACCCCCCACCCCCCCGGCTGCGCTAATAGCAAAGAAATTTTTCAGCCTCTCATGACCCTACAGCCACAGACTTCCAGATGCCAAATTGAACCAGTATTCCTGTTGCCTAATTCCTCTGCACCTGAGAGCAGTGGGAGGTGTAAGAGGCCAGAGCAGAGAACAGTAGGGCATTTTGGGGCACATATGGGACATCTCTGGAGGCTACTGAATTTGATTTAAAGGCATGGCGTTTTCTCATTATACTTCTTTCAGAATTTTTAAATTCAAACTGAATGCTACATTGGTCAGGTAACTACAGTATTGTATTGATGTTATGTCAATTTTTAATGCACCATAAATCGAGCTAATGGAATTTACAGTGAAGACAGACACGAGGTAAAATTGGGCTAAGTGGTTTAAAATAGATATTTCATAGTGTAGACGTAGTCTGAGTGCTTGACAGGAATCAATGAAGCAGTCTTTACAACATGCTTATAAGATGCTGCGATATTACTTTTTGCAGAACAGAAGCAGAGATTATCAAATTGCTATATGAGATGCATAAAGCTGTTTGTTTCAGATTAAATTTTATAGCATATGCATGTTCAGATGCACACTTCCATTGACTAGGTTGTAGTTGTGGTTGCTGAGTCCTTCTGCAAATCAGTACCCAGGATTTCATGTCTGGCACCTCAAAATGAGGTGCTCGCTAGTAGTGACGATATGCAGAAATTTGTAAGTGACTAGTCTGCTGTTACACAGTGGTACAGGAAGAGAATTCTCCAGCGCACCATTTCCCAATCTGTGTGATTATAATATAGGTGTTCTATGAAAAAATTCCAGTGCTGGTGGTATTTTTCCTTCTAAAATATTACATACGAAACTTTGCATGCGCTGCTTCCACATAGAGGTGAGGTGGCTATTGTGATGCAAAGTGCTTGTAAGACTTTGAGTTTCATGGTGAACTCTTGGCTTCCTTGGATTACAAGTTCTGACTGTTCAACAAGTTCCCTGTGGCTGCTGAGACCTGCATATCTTGCAAATATTTTTACAAAACTAAATGAAATGAATCTGTTGCTGCAAGGGAAGAATGTGACCATTTTTACTGAAAGTGAGAAGATTTTTGTCCCTGTCAGGGAAACTGAAATATTGGACTTTGTCCATAGAAAGAACTTGGGCTGGGTCTACATTCGCTGCAGAAGATTGAACGTTTACGTTTGATCTTCCAGGGTGCTGTTTTGTGTCTGCACGAAATGACTCATTCCAGGGTGAATGTTGACCCCGGAACTTCTTTTGAGTGCCATGGTACTAAGGAAGGTCAATGGGGGCACTTCTGCTGTGAAGACAGGTACAGAAGTTGACAGCTGTAAAGTCTATTTTTGGTATGCAATTAGCATACCAAACATTGCGTAGCAAATGTCGACCTTCCTTGCAAGTGCAGGCACAGCCTTGGACTACTTTACTACACTTAGTGACTTCTGGATTGAAATTTAATTCTAAAACAGTCTGAGGATATTTACGGTGACATTGCATGGCTCCTGTGCGAGCTGCACTCTTCTCTCTCAGAATTTTCCCTTTGACAAACAATAATAATGCTGGGGTTTGAAATCAGTTTGCAGTTGCGGTCAAGCCGGTCTGATTACTACTGCACCAGCATGTATGTCTTCTGTCAATATATTCCAAGCCCAAAAATGTCCCATGACTAAATTATGCAGGAAATGCTTCAAAATTTTGTCTATTGGTCTTCATGTACGTGGTAGCTCTCACTATTCTCCAGACTCAGGCCACAGAAGGGTGTACATGTTTCTTATTCTTCTTACCACCTCATAGTTTGAGTAGGGATTTATTATCCTTATATTTTTTTTGGGGAGTGTGGGATAGCTCAGTGCTTAGAGCATTGGTCTTGTAAACCAAGGGCTGAGAGTTCAATCCTTGACAGGGGTCTTTTCAAGGATCTAAGACAGGCTAAATCTTTTTTTTTTAAATGTTGGGGATGGAGATGGGTCTTGCTGTGAGGGCAGTGGACTGGACTTGACCACTCAAGGTCTTTTCTAGTTTTATGACCTTTGTATATCATGTTAAAACTTATAACCTAGAAAGAAAGAGAAGAAAAAATGGGTAAATAAGACATTAAACTATCAGTAGCTAAAGTTTATGGTATATTATTTTTTTCTCTCCAGTTAAGAACCTGTTTTGGTGATGCCCTACTGCCCCACACAGTTCTAGTTACAGAACTTCTGTCTGCTCAGCTACAAATCAGGGTGCACTAATTCCTGGATTTTCTAACCCAGGAGTGGAGGAGGAATCTAGCCTCACTCCACCTTCGTAGCAGGGAGTCAGCAATAAATAGCTCATGTTTGTCCCCTGTCCATGTGATCCTTAATTTAGAAAGAAATGACTGTACTAGAATATATTGTTGGGTCAGTGGGAGATGGTGTGTGGTTACTCTAGGGGGAAAACTGTTGGGCCCTAAAAGAATATTTTTCAGAGCACCCATTGTTTGTTTCCCAAGTTGTCTCGCATAAAAGAGAACCTTCAGTTAGAGTAAGCACCTTCCACTTGTCCTCAGAAGTTTTCTATCCTGTGTATCAATTGAAACTGTTTTTGGTGATTATGTAATAAAGGCCATCTCATAAGCAGCAATATCGAATATTTTTCCTGTGTCCATCCATCTGTCCATCCATGCAAAGTTTTACCATTTCCCCTTCCCCCTGCACTGTGCTGGCCCCAGCCCCTCTCCTGATCTGTGAGAGGCCTGGCCTGGCCCAGCCCCCCACAGAGTTCATCATCTGGCCAGAGTGGGCCCATACACTTTGGCTGTATATTACAATTAGTTTTTGTCTAGAGCCTTCTTCCAACCCAACTTCTGCTTGAGAGTGGAGCTGCAACAGGGCTTCTAGTTCATTCTGATATGTGCAGTTTACTGAATCTAAATCCTAATGGTGAGTAACTTTAACCAAGGGGGAAAAAACCCTCAAGTGACATTTTATTTGAACAGTCCAAGAGAAGAAACAGAGGCAGGCTGCCTGTAGTGTGACTCTAAGCCATGGCAGCAAATGAGTACCTGCTGATCCCAGTTAAAGGGTTGTATTTACCACCTTTCTTTCTGATGTAGTAACACCCATAGAGGTGATCTTGTGATATAGTAAGCAACACAATGCAGTGTGATAAAAGCATTAATAGTCCTCTTTTTAAGACCACCTTAACATCCCCATAGGTTTCCCAGAATGATGGACAAACCTTGAAAGCCATTAAAGAATTCAGACATCCTATGGGAGCTGGGGTGTGTGTGAGTGGGGAGAGTATGATTTTTAAGTATGGGGCTCATGTGCTCATCAGCAAAAATGTACCTTACTTTAACCTAATAAATCAGTAATCTCAAATCCTTTACTGAAAACAGGTAGCCAAAAATTATAGGGATCTGGATTTTTGCAGGGGTAATGCCTTTGTTCACACCAAGATACAAACTCCCCTTACAGGAGTCAGGTATAGATTAATATGTTTGCAGAACATGATCTTCATGCCTGGCATCTTGCCATGAATTAAGCCAGAAGTGGGAGGTAAACTGGGAGGTGCAAAACTTTCACCTTATCTTGTGTTATGCAGTCCAGATGGAAAGAAAATCAGTTTGGAAGACAAACTGATGGCCTAATTCACTGTAGGTGCCAGAATTGCATTGGCCTCTGGAGAAAATACAGCCCATCACTATAATATATTTTTTCCTGGTAAAAGAAAGAGGCTATTGAAAGACCGCCTTGCGTAACTGTACTGTCACCCTTTTGTTTTAGGCACAGGAGCGGACACTTGCCAAATCAGTAGAAATTATAAGCCTAAGAGCTAAGTGCATCAGTCTTCATACTACAGTAAAGTTCCTTTAATCTGGCATGTCTGGGATCAGACAGATGCTGGATTACCAAATTTTCCAAACTATTGGATGTCACCATAACCCCCACACCCTAATTAAACCCTGCCGTCATGGCTCGCCACCCCCACACGTCTCCTGCCGCAGCTCTTCTGCAGCTCTAACGGACCACTCAAGCCCTCTGTGTATCTCAGAGGACTACTGAATGCTAGACCATCAAATTTTGCTAGATTATCTTTGTTTAAATGAGACTGTTTGTTTGTGCCAGACCCTCAGGATTTCCTAATCATCAGTGGCCAGATTAAAGGAATTTTACTGTATAATGATTTGGGCTATTAGAAGGCCAGTCAGAAAGAAACCCACAGTTTTAAAGTGAAGATTCCCTTCTTATCACTACCAGCATAAGTCATAGCCCTCAAGGTAGTGTAAGATGCCTCCAAAGTGCATTGAGAAGTTCTTCCTACTATACAGACTATAGTTTAAAACCCTTCTGATCTCTTGTTGCAGATTATCAATAACAAATTTGCAGTTCCTCAATCCAGACCAGTAGCAGTTGGTTGTTAAAGATTCTGTTTTAGAATCTAAGAGCCAGGCTCAATTACCATTGTGATGTGATGGGCCTCTGAGCTTCATTTTTCCACCTTCCCTGGGAAAGTTTGAACAATGATGATAGACATCCTCTTTGAGCAAATTAAATTTACTGAAGGAACCTCCACCTGTTTAGATTCAGTGGCTTCTTCTTGATTCCTCAGGATGTGTACGACTGAGCACAAAAGAAAATACAGCCCTGAACAAGTCAAGCCTTGCTTACAATGGTCATCTGAATATTCAATCCACTACCCATCTTAATATATGCAGAGGTCGTGTGAACCTTACAGGAAGCGGCTCATGTTCTCTGGATGTAAAATGTTGGGATCTCACTGTAGTTTCCCTGTCCTCCGTCTCAAAGAGAGAGTTTGATTAGTTTGGTTAGGGTACCTGTAGAAAGCTCTTATTTCATGCAGGAAAATCCTGCCTTATCCGTACAGTGTCTCACCGCATTCTGCAGCATCTCAGCATAAATAACACCCCATAAATGGGTATTGGAGATAATTTGAAATACATTTTTCCTCCCTCCCACTCTTCCAAACACCCTTCTGCATCCCTTTTGAACAGGGGTGCACAAAAAGTGGCCCTTGAGCTGGAAGCAGTTCAGGATTCACTCCCACAGCCCACTAAGGTCTTTAGTTACCTGCATGTCCACAGGTACTTTTGCTTGTAGCTCCTGTTTGGCCAAAGATCACCATTCCTAGCCAATGGAAGCCACAAGAAGTGTATGGACCGCAACACCACTTCCTGCAACTCCCATTGTCTGGGCCAGTGGGAGCTGTAAACAGACATGGATGTGCAGGTAAATGAAAGGCAGGCCTGGTCAGCCCTTATTGCATCCCTGCTCTTGAGTGACACTTATGCCTTAATGCTGCAGGCGGTCATAAATAATCTCCTCTGTTAGGGAGCCATAGAGTCAGTACCCACACATCTAATGAGGTAGAGGTTTTTACTCTTCTTGTTTCCTGCTACCAAAGATAGAGATTGGGGCATTGGAGAACCCTACTGGACCTCAGACCACTCAACAAATTTAGCAGGGCTCAGAAGGTCAAGATGGCTGCATTATCTGGCCATTCCGGCATTAGAAAAAGGAGACTGGTTGTAGACTCTTGACTTCAAGATGCTTATTTTCACATGTCTGTCACATCAAGCCACCGGTGTTACCTCAGGTTTGCACTGTCACAATAGCCACTAATAAAGAGATTTCCCTTTTGGCCTCTGATCAGACCCAACAGTTTCCTTCAGTGCCCTCTTGGTAGGGGAGGCTAACACTCCCAAACCATTATGATGTGCCCTTCCCTGAACAACTGACTTTGCAAGGTACAGCCCTTTTGGAGAGGCTCAGAAGTGTCTCATACCAAATTGGGTTTGGCTCAGAATCTCTGCCTGCAGATCAGCAAAAACATGGATAGGCACGTTAATGCCAAGGTTGGAATCATAGGAATCTTCCTCAGCTCCATTTAAGAGAGAGCACTTTTCACACATTGGCCTTGTCTTCACTAGTCCCCCGGCCCCTTTTCGGAAGGGACATGGTAGTAAGAGATTTTGGCAGATGCTAATGAGGTGCTTGCATGAATATGCAATGCCTCATTAGCATAATGGTGGCTGTGTGCAATTCAAAATGCATGCTGCCTGTGTAGATGGGGACCTTTCGAAAGGTCCTTGTCTACATGGGCAGTTTGAATTTGGAAAGTGGGACTTTTGAATTGCATGCAGCTGCCGTTATGCTAATGAGGCATTGCATATTCATGGAAGAACCTCATTAGCATCTGCCAAAATCCCTCATTACCATGTCCCTTCGGAAAGGAGGGGGCTAGTGTAGATGTGGCCATTCTTAATAGACTCTGGATGATCTAGTTTCTAAATTTTAGCTAGCTGTTGCCCTTGGGTCCTGGAGTATATAGCAATGGGTACGTCAATTATTGCTTATGTCAGACTGCTTGGGAGATGTGTGTCTGCCTGTAACCTCCTATCAGCAGACCAAAACCAACATTCACTTCCAACGTGTTTTCTGCATTTCACGTGAATTTAAATTACTCAATTTCCAACTTTTTAATCCTAAAACTTATTGGGATAATAGAGAGATCATCTTCAAGATGCTTGATGTGGGGGAAACCTTTTGCCTTCTATTTCCACAGGCCAAGAGTCTTCCTAAACTCATAAGTATCTTCCTGTTGGTGCAGCTATGTCAAAAAGTACAGTGGTTTCAATTCAGCAGTGTGTCTAAGTGGATCCTGAGTTGTATGTTTTAATTAACACTACTATTTTCAGTATGCCTGCGTTCTGCAAAGTTTGTCCTCATCTGTCCCCTTCACCAGGATATCTTTATAACAGAAATCTGCAGAGCAGCCACCTGGGCATCTACACACACCTTTACAGAACCCAGTGCTGTTCCGAATGATGCAGATACCAAATATGACGCAACATACCAGGCACTACAATCTCCATTTGTGGGCAGTGTTTCCCGTAAACTGTACAGTTGGGAAGTCACCCTCTTAGAGTGCCCACAACCAGCAACTTGTTTCTACTGGTGGTGCACATACATGCATGCCTCATGCACCTACTTTTTCCATTAATGTTAGGAATAAACTTAGAGGGAGCAGTGGTCGTAGGCACTGTTCAGGATTCACCTACAGTGAGGACCCATAGGGATACTACTTGAAGTTATGCAACTTCTGCACTAATGGACTCTTAACTGATAGCAGTGTACAGCTCTGCAGATGAAAACTAAGAGTTCGCAGGCTTATCTCATGCATCCATGTGCTGTGTGAGCTAAATGATGCCATTACTTTTGCCATCTGTATCCCTGATGATGCTACAGCACATCTGATGGTTGAGCTCTAACTTTATCCTCACACACAACTATTTCAGATTTGGTGACGATATATACCTTCAAATCAGCGGCACAGCTATGGGTACCCGCATGGTCCCTCAATATGCCAATATTTTCATGGCTGACCTGGAAGAGCGCTTCCTTAGCTCTCGTCCACTAACACCCCGTCTCTGCTTACGCTACATTGATGACATCTTCGTCATCTGGACCCATGGGAAGGAGACTCTGGAGGAATTCCACCGGGACTTCAATTTTCACCCCAACATCAACCTCAGCCTGGAACAGTCTACACAGGAGATCCACTTCCTGGACACCACAGTGCTAACATGCGATAGCCACATCAATACCACCCTGTACCATAAACCTACTGACCGCCACGCCTACCTTCATGCCTCCAGCTTCCATCCCAGACACATGACATGGTCCATTGTCTACAGCCAAGCACTGAGATATAACTGCATTTGCTCCAACCCCTCCAATAGAGACTAACACCTACAGGATCTCTACCAAACATTCTTGAAACTTCAGTACCCACCTGAGGAAGTGAAAAAACAGATCAACAGAGCCAGATGTGTGCCACGAAGCCTCTTACTACAGGACAAGCCCAAGAGAGAAACCAACAGAACACCACTAGCCATCACCTACGGTCCTCAGCTAAAACCTCTACAGCGCATCATCAGGGATTTACAACCCATCCTGGACAATGATTTCCCCCCCTCCCCCCCCACCATTTTCACAGGCCTTGGGAGGCAGACCAGTCCTTGTCCGCAGACAACTTGCCAACCTGAAGCAAATCCTAACCAGCAACTGTACACAGCACCACAGTCACTCTAACTCAGGGACCCATCCATGCAACAAACCTCGTTGCCAGCTCTGCCCACATATCTACACCAGCAACACCATTACAGGACCTAACCAGATCAGCCACACCATCGTGGGTTCATTCAGCTGCACATCTACCAATATAATTTATGCCATCATGTGCCAGCAATGCCCCTCTGCTATATACATCAGACAAACTGGACAGTCTCTACGTAAAAGAGTAAATGCACACAAATCAGATATCAGAAATGGCAATGTACAAAAACCCGTAGGAGAGCATTTCAAAGTAGCTATCCTACAGCAAAAAAATTTCAAGACCAGACTCCAAAGAGAAATTGCTGAGCTACAATTCATCTGCAAATTTGACACCCTCAGCTCAGGATTAAACAAAGACTGTGAATGGCTGGCTAAATACAAAAGCAGCTTCCCCTCCCTTGGTGTTCACACCTCCCAGATCAACTGCTGGTACTAAGCTTCACCCTTGCTGACTGAGCTAACCTTGCTATCCCCAGCCTTGCTCTGGCTTATTTATATCTGGCCCTGCAGATTTCCATGACCAGTATCTGATGAAGTGAGTCTTTGCTCACGAAAGCTCATGCTCAAAACTTTTGTGTTTAGTCTATAAGGTGCCACAGGACCCTTTGTTGCTGTTACAGATGCAGACTAACACGGCTACCCCTCTGATACATGACTTGTTTTTGAGCTACACACCTCCTAGAACTGGAAGGGACCTCAGGAGGTCACTAGTCCAGTTCCGTGCCCTCTTGGCAGGACTAAGTACCATCCCTGACATCTGGTGATGGAAGAACAGCAAGAACCTGAGTCAATTGCCACATATATGACCAAAACCTAAATCTTTGAAGTGAATCCAGTGATAATTGGGTATCCAGTCTATGGGCCTTATTAACAATAAATATTCACCTTTTGGCTTTCTAGAAGAGATTTGAATTGACATAATTTGGGGCATCTAAAAACTCATTTTGATCAGAGTTGAAATTGCCCTGAAATATTTAAGCCAACAATCCTATAGCAGAAGTTTGACCATTTCAAATATGGGCTCTGAGAGATGTACAGAAAACATTGCTTGTTGCCCATGAGTCCTTAAGCACTCGTGCTTTAGATCATGTGCTTAATTTGTCTGGGAAGTAGATAAACAAACAATTGAATTTCAAATAGTCATGCAGAGTATGACTTGTCATGGTGAAATCCTATTAAACATGGGCTCAACATACCTTTCCTTAATTATGCTTAAAACTTCTTAACACTTGTTCAGCAAACTCAAAACAAAGATTGTAATGAAAATTAAGAGCCCATAAAAGAAAGTTACTGACTGTGAATCATACCTTTACAAGAATGTAGAAACTTAAGGGTTGTATAAGATTTGTAATTTTAGCCATCTTTTAGAAAGGCTATATTTGGAAAAACATGTATCTTGTTGACTGAACCTACTAACAACAGAAGCAAAGTAATGCATTATTGTAAAGAGAGAACTTTACAATGTGGAATAGTTGAGTAGCTTTCTACTAGACAGTATGATAAAATGGAACTTCTATAACCTGTGTCAGGTTCATATCTAAGGGTAAGTAAATAAGATGGTCTTCTGTACCAAGTGTTTAATAGTAGGTAATTTTGAGATTTTAATTTAACTCTACTTTACAATTCAGTTTCAGTGATGCAAACCAAAGCAACAATTAATTAGATAAATTACTGGTTATAGTCACATTTTTCCACCTGCAAAGAATTCTAAAGAAAAATTACAAAAACTAGCTCTTGGTAATAATCATAGCTTTTAAATAGCCATGATTTCCGTACATCAGCCACAGAATTTTAAAACTGCACCACCTTCAGCTTTTAATCTCATACTTGTACCAAAAAAGCTATGCAAATGGTGTAGCCCTGCTGAAACTTGAGTAGTGGGCTTCAGAGGATGTTTCAGCATGAGATGCAACTTCAGTGTGCTGTGTATGCTATTGTTACACTGATAGCATGAACCCCAGAATCCTGGGTCTGCTGAAATGGGTGGGGAGACTTGTGGCTGGGGGATTCTTTTAAGAAGGGCTTTCTACTTAGGAGTTGCTCTGTCAGGGGACACCATGTGAGACCTCTTAGCTGAAGAGGCTCATTTTGATGGTGGCTTTTCCAAGTTATGTAGTTTGTTACAAATGGGCTGAACAGAACAACTCCCTGAGTTGGTTCTGCACTCAGTGATCCAGTACTGCAAAAGTATGTTCCTCTGTTTTCACCTGGTCAACTTTCCTGTGTCTGACTCCTGAGATTTCCTAATCCTCCTAGTCTACATGATTTAAAACTGTCAGTCTTTGACTTGTTTCTACTTTTGGACTTCACTTTCTTCGAATTCTAGTCCTTTCAGACAGATTTGGGCTGATTTCTTGTGGCTTCAGCTATTGCTTTCCCAGCGTGTTTCTATTTGAGTGTGGGCCATCAAGATATGAGCCTTCATTGTTCTGTATCTGGGAGATGCATGATAGCAAATGGCAGTTTGTACCGACACACATTAATTTAATAAGCTATTTCATAACATCTGTCAGAATTCAGAGTTGTAGGTAGCGTCCTCACGTATCCAAAATCCCATTTTTGCCTCAGTGAACAAAGAGGAAATTTTAGGGAGAACAATGACCGGTCTTAAACTTCAGTGGAGTTATCGAACTCCTCTTTTTGATACTTCACGTTGGCAATAAGTTTACATAGGTGTTCTTATTAATTCAGGTCAACTTAATCTAGCCAAGAACTCTGGCTGTTGAGTGTATCATCTCTAAAAGAAGAGATGTACCATCTCCCTTGGGAAAAATCCAGGACGGTATCCACAATGTGCAGATTTGGTAGTGATAGTAGTGTTTCGCTCCATTCACTGGGTTAGGAAAGGACATAGTCTGGATATTTTATGACAGGCATACTATTTACATCTTGTGGGCAAATGTTAGAAGACATTGCTCAATGGTAATTTGCCAAACTGTGTGTTATGGGATGCATTGAGCCCTATTAACAGTTCTTTACTTACTAAAGAAGTGAAAGGAAGCTGCCAAAACTCTCCTCTGTCAAATTCAAGCAAAGCACTTACACTGTATCTACTAAAGGTAAATTCAGTATTTAATACATTTGAATATTTAACCTTGATATTCTGAATTCAAATAAAGGGTCCACAAAGCTTCTTGAAATTCAACCCACCTTTTTTCTCTGTTGAATCTTCACATTCCCATTGCCCCATGCCAGTTTAACAGTGTGAGCACTACATTGTGGGTACCTATCCCACAGTGCCTTAGCCGCAGTTGCTTGTGGGTGTTTCATGTTAGAATCCTAGAATTCCAAGTACTGTTCCAGAATTCACTGCGTCACTAACCGCATGAAAAAAGAACTGGAGATTGTGCCATATCCTGCTGCAGCATTCCAGCACAAGCAAGGATCCACGAACGCTGTAACTCGTAGCAGACATTGTTTTGGCAACCACAGCAGCTGTTGCGCACTTTGTCCTTCAGCTGCTACTAGTGCTGCTGTTGATGAGGATGGTTTGGAGGTGCAGATCTCCCAACTGTGGTCCAAGAATTCAGCTGCTGGCTGCCATGAATGCTTTGCTGACAGTGGAGTAGTGGTTTTGGACTTGAGACCAGCGCACATCGGTGAACCACATCTTTGTGGAGTCCTGGAACGATCAGTAGTGAGTGCAGAACTTTGCATGCACAAGTCCACTTGTATAGAATTTTGTGATGTGCTGTCACCTGTTCTGAAGCGCAGCAACACAAGAATGAGGCCAGCTGTAATGGTTCAGAAGCAAGTGGCAATTGCACTGTGGACGTTTGTAACACCTGAGACTTACCAGTCAGTGGCAAATCAGTTTGGGGTGGGTAGATCTACAGTGGGGTTTGTGGTGATGGAGGTGGTCTATGCAATCTGTGTCTCTTCAGGAAGACTGTGACCCTGGGAGATGTACAGGCTGTAGTGGATGGTTTTGCTGCCCAGGGATTTCCTAACTGTGGTGGGGCAACAGATGGCATGCACATCTCCATCATAGCCCCATCCCACCTGGTGTTGGTGTATATAAACCGAAAGGGGTACTTCTCCATGGTGATGCAGAGATTTGTAGATCAAAGGTCATTTTACTGACATCAACGTTGCCTGGTCAGGGAGAGGTCATGAGATGCATTTATTCCAGAATTCGGGACTGTACCAAAAGCTCCTGGGTGGGACTTCTTTCCCTGATTGGAAAATCAAGATTGGTGATGTGGAGATGCCCATTGTTATATTGGGGGACCCTGCTTACCCTTCTGCTTCCCTGACTGATGAAACCCTACACAAGAGTCCTGGATCCCAGCAAGGGAAACATTAATCAGAGACAGAGCAGGTGCAGAATGGTAGTGGACTGCACCTTTGGATGTTTAAAATCAAGGCTCAGATGTCTATTGACATGTTTGGACCTTTCTGAAGGTAACGTCCCCACTGTTGTTACAGCATGCGCTATTTTGCGCAACATATATGAAGCCAGGAGGGAGACTTTTCCATCAATCTGGAATTCTGAAGTGGAGGCCATAGGCAGTGTTTACTCACAGCTGTCTACACAGCCATCCACCTGTACTTGTGCTCAGGCTGCAGCAATCAGGGATGTTTTAAAACAGCTTTATGGCTGATCTGTAATGCACATGCTGCCTATGTATTTCTCTGCCATAATGACAATAAATCATACTGTGCCATAATGAATGAATGCTTTTATTTGGTGGGAGGGGGTTAAGTTGCAGTAAATAAAACGAATGAGCCTTCAGCAGCACCTCCCCACAGTCGTGTGTCTGCTGTGGACCAGGGAGTATCAGTGTGAAGCTGTACCTTCAGTGCGCCTCCCCCCACCCGCCCATTTTGATTTGTTTCCCCCTCCTCCCCTACTCTTGCAGGACAAGAAATCATACTGAGCTGAAAGGAATGATTTTGTTTTAGGGGGAGGAGAGGTTTCAGAAGCTGGGAAAAGAAGCCTTCTCAAGGGTGCTCAATTAGCCTTTTTGTTGTGGTCCTTGTGATTAGAATGGCAGGGTAGCCTTGCCCTCCCTCCCCCCATGCAGGGGCTGTGACCACAGGGGCTGGGGGACCTCTTATCAGGGTCTCTGGCCAGCAGGTATCAGCTGCTGCACCGCTGGGTTGGGCGTTCCTCTGCAGCTCCAGCAGGGAGTGTAGGACTTCCGTCTGCTCACGAATGGTGTTGCTGTGACTTCAGTTTGCTTTGCCATGGCCTCACTCATCCATGACAGTTGCTGCTGCTGGAGGTCAACGATTTTCATTAAACTGCACTTGAGTCTAAAACCACTCAGCTGTACTGTGATTTCACTGAGCAGTGTCCTGTGTCGGCTTGGTGTGCTCTGCCTCGGTCTTCTCCATATGCTTCAGGATCAGTTGTTTGCATTCCTTCCATTTGTTTTTCTCTGGAATACGGGGCCCTAGGTCTTGAAAATGAAGGTCAAAATTAAGATACAATTCACATAATGTCCTTCTGAAGTGCAATAAATGGGTCTTTGTGTGTATTGTCCCTGGAAATTACATTCTTGAAGGACATGGGTTAAGGATGGGATAGTAAGAGTGCATTTCATAATACCTCACTTGCCATTGCTTACCCAGCACATTGCGTTGTGGACATGGTACTCTTTAATCAATTGCCCTCTTGTGAGGGAAGAGGAGGTCTGCAAGCAGGGAAAGCTGCCAGGTGTCCTGGCCCGGTATCCTCTGGCTGTGAAAGATGGATGGTTGCACGTGGAGGTTCAATGTACAATAAAAATACTGTAAAGAAAAGATAATCTTGAGAGGCTGGATGTAAAGGGACATGGGAGGGGAAAAGCACAGCAGAGGAATCCCCTGGGGGGCACTTCTGAAAACTGAAAACAAATGGTGCTTGGAAAGGGACATGGGAGGGGAAATTCCCAGCAGAGCATGTCAGCTGCATGGCACCAGGGAGTCCTGAAAAAGGAAAAAAAAGAATGCTGGAGGTAAGGGACATGGGATAGGATAAGCGCAGCAGAACCCAACAGTGGGGAAGTCCTGAAAAATGAAAAGAAATGCTGTTTGGAAAGGGACGTGTAGTGGGGGAGACCCTGCTGAGCCTGCAAACTGTTGTGGGTTGGGGAACAGAGTACCTGCTGGCTGCAGGCAAATGTAAAGGGGTAGGAAGCATGTTTAAACAAAATAAGTAGGGTGGGGGGAAGGGAATTTCCATGCTTTTGCACATTGCCCTCCTAAACTAAGATATGGAGAAAGAAAAGCTACTTCTGCTGTGTGACCAAAAGCCAGGAAAATTTGGTAAAATGCTATGTGGTGCCATGGCACCAGATTGCTATCTGGCTGCCTAGTGTGGCAACATATGCTACCCTGGAAGTCGCAACAAGTCAGTCCTGCCCAAGAACTTTGTGCAGGGGGGAAAAATATACAAGAGTGCCTGAATGAGGCCTTTGAGGAGATATCCAGAAGTGCTCCATCCCAAGAAGCATTCACACTGTTCTGAGGGGCACAGAACAATAGCTAGCAAACGTTTACCTATACACAACCCTATAGCTATATGTACCCGCAACCCACTTCTAGCATGTAGAATACTCACCTGAACTGCTTGCTCCAGGGGGCTTGGGGATTGACGTGGAGGGTACCGGTTCCAGGTCTAGGGTGAAGAGCTGCCTGGACTAACTTCCTCTGTCCCCTGCTCATTGCTCCTTTCTTCCTCTCTGTTGTCCTCTTCCTCCGGGCTACCCTGTTTCTCCGGGCTCACCCCAAATTCCATACCAGGGCCTCCACACATGTTGTAATTCAGTCCAGGCTCCATGGTGGGGTGACATTCCTCATAAGTATATGCAGCTGTTGATGATAGCAGCAGGTCTGTGGAGCTGCCCCTCACTGCTGGTTGGCTTCCAGACTTTTTGATAGGGCTGATTGAAATTTTTTAACCTTCACCTGGCATTGCATAGAGTCCTGGGAGTAATCTTGGGTGGACAGCTTGCGCATGCCATTTGATCATAGATTGCTGTGTTCCTCTTTTTCACATTTGTTATATGACTTGTCTCCTAATACAATTAGCTTTAATAAACTAATAAAGCTAGCTTTGTAACTTATTATCCATTTATTAGAAAATGACTGTGTTCCATTGTGCTTTAAATTCCAGTTAAAGAATCAACACACCTGCTAAATATAGTAGAGCATAGCATGGATTATAAACGTCTTAACCTACCGTTTTTATGTTGCACTTTGCATTTGGTTTCATTCTCAAATTTGCACTTTCTACAAAACGATGGATGTCCCAACAATAAAATTTCCTAGCAATTTCCGTTGTTCACCTGTTTGTCTCATATGCTGCTAAAACATCTCATGCAGTTAGGGTAGTAGATTTAGGCATTTAAGAGCATAACCTTACTAAACCTTTTAGTTCCCTTGATATAATTGTGAGGGACTGGGAGCTCTTCAGTCAATATGGAAACATAGTAAAGAAGCAGTTGAAGGACCTTTTTGTAAAAAAGGTACAGGTTTCTGTAATGACTGGATGCTGACACTGTAGAAAAGATAAAAAATCATTCACTTGGTCCATATGCCTTCTGCAAAGAGACATTTCTATCCAGCAACCCATTTTTCTAACAAAGCAACTTCAAATATACTAGCCTTTTCATCTCAGCTTGCTTCCAGTAACAAATAATATACAAGCGAATTCGTTTCGACTCCTCATTCCTCCAACAGCATTGACCTCAACATCAGTTACGGTAGGGTAGTTGAGAGCCTTGCAAAGGAGAACTGTAGACACTGGGTTTTTCAAGACCATGCAGGTCATAATTGTGTGATTTGTGCTTGCTTGAATAGAAGATGTATGAGATGCAGTTGCTGATATAAATATTGAAAGGTAAGGCCAGTGGGCCCACAAAATATGACCAATTACTAAGGCTCTGTGTTTTCGTGTTTAACATTGACTATTCAGCATGGACTGAATTTTTCTTGAAATTAACTTTAGTTAGTTCCTATGAGAAGTTCAAGTTTTATCTACTTTTGTATAATTTTATTCAATGACAATGAATTTTAAAGGCTAAATATTTCCTTAGTGTTGCCAAACAGAATTCTGTGGCATTAGGCTTGTCTTACTTTGTTACCTACCAGCTCTGTTTTTGGGGAATTGGAGCATGGCCTCCTGTAAACCTGTGCTCTTGGGGAGCCAAGGAGTAATACTCATGGCAAACAGATCTTCCCCCAGGCCTCTGAGTTAAAGACAAAACAGTGAAACTGGCAGAGGTGGACACACCTGAATCCCACCCACAAGGGTGATTGGATTAAGGAAACACCCCTAGCCTTATTTTCAGTGAAGATAGAACAGGAAGACATGTCCGTTAGCATAATGAATGGAAAATAGCTTTTCCAAACCAGGAACTGTACTGAACTGTGGGATTCTGAAATCAAAGAAGCACTGCCTGATGGGAAATCATTAGCATCTGGAGCAAAGAACCCAGACCTGCTCACACCCTAATTAGTCATTATCAGACCAATTCTAATAATGGCTCCTTTTGATATCCAAAATACTTAAACTGCCTAGTTGCATTGTGAGCTCCTTCAAGGAACATCGCCCATAGCCAGGCAGGATCACTTTCTATTGTGTTGCCTCTGTTTACCCAAACTCCAATCCAGTGCTCTTAGACCATCATCCTGTCTCTACAAAAACACCTACTCTTGCTCAAGAAACTGTTCAGTGCCTGGATGTAAAGTGTACATCATTTCTATTGAGACTATGCCTGCGTTATCATTCTGGGGACTGTGCTTGTCTGCTGCTCTCTGGATCCCTCAGCTACCCTTGCCATCTAGGAACCATGATTAGTGGAAGCTCCACTGCGTGGTGAGCTCTTTCTCACGCTACATAATCTCCTAACTCTGTCTTATGTAATTACACACATTAGGGCTAGAAAACCATATAACTAATCAGTTTATTATTGTAATTTGTTAAATATGTATTCACTACCCAGAAATAAATAACTTTAATTGCTAAACTAGTTGGTGTTCTCTCTTTCTTCCTCAGAGGTGTTGTTTGGGCGTCCCCATTCAAGCTGCAGCAACGCTTCTTGTACCTATGCTAAAGATCCCCGTCGTGCCCAGAAATCCTGTGGGGTTTGCCCATTGAGTGGGTTACTAGTAGAATGATTGTGCTTTGTGAAAGTGGCGATTGGGGAAGGGGTGGTGAACCAGGGTGACACATGGGGGTGGCAACTGAAGGTGCTGTTTAACCCAGCCACTGAGTCCAAGGGCACATAAGGTCCACAGCTTGGCACTGCTGTGTAACCCAGCCCACTAAATACAGGGACATACAAGGTGTCAGCTTGTAAGTGCTGATTAACCAGCCCTCTCAGATGGGCTGTGGCTGTGTGTGTGTTCATCTGAGTCCAGGGTGGGAACAACTTAATCCTGCGGACCCTGGGTCAGGCAGAATAGCTCCATTGGGAGGGAATTAGCAGAAGGGAACAGTGAAGCTCCTTAGAAACATGAGTAACACAAGCAGCACAGAGTCAGAACTATTCATCTTTCCCCTCTGTAACCCCAAATAAATGAGCATTCCCCAGAGTAATGGGCAAATCTGGTAACGTAATAGAAATTGAAATGGACTATTCATTTTGGTTTTTAAACTAAATCAAGTAAGTGAACACTGAATTAACAAAATCCTTTTTAATATTGCCTTAAGGGGGCTGTTTAGGGATCTGAGGCAAATAGATTTAAAAAAAAAAAAGGGATGGTGCTTACTGCTATCAAGAGAGCAGGGGCCTGAACTCAACCTCCCTAGGTCCCTTCCAGCTCTATGAGGGGTGTGGATGTGGGGGTGTCTCCCCACTGGTGTGAGTGCCAAATAATGAAGAGGAGCGAGTCACATGACTGTTCCCATGCAACCTGAGTCATTTTGGTAGTTCATTAGGATCATTAGGCTTTATGTTAGGGATGGGGAACATTTTTTGGGTTGGGGGTCACTGAGCCACAAAAAAATCACTCGCGTGGGGGGACCAAGAAACTCCCAGCTCTAACTGATGTGGTCCCTCACTGAAAAATAAGAGACGCTCCTTTCATTCCCCTTATACAATCAGCCCTAGAGCTTGGGGGCGGGGGAGGGCTAGTACAATTTGTGGTCTCCTTTGGGCTGGGGCCAAAAATGAGAGGTTCAGCCTGGGAGGGGTCTGCTAGGAGGCAGGCTTTGGGGTGTGGGTGGAAGGTAGGGAGCAGGAATAGACTGGGTATTGGGGGTGATCTGGCTGGAAGTGGGGTGCATGTGGTAGGTCTGGCACGAACAGGGATGCAGGAGTTGGCTGGGGCTGGGTTCTGGGTAGGGTGGGTGTTCAGGGTCTGGGTGGAAGGAAGTGGGGAGGAGGGTTTGGGCTCTGGGTCCTGGGGGGGAGCGGTCAGGGAGAGCATGCAGGGCCTGGGAGCGAGAGGATATGAGGGGATGGGGAATTAGGATGTCAGGGAGAGTGCAGGAACAATCTAGGGGCACAGGGTCTGGGTGGGGATGTGCTTTCCTGTGCAGCACCACAGGGAAGTACATGGCTCTGCACCTGCCCTCTGGCACCACCTTCCACTGATGTTTGTCTTAAATTCTGTCAGAGTGTCGGATAAATTCTCCAGGCCATGCTGTCCTTCCCCTTCCCTTGGCTGGGGGTGGACAGCAGGGAACAGCAGCAGCACCACACACTGAGCCGCTGCTGCCGCTGCCGTCCAGCAGAGACTATATAGGGTCAGTCTAGCTCTGGCTTGCGTGAACCCGGGCCTTGAAATGTGGGGGTTCCACATGCCCACCCAACCACAGGCTGGATCCTGGGGAGGTGAGACCTGAGCCTTGGGGTCTGGATCCAGACAAACCACAGTCCAGATCCAGACTCCAATGCATGGTTTCATCACCCCTGCTTTATGTGGTACAAACAAACTGTTTCAGTATCAACAAATATAATGTCCTACGTCTAGGGGGAAAAAAAAGTAGTCCATATTTCAAAGATGTAATTCTCCATCCTTGGGGGAAAAACTGAGACTCTGAAAGAGATGGGTATTGTGATGGATAATCAGCTGAACATGAGCTCAGTGTGTCCAAAAGAGCTAATACATGGAGGCCTTTAGTAAGGGAATGTTGAGTAGAGTAGGGGTGTTCTGTTCTCTGTAGTTGGTGCTGATGAGACCATTAGTGGAATAGTGTGTCCAGTAGAGAGCCTCACATTAAGGAGGATGCTAATACATTGAGGAGTTTTCAGTGAACGAAAGAAAGAGAGAAGGATTAGAGAACATGCCTTTACAGCAAACTGAATTACTGTAGGAAAAAAAAATTACTGTAGGAAAGAAGATTGTTGCTACTTGCAGACATACTTTGCATTTCTGGTGTACCTGTTCTCCATACACTGGATCAGAATTCTTTAGCATGAGATGGTCATTGGTCACATCTCTTCCTTTGACCTTATGTTCTTCCCTGTTTTAAAGGTCAAGAAGTGGGTAGACTGACCATCTGGTTGAGTTCTTTTCAACTGCTGATTGCTATAAGACATTTCTAGTCATGCGTTTTATTATACTTTTTCTAATTAACTATTTTATTGCAATTTTACAAAATTTTAGGCTAGGTATTCAGTGTATTTAAGTTTCCCTAGGTTTTATTGTTTGCCCTATTCATGGAGTTAATGCTAGTGTCAGGTGAGGATAAACCCAAAATTTGAAGTTCAGCGAGGAGTTCTGAGGGGATGTTAGTCCCACTTGTGACTCTCAAGGAAGATACTGTTGCTCGCTTGAGATGTGTTGAAATAAAAAGAGTAAGTACGGTAGAATAGTTACTGGGAGGGTAACTAAACGTAAGGGCAATAGGATAAACTTGTTAATTTTGGAGAAAAATGTGAAACCATTCTTAAAACCAAATGGAAAGTGCAGTCCTCTAGGTCAGGACAACTGCATTATGACTAGGGTGTTGTTTGTTTTACCCACTGGACTGCAAACAGAGACTGTCATTGCTTCCCTTTTTGTACAGAGGAAAATCCCTTTAGAAGACTGGCTCAGAAGAGAAAGAGAGTTGGTTCACTTCTTTGCCTTCAGGAAGAAGGAGTGCTCTGAAAGCATCCCTTTATTCTCTGGTTTGTCAGGCGGTAACTTGGAAAACTCAGCTCTTAACCTTCACCCAAGCAGAGTGCTGCTGTAACTGTCAAGTGTGCTGCCAGCACCTCTGCTCTTGGCAGCTTTCTTCTGCATCAGCTTGTTCTTTGATAGGTCAGTTACAGCCCTCTACAGGGCTGACTTGCTCAGTGCAGGCAGTAGAGAAGCTGCTATATTGTGCCTGTATCTGTAGCCTGCTGCTGCTTGTAACATATCAGCTCTGGCACCTTCAGTTTTAGTACTGGTGTTGCAGTATTAGTATTGCCAGGGCAGCTTATGGAACAGCACCACTTGACTCCAATATGACTTTGTCATTTGACAGTTTCTGTTCAGCCTGACTGGCTTTGTTAGGAGTTCATCGGGAAGTGCTTTCTAGGTTATCTGGGGGTTTTTGTGGTAAGCACTTTCAGTGGATAATCCTCAGATCTTCAAACAAGCCATTAAAACACGAGTGACGATTCCTCTTGAAGATTTTCTTGCTAGTTGGAATGTTTGACCTTCTTATCCTTCAGTGTGTCTTTTTATGACCCATAGATGTTAGTGTGACAGGTCAGGTAAAAATACAGAAGTTCAAAATTGCTGTGATTCTGCCTCCCTGTCCCCCCACACCTTCAAGGCACACACTTGCTTTTCCTCCATGTGACCAAATTTCTTGGTCTTAAACTCATTCCTAAATCAAAACTTACTTTAGCTTTGGTTTCTAGGGTCCTTTATGACAGGTTCCACCTATTACGCAGAAGTATTCACAGCAATCTGTAAATATTACTGGATCAGACACTTGATATCAAACTCTGTATGAATGTATATTTCAGCAGCAAGTTTCTTTAAATGGCTCCAAAGAACATTCTGTCCTCTTCATGACTGGTTAGATACTGTATGTTAAGACTACCACGTTATGGTCTTCAGGCATCTGTTTCCCGATACAAAAAGCAGTTTTAATATTAAGCTTAACCAAGACAGTGTTTCAGTACTCCTTTTCTATTTTCCTTATCAAAGAATGTCAGGTTTATATAAAACGAAACAATTATATACATGGATGGAGATCATCAACTATGAATTCTGTGAAGGCTGGTTCAAAATAATTTTAATGTGTATTGTGAGAGCTACTAACCACTTTCGGAGGATCTTTATTTCCCCACCATTAGAAAAAACTGCAACCCCTTTCTATATCTTAGCCGTCCTTGAGGCCTGGGACTCTGGGCCTCAGCCCCCTTCAGAGCTCAAAGATTTGTGTCCTTCCATGGCACCACCATTAAAGCAGACACGCAACCTATGATGGGGTTAGGACTCACAGTTTGAGAACAGCTGCTCCAATCAGTCCCAAGATGAATTTCTTGTAAAGTCTGCTTCAATGAGATAGTGTGTCCCCAAAGCAATTTTCCTGTTAGCCAAAGATTTGAAGAGTTTCAGTCTTGACACACACCCTCTAATTGGGTGTGATGCTGCATAGAGCTTAATAGAGGAAACCAATTTAGAACTCCTAGGTGATATTTAGATCCCATTCTATCAGACCAGTGTCTGCAGCTTCTTATGGGGATTACCCATTTGTGATGCATGTGGGGCTCCTATTAGAATTGTATTAATGTTTTCGGTACTCATTAATTTTGGGTTCAGGATCTGATTGAGATGTCTGAGGAGGAGGGAAGTGTTTCACTCTAACTTTAGATCTTACAGTACACTCCTCCATTGATCATATACTGCCTGGGTGTCGCCAGAAGTGGAACACCTATAAAGGGCTTAAAAGGAAAACAAAGGCTGGGTGACATGCCTGTTCTCTCCTACAGACAACCTCCCAACCTTAGTGGGGGTCCTCTTAACAGCCACTGTCTATACCCCAGGAATACCAGTCCTGGAACCTTTCCCTGCAACAAAGCCCGCTGCCAGCTTTGTCCACATATCTTCTCTGGAAATACCATCACTAGACCTAACCCGGTTACTCACAGAATCACGGGCACTTTCTCATGCTCCTCTACTAACATCACGTATGCCATCATGTGCCAACAATGCCCAGATGCTTTGTATATTGGACAAACGTCTAACTCCCTCAGACAAAGGGTCAGTGGGCACAAAACAGGCATCAAAACGCTCCAGATCCACAAACCAGTTAGTCAACATTTTAATGGAATGGGGCATTCTATTAATGACCTAAAGGTATGTGTGTTACTGAAAAAGAACTTCCGCATCGTTCTTCAAAGGGAAGCAGCCGAGCTGGCTTTTACATTCGAATTCAGCACACTAACACATGGTTTAAACTGGGACGGGAACTTTGTCACTATAGGGGCTCATCTGCATACTTGGCTTAATCTAATTCTTGACCTCTTTTCTCCCCCCCCCCCCCTCCAGTCTCTGATTTGCCCACCTTGATTATCTTTTTTTCTGATTTGTCCTCCTTGCTTACTGTTTTTGGTTCTCTGTGTCTTAAATATTGAGTCTGTTCTGGTCTGGCTGTGGTCTGAAGAAGTGGGTCTGTCCCATGAAAGCTCACCTAATAAACTATTTTGCAAGTCTTTAAAGTGCTAGTTGACTGCTTTTTGTTTTGATAGAACCAAAAATAGTAATCAAGGTTGACAAATCAGAAGAATTATTATCAAGGTAAGCAAATCAGAGAGCAGAGGGGCAGAAGCAGGGTGTGGGTGTGGGAGTCAAGAATTACATAATGTAAAAGAGCCCCTGTAAAGAGCTAGAAAATTGTCATCCTGGTTCAAATCACGTGTTAATGTGTCAAATTTGAATATAAAAGAGAGTTCAACAGCCCCTTTCCAAATGGCTGTGAAAATTCCTTTTCAGTAAAACAGACTTTTTCAGGACATTAACAGAATGGCCTACTCCGTTAAGATGCTGGCGGACAGGTTTGTGAATCAGGAGTGTTTTTATGTCTGTTTCTCTGTTGTGGTATTGCTATGATCTGAAGAAATGGGTCTGTTCCACAAAAGCTCATCACCTAATAAATTATTTTGTTAGTCTATGAAGTGCTACTGGACTGCTTTTTTTGTTTTCATAGCATGTAGGCTAGCATGGCTCTCTCTCTTTTACTATTCATCGGGAAACCTTGTTTTGCTTTTCTCCAAAAGAGTCTGTCTGTAGTTTGTAACCATTGTCAAGCACTTGATTATTACTTGCTGTCACTACAGAGCACCAAGTCCATTAAAATAACTGATTTTTTGTATTCAATATTTCTTCTTTGGAAGCAAAATCGTAACTGTGGATGTTCTCATTTTGCAACAGCTGGTTTCAGTTTACTTAGAACATGGCTTTACCTTGTGAGTTCCTGATGAGTGTTCACAATCCTACCTTTACTTCGGTATTCAAATTCAACACATTAACATGTGGTATGAACAGAGACATCAGTTACCTCACACATTAAAAGGACAGTTTCCCTTCCTTTGATGCTCATAATTATCTCAGGCAGGACAGCTAACATCCCCTCATCCCTCTCCTTCTGTCCTATGTGTTTGATTTGTTGGTTTTTATTGCAATTTTTTTTTGTCCTGTGTACTTACGTCAGTCTGTATTGGAAATGAGATTGATCTGATGAAGTGGGTCTTTCCCATTGAAGCTCATCACCAAATAAATCATTTCTGCTGTTTTGTTTTACTTCTGTATGGAAATGTAAAAGTTGCCTGACTTTAGAGATGTTAAGTACTCCTTTTACCAAGGTTAGGAAGCTCACATTTTGGAATACTGTACAATAGAACTGTCGAACATCTTCTGTAAAGGTCAAAATTAATCTTTGTTATGGACACTGAGCACAAGTGTATTGGTGTAGTCCCCTGTGTTCCCAATGAAAGCTGTCTTGATGTCAGTGGGAGGCTTTCACATAACTATTCTGGGTGGAAAACAGTGCCTTAATGTATAATAGGTCTTACGCTCTTCTTACTGTACCTTCCTAGTCAGCACCGCTTTCTGAGGAAAAATACTGCTATTCGTGACAGCTGGTGTTTTTCTTACCCTTTTCCCTTCCTCCATTTTTCTTGAAAGAATTCTATTCCTACTTTTTTAATCCATTCAGTTTGCTAAAATGAGCAATTTAATATTTTGGAAATGTGTAGTGATTGCTATGGAGAGTCACCACTGAAACTGATTACTGGAAGAGCAAGCAATTGATCACAGGCAGGGATAGAATCCAAGCTCTCAAAATGTTTGGCCACAATCCTCAAACAAGCCAGCTCCTAAAATATAAAATGAAAAACCTGCCCTATAGTGCTTGTGAAACTAGCCATGCAGTAATAGCTTGAAGTTAGATCACTTAAGTTACAAGTGCTAATGTATGTGTAATGGATGAAACTCTCATTCTTCCATGTAAAAGCTAGGACTTCAAATGTATTCACATATATACCAAATAATGGTTTTGCAAGTAAAAAACAGAAAGGCAGAAAAAAATCAGCTTTTAGGTGCAATACTAATGTTTGGACTCACTGCAGCATTACACAAGTGAGGAGACATACTAAAACAAAACATTTGACTGAGATTGTACAGAATTTTAATGTGTGTGCATACACACATATAGCTGTAACTTAATTAGCATCTCTAACTGTCTGTTGGATAGTAAGTATTTGGATCACATTATGACATTGACTTAATTCAAGTTCTGTGAATCCAATGTTAACATAATTTTTGAAAGTGATTTTAGGTACTCATGCATGTTAAATCTTCCTTGTAAAATAGGTCCCTGTAACCCAGGAAAAAGTAGGCACAAATCTTTAAGAAAAGATGCAGCAGATTACATGAAGCAGATAACCATATTTTTATTGTAATATACTTCAGAGCCTAGATTCATTACAAGTGCTTGTTTATTTTGAAACTTTATAACCATAGCTGCAACAGATAATTAAAAAAAGAAGATGCCAGTACTTGTGTACTAGACTAGAAGACTCAAATTTGCTCTTAATTTGAGTTAACCCCAATATATCTATGCTCTGCAGTAGTTTATAGAGTTGAAGCTCTGATACTGAGCATGCACTGGATCGTGCATATAAGTGCCCAACAGTGGGGGGGCAGGAAGGGGAATCAAACTTTGGATACTTGGTTGTGCTTATTTTTGGTATCTTCAGAGTGCCAGATCTTGCTGGGGGCTGCTCTGACAAATCCAGCGCTCACTTCCTGTCTCCATGGCCCTGCAGAGAAGGTGGCCCACTGCCTTGCCTCCCCCAATCTCCACCCATGCTGTGTAGGCTGTTTGTGGCCCCTGAGGATGAACTCATTTTTTAGAAATTAAGAACAATATGTCTTGGTCATGAACACTTGATGAGGTTGTCAGTATTGTAGGGTGTTTTTGTTTTGGAGGTAGGGGAAGCAGTGAATTCTTGGCCTACCCAAAGAAGCTAATTTATATAACAGTAGATGGGGATTAACTGTTGATGAATGGTGGAGTGAAAGTTAATAGAGTAGAAGAGTCTTAACTGGAAGAAAGAGAGTAAAGGAATGAAAGCAGGACAGACTAGCTGAGATAAGATGTTAGTAGTTCTGACTGGCTAGTGACTTAGGATCTTCCTTGGGCACTAAGGACAGATAGAAGTTAAAGGGAAGAGTCAGGTGGTGGATGACAGATTCATTGCCTAACTTGGCCACAAGCTTGTCATATGGCATTGGGTGTTTCTCTTGTACTCTTTATTAGTAAATATAAATTAACATTGACTCCTGCCCACCCCACCCAAACTGACATTGGTAAGGTGAGAAAAATGCTTCTTAAGAACTTTGGTAGAGTTTCATTTAAGAGTTATTTACTTTATTTTGACACGTGACTTTACCACTGTGTATTTAATGGTTACAAATTTTCGGCTGTTGGAGTTTGTGTCTAGTCTGTTTATATAATTTTCCTGGAACCCCCAACAATTTAGCGCAAGTATGAACACTTAAATTAAACATTTTTAAAATAAACATTCAATTATGACAACATAAGAATAATTTTCAGCCAAATTATGTGACTGGTATTGGTAAAGAAGTACAATCCTGAGCCTGGGAACCCAGGAGCTGGTTTAACTTTTCTATGCACCAATCCTTTAAACTTGCTTCCGGGGAAGTATAAAGCAATAGGGTAATAAATTAAGGTTTTAAATGAAATGCAGAAACTACAGCCTTTACGTTTGATTGTAATGTTAAATGAAACTCTAATGTTAACTTGTCTTTGTTTTTAGGTGCTTTGGCTGGACCCATTGTTGAGCCACATGTAACAGCAGTTTGGGGGAAGAATGTCACACTGAAATGCATAATTGAAATAAATGAAACAATAACACAAGTCTCATGGGAGAAGGTACATGGTAAAAGTACACGGACCATAGCTGTTCATCATCCTGAATATGGGTTTTCTGTTCAAGGAGAATACCAAGGAAGAGTGTCATTTAAGAACTACTCACTCACTGATGCAACTATCATCCTGAACAATATAAGCTTCTCTGATTCAGGAGAATATGTGTGTAAAGCAGTTACATTTCCTCTAGGAAATGCTCAGTCATCAACAACAGTAACTGTATTGGGTATGTTCACATCTTAATTTTATTTTTCTTTTTACAAAACATCCCCACGCAAAGCAGACCATACTTGATAGGACTTGGCAGCCTGGATGCTTAGTGTGACAAACTTTGGTCTGAATCTATAATACGTTTTCTTGCCACATACTGATTGGCTGTGTTTACCTTCCTGCCATGCACTGAAAGTTCAGTATTGGGGTTTGACAAATGGCTTTTTCAAATATTGTTAGTGGGTTCCAGCTTCATAAGGAAGCAATCAAGTGTCAGCGCTATGACTTAAAAAAGGCTATAACTTATTCTGGAGGCTGATTTGGACTTGGATTACAATACGTGGCTTTTAGCTACAAAGCTGTGTTAGCATAGCTTTGTTGATAAATTGAGCAGTATAGCCTCTGCTTGTCAGCTGTTTTGCTGACCAAATAGTGCCCCCCCACCCCCCAGCTTTTGTTGGGAAAAGAGGGCTCCTGCCATCAAAGCGCTGTACACACACCAGCACTACTTTGAGGCAAAACTTTTCTCCTTGAAGGCTGGGTCTACACCAAGGGGTTTTGCCAGCAGCTCAGTGTTAATGAGCAGTGTTGCAAATGGCCGCTCATTAGCATAACTGCATGGCTAATTAGCATAGACACCTGAGATCTCGCTGCCACCAGAAGCTGCTACTGGTGGTAAACAGGCTGTGTGGACGTGCCTCCGCCAGCAAAAGTGCCCTCTGTCACCAGCCCCTTATGCCTAAATTTTTTCAGGCAATTGAGACCGCTCATTAGCGTGAACCTGCCGGCAACACCCCTCATGTAGACCCAGATTTGGGATGGTGGAGGGGAGTTAGCACCTCCTAACAACTTTTGTCATCCAATTGCCAGTGCACACATAGCGTTAGAAAACATAGAGCAACAATATTTGATCCGGGTGGAGTTTTTCAGTAGAGGTGGTCACATCCACAGGAGGACTTAGACGTTTTTTGTTTCAAAGCCATTCTTAGTGGTTTGAGGTGAACTTACATATTTTAAATTAGAAGATCAAAGCACTCTGTGAAATACTCCAAAAGATGAGAATAGTGTGGGCTGTGCTTACTGAATGAAGGCATGCTCTGAAGAGTTATGATAGGCTAAGGTGGAACTGCTGCTACTTTACATGTTTGCCGAATATGTGCTAACATAGTGCAGTTCGTTTAAAACTTTTATATATAGTATGTTTAAAATGAACTTGTTTGCAGGCAGATGATAGAAACTTCACTTGCAAGCTTCTTCAAATTTTAGAAATATTAAATTAAGAGAACTTACTTTTTAAATTTAACAAATCTTGTCCTGAAATTTTGAATCCATATATGTAGGTGTTGACTTGAAGGGAAAAATCAATCAACAATTTAAAGGAGCTCTGTTAAGGATGTTTAGGTGTATTGATCTGATAAGATAGTAAATAACTGCAGGAAGCCTTTTGGTGGAGAAATAAGTAAATTTTTGTATGCTATTCTTAAAAAAAAAAAAAAAAAAAAACCTTAAAGGTTCACCAAGGATTAGGGAGATAAGTCCATCAAATATTCCCTCTCCCAAGGTCCATAAGATGATTATTTAAAATATTTGAAGAAAAACTTAAATTTTGGGCTTTGTCTTACTAATTCACATTTTTATGCTTTCCTGTTCGTTTGATATTAATGTCATGAACAACGGTTAAAATGAGTTTAGTTTATTTGTAAATTATTAATTTTAACTAAAATTCTAAATTAGAGACCTTCATAGAAGAAGAAAGGCGAGAAAACTCTAGTTGTTTCCTCTTAAGTAATTTTCTCTTGGCTACTGCAACTTTTTTTCCTACAAAAATAGCTGTACTTAAACCAAACACATCACTGTGTATTTAAAAAACATACTATTGCTTTAAATATTTAAAGAGATTATTCAACTATTTTCAGGAATTCCCTCAATCATGCATTCATTGCATTTGTATTTTGCTTAACAGTGACTTTAACATAGCTTTAGCAATTTTAAGGTGGTCTTTGTCTCTTAGTTATTCCACTACCACAGAAAATCACCAAATTACAATGAAATATGACTCAAGTGCTAAACTTTTTTAGCCTCTTTAACCTGTGAAAGTGTTACAATGAATTGTCATAAGTATCATCCATTCATCAAGAATGCATTGTTTGATCAAATCTTGATATATTATTGAGATCTGTTTCTTCTTGTCACTGCGAAATAGTTTTGCTGTGTGAGGTTTAATTTACAGTGCTTGTTCCTGCTATTTGTTAGGTGAGTTGGCTAGCCCCTCAAGCCTGCCTCTGAAGAAGTGCCATTTAAGTCTCTCCTGCGCTTCCTTGGGTTTCTTGTAGACGTAAGCAGTATGGTTCGTAGCTTCAATCTTGACCCTTTTTCTGAGGGAAGAGTGTTTTGCCTGCTTGAAATGTTAGAAGTGTATTTCTCCCTTGAACTGGATTTTACCAAATGGTTCCATTTTTAACTTGAGCTGTTTAGTCCAGTTGCAGGGTTGGGGATCACAAATCCAGTGGATCAGGAAACTACTAAAATAGTACAGGATTTTAGAAGATATAAGTGGTTTATATAAAATGAATGGTTTCTTCTTGGTCTGGCCATACTTACATGTAAAAACAAAAATTACTGAATAAAAATGTAAAATATACATATAAAATAAAAATGTGGCCTCCATTTGATCTCAGTGAATGATCAATTCCACATTTTGTATGTATGTATGTATTGCTTTGAGCAATTCTTTTTATGGTTGTCGTATAGCTTTTCTTCTCCTCTTAAATTTATGTGATGGAAGATGGATGTTTGCGAGAGATTGTATTATCAGAGGTGTTCAGTTGTTTGGGCAAGGTGGTGGTCCAGATCCAGGAAGCAAAAATTCTTTGAATGGTGATCCCTATGTGTATTCCACACATGCATGCACACTATGACCCATGTTCCTGAGTTTGGAAGTTTTTTCTCTTAGTTGACCTTGACATGTGTGGTATGTCTCTTCATCTCCAAGCTGATGGTATTAAAGTTAGTTTGGCTCTATACCACTCCATTTACCTCTACTGCCATGTGGCCTGAGTCAGAAGTCATACTTCTTCTTTGCTTATATTTAATAGATTCCACAAATACATAATTTATAATTTTCATAGTTGTGCTTAACTTAGTACAGCAAGTGTCTCAAACTTAGTCTACCTTAGGGGCCAGCACCAGTCCTCATATCCTCTTAGTGAGTAATCAGGCACTCCCTCCTCTCTGTCACTGCTCTAGGAGGGGACACTCCATGCATCTCCCTGGGAGCCACCGCGAGCAAAACATCAAGTTTAATGCAGCTTCTGGCTGCTAGCTCTGTGCTGCTGGCAGCGAGTCCTTGTGGGCCACATTTGGTGCTCCTGTAGTGGCCACCCTAAATATCCTATGCATGGGATGGTTCCCTCTACTCCAATTAGCCAGCAGCAGGAGTTGAGCCCCACTGCACTCCCTGTGGTGATGGGAGTCATGGGGAAGTGGAGCAGTACAGCAGCCTCTTCTTCATTCATCCCTTTGTCCCACAGACTGTGGTGCAGTGGCATGAAGTAGTAGGGCAGGGGCTGGTCTTGGCAGGGGAAGGGTGTGGACATCCCTTCTCAGGGCTGTGTAACTGCTCGGGCTGTAGGTGGTCTGTGGGTCATGAGTTTGAGACCTCTCAAATATATGCATTCTCCCTGGTCAGAGGACATAATCCCTTGTCACCTGGGGATTAAATGAAGGATCCCAGGCTTCAAGAACTATCTCCTGCCCTCATTCTTTTCCCGTCAAGACGAGCATCTTCACTCTGTGGCCATGTCTACACTAGCCAAAAACTTCGAAATGGCCATGCAAATGGCCATTTCAAGGTTTACTAATGAAGCTCTGAAATACATATTCAATGCCTCATTAGCATGTGCCGGCTGTCACACTTCGAAATTGACGTTGTTCGCCGCTGCATGGCTCATCCAGATGGGGCTCCTTTTTGAAAGGACCCCGGCTAGGGGACTTCGAAGTAGTTGGGGTCCTTTCGAAAAGGAGCTCCGTCTGGATGAGTCGCGCAGCTGCAATCCACATCAATTTCGAAGTGCCGTGGCCGCCCGCGTGCTAAAGAGGCGCTGAATATGTATTTCAGCACTTCATTAGTAAACTTCAAAATGGCCATTTGCATGGCCATTTCAAAGTTTTTTGGCTAGTGGAGACATATAGCCAGTGTGAGGTACTTATTTTGGTGAGTGCAGCATCTATAAGGCCTTCGTACCCCGAACAAGAGAAGCTTGTCAACTTCAACTCTGCAGGTTTGTGATAGAAGGGATGAGGTCTTGGATGCGTGTAGATCCTGGCTAAGAAGACTGCTGTAAAGAGAGGCCTGCATTGGCTTGTATTGACCCTCTGAGCATGAGCTGAAGAACTATCTCCCCTACAAGAATAAGAAGCAGTTTAATGGTCATAAGAGCAGATCCCACAGTGGGCTGCTTACAAGAAACTAGTTTCCTCTCCTACCTGTAGGAGGTCAGGTGAAATGGAGCACTTGGATCCATTGGAACCAGTTCTGTAGGCCCTTTGCCTGGAAGGTAATACAAATAAAAGCAGTATCTGTTGGAACTGCTCGAGACAGTGGTACTGGGACACTTAGATCATCAGTGTGGATGCTGACCCAAGATCACTGGAGTCTAAATGGGCAATGTGTGAAGTCTGGAATGTAAAAGGAGTATCTCCTCTGCCTCTGTCTGCAGTGTCCTCTCCTCACAGACCTATCCATAGTTTTGGATGTCCCCACACCTGAGGATGAACAGGTGTTCTGCTTTGGGGGAAGCCCCTTTCCTGTCCGTTGGACTAGGGTCCAGAGTACCTACAGCGCTGCCATTTATGACAGAATCAATGTATGACTCAGGACACAGTTCCATCAATATCTTTGCTTCCATGTAGGAGCCTGTACATGCAGCCAAGGTACCTTTATCTGCCCAGCTGTGACACCTCTCTCTGTTCTTCCTCCTTAACAAGCCTGGTACAGCTTCCTGATGGTCCATCCCACATGGATTAACCTCTCATCCTGGCACTTGTGTTAGCCCATAAGACCTGTACTACAGATATTTGGCACCTTTGCAAGGATTCTTTCACTTTTCAGCTTGCCAACAAGCGCTGTTTGGAATATTAGGAGGAAGACATGGAATCAGTACCACTGGTTCTGGTTGAAGACTCATCACCAGATGAGATGTTCATTCTGTTGCTGTCTTCTGCTGTCTGACCACTGAGAGTACCAATAAGTTCTGCAGAGAGTGGCTACAAGCTTACAAATTCCAGGACCCGTAACATAGGTTACTAGACATCCTTCAGCCACAGGAAGAGCCCACATGACCCTTCCTATAAATGAGGCCTTATTAGAACGGTCCAGTTGGTCTGGCACATACAGGCTTTGTGTGCCACTACCTTGAAAAGAGCTAAGAGATGGTCTAAATGGACTGATTTCCTGTTTGTGCTCCTGGCCTTTAATTAATTAGTCATTCAGTTGGCTGCAGAAATGGGTGCCTCATTACTTGCAAACAAGTGTCCCACCAGACAAGGGGTCAAAAAGAGTAGACTTCCTGGGTGAGGAGGTCATTTTTTACACTGGGCTAAAATTCCACATTACTAAATTCTGCTAGCTAAGTCCAGTTTCATCATGTATAGTAGGTTGGCAGAGTTTAAAGATAAGTACCTTGCAGGTGACCAGGCTCAGTCCTGGGTTTTAGCTGATGAAGGGAAGTTGGCAGCACATGTGCCTGTCAAAGCCGTGGTGGTTGCAGCTAACACTGCATCCAGTTCCCTGGGCACTGGATTCATGATGCATGGGGATTTGTCGCTACAGTCTTCTGGTTTCCTGAAGGAGGTCCAAAGCACCGTGAAGGATCTCTCTTTCAAAAAGCCAGTCTTTATTGATAAGATGGATAACTATTTTCATTCTCTGTGATCCTTGTTACCCAATAAGAGCTCCTTATCTTTCTCAGAGGAATCACCACAGAAGACACTTTTATTCCATCTGTGGTGTTTGGTTCAAGTACAGAAAGTTTCTTTCAAGGGCAAAACAGACAAGGAGGTGATCTTGCTCTCTAATAGCTCCTTATCAGATGATGCTTGATGCCTCCCCCCAGCTTCTTTGACAGATTGTGCTGAAGTTTCAACAGCTAGTTTTAAACAATTTACCCACTAAGTCAAAATACACTTAAAGTAGGTTGAAGGCTCTCCTCATAAGCTGTTAGACATTCTACTCATGACATGCGAGCCTTCTGTCAAATGTCATTGCCAGTAAATTAGACTTCACTGGAACATCCAATCCCATCTAGAAGATCCCCAGTGAAATCATCTATATATGTATAAAAATGTGCAGATTTAAGACTATTACATTTCAGCCCAAAACTTGGTTTCTCTTGATATACCCTTTGCCTAATACCTTGGTTGCTGAAAATGGGTTTTAGAATTTGTAACGGCAGGTTTCGTCCGTACATTTCATCTTCACCCCACTCTCCCTCCTAGTTACTTTTCAGGGACTCAGCCCATAAGTCCTTACTCAGCCAGGAAGTCGTCTCTGTCAAGTATAAGGTATTTAAGCTGTTTGAGCCCAACACAGAGGGAAGGGGTTCTATTCCAAATGTTTTCTAGACCAAAATAAAATCCCAATTTTTTAAAAAAAAAATCTCTAGCTTTTTAAATGCCTTTATGCAAATACAGAAATTCAGGATGGTGACACTCATGTATTTTTCTGTTTTTATATTCTGGATTTTTCATCTTGAAGATATGTACTTTTGCATTCCAAATCAGCACCCCCATGAGAAGTTCATTTTGTAGTCAAACAAGATCACTTACAGTATTTTGCATCCCATCAGTTTCTTCTGCTCTCTGGGTATTCTTGAAGGCCCCGTCAGTAATAACCACCTAACTTCATTGACCTGGGAGGGTTCTTTTTCCATGCTATGTCTGTTCAGTGGCTGTTTTTACAGCAAAGCTGTCTCTGTAGTAAAGACAGCTGTGTCCCCTTACCACACATCAGGAACTGCCAAAACAAAAATCCGCTTTGAACCAAGTGCAACTGGCCTTATAGGATCATCTCTGGGTTCCATGAAAGCCAAAACTTGCTTTGCCAGGGACAGATTTGATACTAACAAGCCACACTTAAAAATTAAATTAAGTCCACAGACTACGTCAGATTGTTTGTTTGCTAATGCCAAGACGCACAGCCTTCTTGTGACATAACATGCCACATTGCATCTGTTCTGCTTCTAGCAACAGCTACGAACACAGTCTAGACAAGGTGGTATCTGCACCTTATTAAATATTGAATTGCCTGGGTTTGTGCAAGCACCCATCCAAAGTATGTTCTGGAATTCCCTTTCCCCTACCTCCTGCTATGACTGTGACTTCAGATAATTCCATATCAGGTGGGGAACAGATATATGGAAGTTGCACTGTACAGGGCAAAAGGTGTACCCAGCAGTTGTCTCCACATCAGCTTCCTTGAGTAAAAACAGTCAGGAATGCCTGTATACACCTTATTGTCTTTCTCAGGAATCAGTCTGTTATGGTCATGAGGGACAATATATCTTTGGTGTTTTTACATAAAATGTGAAGTGTAGGGTGAGGGTTGAGATGCTGTGCTGCTCAGCTCTCTATGCTGAAACAGTGAAGTTATGGAACTAGTATATATTGAAGCACATGCTGATCTCTCTTATGTTCCAGATACACAAAACACCTGAGCCAACATCCTGAATAGGCACTTTCCCAGATTCATAGTTGGGAATGTGGCTCTTAGAGTTGAGAATGGTTTCTCAACCTGGTGATTCTGGGGTGTTGGACTTCTCTAAAACAATTGTGGAATGGAAGGATTAGAAATTGTGCTTGCTGTAGGGTGGATGGGGAGTAGGGATCATTAATCCATAGGAGATGCGTTTTGCAGATGCAGAGAGAGGGCCATTTCTCCAACATATTTCTAGACGTCATTTGCCCAAAGTTGCTGAATAAGATCACACCGTACAAAGTCAGGGTTTTCGTAATTGCATCAACTTAGCCAAGGCATTCCTTAACTTATTTGTCTCACTTCATATCTGACATTGCACCTGCCAATCATTCCCCGTTTGTTAGCTCACAGTTCTGGGCACTCTTCCTCTCAAAGCCTGGCTCCTTGATGGATCTCGAGGGAATATATGTTTCATACTGAACAAAGGTACAACAGGTCCTGTTAAAGAGTAGCAGAGCTACTTACTTTAAAGGTAGAAGAAATTTGATCACTGATGGTTTCACAGGCAGTTCCTCTCTTTGGTGTTCTTGATAATCCGTGAAAATTAAAGAGGGTAGAATTGAGTTTGAAATCTGTCAGAACTCTGGTGGTAATTACAGCTTTCTCTTTACCACTGGAGGGAGCTTCAGTATTTGCCCATCTTGAAATGGTAGGGTTCATTAAAGAACTGATTTAATTTATTCCCACAACTAAGAGAACCTACTGGTCTGTGAGGCTATAACTTGGTATTTGATTGACTCATTAAACTGCCATCTGGGCTAGCTGTATGTTTTTATTTAAATCTAGATTTAGTTAAAAACATTAACACCTGAATTAACCATAATCTGTTAAATACAAGTATTAAGCAGAATGTGTTTGCCAAATTGTAAAGAGTTTAATAATTGAAATGGTGGAAGTCACTTTTCAAAGACCTGGAACTGAAGTTTGAAGTACTAAACCAGGGCAATAGTCTGTTCTACAACTGCATAGAGAACATTCTTTTCTGTATGTTCATTTCAGTTCAGCAGACTGGTTAATTCAAAGTTAAGGCAATGGAGCTGAAACATCAAGAGTGCTTGTCTATTTTTTCCACACAGTGACTAAAACCTAAGTGTGAGAGGATGAGATCTATTTGTAAATTTTTGAAGGGAAATATGACCAAAACAGCTTAACTACAAATAGTTTCTTGAGTTATTTTAAATGTAAAACCTGTCTTTGATAAATGTTTTGAGGAACTTTTTCCTTATGTAGCAGGTAGGTTGCCATTAATAAAAATTGAAATGCCATTGTTGTGCATGTTTTATGGAATTCAAATGTCCATCCAATAGTTTGACACATCACAAAATTAATCCAGTTAATAAGTGCATCATGTTTTTCTATGGTAAAGGTATAGAAAATGGAATAAATATAGAATAAGGAATTGCTTGAATAAATGTGTATTTAAAAACAAGGCATATTCTTCTGGTTAGCTCCCCAAATGCACTGTAAAAATAAATATTTAATTGAAGGTCACATGTTTTAATGGTTACTAATTGATGAGCATCAGCCTTGTGTTTTGAAGAAAAATATCCTACATACCTATGTAAAGCAAGGTGAAAATAAATTATTTAAATCAAGGTTTCCTGCATGCAGATTAAAATGACTTAAATCAATTGGATTTTTAAATCTGTGCATGTTGGCAAGGCTCTGGACTTAAAGGTCAGAGTTGTCAGTTGTCTAGATTAGTTTTCAGTATCTATTGTCATCAGCTTTACCTGCTGGTTAACAAATTGGCCTTGAAAATGAGTTAGTAGTTGTAAGCTATTGAGACAGAAGGTAGGGTGTGAAGTGAAGTTAAATGAAATTTTCCTGTCTTGACTGAGAACATACTTAATGAAACTTTTTGTTTCAATAGTTGAACCCACTGTGAGCCTAACAAAGGGACCAAACTCTTTAATAGATGGTGAAAATCAGACAGTAGCAGCTATTTGTACAGCAGCCACTGGAAAACCTGCTGCAGATATTGATTGGGAAGGAGATCTTGGAGAAATGGAATCCAGTTCTACTTCATTTCCAAATGAAACTGTGACAGTTGTCAGTCAGTACAAACTCAAACCAACCAAATTTGCCAGAGGAAGACGCATAACTTGTGTTGTGAGGCATCCATCTTTGGAAAAGGAGATGCGATATCCTTACTTGTTGGACATACAATGTAAGTATACAGCAAGTTAGCTACTGCTTTCACAACTATTGTTCTGTCATATTACAACTAGGTAATGGAGAGTTGAAGTAAGTTGACCAAGGACTCTCAGGAGGACATTGGCCAATCTGGGAGTAGAACCAAGATCTCCTGAGACCCAATCTTTCCCTACTTGCTAATTAACTTCTAATTAACTTGATTTAACTACCCATTTGTATTCCTCCCAATTTTCATACTTACTTTTTAACAAATGTGGTTCATAGTTATATGTTGAAGATAAAATAATTCTATTGCTCTTCCTCAGAATTCCAGGGACTTGCGATAAGCAAAATCTGTTTTTCCCATTCAACAAGAACTGAGATTTTAAAATACTTGAAGTAGTGCTTGTCATTCCACTCTTGGGGATAATACAAGGCATGATATCCCCAACGAACTTGAATGATGACAAATGTTATGGGGTAATTATGCTTACCAGATCATTCGGTACATTACTGAGAGTATTAGCAGTAGAGTAGATAACTTGAGAATGTCTCCATTTGGAAGCCTATTTGTTTTTTTTCAATTAAGATCTTTTGTTTTCTTAAACTTGAGAGCATGGAAAGAAACACATGACAGATAATAAATTGCTACACTCCCCTCAGTTTTTACCCGTAAGGTGCTGCTTTGTCAGAATATCATTATCATTCCATAGCTGCTCTTACTATCTTGTGCATAGAAATAAGCAGAGCTTTTCTTTGTTAGCAATGTTTGTGTCTTTACTGCAGCAAATAAGTTTGCATATATAGAAATCTTTTCATTTTACATATTTACAATTTTTAGCGTATGACCAGCAAAAATCGTGCCACATGTTCTACTTCAATTTTAGCTGAATAACAAATAGAAGGATAAGACTTCTTTATAGCTCTTTATGGTTGAGCTTCTCGCTACTTGAAAAACTTATTCCTTGAGTGTGGTCTTGATGGTCACAGACTGAAGCCCTAACAAATTCAGGGCTTGTTTATGTTGCCTGGCGGGTTGAACTATGGGTATATGAAAAGGACTGCACACCAAGTGATGAGCTGCAACTCCTCCATATAAATGCTGTGGGTGTGAACTTAAAGATTCCTAAATTCCCCTTAATATTAGTCCTCTTAAAACAGGACTACATTAACACAGATTTAGAAACCACTTAATTCACTGGCACAGCATCTGCACAGAGGTGTTGCAACACGGCACTTGGTGTAGAGCCCTTTTCACGTGCCCATAGTCCAAACTGCAGTTCAAAGACATTGCTATCTCTTCAGACTTAGCATTAATAGTGCTGTGCTGTGGTGACTGGCTGAAAATAATTGCCTCCGAAATAAGTTAGTTTCTCCCCATGGAGGAGAATTCTAGCTTACCATAAATAAGTTTTGAATGTCTGAGAATGCTACATTGTATGCTATTTGGTTATTTTTATGAGCTGTTACCAAACTTTAGACTGCATACTCCCAAATAGATGCCTGACATTGAACTATCAAATATGTGCTGAGTTTTTAAAAATCTTGAAATATTATTTATGCTCCTAAGGATTCAGAATATCACTTTAGGCATCAATTTTCATATGCAAACTACAGCATATACTAATGTATACTCAGGTGGGGATGAGAAAGTGTAGGATGTAGACCTCAGACTAGAAAAAGCTTGTAGTTTAGAGCTATTGATATGTTAGAGGAATGTAATTACTAATTCAGAAAAGCAACTGATACTTTTGTTCTTTCATTCTGAACCTCTGGCCTCTTGATGTCTTCTGTTCTGTCAACAAAAATATTTACCATCAGTTACTAGTTAATGGCATAAACACATGACCAAAAGGGAATTTTCAGTACTCTTCCAGAACTGCTTCTTTTTATGCTTCCCCACTTGTAATCAATGTTTGATGTATTTTAGGGTTGCAGGAAGTGACACACAAACATAATTACTAGTTTTTGCCTTCAGCCATCTTGGGGCATACTATCATAAATAAGCTTAAGGTCGGAGAATGCTTTTGATAGTGAAATTAAGTTGGAATCAGGAGATGTTTGAAATATTGAAGAACTAAATTTGTGATCAACTATTTCAAGTAATACACAACCTCCTTTAACATAACCTTACAGTATCCCATCAAGTAAACCCACTATTTTAAGAACGTTTTTGAAAGATAATCATGTTTTAGTGACTCAATGCACTTTTAACAATTTTAGAGCAGTCTATAAAGGGTGGGGGGGCACCTTGGCTGATTAGAATGCATGTAATTAAATGTCCACCCCATAAAAAAATCCACATTTTTTTCACCCATAATGTTAAGAAATAAGTAAACTCTGATACCTTCCAGAACAGATTATTAAAAAGCTGTGGAATTCATACTCCTGACAAATTGCCTGCTGGCGTATAAAATTGTGCAAAGCATGAATAGTTGCTTAATTTGCAACTGTTTAAGAAGGTTGAAACAGAGTTCTGGATCTCTAAAGTTGAATCTTATTATAGCATTTAAATGGAGTATTCATAAATACAAGAAAAAGAAGCAAGTTGTGAGAAGTGTAAGTATTCCTGTCAGGCCCTGTGCCCTGATGTACAAATAAGGAAAAAAATTACTTTTTTTTTTTTTTTTTCCAAGTGCAAATATAAAATTAAGATGAACTAAATACTAGGGTGGTCCCAATGGTGGGGAGGAATCACAAAGCAAATCTTAATTTGCTACTCCCTACATGTCATTTGCACTAGTGCACACTTTGTGGGTACCGGGGGGGGGAATAAAAGATGTCTTTACAGTGATGACAACAGCTGAAGAGAAACAGGTATAACAAAAAGTATTGTCAGTTACTATATAGCATAACATTTCTGGCCTAGCCGAGTAGCAATCACCAATAACCATAATGCATCAAACTTAAATTAACACTAAAATACATAAAAGTTGGAAAGATTTGGCTTCAGTGAGAAGTGATCTATTTCAAATCTTGCTTCCCTCCCACCCTCACCTTTTGCCACTTGGAGGAAGTAATTGAGCCTGATGAACTGGACTCAGAGCAACTTATCCTACTCTAATTATGACCGCATATTGCTTAAGTTTTCTATACCTTTACTGTAGCAGATTTCTTTTGATATGTCAGTAGTATTTCAGTATTTTCATTATGTTCCCATGTATTGTGAATTTGCCCCAAGAATACCTTTTGAAAGAGCTACCATAAGTGTATGTTTAAAACTTTCAGATAATTTCTGGTTAGGTTGAGATTCTGAGATCAAAACGTCTCCTACTGTGGGGCTGAAAAGTTGAGAAGGTGGGATTCCGATTGGCAGCATTATCGCTAATCTTTTGAGTCCTTCGGAAAGAATAAAAATAAAGTAGAATAAACTAATATTTCTTGTTAATAGTAGTATTACATAAGCACAGTGCCAGTACTCACTACAGTGTAAATCATTATTTGAAAGTTTCTCATGTCATATGTGCAACTTATCACTTACCACTGTATCATATGAATTTTTTTGAATTCAATGACTTTGATATGTTTGTAGAATTCAAGTTAATGCTGCGTTGTGCTAAAAATTGACATTGTTGATACTAGCACTAAATTATCTCCACTTGTTTCAGTTAAGAAACTAAATATTTACGTGGCCTACTGACTTGCTTTACATTAAAACTCTGAGAGCCAACAGTGTACACTTGTCATTTACTAAGCTTTCTGGGTAAAACTACCACCACTCATTGGAGACTAAACTCTGTCTTACTATTGTAGAGAATAAACATCTCATTTTTAAAGACTATCCTAGAGTATTGTGTGAAATTGAACATATTTTATAGATGCCCCTGAAGTTTCAGTAACCGGGTATGATGGAAACTGGTTCATTGGAAGAGAGCATGTTCAGCTCCGGTGCAATGCTGATGCAAATCCATTGCCCATGGAATTTACATGGACCAGGTAAGTGTGCATGAAAACCAAAAACTAATTGTTCCTTTTAGGTACGCAATTAACATTTTAATTATCCATGTTACTCGATGGAGGCATAAGAGCGGGGAAAAAGGCTCTTTTACTGCTATTAGCTTGTTTGGTTTCAATACATAACCAATGCACATTTTGTGGTTAGAAATGGCTGCTCTTGAAATATGTCTCATTGGTGGATCAGTTATATGGATTCTTATATGTGGAAGTTTTAATGAAAAAATTAGTCTTGCACAGTTGATGAATCCTAAAGCAATAGTAGCAACTGGGGTGGGGAAATGTAAGTAAAGGATTATATTTACTTTTGAAGTCTGAACTGTTACCAGTACTTTTTAGGATAAATCCTATTTTAATTCATGGAATAACTTCTTTGGCAGGTGATTGCAATATCTTATAGTAAGCGCAAGAAATTCAATATTACAAACACCTGGGCTGTGTCTACACTACATTCCCCTTTCGAAAGGGGAATGCAAATGAGTGAGACTTGAAATGCAAGTGAGGCATGGGTTTACATACCTCATGCCTCATTTGCATATTCTCATGCAGTCTCACTTCCGGAAGAGCCTTTTCCAGAAGCAAAACCAGCATGTAGACAGGATTTTTTATGAAGAAACTCTGTCTACACAGCTGTTCTTGTTCCCAGAAGAAGCTCTTCTGGAAGTGAGACCACATGAGAATATGCAAATGAGGCATGAGATATGTAAATCTGCACCTCATTTGCATTTCTTTGCTCATTTGTATTTGTCTTGAAAGGAGAGTGTAATGTAGATGCAGCCCCGTTGTACAGCCCTCTTGTTCTATGAGTTGGGGGTGTTTTAAGGTCAAGAGCAAAAAGACTGGATGTTTTTTTAATAAAGTTACATAAACATACCTTACATGAAAATTGGCATGGAGAACACTTGAAGTATCATTTCAGGCATCAAATTTACCATATCCTAAAGTGAAGGAGCTGTATCTACTTGCAAATAAGATGCATGAGATGGCTTACCTCTTGACTCAAAGTATAAGTTAGTCTATATTGGTATCTGTTTCATGAATGTCCTATGGGATGGACAACTTTACTGTGAGTCCTGATGCCTGCCATGTACAGTTTTGCATGTTAGGTGTGTTTCCTGGGGGGAGATATCAATAGCAAGTAAATGGCCCATAAAGTAACTTGCCTTTTTTCCCCTCTTAAAGAAATACTTAAAGAAATGTCACTTTGTTTCAGGCACACTGACAAAGACAATAAGTTTTCTGTAAGGCGGTGTCTACGCTTGCATTCCTCTTTCGAAAGAGGTATGAAAATCATAGAACAATAGAGCTGGAAGAGACCTAAAAAAGCCATCGAGTCCAGCTCCATGCTGTAAGCAGGACCAAACCCATTAGATCAGCCCCGCCAGGGTTTTGTCGAGCCGAGACTTAAACACCTCCAGGGATGGAGACTCCACTACTTCCCTGGGTAGACCATTCCAATGCTTCACCACCCTCCTAGTGAAAGTTTTTCCTAATGTTCAATCTGGACCTTTCCAACCGCATCTTGAGACTATTGTTCCGTGTTCTGCCATCCATGACCACTGTGAACAGCCTCTTTGCAGCCTCCCTTCAGTAAGTTGGAGGCTGTTATCGTGCCCCCCCTCAGTCTTCTCTTCTGCAGACTAAACAGTCCCAATTCCCTCAACTTTTCTTCATAAGTCATATGCTCCAGCCCCCTACTTATTTTGGGTCACCCTCCGCTGGACCCTCTCCAGTCTATCCTTCCTATAATTGGAGACCCAGAACTGGACACAGTACTCCAGATGTGGCCTCACCAAAGCCGAATAAAGAGGAATAATCACTTCTTTGGATCTACTGGCAACGCTTCTTGATGCAACCTAATATGCCATTAGCTTTCTTGGCTGCAACAGCACACTGTTGACTCATGCCCAGCTTCTCGTCCACTACAACTCCCAAGTCCTTTTCTGCAAAACTACCACCGAGCCAGTTGGACTCCAGCCTGTAACAATGCTTGGGATTCTTCCGGCCCACGTGAAGGACTCTGCACTTGTCTTTATTGAACCTCATCAGATTTCTTGCAGCCCAGTCTTCCAATTTTGTCTAAATCAGTCTGGACCCTGTCCTTACCCTCCAGCGTATCTACCTCTCCCCCTAGCTTAGTGTCATCCACAAACTTGCTGAGGGTGAAATCCAACCCCTCATCCAGGTCATTGATAAATACGTTGAACAGAACAGGACCCAGAACCAAACCTTGGGGCTCTCCACTAAAAACTGATCGCCATCCCGACATTGAGCCGTTGATCACTACCCTCTGGGCCTGACCTTCTAGCCAGCTTTCTATCTATCTTACCGTCCATTTATCCAATCCACATTCCTTTAACTTGCTGAGAAGAATATTGTGGGAGACTGTATCAAAAGCTTTGCTAAAGTTGAGATAAATCACATCCATTGATTTTTCCCCCCCCCCCCCCGCCCATCCACAGAGCCAGTTATCTCATGGTAGAAACTAACCAGATTGGTCAGGCATGACTTGCCCTTCATGAATCCATGCTGACTGTTTCTGATCACTCTCCCCTCCTCCAAGTGCCTCAAAATGACTTCCTTGAGGAGCCCCTCCATGATTTTTCCGGGGACTGATGTAAAACGGACCGTCCTATAGTTCCCCGGGTCATTCTTCCTCCCTGTTTTTTAAGGATGGGCACTACATTTGCCTTTTTCCAATCATCCGGGATCTCTCCCGATCTCCACGACTTTTCATAGATAACAGCCAAAGGCTTGTCGTCAACATACGCCAATTCCCTCAGAACCCTAGGATGAATTAGGTCCGGGCCCATGGATTTATGTACATTTTAGCTTAGCTCCTAACCTGTTCTTTCCCCACCAAAGGCTGTCCCCCTTCATCCCACAATGCATCACTTATCGCATTAGTCCGGGAGCTGTCTTTGTCCGTGAAGACAGAGGCAAAGAAAGCGTTAAGTACTTCAGCTTTCCCTACATCATCTGTCACTGGGTTACGTCCTTCACCCAGTAGAGGCCCCATGCCCTCTCTGATCACCACCTTCTTGGTAACATGCCTGTAGAAACTTTTCTTGTTATCCTTCACATTCCTCGTGAGTCGCAATTCCAATTGCGCTTTTGCCTTCCTGATAACTGTCCTACATTCTCGAGCTATACGTTTATACCCCTCCCTAGACATCTGTCCCAGTTTCCACTTTTTGCAAGCTCCTTTTTTGTGCTTAAGTTTTCCAAGGGAAACCAAACATGCAAATTTGCATATTTCATTTGCATATTTCAAAAGAGCGTCTTTCTTTTTTATGGGGAGAAGGATTCTTTTGAAGATGGGGTTTACTTTCGAAAGAGCTGTGTCCACACTGGTTTTCTTCTTTTGAAAGAAGCTCTTTTGAAATAAGAATAGGCAAATGGAGTGCCAGATATGTAAATCTGCATCTCATTTGCATTTTCAGTTTCCCTCATTTGCATACCTCGTCCAAAAGGGGCACGCAAGTGTAGACACAGCCTAGGTACTTAGGCTTATGTAATAGCTTGGAAGAATGCTGTAACAGTCATTGATAGATGATAATTAAAAATCAGTTGTTGTACACCCTTGGATCAGTTGAAAGAAAAAGCAGTAATTTTACCTTTAAATTATATTTGAAATATGTATGTGTGTGTGGGGGGTGGTGGTAATAATAATTATTAAACCCCCAAAGATTCTCAAATGTAACCACCGTAACTCAAAACAAAATATGCTTCCAACTATCAAATTGGATTTATTCTAAAACTAGGCTTAATTAAATCCCATTTAAGCCAGATTGATAAAAAATATCAAGACCACCTAATACAAATTAGCTAAATGTAGTGCCTTGCATGTTGAATAGTAACAGAGGAAGCTGTGCTAGTCTATACACTATCAAAACAAAAAGCAGTCAAGTAGCACTTCAAAGACTAGCAAAATAGTTTATTAGGTGAGCTTTCGTGGGACAGACCCTGAAGAAGTAGGTCTGTCCCACGAAAGCTCACCTAATAACTATTTTGCTAGTCTTTAAAGTGCTACTTGACTGCTTTTTGTTTTGCTAATACAAATTGTAATATTTACTGGAGTGGCTATCCCTTAATCCGCAATTAAGTTTCATTAAATCACTTGTATTCAGTTTTAGCTTGGCTAAACTGCTCAGCATTGAAACAATATAAATTTGAACGAGTGATGAAACCATAATTACTATGTTCAGTACAAGCTGGTTTTCAAGATGATCCATACAAGTTGGCTCATCTTTCTTCTCCAGCGTGTTATGATGTAGATTAAAAATTGCATGTAACTAGTGACCTTATTTTACAAAATAAACAAATAAATTGTATGCTCAGTAATAGGTAGACTTTAACAACACTTAACTAATTTCCAGATTTAACTTCATTCCTTTATGTGGTACAGAAAAGTCTGATACAGTTTGTAAAAGCAGAGAAATTAATTTAAAAAAATTGTAGGTGAACTTGTGTTGAAATTGCTTGCAATAAACTCTTTGGCAGAAATTTTGTTATAAGAATGGCAACTTTAAAAAGTTGAGGGGGTAATTTATTGGCAGAATGCTAGTCTACAGTGCAGAGGGTCAAACTACCATTACAAGACAGAGTAATGCAAGGCTGTGAGAGCTGGGTAGTGAGATGTGTATTTACTTGTACTAGCATCTGAAAAATAGATGAAGTAGTGATGTTTGAAGAGGGAGAAAGCAGAATTTAATCTGGTTCATTTTGTCTCTGGGGGACCAGGGGAGGGACTGAGTTGAAGCTGATCTCAAATCTAGTTTAAATCTAATAGTGGCGTTGAAGAAATACAGAACTAAACTGGTGCAAAATAGCTGTATTTTTGTTGTTTATCCTTGAATTTTAAGGTGGAGGATGGTATATTATATTCTGAGTAATAACAAATGCTGAGCAATCTTAACCTGGAAGTAGATGAACAAATCTGTATACACTGGGGTTAGTATTGAATGCTAGTTTGGTGGAGGAAATGACGAATAAGTCTCTGTGACAGTGTATTAATGTTCCTGCAGTGAAATGACAGGAAGTCTACATAAAATGAAAAAGTAGAGATTTGTGAACATTTAGTCATTTGACTCCTGTGGTGGGAAGACTTTTGCTGTAGCCACACTTGGCCAAATCTTCGAAATGGCCATGCTAATGGCCAAATCGAAGAATGCTAATGAGGCACTGAATTGAATATTCAGTGCCACATTAGCATTCACACACTTCTGGCCGCGAGGAACAAGGGGATTTCAAAATATGTGGGACCCTTTCAAAAGGGACCCTTGTGTACCTGCTCCAAGCTGCGCGCTTTCGAAAGTGGTGCTTTCGAAGTGCTGCAGCCGCAAGCCTGAGAATGCTAATGAGGTGCTGAATATTCAGTTCAGTGCCTTATTAGTATTCTTCTATTTGGCTATTAGCATGGCCATTTCTAAGTTTTGGCCAAGTGTGGCCACAGTCTTTTTGTTAGATTGGGAAGTGGGATAACTATTAAGCAATAGAAATAAAACACTTCTACAGTTGATTAGAAGTCACTGCTGGCCTATAGACAGTCAACAAGATCTCAAGTGGAAGAATGTTTGAGCGCATTCATTCATAGTACATACTGAATTTTTAGGTTATTGTTTGTTAAACGTAGATGCAGTATGTGGCACTGTATGGCGTATTATGTTAACACTTCATGGAAATAAAAGACACCCATACACACGCACTCTTTTTCTGAGCAATATCCCTGTGGGTGCTCTCCATCAAAATATGCTGCCTGCCCATGCACTCTTGATCAGATTTTTGATGTTTGTATCTGCAACTCTGCACCTGCATCCTGACAAAAAGATGCAAAAGACTCTCCCTTGCCTATGTTACTGCTTTTCCTTTACAACTGTCTGTGTCTTGCAACAATGGTGTCATCTTCTAGCAGAATTATGCACAGTGTTGTATCTTGTTTTCTTATACCTTTTTATTAAATATAGGGGGTTTTATTTATTTTTTCCTGTTAGTATAAGTTTGTGCTTTCAGGGGGTTCACCTTTTCTCCTCATTTTGTTTTTTCACCCCAGCCCTCTTTTGCAACCCCAAGCATGAGTTGTGCTCAAAACCTTGAGCTTCAAACCGTCCTAGATGTTTTACAAGTGCTTTTCCTGCAGTGATGGATATTAAAGCTGCCCGTCTTCCTAGCTGGGAGAAATCCATATTCCCTCTAGTTAAGCTTTAAAAATGATTCTAAAAATTTGTATTCCTAGTTATACAGTACTTCCTGAGATGTGCAGTGAGTCATCCCACAATGCATTGGTTTCACTGACTCACTGTACTTTGACGGTAAACAAAGACCCCAGACTTTCCAAGGTAAAAATCCCATTCTACAGAATGAGATGAAAAAAGGAAAGTCACCTATTTGATCTGTGCCCCAGGAGACCTCATGTTCCAACATGGATATCTCTAAGAATCTTTCCCTCAGTACTGTGACCACAAGAGTGTACCCAGAAGCCACTGAGAGAGCTTCTGACATTGGTATCTGACTCTGAATGTCAAAACAAGTGCAAGTGTATCATGCTTATTCTGACGCAATTTCTGGCATCATCCAATATTGCTTACTCCTGGGGAGGGGAAAAACACGTTTAGGGGTCCTGCTGCTGCCCATGCTCTTATCTGACAAAGATCTGAATTGTCAAAGAGCCCCCACCACCAGTTTTGAACAGTACTGGTCATTTCTTGGAGTCTGCTTAAATGGGCTTGTTGCAACCTGTGGGCTTTTTATGGCACCTCTTGTTATGCAGGGTCCTATCTCAAGAATTCACTTCAGGAACATCAACCAATGCATCTAGGTTGTGCCTCAGAAACACACAGGTACAGAGCAGAAAGCTCACCTTCCTGCAAATTCTCATCAAATTCCTGTCTTAAGGCTTTTCAAGAATCTCTTTTTTTCAAGTAGCAGATACCTTACAAATCCTGCTAAAGGAGATGAGGGAAATCTAACACTCTTGTTGGATATCCTGTATTCACCTGGGGCAAGATTACATTGCCCATCTGTAAGTTTTGCTTTCTGCAACATGCATGATGTGGTGAATTTCAGTCATGGTTGCGTCACTCTCTAGATTATTCCACAAAATTTTATGCGCCTCCCAGAGGTGCATTAATTATTCCTTATCAGCTCTCTAGTGCTCTCACTGCTGCTTAAGAATGGAACAGAAAGCCTTAGCTCTGTGCAACATCTGACAAGGAGCTAAAATTAATGGATCTGCTGGGTTGCAAGACCTGCTGTTTGGCCTTTTGGTAGTTGTGTGGCCAATTATTGAGCCTGGATGGATAAATGTGACTTCAGTCTATTCTAAAATTTTATCTTAATATGTGCCTCAGGCTTTCATTACAGATGGTCAGACGGTTGGTAAGGCTTTGTGTAGTTCTCAGCTGCATCTAACATTCTATGGTTACGACTATGGTCTTGTGCCAAGCTTTCTGGGTCTGGTCTTCAAGTCTCCCTTGGCAGGTATAAAATAGAGGACCTTTATTTTGAAAGTTCCCCCAAATTGTTGAGTGACAGCCTGGCTGTCCTGCCATTTTATCACTCGTGGGTGACAGAGTTTTCTAGGTACTTCTGTAACTTAGAATAAAGAAAGTAGAGCAGGTTACAGCTCAACAGTTTTTGTCCAGTCCACTACACCAGCCAGGATGAATGGTGAACCACTTGTCCATTGAAGAAACTCAAATTCCCTAAAGGAGTTACTTCTTCAGCAGCCTCCTGGACAGTGCCCTCTTAAGAGTGCTTGTTTTGACCCATTGGTTGAAGATGGTAAACTTTTTCTTGCTGTAGATCTTATATTGAACCTATTCCCCTCCAGCCCTTGTAGGGAGTGACTCTTATTTCCTGTATTCCTAGGTGGCTAATCTCTTTTGATGCATGAATCCTAGAAGCAACTTCTACAGGCTTCTCCATTCAAGCAACATCCTTACCACCAATGTTCTTTTTAGGGTCCCTTCTTTTTGACTTTGTGGCAATTGAACGTGTCCCATTGGACTTTAAGAGACGCTTCTGTTTCATCAGGGAGAATTTTGTTCTTTACTTTCTTGTCCCCAAGAAAATTTGGGCGGGTGGGGGGGGCAGACAGGTGGGAGGAGACACTCGGGCACTCATGACTTAAATCATCTCCATCTGTTTCTGATGGTACGGAATAGGATTCTAAGAATAATAATTCCCTTTGTCAGGAGACTTCATTCCTTCAGCTTTCTTATTTCTGTGTCACCCTTCATCCCTAACACAAGTAATTGCTGTGCTTTGTGATGGGCAAAGATCACCTTCCCAAGCAAAGGTTCTGCGCTGCAAATTGACCAAGCACCTATTCATCATCTTCTTTCCTATTCAGAAACAAATTCTGGCATGGGACCTCACTTCAGTTCTCAGTGTTGGGGGAAACTTACAATTGAACCTACAGGGACTTGTTCCCTCTTTCTTTGGCCCTTAAGACCTCATTCCCTGAAACCGTTACTTTGGCAAGGAGGATAAAAGCTTGGAACCGAGATGGTGATCCCACCAAATACAGCATTCTGCCAAGATAAGGTGACTCTTATGTCCGTATCCTTGGTTTTCTAAGTCTGTTCTGATTTATATACCAAGCAGAAGATTAACTTATCTGTATATATCCCAAGTGTCATTCTTCTAGAGAGGAAATGAGCCACCATATACTTGATAAGAGCTCTTAGCTTCACTAGGAATAGGCTTTTTGGGGGTTTTGTATAGACTTTTCATCTCTGTGGCTGAAGGAGTGAAAGGGGACCCAGATCTGCACCTGAAGTCTGTCAAATTCAGTTATAGGTTACATCCTCTCAGGCTACAGTTTCACTGTTTGGCCACTCCCTTCCTGAGAGTTGTACTCATTCCACCATGACTCAGTCGAGCCTTTTTTTTTTTTTTTTTTTTTGGGGGGGGGAATATATGTATATATACACACACACCCATTTTAGACATTTGCAGGGCATCCACCTGCTTTCTGTCACCTGTTCTACCAGCATTACACTTTCATGCCTGCCTCCAGAACTGACATGGCCTTTGATGTTATACTGCAGTCCGTAATGAATCCAGTCCCTTGGCACCCTGTTCCATGATGGGAATCTCTTTTGTTTACCTTGTACAACAACTGGAATTCTTCCAGCTGTGTGCCACTGTCCCCCCTTCTTCTTCTCTGCCCCAGAACCATTCTTCAGGCAGTAGTGGTTGAGAAGAAACTGCACTGGCATTGGGTCTGCCTCCCTACATATTTCTGAATCCAGGCACAAGGGTATTTTGAGTTCAGATGTGGATCCATAGACATAACTGACAGAAATCTGCTATCAAGAGAGCATGGCTATGTGCACATCCAGATGGCAACTACCCATTAGGGGTTATATCCTGGGGGCGAGCATGGGGGAAGGGGTGGTATAATACACCTTTTGAAGAACTCCAGTTGCAGTATCAGGTAAGTAATCTCTCCTTTCCTTTTGATTAGGTGTACTCGCTCTATATCTTGAAACCATCTGAATTCTTAATTAGCTAAATGAGTCTTTCAGTACATTTAAAAAAAATGCTAGCAGAGGCAATAAATACACATGTGAAATCTATAGGCCGTTGAAGTTGCAAATGAATGTGTTAGATGCTGCAAATATTCTACAAAACTCTTCTGCACAAATTTGAGTGGTAGTCCCTGTCTCTTCCTTTGCAGATAGCAGTGTGGAAGATGGGTATTTCCACTTGCATCAACCTGGCCTGTACTAATGATGTTTTTAGGTGGTCCTTTGGCGTTTATGACTTTGTTTCTGCAATCAGGTTTTTCTTTAAGATATTGTTCAGTAGTTTAAACTTCTAGGTAAATCATGAGACAAACACAGGTCTTATTAAGCCCAAATGTATTTTCCTGACTTTCCCCTCTAACTTCCAGTAACAGTGATTTGAAGGACTGAATTAGTTAAATTGTGCTTTTGGTAATAAAGCTATCATTTTAATGAAAAGTCTTATTTGACAGTGTTGTCTGTAGTTCCAAGCCACATTATTCCTTAATTTTTTTCCACTGACATGATTTGAAGTGAAAGCAGTGATTAAGTTGGTCTGTTTTTAAGACTGCTCTTTCTTGAAATAGTCTTTGGGCTTTGGAAAGTTTGTCCATCAATCTATACTTGACAAGAATGAAGGTGATTTACTTATAGCCTGTAAACCTGCAGAATAGCACAAAATTCCAATATACTTGTACAGGTTGAACCTTTCTAGTCTGGCACTCTTATCTGGCAATGTGTATTGTTTGGCATGATTTTATTTAGCTGGATGTCCATTTATCATGCGTATGGCAAAGTTTTTCATGGGCTTCTAAAGTCTGTTTACCACCACTATTCCTGGGTGTCAGTGTTCTGTGCTATTATTTAGCTATAATTTACCACTAAATAGCTACGTCTACACGTGAAGCCTACTTCGAAGTAGCCTATTTTGATGTGGAGACATCAAAATAGGCTATTTTGATGAATAACGTCTACACGTTCTCCAGGGCTGGCAACGTCGACGTTCAACATCGACGTTGCGCAGCACCACATCGAAATAGGCACTGCGAGGGAACATCTACGCGCCAAAGTAGCACACATCGAAATAAGGGTGCCAGGCACAGCTGCAGACAGGGTCACAAGGCGGACTCAACAGCAAGCCGCTCCCTTAAAGGGCCCCTCCCAGACACAGTTGCACTAAACACAACATCCACAGAGCCGACAACTGGTTGCAGACCCTGTGCATGCAGCATGGATCCCCAGCTGCAGCAGCCAGAAGCCCTGGGCTAAGGGCTGCTGCACATGGTGACCATAGAGCCCCGTCGGGGCTGGAGAGAGAGCATCTCTCAACCCCTCAGCTGATGGCCACCATGGCGGACCCCGCTATTTCGATGTTGCGAGACGCGGATCGTCTACACGTGCCCTACTTCGACGTTCAACTTCGAAGTAGGGCACTATTCCCATCCCCTCATGGGGTTAGCGGCTTTGACGTTTCGCTGCCTAACGTCGATGTTAACGTCGAAATAGCGCCCAACACGTGTAGCCGTGATGGGTGCTATTTCGAAGTTAGTGCCGCTACTTCGAAGTAGCATGCACGTGTAGACGCGGCTAATGTCTTCTAAGAGCCCACTAAGCAGTGAAAGTGTTGGTAATGCTGCTAGATAATATTGAGCTTCTGTGTGTTGGCAAGTTCTCCCATTTGATGCCAGTCTGGAAAGCGTCAACCTGTAGTAAAACCCAGCAGAGTGACTTGACATTAGCATTGCTTCTTTAACTGAAAATCCTTTAAAAATGTAACAAATTAATTGCATGTCACAAAGCAAGCTGTTGTAAACATAAGAATATGATAGTTGAACTTTTTCAGGTAATACAATTCGCATTTAAATCTTAATATGTAAATTCTGAGCATGCTTAAACCACTTCAAAATATCTTCTAATTTAGGTTGGATGGACAATGGCCTGACGGGCTAATGTCTTTAAACAATACGTTGCATTTCAACCATCCATTGACTTACAATTATACTGGGACTTATGTGTGTAAAGTGACCAATTCCCTTGGACAAAAAAGTGATCAAAAGACGATCTACATATTAGGTGAGTTATTTGTCCCTATGTTTTCTAAGCATGCTGTGTTAAAATAATATGTGAAAAATTGGAGTACGTGTCTAGTTGAATATGGGGTTCTTAGCCATGTTATACAAACAGTTACTTAAAACTCAGCCTTTGATTAAAGGTAATATAAAACTGGGAAGGACAAAGGTAACTACATATTACCTAATAGTACTGATACTATTTCAAGGGCCTGTTTGTCATTATTCCATCCTGCATACCTGTAAATCATAGTATTTAAAAGGGCCATAGTAGTGTCTGAGACTCTACTAGCTCTAAGTGAAAGTAATAAAGATAAGAAGTAAACTCTACTATCTCTTAAGAGTAAGCATTTTCCTCCCTCTTTTGTGAAGATAGCAGTTTTAAGACTCCTCTGCTACCTAATTTGAGGTCAGTTGAGAAACTGAAGACATTTTTAGCTGGTGAAGTAGTAAATAAAATTGCGGAGGGGGCAGGGAATTATAAAGCCCAAACTTAAAATGTTTTCCTGAAGGTGTCTGGTTTTATTCTTTTGTCCTCATCTGAGCTGGTCAGAGTAACAGTCTAATCTCTCTTCCATACTTGCCTATAGAGCAGGCATGAAGCTAATCAATGGGAAGGGGCAGAAATGGTTAAAGTACATGGCTTCACCTGCCCCTACCACATGAGTGTTGATCTCTTTTGGATGGGATATTGCCGTAGACACTAGCAGACTTTCAGTTAATATTAAAATCAGAAAAGCATTTACTTCAGTGCTTCTATAATAAAGAAACTCAGCTGCAGGTAGAAATATGTTCCTTTCTTTTGAGTATGGCATCATAATGGAAGGATCCCGTGGTTTACTGAAGATCATATGTAGTAGCATCATCAAACGTAGACCTGCGATTTAACGTTGTGAGACCGTGAAGATGGGGAGTAGGCTAAATGGGTAATATCAGTAATATCTGTATTCAGAACAATAATAAAATTCTTGAGAGCCAGCCTTCATGGTAGTCTGAAGTCATTTCTCTGAGCAGCTGCCATGCTCATGGCATTATAGCATGTGAAAACTACTGATTTGAGCCTGTGATAGTGGGTAGTGAAATGTCTTGACCTATTGGAGCAGAAAAACTCTCATTTTGGAGGCTTTGAGGCTGTGAATAGAGAATGAATTTGAGCAAGACTGCACCAAACTATGTACATATAAAACGTGAAGTCACACCCTCTGTATAACAATTACGTATTTTGAGCAGTCTTCACTTCTTCATAAGCAGCAGGCACATGGTGGTATATCTCAAAGCAGGTTTATTATAATGTGGTGGGGTCATGGAAGGTGAACATTACTGAACTCAGTAAACATTAGTTTGGCTTAGAGAACTCAAACCATATTGTCAAAAAGATGGACTTTAATACCCTAACTGCATTTATATAAACACTGTGCAGAATATTGAAATGCAAAAAATCCCTATAAACTAGTATGTGAGGAAGTGAATAAGTTAATACACAACACATTTAACAATTGTCTTATGTAGCAATATCTTCATGCAGATGTATCCCCTGTTGTGTTATGACACTTTGCATTGTGTTACTGAAGACAACTAATAATAGTTGATGCTTAATTTGAAAGGTTGACTAAGAAGCTTTGGAAAAACCTGTGTAAAGCCTATTTAAGGTACTTGAAGTTTCACGTGTATTTAAAAACAAGGAAGCCATTTAAACAGAGATGGTTATTTGTTAAAATAGTTCAGAATGGTTTTGGACCTACAGCAGTTGATAAGAAGGAAACCTAACATGTTAGTCTATAAGTGCCACACAACTTCTTGTTGTTTCTGAACAGAAACTAATCCTTAAACCTGTTCAGTTCTTGTAAACTACTTCAGAAGAAACCAGATGAAACTAGCTGTACAAGGTATATAAAGGAAAATATTTTAACTTAGTTAAAAGCATTGAGGTTTTAGAGTTGATTTCTGTTAATGATTTTTCTCACTAATTTATTTTAAAGTCTTCTGTTAACCTACCTTAATGGCATAAAGAATATTTTTTTTATATTACTTTTCCTGTTCCTGAAGATGGACACTCTAGAAGAATTAAATTATTTTATTCTTAAGTGACTCTGCACATGATCAGTAACGCTAATTTGGATACTAATTTTTGTCTTTTTTGCAGCATTGCAGGAAACCAAAACACAATTTCAAAATAGTGTAGTTAACAAGCTTGTTACAAAATCTTGAATTTGTTGATTATCTCCATTAACTATGATTCCTGCATTGAATTGCACAAAACTCAACTGTGACAAGATATGTGCATGTTACATGAAATAAAAAACATTCAGCAGTACCTGTTGGCCAGTAAGGGTATCTCAGAGTTTAACAATATTGCCTTTCAAGCGTGGATACCTCCAGTTAACACCTGATACCATAGGGGAAAAGCCACATATGAACCATTCTTAAATCTAGGAAATTCAGCTGTCAGTTAAAAGTTAAAAAACAGACCATTGTCATATATTAGCCTACATATGGGAATAGTAGCTAAATGCAGAAGGAATAAATGTATTCAGAAGTGCAACATGAACACAAATGAATTCCAACCTGAAAGCATGGCTTGATTTACCATTCTTAAAACTAGACGTTCTTCTTCGAGTGTCCCCGTGGGTGCTCCACCATAGGTGACGGCTTGGCCGGCGCCGCAGATCGGATCTTCCAAGCAGTTTCTGCCGGACCGCGCATGCGCCGGTACGCGCCGCTCCCTGGCGCGCTCCTGGCCATGTGCGCGATCCGGTCCCCGCCAGTTCCTCTCAACCGCCGTCGGCTGCAGACGGAATCCGACTAGGCTAAAGCCACATAGCGTATTCAACGACTTTATTTGTTTTTCTCTTTAAAGTTTTTCAGTTCTTAGGATACCATAAGTAACCGGTTGTTATTTTGCAAAAAAAAAAAAAAAAAAAAAAAAAAAACAACAAACAAGCTACGGAGGGACAGCTCAAGCCAGTCCCAGTAACCAGCGCCGGAGGCCGGGAGCTAGGGCCATCAGCCCTCCTGCGGAGGCAGGCCATCGGACGGGGAAACAGCACAAAGAAGTGCTAAGTACCCACAAGCAAACTCAAAGACTCACCAACAATGTCCGCCTCAGGCTTTAAAAAATGTGAGTCCTGCCGAGAGGCGATGCCAGTGTCCGATGGGCACAGTCTCTGCATAAGGTGCCTGGGGGAGTCCCATGTGGCACAAAAATGCGCCTTCTGTGCAAAGTTAACGACCAGAGCACGGAGAGACAGGGAGATGAGAATTAAACTGCTGCTTCTTGACAAGGCCCTCCAGCCAGACGTGCCGGAGCGGCCGCAGCAGGAGGGACCCTCCGGGGCCCTTAGAAGGAAAGCTGCCTCCCTCACTCCATCTGCGCAAAAACGGAGGAAAGTTTCTCCAACCCGATCCCTGCCGGCAGTAACAGTGAGCGGGACGGGAGGAGCGAGCAGCCCCCAGCCGCAGCAACAGCTGATCGGCGGCGGCACGGAGAGCCACGTGGAAGCGGCTCAGCCTCCGATGATCAGCCAGCCGCCCCGCACCGCAGGCAGGGCGGCGGCTAAGCAAGCGCCGGTACCAGCGGCACCGCAGACAGCGGCACCGATCCCCGGGGAACCGGCGGTGCAGGGCGCGCAGGCACGTAGCCTGCAGGCGCACAAGGACTCCGCACGTGTGGCACCGCCCTCGAGCGTGCCTAGCACGGTGCCGACGGGGCCGGGATCCCCCGCCCATCAGGGGGCGGAGTTACCTCCTCAAGGGAGGGGGAAGGCTGCACACAAGAGGAGGCATTGCAGCCCCTCTCCAGACAGGGCTGTGGAGCTCTTCTCTCACAGCCCTCCGCTCATGTTGCAGACTCCAACCAGAAGGCAGGGGCCCCCCCTAGCCTACCCGGAGCCCCCTTCTCCTTTCCTGCAATCAGCCTCCCCATGGCTGGCACCCCCCTCGCCCTTCCTGGGATTTGAATCGCTGGACTATTATGCAAAATCGCTCTCTCCAGTGTCTCGACAATCCCCCTCTCCCAGACACACAGGGTACGTGCAAAGGGAATGGTCAAGGTCACCTTCCCAGGAACAGTGCCTATACTACCATGGTCGTCCCTTCCACGCGGGGCATGGACACCATCGGCAATCTACCAGGGGGAGATCCCCACATATTACCTCGTACCCCCGAGGGCAATCGCGATCGGGGACGGAGACTCAAGCATCCCAGGGGGGGCTGGCCGTGGACCCACGAGATTTTCCCTCGCAAACCTCCAGCGAGAGGGCGCACCATCACCATCAAGAACCGGAAGGGTCCAAAGAAATGTACCCCAGCGGTTCCTCGTTTTCCTCCCCGGATGAGGCCACGGCCTTAGGGGACGTCCATCCCAAGGACGATCTCAAACAGTTTCAGGAGCTGTTTAAGAGGGTAGCTTTCACGCAAGGCATCCAGACAGCACAAGTGCAAGAGAAACATCATAAGCTCCTTAAAAATTTGAGCTCCCCGGCCTCCTCCAGAGTAGCAATCCCGCTTGATGAAGCGATCTTGGAGTCCGCCACTACCATATGGCAGACCCCGGCAACTATTCCGCCTGTCCAAAAGAGAGCGGATAAGAAATACTTCGTGCCGGCGAAGGGCATGGAGTTCTTGTTTAGCCACCCCCAGCCAAACTCCTTGGTGGTGGAGTCCTCGCAGCAAAGATTAAAAACATCTCAATTTAAAACAGGGGGAATGGACAGAGATGCCAAGAAGCTAGAGCTGTTCGGCAGAAAGGTCTACTCCTCCTCCACTTTAACCTTGCGAATGGCAAATTATGCAGCGCACTTGGCGAACCATAATTTCGACAACTATGCCAGATTAACTTCCCTCATGGACTCGCTTCCAGAGGACAAAAAGCCGGTCCTCAAGGCCATAGTGCAAGAGGGCTACGCGGCTGCGAGGATGGAAGTTCAGATTGCTTTGGACGTTGCGGACACGGCAGCACGTTCCACAGCAACTGCAGTGGTGATGCGACGGGAGTCCTGGCTCCAGACCTCGGGCATACCGAGAGATCTGCAGGCGAAGATAATCGACCTTCCCTTCGACTTGCAGAAGCTGTTTGCTGAATCAACTGACTCGGTCCTTCATTCCAGTAAAGACTCAAGAGCCACACTCAGGACCCTGGGGATTTACACCCCTCCATACTCAAAGAAAAGGTACTACCCACAGCAAAGGCGGTACCAATACCAGCAACAGCGCCCCCAGTATCACAGGGGTTACGAGCAAGGGCGGCATCAGCAGCACCAGCAGTACAGAACCCCCAGGCGACGCTCACAACAGGGCCGTACGTCCTCGGGGCGGGGCCAAAGGCCACAAGTTTGACATACAAATCCAGGGCTGCGCCATCACCACCATTGCACAAGATCATCCGAAACGACTTTTTCACCATCGCCTCCGACCATTCTACGACCAGTGGCAAAGGATCACCACAGACAAATGGGTGCTGGAGATCATAGCCACGGGGTACGCCATCCCCTTCCAGTCGCTCCCGCCGCCGCGACCCCCGCCCAAGCCCCACCCCCAGGAGGCCTCCCATGTAGCCAGGCTCAGGCAGGAGGTGGCCCACCTAGAGTTCATAGGGGCGGTGGAAAAGGTGCCGGAGCAACTGCAAGGGAAAGGGTTCTACTCTCGGTATTTCCTGACGGAGAAAAAAACAGGAGGCTGGAGGCCCATCTTAGACCTTCGTGGCCTCAACAGGTATCTGCGCAAGCAACGTTTTCGGATGATCACTATTGCCTCCATCCTTACAGCACTGGACGATGGAGACTGGTTCGCAGCCCTCGATCTACAAGACGCGTACTTCCACATAACCATTCATCCGGCTCACCGACGTTTTCTCCGGTTCATGGTGGGCAACGAACACTTCCAATACAAGGTCCTGCCGTTTGGCCTTTCCTCGGCCCCCAGAGTCTTCACCAAGACCTTGGCAGTGGTGTCAGCCTACCTGCACAGACAGGGGGTGTTTATTTTCCCGTATCTGGACGACTGCCTGCTCAAAGGGACCTCGAAAAGGGAGGTTCTCCGCATGATACGCGTCACAGCAAACACGTTCTCCGCACTTGGCCTGGTTATCAATATGGCAAAATCAAAGATAGACCCCTCACAGGACATAGAGTTCATAGGGGCTCGCATAAACTCAGTCTCGGCGAGAGTATACCTTCCAGAGGCTCGCTTTCGAGCCATCGGTTCCCTCGTGCAGGTCATCACCTTCAGCCCTACGGTGCCGGTCTTGACGTGCTTGCAGCTGCTGGGCCACATGGCAGCGGCTACGTTTGTGGTACAGAACGCCAGGTTGCACATGCGCGGCATGCAACATTGGCTGGCAAGTGTATACAAGCCGGCAGTACACACCGTTCACAGGGTGGTGTCGCCCCCACCTGGGGTGCGCGAATCCCTGCAATGGTGGGTAAACCCCGGGAACTTGCTAACAGGGGTACCCTTCCATCAGCCGCAAATATCGGTTTTCCTCACTACGGATGCCTCCCTCATAGGGTGGGGAGCGCACATGGGCGAAGAGGTGGCTCAAGGACTGTGGTCACCCACGGAACAGTCTCTGCATATCAATGTTTTAGAGCTCAGAGCAGTGTTCAACGCCTGCAAACACTTTCGAGACCGTATACAAGGCAAAGTCGTCGGGATCAGTACAGACAATACCTCCACCATGTTTTACATAAACAGGCAAGGAGGAGCTCGATCCCGTACCTTATGCGCGGAAGCAATCCGCCTATGGAACTGGTGCATCGCCCACGATATAATCCTGAGAGCCTCCTACTTGCCGGGCACGCACAACGTGAAGGCAGACCAGTTGAGCAGACGTTTTGCGCTCACCCACGAGTGGCAGATCCGTCCCGATCTACTACGGCCTATTTTCCACGCATGGGGGTTTCCCCAAATAGATCTGTTTGCCACTCAGCACAACAAACAGTGCCCACGATTCTCCTCCAGAGCAGGGCTGGGCCGGGGGTCCCTGGGGGACGCGTTCGCGATCCCGTGGGGAGGCCCCCGCTTTACGCGTTTCCCCCCGCAGTGCTGATCCACAAGGTTCTGCAAAAAGCCAGGAGAGACAAGGCTCGGATGATCCTGATAGTCCCAACATGGGATCGCCAACCATGGTTCCCCCTACTCCTGCGCCTGTCGGACCGCCCACCGATGCCTCTTCCAGTGGCGCCGGACCTGCTCACGCAAGCCCAGGGGTCCATAGTGCATCCGCACCCCCAAAGCCTGCGACTGCAAGCGTGGCTAATCCATGGCTCAGCTCCCTAGAGAGCACATGCACAGTGGAAGTACAGCAAGTCCTAGAAAGTAGCAGGAGGACTTCCACTAGGAAAACCTACAAACAAAAATGGACTCGCTTCATGGCTTGGTGTTCTACCAAGCAGCTGGCCCCCCTTTCGGTGCCTATACCTACAATTCTAGAGTATTTACTGGACCTCAAGAGAGCAGGACTCTCGCTATCCTCGTTAAAGGTCCACCTGGCCGCCATCTCGGCGTTCAGACATGAGGAGGGAGGGCACACGGTGTTCGCCCACCCTATGGTTACCAGGTTCCTCAAAGGGTTGGTAAACCTATACCCCCCTCGGAAACCGATTCCACCTTCGTGGAGCTTGGACCTGGTGCTTACCACACTCATGGGACCACCGTTCGAGCCCTTGGCCACGGTTCCCCTTCGCCTCCTTACAGTAAAGACGACCTTTCTTCTTGCAATTACGTCAGCCCGTCGGGTGAGCGAGCTTGCGGCAGTCATGGCAATGCCACCCTGCACTGTCTTTTCCAAGGAGGCGGTAACCATACGGCTGCATCCAGCCTTTGTTCCCAAAGTTTCTTCCGAGTTTCACATCAATGAACCTATTGTTCTACCCTCGTTCTATCCAAAGCCTCATAACTCCAGCGAAGAGGCGCGCCTACACCTCCTGGATGTGAGGAGGGCACTAGCCTTCTACGTAGACAGGACCAAGTCCTTCCGAAAATCGGATAGACTCCTGGTCTCCCTCGCTCCCAAATCTAAAGGAGAAGGTCTCTCATCGCAGAGAATCTCAAAGCACATTGTATCCTGCATAAAAATGTGCTACGAGCTCAGAAAGACTCCTTTGTCGGCCACTCCCAGGGCTCATTCCACCAGGGCGGTGGCAGCATCAACAGCCTTTTTCAAGGGCGTTGCATTGAAAGACATTTGCAGAGCGGCGACCTGGTCATCCTACGACACGTTCGCCAAACATTACGCCCTTCACAGGGTATTCCAAGAGGATACCCGTCTCTCTGCAGCGGTCCTCTCGGGGACCAGCTGCACATAATCCGATTACCCACCACCTATCTGGGTTACTGCTGGGTAGTCACCTATGGTGGAGCACCCACGGGGACACTCGAAGAAGAAAGAGAAGTTACTCACCGTAGTAACGGTGGTTCTTCGAGATGTGTCCCCGTGGGTGCTCCACTTCCCGCCCATCCTCCCCGCTTCGGATCTCTGTTAGTGTTTTGCAGGGGCAACCGAGGCGGTTGGTCGAGGAACTGGCGGGGACCGGATCGCGCACATGGCCAGGAGCGCGCCAGGGAGCGGCGCGTACCGGCGCATGCGCGGTCCGGCAGAAACTGCTTGGAAGATCCGATCTGCGGCGCCGGCCAAGCCGTCACCTATGGTGGAGCACCCACGGGGACACATCTCGAAGAACCACCGTTACTACGGTGAGTAACTTCTCTCTTTTCAGTCTCTCAGTTTACTGGCTCTTTTAAATATACCACAGAAGGCAAGAACAAATCTTGCAATTGGTTTTTGATTATTTCAGATGTGAGCAACTAAGTATCTGTTTAAACTGAGCTTTTTTAAGAGGAAAAATCAGGTACATACTGTTTCATTTGTTGGTAAAATTTTAAAACTATTTGCATAAGACATAGAATTCAAACATTTATAGTTGAGCTTCAAATACTAGTTACTATGCTTTGTACTGAACAGATTGGATCTGTTGTTTAGTGATGATGAGGATAATGTAGCTGCAGCCTTTGTAAAGTGAAATAATCACAAAATTATGTAATTGTTAATCTTGGACTTCCAAATAGAATTTTTCCACTAAAAATGTGTCAGTACAGTAAACCCCTGATTTTTCTGGACCCTGATTTAGTGGAGTTCGGGAGCAATGGATGTTCCCTCATTGTTCCAAAATCTCACCCCTCCTCCTTCTCGCCTTCCCCCCCTCACCACAAAAGGGACTTACTCTTGCCGTGGCCTGGAGGAGCACTCTCATATGCACACTACTGCTGCTGGGAGGAGCTCTTGGTGGTTCTGGCCATGTGAAGCTTTGGGCTCTAACCATTTTTGCCCCTCCCTACAGGCTATGGTGATGGCTCCTCCAGCTGCAGGTAGTGAGGCAGGGTCCTAGCAGGGGCAGCTCTGGCAAGTGGCAGGGTGTGTTTTTTTTTTGGGGTGGGAGCAATAAACCCTCTCATGTAATGGACTTTCAGTAATAACAAACAACCTTCCCCCACCCCCATTAGTCTGTTAAATGGAGGATTTACTGTATTAGCTATTTATATCTTAAACCATTTGAGTGATCTTAACATGTCTGTCAACAGCTTCCAGTTGATAATTTAATCTTAAAATCTCAGCATAGCAGTCTGAAAGAATGGTCATAAAAACTTGCTAGTCAATCATTAATCTATACTTACAAATGCATAATGTTGCTGGCTAAAGAAGAGCATATCTCACTTGTGGAGGGAAAAAAAGTAGCCATCTTTAAGCTGAAACTTGCAAGGTGGTTAAGCTATGCAGCAAGTATAAAAGAAATTGGTTGGAGCTAATGTGTATGATTTCAAATATACATACCAAGAGAAATTGAGGCAGATCTAATTGTCAATAGTATTAAATCCTACTTGTCAACTGTTAGACTAAGAATTTCATTCAAAAATAAAATTCATAAGCAAGAGAAGTAAAAACTAATCTGTTTCATTGCAGTTTTCTAAAGTAGGAAGATAAAAAGGATTTGGAACTAACCTTAAATTTGATGAAGATTTTTGCCTAATCATATATCCAGCACTAAAAATGTTAGAATGTATTTGTCGTCTTATTTGTTTTTTTGCTTTTGTAGTTTTATACAGGGCAGAGATCATTGCAGCAACAGTATTTAGCACAGTGCATCTTCTCCTTCACAAGAAATGAATAATGCCTCTCGGCAGGAATGTAGAGGCGGTCCACCCTTCCTAGAGGCTCCAGAACTGAAGCCTACCTTTGAGCTCAGGCCCCCCAGAAATTATGCTATTAGTGATGACACTCGTTTTTCTCCTATCTGCTTGATTTACATTTTATTCATATTTGACTTAATCAACTACTAGGAGTGCTCTGTCTTTCATTAGATCACAGATGACAAGAGCACTAAAGGTGTAGGTTTTTGGTTTCTCCAGTACCGCATCTGTCTAGCAAGTTTCCTCTGTTTTAAAAGGAAAAGCTCTTCAGGCCTGGAGCAAAGCCTCAGAGATGCCGCTCTTTTGGAATGTAAGAGGGCTTGCTATGTTCTGCTGCTGCTGCAGACCATCAGCCCTCTTACTGGCAAGCCAGATTTTGGGGGTGGGGAGGTGGGAGGAGATCTTAACTCCTGTCTGAAGCTACAGCTCCACCACAGTGAGGTTTTTTTCCAGGAGCTTGAAAACCCCCTCAGCCTGCTCATGGAGTTCAGTCATGCAAATTTGAGAAAGTGGGTTGCAAAAAGCATAAGGTAGCAAATGGAAAACTTCAAAGATGTGGATAGCAGATGAAGGGATTTGAGTGACTTCCAGTGCTTAGGCTCATGGTTCAAGTTGCAGAGAAAATCGAGAACAAACTTGACCAAACATCAGAGAATAAGATTCTAAGAAACTGCCTTGTGAGAAAAAGTATATTCCTTAGTATCTCTAATGCAGAGTTGCTAACTGCCGTGTACTCCTGGGGAAAATATAAATCCATTATGGGATTAACAGACAAGGTCCACAGTGAATATCAGGAGCAGTTGAGATGCTTGATGACTGAAGGGTGGCATACCACTACAGTGGTGCTCTAGGCAGCTTTTGATCCCACAAGTGCCTCTGTGTAGTGGTAGCATACCTAGGGAATCAGAACTTGAAACTCGCTGACATGGGGTGCTATGGTGTAGTGGATCAGACACTCAAAACACCTTAGACTTCTTAGCCTCCATTAGACTCAAGGTCAGTCAACACAAATCAAAGCAGACTGAAGCAAATCATCAGATTCCTAGGAACTTCGTTAGACTCCCTGGTGATGAAGACAAACCTATTGTAGTTAAGGAGTTCTGACACTTTGAATTCTGATTGACAAAGGACATAGTCACATTGGCTGTGATGGTCACAAGGGTTGCTAGAGTGTTGGCTCAGCTGCCACAAAACAATACCAATTAAAAAATCTCTTGTAGGGCATGTGTACCAAGAGCAGAACTCATGGACAGTTTAGGAGGATTAAAGATACTGTCAAATAGCCATACTTTTTTTTTTTTTTAAGGATATTAATATTAGCGTGGGTGCCATGATCTATTCTTCAGCCATTTTGTCAAATCTCAGTTACCATGGGCTTTGAATTACAGGAGAGCTGAGGGTGGGTAATGCCCATTCCACACCACGTGCAGTGAAATCTGCACTGACATCTCTACTGCCCCCTCCCACCAGTTAAAAAAAAAACCCACCTCACTGTTGTTGAAGGATAAATAAGTTACTTACAGTTCAGAAACTATTCTGTCCAAAGCAATTTCTTCCAACAGATCCTGGGAAGTGGCTTTCTTATTATTTTGTTCCAGTCTTAAGCCCTACGTATGCCATACATGGCATAGATATGCATTCCTAAAACTCTAAAGATCTCAAGCATACAAACCTCAGTTGTACTAAAAGCACAAAGATTGTAGAGAGATGTGCAGAAATGATGTAGGCAAAATGATAAAAACTTGCACTAGTTGGCATGTTGGGTGTTTTGGAAAAGATTCAAGGAATGAAATCAGACTTATTGTACAAGGATCCAGTTGACCAGTGGGAAGTGAGTGTCTGAGCTTCATCTGTGGAACATTTGTTTAGTAGGCTTTGATTACATTAGAGGCATCTTTTGGTATGAAGATCCTGGGTTAGTTTCTAGGTACTTCGTGAAAATATATAAAGCTTTTGCCTTAAATTGTTGGTAGGAGAAACTTGTTCTTCCTACTGTATATTGGAGTCATTTTTAAAAAATTGCTTCACTTTTCACCTGCCACCCCATTTTGTTGAATCAGTAGTTTTTACCCATCATTTTATTATGAGAGAAGCTATGCAGCAGAATAAGAAATGAGTGTTACAAGCTGGTAACAGAAAAAAAATTGCCTCCTTACTCAACTCACCCTGATAGTTCAGTAAGAACTGTTATTTTCCTGAAAGATTTAATCTTAATTATCTTAATGTTCCCATCTGCTGTTAATTGGTTGCGGGAGTGTTCCTACAGCTCTTCTAGCAGCTTAAATTGGAGGATGTAGCTTAATCCTAGAGTCTGAAATAGCAACTTTACATGAGTTCAGAATTCCGCAGGTGAGGGGCATTATCTGTTTAATTTAAATGAGGCAAGAAGCTCCTCACAGAAAATGATCAGGTCAGAAATTTTTCATTCTTGAAAGGCAAATTCCATATTCAACAGATGCAAGAATAAAAGAAGTCAGTTGAAGGTTCTTTGGGGTTTTAACTGTAAACTAGGGGATGCACAAGCAGGTGGATTGAGGCAGATCATTAGGTTTACATAAAATCAACTAAAGTGAAAGCTTTATCTGGCACTTCAATATCCTGAAAAGTTGGTTAACCAACTTCTGCCGTAAATGGCAATACAATTCTTTCTTCAGTTAACTGGAAAAATTTTGATAGTTATCTGGCTTCAGTTTCCAGTGTTTACAGAAGTTGCATTTGATGGGCCTGGTGCAGCAGAGGAGCAGTAAATTGCAGTAGTTCTCTCAGCCAGCACTCTTGGGACCCGACCAGTGCTGAACAGAGAATTCTCTGGACTACAGGAGGTCAATGTTGTCTACCAGCATGACCCACAATTCCACTGCTTACTGGGCTCTTAGGAGATATTTAAGGGTAAATTAAACCAACATTAACACACAGAACACCAACAGCCAGGACTGGTGGCTGTAAACAAACTTTATGGGACCGTAAGAAACTTGGCCACACCAATAAGTGGTTGTCTGGCTTACTAAAATCATGCTGGACTATGGATTTTGCCAAACAAGAGGGTTCCAGATGAGTGGGATTCAGTCTGCACTATATATTATAATAGCGTTAAAAGGTGTCATGTTCAGTAACATTATTTAATGTCTTGAAGGTTTTTATGCGTTTGGTGAAAAAGCTTGGGTAACCGGCACATTTCATTAACTTGCAACCCCCGTTCCTGAATCAAATTGGGGATGCATGGAGGTGATCTGGAAGACAACTTTTTTAGACATTTGCTGAGTATTACAACAGGCTGCATAAAAAGCTTAGTGAAATCTGTCCAGACTAAAACTGCAGATATTTACTTTTTGTTGTATACAGTTTATATTGAAATGTAAATACAATATGTATTTTTCAACTGAGTTATTATTGAATGATGTAAAAAGGAACACATTCAATTTCTTGTGTACTGACATATTTTTTTTTTGGAAACAAAGTAGTTATGAAGAGCAGTGAAACTTGGAGTGTGCAAGAATAAGCAATCCCTGTAAAGGCATACAGTAGTCTGGAAGGGTTAATAGCCACTGCCTTAGGCCAAATTTATGAAAATGTTTATTTTGTGTGTGTCAATTTTCAGATGCCAATATGAAAGACACTTTCACTGGGTTGGGTAGGAGAAAGTTGCCTTGAAATGAAAGAGCTGAAGTCTGTTTAAAAAAATATTTAGTCACTTCTGGATATTTGGACCTGGAACTGTTACAGAAGCAACAGTGGAAAGTCTGATCTTACAGCTTGGTTGTTGTGGAAAGTGGGTAGAGGAAGCTGCAGCTGGCTTTGTTTCAGAAAAAAAGTTATGTTGAAAAGGACATTTAAGACATTAAAATTTGTTTTTGGGGAATCCAAGAGAGGCATTTAAGAGCTTTTGCTTTTAGGAGTATGAATTATCAATTGTCCAAAATAAGTGACTCCTAGATAAAAGTAGATAGAAAATAAACATGGTGTTAGTTATATTCTCCACAGACTTGAACATACCAAAATGAAAAAGGCAATAATTCTATTTTGCTTATTGACGCTTTAAGATAGCTTCTGCTTGCAATCCTTTTAGATATTCTGGTTGTGGATTGTAATATGTAGAAATTTGTTTGCCATATTCTGTTCTCGAATTTCAAATCTCATGAATTTGTTGTCCGCTGTAAATATCTTATGGAAGTCTTAACACTATATAAACCAAGTGAAAGATACATGTTTGGTTTTACTTCATGGCAATGAGAACATGCTTTCCAGGAAGCAAGAATTGCTTACTTCTAAATACGAATGAAAGCATTTAAAGGATGAAACATCATAAAACAACTCTCTCTAGTGAAGAGAAATAGGAAGGATCATTGCACTGACTTGGATGTCTTAAACATTTGTTTGCCCCATTTACCTGGTATTGATGCCATCTGAATTGTGGTTACTAGCATCTAACCTTTATTTTAATAGAACAGTTTTCAGCCTTGAATTTGGGGTGAAAGGAATTTATTTCAGTCTCTGCCCTTCAATCTGAGGAGGAGGATCTTGGTAAATTGAATAGTAACAGAGAAGTAGCTATGTTAGTCTCTATCCAAACAAAACAAAAGAGCAGTCATGTAGCACTAATCTTTGAAGTGCTACATGATTGCTTTTTTGTTTTGGTAAATTGAGGTTGTTTAAACCTTTCCTTTTTTCCTTTATAGGATGAAAGCATTTTATATTGTGGGTGTGTGGTTTTTTTTGTTCTGTTTTCTTACTTCAGGCTGAGCTTCTGGACCACTAAAATCATCTTCTGAACAGCTTTGTTCATTACTTTAGTGCATCTTCTCTGCTTTCTAATCTTAAATTCATGTAATTTATTGATGTGTTAACAAATCATCATTGAGCTGAATGAGCCATATTTCATTGCTTTCCAAAGCTTTTTACAAAACTAGCAGTAAATACATTGATCAGAACTTCGCAACACTAGTAAATTGCTGCATTGCACAATATATGAAGAATTGAATTAGTTGCAGTAAGTGTTGTATGCATTGAAAAATGCTTCAGTCATTCATTTTACAACAGATTCTACAAAAATGATAGTATTATCTATTGATAAAATATTGAAAAAAAGCCCATAAACATTGCACTGGTAAGAGGCACTGATGTGATCTTACTTCTAGTTTTGTTTGTTCATCACTACCATTTCAGACTGTGTAGCATAAATATTTTAACCATTCCCATCAGTTTTACTATTGGTGTTTAGTTGCCTCATTTGTGGGGGAAAAAAAATTAGTTACATAGCTGGATACTCAGGTATCTATTGTGTAAGCAGATTTTTTAAATATTCTCTCTAAAATGTAAACTAAAGGCAAGGGTCAAAAGTGTTCAGCTTTAAGAACTCGTGGATGAATTAAGTTAAACGTGCAGCTGGTAATAAGTTACTCTTAAATGTATGAAATCATACTTAGTGTATTTATAATTTTGCAATTTGAGCTCATGAAACCACTTCATTTAAAGCCATTTAGCAGATATTAGGCAGTCTTTTATACGACCCCAGATGGCTCTGACATATAGAAGTTCATACATTGCCAATTGACTTAGAAGATTTAAAAAAAAAAAATCATGTGACCCATGCAGCAGATTTTGTGTTATGCTTTTGTGCATATCCTTGAAAAAGGAAGATTAAACTCTCAAGCTGCATCTACATGGCCCTTTTGGAAGGGGTATGCAAATACAGCTAATCCAAAAATGCAAATGAAGTGCAGGTTTACAAATCCCTGCCTCATTTTCATACTCTGATCACGCTTCCGGAAGTGCTGTTTGGGTGGGGGGGGGCATTACCCCATTTTTGGAAGATCCCCTTTTCCTGAGGGATCTTTCAAAGAATGGGGTTTGTTTTTGAAGGAATCCTGTCTTCGTGGGTGTGTTTTGTTTTCCCACCCCCTCCCCCCCCCCCCCCGAAAATAGCACTTCTGGAAATGCAGTCACATAAGTATGCAAAAGAGAGATGCGATTTGTAAATCTGCACTTTATTTGCATTTTTGATTGGCTGCATTTGCATGCCCCTTCTGAAAGGGAGGGGCCATGTAGACACCAGTATAATGTACGCCAACAGGGAGGAAAGAGGAAACTTAGTGTGTTTGTTTTTTGTTTTTATTTATTTATTTATTTTTTGCATCTTTTAAAAGCAAGAGTAATACCAAACTCCATTCTGGAAATGTAATATTTATTACATTCTGTAAAGACTGTTTAGTGACTTGGTTCAACTGGTTTCTGTGCAATGTTGTTGTTTTTTTGGGTTTTTTTAATAGTGGCTTAAAATTTAAAGTTGCATTCTTACAATGACATCATTCTCTTAAAATTCACAACTACAGAACTGCATAACATAATTTAACTGAGTTCCTTTACCATTCTCCACTTAGGCTGTCGAGATTCTTTTGAAACAGACAACATTTGGGGGAGAATAGTTAAAATCAGTAGCTTACTGTCTGTTAACTTAGCTCATAATGTATAGTTTTTCATTCTTCAAGAGTTTGTTTCAGCACACTGAACAGTTGTCCTTGGCTAATATTATTTTTTTCAACCAGTATTTCTTACCTTTGGCTGAGGAGGTGATTTGTGGTTGTTCGTTGCTGTAGGTAATATCCTCCATGGATGAGCTAAAAATGATTTGAAATAATTATGAACTCTACATTAAACTGAAAAGAGAATTCTCCATATTTTATTTCAAGAGAATTAATTATTTTAAAATATAACAGTGATTGCTTTTGTGCTGCAAAAGCAATTACCCACCCTGGTGATCTTAAAGCCCGAAATAAATACTCAAAAATCAGTTCAGAATTAGTTGAAAAATCCTAATCTGAATTTCAAATGTATTTTATGATCATTCATATGTCTAGAAATTTAAGAATGAAAAACTATTGTCTGTTAGTAGAAAACAACATATTTACATATTCATCAACTTGGCTGTCTTATAAATCCTCTACTGATTTAGCTTGCATTGACATTCTGTACCTTTTCTGTGTCTTGTTTACCCCATTCCTCTTTCCATTAGATCCTCCTACTACTACTACACGACCACCCACGGTTCCATGGCATCCTTCAACTGATGGCATCACAGGTTTAGCAACAGAGCCAAAACTAATACATTTTCCAACATCAACTTTGCCAGCAATGCAGGAAGACAATTGGGGTACCATCATTGGTAGTGCAGTGGGTGGGGCTCTCTTTCTGATTCTTGTAAGTGTTTTAGTTGGAATTATCTGCTATAGGAGAAGACGGACGTTCCGTGGTGACTACTTTGCTAAGAACTACATTCCACCATCAGATATGCAAAAAGAATCTCAAATAGATGTTCTCCAATCAGATGATGTGGATTCTTACCCTGACAGTATAAAAAAAGAAATAAAACATCCAGTGAACAGTCTAATATCAAAAGATTATTTAGAAGACCCAGACAAACCACAGTGGAACAATGTAGACAATATTAACAGGTACCAAGAACGATATGAAAGACCAATGGATTATTACGAAGGTGGAACACTGGGAATGAAGTATATGGGTGGTGAATGTTATGATGACAATGAAGAAGACTTTGTGTCACATGTAGATGGCTCAGTAATATCCCGGAGGGAGTGGTATGTGTAGTAATCACTGATACCTTAACTTGGTACATACAGTTCCATTGATTAGTTGATCACTTTCAGGTTGTTTATATTTTTACTTGAGGAAAAAGCTTTTTGAAGTTGATTTTCAAGCTTTTGATATTGTAAAAATTTGGGTTAAATGTATCTGAGCTGCTTTATGGTTTTTTCAATGCTGTACTACTGTCTTCGAGAATATTGAAATTTTAATGCATAATACTTTGTCTATGGCACATGTAAGAACCAAGTGCTAAATTAAAGTTTACCATACAAAAATGTTACAGTTAAAAACTGTCTTGCCTTTGTATTTAAAAAAAAAAAAAAAAGACACTATGGTGAAGTATTTTTGTTAAGTGTATATTTTTGTATACAAATCTTAGACCAAAAACAAGTGAATTAGATCAATTTCAGATTTGAGACTAAGGTAAATTTAATTCTTAGAAGTAATTTGTACTATACAGAAATGTGGATTCACTTAAACCTGGTTTTTTTCAACATTTTGTTTTAATTTTCTATGCAAAAATGAATACCTCTTTTTTTAAGAGCCTTCTTTAATAAGATGTGGTAACTTGTAAAGAAAACTTATTGCTTTGAAAGTTAGAATTCTCAGTGAAGAAGCATTTAGAGGAACAACAGATTGAATCTAAGGGAGGTTTGTCTTGTAGCTGATTTTGAGAACCACTTTGACACTAAAATTATTTCGAAAAAGCACTGTTCCAGTTTATTATAGTCTTGTACTTTGCATGAGATCGAAAACTAGTGTTCTAATTTTAAAAAAAAGAGAATATTCAAGATATACAGATGCCTGAAAAGCTTTCATTGGGATTGGGAAATACAAGGGTAGGTCACAATTCGATACAAATTCTAATTACAGTATAATATGGCAAAAGGTAAAGGAAAAATCTTTAGAATGCTTTGATTTCATCACTACTTTTGAACTGAGCACAATTTAATGAAAATATTATGCTGCTGAAAACGGGTAAACATAATAAAATACTATTTAAAATCAAGCAACAAGGGATATAAATATTGCTATTCAATTCTGTTGAAAAATGATATATAAAACCATGCTGTGGAATGCCTAGCATGGCAGTTACATGCATTACTCAGTTGGGTTTGATTGTATTGTATTGGTTTGCTTTGTTGCAAGTAAGTGGAACTGTTGACTAAAACGGTAAGCAGTTTTGTAGCTAGGAAAAGCAGATGGTTACTAAACATGCAATTGCATGCTTGGAAGTCCATTTCAAGAGCTGGAAAAATCTTGCCTCTCGAGTTGTAGGTTCACTACCTCAGCTTTGCAGGTTAGTAAAATAGAATCTGCATGAAGTTAATTAACATAATTGTTTGACAGCATTTAAATTAGTGGTAAGAAATGGTTTCATGAAATCCTTTTTTAAGAGTTCAACTTGACATTCGTTGAGGAGTTTTAAAAATTCTGGAAGACTTGCCCAGAAATGACGAAGTTGTGGGGTGGAGGGGGATGTGGAAGTTGTCATGCAAATAAAAATGTAACAAGCTTATATTAGAATTTAATGATGCTTCATGGCTATTTGTTTGAATGTTTCAATAGTAAAAGGATTCCAAAATGACAGAGTATTTAGACCTGTACAACAAATACGGTAACTGTACTAGACTTTTGACAGAAGCCTAATGTCAAATGATTGCATATCTTCAAAAATGACGAGTAGATGAGTATATTCATGTAAACATGAAAACTCTCTTATTTAAAGCTAAATAGACTCTGAACTGAGAGCCAGGTAATGTACATTAAAATAAGTGACCAAAATCTCAGCTTAGCAAAGTAGCAAGCGGGTGGGGGGAGGTCTGTTCTTGGGTGTAAATTCATGAAAATGAGTTGTTCTTCTAATATTTAAGTCTACTCCAAATCCTTCTGAAGTAATGGGGTCAGATTCTATATATGGAACTTGTCTGAAAGAAAATTTAACAAAAGAGAATCTTAACTGTAAACTCAGTGTTGTGAGATGGTTTATTTGGGCCTTTTGTAGGTTTTGGTTTTTGAAACATAAGTTGAGATGGAGAAATGAGTATTTCATATAATCTTAAGTGTGTTCATCACCATCTTAGCACAGTTGGAGGAGTTAAAAGTTTGAAACTGAAGAGGTTGGTAATAGCTGTTGTTTTTCCTGCTTGATGTATGTATGTTGTAAACAGACTTGATTGTATGAACAGCTGTTGCGTGAAATAAATATCTGGTGTTAAACTGTGTTTGTGAATACAGGTAGTATGCAGAACTAATTGAAAGACATGAATTAAGTATCATTAGTATTTTGACAATTATTTCTACATATTTAATGTCCTTTCAAATAGAGAAACGTACAAATCAGACAGGCTAATTGTTTAAGGACAATTCTACTTTACCAATGTGTTAGTTGTTTAAAATTATTTAATTTATTTTAATTAAGAGGACAGTTAACATAATGTTTAAGTGCTTAGAATCGTTACCTTCTTGAAATCAAAGCTGTTCCTTTCATGACTTAGATCATTCTGACAAGTTGTAACTTAACAAAACTTCTGGCAAGTCCAGCCTAATGGAGCGTAAATTGCCCTCTTTTTGCCTCTGAGACTTGTCCTGCTGCCTTCTCTGCTGAACTGACCAGATAAAGCCATCTTCTGCCATGGGCATTCCTCATCAGTACATTGACTACCAACTATCTTCTAGGAGAGAGGCTGCTCTCCCCCCACCCCCCTGGAAATTTTGTGTCTAGAGGGGAGCAAAACTCTAGGAGCAAAATTCCTTTTTGCCACAGGTAACCTGTGATTATCACCTTCCCAGTCATATGTGTTCAGGATTTCTGTCTTGTCACTGATAAATTGTCTGCCCCTTTGTTATGAAAATGGAAATAACACCAGCGAGTTCAATATGGTAACAGCAGTAACTAAGCGAGGCTGCACGTACACTACGAGAGAAACTTAAATTTAAGGCAGTTAGCTTGATATTACCATGTGACTCTTCACTGTAAATACCATTAGCTTGATTCGGGGAGCACTAATATTGATATCACAATATCGTCAGTACCTGCTGGGTATAGCATCAAGATCAAATTCAAAAGTTCGATTAAAAGCCACCGTGGAAGTGCCACATTTTAAAATCGAGTTTTAGACTCCAGAGGTGTCCTGTATGGGAACCACAATGCCGCTCAGTGCTCTGCTCTACCCGGTGCTCTCCAGGTGTGCCAGAATTAGGTAACATGAAAACCATGAATTTCAAAGTGGGAGCAGCAAGCCTGTAGCTGTGGACTCATGTTTGTATGAGAGCCTGAGATATATCTGTCTTTGCAGTTAGTGCTGTGAGTGCATCTACCCACTACAAATAGCCCCAGTTCTGTCTCTACACTTGGTATTTTTTTTTCCTGTGCTGCAGGGCACCAGTCGCTGCCCCACCGCACCATCTGGCACCAAAGCAGTTGTGGGGGTTGTGCTTGCATAAAGGCCGAGAAACTTCTCAGTGGTTTACATTTGTGTGTGCCCCTTCCCTCCTCCACAGGCACCACACACAGTCTTTCCCATGCTGAGCTACATCACAGGACAGCCCCCAACCCAATAGAAGGACATGCCTGCTGTTCAGTGTTGACTAGGCTGCCAGGCAGCCCCGTGTCCTGGCTTGTGCACGGTTAGGGCTCTAAGGAAGGAAAAGAATTTCAGGGGCTTGATGGTGCCAAGGGGAAGTCTCCCCCTGTGGCTAAGAAATTTGGGAGGCGGTGGAACATTTCAACTAGCTCTGAAGCAGCAGACCACAGCCCCAGCCCTGCTCCCTTTGCCAAAAATATTTTTGGGGTCTTGTGGCCTGTTGTAGGCACCTGCTGCTTTTTGCAAAATCTTTGATATTTCAGTTATAAAGTCTTTCTTCTAACCTTTCCTATCCTCGTTCTTCAAGCTTTGACCCCCCACCCACCCCCAAACACTGAAACACAAGGAACAGTGGGTGGAGGGCCAGTTGAGATTCCTGTTTCCGTTATAAGTTCAGTGTACTTGATTTCACGGCCGTCCTCCGTGTTGGCAGTGTCTGTGTAGTGAAGAGGGAAGACAAAAATCTTTTTTCCTAGCCTTTTAAATCCTCTTTCTTCTAATTTTCCCCCCCTTCATACAGGGAAGACTGGGTGGAGGGCCAGTTGAGAATACAGACTGCCTCTGTATGATTTTCAGGGATCAGATGCAATCATTGGAGCAGGGGCAGTCAGTGGATGGCCAGTTAGGAACACAGACTGTGCACAGAAGCTGTATAATGAACAGGGAAGCCAAATACCATCCCCTCATCAATTCTGTTTTCAAGAACTTCAATATCAACTCTTCCTTCAAGCTTTTCAGGGTCCCTGTTTTGTTCTCAGGGATTGGATGCAATCACAGAAGAGGGGGCCCAGTCAGTGGATGGCCAGTTGAGAAGAGACACACTTGCTAATTTTCATGAAATTCTTGGTAATTCAATTACAGAAGAGAGAGATTTGTTAACTTTGCCATCTTTGTTGATGCCTCTTCCTTTTGCTTAGAAAAATGGACATTTGCTTAACACGGGAGGGGACTGAGGAATGTGCAATATGGGAAGATGTCAAAGACTGGTGAGCATAGCCAGAATGCTACAGGGATGAGGGAACCATGGGATAGGTCCCCATAATGCGCTACTGCAACAGTCAATGTCTGTCAGTTGAGTGTGGCATCAATAAGTCGACTTTGTAAGAAGCATGTGGGGAGGTGAGGATAGCCAAAATCAAATTTATAAATTCCAGAGTTACAAAATCAATTCTAATAAATCTGTTTGTATCTCATTGTGTAGACACAGCCCAAAACTTGCTCTCTTTATCTGGGTCACCATGGCAAGACATACTGGGTGTGTCTACATTTGCCCCCAACTTCGAAGGAGCATGTTAATCAAGGTGATGGGAGTTCACTAATGAAGTGCTGCAGTGTATACTCAGCAATTTGTTAAGCTAATTCTCCCCCACGGCAACTTTGAAGCATCATATTTCGAAGTGCCAGCGTGTGTGTAACCGTGGGCACTTTGAAGTGCCTGAACTACTTCGAAGTCCCTTTACTCCTCAAAATCTTGGAGCTACACACATGCTGGCACTTGGAAGTCTGATGCTTTGAAGTTGCTGCAGAGGAGAATTAGCCTAGTGAAGTGCTGCGTATTCACCGCAGCATTTCATTAGTAATTTCCTGTCCCCGTGATTAACATGCCCCCTTCGAAGTTGGGGGGCTAGTGTAGACCCAGCCACTGTGTAGCTGACAAATGCTTGTGGATGGTCTTAGGAAAAGCAGGATCAGTTAGTAAATAAATAACGATAAAATATCCCTTCACACACTATAAGATGAAATAAAGCCTGCAAATTCTGGTAAAGAGAAAAATACTCCCTCAGTAAAATCATAATCACCTAGTTCAAATAGTTACTTTTACTCCAAGGCATTAAAAATCAACATCTTTTTCTTACCCTTCCAATTGCAGCCTTTCAACCTTGTTCGCTATAATGTTAATAGACAGCATATAGCAGTGAGAAAAAAGCCAACTCTATAGCAACAGGCCAATGCCAAGAAAAGGTCCTGGGCATCTACAGTGAAATTTAAGTGTGTAAGGTGTATCTTTGGAAATCTTGCCAACAAATATCTTTCAAACCGAAAAACAATAGGTGAAAAGACTCATTGCTTGTTAACACGCTTCACTGTATTAATCTCCGAGCTATTCTCTGACGCGGGTTCGTTTGCAGACTGTTTGGTAAGGTTTCATCTACAATAATGAGATTTTTTTTATTTCTGTATTTTGTCCTGGGCAACAAAAATGGCCAGGAAATCAAACTCAAAACCCTTAATGGTTATGCTTTTACATTCTCTTGACCAAGAATACCTTAGTTTCACCAGTTCTACAAGGATGTTAAACATCAAGCCTTGAATTTCTGGTGTTTTTACAATTAAATGTGTGAAGCTAAAATAGTAGCAGAACTTGGGTCCTTTGGCTTTTCAGAGCTAGCGGGCTGGCTAAAATGCTTATCTCAATAAGTGTTGCTCGGCAGTTTCCTATGCAAAGAATTCTATCAAGTCTCATAAGCAGTTCAGCAGTAGCATCTTACTTTTTCTTTCTGAAGTCTTGAGTTACATCCTAGTTGCTTATCAGTTCCATTAGAATTTGCATTTCACTGTTGCCTAATTCTACAGCATACTTAAAAATAGAGTCTTCGCCTTAAAATTGGATTTTGCAAACAGTGACACTCGTGGGTGAATGAGGGATCAGAAGCATTAGACTGGTATGCTGGGTGTTTGGGTTGGGGGAATAACTTAAAACCAATTAGGGTCTTGATGATTAGGCTAAACCTTGAGGTAAAAAATGACACTCTCTTGTGGGATTAAAGAATATTTATTCCTGTCAGACTTTACAGATGGAGAACCAGAGAAGGGCACAGAATAGAGATGAAAAATAGGTGTTGAATTAATAGGTAAGAGATGAGGAAAACGAGGATGGAGCAATGAAAAACAAATTATTAGCAGGACGCGTGGGCTTGGGGGAGGGCTCACAACCTATGAGCAGTAGGCATGTGGTACACTCCCAAGCAAGCATAGGAAGTTGTATGCTGTTAATATAAGGGGTGTGAAGCCAGGTCTTACATAGCAACAGAACATGAAGCTAAACAGGAAGTCTGGGAAACTGGAATGGGAGCATACTTATCATAGTTTGCCCAAGGCTGTACAAAGTCAATGGGATAGTGGACGGCCAAACTCTGAAATGCCAAGTTGTCCCAGTTTTAGGTCTTAAAGTTCAAAAGAAGGTATGGTATCCACAGCTTCAGGGTTTGTGCCCTGCTGACCAGAAGCTCTCCAAACAAGGCTGCCTGAGGAACTGGAGGCCCCCTCTGTCAACAGAACTATCTACACAGGCCCTGTGTCGACAAAACACTGTCAATAGAGGTACTTACTGTTCCTTACTGGGAACAGGGACAATGCTGCCAATTGAACAGTTGAATTTTGCTGACAAACTTGACAAAGTGCTTTAGCTGTGTGTATCCTCGGTGAGTTTTGTCAGGCAAAAGGGCTGTTCTGTTGTCAGGAGCTACTCATGTAGATGCTGGCTTTGCAAGATAAGGAGACAAACTTGAGACAATGGCTTGTAAAGTACAGCTGCATCAGAAATTGTTTTATAGCCTTAACTACAATGTAGTGGCCCAAATGGTTCTGTAAAAAGGCTGTAAAACTTAACCGTGTGAAATATTAACTAGAAGGACCTTCCTGTGGGATGTGTAAATTAATACAGTTTGATTGAAATTAGTGTAGCGTGATAAGAGTGTTCCTGACTTAAAAACAACCAACCCCCACCTGACATTTCTGTAGCACAGGATACACAAAGCCTAACTTCAGCTCACTAATAGGGACTTGTTTGGATAAACTAATGCCAAATCTCAAAGCTCACATTTAGCTATGTTTTACTGTTAAGTCCTGACCATTTGCGCTGAAAGTCCATGGAAGATTTTTTTTCCAACTCTGATACCTTTGATATACTTATTATAGGAATGATGAATAGTTATTGAAATTTTTTTTTTTTTTTTTTTTTTTTTTTTTTTTGAAGCTTCCAACCACATCTAAATTACATGGTGGGCAGATTAGATGAAAACAACCATAGTAGTTACGACTTGAAACTTTTGGTAAATGGATGAAAGCTATTGTTTGGTATAAACATGGATTTGAAATTTTGTCAATAGTGTAGTTATGGTCAGTTGTCGTATAAGAGTTTATATTTAATGTTCTTGTGGATCCCTTAAATTTAAATGAAATCTCAAATAACCGAGAAATCTGTGTAGGGTAGCAATTTCATTAAAACTTGGTCAAAATAAACTACTCATTGAAATTCTTAATGCTTTCTAAAAGTGTTTGGAGTTCAAGATGACATGATATTAAGTGTGGTTTTGGTAAGTGTTATCTTATTAGTATTTCTGCACGTTACTTGCTCCAAGCAATCTCTTTTGGTTTTTTCCCCCTTTAAAACTAATTTGCTTTGTTCCAGTTTTTGTAACCCACTGTAGTTTAAAAAAATAGTTTCCACTGGAGTATACTACCCTGCCCTTTTAAGTTTGAAAGAGTAATAAAAAGCATGCTTTTACTGTTTTTGCTGGGTTTTTTTTAAATTCATTTCAAAGGCTTGAAATAGCTTGTTTATTCATAAACTGCCTTTTTTACATCTACAGAAAAATCTTTAGTGTTAATGATTGCTGGGCAGCTGGCATTGATTACTAAGACTTGGAAAGAGCATCTTGCGTTATAAAAATGGCTTTTGCATGATCATGTAAACAGATAGAATAGTTTCCAAAATGTCACTTAAATGACTAGCTTTGTGAGGATGGAGAACAAGAATATCTGTAAAGGATAATCTGTGGTGCGTTGTGTTACAGATGTGCCATTTAAGCAGACATCTTCTGTAGCTGTAGCAGGGGCTGTAATTGGAGCGGTTCTTGCTCTCTTTATCATTACCATCTTTGTGACAGTGCTGTTGACTCCAAGGAAGAAGAGACCATCCTATCTTGACAAAGTGTAAGTATCCTTGCTTCTTAAATTAGGAGCAACAAAAATGAAGTATTTGTATGTATAGTTGCCTACATACTGTAGTTTTTATACGAAAACAAAACTTGAGTTTTTACTACAGTCCATCTCTGAACCGAAAAATGTTTCTGAGAAAATAAACAATGGGGAATTTTGAGCATTTGAAAAAGAAAAGATGCTTAGTTAAACTAATTTTAAGTGTCTTTTCCTTAGAAAAAGCCTGGTTGCTTACCAAGGGAAGAATAGGTTTATTTTTGTTCCGAAGTGTGTCAGAATCATAGGGCTGGAAGGGACCTCAGGAGGTCATCTAGTCGAGCCCCCTGCTTCAAGCAGGATCAACGCCCACTAAGTCATCCCAGCCAGGACCTTGTCAAGCCGGGACTTAAAAACCTCGAGGGATGGAGAATCCACCACCTCTCTAGGCAACTCATTCCAATGTTTCACCATCCTCCGGGTGAAGTAGTTTTTCCTAATATCTAACCTACACCTCTCCCTCCTTGTTCTGCCATTTGACACCACTGAGAACAGTTTCTCACCCTCCTCTTTAGGGCTCCCCTTCAATAAGTTGAAGGCTGCTATTAAATCCCCCCTAAGTTCTTTCTTCTGTAAACTTAACAAGCCCAAATCCCTCAGCCTATCCTCATAGGTCTTGTGCTCCAGCCTCTTAATCATTTTTGTTGCCCTCTGCTGAACCAGCTCCAGTAAATACACATGCTTTTTATACTGGGGGGAGGCCCAAAGCTGGACTCAGTATTCCAGATGTGGTCTCACCACTGCCGAATAGAGGGGAATAACTACTTCCCTAGCTCTGCTCGAAATGCTCCTCGTAATGCACCCAAGTATGCCATTAGCCTTCTTGGCTACAAGGGCACACTGTTTATTGATATCCAGCCTTTCATCAACCATAACCCCTAGGTCCCTTTCCATCGTACTGCCACTAAGCCAGTTGGTCCCCAGCCTATAACAATGCTTGGGATTCTTATACCAAGTATGCAATACTCTGAGTAACATCTGTTCAAGTTAAAACATGGGCCAAAAGAAATCTGATGAGGTGCAGCAAGGACAAGTGCAGAGTCCTGCACTTGGGATGGAAGAATTCCAAGCATGGTTACAGGCTGGGTGCCGACTGGCCAAATAGGAGTGCAGCGGAAAAAGACCTGGGGATTATGGTGGATGAGAGGCTGGCTATGAGTCAACAGTGTGCCCTTGTAGCCAAGAAGGCTAATGGCATATTGGGGTGTATTAGGAGAAGCATTTCAAGCAGATCTAGAGAAAGTATTCCCCTCTACTAAGCACTGATGAGGCCTCATCTTGAGTATTGCATCCAGTTCTGGCCCCACCCCACCCCCAGTATAGAAAGGAGGATGTGGATGCATTGGAGCGGGTCCAGCGGAGTGCAATGAGATTTGAGTGTATTTAGCTTGCAGAAGAGAATAGTGAGGGGTGATTTGATAGCAGCCTTCAGCTTCTTGAAGGGGGGGACCCTAAAGAGGATGGAGAGAGGCTGTTCTCAGCAGTGACATATGGTAGAACAAGGGGCAGTGGTCTGAAGTTCGCGGGGGATGTGTAAGTTGGATATTAGGAAGAAGTATTTCAGCTGGAGAGTGGTGAAGCACTGGAATGCTTTCCCTAGAGAGGTGGTGGAATCTCTATACATACAAGTTTTTAAGTCCCAGCTTGACAAAGTCTTGGCTGGGATGATTTAGTTGGGGTTGTTCCTGCTTGAAGCCGGGGGCTGGAATAGATGACCTTCCAGTCCTTGGATTCTATGGCTCTATCAAAGAGTGGTGAAGCTGTTGAAGTTGGTACACAAAAACAAACAGGAAAATCAAATAAATAATGTTCCTAATAGTAAAGAACATTTATCTCACAAGCATGCAACTTAGTATTATCACAGCTACATAGCAAATTTTACATCACAAACTTGGCTTCTTGAGTCACTTTTCTACGCGTTCATTTATCGGATTTCTTTTTCCACAATAGTATAAATTATGAATGTTTTGGTGTAGTAGCTTGTTCTAACAGCAGCTAGGTAAGTGCAAAATTCTGTGTGGAATGGCAGTAAGAAACCTCCTCACTTCCAAGTAGGGAGTTACACATTCTCTGAAATAGAAATACTAAAGAAGCAATTTAGTTACGATTAATAGGACATGAGGAAATAACGGAGGGACAGCTTTTATGATTAAACAGTCACTTTCTAAGAGGGAGCTTCAGTAAACAGTTGAAAAGGTGATCAAAATGAGTTATTAGACCATGTAAAAATTACCTCTTATGCATTTTGAGATTTCTGCTGATGTGGTGGTGAAACAGTTGTCCTTTTAGTAGTCCTAAAGTGAAAAAGAAGTTACCTACAAGGATTTGATTATGTGTCCTTCAGTAGAACAAATGTAACTGGTAATTAAACAACATGTTCTTGAACATTGGAGTACTCTGATGGTACCATGGGGGTTGGGGGGGATCAGTTCAGCTGATGTTACAGCTGTGTAAAATAAGTACTGGGAAAACTAACTTAAAAGGGGGTTTAGGTGCTTACTCCATAACTTAGTAGCGTGTGTTGTTTTACATGAAGTACTTATTAAGATAAATCTGTAATGGATTTTTAAAACCATGGTTCAGGACACTGTCTTAGTAAGTTGACATAAATCACATGAGCATACTACCTTAGTGTTTAAAGAAACCTGTATTCAAACTGTAACTGGTTAGTGGTTTTAAAAGTCTATGCTTGTTGCCAATTAATGTTGAAACAATTGTTGTTTTAGAAATAATAAAGCCAACTAACATTTAGGAGTTGATAGAAACTGACCAAAGCCTAAAGGAAGAGACAAGGTTGTCTTTGAAATAACGAGTAAAAAGTAAAAAATGTTGACGTTGAGGTATAGAATATAGGATAACGTTAAATCACAGTATCAACATCAAACCAGTTTAGCCTTATAAACATCCAAACACTTGAAAATGTAATGAAATATTCAATAACTTCTATAGTTAGTTAGCTTTTCAGAAATTCAGTTCTACTCTAGCTTGCGTTATGCAGGTATTTTTACTGGACAAAAAGTGCTTTTCTGAGTTATCAGACTCAAATGCAGAGGCAAGAAAAAAGGGCACATCACAACTCTACGGTTACACAGAAACCCTTTCACTTGATATATTGTGCTTATCTCTGCATTTACTGCACACTACATCACAAATTTTGTGTATTGACTTGGAAACTGGAAAACAATCACTGCAGCATGTAAGGTGCATGCTCTCGCCACAGTTTGTGTCTCTACCTCATCTCTACATTCCTAGCTTATTTTATCCCATTACGTAGTTCATAACAAATAGTTCCTCATGTGTTCTACTTACGTTAGTCTGCTCAGACATGCTTTTTAGCCTACTGACCTATATACTTGATTTATTTAGCGCAAATGTCCTGTTTTCAGTCCAATTATTGTTACTTCTCTAACCCTCTCTTCAAAAAATGAGGTCTCCCTCTGCTAATTCCTGAGGCCAGGCTTCAGCTACAAATATGCAATTACATTTAGCTAGTCACAGTGAATATTTGTAGTGCCCTTAGCTCTTTCCCATAATTTTAAACATGTTTTCCCAAGAAGAAACAAAATTCCCTTTGTTTCAATAAATAGTACTCTTTTCTGTACCTGACCATTTATCAGAATAAACGCCTCATGCAAATCTGATTGTAAACTTCACATGACTTGTGAAGAATAACTAGAATTAAAGAATATGACTGTGGATGTAATGTATGGTTACCAAGGTTATGTTTACAAAACTCAATTTCATTGTAATTCTCTTTGTGGTGAAAGGAAACACAAAATCTGTAGCATATATATCCAGACCACTTTTTGATGTGGTTAATCTTTCTATGAAGGTTTTACTATGGGCAATGTTGACAGGATTGTTCATGTAGTCTTCGTAAGTATGGCAAGTCAAACTATGATCTTTTAATGCAGGATTGATCTTCCACCCACACACAAACCACCACCGTCATATGAGGAAAGAGTCCTATCTGTGCCTCAGAAAGAAGTCATTCCGCAGGTAAGTGAAGTTAAACAACTTGAGGTTTGCGGATGATATGGTTATTATTCAGGAAGATGAGGAGAAGCTAGTGAAAATGGTGCAGGTACTAAATGAGGAAGGGAAGCGATACAGACTGAACATCAATAAAACAAAAACAATGGTATTTGGAGATAAGAAGGAAGATCAGTGTAGATGGGATTGAACTAAAGAACGTAGAGAAGTTCACATATCTGGGGAGCAACATAATATATGATCTAGACTGTAAGACAAATAGCAACTAGAATAGCAAAAGCAAGAGCAAGTTTAAAGGTGATGGATCGGGTCTGGAAAAGTAAAGTGATTAGCTTAGGAAAAAAGCTGAGCATCTTGAAAATGTGTATTGAGTTGCACGGTGTGGGACATGGGTGATAACAAAGGACTTGAAGAGAAGAATATTGGCGTTTGGGAGGTGGTGTTATAGAATGATCTTCAGAACAGGATAGATGGAGAAGTCACCAATGAAGGATTATATAGGAAGGTACAGCCAGAAGAGAACCTACTGCAGAAGAGAACAACAAGAAGTCTTGTGGCACCTTATAGACTAACAGATATGTTGGAGCATAAGCTTTTGTGGCCAAAGACCAGCTTCATCAGAGGCATGAGTGGGGGCGGGTTGGTTTCAGAGGGTTATTTAAAGAGTGGGGTCCACTCATGCCTCTGATGAAGCGGGTCTTTGTCCATGAAAGCTTATGCTCCAAAATATCTGTTAGTCTATAAGGTGCCACAAGACTACTTGTTCTCGAAGCTACAGACTAACATGGCTGCCTCTCTGATACTACTGCAGAAGGTTATGCAATGCAAGTTACAGCTGTTCGGACGTATTTCCAGAATGAATGATGAATGAAAAATCAAGATCCTGGTATTTGGCATAATGGACAGGTCAAATAGGAGAGGTAGACACTACAGAGAGTGGGTAGATGATATAGTAGATTTGGTACGGAGCTAGTCTACAGAAACAAAGCCACTGTGCTGGACAGGGAAAGATGGAAGCAAATATTGAGAGAGGCATCAGACACCAATGGGTGCTGAGATGATGATGAGGTAAGTGAAAACAGAACAAGCATGTGCTAACTAATATGTTCGAATTTAATAGTTCATTGTTAAATGTACAGCTTTTTGTAATGCAAATTGACTAAAAGCTGGGTTTCTGCAACATGAAGTTGATTTAAACTTAAGCAACAATTTTACTGAAGTATTGAGTGTAATTTTAGTTAAATATTTGATTTCTCAGAGTCTGGTATATTAATTTTGTATGGCAATACAATAATTTGCTGACATTGGCATGTATTAAACTCAACCGCCATAACTGCTCTACAGTAAACTAATTTGTAAATGCTAGTTGGCTGTTCTATGCTCCAGATTCTTTTAATGTACCTGAAAGATGGTGACAGAATTTCACTGTTAGATGTATTAATGGCTTGTGAATGTAAGCTTCCTTGCTCAGATGAATTAATATTGCCCCCCTGACTTGGAAGAACCACAGCAGTCACCATCCTGTTAACTTAGCATATAGTGGCTGTGCTAAGTTTTCCTGTACCAGAAGTGCCTAGGTGGTTGGCTTCTGTGATGGGGGGAAAAGGCATAAGCTATTGAGTACCTATTGGGTGCTCCTTTATCATAGTTGAACTAGTCAACTTTGGGATCAGACTTGATTGACTTCATTTACTAGAGAGGTTTGTTCTATGTTGGGGAGCATAATGTAGCTAATTGTAACGTTCATAACTGAAAGCATCTTCGGTGCAGACCATTACTATTTCACTTCATGTAGTGCACTGTGCCCAACAAATTAGGTGTTCTGATCCTCAAAACCTGAGGCTGGATGAGGATTTTGAGCCTCAAAGTCTAGGAATATAATTTAGGTCTCTTTTTAAAGTCAATGACAGGAAAACCATTGACTCTAGTTTCACTCTAGGATTGCTCTTATCTGGGCTTCAGTTCAGTGTTTGGTCCCCATAATATTTAATGAAGTTTATCAACAGCCATTGTAATGTAGGTACGTAAAATACTTCACCAGTTGTCTGTTGGCTGAAACTTTTCTATAATTCCTTCCTCTTAAATGACCATATAAAGCAAGAGAACTTTGAAATGCAAGATACTGCTGTTTAAATATTGGCTGCCCATTTTACCATAATGGGGTTAGAGCAGGGATTCCCAAACTATGGGTCGCCATTAGATTTGGTAAAGGTCACCAGCTGGGCAGTTCTGAGCTGCATGTGGCTGTTAAAGAAGCCATTTCCAGTTTCTTAACGCTGCTTGCTGCCTTAGACAGCTATATATTACTAGATATAGCAATTACTTTATGCCTAGGTGCTGAAAGCTTAATACTTGAGTTAATTGGTTTGAACGACTGTTACCTACTGGGAGCAGGAGGGCTGGGGGAGCTGCCCAGCCTAGTAGCTTCAGTGAAGAGGCAGCAGGAGGATGGGGAGTGTCTAAGGCTGGGGCTGTTTAGGGCTGCGGAGGGAGGGGGATATAAGGATGGGAGCAGTTTAGGGATGGGGGGGTCTACAGATGGGGCAGTTTGGGGCTGCAGGAGGGGGTCTAAGGCTGGGGGGGGTGGTGGTGGTGGTGGTGGTGGTGGCGGTGACTTGGGGCTATTTTGTGTTCAGCCCCTGGAACGTTTAAAAAATTGCCCTGTGGCACTTGGTGAAAAAAAAAAGTTGGACCCCTCTGCCACCTTACGCATTACAAAGACTGCTTCTGTTTCTTCAATATTCGTAGTGATCCAGGCAAGCCACTTAATAGTCTCTGGCAGTAATTTTCACACCCCCTTCTCTCTTCCCCCTCCTTTTGCCCCGCCCTTCTAAGTAGCTGATTTCTCAGTGTTTTTTTTTTTTTTTTTTTTTTTTTGTTTGTGACTCCCCCCCAGCCTCTGAGTGTGGGGTTTAAGCTGGGGGCAGGGGGGAGCAGTTTGAGTACGAGTCTTTCCCCCACCACAGCTCAGATTAAGTATAACAATAAAATAATAAACTATAAAAATAAAGTGTTGTTATTTGAATATATCTTCCCTTTTTTACGGAATAACTAAATATATAAATATGAGAGGGCACAATTTTGTATTCTTAGCTCAGGTGCAAAGTTAGCCAGTTATGGCACTGCTTCCTCTCCTTCCCTGCCATTTTTTGAATTGCCTTCCTGAATTGTCAAAATGGGTCCCCATCTGGAAAAGCTTGAGAACTGCTGGGCTAGAGAGAATATGCAGGACAGCCTGACATAATCAGGGGTCTAGTTTTGTGTTACAGGGGGAGAGATTGTTTTGTATTTTAAGTGAAGTGGTGAGGCATCTTTTATAACTTTCTATTTAAGTGAAATGGGGAGAAAGGGAAGTAACAGAGGTAGCCATGTTAGTGTGTATTCTAACAAAACAAACCAGCAGTCATGTAGCACTTTAAAGACTAACAAAATGAAGTGCCACAGCTGTTTTGTTTTTGGTTTTTTTGTTATGTTAGAATACAGACTAACGCAGCTACCACTCTGTTGTTGTTCAACAAGCAAGGCACTACATTTAGTCATTGGGGAAGAAAACAGTGATGGAGAATTGGGCAAAAAGTAGTTGGTATTAGGTCACTTACTGGCGAAACCCTTATTTCTTACAACAGTGCCAAATCTGGCAAGATTTTTAGCTAGTCTTGTTCATCTTAGTTTTGTATGAGTGCAATTGGAGCTTATTTTCTTGTGCCAGAAAAACTTCAGCCTTGAAACAAATCTGAGCCTTCACACTGAACGCAGGTTTGCTGCTTAATTCACACATGCCACAGTTTTGTTCAGTAATTGCCTGGAGGAAAATTTCTGTAAAAACCCAGTGTTTCCTGCACCACAGTTAAATAATCCGAGTAATTATGGAACTATGGACTCCCTGGTTAACTTAAGGCAGGTAACATTGTAAGCTTGAGGAAAGCTTCTTTGTCATTTTCACCCTCCCCCCAAATTTGGTCTCACCCTGAAAGTTCATAGAGATTGCTGTAAACATTAAGGTTTAGTGTCTTGCGAAATGTGTTAATTATGAAAACAGGCATCTTGTTGATGTAAATGTCCACATCTGTTTTGAAATGTGAACATTCTTGACCTCAATTTCTTGAGGCAGTTTCACAGCCTAATCACATAGGCTGTGGCTACACTAGCCCCCTCCTTTCCAAAGGGGCATGATAGTGAGCCACTTCGGCAGATGCTAATGAGATGCTGACATGAATGTGAAGTGCCTCATTAGCATAATGGCAGCTGTGCACAATTTGAAAGTGCTGCTTTTGAAACACGTGCCACCCGTGTAGACAGGGGCCTTACTAAAGGACCCCTTGGACTTCGACAGCCCCTTCTTCCCAACACCAAATGGGATGTAGGGGCTTTTGAAGTCCAGCGGTCTTTTCGAAGGTTCTCTGACTTCATGAGCAGCGCGCATTTTGAAAGCGGCATTTTCAAAACATGCACAGCTGCCATTATGCTAATGAGATGCTGCATATTCATGGCAGCGTCTCATTAGCATCTGCCAAAGTGGCTCATTATATTATTTAAGAACCACCAACTTCTTAGTTGAGGTTGCCTAGTATTCCTAAGTGTGTGATATGGCACCCAGCCTCAAGCTTCTGAACTTGCTTGAAAAATTGTTGCTGGGGCAGATGGTACCCAAGAGGTCTTGCAATGGTGAAACCATTCCACTCCTTAAAAGGCAGTGCAGGCCCCCATCTACCTCATTTCTTATACTGCTGCTTTAAGTGAGCTAGCTGAGTTCTTTCACGCCTTGAGACCAAGTATTTTGACTTGGACCATTTCAGATGCATGAAAAAGTATTGTGGTCCTTTTCCCTGTTTCAGAAATGAACATACATGACTGTCTCTTTGTTTGCTCTGGACTATTTGTACTGAAACACACAAAAATGGTGAAAAGTATCAGAGAGGTAGCTGTGTTAATCTGTATCTTTTGAGATGAGCAAGAAAGCCTGTGGCACATTATAGACTAACAGATATTTTGGAGCATAAGCTTTCATGGGCAAAGACCCACTTCGTCAGATGCATGAATGGGGTCGGGGGGGGGGTGGTTCAGAGGAGTATTTAAAGGGGGGCAGTCCCAGTAAAAGGGAGGACCAAAGCTGAAAAGGTCTATTCAGTCAAGGTGGGACTGGCCCATTATCAGTAGTATACATCAAGAGAGATGCCACGATAGTTGTTAAAATCGCTTTTGTCACCCTCGTTCTTGTAGACAGTAATGATGTTAGCATCCCTCATATCTTGTGGTACGCTGCCTTCTCTCCAGCATTGGCAAAGTATTCCATGCAGCTCTGAAACAAGGGTACCATTGGCGCATTTGAGGATTTCTGAGGGAATACCGTCTTTCCCTGGGGCTTTTTCAGAAGAGTGTGCTTGTAGCGCGTCACTGAGGTCCTCCAAGGTGGGCTCAGCATCGAGTTCAGTCATGATGGGCAGAGGCTCTATCACATTCAGGGCTCTCTCTGGTCTCTCTGGCCTACAACTGTGAGTAGTGTTCCATCTGCTTGGTTCCGTCCTTCAGGACCTCACCTGTGGCCGACTTAAGTGGGGCAATCTTTCTTTGTGATGGACCGATGGCCTGCTTGATCCCATCATGCATTCCTTGCATGTTACCAGTGTCTGCGGCCTGCTGAATCTTGGAGCAGAGTTGGAGCCAGTAATCGTTTGGCTCACCGTCGAGCTACCTGCTGCACTTGACTCCGAGCAGACCAGAGCGCCTGCAGGTTCACCTCACTGGGAGAGGACCTGTATGCAGCCAGTGCCTGTCTCTTCTTCTCAATCAGGGGCGTCAGCACTTCAGTGTGGGCTTCAAACCAATCAGCAGACTTGACTGTCTTCTTCCCAAAGGTAGATATTGCAGTGTTATAGATGTTCCCATCTCTTGCTGATATCAGTGTTGTCCGGGCGGGGCAAGGCCTCTTCAAGTGCTTGGACAAACTCGCATACTTTTGAAGGGTCATGAGTCTTGCCAGTGTCAATGCGCAGCCTCCCTTCCTTTTTGGAGCAAAAGAATCTTCGTGGCTGGATGTGCACCTTACTACACACAAGCAAATGGTCAGTGTCACAGTATGCGCTGTGGTAGCTACGTGTCACCCTGACATTACCTAAACAGCTGCGTTTGGTGAGGATGAGGTCAAGCCAATGTCTTGATCCTGGGTGTAGCCACGAAACTTTGTGCTGGGGTTTGACGTTGAAGAAGGTATTGGTTACACAGAGGTCATGTTGGGAGCAGAGTTCAAGGAGGCGCTGTCCGTTTTCATTCATCTTCCCTTTTCCAAACTGTCCCAGACAGGATAGCCAGCCGTGGTGATCACTGCCAACTCTGGCATTGAAGTTGCCAAGGATGAATAGCGGCTCATGGGAAGGTACCTCAGTGATGGCAATGCTAAGTTCATCATAGAACTTGTCCTTAAGTTCCTGGGCAGAAGTTAAAGTAGGCGCATAGACGCTGAAGATGTTGACCATGCCCACTGGTGTTTGAAGCTGGATTTTCAGCATTCTCTCAGTTCCCACATTTGGTGGTATGACTGAGCCAACTAGGCTGTTTCTGATTGTGAAGCCAACACCATGTTCCCTGGTATCTTCTGGAGGCTTCCCATCTCCCTTCTCAGTACCATGGGAAAGCTATTTGCACGTGTTGCTCTGAAGAGGCTCGGTGTTCTTGCGGAGAGAGTCTACCCTGAGTCTCAGTATGGGTTCAGGGCTGAACGGTCCACCATAGACATGGTTTTCTGTTAGGCAACTACAAGAAAAGTGCAAGGAGCAGAACAAACCTCTGTATATTGCCTTCATCGACCTGACCAAGGCATTTGACCTCGTCAGCAGAAAAGGTCTGTTCGCGATTCTGGCCAAGATCGGCTGTCCCCCACCTCTGCTCAGTATTATTAGGGCCTTCCATGAAGGCATGAAGGGGATCGTCATATACGACGGATCCACATCCAAACCCTTTGAGATTCTCAGCGGAGTGAAGCAGGGGTGTGTGCTGGCTCCAACACTGTTCGGCATCTCCTTTTTGCAGTTTTGCTCAAATGTGCCTTCGGAACTGCTGCAGAGGGCATCTCTCTCCGCACGAGAACAGACAGCAACTTCTTCAAACTGTCGAGGCTTAGAACGAAGACCAGGGTGCTTACGCAGTGTCTAAGGGAGTTCCTTTTTGCTGATGATGCAGCTATTGCTGCTCACACTCAGCAGGAACTGCAGTCACTCATAACTCGCTTTGTGGATGCATGTATGGAATTTGGCCTCACAGTCAGCTTAAAGAAGACCCAGGTGATGGGCCAAAATGTGGGTAATGAGCCATCTATCAACATGCTAGACTACGAACTGGAAGTCATCCATGAGTTCGCGTACCTAGGCTCGACGATCCCGGACAACTTGTCACTTGATAGCGAGATCAACAAGCGCATTGGAAAAGCCACCACAATGTTCTCCAGGCTGACGAAGAGAGTATGGGCTAACAATAAGCTCACTGTACACACCAAGGTGCAGTCCTACACAGCCTGTGTTTTGAGCACACTGCTGTACGCCACTGAAACATGGACTTTGCGCTCAAAACAAGAGCAGCGGCTCAACACATTCCACATGCGCTGCCTTAGGCGCATACTCAGTATCTCATGGCAGGACAAGGTCCCCAGTAGCACAGTGCTTGAGAGGGCAGGCACTGCCTCCATGTTCACCCTTCTCAAACAGAGGCATATGCGCTGGCTGGGCCATGTCTCAAGCACGACGAATGGCCGAATACCGAAGGACCTCCTCTTCGGCAAACTGGCATCTGGAAAGAGACCAAAAGCGTGACCTAAATTGTGCTACAAGGACTCATGCAAGCGTGACCTCAGCGCTCTCTGTATCAGTGCAAACACTTGGCATTCACTCGCCTCAGACAGGCATGCCTGGAAACAGGGAGTGAAGGAAGCTCTTGCTATGTATGAAACTACCTTGGTGAAGGAAGCGGAAGACAGGAGAGCCCTCAGGAAGATCCGTGCCCGTGATACCAGAGCGACATCTGCCTACTGCCACTCACAGTGCGGAAAGGACTGCCGCTCCCGGATTGGATTGCACAGCCAGAGAAGACGCAGCTCGAATCAGTCCAGCTGGGGTGCAAACCCATGATCCCTTGGGATCGAAGGATGCCTGCCTACCTACATCGAGAGGAGAAAGCAAGTCAGATCAGTGATGGGGATGTGGCCCCTTGTCTGATTCTAATGTGGAGGTGTGAATATCCAGAGAAGAGAAGCTGCTTTTGTAAAGGGCCAGCCACTCCCAGTCTCTGTTTAATCCTTGGTTTATGGAGTTAAATTTGCAAATAAATTGCAGCTCAGAGATTTCTCTCTCCTTTTGATTTTTGAAATTTCCTCATTTAAGGACTGCTACTTTAAAATCTGTTACTGAGTGTCCAGGGAGATTGAAGTGCTCTCCCACAGGTTTCTGTACATTACCGTTCGTGATGTCTGATTTATGTCCATTTAGTCTTTTACGCAGCGACTGTCCAGTTTGGTCAATGTAAATTGCAGTGGGGCATTGCTGGCACATGATGCCATATATTATATTAGTAGATGTGCAAGTAGAGGAGCCCCTGATGGTATGGTTGATGTTAGGTCCTGTGATGATATCGCTGGTGTAGATATGTGAGCAGAGTTGGCGGTGAGGTTTGTTGCAGGAATTGGTTCCAGGTTTAGAGTTACTGTGTTGTGGTGTATAGTAGCTGGTGAGGATTTGTTTAAGGTTAGCAGGCTGTCTGTAGGCAAGGACAGGCCTGCCTCCCAAAGTCTGTGGGAGTGAAGGATCATTGTTCAGGATGGATTGTAGATCACTCATGATGCATTGGAGAGGCTTTAGCTGGGAGCTGTATGTGATGGCCAGTGGTGTTCTCATGTTTTCCTTGTGAGGCCTGTCTTGTAACAGATGGCTTCTGGGTACCTGAATGGCTCTGTTAATCTGTTTCTTCATTTCCTTAGGTGGGTATTATAGTTTGAGGAAAGCTTGGTGAAGGTCTTGTAGATGTTTGCTCCAATCTGTCAGAAAGAGACAAATGCAGTTGTCCCTTAGTGCCTGGCTGTATAAAGTGGATCGTGTAGTGTGCTTTGGATGGAAGCTGGAGGCATGTAGATAAGCATAGCGATCTGTAGGTTTTCGGTGTAGGGTGGTATTTATGTGACCATCGCTTAAGTGCGCAGTAGTGTCCAGGAAGTTGGCAAACACTTCAATCTCCCTGGACACTCAGTAACAGATTTAAAAGTAGCAGTCCTACAACAAAAATAAAATTCAAAAATAAAATGGGGAGAGAAATCTGAGTTGCAATTCATTTGCAAATTTGACTCTATCAACCAAGGATTAAACAGAGCTTCTCTGCTCTGGATAGTCACATCTCCACATTAGAATCTGACAATGGGCCACATCTCCCCTGACTGATCTGACTTGTTTTCTCCTCTCTTGGTGTATACTACTGATAATGGGCCATTTCCACCCTCACTGAATAGACCTGGTCAACTATGGCCCTCCCTTTTACTGGCACCCCCGTTTCAATACTCCTGAAAACCCCCATCCGACTCATGCATCTGACGAAGAAGGTCTTTGCCCACAAAAGCTTATCCTCCAAAATATGTTAGTCTATAAGGTGCCAGAGGATATCTTGTTGTATAGAAAGTGGTGATGTGTTGAGATTTAGAAACATTAATTTCACTTTGATTTGTTTGATGGACATGGACATCTAAGAAGGGTGGTGAGAAATTTTCTCTTTTTAGATGCTGCCCTGGGACCTTGAGCTTAATATAAATAAGTAATTCAATCTCATGCAGTTTACAGACTGTGTTTATGGGTATTTTAAATGTAGACCCTGAATCAAATGTAGGTGCTAAAAGTGCAAAAAGCATAGTATTTATTAGCTGAGGCTCAACAAATTAATAGCAGGACTGTTAGGCTAAATTAAAGAAAATGACAGGAAGCTTCACAGCATGTGCTTTACACAGAAATCATTTAAGGATGTGGATTATGAATTGACAGTTTGAGGAAGTGGTAACCTTTCACTTTCTTCATCAGCATCCTCTCTTCAACATTTAATTGTTACATTACTAACTAAAGCACATTTCTCAAGTAACTGAATTCTGATGTTAATTGGTTAGAATCTTAAAATAGTAAATCACCTTTTATTATAATTATAGATGGGTCAGTGCTGTGAAGATGAAACTCCTTTTACAAGTTCTCTAAATTTTAAATGTGCTGTCATGTCTTGCATTGATAATGGGTCCATCTGCTGCTGTAACAGTTTATTTTTGAAAAATACCCACTGTAAACCTTAAAATGTTGATTTTTAAATTAGAAACAGAACACTGAATCTTGTCAGTGCATAAAGAATAACAGTTAAATAATAAAATGAGTAATCTAATGGCAGCGTTCACTTGAAATGTTGATTGGAAATTAAAAATGAACACAAGTTTTAGACTTCTCATTTATTAATTCAACTACTGTGCTTTTAAATTAGCAGTTGAACACACGAAATTCAGCTGCCTATGTGCAGGAGGGTAGTAATCAAACTTGTGATGTATGCCAATACACTCATCCCTCACTATATGAGCAAAGCTGGTTCCTAACTTTCTGCTCGTAGGCAGAAACTCGTAAGAGACACACTACATTCCTATAAAATTATATGTAAATGTCTCTGATAGGTTCCTAGGGCTCCTAACTTGGGGAAGGAGTGGCAGCAGGTGGCGCTGCTTTTGAAAGGTGAGTGATCCTTGGGTTGGGGAGGGTTAAAGGCTGGGGGTAGTTTGGGGCTGAGAGTGGGAGGGAGGGTTAAAATCTGGTGTGTGGGGGTGGGGGGTTCAGGCTGCCATGGTTTGGGGCTGATGGGGAGGAGGGTCAGGCAGCAGGAGTGTTCTGGCTGCAGGCCAATAAGGGGGGTTGGGGCTGGCGGGGGTGGGGGTACAGGTGGCAGGAGGGGGGTCTGGCCATGGGGAGTACAAGCGCCCGTGGGAACAGGCTGTGGGGCCTGCAGGGGAGGTCAGGCTCTGGGGCAGGTAAAGTGGTGTGGCTGCCGCGGTTTAGGGCTGCAGGGCGGTGTTAAGTGGCAGCGGGGGTCTGGCCACCAGGCCGGCAGGGGCATCAGGCTGCCGTGGTTTGGAGCCATGGGGCTGGTGGGGGGGGGGGGGGTCAAGCTGTGGGGCTGTGGGAAATATAGGCTGCAGGGCTGGCAGTGGGGGGTCAGACCAGGGGGATTGGAGCTGCAGGGAGTGGGGTAAGGCTTGTATGAGCTGGGGGGAGTTCACTGGTAGAGTGAACTAAGGTAGGGGTGAAGAACCTACTGAAGAATAAAATAAGTGGGATAAACAATGAGTCCTGTGTTTCCATAAAGGTTAATGGATTTATTTGAGCATAAGCTCTTTTGGTTAAAGAAAACACTGTCTGACGTATTGCACTTCTACCCTTCTGTGACTTGTCCCTGTCCACATAGCACACACTACTGCAGCTTAGTTGAGAGTAGGTAATAACTGTTCAGGTGAGATGAAAAATTTGCTACCCTTTTATTTCTAGGTTGATGCAGGATGTGTCTACATGAAAGAAAAAGCCAGTGTACCAAGTCAATTGACATTGGGCTGTCAGGCTGAAAGTAGAAGTGTGAATTTTTGGGCTCAGGTGGGGGCCTGGTCTCTGAAATCAGGCAAAGCTGGGTGGTCTCAGAGCTCAGACTACAGCTCAAGTCCAAATGTTGACAAAGCTATTTTTACCCTGAGGAGCCCAAGTCAATTGATCTGTGCTCTGAGTTTCAGCCTGATGAGTTTTGGTTTGCAGTGCAGAAATATTCTACATGCCTTGGTGTTGTGGGGCTGTGGGGGAGCTGTCTTAATAGACTTCCAGGGCGCACATAATTTGCTTTTGCTTAGCCAGCTTATATATGCAAGTAATGCAGAGTTAGTATTGAGATATCAGTTGCTCTTCTGATGTCTTACTCAGTTTTACTGAGTAAAACTTGTGAACTGGAGTTCATACCGTGTGTTGTGTCACATCTGACTATTGTCAGAGAACAGTTACCTCACGCGTTACAAGGGCTGCTCCCCTTCCTTCGATGCTCATAGTTATCTCAGGCAAGACACTTAACACCCTTCACTCCATGCCCCCCTTCAGTTCTGTGCACTTGACTTGTCAGTTTTTACTGCAGGTTTTTCTGGGACCTCTAATTGTAGATGTCGGTCTGTACTGACATACTATTGATCTGAAGAAGTGAGTCTGTCCCATGAAAGCTCATCACCGAATAAATCACTTTGTTCATCTTTAGAGTGCTACATTTCTGCTGTTCAGTTTTACTGTGTAATTGTAGTCACTATGACCAAGCTAACTTGCCTCCTTTATTCCACCTGATCTGTGAGTCCTCCCTGAGAGGTATCAACATGATGTCATCACTCATAAGGAGGAGGATTCATGTGTTTCTCCCACTCTGACTGAACATAATGATCCCCTGGTAATAGCTGTATTAACCCCAGCAGATGCAACTAACATTTAGCATTGACAGTTCCTTACCACTGGGCTCTAAGACCACTTGTATCCATTGATCAGAAAGGTATCTTAAAGCAAAATTGTTCAGAACCAAAATATTTCAGACAAAAAGGACTTTAAAATAATGAATACAGTATATGCATGTTTTGCTTACCAGGAGTCTATCCATATTTCAAATGAAAAATAGGATACATCTGAGCTTCCTACAGAAGCCCCAAGACTTGTTGGGGCTCTAATTGACAGTTTGCTTTGCTCACAAACAAGTCCCCACTGCCTCATGCTTTTGATCATCTTCCCTCTTCCCACGTACCAAGTCACTTGAAAATTATTTATAGGCCTTTATGCTGTTCATTATCTTCATCGCTGTTTTAGAGAATGACAGAGTGCTCTTATAAAATTTGCAGATAACACCAAGGTGGAAGGGGTTTCAAGTGCAGGATACCATTAAAATTGAAAATTCTATGGACAAACTGGAGAAATGGTCTGAAGTGAAAAGTAATTCTTGCACTCTACTCCTTACTGATAAAGCCACAATGAGGGCCTCACATTTCAGGAAAGATATGGACAAATTGGAGAAGGTCCAGGGAAGAGTAACAAATGATTAAAGGTCTAGAAAACATGACCCATGAGGGCAGATTGGGGGAAAAAATCTATTTAGTCTGAAGAGGAGACAGAGGACATAAGTTGTCAAATATATGCAAAGTTATCAAGAGGAGGGAGAAGAATTGTTCCATTTGACCTCTGAAGATTGGGTGAGAGGTAATGGGATTAAATTGCATCAAGGGGAGGTTTAGATTGAATATGGGGGGCATGGGGGGGAATGTATTGTCACTGTACTTAAGCACTGGAAATAAATTGTCTATGGAGGTTATGGGATTTCTGTCAATGGAAGATTTTAAGAGCAGGTTAGGCAAACATTTCTCATGCATAATCTAGATTGTGCTTGGTCCTTCCATGAGTGCAGGAACATCTTAAGGTTCTTCCAATCCTATTATTCTGATTCTGACTAAAAAAAGCATTCTTGGAGCTAGTCAGAATATAGTCCCCTTAATAGCTTTCCTTACTGTCTTTCAGATCTATTTTAGGATGTTTGGGAGCTATTGTCTTCCCAATAACAACCTGCATTGATTTAATTTCATGGAGATATAGAATAGTCTAAGTAAGTTAGCGGACTCGTTGTGATTAGATGGCATATAATGTTCATAAAATTGACGCACAGATCCTCTTTATTATTTTGATTCATGGAAAAGAATGCTTATCCTTATTGATAGAATAATGAACCATGTAGATAAGGGGGAAGCGGTAGATGTGGTATATCTAGATTCAGTAAAGCATTTGTTCTTCTTCGAGTGGTCCCTGTGGGTGCTCCACAGTAGGTGTCGGGCTTGCCCTGGTGCCGCAGCTCGGAAATTCTTCAGCAGTCTCCATCGGGTAGCGCATGCGCCGATGCGCGTCGGCTCTTTGCGCGCTTACGGTCACGTGCGCGATCCAGTCCCTGCCAGTTCCTTCTCAACCACCAACGGCTGCAGACGGAATCCTCTCCGGCTCCAGCGCCCGAGACAGATAAATATTATTTTTCTTGTATTAATAGTTACAACATTTCATAGTTAGCAGTTATATAGTTGTTATAGTTTAGTTACCTCGTTACAGTTCGTTTAAAAGTAAAGACTATTTTGAAGACTGCAGCGGCCGCCTCCAGGCGGGCCCGCTAGTTTTTTTTTGTCAAGCCTCCAAAGGCCAATGGTTGTTGTTATCAAATTGACTGACTGTTAAGTGTGCTCTTAGCACCTGAGGACTCTCAGAGTTGAGCTTTAACAATGTCATCCCCCGGCTTTAAGAAGTGTGAATCTTGCCGGGAGGCCATGCCTGCTTCGGATGGCCATAGCAGATGTATCCGTTGCCTCGGAGACACACATTCCCCAGAAGTGCTCCCATTGTTCCAAGTTGACGAATAGGGCTAGGAAAGATAGGGAAATGAGGTTGAAGGTGCTGCTATTTGACAAAGCACTTCAACCTGCCTCATCAGAGACAACGCATATGGAGAGCTCTTCAGGATCGCACAAGAGGAAGGCTGCCGCTTTGACCTCCTCTGTGCAGAAGAAAAGAGGAGCTTCTCCTGCTCGATCGCTGCCCGTTACTTCTGGGAGCGGGACAAGTGCAACGAAAGGCCCGCGCACGCTGGCTTCCTCCGCTGGTAAAGCTGCGGTGCATGTAACCGCCCAAGGCCCTACAGCTACTGGGGAGACGGCACCGAGAGCCGTGCAGGCACTGAACAGATCAGCACCGACTACTGCGGCACTGAGCGAAGCTCCCCCAGAGGCATCGGGATTGACGGCACCGAGGACAATGGCACTGGCAACGACGGCACCGGGAGCAGTGGAAACCAGCATGGCACCTGCTACGGTACCAAGCCCACCGATAAGACCACCTGAGAGGGCAAAAGCTAAAACAAAGACCAGGTACCGCAGCCCCTCCCCTGAGGTAATTGCGCTGCCTCTGTCACCACGATCACCACCGGAGATTCGACGGGCAGCAACACCTTCAGCCTGCCACAGACGTCCATCTCCCTTTCTTCGGAGTCCATCTCAGGGGGCTGCACACTTCTCTCCATCATCTAGCAGAGACCCCTATGAGTATTCCCACAGAGGCTCTCCCCATATGTCGGTGTCATCTTGACGGTCACGGCATTCCTTGCACCACCCTTAGATCTTCAGGTCATGGTCCAGGTCCCTATTACCGGGCCCCTGTCCCTGTTGCTATGACTGCCATCATTATACAGGGCATCAGCATAGGAGGTCTACATCTCACCGTGGATCCCCGTCAACTCCCCCTCAACACCACAGTGTACAGCTTCCACCTGGGGAAACACCACAAGTTCCCCAATCAGAGGCTGGGTCGAAAGACATTGAACCCCACCTCGAAGTTTCAAAAAGACAATCATACCAATACAGCCAGGATCCAGAGGAATTGGAGGAGAGATACCATAGTGATGCTTCCTCATCCTCGCCAGACGAGGCTGCGGTTCCTGGAGACATTTCTCCCCCAGATGACCTGAAACAGTTCCAGGAGCTGTTTAAAAGGGTAGCTCAATCTCAAGATATTCAAGTGGCGGAGGTGCAGGAGAAGCACCACAGACTACTTAAAAATCTCAGGCCCCCGTCCTCTTCTAAAATAGCTATTCCTTTGGATGATGCAATCATGGAGGCAGCCACTAACATATGGCAAACTCCGGCATCCGCTCCTCCTACCAACAAAAGGGCGGACAAAAAGTACTTCGTCCCTGCAAAAGGTATGGAATTTCTCTTTAGTCATCCATAGCCCAATTCGCTGGTGGTCGAATCGTCTCAACATAGGTCCAAATCGTCCCAGTACAAATCTGGGGGACTGGACAAGGATATAAAGAAGCTGGATCTCCTGGGTAGAAAAGCCTACTCCTCATCTACTCTGTTGCTCCGCATGGCCAACTATGCTGCTCATTTGTCGAACCACAATTTCGACAACTACTCTAAACTTACCGCCCTCATGGACTTCCTTCCGGAGGATAAAAGGCCGATTTCTTAAGGCAATTGTACAAGAAGGCTATGCGGCTTCTTGAGTGGGCGTACAGATTGCATTGGATGTGGCGGACACAGCGGCCCGCGCTGTAGCCACTGCGGTGGTAATGCGGAGGGAGTCATGGCTTCACACATCCAGCATTCCCAAGGAGTTACAAGTCAAAATTGCAGACCTCCCCTTTGACAAAATAAAATTGTTTGCTGAATCAACCGACTCAGTCGTACACTCGAGCAAAGACTCCAGAGCGACACTTCGGACTTTGGGAATATATGCCCCACCGTTCAGAAGGAAGAAGTTTTATCCTCAACAACGCCGTTATGGTTACCAACAGCAACGTACCCAATTTCAACGGGGGTATGATCAGGGGTGTCATCAACAATCACATTACAAGGGCCCTAGGCATCGACCTCAGCAGGGCAACGCCTCCTCAGGGCAAAGTACAAGACAGCAGGTTTGACGGGTATGTCGAGGGTCGCGAAGCCAAGACCATATCTCAGTGCCAATCTCAGTACATGTTCCATCACCGACTCAAGCCATTTTACCCACAATGGAAAAGCATTACTTTGGACAAGTGGGTATTGGAGATTGTAAACACGGGATACACGATCCCCTTCCACTCATTACCTCCACCAAATCCTCCCACTGCACCCCTCCTCAGAGACCCCTCTCACCTACCAGAATTAAGGCGGGAGGTGGACCACCTCCTATTCATAGGGGCGGTGGAGAGAGTACCAGAGCAATTTCAAGGCAAAGGTTTCTACTCCAGGTACTTCCTGACGGAAAAGACGACAGGAGGGTGGAGGCCCATTTTGGATCTATGCGCACTAAACCAGTAGCTACGCAAACAGCGCTTCAAGATGACTACGATGGCTTCAATAATCACAGCACTAGATGACGGAGATTGGTTTGCAGCCCTCGACTTATAGGATGCGTATTTTCATATCGCAATTCATCCAGCCCACAGGCGCTTCCTCCAGTTCATTGTTGGCACAGATCATTTTCAGTACAGAGTCCTTCCATTCGGCCTCTCTTCAGCACCCAGAGTCTTCACCAAGACCTTAGCAGTGGTGTCAGCATACCTACACAGACAGGGCGTTTTCATTTTCCCGTACCTGGACGATTGCCTGCTAAAGGGAACTTCCCAGGCAGAGGTATTACGGATGATACACATCACCACAAACACATTTACCTCATTGGGCCTTATCAACTTCTCAAAGTCAAAGACCGACCCCACGCAAAATATAGCGTTTATAGGGGCTCGGATAGACTGTCATGTCAAGGGTATATCTACCCGAGGCTCGTTTTCACGCCATCGAGTCTCTCGTACAACTAATAACGTACAGCCCCACTGTTCCAGTTCTTACGTGCTTACAACTATTGGGGCATATGGCGACCACCGCGTTTGTGGTGCAAAACACCAGGCTGCACATGCGAGGATTGCAGCATTGGTTGGCAACCGTGTACAAACCCTCAATCCACACCGTTCACAAGAGGGTGTCACTTACAACAAAGGCATGAAGGTCGCTAACATGGTGGGAAAACCCCAAGAATCTTCTAACGGGGTGCCCTTCCGCCAACCACAAATTACTGTGTTCATTACAACAGATGCGTCCCATACGGGATGGGGGGCACACATGGACAACAAAACCACTCAAGGGTTATGGTCCCCCGCGGAGAAGACACTGCACATAAACATATTAGAACTCAGAGCAGTGTTCAATGCGTGCAGGCATTTTCAGAATTATCTGCACGGAAAAATAGTCGGCGTGAATACCGACAACACCACCACCATGTTTTATATAAACCGGCAGGGGGGAGCCAGGTCTCGTACACTTTGTGCGGAGGCGGTCCGACTGTGGCCAACAATATAACCATAAAGGCTTCATACTTACCAGGTGTCCACAACGTCAAGGCGGACCAGTTCAGCAGACATTTTGCACCCACTCACGAATGGCAGATCCGTTCAGACCTACTTCGCCAAGTGTTCCGCAGATAGGGTTTTCCCCAAATCGACTTGTTCGCCACCTGGGACAACAAGAAATGTCCCCAGTACTGCTCCAGAGCGGGCATGGGACAGGGGTCTTTGGGGGACGCCTTCATGATCCCATGGAAGGGCCCTCTACTTTATGCGTTCCCTCCCACGACACTAATACACAAGGTCTTGGGGAAAGCCAAAAGGGGGAGAGCACGCATGATACTCATAGTCCCAACCTGGGACCGGCAACAGTGGTTCCCATTGCTTCTATGCATGGCACAGCATCGGCCATTTCCCCTACCAACAGTACCGGACATTCTCTCTCAGGCTCGGGGGTCAATACTGCACCCGCACCCGAAGAGACTTCGGCTACAAGCATGGTTAATCCACGGCTAGGTACCTTAGAGACTACATACTCAGAGGGAACACAACAAGTTCTTGAATGTAGTTGGAGGACTTCTACCAGAAAGACTTATCAGCACAAATGGTTGCGTTTTTCCATTTGGTGCTCCTCCAGGCAGCTAACACCCCAGGATGCCACCATACCTACGATTCTGGACTATCTACTACAACTCAAACAAAAGGGACTTTCTCTATCATCTCAAGGTGCATCTGGCGACTATATCAGCGTTTCGGCATGAAGAGGATGGGTCAACCACATTTGCCCATCCTGTTGTCTCGCGTTTTCTAAAGGGGTTGGTAAATCTGTACCCCCCTCGGAAACCAATACCGCCATCATGGAGTTTAGACTTAGTTTTGCACACCCTCTCGGGACCGCCCTTTGAACCATTGGCTACGGTCCCCCTTCAACTACTTACCATTAAAACGACTTTCCTCCTGGCAATCACGTCAGCTCGCAGAGTGAGCGAGCTCGCGGCCATAATGTCCACACCACCCTGCACGATATTCTCAAAAGAAGCGGTAGTCTTACGTTTGCACCCAGCCTTCGTTCCGAAGGTGTCTTCAGATTTTCATATTAACGAACCAGTAGTGTTGCCCTCGTTCTATCCTAAGCCTCACAACTCAAATGAAGAGGCACGGTTGCACTTTCTTGACGTAAGAAGGGCACTGGCCTTCTACATCGATAGAACTAAATCTTTCCGGAAAACAGACAGACTCCTGGTGTCCATTGCATCCAGGTCAAAAGGAGAAGCACTATCTTCACAGAGGATTTCAAATCACATTGTGTCTTGCATAAGACTGTGTTACGAGCTTCGCAAGACTCCTCTGCCAGTTCCGCCAAGGGCCCACTCTACTAGGGCGATGGCGGCGTCAACGGCCTTCTTCAAAGGAATCGCGCTGAGAGATATCTGCAGAGCGGAAACGTAGTCTTCCTATGACACCTTCACCAAGCACTATGCCATGCACAGGATGCTTGATGAGGATACACGCGTGTCGACAGCAGTCCTTTCACGGGCAAGCTGCACATAAATTGGGTACCCACCTCCTTTTTTGGGGGGGGGGGGGGGGTTACTGCTGGGTAGTCACCTACTGTGGAGCACCCATGGGGACCACTCGAAGAAGAAAGAGAAGTTACTCACCTGTGTAGTAACGATGGTTCTTCGAGATGTGTCCCCGTGGGTGCTCCACTACCCACCCGTTCCTCCCCACTTCGGAGCTCTGTTTGTGTGTTTTTTCAGGGGCATCCGGAGCGGTTGATCAGGAACTGGCGGGGACCGGATCGCGCACGTGACCGTAAGCGCACGAAGAGCCGACGTGCATCGGCGCATGCGCGACCCGACGGAGACTGCTGAAGAATTTCTGAGCTGCGGCGCGAGCCCAACACCTACTGTGGAGCACCCACGGGGACACATCTCGAAGAACCATCGTTACTACACAGGTGAGTAACTTCTCTATATAACTTTATCAATAAACTATGGAAATACAACTTAGAGGGGCTGCTATAATATGAATGCATACTTGAATGGGTAACTGTTCCCAGAGAGTAGTTATCAGTGGTTTATAGTCTTGCTGGAAGGGCATAATAAATGGAGTTCCACAGGGATCAGTTTTGGGATATCTTCATCAACAGTTTAGATAGTGGCATAGAGATTGTGTATAAAGTTTGCGGATGGGAGTTGGGAGAGGTTGCAAGTGTTTTGGAGGACAGATTATAATTCGGAATGATCTCAAACTAGAAAAATGGTATGAGATGAAATAGGATGGAATTCAGTAAGTTCAAAAGCAAAGTAATCCACAAAGGAAGGACCAATCCGTTTCATATATACAAAATGGGAAATTACTGTCTAGGAAGGAGTGCTGCAGAAAGGAATCTAGGCTCAGAGTGGCCCACAAGCCCAATGAGTCAATAGTGTGATGCTATTCCAAAAAAACCAAACATCATTATGGGATGTATTGACAGGAGTGTTGAAAGCAAGACATGATAAGTAATTTGTTCTTCTTCGAGTGTGCCTGAGGGTGCTCCACTTTAGGTGTCAGGTGTGCCCTGGCACCACAAACTGGAGATCATCTTCATAGCCATTTTTGGCCAGGCCGTGCATCCGTGGGCTCCATTGGGCTGTTTCACACTCACACTCTTTTAGTCACGTGCAGGATCCGAACTAGCCTGTTCCTCAACTGCCGGCAGTTGCAGATGGAGCCCTTACCTTCTCAGCCATGAGCATTGCTTTCTGTTTTCTGTTTCTCTTTCATAGGTATTCTTTCCTTTGGTTCATTTTAGCTGAATAGAAAGTATTAGAAAGTTGGACGTTTAAAGTTAACATTAAAAGTTTTAATTAGGTATAGTTCATAATTAGTAGCTGCATTGTTGGAGCTAATGGACTCCTTCTTGTCGTAGTTGTAGTTACTGTTTATACAAAAAAAAAAGGAAGTTTTTTTAGTTTGCGATTTTGTTTTAAAACTTATATAAATATGCCCAGCACTGCTGGTTTGAAGACATGCTGCAGGGCAATGCCAGCCTCTGACAGCCATTTTAAATGTATTCGATGCCTCAGTGAGGAACACGTTCCACAAAAGTGCCCATGCTGTTCAAAACTGACTGCCCAAGCTTGCAGAGACTGGGAGATGCAATTGCGCATGATCCTGTTTGAACAAGGCCCTCCAGCCATAATCTTTAGAGAGGGCTGAGCCTTCCAGAGATAGCCAGCACAAGCTCAGGGTACTCTCCTCAGAGGCTGCCATGTACAAATGGCCCAGAGCCTCTCCCACTCATTTGTTGCCCAGTTGGCCCAGGGGAGCGATGAGTGAAGTTGAGGGTGGCACTGAAATGGTCTCTGACTCATCTAAAAAGGCCAAGATTCAGAAAACCGTCCCTACATCGGCACCGAGACGTGAAGTGGAACCAGGTACCAGATTGCTCAAAATTGGCACCATCAGTGTCCACACCACAACACCGATCAGCATCGTGCCCAAATACAGTGGCACAGTCTGTCCCAGCATCACAGCAGCACCAACGACTGCACCAGTCCGTGCGGCACCGACGATAACGGCACCAGCCTGTGAGTCTGCAGCACAGCTGCTGGCAGCACCAAGTGAAATGGCACTGACCATTCCCCAGTCGACTACCGAACTGATGCACGCACCAGACAAGGACCATGAACACTCTAAGGCTACTTCCAAGTCTAAGCAGAGGCATGCTCCTGAGCCTTCTCCACACTGCCCTCTGTTACCTCACAGCTATCTCTCGGTTTGTTTTCCATTCTATCTCTGTTCCACATTAACGGGCCTATAGTACTGTGGGAATTTTATCCCAAACTGCACTTGTCGGCACATGAGGTGCAGTTGCACTCATTGGATATGAGAAGGGCTTTTAGCCTTCTGCATTGACAGAACCAAGCCCTTTTGAAAGACTGAGAAGTTGATGGTACCTGTAGCCTCCCATTCTAAGGGCGAAGTGTTATCTTCATAGAGATTGTCTAACCTTACCACGTCCTGCATTATGACTTGTTACTCGTTGCAGGGTGTGTCCTTACTGTGCCAACCAAGGGCACACTCGACCAGAATAATGGCATCATCCTCGCCATTCTTCAGAGGAGTCCCCCTTTGTGACACCTGCAGGGCAGCGACTTGGGTTTCCTATGACACGTTCGTGAGGCACTAGGTCATCCACCAGCAGATGACTGAGGATACCTCTGTCCGCAGTGGTATTATCTGTCCTGTACCAGACTTGATTCTGGTACCCACCTCCTAGTTTATTTGTGGGTGAGGGTACTGCTACTCAGTCACCTAAGGTGGAACATTCAGGGGGACGCCCGAAGAAGAAAAAGAAGTTACTTGCCTTCATGCAGTAATGATGGTTCTTCGAGATGTGTCCCCGTGGGTGCTGTACCACCCACCCTTCCTCCCTGCTTCAGATTCTTCTTTTGCTTCAAATTCAAAGAGGTTTCAAGGAACTGTCCAAGTCTGGACCATGCACGTGACCAAAAGAGCACAAAGTGGCATGTCGGAGCCTGCACACGTGTGGTCCGGCCATAAATGGCTAAGATCTCTCTCTGGTCTGTGGCACCAGAGCAAGCCTGTGTTTGTGGAACACTGGTGTTCTGTGAGCAAGTCAAAAGCGTGCCATGAGCATATGGAAAAATCAGTTTTACAGTTCTGTTAAAACCAGATGCAATGTCACTACTTCACTGCTGTGATACCTGATTAAATTCATTATACTTTTGCTATATATTTTACTGTTTGGTTGAATTTTTTTTTCATCTGACAATTTTTTGAAGAAAATTTCCATAGGTGTTCCACATTAAAAATTATTTTTTGGTGTTCCGTGACTTCAAAAAGTTTAAGAAATAGTGGTCTAGATGGTGTTTGGTCCTGCCATAATTGCAGGGGACTGGACTTGATAACTTCTCAAGGCTCCTTTCAGTTCTAGTATTCAATGATTTTATATAGTTTAATACAAAAGTACTAAGTACTGCTGAGTTGGCCCTTGTGGAATCACACAACATAACATTTGGACTTAAATTTCCATGTGGGGGAGCTGTCCCTTTTCTGTAATATAAATGCATGACTGAAGTATTCGAGTTCAGGATCACAAACTGAATTAAATGTCCACATTGGTATTGCATGGATGTGTTGAAGTAGATAATTAATTCTGTAAGTAATACAACCTAATTTCTCCTTTTCCAAATTAAATTATTAAACTGTAGGTTGGCATAATATAAATGATGTATTAAATACACTGAAAGATATTCTCTCCTGTATGATTGAATATTTTCAGGATTGAGAGGGAGCTACACCTGTAAAAATTCAGATGACATAGAACTGTAAGGTGTTACATCTGCTTTGGAGGATAGGATTACAGTTTAACATGACCTTGATGAATTGCCGTACTAAAATGAGATGCAAATTTTCAAAGTAAAGTTCACACAAAATCAGTCTTTCTCCTACAAAATGGCTTGTACTACTACTGAAAAAATGTATTTCAGCGGTGTGATGCTATTGACAACATAATCTTCTGGGATGTATTAACATTAAGGTGGTATGTAAAACACAGGAGGTATTTCTGCCGTTTCACTTGGCTCTAGTGAGGTTTTAGCTGGAGTACTTGATTCAGATTTGGATACTACACCATACGAAAGAGGTGAACAAACAGACTGAAGGACTCTTTCCTCATAGGTTACATTTCGTCCACAGAAGAGAGTATGTTGGGGGAGAGACTTACAATAGATGAAATATTATAAGGAGGTGATAAGGGTTTTTTTCCCCCTCCCATGACCTTTGATCCAGGTTAGACGTACATAGATTAGTTTGCAGTGGGAAATTTTAAGTTTGGATACTACGAAGAACTTCCTAACTATAAGGATACTTGAGCACTGAAACCAGGTTATGTAGAAAGGTTTGGAAGTCTTTATCCTTGGATTTTTTAATAGAAGGTTAGCACATCCCTGAATTTTTGTTTTTTGTCTTGGGTTTTTTTAATCCTGCCTCACAAAGAAATGGATTATGGGACCTCTTACAGGTCTTTCCACGCATATAGGCTTTATGTTGTTTTGTGGAAAAATAAAAATGTTAAACAGAATAAACTGAGGAGATTCAGGATTAAAACACATGCACCTGTCCGGAGAGCTATGTGGCAGGTTGCATGTGCCCAAAATAAACTGATTTAAGAGGAAATGTTCCATAATCTCTTCGCATATACAAAGTATGGAATGGTCAGTGCTGTACTGTGAGAAGCTGACTTTTACTGGATAGTAGAACCTCACAGTTAAGACTGCTTCAGGAATGGTGGTGCCTTTTTTAACTCTGAAATGTTCAAAACACCGAAGAAAACATAACATTCTTTCTAAATTTTACAGATTAACATTGACATAATACAATTTTGAAACTTTACTATCAAGAAAAAATGCTGTTTTTAATCTTAATAGCTGCGTCTACACGTGCACGCTACTTCGAAGTAGAGGCACCAACTTCAAAATAGCGCCCGTCGCGTCTACACGCATCGGGCGCTATTTCGAAGTTAACTTCGACGTTAGGCGGCGAGACGTCGAAGTCGCTAACCTCATGAGGAGATAGGAATAGCGCCCTACTTCGATGTTCAACGTCGAAGTAGGGACCGTGTAGACGATCCGCGTCCCGCAACGTCGAAATTGCCGGGTCCTTCATGGCGGCCATCAGCTGGGGGGTTGAGAGATGCTCTCTCTCCAGCCCCTGCGGGGCTCTATGGTCACCGTGGGCAGCAGCCCTTAGCCCAGGGCTTCTGGCTGCTTCTGCAGCAGCTGGGGATCTGTGCTGCAGGCACAGGGTCTGCAACCAGTTGTCAGCTCTGTGTATCTTGTGTTGTTTAGTGCAACTGTGTCTGGGAGGGGCCCTTTAAGGGAGCGGCTTGCTGTTGAGTCCGCCCTGTGACCCTGTCTGCAGCTGTGCCTGGCATCCCTATTTCGATGTGTGCTACTTTGACGTGTAGACGTTCCCTCGCTGCGCCTATTTCGATGTTGGGCTGAGCAGCGTCGAAGTTGAACATCGACGTTGCTGGCCCTGGAGGACGTGTAGACGTTATTCATCGAAATAGACTATTTCGATGTCGCAACATCGAAATAAGCTATTTCGATGTTGGCTGCACGTGTAGACGTAGCCAATGAGTCTTAAAAGAAACAAGCACAGAAACAGTTTCCTTGTCAAATCTTTTTTTAAACTTTTTTTTAGTAGTTTATATTTAACACTGTAGCATGCTATACAATCTTTGCTTTTTTGGTGTAGTTTTTTTGGTGTCTGCTACCTGAAGTGGGTCTTTGCCCAAAAAAGCTTATGCTGCAAAATATCAGTTGGTCTATAAGGTACCACAGGACTTCTTTTTGGTTTTGAAGATACAGACTAACTCAGCTACCTCTCTGATACTCCTGATTTGTACTTCGTACTACAAATAAGGTGTATGGTGGACCGGTCAGTTGCATAACTCTCATGCCAATATCTCTGAGATTGTACTGTATAATAAACGTAGTAAAGACCACATTCATAACGTGTAGCAGTATTCTCTGATCTGAAGTGGAACTCTTAATACAATGTTTTTCCTTGGCGATCAATTATAGGCCCATACGCAGGAATGGAGGAGGAGGAGAAAAAGGCAAGGAAGCTTTTTTCTAAATATGGGCCACAACATTTTTTAAATATAAAGGAAATCAAAATAGTCATGCAGTGAGTGCTCACAAGAGAGGTTAATGGAAAAAATTCAAGTGGAAACAGCGATTGGTAAAATGATTTTGTTATACCATACTAAAAACTTGCATAGTAATAAAGGTTTCATAGAAATTACCTTCTGGGATCTTGTAATTTTGTAAGTGGAGAGAGAAAAAAATCAAAATGTTCCAGTCTGAGTGAGATCTGAGCCAAAGCTGCCTACTTCTTATGCACCCATCTTCTCCTCACAGTGCTATCACCTCCCAGCAGCCCTCTCCATGCACAGCAAGTGCTATGCAGGGGTCTCAGTTTTTCCCCTTATCCTCCTGTTTCCTGTTACTAATGGCTAGGAGCATGCGGGGAAAGGTAGTCCCTTCCCTGCTTCAGGGCCAGGTACCTATGGCTCCCAGGGTACATTTGGTTCCCTCATCGTACCTTCCAGGCTCCCCCTCCACAGCAGGGAAAGAAACTGGACATGGGGGGAGGTGCATTCACACTCTTCACGTACACCCCGCATACATGGTCCACATACCCTATGTAATGTAATCCTATAGTTGACCTGCCAGGCCAAGGAGAGACTCATTTTAAACTACTGTAATAATGGGAGGAAGTTGGTTGAAAGGAATCTCTGAGCGTGCCTTGTCCAGATTCTTCCAATAACATACTTTGAGGGACAGAGCAATTTGTTTGGGTTTTCCTTTATTAGGGATATAAACTGATCTGAGCCAGGTTTGGAAGCAGCACAGCTGAGAGTGCGTAACGTGACAAAGGTATGTGCTATTATGTACGTAAGATGCATGAACTGGGATCTGGCCATAACCTGATACCTACCCCTTGAACAGCCCCTTGATTGATAAAGACAGTTATTCTCCATTGGTGACTGATGCCATAACTACAGCCCTGCAGATATATAAAATTTATATCTGCATTCAATCTGCAAATAGCCACACCCCTGGAATATGTTATCTGCATGGCCTTGTGTTTGACCAAAAACCAACGAATAGAAAGATTATGCATCAAACCATTGTGCAAAATACTGTTTCTCTTTTTTGGTAGAGTTAATATGGCACTTAATCTCTTTCAGATGTGGTGAACCCTCCTTAACGCAATATATTACTTCTCTATCATCCTTAAAATTCTATTCCTGTTCATGCAGCTGCTCTTTTTCATGCCTTGCAGTCTTCCCCATCTCTTTTCAGACACTTAATCTTTCCAGTGTTTATATAGGCACCAAAAGTATGTCCACACATGGTCATCTTCTTTGCACTTTGATGTAATCCTCTTTCCATTAATATTAGAGATCTTATACTTGTAATAAAGCCTCATTCATATATCATTTTTCCATTCCATAAGCTCAGTTATTTGATTTCCTTTCCCTTCTCAAAATGGGGTGTTGATCCAGCTGGCCATATGTGATAGTGTTGTTCATCTTCCAGCTGCCTTTGCATTACTCTGTCATTTTTAGATAATGTTACCTGGTAGGTCATCACCTAGCTGGAGAGTAAATGTCAGTGTTATTGGTCAGAAAAATCCTTTTCCTTACTAACCTTGTATGTTGCACACTGAGTCATAATTAGATTCCTTTTTCCAGCATTGGCCACTTCAAAAACAATTCAAGTGATCTCATGCTTTATATGGCCCATAATGCTGAATTAGGAAATTAGCTTTCTTCTGTTGGTTGCAATCCTTTGCTCTGGTAGATAGCTGATCTATGTTTCTCATTGTAATTCTTTGTGCTACAGATGTTAAAAGTACTGAGGTTTGCACCCATACTTGTGAACGTCATTATGAATGGATTTTCTTTTTGTGTTGATATGTTTCCTAGTTAGTTCTTAGTCTTGCATTTATCTCCTGTTAGAGCACAGGTTTTTCCCAGCAGAATGCTTTGATTCCAAATTTCAGTGGCTTCCTTCAATGTGTGCATGACAGAAACGATGTAAGACAAAGGCAGTAGTAGAAAAATGGTCAGGACATTGCGTATTGGCCACTTACAAAAGACACGTGTGTTGGAGGAAGGACAAAGAATATTCCTCCCTGTATAAACTCAAGCAGAAACTGTTTACAATGCTGAACTAGCAAATCAGGCATCTCTGAACAAATCCCTTGCCCAGAAGATGAATATTTCCGTTCTACAGTGGACCCAGCTCCTGATAGTCCAGAACTTTAGTTGGCAGCATTATTGACTCTCCTGTAGTAGTACTGTGATCTGTTCAGGATCACAGCAAGTATTCCTTTTCTTACAACCATTTACATAATTTTTTTCCTTTCTGTATAAAGAGTACACCACCCCACTAAATGTCAGCTTCCGTACTACTTCCTGATGGTAGACTGTGATTCTCCTCAAAAGAGGATTTTTTTCTTTAAAATTTCCTCTGCCCACCTTAGCCGTGTCTACACGTGCAGGCTACTTCGAAGTAGCAGCACTAACTTCGAAATAGCACCCGTCACGGCTACACATGTCGGGCGCTATTTCGAAGTTAACTTCGATGTTAGGTGGCGAGACGTCGAAGCCGCTATCCTCATCAGGAGATAGGAATAGCGCCCTACTTCGACGTTCAACGTTGAAGTAGGGACCGTGTAGTCGTTGCGCGTCCCGCAATGTCGAAATTGCGGGGTCCTCTATGGCGGCCATCAGCTGAGGGGTTGAGAGACGCTCTCTCCAGTCCCTCAGCTCAATGGTGGCCGCGTGGAGCGGCCCCTTAAAGGTCCCCTCCCCCTCGGTTCCTGTGCAGGAAGCTGGGGGAACATGCAGGCGGCAGCCTAGACATGCGGCTAGCCTGCACGTCCCTCAGCCACCCAGAACAGGGCCAGCACCTGCCATGGCTGCCCGGCAGCCCCCCCAGCGCCCCCAGGGGAGCCCCCCACAGGGGAGCCAAAGCAGCCAGGCCAGCCAGCCAGGCAGCCAGGCTGGGAAGCGGCAGCGGGGCCCTTCCTGGACGGAGGCCGAGCTGCGGGACCTGCTGGGGCTCTGGAGCAAGGAGGAGGTGCTCCAGGTAATGGGGAGCAAGAGGCGGAACGCGGATGTGTTCGCTCGGCTGGCCGCGGGCCTGGCCACCCAGGATCACCCTGCCCGCACTCTTGACCATGTCAGGAGTAAGGTTAAGGAGCTGCGGCAGGGTTACGCCCGGGCCCGGGATGCGGCCGGCCGATCTGGGGCCGCCCCCGTCACTCGCCCCTTTTACAGGGAGCTCAGGGACATCCTGGGCCCCCGGCACACCTCCTCCCCTCCAGCCACCCTTGATACTTCGGCCGACGAGCCCCAGCAGGCCCTTCAGCTGGAGTCTGCCCCGGAGGTAAGCCCCGCACCCCGAGGGCTCTCCCCGGAGCCCACCCCCGGGCCATTGCAGGAGGAGGGGGGCTCCTCCTCCGCAGAATCCGGGCTGCAGATCCTCCTCCTGCCATCGCGGAGCAGCAGCCGGGCCTCCGCCCCCCGGGGATCTCCGGACTGTGGGAGTGGACCGACAGGTATGTACCCCCCTCTGGTGTACACTCCTGGGCTTGAGGGGCGGGGGTAATAGATATGTGTCCAGGGCCCCCCACATGCTCACATGGCCATGGCCCCAAGGACAGCGGGGCCGTGTCCCTCACAACAGTGCATCAGCCCATGCCCCATCCCCGGGGCAGGGCGGAGCGGAACCTCGAGGAGCCCCCGGGAGGAGGGGTTGGGACACCCCGCAGCAGCAGCATGTGATGGAGTGGGGGGAGTGCAAAAGGGAGACTCAGGCTAGATATGAGCAACAAGAGCTGAATAGCTCCCAGGGGCAAAGGATGATCCTAGGGCTACAGCTGGCAGGTGACACCTCTGCTCTGGACAAAGAGGAGGGAGGAGCCGAACTGGCTTTGAATCGGGGGGAGGAGGGGGGCGGGGGCCGCAGGTAGAGGCTAGGGGAAGGGAGAGCTGGAAGGCAGCCAGCCTGAGGAGGGGGAAAGCTACACCCCAGAGGGGCACCCCTTGGGGTCTTCTCCCCAGGATGGGTTGGAAGGACTGTCTCTTCTGACAGCTGGTGCTGTCACTCCTGGGAGAAACTGGGCATCTGTGGCCTGAGAGACCTTTCCTGTCAGACCCTGCAGAGTGAAGTGAGAGTCGCTCCCACCAGGGGACGGGGTGTAGTGCAGGGGGACCCCGAACCCCATCCATCACAGCAGCATCTCCCGGGGACGGGGATGGGGAATCTGCAGCACAGGGCTGGGGGGACAAAGGCCACGGCTCGGGGCCCACACTAACGCCTGTCTCCATTTTTCTTCCCCCTCTCCTCTCCTGTGTCCCGCACCTGCACCATCGGAAGGACCGGAAGAGAGCGCCGGCGAGGCATCAGTGGTCCCGGAGACCCCTCCGGGGCCATCGCTCCTGGCAAGCCCCTCGGCCGAGGACCTACCAGCCCCACGGCGGGCTAGACAGCGGACCCCACACCACCACCAGCCGACGGCAGCTGGAGGTGGCGGAGCAGCGCCTGCGGGTGGAGCAACGCCGCCTCGACCTGCAGGAGTGGGCGCTGGCCTGGCGTCAAGAGGCATGGGGGGCCTACATGGACACTTTCAACCGCCTTGTTGACTACCTAGCCCCCCATGCTGCGCCGGCCGCCGCAGCGCCCACCCTGACCGCTCCACCCGCCACACCACCTGCTGCTCCGCTCGTCGCCATCCTGTCCGCCATCGCCCCACCATCCACCAGCGAGGGCCGGACCGCCAAGGGACCCCTGGAGCCAGCTGAGACTCGCCAGGCATATCTTCCGGTCCGCCCCGCCCCCAGCCAGCCCCGGACAGGGCTGCGGCCGTGGTGGGGCTCCCGACCGCTCACCCCCAGTGCCAGACTTTAGGGGCGAGGGGCCCGGGATGTGGCCCCCCTCCCCCCATTGTATATAGTTGATTTTTAAAAAAGGACGATTAACAGTTGTAGTTCTCTTTTTTTTTTTTTTTTTGTGCCCCCCTTTGCCCCGTCCCCCCCCATGTAAATCGTTCTCCCCTTTATCATCCCTGGTTTTCTTTTTAGTGAACAAACTTTTTTTATTACTATTGTTTTCTTTGTACACATTACTTTTGTTACACACATCTTGTATATAGTTTGTTCTTGTTTTAATTCTAGTTCCAAAAACACAAAGTTCTCAAAGAAAAAGCAGTTTAAGTTCAGCCACAAGTGCGTGCTGTCATTTGTCCAGGAAAAGTGGGGGAGGGGTGCGGTTGGGTCCTCCATGGTGTGGGCGTTGGGGCAGGGAGTGTTGTGGAGGAAGGGGTGGGCAGTGGGGGGCCTGGCAGAGTTCACCCCGTGGCCTCATCATCGAAGTGGGCCCGCAGGGCCTCCTGGACCCGGGTCCCTTCGGGGTCCACCTGCCGACTGGGGGCAGCAGGTGGCTGCACGTCGGCCCTGCCGGCCTCCACAGCCCAGCCCTGGAAAAAAGCTTCCCCCTTGCTCTCCACCAAATTGTGCAGGGCGCAGCAGGCACCCACAATCAGGGGGATGTTGTTGGGGCCCGCATCCAGGCGGGTCAGGAGACATCTCCAGCATCCCTTCAGGCGGCCAAATGAGCGCTCCACCACCTGGCGCGTGTGGTTCAGGCGCTGGTTGAAGCGCTCCTGGCTAGCGGAGAGATGGCCTGTGTACGGGTGCATGAGCCAGGGCCGGAGGGGGTATGCCGCATCTGCAATGACGCAGAGGGGCATGGTGGTGTCCCCCACAGGGAGCTCCCGCTGGGGGATGTAGGTCCCCGCTTCCAGCCAGCGGCACAGGCCTGAGTTCCGGAAAACCCGGGCGTCGTGGGTGCTGCCAGGCCAGCCCACATAAATGTCCTGGAAACGTCCCTGGCTGTCCACCAAGGCCTGGAGGACCACAGAAATGGTAGGCCTTGCGATTGATGTAGCGTCCTCCACTGTGATGCGGGGCGCGGATGGGGATGTGAGTCCCATCCAGAGCCCCGAAGCAACTGGGGAAGCCCAGGGTGGCAAAGCCCGTGATGGTGGCATCTGGGTCCCCCAGCCTCATGAGCCTGTGCAGGAGCATGGTGTTGATGGCACGCACAACCTGCAGGGAAAGCACATGGGAGAGCACCAATGAGGGGTGAGCAGGGTGTGCGTGGCCCTGCCCTGCCCTGCCCTCCCCTCCCCTGCCCTGCCCTCCCCCTGTGGGTCCTCTTATCTCCATGAGGACAGCCCTGACGGTGGCCTTGCCGACACCAAACTGCTGTCCCACGGATCGGTAGCTGTCTGGAGTGGCGAGCTTCCAGACAGCGATGCCGACCCATTTCTCCACAGGGAGGACACGCCGCATGGCAGTGTCCTGGTGCCTGAGTGCGGGGGTGAGCCACTGGCACAGCTCCATAAATGTCTGCCGGCTCATCCTGAAGTTCCTGAGCCAGCGGTTGTCGTCCCACTCCTCAAGCACCAGCCGCTCCCACCAGTCGGTGCTGGTGGGGTAGCTCCACAGCTGCCGGTGTGTGAGGTGGGGGGGCGGGGTGCTGCAGGGTTGGGGGTTGAGCCCTGCTGCCCTGGGGGCAGCTTCTTCTCCGGTGTAGCAAGGAGGTGCTCAGCTGCCTCCCGCATGGCATGGAACAGGGCGAGCCCTGCTCCTGCCGGGAGGGCTGGGTGGACCTCTGGCTGCTGCTGCTGCTGTTGCTGGTGGGGGTCCATGCCTGCGTCGCCCAGGGTCTGTGTGCCTATGGCTCCTCAGACCGCGTGCTGTGCAGGCTGAGTGTGTCTGGGAGGGGCCCTTTAAGGGAGCGGCTAGCTGTTGCCCCGGAAGCGCTAGTCCGCCCTGTGACCCTGTCTGCAGCTGTGCCTGGCATCCCTATTTCGATGTGTGCTACTTTGACATGTAGACGTTCCCTCGCAGCGCCTATTTCCATGTGGTGCTGCACAACGTCGAAGTTGAACGTCGACGTTGCCAGCCCTGGAGGACGTGTAGACGTTATTCATCGAAATAGCCTATTTCGATGTAGGCTTCGCGGGTAGACGTAGCCCTTGTGCTTGATGATGCTTCTTTCTTTCTTTTTTTGGAGCTTGGTCTCTCTCCTGTTTGCATTGCTGGCAATCATTTTGTGGTTGCGGTGTTCTCTACCAGTTATATTCATCATCCTTTTCCATTGTCAGTGACTGAATCTCCTGCCCTGCTTCCTTGTCACGTTGCATGCAATTAATCCTTCTCCATGCACATGCAATATGGCAGATTTCTAGTTGGCATACATTGATTGAATTCATGTAAACAAAGCTGCACAGCGTTAGCCCAGATAGATATTGGATTTTCCTGTTATTTACTAGTCTTCATAAACATAGTCCTCTAAACCAAAACAGCAGAAATGTAGCACTTAAGACTATCAAAATGATTTATTTGTTCAGTTGGTGATGAGCTTTTGTGGGACAGAAAACATGGGTCAGGGGAAGTGGGTTTGTCCCACGAAAGCTCATCACCAAATAAACAAATAAATCATTGTGTTAATCTTTAAAGTGCTCCGTTTCTGTTGCTTTGGTTTGTTGCAGTCCAGACTAACACAGCTACCTCTCTTACTATAGTCCTCTAAACAATGAGATAAAAGTAGGCAGCAATCTTTACACAGGCTCACGGTAGGACAAGGCTGTTAGGTTCCATCACTCTGTTATGATTGTGCAGATTATAACCTTTCCATATAGCGGCAGTAGTGATCAATAACAGGTGTTATAGAACCATAATGTACTGTAAATAAATACCATTAACTGTCCATATCTTTTTTTGTATTGTAACAACTTGAATTTGCAGTTTGACTAAAACAAAGGAAGCAGTCCAGTAGCACTTAAAGACTAACAAAATAATTTATTAGGTGATGAGCTTTCATAGAACAGACCCATTTCTTCAGACTTCAAGAGTTGTATGGCTGCCTCCTGTTCATACCTGACTTATTCATGATGATGACAGCACCCCCTTTGTCAGCTGTCTTAGTTATAATGTTTGGGTTATTTTTGAGATTCTGGACAGCATAGCATTCGGCATAGTTGAAATTGTGTCTCATTTGGTATCGTTTGTGTATAATGTCAGTCAGAGCACAGTTGCGGAAGCATTGTACGTAGAAATCCAGACTTTCACTGTAAGTGTCAGGGGAGTCCACATAGTTTTTTCTTCTTTTGATGTTGGTGGGGGGGTCGAGAGACTCACTGATGTTCATAGGTGTGTTGGAAGAATTCCTGTAGAGGGAGATGGCAAAAGAAGGCTTCAGGGTCACCACAGAACTGTATTAAGTTCGTGAAGGAAGTGGGGCAGAAAGAAAGACCTTGGGATAAAAGAGACCCTTCTGCTGGACTGAGTTGGTAGCTGGAAAGGTTAACAATATTGTTCGTTGAGCTGTGGTGGTTGTAGTTGTTGTATCCCAAGGTATGAAGTAATTTGGATAATTTATTGTCCTTTCTTTTTTGTAGGAAGTGGAAGTGTGTTTTGTAGATTTCTTGTCTAGTATAGATAAAGTCTTGTTCTGTGGGATTTTCCGTGAATTTCTGATTATTGAAGAGTGTTTCAAGTTCAGAGTTCATTTTTAATAAATTTTTTTATTTTAAAGGATTTTGATCAAGTGGTTCCTCAGTTTTGTAGAGAGTGCATGGCCTAGATTCTCGCTGTAGTCAGTGTAGTATACTGATTGTAATGGGTTGTTCATTGTCAGTCCCTTGGGTACAATGTCCATTTTCTTGCATTTTGAGAGAGAGAAGATCACAAAAGCTCATCACCTAATAAATTATGTTGTTAGTCTATAAAGTGCTACTGGACTGCTTTTTTGTTTTCATAGAATATAGACTGACACTGCTATCTCTCTGTTACAGTTCCAGACTGTACTTTTCATTGAGACTTTACTGCATGTGTAAAATGTTCAGATTATGGTAGATACAAAAGGTAAACATTTGACCACAAAAGAAGCCAACTGTAGAAAGGGGAAAACGGGTGACTGAGTTGGGGTGAAGAGACATGTGGGAATGGAAATAGATGGACTTGAGTGAGTGAAAGAGGTTAGGAGTCTCTCAAGATTGGCATGGGGCAGGCTCCTGAAAAATTCTCCTTTTCCTATTCCTGCCAAAATAACCCTTGTTCCGTACTTTTCCCACCTGCATCCACCAACCCTTTAGTTCACATCCAAGATCCTTCCCAGCAAATATTTCCCTGTGCCACACTTTCTCCATTACTCATGACTCACAAGCCTCTCTCTTTTATCTTATCAGTACAAGAAATACAGTACTGTATTGTGGTTTAAATGAATTATTCCGGTTTTTGTATTAAAATGTCTACTGAGGAATCTTTTTGTCAAGTATTTTCTGAATCATTGCAAGGAATATTGTGAAATAAATAACTAAAAGAATTGAAATTTGCGTGATTATCTTATTTTGACTAATGAAATATGCAGAATTTTAATTTTTGGGTGCAAAATACTTCTAGGAGTAGGTTCATAAAATTTCTTCTTAGAGCCTAATTGTGTTACTTTTCACTATTAAATTCCATGCCATTTCTCTTACTTCAATTTTGAAGACTGAGGTCTTGTATAATATTTTGCCCATCCGTTTTAGCAATACCTCTCAACTTTGTGTCATCCACAGACTTTTATTAGCACATTCCCACTTTTTTTTTTTTTTTTTGGTCAAGACCAAGTCTTTGGGGAACTGTTCTAGTAAATGCTCTCTACCCTGACATTTCACCTTTTCATTGTGACTTGTTAGTCTCCCCTTTAACAAGTTCTTTATACGCTTTGAATTCTCATATTAATCCCTCTCTTTTCCAATCTAACTAATTTCCTATGTGGAACGGTACCAGATACCGTGCTGAAATCCATGCAGATTAGGAATTGCATTTTTTTGTCTAAAAAAGTTAGTTACATTCAGGAAGAAGATTTGTGGGTTGGTCAGGTACCATCCATTCTTTGTAAAATTATGTTTTATTTTATCCCACTTACTATTCAGCTCTGTGTAACTTTAAAATTTGTTGCAAGGCCTTGAGTACAAGTGAGGCCTCAAGCTTTCCAAATAATCCCACCCCCACTTTCTTAAATTCATTAGACTTGTCTTAGCATGTCTCCGTTCACAGAGTGCAATCTCTGACTTTATAGATGCATAAAAATTCCTTGCTTTTAGGCTTGCAATTTCATGCACCAGTTCCATTAATATTCTTGAATACCCTGGTTTAATCTCATTCAGATGACTAGTCTCAGAGGACAACAAGAAGTCTTATGGTGCCTTATAGACTAACAGATATTTTGGAGCATTAGCTTTGGTGGATAAAGACCTGCTTCATCAGATGCATGGGGGAGGGGGGTGGTTTCAGAGGGGTATTTAAAGAATGGGTTCAAAGTAAAAGGGAGGGCCAGAGCTGACAAGGTCTATTCAGCATGGTGGAAATGGCCCATTATCAATAGTATGTATCAAAAGAGGAAAAAACAAGTCAGATCAGACAGGGATATGAGCCACCGTCAGAGTCTAATTGGGAGATATTAACACCCAGGGCAGAGAAGCTGTTTTTGTAAGCTGCAAGCCACTCCCAGTCTCTGTTTAATCCTTGGTTAATGGAGTCAAATTTGCAAATAAATTGCAGCTCAGAGATTTCTCTCTCCATTTGATGTTTGAAATTTCTTTGTTTCAGGACTGCCACCCTTAAATCGACTACAGAGTGTCCAGGGAGATTGAAGTGTTTCCCCACAGGCTTCTTTACATTACCGTTCCTGATGTCTGATTTATGTCCATTTATTCTTTTATGTACAGACTGTCCAGTTTGGCCAATGTAAATTGCAGTGGGGCATTGCTGGCACATGATGGCATATATTATATCAGTAGATGTGCAGGTAAAGGATCCCCTGATGCTATGGTTGATGTTAGGTCCTGTGATGATGTCACTGGTGTAGATATGTGAGCGGAGTTGGCAGCGAGGACCATTGCAGGGGCTGGTTCCAGGCCTAGAGCCACTGGTTTGTGATTTGTAGTGGCTGGTGAGGATTTGTTTAAGGTTGGCAGGCTGTCTGTAGGCAAGGACAGGCCTGCCTCCCAAGGTCTGTGAGGGTGAAAGATCATTGTTCAGGATGGGTTGCAGATCCCTGGTGATGCGCTGGAGAGGCCTTCGGTGGGGGCTGTATGTGATGGTCAGTGGCGTTCTATTGTTTTTCTTGCAAGGCCTGTCTTGCAGCAGGTGGCTTCTGGGTACATGTCTGGTTCTGTCAATCTGTTTCCTCACTTCCTTAGATGAGTATTGTAGTTTGAGGAAAGCTTGGTAAAGGTCTTGTGGATGTTTGTCTCTGTCTGATGGATCAGAGGAAATGTGGTTGTACCTTTAGTGTCTAGCTGTATACAATGGATCATGTACTATGTCCTGGCTGGAAGCTGGAGGCAGGTAGATAAGCATAGTGGTCCGTGGGTTTTCAGTATAGGGTGGTATTTATGTGACCATCACTTATCTGTACAGTAGTGTCCAGGAAGTGAATCTCTTGTGTGGACTCGTCCAGGCTAAGGTTGATGGTGGGGTGGCAACTGTTGAAATCACGGTGGAACTCTTCAACAGCCTCCTTCCCGTGGGTCCAGATGAAGATGTCATCAATGTAGCGCAGGTAGAGGAGGGGCACTAGGGGATGAGAACTGAGAAAGTGTTGTTCCAGGTCAGCCATAATAATGTTGGCACACTGTGGGGCCATGCGCGTGCCCACAGCAGTGCCACTGATTTGAAGGTATAATTTGTCCTCAAATCTGAAATAGTTGTGAGTGAGGACAAAGTCACAAAGCTCCACCACCATTCATGCCTTGGTCTCAGCAATAATGTTCCTAACAGCTTGGAGTCCATCTTTATGTGCGATATTGGTGTTTAGGGCCTCTACATCTATGGCGGCCAGGATGGTGTTTTCAGGAAGGTCACCAATGGATTGTAGTTTCCTGAGGAAGTCGGTGGTATCTTGAAGAAAGCTGGGGGGTGCAGGTAGCATAGGGTCTAAGTAGAGAGTCTACCTATGCAGACAATCCTGTGGTGAGGATGCCAATGCCTGAGGTGATGGGGTGTCCGGGATTCCCAGGTTTATGGATCTTGGGTAGCAGGTAGAATCAACCTGGTTTGGGGTCAAGGGGTGTGTCTGTGTAAATCTGTTTCCTGTGTTTTTATAGGGAGTGTCTTGAGCAGATGCTGTAGTTTCTTTGTGTATTCCTCAGTGGGATCCTCAAACAGAGGCCTATAGAATGTGGTATTGGAGAGTTGTCTGGCAGCTTCCTTTTGGTAGTCTGTCCTATTCGTGACAACAGCGTTTCCCTTGTCAGCCTCTTGGATGACAATGTCAGAGTTGTTTCTGAGGCTGTTGATGGCGTTGCGTTCTGCATGGCTGAGGTTATGGGGTAAGCGATGTCGCTTTTCCACAATTTCTTCCTGTGCACGCCGGTGGAAGCGTTCTATGTAGAGGTCCAGTTTGTCTTTTCGACCATTGGGGGAGTCCATGAGGAATTCTTTTTCTTGTACCATAGGTGGGAGGGTATCTGTGGGTCAGTGTGCTGTTCAGTGTCATGTTGGAAGTATTCCTTGAGTCGTAGATGGCAAAAGAAGGCTTCCAGATCACCACAGAACTGTACCAAGTTTCTGGGGGTGGTGGGGCAGAAAGAGTCCTTGAGAGAGGGCAGATTCTTCTGCCAGGCTGTGTGTGTAGTTGGATAGATTGACAATATTGCTGGGTGAGTTAAGGGAGCCACTATTGTAGCCCCATGTGGAAAGTAGGAGTGTAGATGGTTTACAGTCCTTTTTCTTCTGTAGGAAGAGAAATGTGTGTTGTAAATCTCCTGTCTTGTTCTAGTAAAGTCCAGCCATGTGGAGGTTTGCGTGGAAGATTGCTCGTTTATGAGGGTCTTCTGATTTGAGAGCGCTCTCTTGATGTTTCCCTGTTTGCTGTACAGGATGATGATCAGGTGGTTCCTCAGAGACCCACTTCATCAGATGCATGAGTGGGGGGGTGTGGTTTCAGAGGGGCACTTAGAGTGGGTGCCCAGTAAAAGGGAAGGAAGAGCAGCTAGCTTCCCCTGATACATAACTGCCCAAGACACTGTGCACGTGCTTGGGAGACTAGGATCCAGTGCAACTGTGTCTACACTCTAATTTTAGTGTGCTACTTTGATCCAAGTTATTCTGGGTAAATCTTCTCAGTGCAGAAATCACCTCTGCTGCTCAAAACGTAGGTGTAGCTTCAGAAGAGCCTGCGCCTGACTTTCTCAAAACTCACATTTCAAAGAGTTCACTGAATGGATGAATTAATTTAGCAACATCATTAGGACTGTGAAGCGTCTTTGGGCTAGAGGGTTACAAAGAGAAGCAGAGTGACTGCCTCAGAAGAACTGTCGTCGGAGGACTACAGATGGGGAAAAGGAATGGAATAAAGTGAACCAGCAGTGTGTTTTGGTGTGACACAAAGCAAATTAGAACACACAAGCCCCATCTTAAAGAGTTGTCTGTCCTTACTTGACAAAGGAATTCAGACCTACATATGCACCACATAGATGTTAACAGGATGGTGTTGCTTAATTTGATGGACTTCACATGACTAAGCTGTCCTGAATGTGTTTGTTTTCTTTTTTTAATTTCATGAGAAAGATGCAATCTTCTGCAATGGCAAAAGTAGGTGAGCACAGGTTGGTGTTCATTTATACTACAACATGAATTTTTCCTATATAAATATGGATGATGATGATGGTGTTGGGTTATGCAGCATAACATAGTTACTTGGTATGTGACCTGCAACAGGCTATATCATTTAAATTAAAAAGAGAGAGAACGATGCTTTACACAGGTTGCCTGAATGGAATGGTTTTCATAACTTAAATGAGAGGTGCTTACTGGAATTGGCAAAAGCCTTTGAATGACGTACTCATCTGCTCACATAAGAGAATTTTGAATAGGATTAGGAAGGGAGGCATTTTGAATATACAAGATAAAACTTCAATAACTGAGGGCCCAGTCTTAGCACTACAATCAGTAGGAATTTTGCCACAAACTCAACTGGGAGCAAAATGAACTCCCAAGCTAATGATCTCAAACATCAATTGGAATAGTGTGTTAACACAAAAATGTCATCCAAGAGTGGTGTATGGACTTGGCTGACTTATTTGCCCCTGACTTCTAGGAAGAAAAAACACCTTTTCCTACAGGTGGTGTCTTTCCAATGCTTTGATCTTAAGGACAAAATATCATGAGCTCTAGGAACTGCTCAGGTGCTGTCTTAGCAAATTTGAGTAACAAGCTGAAGAGAGTGCTTAGGCAGCTTCTCAACAGCTAGCTCATGTCGTTAGTGGTCGCAGGGATGTTTATTAGCCCAGGAACTAGTGGAAAACCAGGTACGAGGAACTTGAAATGGAAGACCTTAACATGATGGGGAAATGTACACTGGAGATCCTGTGAAGGTGCCTGTGATAGCATACTGATAGTGGGTTTCTTGGGCACTGTCACCGGTCATGACAAAATGGAATTCTCTGATCAATTTTTGCACCCGCCCTGCCCCCACCCCGCTGCCAACCAGCCAACCCAAATAATCCTTGCAGCACCTGTCAGTCTGTTGCCATATTTTTCGAGATGTTAGATATGTTTGTCTTTACATTCTGGGTGCATCAGGCTGACAGTGAATAAAGGAGCTCTTTACAGGTCTAATCTGCTTACAGAAGAGCTTGGTGTCATTAAAACTAGAGGTTGTATTTCACAGAAAATTCTTCAGAGCTTTCACATAATCTGAAAATTGTTGGAATAACTTCTGTCTCAAGTTAAGGTATTCTTCACATGGGAACAGTTGCAGTAATTCAATACAGTAAACCCTCGATATAATGGACTAATGGGGGGAGGGTGTCTGTTAAAACTAAAACCAAGAGTTTAACTCACTGATCTTCCTGGCTCCAGCAGAGCATCGTGGCTTCTCTGCTCTGAGCCAGTGGGTCTTCTCTGGTTCCCAGCTACCCACGCTCTGCCCACACTCAGAGCAGGGCGTAGTGACTCCTCCATCCTTTGGGTTGTCTCACTGGGGGGTGTGAGGGGCGGCACCCGGCTGGGGAAGCTGTGGGGGCAGTGGTCTGAGCCACTGGAGGACCTGGAGGTGGCTCTGGTGACCCTTTTACAGTACTGTACAGCACAGTACTCCACTTTCCTTGGGGCGAGTGGAGACAGAGACTAGTGGACGTCTGTTATAACCAATGCCCATTATAATTGGGTCCGTTATATTGAGGGTTTACTGTAGTCTATATTTTATATAGTGCAGAAGTAGTGCTGTCTTCCTTTGAATATGTCAAATCTCATGCAAAGATAAATGGTTGAGTAATGTAATTTAATGGGGGGGGATACTGGTTTGCGAACAGAGATCTACTGCTGGCTACCAAACTTCATGTAACAGTAAGCAAATTAGAGGATAAAGCATCACAGTGTACCATGACTTTAACTAGTAAAGTTCTAATCCAAGCATCATTGTATAATAGTAATTGTAATGTAGTTGGGTGGATTTAGTGACATCACTGTAGTATGCCAGATAATAAATACTTGCCTAAAATCTTGAAAACTCAGATGTTCAGTACCAGTTCTTGCTGTAGAGGCTCTTTGTGTTTACTTTTCTGTTTTTACTTGTTGTCTTTGTCTATTATTATTCTTTCTTAAAACTAGGACACTTTTCTGTCAGCTGCCTAAGAAACTGAAGGGATTTTATTCTGTTAGCATTACAGTGAAAATTGGTTTAATTACCTAATGAGAATGCTTGATGCTTGGAATACATTCAGCAATCTGAATTCAGTGAGAGAGTGTGCCTTCCTTGAGAATGAAAAACAAAAAAGCATGCAAAAATATAAATGCACACCTAAAATAAGATGTTGATCATGTCAAGTATTCTTAACTGCAATAAAAGCTTGCGTAATTTGTAAATTGTTTAGTATTGGAGCTGTAGTTTAAAAATAGCCATTAATTACCCTAACTGTTGTTGTTTTTTAGGCTAGTAAACACTGTCCTAAAGAAAATGTTGCTTTGTGTAGTGTACACTGTATAAAATTTTCATTCACCAGAGTGACTTGGAATTATTTGGAATGGTAAACTCCCAACTCCTAGCTGACTCCAGCACTTTTAGCTGGTTTGATTAAAATTGAACATACAGTAAAAGGGACTGTTCTTTTTCCTTAAGTAGTTAACATTTGAATACCTTCTTATAGGGTGGAGTGTTCATATGTATTTCTGTGGTAATACTCTAGCTCTGTTATCGTGTGTTTGGAAATTTTTGTATGAGTTGGCTTCCAGATTCAGCCATGAATATGATTCCTCTTTGACTCTTCTCTACATAAGTCCAATGAACTACAAAACTGAGAAGTTTTACATACAGAAATGTCATTGCACTTTCTGTGAATTTTAAACTTCTTTGCATTAGTTAGCTTTATTTAGTAGCCTCCAACTCCTCCTTTTCAGCAAGCTGTCAGACTCCTTTTCCTCCTGAAAGGTGCTCGATTCAGACATTTGCCAAGGTAGAATGCTTCCCCTCATTTTATTGAACAAAGCACTTGTCAAACATTTCTCCAGTAATGCGATGTAAACTTTCACTATTGCTTTTCTTCCCCTCCAGAGAGAACATTTCCCCTTGCAAAGCCAATGCAGGGAAAGAGAAGCAGGAAATGTGCAGAACATAGTAAGTAATATGATGCTGTGTGGAGCCAAAACAATGAGCCTTGATTGAAGTGTCAGATGATTGATCTTGGTTCCTGCAGTAAGTTGTGCTAAACTCGCAAATTGCTCCAGATTACTTGTCCATTTATTCAGTAATGATTCAACAAGAAGAATGGTCATCCAGGTGGCATCTGAGTTTCAAACAATAAACATTGAATGCAAGTAGCTGGGAAGTAACAGGCTAAAGCCGATAGTTGCATGTTGTTTTGTAGTTGGCTTAATGTGTGTCCTTTGCATATCTTTTTTTTTTTTTAATGCTAGTTTCCCATTAAAAGGAAAGTGATTTTAGTCATGTCTCTAAGTTGTTGATAGTTAATTTTTTCCATGCCTCCTTCTTATAATGTAACTTATTTCACTAAGGCTGCGTCTACACTACGAGATAAAATTGAATTTAAAGGAGTTAGTGACATTTAATATCAAGCTGTCTTCACAGTTAATACTATTATGTTGATTTATTGAGCTGTAATACCGATCACAAAAATCAATATTACGGGACGGGTTTAGCATCAAATTTGAATTTAAAATCTCTAATGAAGGCTACACTCAGGGTAGTAATCTACCTAGTACTGCTCAGGCTCACAAGAGAGCCTCAGCTTGGACCCAGCAAGAGATTCTGGATCTTATTGTGATTTGGGGAGACCAATCGTTGGTGAAAAGACTTAGGGTGGCCAAGAGAAATGTGGTAGTCTATGATCAGATGTTGCACGAGATGACTGCCCAAGGTTACTCCCAGGACTCAGTGCAATGCTGGGTGAAAGTGAAAGAACTCCATTAGGCCTACCAAAAGGTCCAGGAAGCCAACCAGCAGTCAGGGGCAGCTCCACAAATCTGCCGCTGTTATCAACAGCTGCACATGCTTATGGGGAGTGACCAGCACCACAGAGCCCGGTCTGAATTACCACACTTGTGGAGGTCCTTGTAGGCAGTTCAGAGTGAACCCAGAGGAGCTGGGTGACCTGGAGGACAAGGGCAATGGAGAGGAGAAAGGTGGCAGTTATCAGGGGACGGAGGAAGTTTTGCCAGACAGCCTGGAGTTCTTCACCATAGACCAGGAACTGGTCCCCTCTACAGCAGTCTGCTCCACAGAGGGCCGGCACGTGGGTCCCTGTGCCCCCCTGAACCAAGCGGTATGAGTGAGTATTTATTCTGCATGCTAGAAGATGGTCGTGGGTGGATATAGCTATAGGGTTGTGTATAAGTACAAGTTTGCATCCAGGCACTCTTGTATTTTTTTTCATGAGGTTCTTGGGAAGGTCTGACTTGTTGCGGCTTCCACGCCAGCACACCTTGCCACACCAGGCAACCAGATACCAATCTGGTGTCATGGCACCACACAGCATTTTAGCAAATTTTCCAGTCTTTTGGTCACACAGCTGGAGTAGCTTTTCTTTCTCCATATCTGTTAGTTTTGTGAGGATGTTGTCATCTCTGGCACCCTGCAGAAGCATGGAAATTCCCCCCCCCCTTTTTTATTTGTTTAAACATGCTTCCTGATGCATTACATTTGCCTGCAGCAGTTAGCTGTGCTCCATTTCCCACCCCTCAGCATGGTTTGCAGGCTCAGCAGGGATCCCCACACCCCAATGTCCCTTTACCCCAGGATTTCTTTTCATTTTTTAAGAATCCTCTGTGCCCCATGGATGCTGGGTTCTGCTTGGGCATTCCCCCTCCGAGGTCCCTTTCCCCCAGCATTTCTTTTCATTTTTCAGGACTCCCCGGCACCACTTGGCTGCTGGGCTCTGCTGGGTGTTTCTCCTCCCATGTCCCTTTACATCCAGCCTTTCTTTGGGTTATTTATCTTATTTTTCTTTAAATTTCTTTCATTGTACATCAAAACACACACCCCCACCCACCCAGCTGTCCATGCAGCTGTAATCAAAACCTTCCTCACCATCCCCTCTATGCAGCTTGATCTTTGGGGAGGATTCACCAGGAACATCCAAAAAAATTTTTCCCCTGAAACAGTATACTTCCAGGACACCTAGCAGGTACCCCTGCTTTGCAGCCCTCCCCTTCCTCCGTAAAGTGGACAATTGCTTATGGCTTACCATGTCCACAAAGAAACCTGCTGTATAAGTGAGGGCAAGTGATATATTTTGTAATGCACGTGTATTGTCCCATCCTTAGTAAGCCATGAGTGTCCTTCAAAAAGTTACCTTTCCCAGATAGTAGACGCAGAGACCCATTAATTGAACTTCAAAGCACATTATGTGAATTGTATCTTAATTTTGACCTTCATTTTCTAGAGCCAGTGCCCAGCATAGCAGAGAGGAACAGAAGACAAAAGAAATGCAAACAGAATCTTATTCTGCAGCATATGGAATGGACTGAGGCAGAGAACACCAAGCTGACAAAGGACGCTGCTCATTGGCATCATAATACAGCTGACTGGCATCAGAAGCAAGCAGGGTTTAACCAGAGAATCTTGACCTCCAGCAGCAGCAAGTGGCAAAGCAGAGTGAGGCTGCTGCAAAGCTCATAACAGCAGTTAGAGAACAAACAGAGATCCTGCGCTCTCTGCTGCAGCCGCAGAGGGACACCCAGCCCAGCAGTGCAGCATCTGATACCTGCTGGCTGGAGTCCCCTGAGTAGAGGTCGCTGACCACCTGTCATTGCGGTCCCCACACATGGGGAGGGAGGGCAAGGACAGCCTGCTGCTCTAGCCCCAAGGACCACTGTAAAAGGATATTCAAGCACCTTTGAGAAGGCTGCTTTTCCATGCCTCTTAAACCTCTCCTCCCACCAAAATAAAATCATTCCTTTGAGCTCGGTGTGATTTTTGTGGCATGCAAGAGTGCGGGGGAATACAAATCAAACTGGGTGGCTGGGGGAGAGCTGAAGGCACAGCTGCCCACTGATACTCCCTGGTCTGCGGCAGATGCGCAGCTGAGGGAAGCATGGCTGAGGGAACCAGGCAGGTTGCAGGAGGGGGCTGAAGGCACAGCTGCCCACCACATGCATTCGACTTACTACTACTTAACCCCCTCCCACGAAGTAAAAGCATTCTTCATTCATGAAGACATGGTATGATTTACTAGCATTATGTCGCAGAGAAACATGGGAAGCATGTGCGTTACAGATCATTCATGAAGCTATTTTTTTTTTTAAAGTATCCCTTATTGCTGTTGCATCAGTATGGCTACAGGTGATGGTTGTATAGGTGGCTGTGAGTAAGCCCTGCCTATGGCCTCCGCTTCGCAATTTCAGATTGACAGGAAAGCTTCCCAACTGGATTCACAAATGTTGGGCAAAATAGTGCATGCTGTGATCATGGTGGGGACATTACTTTCAGAAAGGTCCAAACGTGTCAATAAACATCTGAACCTCGCTTTTAAATGGCCAAAGACGCATTCCACCACCATTCTTCACCTGCTGAGTCTGTGATTGAAGCTTTCCTTGCTGGAGTCCAGAGCTCCTGTATAGGGCTTCATAAGGCACGGTAGCAGAGGATGAACAGGGTTGCCCAATATAACAGTAGGCATCTCTACATCACCAATCTTGATTTTTCTGATCTGGGGAAAAAGTCCCATGCAGGAGCTTTCTGTACAGTCCCGAATTTTGGAATATGCACACCCTGTGAACCCTCCCTGACCAGCCAACATTGATGGCGGTGAAACGACCTTGGTTATTGACCAAACCCTGCAACAGCATTGAGAAGTACCCCTTTCGGTTTATATACTCGGAGGCCAAGTGGTCCAGGACGATGACGGGGATGTGCATGCTATCTAGTGCCCCACCACAATTAGGAAAGCCCTTGGCAGAAGAGCCATCCACTATTCCCTGTGGATCTCCCAGGGTTGCAGTCTTCCTGAGGAGATGCTGACAGATCACAAGGGCCACCTCCATCACCACAGACCCCACTGTAGATCTGCCCACCCTGAACTCATTTGCCACCGATGGGTAACCGTTGGTCGTTGCAAACTTCCACGGTGCAATTGCCACTCACTTGCGAACCATTAAAGATGGCCTTATTTTTGTGTTGCTGTGCTTCAGGGCAGGCACCAGCACATCAGAGTTCTGTAAAAGTGGACTTGCATATGCGGAAGTTGTGCATCTACTGCTGGTCATCCCAGGACTCCAAAACTACATGGTCCCACCAGTGTGTGCTGGTCTCACGAGGCCAAAACTATCGCTCCACTGTTAGAAATGCATCCATGGCAGCAACCAGTTGGGAAATTTGCTCCTGCTAAACATCGTCATCAGCAGCACCATTATGATACCCAACCATCGCTGAGCTTTGTAACTGAAGGAAAACTTGCTCCACAGTCAGTGTGATTGCCAAAATGATGTGCGCTGTGAGTTGGAGCGTTTGGGGGTCCATGTGTGCACTGGAGTGTACCCACAATGCCCTGCTCACACTGTTAAACTTGGTGTTGCAGAGACTAGACATGGAAAAAAGGTGGGTCAAATTTCAAGAAGCTTTGTAGACGCTTAATTCAAATTCATAATATCAAGGTTAAATAATTGAATTTATTAAAAAATCAAATTTATCTCGTAGTGTAAATGCAGCCAAAGTGGCTGATGAGCATGCATTAAACTATTATAAGTATCAGAGACGTAGCTGAAAGAGTCTGTATCTTCAAAAATAACAAGAAGTCAAGTGGGACCTTATAGACCCGCTTTGTCTTTGCCCACAAAAGCTTGTGCTCCAAATTATCTGTTAGTCTATAAGGTCCCACATGACTTGTTTTTGCTTTTAAACTATTATAAGATGTTTATGGCAGAATAAAAGGTGACTGCTGATGGTGGTAATTAGTCGTTAATGTGTTGTGCTAAGGAAGCAGTATTTGAAAAATGAAATTGCTGATACTTCTAATGTACACACATTTGTGTTTTTAGAAAGCAGTAAATGGGAGGCAACTTAATTGCAAAGATGAAAATCCATTGGACCAAGATAACCTTCATCAGATGTACCTAGTTCACAAGCAGATAAGTTACAAAGACTGGAGCAGCAAGCATCATCAAAATCCAGGAACTGGAAGAATCTACGTTAATCCTCGAGAACATTATGTGTGATCACCTCTCCAGCTGTGAATTTTTATACAAAATTAGAGTTAGGTAACTTAAACTTGTAGACTTCAAAATTTTAACACTTGTTGTTAATAGGACAAGTACATATCTTGTGTGTTAACAGTTTCTAAAGAAGTAGATATGGCAGCCATTAATATTCATTTTTTTATGTGGTGAGAGCTGATGATAAATAAGTAGGCAGAAAAGATACACATTTCTGGAGAAACTATTGCATCTGTGACTTTGATTTACTTTTTGAGTAGCATAGTGTTCTTTGGTTTTGTACTGTTAAAATGTCAGTATGTTGATAGCTGATGTAGTTAGGGTTGATCCTGCTTTAGGCCGGGGGCTGGACTAGATGACCTCCTGAGGTCCCTTCCAGCCATAAATTCTATGATTCTAAAGGGATTCTTCACAAGCAGAGCCTCAGCTGCCTGTGTTAAGCTCACCCCATTAAGACACACCAAACCATTTACCTGTAATTCAAATGTGCATAAAATGAATTTAAAATCTATTTTCGTAATTCTTTCGTGGGGAATTCTGGCTTTCCTCCCACCCAGCTCCAAAGTGAACATGTTTAACAAAGCTACAGATTCTGTGTACAAAAGATGAGGTCTTAGCTGGAGGGAAAACATACATCTTTCTCCAAAGTGAAAAATGTATGCCTGTTAATGGGGTTTTGCTTAAGCTTTTACCTTTAGAAAGGGCTAACACTAGCAGCATTACCACTGATGAAATTAATTTGACTGAGGTACTGATAGTACCTGACCACAGCTGTTGATTCCCACTCTGTTATCCCCACTACTTCTACTCCCTATTGCAATAAGCAGGTGTTGGTTGGTTTGTTAGTGTGCTTTTTGAACAAATTCTGCCTTCCTTGTAATGGCTGGATCAGGTTGGGTTTGTTTTTTTTTCCCCACAAGTCTCAGGTCCCATGGCTTTAATTTCATTAGCTGCCAGTTCATACCAGTCTTCATTTTACACTCAGTTTAAACCTGCCAAACTTAACTTGTAGCTGTTAGAATCAGATCACAACTATCTTTATCTGATGTAAAACATTCCCACAAGCCGCACATGTGCACCTCTATCAAGCCCACTCCATTACCTCCAGACAACAAAATCAAATTCTCAGGGGGTCCCTAGCAATAAACAGACAGGAACCGTGGGTGCTCAGTACAGGAAAAATGCAAGCTAGTTGTTTGCTAGGGCCATGTCTCCATCATAGTTAGCTGACAAAATAAATTCCCTCTTACAAACGCACCTAAAGCTTCCCCAGTGGTAGCAATGACGGGGTTGGAGACATGGTTAATGCTGTCTCCTAACCCTGACCTGAGCAGATGGAAGCAATAATGTTGTGAAATATCTGGAGAATGCAAATTGCTTGCCGAAGCTCATGTTTAACACCACAGGAGAAACTGTACTGGTGTTGGTACTGGTGGAATACTTCACTTTAATAAAATTTGTGTTGAAAAGCATTTTTGAGTACAAATGTCTCCTGTTGGTTAAAGAACCTGCACAGATAACTCTGGTCAATGTAATTTTTTTTTGTTTGTGTTAGTCTAATGTAAAAGGACAAGAAATGGGACACTGAACACAGATTACATTAAGGGCTTTCACCTGAGTACTAGAACATAAAGGAGAGTGAGCATTCCAGAATACACAAGTGGGGTCTCAATAGACAGCAGGCAGTTTATTCCATAGTTGGTTCATTAGGGCTATGTCTACACTGTGAGATAAATTTGAATTTAAGGCAGTTAGCTCTATATTACCACATGACTGTCTTCACTGTAAATACCATTAGCTGGATTTGGGGAGCACTAATATCGATATCACAATATCGTCAGTACCTGCTGGGTATAGCATCCAGCTCGAATTGTGATTAAAGGGCAGCGTAGAAGCAACACATCTTAAAATCGCATTTATTAGCCTCCAGCGGTGTCCCGTATGTAACACATGATGCCTGTTGGTGCTCCTATCTGGCCGCTGCTCTCTGCTGTGCTGGGAACAGGTAACAGAAAGACCATGAATTTCACATCAGGATGAGGAAGCCTGTGGCTGTGGGCCCATGTTTGTACGAGAGCCTGAGAAATGTTGTCTTTGCAATTAATGCTGTGACCACATCTACCCGTTACAAATAGGCCCTGCACAGAATTTGTGGTTCTGTTGCCACAGGTGTGTTTTTTTTTTTAATGTGCTGCCTGGTGCCAACCACTACCCCACCACACTACATGACAGCAAGGCTGTTGTAGGGGTCATACTTGCATAAGATGGGGAGAAACTTCTCAGCGGTTTACATTTGTGCATGAACCCCCTTCCATTCTCCACAGGCACCACACAGTTGGGGTTTTTCCCAGGCTCAGCCACATCATGTGGGTAGCCCCAGCCTAATAAAAGGACATAGCTGCCATTCGGTGCTGACCATGCTGCCAGGCACCTCCATGTCCTGGCTTGCGCTCAGTTAGGGCTCCAAGGATGGAAAAGATTTTCAGAGACTTGCTGCCGCTGGGGGGAAGTCTCCACCAGGGGCCAAGATATTCGGGGGGCTTGCTGCCACCAGAGGGAAGTCTCCACCGGCAACTAAGATGCTTGGGGCATGCACCATGATAGGCACAGGAAGTGCCATTGAAAATTGAGAGGGCAGACATTCAGTGTAATACGTTTCTAGATTGTGGAGCATCAAGAAATAAATGTGACTGAGCAATACCCCAGAATGCTATGGGGCTCAGGGAACTGTGGGGTAGGCTCCCACAATACACTGCTGCAACAGTTGATATCTGCTGATGTGTGTGGCAGCTGTAAGTCAAATTTGTGCGTAGCCTGTAGGAAGATAAGGATACTCAAATTCAAATTGATAAAACCCACGGTTAAAAAATCAATTTTAATTAAGTCAATTTATCTTGTAGAGTAGGCGTAGCTTGTAGAGTAGGCGTAGCTTAGGACATATGAAAAGAATAAATGAAAATCGCCCTGAGCATTTACCCACTTCAGCTAGTTTTTATTCGAAGTGTTCACACTCAGCTCAGACAACTGCTTTACGGCTGGTTTTGTAGACAGCCAAAGGTAGAGAAGGTTGATTTTGTTTTTGTTTTGGTTTGGTTTTTTTAGCTGCTGTACTAGCAAACCATAAGCATGACACAGAATCATAGGTATGCATTGTGGCTGTCCTTAAAATTATGTCCAGTGAATCATCTAAAACATTAGTTGGATTTCTGTTACAGGTAACTGACTAGCGCTTCAGTTGATGGTATGATAACGTATTTGACAGTAGTAGCTCTTGCCTTTCATAAAATGAATCTTTAATGAAGTTTACATATTGGGTGGTAGTCCAAATATGGTTTCCACTGTAAGGGTTTCTTCATACTGTGATCCACCAATTTGAAAAAAAGGAGTTTTGCTGAAGTCAAGGTATATCACATCCACTGACTTCCAAATGTCCATAGAGACAGTTACCTCATCAGAGAAGCTAATCAGATTGGCCAGGCAGGACTTGTCCTTGGTGAATCCATGTTGACTATTTTTGATCACTTTCCCCTCTTCCAAGTGCTCCAAAATGGATTCCTTGAGGATCCCTGCCATTATTTTCCCCAGTTACTGAGGTAAGGCTGATGGGTCTATAGTTCCCTGGATTATCCTTTCCTTTTTTAAAGATGGGCAATACATTTGCCCCTTTCCAGTGAACCGGAATCTCTCCTGATCTCCAAGAGTCTTCAAAGATAATGGCCAAAGGCCTGGCAATGAGGTCTGCCAATTTCCTCAGTACCCTTGGTGGCATTAAATCCAGACCCGTGGATTTGTGTACATCTAGTTTTTCTAAGTAGCTCCTAACTCATTCCTTCACTACCAAAGGCTGCCTTCCACCTTCCCATACTACATTGTCTAACACAGTGGCTCTCAAACTTTTTGGCATCACGCCCCCCACCTCTGGATTTTTGAGAAACCCTCATGCCCCCCACCTGTTTTTCACCCTCATCCAACCCCCCCCTTTTAACAAAAAATCCAATTTGTAACTTAAATTTCAAATTAAAAATAAGCACATACAGTTTTTCTTGGTCCCTTGTGGGTGCTTGGTGCATCCTTGGCTGGCTGGGTCCCTGAGCCCTGTGTCAGGTGCCAGAGCTGCCTGCGCTAGCCACCCACCTGCCTGAGATCTGCACTGTCGGAGCCGCCGTTCCATCCCCCACCTGAGCACCGCACTGCTGGGCCCAGCTGCCTGCCACCCACCCACCCTAGCCATGTTCCAGTTGCCCAAGCCCCACACTGCTGGGCCCAGTTGCCAGCACGCTACCCCATGTTTCCAGGGTCAGCTGCCCACTTGCCTGCGTGAGCCCCACAAGCCCTGTGAGCCATCTGCCTGAGCCCATCCCCTCCCACAAGGCCAGGCACCTCTAGCCCCTGCTCTTACCCCATCCCCAGCCCTCCATCTAACCCCTCCTCCTCTTCCTCCCCCTCCAACCCACAGTCAATCGGCTTTTCAGAAGGCAGCCAGCTCCACGCGGGTCTTCACTGGCTGCCTGCTTCTTATAGTGGCTTCGCCAGGTCATCCACCAAAAATGGCAGGGGCTGAGAGCTGGAAGCGAAGGCCAGATCTTTCTTCGGGTGGGAGGAATGATGGTGGGGAGCTGGGTTGCCTCACACCCCCCTGGAATTTCTTCATGCCCCCCCCATACCCCTAGTTTGGGAAACCATGTTCTAGCACCTTAATGTGGGAGCTGTCCGTGCCTGTGAATCATAGAATCATAGAACACTAGGACTGGAAGGGACCTCGAGAGGCCATCGAGTCCAGCCCCCTGCCCCAATGGCAGGACCAAGTACTATCTAAACCATCCCTGATAGACATCTATCTAACCTGTTCTTAAATATCTCCAGTGATGGAGATTCCACAACCTCCCTTGGCAACTTATTCCACTGTTTGACCACCCTGACAGTTAGGACCTTTTTCCTGATGTCCAACCTAAACCTCCCTTGCTGCAGTTTAAGCCCGTTGCCTCTTGTTCTATCCTCAGAGGCCAAGAAGAACAAGTTTTCTCTTTCCTCCTTATGACTCCCTTTTAGATACCTGAAAACCGCTATCATGTCTCCCCTCAGTCTTCTCTTTTCCAAACTAAACAAGCCCAATTCTTTCAACCTTTTTTCCACAGGTCACATTCTGTAGACCTTTAATCATTCTTGCCGCTCTTCTCTGGACCCTCTCTAGTTTCTCCACATCTTTTTTGAACTGCGGTGCCCAGAACTGGACACAATACTCCAGCTGAGGCCTAACCAGCGCAGAGTAGAGCAGAAGAATGACTTCTTGTGTCTTGTTCACAACACACCTGTTAATGCATCCCAGAATCATGTTTGCTTTTTTTGCAACAGTATCACACTGTTGACTCATATTTAGCTTGTGGTCCTCTATAATCCCTAGATCCCTTTCTGCTATAGTCATTCCTAGACACTCTCTCCCCATTCTGTATGTGTGAAACTGATTGTTCCTTCCTAAGTGGAGCACTTTGCATTTGTCCTTATTAAACTTCATCCTGTTTACCTCAGACCATTTCTCCAATTTATCCAGATCATTTTGAATTATGACCCTATCCTCCAAAGCAGTTGCAACCCCTCCCAACTTGATATCATCTGAAAACTTAATAAGCGTACTTTCTATGCCAATATCTAAATAATTGATGAAGACATTGAACAGAACTGGTCCTAACACAGACCCCTGTGGAACCCCACTTGTTATACTTTTCCAGGAGGATTGAGAACCATTAAGAACTACTCTCTGGGTATGGTTATCCAGCCAGTTATGCACCCACCTTATAGTAGCCTCATCTAAATTGTATTTGCCTAGTTTTTTGATAAGAATATCGTGAGAGACCATATCAAATGCTTTACTAAAGTCTAGGTAGACCACGTCTACTGCTTCTCCCCTATCCACAAGGTTCGTTATCCTATCAAAGAAAGCTATCAGATTTGTTTGACAAGATTTATTCTTTACAAACCCATGCTGGCTGTTTCCTATTACCTTACCACCTTCCAAGTGCTTGCAGATGATTTCTTTAATTACCTGTTCCATTATCTTTCCTGACACTGAAGTTAAGCTGAGTGACTTGTAGTTTCCTGGGTTGTTGTTATTCCCCTTTTTATACATGGGCACTATATTTGCCCTTTTCCAGTCTTCTGGAATCTCTCCTGTCTCCCACGATTTTCCAAAGGTGATAGATAAAGACTCAGATACCTCCTCTGTCAGCTCCTTGAGTATTCTAGGATGCATTTCATCAGGCCCTGGTGACTTGCAGACATCTAATTTTCCTAAGTGACTTTTAACTTGTTCTTTTTTTATTTCAACTTCTAACCCTACCCCTTTCCCACTAGCATTCACTGTGTTGGGCATTCTTTCATCAGACTTCTCAGTGAAGACTGAGCATCTCTGCCATTTCCAAGTTCCCTGTTACTGTTTCTCCCTCCTCACTGAGCAATGGCCCTACCGTGTCCCTGGTCTTCCTCTTGTTTCTAATATATTTATAAAAAGCCTTCTTGTTTCCCTTTATGCCTGTAGCTAGTTTGAGCTCATTTGTGCCTTAGCCTTTCTAATCTTTCTCCTGCATTCTTGTGTTGTTTGCCTATATTCATCCTTTGTAATTTTTCCTTGTTTCCATTTTTCATACAATTCCTTTTTTGTTTTGAAGACTGAGGCAAAAAAAAAGCATTGAGTACTTCAGCTTTTCTTACATCATCTGTCACTAGGTTATGTCCCTCATCCATTAAAGGCCCCACACCTTTCCTGATAACCCTCTTATTGTTAACATGCCTGTAGAAACCCTTCTTGTTCCCCTTCACATCCCTTGCCAGCTGCAGTTCCAGTGGTGCCTTTGCTGTCCTGTTCACTGCCCAGCATTTTCCAGCCATATATTTATACTCCCCCTGAGTCATCTGTCCAATTTCCATTTCTTATACGCATCCTTTTTGAGTTTGAGCTGACTAAGGATTTCCCTGTTTAGCCAAGCTTATTGCCTGCCATATTTGCATTTCTTACTGTGCAGTGAGATTGTCTGTTCCTGTGTCTTCAGCAAGACTTCTTCAAAATATTGGCAGTTCTCTTGAACTCTTTTGCCCTTCATCTTTGTTTCCCAGGGGATTCTGCCCATCAGTACCCACAGGGATTCGAAGTCTGCTCTTTTGAAATCGGGTCTGTATATTACTGCTCACCTTTCTTCCTTTTGTAAGGATCCTGAAATCTACCATCTCATGATCACTGCAGTCCAGGTTGCCATCCACTTCTGTTTCTCCTCCTAGCTCTTCTCTGTGAGCAGCAAGTCAAGTTGTGCATGGCCCCTGGTCAGTTCCTTCAGCACTTGTAGCAGGAAGTTATCCCTAACATTCTCCAGAAACTTCCTGGATTGTCTTTGTGCTGCTGTATTGGTCTCCCAACAAATGTCTGGTTAATTAAAGTCTCCTGTGAGAACCTTGGCTTGTCATTTGGAAGCTTATCTTAGCTGTCTCAAGAAATCCTCATCTCCCTGATCTGGCGGTCTATAGCAGACACCAATTACAACATCACCTCTATTGCTTCCGCCTCTAAGTTTAACCCAAAGACACTCAGCTGGCTTTTCTTCCTCCTTATACTGGAGCTCTGAGCAATCAAAATGCTTCTTCACATAGAGCACAACTCCTCCTCCTTTTCTCCCCTCCACCTCCATATGCTTTTTCCCTCTTGGTGCCACCTGTGTAAAAACTTGCTCAGCAGCACAGCAGAGTGTACCAGGCTTAAATTCTGAGGTTATGTCTTACAGCTGTTACTCCATTCAGGACACCAGTGCTTGAGGCTTCACACTGATGGAAGTAGATGGTGCCAGGGCTTGAGGTGTTAGCCCCTTGAGTGAGGGGGGCACTAGAGATTATCTCCGGTGGGTTTCAGCTGAATTTAAGCTTCTAGAATGTAGCTCCTCGGATCTGGTAGACTGAAATTTCATTATTAGTGCTGCAGAATGAAAGCTGAGATTGATGATATTGAAATTTAGAATGCAAAGTCTCTGAAGGAAAAGGTTTCTCTTTCAAAAGACATTTCTAGTGTTGGCTCATAACAAATTTAATTTTTTGTCTTCGTTCTAGTACAGTTTGATTCCTTTGTATGAGATTGTATCATGGTCATTTACAGTCAACTGGTGGTAGAAGAGGGCAGCAAGATCAGTTCCAAGTCCTGAATGATTTTCAGCTCGTGTGTAGCCTATCAGAGGTGGAAGTCGGGAAACTTTGACTTCTACTATTATTGTAAGATGCCTTAAGCACTGGTGTCTTGTGTTGAACACCTGTTTATAATGTTTGTCTGTATATTGTGGCAATTGGGAGGAAAAACTGGCAAGATGAACAGTGGAAAATCTCAGGAAAGCAGCAGTTCTGTCACTATTGCATACATATAGTGGTGAGAAACAAAAGTGGGCAGAAGACACTGCAGTTTGCAGTTGAAAAAAATCACCATTGTGTGTGTGTTTTCTCTCACTTGTTGCTTTGCAGTGATCCCAATGCCTTTGCTCTGTCTGGTGTGATGACAAATGAAGCAGCTTGGCTTCTTGCTTCATTTCTCACTGATTAAAACTTCTCAGCTCACAAGGGCCCAGGAGGCAGTGGAGTAAGGAAGAAAGGAGCAAGCATGAACTTGATGGGGAGAGGAAGTCTTAACATCTCTTAGTTCTGAGAACATTAAAAGATGTTTGTAACTTTTCATCCATTTCTATTGGGACCATCTTTTAAAGGTCAGAATAGAAATAATTTGCATTCACTAAGCACTCTTGATCTGGAGACCTCTAAGTTTATGGGTAAGGAAAATAAATATAAAAGTATCTGTGTACTTACTTTACCCTGATGTGAGAGGAAATGCACGTTAAGAGACTAGATATGGAAAAGATCTCAACTGAAAAAATCGGTTCAGCAATGTTTAATCCTTTAGAAGTTGGAATCACTTCTATGAGAAGACTAAAACTTTCAGATCAGTGGGTGGCTGATGGGAAGAGCAGGAAGGAAATAAAGAAATAAAACAAGATGCAAAAAAAGGTACAGCAATACCTACTCATACATTGTAAATGTAGTTATGCCTGTGCAGGAGCAGAGCCAATGTGTAGCTGTGGCAAAGGCTGCCCAACAACTCAGTAGAGCAGATGCAAATTAAACTGGAAACACTAAGGCCTGTGGCTCCTTAACCCCTGCTTGCAAATTCTGATCTTCAGTACTGTTACTTGGATACACAGACTGCTTGGGAAATTGTCCCTACCCCTGCCCCTCTTGTGTTATATTTGAAAGAACTATCATACATGTGAATGGAAGTTTTGTCTCAAATGTACTTATGCTGAGGTTGATGGAGTTACAAAAGGAATCTCCTGTGCAACAAAAGTGGTCCAGTTGTGACTTAAAGTTAAAAAAAATCCTACTTGTGATTTGCATGTCATCCCCATAAGCACAACTATAACAGCTAGATCTGGATCCCAGTGGCCCTAAAGATGAAGTGTATTTGGATTTAGGACTGTAGTCCAGACACACCCTAAATAAAAAAATATATTTGCTGTGAGATGTTATTGGCTGACTTAGGCTTGAACTCCTTTATTCTTTAATTAAAGAAAAACTTCTAGCAAAATACACAAATGAGACAGATGGCTGAGAAAATATTTTTGAAAGTTGGTTTCATGTAAACAACAGATATGTAAGGCACTGGTTCACAAATATACATGTAAAAAACAAAAATTACCAAATACTGAAAAGCTGGAGAAACCTAATAGCTACGTCTACGCTTACAGAAATCTTTGAAATGGCTATACTAATGGCCATTTCAAAGAATATTCAGCCCCCCATTAGCATGCCACCAGCCACGGCACTTCGAAATTGCTGCTTTTTGCTCCTGCGCGGCTCATCCAGACTGGGGTCCTTTTTGAAAGGACCCCGCCAACTTCGAAATCCCCTCATCAGCAGATAGGAATAAGGGGATTTCGAAGTTGGCGGGGTCCTTTCAAAAAGGACTCCAGTCTGGATGAGCCGCACGGGAGCAAAAGCGGCTATTTTGAAGTGCTGCGGCCGGTGGCATGCTAATGAGGTGACAAATATGCATTTCAGCGCCTCATTAGTATTCTTTGAAATGGCCATTAGCATGGCTATTTTGAAGATTTCTGTAAGTGTAGACATGTCCAGGATGTGAAATTGTGTAAACCTCATTATTTCACATTGGAGAGGATTAGTTGGTGAATTACTGCAATTTGTTAGCCCTTGATAAATGCACAAATATCTCTATCAATATAGTCATGAGCTTAACTGCAGTTTAATATAAATATGCCAGTACTGGTATTTCAGTATTAGTGTAACATTTGAATAATAGATTACTATTACCTCCATATTCTTAATGGGTTAGGTAAAGTATAGATGTAAATATGCTTCCTGTTTCATGTTAGTTATGGAACGTGGTGATGCTGCACATTTGTAAATATTTGGATAGCAAAGGAGAGGAAAATGACCAGTGGATTACGGACTCCTAGTAGGCTTGTTGATTGGTCGTAGAGTATTACAGGTGTTGGGCAGAAGTAGGTTATGGCATTGCCCTTGAAGTTTTTCTTTGCTTTATGTATCTGAAGTATTTAGTTTGGATAAAAGGTCATTTCTGTGGTAAGAATAAGGAATCACCTTTGTTTATTATGGATTGCCCCTGGGAACTTAAGCAAAGGATCAGGATACTAGTGTGTCAAACATGGTACTAACAATGGAGAGAACAGTCCCTGTTGCAGACTGCTGAAAATGCTAATTATCAGATAACAGAATAGATGGATGAAAGTGACTAATGTAGTGAGCAGCTGGGAAGGTAAGGTGATTATGTAATAAAATTTGGCAGAAAAGTAGAAGCCAGTTAATCATTTCCCTAATATTTAAGAGACAAGGGGGCAATAGAGTACTGAGAATAACTGCATTAAACAGTGGTATGGTTCATCTGCAGTAATGTGATATGGGGAAATTACATGAATTGTCCAATAGTTGTTTCTCTCTGATCCTTCTAAGTCAAGCCCAGCAATTGTGCTAAGTTGTCAGAGCTGCAACAGATAAGGATTTCTCACTTGACTGTATTTGAGTGGTGACTTCCTAAAATAAGCTTTGCTGAATCTCACTGAATCTGGAGAGTACATCCAACTTCTGCCTGTTCACTTGTTTTCTGCATCTCTAGTTGTTGGTATCCAAGAAGTCTCTTGTATTTGCTTACTTTTGGAGTTATTAACCAGAAGGATGGAGTGCAAGGAGGTATGTAGCTGATCTGATCATAAGGCTTATTTTGTTTTGCTACCCTAGTCTCTTTTACTGCGTCTACACTACAAGCTAAAATAGATCATATTAAAACTGATTTTTTTAACGCTGGCTTTATAAATTCGAATTTGAGCATCCTCACCTTCTCACATGCTCCTCACAAATTGACTTATTGCTGCTATGCACAAATCATCAAACATTGATTGTTGCAGCAGTGTATTGTGGGAGCCTATTTCACAGTTTCCTGAGCCCCATAAGCATTCTGGCTATTTTCACTGGTGCAGCATGGGGGAAAATGTCCTGCAAGTGGCTGTGGGTATCTGACAATGCCATCTTCTCATATGTCATTTCCCTCATTCCTCTGGTGTGTTAAGCAAGCATCCCTTTTTCCAGGCAGAATCTTGCTTGTCTAAGTGATTTGCTTTTTGTAAGTGAGGAGAGGGGTAGCAAAGTGGTTAGCGTATTCACCTGCTGAACCTAGGGCTGTGAGTTCAGTCCCTGACTGGGCCAGATCTAAACAAAATCCTGTCCAGGATGATGATAGACAGGGGCCTGGACTTGATGGCCAATGCAGGAAGTAAGGGAATGGGAAGGGTTAGAAAAAAGATTTCAGGCTTCCTCCCTGACAGGTTTTCAAAAGGGAATGCAAAAGCACTGGAGCACATGCAGAAGTGGAGGGGGTGAGGACAGAAATTCATGCAGCTATACTGCAGCTTTGCAATCTGCCCAGAATAGAAGGTAGCTCCTAGCTATTTCCACACTACAAGCAACCAGGAGAATGAACTGTGATTTACAGCAGACCTAAACAATAGCTGTGTAAGATAAAGGCTTGGATCTGGATTTAGACTTCCTGGCAAAGAAGGTCCTCAGAACAAGAATTTTCTCTCAAAGGCCAGTACACACAGGCATTAACACAGAAAATGTGAACAGCTCATTAAAAGTTATGGTTCCTTTTCTGTCAAAGGCCAGACACTCTAGTGACAAAGTTTTTCCCTCCCTTGAAAGAGTGTTTTCAGCATTTTTCATAAGAAGGTCTTTCCACTCCATATCATTGATCTGGAATGGATTAACCCATACTTCCGAAAAGAAATTCAGCCTGAGCGAAAGCCCATTGAAATGAATGGGATTATAGTTCAGTTGGTTGCTACGGGCCTTACTTGGTTAACTGTGGTAATTGTAGAGCTAGTACATTGACTTCACTGGCCTTTCTATCAGGCCCCGACTGAATGTCGGCCCTCTGAACTTTCGATGGCACTTCCACTCTGCTGAGGGAGACTTCCCCCCACTGCCCCCAGTCAACTGCAAGGCCCCTGATTAGAAGCCAGTCCCCGCACCCAGGTGTCTTACCCGCCGAGAGAGACTTCCCCCCGTCAGCTGTAAGGACCCAAATATCTCATCCACTCAGGGAGACTTCCCCTGGGCGGCTCCAGGACCATCCTCATGCACAGGCTGCCTGGCACATGTTCAGTGTGTGCTTTTATTGGCGTGGAGTCAAGCCACGTGATGTGGCTGGGCACAGGAAAGTTCAAGACTGCGTGGCGCCTCTGAGGGAGGTAAGGAAGGGGATTTGAGGGGCAGAACAAAATGTGAATGTCTGGAAAAAATGTTTCTTGGCTTCTCATACAAGCACGACTCCCCCCCACAGCCTATCTGCCATGTGGCGGGTAGGGGATGGGGGGCAGAGGCTGGTGCCAAGCAGAGCAAAAAAGACAGCTAGCCAGAGGTAGATGAACCGTGGACCCCACAGCTGTGTGAATAGCAAAGAAAGAAAGAGAGAGAGATTTTCAACCTCTCATACAAGCATGACACTACAGCCATGGGCTTCCAGGTGCCGAATTGAAACGGGCTTCCTGTTGCCTAATTCCTGCACACCTGAAAGTGAGGGAGATGGACGAGGCCAGAGGGAAGAACTGTAGGGCATTGTGGGTCACGTATGGGACATGTCCAGAGGATAATGAATTGGATTTAAAAACATGGCACTTCCACACTAGCTTTCATTCAAAATTTTAGATTCAAACTGAAAGCTGCACCCATCAGGTTGTGATGATATATCGATATTATATCGATTTTACTGCTCCATAAATTGAGCTAATGGTATTTATAGTGAAGACAGGCACTTAGTACATTGAGCTAAATGCCTTAAATTTGATTTTACGTCACAGTGTACGCTCAGCCTTTCTCACACAGTGTTAATTCCTGACAGTCTTATGTTTTGGAACCTACTAGCAGCTTGGTGCCAGAAACATATGTGAGTGTGTTAATTGATGCTTGAAGTTGGAGTGGAGGCATTGGCTAATGAACCCACAGAAGCAGGGGGAAAATGAAGATTTGTTTTCCTTTGGTTTAAATAAAATATTATTCTATTCAACATAACAATGACTGTTCAATGAACCTCTTGTTATCACCAGTACTATAGTATCCTACTGAACATCAAATTATAGGCTAGTTTATGGCTTTGTTTCTAGGGAAAGGTGACCTTTTTCTTGTACTTTCTACTACCTACCTAATTCTCCAGAAAAATGTTTCCACCATGGTTCTGAACTCCATGTAACAATTTAATGTATGGGTTCCTTGGAGATGTCTAGCAAGCATTCTCTATCAAGCACCTACTGTCAACAAGTATAGAATTATTAGTTTTTGTAATCTTTCCCATCAATTCCTCCCATATCTCTAAAGCATGGAGATACCAAGCTGGTAGCATTATACAAGGTAATTGTAACTATTGGTAGGAATTGTGTACAAACTGGAATTATTACTGGCCCTGACAAAAACTGTCTGAAAAGGGTGGTTGCCAGATCAAGTCTTCCTTGCTTTGCACCATCATTGTACTTGAAGACCAGCATATCCATAATAAGTATAAAACAAAGCACCAAAAGAACACAATGAAATTTCATGTGCAACAGATGGTGCACAATGGCTCTGAATATAATTTTATTTTGGTTAAAAGACAGTTGAATGGATAGTACAGTACATTTCAAAGTTATATTTGCCATGCTTACTGAAGGCCTGTGTCTACATGTGCCCCTTCCTTTTGAAAGGGGCATGTTAATGAGCCAGTTCGAAAGATGCTAATGAGGCACTGCAATGAATATGCAGCGCCTCATTAGCATAATGGCAGCTGCGGCGATTCGAAAGTGCGGCTTTTTGAATTGCAAGCCGCCCGTGGAGATGGAACCTTCCGAAAGGAACCCCCAGTTTTCAAAAGCTCTCCTTCCGATCACCAGATAGGAAGAAGGGCTTTCGAAAACTGGGGGGGTCCTTTCGGAAGGTCCCTTCTCCATGGGCAGCGTGCAATTCAAAAAGCCGCACTTTCGAATCGTCATGGCTGCCATTACGCTAATGAGATGCAGCATATTCATTGCATCATCTCATTAGCATCTTTTGAACCAGCTCATTAATGTGCCCCTTTCGAAAGGAGGGGGCACGTGTAGACCCTGCCAAGCAGTTTTGTTCAGTCATGCATAAAATAATACACGTGACAATTTTTACCCTAAACCTTTTCATTGTGCTTTTCAATGTTCCGAAAACAACCCTTTGCCCCTTAGAGTCTTCCAATGTGGCTTTATCTTTGACAATGTTTTATTTTAGCTTTGCAAATAAGAAATCAAGGGTTCTATTAAAGTGCCAGCTACAACTTTCTTTCACAGGGACTTTAACAAGCAAGGCTGTGCTTCTGTGTTAGCTTTTGCTTAAATTGTATAATGTTCCATTGTTAGTCTGGTTCATAGAATTGCAAATAAGTCTCTGAAAAATATTAGAGTTCAAGTAGGTTGCTCAAGGTATGCAGACATACAAACTGCAAATACCTTTGTAATGCAAATTGTATATTAATATGGAGTTTACAAGTATGATGATTAGGCAGGTGCATTATTAAGGACTTTACCTGAACCAAGCAAAAAGGGTTTCAGTAATACATGCAGTAAGGCTTGGAATGTTAAGTTGTGAACTGTTGCCTACTCTGTATTATTTAGTATTAGCACAGAACTCACAAAGTGGGGTGGGTGGGTATGGGGGGAAGCACTTTAGAATACTTAAAGAACAGAAAAAAGTATAGATTTAGTATTTTGAGATCACCAATAGAAAGAGCAACAATATTGTTGAATTTGTGGCTATCCTACACTATAAAACAGTCCTTTATTTTGCACATTTTTGAAGTGTATGTATAGATTTGTTTTGAATAAGAATATCCAAAGCAAACATTTCAATGTTCACTCTATGGCCAATCTAATAATTGGCAGACGTGGTTTTATATTTTGCAGGAAGGGAGTGACTTACTTCAACAATGCCTAAATAAATGCATATAGGTGAAAACAAATGTTGCTTATAAATTAATGATGGTTGGATGCTTTTTGGTACCCTTTCTTTGGATAAGTGACTGCACTTGTCTATTCCAGTGCCACATGTACACTAGCTACATATGTTTTTCATAAGTGACTGATTTCATGGTGCCTAACTTGAGATGTCCACAACTTTATAACTTTGTATCCTCTCCGTGCCACTATATATAATCAGGGGTGGACAAAATATGGCCCAGATGTGGCCCACCCTCATACGCTTGGTCTTGTTGGGCTATGGGACACTAGCATCCATTTGATAGGCTCCCTGCCTGAGGTCTTCACATGACATTCAAAGCAGCTGGCTGCTGAGTCCATGTGCTATGAGCTGTGAGACCCTGGGGGGAGAGAAAAATTCTATGAGCTGCCCCCATCTATAGCAAAATAGCCAGAGTCTGTGTGGGGATCCTAGTGACCTGATGGCTGGGAGCCATCTACAATGGTGAACACCTTCCTGCCAGAGCCTGCACAGAGTACTGCACCATATCTGGGATCCAATTCCCTGCCCTAGGTCACAATCCAAATTCTGTACACCCCTGTCCCTGGTCACAACTCATTCCCAGATCCTGCACCCCCTTCTACACCCCTCTTCAAGGTCAATATCCAGTCCTGCGCCCATATCCTCCCTGGACCCTGCACCCTGGTCCCTTGCCCTAGGGATCCAACCCCCATCCTACACACTTCACCTTCTTAATTAATATAGACGACTGTGACCCTTGAGCACTTAAATTCTTGAAGTGGCCCTGTGACACGTAGGCCTCATCTACACTACAGTGATCTTTCTAAAGATGATCTTCTGGAAGATTTCTTCAGGAAAATCTTCTTTTGAAAGAGCACGTCCACACACAAAAAATGTGGATTGAAAGATTGATCCACTCTTTTGATAGAAAGCATCCACACATCTCCTGCTCTTTTGAAATAACGGGCCAGGGATTGAAAACTCTGTCACCGTGGGGACTGCTCTTTCAGAAAAAGGGCCTGCAGAGTGTCTACACATGCTTTATTTTGAAAGCTTTCAAAACTAGGTGCTCTTCCTGATACATGAATGGAAGAGGGCTTCCAGAAGAAAAGCCACATTCTTTTGATTTCAGATCAAAAGAGCACCTTTTGTGTGTACACTCTAAACGTTCTTTCAAAAATATGGCCCGATTTTTCTGAAAACTTGCTAGTGTAGAGTGCAGAAGGTGGGGGTGTTGAGGGGTATTGTAATTACTAGTTGTGTTAAATATGTTAATGTTAATAATGATTATGAGGTATCTGCGTACTTGTGCTGATCACGATGAAGAGACTCCATCTTAAAACGAATCAGAGAGGTAGCCATGTTAGTCTTTATCTTCGAGAGCAACAAGAAGTCCTGTGGCACCTTATAGATTAGCAGATATTTTGGAGAATAAGCTTTTGTGTGCAAAGACCCGCTTCATCAGATGCATGAGTCATTGGGGGTGCGGTGGGGGGGCTCAGAGGGGTATTTAAAGAATGGGGTCCCAGTAAAAAGGAGGGCCAGAGCTGACAAGGTCTACTCAGTCAGGGTGGAAAAGACCCATTATCAGTAGGGTGTATCAAAAGAGGAAAAAACAAGTCAGATGAGATGGCGGGGGGATATGGCCCACTGTCAGAGTCTAAAGTGGAGATGTGAACACCTAGGGCAGAGAAGTTCCTTTTGTAAGGGGCGAGCCACTCCATCTCTGTTTAATCCGTGGTTAATGGAGTCAAATTTGCAAATAAATTGCAACTCAGAGATTTCTCTCTCCATCTGATTTTTGAAATTTCTTTAAGGACTGCTACTTTTAAATCTGTTACTGAGTGTCCAAGGAGATTGAAGTGCTCTCCCACAGGTTTCTGTACATTACCATTCCTGATGTCTGATTTATGTCCATTTATTCTTTTACATAGAGACTGCCCAGTTTGGCCAATGTAAATTGCAGTGGGGCATTGCTGGCACATATTATATTAATAGATGTGCAGGTAAAGGCGCCCCCTGATGGTATGGTTGATGTTAGGTCCTGTGATGATATCGCTGGTGTAGATATGTGAGCAGAGTTGACAGCGAGGTTTGTTGCAAGGACTGGTTCCAGGCTTAGAGTTACTGTTTTGTGATCTATAGTGGCTGGTGAGGATTTGTTTAAGGTTGGCAGGCTGTCTGTAGGCGAGGACAGGCCTGCCTCGCAAGGTCTGTGAGAGTGAAAGATCATTGTTCAGGATGGGTTGCAGATCACTGGTGATGTGCTGGAGAGGCCTTAGGTGGGGGCTGTATGTGATGGTCAGTGGTGTTCTATTGTTTTCCTAGCGAGGCCTGTCTTGTAGCAGGTGGCTTCTGGGTACTGGTCTGGCTCTGTCAACCTGTTTCGTCACTTTCTTAGTTCGGTATTGTCGTTTGAGGAAAGCTTGGTAAAGATTTTGGCCCCTAGTGCCCCTCCTCTACCTGTGCTACATTGATGACATCTTCATCACCTGGACCTATGGGAAGGAGGCTGTTGAAGGGTTTCACCATGTTTTCAACAGTTTCCATCCCATCATCAACCTTAGCCTGGACCAGTCCACACAAGCGATTCTTCTCCCGGACACTACTGTGCAGATAAGCGATGGTCACATAAATATCACCCTATACCGAAAACCCACAGACAGCTGTGCTTATCTACACGCCTCCAGCTTCCATCCAGGGCACAGTACACAATCCATTGTATACAGCCAGGCACTGAGGTACCACCGTATTTCCTCTGATCCATCAGACGGAGACGAACATCTACACGACCTTTACCGAGCTTTCCTCAAACTACGATACCCACCTAAGGAAGTGAGGAAACAGATTGACAGAGCCAGACGGGTACCCAGAAGCCACCTTCTACAAGACAGGCCTTGCAAGGAAAACAAGAGAACACCACTGACCATCTGTACTTACGTCCGTCTATATTGGAAGTGAAACTGATCTGATGAAGTGGGTCTGTCCCACGAAAGCTCATCCCCGAATAAATCATTTTGTTAGTGCTACATTTCTGCTGCTTTGTTTTCTCTGTGATAGGCATCTATATGCACAGACCCATCTCTAGGACACAGGAATCAAATTATTGCCTTAAAAAGGTGATTTATTAACAAAATAAGATATACATGACACAATATACTTTGTTGCTAGGCGTTAAACAATAACTAAAAACATAGGTTAAAGCATAGCAAGTTACTTCCCTGGGATTCAGATTACAGTGTACAAGGAGTACATCAGACAGCCTCAGAAGTCCTGTACCAAACTGGACAGAAAAATAATGGAGAGGATGCTCAAGGAATCCATTCTGGAGCACTTGGAAGAGGGGAAAGTGATCAAGACTAGTCAGCATGGGTTCACTAAGGGTAAGTCGTGCCTGACCAATCTTATTAGCTTCTACGATGAGGTAACTAGCTTGGTGGACATGGGGAAATCAATGGATGTGATATACCTTGACTTTAGCAAAGTTTTTGATAGTCTTCCACAACATTCTTGCCCATGAGTTAAGGAAGTATGGATTGCATACATGGACTATAAGATGGATAGAAAGCTGGCTTGATGGATGGGCCCACTGGGTAGTGGTCAATGACTCAGTGTCTGGTTAGTGGTCACTTTAAAGTGGAGTGCCCCAAGATTGGTTCTAGGCCCAGTACTGTTCAACATCTTTATGAATGACCAGGATTGGGGATAGATTGCTCCTCAGCAAATATACAGATGACACTAAGCTAGGAGGTCCGCTAGATACATTGGAGGGTAGGGATAGGGTCCAGAGTGACCTCGACAAATTAAAGGATTGGACCAAAAGAAATTCTATGAGGCTCAACAAGGAGATGTTCAGAGTCCTGCACTTGGATTAGAAGAATCCCAAGCACTGTTACAGGCTAGGGACTGACTAAGTAGCAGTGCAGCAGAAAAGGACCTGGGGATTATGGTGGATGAAAGGCTGGATATGAGTAAACAGTGTACCATTGTAGCCAAGAAGGCTAATGACATATTGGGCTGCGTTAGGAGGAGCATTTCCAACAGATCTGGAGAAGTTGTTATTCCCTTCTACTCAGCACTGGTGAGGCCACATATGGAGTATTGGATCCGGTTCTGGGCCCCCAGAAAGGATGTGGACGCATTGGAGCAGGTTCGGCAGAGGGCAACAAAAATGATTAAGGCACTGGAGTGGCTGGCAGAGGAGAGGCTGAGATATTATTTGGGCTTATTTGGTGTACAGAAGAGAAGAGTCAGGTGTGATCTGATAGTAGCCTTCAATTTCCTGAAGGGGGGTGGGGAGCAGCTCTAAAGAGGATGGAGAGAGACTATTCTCAGTGGTGACAGATGGCAGAACAAGGAGCAATGGTCTGAAGTTACAGAGGGAGAGATGTAGGTTGGATATTAGGGAAAAAACCTTTTTCACCAGGAGAGCGGTGAAGCACTGGAATGAGTTACTGAGAGAGGTGGTGGAATTTCCATCCTTAGAGATTTTTAATTCCCGTCTTAAAGTCATCCATCTGGGATGATTTAGTTGGCGTTGATCCTGCTTTTGGCAGAGGGATGGACTTGATGACCTCCTAAGGTGCCTTTCAGCCCTAAAATTCTATATCTCTATGATTTAAAAAAAAACCTGATCAACTGTAACTAAACATTTCCCATCTACTTACTTATCTATATGCCCAGATTTCCTTGAGACCTGGATATTTACTGAATTCCTTAATCCTGTTTAGGCTTAAACAGCTCTGTGGCTACATCTACACTATGAGAGAAATACAAATTTATTAATATCAATTTTGTAACCCTGGATTTTATAGATTCAAATTTGACTATACTCACCAAGTCAATTTATTGCTTCCACACTCAATCAGCAAACATCAACTGTTACATCAGTGGATTGTGGGGACCTATTGCACAGTTCCCTCATCCCCATAGCTTTCTGAGTATTTTTACTGGTATAGTACATCATCTTCCCATATTGTATTGCCCTCATTCCCCACCTGTGGTAAGCAAATGTCCATTTTTCCAGGCAGAAGAAAGGAAAATAAGCACATCAACAAAGATTGCCAAATGCATAGACATCTTTCGTCTATAAATGAATTGTTTTTAAAACTGTAGCTGTAACTGAATTATGAAAGATTTTATAAATATCATCAGGTATGTCTCTTCTCAACTGGCCCTCCACTGACTGTCCCCCCACCGTTGATTGCATCTGATCCCTGAAAAATAATACAGGGACAATAAGAAGCATGAAGAAAGAGTAAATAGTAAAGATTTTGGGGGAAAAAAGAGTTGCTGAGGGGGAGGGTATTTGGCTTCCCAGCCCATCATACAGCTTCTGTGCACAGTCTGTTTTCTCAACTGATCCTCCACCCACTCTTCCCTCCATGAAGGGGTCCAAACTTAGAAGAAAGAGGATAGAAAAGGCTAGGAAATAAGATTTTTGTCTTCCCTCTTCACTACACAGACATTGCCAACATGAGGGGTGGGGGATGGGTCTCTCCAAATTTCCTTGGCACTGTGGAGTTGTTTGGTCTTTGGGAGGTGGAATGGCCAGTTGACATGGTCCCTGGAAATCTTTTTTGGCTGTGGGGTCTGTGGCTCGAGGGCCACTTGAACCATTCCTCCCAGTGGCAGAAAGGCCTGAAAATCTTAGCCACCAGGGGAGACTTCCTGCTGGGGACAGCTAGCCCCCTGGGTCCTTGTTGGGGCAGGAGGCCAAGCGGGTTTCAGTGTGGGCCAGTTGAAGTAGTCCCCCTGGGCAGCTGCAATACCCGCAATTTGTAGCCTGCAGGGGAGACCCCTCACTCCGCAGCAGAAAGGCCCCAGATATCTTAGCCACTGGGGGAGGCTTCCCACCCTCAGTGATGCTAACCCCCCAGCCTTTGTTGAGGTGAAGGACAGGTGCGGGGGGGGGTTGCTGGGAGGCCAGTTGAAGTAGTTCCTCTGGGTGACTGCAAGCCCCATAATTCATAGCTGCCCAAGGAGGCTCCCCTCCACCCCCAACCCAGCAGCAACAATGCCCTGAAAAATCTTAGCCACCAGGGAAGACTTCCCTCCAGCAGCAGAAAGGCCCAAAATATTGAAGTAGCCCCCCACAGATGGCTGCAAGCCCCTGAAAATCTCTACTGCCTTTTGGAGCCCTAACAGCATACAAGGTGTCAGCATGGTCAGCACCAAACGGCAGGCACATCCTTTTATTGGGCCGCGGACTACGCACATGATGTTTTTGAGTGCAGGAAGGACCCTGACTGCATGGCCAGAGTGGAGTGCTGTAGGTTACATACAGGACATGCCTGGGGTCTAATAACTTCAATTTTAAGATGTGGTACTTCCATGCTGCCCTTTAATCAAACTTTTGAATTCAAGCTTGATGCTACACCCAGCAGGTACCAATGATTTATTGATATTAGTGCTCCCTAAATTGACCTAATGGTATTTACAGTGAAGACAGTCACATGGTAATATCGAGCTAACTGCCTTACATTCGAATTTATTTCATAGTGTAGACGTAGCCTGTCTCTCTCTGGCCACACACAAGAGAAACCCTCAGCAGGTAACTGCTTCAGTTCAAAAAAATCCCCCTCTTTCTTCACATTGGCTCCCCTGGCTGCTTGCCAACACGGAACCCATGTGCTCTGGGTTTAACTCTTTATAGGCATTTATTCATGACAACCCCCAATCAAATATTATTGCTCACCCCAATCTAAATCTTTGACTAAAATAGTGAACAGAACTGGAATGAAAACTGATCCCTGCAGGCCCCACTTATTTATGCCCTTTTTGCACGACTGTGAACTATCAAACTATTCTCTGGAAATAGATGGACCTCATTACGTTACAGTGAAATAAGTATCTAGAACTAGCAGGAACTTTTCAGAATCAATCAAGCCAATTAAAGTACCTGGAGCTAACTAAGAGGTTTTCACAAGTAGTAGAGTCAGACTAATCAGAACACCTCAGGCCAATTAACAACTAGTTGAGATTGGTTACAGAGAGCTCCTCTTCTGGTAGCTCAGTGTGTGCAAGGAGTTGAGGAGGGAAGGTGCTGTGTAGGATCTGGAAGGCTCAGACACAAGCAGTACCAGAGAGAAGAACCTGCAGATAAGAAAGGTGCTGGGGAGACAACCCATGGGGAAGTGTCCCAGGCAATTGTAGTTGTTGAAAAAACTGTTGTTGATGTTCACAAACAGCTGCTTTCAAAGGTTCCCTGGACTGGAGCTTGGATAAGAGGGCTGGCCCAACCTCCACCTCTACCCATTATCCACAGGAACAAGACTGGTTTTGGTAAAGGGTTTTTTTTGGTTTTTTTTCCTGGTCTGTACCATTTGGAGAGGCCACAGAGACTATAGAACCTGCTTTCCACACTTTTCCCTATGCTGGTTGATGATGAGAGAAGTTCAGTAGCAAATTGGTGCCCTAGGAAAAAGTGCCTAAACCGAGGACTGCTGTGAGCCTTTGCGGCAAGCAATCTGCTTGATAGCATGGGATCCACCAAGGTTGAGAAGGACCTTTGTCACTTTGCAGATGGTCAAAGTAAGGGATTCAATAAAAGCCAAAGTCAATCAGAGCTCAGAACAAATGCAAGATAATTGGATAGTTTACCAATGTGTGAAATTTCAAGTAATTATAGTTTGGATGTTGCTTCTTACACTATGAATAATTAAATGTATGGAGTACCTCACTTAATATCTTACTTGCTTCAACAGTGATTCTTGAGCTGTAAGTTCTGAAAAATGTTCACTGCAAATATTTAAAAGTTGAACCTTGTATCTGTGATAGACCACAGACTGTCCATAAATTAATACTTCCTAACCAAGAGGCATTAGGGATGTAAGTTTTAAATCAGGACTCCAGCTCCGCAGAGCTATTGTATCCCACATAATAATGTGAGTAATAAGCTAAGGGATATGGTGATAAAATCAGTGGAAAAAAATGGATTGAAAGATGTCTAGGTCACAGCATGGTGTTGCATAATGTAGTCTTGTGTTCTCTGTCTGAATGGCATATGTAGTCCAATGAATTAAAAATTGCCTTCTCGAGTGTAAACTCGTCAGTTTAATTTAAGTTGCTTGATTATGCACATAAAAATTAGCTTTTTGTAAGATAGCAAGAATATTTATACAAAGTAAATTCTGCAATACAATGAAAGTGAAATCATTGTAAAAATTGAATAAGTACATGGAGATTGCATTTATTGTCTCCTAGCTGAAGAGAATACTTTCCCATAAATTTTATGAGTTTTTGGGTGATTTGATTTTTTGGTTATTTCTAGTCATTTAAATTTGGCTTTTAAAAGAGGGGTGGAGTGAGTACATTTCAAAATTTAAAAAACACTTAACCTGAGTATTTTTTAAAACTTCAAATTTGAAGCAAACTCTTTCAAGGTACCAAAAGGATTTTTAGTTAGTCTCTTAACTAATAAAGCATAATAGTGACCAAAATTGATAGTCTGAACATAAATTCCTAGGGGCTGGAAGGGACCTTAGGAGGTCATCTAGTCCAGCCCCCTTCCTAGCAGAGGATCAACCCTGAATAAATCATCCCAGCCAGGACTTTGTCAAGCTGAGACTTAAAAACCTCTAGTAAAGAAAATTCCACCACCTGTCTTGGTAACACATTCCAGTGCTTCACCACCCTCCTGGTGAAATAGTTGTTTCCTAATATCCAACCTACCCCTTTTCCTCTGTACCTTCAGACCATTGCTCCTTGTTCCGCCATCCATCACTACTGAAAACAGCCTCTCTCCATCCTCTTTAGAGCCCCCCTTTAGGAAGTTGAAGGCTGCTATCAAATTGCCCCTCAGTCTTCTCTTCTGCAAACTAAATAAGCCCAAGTCCCTCAGCCTCTCCTCATGGGTCATGTGCGCCAGCCCCTTAATCATTTTTGTTGCCCTCTGCCAAACCTTCTTCAACGCATCCACATCCTTTCCATACCTGGGGGGCCCAAAACTCCAGATGAGGCCTTACCAGTAACAAATAGAGGGGAATAATAACTTCCCTAGATCTGCTGGAAATGCTTCTCCTAATTCACCCCAATATGCCATTAGCTTTCTTGGCTACAAGGGCACACTGTTGCCATGTATGCAGCCTCTCATCCACCATAATCCCCAGGTCCTTTTCTGTTGCTCGGCTACTTAGCCAGTTGGCACCCAGCCTGTAACAACGCTTTGGATTCTTCTGTCCCAAGTGTAGGACTTTGTACTTCTCTTTGTTGAACCACATCAGATTTCTTTTAGCCCAATCCTCCAATTTATGTAAGTCACTCTGGACCCTATCTTTATCCTTCAACATATCTAACTGTCCCTCTAGCTTAGTGTCATCTGCAAATTTGCTGAGGCTGCAATCCCTCCCCTCATCCAGGTCATTCATAAAGATGTTGAACAGTACTGGCCCTAAACTGATCCTTGGGGCACTCCACTTGAAACTGACCACCAACCAGACATGCAGCCATTGATCACTACCCATTGGGCCCAACCATCTAGCCAGCTTTCTATCCATTTTACCATCCATGTATCCAATCCATACTACTTTAATTTATGGGTATGAATGGTGTGGGAGACTGTTATCAAAAGCTTTGCTAAACTCGAGGCATATCACATCCATTGACTTCCACATGTCTAAAGATCCAGTTACCTCATCATAGAAGCTAATCAGATGGTCAGGCACGACTTACCCTTGGTGAATCTGGGTTGATTGCTCTTGATCACTTTCTCCTCTTCCAAGTGCTCCAAAATGGATTCCTTGAGGATTCCCCCTCCATCATTTTTCCAGGGACTGAGGTAAGGCTGGCTGATCTATAGTTCACTGGGTTGCCCTCCTTTCCTTTTTTAAGATGAGCACTACATTTGCCTTTTTCCAACTATCTGGGACCTCTCCTGATCTCCATGACTTTTCAAAGATAATAGTTAAAGCCTCTGCAGTAATATCTGCCAATTCCCTCAGTATGCTTGGATGCATTAAAACCAGACCCATGGATATGTGTATGTGTAGCTTTTCTAAACAGCTCTTAGCCTGTTCTTTCCCCACCAAGGTCTGTACTGAGACCAATCCTATTCAACTTATTTATAAGTGATCTGCATAAACAGGGAGGTTGCAAAATTTGCTGATAATATTAAACTGCTCCGGATAGCTAAGAACATAGCAGACTGTGAAGAACTTCAAAAAGCTCTCAAAATGAAGTGTCTGGGCAACAAAATGGCAAACCAATTTAAATGTTGATAAATGCAAAGTAATGCACAGAGGGAAAAATAATTCCAGATATACATACAAAATGATAAGGACTAATTTAGCTATAACCACTCAAGAGAGATCTTGAATGGATAGTTCTCTGAAAACATCCACGCAGTGTGCTGCAGCAGTCAAAGAAGCTATCAGGAATCGTTAACAAAGTGATAGAAAATGAGACAGAATATCGTATTGTGTCTATATAAATCCATGGTATGCCCACATCTTGAATATGGTCTACAAAAGTGGATCACATTACTTATGCGCAGAGGCTGAGAGCTCTGGGCTTGTTTAGTTTGCAGAAGTCATGGCTGGGATGATTTCTTTGGGGTTGATCCTGCTTTAGGCAGGGGGCTGGACTAGATGACCTCCTGAGGTCCCTTCCAGCCCTAGGATTCTATGATAGTGTTATGAGGATCCACTATTTTTCTTACATAAGAGATTAAGTTCTTGCTTGCAGTACAAAATGGAACTCAGTTTGATATAAAGTTGCTATCTGTATCTCTTTAGCACTTGGTAATGGGGAAACAATGAGTGTATTCTAAATAAGGCGAAATATTTTCTTAGCTGTCAAATCTATGATTGTCATGCCTAGTACTCTCATGACAGCCTTTTGAGCTGCCTTTCTGTAAAAATAATGTGAACTATTGTCCACTGTTACAGACCTTGTAATCATCACAGGAGAGTGTTTGCCTCCTCAGAGTATGACACTTGAAATGCTGGATCTCTCCATCAGTCGTCCTGTTTGGATGTTTGCCACATGGGATTTTAAAAAAAAAAAGTTCCACCAGTCAATTAAGCTCTTTGCTACTTAGTTTGTTGTGCTGCAAAAGGAAGTAATAACCTGTTTTTTAAACTTTGTAGCCTGAGTGTGCATGAAGTCTGGCTTCACAATTGCATGTTAACAAACAAAACAATGCCAACTGCTGTTATCAAGAGACGCAAATAAGTACGAAAAGGTCACAGATTAAGTGTTACCCTGCCCAGTTTACCTCTGCAGAGGACAGAGTCCTAAAGCCTCAATTTTGAAATCAAAAGCGAAGTGTTAACAATTAAGTTGTTGAAATAAACACATTGCTATGAGGTATAACCCAAACTCTACCATCTGTTTATTTGGAAAGATGATTTCTGTACTCAAATCCAATAGCTAAATTAGCTATGCCCTGGCATACTAGAAGGTTTCTGTGAAAAGCTGAAGACCATAATTCAATTTCCAGTCTCACTGGTCAGAGGGATCTAGTCATAATAATAATGAAAACACAGTTTTGTGACAACAAAAATTGGCTTGCCAGAAGGCCATTCATGCACAGGAGCAGCATTTTGTTGAATATTCTTTGTTCATGAAAGCTTATACTTCAAAATATCTGTTACTCTATAAGGTGCCGCAGGACTTCTTGTTGTCTTCATATGCTGTTTTTAACTAGGAGAGTTAAATATTTTTATTGGATAAGTCACTATTTACTGAGATTTCTTTTATAAAGCCAACTGACTTAACTTGATTTAGGGGGGAAAAAAGTACTCCTGGAAACCCAGAACAGTAACAATAGTACGTTAAGGTAACAAAAGAAAATTGATTTTAAAACAAAATTGAGTAAGCAAATAATAATAAGGCTTAGCTTCTAAAGTGAGTTCTTCCTCCACTTTTATCTGGTGTGAAAATTCAGGATAAAAGTTTATTTTCTCATTAATGTAGATGTCTTCAGAATCATGGTAGGAGGAATTCTGATGCTGATGTTTGATAAAGATTGAGGAAACTTAAAATGTCTCAAAAGTTGAAGAACAAATTCTTAGAGTTTCAGGTATGGAGGAGTGTTGAAAGTAGTTGATGAATGCTGTAGATGTTTGGTACACCCCAAGCTTTGACTGTTATCACTTTGTTATCACTTTGACTGTAATCACTTTGCTGCCACTTTGCTGTTTTGTCTACTCTGACAAAAATGCCTCCTGTACAAACCCAAGACTATTTATGAAGACTTTAAGGTTTTCATAAGATCAGGGATTGCAGCTCTAACAAACTCAAACTCTGCTCTTGGCAGGTAAATGAAAGAGGGACCAATTTTTCTACTCCAAACATTTTCTTTTGAAATGTCAGTGGTCTTGTAACTGACACCAGCTATTACGTTTGCTGTGTTGTGATCATGTTGGTCCCAGGATATTAGCAAGACAAGGTGAGTGGGTCAATATCTCTGATTGGACCAATTTTAGATGAAACAGAAAATGATTAGGGGCTTAGAACAGGTCCTGTATGAGGAGAGGCTAAAAAGGTTGGGACTTTTCAGTTTAGAAAAGAGGAGACTGAGGGCGGACGTGATGGAGGTATATAAAATTATGACAGGTGTGGAGAGGGTGAATAAGGAGAAGTTATTTACTTGTGCCCATAATACAAGAACTAGAGGACACCAAATGAAATTAATGGGTAGCAGGTTTAAAACTAATAAAAGAAAGTTCTTCACTCAGCGCATAGTTAACCTGTGGAACTCCTTGCCAGAGGAGACTGTGTAGGCTAGGATTATAACAGAATTTAAGAAAGAGCTAGATAAATTCATGGAGGTTAGGTCCATAAAAGGCTATTAGCCAAGGGTAAGAATGGTGTCCCTGGCCTCTGATTTGTCAGAGGCTGGAGATGGATGGCAGGAGACAAATCACTTGATCATTGTCTTTGGTCTACCTCTTCTGGGGCACCTGGCACTGGCCACTGTTGGCAGACAGGCTATTGGGCTGGATGGACCTTTGGTCTGATCCAGTATGGCTGTTCTTATGTTCTAGTAATTAACCCCATTCTACTCGGGGGAAAAAAGACAAATTAAATGAGAGAGTGGTGAAATTGAGTATATTTACGTAACCGCTTGCAACTCTGAATGTCCACTTCTTTTTCTGAAAAGTGGCAGCTTGAGAGAAACTACAACAACTTAAATATATCTAAAAAGTGGTTCTATAAAACAACCTGGAACGATGGGGAATGTCTGTGTCAGTATCCTAATTATTGCCCCATGTTGGAATTTTTGGACTCCACCTTGGTTTTTCCTTTGTCAAATATAGATATTTCTTTTTAGCCTGAAATAGTAAATAACAAATAGAATGTTTTGGTTCTACTGAGCTGGATAGCCTTCTTGGGTTGACTAATATTTTATTTCTGCTGTCTCAACTCTATGTGAAAAGAATATTTTTCAGTCTTTAACCAGACCTCACTTGGTGGGTGAGGGGAGGGAAGTGACGGCATTGGGACCCTGATATTTTTACTGAACATGTCACTTAGTGTGGGTGTGTCTAAGAAGTCACTGAGATGATAGATAGGTGATGATAATTTAACTTTGTCTTTGTTGAGAACTCAGTTTTGGCCCTTAGTCCCAGATTGGCTTTGTAGATCCATTAGCAGTTGTTCTATCATAGCGCAGATGCATTATATATCCTTCACTGCCCCAGTAATGAATCAGAGTTTATCTGTAGACCTGACAATTACTGTAGGTGCAGTTGAGTTTAGCTCACTAGAATGCAATTAATATTGCTTTGCTCTTGAGCAGCTCCAACAATGAAAGCTAAAATAAAAACAAATAATTGCTCGCTTCATTAGTTTTTGGAAGATACATTATTTGTGGGTTAAGAAGTGTCAAATGTTTTCATGAAACTGGCAGGGTTAAAATGTGTTGCTAATTGGGGAAAATGAGATGCAGGACAATCATTTCAATGAATTACATCATTTTCTCTGAGTACATGTGAACACTCGCACACAAATGTGCACTCCCTTATTTATCGTTCAGCTTTCTCAACTGCATTTTCTAAGATTTTGCCAGTGGAAATTTGTGTGGAACTTCCTTTAATGGAACTTGGGTATAAAGTCCGTGGGAGACTAGCCATGTTGATGTAATTGTCATGAGGGGGACAGAAATATAATGCTCCTTCTGCAGAGCTAGGGCTGTAAGCCTTTTGTTCTTGACCCCTGTTGGAAAAGAAAGAGGGTAGATGTGAAGGTGAAGTAGCCTGACAAATAGAGACTGTAGTTCTGCTATGGAAAAGACACCTTCTCCACTTAGTTTCACAGTGTCCACAGAAAAGCCATACTTAGGCACTTACTGGATCTGCCACTATACAATTCTACACAAAATTGGACAAGTTGGTTCGGGGAGGCAATAAATTGGAAGGTAGGCAAAGAAAAATGGCAGGTTAAGGTTAGGCTGGGTTAACCTATAGAAGGGTATGACTATATCTGAGAACTAGGTGAAAACTAGATTTCTGAACTATCTGCTTTTTTGTTTCCTGGAAACAAAGAAATTGATATGTAATTTCTTCTTTGTGCTTTTTTATATTTATAGCAACTTACATAAAAATCTGAAAGTGTGTTTGCAAAGGGGTGCGTTTTTCAAGTGTTAGAGTTAGCTGTAGGTAAAGAAGAGGCAAATGGTCCAAAGTTCAGAAATGGCTTATTTTTAGCTGAGCTTTGATTTTTCTTAATATAGAGTTGGTTGACTTGACGATTCCTTAAACTGAATTTTGGTGTGAAAAAGGAAGGTGCTAATTATGGCTGGGAAGAACAGTGAACTTGAGAAGGGCAAGAAGGTTGTTCTTGAGGATCTGAGGCTCAAGATAACCCAAAATATGAAGTAACTACTATGGTCTGTAACATGTTTGTCCTGGATAGAATTTATTGTTCTTCTCACTATCTATGAAAGCTGCTTATAATTCTCAGTGCAAACATGCTTGGAGACATGTTTCTGTCAAAAACAAATGTGTAGGCTAAGTTTTATTTCTAGTTAAACATCCTGCTACTTATCACCTAGACCATTAGTCAATACTCTTTGAAGTCCATTTGTATAAGAAGCATGCACCAAAGGAAAATCTGTCTGAATTCCCAGGACCAAATTAAAGCATGTCTGATGCAATGCCCATGAAGTAAAGGATATCATATAAAAGAATTTGGGTGGCTCATTGCTTTAGGGTGGTTAAACAGATTTTCATGCTTTGTATTTGAAGTAAATGTTAAGTACCTCAAGTTCAAGGCAAAAGTGGCCTCTTGTTTCTCTCACTTGCACCTCCCACCATGTCAACTTTTAAACCAAACCATTGTTGAATTTCTCAGTATTTTATCTATGACAGAGAGCATTAGGAGGTACCAGCCATGTTTCCCATGGGGCATGCTTGCTTTCATCTTTAGTTTACAGAAAACAAGTTAAATCAAAGGCATGACATAAAGCCTATTATCCAGTTCTAACATCAGGGACAGGAACAGTGCAGTCATGGGAAGTCATCTCCACAGAATGTCCCACCAAATGTTCTGTCTGCAAGAATGGACTACTTCCTGCCCCTGAGTTATGTTGCTTAAGAATCTTCTATGATGGCAATATGAAAAGAGAGAAGACTACAGCAGCCCCATGTTTTGAATGTTTGAGGATAACTTGATTCTATTGATTTAATCCTCTCCCATCCATAATTATCTTTACAATCACAAGGTACATGACTGGGACACAGGACAATGTCAGGGCTCAACTCCTGGCTCTGCCACTGACTTCCTCAATGACTTCATCTCCTTTTGTGCCTCAGTTTCCCTTGTGTAAAATGGGAATACTTTGTGTGTCTTCTTGTCCGGTTACGCTTTACATTCTCTGAAGCAGCAACTGTGTTAATACAAAATTATTTCAATCTCAGATGATGCCTCCACATGCTATTATGCATGTAAAGAATGTTACATTTTCATAATATTTTTAAATGGCTCTAGACATATTTTGAAATTCCGTGTACTCTAAGCTTCAGTCACGCTCCTAGCTATTAATTTCATGTTAAACGTCTCCTTTTTTCAAAGTGTGCTTTTTCTTGATTCCTTAATTAGATGGTCTCTCAATGGGTGCTTCATCCATGAACATAGCACCTTCATCCTATTAGTAATTTCATTCAGAGACTGGAAATATTTTTACATCCCTGAGACGTGTTACATTTTCCCATGAGAATAAACTCTGAATCTTAACTCCAGTGCATAGTTTGTTGTCCTGCTTATGCCCCACCCAAATGATCATTCTCACTGGCTTGCTATAGTCACAGTATTTCAGGAGGAGGCTGTGGAAGTGCCTTTCCATCACAGTAACATTTCATTTTTGGTTCCTTTCCTGGGCTGTAAGCTATCGTGCTGACCAAATCTTACTATGGGCGGCCTCTTCTAATTATGCTGCAAAATCAATTTGATAGTGTTGAAAGGAACCAAACTGACAATCCTAGATTTAAAAAAGTGTAGTTCTCACCACCCAACCCAGGCAGCAGCACATATATTTGCCAGCAATACCTTCCATCCCAAGGTTTTTCCCTTGCTGCCTCCAACACCCACTGAAGGTGGCCATTAGTCTTCATTTCTGTCATAATCGTGGGCATCTCTGCTGAGACTAACTAGGGGAAATTTGTGAAGGGCATGCTTGCCAACCTATGTTCCCTCTAATTTTTCCATCTGTGTGCAAAATATATTTTATGTACCCCAGGGCATGTGCGGACGTGCACTACCAATAGAAACACCTGTTGTTGGCTGTGGACACTCTGCTAATCAGCTAGGTGGCACCTGAAGCTCTCCTGAGTGGGCCCCTCCCCAAACGCTCAGCTGACAGGGAACCCTGTCATCCTCTAAGAATTGGACTCGGACCATCAGTGCGACTAAGATGACTCAATAGCCAAGATGGCAACAGCTTTTGATCACATGCACCCGAGTATATGTGGCATGGAAGAGTGGGAGAGAATGGTATCATGACCAACACTTCTGCTGGGCTCTTAGAAGTTATTTAGGGATAAATTAGAGATAAATAATAGCACAGAACAAGTTTGAGTAAGGGTGCTGAGGCACTCCCATGTTAGCTAACCATAGTCAGTTACACACAAGCTTTTAGTACAGTGTTCAACTTACCTGTCCCATAACAATACCAGCATGAATATTTCAGCCACTACCCCTGCCTTGAAAACATAGTTAAATATTTTCCTTTCAAAACACCTGGGAAACGGCATGTGACACCTTCACTGCAGGTGGCTCTGGTGTATGTTTTCCCAGTGGCTGGCACCATAATTAATTTAGTTTTAATTACATGAAATACTGTTTCTGGAAGGAATCTACCTAGTTTAAACGTGAATTTGAACATGAGTGTGCATTACTAGAAAGTGAATTCTATCTGGATGGCCAGATGGCCCATAAGGAGAGTCTCCTAGTTCACTTGCATTCGTACTAATTAGTGCCATGAACCCATCAAACATCACAAGCATAGCAGGGTCAGACCAGGTCAGTACTTAAATGGGTGTGTCCAAGAAACCACAAACTAAAATCTTGGTGCTGCAGAGTTGGTGATTCGATCAGTGACATTCATCTGCGAGCGGTAATGCACGTTGTTCCACAGCAGGTAATTACAGGACATTGGATTGCTGAAGGTCCAGCCTTATAAATAATGTAAATCAAACCCCTGATTATTTCAGTTCACACAACACTATTTTTGCAACTTCTCATAAAAATCAGGATGTTAATTTCAGATTTCGGGATCAAATTCTAACTTGGTCAATTGTCCCTTTTTTATTTTCTATTGTTACTTACCTACGGGGTTTGATTTGTTTTTTGTCCTTTTGTAGCATAGCTGGGTGCTGTTATGCAGCTGCCACATTCCACCCCAGAGGTGTCACATTTCTGTGGCGAGAGAGTAATTAGATGCCCAGCATGTACTTGGTAAAATACATGAAATGCCTTGGAGATCCTCTAGGATGCAAGCGCAATGTAAAGGTCAGTTGCTATTTATTATTACGACTGAAAAAGAGGTAGATGTCAGAAGTGTGACTCAGCCAAGTGATGGAAAAAATGCAGCCTGCCATAGCACAATCAAAAATGAAAAAAGCTTCTCTTCAGTAGACCACATCTATGTGGATACGAACTGAGCAGGAATGTTTATAAGGTCCCTGTCACTCATTTAAGCTGCTTCTCCAGCATGCCTGAGATAATGAATGGTCTGTTGGTGCAAGACTAAATGGCTTACAAGTTACATAGCTGAGTGCCAGCAAAATACCAGTCAGAATTAAACAAACCTCTTAGCCACAGAAAGACACCAAAAATTAAGATTAATGGCCTCATTGATTTAGTGTCTCACCAGGCTGCTTTTAAGACAGAATTATTGCCAGGAGAGATTCAACTTTTAGTTTTCCCCTTTATAAAACTATACAGTGTTGCCATGGAGAAGCACGGTATTACCATGAAATACAGACAATAAGCTCTTTAAGTGTAGAAATTCTACTGTAACAGTGATGAAACACTTGGGACAGTACAGTGTTTTCCATTAAAAGTCTCTAATCCACATTTAATATATGATAGCTATTTCCCATAAGTACTGTCAGGAGAGCATGTCCTATATGTGTTAAAGTCCCTGTATACTACACAATACTAACTCATAGAATAATGTAATCATAAGTTTATTGAAAGTCATATATATGTAATTGATGAGGGTGAAGAAACCTAGTAAATGTATGATGTGAAAGGGCAGTTTCATTTTGTCCTTTCACATTGGCATGGCAATAAATGTCTTGGAGATAGAAGAAGTCTTTTTTGAAGGCCACACTCAGTCATAAACCTGCGTGTTAAATGACAAGCTGGAGAAGTTTCTACTGATGGTGATGTTTCCTGGCTGAGCATTTACCTTGAGGAAAAGTGCTTGCTGCGTTTTTTTTGTTTTTTTTTTTCCTGACAAGTTAGTCCTGACAAGGCAACTCAATTCTCCTGGTGAGTAACTTAATTTTTTCAAAAGTCATGCACATGACAAGCTGGTATGAGAGCAGAATCTGACAGTTCATATTTATTTTTGACAGTTTAATTAATTTCAATTGCATCTAGGCAGATTAAGAGTATTTATTTTATAATGATGGCTAGCAGTCCCTGTCATAGACCAGCATCCTGTTGTGGTAGGCACTGTACAAATGCAGAACAAAAAGAGAGATTCTAAGCTTTGCAAGGATGAAGTTGTCCTTTATATGTTGGAAAATGAATCACTCATATATAAAAATAATACCTTTTCATTATGGTTTGGAAAAAATAACTCTTCATTTCTAGTCCTAAAGCTTTACTACAATGCACCATTGAAAGGTTACCTCTTGCACTGATGATACCTCTCTGAGGGAGGGAACTGCAGTCATTAGGAAAAGTGAAGTGTCAGTAAGGGGAGATTTGATCATTAGAAACATAGCTGGGTTTGTGATGACTGGGAAAACTGTATGGTGGTTTGCTTGCCTTGTGTGAATCTCTTGAGGCATTTGGATAGACATAGAGAGGGAGCCGTAGTAGTCTATATACTATCAATACAAAAAGCAGTCAAGTAGCATTTTAAAGACTAGCAAAATAATTTATTAGGTGAGCTTTCGTGGGACAGACCCACTTCTTTAGACCATAGCCAGACCAGACCAGACTCAATATTTCAGGCACAGAGAACCAAAAACAGTAAGCAAGGAGGACAAATCAGAAAAAAATTATCAAGGTGAGCAAATCAGAGTGTGGAGGGGTCGGGGGGGGGGGTAGGTCAAGAATTAGAGTAAGCCAAGTATGCAAATGAGCCCCATAGTGACTCAGAAAATTCCCATCCTGGTTCAAACCATGTGTTAATGTGCCAAATTTGAATATAAAAGCCAGCTCGGCTACTTCTCTTTGAATAGTGGTGCAAAAGTTTTTTTCAGTAACACACATACTCTTAAGTCTTTAACAGAATGCCCCATTCCATTAAAATGTTGACTAACTGGTTTGTGGATCTGGAGTGTTTTGATGTCTGTTTTGTGCCCATTGACCCTTTGTCTAAGGGAGTTAGAAGTCTGTCCAATATACAAAGCATCTGGGCATTCTTGGCGAATGATGGCAAATATGATGTTAGTAGAGGAGCATGAGAAAGTGCCCTTGATTCTGTGGGTAACCTGGTTAGGTCCAGTGATGGTATTTCCACAAACAGCCACAGTCTATACCCCAGGAATACCAGTCCTCGAACCTTTCCCTGCAACAAAGCCCGCTGCCAGCTTTGTCTACATATCTTCTCTGGAAATACCATCACTGGTCCTAACCAGGTTACCCACAGAATCACGGGCACTTTCTCTTTTTGGTTCTCTGTGCCTTAAATATTGAGTCTGTTCTGGTATGCCTATGGCCTGAAGAAGTGGGTCTGTCCCACAAAAGCTCACCTAATAAATTATTTTGCTAGTCTTTAAAATGCTACTTGACTGCTTTGTTTTGTTAGATAGATACGTGTAGTGCTGGGGAGCAGTCAGTGGCTGTGGTACCTGTAGTTACCAATGACACAGGGAAGCATAGGAGGGACATCCTGAAGGTCAGATTTAAGCTTCTAGGAAAGAGACTGAAATACAGGGGCTCTATGATTGCATTCTCAGAAATCCTTCCAGTTTCATGCTCAGGAGCAGGTAGGCAGGCAGAAATTCAGAGTCTCAATGCATGGATGAGGAGATGGTGTAGGGAGGAAGGGTTTAGATTTATTAGGAACTGGGTAAACTTTTGGGATGGGGGAGCCTATACGGGAAGGATGGACTCCACCTAAAGCAAGGTGGAACCAGACTGCTGGCATTTTCCATTAAAAAGGTCATAGAGCAGCTCTTAAACTAAGAGGTGGAGGAAAGCCAATTAGCGCAGAGGAGCACATGAATCAGACAGACACCTCTTAGAAGAGAGTCTTTTGATAAAGATTCTTTAGTCAGGAAGAGAGGATGGAAGAGGATAAGATCAGATGAGGAACAATCATATGAAAAATAATCTAACACAAAGAGGCAGAGAAACAGTGATGAGTTTTAAAGGTCTCACACAAAGGCTAGAAATCTAAATAATAGGATGGGTGAACTAGAGTGCCTCCTTTTAAAGGAAGGTATTGATATAATAGGCATCACAGAAAGCTAGCAGAATGAGGACAATAAATGGGAAACAATCATATCAGGATTCAAAATATATTGGAAGGACAGAACACATAATACAGGTGGAGGAGTGGCACTATAAGCGAAAGAAAATGTAGAATCAATGGAAGTGAAAATATTTCTAAATGAATCAAAATGTTCCATAGAATCTCTCTGGATAGTAATTCCATTCTTTAGTAAGAATATAGCAGTAGGGATATACTATTGACCATCTGACCAGGGCAGGAATAGTGACTATGAAATGCTAAGGGACATTACAGAGGCTATCAAAATTTAAAAAAAAACCCCTCAATAATAGTAGGGGATTTCAGTTATCCCCATATTGACTGTACATGTTGCCTTAGGGTGAGCTGCAAAAATAAAATTTCTTGATATCTTAAATGACTGCTCCGTGGAACCACTGATAAAGGAACCCACAAGGGAAGAGGCAATTCTTGATTTAGCCCTGAGTTGAGTGCAGGATCTGGTCGAAGAGGTAACTATAACAGGACAACTTGGAAATAATGACCATAATATAATATTTAACACTCCTGTGATGGGAACAACGCTTCAGCAGTCCAACACTGTGGCATTTAATTTCAGAAAGGGGAACAATGCAAAGATGAGGTGTTAAACAGAAAGTAAAAGGTACAATGACTAAAGTATCAGAGAGGTAGCTGTGTTAGTCTGTACCTTCGAGAACACCACCACTCAGTAACAGATGTAAAAGTAGCAGTCCTAAAACAAAGACATTTCAAAAATCAAATGGAGAGAGAAATCTCTGAGCTGAAATTTATTTGTAAATTTGACTACATCAACCAAGGATTAAACAGAGACTGCGAGTGGTTGGCTCCTTACAAAAGCAGCTTCTCTGCCCTGGGTGTTAATATCTCCCCATTAGACTCTGACAATTGGCCACATCCCCCCGTCTGATCTGACTTGTGTTTTCCTCTTTTGATACATACTACTGATAATAGGCCATTTCCACCTTGCTGAATAGACCTTATCAGCTCTGGCACTGTCTTTTAGTGGAACCCCACTCTTTAAATACCTCTCCGGAACCCCAACTCCCCTACTTATGCATTTGATGAAGTGGGTCTTTGCCCATGAAAGCTTATGCTCCAAAATATACGTTAGTCTATAGGGTGCTACAGGACTTCTTGTTGTTCTCAGTGACGAAAGTAAAATCCCTGCAAGCTGCATGGAAACTTTTCAAAAACACCATAATAGAGGCCCAACTTAAATATATACTCCAAATTAAAAAAAAATAGTAAAAGACCGAAAAGAGAGCCACAGAGGCTTAACAACCATGTAAAAGATGCAGTGAGAGATAGAAAGGCATCTTTTAAAAAGTGGAAGTCAAATCCTAGTGAGGAAAATAGGAAGGAACATAAATACGACCAACATAAGTTTAAAAAGTGAAATAAGAAAAGCCAAAAAGGAGTTTGAAGAACAGCTAGCCAAAAACTCAAAGCAATATCAAAAAGTTTTTTAAAAAAATCAGAAGCAGGAAGTTTGCTAAACAACCACAGTGGGGGCCCTGGAGATCGAGATACAAAAGGAGCACTCAGGCAATAAATGCATTTCAGAGAAACTAAATGAATTCTTTGCTTCAGTCTTCATGGCTGAGGATGTTAGGGAGATTCCCAAACCTGAGCCATCCTTTGTATGTAACAAATCTGAGGAACTGTACCAGATTAAAGTGTCATTAGAGGAGGTTTGGGAACTAATTGACAAACTTAACAGTAACAAGTCACCAGTACCAGAAGGCATTCACCCAAGATTTCTGAAAAAAACTCAAATGTGAAATTATGGAACTATTAATGGTGGTTTGTAACCTATCCTTTAAATCAGCCTCTCTTCCCACTGGCTGGAAGATAGCTAATGTAACACCAATATTTAAAAAGATCTCTAGAAATGATCCTGGCAATTACAGACTCATAAATCTAACGTCAGGACTGGGAAAATTAGTTGAAACCATAGTAAAGAATAAAATTGTCAGACATATAGAAAAAGATAATTTGTTCGGCAAAGTCAACATGGTTTCTGTAAAAGGAACTCATGTCTTACTGACATATTAGCATTCTCTGAAGGGGTGAACAAACATGTGGACAAGGGGGATCCAGTGGATATGACATACTTAGATTTCCAGAAAGCCTTTGACAAGGTTCCTCACCAAAGGCTCTTATGTAAATCAAGTTATCATGGGATAAGAAGGAAAATCCTTTCTTGGATGGAGAACTGATTAAAAGAAAGGAAATAAAGGCTAGTAATAAACAGTAAATTTTCCAAATGGAGAGGGTAACGAGTAGTGTTCCCCAAGGGTCAGTCCTAGGACCAATCCTACACAATTTATTCATGAATTAGCTGGAGAAAGAGGTTAACAGTGAAGTGGCAAAGTTTGCAGACTGTGCGATACTGCTCAAGATAGTTAAGCCCAAAGCAGACTGTCAAGTAGTTCAAAAAGATCTCACGAAACTAAGTGACTGGGTAACAAAATGGCAAATGAAATTTAATGTGGATTAATGGAAAGTAATGCACAGTGGAAAAATAATCCCAACTATACATACAATATGATGGGGGGCTAATTTAGGTACAGCTAATCAGCCAAAAGATCTTTGAGTCATCATGGATGGTTCTCTGAACACATTCACACAGTATGCAGTAGCAGTGAAAAAAGCAAACAGCATGTTAGGAATCATTAAAAAAGGGGTAGAGAATAGGACAGAATAACGTATTGACCTTATTTAAATCATGGTAGCCCACATCTTGAATACTGTATGCAAATATGGTCTCCTCATTTCAGAAAAGATATATTGGCGTTAGAAAAATTTCAGAAAAGGGCGACTAAAATAACTAATATAATGGGAGATTAAAGAGACTAGGACTTCATGTTAGAAGAAAGGAGACTAACGGTGAATATGATAGAGGTATGTAGAATCATGAGTGGTGTGAAGAAAGTGAATAAGGAAAAGTTATTTACTTGCTCCCATAATATAAGAACTATGAGACACCAAATGAAATTAATGGGCAGAAAGTTTAAAACAAATAAAAGGAGGTTCTATAGCAAGGTTTAAAAAAGAGGTAGATAAATTCTTGAAGGTTAGGCCCATTAATGGCTATTAGTCAGGATGGGTAAGGAATGGTGTCCCTAATCTCTGTCTGTCAGGGGCCGGAGACAGATGGCAGGAGAGGGATCATTTGATTATGACCTGTTTGGTTCACTCCCTCTGGGGAATCAGGCATTGGCCTCTGTTGGAAGGCAGGATGCTGGACTGGCTGGACATTTGGTTTAATCCAGGATGGCCATTCTTATGTTCTTATGCCATTTTTCACCCCCATAAGTAAATGGGTTTTATAGCTGAGAGAAGTGATGGCTCATTGGAGGTAGGCAAATATCTGAAGTATGGGAGACTATCTCTGGACAAAAGGTATGACATGCAAAATACTATTCTTTTATATACAGATCTCCTGGTGCCACAGACACATGGTTCTTGATAGGTCTTGCTCCCAGGAAAAAGTAATAAGAAACCTGAAAAATTTGAAAAACAGAAATATGAAGGCAGTGGGAGGCAGCGGTGGGGGGCAAAGCTCAGAAAATGATCTTCTATATAATAGAGGGAACTAAACAGGACCCATTATGGCCTAGAAGGACCCACTGTGACCTGTCTCTGAGGGTACAAAGCATAGAGGTAAGTCAGAGATGGCAAATACATTGTACAGCCAGTATCCCAAGATGGAAGTTGGAATGTCCTTACAATAGACTGAAAGAATGTATCTTCATCCATCCTAGCTGAAATGGGCCATGTGAAACGAGAGGAAAAATGCTTATTTACACAATGCCCTGATTGGTCTTGAAGACCTGGACTTCTAAAATGGCTACAGGGAGTTGCCATCTCTGAGCCAATTGTAAGTGGCAGCTGTCATGCTACTTCACACCAAGCTGAATCCCACCCATGTACAGGCCGGTGCTTCAATGGAAAGGGGCAATGTGGCGATCTGTTTGCACCTAGCCTTGAAACTTGACAAAAGCTGTGACATGTACATCAAGGACAGGAAATGTATTGTCCTCTAGCAAGAGGGGCTGCAGAGGGTATGTGAGGACAGTGGCGGGGGGGCAGCAGCCTCACCAGACCCTGCTCTGTATCTCTGGAGCTGCGTCTACACGTGCACGCTACTTCGAAGTAGCCGCAGTAACTTCGAAATAGCGCCCGTCGCGGCTACACGTGTTGGGCGCTATTTCGAAGTTGAAATCGACGTTAGGCGGCGAGACGTCGAAGTCGCTAACCCCATGAGGGGATGGGAATAGCGCCCTACTTCGACGTTCAACATCGAAGTAGGGACGTGTAGACGATCCACGTCCCGCAACATCGAAATAGCGGGGTCCTCCATGGCGGCCATCAGCTGGGGGGTTGAGAGATACTCTCTCTCCAGCCCTTGCGGGGCTCTGTGGTCACCGTGGGCAGCAGCCCTTAGCCCAGGGCTTCTGGCTGCTGCTGCTGCAGCTGGGGGTCCGTGCTGCATATACAGGGTCTGCAACTAGTTGTTGGCTCTGTGTATCTTGCACTGTTTAATGAAAGTGTGTCTGGGAGGGGCCCTTTAAGGGAGCGACTTGCTGTTGAGTCCGCCCCGTGACCCTGTCTGCAGCTGTGCCTGGCTCCCTTATTTCGATGTGTGCTACTTTGGCGTGTAGACGTTCCCTCGCTGCACCTATTTCGATGTTGGGCTGCGCAACGTCGAAGTTGAACATCGACGTTGCCGGCCCTGGAGGACGTGTAGACGTTATTCATCGAAATAGCCTATTTCGATGTCGCAACATCGAAATAAGCTACTTCGATGTAGGGTGCACGTGTAGACGTAGCCTGGAAGATGCATTCAAATTTCTCCTGCATGTATTTTTAGACTGCAATAAACTCCGGATTTAATGGACTAACTGGGGGAAGAGGTGTCTGTTAATACAAAAAGTCCATTAAATCTGAATCTGCAGGATTCTGAATCTGCAGGGAGCCTGCTCGTGCAGATGCACAACCCCAGTGGGAGGAGTGCACGGCTCCTCCAGCTCCTGCTCCAGCAGCTCTAGTGAGTTGCCCTCATTTATTTGCCAATGGGGGTGGGGCGGGCCTGGTGTCCATTATTTCTGAAGTCTGTTAAATTGGGGTCCATTAAATTGAGGGTTTACTGTACTTACGGCTACGGTGTTCAAATATGGCAAAGGCAGGTGAAGTAAGACATGGGAATAGATTCCCAACACTGTAGTCAATGTATAGTCTTCATCCATTCTTACAAGAGATAGGAAGTATCAGAAGGGAGTCAGTGTGACTTAACAGGTGAAGCATTGGATGGGATCTCCACCAGTTTTCAGAGACTGGTGGTGAGACTGTGGTGCCCCCTCTGTGCTGCGTGGAGCCTGGTGCTACAGCCGCAGTTAAAAGGGTCTCAGGTTCCATCCAGGAGCTCTAGGCACCATAGCCTTGCTTGATGAGCCTGTGTGAGGACTCCACCATACAAAGTGTGAGGACACTTCAGAACAAAGCGCAAAGATCTCCTAAGGTCCTGCAGGTGTTGTGGAAATGGGAAATGCTATTTTGGATTTATTAAGAATACATCCATGCCCCAGCTTCAGTTCTGAGCTTCATTCAGTGGAAAAGGTAGCTTATAAAATGCTTGGGCTCCAGTCTGAATTTCCCAGCTTTCCAATGGCTTATGGGAGCCCATTCCTTTTGAAAAGCAGGCCACAGTGTGAGGGGGAGTGTACTGAGAGGGATTTTTGGCTCTTCTGTGGAATCCTCCATTTACCTTAGGCCCGACACACTGATTGTTGCAGAGCTCAGTTGGCAGTTTTTCTTCCCATTCCTGCCGTGCTGCTAACTGAGCACCCTATCTGGGGCTTGAACTTGTGGGTAGTTTGTCTGTTCACCTAATATGTGACGTGCTAGTTTTATTAGTGATCATGTTTGTCTCTGGTGACTACATAATGACCCTGCTATGGGCAACTAAAGAATTCAGCTCAAATGATAGGAAGCTGGATTTTGGGGGTGGCAGGCCAGGTTCAGAGTGCCCCAATTGAGGCGTTTGCATGGTTTCTTAGAGTTGGCAAAGCACCCTGTATGTCTGCCTTCCTCTGAGCTGGCTCCTGTTCAAAGTCACTGCTTCCCCCAGCATTTCACTAACTAGTGTGGGGAAGGGGAATGAAGATGAGAACAGTAATGAGCGGCGCAAGCTGCTAGCGGAAGCTCTCCTGGTGCAAATGAGCTGTTCTGTGGAGCAACAGGTGACCCAATATGAGGAACAGCTTGTGTAGAAGGGGTGCAGGTCCAACGATGTGACTCAGCAGTTAGTGTCACCAATGGACACCTGCCCTCCTCTGTTCAGGGGAGTAGAAGCATAGAGAACTATTTACAGGGCAATATGCACACATCGCAACACTAGAATAAAGAGTAGAAAATGAAAAAAGAATTGATGGATAAATCAGTCGGAAGAAACGCATAAAGAGGCAGCACTTACTCGGCTGAGGGAATGGAAAAAGCAAGAGAAACTGGTGAAGAATAAGAACTGCAGAAGGAAATGAGGTGAAAGAAAGGAAAGTAGAGCAACTGTGTGAGGACATGCCACTAGGGGATGCAGGGGCAGGGTACACCCATTTGCCTGTCCATCTTATGGAAGGTACCAACAAAACTGACCTGGGAGCTTGAGTTCTACGTACAGATGATGTTAATGTTAAATTGCTGCTAATGAGCTCTTTTTGTAAGCTGCTGTAGCTCTTGTTCGATTCAAAACTGGAAATAAACTGGCAAGTTGTGGTGTCAGAAGAGCTGTGCAGCCTGATGCAAAGGTCAGACAACACATCATTAGAAAAACCCTGGCAGTCTTATAGCTAGCATAGGGCACAATTACTGTGGCTCCAATTTTTTGATGACTCTTTGACAAAGGCAGCATGCCCCGTTGAAAACAAGACAGCGGCTGCACTTGAGCTGCATGTGATTGCTAGGGCTAGTCGGGCCACCTGAAACAAAAGCAAAATACGGGAGGAGACCAATACAATTGATAAAACATAATTGGAAGTAACTAGAATGCTGCTCAGTCTAAGCATTAGACAAAGTTTCCTCACAAGAACTGTCAAGGAAACAGAACTGACCAAAGTAGACAGGTGTTTGAACAGGCAGCGTTTGAGCCATTTTAAAATGTAGGTAGCGTCTCCTCAATTTGTGTGTGTATAATGGGCCTGTTTTTCATGTGGGAGGGGGCTGCAGTAGAATTGCTGGGCTCCTGGGCAAGGTGGGGGCTAATGTCTCCACATTCTAGGAAGGGGAGGAGTCTTGGACAGAAGGGGAGGGTTTGGGGGTTAGTGTTTTGCCCGCTAGCCCTTTTGTGCCACCCAGAGTACATCACCTGGCACTCCGGTGGCAACAGATTGTGGCACATATTAATGCTTCTCCAGTGCCATCGGACCCACTGCCGAGGATGATTATTGGTGTTAGCTCATAATTTGAGTGGGACATAAATACCTAACATCAGGTAGGGTGACCATCCATTCCGTATTTGGTAGGACGGTCCCGTAAGTGGGATGCCAAAAAGTTGTCCCTACTTATTTTTTAAAAGGGACTAATTGTCCCATACTTGGGGCCTCTCCTCACTGACCTTTTCCACCAGCAGCTGAACAGGCACAGCTGCTGGCTGGAGAGCCTGCAGAACCTTGGGGAAGCAGGGGGAGCGTGGGCAGCTGCTGCATCCCTGCCATTTCCCTGAGGCTCCTGGGGAGGGCTGGGGGCTGCCACTTCCTCAGGGCTCCCCAGGGATTGGTGGAGCTGGGAGAAGCCGCCCCTCCCCCTCCTCATCGTCCTGTCCCATATTTAGGACAGGGAGATATTGTCACCCTAGAGTTAGCAGAAGGGAATCAAGGCACTGAAACCACTAACATGCTGCACTATCTCTGAGTCAACAGCAAAAATGATGGCAATGGAGGTGGTTATGGAAAAAGGACATCCAATGGCAGGCAGTCCAGAGAGCAATGCTAGCAGGGAGCTCTGAACAGAAGAGACAAATAGTAGTAAAAGCAGAGCCATATTTTCAAATTAAAGATGAGTGGAGAGCGCAGGATGGAATCCTATTTCAAGGGATGGAGCATTGTTGGCCTTACCTCATTACGTAAGGGTGTCCTGCAAAAACTATATCCCTCAGACCTCGCTTTGACTGCTGTCTTAAACAGGTTCATGAATTTGCTTACTGGCTAGAAAAGAACACACAACTCCACACTCTGACAGAAAGTGTGTGGTGCTTGCCGGCTATAGTGAGAAGAGAACCTGAGGTATGAGAGACCTTGTATAAGCCAGAATTAAACCGAGAAGTGTTAGAGTACTCACACAAACATGTTCCAGTATTAAGTAGTATCAAATTTTCTGATCTTCAGGATGATACCAAAACATTTTTAAGGATAACAGGAACACACCGAGCATTCCTGAATGATACAATCTGGATGTCAGTATGCAATAATACTGTTTTAATTGAACCAATACTTACAAGGTGATGTCGGGGGTGGCAGTTTTTTTGTATTAGGGTACTAAGGTGTCTTTGGCCGGCCTAGAGGGCAGTGTAAAGTGCTGCTATTAACTCAACTGCATCCACTGTCTGGAGGCATAGGTGATCTTAGCATCCTCGTAGAGTCTTCCAGGTGTTATTTACCTTGCTTTGTCAACAATAAACTTGGCCTAGTGTCTTCATCCTCAATGGATTTGTTAGGCAGTTTGTTCTATGTCTATGGTGCTAGCTGTCTGCACAGGCATGGGGCAACACACAAAGGGAACACACACACAGCCAAATATTTCACCCCACCAGTCACAGAACGACTAGCATCAAATGCGTTGCCTGCTGAACCGTGGGAAAAGAACTGAGCAGATTTCTTCAAAGAGAGGAAAGTGCCAGTGGACTGCTATTTAACCTTTGGGAATAGCAATGTCCTGCCTGAAACAAGAAGCAGGCCAGTAATTTGCAAACTGAACACATGCTTAAGGAGATACAGTTTTCCAGAGATTATAATCACTGCCAAAAGACCCCACTCTGCCTTGGAATAATTCAAGGAACTTGCACTGAAAGGGAAGTGGGGGTGGAATCTGACCGTCTCACCTACTCCCTAGCATTCCCCCAAAATCATCTGTCAAAACAGGTAAAGATTTGTTTGTTTCTTCTTCTTCTTAGCAATTTTGGTGGACAGAAATACTCTGTCATAGTTGTCAAATAGTTCTTGCAAAAACTGATGACATGAAGGACCAAAACTCTGCTACTAGTGAGGGAAGACTTGCAAGGGGATGGTCAACAATTACAGAAAGCAGGCACTGGAGTCTAAAAAGTCAGCCAAGTACCTGATGCCCCTTGAGCCAGGACCTCTTTTGACAAGCTGGCAATGAGACACATCAGAAGGAATAAAGTAAAAGAGTCAGGAGAGCTGAAGTGGTACCAAGCTCATGCAAGGCGACATCTGAAAGAACAGAAAGACGATATTAGCCAGCAGATGCACCACCCAGAGAGAGTCTACAGCGAAGCTCTCTGTTCCTCTGTTCTGTGATTATCTGGAGGCCAATTCTACAGGGAGGGACGAGGCTCCATAAAGAAACAGCTTGCTAGACTCAAAGACAAGTATATAGAGATCGGTCACTCCAGATGAGATCACTGGTTGAGGGTCATCAGTTCAGCCTGTGATAAATATACTAGCAACCTATGGCTGAAGGGATTTTGGGTTGTGATCTGGGTATCCATTATTCTCAATGGCTACATCTACCCTCGGTGCTGCTGCCAGCAGGATCATGCAAATGAGGGCACTCAACAGTGCAAATGGCTGCTCATTTGCATAGACACATGAGATCACTGTCCTAACAGAGGCTTCTGTTGTGACAAAACAAGCCGTGTAGATGGGAGTCTGTTGACCAGAGCCACTCTTGTCAACAGCTCCTTATTCCCCATTTTTTTTCAGAAATAAGGGGCTGTCGACAAGGGGGGTTTTGGTTAAGAGAACCCCATCTACAAGACTTGTTTTGTCACAACAGAAGCCTTCACTGGGACAGCAATCTTGCATGATTATGCAAAGAAGATGCGTGATGATGCAAATGAGCAACCATTTAGTTGTCGAGTGCTATCATTTGCATGACTCAGCTGGCAGCAACACCCTACGTAGACGTAGCCAGTAGGTATATTGAAATATTTGTAATATAAGGAAGATATATCATGACCAGTGGAACTGGAGTCAGAGGACCTATGTTCCCTGGAGGGGATAAAGGAGGAACACAGAATGGATTGAATTAGACTGAAAGCAACTCAGGTGCATGGGCAAAGCAATGCAGTACAGAAAGGACAGAACAGTGCATAGGAAATAATCACATTCTACTTGTCCAACTTAACTTTCATTCAGCTTCACTCTCCTCTAATGAAACAACTCTCTTTACTAGAAAAGGAAGGATAATAGTCCTCCTAATGGCGATCGGAAGCCGTGTGACTAATTCCCAGCATACAGAAATATGATAAGACACGAGAAGTCATTCTCCTGCTCTACTCTGCGCTGGTTAGGCCTCAGCTGGAGTATTGTGTCCAGTTCTGGGCACCGCAGTTCAGGAAGGATGTGGAGAAACTGGAGAGGGTCCAGAGGAGAGCAACGTGCAGGGCCTGCCTTGACCCTCCTGGCCACACTCTGCACCATGCCCATCCCTCAGTCCCCAGTCCCCCGCCCCTCATGCTCCCCCACCAAATTCACCCCCTCTCTCTCCCCCTCACCACCACTTTCCCACCACACACCATGAACACATGCTTAGGGTAGGAAGAATAAACTTTACTTTGGGGAATAATTGTAATTGGATGCCAAAACAGAATGTGTTAAACGATTTACAGTGCACAGGGGAACAGTCTACAGAGGAAAGGTAGGGGGCTAGGTTGGGGGACTGAACTTGGATGGGGGCTAGGTGGGGAGACTGAACTGGGAGGAGGGTTGGGATGGGAGAAGGGTCAGTTGCCCAGTCTTCTCCTGCACAACTGCCCAGTTGGCCACTGCCACCACCTCATCCTTCCAGCGTCATCTCTGGGAAGCCCAGCTGTGGTTGAAGGCTGGGGCAATGGCCCCCTGAAGTTGCAGCCTGCTGTGGTGGGCTGTAGTGGCTTCCTGACGATGGACCTTTGGAGACAGAAGGGGACACTGGGAAGGGCCATGAGTGCTGGATCCTAAGCCCAGGGGGCTGGATCCCCCCACTCTGCTGGCCCCCACCCCACTCCCCTGTTGCCCAATGGCCTGTGAGCCCCGTGGGATTCCAGGTACCCAGATGTTCCTGCCTGGCAAGGGTTGGGCCATGTTCCCTCCCCCCTCCATCCCCAGGCATGTGGGCTGTGGGGCTGTTCACAGAGAGCCCATCCCTGGCCCTTGTGACATCCCGTATATACCAACTGCAACCTGCTGGGGCTTGGGCAAGGCTCAGCTTGACAAGGCTCAGTTGGGTGTCCTACAGGGGAGGGTGATGATGTGGGTCCTGTTGCTGGAGCCCTCATCATCGCTCTCAGTCTTTGTGGGCTGGTACCCATGTGGGAGGCTGGTGGTGCTGGAGGGGCCCACCTCCTGGTCGCTGTCTGCAGCAGAGGGACTGGTGGTGTCCATGAGGTGTTCTGGGGAGGCCACCTCCCTCAGCCCCAGGAGCCTGTGTAGCTCCTTATAGTGGGGACAATGTATGGGCCATGCCCCCGACCAGCTGGCAGCATCATGGACTTTGCAGTATACCCACCTCAGCTCCTTGACCTTTATCCTGACACTGCAGCCAGTGTGGTTGGGGTGGCCCTGGGTGGTGAGCCCACTGGCCAGCCAGTCAAAGGCCTCTGGATTGTGCTGGAGGGCACTGGTTTGCTGAAGGACCTCCTCCTCCCCCCACAGCATGAAGAGACCCTTCAGCGTCCCCTCCTGGCATGGCCCTTGACCTGGCACTGGGAGCCTTCAGACTCCTTGTCTGGGGCCCTGGTTGGGGGCAGGAGGGTCCTGCTGTGCCACCACGGTGTGGAGGGGTGCAGAGGTGGGTTGGTGCTTCAAGCAGGGGCTGTCTGAGGGAGAGCTCGTGTTGCCCCTGCTTGTGGCACAGTATCAGCTTCCTGCCTGGAGTTGCCAGGGAGCTGCTTCCTTTAAGACAGCCAGCAAAGACCATAGAGTCCTGCCTGGGCTGGCTAGACTGTCTCCATCCTCCAAAGGCGGGGCGCCTCCTTATCGGACCCCTTGCTTCAAAGTAGGGAGTGCAGAATGTCTACACACATCCTACTCTGAAGTTAAGCTTTGAAGTAAGCCACTGCTCCATTCCCAGGAATGGAGTAGTGACTTCAACGTTAATTTTGAAGTAAGGGAAAGCGTATGTAGATGCTCTTCAAGCTACTTCAAAGTAGCCCTTTACTTTGAAGTAAGTTTGTAGTGTAGACACAGCCCCAGTGTTTTTCTTATCAGATGGAGTAGGATGGGGGCAGCTATAGGACAGCGTTACATGGAATCTATTATAATATTGCACTAAGTAATAACAGAAAGAGAATCAACTGAATTCTGGATAGCAAAGATGTCAGTAAATCAAAGCACAGGAGAAATGGGTCACACCAAACCTCTCTCTTTGAAACAAACACAGATGTTAACAGAACAGAAACGTATTCAATCCAACACTAAGGGAAGAACCCTAGGAGACTTCAACAAACAACTCAAGGTTATTGCAGTAGCTAATGATACTAAATGCACTTCATTTTATTCATTTACTTCTGGCAGTCACAACCCCCTCTTGTTTCTTGAAAAATTAATTACAGAACTTAAAACGAATGCCATTGTTTCACAGAGGTAATAAAAGTTGCTAATATTCATTATCTCTGTCCATGACTTTCATAAATTTGGCTTGAAGTGGTTACAGAAACCAATGGCTCACAAAGCTTCTCAGACTCCAATCTGCAGCAATTTCATTAGCTTACATCAAGTTACAAATTCTTAATGCAGCGAGAAAAAGCCTTTCTTTATGAAAGTTAATTCTTTAGGGATTCTTACACTCTAGTCATCCATCCCTAAAATTAAGTTTTGTTGCCTAAGCAAATTTATCTCCCCACCTCTAAAAAGAATCTCACACTTATTTTAGCCAACCCACATTTTCTATTCACCATAAAAGTCTTTTGTTAATACGAATCACTCACTCAGTATCGTCATGTGTGGTTGACCTGGATCCAGTGTTCTAAGATCTTTCTTAGGTTTCCACGTGGTAGGAATGTCATGCATTTTTACTGTTCATCAGGGGCTTCATTTTTTAAAAGAAAAATCACCTTATCTGGGAGCATGTTCATGAATCCATTATATGGTAACCAGTAGGCTCTTGAAAGCATATGATCAACCAATTTAAAATCCCAAATTAGTAATCAAATGTGTATGGACTCCAAGATGGTCATTCTCATTTGCACTGTATTTTACATATTTAAGCTAGAAAACCCAGTACTTAATTACCTAAATAACATGCATACCGGCATGACAGGTGGCTTCAGTACGTGAGATAGATGTTATGGCAAAAATAATGAATCATTTTAATTTTTTAAACCCATTAGCTGAGAACTTACACTGGTCCACTTACCTTCCAAGCTTTGGAATCAGTGTTGTGTTGGCTTACTGACAGGAGAAAGATACCACCCATTTTCTTCACCAGTTTGGCCTGCTACTTTCAGGCCATGGGAATCTCACTCTGTTTCTGCTATGGCTACATGCGGAAAGTGCTTTTAGTAGAGGCTGACAATAGCAGGTGGGGAATCTTCCAGATAGCTGACTTCTGCTCTGGTGTTGGCAGGTAACATGGAACTGTTTGTTCACATGTTGTGTTTGCTGAATGAAAAGCCAGAAGTATCATGCAAGTGTGCAATACTTCATTCTTCTTGATGCAAATGACTTTGCTTCTCCAGAGTGTGGTGTAGAGGACCATGCTTTTAGATCAGGAGGACCAACATTCAGTCTTCACTGTTTCTACGAAGCACTAGACGATCAGCATAACATGAACGAGGGGCTTTCAGGTTGCCAAGGTTAATCACTGTGAAGCTGCATTCATTAGGTTGTTCTACTGAAGAGCATTATCGCTGTCTGCACTTGCAATAAAATGATGCGTATACATCTTCAGTGATCTACTTAAGGAGACTGTTAATCTTCAGAATCACAACTTCTAAACACAGCTCAGCTTTCCCAAAAGAAGACATTACCAGTTTGGATTTACCTTTTCTGCTTGGTTTACCTGGTCTAATTCTGGTAGAACCCTTCATCCAGTTCTTGGGGATTCCAAAACTCATCTTGACTCTAGATTTCATCTCTCAGGTTCCTTTATTTCTCATTCAGCAAAGCTACCCTGAATTGGTCAGACTCAAGCAGGGGGTGAGCATCACACATTCAAAGTTACGTAACAAACCTTCTCCTTTATATATATTTGCATATTACATGGTGTCACATTTTTAACAGACTTTACTTGTCAAGAACAAGTTCCTGGGCAGAATATGCTCTGTCCCTGTGTAACCTTATCTTAACGTTCCAGGGTTATCTTGACCATGGTTGGTAAGTGGCTCCTTGAGCAGTGTTCCCCATAAGCTGTGCACTTGTGTGGCCCTTCAGGAGAGTTAATAGGCTGTTTCTACAGGTGGTGTGCATTCATATGTGCCTCAGTGCAAATAAATTTATTCTGCACAAGGATGGAAAAGAGTAAAGGGAAACACTGTCCCTTGGTGTTCTCCTTCCTATCTTATCTCACTTATACATCATTTTTTTAACCTATTGACCTGCTTACTTAATGTATTAGCACAAATATTCCATGTTCAGCTTCATGACCTGATTGCCTTCCAGCCTCTAGCCTCCAAGAAATGAGGCCTCCCTCCTAGTGTTAATTATTCAGGTCAGGTCAGACCTCAGCTACATTCCCCTGCTTCCATTTTTCTGTTCTATATTCACTTTCATTTAACCTGCCTCACGTTCCTCTCTTCTGTGCTCTCTTAAGCTCCTTACTCAGCAACACATTTCTAAGACTACATTAGCTGTAATTATTTGAACCACCATTAATATTTGGTGCAAAAGTATGAACCGGGGGGTGCAGGCACATCTCCTCTAGTGGAATCCACCAGGATCTCACATTAAAAGCTTGCTCTTCCTTTAAGGCATCCTTTGGTAATTTCACCTGTGCTTTTATTTTAATTACATTATGAAGAACTGGTACAAAATACAGAAATCTTTCCATTTATCAACACAGGAAATTTAAGCATGAAACAGAACATAGACCACTTTTAAAAGGCCAGTGCCTGGGCTCTGGGTCACAAACAGCATGCTTCAGTCAACACAGAGTACTGGTGATAATCAACTTAAGCAGCATTTACTTTACAAGCGTGACAGCAGCTGAGCCATACTGTGCAATTTGGACATGGTTTCCCCAAAGTAAACTCCTGTGCTGGCAGCTCTGTAAGACATTATGCCTGTAAAACAGCTGTAAAAGGGCCTTCCATACCTTACATGATCTTGCTATTGTATTTGAGGATGGAAAACAAACACCTAGAGGTGCAATGAGTTTCACTTCTTGATACTGGACTCTCTTGTACCACACTTGAAAAATTTTCCTGTGGTGATAAACAGAGAGTAACCCTCTTTGCCCTGTCAGTTAAGGTCTCTTGTTTATACAGCATAGTTTCTCCATTTATTGCATGTCCTTTTTTTTTTTTAAACTTTAATTTCAGGATAAGGAATAAACTTTATCGTATTTGTTAAGAAACATTAAATGAACTTTTAAAACATTCATGTGAGCCAGTTGAAAATGGTCAATGAATTCTTTGCTTTGTTGATTTTCAAAATACAGTATTTGAGATTCTCTGAGGCTTTTGTTCATGAAGTACATGCAGTGCTTCTACTGATAGCTTCTGTTGAACTATTTGGTTCTAGTTCAACAGCCTCTCTGTTGGCTTGGTTTCAAGGAGTGACATACCTATCCCAAACAGCTCAGCTGGTATGTCAAGCTGCTAACAGTTTCACTGAGGTCCCACCTTGGCAGGCTTAGACATTTTAGCTTCATTTTTTTTCCATAAAGTCCTTTCTATAATTTTTAACCAGTTTTGATCAAACCCTAGTGGCTGCTGATTGGCGAAATTCAATATCATTTGACACGTCAATGAGCTAAATATTATTAAACATTTCTGTAGCAGCCATTAGTTGGATTTGTTTCCACTCTGGGCATTTCAATCTTACATGTTATTGCTTAGTTTTAATTGAATATTTTTGTCCATTTTCAAAACACTATCAATTTTTTTTCTTTTATTTTACACTACAGTGAAACAGAACTTTTGGCTAAGGATGTTAAAGGTTAAGCTTCCTTTTCTTAAACTGATTTTCCTTGGTGTGTGGCTCTTCTTCCAAAGCACAAAGCCCTCCTCACAGGAGAGCAATAGATTGATGCTATTCTTTGGAACAAACATGCCCATCCCCTCCTCATCTTACCTCATCCTGCCTCCCACCACCCAGTGCACCTCAAACCATTCCCCTCATCTTGTCTGTCTCAGAACCCCTCCCATCCCTTTATCACTGGGACCCTGATACCAACCCTTCTCCTACCCATCTTGTCCCCTCTGGACCCCACCATCACGCCACTCCTTCATCCTCCTTCCCAGAATCCCTCTTCATACCACCCCCACATCCCGCTCCCCCAAACTCCTTCATACAACCCCTTTGCTGCCCCCCCTTATCCCCTTTACCCCTCGTCCTGCCTATTCCAGAATCTGCTTCTCATACCACCATTGAAACCCTTTTCCCACCTCAGAACCCATTTAAATTAAAGGCTTTATCTTTACACTTGTTTTACTCCTTGTACCATAGGCAGCCCATGTTACAGGAGAATGCACCTCCCTTTCGTAGTGCATATCCTAGGTTTGCAATAAAATCATGCTAGCCATATTAATTTGCACACCAAGTGTATCTTTTTTAGTGCATAAAGAGTTTCCATGTATCCAGGGATGGAAGTAACGTATTTTTTTTCATGTATACTGTCCTATCACAACCCACTCTCCCTTTGGTTGGGGAGAAGGGTCGGGGACTGGCAATGTAACACTACATGTAAGAAATTTAAATGTAGGGTGGAGTGTGGGGGGCTCAGGGTAGAGGGTGGGGGGATTGCAGGGTTAGGGCTGGGCGTGGGGACATGAGTCATGGGGTGTGTGGGTGTGGCTCAGGGCAGGGACAGGGGTGAGTGCAGGGGGGCAAGGATGCCATTTGGGGAGATAGGGGGCTGCAGTCAGATGTACTAATCCCTGTACGGTGCTTCCTCTTTGCTATGACTGGGGCGTGAGGGAAAAGGGCAGCGCCTGCTGTGTTCCTCTCCCTCCTGGCTGCCCAAGGGAGGGGCAGAGGAGGAGCTTAGCAGCCGCGGCACTTCCTCCTCACTCCCTAGTCTCAGCAAACAGGAAGCAACACACAGGGACTAGTATATGTGGCTTCAGCCCCCACCCCTCTACATGGCAGCAGAAAGTGGGGAGAAGAACTTGGGGCTGGGGCAGTCTCAGAGTGGACACCCGCCAGCCAGCTGCTTTAACCTGCCTGCTGCTGAGCAAGACAGGCTGCAGGAAGCTGGGAACCAGGCTGGGAGCACCTCCTCCCTCAATCTGCAGCTGAGTACCCTTGCCAGAGCGCTGCACTGGGGCACACAGGTGCACTCTTACCTCTGCATGCACTCCCATCAGCGTGATTGTCTAATCATCCAGAGCCAGGTTGCAGCTATGTGTTGCCAACATTACTACTCTGTACATGCCCCCTCCCCTGGCTGCTACTTAGAGGGGCACTGTCCTTTTTCTTGTTCATCCCATCCTACAGCTCTTTCAGCCACTGTTTCATTGCTACAAATGGCCCGGAGTTTCTTCCTGCTCTCGTGGTTCTGGCTGTCCCTGCCACAGCACGACCATGTCATCTACTCCTTATTTTAAAATGATGATGAACTGCAAAAAAAAAAACAAACCTGGAGGTACAGAAAATCAGATAACACCAGTTACATGTTTGGTTTGAGGGTGATGCATAGTTTATTGAAAGACTGTCAGGAACCATTGGCAGCTGCTCAGAAAAGTGTCTGCTGCAGTGTTCACAACTTTGATTGGTTCAAATGGATTTTTAGTGAAATCTTTTAAAAGCCAATTAATTTAGAAATACAAAAAATGGTTTCTTTGTTTTTTTATGAGCCATGGTTGATTGTTTAGGTCATTAAAGCTTTGCAGAGTAACACAAATGCACTTGCATTTCCTTTAAATATTTTGCTAAACACCTCTTGTGTTCATGTAATTCCTTATTACCAAATCACATTCTGTACTTGTACATTCAGAGGCAGCCAAATTCAAATGGAAACTGCTATTTCCTTTTGTTGATTTTAACTAAATTGCCCATAGTCAAATCATTCAACTCAGACTGTCTCTCTGCCTTGAACAGTCGTTAACAATTATTTATTTACAGACCATTTCTTTAGGAAATGGACCAATTACCCTTCAGAACAGCTGTAACCGACTCAAAAACACAGTAGTGATAGTGGTCACCACCTGCCCCCCCACTTGCATAATTGCCTGACCAACAGGCAAGATTGTGCCAAGTTGTACTGCCATAGCCAGCTTTTATTGTCAAACCAAACAAACGTCCTTTTTCCTACTTATTTAATGTGGTGCCCAATCCTTTTACTATGCCCTGCCGCTTAATCCTTTCAACATTCTGAAGCTTTTAACATCTGCATAAATGCTCCCTTTAACTCCCCACTTTCTTTTCTTTAACCTCATAACTCAGTCATATTTCACAGCCAACTTCTCTCCACAGCTTTCTGCTTTTTGCACTTGCTCTTTGGCTACAATTACCGAGCACTCCCTGGACACCTACGGTTCTCATACTTCAGCGTTTCAGTGGCATTCAACAGACCTTTGTGACTCTCTGGCAAGCATTCTTTTACATGGTACCTCCCATTATTCATCTTATGCCTACTATTTTTCAATTTGTTTTGTTTTCTTGCATGTCCCACCTAATGCTCTTTGCTGGAGTTCCCTTTCTGCCCAGTTCCAATCTTCCCCATCACTTTTCTGGGCAGTTCATAAGGGCCCCTTTTAGATATAATAAACTCTTCCAGAGCTCTGGAAATCTCCTAAAATTTAAACTCTTCAAACCCATTGCTAAAATATTTGGCTGCAACCCTTTATCGTAAAGATATAACCTAATAAACTGTGCGCTATTGGCTCCAGATGAAGAGACCAGGGTCAAGTCACGAAGAGACCAGGGTCGAGTCACAAAACCACTAACATTGGGATTCCCTCTGAAATCTTTTCCCGTTTGGCTTATCCAGAATACCTTGTCCAGTTCTATTACTCAGTTTTCTGGGACCCAAAAAAAAAACATTCGATTTGACTCCAAATTTCACCACTCAGTTTCCTTTACTTGTCATAGAGCAAAGCCACAGTCAACAGCTGGAGAAGTGTAGGTTGGATATCAGGAAAAAACATTTCACCAGGAGAGTTGTGAAGCACTGAAGAGGTGGTTGAATCTCCCTGCCTAGTGGTTTTTAAGTACTGGCTTGACAAGGTCCTGGCTGGGATGATTTAGTTGGGTTGATTCTGCTTTAGTCAGGGGGCTAGATTAGATAACCTCCTAAGGTACCTTCCAGCCCTATGATTCTATGGCCAGATTATAGGTGGGTGATTATAGGGCATACCATATGTGACCAGGATGCCTGAAGCCCTGACAACACCAGGACAGTCTGAAAAAGGGAGAGAAGATATTTCCAAGAGTTTGAGGATGGGGAGGTAATACTGGAACCAAACTCCTCCATTAGTCTAAACTGTTTCTGCCCCCACCCCCCTCACTGGCTATCAATAAACAAGTAAAAATAAATCACACAGCCCCCCACCCCACACACACTACTTTCCAGTTCCCTGTCTTCCAGTTAGCACCTAGGACCAGTACAGTGATAAATTATTCTAAGAAATACTCTGCTCATTCTAAAAATTGTTCTTCTGACCCCCTAAAGGGTCAGCCAGGTGACCAGGTCAGGATAGATTTGGATATTACCCAAAATACCACACTGACAACCAATCTAAAACTAAAGTTTATAATAAAGAAAATAAATAAAAACAAGGAGAGGTTAAATGGTTAAACAATCATATACATGACAATTTCAAACTCTATCAGTTTCATAGTGGTGAGTTGCTGAGCTGAACATCCCTCTGGAAGACATCCACAAGCTGGGATGAGTCATTCAGTCATTTGTTCAGAGCTTCAGTTCATAGCAAAGTTCATCCATATGTTAGAAGAAGGACTGAAGACAAGATAGAGAAAATGCAGCTGCTTTTTATAGTCCTTTTGCCTTCTAATTCCTTTGTCCCAAACACAAACTACCAAGCACGTGGTCTGTAAGCTTTAGACTTCTGTCCCTAGCCATTCCCTACATGCCTTGCTGAGTCACAAGGCATATCCTTTGCCTTCTCTCAGTGTGCCAACTGAATATGTGGTAGTCTTTGATGGGCTGTGGGAGTCACCCAAAAGCACAGCACAAGTTGTATAATACAGACCTATGTACATACCCATGACCCAAAACACAAATACAAACATATAACTGCGATTATTCTCTCTGAAGGATTATAATAATTTTGCAGACATATTGCATAGCATATCTGGCATATCTTATTGCCATTCTATAGAATTAATATTCATAATATCCCCCAAATGCCACACAGTGTCATACCATACATTCAAAGTTAAACAGAAAATACCTTCCTTTACATTTGCACATGACAGTGCATCACCTGTTTTTGGACTGGCTCAGTAACTTGGCAGGTCGTCTATCGCATGGCTACAGATTGCTTTCCAGTGTCCTCAGTTTGATTCATTCCTTCCACGGTGGCCTGAAGTCTATAGTCTAGTATGATGGTGATCAGTCTGAAGCTTTGACATCCACAGGGGTGTGAAACAGATGTGGTGGACACCAACCCTCTTCACCTCTACTCTGTTCCTTTGACATGTTTTTTCAGGTAGCCTAGATCAAAGGGACAACTCTTCAACAATGCATGGCAAAGAGCAAAACAGCAAGTGAAGTGCCTGATGGTAAGAGAACTACGTAACGGATGCTGCAGAGCTTGCTGCACACAGTGAAGAGGACCTCCAGCGACTCTGCAATAGCCAACGACAACAATGCTTATGAGCACAAGGTGTGTTGACTGCTCCAGAAGCTTTAATAGCACCAGGCTAGAAGTAGTATTTATGTTCTACCATCCAAGATCAACTGTATCTGCTAACTTCTCTCTGGCTGTTCTCATTTCACCACATTCTGCAAAATCGATTAAACAAGTGTGGGATAACAGGCAACTGACATCCAACACTACAGGTCTGCTAGGTATGAATTTTGAGCATGCTGCTCTAAGGTGCTGAGACCTAACTGAACAGCTCACTTGCCACTGTCTTTGTTATGGTCTAAGCATCAACTGGGGAACCATAGTTCCCATGAAAACAAAATTATAGTAGGTAGTCCATCGTGTCTGATGATGATGTCTTGAGCATGCACAGGTTCATCGGTTGTGGACTTGCATGTGGCTGCAGAGTCCAAGCTTTGAACAGCACAGGCATGCACAGTGGGGGCAAGGGAATTGTCCTGGCTCTGTTGGTGAGCTGCTGCTGTTGCTTTCTTCCTCTCACGAGCATCAATGAGGCCGACGCGTCGCTGCTCTTCAATATGTTGTCATACCTGTGTCGTATGAGAGCACGCCAGGCTGTTTGATCTTTTGCATGCTGCTCTAGCTGATCTGGTTTTAAACCAGCATGAGCAATGTGGCCCTTCATGCAGTCTTTATACCTCTTGCAAGGCCTACCTTGATTCCTTTTGCCCTGGCACAGTTCACTCTAGAGGAGTTGCTTAGGGATTCTTGACTCCTCCATTCGTATGACATGCTCTGTCCAGCGAAGCTGGGCTTTCAGAATCATGGCTTTGATGCTCGTGGTTCCTGCTGTGTCCAGGACTTCCAGGTTCGTAACTCTGGCCTGCCATCGAATGTGCAGTACTGACCTTAGGCTGTGTGTGTGGAAGCGCTCCAGCAGTTTTATGTGTTTTCTGCACAAGGTCCGGGTTTCACAGCCATACAGGAGACCAGTCAGGACTACATCCTGGTACACTTTTGGTTCAGTGGACTGTCGGATATTGTGCTGATTCAACATTCGTGCTCTCAGACATCCTAGTGCCCGGCTGGCCTGGCAGATTCTGGCATTGATTTCTTCGTCAAGGGAGCCATCACTGGCTATCACACTGCCAAGGTACTTGAACTCCTCTGCTGTTTTTAACTCTGTTCCTGCAATGGAGATTGAAGTGGGGAGAGCAGCAGATCCTGGAGCAGGCTGGAACAGTACCTCGGTCTCTCCTAAGCTGATGGTGAAACCAAAGAGGCGAGTGGCATCAGCAAAGTTGTTGTCGATGAGCTGGAGATCAGATCCCTTGTGTGACATGAGTGCACAGTCGTCCGCAAAAAGGGCTTCAAGGATGGGCCTTTCACGCGTCTTGGTTTTAGCATTCAGACAACAAAGGTCGAAAAGTGACCCATCAAGTCTGTATTTGATGTAGACTCCATGGTCCAGGTCCCTAACTGCGTTGCTGAGGACGCAGGTAAAAAAGAGGTTGAATAACACTGGGGCCAGCACGCACCCTTGCTTTACATCGTTGGATGTCTCAAATGGATTGGAGGACTTGTTATTTGAAATAACAAAGCCAGTCATGTCCCCGTGGAACAGGCATATGAGCTTAACGAATCTTCTCGGACAGCCAAGTTTTGACAGGATAATCCACAGGGCTTCTCTGTTGACGGTGTCAAACGCTTTGGTCAGGTCTATAAAGACAGCATACAGATCCAAGTTCCACTGTATGCACTTTTCTTGGACCTGACGAGCAGCAAAGATCATGTCAATGGTGCTGCAGCCTGGGCAAAAATCACACTGTGCCTCTGGTAGGGTCTCCTCTGAGATGCTGGTGATCAGATGGTTGAGGATGACCTCGAGCCAAGATCTTCCCAGCAGTACAGAGAAGGGAGATGCCCCAGTAATTTCCACAGTCAGCTTTGTTGCCCTTGTTCTTGAAGAGCGAGATGACTGTGGCATCCTTAAAGTCTTTGGGCATGTCTTCTTCTTCTCAGATGCTGATCAAGATGTTGTGAAAGGCTTCAGGTGACACTGGTCCTGCCACTTTGAAAATTTCAGCAGGGATACCGTCCATCCCAGGGGCTTTGCCAGATCTGGTCTGGCTGATTGCCTTTTTGACCTCATCCATTGTAGGGGGCAGGTCAAGACTGTCTATTGTGGGTTTCTCAGGGATTTGGTCTAGGGCCACAGGGTCCACAATGGAGGGTCTGTTGAGAAGATTGCTGAAGTGTTCTCTCCACCTATTGTTGATGCTGTTCTTCTGCCTCAGAAGGGTCATTCCATCTGCAGACAGGAGAGGTGTAGTATTTGGCTTTGAAGGTCCATATATAGCTTTGATAGCACTGAAGAACATGTTGGAGTTCTTGGTGTCAGCATAGTATTGAACTTCATCAGCTTTACTCTCCCACTACTCATCTTGCATTTTGTGAAGTGCCGTTTGTGCCTGGCTCTGAAGGTGTTTGAAACGATCACTTTTGGAGATTGAGGACTGATCGTTTTGCCATAGCAGAAATGCGTTCTGTTTTTCCTCTAAGATCTTCATGATGATCTCGTCATTTTCATCAAACCCAGTCTTGGTGAACTCTCTTTTTCAGTCCTAGTGTTGACTTGACTGACTCCATCACCAGGGTTTTGAACTGATCCCACTTTTGTGTTGGGTCTCCAGTTAGAGGACCATGGGATGTCAGTGCTTTGTCAAGGCAGGCTGAGAATTTCTCACGATGACCAGTATGTTGCAGCTTCCTGATGTTGAAGGAGGGTTGACAACCTTGAGCTACTTGCAGTGCAGTGGTGTGATGTGCAGTATAAGGACTGATCTGATGAGTCTATGATCAGTCCAGCACTCAGCTCCCCACATGGCCCTGGTGATCTTAATATCTTGAATGTCCCACCTGCAACTGGTGACATAGTCAATCAGGTGCCACTGTTTTGATCTCGGGTGCATCCATGTGGTCTTGTATTTATTGGCTTGCCTGACAAGAGTGTTGGTAATTGTCAGGTCCTTTTCTGCACACAAGCTAAGCAAAAGGTGACCATTGGCATTCATGTTACCAAGACCATGATGCCCCAGCACCCCTTTCTAGTCCTACAGTCCTTGCCGACCCTGGCGTTGAAGTTACCCAACAGAAGAAGCATGTCACTAGGAGGAGTTGCTTTCACAAGATGGTCAAGGTCCTCATAGAAACTTTCTTTTGCTTCATCGCTGCTAGTCAGTATGGGGGCGTAAGTGCTGATGACTGTAACATGGCGAGAGGTGTTGCGGGGGAAGCGGAGCTTGATCAGACGCTCACTGATGCAAGTTGGTAGGTCAGGAAGCTGGTGCAGAAGTGATGTCTTGATGGCAAATCCCACTCCGTGGATTCTGTCTTCATTTTCTGGCCTGCCCTTCCAGAAGAAGGTGTAACCTCCTTTTGGTTCGCAGATGGATCCTTCCTCTGCCAGTCTGGTCTCGCTCAGGGCGGCTATGTCAATGTTATAATGTGCCAGTTCTCTTGCTATGAGGGCCGTTCTTCTCTCAGGCCTCATAGCATTCTCCCTGTCCAAGAGGGTGCGGATGTTTCATGCTGCAAATATCATCTTTCTTTTCACTGTTTTTCAACTGCTGTGAGGGTAAAACCACCAGCTGCAGCATCCTGGCCATTTTGGTTGGGACAGGCAATTTTTGGGACACCTTTTCTAGTCCCCTCCCTCACTTTGAGGGTGAGCAGTGCTGTTCCTAGAAAGGCCTGCTCAGTCACCTGGGATGCTGCCAAACTCTTCTGAGCTGTGTCTACACGTGCACGCTACTTCGAAGTAGCGGCACTAACTTTGAAATAGCGCCCGTCACGGCTACACGCGTCGGGCGCTATTTCGAAGTTAACTTCGACGTTAGGCGGCGAGACATCGAAGTCCCTAACCTCATGAGGGGATCGGAATAGCGCCCTACTTCGACGTTCAACGTCGAAGTAGGGACCGTGTAGACGATCCGCGTCCCGCAACGTCGAAATTGCCGGGTCCTCCATGGCGGCCATCAGCTGGGGGGTTGAGAGACGCTCTCTCCAGCCCCTCAGCTCACTGGTGGCCGCGTGGAGCGGCCCCTTAAAGGTCCCCTCCCCCTCCCTGCCTCTGCAGGAAGCTGAGGGAACGTGCAGGCTGCAGCCTGCACACGCGGCCAGCCTACACCTCCCTCAGCGACCCAGCCAGCTGCAATGGCTGCCCGGCAGCCCCCCCAGTGCCCCCAGGGGACCCCCCCCAAGGGGAGTCAGGGCAGCCAGCCCAGCCAGAGGGGCAGCCAGTCTGGGAAGCGGCAGCGGGGCCCCTCCTGGACGGAGGCCAAGCTGCGGGACCTGCTGGGGCTCTGGAGCGAGGAGGAGGTGCTCCAGGTAATGGAGAGAAAGAGGCGGAACGCGGACGTGTTCGCTCGGCTGGCTGCGGGCCTGGCTGCCCGGGGTCACCCTGCCCGCACTCCTGACCACGTCAGGAGTAAGGTCAAGGAGCTGCGGCAGGGTTACTCCCGGCCCCGGGATGCGGCCAGCCGATCTGGGGCCGCCCCCGTCACTTGCCCCTTTTACCGGGAGCTCAGGGACATCCTGGGCTCCCGGCACACCTCCTCCCCTCCGGCCACCCTTGACACCTCGGCTGACGAGCCCCAGCAGGCCCTGCAGACGGAGTCCGCCCCGGAGGCAAGCCCCGCACCCCGGGGACCCCCCCCGGAGGCCACCCCCGGGACACTGCGGCAGGAGGAGGAGGAGGAGGAGGAGGGGGGCTCCTCCTCCACAGAATCCAGCCTGCAGATCCTCCCCCTGCCATCCCGGAGCAGCAGCAGGGCCTCTGCCCCCCCCGGGGATCTCCGGACCGTGGAAGCAGACCGACAGGTAGGTACCCCCCTCTGGTGGTCACCCCTGGGCTTGAGGGGCGGGGGTAAGAGATATGTGTGCAGGGCCCCCCACATGCTCACATGGCCATGGCCCCAAGGACACCAGGGCCATGGCCCTCACAGCACTGCAGCCATCAGCCCTGCCCCCCCCACCCCGCATGACAGTGCCATGCCCCATCCCCGGGCCAGGGGGGAAGCGGAACCTCAAGGGGCCCCTGGGAGGAGGGGGTGGGACACCCCGCAGCAGCAGCATGTGATGGAGTCGGGGGAGTGCCAAAGGGAGACTCAGGCTACATATGAGCAACAAGAGCCGAATAGCTCCCAGGGCCAAAGGAGTATCCTGGGGCTACAGCTGGCAGGTGACACCTCTGCCCTGAACAAACAGGAGGGAGGAGCCGAGCTGGCTTGGACTTGGGGGGAGAGGGCGGGGGCCACAGGTAGAGCCTAGGGGAAGGGAGAGCTGGTAGGCAGCCAGCCTGAGGAGGGGGAAAGCTGCATCCCCGAGGGGCACTCCTTGGGGTCTTCTCCCCACGATGGGTTGGAAGGACTGTCTCTTCCGACAGCTCGTGCTGTCACTCCTGCCAGAAACTGGGCATCTGTGGCCTAAGAAACCTCTCCTGCTCTCAGACCCTGCGGGGTGAAGTGAGAGTCGCTCCCACCAGGGGACGGGGTGCAGGGCAGGGGGACCCCTGAATCCCATCCATCACAGCAGCATCTCCCGGGGACGGGGATGGGGAACCTGCAGCACAGGGCTTAGGGGACAAAGGCCACGGCTCGGGGCCCACACTAACGCCTGTTTCCATTCTTCTTCCCCCCCTCCTCTCCTGTGTCCTGCACCTGCACCATCAGAAGGACCAGAAGAGAGCGCCGGCGAGGCGTCAGTCGTCCCGGAGAGCACTCCGGGACCATCGCTCCAGGGCAGCCCCTCGGCCAAGGACCAACCGGCCCCACGGCGGGCTAGATGGCGGACCCCGCACCTCCAACCACCGATGGCGACGGACCCCCAGCTGCTGGCCATCCACTGTCGGCAGCTGGAGGTCGCGGAGCAGCACCTGCAGCTGCAGGAGCGGGCGCTGGCCTGGTGCCAGGAGGCATGGGGGGCCTACATGGACACATTTAACCACCTGGTGGACTACCTGGCCCCCCATGCCGCGCCGGCCGAAACATCGCCCGCCCTGCCTGCTCCTGCAGCCCCACCACCAGCTGCTCCGCCCGTCGCCGGCCCGTCCGCCGTCGCCCCGCCACCCACCGGTGAGGGCCGGAGCGCCGTGGGACCCCTGGAGCCACCTGACACTCGCCGGCCACCATACCTTCCAGTCCAGCCCGCTCCCACCCAGCCACGGACCAGGCTGTGAGCATGGCGGGGCTCCCGGCCGGCCATGCCCAGTGCCGGGCTATAGGGGCGAGGGGCCCGGGACGTGGCCCCCCCCGCCTTGTATATAGTTGGACCCTGTTTTTTTCAGCCCCCCGTTTGCCCCGTCCCCCCCATGTACATAGTTCTCCCCTTTATCCTCCCTGGTTTTCTTTTTATTATGTCAGACAGTTGTTTCTTTGTATTGTTTTATTTTTGTACCTATTGCTTTTGTTGAACATTTGTACATAGTTTTCTGTTTGTGGTTCACATATTTATTTACATCCAAAAAAAAAAAAGTTTCGGAAAGAAAAAAAAATTTACGTTCAGCCACAAGTGCGTGCTGTCATTTGTCCAGGACAAGTGGGGGGCGGGGGCGGTGGGGTGCTCCATGGTGTGGGGGAGGAAGGGGCGGGCAGTAGGGGGCCTGGGCAGAGTTCACCCTGCGGCCTGTTCATCGAAGTGGGCCCGCAAGGCCTCCCGGACCCGGGTCCCCTCGGGGTCCACCTGCCGACTGGGTGCAGCAGGTGGCTGGACGTGTGCCCTGGTGGCCTCCGCAGCCCAGCCCTGGAAAAAGGTCTCCCCCTTGCTCTCGACCAAATTGTGCAGGGCGCAGCAGGCACCCACAATCTGGGGGATGTTGTTGGGGCCCGCATCCAGGCGGGTCAGGAGACATCTCCAGCGTCCCTTCAGGCGGCCAAATGAGCACTCCACCACCTGGCGCGCGTGGTTCAGGCGCTCGTTGAAGCGCTCCTGGCTAGCGGAGAGATGGCCCGTGTAGGGGTGCATGAGCCACGGTCGGAGGGGGTAGGCCACATCTGCGATGACACAGAAGGGCATGGTGGTGTCCCTCAGAGGGATCTCCCGCTGGGGGATGTAGGTCCCCGCCTCTAGCCGGCGGCACAGGCCCAAGTTCTGGCAAACCCGGGCGTCGTGGGTGCTGCCAGGCCAGCCCACGTAAATGTCCTGGAAACGTCCCCGGCTGTCCACCAAGGCCTGGAGGACGACAGAATGGTAGCCCTTTCGATTGAGGTATCGTCCTCCACTGTGATGCGGGGCGCGGATGGGGATGTGAGTCCCATCCAGAGCCCCGAAGCAGTTGGGGAAGCCCAGGGTGGCAAAGGCGGCGATGGTGGCATCTGGGTCCCCCAGCCTCACGAGCCTGTGCAGGAGCATGGCATTGATGGCACGCACAACCTGCAGAGAAAGCACATGGGTCAGCACCAATGAGGGGTGAGCAGGGTGTGTGTGGCCCTGCCCTGCCCTGCTCTGGCCCCCCTGCCCTGGCCTCCCCTCCCCTGCCCTGCCCTCCCCCCGTGGGTTCGCTTACCTCCATGAAGACAGCCCCGACGGTGGCCTTTCCGACACCAAACTGCTGGCCCACGGATCGGTAGCTGTCCGGAGTGGCCAGCTTCCAGACAGCGATGCCGACCCGTTTCTGCACTGTGAGGGCACGCCGCATGGCAGTGTCCTGGTGCCTGAGTGCGGGGGTGAGCCACTGGCACAGCTCCAGGAATGTCTGCCGGGTCATTCTGAAGTTCCTGAGCCAGTGGTCGTTGTCCCACTCCTCAAGCACCAGCTGCTCCCACCAGTCGGTGCTGGTGGGGTAGCTCCACAGCCGCCGGCGTGTGAGGCCGGGGGGGGGGGCGGGGTGCTGCAGGGGTAGGGGTTGAGCCCTGCTGCCCTGGGGGCATCTCCTACCCTGGGGCAAGCAGGTGCTCAGCTGCCTCCCGCATGGCACGGAGCAGGGCAAGTCCTGCTTCTGCCAGGAGGGCTGGGTGGACCTCTAGCTGCTGCTGCTGCTGCTGCTGCTGCTGGGGGTCCATGACTGCGGCGCCCGGGGTCTGTGTGCCTATGGCTCCTCAGACCACGTGCTGTGCAGGCTGAGTGTGTCTGGGAGGGGCCCTTTAAGGGAGCGGCTAGCTGTTGCCCCGGAAGCACTAGTCCGCCTGGTGACCCTGTCTGCAGCTGTGCCTGGCTCCCTTATTTTGATGTGTGCTACTTTGGCGTGTAGACGTTCCCTCGCAGCGCCTATTTCGATGTGGTGCTGCGCAACGTCGAAGTTGAACATCGACGTTGCCAGCCCTGGAGGACGTGTAGACGTTATTCATCGAAATAGCCTATTTTGATGTTGCTACATCGAAATAAGCTATTTTGATGTAGGCTTCACGTGTAGACGTAGCCAAAGTAACTTACTGAACTGCTTTGATGCTTACACCATCATCTTTCAAGGTGGATGGTTTGCCACTGCTACAGCATGGCCTTTATTAATGCAAACCACTTACACACATCCACTACAGTGTGTTTTCTTTTATTCTCATATTAGCACATTTATTCTCTCTCTCTCTCTCTCTCTCTGGTGTTTTGGATCGCAATAGGTGCTGGATACAAGTGATGCTGCCTTTTCCTTCATGACTTCCTGCGTTCTTCCCAGTTCTATCAAATATCTTAAGCCAAGTAAACAGAGAAAGTTCACCAAAAGCACAGTAAGAACTTTTTAAGGCACAGTCTGGATTACCTCTTTCATGCTTGCCCTTTCAACAACTGATCATAAGTAAGTTGTGAGTTCAAGTGAAATCAGAGGTTGGCATCACTGAAGGCAAGTTGATCTTTATCAGCAACCAGTGAACGATAATGAAGTGGATGAGATTTCCAAAACATATATACAGGGGCATATTAATGAGTTTACCAGCATGAGTTTAGGATGATCTCTTAACTCCAAACAGTGACTGCATTATTCAAGTCACGCACATCAATGCTAACAAAACCTTTCATACCATATAACATCCATCAGACCTATGTAGTACAGAAAAACTCTTGTAGGCGTTTCTTAGTATTTTCACTGGACTTTAATTTTTATTTATTTAGAGCACAGCAGCATACATGCAACTACCAACTGGACTGATTTCAATGAGGCTTGTTTTTAAAGTAGTTAAAAGAAAGAAAAGTTATAAAATATAATAGGAAAATGGTCTTTTACTAGAAACACCCAGATTCTGCAGTACAAAAGCACTGGACTTTGTGTACATAGGTCTTGCAGAATCAAAACAAAATGCAAGGTGCAACAGAGTTCTTAGCATAAAAAGCACATACCCTAACCAGACCATTCTACCTTAAATGGTCCCTAACACCGCCGCAGTTATAGGACAATAAGAGGGGATTAGTGGGTTACAGATTATTGTGATAAACCATAAAGCCAATGTGTCTATTCTGTCCACAATTTTCAGTGACTAGCAGAATAATGAAGAGTACTGATTTTTAGTTTCTACCTAGAATAGCCCTTACTAAGTATGCTAACTACATATGGTAAACAAACTGTTCCAGGCTGCATTTTTCTGCGAATCTGGGAACAGCTTTAGCAGAGATGAAGAGGAGTTGTGTGAGATTCAAAATTTCTCTCACTGAAAGATATTGCATCACCCACCTTGTCTCTTGAATATTGGGAAAATGCAGCTACAATTACACTGCATACAGGTATACAGCAGAACATTTGTTCATACTCCCTTCGTTCACGTTCACGTGTGTAGCCATTGAAACCTGGTGTGTGGTTGTGGGAGGATGCGTTTCATTTTCTTCGTGTTCCCTCCAATCCTTTAAGGCCAATTATGTCCTTTCTTGGACAAAGTGAAAGCGTAGGGGCTAATTAAAGTGTTTTATTTAGAGAAAATAAAGATAGAGCTGTAAATAGATATGCATGTACATACCCTTCAATTAGCACCATTTTATTGAGAGAAGCACAAAGTATTTGTTTCTACTTATGAACCTCAAGTTTTACACCTTACATGAGTGAATTGTTGAAGCTGTACAGCAGCTTAAAATAGGTGATTTAGAAATAACAATTGTAATCATTTCTAATGGTGTCATTCCTTTGTGTACCTACACTGGTTATTTGACAGCCAATCAACTATGTTTACCGGATTGAGTATGGTGGAGATTCCATGATCTCTTATTGTTGTTCCTCTTTTTAAAAGGTCTTTTTGCACTGTGGAGGTTTTACAGATGAAGAGAGCAAAAAATCTTGTTTATGTCCCCCTATGCAACTGGAACTGCCAGCTTTAACTATGATTGTTAGCTTTGTTTGTGGTTGAAATGTACAGGAACTTTGTTACAACTTTATTTTTAAAAGAAGTAGTGGGCACCATACTTTTTTCCCCCACAACATTTCATTGATACTCCTGATAGAATTATTTACAGCCACTCCCAAGAATGAACAGGACTGTTGAGGATTTTTTTTTAATTGATATTATGGCATTTCCAGACTACTGCAAACCCTTTCAGAGACATAATCCTAACCCTTGAAGCTGAGCCAAACCAACTCTTCAAAGAACCCAATAATTCCAAAGTGTAGATGTTGTGCTTCATAAGTCCCCACTTGCATTCAGTAAGTAGACAACATGCTCTCCTGGGATCTTCTCTCTTCCACATTCCATATTCCCTTTTTCATTGTTGCAGACAGAACCTCATTTTTCTTTCTTGCTCTTGATATTTCCTCTGTCACAAGTGGTTTGGGATGCAGCCTACTACAGTCCTTCCTGCCAGTCAGACCATTACCCCCTACCCTATCCTAGCCTAGTGTGTGTTTGCTAGCACCACCACATATACCTTTCTAATGGAAGCTCTGCCAATTAATAATCTTCCCAGTCAACAATCCTTTAATATCACCTTGGAAAGCAACCTTCTGGCTGAGGAACTACCGATGCCTGTGCCATGCAGTGACATAGGTTTTTTAGGATCCTATGTCAGTTACATGCCAGTCCCTGATACCGATATCCCACATTCCCTGTCTGGTCACACTTCAGATTCGTGGGCCATTTCTAGAGTTGAAAAGCCTTCAAAATGTCCCAGTAAGGCTATGTCTCAACAGTGTTAATCCAGAATAAATTATTTATTTTGAAATAGGCGTTATTCCTATTTGACAGGTTTCTTTTCAACAGCCTGTCCTCTTCTCCCAACATTTTCATACTCAAGTCCTAAACCCACAAAAAAAAAAATCGGAAGATGGCCAAACAAGCCATAGCATTATGTTCTACACATGCAAAAACATATGCCAATGAAAGAAAACTGGTGAACTGAAAAAAAAGCTTTCATATAAACCATTTGAAGGTGACCACCAACTGGCATTGACATATATAGATTCTTCAAAAAAATGTTTGTATTTTCCCTTCTGTTGCACCAGCTCTGCTCACAATGCCTTCCTCAGATAAGTTAAGACTCTCCAGGCTTCTTCTTCATATTCAAAATTAGTATCTGTTGTTCACATCTCTTCATTTATCTGTTAGTATGACCCATTGATTGTCATCAGCATCAACATAGGTGACTAATGAGCATCTCACCATGTGAAGAAAACGGCTTTTTTCTTCAGTCATCTGCTTTCAATAAAAGAATCCCCTGCAATACTCTAAGATTGTGCAGTTGATTTGAACATTCATCAGCGAATTTGCAGAAAGGCCTGCAACCATGTTTAACTCAATATTTTCACTGGTACTAATAAAATCAGTTTTACAAATCCAGGGAGAGTGATTCATCCCTTTCAGTGTGTGCCTGGACTTTGGAATGACATATTAATATTTCCACATCATTATTTAGACTAACTGTGAACGGTTTTTTTCCCCAGAAATTTAAACTTTCTTCAGTTTTGCCTGGAACTTTTGCCATTGCTTGAGCAACAATCCTTTAACATTGGCTTCTTGCATGGTTGTGCCTACTTCTGTTCCTTAATTCCAGCTATACAGTTGGCTGCCCAATTGCTTGCCTAGATTTGAGTTTTTGGAGAGTGTCTCAGTACTGAAAAATTGGAGCTTTTATTTTGTTTGTTGCTGTTTTAAATCTAACTGTTATAGTTATAGGAGCATAAAGCGTGTTGTCTTTATTCCCGTATCAAGGAACGCATTTTTTGAAAGCCTTCAATGATTTCCAAGTATCTTGAGAAAAGCTTTACAGCAAAAAGCCACTTAGAATAAAAATATCACATAGAGGGGTACGTGGTAAAATTTGCCTTTGGAGACAAGCCCCGTGAAGAACCTGAGATTTCACTACTCAGTGTCAAAACTTATAGCTCAGCCTCCCCCACAGTAATATCGGTTGCACTTTTGTTTCAATTCCAAAAAGCTCTCATACAAAATTACATGATAGCATAAAGAAAGTGTTTCCTGAGTTAGCATGTGCTATTTCTTTTCCATGTTAATTCATCAAAAATATTCAGTTTTAAGGAGATGCAGAATGTTGCCACAGAATTCAGCATTTCAGTGTAGAACAAATAGTGGACCCTATTGTATAGTTAACATCTACTTTGCTGTTAAGTACATGAAAACCTAGACTATCCAATGGGGCAGTCCATCCATAATAGCACTTGAAACAAGTCCTTCCTGCTGGTGTACTGGAGCTTAACGATGTAAGATGCTGAGCGTCTTCTTCCAGGAGGATCAAAGTCCTCAGTGACTTCTTGACATGACTTCTCTCTCCCTTCCAAATGCAGAGATACTCAAACTGGGGAGCAGGCGTACACCCCCAGATGTGCTGTGGGAGGGATGTGAAAATTTAGGGGAAAATAATTAATGTAAACATTATGATCCAAGGAGTCAGAGAGTGGTGGCTGCTAGCCAGTACCCAGTTCTGAAGGCAGCATGGCCAAGAGTGGCAATGGAGAGGTAAGGGGGCATAGTAAAGTATTGCTGTCCTTACTTCCCAGCTGCTGATGGCAGTGATGCTGCCTTCAAAGCCAGGCACCTGGCCAGCAGCTGCTGCTTTCCAGCCACCCAGCTCTGAACGGGGGGCGGAGGGGGCACAGCATAACCGCAAAGAAGGGAGGGATCGACTGAACAGTTCTGATAATCCCTGCATGAGGGGATCACAGCAGATAAGGTGGACTTGAAGGGACAATCCTTTGGACAGAGCCTGACTTTTGTGAGTTTCATGTCCTGACAAAACTTTAGTCATTAGTTGGTGAATGAATGAAGCACCTTTTGTGGGACAGCCCAAAGACATGGAGAGATGGCTAGTTAAAGTACAGGTTGAAGTCGGCATCCGCTAGATCAGGAGTTCCAACCTTTTCCAGATGGGGCCCCATTTTGACAATTGAGGAAGACTTGGTGACCCAAGGTAAGTCAAAAAGGAGGATGGGGGTGGGGAGAGCAGCGCTGTCACTAGCTAATTTTGTTCTTGAAGCAAAAATATAAAATTTTGCCCCCTCACATTTATATATTAATACTTATTCCATCAAAACGGGAAAATACATTAATAATACTGTTTATTATTTTATTATTATACTTAATCTGAGTTGTGGTGGGGGGAAGACTCATCCTCAAGCCCCTGCCCCCAGCTTAAACCCCACACTCTGTGACTCTCTCCAGCCTCTAACAAAAAAATGAGAACTGAAAAATCAGCTACATAGAAGAGAAGGGGAGGGCAAGAGGGGGGAAGAGAGAAGGGGGTGTGAAAATTACTGCCAGAGGCCACTGAGTGACTTGCCTGGGATCACTACGAATACTGAAGACACAGAAGCAGTCTTTACAATGTGTAAGGTGGGGGGGGGCAACTTTTTTTCTCCTCTGGGGGCCACACAGCAATTTTTAAATGTTCCAGGGGATGAATATTGTAGAGGGCACAGCAGGCAGCAAGACCATCATATGGACCATGCAGTGGGCCCCGACCTGGGGCAGTAGGGGCAAATGCAGCTGCTGTGGCTCCCGGCCCCCCCCCACTCCTGGGCAACTGGGGTGAAGAGTGGGGTGCTTCGGGACTGGCTGGTGATAGAGCGGGCTGTGTGGGTGTGGCTGGCTGGCAGCCTGGACACTGTGGCCCAGGCCTTGGCCTCCCACTTCGCCCAACCTCCCACCCCCTCACCAGCCTGGCACGCAGCCACCCCTCTGGCAGCTGCCTCCCCCAGAAGTGCTCCTCCAGCAGCTGTCCCCCCAAAGGCACCCACTGCGTGGTGGACTTATCACCAGCTGCCCATCAAGCTGGGTCAGTGGCTGCTGGCTGAGGTGGGCACACCTGGCCCAGCCCCAGTGGCCCTTCTGTACACCCTGTGCAGGCCAAACCCTTGGCACCCTCACCCCAACCCCAACCCTTCCTCTCCATGGTTCCGGCCCCATCGCAGCCTGCAGGGATGTTAGGGAGGCTGACATCCAGTCTGGTGAGGAGGCTGCAAAACCTCCCCTTCAGCCTCCCAAACGTCTGCTTGGCTGTGGCTGTGGCATGGTTGAGGTGACCGTTGGAGGTATTTTGGGCCAGCAAGGTGCATCTGGTATAGGGCTGTATAAGCCACAGGTCCAGTGGTTACGTGGCATTGGCCACGATGCAGGGGAGCATCGTGATGTCCCCGAGTGGGAGCTCCCACGGCAGGGGACGTATTTGCCCTCCTGCATCCAACATCCCAGCCATGAATTCTGGAACACCCAGGCATCATGGGCCCTGCCCAGCCCCCGCCATGCACACATCCAGGAAATGGGCCCCTCACATCCACCAGGGCCTGGAGTATCACCCAGTGTTATCCCTTCCTGTTCATGTAGGTGCCCCTGCTGTGGTCAGGAGCCTGCCTTGCCATGTGCATCCCGTCCAGGGCTCCAGAACAACTGGAGAAGCCCAGATCCGCAAACCCAGCAAAGGAGGCATCCAGGTCTCTCAGGGTGACGATGCTTCACAGGAGCACTGTATTGATGGCTTGGACAACCTGTCGGGGGAGGAAGACACATCCATGAAAGCCTGAGCAGAAAGCCCCCATTCCCACTGCCTCCCAGGGTCCCCCTTGCTCCTGCCCAGTAGACCCCTCCTCAGGGTGGGTCCATGGTGGGAACCAGACTTACCTCAATCAGCACTGCTCCGATGGTGGACTTGCCAACTCCCAATTGGTGGCTGATGGACCAGGTGGCTGTTGGGGGTGGCCAGCCTCCATAGTGCAATGGCCACCCTCTTCTGCACTGGGAGTGCTGGCCTCATCCATGTGTCCCAGTGCTGAGGACTGGGGCGAGCCATTGGAAGAGGTCCTTGAATGTCTGTCCCATCATGCAAAAGTTCCTCAGCCACACCTCGTTGTCCCAGTCCTCCAGCACCAGCCAGTCCCACCACTCGCTGCTGGTGACAAAGGCCTGTTGGTGCTGGATGGGGTGGGGGCAAGGGGAAGGGCAGCAAGGACGCGGCCAAGGCCTGGAGGCTGGATCCCATGCAGGTGACTCAGCCATGCCACTGAAATAGCAGGGCGACCAGCATGGCCAGCAGGGTAGAGAAGACATCATCCTTGGGGAGGGTGTGAGTGGGCATGTTGGTCAGCTGTTCTCCCCAGCGTGTGCTCTGCTGCTGTGTGTAGCCTGGTAGCCTTGAGCACATGCCGGTGGGGGTGCTGGGAGGAGCCCTTTCAGGGATTGGCTGGCTGTGAGCCCCAAAGGTCTTGTTGGCCATGCAACCCCCAACCTGCATCATTTCCTGGCCCCTTACTTTGAAGTAGGGGCCATTGTGTGTAGACATTTTTACTTCAAAATAGTGGGGAGACTACTTCGAAGTAGGGCAGGGTGCTTTTTGTGTATGGATGCTCTACTTTGAAGTTGCTTACTTCAAAGTTGTGCTTCAAAGTATGCAACTTTGAAGTTATTTTGTAGTATACATGTGGCCTTGGTAAAATTAAGCCATTGCCCTGAGCCTCAAAGAGTCCTAGGAATATAGTAGGAGAGAGAGTTCTGAAGTTTTCTTGAATTACTTTCAAAATAGGGGCTATATAAAAGCACTAAAAATGTAAACGCCTATTTCACAAATGTAACATAACAGGATGGCAGACTGACCTGATCAAAGAGCGGGGAGTAGTCCAAGTGGGCACGATGTTTCTGTCCAAATTAAAACAAAAACAAAAACCATGCAAGTAGCACTAATGAATGTGTTTGCTGACAAGCTGTGTGTGCCATTTAAATGGATGCCCTTTATACATTTCTTGAGGACACTGAGAAGATCTTCAATGAATCAATTCTCAGGAAACCATTCCAGTTGGGCAGATGTGCTATACCTATGCTGCTGTATTGTGGTAGAAATAACCATAATCGGTTTACCAGCACAGGGGGTCCTTGTTATAAGTCCAGGTTACATTCCTAAATAATGCAACTTATAGTGAAACCACTTAGAAGGGGAATTAAGAAATAATATAATGGAATTAGTTTGATACATTCCCAACCCATACAGTTCACACATGGGTGGTACATATAGTGAACCTATAACCCACAAAAAACAATAAATAGAAATAAAATAGAAATAAATAGATGAATAATGAATAAATAATAATTCATCATAATAAGATAAACAAACATAAATAAACAAATAAATAAATAGAAAAAAATAAGCCAGCTCTCCCCAGCTCCCCGCTGGTTCCCCGCCTGTTCCCGCAGTTCCCTGCTGCTCCCCCAGCTGTCTGCCAGCTCCCCACAGCTCCCTGCCAGTCCCCCATGACTTCAGGGCTCACTACCAGGGCCCCGCACTACAGTGCCTGCTGCCCGGACACCACAAAGCTCCGCTAAGTTCCTGGCTTTTAACCCCTTGGGCCCAAAACGATGTAAGTGAGGATCAGTGTGAGTTATAAAGAATCTGCTTTCCTGAATTACTTAACAATGTACGTGCAAAACATCTGGTAGCACCTTATAGCGAGAACTACCTCCCCCCCACTTATTTTACCATATTGAAGCAGCAGCAATATGGTATTACAGTAGTACTTGGCAAACAGCACAGTCAGCGGCTATGTCTACATAGCAGTGATATTTTGAAGCAAGCTATTCCAGAAGAGACGTTCTGGAATAGCTTTATTTGAAATAACACTGCTACACACAAAATGCATTTTGAAATAACCGAGCACTATTTGGAGACAGAGCATCCAGACACAATAGAGCCTATTTCGAAACAGAGCTGTTGGAAGCATTATGGTTTATTTCTAAATAACGCCTATTCCCTGTCTATGCAGCCCCTATTTTGAAATACTTATTTAGATATAATAGGTGCTATTCCTCATACAGTGAGGGATACCAATTTTGAAACAAGCTGTCTGCTATTTGGAAATAGCACTTGTGTAGTGTAGACACTCGCAAACTTATTTCGAAATAACAAATGTTATTTTGAAATAACTTTGCTGTATTGACCTACCAAGAATGAGAGCTGACATATTCCACCACTCTGGATTGTCTGGATTTGTGATACTTATGAAGGATTTGGAACTATCTGCTGCTGCTTTAAAAAGAGATGAACTCAACAGTAGGAAAAACTGGAATTGATGTCAATTCAAAACACTCGGTTAATTGCTCCCTTGGTATGTATGGGTTCCCTGTGATCTCAGCAAATAGCATTTAAACAGATAAATTCCCTGTAGACTTGATAGATTACCTAGATGCAATTTGACTTGCTCTGTACTTAACCCGCTGAGATTCCAGTAGAGCACGACAGCTGTTTTCAGATTGTATAATGTTTATAAGCCTCTGGTTATGTTGGCAGCAATAAAGATCAGGTTAAGCGTCTAGAAAAAAAATCTAAGCATCTTCCCTGGGTGACCGCAGCAGCCAATACTGCCCTTCTCAAGCACTGAATCTTAATGTGGCATACGAAAAAAAAAATTGATTTGGGGATGAATGAACACAGCATCTACTTGGGACAGATGTGGCAATAACAAATCAATATACCTATATTGAGTAATAAATAAAACATGCTCTCCCTTCCCTGCATCACTCTCGACGATGTCTTATTTCATGAAGTTCAGTTCCCCAATGTCAATATCAAATAAGCCAGGATCCCTCTACCACAGCCCCTCTCTTCATGCCCCACTGCTATGCCTTGCTTACAGTCTGGCACCACTGGTTATAGTCTGATAGTGTCAGACTTGGGGAGACACACTAGGTAGCTTGCCTGAGTAAGGCCCCCAGCATCTCACCCTGCTATAGGCTTCACAGCTTTATCAGGGCTGGGGAGAGGTGCCTCACGTAAGCTCACTCAGTTCTTTTACTGCCATCTGCTGCTTAAACAAAAAGCTGCTGCTTGTCAGCAACCACGTTTTTAAGTCTTCCATGGAGCAGGTTGATGGTACAGGTCCCTTGAGGAGACCTTCCCTGCCAGGGATGTACTCCTTGCTATGGGACGGGAGCTCCTTTTCCCTGCTTTGCTCTCAGCTCAGTCCCTCTCTCCAACCAATGTGGAGTTTATGTACGCTCTCATGAGTTGCTAAAAGCAGTGAGGGGCAACCTAGGCTAGTGAGTGGGCTGCATGAGTGGCTTTCCATCTCAGTGGATTGCTGTAACCAAGATAGTCTCTCAGGATAGGGTAAGTTTTGCTCCCTGCACTTGCATACTTAGAATTTGCAGGGCGTGCCGACTGAACCTAGCAGCACTTTGATTGGATGCAAAGGGATTGCACAGCTCTTATAGTCAATGTTGTGTGCAACCAGCACACACCTCACTTCCTGTGCCCTTGCTTTAAGTGCTTGGCACTTTTGTAATACCAATAAGAAGAAACTATGTGGACCAAAACCAGCAGAATCTGGCAACTCTTGTGCATGGGAAATACTAGCCACAGGGCTTTTAGGCGTTTCTTTTGAAAGATGCTCTTCTGGGATCCCATCCTTTTCTCTTTGGCTATGCCTACATTACAGTGGGACATTGCAGATAGACACTGCGCATGTCGAAGTAGGGTATAAACTGCAGTGCAGGTGGTGAGGCACATCTCAGGAGGGTAAAGTAAAAGTAATCTGGAACCTTAAGGTATATCCACGACATGGTGGACTGCTCATCCGAGCAGTGCAGCCCACATCTATGTAATTATTTTTAGTGCCATAGTGTCGCATTGCTGAGTTCTTTACCTGTCAGAGGGACCAGTCAGAATTGTTTCTCTGGTAGCAGGGAGGAAGCAGAGAGAGACTGCAGATACCTTCATTGCTGCATGTAGCACATCACAGTTTGGAAGCAGCCTCACTTCCACTCTGTACCTATATGCCACCACCAGCCTAGACAAGGTTTCACTCCATGGTGAGTAGACTACAGTACTGCTTTCGGTAGGAAATAAGGAGATCCTGCATTTTGAAACTGGCCTGTATGCTGTATTTACCATTGGTGTAAGAGCTAGAGAACTATCTGATCGTTGTGTCTAGCAAAGAACACTCTACGTTTCTAATATTCATTTTAGCAGTCCTTGCCCATGCTTTCTACCAAAGACATGGCCACTTCATCACAGTGTCCTTGCAGGCCCAGCAACACAGCTCAGCCTCCTGCCTGAAGGAGAACCTGATAAACAGATTCTATCAGGTCAAAAAGGAGGGTTAAGTAATACCGTGTGACTTTACTCAGCTTGATTAAATTCTAGTGGAATAACGTTGCTTCAGCTCCTTGGGGAAATGTTTATGATCATCATAGTGAACCAACTGAAATGTTGTCTCAACCCAACACTGACACACAACTAGCGTGGTTTCTAGACAGGTCAATTACAATCCATGTTACGTGTGCTCTGAGGAATATAGAACCTAGCACAGAGTTGGCAACCAAAATAGCAATAACAGCCATTTTTTCCAATTTGTTGAAAAGCTCAATAATTCAAAAGCTGCAGTGCCTGTGAATACAAGATGGTCCTTAGTAAACAATGTCGAACCACACTTTTTGTGACCCCTATTTTAAGAACAGCCCGCACACGCACAGATTTGTAATGCGATACAGGTTTCCTACAGGATGTTCACACACTTTGTACATGGTCTATTTCCTCACACTTGACATTTGTGTTTGCACCACTGTCTTTCTGACTTTCACTCCCAGATCACCTCTGTCTGGACGTTGCTAGGGGGAGTTATGCAACATTTTGAGATCATGTATCATTTGCTAAGTAGGTACGAGTATTAGATGCTTACTGTCAAAAATAGTCAGGAGGGTGTTTTTTGTTTTTTTTTTTTTAACTTTTGCAATTAGAGCTTTGGGAGCCACAAAGAAGTCCTTAAGGAGCCACAGGTTGCAAACCCCTGACCTAGCAAGACAAAAGAAAATTAACATTGCAGCTCGTTTTAAACCCATGCATCAATCATCACAGTGGATACTGCTATGCCACTATGAGATGCCAGAGGATTTTGTGTGCCCAGTAGAACTGTTCTGTAGTATGTTTAGCTCTCTGGGGTCACTCAACAGATTGATTTTTAGTAATCAGGAGTATGTCAAGGATTCACTCTAATAGACTATCTATCGGGTGACAAAGTCGACTGAGGCTACAGAAGAAGGTTTGATATTTAAAGATTCATTTTTAGAGGATCGTGATTATACAGATGGTTTTGCCTTATTTGGTGAGACTACTAACCAGCTTCAATTAAATCTTGAATAATTGTGGAAAAACTACTGACCCTATGGAATGCAATATGAATGGCGTTAAAACCAAACCTGTGCTTGCTCGGCATAAAGTGGAAATGAGTGCACTACTGATGCTACCTGTCGATGGCAATAATGTTGCACAAGTGAATAATCTTTTCTCTCTGGATAGTCACAGCATGTGGGTCTGTCGAGTCATGTCAGATTAGTCTTGCACCAGTGGCATTTCAGCATAGTCAAAGGCCTCTGAGTTGGTGGGCTGTCTGACATGAGAAGAGGAAACCAAGCAGTTTTCCATGTCAAAAAAAGGTGGCTTCTGACCACTCATTATTTTGATTTGTTTTTTTCATGAAGGGTTGCTACCTTGCACCAGTGGAGAGATTCATATCCAGTATTCAGAAGAAGGTGTGCTTTTACAGAAAGTTTACAGAGCTGAGGTGAAAGCAAGCAGTGCATGAGGCTGACTAACTGAACTTGGAAGATACAATTTTAAGCTGTTTAGGCACCCTATACCCTACTGACATTCTCATAAATAAACTATGGAAATGTGGCCTAGATTAAATTACTATAAATTGGTGCCTGGCTGATTGAAAGACCTTACTCAGAATAGCTATTAGTAGTTCACACTCAACATGGGAGGATGTATGTGGTGGGGTACCACAGGAGTCAGTACCAGTCATGCCTTAGTAAATGGAGTGGAGTGTGCTTTTAAATCTAGTAAGAAGAGGAAGCGAGCACTTTGTAGGACAGGATTAGAATTCAAAATAAACTGGGGGATTGGTCTAAGTTCAAAAAAGTGAAATTCTAAAACAAGTCGAAAGCATCTTATTTAGAAAGGGATTAAAAAAATCAAATGTAAACCACAAAATGGGGAATTAGTGCCCAGGCTTAAATACTGCTGTAAAGGAGCTGAGGCTTCCAGTGAATCACAAATAAAATGAGTTGTTGTTGTGGTGCAGTTGTGGAAAAGACAAATATCATTCTAGGGTGTCTTCTGAGGAGTTTTGTATATCAGACATAGGAGCTAATCATCCTGTTATGCTTGGCACTGGTGAGGCCTCAGCTGGAGTGCTGTGCCTAATTCTGGGTACAATACTTTAGGAAATATACAGACAAATTGGAGAGAGTCCAGGAAAGAGCAACAAAAGTGGTAAAAGATTTTAGAAACACTGACCTACCAGGAAAGGGTAAAAAACCTCAGTATGTTTAGACTTGAGAAAAGAAGACTGAGGGGATGTCTGGTAACAGTCTTCAAATACGTTTAAAGCTGCTATGAACAGAAATGTGATCCATAGTTCTCTGTGTCCCCTGGAGATAGGACAAGAAGCAGTGGGTTTTAATGAGTTTTCGGGAAATAGTAGCAACAGCTTGCTAACTAGAAGGGTACTTAAGCTCAGGAATGAATTTCTAAAGGAGGTTTTGGAATCCCCATCATTTTAAAAATAGGAGGGCCAAATACCTGTCAGGGACAGTCTAGGTTTACTTGGACCTGCTTTAATGCGAGGGAGTGGACTTGATATCATCTTGAAGCACCTTCCAGTCCTGAACTTCTAATAATTCTGTGGTACTAAATGTGCTGTCAGTCTTGTGCGGTGCTGTATTAATGGAAAAGACTGAATCAGATCCCCTGTGCCAATGGCATACTTTAAAAGTATATTTGAAAAAAAAAAAGAAAATTTGAGTTTGACAAAGCTGTAACACAGAGAGTTCTGCTTCTTCATGGGTTTTCTAAACCACTGACCCAACATGAAAAACATCATATTTTTAATGCAGTCAGTAAACATGTATGATGTTTCTAAAATTCTTCATCCCTACTAATTAATGCACAGTTAAGCCTTGAAGCCAGCATAGTTTTCTTTCTACAACTCCCCAGCCACCCAGAGAAAAAATAAAAAGCTTTTTCAGAACTCAGTGTTGCCTTAAAGATATTTTCTTCAGCTCTCAGAAGGGTGCTAATTAATTGGGAGTTGACAGATCTGAGGTATTTTTCATTTGTGCTCTCTCACATTAAGAAATCTGAGCCTACGTTGAAAAATAATTATTACTTATTATTTCAGCAGTACCTAATGACCCCAATCAGGCTGGCAATCCCTTTGTATTAGAGGAAGCAAAAATGGCAATAAAAAATCTTTAAACCCAGAGACTAATGGTGGGGAGAAGGGATTCAAAAAGCAAATGGTCATAGTAGGGTTTGGTACTTGAATTGTTTGCTCATGGACCCATGTAAGGAGTTGGGAGACAGGATGCTGGCAGCCAAGTAAATGGACACAGTAAGTGGGAAAAGGGTTGAGAATAGCAAAATGGCTGAGGTGAACATGGGATATAGTGGAGGTTGAAATCTGCAGGAGGGGTGAGTTGGGCAAGTGGTAAAAACACACTTCTGTCATATGCACACTCACACTCCCTGAGAGGGTGAAAGCTGCAGCAGTAATGGATACTGTATGGGAGGGCAGGGTTCCTCCCTAGGCTACGCCTAACATTCCCCTCATTTCTCATGGGTGCATGGAAAAACGTAATCATTGAAGCCTTTTGCTATTTGAGGATGGCAAGAAGGCTGGCAGGGCTTGTACTGACTGTTGCTGCTTTCGCAATTGCTTGGTACAGTGGAACTGGCAGAGGATGGGAGGGATATTTGGGGAATGGCAAGAAGACCTGTTGAATTTGCCCCCAAAAGTAAAAGGTGATAGCAAAGAAAATGTAATCTGGCTTGTCTCCTTATCTCACTTCTCCATCAGCTAGGGGCTCCCCCAGATACCACTTTTGCACAGTCTCGAATGGCGGCTGGAAGCCAACCCCAGGTGATGGTCAAAACAGTCAAGATACCCTAAGGGTCTGGCCCAGAGACAGGAACAGTTCCAGGGGGCAGTAGAGAAATGCTTTGCCAAAATGGCTCCTGCTGCTGTATAACGGCTTCTCCTGTTGCAGCCGAGGGAGAGAGATTTCTTTGCCCCACTGCTGAGCAATGCACCTGAACTACTAACAGTTTCACTTGCTGCAATGTGTTGCTGAAACACTGGCTTGAACTTTGGCCTGCTCCAATGTGGCTGAACTCGTAATTGCCCCCAAGTCCTCAGATGGTAGTTTTGGCTGTGGGGACTGGTGTTATGAGACAGTTCAAAGACTAGTATTTACTGTTGTCTCCTGTCATTTCCATTTATGGATTTGAGTGCTGCTTAGTTCAGCCACAGACAGTATGTAAGAAGTCTGGAGGAGATCTCTGGGTGACTGCTAAAGGATGTCCTGGGCTGCAAAAACAGAGGGTGAAAACCAGATTGGCCTGGACATTGGTAGGGTAGCATGGAAACTGTCTTGTCTGATGGCGGCTTGACAAACACAGTCAAACTTTTTAACTTCTGAAATGGCTGCTGCCACTTAAACCTCCCTCTGCACTTACCTACAATTAAGGCTTTCCCATGTTAATAATCTAACCATGTTGTGCGCACCAATATTAGTGTGGATTCCTGTAGAGCTTGCTGTGAGATGTACTGCAGTACCTTGGACAGCGCTTTGACAGTTACTTTATTATTATCATTATTATTATTATTAGGGGGCTTTTGTTTTACTTTTTGCACCTGTATAGTAACAGAGAGGTAGTTATGTTAGTCTGCACTCCAACAAAACGAACAGAAGAAATGTAGCACTTTAGAGACTAAAAATGATCTATTTGGTGATGAGCTTTTTCAGGACAGACCCACTTCTTGAGCTCAATCTCATTTCCAATACAGCCTGACATTTATAAGTACAGAGGTCCAAAAAAATTGCAATAAAAACTGACAAATCAAATACATAGGACTGAAGAGGTGGGGTGAAAGGGGAGGATGTTAAGTGTCTTGCCTGAGATAACTAGCCAGGGGAAAAACCTCTATGAACTTATAAAAGGGCTGGTTAGTTTGGATAGGATGGCTCAGATTTAGCAGATGGGCTACTGGAAACAGTTTAAAAATCATTATCAGACAGGAATAGGAAGTTTTCCGTGTTGTTTGAACCAGACTGACCCCAGGATATTAGAGAAACAAGATAGGTCAGGTAATATCTTCTATTGGATCAATTTCTGTTGGCAAAAGAGATGACCTTTTCATCTATGCAGCACTCTTCTTCAACCCAGATCTGAAGGAGAATTCATTCTTGTGTCTTTCACCCAGAAAAGTTGGTCCAATGAAAGGTATTACCTCACCTATCTTGTTTCAGAAAGAGAAAGTCTCTCTTTCAGTGGATCAATGGGATTAACAATAGTTGCCAAGAACAGCAGTCTCTCTTCTGATGCTGGAGTTAAGTTGATATTTTAAAATAACTTTTGGTGTCTCAATAATATTAATTAAAGCCTCTCCCATTCTCTGGACAAGAAAAGCATAACCCAGGGTCGTATCCTAAATTGTCAGAAAACCAAAGAGCATTGGGTGGAGAGCAATATTACAGTAAAATTATCAAGGATTTGATGTTGACGTCAGAGTATGGGACTATGAGACTGGAGCTGTTTCAGTTCCCTATAAAGTCACTCACTCATTACATTGTTAAGCAATTTAATCTCTGAGCCTATCGTCTAAAAGGAGTTCAGAATATACTACCTGTTGAGAATGATGAGGCATCAGGGTGTTTGAGGAAGAGCTTTGTATTTCTATATCATATTTTTGTTGGAGAAGTTTCAAGTGTCTTTGTGATAAGTGTATATTCTCTGAAATGTAAACTCTTCTGCCTTGCATCACTTTTCATCTCTCTAAGCTGTTAAAGCCTCTATATATATTTTACTGAGATTGTAGTGTCGTCCTTTGAAGCTATGCCCTTCAAGATCTAAACAAAAGTCATTGTGGCTTAAAAGAAACCACAGTGAGCTGAGGGAATACCAAGTCTACTGAAATGCATAGCGAGAGAGAATTGTTGGAAAGAGTCACAAGCTGTTACATGCAAATTAATATCCAATAATTGTCTCATTTTGCAGTAGGGTTGCTAACCTGCTAAATGTTTATTTCCTTTGTTTGTAACTAACTATGCAAGGCATGATGCATATCTAATGAAAGTCCACAGCTATTCCTGGACCCTCGTATTTAGGGAAATAAACAAGGATCAGCCATTTCTGTTAATGTGATATTCTAGTTTTTAAATAAATTCTGGAAAATTGTGTTTAAACATTTGTAACCTACCTCTGCCACCTTTCCCCCTCTAATTAATACTCAAGTGTGTCTTTGTCAAGATAGCTATATATTGAAACAAAACTCTGGACAGCTCAAGCCTGGTTCCCCAAGTGGGAAATGAAGGCAGTAGGGAGGGTTGATAATTATACAGATCATTGCTTTGACCTAATCCAAAGTCAAGCAGTGCCCAATGAGTTTGCAGTGAATAAGTAATGGAAGCCACGTAATACTTCTGTCACCTCTCTACTTGTGATTCATGTCTCATCAAATAAATATATATAGTATGAATATTAATTTCCTCATTACGAGTATGTTTCTAACCTCTATCCACTGAGAAATTATTGAAACACAGCAGCATACTATCTTAATGGAGTGGAATATTCTATCCCAAACATCTTACAAAAAAATGTAACTTTTGCATCTTGATGCAGACTTTGATACTTTAGCCTTAGAAATAGAACTTCTGTATCGCTCCTTTGAAATTACTTATATTTGTTGGGCCTACCTCAGCAGTCAAACTGTGTGAAATTTGCCTGCTTGTTGACAGTCTAAGCAGAGAAACCAGGACTGAATGTGCTGTGGAGGAAGCATTACCTTGTTGACCCAGAGTTTGTTATTCCTGCATAGAGAACAGATGTGTGTTAGTGTTGTGTGCAGGGAAAACTTCCTTTGCTGCCTGCACTCCAAGGCTCAGAAATGCTCAGCACTCCGCAGAATCAGGCCATGTGTTTATTTACAAAGAGAGAAAATATAATCTTCTCATGGAAGCAGTGACAGAGAGAGAGCCGTGTTACTGCTTTTTGGTTCTCATAGAAGCAGGAGATTCATCCTCACATAAGCAATGAAAAACTCTTTCTGATTAAGGACCTTAAAACCTCTTAATTATAAGAACTATCACCCACAACTTCCTTTGAATTAGAAATAACATACACCACACAGACCACTGTTTTGTTTCGCTTGGAATTCACCTAGTCCTTCAGAAATGTTTTTTCCTTTTGCTTTTGCACAGCAAGGCAATAACTTCAGGTTTTCTCCCTATGTTTTTCACTAATGTTTCCCCATCTGTGCTTGGCCCACGCAGTCTCTTTGTTGGGAAACTGAAAGTCACAATCCAAACTCCTGGCAACTGAAATAATAGGCTTGATTTTTATATTACTATTGCAGCATATGGACATCTGTTCTCTGTACCATTAAAAAGAAATTGGTTCCTCAGTCTAATATTTGGCATGTTAATCTTCAACACTTTCTTCAACTCTTAAGTAGGAGTGTGGAGCAGGGCCATAGCCAACTATTCTCAGGTGGCTCAAGCATAGGTTCTGGGTTAAAGTCCCTTCTTACAGCATTTAATAATCCTTGAAGTCCAAAAAGGTTTGTGTCGTGCAAGAATAAAGAGTTGAATTTCATCCTTAAATGCACCATCTTTGCTGAGAGCTAGTCTTACAGTCTGGTGTAATAGATGTAAAAATGCAAGTATCAAAGTGCCGTATGTAGTACTGAATAGTGTTGATGGCTGCATTACATCTGAAGCCAGAAACAGCCCCTGCCAGAATACACTCATATGATGGAAGAGAGCTGTACAGATACAGGGTCCTTGATTTGTTTTCAGTATTATACCATCAAAGAATGGCTTCTCTTGCCAGTGATAGCCCAAGATGTGAGCTGATTACAGGGGAAAAAAGCCGATGTACAGACCTTCTTCTATTCCGGGGCACGTCTCCATGGTCTGATTCTCAGCACAGAGTGAGTCCAGCTACAGAGGTGCCCAGTGGGAAAGTCAGAGGTTAACTCCAGCACAGGTGTGTGCCCCTGTAAGCATGTGGTGTATGATGAGGATGTTTCATGACTTTTCACTTTAACATCCAGAATCCCATAAAAAACTTAAACCCAAAGACTTGTGGTGCAAAAGTTTCCCCAAGGAAGCTAACAGGAGTAGGTGGGAAGATTGGGTGGCACTAATTTACGGTCACCACCTTTTTCTGTTCCCATCCCCCAACATAAATATGCATCTGATGTCAGACATTTCTGCTTCCAGAATCCACAGAGATAGTTCTTATGCCTGTCTGAATAATAGTGTGATATCTTTGTAACTGCAGGCCACAAAGAAGGATGAAGCTAAAGGGGATGATGTTTAGAGCATCTGATATCAGCTGAAAGATAAGATGTGTTCCGAAGGGATTAGTCCCTTGTTTCTGTGGTTACCTTTGCTGTTGTGCTATTGGGAACATATCTTTCATTGTTATATCATTCTGTGGTTTGGCTTCTGAAAGTGTGTTCAGTTTATTTCTTTTTTCTAGCCAGAAGCATTTTTCAGCAGAGAGTGCCAGGATCTTAAAACTCCATCAAAAGCAATAATGGCCTGGGGAACTTGGTGCATTCCCCTTACCTCCCACCTGGTTTGTTGGGACAATGCTAACTCTCTTTGGGTTGTCTCAGGGATTTTTGCAGGGCAGAAGGGTCAGAATTCATGTTTGCCATGTCCTCACACTGCCTGTGTCTATTTCCTGCTGCTCTCACTCAGCATGGTGTATTTCCTTTACCTGTGTACTAGTCTCTGCACAGCAGCCAGAAATGTTAATTGTGTATCTGTGCACTATGTGTCTTATTGGGAAACTGAAAAAGAGCAACTGTTTTCTGTGAAGTGTTGAAAGGAGTGAACTTCATACGTTCCTATATCATAATGTCTGCCTGTCGTGCCTAAGCAATGAAGCACTGAGAAGGCTGGAGAGCTGCATGCAGTGTGAGATATAAAAAGCCTCTCCCCTTGGTCAGGTTTCAGTGATACCCACTAGTCTGCCCATGTCATCTCAAGCTATGGCTTTGTAATTGCTAGGAGGGAGACTCAAAAGGGCAAAATTGGCAATTTTGGTTTTGTGACAGGGTATCTGAACACCACATTCGTTAACCGGGAGTTAAGCCTGAGCCCCTGTTAAGCCAGGAGAGGGTTCCTGGACGGGAGTTAGGCAAAAATGATTTACAAACCTAATGCTGGAGGAGCTGGGTTTTTAAAGGAAGGAACACAGGAAAACAAGGGCAAAGTCAAATATGAGACCCGGAAAAGTAGTGGTAGCTGGAAATTTGCTTTTGGGCCAGAGGCAGAGGGAAGACAGAAGCAGAAACCAGAGGATGCCTAGTCAGGTGGCAGCATGAGGGGCTTCAGGGAGTAAACCTGAGGCTAGAAGGAGGTTGTTCTGAGCCAAGAAAGAGACAGAGGCAGTGAAGCCCAGTAGACAATAAGGTGGGGCATTTGGATTGGAGTCTGAGGGGCTGCAAAAAGAAAAGGAAGAGTCTGCTGATGCTCTCTGGGGAGTGGAGAGACCTATCAGGAATAGTAAGCTCCAGCAGGGTAAGGAGAGCACTGAAGAGTGGGAAGGTAGAAAAGTTGTCTAGAAGATGCAGGATTGGAGCAAACTCCCGTGGTTGGCCCTAATACCAGGTTAGGAAGTGTTTCTCTAGGAGAAGCCCTGAGAGATATGGCTTCTTGCCATAAACTGAGTTAAGACGGGGTGGGAGGGGATGGGACACTTGACAAAGCCAGATGGTAGGAAGGAGTCCAAGGAAGCAGAGGCAGAGCAGACCTTGGCTGTTTATTGTAGTGTCTCTGGACTAAAACGTAGTGTGGTGGGTGGGTTTGGGTTCTCCTACTAGTTTTGGGGAAGATGATGTGAAGCCCTTGACTTAAGGGGATAAGGACAAATAAAGGGCTGGAGAAAGGACCCAGAGGCTGAGCACTGAGGTTGAGCCCAGTGTTCCCTCTGTTTTTCTGTGCATGGGTGGAATAAATTGTTATGTGCACCACCAATAGAAAAACATGCTGCCCACAGTGGGTAGCGGCAGATGCTCTGCTTAACAGCTGGGTGGCACCTGAATCTCTCCAGGGCAGCTGCCCAAGGGCTCAGCATGCAGGGAACACTAGTTGAGGCCCAGATATAAGAATGTTGGACTGCCTCTTGGGCTTTGTTCCAGCTTTTTCAGGGAAACAGAAACATGACCTGACAGGAGGGCTGAACTACGAGGAAGCAGACCACCAAAAGGTCAGACTGACATACAGAGGAAAGCTGCTATTCCATGTCCTTACATTCCATTCTCTCATTGAAAAATCTCTCCTCTTTAAGCACTTAACAGAATGACTCAGGGCATATCATAATTCCTTATGCCATGGGAGACTAATTGTATATCAAGATAGTGACATTCTATACTCAGGGTAGCCCCCATAACTTCTTTTGTTCCTCGTGTGCATGGAATTGAGATCTTGCATATAAAGCCTGCCATGTGAGGTATCTGGGGAAAGGTTATGATCTGCTGAAAATCTTCTCTCTCTAATCTATCTAGTGCATATGTATGGTTGTCAGTAAAATGTGCTGTTAAGTGCTGCAGTAACTCTCCAGATACAACTGCAAGGAGAATAGCCAATGTCTGAAGGCTGGGCTGGGGGGTGGGGTGTTAAAATGCCATTATCCAGCAAGGGAGCTACAATTGAGTGACGCACCTACAAAAGGCCATGCTAGGGCTCAGCCTTGCCTTGGGAGTCAGTAATGCCCACCAGAAATGCCTGGACTTGTGTTCTGGACTTGTGTTCTGCAAGCATATGGGACTGAGTGTATGGAAGAGACCATGGGAGTCCCATGCTGCTTGGCCTTTCTCCTGCCGTTGCTGAAAACAACAAGGACACTCAGGAGAAGACCGAAGGCTACAAGAGAGGGAACTGGCCCAGGTGTCCAGGTTGAAATCTGTACACTACAAACCACACTGTCCAGTGGGGTGAGAGGATGGAGTTGTTGTGCAGTGTAAGAGGCTGGAAGAGTTTAGACGGCCTGCTTATATTTTATTTCCTTTGCTAACTAACTGAGGTTTTGCCTGTCACATATAATCACATCAAATCTCTCTTGTAAATCAATAAATTGGTTTTGCTGTTTATCCTGTCACAGATAAAAGGATACAAAACAGAGAGAGACATCAGTTATGTTGTATTAGAAGTATTTTTTGTTTTTAGTAACAAAATAGACCCCACACAGCCAATCATTACTTCGTGAGCACTAGTTTTTTCTTACCTTTTCAATCACCAGATGGAATCTAACACATATAAAATGGGATTTGCAAATGCATTTGTGTAGCTTAGGTCCTATCTCCTATGGGTTGCACCTTTATAATACGGTACACTCTTGTCCAGCAAGATGAGAGAGTAGCAGTCAGTGCAGGAGCCCCTGTGGGGCCAGGAGTTGGAGCCTTCACCTGCTCCGTGGCAGCTGGGAGGCTGCCAGAGCTGGGAGCTGGAGCCCTTGCCGGCCGTGTGGCAGCACAGGGCTGGGAGCCAGAGCTCCTGCCTGCCCCATGGCAGCGGCGGGGGCCAGAAGGCTGCTATGGGGCTGGAAGCTAGAGCCCATGCCTGCCCCAGAGCAGGGCAGAGGCTGGCTGGAGCCCCACTGCAGTCTGTGGGAGCCTTGGCTGGGGCCAGAATCCCAGGGGAGGGAAGCTGGGGGCTGCAGCAGCCCTGGAGCACAGGGCTGTTTGGTTGCAGAAGCTCTGGACCTCCACTTAGCTGGCAAATGCTCTCATTCAGGTCCCATCAGATCCCAAGCATGTCAGACAAGGGAGGTGCAACCTGTACTGTAACTGAGTTAAATGCATCTGAAAATCTTATCCATAGCCTATTGGCTTGAGCACAGGCCTGAGAGCCAGGAAGTTGTCTTGAACCCAGTCTCTGACTGTAAGGACAGGAATCATTCATTTTGATTCAAATCACCCTTGTGTAAAATAGAGTTAATAATTACCTACGTCCACAGGGTATTAGTGCAGAGCAATAGCGTTAAGATGTTTTGAAGAGTAACTGCCTTTCAAAGGCTATTTCTGCTCAATTTCTTTATTGTGTAGCACAGTCCTTCGATAAATTGTTTTCTTTTTTTTCTGAATCTCTTGCATTCACTGTCTGGCAAATCTGTATATGAAGACTGAAAAAATTGTTCTTTTGTAAATCTAATTGGTCTGGTTGCAGGCAGTTAAATAAGTGTCTAACTATGTCTTGGAGACACCATGCTCTGTGGAAGAATAGAAAGTAATTTTTCTAATATTTATGGAATATATTGGGAACATGGTGACATTCCTTGCAACTTCGTGTGTAATGAATCCATGTGCTGTAGTGAACAGAATTACTGTTTAAATATTAAATGCTTCTCATACCTAGACTAGAATCCTGATCCAATCAGATCAAAAAATACTGACTGCCTGCCCTGAAGGAAAGCCCCACCTCTCACCCCTCAGCTTCTAGTAAGTTCTCCCAGCTTCTAGATGCCATACACTGAAACAGAGAAAGATAAAGTTACAATTTTCCCCTCTCACTGTTGTCCACGTGCCCATTCTAAGGTTACAGGCAGAGATTTCTTGTTCACTAAACTAAAAGACCCAGAGCTAAGAATTATTGGTAACCTTTGTGACTCTGTGAGCCTGTTGCCTTTAGCAAGCAGACTTACATTCACTGAAATATTTCCTTTAAAGCATTATTTCACAACTTGTTTACGTTAATATCTGGTGTATCTGTTATTCTAGTGAATCAGCTTGATAAATTTTCGAAATACAGTTGCAACCTAGCCAATACAAGGTATTGTTTAGAAGGATGTGACCTCCTGCACTTGGTAACTGCAGCTTAGAACCAGCCCGCTGCTGTGATGTATGGAATACATCTTAGCTCCTTAAGATCAGAGGAATTAGACCCTTGTTCACAGGAGCAAAATCTGGAGCCAAAAGTTTTTGTACTGTCTAACTGCTTTTTAGAACCCTCTGCTTGAATTGTTAACCTTCAGATAAACACTCTCTTGGGAAATCACTGATGACACAGTCACTTCTCTCAAAATTCAGCTGAAGTAAATGTGTGAACATTGAAATGATAATTGAAGCACTAATTAAATGCTGTGTCTGGGCACTCAGTTAAGGCTTTCAGAGATGGCCTAAATTATTGGACAACAGCATTGGTTGCTGTAAGCCTAAGTCTTGTGCAGGTTTGTGAGAAAAGGGCTGGTACAGCTATTTGTGTTGTTCCTTGTTACCGTCTGCCTGGTCCTCTGACCATCTCTGTCACTGTGCCAACACAGCCTAGAAGGCATGGGGATTTCATTTGCCAAGAGAACAGAAAATCTAGTGGTGTAGAGCAGAGGACAACACCTTAAATTCCCTACTCACATCTTAACACAGTTTCATGAGTAAACAGGGAACAGGACTGGGAGATATGAGACCCAAGTTTTGTTCACTCTTTGCCCCACATAAGCTGTCTAAGAAAGCGTCATTACGAGTTGCTTTCCCAGCTTTACTCAAATTTGTGAAGTGTTATAGGAGCTACAGAGGAAAAGCTACAGAGGAAAAGCAGAGGTATAACTGCTAGTTCCTGTTGGAGTCACTGGTAGTTAGCATCAGTCGTCTTCAATATATTTCACATTTTATTATCCCTGATGTACGATTACAGTAAAAGTAAAAACATTTGCTTAACCCGCATGCCATGGGCTGGTAATGGTTACCTGGCTGGGGCCAGCTGACTGTCCAGAGTTGGCAGCCCTGGCTGTCATGAGGTTGGTTACCTGGCTGGGACCAGCTGAGTAGGTTGGCTGCCTGGCTGAGGCCTTCAGAGTGGGGACAGATGCCTGTTGCTTGGCTGGGAGAGGGTGAGGGGGTAGGTGTTCCCCAGGAATGCTGGATAATAAAGCTTTTACTGTACTTGGATTTCTTCATTTACTTTTGCTAATGTTGTGTCCCTGAACTGTTAGTCTTTTATCCTACAAGCACAACTACTTCAATTTGTATTAGCAGACCTCAATGTTTTAAATTTATTTTTATGGAAAATCTGTTTTCAAAAATACAAGAAAAGAGAGAGAGAGAGGAATACAATGGAGGGGAACGGGAGGCGAAAGGTCTCTAGAGCTTAAACAAAAAAATTATATAAACTTAGTTCAAATTAGTTTAAATTTTGTCTAAGATCCCTCTTCTCTGGAACGCTACCCAGTCTGCCTAAAACTCTGATCTTATCAAATGACAGTAAACTGAACTGATCCTCACTACTTGAGATTTAGGCCTTACCTTGGCTTTTCCATGTTAAATATGGAGATACACATATAATAGAGCTGGAAGGGACCTCAGGAGGTCATCAAGTCCAGGCCCCTGCCCTCTTGGCAGGACCAAGCATCATTCCCCCCCACCCCCTTTTTTAAATGCCTGATACTTCTATAGCATCTTGTTTTTGAGGCTCACAAAGAACATTATAATTATAAACGACTCACACCTTCTTGAAAACTGTGTTAAGTGCAACAGGTTCTAAAGGCTTTACGGGGTTGTTAGCAAGTTTGGTGTGGTCCCTGCTTTGATGGTCTTTGCCCTTTTGTATAGGTGCTGAGGCAAGATGAATGAAGTGCTTGAGACTGAGGGTCAATTTACTTCCGCAGAGAGGAAATAAGGGGGGAATTGATGCTCTGGAAACACTAGAGTAGAGTTGATTTGGAAAATGACAACTCCATTCCCTTTTGACACAGAGCTCCCATGTTAACTTCTTCTGTATAGTCCATAATGGAAAGAAAATCTAAACAAACACACAAGTAGAATATTAGTACTGTGAAGTTAGCTGAAGTGCAAACAGTTCAGGCTCTAAGCCTTGGAGGTAGACCCTATTTCTGTAATATCTTAGCTCCTCAATGTGGCATATTGAGGACAGTGTTGGAGTTTCAGTGTTAAGGAATGGGCTGGGGCAGGGTGGGGAAAGAAAATGGTTTTTGCGTCCTGCTTCCACACTAGAGAGAAAACGATGTGGAAGAGCCAGTTCAAATCAAGGTGAAATATGTTGGGTTTTGCTGCATTAGGGAGCAGCCTGTATTTTTTTTGGCCCTGTTTTGTTCTGAATTGCACTCAGTGCAGTGTTACACTGCCTCCTTCTTCTAAGAATAGTATTTGCATTTAATTCCCTCTGCGTGCATGCTGTGAACATAATACTGATCATCATTAATGTATTTATCCTCAATACGCCACTGAGAGGAACGACAATGTTATCCCCATTTTACCATTGGGAAAAATAAGGCATTTTTAAAAATTTCACCACTTATCTTTGTAACTGATACATATTTCTGATCATGTCTGTTGCTTTTTGAAAATGGGACTTACATTCCTAAGTCACTTTGGAGTACTTGTACCTGCTGAACACATTTACAACTTTAAGTCTTGTGGCACCTTATAGACTAACAGATATTTTGGAGCATAAGCTTTCAGAGGGAAAACCACCCCCTCACTCATGCATCTGACGAAGTGAGTCTTTGCTCATGAATGCTTATGCTCCAAAATGTCTGTTAGTCTATAAGGTGCCACAAGACTTCTTGTTGTCCTCGAAGCTACAGACTAACATGGCCACCTCTCTGATATTTACAACTTTAGTTCAACCCATACTTATAAATCAGCAAGATGCTCTTCATTTGACTGGAGCTGGAGGGGCAGTTTAGATACATAATACCAGGAATACTGTATTAATTATCTGCCCATGCCACTGTGCAGATACAACTAGCAGTGTCATCATATAAAAATACGGGGGCTACATACATTGTGCTTCAGGGGACTTGAGAAATACGTCATGCTGAGTTGCAGCCTCAATCTGAAATGTCTTTCTAAGAGAGTTTCTGAAATCTCTATCAGCACAATGCAGCATATGGCTTAGAGAAGACAGTAAAAACCCTCAAAGGAGGAAAGTCCCTACTGGTCAAATTAAACTTTGCTGTTCAAATAGGTATTCTCCACTGAAAATAGTTTTCCGAGATTGAACATATCTAAAATTTTTTTTGTGTATGGGTTCCTGCAGCAACTTTTCAATCTGTAAATGTCACTTTAAAATAAAAGGCTCACACACTTTGGCAGATGAGCTAAATGCAAGCTGTTCCATAGAAGTTTCTTTGTCACTTTTTAAGATGTGACTTTGCATCTTGAAAGATGGTAAAACCCCAAGGCTATGTCTACGATAGAAGCATCTGTCTGCAGAAGTTATTGTCGGAAGAGATGTTCCGACAAAACTTCTGTCAGCAGATCCCATCTACACATGAAAGTGGATTTATCTTTTGATCCACTCTGTTGACAAAAGGGTCCTCTGGAACATCAATACAGCTTTTTCGTCGACAGTATCTGTCTACAAATGCATTTTGTGTGTAGACACTCCATGAGTTTTGTCTACAAAACTCTCTAGTGTAGACATAGCCTGAGTGTTTTTGTCCAACAATATGGGGAAGTTGAGAATAAGAAAAACTGAAGTGCTAGGAATCTGCTTGTCTTGCTGTAAAACTTGAGAGATCTCTAACTCAAGATGAAAGTATTGGAAAGGAGAAATTGAACATATAAAAAATTGCTAAGATTATATCTTTGCCAGGTGAGTAATACCAATAGCCTGAAATCAAATCCTCTATGGCTACGTCTACCCTACATCAATATTTCAAAAGAAGTTCTTCCAGAAAATCTCTTCCAAATTTTTTTCTTTAGAAAGAATGCATTCACACACAAAGTGGATCCAAAAATTGATCTGCTCTTTTGATAGTGTGTCCACACAGCCCCCACTCTTTCAAAAGAATTGGCCAAGGATTGAAAAATCCAGCACCAGGAAGACTGCTCTTTCAAAAAAAGGGTCCCCTGGGGCTTCTACACATTTTTTTTTCTGAAAAAATCTTTTGGAAAAAAGCACTCTTCCTCATCTAGGAGAGGAAGAGGGCTGCTGGAAAAAGTGCTGCATTCTTTCAATTTCAGATCAAAACAGCGCATTTTGCTTGTAGACACTCGGTGGGTTCTTTTGGAAAAGTCCCGTTTCTTAACAAAGGAACTTGCTAGTATAGATGTAGCCTATGTGAACTTTGATTATTTCAGAAAAGCATAGACCTAGAGCTGAAATCTGCTTCTCAAACCTGGAGCTGTCCTCTCTTAACCTTTCTGATGACATAAAGGCTGAGTATTCAAAGAGCTCCTGGGTTTTATGTGCAAGAGTTGTGGTTTTCAAGCCAAATTTCATCTTAAATCATTCACATTTTGTTTATCTGGACTTTACCAGTTTGCTTCTATTTGGATGAAGTAAGTTTTACTTTCTATGTTAAACAACTAGTTAATGTAGAATAAGGTTCAAAAGCTGCTCCACAACTTGCTCATCTAATGGTGCAATAGTAACGGAGGGGTAGCCCTGTTTGTCTTCTGACAAAACAAAACAGCAGTTATATAGCATTTTAAAGATGAACAAAAATTATTTATTAGCTTTCGTGGAACAGACCCACTTCTCCAGTTCTATAGAGTTACCAGTCCAGACCCGGATATATAGTACAGAGGTCCAAAAAAATTGCAATAAAAACTGACAAATCAAATACATGAACTGAAGGAGGGGGAGATTAAGTGTCTTGCCTGAAATTATTACAAACATCAAAGGAAAGGAAGCAGTCCTTGTAATGAGCAAGATAATTGTTGTTTTTGTTCAAACCAAATGTTAATGCATCAAATTTGAATAGGAAGTCCAGTTCACAAATCTCTTTATATAATCTGTTTTTAAACTCTATTTGTTGCAGGACGCCTATTCTCAGGTCTTTAACAGAATGGTCCACTCCACTGAAATGCTCACTGTGTCCATTCATTCTTTGGCAAAATGTTTGCCCAGTTTGTTCAATGCACGTTGTAGAGGGGCATTGCTGGCACTTAATGGCATATATAGTATTGATCGAGGTACATGAGAATGAGCCCCTGATCTTGCAATTAACAAGGTTAGGTCCAGTGATGGTGACCCAATGGTGGGATAATGAGATATTATTACAGCAATTGTGAGACTAGGCATCAGAGCCCCAAAGTAGGTTGTAACTCTAGGTCCATATTAAAGGGATTGTCAGGGCTGGCTTAGACTTGCTGAGACCTTAGGCCGAAGCTGAAGCTTGAGGGCATCATCTTAGAGGTAAATTGGCTACTTCTTAAATTGTCAGGGGAACAGCAACAATCTCTTTCCATGTTACCTTGGCATTCTGCTGAGGGAGGATGTCTCCAATGGTGTGCCCTAGGACTACGCACAAGTGGTAGAGATGTGCGCACCGTGTAAATGTTGAGTGGTATCATAGCTTACTTGTCACGACATATTAAGGCAGCTGTCGGCTATTTACGCAACGTTGTACGTCTTCACCAATAGAATGCTTTTGCTTTACGGTTGAGCTGTCTGCCCTCTTCAGTGCCTCTGTAAACCCCTTCAGCCAAGCACCAACCAATTGTCTGGATAAGGGTGGAAAGGCTGTGCACCATACAGGTTGTGTGGTATGGTATTCACTGATTCCCTTGGCAAAGTGATCCCTCTGGACCACCATGGACATACAGCACCTCGGGCACATGACTGGTGCCAGTGCCGGGCTTTCCCACCGGAGGCACCACAGTACAAAATGAATAAATGGAAGCAGAGTAAAATGTACATGAATCCCAATTCTATGTTCCATTTGATGATTGTTAATTACCTGGAGCTCCCAAACCATGACAACAGGCCTGCAGTGAACAGCCTGACAGAGCCCTGAGGGGGCATTTTGAAAATGGGCTTTGATGAATGAATACATGTGCTGCTGAGCAGGGGAGCCAACAGACTTGATGGGCCCCTGAGTGAGGGAGGATGGGGGGGGGCTGGCTTCACATGCCACAGCTAGCCCTCAGCACAGCCCATAGCGCACTGCATGGCACGGCACCCCCTCGTGGCTCCCAGCCAACCCTCAGTGCTGCCTAGGCAACACTGCCCAGAGCTCCAGTGGCAATTTAAAGGCCCAGGAGCAACTGGGCTCTTTGCCCCCTTTCGGCAAATCACAGGACCCACCAAATCCACTTGATCTAAGGAGACTAGAGTAGGAGCCACAGGGAGCAAGGAAGAAGCAGCATATTAGGGAAGGGACAGGCTCGGGGAAGGAAGAGAGCCACTGTCCTCCCTACAGTCTTGGTGGTGATCAGGACCTTTTTGCTGGCAGAAAGCACCGGAACGGCATTCTGCTGCCTTTTTTCCTGTTATTTTAGTGCCATGGGGTGCCACCAGCCCTGGCTTGTGCACTGTGAAGTGCCTCCAGCTACAGCTTGCATTCCGCAGGGTGCCCCAAGTCACGGGGTGTCTCCAGCCACAGCTTGTGCACCATGGGGCACCCCCAGCTGTGGCTTACATGCCACAGGGTGCTTCCAGCTGCAGGGCACCTCTGGCCATGGCTCGTGCCCCCTGGGATGCTTCCAGATGCGGCTTGCACCCCGCAGGGTACTTCCAGCTGCAGGGCACCTCCAGACATGGCTTCCACACCACGGTGTAGCTCGGCGATGCAGGCTCCCCCCCACACTCTGACCAAGGTTCCTGTGGCTGGGGCTCCCAGTGAGGCTCTGCCCATCTGGCTCCCAGCCGTGGGGTCCCCTGTCCCACACTGGGGGTGAGTACTGGCTTTTTTTTTAAGGAAAAAAAGCACAGGTAGTGGTGGAGGAAATGAGAAATGGTTTAGAGTGGTGGTTTCCACCCTGGAGTCCATGGTCCCTGGGGGTCTGCAGGGGTCTGTGAAAAAATAAAGACAAATAAAAGTGATGATAAAAAATTAGTTTTAGATCATTTGCAATGTTACCATATGTTATTTTAAAATTAAATATTTTCCAATAATGTTATTAATTGCCATCCAAAACTCTATGTTGTGGTTCCATTTTTCATTTAATTAAATGCACATAACAACTAGAGTTGGCTTTGATGGGAGTCCAGAACAGTTTGGAGTGGGGGATGTGCACTCATTAAAAGCTGGGAATTGAAGGTAGTGGGAAGGTAAGTTAGCATAACAAGTTCTCCTGTGTCTGCAGTACAGTCTTCCCCCGCCTTACGAGGGGAATTCGTTCCTGAAAAACTCCTCTTAGGGTGAATTCTTATAAGTCAAAAATGTAATTACCATTAATTTCAATGGTAATTTCCTGAGCCCCAAAATTTACACCCATTTACGCTAAAACAACACCAAGTCCCATTAAAATGTACACAATGGCTTCAATAGTTAACATTAGTGAGCATAACACAACCTAACAAGGCATTTTCCCTTCATTAATTACTCTACAGTATGTCTGTTTACCTGCAGAGACAGGGGACTGGAAATCGAAGAGTGCCTGGGAGGGGGGTGCAAAGCTGGGTAGCTGCCCACGGCTGCAGAAGCGGGGCGGGTGCAAGGGGGCAGGCAGAGCAGGGCCCGGGGAGGCAGCCCAGCCTGAGTGCAGCGTAGGTTAAGTGCGGAGGGGGCAGTGTCAGGGGCTGGCTGTGCAGGGAGCTAGGCAGGCACAGGAGGCCCCCAGTTGGCAAGGGGCGATGCCTCACTCGTGAGGGCCTGTGTGGTGGACAGGCCCCTCCAGCAAGTGGCGCCCGAGGCACAGCTGTGCAGGGCGGGCAGCGGCGGCCCCCTAGCCGCCCGGGGAGCGAGCGGCAGGGGTGGGGCCAGAATGGGCTGCGCGCCCAGCAGCCATGCCTCACGGGAGCGCCTGCGAGCCCGCAGCCACCGGCTGGGCCAGGGGGCGCTGTTGCTGCAGAGCTGAGGCGGAGACGCAGACCAGCCACAGGTAAAGGCTGGGCCGGGGGCTCTGGGAAACTGCCACCAGGTGCTGCGGAGAGACGCGCCGGGCAGGATGCAGCTGCGGACAGCTGTTGCCTGGAGCCGCAGCCTTTCTCTTGCTGCAGGGCGTCTGTGTCCCGCTGAGGTGCACAAAATTGAAATCGGTCCTCGTGAATTCAAGGAAATGCCTCGTAAGACAAGGTAGGGGGTTTAAATCAAACTCCTTGTAAACCTGAATTCTCATAACCCGAATGGGTGTATCTTGGGGTATGACTGTATCTCTGTATATAACGCCATTAGGGACCATGATTTCATCAAAATATTTTAATGGAATGATTATTACAGTTCAGCATCTGTAGCTAACTCTCTGCTTGCTAACTCACTGCCACTTGTGTTCATAGAGATTATGCTCAGCCGGGTCAGCAGCTGGTCTGAAACCACACTTCTATGCTGCTTTAGCTAGAGTTGATCTTCAACAGCTGACATTCCCAAAGAATTAATTGCAAAGTTCAAAGTTATGCTCAAATAATCTTGCATCTCTTAACTACTAGAGATGAGGAAGGCAGCAAAATATTCAGATTCAATTTTCTGGGACATAAACTCCTTTTTCTGAAACTTTTAAGATATCAACAGTGAGAAAAAAAACGTGAGAGACAACAGAAACAATCTTTGTGTAACCTTGGCATTTAATGATCAAAATCACACTAGCTGAGACTCCATTCCTATCGTATTCTGAGATTAAATGAATACAAATTTCTCAAGTTATTCCAGTATTCTCTTCATAATTAGAAAGAGGTACTCACTTCCCTCAGTAGACAGTTGCTACTTGCATTAGGTTCCCTTCTTCAGAGTTAGAGGATAGTTAGCTTTTTGCTAATGGTATATCCCAATATGAACTATGATTCAAGTCAGATTGACCTGCCTTTGAGTGCCATTGAAAATAAAAAAGAATATACATGCTTTTGAGAACATCTACACTTCTCCAGGTTAATGGTGAGGTGATGAGGTTGTATTTTCACACAAAGGACCATTACATCTTAGTTCGATTAGGTGGTGTTACCATATGGCTCTCATAGCTAGTACGACAACTCTTGCTTCTTTCCCCATGTTTAAGTTGACTTTACTCCATAGTCAATAAACATAATATTTTGCAGACTGTTTTATTTACATGCAGGGGAAAACAACAAACAACAAAAAATTGGTTCATTCTTAAATTTTTAGTGATGGAATAGAAAAGCTAAACTATATACAACTAAAATGTTGCTTGATAGTTGGCATTTATTCATTTTTACTGTGCTGCATGTAGAATTCAGAATTTTTCTAACGAAATGGAAATGTGGAGAAAAAGGTAAACAGGAAAAGGAACAGAAGTTTTCATTATCATGATCATATGATGACATGGCTATTACTGTTTTCTCCAGCCTGGATTTGAGTCTTGACTTTCACAAGCAGTTGTGAGTGATACAATTGGAATTCAGAGTCAGAGATGAAGTACAGATATTCAACCAACTTTTCTGCTCTCTTCTGGTGGCAAGGATGATCAGAGATGGTCTCAGCTAAGCAAGCAAAGACAAAATCCTAAACCAGCTAAGTTATATGATTAGTGATGAGAAAAATCACAGACTGTTATTCTGAAACCTTGTGATACCTGCTACTGTTCTCCTTAGGAGAAAAAATAATGAAAAGGCTGGACAAAGAATAAAGAAATAAAATAAAGCAGAGAGAGCCCCAAATGGACAAGTTTTATGGAGTCTTCTATATCCTCATTCCCTGGTATGTAGCATTTCTCCAAAGAGTTTTTGGTACTCTGTTAAACTAAACCATATGCAGTACAAAGCTACTTTGAATAGTATGTTGGAAATGGACAAAAATCTAGCTTTCCAAATTAGGTTCCCAGCATGCATTAGGTTCTTATTAGCATGAATTTGGCCAGATGATTTTTCTTGAGTTCTGGAACAATGGTTTTGTAGATCAGAAGTAGTCTCTCTTCTTTTAGATAAGCTATGCTGCTTGATTCCATTATTACAGCCTTGCTGTATTTACCTGGGTGCAGCCAGTGCAAATCCATTAAGTTGTGTGTTTACATTGGAGCTGAGTTCAGCTCTGAGAAAGCATAGAGATTTTTCACTGTGTAGTTACAACTGTGTTCACTGAATGCATGCAACAAAGGAGGGGGAAAAGCATCTAGAGTAATGAATACATGAATATCAATTCATCAGCCCATAGTCAAAAATGATAATTCTGAAGCAAGTTGTGAGAAAAATAAATGAGCAAACAAAGTTTAATTAACATAATTGTAAAAGATTTGTGAAATTGCAGGTTGCCATCATGAAAATTCAATTACTGAGATGTAAATGTGTAACTGAGGAGATACTGAACTGCAAATGTTAAGTTTAGTTTCAAAATGTTACTGTAAAAGTAGGAATAGGCTGTATTGCTTCAGTGGTACTTTAACATGTTATTGGGAATGACAGCCTGAACCAGTTCCCATTGCTTTCAGGGATAGTTTTGCCATTTATTATTTACTGTATAGTAGCTTCTCAATGGATGGGAAGGGCTCATAGTATAAAAGAGTAATGGGCATCCTATGGCCCGTAGGCCACATGTAGCCCATTAGGGTTCCACCTACAGCCCATGGACCTCTGCCTGCCCCCCAACCCCCATGGGCCCCTCATATACTGGGTCACGAGAGCCCTCGCTGCTTACTCCTCTCCCTCTCTCTGAGACTTTTGGAGCATGATGAATCTGCTGATTCATGCTCCATCCCCACCATGAATCTGCTGTTAGAGCTCTGGCGGGGAGGGAGAGGGAGGAGTAGGAAATGTGGTGCCCCAGTGCATGTTAGGTGTGGGGAAAGGGGGCTGAGAGAGAGAGTGTGCAGGCCACAGGTAGAACCCCAGTGGACTGTGGGCTGCAGGTTGCCAATCATGTGGCCCACTGAGATGAAGAAAGGGCTGCTTAAGTGGCTCACTCACTAGTCTTGGTTGCCCATTACTGGTGTAATTTGCCTTTTGTAGGAACAATACCCTTCACGCCACACGTGTGTATTAAGAGTTCTTGCCCTGAGATCCTTAGTTTACTAAGGATGACAGGAAGCAATGTAAAGGGAGAAACCATTATCCAAAGTGAGGGCGTAACTGGAGCACTGATAAATGAAGCATCTTGTCCAAGGTCCCTGAGAAAATTTTAAGGCAGAACCTGGAACTGAATGCTGACCTCCTGAATGCCCATCCAGAGTTTACCCAGAAGATTGTCCTGTCCTTGACCACAGTTCAATGCAGTGGTAAGAGGTTCATACGGTGAAAGTCTATTCAATGCCTTGTAGCTATCTGGCACGCTATCCATATGTAGCACACCCCAAATGCAGGTATGGAACAAACATGCACCTGAAAGCTGTAGGAGTTACCTGGACACAGTATACCTGGTTATGAGCTCCTCATTCAGGTCATGCTGCCAATGACTCAGATGACTCAGTCAGGATAGTCTTCTGTAAATTGTTTCAGTATTGAACTTTGTGACCCAAATTTGGCTCTAAATCAAGGAAGAGCAACTTGAAATCCAGTGGAGTTGGACATTTATGCAGCAAAACTGAAATTAAGCACTGTTTAACACATTGGGAAACATAAATCTCTGAAATATTGAATGGCTCTACATAATGTGATTTTAATAGGCTATGAGGGAGCTGCTCCTAAGTTTAATATTCAGAGAAGTGGTTGTGAAATAGCAGTAAGACAGCAGGACAAACTGCTGAAGATGCTTCTGTTTTTGAATAAACTGTTTGCTGAAAAAAATTGCTCAGTTCTATAACTGAGTCACGTGGGCACTTATTAATGTTTTCTTTGTAGTTCTTACCCTGAAGAACTTGCAATCTGACTGTGACACCTTTACTAAAGTCAATGCTGTCCAAGCTGCTTTTAAGAATTGACAGAGCAATTAAGTATTGTTGAAGTTGACTATTCCATTACACCCCTCTCCTGCCACCACAATGTAACCTGGTGTTTAGGAAGAATTTAATTTTCTGCCTTCAAATCGTTAGTCAGTTTAGCTGCCAGGTGTGTGCAAGATGCTTTAATTACATCTAGAGAGTATACATTTTCTAGACATTTTGTGTGTGGCCAAACTATAATTGTAAACCATATCTGTCTTGAATGGTATCTCATGTTTCACTTTCTATCTATTCATCGGTATGAGTAACCCATTCTGGTCCCATGTCTGAATTCTCCTGACTGTTGGAGCTGGTCATTAAATGAACTATAAATAGCTAGAGTTCCTTCAGTTCCATTCTTCATCCTTTGAACATGAAAATGTTAATGAGAAGAGGGTCAGATTAAGAAGAGGTGGGGCTCTAGGATGACACAGTCACAAGGTACCCTCCCAATACATTAAAATATTAATATGCCATCATTATTTATGCTTTAAAACCTACTCATCCGTATTATCACTCATGATGCATAATAAAACTACACTTAATTAATTTTAAAATTAGGATGGCATGAAACATTTATTTTCAAAGACAATTGTTTAACCAAAATGGAGTTATGGAGGCTTGGGGTCCCCTCACACCTGGAGGTGCAGAGGCAACTGCCCTTTTGCCCTTATGTTAATCTGCCACCGAATGAGGATCAAGACAGACTGTGCACAAGATGTTGCACTGCTTGCTTTCCCATGTGACCTGTACTTGTAATAGTGACTTTCTCTAGATGTAATTAGAAACTGATCCTTTTACCCTTCCACTTATTCCCAAGTGCTTCTGAAGAGAGAGAATTTTCACTGCAAAGACATCAGTCGTGATACATAACAAAATATTTGTGTGGTTGTTATTTAATTTTAAGGTTGCAACACATTAAAAAAATTAATCAGCAGCTCATACTACATTGTGAAATCAAGCAACAGAGGCTCGTGTCCGGTGTCTAGCCAATGGCATATTTAGTATTTAACTGCATATTCTGCCATTCAAATACACCCTTTAGTCATCATTTGGTTACATCTTTTATATGATAGTTGACAAGCTCCCAAGCAGTCTTCAGATTCATTTTATGTAACTGCCAGGTTGCCAGTCACAATAGAAAAGCCATGTAATGACTGAAATCTGAGCTACCTTCTCCTGCTATGTGGTATCTCCTTCTGGTCACTGTTGATTTCCATTGGTGGGCCATTGTGGGAGGGCAGCTTGTGCTGCTCATGGTACCCATGTTCTGTAGGTAAAGTGAGGATTCTAGTCTTGGGTTGGAGTTATGTAAAGATCTAAATTCTAAGATTTTGGTTAAGTTTGGAAATTAAGATGTATGCTTCCATTCCATATTGCTAAGGTCAACATATTAAAATCAACTATCTAATCAATGGGAAAACAAATTAAGTTGCTCCTTGAGCTTTGAATGTGTTGAAAAATGAAAGTTCTAAAAGTGTAAACATGTAAATATAAAGTCACTGCTGATAAAATTTGTCTGACAGGAAAAATGAGTGGTAAATAATGAGGAGTCTTGTACAGAATATAACCTAATAAGTGAAAAAGAGCTCAGCCTGACACAGATTGAAAAGTAGAAAAGCACCCAACATGGCCAGGAATCTCAAAATGTTACTCAATTGATATAGAGCAATGATTAAATTACTATTTCAGAGGATTATTAATTGTCTAAAATACATCGCAATAAGTACTGCTAACAAAGAGCTAGTGTAAAACAACAGCAACAGTAATTACGCAGCGGAATGATTGAACAGCATGTAGTAATAACCATTCTAATCTGTTTTCTATGATGAAATCAAATTTTGAACAATAAAAAAATCAAATAGTGAGCAAGGGAGCTGAAAAAAATCAATGTAAACTAAGTCCTCACAACCAAATGATAAATCAGTCAGAAGTAATTGTGGAAGTCACTGCAGCATGTCTTGTTTTGATTAAACCAGCTATTGGCCATGTCTACACTAGCCAAAAACTATCTAACTATTCCTATCTGCTCATGGGAATAAGGGGACTTCGAAGTAGCCAGGGTCCTTTCGAAAAGGAGCCCCATCAGGACGAGCTGCGCAGTGGCGAGCCACATCAATTTTGAAGTGCTGCAGCTGCCTGCATGCTAATGAGGCGCTGAATATGTATTTCAGTGCTTTATTAGTAAACTTTGAAATGGCCATTTCGAAGTTTGGGGCTAGTGTAGACATAGCCATTACATTGTAAATACAGGAATAACTTCTCTATTACATAATATCTATAGGATGTTACCAGAAAACCAAAGGAAAACTTTAGAGGTTTGAAGACTCTATGGCCCACTCTGCAAAATTTGAACACTGAAATTCAGAGTCCTGTTTTGAAGATGTTTGCTCATCACTGTTACTAATTCCAGAGATTATTTAAATACAAAGACTTTCTGTTCTGGTTCTAACCAGTATTGCTCTTTTGTTTGTTTTACATCTCACTCACCTTGGACAGAGGAATTATAACAATCAGTTCCCCATTCAGACTGTAGCACAAAACAGCTGTGTTTGGAATTCAAATGGCTGAAGAAGAAAATTTAAAATTCGAGTCTAAAGAAAAAGATCTGAACATTTTGCTAGAATAGTCAGTCTCCTGCACTCACACCAAATCACACCAAAAGTGGGCTATGTTTATTCAGTGTAGGTGTGTGTGATGAGATCTCTGGAATAAACCCTGGAACTGTGGCACCACTGGAGCAGTAGATGGCAGTACCTGGAAGCATGCGGGAGCCCGGAGTCAAGTGAATGCTCCACCACTCCCCTCATGGCCAGTGCCTGCACCCCCCATCCCTTGCATTTGCCTCCCCCTCCAGTCCAGCTCTCCCAGCCCCAGTCAGCATCTGGACCCCCTTCCCATCCGGCTCCTGGATCTCCCACCTCCAGCCTGCTCCTGCACCCTCCCTTGCTGCTTCACCCTCTCTCTTGGCCAGACATTCCACCCACCACCAACTGCTGCACCTTCCCTGACTTCCAAACCTCCCCCAGTTCTCTTCTGCACCCAGAATCTGGCCCATCGAGCCTTTTTATCTGGCCCGCTAAATTGGCAGTGGTGCCAGCTGGGTGGCTCTGAGCTATGTAGGTCTTTAAGGAGCCCGCTCCTGCCTCCACTGCCACTTTGCGTCCGGCTTATGAACAGCGCAGCAGGGGCAGATCCCAGTGCCCTGCTGTGCTGAAATAATCATGCTCTGGTGGTGGCCCTGGTGTGTGGGGTGCTGGCGGTGGCCCCAGCCTCTGTTGGGGTGCAGGGTTCTGGAAACAGCCCTAGGGCTCTGTCGGAGCGTGGGGCAATGCTGGTGGCCCTGGGGTGGGGGGAACGCCTCTGGGGAGCAGAGCAGCTGCCCTGGGTACAGGGAATGGATCTCCACAGGAGTCTGGGGTATTCTGGCAGCTCCAGGGCTGAAAGCTGGCAGCTCCAGTCGCAGGACCTGGATGGTTAACGCTGGCAGCCGCAGGGTGGATGAAGCCAAGGAGCCAACAGGGGATGGCAGCATGCGGAGCTCCTGGGTAAGTTAATCCTGGGTTTGGGGGGGTGCGGTTTGGTGCTGTGAGGTGGGTTAAACCTTGAGGTGGTTGGGGGGTGGTTTGGGGCTGTGGGGGGGTTAAAGACTGGGCGCAGTTTAGGGCTGAAGAGAGTTTAAACCTAGGGGTCCTTTGGGGTTGCGGGGGTCTAAGGCTGTGAGCGGTTTGGGGATGGGAGGTTGTTTGGGACTATATTGTGATTGGCCCCCGTAACATAAAAAATTGCCATATAGCTCCCAATAAAAAAAGGTTGGATACCCCTGGATTAAACAAATATATTATGCCGTCCTGGGTGGTTGGCTGGGGGTCCATGGAAAGGTCTTCATTGAGCAGGGTGGGCCATGGCCAGAAAGTTTGAGAACCACTGCTATATAAGAATAATGAATATGGAGAGTACAGGGAGATACTTCAGGGGACAGTGCATCAGACTGATTTGTGTTTTAAGGATACAAGGGATCATTTGGTCATCTAATCTGGTCTCCTGCATATCCTTTAAACTTTGGCCATTTTCTCTGTATTGAGCCAAAGAGCTTGTGTTTGGCTGCCACTCATGTCCCAGACTGATACATGGTCTAGATCTGAAAACATCAGGAGATGGAGAATCCATCACTTCCCTTGGTAGGTAGTTGCAGTGGGTGTCTTTCATACATGCTGAGAAGCTGAAGGGTCCTGGAACTCCCCTCTGTCCCTATCAAACACTGCTCTAGTCTTTGTCATAAATTTAATTTGCTTTCTTTTTTGAAGGGCATGAGGGGCGGGGCAGGGCGTGGGTGGGGATGTCTACAGCAGGGCTGAGAAAGGTAAATGTATTTTGTGGAGGGTTTCAAAACTGGATATAATTCTGACAAATCTGGAATGGAGTCCTGCCTTTAAGGCAATCTGCCTACTGAGCTAACCTCCAAGCCCCAGGATCCCCAGACTTGGGGATCATCTGCCCAAATGGCAGTTTTTTTTCAGGCGAGGTTCTGTCAGAACTTCACTGAAATCCTGCAGTCTGTGCAGAATGTTCCAGTTCTGCAGAAGTGGTGCAGTCTGACAAAGCCTGGTTTTGTTGGGATGTCTGTGAGCTGCTCGGGGATGACATTCTATATTACTTGTATTGTGGTAGTTCCGAAAGGCCAAGGGAGAAGTCCAACTGTGCTAGCTGCTGTACCAGGATAAATAAGGGACAATGAAGAGGTGGAGATGAGTGAAATGGGGTGCAAAGAAGAGACATCAGGAGCCTAGAGGGCTGGCAGACTGAAGCTGAGGTGAAGTGGGTTGAGGAGTGAGTAGGGGAGGAAAGAGTCAGCCTAGGGAAAAGAATGTCAGAAGCAAAGCGACACTTGCTAGCCTAGAGCCATACTGACTGGCCGACTGCCCCAGCTTAAACTCCTGCTGCAGCTGCTTCTCTATGCTCAAGTCCCCCACTGCTGCCTCCTTGTAGCGTCTTTCCCCCAAACCATGGGCTGGGTGGAGGGAGGGTGTGGTGTGGACCCTTGTGCCAGCACAGTAATGAAAGGAAAGTACTTGGACCGAGCATCCATTTTGTTCCTTCTGTACTCCCCCATTCCACACACAGCATACCTGCTTCAGTGGCTTACGCAGTTGCTCTGCTGGCTTTAATTGTTTTAACACCTGGGTACGTATAGGGCTTCCTCTGAATCTGTGCTTATTTCTATAAACCTGAACAAACTTGTATTTTGCCTTTCCTAATGGAATTTATATCACCTATCTGGGATCAGGGACAAATGGACATAGGCACCCTCTTTTAGTTACCAGAGGGTGCTTGTCTCCCACTCTAGGCCCTGACCCCACTCTGCACCTTTTTCCAAGGCCCCACCTGCCTCTTCCCTCCCCCACTCCGCCTCCTCCCCTGACAATGTCCCCCTTTGCTCCTCCCCTTCCTGCCCTTCCCCCCCAGCATCTCCTGAATTCTCCTGAACAGCTGATGGCGGTGAGAAGGAGGTGCTGGGAGGGAGGGGGAAGGAGTTGTTGTGGGAGCTACCAGTGGGTACTGAGCACCATTTGTTTTGGTTTTTTTTCAATGGGTGCTTCAGCTGCAAAGCATCCACAGATTTTGCACCTAAACACGTGAATCCTTCTAACCTTGCTGAAGAAGAAAGAGGGCAAAGTCTCCACTGCAGTGTTTTGGGTCTCTGAGGCACTGGGAAGCAGGATCTTTCCAGCTCTGTCTCTGTCTGCCTGCACCAATCTATAATCACCATTTCGGTCCTTGCAGATCTGTGTTCTTCACAGCCTTTGGTAACCCTATCAAAACAAAAAGCAGTCAAGTAGCACTTTAAAGACTAGCAAAATAGTTTATTAGGTGAGCTTTCGTGGGACAGACCCACTTCTTCTGTCAACCCCTGAACTGCATTTGGTAACCCTTATTGTAAATAGTGAGGAAAGAGAATTAGGAGTGGGGAGACCTTTCAGCTCTCTACAGGGGAAACTGTTGGGTGTTGTAGAGTTTATTTATTACACTTCTTAAAGGGAAATTGAAAACCATCCATGAATGATAGATACTTGAACTGCATCTGGTCTCATTCAATTCATTCACTTCAGAAGAAGGTGGTCTCCAGCAAAATATTGTTTTTTGACACTCAACAGTCCATCTACAAAACTAATTGATGAGATTAAAGAAGAGCTGGGTGCTAGGCTCTTTGATGTGCAAATAAATAACTTCAAGTTTAAAATCATTACAAAAGTTAGCATGGACAATAGGGTCTTTTTTTGTAAGCTGCTTGCTTGAAAGATGCGCCTGAGGCAGCGCAAGTGGAAAACGTTCAGCCTCTTTTCCTGGCAGGCATACAGGGTCCAAGTCTCGCTGCCATAAAGGAGGGTGCTGAGGATGCAGGCTCTGTAGACTTGCATTTTGGTGTAAAGCACGCTATGGACTTGCCAGACACCCACCACATCTGCAGGAGATGCAGCAAGGACTGTCACTCTCTTGTGGGTCTTCCTAGTCACAGTAGATGCTGTGAATGAAGTCCTCCATTGAAACTATAAAGGGCGCAATCCATAGTCTATGCAGACTGAAGGATGCCTACTACATGCTTGAAGAGCTAGGACCTGTAAGTAAATAATTGGTTTCAGAAAAGCCTTCCTGAAATGTTCAAGGTATTTTTGTAGTGAGCCTGGAGTTGATGGTTTGTGATTCATTACATAATTATGAAAGGTGCTTTTTCTTTTGAGAATCTTCATAATACCTCAGGGACAGCTAACTTGTCACATGTCAATTTCTTTCAGTGTTTTACATTTTTTTCTTTTCATTTATGTTTTAGATGCACGATTTGTTTTGTCTCTGTATTGTAGAACTTCTAAACATTTGCAAATGTATGGGAGAGAAAAATCCTGTTTATTATTTGGGATGAATGTCTGATGATCCAATTTTTATTTAAAACCATGCTGTTTCTTGATAAAATGGTACATCGAGTGTGTTCCTGATCAAGTCTAATTTGTCAGTTATTCCTACTTCGTAAGGGAAATAAACCATTTTGCGGTACGTGTTGATCTCTATTTAGTGACGATATGTAGGAAAGGGGTTCACTTCTAGTGTACAAAAGCTGAAAGTCCCACTGGATAAACAATTGAGTTCATGTACCAATGTCTCCAGCATGACAATGGACTATGATGAAATATGTGATGGCACAATCATTACATTCTGGTTAAAAACCTATCAGGGAAAATGATGGATGAACTACACTATGGAGCACAGAAATATCCTGATTAGTAGTCAGACCAGATAGAATCATAGATTCATAGGGCTGAAAGGGACCTCAAGAGGTCATCAAGTCCAGCCCCCTGCTTCAAGCACGATCAACCCCAATTAAGTCATCCCAGCCATGACTATGTCAAGTTGGGGCTTAAAAACCTCTAGGGATGGGGATGCCACCAGCTGTCGTAGTAAGACATTCTAGTGCTTCACCACCCACCCGTTGAAGTAGTTTTTCCTAATATCCAACCCACTCCTCTCGTTCTGTAACTTTAGACCATTGCTCCTTGGTCTGCCATCTGACACCACAGAGAACAGTCTCTCTCTCCACCCCTTTTAGAGGTCTCCTTCAGGAAGTTGAAGGCTGCTATTAAATCACTCCTCAGTCTTCTCTTCTGAATATTAAATGAGCCCAAATCCCTCGGCTACTCTTCATAGGTTATGTGCTCCAGCCCCTTAATCATTTCCGTTGCCTTCTGCTGTACCTGCTCCAGCACATCCACATCCTTTCTGTACTGGCGGGCCCAAAACTGAACACAGTACTCCTGATGATGCCTCACCAGTGCTGAGTAGATGGGAATAACAACTTATCTAGACCTGTTCGCAATGCACCTCCTAATGCACCCTAATATGCCATTAGCCTTCTTGGCTACAAGGCACACTGTTTACTCGTATCCAGTCTTTCATCCACCATAACCCCTAGGTCCCTTTCTGCTGTGCTGCTGCTTAGCCAATCAGACCCACAGACTATAATGCTTGGGATTCTTCTGGTCCCAGGTGCAGAACTCTACACTTCTCCTTGTTAAACTTCATCAGATTTCTTTTGGCCCAGTCCTCCAATTTATCCAGGTCAGTCTGGATCCTGTCTCTACCCTCCAACATACCTGCCACCTTGCAGGTATGCCACCTGTCTCTACCCTCCAACATACCTGCCACCTGCTATCTTGGTGTTGTCTGCAAACTTGCTGAGGGTGCAATCCATCCCCTCATCCAAGTCATTAATAAAAAGGTCGAGTGGTACTGGCTCCAGAACCTAGCCTTGGGGCACTCTGCTTGAAACTAACTCCCCTCCAGATATTGTGCCACTGACCACTACCCGTTGGGCCTGATAGGCATGGTTGCCTCTGTTTTTCTCTCAATCATGAGCAGAATAAATTTTATGTGCGCCAAGGCATGTGTCGATGTGCACCACCAGTGCTGTGGGCATTCTGCTCATCAGCTGGGCAACACCTGAATCTCTCCTGGTAAGCTGCCCAAGAGCTCATCTTATCGGCAGCACTAAACCATATGGCCTAAACCCTAAAAGAGAAAGGGATAGGGATAGGGCTGAATCCATGGGACTGTGTTGAGTAAACTTGGCTTTAAAGTAAAGCACTGTTCGTGTTAAGAATGTATTTTGGAAGCAAATTGAACATAGGTTCTGAAAGGGGACACTGTCTGAGGGGCGGGAAAGGAATAAAAGTCACCTACTTGATCAAGGTGGCACTAAGCAGGGAGACTCTGATCTGGGCTGTCATCACAGAGGGTGTGTAGATGAGGATAAATGGCATGTTCTGTTGTTGTTGGGGTTTTTTTTTCCTATCCGTGCTGAGATGACAAAGATGCCAAATGATAAAGGTTGTGATAGGAGGGTTTTCTGTGATTTAGACATATTGAACTAATCCCTGCCCAGTTCATTTCATGTTTGTTAGGTGTCCCTCAGATGTTGCTGTCAATCAGTTACCATGCCAGTGGGTCAGAAGCTAAAATGGAGACTGAAAGCCCTATTACTCATCACCTGAGCCATTTACTCCACTAGAGGGCAAGTCGGTTATGACATTTTCTGATTGAGCAGTTTATTTCAAGTCAAGCTCTTCGACTAAAGAAAAAGATGAGATAAATATAAGCACTAGTTTAAAACAAAACAAAACAGAAAGAGTATTCCTATCCCCCCAAAAATGTTGAGATTTCCTTTTCTGCCAAATTAAGATGAAAAACTCTAATCTCAGGATTCTCATGAAACAAAATATTACACAAATTGTCTTTCAGACTTACTAATACATTTAATCTGTGTTATCAAATACAGAAATATATACTGGAAAAGTTGAATTGTTTTGATAATTTACCATTTAAAACATTAAGAAAATCAGTACTGTAAAACATGCCATAAAATATCTGAATTTGTCAAATCAGCACAGTTTTCTTAGAAAATTTTGACTAGCTCTAGTAAAAATGTTAGCTCTGCTAAATTAATGATCTCTGTCTGCAGCTTCAAGCTTACTTTCATGACATTTTTGTTACTTTTCACTTAAAGATGTATAGGCAATGTACTTTACAGAGAACAAGCTGAATTATCTACCATCTCATGGTTCATAATCTGGAACATGTTGTAAGTATCGAGTGCAGAATCTACTGGGGCATTGATGAGCAAAGAAAGCACACCTGGACTGTAAGATTCCATTTTGATTTTTGGAGCAGTTAATGTCATTCACTTACCCATGGATTGAGTGTATTTGCCTTGGAAGTCGCTGAGAAGAAATAAACACGGAACCCCAGGATGCCACTTTAGTGAGTCAGTTTTCAGAGAAGAACCATGCTTAATGGTGCCAAGTGCCATTGATTTACATGGATTTTCTTGCCACGTGCTTTGGCAAAATGTATCCGCATGCAGTTCTTCCCATCAACAAACACTACTTTACTTGCAAATGAGCTGCTTGGTAGTTTTGCTCTGAGTAAAAAATGCATTTAAATTGTACTGTTCACAAGCTGGCACTATCCCTGCTTTGAGCAACACATTTCTTCGCTCTGGTCCCTGCCCTAAATTATTTTAGCTTTGCACATTGAAGCTGTTCACTGTGTTATCTTTTACAATAAGCCAAACAATGAACACATAACATTTTTTGCAATTTACATATAAATGTCTGAAAGGGCACTCAAACACATTTCCAGGTTTAAGAGACTGATCTTTTCAACAATATAATAATGGGCACTGTTCCCTTGCTGTAAGTCCCTTGTAATGACCACCCTTTAAAAATACGTGAACATTGTATTTTTTTTCCAATGCTGTCGTCTTATTCATAATGAGTTTAAATAGAAGCAACATGAGCCAAACTGGAAATAAAATTATGCACTGAGTTCACTAAAAAAAGGTAATTACATTATAATCAAGTTGTCAATTTCTGAGATAGTGGGAGATGAAACACACCATAAGCTGACAAAAGAAAGGAATGGTTTGTTCTTATTTAATATCATCCATAGAACAGTGCCATCAAGAATCTCTGTGAATAAAATACCATCAAAAAGGAAAAGCTCTAGGAGCAGTAATGGGGTTACGTGTCAGACAGAGAGCATTCACATACTGAAGCCTTAAGAGTCACACAAATGACAACCATTAGATTGATTGACAGCCTAAAGGTATTTGAACAAGGAAAGAAGCATGCCACAGAGAACTGTGAGTAGGAAATGACAAAGTTTGTGCATCAAGTTACACAAAAGGAGATGTGATGAGCTATTCCCCAGCTGTTCAGCCTATCAGTCAGTCTTCCTACTTCCCTCCCTGCCCAGACAATACCTTGGACTAACAAGCCACCACCCTTCAGGGAATAATCTCCTACAGACTCTTTAAGTAATGTGAGACAAAGATAACAATAAATAAAAACTAGATTTTTTTTTAAAATTTGCTGTGGCCCTTGCATTGAATCCCAGCTATTGTCTATCTCTTACTTCAAGTGCTGTGTAGGCAGGGGCCAATCCTCAGTTCCCAGAATAGTTCATAGCCTGATGGTAAGGGGTTCAAGTGTCTGGTCCAGAATGAGTTCTCCAACCAAATTCAGCTGTTTCTCAGGTGAGTGCCTTAACCACTGACCCATTGGGCATAGGGCAAGAAGGTGCCAGTATCACTACCAGCTTCTGCTCCAGTGGTTTTGGGAATGGCACCTATGTTCCCTTATGAACCGAAACAGAAAAATTGGAATGTTTCCTGTTGAGAATGTTGACATTATGGCACTTCTGGATTTTTTCAATTTTTTTTACCAAAATAATATACCAGAATCACCACAAATTTGCACAATTTGGTTGATCCAAATCTGGTTTATTTAAGTGAAAAAAAATTTTGGTCAAGGAAATTCTACCTATCTCTAGTCAGACCTTTTCTCTCACTGAGCTCACTGTATTCTTATACAATTCTACTGCCCACATGCCTGGGAGGACTGACTTCAATTTTTTAAACAATAATCTTTTCTTTCAGTGGTCTAGGTCAGAGGTCAGCAACCTTTCCAAGGCAGAGTGCCAAAGCTTGACTTTTTGACCTCTATGTACAGTCCAAGTGCCAGTGGTACTTTTTAAAGTCCCTAATACTCCTACTTACAACAGCTTCATTAAAAAGTACATTAAGATGAAGAGCTTTACCCTGTAGGCAGTGGTTGGTAGCATTAGCTGGTCTTTTTTAATCTACAGGATGCATAGCTTTGAGCAAGCTCCCAGCTGTATTGGGGAGGTGTGGGCATGGCTGAGCTTCCCCCTCAGAGGCAGATGAAAGTCAGCTCGTATACCACTCTTGGCACTCATGTCAGGGGTTGCTGACTTCCGTTCTAAGTAAAGAAATGGGTAGGTAGTGCTTTGTGTCTTGACTGCTAAGTTTTCAAGACAATGGAACAAAGCTGGTATGGCTGGTCAAGTGTAAAATTAAATGGTCATTTGCCATGAACAATGCAGCTGCTGAAATGTCTTGGATAGGTTCAGCAACCATATTGTCACTCCTTTTCAAGGGTGAATTCAGATTTTCTTCCTGAATCACATTTTGGTTGTACCCAGAGAGAAGTTACTTTAGAAGGCACTGACTATTGCAATGTCTTGGATGTACAGTCTTTCAGGGGGTTGTGCTCTTTAATGGACCTGAATGCTTCAGAGAGGAGGATTACTACAGCTTGTGTATTCTTTCTGGAGCCTTAGCTTTTCCTGCCTCTTATGGCTATCCTCCAGTTGACCTCCTGTTTCAACAGATGCTGTGGATAAGGCTTTTAAGTTTGGCAGGTGGTACTCTCCCTTTCAAGTCCCTAAGCAGCTGGGACTTGTACAAAGTTACAGAAGCCTGTGGTTGTAGCATGCCTAAGCTTCATTAGTAAATGGCTTCACATAGACAATTTAATTTAGAAAAGGGAATATACTATTAATTTTCGATCTGGAACAGCTACACTTCTGAAAGAACAAAGAGATTGAAATCTATAAACTAAGTGCTGCTGTGATTTTTGCTTTAAAACCACCAAAGAGCTTCTGAGCTTCCTTGGAAGAAACGAAAGTGCAGATATCTCTCCTACTGCTTCCTTTTTCCTTATATATAGTGGCATACCTCCCGCTTCCTTTTCTGCCACAGCGGTACAATTACTTAGGTCTTGATACTTGGCACTGTGGGGCTAACTAGCAGCATTTGCCTACCTACTGCAGCAGGAATTTGGTGACCTATATAATTCTTCATTACTAATGGTGACCACAAAAGCAATAACGTTAATCAAGTCTTTTAAATTATTTCTCTGAGTGGCATTAATGTTTTTTTTAATTGAGTCATGAAATGATGTAACAGCTTAAGCTGACTAAAACAATGCACTGGTGAGTGTCTGAATGATACGTGAAGCAACTGACCCATTAAAGGAAAAAGTGAGAGTGGCAAATGTTTGAAGTATGATCTTAAAGTAAATTGTTGTTAAGGATTGGGGGAGATGGCTGCTTCTGCAGTTGCCCCCTCCTGTCGAAGGGGGCAAGGTAGAGGCAGTTCAAAGTAGGCTAATGAGGTGCTAACATGCATATTCAGCTCCTCAATAGCATAAAGGCAGCCGCATGAATTTCAAAGTGCAGCCTTCAAATTTCAGATTGACCATGTAGATGAGGGCAGCTTCAAAATAAGCCCGCCACTTTGACATTCCCTTACTCCAATCTAGTTTTGTGGGAGTAAGGGAATGTTGAAGTGGGCTCCTTATTTCAAAGCTGCCCCTATCCACACTGTCAATCTGCAATTTGAAGTCTGCTCTTCAAAATTCATGCAGCTACCATTATGCTAATGAGGTGCTAAATATGCCTGTTAGCACCTGATTAGCCTGCTTCAAATTGCCTCATTACCATTGCACCTCTGCTGGGCAGAGGCAAGTGTAGAAGCAGTCAGAGTGAGCAGCACTTGCTAGCAGTTCTTTCAGGTCTCTGCAGAGTTCCTGGAGGCTCTATCAGAGAGAAGCAGAACATGGAGCAGATTGAGACCATGTGGCTGGGTAGAATGGCTGTGTAGAAATCATCAGGTTTGGTTTTGTAGGAGAGTCGAATGAAGGTTTGCCATTGTGTACCAGGGGTCTACTCACTCTCACCCCAGGCAGCTGTTAAGTACAACAAAACCTGAGTCTGGTCTACACTATGAAATAAATTTGAATTTAAGGCAGTTATCTCGATTGTACCAAGTGACTGTCTTCACTGTAAATACCACTAGCTCAATTTAGGGAGCACTAATATCAATATAATATTGATGTTATAATATTGTCGGAACCAGGTAGGTGTAGCCTCAAGTTCAAATTTAAAATCTCCAGTAAAGGCCAGTGTGGAATTTATTAGCCTCCAGAAGTGTCCTGTATGTATCCCACAAAGCTATGCGGATGCCTGCCAAATATGGCAACTTCCTTCTCTGCTGCTCTCCCTCCAGGTGAGCAGGAAAATGGACACAGGAAACCCGTGAATTTTTGGTTAAATTTGAGTTGAATTCAGCAGCAATCAGGAGTGCAAATATGAAGGATGCCCATAGTGGATAAATTGTTTTTCCCATCCCCATCACATCACACCACATGGGTAGCCATTGCACCACATCGGCAGCAATTGCATCGTTAGCCATCTCCTGCTATCATGAGCACTCAGAGTAGTGATCTGCCCAGTAGTTCTCAAGCTCACAAGAGAGCTCCAGCATGGACACATCAGGAGATTCTGGATCTTCTTGCAGTTTGGGGAGAGGAATCAGTGGTGAGGAGACTTCAGGTGGCCAAGAGAAGTGCGGACCTCTATGATCATATGTCGCCTGAGGTGACTGCTAGAGGTTACTTCCAGGACTCTACACAATGCCAGGTGAAGGTGAAAGAACTCCAGCAAGCCTATCACAAAGTTTGGGAAGCCAACCAGCGCTCAACATCATCTCCACAGACCTGCTACTATTATGAGCAGCTGCATGTGCTTATGGTAGCTGACCCCTCCATGGAATCCAGTCATAATTACAACACTTCTGGAGGACCTGGTCTGGAGTCAGGGGTGATCCAAGAGGAACTAGGGGCCCAGGAGGAAGAGGCCAATGGACAGGAGGAAGTGGGCTACAAGCAGGGACCAGAGGAAGGTATTCCTGACAGCCTGGAGCTCTTTGCCCTAGATCTGGAACTGGTCCCCCCAAGCCCGTCCCCAAGCCCCTGGGACCAAGCTGTGTTCCCAAGCCCCCAGGACCAAGCAGTTCTGGTGGGTATTGTTTTATGAATGCTACTAGCAGGTTACAGCTGGATATAGGAATAGGTATAATATGAGTACAGGCTTTCCATGGATCTATGCCCTTCAGAACAGCGCGTTAATATATTTGGGGATGCAGCATTTGTTTCTGGAGATCTCCTTGAAGGCTTCATCCAGGAACTCTTGCATTTTTTGCACCAGATTTTTGGGCAGGCCTTACTTACTGTGGCTTCGATGGTAGCACATCTTGCCATGCCAGCCAAGCAGATAGTGATCTGGTGTCATAGCACCGCACAGAAAGTATGCAAGTTTTCTGGGCTTGTGGTCACACAGGATGAGCCGCAGTTCTTTGTTGATACCTGTTAGTTTTAGGATGGTGATGTTTCCTTTGACAACCTAAAGAAGCACAGGAGTTTGGATCGGAATTTTTTTCCCCATGCTTCCTGCCCTTTTTAATTTCTCTGGAGCCCGTTGCCACACTGCATGGCTGGCAGATACTTTGTGCACCCCACCCCAGCAAGTGGATTTCAGGGTCTCCAGTGCTTCTCCCCTCACATGTCCCTTTTCCCCAGTATTTCTTTTCACTCTACGGGGATCCCTCCCCACCTCTGTGTCCATGCAGCTGGAATCAAACCCTTCCCCCATGCCATACGAGGCATGTGCAACATTGGCGGGTTTTACTCTCCTTTAAACAGTCTTGTTTTCCCTGACGAGGGCTGCTCCCAGTAAGTGTTGAGAAACTTTTTTTCCCCCAACCCGGGAGATAACACGAACCGCCCCCCCTCCCCTGGCATTGTTTTTTACTTTACAGGGATCCCCACCTACCCAGCCATCCATGTGGTGGAAACACACCCTTCCCCACCATCCCCTCTCAACATGTGGCTGCTGGACTCTGTGGGCCTTGCTCATTGAGGAGGATCACTTTAGGAAAAGCCAAAAAACATTTTTCCCCAGTCCTGCCCCTTTCCTTGAAAAGTGGACAATACCTTACCATGTCCAAAACAAAATGTTCTGGATAAATGATAGCAAATGATGGCTTGTGCAATGCACAACCTGAATACCATCCTTAAAAAGCCTTAATTGGCCTCGTGAAAGAAACTTTCCCTGATAAGAGAGACAGAGACCTATTCATTCCATGGAGAAGCACTTTGTCTGACTTATATTTTAATTTGGACCACTTATTTTACAGGTGCTAACCCCAGCATGGGAGACAGGGTAAGGAAGCTAAAAAGAGCAAGCAGGATCTCATCCTGCAGCACATGGAGCAGTCTGAGGCGGAAAACAATAAGATGACAAGGACACAGCTCAGTGGCAGCAAAGTGCAACTCAGTAGTATCATACAACAGCTGAGGGGAAGCAGAAAATGCATGATTTCCTGCAAGAACAAGCAGCAAAGCTCCTAACGGCAGTGAGTGACTAACCCAAGGTCCTGCATTCCACGCTGCAGCTGCAGAGGGACTCCCAATACAGCACAGCAGGCTCCACTGATGGCTGCCTGGAGTCCCATGAACACAGGTCTCCCCCCACACCAGCATCGCAGTCCCAAAATGCAGGGAGTGAGGGCAGGCAAGGACAGAATGCTGCTCTAGCTCCAATGGCCACTGCAAAAGGCTATTTCACCACCGTTCAAAAGTCTTTTCTCCTTGCCACTTAAACCTCTTCTCACCCCAAAATAGACTTATGCTTTTGAGCTTGGTGTGATTTTTTGGCATGCGTGAGTGGCAGGGTACACAAATCATTGCACAGAACTGGGTTGGGTGGTGGTGGGCTGAGGTGTGAAAGCACAAGTGTCCACTGCAGAGCCAAGGTCCGAAGAGGACTGGTGGCGTACAAAACCAGGTAGGTGGGTGGGGGGTGGGGGGGCTGAAAGCACTGGTGTCCATTGCTAAGCCAAAGTCCAAAGAGGGCTTGTGGCATATGGAACCAGGCGGGGCGGTGGTGGGTGTTGGGCTCAAAGCACAGTTGCTCTTTTTTAGGAAAATAATCCTCCCTTGACATTCATCCCAGTTCCTGCAACTTAGCCCCCCACCCACCACCAAGTAAAAGCATTCATTCAGTAAAACAAGGTCTAATTTATTGGTTCAAAGTTGGTGGGGAGCACAAATGGGTTTGCAGGGTGAGGCTTGGTTGAGTATACAACAGAGAAGTACATTGCTATCATATGCACAACAGATCATTCATGAAGCTATGTTTCAAAGCATTCCTTATTGCTGCCGCCTATGCATAGTTATTGGTGAATGGCTGTGTAGACAACTGTGAGTAAGCCCTGATGATAGCATCAGCCTTGGAATTCCAGATGAATGGGAAATTCTCCCACCTGGATTTACAAATATTGTGCAAAATAATACGTGCTGTAATCACAGTTGGGACATTAGTTTCAGAAAGGTCCAAATGGGTCACTAAGCATCTGAACTTTGCTTTTAAATGGCCAAAGACGCATTCCACCACTGCCATTCTGCACCTGCTGAGTCTCTGATTGAAGTTTTCCTTGATGGGATCTAGGGCTCCTGTGTGGGGCTTCCTAAGGCAAGGGAGCAGAGAGTCTACCAGGTCACCCAATATTACAATAGGCATCTCCACATTGCCAATCTGGATTTTCCATTTTGGGAAAAAAGTCCCATCAGAAATCTTGGTGTCTGAAAATATCTGCTCCATATCTAGTGGCAATCAACATAACTAATAGATTTGGTTATGCTGTCTCAGACAGGATATCTTTTCTCTTCTCTTTGTGGTCAGTCATTAACCGGTTTGACATCTTCACGTTACTGTCCTATATGTGAGTCTGTCGATGGTTGATCAGCCTGGTTCTGGAGCCTCAGGTCTTATCACAGAAGGGGCAGGTGTTAGAACCTGTGGGAGGGGCATGGGGAAGTTTTTGCCACTCTTTTCTTCTTCTCTGCTGCTCCTCATCTGCACTGCAGTGGAATCTCTCAGATTATGCTATCACCTCAAGGATTACCACTCTCCACTGGGGGCAGACCAGGGCAAGACCCTCCCAAGTGTTGACACCGATACTGCACTTTTTCATGTGTGCCTTCACCACTTCCCTATATTGCTTCCTCAGGTCCCCAGTGCTCCTCCGTCCTTCTGTCAATGCCAAAAACAGCCAGTGATCAGATATCTGAATCATGTTACCAGTCCAATGAAGTTGTTGGTGAATGATAATGGCTTCAATGCTGGTCACATTTGACTCTTCCAGAATGCTTATGTTCATGTGCCTATCCTCCCAAGAGATATTTAGGATTCTCTTGAGGCAGCACTGATGACACTGTTCAAATGTCTACAAATGATGCTTGTATATTGTCCAGGTTTCAAATACATACAGTAGTGTTGGAATAGCCACTGCACAGTATAAAAGGAGTTTTGTTTTGGCATAGACGTCCCAGTTTTCCAAGACTCTTTGTCTCAGATGGGCAAAAGCAGAGCTTGCACAGCTCAGACAACGCTGGATTTCTGTGTGAGTGTTGACTTTAGTGGAAAGATGACTTCCAAGGCATAGGAAATGCTCCACATTCTCTGATGACTTCAATAGAAGGTACATGAGATTGTCCTCTCAACTAGGGTTGGTGGAATGAGTGCTGGTGATCTTCTTGATGTTCAGTGCGAGGCCAAGATTCTTGTATGCCTTGGTGAAGGTTCTTAAGATGGTCTGAAGGGCTCCAGGAGAAAAAGCAGCAACCATGTTATCATCTGAGTATTGCAATTCCATGGCTGAGGTCATGGAGGTCTTGCTATTAGCTTTCAGTCTCCTGAGACTGAAAAGCTTCCTGTCACTGTTCATTCTATAGACAATCTTCATGCCATCTGGATGCTTGCCATCAATAAGGTGAAGGGTCATGGCAATGAAGATGCAGAACAGTGATGTAGCAATGACACAGCTTTGTTTGACTCCCATTTTGGCCTTTGGGATTCGTTGTTACTCAATACTGTGGCAGTCATGTTGTCCTGAAGCAGCCTCAAGGTGCTAGTGAATTTTTGGGGGGCAGACAATCTTTGAGAGGATAGTCCACAGGGCACTATGATTGACTGAGTTGAACACTTTGGCTAAGTTGATGCAACATGTGTAAGGCTTGGTTTTGTTCATGACATTTTTCTTCAAGTTGCTCGGAGGTGAAGATCATGTCCACTGTTCCTCAGAATGGTTGGAAGCCCCACTAGAATTCTGGGAGAATTTCTTGTGAGAGTGGCAGGAGTTGGTTTGCAAGGATTCAAGCTAATATTTTTCCCTGCTGTTGGCAGGAGGGAGATGCCACAATAGTTTCCACAGTCCAACTTGTCACCCTTCTTGAAGAGACTGACAATTAGTGCAGCTCTGAACTCTCATGACATCTACTCTGTATCTCAGATCTTGAGAATCAGAAGGTAGAGTTGTGTGTGGAGCTCTCACCTGCCTTCTCGAAGACTTCAACAGGGATTCTATCTAGCGCAGCTGCCTTGTTGCATGGTGTTGCTTTGATGGAAGCTTGTACCTCACTCAGGGTGGGTGGTGCAAGATCATCCTTCCGCAGCTACTGAGGGATTTGGTGAAGGGATTCTAAGGGCCACGGTGGAGGGTCACTTCCAAAGCTCATTATATTGCTCCCATTAGTGAGAAGCGATTCCTTCATTCTCTTTCAAGAGCTGGGCTCAATTCTCTGATCTCAGGGGATTGATTCCACGGTTTCTCAGTCATTGAACAGCTTCGGTGGCATTGAAGAAAACTCTTGTAGCATTGATGTCTGTGAGGTGCTGGAGTTCTCGCACCTTCTCAGTTCACCACTGGTTTTTCAGGTTCTTGCTTTACGTTGGACTTCTGCCTTGGCCTTGGCATGCACTTCTCTCTTTGGCTACGTCTACACGTGAAGCCTACATCGAAGTAGCTTATTTCGATGTAGCAACATCGAAATAGTCTATTTCGATGAATAACGTCTACACGTCCTCCAGGGCTGGCAACGTCGACGTTCAACATCGACATTGCGCAGCACCACATCGAAATAGGCGCTGCGAGGGAACGTCTACATGCCAAAGTAGCACACATCGAAATAAGGGTGCCAGGCATAGCTGCAGACAGGGTCACAGGGCGGACTCAACAGCAAGCCGCTCCCTTAAAGGGCCCCTCCCAGACACAGTTGCACTAAACAACACAAGATCCACAGAGCCGACAACTGGTTGCAGACCCTGTGCATGCAGCATGGATCCCCAGCTGCAGCAGCAGCAGCCAGAAGCCCTGGGCTAAGGGCTGCTGCACACGGTGACCATAGAGCCCCCAGAGGGGCTGGAGAGAGAGCGTCTCTCAACCCCTCAGCTGATGGCCGCCATGGCGGACCCCGCTATTTCGATGTTGCGGGACGCGGATCGGCTACACGTGCCCTACTTCGACATTCAACTTCGAAGTAGGGCGCTATTCCCATCCCCTCATGGGGTTAGCGGCTTCGACGTCTCGCCGCCTAACGTCGATGTTAACATCGAAATAGCGCCCAACACGTGTAGCCGTGACGGGTGCTATTTCAAAGTTAGTGCCGCTACTTCGAAGTAGCGTGCACGTGTAGACACGGCTTTTGTTGTGCAGCTGATGTCACTTTGTCATGCACTAAAGACTTTCCTTTTTGCCACAAGCAGGCATTCAATTGCCACATCATTCTCAACAAACTAGTCCTGATGCTTCCTGTATTGGGAGTCAGTGGTTTCTCCAGAAGCTCCAATAATTGCATTTTTCAACACCGGTGTTCTTCCACATCTTCAGGGTGTACTGTTGGCAGTTTCCTTTGGAGGGCTATATAGAAGTCACTTTATCTGATGGAGTCCTTCCAGCCTTTCACATTGATCTTTTGTGAGATCATTTTCCTCTGAGTTCTCTGTTTGATGACAGTCTTAACTCGTATCTTGAACTGAATGAGGCAGTGATCAGTCCAGCAGTCATCAGCATCAGTCACTGCACACGTGGGAAAGACATCATGCCAATCCCAAGTGCAGACAATAGCATAGTCTATGACGTGCCAATTCTTCAACGGAGTATTTTGCCATGAGGCCTTAAGTTTGTTTTTCTGGCAGAAGAGTGTGTTCTTGGAAAAAGCTCGTGTTCTGCACATTTGTAAGGAGGAGCACTCCAGTGGAGTTGCTGTGGCTGACTCCTTTCCCAGTGGTAATCGGCTAGTAGTCCACATCTCGTTCAACCCTGGCACTGAAATCCCCCAGGAGAATACTCTCGTTTTCTTTGGGAGTGTCTTTCAAGACTGTGCCCAGCTGGCTGTAGAACTTCTCCTTCACTTCATCTTCAGTGTCTAGAGTTAAGAACATAAGAACGGCCATACTGGGTCAGACCAAAAGTCCATCTAGCCCAGTATCCTGTCTGCCAACAGTAGCCAATGCCTGGTGCCCCAGAGGAGGTGAACCGAAGACAATGATCAAGCGATTTGTCTCCTGCCTTCCATCTCCCGCCTTCGACAAAAGGCTGGGCACCATACCTCAGCCCTTGCTAATAGCCATCTATGGACCTAACCTCCAAACATTTATCGAGCTCTTTTTTAAACTCTGTTAGAGTCCTGGCCTTCACAGCGTCCTCTGGCAAGGAGTTCCACAGGTTGACTGTGCGCTGTGTGAAGAAAAACTTTCTTTTATTCGTTTTGAACCTGCTACCCATTAATTTCATTTGGTGTCCTCTAGTTCTTATATTATGGGAACAAGTAAATAACTTTTCTGTATTTACTTTCTCCACACCACTCATGATTTTATATATCTCAATCATATCGCCCCTCAGTCTCCTCTTTTCTATACTGAAAAGTCCCAGTCTCTCTAGCGTCTCCTCATATGGGACCCATTCCAAACCCTTAATCATTTTAGTTGCCCTTTTCTGAACCTTTTCTAATGCCAATATATCTTTTTTGAGGTGAGGAGACCACATCTGCATGCAGTACTCAAGATGTGGGCGTACCATAGTTTTATATAGGGGATGTAAGATATTCTTTGTCTTATTTTCTATCCCTTTTTTAATTATTCCTAACATCCTATTTGCTTTACTAACTGCTGCTGCACACTGCGTGGATGTTTTCAGAGAACTATCCACTATAATTCCAAGATCCCTTTCCTGATCTGTTGTAGCTAAATTTGCCCCCATCATATTATATGTATAATTGGGGTTATTTTTCCCAATGTGCATTACCTTACACTTACCCACATTAAATTTCATTTGCCATTTTGCTGTCCAATCACTCAGTTTGCTGAGATATTTTTGGAGTTCTTCACAGTCTGGTTTGGTTTTGACTATCCTGAACAGTTTGGTGTCATCTGCAAACTTTGCCACCTCACTGCTTACAGAGTTGGTGCGTAAACACTGATGACAGTTGCCTGTTGGTTTTTGGCAAGCGTCAAGTGGAGAGTCATGAGACGCTCATTGACACTGGCAGGAACGTCAGATAGGAGTTTTATCGGTTCATTGTTGATGGCAAATCCTACTCCATGAATTCATTTTTCTTCCTTTAGGGTTCCTTTAAAAATGTGTACCCTCTCCCTTCCTCTCTTAGCTGTCCTCCTGTTCTACACATTGCTGCTAGGGCAGCAATATCAATGTTGAATCACTGCAGCTCACAGGTGATAATCGCCATGGGTCTTTCAGGTTTCCCACTGCCTGGGTTGTCCATTAGAGTCAGAATATTCTATGTTCCAAAGTTTACCATTCAGTTTCAACTACATAAAGATGAACCCACAGGATGTGGTTATCCTCTCAGGGGGGTTGAGGTGGATTATGTTTACAGCACCTTTTCTAGCTCCATCCCCATGTTGGGTGAGCACAGCTGATCTTAAATAGGGCTGCTCAGTCATGGATACAGCAGACAGACTTCTACCACGTCACTCCTTGAAATGGAAGGACTGATAACATCCACTGCCTACATCCTTGTCCATGACTAAAAGTGTGCAGGTTTCACATTCCTGCTCCTGTCACCAGTCACTGTAGGGCTTAAGTTAGAAAAGTAGCACACAGAGGACAATGCTTGTGCATGATTTCTTTTAAACCTGCAGGGACTATTGCACTTCAGCCACTGCACAGTGCTTGATGGATAGGGGGCTCTGGTCCAATGGCGTGGGATCTATGATGATTGGGAGTCTCTGTCCATTACAGCCTTCATCTGACTGAACAGCTATTGTAGCATTACCTTTGCTACCTGTTCTGCTGTTGAGGACTTACTTTTGGGATCATTCTTTCTCTGGACCCTCTCCCTTGACTGTATCATCATGGGTAACCCTGCTGGGAGTACAAGGCTCCCTGTGGCATCACTCTTGGTTTCATTGGAACACACGAGCCCATTCAAGGTAAAGAGAAGGGTAACAGAAATTATTATAAGTATTGAATATATTTCATATGAGGAGAGATTTAGAAGACTGGGACTTTTCAGTTTGGAAAAGAGTTGATTAAGGGGTAGATATGGTAGAGGTCTATAAAACGATGGTGTAGAAAAGTTGAATAAGGAAAAGTTATTTAATTCTTCAAATAACACAAGAGCTAGAAGTCACTCAGTGAACTTAATAGGCAGCAGATGTAAAACAGAGGAAAACATGTGTTCACAACAAACCCATGGAATTCTTGGCCAAGGATGTTATGAAGACCAAGACTATAACAGACTTCAAAAAAGAACTAGATAAGGTCACGGAGAATAGAGCCCTCAGTGGCTATTAGCCCGTGCTGGCAAAGGTCCAACACCATGTTTTGTTTGTCCCTCACCTCTCTTCTCCAGAAGCTGTGAAAGGGTGATAGGGGATGATTGCCTGTTGTATTCACTCATGCTGACGCACCTGTCATTTGCTGCTGTCAGAAGATAAGGTACTGGGCTAGAGGGCTCTTTGGTCTGACCCAGCATGACCATTTTGATTTTCTTATATGGAACTCAGGTGTATTTGCCCTTACTGTAAACCACTAGACCCCGTTCCCCTCCCAACCCCCAGGAGCTCTGTTGGGATCTCTATCACTCAGCAGAGTTAGTAACAAAGCAAAAATATATATAAAATATGAACCTGTCAGTGCCACTTAAGTGATTTGCTACAAGATGTCAGAACACAATGTTGTTAGGGCTGAGTGGGTCTAGTATTTATTTGCTTTTCTTTTAAATAAGAGTTAGAAATAGGACTCCTCTCAGATAACCTCTAAATAATCTGCCAGAAAACTAGACTTTTCAAGTGCCTAACAGCCCCTGCAATCATGGTTAAATTTGCTCCCCAAACCAAAATCTGAATGGCACCTCTGGTTGTACGAGTATTGTGTTTGTTTTTGTACCATATAAGTTTGCACAAACCCAGCTCCTCAAAGCAAAATGGAAATAGTCAGGTTAGATTTTGAGTGACACTCCCCCGAAGATTTTTGATTTTTTTCTGTAACTATGTCAAGTGGAGTGCATCATTTTAAAGGTTTGTGAAAGTCTGTGAACCTTCCCTACACCCAGGCTGAGGTTAGCATTACAAGGAAATCCGACACCCAGTTGTTCCATTTTTTACTGAAAAATGTATTTGCTGTTTTCCTGGTATATGCTATTTTAGTAAACAGACATGATTCTTTGGCCTATGCAGCTGAGTTGGAATCTTCCATTACAATGAATGGGGTCTGGGCTAAGAATCACATTTGTGTGCTCTGCTAGGCGCTTAAAGACTCATTAAAGCTTTCCACCTGCTCGCTTGTGGGAACTGTAAAAAGCTGTGACTAATTTACTCTTGGAGTAAATAACAGTTCTGAGAAATTGTTCTGGCCATAAACAAAAGAAATATTTGGAGGCTGGGGAGAATCAGGAGGAAGTGCATTACATATGTACATGGTCCAAGAAAATCCTGTGGGGTGGACCTGGCTCAGTTTTGTAGTGTGAGAGTAGATTATTGTATTCTGTGTTTGTATTCCACCTAACACAGTAGACTCCTGGTCCATGACTAGGAGTCTTAGGTACTATGGTAATTGTGGGCAACCTACAGCCATGGGGTTCTATGTGTGATGCATGAGACATTTGTTTACCTATTGCCAATGACAGGGTTGCCAGATTTTGCTGCTTTTCATCCATGTAGGTTTTTTCTTACCAGTGTTATTAAAGACACGTGCACCTGAAGCAAGGGCAAGTGAAGTGCGGTGTGCTGGTTGCTGTGAGAGTCGTGCACTCCCTCTGCATCTAATCAGAGCGCTGTTATGGTTCAGTTGGCACATCCTACCTATTCTAGGTACGGAAGTGAAGTTAACAAAACTTACCAGGTGTTGGGAGACCATCTTGGTAATGACAATCTTGCAGCCCAGTGAGGTGAAAGAGAGCCACTCATGCAGCCCACTCAGTCTCGGTTGTCCATTGTTGTGCTATGGTAAAACAAACCATTATTATCAGAGGACCAGGGGACAGCGGCCCAAAGCTGCCACACTTTCTGTTGTTTGGGCAGAAAGGTGTTGTGTTGCTGTATGGAATATGTGACAATTTATAATAGTATTGATACCAGTATTACAAAATTGCAATGACTCTTACAAGATGCCATGTTAGGCACAAGTGGAAAAGTTAGGGTTTACGGAATATGATCATTTTATTTATATGTATCAAGGGGTAGCCTGAGTCTGCTAAAACAACAAGGACTCCTGGGGAACCTTAAAAGATGACAGAATTATATAAATATAAGCGTTCTTGGGCAAAAACCCACTTCCTCAGATGTATGGAGTGGAAGTTACAGAGGCAGGCACAAATCTACTACCATATGAAAAGAAGGGAGTTACCTTGCCAAGTGGAAGACCAGTGCTAACAAGGCCAATTCAGTTAGAGTGGATATGCCCCACTACCCCAGTTGATGAAAAGGTGTGCACACCAAGAAGGGGAAAACTGTTTTTTTTTGTGAGGCAGCCACACCTAGTCTCTATTCAAATCGAGATTAATAGTGTCAGATTTGCAAATGAATTGCAGCTCCACAGTTTGTCTTTCAAGTCCTTTTTTGAAGATTTTTTTTGTGAAGGATGGGCATTTAAATCTGTTACTGAGTGTCCAGGAAGATTGAAGTGTTCTATTGAGTTTGGGGTTTTTGTTTTTTATTCTGTTTCTGTATATGTTACCCTTCTGGATACATTACTTGTGTTGATTTAGCCTTTTGTGTCAAAATTTATGTGGTTTGTCGAATGGACATGGCAGTGCAGCATTGCTGGCACATGAGGGCATACATCCCATTTGTAGATGTGCAGGTGAATGAGGTTGGGATGGTGTGGCTGATAGTGGTTGAGACCTATGACGGTGTTGCTTGAGTGGATATGTGAGCAGAGCTGGCAATGGGGTTTCTTGCAAGGATAAGTTCCTGAGTTAGTATTTCTGTGGTGTGGTGTCTGGTTGCTGGTGAGTATTTGCTTCAGGTATGGGGGCTGTCTGTGCGGACTGGCCTGCCTCCTGATGTCGGTGAGAGTGAGGGATCGTTTTCGAGGAAAGGCTGTAGATCACTAATGTGCTGGAGAGGTTTTAATTGGGGGCCATAGGTGATGACCAGTGGTATTCTGCTGCTTTCCTTGTTGGGCCAGTCCTGTAGTATTGCTTATATGTATTTATCACCTTTTAATTGTAGGTTATTGTAGCCGGTTTGGGGCTCCCAGAAGAGCTCGCCTCTTCCAGTCAGTAGGTGACCATCCTGCCCCACTGCCACAAGTACCAAACAATCCCCAAGTCACTCATTTGGGGGGTTCCCACCTTATGTCAGGTGGGTGAGAGGCAACAGTTCAAAGCCCCCTGCCTTACTTCAGGCAGGTGCTGAGGAAAATTAGCTCTTGTTAGGGCCTAGCCCTAGGTCAGGGCAACAGCAATCCCACAGTCTTAGGTGGCCCCCAGCCCTCACTCAGGGTGCAGCAGCAAGCACCTGACAGAGCCCAGGCCCTGGTGGAGGGAGAGGTGGCAAATATCCAAAAAAGAGCCAAAGCCCTGGAGCAAGGCAGGGCAGGCCCAGGTCCTGGCATGGGATGGGGCAACAAACAAACACAGCACAGTCTTATAAAGCCCAAGCCCTAGCTCAGGGTGGGGCAGCAAACATCTAAAAGACCCCTAGCCTTGGAGCAAGGCAGGGCAGGCCCAGGCCCTAAATTGGGGTGGGGCAACAAACAAATGGTTCTGGAGGCCCCCAGAGGGGCAGCAACCCAACAGTTCATGGGAGGCCCTGGCCCTAACTCAGGATGGGGCAGCACACCCCCAGTTCACAGACTGTCCAGGCCTTAGCTCAGGGCAGGGCAGGAACCCAGTTCCCACAATGGGCACAGACACTTCGCCTGTGCTGGAGGACGGGGGAGACTGCTGCCTGGCAAGTGGGTGGCAGTGGGGATGCAGGCCCATCCATTCAACCGTGTTCCAGCCCAGAAGCCCTGGTCACAGCAGCAGAGCCTACTGCATGGGTCAGTGGGGAACACAGATGGCAACACACCGACCCGAGGTCCTTCAATGGTCCTCTCTACCCCCTGGGCCACTCCTGTCACCTCCCCTGGGCCACTCCTGTCACCTCCCCTGGCACATAGCCTGTGTCTAGCCAACTACTTAGGGCTCACAGGGTTCCAGGTTCAACTGGGGTCCGGGTAGCCTAGGGCTTCCATGGCCTCAGGGTGCAGGCTGAGGCTGGCTCTCCCACCCCCTCAAGCTGGCTTGCATTGCAGGCTGAGGCAGGTAGTCAGGTTGGTCCTCAGGGTCTGGCTGGTTTTCTCTGTCAGGCAGCTTCCGCTAGGGTCTGCAGGGTGTCAGGACCAGTAGGGGCTCAGGTGGCCCTGTCCAGGCCTTGGCCTCACTCAGCTGGTCTTCAGCCACTCAGGCAGGGAGCCCAGAGCTGTCCTCCAGTTCCTCTGGAGGCTCACCACATGCTGAGTCCTCAGCTTCCCAGCTGGTGAGCCCAGAGCCTTCCCCTGGCTCCTCTGGTGGTTCAGCCCAGACTGAGTCCTCAGGCTGGACTTTTCCAGGCCTGTCATTGCCTCTCAGATGGCTGGTAGGGGCCAGGCTCCATGCAAAATGGCCACTGGAAGGGATCCTCCTCTTCCGGGTAGTGGGTGGCCACTCTGCCCCACTACAGATATATATTTATATATATATCTGTGTGTGTGGGTGTGTTTCAGAAGGACTTTACAAGCCAGCAAACTCACCAGCTTAGCTAAGAACCTGATATATGAATTCTTAAGCCTGAAGTGTGTATCTTACTGCTTTGACCTTTTAACAACTTTCTTTTCTTTTATAGTAAAATCTTTAATTTTAGATACGAAAGGATCGGCTGGCAGTGTGGTATATTGATTAAAAATTTGAAGTAATAATGATCTGGTATTGTGGTTGCTCCTTTGGGGATAAGGAGAACAGTTTGTACAATGAAGACAGTTTTAAATAATTCCTCACTTTACTTGGCTTATTTGCTAATTGGGAGCCAGACAAGCGGAATGCAATGAAGGGGGTTGTGTGATTTCTTTTTTTCTTGCTTCTTGATAATCAGTAGGAGGAGTGGGGAGATCAGGAATACATTTTCATGACTGGTTGGTGAATATCTATCGTGTTAATCACCTGGTTTGGTAGAATCTGATCTCCTTTTTGAACTCTGCCCTGCCCTTGGCATTTTCCATGTTTCTGTTTCCCCAACCTGGCACTCCAAGTGCAGAAAGTGGGGGCCCACAAAAACCTTAAAAATACGTTGCCTCTATAGTCTCTGCTTTAAAAAGCTCCCCAAGGTCACAGATTCCCTGACTTTTTGGGACTTTTTGTCACCACCACCACATGGGAAAAGCCCCCCTTAAACCCAGGAAGACACAGTTGGATATCTCCCCATGGGGTAACCCCCAAGCTTCACCCTTTCCTTAGGAGATACCTTAGAAACCAAGAGCTGTGATCTGGTAGCTGACCTAGGTGTATACACAGAGGCTCCTCTAGGGCACAGGAGTGAAATCATTGTCTTAAAAATGTAATTTATTCACAAAAGATTAAATGAATACCAAGGAAGTAAGTAAACATACTTGGTTGCTAGATGCAATTAACTCAAAAAATTCTGGCTGGAGCACAGATAATTACTTCCCTGGGATTCAGCTTAGAGGTTACAGACTACAGGAAAAAACTCATCCACCAGCCTGAGAAGTCCCCCACCCTCTCAGCAGGCCACTGCTTCAATTCAAATGAAATCTCTTTTCTCCCATTGACTTAACAGGCTGTTTCTGCAGAGACCCCTTCCAAGGGTTTAACCATTTACTGGCATTCATTTATGACAGTTCCTTAAGAAAAAAAGGTGCATTTGTGGTAATTGGAATATGCTGGATCAGTGGTTCTTTTAAGCTGCCTTCACTGAGGTGGCTACTATATACTGAACAGCTGCCCTCTGAAAAGCAGGCCATTTGTTAAACTATGTCAAATTAAGCACCGCCAAAATGGAAATACCATTGGTCAGATTAGAAAATTTAGAGCTAAAGCTGCCCACCTGCGCCTTGCTAGCCAGAATCTCCTAGGAAGGTGGTGGTGATAATTCTAGCTTCACCCTTTGCCATAAATGTGCTGAGGGAAATTAATACTGTACCTCTCTGAAGAAAATGAGTGAACTTGGTTGATGTGCCATTCTCTAAAAATATCTCAAAGGTTCCATCTACACTATGAGATAAAATTAATTTTGTCAGTTAGCCTGATTTTTCCAAGTGCCTGTCCTCAGTATAAATTCCATTAGTTTGATTTATGGAGCACTAAAATCAACATAATATTGAAACCCTAAAATAGTAGTAACCTGACGGATGTAGCGTAAAGTTTGAATTTAAAATTCTGAATAAAGGGTAGTGAGGATGCACTATGTCTTTAAATTGAATTCATTAGCCCCCAGCCATGTCCTGTATGTGCCCCACAATACCCCACAGCTTTCCACTCTAGCTTTTTACTTTGATGCTCTCAGATGTGGAGGAATTGGGCAACAGGACCATTACAATTTGTCACCTGGAAGCCCCTGGCTGTAGGTCATGAGACACTGAAAAATCTTCTTTCTTTTTGTTTGCTAGTAGTGCGGCTGTGGGGTCTGTGGTTCTGTGTATACTCCAGCTAGCTGCCTTTCTTCCTGTGGTGCCTGGTGCCAGCTGCTGCCCCCCCTCATACCATGTGCCAGCTAGGCTGTGGGAGGGGGTCGTGCTTGTCTGATAGGATGAGAAACTTCTTTTCAGCCATTTACATGTTGTCCTGACCCCCACATCCCCTCCCTTTCCTCCCTGAGAGGCGTTGCGCAGTCTGGAACTTTCCCTTGCCTGCATATTGTGGCAGCTACTCTGTGGGTGGGGGTCATGCTTGGATAAGACACATCTTTCCAGCTGCTTTCATTTTGTCCTGATGCCCACATCCCTTCCTTTCCCTCCCCTCAGAGGCGCCACACAGTCTGGAACATTCCCGCGCCCAGCCACATCCCACCAATAAAAGGACATGCTGTGCAAGGTGCCAGGCAGCTTGTGCACAGTGAGGGTTATGATTTTCAGGGGCTGGCTGTAGTCTGGATTCTTTTAGACTGCAGTGAGATGTCTCCCTCGGCATTCCTGATTCTTGGGGCTGGCTGTAGTCGGGGGTCTTTTCAGTCAATGAAAGAAAATACTTTGTCACTAGAGTGGATGTCCTCTCGGACCAAATTTATGATATGGGCTTTATCCAGAGGCAAAGGCGCTGGCTTCAGTTGGGGGTCTTTCAGCCATCCTGAGCTGTAACAGTTTCAATGGTTCATTCGAGTTTCAGTGTAGCAACCGTGTCTACTTAAACATATGCTTCTTCTAAGGGTCTTCTTTGGTAGGAGGCCTAAATTCAGATTCAGGTCCAAATATAATCAGAGGGTCTCCGTGGGTGGTCATGATTCTTGGGCCTGTCAAACGTCTGCTGTCTTTTAGCTGTCCCAAGCCTTTGCTGATGATTCATTTGAGTTTCAGTGAAGCTGAAAGTTTCCTGTGTCTACTTAGAGTCCTCTTTTCCAGGAGGCCTAAATCCATATCCAAGGCCAAAATAAAGCTCAGGCACGCCACTTATGGGGGCAGCTGGTGGACCTCCCTGAGCAGTCACAGTTTTGGAGGCTATCAAACATCACAATTTTTGGGTGCTGGCTGTAGCCAGGGGTCTTTTAGCCGCCTTGAGCTGTAAGTTTCAAAGAAGGCAATGTAGTAGCTATACAATTGCCACAGTTGTCAAAGTAAGGCTTGCAGTGGGGAATATTCTTGTTCTGAGGGTCTTTTCTGGCAGGTCCAAACCTGGCTGTAGTCTGGGGTCTTTTAGCCACCCCAAGCTGTAACTGTGAATGATTCATTGGAGTTTTAGTGTAGCACCCATGTCTACTTAAATACTTAACATGGCAGGGGAAAGAGAGGACTGAAATGTGGGAAGATGTTGTCATATACCCACATCTATTTGTGGGCCCAGAATGGTACGGAGCTCATGGATCTGTGGCATAGGTTCCCACAATACACTGCAGCAGCACTCAATTTAAACTTGATTTAAGTTTCTTGTGTGTGGCAGCAGTAAGTTGATTTTGTGGGGAGCATGTGGGCAGGTGAAGATGCTCAAAATCGAATGGATAAAACCCAGCATTAAGAAATCAATTTTAATTAAATCGATTTTAGCTCATAGAGTCGATGCAGCCAAAAGAAAACATATTAAACTAAACATGCAGGACATACAGCATGAGAAGTCTGAAAAGAAGTTTCAGCTATTATTAATTTCTGACTTTTAAATAGTACATAAACTCCAAGTGTGTGTGTGTGCATTCTGACAGACAGAATAATTCAAAAAAGCAAGGGTTTAGGAAACAGTCATTGACAGAAGAATCCTTCTTTCAGTTTATTGATGTTTTTCAGTTTTTGACATATTAATGCCTTTGCATGAATCTTCTTTGCAGGGGGCAGAAAGGTTCATTCACACATATGAAATAAATCACTTTAAGCACTGGCGAGAAATGAGCTTTGAAACCTGCACCAGTGCAACAATTCAGTTATAAGCATCGGCCATTTTTTCACATAAAAATGAAAGGCTGGTTGTTTTCTTATTTGTCTGTAGCAGTTCTCTCTTTAAAGGCTGTTTCTAAATTTATGCCGTGCAGATTAAAATCTGACCGGCTAATAATTGAGATTTTTGCTGCCTCATTGTAAAATGTTTGCAGTATTGTTAGAAGCAATCCAAATTATGACGAATGATGACCCATGTCTGGAAGCAGATCTGAATATAAAAGCCTAGACAACAGGAAAGACTCTTCCTTTCTCATTTAGTGCATTTGGTAAGAAAGGGGGGGAAAACCAATCTCCAATAAATTCAATTACATTAAAATTCAGAAATTTAAAATTTAAGCACAAGGGTAACTTGCTCTAAATTTTAGCTGTCCTTTTATTCAGTCTGCAAATTGATCAATGAGGGTACCGTTAAGTTAACACTGATATGAACACATTTCACAGCTATTAAGATCCTTATCTGGAAAGAGGTGAGGAGGGCTGTAGGGAATATGTATCATTTACTGTAATATGATATATTTGCTTAACCTCTTATTTACCTATGTTTGTTGTGTTCATCTTGAAAGGAAGAGTGAGCTTTGTCTCATCAAGTGTTGCTTGTGTCTGTCATGATTTTTTCTCTGCCTATACTTTGTGTGGTTTATTCCTGTGCAGTCAGGGCCAATCACTGATGGCATAAGTGGGGGTTAACACTTGTGACATCAAGAGAAATTGTGACTGTCAGTCTCTGAAGAATTTGGCTCAAGGTTTTCAGAAGGATAGAAACTATCTAATAAAGGTAATACAAGGAATTGAGGAAGTGAGAGAAATGCCACTGTTTTACAGAAAGGGAAAACTAAGGCAATGACTTAATGCTCAAAAGCTGGGTCTACATGTGCAAATACATTTGAAATATCTGGTTCTCTTTTGAAAGAACGTGAGGAACATCTACACACAAAATGCGTTCTTTTGAAAGGAAATCGAAGGAACACGGTGCAGAATTCAAAATCCCTGCCTCGATCCCATATTGCGAAGAGCATCGCATTTTGAAAGGACCTTTCAAAAGGGGACATGTGTAGATGCTCCACAGCCTGCTCTTTTGAAAGAGCTAGAATGTGGAGATGCCCTGGCCAACAGCAGTGGGGCTCTACGATCTCAGTGTCCAGCTGCTCTTAAAGATGTACAGACCCAGAAACCCTGTGGCAGGAAGCTGAGAGTGGGTTAACAGTAAAGACATGAGCTGCTTGGAGCATCACCTCAGAGCTGCCCCCAGAACATGGCTAGCAGCTATCTGCCACGCGACCCTCAGAGCCCCTCCTGAGAACCCTCACAGGGCTTGCAGGAGTCAGGGCCTGAAAAAAAAAAAAAAAGGGCTCCATCCTGGACCAGGCCGGAGCTGAGAGACCTCCTGGGACTGTGGAAGGAGGAGCAGGTGCTCCAGGAGATGGGGGCAAAGTGTTGCAATGCCACAACCTTCGACCTCCTGGCCCATGGCCTCTCCACTTGGGGCACCCTGAGCAGACTCCAGACCAAGTCAAGGACTCTGGAGTAAGGTCAAGGAACTCTGGCAGGGCTACTCCAGGGCCCAGGATGAGGCCAGTTGCTCAGGGACAGGACCTGGAACCTGCCCATACTACAGGGACCTCCAAGCCATCCTCGAACCCTGAGACAGCTCCCCGCCATCCATTGCCCTTGATGCCTCTGCGGAGCAGCCAGAGGCAGAGACCCAGGAGGAGCTGGGACCAGGGAGCTGTGGCCAGGAGCTGTACCCTTCCATGGAGTGGGCCAGCAAAGAGGAGGTACTCATCATCGACATGACCTCCTGGTCATCCAGCCAGGCAACCAGGAGCCGGGCATCGTTGGATCCCAGCAAGGAACCATCTGGTAAGTAGCCAGCAGGGCGCACACCCTGGCTTGTGGGGTGGGAGGGGTGACACAGCTGCCAGCGGGCCATGCACATGCCCATTGGTCCCAGCCTGGACACATCCCAGCTGGCCATGACCCCCCTAGCATGTCATGATGGCCGCCAGTGACACTTACCACCTGCCCCCATGTATAGTTCCATGAGCTCACCTGCGATGAGAGGTAGGCAGGGCTGGGCCACACCTGGGGACCCCCCCCCCATGGACAGGCAACCTCTCCACACTCACAGCACTTTATGGCCACCGTGCCTTTGCATGAAGATTGTGGCCTGGGCTGGGGGGACATGGCACCAAGGGGCACAGACCTCAGGGCTGTGATAAGGGACTGATAATACCATTTGCCTCTCCACACAGCCATGCCATCTGAGGGCCATTGGAGTCCTATGCCCTCCATCATCCTAGACAGTCCCCCCACCCTGGAGGTGGCAGAGAGGGCCCAACCCCCCACCCCCACAACATGATGGGCCCATGTCTGGAGACTTTGGAGGTGGCTGACAGGACAAGGTGGCTTAGCAATGCCTTTGGCTGGAAGCTGATATGGCCTGGCAGAGGGCAGCCTAGGACAGGGTCTTATAACCTGGAGGATATAACTGGCGTCCTCCTGGAGCAAGTGGTGAATATGGCCCTCCTTCTTGCCCCCCACCAAACCCCCTGCCAAGCCCAACCCCACAAAAGCCCTCGCATGGCCCAACCTACCTGCACCCTGCCCCATCTCAGCCCAGCTGTGGACCCCAAACCCAGGAAGGGAGACGATCCCAGGGCCAAAGGAGTTCATGGCCTTCTACTCCTGCCCTTCAGTGATCCCCTCATCCCCTCTGAAGGTTCAGGTCCCTCCTGTCCCCTCACCAAGTTCAAGTCCCTTCTGTCCACCCTTCAGATTCAGGTCCCTCCCATTCCCCAATGTACATAATTCACCACCCTCCACCTAGTACATTTTTCTGAGTTTGGTAACAATTGCTTAGTCATAGTTTAGTAAATGATCTTTGGAAAAAAAGTCCCCATCTCCTGTGCTCTTCATGGAGGGATGGTGGGGGTTGATGTGTGAGTATGGTGTTGGTGGTGTGGATCATGAGGGGTGATAGTGTGAGGCAAATGGTGAGGAGTGGCTGTGAGGGGAGGGTCAGTGGAGCCTGTGAATGAAAGTCTCATGGAGGGCCTCCCTGCTGCAGATACCATCCCAGTAAGCCTAGTGACTTGGGGGCTGTGGCTGACTGCTCGTACCTGGGGACAGACTTGGCCACCAAACCCTGCATGAAGGCATCCTCCTTGCTGTCCATGATGTTGTGGATGGTGCAGCTGGTGCCCACCACCTGCAGGATGTTCTGTCCTGACCTCCAGGCATGAGAGGAGGCACTGCCCCTTCAGGCAGCCAATTACTTGCTCCACCACGGTGTGGGCCTGGTTCAGCTGGGTGTTGTACAGTTTCTGGATGGGGTTGAAGTGGTCGGTATATGGCTGCATTAGCCATGTCTGCAGGGGGTAGGAAGCATCCACCACTGTGCAGAGTGGCTTAGTGACGTCCCTGACCAGGAGCTCCTGCTGGGGGATGAAGGTCCCAGCCTCCATGCACCAGCAGAGGCCTGAATTCTGGAACACATGTGCATCATGTGTCTGACCTGCCTAGCCCATACGATGTCCAAGAACTGGCCTTTGGGATCCACCAGGGCCTGAAGGACAACCGAGTGCTAGCCCTTTCTGTTGGTGTAGTGGCCAGAGATGTTTGCCAGGGCACGGATGGGGAAGTGGGTACTGTCCAGGGTGCTGAAGCAGTTCAGGAAGCCAAATGCAGTGAATCCTGTGACAGCTGCGTACAGATTCCCCACATGGATGACCCTGTGGAGCAGGATCATGGTGATGACCCAGATGACCTGCATGGGATAGAGGCCATGTACTCTTGTGAGGTCAAGGTGGGGAGTTCCTGTCCCCCACTCTCCTTTTCCCTCCCGCCCCATCCCGGCCCCCTGCTGCCAAGTGTCCCTCTTGCCTGGGAGCCCCATCACTGCTCCCTGTGGTGGGCATGTGACCTGAGCATGGCTTACCTGCATGAGGACAGCCCTGACAGTGGCCTTGCCCACCCCTAACTGGTGTCCTATGGAGTAGTAGCTGTCCGGGGTGGCCAGCTTCCAGATGGCTATGGTGAACCTCTTTTTCAGGGAGAGGATGGGCCAAATGGAGGTGTTCTGCTGCCAGACTACGGGGACCTAGCCAGTGGCAGAGCTCCTGGAAGGTCTGCCTGCTCATCCAGAAGTTCTGCAGCCATCTGGCACCATCCCACTGCCCCGACACCAGCTGTTCCCACCAGTCAGAGCTTCTGGGGTGGCTTCAGAGGTACTGGGGCACTCGAGGGGGCACTGGCAGGATCCCTGGCCCTGAGAGCAGCTTGGCCACCTGAGGAGTTGGGGTGTAGCTGCGACAACTGTGCATGGCATGGCTAGCACAGTGTCCAGGATAACAATGTCTAATGCCAGGAGCAGCTGCTGGGGCTCCATTGGGCTGCGTGCTGGCCCTCTGGTTCCTACACAGGCTTTGCTTGGCTTGGGGCAGCTCGGCAGGCCTCCTTGTGTGCACAGTGAGACTGTTGAGAAGGGGCCCTTTAAGGAAGTGGTTGACTGTGGCTCCTGGAAGAGCTTGTCTGCCATGCAACCTTGTCCATGGTGTGTCCTGCTCCATTCTTTCGAACGAGCACTTGGGGCTGTACGGATGGAGAAAGGAGTGGTCTTTCGAAAGAATGGATTGAGGGTTCAGTCTTGTGTGTAGCCGTGTTCTTTCAAAAGGCTAAAGTTCAAATGTTATCATTCGAAGTTTATCCTTTGGAAAGAGTGCTGTCATGCAGACACAGCTGAACAGAACAAGGAAACTTCTTTCAAACTCATGGATGAGAAAAATAAAAAGCTGTGGCCCCACAAACATTCTGTGTCCATGGATATGAGGACTCAGAAGGGGAGACTTGCCAGAACATCAGTAATCTCGGCAGGCTGTACACAGGTATCTACCTAAAGATACAATCAAAGCCCAGTCTCTGAAGGTTTTACACATCAGCGTGACAATCTTGAAATTAATTCTTTACTAGAAGCGGGAGTAAGGCAGTACAAATTGGTACAATATGGCTTGCACTATGCCTTGATTTGCACTTTTCACGTCAAAACACCTGGGCTGCCAAGTTTGTAATATACTGACAAAGATTACTGATCATCTTCTAATTGTTATGTGAACAGATGGGCATTATTGGAGTCTTTTCTCAGAAGATGAAAGTGTGACTGGGTTTCTTTAAATCTACTAATTGCAAACCTGGTGAGTTCAAAACCTGAATGATAACAAAATCCTTTGTGCACTCTGCCTAACAATATGTTACACTCAAATCAGCTGGGAATGCAAATCCACAAAAAGATGATCTTTGCTCTGGTTTTAGGGGTTACTTGAAATGTCTCAAAATGAAAAGAAAACTGTCATGGAGTAAGGCTGATAATGGGATCCAGTCTTAAGCATCCCCAGCTCATTTTAAACTAGATTTTCAGTGAAGAAAGCTTAGATTCACTGAGGCTTTCTATGTCCCATAAGCAATTAGTTAGTTGCGTGTATTTGATTGAAATATGTTGCCTTTCCAGCAGGGAGACAGACTTGAGATTTACTGGCAAAAAAAAGTGGAAAATTAAGGTTCCGACTACAAAGAATTTGCCCTGAGGGAAGGATATCCACACTAAATTAATGGGAGGAAAACTTTAGGGATCTCTGTAATAAGGATGCTACTACAAATAGGGGGGTTTGTTGTTAATCATAGCAGTCTGCCTGTAAGGTGCAGAAGGGTCAATAAGGCCAGGTTATTGAACTATTAAATAGCTTTATTAAACTAGGGTGATAGCACATGATCATTAATAGCACTAAGACAGTACTATTGCATGGATTTTAATTTGAGTAACTGGGGCAAAAAAACAGTTTTATGTAAGAACACTGGGTCAGGCCATCTTGCCCAATATCCTGTCATAGACTGTGACCCTGTACCAGAACTTCAGGGAAGGCATGTAAAACAGGCAGTTGGGAAGTGATCTACCCTTGTCTTTCCACTCCTGGTTTCTGGTAGTCAGAAATTTAGGGTTGCCCTGAGCATGAGGTTCTAGCCAATGATGAATCTCTCCTCTGTCTACTTAACCCATTCTTTTTTGACTGCCATTTTGCTTTTATACCATCTGAGCATCCCACAGCAATGAGTTCTGCAGCTTATTTGGACATTGCGTGAAGAAAATATGTCCCTTTGTTTGTATTAAACCTGTTGCTTCTGAATTGCATTGTGTTGACCCCATGGTGTGAAGCAAAGGTCACTACAATTTCACGAGTGGCTATGCTTACTTGTTCTTTATCTCTCCCTGGATCACCGCCTTGTACTGGTGGAGAGGCTTACATGTTTCAATGAGAGCAATGCTACCTGGATTCAGGTATTCCCTTAGGGTCACCCATGGTAGAATGGTCAAGGTTGAGGTTCCAGACATAGTGTGATCCAATATATACGCAGCAGCAAAATAGATGGAGAATAATTGTGCAATGGAGGTGAAACTGTTGTATAATGTTATAACTGCTGTGAAGGCAGAAGAAGGCTGCAACTGCCTGAGGATTTGCAATCATCATGGTATCCATGCCATTGCTTTCAAGCATTGTGAAGGACAATGTGGTGACTGTTATGCATCAGTCTCCCCACTTTAAAAGAAATCCCATGTAGGCATCTTCCAGTTTGGAGAAAACAACACTTGCACAAGGCACAAGTCTGGTAGCAATCAGCAAGTGGTGATGGGAACAGTACAGTGAGATCTGGAAGTTTCTAGCCGCAGACTGATACATAGGCTGTGGATACATGATTCAGTGGTCTTTCTGGAGAACTGAGGCAGGTCAAGCATTTTAACAGCTGCACCGGTGACTGAGCAGTCCTTTTTAGGGCCCACTATGCTCCCCCTCATGAGAGGGAGCTGGAAAATGTACCCTAAAAATAGCCTTGCCTCTGTTCCTCCTGTCTGGATAGCTACATCCAGCAGAATCACCATCCCAGCAATCAAAAACGTAAGAAACTTTATAATTTTGGGAGTTGGAAGGTTTGTACCTTGTTGGACAACTCAAACAGCAACTGACCAAGTGATGTACAGCCATCGTTGCTTCTGAATTGAGTCAGTTTAACATCAATATCTCTGCCTTGTCCAAAACTAGAAGAGCTGATGAAGGACAAGCAAGGGAGGAGAAAGGAGGTTATATCTACTTGTGGAAGGAAAAATTTTTAGATGAATCATGAGTGCATGGAGTGGGCTTTGCTATAAAGAACAACCTCATAATGTGTATCCCTGAGGTACCAGTTAGCATCAATGAGCAATTCATGACACCTCCACTGAGACTCACTAAAAGCCACAGGCAGCTATTGTGAACATCCATGTGCTGATGCTGGCTGCCACTGAGGATGGAAAGGAAGATTTCCACTCTCAGGTGGAAACCATTTTATCAGAGCTCCCTAAAGAAGATTAGATCTATCTGGGGGATTTCAGTGAATGACGTGTTGGACAAAACTCAGAACTGTGGAAAGGAAAAATCTGGAAGGAAGGAGTTGACAAAAGTAACAAAAGGAGTTCTGTTCCTGACCAAGTGTGCTGAACATGGACTTACCAAGAACTCTGTTTTCCAACAAAAAGACAAATTCACAACATCTTGGAGTGATCCACAGTCAAAGCACTGGCATCTTCTTGACTATGTAATAGTTCACGTCCAACACTACAGTGATGTGCTTCTCAGAGCTATGACAAATGCGGGTGATTGCTGGACTGATCATTGCCTAATTTGATCCACAATGAAAATTAAGATTGCCCCAAAATGGAGGCTGAAAAAGAAGTAGGTCAGACACAAGCTGAAGGTTTGACTGGTTCGATGAGAATAATGAGCTGCTGAATTTCAGCTTCAATGAGAAGAGAATGGCATTTCAATCTTGGCAGAATGAATGAGTGAATATTATCTCAGTTCTCCAGACGGGGAGCTGTGGTACCAAAAATTAATCAGGACAAGTAGGTGAGAGAATGACAGACATGCAGGATGTTGTAAATGTCAGGCCACAAGTTCATGAATTATGTGGTGGGTAGGGAATTACGCTGGCACCCACCCCTACAACTTTCACATACCAGGTATTTAATTGGTTCCCATGCAGGTTACAAACCAAACAGTGACTCAGAGTGCACCTTCACTGGTCTAGCCAGCAATCAGGTCTGTTGTGAAACCTCTATCCATCCTCCTGTGGAGAAGGGTGGTGTGACAGGCCCCAGCACTGGGCAGGGTTGTGGGGAACCTCACTTAGCAAAGACTTCAGGTTCCACTCCCCCATGAGTCACTGCCCCTAAGAGTAAAAATGAGGCAAACAGGCAAGTGGGAGATGGAACAACAAATCTCATGTGACATGCATTGAAAACAAATTCCATTAAAACCCAGATACTACACTCAGCTACCATTTACTCTGCATAATCTTCCATATGCTAAACTATTCCTTAAAAGTTTTGTATCAAAGTGTATTTCAGCTACTTGTTATAGCCCTCAATCTGTAAAGCCAGCTGGCTAATGTTCCCTGAGTAGCTCTGTGCTGGGATCAGTGTGAACCATACATGCCATTTCAAATGAATGGAAACACTAGACAGATAACACATAAAACAATTGGACTTGCCGGAACATCAGGAAGTCCCAATATTATTATATTAGTTTATCAGCGTTACCTCAATCTTGGCTTTTATTTTTTTAGGCTGGGTGATCTGAGGTTATTGTGAGGGAACCATATGAATCTGTCTCATTTTAGCTTCTGCTGTTGTGTCATGTTAAAGGTGCAGCTTGTGTGAACTATTGGGTGTTCTTTTTGCTCAGAGTTTCTTTTTTGTCTTGTTTTAGTGATGTTGCTAAAGACATGCAGGCTGTAGGTTCAGGCCTCTATTAAAGGGGTTATCCTTGTCTAGGTACCCGGTAATTGTGTGAGTCGGTTTTGTGAAACAGACCAAAACTCATTATGGAGACCAAAGTGTTCACCCTTGGGGTATAAAATATATAAATACTAATGCACGGAGTAGTTACTGTTTCATGTATGCATCTGAGAAAGTGGGCCTTTGCCCATGAAAGCTTATGCTCCAAAAATTGTGTTAGTCTATAAGGTGCCATAGCACTTGTCCTTGTTTTTATAGACCAACACTATTATTCATCAAAAGGAGAGTTTAGTTTCATAGGGAGTGGATGGAAATCTGCAAACGCAATAATATTGTATGTCTAATATTTTCCTTTTAAACTGATGCCTAAGTAGCATGTGTGGCTTTGAGACTGCTTATTATAAAGAGGTGTTTCTAGACTTTAGAAATACTCCGCAGTACTTGGGAAAAATTATGGTAGTATTATAAAAATTATGTAAAGTTACAGGATGGGGGATAAGAATGATGGTAATTTAGTGGGTAGGTTTGTTGTACCATGGATGTTAAGTAGCTTGCAGGGTAATCCTTGTAAGCCTCTGCATATTCTCAACCGCACAAACACAGGAGTTAATGAATATTGTTTTATATTCGCTTTCATTAGCCCTTTTCAGGACTAAATCACAGCTCCAAGCATTAAGAACATTTCAAGAAAATCAATAAACCAATCTGCAAAATACTGAGACTTACATTAAGAATTACAGCTATTGGACTAATATAGTCAAGCTCATCTTAAAACAGAAACACGAGTAATCCAATGGGTTGGACTAATTAGATATAACCAACAAACAACTCAATGCATTCACAGTGTTTTGAAATATTATTTATCTTGCTTGCTTTAACTGTTAGTTATAGACAACAAATTGGTGTGTAAGTTCCAGCCACAGGGGTGTAATCTTGCTAATTATTAACTCAGTGCAATAACCAACCTGGAAGCTCAATCATTATCAAGAAAAAGGTGTTCACCCTTGGATTCTAAAATATATAAATACTAGTGCACACACTAGTTACTGTTTAATGATTAATTTCCCTTAAACGTAATCTAGAAGGTGTGGATTTATTTATAGAGGAGGTGGTGCTTAGCACTCACAAGTAAGTTAGTATAATCTTCAGCAACAACATTAAAGAAAAGCGTAGGTAAGTGTAATGTATTTAACTCAACTAGGCTTGATAAAATGCCACCTAGAGTACTTGTACAGAATTTAGCTAAAGTAATACCCAAACTGTTAGCTATTGTTTTTGAGAACTCATGAAAGACAGATGTCTTAGAGGACTGAAGTACTGTTTTCCATTCTCATCTTCTAAAAAGGGCAAAACAAGGATCCAGGAAATTATAGACCAGCCAACCTAACTGCAATAACTGCAACAAATGTTAAACAATCAATTTGTTCAAACCTCAAATGTAATAAATGATAAGTAATAGCCAGCATGGATTTGTTAAAACAAACCAAATTTCCTTTTTGATGCTGCAACTAATTTTGTTAAGACTTTTGACACTGTTCTAAATGACATTCTCACAAGCAAACAAGGGAAATAGAGTCTAAATGCAATTTCTATAAGGTGGGGGCAGAACTGATTGACAAAACATTCCCAAACAGCAATCATTATTGGTTCACTGTCAAACTGGGAGACTATGTCTAGTGAGATCCCAAAAGTGTCTGTGGACTAGTTCTGGTACCACTCAATATTTTCATGAATGATTTGGATGGGGAAAGGAGAATATATTTACAATAGCTGGAGATGACATCAAGCTGAAGAAGGGTTGGAAGCATTTCTAAGGATAGGGTTAGAACTCAGAATGATCTTGCTCAATTGGAGAACTGCTCTGAAATCAACAACATGATATTCAACAAAGACAAGTGCAAAGTACTTAAGAACAAAAAAATCAAATGCAAAACCACAAAATGAAGTTAGGCCACAGTATTACACAAAAGGACTTAGGACTTAGAGAGGATCACAGATAAAGTATGAATAACAATGTGATGCTGCAGAGAAAAAGGCAAACATAATTCTGGGATGTAGTAATGGGCATGTCATGCAAAACACAGTAGTCAATTAAAGCAAAAAAGAAGTCAAGTAGCACTTTTAAGACTTACAATAATTTATTAGGTGATGAGCTTTCATGGGACAGAACCACTTCTTCAGATCATAGCCATACCAGAACAAACTCAATATATAAACCACAGAGGTCCAAAAATTATTAAAGGTTGACCAACCAGAAAAAAAATATTATCTAGGTTGGCAAATCAGAAGAGCAGAGGGGCAGCAGGAGGTGGGTGAGGGGTGGGGAAATTAAGAGTTAGATAAAACAAAGTATGCAAAAGAGTCCTTATAATGAGCCAGGTAATTGCTGTTCTGGTTCAAACCACATGTTAATATGTTTAATTTGAATATAAATGACAGTTCTGAGCATTCCCTCTGTAGATGGTTGTTAAAGTTCCTTTTCAGTAAAACACAGACTTTCAGGTCATGAACAGAATGGTCCACTCCATTAAAGTGCTGGCTGACAGGTTTGTTTGTGAGTTAGATTTTGATGTCTGTTTTGTGTCCATTTATTCTTTGTCGAAGAGCGTTTGCAGTCTGTCCTATGTACATGGTGTGTGGGCATTGTTGGCGCATGATTGTATATATGATGTTCGATGAGGAACAGGAGAATGTGCCTGTGGTTCTGTTAGGTCCAGTGATGGTATCTCTAGAGTAGATACATAGACAAAGTTGGCAATGGGACTTGTTGCAAGGAAAAGTTCCAGGATTGGTATTATTGTGGTATAGCCTGTGGTTGCTAGTGAGACTCCTCATCAGGTTGGGAGGCTGTCTATAGGCAAGAATCGGCCTGTCAACTAGGGCCTTCTGGAGTGTGGCATCCTGATTTAGGATAGGTTATAGGTCTTTAATGATGTTTTGCAGTGGTTTGAGTGGGGGACTGTAGGTAATGACCAGTGGTGTTCTGTTATCAGCTCTTTTGGGCCTGTCTTGGAGTAGTTGGTTTCTGGGTATTTGTCTGGCCCTGTTGATTTGTTTTTTTACTTCTCCCTGCGGGTAATTCAGGTTTATGAATATTTGGCAGAGATCTTGTAGTTTTTGGTCTCTGTTGGTAGGATCAGAGCAAATCAGATTGTACCTAAGGGTTTGTCTGTAAACGATGGATCATGTTGTGTGTGCAGGATGGAAGTTAGAAGCATGTAGGTAAGTATAGCGAGCAGTGAGTTTCCAGTAGAGTGTGGTACTGATCAGGCCATCCTTGATTCTTAACGTAGCATCCAGGAATGTATCTCTCATGTGGAGTGGTCAAGGTATAAGATGGTGGTGGGGTGCAAATTGTTAAGGTCTCTGTGGAATTCTTGAGAAAAGGATTAGAAAACCTTAGCAATGAGCACACTAATCAGGAAGGTCCAGGGGCCGCGGCATTCCATTTTTTACCAAAAGAAACACGTGCATTTGGTGAGATATTTAAATAGTAATTCCTCTGCCACTTTGAACGTGCTCCCCCCACAACACACACACACATGCACGCACCTACAATGGTTCCAGTATCTAAAGCGTCATTGTTCTCCAACACCCCACTTTATAACCTGGTTTGGAAGAAGTGTGCTGTAATCTGGACCAATTTCCCAGCACCAAAGTCCCACTCTGCATAGGGCCATATGCCAACAGCTGGGACTTTTGTCTACCAAAGCTACAGTGAGGGCTTCTCTTGGTGTTGGGCATGGGAAGCAGGGTGGGCCCAGAACTCAAAGGCTTCAGACTGGTTAGAAAGGTAAGACAAGGGGACAATAAACTTCTTATTGTTCAGTGCTACTTCTGCTTGTGACTGCCTTGCATTGGACTTCTTTGTCACTGCCCCCAGCAGAGATTGTGTCAAAGGAAACCAAAATCTTCATGAAGAGTGTATAGGGTGGCCTCTACTTCCTGAAGGACTTAGTCAATAGAATGGTCTCTGTATTGCTGTACCTGTGAAGTCTGGATGCCATGATATCAGGAGTTGGCTAATACAGGATTGGGATAATGAGAGATGAAACTAATAAACATAGCAAGATTAGGCTAAGGTGAGCTGTAATAAAGTTCTTTCTTTATTTCCCTAATTCATTGATTATTTAATCCCCATGCTCGTATTAGAGATCTGTGGTCACTATTGTCAATTGTGCAGCTTGACCTGCCTTTCTCTGCAAAGGACACCTGACCACTGCCAGAATCCATCCATCCAGAATTCTGTGCAATTAAAAGATAAGTCAAGCATTTTGTTTGTGAACTCAGTGAAGGCTGCTCAAGGATTAAGGGTATGTCTCAGCAGCAAACAGAGTTGGCAACACCATTGCTGACTTTGATCCAGCACCCCTCAAGATAAAAATGAAGTTATGGTTTCATGGATCCCTAAGTGGGCTAGCAATGCAAGTACATCCCCAGGGTCTCCTTTGGGCTTAGACACTCCATGATGAGGCTCATGCTGCTGTGTCTACTCTGCAATTTTTAGTCATTCTAGTTAGATTAAAGTTATCATGGGTATGTCTATACAAGCTGCAATTGCAGCTCTGACTGTAGCATAGATATGACCTCGGAGAACAAACATGTAGGTGAAATTAACGTGAACATTTCAAATTTGTTTACTAAGTTTCATAAGGAGTTGCATGCAACCTGCATAATTTTTCAGGATGTTTTTCTGTTAAACTTCATGTAGGCTATTTCCTGCAGGCAACTGAAACTTTGCATTTAGTGTTGTTTTCAATACATTTATCATTTGGTTCTGCTTTGTTTACAAATACAGGCTGAGCCTCTGTAGTCCTGAACACTCTTGTCTACCAAACAGAACTAAATCAGAGTAAGGAAACGTCAAACGGGGGTGGGGAGGGGGCGATTATTTCGAAGCTGCCCCCATCTACACTGACAATCTGCAATTCAAAGTTGGCACTTCGAAATTCATGTGGCCGTCATTATGCTAATGAGTCACTTAATATCACGTTACCGCCTCTTTAGCCTGCTTTGAATTGCCTCATGACCATGGCACCTCCGACAGGAGAGTGGTAATGTAGCATTCTTATCTTTGAATTGGAACCTCTTGTCATTATTAGTCTGTTTTTATGTGAACTATATAGGGTTTCAAATGTCTTAGTCTGAACTTAACTCTTTGAAGCAGAAGGCAGAAGTCATGAAGTTGTGTAGTGCTCCAAAATAACATTCCTGTTACCAAGGAACACAGAACCAGCTACAACTAAAATACCTTTTTCTTGGCTAAATTATGGTAAATAAAATTGCTGTTGGTTCATAAATACACAGCGTTCTATAATACTGGCTCGCCAATTGTAATGAGTGTGGGTGCCTTTCAGTTAGGAACACCGGAGATATTGTGCCACCCATTAATCAAATCTAGGCCTAAGACAGCAACCTTTATCTGCTTCATTGATCTTTACTGCTGTGCTAAACGGTAATCTCAATATTAAACCTTAATAGGGCGCGGCAAATTAGGAACTTATAGGTGGGGTTGCAATGGGAAAAGCACTTTCCCCTTGTAGTTACATTCACAAAGCAAAATGCTTTGTAAGGTGTTAAACTAAACCATGTAATGATCTTCTGTACACAAATTTAAACAGGTTTATTTATTTATTTGTTTATTTATTTTCATTATTTATTATTTCTTTAATTTATTTAAAAAGGTGGGGAGTCTGGGGGTGAACACCTTCATTCCGGTACTGCTCATATAGGCTACGTCTACACGTGCACGCTACATCGAAATAGCTAATTTCGAAGTAGCGACATCGAAATAGCCTATTTCGATGAATAACGTCTACACGTCCTCCAGGGCTGGCAACGTCGATGTTCAACTTCGACGTTGCTCAGCCCAACATCGAAATAGGCGCAGCAAGGGAACGTCTACACGCCAAAGTAGCACACATCGAAATAAGGGAGCCAGGCACAGCTGCAGACAGGGTCACAGGGCGGACTCAACAGCAAGTCGCTCCCTTAAAGGGCCCCTCCCAGACACACTTTCATTAAACAGTGCAAGATACACAGAGCCAACAACTAGTTGCAGACCCTGTATATGCAGCACGGACCCCCAGCTGCAGCAGCAGCAGCCAGAAGCCCTGGGCTAAGGGCTGCTGCACACGGTGACCACAGAGCCCCGCAAGGGCTGGAGAGAGAGTATCTCTCAACCCCCCAGCTGATGGCCGCCATGGAGGACCCCGCTATTTCGATGTTGCGGGACGCGGATCGTCTACACGTCCCTACTTCGATGTTGAACGTCGAAGTAGGGCGCTATTCCCATCCCCTCATGGGGTTAGCAACTTCGACGTCTCGCCGCCTAACGTCGAAGTTAACTTCGAAATAGCGCCCGACGCGTGTAGACGCGACGGGCGCTATTTCGAAGTTGGTGCCGCTACTTCGAAGTAGCGTGCACGTGTAGACGCAGCCATAGAGGGGAAAAAGGGTGAAACAGCAGGTTTTAGATTAAAGCAAAAAGGGTTCTAACTATGCAGTGAAAACATAAAGGCCACGTCTACACTGGCAAATTCATCTGAAAGAAGGTGGAGCTCTTTCTGAAGATCCCAGGAGTGTTTACACACAAAAGCCATTCCTCCGGAAGGTATCCAGCAGAATGCGGCAACTCTCCCAGAGTAAGGATTCTGCTCTCATTTCAGGAAGAGCGTCCTCCTCCAGGAGATTCCTCTGGAAGAAAGCCCATGTAGATGCTCTCTGAGCCCCTCTTCCACAAAGAACAGTCCACCATGGTGGCAGCTGCAGAGAATGTGGAGACACTCTACACAGCACGAGCAGAGCTCCATGGCCCAGTGCGCCAGCTGCCCTTAAAGCAACAGCAAGTCCCACAGACCCCGGCGCACCAAGAGGAGGGTGCCATGTAACCAGGGGCATGGGCTGGGCACCCACACCTTCCCACACCCACTCGTGGGGCGGACACTCGCATCCCTGCCCCTCCCCCCCATCAACAGTGCACCGTAGCTCTGAAACACAGAGAGGCCATGTAGCAGGACAGGCATGGGCTCACAATAAGCCCCCATCCACAGCAGGCTGTCCATGTGGCCCTGCCCCGACCCCAGGGGTCCCACGCAGCAGTGGCACCCCACATGCATGCATGCGACAGCCAGCACCTGCAGCTGCAGACAGCTCTATGAGCCACACAGCCCCAGGGGGCACCTTGGGAACAGACCGACTGTGCACGGCCCACATGCCACCCATGCTGGGACCTCCACGTCTGCGCAAAGCCCCCACCTGCCAGCCTGGTCTCTTTGGGTGGGGGCAGGGGCATGGGCCTCCAAGCCCAGCAGACTGACCGACCCACCATCTCCCACTACCCATCCAGACATACCACACAAGGGCCACACACACCCCCGCCCCTGCTGGAGGGATTGCTGCCCTCCCAACCCCCATGGGATCCTGGGCAGCACCCTGTGCAGGACCCACCCCATGGATCTGTATCCCCATCCCCATCCCACACCACCTCCAATGTAGACAGAATACGCCTGTGTGTACATGGGAGGGGATTGCACAGCCCGACCACTTTGTGCCTGCATCAGTGGAATCCTTTATTGCATATGAAGAGCTATCTAAGTTGGCTACAGTGTCCCAGAAGGGCCAGCTCAACAAAATATGAAAACCCTGCTTGAACAGCCGGTAGCCCTGTGTCCCTGGTGCCTGGGGAGGGCAGGCTGGGCTCAGAGGATGACACACAGGGGGCCTGGTGGGGCTGAGGTAACACAGTGTCCAGCAGCCATGAGGCACTGGCCATGGGCACCTGAGGACCACTCCTGGGGCCTCACAGATTAGTTCTTGCTGTCTAGCGTCCCAATTGTAGAGCACTGCAAGGTCATCCTTGGGTCCAGGGGCCATCTTGGGCTTTTCATAGGTTGATAAGGCCTCGTCCAGCCAGGCCTTGGGGGAACGGGCCCTCCCTGCCTTCAGTGAGATTCTGCAGAATGCAGCAGGACAACGCGACCTTCGGGACGTCCTGCAGCCCCATGTTCATGAACATCCAGAGGCTACAAAAGCTCGTCTGCAAGCAGGCAGAGGCACACTCCACAGGGAGGAGCACAAGGGCCACGTGTCCATCGAAGAGGCCCCAGGAGGACAGCCCAGGGCAGCCCAGGTTGCTCACCACACACAGTGACATGCTCCCATCCCTGACCAATCGCTCGCACTGTGGAAGGAAGGTCCCAGCCTCCACTCTGTGGTACAGGCTGGAGCTGCACACCATGCATGCCTCAGGTGCCGGATCGGGGCTGCCCACACAGAGGTACATAAAGTAGCTCTGATGGTCCACCAGTGGCTGCAGCATGATGGAGTGATCGCCCGTGTGGTTCACCCAGCGGTCAGGGCCCCGGTCTGGGGTGCAGATCACGATGTGCATCGTGTGGAGTGCTCTGAAGCAGTGTGGGATGCTGCGGCCTGCAAACATCACAGCCAACTTGTCCAGGTCCCGACATGCACCAGACTCTGGAGCAGTGTGCGGGTGATGGCTTCCATCACCTGCTAGGGAGGGAGTGTGGGTACGCAAAGGGCAGGGCACATGACTGCCCCAGCCCTACAGCCCATGGGCCCCGCAGGGAAACTCCTGCCCCCACCCCCAGTGGGGAAGCCCCTCTAGCAGCAGGCCTGACCTGGACTGCGGCAGCACAGGCATCCAGGGCCAGGCCTCACTGCCCCCATATCCTGATGCCAGGGCTGTGAGTGAGGAAGGCCTTACCAGGCAAAAGGCAGTGCCTAATGTTGCCTTGCTCACCCCAAACTGCCACCTCCATGGCCTGGTAGCTGTGCATGGTGGCAAGTCTCCAGACAGTGGTGGCCACGAGCTTCTGCACGGTCACCATATGCTGCTTGTAGGTGTCCTGGCAATGGACGCTTGTGGAGAGACACCTGCAGAGTTCCATGAAGGTGTCCTTTCTCATAGAATCATAGAATAGAATACGAGGACTTGAAGGGACCTCGAGAGGCCATCGAGTCCAGCCCCCTGCCCCAATGGCAGGACCAAGTACTATCTAAACCATCCCTGATAGACATCTGTCTGACCTGTTCTTAAATATCTCCAGCGATGGAGATTCCACAACCTCCCTTGGCAATTTATTCCACTGTTTGACCACCCTGACAGTTAGGAACTTTTTCCTAATGTTCAACCTAAACCTCTCTCTCTGCAGTTTAAGCCCATTGCCTCTTGTTCTATCTTCAGAGGCCGAGAAGAACAAGTTTTCTTCCTCCTCCTTATGACACCCTTTCAGATACCTGAAAACTGCTATCATGTCTCCCCTCAATCTGCAATAGTATCTGCAACAGTCCATAGATGGACATAGAGGCCGTGTCTACACGTGCACGCTACTTCGAAGTAGCGGCGCCAACTTCGAAATAGCGCCCGTCATGGCTACACGTGTTGGGCGCTATTTCGAAGTTGAAATCGACGTTAGGTGGCGAGACGTCGAAGTCGCTAACCCCATGAGGGGATGGGAATAGCACCCTACTTCGAAGTTGAATGTCGAAGTAGGGCACATGTAGACAATCTGCGTCCTGCACCATCGAAATAGCAGGGTCCGCCATGGCGGCCATCAGCTGAGGGGTTGAGAGACGCTCTCTCTCCAGCCCCTGCGGGGATCTATGGTCATCGTGTGCAGCAGCCCTTAGCCCAGGGCTTCTGGCTGCTGCTGCCGCAGCTGGGGATCCATGCTGCATGCACAGGGTCTGCAACCAGTTGTCGGCTCTGTGGATCTTGTGTTGTTTAGTGCAACTGTGTCTGGGAGGGGCCCTTTAAGGGAGTGGCTTGCTGTTGAGTCTGCCCTGTGACCCTGTCTGCAGCTGTTCCTGGCACCCTTATTTCGATGTGTGCTACTTTGGCATGTAGACGTTCCCTCGCAGCGCCTATTTCGATGTGGTGCTGCCCAACGTCGAAGTTGAACGTCGACGTTGCCAGCCCTGGAGGACGTGTAGATGTTATTCATCGAAATAGACTATTTCGATGTCACTACATCGAAATAAGCTATTTCGATGTAGCGTGCACGTGTAGACGTAGCCAGAGTTGCATAGCCAGAATGGGCGTAATGGGTTATGGATCACGTCCTATGGCAAGCATAACTGGGAGGTGTGTATCAAGAAAGGACATGCGTGGCAGAGATTCCCGTCTCAGCCAGTGATCCACAGTTGGGGAAGTGAGGCTGCAGAACATTTCTGAAGAGGTGTGGGAATCTAAGGCAGGCAATGGGGCCCATGGCTTGTGGGGGACACAGAGACACAGCTATCAAAACAAGGAAAGCTAACAGCTGAGCAAGCTGCTGCTCACAGAGGACAGCTCTGAGGTTGGAGACTGACTGTGACTTTGAAGCTTTACTCTTAGGCTGTGTCTACACTATAGTTGTGTTGACAGAAGGGGCCTTGACAGTCTCAACAGAACTCTGGATTTCTCTCAACAGTATTACCCTCAAAAATTTGAGGCATGACAATCTACACACTTCTGTCGACAGAGAAGACCTCTTGACAGAATGTTCTAGTGTAGACATAGCCTTAAGTATCAGAGAGGTGGCCATGTTAGTCTGTAGCTTAGAGAACAACAAGAAGTCTTGTAGCACCTTATAGACTAACAGATATTTTGGAGCACAAGCTTTCATGGGCAAAAAGCTTATGCTCCAAAATATCTGTTAGTCTATAAGGTGACATAACCTTAGAAACTCAGCAGGGCCAACAGTCTTGCACAAACCCCATAGCAAGCGTGCATTGTCCCACTCGTAGAGGACCACATGGTCCTATCAGGTGCAGCTGGCTGTGGGGATGTGAGCATGGCTGTTGAGTGGATGGAGTCCCAGTGAGGGCCAGTGACCATCTCCCAAGTGACATAATTCTGGTTATCTTCCAGGACCTTGCATCATGGTTCCTGGTAATGGCAGGGCTGGCTGAAGCGGCCCCTACCGCCAAAGCCGAGGCTGCCCCCCAGCTTTACCTTCCCTGCCCCATCCCCCTCTGTGCCCTGATGGGCACCCCAGGCACAGGGCAGAAGGGGCTGTCACAGCTACCTGGGCTTGCAGCCCTCCACCCCTTCCCTGGAATAGTGCCCCCCATGCCCTCACCCATCCCAGTTTGAAGGCCCCCCACAGTTGCAGCCCACCCCCCGCAGTGGATGGGTACCCCCAGCACCCATGGAGAAAGACTCTGTTGTTCCACATTGTTCTGTTCAGTTGTTTATTAATACAAGTTTAAGTTTTTGAGAACAGCTCCATGTCCCCAGTCCTTGGGGTAAGGGGAGACCTGGTGGGGGGCATTCCTGGATGCAGTTCAGTCTGCCCTATGTTGGAAGGCCTCCTAGAGAACTTCCTGGATGTTCAGCCCATCATAGTCAAGCCATTGGTCAGGGGCCGTGGCAGGCTGCTCATAGCTGGGTCCAGCCTTGGCCATCCAACCAGGTTGTGGAGGGCTCAGCAAGCCACCAGACCCTGGGGGATGTTCTCCACCCGCCCATGTCAAGTCATATGAAGAGGCACTTTGAATCTCTTCTTCAAGCGTCTGAAGCCGTATTCTACTGGGTTGTGCGCCCCTGCCAGATGGGTGTTGCAGACCTCCAGGGAGGCAGTGAGGTGGCCTGTGTAGGGCCATGTGAGTCACAGCTGCAGGAAGTATGCTGGGTTATGCATCACGCACACTGGCGCGGCGATGTCCCTGATGGTGCACTCTCGCTGGGGGGTGTTGGGCCCCGCCTCCATTCTCTGGGCCAGGAGGGAGCTCCTGAAGATGCATGTGTCATGCGCCTACCCTGGCCACCCCACATGGGTGTCCATGAGTTGGCCCCAGTGATCCACCGGGGTCTGGAGCATGAGGGAGTGGTGCCCTTTCCTGTTAACAACTTGGCCACTGCTGTGTGCCAGGGTGTGGATGGTGATGTGGGTGCCATCGATCACCCCAAAGCAGTGGGGGAAGCTGAGGGTGGTGACCCCTGTGAAGGCTGCCTCCAGGTCCCCAGTGTGCACCAGCCTCTGGAGAAGTAGGCCACTGATGCCTCGGACAACCTGCAAGGAATGGAGAGTGGGCAGGCTTGTGAGTGTGACTAAGGGTGCCCCTTCCCTCCTCAGGTCCCCTTGCCAGACTCCCTCCTCAGGCCCTCTCCCCCTGTTCCCCGAGACCCCCTCCAGGGCCCTTTTTCCCCCAGGCCCTCTGGGCACCCTATTGCAGGGTGGCCCCTCCAGCAGAGGGCATGTGTGCAGGTGGGACCTCCCAGGTGCCCTTGGGCTGGGCCTCCCCTCCCCTGGCCCACCTCCTTACAGCCCCAACTCCTGAAGGTCCCCCTTGCCTGTCATCCCCCTCCCTCCTCTCCATGCCAGGCCAGGGTGCGGAGCATGCCTTTACCTGGAGAATGGTGAGTCTGATGGGCACCTTGCCAATCCTGATCTGCTGCCTGATGGAGCAGTAGCTGTCCAGGGTGGTGAACTTCCACAAGGCGATGGCCACGTGCTTCTTCACAGAGAGGGTGGGCCGCTTGTGGGTGTCCTGGCATTGGAGGATGGGGGTTAGCCAGGTGCAGAGCTCTGCGAAGGTGTCCTTCCTCTCAAAGAATTTCTTCATCCAGCCCTCGTCGGTCAGGACCACCCACTCCCACCACTCAGTGCTGCCAGGGTGGGTCCAGACCTGCCAGATGGGCCTGAAAGGCCTCACCAGGGGCGGTGGGGTGGGGGTGGGGGTGGGGACCCCAGGGACAGGGTCTCCAGCCACGGGGGTGGCAGAGGAGGATTTCCAGGATGGTACCCAGCAAGCATGCCTGGGCGATCCTGGGGGTCCATGGCTGCTGTGGGTCCACGTCTGTCATAAGCAATGGTTAGAACTGGGCACAGGCTCATCTTCACTGTAAACAGTTCATCAGGCCTCAGCAGCATGTTCAGGAAGGGGGTGTTCGGGCTCCCTTTAAGGCCCCATGTGGTTGGCAAGCCTGGAAGTGGTTTCCGGCCATGTGACACCGTCAAGGGCAGTTCCCATCCCGTTCTTTCAGAAGAGGCTGCACAGCTATGTCGACATGCTCTTTCAAAGGAACAGGTAGCTCTTACAGATTGCATTTTAGATGTAGACACGATCTTCCAGAAGATGATCTTCCAAAAGGTGGTTTCTGGAAGATGGTCTTCCAAAGGATCTCTGTAGTGTAGATGGGTCCATAGGGAACAGATTGTTTTTTCAGATGCAAAAAAGAATGATATACTCTTTCATTTCATGATTAGGAAATTATTTTAGCCAATTTCAGCCTGGAAAAATCACACAATCGTCTACTCGTTGGGCATGTCTACACTCTACAGAGTGACTCTGAAACAGCTTATTCTGGAGTGGTTATTCCAAAATAAACTATTCTGGAATAATGCATCCACACTACACAGAAGCCCTAAAATAAGCAAAACTTATTCCGAAATAGTGTGTCCCCACACAATAGACCCTGTTTCACATTAGAGTCCCTGGAAGAACATAAAAGATAGGCACTTGCAAACAGTGTTCTACATCTACACAGCAGTGTTATTTTTGAAATAAGATATTCTGGAATATCTTAAGTCAAATTAGCTCCCATTCCCTGTCTCTACAGCCCTATTCTGAAATAGCTATAGGTTTACAGAATTCAAAACAAGCAGTCCACTATTTTGAAATTATTTTGAAAGAGCAGTTATGCTGTGTAGACACTCGCAAAAATAGTTTGGAATTGCAGCCATTATTCCAAAATAACTTTGCTGTGTAGACACACCCTTTGAGATGGAAATGTTTATTGACCCTCTGGGAATACACTTTCATAACTACATCCCATCAAAGGGTTGGTTGCTTGCTTTTGGCCCCCCAACAACCAAAAGGTGCTAAGCTTGATTGGGTGTTCAGGACCTTTTAGGGCTGAAACTAACAAGTACTATCAAATAGCCTCCCAACCACAGCTGAGAGACAAATATATTTGTTTTTAGCAGCTTTAAAAACTTAATTCAGAAAAAGGAAGGGAAATTGTTTTGAGTCCAAGAAACTGTATTATTCTTCCAGAAACACAACATTCTTTTTGACTTTGAGTATTTTTCAATCCTTTTGATTTTTTTTTTAATGGTAAAGGAAGTTTCATAAGGAAAAGATACTGGGAATCCAAAAGTAAGCCTTGTGGTTTGACTACATAGAAATATTTCAGTTGGTGGGCAGGCTTTATTTCATAACGAACCATTTAAAACAGGTATGCGTTCATAAAATATGTGTTGCCAAATCTGCATGTTTTGGGCACCGAAGTTGCAGTCAAGAAACTTCACCCAGCTCTATTCCCTGCTGACTAGCCTAATTCTGAAAAAAGAGCATTCAAACTAGTGTACAGTGAGCCTGAACCATGTAGTCCTACTTTAGCTTTGTCAATTCTCGTGACTTTAGTGCTGGTCACATCATATCTAGAGTTCTTACAGTCGTAGCTCCTGGAGTCGAAGAACTTTGTAAGCACCTAAGCTGTTACACAGTTTTTAGTCACATGGGTCCACAGAAAAGATTTAAAATGAGACTCAGGTCCTAAGGATTCCTGAAAGAAAACAAAGATAATCCCAAGACTCCTTGGATAATATATTGTTAAGATGTCTTCTCTTTTTCTGATGGCAGGACTTTTTGGAGTGTTCAACCCTGAAGATGAATGCCATAAACATGCATTCCACCATGTTTATATTTATAGAAGGGGTAAATATATGTTGAATAGAAATATTCTAATGGTGAGGAATGATACTTTTAAACAGCGGCTTCCCTCTGCTGTTTTGTGGTCTGTCCTATTGATTGATAGGCTGAAAATCTGGTTTTCTCATAGACCAACACTGAGATCTTTAACAATAGTGTTCAATGTAATTTGCATTGATGGGCTAAAAATCCTTTTCTGCACCTGTTGCATTATCTCCCATTGGGATACGGGTTCAAAAGGAAACCTTTATATCTGCATAACTTTAAGTTCTTCTGATGACAACTTCTTTAAGAAGGTATGTAATAATAGCTGACATTCACATTGCGCAGTTTGGCGATGTCTACACTACAGCTGTCCTTTGAAAGAAGTTCTTTTAGAAGATCTCCTCTGAAAAAAACTTCTTTTGGAAGATTGTGACCACACACACAAAAGCAGATCAAAAAATCAATCCAATCTTTAGCTATAGAGCATCTACACAGCCCCCGCTCTTTTGAAAGAACGGGCCAGGGATCAAAAAATCCAGTGCCATGAGGACTGGCCTTTTGAAAAAACAGGCCTGTGGAGCATCTACACATGCTTTTTTTCAAAAGAATCTTTCAGAAAAAAGTGCTCTTCCTCATCTGGGAGAGGAACAGGGCTGCCAGAAAAAGTGCCATGTTCTTTTGATTTCAGATCGAAAGAACGCCTTTTGTGTGTAGATGCTCTGTGGGATTTTTTCAAAGAGTCCCAGCTCTTTTGACAAAACTCACTAGAGTAGAGGTAGCCTTTGAGAGGAGATGGAAGAAATATGAAGGAGGGCTTTCAAGGATACAACATTTACTATGTGAATGTTTGAGTTAATTACTCAAAAGAAAACAAGACAAAAATTCCCCTGTATGCCATTTCTCCCAATGGAAGGTGGTGATGATGGAGGGTAGGGGCTGAGAATAGAATGGTTACTATCTGTGTCTGAGGAAATGAAAAGCCATTAAAAAGGGATAATGGAATAAAACATGCAGTGAGATGCTCAGGGAAGCCATCAGTAACAGGAAGCCCAGTAATTGCTAATGACAACCCACTCTAAATGTAGCTCTATTGCCAGAGGACAGAAAATTTGAGAAGGAATTTGCAAACAATTGAATTTATGGTAATAGAATGTAACCATATCCCAATACCAGACAAAGCACCGACTGAATAAACCCTGGCAGAAGAAAGTGCACCAGTGCCCCTTGGAAACACATTTTTTCTTATTAACATTTGCAATTGGAAATTGTCATTGTCTGATGCTAATGTCGAATGCACTGCAAAATGCATTAGCACTCAGTGCCAGCAGCGACAGGCCTGCCTGCTGCTGCTGCTGTTGCCACAAAGTAAAGGATGAAATCAAAGGGGTTTTTTTGCCCTCAGAGATGAACAACTGGGAGTATGCTCCAGTGTGTACTCAAGCAAACTTGTTATGGATTTGAGAGTGTTTGCAAAATCATGTCTAGATTTAGATACTGACTTTCCACAGCGACCGAAGGGTTAATTATTTAAGTCTACGTTAATTAAAACAACAGGTGCCTCCATTTTTCCTGTTAGGTAGATGACTTACATGTGAACTATGACACATGGTTGCAGCATGTGGTCTAACTTCCTTTGTATCAGGAGATAATTTCTCTTTTCTGAATGGATTCTGCCGCTGTCTTGATCATTTACTAGTTGGTATGTCTCCTGTCTTTATAGGCCTCTATCAAGGACATGAAAATACATGCTTTTGAATATTTTCAACACCAAGCAAAAGCTTAGTCACCACCAAAATTAAACATTCAACTGGCTTGTGCTATATATTTTTATTTCTTGACAAGTTGCAAAAAGAGCCTTCTGAAATGTGTGTGTTGAAACAAATTTTTCTGAGCAACTTTTTGTCGTTGTTGAGGAAATATCATGCTTTCATGTTCAAGCTCTTTGTGCTCAGAAAACAAAACCAGGTTCTAGTGTTTTCCAGATAATTAACTAGAGAAACACGATAATTTCATTGAGACATGCAATTCTAAAACTGGTGGAATGGAATTGCTCTCTGGGATTGGTAAGAGGCAAAAGTGTAAAGGTAACAAACACTCTGCAAAGATATTGGAAAGAGGATTCAAGGAACAAAAAAGGCTACTACAGACATCAAGCAGTAGAAAATATAGTACACCTTACAAGAGTAATGTCTGGGAGTTTGAATTCTCACTGAAATACTAAACCAGGCTCATATTACCCTTGAAAGTTGCAGTGACCTTGTGTGGATTACAGCTGAAGACTTCGATCAGGAAGTAACTCTGGATGCTCTACTAAGGTGGATGGTATTAGCCAGACAGAGAACTTTAGGCAATCAGTGGGAAGAAAATACTTAATTTACATTGTCTGACAGGGAAAGGAATTAAAAATGTGAGAATGATGGACGAAGACTAGAAATCAAAGTATATGTTCCCCTTCTGACTAACACCATAGCAAGAAGAAATTAATCTCAAGAGTCCGTGCAGAATTTTACTAAAACTAAAGGGGAGAATGGCTAGAATCCTCCACTAACATAGCAGAGCAAAAAACTCAGATAACAACAGGCACAGATGTGAGTATATACCTATTATACACAAAAAGATGCCTTGCATTGCCCAGGCCAGAGTCTGCTGTGGAAACATTTGAAAAAGATTTGTTATGAGGTAAAAATATTAAATACTTTAGTTTTTCTCCAATATATGAAAATACACTCTTGTTTCATTAATATAAGAAAAAAGTTTTCTTTTGTCCCAGATAATACAGGTTGAACCTCTCCAGTCCAGTACTCTCAGGACCTCGCTGCTGCCAAATGAGAGAATTTGGTGAATCACAGGAGGGCAATATTGTCTAGCCGCATTACCAACTCTTCTGCTGCTTACTGGGCTCTTAGAAGACATTGGCTATGTCTACACGAGCCCAAAACTTCGAAATGGCCATGCAAATGCAAATGGCCATTTCGAAGTTTACTAATGAAGCACTGAAATGCATATTCAGCGCCTCATTAGCATGCGGGCAGCCGCGGCACTTTGAAATTGACGTGGCTCACCGCTGCGTGGCTCGTCCAGATGGGGCACCTTTTCGAAAGGACCCTGGCTACTTTGAAGTCCCCTTATTCCCATCCGCTCATAGGAATAAGGGGACTTCACAGTAGCCAGGGTCCTGTCGAAAACGAACCCCATCTGGACGAGCCGTGCGGTGGAGAGCCACGTCAATTTCAAAGTGCTGCAGCGACTCACATGCTAATGAGGCGCTGAATATGTATTTCAGTGCTTCATTAGTAAACTTTGAAATGGCCATTTGCATGGCCATTTTGAAGTTTTTGGCTAGTGCAGACACGGCCATTTAGAGGTAAATTATCATAGAATCATGGAATCTTAGGGCCGGAAGGGACCTCAGGAGGTCATCTAGTCCAGCCCCCAGCCTAAAGCAGGATCATCCTCAACTAAATCATCCCAGACAGGACTTTGTCCAGCTGGGACTTAAAAACCTGTAGGGGTGGAGATTCCAACACATTTCTAGGAAAAGCATTCCAGTGCTTCTCCACTTTCCTGGTAAAAGAGTTTTTCCTAATATCCAACCTACACCTCTCCTTCTGCAGCTTCAGACCAATGCTCCTTGTTCTGTCATCTGTCACCATTGAGAACAGTCTCTCTACATCCTCTTTAGAGCCCCCTTTCAGAAAGTTAAAGACTACTATCAAATTCCCCCTCAATCTTCTCTTCTGCAAACTAAATAAGCCCAAATCTCTCAGTCTCTCCTCACAGGTCCTGTGCTCCAGCCCCCTAATCATTTTAGTTGCCTTCCACTGAACCTTCTCCAATGCATCCACATATTTTCTATACTGGGGGCCCAAAACTGGATGCAGTACTCCAGATGTGGCCTCACCAGTGCTGAGAGGAGAGGAATAATAACTTGTCTAGATCTGCTGGAAATGCTTCTCCTAATACACCCCAATATGCCATTAGCCTTCTTGGCTACAAGGGCACACTGTTGACCCATATCCAGCCTCTCATCCACTGTAATACCAAAGTCCTTTTCTGCTGCACTGCTACTTAGCTGTTCAGTCCCAGGCCTGTAAAAATGCTTGGGAGTCTTCCGTCCCAAGTGCGAGACTCTGCACTTCTCCTTGTTGAACCTCATCAAATTTCTTTTGGCCCAACCCTCCAATTTGTCTAGGTCACTCTGGACCCTATCCCTACCCTCCTATGTATCTACCTGACCACCTCACTTAGTGTCATCTGCAAATTTGCTGCAGGTGCAATTCTTTACCTCATCCATGTCATTAATAAAGATATTGAACAATACAGGCCCTAGAACTTATCATTGGGGCACTCCACTTGAAACCGACCATCTACCGGACACTGAGCCATTGACCACTACCCATTGGGAGCATTTGTCAAGCCAGTTTTCTGTCCATCTTACAGTCCATGTATCCAATCCATCCTTCCTTAACTTCTGGCAAGAATATTGTGGAAGACTGTATTAAAAACCTTTCTAAAGTAAAGGTATATCACATCCATTGACTTCCCCATCTCCACAGAGCTAATCACCTCATCATAGAAGCTAATCAGATTGGTCAGGCAGGACTTGCCCTTGGTGAATCCATGTTGACTACCCTTGATTCCCCTCTTCCAAGTGCTCCAAAATGGTTTCCTTGAGGATTCCCTCCATGATTTTTCTGGGGACTGAGGTGAAGCTGACCTGTCTGTAGTTCCCTGGATTGTCCTTCTTTCCTCTTTGTAAAGATGGGCACTACATTTGCCTCTTTTCCAGTCATCTAGGACCTGGTCCAATCTCCACAAGTTTTCAAAGGTAATAGCCAAAGGCTCTGCAATGACATCTTCCAATTTCCTCAGTATCCGTGGATGCATTAGATCCAGACCCATGGATTAGAGCTAAATAACAGCACAGAACACTGAGAGTCAGGACTAGTGTTTGTAAACAAAATTTATGGAACCTCAGGAATTTTGGCCCTATTCATGATCAGTGGATATTCAGCCAATTAAAATCTTGATGGAGCACAGCCGTTGCTGATTGAAATAGTGCTGGACTACAGAAGTCTATATTCTATAGTGTAATACTCTATCAAGTCCTTTTATACATCATTGTATTAAGTCCTTTTATATAGAAATTTTGTATCTTTTCCTATAGAACATAGAAACTTTATATTGTCTTTTTACACAGAAATTTTTTATCTTATAGAATAGATCCTAGAAATATGTAAGGTAAAGAAAATATCCTTGTAACCTTTATTTCTGATTTGCTTAACTGATTACCCTGTTGAGGGAATGAGGAGTGAATGGATAAAGCATAGAAGATAAGCATCTCCAGGTACTTGCAAAGGTTGGAGAAGGGATGAAAGCCAGCTACAAGACCAATGAGGAGAACAATGGGACCTGTGAAGTGGGCTCATTGAAAGGAGACTGGACATATGGACACCTTGGGAGTCACCAGCAAGCACCAGCTTTTGGAAGTACAACCCTCTTTAAAAGTGAATGAAGCACCACCCAGAAGCGAGCGCTCACAGATGTTTCACTGCATATGCATATTATGGCTCTCAGAGGTTATGCAAAAGCATGAGCTGGCTAACTGGCATCAACCTGCAGGAGAGGGAGGACACTATAAATCTAAGGCATCTTGCAGAGGGATCCCAGGTCTCCTCTTGTCAGCACTGGAGCATCAATCTGGATCTGGAGAATCTGGAGAATCCTGGCTCCACCCTTCCCCCATCTAAGTCTCGTGGCCAGTGCAGTTAGGGGGAGCAACTATTGGTAACAGCAACAAGATGGAGTGTGCTCAAGTGTGTTTCTGTAAGTGTAATAGATCATGGGCATATGACAAGTGTTGATTCCTATATGTGCAATACCAATAAATGTGGCATTTTGCCTTTTCCTCCTGAAAAGATCCCGTGCAGTACTTATAAACAGAACAAATGAGCTGGTTGAGTGTCATAGAAGGAAGGTGGGATTCTAGAATGTGCTGCTCCTCCTCTCTAGGAATTTGACGGTACTGTGGTTGACCATTTTGTACCTTTAGCCACTGCTAGATGTAATTTTATGTGTCCTGAGAGGCAAATCTATGCAGCTGCACATATTCAGTTATGCTATCAGAATAGGAAGTGGAGACAGGGAATTACTGTTAAATAGAAGCAAATGTACTGTGAAAATAAAAGGAATGTTTGGACACCCGACCTTGATCTTAGGTACTTCTGACGTAAATTTTATTGTTATGATTCGAAATTGTTTTGTTGTTAAGGAGAATGATTTTTTTCTTCCCTGTTGCTAGGCAAATTGTTAGCCTGTTCGGGGCTGCTATGAGTTATGTGCTTAGTTCATGGAAATAATATACGAAAAATCATTAGAAATTGTGCTTCAGAACAGCCCAAGGAAGCTTTTCTTTGGGCAAAAATTTGGCACTTAAGTTCTCCAGCAATCAAACTAAAGGAGGGTCTCCAGAAGCCTGGCTGCTGATTCCTCAAAGCCATTTCAGACTTTTTGGATAACCATAAATGTTTGATAGGCTCTGAACCTCCTGCTAGAGAGAGAGAGATTGAGAGAGAAAGAGAGAGAGAGAGAGAGAGACAGAGACAGAGATGCTTCAGACCTAATAAAAGTAGTTTTAGGTTAAGTCTTTCTGGTTTGTATCAATCATTTGTTGAACAGAGTAGACGTATCAACATTGATTTATTCCTGACACTGCCTGGAGAGAAACAGTTAAGTTACCACTGCTTTTGGTTCTGAAAACCCTGGATGAGAGAGGCTGTGATGGCTGGTAAGGAACTAGCAAATGATGAACATCACATATAGAACTGAGTCTCTAGAGATTCTATTCCAAAAACTGGAGGGGCAGGGATTGGTTGGTCAGTCATGGTGGAGAGATTTCTGGCTTGGTTTGTCTTTTGTAGATATCAATTTGAGAAGGAAGGCTGAAAATTAATAGAACAATGGAAATGGAAAGGTGTAGCTGAGTTTGGGGAACCTGTTCTGTACCTTCTTTGGAGGAAAAACCAAATGTCTAAACTTGGTTTTCTTAGGTGACTGTATAATAAATAGTCTTTGAACACAAACAGAAGATAAAAACTTCCTGTTATATAAAGACCTAATTCTAAGGCTGTGAGAAACAAAGGGACTTTCAAACAAAGGAGCAAGAAATTAAACCCATCCATCCCTTTTTATGAACTCTCCCTAAGGCTGAATTAATGTTAGAACAAGCTGAAGAGTGAGTATGATGTGTTTTGATTCACTACTCTAACCTGGTTGGGTTGATTAAAGATACCAGTGTCTGGGACTACATCTACACGTGCATTCCTATTTCCAAAGAGGCATGCAAATAAGGGACATCGAAAATGCAAATGAGGCACATAGTTACATATGAGGCACCTGATTTGCATATTCTTCTTTTGAAAGAAGAAAAGCAGTGTAGATGCAGCTCTTTCAAAAGTAACGCCCATCTTCGAAAGAACCCTTCCTCAGGGTTGCATTGGTCTGTGAACTTAAATTTGTGAGTCTTTGCTGCACAATATTCACTATGTAATTAGTGCTCAATATTGTGTTGCCACTGCTTTAACTACTTCTTTTGCAAAACAAGTACTTTAATCCCAAAGGCTTTCTATTTCATATTTGTTCCTCAAGCATAGCAATTCATCAATCTTTGAAAAGCCCATAAATGAGAGAACTAACATTAAGGCTACGTCTACACGTGCACCCAACTTCGAAATAGCTTATTTCGATGTTGAGACATCGAAATAGGCTATTTCGATGAATAACGTCTACACGTCCTCCAGGGCTGGCAACGTCGATGTTCAACTTCGACGTTGCTCAGCCCAACATCGAAATAGGCACAGCGAGGGAACGTCTACACGCCAAAGTAGCACACATCGAAATAAGGGAGCCAGGCACAGCTGCAGACAGGGTCACGGGGCGGACTCAACAGCAAGTCGCTCCCTTAAAGGGCCCCTCCCAGACACACTTTCATTAAACAGTGCAAGATACACAGAGCCAACAACTAGTTGCAGACCCTGTATATGCAGCACGGACCCCCAGCTGCAGCAGCAGCAGCCAGAAGCCCTGGGCTAAGGGCTGCTGCCCACGGTGACCACAGAGCCCCGCAAGGGCTGGAGAGAGAGTATCTCTCAACCCCCCAGCTGATGGCCGCCATGGAGGACCTCGCTATTTCGATGTTGCGGGACGCGGATCGTCTACACGTCCCTACTTCGATGTTGAACGTCGAAGTAGGGCGCTATTCCCATCCCCTCATGGGGTTAGCGACTTCGACGTCTCGCCGCCTAACGTCGATTTCAACTTCGAAATAGCACCCGACGCGTGTAGACGCGACGGGCGCTATTTTGAAGTTGGTGCCGCTACTTCGAAGTAGCGTGCACGTGTAGACACAGCTTAAGAGAGAAGAGTGCTACTGAAAGAAACGAGTCTCAAACAAGGAAGTATAGTAGTGTTTGGCAGCATACAAGCACTCTTGATATGTCACTGTAACTGTGGAGGAAGTGTGAGGTAATATCTCTTGAAAAATGTTGACTCTTGTGCTTGTTGTACCTGTTGGCACAGTGAAGTACTGATGACAAACTGTGTTCCAGAAGTGTTTTCTTTATAATGTCACTGACCTGGGTGGGTTGGCAACCAGAAGCATAAATGTGATTTATAGATGAGGTATCTGAAATTCTCATTTAATTTGCCTACTGAAGATCCATTGTCATGGATTCATTAAGATCTAAAAGCAACACTAAGCTTCTGCTTTGCAAGGAGTGCAGATTGTCATGGAGACATCACGTGTTTGTGTGGGGAGAAAAAGTAAGTGAAAGATGTCTACCTTGAAATTTGTCAGGGTTTTCTTCATTTTTAGTTATTTATTCTGTATTCAGGAGATAAATATGGCACTAAATTATCACAGAAGCAGCTGCTTGTGTGCTGACATACATTATAGGAAAAGGTTTGATGGGGGCAATGAACATTTGCATTTTATTTTTACTACCACAGTTCAGGGACATGGCATAAAAGTTTTCAGCAAGTTGGAATATGTTCTAGTTTTTTATAAAACACAGTGGCTACATCTACACTAGGCCAAATCTTCAAAATGGCTATGCAGATAGGAATAAAGGGATTCCAAAGTTGGTGGGGTCCTTTTGAAAAGGACCCCCTATCTGGCCGAACCACCCAGCAGCAAAATGTGGCAATTTCAAAGAGCCGCAGCCGGGGACATGTTAGTGAGGTGCTGAATATGCATTTCAGAGCCTCATTAGTAATCTTCGAAATGGCCATTTGCATGACCATTTCGAAGATTTGGGCTAGTGTAGACATGGCCAGTTTGTCAGATTTTGTTTGTTTGAGAAGAAGGCTGCAGGTGATCAGGATCTTGGTTACACTTTTTAGAAAAAAATCACCAGAATGCAGAGTGATATGGGTAAAATGTTGTTGTTTCATGATATCTCGAATAGTGAGAGCTTCAGCCCTTGCTGTGGATCCAGTAACTTTTTTGGTGGGAGGGTGTCTTCTAAAGGTTAATATATGAAGGAAGTGATCAACAATACAAAGATGGTGTGAAGCTTATGAATAGGCAATGTATGTGGCTTTAAAAGGTTTCATCTTCAAGGGATCACTGAGCAACTGGTGTTGACTCTGGATGGGTTCATGGTCAGAAGAGTCCTTTGCTATTTAGACCAACTGCTTTCAGCAGTGTTACTTCACTTTACATCTTGAAGCCAGTGTAAAGGATTCTAGGAATTGTAGGAAGGAATTATACTCTACGTTTTATAGAGAACAAGTTGGAACTGATGGTTATAAAAAGTTGAGAGAGATATTGGTTTTTAAGTGACTTAGGTGGTTTGGGAGAGCCAGATGGTTGCTTAAGTGTGAGGCAAGAAAGTTAAGATAGAACAGGTGCCTCTACACTTGCAAGTACATTTGAAAGTGAGGTTGAAAGTTGGCCTTCTTTCGAAATAACCCGCGGAGCATCTACGCACACTACGCGATCTTTCGAAACTAACTTTGAGAGAACAGGGGAGTTCCGTTGAAGTCAGCCCTCCCTTCCCATGATGGGAAGAGCACCCCCTTTAAAGATTATTTCAAAAGAAGAGCACGTGTAGACACTCTGCCGCCCACTATTTCGAAAGAGGGAGTCCTGCATGGTGGCAGTCAGCCAGCAGGTGGGTGGTGCTGCTCACAGAACAAGCAGAGGTCTATGGCTCCAGCGTCTGGCCACATTTAAGGAAACAGTCTCCCACAAATCCCCAGGCAGGAGACTGAGAGTGTGCAGGCAGCAGGAAGCCCATGTTGCTGCAGAGCCTGCTCCTAGCTACGAGTCCCCAGCCAGCTCACCCTGCTCTCTGGCACCATGGCCAGCACCCTGGACCCCCACCCACACTAGGCTCCCAGGAGGGGAACCAGGCCCCCAAGTGCTGGGCCCCCTCGTGGACCGAGGCCTAGCTGTGGGACCTCCTTCCCCTCTGGGGAGATGAGGAGGTCCTGCACAAGATGGGGGTTCAGTGCCGCAATGTCATGGTGTTTGAGTGCCTGTCCAAGGGCCTCACCAGCCGGGGTCACCCCACCTGCACTCTGGACCAGGTCGAGTCCAAGATCAAGGGGCTCCAGCAGGGCTATTGCAGGGCCCAGGACACAGCTGCCCCTACTTCAAAGAACTGGACCACCTCCTTGAGCCCAAGCAGGCAGGACCCCCCAACCATGGTCCTCGACACAGCAGACCTCGACACAGAGCTGGAGCCCGAGACAGGGACTGAGGGGGAGGACCACCCAGGACCAGCAGCTGGCACCAGCAGCCCGCAGAGGCTCCAAACCATTAGTGATGATGAGGGCTCAAGCAAGGGGGCCCTTATCATCAGTCTGTCTGGCCCATCCAGCCAGACGTCCTCTGACTGTGCCTCACTGAGTTCCTGGAGAGATCCAGAGATATGTGCCGTGCATGCTGGTTGCCGCAGGGCTCGGGAAGGGGATGCTCAGTCTTGCCTGGAGTGGCTGCAGCCCACTCACATGGCCATCTGCACGTGCAGGCTGGATGGCCCTGCTCCTCCAGGCTCAGAGGGCCGACGTGTGGCACTCAACACCATGCAGCTGGGACAGCACCATGGGCCGTCTGGCCATGGGGGAATCGGGGTAGGGTAGAGGGGAGCTCGTGCTCATGGCACCCAGACAGAGAACCCTGGAATGCAGCCTCTGAAGGGCCCCAGGGACAGGGAGGTGAGGGAGAGTTTGCAGGGGTCTTTGCTCAGGGCGAATGGCCTGTTGCTCTCCCCTCTTCCATCTCCACAGCTCCAGCAGCTGGACCAGCCCTGTCATGAGCCCTTGGAGCCCGACCACTGACAATGACGGGGAGTGGCCTGGACCCCGACTGGGGACAGTGCGGGGCCGCTGCCAGGCCATCTGCTGGCACCACCAGTGCAGTGAGCAGGAGGTGGGGGATGCAGCCCATACTACAGCCCTGCGGGACCTGACAGGAGTGCTGTGGGAGAGGCTTGCCATAGAGCGGCAGGCCTTGGACTGGGTGGTGGCCAACCTGGATGCCATGACCCAGGCTGTGGTTGGCCACCTGGTCCCGGCCACCACCCCATCATGAGACACTCCCATACCTGCCCCTCCCACCCCCATCCCACTCCCCCCCATGCCAACCCCAGCGAGATCATGGGGACCTCGCCCCAACTGCACCCCTACCTCCCCCTGCTGCCGAACCCAGCCCAGCCCTTATGGGGCCCCAGGACATGTGGGGGTGAAGGGCAGGCAAGGGAAATGGGGATCCAAGCTATCAACCCCTGTCAAGGGGGTACAGCCACCTGCCTCATCCACGCCCCACCAGGGCACACAAGGTGCATGCCTGGGGCCACCATGCCCCTGTACTTAGCTCCACCCAGACCCACTTAGCTGTTCCTCCTCCACCCTGTACATAGTTCCCTCAGTCATGCAGAGGCAGACAGTTATGTTCCAGTAAACAATTTATCGTGTTTAATCCTCTGTGTGTGTGTGTGTGTGTGTGTGTGTGCAGGGTGGGGAGGTCGCTGTGGCTCCCACTCAAAGGCCTGCAGTAGGGCCTCCCACACCTGCACCCCATCCTGCTGGACCTAGTAGCGGCCGTGTCTACACTAGCCCCAAACTTCGAAATGGCCACGCAAATGGCCATTTCGAAGTTTACTAATGAAGTGCTGAAATGCATATTCAGCGCTTCATTAGCACGCGGACAGCCACGGCACTTTGAAATTGACGTGCCTTGCCGCCGCGCGTCTCATCCTGACGGGGCTCCTTTTCGAAAGGATCCTGCCTACTTCGAAGTCCCCTTATTCCCATCAGCTCATGGGAATAAGGGGACTTCGAAGTAGGCGGGGTCCTTTCGAAAAGGAGCCCCGTCGGGACGAGACGCGTGGCGGCAAGGCACGTCAATTTCGAAGTGCTGCTGCCGCCCGCGTGCTAATGAAGCGCTGAATATGCATTTCAGCGCTTCATTAGTAAACTTCGAAAGGCCATTTGCGTGGCCATTTCAAAGTTTGGGGCTAGTGTAGACGTAGCCAGCATGGGCAAGCAGGGGGCTGTTTGTACCCGTATCCTGCCTTGGCAGCCCATCGCTGCACAAACAGCTCTTGCTTCACCTCCACAAGATTGCACAGGGTGCAGCAGGTCCTGACTACTGCCAGGATGCTGTGGAGGCCCACCTCCAGCCTGGTGTGGAGGCATGTAAAGTGTCCCTTCAAGAGGCCGAATGCCCACTCAATCATATTGCGGGTCCAGTTAAGCTGCTCATTAAATAAACATCCTGGCTAGGCCGTGTGTGCCCTGTGTATGGCCTCCTCAGCCAGGCCTCCAGAAGCTAGGCTGCGTCTGCCATGATGCAAGGTGGCACTGTGGTGTCCCCAGTGGGGAGGTCCCCCTGGGGGATGAAAGTCCCTTCGGCCAGGTGGCAGCCCAGCCTTGTGTTGTGGAACACCCCGACTTCATGGGCACGGCTGGACCAGCCCATGCAGATGTCCTGGAAGCGACCGTTGGTGTCGACGAGAGTCTGCAGGACCACAGAGTGTTAGCCCTTGTGGTTTACATAGGCCCCACCGCTGTGCTCCAGAGCCCAGATGGCAATGTGTGTGCCATCCAGGGCCCCGAAGCAGTTCAAGAAGCCCAACTTGTCAAAAGCCCGTGGATCAGATCAGCTGCCCCAGGAGCACCTTGTTGATGGCCTGGAAGACCTGCAGGCAATGGGGGGGCACACTTGTGAGTGTGGGGTGGGGTGCGGCATGTCCGCCCTTCCCCGCCCCGCCCTCTGCATGGCAGGCATTCCTGAGACTCTCGCACCCTGCCCCCTGTGTGCTCACCCATCCTCATCCCTGCCCCCGCCCCGCCTCTGTCTGCAGTGGGGGGGCTGCACCCCCAGTTCCCAATGGTGCCCCTTGACAGGGTGCCCCTTGCCCCTTGGCCCCCGCATGTGGTGGGGGTGTGACCCAGACATAGCTTACCTTGTTGAGGACGGCCACCAAAGTGGCCCTGATGACTTCTGAACTGATGGCTGATGGATTGGTGGCTGTCCGGTGTGGCCTTTTCTGAAGCGGGAGTGCCGGCCCCGTGCAGTTCTCACGGTGCTGGAGGGCTTGGGTGAGCCAGTGGCACAGCTCTAGGAATGTCCCCTTGGGAATTCTGAAGTTCTCTAGCTACTTGTCATTACTCCAGTCCTCCAGCTCCTGCTTGTCCCACCAGTCGCTGCTTGTGGGGAAGCCTCCCAAGTGGCAGATGACCTGGGGGGCCGGGTTGGAGATATCGTGCCCTAAGGATGACCTCCAGGAGGGTGGCTAGTGGGGTGGCCACCTAGAGCTGCTGGTGCACAGTGTCCAGGACTGCAGCCAATGTGCCAGCCACAGCCTTGACTGAGTGGGGAAGCTGCTCGGGGTCCAGGGGGACTCAGGGTGCCTCCTCCGCTCACTCTCCCTGCGTGCCTGGGGACACGTAGCTGGCCCTTGGCATGTGCAGGCTGAAGCTTGGGGTGGTGGGCCCTTTAAAGGGATGGCAGGCAGCGGCCCTGGAAGGGCTCATCCGTCATGTGACCTTGCTTGTGGCATTTCCTGCGCCTGTACTTTCAAAAGAGTGCCCTGAGACATGTGTACGCTCTCTTTCGAAAGCATTGTAGGGGCCATTCGAGAGGGCAGGTCGAACCGTCGGTCCCCGTTTGCCTGTGTGGATGCTCCGTTTTGGAAGGCCGTCTTTTGACGTTCAGTTTTGAAAGCCATCCTTTCTAAAGAGAGCTGTAGTGTAGACACAGCCAGACTGAATAAAATTGAGGGGTGGTGGGGCATGGATTTACAAGTGCATTTTCACTCAATGCATACTGAACCAAACTGAGGTGAAGGTGCTTCTCCTTTTGCTTGGGCAAATTAGGACAATAACACCAGCACCTACCATTGTGGAACTGCTCTTAGATTGTGGGTGCCGGTGCAGATCCTCAGGTATCTGTGGGAGGGGCAATAACATGCTGACTGGTGCTTCCAATTCATTTTGAGGATAAAAAACGTGCTGCAGCTTTTACAAGTGCTGTTTGTTCCCTGCAGAAAAGGTAACCTAACTTCAGAGAGTCTGATAGGCATGGAAAATGTAAAATTTCCCAACTGTGTATTTCCAACTGCAACCAATATTTATCTAGGTGGGTGAGTACAGGAGTCAATTTTAGCCTTAAGCTGCCGTCATTTATGTAAGTCGTTACTCAGGTCTCCCCGACACGCAGTTTACTTTGGCTGGTGCATCACAATGAGTTGAGCTGATCTTTTGCTCTTCCTCTTGCCCATTGTGTTTATTACAGCCATGCATCAGGCTATGTCAAGGGCATGTTTTACCAGGTACATGAGAGGAATCCAGTCTGTCATTTACTCTTTGTCTCCAATATCGGAGGGGTAGCCGTGTTAGTCTGGATCTGTAACAGCAACGAAGGGTCCTGTGGCACCTTATAGACTAACAGAAAAGTTTTGAGCATGAGCTTTCGTGAGCACAGACTCACTTCATCAGATGCTGGTCTTTGTCTCCAGACTACTTTGAAATTTGGAGGTAGGTAATATTTTGTATATGATACAATTAGGTGTAGTCAATATACAACCCAACCAAAAGGTGAAATGAAAGGCTAGGGTGACCCCATTTTCAGGGTATGCAAGTACAAGGAATGGAGCGCCATTACTGCTACTCCTCATTCTGTCATATGTAACTTCTATTCACTGGGGGAAACAGGTTCTGCTACGAAAGGTCGCCACTTCCTAAGCAGGATCCCCAGTTTATTTTGTATCACAGATTATGATAACATTATAAAACTCCACCCAGTCACTCTGGGTCAGAGTTCAGCTTGTTTGGTCTAAAATCCTGTACGGTAATTCAACCTATGTTCAGTGCTAACTGTCTTTTTTGGGGGATGAGACCGCAGATGTCTTCATTTGTTAAATGGAGGGGGCGATGTATAAGACACACCAAGCCTCTGCTTCAAAGATATGCAATGCAGGAAATAAGCCCTGTGATTTGAACCTCAGCTCTGGTCACAGAAGCTATAGGTCCTCAGCTTATCCCTTGGTTTACTGTCTTGCTCATAATAATAATAATGAATAATAAAGTTTGTCATAAAACATGCACATTGACCATCTGTGATAATAGACTTAATGAGGCTCTGCCTTTAGCAGATTCTCAGTGATGAGTTAATTGAGGGAATTGTTTATAATCTGCCTTTAGAGTCCTGATCTTCTGTTCCAGCATAACTGAGCAAAGGCTGATTGATTTTAGTTTCTTGAAAGGAAATAGCTGCACCCTCTATCACCTGGCAAGCCACCACTTGGCTGCTTCCCAAAGACACAGGACTAACATTTGTGTCCAGACAAAACACCTTTCTTGTGTTTGAATGTGGGATGTGAAATCCTGCTTGCTAAAATTCTGGCAAATACATGGCCAGACCTGTCCATGCTCCACTGAAAATCGTTAGTGACAGCCATGTCTTGATGTGATTAGCATGGCATTCACAGGATTCCCTTCACCCTAGTTGGACAAGAAAGCTGTTCTGAGAACCCCACGTTAAGGTCTTGTCTGCATTAGGATTTCCAGGTGTGGAAGTGTGATGTGTGAATCTGCACTGATTATAGGGCATTTTAGTGTGGTTGAGACTTGGAAGGGGAGTTTTGGATGTGAGTAGTCCCAGTGCTTCAGTTCATGTGTAAGTGGAAAACAATACAGTAATGGTAAAGTCTTACGTTAAGTGAATTTCCTCAGACTTTCTGGGCTAGCTGACCACTAACCCAAAAGGAAGAGTCCAGAAGTTTGTCATGTGCAGGTTACAGTTTACCAATCATATGAGTCATGCAATAATTAACCAGCCACCTCTTAGTACTTATTGTTCACAATCTCCTTTGGCATTTCTGATTCCGTTTCCTCACTAGGCCCTTGTTACTTTCAGCAGGTGGCATATTACGCAGACACTAGTCACACCCTCATAGTTGTGGCTGACTTTTGCAGTTTAAGCAGGGATTCAACCTTTTTGCTGTATATAAAGAATGCAACATAAGCACCTTTAATTATGTAAACTAATGTAATCAAGTAACAGAGAGAAAGCCGTTCTAGTCTATATACTATCAAAACAGAAAAGCAGTCAAGTAACACTTTAAAGACTAACAAAATAATTTATTAGGTGATGAGCTTTCGTGGGACAGACCCACTTCTTCAGACCATAGCCATACCAGAACAGACTCAATATTTAAGGGACAGAGAACCAAAAATAGTAATCAAGGTGGACAAATCAGAAAAAAAATATCAAGGTGGGCACAAAACAGACATAAAAGCACTCCTGATCCACAAACCAGTCAGCCAACATTTTAATGGAGTGGACCATTCTGTTAATGACTTAAGAGTTTGTGTCTTACTGAAGAGGAATTTTCACACTACTTTGGAAAGAGAGGCTGTTGAACTCTCTTTTATATTCAAATTCGGCACATTAACATGTGGTTTGAACCAGGATGAGAATTTTCTGGGTCATTATAGGGGCTCTTTTGCATACTTGGCTTAATCTAATTCTTGACTTCCCCCCCCCCGCCCCTCTCCTCTCAGATTTGCTTACCTTGATAATAATTTTTCTGATTTGTCAACCTTGATTACTGTTTTTGGTTCTCTGTGCCTTAAATATTGAGTCTGTTCTGGTATGGCTATGGTCTGAAGAAGTGGGTCTGTCCCATGAAAGCTCATCACCTAATAAATTATTTTGTTAGTCTTTAAAGTGCTACGTGACTGCTTTTCTGTTTTAATGTAATCAATAATGATTAGCAATGGTGCTCCAGATTATATTCAACTGATTTTTCTCTCCATAAAGATATTACTTGTATTGCCTTCTGATGTTACTACTAGGAGACAAATTGACAGAGAAGATGTTAGCTAGTGTTTTGTACACGAGGGATTGTGAGGCATGGGATATACCCCCGCCCTCAATAGTTATTTGTTCAGGCTGAAATATTCACAAGAGCCTAATGGAATTGAGTGTACAACTCCTTTAAAAAGTCTTTGTTGACCTCTCTTCAATTTTGCTGGGTTCTTTCTGATCACCTAAGCTTATACAAAGGACAGTACCTTATTTTGGCCTGTCAAATCTTTTGTGTTAATTACATCATCAGACTTACAAAAGTCATTGTCTGATTGCAAAACACTACTTTCTATTCTGTAATACAGTAGACCCTCAATTTATACAAAGGTTCCATTCCCACACACCTTCACGTAACCCAAATTTTGCATAAGTCAGGGGCAGTTCTTTTCCCCCGGAGGAGCACAGGAGCACCTGGAGCTCCTTTGCAAACCTAAGTCCTGGGGTTGGGGTGGCAGCTGGGGAGGATTAAGCCTGGCAGTGGGCTGGGGCTGTGGGAGGGGGCAGCGGGGTTAAGCCTGAAATTAGGGTTAGGGATGCAGGGGGTGGGGGGAGGTTGAACCAGAGCCACACACGAGGCAGGGGGTGGGAATTGAACCAGGGCCAGGAGCGCCTGTGGCTGCTGCTTCTCCATGGTTTAGTTGCAACTGGGAGGAATCGTCCGCCCCCGGTGGGGGGTGACCTGGAGCCATGTGTGTGTGCTAAGCAGCAATCCCTAGAGGTATGTGAGAGCTGTGTTCCATATACCCCTTGTGTACTTTGAATTTCATGTAAGTCAGGGAGGGCTTGCGGGGTGGGTTGAAGCCCTAGGGGGCAGCAGGGGGTGAAGCCCAGGGTGAATTAGAGGTGTGGGGGGATTGGGAGGGTGCAGCTGAGCTGGGGCTAGCAGGGAGTTGGAGCTGGGCAGCAGGGAGTTGGGGCAGGGGTTGAGCCTGGCCAGGGGGTTGGAGCCAGGGCCACACGGGTGGTGGGTAGAGGGGTTGGAACTGGAGCCCCCGCTTACTCAAGGTCTATCACTGTTGGCAGTGAGTTTATCACAAAGAAGTCAGTGCCAGAAACAGAATTTAGGGTGATGGCTTTACCACAGCTGGAGTAGAAGAGAAGCATCTAACAGGCAGGGTTAATTTTACAGACACCTAGTTTGCTTTGGAACATGACTCTTTGCAGACTTTAATTTGCTGGAAAGCCTCTGTCTGACTCTGCTGTAGTAGTTTTCCATTGTTAGTGCTTGGTGGTGGTGGTGAGTATATTGTTTTGTTTCAAATAGCATTTGCGTTTCCAGTCAACTGTACTCTGCCATAAAGCGTTTAGAGATTTTATTGGTTCTGGCATGGGAGAAGACGATGATCCAGAGCTGACTGTGCGGTAAGTGAGAAAGCTAGTTGCTTTCACATATTACACTTGGAAATCTACATTTCACTCTAGCGGCTGAATATGTGGGTCCATAATAGCTGGAATTTCTTAGAGACCTCTCAACTTTTGATTTGTTGACCATCAATGCTGCCCATTTTTAGCTAGGTCATGAAATTTAAAGCCTCAAATTGACTCTTGGCTCTTTCCCACAATGATAATACTTCCCAGTAATGTCTTGAAAATGGCCTTTGTTTAATCCAGGAAATAGCTAAGATAACAGTGTTTCTAGTAGTTAGAATACAGGACAGGTTAGACAGGATTCCTGACTTGTAAACCTAGCCCTGTGATTTTACTCAGTTTGGAACTTTGGACAAATCACTTCGCTTTCATGCCAGCTTCCATATTTCTTCCATGAAGAAGTATTATTTATCAGCTATATAAGGATGGCTAATAGACTTAAAGGGACATTGTCAGGCTAAAACTGGCCCTAAAGCTTCTACAGGACTGAAGGCTAAATGAAATAAAAGGGTTTGTCTTTAATTCTAGTAGACACTGTATTTTTAAAAAAAACTAAGTAATTAACTTAAAAAAGCCCCTCAAATCTACTGTGTGAGCGACCAGTATACAGAGCTCATGCAGGCCAGACAGGAAGTTACATGCTATGGCAGGATCTCCGGCCCTGCCTTACTCCTGAGGGTTTGTGTGCTATCTTCAGGCCTCAGCAGCCTAGTCCCAGTCCACAGGCCTCAATGGCCTAAGTTCCCCCTGCCTCAGGCTCACGGGGTAGGGGGTAGAGGAGCTTGGGCCCTCCCCGCTCCACCAAGCTCCCGCCCAGGGCCCTGCTGGCGGTGGGTATGTGGCCCCAGCCACCAGCTCAGTGGGGATCCTCACCACAACACACTGAGTGCACCGGAAACCTTCATGGTTCTCCACCCTGGGCTACTTCCTACCTGGCTCCTGCTGCAGACTGCTACTGCGTCAGTGGCTGCCACCACTCCTGCTGCTGCTCCGTGGGCAGCTGCTGCTTCTGTCACTCAGTTGGTTGCTGTGCCCCTTCCTCAGGGGGCTGTTGTGCCCAGGCTCCAGCGGCAGCTCCTTCCCCGCTACTGGCCAGTCCCAACTGCCAGGCTTCCCCAGACTTTATATTGGGCTGCAGCCAGAGCATGCCCACCAGGGTCTCAGGGGTGGGGCCTTTTCCACTCAAGAGGCCTGGCTCTCACCCCCCTACTCAGTGCAGGGTTGGTACACCCTGTCACACATGCAGAAGAAATCTTCTTTCATGATCCAGGCCCGAAAGAAATGCTAATAAAAAAGAATGAAAATTAGATGTAAATTTTAAATAATTTTTGTTTCAGAAACAAATTTGCCTTTGGAAAATTTTTTTGAAATAAAGATTTCTAACTTTATTTGCAAAGGAAATTCAACCTAAGATACGTAACTCCAGATATGAGAATTGCATAGCTAAGGTCAGTGCACCAGCACGGCCTCATAGCGGGAGGCTGAGGAGAAAAGCTCTCACATCAACTTTCCTTGTTCATTAAAACAGTGAGGAGTGCTGTGTTTAATCGGGGCACCCTCAAATGTTGATTTAGTGCATTCCTACTAGGCATGCTAAATTAAGCCCTGGAAGATCAACCATGGCAGCATCGATCTTCTACTTAGCGTAGACAAGCCCTCAGTGTCCTACTCTTTTAAACTAAGCTGCCTCCCCAACATAAGTGGTCCTTTAATCAGTAATTCAGGGAGTTGCATTGTTGAAAGTTACCTGATAACAGCAGTTACTAGTATTTTCAGTGAAGTTCAAAACCAAAACAGGGCAGCAATGTCAGACTATTGGTATTAAACATCAAGCAACTATAAAAGGTTAGTTTACATTTTAATGAAATTCCTGCTTCAAAGTACATATTCCTTTTTTCACCTGGGAGCCTCCTTTACACAATGTTTGGAGGATGCTAGTTTGTAAAGATAATAATTCCTTCCCTCCAGCAGAACCAGTTTAGGCCCTGGCATTTCTGAAAAGGATCTCTTGGCTGCATGTACACTAGCAAGTTCTTTTGAAAGAGCCCCTGGAGCGTCTACACACAAAAAGCATTCTTTCAAAAGTAAATTGAAAGAATGTGGCGCTCATTTTGAAATCACTCTTCCTTTCCCATTTCAGGAAGAGCACCCCCTTTCGACACTCTGCAGGGCCCTTCTTTAGAAAGAATAGTCTTCATTTTCATGTCTATCAGGGATGGTTTAAACAGTACTTGGTCCTGCCATGAGGGCAGGGGACTGGACTCGATGGCCTCTCGAGGTCCCTTCCAGTCCGAGTATTCTGTGATTCATTTTCGATCTTTGGACCATTTTTTTGAAAGATCAGGAGCTGTGTGGATGCTCTCTTTTCAAAAAGCAGATCTTTCTTTTGTTTTGAAAAATCTCTGTAGTTCAGACATAGCTTTTGTGAATAATTGAATTTGTCTTTAGAGTTTAAGATTTCTTTTTTCTGTAGGACCGACTGCATTTCTTCTTTCTTCTTGGATGCTGCTTACTGTAATTGAGAAAGAAGAATTGTATTGCAGTTGAGGGTGATGTTTGCGTGTGTCTGTGAGAACATGAAATATAATGGAGAACACTGGCATGACTTCCATGGAAAAAGTCATTTTTATCATACAAAATGCCTGCTTCAGTGGTGAATGCCTCTGCAGAAAATAATTGGAGGAACCCTACAACCTCTCCATCCCCCTCCCCCAGTTGGATACACTTACTGTCATGAAGTGGATGAGATGCATTCGAGTTGGTGGAGTCGTGTTCTACTGATATGAATTGTCACTGCCATCTACTGGCTGCAAATAATAATTGGTCTTCTAATTTAAGAACATCAAACAAATATAAAATCCATATAAGAGAGTTCTTAGGGTGCTTGAAAGTACAAATACTTTGCAGAAAGAAATGCACATTATACAATCCAGTGATCCCATCTATGTGGTGGAAAGTAGTAACGATTCATAAATATAGCAACACTATGAATTTGAGGCAAAGAGTAAAAAAAATTTAGACCAAAGTGGAACATAAGAAGGAGCTCAGAGAGCAAGAAAGTAATTTCTCTACCTGGAGTTTGGACAGGCCATTGGAGCTAACGCTTACAAAAGAAGACGTCAGATCTTTAGTGACTGAACATCTGTAGTATGGTAAGTCTTCCCCAAAAGACTCTGCTAGGGAAGCCGCCTGAAGCTGTGCAGCACAAGTCCAAAAATCCACTATCTCAAGCCTTGCCCAGGCAGGCTTTTTTCTTAACCTTCCACCTTGCAGCTCGATGATCTCTCAGTGCACTTACTTGCCTTATGTTTTGCCAGCACATCTTCTAGAGCAACATGGTGATAAAAACTTCAGGACCAAAACACGAGGACTAGCACCCAAGGAACTGCATCTCCAACATGCTGTCTTCAGAGCTGTCACCTTGCAGAAACACTCTGTTCAGTCTCCTGGCACAGCCTTATTTACTTTGTAAAAAGCTCATAGGGTCTCACAGTATTATGTGTTATGATGTCAGAGAGCTCTAATTCCTGGGGGAAAACAGTCCTTCAGTTCAAAAAAATATTGGTGGTTATGGATGGCTTTCATGCTCTGAAATCATGAGTATTGCAAAGTATGCGGTGCTAAGGCTACACCTGATAGTTGAAAACAAGTTATGCATCTCAGAACTGAGGATTGCATGTACATTGGCAGTTGTTACCTTCTGATTATGATCTATCACTTCAATGGATGGGATGTTGTGCTCAGAAGAATACTTGTAATATTTGAAGGGAGGGTGGGGCAAAATGGCTTTTTAAGAGACTTCTTGGTGCTCATCAGTAAGTCAGAAAACGAATACTGCCCAGCAGCACTCAACTTGTGAAGCTTGACATAACTCCGTATCATCATTAGACACTCTCTCACTGGAGGAACAAGCTCAGAGGTCAGGCCAAATGATCAGCTAACTGCTAAGAGCTCCTGGTGACCCTTGTATGGATGCTTCCTACAACATATTAACCATAAGCTGTCTTTTCAAATTGTAATGCGTGTTTTTGAGATAAATAAAAGCCACTAATATGGCAGAGAGGTGGGAGGTTATGGTATAACCCACACAAAACTTTTCCCACATTTCAAATATTTGTAGCTGGGAACTATTCACCAGAGGCAGAAAAGGCCTCTATTCATGGATTGTTTTCAGAAGTTTAAAATTAAATTGATTTGTCTAGAACTCTTCTTTTTGCAGCTGGCTATCAACTCAGCAGTTTATCCATTCCCCTTTCCTTGTTGCAAGCTGGGGAGTGCACATGTCAGAGTACATTTTAGCTCCTCCGTAATGACTGCCAAAAACTGTGGTCTTCAATACATATTGTTGGCTATACAGAACCCCATTACTTCTTGATCTACAAGTCTGTGGTATTCATCAGAGCATAGTGATGACATTAGTATGGTGGTAGCACAACTTTCTTAAGAATGGGGTTGTGATTTAACGTAAAGAGAACAAGAGGTGGTACTAGAGTTGCAAACCATGTCACTGATCTGTGTTTAGGAATGGGAAGGCCAGAGTCAGACTTAGGCTATGTCTACACTACAAAATAATATCAACTTTAAGTCATTTATCCTGATTTTACCAAGTGCCTGTCTTCACTGTAAATTCCATTAGCTCTATTTGGCCGTGTCTACACGTGCCCCAAACTTCGAAATGGCCATGCAAATGGCCATTTCGAAGTTTACTAATGAAGCACTGAAATGCATATTCAGCGCTTCATTAGCATGCGGGCGGCAGCGGCGCTTCGAAATTGACGCGCCTTGCCGCTGTGCGGCGCGTCCAGACGGGGCTCCTTTTCGAAAGAGCCCCGCCTACTTCAAAGTCCCCTTATTCCCATGAGCTCATGGGAATAAGGGAACTTCGAAGAAGGTGGCGTCCTTTCGAAAAGGAGCCCCGTCCGGACGCGCCGCACGGCGGCAAGGCGCGTCAATTTCGAAGCGCCGCTGCCGCCCGCATGCTAATGAAGCGCTGAATATGCATTTCAGCGCTTCATTAGTAAACTTCGAAATGGCCATTTGCATGGCCATTTCGAAGTTTGGGGCACGTGTAGACGTAGCCTTTATGATGCACTAAAATTGACATAATAAAAATATCATAATGTAGTAACCTGATGGGTGTAGCATTCAATTCAAATTTAAAATTCCAAAGAAAGAGTAGTGAGGAAATGCCGTGTCTTTAAATTGAATTCATTAGCCTCCAGACATATCCTGTATGTGATCCACAATGCCCCACAGTTCTCTGCTGGAGCCTGTTCCATCACCACTGCTCTCAAGTGTAGAGGAATTAAGCAACAGGAAAACAGTTTCATTTTGGCACCTGGAAGCCGCTGGCTTTGGAGTCATGAGAGGCTGAAAAATCTTCTTTCTTTTTGTTTGCTAGTAGCATGGCTGTGGGGTCGGTGGTTCTGTGTATACCTCTGCTAGCTGCTTTTTTTTCTGTGCTGCCTGGCACTAGCTGCTGCCTCCCCATCCCCCCACAGCACCAAGTGTCAGCTGGGCTGGGGTGGGGGTTGTGCTTGTATGATAGGACGAGAAAATTCTTTTCATCTGTTTACATGGTGTCCCACACTCCCATCCACACCCCTCCCTCCCTCCCTGAGAGGTACCACACAGTCTGGAACTTTCCCTCACCCACATCACATGGCAGCTAGGCTGTGGATGGGGGTTGTGCTTGGATGAGAAACTTCTTTTGAGCCGCTTACATTTTGCCGTGACCCCCACGCCCTCTCTCTTCCCTCTCCCTGGAGGCATCACGCAATCTAGAACTTTCCCGTGCCCAGCTGCGTCACGTGACTTGACACTAAACCACTAAATGGGTGTTCTGTGCAAGGTGCCAGGCAACTTGTGCATGGTGAGGGTCCTGTAGCTGGCCAGGGGAAGTGTCCCTGGTAAGTTATGTTCTCTGGGCAACAGAAGAAAATACTTTGTCACTCGAGTGGCTGTCCTCTCAGGGCAAATTCTTGTATGGGCTTTATCCAAAGGCCAAGGGTCTGGCTGTAGTCATCTTTTAGCCACCTGGGGGAAGTCTCCCTTGGCAGTCACGATTTTCGGGTGCTGGCTATAGCTGGGCATCTTTTAGCCTCCCCGAGCTGTAGCTGTTTCAATCATTCAATCATTGAAGTTTCAGTGTAGCACTCGTGTGTACCTAAACAAATGGGTCTTCTTTGCCAGGGGTGGCCTCATTCTGCCAGGATAGTGGCCGTCTGGCGTAGGCTTGGGCATTACAGTGCTTCACCTTGGGGTCTTGGAGTAGATTCTCCAGAGGTCCAGAAGGTTCTGCACCTTTTGCCAGTCCAGGAGGGACCTGCCTCTTGGTGTTCAGGGCTGGCTCTTGGGCTTTTGAGACAAAATTATTGATCTGAGGATCTTCTTTGCTGGGAGGTTGAAATCCAGATCCAAGCCTGCAAAGATCCAGTGCTTTTACATCCCTGTCAGTTGGGAAACCCAAAATCTTTTTTCTAACCATTCCTAAGCGCTTTACTACCTCTCTCCTCCCCTCAATTACAAAAAAGCACATCTTTTATACAGGCAAGCCTGATCCCGCCTGGAAAAATGGACATTTGGTTAACATGGCAGGGGAATGAAGGAAATAAAATACAGGAAATGAAATGTGGGAAGATATAATCAGATACCCACAGCCACTTGTGGGGCATTTTTTTCCCCATGCTGCCCCAGTGAAAATAGCCAGAATGCTAGAGGGCACAGAGAACCATGGGATAGGTTCCTACAATACACTGCTGCAGCTGTCAATTTAAGCTACTTGTGTGTGGCAGCAAGAAGTCAATTTTGTGGGGAGCATGTGGGAACTGAGGATGCTCGAAAAGCAAATAGATAAAATCCAGCTTTAATAACTCAATTTTAATAAAAATCAATTTTAGCTCGTAGCATAGACACAGCCTCTGCTGGGGTGCAGTTTCACTGAAGGCCAGTTCCAGTTTGGTAACGGGGCAGATATTGGCTTCATCTGAAGGTATTCAAGCTGCTTCTGTTCTGCTGAATTGCTGCCATTGCAGAAAAAATGCTCTAAAGCTGAGCAGAAGAAAAGGCTCAAAACAAATTTATTCCACTTGAAAGGGCATTTCCAGAGCACTGGATCTTGAGCAGTGTAGTAGGAAGAGGACCTGAACCATAAGGGTCTGTATAACAGGCCAGGCAGGAGACCTGAGGTCTGGGCTAAAATAGTGGTAAGAGCTTTGCTAACATAAAGCACAGTTAAGTTGTGAACTAGAGGCAGGAAAGTCACTCAAGTCATTGAGCTGCATCCATTGTCACAGGCATATGACAGTGATCCAGGGATTTAGGGTTGTGTTTTATCAGTAAGAAGGCGGGCTGGGTGCTTTGGTGCCATAATGGATCTTATTAGTGGTCAGTTTGCCTGAGGTTGCTGTAGCAGCTGTCTGTGCAGAGCTGGGATAGTATACAAACAGCCAGTACTGCTGCCTATATAAAGTGTATAAAAATTAACTGTGTATAAATAAATAATTGCTCATGGAAAGTATACAGCTCAGAGTCAACCTGTTGCCATGTAATAAAATGAGGCTGGTCCTCAGAATATATTGAGTTACTTGTTAGGCCTTATGTGCATGCAACCAGTAAATCGTTTATCTGTGTCTATGAATCTTTTCAAAGGACCATTGATACTGAATGATTGAAGCTCAAGCTTTGAAGCTCAGCTTAAACCTGCTTTTACATTATTAAACAAGCACCAAAGTCTATTTAATGCGGAACAGGCAGGTGTATGAAAAGGAATATCCATAATTAGTCTATCATGTGAACGAAGGGTACAAATCAAACTACTGGAGGAGAAACTAGTAGTGCTAGAAAATCCTTGCTTATTCTTGTTTTGGAATTTGTCTCTTATAAGAGCATGGCACAGTCCTTTCTGGAAGAGAGTACATTTTAATTAAATGATCAAAAATTGACCTAGTGTGATGGGACCTAGATTTCTGTGGTTCAGTAGTAAAATTAGTGATCCACCTTACCCCCAAAAATACAGTAATGTGAATTCATTGCTTAATTTACTGTCTCTCTCTAAACACACACACGCAGTTTTCTCAGCAAAATGACTGGCCAAGTATTCTAACACAGTAAAAGTATCCTAATTACTAGTTAGTAATTAAATCAGTGTTTTATAATACCATATCCCTCAAACAGCCATAGTAGATGGAGAATATGTCTACACTAGACGGTTTTGTCAACAAAACCCGGGGAGCATCCACATTTTGTCAGCTGCCTTATCCCTCTCCTCATGAGGCATAACACCTCTTTTGACAGAGATCTGAAGAGAGAAAGCTGGTCAGGATGTTCCAGGGGACCCTCTGTCAACAGACAGGGCTTCTGAGACACCAGGCAGCCCCCTCTGCTGTGCTTCCAGTTGGTCATTTTGCCAGTAGACTGGCCAGGAAGTGTGTCTGCTCTCGGACAACAGATCAGATTGCTCTTGCAATCTGCTTGGCAGTTTGGCTGAGATCTGTCAACAGAAGTTTTGTCAGAAGAACGCCAGGGTTCTGCAAAGTGAAATTAAGGGTTCCACGAGAAAATTCCATTACAATGAAATTTTGTTATTTTAAAAAAATTAATATTTAAGCATTTATGAATTTTATTTTTTTTTCCATTTGTGTTCGCTGTGATGTGTCCCTGTGTAATGCCAGTTTAGCCAGAGAGTGGGGATGATAATATCACTACTCAGCCCTGTGCACATAGTCAGTGGTACAATTGCGTGTTACATACCACTGTAAATCCCTACACTCACTCTTAGGGAGTGTGGATCACGTGGGTGACAGAATATGAGTGTAGTATAGCCATGGGATTTCTTGTATTTAAAAATTTAACATGACATATATAAATTGATTATGATCAGGGATTGGCAACTGAGGCTCTCGAGCTGCCTGCGTCTCTTTAAGGAGTCATTTGTGGCTTTAGATGCTGCCGCCACCGAAACAGTAGAACTAAATTTAATTGCTTTCATGTCCAGCAGGGCAGCTGGAGGGATCCAACCTTTAACCAACTAAATTTCAGTGGCGGCAGGGCAGGGAGCCTCAGAGAGCCCCTCACTTGCAAAGTAGTTGGTGTGTGTGCTCTGAGCAGAGGTTGGGAAGGGGAGTCAATGGCTAACCTGAAGGGGATCCAGGCAGGTCCAGGGGTTCCTGGTTTGTCCTTTCCTTTCTTTGGCTGCTACTGGCCTGTCATTTTGCCATAGGAAGCTAATGAAATCAGCCCCTTGAGACCAGAGTCGGAGAAGCAGCGGTGGCTAAGGTAGGGTTTGTCTGGCATGTTGGATAAGGTGACAGGAGGCTGTAACTCAGGCAGAGTTTGTTTAGACTCGGTTAGGCTGGGGGGCTCTTTGGGTGGATGGGTTAGTCCCGGGAGCCAGTTATGGGGCTGAAGTGGGTTAATCCTGGAGTTGCAGCAGGGGGAGGGGGTTTGGGGCTTAGCATTTGTTAATTATTATTCTTACTTATTTGTGGCTTACTTTTTGGCTCCTTTAAGACTGTTATTAGGGGTTCTGCAAAATTTTTTCAAGTTTAAAAGGGTTCTGTGGCCAAATAAAATTGGGAAACTCTGATCTAGACATAGCCATATTGAAGAGCTACTTGCAGCCCCTGAGCCTCAGTCTTAGTATCAGATCTTGTTAAACCAGTGCAAACTCTAATATATGTGTATGTAAACTGCCTTGAGCCTTGCTAAAATTGTATTTCTTTTTATTGGTAATATATCAGTTTAATATATATTATTTACAGAGAAGGGTTATGACAGTTTACATGCTCTTATGCTATGGATTTGCAGCAGTTTAGATAGATTTAAATTAGTAGGGAACAGAGCCCAAGTGTCCCCATTTGTAACAAATGGCAAAAATTACCTTACCTGATTACCTTACCAAAATATGTATTAAGCAGACCAGACATGAATTGTTGAGAGGAGCACTAAACAATAGGGATGTTGTACAAACTCCCAGAAACCCAAAACACTGTTTTAAGGAGGTGCTTCAGCAGCAATAGTACAGCTGGTTCATGGCTTTGCACATGTGGTGGGGAAGTCCCGTGGGATTTTTGCTTCTGACATGGTGAAAATGGAGGCAGGATGTATACACTCTGTCTGCTCCGTCTGCAGCAGTTGTAACTTTCAGGAAGCTGACAACGTCGCTCTGCATGGTTTTAAGTTACACGGGGTTTACTATGCTAATTAAAGCATTCGCCCTCTATTCTGCAGTTTGTGATATTGTGACTAATAATTAACCAGGAAACAAATTAAAAAAAAAATCAGTATAACTGGAAATACTCCAGTGCACTATTGTGGCAGATAGCTGCACACCAAACTTCTTCGGAAGCACACGGGATGGGAAAAAAAGCGGAAGAATCAACACAAAGGATGGTTCACTGGTAATAGATAGAAGGGGTTATTTTATGTAGCCCTGTAAAAGCAAATAGACCTTACCAAAACAAATAAACATGGACTCTGCCCCGAGGAGCTTTCTAAAAGTCCTTATCTCATAAGTCCTTACTTATTGGAGTAATCTTTGCAAATTAGAATAGTACCACGGATTTCAACTGCATTATCAGCATCCATAATGTTATTAGCTCACATGACGTTGAACAGAGTGTTCTCCTGGTCCACACTGAGTCCACACTTTGCTGTACTTCATGTTAATTAATTTTATGATTCAGAGGTGCTCATCAAGAGTAAAATTTGTTCAGCTCAGTCAGACCTGACAGGTTGAAGTAACTCTGAGAACAAAATTCCTGTCTGCTCAATGATGGGTTATTAAAAATGTAGTATCCTCCTTGTAAGTTACACTGTACCCCTGCTACTGACACTGCATGATACACACTTCTTAAACTTTTGGGTTATTTTCATGAAGCTTACATTTATCTTAATAACTATGTCTATTCTTTCTACAAAGTACCAGGTTGTGAACATGAGCTGTAGAACAGATGTCATTTTCAATTTATGGCCTAGATAGCATTTTCAGAGAGCATCTAAGGTTTACATTTTGAATAACAAGCCATGATCTTTACAGACAGGTTTTAAAAGGTGAACTAATTTTACTATCTCAAATATGAAAACCTCAGTTTCCTGTTGACGTTGCTGGTCTCTGAAACCATGCTGCAGTGGTGTATCAGCATTGATCAGATGTGTTCTCGTTATGCAGACTGTTCTGGCTTCCTTTTACAAAGACCTTGCAGCAGTTACTGAGACAACTATGGAAATGTTAATGTAACCTCAAGAGATGAAGATGGAGAAAAGGTGGCCTTCCTGTCTGTTTTGTTTGTTCATCCTAACACGTTGTGTTGATGGTAAGTGTTCCAGCAAAAGAGTTTGTTTATGCTCTTGGGTTAAAACTTTGTTCTATGAGTTGAGCATCTTTCATCTGAAAAAAAAAAGTTTTAAATTTCATTTAAGGCAAAAATCAAATGGCTAACAGTGGTCTTATGTTTCAAGCCAAATTTTTTATTATCTACAGTCAGATACAGATTACTACTGTTAAAGGTTAGCTAGCTGTACTGACTAGCAAGCCAGCATCTTTGAGTTGTGAGCCATTTTTACATCTGATTTTATTGCAATGAACTCACATATTTTAGGAGAATGTATGTTTTAGAAATGAATGATTCCAGCCTAGTTATGAGGGATTTTTAACTTTCTCTTCTCCTCCCCTGCAAAGTGTGACCATTCGTTGCAAAACCATGATATGGATTGCTTGGGATTCCTGGAAAGATTTTTTCCCCAGCTGTGTGCTGTATTAAGGGGTCACCAGACAAGGTTGTCATTAGGAGAATATCTCTGCGGCAGATGGGAAATATGATGCCCAGCAAACACACACACACACACACACACACACCAGAAAGAGCCAGGTGACCATGGGAGCTCAGGTTAGCTGACTGAGTACTATCTTTCCCAGACTCCCAGCTACATACTTAGCCTGAGCTGCCACCTATGCTGTTGCAGACACTTTGCTGTTCTTACACTACTAGATCAAGCAAAGGTAATATAAGTATGTCTCTTCAAGCTGGGAATTACCCTACCCAGCTCCTATGTAAATGCACCCTTAGAATAAGGCATTTTAAATATTCGAATGCGACTTGAAAGAAGGGAGAGGTTCTGTGTCTATATTAAGGTAGCTTAGTCAACACCAGCCTTCTTAAAAATTACAGTTGGGCCTGAAACTACTAACCCTTCCTTTGTGTGGTCTGAAGTTTAAGGGTACTTAAAACCTTTGGCTGATTGTGTATATGAATGTTGTGGCTTGAGTACAATTTTCAAATCCAAACATAAAGATGTTCCAGGTACCTAACTGGTACTGCCATACATATATGAACATGTTTATCAATGGCTGCATGTAGATGGAGCAGGTCAAGGAATTTAACTACTTTTGTGAGGGAAATGGATTATGACGATAAAAAATGCAAAAAAAAAAAACCCTCAGTTTAATTTAGGAAACTGCCTTGAACATTGCTAAAATTATATTTCTTTTCATTGGTAATGAAAGGAAAGAACAGAGTCAAGATAACCAAAGGAAATTGGTATTACACACAAAGAAGCAATTGTCTGTATTGAATCTCAACAAAACACAGGTTATCGCAAAATCCTGCAGTATAGCCAGGCAAAACTCCCAAGAAAGTTCTCGACAGCTACAAATGTTCTGTCCTTAATAAAGATCAGGTCACTGAGCAAAGCAGAACTAAAAGAGACTTTCTGGGTCATTAAGTCCAGTCTATTGCAGACAGCCCTGTCATATTATCCATTCATAATTTATCAGGAGTCCTTTTCAAACTCTTTGGGTATTTTGCCCTTAAACAAAACTTAAACTCTTTCTTGAAGGCTGTTCCACAGCCTCACTCCTCTGATGGTTAGAAACTTTGTTTTTCATCTTTAAATGTGTCTGAGTTGCCCATGTTGCAAGCTGCTGTGAATGGGTGAAACATCTTTCAGGAAAAGGGTTTAAGTATGGACCTAAGAGCATCTGAATGTTTTTTGTTTGTCTTCTGTTTTTAATATTGAGGTAAAAATGGAGTTGTTAAAATAATTGGCAAGATTCCAGTGCCAAAATAAGAGAGAGCTGCAGCACACTTTCAGATAAAATTGACTCTCTCAATTTGGAGCTGTGTCAAGCACTTAATATACAAAAAAAGTTGACATACTAAAAGGTTTATCCCTAATTCCTGCTGGATGTGGCTCTCTGATTTGGATATAAGCCGTTAAAAATAAGTTTATTTGTGAGTTCTCTGTCTGGAAACTCTTTAAGTGATACTATCTTTTGAACGTAACAGATACTGTTAATAAGTAATAAGTAAGTAGAGATCTCAGATTAGTCTCTGTCATCATACTGGACAGATCCTGAAATTTTCATTTAGGCAACTTTTCCACTTCAAGCTTAATTTGTGCATGTTAGCCTCTACTCCCTTTTATTTTACTGTAAAGAATATAAGGAGGGGTGATACTAAAAGCTGGAGATAAGTGAACTTTACCTGACTACTCAGTTACCTTGCTTCTGTTTCATGCTTCTTTTCACTTGGTTTCATATATGATTCCTATAGTACCACTTCTTCTGCAATGAGCTTTCAGAGAACTGCCCACTCTGAACTCCTTGCAGGACTGGGGCATTAGAATGTAAATGCATCAGGGCCTGTATTTTGGCTTTATAGCTGTAAGGATAATTCCTAGAGAACTACTAACATGGCATAAATGACAAATGAGTTCACTGCTAAATTACATGTTCCCCCGTCTGCAAGGGCATTTAGGGACTGTATTATATAGAGTCATAGGACCAGAAGGGGCGTCCAAGAGTCTCTGTATTCATGATGGGACTAGGTCAATCCCTGACAAAGTTAAATATAACATAAAATTAAATTAAATTGCGCTACCGCTTTAAAGATTTAAATTGAATAAAATGACTTAGAAGTGGTAACTGCTGGGTTTGAGGAGGCACAAAAAACTTGAGAAAGAGATGTAAAAAATATGGCTGTTATAATAGCTACATTGTTTGGGAATTGTGTGGAGAAGTTTGCTGAGTATTTTCAAGGTGGTCTCTAAAAATGAGGAGAGGCTGAAATAGATGATGTAGAGGCCCTTTTTTCTGAAAGTTTCTAGAGTCTGCCAAATACTTCACATAAAAGGTTGATCAATATCTGGCACCATGGTTTGGTTAAGTGGAGTACAGCTGTAGGACACTGCTCTGTATAACTTCATCAGTTGATAGCTACCTGGGAACTTGCTGCATATAAAAATGATGCAAACCGTGGCCCTGGAAACTCAAAAAAGACAGTGGAGGTACTCTGACTTCTTTTCCTCCTGAGGGAAGAGAGAGAGTCAATTTTGATCTAGTGGCAGCTATTTTTGGAAAGAAAGCAAAAAATCTCTTGGTAAATCTTCTCAAAGCACCTCAGAAAATTAACAAACTGAGGAATAAACTCTATGCACCAGGAGGCTGCTTGCTTCAATTCTGATATATGCTGTCTATGGTGGAAAGCAGAAGCTGTCTCGCAAGATCCATGTAAAAGAATACATTTTTCCTACAGAAAGCGCAGAGTTAATTGAAAAAGGCAGAATGCAATTGCTCAAAATAGAATTAGCAAAGCAGGGTTAATAAGCCATAATGTCTCTACTGTACATGTCACTTGAAAGATCACATACAAAGCTTCCTATCTGAGTGGCATGATGGGTGCTCCCCGCTCAATCTACTTGCACCATTTTTCCCCCCTTTTCCCCTACAGTTACCTTCTGGAATCTGTACTAGTGATTTACTCTTTCCATCATTTGCTAAAGCTTTCCACTGCGCTTAATATTGCGGTTCTATATTTTAGGCCCCATATAATTATATAGCTGTCACTTTCTATGTAGTGAAAGCACCGAAAGTGTTGAGAAAATTTAAAAGATAGTTATTTATAAACATTGCTTGACATGACAGTTCTTCTGTTTCTTTTTAAGGCCACCTTGAAGGCCCCATTATAAAGGCAGAAGCAATCCATGCTCTCCCTGGCAGTAATGTGACTCTTGTGTGCAGCATCCTGAGTGGAGATGAGCTTCATGTGACACAGACACAGTGGTCAAAGACTGATGATGAACCACCCAGTAGAATAGCTGTATATCACCCTATATATGGCATTACATACTTACCTTTTTCTAAGACGTCTTATAAGTATTCAGTGACTTTCAGTACGACTCCCCACCATTGCAGGGTAGATCCTACCGAGACCTGGAGTCCCCATGATGCCAGTGCAAACGCCCTGCAGTGCCATCAGTGGAGTCTACATTTGCACAACGTTAGTCTCTCACTCATGGGGCAGTATGAGTGTAGCTTTGCTACCTACCCATATGGGACAAAGGCTGCAGAAATTAATCTTACAATCCAGGCAGAAGGTAAGTGACATGAAAATACCTCTTGCTTTTCGATAACACTTAAGGGAAAAAAAACAGAACAAGTCCATGTGGTGAATAATTTTGTTTGGCTACATTCAATTTGCTCAGTGATTGCAGATGAGCACTTGTGTAGTCCTGCTGATGCCTAAACAGGTTGCTCTGTCTGATTTACCTGGTGTCTGACAGTCCAGTATGCCTTGCCTTACCATACGTAAACAGTGCCTCTTGAGGAACAGAGCACAATTTTATTTATGTGCAGGAAATTGGTGAGTGGAGGGAGGATGGCTGATGTATGTTCCTTAAGGAGGATAAAGACATAATAGACAGAGAAATGGGCCTGACCATGCAGCATGCTTGGGGTGGAGGAGCTCTCCTGAAGAGAGCTAACTCACAAACTAAAGTCTGCTGAACCTGCCAAGTTTCATCTCTGGGCGATATGAGGTCAATGAGCTCCACCTCATTTCTTTCCAGCATCATTAATGTGATGTTTATGAAACTTGGTCCAATTTGCTAAAAGGTTAGGGAGCCAGGATCAAATTCTTGATTTGGAAAAAAAATGGCTTCTAATAAAATGAAAAAAGTGAAGAAATGTGCTATTTTCCTTTTATGAGAGAATTTAGTTCCCTATTAAAATCAGCTAGGTTTTCCTGGTTGCTTTAAAAAACAATTGAAATATGTGATTTCAAGTATTTAATACTACAGGAGTGAGAAAGGGAAAAGGACAGTAGGACTCTGATTTATCATTGCTTGGGCTCTGTGTCTCTTGTACTTTTTCTCCCATGTGGAAAAATCATGTGCTGACCTTGAGGAATGTCTAAACAGTACAGGGAAGTTGCAAATAGTAACATGTTTGTCCTCTTGTAGGGTAGAGAATAGGCACAAAACAGAATGGTAGAGGCTGCATTAAGAGACACCTACCAGCCTTAAGGGCAAAATATTGTTGACTTGAATGGCTAATTTGGCCCTACATTAGATTCCTTCAGCAAAGAGGCACATAGGCCAGGAGATGCAAGCTGAAATCCAGAGTCTCCCACTTGGGCTACGTCTACACTATAGCGATCTGTCTACAGACGTTACTGTTGGAAGATACTTCCAACAAAACTTCTGATGATAGATTGTGGGCACACATGGGAGTGGACCAGTCTGTCAATCCAACCTGTCAACAGAGAGTGACTAGACTGCCTGGCCACTCTCTTGATAGAACAGCCAACTGGAAGCACAGCAAACAGGGCTGCTTGGTGTCCTGGAAGCCCTGTGTGTTGATAGAGGGCCCCTCAGAGCATCCATATTGGCTTTCTGTCAACAGATTCTGTGGAGAAAGGCATTGTGCCTCCTGGGTGAATGGCAGAACACTGCCAACAGAAGTGCCACGTTTTATTAATTTTCTTTCGACAGAGCACCTTGGAAAGTGGATACTCTGAGTTTTGTTGACAAAACACCAGTGTCATTGACAAAACTCTCTAGTGTAGATGTAGCCTTGGAGTTGTTAGTATGTAGGCACTGGCTTTGAGTACTGACTTGCTAAAACAAACAAGGACAAACTTGCTCAGAAGTATGAGTTGAAATGGCAAATGTTGGTTTATTAAGAAGGTTCTGTCTTAACTTGTGGGCACAGGACGTTCATTAGAGTCACTGCACAGTCTCCTCTTCAGCGAGCTTCTTGCCCTTTGACTAACAGAAAAAGACAGAAAGTAAACCAGTGAAGAGAGGTGAGACTCTCTAAATTATCTGAGTCATGAATGAGGGAATTTTTCCCATATTTAAAGAGAGATTATAAACCTACCAGACACTGCGAAGAGCACTCTGTACAACAGCCAACCTGCACACTTGACACCCAGGAAGTTCTGCTTCCATGCCAGGGATATGATACAGGCCTACAGTGTGGAGAGCCTGGGTTGGAGGCAATGAAAGGACCCATGGTATAGAGACTCTAGAAGAAATCCACAGAGACTTTAACAGTCTACACCCCACTATCAACTTATGCCTCGATTACTCCATGCAAGAGATACATTTCCTGGACGCTACAGTACTTATCAAGGATGGCCTGATCAGTACCACACTGTACCAAAAACCTACTGATCGCTATACTTACCTACACCCTTCTAGCTTCCATCCTGCACACATAACTAGATCTATTGTTTACAGTCAAGCTCTTAGGTACAATCGCATTTGCTCTGATCCAACTGACAGAAACCAAAAACAACAAGAACTTTACCAAATATTTATAAACCTGAATTACCCACCAGGAGAAGTAAAAAAACAAATCAACAAGGCCAGACGAATACCCAGAGACCAGCTACTCCAAGACTGGCCCAAAAAAGCCAAGAACAGAACACCATTGGTCATCACCTACAGCCCCCAACTCAGACCACTGCAACGAATTATTAAAGACCTACAACCTATCCTTAATCAGGATGCCACACTCCAGAAGGCCCTGGGTGACATGCCTGTTCTCTCCTACAGACAACCTCCCAACCCTATGAGGATCCTCACAAACAGCCACAGTCTATACCCCAGGAATAACGGTCCTGGAACCTTCCCTTGCAACAAAGCCCGCTGCCAGCTTTGTCCACATATCTTCTCTGGAAATACCATCACTGGACCTAACCAGGTTACTCACAGAATCACGGGCACTTTCTCATGCTCCTCTACTAACATCACGTATGCCGTCATGTGCCAACAATGCCCGGATGCTTTGTATATTGGACAGACTTCTAACTCCCTTAGACAAAGGGTCAATGGGCGCAAAACAGACATCAAAACACTCCAGATCCACAAACCAGTTAGTTAACATTTTAATGGAATGGGGCATTCTGTTAAAGACTTAAGAGTATGTGTGTTACTGAAAAAAGCCTTTCACACCGCTATTCAAAGGGAAGCAGCCGAGCTGGCTTTTATATTCAAATTCAGCACATTAACACGTGGTTTGAACGGGGATGGGAATTTTCTGAGTCACTATAGGGGCTCGTCTGCATACTTGGCTTAATCTAATTCTTGACCTTCCCCCCCACTCTCTGATTTGCTCACCTTGATCATTTTTTTCTGATTTGTCCTCCTTAATTACTGTTTTTGGTTCTCTGTGCCTTAAATATTGAGTCTGTTCTGGTCTGGCTATGGTCTGAAGAAGTGGGTCTGTCCCATGAAAGCTCACCTAATACATTATTTTGCTAGTCTTTAAAGTGCTACTTGATTGCTTTTTGTTTTGATAGTACTGCCTCAGAAGTTGACTTTAAGTTAATTCTTTGTGTTGGGTTTTCTTTCTGCTTGAAAGAAATGAAGCTGCTCTCCCTGTTTCTTGTTGAGGCAGACCTCCCCAGCACTTAGCATTTCTACCTAAATGGGTTAAAACAAGGACAACTGTAGCTCATGTTTGGTTTGAAACTGGCTTTTTATGCATCAATGCCTCAAGCCACCAGAGCAAACCAAGCATTATTACTGCATTTATCAACGTGGCTATAAGCAGACGTATATTTGAAGGGGGAAAAACTTGCGAAGGGTGTACATACAGATCTTAGCAGACAGTTTGTTACTAGAGAACTGAAATGAAGAACTGCTAAAAATAATAGAGCTGTTGACACAGGATTCTGAGAAAGAAGACAAGCAGCCTGTAAAAATACTTTGTCAAGAAATCATGTTTTAGACACCTTTTCCTTTTTGCCTACTGTCCTTACTTAAACCTATCTTTCTGTAGCATACTTAATGGCATATAACTTACCTGCTGGCTTGCCAGAACAGTTTTGCTGTACTAACCGGTATTTTGCAAAACAAAGCAGCAGAAATGTAGCACTTTAAAGACTAACAAAATGATTTATTCGGCGATGAGCTTTGGTGGGACAGAGCCACTGATGAAGCTGCAATGACAACTGATGAAGTGGGTCTGTCCCACAGAAGCTCATCTCTGAATAAATCATTTTGTTAGTCTTTAAAGTGCTACATTTCTGCTGCTTTGTTTTGTTGGAGTACAGACTAACAGGGCTACCTTTCTGTTACTAGGTACTTGAGAAGTTAAAGTTTCACTCTATTTTCCCCTTTCTGGATTGTTGTGTGAAGCAAATCAGTGCCCTTTTGTAATTCCGTGATAGCAACTTTTACCATTGCAGAGGTCCTTCTGTATAGAAATACATACAAAAACTTCCTATTTTGAGTTTCCTGCAGAATGTTTTGAGGGCTGCAATTCAGTGTCTTTATGACAAAGGCTGCCTGCAGTGTGTATTTCACTTCCAGAAATAAAGGTTGTCATTGCAACCCAGAAACGCATTGCTACAGAAAGTCCACATAGACAAATAACCTGTGCCTGGGGGAAAATAGAGAGAATACTTAATTCACATGAGATTATGCAAGGCTTAATAGATGTTTGTAATGCTTCTTGAGATCCCAAGATGGAAAGTACCAAAGATGGACAAACTAGTGTTAAGATTCATTCCAGTAGAATTTTGAGATTTACGAAAGTGTCAGATGGAAGAGAACAAACTCGGTGTTTTCCCCCCATTGCCCAGTTTCCCTTCTCAGACTAACTCTTGATTATGCAACTAACAGAATTTCTTTTGCAAGCACTCTACGTACAATATTCCTGTGGAACTCAGTGGTACATTCAGGCATAGGGTTACTTTCAGAATTGGAATCGTGGCTTTCAGTTTGCAAATGAGTCTGTAAAAGATTATTGTGCTTTCAAAATAATTTTAAACTGATTTTTTTTTACCCACAAGTGCCTATTCTATGGAATTAATAGCATAAGGAACAGCAGTCAATGCATTTATGTTTTAAAGCACACCACACACTTTAATAATTTTCTTAATCTTTCTTGCTTTTTACTCCATTTATACAAGATGAGAATCACTATGCAGTAGTGGAAACCCTATTAAACCAGACATTGGAAATTCCATGCTTTCAGAACATGACTTCCATAAATTTATCCAAGTATCCTTTGAAATGGCTAATGGTAAGTATAAATTTCCTCCATCATTTGTTAAAAAGTAAGGAATAAATCATAGCAAATAGAAATGTTATGCTTTCCCAGTGGGGATGAAAATAGTTAAAGGTTGTTACACAAGAGGAATAGACACCATCAGTACCTGAGTAAACATCAGACTGTGACAACAGGGAGGGTAGATATGCAATGTTGCATAGTCAACATGCAGCATACCTATCACTGGAAACAGCAACAGAGAGGGAGCTGCGCTAGTCTATATACTATCAAAACAAAAAAGCAGTCACGTAGCACTTTAAAGACTAACAAAATAATTTATTAGGTGATGAGCTTTCGTGGGACAGACCCACTTCTTCAGACCATAGCCAGACCAGAACAGACTCAATATTTAAGGCACAGAGAAATAGTAATCAAACGTTGACAAATCAGAAAAAAGTTATCAAGGTAAGCAAATCAGAGAGCAGAGGGGCAGAATACTCTCTGATTTGCTCACCTTGATAATTTTTTTTTTCTGATTTGTCCTCCTTGCTTACTGTTTTTGGTTCTCTGTGCCTTAAATATTGAGTCTGTTGTGGTCTGGCTATGGTCTGAAGAAGTGGGTCTGTCCCACGAAAACTCATCACCTAATAAATTATTTTGTTAGTCTTTAAAGTGCTACTTGATTGCTTTTTTGTTTGGAAACAGCACGTTAGAGAACGACAACAACAAAACGACATGGATCTAGTAGTTTAATTTTTCACTGAATAATTGAAACCAAAACATAAGTTGGGAAGGGAAGCAAAACAGGTAACCAAATGACAATATTAAAAAAAACAAAAACAAACTATGCATTATTGTTTTTTACATTAGTTTAATTCTTGGCTAGTTGAAGCTTTCCCAAATGTCCATCATCATACAGGATTATCTTTTCCCAGTTATTTGATAAGTAATGTGTCTGGTGATTTCAGTGAGAGTGAGGCTAAATTAAGATATTTTTGCTTACTGCAGTGCTAACTTTCAGTTTAAGAAGGGAAAGGGCAGGGAGAACAAAATACCCCAGAGATGCAGATGACTGGGCTTGTGAAACCTCCTCCCAAACAAGTTTTGAAGATTTTGGCTTGGAGTTTGGCAGTTTATTTTTGGAATTCCATGTTACTTTTCTCAGTAATCTTTGTATTTTTGTCATCTTTATCTTGTTGGATTGCATTAAGTAATTCAGAGATGAAGATCAGCAGACTATATCCTTGACATTGCTCATTATTTTCTATACCTTGTTTGCTCTTTTTGAGGTTTATATGTGTTGACATCTGTTATTTTTGAAATGAGTAAATAAATTGAGTGCCTATTTAATATGACCTTCAAAAACAAGCATAAATTCTATTTTCTCATGGCTCAGTCCACTTTGGGCTATTGGTTTGAATCTCCTCTTCTTCGGACAACGTTAAATCAAAAATTAGCAATTTTCTAGGGCAAATCTGCACATTGTGCTAATTTATATTTAGTGATGTTAATTTAAGATGTAATTTGGAAAAAAGATACCAAAAGTTCATAATTACTTCATGTACTAAAATATGGTACATATTGAGATTGTGAGCATATGAACACACAGAGAAAGGGAGTCAATTCTAACTATAGGTATTGCTTCTAGCTCTGTCATACAAAAGTCAATTGAAGATGATGGCGTTCAGCTTTTAAGTTAGTTTGGTGCAACTAGAAATAATAATATTAATAAGGATGATAAAGTATGTCTGTAACTTTTCTTCAGTCTTCATTGTGCTAATGTTGCCCAACACTGTGTGGAAGGGCAACTGCAGATGAGAAGGACATTGTGTAGTTTGTGTCAAAGCCACAGGACTATATTTCAGGAGACTTGACCATAAACTAGTAAACCAGGTACTCCATGTCTATTTCCTCCATGAATAAAATGAAGACCATGGACATTTTCTGAGGTACTCTAAGATCCTGGAATTGAAAAGGCTATGTAAGTGATAAGCATAAATGTTGCAACCATAGGCTGATCTCTAAGGCTTTGACTCAAGAATGATGAGAAGGAAATGATTGTTATGGAGGGATGCCGGAGCTGGTGATGGGAAGAAACATCTGCTTATATTTTAAACAGGGGGAAAACGGACATGAAGAAGCAAATCTTACAATCAAAGAGTTCTACCAGCAGGATATGAGTAAGATGAATAATCTATTATATCAGGAAAGAATTCAGCTAGCTCCAGACAATGCACTAAAGATTTCCCCCATCAAAATCGTTGATGACAGCAACGTGTTTTTTTGCCATGTGATGTACCACCCTGAAAGAATACTGACAAGCATCACCAAAGTGAGAGTATTTGGTAAGAGGTTTATGATGACTTTACCTTTTTGGCACGATAAAGACCTTTGATTCATGCGATGTGAGCAGCCATTTTGTTCCTGTGAATTACTTCAGAAAATAAACCCAGGTTTCTTAACAACCACTTGAGGACAGATTTCAAAAGCTGGCAGTAGCACCTGCAATACTGAGGAAAATAACTGTGGAAAGCATCATGCTGGGTGTGCAAATGGACACTCAATGTGCAAGCAGTTGTGCAGAACATATGTCTGTATGTGTAAATTTGCATGATAACAATTGGAGATTCATGGACATTCACGGTAAATCCCATTGTGCCCTTGTCAACTGAGAACACACAGAATTGTAGCCTTTACTGGCTTCTGACCAGTTCAATTATAAATCACGCAGAAGATTTAGTAAATGACTAGTGATTTTGGGTACTGCTTGTATCTTATGCCTAACCTGAAATAAATTAAAAGGGCCTGATTTTCAGAAAATTGCTGTCCACCCTCTGAAAATCATCAGCTGGGCACCTGCAAATCCCATGTTACTATTTTATCAAACCTTGGTCTGGTCTGTGGTAAATACAGTAAGACATCTGCTTTAAAACAGCGAAATACAAGTGGACAGCATTGTTTGCTATGTCAAAGACATGGGGAAATGTGAGGTGATTAATCTGCTTATGGTAAACTTGGGTCTTTGAAGGTACAACTCCAGGGCTGCTAAAGTGAATGAGCATTGAGAGGAGGGGCTACCAACATGTTTATTGTATAACCACCTGCTCTCAGGAGTTTTCAACACAGCTCACACTGTGCTGAAGCTCAGACTGCAAAGATTCAGCAGGGAGCAATATATTTAATAAAGGAAATTCTTTTGCGCTATTAGACGCAAAGCAGAGAGACCCAAATATGTAAGTTGATGGTCTGACATTTCCTCTTGTGCCCATGTGAGTCAGAAAGGGTTTCTTGGTTTAAAAAGTGACCTTTGGCAAATAATTACTACAGCCTGGATAGTCACCTGAGTACTGAAAAGTATTAAAACTGCTGCAATTAGAATAGTCCCTTGTGCTTCATCTGCCAAGTGAGACATTAGTACATTTTGCTTGTTATTCATGTAAACTTGTGTCTGGGTGGTTGTGCTCAAAGACAAGTACACAGACAAGTCAGCAGGAAATGGGATGCAGGCGGAAGCAAAGCAGACACAAGCACAAACCAAAAAATCCGGTCTTTTGCTATGCTCTTTGAGGACAACCTCAGTCAAATCCCATCTGCCGGACTGGAGGAGTATGGCTCTGTCCCATAGATAGTCTTGGGAACCCTTCCCCTCCTTACCCTAAGTCAGTAGAAAGGTTAGAGGGAGTTTCAGAGCCTGATTTGAGGTCTCTCAAGTCTTAGTCCCACATGTTAAAAAGGCAAACCACAGACCAAAGGGACTGCAGCTTGCTTCTCCTTCTCTTTGCTCGTATTTAATATTTTATCAGATTAATTGGCTAGTGTTCACTCTCCTTTCTTCTCCACTATGTTGCATGTGTGTATGTCTACATAGTTTTATTTCCTGGGTGCAGTTTTGGTGTATATCATACTGTGTGATACACTCTCTGCCTACCTGTTCTCATTTTATACATCTCAAGTGGAGCAGAAGGAGCAGAGCTTTAATATAATTATTCCTGTTAATACCCTGGTGTAAGAAAGTCCCTAATAAGCATTGAGCTAGTATAGCAATAAACATCAATGAATAATTTTGGGGATTGGGTTAATAGAAGAATTCTTGAACAAGATGCTTAGCAAACCTGCCTTTTCTCCAATTGAGTGCTCTATAATAGCAAGAACTGTTGTTTCTCAAGTCTGAACTTGCCTGATAGATCAGTCAACTAAAAGCCCAACACCAGGAATCTCTGTCCTACATATTGAATTCTGACAGGTCCTGAAACACCTGTAAAGATCCTAGAAAGCTAAGTGGATGCCAAAATTAAAAGAAGTTAGACAGAAAAAAATTAAATAATCTAGTTGCACACCAAATATAATTTACTGAAAAGGAGGAAACAGCACATCCAGCAACAATCATGAATTCTGGAAAAAATGTACCCGGCTGTGGTTTAAAATAAATAGATACAAAAAGAATGGGCAAAAATGGCTATAACGTAATAATTACTGACCAAATCTTCATGCAATATTCAAAACACAGGTATCCAAACTGTTTGTGAAGTCTGAAAAAGTATGACTGTCTTCTTCCCAGCGCATTGTTATTCATTCTCCTGTACTGCCTAAGATAAAGTAAAGGTTGGAAACAGAATCTTTGAAAGCATCAGTCTCTGAGTTCAGTATCTGGAGGCAATGTGAAGAACTCCTCCAAAAAATCTCAACAACCCACAAATAAGAGCTGCTACACAACATAAGCAACACCCAAAACCTTCAAACTAAAACCTGTTTTACTCCAGATAAATGTAGTTAGCAAACCTGGCAACTCAGGCCAAAGATTCCAAAAGTAATAAGATGAGACAAAAGAGAGCCACATGGATGAACTAACCTGACTCGAACAGAACAGCTTTTTGTCATCCTGAAGTGCCACACCGATGTAGGCAGAATTCCTTCATAAAGTGGTGCCATGGTTCTATCCAAGCAAACTGAGCAAACATTTTGGGATAGAGAGCAAAGGCAACACAGCTAAAACTGGGAAAAATGTAGGCAGGAAACCAGAAGAACCAGAACTCCCAAAAGAAACCCAGGGTAACCTACCTATATTTCCAGTCCAGTTTTTCAGTTGAAACAGGGCTACAGAGTTAAGGCAAGATTGAGATAAGCATTGATTCTGGGGGAGTTTAATCCAAATCTTTTGTGGTTCATCAGTCACGATCCACAATCTGTCTGAAGGGTCTGTAGCTGAACAAATAAGTCCTTTGACATTATTGGTGACCTGAACATTAAGTGGTGCTAGAAAGTGCTTTCTATTTTTGAATGATTGTTCAGTGACCTGTTGTTTTTAGAAGGAGAAAACATTTAGATGGGCTTAAAAACATATGTCAGCTCATACTAGTATTGTCACCTGTACTCAGTGAAACAATGCATTTAAGGCAAAAAAGGTGCCTAGTCTTCCTCCTCCTTAGGCTATGGCTACCATCATTCTATATATAATGTGTTATGAACTGACGTCTGGGTACATGTGTCTCGGATACCAGGATAATAACATGATATAGTACAGGTTGTAGGCTATACTGGATGTAGCAATTACAAGTGTCAGTATCTACAGCAGTATTTATCGTGCACCACCCAAACATGTATGAAGTCATTATGAAGAAGCACAAGTTGATCTTAGCTTTATATTCCCTAAAATTAACACTGAGAGTCATGTGAGAAGTTAACTTATTGTGGTGATTGCTGCTAGTTTCATTAACAAGTATTTCATTTGCTTTTAAGCCATACCAGAAATCTCCATTGAGCTCCAAAATAACTCCAATGGCACCATGGGGGAGGTGAGTGATTTTAGAGTTTACAGAACATTCAGGCACCCGGGTAAGCCATATAGATTATTTGAGTACAGTTGTTCATACTTTTTTACCTGAAGTATTTTTGAACCATCTTATTGGTATGGAACAGTGTGCATGAACGAGACATAAAACACTATTGCCTGTTACTAATTGTTAAAGATCCCAGAGTATATTTGCTTTACCACACCTTCATATCCATCAATGAGGGATGCAAATGCACTTGAGCAGGTCCAGCAGAGACCAATGAAAATAATTAGGGGGCTGGAGCACATGACCTGTGAGGAGAGGGTGAGGGATCTAGGCTTATTTAGTTTGCAGAAGAGAAGAGCAAGGGGTGATTTGATAGCAGCCTTCAACTTCCTGGAGGAGAGCTCTAAAGAGGATAGAGAGAGGATGTTTTCAGTACTGACTGACAGCAGAACAAAGAGCAATGGTCTCAAGTTGCAGGGGGAGAGGTGTAGGTTGGATATTAGGAAAAGCTATTTCACAAGGAGGGTGGTGAAGCACTGGAATGGTAGATTCTCCATCCTTAGAGGTTTTTAAGTCCCAGCTTGATAAAGTCTTGGCTGGGATGAGTTAGTTGAGGTTGATCCTGCTTTAGGCAGCGGACCAGACTAGATGAGTCCTGAGTCCCTTCCAGTCCTATGATTCTATGAGGGAGTTGTTGAGGATGATCGATGGGGATATTGCTAGCAGTGATGGTCATAAGAAATAGAACAAAGGAAAATTCAGGCTATTTATCAGGAAAACTGTCTGTATAGGAAGCTAATTTAGAGGGTGGAACAGCATGACAGAGGACTGATGGAAGCTCCCAACATTACTTGAATAATTAGCTACTAATAGTTTATTAATATTGATTGATGATAGGAAAAAATGATATGAGGCAAAATACCAAATACCTGTGTACTGTAGGGTCAGTTCTCTGTGGCCTACAGGGTGGAAGAGTAGGGTAGATGAGTGTGAGCAAACTCAGAGGTAACAAAACTAGTAAGCTCATGAAAAATGCACCAAATGCAATCCAAATCTTTTGTGAGTGGGCCTCTTGCGCCAAAGAAGCATTTCAGTGAGCTCACCAAGGGTGTGTCTACACAGCAAAGTTATTTTGGAATAATGGTCGCTATTCCAAAATAACTTTGTGAATGTGCACACAATGCAACTGCTATTTTGAAATGGCGGATGGCTTATTTCTAATCTAATAAACTTAATTTTACTATGAAGGGCAACTATTCTGAAAAAGATATTTTGGAATAGGGGCTGTGTAGAAAGGGAACAGGGGCTACTTCAAAATAAGCTATGGTACATTCAAGCACTCTAGTCCAAAATAGTCTCTATTATGTGAGGATGCTCTATTTAAAAAGAGCTGAGTGCTGTTTCGATACACATTTTGGCTGTGTCTACACTATCAAGATCTTTTGAAATATTTTTTGAAATAAGGAGGATCTTTCGAAAAATCTCTTGGACAAGCTACACACAAAAAGCGTTCTTTTGAAAGTAAATTGAAAGAATGTGGTGCTCATTTTGAAATCGCTCTTCCTTTCCCATTTCACGAAGAAAGCGTTCTTTCGAAAGAAAATGTGTGTAGATGCTCCACTGGGCCCTTCTTTCAAAAGAGCAGTCCTCATGGCACCTGATTTTTCATTCCCTGGACCATTCTTTCGAAAGCGCAGGGGCTGTGTGGACTTTCTAAAGAGTACATCACTCTTTTGATCCACTTTTCTGTGTGTGGAGACACTCTTTTGAAAGAAGTTCTTTCGGAAGAAATCTTCTGGAAGGGCTTCTTTCAAAAGATCTCTGTAGTGCAGACCTAGCCTTAGTGTGTGGATGCACTGTTTTGAAATAAGCAGCTCCAGGAAATCTCTTCTGGAATAGCTTAGTTTGAAATAACGTTGCTGTGTAAACGTAGCCCTAATTGAAAGCACTTTAGAAATTGGCATGAAGCTCAGTTTTTTTCTCAAATTTTAAGCTGAACCCTAGGTCCTTGCAACACCTATGTATGTACCAGTAACAGAAAACTCATAACTCAATGAATCTGCGTCTACACGTGCACGCTACTTCGAAGTAGCGGCACCAACTTCGACGTTAGGCGGCGAGACGTCGAAGTCGCTAACCTCATGAGGAGATAGGAATAGCGCCCTACTTCGACGTTCAATGTCGAAGTAGGGACCGTGTAGACGATCCGCGTCCCGCAACGTCGAAATTGCTGGGTCCTCCATGGCGGCCATCAGCTGGGGGGTTGAGAGATGCTCTCTCTCCAGCCCCTGCGGGGCTCTATGGTCACCGTGGGCAGCAGCCCTTAGCCCAGGGCTTCTGGCTGCTTCTGCGGCAGCTGGGGATCTGTGCTGCAGGCACAGGGTCTGCAACCAGTTGTCAGCTCTGTGTATCTTGTGTTGTTTAGTGCAACTGTGTCTGGGAGGGGCCCTTTAAGGGAGCGGCTGGCTGTTGAGTCCGCCCTGTGACCCTGTCTGCAGCTGTGCCTGGCATCCCTATTTCGATGTGTGCTACTTTGACGTGTAGACGTTCCCTCGCTGCACCTATTTCGATGTTGGGCTGAGCAACGTTGAAGTTGAACATCGACGTTGCCGGCCCTGGAGGACGTGTAGACGTTATTCATCGAAATAGACTATTTCGATGTCGCAACATCGAAATAAGCTATTTCGATATTGGCTGCACGTGTAGACGTAGCCTGATTGTGTTAGGCAATCACATTCCCTTCTGTTATCAGAAGGAGACAGGGAACTTGGCTTCCCACACAGGTAAATTCCAGAAAATCCAGTTGACTGTATGAACTGCAGGCACAAGCTTGCTAGGAGTAATATTGCCTAAAGACATTGAATAGCATTTTTGCCATGTCACTGCACGCAGATGGGCAAAAGCAGCTGTGGAATGCAAAATGTCTGTTTTTAAAAGAGTCTGTAAAACTGGAATTCCACCATGCACTTGGGTTGTTCCCAGTTATGTAACAATCCCTTTGGTTGCTTGGTTTTTATAACCTGCCAGTGCAAGTTTAAACAGCCCTTTAACCACTCGAAACTTCTCTTGGGCTCTGACCAGCTCTGGCTTCCCCAAAGATTAAATTGAGGGTGTGCTTGTAGAAGTGAGGAAGTCCCACTTTTACATAATCAGTTTGAAAAAGTGCATCCCATGGCTTAAATTGTCACATTCACAGCCTAATGGCAGCTCTGAGTTTAAGGCATGTCTCTCATTTCCCTAACCTCTGCCCACAAGAATGTAGCTGGAGTACAGGGCTTACAGTATCAATAGAGGGATGCCGCAGGAAAGAAAAATCACAGATGTGAATGCAGCATGTTCAGAATCTTCACCCAAATTTTACAGCTCAGAGCATATTTATTATAGAGCAAATCAGTAGCCCAATGACCAGCCGAGGACAGCATAGGCATGAAATCCATCTGCATATTTTTTGTCCAGCCAGATGTAGCAGTAAGATCAGTAGGCAACTGAAATACAAAGTTCAGTGATCATGGAATCATAGGACAATAGAGCTGGAAGAGACCTAAAAAGCCATCAAGTCTAGTCCCCTGCCCAAGGCATGACCAAACCCATCAGATCAGCCCAGCCAGGGCTTTGTCGAGCTGAGACTTAAACACCTCCAGAAAAATCAGTTCTCTGAAATGCTGTTAGCAGACAAAACCTGCACAAACCACATGCATCCTGCTTTACAATTAGACACGTCAGACACAGAGCATAGAGCTGTCATCATTTCCCTGTGGCCTATTTTAGTGCTGAATTTTCAATACCATAGTCTCATTTTCAGCAGGAAGCTTGTGTTCAAGAGGTTTTAACTCCTCAGCAAAATATTGAATAACTTCTTCCTCTGTCTTAGCCCCTGCACAAGGAATAAAACTCATTCTGGATGCAGCCCAAGGCAGTGAAGTATTGTGTACTAGATTAGCAAAGCTGCACACTTCAGGTGATGTGTTCAGGTGTCCCCACCTCTCCTGCTCCCAGCAGCCCCCTGCTTGTTGTGAGGGTGGCACTGAATGTCTCTGTAATCTCTGGAATACATCGGCTCATTTATGTGGTCACTAGTTCTGTATAGCTGGCACATCATTGTGCTGGCCAGTCTTTCTGTGAAACTATCAGTGTATTTGAAATAAAGGAGATTGTGCCCAAAACTCTGCTGAGGAGCCATGAAGATTTTTTTAAAAAGTGGATTTTTTTTATAGGGAGAGTGAGATAGGAATGAGATCACAGTCATCAGGCCGCTACCAGAACTGGACAATAATGAATTTCTCTCTGTGATGGGGTTCAGGGGTCCCAAATCTCTGCACCCCGTCCGCAGGCAGGAGTGACTCTCACTCAGCAGGAGAGCAGCGGGTTTATTAGCTGACAGGATACAGAATTGTACAGAAGAGTCAGTACAGCAATCAGGGACAGCCAGTCCAATCCACGTTGGGGAGAAGAAGCCCCGAGGGGCCGCTGGAGCCGGGGCCTTGCCCCCTCCTTTGCCTCCCTCTCTCCCAGCCCAGACTACCCACTTTCCAAATCCCAGTTCCAATTCAAACACCTCAGGCTCCACCTCCTCCTTTGTCTGCAGTACAAAGTTGTCACCCAGTCACCAAGGTTACCCTCAGCAGGAGCCCCGCACCCTCTGTGAGTCACTCACGTACACACATGTATCCCCCACTACATCACACAGTCCTCCCAACCCGGCCCAGATTTCATTCAAAGATCTAAATTGAGTGTGAGATGCTTATACATCCCATTTAGAAGTCTCGCGAGCTAGATAAATCAGACCATTCATGTAGCAATAGTATGAACTAGATAAGAAACCTCATCATCATAAAATGGTAAATGGTTCTTGCTAAATGGAAATGGTTAATATGTTAGTACAGGTTGAACCTCTGTAGTCCTGCAACATCTGTAATCCAGCATGATTTTAGTTAGCTGGGCAACCACTTATCATGGGTGTGGCCAAGCTTCCTGTGGTCCCATAAAGTTTGTTTCCAGCCACCAGTCCTGGCTCTCAGTGTTCTGTGCACTTATTTAGCTGTAATTTATCCCTAAGTGTTTTCTGAGAGCCCAGTAACCAGTGGAAGCGTTGGTAATGCTGCTAGACAATATTGACCTCCCATGGTCCATCAAATTCTCTTGTTTGGCACTGGTCAGATCTCAAGGATGCCGGATTAGAAAGGCTCAGCCTGTATAATTTTTATTATTAATGTTGGTAATGAATACATCAGTAATGCAAATCTTGTCAGAAATGTTTGGATAAATAATTGGACTTATTCTTACTATCCTATAGGCTAGTCTTACCTGTATTGTAAGGAAGGCATTTCCTAAGCCAACCCTCACCTGGTATGCAGATGGAAAGATTCTTAAAGACCAATTCAGAGGTAAAGTTGATTGGAAATAATCTTGTAAGGAGCTAAAAAACAAAAGAAAAGCAACTGATGGTACCCTGTGCCTGTCAGGTGAAGGGTAGTAAGTATGCATTTCAGTGTGGAAAGAACATCGCTACAACCAGTGAAGAGCAAGTGAACAGAAGTGTTGTTTACCATGAAACAATGTCATGGAAGTGACAACTTGGTACAGCCGCATTTATCTGATTAAACCTTTGAACCAGATCTGAATTAAGAAACTTAATACTGTATAAATTTGTTTCTCACAGCTAGCATTTGGCTCAGCTCTGATTCATGGGACAGTGCATAAAGGGAAGACTAAAGATTTTTTCCATCTTACTTTCAGGAATACCTATTGAAGCTGAAAATCTAACATATGTTGAAGGTTTCTATGAACTGAGATCGATATTGAAGACACAAAGTACAAACCAGTCAGCCACTAATCTGACTTTTTTGTGTACGTGTAGTTTTCCCTTCCTGGGGAACAAAATGAGGACTATTTCATCCGAAGAAATAGTAGTTTCCTCTGGTAAGTCGTCATCCTGAATTTTGATACATCTGAAATCTGAACTGTTAAGAACAAGAGTGCATTGAGCTTTCTGAAACTTAAAGTACTAAATACACACACAAACACACACATACCAGGCTCAGGGAAATACCATGTTGTATGAATAGAACTTACATAGATAGCTGTCAGGCAATAGACAGGTAAGGTAAGACATAAACCGTGCTAAAGACAGGTAAGGTAAGACATAAACCGTGCTACACCAGTTTAAAAAAATGTTAACTTTCATGTATGTGGAGGGAAACGCATTCTCTTTACTGTGACATCAGTGCCTGCTACAGTCTGGTGCTAAATATAAATGGTCTTAGCTACAAGGCGCCCCAGAAAGTTATTAAGAAACATTCTTCAGTGTGCACTCCTGGGGAAAGGCATGCAGGCCTACAGTGCAGCTGTCAGGAAACTCAAGCCTTTCAGAGTAGAAGCCAGAGCATGTGCAGTCAGAGTAAAGGGATGAAAAAGGCTCTGAAGATAGTGAAACCAAGAAGTCAGACGCATGGAACCCTCTCCACATTCCATTAGCACCATTTTCATACAGATCTAGCTCAAAAATAACTGGAAAGATTTTTTTAAAATCTTCTTTTAGCAAACACCAACAGGGCTGAAAGACACTGCGGGACCTGGGTGGGAAGGGGGGCCTGGCTGTGGGCCAATGGCATAAGGGGCGGGGCCAAGGGCGGTCAGCCCATAGCATACCTCAGAGTCCAGTGCAGGGACCTTTCCGCTTCCCTCAGAGCCACAGGGAGCAGCAGAGCAGCACTGCCACAGCATTTCAAAGGGGCCGGAAGCTCCAGCTGCTGCCACTGACAAAATGGCAGTGGCTGGAGCTCTGGCCCCTTTTGAAATTTTGGGCCCCTATGCAACTGCCTCCTTGGCCCCCTCCCTTTCAGCAGGCCTGGCTAACACCAAATATCAGTAACATCAGTCCCAAAGACAAGATGTAAAAATAATAGAATGAAGCATTTGCAAACTTGACTGCAGGGTTTACAAGTACAGGGTGAACCTCTCTAATCCGGAACTCTCTCTTCTGGCAACATCCATAATCTGGCACGATTTTAGTTAGCTGGATGATAATTTATTATGGGTGTGGCCAAGTTTCCCGTTGCCCCATCAAGCTTGTTTACAGCCGCTAGTCCTGGCCCTCAGTGTTCGGTCCTGTTATTTAGCTATAATTTATCCCTAAATGTCTTCTAAGAGTCCATTAAGCAGTAGAAGTGCTGCTAGACAATACGGACCTCTCATCATCCAGCAATTTGTCCAGCACGAATTAGGTTTTGAGGGTTCCTGATTAGCAAGGTGCAACCTGTGCCAAGATAACGGTCCTCTGTGAAAAGATTGAGGATTGTTTTAAAAAAGGAAAAATTTCAGTGATATTGAGATAGCTGCAATGCAAAAAGGTGCATTTATTTCGTGGCACAAGATCAGTAATTATTTGTATTAACTTATTATAAACACGAGTTTAAATGTCTTATTTAAGAACTGATTTTATTTGGCTGTTTCCAGGCTATGTACATAACAAAGTGCCACTTCCAGTTTTTACATCCACAAAAGGTAAGATAAATTCTTCTTCTTCAGTATGTTGAGCATCAGATTGTTTGTTTGATTTTCAGCTGATGCATCCATATATGGGCACAAGTTTCTAATGCTCTGTTTTCTTTCTGCAATAGTAGACACTCAAACTTGCCCTGGGACTTTGCATGCACTGAAAAGCATAGTCAGAATGTTATGCTTTTGTGCAATTATGAGAGGTTCAGAAAATAACAAAATGAGAAAAAAATATGTTGCATATAGTTGCACCACTTTTAGCTATGCTAGATCACTGTACACTCATCCTTGTACACTATACCAAAGGGAGCCAGGTCACTCTTTGAATGGAAGGTTTTTATGAAACAATTGAATGGAAGGTTTCTATGAAACACTTGGGTGCTTCAGACAGTTAGGGTTGGCATTTGAACAGGTGGCGCTCAGTATTCAACGGATACCTAAGAGCATTAGATGGCTACTGTGCTACTAACAGTACCTCATTCAGATTAGATACATCTGTGATTATTGAAGAGTTGATGGTACATTTCACAACAGTACTCTTGTTAATTCCAGTATCCTTTTTGACCAAGGTCTTACTTTCTATGTCTGTAAATTCTGCTGATCGTTTCACTATTCTTCACTTCCCTAAACATAGATACTTTTAAGTAATATTATTGGAGCAAATATTCTTTTGTGTTCTGCACCAGAGGTGGCTACATTTCAGTGAATGATCTGCAGCATGTATGTATGTCTATGTTTATGTAGATCTGTATGTACATGGAAGACTCGGTGCATATTGACCCTGGGGAAAGGAGTGTCCAGTGCTCAGAGTAGACTAATGGTGTGTGAGACAGTGACTATTTAAATGGACATGAAAAGTGGTGCTGGTTGGTTATTGGTGTAATTCAGCTGTATCAAACTGAAGAACATAATTATGACCATACTAGGTCAGACCGATGGTGCTTCTAGTCCAGAATTCTGTTTTCTGACAGTGCCCAATGCCAAATAGAAAGGGACTGAACAGAACAGGGCAAACATCCAGTGATCCATCCCTCATCATTCAGTCCCAACGCCTAACAGTCTCAGCCTAAGTGACACTCAGAGCATGGGGTTGCATCCTGGCTAATAGCTGTAAATGGACCTTATCCTCCATGAACTTATCTAATTCGCATTTGAATACCTTTATGGTTTTGGCCTTCACAATATCCCTGCCAATGCATCCCACAGGCTGTGCTGTGTGAAACACTTCCTTTTGCTTGTTTTAAACCTGCTGGCTATAATTCTATTGGGTGAGCCCTATTTCTTGTGCTATGTGAAGGGTAAATAACATTTTTGCTCAACACCATTCGTGAATTTATAGACCTTGATCAAATCCCCTCCTCAGTCATTTTCCCTCAAAGCTGAATAGTCCCAGTCTTTTTAATCTCCCCTCCTATGGCATCTAAAAAAGAGTTCCAAATGAAACAAGAAGAAACTTTGATGTGCAGCTAATGTCTCCAATTAGCTCATGTATAGTGGCTTTTTTTCAACTACAATGCAGTGTATTCTGCAATATATATCAAAATTGTTTCAAGACTTTACTCCTAGTTGTGCACCCTTATAGAACCCTAAGTTATTCGTGTCCCTCCTTGGTATGCACTAGACTTGTACAAAACCTACAGAGTCCAACTTACTGTGGGCACATAACGCTAGAACCTGCAGTGGTTTTTGGTAGGAATTGTTAACAGCACAAGCCTTTCTTCAAGATTCTTGTTATAAAGGAAAAGAATCCCTTTGCAGCAGTTGGTCCTTTTCCTCCCATTTCAGGGACTTCATACTTAACTGAGACGTCGCCAGAGAATGTAGGTGGCCTACTCCCTTCCCAGTGGGCTTCTCTTTGAGATAGATGTGGTCTGTCCCTGCAAGACCTTTTAGTGTCCCAGAATACAAAGGAGAAAACAGAGGGCACTGATTCTAGCTGGACAAAAACATCAACCCAAATGTAGAACAGACACTGAAACCTGGCCTAAAGTTTGCAAAATGGATGATATTACTGTTTGAATCTCTGTCGCAAAACTGACCACAATTATTTATGTATTAAACTGCTCCCCCATAATCACCTGTCAGTGACTCTTCTACTCATGCCATTCTTTCAGCTTTTTCTTGTTTGTGTGTCTCTGCATCTCCTGGTCATCCTCATTTCTCCAAAAGACCAGCGCAAGGGTTTGTAAATTTCCATGTGCCTTTGGAACCTTTCATGGTTCTAGTCTCAGGAACAGAGTAAATGACAGGGCTGTGCTGGAAAAAAAAATCTATTTAAAAGTCCTTGTTGGATTTGGTTGCTTACAGATCCTGGAATTTCAACATTTCCTTCAACAATCATGACTACCACCACAGGTAAAATATCTCATCCATTTTTCTGCTAATAGATTCTTATTTATACTTGATCTATGAGTAAGCCTCATGAGTACACAATGAGGCAAGAGTGAGAATCACAGTTCAATTTGTGTTCATGCTGTAGTGGTACATAGTAAATGACATGGTTGTACTGAAAAAGCTATTTAAAAGTCCTTGTTGGATTTGCTTGCATACAGATCCTGGAATTTCAACATTTCCTTCAACTACCATGACTACCACAGGTAAAATATTCCATCTCATTTTTCTGCTATTAGATTCTTCTCTGGACATGGCCTGTGTTTAAGCATCAGGTACAAAATGAGGCAAGACTGAGAATCAGAGTTTAGTATGTGTTCATGCTGTAGTGATGCCCACACACGCTGTGAGATGGTGTAATCCATGGGGCGGGAGAGAGAGGGTAGTGGTGGGCAGGGGGTGTTCAGCCTGGTCCTTCCCCCACTGGCTAGGTTCTTAACTAAGTCAGAGGAGGCACGACACAAATTTGGGGAAAATTCTCAATCACATTCAACGTTTTGTGGTGGTTGTTGTTGAATACTGAATAGGATTGTTACATACATTTACTGAACTAAAAGTATAAATTAAAATACTTTTAAAAATGGTATTAATACTGCAGATTATTGATATAGTGGCAAAAAAGGAAGAGATGGACCTGAAGTTAAACCTATCACAGCACTCATACATCATAACTGCCTGTCTTTACTGTTAATAGGAATCATGTGTTCTGTATTCAATGTACTAATGAATGTATCAGACATGTCACTACATGACAGTTGGTAAAATTAGTTTCATGTGCTGTTCTTAGATGACACAAGATGAATCCACCAATAGTTGCTTAGAAGTTTCAATTGATTATGACCTCACCATTGTAGTTTTATGGATATGTAACCCACATGTGTTAGCATGGGACAAGTATAGTGTTACAAAAAGGAATACCTTTCTATAGCAACCGCTTAACAGAGCCACTTAATAATGTGCTAATGTGCTCACACAAGCATAGAGAAAATGATATTTTCATTTGTATCAGTTATTGTGTCCTCCCTTTTCTTTTGGAAGGGATTGGTAAACATCAGGTTTGTTTGGTAAACCAAGATGTCCAGAGTAAAACTGCAAAGACCTAGCTTGACTAGACTGGAAGTAGGAATAAAGAACATACAGTATTCACCCCACAAATAAACCTAGCAAACTAAGAGACTTAAAAACAGCACATGCAGCTAGCCTATTCAAAAAAGTAATTGTATCTTTAACCACAGCCCTCCTTCTCTGGCTGTCTTGTTAATTTGCTATGCTTACTTAATATATCTGCTCTTGAATTTAAACAGACTTGAGGCATAGTCTCAAACTGTGTGTTACCACTGGGCTTAATATAATAGCCTTGACCTCGGTTGGTTCCTCAAGGTGCTATAATATAATTAATTAAGCATCCCATGAGCTAACTGCCTTATCACATATTTTGTTTAACTAGGACTTCAAACTACATCTTCAACTTCTGTAGACTTCACAAGTCCAGTAACTTTCAAGCCTGCGTCTACTGTACACAGTAAGTCTGAATCAGGCTCATTCTTGTCTCTGAAATATTTCTGTATTTCTGCTCAAATGTAAGAAAAAAATTAAATACAAACAGACAGACACTAAATAAATGACCGTCATTTTTGGCAAAAATAAACTTAACTTGAATTTGACCTTAGATATAATCCTGTATCATGCTGTGTTACAATCTGATAGTCTGCAGTGTAGCTGGTCCAATAAAAGGCATGACCTTATCCATCTTGTCTCTCTAATCTGGTAGTTGGCAGCTTAAGAACAAACTGATGTGAGAAATAATGGTAATTATGTAGTAACAAGTATTATGTTGGTTTCAGAAAATAGGATTTAGAAAGTGTATTGACCAAAAATACTGTGTGCGTATATATATATTTATAATTCAAAGCAGGATGAAAAATTGAATTACGTTACAGATACTGAAACCTCAAACCAAGTATTGCAACATCAGAGCATACACCAAATGCTTTGAGAAATAATAAAAAAAAAAAATTACAATGCATGATTCAACTTAGTCATTCCCGATCTTCCCTCTGTGGCATTCTCAGTGGGTCTTGCAGACACTGGCTTTTGAAATATCAATCCGCTGGAGGCAGAGCTGGATAAAATTGTTCACAACTTTTTTTTTCTGTTAAAAATGTACAGATTCAGTTAGTCAAAGACATTTCATGAATGTTTCTAAAGTGCTTAAGTGAAAAAAATATTAAACATTTCAAAAGGTTTCACTTCTACACTTTCAAAATGAGGCATTTTGATTTCCTGTTTGAAATTACTTTTTGTTTAAAAATTCCTTGCATTTTACTTTTTAAAAAATCAAAAGTTAAAAATACTCAAAATCAAAACAAAGCATTTCATTTCAGGCTCAAATTTTTTTGTTGGGTTCTAAACCATTTTCCATGTTTTTAAATTTTATTTTATTTTATTTGGAATTGCCATTGAGCCAGAAGAATCTGTTGTTTACCCAACTCTAACTGAAAATGTAATGCAGGGTTTTATGCAAGCTTCCATGGAGGGATTATCTCACATCAAGGCTACGTCTACACGTGCAGCCAACATCGAAATAGCTTATTTCGATGTTGCGACATCGAAATAGTCTATTTCGATGAATAATGTCTACACGTCCTCCAGGGCCAGCAACGTCGATGTTCAACTTCGACGTTGCTCAGCCCAACATCGAAATAGGCGCAGCGAGGGAACGTCTACACGTCAAAGTAGCACACATCGAAATAGGGATGCCAGGCACAGCTGCAGACAGGGTCACAGGGCGGACTCAACAGCCAGCCGCTCCCTTAAAGGGCCCCTCCCAGATACAGTTGCACTAAACAACACAAGATACACAGAGCTGACAACTGGTTGCAGACCCTGTGCCTGCAGCATAGATCCCCAGCTGCCGCAGAAGCAGCCAGAAGCCCTGGGCTAAGGGCTGCTGCCCACGGTGACCATAGAGCCCCGCAGGGGCTGGAGAGAGAGCATCTCTCAACCCCCCAGCTGATGGCCGCCATGGAGGACCCAGCAATTTCGACGTTGCGGGACGCGGATCGTCTACACGGTCCCTACTTCGACGTTGAACATCGAAGTAGGGCGCTATTCCTATCTCCTCATGAGGTTAGCGACTTCGACGTCTCGCCGCCTAACGTCGAAGTTAACTTCGAAATAGTGCCCGACGCGTGTAGACGCGACGGGCGCTATTTCGAAGTTGGTGCCGCTACTTCGAAGTAGCGTGCACGTGTAGACGCAGCTCAAATGTCACAGGACACCCGACAACTCTGACAGTTGTATGACTAAAAAGCAGACTAAATTCTCGGCCTCTTGCATGTGGTTTGGCCCTGATGGTTTGATCCTTTCTAGAATCAAGTACCTCTCCAGTAATCCAGACACTACCTTTTAAAGGATTGTTTGCTTTATGAAGTCCAGTTGCCTGTCTCTCCCTTTAGCAGCCTGTATGAGCTAGGATTAGGCAGCCATTTTTTCTCCTCTTGCTGGCAATAGGCTGTAGACTTACGGGAGCATAACAAAATCACGCACAAGTGAAACAGTAAAAGATAAACCATGTGCCGTGGAATGACAACCTAAGCAAGCACGAAGAAAAGTCTGAGCAACAAACTAATCTCATTTTCCTCCTCAGCACCACACCATAGTAATTTCTCACAAATGAAACTACATTTGTATGTTACAGCACAGCTGGTGTGCATTGGACTTCTATCATCTTAGTCATCAGAGAAGGATAGACATGAAATGTCTGTGATGGCACTTAGTACATAGGGAAAAAGGGATTGTTTTTTTTTTTCTAGATTTAGCTTCTCCTAGTCATATGGCTCCAGTGCAGACAGTTTGAAATAGTAAGCTGTTTCCATGACAGTATTTATCTTCTTAATGACATTATTTACACTCATACATTAAAGCTTTTCAGAAGGTATCAAGGTTGCCTATCCCACAATACACCTTCTTTAGTTCCATAACTACCTGTAATATCAAACTAATTCAGCAAGAACTCTTATCTTTGGCTAATTCCACCTCTTGGGCCAAATTCAGCCTCCAACAGGCTAGACCAGCCCTGTGGAAGTCAGTGAGAACTGTCTCCACTCTCTGAAGAGATGAATCTGGCCTTAAATATATAAAGGTGCTTTTAGCATCTTTACACACGCAGGTTTACATGTGCTGGCAAAAGGCCTACCTTCTTAATTCTGTTATGGTACATATTCCTCGAATTGTGGCATCTGGCTATGCCAATTATTTTAGTGTCAGAATTCTTACCTAGCCTTTGTAGACAGACTTTGACAATCTGGCTGGGTGTTGACACCTGAAGAAACTGAGTAGCTTAGTACTAACGTACACATATATGAGTGATATGGAAGCAAGTGAAGAGCTGCCAAATGAAATGTATGATCTTGATAGCTTATCTTTCTACCTCTCTGAGACTACTGACCAACTGAAGTTAGACTGAGGCTGTGTCTACACTATGAGGTAAAATCAAATTTAAAGGAGTTAGCTCAATTTTAAAACATCACTGTTAATGCTATTAGCTCAATTTATTGAGCCATAATATTGATAACAAAATGTCGATATTACGTAATGAGTATAGCAGCAATTTTGAATTTAAAATAGTGAATAAAGTCTAGTGTGGAAATGCCATAATTTGAATTTCTTACCTGTCAAAAGTGCCCTGTACATATCCCACAAAGTTACGCGATGACCCTCCATGTATGGCTGCTTCCTTGTACACTGTTCTCCATCCAGGTGCACAGGAAGAAGGTCATAAGAAGCCCATGAGTTTTCAATTAAATCTGAATTGGAATTGGAATTGGAATTCAGCAGTGCCCAGCCCTGCAAATATAAAAGGCGCCCATAATGAAAAAAATTTCTTTGTCCATCGCATCGCACTGCATTGGTAGTAATTGTACTGGGAACTACCTCCTGCAATCATGAGCACTCAGAGTAGTGATCTGCCTAGTACTTCTCAGGGTTTCAAGAGAGCTCCAGCATGGACCCACCATGAGATTCTGGATTTCTTGCGATTTGTGGAGACCAATCACTGGTGAAGAGACTTCGGGTGGCCAAGAGAAATGCGGCAATCTATGATCAGATGTCAAGCGAGACGACTGCACGAGGTTACACCCGGGACTCAGTGCAATGCTAGGTGAAGGTGAAAGAACTCTATCAGGCCTATCAAAAAGTCTAGGAAGCCAACCATCAGTCAGGGGCAGTTCCACAGACCTGACACTATTATCAACAGCTGTACATTTATGGTGAGCGATCCCACCACAGAGCCCGGTTTTAATTATGACACTTCTGGTGGCCTTGGTATGGAGTTTGGGGTGAGCCCACAGGAGCTGAGTGACCCAGAGGAAGAGGGCAATGGAGAGGAGGAAGGGGGCAATGAACAGGGGACTAAGGAAGTTCTTCCAGAAAGCCTGGAGCTCTTTACCATAGACCTGGAATCAGTCCCTTCCACGGGAGTCCCCTCCATGCTAGTCATCTCCACGCCGGTCCCTGAGCCACCTGTACCAAGCTTTTTGGGTGAATATTTATTCTGCATATGAGAAGCAGGTTGGGGGTGGGTATAGGTATGGGGTGGGTAGGGGTACAGGTTTGCTATGGTTCTGTGTCCTTCAGAACAGCATGTTAATATTTCTTGGGATGGAGTGTGTCTCCTTTTTGGAGAGCTCTTTGAAGGCCTCATCCAGGAACTCTTGTATTTTTTCATGAGGTTCTTAGTCAGTCCTGACTTGTTGTGGCTTCCACAGTAGCACACCTTGCCATGCCAGGCAACCAGATAGCAGTCTGGTATCATGGCACCACACAGCATGTGAGCAAATTTTCCAGGCTTTTGGCCACACAGCATGAGCAGGTGTTCTTCTTCCATACCTCTTAGTGTTAGGAGGGTGATGTCTTCTTTGGCAACTTACAGAAGCATGGAAATTTGCATCAGATTTTTTAACATGTTTTCTGCCCCTTTATATTTGCCTGCAGCAACTGTTTCCCACCCCCCAAGCCCCACCCCCCAACGCAGTTTGCAAGCTCTGCAGGGCTTCTCCCCTCCCATGTCCCTTTCCACCCAGCGTTTCTTTTTATTTTTCAGGAATCCCCCACATGCCGTAGCTATCAAGCTCTGTGGAGCTTCTCTCCACCATGTCCCTTTCCACCTAGCGTTTCTTTGGATTATGTATTGTATTTTTTCACATTCATTTTATTTTAAATCAGCCCACCACCCCCAATGCAGCTGTCCATGTGGCTGTAATCGAACCCTTCCCCACCATGCCCTCTCCGCGGCATAATCATTGGAGTGAATTGCTCCAGAAATGGACGAAAAAAACTTTTCCCTGCCCCAGGTCACCTGCCCAGGACACTTGGTCACTTCCCCTGCTTTGCAGCCCTCCACTTCCCCGAAAAGCAGACAATTGCTTATAGCTTGCTATGTCCACAAAGCAATGTGCTGGATAAGTGATGGCAAACCATGTATTGTGAAATACACATACTATCCCATCCTTAATAAGACTTTAACGGCCTTCAAAAAGGAAACTTTCCCTGATAGTAGACACAGAGACCCATTCATTCCATTTGAAAGCACATTGTGTGAACTGTATCTCATTTATGACCTTCACTTTCTAGAAGGAATGGAAGAGAAAGAGGTGCAAGCAGGATGTTATCCTGCAGCACACGGAGTGGAATGAAGCAGAACACACTAAGATGAAAATGGGTTCTGCTCAGTGGTGTCAAAGTCAAGCAGAATTTCAGCAGAGAATGCTTGATTTCCAGCAACAGCAAGTGGCAAAACAGAGTGAGGCCACAGCAAAGCTCATAATGGCAATTATGGAGCAAACTGAGGTCCTGAACTCCCTGCTGCTGCTGCTGCTGCTGCTGCTGCTGCTGCAGCTGCTGCAAAGGGACTCCCAAAACAGCACTGCAAGAGCTGATACCTGCTGCCCAGAGACCCCTGAAGAAAGATCGCCCACTTCCCTGTCATCATGCTCCTTGAATGTGGGGAGGGAGGGCAAGAACAGCCTGTCACTCCAGCCCCAAAGGCCACTGCAAAAGGCTATTCAAGGACCCTTGAGAAGGCTTCTTTTCCCTTCCACTTAATCCTCTCCTCCCCACAAAATAAAATCATTCCTTTGAGTTGGGTATGCTTTTGTGGCATGCAGGAGTCACGGGGAACACAAATCATAGCTGGGGTAGGAGGAGGGCTGAAGGCACAATTGCCCACTGATACTCCCAGGTCCGCAGCAGACACATGGCACAGAGAACTCAGGCAGGTTGAGGGAGGGCTGAAGGTACAGCTGCCTGCCATGTGCATTCTACGTACTGCAAGTTAAGCTTCTACCACCAAGAAAAAAGATTTCCTTCATTAAGATACAGTATGATTTATTTGCATTGTGTCAGAGAAATACATGGGTATTGTGTGCTTTACAGATCATTCATGATGCTATGTTTTAAAGCAGCCCATATTGCTATTGCCTCCACATGGTTACTGGTGGATGGTTGTGTAGGCAGCTGCAAGTAATCCCTGACTATGTCCTCTGCTTTGGAATTCCAGATGGACAGGAAAGTCTCCTGCCTGAATTCACATATTGTGTGCAGAATAGCACACCCTGTAATAACAGTGGGGCCATTAGTTTCAGAAAGGTCCAAACAGGTCAATAGGCATCTGAACCTCTCTTTTAAATGACCAAAAGTCCATTCAACTACCATTTTGCGCCTCTGCTGAGTCTGTGATTCAAGTTTTCCTTGCTGGGCTCCTAGGCTCCTGTGTAGGACTTCATAAGTCAAGGGAGCAGAGGGTAATCAGGATTGCCCAATATAACAATAGGCATCTCCACATTGCCAACTGTGATTTTCCAATCAGGAAAAAAGTCCCATCCAGGAGCTTTCTGTAAAGGCCAGAATGTTGGAAGAAGCATGTGTTGTGACCCCTCCCTGACCATCCAACGTGGATGATGGTGAAATGACCTTTGTGAATTACCAACCACTGCAACTCCATGTAGAAGTACCTCTTTTGGTTTACATACTCAGAGGCCAGGTGGGCCAGAGCCATGATAGGGATGTGTCTTCCATCTATTGCCCCACAGCAGTTAGGAAACCCTGGGACAGCAAAGCCATCCACTATTGCCTGTACATCTTCCAGGTTCACAGTCTTCCTGAGGAGACACCGACAGATTGCATGGGCCACCTCCATCACCATGGACCCCACTGTAGATCTGCCTACCTCAAATTGATATAACACTGACCAGTAACTCTCAGGCATTGCAAGCTGCAAACTTCCACAGTGTAAGTGTCACACATTTGAACTGTTAAAGTCAGCCTCATTCTTGTGTTGCTGCACTTCAGGGCAGGGGCCAGAACATCACAAACTTCCATAAAAATTGTCTTGCTCATGCAAAAGTTCTGAACCCTTCACTGGTCATTCCAAGACTCAAAAACAATGTGGTCCAACCAATGTATGCTGGTCTCACAAGTCCAAAACCCGCCACTCCACTGTCACCAATGCAGCCAGCAGCTCTGAGTTCTTGACTGCAGTTTGCTCTTCCAAACGATCATTGTCGTCATCCTCCTCCTCCTCCTCCTCATCATGATATTGAGCTATCACTGAGCTTCGTAATTGAAGGCAAAATTGCATGACAGCCAGTGTGGTTGCCAAAATGATGTATACTATGAGTTGAAGCATTTGGGGACCCAAGCTAGTGCTGGAATGACACAGCAGGAAATGGTGCAATCTCCAGTTCATTTTTGCATTGTTACTGGGTGCTCTGAATTCTGGGACAGTGCTTTGCATTCTGGGATTCAAACATGAAACACCCACAAGCAACCTGGGCTAAGGCACTGTGGGGTAGGCACCCAAAATGCACTGCTCACACTGTCAAACTTGCACAGGGCAATGGGGGTGTGGAAATTTGACACAGAAAAAAAGTGGGTCAAATTTCAAGAAGCTTTGTGGACACAATTCGAATCCATAATAATGACATTAAAAATCAAATTTATTAAAAATTGAATTTATCTTGTAGTTTAGACACAGTCTCAGAGAAAATATTACCTTACCTTCCTTGAGTCACAAAAAAATTGAAACTTTCTTACTTGCTTTGCAGTATGCAAATATAAGTAAATTTGCCACCCAAATAGGATGTAAGCTATACTACAAATATAAATGAATCTGCCGGCCTAGTTAAAATGGGTTATAACTGGCTCAGGAAATATTGGTTAAAAGCTGTGGTGTCAACAGGACTTCAGCATATCTCATCTCCTGTAAACAGTGAACAACTGTGTTGTAGTTGGTTCTCCAGACTTGTTGCACAATACACAGGGGTGCTGGATGTCTGAGTAACCCAGTTCTCTTCATAACATTGCTCATACCTCTTTAATAACTCACACTTCTTTTCACACCAATGTCACTATAGGCTTCTTCAAAAGATCCTTTGGGAGGCAGCTTATTTACTGAGCAGAGGATTTACCCTTTAAATCCTCGTTAGCGTAAAAGTTGCTTGATTCAACTTATTTCACTGCACTCTTAATGAAAATCCAGGAGACAGCTGGCATAAGGGAATTGATACTAGCAGAGAGTACACGCAAATAGACCAGAAGGCTGTAAGGGGACAATATTGGAGCTCTTGCAACTGCACCGTTGTCTATGCTTAGCTTTCATGTTAATCCCTTGTGTGCAGGAGCTAGAAACACATACATTTTCAGTGTTAGGTAATAGCTGTGTCTCACTTTCTCAGGCTTGCAAACAGTCTCTGATGGCTTAGCGCCATTCTTGCAGGATCAGACAGGTGTCAGGAAGGATTGACATTTTTAGCAAGTCTGAAATAAGCCCTCTGAGAGGATTGCTTGCTATCTGCTTGAGTTTCAAGGTCTGATAAATAGCTGGTTCAGCTTTAGAGTATTTACCACTTTACTTAATTCCCTTTGAACTGACAAAGGGAGAATCAGAATTGGCTTTTCAAGAGGGTCCTGATGCACCTTCAGAACATCGTCTTGCTAGATCTGGATAAAACATAGGTTTGTTTCATAGACGTTCATGAAGAGAACCCTTTTCCACAGTTTTGATTCCCATAGGATTGGCGTCAGGTTTGAACAAGACTTAGTAGCAGTAGGCATCCTTCAGCCTGCATAGACTATGGATCGCGCCCTTTAAAGTTTCAATTGAGGACTTCATTTACAGCGTCTATTGTGACTATGAAGACCCACATGAGAGTGGCAGTCCTTGCTGCATCTCTTGCAGATGTAGTGGGTGTCTGGCAAGTCCTTATTGTGCTTTATGTGCGCTCGCTTCTCCTCTGCTAGCTGTCTGATCTTCATCTTGCCCTTCTGAAGGCCCTTGTGTAACCCCTGCCTCCATCTGCCACGGTCGTCTGCTAGTTCTTCCCAGTTGTCCAGCTCGATGTCTACCTCTCTGAGGTATCTCTTGCAGAAATCTTTGTAGCGCAACTGGGGGCGTCCGCGAGGTCTTTTGCCAGAGGCTAGCTCACCATACAGGATGTCTTTTGGAATCCTTCCATCATTCATCCTGTGGACATGGCCAAGCCAGCGGAGTCGACGCTGCCTGAGGAGGGTGTGCATGGTTGGGATTCCAGCTTGCTCGAGGACGGCGGTGTTGGTCACTCTCTCCTTCCATGATATTCCAAGGATGCGCCTGAGGCAGCGCAAGTGGAAGATGTTCAGCCTCTTTTCCTGGAGGGCATACAGGGTCCAAGTCTCGCTGCAATAAAGGAGGGTGCTGAGGATGCAGGCTCTGTAGACTTGCATTTTGGTGTGAGTGTACAGCTTGTTGTTATTCCACACTCTCTTGCTGAGTCTGGACAGAGTTGTGGCTGCTTTTCCGATCCTCCTATTTAGCTCAGTGTTCAATGACAGGGTGTCAGTGATGGTGGACCCGAGGTAAACGAACTTGTGGACGACCTCTAACATATAGTTGTCAATGCTGATTGATAGGGATTCAGCAACATCCTGACCGAGTACGTTTGTCTTCTTTAGGCTGATGGTAAGCCCAAAGCCCTTGCATGCTTTGTAGAACTGATCCAGCAGTTTTTGAAGCTGGTCTTCTGTGTGAGACACTACAGCAGCATCGTCTGCGAACAGCATGTCTCTGATGAGGACTTCTCGCACCTTAGTCTTAGCTCTCAGCCTTGCAAGTTTAAACAGTTTCCCATCAGATCTTGTGTGCAGCAAGATGCCCTCTGTTGAAGATCCAAAAGCATGCTTCAGGAGGAGTGCGAAGAAGATCCCAAACAATGTCGGAGCAAGCACACATCCTTGTTTGACGCTGCTCCTGATTCTGAAAGCATCCGATAATGTGCCATCATATTGGATGGTTCCTCTCATGTCTTTGTGGAACGACTGGATCATCTTGAGTAACTGTGGAGGACAGCCTATCTTGTGGAGCACTTTGAACAGACCATCCCTGCTGACCAAGTCAAAGGCCTTGGTCAGGTCGATGAAGGCTATGTAGAGTGGCTTTCTCTGCTCCCTGCACTTCTCCTGCAGCTGCCTTAGAGAGAAGACCATGTCAACGGTAGACCTCTCTGCGCGGAATCCGCACTGCGATTCGGGGTACACCCTCTCAGCAATCTTCTGGAGTCTGCCAAGGATGACGCGAGCGAACAGTTTGCCAGTGACGCTTAGGAGGGAGATTCCACGGTAGTTGTTGCAGTCGCTTCTGTCTCCTTTGTTCTTATACAACATTACAATGTTAGTGTCGCGCATATCCTGTGGAACCTCACCCTCTTTCCAGCACAGGCACAGTAGCTCATGTAGGGGTTCCAGGAGTGTGTCCGCAGCACATTTGATTACCTCTGGTGGTATACCATCCTGACCAGGGGCCTTTCCTTCTGCAATGCTGTCGATGGCTCTCTTCAGTTCATCCACAGTCGGTTCTTGATCCAGTTCATCCATTACTGGTAGGAGCTCGACGGCATCGAGGGCTGCGTCAACCACAACGTTCTCGCGTGAGTACAGCTCGAAGTAGTGCTCAACCCAGTGCTCCATCTGTTTGGCTTTGTCAGCATTGACTTCACCAGATTTGGATTTCAGAGGCGCCATCTTGTTCTGGGTGGGTCCTAATGCCTTCCTCATACCCTTGTACATACCTCTGAGATTACCAAAGTCGGCACAGGTCTGGATGCTGCTGCATAGCTGGAGCCAGTGGTTGTTGGCACAGTGCCTGGCTGTCTACTCTACTGTTCTTCTGGCCTCTCTAAGTGCTTGCTGGGTACTCCGACTCGGTGAGCATTTGTACTCCAGGAGTGCAGTGCGCTTCTTTTCAATGACTGGAATCATCTCATCGGAGTTAGCTTTGAACCAGTCATTCGTGTTTCTAGCTCTTCTTCCAAACACCGACAGGGCCATGTTGTAAACTGTATCCCTCAGATGTTGCCATTTGGATGTCGCATCAGCGCCCCCAGGGCCGCTGCGCAGATTTTCCTGGAGGGTCTCTCTGAACTTTTCAGCTTTCTCCAAGTTTGCCGTCTTACTGGTGTCAATGTGGGGCCTTCCAGCAGGTTTAGAGCGGTACAGCTTCTTGGGTCTCAGCTTGAGCTTGGAGCAAACCAGCGAGTGATCTGTATCACAGTCAGCACTATGATAGCTGCGTGTCAGAAGGACGTTTTTGAGGTTATTACGCCTAGTGATGACCACATCTAGTTGATGCCAGTGCTTCGAGCGTGGGTGTCTCCACGACACTCTGTGCTGTGGCTTCGTTTGGAAGAATGTGTTTGTGATGCACAGATTGTGGTACGTGCACAGTTCAAGGAGACACTGTCCATTGTTATTCATTTTTCCCACACTGAAGTGTCCTAAGCAGGAAGGCCATGAGGCCCAATCAGCTCCAACTCTTGCATTGAAGTCACCCAAGATGTACAGTTGTTCATGAGCAGGTATTTGTGCTACACCAGCACTAAGCACATCATAGAACTTGTCTTTTACTTCTGGTGTGGTGTACAGGGTTGGAGCATAAGTGCTGATCAGGTGGACAGGACCGGCGCAAGTTTGAAGCATGATCCAAAGAAGTCTTTCTGATCAGCCCATGACTAAATCCACCATTTGTAGAAGGGTGTTTCTGAAAGCAAAGCCAACACCATGCTCTCTGGGTTCTTCTTGGGCTTTATCCTGCCAGAAAAAGGTGTAGTCCTTCTCCTTTAGAGATCCTGAATCTGTGAGTCGCGTCTCTTGCAGTGCAGCAATATCAACTCTGAGCCTCTTCAGTTCCTCGTTGATGACAGCGGTCTTTCGGGTGTCACTGATGGCCTGAAGATCTTCAGTCAAGCCGGTCAGCATGGTCCACACATTCCAGCAAGCAAGCTTAAATTGTTGATGTTTCTCATTTCTTGTTGATTTTCTTATTGGTTTGCCTGGTGCCCAAATTTCAGTCACTTGTCAGGTTCAGGAACCTTAAGCCTCGTGCACCCAGCGAGGCAGGTGAACTGTGGCGGGACAGTGCCCTATTGGCTGGGGGCTGCCCAGCTTGAGGCGGGCGGTGACTGTCCAGTGAGATGCGAGGATCTCTCCCACTGTCGAAGGCAACCCCTGGTGCTCGTTCTCCACGCCAATCTAGCAAGAGCTTATAACCAGTAACTGTTGCCTCCCGTGTTGATGCAACGCTGTTCAGCAATGCCGGAGTACCTCTCCGGGCGCGAGCCTGGGCACTTATTATGGAGACTCTGGGCTGCCCAGACACCAGTGTCCCCCTCTCGGCTTTACTGATATAGTCCAAAGGAGAGGATAAGTTCCATGTCTGGTACCAGCTCAGCTGCAGGAGTTGCCGGGACAGTGCCAGAAGTTGACACCGCCTTCGGACTCCACTCTGGATTTTCTGTCAGGGTTTACTCCCTTAGCCTTTCTCCTTCCCAGGATAACCCACAAGGCAGTAGGGTGTGGAGAATGTGGTTAAGGATCCCGCTACTTCATACGTCTCTGTCACCACGAGTCACCATAGCTCCCTGCACAGCAATAACCTCATATCCCCGGGACCCTCCTCCCCACCTTTCATTGCCCTTCCCCCCAGCTACCATCACCATAGGACCCTCCCCAACCCACTACCCCCCATGTGCTCCCATGTCCACCCTCCTCACTGCACTGGCCCCTCCCCCCCAGCTGCTCTCAGTGCCCCCAGGTCCACCTTCCCCCATCACTCTTCAGGCTCTTCTCCTCAGAGACTCCTTTTCCTGGTAGTGCTGCCTTGCAGGGCACAGGTGGAACACCATGCCTGAAAAGGACAAACACGGGGCTCCTCCCTCGGCAAACTCCCAGAGGCAAACTCCCTTCCCTGTTAGCTGCTGCCCCCTGTTTGCCTCTGGGCAAAGCGTCCTAGAGGAGCTTGAGTGAGTGTGGGATTTGGGGGGCTGTGTGGTGAGCTGGTGGGTGAATGTCTGTCTGTCTGTGCAGCTATGTTACTTTGCAGAGAAGGACAGTTTGATCAGCTGCCTGGGTGCCTGAGCTTGTGCTGTGCAGAGAAGAGCAGTTTGCAAGGTGTGAATTGGGGGAGTTCCCTGCCAGGTGAGCCTTCAAGTGCTGATTAGACTGGAGGCTTTGAGCCAGGCCTGACCAGCTAGCAGCTCTCTCTATCAGAAGGGAGCTCCCAGCGAACAAGGTGAACAAGACTTAAAACTCAATTAATACCCCCATATTTTTGTGAAACTCAGACTGGGTTTCTTAGAAATTTTCACAAACATGAATCACCCTTTCATGAAACCCATGCTGTGCTTCGTTTTGATGACAAAATCCCCAAACTTGCTTTGGGTTTCTGTACAGAAAGACATGTCCAGTGTCTGTGAGTTAACCAAAACTGTTGATATTAGATGAAATAGACATTAATCATGCTCCAGGAAAGGCATGCATATTTTCTAGCACAACTTTTGCAAACTCTGTTTTCCAACAGGCCAGTTTGATTCTACTACAGACATACATGGCTATACCAATGCCACAGCCTTTGGTGAGACTGAAACAACACAGCGTAAGTAGATGACATGGATCTCTCTAGTTATAATTTTCTTGGTAATATTTCATTACATAAAACAAAGATTCCGGATCAAGGCGGATGGAAACTGCCTAGACGGCAATGCAAACATACCCCTTCTTGGCCTTCAAATCCAGAGGGACCTAGGAATCCTCCCCAGTTGCAAAGAGTAGGCCAGTCTCAAGTCACCCATTGAACTGTTGGGTTTTGTTCTGAGTGTTAACACTTCTAGGCTATATCTACACTAGCCCCAAACTTCGAAATGGCCATTCAAATGGCCATTTCGAAGTTTACTAATGAAGCGCTGAAATGCATATTCAGAGCCTCATGAGCATGCGGGTGGACGTGGTGCTTCGAAATTGACGTGGCTCACGGCCGCGCGGCTTGTCCAGACGGGGCTCCTTTTCGAAAGGACCCCATCTACTTCGAAGTCCCCTTATTCCCATGAGCTGATGGGAATAAGAGGACTTCGAAGTAGGCGGGGTCCTTTCGAAAAGGAGACCCGTCTGGACGAGCCGCGTGGCCGTGAGCTGCATCAATTTCGAAGCGCCGCGGCCGCCCGCATGCTAATGAAGCGCTGAATATGCATTTCAATGCTCCATTAGTAAACTTCGAAATGGCCATTTGCGTGGCCATTTCGAAGTTTGGGGCTTGTGTAGACATGGCCCTAGTGATAGATATTAAGATATGGATTCTAGAAAATAGTCTGGTGCCCCTAATTTATTTCATATGCATCATCAGGTTGCAATGGTTTTCAGGCATTAGTCAGGGAAAGACCAGTGACCTAGATGCAAAAGATTTACTAGTTCGTGATCATTCTCTTGAGCCAGCCAATCTCTAGTATTAATATTTTCATAACCTGTAATGTTTGTAATGCTAAGGCGTGAGTGCTGCCTCACGAGCCAGGAAAGAAAATTCCCTGTGGCATGTTATTTTGTCTGTAATGGTTCACAAAAACATATGAGGATCAGACAAACTAATACTGATTGTTCACACCAAAATTCTTTCTGCACGTTTCTGAATGTTACTTTGTGTTCAGATAAAAAATCTGATATTGGATGTACATGAGACTGCATTCTTGACAGGAATTCCTAACGAGATATTTTTGCTTTCCCCTTCACAAATGGACTTATTTCAACACACTTAGAAAAACTTGGCAATTTTTTTTTGGCGGGGGGGGAGTCTTATAATAAAAATATTTTTCTTGAAATGACCTGGGTGAACAGATGGCAAATAAGCTCAAACCTTCCCTAGTTCACTTCCTTCAGGCTGATGGACACAAATTTATGCAAGTTGCAATTGGGCAAACTATGTTCGAAAACAGGTAACATCACTTTGTGCTGCTTGCTGTGACCGCTGCAAAATGTAAATGCGAGGCCACAGGCTCCAGTCAAAAGTTGGAACTGAATTAGAGATAATCTTTGTAGTTAATATTCAGATCTCATGTTTACCTAGCCCTCTCTACCTCCACCTTAGGCATTTTGATTTAAATGCCTGTAATTGATCTCTGTGGATTTAACCACCATGAAAGAGACTCATGCAGCACATGGGCAAAATAACTTGATGATGATGATGATGATGATGAAGATGATATACATAATAAACACACAAATATATATATTAAAGAGCTTCTGTGTGTATGGTCATGACAAGAAGTATTGAGTACTGGAACAGAAGAACAAGGTATAAGATTCCCAAAAGCAATGTGCAGTCCTTGGTTTAAATCTAGCTTGGGACAGCAGTGACATAAATTGTTTCCATATCTCAAATCATTGACAATCTGTGCAAAATGGGTCATGTTTCAGTTTGATTGTCAGGATGAGACATCTCCAAAGTCACCAGCTCATGTGGCATTACTTTGCAAAGTTTTGTCTTAGCAGAGAGAGCGAATACTGAAACGGTTTCTGAGTTTGAACTACACTTTTATCACTAATGGTGATCAGTGGTTTCATAAAAGGTTTGTGGCTCCCTGATCAGACACTTGACAGGATGCTATTTTTGTCATTGTATTTAGGACTTGAGTCTCCAGGCCTGCCACAGCAGAAACTGCTCTCAGCACAAAAATCCAAACTAAAAATGTTTAAAAATAATGTGTGCCAAAATTTTAGAATCCAGGCAGGTCCTTGGGCAGAGATAGAACACTTAGGCTGCATCTGCACTAGGATGTTGCTTTGAAGTTAACTTCGAAGTAAGGGGCTACTTGGAAGTAGCCTGCAGAATGTCTACACATTCTTTTCCTTTCTTCGAAGTTAACTTTGAAGTAAGGGAGCCCAACTTCAACATCCTTACTCCATTCCTGAGAATGGAGTAGCACCCTACTTCAGAGTTTAACTTTGAAGTAGGGTGTGTGTAGATGCCCTGCACTCCCTACTTTGAAGTAAGGGGTCCACCATGGTGGCGTTCCCCCCGGAGCATGGAGACATTCTGGCCAGCCCAGGCAGGGCTCTATGGTCCTTGCTGGCCACCTGACAGGAAGCAGCTCCCCAGCAAACCCAAGCAGGAAGCTGAGAGTGTGCCACAAGCAGGGGCAGCATGATCTCCCGGTTGGACTGCCCCTGCTCAATGTGTCAGCCAGTGCCCGCACCTGCTGTCCTGCATGGCAGCACGGGAGGGCCCCCTCAACACCCCCCGCTGAGGCCCTGGGCAACACCTCTGAGGGTGCGCAGTGCATGCGAAAGGCATGCTTCCTGCTCAGCCACCCCACACATATGTCCAAGAAGCGGCACCTCACATCCCCTAGGGCCTGGAGTACCACTGAGTGGTACCCCTTCCTGTTAATGTAGGCGCCCCTCCTGTGGTCCAGAGCCTGGATTGCCATGTGGTTTCTGTCCAGTGCACTGAAGCAATTTGTGAGCCCCAGCTCCGCAAAGGGTGAGGGAAGTATCCAGGTCCACGGGGTGATGACATGTAGCAGGAGCACCGTGTTGATGGCTCAGATGACCTGCAGGGGTAGAAGGTAGACATGTCCATGAAAGCCAGACCAAGTGGCTCCCCTTCCTCTTCCCCTATCCCAGGCAAGCCCCCTGCCCCTTCCCTGCTCCCTGGAAGGGCCCCCCCTTACCCAGTAGCCCCCTCCTCAGGGTGGGTCTGTGATGTAAGCCAGGCTTACCTCTAGCAGCTCTGCTCCGATTGTGGCCTTACCCATCCCAAATTGGTGGCCTGCAGACTGTTGGCTCTCTGGGGTGGCCAGCCTCCACAGTACAATTGCCACCCTCTTCTACACTTGGAGTGCAGGCTGCATCCAGAGGTCCTCGAACGTCTGCCAAGTCATTTGAAAGTTCCTCAGTCATCACTCATCATCCCAGTCCTCCAGCACTAGATGGTCCAACCATTTAGTGCTGGTGGCAAAGGCCCATTGGCGCCAGATCATGAGGGGCTGGGGAGGGGCAGCAAAGCCCGGCCTGGAGGATGGGGCCCATGTGACCAGCCCAGCCGTGCTGCTGGAAGATGACGGTAAGCAGCATGGCCAGCAGGTTGGCCACAGTGGTCAGGAGATCCTCCTGGAAGAGGACCTTGCCAGACATGTTTTCCTGGTCTACTCCCAAGCACCCAGTCTGCCCTGCTGTGTGCAACCTGGCAGCCTTGAGCACATTCAGGCTGGGGGTGCTGGGAGCAGCTTTAAGGGGTCGGCTGGCTGCAAGCCCAGAAGGGCTTGTCAGCCATGCAACCTCTGCCTGCATCATATCCTGGCCTCTTATTTCAAAGTAGGGGCTGTTGGTGTGTAGACACTTAACTTGGAAGTAGAGGGAGCCTACTTCGAAGTAAGGGAGGGGTGCTTTTTGTGTGTAGATGCTCTACTTTGAAGTTGCTTATTTTGAAGTTGTACTTTAAAGTAAGGAACTTTGAAGGTATTTTGTAGTCTAGACACAGCCTGAGGGTGCGTCTACACAAGGAACTAATTTCAAAGTTAACTTCCAAGTTAGGCACTACTTTGAAGTAGCCAGCAGAGAGTCTACCTACACTTTCCCTTCTTCGAAGTTAACTTTGAAGTAGAGAGCCCAACTTTGAAGTCCTTCCTCCATTCCCGGGAATGAAGTAATGCCCTACTTCGAAGTTTAACTTCAAAATAGGGTGTGTGTAGATACTCAACTTCAAAGTTGCTTACTTCAAAGTTATTTTTGTAGCATAGACACAGTCTGAGAAAGTAGGTGTAAAATATTCAATATATTAGTGGAGAACAATGCTAAACAATGGATAAACACAACACGAATGAAGAAAAGTTTCATCAGATATTTTCCTTTTTGACCAAATCTGTTAATCTGCAGTGTGGTGACATTTTAATAGTATTACTTGGTTTCTTTCACTTGTGATTTGTTTTGTATATTTAGAGTATCAGAGAGGTAGCAGTGTTAGTCTGTATCTTCGAGAACAACAAGAGTCCTGTGGCACCTTATAGACTAACAGATACTTTGGAGCATAAGCTGTCGTGGACAAAGACCTGCTTCTAAGGTCTTCTTCTTCTAAGAAGCAGGTCTTTGCCCATGAAAGCTTATGCTCCAAATTATCTGTTAGCCTATAAAGTGCCACGGGACTTCTTCTTGTTGTTGTTTATTTAGAGTGCCACTCTTCAGGGTAGGGAATGTCTTTTGATTGTCTTTACTTGGATTTTAGCACAATGAGGCCCTGATCCCAGTTGAGTCCTTTCCATGTGCTGCCATAATGCCAATAGATAATACTAATAGGAACAAATAGGTAATGCTGTTCCAGAAAGATTTCTCAGTGGATGCATCTCTCTGGGGTTTTGTTTCATGCTCATTCCCATGGGAATTCAGTGCTCACACTGTTTGGTGTGAACTTCCATCTAAAACATGAACTGGATTTTAAAAAGCTTTACAATATTTGATTAACTTATGAAAAATGCACTGACTTCTTTGTTCTGGTCAGAATCAAAAGGGACATGTCATGGAAGTCTCGTGAAGATAAGCCGTTGTTTTTCTTTTACCTATTCTTTTAGCCATTGTTTTTCTTTTACCTATGGAATTATTTAATCTCCTACAGGGTGTTTGTGTGGCTCTTGTGGAATTAAGAACTATATTTTGCCAATTCAGCAGTGGGGCAAACAGCCAGCATGGACCCTGGGGTAGAATTAAAATGGGAGGGAAGCCTGGCTCTGCTCCATGCAAGGGGCGGGGCCAAGGATGGAAAGGGTGGAGCCAAAAGTAGTTGCCCTTAGTGCCACCACGACTGCAGTGCTGGGCCCTCCCCAGCTGCACAGAGTGGGAGAACAGGAGTATCGGCACTTCAAAGGGGCCCTAAGGTTCAGCCGCTGCTGCTGGAGTAGCAGCGGTGGAGGCAGACAGAGCTGCAGGCCCTTTTTAAAGGCCAGGCTCCAGAGCAACTTTGTGCATCCCCAGTTGGTGGGCCTCCAGTTAAGTATAACACTGTAATTCATGTTTGAGTCTATTAAGTCACTGCACCTACACATTTTAGGCTGTTCTGCTATTTTGTTTACTGCTAGAGTCCAGAAGAGAAAAGGATATAAAATAGAAAAACTAAGCCTAATGTGGCTTGTAAAGTAATTTCTGAAAATGGATTGTTTTTATATAGGATCGAGTAATTCTACTACGGCAGCCCAACACAGCAACGTGAATACAACCCTCTCCAGGGAAAATGTAACCCTGCCTCCCTGTAAGTGCTGGGGCGATCTCGAGTGCATGCAGTTCTGTGGTTAATTATTTTACCTGTTGCTTTGGAATAATGATCAACTGAGGAGGCAGAGACAGAAAAATGACGATAAATCCTAAGTCAAATGTGTGTATTTTACTGCTTGGTAAACCTAGCAAGGATGAAAAGGGGCTTTAGGTGGTGAAAGGTGATTTTTGTAGTTGTGACACCATTGTTGGGGGATTATATTACTGGCTCTGCCACTAAACTCACTTTGTGACTTTTGGTAACTCCTTTGATATTACTTGGTCTCAATTTCTCCATCTGCACAGCAGGTGAAATGGTTATCCCTCTCCCACTTTTGGGTGACTGAAGTCAATGTTTATGAAGTTTTCTTTTTTTTTTTTTTTAATTATAACTATTTGTACAAAATCTTGTTTATCTTATTTATATTAAATTTAGATTTTAGGTCAAAACTTAAGTTGATTTTGTCCTTTTGAAAGAAAGTGGGATCTCAGCTTCTAGCAGTTGATTTTCAGGCTCTCATGAATATGGTTAAATGACTTGTAAACATCATAGTGAGCGAAATCAAAAATACTATTTTCATTGTATATCTATGTCTGTTTAGGCAATCTGTCCTCCAGCACAAGGACGTATCCAGTTTCATTTACTAAGCTCAGCGGTTTATCAACTGTAGGGAATTTGGATAATAGTACTGGTAAGCCACTCATTCACAACTCTCAACTCCATCAATGTCTGTTGGCAAGTAAGACCTTGAAGGAATAATTCTCAGAGTATCAGTTAGCTGTACTAATAATAGAAATCCAATCAACAACCAAAAATGAACAAACCAGTATGGAGATCAAAGAGCAGTGCATGTCTCCACAGTGCAGATAATCATAGGTGCTTTTGATATTTCCATCCTGGCCCATCTTTAGCAAAAGACCATACCAAGCACATTAGTTGTGGGCAGCCACCAGTAAAAGGAAGATGATGTTTGTTTGAGAAATGTCATACATTGCAATTTTTAAAAACATGACATACCTATAGTATTCCACAGATGTATCATTGTGTTACTGGTATGTGCCTCACTTTCCGCCTCCTTTGCTTACTAGAGAACAGAGGACAGAAAAAGGAGCAATGGTCTCAAACTGCAGTGGGAGAGATCTAGATTGGGTATTAGGAAAATCTATTCTCCCCAAGAGGGTGGTGAAGCACTAGAATAGGTTACCAAGAGAGGTCATGGAATTTCCATCCCTAGAAGTTTTTAAGTCCAAACCTGACAAAGCCCTGACTGGGATGATTTAGTTGGGATTGGTCCTGCTTTGGGCAGGGGCTTGGACTTGATGATCTCCTAAGGTATCTTCCAACCTTATGATTCTATGTAATGCCAACATGGTTTCTGTGCTCAAATATCATGAGTTTATTTCAAATCCATTATGATGCAGTACTTGGCATTGTTTGTGGGTAATGTGATGATGTAGAGCATGTGGTTCTGCTATCACTGGCAGGAATATCTAGATGTTATACCCTGGTAACCATCATACAAACTAGTGCTCCAAAATGTGTAAATGAAAAGTTCCAGCAAGTTCCTGGTCCTACTAGTAGCACAGTGAGCAGAGCTATTGCTGTTGTTGGGTGAAGGAAAAACAACACTGAGTTAAAGCAACAGTTGGAGAGCCAAGCTATGAAGTTCTCATTTGCATCGTACGAGCGTGAGTAGTAGCTGAATTGACTCGGATTAGCACTGTGATCAGTTGTTTAACAATGTGAATAAGTCCACATACTATCCCATAGTAAGTAGAAGAGGGACTTTCTTGATGCCATCCTTCATAACTTGTTGTTCTGTATTCAAGCCCAATTTTTTGCTTTATGTGGTACCTCTCCATTGTTGGAGTTGCCTTAAATTCTGAGCCCTCAGTTAGCACAGTAAGACTTAGTAGTAATTTAAAGAGCTAGAGCTTCATTGAACATGCTCAGCGGTATTGGAAGTCTTGTAGAATTAAAGAAAGTCTCACACAGCATGCATAAACCTGGAGCAGTTTCTGAGGGCTATGTCTGGTTAGCCATATGAAGAATCTTTTCAATATACAATCTCTACCTAAAAAATATTCATATTATTTTAACCAATTGGAACAGACACAGTGCAAATTTAGGAAAATTAGGTCTGTGTCCCTAAGTTTAGTGCAGATCACAATCTTAGTGACAGGTTTCTGTCCATTTCCCTTTCTCATAGCATCTCTAAATCACCATGTCGGCCAAACTTTTCCTGTTTGAGTGCTTAAAAGAAAATTCTGAAATCAGTAGTCTGATTTTCCCTAACTGTGGTGCATTTGCAGCTTCAATTAACTTGTAATCGAATTGTTGCCTCAGCAGCCATGATACTAAATTATGTGCCTAAATTAGTATTTATGTGCTGAAACTGAAGCACCTAAATTAGAGAATGCTGGCAATCCAACAAAGGTTAAGGTTGCTGCATAGATGTGCAGCTGAAGCAGTTGCCTGCTTAGTGAAATCAAGTGCAAATCTCTTTTTTGGAAGGATGTTGCTTTTCCTCATGAACTGTAATTTAAATTATAGTTTTTTCTATGCCTTTTTCAGGCACCGTGGGGAATCCAAGGAATGTGCACTTCTCCTGGCCTGTGGTGGTAGCACTCTTGCTTCTGTTTTGTTCTTTTGTAATAATTTTAGGAATCAGAAAATGGTGTCAGTACCAAAAGGAAATGTAAGTATTAGTATCAAAAATAGTCAGGAAAAATAGAGATATTAGTGTGAGTTCCAGCCCAGAGTTTCAGAATGAAGTTCAGATAAATATCTTACTTTGAGAATGTGAATAGAAATGAAGAAATGCAGACGTACTGTTGTGTGAAACAGATAATTGAAGCTTAAACTCATGCACTGTTAAAAATGCTTCAATTTAACATCCCACATTTGTCCCTTATTAAATATTTGGGGCAATATAGAGATAGTAAACTAAACCACTTTAAATATACTCTGACTATTCTGAGCTTGAAATTAACTGCAGTACAGGTATATTTATTCTTGGATTGTCAACCTCCTGGGGAGAGGGCTTTTATTTTGAGGCTTGTAAGTCTCCATTCTCAGCTGTAAATCTTTGTAAATATGTCTCTATATAGGAGGTTGCTTTCTTATTCATTACAGAATTTCAAGGTATAAAACGTGTGTTGTACATGGAGGTGGAAAGCAGGGATCACGAGAGTTCACATTAATGCCCGAATATGGTTTTGAGCTGAAGAGTAGAATATGAAGGTTCAAGAACTATAAACTCTACAGAATATTAGAGGAAAACAAGGCTGAAATTCTTTCTTACCTTTGGCCTTCTGTCTTTTGCCACTTTCCCTAATAATTTTATATTGATTTTGACATCATTAACTGTTGTGTTTTCAATGTCTTTTATTTATTCTAGTATGAACAGACCTCCATCTTTCAAACCCCCGCCACCTCCGATAAAGTATGCGTCTATGATCGAATCTGACGGAACTACTCCATCCTGCCATGAACTGGAAACTTTGTAATGTTTCTTGGAGTCTTCCTGAACATTCTCCAAAGAATATTAAATCTCATGGCCCCATAAGCCTTTTCAAATGCAGATTGCTGGAGTTCAGTATGAATGACCTACATTCAAAGTTAAATGTCTACATTGACAAAAGCAAAGCATTCCTGAGTATGCTTTCTCATACTTTTAGAGACGCACTCATCTGACAGTCTAACCACAGCAAGTTAGAGATTGCAGGGGCCCAGTCTGGAATGGGTGATCAGCTGGAAATTTGCTGCCTTCATAAGGGCAGTAGATTAGTGCATGTGTCACTTTATTAATCTGCCTAGAAAAAAATATTGAAGCATTTTCTCTTAGTATGCCTATAATGATGATCACTGGAAGCATTTGGCAGACATCATTATGCCAGTGTGTTGGTGACAGTTTGGAAGCTTTTTGACATATGCATGAACATTTTAACTATAATTTTTTAAATATACAAATATCGATACACGATGAGGTTAGTCAGCACTAACCCTAAAGAGCCAGAGCATTCATTGTAGGTCAATAGCCCAGATTTATCACCAGTGACATCCAACAGGGACTAACTTGAAAAGACTGAAGGGAGAGGACACTGCTGTTTCCTTCTTACATGATTTACTGTGAAGACGTGGCTGTATGCCTTGAAGCTGCCAGACCAAGGAGAGGTCAGGCTATCCAGTACACCATCTTGAGTGGGACACAACTGAAAGGGAGGATAACAGAAACAGGGACTGCTTTCAGCAACAATAGCTATTGAAAATAACTCTTGCTCAAAGACAAAAATATTTTCTGGAGTATATTTATATTTGAGATATATTGACTTCAGTGGATAAAAAGGAACACATTTCTTCATTTTTTTACTATTCAGCTGTAAATGTGAGCTGGGAGAACCTTGCTGAGAACTGGTTCCACTCTTTGTATTTTTTAAATGTATTTTAATATTGAAAACAACTTTCAGACATGTACAAAATCAGACTTCAACTGGGAACTGTGCAATCAATGTAAAGAAATGCAATCCTATAAAAGGCTTGTTTCAGACATGGTAAAGTTGAAAATGATATACAGGTTTAATGATGAAATATATAGTACTTTGTGCAACAGAAGTGAAGGATGAATGTCTTAGAGTGTTCAAATGCTGCTGTATTCCTCTTGGCAAAAAATAGGATTGCTTTTTTGACCACTGAAATATATCTAAATCAAGTGTAAAAAATAGATGATTAACTGCACAGAATCATTTACATAAAATTCAAGACAAAAATGAGAAAAATATCATATCCACTTAAAACTAAGTAGGAAAACTATAGAAAGACGCATAGTACCCCACACTGAAATTCAGCTGGGACACTACTGAGAGCTTAGTAAAATAAAACTTAGCAAGGACTTTTCAAAGGCTGCGAGGGGTCATAGCCATGATTTTAATGAAGGATCCGAAAGATCTGTTAACCGATGGCCGGGGGTGAGATACCACGTGTGCCCTCACTTCATCTGAGTCTTTAACTGCTAGGACAGACAGTCCCTTCACCGCAGGCAGCCAGGGAGGCTGACGGGTGCCCCAAGAGCCTGCCCTGTGGAGGCAGCATGACTCAGCACTCAGTTCTCAGTACGCCTCACCAACGACCACTCTAATACAGCCGAGAAACTGGCTGGGTTCTTTTATTTGTGTTCGGTTTGCACAGTAACAGGAGGAGTCAGGTTAAAACTTAAACAGTTACTATTTAATTGATAAGGAAAAGCTTAAGTCTTATGGTTACAAGGTTTATAGTTTCACTTCTTTAGTTACAAGCAGCTAGCATACAACAAAAGTACTTTAATTCATAGATCTATTATTAAATAGGCACAAAAGCAAAAAAAAAACATAGCAGATCTTATTCTCACCCATGTGTTACCCGACTTTGGCGTGGCCAGCGTCTATCACTCAATCCCTCGGGAAGAAGTAGTACAAGGAGGGCGTCCCCTGGGAGCTCAGGAGGCAAAGACCTTCCTGATCGGCAGGCATAGGTAATTGGAGCTCACGTAGAGGGGGCTGCCGGACCCTTCTTTATACTCCTTGGGTCACATACACTCTTCCTTATCTTTAAAGATGCCAATTGTGTTAGATCGTCTCATGATGCTAGTTCTCACAGGGAGTTTCAAGGGCTTAATTCACACCTGTGAGGTGGAGATAATTTAGACATTCTTTTCTTATGGGCGGGAGATTCCTCTCCTGGGACGATGTGTAGGCATATCAATCACCGGTACTAGCCAAGGGCAGCCTCAGGCCCTGGTTGTCTGCTAGCCCGTTTGTCTTTTGTTGTCTGGTTTCGGTCCGTTCAGGGTCATGATGAGGCAGTCCGTGTGTGCTCTGAGGCATCAAAGACTGTGCTTGAGATTAGCACATCTGTGCTCTCAGGCATTCCAAGACTGGGCTGTGTCCTTTTGCTCCTTTGTGCTCTGAAGCACGTAAGAGGGGCAAGAAGGAGTAAAGCAGGGGGGGAATTCTGTCTGGCTACAAGATGTTATCACCAAGTCAGGATGTCATCTTCATAACTAACTTCATTTCTGGAACCACACTGGGTTTTTCTTGGAGGTTTTTGACCCAGACCTATCTGTTAGAAGGTTTACTATAGGACCTATTGCTGCCATATAGTGGATCTTTCCCATGACATAAATTTGCACAGAAATACCTGTGGTGGACTCTGTGCAATCTTCTGCTTTCCACTTCTCTCAGCTGGAGGAGTATTTGTTGTTTTGATCATCATTTTGCCATTTATCATAGAAATGCTTCCACAGAGACATGTGATCTTCTAATATGCCTTGGAAGTGCTCAGACTGTGCTTTAGACAATCCTTTCACGTGCCTGTGTCCATAGCCAAATTACATAAACCAAGGATGCTCGGCCTTCAGCTCCCAGGAACGCTGTTCTAAGCACTGTGAGCTGCCTTTTCCTAAGGATGCAAGTGCCTGGGCAAGTCATGGGTGAGAACTTGGACAATGCTGTAACTGGATAAGCTCAAGTGTTTCTCTCTGGAAACAATGACTGCAATACAGTGTGTCCAAGTCCTCAGCTGATTCAACCCTCCTGCTCTATTTGAGATGTTGCCAGATCACGCTGAGAAGAATAAAATAGAATTACTCCAGGTTGGTGCCAGTGTCAGAACCAAACTCCATCAGTTCCTTGTATCCTAAGACATTCTGAAACTTAATATGCATTTTCCATTTTTTCTCTGTTATCTATTTTATTTTCAAGGCTCATTAGTCTCTTGGACAAAGAGAAAAATGAGAGCCATCACAAGCCAATAATTCCATTTATGTGCATATTCTTATGAACACAATGTTTTCCCTTATATTTCTGCCCTCATAATATGAGTTTGGTCTGTGTCACATCTCGTATGTTACCCAGTAAATCTTTTGTTGGGTTTGACTTGCAGATGGAAAAGAAAATATTATCTAGGTGTAATGGCCCCTTTTCACCAGAAGGTGGCTCCTTAGCTGCAAATTCAATTCTCTGGTGAGTGCTCATGAAAACTTAGGCACTTATCAAATTGTTAGCCTTTAGGGCACCACTGGACTCCTTGTTGTTTTTAATAAAATGATTAACATCCTTATTAAATTTTTGTTGGGCACAGGTAAAATAATTATTGAAAAGGCAAGTATGCAAAATATTTGATGCAAAACTGATTTCTAAAACAAATGAATATGAAATTCATAAGATGCACAATTTGCTCCAAAGCCCAGATAAATACACAATGGACCCTTCAGTTTTAATAAAGGAATGGGTTTTTTAAATTCATTTTCTAGAGTCTGCTTTCTACTACTGTATAATGCATTTCTCCAACAGAGACTAGTGAATGAAAAGGCTATCACAAATATCAGCCATTCACTTCATAATTCAAGACATCATTTCTGAATAAGATCAGTCAGCTCATGGCGTATGACCATTTTATTCTAGCACAAAACCACATCCTAGGAGAGAACTCAGGGCCTGGATGGCTCAGCAGGTCAGCTTTGGGATATGTAGCTTTCACCTCTGGATTACAATTGTCACTTCGGACTCGGCCATTAGTGACTGTTCAATGGCCATGTGAAATCCCCTGGATACTGAGTCTAGTAGGTGGAAAAGTGTCTACATTACCAAAATCATCCCAGAATGGACATGTCTGTAGGCAGAGCTGCAAGAGGTAAGGAGTGAATAGGCATTGATACTGAAGTGCCTGCTTGATAGTCTAGGTGGTCTGTTCCTGCCCTCACAATGGAAAGGGCACTATCCTGGACACATGCTTTGCTATTGCCCTTGGTCCACAAGATAGTTTCCCTGGTTATCATTTACTTTACCAAAAATCCTCTGTAGCAGATGTTTTTTCTTTCCCTTTTCTCATCAGTGGCACTGCTGAGCAGCTGGTGTGTCAGGAAGGAAGGGCTCATATCTTCTCAGCCCTTCAGTGGAATACCAAAGGGCACCTCAGGAAGAGGTTGATGCTCCTAGTCACTATTCATGTTAGGAACGCTTTGCTTTTAGTGAGGGTGGGGAAGGTAACACTCGGGAGAAGGAGAAAGGAAGTATCTAACTGCCAGCTCCAACCACGTGGTAGGTATTTATGTATTTGTTTTCTTTCAAAAGAAAAAAAAATTGAAGAATGGAAAAAAGATCAGAATTTCTGTTGAGCTGGAGCCAATAAAAATAAGGGTAAAGTAATTTGTTGAGGGAAGAAAACCCAAATGCACAACTGTAAAATGGGGAATAACTGGCTGGAGGATGGCACAGCTGAAGAAGGTTTGGAGGTGACAGTGGATCACAAATACAGTGAGTTAACAATGCAGTGAGGTTGTGGGGAAAAAAAAAAAGATGTATCACTTGGGGTTTATTGCCAGGAGTGTCCAATGCAAGATGTGGGACTCTGCTCCACTCAATGCTGGTGGAACCTCAGCAGTACAGTGTTCAGTTCCAGCTGCCACATTTTAGGAAACCTGTGGACAAACTGGAGAAAGTCTAGAGGGGAGCAACAAAACTGGTAATAGTTTTAGGAAACCTGACCTGTAAGGGAAGGTTAAAGAAACTGCATGTTTAGTCCTGAGAAAAGAAGACTGAGGAGGTGATAAGTCTTCAGATATGTAAAGAGCTGTTATAAGGACTATGGTTCATTGTTCTCCATGTACGCTGAAGGCAGAACAAAAAGTAATGGGCTTAATCTACAGCAAAGGTGCTTTCCATTAGCTGTTAGAATCAACTTGTTGCCTTTAAGGATAATTAAGCACTACATTCTGTTTCCAAGGAAGGGTATAGAAATCCCATCGGTGGAGAGGGTGAGAAAAGGTGAGACAACTACCTGTCAGGGATGGTCTTGGTTTTTATGGTCCTGCCTCACCTCTGGGGGCTGGATTCCATGGTTGTCAGGGTCCCACAGTCCTATATGTCTAACACTCTGATGATTCTGTCTTCAGTATATAGGGCTTCCAACAGCATCCACTAAAACCAATGGGACTCTTTCTAGACTTTGAGTTCAGAAGGATCTTTATTAGATTTGCTGATGCCATTGTATCTCATTGCTCACTGTTGTGTTTATCAAGACTAGTGTTTATTCTAGATATTTCCCCACTGATCTCACTATATTACTGGAAACCATCTGTGAGGAAGCCTTCCATCATGCAGGGCACACAAAAAATGTATTTCCCAAACCTTACAGTTGTCTCCACCCATCAGATAGGAACATCTGTGTGAGACAGTTGTGAGATTAAAAGACAATCTGGTTATTGGTACACATGCAAATTATCCTACCAAGTGATAATCCCCTGACTCTTTTAATACCTTCTGTATCACACTAAATTACATGCTTCTTGAATGGCATTCAGCATGGCTTCTAAAGGGAATCTTTTTGTACTCTAGGCAAATCAGACTTGGATTGTTGTTTAAAAGGCTAATCTCTTATTTGTATCATGTTCCCTATCCTGTAAGTCATTTAACTGTATGGGTTTTTTTCCCCCCTTTTCTTAGGTTTCCTACAAGCAGGTTGTGGGATAATGCAAATCTGGTTGAGAAACACAGCATTGGATTAAAAAGTTTAATCGTTGCTGCTAATTAGCATTATCTTCTGGAGAACTAATCTTAATACAGAGCTATAAAGTAACTTTCTATTTTAGCTTGTTCCAACAAGGTTTTGAAGTCTTGGTTTAGAAGTTATTTTTGCTAAACAAGCCTAAATAGCATGTTGCACTGGATCTGGTACAAGACTTTCTCAGGAATTTAAGCCTTCATTTATCAAAGCAGCTAAACAAACATTGGAAAGTACTGGACATTGCTCTACTGCGAGGAGGAGGCAAATCAAAAAGAGAAATCAAATTGGTGTTTGGTCAGGGAAAATTCTTACGTTAGTATGGCTTGTGACTCACTTACTGAATTTCATGACCCCAAAAGTGTTATGGGCAGTGACTCAAAAATAAGTTTTCCTGTGAGTTTTGCAGAGGAACTTTATTAGCATAATCGAATACAAATATGTTCTGATATGTTTTGTTGTTGTTGGTTTTTTTTTGTTAAATCACACAGTATATAAAACGACTCCTTTGGGGACTGATCCAAAGCCTTTGAAAGTCAATGACAATTTTATGTTGTTTTAAAGGACATAGGATTAGGCCCTTAAACACAAATCTGTCGTCATCTGGTGTGTGTCTCTGGTTGTTGATTCTCTGAGGCAGATTTGCTCTAATAAGATTTTAATGGGGGAAGGGAGAAAGAATCTTCTTTGTGTCTGATTGGTTTACTGATTTTCAAATAGAAGGTCTTCCTCTGATCACAGCATCAAGCGTAACTGGAAACAGTCTCACCTGGTGTGAATAGAATATTTAAAGAGACAGCACTGTCATGTAGTTGAGTCCCAAACACAAAAGAAGAACTTGTCTACAAATTGTAAGCCCTGAAAGACAGAATATGCTGTTAAGATGTTGAGAAAACTATGTTGGAAGAAGTTATATGTCTACACTACAGGGACTGTACTAGCACACTCACATCCCTGTAGTTCTGTTGGCATCCCATGGTGTACATTCATCCTCTATTTATGAAAGGGGTTTTTCCTTTGGTGTAGAAATACACCACCTATGGAAGCTGGGTTCAGCAGAAGCACTCTTCCCTCAGCCTGGCTTCAGCTTCACTGCGGCTTGTGCCTGCAAAGTTATCTTGGGCAGGGATATGGATTTTTCACATGCTGACCAGCATAACTTAATTTAAATTTTAAGTGGAGGGTAAGCCTAGAAAGTTGACAAATTGTATTACAGAAGGTGCTTGACACCCAGTTAGAGACTTTGGCTTGTTCTTTATTTCAAAGACTCCTGGCTGATGTAATTATGCTGTGTCAATGGCAGAATGCAATTTGGGAAGATGGTGTTCCAACACTAGTGAAAATTCTTTGATTTCATATTGGCTAAATCTGCTCCACCTGGTAATGCCAGCATAGTTATAGTAACATAACTATGCTGCTGTTGGTCTGTTCTGGTCTGGCTATGGTCTGAAGAAGTGGGTCTGTCCCACGAAAGCTCACCTAATAAACTATTTTGCTAGTCTTTAAAGTGCTACTTGACTCCTTTTTTTTTATGCTGCTGTTCTCATCGTTGTGTAGACATATTCTTAGAGCCAAAGACAAAGGTGAAATGCTGTAGTAATGAGCCACGTAGGATGTAGAAAGACCTATTTACTCTTTAGCTTCTCATGTTAGTTTGGCCTACCCACCCACCCCGCCCTCAAGCTGAGACCTGGAGTGTGAAGGAATATCTAGCTATGGTCAAGCTAGGACACCAGGAACAAGCAAACAGAATGTAGCTCTGGTGGTGTGAGGAGCTACACCCCCCCCCCTCAAACTACATACCTATTTGAGCCTTTAGGCATATTCTTGGGGCAACTAGTTCTTCCTGCTGCTTGCACTGCTATAACTATACCCTATTATGAGCATGCTAGAATGGGTATATCTCTCCTTGAGCTAGGAGTTATACCCCTAGCTCAGAATGTAAATATACATTAATAACTTTGGACAAAGGGGCAGAGTAAATTTATAGCTGCAATCTTACTCTTCCTATTTCCCGATTGCTGGATTACTTAACTACACAGCAGTAAAGTAAACCTCTATCCAGCAGTAATGTAAGAACTGATTCTACAGCAATTTTACTATAACTCCATTGAATTATAACTGTGTGATTATGATCTGATTCAGGGCCATAGCTTTCTGTGGAAATAGAGGGAATTCAGTGTAGGTGTTCATACACACTGTTGGAATAAAGTCTGGATACTGTATGTGAAGCAACAAAGGTTTATTACAACCAGCTGGCAGAGTGATTCTGAACTTGGCTGAGTTTCAGAATGCACTGACAGGCATCAGGTTGTGATTGGTTATATAGAGATCTGATAGAGAGAGGAAAGGATAGGAGCAGACAGTAAGGAAATGAGCATAATCAGTGAACAATCAATCAGCAATCCATGTGAATTAACAATCTGGGAGTTACAAAGAGTTTCTGTGCGCAGTTTACAGAACATTTTATCTACAAACAACAGGTCCTTTCAAGAATGCAGTCCCCAACATCCATGTATAAAGTGATATCTCGTCTGTAATACACTGATGTGTGGAGCAGTGATGTCTCGTCTGGTGTCCTGATGTAATCTTCACATGGACATGATCATTCGTGTTACCTCTATAGAATCAAAGCAAGTGGGCAATGCAGGATCAAAGCAAAAGATAGTGAAAAAATAGTGTCAGTCACCCTTAGCTATAGTTCAATTCCCCTCCCCACAGGGTCCCTTCCTGGAATATGGCGGCCTAGGGCCTTGTTTACATCAACTGGGATGCCCTCCCCAGATGGCTGGGGTGGGTAGGCTTACCGAACTCCATTTTGGAACAGTGGTTCTTAGCAAATATCATGGCCTACTTCAAAATTTTATCCTATACACACACACACACACAACAGCTGTGTGGTGTGAGCAAGCATACAAAAGGCTGTAATGTGATAACTGCATACCTTCAGGGCGCACACAAGTTCACAGCTGGCTGAGTGGATTTTAAATTTCATGCCAATGCAAATTTAGAATGCCTTTTTGGTTCCCATTGGGGAGAGAATACACCTTATTCTGTCCTGATATCCTCCCTGACTGATCACCTTCCCTCTTGTGCCCAACACATGTCCAGATACTGATGCTTTTGTTCCAGTTCTGTTGTTAAACCAATGCAAAAGAGGAACCAAAGCGTTCCCATTCCCATTCTTTTGCTGTCTGGGCATTATTTGACCAGACATGACACAGGGTGGTGTGGGGTCAGCTGTCTGCCACATGCAGCTGTTCCTCTGTCTGATTGACAGTGTGACTGGGGCTCAGCACATTACAATAGTGGGATGGTCAAAAAAACACAGAGCTGTTAAAACATACTACAGGTTGCATCTCTCTTGTCTGGCACCCTTAGGACCTGATCCATCCCAAACGAGTGAATTTGCCAGGCAAGGGGAGGTCCCCTGCCACAGGCCCCTTACTTGCAGCTGGCCCCTGCTGGGCTGATGCCACTGCCCCCAACCCTAAAAGGCCACAGCTACAGCCCTGGCAAGGGAACTGGAAGAAGCCCCAGTCAGGAATCAAGCCTCAGACCCAACTGGACTTCTGGCTCCAGCTCCAGCCCCAGACTGCCAGTTCCAGCTCTAGCTGGGGAGCCCACACAGAAAGCTGGGGAGCCAGCTCTGGTGCCAGGCGGGGAGCTGGCCCAGGGAGCTGGCAGAAGCCCCCCTGGGGAGCCAGCACCAGGAACATAAGCCCCTGGCCTCCCTTGGACAGGGCTGCCAGCTCTTTCGTCACTGGGCTCCCACTTGCTTTTCTTGCAGTAGCCTCTCAGCTCAGGCTTTCTGATCCTATAACATCTGTGGTCCTGCCAGGTGATGACGGATGTTGCTGGATGAGAGAATTCTGGTTTTGAGAGGTGTAACCTGCACGTAAGAGTGATTTCTTTTTATTTAGGGCTTGGCTAGCCGTGGGACAGAAGGAAGGGTCAAATAGTAAAGGGAAGCAGATAGGTTGTACACTAATTTCTTACTAAAAAAACAAATAATAGTAATAATTTCACAGAATCATCAAATACTAGAACTGGAAGGGATCTCAAGAGGTCATCAAGTCCAGTCCCCTGTCCTCACCAAGCACCAGCTATATCACGCTGTTAGACATTGATCCAGCCTATTTCCAGTTCTTAACCAGCCTGACAGGAATTTTTTCCTCATATCCAATCTAAACCTTGCATGCTGCAATTTAAGCCCATTGTTTATTGTCCTGTCATCAGAAGCTAAGGAGAATAATTTCTCTCTCCTCCTTGTAACACTCTTTTAGGTACCTGAAAGCTGCTATCATGCCTCTCTCAGCCTTCTCTTTTCCAAACTAAACAAACCCAGTTCTTTTAATCTTCACTCATATATCATATTTTCTAGACCTTTAATCATTCTTGCTACTCTTCTCTGGAGAAATGTGCCTGGAACTGGACACAATACTACAATTGAGGCCTAATGAGCACTGAGTAGAGCGGAAGAATGACTTCTCATGTCTTGCTCTCAAAATCATGGTTGCACTTTCTTTTCTTTTTGAAGCAGCTTCACACTGTTGACTCACTCAGCTTGTGGTCTACGACAACCCCTAGATCTAATTCCCTAACCATAGTGGGGTGATAGATGGAATGTGTTTACCTTTATTGGCACCAGAGAACCTTGTCAAAGAGTAAGTAAACTTCCAGGGGTACTTCTCAATGGCAGTGTTGCATGTGCTGGTGGATTACAGGGGCTGTTTTATCAATGACAATGGGGGATAATCAGAAAAGGTACATCTTCAGGTGCTCTGGTCTTCAGGGTACAGGATGAAGTTTACATAAAACAAGCTTCCAAGTTGCACAAAACACGAGTTTATGATCCAGAAATGAAAGGTTCTGCTTTGTTCTTGGGTCTTTTTCCACATGTTTACTGGTGCATGATTATTTTTACAAGACAGCTTTTCAGGAGAAGAGTTTGGAACTCTGGACTGTGGGATCTGACTTCTATTCTGTCACTGCTGTTGCACAGTGCCCTTCAGAAAAGAAGTCCTACAACCTTCTGTCTTGGACTTCTGGGTCTTGCTGCATGATTGAGTTAAATCTGACTCTTGTGCCCATGCCAAATGTGTATCTCCTAACTTTATGAAATAAATAAATAAAAAGGCAGACATGATGAGGCAGGCTGCATGTGCTTCATAAAATGCGGACACCTGGCTGATCCAGGAAGCCAAGACCAGGACCAAAGAAAAAAAATAGAATCATAGAATTCTAGGGCTGGCAGGGACCTCAGGAGGTCATCTAGTCCAGCACCCTGCCTAAAGCAGGATCAACCGCATCTAATCATCCCAGCCATGACTATGTCAAGCCTGGACTTAAAAACCTCAGGGGTCATATTTCTAAATTAAGGCTATATGAGCCTCTGTGGCAACATGTGCACTGAAAAGAAGAAATGATGACAGATCTCAAACGTGACAAAGCATTCAGAGGAGGAACTGAACTGAATAGGAAGTAAGTATCTTTTTTTTAAACGAACCTTCCCTCACTCCCATGATGAATGCTAAGTAAACATGATCAGTGACACAGGTAGAGAGAAGTATGACTTTCCAAGGTCACAGAAACAGCATTAGAATTTAACAATTGGTGAATTCCTGGCTGTCCTCATTCCCTTAGGACAGAAGTGCACAAAGTAGGAAGTGGGGCCCTTGGGGGAACATGAAATTTCATAAATGGGAGTACAGCACAATTGGTAGCTGGGTCTCAGGCTCATCCACCTCGTTAAAAATGTTGAAAGCTTACTGTTTTATGTGTGTGTGTTCACATTTATATTCCAATTAATAGTTGCTACATTCGACATATTTTTCTTACACATGCTGAAAGGTTATTGTTTTTTAATATGAACATAACCAAAATTTCCATTGATTTGGATTACATTAGACAGGTTGGGAGTGGGGCGGTCCCTGCTAATTGCAGGGAGGAAAAGTGAGGCATGCCATAAAAAGTTTGGTCACCCCTGCCCCAGGATATGCTTCTTCCAATTTAACTTCTTGAGAGGACAGCCGGAGTCTACTTAGATGCCCTGGATAAGGAAAAATAATACAATCTTTAGGATTTGCCTCTTGTTTTGTGAATAGTTTGCTTGATAACAGGTACACGATAGGCTTTGAAAGATGACCTGGGAGGGCTGCCAGAAAGGGTACCTCAGATACATTGTAAGAACTAAGTTGAATCTGAAAATGAAAAAGCCAAGCGGGACGGCTAACAAGAAATCTATGTCTTTGTGTTAGAGTAATGCATCTTACAGACCAGGTAACAGACTCATTAACAACTGCACAGAAAATTGCTAAAGATTTAAATTTAGTATATAACTGAATTTATTGCACTATGAGCAGAGTTGCTCTGGAGGTATGCTTCATTGTGCTGACAGAAACTAAGGCTTTCTTTAAATCTCAAAAGACTTATCGTGGCTAAGCTATGACTAGAAGTAGACATGGAGGTCCTGTTTTCTTTATAAAAAAAAAGTATGCCGCTGGCAAAAGCTTATGAAGAGGTGAGTTAGGAAGCACAGTTCTGACCATGACTTTGCCGCACAGCGTAGCGAAGGACAAGTCCTGTGTGGTCAGTTAGTTATGCTGCCCCATACTAAATACAGGACAACCTAAACTATGCTGACTGCAAAGTGATTAGTCTTGTGTGAGTTCAGTCAACTCTTCACAGTTGTGTTGCAACAATATAAAATTTTATGTAGGGAATGGGGCAGAAGGAGAATGCAGTGCTGCTGAAGGCTGGGAGGAATGTGTCTCCCAGAGGTCATCTGCATGAGAATGCAAAGGGCGGCAGGTGTGAAACTGAGGCTGGGAGGAGTGTGTCTCCCAGCGATCATTTGCATGAGAATGCAAAGGGGTGCATGTGTGATACCTTTTCAGGCAAAGCCTAATGGGTAGTAAGTAAGCCATGAGATTTGGTCTATTGTAAACATGTAGTTGTAAAAATCACAATTTAAGCTGACACTTAATGCGGGAGTTGTGAGATCTCACCAATGCTCTGGGTTGTTGTGGGGGACAGGGTATTCGCCATAGCTGCGTAAGACATTGATTACACAGGGCTCCCTGGTTTAAAGCATTGTGGAATGAAGGGGAGGGGTACTGGCTGAGCCAGCTTGTTGAGTGTTATGGTCTTGCCTATGCCTTGGTGATATAGCTATAAGCCTGGCTTTACTAATCCTCCCCACCTGTTGAAAAATAAAGCTGTATACTAGGGTGTTTGTGAAACCCCACATGAGAGATACCAAGAGCTGAAATCACAGAGTGGCAGCTGAGGCCACATAGAGCTAAAATCACTGGGTTCTGCCTTAGGGCAGTCCCAAGCAGTGGGGTTAGGACTGGTGGACGACAGCAAGACCAGTGATCAGATGGTAGGAGCAGCGGCAGTGGACTGGCGGGTGGCTGGTAGGAGCTGTGGCAGATGGGCAGGCGGCTGGTAGGAGCGGCAGTGAAGGACGGTGACTGGCAGAAGGCTGGTGACAGCAAGGGGAGGCTACAGACAAGTGGACAGCTAGTATTGCCCTGGTGATGTATCTGTGGGCTTTGGGTTTGGGACTGCACCACAGAAGGTACATCCTGTAACTGTGTGTGTGTGGAAAAGGGCCAAGAGCCCCAGCAAGAGACTGGGTTCTACTGCATATGGGGATGGTATCTGGGTAAAGGGGGGTTTGTCTCTTCTGTGCTGAGATATACTGCATCTGTCACTGTAACCTTGGGGTAGGTTACGGACATTAAACAAGCCATTTCTATCTCAGACTCTGTGCTTGCGAGAGGGGGGAGAACCGCCTTACAGGCACCCAGCACAGGGGTGAAATTGTCACAGGCCACTGGGTGGGGGCTCGAGCCGGTTGGTTGTATCCTTGATAGGAAAACCCCACAAGAGTTGAACCCGGCCCTTCTGGCAGGCATCTGGCGTTAACAGACGGGTTACACAAATAACTACAGCAAATACATATAAGCTTACATTGTACAATGCTACTGTTGTTGGTAAATAAAGTACTCTGCACACATTTTTCTGTGTTTCTTAATATCTAATCTTCAGTGTTATGCATTGCTAAGTGTACCTCTCTATTATCCAGAATACTTAATATCTGGCAACCTCCCAGCCCCGGGGACTGCTGGATACGAAAGCATTTACTGTAGACACTGATAGGGATATGGTGTGTCCTCTTTTTTTTGAAAGTTCATACATGGTAACCTTAAAGGAAGATTAAAAACAAAGGGGCTGTGACAGCACTACTGCCTGGGGAAGAAATCTCCAGGCCTGGGGAAACCTGTAAAAGAGTCAAAGGAGTAAAGAGCAGAGTGGTTCTAAGGAAACCTTCAGTCAAATTGGGTTTCACCAGAAAACACTTCATTTGTCAACAAACTACTTCCTATGGGAACTTAGTTGAGTCCTGGTAGCCCTCTGGATACTCACCCCGCGTCCCCATGCTCCAGCCAAAATTTTAATTGCTAAATGGTGGATGGCCCCACATATCCCCTCCTGGCAGAGTCAACTGTCCATAGAATTAATCGGGACATCAGTCCCAGGCCCTGTACTTTTGGGAGCCCCCCCCCACCCCCAATGGCTGCCTCAGGCTGCCTTATGCATGGGAGGGACCCAGGGAGTTACAGGGCTTGGAGCACAGGGTTCACTTCTCCCTACCACTTCACTATGGTGAGATCAGAGTGTCCCAGCAGCAGACTCCATCACATCATGCTGCCTGGCTTCACCATGGCAGCTGGAAACAGAGCACTCTGCCCCCAGGCTGCTGCTGAGAAGCAAGGCACAGCAGGCTAGGAAAGGAGAAAAGGGTGGCCCAGCAGGGAAGACTGCTGGTATCAACACTGCTACCATGCCAGAGCCCCATAATCTCCCAGGCAGTATTACTCGGGGGAAAAGGCAAGGGGGTGGGGTGGGGTGGACCAGGGGCAGGGCTTGGGAAAAGGGTAGAGCAGGGGCATAGCTTGAAGCAGGGGTTACCTGAGCCCCATGGGGGAAGCAGGGCAGGTTGCAGGCTCCACAACCCCCTTGTGACAGTCTTGCCTCTGCCCCACTGGTTGGCCATCTGTGCATCACCATGGTGCGCTTGCAGGCCGTCACCCCGTGTGGGTATGTAACAGTTTCAGTTAATTTAGCTGGGAGGTCCAGGATGGCATTTCTGGTTAAAAAAAAAAAATAAAATAAAGAGCCAGAGACTCCTGCCCCTAGTCAGGAATAATCATAGCCCATGATTAAGATGCTGGCGTAGGATGTAGATGAGGGAGTTTCAAGTCATACCACAATCACTGGGATATAGAGACAATCTATCTCCGGTTGCACCCCGCCCCCCTCCCACTCCTAGCCCTCCGGACCTCTTCGTGGGCCCCCGGCTTCGCGATCCTGCCCACCCCCCCTCCCCCCTCCCCCCCATCACCTCAGCTGGCTGCACACTTTCCAGCCGGTCCCCTTCCGAACCGCGCCTCGACACCTTCTGTACGCGCTCATGCTTCACACGCTCCACTTCCCCACCCTCGTGTCCCGCCCCGATCACAAATGGCGGGACCTCTTGCCGTCATCGGAGGGTGGGGAGCCCCAATGGGCCGGCCTCTACTCCACCTTGGTCCCGCGGCCCGCCGGGGACATCAGCTGGAGAATCCTCCACAGAGCGGTGAGCACGGGCGTGTACCTGGCGCAGTTCACCCCCATCCCGGACACCTGTACCTTTTGTGGCACGAGGGAGAACCTGGCGCACATCTACATCGAGTGCGCCAGGCTGCAGCCCCTCTTCCGGCTCCTCCAGAACCTCCTCTTGAGGTTCTGGCTGCACTTCTCCCCACACCTTCTCATCCTCTCACACCCTATCCGTGGCCCCAGAAAGTCGCGGGACCTCCTCGTCAGCCTCCTCCTGGCCACGGCCAAAATGGCCATTTACAAAACCAGGGAGAGGAGGCTGGTGGGGGGGTGACCTGCGACTGTGGGGCCTACTTCCGTTCCTCCCTCCGCTCACGAATCCGAGCAGAGTTCCTTTGACCCTCACTCCCTTTGACCCTCACTCCCGCTCCTGGTTTTTCTTTCGTTGTCCCTCGTATTTACTTGGAACCGGGCTGTTTTTAATGGGTCCCCTCTCATCGTGAGAGGGGCCTTGTAGCCGCCCCGGCATCCAATATGTACATCCTCCCCCCAGCTGAGAATTTGACCTCCCAGCAAAACACTGTTTCGATTACAACATCCACATGAATTCCCCTGTAATGGCCTGAGAAAGCTCACTATGGCTTCTACAAGTCTGTGTGCCAGATGTATTACATCCTCCCCAACTACTCCAGGTGCCTCATAAGTTAGTCTGTTTATGGGCTTTATGGCTTTATCTCACCTTTTGAGAATGGGGATAACAGGGGTTTGCAGGGTCCTCCTCTGATGGCAGGGACAAGGGGTATCCACCTGGGGACTCCCCCTCCACCCGCATTGGTTCTTGTGTCTCTCGCTCACAGACTGGGATGTCCTGGACAAAAACATCTCCATCAGCTAATCAGGGTGTATCTGCACATGCCTGGTTCTCCTCCAAACTGCCGGCAATTGGGGCAGGTTCATCATCCCAGACTAGTCTTGTTGTGGAAGGAGGGTTCCCAGGCTGGGGCCTAAACACTTCTGCTCTGGGATTCAGTGCCAAAGGTGTTGCCCTTTCCCCAGGTTCCTCCGATAGACTCTGGGACCTGGTTCCCACTCTAGGGTGTTCCATGGGAACCTCATCCTCTTCAGAATCACTCTCGAAGGTGCTGGATAAGGGTAGATCATCTCCACTGCACCCACTGCCTGTGTTGGGTAATGGATGTGACCTTGCACTTTCTTTGCACCCCGGTCATATGTCATAGTCCATCTCTGCAGATGCACCAACCAACTCTCCCACGGGCAGTAGGAGATTCCTATGTATGGTCTTCATGGGCCCTGATCTGCTTTCAGGTTTAATCTTGTAAACAGGTAGGTCCTTAAGTCTTTCTGCCACTAGGCAGGGTGTTGCCTTCCATCTATCAGCAATCTTATGTTTACCAGCAACCCCTACCTTCCGCAGGAGAACTCGGTGCCCAGGTTGGAGCTCCTGAGGGCGCACTCTTGCATCATACCGGTGTTTGTTACGATCTGTGTTCCTGCGGGCAGCTGCCGTAGCCAAACGGTAGGCATCCCGCAGCTTTTCCTTTAGTCGAGAAACATACTGCAGATGTGTTTCATAGCCTTCCCCATCCCCTGACACCCCAAAACATGTCTATTGGTAGTCTGGGCTCTCGTCCAAACATTAGCAAATACGGGGTGGTTCCCGTAGCATCATTCTTTGTAGCATTGTAGGCATGCACCAAAAGAGCAACATGTTGACTCCAGGCCGCTTTCTGCTCTGGACACAATGTCCCCAGCATATCCAATAAGGTTCGGTTAAACCATTCTGGCTGAGGGTCACCTTGCGGGTGGTAAGGGGTTGTCCTGGACTTCTTTATTCCTGCCACTCTTAGCACCTCCTTTGTCATCAGGGTGCTCAGGTATTGGTCGCCGGCCCGTCGTCTGCAATATTCTGCCAGTACTTTAAAGAGACTGGAGTTGGTCCCTATGAGCACCGACACGTCAGAGATCCCCTTGGGGTCAGGGCATATTAAGGCAACTGTGTCCACCTCCTCTCTTACCCCTGCCACATCTTCTGGGAACTCTAGGTGCATGATGATATATCCCGCATAGGGGTATTCATTCAGGCTGAGTCCACACAGGCCGAGACCTGTCAATGGCTGGATAGGCAGGTGCCCAAGCCTTTGTTGATAGAATGACTGGAATATGATCGTCACTTGAGACCCTGTATCAAGGACGGCTGTACATTCCACCCCTTCTATTTTCACATTGACTTCTGCTCTAGGTCCTATTAGTCCTCGTGGGAAAGCCGTGGGTCTGTCTCTTCTAGGGGAGCCCTCGCTTCCCGAGGGTGTGGGCAGCTCCTTTCCCAGACCCTGTAGCCGTTTCCCGACTTTTCCCAGGTGGCCCTCAGCTTTTGGTACACCAGTGTTGGATTTTCCTTATTTCGACATCTTGCTGCAGTGTGTCCTTCCTGACCACATTCCCTACATTTGCATTTACTTTCTCTATATTGTACTTATGAAACATGTAACTAAAATTTACTTCTGGTTAACATGCTGGTGATCTGAGAGTTCTGGATGATAGAATGTCAGATGTGAAAGAGTTTTCTGTACCAACTCACTTTGTGTTAATGTGCTCTAGCAGAGTTCCTTAAACTGTGTTCAGCAGATCATTGCTGTTCCTTGAACAACTGGCAGGTGTGCTGCCAGTATTTGGACAAATACTCCCAGGCTATATATTTTCTGTTATTAAAACCAGATGCAGTGTTTTCATTGCTATGATACCTGATTAGTTTGTTTTTGCTGTTGTTGGGTTTTTTGTTTTGTTTTTTGGGGTTATTGTTTTTTGTTTGACAATTTTTGAAGAAATTTTTTGAAGAAAACTGTCATAGGTATTCTGCATAAAAAGCTGCTGTTTGGTGTTGTGTGTTCCCGAAAAGTGTCAGGACCACGGCAGGACGGCATGTCTAGTACATTAATACAAGGTGAGTTGGTAGATCCTGATCAGAGGGCGGCCTCTTGTTTGAAAGTTCAGATTCGGAAACCCCACTTCCTTAACTCCCTCCTTCCTACTTGTTGGTCGCCGTAGAAACCGGCTCTGCCAAAACCCGGGAGGGGGGAGGTGGTCAGCAAATCCCCCCCGCGGCGTCGCTCAGCATCACCTCGGCCAGGCGCCTGCCCGGTTGATTCCGGCTCAGGCGGCGGGCAGCGCGTGCGGCTGGGGCTGGGCGGGGGCGCTGCGGCTGCCGCCCGGCGGGCCTGGGCATAGGCGGAGGATGTTCTCCGGCGGGGGCCGGGCGCTGGCAGCCGGCCCGGAGCCTTTATACCTCGCGGTGCGCAAGCACCTGGCTCATAGGGCGGCGCGGCGCGGCGCGGCGCTTGCTGGCCCCGGGCCCCGCTCCGGGAGCGAGCTGATGGCTGGCGGGCGGGCCCCGGGAGCCGAGCCGGCAGCCCCGCAGCAGGATGGCGGAGGGCAGCAGCAGCAGCAACGCGGACTGGATGGGCTCCCTCGCCCCCGCGCTCCGCACCTTCCCGCTGGCTCATCTGGCCATCCCAGGTACCGCTCCGCACCCCGGCCGAGCCGCGGGCAGGGACGTGGCAGGGGGGCGATGCTGCCTTGCGCGGGGTGGGTGGCTGCGGGGTCGGGGCGCTCGGCGCTGCACAGGGGTGACGAGGGAGCCCGCTCCCTGGGTCTGGCCGCGTCCGGCTGGGCTGGGAACTGCTCGGCACGAGCCGTCGCGGGGTGTAAAGAGCCACACTTGGGGGCTGGGCGCGGGGCGGGGGGAGAGGGCTGTAAACGCACCTGCGGGGTGGGGGGTGGGATTATTCTGAGATCTCACCCAAGAGCTGTGCCAAGTCTGTGTGAGTTACTGCCTGGAGCAGCCAGCTCGGCGGAGGGGGGGATTTGAGCGCCTGTCCTGCCTTGGGCTTTGTTTCCAACGCAAACAAAATTAAACAGTCAAAAAGCCCATTGCTGATTGCACTGTTTCCGGGTTGGATTTATCGCCTTCTGCTGCAGAGGGTCAGCTGATCACCAGCTGAGGTCAAGAAACATTCTCTCCTCCCACGCACTTCTCGGGTGTGTTGTTGCACACGTGGGTAAATTACTGAAGAGGGCGTGATCTGGCCTTGGAAGCATCCAGCTCTGGGTCCTGCCTTGTGGAGCCAGGATGCCAGAGTAGATGAATCATGGACCTGCTGTGGCAGTGCCTGTGTCTGAACATCTTCCAGAACTGAAGCACCCATCATCTGTGAGATCACAGACATTCAAATAGGGATCTAGGTAGCTAGAAAGGAATGCGGTGGCCTAGCAGGTCAGTCATTCTACTAAAAGCTATGAAGAAATTGTACAGATCGCTGTACCATTAAGTGTGGTACATATTGCCGAGGGTGACCTGTACCACCTGCTTCAAAGGATTATCATACAGTAATGTGCCCTCAGAGAAGACTTACTACAGTCCTTCTCCGGGCCCCCCCACATAGTTAGAAGTTGGTTTATGCACTGGAGTATGAGTTTGTATACCTTGCAAGATTTGTGTTCTTATATTTATCGTAAGAATTCTCCATAGTCTTGTAATCCAAGTAAAATATACTATGTGCCTTAAATCTCTCTCCAGATTGCCAGAAATAGAATTTCAGTAATGTAGAGCAGGTTTTTATTTTTTAAATAAAGGTTTTAATACTTGAATTTAAGTGATGGAGAGAAATCAATTTGACTGTTAACGTGAACCATTTTTACATGGTTTAAGCAAGACATATTTTATTCTTCTACTGGTTAAAATTGTACCTGAATTCTGGAACATAAGACCATAAAAAAAAGACTATACTGGGTCAGACCAAAGGTCCATCCAGCCCAGTATCATGTCTTCTGACAGTAGCCAATGCCAGATGTCCCTGAGGGAATGAACAGAACAGGAAATCAAGTGCCCCCGCCCTTGTCACCCATTTCCAGCTTCTGATGAAGAGAAGCTAGGAACACCATTCCTAGCCATCATAGTTAAGAGCCACTGATGGACCTATCCTCCATAAATTTATCTAATTCTTTTTTGAACCCTCATAGTTTTGGACCTCACAACATTTTCTGGCATGTTGTTCCTCAGGCTGACTGTGTGGTGTGTGGAGAAGTACTTCCTTTTGTTTTTCAAACCTGCAGCCTATTGATTTCATTTGGTGACACCGTAGCTTTTATGTTAATAGGATGAAGTAAATAAATCATTTGTTTTCACTTTTTGAACACTAGTCATGACATTATAGACCTTGATCATATCCCCCCCATGCAGTATTAAAGATGTGGGTGTACCATGGATTTATCTAGAGGCAATAAGATATTCTTTCTCTTATTCTCTAGCCCTTTTTAAATTATTCCTAACATTGGGTTTGCTCTTTTGACTGCTGCTGCACACTGAGTGGATGTTTTCAGGGAACTATCCACAGTGACTGCAAGATCTGTCTTGTGTGGAAACAGCTAATTTAGTCTCCGTCATTTTATACATATAGTTGGGACTATGTTTTCTGGTGTGCATTAGTTTGCATTAATCAACATTAAAATTGATCTGCCATTTTCCTCTATGTAACTTTACTATTTAACTGACTTTTTTTTAAGTCATATGGGATAACCTGTTTCTCTGGTGAGATTTACACAAGCTAAGGTTTTTACTCATGGGTGCAGGATAGAAATGCAAGAAGTAATGTGGAGAGGAGTGGGAATGGGTATTGTAGGATGGGATAGGAGGGGAATTAAAAAAAAATAGCCCTGCACACAAATCTGGTCTTGGGCTCAGTCCCTGTAGAAATTCAGTGAGATTTAGCAAGCTCCTTTACCCTGCTTCCGAAATCTGACACTTACGGTAGTTACTTCTAGTTTTGTGACTCTATAAGCCAATCCTGACTTTCTTCAAATTTATCATCCGTTCATAAGTATGGACTAGATACTTGGTCCAAATAACTTTAGGTTTACATGTTGAGGTTGTACAACATTTACTTCTACTGTTCATATTGTGTGCTTGGCTGACAAAGTCACAAGTTAATATATTTGTTCCTGAATGACCTGAAAGCTTTTAAAGCAGGAGAACAACTAATAATTTACCTTTCTAAAGGTTTTTTTTTTCAAATTAATAATAATTTGTGCCAAAAGTAATAAAGCCTAGAAGTCAGATTAATTTTCAGTGGTGGTTGGTGCCTGTACGAACACCTACGAATAACACCATCTGTCACAGCAAACTAGTACTTAGACTTATGTAAACACCAGTGCATCTACCATCTTCCTAACCTTTGACCAGCTCTAGACCAAGTGAGAGATTTTGTAGATGGTTTCTGTTTATAAAACAGATCAATAAAACTTGCAAAAGAAACCACAGCAAACACCACATTCAGGAATTAAAGTTTCTAACACTTGCAAAATCTAAAATAGAGTCCAAATATTAAATCAAGTTATGCATTGTTAAGGTAAATTCTAGTATTGATATCTGCTTCAGATAAGGGAACAGGTGTTAATTTCAAACAGAGGTTCAAGCTCTAGACGAATTTGTATTTATCCGTCCTGCCTTCCCTTTAATGTTATTTTTTGAAAGATGTTGCTAAGTAGGGCTGAAAGCAGGCTAGGGTGATACTTAATTGTTCATACTTAGGCTGTTCTTACCCGTGGGCAGTACTGATTAGTAATGTAAAAACAATCCCTACTGCATATATTAGTTAATCGTTCAATATGAATGCTTTATGGTAGAGACAACTTATGTTGCTCTGAAGAACAAAGGTCACAGTAAGTCAGCTTCATATTTTTATATTCAGCAGTCTCAAGTATAGTGGTCACCATTAGAATACTGTCTAATGCCTATTTTATGATCACATGGTCTCATTGTACTCAATAATGTAACTCTTACAAAGTACCTTTCATCTGTAGATGACACAGCATTTCACATAGCAGGTCAGTGTCGTCATGCCCATTTTACCCCTAGAAAAACCTGAGCTTTGAGGAAGAGACATGCCTTATCGAAGGTCACCCAGCAGGCCAATGCCAGAGCCATTCACTGAGCCCATCTGTCCTGAAACACAGTCCAGTGTGCTATTCACTAGGCTGCGCTAAGAGGGAGAGCCTTACAGCAACATTGATACCTGCAAACATCAGCTGCGAAGATTTTTAGTGCTGACTGCCAGAATAGTCCTTAAAATATTTCATTTTTGAATTCTGCTCATGTACAGCACTGCCAAGTTCCTTACAATATTCTCCTAAAACCATCATAACCCCCCAAGTATGTATAGTAGGGCAAGTTCATTGACTTGCTACATATTTTTGTGGGAAGCTGTTGGTGTGCTCCAGGAGGTACATACCCATGGAGTCTCAGGCAACTGGGATCTGAGGCACCCTTAATGGAACTCCCACAATCATAGAATCATAGAATACTAGGACTGGAAGGGACCTTGAGAGGTCATTGAGTCCAGCCCCTGCTCTCATGGCAGGACCAAGTATTGCCTAGATCATCCCTGATAGACATTTATCTAACCTGTTCCTAAATATCTCCAGAGAAAGAGATTCCACAACCTCCCTAGGCAATTTATTCCAGTGTTTGACCATCCTGACAGTTAGAAACTTTCTCCTAATGTCCAACTTAAACAACCCTTGCTTCAGTTTTAAGCCAATTGCTTCTCTTTCTATACTCAGAGGCCAAGAAGAACAAGTTTTCTCCCTCCTCCTTATGACGGCCTTTTAGAGACCTGAAAACCGCTATCATGTTGCCCCTCAATCTTCTCTTTTCCAAACTAAACAAGCCCAATTCTTTCAGCCTTTCTTTATAGGTCATGTTCTCTGAACCTTTGATCATTCTTGTTGCTCTTTTCTAGACCCTTTCCAATTTCTCCACATCTTTCTTGAAATGCGGTGCCCAGAACCGGACACAATCGTCCAACTGAGGCCTAACCAATGCAGAGTAGAGTGGAAGAATAACTTTTCGTGTCTTGCTCACAACACACCTGTTAATGCATCCCAAAATCATACACTAGAGCAGCTCAGCTTGATGCAGTTCACTGTTGAACTGATCAAAACCAAAACCTTTTGGTTCATGATTGCCACAATATGTCATTTTAGCAACAAACTATTTTGACCCTTCCCAATTCTTATTCTCTGGAGTTTTCCAGTCCACAAATCCTTTCCCCCAAATTTTCATTCCAGTACATGACAAAGACAAACTTAGAAATTTATCAGGAGACAGAAATTCTAATTTTCAACCAGCCATAGCAGGGGCAATAAGTGATACTATGAACAAATGCTGCTTAGATGTGTTTGGCATGTGTGCCTGTCAAAGGCTGCAGGCGGGATGCACACCTACTATGCTGCTCAGTGTACTAGATATGTTGTAACAGTTTGTTAATTCCACTTAAGTGTTGTGAATGGATATTGGCAGCAGTAGGGGAACCAGGACTGTTAATGATAGTAGGCTTGGAAATGTATTTTTCCTGATCAGGAAACAGGCTTTCCTGCAACCTTCACACTGTGGATTTGGGGATGGTGCAAGCTGACAGATACAGTTGCCTTTGTCAGGCTGTGAATACGGATAACTGGGAAGGGAAAATGCAAATAGCAGTAATCAACAAACAGTTGTTTGTTTGTTTCCATTTCTGTATGAACAGTTGTATGAACATTTGTATGAAATAAGAGTTTTGGTGTAATCATCAGTAAAACAGCCTTTGAAGGTGCCAAGGGAAGCCAACAGCAGCATGTAGCAAAAGGGTTACTTAACTCCACCGGCTGACAGCAATGATTGGAATCATTAAGGAATATTGACTCAGGATCATGACCATGGAGGGATGCTCTATTAATCTAAATGAGGAATACACATTTCTGCTCCACATGGAACTGATGGTGAATAGCTGCCTTGGAAGGGAAACTCTCCTTTGGAAAAATCAGTTGCCCTTTGCTCTTTATGGAGAAGTGGGGCAAGAGTCTCTGACTGCATAAGGATTTGGACGTACTGGGTGTGTCTACATGGGAGCCCACCATCGAAAGAGCAAAATCAAAATTCAGAAATCGATACACCGTCTTTCAAAAGAACACGACCACATAGCAACGGTGGATCGCAGTTCCGACCCACTCTTTTGAAGACCCCATCCCATTATTTCAAAAGAGAGCGTGCACATGTGTATGAGAGCTCTTTTGAAAGAAGGGAGGCGGAGATGCCGCAGACGGGGTCGCATGGCTGCCAAGCCCTTCCAGGGCCCGCAGCCAGCCGCCGCCTTAAAGGGCCCCCCTTCACCTCCAACCCTGCACTAGCCGAGGCCTACCGAGCTGCCAGGAGCAACGCAGGACCCCAGTGCAGCAGCACCATGGCTGACAACACCCTGCTCCTCGCACTGGATGCAGACATCGTGGGCGCTGTTCCCCACATTGTCTGCATGGTTGCCGCAGCCACTCCCCTCCTCCTTGGGAGACAGAACAGCCCTCCTGAGGACACGGAGCACGTCCAGCCTGCACCCCGCCCCATTGCACCCCGGTGCCTGTGGAGCCACCCCAGCAGCACGGACTGGTGGGAGCGACTGGTTCTGGGGCAATGGGATGATGTCACCTGGCTCTGGAACTTTTGCATGAGCTGGGACACCTTCCAGGAGCTGTGTCACTGGCTGGCGCCTGCATTGAGGCACCAGGACACCACCATGCGGCCTCCGCTTCCCCTCGAGAAGCGAGTCGCCATTGCAGTGTGGAAACTAGCCACCCCGGACTCTTACTGCTCAGTGGGTCACCAGTTCGGGGTGGGCAAGGCCACTGTGGGAGTAGTGCTCATGGAGGTAAGCCAGGCCCGGGGCACACTCCCACCATGGGAAGTGGGAAGGGGGCCCATGGACACAGGGACCCTTCGGGGGTCGCCGACCGGGAAGGGCTAGAAGGGGGCGTTGCTGGCTGGGGAGGGCAGGAGAGGGTCGCCAGCTGGGAACACCCTGCCACACTCTCACAAGAGTGCACAGCCTCCCTCCCTGCAGGTTGTCCGTGCCCTGGATGCCATGCTTCTGCACCGGGTTGTCTGCGTCGGGGATCTGGACCCCATCGTCGAGCATTTCTCTTTGTTGGGTTCCCGAACTGCTTTGGTGCCCTGGACGGGACGCACATCCCCATCCGCGCCCCACCACACAGTGCCGGCCGCTATATTAACCAGAAGGGCTACCACTCATTGGTCCTCCAGGCCCTGATGGACCACAAAGGCTGGTTCATGGACATCAACGTGGGCTTGTTGGGGCGAACCCACGACGCCAGGGTCTTCCGCAGTTCTGGCCTGTGCCGGTGTATGAAGCCAGCACCATCATCCCCTAGCGGGAAATACCATCTGGGGACACCACCATGCCACTATGCCTAGTTGCGGATGCGGCATAACCCCTACTGCCATGGCTGACGCGGCCCTATACTGGCCACCTTGATCCCAGCAGGGAGGCCTTCAATGCCCACCTCAACCAGGCCCAGCACATGGTCGAGCGGGACTTTGGGCGCCTCAAGGGGTGGTGGCGGTGCCTTCTTGCCTGCCACGAGGTGGGGATATGCAACGTCCCACAAGTGGTGGGTACCTGCTGCGTCCTCCACAACGTTGTGGAGGCCAAGGGGGTTGCCTACATGCAGGGGTGGGCAGCTGAGGCCACCATGGGGTTCGAGCAGCTGGCTGCTGTCGCCGGCCACCAGGCGAATCGCGATGGTGTCTTGATCCGGGAGGCCCTTCATGCAAGTCTCACCCCAGGGCCTCACTGAGCACTTTGATGCCCACACCTCCCCATCCCCCCATACATCCACCCCCCACCACATGCACCGCCACCACCACCATGCTATGCCTCCCCCCCATGGGACCACGGGACACGGGTAGTGGTGCACAACATAAACCTTTATCACTAATAAACTGTAAAAAACTGGTGTAAAAGTTCAACTATGTACAATGTGTGTGGGGGGGTATCGGGAAGGGGCTAGAACTGGGAGAGGGGGCCTGAACTCGGAAGGGGGTGGGGAGGGGGCTAGACTTGGGAGGGTCACTCGGGCAAGGGGGTTGTGGGCCGAGAGCCACGCCGGCCCCGAGATCCCCTTCCCCCCTGGGAGCAGGTGCCATGGTGGGGCTGGGATGGAGCGGGGAGCACCGGAATGTACGGGCATGGTGGGATGGCAGGGGGGACATCTGTGTGAGGTGGGGTGGAGGACTCAGGGGGAAGGGGTGGGCAGGGGACCCTGAGTGGAACCTTTCTGGGGGGGACCCTGCGGGGGGCTCAGGGGATTGAGCAGCTGGGGGTGAGGTGTGGAGGGCCAGGAGCCGGGCCACATTGCCCACATGCTCCTGTAAAGTGCCATGAATGGCGTTCAGGCGGGACATGAGCCTGTCCCAGGCCTCCCTCTGCCACGCCAGGTTGGGCTCCTCCAGCCGGAGCTGGTGTTCCATAAGCTCCGCCTGGCGGAGGTTGGTGGGGTCATCCACCAGGCGACGCTGTGACCTCCAGCTGCGCACACAGTGTAACGATGCTGCTGAGGGTGCCCGGCCTCTGTCCAATGCCTCCAGGGGGCTCTCGGGTACCACTGACGCCGATGGACTCTGTGGGCCCTCACTTGCTGCACCTGCAAGGGGTGATGGAGAGCATGTCAGTCTCCAAGCAGGACCTCGTCCCCATTCCCCCAGGACCCTGTCCCCCTGGGGCCTTGCCTCCCCGGACCATCCCAGGGCCTGGCCATGGTGGACATGGCACCCCTGTGGCATCAAGTGCACACAGGCTTCACCCCTGGGTGGAACCATCCCCGGGTGTGTGCTGGCCCACGGGCATCCCACTGGGCAACTGGGTGCCTGGAACTGTCTACGGGTCCACGTGCTGGGTGGCGCTGGCAGGTGCAGAGGGCATGTTCTGGGCTGTGGCCGGACAGGGTGTGTGGCCCCGGGCCTCCGGGCCTGTAACCAGGCCACTGTCAGGGGTACCACCCCTGCCCTGCCCTCAGGCGTGCTGGCCCTGCTGTGCACTTGCCAGGGGGGAACCTTGAGGATCTCCAGGGATGCCCCGCTCCCTGTGGCCTGGCTGGACGACCATGAGGGGATGTCGATTATGAGGTCACCCTCCTTGCTGGACCAGTCCCGGGTGGTGTCTACCCCCTGGCTCAAGCTGGCTGGTCCTGGCTCCTGCAGCTCCTCCAGCTCGGGCTGGTCTGCTGAGCTGTCCAGGACCGCTTTTGGTGGGGAGCTGTCCCAGGGCCACAGGATGCTATGGAGCTCCCTATAGTAAGGGCAGGTGGAGGATCCTGCTCCTGAGTGTTCAACCTCGTCCCGGACCTGGGCATAGCCCTGTCGGAGCTCTTTAACTTTGCTCCGGACTTGCTCCGGGGTCCACTCCGGGTGGCCTTGGCTGGTCAGTCCCTGGCCAAGGCGGGCGAAGGCAGCGGCATTCCTCTGCTTTACCCCCATCTCCCGGAGGACCTCCTCTGCCCTCCAGAGGCCCAGGAGGTCTCTCAGTTCACGGTCCATCCAGAAGGGGGCCCTTTTCTTTTTTTCAGGGACAGACCCCTGGGAACCCAGTGGGGGTTCTGAGGGGGGACCCCGGGGCTCAGGGGACTGCCGGGCACTGACCATGTGCCTGTTACTGTTGTTGGGTGCAGCTGAGAGGGCATGCTGCCTGGAGCTCGTTCTTTCTCAGCTTTCCTGCTCTCAGCTTCCTGCCACGGGGTTTCTGGGTCCGTGTGGCTTTGAGAGCGGCCGGACGCGCGGGCCATAGACCTCTGCTTGGTGGAGCAGGGCGTCTCTGTGCTTGGACTGGGCGCCGTCATGAAGGACTCCTCTTTCGAAAGAACGGGCCGTGGCGCGTCTACACGTGCCTTCTTTCGATGTTGTTTTTCGATGGGTGGCGCTTTTCCCATGTGGGATCGGCATCCAGCTTTTGACGTCTGGGCTGCGTTCCTTCGATTTCACATCAAAAGGGTGCATGGCACGTGTAGACGCTCACTTCACTCTTTCGAAAGAAGGCCGGTCTTTTCAAAATACTGTGCACGTGTAGACACACCCACTGAGTGCTTGTTTTCACAGACTCAAGATATTTATTGAACAGAAGAGACTCCATTCTGGGGGACTTTTCAAACCAGACAGGACAAAATGCTGCACAGACTTAGGCTATGTCTAGATTACAGGGATTTGTCAGCAGAAGTTTTTGTCAGAAGATATCTTATAACAAACTTCTTTTGACAGATTGCAGCCAAACTGCCAAGCAATCTGCAAGAGCAATCTACTCTGCTGACAGAGAGCTGCTGGATTGCCCAGCTGCTCTGTCAGCAAGACAGCGAACTGGAAGCACAGCAGACAGGGCTGTATGGTGCCCCAGAAGCCCTGTCTGTCAACAGAGGACCCTCCCAGTACGTCCAGACTGGCTTTCTGTCAACACATCTCTGTCAATAGAGGCGTAATATTCCTCATGGGGTGGTGGGTACAGCTGTCGACAAAAGTGCTGTGTTCCGTTGACTTACTGTCAATAGAACACCTTGGGAGCTTGGATTCTCCATGGGTTTTGTCAACAAAATGGCTGTTTTGCTGACAAAACCCTCCGATGTAGACATAGCCCTAACGTGGGCTGGATAACTGAAAGATCTAAGCATCTCTGACATCTGTTAAAACGAAAATCATTCCATTAAAACTAATCAGAATCTAATAGCATCAGCAAACCAAACAACAAATACCCTAGAAAGACACTGAGTCAACAGCAAAGTCCAGGGCTCTTCATGGAGCATGTACTACAAGTAACGCTTTGATTTTTAAATCAGAGTATCTAATATGAGTGCACATGCTCCTTTCCCCCCCAGACATTCTAACTTTGGGGACTGCTTGTATTAAACATTCTGGAGATGGTAGATGAAAAACTTGAACAAGGGAATATGTGATTAAATTAATAGCTGAACATTCAAAATGTGTCGAAGTAAATACTTTCACATACAACCTACAAACAATGGAGCTCAATTGTCAGATGCTTGACAGTATTCAAAAGCAGATTAGAGGTTTATACAGAACACACAGTATCCAGAGTTTAACAATAAATACTATTTTTAAAAATAAGAGGCTTAAGGTGGATTAATCCTGTTGCTTCAGGGCACGAGCCAGCCTCTAGCTACTGAGTGGACAAGAAAGAAATTTTTCTTAGATACAGTTTATTGTCTGTTTCTGGTGTTGAACCAGCTGGTAATGGCCTCTGTTGGAGAGACACTAGGGTTTTGATTCAGTATGGTAACTTCTCTGTTAATTTAACTTGCAAACAGGATAGGGGAAGCCTTTGAGAAATTTGAATCCGGATGTCAATTTTGTTCTATGTTGCACACCACTTAGCTTTGTTCACCTCCATAGTTTTGCTTAGATTCCTTTTGCTTTTGCTTAATATGGAATAGATCTGAGAGCCTGAAAAATGTAAGCATCAAAAATATAATTCAGAGCAACATCTAGCCAGAGATGTGAGATTCGCCATTATGGTTCATTCCATTATGCTTTCTTATTTAAAACATTTAAAACTTATTCTACATAATGATGGGTTCAAAACTGGCATTTTGAAGGTTTTTTTTTAAATAGGAACAGAAACCATAAAAGGGAATTGTAGTATTCGAAAGAGGGAAAAATGTTTCAGCACAAAGTGTATGGAAAAGATATCACATATCTTGCCCTTTCACCATCTCGTAATAAAAATAATCAAACATTTGTCTTTATTGTTATTTTTTTTCCATTATGATATGAGATGGTATCTCTGACAAAGCTTTGTTTGTACTACATTAGTAATGAGTGTGCTACTATTCTAGCACAGTAAATCTTTTTAAAGAATTTGTTGAAAATGGCTAATCACTGGTGACTTCTTCATTTTGCAAAATTCAGAGCAGCAGGGAGCATAATTTATGGTGGTTGCACTTTGAATGAATTGTCTTTCTAAATACTTTCGCCTATATCACAATTCAGATCCACTAATGTGATATATGTCACTGAGCACCAGCAATGCCCTTTTGTCATGTATATTGGCCAAACCAAGCAATCTCTGTGCCAAAGGGTAAATGGTAACAAATCAGATATCTGGAATGGTAATGCACATAAATCTGTAGGGAAACATTTTAACCTCCCTGGAATTTCAATAATGGTTTTAAAAGTAGCCATCCTTCTGCAAAAGAATTTTATCTCCCAGTTACAGTGGGTGATAGCTTAATTTGAACTCATTCACAAATTTAATACCATGACCTTATGCTTGAATAAAGATCTTAACTAACACATTACGAGGACATTTTTCTGCCTTTGATATTCACATTTCTGCATCACATGCTATGAATGAGACACTGCCAGCTCATTTGGCTTAATTAACTGGGCTTACTAATGAAAGGTAGCTTCTTGTGTATTTTGCTGATTTTATATATATGTGTATGTAATGTATGTATCTTAGATTCTCATGTATCTGACGTAGCGGGTCTTTGCCCATGAAAGCTTATGCTCCAAAATATCTGTTAGTCTATAAGGTGCCACAGGACTTCTTGTTCTCTTAGATTCTATAATTTCCACTCCAACTCATCTGATAAAGTGGTTTTACCCACGAAAGCTCATGAAACTAATGAACTCGTTAGTCTCTAAAGTGCCACAGAACTTCTTGTTTTTACAGTTCAGAGCCGATATCCTGGCAACAGCCAAGGATCTTTGCTGGTATTACTTCCCAGTTTCATCAGCCTAACACAATTCTTGTTCTTAGAACAGGCTGAACTTCCTTTGTGTTCCCTGACACACACTGCCATTTCTCCCTGTGGTCCTAAACACTAACTCAGAGCATGATAGCTGCTGTCCCATTTATTGTCCCATTTATTCAAGGAGAATAAACTGGAAGATGTTCATTTGCAATATTATTGAGCAGTTGGTTAGTCCAGCCTTCCACATATTGTACCGTGGTAATGAGCAGAAGAGTTGTCTATTTAGTTCCTTAGAATAGGGGGATCCATTGAGTCAGATACCCATGTGCCCCATTCTCTACTCTAAGGTGTTAAATTTGTCCTACCTACTATGTTTTGACTCAGAAGAGTGGCTTTCACAGAATGTAGACTTGGTTTCCTAGAATTTATGAATGGAAAAGACCTATTGTAACCTTACCCTTAGTCCCACTGTGATTGTTAGTCCACAGTCCCACTGTGATTGTTAACTGTTATGTCTTTTTCTATTGAACTGGTAGAATTTTAATCTAAAAACTACTTTTCTGATAAGTTTACCTGTTTTCTAAGTCAAATTATGGCTTCTCTAGTAGGGATGCTGTAAAGAAGCACTAACCTCTTAAGTGCCTTCTGGCTGTGAGGGATGGTACCACAGTCCTTTCCTCACACCTGGTGCTCCTTTTAAGCTGTTGGCCAACCTTTGTGGGAACTCAGTAGTTTGGGCTCCAGCCAACTGACAAAGTCCAAGTGAACTTCTTCCAGGCTGTTAAATTGTCCAATGAATAAAGTCTTATTTTGTCTCACTAGGGTTTTCAGCCCCTTTGGTCAGATGCCCAAAATAAGTCCTGTCCCATTTAGGTATTTATGCCACTACTGGTGGCAGAGGGAAACCCAGGCCTGCCCACTCCCCAGGTTCCAGCTTGCACACAGCAGACACCTCAAGTCTTGGCATCTTTCTCTTGGACATGTCTAGCTTAGCCCTGGCTCATGGCTGATGTCCTCAGGTCCTTCTCTCCCTGCAGTCACAGCTGTCCACATTCAGCCAGCCATTAGCTCTGTTCAATGGGTGATGTTCTTTGGAAAGAGTTCTCTTCTTCATGTCTCTGGTCCCATCTAGTAACTGTATAGCTGCGTCTACACGTGCACGCTACTTCGAAGTAGCGGCACCAACTTCGAAATAGCGCCCGTCGCGTCTACACGCGTCGGGCGCTATTTCGAAGTTAACTTCGATGTTAGGCGGCGAGACGTCGAAGTCGCTAACCTCATGAGGAGATAGGAATAGCGCCCTACTTCGACGTTCAACGTCGAAGTAGGGACCGTGTAGACGATCCGCGTCCCGCAACGTCGAAATTGCTGGGTCCTCCATGGCGGCCATCAGCTGGGGGGTTGAGAGATGCTCTCTCTCCAGCCCCTGCGGGGCTCTATGGTCACCGTGGGCAGCAGCCCTTAGCCCAGGGCTTCTGGCTGCTTCTGCGGCAGCTGGGGATCTATGCTGCAGGCACAGGGTCTGCAACCAGTTGTCAGCTCTGTGTATCTTGTGTTGTTTAGTGCAACTGTGTCTGGGAGGGGCCCTTTAAGGGAGCGGCTGGCTGTTGAGTCCGCCCTGTGACCCTGTCTGCAGCTGTGCCTGGCATCCCTATTTCGATGTGTGCTACTTTGACATGTAGACGTTCCCTCGCTGCGCCTATTTCGATGTTGGGCTGAGCAACGTCGAAGTTGAACATCGACGTTGCTGGCCCTGGAGGACGTGTAGACGTTATTCATCGAAATAGACTATTTCAATGTTGGCTGCATGTGTAGATGTAGCCTATGACTAAGGCTTGGCAGGATACTGATTGGCTCTTGCTAATCCCTCTAGCCCTTTGAGGACTAGATCTCTGTAGCTTTGAAAAATGGCTTATCTAAGGTGTCTTCTCTTCGCAAACTTGGAGAACCCACCTTTGCTGCTCTCTTACACTGTTCACTGCTTCTTCCAGTGGTGTGTAGTAGGAACATGAGGACCCCTGCAGGGAGACAGTGAGGCTGAAAACACTCCTTCACAGGTGCACTGGGTTATTAAAGAGAAATCAACCCCTCTTATGGAGTGGCCATAACTGGGCTGCAGAAAGAAGAATGCCTACAAGGTTGTGCTTGGAATGCATTGGCTCCATGGAATTCACAAGCATACAACTGCCTTATGATCTTGTCATATCCAGAGAAAGGTGCAACATCTGCAAGCTCCGTGCCTACTCCTAGTGTGTGTTGCATCTCCTACTGCTGGGGCTCCTTCTTTCACAGGAAATATCAAGTCCTTGTAATTTTGGCTTTCAGCTTGGGCTACTATGTGCTTTTTTTTCCTTTACCGTGTCAAAACTATTTATTAGTAAATTGAACTATACATGATGGTGGCAGAGTGCTGAGGCAGGCATTGCATTTAGAGAGGAGATGGCAGCTTTTCAGTGACTGGTTTCATATATGTACCACATGCCTTCCTATAGACCCGGTGTTAGATCACTAGCTGGAGCACATGCTGAAGGTGTGGAAGGCTTTGATGTGCCTCAGCCGCATACTTAGTGTTCAGTATGTGTATCACTTTGGGCTTCTCTATGACTCTCTTGCTCCTTGAAATGAACAGGTGTGAGGATTTTCTTTGTCTGTTGTGTTGGCGGAGAAAAGTTTCTCTACTTGTCTCAGTCCTCTCCTCCTTGTACAAGCGTTCAGGACTAGCCAAGAGCTTGCTCCGCTGGTTCTAAGCCTGTGAGACAACCATAATGTGGCTCAGTGCTAATCATAGTGGCAGACCAGGTGGTTCTAAAGACTGATACCAGGCTTTCTTCAGCACTTGGAGACTGATAAAGGGTGCTGTACAAATGACTGAGAGCAAGAGTGAGAGAGAGAGAGAAACAAGTATGTTAATCAAATCTGAGTAACAGAAGGCAGCCTCCAAATTTCATTTCAGATGTATTGTAGGATGCCAGGTAAAAGTTAGCAGACAAGAATAGAGCCTAACACACTTGAATCTCAATTCCTGATTAGGAACAATAGACAGGTTTGGAATCTTTAGACAGATGCCACTATACAAATAACAACATGCACACACACAATGTATATGTTAAAAGAACCTCACTAAGGTTACAAAATTAAGCACTTAGAAGATAAGAGATAGCTGAATAAAATGGTCGCCAGTGCAAACTTTTTTGCCAACAGTCCTTCCTCAATATGTCTGTCTGCTTTATTATAGTCTTTCACGGCCAGTTTCCTTGTTCAGCCAGCCCTTCTGTCCACCCTGCACTAGATTCCAGTCTTCACTGCTCTCCACACTCCTATTCTCAGTCTCTTCGCCTAGCCATGTCGTCTGTTTCTCTTTCACCATCTCTAATTCCAGTCTCACCAGACTGATTGTCCAAATCTACTCCCTGCCCTTTCTGCATTCCAGTTGTGTGATTTCATCCTCTGTGCTGCCTGGATGCCTGCAGGGGGAATCACTGAGAATCCGAGAGAGAGAGAGAGGACCTTGTTCTTGGGTTCAGTACTTGGCCCAACTTAGAGCAGACTTTACACAGAGGATCTGATTCACCCTGGTGCTAGCTCTGGATCAGAGGAAGAATGCTCATTGGTTCTGTACATATAGCACATGCTCCGTGCACACAGAGCATATTCAGTGGCATATTTAAACACCTAGGATCTGTCCCTAATGGGTTTAGGCTGTTCCAAGCATGTACAATTTGTGCCAGTTTAAGCAGATTTTCACAGCGAGGGAAGAAGGCACCTCCCTGTTAAAAACTGGCCACTTATATAATACAAGCATTTCTGAAATGTGTGTGAGTTTCAGTTCAGGGTGAATAGCTTAGAGACAGGGCTACTCACAGCCCAAGACTAGAGATCCTTCACAATAAGGCAAACCAAACCAGTCACAAAGGACAATTCTGTTTATCACAATGTCCAACCAGAAGTCATACAACCAGTTCCCCCGACACTCCAGTCCTCCTGGGCCACTAACGGTACCACTCCTTACACTGGTTATGAAAACCAGTCTCACCAAACCAAAACAGGTTCTTCTAATCCCAAATGACCAGCCATATTCCCAGGTCAATATATAACTCAGATCTTACCCAAGTATGACACTAGAATCTTCTTATTCATAAAAAGAAAGGTTCTGAGTTCAAATTGTTAAAGGAATCAAATTACGTACACCAACTGCCAAGTTCTTGGTGCAGGCTAGTAGAAGTTGTTCAGCACCACCCCATGTCCTTTGTCAGTCAAGTACTTCTGTTTGCTTGACTAGCATTCTGATTGCAATAGGTTGGCCAAGCCTCCTGTTGACATCTCCCAGAAGCAAACATATGAAATGCAAGTACATAGCCAATATGCATAACTTCAAATACAAAAATGAAACATGCATATGAATAGTATAAACAAAACCAGTGAACCAAAAGCTTTACATAGACTTCTCACTTGGCACACTTCATGCAAGATTTGTGGCAAATATATAACGGTGGTTGCAACAGTGATCTGTAAAGACATGTTACAGTCTAATAACATGACAGATATGTTAGCTGCTAGACTCTGTCCCTACAGAGTGTGTGATTAGTTTTTCAAAGATTTATAACTTGGCCCAATTTGAGTAGATTTTCACAGGGAGGGCAGGAGATACATCCCCCCCCCGCACACCTATTGAATATGTCATTTCCTGCCAAATATCAAGGCCCTACGCTAAAGCAAAAAAGGTGCTGGAATCTTTTAACACGTGCAAAACCAATATATTTTTTCCCTAACCATGTTCTTAGATGAGGCTAAACAATTTTGGCTAAAACTTTCCAAAACTGTTCAACCTGATGCCCTAAACCTAGCCCTAAAAATGAAACTGTGGCAATATTATGAAGGGCCTTTACAATGGAGGAATTGTCAAGCAGTCTTAAGGTGCAGTATGTCCAGCCCCACCTATGACCAGGTGGGTATCAGTTACACAGAACATAAAGGCATGTGTCTGAATAAATGTACTTTGGATTATTGATTACACAAGAAGCTGCTGAAGGCTAATATTCTAAATTCTGATTCCATGAAATCGTAACAAAGATGCACATGGGCTTACGTGAAATGGGTACAGCTGTGCACAACTGTGTCAGCACCTCCTAAGGTGGGTGTAGCCAAGATTATTTTGATGTCTGTGTAATTGCTGTCTGCAAATTGCCTGGTTAGCTCGCCTCTTATCTAGCTAAGTTAAATGAAAGTGTTAGTTAAAAGGAAGCCATAATACATTTTTAGGGTTAGAACAAGGAGACAGGTGATTTGGGTTCTGTCTATACTTGTCTATTTCCCCATCTTCATTTATGAGACCTTCTGTGCCCCATGAAAATTAGCCTCCCAAAGAGAAGTAAAGTACCGGAGGGGTAGCCGTGTGAATCTGGATCTGTAACAGCAACAAAGGGTCCTGTGGCACCTTATAGACTAACAGGAAAGTTTTGAGCATGAGCTTTCGTGAGCACAGACTCACTTCATCAGATGCTGGTCTTGGAAATCTGCAGGGCCAGGTATAAATAAGCCAGAGCAAGGGTGGGGATAACAAGGTTAGCTCAGTCAGATTGAATCTGGAATCCAGATCAACTGCTGGTAGTAAGCCTCACCCTTGCTGACTGAGCTAACCTTGTTATCCCCACCCTTGCTCTGGCTTATTTATACCTGGCCCTGCAGATTTCCAAGACCAGCATCTGATGAAGTGAGTCTGTGCTCACGAAAGCTCATGCTCAAAACTTTTCTGTTAGTCTATAAGGTGCCACAGGACCCTTTGTTGCTGTTAAAGAGAAGTAAATGGACTTCACCCCATGCACAGATGTAAGTGGAAAGCTTGAAACTTCAGCTCAGTCGCCATAGGAGTCCTGATGAAATTGGCTGCTGACTGAGGGGAGTGTGCCATCAAATCAGTGCATGGACAGCTGAACTGACCATCTGCTTGGCTAAGGACTGGAGACTCATGACAGGTGAAGCATACAAGAATTGAGAGAAAAAAAAAGAAGGAAAAAGATGAAAAACAGAGGATGTAAGGCTAATGTCTTCAGTACCCATTCCTGGACTTCCTGCCCAACTTTGTGGACTTTCATCCACTAGAAGATGATAATCGTGCAGCAGTGGTGAAAACCTGAAATGAAAGGATACCAGCTTCTGATCAGTGGGTCTTAAAAACAGACTTTCCTGGTAGCCAGGTTAACCCATATCTGCTTACTGTGGGATTTCCTGTACCTTTCCCTACAAGCAGCTGATACAGGCTGCAACTGGAAACAGATTATTGGGCTGACTGGGCCACTAGTCTGATCCAAAATGGAAATTCCTACATTGATAAGAAAATTTCTGACAATAGAAATTGTCGTGTTGGGTTACGCAGATTTATGTGAAGCATTGATAGAAAAATTAGACCAAAAAACACATGCTCGTGAGGAGGTAGTCAATGAAACCAAAGATTTCTGGATCATAACACCATCTCCATCTTGTCAGTGATGGACCGTGCCTTAGTCTAATTGGAAATCTGAGGTAGGTAGGCCAGCATTGTTGCCAGGAAAAACCAGGTGTGAGATGTTTACCTGCTGGAGTCAGAAGATGTTCAGAGCTTCTGCTTTTTCCCCACCTTTCTTTTCAACTCTACTTTTATTCTTTTTGGAAGGCAGTAGCAAGATGTCTCACTAGCTCAAAGACCTACAACCTATCCTTAATCAGGATGCCACACTTCGGAAGGCCCTAGGTGACAGGCCTATTCTCTCATACAGACAACCTCCCAACCTTATGAGGATTCTCACCAACAGCCACAGTCTATACCCCAGGAATACCAGTCCTGGAACCTCTCCTTGCAACAAAGTCCACTGCCAGCTTTGTCCACATATCTTTTCTGGTAATACCATCACTGGACCTAACCAGGTTATTCACAGAATCATGGGCACATTCTCATGTTCCTCAACTAATATCATATATGCCATCATGTGCCAACAATGCCCAGATGCTTTGTACATTGGAAAGACTTCTTACTGCCTTAGACAAAGAGTTAATGGGCACAAAACAGACATAAAACACTCCAGATCCACAAACGGGTTAGTCAACATTTTAATGGAGTGGGCCATTCTGTTACTGACTTAAGAGTTTGCGTGTTACTGAAGAAAAATTTTTGCACCACTATTAAAAGGGAGACATCCGAGCTGTCTTTTATATTCAAATTTGGCACGTTAATACATGGTTTGAACTGGAATGGAAATTTTCTGAGTCACTAAAGGGGCTCTTTTGCATACTTGGGTTAATCTAATTCTTGACCTCTCTCCACCTTCTACCCCTCTACTCTCTGATTTGCTCACCTTGATCATTTTTTTTTCTGATTTGTCCTCCTTGATTACTGTTTTTGTTTCTCTGTGCCTTAAATATTGAGTTTGTTCTGGTATGGCTATGGTCTGAAGAAGTGGGTCTGTCCCACGAAAGCTCATCACCTAATAAATTATTTTGTTAGTCTTTAAAGTGCTACTTGACTGCTTTTTTGTTATGATAGTATATAGACTAGCACAGCTCCCTCTCTGTTACTAGCTCTTCCTGTCTTTCTCTGGGGACCATCATTGCAAAGGGAGGCTGTGTTTTCCCTGGGCCCTGTGGTGCAGGCTACCACCAAGTGGCAGAACAGTCTGGAAAGAGCTATGGAACTTAAGTGTTACATATTTCAGGTTGTACAGACTTGCCGTGCCTGAGTACAGCCTGTGTCAGAGCAGAGTCGGACCAGCACATGTGTTTTCATACACATTCCTTTCTGTTGAACAGCTGCGGTAAGCATGTTGACAAAATGAGTACAGACTAGACAGCATCACAAGCCACATCCCTCCACCAGCTCAGAAGTTCATCTCTGAAAAAGTCTCCCCTCTGCAAACACACTCCTTCCAAGCAGTCCAGTATCCCCACACAAGTCCTTAAATGGGTTTTAGCCTTTTTAGTAATGCAGGCCACATATTATTCAGCCACCCATTGTCGTGGGATGAACTCTAGCTCTAACACCTAGCGTCTTTTCATAAGGAGCCAGAAGCAGGAAGCCCACAAGCTAACATCTCTGCTGTCAACATGGGTCACCAGAGACACTGGCTGACTCCTGGCAATGGTGCCACTCCGGAATCCCAAAAGCAAATATCAAAACTTGGTGTTTCTTTCAATAGAGATGTCCTATTGTCATTTATGTGAGGACAGGGTGATCCCCAGAATATCACAGGCTTTACTTGTGAAAGTAAATGTCTCTGAACTTCCTTGTGTTCATCATTTCAGGATCTCCCCCACCCCCACCCAAAAGAGACTTAACTTCAAGGAGAATAGGCACACAACACCTTAAATGCTATGTCACACACTGAACCAGTCAATGTCAGGATTCATGATGGTGTCCAGGCCTTGCGGCACCTAAGGTATTCCTGCCCAGGGAAATAAAAAGATGAAAAAGCAAAGTATGCTAGGCATGTAACAAACAAGCTTTGGAGAGAATAAGAACCCTGCACAGGCTCCTCAGAATGGTTTTGGGCACAAAGCACTGACTACAGGAAGCAGCCACCTGATCCCCTATTGACTTATTTACTGACTGATGCAAAGTGGTCTGCTGAGTTAGAAGTTGTTGCAGGTAGTTAATTTTTTGGTGTTGCAGTCAATGGCCTAGGGGGAAGGGTTAATTCTACCACAAAAGAATTGTCCCACTTTCTTTTTCATTCCAACTTCAGTCCTTACTGTTTATTGTTTCCCTACACAGAGTGGGGGAGGTGTTACGATAGAGTGTAAATCCCATAGCTTTGTGACAGGGAGCCAGGAAGTTATTTGATTTCTCACGTAACTTTCCCCATGGGACCATCTGTCCATAGAGGAAGCTGTGAGTTAAAAGTAATTAGCACTTGGCTGAAGATTTTCTAAAGCAGTGTTTCCCAAATGATGTTTGACTAAGTGAGAATAAGGACTCTGTGAGAAAATTTCATTACAATTACATTTTAAGATTTAAAAAAAATTTAAGCATTTATGAATTTTATTAAAAACAATTTTCATTTATGTTTGCCATGGTAAGTTTCCTTATTTAATGCCCATTTAGCCAGACCTGTTCTATGCACCACTGTAAATCCCCATACTCTCAGGGAGCATAGATCACATGAGTGCCTGAATACAAATATAGTATAGTCATGTGATTTCTTGTATTTAGAAATTTAACTGTGACAAATGTAAATTGATTATGATTGGGGTCAGCAACCTGCAGCTCTGGAGTTGCATGAATCTCTTTAAGGAGTCACTTGCAGCTCCGGATGCTGCCATCACTGACTCCTCTGTGGCTCCCTTTCCTGCTGCTGCTGCTGATACAGTAGAATTAAATGTAATTGGTTTAATGTCCGGCGGGGAGATGGGAGGGATCCAGCCATTAAACCAATTAAATTTACTTCCATTATTTCAGTGGCGGCCGGGCAGGGAGCTGCAGAGGGTTATATGGGTTAATCCCAGAAGGCCACTTTGGGGCTGAGGTGGGTTAATCCTGGGGATGGGGTTTGGGACTTAGCATTTGTTTATTATCATCCTCACTTATTTGTTGTCTACTTTTTCAGCTCCATATATAAGACTGTTCCTAGGGGTTCTACAAAATTCCTTTGGCTTTAAAAGGGCTCCGTAGTCAAATAAAATTGGGAAACACTCTTCTAAAGCACTGGATGAACTGTGCTAGTGGGGACAAGTGAGGAGCCTAATATTCACTAGCAGTTTGTGTTTCACTAGTGTTTCACTAGTGTTTCAGCTATATTATATCCTCATTCCATTCAGGCAAAGGCACAATCCAGAGATCATGAACTGTAGTCACACAAGTACCAAATATTCCATTTTCTCCTTTTTCAGTAAAAAGAATTCATGCAGTGGTGAGGTCAGTGGAGTCTTTGGCCTCTGGTCTAAGCCGAAAAGACAGAGATTCTGTTTTCCAAGGATGATACAGAGCCAAAACACTCCATGGTTCAAGTCATCTGTTTGCTCATCAAGCAGGAACAAGAGTGTAAGGTTTTGCAAACCACTTCCCTGCTGAACCTTATCCCAGGCTCAAGATAGAAGAGGTTAGTGTAACCTCCATATCCTGCTCTGCTCAGAGGAGACAGGCAGCTGTGATGGTGGCTTTCGTGATGCTGACAGCAATATGCTAAGTAATATACTGAGGTCACAAAATCCATTTGGAACAGGCCAGGCAACAGCTGACAGCCAATAACTGTGGGGTGGAATTGAGCTGGCGAGGTGGAAAAGGAACTTAATGTACATTTTTGTGTCTGCAGATATTTCTTCAATAGCTTTTTTTCCCCCTAATTCATCAAAATAGTCTATGCCTTTAATTGAAAGGACACATTTCTAAGAAACTTCATTACTTGGCTGTGTGTTCCTCACTTAATTGCTATGTTACAATTAAGCAAGAAAGTAGTAGACCACTATTAAAGATAGGCGTGTTTATCTAGCAATTGGCCCAGATGGAATCTGCAAGGAAAATACAAAAGAGGAAGACCTCGGACATCAGGGAGAAGGTCTACTGAGCTGGAAGGACAATTGTAGTACTCCTAGAGTCAGCTAGAAGTTTTATCCCAAGACAGCATGAAGTAGAGGAGATGTAGATGACCTATGCTCCACGTGGAGTACCAGGGTTAGAAATTATATAGAGATATACCTTTCTCATAGAGCTGGAAAGGACCTTGAGAGGTTATTGAGTCCAGCCCCGTACCCCAACCTCAGGACCTATTGCCATCCCTGCCAGATTTTTTTTAACTTATTTACCTCAGACCCCTAAATGGTCCCCTCAAGGGCTGAATCCACAGCCCTGAGTTTAGCAGGCCAATGCGCAGACCACTGAGGTATCCCTTGGTTGTAGTAGAAGTACTACGTTTATTGAAATAGTTTGTAGATCATGTAGGTTATCGCAGCTATGACTGTTATTACATCCTTTCCCTTCTCTTGACTGGCAACAAGCAAGTCAAATGTGCTATTCAAGGTAGATTAGTAAAGATGTGTTAAACTGCTAATCTTTTGATTAGAAAATCTGGATTGTTAATGACCTGTATCCCAAAGCCATTGGGACCCATCAGTGGTACCTATGTTTCAATGTACCTCACAGAGAAGAGCTGGCCCTTGCAAAACAGCAGCATATTGTTCTTTCCTTGGCCATTTCTAAGATAGCTTTTCCATGATGGCTCTTAGATCTGTTACCTTTGAAGCTTGATTGGTATATTTCCAGATGCTTTTGATTTAGATTGTATTTTGTGCTGAAGCTGTATATTCTTGGTTATAAATGGCAAATGTATCTTAGATGGAGATGAAATTTTGGTCTGCGTAGTTTGGCATCACTGCAGCTAAACTGATCCTAGTGTATAACACCAGAGTCCACAACTGACATTTTAATGCTGCTAATATGCTTGTGCTGTTTGTGGAGCCAACTACGTACCTACTGAAACATTACATGCATAGTTCTTTATGTTTCAGTAACCATACCCTGTATGTCAGGAATTAGAAAAATCTTTCTGGTGATCCAGTCCATTCTCCTGAAAATACAGCACTGTTCCCCTCAGAATTCTCTGGTGTTTAAATCCAGCCTGGTTCTAAAAATGCTAAGAAAAGGGGTTTCCACCACTTACTTAGACTTGTCCATAGCCCATGATAGCTTATGTCCAAGAAAACTAGGTTTGTAGGGGATGAAATTAGATATGCTTTTATATTATATCTATTTTATATCTAACAATATATTAGAATACATTTATTTTGGTGTATAGACAATACATTTTGCACTTGACGTTCATTTTACATTGGACTATTTCAAAGCCTTTTACACACACACACTAATCTTCACAATATCCCTGTTAGGGTAAAGTACAGATTAGCTCACTGACATGCTTGAGGTCACACAGGAACTCATTAACAGACTAGGACCCAGAAATCTTTTTTCCAGAAACTACATTCTAACCATTACACAATGTTCTCTCATTATCACCAAGAAAAGGGAATAATTAAAGTCTAGTTCTTGAGAACCACTCCCCACAAAACAGTGAAAATAAAAACGAAATCCAAGACACAATGCCAAATTGTTGTAGCATAACTACATTTGCTTGATTGAACTAATTGATATGACTAATTTGACCCCATGAGTCTAAGAAGCGTTAAAAAGAAAAGTGAAGAATTGACAAGTTAGTAATAGTTGCAGATGTGAAGCCAAAAAGCTGCTTCCTGGCAACTAAAACGAAAAAAGGAGAACAAAAATCTTCTTGAATAATGAAACATAATGGCCATGTCTACACTAGCCAAAAACCTCGAAATGGCCATGCAAATGGCCACTTTGAAATTTACTAATGAAGCGCTGAAATGCATATTCAGAGCCTCATTAACATGCGGGCGGCCGCAGCACTTCGAAATTGACGCGGCTGGCCGCCGCGCAGCTCGTCCAGACGGGGCTCCTTTTCGAAAGGACCCCAGCTACTTCGAAGTCCCCTTATTCCTATGAGCAGATGGGAATAAGGGGACTTCGAAGTAGCCGGGGTCCTTTCGAAAAGGAGCCCCATCTGGACAAGCTGTGCAGCGGCGAGCAGCGTCAATTTTGAAGTGCCGCGGCCGCCCGCATGCTAATGAGGTGCTGAATATGCATTTCAGTGCTTCATTAGTAAACTTTGAAATGGCCATTTGCATGGCCATTTAGAAGTTTATGGCTAGTGTAGATGTAGCCAATAGCAATAGATTTAACACACAGTTAACTGGGGAATTGGCATAGTGGGAGTGACAAAGGAGTCATGAATCTACAGTTGTGCTTGCTAGGATAAAATTACAAGAGCCATCTATCATGGTAACAACCTGATGTCAGGAAGGAATCTAGGCATGACATAGTGCTTTACAGATGAATGTCTGGGCAGGCATGGGCAGAGGGGAAGGATACAGGTTATAGCTTTCCTGAGCTCAACCTTTGCTGGTGGAGAGATGGGACACTGGTCTAGAGACCCTTTCAGTGCTCTAGGATTATATTTCATAATCTGTGCATTCCTAGGAATACCTGTCAGTGAGGCTCAGACTGAGGCTGCAGCACCAAAGCAGTACTAATTTTGGTGTAATCTGAATACTAATAGCATCTAGTGTCATCAAATGCCTCTCTAGGCAGGTTTTTCCCCAGTAAATCACTGTGGAGCTCGTAGTGATTAGAGATTCAGAAGGACTGAATTCTGTTCTCCATTGTGCTTCCTATCTGCAGAAAGATTTTGGATGAGTCTCTTGAGTTTCTGTGTCTCATTTTTTCCATCTGTAAAATGGAAATGAGAATACTTAGCTGCTTCGTGTATCACATTGAGATCTATAGATTCAGATAGGTATTAATATCCTGTTAATTAATTTTATTATGTAAAATCTCAAAGCATTTAATAACCTTAATTAAATCATATACATAAGAATATGAAAGAGCTTCTATTCCTATAGGACCTTCTCCAGTTCACTCTCTTGGTTATTTGGAGAGTCCAGTCTCTGATACATGTATGGAAAAAAAAACAAAAAACAACATTTAAACGTTTTCAAATTTTAAGCCTACTTGGCAGCCCTCAATGTAACTGTATTATTTAGTAATACGTTTGCAGATGTACGTGAGTGCTTGGACTGGATTCAATGGGATTAAATGTTCCTGTGCTTTATGAAGCCTGAGGCAACTCCCTGATTACACCTCCACCATCTAATGCCACATGCATAGAGGTAGACTGGAAAACAAACTTCTGATGCCACTGCTTATCTCCGATTCTTGCAGACACCCCTTTTTCTTGCACTGGTCGCAAGCTGACATGGGATTTGGATCTTGCTCATCCAAGAGTTTCCTCAAACACACACATAGCCACTTGTGTGTGCAGTTATACAGTCAAGGGGCATCTTGCGTGCATATTCACAGAATCATAGGATTCTACGGCTGGAGGTCATGTAGTTCAGCTCCCTGCCTAAAGCAGGATCAACCCCCACTAAATCATCCCAGCCAGGACTTTGTCAAGCCAGGACTTAAAAACCTCTAGGTTTGGAGATTTCATCACCTGTCTCAGTAACACATTCCAGTGCTTCTCCACTCTCCTGGTGAAATAGATTTTCCTAGTATCCAACCTACACCTCTCCCTCTGTAGCTTCAGACCATTGCTCCTTGTTCTGCCATCTGTCACCACTGAGAACAGTCTCTTTCCATCCTCTTTAGAGCCCCCTTTCAGGAAGCTGAATGCTGCTATCAAATTGCCCCTCAGTCTTCCCTTCTGCAAACTAAATAAACCCAAGTCTCTCAGCCTCTCCTCATAGGTCATGTGCTCCAGCCTCTTAATTGTTTTAATTGCCCTCCACCGAACCCACTCCAGTGCATCCACATCCTTTCTGTTCTGGGGGCCCCAGAACTGGATGCAGTACTCCAGATGCAGCCTCACCAGTGCTGAGTAGAGGGGAATAATAACTTCTCTAGATCTTCTGGAAATGCTTCTCTTAATACACCCCATTATGCCATTAGCTTTCTTGGCTGCAAGGGTACCCTGTTAACTCATGTCCAGCCTCTCATGCACTATGATCCCCAGGTCCTTTTCTGGTGCACTACTGGCATGCTTTAGAATCTTGCGAACTGATGTTTGACTTGTGCAGAGTATATGCTTCCAGACAGTATTTAATAACCCTAACAAGATAATCCAGTTGAGATCATAATCTCATTTACAGCTCCGGTGCTGCATGACAGGAGATATATTAGTCTTCAAGTAAGCGCACACACATGCGCACAGGGAAGGCTCATCAAGTAGACAGGGCACATGAGATCCCTTTAAAAAGAGATTAAGCACCTTAATAAAATTTTTCTAGACTAAGATAGAGAGGAGGAGAAAAAAAGACTCAGACAAGGAGGTTATGTAGGGGTATTCAGGGAGGTGGTAGGGGAATGGCTGGATTTTCTGGGAGGCAAGAGAATGTTAGCACTTGTCATATGCTACAATATTGTGTAGTCTGGCGGAGTCAGTGCATACTCCTTTTATTTCAGCAAGATGGACAGGTGGAGCTGGCGTTGCTGGGCAGCATCCCCTGAGATTCAGCCTGGCGGTAGGAGCAGGGCTATTTGGATGTAGTTTGTTCCTTCAATTCCTATCCTAAAAGCAGGCATTTCTGTCATCTCCAGGAAAATGTCTGGTGGGTCTAGCCCAGCAGAGAAGCTGCAAGCTGTTAAATGAGAGGGTGGAAGGAGCCAGGGAATGAAGAGGCTAGAGTCACTTTGTTTTCCTGGATGGGACTGCAGAGAAAGGGCTGTATCTGCTAACATCCCTAGCCCCTTGGCCAGGATGGAGCTCCCTGGGGATATTAATCTCAGAGAGGTAGCCATGTTAGACTGTAACTGCACAAATAACAAACAGTGTTACCTTGGAGACCAACAAAGATATTAGGACATGATCTTACATGGATAACACCCACTTCACCAGATGAAAATGAGATGTGGATGTCAGAAATCTAGCTTAACCTGGAGTCTTGGCAGACACACTTCTCCTATCCCCAGATTTGCCTCAGGTTGCCTCTGATAGGGGACTCCAGGGTCACCCATTAACTGCTGTTTTCTTGACCCTACCTGCCCTCAGAATGACTGTCCCAATTAAGATACTATTTTTACTCATGTAAGTGCTTCACACAGCTATTAAGTGAGGACTTCTTCAAGAGCTTCCAGCCACTCGCCCTTTGTGTGCCCTGCAAGCCATAATGGGCCAGCCCTATTCAACATTGTTAGTTTTTGGGGGTTTTTTTAAGTTGTTTCTTACCTGGTTCTTTTGTGGTGCCTTTTTATTAGACTTGTGAGGGATGGAGCTTTATTTGTGAGTGCTATTTTGTGCTTAGGTGTGTGATTTCCCTGTCAGACTCTGTCATGTGTCCATACTGCTGACATCCTGTGTGATTTGTACATTTATCTTCTCTCACGCAGAGACTGGGTGGGGCAGCTGGATGATGGCTGAGGTGACTGACAATGAGGGCTGGAATCTCTGACTTCTTAGTCACCTTCCTGCGTTTTTACAAGGCCAGTAGTGACCTCAGATTATTGCCAGTAAACAGGCTGTGCAATGGCCTGTTAGAAATGAGTTTGCTTTCAGTGATGTACCTGGAATAGAGGTATCCACAAATATAGAATGATTTCATTACAACTGATAATACCTGATACCTGTTTGTGTCAGGGTCAGCAGAAAGGCCCAGGGCTAGTTGAGCATGAAGACACCTGAGGCATCTGATGCCTGGAAATGATTCATCCCAGTCCAGGCTGAGGCCCATTGGCCATGCATTCCGACGTCTGCCCACCCTCCGTCCCATAAATTAACCAAAGGCTTTGGAGTCGTACGTTGTTTCCCCACAGTCAAATGTAATTTAAGTAACTGTAGAAAGTTAGGATAGTAAGTCAAGGAATTGAGACCATTTATAAAGAGAATCTTGTTTCATTCTAGTGCTCAGTGTTGTCTTCATCAATAAACATAAGATCACATTCAAACTGTTGTGCCAGCACAGTGGTGGCACTGTGAAGGGAGCTTGCTTGGGTGGGCGGAGGAGTGTGAACACAGGAGGTGAGACTGGGACAAAAGATTCTTCTTATTATGACTACTATTCCATTGGCATCTAGACTGTGTTATGCTAGGAATTGTACAAACACAACTTGAGACAGTTTTAACCCTAAAAAACTAACGGGTGAATAGATAAGACAATAGAAGTGGTGTTCCCATTTTATAGATTGGGAAATAGAGGGTTAATCATCATGTGGCTTACCCAAGATAACACAAGGGCTACGTCTACACGTGAAGCCAACATCGAAATAGGCTATTTCGATGAATAACGTCTACACATCCTCCAGGGCTGGCAACGTCGATGTTCAACTTCGACGTTGCGCAGCACCACATCGAAATAGGCACTGTGAGGGAACGTCTACACGCCAAAGTAGCACACATCGAAATAAGGGTGCCAGGCACAGCTGCAGACAGGGTCACGGGGCGGACTCAACAGCAAGCCACTCCCTTAAAGGGCCCCTCCCAGACACAGTTGCACTAAACAACACAAGATCCACAGAGCCGACAACTGGTTGCAGACCCTGTGCCTGCAGCATGGATCCCCAGCTGCCGCAGCAGCAGCCAGAAGCCCTGGGCTAAGGGCTGCTGCCCACGGTGACCATAGAGCCCTGCAGGGGCTGGAGAGAGAGCGTCTCTCAACCCCTCAGCTGATGGCCGCCATGGAGGACCCGGCAATTTCGACGTTGCGGGACGCGGATCGTCTACACGGTCCCTACTTCGACGTTGAACGTCGAAGTAGGGCGCTATTCCGATCCCCTCATGAGGTTAGCGACTTCGACGTCTCTCCGCCTAACATCGAAGTTAACTTCGAAATAGCGCCCAACACGTGTAGCCACGACGGGCGCTATTTCGAAGTTAGTGCCGCTACTTCGAAGTAGCGTGCACGTGTAGACACAGCTAAGAAGTCCTGTGACAGAGCCAAGGGTTGACCCCAAATCTCCTGAATCCCAGTCCAGTACCTTAGCACCAGACACTTTTTCCCATACAGGGCACATGCTACAACATTAAAATATCTATTTTTTATTTCTAGGATCACACGATTCTTTCAGCTACTGGGTTGATGAGAAATCTCCGGTGGGGCCTGACCAAGCCACGGCAATTAAACGTTTGGCTAAAATTTCTTTGGTGAAAAAGCTGATGAAGAAATGGTCAGTGACTCAAAACCTGACCTTCAAAGAGCAGCTAGAAGGTGGGATTCGCTACTTTGATCTGCGTGTATCTACGAAACCAGGAGAAGCAGAACAAGAAATCTACTTCATACATGGCTTGTTTGGCATCAGAGTATGGGATGGACTGATGGAGATAAACACTTTCCTCACTCAGCACCCCAAAGAAGCCATCTTCTTGGATTTTAATCATTTCTATGCCATGGAAGACCGTCATCACATATACCTGATTAACAGGATCCAGGAAGCATTTGGGTCAAAACTTTGCACAATGGAACATGTAGAAAATGTGACCTTGCAGTATTTGTGGGAGAAGAATCAGCAGGTGGGGAAAGGACACATAACGAATGTAAACTCAAAATGTTACAATTCAAATGACAGTGGCTGATAAGGTTCTAAGCAATTTATTTATTTATGGTGTCACAGAGGGTCAGGGCCCCATTATTCAGGAATTCACAAGTATGCAGCACAGAAACAAGCTCACATATGTTATTGAACTTTTGGAAAGTGTTGGTGTGGGGTTTCTGAGGACACATTGTTCTCCTGTAACTAGCCCACACAGGCCATATCGACACAGAAAAGTTATTTCAGAATTCCCGCTGCTATGTCAAAATAACTTTGCATGTGTCTACACAATGCAACCGCTATTATGAAATAATTTTTAAATAGTGGATGGCTTATTTTGAATTTAGTAACCCTCGTTCCATGAGGAATAGCGCCTATTCTGAAATAAGATAGTTTGAAATAGGGGCTGTGTAGACAGGGAACTGGGGCTATTTTGAAATAAGCTGTAGTGTGCCGAAGGACTCTAATTTGAAGTAGTTGTCTTGTGTCTAGACACTCTATTTTGAAATAGCTGAGTCCTATTTTGATAAGCATTTTGCATGTAGCAGTTTTATTTTGGAATAAGATATTCTGGAATAGCTGTTCCAGAATAGCTTATTTCGAAATAAAGCTGCTATGTAGACATAGCCACAAAGAATAAGAATTTCAATTTTTCAGCTGCATAGTCTCTCTTACCACCTGTGTTTTAGGAGCAAATGGTTGGTGTTCTGTCCATGCTGGTGCATGAGTGAGCTGTAGTTGGTGACTGTGGTGTTTGTTGATTGCAGCTCACTAATGAACAGACTCAAAGCAAAAGACTATAGTTTTAAAATTAAATGGAAGAAGGGGAGAAGGTCATGTGTGCACCATCATGCTTTGAGGAGTTCCTCTGAGCACGTCCTCATCAGTCTGCTTCAAGGATTCTATGTGATTAAGGCAAACAGCCCCTTGTCAAATCAGAAGATGAAAAGTGGTGTGCTTTAGATATACCTAACACTCTGTAAATCACATGACCCTTTGAAACAAACAGGCTGGGATATAACACTCTTCCTCCAGTTTTGCGAGAGATGGACCCAGATCTGAACACAAGATTCATTTTGTATAAGATTCTACGTGGTACAGCTCCAGATAGAGGCGAACTGCATGACTCTGACTTAAACCCCCTGCTAGGTTGAATTAGAAGATTGAACACAAACTTAATGTTAACTCTGGATCTGAACTTATCAACTAAGACCTTTCCCAGATATTCACAGGACCAGGCCTGTCACTAGAGGAGTGCCTGGCCTAAGGCAAAGCCCCTTCCAGTGCCCCAGGGTGTGTTGCAGGCCCTGGCCCCATCCTGCCTCTGCTCCAAATAAATCCATTGCACTATGAATAAATTTTATACTGTGTGAGCTCAGTGGAACACTGGCACATGAGCCAGCCCAGTGTGTCACAGCAAAGTAATTGAACTGAGTTACCCAGTATTTTAATTCCTTACTTTCAGCCACCCTTTTTCCTGAGATAAAAGAAATACTGTCAATGCTGTCTGACAGATGTGAAGAATAAGATAAGGGGAATGTTATTTCTGTAAAACACATTAAAATGTGATTTCAGTTTCATCCTGTAAATCCTCCTTTTTCTCTAGCCCTGAATTTGTAGCTGATCAAAATTATTTTCTCCTTCCTGGCAACGCTCGAGGGAATCAGTTGTATTCTGTGTACTCATTTGAAGACAGGAGGCTAGGTTATAAACACAAGTACTCAGATTTCTGTGGAACTGCACAGGTATACTTAATAGCAAATTTTGTCTCCAAAGTGACATGATTCAGTTTAATTTGTATCCTTTTCTCTCTTTCCGTTATTTAGGTACTCATTTTCTACCACCACCCTCTGTACTGGGAATTTCCCTTCCTATGGCCTGGGAATAAAATGCCAGCACCTTGGGCAAATACAACAAATGTGCACAAGCTATTGCAGTTCCTAGATACCACCCTGGGGGAAAGGGCTCATCATGGGACTTTTCATGTTTCTCAGGCTATTCTAACCCCCAGGGTCAAAACTATTGCACGGCATCTAATCTGTGGTCTAAAAAATACACTTGTTCACAGGTAAGAGTGTGTCTTGGTACCATAGATTTTAGTTTGAATCTTTTGCCTTGCAATTGCAATGAATAAGGAAGTAACTAGCAAGCTAACTAACCATTAACAATGTACCAATAGATGATCTTTCTTGATATACTAATACTTATATTTAATGACTGCAAGGGTCTCGCTCCCTGCAGTTAAACTAAACCACGAAATATCCCGATGTGTAAATATCCACAGGGAACATGTTGGTAGGATTCAATTTAGCATATGCTGAGACCTCAGGTAAAGCACAACCAACTTTAAAAGTCACATAGGTCATGTCCACACTAGCCCAAAACTTTGAAATGGCCATGCAAATGGCCATTTTGAAGTTTACTAAGGAAGCGCTGAAATACATATTCAGCGCCTCATTAGCATGCCAGCAGCCGCGGCACTTTGAAATTGACACGGCTCGATGCCATGCGGCTCGTCCACACAGGGCTTCTTTTCGAAAGGAACCCAGCAACTTCGAAATCCCCTTATTCCTAGCAGTATTTGTATGGCCATTTCGAAGTTTTGGGCTAATGTTGACATAGCCATAGAGGAGGGCAAGTGTTAATACTTCATCAGTCCCATTTGGGAAGCAGAGTCTCTCAGCAGTCAATTTGCTCCAAAATTATGGGCTCATTTGACAAATTAGATGTCTTTAAACTGCAGGGACCTGATGAAATATATCGTAGGAGCTAACTGAGGTGATATCTGAGCCATTAGCAATTATCTTTGAAAATAAGAGGGCCAATACAGCCAAAATGTATAAAAGGGAAGTAAAGACAACCTGGGGGATTACAGACCATTTATTAACCCTGAAAGAAAATGGAGCAAATAAACAATCATTTTACAAACAATATAAGATAAGTAACAGAGAGAAAGCCATGCTAGTCTATATACTATCAAAACAAAAAAGCAGTAAAGTAGCACTTTGAAGACTAGCAAAATAATTTATTAGGTGAGCTTTCGTGGGACAGACCCACTTCTTCAGACCATAGCCATACCAGAACAGACTCAATATTTAAGGTGTAGAAAACCAAAAATAGTAATCAAGGTTGACAAATCAGAAAAAAAATTATCAAGGTGAGCAGATCAGAGGGTAGAGGGGCAGGGTGGGGGAGGGAGTCAAGAATTAGATTAAACCAAGTATGCAAAAGAGCCCCTATAATGTCCCAGAAAATTCACATCCCAATTCAAACCACATGTTAATGTGTCGAATTTGAATATAAAAGAGAGTCACCAGCCTCTCTTTCCAAAGTAGTGTGAAAATTCCTCTTCAGTAAGACACAAACTCTTAAGTCATTAACAGAATGGCCCACTCCATTAAAATGTAGGCTGACCAGTTTGTGGATCAGGAGTGTTTTTATGGCTGTTTTGTGCCCATTAACTCTTTGTCTAAGAGAGTTTGAAGTCTGTCCAATATACAAAGCATCTGGGCATTGTTGGCACATGATGGCATATATGGTGTTAGCTGAGGAACATGAAAATGTGCCCGTGATTCTGTGATTAACCTGGTTCGGTCCAGTGATGGTATCTCCAGAATAGATTAAGGATAGGTTGTAGGTCTTTAATAATGTGTTGCAGTGGTTTGAGTTGGGGGCTGTAGGTAATGACCAGTGGTGATCTGTTTAGTTAGTCTGTTCAGAACACCACTGCTCATTACCTGCAGCCCTGAACTCAAACCACTGCAACGCATTATTAAAGATGTACAACCTATCCTTAATCAGGATGCCACACTCCAGAAGGCCCTAGTTGCCAGGCCTCTTCTCTCCTACAGACAACCTCCCAACCTTATGAGGATTCTCACCAACAGCCACAGTCTGTACCGCAGGAACACCAGTCCTGGAACTTTTTCTTGCAACAAAGCCCACTGCCAGCTTTGTCCACATATCTATTCTGGAGATACCATCATTGGACCTAACCAGGTTAGTCACAGAATCACTGGCACATTCTCACGTTCCTCAACTAACATCATATATGTCATCATGTTCCAACAATGCCCAGATGCATTGTATATTGGACTTCAAATTCTCTTAGACAAAGAGTTAATGGGCGTAAAACAGACAAAAAACACTCCTGATCCACAAACCTGTGAGCCTACATTTTAATGGAATGGGCCATTCTGTTAATGACGTAAGAGTTTGTCTTTACTGAAGAGGAATTTTCACACTACTTTGGAAAGAGAGGCTGTTGAACTCTCTTTTATATTCAAATTCGACATACTAACACTTGGTTTGAACTGGGATGAGAATTTTCTGGGACATTATAGGGGCTCTTTTGCATACTTGGCTTAATCTAATTCTTGATTTGCTCACCTTGATCATTTTTTTCTGATTTGTCAACCTTGATTACTATTTTTGGTTCTCTATGACTTAAATATTGAGTCTGTTCTTGTATGGCTATGATCTGAAGAAGTGGGTCTGTCCCACGAAAGCTCGCCTAATAAATTATTTTGTTAGTCTTTGAAGTGATACTTTCCTGCTTTTTTGTTTTGATAATATTAGATAAGAAGGTGATGAGTAAGGCTTAGCATGGATTTGTCAAAAACAATTCATGTCAAATCAAAACAAGAGCTGCCTTTGAGTAGGTAACAAGCCTGGTGGGGTGGAGTGGGGTCAGGGAAACGTAGGTGTGGTGTATCTTGATTTTTGTCTGGCTTTTGATACTGTTGTACATGACTTCTAAGAAATAATATAGGGAAATACAACCTATGTGGAGCTACTTTAAATGCATTTATAAATAGTTGGGAAACCTTTCCCAGAAATTATTTATCAGTGTTTCATTGTGGGGTCCTACAGGGATGAGTTCTAGGTTCAGTACTGTTCAATATCTCCATAATGATTTAGATACAGGCTCAGGTCAGACATTACGAAAAATTTGCTGCTGCCAGAATGGATTGCCCAGGACGGTTGTGGAACATCTATCATTGGAGACTGTTAAGAACAGGTTAGAGTGACAAACACCTCTTAGGGATGGTCTGCCTTAGGGAAGGTAATACTTTGTCCTGTCCTATTTTCAGGGGACTGGACTAGAGGATTTCTAAAGGTCCCTTCCAGTCCTACACTTCTATGATTGTATTACTCTATTTTGTAAAGAACTTCTCAAAGAATCAGAGGGTTGAAATCTAAAATAGCTGCATAGCAGAAATACTGACTTCCCATGATTGAAATTAGGGCATGACATTCCAGTCTCTTGCCTTTCCACAGAATTTAGTTTGACGGGCTCTCTAAAACCAAATAATGGCATAGTTTTACTATCTACGTTGTCTGAGGCAAATATTTTCAACTTTCTCTGTCTTCCAAGATTATAACAAAACAAACCAGCAGTCATGAAGCACTTTAAAGACCAACAAAATAATTTAATTGATAGATCTCCATTCCAAACAGCTGAATGTAGTGCCTTGCATGTTGAATAGTAATAGAGCGGTAGCCGTGTTAGTCTGTATTCTAACAAAACAAACCAGCAGTCAAGTAGCACTTTAAAGACTAGCAAAATAAACAGAGACTAACACGGCTACCTCTCTGTTACTATTCAGCATGCAAGGCACTACATTTAGCTGTTTGGAATGGAGATCTATCAACTAAATTATTCTGTTGGTCTTTAAAGTGCTACATGACTGCTGGTTTGTTTTGTTAGAATACAGACTAATACGGGTACCTCTCTGTTACTTTCCAAGACAGTAGTTTGTTTTCTGTATATTAAACACTAGATGGTGCTAAACTTCTGTCTTTAACAGTAGGTTGTGTTGTGTAGGCTGTTAGATCCAGGATATTAGTGAGACTAGGTGAGTGAGGTAATACCTTTTATTGGATCAATTTCTGTTGGTAAAGAAACCCAGGTTTTCAATCTTCAGAGAGCTATTCTCCAAATATGGGAAACCAACTCAGTGTCACAGCCAAATACAAGATGGAACATAATCTTTGAGATCATAATGATTATCAGGTTTCACCCACATAATTGCTAGCGACCTTTTGTACACTAGATGATACGCCACAAGTGGTAGGCATGCGTAGTGTGACAAAGTCAGTCTTATTCCTGAGGTTCTGGCCTCTATTCAGTCTACTGGTCCCACTTAAGGGCCCAGTTGCCCATGCTGGGGTGAAGGATGGTCTGGGGGGGAACCCAGCCCCTGCCCACTCATGCCGGGTTCCAGCCCAGGGTTCCTATGCGGCTGCTAGTGGGAAGGACTGACTTCCTTAGCCCTTGGCACAGCAACTTTTCTCCCTGGGCCCCTTCCCCAGACGATTCTCCCTGGTACCTTCTCCAGGCTGCAGCAGTCGCAGGTCCCCACTCCTGATCTGCTGTAGCTCCTCACTCTCCCTCTTGTTTTCTGGTGTTCCTGATCTTCTTCTGCCCCTCTCAAACTTGCTTTCTCCCTCTACTCTGGTCTCCTCGCCTCCCTCTACTCACCTCTCACAGTCTCTCCCTGCCCTTCCCACCATGAAGGGCTTTTAAAGGCCTCTTAGTAGCTCAGTCCTGGAGTCAGCTGGCCCCAGTTAGTCTGAGCTATCTCCCGCCCAGCTGCCTGTGATTGCTCCACTGGTGCTCTGCAGGCCCTTCTGCTTGTTTGGGCTCCCTCTGAGGGTCCCTCCTCCCTGGCCCTGCCACAGTAGGATCTATGGATCTTAAAAGGTGTGCTCTCTCTTGAATGGGCTTGTATAGGAAAATAGTAAAAGACAAAGCTATCCTGTTACTTATGAGTGAATATTTTTCACAAAATGATCATTTTATATCTGAGCTCTCAGTCCTCTTCATCAAAGGAAACAAGACCTTCGAAAGGTGAGCCTGGGAGCTTACATCAACAGTTTTGTTAGACACTAAATTTCTGGACTGAATTGGAGACACTCGGTTTATGATGTAATATAACAATCTACAACCCGCTAGCTACTCTTCTCCCCCAGCTCTTTCTCCCTGCCCCACTCCTTCCTATGATTGGATGGGTGATAACAGGCCACTTCACCTTGGATGGTCCTTTGAAATATATGTCAACTACTTATGTTGCACTGTCTGTTCCATCTAGTATTTAGCTGTGATGCTCTAAGTACATTTCCTAGACCTGAAGAAGTGTTCTGGCTTGGTCTACGCTACTGACTTGAGTCAATATAACTATGTGCCTCACAGGCCTAGAAGTCCACACCCCTGAACAATGCTGTTACACCAACTGAAATCCTGTTGTCAACAGCACTATTTCAGTGGGAGGGCTTCTCCTGTAGACAGAAATAGCACTTCTCAGGTATGTGAAGTACCTTCACTGATGGCAGAAGCTCTCCTGTCCTCCATGTGGGTGGTGTTTTCACTAGGTGCTACAGCAGTACCAACCACTGCAGTGCTGTTTGTGTAGACAAGCCCCCTGTGTGAGCCTGAATGCTTGTGTCAGTCCAAGAAAAGATATCACCTCACCCACCTGATTTTTTTTAAGAGTGGCATGTATTTTAAGGAGCAAAGCACAAATGTAAAATTGCTTCTTAATCTTGACTGAAGATATTTAGCAGAGAGTTTATTATAGGAATGTGTCAAAACTCACATGACCATTCTCACCCTCAAAACGCTTCACCAAACATCAGGAAATTAATTTCCAAGGCCTTGCAGCGAGCTCTTATGTCTACATCACATGTGGAAAATGCCTCCTTAAATTAGTTACTTCCCCAAGGCCTTCCAACAATAATTAAAATATGGACATTTGTTCCAGTAGTAATTCAAATATAGAGCCATAAACTGTCATCAAGTTTTAAGCAAAACTTCCCACAGAAATCACAGAGAAGTCCTGCTTAACACTGAATGCTTGGAATGAGGTACAGTTAAAAAGAGAGTCCACATACTTCACAGGATACAATCTGCTTGCACCAACGTGAGCCGTGTTTATGTACAGTTACCTGGGAACCATCTGTTCTGTATATTCAAATTTGGCAGTGCAGTTCTGGATCTCTGCCTTTTTTGCTCTGCTATTGCTGGCCCTAAACGTGAACATTAAACCGTTTTGCTTTAAGTTCTAACTAGCGAGACAAGACATCTGAAATGAATCAATACTGTGAGGTACAAGTGACTAGATTTTCATGAGACTTACTACTCTTTCATGCTTATCTTCTTTTTTTGTTTACTAAGGACTTCCTGTGTGGGTCATTGTTACTTTTGTGCCCTCTTTTGGGGATCATTAGCTCCAAGGGACAGGCAGTCTGTCTCTCTGTCTGCTGGTAAAACAGGCATACAATAGCATTCACGGGATTAATTATTTCTCCTTCCTGGCTCCTTCATAAGCTCTCCTTATTGTCATGTTAGAGAACTTCAGCAAATTCTTGGTTCAAGTTCTTTTGAAGTTTGCTGTAATCCAAACCATTTCCTCCATTCCTACTTACAGTGGCTTAAGTCCTAACACTGACTAGACCTAATTGCTGTGAACTAAACCTTCAGGTCAGTATGTAGTCAGACAAAAGAAGAACAGCGAAACCATTGCAGGGCCTTAAATTCTGAGGTACTAACTGCTCAGTAAAATCTTTACAAATCCTATGGTATATACACTAAGAGCAGTGGTTTACACTGACAACTTTGAACAATATTTCTCTCTCTTGCTCTCTCTGTAACACCACAAATACTCAAATGGTGCCATTTTTCTGCCATCCTTCTCCCTAGAAGTGGCTGCATTTTGAGGATGAGGTATATATTTAGTTTGCTACTATGAGGATAAAATATACTGTGCGAACATGAAATATGGCTGCTGTTTATAGGCAAAATGTAACGTGTAGGTATAAAATAAGGTGCTTCCATAACATACTGATTCCTCTTTCTTTTTCGTTTAGGAACCTGCCTATGATTTTGGACTGGGTAAAGACACAGAAACCAGGTGCTATGGGCGTTAACATAATTACATCCGACTTCGTGGAGCTAGTCGACTTTGCTTCCACGGTTATTGCATTAAACAATCTCCTTTTAGAAGGGCACTGAGCTGTCACTAAATCCTGACTGTTCTCATGCTACAATCAGTAGTCACCTACCCATGTCAACAGCTTTCAGTGCGAATCTCAGTTTTGGTGTTTGTGTTTAACAAACAAAAACCTAGTGTCTGAGGAAAAAAAAAAGTGCTGAAAACCATCCGTGTCAGGCTCCTTTCCCTACACTGATGCGTGGATTTCATCTGAACACTAAGCTGTGTCTGCGTGCTGCTACAGAGATGTTGGCAACTCTGTTAGCCATGCATCTGCTGCAATACAGCAAGCTGTTGTCTGCCTGCCAGCAGGGGGATGGACACTAGGACAGATGTAACCAATTAGCAGTGTTGTCTCCACAGCAGCTAGCCTCACTGTGAAGTTGCTTCTTAGGTGTTAACACCAGTCTCCAGCTAAGATTCCAGTATTGATCTGTTAGGAGTAGTTCTTACCAGACCAGCCACAAAAGGATCCTCCACCTGGCTACATAAGGCAGAGCTGTGCTGGTCTCAGCTAGCAGTTGCTGTTTATCTCTTACGTTGTACAGGAAGCTACGTCTGAGTTATTTAAAAAACAGCATCCTGATTGTTCAGAGGAAGCTTTTCTACCATGTGCATTGCTTTAAATAGAGATAGGCCTGGGGTGCAGACCTTTGATCTAAACTTACAATTCTCAGAGGCTTTGGACTGCATGGTTTTGTGTTCAGCCTCTCTCTTATTGTAAGGGACTTCCATTGGCACAGGTTGTAGATGCACTTTTCCTTGAAAACTTTTTATTCTGTTGAGTTTTCTTGAAAGGTTGGAGCAAGGGGGAAGCTCTGTCCCCAAAAGGTTGCTATGTTCCTGTTCATAACACAGCAGACTTTGTTTCTTGATTTGTAGGTTTGAGACACAATGTAGCAAACTATAGAGTGAAGCTGAGTTAAAACTTGGTGGTTTCCTTATAGGGCTCTTACCCCCACCCCCACCTCCCACTGCAGTTTTAATCCACATGATTTTGCATTCCCCAGGCTTCATTTGAAAAGTACTACAAACACGACAAAAAATTTCTGTTTGGCATCTGGCCATTTTTCACATAGTTTTGTGCCCAAAAACTTCAGCCTACACAGGTTTGCTCAAAACAAGTGTTCCCTGTAAACAGAGTGCTTTGGCAGCTGCCCAGCAGAAATTCAGGTGCTGCCTCGCTGGTTACCAGGGTGCTCACAGCTGACCGCTTGTTTCTATGGTTGTGCATAGCTACACATGCCTTGGTGTACATAAAATTTATGCTGCACACAGAGAGAAAAAATAGAGGAAACACTGCTCAAAACCTACCCTAAATCACTGCAAGGTATATAACTTACTTGAGAGTTTGAGTCTCTGAGCTGAGTTTCAGATTTACTGTCTTGCGAACAAATTGGGTTGAGGGAACAATTTGTGGAATTCCCTCAAACTGAACCCACTTGTGATGAAAGAATAAGGTACTGCTTACAGAGAGGTAATGAGGATCAGCAGAAATCTCACATACTTTAAATTGTTTGTTTAGATCAGCAGCAAAATGTTGACAAAATATATTTTAAATTATGATAATTATGCTTCAGCATTGACACTCCATTGATGAATTAAAGATAATTAATAAATCTGAGAGGACACATGTCAGGTTGTCTGAATCAGACAGAATCACAGAATCACACAGAATCACAGGGCTTAAAAACCTTGAGGGATGGAGAATCTACACCTCTCTAGGCAACGCATTCCAATGCTTCACCACCCTCCTGGTGAAGTAGTTTTTCCTAACCTACATCTCTCCCTCTTCAACTTCAGACCATTACTCCTTGTTCTGCCATCTGACACCACTGAGAACAGTTTCTCACCCTCCTTTTTAGTGCTATTAAATCACCTCTAAGTCTTCTCTTCTGTAAACTAAACAAGCCCAAATTCCTCAGCCTCTACTCATAGGTCTCGTGCTCCAGACCCTTAATCATTTGTGTTGCCCTTCGCTGAACCTGCTCCAGCAAATCCACATCCTTTTTATACTGGGGGGGCCCAAAACTGGACACAATGTATCAGTGCCGAATAAAGAGGAATAACTACTTCTCTAGATCTTCTCGAAATGCTCCTCCTAATGCACCCCAGTATGCCGTTAGTCTTCTTGGCTACAGGGGGACACTGTTTACTCATATCCAGCCTTTCATCCACCATAACCCCTAGGTCCCTTTCCATCATACTGCTGCTGAGCCAGTCAGTCCCCAGTCTATAACAATGCTTGGGATTCTTCCGCCCCAGGTGCAGGACTCTACACTTCTCCTTATTGAACTGCATCAGATTTCTTTTGGCTCAGTCCTCCAATTTATCCAGGTCCTTCTGGATTCTCTCTCTACCCTCCAATGAATCTACCTCTCCCCCTAGTTTTGTGTCATCTGCAAACTTGCTGAGGGTGCAATCCAGTCCCTCATTCAGGTCATTAATAAAGACGTTGAATAACACTGGCCCCAGAACCGAGCCTTGCAGCAGTCCGCTTGAAACAGACTGCCATCCAGATATTGAGCCATTGACCACTACCCGTTGGGCCCGACCATCAAGCCAGCTTTCTATCCATCTTATAGTCCAAGGATCCAATCAATATTTCGTTTACTTATGGACAAGAATGTTGTGGAAGACCGAATCAAAAGCCTTGCTGAAGTCAAGGTATATCACATCCACTGACTTCCCCATGTCCACAGAGCTTGTTACCTCGTCATAGAAGCTAATCAGATTGGTCAGGCAGGACTTGCCCCTGGTGAATCCATGTTGGCTACTTTTGATCACTTCCCCTCTTCCAAGTGCTCCAAAATGGATACCTTGAGGATTCCCTCAATTATTTTCCCAGAAATATTATTTTCCCTCCATTATTTTCCCAGACAGACCTCACTGGATAAATGTGCGTAAATGTCAAGGTTATCTTTTAAGCCATAAGGGCACTTCAAGGTGTGAGCAAATCCTCCTTTCCACTGGCAGCAGAACCCTAAAGTTTGTGCATAAAGTAGAGATGAGCAAATTTTTCATTACAGACATAGTATTATCTTTGAGCACAAAGCATGCAACTTTTTAGCTGGGCTGAAAGGAGGATTGGGTCAGTCCGTGATACATCACAAAGTTTGTTTTTTCCCACTGTTGCTTTGTCAGGGCATATAAATCCAGAGTTCTGCAACACTGTGAATATCATAGAATGAAGAGATCACTTTGTCGTAGAATGCTGTCCAAAATGAATTCAGTGCTCAGGAAGCCCATGCATTCTTACAGTTGTCCACAGAATTGTGCGTTATCCCAAAATAACTGGGTCTTTGGTGGCTTAGCCACGGTTTGGTCACCTTCCACAAACTGCTGCAGTTATCAGTGGGTTGAGAAATAAACTTTTAAAGACTTATGTTTATTTTATTTATAAGAAAAGGGACTGTGTTTACAAATAGTACTAAAAAATTATCAGCTTGATCATCCTTCACCCAGTCGGAAGGACCCAGACCACATAATAGTCACCTGTTTTTGTTCTAAACTCAGATCTCTGCTAGGGTTCATTTAAAGTTTGGCAAACCTTCCAAGTGAACTTTGACGGAGTTCTAAACAAACTTGAATATGACTTACGTGTTTGTGCTGTGTGGTTTTAATTAGTACTGTTCAAAATATTTTTCCAGTTAAATTTTTTATTGAAAAAATTTAAAATAGACTATGTGTCTTTCTCTCACCATATCACCCCACTCCCACCCCAAAAAACCCTTTTTATTTGTTTTGTAATGGGGAAAAAAGTAAGAGAAAAGTGAGTAGATAATTTTTTGGAAAAAAACAGAAAAAAAAATCCACAAATGTAAAGTGTTTTTAGCTAAAAATATTACATGAACAAATAGAACAAAAGAAATACTTTCTCTTTTACTATTTTCCATAAAATATATAATGTCCTTTGACCAGCGCTACTTCTAATGTGCAGCATGATGGCTTGAACTGAGTTTCCCTTAGATATCAAAGTTTTGCTGCTAGTCCAAATTCTCTAGTAGATGAAAATCCCACAATCAGAGCAAACTTTGGGTTCTAAGCTTTGTGTCTTAGGCTCACTTTTTAATAAAGAGATTGATTGAGCACACAACTCAAAGCAAAACTGCAGCGTGGATGCTAATGAAACTGGAATGAATCAAATATTTGTACGATCACTACATGGCTGAATTATATGTAGGCAGGATGTAAATTTTTATAATTTCTCAGAGGCTCTCTCCTCCCCCAACCACCCCAAACCACATGCTATAAAAATTACATGGAGATTGAAAATGTTTGCCTAAATTCTGCTCCTGACAGCTGTAATTGAGTTCTTAATCTGCTAATCTGTTGTACTGTATGTACCTACCTCAAAAGAGAATTATCAGGCTTAAGTGGGTAATGTTTTATTGTGTATTCAGAATAATGGGTCTCTGTTATAAGCTCTCCTAATGTATTTATTTAAATGAAAAAGTGGATGGTGACAGCCAATTTTGGATTTATCTGCTATTGGCTGCTGTGTGTTGACCTAGTAGTGTCTGAGTGTGTAGACATAAGGATAATAGAATCATAGAATACTAGAACTGGAAGGGTCCTCACTGCAGGACCAAGCACTATCTGTATCATCCCTAGTAGATAGTTATCCAACCTGTTCTTAAATAGGGAATGAGAAAACAAAATTTGAGATGGAAAATTATCTAAATCCACGGTGTGACTATATGACTAATATTTGGCTGACATTTGTCCTGTGTGAAAGGTTGGGGTGGTCTCATCACAGTTCATAGGTGGTGAAACCCTCTGTCACAGCTGACCGTAAAACCTGTACTGAGCACTGCATCCCTGGAAGAAGGTTGACTGAGGCATGCTGGTGGGGCAGAGCAGAGGAAGCCTGCAGCCCTGTCGCCTGTTGTGTTATGTGTGTTAGCAGGTGTACAGTTGTCATGTACACTGCCACATCTTTTCTAATCCTGACACTTTCTAAAGCACTAAAATTCACTTATAAAAAGGTAAAAATTCAGCATAATCTCCAAGAAACATGCTTTGTGTGCATGTGTGTGGGCCCGAGTCTTCCCTTAACTACCTTACTATTTCCATCCGTTCCTGCCCTGAGCTGTGTGTTTTCTGTGTTCACTGCAAGCAAAAGAGGGACAGTGCAGAAAGTGCCTGAATAATGTTTGTGTTGGACTTATTTTTCTGTTCAGAACTAAGTACAAAAAGTTGAATAGAATGTCCCTGGTAGCTGTTTTGGGTATCATATTTCAAGGAAATGCCATTTTTAAGGATAACAGTCTGTAACAAAAAAAACATCAAATCCAATGACTTTGTAAGTAAATAGACAAACTATTGCAATTGTCTTCATGACATAAGACTTACTAACTCAATGTATATTGACTTGTTTATGACATAGATTGCCTCTCTCCTAGCATTTCCTGATGGTGCAGAGTGCCTCCTTATTTACATGCCTAAGCATAGATAGCTTTTACAAGTAAAGAAAAGAAGTATTAGGAAAATATTCATTTTAGGATCAGAGGGGTAGCCATGTTAGTCTGTATCCTCAAACACAATGAAAAGTCCTGGGGCAGTTTAAAGACTAGCAGATTTTTTGAAGCATAAACTTTCATGGGCAAAGACCCACTTTGTCAGATGCATTTTAGCTTCCTCTTAAGGTGGGTCTACAGATGAAAACATGAAAGTTAGTGCCATGGGACTAGCCAGCTCTTGCAGACACACCCAGCTTCCATGGTTTAAAAACAAATATCATAAATAACCTGTGGCTGTGTCACTCAGGAGTAACTCATCCAAACGTGCAGTATTAGTCACAGACAATAGGCACCTGGGATGTCCCAGATCAGGTGTTTTATTACAATGGTGAAAGAGCACAGTATGCATACCTGGATGTCTCTACTGCCCATTATAGATGGGAATGCTCCAGTCAGCCCCTTCTGAATTATTAGTTACTCAGCTTTGGAGTTCCTGCCTATCAATTTTCCCTCTCCAAAATGGAATCTCACTTGTTTAGATATGTATGAGATGGAATCTTTCATCAGCCCCCAGAAACACTGCTGCAGCCAAAGCCAAGGACCCTGGGACAGATTTGAGAACTTAGGTTGCAAAAGCTGGGATTTCTAGAAGAACTATTATGATGCAGATAACAGAAATATGCTTAATTATTTAATGTGATGAGCTGTTCTGAGGAAGGGTGAGGAATGACCTGGGAAGCTGGCTCATCCCCGTCTCTAGTAATTTCACCTATTGGCTTGTATACACACTAGAATTCCTAGTCAATTTAATTTCAGCTTTAACAAATGAATCATGACTATGGAGCTCTAAGGCATAACTGTACATGTTGTTAAATTAAGGTTTAAATTGTTTTTCCTTCATTTAATTGAGAATCTTGACTATCTGGTAGATTTGGTGGTACATTTAAAGGGGAGGCTTCATAACGCTGAGCCACCAATGCCCTCACTCCCATAGCATGACTACATAATTTGACAGAGGTTACCTTCCCCAAGTCCTGCCACAGGAAAAATCAAGCATTATGATGTGCTGATGTGCACAAACTAATCTGAGCAATAATGCAGTGTGTCCATGCGATCTTAGTCTTCACTTGCATCACTTCACTATTTAACGTGTCAAAGTGTGTCCCTATTAGAGACGGGCCTGAGTAGCAAAACTGAGGGGTGTCATGTTTTGGATCCAAGATGTCTGTTCGACCTCTAGTAGAGATGGGCTACTCGCCCAGGCTGGATCCGAGAAAGAAAATCCAACTTTGCATTTAGACCATATAGTATTGTCATGCATTTATTTATTTATTTATTTATTTGATTTTCTTTATGTACATGTGTTTCAGGTAGGGACAGCCTATACATGTTTTAACAAATAGAATTCACTCTTGGATTGTTAGTGTGTAACTACAGGGGATAAATACTTAGTTTGGTAATGGACTGCAAATGAAAATTTGTAGGAGAGTGCATTATGTTTTGTGTTAGAATCAGACTTGCGAACTTGCCATGTAGAATATATATCTTTCTATTTATTTTACTATATATCTTTCTATTTATTGGAATAAGAATGTCCTCCTTCTTGTCTTAACTCAGCCAAAGACATTTATCAAGCGTTCCATCCCCAAGGCAAAAGTTAAGGTAATTTTAAGTAGCGTTTAGCAGGGACAGATTGACTGAGTTGGCCAAAATAAGAAGTAACCTAAAACTTCATCCCAAAATTTGAATTGAGTCCAAAACTCTCTCTGTGTAGAGAGAGGCAGAAAGTGAAGGAAATATCTCACTTCTGCCTTGCCTGTTTTGGGAGAAATGGAAAGATTACCATTATCTGGTGATCAGAACCTGAAAGTGATGGAAAAGCTGAGAAGTTTTTTATTTTTGGGATTCCCAGCCCTATCTTCAGACACATGAAATGTAGATAAGATTACTAAATGCTACTATCACTTCTTAATGCTTCCTTTCCAGGACTTCATTTTCCATTATTTGAGCCCCATTATGTATCAGGGCAGTTAGTTACAGCATTTGACCGATAAGATTCTTAAGTTACCCCTGTTTCAAATTAGTATGAAAATTTTCTTTGTCTTCAGAGACTGAGGCTGCATCTACACTACAAGATAAACTCACATTTTTGTAATTCTGGAATTTGGCCATCCTCACCTCCACATGTGATCCTCACAAAGTAGATTTATTGCTGCCACACTCAACTGGTAAACATCGACTGTTGCACTAGTGCATTGTGGGAAACTATCCCACAGTTCCCTTATCCCCATAGCATTCTGGGTATGCTGACTGGTCTTTGGGATCATCTTTCCACATTGCATTTTCCTCATTCCTCTCCTGTGGTAAGCAAATGTCCTTTTTTTCCCAAGCAAGCATTCTTTTTTCCCATTGGAAGGAAGGAAATCCACAGGGCATCCACAGAGATGGCAAAAAAGCTTATAGTAATGTCTTTCTTCTGTACCTGAATTCTCAACTGGCCATCTGCTGAGTGTCTCCCTCCCATGATTACATCCAGTCCCTGAAAATACCACAGGGACCTGGACTTTAATCTAAAAGTTAGAGGAAAGAGGATAGAAAAATCTGGGAAAAAATGTTTTGACTTTCCCCCTCCCTGCACAGACGTTGCAACCAGGGGTGATGGCTGTGAAATGTCCCTGAAAAGCTTGAAGAAAGAGAAGACAGGAAAGTTTTTCAGAAAAGATAGTTGCTGAGGAGAGAGTCTTTGGCTTTGCAGTGCACTATAAGGCTTCTGGGCAATGACTGTGTTCTCAAATGGCCATCCACTGAGTGTCTCCCTCCTCCCATCATTGTGTCTGATGCCTGAATATAATACAGGGGCCCAAAATGTATTCTCAAAGTTAGACTTCTCTATCCTCTTTCTTCTAGGAGAACACAGACATTGTCAACACGGATGATAGCAGTGAAACAACATACGCTAAGCTTACAACAGAAACAGGAATCTCAACTAGTCCCCACATTCCCCTCCCCATGTTTCTGATGGTGGTGGTGGGGATCAAAGCATGAAGACAGATAGGACATTTTAGCAAAAAGATTTTATACCAGAAATATCAAACCGGCAGGTGTCTGCAATGGACAGCAAGCTCCTCCCGGAAATATTTTTGGTGGCGGGGGAGTTTCTGTGGTGTGCAGCTGCAGAGCTGCTTGGAATGTTGAAGTAACTGAGGTAGTCACCCAGGCTATCTGCAAGCCCCAGTGGTCCCATGTTAGGGGCATGGGCGGGGTTCAGTGGGGGCCAATTGAAGTGGTCCCCCCTGGCTATTTTAGCTGCTGGGGGAGACTTCTGCCTGGTAGCAGCAAGCCCTCAAATATCTTTCCCTCCCTTGGAGCGCTAAATGCGTGCAAGCTAGGAGAAGGTGCTGCCTGGCAGCATGGTCAGGCACGTCATTTTAATGGGGTAGGGGCTACCCACATTAAGTGGCTGAGTGCAGGAAAGACCCCAACTATGTGGTGCCTGTAGGGGGGAAGGGAGGGGGTCATGCAGAAATGTAAACCACTGAGAAGTTTCATGATGTCTTATGCACGCATGACTCCCACAACGGCCTTGTTGCCACGTGGGGCAGTGGGGCAGCATCTGGCACCAGCTAGTGCAGAAAAAAAAAGTATTGAGTCAGAACCACAAACTCCCTGCAGGGGCTATTTGTAATGGGTAGATGCGCTCAGAGCGCTAATGGCAAAGAAAGACATTTCTCAGGCTTTCGTACTTACATGAGCCCACAGCCACAGGATTCCTGGTCCTGATTTGAAATTCACAGTCTTTCTAATTCCAGAGCAACCGGACAGCAGCAGCCGGAGTGAAGCACTGAGGGGCATTGTGGGTTACACACGGACACCTCTGGATGCTAATAAATTTGATTTTAAGATGTGGCACTTCCACATTCTCCTTTAATCAAACTTTTGGATTCAAGCTTGCTGCTACACCGATCAGATAACAGCGATATTGTAATGTCAATATTGGTGTTCCCTAAATCGAACGAATGGTATTTACAGTGAAGCAGTCACGTGGTAATATGAAGCTAACTGTCTTAAATTTGAATTTATCTCATAGTGTAGACACAGCCTGAGCCTCACATCTGTGATACTCCACAAAGGATGAAGGAAGAAGGCTATGTGGAACCACTTTAGGGACCTGTCTAGCAATACCCTTTTTAGGGATCTATAATCAATTGCTTGAGACGAAATGAAGGGGTTCTCCTTAAATCTGAAACATAGTATACGGAATTGTGTAATTTTAATAGCATCCACTGATGTCCCTATTTTAGGCCCCAACCACTTTGAGAAGAGAGAGGGAGCCAGGGAGGAGAGCACACCTCCTTACCTATCCATACATACATTTTCTGATAAAAACAATATAGAACACTCAAGTATTGTGTGCAGCTAAAAGAGTAATTTGGACAAAGCCTAGATCCTACTTGATGTGAAATGCACTTTCTAGTCAGTTTTTTTTAAATTACATTTTATTTACGTATGCCAAGATAAAATAATTTTCATTCTTGTTGGAGTGTTTTATGCAATTTCTCATCTCCACCACCCCCTGACCCCCCCACCCCCCACCACTGTTTTTGGCATTGCATAACTTACCCATCTGCTTAGTTCAATCATAAGTGTTGTAAAACCAGAAATACCTCATTTTAACTGAGCAAATAAATTTTGGGCTGTCATCTGTTGTGTTTTCTTTTAATTTCACTGAAGAACTGTGGTTGGTGGATTTGCATTTGTACCCTAAAAATGAATACGCTTCATTTTGTTAATAATCTTACTAAGTGACCAATGCAGTTTATTATTTGGACAGGTAAGTGATGCAGCTTTGATTCAGTTTTCTGAGTTTGGGTTGCTTGGTTTGGGGTAGAGGGTTTGTCTGTAAATTTTAGTTTACTAGCTTCCTATTATAGGAAATATTAATGTAAGACAAACAGAAATGAAATGGTGACTTAAGAGTCCTGTGTATGAGAGGTGCTGTGCCACATTATCTACCAGTATTTGTTGGTCATTACTGAAAACCCAGTACTTTCTGGCCTGTGGATGGTGTGAAAGCAGATCAGTCTTCGACTAATATGTGTGTACATTTCTAACAACCATTTTCAGTTAAATTTGGGTCTTAGAAAGAACTATGTGCCAAAGCGGAGACTCCAGATACCTTTTAGAAATTGAAGCAAGGTCACTTTTTCCTATTAGACTTCTTTGCTTAAGACCTGTTGTAAGGGTAAGAAGACACCCCATACTTGAAAACAGGGTGACCATGACTCCAGAACATGGCTCATGGGTGATCTGCAGACTTCCCCTACTGGTACCTTTTGTGATAGTCCCACTGAGAGATTCTACTCACCTCTTCTGAGCTTGTGGCGGTATTTCATGTGTGGAAAACACTAGCTTCCCCACCAAGTAAGTTTTCAATATCTGCGGGTGTCTGTCAGATGCTAGGAGTGGCTCACATGGGATGGATCCCTTGATTCCCTGTTCTGTCCATTCCTTCGGAAGCATCTGGCACTGGCCACTCACAGAAGACAGGATACTGGGCGAGGTGGACCAGTACTCTGGCCCAGTGTAGTGGTTCTTATGTTCTTCGATATTTTACCAGTAGCTTGCAGTTTTAGGATTTTAATAAAATGAAGAGTATAGATGATAGACAGTGGGGACAGATTAAATTACTAGGGAATCAGAATGATTATCTAGAGCTATTACTGTGAGGTACAAGTTAGAGTCTAGGCTGGGTTACTAGTGACTGAATAGAGTGCCACAATGGCCTGTCTGAAATGAGCTTGGGTGGTGGGAGGGGTGAGGTATTAGTCTAATTTTAACCAAATGGGCACCCAAGTCTAGTAGGATAACCCTGTACAGCATCAGCCAACACAAAGCTGAGAGGTCAGTTGCTGAATAGTCCATGGCATATGAATGATCATTTTGCTCTTTAAGGTGTTCCTCCAAAATGGGTTTTTAAAGCACACTGATGGGAAGAACTTGTCCGACAGATGGCTGTGTCTTTTCTGTGGCTGGACATGAGACATTGATTTCTGTGCCTGTCAGCCTGGCACTGTTCAGCATCTCTAAATTCACAAACACGTCAGAAAATCACAGATACCTTACTAAGAATATAATGAAGCTACAAAAAAAGAGACATTTGTTCTGTAACAAAATGTGTGTATCTTGAGGAAGAATGTTTTGCCGTTGCCATAAACCTGTGGTTGGCTGTTTAAACGTAGCCACATTCCTGAATTACACATGGCTGAAATACTTCCCACTTAAGATAGGCTGCAGCACACAGATGTTAACTGGGGCAGATAAACACTCTTTCCCATCTTCTGCAGAAAAGCCAGCTTGAAACCTGGGCTGTGACTGCCAGTTGTTCTCATTGCACATATAGCCTGAAGGTAATGAAAACACCAGAGATCTCTGAAGCTGAGTACACTTACTGTTAGTGATTCTTCCACTTGCAATCAGGTGACAGAGAGGTGGGACTGGGCTTTTTGATTGAAACCTAGCCTGGAGCTTAAATGGCATAATTGGGATCGGGCATCTCATCTCGCAGCGGTTCAAAGTTCGGGGCACAAGGGAAAAAAAAGTAAAGCAAGTAACTTTAATACTATGTGAAATTAAGTTACATGTTCTAGACTTCAATATGCTAATCTGTTACTTGCATTTCTGCTATACATTATGTGCAATTAAGGGCAGGTCTACAGGGCAAAATCAACTTAATTTATGCAACTATGTGAAATACCATAGCTGGAGTTGGTGTACCTTAGGATGAGTTACCACAAGGTCTTCACTCTGGAGGGACAAGGGGGAAATCTCTCCCATAGACTTCCCTTGTGCTGAGGGAGTATTGGAGTTGATGAGAAAACAATCAGTTGTTGATTTAGTGTGTCTTCACTCACCATAGCGCCGAACCCCCGTAAGTGTAGACAAGCCCAAAGTATGTCTGTATGAAACAGAGCTGAACTGGAATCTATATCCAGGAATGGTTGAGAAGAATGATTGGGCTAGTCAAATAGTTACTGACTCATACAGAAAGATTGTTGAAAAAGAAAGTTGATTTTAACTTAATGATCTTGTGCTCTGAAATCAGAGTTTCACTTCATATGTAAAGTTGATAGACTAGTTAGAGCAGAGGCCTGGGTGTTGGGATTCCTAGATTCTATCCCCTGGACTCCGACTTCATCTCTTTGTGCTTCATTTTCTGCATCTGAAAGTGGAGATAATGATATTCAGTTGAATAATGCCTGTAAAGCACACAGAGAGGCCTGACAGAAGCACAATTGCACAATGCAAGGTGTTCAGAGCGATGGAATAAATTATTGGTGAAATACCTAGATATTAGTATTTATACATTTACATCCATAAAGTTAAGAGGACTTAGCAGAAGTGTGAAGGTGTTATTGTTATTCCCATTATTAGGTGAGGAGCCGAGCCTGTGAGTCATCCAGGCCCATATATGCAGGGTTTTCTGTACTTTTTTTGTAAATGTGGGCCATCACTCCTCACACAATGGGCCCTTCCTCCTCCAAGCCATAATGTAGCAACAAAGGTTTTATAGACATTACCTTCTGGGATCTTTCTATAATACCATCAGTGAAAAACAAAATTCCAAAATATTCCAGTCTTTGTCCCCAAGCACCCTGCCCTGAGCCCCCCAGACTCAGCAGAAGCAGCAGCAGAAACTGGAAGCCGCAGAATCACAAGCAGCAAAAGCAGCAGTTCAAACAAAACAAAAACAAAACAAAAAAAGAGACAAAAAGCAAAAGCAGGGAGGAGGCGGCTGCTCAGTGGACACATGCTTGAAGTGGGTCTCTTACCCGGGCAATGTGCTGAGTGCACAGCCCCTCTGCCTGAGCTCCAGTCTGGCGGCAGAAGTGCCAGCTGTGCTGTGCAACCCAAGGCTTCCCTGCTTTGGCCACATGCAGCAGGCCTGTGGTCCAGTGGCAGAGTGGCAGCCACGTTCAGCGGCGGCATCCGATGGTGCATGCATTGCTCCACTTGCATGTGTGGCTGACATAGAGGAAGGGCTGCGGATGCAACCAAAGCCATCCCGTCCATAAGTGGAGTTCAGCAGGCTGGGAAGGCCTGGCAGAGCACCACATGGTCAGTGCTGGGGAGGCCATGGGGAGGTGATACCCTGCTGCTGCCCCCTCGCTGCTCCCTGCCCCAGGTAATCCCCAGCCAAATGATCAGAAGTGGGTCAGGGTGGAGACAGAGAGAGGGAAGAGGTGGGATGGCCCATTGGCCAGAGAATGAAAACACACCTTTGCACTCATACACACCATCACGTATGGGCCTGTCATCAACATGGACTCACAAAGATACGTAACTAGAATCCAGACCTTCTAAATTAGGAGGAAGCCACACTTCTGCATTTGCAAAAAATTTGGAACATGGTATATCGAGTTGAATCTTGAAAGAATAGCTGGCAGTGGTAGTTTATGAAACAAATGTTATACATATAACAGAATCAGCCTGGCTGACTTACTGTTTTGAAACAACATTGTTAAGAAATGAAGCAACATTAGTCCCTATTTAAGCACAGAACTGGTGCAGAATGTCTTTTCCCTGGCTACTTTGCTGCTGGTTTTATTTTCCGTCATTAGGTGAAAAGTTTGTATGCAAATGAAGGGACATGACGAACACACCTTAAGGACATTTACAATGACTGTGGTGATTGCGAAAGAGAGGCATCTGTCTAACATAACACCAATTCACAAGCTCATTCTGTATGCGAGTCCAATCATTTGTTGCCACATACTGCACATAGCTTTTGATTTAGGTATCTAGTGAGTCAGAAAGGCTATGTGGAATGAATTAGTGCACAGAGGTAGAGTTGTTATGCGGAGCTTTGCAACTGTAGTGGACACTGCATTTGAAGACTTGAGTAATACACAGGAAATATGCATGGTGTCTTCTACATATAACCTAGGAGTGCTATGGGGCAATTTCTATGGCCTGTGTTAAAAATGAGGTTAGAGTAGATGAGCACAACAGCCGTCTGCCTTGCAAACTATATTGGTCAGAATGAGTGAATACGGTTTAATTGAAACAACTTCAGCCACCGCTCATAGCCGCACGTCTGTAAATGTATTTAGCTTCAATCTCTCTTATGCTCGACAAGAGCCTCCGATGCTGCATTAGTGGGATTGGGATTTGAGTTGTTCTGCTCAGTGTGTAACTGAAAGACAGTCTGGGTGAACCTACTCGCTTATCCTGGCCGTTATCATTGTGGAATTAAAATGGCCATTTTGTGCCCCTTGTTTATAAGATAAATTCCTTGTGGGCTAAAACAGGACATATTTGGCCTCCAAAAGTAGTTTCGGAAGAAAAATATCAATTATTAGTAACAGGATTGTCTGAGAACGAGCAGAGACGCTCTTTTACTATAGTAGTAACAGCATCACGCATAGCGAGCACGTTTAGGTAGTGATGCACTTGCTGTTTCTCAAGATGCCTTCAGCCTGGTGTGCTGGACTAATCGCGCATGCAGATACAATTGGAGAGCTATGTGACATGTTGACAATCAAATCTGGGAACAGGCAAATCTTGCCTGGCTTCAAGTTTCAGCGTGAAAACAAAACTCAGACCAAACAAAACTTCCTTTTCGGGCCACTGCTTTTGAAGTCAGATGGTAAACTACCTGCCTCGCCCCATATGTGTAGGTGACCATTTTGCTAGAAGGTTGAAGCTAATTTTGTGAGTGATATGACAGGAGGAAGTTGGCTAGAGCGAGGTTTTCATATTCATAATCCCATTCTAGACCAATTGCTGGACTTTAGCCTTTCTGGCTTTCACCACTAGCCCAGATACGCTTAATATTGCTCTTGATGCTTTCCCATAGCTGGGCAAGTTGGCCTGTATAGACACGTACCCTAGAACATTCTAATTAAGTCAGTTACATGTTTAGCCTCCAGACTGAAATGGTATTGCAGGGGCTGCTTATTTTTTTCATTGCTCACTGGTCCAAGCCCAATGGACAAAATGCTTCATTGGTTTCAAAAGCACTTATAGCCACCTACTGAATAAATAGTCTCGTCAGGGCACAGCATAATTAGTAGTAGTAGGCATCCTTCAGTCTCCACAGACTATGGATCGCACCCTTTAAAGTTTCAATTTAAGACTTCATTTACAGCGTCTATTGTGACTATGAAGACCCACACGAGAGTGACAGTCCTTGCTGCATCTCTTGCAGATGTAGTGGGTGTCTGGCAAGTCCTTATTGTGCTTTCTGTGCGCTTGCTTCTCCTCTGCTAGCTGTCTGATCTTCAACTCGCCCTTCTGAAGGCCCTTGTGTAACCCCTGCCTCCATCTGCCGCGATCGTCTGCTAGTTCTTCCCAGTTGTCCAGCTCGATGTCTACCTCTCTGAGGTCTCTCTTGCAGACATCTTTGTAACGCAACTGGGGGCATCCGGGGGGTCTTTTGCCAGAGGCTAGCTCACCATACATGATGTCTTTTGGAATCCTTCCATCGTTCATCCTGTGGACGTGGCCAAGCCAGCAGAGTCGACGCTGCCTGAGGAGGGTGTGCATGGTTGGGATTCCAGCTTGCTCAAGGACGGCTGTGTTGGTAACTCTGTCCTTCCATGATATTTCAAGGATGCACCTGAGGCAGCGCAAGTAGAAGACGTTCAGCCTCTTTTCCTGGAGGGCATACAGGGTCCAAGTCTCGCTGCCATAAAGGAGGGTGCTGAGGATGCAGGCTCTGTAGACTTGCATTTTGGTGTGAGTGTACAGCTTGTTATTCCACACTCTCTTGCTGAGTCTGGACAGAGTTGTGGCCGCTTTTCCGATCCTCCTATTTAGCTCAGTGTCCAACGACAGGGTGTCAGTGATGGTGGACCCGAGGTAAACGTACTCGTGGACAACCTCTAACGTATACTTGTCAATGCTGATTGATGGGGATTCAGCAACATCTTGACCAAGTACGTTTGTCTTCTTTAGGCTGATGGTAAGCCCAAAGTCCTTGCACGCTTTGGAGAACTGATCCAGCAGTTTTTGAAGCTGGTCTTCTGTGTGAGACACTACAGCAGCATCGTCTGCGAACAGCATGTCTCTGATGAGGCCTTCTTGCACCTTAGTCTTAGCTCTCAGCCTTGCAAGTTTAAACAGTTTCCCATCAGATCTTGTGTGCAGCAAGATGCCCTCTGTTGAAGATCCAAAGGCATGCTTCAGGAGGAGTGCGAAGAAGATCCCGAACAATGTCGGAGCAAGCATGCATCCTTGTTTGACGCCGCTCCTGATTCTGAAAGCATCCGATAATGCGCCGTCATATTGGATGGTTCCTCTCATGTTTTCGTGGAACGACTGGATCATCTTGAGTAACCGTGGAGGACAGCCTATCTTGTGGAGCAGTTTGAACAGACCATCCCTGCTGACCAAGTCAAAGGCCTTGGTCAGGTCGATGAAGGCTATGTAGAGTGGCTTTCTCTGCTCCCTGCACTTCTCCTGCAGCTGCCTTAGAGAGAAGACCATGTCAACGGTAGACCTCTCTGCACGGAATCCACACTGCGATTTGGGGTACACCCTCTCAGCAATCTTCTGGAGTCTGCCAAGGATGACGCGAGCGAATAGTTGACCAGTGACGCTTAGGAGAGAGATTCCACGGTAGTTGTTGCAGTCGCTTCTGTCTCCTTTGTTCTTATACAACGTTACAATGTTAGCGTCACGCATATCCTGTGGAACCTCACCCTCTTTCCAGCACAGGCACAGCAGCTCATGCAGGGGTTCCAGGAGTGTGTCCGTGGCACATTTGATTACCTCTGGTGGTACACCATCCTGACCAGGGGCCTTTCCTGCTGCAATGCTGTCGATGGCTGCCTTCAGTTCATCCACAGTCAGTTCTTGATCCAGTTCATCCATTACTGGTAGGAGCTCGATGGCATCGAGGGCTGCGTCAACCACAACGTTCTCGCGTGAGTACAGCTCGTAGTAGTGCTTGACCCAGCGCTCCATCTGTTTGGCTTTGTCAGCGATGACTTCACCAGATTTGGATTTCAGAGGTGCCATCTTGTTCTGTGTGGGTCCTAATGCCTTCTTCATACCCTCGTACATTCCTCTGAGATTACCAAAGTTGGCACAGGTCTGGATGCTGCTGTATAACTGGAGCCAGTGGTTGTTGGCACAGTGCCTGGCTGTCTGCTGTACTGTTCTTCTGGCCTCTCTAAGTGCTTGCTGGGTACTCTGGCTCGGTGAGCATTTGTACTCCAGGAGCGCAGCACGCTTCTTTTCAATGACTGGAATCATCTCATCAGAGTTAGCTTCGAACCAGTCGTTCGTGTTTCTAGCTCTTCTTCCAAACACCGACAAGGCCGTGTTGTAAACTGTATCCCTCAGATGTTGCCATTTGGATGTCGCATCAACGCCCCCATGGCCGCTGCGCAGATTTTCCTGGAGGGTCTCTCTGAACTTTTCGACTTTCTCCGAGTTTGCCGTTTTTCTGGCGTCAATGCGGGGCCTTCCAGCAGGTTTACAGTGGTACAGCTTCTTGGGTCTCAGCTTGAGCTTGGAGCAAACTAGCAAGTGATCTGTATTGCAGTCAGCACTATGATAGCTGCATGTCAGAAGGACATTTTTGAGGTTATTACGCCTAGTGATGACCACATCTAGTTGATGCCAGTGCTTCGAGCGTGGGTGTCTCCACAACACTCTGTGCTGTGGCTTCGTTCGGAAGAATGTGTTTGTGATGCACAGATTGTGGTACGTGCACAGTTCAAGGAGACGCTGTCCATTTTCATTCATTTTTCCCACACCGAAGTGTCCTAAGCAGGAAGGCCATGAGGCCCAATCAGCTCCAACTCTTGCATTGAAGCCACCCAAGATGTACAGTTGTTCACGAGCAGGTATTTGCGCTACAGCAGCACTAAGCACGTCATAGAACTTGTCTTTTACTTCTGGTGTGGCGTACAGGGTTGGGGCATAAGCGCTGATCAGGTGGACAGGACCGGCGCACGTTTGAAGCGTGATCTGAAGAAGTCTTTCTGATCCACCCATGACTAAATCAACCATTTGTAGAAGGGTGTTTCTGACAGCAAAGCCAACACCATGCTCTCTGGGTTCTTCTTGGGCTTTACCCTGCCAGAAAAAGGTGTAGTCCTTTTCCTTTAGAGATCCCTAATCTGCAAGTCGCGTCTCTTGCAGTGCAGCAATATCAACTCGGAGCCTTTTCAGTTCCTCATTGATGACAGCGGTCTTGCGGGTGTCACTGATGGCCTGAAGATTTTCAGTCAAGCCGGTCAGCATGGTCCGCACATTCCAGCAAGCAAACTGGAATTGTTGATGTTTCTCATTTCTTGTTGATTTTCTTATTGGTTTGCCTGGTGCCCAAATTTCAGTCACTTGTCAGGTTCAGGAACCTTAAGCCTCACGCACCCAGCGAGGCAGGTGAACTGTGGCGGGACAGTACCCTATTGGCTGGGGGCTGCCCAGCTTGAGGTGGGCGGTGACTGTCCAGTGAGATGCGAGGATCCCTCCCACCGTCGAAGGCAACCACTGGCGCTCGTTCTGTACGCCAATCGAGCAAGAGCTTATTACCGGTATCTGTTGCCTCCCGTGTTGATGCAACGCTGTTCAGCGATGCCGGAGTACCTCTCCGGGCGCGAGCCTGGGCATTTGTTATGGAGACTCTGGGCTGCCCAGACACCAGTGTCCCCCTCTCAGCTTTACTGATATAGTCCATAGGAGAGGATAACTTCCACGTCTGGTACCAGCTCAGCTGCAGGAGTTGCCGGGACAGTGCCAGAAGTTGACACCGAACCGCCTTCAGACTCCACTCCGGGTTTTCTGTCAGGGTTTACAACCTTAGCCTCTCTCCTTCCCAGGATAACCCACAAGGCAGTGGGGTGTGGAGTTGTGGAGAATGTGGTTAAGGATCCTGCTGACAGCATAATTGAACTTCACTTTTATCCACAGACTTTAATATTCCCCCTACCGATTTCTTTTATTTTATTGATTAACTTGAGCTGACATTTGGCAGCTTCACAGAAGTGAAGTGTTCCTTCTTAGAGATAGGTGGAGTACTTTGCGGCCGTAATATGTACTGTTACTCCCTATACTTTTGTGCTAATAAAGTACCTCAGTCTCCTGAGTTGTCAGGCCAGCTCCTTTCATTGGTACTGAAATTCACTGCATAACGAAGCAGAGGAGGCTTTTAGAGAATACAAAGACACATTACTTATACTGTAAATTCTTGGGCACAAGAAGGTTTTCCCTTTGTAATGTAGTTTCCTTGATTTAAAAAAATCCACTTCCTTGGTTTGATAGAAATCCTCTGTAGGGTACTCCAGACTTTCACTATCTTCCAATCTGTTGTTTAAAAAAAAAGTTGATATTTGTTAAATTCCATTTGTGACCCTTATCTGGTTTGGACATACCTTAGCTGGCTTGCATACTGAAGCAAGATTACAAGCACGTGGAACAAAACACATCCTCCTTTTTAAATTATTATTGTGATGAAGATCTTGAAGTCTGTTTACTTAGTGGCAACAGCAGCTAATGCACTGTGTGAACTGAGACTTGGCTGGGAATTTAGAGGCCTGGTCTAACCCAATTTGGAAAAGCCAGCACTGCCTTAAATGATAGAGGCGTGCTTTGTTAGACATGGGTGGCTCCCTATCTGCATGACACCAGTATGTTGGTTTCAGTGCTATCGCTTTATAAGTTGCTGGGCATTAAGTGGATCACATTTAAAGGGCTTTGGAAGACTGTTGAAATCAAGCCACCAGCTTGGATTTGCTCCACTTGAGGAGTGGATCTTCTGGGACAGCTTATAAAGCTGTAAAAGCTGGGCTAATTTTTTAAAAAACATGCTTCCTATACAACCACCTGAACCAGAACGGCTTGCTTAGTCAATGTTTAATTCCGAAGCAACTAACAAGTGGTGATAACCATCATAATACCCATTCATGTTTTTGGGGCAAACAGAGAGGCCAAGAATTATTGTCAAACAGAACTCTTTTCTCATCATGAAAACTGTTGTCTCCTGGACAGAGCTGGGCTGGGCTTGGAACAATATGGAGTAACTTCTTCCATATACTCTGTGGGCAAACAGGCCTTTCTAATAAAAAAAAAATCAGGAAATTCTGAGAAGGGGCAGGAAAACATCTCATGGCTCTTCCAACTTCTCAGTAAAATGTGCTCAGTTTAAGGGGAGGCAGAGAGAAAGAGTGCACATGAGTATGTGCTGATGGCAAACCCTAATAATTCAAGCTGGACTGCAAGAGTGAAGCTGGATTATTCCTGTCCCATGCATCATCAGTTACAGTGTTCCCGTAGTCCAAATTAGTCCTACCAGCACTCATGCAGCCTGTGTCTTCTTCAGATTACTCGTGAACTTACAACTAGACCGCTCTTGGTTTCTGGATGGAAGGATACACATTCCTCCCATCCCGTTTCCAGTGGAGGTGCACCAGACCCCTGAACAGCTTGCTGCTGAGTGTGGAGAGCGAGGGCTCTAGAGGCGGCTGACCACTCCTAAATACGGGGAATTCCTGCAGAGCCAGTGCCCTACATGTGTTGATCCTAGCGGTAAGGTGTTAGCCATTTTCTAGTCACTCAGCAGGAAGCTAGTGGGGAGTCAGGTACTGGTCCAAACAACTTCCCAAAGCTCCAAACTGAGTAGAAAAGGTTCACAAAACCCAGGAGTGATTCTTGCGCAGCTTTGGCTTCACCTGCAGGACTCACAAAACCAAAGGTGCCACACGTGAGCAGCATTGCAGATCCCATGTGCCAAGTTGCAGCACCCAGAGTAAGGAGTAGGTCCAACCCCATGGTGCAGAAGCTGCCGATGCGGGATGGTGGAGGAGCCCCCTCCCTCAACAGGCCAGGACTGGGTTGCGGTGGCAGAGCTGTAGGTGGCTGGTGACCCACTTGAGTATAAACTTGACACCATGTTTAAACAAGTGTTTAGTGTAGTGCACCCACATCTCTGCCTGTAACAAATCTTTTATCAACCAATATAGGAAAAAGTTCACTGAAAAAGGGATCCAAACATGTATTTTCAAAAAATACTGGTTTTGGAAATAGGTGTTAAGTGATTTTAGTGTTGGTGGGCGACAGGGGACAGATTGATTCCTAGAGATTGAAGCTTCTCGCATAACTGCATGGATAAGAACCTGAGACATATAGAAAAAGTAGAACTGTCTTTGCTGTTTGGGCCCTTACGCTTGTTTGTGTTATGACCTTAGAGGCTGAGATTCATGGCTAATTTTTAAGGACAGGAAGGGCCATTATGCTTACAGATTCTGAGCCCAAAACAAAAACAAGCCATCCTGTAGCACCTTAAAGACTAACAATATTATTTATGGGGTGATGAGCTGTCATGGGACAGACTCACTTCTTCTGAGCTGGGAAATCTGGAGAATTCAGAATCAGGATTCTCTTGATCTGAAGAAGTGGGTCTGTCCCATGAAAGCTCATCACCTAATAAATAATATTGTTAGTCTTTAAGGTGCTACCAGACTGCTTTTTTGTTTTGTGAAAATACAGACTAACACAACTACTTCTCCAAGACAGATTCTGACCCTGTGTGTAACACAGATCATGGCATTTTATCAGTGTCTGAATAAGATATTTGCAAGGCTAGCTGGATATTCTTTTACTCACTGACCCTTGAATGTGTCCTCCTGCAAGACTTAGAAGAATGTCAGTGTGATCTAATAGCTGGACTACATGGATTCAGGACAGCTTGGACTCTGGCTGTGACACTCTTTGGGGTCGTAGGCAAGTCATCTCACCTGTCTGAGATCCCATTTATGAAATGGGTTTAGTACGATCTTACCTCATAGGGATATGATAAGGCTTTATAATGTTATTTGAACATAAATGACACCATTTGCCAGTCCTATAGTGTTTTTATTTTTAATTAATAAGTTTTACCTTATTAACATTTAAAAGAGCTCAGTAAAAGCTGTCATTTATAATTTCATTTTTTTAAAAAATCTGTTTTTTCCTTATTGTGCTATTTAAAAAAAAAATCTGCAAAATGTCAGCTCATTCCAGAAGTCAATGTTCCAGGGTTCAAGAGGACAGTAAGGACAAACAAATGATTTCAACAGCCATCATGCACATTCCAAAGCCATGAGTGCAGATGGCTCAATGATTGATAAAATGCTTGTCGGATGATTTAGCAGCGCAGGTGAAGGTAAAATGCAAAGTAAGAGTCTTCTTAATCTTTGCAGCTAACCATGAAAACATGCTTTGTTTTCTTCCTTAAATCTAACATCCAGCCTTTCAATTTAAAAGTCTGATGCAAAGACTCTGGCGCAAAAGACCTTCAATGTAATTTTTATATCTTGTGTTGAATTGGCAGAAGTGACCACACTTCGAAGAGGAAAATCTCAATTGTAACTTTTTTTAATAAAGTCCATTATGTGCTGAAACTGCAGAAATGTTCTTCTGAAAGCATCGTAGCTTTATTTGAAACTGTAAAAAGCATACATATATATATTTTTGCAACAAGCTAGTGTTCATGAACTGAGCTGCATGCAAGCTGGGAGAACCAGCAAACAGAACCAGCTGAATATACCTGTCAACTTTTCAGAAAAAGAGAATAAGCGTGATCTGTAACATCCCATGGGATGCAGGTTTTAAGGGAGGGTAATTTTCTCTACCAAATCCAAAGCTAGAAAAGCTTTGAGCTCTTTTTGCCAGGAACAGCTTTCAATCATTGAATCATAAAAACTTTTTATGAAACTTTAAAAAAAAAAAAAAAACAGTCCCCTTTAGGTTTTATTCTTTTTTTCTCTTTTCTCCTGCTGTTGGTGTTGCTGTTGCTGTTGATTTCCTTGCTGTTGGTGTGTGGTGACTACAATATTATGGTAGGAATGTTTTCCATGTTCCATTCTTTTAGAGGTTCCCACAGAAACTTTTGTCTCACATCCCATCTCTTTTTAAGAACTGCACTCTGAGAGTGACTCTGTTACAAGGGAAGGAAAGCAAAGGGAAGGTTACCTGAGCGTCCAGGGAAAAATGCAAATTGAAAGGCTGTATAATGGCTGAGAAGGAATGGAAAGAGCAAGAGGGGGTCAAGTCTAGAGAGGTAGGATGACTAACCCCCATTACATATCTACAAGGTAGACAGGGGACTGTAGCAAAGTCATCAGTCCCAACGTATTGAAGCTCACATTGGACACTACTGCCTCTGTAATGTCCCAGCCAAAAACCTCGGTCTGAGCAGTCTCTGACACTGGGTAACTTAAGAGCTGGTTTGGATTTTGTGGCAAGGCCCTACCTGAACCCTGCTTGCACAAGCATAGGAGCCATTTTAACAGGGTGAATCTTGTGAAGCTTGAACCAAAGGCTCTAATATAGCTACATACTTCGTCAAATCTGCAAGTTTTAAAAATGTTTATCTGTTTCTAAATTCTTACATAGACAGTGTCACTGCCGTATTTGAGCATCTCTCAAATTAACAAAGTGTGCACAAAGATATATTTATCTGCTTTCTCACCAGCTAGCAGGGTTAGGATTTGGTTCATTCTCTATGTATTTTTGGTTTGCTTATGTTTCCTTGGAATTTTTTTATGTTGTTAGTGGTGTTCTTATGGGAAATCTAAGTCAAAGATTTGGTAATTTCCTGTGAAGGATCTGAGGATCTCACCTGGGTGAGTTCCGGACTTAACCAGTTGAGACGAGAATGCTACCTCCTGCCCATGCTGGTTTTGCTCTCCATTAGCAGTTATGCTGTTGTGCAGGGAGCAGCTGATGTTGGAGGCCATGATTGTATGTGGTGAAGTGGTACTTCAGGTAACCTGGGCCTACTCTGTTTCGGTCTTTGAAGCTAAGGAGCATGCTAGTCACAAACAGGACCCTATAATTCTCCTGGTTCTCAAACATCTAATCTAAATATAGGCCAGAATTGCCACACAGGACAATTTTTAAGTCCTGGACTAGACTGAGGTAAGGGAGTGTTAATGACATACGCTGTGTTTCGTTTTATTGGCATGACTTCCTGTTTCCCACATTTTAAAAACCAAGAGAGCACCTCAGATTAACAGTCACTGAAATGACTAAAACTGTGAAAAACTCATTGCACAGTGATGTGTGTTTCAGTTGCCCCTGGAGTTATGCTTTGAAATTGGGCTTAAAAAACCTTAAAAGCACAAAGCAAAACTTAGTTCAAGCCCCAAGTTTCATGTAGGTTGGATATAAAGGCATAAACTGTACCAAGCTGTTTAAGACTCTTCATATGACCTTGAGGAGAGTTCAAAATTCTGTAACAGAACCCAGGGGAGTTTTGTGCAGTTTCAAGTTTTGTTTAAAAAAAAACACAGATTACAGATTTAGAACACACCCCCTCACCCACAGGCTTTGGTTCAGAAAAGAGGAGCTGACTCTTCTGTTTCTTTCACATGAAACTGTGCACATTTTAATTTACATGACGTACTCATGTTTTCTCTTCCTTTGGCTAAAAATGGACACAAGCCACCCGCTAAGGTGTGTATTTTAAGCAACCCAGTGCAGCTCCAAACTCACAGATCAAGAGCACAGCTGGAAATATCTGGGGATGGTGGGCAGACAGGAAAAGTTGGCCTTATTTCTAATCTAAATCCCTGGATAGCCAAAGAGGAAACCAGAAATCCCCCCCGCCCATTTCCTATTTCCAGTTCTCCCTGTTGGATGATGGAATTGCAATTCAAGAAGGGACTGGTGGCTGTCAGAAAGGGTATTTGGTGCTTATGCTGCAAAGATATAACAATGCTCTCGCTTATTAAAAGAAAAAGGAAGGATTTCGGAATGAATTCCTGCCTCCCCAATATCTGTGAGACGGGACTCCACCCCAGAGCAAATAACAGGACTTTGGAAATGACTAGAAGCAATTTAAGTTCTCATCACACTTCTCAAGTTTAGGAAGGGGTGAATCTTGTCTTGAGTCAAGGGGAAGACAGAGGTGGATCACTCCAACTGCCTTGTTCAATGCACTGTCCCAAATGGGCCATTACTGGAGGCAGATACTGGGCAAGATGGACAATAGGCTGACAGTTATTGAGTTCCTTATAGAGCTAGTGGCAACATTCAATCCAAAAATATGTTTGGATATGGGAGACCACCACAAAATTCAGGTGCGTAGAGATAACATATATGGGAATGTTCTCCCTGACTCCCATTAGTTAGAGGGTATGCCATGAAGCATCAATGTGTAATTCCTTTCCAAATCTCATGACTTTAGTGAAGGTTTTTCCACTTTCAATTTTGAACCCCTGTAACACTAGGGCCATGTCTACACTAAGAGAAATATTTGACATAGCTATACTAATGGCCATTTCGAAGAATACTAACGAGGCACTGAAGTGCATATTCAGCACCTCATTAGCATGCCACCGGCTGGGGAACTTCAAAATTGCCGCTTTTCACTGCTGTGCAGCTCGTCCAGATGGGGGTCCTTTTCGAAAGGACCATGCCAACTTCGAAATCCCCTTATTCCTATCTGCTTATTCCCTTACCCCTACTTCTTTTCAAGAACCAAATGAAACCAGTAGGAAAAAGAAAGCAAAATGTCCAAAATGTCAGTGTGCCTCCATCAAATTAGACCTTGGATGAAAAGCAGCTGGCCCATGCTGAACCCAAGAACAAAGTGATGCTGGCTGGAAAGCGAAAAGTCTTTGAAGGATTGGTCGAGACTTTATGTCCCCCTTCCATTGAAAATTTATAGCTCCCATTGTTTCTAAATGTACCTTTCACCTCTAGCTTGCTGGTAACTTGGTCCGGTATTCACAGATGAAATCCTGGGCAGTCTCGATGTGTTCATCTCCAGCAGGCTGGATTACTCATATTTATCTAAAGCTGAAGATGTCAGCAATGCAGAGGCTCCTAATGCAGCCCAATATGCCATTAGCCTCCTTGGCTACAAGGGCACACGGTTGACTCATATCCAGCCTCTCATCCACTGTAATCCCCAGGTCCTTTTCTGCTGCACTGCTACTTAGCCAGTCGGTCCCCAGCCTGTAATGATGCTTGAGATTGTTCCGTCCCAAGTGCACTTCTCCTCATTGAACCATTTCTTTTGGCCCAATCCTCCAATTTATCTAGGTCACTCTGGACCCTATCTCTACCCTCCAGTGTATCTACCTCACCTTCTAGCTTCGTGTCAGCCACAAATTTGCTGAGGTGCAATCCATCCCCTTATCCAGGTCACTAATAAAGATGCTGAACATTACTGGCCCTAGAACCAATCCTTGGGGCACTCCACTTGAAACCAACTGACAACCAGGCATTGAGCCATTGACCACTACCCATTGGACCCATCTGTCAAGCCGGCTTTCAATCCATCTCACAGTCCATGTAGCCAATCCATACTTCCTTAATTTATGGTCAAGAATGTTGTGGGAAATTGTATCAAAAGCTTTGCTAAAGTCAAGGTATATCACATCCACTGACTTCCCCATGTCCACAGAGCCAATTACCTCATCGTAGAAACTAATCAGATTGGTCAGGCACAACTTGCCCTTGGTGAATCCATGTTCTCTACCCTTGATCTTTTTCACCTCTTCCTAGTGCTCCAAAATGGATTCCTTGAGGATCCACGCCATGATTTTTCTGGGAACTGAGGTAAGCTTCAGTGAAGGCACTTAAGTTGGTCTGAAGGGTTGGGAGAAACAGCAACAACCGCATTGCCATCCATGTACTGGAGCTCCATGATCAAGGTTGTGGAGGCTTGCTTTTAGCCTTCAGTTGCCTGTGATTGAAAAGCTTCTTATTCATTCTATAGACAATCTTCACACCATCTTGAAGCTTGCCATGAGTGAGGTGAAGGGTCATGGCAATGAAGATGCAGAACAGTGATGGGGGCAATGGCACAGCCATTCTTGACTTTCATTTTGACCTCAAAGGGATTGCTTTGAGGTCTGTTGTTGCTCAATACTGCGGTGGTCATGTTGTCATGAAGCAGCCTTAAAATACAAATGGGTTTTTTGGAGCATCCTTTGAGAGGATGGTCCACAGGACACTAATCTTGTCTTCTTGGGGGATGTCTTTCAGGACTGTGTCCAGTTGAATGTAGAACTTCTCCTTCACATTATCTTTGGTGTCTAGAGCTGGCGCATAAGCACTGATGACAGTTGCCTGTTGGTTTATGGCAAGCTTCAGGCGGAGAGTCATGGGATGCTCATTGATGCCAACAGGGACATTAGATAGCATTTTTGTCAGTTCATTCTTGATGGTAAATCCTACTCCATGAATTCATTTTTCTCCCATTGGGGTTCCTTTCCAGAAAAATATGTGGACCCTCCTCCTTCTTCTCTTAGCTGTCCTTCTGGTCTATGTGTTTCTGCCACGGCAGTGATATCAATGTTCAACTGTTGCAGCTTGTGGGAGATAATTGCCGTGTGTCTTTTGGGTCACTCACTGTCTGGGTTATCCATTAGAGTCCAAATATTCCATGTTCCAAAGATTACTGTTTGATTTTGACTGTATGGAGGTCAACCCACTGGATGCCGTTATCCAGTCAGGGGGATTAAGGTGGACTATGTTTAGGGCATCTTTTCTAGCCCCCTCCCCATGTGGTGTGAGCAGAGTGCATCCTAAATAGGGCTGCTCAGTCTTGGATACACCAGCTGGACCGTTCTACCACCTCTGTCCTCAAAATGGACCAACTGGTACATACATCCACCGTCTACATGCTGGTTCATGACTAAAAGCTTCCAGATTTCACAATCCTGGTCCTGTCACCATTTGCCAGTCGCTATAGGGCTTAAGTTTAGGAGAACAGAACACAGAGAAAGACACCCGTGCATGAATTCTGTTAACACTGGGGGACTGTTGCACAGCAGCCACCACACAGTTCTTGGCAGATAGAAAACTCAGGTCCAAAGGCACGGAATTCGCGAGAACTGGGAGTCAGCCTTCATCCACCTTCACAGCCATTGTAGCATCACCCTTGCTAGCTTCCACCTGTTCCGCCCTTGAGGACTTTTAAGATCATTCTTTGTCTGGACTCTCCCCCTTGATCTTGCCCCCATGGGTGACCCTGCTGGGAGCATGAGAATCCCTGCAGTAATCGCTCTCGGGTTCATTGGAACACACAAGCCCACTCTACACAACACGGTGACAATCTGGGGAATAGGTCTAGCCAATAAGCAAACAGAAATAAATCTCAAAATCAAAAGCCCGATCCAAAGCAGAGTTTTCACCTCAAAAATAGGCACTCTTGCTGTTAATTCTTATATGGAGACACTTGGATATTAGAGTGTTAGAATATGCTGGTGGGCAGCAGCATAAAATCCTAAAAGTGAGGTAAGCTCCTTGGTGTTAGGGACCATCTTTTTGTTTTGTGTTTGTGCAGCACCTAACATAATGGGTTCCTGATCCCTGACTGGGCCTCTCAGGCTCAGGGATAATACCACTGCTAAATATTGTCCATCCTTTTGTCTTATGTCCTCCGATTTGACTCCCTTTTCCTAAAGTGATCACTCCTAATCTCACTCTATCTCCATCTGCCTGTGAACCAGTCCCTCTGATTTGTGTTTGACACAGGGAGAGCAGGATGCAGCACAGTAACTGGGCCACAGTTCCGTTTCACCTCAGACATGTATGCTGTTACATTTTTCATTAGCGTTCCCTAGCCCCATCCCTGTACATCCCAACACAATGCAGAAAATCCACACACATGCGACAGCTAGTGTGGCCAACCCGCTGCTCTCCAGCCACATGCAGCTCTTTGCTCGATGAAACGTGGCTCCTGCTCAGAGCTGAGCACCCACACTGCTCATTGCCGCTTTGTGCATGTGCCCCAGAGCCTGGAGGGAGAAGAGTGTGGCTGCAGCAGTGGCTTTGGTGAGACCCAGGCATTGGGTTAGAGCGGGGGTGGGGTTAAAGTGCAGGGGGTGCCTTGCTCTGGGAGGAGGGGTGGGTGCATTGGGTTAGAACAGGGGGCTGAGGATGCCTGTCTCTGTGGGAGGGGTGGGTGCATTGGGTTAGAACATGGAGGCTGAGGATGACCTGTCAGCACAGTTCTTTGTTAACACAGCCGAGGAAGGTCTGTTGTCTGAAATGTCCTCTAATACTATTTTGATCACTATACTTTGTGTATGATAGCTAGCTAGCTACCCAGATAGATAGATAATGTGCTTTTTTGCACTCTGTCCACAGCTATTTTGGCTCTTAGTCTCTAACTGGTTGGCCAGCTCTGTATCACAGTATCTTTTGGAGCTTAGGTATGCAGGGGAGAGTTATAAAATCAAAGGTTTGCAGCATCCTCAGATGTTCAGCAAAAGGTTTTTCAAAACCTTAAAATAGCTTATGGGAGCTGCGGGAGGATTTCAGGTCAGGTTTGCATTTTTAAAATTCTTGCTTTCCCTTATTTGGACATGCAAAATGAAATCCAGAACTCCCCAGGGATTCAACTGTACTGGAGTTGAGATGAAAGTAAATGCTTTCTATGTCTTAGATGCATTGCTAAATATGGGTTGCATTAATAGCAAATGAATCAGTTTTCTGGCAGACTTACATACAGTTTCCCAATGTCTCAAGTTATGGATGAGCTGCTCTCTTTCTTAAGTAACCTAGAGAGCAATCATGTCCAAAACTGGGGAACTGATGCTATTCACGTCAGTGGCAAAGCTCTTATTGACTTCAGTGAGAGCAGGCTGGGCTGCAGATTGGTACAATTATATGAAAGGAAGATTTAAAATTAGACTGGACAAAGCAAACAGGCAGCCTTTTATTGTTAAGTTTAAAAAATAAAAATTGAGGGTAACAGCAGGTTTCTACAGAGAGCTGAGAAAAGTTTGTAAATAATTTTTTCACTCACTATTTTTCCCCTTTTAAAATTTGTTTCTCTACCTTTTCCTTGCAGAAAAGGAAGGGGAGAATTAAACAAATAAAGGACTAGAGCAGGGAACCATTATTTCTGAGAACAGAAATTAAAATGAAAGCAAAATTTTTTTGAAGTGAAGAATTTTTATTTCTGTCAAAATTGATCTTTCTTGGAGATAAGAGGATTTTTTTTCAAGCTCTGCTCACATTGGTGCTGAACACTTAGAGTATGTCTTTACTACCTGGAAGATTGACCCGGTCAGGATCGATCATCTGGGGTTTGATTATGCACACCGAGTGGGGATGTGCAAAATAGAACTATCGGGTCAACAGTTGACTCCTGTACTCCTTAATATCAAGAGGAGTAAGGGATGTCAATGGGAGAGTTTCTCCCATCAACCTCCATCAGTGAGGATGGCCAGATAAGTCGACTGTAGATAAGTTGATTTTAGCTACACAATTGCCATAGCTGGAATTTCATATCTACAACTGAGTAAAGTCTAGTGTAGACCTGGCCTTAGTTAACATCTGTGCAATGCTTGTGAAAATGTGAAGCACTACAGAGATATTATTTTGACTGTTAATGGTACTGAACCTCATTTATAAATTACTTTGAAATATACATATGGAAAGCTCTGTATAATACCTAAGCATCAGTGTTATGAAGATGTTTACTACTACTACCTCTAACTAATGCGTCTCACTTCCATGCCAAAAATTTTTTTTTCAAAAGTGCCACGAATTTTGGAGGCTCAGCTCTGGCACAGCTTGATTTTCAGGGGCCGCTGAGTATCTGAAGGACTAAATCACGGTTTCTTTAACTTTTTGAGACCACAGAAAACCAAACAAGAGCAACATATACAGAGCAAACAAAATGAAGTAATTCAATCAGGTATCATAGCTATGAAGAAGTAACATGGCACCTGGTTTTAATAGCAGAAGATAAGTAGCAGTGTAAGATATCAAAAACATGTCAGACACTCACAGCACACCTGTATGTTGTTCGTAGAACACCCGTGTTCCGCAGACCATAGTTTAGGGAACTCTGGTCTAAATCATTTCAAGGGGAATTATGTATGGGTCAGCACTTGCTAAAAAGGGTAACACAGGGATTTTAAGTTGTGCATGCAGAATTAATGGCTGGTTTTGGAACGTTTGCCCTATATTTCAGCATGTCTGGTGTGCTCATTATTCCCTTTGTCATCTGAAGGCAAGTTGCTATTACAAATGGGAGCCTGTTTAGGACAGATTTCATCATACATCTCAGCAACTGTTAAACTGAAATATGTGTTTTGGCCTTGGACAGATTTAGGCAAGAGTATTGGATGGTTGAAGGTGAGACTGTCCCTATGTGTGCAGTTTGAAAGGGTCTTGATTTTGGAGGCCTTGTTTTTATCATTCATCCCCTACCAAAAGACCTCCTCCGGCTGTTGTCAGATTCACTCTGTTTGTGTGGATACGTGTGTGTGTCCAGCTACCTGTTCCATTCAGAGACAACCTTACATTTTAGGCTGATAGTTACATCTTCTCATGCATTCTGGGGTGTATATGCTTGCATGGGTGAGGGGAAGTGAGTCATGCATTGCTTCACATGGAGCCAATCTGTGCATCAGAAATGAAACCACCTTTGTCATTCCAGTGAGTTTTTAGTTACACAGTAACTCACTTTCTGGAATTCCAGTTTCTCCCTATGTGCTGCCTCTTTTCTGTCTGTGAGCACAACCCACGTTCTCAGTGCTCCATGCAGCCTGGCCGTGCCCACATATTGAGATGCAGTGAGACAATGCTTGGATTCATTTCTGGAATGTTTAAGGCATGCCATCAAACCCACTCCTACTCTGAATGTGTTTGGAGAAGGCACTTGCAGAGCAAAGGCCCTCTCTGCCTCTGGTAAACGTGTGTTAACAGCTAAAATATTTATGGGGTGGAATGTGCTTCCCTTTCGACATTTAACCTGTGATGAGAAGCTATGTTAGAAGCATTATTTTAAGAGAAAATGGGACAGAGTGTCCGTCTACAGCCCAGAGACTTCCTGTGATATGTTGTCATTGATCCTCTGTTATATGCAAGCTTCTTTACTGCCATTGAACATATTTATTTGTTAAAAAATCACTGAAGCTTTCATACAAAATCATCAGATATAAATGTCCTTGCTTCAGCCCTGGTTCAAATCCCTTCAAGTCAGGTCTCAGTCTTTTGTTTTCTTATGTTTTAGAAGCACTGCTGCTCATCATAGGCAAGCCTAATGGATATCCTGTATCTCTTCTTTGTCCACATATCCTCCATATAATGGAGTGATGGGAAAGTTCCATCCGCATCACCTATCAGTGTCACTTTATATCACACAAAGGAGGACACTGAAGAGTAAGGAGTCCAGGCTGGGTCACAAATCTGTGACTCAGATAGCAACAGTTGAAAGCATGAGAATGGGAGAAACAAATGAGCTTAACAACAAGCTGATGGGAAGAGAATTGCCTCAGTGTGGGGTCTTACAGGATGGGAAGTAACTTAGAGAAGGGAATCAGGGCTAGTGTACACAAAAAAATAGTTTGGATTAATGGTGGTGTGTGAGTTTAAAGTGGAACAGATATTCTAGAACAGCTCCATGTAGATAATGACTTATTGCAGGAGTGGGCAATAATTTTTGGTGGAGCAGCCTCTCCAAGATATCAGTAAGTGGTCAGGGACCGTACTTTTCTTCCAAGGGGCTGTGGGGTTTAAGATGGAGGTTGAGTGCAGAAGGGAGCTTGGGGTAGGGGACTGGGTTGCAGGAGTGGGTGTGGGGTCTCAGAGGAAACTTGGGTGAAGAGGGCAGTGTGCCCTGGGGTAGAGAATTGGGGTGCAGAGTCCACAGGGGTATTGGTGCAGGAGAGGATTCTGGCCTCGGGAAGAGATCCTAGTGTAGACCAGGCCTAAGCTCTCAAACAAACCTGCCTACCACTCCACTGGTCTCAAGTGGTTACTATGACTAAGACACTGGAGTAACATCAAGTTGAGGATGGACCATTAACTATGGTTACAACTATAATACATGAAAAAAAGTTTGATGGAGCAGATCTGTACAAAAATGCAGTTTTGTGAAAACTGAAATTTCTCTTCCAATGAATTTTTTATGGGAAAGGAGAATGATTCATTTACACTTTTTCATACTTTTGGATAATGTCTTATCAATTTATTTTCATAAGAGAAATATTCAATGATGCGTCATTTTAATGTTAAAACATTTTACCTTTATTGTGTCATTTTCTTGACTTTCACTATGCTAAAATATAAAATATAATAGCACTTTCATATAATACAAAAGCCAAATGAGGACACTGAAAGAATGTTTTGCTTTATCAAAATGGTATGGTTTTTATTTAAATGAAATTATGTGATGTTATCTACTCAAGATAGGACAAAATCAAATTTCAGGGTTTTGGCTAGCCCTAGTTATGAAAAAATTTCTGTACCTAATGTATTTGACCTAACATTCATTCAGTGCTTGTTTAATTGTAAGGTTCTGACACAACAGTTTTCCCTAAAGAAACATGGAAAAAATGCAACACTGAGTGAGCCAGAGCCAGAGATATCCAAGGCAAGAATAACGATAGGTTATATGTAAAGCACTTAGGCTGTATCTACACTAGCCCCCTTCTTCGAAGAGAGCATGGTAATCAGCCTGATCAGGGAAAACTAATGAAGTGCTGCAATGAATATGCAGCACTTCATTAGGCTAATTCTCCCCGTGGCAGCTTTGAAGTTGCAAACTTCGAAGCTCCGGCATTCCATGTAGCCATGGGCGCTTCAAAGTACCCGCACAACTTCAAAGTGCCCTTACTCCCCAAAATTTTGTTCCATCCTCAACTTGATGTTGCTCCAGTGTGTTATTCATAGTAACCACTTGAGACCAATGGAGTGGTAGGCAGGTTTGTTTGAGAGCTTAGGCCTGGTCTACACTAGGGATCAAAGTTGATCCCAAATGTGCAATTTTGGGGCTTAAGGGCACTTTGAAGTTGCATGAATTCTGGGGAGTAAGGGCATTTCAAAGCTGTGCAGGTACTTCGAAGTGCCCGCAGCTACACGAAATGCCTGCGCTTCGAAGTTTGCAACTTCGAAGTTGCCACAGGGAGAATTAGCCTAATAAAGTGCTGCATATTCACCAGAGCATTTCATTGGTATTCTCTGATCAGGCTGATTACCATGCTTTCGTCGAAGAAGGGGGCTAGTGTAGACACAACCTTAGTCTTTAATAGGGTCAGGTAGGTTGGGGCTAGCAGTGGGGTTCACCAAAGCTCCAGCCTCAGAAAGTGCTTTGTCCATTTGAATGGTGAACATTTGCTGCTGCTCATGGTATGTTATGTGTATATTTAAAGGAAGACTGTCTTGATGCTTGGCTCTCATAGCCTTCTTGAGCCTCTGTTTCACCTCTCTGGGGATTCATATGCCCTTGTGCTCTTTGGGGCTCCTTAGGCTTGATTTCCCTCTTCAACTGAGTGGGGAGGAAATAAGTGGTGGTATTGTACACGCACCACTCTCTTGCAGAACTAAATTGAGATGTCACTCACAGTGAATTGTGCAGATCTGTGATTCTCCTCCCTTCCCACAGGAGGGATGAAATTGTTAGCCAAGTTAGCATTTAAATGATCATCACAGGGTGTCTGAATAAACTTCTCTCTGAGAAAAATGTGATCATTCTCTTTTCTCAGAACCCTTGTGTCCGGCTTTCTGCAGGCTTCTCTGGAGACTGGTGACATGTGGTTCGCCTTTTCTGATGGGGAGGGAGTTGTCTGCAACTATAACCTTTTAAAAGTGGTAGCCCTGACTTTGGAGAACAAATACTAGCTTTGGAGAGGTGTTATGTACTGGCTGTTTACAAGCATGGGACTTTAAGCTATAAATAATTAGCACCATGAAAAAACTGATGCAATCTTTATTGTATTAATGTTTTTTTCTAATTCACAATCCTTGTCAGTTTATATTCAACTTGCTTAAAATATGAGTAGAACATGAATTGTGCTTGAGGAATGTCTTAATGGATGGAAAAATCGGGGGATTAGAAGATTAAATAATGAACATATTTCTGCTAGGAAATGAATAATGAGAGATGAGAAGTGAAGTGGGAATAAGGACTCATTGAACTACAATCCTAATTTTATAATCACTCAACATGAGTTCCAAAGAGTGCTAAGCACCCTCAATGCCATCAGCTCAGCTCCCGGGAGACTAGAAAAATATTCTGGGATTATGATTGTGGAGGAAAATATTGGGGCCTGAGAAAGGGGACTTTTCTCCAGTGGAGTTTGAGAGCTACTTTATCTATTCTCATCTTGCATTAAAATGCTTGAATTGGAGCCAATGTTTGGCCATTTGAATGCCAGACAATATTGCATATTTCACACGTGCCAGCCTTCTGAGTTTGTGTTAGTTACTGTATATGTCCAAAACTGAGGTTTAATCTGAAAAAAGGAAATCTGGGTAATGAGCATTCATGTGACTAGAAATAGTTCTGTATTATATTTTCCCTTTCTTTTCAACATAACCCTTCAACTCTCGAAACCTAAACAAATCAACCTTGACTTTGAACAACGTAGCCACCAAGTGAAAAAGACTGTGAGCAAGAGTCAAAAAGACTAGCCAAGTGGTATAGTTAAGCCAACCTGGCCTCTGGTGTAGACAGCAGAAGATTGATGACATATTTTCCACTGCTTTTGGAGGTCAGTTACCTATAGTGATGGGAGATCCCCGATCATTAGGTTATGTCTATGTTAAAGCTCTAGAGTGGCCCAGGTACAAAGGCAGAGCTGTAATGCTGTGACTTTTCAAGTGCAAAGAAGCCCTACATCTAATTCAAAGGGATTGTTGTCCAGGCTGTGTTGTAGATGATGTGCTGGAGAGGTTTTAGATGGGAGCTGTATGTGATGACCAGTGGTGCTCTGTTATTTTCCTTGTTGGGCCTGTTTTGTAGCAGGTGACTTCTGGGTACACGACTGGTTCTGTCAATCTGTTTCTTCACTTTCATAGGTGGGTACTGTAGTTTCAGGAAAGCTTGGTAAAGGTCTCGTAGGTGTTTGGCTCTGTCTGAGGGATTGGAGCAAATGCAGTTGTACCTTAGTGCATGGCTATAGACAATGGATCATGTGGCGTGGTCTTAGATGAAACTCAGGATAAAAGTGGCCATTAATCTCATAAAAGCTACATACCGATACCAAGCAAGGAGCTGAGTATATATACCAGAAATATGATTTAAAGTTTGTGTAAAGGCAACAAACAGGTTTTCTGCCAAACTATGTATGTTTATTCACACACCACACATTCTGTCAGCATGTATATTGAGCACTATTGGCCCACACCAGGAGAATGGTACTTCTGTGAGTATTCTGTGAATAAGGGGGTAGTTATTACAGGGGAATGTTTGAAAGCAGTTTGGGAGCTGAGGAGATTAGTGGGACGGTTAACAGGCAGCTGATGTCAGGGAACCGACGCGCAGGTTAGCATTACCAGGAGGCAGTTTGGTCACAAAGTGACACACAGGCCAGGACACCCTGAGAACCATCACAATGGATTCTAAATTTACATTGCTACAAAGTTTAGCTTTTTTAACTGGCAGTTTAAGCATCTTTTGATAACATGTAAGTCTGTTATTTACTATGCAAATCAACCAATACCTCTGTCTGTCTCAATCTCAAAAGAGAAAGCCCGGTGATTAGTGTTAGTATTCAGAGTAGCGCCAGAAAATCAGGAACAGATTTTTCAAGATAGATTTGGGCTCCTAGAACAACATGCATCAATACAACTGGCAGTCAGGAGAACAGAATTTCACTGCAGAGGGACTAGTGTGTTGTAGCTGTTTCCAGAAACCCAGATTTGTATTTCCTCTCATCCTCAGGTATTGGCTTTTTTCTTTGTATATTTTCAATTCCAGTTTTATTATACTATTAAAATTCCCTTTGTGAACTAATTAAAAAAGAAGTGCAGTACACACCATCCTTGCTGCTCAGATTTAACGTTGTGACTGTAAATGGAAATTATTTTTTCAGATTAAACTACAGATGATCTGTTTTTCCCCGTTCCTCATTTTTTCACAGTACTTAACACTGTATCCTGCCATTGTTCAATGTAAATGGATGATCTCGGATTAAATTAAATTGATTAAATCCTGCCTTGGCATACAAGGCAGAAGGATGGTCTGTAGTCCAATGCTCAGTTCATTGTACAGCGGGGATAAATAACCACTAGGTCAGGATCTCAAATTCTAGGCACAATGGTTGGATGACAGACCAGCCTGTGCATGAGGTGCACTGGGAGAATGGGGTGTAAGTGAGGTGAAGTGTCCCCTTAGGATGGTATGAAGGCTGTATCTGCTGTCAGCCAAAAGAACCAGACAAGACTATGTTTATTAGAGGAGTAGTAAAATGCACCTACCTCATCTATGCTGAAGATTCCTGGTCTGTTAAGCACAATACCATCAGCTGAGGATGCTATAGTATGCCCACTCACTGTTACTGCTATTGGAAAGACAGCCCTGGGCATCTCTTCTAGTTTACAACAGCCTTAAAAGTACAAGTGATTATGAATGCATTCACTTGTTTTTGTTAAAGAGCAGTACAACTGTCAACTGACGTGAATCCACCAAGTTGTGGAAATACCTAACCAATGCAAACATGATTTTCCCCAATATTACTAATTTCACACCTCCTACATCCCTCCCATCCTCCTTTTCTCCCTCCTATTGTTTGTTGTGTCTACTTGTCATGGTTTATTAGATTGTAATCTGTATTGTGGCAGGACCACATCAACACATATGTTCCTGTAGCATCTAGCACTATTGGAATCTGATCGTGCTGGAAAGTTTTGGTGCCACTTCAAGACAAAGCATAATAGTAATAACAGCTGACTATTCATACCAGAGTAACCTAAGTGATTTTTTTCCCATGATTTGCTTATAAAGGGATGTCCAGAGCATATACGCTCACCCATGCCAGAAAACTTTGGCATGAAAATCAATTTTGTACCAGGGTTTTAGTAGCAAAATTAGATATGCTCTTTGCAGACATCACATATCAGTTTCATGGAGAATGAATCATGCTAATCCTATTGTGTGGAATTTATGTGCTATCATCATAGGTAACAGGAAGAAGCCAAAAACTGCCGCAAAGCAAGAGAAGAGCAAGAAACACAGTCTCAGCTAGGACTGGAGGTGCTGATTTGGAATGAGAGAAAGATAGAAAGAATGTTTAGGACAAGCTGGAAGAAAGTTCTTTGGAGGCATCTCAAGGTGAGATAACTAGGAATAATGGGATGAAAGTGAGCAAAAGATTATTTAGGTAGGCTACCAGGAAGAATGTCCTAGGCTGTGGAGCCATTGCTTAAGGGAAGTTATAGCATCTTCTTTTGCCAGAGACCATTTAAAACTAGAGTAGAGGAAGCAGTGAAGCCTACATTACAAGAACCAATAATGTACTGTCCAGTTGGGTGGACTAAACGACATATCAGGCCTTTTCCATCTTCCGATACACTAACAAAGAAACTGCCTAAATTGAACACAACTACCAAATCCAGCCCTCCATGTTAGCATGGATGAGTGCGCATTCAATGATTATTCACATCCTGTGCTAAAAGAACAGCCTCGCTGGCAACAGCTGAAGAGCTACTGCCATTTTCAATGGATGTTGTTCAAGCTCCTAAAGCCCTGGGGACATTCCATATGGTATTGATTGGGAAAGTTCCCCTTCAGAACAAGGAGCTTCCACAGGCGCTGACCCACAGAGTGTCTCAGAACCGGCAAGCGCCAGCAGCTATGTCAGGCTTTTTGGGTGGTGTAAGACCCTGTATGGTGATTTGCCTAAAAACAGAATTTTCTGTTTTCAAAATAATATTTTTTAAAGGAACCCGAATCCTCTCAGTGATAGAAGTGAAACAGGGCTGGGGGGAGGAATAGCCCATGGAGAAGAAATGTTGCCATGCATATGTCAAAAGCCAGTGCCTGAGGGAACTTGAATCCAAAAGCACAAAGCAAGAGCTAAAATGCCCTTAAAAGATTCCCAGATCTTCATCTGAAATGGGTAACTACTCCACATCCCACACACAAGACAAGCATTCTTAAGATTTCTGAAGGTGGTCAGAACTTGTCTCCTAGTGCATTCTGACCAAAGCAAGTGAAACAGTTTGGTGAATCTGATTGTACAACTTCTGAATTGTATGTGAGATTAGTAAATCTTTGTGCCTGTATCAGGCCCCATTTTGAACGTGCAGCCTTTTGCCTTATCTGTTCTCCTTTTACCTCCATGTTGCATTTAAATTCTTTCAAAGCATAGTGATATACGGCTAGCAAAATCAGTATGTCTGAATAGTCTTCCATTCAAATTTGAACAGCCTGCTCATTAGACTGGTTCACACTCACGAGAACTGGTTTGTCAAGGAAGAGGTCACATAGCAGTGATCTGGGCTCACTATAGAGGTAGACTTGGGAATCACATGATAAAGGGATGCCAAGTTTTATAAAAGGTCAGGAGCTGATCTATGTGGGGTTTTCTGCCATTTGCACCAGCTCAAGACACATGCAATGCTTGGATTCGGGTCAGACTCTGAATGATTAAAGCTCTTGGGGGATTCAATGTTTGGATTCCCTCACAGCAGTCTGGTGAGAGCCCAAGAGAGGGACTGCAACCACAGCTGTGATAAAAAGTCATTCATTCTCAAAAATGTTTTAAAGAACTGAACTTTTAGTTTACATATGCTGTTGGGTGAACAAATTCAGCTTAAGGCAAGGCAATGTAACTGTCTTATTAGGTCGTACTTTTGCGCCAGCTGAAAAATAGGGGAAATAAAGTAACATAAGCCTTGCTGAACCACATTAAACACAACTCTAAGTCCGGACTCCTGTCTCCAAGGGTGGTCAATAGCAAATCTTCAGAGAACAGTGGAAAAATTCCCATAATGAATCCATCCCATTGCCCAATGTGGTACCTGTGGAAAAGGGGAAAGAGTTTCATTACTAATCCTTCTGGTGATCAGATTACACCATGAAGCATGAAATATGATTAGCCTCTTTCTGTGTTTGAATTAGGGAGCAGTGAGCAAAGACTCAGTGCTGCAGCTCGCATGAGGGGAAATGCTGTAGGAGGGATGGACAGATGGACGCACACGCGCACACACACAGTTTCTTTAGCATGTAACCATGAGCATTGCAAAGAAACCCCAAACCATGGCAAATTGGATTTGTTTTGTTTCTAGTTGATTCATGTTAACAAAACAAACAGTTCTAGTAGATGCCATCAAGCTTGCTCTGAAATGCAGTGAAACATCGTGTTGCTTCTTCATAGATACACATTTTTCTAGAGTTAGTTCACAGTAATATACCACAGCTTCTTATACATGGTGTTACAGATGTTCTGCTGGATAAAAAGAATCACTGCAAAGTTATGTGCAGTGCTAGTAGCATCAGAAACTCAGGGAGACACAACTCACCAAAACAAGCCATCTAATCCATAACCTCAGCTGCTTGATATTTCACCCACTAGGCATAGCCTAGTTAGACACTGCAGCACACAAGCTGCAGACAAACCATGTCATCAGGCCCATTGACCAGGGGATGTGGAGGGGACAGCTGCCCTGGGCCTGACTATGCTAAAAGGCCCAGGGTTCCCAGCCGCTGCTGCTCTGGGCTCTTTAAATTGATGTTAAGTGTCAGAGGGGTAGCTGTGTTAGTCTGGATCTGCAAAAGCAATGACAGGTCCTGTGGCACCTTATAGACTAACAGAAATGTATGAGCATAAGCTTTCTTGAGCAAAACCCACAGGTCCTGCATCTGACAAAGTGGGTCTTTGCCCACGAAAGCTCATGCTCATACATTTCTGTTAGTCTGTAAGGTGCCACAGGACCCTTCGTTGCTTAAATTGATGTTGGAGCCCCAAAGGGCACACTGAATGGCACTGCGGCTGTCTGTGGGAAGTTATTTCCAGGCACACCTCTTCTGCCCAACATGGTCCCTCCCCTTCTGAGGCATGGAGTTCCCGCACCTACCCACCCCTTCCTTGCCCGTGGGCCTGGCAAGTCTGTTGGCCCCACTGCATATCATATTTGTTAAATCCAGCAGGAAGGCCAAAACCTGCAAACTTGTAGTCATATTACACACAGTCTGTGCTCAAGGAAATTCACAAAGGAAAATCATCTATGGTTTAGTCTTCAGTGTGGCTCTCCTTTTAGTCTAGCTGAAGACCAAATGATGTTTCTGTGTATCACAGTTAGGATAATTGCACCTGAGCTCCCTGCATGGTCCAGCAAGTGCTTCTAGGCTTCAGTTCCCCCTGGCTGTCATCTCTCTTGAGTTAAAGTTTATGTCTCACATTCTTCTGACCCTCTGAGGCTACACAGTCCCCTGAGTATAATGTAATACCCCATCCAAAGTCTCTGCCTAACCAGGCCTGCTTACTTTCTCTTTAGAGATTCATAAGAAAATAATTGCCTAGGCTATAAGGTTCCACACAGCCTTTTCTATTCAAGTTTATTTTATTCCTAAAGTACTGTAAAAGCATGATTGCCTGCTGAGACAGGTCTTTGTTGTGTGTCTGAAGCAGAGAGAAAGACGGAGATGACTGATTTTAAGAAGGCTTAATGCAATAAATATCCTGGCCTCATCATAATCAGTGCATAGATATGTAAGTAAAACTGAAATGTTTAGTTAAATGCAATCAGGTTATGTTTATTTTGGGGTTGGTATGAAACTCCTTAGACTGGTTGACGAGTCTCCTTTGTACTTTGTAACTTCTAAAATGAATCTCATGGAAATAATTCTCTTTCTCTCATTTTTTTTCTTTGTAATAAATAGCTACCAAGTATGCTTATTTACTTTCTGGTATTTTCATCTTTTGGTTTGTTAGTAAACTACTTTTTTTGAGTCTATAATTGGATTCCTGTTTCTTCAAGGAGTGTCTGTGTATATTCATGCCTAGACCAGAAAGTTAGGTTTCAGATTACGTCTTAATTTCTTCTCTTTGTTTCCAAGTCTGCCCTAAGAGATGGGTGAAGCTTGAGGTTACTCTACAGAGAAATAGCCAAGTTTGTCTTCCTGTTTTCAAAGGTTTTGTTTGTTTGTTTTTTGCTCACTTGTTGGTGGGGATATTTTTTGTGGGCCCCCACTTTCTGCATGCAGTGTCAGAGTGGGGATCAGCTGAATTTAAACTGATGGCTTTGAGGCTTACTATTGCATTACTCTAATGGGATTTAAGGCAGGCTTTAGCCCAATAAAGCTTTTAATTAGTAAACACATCTTATTTAATTTTCGTGCAAGATATTTCAACTCAATAGTCACGAGTGTCTAACAGTAGACAAAACAGTTTATGATAAAAGAAGAGTTATTTCTCATCAGCAACTTTGCCGCCTGTGTGACTTCAGATAATAAATCCCCTCGTAAAATAAAATATATTATTATATAGAAACTAGTCATTAACTTGTGCCTTTTTAGAAGGCTTAATAATATGCTGCGTTTGGGAGATATATGTGGTTTGGAAGAGAAACAAACAATAAGAAAACCAGCAATTTATATTTATATATTAGGCAATATCTGTGTGTAACTTTGGAAAGTGACAAAGAGAAATAATGGAAATAATTATGCAAAGCTGCTGTGATAGCTAACAAATTATCATGCAAAAAGAGTAATCTCTTTCGAGTGCTCATATAGCTCATCATCACAAATAATGTTCATTATGATGTTAGCCCTGTTTTGGTTTGCAAATTGTTGCAAAATGACCTTCACTGACCTCAGAGGTATCTGTTGTTTAATCATTTAGACAGATAATTTTTATCGTTTGGGTAGTGTGAAAGGGCTTCTCTCTTACCTTCTTCTTAGAATCATAGAATCCTAGGCAGGAAGGGATCTCAGGAGGTCATCTAGTCCAGCCCCCTGCCTAAAGCAGGATCAATCCCAACTAAATCATCCCAGTCAGGACTGTGTCAAGTTGGGACTTAAAAACTTCTAGGGATGGAGATTCTACCACCTCTCTAGGTAAGGCATTCCAGTGCGTCACCACCCTCCTGGTGAAGTAGTTTTTCCTAATATCCAACCTACACATCTCCCTCTGTAACCTTAAACCTTTGCTCCTTGTTCTGCTGTCCGTCACTACTGAGAACAGTGTCTCTCCATCCTCTTTAGAGAGCCCCTTGAGAAAGGTGAAGGCTGCTATGAAATCCTACCGCACTCTTCTCTTTTGCAAACTAAATAAGTTTAAATTTCTCAGCCTTTCCTCACAGGTCATGTGCTCCAGCCTCCTAATATTTTTTGTTGCCCTCTGCTGGACCTGCTCCAATGCATCTCCAGCCTTTCTATACTGGGGGAAGGGCCCAGACGTGGACACAATACTCCTTGGGTGACCCTCCATCGCATTTTAGTTGGAGAGTGTCCCAACCTTTTTTGAAAAACATGCTAATTGTTCCCTATATTGCAAGGGACCCAAATTTTAAAGAGATAGTTCTTTAAGTAGCAGGGGATGTCTGTTTAAAGAGCTGTCCGGAGGAGGTGGGTGGGCTCTTTAAACAGATTGTTTAAGCATGCTGTTGCCAGCAACCTCAGGTTCAATGGTGGGGGTCGTGGAAGAGGGGCAAGGGGGTCAGGCTGCTGTGCATTTTTTGCTCACACTGCCTGAGAAAGACAGAGGAAGCTGTGTCTCATCTATCTTCACCACCATCCCTCCCCACAACACTGCTGGCAGGTAATGGGATTGGGGTAGGGAGGGCAGGACCCTCTGGTGAGAAATGGGAGGGCAGACACTCAGGGGAAAGGGGGGACAGCTGCTGGTGGTTGTACTTAGCTTGATAGCCTAGAGGCAGCAACAAACGGACAAGTCTCTAGAATAAAGGGCAGCTTGACCCAGGCCAGGGGTTAGAAGAGGGATCCTGGGGTTTGGAAGAGTCCCATGAAAGGAGGAGGCTAGGGCTCAGGAGAAAGCAGGGACAGGATGAAGGGGACAAGGAAGGTGAATCGTGGAGGAGGACTGGTAGGGCTGGATTAATTCTTCTGGAGGACAGAGCTATTAGATTTTGTGGGCCCCCCTAAGATCTGGGGTGAACACAAAAATCGTGGGTTCAGAATATGTTGGGGGCTCCAGGCTGGGGCAGAAGGCTGGGGTGTGAGATAGGGTGAGGGTCCTTCAGCTAGGAGTGCATGCTGTCAGGTAGAGCCAGGGATGAAGGGCCTGGGGTGCAGTGGGAAGAGGTGCAGCCTGGCTCACTGATGGAGGCCCACTCAATGGACTTAAACTGCAGCAAGGGAGGTTTAGGTTGGACATTAGGAAAAAGTTCCTAACTGTCAGGATGGTCAAACAGTGGAACAAATTGCCTAGGGAGGTTGTGGAATCTCCATCGCTGGAGATATTTAGGAACAGGTTAGATAGATGTCTGTCAGGGAAGGTTTAGACACTACTTGGTCCTGCTGTTGGGGCAGGGGGCTGGACTCGATGGCCTCTCGAGGTCCCTTCCAGTCCTCGTATTCTATGATTTTATGTTTCTATGAACTCCCTCCTCTATTCTTTCTGCCTGTACATTCTCTCAAGAGTCAGAGCCACAGCCCTACACTCTTTGAGAGGAGGTGGAAAAAGGTGAGGTGATGGGAGAAATAAAGTGGGGGTAGGAAGTTTGGCTGCCCTACTTTGCCTAAGTATTAATGATTTAGAAGGGAAAGAATTTTTTTACAACATAATTCTTTTGGAGTTTGGTAACTGTCTCAAAACTGATCAGTATTTTTTAAAACAATATCCTGCTACTTTACTAATTGGTGCATGGTAAATTAAAAACTGGAAGAACTTTACCATACATCCTCATTATTTGTTTGACTTCAGTTAAGGTTGAATTGCCAGATAAGTGATTTCCACCAAATTTTATCAGAGAGGTCTCCGTGTTAGTCTGTATCTTCAAAAACAACAAGAAGTCCTGTGGCACCTTATAGACTAACAGATATTTTGGAGCATAAGCTTTCATGGGCAAAGACCCACTTCATCAGATGCATGACTCAGGCATCTGACAAAGTGGGTCTTTGCCCAAGAAAGCTTATGCTCCATCAAATTTTAGCATTTCTTTGAGAAGGGGTCTTTGAACCATTAGGCTGCAGCCTTTATGTTAATCTGGCCCTGCCCTGAAGAACGGGGGAACAAGCTAGGCCAGGACTGCAGGATGGAGATGGGGAGGAAAGGGTGGCCCAAAGGCAATAACTAGAAACAAACAGGCACCATAATCTGTGGTAAATGCACTGAGTCCAATGAAATTTAAATGGGGGAGGGGTGTTAAATTGGTCTAGTAGGTTTCATTCTCTTTTTATACTGCTGCAAGGCTTACTTACCTTGTTCCAGCCCCAGCCCCAGGGCTCCTCCTTGCTCCCAGCCTCCTGTCCAGACTCCTGCCCCCTATTCTTGACTCCTGCCCTCCTGCACACACATTCCCAACCCTGACTTCCAGCAGCTCACTCAGATACCCCAGTCTTACCACATATCCCCCCAGCCCCTGCTTTGGCTCCTATAGCTCTCTCTCACTATCAGCCCTCACGACACCAGCCCACATTCAGAAAGCTGAAAACAAGGCATATGCATCTACAGAGCTATAACCACTTAATTGTAGGTATATATTTTTAATTTTTAGCCATTTTTGTTATAGTAATGCAGTACATTGGTTAAATTAGTGCTCAGTCAACTTAATGTCATATTGAATTTTGTACTGGCTAGTTCTAAATGGATTGCCATTGAACTCATTTAACGTCAAGCAATTTTACCATCATACACCTCATTAACACCCATGGACTTAGCGCTCAGTGCCTCCCTCACTATTTCCTTCCATCTTTCCCTGTCCTGTGCAGAGTGGCTGAGTTTCTATAGACTAGCTCCACACCACTCTACTATGTCATCTACCCCATTCTTTGTGGCGCCTGTGCCTCCTATTCAAACTATCCATTATGCTGACTACCAGGGTTTTGAGTTTTCATTCATGGTTCATTCTGCAGATATGCCCAAATAGCTACAACTTCCATTGTATAAACTTCTGCAGTAGGTGCTCTTTCAGCTGTATCTTTCTGTATAATTCTTCATTGGTGACCTTCTGCATCCATCCTATTTTCAGGATCTTTCTATAACAGCTCCTCTCAAATGCCAGTATCCATCTCTTCAAATCTTTTGTTATCTCCCATGTCTCATATCTGTACAACAAGCTGCTGAATACAGGTTTTCAAGACAGTCTGCTTCGTTCCTAAGCTAATCACTTTCCTTTTCCAGATCTTATCCATCACTTTCAAACTCGCTCTTGTGTTCGCTATTCTAGTCGCTATTTCCTTCTTACAGTCTAGATCCTATGTTATGTTACATTTTACTGCCCCTTTATAAAACTATGGTAGGCCCACATCTTGAATACTGGATACAGATGTGGTCTCATCACGTCAAAAAACATATTTTGGCATTAGGAAAGGTTCAGAAAAGGGCAACTAAAATGATTAGGGGTTTGGAACGGGTCTCCTATGAGGAGAAGTTAAAGAGACTGGGACTTTTCAGTTTAGAAAAGAGGTGACTGAGGGAGGATATGATAGAGGTATATAAAATCCTGATCAGTGTGGAGAGGGTGAATAAAGAAAAGTTATTTATTTGTTCCCATAATATAAGAACTAGAGGACACCAAATGTAGTTAATGGGTAGCAGGTTTAAAACTAATAAAAGAAAGTTCTTTTTCACACAGTCAACCTGTGGAACTCCTTGCCAGAGAAGGTTGTGAAGGCTAGGATTATAACAGAGCTCAGTGAAGAGCTAGATAAATTCATGGATGTTAGGGCCATAAAAGACTATTAGCTGGGGGTAGGAATGGTGCCCCTGGCCTCTGACTGTCAGAGGCTGGAGATGGACAGCAGGAAACTAGTCACTTGATCTTTGCCTTCGGTCTACCTCCTCTGGGGCACCTGGCACTGGCCACTGTCGGCAGATGGGATTCTGGGCTAGATGGACCTTTGGTCTGACCCAGTAATGGCCATTCTGATTTTCTTAAGTACTTATGTTCCCAGATACATGAACTTCTCTACCTTCTATAATTAGGTCCCATCTACACTGATCTTCCTTCCTATTTCCTTATCTCCAGATACTACTGGTTTTGTTTTATCAATGTTCATAACCAGCCAATACCACTTCCCTTCCTCATTTAGCGCCTGCACCGTTCTCGCTAGCTTCTCTTCATCCTCTTCAATGATAACTATAGCAAGCACGAGCCTCAAGTTGTTGATTCTCATCCCATGCACAGATATCCCTTCTACCTCTTCCTTTATATTGTCCATTGCTCTCTCTAGGTGCATGATGAAGATTCACGGCAATATCAGATCTCCTTGTCTCGTACCTCTACTCATTCAAAACCAACTTCCCATCTCTCCCCGTGTTCTCACCTCTGCCTCCACATTGTCATAGATATCCTTCATCAACCATATTAGTCTGCCATCCATGCTGTGTGACTTCACCACTGCCCAAGCCACTTTCTGATCTATGTTGTCAAGTGTCTTCTAAAAATTGACAAAGCAAGTGTAGGTGTTCTTTTTCTTTCATCAAGCTTTATCTGCTATCAATCTTGGTACCAATATCTGTTGTATGGTGCTTTCATCTTTCCTGAATCCCATTTGCTGATCTGCTAGACATTCTTCTATCTGCTATCTCAGTCTTTCCATCAGTATCATCATCAGCACCTTGCCTAGATGACTTATTATGGCAATTGTTCAGTAGTTTTTGCACTCCAAAGCACTTCCTTTCTTGTGTGTTGTCACGAGCATGAATCTTGTCCACTGCTTAAGTGCCTTCCCTTCTTTCCATGTTATATTACACAGTTGGTATATTTCCTGAATCATACTTTCTCCACCATATTTGATCATCTCTCCTGTGATCTTAGTTCCAGGGCTTTTATTGTTCTTTAGTTGTTTCACTAATCTTTCTAATTCCTGTTACGAAATATCACTCTCACTCTTGATGCTCAGCAGAGATATTGCTTTCAGTTCTTCGATCAGTCCCTTTAAGACAGTTGGGTTTAACTGTGCTTTGTATAGATCGGTGCAATAGTTCTTCCATCACTGCACAACCTTCTCCTTGTTCATGAGCACCTCATCGTTCTCATCTTTGATTACCATCTGCTTCAGCTGCCACTTCCTATTAATATTCCTGATCATCTTATACACCTCCCTAGTCTTACATTCACCATAGTACCTCTCTATATCTTCACAATACTCCTCTAACCATTTGAGCTTATCCTTTCTGTCCACTTTCCTCACTTCTTTACAAGTCACTCTATATTGCTGTTCCACCCTCTTGGAAACATCCCTTCTGAACGTCAGCGCTCTCTGTTTTTGGACCAACTTCAGTGTCTCAGTCATAATGCACTGCTTATTGATCTTCTCTTCTTCCGGAACAGTCTGCTCAATTGCGTCTTCTATTGCCATGGCTATCCCTTCAGCTCTCTTATCTAGGTCTTTCTCTGTGCCTGCATTCCTAATCTTCTCTTTGAGTGCTGCTCTATATGCATTCCCTATCTCTTCCTCATCTAGCCTTGCCAGGTTTCTTTTTCTCTTAAACTGTGTCTTACACTTTCTCTTGAGTTTCATCTTGATGTTTGTGATCACTAGGCTGTGTTCCGAGTCTGTATCTGCTCCTTGGAAAGGTCGGCACTGCTGTGCTGATGTTACCCATCTTATCAACTCTGCTATGCAGGCTCTAGGGGTTCCATGCCAGTCCCAAGCCTGGATAAAGAAGGAGGGTTGGTCAGATGACTATCAATGCACAGATGGTGAACCAACAATATAAATGAAATCAGATGCAAGTACAAGTAACTGATAAAGTTGTGAGCTCGGACGTCACTCAGATAAACAAGGTCCATGGCACCAATCAAGTGATCAGGGTTGGGTTTGTAACCCTTCTATTAATGCCAGATGCCTGCCAGAAGGGCCACGTTCAACTCCTGTGGGGTTTTCCTGTCAAGGATACAACCAAACGGCTCGAGCCCCCACCCAGTGACCTGGGACAATTTCACCCCCATGCTGGGTGCCTGTAAGGCGGTCCCCCCCCCGCCCCCCCGCAAGCACAGAGTCTGAGATAGAAATGGCTTGTTTAATGACCATAACCTACCCCAAGGTTACAGTGACAGATGCAGTATATCTAAGCAAAGAAGAGACAAACCCCCTTCACCCAGATACCATCCCCATATGCAGTAGAACCCAGTCTCTTGCTGGGGCTCTTGGCCCTTTACCCCACACATAGTTACAGGGTGTACCTTCTGCAGTGCAGTCCCAAACCCAGAGCCTACAGATACATCACCAGGACAGTACTAGCTGTCCACTTGTCTGCAGCCTCCCCTTGCTGCCACCAGTCTCTGTTGTCCACCACTCCTCCTACCAGCCACCCACCCCACACAATTGCCCTGAGGCAGAACACAGTGATTTCAGCTCTTGATATCTCTAGTGGAGTTTCACCAACACCCTAGTACTCAGCTCTACCTTTCAACAGGTGGGGAGGGTTAGTCAAGCGAGTCTTACAGCTATATGGCCAATACAAAGGCAGGGCCAAGGCACTCAACAAGCTGACTCAACCAGCACCCCTTCCCTTTTCCTTTACAAGGCTTTAAACCAGGGACCCCTGTGTAATCAATGTCTTACGCAGCTATGGCGAATACCCTGTCCCCTACAACAACCCAGCGCATTGGTGAGATCTCACAACTCCCACACTAAGTGTCAGCTTAAATTGTGATTTTACAACTACATGTTTACAATAGACCAAATCTCATGGCTTACTTGCTACCCATTAGGCTTTGCCTGAAAAGGTATCACACATGCACCCCTTTCCATTCTCATGCAAATGATCACTGGGAAACACACTCCTCCCAGCCTCAGTATCACACCTGCCACCCTTTGCATTCTCATGCAGATGACCTCTGGGAGACACATTCCTCCCGGCCTTCAGCAGCATTGCGTTCTCCTGCTGCCCCATTCCCCACAGATTGACAGAAAAGAAAATTACAACAATTTTACCAGGGCTACGTCTACACGTGCACCCAACTTCGAAATAGCTTATTTCGATGTTGTGACATCGAAATAGGCTATTTCGATGAATAACGTCTACACGTCCTCCAGGGCTGGCAACGTCGATGTTCAACTTCGACGTTGCTCAGCCCAACATCGAAATAGGCACAGCGAGGGAACGTCTACACGCCAAAGTAGCACACATCGAAATAAGGGAGCCAGGCACAGCTGCAGACAGGGTCACGGGGCGGACTCAACAGCAAGCCGCTCCCTTAAAGGGCCCCTCCCAGACACACTTTCATTAAACAGTGCAAGATACACAGAGCCAACAACTAGTTGCAGACCCTGTATATGCAGCACGGACCCCCAGCTGCAGCAGCAGCAGCCAGAAGCCCTGGGCTAAGGGCTGCTGCCCACGGTGACCACAGAGCCCCGCAAGGGCTGGAGAGAGAGTATCTCTCAACCCCCCAGCTGATGGCCGCCATGGAGGACCCCGCTATTTCGATGTTGCGGGACGCGGATCGTCTACACATCCCTACTTCGATGTTGAACGTCGAAGTAGGGCGCTATTCCCATCCCCTCATGGGGTTAGCGACTTCGACGTCTCGCCGCCTAACGTCGATTTCAACTTCGAAATAGCGCCCGACGCGTGTAGACGTGACGGGCGCTATTTCGAAGTTACTGCCGCTACTTCGAAGTAGCGTGCACGTGTAGACGCAGCTCAGGTGTCCTGCATTTCACACAGGGAAATACAGTCAACCAAAATGCTTACGATTCTTCTGTCCTAAGTGCAGGACTCTGCACTTCACCTTGTTGAATCTCATCAAATTTCTTTTGGCCCAGTTCTCCAATTTGCCTAGGTCACTCTGGACCCTATTGCTACTCTCCAGTCTATCTACCTGACCGCCTAGCTTAGTGTCATCTGTAAATTTGCTGAGAGTGCAAAACATCCCCTCATCCACATCATTAATAAAGGTGTTGAACAATACTGGACCTCAAACCACTTCTTGGGCACTCCACTTGAAACCAACCACTAACCAGACATTGAGCCATTCACCACTACCCATTAGGCACGTCCATCAAGCTGGCTTTCCATCCTTCTTACAGTCAATGTATTCAATCCGTACTTCCTTACCTTATGTGCAAGAATGTTGTGGGACACTGTGGCAAATGCTTTGCTAAAGTCAGATATATCACATCCATTGACTTCCTCATGTCCACAGAGCTAGCTGCCTCATCATAGAAGCTAATCAGATTGGTTAGACATGACATGCCCTTGGTGAATTTATGCTCACTACTCTTGATCACTTTTTCCTCTTCCAAGAGCTCCAAAATGGATTCCTTGAGAATCCTCTCCATGATTTTTCCAGGGACTGAGGTAAGGTTGATCAATCTATAGTTCCCTGTATTGTCCTGCTTTCCTTTTTTAAAGATGGACACTACAATTGGCTTTTTCCTGTCACCCAGGAACTTTCCTGACCTCCACAAGTTTTCAAATATAATAGCCAAAGGCTCTGCAAGGACATCTGCAAATTCCTTCAGTACCTTGGATGCATTATATCCAGACCCATGGATCTGTGTGCATCTAGCTTTTCTAAATAGCTCTGAACCTGTTCTTTCCCTCCCATGGGCTGCCCACTCCCTTCCTATACTGCGTTGCCTAGTGCGATACTCTGGGAGCCAACCTTGTCTGTGAAGACTGAGGCAAAAAAAGCATCGACTACTTCAGCCTTTCCCACATCATCAGTCATGAGGTTACCTCCCTCCTCCAGTAAAGGCCCCACAGCCTCCCTGATAAGCCTTTTATTGTTAACATGCCTGTAGAAACCCTTCTTGTTGCCCTTCACATTCCTTGCCAGCTGCAATTCCAATTGTGCTTTTACTTTCCTGATTACCCGTAGCATTCTCCAGCCATATATTTATACTCCTCCTCAGTCAACTTTCCACTTCTTACACTCATCCTTTTTAAGTTTAAAGTTGCCACAGATGCCCTGTTAAGACAAGCTAGTTGCCTCCATATTTGCTTTCCTTGCTGTGTATGAGGACGGTTTGTACCTGTGTCTTCAATAAGACCTCTTTAAAATACTGCCAGTTCTCCTGAACTCCTTTCCCTTTCACATTAGCTTCCCAGGGGATCCTGCTCATCATTTCTCTCAGGGAGTCAAAGTCTGCTCTTCTGAAATCAAGGGTCTATATTTTATTGCTTGCCTTCCTTCCTTTTGTCAGAATCCTAAAATCTACCATCTCATTACCTCTGTAGCTCAGGTTGCCACCCATGTCTATTTCTCCTACTATTTCTTCCCTGTTTGTGAGCAGCAGGTCAAGCTGCGTATGGCCCCTGGTCAGTTCCTTCAGCACTTGTACCAGGAAGTTATCCCCAACATTCTCCAAAAACTTCCTGTATTGTCTGTGTGCTGCTGTATTGGTCTCCAAAAAATGTCAGGGTAGTTAAAGTCTCCCATGAGAACCAGGGCCTGTGATTTGGAAGCTTCTCTTAGTTTTCCTCGTCTACCTCTTCTACCTGATCTGGTGGCCTATAGCAGACACCAAACACAACACCATCTGTGTTGCTTCTGCTTTTAAGCTGAAGCCAAAGACACTAAACTGGCTTTTCTCTCTCCATATACTGGAGCTCTGAGCAATCATACTGCTCTCTCACATACATCACAACTCCCCTTCCTTCTCTCCCCTGCCTGTCCTTCCTGAACAGTTTATACCCTTCCATGACAGTGCTCCAGTTATGTGAGTCATCCCACCAAGTTTCCATTATTCCAATCACCTCATACTTCTTTGAATGGGCCAGGGCCTCCAATTCTTCCTGTGATCACTGCTGCTGATACAGTCCTTAAGGCTGTTGACAGGTTCCACTACCTTTGAAATGTACTATCCTCTAGTATGAATTTGGATCACAATATATCTGCTTGATTAGCCAAAGCCAGCGCTGCCTTTGGAAAACTGACCAAACACCCATGGAATGACTTAGGTATTAAACTCCATAGTGTTAAACCAAGGTAGCAGTTCATCAGGCAGTTGTTCTAAATATCCTGTTGTATGGCTCAGAGATGTGGACCATATCTGAAACTCGATCAGTTCCATATGTGCTGTCTGAGGAAGATCGCCAATGTCAATTGGTGGGACAAAACTCCTAAAACAGAGGTTCTTAAGCTGTGTGATGTCATGGGCATGGAAGCAATGCTTACGACAGTTTTGCTGGATTGGTCACATTATGAAAATATGTGGATGCCAAAAATGCCAGCTTGCTCATGGAAAGAGCCCTTGGGTGTCAGTATAAGTGCTATAAGGACACCTTACAGGCCAATGTGAAGTCATGTGGCATATCTCCCAAAGATCTGGAAACTCTACTTCAGGACAGATTGTCCTGGCAGCAAACTACTGTACAAGCTCTTAATTGCTTTGAGAATCAGCATATCCAGGCACTACAGGAAAAGTGCAGGATCTGAAAAGAATGTACAAAGCCTGCAGTTGGTGGCTTTTTATGTCACATCTGGAGCTGGCTCTGGATTGGTTTTGTTGCTCACCCACAACATCACAGAAGATGAGATTGGTCATCTGACAGCTCAGTCCAAACTTTTTAAGTCTGGGAACTGACCTTGTCTGTGAAGACAGAGGCAAAAAAACCATTGAGCACTTCAGCTTTTCCCTCATCCAGTAACGGCCCCACACCCTCCCTGATCACCCTCTTATTATTAACATGCCTGTAGAAACCCTTCTTGTTACACTTCACATGCCTTGTTAGCTGCAGTTCCAACTGTGCTTTCACCTTCCTGATTGTTCCCCTGCATTCTCCAGCCATATATTTATACTCATCCTTAGTCATCTGTCCAAGTTTCCACTTCTTATATGCATCCTTTTTGAGTTTAAGTTCACCAGGGATTTCCCTGGCAAGCTAAGCCGTTTGCCTACCATTTTTGCTTTTCTGACTGTGCATCAGCATTGTTTGTTCCTGTGCCATTAGTAAAACTTCTTTAAAATACTGCCAGTTGTTCTCAATGACCTTCCCCTTCATATTAGCTTCCCAGGGGAACCTGCCCATCAGTTCTCACAGGGAGCTGAAGTCCGCTCTTCTGAAATCAAGATCTGTATTTTACTGCTCACCTTTCTTCCTTTTGTCAGGATCCTGAAATCCACCATCTCCAGATTGCTGCAGCCCAGGTTGCCACCCACTTTTATTTCTCTTACTAGTCCTTCCCTGTTCTTCTAATTGTGTTTCTATTCCCAAATTGTATGATTGAAATATTTTAAAAAGAACATTAGAGGATCATGAAAAATGGACTTTAAGAATTTTCAAACTAATAATAATTTTATGCTAAAAATACATTACTATTTTGGGATGCCCAAACATTTCCATGAATACCTGGCAGCCATCCAGATGGGTGCAAAAAGATAAAATATATGATATTACAAATGAAGTCAAAGCCAGCTGCATGCTTTCATGTTTGAAAATATCACAGTAAACATACAGATATGCTATACGTTCCTGACTACAATATTTGATGGAATCACAACTGTACCAAGTGACTGATTTTCTCTAGCAAGTATGATTTAAATTACACCATAAGTTCAAAGTATTATTCAACAGGACTTTGATGGTCCTAACTATCCTAGCATCTATATGACATGACCACCATTTCGAAATAATTAGCAGCTAGCTTCTTTCAAAATTGGTAAACCTCATGATGTATAATCTCCTTGGGAAAATTTGGGACACTGAGGAGATCCCACAAGACTAGAAACATGGCAACCTTATCAAGTTTCCAAAGAAAGACAACCTGAAGGAATGCAAGAACTGGATGGGCATCACGTTACTGTCTATTCCAGGAAAAGTGTTCAAGAGGATTCTGTTGGAGACAATGAAGACAGAAATTGACAGCTCAGGGAGCAACAAGCCGGCTTCTGAAGCGAGAGGTCTTGTGCTGTACATAATCTTCCAGTATTAGCAACATACTGCCTTCGTACAAGACAGTTGTAATCATCCATCATCTTCCAGCAAAATGGCTTACCTTCCCCTCAGTCAGGATCTCCTCCAGGAGTCCAAAGCGTAGATCTCTTTGGTGAAAGAGATCACTTGGGGTTTTCTGTCCCTTTCTTTTAGAGTGCAACAAACCTTTGAATGGATTCTTCTCAAGGTCATCCTCAACATAAACCTTATTGAAGCTGTGAGGAAGAAGACAGGGAGCCTAATGGTGAAGGAAACACCATGCTTTCTCCTCCCCTTTGTTAGCTTAATAGCTCTGTTTACCTAATACATAAAAATATGCCATAATTTTATTTGCCAGAAAACTGAGTGCGATCGAGAATTAAATACACATTCCTTTGTCTAAGGCAGACCTGGTTACCAACTCTCCCTGACATGCCTGGTTTAAAACCATTTAGTCAATTCCAGCTTGGATATATAACTATTAATACACACATTATGAGCATCGAGTTATTAGTTTTCAAATGATACCTCACAAAGGATATTTTATAAAAAGATTATTACAACAGCGTTGAGGGGGTGAATGCAGGGTGCTTAGGGTCAGAGTTGCATTGCTTTAATAAGGTCCATGATTGCCCAAAGACATGCTCAATGGCAGCCATTAACATCTTGTAGCATAATATCTTTGCTGAACTCCCTAGCTCCTAAGCTCCTAAACAGCCCTGGATTCAGGTTTTGGTGTTGGAGCTTTACCTGGCCCCTCTCAGTGCCTGCAACACAGCTCTAGATCGCCAACTGACTGCACTGAGTTATGGCTCTGCAGCTGGAATTTGGCCCTCAACCTCTCATTCTGACTCACAGAATTGACAGCTCTTCAATTCTCACAAGAACTAAGGTATGAGAGAACTCCTTGATTACTGCATTACTTCTTGGGATGGGAGGTAAGGAATCCCAATGGTCAGTCAAGTGGAACTTTTCAAGAGTGGAGACAAGAAGAGATACAGGGTCAACATTCAAAACAAAAAAGCAGTCAAGTAGCACTTTAAAGACTAACAAAATTTTATTAGTCTTTAAAGTGCTATGTGACTGCTTTTTTGTTTTGATAGTATATAGACTAGCACGGCTCTCTCTCTGTTACTAAGGTCAACATTGTGCATGGATCTTAGCCACTTAAATTTCTGTTGGCTAAGTGCTTTGAAAATGTAGAGCTAAATATTTGAAATGCTATCCATCCAGAATTATTAATCAAGCTTAAACTTTTTAATAGCCCATAGAAATTATACTTTGGGTGATGCAGCTTGATCCTGCCCTGCTTTGACCCAAGAATGAAAGCTCAGCCTCAGAGTATTTGCCAATAAAATGAAACATTACCCTGCCCAAACCTTTTGGATATTTGTACAGCTTTCACAGTGTTTTGGAAATGTCTGAGGTACAATAGCATAATACGTCTCTTGCTGAATCTTGGATGGAATGTGTAATCTGGGCAGATAGTGACCTTTTCTTTTGCCAGATAGTGCATGAAAATGGTTTGTTTTATTTAAGGTATAAATTGTACAATTAGGCAAATAATTATAGATCTTAACTCTTCCCTGCTATAGTATAGCATAGTTCAGCTCGATATCTTCCTCATGTAACGTTACAGATTCTCTCTGGTCTTGTTGGAGAGTCAGCATTAGATGAAGCTTCTTGCCATATAAGAAAAATATCAATAAACCCTGCAATAGTTACTTTGTTTAGCCCCATATGACAGACATTGTAGGATGAATTGTACTTTTAGAGCTTTGTGTTGTGAGTAAGCCCTTACATTATCAGCCCTAACTGCTTTAAAGTCTTCCTGTTTGATTTCAGGGTTGGTGATGATGCATGCAAATGCTCTTCCTCTAAAGTAATTGTTTAACTTAATAAATCATTTCAGGAATAAATTGTAACAACCCCATAAAAGAAAAGCTTCAAGTGCCATTGCTGTAGACTGTTCTGTTTCTGGAATTGTGCGTGGTAAATAAGTAAATGAAATATAAAGGAAGTCATGATCTTCAAGTATTGTTGTATGATGTGGTTAACAAGCAATAGCACTCAACAGGAATGAACTTTTGTGCATCATGGAACAATTAGTGTCCACAAGTAATCAAATTTCTATCTCAGTCTTCCCTGAGCCCCTCAGAGTTGATTATTATTTATCTATCTATTTATAATAGGGTGGCAGTGTTTGTTTGAAACAGTTCACCTTGTAGCTAGTTGTTGATTCTGCTTGGAAAGGAGTAAGTGCATGTATTGATTCACTGGGGCAGATAGAATATTACCTCACTAGGTAAGTAGGGAGTTGGGAGCAGTTTCTTGAGGAAAGAGGATCTTATTTGTGGGCTAACTGGTCCCAAAGATAACTGATCAAATAACTGAGGCTGCATCTGCACTACATTCCCCTTTTGGAAGGGGAATGCAAATGAATATAATCAAAAATGCAAAAATTACAAATCGTGTGTTTCATTTACATACTCTCATGTGATCGCATTTCCGGTAGTGATTTAAAAAAGAAAAAAAAAAGCCATGTAGACAGGGTCCCTTTGGGGAAAAAAAACATTTTTGAAGGAACCCTTCTTCCTATTTATTTTGTAAATCAGCACTTCATTTATATTTTCGATCTCAGTCGTTTGAATTCCCCTTCCGAAAGGGGAATGTAGTGTAGACGCCGCCTGAGTGTTTTGGTTTTGCAAATATTTCTGGTTCCATGGAAAATTACTTTTTTCAGTTAATTTACTTTTTCCTTAAGAAAAAAAAATTCAGCCCGGTCTAGTGCTGAGGTAGCCAGACCTGAGGAGAATATTCAATCTAACAATACCTTTCATTAGCCATCTCTGCATGGCTACTCAATGTGCAAAAAGAGCGGGGTACAAATAGTCACTGCCCTAATAGTCGCTGCGAAGACCCTACTGATGTGCGCCAAAAGTGTCACAAAGTTCAATCGCATGCTGCAAACTTTTAGTTTTAGGGATGTGGGCACTTTTGTTTTAGGAGAGAGATGGAGACTAATAACTCATTTTAAAACTTAAAAGCCGTGTCTACACGTGCACGCTACTTCGAAGTAGCGGCACTAACTTCGAAATAGCGCCCGTCACAGCTACACGCGCCGGGCTCTATTTCGAAGTTAACTTCGACGTTAGGCGGCGAGACGTCGAAGTCGCTAACCCCATGAGGGGATAGGAATAGCGCCCTACTTCGACGTTCAACGTCGAAGTAGGGACCGTGTAGTCATTGCGCATCCTGCAACTTTGAAATAGCAGGGTCCACCATGGCGGCCATCAGCTGAGGGGTTGAGAGATGCTCTCTCTTGAGCCCCTGCGGGGTTCTATGGTCACCGTGGGCAGCAGCCCTTACCCCAGGGCTTCTGGCTGCTGCTGCGGCAGCTGGGGATCCATGCTGCAGGCACAGGGTCTGCAACCAGTTGTCGGCTCTGTGGATCTTGTGTTGTTTAGTGCAACTGTGTCTGGGCGGGGCCCTTTAAGGGAGTGGCTTGCTGTTGAGTCTGCCCTGTGACCCTGTCTGCAGCTGTGCCTGGCACCCTTATTTCAATGTGTGCTACTTTGGCTTGTAGATGTTCCCTCGCAGCGCCTATTTCGATGTGGTGCCGCGCAATGTCGAAGTTGAACATCGACGTTGCCAGCCCTGGAGGACATGTAGACGTTATTCATCGAAATGGCCTATTTCGATGTTGCTACATTGAAATAAGCTATTTCGATGTTGGCTTCACATGTAGACATAGCCAAAGACAGCTATCTTTAATTGCTTATATAGCTATGACTTGAATCTTCCATCTTGTCCTGTATTCACCTTAGATCTTCGAAAGATAAGAGCGGGGTATACACGGTGCTCCCCACAGTGCTGCTGCTGGCAGAGCTATGCAAAATGAGCTGCTCAGGATTGCAAATGGAATGCCATTTGCACATTCCTGAAGCTCGTTATCATAGCCCCATGAGAGTTCAGTGTTAGCAGAAGGGGATTTAGCTGACAGTGGCATAAATGAGGCATAAGGGACAGGCAACAGAGGGGAGTTTAGCCAGCAGAGGCACATCCACACGGCCTTTGCAGTGCCGGCACCCCCTTCTGCCGACGGCAAACTCTCGCTGGGCTATGGTGGGATGACTTGCATGACTGGAGCACTGCCATGAAAGGGTATAAACTGTTCAGGAAGAACAGGCAAGGGATAAAAGGAAGGAGGGGTGGCACTGTATGTAAGAGAGCACTATGATTGGTTGGAACTCCAGTACATAGAGGGAGAAAAGCCTGTTGAGAATCTATGGGTCAAGCTTAGTGGTATAGGCAGCACTGGAGATGTGGTGGTTGGTGTCTGCTACAGGTCGCCAAATCAGGATGATGAGGTAGATAAGGATTTTTTTGACAACTGATAGAAGTTTCCAGATCGCGGGCTCTCATTCTGGGGGACTTCAATTACCCTGACATCTGTTGGGAGACCAATACGGCAGTACACAAATAGTCCAGGAAATTTCTGGAGAATGTTGGGGATCATTTCTTGGTACAAGTGCTGAAGGACCTGACCAGAGGTCGTGTGCGGCTTGACCTGCTGCTCACAAACAGAGAGGAACTAATAGGGAAGTTAGAGGTGGGGGACAACCTGGGAAGCAGTGATCATGAGATGGTAGACTTCAGGATTCTGACCAAAGGAAGGAAAGAGAACAGCAAATTACACATCTTGGACTTCAGAAAAGCAAACTTTTACTCCTTCAGGAACCTGATGGGCAGAATCCCCTGGGATGCTACCATGAAGGGAAAAGGAGTCTGGGAAAAATGGCAGTATTTTAAAGAAGCCCTATTGAAGGCGCAGAAAGAAACTGTCCTGATGCGCAGCAAGAGAAGTAAATATGATAGGAGACCAGACTGGCTTACTGGAGAAATCCTTGGAAAACTTAGGCACAAAAAGGGAGCTTACAAAAAGTGGAAGCTGGGACAGATGTCTAGGGAGGGGTATAAACATATAGCTAGAAGATGTAGGGCAGTTATCAGGAAGGCAAAAGCACAACTGGAATTGTGACTCACAAGGAATGTGAAGGATAACAAGAAAAGTTTCTACAGGCATGTTACCAAGAAGAAAGTGATCAGAGAGGACATGGGGCCTCTACTGGGTGAGGGAGGTAACCCAGTGACAGATGATGTAGGGAAAGCTGAAGTACTTAACGCTTTCTTTGCCTCTGTCTTCACGGACAAAGACAGCTCCCGGACTAATGCGATAAGTGATGCATTGTGGGATGAAGTTGTACAGCCTTTGACGGGGAAAGAACAGGTTAGGAGCTATCTAAAAAAGCTAAATGTATATAAATCGATGGGCCCGGACCTAATTCATCCTAGGGTCTGAGGGAGTTGGCATTAGTTGTTGACGAGCCCTTGGCCATTATCTTTGAAAAGTCGAGATCGGGAGAGATCCCGGATGATTGGAAAAAGGCAAATGTAGTGCCCATCTTTAAAAAAGGAAAGAAGGATGATCCAGGGAACTATAGGCTGGTCAGTCTTACATCAGTCCCTGGAAAAATCATGGAGGGGGTCCTCAAGGAAGTCATTTTGAGGCACTTGGAAGAGGGGAAAGTGATCAGGAATAGTCAGCATGGATTCATGAAGGGCAAGTCATGCCTGACCGATCTGATTAGTTTCTACGATGAGATAACTGGCTCTGTGGATAGGGGAAAATCAATGGACGTGATTTATCTTGACTTTAGCAAAGTTTTTGATATGGTCTCCCAAAATATTCTTGTCAGCAAGTTAAAGGAATGTGGATTGGATAAATGGACGGTAAGATGGATAGAAAGCTGGCTAGAAGGCCAGGCCCAGTGGGTAGTGATCAACGGCTCAATGTCAGGATGGCGGTCAGTTTCTAGTGGAGTGCACCAAGGTTCAGTCCTGGGTCCTGTTCTGTTCAACATATTTATCAATGACCTGGATGAGGGATTGGATCGCACCTTCAGCAAGTTTGTGGATGACACTAAGCTAGGGGGAGAGGTAGATACGCTGGAGGGTAGGGACAGGGTCCAGACTGACTTAGACAAATTGGAAGACTGGGCTGCAAGAAATCTGATGAGGTTCAATAAGGGCAAGTGCGGAGTCCTGCACTTGGGCTGGAAGAATCCCAAGCATTGTTACAGGCTGGGGTCCGACTGGCTCAGTAGGAGTTTTGCAGAAAAGGATCTGGGACTTGTAGTGGACGAGAAGCTAGACATGAGTCAACAGTTTGCCGTTGTAACCAAGAAAGCTAATGGCACATTAGGTTGCATCAAGATGACCATTGCCAGTAGATCCAGAGAAGTGATTATTCCTCTTTATTGGGCTTTGGTGAGGCCGCATCTGGCGTACTGTGTCCAGTTCTGGGCCCCCATTTATACAAAAGATGTGGATACACTGGAGAGGGTCCAGCGGAGGACGACCAAAATAATTAGGGGGCTGGAGCATATGACCTATGAAGAAAGGTTGAGGGAATTGGGTCTGTTTAGTCTGCAGAAGAGAAAAGACTGAGGGGGGACTTGATAACAGCCTTCAACTTACTGAAGGGAGGCTGCAAAGAGGCTGGAGAGAGGCTGTTCACAGTGGTCACGGATGGCAGAACACGGAGCAATGGTCTTAAGTTGTGGTTGGGAAGGATCCAGGTTGAACACCAGAAAAACATTTTGACTAAGAGGGTGGTGAAGCATTGGACTGGTCTACCCAGGGAAGTAGTGGAGTCTCCATCCCTGGAGGTGTTTAAGTCTCGTCTCGACAAAGCCCTGGCTGGGCTGATCTGATGGGTTTGGTCCTGCTTAGAGCAGGGGGCTGGACTCGGTGGCCTTTTTAGGTCTCTTCCAGCTCTATTGTTGTATGATTCTGTGACTCTATGGTAATGAGCTTTGGGAGTATGCAAATGGCACATCATTTGCAATCCCAAGAAGCTCATTTTGCATAGCTCTGCCGGCAGTGGTACTAGGGGGGAGCACCATGTAGACGTAGCCGAAGAGTAAAATTTTGAAAAGCATCTGTCTCATTGGCTACATCTACAGTAGCACAGATCTTTGAAATAGCCTTGCAAATGGCCATTTCCAAGATTACTAATGAGGCACTGAAATGCATATTCAATACCTCATTAGCATGCCACCAGCCATGGCTCTTCAAAATTGCCACGTTTCTCTGCTGTGCGGCTCATCCAGATGGGGCTCCCTTTCAAAAGGACCCTGCCAGCTTTGAAATCCCCTTATTCCTATCAGTAAACAGGAATAAGGGGATTTCGAAGATTTGTGCTAGTGTAAACATGGCCATTAAATTTCGTGTATCTCAAGCAATAGAACTTAGGCTGCTTTGTGTCTCAAAGACATTTGAAATGGGACTTAGGCTCCAAAGTCCCTGAGGTGAGGCAAAATGGAAACATTTACACCCAGTTATTCTTTGACCATCAGAAAGTGGTTTCTCAAAAACTTACCACTTGAGATAAATAACTGAGCTGCCTTCCTTCAAATCATGAATCTATGAAGTTTGCACAAAACAGTTTTTCTCTCATCCCTTTCATTTAACTGGGATTATTATCAAGGAAAAAAAAGAATACAGATTTACTTTGTGTAGCATATTTCATATAATTATGAGATGCAAAATACATCACAGGGTTAACATGATTCAATATGCTATAAATTGCAGGAGCGGGAAGATTAAATGTATGGTGAATAGACTGATATACTCAGTCATGGGGTTAATAATGTGCAAGGGAGGGAAGAACCAAGAAGTACAGAGGAGAGTAGAAAAAGTTAGGGTTTAAATATGAGCTTGATCCAGTTTTAAAGGAATCTGCTAAATCACAATGTGATCCAAGTGACAAAGAAGGAACAAATTGTCTTCCTAGGAATTACGTTAAGCATCCTTGTTCTGCATTCCCTAACTTTAGTAATGAGAGTAATAAATCTGTGGGATTATTTCAGTGTGGTTTTATGGATGTTTGTTTCAGAGAAGGAAAATACATCAGAGGATAATCTGTTTTTTGAAATAATCACCTAACAATGCAGAAGAAATAATGGTGGTCAGGGAAGTAAAAACAGAGATTGTTTTCATAGCCTAGTGAGGTTTTTCAGCATTTATACAGTCATTTAAAACACCAAAACATCTGGACTCTTACTTAGTGTTTTGACCTCTTCTGCAAATCAGACTGGATCCTGGAATACATAATGTCAAAGGCTTTTGAAAGCCCAATTTACATCAGCCCTTTCCAAGGGTGAGAAAAACTTCTTGCTCTTCTCAGCAGCAACGAGAGCTTGAATGTTCTTCAAAATAATGCTGTGTCTACACTAGCCCCATCCTTTTGGTGGGAGCATGTTAATGAGGAATTTCAGAAGATGCTAATGAGGTGCTGCTATGAATATGCAACACCTCATTAGCATAATGGTGGCCGCTTGCAATTCAGATGTGCCACTTTTGAAACACATGCTGCCTGTGTAGCTGGGGGCCTTTTGAATGGACCCACTGATTTTGAAAGCCCCTTCTTCCCATTTAGTTTTGAAAAGGAAAGAAGGGCAACCCCACTAATAAAGCTACATTTGCTTTTCAAAACCAGAAGGGGAGAAGGGGCTTTCAAAATCAGTGGGTCCTTTCGAAAGGCCTGTTGCTTGGTTTGTTTGAAATCCATAATCAGGTTTTGTGTGTTGGGTCCCTGTTGAATCAGAAAGGAATTATATTTGTATTGCTGTGAAATGCCTTACACACTGAAATCTGACAGTATTTTCACAAATAATGTGTACAAGAAAAACTTCTCAAAAGTTATAAATTAATATTCAGTGAAAATGTGTTCTCTGCTCTGCTTATTAATTCATTTCCTACTGTAATTATTATACATTATTATTCAATGAATAATTTGGACAAATACGTTCCAGGTTATAGGTTATTTGCAAGCAAGCTCATTTCAACGGTTGCTTGTTGCCTCCTTGGACATAGTTCCAAATTCATGGGGTAGTGTGAAGGGAAGAATGAAGTGGGTACGGGGAGGGGAGGGGGAAGAAAATTTGCAAGAGAAAAAGGAAACTGGAGTGAAGTGTGGCCCTAATGGAACAGCAATGAACCAGGCTAGGAGATTTATTCCTGGTGCATGTCTGTGTGTGAGTCCTTAGTCACATTTTCCAAAATGCAGTCATGGAGAGTATCCATAGCCCACTAGCACGCTTCCAGTTACAGCTTATTACATAACTCTTTCAAAATTGAGCAAAACTGCAGTCCTGTAGCACTTTAAAGACTAATAAAATGATTTCTTAGGTGATGAGCTTTCATGGGACAGACACACTTCTTCAGCTCTATAGAATTACCCATCCAGACCCAGACGTGTAGTACAGAACTTTCAAAACAGGCAGCTTATTCCCCTAAAGGACTCTTTAGCTATGTCTACATGGGTATGCTACATCGAAATAGCTTATTGCGATGTAGCGAAATCGAAATAAGCTAGTTCGATGAATACCGTCTACACGTCCTCCAGGGCTGGTGCCGTCGACGTTCTACGTTGATGTTGGGCAGCACCACATTGAAGTAGGCGCTGCAGGGGAGCGTCTACACACCACAGCGGCCCACATCGAAATAAGGGTGCCAGGAACAGCTGCAACAGGGTCACAGGGAGGACTAGCACTTCCGGGGCAACAGCAAGCCGCTCCCTTAAAGGGCCCCTCCCAGACACACTCAGCCTGCACAGCATGCGGTCTGCAGAGCCACAAGCACACGCACCCCGTGGAAGCAACATGGACCCCCAGCAGCAGCAGCAGCAGCCAGAGGTCCGCACACCCGCCCCTGCAGGAGCAGTGCTTGCCCTGCTCAGTGCCATGCAGGAGGCAGCTGATCATCTTTTATTTGTGGAAGAGGAGCTGCCCCCAGGGGATGAGGAAGCAGCCCCAGACCTTGCTGCCCTCCTACCCCTCCCCCGCCACACACGCCACCGGCTGTGGAGCTACCCCACGAGCACAGACTGGTGGAAGTGGCTGGTGCTCGGCGAGTGGGACAATGACCGCTGGCCCCAGAATTTCCACATGAGCCGGCAGACATTTCTGGAGCTCTGCCAGTGGCTCACCCCTGCCTTACGGCACCAGGACATCTCCATGCAACATGCCCTCACTGTCGAGAAACGGGTCGGCATTGCTGCCTGGAAGCTGGCCACTCCAGACAGCTACCGATCCGTGGGGCAGCAGTTCGGCGTGGGCAAGGCCACCATTGGGGCTGTCCTCATGGAGGTAAGAGGACCCAGGGGTGGGGGAAGTCCTGGGGGGGGGAGCCCGGGGATGGAGGGCCAGACACACCCTGCACACCCCTCGCTGGTGCTCTCTCATTTCCTTCCCCTGCAGGTCGTCCGTGCAATCAACGCCCTGCTCCTCCACAGGCTCATGTGGCTTGGGGACCCGGATGCTGCCATCACGGGGTTTGCCAGCCTGGGCTTCACAAATTACTTTGGGGCTCTGGATGGGACCCATATCCCCATCCATGCCCCGGAGCACAGCGGAGGATGCTTCCTTAACAGGAAGGGATACCATTCCGTGGTCCTCCAGGCCTTGGTGGACAGTCAGGGCCACTTCCTGGACATTTATGTTGGCTGGCCTGGCGGCACCCATGACACCCCAGTCTTCAGAAATTCGGGCCTGTGCCACCGGCTGGAGGCGGGAACCCACATCCTCCAGCGGGAGATCCCTGTGGGGGACACCACCATGCCCCTCTGCGTTGTCACAGACGCAGCATACCCCCTCCGGCCCTGGCTCATGCACCCTTACACGGGCCATGTCAGTGCCAGCCAGGAGCGATTCAACATGCGGTTGAACCATGCACGCCAGGTGGTCGAGCGCACTTTCGGCCGCCTCAAAGGGCGCTGGAGGTGTCTCCTCACCCGCCTGGATGCAGGCCTCATCAACATCCCCCAGGTTGTGGGCGCGTGCAGCGCACTCCACAACCTGGTGGAGAGCAAGGGAGAGGCCTTCTTCCAGGGCTGGGCTGTGGAGGCTGGCAGGGCTGACGTCCAGCCACCTGCTGCCTCCAGTCGCTAGGTCAACCCTGAGGGGGTCCGGGTCCCGGAGGCCCTGCGGGCCCATTTTGACCAGGCTGCGGGGTGAATGCTGGCGGGGCAGCTGCGGGCGAGCCACCCACTGCACCCCCCCATGCTCCATGACACTCCCTGCCCCCACGCCCACACCACAGCGCACCCGAGAGCACACCCCCCCACCACTTTTCTTTGAAATAAATGGAAATGTTGTTTCAAACCAAACAGTGCAACCTCTTATTAACACCATAGAGAAAAAAGGGGGAGCTATTTACATGGGGGGGGCAGCTAACAAAACAGGGGTCCAACAAAAACTATATACAAATGGGGGATATGTACAAAGAAGGGGGGGCCCACATCCTCGGCCCCACAGCCTATTGTCCAGCACCCAGTGTTGGAGGGTGCAACCCTTGCCTCAGCTGGAGCGCTGGGCGAGGCTGGGTGGGGGCCGGGAGAACCGGCAAATACGGCCAGGTGGTGTCCCCAGGCCTATGGTCCCCCGTGGCGGCAGGCCTCAGGGTGGCTGACAGTGGAGGGACGGCAGGCGGAGTGGCGGGTGGAGCGGCGGGTGGCGCAGCAGGCAGAGTGGCGGGCGGCGCGGAAGGGGGGAGCAGGTGTTGCGCTATGCGCTCAAAGGTGAACATGAAGGCCCCCCAAGCCTCCTGGCGCCAGGCCAGCGCTTGCTCTTGGAGCTCCAGCCGCCGCTCCTCCACCTGCAGGTACCTCTCCAACACCTCCAGCTGACAGCGGAGGGTCGCGAGCAGCTGGGGGTCCGTGGCCGTCCTCGGGTGGCTCCTCCATCGGCCTCTTCCTGGGGCCAGTCGGTGCTCCGCCAAGGGGCTGGCCTGCTGGGGTGGCTCCAGTGGGCTCTCCAGGACCACTGACACCCCACCGGTGCTCTCCAGGCCCTCCGATGGTGCAGCTGCGGAACACAGGGGGGAAGAAGAGTGAGGACAGCCATTAGTGTGGGCCCTGACCCGTGGCCTTTGTCCCCCCACCCTTCTGCTGCTGGTTCCCCATCCCCGTCCCCGGGAGATGCTGCTGCTGATGATGGGTGTCCCCCCCCACAGGTGACCCTAGGTTCCGCTCCCCCCATCCCCAGGGAAGGGGCATGGCACTGTCCTGCTGGGGGGGCAGGGGCTGATGCACTCTTCGGAGGGACATGCCACTGCTGTCCTTGGGGCCATGGTCATCTGGACATGTGGAGGGCCCTGGTCATGTCTCTTGTCCCTGCCCCTTAACCCCGGGGCTGTGCACCGGGGGGGTACTTACCTGACGGTCCGCTCCCACGGTCGGGGGACACCCACTGGGTGGACGCCCTGCTGGAGCTCTGGGACGGGAGGGCTATGCGGAGCCCCCCATCGCTGGAGGAGTCCCCCTCCTCCTCCTCCGGCATCCCAGGGGTGGGCTCCTCGGGGGGGCCCCTGGGGTGCAGGGCTTGCCTCCGGGGTGGACTCCGTCTCTGGGGCCTGCTGGGGCTCGTCAGCCGATGTGTCAAGAGTGGCCGGGTGGAGGAGGTGTGCCGGGGGCCCAGGATGGACCTGAGCTCCCTGTAAAAGGGGCAAGTGGCGGGGATGGCCCCAGATCGGCCGGCTGCATCCTGGGCCCAGGCGTAACCCTGCCACAGCTCCTTAACCTTACTCCTGCTGTGGTCAGGAGTGTGGGCAGGGTGACCCCGGGCAGCCAGGCCCTCGGCCAGCCGAGCGAACGCATCCACGTTCCGCCTCTTGCTCCCCATTACCTGGAGCACCTCCTCCTCGCTCCAGAGCCCCAGCAGGTCCCGGATCTCGGCCTCCGTCCAGGAGGGGCCCCGCTGCCTCTTCCCCAGCTGGCTGCCAGCCTGGGAGCCCTGGCTCCCCTTGGGGGGGTGCCCTGGGGGCGCTTGGGGGGCTGGCTGGCTGCCATCACTGCGGGGTGTTGGGCTGCGGCTGCTGCGGGCGCGCAGGCTGAGCGCGTGGCAGTGCTGCTGCCTGCACATGCTCTCAGCTTCCTGCACATGCTCTCAGCTTCCTGCACAGCAACGCAGGGGGCAGGGAGCTTTAAGGGGCTGCTGCACACAGCGACCATAGAGCTCAGGGGCTGGAGAGAGCGTCTCTCAACCCCTCAGCTGATGGCGACCATGGGGGACCCCGCTATTTCAATGTTGCGGGAGGCGGATCGTCTACACTTGCCCTACTTCGACGTTCAACGTCGAAGTAGGGCGCTATTCCCACCTCTTGTTGGGGATAGCAATTTCGACGTCTCACCGCCTTACGTCAATTTCAACTTCGAAATAGCGCCCGCCACATGTAGACGTGGCGGGCGCTATTTCGAAGTTGGCATGGCTACTTCAAAGTAGCTGGATCGTGTAGACGCAGCTTTTGTGTCCTGGGGCTAGCTTTATTATAGAACATTAAGAAGTGCTCAACCAGACAGAGCAGCTGAATATTCCAAATGCATAAAAGAGCTAGGGGCCTTGCAGTGCTGAGGCAATAAAAACTACACATAAGCTCCTGCATAATGGTTATTGCTACAAGCAGCGCACTGTTCCACTGAGTTAAATTTCAGAGGAAGGGAGTTGTTACACTCATCAGTTTAAATAGCAGTGATCTTTCTTGGCCATTTTTATTAGATTTTCATGCTTCCTGATGAATTCATAATGACCAGTGAGTCTCACCCTTGTTTAAGTTCCATGATGCCCCATTCAGAGGTCTGAAAAAAGGACAGAGCCACTTGGGTCTATTTCATGAACCGGATAGCCTTTTTTTTTTTGTTCCTTTTGGTCACAGTTGCTCATGGACTCTAGTTGCAACAAAGGTTACCTTGGAGATGTGTGTAAAACCATGTCACTGCTCCAGTTCAGGCCTCATTGTTTGAGTATTCACAATCAAGCAGGATCAGAGCTGTTTATGTCCTCTCTTTTGAACAGAGGTAACCTTGGTGGTTCTGATAAATTGGCATAACTCCAGTTCAACCCTTTGTATTTAGGTTATTTCATTCTGTGTTGGCTTCCATGTCCTTGATCCACTCTAATGCCTTTTGTGAGAGAGTTGGGAACACCAGCTTCCCAGTAGAATACTTTTCTGTCAAAAGTTGAACTGAAACATTTTCCAGAGCACAAAATCACCCCCTTTGTCAAACCCAGCTAAACAGGATAACAGTCTCAGTGGTTACAGGGTGATATCAAGGAAAATGGACAAGTGTCACATTTCAAGAAAATCTATTTCTGAGCTTCCTGTAAACAGTCCCACAAAGTCTGAACTGCCATTTTCAAAATTGTCAGCGCTGGCCCTCCCTTTTTCTGGGACCCCACTCTTTAAATACCCCTCTGAAACCACCCCCCAATTCATGCATTTGATGAAGCAGGGCTTTGCCCACAAAAGCTTATGCTCCAAAATATCTGTTAGTCTGTAAGGTGCCACAGGACTTCTTGTTGTTCTCAAAGCTACAGACTAACACGGCTACCTCTCTGGTACTTGCCACTTTCAAAGTGTCATTGCACCATGTTGCACTTGTTAATATTAGAGGCGCTCAACGCTGACTTCTGTCAGACCCTGTTTAAAGTTGTCTATATTTCACCAAACTCTAAAGCTGTATCTCCACTAGGCATTATTTTCAAAAGTGCAGGTCCTCTTTGAAAAGAGAGCGTGGCACATCTACACACGCCGCGTGCGCTTTCGAAAATGAAATGGAAGGAATGCTAACCAGCTTCCGAAATTGCTCTTCCCAACATGAAATAGTGTATTTTGAAAGACGGCTTGTGTAAATGCTCTGCAACCTGCTCTTTCGAAAGAGCGGGGTCCGCCGTGGCGCCGATCAGTGGGGACGTGCAGGCGCGCTGCCCAGCTCCTGAAGGACTCTATGGTCCGTGCGTGCAGCGGCCCTTAAAGCCGCACGCGCCCAGAAACCCAGCTGCAGGAAGCTGAGAGCGTGCACGTTGATGCCCCTGCACGCCTCACCAAGGTCCCCAGTGGCTAACGGAGCAGCACAGCCACCAGCCAGGGACATAAGGAGCCCCAGGCCCCCCCACTCTGAGAGCACCCAGGGCTCTCAGGGGTCCAGCCAGGGGGGTAAGAGAGCTCCCTCCTGGACAGAGCAAGAGCTCCGGGACCTGTTGGGCCTATGGCGGGAGGAGGAGGTCCTGTGTGAAATGGGCACAGAGTGGCAGAATGTTTCCGATTTCGCCCTGCTTGCCGAGGGCCTGTCTACCTGTGGCCACCCTGCTCGCGCTCTGGACCAGTTTCACAGCCAGGTCAAGGAGCTGCGACAGGGGTATGCCCAGGCTCAGGACTTGGACAGCTGGTTGGGGGCCACTCCCGCTTCGTGCCCATTTTACTGGGAGCTCTGCAGCCTCCTGGGCCCATGGGACACCACCTCCCCACCTGCTGTCCTCGATACCTCCATGGAGGATCCTGGAGAGACGGGAATCGGCCAGCCCCACACCAGCAGAGCCAGAGCTGGAGCCAGAGGGTCCAGTGAGGAGGGGGACCTGGTCATTGACCTCCCCTCCTGAGCCTCCAGCCGGGCATCAGCGAGCCGGGCATCCCCTGACCTCGGTGGTGGACTGTCAGGTATGTACCCAGCAGGGCACACACAGCAGATCACAAGGCGGGGGCTGCATGCTCGCCAGAGGGCCCCCCACACCCAAAGCGGACGCTGGCCAGCCACTACACAGCCAGGCTGTGGCGCTAGGGAGGGCAGCACGGCCACCAGTGGCCTTCAGAACCCAGCCCTATGGATAGTGCCGCAGCGCCCTTGTGGGGGGAGGGGATGGCAGGGGCCCGACTGCACAAGTAGGCTGCCCACAGGGGGACAGGGACCCCTACCTCCACCATGGGCCTCCAGAGCTGCCATTGGATGGGGAGGGGGGATGGGGACCCATTGCCCATGCGAGCCGTGGGGGGCGTGGGACAGGACTCATGGCCTGTCCCTCTCTTCCCTCCTATTCTTGCAGCTGTGCCATCCAAGGGCTGGGAGAGCCTCGCGCCATCCGTAGTGCCCGGGAGCCCCCAGATGTGAGGGACAAGCACCGGGCAGTGCCGCTGGTGGAACCAGGGCAACTCCGCTCCTGGAGGGGCCAAAGGCAGGCAGCAGAAGACCTCCACCTCACCACTTCGGTCCTCCACCCCAGGTGATGAAGCAGTGCCTCAGCCTGGAGGAGAGCGAGGACACCTGGTGCCGAACGGCTTGGGCAGAACTGATGGGCACTCTAAGGGATGTGGCAGGTACCTTCAAGGAGCTCTTGGCCCGGATGCCCCCTCCCGCTGTCCCCCCTGCAGCCTCACCTGCTGTCCCTCTAGCAGCCTCCCCACACTGTTCCTACTGCCAGCCCCCCGGAAAGGCCCGAGCTGGGGCAGATTGCCAGGCTGTGGCAGACCCCCGGCCCTAGCTCCCTGCACACTCCCAGCCTCGTTGGGGATCCCAGACGGGGAGTGTCATGGGTCACGAGGCTGCCTTGCATCGATGGCCTCCACCCCATCCTCACAGTAAGGGCCCCCCCAGCAGGTCACCCATGTCCCCCTCCTCCTTTAAATAGTTGTATGCTCACATTCTGCATGTTTTGAAAACAAAGTTCCACATTGCATTCAATAATAACAGTTTATTTCAACCATATCCCTGTTGTGCTTTGTGCCTGGTGGGGAGGGCAGAGTGCAGGGGTGAGGGGCTGCACGTGGGGGGTGGCAATGAGTAGGTGCATGCACCGGGGGGGCATGTGTGATGGACCCACTGAAGGTGGCCAGGGTGGGGCTCACTGGGGTTCCTGGTTGAAGTATTGGTGCGGGGCCTCACATACATGGATCTCCTACGACAGATTAGCTACGACAGATCAGGAAAGGGATCTTGGAGTTATAGTGGATAGTTCTCTGAAGACATCCACGCAGTGTGCAGCAGCAGTTAGTAAGGCAAATAGGATGTTAGGAATTATTAAAAAAGGGATCGATAATAAGACAAAAGATATCATACTTCCCCTATATAAAACTATGGTACGCCCACATCTCGAGTACTGCATGCAGATGTGGTCTCCTCACCTCAAAAAAGATATATTGGCATTAGAAAAGGTTCAGAAAAGAGCGACTAAGATGATTAGGGGCTTGGAAAGGGTCCCATATGGGGAGAGGCTAGAGAGACTGGGACTTTTCAGTTTGGAAAAAAGGCGATTGAGGGGCGATATGATAGAGGTATATAAAATCATGAATGGTGTGGAGAAAGTGAATATAGAAAAATTATTTACCTTTTCCCATAATACAAGAACTAGGGGACACCAAATGAAATTGATGGGTAGTAGGTTCAAAACTAATAAAAGGAAATTTTTCTTCACACAGCGCACAGTCAACCTGTGGAACTCCTTGCCCGAGGAGGCTGTGAAGGCCAGGACTCTATTAGGGTTTAAAAAAGAGCTTGATAAATTTTTGCAGGTTAGGTCCATAAATGGCTATTAGCCAGGGATAAAGTATGGTGCCCTAGCCTTCATAACAAGGGCAGGAGATGGATGGCAGGAGATAAATCACTTGATCATTGTCTTCTGTTCTCCTTCTCTGGGGCACCTGGCATTGGCCACCGTCGGCAGATGGGATGCTGGGCTTGATGGACCTTTGGTCTGACCCAGTATGGCCATTCTTATGTTCTTATGTTCTTATGTTTATGTTCTCCTCATGGTGGGCCTGACTGCTGGGGCAGCAGCCACCTGGGGGTTGCCTATGCCAGCCTCGGCCACCCACCCCTGTGCAAAGGCCTCCCCCTTGCGTTCCACAATATTGTGGAACATGGAGCAGATGCCCACCACCTGCAGGACATTGAGGACACCTACCTCCAGACACGCCAGGAGGCAGTGCCACCAGCCTTTCAGATGGCTGAAGCTTCACTCAACCAAGTTGTGGCCGTGGTTGAACAGGGTGTTAAACTGCTCCTGTCTGGGTGGGAGGTTGCCCATATAGGACCACATGAGCCAGAGCTGGGGTGGATATGCCACATCAGCCATCAGGCAGAGGGGCACTGTTGTGTCCCCCAGTGGGATCTACCTCTGGGGGATGTAGGTCGCTGCCTTCAGGCCAGCAGCACAGGCCCAAATTGTGGAAAACCCATGCATCATGGTTGCAGCCAGGCCAGCCCACGTAGATGTCCTGGAACTGACCCCATGGCTGTCCACCATGGCCTGCTGGACCACGGAGTGGTAGCCTTTCCTGTTTATAGATTGTCTTCTGCTGTCCTCTGGGGTGCGGATGGGTGTGTGGGTCCCGTCGAGGGCCCCAAAGCACTTTGGGAACCCAAGCACAGTGAAGCCCATGATGGCCACATTTAGGTCCTCAATGAGGACCACCCTCTGGAGGAGCATTGCGTTGAAGGCACGCATCATCTGCAGGAGGGAGACAGGTGCACCTGTGAGGGTGTGCAGGGTGTGCCAGGCCCTGCCCTGGTCCCACCCTGGGCTCTCTGTCCCTGTCCTGGCCGCACCCCAGGCCCCTGGGCCCTGTCCCAGGCCCCACCCTGGCCTCACCTGCTCCTGAAACCCCCAGCCCCCGGTAGAGGTGTGGCCTGGTCTCCTTACCTCCATCACACTGGCCCCAACTGTGGCCTTGCCCACACCGAATTGGTGTCCCATGGAGTGGTAGCTGTCTGGAGCAGCCAGCTTCCAGACAGCTATCACGACCCTCTTCTCCACGGGGAGGGCACGCTGCATCCAGGTGTCATTAATGTCTCAGGGGACAGCCAGTGGCAGAGCTCCAGAAAGGAAATTCTGGAAGCACTGGTCATCATCTCAGTCCCCCATGACCAGGTGCTCCCACCACTCTGAGCACGTGGGGTAGCTCCAGAGCTCCAGAGCTGGAAGAGCACCCCCCGGGGTAGGGGTGGCACTGAAGGAGCTGAAAGGTTGGGGCATCCCTGGCTGCCCCTGGGGGGGCCTTCCCCAACAGGAGCTGCAGAACAGCCACCACTCTGTGTCCAGCCTGGCAACCACTCTGCTGGCAGCAGCGAGCAGCGTTTCCAACTGCTGCTGGTCCATACTCTGTCTGGTGGGCACTATAGCTGTGGGGCTGGTAGCAGGTCTGCAGGCCTTGTGCTGTGCAGGCCGAGGGTGTTGAGGAGGGATCCTTTAACGGGGAGGCCAGCTGCAATCCCAGAAGGGCTTGTCTGCTATATGGCCCCGGCCAAGGCATTTCCTGGCCCTGTCTTTTGAAAGAGGGCATGGGTACATGTAGACACTCTCTTTTGATGGGCTCGCTGGCCCCTTTCGAAAGGGCGGGTGGCCCTTTTGACAGCACTCATCGACAGCACCAACCCCAGTCCATGTGTGGACGCTCCACTTCAAAAGGGCATCTTTCAATTCCTCTCTTTTGAAAGGCGCCCTTTCAAAATGGTGCTCTAGTGTAGACATAGCTTAATTGTTTAGGCTGAAATCTTCCACGCCAGGTACCTGCTTCATGCTTTATGATTTTGATTAAATCTTCGGCCAAAACAGCTCAGCCATTTCTGAGCACCAGACTAATGAAAAATATTTCATTTTGCTCCATGTTAAAAATTCTGGCACCTTCCTTTTGAACAGCTCTACCACACACTGCCTTTAGAAGAAGATCTCCAAATTTGGCATAGCCAGAAGTATCCTTTGTGTCAGACATGTGCCCTTTGCCATTGAAAATTCATCTGAACGTGGCCAAGTTATATAACTTACACATCAGGTTGTACATCAAGTTTTGACGTTTTTAGGAGTTTTTTCACCTGAACAATTTGAGAAATCCACAAACTGTTTTGCTGTCCAGCAAAATGTATTTTGGCAAACATAACTGCCAAAAAAAATTGTCCATCTCAAGTTAAAGGAATATTATTAAAGTTGAAAAATTAAGAAATGCCAGAATTCAGGATGCCTGCACAACCTTACTTCAGTCCCCTTTCTGTGCATGCAGTATTAGCCAGACTTTAATCACATGCCCTGACTATTTTGTACATAGAGCTCAGCCTCTTTCAGGGCACAGGTGGACTGTTAGATATTTGCAGACAGAAGAGGCATGGGGACATCAAGACTCTTGGGTTGCATTTTCAAACTCGAAAGGCCACAGTCAGTTCTGTTCACTCCCTCAAGTTTTATTCCTTTTGCCCCACCCTTCCAACCTTCATGATTCCATTCCAGGCTCCTTGTCCTTGTTGCCCAATCTCTTTGCCTACCCAGTAGGTCTCTAACCTCAGTACTATTCTCCTTGCCAGCCAGTACCAGTTTCCCCTCCAGCTCCTCATATTACCTCCCTCTTCCTTGTGCCAGCACTAGCTTCCACTACCCATATTTCCTCCTGGGCTCCTCATTGCAGTCACCCCACACCCTTGCTTCCTTGTCCTAGTCTCTTTGCCCACCCAGTCCCAAGTCTCTCCCTGAAACTCTGCTCCTTGTCTGAACGGGTTTCTCATCCCTCCTCTGTCTCCTGGTCCTGACAGCCACTTCCCTTCCAGCCAGTCCCAGTCTTCTACATCCCCCCCAGCTCCTACACCAATCTCATTGTTCACCTTCAAAGCCACATAGGCCAACATCCCTCCCGCCCATCTTAACTGGATTCTAGCATCCCTACTCAACCAGTACAATCATCCCTTCTCTACTCCCTCAGCTTTCCATCCCAGTATTTCCTTTCCCTTGGGCCCCTCATCCCCATCTCCATGCCTAGCCAGTTGCCGAGGGCTGCATTCCTTACAGACAAGTTGAGGGATTTGACTGAGGCCTCACAAGACCTTGTTCTAAGCTGAAGCTCTGATGATCTTTTAACCACAAAGAAAATGCAGGGGAAGAGGTGAGCTTGGTAAGCTTATTAGTGTGTGTAGGCTCTTTTACTGGTTTAAATATGTTGTCTGTGTGGGTTTTTACCATATGAATAAAACAGGCTTTCTTAGGAAGAACTGTGTGGTAAGTTGTATCTGTAGGAATCGGACTGTGAAGAGAAACCAAACCTAGTTAGGCACGTCTGAGAAACACACAGTGAAGGAAAGGTGCTTTCAGCCTGGCCATACCCTAGTCAGGGGAGAGTGAGATTCAGGTCTCTACCCAAGAAAGGCAACAACTGAGGAGCTGGAAGCTTCAGATCACATGCCCATACTGAACCATTACAGGGAAATGCATGTGCAGTTTTCCTGACCTCTGATGCCACAGAGTAACTAGTGTGACCAAGCTGGTTAATCATAAAAGCTGACAGCGGTTGTTCTGTCAACAGAGAACTGGAGCAAGGAGGATGCTGTCCCCATCATGTAATTCAGGAGTGCACAAGGTGGGGTGTGGGCCCTCTTATGCAGGGGTGGAGGGGAAATTTCCTAACTGGGGACAGAACACGATCCAATGCTGGATGTCAGGCTGATCCATCTCATTAAGAATGTTGAATTATGTTACTGTTTGTTGTGTGTGTGTGTGTGTGTATTCACATTTACATACCAATTAATACCGTTTTTACATTCTACACACTTATTTTCTCACATGTGTCGAAAGGGGTTGGTTTATTTTTTTCCCTCCCATATGGACATTACTGACATTTCCATTGGTTTGGACTACATTAGAGAGTTGGAGAGCCCTGCTAATTGCAGGGATGAAAAGTGGAGACTGACATAAAAAGTTTGCTCACCCCAATGTAATCAAATCAAATGACGATGTGTTCCATCACACAAGCCGTCTTTGCCAAGAGCATTGAACTATGTCCGAGTGGGAATGCCAGATGGATGTTTCCAAGTGTAAAGAAACCAATACATTTTGTGCCACATGGGTCATTCGAAAGCCATCCCTGTTGCAGTTCACGCTGCTAACTGCAATTGTTCCTTGCAGATCTTTGTGTAAACAAGGAGTGCTCAGTGATCTTGGAACTAGTTCATACGATGATAAATCCCCGTGGAGAAAATTGTATAGCATCATGAAAAGCTGAGCTAAGCGAGATTGCCAGATAGAGCAGACTGTTCATGGAGAGCCATCATGAATGAGCATATGCTTCCTGTCAATAAAAGAAACCCAGTCAAACCATTTTCTTCATGCACTCAGAATAACGGTTGCTTACCTCCACAAAGGTCAGTGCTCCACGATGAACTCCAGTTCTGCCTGGAAAATAGTGTCAATGAGAAAAACTTAGCACTTCTGTGACGCTTGGCAGGAGTTCAGATAAACATCCAAAAGTTCAGCTGCTTATCTGAAGTTCATCCAAACTCCTGTGGCCTGGAAACTGCACAGGAAAAGTGTAAGATAGGAATATGTTTATATGAGAGCAGTTTTCACCCATTTTCCCTACACCATTTTATTTATCAGTCTGGGGCTGATTGTGTAAGATGGGATTTGGACTTCATGGGGGAGGCAAACATAGGTGAGTCAGAAGTCTGGCTTTGGCACTGAGAGAAGGGGCTGTTAGCAGGCCCACTGGCAGGAATCCTGGACCCTGGGGCAGCTCCCTGTCCCCCTCTGGACAGAACCACAAGGCACACCCGACCCAGGGAAACCCTGAGCACCACCCCTGAATCAGAGGACCTCCTGGTCAGTCACAACCCATCCCCACCTGCCTGGAGGTGCCCCTCTAACCTTCCATCCCCTCTCTGGCCCCCAGCAATCCCCTGCCCAGCTCTGTCCCCTGCATCAGTGCTCCTTTCCCAAGTTGGCTCCTTCCCCTCTCTGTCCCATTCCCCTTCCAAAACTGCCTACCCAGCTCTGCCCCACAGTGGTCCTGTGCCTTGTCTACCTCTGTCTCCACCCCTCTGCTTTTTTCCCATCCCAGCCCATTCCTCCACACCACAATCCCAGCACTACCACTCCTGTCTCCCACGGTACATTCCCAGCCTGGCACCCCCCTTCCTGATAATGCACATGGTTACAATCTCTGAGCCCCCCTCCCACCCTGCAGCTCCATGGATCCAAGCCCTCATGATCCCTGCAGTCCTACCACACTGTGAAAGTAGCACTATTTAGAAGGGCCTAGCCAGGGCTTCAGCAACAGCAGTGGCAGTAGCAGTCCCGGATTCCATTAAGTCCGCTGGACCCTGATGAATTACGCCCCCCCACACCCCAGTAGGTGGGCATTGCTGTTAGCAGATTAAAGGAAAAGGAGGACAAGCTGCGTGGGTTGTCGTTTTTTAAGGAATGCCGATACAGCAGTTCCCAGCCTTTTCGAGAAGGCAGCCCATTTTAACAACGCAGTAAGACTGTGACCTAGGGCAATTCAAAACCAGGAGTAAGGGGGAGGATCTCCCCTGGGAAAAAGTGTTTGTAAGTCTTGATTCACCCCTGCCCTTCATTTCAGGCTTCGACCCCTTGCAGCCCCAAACTGTCCCCCTGCCCCTGGCCTTAAACCCCTCACAGCTCCAAAACGCCCCCTCTATCTACCTCACACAAACACCACTGCTGCCTCCTGCTGCTCCTTCACTGAGCCACCATGACCTCCTCTGCGTGGTGCCCCCCAGCCTTCCTATTTCTTTCCCCCACCTGCAGCAGGGCAGTTCCCTGCCTCGCTGCACTGAAATGGGACTCAGTTTAATTGGTTTAATAGCCAGATCCCTTCCGCTGGCTGTTAAAGCAATTAAATTGAGTTCCATTCCAGCACACCAGGGCAGGGCAGGGACTGGGAGCTGGCAGAGTGAGCAGTGGCAGCAGCAGGAGCCTTAAATGGCTCCTTAAAGAGCCACATGTGGTTCACAGCAGCCCAGCTGGCAACTCTTAGAAAATCTAATGGTGATCCATGTTTAGGTCCCAGTTCATAGATTGGGAATCCCAGTGAGATGAAGTAGAGCTATTCAATGGGGGAATCCAGAAGGATTTCTCCTGTTGTCCCATTTTGGAGCCAGTTACTGTATTTGGGGAAAAACTTGTTAATCTGGGGCCACAGAGTTAGTTTCTTCATTGTAAAATGAGTTTCAAGGTGCATAACCACCAGCATGCATGAATGGAATAGATTTTTGTCAAACACCATGCCTGCATTATGGATGAAATCTCATTGAAGTTGGCGAGAGTAACAGCCGCCTGATCCCACATCACAGCAAAGATCTTTCTAGCATCTGGGAAAAGGTATAAAAAGAGAGAGAATGACATCATCAGTTGCCCCACCTACCTCCACACCTGGAAGATCATATGAAAGACAAGATTTTGAATGAGGGAGTTTGTTGCTGGGCTGGAAGAGGAACCAGTCTGTATAGTAAGGAGCTGTAAATTGCCTGTAGCATGCATTAAGGTGAGAGACTATTTGATTCTATCCTTGCTTAAGTCTGCTTAAGTTAGAGTTTAGACTGCTGATTTATTTTTATTTCTTAGGTAACAGCTTTGATCTCTATGCTTGCTAATTATGATCACTTACATTCTACCTTTCTGTAGTTAATTAATCTGTTTTATATTTTACCCTAAAACAGTGTGTTTTGGTTGAAATGCTAGGAAACTTTCAGCTGAGGTTACATTCTCCACTGAGGGAATGGTGAGCTAATTAATGAGCTTGCACTGCCCAAGGGAGCCTTGTGCAAGGTAAGATGGAGTAGGGTGTAAGACTAGAATTCAAGGGAACTGGCTGGATTCTCATGAGAGGCTGGGAGATCATTCACGGAGGTGTGTAACCCTATCGCAGGATGGCCTTGTAACTGCAGTGCCGCTCAGACGCTTGTAGCTTTACATTAGCATCACAGTGTGAGGGACAACCCAGACTGGTGGGTTGGGCGGGTTGAGTGGTCCCACAGGCCAAGTGAGACCTCACAGGCAAGTGCTTGATGAATTAGAATGTACCTACCAGAACAAGAAGATACAGGTACAGTTCTACACCAGCTTGCAAGTTGGCATTAAAGTTCTTGGGAAGTCTGGTCTTTCCTCATAGCCATCCAGTATCTCACTATCTCCAAGTTCATGTTTTAGTCAACAATCTATGCAAAGTTTATAATCTATATAGTTCTAAATACATACAAATCCTGTCTAGCTAAGTGCAATGGAGAAGATGGAAGCAGAGCCTCTGATCCTACTGTAATAAATCTACTATATATTTGAAAGAGATTTTTTGTGACTGTGAGTATATCTATTTGTTAATGAACTCCTCCTAAATTGTAAAAGCTAGGACCACCAAACTTGGTATATAGCTTTCTCTTAGTACATAAAGCAAGGTAAGGTTTGGTTGTGCCAGAAAAATGGGATGTGCCTGAAACGGGATTGTTTCTCCAAAAACCATACAGAAAAGAGACAGAATCACCAGGCAGGTGAAAGGGGATAGCCGAGGGCACCCTGCCCCTCTGGCACGGCCTCAGACTCAAAACTCCTACCCTCAGGCACCCTTTAGGAAGGATGCGGGGGATGAAACTCACCTCCCTGATTTGTATGGGGACACTGCTGGCTGTTCCCCTTCCTCAGAGAGCAAGATGAAGTGCACAGTTTACTGCATTCCTCACTCTACCTGTGGAGTGCATGGGGCAGATGAACCTGGACCTATCGGGGACATGCACCCTTCCCCCAGGTGCACCTGCTGGAGCTATAGGCTACATCTACACGTGCACGCTACATCGAAATAGCTTATTTCGTTGTAGTGACATCGAAATAGGCTATTTCGATGAATAACGTCTACACGTCCTCCAGGGCTGGCAACGTCGACGTTCAACTTCGACGTTGGGCAGCACCACATCGAAATAGGCGCTGCAAGGGAACGTCTGCACACCAAAGTAGCACACATCGAAATAAGGGTGCAAGGAACAGCTGCAGACAGGGTCACAGGGCGGACTCAACAGCAAGCCGCTCCCTTAAAGGGCCCCTCCCAGACACAGTTGCACTAAACAACACAAGATCCACAGAGCCGACAACTGGTTGCAGACCCTGTGCATGCAGCATGGATCCCCAGCTGCCACAGCAACAGCCAGAAGCCCTGGGCTAAGGGCTGCTGCCCATGGTGACCATAGAGCCCCGCAGGGGCTGGAGAGAGCGTCTCTCAACCCCTCAGCTGATGGCCGCCATGGCGGACCCCGCTATTTTGATGTTGCGGGACGCGGATCGGCTACACGTGCCCTACTTCGACGTTCAGCTTCGAAGTAGGGTGCTATTCCCATTCCCTCATGGGGTTAGCGGCTTCGACGTCTCACCGCCTAACGTCGATTTCAACTTCGAAATAGCGCCTAACACGTGTAGCCATGATGGGCGCTATTTCAAAGTTGGCGCCGCTACTTCGAAGTAGTGTGCACGTGTAGACGTGGCCACAGACTGAGTCTTCTCAGCTAGCCCCAAGCTGCTAGGGTGAGAGAGGGCTCTCTCCCCAGTGCAGTCTTCATACTGGACCCCTCATTGCCAGCTCCACCCAAGCCTCCCACCTCGCAGGTGCCCTTTGGGAGACAACTGAAGCTCCTCTCCCCCTCCCCTTGATTCATACAGGGATGTCACTGACCTAAGCAATGCCGGGTAAATCTTCTAGTACTAAACACGGAAAAAACACTGAACTTGGTAGTGGGAAAAAAACAGTAGTCTGGAAGGGCTGAGAACACCTCATCTAAGTCATATGCTATCATTTCTGTTCTGTGATTGCATGAGATCCATGCTAACTAACACCTTTCAGAGTGGTTGCTTTATCACTTTCTTAGTAAATGCTGGTTCACGTCATGTTTGCGTTCTGTTTCTGTGAACATTACTATGAACAACCGTCACAGAAACTGAATACAAGAGGTTGCAAATTCTGAGACAGTGTATTTTGGGTTTATTTAAGTGAGCATGAAGAATAGTTTGTTTAGGTATTTACCCAACCTTAATAACCTGTACTGAGGTCTTCAGCTTTGCTAAATGACACCCACATGCCTCAAATGGTGGAGGAACTTAATGAAGCCAGTGATGAAAGGGGACAGTCCCACAAGCAAGGGCAGGAGACACAGTCCCTGGGGGACACCACTAATTTCCTCGCTCCTCAACCCCACCTCCTCAGAGTCTCTGGTGTACCCTCTGGCCAGCGAGGGGGAAGAGGGTGCAGATTAGCCAGCACTCCTCAGCTCCCAGGATTTAACCTGCAGTGGTGGGGCCAGGTGAATTTTGTTTTGTCTCAGTTCCAAAAGCCCCACCCTGAACTAGGAATGAGAACCAGGCCTGACAGATGGAGTGGGTTTAACCAATAGTCGGTCAGGGAAGGGTTAGGAGGATTTTTCCTTTCACAGTCCAACTGGCAGAGAACCCGGGACTTTTCTACCTTCCTTGCAGCACCTGCAGGTCACAGTGGGTCACATAGGAATGTGCTTCAGACCTGAGTTACTTAGGTTGAGTTATCAGAGAGGTAGCCGTGTTAGTCTGTAGCTTTGAGAACACGAAGTCTTGTGGCACCTTATGGACTAACAGATATTTTGGAGCATAAGCTTTTGTGGGCAAAGACCCATTTCATCAGATGCATGAGTAGGGGGGTGGTTTCAGAGGGGCATTTAAAAAGTGGGGTCCCGGTAAGAGGGAGGGCCAGAGCTGACAAGGTCGAGTTGTTGGTTCCTCACAACTTGCAGCTGAAAGGGTAGAATGAACATTTTCTAGAAGACGACTTGGAGTGTTGGTGATGGGCTTTGGGTTCCTAGGATAGTGTGAGACCTCATGGCCTTTGCAAACTGAGGTGAGATCTTGCAGTTCTCACAGGTTAAGATCCCCACTTGTCAATACCTTCTGTGGGGTGGATGGGGAAGGGAGTGGGGGGAATTTGCTAGGGATCAGAAGGTGCTGAGTTGTGAGGGTGAACTGATGATAGCCTATGCCAGGGTGGGCAATAAGTGACTCATGAGACTGACAGGGTTTGCAAGGGTTAGCCCCGGTGAGCTGCCAGATGCTTTGTTTACCTGGGTGTCCACAGGTATGGCCGTTCACAGATTCCACTGGCCGCAGCTCACTGTTCCTGGCACAGGGAGCTGCAGGAAGCAGTGGCTTGGTCTGCACCACTTCCAATAGCTCCTGCAGCTCAGGTAAACAATGAATCCAGCAGCCTGGCAGGGGCTAACCCTGGCAAACTGCATTTGTCCCCCTTATTGCCACTTATTGCACTGCCCTGGCCTACACTGAATTAAGGGCTGCATGGCAAGGAGTCCCTGGCACTGAAACCAATTAAATGCTTGGTATGGGTGAGGAGAAAGTAGTGCCGTTGTCCCTGTGCTAAAGTTTAATAAAAGTTGCAGCCTGCTGCTTAATTCCAGTACATGTGACTGTTCTCATTTTGCTACTGCATCAAGGTCAGTTGGACCCTGAAGTAGTAAACTAGGATCTTTACAGCTTCAGAGCTATGAAGGAATTAGATGTTTTGCATGTTTAAATGTGTTTTCTGTGTTTTCTTCTTAGTTACACACTTCCTTATTATATCATGTATTCCTATAGAATGAAGCAGTCATGCAGCTGTTAAAATTCATGGCAGATTTCAATTTTCTCAGGATTTCTCTTGCATGCCAGAAAATCAACTTTCCTTGGTTCTCCCTCTCCTCCCCATGCAGATTTCTATTACATTAATGCCAGAAGTGTGAAGTAATGTTCAACAGAAACTTGTTGCTTTTTAACTTTCAGAAATCTTGGCAGTGTATCTCAAAATGAAGACGCAGGGATGGCAGGGCAGCAACTTCTATGTGGAGAAGAAGAGGGGTGTAAAACTGAAACATAGGACATAAATGTCCGCCTCTCCTCCATGAACCTGAAAATGCTAAAAGTAAATTAGCAAAAGATATAACTCAGAAGTAAAACTCTCATATGCACCCACTATTGACCTTTTCCCTTTCTTCATATTTCCAAATTGGTTGGCTTATAATGGCAACTACTATTTTTAGTGTGGCTGTTTTTACACAGCTGATCAATAGATAGCATTGCCAAGATAATTTATTTCTCATCATTTAAGGATTTTTTTTCTTGTCATTTCTTAGAATAAATGCCTGGGAGTTTGAAATGGAAATGGAAATGGAAATGGAAATGGTTTCTTTATCAGTTCTTTCCCCTGCTCTCTCTTCCCTTCTGGGTGCACACTCTTTTTGGTGCTTTGCTATCTTATTGTAAGATTACTCAGGGGCACAGAGTTCATGTTTCAAGAAAAAAAAACTAGTCGGGTTAGGAAAAATATACATGCAATTTGCAAACAGGTCTGAAGAGAGGAAGTGCAGCCATTCGTAGTTTCCTTTTTTCAGATTTCAGTGGCCTTTAAAGTAAAAATTGCACAATACTATATATTTAAAAAGGTTATAATTTATTAAAGCGCGCCCTGTTTTTAATTTATTGTGGTCTTGTGTATTATTTTATTGTTTCTTTCAATCTTAATTCTATGCTAGGCAGTGGGAATGTAATTTATGGTGCGCAGGCTCATGACCCAGTGTGAACTGGATGGATCAACAAGAACATACCAACTTCCTGTGTATACAATCTGCACAGCCTGCAAGTAGACCTAAGACCTTCCCCTGGACTGTGCTAAGGCTTTGCCACTTAAAGCCTCTACTCTTGACCAAAGTGGAGACTAAGAAAACCTCGTCCCTGCTGGTAAGTAAGTTAGAATCTTCACTAGTATGCTTATTTTCCTGCAGTAATCTCTGATTCCCGGTTGATAACAGGCTTCCTGGGGCAGAGGCACTATAGCCCTGTCCCTCCGGTGCAATATGAGATTCTAGGAACACCCTCATGTTCTCACATACAGAGGGTTCCCAATAATCAAGTGATGCAGCAGTGCTAAAGGTTGAATCCCTGACAATCTTACAAAGTTGTTTCATGTAATATTGTATGGAAAATTGCACTGTAGGTAGGTTGGTTGTTGTGGGACCCGCAACAGCAAAATGGCTACTATTTATCTCCATTGTACCTGGAATGCGTCTTAGTGTGCCAGATGCTCAGAACAGGCAGGGTCCTGAACAGAGGCAGAGAACAGGATCCAGCTTAGCCTGGCACTAGGTTTCCCTGGTCACGGGTTTGTTGATGAAAGGAGCTTTATGTGTGGTCTCTTCACTTCTTACGTCAGCAGGATTACAGTTGCAGAAGTTGGCCTTGTCCTTCAGTTGGTTACAGAGTGGGCAGAGGTTAGAAGCTAGATTCTCCACCTCTACATACCTAACTAGTTAGAAAGATGGCAGAAAATGCCCCTTCTCCCTTTCTCTCTTTCCAATTATGGGTCTGGAAGAGTCAGCATTTGTTTCGAGCTTTTGCTCAGGAGGGCTACGTCTACACGTGAAGCCTACATCGAAATAGCTTATTTCGATGTAGCAACATCGAAATAGGCTATTTCGATGAATAACGTCTACACGTCCTCCAGGGCTGGCAACGTCGATGTTCAACTTCGACGTTGTGCAGCACCACATCGAAATAGGCGCTGCGAGGGAACGTCTACACGCCAAAGTAGCACACATCGAAATAAGGGTGCCAGGCACAGCTGCAGACAAAGTCACAGGGCGGACTCAACAGCAAGCCGCTCCCTTAAAGGGCCCCTCCCAGACACAGTTGCACTAAACAACACAAAATACACAGAGCTGACAACTGGTTGCAGACCCTGTGCCTGCAGCATGGATCCCCAGCTGCAGCAGCAGCAGCCAAAAGCCCTGGGCTAAGGGCTGCTGCCCACGGTGACCATAGAGCCCCGCAGGGGCTTGAGAGAGAGCATCTCTCAACCCCTCAGCTGATGGTCGCCATGGCGGACCCCGCTATTTCGAAGTTGCGGGACGCGCAACGACTACACTGTCCCTACTTCGACGTTGAACATCGAAGTAGGGCGCTATTCCTATCCCCTCATGGGGTTAGCGACTTCGACGTCTCGCCACCTAAAGTCGAAGTTAACTTCGAAATAGCGCCTGGCGCGTGTAGCCGTGACGGGCGCTATTTCGAAGTTAGTGCCGCTACTTCGAAGTAGCGTGCACGTGTAGACACGGCTGAGATGGGCTGAAGCCTGTTAGATGGTGGGTGGATATTATTTTGGCCAAGTCTTATTTTAGCCGTGTTTTTTCATGGGATGCTTGTGTATCTTCTGGGCACTTTTTCTTAGATTTTGAGTACTTTGGATGTTTGTGAAAGCACCTAGAGTGGCACACATGAGTGATTTATTTATGTATTTGTCTGTTTGGTTTTGATGACCTCTATCTGGGAAAAAAAAAAAGATGCCCAAGATTGGAACATGATTCTAAAGTTCTGATACTGCCAGACTTCAGGTTTTCTGAAATAAAAATCTTGACTAATGTTCTGAAAATGAACCTATCCGGATTACTGGACAGAATTAATTTCACGTCGGAGGACCATCTACTGTGACCTCCCATCCTCTCTCATGAGTGCATGTTTAAAGGCTATTGGCAAAAGCACATCAGCTGAACTGCAGTGATGATAAATAGTTTCAGAGGGGTATATTTGTTAGTCTTTAAGGTTCTACAGGACTGCTAATTTTTTCTGCAGTTATGGTGCACAGAGAAACTATTAAGAAAGCTGCCACTTCAATTAAAATCCAAACCACTCAAAGCAAAGAGAATGAAGTTTTAAATGATCAGCTTTTCTCCTTCCCAATGGAGATTATTAAATTTTGTGGCATGCCTTATGGCTCCTTACTGATTAATTTATTCCCAATTCATTTGAATGAGCTGGAGGGAAAGGACTGACTCACAGGTAAATTTTGCATAAACAAGAACACAGATCAGCTTCTAACCCACACACGGCTCCGTGTTACTTCCATTTTCCAGCCATTGTAGGTAACATCTTGGGAACAGAGAAAATTAGGCATGGGGAAGAGATCAGCTGACTGGAGACAGTCACCTGGGAGATGATTTCAAAATTGATAGAGGAATTATGGTCAAAGGGTTAGATTAATATCTTATACTCAAGACACTTGGGTTTAACTCCTGACCCTGCCTAGATGTCATATAAGACCTCAGGTAAATCATGTAACCTCAATGACACCATAAGAGTGTTCCCCTACCTGGTGTGATAAAATACGTTAAAGATTGTGATGTCCTTTGACAGTATGATGGCAGTTACAAGCCAAGGGAGCAGAAAAGTGCCATATCTGAACAGACAGGGCTGCACGCTGCCTGAGGGACATATGGTCCTATATGTCACTGCACTCTAGAGAACGGGCTAGAGAATGGACTGGAACATTAACTGTGGGCCAGAGGTTGACCTTGTGTCCATCTGTTGGATTTGGAGTTGGGAATAACTGAGTGAACTTTTCTAAGCCATTGTAATTACTATATTAGCATAGTTTCCTTTTCTGCCAATCCTAGCAAAGAAAATTCATACTGCCTAGACATGAGTTTTTGCTGACCAAGGGCCTCTGTGTAGAGCCCAATGCGTGGAATGCCTACAAGCAGTTCATGCTACCTATTATCTAAAAGGTACTCATGCACAGAAAAATTTAATAACGCCCTGAAATGAGAAGTATCAGAGAGGTAGCCGTGTTAGTCTGTACCTTTGAGAACAACAAGAAGTCTTGTGTTAGTCTACATCTGTTAGTATCAGATATCTGTTAGTCTATTATAAGGTGCCAGGAGACTTCTTGTTGTTCACCCTGCAGTGAGGTTATTTAGAGTATTTATTATTTAAAGTTATTTAAAGAATCACACCTTGATTAATTTAATCATCAGCCCACTCCCATACATGGAAACCTGCTGATTCTGGTGGGGTTCTTACTTTGATTAAAGAACACTTACCCATATCTAATTAACAGATCAGCTACTTGATGACTCAAGAGGAGTTGCTTCCATTTTAAGTGCTAGCAGAAATTCCTTTCTTTTCATCAGTGAAAAGGCACCATTTTACCATGGTAAATAATTATAATTATCTTGGTAATGGAGACACTTTGCTGTAACCACTTAGTATTGGCAGAAAGTGAATTAACAAGACAAAGGATCAAATCTCTATCAGGATGATTCTATAATAAAGCTATACTCACCAAATGAGCAGTTTGTAGAAAAAAAAGTTGACACAAGAATTGCTTTGTGAACCTCATGGGAGTGGAAGGTAGGATTTACTGTAACAGACTGGACACGGGCCCTTAAGATCAGAATTTACCTACAGAAGTGGCTAGCACCTCTGATTCACAGGCATGTAAAACAAAGGCACCTCCCTGCCTTTCAGTAAAGGACCTAATTAAATGTGTAAAGCTGTACATCTGAAAAGGAGGATAGAATTCCTTTCTTGACTCGTGCAGTGTGATATTTCATTAGCTGTAACTTACTTTGGTACTTATCTTTTTGATATTTCTTGTAAGAAATTGACTAAGACTCAGCCCAAGTTACTGGGACATGTCTATTGAAGTAAACGTAAATTAGCAGTCCTGTAGCACTTTAAAAATTAACAAAATGATTTATTAGGTGAAGAGCTTTTGTGGGACAGACCCACTTCTTTTCAGCTCATCACCTAATAAAACATTTTGTTAGTGTTTCAGGTGCAACAGGACTGCTTTTTAGTTTTGTGAAGATACAGACTAATACGGCTACCTCTCTGTGACTAAACTTAAATTGTTTTTCTTGCTGAATAATGGAACTCTTCACAGTATTATAAAATATTAATGAATGTTTTTATTAACCTCACCATAATCAGTATAATTTATGAGTGTATTTGTCAGAAGAGAGTTCCCATTAAATACAGTGCTATTGTACTCCAGACTGGAAGTACTGGAGAAGAAATGCTGTTTTTTTTTTCCCTCAGCAAATAGTCACTGGAAGCCATAAAATATTCTAACATGTTTTAGTAACTAACGCTTGCCCCTTCCTGTTGGAGGGAGCATGGTAATGAGGCAGTTTGAAGGAAGCTAATGTGGCGCTGACATGCATAAGCAGATCCTCATTAGCAAAATGGCAGCTGCGCGAATTTCAAAGCTGCTAACTTAGAAGTGCTGATGGGCCGTCTAGCTGTGGGTGCTTCAAAATGTGCACCCAACTTTGAAATTCCCTTCCTCCCGATTCATTTTGGGAGTAAGGGTAGTTCAAAGCACCCATGGGTAGATTGCCAGTCAGCACTTCGAAGTTAACAGCTTTGAAATTCATGTGGCTGCCATTATGCTAATGAGAGGCTGCATATGCATGCTAGTGCCTCATTTGCATTTTTGGTCAGACATAAGTTACTTGCCCCTTCTTAAAGGAAGGGGTAGTGTGGCACAGCCAATCAGTTTTATGAGAGTAAGGGAATGTCAAAGTGTGGAGCTTATTTAGAAGCTGCCCCCATTCTGCACTTCAAAGTCTGCACTTTGCAATTCGTGTGGTTGCCATTATGCTAATGAGGCACTGAATATGCACAATAGCACCTCATTAGCCTGCTTCAAACTGTGTTATTACCATGCCCCCTCTGACAGGAAGGGGTGAGTGTAGAGGCAGTCAAGGCGTGTCTACACATGGATTTAATCACCTCTGTATGCTAGCAAAATGTTGTCTTCCAAAGGTCCTGGAAGGAAGTGCAGGTGACATGGACCCGACAGGACAGTTAGGAATCCTTTCCGGCTTCTTCAGAGAAAAGTGCTGGGTGAGAAGCTGTGCATCAGTACTCACCCAGAGCCCCAGGGCCAGCCTGGAGCCTATGACCAAGCAGTTGCCTTTCAAGTTTGTTTGTGCAAATATATGGATGACCAGATTCTGAGTTGGTTAATTTTCAACCATAGACACACCATACTCTAAGTTCACAGCATAAGCTGAACTGCTACCAACTGAACTGTGGCAGCACCATTCCCTGAAATCAGAGGTTACAATGGGGCATGTTTTTATTATTTTAATTCTGTACAGCTTTCTTGCTTGGGAGCTGAAAAAAAGTTGCCACGTTCAACACTACTGGAAGGAAAAAGGTCACCCAGGCATTCATAGGATCCTTGCAGAGGAATGGCCGATTTGGGCTCTGGCTTGTTGGAATCAGTCTCAAAAGGCTTACTTTTATATAAAGTACAGTGAAGTACAGCATGGCCCTGAACCATATTTTAGATCTTTTTGGACTGTGCATTTAGAACTCCTATTGCATACAGTCTAGACTCAAGGATTTAGGAGTGATTTTAAAAGTTTATATTATGGGATAGTAGTGGTCTTAGCCAAATAAAGTATCTTTTGTACATTACAAGGCATGAACTAGATCATAACAAAATTTCCAGCACATGATAGTAATAGTTAGCACTTTTATATGGTGTTTTACGTTTTCAAAACACTATACAAAAATTCACTAATCCTTACAGGACCCCTGTGTATGGTAGGTAGTGTTACTCTGCACTCTGTACTCAATGGGAAATGGAAAGGTTTAGTGACCAGGCTGCACAGCAAGCACTGAGTTCTGAATTCAGGAATTTCTGGCAGACTACCAGTCCACCAGGGCAGTTTTACATCTTTGTCCCTGAATTTTTCCTTGTGAAGTTTACAATGTAGCAATTGAGGTTTCTTTGTTGATGGCCACAGTCCAGTGTTGTTTTGTGTGTGTGTTTTCTTAGAGGAGGCCTTAACTTGAGACCTTGGCTTGTTGGTTCTCCAGCTGGCAGTTCAAGCTTCCCACTGCATACCAGCCTAGCTAGGGGAACCTAGCAGCAGTGCTATATAGCTGTCACAGGGGGGAAGGACAACTCAGTGGTTTGAGCATTGGCTTGCTAAACCCAGGGCTGTGAGCTTACTCCTTGAGGAGGCCATTTACTGATATGGGGCAAATGTTTAAAAAACAGTATCGGGGTTGGTGCTTGGTCCCACCAATAGGGCAGGGGATTGGGCTTAATGACCTCCTGAGGTCCCCTCTAGCAGATGTGCATCTCCTTATTATGAGCGATGCTGCACTTCTTGGGACACAGGAAAAACTGCTTTTTCTGAAACCCTAGTCAGCAAAGCAGACTAACTCCACCCTGTCTTCAAGTTACCAGGGAAGCAGAGCAGCTAAACACAAACTGGTATCCCTGCGATCCTAGCAGCACACATCCTTTTCCTGTTACACACAAATGCATTAGGTCATGAGCTTTTTGCGGGTAAGACCCACTTCCTTAAATCTGAGAGAGAGAGAGAGAGAGAGAGAGAGAAATATCTCATAGAGCTGAAAGGGACTCCAGGAGATCATCGAGTCCCAGTCCCCTGCCCTTGTGGCGGGACCAAGCACCATCCCTGACACTGTTTCTTCTTCTTTTTAAGCTTGTTTGCCCCCCAACAGCCCCTCAAGGATGGAGCCCATAGCACTGGGCTTAGCAGGCCAACATGCAAACCACTCAGCTATGGGTCCCACCCGGGGAAGGCGCATGACCCTACATGTTTGTTAGCCCCTAAGGTGCTGCAGCCCGATCCGCCATCCCTCTGCGACTAACATCCCTTTCCCTGCTGCTCCCCCGCCCGTTCTCCAAGCAATCGCCGGGTTTGACAGGTCACAGCCGGAGAGGAAACTGACTCATTCCCTCTCGGGAATGGGGCTCGGGCCAGCTCCGCCAGGCGGCTCCCGCGGCTGGAGCGCTTCTCACGGTGCCATTGCGCAACCGCGCGGAGGCTGCCCGGCGGGCGCCTGCGGGGGCCCCGGCCACATGCGGGGCGCGAGAGGGGAGCGCGCGCGCCGCGGGCCGGACTCCCACCGCCGCTGGACCCGCCCGGCGCCCGCAGCGGCCCAATCGCGCTGGGACTCGGACGAGAGTGCCCCAAGCACCGCCCCCTCCCGGGCTGTACCACTATCGCAGCCGCCGCACAGCGCCTCCCCCCACCAACTCCCTTTGTCCGCCACCCCCCACCCCCGCCGGGCTCCCAGCCGCGGGACGCGAGGCGGGCTGAGGGCGGGGCGGGACGGGGCTGGGCTGGGCTGGGCGGCGAGGCCGGCGGGCGGGGAGGGAGAGGGATGCGCTGGGCCAGCTGCTGCTGCTGCTGCTGGTGGTGCAGGAGGTGAGTGCGCGGTCGCCTGACGGTGCGCTGCTTGCGCGTCCCGGGAGCGGTGGGGGCTGAGAAGTTGGGGGTGCAGAGAGCCCCGGGCAGGAGGAGGTCGATACTCTGTGTTTGGGGCCAGGATTTCCCCACGCCCCTTTTGAACTGCCTCATGCTTGCGGTGGTCAACTAGTTGCGTCTCCCCCTTGCCCCCCCGATACACACGATATGTTCCTGTTTGGCCAGTTTTTAAGGTGCTCCAGGGCTGAGCATGGTTTTTTAGTTGCATCAAAGCAGTGGTGCCAGTGTAGTCGTTTTCTGGCCCCCCGTAAATGTGCACCCCTTTATATTGCTGGGGGAAAAACTGATTTGGGGAGAGTCTCGGAGAGGTAGCCCTGTTAGGCTGTATCTTCTGGCTTGGCTTTGCTTCGCTTTGGGAGGGGCAGCTTGTGCAAGGAACATGGGGCTCTTTTGTCTTGTTTTACGCATCTTGTGTTAAAGGGGCGTCAGCCAACAAAGCAGTGATTCAGAGTAGTCTTAGAGGTTGGGGGGGCGTGCGGGGATGTTGGAGGAAGGATGCTAAGTAGAGATTTCCTGTTGGGCGAAAACAGAAGACAGAACCTACTTGAAAACTCCAGCCTCTCCGAAAGCCCCACTGCCACTGGATGTGAATAGTTTGCCTATCCTTAGGGAGGCTTTTGTCTCTCTTTTGTTGTCTGGTCCCCCCTTCTTCCTCTCACAACTTGTGGTGTGTTTGGTGTTTAAATGTCCCATGCGCCTCCAAAGGGACCCATTAGGATTGTGGGCAATGCCTGAGTTATGAAAATCGACCAAGGTTCACTTTCTGTTTGTGCTCTGAGGACTAATGATGGAGCTGAAAAGTTTCCCTCCATCTGGAAGGCTCTTTCACTAGTAGTTTGATTGGACAATAACCCTGTTGTGTTAGGTTCTGCTTTTATAAATGTTCGTCAAAATATGATAAACAAATTTAAAAAAAACTTCCTTTCCCTCTTATTGGCCATTTCAACATAAATAAGTTTTCCTCTCATTTGTCTTTTCCCCTTCTGCTGGCCAACACACATTGTTGTGACTTTCTTTTTACCAAGCAAAGCCCTCCCCTTGCCCCAGTCTCATCCTAGCCAGCCTGTGGGGAATCCAGACTGTTGCATTTGTGCTGTCAACAACAGGCTGTGATGCTGTAAACTCAACGATCCATCAGAAAAGCATAGCTGGGATGTGAAGGCAGCCGGCCCTTATTCACTCACTGGTATCTTACCTGTTAGCAGGGAAGGGACAGAACAAGACTAAGTTAATGGCTCTTTGTTTTATTACTGCTGGGTTTTTCAAGTGTCCTCCAGTGTTGCAATAGTTCTTTAAGCCAGGGGAGTGCAAAGTGGGGGGTAGATGAACAGGACCCCTGGGTGGGGGGTTATGAAATTTCATAAGAGGAGTGCGACACAATTGGCTGCTGGGTCTCAGGCTCATCCGTCTCATTAAAATGTTGAAATATGTTTCTGTTTTTATGTATGTATTGACATTTATATACCGATTAATAAAGTTTTTTACATTCTACAGACTTATTTTCTTTCATGAGCTGAAAGGATTTTTTTCATATTTCTAAAAAATATGTAACTGAAATTTCTATCAGTTTGGATTGCCTTAGATAGATGAGGGGTGGGGGGCTGCCACTAATTGCAGGGACAAAAATTGGGGCCTAACATAAAAGGTTTCCTTACTGCTGCTTTCATGCCAACCTTCTGTTTATGGCTGTTGCAGGGGGTTTCAGTTGGTGAGCAGTTCTACCAAGGCGCAGATATCATTAAAAATGTGGATCCAGCATGAGCTCTGACTGTCTTGATTTAATCGTGACTTTTAAACTGGATCTTCACTGTTAAATGTAGGATTCCCAATCAGTGTTCCCTCTTAATTTTTTCCATCTGTGGGTGGAATACATTTTGTTTTGTTATATGCTCCAAGGCATGTGTAGATGTGCACCACCAAATAGGAAAAACAGCTTCTGCCTGTGGGTGCTCTGCTAATCAGCTGACGGCACCTGAATCTCTCCTTGGTGGCCACCCAAGCGCTCAGCTTACAGGGAACCCTGTTGCCACTTCACCATGGTTGTACCTCTGCTAGTGGTGACACTGTGGGCAGTGGTGGGTTCTAAACTGGTCTCATGGAGATGCAGCCTCAAAGATTCTCTTTGCAGAGCAGCTCCCTCCCTCAGAATTAACCCACTAGCAATGGAAGCACAGGATGCTCTGAGAAATTTCTTCATGGCTCAAGCTGCATGGTTGGGGTTGCACTTGCATTCTTTGACTTGGCAATGGCTCGTAAGCAGAACCCCTGCCTCGGATGTATTACTGCGTCTCAAAGGCAGCTGTGTAATATTGCCATACAGAAGGTAGATGAGCATGTAATGATCTGCTTGGGGTATGTGTGTGCTCTCTTTCGGGGAAGAGGGTAGGAGTCAGGCAATTTTGCCTGTTTCAAATTTGGCCCTTATTTGCTTCTCTGTTTAGGTTCCCATCCCTGCCCCAAAGGCATGGTGTTGACTGGATGGAGAAGAAACAGCAAGGAGAAATACTCCATCCATTGATGCTAACTGACAGGCTGTCTTTTATGCAATTCTGTGTCTATCTGTATACTACACATTTCTTTTTAGCACAGTATGTCTCTGTTTTGCCAGCCACATGAAAGAATTAGAAGGAGGTTGTCCTGCTGCATTTTGTAGGATTTCAACCTTATGTACTGAGGACTGCAGCAAAAATTTTCAGGGCCATTTGTTCAGCAGATGTGCATTTAGGGAGCTTCACGCTCGAAAGAAAGCTACCCACCTGATAGTTACGCTCAACTGCATAAATACATCTTGAAATTATAGAAGAGGACTAGGTGAGGGAATAATGTGCAGAAGAGAGTTCTCCCAGTTTAAATCAATATTAGCTTAAATACCTACCATATACACTCATTCATAAGTCATCTTTTTTTAAAATTTTTTTTGGTAAAACAATGAATCATGGAAGAGTGGGTGTCAGCTTATCAACAGGTCATCAAAACGATGGCTCACAGCCTGTTTGAGTAAGCTGCTGGTGAGTTGGTACACGTTGTTTACCTGCAGCATCGACAGGCACAGAGCAACTTAGCTCTCTGTGGCTACAATTTACTGTTCCTAGACTGTGGGAGTTGTGGGAAGCAGGATGGGCTGAGGGATATGCTGGCCACCACTTCCTGCCGTTCCTGTTAGCCAGGAATGGTGAATTGCAGGCAGTGGGAGCTACAGGGCTCCATGCTTGCTGATACTCTGGGTACTTAAAATGTCCTAATAATCCAGTGGCTTACGCTAATGGGATGGAAAATGAAGTTTACCAACTCCTGAAATACGGGGATAGCTTATGAAAGAGTTGTCGTGTTTTGCCATGTTTGCGTATCCATCTTGAGGGAGGTCGGCTAGTGAACGAGTATATGTGGGTCATTATTTGACATCTGTGTGCAGAATGGGGGGCAGTCAGGTTATGCAATGAGTTTGTGCAGCTTTTAATTTTGAAGGCTGGAATTAAAATGATGTGTTACAAGTGAACGTGAACTTGGAGGTCTTGTTCCGGTTTCTTCTTCATGCTCTTATCACCACTGAGCATGGTCCAGTTCCTCACAGCTGGAACTTCTTAAAGGATAGCCAAGCCTAAAAAAGTGATGTCTTTTTGGTGTTGAATAAAAGGCCCTGGCAGAGTCATGTCTAATGGCAAATAAGGAAGATAGATTTTAGCTGCCAGGTTACGAATATACTGGAAGAGAGTGACAAGGGAACCAGAGAGGCCAACAAGGAAATAACCAAGGTGAGTGTTGTGGCTGGAAGAGAGGGCCGGAGAGAAAAGTAGATGGATATTTTTCAGAAGGTTATTGTGAAAGAGGTAACAGGAGCAGGTGACTACCCAGAGGTAGGGGAAGAGGAGGAGGGGCTGAAAATAATAACAAGGCTACAAAGTTGAGTAACTGAATGTGGGTTTTTAAGATACTGCTTGAACACTGAGGGGAGCAAAGTCCACCCTGGGGAGTTGGGGTACTGGGTGGGAGTGAAACAGAGGGTGGCTCACATGTAGGTAGGGAGTCTACCTTGAAATCCAAAATGGGGATAGTGAAGCAAAAAATGTGGGATGGGGAGTACAAGTGACTTAGCAGATCACAGCTATTTTCTCCACTTGAAGATGACCTAAGAAGTGGGGAAGATGTGGTGGTGGTGGTGGTGGTGACGGTGTAAGACTCAGTAGTGTGCATAATGCAGGTACCATATATTTGTTTGCTGCATTTTAATGCATCGCTATGAGCAGTTTCTTCTGCTGTGCACTGGCAATGTTTACAGCACACCTGTCTGCAAACCAGCTTTAGTGCCCTTTGTCTTAAATAAAGAGATCTAAATTGATACCCTGTATAATAGGATTTGAACCAGACATTGGTTGAGAGCGCTGACCCTGAGTTTTCATCTGGATGTATGTGCCCATCCAAGTCACCACGAAATGAAGGGTGTCATTCCCTCTGTAACCACACTGTTGTCCGCCCACATGGACTGCAGTGCAGAACTGGAGACTTAAAACATTAACTTGATCAAGATGAACTCCTCTTTCCTGCTCCAATATTGTTTGTTGGTGGAATGATATTTGAAATGAACTGCTAACTTACCTGCCATAAATATTTCTAAAGGTGTCATTACTAGCACGATGGACATCTGTCCTGCTGGATGTGTGTAAATAGAATGAACTATTGAGCCCTTCTTTGTAAAATGTAGCTGTATTCATTAAAATTGACCTGTATCACAGTTAGGGAGCACCATTGCAACAGTGCTTCTTGTCAATTTCAAGCCGTTATCATTTTAACTGAAGTAATCTTTAGGTTTCTAATGCTCTTTTAGTGAGAAACACTTAAGTCGTGTCTACGCTAGCGAGTGCTTTCAAAATTTCAGGCCCTCTTTCAAAAGTGTGTGGAACGTCTACACACACAGCATGCTCTTTCCAAAGGAAAATTGAAGGAATGTGCCCCAGTTTTCAGATTTGGTCTTCCTAACTGAAAATAGGAAAAGCACCCCCTTTTGAAAGGCTCTTTCAAAAGAAAACATGTGTAGATGCTCTGGCTAAGTCTATACTTGCATTCCTCTTTTGAAGGAGGAATGCAAGTGAGGGAAATCAAAAAGGTGAATGAGGCACTAATTTACATATATAGTGCCTCATTTGCGTAACATTTTTGGAAGAGATTCTTATGGAAGAATGAAAGCAGTGTAGACAAGGCTCTTTTGAAAATAAACCCCATCTTCAAAAGAATGCTTCTTCCTATTTTGTTTCAGGAAGAAGGGTTCTTTCAAAAACGGGGTTTATTTTTGAAAGTTCCCCCCCATCTACACTGCTTTTTTTTCTTTTGAAAGAATCTCCTCTGAAAAGAGAGTATGCAAATGAAGCATGAGACATGTAAATTATGCCTCATTTGCATTTTTGACTTCCCTCATTTGCATTCCTCTTTCAAAAGTGGAATTCAAGTGTAGATGTACCATCCATGACCCACTCCTTCAAAAGAGTGGGTGGACCATGGCACTGGTCAGCTGGGACATGGAGACCCACTGGCCTGCGCTTGCGTGGCTCTATGGTCCCTGTGTCCAGCAACCCTCGAAGCCACACAGACCCAGCAACCCCACTGCAGGAAGCTGAGAGTGTGCTGGCAGCTGCCATTGCACATGCTGCCCCTGCATGCCCCAGCGGGACCCCCAGCAGCTCCTGGAGCACCATGGCCAGCAGCCAGGCACACGAGGAGCCCCCGCCCCCCTGCGTGCCTGAACTTGCTGAGGGCTTGCAGGGGTCCGGCCAGCCTGGCAAAAAACAAGTCCTCTTCTGGAGCAAGCATGAGCTCAGGGACCTCCTGCGCCTGTGACAGGAGGAGGTGGTCCTCCGAGAAATGGGGGCAAAGCGTCAGAATGCAGCTGCTTTTGCTTGGCTGGCCAACAGCTTGTCCTCCCGGGCTACCCTGTCTGACTCCTGACCAGGCTATGCCCAGGCCAGGGACTTGGCTAGCTGGTCAGGGGCAGCGCCCGCATCCTGCTCCTTCTACAAGCAACTGCGGAGCCTCCTTGGACCCAGGTACACCACTTCCCTGCCCAACATCCTGGACAGCACCGCTGAGGAGCCCCACGCCTGGGACAGTGAGAATCCGGGACCTGCCACCAGCCCCAACACACCAGGACCAGAGCCCAGAGCCGGCCCCAGAGTGGTCAAGCGATGAGGGCGAGCTGGTCATTGAGCTCCCCTCCCACTCCTCCAGCCACGTCTTTGCCAGCCAAGCATCCCCTGGCCTCGACAGTGGACCATCAGAAGGCCCCCCACACCCCTGTGGACCTTGGCCACACACAGCCCAGCTGGTTGTGGTCCTTGGGGTGGTGTAATAGATGCCAGTGGCATTCAGCACCTGCTAACATGGATAGCACCGTGGCCTGCTCCCAGGGGGAAGGGGTGGGCGGGGCCAGACCTTGCAAGGGGGTCGCCCCCCCGGGGCTGGGGATCCCTTCTGCCTCCTTGATCCCCCAGGACTGCCCTGCCATGTGATGGGGGCCAGGGACCTGCTGCCCATGGCGGGGGATAGAGGGTGTGACCACAGGGCAGGGGTTCAGGACTTATGGCCTGTCCCTCTCTTCTTTTCCATTCCTACACCTGTGTCATCAGAGGTCCAGGAGAGCCTTGCACCCCACCCTGTGGGCACAGCCAGCTCACTAGAGGCGAGAGACAGACTGGGCAGCCTCACCACCAGCTCCAGGGCGTGCCCTTTCCAGGAGAGGCCAGAAGCGGAGTGTGGAGTGTGGACGTCCTCCTCACTGTCTCTGCCCGACACCAGGTCAAGTTTGCGGAGAGGTTTCTCCTGGAGGAGGCTGAGATGACCTGGAGGTGGGTGGCCTAGGGGGAGTTGATGGGGGACCCTGAGGGACATGTCAGGCACTTTGAGGGAGCTTCTGGCCTGGCTGTCCCCTCCTGCTGCCCTCCCTGCCACCCCTCCTGAAGAGGCCCCTGTCAAGACCAAGCCCCCTGCTGAGGCAGACCCCTGTAGGGCCCTACCTCTCAATCCTCCCTCCCCATCCCAGCTCTGCTGGGGATCTGGGAATGTTCTGGCTCAAGGCCCTCCACCCCTACCCTGCAGTAAGGCCCCCTTCATGAGGAGCACCCATGTCCCCTGCTCCAATGTAAATAGTTTGCCCCCCTTCCCCATGTGTATATAGTTATACGGTTCTGTTCTACAGTTTGGTTAAACATATACTTTATTTTGTCCACATTACCATGTGCTGTGTGCCCGGAGTGGGGAGTGTGCGGGGGGATGGGGGTAGATGGAGGACCTGCTGGGGGTGGCTGGGGCAGTGATCAGTGGGACCCCTGAGCAAAATGCTCACAGAGGGCCTCCAGGACGCAGATCCCATCACGATGGGCCTGGCATATAGGGGCGGCGGCCAGCTGGTCATAGCCTGGCCCAGACTTGGCCTCCCACCCCTGGATAAAGGTCTCCCCCTTACTCTCCACAGGCATCCACCACTTGGGGATGTTCTGGAGGCCCACCTCCAGGTGTTCCACCAGACAGCACCACTGGCCCTTCAAACACCCGAACGTGCGAGCGACCACGTTTCGGGCGTGGTTTAGTCGGGAGCTAAAAGTGCTCCTGGCTGGGGTTGGGGTGGCCCATATAGGGCCGCATGAGTCAGGCCTGGAGGGGATAGGCGGCATCCACCATCATGCACAGGTGCACATGGTGTCCCTGAGCAGGACCTCCCTCTGGGGGAAGTAAGTCCCAACCTTCATGCGGTGGCACAGGCCTAAACACCTGTGCATTGTGGGTGTGTTCTAGCCAGCCCACATACGTGCCTTGGAACTGGCCCCTGCTGTCCACAAGGGCCTGGAGCACCACAGAGTGGTACCCCTTCTGGTATATATACTGGCTCCTGCTGTGTTCTGGGGCACAGATCAGTATATGGGTCCTGTCCAGGGTGCCAAAGCAGTTCAGGAACCCAAGCGCTGTGAAGCCGATGGTGGTGTCATATAGGTCCCCCACACGGATCACCCTTGGGAGGAGCATGGCATTCAATGTGCAAACCACCTACATGAGATGAAGGACATATGCACCCATGAAGGTGTGTGGGGAGTGCCACTGGGGTAGTCAGTTCCCAGAGAACAATCACAGCCCTCTTTTTGATGGGGAGGGCATGCTGCATCCGCATGTCCTGATGCCACAAAGCAGGGGCTAGCCACTGTCAGAGCTCCAGGAGCGTCTGCCTCCTCATTCTAAAATTCTGGAGCCAGCTGGTGTCATCCTATTCCCCCATCACCAGGCGCTCCGATCACTCGGAGCTACTGGGGTATCTCCAGAGCTGGTGGAGAGCCCAGGGAAGGGGCGCCAGAGGAGTTTTGGGTCTGGGGCTTCCATGGCTGTGCTGGCGGGGGGTTGGCCCCCAGCAGGAAATGGAGGGCAGCTGCCACTGCTGAGGACAGCAGGGCGACCATGCCGCTGGTGATGGCCAGAAGCAGCTAAAGCTGCTACTGCTGGTCCATTATGCCTTGTCTGCACTGGTGTCTGCTGGGCTAGCGGCAGCTCCTCAGGCCTTGTGTTGTGCAGGGTGAGGCTGTTGGGGAGGGGACCTTTAAGGGGATGACTGGCTGCAGGCCCGGAAGGACTTGTCCACCATGCAACCCCGTCCACAGGGTTTCCTGGGCCTTTCTTTTGAAAGGGCGCTTGGGACAGTGTTGACACTCTCTTTTGAAAGAGCACCTTGCCCTTTTGAAAGGGTGGGTCAGAAGCACCAGCCTCGGCTCTTGTGTGGATGCTGTGTTTTGAAAGGCGATCTTTTAAATCGTCAATTTCGAAAGGGCACCTTTTGAAATCATGTGTTGGATGTAACTTTAATGTGGGACTGCTTTAAAAAAAGCTAGAAAATGAATAAGGAATAAAGAGCTAGAGGGCTCTCTTTCTGCCCCACCACCCCCACAAACTTGATATAGTTTTGTGGTAATCTGGAAGCCTTCTTTGGCCATCTCTGACTCAAGGAATACTTCCAACACGACACCGAACAGCGCACTGACTCACAGGTACCCTCCCACCTATGGTATAAGAAAAAGAATTCCTCATGGACTCCCACTGATGGTTGAATGGACCTATACAGAGAAAGCTTCTGCTGATGTGCACAGGCAGAAGTTGTGGAAAAGTGGCATTGCTTACCCCATAACCTCAGCCATGCAGAACGCAATGCCATGAATAGCCTCAGAAACAACTCTGATGTTGTCATCCAAGAGGCCGACAAGGGAGGTGCTGTTGTCATCATGAATAGGACAGACTACCAAAAGAAGGCTGCCAGACAACTCTCCAATACCATTCTACAAGCCTCTGTCTGAGGATCCCAATGAGGAATACACAAAGAAACTACAGCATCTGCTTAAGACCCTCCCTATAAAAACACAGGAACAAATCTACACAGGCACATCCCTTGAACCCAAACCAAGTTTATTCTACTGTCTACCCGAGATCCATAAACTAAGATCCATCAGACAAAGACAAACATCTACAAGATCTTTACCAAGCTTTCCTCAAACTACAGTACCCACCTAAAGAAGTGAAGAAACAGATTGACAGAGCCAGACAGGTGACCAGAAGCCACCTGCTACAAGACAGGCCTCGCATGGAAAACATACAGACCCCAGCTAAAGCCTCTCCAATGCATTATCAGTGATCTGCAACCCATCCTGGACAATGATTCTTCTCTCTCACAGACCTTGGGAGGCAGGCCTGTCCTCGCCTACAGGCAGCCTGCCAACCTTAAACAAATTCTTACCAGAAACCATAGACCACAACACAGTAACTCTAAACCTGGAACCAATTCCTGCAACAAACCTCACCGCCAACTCTGCTCACATATCTATACCAGCGATATCATCACAGGACCTAACATCAACCATACCATCAGGGGCTCCTCTACTTGCACATCTACTAATATAATATATGCCATCATGTGCCAGCAATGCCCCACTGCAATTTACATTGGCCAAAGTGGACAGTCTCTGCGTAAAAGAATAAATGGACATAAATCAGACATCAGGAACAGCAACATATTAAACCTGTAGAACACTTCAGTCTCCCTGGACACTCAGTAACAGATTTAAAAGTAGAAGTCCTACAACAAAAAATTTTCAAAAATAAAAATGGAGAGAGGAATCTCCGAGCTGCAATTCATTTGCAAATTTGACTCCATCGACCAAGGATTAAACAGAGACTGGGAGTGGCTGGCCCCTTACAAAAGTAGCTTCTTTTCTCTGGAAGTTCACACCTCCACATTAGAATCTGACAATGGGCCACATGCCCTCTGACTGATCTGACTTGTTTTTTCTCCTCTCTTGATGTAGCCTACTGATAATGGACCATTTCCACCCTGACTGAAAGACCTTGTCAGCTCTGGCCCTCCTTTTTACTGGGACCCCCTCTTTAAATACTCCTCTGAACCCAACCCCGCCCATGCATCTGATGAAGCAGGTCTTTGCCCACGAAAACTTATGCTCCAAAATATCTGTTAGTATATAAGGTGCCACAGGACTTCTTGTTGTTCTTGAAGAGCTAGAGAGGACACTCAAATATATGGGATGAGTGATTAAAAAAGAGACACAACTAGGAGAACAAGTAAAGGAAAGAGAATTTTTCTTAGGATAAGTGGTGGCTGAAGGAAGCTAATCAGTACAAAGAAATTGACAAATGCAAAGTGACAGTAAAAGACATAGGCTCAAAGAAAACTAGATCAAGGGGAAAAAGCACGTAAGAGACAGTTGGAAGAAGGACAATGCAATAGACATGGAAAACATCAAGAACATCGGAGGATAAAAAAATTGTAAGAGCAGAAAACCCTTGCAGCTGTTGTGATTAGCACATACATTTTGGGGTTTATTCAGCTTTGTTTGGCAAACACTCATTAAACCTGATAGGTGCATGTACATAACTAGAACGTAAGAGCCTTTGTTAGTGCCAGTTACGATAGGATGTAAAGAGATATTTTTGGGCTTTGGGCTATTTTTCTTTTTTTTTTCATTTCATGATGTATAAACTTTGATTCACTATTTGTTTTCCAAAAAACCTTTTTTTTCTTCTCAGTAGTTTACCTTAAAAGTACACGGAATAAGGATCTAGTTTTGGCTGCCCTGTCGCCTTTGGAGGATATCCTATGAGGAGTAAAGAATTAGAATCAAATAGCTTTCTATTTATTGTTCGTTTACAGCCATCAGGACTAGAGAGAGACTTTTTTTTCTGTGGGAATTTGGCAGAAATGGAGTTGGGCCTACAGCCAGCATGAAAAGCCTTCCACTTGCTGCTGGTAAATGTATTTTTGAAGCCTTGATTTATAAGCTTTTCCAGCATGCCCAACATTTTAACAGCAGGATATGTAATGGAACACTGTCAGAGGAATATAGTGGTAGCATGTAATTGTTGAAGTGGATAATGCAAGCAGTGAATCGGTGCTGAGGCTGGGAATAGGGGGGTTGGGGGGGGCGTGCTGGGGAGGAAATAGGGTGGAGAAGCAAGCTATAATGATAATAGTAGATTCATAGTTTCAATTACCTTATGGGGAAACTAATTTTTCAAAAACAGAAAACAGAAAATTTAACTTGGGAGGGAGGGAGGTTACTTGCCCTTCTTTTTCACCCCCATTTTGCTCCATGAGAAGTTGGATTTGATTATGGTTTTTAAGAAGGTATTATTTTTTACTGGTGGTTTTGTGCTTGTGCAAAATGAATTAACTGTCCAGCTGGAGATACAACATCTCCATATGGCCTCAATCACCTAAAGTAGCCCAGAGGAAACAATGGCTTATATGACTTCAAATTAAGAAGGAAATGAAATCTGTTATTAAATAAATCCTTGTGTATTCAAATGTTTTAATCTATTGCCTTCATATTCAAGGTGTGTGGAATCTTTAAGAAGGTTGAGATTGGAAACCAATTAAATATAGTAGTTAGAAAATTCATAAATTCTAACTTAATCCTGGGAATACCCCTAATTGATAAATGTTCAGTATTTTTCAACAAACAGTTTTAATTGGACACTCTCAGCAGACAAAGATTTTTCTTATGTCAACTTTTAAACATTTCATACTGAACCATAATGTCCAGAGTAAATTCACATTCTCTGTTTCCAAAACACATTAAAAATTGTCATCTTTCATGGAACTGATTTAAACTTAATATGTGGTTTGAATTTCTTCAGTGTACCAGAAATAACAGAACCAACTGACAGGACAGCATCAATCCTTAATGAAGTAGGGGGCTCTAATATTTTTCTTTTTCCTGGAAAACAGTCTAGTGATTGTGCACAATTTTTTCTTCAGTAAAAAAATAAAAAGGGCAAGGTAAAAAGCCTAATATTGTGGTTTCTTTTGGTGTAGCTGGAGCCCTACCTCTTGATTAAAACAAATGTGATTCAGAGGTGGTTGTAGGGAGACAGACCTACCTTTGTGAAAAATGCTACCTTTTGGCCTTGCAGGGTGCTTTCTGCAGTGCCCCACATGACATTTCCTTAGAGCAGGGGCAGGAAACCTTGTCTGGGTTGGATCCACTGACCCACAGAAAAATCAGTCAGGGGCCAAACAAAAGTGAGAAGGGGAAACAAAAAACAAAAAAAACCCAATCCTCACGGATGTGGCTTCTGACTGAGACACCTCACTTCCCTGTCACTCAGCCCCATGGAGGAGGGGGTTGAGTGTGTGTGGGGGTGCGAGTGGAATGGGGTGCGGGGTCTGGCTGAGTGGGGGGGTGCAGGTGTTTGGTGGGAGGTAGTGTGCAGTAGTGGGGTGGGAAGGTCTAGTGGGAGGTAGGTTGCAGAAGCAGGCTGGGGTGTGGGATCTCGGTGGCAGATGGAGTGCAGGAGCTGGCTGGGGGTGAGGGAGCTGGGCAGGAGAGGATGTGTGAGGACAGAACTCCCTGAGGGCAATTCCAGCCAATCGGAACAGCAGGGGAAAAGTCTCCAGGAGATCCATTCTCTGAGCTGCGGAAGAGGCGGGAGGCCTGGGGCTGCAGTGCCAGTGTGGGCTCCTCACTTCAGCGGGGCGGGGCGGGGCGGGGCGGGGCGGGATGAGAGGCCACGGAGGCCCAAGCCTGGATCTGGCCTGCAGGTCATAGGTTCCCCTCCCCTGCATTTCCCAGATCAGGAAAGCTGTAGGACTATGAGGGAAGGACTCTGCAGTGGCAAATCTGATTAACACAAAACTAGGGTGACCATCTCTCCCCCACCCAAATATGGGACGAGGGGAATGGTGCCGTCCTGGGCAGAACAGGACAGATGGTCACCCTATCTGGGAGTTGTGAAGTGGCTGCCCTGTGGGGCCTATTACTCTGCCAGTGACGCTCCCAGCTTCCACCAGCTGGGGGCCCACCGTGCTGCCACTGCAGCTCTCGGCTCCCCCAGCCAAGAGAAGCTGGGTGGGGGGGCATCCATGGCACAGGTCCAGGTCCTGGCTCCCACAGCTGGTGAAGGCTGGGGGGCAGCCATGCCGTGCCACGGCAAGGGAGCTGGGGGAAGCTGGGGAGCAGCTGCGCTGCTTCGTGGGTCCGGCTCTGGCTCCCTCAGCTGGGAGAAGCTAGGGTGATATGCGAAAGATTTTTTACAATTGTGCCTTTTTTACTTAAGAAGGCCTGGAGAGTTGTGTTTTTTTATTTTGCTACTTTGTGCTGAGAAATACAGGTTGGCCCTCTCTAGTCCAGCACCCTCAGGACCTGCTCAGTGCCAAATGAGAGAATTTTCAGAACTACAGGAGGTCAATATTGTCTAGCAGCATAATCAACACTTCCACTGCTTCCTGGGGTCTTAGAAGACATTTAGGATAAATGACAGATAAATAACAGCACAGAAAACTGAGAGCCAGAACTGGTGACTGCAATAAACTCTTTCAAGTCTGGCAGCCCTGGGAGTGGGAGGTTGCCAGATATTCAAATATTCTGTATCATAGAGAGATATACCGAGCAATGTGTAACACTAAAGAAAAACAAGATTAGATATTAAGAAACAAACAGAAATGTATGCAGAGCACTTTATTTACCAACAACAGTAGTATTGTACATTGTAAACTTACACTGTATTTGTTGTATTTATTTGTATTTAATTTCACTGTACTGTACTTTTGGAAAACATAACTAAAATTTACTTCTGGTTAACATGCTGGTTATTTGAGAGTTCCAGATGATAGAATGTCAGATATGAAAGCATTTACTATGTAAACAAATTTTATGGGCCCACAGGAAACTTGGCCATATCCATGATAAGTGGTCATCTGGCCAACTAAAATCATGCTGGATTATGGATGTTGCCAGATGAGAGAGTTCCAGACTAGAGAAGTTCGACCTGTAGCAGAAATGTCAATTTTGGGTTATGTGATTTTGCTAGAGCTATTCTTGGGGGCGGTGATGAAACAAATATAGGCTGAGAACTCTCAAACCTGAATTGAGATAATGAGATATTTAATTCTGTAACAAAGACATGAACAAGGAAGAGAGAGAATTTAATTAGGCGATGGAAATCAGGTCTTCATAAAAACAAACAAAAGATGTGGTTTTCATTCAAACAGTTGATAACACTTTGGTTTTTGGTTGCTCACTAAGGCTACATCTATGCTGCATTCCCCTTTCAGAGGAGGAATGCAAATGGGGGAGATTGAAAATGCAAAAGAAGCACTGATTTACAAATCTCATGCTTCATTTGCATAATCTCACCCAATTGCATTTCTGGAAGTGGCTTTTCTGAAAAGAACAACAGCCGTGTAGATGGGGTTGCTTTGGGAGGGAAAAAACATTTTTGAAACAACATTTTTTTTTTCCCTGAAGGAACCCTATCTACATGGCTGTTTTTGTCCTCAGAAAAGCCTCTTCCGGAAATGCAATCGCATAAGATTATGCAAATGAACTGTGAGATTTGTAAATCAGCACTTTATTTGCATTTTCAATCTCCCTCATTTGCATTCATCCTCCAAAAGGGGAATTTAGTGCAGACATACTCTAAATGTTCTATGTCCTGTCATATACAAATTTTATTGGTTATAGGGTTGCCATAGAGTCTTCCGTAGGAGATTTTCTTTGTTTTTAACAAAAACTGTGTCAGCTGAGTTCAGATATTACAAAACAGGAAAAACAAACAAATTTGAATATGAGTATTTTTTTCTTTTCAGTGTTCTTTGAAATATTGTAGTAGAGGCATTTTAAAAGGTACAACTCACAGCTACTTTCTCTTTTAGAAACCCCTAACGATAGTGTTTCTGTCTTACTCCCTTACTAGTTTTCCATCTTTTTATTTTCTGATCAATAAATATAAATTACATTTTTGGGTTGTAAAGTTCTGTCATAAATACATGACTCATCCCTTTGATCCAAATTGAATCCATATGGGGACGTTATAACACCTATTGATTTCATTGCTGTATAAGCATCAGATGTGCACCATATGCAAGCTTTCTGTGCTTTCCATCATTGCCAGTTCTCCTTGGCTTGTGATGTGCTTATAATTTGTTTGGTCATTGGAAAAGAAAGGACTGTTTGCTGTTACCACAGGCTCCTAAAATGTGGTGAGCTTATATATGCTGACACAACTTGTTTCTTTACAGCAAGTACACTGACTGTAGAATGAATTTTTTTAATACTGCCTTCTCTGCGAACACTATCCAAAGGTATCAGTGAAATCACAGTGCTAAATAGGATTTAGTTTTTAGATAAGATGTTTAAAGAAATGAGGGGATGACACTGAAGGCTGTAGGAGCAGCAGCGTAGAAAGTTCTTGCACTAATGGATGTAACCATGTGGAGAATAACTGGGTAACAGTATATTTTAGCAAACATTAACACTGACTCTATTTGGTGACTAGAAAACTAGCTAGCTTAAAAATCAGCAGTGATTACATTCTGCCCCAGAGTATGGGACCTGAATGCTTGGCTTTTGCTTTGTTCTTGAGCAGTTGTTAGAGACTTGGGAGCACTGCACAGGAAGCTCTGTTAGCCTAGGGGGACAGAAAGATTGATTGGGTGCAGATGTAGTAAGGTCAGCCCTTTTCCTGTTGGGTGCCAAGTACTGCAACATGTACACTAGGAGTAACGACAGTTAACCGAAGGGGTATGTAGGGGGCAGGGAGTCTGAGGCAATAGAGAAAGATCATTTCTATCTGTTTAAGAACCTTTAGAGAGGTTACAGAGGGGTGAATGTGACAGTAAACTCTGACTGGTACAATAACATGACACTAATGGATTAAGTTTCAACCCAGGGAGGGGCAGCAAAGCTATCGTTTCCCATTATTTTGATCCCTGAAGCAACACAAAGATGGAAGTTTTTAAAAGAGACCATATGGATGGTAGCTCCTTAACATGCAGAGAGGTCTGTGATGGAGCAATAACTCTTCCCACATAAGGAGTGTGAGGTGATTGACTAAAGCATCGTCTGCCCGTCAGCACAGGGAGTGAGTCTTGGAAGTGAGTTTTGGAAAAGGGGCTGAAACAGGAGAGAGAAAGATGGGGCTGGGTGTACAAGGTGGGAGAGGATATTCTAAGTGCACGGGCGACATGACAGAACGTCGGAGAAGACAAAAGACCTTTGTGGCAGGCTGTGGACAGCTTGTGGGGCTTGACTGCCAGGAACCTAATGCACAAGAGCATGACAAGCAAATTCTGTGAAAAGACTACTGAGATGCCATATTTTGTGACTATTAAAGTTAGACAGGTGGTTTTGTGTGCAGAGACCATTGCACGCCTGCTTCTATTCTTTGCTTGCCTCCTGTAACTTTTTGTTATGAGAGAAGTCTAGAAACAATCAACATTCATATAGTACTTCCATGCCAGTATTTTAAACAATTTTATTTTGCTCATTTATAATCACAGTTGCATTAGTTAAAAAGAAATATTTTATTATCATTTCTTTATTACACAAGCACCTACTTGACACTTCTCTTGATTTTGGTTTATTTTTAGATCTGTAATTAATGGCAAAGATTGCACACTGGAAATCTCGTGTTAAAAGTAGTGACCTTGGGGTGGGGGGCAGGGGTGGATTTGGTCACTGTATTTCCTAAAATTAAAAACCAGATGGCCAGGCCCAGATTACTTGCTAGATCTGTCCCCCACCAGTTGGGTCTGACCCTTCCCCCGGCTCTGTGTCCCGTGCTACCCATGGCTGAGGGTGATCCCGCCAACCCCCTGACTGTCCACACACTGTTGGAGCTGTGGTTCACCCTTGAACCCCTTACTGCTCATGGCTGGAGCTGACCACACCTTGATCTCTGCAAAACCAGCAACTAGGACTGACAGCCCCCCCCAGCACAACCCTGGCTGGGCCTGATCCCCTGAGCTGCTTGCAGCTACAGCTGGAGCTGACCCCCTGCCACCACTCCATACCCACAGCTCCCTGGGGCTGGGGCTAAGTGCCCATGCTCCCTGCTGTCTGCCTTTGGGGCTGACTCCTCTCCCCAAGCTCTAAGCTGTTGGGGACTGTGACGTAAGATTTCGGCTGTGCACCTGACCTCTGTGCCACCTGTGACCAAGCACTTCTAGCGATCAGGGCTCCCCTCACACAGAACCTATGCACCCTGCAGTGCCTGGGGCTGGGGCTGAGCACCTGAGCCTTACACCCTCTGTGTCTGTATCTGACCTCCCTCCAGCCCAAGTCTGTGATGACCTGAGCCGCAGCTGACACGTCCTCCTGTCTTCCCAAGATCCACACTGCCTGCCTTTGTGGCTGAGGTTGACTCTTTAAAAAAGGACTGTTCAGGCCAAAATGGGATACATGATCATCCTAACTGTATTCAGAGGGTTTTTTCCTAATAAACATGAAACAGCCTTTGCTGTTCCCCTACAACTGAATTTCTTTAGAAGCTTGCGAAGGAAATTTGTCCTTTCTTAAAATATTCTAATTTTTTACAGTTTCTAAGGAAAGAGAGGTGTTTTTTTTTTTTCCTGTGAACAAGCAAAAACCATAAAAAAGTTACTTGGGCTTTCAGATTGGCAAAAGAAGCGTAACAATAAATTAAAATGTTGATTATCTCTTTTTTAAATATGTGATATATGCATGCCAAACATCTTTGTACCATTTTGGTTCCAGATGTCGGTGCTATTTCTGTCAGCCAGAATAATGCGAAAAGCTCATTTCAGTTGTGTGTGTTTAAAGTGGCTTTAAAAAAAGGTTTCAGAATAGATTTATTAAAATACTGTTTTCCTTCTGTGACTTGCAGGTCAAAATTTACTTGGCTGATTCTTACTAGCTGTGTCATAACTATGCAATAGAATTAAAATCATGATGCCCAACGGGGGTAACCTCTCCTCTTTTCAGAGCCTTGGATCAAGTATGATATGCATAGGGCACAGGTCTTGTTCACTGAAACTTTCATTCGTTGTGGTACTGTAGTTTTCCCTCTCTTCCCCCCTCCCCTGCCACTCTGGATTTAAATTTTAAATTTAGAGGGAGAGGGGAGAGCCTGATCCCCATGGCAGGGACAGAAGCTGAGCCAGGGTATGTGAAGGTTCAGCCTTTTAAATGCAGAGTGAAAGGGGTAGTGAAGGGGGACAGAAGCTAAACCAGCCTACTTACTGGTTCAGCCTTTTTAAGGCAGAGCGGCAGTGGGGGAAACTGCCTGATCCTGGTGTAAGCAAGGATGGCGGCTGAGCCAGCCACTTTCTATTTATTTAGGTCGGGGGAGTTTCAAGTAAGGGGCAGCACTAACCAATAAGCAGATGCTCATGGGTTAGCTATGTAACCGGATACTTGGTTACATCCCTACTTTCTGCTCTTGCTGCCTTCATAATTTGTTTTACTCATGGGTAGGGATCCATTGTCATAGTACATGGTGGGGGTGGGGGCTCACAGACAAGGACAAATCTCAGTTTTATGTCTGTCCTCTGTGAGCAGCAAAACCCATCCTTTGATTAACCGCCTAGTCACAGGCCCAGCCATAGGGTGAGATAGTTGCCTTGGGACCCATGCCTTCAGGGCCCTGCACTGGACCCTGCTGTCATTTTGCTGCCTTGGACTCTGCAAACTTTGGCTGTGCCTGCCTAGTAAGAGAAACCAGACAAGGACAAAAAGAGAAGATGCTGCCTCTTTGTAACTCTGCAGCATATACCTGACTTAAAAAATGATCTTGCACTGTGCATGGAAGGTTAACCAATTACAGCTCTGGCTGAGCTCCAGCAGGAATGAATTCCTTACACATTACCAAGCACACCCAGCCTCTAGTCTGCTTGAGTACATGTGTAGGAAGTGCCAACAAGAGTGTCTAAGGAGTCATGGTACATCCAGAGAATCATTACTGAAACAGTAACTTCAAAAAACCCTACCAAAGAACTAGGTCAGTGATTCCCAAACTTCTCAACATCATGCCCCCCTTTCAATTTTTCAGAAACCTTCACACCCCTCACCTCTTCTGTACCACTGTCCAACCTCCCTTTTAACAAAAAAACCAATTCATAACTTAAAATAAGCACAAAAACTTGATATAAAAATGTTATTTAACATTAAAAATAAGCACAAATAGTTTTTCTCGGCCCTTTGCGGGTGCCTGGTGCAGCCCCAGCTGGCCAGCTGCTTGAGCCCTGTGCCAGCAGCCAGAGCTGCCTGTGCCAACCTGAGACCTGTGCTGCCAGAGCTGCAGCCGGCCACCTGAGCCCCACACAGCTGGGGCCAGCTGCCCGCTCCAGGTGTTTGAGCTGCCCGCCCAAGCTCCATGCTGCCAGGGCCAGCTGCCCTCCCGCCAGCCTGAGCCACCCAAACCCCATGCTGCTGGGGCCAGCCGCCCACCCGCCAGCTGCCCAAGTCCCGCGTTGTGGGGGCCAGCCACCAGCCCAAGCTGCCTGAGCCCCGCGATACCGGACCCAGCCGCACAAGCCGGCCGGCCACTCAAGCCCCTCCCCTCCCAGAAAGCCAGGTGATTCCAGCCCCCTTGCTCTTATCCCATCCCTGACATATGAGCCAGGCACCCCCAGACCCCCATCTAACTCCTCCTCCTCCCTGTCCCCCAACCCACACTCTTTCAACTTTGCAGGAGACAGCTAGCTCCACGTGGGTCTTTGCTGGCTGCCTGCTTTTTTGCAGCTGTGCTGGGTCACCCACATAAAATGGCAGAAGCTGAGAGCTAGAAGCAAAGGCCAGACCTTTCTTCAGGTGGGGAGGAAGTTGGGGGAGGTTGGGTTGCCTGGTGCCCCCCCCCCAGAATTTCTTCATGCCCCACCAGGGAGCATGCTCCCCAGTTTGGGAAACCATGCACTAGTTATGGACAGACAACTACACTCAGGCTGGGTCTACCCTTGCCCCCAGCTTTGAAGGAGGCACGTTAATCAGGGCAACAGGAGATTACTAATGAAGTGCTGTAGTGAATATGCAGCACTTTATTTGGCTAATTCTCCCTTGTGGCAACTTTGAAGCATCAAACTTTGTGGACTAATGGGACTTTGAAGTAGCGCGGGCACTTCAAAGTGCCCATGGCTACACGCATGCCAGCACTTTGAAGTTTGATGCTTTGAAGTTGCCGTGGGGGGAGAATTAGCCTAATGAAGTGCTGCATATTCACCACAGCACTTTATTAGTAATCTCCCATTGCCCTGATTACCATGCCCCCTTCGAAGTTGGGGGCAAGTGTAGACAAGCCTTCAGTTAAGCATATGCAGAGATTCTGTTGATTTAAATGCTTTGCTTCTCTGAGGCTGTGTTGAGAAATTGGAACAGTTACATTCAAGTGGTTCCCTAGAGCTATATCTGACTTCTATTTGTTTTGCTTGCTGAAGTTTGAAATACAATGAACCCTGCATTACTCTGCTGAATAAGCATAATTCTCTTTAGTTTACTTCTTCTTTGCCAAATATCTTTTTCATGAGATTAAATGTGCCCCAGCAGTGTTGCAGGGTTAATAATGAAACAGTTCCTAAGATTACATTACTGTGCCTGAATGTGTTTCTGTATAGGAGTCAGTGGAAATTATACAAACATAAGCTGCGTCTACACGTGCACGCTACTTCGAAGTAGCGGCAGTAACTTCGAAATAGTGCCCGTCGCGGCTACACGTGTTGGGCGCTATTTCGAAGTTGAAATCGACATTAGGCGGCGAGACGTCGAAGTCGCTAACCCCATGAGGGGATGGGAATAGCGCCCTACTTCGACGTTCAACATCGAAGTAGGGACGTGTAGATCCGCGTCCCGCAACATCGAAATAGCGGCCATCAGCTGGGGGGTTGAGAGATACTCTCTCTCCAGCCCTTGCGGGGCTCTGTGGTCACCGTGGGCAGCAGCCCTTAGCCCAGGGCTTCTGGCTGCTGCTGCTGCAGCTGGGGGTCCGTGCTGCATATACAGGGTCTGCAACTAGTTGTTGGCTCTGTGTATCTTGCACTGTTTAATGAAAGTGTGTCTGGGAGGGGCCCTTTAAGGGAGCGACTTGCTGTTGAGTCCGCCCCGTGACCCTGTCTGCAGCTGTGCCTGGCTCCCTTATTTCGATGTGTGCTACTTTGGCGTGTAGACGTTCCCTCGCTGTGCCTATTTCGATGTTGGGCTGGAGGACGTGTAGACGTTATTCATCGAAATAGCCTATTTCGATGTCACAACATCGAAATAAGCTATTTCGAAGTTGGGTGCACGTGTAGACGTAGCCCTGGTAAAATTCGATGTCGCTACTTCGAAATTAGCTATTTCGATGTAGCGTGCACGTGTAGACGTAGCCATAGTGTAACATGTGATGATGATTTGGTTTAGTTACATCCTGATCTTGGTTTGAATGGTTAGTATTTGATGCAAGATTATTTGAAAGAGTGAGAGATTAGGAATGGGGAGGCTTGAGATGAGTTGTTAAGTACTGTTAAGAATGGAGGGGTGGATACAAAGAATAAGTTCTCATAATCACAAATAATCTTCAAGGTTATGGTCTTCGGGTTTTGAGTTTCTAAACACTACTCATACAAATGCTTAATCTTTTTTAGCTGCTTTTGTTTTGTTCTTTGCACTTGATTGTCACCACTATACAAAGTTCGTACAAGTCTTGTTGAAGTTTTCGAAATAAAATTCACATGATAAGAAACTGTCTGGTTCAAAGTATCAACAATGACATGTAAAGCAGTTTGTCACTGAACTTGCTAGATGAAGTACAGCCGAGATTATTAGTATTCAAAAGTCATTATCATTTGATGCTGATTGACCCTGTGAAATGAGTTGGTGGTGGTGTCCACTTTCCAGGTCCCTACATGCTATAGCAAGGGTCAGCAGCCTTTCCAAGGTGGAGTGCCGAAATTTCACCTTTTTACTTCTATGTACAGGTCCAAGCACCAATGATACTTTTTAAAGACACTAATAGTCCTACTTATGACAGCTTCATTAATACATAAATTAAGATGCAAAGCTTTACCATTTAGGTGGTGCCTGTTAGCATTAGCTGGTCTTCTGAGCAGGCTCCTGGATTCATGGGGGAGGAGGGGCAGGGCTGAGCTCCCCACCCTGCATGCCAAGGAAAATCATCTCACATGCCACTCTTGAAGACATGAAAAGGTATATTGGGTCATTCTCTTGGTTCAGGTCTGAGGTTGCAGATGTATTCAGCAGACAACAGGGAAGGTCTTCTCATGGACCGTAACTGGTAAAACGATAAGAATCAAAGGTCAGGAGTTAATGATCATTATCACAATGGCAAGAGATAAAATATACAGTTACCCAAGGAACTGAACTGGTACCTGTACTGTTCATCATAGTCTTAAATTACTTGTAAAAGGGAGTGAACTGTGAAGTGTCAAAGTTTGCAGATGAAACAACATTCAAAATAGTTATGTCCAAGTCTGTGAAGAGTTATAAGGTGATTTTAGGAAGCTTGTGGATTGGATGACAAAAATGCAGATGAAATTCAGTACTGATAGTGCAAAGTAATGCACAATTGGAAAAAATAATCCCAACTACACACATAAAAAAACGGGTTCTAAATTAGCTGTTACTTGGAGTGACCAAGGATAGTTCTCTCAAAACTTCAACTCCCATGCACAACAATGATCACAAAGGCTACCAATGTTAGGAGCCCTTAGGCAAGAGATAGTAAATATGACTGAGAATATCGTCATGCAAGGTATACTTAAAGTCTACTCAAACACTGCATGCAGTTCTGGTCTGCCCATCTCAAAACAAGATATATTGGAAAAGATGTAGAGAACGACAACCAAGATGATCAAGTTCATGGAGGCTAGTAGGTCTTAAAAAGCTCATTACCTAATAAATAAAATCATTACTCTTTAAGGTGCTACAGGACTGTGTGTTTTTGTGAAGCTACAGACTAACAAGGCTACCCCTCTGAGACGGTTTGTGGAGGCTAGGTCCCTCAATGGCTATTAGGCAAGGCAGTCAGGAATGTAATCTCATGCTCAGGATGACCGTAGCCATTGATTGCTAGAAGCTTGGAGGGGAAAATTGGAGTGGATGATGATTCTAACTGGTCCATTGTGTACACTCCCCCTAAAGCTCTGGTACTGGGCATTATTGAAGACAGAATATCAGGCATTGGCCTGACCCAGGATGGCTCTTCTTGGCTACGTCTACACGTGCAGCCAACATCGAAGTAGCTTATTTCGATGTAGCAACATCGAAATAGGCTATTTCGATGAATAACGTCTACACGTCCTCCAGGGCCGGCAACGTCGATGTTCAACTTCGACGTTGCGCAGCCCGACATCGAAATAGGCGCAGCGAGGGAACGTCTACACGTCAAAGTACCACACATCGAAATAGGGATGCCAGGCACAGCTGCACACAGGGTCACAGCGCAGGCTAGCGCTTCCGGGGCAACAGCTAGCTGCTCCCTTAAAGGGCCCCTCCCACATACACTCAGCCTGCACAGCACGCGGTCTGACGAGCCAGATAGGCACACAGACCCCGAGCGCCGCAGTCATGGACCCCCAGCAGCAGCAGCAGCAGCAGCAGCAGCAGCTAGAGGTCCAGCCAGCCCTCCTGGCAGGAGCAGGGCTTGCCCTGGCTCTTGTCATGTTGGGGGCAGCTGAGCACCTTCCTGCCCCAGGGGAGGAGATGCCCCCGGGGCAGCAGGGCTCAGCCCCTCCCCCTGCAGCACCCCGCTCCATCCCCCGCCTCACACGCCGGCGGCTGTGGAGCCACCCCACCAGCACCGACTGGTGGGAGCGCCTGGTGCTTGTGGAGTGGGACGACGACCACTGGGTCCGCAACTTCAGGATGACCCGACAGACATTCCTGGAGCTGTGCCAGTGGCTCAGCCCCGCACTCAGGCACCGGGACACTGCCATGCGGCGTGCCCTCCCTGTGGAGAAACGGGTCGGCATCGCTGTCTGGAAGCTGGCCACTCCGGACAGCTACCGATCCGTGGGGCAGCAGTTTGGCGTCGGAAAGGCCACCGTCGGGGCTGTCCTCATGGAGGTAAGAGAACCCACAGGGGGAGGCCAGGCCAGGGCAGGGGGGCCAGGGCAGGCCAGGGGGGCCAGGGCAGGCCAGGGGGGCCAGGGCAGAGCAGGGCAGGCCAGGGCAGGCCAGGGGGGCCAGGGCAGGCCAGGGCAGAGCAGGGCAGGCCAGGGGGGCCAGGGCAGGCCAGGGCAGAGCAGGGCAGGCCAGGGGGGCCAGGGCAGGCCAGGGGGGCCGGGGCAGGCCAGGGGGGCCAGGGCAGAGCAGGGCAGGCCAGGGGGGCCAGGGCAGGCCAGGGCAGAGCAGGGCAGGCCAGGGGGGCCAGGGCAGGCCAGGGGGGCCGGGGGGCCAGGGCAGGCCAGGGGGGCCAGGGCAGGCCAGAGGGGCCAGGGGGGCCAGGGCAGGCCAGGGCAGAGCAGGGCAGGCCAGGGGGGCCAGGGCAGGCCAGGGGGGCCAGGGCAGAGCAGGGCAGGCCAGGGGGGCCAGGGCAGGCCAGGGGGGCCAGGGCAGGCCAGGGCAGGGCCATGCACACCCTGCTCACCCCTCATTGGGGCTGTCCCATGTGCTTTCCCTGCAGGTCGTGCGTGCCATCAACTCCATGCTCCTGCACAGGCTCGTGAGGCTGGGGGACCCACGTGCCACTGTCGCCGCCTTTGCCACCCTGGGCTTCCCCAACTGCTTCGGGGCTCTGGATGGGACCCACATCCCCATCCGCGCCCCGGACCACAGCGGAGGCCGATACGTGAACCGGAAGGGCTACCATTCAGTCGTCCTGCAGGCCTTGGTGGACAGCCGGGGACGGTTCCAGGACATTTACGTGGGCTGGCCTGGCAGCACCCACGACGCCCGGGTTTTCCGCAACTCAGGCCTGTGCCGCCGGCTGGAGGCGGGGACCTACATCCCCCAGCGGGAGATCCCTCTGGGGGACACCACCATACCCTTCTGCATCATCGCGGATGCGGCCTACCCCCTCCGGCCGTAGCTCATGCGCCCCTACACGGGCCACCTCTCCGCCAGCCAGGAGCGCTTCAACGAGCGCCTGAACCGTGCGCGCCAGGTGGTGGAGCGCTCCTTCGGCCGCCTCAAGGGACGATGGCGATGTCTCCTCACCCGCCTGGATGCCAGCCCCAACAACATCCCCCAGATTGTGGGTGCCTGCTGCGCCCTGCACAACCTTGTCAAGAGCAAGGGGGAGACCTTCCTTCAGGGCTGGGCCGCCGAGGCCGGCAGGGCACACGTCCAGCCACCTGCTGCCCCCAGTCGGCAGGTGGACCCAGAGGGGACCCGGGTCCGGGAGGCCCTGCGGGCCCACTTCGACGACCAGGCCGCGGGGTGAACTCTGCCCAGGCCCCCGACTGCCCGCCCCTTCCTCCCCCACACTCCTGCCTCAACGCCCACACCACCATGGAGCACCCCACCGCCCCTCCGCCCTTGTCCAGGAGAAACGACAGCACGAACTTGTGGGTGAACATAAATGTTTTCTTTGGCTGAACCTTTTTTTTTGTTTAAATAGAAAAATATAGACATGTGAAAGGGAAAGCAAAAAGGAGGGACAAACATGTAACAAAAGCAAGATGGGCACGAATAAAACTATGTACAACAATAAACTCCAAGCAGGGTGCGCCATCAACAAAAGAAAACCAAAAAGCAGGGAGGAGAACGGGGAGAACTATTTACAGGGGGGACGGGGCAAGCAGGGGCAGCACCCACACCACCCACCCACCCAGTCCCCAAAGTCTGTCCATCGGGGGGGGGGCCACGTCCTGGGCCCCTCACCCCCTACAGGCCCCCAGTGGGCGTGCCCGGCCGGGAGCTCCGGCGGGCCTGCAGTCTGGTCCGCGGCTGGGTGGGAGCGGGCTCCACCGGAAGATATCGGCGCCGGTGAGTCTCGGGTGGCTCCAGGGGTCCCTCGGCGCGGTGGCCCTCGCGGGGAGGTGGTGGGGCGACGGCGGACGGGCCGGCGGCGGCTGGAGCAGCCGGTGGTGGGGCTGCAGGAGCGGGCATGGCGGGCGGTGGCGCGGCCGGCGCGGCATGGGGGCCCAGGAAGTCAATCAGCCGGTTGACGGTCTGGAGAAGGGCCCCCCATGCCTCTCGGTGCCAGGCCAGCGCCTGCTCCTGCAGCCGGAGGTGCTGCTCCGAGACCTCCAGCTGCCGGCGGAAGATGGCCAGCAGCTGGGGGTCTGTGGCCACCGCCGGTAGTAGGCGCGGGGTCCGCCGTCTTGCCCTCTGCGGGGCCGGTGGTTCCTCGGCCGAGGGGCTTCCCTGGAGCGAGGGTCCCGGAGGAGTCTCCGGGACGACCGACGCCTCGCCGGCGCTCTCTTCCGGTCCTTCGGATGGTGCAAGTGCAGGTGCAGGACACAGGAGAGGAGGGGGGAAAGAAGAATGGAGACAGGCGTTAGTGTGGTCCCCGAGCCGTGGCCTTTGTCCCCCCCGCCCTGTGCTGCAGGTTCCCCATCCCCGTCCCCGGGAGATGCTGCTGTGATGGATGGGGTTCAGGGGTCCCCCTGCCCTGCACCCCGTCCCCTGGTGGGAGCGACTCTCACTTCACCCCACAGGGTCTGAGAGCAGGAGAGGTTTCTTAGGCCACAGCTGGCCAGTTTCTGGCAGGAGTGACAGCACCAGCTGTCAGAAGAGACAGTCCTTCCAACCCGTCGTGGGGAGAAGACCCCAAGGGGGGGCCCCTCTGGGATGCAGCTTTCCCTCTCCTCTGGCTGGCTGCCTACCAGCTCTCCCTTCCCCTAGCCTCTACCTGTGGCCCCCGCCCTCGCCCCCCAATTCTAAGCCAGCTCGGCTCCTCCCTCCTGTTTGTTCAGGGCAGAGGTGTCACCTGCCAGCTGTAGCGCCAGGATCCTCCTTTGGCCCTGGGAGCTCCTCGGCTCGGGTGGCTCATCTGTAGCCTGGGTCTCCCTTTGGCACTCCCCCCACTCCATCGCATGCTGCTGCTGCGGGGTGTCCCACCCCCTCCGCCCGGGGGCCCCTCGAGGTTCCGCTCCCCCCTGGCCTGGGGATGGGGCATGGCACTGTCATGCAGGGTGGTGGGGGGCAGGGGCTGCTGGCTGCAGTGCTGTGAGGGCCCTGTCCCTGGTGTCCTTGGGGCCATGGCCATGTGAGCGTGTGGGGGGCCCCGGACACATCTCTGTTCCCCCCGCCCCTCCAGCCCCGGGGTGTCCACCATAGAGGGGTACCTACCTGTGTGTCCGCTCCCATGGTCCGGAGATCCCCGGGGGTCGGAGGCCCTGCTGCTGCTCTGGGATGGCAGGAGGAGGATCTGCAGGCTGGAATCGGTGGAGGAGGAGCCCCCCTCCTCCTCCTCCTCCTCCACCTGCCGCGATGTCCCGGGGATGGCCTCCGGGGGGGACCCCCGGGGTGCGGGGCTTACGTCCGGGCCGGAGCCCGGCTGCAGGGCCTGCTGGGGCTCGTCAGCCGACGTGTCAAGGGTGGCCGGAGGGGGGGAGGTGTGCCGGGAGCCCAGGATGTCCCTGAGCTCCCTGTAAAAGGGGCAAGTGACTGGGGCGGCCCCAGATCGGCTGGCCGCATCCCGGGCCCGGGCATAACCCTGCCGCAGCTCCTTCACCTTGCTGCGCACATGGTCAGGAGTGCGGGCAGGGTGACCCCGGGCAGCCAGGCCGTCGGCCAGCCGAGCGAACGCATCCACGTTCCGTCTCTTGCTCCCCATTACCTGGAGCACCTCTTCCTCGCTCCAGAGCCCCAGCAGGTCCCGCATCTCGGCCTCCGTCCAAGAGGGGCCCCGCTGCCGCTTTCCAGACTGCTTGGCCCTCTGGCTGGGCTGGCTGCCCTGGGTGCCCTTGGGGGGGGTCCCCTGGGGGCGCTGGGGGGGCTGCTGGGCTGCCATGGCTGCTGTCGGAGGCTGAGGTCTCTGCAGGCTCCTCGCCGCGTGTGCAGCCTGCAGCCTGCACGTTGCCTCAGCCTCCTGCAGTCAGGGCGGGGGAGGGGCCCTTTAAGGGGCCGCTCCACGCGGCCACCAGTGAGCTGCGGGGCTGGAGACAGCGTCTCTCAACCCCCCAGCTGATGGGCGCCATGGAGGACCCGTCAATTTCGACGTTGCGGGACGCGGATCGTCTACACTGTCCCTACTTCGACGTTGAACGTCGAAGTAGGGCGCTATTCCCATCCGCTCATGGGGTTAGCGACTTTGACATCTTGCCGCCTAACGTCGAAGTTAACTTCGAAATAGCGCCCGACGCGTGTAGACGTGACGGGCGCTATTTCGAAGTTGGTGCCGCTACTTCGAAGTAGCGTGCATGTGTAGACGCAGCTCTTATGTTTTTACCCATTAGATGAGATAGCAATAAGTAAAACAGACTGCACTGTGTGCACATGGTAAATAGGGATGAGACAGCCCTTTCTAATTCATTGATATCAGTTGGAACTGCAGGCACTCATCACCTCTGAAAATGAGGTCTATGACGTTTCCTTTGCCCTCACCACAAGACCATTGCTGCTTTGAAGAACATTTACTTCCTCAACTTCAAATATATAGCTAATCCCTTGATTTAGTCTGCGAAGAAGCTGCTTGAAAGGTTAAGTGAGGTGTTTTACAGCAGCCTCAGGGTTCTGTGGGTTTCTGGCAGTGGCTGATGTCATCTGTGACAGGCGAGCAGGATCTGCATTCCTTTCACTGTTTTAGGCAACAGAAATTTCCTTTCTAAGAGTGGAAACTCAGAACTCTTAGGCTGCAGTTTGGGTTGTGACACGTAATTGAGCAAAATGTGATTTTTCATCTCATGATCTATTTGACTATGCACTCACAGTTTGTAATTCCAAACGTGTTCTACTAGGGAGATGGGATCTTAAACAGCTTTCTATATTTATAATAAAATTGGATTCCCCTTTAATGAAGACAAGGTGGCTAACTTTTTGGGCTTTTTTATATCTTAAAGGCTATATTTTAAACAATTGTAGTGCTTGGAGAGAGCTTTTCATCTTTCATGTGTTCTGCAAGCATCACAGAACTAAGCCATGACACCCTGGAAAAACAGGTTGTGTTTTCATTTTACAGTGAGGGAAACCAAGGCAAGGGGGTTATTTGTCCACATTCATCTAGAACCCTGATCCGAAGCCTAAAGCACTTCCACTGGCTTGAGCGAACTATGGATCTAGCCCTGAGGCTGCATTTAGTCTCTGTATTTCAGTTCTCTGTCTGCAAAATGGGGGATTAATTGCACTTCCCAACCTCACAGGGGTTTTGAGAGGATAAATATATGAAAGATTTTTGAGCACATAGATTCTATAATGATGGGGTCCATATATACAATGGAGAGATCAAGGTAGGAATAGAACTCATGAGTTTGTCTCCTTCCCATGTGTTCTAAATCAGTGGTTCCTAACCCTTTTGGGCTCAAGATCCATTTGTAAATGTTTATGGCCTGTTGCAACCCCAGTAGATAGTCTGAAGGTAGAGACCCTGGGATGTTTTCGGTCAGACCTTGCTCCCCAGAGGTTGGGTCTTGTCTGGCACTCACCTCACAGAGTCAGCTCCTCTAGTTCCTGTGCTGCTGTGGGGCTTGTTGGGATGGGTTCTCTGTCCAGGTGTTGTCACTCGAGTGCAGTAGCACTGCACAGGTTTGGCCTCGTCCCCTGACTGGTCTACATTTATGTGAATGGAGTTGTGACTTGGCTCTTTGAGTTGCAGTGCCAGTCACTCAAATATGGCCTACCCAAATTCCCATGGTCATAATGGCGGTGCTGGGACATGCGAGGCTGCCATGCCTGGAGTAGGGAGTCAAGCCCAGCCAGGCCTGTTGGACAGGAGCTATCCCTATGACCCTTTGAAACATTCTGGTAACCCAATTTTCGGTCCTGACCTATGGATCAAGAAACCCTGTTGTAAGCTACACCTTTAAAAAACTCTTCTGGAAAAACTAGCAGTAGTATTTCTAGTGGTTAGGGCATCAGAGCCAGGTGCCAACAATGCAGGTTCTTTTCTGTTCTGTGTCACTGATATGCTGTATAAGCTTTGGGGAATAGCTTGACTGCCTTTCTGACTCTGTTTCCCTCTCTGTTAAACTGGCATTCTGAAGTTTACTCACCCACCTTTGTAAAGTGTTTTAAGGTATGTAGTTATATTAAAAATAACATCTTTTTCATGATAAAGTATATATGATTTTTTAACTAATTGTGCAGTGATGCTTGCTTATGTATTTGGTGAAAACTAATTTTTTTCCCCTTTCTTCCCCTTTCTCTCACAGATTCCACTAAGATTATGGCAGAGTACAGCCAAATGCAAGACCAGCTGGAGTTACAAAATACTAGCTTAGGAAAGAGCTCTGTGATGAATTCCTTTGAAAATGATCTACAAGATATTATGGGTAGCCTCAACCAGAAGAAATATTCATCAAGCCTTACATTTAAAACAAATGGGGACTACTCTGCTTCCTATTTAACACTATCACAACCTGTGCCAGCTAAGCCCAGCCCTTCATCCAGTGTTAAAAATATACACGCTGCTACCAAAAGTCAAGGATGTAAACCCTTTTCTTGTGAGAGTTCTTATCTTTCAGATAAAAGTGTTTCTGTGAAGCATATGGGCTCCACCTCTCCCTCCTCCAGTGGGTACAGCTCAGGAAGGACAGACTTCAATATTCATGTCAACAGAGAGAAGGAAAAATTCTTTGGACATGGGGATAAATTTTACTATTCAAAATATAGTCAAAAAAATAAATCGTATGACAATGTCTTCTTCCCAGCAATGCTGGATGGGAAGAAGAACTCAGGTTCTCTTCTTGCAATGTGGAATGGAAATTCAGGTAGTGAAATAATTCTTTCACCAGTTAGCAGTTCAGGGGCAGCAAGCATGCCCTCCAGCCCAAAGCACGGCGGAAGGATGAATATTACAGACAACCTAACCCTTCATTCAAGACCACCTAAGCAGAAGGAGGCTATGACTGAAACCCTAGGTCCAAGAACTAGGAAGTACTCTGGTGGTTCGCTGAGTCAGATGGGAGTTTATAGTCGTTCTCTGCCCAGACTGTACAAATCGACGGAAAGCCAGTCGGTGACATTAAGTTTGCCTCCAAGAAACTCTGTTGGTAATTCCAAGAGAAAAAAACATGGAGAAAAAGATCTACCTCATAATGCATTAGATGCTGATAATTACCTTAATTTTTCTTCTTGCAGCTCAGGGATGTCGCCATATACAAATTCTGTGTCCGACAGCAATTCCTATGTTAGTTCAACACTTAGTGTTCCTGCAAGCCCCCGAATAGCTAGGAAAATGCTTTTAGCTTCTTCCTTCTCCCACGTTTCTGATGATTTTGATAGATATGGACTCTCAGGGGCAAGCTCCAGTAATTCTTTTTCCCCTGTGGATCTTGACAGAACATTCTCTGTCAGAAGAAATATGTCCACTAGTTCTATAGAGTTTGATGAAACTGACTTGGAAAGCTTCAGACAGACACCTACCATGCGGGAGAGAAAGAACAGTATTAGTTCAATTTCTGGAAGAGATGACCTAATGGACTATCACAGGAGACAAAGGGAAGAGAGGCTTAGAGAGCAGGAGATGGAACGACTGGTAATTTTTCTTTTAGTTTTCTCCAGTGAACTTTCCAAATAAGCTGTTCAGAGTATACAGTAGATGCAAAACATCTGTTGCTGTGTTTTGAAATTCAAATACATGAGCTTGTGAGCTGGTGACTTGTTTACTATGTCAGTCTCTAAAGTTAATAGGTATATAGTAGGCTGCATAAACATCTCAGATCATCTGAAAAAATGTAGGAAAGTCACAGAAATTAATGTAGTTCAGTCTGTGGGTTTTACCAAAATATCCGTGTACATAAAACCCACAAATTGCACATCAGGGATACAGCATTTTCCCCCCAAGTTGATGGCATTGTTTTGTGGTAACTGGATAAAAAATAACCAAAACCAAAACCAAATCTGTGTCTCCACTTTAAGCTTTTAGGGATATGCTTCAATAAGCTTTCTGCTGAAACAATCAAAAATTACCTGATGCTCTATGTCACCAAGTCTAGTGAGCCCAATTTTGCTTACTTAGTGAAGATTTCTGTTCTTGTTTGTTAGTTTCAGTGGTCACAAAGTGCTATGGGGTGGCAAGGGAAGGAGTTAAATCTGTCTCCAATCTGTAGCACTTCCGAAATTTTTGATCCAAGACATAATATCATTATATAATGCTTCAAAAATGAATGGTAAAATAGAGCTATACTGCTCAGTCAATTAAAATTGAATAATATCCCCCAAAAGTAATCATATAACAGAAACAAATGAAGAAAAAACAAATCTTTCAAAATGTTATTTTTTTAAAAAAAGGTTGGATTTAAAAACTCCCCCGAGCAAATATATAACTTTTATCCCTAAACATTTTTACACTTACAGTAATCCCTCGATTTATGTGAAGGTTGTGTCCTGGGCAACCTCCACATAAATCAAATTTTGTGTAAATTGGTGGGGGGTGTTGGGGAGATCCCCAGAATTCCCCTGGCTGGGGGATCAGGCAGCTGGAGCCTCAGCACAGCTCTGCTGTTCTTCGGCTTCCCTCAGGTGGGGGAATTCAGGGAGCAGCAGCGCTCCACCACCATTCCAGCTGCCCACTTCCCCTGGCTAGGAGAAGTGGCCTGGCCACTGGCTCTAGCTGCCAGCTTCCCCAGCTGGGGAAAGTCTGGGAGGGGGCAGCCACGCAGCCCCCAGCTTCTCTCAGCTGTGGGTGGGAGGGCACACAGCTGCTTGCAGCGTGGTTTCTCCCAGCTGGAAGAAACCATGCGGCAAGCATCTGTGTGCCCTCCGGGTTCTCCCAAAGGTGGGGTCTGGAATGTGGGGGGGGGGGGCAGTTTCGATTTGCACTTAACTCACGTTAATGTGAGTTAGGCGCAAATGGAAATTGCACTTCTTGAGGGTTTACTGTACAGCGAAGTAAAATGAACCCTTTTGTTGGAGGAATTACATGAGGTCTTAAGTTAACACACTCTTTTACTCCACTGGTGTAGAAACTGCAGTGCTGTGCAGTTTGTGCAGTGCTATTTGTGACCACACCTAACTAGTTGAAAGTGACTTTATGTGAGTTTAGTCTATCATTTCCTTAAGTATTTTGAACTGAATTAAATTGACACTATTAATCTGAGCTAGTTATATGGGTGCAACTTTTGTGAGTAGACAAAGCCCTAATAGCTGCTGTGAAGTTTACTTGATTTTCCTGCCTCAGATTCTTGTATGTATGACAACATAGTACAGAGGAAAATTTCAGAAAAGACTGGCAGTTGGCTACTGAATCCAAAAATATGCTGATCCAATGACCTGCATCATTGCCTTTACTGTAAGCCAAGTTGAGAGCAACCTTTGGTTGAGGGCTGGGATTCTGTTTAATTCTTGCCCCCAAGTCACATGCAGTCTCTCACCCTCACTTCCTACCCCAAGCTTATTTTTATTGGATTCATAGCAGCATGGAGACTTTAATTTCCCAGTGTTAGATATTTGGAGATACTGAAGATATTGTACAATAATAGGTATACACAGAGTTCAAGTCTCTGACTGCTTTAAAAATCAAAACAACAGTTTTCAAAGTTGGGTGCTTTTAGTAAGGTATCTATATCCATAGTTAGGTTTCTAAATGAAACTAGCTAGATTTTGAGAGATTTTGATGGTGTATGATTTCCATTAAAGTCAGTGAGTGCTGCAGATAGAGCTGGATGGACAACTTGGTGGGGAGGAGGAAATCACCTTTTAAATCAATTTTTCCTGAAATTTTTATGGATAGAAGTATTTTCTCCATTTTTTTGAGTAGCTCAGGGTGCGAGTTGTCAGTACTTCTAATAATGTCCTGACTTATTATTGGTGCCAGACTTGAATTGTCCAATGTAGAGAATTTTGGTGTAACATTTTTCCTTTGTTAGAACCATTGACGCCTAATAGCGGAATACGTTCCAGTGAACAATGCTAGCAGGTTATCAGAGAGGTATTCAGTCACTGAAAAATTCCAGCCAAATAGAATGTACAGTGTTCCCTCCTATTTTTATGTCTGTGTACGGAATGACTTTCGTTATGTGCACCGATATGGAGGCAAGGTATTCCATAACAAAAGTCATTCTGCACACAGATGGTGTGTGACAGGGGTGGTGCTGAGAGGCTGGGGTGTAGGCTGCTTCATGGAGAGAGGACTGTCTCTATCCCTCTCTCACTGCAGCAGCTTGGGGCCAAGGAAGGGATGCCTGTCCCCCTTGCCCTCCCACCAGCAGCGTCAGCTCAGAGTTGGATGCTGCAGCCAGGGAAGAGGTGTTTCTTCCCTGTCCCGAGGAAAAGCTGCCATGGACAGGGCAGAAGCATCTCTCCCTGACAGCCACAGCATGCAGCTGTTGTGGCTGGGGCAGAAGCACCTCTCCCTGCCAGTACCAGCACAGAGCCGGTGGGGAGAGGTGTTTCTGCCTCTGCCATGACAGTTCTATGCTGGGGCTGGCAGGCAGGGGTGGTGCTCTGTGCAGCTGCCCTGAGCCCCTGCACAGGGTTTGTTATGCAGCTGCCTGGCTCTGCAGCTCAGAGACAACTTAGGTGATGTAGTGGTTTTGTGTTTTTAAGAGTCAAAATCTGGATTCCGTACGGGAGGGGAGATGCTTCTACCACCAGTACTGTTCTCTTGAAAGTAAAATAGCAATCGAAAGATATGTTTTGATTCTGTTTTTAGATGAGATACCTAAATCTTTTATTTAGCAAATGTTTCTCCCAGCTCAGTACTTCCTTAGAATCCTGCTCCTATAAAAGGAGAATTGGCCAAATGTGTTGAAGACTGACTGACTGTTTTAGGTGCTGCATGACTTACACATGAAGGAATTTGCTCCTTCTTGATTTAGTCATTTGTTCAGTAACCTGCTCTGTGTTATGTTTTTGAACTTATCTAGCTAAGGATTGGACATAAGACCAATTCCCCCCCCGCCCTTTTTTTTTCCCACTTTAGGGATTTAAGAGCTTGAGAAGCCACCATAATAAGTTAGCCCAACTCTGTCAGTATGTATTTGTAATAATACCATTTTTTTATAACCAGTGTTGGGTCTCCATACATTCAGGGCCTGATTTTTTTCAAATGAGGTCAGCACCCACAGCTCCTTGGGACTTCTTTTCTTTTACCACACCTGCTAAGGGCACTTAACCCTTTTTTCTTCCTGTGTCAGATAGTGTGGGTTTATACAACATATTTTTTTATGGAAAATATGAGAGAAAATCAAAAATGTGTTGCTCAGTTCAGAGTGCTGAGTAGAAGTGTGGGCTGAATGAGTTAAAGGTAAATAAATGATATGGGGGTGTGGATTTTTGTCCAACTATTTGACCTTTTAATGTGAGGTAAGGCAGGCAGAATGTATTCAGAGAGATTCTGGAAATGCATACAAATGTTTTGAAACAGTAGCTTGCTTTTCGGACATCATAATATTTTGAAAAGTCAGTGTAGTTTGGCTTGCCATTTTGCTTTGCACTCTTCGGTTAGACCCTAAAAAAATAACCAGTCTGCTTTTTACTTTTCACAGAGAGTAAAACGCTGAAGTAAACAAACCACATGAACAGTGAATCGTCCATTTCAGTTTCTGGAATAATTTTATTTTCAGTAATGTAATTCTCATTTTGGTACCTGTGCCACAGAGTAATTTTCTTATTTAAGAGTAAGGTAACGGGTCAGTATTCTTTCTCTCTTTAAAATATATATATGGGTCAGAGGCCAAACTGGTGCATGGAGGTGCCAATCAAATTGTCCTGTGCCATCCTGTTTCCCTGCCTCATGAGGCTGGCCCTGGCCCTGATCTTGTCCACCCCTCTGGATCAGTGTGTATGTCATGAGCTGCAGGGTTGGGAAAACAGCTTTAGGCTTATGGTCAGAATTCCATAAGAGGCTGACTGATCAAGTTTGCTGAGGAGATAGGACAAGTGGACTTTGCATCTGGGGTGGGGGGGTAGGTTCTTTGAGGATTTTTATCATCAGAAGCCATTGGAAATTCTGGCTGAACATGGCCTGAGCTTTTTAACACATCTCCCACCCTTAAATAACTGTGATTTGTGAATATTTAAAGCAAAGGGCTATTAGACAAATAAGCATTTGTAAAATATGGGGGTTCTTGCTATACATTGTAGGTACATTCCAGGAAACTGGGACTTATAACAAATCAATGTAAATGGGCCCACCCCTGTGGGCGGGTGGCGTATGTGTGCGCTCGATGCAAGGAGCTCCTGGCCCTCAGAGACCGAGTGCGTGCTTTGGAGGCCAGGGTGGCTGAACTGGAGGAGCTAAGGAAGGCAGAGGTGTTTGTGGATGAGACTTTCCGGGACATAGTAGGGCTGTCCCACCTCCAATCTGACAGTCCTGAGGCTGTTACGGAGGATGAAAGGCTCAGGGAAGGAGAGCAGTCAAGGGGAGCAGAGGGAAACCATCCCGTAGTTGGGACCCTCCTTCCAGAGGGTGATGTTGTATCCTCTCGTGCCGAGGATACTTCTCCGGGGGAGGGAGCGCCAGCTGTTAGGAAGAAGCAGGTTTTAGTAGTGGGGGATTCCATCATTAGAAATATAGATAGTTGGGTTTGTGATGACCGGGAGAACCGTATGGTGACTTGCCTGCCTGGTGCGAAGGTTGCGGATCTCTCGAGGCATCTAGACAGACTTATGGGCAGTGCTGGGGAGGAGCCGGTCGTCGTGGTACATGTTGGTACCAATGACATAGGGAAGGGTAGAAGAGATGTTCTGGAGGCCAAATTTAGGTTACTAGGAAGGAGACTGAAATCCAGAACATCTTTGGTGGCATTCTCTGAAATGCTTCCAGTTCCACGCGCAGGGCCAGATAGACAGGCAGAACTTCAGAGTCTCAATGCGTGGATGAGACGATGGTGTAGGGAAGAGGGGTTTAGATTTATTAGGAACTGGGGACACTTTTGGGGTAGGGGGAGCCTATACAGGAAGGATGGGCTCCACCTAAATCAAGGTGGATCCAGACTGCTGGCATTAAACATTAAAAAGGACATAGAGCAGTTTTTAAACTAAGAGGTGGGGGAAAGCCGATTGGTGCGGGGGAGCACCTGGATCGGACGGAGACTTCTCTTACACGAGGCTCCATAGACAGGGATTCCCTAGAAGTTAGTCAGATAGGGAACGTGGGAAATAATATATGGGCAAGATCAGATGTGAAACAATCGTGCATAAAAAAATCCACCACGTCTGTGAAAGGCGGACATATAAATAGTGGTAGTTTTCTAACATGCTTTTACACTAATGCTAGGAGTCTGTCTAATAAGATGGGTGAACTGGAGTACCTCATATCAAAGGAGGAAGTTGACATAATAGGCATCTCAGAAACATGGTGGAATGAGGACAATCAGTGGGACACTATCATACCGGGATATAAATTATATCGGAAAGACAGAACAGGTCGTGCGGGTGGCGGAGTGGTACTATATGTGAAGGATAATATAGAATCAAATGAAGTAAAAATCCTAAAGGAATCAAAATGTTCCATAGAATCATTATGGATAACAATTCATTCCTCTAATATGAATATGGCATTAGGAATATATTACCGACCACCTAACCAGGACAGTGATAGTGATGCTGAAATGATGAGGGAGATTAGAGAGGCTATCAAAATAAAAAACACAGTAATAATAGGAGATTTCAATTATCCCCATATTGATTGGGTGCATGTCACCTCAGGACGGGATTCAGAGATTAAATTTCTTGATGCCTTAAATGACTGCTTCTTGGAGCAGCTAGTACAGGAACCCACAAGGGGAGAGTCGATTCTCGATCTAGTCTTGACTGGAACGCAGGATCTGGTCCAAGAGGTAACTGTTACTGGACCGCTTGGAAATAGTGACCACAATATAATAACTTTTAATATTCCTGTGTTGGGAAGAACACCGCAGCGGTCAAACACTCTGGCATTTAATTTCAAAAAGGGGAATTACACTAAAATGAGGAAGCTAGTTAAACAGAAACTAAAAGGTAGAGTAATTAAACTAAAATCCCTGGAAGCTGCATGGAAACTGTTTAAAGACACCATACTAGAGGCCCAACTTAAATGTATACCCCAAATAAAAAAACACAGTAAGAGACCTAACAAAGAACCACCATGGCTAAACAGCCATGTTAAAAAGGCAGTGAGAGAGAAAAGGGCAGCTTTTAAAAAGTGGAAGTCAAATCCTAGTGAGGAAAATAGAAAGGAACATAAACACTCCCAAATTAACTGTCATAATGTAGTAAGAAAAGCCAAAAAAGAGTTTGAGGAACAGCTAGCCAAAAATTCAAAAAACAATAGTAAAATGTTTTTTAAATACATTAGAAGCAGGAAGCCTGCTAAAAAAGCAGTGGGGCCCTTGGATGATAAAGATATAAAAGGAGCGATCAAGGAAGACAGTGCCATTGCGGAGCGATTAAATGATTTCTTTGCTTCAGTCTTCACGGCTGAAGATGTTACAGAGGTTCCTAAATCTGAGCCAGCCTTTTTAGGCGACAAATCTGAGGAACTCACTCAGATTGAAGTGACATTAGAGGAGGTTTTGGAATTAATTGATAAGCTGAATAGTAACAAGTCCCCAGGACCAGATGGCATTCACCCAAGGGTTCTGAAAGAACTCAAATGTGAAATTGCGGAGTTATTAACAGTGGTTTGTAACCTATCCTTTAAATCCACTTTGGTACCAAATGACTGGAAGACGGCCAATATAACACCAATATTTAAAAAAGGCTCTAGAGGAGATCCTGGCAATTATAGACCGATAAGTTTAACATCAGTACCAGGCAAATTAGTAGAAACACTAGTAAAGAGTAAAATTGCAAGGCACATAGAAGAGCACGAATTGTTGGGCAAAAGTCAGCATGGTTTCTGCAGAGGGAAGTCGTGTCTGTCTAATCTATTAGAATTCTTTGAAGGGGTTAATAAACATGCGGACAAGGGGCACCCAGTGGACATAATATACCTAGATTTCCAGAAAGCCTTTGACACGGTCCCACACCAAAGGCTTTTATGTAAATTAGGTGGTCATGGGATAGGAGGAAAGGTCCTTTCATGGATCGGGAATTGGTTAAAAGACAGAAAACAAAGGGTGGGAATAAATGGTAAATTTTCACAATGGAGGGGGGTAACTAGTGGTGTTCCCCAGGGCTCAGTCCTGGGACCGATCCTGTTCAACTTGTTCATCAATGATCTGGAAAATGAGGTAAGCAGTGAGGTGGCAAAGTTTGCAGATGACACCAAGTTGTTCAGGACAGTCAAAACCAAAAGGGATTGTGAAGAACTACAAAAAGATCTCAGCAAACTGAGTGATTGGGCAGCAAAATGGCAAATGAAATTTAATGTGGGTAAGTGTAAGGTAATGCATGTTGGAAAAAATAACCCAAATTACACGTACTACATGATGGGGTCAAATTTAGCTACGACAGATCAGGAAAGGGATCTTGGAGTTATAGTGGATAGTTCTCTGAAGACATCCACGCAGTGTGCAGCGGCAGTTAGTAAGGCAAATAGGATGTTAGGAATTATTAAAAAAGGGATCGATAATAAGACAAAAGATATCATACTTCCCCTATATAAAACTATGGTACGCCCACATCTCGAGTACTGCGTGCAGATGTGGTCTCCTCACCTCAAAAAAGATATATTGGCATTAGAAAAGGTTCAGAAAAGGGCGACTAAGATGATTAGGGGCTTGGAAAGGGTCCCATATGGGGAGAGGCTAGAGAGACTGGGACTTTTCAGTTTGGAAAAGAGGCGATTGAGGGGCGATATGATAGAGGTATATAAAATCATGAATGGTGTGGAGAAAGTGAATATAGAAAAATTATTTACCTTTTCCCATAATACAAGAACTAGGGGACACCAAATGAAATTGATGGGTAGTGGGTTCAAAACTAATAAAAGGAAATTTTTCTTCACACAGCGCACAGTCAACCTGTGGAACTCCTTGCCCGAGGCGGCTGTGAAGGCCAGGACTCTATTAGGGTTTAAAAAAGAGCTTGATAAATTTTTGCAGGTCAGGTCCATAAATGGCTATTAGCCAGGGATAAAGTATGGTGCCCTAGCCTTCATAACAAGGGCAGGAGATGGATGGCAGGAGATAAATCACTTGTCTTCTGTTCTCCTTCTCTGGGGCGCCTGGCATTGGCCACCGTCGGCAGATGGGATGCTGGGCTTGATGGACCTTTGGTCTGACCCAGTATGGCCATTCTTATGTTCTTATGTTCTTATGTTCTTATGGGGGGATGCATTTCACAAAGTCCTCTAAATCACCCATGAGATACAGAGTGGGGAACCTTGTCTCATAGGAAACAATGGAATACGGGAGGGCCAGGTTCCCAGACCTCAGGGATGTAACACTATGACTGGCCTACATTAGCCCCTCCCTTTGGAAGGGACGTGGTAATGAGTGAGTTGGGAAGATGCTAATGAGGTGCTTCCATGAATATGCAGTGCCTCATTAGCATAATGGCAGCCACATGGAATTTGAAAGCACCACTTTCCAATCGCACCCTGCCTGTGTAGATGGGGGCTTTGGAAAGGACCCCCCTGGACTTCGAAAGGCCCTTCTTCCGTAAACCAAATAGAAAGAAGGGGCTTTCGAACTGGGAGGTGCTTTCAAAAGGCCCCCAGCCGCACAGGTGGCATGCAATTCTAAAGCAGCACTTTTGAATCGCTGGGCTGCCATTAAGCTAATGAGGTGCTGCATATTCATGGTGGTGCCTCATGAGCATCTTCCCAACTCATTACCATGCCCCTAGTGTAGACGTAGCCTATTATTCTGACTTCATCATACCGAACAACTAAAACACAACTCACACCCTGCACATGTTTTTAAAACATTCATTTGTACTTCAGTCTCAAACTATTTTTATCAGCACTTTGAAACAGCATTTCGAAAAGCATCTTAATGTTTCCCTCATTAAAAAGGAAAACCATTTTAACAGTAGGACTCTTAAACTGCATTTTTAAAAAAACATTTTAATGTTCCCATCATTTTTATTAGCATTTAAAACAGCACTTTAAATTGAAACCCCTATTTATTAGCATTTTAGACAACAATTTTAAATAAAAATTCCTACGTAGGTGGAGGATGAGGATGTCATCTCCACATCAAGAAGTTTGGGTTCTATCACTTCCTTTTTAAAGAAAGAGTATGGGGCTGGCTTGTATACCATGCCGAACTTTGTCATTGTAAATTTCTCTGTAGGAAGCCAAGTCAACATTTACGGCCTATTTGCCATAAAAATGTCAATGAACTCCTCAGCCAGTTCAGACATACATCGAAGGGCAGCAGTTGTCAGCCTCTTTCATGTTTCTGTGCATCTTCGTCCATACTTTCTTAGTGGTCAAGATTCTCATTGGTGAGAGGCATAGAATGCAATTTCAACCACTCTTCCACATCATTCTCTTTAACTTCATCAGAGCCAGCCTCCCTTGCTGGTTGGACTATTTCAGAGTGAATGGGGGTTTCTTCAAACTCTACCAAGTCTTTCACAACCTCAACATAAGTTTTTGTCTAGACATATGAACTCAGATTTCTTCCCAAATGGCAACAGTGATCATCACAGCATCCATAATATTTCATTTGTTTCCCAAATTCCTGGGCTGCAGGTTTTCCCTCACCATCGGTTTCATGGATGAGCTCTCACAATGTACTCTGCAAATAAGATGCCTTGCAGGTGGCAATAGCCCCCCATGTCCATTGGCTGCATGATTGATGTTGTCTGAGGTGGCATAAAAAGATCTTTGATGTTTAGACAGAGAGCTGCATAATCCAGGTTGTGGGCACCACTATTATCCAGAATCAGAAGAATCCTAAATTGCAAATTTTGTTCCTGGCAATACTTTTTTATTTGCAGGACAAAGTAGCCTACAAACCAGTCATGGAAAATTTGTGTTGTTATCCAGGCCTTTCTGTGTGATTTCCGTCTGACAGGAAGCTGAGATTTCACGTAGCTTTTCATAGGTCCTGGGTTTTCACTTTGATAGAAAAGGCACAGCTTTGAGGATCTTGTCTTTAGCATTGCCTCCTACCAGCAGAGTTAAGCAATCTTTAGAGGCCTTCAAGCCAGGAGCACTTTTTTCATTAATAGAAATATAATTTGATATTAAAAAAACTTGGCAAGGGTGATAGCTGTCTTCATCAATCACTTTCTTGAGTATTTCAGGAAATGCTTCAGCTGCCTCTGTGTCAGCACTAACTACCTCTCCCTGCACTCTCACATTTTTAAATCCATACCTTTTCTGGAATCCGTGAAACCATCCTTGGCTTGCAGTGAAAGTTTTCCCAACAATGTCTTCTTCATTAATGTTTATGTGCTCATACATGTTGATGGCATTCTCCTTACTGAGGACTAGGCTGATCAGAGTATTGTTTTTATGCATATCTTCCAGCCATATAGCTAGCATCCATTCAATTTTTTTTTCCCCATTTGAGCACACCTTTTCTGCATAATCGTTACAGAGGAATGCTTGGACGCATGCTTTGCTCTACTCACAATATCCTCAGCATTCTTAATAATAATATGCACAGTTGCTGGTGGCAATCCAAGACAGCGAGCAAAATCAGCAAAATTACTGTGTTTTATTATGTCCAATTTTACGTCCAGAGTCACACTGCTTCAGTGCCACCTACCATCACTAACTTTACTCATTCTCCCAGCACTGGCATTACGCTTAGATCTCATTGTTTCCAACCAAGGGGCTGAATGAGATGTGTCAGAGAGGCACTTCTACTTGCTTCAGGTCCTCATCGGCAAAAAATATGAATTAGGTGTGTGTAAGCACAGGGAATGCAAGGACATAAGTGTGGGGAATGTATGGACGTGAAGTAGAACAGTTCCGCTTTTTGGCAGCAATGTAAAAAGCAGCGTTAAGTGAGGAAACATATAAAGTGGACCCCCTATACTTGGTTAAACCTCACATGTTTGCATATGAGACAAACCCCAAATACATATTGAAGTTAGAATGCAATCAACTGCCTGAATCTATGAAAAGCAGGGGGATGTGAATAGCAGTATTCATGGAGATACTGTACTGATAGTAGCAAGGAACTCTGAAAAGCTGACAGAAATAAATGGGTAGATATTAAAAACAATCTGGGGAGGTTGATACTGAGGTGCTGTCAAATAGGAGCAACCTTATTAGAGATTGCCAAGTGCTGATTTAGAGGCAGTACAATATTTTACCTGTAGGTGGAGCCACATATTTAAAAATTCTATTTGGAATTATGTAAACTATTGTCCACAGCCCATCTATTGTTCTGGATCTGTAAAACTTGCTTTTAGAGGTCAATCAGCCCTTCTGGAAGTCTAGAATGTATTCATGAGAGATTTTAATTTATATGAGCAATGAATTATGAATATGGAGTTGGAGGAGAACATATGTCGAGACTTGTTTCTCCCAGTTTGCTGAACATTTAAACATGGCCAAAGTCTATCCTGTAAGTAGGAAATAATACAAAATTATGTTGATTGTAAAAAGCTTCTGGCACGTGTGATATGCTCATGTGAGTTAAAAAGAAACACAGGCTGGATTTTCAAAGCAGTGCAGGGGATTGACCCACACATCATCCATTAAAAATAACTATGATAAATGGTACAATTAAGTTTAGGGGAAGATTGGCTCAGTCTTCCACGCTGCTTAAAAATCTCACTGACTTTCTTTGACTCATCACTTAAAGTATGAAAGCATTATATAAAAAACATTATTAATTAAGTCTTGCAAATGGCCCTGTAAAGTACCTGAAGGCTAAGCACAGATCATTTTTCCCAGCACTTATATTTAGCAGTCTTTGCAGTGTTACAGGGCAGCTGTTGCTGCTCAAGGAACCATGAAGTGATAAGCTTCTTGAATAGTCACAGAGAGGTAGTCTTGTCTTCACGGACAAAGTCAAGTTCCACATGACGGTCCTAGACAGTGCAGTATGGGAAGGTGGAGGGCAGCCATCTATGGGGAAGGAACAAGTTTCTGAGCTACCTAGGAAAAACTAGATGTACACAAATCCATGGGTCTGGATTTAATGCACCCAAGGGTACTGAGGGAATTGGCAGATGTCATTGCTGAACCTTTGGCCATTATCTTTGAAGACTCTTGGAGATCAGGGGAGATACCGGATGACTGGAAAAAGGCAAACATAGTGCCCATCTTTAAAAAAGGAAAGGACAATCCAGGGAACTATAGACTGGTCAGCCTTACCTCAATCCCTGGGAAAATAATGGAGGGGATCCTCAAGGAATCCATTTTGGAGCACCTGGAAGAGGGGAAAGTGATCAAAATTAGCCAACATGGATTCACCAGGGGAAGTCCTGCCTGACCAATCTGATTAGCTTCTGTGACGAGGTAACAGGCTCTGTGGAAATGGGGAAGTCAGTGGATGTGATATACCTTGACTTCAGGAGCTTGTGATATGGTCTCCCACAGGATTCTTGTCCATAAATTAAGGAAATATGGATTGGATCCTTTAACTATAAGATGGATAGAAAGCTGGCTTGACCGTCGGGCCCGACGGCTAATGGTCAATGGCTCAATATCTGGATGGTGGTCAGTTTCAAGCAGAGTGCCACAAGGCTCGGTTCTGGGGCCAGTGTTGTTCAACATCTTTATTAATGACCTGCATGAAGGACTGGGTTGCACCCTCAGCAAGTTTGCAGATGACACAAAACTAGGGGGAGAGGTAGATATGTTGGAAGGCAGAGAGAGAATCCAGAGTGACCTGGATAAATTGGAGGACTGAGCCAAAAGAAATCTGATGCAGTTCAACAAGGAGAAGTGTAGAGTCCTGCACCTGGTGCGGAAGAATCCCAAGCATTGTTATAGGCTGGGGACCGACTGGCTCAGCAGTAGTACGACAGAAAGGGACCTAGTTAGTCTTTAAAGTGTTACATAACTGCTGTTTTGATAAGCTTGTTAATTTATGTGGCTGCTCACAAGAAGGTGCAGAACAGTGGTGGAAACAGGTCTGTTTTCACTCTTCTGCTATTGCTTGGCAAAGCTTTGAGCCAATGGGAGGCACTGGAGCAATCTTGCCTACTAAAAGCAGTAAGCACTGTTGTATTGATTATGCCTAGTTCATATTAACTTGACAATAATTAAGGGTAGAGACTCTATTTATTTTTAATGGAATCTTAGACTCTGCTTGAGCCATTTTCCCTGAAAACATTCCTACTTAGTAAAGATGACTTGTTGAGTGGATTTTTCAAGCCCGGCCTTGATACCTCTGTCTGCCAGCCTCATTTTGCATTTACCTGATTTGTATACCTGGCATGTAAATGAGATGCACAGACAAGAGGAGTAGTTAAAGTGGCTGTCATGCCCCTCAATATCCAGTATAGCTTCATCAGTGCTAACAATGGTGTCAGTGCTAATGAAACAGATCACTAGAGTTATGTGTATTGTTTTCACAGCAGGTGTCATGGTTAGAGTTCTGCACGGGTACAAAATCTATATCTGTGAATATAAAGTAAGTGTTAACTAGAGTTGCAGGGCTGTAGTGACGAGCAAGATTAACAGGCCCCCAGTTAGCGACAGTGATAGGAACTTCAGTGGCACAAGCAGCAGCAGCAGGTGGAGTTGCTGCTCATTGCCCCCTACTAACAGTGGCCAAATATAATGCTGATTTTGTCACTATGGTTCCTGGCCTGGTCACTGACAATGGCCCTATTGGTCTCACTCATGGGTCCTGCAACTCCATGGATATCCACATCTGTAGATACAAATTTTCTATCTGCACAAGGGTTGCCAACCATAGTCTCCAGCAATTAAAGATTTATCTTTAATTAAAGATTATATCATGTGATGAAACTGCGCCGAGTATGTGCAATGAAAACTGGCAACTCTAATCCAGTCAGTGCTGCAGGCATGGTGGTTAAAAACACAGGCCAATGGTGTACACTAGTAGAAAGAAACCGTACAAGAGAAAATTTATTGAAAAAGGGCTTAAAAACCTTGATTCTAAGTCCCAAACCTACTGTAAAACAGCAATATCTAATTTGGCATATTTCATGTTTTCCTGTAGTGTGTAACCTGAAACCTAGCATGGTGCATTCCTTACATAATTTAGTTTATTTTTATCCATGTATCATCTTTATCTCTTCAGGTGTTGGAATATTTTCTTGGCTTGCCAATTGATATAAAAAAATTATGTCTTGAACTGGTGAATGCAGGTGCGTTGGAACAAGGAGTTGGCTGCAAATAAACTGTTGAGAACAGAACACACAGAATAGCACCAGACAGAACTTTCTGTGTGTAATCCTCTTAATACACTGCTGCACATATTGAAATTTAAGTGAGAACTTATTCCCCTCTTAGTTGTGCGGTAGAGAGGACAGCAAAATATTCTATTTTTAGTATTGGATATAGGCATTTCTGTTATGTCCCCTCATAAACAGAAGTTCATCAGTAACTTTCTGTCTTAATTTGTGTTCCCCCACCCGCCAAGTGCTAGAGAGAGCTTTCTACATTGCTAAGACTTGGAAAGATATCCAAAATAACCTTCTTTCCTATCAGCTCTCAAAGTCATTGTTTATCATTGCTCCCATAAGCCTTTTAGCAAAGATAGAAATGTAGTTGTGGCTTAAAATCAGATACATCCTGTATTGACGAGGCAGAAGGATGACGATGGAATGACAAGAAATATATCCTGTCATTGCAGGAGGGGTTGGGACTCTATGTTCTAATGTTGTTTTTCTCATTTCTAATTCTAATGATAGTAGTATCAAAGGGCCAGGCCTCGCCCAGCGGCAACAATAAGAGAGAGACATAAATGCTGGAGTTCCTAGCCAGCCATTGCAGTATTTTAGGGATTGAGTTGCCTGCCCTAAATCCAGAAGCGAGGAAGAGAGGAGAATGAACAGGTTAGGGGAATAAAGAAGAAGCTTAGAAACTTGGGAGTATAGTTGCATGGGTAGCTTTTGGAAATGGGGGGATGAAGGCGATTGTCATACATTTGGAGTTAACATCTTTCTGCTGAATCTGCCACCTGGTTCACTGAAGAATGGATAAAAGCTACCCTACCAGATCAGGCTAGCAGTCCACAGAATCCAACAGCTTGTCTTTGAGAACGGTCCCACTACCAGAGACTTCAGAGGAGGGATGCAAGAAGTTGTGTAGTGGACAACTGGGAATAAGCTACCTGAAGGCGAAATTACTGTTGAGAGCCTGTTGCTTAGGCTCTGAAACAGGAAAATTTCTATCATGATATGTTCTCTTTAACATTAACTGTGGATGGTGACATCCATGTGAATTTATAATCCTCTGTTGAACCCTTCCAAAAGCTAAGTACTTACTAATTTGTGTTAAGATGTTAAGCTCATGGCAAACCGGAAAGAGTGTCTTGCTCTAACTCTTCTACTTGTTTCTAATTGCTTCTGACTCAAGTGAGATAGGATTACAAGCAGTTAACTGTCTTGCAAATTCTGATTTTGGATTTACTGCCAGGTAGAACTGGGAAACTGAATTGGCCTGTCGTGATTCTGGCAGGAGGAAAATTCAGAAAAAGACATGGCTGTTGTTGTTTTTAAATCTGCTGAGTGATAGTCTAGAAGAGTTTCCTAGGTTGTCTTTATGAGACTTATTCCAGTAATAACTTAAGCAGGCATATGGTAAGCAGTTTTTTTATTACAATCTTTCTCTTTTTTTAAAAGAAAGGGAACATGAATTTAAGTTTTAATGTAGTACTTCTTAAAAAAATCTGATAACTTTGTTCTGAACTTCACATTAAAAGAATTTATGTGTAACATAATAAACATGTTGCTTTCTGATTTTCTTAGAAATACTGCAGAGCTGTTCAAAACTTGTGAAGAATAAAGTGTTTCTGCAATAGCTTGACCAATGACTGCTAGAAGCCTCTCATAACTGTTCATATTCTTGGTGTTAAGAAAATAGAGTGACTCTTTCATGATTCTAACAGTTTGCTGAAAAAGTAATAATGCCCTGATTTTGGTTCTGTTCAATTTTGATAAGTGTTTCATCATGGCATATTATTTTCCTTTTCAACCTACTAAGGATCAAAGGTGAATGTCTCAGGATGTAAAGCAGTCTACAAAATTGGTGAGGAAGTGTGGAGAAGGGGGAAATGAAAGTTGATGAAACTGGAAATAGTAATTGGTTTGATGTAAAATCCATGTAATTGTTTTAGCTCTGCCAGTAACATAGCTAAAAGTAAAAAAGTCAATTAACATGTCTTTTAGATGGTAAATTCTGTTGGGCTTGGGCAGAACCATTCATGTCTGAGTGCAACTGAAAATAATTATTGTCTTCTATGTTGAAAAGGGAAATTTGAAATTTGAATGTGGCATCATCTTATTTAATGGAGAACAGCTTCTATGTTCTCTATCATACAATTCAGTTTTGATGCATTTGCCTGTGTGTGTGTGTTTGCATATATATATCTATAGTTATAGCTATATAATAGGATTAAACTATTATACTGATTTTACATGAAAATTTTATACAGAAATTATTTCTCATTTTTAAGATTTCTTGCCTCATTAACTTTGTTTCCTTTGCCATGGCATAATTTTATGCATATATATAAAGACACATAATACTTTATCTGTAGACCATTAAAGATACACAGGAAAATGTTAACGATTTAAAAATAGTGAACCTCTGTGTGACTTTGTTTCTTTGCTTGAAACCCATATGTTAAGTTTAGCACTGTCTGTTTCAATAACTAGGAGCGACAGCGGCTAGAAACCATCCTCAACCTCTGTGCCGAATATTCCAGACCTGATAACAGTCCTGTTGCTGCTACCACTGTGGCTGACGTTCAAAAGATTAACAAAGAACTTGAAAGACTTCAGCTGTCAGATGAAGATTCTGTATTTGAAGATTCTCAAATGAGTCCAGAAAAAAGATTTAGAAACCACTTGAAATCATCTACAAGTGATTCTGATTTCTCAGAGTGTAATAATCTCAGCCCAAATACTACCACTTTCCTTTCCTCCAGGGGGATTAGAGCCGATGAACACTTAAGTGACAATATGAAGACTCCAGCTTCTTTAGCTTCTTCTCCCTTCTTGAAGGTTTCCAATGAGTCTTCTTACTTAAGTATTATATCAAAGGTAAGACCCTTGAGAAATTAACCTCATATATTGTGAACCATTGGTTAGAATCGTTCAGCTGAATTCTGTTTCAATGGCAGAAATGACAAAGAAAATGGCTTAAATATTAGTTTTAGTCACATGCTACATCTGTATGAATTGAAATTTGGGTGATTTTTGCCATATTTCCTTGTTTTTAAGTACCTTTTTAAAAAGTTAAGAGTTCAGGAGGAGGCTTTTTAGGAGCAAAAATGAGCGGAGAGAGTGTGCTAAAATGACAGTATTAAATTGTTTCAATTAGCAGAGTTTCAGAAGTCCTGTAGAAAGTTTGGGTTTTATGTGCAAAATAATTTATAATTGCTGTCACGTCATGTCACCATTGTAAATATTCAGGACTATTGCCAGAAGGAAAGGAATTGCCTAATTTTTCTTCTCCCTTGACAGATTTCTCGCTGCTGTAAAATTATCAGATTTTCTGAACAGCTAACAGAATACTTGTAAAGGGGAGACACAAAAGGAATTGTCTGGTTAAATTTACTTTTCCATCCCTTTTTCTTATTGGCTACGTCTATCCGACAGCCCCATTTTGAAATAAGATATTTCAAAATGGATATATCCTATTTTGAAATAACACAACCAAACACAAAATGCATTTCAAAACACTACCCAGCTATTTCGAAGTAGCATATCTGGTCCATAGTGGTATTTTGAAATCATGCCATTGGAGCCCATTATGTTCTATTTCAAAATAGATAATATTCCTCAGGGAATGAAGTTTACCACAATCAGACTAATGCACTTGTTATTTTTAATTTATTTTGAAATAGTATGTGCATCATTTAGACAGTGCCAACGTTATTTTGAAATAACTGCTATGTCAAGATAACATGGCTGTGTAGACATACTATTCTGAACAAGGACATTACTGTAATCAACATGCTGCCTCTTGTGAAGCGTACTGTGGCAGCCTACATATTCACACATGACAAAATCTATCCAAAGGTCTCCAAAAATCACCCGCAGTTCTTTAGGAAATTACGGTACTTCACAATCTTCCCCATTCACTTCACAGTGTAGTCTTGTAAGTTAAAGGGGGTCCTTTTAATAAAATAAAAGAAAGTCCTTAGTAATGTTACTAATAGTTAACACTTCAAAAATCAAATTAATATTTTGCTATTCATTATGTCTGCTTACTTTTTGGGGTGCTTTCCTCTGGGTGGAACAGTGATAGCCTAATATATATTTTGTGTTACAATTAATTTTACTTGTAAGTTCCGTTGCACTGAGTACATGTTGTAACATTCAATGAGCCAGCAGCAACTTTTTACTGAATGACCCAATTTAACATATAATTCTTTTTTTGCATTCCATGAAAAATTCCACCATTTGCAAAACTAGATATTTCCATCAATTTAAAAAAAAAAAATCAGTATTTTAGTTAGATTTTGTTTAAAATGAAACCACAAGCTCCATCCTCTGCTCTGCACTCTACCCATGTACTCCAGGGGATAGCCCACCAGGATTTTGGCATTGTAAAAGTTTTAGAACAGGGAGCCTGGAAGCCCGAGACAACTGGTTCTGTCAGAACCAGTGTATCCAGAAAAGTCTGTTGAAACAAACATTTCTATGTATCCAGTGGTGTAACCATGAGTGGGTCTGAGTGAGCCATGGGCCACCCACTTTTCATCCAGGCCCACCCACAGCCAGGGAGCAGGACAGGGGCTTATCCTGTGCCTCCCCATGCTCTGGGTGGGGAGCTGCAGTCCATAAGTGGGGCCAGGGCACTGGGGATGATTAATTATCTCGTCCTTGAATCCATTTCAATACTAACTCTTTAAAGGTTCTCAAAATAAAGGTAATGTCCAGGTGCAATATTTCAGTTTAGTCATCGTAATCATCACCTCATAGTAATGGATTTCTCTCATTGTCTGCTTGACAGTGGTTCTTGTGTATAACTTTAATGTATTTTCTGTCTCCTTACCAAATGGCTCCAAATGTAATTCTTGTTTGTAGGGTATCTTCTGCTGGGCTTATTTTTTAAAGCAGGGTAAAGAAACCTCCGGAGCACCGATTGTACACGTTTTTTCGAGGTTATCCACTGGTGGGCTGCCAGAGTGTTTGTTCAGCTGAGCATCCACAGGCACAGTTGCTCACAGCTCCCATTGGCAGCAGTTTGCAAATTCTAGTCAACTGAAGCTGTGGGAAGCAGCACAGGCCAGGTCATGGCTTCCCACAGCTCCCTTTGGCCGGGAATGCTGAACTGTGGCCTCTGGGAGCTGCAAGCTGCCCTGCCTGCAAACTGCCAAGTAAATAAATCATCTGGCAGCCTGACAGCAGCTAACCCTGATGAACCGTGTGCAGCCAGCAGGCTGGAGGTTCCCCACCCTGGTTGAAGGGATAAAAAAGAGGAATACTTCTCTAGAACTCTTTCTGTCGAACGTTTCCGAATAAGGGTGTTTTGAGGAAAAAACCCATTTTCCTATAGCTACCTCTTACTTATCATATTGATTCTCTCCCTTATCAGAAATCTACATCAAAACATTATATGTGCACATTATTGTGCTCTTGAAACTCTTCCATGCTCATGATTGCTACTTTCTTTCCATAAATGAAAGATCCTATTTTTAATCTCTGTTGGGAAGTTGAAATTGAAGATGTTATGTCAGCATGAGCCAAACAGGATACCGGACAAAAAGAGGCTTTCCTGCTAGGATTACTAGCACTAGTAAGTAAGGAATACCATTCATTCATGGTAATGTGTGTTCTGCTAAAGGAAGAGAAGAGCAGTAACATATACCTGAGTGTTAATGAAATGCAGTTCATTGTTCTCAAATATCACGGTTAGGTTTGCACATGATCTCTTGTTAAAATATCTGCCCTCAGAATAGCAATTAGGTAGTTGAGCTTCAATGGCTTTTGAAGTTGGCCATATGGGCCATCAGTTAAAGGAAGGAGCTGAGAGGCAGGATCTGATTCTAATTCTGTCTGGAGACAATGAATGAGTGACATTCAAAACTAATTTGACTCCCCTGCGTCAACCTTTAGAAAACAAGATAATTTCCAGAAGCATGTTGAAAGCTAGCTTCTGTTTCAAAACTAGGCTTTCCTGGGTAAAACGAACCCCCACAATACTTTACCACAGCTTATGATATCTGTCACAGTCCAGTATATAAATGAGGCAGGAGAGACAGATTTTACTGATTAATTTTGCCATGCAAATTGTGCACCCATCTTACAAAAGCTGCTCATGTGACAGTTGCTTATGATATGCTGTAACATGCAGGTTTTTGTAAATATATGGAACTGAAGTATGCTTTAAAAGAAGAAGTGTATCTTCCTGTATCTATTTTACTTAGGAAGAGAAAACTTTGGCTTTTTAAAACCAAAATAACGTGATGTATGAAGTGTCTGAAGAATACAGCTAACAAGGAGAATGAATGAGAAAAGACTTTGTAGAGCATGAACTTCAGAAGGTACTTCAAGTGTCAAGTTGCTGGTATAAAACCAGAGCTCTTGCAATGCAACAATTGTGTAAAGTAGTTGAACACAGAGTTAGAGGGAGGAGAAAAATGTATTTTTTTAGAATTCTATTGATAAACACTGCCTAATGACTAATTGCAGACACCAGAATGCGCAAATGACGAGCAAAGAGGGCAGGAGCTTGCTCGGCTGGAGGAGGAACACATAGCAATACTGAACAACTTAGAGGAACTTGAACAGAAAATCAAAGATTTAAATGACCAGATGGATGAATCTTCTAGAGAGGTATCAGAAATGAAGTTGTTTCACATATTTTGGGTTCATATATCAGGCTCATTAAATAGCTAAGGTTCTATGTGTGTGTACTTATGTGTGTGTATGTATGTATGGGGGTTGTACATATGTATGTTTTTCTGTGTGTGTGTAAAAATACATAGATGTCTCATGCATCAATATAGCCTTCAAATCCTCTGCTTTTTGGCCAAAATTAATAGTAGTATCATATTAACTGATATTTCCATATTATGGGGACAGTTGTCTTCTCTTCCAGATGGCTAGATAACATGATCTATTTGGCCTTTTCTAGATCTAACTGCTATACCCCTAAATGTAGTTAGAATGGTCCTAATTATTGAATGGTTGATGAAAGATTCATCTGACTAGCTTGTCTCCCTTGGGAGTATTGTATCTCATGTAGCCATTTAAAGGGTAAGGATGTGACATAAGTTCTTTTTAAAACTCTTCACCCTGGTGTTGTGAAGACTGTGAAGCAGTGTTGGTTTCTGGAATCTCACACTTGCAAACCAAGCTGTATGGGCCTTAAGTTGTCCTGTCTCCAATTAGCAACAGGAAAGAAGCAGCTGTTCTAAAAATGGTTAGTGCACAGACTGGCACAAACAGTAGGTACAGTATCACACATAAGGAAGCAAAGAAGAGGAGAAATAGAAAATAAGAACTAAACAAATAATATTTAGAAGTTGCTTTGGTTTAAGATACAATATTTTGAGTGAGGTTTTCCTTTTTACATATTTGTGATCTCTTAGTAACGTGTAGAAGCTCATGCTTTAGTAGCATCAACGTTGCTTTTTAAAATATAACCAAAAAGTGTGCAAAGATTTCTTTGTAAGCTGGACTGCTTCTGAGAAATGTTTTGTGTTCCTAGCTGGACATGGAGTGTGCTCTTTTGGATGGGGAACAGAAATCTGAAACAACAGAACTTCTGAAAGAGAAGGAAATCTTAGATCATCTGAACAGGAAAATAGCTGAGTTGGAGAGAAATGTCATTGGTGAAAAGACAAAGGTAAATAAAGTTATCTTCACTAATTTTTTGCTATGTAGTTCTTGATCTTCCAGCTATATTCAAACTGTTAATGGAGAGGAGATCTGCAACATGCACTGGCTTACAGGCATGATTTATACATGGTAGAAAATCATGATCTAAAACTTCACCTTCAGCATGCACTTCTTTTGCAGACGTGTGTTTGATTAAGAATATGAAGTGTTACTGTAGAAAGACCTAATTTGTTGAAATGATATTTTGGGTGTGCTAGATGCCAGTTAAAGCGAAGTGAACATTGGCTGTGCAGTCGACACATCTTTTATCACAACGTTTATCATGGATTACAAAGCTCTGTTATGGTTATGTTCTCTATTATTAAAAAAGATGAAGTTAATCTGACATTTCCACAACCTTCCATTCTTTTTTGTTTGTTTGTTTTAATATGTATTACTAATTAGCTCTATCTCAAAAAAAAAAAAGATATTTTTCTTTCCCAGCAAAGATATGTATTACCAAATTCCAGTGGTTTGACTTTAATGAGACTTTGCTTAAAAAGACAGAACAACATATACTATGCCGAAGGGTAAATGAAAAACCTGTCCACATAAATTAATTTATACACTCATAATACCGTTATGCGGGTTCATTCAATTTGGAAACAGTTGACTTTTTAAATTTGGGTAATACAAATGAATTTTTGAATCAAGTGTGCAAGTTAATTCATTAGTTCCCTAAAATGGGTAGTGAAAATTTTTAATTTTTTTAATATGCAATTACTTTTGTGACATAGTGATGGAACTCGAATAGAGATATTAGATATCGTAAATGGAAAAGACCTGTTTGTTTCTCTCCACCAAGCCAGAGAAGAAGAATTGGTTCCTCTAAACTATTGTATTTTCCAGTCCTCATGTTTTTGTTTTGTTTTGTTTTTGTTCTCGGAAGACCATTCCATAGCCTTTTATATCTCACTGTCAGGAGGTTTTTTTCTGGTTATTCAGCCAATAATTGTTCTTTTCTTAATTTCATCCCAGAAAACTGTTTTAAACTGTCTGCCTGGAACTATTCTAAATAATCTTCTCTGGTTTTTAGTCACTTGATTGGTGTTCTGTAAGGTTTTAGCTTTTGTTCCTTGGATGGTCACCTGAAGAAACCTTCACTACATTTACTTCAGAAACCTTTCACAATCCCCTTTTATGCTTCTTAGACAATTTTATCGCTTATCAGCTTTCTTTCTAAATCAAGCCCGTAGTCCAGTACTGGCCACCCTGGGGCTCAAGGGCCAAGTACGGCCCATTGGGATTCTGTGTGTGTCTGGAGAGACATTTTGTTTACCATTAGCCACGCAAAAGATTTCCAAATTCCACTGGTTTCCATCTGTGTAGTTTTTTTTCCCAAGTACTATTACTAAAGTGACACTCATGTAAAACAGGAGCATGTGTCGTAAGGTGCATGCTGGCTGCACGCTATGTTGACTGTGAGAACCATGTGCTCCCTCTGCATCCAGTCACAATGTTGCTATGGCTCAGTAGGCACACCCTACAAATTCTAGGTATGCAAGTGCAGTTAGACAAACTATCCTATCCCAGGAGATTGTCTTGATTACACCAATCTTTCGGCCCACTGTGAGGGGAAGCGCCATTCATGTGGTCCACTCACTAGCTTAGGTTGCCCATCACTGCTATAGCACCTAACAACTGTTGGTGTTTTTCTCAGAGCTTTATCCACCTTATTGCTGTCTATCAGGTACTGAGCCTGAACTCTACATTCCAGTTGCATGATCACTAAAGCAGCACAGAATATGGTTCTGTTGCCTCCTTGTTCTGTGAAGTGACACGTGTAAATATGCTTAATTGTTACTCGGTTTCCTTACCTTGTTGCTTCCTTAGGCCGACACTCACTTGATATATCAGTGCTGCTGCAATTTTCAGTAATGCTCAACTTGCCAATTCTTTTAGTCACATTTTTAAGCTTTAATTTTAATCTTGAGCATGCAATCAGTTTCATAGGTTTTACTTTTCTCACTGTACAAAGACCAATCTAAAACTGGTCCCTAGCCAGGTTTCAGATAAAATGGTGGTAAGTCGTGGTTGTGCAATTAGCTTTGTTTTCAAGGATGCTATCAGGGAGCTTATATGTTCTCAGATAGTATGGTGTGAGCCCCTTAAATATTTGAATAAGTAGATAGAAATTCAATGCCTGAATGATGTTTTCATGCATACCCTCTCTCATAGTTCTTCACTTTTTGGGCTCAAACTGCATTCCAAATAGAAATAATGCTGTATTTTTTTCTATCTTTTCATGTTTTTGGAGCAGTTTTAAAAATTCCCTGACAGAGCTGTGAATTGAAATGTATAGTGTTGTACTTGTGTATGCTCATCAGCAAGTAAAAATGGCAAGTCCAGTTTAATTTTCCAGCTCCGTACAAAGCAGAAAATAAACAAACTGCCTAAGGAGACTTCTCTTATTTGAAAAATAAATTTATTTAAAATACTTGTTTTTTTAGAATGCAAGATGATGTCAGTAATATAGGTTACAATATTGTAATTAGTTTTGTCATGAGTATACTATAAATGGATTTAAAAATATTTGCAGAATGCTTTCAGAACTCTTAAACTCATTACTTTGCCAAAGTCTGAAGTTTTCATATTAAAAACATATATATGAATGGGAGAAGAGAACTCTGTTCTGGTACTGTCCTGGGATGCTTATAGAAAATATAAAGTTCTCTTTATTACACAAAAAAAATCACACCATGCCAATTATGAAGTCCAATGTAATAAAGTCATAGCTGTAGTATTATGAAGAAGGAAGGAAAAGTGAACCAAAAAAGCTGTTCATGTAATGTAAACAAAGCAGATGTAATTCTTTAGCCAGATGAAAGAAGTAATTTTTGGTATCATAAATAGTTTGATTTTTTTTTTAAGATTACATCTTCTGCTTCTCATGTGTGTGGCCAAGTTTTTCACAGTCCCATAAAGATTGTTTCTAGCCTCCAGTCTTTGCTCAGTGTTCTGTGCTGTTACTTAGCTGTAATTTACCACTCAATGGCTACGTCTACACGTGAAGCCTACATCGAAATAGGCTATTTCGATGAATAACGTCTACACGTCCTCCAGGGCCGGCAACGTCGATGTTCAACTTCGACGTTGCTCAGCCCAACATCGAAATAGGCGCAGCGAGGGAACGTCTACACGTCAAGGTAGCACACATCGAAATAGGGATGCCAGGCACAGCTGCAGACAGGGTCAACGGGCGGACTAGCGCTTCCGGGGCAACAGCTAGCCGCTCCCTTAAAGGGCCCCTCCCACACACACTCAGCCTGCACAGCACGCGGTCTGAGGAGCCATAGGCACACAGACCCCGGGCGCCGCAGTCATGGACCCCCAGCAGCAGCAGCAGCAGCAGCAGCAGCTAGAGGTCCACCCAGCCCTCCTGGCAGGAGCAGGGCTTGCCCTGGCTCATGCCATGTGGGAGGCAGCTGACTACCTTCTTGCCCCAGGGGAGGAGATGCCCCCAGGGCAGCAGGGCTCAACCCCTACCCCTGCAGCACCCCGCTCCACCCCCCGCCTCACACGCCGGCGGCTGTGGAGCTACCCCACCAGCACCGACTGGTGGGAGCGGCTGGTGCTTGGGGAGTGGGACGACGACCACTGGCTCAGGAACTTCAGGATGACCCACCAGACATTCCTGGAGCTGTGCCAGTGGCTCACCCCCGCACTCAGGCACCGGGACACTGCCATGCGGCGTACCCTCCCTGTGGAGAAACGGGACGGCATCGCTGTCTGGAAGCTGGCCACTCAGGACAGCTACCGATCTGTGGGGCAGCAGTTTGGTGTTGGAAAGGCCACCGTCGGCGCTGTCTTCATGGAGGTAAGATAACCCACAGGGGGAGGCCAGGGCAGGGCAGGGGGGCCAGGGCAGGGCAGGGCAGGGCCACGCACACCCTGCTCACCCCTCATTGGGGCTCTCCCATGTGCTTTCTCTGCAGGTCGTGCATGCCATCAACGCCATGCTCCTGCACAGGCTCGTGAGGCTGGGGGACCCACATGCCACTGTCGCCGCCTTTGCCACCCTGGGCTTCCCCAACTGCTTCGGGGCTCTGGATGGGACTCACATCCCCATCCGCGCCCCGCATCACAGTGGAGGACGATACCTCAATCGGAAGGGCTACCATTCTGTCGTCCTGCAGGCCTTGGTGGACAGCCGGGGACGTTTCCAGGACATTTACGTGGGCTGGCCTGGCAGCACCCACGACGCCCGGGTTTTCCGGAACTCGGGCCTGTGCCGCCGGCTGGAGGCGGGGACCTACATCCCCCAGCGGGAGATCCCTCTGGGGGACACCACCATGCCCTTCTGCGTCATCGCAGATGCGGCACACCCCCTCCGGCCGTGGCTCATGCACCCCTACACGGGCCATCTCTCCGCTAGCCAGGAGCGCTTCAACGAGCGCCTGAACCGTGCACGCCAGGTGGTGGAGTGCTCATTTGGCCGCCTCAAGGGACGCTGGCGATGTCTCCTGACCCGCCTGGATGCGGGCCCCAACAACATCCCCCAGATTGTGGGTGCCTGCTGCGCCCTGCACAACCTCGTGGAGAGCAAGGGGGAGACCTTTCTGCAGGGCTGGGCCGCGGAGGCTGGCAGGGCACACGTGCAGCCACCTGCTGCCCCCAGTCGGCAGGTGGACCCAGAGGGGACCCGGGTCCGGGAGGCCCTGCAGGCCCACTTCGACCAACAGGCCGCGGGGTGAACTCTGCCCAGGCCCCCTACTGCCCGCCCCTTCCTCCCCCACACTCCTGCCCCAACGCCCACACCATGGAGCACCCCACCGCCCCCCCCCCCCACTTGTCCTGGACAAATGACAGCACGAATGTGTGGGTGAACGTAAACTTTTTTTTCCTCTTTACGAAACTTTTTTTTTTTTTGTAAATAAATAAATATGTGAAACAGAAACCAAAAAGGAGGGACAAATGTTCAACAAAAGCAAGATGTGCACAAATAAAACAGTATACAACAACAAAGCAAAGAAGTGTGCGCCATCAACAAAAAAGAAAAGCAGGGAGGAGAACAGGGAGAACTATTTACATGGGGGGGACGGGGCAAACGGGGGCACCAAAAACAAACATTCAAACTATATACAACAAGGGGGGGGGGCCACGTCCTGGGCCCCTCGCCCCTAGAGCCCAGCACTGGGCGTGCCCGGCCGGGAGCCCCGCCGTGCCTGCAGTCTGGTCTGCGGCTGGGTGGGAGCGGGCTGGACAGGAAGGTACCGGCGCCGGCGAGTCTCAGGGGGCTCCAGGCATCCCTCGGCGCTGTGGCCCTCGCGGGTGGGTGGTGGGGCGACGGCGGACGGCCCGGCGACGGCTGGAGCAGCTGGTGGTGGGGCTGCAGGAGCGGGCAGGGCGGGCGATGGCTCGGCCGGCGTGGCATGGGGGGCCAGGTAATCAACCAGCCGGTTGAATGTCTGCATATAGGCCCCCCATGCCTCCTGGCGCCAGGCCAGCGCCCGCTCCTGCAGCTGGAGGTGCTGCTCCGACACCTCCAGCTGCCGGCGGAGGATGGCCAGCAGCTGGGGGTCCGTTGCCGCCGGCGGTAGTAGGCGCGGGGTCCGCCGTCTTGCCCTCCGCGGGGCCGGTCGTTCCTCGGCCGAGGGGCTGCCCTGGAGCGAGGGTCCCGGAGGGCTCTCCGGGACAACCGAGGCCTTGCCGGCGCTCTCTTCCGGTCCTTTGGATGGTGCAGGTGCAGGTGCAGGACACAGGAGAGGAGGGGGGAAAGAAAAATGGAGACAGGCGTTAGTGTGGGCCCCGAGCCATGGCCTTTGTCCCCCCCGCCCTGTGCTGCAGGTTCCCCATCCCCGTCCCCGGGAGATGCTGCTGTGATGGATGGGGTTCAGGGGTCCCCCTGCCCTGCACCCCATCCCCTGGTGGGAGCGACTCTCACTTCACCCCGCAGGGTCTGAGAGCAGGAGAGCTTTCTTAGGCCACAGATGGCCAGTTTCTGGCAGGAGTGACAGCACCAGCTGTTGGAAGAGACAGTCCTTCCAACCCGTCGTGGGGAGAAGACCCCAAGGGGGGCCCCTCTGGGATGCAGCTTTCCCCCTCCTCTGGCTGGCTGCCTACCAGCTCTCCCTTCCCCTAGCCTCTACCTGTGGCCCCCGCCCTTGCCCCCCAATTCCAAGCCAGCTCGGCTCCTCCCTCCTGTTTGCTCAGGGCAGAGGTGTCACCTGCCAGCTGTAGCGCCAGGATCCTCCTTTGGCCCTGGGAGCTCCTCGGCTCTTGTGGCTCATATGTAGCCTGAGTCTCCCTTTGGCACTCCCCCCACTCCATCACATGCTGCTCCTGCGGGGTGTCCCACCCCCTCCGCCCGGGGGCCCCTCGAGGTTCCGCTCCCCCCTGGCCCGGGGATGGGGCATGGCACTGTCATGCAGGGTGGGGTAGGGGCACGGGCTGATGGCTGCAGTGCTGTGAGGGCCATGGCCCTGGTGTCCTTGGGGCCATGGCCATGTGAGCGTGTGGGGGGCCCTGGACACATCTCTGTTACCCCCGCCCCTCAAGCCCCGGGGTGTCCACCAGAGAGGGGTACCTACCTGTGGGTCCGCTCCCACGGTCCGGAGATCCCCGGGGGTCGGAGGCCCTGCTGCTGCTCCAGGATGGCAGGAGGAGGATCTGCAGGCTGGATTCTGCGGAGGAGGAGCCCCCCCCCCCTCCTCCTCCTCCTCCTCCTCCTGCCGCGATGTCCCGGGGATGGCCTCCAGGGGGGGCCCCCGGGGTGCGGGGCTTGCCTCCGGGTCGGACTCTGGCTGCAGGGCCTGCTGGGGCTCGTCAGCCGAGGTGTCAAGGGTGGCTGGAGGGGAGGAGGTGTGCCGGGAGCCCAGGATGTCCCTGAGCTCCCTGTAAAAGGGGCAAGTGACGGGGGCGGCCCCAGATCGGCTGGCCGCATCCAGGGCCCGGGCATAACCCTGCCGCAGCTCCTTCACCTTACTCCGGACATGGTGCGGAGTGCGGGCAGGGTGACCCCGGGCAGCCAGGCCGTCGGCCAGCCGAGCGAACGCATCCGCGTTCCGCCTCTTGCTCCCCATTACCTGGAGCACCTCCTCCTCGCTCCAGAGCCCCAGCAGGTCCCGCAGCTCGGCCTCCATCCAGGAGGGGCCCCGCTGCCGCTTCCCAGACTGGGTGGCCCTCTGGCTGGGCTGGCTGCCCTGGCTCCCCTTGGGGGGGGTCCCCTGGGGGCGCTGGGGAGGCTCCTGGCTCGCCATCGCCGCTCTGTGGTGGGCTGATGGCTCTGCAGGCTGCCCGCGTGTGCAGGCTGCAGCCTGCACGTTGCCTCAGCTTCCTGCAGAGTCAGGGCGGGGGAGGGGACCTTTAAGGGGCAACTCCACGCGGCCACCAGTGAGCTGAGGGGCTGGAGAGAGCGTCTCTCAACCCCCCAGCTGATGGCCGCCATGGAGGACCCGGCAATTTCGACGTTGCGGGACGCGGATCGTCTACACTGTCCCTAAGTAGGGCACTATTCCTATCTCCTCATGGGGTTAGCGACTTCGACGTCTCGCCGCCTAACGTCGAAGTTAACTTCGAAATAGCGCCCGACGCGTGTAGCCGCGACGGGCGCTATTTCGAAGTTAGTGCCGCTACTTCGAAGTAGCGTGCACGTGTAGACACAGCTAATGTCTTCTACGAGCCCAGTAACCAGTGGAAGCGTTGGTAATGCTGCTGGACAATATTGTCCTCCTGCAGTTTGGCAAATTCTCTTGTTTGGCGTTGATCAGGTCCCAAGGGTGCTGGCCTAGAGAGGTCCAACCTGTATTGTGATTTGGGCCCTAGACTTGGACAGAGTAGTCTGAGTTTGATTCTTGGCTTGGCTGTGAGTTGCTGTTTTGAGGATTTAATCTCTGGCTACGTCTACACTATGAGATAAATTTGTATTTAAGGCAGTTAGCTCAATATTACACCATCACTCTCTTCAGTATAAATACCATTAGCCCAATTTAGGGAGCACTAATATTGATATCATAACATCATTGCAAGCAGCTGGGTGTAGCATCAAGTTTGAATTTAAAAGTTCGAATGAAAGCTAGTGTGGAAGTTCCATGTCTTTGAATCAAATTCATTAGACTCCAGAGGTGTCCCATATGTATCCCACAATGCCCCACACTGCTCCGCTCTGGCTGCTTCCATCTCTGCTGCTCTGTATGTGCTCAGGAATTAGGTAACAGGAAGCCTGAAAATTTGAATTCAGCACCAGGAAGCCCTTGGATGTGGGGTCATATTTGTATGAGAAGCTGAGAAACTTCTTTCTTTGCTATCAGCCCTGTGAGCACATCGAACCATTACAAATAGCCCAACACAGAGTTCATAGTTCTGTCTCTACCTCTGATAGCTGAGTACTTGGGCTTTTTTCTGCACTGGCACCAGCCCCTGCCCTGTGCACCATATGGCAGCTAGGCTGTTGGGGGGTTGTGCTTGTATGAGGGGCCGAGACACTTCTTTTCTGCAGTTTATATTTGTGCAGGGCCCTCCCTCACTCCCCCACAGGCACCATGCAGTTGGGGTCTTTCCTGAGCCAAACCACATATCATGACTAGCCCCCGACCCAATAAAAAAAATGAGCCTGCTGTTCAGTGCTGACCATGCTGCCAGGCAGCACCATGTCCTGGCTTGGCCACACTGAGTGCTCCAAGGGCGGAAAAGATTTTTGGATGCTGGCTGTCACCCAGGGGAAGTTTCCGCTGGCTGCTAAGATCTTGGGGGCTTGCTGCTGCCCCAGGGACCACTTCAACTGGCCTTGAAGCCACAGACCCCACACCTCCATGACCAAAAATATTTTTGGGGGCTTTCTGCCACCGGGGGGGATGTCTCACAGCAGCTAAGATTTTTGGGAGCTTGCTGCCACCCAGTGGGACCATCTCAACTGGCCTTCAAGCCGCAGACCCCATACTCCCATGCTCAAAAATATTCTTGGAAGCTTGCAGCCACCGAGGGGACCAGTTCCACTGGCCTTCTAGCCACGGACCCCCCACCTCCCTCCCAAAAAGATTTTCAGGGACCATGTCAACCTCTTCCTCCAATCCACCCAACCCCATCCTCATGGGATGAGGGGTCTGGCAATGGGTGCCGGCCCCGCCACCTGAGCACCAACACTTCTTGAAATTTGGCATGTTTCATTGCCCCGTGTTGGACAACTGTATAGTGTAATGGGAAGCCAAATATCTTTTTTCTAGCCTTTTCTATCCTCTTTCGTCATGCTTTAGCCCCCTTAACACTGAGAAGAATTGGTGCAGGGCCAGTTGACAAGACGCAGACTGCTGGGGGATCCCAGGGCACAGGAGCTGTGTGATGGAATGGGAACCCAAAAACCCTGCCTCACAAAATCTCATTTCAAAACCTTTACTGTCCGACTCTTTCTTCAAGCTACGCATTGTCCTTGTATTATTTTCAGGGATCATATGTAATCAAGGTAGCAGGGCCAGTGGCTGGAGGGCCAGTTGAGAATACTTAGACACATGCTTCTTTTTTTAAAATCTTTGATAATTCAATTACAGCTACAGTTATAAAAAGCATTTCAGTTATAGAAGCAATAGATTTCAGTTAATGTGGTGATCTTTATTGATGCCCTACTTTTCCTTCCTTCCTCCTGGACAAATGTCCGTTTGCTTTCCACAGGAGGGGAATGAAGGCAGTGCAATGTGGGAAGATGACATCACATACCTATAACCACTTGCAGGGCATTTTTCCCATGCTGCACCAGCAAAAATACCCGAAACACTAGCGAGATGAGGGAACCATGGAATAGGTTCCCACAATGCACTGCTGCAACAGTTGATGTTTGGCAATTAACTGTGGCAGAAATAAGTTGACTTTGTGGGGTGCAGGTAGGGAGGTGAGGATACTCAAATTTGAATTTATAAAACCCAGCATTACAAAATCAATTTTAATAAATTTGAATTTATCTTGTGGTGTAGACATAGCCTCTCTCTGTTCCTCTTTCTCACCTCTAAATCAGGAGTGTTTCCTATAGTGGTTGTGTACATTTTCTGGCACACTAAGGCATAGGAGGTAGAAGGTAGGGATGTGGAAGCAGGGCTGTCTTTAAGTAGTTTCCGTTATATACAGGGTTTATACTTTGGTTAAATGGCTCTCAGCAGCACCTCACTGTAAAAATTGTTCCAGCACTACTGCACGAGGGCTCCAGTCTGCTGTAATATAAGGCAGGATTGAACTGCAATAGGGCACAATTTTTGCATCATATATTCTCTTTTTATTGGCTAAACAGCCAGCTGTCTATGTATTACAAAAATGCCTTCGTTTTGAGGTGGGTGGATTAGCAAATTGTATTTAATTGCTCACATTTTTAAAATAAAGTATTTTGGTCAAGAACCCATTCCCTTGTCATTAACATCCTTGAAGACTTCAGTGCCTTGTGTTTGACTTACAAACATTGCAACACTGAAATAAATTTAATTTCCCCAAATCTTCATCACTGCGTATTGATATTTTCACAGGAAGGCTTTTGAGAGAGAGAGAGAGAGAGATTTGCACTGGTGCTAGTTGAGGCACTAGTGTGCTGCAGTTGCAGTCTGAGTACATATTTTTCTAGTGTAGACCAAAGCTTGCCCCTTTCTCTTGAGCATTCTGTAGAATTTTACACCACGTTAGCTTTCATAGCTAGGTGTGATTATTGTTTTTTGCATACTTGGAAATGGTTTTGCTTCCAAGCTATCACAAAGGTAGTAGATTAAGAACGATATTTGACCAAAGCTTGCAATCTCCCCATTCTTGTAATAGCAAGAAGCTTTTTTACCTTCAGTGTTCATGTGATTGAAAAAGACAGTATGGCTACGTCTACACATGAAGCCTACATCGAAGTAGCTTATTTCGATGTAGCAACATCGAAATAGGCTATTTCGATGACTAACGTCTACACGTCCTCCAGGGCTGGCAACGTCGATGTTCAACTTCGACGTTGCGCAGCACCACATCAAAATAGGCGCTGCGAGGGAACGTCTACACGCCAAAGTAGCACACATCGAAATAAGGGTGCCAGGCACAGCTGCAGACAGGGTCACAGGGCGGACTCAACAGCAAGCCGCTCCCTTAAAGGGCCCCTCCCAGACACAGTTGCACTAAACAACACAAGATCCACAGAGCCGACAACTGGTTGCAGACCCTGTGCCTGCAGCATGGATCCCCAGCTGCCGCAGCAGCAGCCAGAAGCCCTGGGCTAAGGGCTGCTGCCCACGGTGACCATAGAGCCCTGCAGGGGCTGGAGAGAGAGCGTCTCTCAAACCCTCAGTTGATGGCCGCCATGGCGGACCCCGCTATTTCGAAGTTGCGGGACGCGCAATGACTACACGGTCCCTACTTCAACGTTGAACGTCGAAGTAGGGCGCTATCCCCATCTCCTGATGAGGATAGCGACTTCGATGTCTCGCCGCCTAACGTCGAAGTTAACTTTGAAATAGCGCCCGACGCGTGTAGCCGTGACGGGCGCTATTTCAAAGTTAATGCCGCTACTTCGAAGTAGCGTGCACGTGTAGACACGGCTTATATGTGCATATTTCTTATCGTTCATGGGAGCGTGAGGGAACAATCAAACACTCTATAGCCCAATCTAGCATTTAAACACTTCAAATTATGGACTTGTTTGGACTTCAAAAGCAAGCTATTGATTGTATCTGCTGGTTGGACAGAGTCAGCCCAAAAATATTTCCGTGCTATTGCAATTTGATCATTGGTTTTAGCTTCACACTTCCTGGGAAAGAGCTTTACTATAGGTTTTGACAAAATGATTTTAAACTTCCTTCTTTGAGTAGAACCAAGCTGTACAAGTACGAAGAACAATCAGACTTCCCTTCTGCTTTCCCTGTTTGCTTTGTTTATTTGAGGGACCATGTTTGCGCTCTATGTTGTAGTGTCACAGTACCTCAGGGTTGAATTAGCATCTCTGTTCCATTGTTCTGTTTTCAGTTATAGCTTCGTCAGAATCGCACTATGATATTCTCAGTCCAGGAGAGATTTTCATGGTTATGAAAGTTGTATAAAATGCATTTATTCATGTTGAATTATCCAGATGTGCAAATAAATTTTGTAATAGCTGAACACTGTCATTGACTTGGTTTACACATTACCCAGTTAAAGCATTTTGAATAAAGAAGGCCAGAAGATGAAATAATGACTGTCTAGACCTGACAGAAGGAAAGTACTCATGAACTTTGGCACAGTTTAATAGAAGTTGTGGCAAAAAGGCTCTGCTGCCTTGAAATTATTGTCCTGGAGCCTTAAGCATAAATTTTAGAAATGGATAATTATGCTTCCTCTCAAAGACCCTTCTCATGTCTTGCTGAAATATATACTCTGGAATGGTGTCTCTCATCAGCCCTAGTGCTTCCTGTCTGTCTTCTCAAGCACAATTCCACGCAAAAGACAACGTGCCTTCCTGCAGGACATTTAGTTAAAGTATTTTGGGTGCAGGAAACAGAACAGCTCACGCATGACAGGTTATTTGAAACCTGGCCCTTCACGGCCAAAGCAGTGCTGTGAAGACTGCTGACACTGATCCAAGGAAACGGTGCCAGTCTGCCAAACATTTAAAAATGATTCCAGCAAAAAAAAAAATAGTGCATGTTGGTAGTTCTAATGGTTTAATTTCAATCTCCTCTGCATCTAAAATTCATATAACTGTTTTTGTGCTGTAGTGAAAATATGCAGATCATAAAGAATTAGATTAATTCTCTGTAACATTTTACATCTTCCCTACTCAGTTTAGCAAGATAGTTAAGTATATGCATATTTTCAAGCAGCTGGGTAATTTCATTGTAGTAAGTAGTACTGGTTGCCACCTAAAAATAACAAACATTCAGCAGTCCATTTAGGGAGTGAATAGGGTCCTGCAATAGGGGAAAGGCTCATAAGAGGTGATAATGGATCATTGGAAACCTCACATTCATTCTGAGATAGCTATGAAGAAATTAAATTGAACATTAGATTGTATTGCTAGAAATATATCTGTTCTTTTGTATCCTCTGGTCATCAACCAGCATATAACTTATATATATAAGTTTGTATTGCTGTGGATATTATGATTAGCTGGGAAAACTTACTTCTTCTGTTCTGGCAGTGCAATTGGAGGTGTTATTTTCTAGAAAAAGCTATTTTCAATCAGTGAGGAAGCATACTCAGGGTTTGAGTTTAGGAATCCTGGCTTTCCATTGCTTTGCTGTGCATCTGTCAACAAGTTACAACTTCTTTCTGTTTTCATTGTGTGAAATGGGGATAATATTTAAAGGCTATTTAAGGGTAAATTAATTAAAATTTGAGCAGCACTTGTAGTGAATATTAAAATGTTGACACTGTAAAAAAGCTTGATATGTTTTAAAAATAAGATGATCTATGCTAATATGGGGTTATTGAAAACAGAAGTATTGCTTAATATAGAATTGCTTAGCTTTTTCATTGTTTTATGCTTGCAGCATTTGACATAAAGCTGCCGATTCACAGGAGAGAGTCCCTCTTATGTTATATTCTAATGTTTGATGTCTGTTATGTTATTTGTGAGAATGAATGTGTCCTCGTTCCACCAAGGCTATGGTTACACTAGTGAGTTTTGTTGACCAAACCCCAGTTTTGTCAACAAAACTGGTGGAATGTCCATGCACAAAATGCATTTTGTCGACAGTTTGTTCACAAAATTCAGCACTTTTGCTGCCAGTGTTCTGCCCCTCAGCTTCTGTTGACAAAAAAGCAGTGTGGATGCTTTGGAGGATCCTTCTTGACAGACAGGGCATCCAGAACAATGGGCAGCTCTGTCTGCTGTGCTTCTGGGTGCCTGTTTTGTTGAGAGAGCAGCTGGGCAGTCCAGACGCTGTGGCAACAGAGCAGAGTGCTCTTCCAATTGGCTTTTGTGTATGGTCGCCTGCAATCAAAAGAGGTTTTGTTCAGAAAACCCTTCTGACAGTGACTTCTGTGGATGGAGCACTGTAGTGTAACTGTAGCCTAAGAGAAATATTGGAAAAGAACTTCATGTGAAAAGGAAAAACCATTTCCTTTCCCCATATCTGGGAAGCACATATTGTTATCCCAAATTAATGTCTTAGAAGACCTCTAGGCTGTGCCTACACATGCCACTTGTTCCGAAAGCAGCATGCCAATAAATATTCCATAAGATGCTAATTAGTTATGGAAGTAAATTTTTGGCACCAGACTCTGAATCATGTGACTGAATGCTAATGAGTTACTGAAAATTTACATCCATGCCTCATTAGCATCTTCCGGGGTGTTTATTAGCATTCCTCTTTCAGAACAAGTGATGTGTAGAAACAACCCTAGTGTCCTGAGTGGCAACCTTAACTTTATCATCAGTAATTAAATTGTGCCAGCTTTCATCCACAGCTGTGCTTTTCTTATAAGACAGAAGAGTGTGGGAAACAGGCCCTAAAGAAACAGTGGAAGTATAGGAAGAACAAACAACTTGCCTACTTCATTCCAGCCTTGAGTTATTCAAGCTTCAAGCAGTCCTTTTTGTTGTATGAAATCCAACGAATGCATTTCAAGTGTTGTCAGTGTTGGGAAACTAGCAAAATGGTAGGAAACATGAGAAAGGTTGACAGTCTGCTCCATCTTGCTCTTATTCCATTAGCCTCCTTTACTCTCTGACCATCAAGGGCTGCATTTCATTTCCCCACATGCTGTTTAGTTGGAGGGCTAAGGCTGACTTTTAGGGAGTGGACTATGTCCTGAAAAATTCACAACAGATGTCACAGCTCCACTGATAGCAATTCCCTAAAAGCAGAACATCATCCTTCCCCTGAAGTAGCCAGAATGTGATGCCACTGAGAATAAATAAAATAAATATGGACAAGGGGAAGGCTCCCTTTGGGAGCATTTATTTCTGTATAGTGACATGAGACTTCTTGGGAGCACCTGCAGTTCTGAGACACCTTGTCTCCATCTCCTGCATGAGAGAGACTCTGTCTCTGTCACGTGGGTGTCAAATCCCAAACACAGCAGCCTGGCAGTCACTCAAGCACTCTCCTTTGGGACTAGTCCTTCTGGTTAACAGTAGGTGCATCCCAACTCTGGAATCCTTTCAAAGTATGCTCCTGTGGTATCTGTCAGTGTATTCCAAGCCCAAAAGTGTTCCATGGCCAAATTAGTTTGGGAACTGCTGCTCTAGCACATTACAGTGAGGTTAGCAAGCCGAAACTTCAAGCAACAGCCTTATTTTTGATGGTGTAATGCAACACATTCTCTGTGCATTATGGCTTTGTTCAAATGAACCAGCAAAGTATTACTAGTACAAAGAAAACAGTATGCTTTAACACAGGATCCTTAAATAAAAGACAAATAGGAACAGTGCATTATGATTGGTAACCCCAAATCAATCCAGCATTGTGGGTTTGCTAGGAATTGGTCATTTAGGATCACAGCCTGGGTTTTGACACATTACAGCCTTTTGTTTTGATGATATTAGTTGTGGAAGGGGTTGATCAGTTGTTTCCTTGTATTCCGCAGTTGTGGGGATAGGAGAAGGTCAAGCCGAAGAGAAACTTTCAAAAAATTAGTGGAAACTAAGAAAAAATAGCTCAAGGTCATTGGGAAGGAGATTGCATGGCTGGGGTATAAAAGTATTTCTCTGATGCTTTTCAAAACAAATATAGCCAAGAAATACTGTTTGGCATGAGAAACAAAGCAAAGGAGAAAGAACGAACAGACCACTCTAAATGCAATAATAAACATGCCTCAAGGATGGGACTCTCTCATTTCTCAGGGTCCTACAGCCCAACCTGGAATGTCTATACTGCAGTTAAACAGTAGGCCTTTTGGTGCCAGCTTGCAAAGGGTACATTGTTCTTTACAAGAAACTCCTGTTTTAGGCCTGACTATACTTAATAACCATTTTCATGGTATTTAACCACAAAGAATAGCATTGTGAGATCTGCACTGAAAACTTAGGAGTATTACCAAGTTAAAATATATTGTCAGATGTGTGTGTGGGTAATCTTTAAGGGACATTTGTTAGCTAGGTCATTGACGTTTAAAATTGTATCTTTCTCTGACAAGGTTTCCAAACCTCTCACAATGTTAGCAACCCTTTAGAGCAGTGGTTCCCAAACTGTCTGTTTGCAGGTAGGCTGCAGGCTCGGGGCTTCCCCCCTCACCCCAACCCCCCACCGGCATTCCATCTCCATGGCGCCCTTCCCCACCCCTGCATGGTCAAAGGAGCAGTGCTGTCTTCCTGCTGCCAAGTGGGAGGGAGCCCCAAGTCTTGTGGGCCAGCCCCACATGCTGCTCACCTGGAAGCTTCCTCTGCTGCTCCCACTGGCCAGAATTGCCAACAGGGGGCAGAGCCAGGTAAGCATCCTCTCCAACCCCCCTTGCCCAGCCCCAGCCCCATTATGCACCCCCTCCACCAAGACTCCTCACCCCAGCCCTCTCCTGCATCCTCCCTTCCACCCAGACTCTGCATCTGCATCCCCAGTTCATTCTTGCATCCTCATTCCCATCCAGACCCAAATTTCCACCCCCTTGTGCCACCCCACTTCCTGCTCCGATATTGTACCCCTACCCCATCCTACTGTATGGCAGCCTCCTCCAACCCACCAAACCCCGCATTTCTGGCCCCACACTAGAACCTGGGGGAGGTCACAAAATCTACCAGCCCTGGGGCCCCAGAGGACTTGATCTGGCCTGTGGGAGGCCCTGAACCTCAGTCTTCCCTCCTTCCTGCCCCTGTGGAGCTGTAGCGTGAGGGGAGTGAGGTTTTCTCAGTCAGGGACCACATCAGTGAGGGTTGTTTTCCGTGATTCCCAACTGATTTTTCTGTGAATCAGTCACCCACAACCCAAAAATGTTCCCCTACCCCTGCCATAAATAAAGACTATTTTGAAACCTTTTCTTTGGACATTAATATTTTACTTTAATTAAGATGAAGCTTGGTAACCTAACTAGATATGTGTGATAAGAGCTAAAGTACAATCCCTTATGTTAAAGCTTGTATTTAATTTGTTATGCTCCAGTAGCCTAATAGTAATAATGTAATATTTAAGGTATTTAGAGGTAAGCAAATACATTTTGTCATCATGGGTGGCTGGCTGATGGTCCATGGAATGGTTTATGTTGAGTGGGATGGGCCCTGGGCCAAAAAGTTTGAAGACCACTGCTTAAGAGTCAGGTTGTTTATGAAGTTAAAGAGCTGCACAGGGTTGAGGTGGGGAGGAATATGGTTCTAGTCATAGCTGTGTCGCAGACTGTAACATTAGACAGTTCAGTTAAATAGTTAGTATCTCATTGTGTGATCTGAAGTATTTTCAGAATGCCATTAGATTTTAATGGATGCTTATAAAGCTCTTTTGGATCCTAGGAGAAAGATATTATTGAAGTACAGATAACTTATTCAATTAAAGTCTTTATCAGATTATCAGTGTGTGAACTAAACCAATGTAAAGACAGTAGTGCTGGTGGAATTTACCAAACGGCTGTGAAACATATTTCTTGCTTAAGGTGACATTTCCTGCTATGTTTGCACAAGTGAGCCAGACTGCTGGGATGTTAGAAGTTCCTGAGTTATAAATAGAAGAGATGGGTATCATTTGCTTTCAGTCTTCAAGGAATATCTTTCTGGTTTATTGATGTAAGTAATATCTCTGGCAGGTTCCTCGTTGAGTGCCACACTTGCTGATGTTTGCTGTTCACATTTAGATTGACACATCGGTTATTGAATGAGCTAGTGTAATTGTTAGGCTCTCTAGGAATCTGTTAGCAGTGTTGGAGTATGGAATTATGCCCAGTAGTTCTTGATGCTATGGGTTGCTCTTCTCTTTCGCACCCCACCCATGCCTGTCTGATGGCGTCTAGGACTAATGTGAAACTGGAAGCAAGGGTTGTGAAGACCTGGCTATTGATTTATGAAATATTTAGATTCCTTTCTGTGCTGGGGGGAAGGGTTGACTCAGGATGTGAGACATTGCAAGGCCCAGTGGGTCTCAAAGCCAGGCCTGCAGATCTACGAGATGCCACCATGCTGCCTACCAGCAGCAGCTATAGCCGGCTCATGATCCCGCTATTTTGAAATAAGTGATATTCCTCATAGAAGCAATGTCTACACTTGCATTCCTCTTTCAAAGGAGGTGGGCAAATTAAGGAAATTGAAAATGCAAAGGAGGCACTGATTTACATGTCTGGTGACTCATTTGCATATTCTTATTTCGAAAGAGCTTCTTTCAAAAGTAAAAAAAGCAGTGTAGACGGGGTTCTTTTGAAAGTAAACCACATCTTTGAAAGAACCCTTCTTCCTATTTTGTTTCAGGTAAGTAAATCAGTACCTCGTTTGCATTTTCGATTTCCTTCATTTGCATGCCTATTTAGAAAGAGGAATTCAAGTGTAGATGCAGCTTCTATGAGGAATAGTGCCTATTTCAAAATAGCTAATTCAAAATAGGTGCTGTTAAGACAGGCCGTTTCTAATACATGGAGTGAAAGATGCTAATGAGGTGCAGATGCAAATTCCCCGTGCCTCATTAGCATAAGATCACATGATTTGGAGTCCAGAAGACCGTTTTTCTGGACTCCAAAACACCGTGTAGAAGCGTGGCCCCCGAAAATTTTTGGGAAGAAGGGGCCTCCGGAAGACGCATGTCCTTCCAGAAGACCTCCCACGGGAGGCCGCACTTCTACACAGTGTTTTGGAGTCCAGAAGAATGGCCTTCCAGACTCCAAATCATGTGACATTATGCTAATGTGGTGTGGGGAATTTTCATCTGCATCTCATTAGCATCTTTCGCTCCATGTGTTAGCATGCCACTTTTAAAGGAAGTGGCCTGTGTAGAAACGGCCACAGTGAATAGTGCTTATTTTGAAATAAGCCATAGTGCATCCAGTGGCTTTATTTTGAAATAGGCTCTCTGTGTGTCATTGCTGTATTCGAAATAGCTAAGTGTTATTTTGTACATAGCAGTGTTATTTCGAAATAAACCATTCCAGAATAGTTTCTTTTTGAATAAGGCTGCTGTGTAGACATACCCTAAGGGATTAACTGAACAAATTCAATATATTTAAGCTACTGAAACAGAATTTCCTGTCCCAAACGTACTACTTCACCGTAATTTGCCTCACTTTTTAATGCTTTCTAAATGTATTAATATGTGCTCAGGAAGTAGACAAATAGATTAATCATCTGGGCTGCATCTACACTGGCCCCTCCCTTTCAAAAGGGCATGCAAATGTGGCAGTTCTAAACTGCAAATGAGGTGCAGATTTGCACATTCATCACCTCATTTGCATAAAAGCAGCCACTTGAGTTCTGTAAGTGCTGCTTTCAAAATGCAAACTAGCCGTGTGGATGGGGTTCCTTTAAAAGGAAGCCCTATTTTCAAAAACACCCCTCTTCCTAATTTTTTTTTCAGGAAGAAGGGTGCCTTAGAAAGTGGGGCTTCCTTTCAAAGGAACTGTGTCTACATGGCTTTTACATTTCAAAAGCAGCACTTTTGGTACACAAGTAGCTGGCATTATGCAAATGAGGCACTGAATAGCAATCCAGCCCTCATCTACATTTTCAAATCCCTGCATTTGCATACCCCTTTTGAAAGGAAGGGACCAATGCAGATGATGCCTTGGAGTCCAGGTTTCCCTGTACAATCTGAGAATACTCTATTTGCATAAAGGGTAGGGAAGGAAAGGTAGAAGGGAGAACAGCAAAACAGAGGCAATGGATTTCAGAAAGGCTTATTTTGGTAAACTCAGAGAGCTGGTAGGAAGGTCCCGTGGGAAGCAAGACTGAGGGGAAAAACAACTGAGGAGAGCTGGCAGTTTTTCAAAGGGACATTATTAAGGGCCCAAAAGCAAAGTATTCTGCTGGGTAGGAAAGATAGAAAATATGACGAAAGACCGCCTTGGCTTAACCAGGAGATCTTTTGTGATCTCAAAATAAAAAAGGAATCATATGAAAAATAGAAAGTAGGACAAATTACAAAGGATGAATATAGGCAAACACAGGAATGCAGGGGCAAGATTAGAAAGGCAAATTCACAAAATGAGCTCAAACTAGCTACAGGCATAAAGGCAAACAAGAAGACTTTTTATAAATACATTAAAAGCAAGAGGAAGACCAAGGATAGGGTAGGCCCATTGCTCAGTGAGGAGGGAGAAACAGTTATGGGAAACTTGGAAATGGCAGAGATGCTTAATGACTTCTTTGTTTCGGTCTTCACCGAGAAATCTAAAGAAGGAATGCCTAACATAATGAATGCTAGTGGGAAAGGGGTAGGTTTAGAAGATAAAATTAAAAAAAGAGCAAGTTAAAAAACACTTAGAAAAGTTAGGTGTCTGCAAGTCACCAGGGCCTGATGAAATGCATCCTAGAATACTCAAGGAGCTGGTAGAGGAGGTATCTGAGCCTTTAGCTATCATCTCTGGAAAATCATGGGAGACATGATCGATTCCAGAAGACTGGAAAAAGGAAAATATAGTGCCCATCTATAAAAAGGGGAATAAGAACAACTCAGGAAACTACAGACAGGTCAGTTTAACTTCTGTGCTAGGAAAGATAATGGAACAAGTAATTAAGCAAATCATCTGCAAACACTTGGAAGGTAGTAAAGTGATAGGGAACAGCCAGCATGGATTTGTAAAGAACAAATCTTGTCAACTCAATCTGATAGCTTTCTTTGATAGGCTAATGAGCCTTATGGGTAAGGGAGAAGCAGTGGATGTGGTATACCTAGACTTTAGTAAGGCATTTGATACAGTCTTGCGTGATATTCTTATCAATAAACTAGGCAAATAAAACTTAGATGGGGCTACTATAAGGTGGGTGCAAAATTGGCTGGATAGCTGTACTCAGGGTTCTCAATCCTGCTGGAAAGGTATAACAAGTGGGGTTCTGCAGGGGTCTGTTTTGGGACCAGTTCTGTTCAATATCTTCATCAACGATTTAGATATTGGCATAGAAAATATGCTTATTAAGTTTGCAGATGATACCAAGCTAGGAGGGGTTGCAACTGCTTTGGTGGATAGGGTCAAAATTCAAAATGATCTGAACAAATTGAACAAATGGTCTGATATAAACAGGATGAAGTTTAATAAAGACAAATGCAAAGTGCTCCACTTAGGAAGGAACAATCAGTTTCACACATATAGAATGAGAAGCGACTGTCTAGGAAGGAGTATGGCAGAAAGGGATCTAGGGATTATAGTGGACCACAAGCTAAATATGAGTCAACAGTGTGAGGCCGTTGCGAAAAAAGCAAACATGATTCTGGGATGCATTAACATGTGTGTTGTGAGCAAGGCATGAGAAGTCATTCTTCCTATCTACTCTGCGCTGCTTAGGCCTCAGTTGGAGTATTGTGTCCAGTTCTGGGAGCCGCATTTCAAGGAAGATGTGGAGAAATTGGAAACGGTCCATAAAAGAGCAACAAGAATGATTAAAGGTCTAGAGAATGTGACCTATGAAGAAAGGCTGAAAGAATTGGACTTGTTTAGTTTGGAAAAAAGAAGATTGAGGGGGGACACGATAGTGGTGTTCAGGTATCTAAAAGGGTGTCATAAGGAGGAGGGAGAAAACGTGTTCTTGTTGGCTTCTGAGGGTAGAACAAGAAGCAATGGGCTTAAACGGCAGCATGGGAGGTTTAGGTTGGACATTAGGAAAAAGTTCTTAACTGTCAGGGTGGTCAAACACTGGAATAAATTGCCTATGAAGGTTGTGGAATCTCCATCTCTGGAGATATTTAAGAACCGGTTAGATAAATGTCTGTGAGGGATAGTCTAGATAGTATTTGGTCCTGCCATAAGGCCAGAGGGCTGGACTTGATGATCTCTCAAGGTCCCTTCCAGTCCTAGTATTCTAAGATTCTATATTTCAGCCGGATCTTTGCACATATTACCTTTTTTTCCACTTCACTCTGTCATTCTCAGACTAACATACTTGCTGCTTCCTTAACCACTTTTTTTTTTTTTACTACATCAGAAAGATTTAGATTAAATTTGAAAGATGAGACAGGGCTACCCAATCCCTTTGAGCATGGAAATAAGAAGAATGTATTTCCTATGCCCAAAGAACAATGGCTGGGAAGGGAGTTAATCACTACAATGATTGACTTTTGTTTTATGTTAGCTTTATACCCCATCATTATATTTCTACTAACAGTGAATATCTGTCTTGCACTACATACTTAGGCTTGTAGAGTTCATTAATTATCATAATTGCTAACAATGGCTTTAATTCTGTTCTTTATTTTCTGATTCAAACTTCAGGAAAAAATAAAGCTTGATGCTGAAAGGGAAAAACTAGAGAGGCTTCAGGAGCTTTACTCCGAGCAGAAGACCCAGCTTGATAATTGCCCTGAATCCATGAGGGAACAGTTACAGCAGCAGCTGAAGAGGGTTAGTAGCAAGTTTCAAAATCACACAAACTTTTTTTTTTTTTTCAAATTATTGAGTTACTTGTCATATATTCCATCTCACATATACAAAGAAACTATTGCACCTTAGTTGTGAGAATTAAGTAATCTGTATCAGTGCATTCTTAATAGGTGCATGGTGACTATTGAGTAAAATACAAATTGCAGAATTAAAAAAAAATTATACTAGTTTAAAAGCTGTAGACCAGTCACACAGTTAACACCCTGTGTCTAGAGGCTGATGTGAAAGCTGGTGTTTTGATGGGCATTAGCGCATCACCTTGTAAATGAACAAGCAAAGATAAATACTTTCTTTCAGCAATTAGGATAAACTCTTTTAGCACTTAACTCTTATCGCTATTTGACACAATTATCTTTTGGCTTTTAGCTGCACAGTGAACAGTTCTCTTTGTGTTGCTATGACATGTTGAATCATGTCATTCCTGAGTTTATATGTTTCTATAATTGCTTTTCATATTTGAGTTACTGTTTCATTCTTTGCAGCAGTATGGCTGGTTTTTATTCAACCTTTACACTGTCCAACTTCACCTCAATGCACGTAGCATAACAAAGTTAAAGTATAGTTAGCTACTGAAAAGAGACAGTAAAAATAGTATTGGCCATGTCTACACTAGCCCCAAACTTCAAAATGGCCACGCAAATGGCCATTTCGAAGTTTACTAATGAAGCGCTGACATGCATATTCACCGCTTCATTAGCATGCAGGGGGCCACGGCGCTTCGAAATTGACGTGGCTCACCGCTGCGCAGCTTGTCCCGACGGGGCTCCTTTTCAAAGGGACCCCGCCTACTTCGAAGTCCCCTTATTCCCATCTGCTCATGGGAATAAGGGGACTTTGAAGTAGGTGGGGTCCTTTCGAAAAGGAGCCCCGTTGGGACGAGCCGCGCGGCAGTGAGCCGCGTCAATTTCGAAGCGCCGCGGCCTCCCGCATGCTGATGAAGCACTGAATATGCATTTCAGCACTTCATTAGTAAACTTTGAAATGGCCATTTGCATGGCCATTTCGAAGTTTGGCTAGTGTAGACACGGCCATTGTGAATACAAATGACATTACCTTTCAATTACTTCTCTAGGAAATATACCTAGTTTTAAGGTAAAAGGATGTGGGGGTGGGTTTCAAGTACCAGCCCTGTAAACTCAACCTGGCCTCTGAAAGTCCAAGTGGATTCTTTCCCATTTAGGCATTTTATGCCAACAGTAAAGTCTGTGTAAATGTAATTTGTTAACAATAAAGTGGGCCAAAATATAATTTATTTTCCATTAAATATTTCAAGGAAAATATATAATTTTCATTTCAGTGATATATTTTTGCAGAATTTTGTGGATGTTTATAGGAAAACTAAATCAAGCACCTGCAGCCCTCTTTTTAAAATCAATATGTCCTTTAATGAAAATTTAAAAAAATTCTAGGAAAAATAAAAATTGCCTCAGGAAACTTTTCATTGAGTCAGAAAACCATCTTTTTTATAAAAACAAAACACAAAATAAGGTCTGATACCTTTATGACCAGTTGCAGCAACGAAGGGTCCTGTGGCACCTTATAGACTAACAGAAAAGTTTAGAGCATGAGCTTTCGTGAGTTAACTGACTTCTTCAGATGCTGCATCTGAAGAAGTGAGTTAACTCACGAAAGCTCATGCTCTAAACTTTTCTGTTAGTCTATAAGGTGCCGCAGGACCCTTCGTTGCTGCTACAGATCCAGACTAACACGGCTACCCCTCTGATTTATGACCAGTTATATTTACATCTCTGCCTCCTATCCCCGAATAAACCATTCTTTACAGATTAACTAAAAAAAAAAAAAAACCCAGCCAACAACAGAGCAAAAGATTTATCTATAGGAAAATGTTGCTCTGTGTGGATCCAAGGTTAAAAATAACCTGGAAAATTAGATTGTGTTAAGCAGAATAATTCTTAAAATATACAACTAGATGCCCTCTGCTGAGATACTATGTTGGCCTTTGTGAAAATAAGTATATCCTGGATAGTATTTAATTGCATAGGTGATGCCATATTATCAAAAAAATTAAGGTAATAGTAATGTTATTAGAGGAGCAAAGGCTTGAACTGATGTGGAAAATGAACTTTAATTCTTGAGGTTAGAACTGAGGCACACAGCCATGGCCCTTTGCACAGAAATCTTATAATGCTGTTACCTTTCATGTAACTGCCCTGGGGATACACATTTGAGGCACCATACCTACTTATCACATAGGCTGCATCTATGAATGCCCCTTCCAGAGAAAGGGGCCTGGTAGAGAGCATCCCAGAAAGATGCTAATGAGGCATGGATGTAAATTTCCCATACCTCATTAGCATATGGCCACATGATCTGCAGTCTGGAAGAAGCTCTTCCAGACTCCAAAATATACGGGTAGATGCGCAGCCCATGGGGATCTTTCGGAAGTAAACCCTGCTTCTGGAAGCCCCCTCTTCCTCAAAATTCATTGTAGACATAGCCCTACTTTTGTCCAACTCTAAAATTTTGAAGTGAGATAAGCAATGAAGTTGCAATTTCTTTTCCCAGATGCACTGTCATAATAAAAGGTCAAGATCTTGTTAGTTTCAAATGGGTTTTATGCTTTCCTTTTACTAACCTCCTTATTAAATGTAAATGTAGAAAACAGAATGTTATGAGAGTATATGGGAAAATATAAGACACATCTTTTTATGTACTTCTCTAGTAGTTGTATTGCTGAAAGAATTTGGGATATATTTCTCTTACTATGCATATCCAATAAACCTGGATCCTGATTCTGCAAATGTCTCCACCCAGACAGGGTCCTGTGGATTTCAGTGGTTCTCTGTGCAGGTTCAGAGGAACCATGTGTTGCGTCAGTTTCAGAATTGGGGTCTTGGGTAGCAAAAGTGTGATATTTCTAGAGTAAATAAAGTGCTTACAATACCTAGACTTTTAAAAATATAGATGACATTTCTAATAAATAACTATTAAAACAAAATGAAGTCTTCTTTCTACTTTAGTATTCAAATACATACTTTGATTAAGAAAATACCACCTTGTTGCTGTGGGATAGCAGAAATGACTTTGGACCATAAATGAAATCACAGGGCATGCATTTTGCTAAATAAACCTACTTCTTCCTTTCAAGTTTGTTAACTAAATTATGGAATAAAACCAGAAAAATACTTGGTGTGGATTTGCTAATAAATAATCCAATGCTTTCATTAAATTTTTGGCTCATTACGTTTTGGTTCATTATAGCAGATGCTGTGCTCAAATATAGCTGGTATTTCACACACTGAATCTGGAACTGGAGTTAGAACTGGCAGATGGGAGTTTGGAAAGTATGTGCACATCATGGACTGATCACTGCCTCCTGGGGTTTGAGGCTGGTATCCTGTCAGGGTATCTGTGTCATCCGTCTGCTGCCAAAGACTAATGGAACCTGAGGATCTCCCAAAGTTGCTGGGGTGGGATATCGATCTCTTTTGATGATTTATTAGGATTGCATTGCCATCCTTTGTGCTCAGTCATCTGTATAAAAGCCCAAGAGCACTCTGGACATATTTTTTTTCCCTCATGTGTCATCTTAGTCTATTGGTGATCCATAATAAATAATGCATGATTGTAGGACTACAACTACACAGCAGCATTCTGTGGAAATAAGCTGTTCTGGAAGAGATTTTCTGAAATAGCTTATTTTGACATAGCACATGTACACACAAGAATGCATTTCAAAATAGCACTCAATTATTTTAAAATACAGCATCTACACACAATAGAGCCTATTTCAAATTAGATCCATTAGGCACACTATAGCTTATTTCAGAATATGCTCTAATTCCTGTCTACACAACCCCTATTTCAAAATACCTGTTTCAAAATAGGCGCTATTCCTCGTACAATGAGGTTTACTAATTTTAAAATAAGACACCTGCTATTTCAAATTTTTTAAATAAGTGGTTGCTTTGTGTAAATGCTTGCAGTTATTTTGAAATAGCAGCCATTATTTCTAAATAACTTTGCTGCATAGACATACGCAAGCTAAAAAGAGTGCTATTTTTTGTGGATCAATAATTTAGTTAATCCAATCTGTCCATTCTTGTTAGTGATCAGAACCCTGCTATTGTTAGGAAAAAAGTTGTGTTCTGCAAATAGAATTGCTTCAGTTCTGAATGGGTGATCTGTATCTATGAGGGCAGATCGATAGGTGGCAGATCAACAGGTTGCAAATTCTGTATCCTCTTTCCTTGAAGTTTATTTGGTACTGCTCCCAGAGTAACCAGAGATATTGAAAGAACTTCTTTTGCTTTCAAAGCATGTTTCTCCTGCAGGCTTTACTGTTACTAAATTACTATTAATTGTCAGTGGTTCTCCTCGAGAGGTAGGTGGCTCGCAGTCCTTAAAGCTTTTATACAACTTAGGCTCAAGAAGCCATCACTTACATCATGAAGAATAATCTTATTACATATTTCTGTTTCTAGTTTTGGACAAACATCAGAACGTCTAAGGGCAGGGCTAACTGAAAGTCAGTCTGAGATACGCAATTCCAGCTATGACAATTGTGTAGCTGGAATCAATGTATCTAAGATCAATCAGGCTGTCCTCACAGAGCAGGGTAGATGAAAGAAACTCTTCCATTGACCTGCCTTACTCCTCATGAGAATGAGGAGTACCAGGGTCGACTGTCGATCCCTGAGGGTTCAAATTAGCGCATCCCCATTAGGCATGCTAAATTAAACCCTGGAAGATCAACCCTTATCAATCTTTTGCTAAGCACAGACTTACTTACGAGACTCGTTTCTTTTGGACCCTTATCATTCTGGCTACATACCTCTGTACACAGACAGAGATAACTTTCATCAGCTTCTGTTGATAACCTAATAATAGCGGGGATGCCAACATTACTAGATCTATGAGCTGCCATAGACACTGTTTATATTGTTTTACTTAGTGGGAATAATCTGTGATAGTCTTTCAAATCACTTTGTTCTTTTTCTCTCAGAAATCTCTGAGGATAGCATTGGGAAACAGTTTTTCTTCATCTTCGATTCAATGTGCACATGCAGTTGTTGAAATGGTTAGTGAAACAATATGAAGAAATGTTCTGTCAGTGCATTATTGCCACTAAGCTCTGACCCTCTACCATCTCTGACAGGCTAGGATCCTGGTGGATTCAGACCTGGCCTCAGTTGTTCACTCTTCAGCTAGAATATAGCATTGTGATATAGCTGGGCTTGAAATTTTCAGCACTTGGAAAGTCCAAATAGGACAAAATGCCACTGTATGTCTCCTCAAGGCTACGTCTACACGTGCACCCAACTTCGAAATAGCTTATTTCGATGTTGCGACATCGAAATAGGCTATTTCGATGAATAACGTCTACACGTCCTCCAGGGCTGGCAACGTCGATGTTCAACTTCGACGTTGCTCAGCCCAACATCGAAATAAGCACAGCGAGGGAACGTCTACACGGCAAAGTAGCACACATCGAAATAAGGGAGCCAGGCACAGCTGCAGACAGGGTCACGGGGCGGACTCAACAGCAAGTCGCTCCCTTAAAGGGCCCCTCCCAGACACACTTTCATTAAACAGTGCAAGATACACAGAGCCAACAACTAGTTGCAGACCCTGTATATGCAGCACGGACCCCCAGCTGCCGCAGAAGCAGCCAGAAGCCCTGGGCTAAGGGCCGCTGCCCACGGTGACCACAGAGCCCCGCAAGGGCTGGAGAGAGAGTATCTCTCAACCCCCCAGCTGATGGCCGCCATGGAGGACCCCGCTATTTCGATGTTGCGGGACGCGGATCGTCTACACGTCCCTACTTCGATGTTGAACGTCGAAGTAGGGCGCTATTCCCATCCGCTCATGGGGTTAGCGACTTCGACGTCTCGCCGCCTAACGTCGATTTCAACTTCAAAATAGCGCCCAACACGTGTAGACGTGACGGGCGCTATTTCGAAGTTACTGCCGCTACTTCGAAGTAGCGTGCACGTGTAGACGCAGCCCAATAGCGCTGGCTAATGCAAGCACGTCAAACCTGTATTCTGTTCTTATGAAATCTTCCCATAGACAATCAAATCAGATTCAGGTTTTTTAGTGTTTACCTTCAAGAAGTTCCTGGGCTCAACATAGCTAAAACATCAACTGAGATTCTGTGATGAAAACCATGACCAGCAACTGTGCGCCTCTGGCATAATGGAACTTTCTGCCATTAGGCTATCACAGAATCACAGGGCTGGAAGGGACCTCAGGAGGTCATCTAGTCCAGCCCCCTGCTTCAAGCAGGATCAACCCCTACTAAGTCATCCCAGCCAGGACCTTGTCCAGCCAGGACTTAAAAACCTCAAGGGATGGAGAATCCACCACCTCTCTAGGCAATGCATTCCAATGCTTCATCACCCACCTGGGGAAGTAGTTTTTTCCTAATATCTAACCTACACCTCTCCCTCTTCAACTTCAGACCATTACGCTTTGTTCTGCCATCTGACACCACTGAGAACGCTTTCTCACCCTCCTTTTTAGAGCTCCCCTTCAGGAAGTTGAAGGCTGCTATTAAATCACCTCTAAGTTTTCTCTTCTGTAAACTAAACAAGCCCAAATCCCTCAGCCTATCCTCATAGGTCTTGTGCTCCAGACCCTTAATCATTTTTGTTGCCCTTCGCTGAACCTGCTCCAGCAAATTCACATCCTTTTTATACTGGGGGGCCCAAAACTGGACACAATATTCCAGATAGACTAACAGAAAAGTTTTGAGCATGAGCTTTCATGAGCACAGACTCACTTCATCAGATGCTCTGTGAGTCTGTGCTCACGAAAACTCATGGTCAAAACTTTTCTGTTAGTCTATAAGGTGCCACAGGACCCTTCGTTGCTGTTACAGATCCAGACTAACACGGCTACCTCTCCGATACTTAATATTCCAGATGTGGCCTCACCAGTGCCAAATAAAGTGCTATATCTCTGTTCAGGAAACAGTTTCTACTGGGGTGGTCTAAGACTGTGGAATGAATTCCCCAAAACCTAAGAACCATCATAAGCTTCACCAGCTGTCACTCCTTGTGCAAGATGAACTTCTCTGACCTTACCTTCTCTAAGACAAGTGTGTATGTGTGTGTGTAAAATACCAAACATTCCACTGCATACACTTCTTTGGGGAGAGGATAAAAGAACAAACCTGACAGATGTCAGTCACGTTGTTAAATCCATTACTGGAAGGCACCCAGCTACTCTAGTGATGAGCATTTTAGAAGAACCTAGGCTGAATGGAAAGCTGTTTCAAATGTGTATATGCACAGGTGAATCCGTCTTTTCATAGAATCATAGGGCTGAAAGGGACCTCAGGAGGTCATCTAGTCCAGCCCCCTGCTTCAAGCAGGATCAACCCCCACTAAGTTATCCCAGCCAGGGCCTTGTCAAGCTGGGACTTAAAAACCTCAAGGGATGGAGAATCCAGCATTCCAGTGCTTCATCACCCTCCTGGTGAAGTAGTTTTTCCTAAACCTTAACATACACCTCTCCCTCCTTAACTTTAGACCATTGCTCCTTGTTCTGCTATCTGACACCACTGAGAACAATTTCTCACCATCCTCTTTAGAGCTCCCCTTCAGGAAGTTGAAGGCTGCTATTAAATCACCCCTCAGTCTTCTCTTCTGCAAACTGAACAAGCCCAAAACCCTCAGCCTCTCTTCATAGGTCTTGTGTTCCAGCCCTTTATTCATTTTTGTTGCCCTCCGCTGAACCTGCTCCAGCACATCCACACCCTGTTTATATGGGGGGGCCCAAAACTGGACACAGTATTCCAGATGTGGCCTCACCAGTGCTGAATAGAGGGGAACAGCTACTTCTCCAGATCTGCTCGAAATGCTCCTCCTAATGCACCCTAATATGCCGTTAGCCTTCTTGGTAACCAGGGCACACTGTTTACTCATATTCAGCCTTCCATCCACTATAACCCCTATGTCCCTTTCCGCTCTACTGCTGCTTAGCCAGTCAGTCCCCAGCCTCTAACAATGCTTTCATGTTTAGTTCCTGTGAAATAGATTCTGCATAATGATGAGCTGTTGGAAATGATTGAGAAAGTAACCCCAAAGTAAAGATCAGCCATTTTTACTTCTGTTTATGATGGCTGTAATGCTAACTAAAGAAATCAATTTTATATTTGTTTAGACAGATTTGTAAGAATGAAATTGAATAATCATCTTTATACTGTGATTCATAGAATCATAGCGTTTGAAGGGCCTGCCTGGTTCAGTTAATATAGCCCCACTGCCAAGGTGCAGGGTTTGTTGCATCTAAAAACATTCCAAGACAGATGGCTATTCAGCCTCCTTTGGAAAATCTCCAGTGCAGACATTCCCACAAGCTCCCTATGCTGTTTGTTCCAGGTTCCTCCTGTTCTTACAATTAGGAAGTTTTTCCTGTGTTTAATATTAAGTAACTCTTCTCTGATCACTGTAAATGTAAGATTTTTTGTGTTTGTATATTTGCTTGTCTTTCAAGGATGCTGATCTGTTGGATGTAGAGAGCAAACACTTTGAAGATCTGGAATTTCAGCAACTTGAACATGAGAGCAGGTTAGATGAGGAGAAAGAGAACCTGACACAGCAGCTCCTGCGTGAAGTAGCTGAATATCAGCGCAGCATTGTCAGTAGAAAGGTAAAAGGATTAAAGCTTAACTGTTGCTTTATGTGTTTTTTTAACTTTAAAGTTTCACCTAAAAGACGTTGTGTTAATCCAGAATCTGTCTTTAGGAAACATACAAAATCTTTCTGTCAAAAAGGGGTTTGCATTATAACAAGAATGATATGCATAATAATTATGATCTCATCTCCTCCAGAATTTAAAGAACAAAGCCCTATGATACAAACCATCTCCACCCTGGGATAAGACAAACAAACAAACAAAACATAAAAATAAAATAAAAAAATATACTTCATGCAAGGCTTGGAAGGGGAGAGAGACAGATTCATGATATCCACCCTGGAGTTCACTCTTTATACTTTATGTGTCAAGTTATCTTATAATACAGAGACAGGCAACAGCATCTTTACTGTGATAACCTTTATTGACTTTAGTATTTATCTTTTAAGATACATTTACAAAGAGGTAAGAAGCTGCATTTCTACTGGTAGCTGGACCTCCTACTCAGTCTGGCTTTGGGCTGGCTACTACCTCATTTCCTTCCCTCCCTTCAGTTCCCTGATAACTTATAAGCTTTCATGTATCAACAAACACCCCTTTTTGGGGTCTGGGTTCATTAACAGGGTTCACAAGAAAACACAAGAACTGCCACAGGGCTTTCCTGCCTGCCTTGTGACCCTTTGTGCAGTGGTCTTATGACTTATCCCTGTTAAGTCTTTCCTTTAGCAGACTTACCCTCCACATTCCAGCCTTCTTATCTGGCTTGTCATATTTTCAGGTGTGCAACCTCAGCCCCTCTGTGTGGGAGCTAGAAACTGTTTGTAAAACTACTCCTGTAACCCTTCTCTCCTCGGCATTTCTCCCTGCTCTCTATCAAGTATTAAGTCCCAGACTTCCTACAGGGAATTTTTCCCATTTCTTCCCTTCTCTTTGACACTCGAAAGGCTTCTCTTTTATATATACCTCAGAAGACCTGATTTTAGCCACATGATTTGTCTGTTATGTGCCATTACTCATTTTGTCCCCCTGTAGAGACAAATGTTCCTGTGATCACATCAAGATCTATATCATCTTCTGTGTATTGTCTTGATGTTTTAATACAATTGTCCCCAGCTCTGTCTGTTTAAGGTAGAAATGTTATTTGAACCCTCTTTCCCCATGTCAGCTTTATGCTTACCAGAGGAAGAACCACATAAAAGAGCCACTAATGGCTACTGTTTTTATTATTAGGCTCTATACTGCAATGTCTATTTTGAAAGAGTTGAATATCCTATGCACATAAAAGCCTGCGAAGTTCTTACATACAAATGCAAGCAGGAAGAATAGATCTGAGTGAGGTTGAAGTCCTAATGCTGAAATATTTGTGTCCAATGGGTCTTCAGATGTTTATGGTTTTATTGAGATGTTTGGCAAATGTACAAAATGGGGTGGAATAAGAGACAAGAAGCAGCCAGAATCATTGATGGACAATAAGAAGAGTTGTGAACTTAGGAGATGAAACCAGAGATTGATAAGGTAGCAATGTGGTAAGACGCGGGTGATAAAACAAGTATTTATTGAAATGAGGGCAGACATGTTCAAGATCTTCTGTTTTAATTTTCCCCTTCACTTGTGAAACAACCTGGAGTACAGTGAGATTAAAAAAAAAATTCAAGCCATCATTGCTTTTGTTTCATGCAAACTCAATAAATGAACCAGATTGCTGCTTCTATCTTGCCCATGTCTTATGTATATTTTAACAGAAAATTATGTAGTAAAAAATGCAACACAGCACAATATAACTTGTTGTACTTCAGTACTACAACAAAGTAGACTGAAAATGTAGTTTTTCCCAGTTCGTCTTGCCTAGTTCTCCTATCTGTGTCACTTACATGGAGTCCATAGCGTCTATTTTCTAGTGAATCCTTGCCCATTAAAGGAGTGATTAAATGGAGTCTTTTAGAAATGTTCTTTGTTCTGTGATACTTTCTGATTTACACTTGCCTCTTAGTGCAGTTCATCATTGAACATCAATTAAACATTTGAAAGTAATTAAATCTCACCTAAGTGTTATTTTCCTAACTTCACAGAGGAGACAATAGAGGCAGAGATATTAAAAGTCCCGACGTAATTCCAAGCTAGCACTCTGCAGACCCATCTGCAGCATGCTTCCCTATGGAGACTGAAAGCCCGAAAGCAGGCCCAGGAAACCCCTTACAAACTGAAGTGATAGCTTGTAATTTTTAGACTTTTCCATGCACTGCACATTTTAATAGATAAAAATTATTTTCCAGTAACAATCTTATCACAGTTCTGTTTTGTCAAGTTTATGGATCACATATATGTGCTTTATGTGCTATCATGTGTATCTCTGACAAGGATCCATGCTGCATGTGTTGTCTTTTCAAAATTAAATATGTAAGATGTGGTTGTTATGTTTGTAACTTAGGAGAAGATTTCTGCTCTCAAAAAACAAGCCAATCATATCGTCCAGCAGTCGCAGAGGGAACAAGATCATTTTGTAAAAGAGAAGAATAATTTAATAATGATGCTGCAAAGAGTAAGCATTTTCTTGTGTTGTTAGATAATTCTAAAAACAAGTGAAAATCCAACTGTTACACAGAAGTTGTAAAGGCAAAATTATCTCAACAAGTTTCTGGTATCCAATAGTATTAAAAAAAATATTGCCTGTCGATTTTCTAAATACAAATTGTAGTGATATTTTGTGTTATGAAAAGTTTTATAGATATTTCCATAGTGAACATGATTTTTGCATTAAAAATATGGTAACAAAAATGTTCCTGCTTTAGAATAGTGTAATAGGCAAAACAAACAAGCAACAAAATAATCCAGCCTTCAGGCTGGGCACATGGAATGTAAGGACCATGACTCTGGGCCTTACAGAAGACCAACAGAGCATTAGTAACCCCCCAGAAGACAGCAATCATTAACAACGAGCTGGGAAGACTGCAGATGGACATCGTGGCCCTCCAGGGAACAAGGCTATCATCCTCTGGATGTCGCAGGGAGAAGGACTTTTCCTTTTTCTGGCATGGGAAGCCTCCAGAAGAGACCAGGGAACACGATGTTGGCTTCGCAATCAGAAACAGCCTAGTTGGCTCAGTCATACCACCAAATGTGGGAACTGAGAGAATGCTGAAAATCCAGCTTCAAACACCAGTGGGCATGGTCAACATCTTCAGCGTCTATGTGCCTACTTTAACTTCTGCCCAGGAACTTAAGGACAAGTTCTATGATGAACTTAGCATTGCCATCACTGAGGTACCTGCCCATGAGCCGCTATTCATCCTTGGCGACTTCAACGCCAGAGTTGGCAGTGACCACCATGGCTGGCCATCCCATCTGGGACAGTTTGGAACAGGGAAGATGAATGAAAATGGACAGCGCCTCCTTGAAGCCTGCTCCCAACATGACCTCTGCGTAACCAATACCTTCTTCAACATCAAACCCCAGCACAAAGTTTCGTGGCTACACCCAAGATCAAAACATTGGCACCAGCTTGACCTTGTCCTCACCAAACACAGCTGTTTAGGTAATGTCAGGGTGACACGTAGCTACCACAGTGCAGACGGTGACACTGACCATTTGCTTGTGTGTAGTAAGGTGCACATCCAGCCGCAAAGATTCTTTTGCTCCAAAAAGGAAGGGAGGCTGTGCATTGACACTGGCAAGACTCGTGACCCTTCAAAAGTATGCGAGTTTGTCCAAGCACTTGAAGAGGCCTTGCCCCGCCCGGACAACGCTGATATCAGCAAGAGATGGGAACAACTACGGGACGCTATCTATAATACTGCGATATCTGCCTTTGGGAAGAAGACAGTCAAGTCTGCTGATTGGTTTGAAGCCCACACTGAAGTGCTGATGCCCCTGATTGAAAAGAAGAGACAGGCACTGGCTGCATACAGGTCCTCTCCCAGTGAGGTGAACTTGCAGGCGCTCTGGTCTGCTCGGAGTCAAGTGCAGCAGGTTGCTCGGAGGTGTGCCAACAATTACTGGCTCCAACTCTGCTCCAAGATTCAGCAGGCCGCGGACACTGGTAACATGCAAGGAATGTACAATGGGATCAAGCAGGCCATCGGTCCATCACAGAGAAAGATTGCCCCACTTAAGTCGGCCACAGGCGAGGTCTTGAAGGACAGAACCAAGCAGATGGAATGCTGGGTGGAACACTACTCACAGTTGTACGCCAGAGAGACCGTAGTTACAGAGAGAGCCCTAAATGCCATCGAGCCTCTGCCCACCATGACTGAACTCGATGCTGAGCCCACCTTGGAGGAACTCAGCGACGCGCTAAAAGCACTCTCTTCTGGAAAGCCCCAGGGAAAGACGGTATTCCCTCAGAAATCCTCAAATACGCCAATGGTACCCTAGTTTCAGAGCTGCAGGGAATACTTTGCCAATGCTGGAGAGAAGGCAGCATACCACAAGATATGAGGGATGCTAACATTGTTACTGTCTACAAGAACAAGGGTGACAAAAGCGATTGTAACAACTATCGCAGTATCTCCCTTCTCAGTACCGTGGGGAAGCTATTTGCACGTGTTGTTCTGAAGAGGCTCAATGTTCTTGCGGAGAGAGTCTACCCTGAGTCTCAGTGTGGGTTCAGAGCTGAACGGTCCACCATAGACATGGTTTTCTCTGTTAGGCAACTGCAAGAAAAGTGCAAGGAGCAGAACAAACCTCTGTATATTGCCTTCATCGACCTGACCAAGGCATTTGACCTTGTCAGCAGAAAAGGTCTATTCACGATTCTGGCTAAGATCAGCTGTCCCCCAACTCTGCTCAGCATTATTAGGGCCTTCCATGAAGGCATGAAGGGGACTGTTGTATACGATGGACCTACATCTGAACCCTTTGAGATTCTCAGCGGAGTGAAGCAGGGGTGTATGCTGGCTCCAACACTGTTAGGCATCTTCTTTGCAGTTTTGCTCAAATGTGCCTTCGGAAGTGCTACAGAGGGCATCTCTCTCTGCACGAGAACGGACGGCAACCTCTTCAAACTGTCGAGGCTTAGAGCAAAGACCAGGGTGCTTATGAAGCATCTAAGGGAGTTCCTTTTTGCTGATGATGCAGCTATTGCTGCTCACACTCAGCAGGAACTGCAGTCACTCATAACTCGCTTTGCGGATGCATGTGTGGAATCTGGCCTCACAATCAGCTTAAAGAAGATCCAGGTGATGGGCCAAAACATGGGTAATGAGCCATCTATCAACGTGCTAGAACTGGAAGTCATCCATGAGTTCGTGTACCTAGGCTCGATGATCTCGGACAACTTGTCACTTGATAGCGAGATCAACACGCACATTGGAAAAGCCGCCACAATGTTCTCCAGGCTGACGAAGAGAGTATGGGCTAACAGTAAACTCACTGTACACACCAAGGTGCAGGTCTACACAGCCTGTGTTTAGAGCACACTGCTGTACGCCAGTGAAACATGGACTTTGCGCTCAAAACAAGAGCAGCGGCTCAACACTTTCCACATGCGCTGCCTTAGGCGCATACTCGGTATCTCATGGCAGGACAAGGTCCCCAGTAGCGAAGTGCTTGAGAGGGCAGGCACCGCCTCCACGTTCACCCTTCTCAAACAGAGGCATATGCGCTGGCTGGGCCATGTCTTACACATGATGGATGGCCGAATACCGAAGGACCTCCTCTTCAGTGAACTGGCATCTGGAAAGAGGCCGAAAGGGTGACCTAAATTGCACTACAAGGACACATGCAAGCGTGACCTCAGCGCTCTATCAGTGTGAACACTTGGCATTCGCTCGCCTCAGACAGGCATGCCTGGAAACAGGGTTTCCAGCTTCCTGGAAACAGGAAGCTCTTGCTATGTATGAAACTACCTTGGTGAAGGAAGCGGAAGATAGGAGAGGCCTCAGGAAGATCCGTGCCCGTGATACCAGAGCGACCCCTGCCTACTGCTGCTCACAGTGCGGAAAGGACTGCCACTCCCAGGTTGGATTGCACAGCCACAGAAGACGCTGCTCAAATCAGTCCAACTGGGGCGCAAACCCATGATCCCTCAGGATCGAAGGATGCCTACTACTAATAGGAATTATCTACTATATATTTTAGAGAGTTGGTCTTTGCCTGCTTGATCAAGAATTCCTCCTAAATGGTAAGCACTACCACCAAATTCAGTATACAGCTTCCTCTTATCATAACATAAAGCAATATAAGGATTTGGTTGTTCCAGAAAAATGGGATGTGGCTGGAATGGGATTGTATACATTCAATTAAAGTACATGCATTTTCCCTTTATTCCTTGCGTTCCTTCCCCACCCCACCACACATCCCAAACAAATTGAATTAAGGACTAGAACAATGCCAGATAAATCTGCCTCTGTTTATGAGTGTCAGCATTTCTCAAAGTCAAGTTTGGAGCCTCACCTCTCTACTGTGTCTAGCTGGAAACTATAAAAATCAGACACCCCAAATCACTCTTTACAGTCGATGGTGGTTGGAGTTACACATATAGGCTATGTCTACACTAGAGAGTTTTAACGAAATTTTATCCACAAAACCCATGGAGTGTCCACATTCCAAAGGCATTTTGCCTACAGTAAATAGAACGTGGACTGTTCATCAACAGTTCATTAACAGCTCCCCCATGAGGCAGAACGTCTCTGTCAACAGAAAGCCAGTCTGGACATTCTGCAGGGGACTTCTGTCGAAAGACATGGCTTCTGGGACACTGGGCATACTGTCTGCTGTGCTTCCAGTTGGCCGTTTTGTCGAGAGAGTGGCCAGGCAGTCCAGCCACTCTCTGTTGACAGAGCGCATCAGTCTTTCAAATCTGCTTTGCAGTCTAGCTGCAATCTGTCGACAGAACTGTTGTTGGAAGGTATCTTCCAACGGTAACTTCTGTCAACAGATCACTCTAGTGTAGATGTAGCCAGAGGGTATAATCTAACACTCAATAGATACGTCTACACGTGAAGCCTACATCAAAGTAGCTTATTTTGATGTAGCGACATCAAAATAGGCTATTTCGATGAATAACGTCTACACATCCTCCAGGGCTGGCAACGTCGACGTTCAACATCGACGTTGCGCAGCACCACATTGAAATAGGCGCTGCGAGGGAACGTCTACACGCCAAAGTAGTACACATCGAAATAAGGGTGCCAGGCACAGCTGCAGACAGGGTCACAGGGCGGACTCAACAGCAAGCCGCTCCCTTAAAGGGCCCCTCCCAGACACAGTTCCATTAAACAACACAAGATCCACAGAGCTGACAACTGGTTGCAGACCCTGTGCATGCAGCATGGATCGCCAGCTGCAGCAGCAGCAGCCAGAAGCCCTGGGCTAAGAGCTGCTGCATACGGTGACCATAGAGCCCCGCAGGGGCTGGAGAGAGAGCATCTCTCAACCCCTCAGCTGATGGCCACCATGGCGGACCCCGCTATTTCGATGTTGCGGGACGCGGATCGTCTACACGTGCCCTACTTCGACGTTCAACTTCGAAGTAGGGCGCTATTCCCATCCCCTCATGGGGCTAGCGGCTTTGACGTCTCGCCACCTAACGTCGATTTCAACTTCGAAATAGCGCCCAACGTGTAGCCGTAACGGGCGCTATTTCGAAGTTAGTGCCGCTACTTCGAAGTAGCGTGCACGTGTAGACACAGCTACTGAAGCCTGGGAGTCTTTCCATCATCTTCAATTAAATTTGGATTGGTCATAAATTTGGATTGCTCGGTCTCAGGCCATTTGGAGTTTAAACCCCAGAAGTGTGTTGGGAACTGTTGCAGTGTGTTCATGCTTCTATAAATAAATAACATTGAAACTTAGTCTCACTAGAGGGTTTCCTTATACTCTTTAAATAAATAACTGACATCAGTTTTAGCTATTTCTGAATTAAATGCTATGTCTATTCTTGACAGGAAAAAGAGAATCTTTGTAATCTGGAAAAGAAATACTCTGGACTTTCTGGAGGAAAAGGATTTCCTGTCAGCCCCAGCAGTCTGAAAGAGGTAAGTGGTATTAACTGCTGTTTTCCAGAACCTCTGGTAAGCTTGATGTTTACTACCATTGTATCTAATACTGACTTAGAATTTTTGGCAAATCTTGTCTAATATGCAATACATTGTTCACATGATTTTCAATATTCTGTTCTTTCTGTGATTAGGAAAATTAGAGGAGTTACTTCTGGAATTCAAAATAAGCCAAAAAATAGCTTCTCTGACATTCTTCCATACTGTAGCTGGCATTCATTGAACTTTTGAATGGGATAAGTTACATTTTGGGCTGTCTACACTTGCCCCTAACTTTGAAGGGGGCAGTGTTAATCAGGGCAGTGGGAGATGACTGATGAAGTACAGCACTTCATTAGGCTAATTCTCCCCCCACGGCAACTTTGAAGTGCTCACCTGCGTGTAGCTGCAGGCACTCTGATGTGCCTACGCTACTTCAAAGTGCCTTTACTCCTCAAAATTTTGAGGAGTAAAGGCACTTTGAAGTTTGACACTTCGAAGTTGGCCTGGGGGAAAATTAGCCTAATAAATTGCTGCATATTCACTGCAGCACTTCATTAGTAATCTCCCATCACCCTGATTAACACTGCCCCCTTCAAAGTTAGGGGCAAGTGTAGACCCAGCTTTTGTTAGAGGATCTGTTTTTCTCTAAAATCTTGAACATAAAGGACATGAAAGAGATATCTATAAACTACTAAGGGCAAGTGTGACTAAGATCCACTGTTCTTGCTCTATGTATTTTCCATTTTTTTTTGTCCCTGACTTTTCCATTTTTGGAATAGAAAAAGTGCATTATAAATGTGTATCTCAGTCTTTCATTTCTTTGAAACAGAGTTAAAGACTTTGAGGAGTTGTAGACCTATTTACTGAATCATTGCTAACAGTCAAAAGGGAAGACTTTCAAACGTTTGCATGAGACATTGAGGAAGTTAAGGGAGAAGTGAGGGAAAGCCTACAGCTTACCTGCACTTGTGAAGCTCCAAAGTGCTGAGGTTCTCATTGTGAGTCCTCACAACCCATGGCTTTTGAAGTGGGTAAGGATCCCGAAGGGAGCTGAGTTAGTCCTTACTTTTTGTAGTGTTTGACTGAATGGATCTATTAGTAACAGTGAATCAATGTATTTATCATCTTAACCCATCATAATGAAGTTTCTATATCTACGTAACAGACAATATTAGTATTTTGAATAAATTGTCAGATACATACAGCAGCTTCTTTGTCTTAGAATTGCATATTAGTTGCCTGAACAACATCTGACTAGAGATTAAATGGATAAAATAGTCCATTTTCTAGAGTGTCTTTGCAATGATTCTCTCTGCAGCAAAAAATATTCTTTTGATTCCTAAAGATCCCTTTTAAAAGCAGATATACTGTAACAGAATTGTGACTGCTGTGATCATTCTTAAATTCACAAAAGGGCATCTTTCAGGTATTAATAAATCATGACAATTTTATAGTCATTCCAGTCTTTCCACCTGTTCATCTTAAAAGGGGTTCGCTGTTTTATTTTTTTTTAAAGTATTTCTGCCTACATTTCATGGCACTGTTTCGGAAATGATTTCCCCCCTGCAATATGATCAAAAGTCGGGGCATTTAACTTATTATAAACAGTGCATTGAAGCTGTATTTTATTTATGAAGTTAAATTACGGGAATGCACTACCCACTTAATTTTTTCTTGATATCAGAACATGTACATCAACTGCCCTGCCTTTGTGCCTCACTGCTAAGTGTAGAATAGGCTCCGTACTCTCTTCCTCAGCCCTTTGCCATCCCCACCCTGTCTAAGATTGCTGATTTAAATTGCAGTGGCTGCTTTTAAGATGTGGACTCTTTTCCATTAAGAATCAGACTGATACCCATGTGCATTTCACATGAACCTCCAAACAGCTGTCAGATGGAAGCAACTTTTAGACATTACTAATTGAAAGAATTTTTATTACAGTAACTGACAAAATGACCACAACGTCATCATAGTACTTTCATGAGCCATCAGTTCCCCACAAATTTAGTTAAAAGATGTATCAGAAAATAAATAGCAATGGTCTTAAAAACTGAACAGAGGAAAATGCTAAGGATTTAAACATCTGTGAGTAAAACTTTTGTTTTGGAGGAAATGCTGTTACGTTTAAAATCTAGGTGCTGGCTTTAGCAAAGTGGTTTAAATTTAAATGTGCTAAAGCAAAACAAGAAGCACTGATGACTTGACTTTGATCACATCTTGCTCCCTTGCAGTTGAATTGCCTTTGGTAACACAACATGTATTTGGAATGCCTAAAACATTCTTCAAAATTAAAGTATTCAGTAGATTAATGAAATATTTTGATATGTGGCGGTGTCACTCAAAACTAACCCTTCATTGGACTGGATACATTAACGCTCTTGCACGTCTTTTGCCTTTTACTCCTTTTTCGTGTTTAATTTCTGAATTCCTCCTTTTAGGGTTATATCAGTGTAAGTGAAATTAGTGAGCTGTATGGCAATTCCACGAATAGATCCCCTTCCACTCAGCCCCCCACTGACGCTGATGCTGTTGCCACTGAGCCTTCCACGGCTGTGCTGGCGAGCCAGCCACAAAATAAAGAGGTTTGTTTGAGAGACATCATTCTTTCACAACTATTTTTTTTTTAATTTCTAGTGCAGTAAGTTGAACCCTACATCAAACTGTAGACTTAGTGATGAAGGATAAGATCTTGGTCTGACAGAAAGGCCAAAGGAATTCTCCAATTATAAAATGTGTTTGGGTTTGGATTTGGGATTGTAGAGGCTAAGGAAAAAAATGACCCTATCAGAAACAAGTGACATCATTGCCTTTCAAACAGTAAAGGGTAGGATGTCCTTTCGAAAAGGAATCTCGGGTCATATAATGATAATCTATATGTGGGAGATGAAGTGTTAATTTCCTGTGTATTGAACCTCATTTCTGAGGGATAACTCTATGCAGAAGTGAAATCTATCTTTAATAATTTGGGCACAAATCAATACCTTCACTTTACTTTCTGGTTCCAATCTGTTCTTTCTGGCCTGTATTGCATTGTTTCTGTCACTTTTTGCCTTTATATCAATCTTTCATTTAAAAATGTGCAAATATGGCTTAACATTATAATTGAAAAATTCCTAACTTTGTGCTGTAATACTTCACCAATAAACTTGCTACTTAGCATGTTTACATTGCTTTAAATATCTGAGTATCTGTTTTACCCATTTCACTTTAATGTGCACTTTCATTCTAAACTCTCCCAATGAAATATTGTTATACATGGTAGCTTATGTGTGCCATCCGTATTTAGTGATTCCAAATAGAAAACTGTGTAATTTCTTTCTTTCCTATAAAGCTAAGATCAACTCTCTGTTCTGGATTTGTGTTTCCTCACTCTCTTCCTCCTCACTCTGTTGCTCAACTTCCATCAGTCCATTGGCCTGAGATCATGGTTACACATGTAGATCATTTTCCTTTATCTGATACACCCCCTCCTCTTCCAGCTAAGAAACACCGCAGACAGCAACAGGTAACAAAATAGCAGCTGATCATCCTGAATATTTAAGGCGGCAATGAAGTCATTTAAACATGAACTTCTCACATGATGTGCTTATCTAAGAATTGGTAGTTGATCCAACTTCCAAAGTTCTGTACTTAAAGGCTTTGCTGAATTTTTAAGAATTCTTACTGAGATGTGGTGAATAACTCGTTTCTTCCGTATGGTGGTCTGTAAATGTGCTTAGTGATAGAGAGGTGCACAATGAGATTAGAATAGATCTTAAAATAACCACTGGTACTGTACATATTCTATGTCTGTTTGTTGTTAAAACAAACAAATAGCACAGTGGAAAATGCTGACACTTGAGAGCTCTCTTAATTGTTGGAAGCACTTGCAACAGTAACATACAAGTGGTTAGATTGAAAATCAAAATTAAATGGAGGGTTTTCTTTTAGCTTCCAGAAATGGACTCTCCAAACAGATACTGTTCTTAAAACAATCCGTTCATGAGAATTTTAATTTTTTTTTCTTTCGCCTAATAGGATACAATTTACAAACTTAGATTCCTTGTGTTTTTAAAGCAATAATCAGGTACAGGGCCAACAACATTTCCTACTCTTACAATATTTTCTTACTCAACAGACAGTGCTGATGGAAAAGTACAGGCCAACTTTTATGTTGCAAACTGGTGATTTAACATTAAGGTTTACTTTATGAATGCAAAATATTTTTTCATTCTGTATGTGTGATATCCTACGTTTTTGAGAGCTTTAAGATGACTCTCTTCACTCACCGGTATGGAAACATTTTTTTTAATTTTAAGGGGATGAGGAATTGAAACAGTTTCCCTGGCCATTAATTTGGTCCACAATCTCCATAAAAAGAAACATGTTAAAAAACCCATTCTTTAGTCCCATTTTATCTTGGGAATTGCACCATTTTTGTTAGCCATTTATATATCGTAACTGGCAGATCTCATTAATGATAAATTGTTCAGTGAGAACTCTCAGCATCACACAAACTCCAGTGAGCGAGTCCTTAAGGCTATTGTAAATGGAGAGTAATTTCTAAGTTTTATCTTTGGGGAAGATTGGTTACCGTTTAATTTCATCATATTATTTCTGTGCTTAGTAATATGTTTTAGTGCTGCAGCAGACCTTTTAAAATAATTGTGGTCAAGATGTGAAACAACATATTTAGCTTCAAAATGAGAAGTTCTTTATAGTAAAATTTTGAGACTGAAGATTTCATTATGTTCTATATGGAACATAATTTACTATATATTTCAGCTTTTTTGTCAAAAAGGTTTTGTAAATTATATTTTAAGCATTTTAGAAATCTGGAAGAAAGAAAGAAACAGCACAGGGAGGGAATGTATATGAGTGATACTCTACCCCGCAAGAAAACCACTCCTTCTGTATCACCACACTTCAATAGTGCTACTCTTGGACGAAGTATTACTCCTAAGGTAAGTAATATTCATATACCTTTTCCATTTCTATAGGCCCATTTGAATAGCTAAGGTCTTATGCTTGAGTAAGAATGTTGTTAATTATCCCCAATCTTGGGCTATGTCTACACTCAAAAACTTCAACTGTTGCCTTGTAGAGCTTCAGTGTAGAGATTTAGTACAGGGACAGGGAGAGATCCTTCCATCAGCACAGGCAATCTGCAGCCCCAAGAAGTGATAGCTGGGTTGACTGAAGAATTCTTACTTCATCCTAGTGCAGCCTACACTGGGAGTTAGGTCAGCTTAACAATGTCTCTCAGGACAGTAGCTTTTGCACACTTCCTGGCTGTGTCTACACATGCCCTCTCCGAAAGTTAATGAGGCAGTTCGGAAGATGCTAATGAGGCACTGACATGAAGGATAGCTTGGTGGTTTGGCATTGGCCTGCAAAACCTGGGGTTGTAAGCTAAATCCTTGAGGGGGGCATTTAGGGGTAAATGTCAGGGATAGTGCTTGGTCCTGCTGAGAGGGCAGGGGAGTCGACTAGATGACCTCCCAGTTCTATGGTGGCCACACGTGATCCAAAAGTGCTACTTTTGGAACACGCACTGTCTAGGTAGATGGAGGCCTTTCAAAAGGACCCCCTGATTTCAAAAGCCCCTTCTTCCTATTTGGTTTTAGGAAGAAGGGGCTTTCAAAGTCAGGGAGGTGCTTTCAAAAGGCCCCTGTCTACATGGGCAGTGTGTATTCCAAAAGTGGCACTTTTGAATTGCCCGCAACTGCCATTATGTTAATGAGACACTGGATATTCATCTCAGCACCTCATTAGCATCTTCCAAACTGCCTCATTAACTTTTGGCGGGGGCATGTGTAGACACAGCCCCAGAGGAATAGCCATGCTGAAGTAACTTTTCAGTGTAGATTATCCCTACGTGTTACAGCCTCAGTAAATTCAGACTTAAAGGAAATCCAAATATGATAAGATATATAAAGGCACCAAAACAATCTTAACTCAAACCTGTAGTGATGCAAGAACAGTTTATTATAGGCTAATGGTTACAATTCCATTTTAAACTGATTTTACAGACTCATTTAGAGGTCCCATTTTTCTTTTCCTCATGCTGTGACTAGAAGGTGGAGTTGTGTAAACTGAAAATTGTAACTAGACTGTGGGAATAAGGATCACTGTAGAATAACCAGAGCCATTGTGAGATTTTAGTTGGAGAAGATACTTCATAATGTTTTAGAAATTGAGAATGCATATGACTAAAGTAGCTATTGCTGATATTTTGTCATGCAATTCATGTGAGGTATTTGTTCTGTCCAAAATTGCTGATTTAAAAATTTTAAGATGTGCAATTTGTAAATATCTGTTCACAAACTTTCATACAGGGTCATTTACCACTAGGACAGAGTAACAGCTGTGGCAGTGTCCTTCCTCACTGTCTGGCAACCATAACCAAAGAGTCCGAATCAAGAAGATTGCATAAAGGTGAAGTTATTTTAAAATCCTTTTTTATTCCTGAATATTTAATATTCATTCTTAAAAATAAATCCAAATTCAGTGTGCTTTTAATCTTCAGAATTGACACTTGGGTTGTGAATTTTTTCTTTCAATAGGAAAACAGAAAACTGAAAATACAATTTTCAAACTTCAGCAAAACAAGATGTTAAAGATGAATGGTATTAAGTCATACTGTAAAAGCACAGGCAGTGGCCTCTTACTAGTTCTCATTTCACTTTAAAATGATGTAATCTTCATGTGTGCTACAGTAAACAAGAAAGGTGCATTGAAGATTAGGTATTGAGTAAACTGGTTAACTCCAACTAACTTGAATTACTGTTATTTTAAGACAACATATTAAAGATACAACATAACTGTTTTTTAAGTGTGTGTGTTTTGGTAATATTTTCTAATGCCTTCATTCGTAAATTGCTCTTCAGAGGCAGTTACTTTTATCAGGAGGGAATAATCAGGGTTTATGACTGTTCCTTAAAGGCAAAGGTTTGCAAGAGTGCAGTTTATTTTAATGTCATCGATGTGTGTGCTTCAAAATAATGAAGGAGAAAAAATAATGATTGTTGCAGCTGCTGCAACTCTAGAATTCTGCCTTCTTTGTACAATGATGCTCTGAGATGTGTCCCTGCCAGCTTTAGATTTCTATTTTTGTTGTGTTTCATCTTGAGCTCATTTGTACTCAGGTTTTTAAAGTAAAAATATCTTTGATACTGTCAACTCTGCAACGCAACTGCTTGTGACATCTGAGAGTTCATGCCTGTTCTTTCTGGCATGTGCATCATAGATATATATACAGACAGGGATGCTGGAACAATTTTCACATGGCAGGTGCTGAGAACCACTGAACCGAACTGTAAATCTGGTATATGATGAAAACCGTATCAAGCCGGGGGTGTTGAAGCACCCTCTGAACCCCTAGTTCCATCAGCTGTGTATATGTCTATACACATGCATTCTGCTTGAAACTTACTTAACAGTTCTTTTAATTATGCATTTTTCAAAAGAACCCAGGGTACTTTTCTGTCATTATCACCATTATCTGTGCTGATTAGTTAGGGCTAACAAGTGATAAAATTAATCTGAAAGCATGCTTAAAGCATGATTGTAGCCTAAGAAGTTCTGTGCTGTTACTTAGCTCTCATTTACCCTTAGGTACATGAGGGGCTTCTTCCAGCAAAACTGGGCTTTTGTCAGGAAAAACTGCACAGTGTCTACACACAAAAATGCGCTTTGTCGACAGTTTGTCAGCAAAACCTGGCAGCATTATACCTCTCCCTGTTCAGGTATAACACCTCTCTCGACAGTGTTCTGTCAACAAAACAGCTGTCTAGACACTTCGGGTCCCTTCTGTTGACAGACAGGGTTTCTGGTCCATTGGGCAGACCTGTTTGCAGAGCTTCCAGTCAGCCATTCTGTCGAGTGAGGACTGGGCAGTTTGGCTGCTCTCTGTCGACATAGCAGATTGGTCTTTCGATCTGCTTTTATATGTAGCTACAATCTGTAAACAGGAGTTTTGCCAGGAAATCGATTCCAACAGTGACTTCTGTCGACAGATTTTTATCTTGTAAACGTAGCCTTAAATTCTTCTAAGAGCTCAGAAGCTGTAGATATGTTGGTAATGCTGCTAGACAATATTGACCTTCCATGGTTTGGCAAATTCTCTGGTTCTGCAAACCTGAGGGGCAAGTTCTTAAACCTTCAAATACAGGCACAAACAGGGCTCCCTCAGAATGTAGCAGGGAGGCTTACATGGGATTCCTGAGGCATAATTTAGCATATTAGGTAGATTTATATTCTCTTTAATGTCCTCAATGGACAATGTGCATTGCCTTAGAATACTGAAATTGGGTAAATATATTCACTAATGTCCTTTGACTTAAACATAATTTCTAATTCAGTTTGTTCGGGAAAGGTCAAAGTCTGCTCTTAAGTGTGGTTTTCATGGATTCAGTGGAAGTTGGATTTTTGTAAGAACCAAGTTCTGCATAACTTTCCAAACATGTAGCTGAGAATGAAAACAAATCTGGTATGAACAGAAATTACTTATATTTTCTTTACTAAGCCCTGAAAACTACATGATTTCCTGTGCTTACTACCATCCCTGTAGTACTTTGCCAGCTCTCCTGTATAAATAAAACAATTATATGTATAAACATAATTAATCAGAAAAATAATCTTGGCCTTTTGGTTGCAAACAAGCTATTGACTACCTGGGGAAGTTATATACTGCTGTTGTAGGAGGACTGATGAGTTGATCTCATACATATTTCCCATTTTTCTTAATAACTCTGAACCCCAGAAGAGATTCATTTCCCTCCAATAAAAAAGACAGATATAAGTCTATATTGTGCCTGTTCATTCGGTTCAAATGGACAAATCAAGAGAAAACCCATATAAATTATTCAGATTTCTTAAAAAGTAAAATAATGTATTAATATTTAATATTCCCTGCCGTTCTCCCAGTAAATTCATTTTGTTAGTACAGGATATGTAATAAGTAGATTCTAATACTTTAAACTTATGATGCATACTAAAGCATCATTTACTTATTTGTCTTCTGTCCAACAGCTGACAAGCTTGACATTCCAGTGGGTTTCTGTGCTGAATATGATGTGTTGTGAGTGACAGTCTGTCTATTGCTTGCATAAACATGCACAATCCCATTCAGTTGATTGGCATTATATATGCTTATGTCAGTGGTGAATTATAGCTTTATATGATGAATATCTTTTAATCCTGTTTAGAGCATGCACCATAAACATCACATAGTGTTACACCAATTGGAATATTAAATACAGTTGATGTGCTGTTAATGTGTTAATGTTCTCAGTGCTTTCTTAGGGCCAAAATTCTTAGACCAGAGATACCCGTGTGTGTGTGTATAGGCTATTCTTTAGAAAGTATATTCAGATGTTTCCAGAGAAATTGACAGCTTAAGCTAATTCAGAAATTATTTTCTACAGTAGTATTAAATTAAATTGAAATTATTTTTCATTGATTTTTCTCTCTCCAATTTCTACTTGACTTACCACAAAAAAGTAAATGTAAATATCCAAGAATGTAAATTTAAAGATGACTGTTTCAAGTTCACCAAAGTCAGGAAATGGAGAACTTTCATATTCACTTCAATTTGATCGTGTTATCCATATCATCAAGCTGCTTGGCTTTATGCAGGAATGCAACAGATAGGAAAGAGGACTGATTTAAATGTCATGTGAGAATTGCAGCTTTGTATTTATTGATTCTGGTGCAGCTGATGCCTCATCTGAAGTGCCTGCAAATAAATTTAAGACCAGGTAGCAATGCTTTTCATTTGGAAGTATTTTGAATAAACAGATGTATGAAAGTAGCCTTAATTCCAAACACATCCAAACGTGCGTGACTAGTAACTTGGCTTAGAAAGCTAAACTTGAAGAAATAACTGATATTATATTAGCAAACTATTTTCTGAGATGATAGAGTTTTGTCACATTAAATATTTTTGCATTAATCATTAATCAAAACTGTTTCTTAGCTGACATTCTTGGTGGATTTCTCAAGGATTGTGGTGTAAGTACAACTCTGGTATACACAGAATTGATTTCAGAGCTATCACTAGGTAAATGAGACATCCTGTTTAAAACTAAGATGTTTACAATAAAGATAATTTTAAACTTCAGCCACCTGAAAGAGAGGAACATAATTGTTCTGAGGAAAACAGAGTGAACCTTTGAGCCTATGCAACTTCAGTGGGACTCCCCTAGGATTTAGCCTGTGCGTATATTGGGTGGCGTGGTTGAAGTAGGAATGTGAGACTTGACAATAACCCGATCAAACTGGTTTGTGGAGTAATCTCCCACAGGTTACGTCTACACTGGCTCCTCCCTTTCAAAAGGGGCATGCAAAAACAGCTGATCAAAATGCAAATGAGACACTGACTTGCATATTCAGTTTCTTATTTGCTTAATTGCAGCCACTCGCCTTTCCAGAAGTGCTGTTTTTGAAAGCCAAAGCAGCCATGTGGACAGAGTTCCTTCGAAAGGAAGCTGTGCTTTCGAAAGCACCCTTCTTCCTAATTTTCCAAATAATTTTGCATACCCCTTTTGAAAGGGAGGGGCCAGTGTAGACATAGCCAAAGGGTGTATTACAAACAGCATTGCTTGAGAGTTAAAAAAAATAAGAAAAAGCACAATACTGGAAAGCATGCTGTGTAGTGAGCACTTATCAACAGCTTCCAGGGTGTGACCAAGATAATAAAGCTGGCCTTTTTCATCTCCAATTTCTGTTACAGTGAACTCTTTCATATTGAGCAGCCCCGAGACTGGGAGGTTGCTGGATAGCTAGATATGCTGGATAATAGAAAGGTACACCTAGCAATGCATAATGCTAAAGAAAAACAAGATGAGATATTAAGGAACAAAAATATATGCTGAATACTTTATTTACCAACAATAGTAGCAATGTATACTGTAAACTTACACTGCGTATTTGCTGTATTTATTTGTATTTACTTTCACTATACTATACTTATGGAAAATGTAACTAAAATTTACTTTTGGTTAAAATGCCAGTTATTTAGAGTTCCAGATGATAGAATGCTGGATATAAAAGAGTTTACTGTATGTCAGTTTAGCTCTCTCAGGTTGTGTCTATACTATCCCCCTTCTTTGAAGGGGGAATGGTAATCAGCCTGAGTGGAGAATATTAATGAAGTGCTGCAATGAATATGCAGCACCTCATTAGGCTAATTCTCCCTATGGCAACTTCGAAGTTGCAAACTTCAAAAGCACCAGCATGCCATATAGCCGCAGACACTTTGAAGTACTCTCACAACTTCGAAGTGCGCTTATTCCAAAACAATTTTTGCAACTTCAAAGTTGCTACTGGGAGAATTAGCAGCACTTCATTAGTATTGTCCACTCAGGCTGATTACCACGACCCCTTCGAAGAAGGAGGCTAGTGTAGACACAGCCTCAAACTTGTACGTACAAGGTATAGGTAGTTTAAGCACTCTTGTAAGAGCAAGCTCTTCTGAGATGATTTATTCTATTTTAAAATAGTAGACTCTAGTTTTAGGGGGAAAAATACTCTTAAAATGATAGAATATAATTTTGTTTTTATTCTTCTTATCAAACTCAGGAAAAGCCAAAAAAGGTATGAGAACACACTTTTATCTGTCTGTGTGTGTGTGTTCTTGAGGTGTTTTGTTGAAGTCACTGAGTAAAGAGACACTGTCAAGTAATTCAGGATCAAAATCTGTGTAAAGTTTAAAGTTGTTGTAATGTAGTAGAAAGCCTTCCACAGGTTACCACTTTCTAAAAAAAGCTTTTGCAAATAAATTGAAAAAAAAGTTCTCCAACTTGAAGAGCCACTGCCAATGCATTAGTCTTATATTTCTGCTCTGTGCATCAGAACCAAACAAGTGGAGCACAAATAATAGGACTACGTTCACACAGCTGGGCTGATTTATATTTGAGGACAGAAAAGTAAAGCCCACAGTGATATGTTGGAATATTGCTCCATACAAAAATGGGTTTGTATGGCTTACGTGCAAACAAAATAAAACAAAACCCACAAAAAGAGATGTTAGTTTTAACATTCTAAAGCTATAAAAGAAATGAAGAAAGCTTTCTAAAAGATCAGTTTTAAAAAATACTTGACAGTGTTCCTTTTGAAAGCAGCTTAAGTTAATAGCTGTGACTTCACTATTATTCAGTGTTAGTAGACTTGTGGATTTATAGGAACTGTTGGGCTTGGTGTGTTTAATGAACTGGCTTTGTAGTTGCGTATGTATTTTTTGACTTAACCGCTCAGTTACTAAAATTATTTTTTTATTGTTGTTATTTTAAGAACCTTAATTTTGCTCTTTTATGTTATATCACCATCTTACATCTCAGGCTTTCTTGCAAGCCCCAGGAAAGCAATGGGAAAGGGGCAGACTATTGCATCGACATCTTACCGGGAGTGGGAACTTACTATTTTTAATAGCAGCCTCTGTGGTTGAGGCAGCTTAATTGCAAAAATGCCTGCAAACCACAGATGCTTTCTTTATAGTATATATTTCTTGCTTGACTTTTGATCCTGGACATCTCATGTCTTAAGGGTTTTTTGTATTTTGTTTGAAATAACTAAATAATAAACATGAAGCTCTCATTAGTCCCTTCTCAAAGGTTTAGTTTCATTTGTTATCATCCTGACTTCAACGTCAGGGGTCTGCCTTGAGTATATCAGATCACAAAAAGATTGTGGTTGGTAAGCAGCGAGGGGCTGTAATGCATGTAGGTTGTATTTTGGTGCAATGAAAAGCTGATGCTGAGTTGTGTTAGCAATGAAATTAAGTAAACTGCCTGCCTCTTAATGTACAACTGAAAAAGGGGAACATATTTTCTGTAGGTGAATACATGACTTACATGCTATAATTAGAAAGAGATATTGGTTGTCATTGAGTTATATTGGCATAGATTCAATTGGAGGAGCAGTTTTTAAAAATGATTATAATAGTGTAATTTTTCTGCACAGGAAATGACACTGCTTCTTTCAACATGTGTTCATAGCTGTAAATTATCCTTTTCCTGCATGCCATTTTGAAATAATACTGTAAATTTTCATGCCTGTCACAAGTCTTACATTCTGTGTGAAGAGGGTGGAAGATAATTACAGATGACAGAAAGCCTTCATACCAGAACAGTTTAAAATCCTTTCCTTTAATGATCAACAAGATTTAAATAGTTTACTGTACTGCATGTTTTATGTTCTGGATATAAAAAATAGGGTTTGGTCTTTTTCTAGTGAAATATGGGAAAGGTTTATTTTTTCAAGTAAAATTAAAGTTTTACAGCAATCTATATTAATAAACTTGGGCCCATTAGAATAATATTTCTCCTTCCAGTAATTTCTGTTTCCTTCTCTTTTCATAATGGACAATTGAAAACCCTTTGAAAGGATCAATTAGTCATTTCAAAGGTCCAAGTATTAAAGGTAATTTTATCAAATGTTAGAAATATATAGCAGCATTTCTCATAATTTATAACAAACTATGCATACAAATCTATTATAGAGGCCATGCTACATGGTGTTATCACAGCTGGTGTGTGTGTGTGTGTGAAGCATGTTTTGCTCCTCCCTCACCTAATTCAGGTGAATTTCCATTGGAATTTGGAATCTTCTTGAACAACAAGTACAATCCTGTTAGCATCTTGGCAATCAGCTTTATTTGTATATAGGAAGACATTCAGTAGCTGAGAGGAATAGAGAAATAATATATGTTGGAGATGTGTGCAGTGCATGCTTTCCTTAATGAAATAGCACCATTTTATGGTTTGGTGTGAGCTATGCACAATTCTGATACATTTTTGAGCAGTGTTCTTTTTTTATGACTCTGCAGTGGCAATATTTTACTCTTTAAAATAGAATGCTTCTAACTGTCATGCCTTACAAACTATCCCACAACCAAACTGACTCATGTACACATACAGAACCAGAGGAAGAAGACACATTACTAAAAGTTACCATGGAAAATGTTCCAGATTAGTATTTCTCAAGTCATTTACAATGGTGACTAATAAAAATGTATACAATATTATGGGGCAGAGTTCCTACACAATTTCTTATCTGGATTAATACATATGAATCAGCAAATTGTGTGACTGTCTTGATTCAAGAGAGATTTTCATACATTCCAACTGGTGGGCCATGGCCACACTCGCCCCTCCTTTGGGAAAGGCTATGGTAATGTGGCACTTCAAATATGCTAAAGAGGCATTACCATGAATATGCAGCACTTTATTAGCATAATGGCAGCTGCGCACACTTTGAAATTTCTGGTTTTCAAAAGCATGCCGCCCATGTAGCTGGGGGCTTTTCGAAACAACCTCCCTGATTTCAAAATCCCCTTCTTCCCAAAACCAGATGGGAAGAAGGGGCTTTTGAAATCAGGGGGGTCATTTCGAAAGGCCCCCGGTTACATGGGCTGCGTGCACTTTGAAATGGGCACTTTCGAAGCGCGCGCAGCTGCCATTATGCTAATGAGACGCTGCATATTCCTGGAAGTACCTCATTAGCATATTCCAAAGTGCCACATTACCACAGCCCTTCCGAAAGGGAGGACTAGTGTGGCCACGGCCGTGCTGTTCATTTCCTGCTCTACTGCATATTCTTATTTTATCATGGGTTATGCACAATGTAGTCTGAAGTTTTCAAGAATCAAAGCACAAGATGTTGTCTCAAATGGAAAGTAATCTATGACCCAATGTTGGCAATACAATACTATCATACAGGTATTAAGAGGGGTTTTATAGAAAATATTTATGCATCAAACTGGCATGCTCCTTTATACCTCCTTATGAATCAAATGCTCATCTATATGGCGTGACTCTGTGCATGGGGGGAGTGGGGAGGGCAGAGTGAATTCTCAAGCCTGCCAATATGTTGCACACTTAATTACTCTGTGTAGATCTTCCTCGCATGCATTAGAATGTTTTTAGTTTGTTAAATGTAGTAAAGAAGTATTATCTTAATGTGCACTAGGGTACTTTTAATTCATGCCAGCTGGGTCTACAAAGCCAGTTAGCGTGCATCATGTAGTTGCACTTTAGATATCACACCCCTGTAGAGTGCATTGCCACTTAATGTAGACAAGTCCCTGGATTGCATGAACATAATCTCTTGCATGCTTTATAAACGCTGCAGCTTTATTTTAAAAAGTTTTCAAAATCATTTGGTTAAAACCACAATAGACTAAATGGTCTGCATCCAAGAAGGTAAATGCTATAAGGTAATAATTACAATCCACCATTGTGATGTACATAATCATGATTTAATGTGACTTTTTTTTTTAAAAAAAAAGCATTACAAACAGTGTGTTTGCATGGGACAAGAACTAAGACTGCTATTTGCATGCTTACCATTTGTACATATATGATGGCTGTTCAAAGGAAGCAGAAACTACTTGTGGTTTTATAATGAATTTTAAACGACAACTGAAACACCCATGCACTCAGGAAATGAAGTATTTCATGAGGATCTTAGGTTACAAATATCTGGTTCATGGGATCTTAAGGAGGACTACAGGCTGAACCTATCTAATCTGGCACTCTCTCATCTGGTAACATCTATAATACAGTATGATTTTAGTTATCTGGAAGTTGACTTCTCATGGGTGTGGCCAAGTTTCCTGTGCTCCCATAAAGTTTGTTTACAGCCACCAGTCCTGGCTCTCAGTGTTCCATGCCACATTGCCTCTCAGTTTTCCGTGCTGTTGTTTAGTTGTAATTTACCCCTAAATGTCTTCTAAGAGTCCAGTAAGCAGCTGAAGTGTTGATAATGTGCTAGACAATAGTGACCTCCCATGGTCGAGCAAATTCTCTCTTCCGGCACAAGTCAGGTCCCAAGGGAATTTGACTAGAGAGGTTCAACTTGTAGTAAGTTTTAGGGAGATGCCTTAGTAACATGAATCAGGATTACTTAACAGACACACTCTTTATTTTCAGCATATAACGAGGCTTGGTTTGTAAATGTCATTACAGCAAAAATAAAATTTGATTTTAGGTGAGAGCTGCAGGTACTTGGCATCTCTGAAATTTAAAGCACTTCAATTAGGCAGTGATTTAGATAGCTAACTGTAATTATGCTCTTTCAGTATCAAAGTAACTATAGAGGGTTGCCAACTCTCCCTGATTGTCCTGGAATCTCCAGGAATTAAAGATTAAGCTATAATTAAAGTCAAGTCATGTGATGATACCTCCAAGAATACATTTAAACAAAACTGGGAGTCCTAAAGACTCCCATCCCACCTGCCCTGTGTTTCAGTCCAGGAGTGCCAGCTCAGGTCTCGGGCCTCTACCTGTCATTGGTGTCTGGTTGGGCATTCATGTTCCACTCCCTTCTGACTGGCAATTATAAGGCTTCACTGGTCCCTGCCAAAAATTGTGTCATGTCCCCAACAAATCAGTCTGCCTAATTGCCAGCCTCTGTGCATTACTTTCTCTCTGATGTATACAAACTGTGTATTGCCAACAGGTTCAAGTTACCACACAGTTCTTTCATAGCAAGCATGTATTCTTAAGGTAGAAAGCATTACAGAGATACCATAATACAAACAATAAACAAATCTACCCACTTACAGAATGAACCAGAAATTGCCCATCAATCCTCTAGGATCCTGGTAGGTCAAAGTCTTTACACCTTCAGGAAGTGTTGGAAATGTACTCTATCCTCTCCAACCAGTTTGCTGAATTAAAAAGACAGAAATAAGTTTAAACTCAGCTTTTAACACAAGAAACCCTTTGAGTGTTTAAAAAAACCCAGTGTGAATCAGCATATGTAAGCCACCCCAGAAGATGTAATTTTTCTGGAGTCGTCTACAGTCTCAGTAGTCTACCTTATCACAGAAACCATTAATAAATTTAATACAATGGTCCCCAAGGACACTTTTATGGGGTTGCAATATTTGTCACAGCAAATTTTTAGCCAACAAACTAATTTTACAAGCGTTGAAAGGATCAGTCACAATAAAACCAGTTTTAATAAATCTTCTGCAAGTTTATGATTATTCTATTAAATTATTTAGAACCACACTATTATAGTCACAGTAAAATTTTAGATTAAGATGATGTTCAAAATGCTTCTGCAACTATTTCTGAACACTGAATATTGAGTACTGATAATATTAAGTCTAAAAATTAGGTAAGCTTATTTTTCTTTTATTTGACTCTGTAGGGTATCATCATGAGCATATATGTGAAGAACAAAGGCAGAAATCTCCTGAATTCTACAGCAGAACTGCATCTGAATCTAATGTGTATTTGAATAGCTTCCATTATCCCGATCATAGCTACAAGGACTATGCATTTGACACATTAAGCTTAGACAGTTCGGATAGTATGGAGACCAGCATATCTGCATGCTCACCTGATAATATTTCCAGGTAAATGTTAATGTTTCATTTTGTTCTTAATGGAAACTGATATAAAAGAACAAATTGTAAACATTGGAAGTACGTATCCCTATATTACATCTCATTAAGGAGAGAAAGAGAAGCTAGAACTTGTTAAGAAAATCTGCACGAATTGGATAGAAATATTTTTCAGCTCTTGGATAGTGCTATTTGCAAATCAGTTTAACTAATTCACATCTCAAATATGAGTTTTGCAAATGGAAAATTGAAGTATGGAGAAGTTAAATAACTTGTTTAAGGTCACACAGAATCAGCGTCACAGTTAGGTTTTAAACTTACTGAGGAGTTGACTTTCTGCATGCTTTAGTGGATTTGGCACAATTGCTTCACTCCCTGGCTATGATTACACAAGCAAGTTTTACCAACAAAACCCCAGTTTGTCGACAAAATGTGTTTTGCCGACAGTTTGTAGACAAAATGCAGCACTTTTGCTGGCAGCACTCTGCCTCTCAGCTATGAGGTATAATGCTTCTATTGACAGATTCTGTGAACAAAAAAGCTGTGTGGATGCGCTGGGAGGTCTTCTCTCAACAGACATTGCATTCAGAACAATGGACAGCCTTGCCTGCCGTGCTTCCAGCTGCCTGTTTTGTCAAGAGAGCAGCTGGGTAATCTGGCTGCTCCATCAACAGAGCAGAGTACTCTTCTTTTGTGTGTGGCCACACTCTGGTGACAGAAGTTTTTTCAGGACATCTCTTCCAACAGTGACTTCTGTTGACAGAGTGCTATCGTGTAACCATAACCCGTGTCCAATATGTTGCTTCATTAGGGGCTTGGACTTCTGAAATTTTGGGATCTCTTGGCATGCTAGCTATCTAGTCTCCCCTCTCCAAATCAGAATTTAAAAAGAGTTCTTGGTATCCATTCTGTGCTTCTCTTATTTTAGGATCATATCAATTTAACCACTAGAGATTAAAGCAATATCTGTTATTATTTAAAAATAAAATTGCACAGCAGCTGGGGTCTGAAAACAGCAAGTTGACAACCCTTTCTTCTGAGTATCCCATTGTGGTGGAAGTACTTTGATTGCCACTGTTTTATTATTGCAGTGCTCTGAGAGTTTTTACTGATGTTGTGGAGCAGTGTGAGAAATAGCCCTTTGAATAGGCATTGTATTTACCAACTTAAATGTAATACAGAGCTTGGTTAGTTGCTGGAAGTAGATATTAAGGATCAAAATACATTACAGTGCTTTTATTTATAGCAGTGAACTGCAATATAGGAGACAGATGTATGTACCTAACAGAGGTTTGTATGTTCACAGATGGAAATGTTGCTCCAATGACTATAGAGCTTTCATTATGTGCTATGTGTGATTGACAAATATAATTTTAAGCTTTTCTTTCTAATGTATATTAATGAAGGGAAGCAATGTCTGCTCACAGATGAGCCAGACTGTGATGGCCGTACTTGGGCTAAGCAGCGCCTCAGTGACGCTTTCTGTACGCTACTTAGTAAGGAAATCTGAACCTGGCTTTTTGCTATGGTTAACTTACACTGAAATTCTCATTAATGGAGGCACCAAGTATGTATGTTATCCACACACCAGCTTACATACAGAAACTGAAGGCTGTGATTTTCAAAGATATCTAACAGACTTAGGCTCCTGTGGAATTTCAGATATTTGAGTGTCTAACTCCCTGAGGTTCTTTTTGAAATTTTAGCCTAATTTCTAAATATGTTATTTACACACTATGGATCAAATGATTTCTCACCAGATAAAGTTAATGTGGATAGATACTTGGGACATTTTGTTGATCCTTTATAGATTACAGATGTCTTTTTCACCTTCTATACAGATTACAGACCGTTAAACAAAATGAATTACAGGGTCTCGGGGGGGTATTTTAAACTTATTCTCAGCAATGTCCAGCTCTAGGTGAAAAGTCAATAATGTTATTTTCTAACACACATATATGTAAAAGAAATAATTTTGAGAGAGAGGCATTAATTTCTTTGAGTACCTGAAGTCCCCCAGTGCTCAAATTAATGAAGCATAAATTTTGAAAGGTTGTTCATTAGATTATGAAAATGAAGAATCCCATGAACCATTGGTAACTTATGTTTTCCTGTATAAGGTATCAGAAAAGAGAGACTACAGCCTTACAACCCTATCTGAACCTGGCAGGACCCAACTGCAAGTGTTGGATGTGAAAACAACCCGAGCTCAGCTCTGGAGGGTTGGGTCATCTCTGATTGTCTCCTTTTGCCCATGAGGTTGGAATGGCAGTAGATGCATACCCCACTCCTGCTGACTGTCACTTCACTGCACTCTGTATAAGCCACCCAGTGAATGTGCTGATGAGTTACAGTGCTTCTGTCTTGGCAGCATGCACAGCAAAACAGCAATTGACAGCTCTCCAAACTCAAGGGCCAAAAAGTGACTGGAAAAAATTGCAGGCATGGACCCTGGGGCATGGGTAGCCCCCATTAGGCTTGGCCCCAAGGTTTGGGGGAAGTGTCAAGTTTGGGGCAGGTCAGTTTTGATAACAACTCAGCTCTCTTAGGTCATGTTCAGGTTGGCTATGCTGGACTCATGTTCAGGTCTGGGTTGGGCTTTAAATATGTTCTAAGACCACCTCTAACAAGACTTTTATTTTTAAGAATCTTCAGAACTAACAGGGACAAAGCTGATTGCCTTGGATAGGGAATTGCTGTAGAACAGGGGCAAATGTGATCATTGTTACTCAGTCCAATGTGCAACACTGCATACTCATAGTGAGTTGAAAGTGTAGTAATCTGCTGCAGCAAAATCTGTTATCTTTTTGTTATTGGTCCAACGATTGGGTTGTCCCCATTATTTGCCAAGGTCTGGATTTCACATTGAGAGATCCTCCTGCAGTACCTGCAGTAGAAGCTATTTTTCTTCTCTAAATCCAGTTTTCAGGGTCACCAAGAAGGCTGATGGGTGAAATAGTCATCCTCTCACTATTTTGTTCACCATATGGGCCTAATTTCCAAAGCACCAATTTTGGTGTAGTCATTTTTGGTACCTCCTTCTCCTCTTAACACGCTCCTGGAGTGGTATCAGTAGACCCCCTCTGCTAAAATTTAATTCAGCCTGTCTCTTCTTTACAGCCTTTCTTAAACAATTTTACATAACTAGACATTGTTGCAACTCATGAACCTTTCCCCACTTTACACCAGTTACAGACAAACACAAACTAGACCTGCTCAGACTTGCTGCTTAAAATAGGTCCTTCAGCTTTTCTCTCCTATCTTCAGTACACAGAAGTGAGCCTTTCAGAATATGGAATTATATGTCCTGTCATTCAGTGCCACTTACTGATATTTTAGATGGTTACTGGTGTCAATGAAGGGGATTAGTAAATAAGTCCTATGGTTTGGTAAGTGACCTCTTAGATCCATGTGTTAAAGAGAGGGCAAACCACAAACCCTCGGGTCTACATTTTTGGATACTCTGAGACTATATGTATAGAGAGTATGTTATACTTAATACACAATTTGTACTTGGGACTAGCTGTACTTAATTGGACCAGAATTGTTATCAACTGTATTCTAAAATTATCCAAAGTTATTCTATAAAATTAATGCTTTGACAATGAGTTTCCCTCAGAACCAGTCAAAATAACAGAGGAGGCACGACAGAAAGTTAGTCATTGAGCTCAGTTAGACCCTGTCCAATCAGTCTTCAACTGTGCTCTTAGTAGGTTTGTTTTTGTTTGCTTGTTTGTTTGTTCTACAGTGCCAGCACGTCAAATGTTGCGAGAATAGAAGAGATGGAGCGACTTCTGAAACAAGCTCATGCTGAAAAGACACGACTGCTTGAATCTAGGGTAATCTAAACATTTCATTGGCAGAGGTTAATAACTGAAACTTTGTTCAGATATTGCAGTAGAACCCTGAGATATGAACGCTCAAGTTGTGCGTATCTCAGTTTTATGTGACTCAGGGTGGGGGGAGCTGGCACCTGGTTCCTGTCTCCTGTGAGCAGCAGGCAGCCCAGAGGAAGGCTCCACCTCCCTGCCACTCACAGGAGTGGAGAAACTGACCAGTGCTACAGTGCTGGTCAGTTTCCTGTCTCCTGTGAGCCACAGACAGCCCCAAGCCAGGTTCCATTTCCACCCCCACTCACAGGAGTGGAGAAACTGACCAGTGTTGCTGTGCTGGTCAGTATCCTTGCTCCCCTCCGAGTAACACAAAATTTGACTTACATGGGGTTGCGCAAAAACACAACCTCCATGTATGTTGGGGATCTACTGTACACATTTCATTTAGCCATTCTTAAATTGTAATTGTCTAAGAGACCCCTGAAGAATTCATTTTCTACTTCCCCCAACTTTGTCTCCCTGGAATCCATTTCTGACCCATTGTGCGCCAGTTATATTTCTGTGGCTGAGATGGATGGAAATCCTTTAAGCACTAATCAATATTGTTCCTTCACCTGCTAAAGGGGTGGCTAATGAGTAGTACATGCTTACCAATCCCATCTTTATGGGATTTCTTATACTCTACTAGCCTAGGAGACAAGGAGAATCCCTGGAAAGTGAAGTAAACTTTCTCAAAAGGAACAGCCTTAATCTACTAGTAATATTAAACCAGTGCCTATTGCTGGACTTGAGGTAATAACTTTAGATGGCTTAAAATAAAATCAGCCACTAGTTTCAAATTTTAAGTGACAAATGTGAAGAACAAAACTTGAAAACAAAACCTGCTTTGATATGAAACAAAATAATACTGCACTTTAGAATTGACATTGGTGATATTTGTTTACATTTACATTGGGCACAGAAGATTTAAAGTTGTATTTCAGTCTCCTAATATTAAATCAAGTTAAATCCCAGGCAGCACAATGTTTGATAAGTGGTAGCATTTCATTCCATTTCACATTGTAGCATCTAGGTTTTTCAGAATTCAGGCATATATTTGACCCTCTTTTGAGAAAATATTAACACTTCGACAACGAGTTGCCCTCATTGCCAAAATAACAGATGAGGCTGCAGTAAGTCAGTTCCTGATAAAGCTAGGGCTGGCTATACTGAGCACTAAATACCATGTTCAAGTGGTGGGACAACTGTTTACACCATGATTTGTAGGGGGTGGAAAGGTGAAATTGGAATGATTAGTGCTGCCACAGTCTTAGCACAATTACCATGACATAATGCAGATATGGATTTTATTTATTTTATTGGGAGAACTGTTCTGTAGCCAAATGGTGTGGTAGACTACAATGTTGCTTGTGGTTGCCAGTGCTCCAGGTAATAGTGTTCCCCTTAAAAACTTCACTTTTGCCTTAGATCATTCTTTACATAACAAGCCAATAAATCATTATTTGCCACACTCTAGGTTTAGATTTTCGGACATTATGAGGTTCCCAGACAAAGTCCCCTACTCCCATGCAGGTTTAGTAGGGAAAACAAGTTTGTTATAACCTTATTCATATGTGATTCTGATCTTCATTCCCCGTCCAGTTTGCATATGATCTTGGCTCCCTGGGAGTTACTGAGGGGCTTGCAGGAGCTCTGTGTGGGATCAGGTTACTTTTAATAGTTATCAAACATAGTTTTACGTAGCCTGTGGCTTAAACTTTGTGTACTGTCGTATATAGGAACGGGAAATGGAAGCCAAAAAACGAGCCCTGGAAGAAGAAAAGCGTCGCAGAGAGCAACTAGAGAAAAGATTACAAGAAGAAACTAGCCAGCGGCAAAAATTAATTGAAAAGGAAGTCAAAATACGTGAGAAACAAAGAGCACAGGTGTGTTGAGTATCTGCCATGTACACACTGAAACAGTTATATGGTAAACTTCCCACAATGATAAAGGGAAGGAAAAGAGTTTCTGTAGGTGGCTGGCTGCTTGAAAACCTGTTGAACTGATTATTTTAAAACAGCTAAGATTTTGTCAGTGGTCTCTCAGGGGACTGGAGAGATATCTTTTTAGTTATTTAAATCTAAATCAACAAATATTCACATAGGTATCACTTTTCGTTTACACTGGCATTGTACATACAGGTTACAGCGACATGAGAGGCTTTTCCCAGCAAAACTGGGCCTTTTTCAGGAAAAATCACAGAGAGCCCACATGCAAAATATGCTTTGTTGACAGTCTGTTTACAAAACCTGGCACATCTGCCGACATTTTTATACCTTTCCCCAGTCAGGTATAACACCTGTCTTGACAACTGTCTGTCAACAAAACACCTGTGTAGACGCTCCGGAGCCCTTCCAGTTTGCAGAGCTTCCGGTCAGTCATTCTGTTCAGAGAAGGCTGGGCTGTCCGACCACTCTCTGTCCACAGAGCGGATTGCTCTTTTGATCCACTTTTATGTGTAGACACGACAGGAGTTTTGCAGGGAAATCACTTCCAAAAGTGACTTCTGCCAACAGATGCTTCTTGTGCATGTGTGGCATACTGTATTAATCCTATAAGGCTCATCACTGAATCCAGTCAAGGCAGAATTGTGCAGTCTGTATCACAACTACGTTGCATAATGAACATTTCTGAGAGTATTAATTTTGTGACAGTACACAATAACCTTTTTATATGTAGCAGACATTGGATTGTGAGTTTTCCTCTTCCAAATATTTTCTTGAAAAGAACAGAAGATTTTATTTCCCCCCAATTTTTTTTAAATAAGTGGAGATAGATATCTCCTAGAACTGGAAGGGACCTTGGGAGGTCATCTAGTCCAGTCCCCTGCCCTCTTGGCAGGACCAAGCACCATCCCTGACATCTATTTGCCCCAATCCCTAAATGGCCTCCTCAAGGATTGAATTCACAACCCTGGGTTTAGCAGGCCAATGCTCAAACCAATGTTCTATACACAGCCTCTTCAATGGAATGATGAACATTTACTTTGCCAACATTATATGAGAGACGCAGTAATTCATAACCGTATACTTAATTGCAAGTTTTTCTGTCACTTACCCACAGAGAGACAATTTCAGGATTGTGGGTTTTTCACTTCAGTGCTTCCTGACATGCTTTACTTTTCACTTCAGTGCTAGTACCTCAAACACTAAAAACAGGTAGGAGGACTATGTTCTGCAGAAGTCAAAGCTACCTATAGCTTGTTCAGTACAATGAAGTACAATTTCAGAGGGCACCAAATGTACACAATATAAAAAGACCAGCCCTGTATGTAGAAGCAGCTCAGATTGCAGTGATAGTAATACCTATAAACAATTAATCTGTGTCACATAATGCTAGCAGATATTCTCAGCTGAGAAAGTTCATATTTGTTTTACTCCAGGTTGTTCCTCCATCTCACTCTGTCACATCCCACTATCAGCAAGACACTGTTCAACTGTCGTAATAGTTCAGATGAAAAGCCTATGACTGAGTATAGTCAGCACTCCATACTACTTTCATGTCTTCTCCATGTTTCTAGGGTAGAGCTGAACTGTTTCTGCATTACGTTGCAAACAGCTAGACTATAGATGAGTAATCACGCATAATTTGATATAAAATTAAGTATTTCAGTTGCTGTAACATGGTAAAACTGACTATGGATTTGACTCAGTTTATTCTCATCCTTTGGCTTTATTCTGGCTTTATGCTGATACAACTTGCATCTTCCTAGTCTTGTACGCTCAGAACCTGAGTCCTGAATGAGGGAGTTTGCCAGAGGTTAATGTGCTCCACTGGGTCCTGCTCCCCAGCTGACAGTCCTGGCCCTCTGGCTGGGACTTTTCAGCTTCAGCTTGTCACCACTTCCAGCTCCCTTGTGCTCTGGTCCCAGTCCTCTATAGCTGCTGGGGGGGGGCGCTGGTGCTCCAGCCCTGGCTCTGCGCTGTGCCCGAGTGCTTCAGCCCTGCCAGGGGATGCTGGATCCAAGAACTCCAGCCCAAGCTCTGCGTGACTGCCTGGGGATGCCAGCACCCCAGCTCCACATGGCTACTCAGGGGACGCTGGCTCCAGGCTCAGCCCCATGCAGCTATCAAGAGGAAGTTGCGTCTAGCTCTGACCCCACTGTCCTCTGCAAGGCTGCCAGAGCACACTGGTTATAGCCCCAGCCTTACTGCCCCCAAGGGGTTGCCACGATGTCAGCTCTGGTTGTTCTCCTTTCCCAGCTTTCTGGTCCTGCCAGATCAGGGTCGTTGTTGGAGCAGAGTGTGCTGGTTTTAGGAGGTACAACCTGTAATGCAAATCACTGGAAAAACATTAACAAGTTCGCTATATATCACTCCAATTCATAGATATGGAAACGGGCACAAAACAGTTCAGTGTCTTGTCCAAGATCACACAGTCAAAGTTCTTTTCCCAGAGCTGTCACAGATATTCTGCCACACACTTCTGTTCCTTAACACCCCACTGCCACAAAAAAAACAAAAAAACTCCTATTTAAAAGATGATTTTGAGAAACTTATATTCACTGCTAAAAAGCCTCAACTTTTCTATGGCAGTATTCAACAATTGACATAGGTACATATTGCAAAAACGTGTCTGTTCTTTTAAAAGAATCCAAGACTGAAGACACAAATTTAATCTTTGCTATCTTCATAGTTTGAACATGGGCACTGTTCATACTTTTGAGGTGCTTATTGCAAAGAGAAGGAAAAAAGATGAAAGATTTAATGGAATATCCTTTTTGCTTTGTGTTAGGCCCGCCCTTTGACTCGCTACTTGCCAATCAGAAAGGAAGATTTTGATCTACGAGCTCACATTGAAACAGCTGGTCACAACATAGAGACCTGTTACCACATCTCACTCACTGAGAAGACCTGTCGAGGCTTCCTGATTAAGATGGGAGGGAAAATTAAAACATGGAAAAAGAGGTGGTTTGTTTTTGACAGAAGCAAGAGAACATTTTCGTATTATGCAGGTAAGTTGTGTTCCTTCATCCAGGATTGAATTCTTCTGTGGAACCCATCCCAGCTTTTTTCATGTAGGTCCTATTGTTAAGTGCCATTTACACCATTTTCTTATTAATTTGTTATTAACTGTTAATGCTCTTATGGAGCATTTCAAATCCGCTATTGGAAAGGGGCTCCATTAGGCTGGGTATTTTATTTACATACTCACACATATCCCTCCCACCCATGCCTACCTCTATAGTTCTCCTTCCTCCTGTTCTGTTTGCAATCTGAGATGAGACACAGGCTGCATCTACCATGTAAGATAAAATCGATTTTATTAAAATTGATTACATAATGCTGAGTTTTATCCATTCGATTTTGAGCATCTTCACTTTCCCACATACTGCCCACAAAATCGACCTTCACCATGCACAAGCTGCCGGGCACCTTGCACAGCATGTCCTTCTACTGGTTCAGGGTCAAGCCACATGATGAGGCTGCGCACAGGAGTGTTCCAGACTGCGTGGTGCCTCCGGAGGGAGGGGATGTGGGGGTCAGGACAACATGTAAATGTCTGAGAAGAAGTTTCTCATCTTACAAGACAAGTATGACCCGCACCCACAGCCTAGCTGACCCATGGTATGGGGAACCAGCAGCTGGCACCAGGCATCACAGAAAAAAAGGCAGCCAGCAGGGGTATACACAGAACCACAGACCCCACAGCCGTGCTATTAGCAAAGAAAAAGAAAGAAGATTTTTCAGCTTCTCATGAACCTACATCCACCAGCTTCCAGATGCCGAATTGTAACAGTCTTCCTGTTGGCTAATTCCTCCATACCTGAGAGAAGTGGAGATGTGAGAGGCCAGAGTCGAGAACTGGGGAGCATTGTGGGGCACATACAGGGCAGCTGTGGAGGCTAATGTATTTGATTTAAAGACATGATGCTTCCTCACTACCCTTCATTCACAATTTTAAATTTAAACTGAACGCTACACCCGTCAGGTTACTACGCTTTTAGGATTTCGATATTATGTCGATTTTCATGCTCCATAAATCGAGCTAATGGAATTTACAGTGAGGACAGGCACTTGCAAAAACCAGGCTGACTTAAAATCGATTTTATCTTGTAATATAGACACATTCACAAATGAGTGAAAGATTGTCACAGCTAATCTCCCACCCTGATACTCTGTAGGTAAAAGGGGCCAGCTAGCCTCCTGAAGCAGCCAAACCTTGTCTCTGAATGTTCCACAGACAGAAGATTCTTCCTGATTCCAATTTCTATGGAATCAGTCAGTAGCTGCCACCACCCAAGTGCACAAGCCCCCTTTCCAGAAAAAAAAAATCACTTGGGAATCTCTTTTCTGATGGTGCCTCAAGCTTCTTTCCCCCAGGAGTGAATAAACAAAGACAACAATGGCCTCTGATAGTGAATTGGCTGAGCTAAGCTGGTAGGCTTGAAAACTCTCTCTCCCCAACTGTATCCCCCACATGTGAATTACAGCAGAGCGTTTAACAAGAGAAAGGTACTATATTAAACAAAAGACATATTTGCAAGCATATTTAATGGACTGGTGTTAGAATCCACTAACAACCAAGGTATATCACAGAGATTGTAATTCCTAAGTGAAGAGACTTAGTTACAGTGTTTGAAAAGCATAATAAATTCAACTTATTTTAAAAAGCAGATTAATTACTTGCCTTTGTAACCCATTTTTATTAACTTAATATCTCATATTTTGACATTGTTTCTTGTGACTATGATCACCATCATTTTATGACAGATGCACCCTGGATGCTTGGTTTTACATGTTGTATACCTAAAGATACTTAAAACAAAGAGCAACCAGCTTCTGTCATTCTGAGGCTAAGGAAATCTAATAAATAAACTTCAGAAATAAATTTCAAAAACAACATCTAGATTACTACTATCTTTGAACCTAAAAATCACAGGCTTGAAATTGCTTTATGATGTTACTATAGAGCAGTCGTGTTGCACTTTAAAGACTAACAAAATAATTTATTAGGTGATGAGCTTTCGTGGGACAGACCCACTTCTTCAGATGTATATCCTTACCAGAGCAGACTGAATATATAAAGCACAGAGGCCCAAAAATTGTTATCAAGGTTGACAAATCAGAATTGACTCTGTTCTGGTAAGGCTATAGGTTGTACATTTTGTTGTATCATTTTAGCAACAACGTTCTACTAAACATTGTATTTAACTTTGTGTGCAATTATATCTACTGGAAGCATGTTATGCAACTGAAAAGATGGGCTGAAGATTCCATTAAGTATTTTACAAACGAAAGTGCTAGTATGCAATCTTTGATAATACTGAGTGAACATGCAAATTCAACCATGGTATATTGTGTGTTTCAGTGTTCAAAACACAGTTTCTCTCTTATTTGCAGACAAGCATGAAACTAAACTAAAAGGAGTAATATATTTCCAAGCCATTGAAGAAGTCTATTACGATCATCTAAAAAATGCAAATAAGGTAAACATTATTTTTGTTATTTTTATTAATTATCCTATATCATCACCCAAAATGTGGTAGATGTTGTACAGGCAGATAAAATTTGTGTCCCAGAGCTTTAAAAATAATCACAAAACATGGAAAAGCACAGATTGTATGGATAAAGTAGGCAGGGAGATAACTGCCATACACAATTTTGCATGCAGTGTTGTTGTAGTTCTGTCAGTCCCACAATAAGAGATACCAGGTGGGTGAGATTATTTTTAATTGGACCAATTTATGTCATTAAGATGGACAAGCTTCCAAGCTTATACAGATGTCATGGTCTTCAGGTCTAGAAAACATGCATTGAGTGTCATAGTTAAATACAAGGTGGAACAGAATATTTATTTAAGAGCTGCATAAATTTGAAAGCTTGTTTCCTTCACCAGCAGAATTGGGTCCAATAACTGGAGGTACTTCACGCACCTTGTCTCTTACATACATGCTTTTGTTAGTTCTATACATAAAACAAAGTATGATTGGACAAGGGGCCAGGAACATACAAGTTTTAATCCTTGCTGTGCCTTTAAATCCCTTCGTGACTTTGGGCAAAAATTAGTCTCCCAGTTTACATTCCCTGACTAGAGCATGAGGATACTAATATACTTCAACCAACCACACAAAAGATTGATAGTGTTTATTACTTTAAAAAAATTATATATATGCTTTTTCCATTCTAAGTATTAGGGTCAGCAGTCAGCTACCTCTGCTCCAATAGTCCCAGTCCAAGAGACTTTTTAGATTTTTCCAGACAATGCCACTGGGTAGTCAGATCTTATCCTTCAGATAAATATTAGAAAATTATCAGAGATTGAAGACAAAAAGATAGAACAATTAGATTTGCCCTCTTTTAATGGAGTTTCCATTATATAAAGAAAACAGCAGTTAGCTACAGAGCCTACTCCCAGACTTAGAGATTTACTTCTGTGCACAGGGAAAATGCAAGTTTCTGCAGTAAATCCCTATCCTATACCACCACCCATATTTGGAAGAAAGAGAGATGGCAGTGGAGTATCTAGTAGCAGTACCTCTTGGGGAGGACTTGGCAGCTGAGACACAAATACAAGGAACCTTCTGTTTCAGCCACTAAGCCCATATGCTGAAAATACATTTGATTGCACATATACAGAGATTCTCTGGGGATGAGAAATCCTGGCTGCAGTGAAGTCAATGGTTATTAGAGCTGCAGCTACAGGTGGTCTAAATCAGGGGATATAGTTGTATTTCTTACTCAAGATAGGAGTTAGTTTGATTTTGAACCTGCAAGGGCATCTCTCTGACTAACCTGTGCAATTGGGAAGGACTGTGAACTGTTTCAATTAATCTTCGAGATGTGGAATTTAAGAATGAAAATTTGCTTGTGATCACTTCTGCAGCCAGGTGAACAAGGGGCAGATAATTGTGGTTTAAAGATGATGCAACTGCATGGTCCCACGTATTGCCCCTCAGTTTAGGAATAAGTCATACAGTCTTTCTGCACTGGACCTGAATACTGAGAAATACCACTATTTCCTGCCAGAAATATGAGGATGGGGTTAAGGAAATCCTGTTCTATTCAGTGTGAAATGTGAAGTTAGCCGTAGCTTAACTAGCTCTTTCCTTAAGTCTCACAGTACAGGATTTTAGTCGCTGTCAGTAAACTGGTCTTATTTCATACAACTGATTGTGTTACTTCTTCTTTATTTTAGAGTCCTAACCCATTACTCACTTTCAGCGTTAAAACTCATGACCGAATATATTACATGGTTGCTCCAACACCAGAAGCCATGAGGATATGGATGGATGTCATAGTTACAGGAGCAGAAGGCTACACCCACTTCATGTTATAATAAAATGGTGCAAATGTTCATTCACAAGGCATATTGCAATAACCTTATACATGAATTTAGCCATATGCAAGTGAATTTGAAAAGCCATATGCAATATTGATTAACTTTCATGAGTACCCTCCTTATGATGTACACACAAACTCTCAGAGGATTTCATACACACAAGTGAAAGTAAGACTATTTCTTCTAGTGAATCATTATAGTAGCAAAAAAACAAACAAAACTAAAGCTATTAAAAATGTTATAGTGTTCCAACAGGTAATCATGTCAACTTACGTATGGTATATTGGGTCAGTAGTACTTTTTTTTTTAACCAATTTTATACAGAAGATACAAATACAAACTAAACCGTTCACAGAATTGTTTGGGTGTGCTCATAGGTATGCAAACATTTTAGTAATGAACAGAAAGGTGTAATAGTATATATTTTTACTATGCAGTATTTGACATTTATAAGTAATTTAGCTGGCTTTTTAAAATTTGTACTTAAATATATTTTATAATAAAATCAAAAACCCAAACACACCAGCCTACAATACATGTAATTATTGCCTTAATAGTTAAAAGTATTTCTACAGAGCCAAAGATTTACCTGATTCTTGTATAAGAATAATCTCAAATTGTAAGCTGTGCTTTAGCTTTGTGTAATGAAACAATGCCAAAATTCTTTCTAAATTTAAATATAATTCAGTTGCTACAATATTCTGCTCATTGCCGGTTGCACAAACCGTACATATAAAATCATTTATGTAAAGTAAAACAAAGTACTCTCTCAAATATGGACTCTCTCACAGTTTAAACATGTAGACAAAGTTGAGACTTAACTTTGCCATCAGTTTTCTGCATATTCTCTGTCTGGTGGCAGTAGCAATTTCTCAACAGATATCCTAGTCTAAAGCTAACACATTGTGTTGAACACCCTACTGAAATCAATAGGTGAAAGCTTTGTCCAGTGGAAGTCAGAATAAAATCTCCCACTGACCTCAGCAAGTGAAGCTGTTCAAAGTATACAATGGCATAGAATTAGGCAGAATAGGGTAAAGCAGGAAGAAAGGCAATTTGTGAGAGCCCATACTAAAACAGTAATATAAATAAACTTTAAAGTAACAAGCATGGCAAAGACCTATTTTTAATGCATGCGCCTTATAAATGTTCTCTCACTTAAAAACTAATTTATATTCCTTGACTATTATATAAAAATAAATTACTACCTGGATTTCAGGGAAGTCTTCATACAGTTCCTTTAGTATTCTGGATTTAAGTGCCATATTGTTAATATAATTGAAGAAACCATATTAAAAGCAATGAAGCAAAAGCAAACAAATTAAAATATGAATGAATAAGTTATGCTTGCAGAAAATGTTGCATTTTCAAAATCCTGTATCCAGCATGAAAGGATATGTAACTCTTTTTTTATGGTATGCACAGGCAACATGGATGCTCTAGAATTATTTTATTAGTTTTAACGTGCAGATTTGATATAAAGAATCAGGAAAGATTAAACTTGTCACAAGGGATAACTTTTAATTTTTGTGCAGATTACAGCTACAAGAAACTTGTAATCTAATTTAAAAACATAAAAATACCAGAAATAGATGCTTTGAATTATGTATTTTTCCTGTGATCCTACTTTTATTTTACTGTGATTTTACTTTTGTGTGTGATTATACAGGTTTTCTAATAACAATTTTTGTATCTTGCATGATGCAATCAAGACTTCAAAATAAATGGTTTTTAAAAATGCTTGTTTATTTTTAAATATTGGACTGATTTTTCATTATGAAACACTCTTGCTTTTCTTACACTGTAAGCATTTGCATTTCATAGATTTAATAGTGTTGACAAATGCAAAAAGTAGTTACATAAAAGAACTGGGAAAAATAAATTTAATTATAGGTGAGTGCTGTATTGAAAAGCTATCTTTTGAAGCATACTCTTCCCCCTACATTGCATGTAAAAAAGTAACAGAGAGATAGCCATGTTAGCCTATATACGATCAAAACAAAAAAGAAGTCCAGTAGCACTTTAAAGACTACCAAAAGAAATTTATTAGGTGGTGAGCTTTTGTGGGATAGACCCACTTCTTCAGACCATAGCCAGACCAGAACAGACTCAATATTTAAGGCATAGAGAACCAAAAACAGTAAGCAAGGTTGACAAATTTGGATTTGGATACTGAATCTGTTCTGGTATGGCTATGGTCTGAAGAAGTAGGTCTATCCCACGAAAACTCACCACCTAATAAATTCTTTTGGTAGTCTTTAAAGTGTTACTGGACTACTTTTTTTGTTTTGATCCCACACTGCATGGTGTGTATACCTTTGACTAACCTTTCTTCTTTTTTCCATTAACCATAGTGAATTGCCAGCCTTTCATTTTTATTTATCCACAGAACAGACCAGAACCAGTGCGAGTTCACTTTTTTTTTTCTATGGCTTCATCTTGACCTGAAGGCAGAAGATGTTAGTTCAGTCTTTATGGACCATGCAATCCTCTATTCAACAGCTGAGGTTCCAAATAAGAGTACAAATATTCCAGGGGATGGAGGGGAGATGTGTACTGTAGACACCTTAAAGATGGCCTAAGCCTACTGACTTTTATATAAATCTCAAAAGGGAGCCCTGGCTGCTAAAAGTCTGGCTCGCTGTCCACAGCTGTGTGGAGCTGGCACTCAGAGCAGCACCTAGTGGCACAGCTCAGAGCACTCCTACCTATCCTTCCACCTAGGTCTTACGAGCTAGAGAAGTGGTGGGCAATAATTTTGCAGGTGAAACGCTCCCAAGAATTTTGGTACACTGCACTTCTATATTAATGGAAGAGGTGTGAGGCCTCGGGAGTTTGAGTGCAGGCTGAAGCTCTGGGCAGCGAGTGGAGTGTAGGAGGGAGTTTATAGGCAGGAGGGGCTCTGACCTGAATAGAGGGTCTGTGCAAGAATTTGGATGCTGGAGGGAGATCTGAGCTGGGACAGGCGATTGGGGTGCTGAAGGGATTGCAAGGCGCAAGCTCTGGCTCTGGCCGGGAGGTGCTCACCATTCGCGCACTCAAGCCGGCAGGTTGCTTGCACGCTGCTCAAACCTGACAGCTGCTACTAGCGAATGTTTCCGTACGTACCTTGGGGAGGAGGGAGCAGTGAGTCTCCACATGCAGCTTCTAAACAGCGCCCCCACCATCCCCACTGGCTTAAAACGGACCAATGGGAGTCGTGATGATAGCAGGGGGTAGGGGGGGCAGCGCATGGACATACGAGGCTCACCCTTACCCCGTGCAGAGGCTGCCTGAGCGCCTCGGCGGCGGGGCCTGGTGGGCCGGAGGAAAATGTCTGGTGGTTCGATTCCGGCCGCCGGGCCATGTTACCCAGCCCTGAGCTAGGGGTACACGCGCCAAGCCCCAGAAACTGCAGCCGCAGGGATTCCCAGGGCCGCCTGAGGTCAACATTACCCACCCCTGCGAAGACGGGCAGCTGAATGGCGACAACAGGCGGGGGCGGGGCCTAGGTACAGGATCCCTGGAGCTGATTGGCCCCTGCCCCTCTATGTCTGGGGATCAGTTTCCTCCCTCCCCTGGGGACCAATAGGCCCGCTTACGTGGTTCTCCCTCAACATTCACGCGTGTCCTTCAAGCCCCTCACTTCCGCCCGCGGAGGTGCACATGCGCATTCAGCCCTCTTTCGGCGACGCTGAGGCGCATGCGCACTTTCTGAGCGGCCGGGCAGTTCAACGCCGGCTCAGAGGCCGTTACGCGCGTGACGTAAGGAGGGCGCGCGCTGAGCTAGGAACGCATGCGTCCCACTTCCCTTTCTCACCTACGCGCATGTCCCGTTCTTCCCCGCGCTGCAGAGGGAGGACGAGGGCGGGACATTCATCCCACGCGAGACAGTTCGGGGTCGGGACATGGCGACGGGTGGCGGGGTTTGGGCGCTCTGGCTGCGCGGCCTGACCCTGGACCGGGCCGCGTCTCGTTGCGCGGGGTCTATGCGCGCCCCGCTGCTGCTTCGGTGTCCTGGGCAGCTGCCCGGTAAGCGCGAGGCCTGACCGTTGTCTGCGCCTCGTCCCGTGGGGCGGGGCGGGGCTGCTGCGTGACGTAGGTTCTGCCTTGGGGGTTCTTTGGACATGCACGTGTCAGTGAGTGAGCCCGAGCTGCCCCCAGCCTTAGCCCGCGCAGGGAGCGAGGGCGTGAAGCCCGCCACGGGCTGTATGAGGGGTGAGGCCCCGGCAGATTTTGACTCCAGAACTGGCTGTTACTTGGTGCTGTGGTGTCATTCTCCAGTGATGGCACCGAAGAGGTACTCAGCCCCGCTGCGTCCCTGCCAAAATTTTAATTGCGAAATGGGGAGCCCCGTCTCTGTCTTTCTTGCTTGGTGCTCCCTGCATTCTCTCCCTGTGCAGGTGCCAGTCACCTGTGATACCAGTGTTGTTGAGCCCATCAGTTTTTCCAATGAGTGTTTCTGTTCTCAAGCTATGTCTAGACTGCAGACATTTTCCAGGAGATTGGAGGGCTCTCAGAATAGGTCTGCTGTGTTGGGAGCATTTGGCACCATCCCTGTAAACCTTCTTCCATGAGGAAGAAGGAATGGCCCAACAGAATTTTCCAAAACTTGGTGCTGTGTAGCTGGGCCAAATTTCAGAAAAGCTCTTCTTGACAGGAAAGTGGAAAAAGATACACAAGTTGCAGTGCACAATTTGCACATCTTTTCCTGCCATTTCCCCGTAGTATAGTCGAAGGCTTAAGGTCGTTGTTCCAAGAAGTCTATAGAGTAGTGCTTGGCACATGCTGCCAGATGATCCGGGTTATGGGCTCAGTCACATGCAGTTTCCTGAACTGTGATATCTGTAACGTGGCAATCCTGATTTTGATGCTCTCTGAGTGTGTGTGCATATGTATCTGTACTAATGATTACTGGTGGCCGCTAGGTAGTTTTGAGTGGAGGGGTTGAACAGATTTTAAAGGTTTGTTCCCTGTAACAGTTTGTCACACCACTCAAGCATGCCTTTTACCCTCAGCAGTCCATCCCTACAGCTCACAGAGAGAGGCAACATTAAACAGTTAAGAACTGTAGCAAAAGGCATCTACTTCAGCTCCTTGGGGAGAGGCAACAGAAAATGCAGCAGCTCCCAGCTGTTTGCTGCTGCTCCCCTGATACTAGCTCCCAGTTTGCTGGCTCTAGCAGCTACCCTATGGGGAGAGGAGGCTGAACTTGGCGTGCTCTGAGCTCAGGTACGTGCCCCAGTTCCCGGAAGCTGCGGCCGCATGGACTTGCTCCAGCAAAACATTTAGTATATAGCACAACTTATTTAAGGGAAAGGAGTGTATAAAACAGTGGGGAAGATAGGAAAAATAATGTTGGCCAAAGGAATGCTATCCCATTATCTTGGGGTGGGATAACTAGTACCAGAGTCATTACAGCTTAAAAAAAACACATCTGAGTTCTTAACTGTTTCACTTTTTTCATCTTTATGATGCAATGTCTAGACAAATAATATTGAGCCAATGATTTGTCATAATTTTGAAGCAGGGGCCTTTGAGTTTCTTACCATTGTCCCTAGTGTCTGTGTTACAGCCCCATTTCACTCAATTCCATGTCCAGTAATAGAAGCGGTTAGAACTGCCCAAGATGCTTCTTGCATCAGAAGAAAACCTTTTGCCTTTAGAATTCACCTACTCCTATGGCCTTTATTAGAGTGCACTCTTGAACTTAAAAATGAGTTATGCTTTTGTTTTCACTTGTTTTTCAGTGAACAGGAAGTGAAGATTTGACTTGGAATCACTGTTAAAAAGTTTTCCTTTCCTATTTAGTCTTACGCCTTTTATATTTACCTGGTAACTTGATCATCATCTAACAGCAGCTCAAACTGGTTCTTTTTGCTCAGCTGAAAAGCTTACTGAAATATCTTCTAAAGTATTACTTAGAGGATGCTTTAGCTGCAGTGGAACTCTTGAAAAATATATTTAATCTTAAAATAATTACAGTATTAAGAGACTTCATGGGGAAGACGAGCTTCAGTCTGAGTTTATAGCTGTTTAGCAACAAGTTGCTTTCTCTAAATATAACTGTGACTTCATAATGTTTCCTAAGATAATGGTGCTGTGTACTCTTCTGTGTCTCTAGAAGCTAATTTTGTCTCTATGGCCGTGTATACACTAGCACAAATCTTGGAAATGGCCATGCAAATGGCCATTTTGAAGATTACTAATGAGGCACTGAAATGCATATTCAGCGCCTCATCAGCATGCCACTGGCCACGGCTCTTTGAAATTGCCGCTTTTCGCTGCTGTGCGGCTTGTCCAGATGGGTCCTTTTTGAAAAGACCTCACCAACTTCAAAATCCCTTCATTCTTATCAGCCTAATTTAGAATTAAAATGTGTATTCCTCAACCAACAGAAGAGGTAGACAAGCATCCTCCACAAGGCAAAATTCAGTACATTTACTGCTGTGCAATAACTTCGTTCTCTGATTGAACGTCATTTACAGTAATCCCCTGGTTTGCGTGATTTCAATTTGTGCTTAAATTGCATTGATGCGAGTTAAGCGCAAATGGAAAGCGGTCCAGCCCCCCAGCTCGGGGAAGTTGCACCGCAGCAGCTGTCTGCCCACCTAGCTCCCTCAGGTTTGCTTGTGATGGGAGCTAGGCACCAGCTGGTTCCCCTGTGCTGGTGGGACCCAGGAAACTGACCAGCCATGTGCTGGCCAGTTTCCCACAACCTGCCACTCAGCAGGGGATTTTGAAGTTGGTAGGGTCCTTTTGAAAAGGACTAGCCACGCTGCAGCAAAAAGCAGCAATTTCTAAGAGCCACGGCTGGCGGCATGCTAATGAGATGCTGAATGTGCATTTCAGTGCCTTATTAGTAATCTTCAAAATGGCCATTTGCATGACCATTTTGAAGATTTGTGCTAGTGTGAACGTAGCCTATGTGTCTAATCTGGTAAATATTTCACCAGAAATGAACATTTCATTTTGAGTCAGCAAACTTGCCAACTTACCGAATTTGGCTATGGATAGTCAGTTCGTGGGAGCATACTGTTGTCTTACTGGTACATCTGTGCTTCTTAGCATCTGTAGGGGAAGGGGGTCACTTTGTACCACTTGAGTAGTTATCTCTAATATTCAGCCTGCCTTTTATAATATAGGATTTTAGTTTTTGGAAGGCCCACGTGGCAATTGTGTCTTTTCATTGAACCTTTTCTCAGCTTCATTTTATTAATTTTGAAATTCAATCTAGGGAAATACAGTAGACCCCTGACGTACACAGGGGTTGCGTTCCTTGCAACCCCTGCATAACTCAAATTTCGTGCAAGTTGGGGGAGACGGGAACCAAGCTGCCAGATCCCGTGGGCTTTCAGGGGCTGGTCAGTTTCCTGGCTCCCAGAGTGGCTAGGAGCAGGAAACTGGCCAGCACCTGGCTGGTCAGTTTCTGGGGTCCCACCAGCACAGGGGAACCAGCTGCTGCCTAGTTCCTGTCTCCCCGCAGCTAGCAGGACCTGAGGGAACTGGGTGGGCAGACAGGTGCTGTGGTGCAGCTTCTCCCAGCTGGGGAGCTGGAGCACTTTCCATTTGCACTTAACTTGCATTATGCAAGTTAAACACAAATTGAAATTGCGCAAACCAGGGGATTACTGAAAATTACTTTCAATCAGGGAGTGAAGTTATTGTATAGCAGCAAACGTACTGAATCTTGCCTTGTAGAGGATGCTTGTTTACCTTGACTGTTGGTGGAGGAATACACATTTTAATTCTAAATTAAGCTTCATTATTTGTGTGTTAATACCTATACTTAATTGTTCAATTACTGTTATGTTGGTTAGATGCAATTGATTTTATTTATCTAAGGTTCAGTGAGACAGAATAGTCAGTTAAGCTCATTCTAGATCCAGCAATGGTTCAAGGGTTTGAAATGAAGTACTTAGCTATCACTGCTTAAAACTTAGTTTAATAGTCCCAAGGAGTACAGGATTCTGAATTGTGCTCTTTACTGACTCAGAATGATACAATTACAAAGAATGTGAAAAATGACCAGTATTGAGCATGTTCAATTTATTTGAGGAATCAGAAGAAGGCATGATTCATGAGGTCATAATATATATTGGCTGAAAGAAAACCCCCTGGCTCCAGGAATCTTGCTTGAAAATTACTAATACTAATACAGTAAACTCTTTTATATCCAGCATTCTATCATCTGGAACTCTAAATAACTGACATTTTAACCATAAGTAAATTTTAGTTACGTTTTCCGTAAATAGGATATAGTGTAAGTAAATACAAATAACTACAGCAAATATAGTATGTTTACAATGTACAGTACTACTGTTATTGGTAAATATAGTACTCTGCATACAGTTTTCTTTGTTTCTTAATATCTAATTTTGTTTTTCTTTAGTGTTATATATTACTAGGCGTATCTCTCTATTATCCAGAATATTTGACTATCCGGCAACCTCCTGGTCCCGGGGCTGCCAGATATGAAAGAATTTACTGTAGTGCCAAATTGGGTTTCTGATCTCTTGGATTCTAAGCAAGGCCTAAAAGAAAAGGGGGAAGAAATAATGTGGACAGATATTGTATCGGTAATGTAAATGCCCTAGATAGGCAACTGTTACATTAGTATTTGCATAATAACTAGATTATGGCTCCAGCGATGATATTAAATGATTCAGTAGTTACAGGGGGTTTTGGAACTGAAGTAACTTCGTCCAGAGGAGACTTATGAAAGCGAGCTGGCGTAAGAAGATCTTTACTGAATCTCTGGTGGTAGAGAAGAGACTGTGTAGAGTTTCCTTAGGTCTCCTTTGCTAATAACATTTAGCAAGATAAAATTAAAAATAGTGAAACAGTAACTCCGAATCCCAGTTATCAGAATAAACTCCTATTGCTGATCAAACTATGCAAGATGCTGTCATATTTCTAGCAACATCTAAAAGCTGCTTTTGCCAAATTAATCATTTGATGATTGAGGCATAAATCAGAGGACCAGGATAACTGAAGGTAATGCCCAAACAGCAATGCTGCTTAAAGAATTTTCTAAAATTTCTCAGGATTTTGTAAAGCAGGGTGAATAGATTTTTTTTTTTTTTTTTTTTTTTTTTTTTTTTTTTAATCAAAGCAGGTTAAATCATGGATCTTAATTATGCTTTGTCCGCAAGCAGGAAACCGTGATTTTTTAAGTCACTGATTTTATTCCTACTTGAATCTCTTGTTTGGCACACTTTCTTCTGGCAACATCCCTTGTCTGGCAGGACCACAGACATTGCTGGATCCGAGAGCACCTGGAGAGAGAGCTCCAGCTGTGCAACTTCAGCAGGTGTAGTCTGGCAAATTGATTGCTGTAGTGTCCTCATGGATTTTTGGCTCATTGATGATAATCAGAAGGCTGCTTGTGCATGTGTTTGAGTGGGCCCAGTAATCGCAGGAGACCCCATGAGGTTCCCCAAAGACTACAGACCAGATAAGGATCAAAGGCGCCCGGCCAGGGTTTATTGCCAAGCAGCGTACAAATAACAGTTGTCAAGGATACTTTACTGAGCCACTGCACAGATGTGCCTACAGCAATGGATTGACTCAGTCAATGGGAATTCAGCTGCCGCCATAGGTCAGACAAAGATGGTCCCCGTCCCCCCCACCCTCAAGACGTTACATTGTATATGGGTACAAACAAAGCACACCTCAATGCTGACTAGTAACAGAGAGGAAGCCGTGCTGGTCTGTACACTATCAAAACAAAAAGCAGTCAAATAGCACTTTAAAAACTAGCAAAATAGTTTATTAGGTGAGCTTTCATGGGACAGACCCACTTCTTCAGACCATAGTCAGACCAGAACAGACTCAATATTTAAGGCACAGAGAACCAAAAACAGTAAGCAAGGAGGACAAATCAGAAAAAGATAATCAAGCTGAGCAAATCAGAGAGTGGAGGGGTGGCGGGGAGGTCAAGAATTAGATTAAGCCAAGTATACAGACGAGCCCCTATAGTGACTCAAAGTTCCTGTCCCGGTTTAAACCATGTGTTAATGTGCCAAATTTGAATATAAAAGCCAGCTTGGCTGCTTCCCTTTGAAGAACGGTGCGAAAATTAATGACCTAAAGGTATGTGTATTACTGAAAAAGAATTTTTGCACCGTTCTTCAAAGGGAAGCAGCCGAGCTGGCTTTTTTATTCAAATTTGGCACATCAATACATGGTTTAAACCGGGACAGGAACTTTGAGTCACTATAGGGGCTCGTCTGTATACTTGGCTTAATCTAATTCTTGACCTCCCCCCCATCCCTCCACTCTCTGATTTGCTCAGCTTGATTATCTTTTTCTGATTTGTCCTCCTTGCTTACTGTTTTTGGTTCTCTGTGCCTTAAATATTGAGTCTGTTCTGGTCTGGCTATGGTCTGAAGAAGTGGGTCTGTCCCACGAAAACTCACCTAATAAACTATTTTGCTAGTTTTTAAAGTGCTACTTGACTGCTTTTTGTCTCAATGCTGATGTATCAGGTTGCCACCCTCTGACGCTACTTAAATAACATACATCATCCTGTACCTCATGGTTTGGTTAGATCATCTTATTCATCATGCTGTTATTTTAGACCCTTTCCTGAACCTGTGTCTGTATCTGTGAGGAGTAGGTACCTAGGTCTTTTTAATGAGCTGGTGGTACCATGTGACTTCAGCATGTACCAATTATTGTTCTGTGCCTGAGCTGATTACCAATTAGTGTTTTGTGCTCCCAGTCCTGTTTGAGCCAAGGTCTGTTAGCAGAGGCCTGCCTCTTGCTCACAGGTTAGTTTTGCTTTTAGACATGTTTTGTCCACTGTTGCTAGGCTTTAGACCTCAAACCAGGCCTGTGCTATATGGACTTAGGCCTGCGTCTTACTACAGCAGGGAGCCCTGCTGGCAGCTTATCTGGGGAGCCCCAGGGACAGCCCTAGGTCGGGGAGACCCACTTCAGGGAGCCCAGCATGGGTCAGGGAAGCTCCACAGCCTGCACTGGAGAGCCCAACTGGGGCACGGATACCTCGGGCAGCCCTGCAGTAGCAGGGAGCCCAGCAGATTGTGCAAGCCTACCAGTAGCCCTGCAGCTGGGAATTCTGCAGGGAGCCTTGGCCCAGTTGTAAGGGGGCTGGAGCATAGCGCACCTGCCCCCCCCGCAGCTGGCAATATCCATGAGGGGAGCACAGCCAGTAGGCTCCTTGCCCAGGCATGCAGGAGGCCAGATCTCTAGTCCAGCGAATCCCCCTCATTTGGGAGAACTCAGGTCCCAAGGGTGTCAAACGAGGGAGGTAAAGCCTGTATTGTTTCATGGTTGTATGTTATATTTTCATATACAAAGGTTGATTTTTTTCCACCATTGATTGATAATCTTTAAAATATATTGATGTGCAACTAAACGTAGCCGTTATACTAAACTTGATATCTTTTTGCTGACCCTATAGACATGCTAGCTGTGTGTGTTCATTTAAGCCATTATATAGGGCTTCTTATGTTAGAAAATTAACAATGAATTTCTTTTTTTACTAAATGAGTAATTTTGACTTATACCTATCTCATAGAACTGTAAGGGACCTTGAGAGGTCATTGAGTCTAGTCCCTTGCCCTCACGGCAAAGACCCGTCACCCTCCTTTACGGATTTTTTTTTTAAATCTAATTACCCCAGATCTCTAAATGGCCCCCTCACAGATTGAACTCACAACCTGGGGTTTAACAAGCCAATGCTCACACCACCGGATAAGAGAAAAGTTTCTTGCAAAGTAGCAAAACATGCTTGTGTTAAAACTAATATATTTACTAGGCAAATCAAGCATTTTGGACTTGATGCATTGAACTTACTGCTTCAGGTCGCCATGTCTTTCAGGATTTTAGAATTAATAAAAGAATATCTACAATTAGTTTTTATACATATATTGAAAGAGAAAAACAAGCTTTGCTGTTTTTTCAACCCCCAGTGGATTTTTTTGTTAAACACTGAAGGAAATAGTCATTGAACTGAACAGCAGTAAACTCTGTTTTAATCCATATTCAAATAACCGGACTTCTCCATTATTCGGCATTCAGTCCTTTGTGTGTGCGGCCAGTGGCTCTTCTGCTCTCCCACCCATTGCCCACTGCCCAAAGTGGCTCCCCATGCAACATGGCCATGCGTGAGCCACCCAGAGCAGCGCCCCACTCACAGTGGCTCCCCGCATGGCTATGCGAGAGCTGCCCAGAGAGACTCGCAGTGATGTACAAGGCTCCCAGAGCAGCTCCCTGCATGGTGCAGCCATGCACAAGCTGCCTAAAGTGGCTCCCCTCCCCACTCTGAGCAGCTCACAGCACAGCGATGCACAGACTGTCCAAAACGTCTCCCAGCACAGCCACGTACGAGCCGCCCAGAGCAGTTCCCTGTGCCGTGCAGCCATGCGCAAGTGGCCTAGAGTAGTACCTCACCCAGGGTATATTGGAACCTCCCGCATATCCAGTCTATTGGAATGTCAGGCAACCTCCCAGTCCCAGGGCTGACGGATATGAGAGAGTTTACTGTAATTGAATATGTTGGAAAAAAAAGAACATAGTGTTTCTGTGCTTGTCAAAAGAGGCTACTGATGTTAATATCTGCCTTAGCCATTCAACAAACTCTGGTTTCAGGTGCTTATCCAGTGACTTCACTAGTTTAGTGGTTTGGCCTTTTTTAAAACTTCAGCCCTAAACATGTGGTGCTTAAAACTATTTTTTGTATTTAATTGGATTGAAGTTTTTAAAAGTTTAGGCCTTAATATAGGTTACCAATTGTATATTTAATTTTATGTAACTTTCTTTTTAGAAAGTTAATTTGTTTAATTTAAACTACAATAATTTGTTAAATTGATAGTTATCACGCTGATTCTGTGCTTCCTTTTATGAAGATGTTTTTGGATATGAATGTGTAGCTAAATATGCTTTATACAAAATAGGGGATGTGACCTATCCTTGGAGAGCTTGTAATCCCCTAAACGTGATAGTGTATTAGTCTGCATGTGTCATTTTGGATATGAAGTTAGAATTATGGCGTATAAGACTATTTATGTATTGAGATGGGCTGGTGAAGCCCACTAGCAATATTCAAGGCACTTAATGGCTTGGTGCTCAAGACACTGAATTACAAATAGTTTTGTTTTGCTTGTTAGCTTGGGTTATGGTTGGACCTACAAAGACACATGACCATGTTTTGGAGTAAGGGCATTTCAAACTTGCCTGGGTACTTCGAAGTGCCCGCGGCTACTCTGTTTGCTACCACTTCGAAGTTAGCAACTTCGAAGTTTGCGTGACAAGAATTATGCTAATGAGGTGCTGCATATGCAGCTCGGCAGCTCATTGTTATTCACTGATCTGGCTCATTTACATGTCCTCTTCAAAGGAGGCAGCTAGTGTAAATGAGCCCTTAGAGTATTAGGCTTAGCTGGAGTGCTTTTGTTTTATTTTAGCTTAGTGACTTGCTTTGATCCATTTTTTATCACTTTTCAGCCCCTTAAATTCTTCTGTAATCACTTTTGTTTATTCTTTATTACTTGTTCATTATCAAACCCAAGCTAAACTCTGATGGTTAAAGCAGGTAAACATCTTTATGAGATCACTCTGTATAAACTTTACACACAGTGAGATGAATTTACATGGGATTGTGGTCCCATTGGGTCTGGTGTACCTAAGTGTTGCATTAAATCCCTGTGACTGAGCCTTCCGAGAACTGAGCTGTTTCCATTGTCTGAAAAATAACTAGCCATAGTCTCCATACTAAGCTGTATTACTGAAATGATGTGATATTACTAAAGCTTGACAAGCCTGTTATTTATTGAATTTCCGTTGGGCTGGTGGAGTACAGTAATAGTGGAAATATCCAAAGCTTATCTGGACAGGAGATGGACTGGGTTTCTACTCCTCTGTGGAGGATTGATGCTGTACTTACTGTACCCTGTAAATAAAAACTTCTCTTAAGATGAACATGGAAAAGCATACTACTTTGGAATAGTAGAGAGGCAAATAATAAGGAAACACAAATAACTTTAAACTAACTAGACAAGTGAAGATATTGAGGAAATATGAAATTTATAACAAGATAAGGTTCAGTAACACTGAGTTGTGTGCAAACCCTTTAACAACTGGCAAGGGTCATTCATCCATATTTCTGATTACAGTATGAATACATTGGTATTGTGTGAGTTGAATATCATTTTCATTTTCTCACCCAGATAACTTAGTGATCTTGCAAGGTTTGTAATCATCACAGTAGATAGTATTGCATCTAATTGGCAAACTGTGTTGGAAGTGCATATTTCGTTAAACTTCAATGTTTTGCTTCAAGATAAATTGTCTTTTTTTTCTTAAGTTTGCAGGCAAAAGTCATCAGTCAGTTTCCTTAGTCGACCTGATCGTCCAAGTCTAGCTTATAATAAAATAAAAGGCAAGAACCCAGGAGTTGTGTTCCTCCCAGGCTTTAATTCAGATATGAATGGGCAGAAAGCAGTTGCACTTGAGGAGTTCTGCAAATCACTTGGTCATGCTTTTGTAAGGTACAGTCAAGAATATTGTTTAGAGAAACCAGCATGAATTATGGCAAACTGGAATGAGAAATTATGTGAAAATACCTCTAAGATGCTGAAAATTCCTCCCTTGCTTTAGCCTATTAGGTTTTGACACCTGGTTGAAAGTGAGCAATATAAGGGAAAATGTCAGCCTCTTGTGATGGTGTCAGTGCCAATGTATATTTGCAATATGTCCTTTTTTTATGCAGAGGTTATTTAAATCAGTAAAATGATTTTTTTCCCCCAAGATTCTTGCAGAACTCATTGAAATAGTAATTTTCTCTGTTCTCACCTGAGTGGTATGCTGCATAAAATAGTATGATTGTCAGCATATAAATGAAATCTTCAGAATTGGAAATAATCACTTACATTGTGATTAATATGTATAAGTTAAAAAGTTAATGCATGCTTAAACTCCAATAAACTCCAACATCAAAAGGCACTGTGTTTGTGGTCTCCTGTGTGGAGTCCCTGGCTTTGGGTCTTAGGACAGAGCTCTTATTTTAGCTCTCTTAGAGAACGCTGTTTATTTCAACTGCTAAATCTTACGAAAATTGGTTAGTGTCTGTTGGTCAGGTGTCTTGCATGGGTTTAGCAGAATATATCCGTACCCAGTGAAATTGACTGCATACTACAGACAAAACAAAGTTTTAAGGTAGAGAATTAATAACGATGAACAGTCTCAGTATTTGACAACACATTATAGTGTATGAAGGAGACTGACTTTAAAATCTAAAAATGAAAAAATCAAGTACATCTTTGACTTGTTCTTCAAGAACAGTTCTGCCCATATGTCTGTGTTAAATCTGGATCTTCAAATTTAAAGAGCTGCACTGCATCTGCTAGTTCTCATGCTTCCAGATCCTTAAGAATATGCTCTAACATCAGAGAAAATTACTCCTTTAACTGAAATTTTTGCAAACCTTCATGATTGAGATTCGTTATCTATTACATTTGTTTAATTCTGATTAATGGTCAGATGTATTGTTCCTGTTCTGCGTAGGTATTGTCTGGTGCAGCTTTTGCTCTAAGTATTATTAAATTTTTATCTTGACTGTTTAACTTGCAGATTTGATTACACAGGATGTGGAAGTTCAGGTGGTAATCTTCAAGAGTGTACAGTTGGAAAGTGGCGGATGGATGTTTTGTCTGTACTGGATGAACTCACAGATGGACCACAGGTTTTATATTTATTTTTATACATAGCATAAACTGGTCTCCCAAGTTAAAAAATATATATAGCCAGAAATGCTGTTTAACAGTCTTTATGAATGATCTTGTAAAAAAAAAGAAGAAGAAAAGAAAAGAATTAACTTTTACTAATTTCCAATTTAAGGTGTTTCAAATGGGAAAAAAAACATATCAGTCACTAAGGCTATGTCTACACTAGCCCAAATCTTCGAAATGGCCATGCAAATGGCCATTTTGAAGATTATTAATGAGGCACTGGAATGCATATTCAGTGCCTCATTAGCGTGCCGCTGGCCGCGGCTCTTTCAAATTGCTGTTTTTCATTGCCGCGCAGCTCGTCCATGCAGAGGTCCTTTTCGAAATGTCCTGTCTGCTGACAGGAATAAGGGGATTTCACAGCTCCTATCTGCTGTTAGGAATAAGGGGATTTCGAAGTTCCCAGGGTCCTTTCGAAAAGGACCCCTGTTTGGATGAGCTGTGCAGCAGCAATTTCAAAGATCCGCGGACAGCGGCATGTTAATGAGGCGCTGAATATACATTTCAGCACCTCATTAGTAATGCGTGGCCACTTTGAAGATCTGGGCGAGTGTAGACATGGCCTAAGTATCTTATTACAGGAATGGAGGTGCTGACCAACAAGCTAATAGCAATGGATATAGCATTGTAGAACAGCACTCAATGGAAAATGAAGTAGGTTAGCTAATGAACAACTTAAAGAGAAACCATTTTAGTTCAAAACAGAACAAAGTTAAGAAGTCAGTGTTAAACTGTCCATTGCGTAGATACCTTCATGATAGATGCTTTTAAATACTGCTAACAGCTCAGTTTAAATTAATGAGGGAGATTTAATAAGTAATTACGTCAAATGTTTCTTTGACTATTAGAACTATTATAATGTGTTAAAATTTTGTATTAGTTGGTTGTGCTGATAATGTCTGATATTTATTAATGAGTCTTTACTAAGGCTATTCTAAAAAAAGAAATATCAAATGTTAAAGGACTTTCACAGCTGGAAAGATACAAGTGTGTGATGCTCAACTACATTTCAGTTCTCAATTTGTTTTTACAGTGGGTTAGTCTGAGAAAGCAATAATCTGCTTCACCAAACAAAAAATAATAGACTTTGTGGTGCTTACTTAGGCCGTTTCTTTGGAAGTGGTATGCTAATACACGGCGCAAAAGATGCTAATGAGGTGTGGATGCAAATTCCCCACATCTCATTAGCATAACATCACGTGATTTGGAGTCTGGAAGACCGTTTTTCCAGACACCGAAGCGCGGCCCTCGGGGGGCTTCCGGAAGGAAGTCCTTCTTCCCTTTTGGGAAGAAGGGGCCTCCGGAAGAATGACTTCCTTCTGGACAACCCCCCCTGGGGCTGCGCTTCTACACGGCGTTTTGGAGTCTGGAAGAACGATGTTATGCTAGTGAGGTGCAGTTAATTTTCATCCACACCTCATTAGCATCTTTCGCTCCGTGTATTAGCATACCACTTCTGAAGGCAGTGGCCTGTGTAGAAAAGGCCTTACGGAAAATGCCCAATGGGGATGACAGCAGTTTTGTCTGTAAAAGGACAGAAGGAGTATTATGCCCTAAGTTTAAGTTGTTAAACAAAGTTGAAAATATTTTTTAAAGTAATCTATTTCAGATGGAAAAATAATCTTATATGTCGTCTCCCCTCCCCCCCGGTCCAATTTAAGATTCTAGTAGGATCCAGCTTGGGTGGATGGCTGATGCTTCATGCAGCAATAGCGCGTCCAGAAAAGGTGGCTGCTCTAGTTGGAGTAGCTGCAGCTGCAGACTATCTTGTAACGACTTTTAAACAACTTCCCCTTGAGGTAAATGCTAACTGTATTTAATGGTCTTTTTCCAAATTTTGTAATCTTATTATGTGAAATCTGTTTCATTAAAATTATTCATTTTGTCTTTGTAGTTAAATGAGCTCTAAGAGTTGATGTTGAATTAACAGCATGCAAAATATTGAAATTTTGGATTGAAATAGTCAGAATTAGCTAAAATGAACACATCACTAATACCCTATGCAGGAGCCTTATTGCGGACCAGGGATTCATTGTGCTAGGCACAGAACAAACATAAAACAAAATATGGTCCATACCCCAGACAACTTAATTGCTAAATTTAAGAATGATACATACAGAAGGGAAGAATACAAAGAGTCGTTATGGTTAGCATAAGAGGCAATGTTCTCATCACACCAGCAATCTGTCAGGATTTTGCAGGAGTCATGGCAAAGAAGAGGTCTGAGGAGAGTTCATGAAGGTAGTTAGCTTGGCACTTCTTACTGGGAGCATCTCCCATATATGAGGAACAGTATGGGAGAAGATGCTGGTTTGAAAATAGTAACGGGTGACCCATTGCAGCTGGTAATACAGACTGATCAGAGACAGGAACTGACACTGATAGTGAGTGAAAGATAATAAGTAGGTTGGAGGTAAGCCGTGAAGGACACTGAAAATGGAGACAACTTATATTTGATATGCTAGCGAAAATAGAACTGGAAGAGGTGGGTATGGGAAAAGTGGGCTGATGGGGTCAAAACAGCAGGCTAGGAAAATATTTAAAGAGGCACTCTGAGTTGATACAAATGGGGCAAAATGGCATTTGTCAAAGCCAAACAGAGATGCTGCAATAATTGAGATGTGACATGAGTAGGACTTGTGTAAGTCTTAACAGTCTGGATTAATAAGAAGGTTATCCTTTAAAGATGTTCTATGGACAGAAGAATGAAGAGTTTGCCTATGGACTATATAATTTGCATCATACTAGATTTGGACCACAAGTTTGACACAGTAATGAGTGAAGTGTTCTGAGTGCAGAACTCTGGTGGAGTTTTTTTGCCAGCAATACCTTTTAATATAACCTGATCTTAAGGTGGGCTTATCATGGGTGAGGAAGTGCAAGTTTGTTTTGATGGCCTTCCTAAGTGCCTCTCCTTTTTTGAAATTTTAATTCATGCACACTCAAAGAATTTCCACAGGAGGGAAGGAAAGCATCAAATAGACTCCTTCACCCTGCCACCAGTTGTTCCCATGCTCCTCTCCCTCCCCTCCCCTCACTTCATCCTTGTTGAGTTCTTTGTGAATTCAGAAGAAATGCAGCCTTGAGCCTCTGAAAACTTGCAGGGGGTGGGGAATTGGGGAAAAAGAGTAGTGTTTCCATTTCTTCCTTTCTGTGGACTTCCTGAGATGTGATGGTAGAAGGAGCTTGGGGAAGCCTTCGGAGGGAAAAATTCCTATTCTGCATGAGTCTTTCACTCAACTGACAATTAGCAAACACTTTGGAGCCTTGGATGACTTCACAAGGACTTAAGTCAGTTGTGGCTTGTTGGGGGCTGATGATTCTCTAGCTTGGTCATGACAGGCCTGTTTTGTGAGAAGCATGAATAGCTGCAGTTTGTGAGAGAGATACAGGTCAGTTTCTAAGGCTCACTGTAGAGGTTTCCCTCCTGAGGATGTCAAGGGAGTTGCAGAGGGGGAGTTACAGGAACGGGTCAAATATAGCCTCTTCCTTCTTCTGACCTCAACCGATAAGGGTGTAAGAGTTGGGTATTTTTGTTCTTAGTAATGTAAAAACAGAGCTCAGGAATCTGGATGCTTTTGTTTAATAAGAGTATATCACCTTTGTCTGCAATATTTTTCCTTCTCTTTAAACAGGTCCAAAAAGAAGTAGAACAAAAAGGCGAATGGAAGCTGCCAACAAAACACAGCGAGGAAGGGTTTTATCGTTTGTCTTACGATTTCATTAAAGAGGCTGAAAACCACTGTCTCTTGAACAGTCCTATTCCAATAACTTGCCCTGTAAAACTTATCCATGGCATGAAGGATGAAGATGTCCCATGGCAGATATCTATGGGAATTGCAGATCGTGTTCTCAGTACAGATGTGGATGTTATCCTCCGCAAAGTTGGTCAGCACCGAATGAATGAGAAGGATGACATGAAACTTCTTGTATACACAGTTGATGATTTAATTGACAAGCTGACAAGCCTAGTATGAGTTTCATGTTTGCACTGATGCATGAGCTCAACACTCAGCTCTCTTCTGTGATAAACCAAAATCTCATTTTGGATGGCAGTGGGACAGTGTTGACTTCAAAGGGTGAACAGGTCACAAAAGAGGGGACCTGGAGCTTTAACTTCTGTTTCTTTACTTCTGTTTTGTAAATAAAGGTGTTTCCTTAATGCTACATTTGCACAAATGGTAGAAAATGTGAAGAAAATGCTGCTGTATTGGAAAACTTCCCCCACCTTGATTTCCCATGACTTTTTTCCATAAGTTTCCTATACTATTTTGTACTGAAACATGTTTACCTTTCTTATATTTGTGCCAAGAGTTAATTTTTGCTACTATTTGAACTGTATTATACAGCTTCATTTTTTAATTCCTTTTGACACCCTAAAATAAATATTGTGCTTTATGCTTTAAGACTATTCCATTTCTGAGCTCTGAAGTATATATAGGAACATTCTGATCCCAAATATGACCCGCAATGTTGCGTAATACTAATACTCATAGAAATAGAATGGGGGAGCATAATAAAGTTGGTGTCAAATATAAAATAGGCTTCTCTCATTGATATTAAGCCATAAACCAGCTGCACAGTATCTGTGTCCTTTGTGCCTAGTATAGTGAACATTTCATTTTTTTTTTTTGAGTTCCTCAGCACAGTTAAAAGGTGTCAGTTCTACAAATGTCTTTAAGCCAGGGCTATGTCTACAGTTGCATTTCCCCTTTTGAAGGAGGAATGCAAATAAGGGAAATTGAAAATGTCAGTGATTTACATATCTTGCACTTAATTTGCATAATGTATTTTTGGAAGAGCTTCTTTCAAAAGAAAAAACAGTGTTAGACAAGGCTCTTTCAAAAATAAACCCCCTCTTCGAAAGAACCTTTCTTCCTATTGTGTTTCAGGAAGAAGAGCTCTTTTGAAGATGGGGCTTATTTTCTAAAGAACCCACTGCTTTCTTTATTTCGAAAGAATCTCTTCAAAAAAGATAATGCAAGTGAAGCACAAGATATGTAAGTCAGTGCCTCATTTGCATTTTTGATTACCCTCATTTGCATTCCTCTTTCAAAAGAGGAATGCAAGTGTAGAGGTAGCCCAGATGAAAAGTAATCATATAGTCACTTGTTCTAGGGCCCTAAGCTGGATCTCTCTCATTGTGTTCTGTAAGAGGGATGGAAGGTACCTTGGCATGTGGGCTTAAAAATTAAAAAGGATGAGGCACCATGACCGACTCATTCAGCCCCTTGTATAGAACATTTAATTAGCAATTAAATTGACAGCATATTAAAGGTCTACATAATAAATTACAAACCTGAACAGTTAACTGAAACAAAAAGGTGGGCAGTCAGATATAGCTACTGAGAATATAAATTACTCAGTATTTGAATTGTATGTGGGATAAATTTCAAATGTTGCCGAGTTACTCATTCAAAAATGAATCTTTGTGTATGAACTGCAAGATGAGCACATCTAGGTGGGCACCTGGAATTGAGTGCCAAACTTGAATAATGTTACACCTCAATCATAAGCAAAACACTACATCATTTACTGGTTTCATTTAATTCAAATGGTAAACTGCTTCATCATGGTCAATTGAGACAGCCTCTGCTACAGGAACAAGTTATTTAGGAAAATCTCATGTGACTATCAAATCTCTAACATTTTTATCATAAGGAGGCTTTATTATTACTTCAGTAGAGTTGTGGGGATATGAATGACTTTCTGTGTAGTTGGGTTTGTGTGTTTCTCAGCAGTGAAACAAAGCAATGCATGTATAGATTTCAAAATTGAGTGGGATAGAGGAAATAGTGTTTTAAATAAAAGGAAGCTAGGATACATGCATTTTTTCCTAAAACATTCATAATTTTGTAGACCTATTTATTCCGGCCCCCAGCACCCCTGCCAGTCATCTGTTATCCAAGTTGAACAGCTCTAGTCTTTAATCTTTTCTTGTGTCAGTGCTACTTTATATGCCTAATCATTTTTGATGTCCTCCTCTGTACTAACGTTTTAATGAATTAATGACCAATTCTAATGTCCTGTTTTAGGGTAGTTATTTATCAATCCATTTCCTAATGTTTCCTGCCATAGTTAGCTTTTTTGTTTGTTTGTTTGTTTTTCACAAAACTATCCAGGATGCCTCTGAGATCATTATTTGAGTTCTAATGGCTAATTTAGACCCCCATCATTTCATCTGTATAGTGGAGACAATGTTTTCTGTCTGCGTTACTTCACATTAATCAACAGTGTATTTAAGTGGCCCATTTGTGAGGTTCTTGTAATGCTTCACAGTTTGCTTTGGGCCTAATTCTCAAATAATTTTGTATTGTCTGCAAACTTTGCTTCCTCACTATATACCCCTTTTTCTGGCTAACACAGGAATATTTTGAATAAAACTGGTTCCAATACAGTTTCCTGGGAGGCATAATTATTTCTCTGTCTCTATTGTCAAAACTGACCATTTATTCCTACCTTTTGTTTCCTATCTTTCAACCAGTTACTGATCCATGAAAGGATCTTCCTTGTCAGCCCACTAAAGCCTACTTCGGTTAAGAGCCTTTGATGAAGGGCCAGATTAAAGGCTTTCAGGAAGTCCAAGTACACTATGTTCAGTGGATCATCCTTGTCTCCATGTTTGACCTCAAAGAATTCTAATAGATTGATGAAGCATGATACTCCCCTTACAGAAATCATCTTGCCTCTTCCTCAAGAAATCATGTTCAACTGTGTCTCTAATAATTCTGCTCTTTATTAAGTTACAAGCCACAGGGCTGCGACTGAAGTTTGGCTTACTGGTCTAGAATTGCCTCTGAATCCTTCCCCACTCCCCCATGCTATTATATTAAGTATCCTCCAGCCATCTAGTACAGAGGCTGGTTTATGTGGTGAGTTATGTACCATAGCTGGATATGCCTAGATGGTTAAAGCAGCATGGGAGGACATGATGAAGGAAAAGCTGGCAACTTATTTATGTTTGAACGCATGCTAAGGCTATCCCACTGAAAGCAATGGTGGGATGCCTACAGGAAAAAAGAAACTGTGAAGAGAAGCTGCTTGCTAAAGGATTCCTGATAACAGAGAAATTTATAAGCTTCCAATAATTGTGTTCCAATGTGTTTTTCGAGCTCGAGGCTTGAATGGAGGCGCTGTGTTTATATGAAGTTTGGTTTCCAAAATGGAGTGACTGACTTGTGTAAAGAAAGATGACACTTGTGTCAAATCATAGGCAAATGAAATTACTTGTTTGTTCATGATCTCTGCATTGGTTGTGTACATTTTTAAACTAACACAGCTGGCTTGGAGCCCAGCCCAGAGCTCGTAGGTCAGTGCTGCTCTTCCACTCTCTTCTTACTTCATACTGGCTACGTCTACACTTGGCCAAAACTTTGAAATGGCCATGCTAATGGCCAAATTGGAGAATACTAATGAGGTGCTGAAATGAATATTCAGCACCTCATTAGCATGCTACTGGCCATGGCACTTTGAAAGTGTCACGTCCAGAAGCATGCTAATTAGGTGCTGAATATTCATTTCCACGTCTTATTAGTATTCTCCAATTTGGCCATTAGCATAGCCATTTCGAAGTTTTGGCCAAGTGTAGACATGGCCACTCTGTGCTCTGTTGATGAGGAATAGGGTATCTCCTCCAGTTGTAGTATAATGTCACAAATCAGCCAATCAATCTCTTCTTTTCTGTCTTCCTTAATACATTTGCATACTGTCAGAGAACTGATCAAAATACATGCCATATTCATTATAAAAGCACTTTTCTTTAAAAACTACTCATTACATCTCAGCAAGCTGTATCACAACTGTCCAGTAATTTTTTATTGCATATGTAGACCAATATACTGTGTATGACTGTCAGATATTTTGTCCAGTTCTGATACTGGCATTTCAGAAAGGCTGTTGATACAAGTATGAAGCATTTAGAAAAGACTTACAGAATTATTTGAAGTTTGGAAAAATCAGCCTTAGTTTCTTCCTGTAAAAGAAATTCAAGGTAGTAAGATAGAGTTAACTTGATCATGAGCTATACCTGCTTGCCTGACAGACCTCTTTAACTGAACAGGCAAAATCATAATAGTATATAATAGCTAGAAGCTAGGCAAATTCAGCATAAAAGCTGGAGATATTTAGCAGGAAATATGATTAGCAAGTTGACACAACTTTAAGAGGAAGGAAGAAATAGAGGAATTACATTAAGATTTGGACATATTTGTAAAAGAGGAGTTATGGGCTTGGTGAGAGAATTAGTAAGTGAAATTGTTGTTTAATTCCTGGGGGAAGGTCAGACAAGGTGAGCCTAATCATCTATTGGCTAAGCCTATGAATATAATGCAAATGTCGTGATAAATTATGTTCATTATGTAACTGGGAATGCTCTGTCTGTTAACCCATTGACCAGGGTCTTTGTGTAAAACTGAAAATCCACCCGCCCCAGCTGGCTTCCAGCTATAGGGGGTTTGGGTCTCCCCCCAGCCCTGGCTGGGGTTCCTGCAGCTGGCACTGCTGGTCCAGGGCACCATGCCCCAGCTGGCTTCCAGCTGCAGGGATTGGGGATCCTTGTGCTTCCCCTAGTCCCCTCCAACCTGAGTGAAACTCCCCTAGCACCCACTAACCTCTGAGTGTGACTCCCCTAGTCCCCTCCAGTTCCTGAGTGTGACTTGTCTGGCTCCTGAGTGTGACACTCCAGTCCCTGAGTGAAACTCCCCTAACCCAGTCAAGCTCCTGTGACTCCTCCAGCCCCTGAGTGTGACTCCTCTAGCCCCTTCCAGCCCCAAGTGTGACACCCATAGCCCCCTCCAGATCCTGGGTGACTCCTAGCCCCTCCATGTGACTCCCCTAGCCCTTCTAGCCCCTTTAGTGTGACTCCCCAGGCCCTGATTGTGGGGTTTAAGCCAGAGGAGGGGAAATCATTTGGGGATGAGGGTCTTTTCACCAACTCCCAGTTCTAATTCAAACCCCTCAGGCTCCACCTCCTCCTTTGTCTCCAGTACAAAGGTGTTACCTGCTCGTCAAGGTTACCCTCAGCAGGAGGCCCACTCCCTCTGTGAGCCACTCACATACACACAGATATCCCCCACTATGTCACATCTCTCCCCCCTTCCAGACCGAACTGAGTGGGGTCACTTAGCTGGTGACCTGGGGAACTTCGGGGTCTTCCTCACAGGATAGGGCATCAGCTGTACCCTCGGTGCTCCCCTTGATGTTACCACCTCCATGTCATAATCCTGCTGGCGGAGGTTCCAAGTCAGGAGCTTGGTCTTGGCCCTTTTCATGTGATGCAGCCGGGCAAGTCCCTTTAGTTCCCTCGGATTGGTTGGTCTCCCTGCTTCGGTCTCCGGTCCATCAGCCACGTTCTCAAGTTGTGCAGGCAGAGCCCATACAGCTGCTGCAGCACCAACAGATCAAACAGTTTTTTTCTGGTCTGGGACCTGCCCCGTCTGACCACCAGTCCATACAGCTGCTCCGGTCAATGTATGTAATTCAGTTACAGTCCAGTAAAGGAAGGTACAAATGCTTTCCACCCTTGGCATTTAGCCAGACCATCAAAATGGTTGTGTGCCTCAGTTTCCCCTTCCATGCCACACAATAGGTTTGGAATGTTCTTCCTCATGTGACAGGTTGCAAGACTAGTTACAGGGAACAATGGTGACATTTTAGGATTACAAACTCCTTCAACATACAATTCATGCTCACACATCAATGTCATCATGTTACGTGGCTCTTTCCAAACATTCAGTACATGGTACAATTCTACAGCTTTGGGTTGCATCACCCCTTGGTTACAGCAGTCAGCGTGAGTAACAGAACAAACCCATTGCAACTGTACATTCACATTGCTCTTTGGTAGACCACAACCTTTGTGTAACCTCCTTGAGAATCTAGTATTTTGGGGCTAAATGGCTGAGGCCTTTCTTTGCACCATCAAGTTCTAATCTTCTCTTTTGCCCCCTGGGGTGGAAATCTGATCTCTCTGGGTGTGCCCTCCCTTCTAACGAGAGCTGGGCCATTGATGATCTCAGGGAGATTGCCCCCTCCCAGCCAGTCTGGAAATCTGCAAACCAAACTGGTTTCTAAAAGTTGTTTTGTGAGTCCCAGACGCAAAATCCACATGAAGAAATCCCTGTTTATCCCTTACTGGCCCACCAGGCCCAAAGCTCCTTCGTCCTTCAACCTCCAACTTCTGCCTCCCCATGGAAACGGAAGTGGAGTCCAGTATGAGAATATAAGCGTTTCCACCATCTGGAGATGGGGAATTGCTGGCCCCCTCCTGCATCCTACAGAGATTGACTGTGCAGCTGTTTTACTTGTAACAGAGAGGAAGCCGTGCTAGTCTATACACTATCAAAACAAAAAGCAGTCAAGTAGCACTTGGTTATCACAGGGCTGCTCACACTCCCTGATAGTTTTCACTTTACTTGGACCAACTTCCAATTCCTGAGAAACATTTACACTGCCTGCTTTGGACCCTTCCAGAGCACAGCCAGTGGTTTCACACTCAGGCAGGTCCAGGCCATCAGGAGCTGAAACAAACTTCTCCACAGGCAAATGGCTGCTCTGGCTCTTACAGACAAGCACCTTTCCTGTTTACTCTCCTTCACCTCACTCCCATTTTCTGCAGTCCCCACAGAAGGGTCAGGAAAAGTTTCAGGGAAATTTTCTTCCTTAAGAGCTCCCCCAAACAACAACTCACCCCTGTCTGCCTCCACAGGGGCACTGCTCCCTTGAGCCACAACCAGCTCCTGGGTTTCACCTATGCCCAGAATGACTTCTGGCCCATCAGGCAAATTCCCACATAATCTCCCTCCAGGCAGACAGCTAGTACCACTGGACAGAAGGTTAGGATCCCTTTCCTCTCTTCTGCTACCAGCTTCTTTATCTTCATCTCTTCATCAATCAGCATAACTCCATTGCCAGTCTGCACTTCCTGTGTCCTGGCTAAACAATGACTCTGGTCAGACAGAGTCCTCTCACACACCCCCCACCCCTCCAGTAACACCTCAGCATCAGGCAAAGAACAAGTACGAGCATCATCTGGTCTCTGGGATTCCCTGATGATACTAACTGGATCAGACCGAGTTAAAGCATCATCTTCCCTGAAAGACACAGAGGTAGGCCCACTTCCCATGTGGGCTTCAGCTGCACTCAGATCTAGCTCTGGGATCTTGGCCCCATAGCAAGCCCCCACAGGCTCAGACAAATGATTCACTTCTCTGGAAGCAGAACGAATCTTTCTTGCACCAAGGACCAGCATCCTTATCAGGGATACCACTATCCATCCCAGAGCCATTCCCTCTGTTCCAGCCCCCATGGCTGGATTCAGAGTCACACCTGGAATGCTCTTTCATGGTTCTCTCTCCAGCCACCCCAGGCTGGGGAATCTTCCTCAGACAATGGACTAGTTTCCTCGTTGGCACCTTTTTCAAATGCGGGCGCTGCTCTCTCCCCAGGCTGCTGCTGCTGTTCAACACAGACAGACAATCGGAGACACTCTCTCCTTTGTCCCAGCCCCCCTGGCTGGTCTCCACACACACCCAGAAGGTGAAGAAGCTTCTCTCACAGACAACTTGCCCTTCTCAGTGGACAAGCTGCTTTCCTGCACAGACACACAGGCACCTTCCTCGGCCCAGGCCTGGAAAACTCTTCGCAGGTCTGTCTTGGCCACTAGCAGACAATGGGTTGGAATTGTTCCTTCTCTCCCTGAGCTGCGGCAGGCCACTCGGTTCACAGCTCCATGCAGTCCAGGGTTCCCTGCCCCAATGTGGGCTCACCTCTGCAGGAGTTTCCTTAACCCTCAGCTCTGCCATTGTACATCCATGCTGCTTTGTCCAGCTCCTTTAACCTCGATTCGGTTTCCAGGTGCCACTTCACAGCGGAGTTGCTGGGTGTGGTTGCAGGCTCTCAGGATGATGCCCTCTGCACCCCACGATTCCTGGAAGCATCCCTTCAGTGTGCTAGACTCCTTGCGGGTCACAAGCTCCCCGGAGTTAGGCCGTTGGCCCCTCCGCCCTCTGTGACTGACCAAGACTCCCAGAGGAACCCCTTCTTCGCTGTGACACCCGCTGTCAAGGACCATGAGCACACTGTCTTGGGACAAACTCATTCAGCGTGTCAGCCTCCTCATGGGTCACTTGTTCCTGGGGATTGGGCCCTTGGACCCTCCACCTTCTGGGGCCAACTCCAACTGACTCCCAGGAGTAACCCCTCCTTGGGTGTGACACCCCCTCTCGAGGACCATGACCGCAGTTGCTCGGGTTCAGCCGCAGGCCCCTCCACCTTGGGGACCAGCACCTCATTGCCTGTCAGCACACCTGGCTCTCGCTGGCCCTCCTTCTTCCGCCTAGGTCCCCGTCACTTACTGCTGGATGCTCCATCCTCGGGGTGCGGTACATCCCACAGCTGACACCAGTGTGATGGGGTTTGGGGGTCCCCCAAGCTCTACACCCCGTCTGCAGGCAGGAGTGAGTCTCACTCAGCAGGGGAACAGCGGGTTTATTAGCTGACAGGACACAGCATTGTACAGAGGAGTCGGTACGGCCGGCAGAGACAGCCAGTCCAATCCATGTTGGGGAGAGGAGACCCTGAAGGGTCCCCAGAGCCGGGGCCTGGCCCCCTCTTTGGTCTTGCTCTCTCTCAGCCCAGAATAACTGCTTCCCAACTCCCAGTTCCAATTCAAACCCCTCAGGCTCCACTTCCTCCTTTGTCTCCAGTACAAAGGTGTTACCTGGTCATCAAGGAGACCCACACCCTCTGTGAGCCACTCACATACACACAGGTATCCCCCACTATGTCACAGGGGTAGCGGTTGTGAGAGTGAAAGAATGTACTGGTGAGCTGTCTTTAGGAGCTGTGCTGCCTCAAAGCCAAAAGGCGCTGCGGCAAGCTTGCAATTGGTGCATGAGACACCACTGGCAGTGGATACGGAACCTCTTGCTACCACCACAGAGACCTAAATGATATATGCCCCTCTTGTAATGGAAGGATTCCAAACAAGTTCTGTTAGTACAAGCCCTGAGTTTCCTCACCTTTAAACAAGAGTAGGCTAAATAGTCACCCATAACTATTGCCTTTATGTAAATGCAACCACATTTACATGCTGCTGTTTCTTTTTACCTTTTACTGTTGCAGCTTTCTTTTCCCCATCTTCTCAAAGCTTGGTTAGAGGTCTTTATTCTTGCTGTGTGTAGCTGCTGCTTCTGTGCACCTGAAATAGCTTGAAATAGAAAGGGCCTAAATAATAGCCTTGTCACATTATGCATGCTCTGGAACAGCTGAGTTTTGTAAGAATAGATTTCAGGGTCTTTAAAATTACCAGTGCACAAAACCAAAAGCACTAAATAAAATGCTTGTGGAGGAGAAAAATAAATGAGGTCATCTATTAAATTTTTCATCTACTGCATCTGGTTAAGCCCCAGGGTGTCCTGAGCAGTATAAAGCTGAAAGCCCAGAGTTTCTTCTCTTCCGTTTCTTTCACATTCGGAGAGTCACGTGATAGACATACAAAGAGCTGTGAAAAGAAATGATACACAGGTTTCACTGGGAAAGACTTGATGTTGAAGCCACAGCAGGGCTTTGCAAACCACTTGCATTCAAGGACTAAAAGGGACCACTTTATAGCAGGATGCAGTCAGAGCAAGGACAAAAACATGTGTTACAAAATTTGGTGTGACCCGAGAATGGATCAATATCCTTTTTATTCATAAGCCCTAAAACCAATCCAGTTAGATAAGACAAAAGCCAGAAAAAAAAAAAAACAGAACAGCAAAGCCCTATTGGGTTATTGAGCGTTTCAGCCAGCCCTGTTGGTGCAATGGCAGAGTCCTCAGCTAGTGTAAACCGACAGGTTAGAGCAGTGCAGACTCATGCTGACTCACTCAAGCTGAAGCTATGGTTCGCTACAAGATATTTGCTTTTGTTCAGTCCAATCATGTTTTTAATGTTGCAAGTGATGACACTTCCAGCTTCTCCCTTGGAAAACTATTGACAGGCCAATACATCTTGCGGCTACGAAGACTTCCTTCATTCTGCTTAGTCAATTAAAATTTTAGTTTAATTTTATTCATCACCCCTAGTTATACCCTTATTAGTATGTTAAATTACTCTCCAACCTTGGTTTTCGCTTTGTTCTTTCGTCTTCCAATGCTGAGGATGCAAAACAGGGTGAAAACTACTCTCCACACATTGCATTATCTATCCATTCCCATTACATTTGGATAATGAAATAATACCAGCCAAGTCCTCCTCAGTATTTTTAACTATAGAGACGTCAGGTACTCTGAAGCTGGGTTCACTGGCCAAATCCAAGTGAAGTAGAACAGGATCAGAAAAGTGAACAAAGTGGAGCCGGGGAAATGGGCATTGAGCAGACTGCAGATTAGAGAAAGGGAGCCGTCCTTGGTTATGCTGAGTAGGCAGGCCTTTTAATGGCTCTTAGCAACGCCCCTGCTTTGACCCTCCTCATATGTGAGGAAAATTAAATCAATACACTGCCTTTCAAGTCACCATGCGGCAGCAGCAGGGTCTTACAGCAGCCTTCAGCTCCTCTTAAATTTCTCAGTGCTTTTCCATTCGACGGTCTCTGGATTTCTAACCAGCACATCCTGACTACATCTCTGAAAGGATCTCTTGAGTTCTCATGCATAGTCTTCTTGTTATTAGCAAGAATTAGGTAGGCAATTTCAAAGTACTTCTGGATTTACTGGCAGTCAAGACATTGATCTGAGGCTCTAATTATAATCTCTTTGTCGCTAGAGCAGAAATCTCAGTTGGAATCTCTTTTAAATTAAACTGTCATTTGATTTTTTGCTGTTAAGATGTGGAAAAATTATTTTATTTTTTAACTGTGAAACAGTTAAAGCCAGTGCCTGCTTTTGTTCTGATTTTTGGCAGTCGATCTGCATTGATAGGGGCTGTTGTATATACGTAAATCTGTGTTAACAGAATTCTATAAATAATTTGTGTTTTTGTTCTAGAGATGGCTAACAGAGGACCAAGCTATGGTTTAAGCCGAGAAGTGCAGGAAAAGATTGAACAGAAATATGACCTGGAATTAGAAAACAAGCTAGTGGACTGGATTATTATACAGTGTGGCGAAAATATAGAACATCCACCTCCTGGAAGGCAAAATTTTCAGAAATGGTTAATGGATGGAACAGTAAGTGTTGATCTAATTTCATAAAAGCATTATTCATATGTGTACAATGGATCTTAGTATATTAACATTATACCTTAACTCTATATTTTCATCTGACTGCACTGGTCCATGGATTGTTTTTGAGTATATACTAGTATTGACTGTGGTATTACTGGTTTCTGTCTGATCTGGAGATTTTTGTTATTTCAGAATAATTTTTCTGTCAGTGTACTGGGATATGTATATTAAGTTTGACTAATTCTCATAGACTAATAGACTTGCTTTTTACAATAAACTTTGTATGTTCAGCTAAGGAAAGAAAATGTGGCGACTTGGGTGCATTTGGGTGCACACTGATTTGGGTGCATAGTGTTTTCTCCATGGGAATAATTATAGTGTTATTCGTTATATTCCACTGATTTATCAGAAAAACAAACAATAGCTACTGTTTGCACTGGACGGCAAGACTTGGCTACTGACTAATTATTGAGTCTCTGCCAACATTGCTTTAACAGTTTTTCAGTTGATAGCTCTTTGTTTTCTTGTTTTCTCTCACTGCTGTCAATTGTTACATAATGTCTAGTACAATTGTTTTATATCTTACAGCTGCTCAATGCATATTTGATCAGGTTATCAGTGTCATTTCTTAAAAGCTTTAATGGCACTTTAACACACTCAGATAGAAAACTACCAGTAGTATAAGTTTTTTTTATTAAAGAAATGATTTCTGTGAGAGATTCTATCCGTTTTAGAGCTTCACACAGCATAATCTAGTGCACAGAAATTATCTTCTGCTTTAGTGAGCTAGAATTAATTGATTTTTTAAACTTCTGTTTTCTATTTTAATCTCTCAGCTGTTGTGCAAATTAATAAACAGTTTACATCCAAAGGGCAAAGAACCCATTCCAAAGATCTCTGAATCAAAAATGGCTTTCAAGCAGATGGAACAAATTTCTCAATTTTTAAAAGCTGCTGAAATCTATGGAGTAAGAACAACAGATATTTTCCAGACAGTGGATTTATGGGAAGGTAAAAATAATAATGATATTGAATATTAGTTTGGTGTCTTCATTCTGCTTTGCTTTCATCTGCATTAACCGTGCGCTTTGTCTAATGAAAAAAATCTCTAATGTAATTATCTTTTGCCGCTGTTTGCTTTACCTCATTACCATTCTCTTTCATTGGTGCATTATCTCCTCCAAGGGATTTATATTACCCTAAGGACATAATGGAATCTTTTCAAATTAATGTCTTACCCTAAAGCCATCTTTGTGAGGGAACACCATAAACAGAATAAAACAAATGTTCTCCCATGCCACTTATTTCCAAGCAAAATAACAAGAGAACGTCGATGCTTCTTTGACAAGCTTTTATTGACCGTTTCATATTAAAAACGGGGCCTAAATTTTAGCTGTAAATTTGAGCCACAAAAATCATTACCCCAAAATGAATGTTTTAGCTTGTGTAAAGTCTTTTACAGTAATGATGACTAAATAAAAGCAAAAATCACTAGTGACCTGTAGGAGGTTTAGGTTTCCAGAGTTGTCAGCTCAACATTTTTCACCAGCATTAAAGTCTCTTTAAAAAGATCACTATGGAAACATCCAGCTAAAACCTGAGAATGCCACCATGATTTTACAGTAGCTCCAATCTACAAAGATTTATTCTGTTCCACATAGAAACTAGAAGTGGTCTATATTATTTTCCCATGAACCCCTGATTCTTTCTGAAAGGCTATTTGTATTGCTGCCTTTTACCTCCTGTGGTGATCCATCACTTTCTAGTGCTCCTACGAAGTGTGCCATGTGCTCCGGGGCTTCTCCAAGTAAAGTGCCACAGGGTGGAGGCAGTGCAAGGGCTCAGAGTGGAGATGACAGGCAATGTGTCGTTGAAGACATGAGTTGAGGTTTAAGAGGGTGGGTGAAAGAGAGCACATAGGGGACAGAACAATGTATGAAGAAGATGTCCTGTTGTAGATGGTCACTCCCTGGAATAAGGTGGGAGACTGCTTGGAGGGCACTAATGCTGGGTTCTTTACAGCATGTTCTCTGGTGTTTTGTCTAATCTAGGTATATTTTCATTACAGTTCACCTACATACATGTAATCTTCTTCATCCCAGGACTGGATATGCTTTAAGGCCAGGCTAGCTTACACAGCTGGGGTGGTGTGGGTTAGAGCCAGGGCTCTGCTTTCACTGGGACTGGAATCTGCCCACTTTGCAGTGAAGATGCAGGCAATGTCACCTGAGGATTCCCAGCCATGCCATTTCCTTCCCATAATCCCCTCCTGCAAGGCAGAAGAGTTCTCAGGCAATTGATAGAGTTGACAGGGAAAGAATCCTGGAGCATCACAGCATAGTCAACCACAGACTATGCCCCTCAACATGCACAAGTGAGATCAGACATAGTAGAGATACAGAAATGGAGACACGGCTTAGCTGTGGGAATGCTTATGCCTGGCCTAGGCTATGCTGGATGCTCAAACTCTGATGCCAAGTCACCTAGGTTAACTGTGCATGGAGGATGTACTCCCTGAAACTGACTGAAGTAAAAGATCCACAGTTAGTAAGCTGTTACAAGGGATGGGACCTTCATAGCGTGTGATCTTGCTCAATCTGTTTTCCGTATTAGCCTATTTCAGATGTTGTTTTGGCACCAATTTGTGTCCAGTAGTGATTTGATGTATGTGCTTAAAATTATATCATCTTGATTCTTACTAAGAAAAGGACAGTGTAGACCTCTACAACGCAAGCAATTGCAATGTATCTCAACCTTCTTCCTGTTTTCCTGTCCTGGCACCCCCACAGTTCTTCCAATGCAACTCAGTCCTGAAATTAATGCCCTTTGTTATTCCAGGCTTGATCTCCACATAAATTCTCACCCTTTACCATATTTGGGATCTGAGGCACTGCTGTGATTTCACTCGTGGGACTGTGGGTTGGAAAGAGTTAGAATACTGAAATACTGCAGTGATTCAGAGGGCAGGAAAGGGGTGTATCACTTCCTAGTTGCATCACCTCGCGTGCCAGAGAAAGATTCCCAGGTTGTCCTCTGTGAATCCCAGTGTCTGTTGGGAGGGAACTATGCTCTGAGTTGTCTAAATCCAAGGCAAGGGAGGATGGCCAAACAGCCCTTTTTGCCAGTAACATTTTCCCAACTGCTTTTTCTGCATGACTTTTGATAACAGATAAAAATATAACACCCCCACCCACCCTTGTCAGATTGTTTCAAACACACCAGCTAAGCCTGTCCCCAGCTTCACGTTGGTGGCTGTTTTGCCTAGGCTACATCAAGCAAGGTGAACCCGGTCTCCAAAGTTCTTGCTTTCTCTTTAGTACTGTTCTTATTTGCCTGTATGGGCCCAGGAAGCTTTCCTGCACTATGTTCTCAAACATCCTGATCCCCTGCTTGCTCCCTTTCAGTGCATTTGCCTGGTATATTTCTGGGTTGCTCAAATCAGCAATAAGCCAACCTCAATGGAGTGCAGACATGCATCTTTGGGTATTTAGCTATGTTTTTGAGGACTCTATTCCAGTGGTCTCCTCCAAAACAGTCCCTCTCTCCCTGAGGCTGATCCCATAGAAACACTTGGCGTGAAGGCCCAATGACTCCTGGATAACTTTGTCTCAGGGAGGATGGGGTCCTGCCAACAGCTCCTCCCAAGGACAAGTGAGAGGCCTTCTTTCTAGCACTAGGAGTGCCCAGTTCTGCCTCTGGGCTGTGCCTGTCCATATGTTCCCATGTGCATTGCAGAAGGGCATTTCAGATTGAGAAGAAATGGCAGCAGGGGACTAGAAAAGATGCTGCCAGTGATATTCATCATAATTCAGGAGAGTCAAAGGCAAGTGAGGGAAACTGCATTGTGGAGTCAAAAGTGTGGTGTGGGACCTAAAAGAGAGTGTTGATTAAACTTTTCTGCCTCTTAAAGGATAGAGCAAAGCTGACAAAAATCAGCATTAATTTACATGTTGAGCTTGTGTAGATCTAGGGTGATGGGAAGGTACCCAGTCTCCAATAGGGAGGTGGAAGATACTGAGGATACAGAGTGGTCCCTTTGCCTCACTGGCACGCACGCACGCGTGCGCGCACACACACACACACACACACACAGTCTTGCTGAGTTTGGCTTGACGGAAGGCTGAGAATGCGGAATGACTTGCATTTTAGGTGTGATCTGGTCCTATTTGTTCTCATCCCAAACACACATCTTGTCACATCTGACTTCAGGATGATGTTTCAGTCTGTCATACAGTAAGATGCTCATCATTCGGCGGGGCGGGGCAGGGTTGTGCCTCCATCTTCCATCCTCTCCTTCTCAGCCTTTCCTAAGCTACTTGTATCCTTTTGTGTTTTGCAATCTTTCCACAGCGCTGTTGGGCCTCCACACACAGTTAAAGACATTGCTCACATCCCATGTTTTCCATCAGGCTTCACACACTCGTCAGGGAGGTAGCCTAGAGCTCAGTCTTGGCTGTTGCTTTGTTTTGTTACATGACAATCATCCCCATCCCCATCTGTTTCTCCTGTGTCGTTTCTCCCACTCCCCACTGCTTTAAAGCAGAATGCTAGATGCAGGGGAGGCTACAGATGGCTCAGGAAGGCTTGTTACTGGTCTTTTGTTTTGAAAATTGCCATCACCCTCCGCTTCCTTCAATTTCAACTCTTCATCCCACCTCTGCTTCTCTTCTCCAACCCCAATGGTGCTTGCTCCAGTGAGGATGTCACATGGGCAATATTGTATTTAGCATCTGCTACAGCATATGGTATATCTGTTACCCCAGGGAGCACATAATTCTAAAACCTCATGCCATGCTCAGTATATTTGTGTGTGTTCTATCTGTCTCTAAGCTCGCCCTCTGTTAAACAAGGAGCAAAGCTGCTTCGGTTTGTGGTAAAGGTGGTAACTGTTTATATGAACAAATTAGCCTGTATAAATAAAATTCCCAGAGCCCTGCATTGACACAACCTGCATTTGCAATAATTATTAACTTGTATGTGACCTGTAATAAACACTCCTCTTTACGTATATATCTGCATCTGCACTCGGACTAATACAGTTGTCACTCAGGCTACGTCTACACAGCAGCGTTATTTTGGAATAATCTGTTCCGGAATAGCTAGTCTGAAATAGTTTATTTTGAAATAACACAGCTACACACAAGAATGCATTTCGAAATAGCACCCAGCTATTTTGAAATAGCATATCCTGACACGTTGTGCCTATTTCAAAATAGTGCTATTGGACACCAGTGTGGCTTATTTTGAAACTGTGCTATTCCATGTCTGAACAGTGCCTACTTTGAAACAGCTATTTCAAACTAGGCATTATTCCTCCTGCAACAAGGTTTATCAAATTCAAAATAATGCACCCACTATTTTGACACAATGTATGGGTAGTATAGATGCGCGCAAAGTAATGGCTGTTATCTTGAAATAACTTTGCTGGGTGGCCACAGCCTTAGAGCCCTGTCTGGATGCAAACATTTGCATTCACGTAAAAACAGTCATACTGGGCCAGACCAATGGTCCATCTGTCACAGTAACCCGACTTCTGCCAGTGACCAATGCCTGGAGCTTCATAGGGAATGAGCAGAATGGGCACTCCTCTAGTGATAAATCCCCTGTCACCTATTCCCAATTTATGGCATCCAAACCTCAGTGCATAAAGGTGATATACAGTGCAACCACATTTGCAGATGAAGATGTTCATGAATTTTTGTGGAGCTCTAAAATTCCTATCAATTTATAAGGGCAATATTATCGGCTATTCCAGTACAGTTGGAAGCTGCTAAATGTGTGGAGCTTGGGGATCTTACTCATCACAAACAATCCTATGTGCTTTGTGACTGAAGGTTACGTAAGTCATATCCCTTAATTTAATCTATGTGTTGCTAGGGAAATGCAGAATATAAATGTGTAAAGCAGTAGGCTTGATTTCTCAGGCACACACTTAGCATTGCAATGGCTTCTTTAGCAGTGCTTGATTGGAAATGGGTTTAGTTTAGCAAGCTATTTTCATTATATTTATTATGAAATGTCGTACATCTAACATTGTAAATTTTCAAGCGTATATTAAACCAGACATTCCCCATTTTCAAGAGTTTACTATCAAAGACAAACATTGTCATTCAGGAAACAGACAGTGGGTAAGCATGGTGGGGGTGGGAGGAAGGTAGGAAAGGGTTGTACTAGAAATGGGATGTGAGGAGAAGAGGAGAGAGGGCACATAAGAAAAGATTTTTCAGGCACTCAGCACCCAACATGGGCAAATCTAGTCAAACACTTCCATATGATTCCTGTGATTTTTTTTTAAAGAAATGAAAGCACATTTCTTTCCTATAGCATTTTTCATTGTTTTGATTAAGTGGAAAGTAAAAGAGAGTTTGGTTTTGTCCTCTTTCTCTTCCTTTTTCCTTTTCTCCCTGGGAGAAACACACACACACAACACACACCAAGGAAAGGGTGCGGGAGGGAGAGAAACTCAAGGGCTGTGTCTACACTTGCATTCCTCTTTTGAAAGAGGCATGCCAATGAGGGGAAATTGAAAATGCAAATGAGGTGCAGATTTACATATCTAGAACCTCATTTGCGTGTTCTTCTTTCGAAAGAAGACAAGCAGGGTTGACATGGCTCTTTCAAAAGTAAACCCCATCTTCGAAAGAACCCTTCTTCCGTTTTTTTATGGGAAGAAGGATTCTTTCAAAGATGGGGTTTACTTTTGAAAGAGCCGCGTCTACACTGCTTTTCTTCTTTTGAAAGAAGGATATGCAAATGAGGTGCCAGATAGATAGATAAATCTACACCTCATCTGCATTTCAATTTCCCTCGTTTGCATGCCTCTTTTTAAAGAGGAATGCTAGTGTACACACAGCCAAGGTGAAAGGAGGCAATTCTGGAGGTGGGGGCAGAACTGTTCAATGTTACCTAAAAGGAAAAATTACTGAAGAGCTTTCTGTGTTGTTTCGTTTTACAAAATGCACTAATGCAAAAATGTCGATCTACTTCATTGAAAAAAACCTGGTCTCGCATTTGGTGCCTAAGTAGGTGCCTCAACTCTTGTGAAAAATCTGTCCCTTGCTGGATAGGGAAGGGGGGGCGCTGTTCTAAGTGCAAGAGCAGCATGGGAGAAAGTGGGAATGTGAAGAGGGAGGACTGAGGTCAGGTCTATAGTAGGAAACTAAGTCAATTTCAGAGAAGCAGTTCTAGCTATGGAAATTGCATAGCTAGACTAGACTCATCTGAAATCAACTTACCTGGGCATCTTCACTATGGACGGTCGACAGGATAGTTTCTCCCATTGATTCCCCTTACTCCTTGCATCTCATGAGGTGACTGCGACTCCCTGAGAGGTTGATTTCACGTGTGCCTACTAGACATGTGAAATTGAACCCCGGAAGATAACCCTGAGCGGGTCAATCTACTGGTGTAGTGTAGCCAGAGCCTAAGTCAAGAATAACAATGGGAGTAGGACAGTGAGGCAGATGAAAGATGAAGGAAGGGCGATAGACTTGGGATGACAAAGAGCTTTGACAGTGAAACAAGGGTTTGAATTTGATGTAGCATGATGTAGGGAGCTCTTAAAGGGATTCACTGAATTAGTGGTTGGGTATTAGGGCAAAAACTGGGAGAATTATGGGCACAGTGACTCCCAAAGGACTGGAATATCCTCTCTTTGCAGTGGAGTCTTGCCTAGGAATCTCCAGACACTTCCTACAGTTGAGCAAGCATAATTGTCCTCATTTTATAGATGTGAAACTGAGTCATGGAGCTTTTTTGCACAGTGTATTAGTCGTCTGCACCAGAATGATTTGAACTGTAGTGTATACTATCACATGCTAACTTGTATTATGATAACAGTTGTACTAATGGAACACAATACAGTTGTCAATGCCATTGTGTCTGCAAGGCACACATCTGTTGGTGAATGATCTGGGTTTCTGACGTCTGAAGTGATATTTCTAAAGCAGAAGCTCCTGCACCCACCTGATGCTCGAGCATCTGCACTGCTTTTCTTCTTTTCAAAGTAGCTCTTTAGAGAGAAGACTATGCAAATAAAGTGCCAGATATGTAAATCTGTGTCTCATTTGCATTTTCAATTTCCTTCATTTGCATGCCTCTCTCGAAAGAGGAATGCTAGTGTAGACATAGCCCAAATGTGAAACAGGGATAATTCTGTGGACCTATGTCCTAGTGGCATTGCAGGGTGTAATTAATACCTTGGGAAGAAATCTCTGTGAAAGTGCTAAATGGTGCTGGCACAGTGGTATTGCTGTCCTGAGATCAGCTACTTCATATGCAGATTTTTAAAATTGATTTTCAACTTCCGGCTTTTTAGGGAAGGACATGGCTGCTGTGCAGAGAACCTTAATGTCTTTAGGCAGTTTGGCTGTCACTAAGGACGATGGATGTTACAGAGGGGATCCATCCTGGTTTCACAGGTAAAGTGCCAAGCGAAATCTCCCACAGCTGATGCATGATGGTAATGCTGTCTGTCTTTAAGCATGGATTTAAGAAACTAACTGGGGACTGATCAGCCTTCAAAATACCCTGGAAATTTTTCACAGTCTTGAGTGAGGGTAGCTAGTTCCTCCTAAGTTTTAGAAAGACCAGATCTTACACTAGTTCTTAATTAAGCTGAAGTGAATAAAGCCTGTTTTAAACTGAAATAGGAGTGTCCACACAAATATCTGCACAAATTTCAAAAGTCATTTAAGTGAAACTGTTGCAACTTTCATATGTGGACAAAACTGTAGATATTCACAGTCTGATTTTTCTCTCACTCCTCTGCTCTGATAATTCCTTAGAGGTCAGTGGGCCTGACTCTTCATTGCTTTGCACTTTATATACTCATTCAGGTCAGTGCAAAATACAACGAAATGCCACCTGGTCAGCATGATGGCTTTTTACACTCAGTTTGCACTGGAGTGAAATGCAAGATAATGGAGAATGAGGTTTAATGGAGCTGTACCAATGTAAAAGCTTGCTGACAGCAGAAGCAGTCTCTCCTGTATACCTCATATTTCAGTCAAGTCCCCTGAATGAAAAGCAGCAGTAGATCTTGTTATCAATCTGACTACTAAATACCAAATGGAGCACACCTAGCCCAGGAAAGTGTTTTTGATGATAGGAGTAATTCTAAACAATGTAACCTGTAGCTATACTCACCTGTTACTCATGTGCCTGGATCTCCCTTTGATCTCTTTGATCTCATTCACAGTTGCATCTGTCTTTATTAATAGTTACACTTCAACTTTATGGAGTTCATGAACGAATTATCCAGGGATGCCTTCCTCAAATGGTTAATTAAAAAGGAATCAAAATAACAGGTTGAATTAGTTCCCAAGGCTTTACCTAAAATAAAATGTGGAGGAAATGAATCACCGATAAAATTAAGTATTGGCAGAGTTTATAAAAATAGGGAAGGGAGAAATACTCTGTACGTGGCATTTTAGACAGCTTGCTTTTCAGGTTCTGGGGAAAAAAAATCGACAGAGGAAATATGGCTTTTTTTTTTTTCTATCAGTCTAGGCTCAGCTTGCATCTCTCCTAGAAGTGCAATGCTTTGTGGGTACCACAGGCCTGCTTGTTTGGCTGTTATGGTGTGCACTGCAGAAAAGCAGTTAGGTTTCCAGTATTGTGTGCCCCATGGGATGCCGAAATAAAGAATAAAATATCACATTCCAGAGAGAACACTTGTGAAGGGTCAGTTTCAGAATCATGAGGCCTTTGAAAACCATGTGGGCACAATCGGCTTGACCTTCTATTGTTTTTCTGTCTGCACAGGAAAGCACAACAGAACCGGCGAGGGTTTTCGGAAGAGCAGCTTCGTCGGGGACAGACTGTCATAGGCCTTCAAATGGGTAGCAACAAAGGTGCATCACAGTCTGGCATGACCGGCTATGGAATGCCAAGGCAGATTATGTAAATAGCTGTCTGTCTGTAGAAAACACATCTTCTACAGCATGAGCTGATTAGAAACATGTAACTAGTTCCCCTTCAGCCTGAAATATGGTTTTTAATAGTTTGCTTATTTTGAGTTTTTTTTCTAGCTGCAACTTTTTGACTGAGAACACTGATGTATGTGTTGTGTGCCAACTCACCCTGCGCACTGCTGCTCCCTACTGTTCACTTCTGAACTATGCAAGGACTCTGGTTTTTTGTATTTATTTATTTTCAAATCGTTACGTTCGGCATTTCTGTCTGACAAGCTCAATGTTGTATCTCAACAAGTAACCTCATCCATCAGATCAATGACAATACTGTTTGGTCTTCTAAAATAAAGACATTTACAAATCCATTTAGACTGAATCTTTAAATGAGAGAAAGCCCACAGTTTCCCACACAAGTTGCCTGTGTAGTAACAGAGAGGAAGCCATGCTAGTCTATACACTGTCAAAACAAAAAGCGGTCAAGTAGCACTTTAAAGACTAGCGAAATAGTTTATTAGGTGAGCTTTCGTGGGACAGACCCTCTTCTTCAGACCATAGCCAGACCAGAACAGACTCAATATTTAAGGCACAGAGAACCAAAAACAGTAAGCAAGGAGGACAAATCAGAAAAAGATAATCAAGGTGAGCAAATCAGAGAGTGGAGGGGTTGGGGGGTAGGTCAAGAATTAGATTAAGCCAAGTATGCAGACAAGCCCCTGTAGTGACTCAGAAAGTTCCCATCACGATTTAAACCATGTGTTAATGTACCAAATTTGAATATAAAAGCCAGCTCGGCTGCTTCCCTTTGAAGAACGGTGCGAAAGTTCTTTTTCAGTAACACACATACCTTTAGGTCATTAATAGAATGCCCCATTCCATTAAAATGTTGACTAACTGGTTTGTAGATCTGGAGTGTTTTGATGTCTGTTTTGTGCCGATTAACCCTTTGTCTAAGGGAGTTAGAAGTCTGTCCAATATACAAAGCATATGGGCATTATTGGCACGTGATGGCATATATGATGTTAGTGGAGGAGCATGAGAAAGTGCCCGTGAGTCTGTGAGTAACCTGGTTACACAGACCCCTCTGCCACATGTAGAACATTGGTGAACCTCCAGGAGTGAATTAGGTAGCTGTCTAGCATCTCTATCTCTTCTCTTTACTTGTGCAACATTCAGCAACTGCTTGCTGGAAACCGCGTGTGCACAGAATGGTATTACCCAAGGTGCTGTTGCTGCAACTGTGAACCTACTTCTTCATGTGCAAGTCGCATCTGAAGCAGGGTGTACTCAAAGCTATTTCAGCTCCTGAAGTAAGGTGATGGGACTGCACTGGAGCTGTACCCGGCATGCATTGGGCTTATAATGTCGATGATCGGATAAATGTTAGAATTTATGACCCTTGTGACCTGAATTCTTTTCCACACCACTCCAGTGACAAAAGCAAAGTTTTGTCCATAATAGAAATATGCCAGAGCAGAGTTCCCTCCAACTTTTTCCATCCATGGGTGGAATAAAGTCTGTTGTGTGCACTGAAACGTGCAGATGTGCACCACCAGCAGAAACATATGCATTGGGTATTTGTGGGAGCTCTGATGACCAACTGGGCAGCACTTGAATCTTGTTGGGGTGGGGGTTGGGGGGGCGTTGCCCAATTACTCAGTCTACAGGGAACATTGCCTCAGAGTAGCAACTATCACCTTCCTTGTACAGAGAAGGAAACAAGCAGGAGACCTACTTGTGGGCATATGTAAGTTGATGATGATTTACTGGATTAAACATGGTATCTTGAGGGAGACTGGCTCCTTCAGAGGGACAGATCAAGTTTCAACCTCTCTGTACTTCAGTTTCCAATTGCATAAACTGAGCTAATGAGATTTCACTGGCTCCACAAGTGTGTTACAACTAAGGCCTAGCTAACTATTTTTGTTTTTCATCATTAAAGTGGCATCAAGAGGCTCTGAGAGTGATAATGGCCCTATTGTGCTGGAAGCTCAGTGTGTGTGTGAGTGTGTATATAATGAGAGCATGAACTACACATGCGAGTACTGAGTCTAAATTCAACCTATTGATAATGACAATGGAAGGAAATGCACTCCACAAAAAGTCAGGGTGAAGTTCAGCCAGCTCAATTACAGGGAAGTCAAAGGACTATTTAGAAAACAGGGATGTGCTTTAAATAACAAGTAATGAAGGTGAACCACATGACAGCTTTCGCTCATTAGTAAGTTTGCCAGCAGCCTCTGTGGCTGAAATTTCCATCAATAACACCAACTTTGTGAGGAAGCAAGAAAAACAGCATGCTAACATTAAGCTAGTCCTGCTCAACACCTTTGTGTTCCATGTAGCCCACTGTACTCCAATGTCCAGTAATTAACAGTGACAATTGCCAGTGACAAACTGCAATGCAGATGGTGTCAAGGGTGGAAGAGTGCCTTGGACCCACAAAGCACTTAGGCATTGCAAAGCCTAATTTTTAGCTGCCTGAAAAAATCAATGGACTAACACAGTGAGCCGCAAAGCCTGAGTTCAAGCACCTGGACTCCCTCTAATATGCAGCAGGAGAAATAGGCCCTTGAGAATATGATCTGCTAGGCAGGCTGAAACTGACAAGAGTATTTTGTAGGCCTCAGAGAACTGAGTGCCTAAATCCAGGCTCCAGTAGGCTTTACAAGTTTGGTTGGCTGTATTTCTAGAGATTTCATTGCATGACATAACCTTTAATTAAATATCAGACTTTGCATCCTGGAGGGCTGGCAATCTTACTTTAGGAAGGTGCTTATCTTTGCCTGAGATTCGCAGCTTGGAGGCTGTTTCCTGCAGCTATACAGGCTGGAGGAAGGGGTGTTGGACCCATAGTCTCCCACCTCCTCGGTGGGTGTAGTAAAAGCCAGTCTCTAAGGTCATTTTTATACACTCCCCCTGGCTCAGTGCCTATTTAAATATTTCTGTACAGCAGAGTAGCTTCAACAAGAAAGACTGATAGAAGCCCTCATAAGCATATCACACAGACTCCTGGTAAGCGCATTTTTCACAGACCCTGTTCAAATTCCTTCCCCTCATCAGGAAAAGTGGGAATTTGGGGTCAATTGGCTCAGGTGCTCTCACATCCCAGGTGAGTGCTCTCACCATTGGGCTAAATATTATAGGAAGGATACCATCATCTCTTGCCACTGGAGTGTGAATGGGACATGACCTGGTGGGCATGCTATGAACAAACGTGTTTGATTGGGCCCCACAGAGAAGATAAATGGGCAAATGCATACATACCTGGTTTATGGCTCACATGGGGGCTTCATTGTGATACAATTGCCTGAGTGCCTATAGTGAGGCAGCAGTGTGTATGCCAAGAGACAGAAACTTAGGCACCCGGGGAACTGTGCTATGAAAGATGACAGCTCTGTGTGTGTGTGTGTGTGTGTGTGTGTGTGTGTGTGTGTGTGTGTGTGTGTGTGTGTGTGTGTTGTGGCTCACAGGGGTGCTTACAACTGGGATTTATGTACCTCAATATAGGCTTTAGATGCCTAAGTTCCTTTGTGGGTTTGAGCCAGTGATTTTAATGAGGCCCAGATTAGCGAGCTGGTAGCTCAGGATTTTATTCCCCTCTCTGCAATTGTTTCTCTTTGACCTTGATCAAATTCTTTAATTGCTCTGCCTTGCTTTCCCCATACATACAGTAATACTTATTTCATGGAGGTGGCATTAACTCATTAATGTTTATGAGTGTGCATGTAAGTAGGTAGTCCGTCGTGTCCAACAATGATGTCTTGAGCTTGCACAGGCTCATCGGTTGTGGACTTGCACGTGGCTGAGGAGTCCAAGCTTTGAACGGCATGGGCATTCACAGTGGGGGCAAGGGAATTGTCCTGGCTCTGTTGGTGTGGCTGCTGCTGTTGCTTTCTTCCTCTCACGAGCATCAACGAGGTGTACGCATCGCTGCTCTTCGAAGTTGTCATACGCGTGTCGCATGAGAGCACTCCAGCATGTTCAGTCTTTTGCATTCTGCTCTAGCTGATCTGGTTTTAAACCAGCATGAGCAATGTGGGCCTTCACACAGTCTTCATACCTCTTGCGGAGCCTGCCTTGATTCCTTTTGCCCTGGGAGAGCTCGCTGTAGAGGAGTTGCTTAGGGATTCTTGACTTCTCCATTTGTGTGACATACCGGCTGTGTCTACACTAGCCCCAACCTTCGAAATGGCCACGCAAATGGCCATTTTGAAGTTTAGTAATGAAGTGCTGAAATGCATATTCAGCACTTCATTAGCATGCGGGCGGCAGCAGCACTTCAAAATTGATGCGCCTCGCCGCCGTGCGGCTCGTCCTGACGGGGCTTCTTTTCGAAAGGACCCTGCCTACTTTGAGGTCCCCTTATTCCCATCAGCTCATGGGAATAAGGGGACTTCGAAGTAGGCAGGATCCTTTCGAAAAGGAGCCCCATTGGGACGAGCCGCGCAGCGGCGAGGCGCATCAATTTCGAAGTGCTGCGGCTGCCCGCATGCTAATGAAGCGCTGAATACGCATTTCAGCACTTCATTACTAAACTTCAAAATGGCCATTTGCGTGGCCATTTTGAAGTTTGGGGCTAGTGTAGACGTAGCCACCCTGTCCAGAGAAGCTGGGCTTTCAGAATCATGGCTTCAATGCTCGTGGTTCCTGCTCCGTCCAGGACTTCCAGGTTCGTAACTCTGTCCTGCCATCAAATGTGCAGTATCGACCTCAGGCTGTGTGTGTAGAAGCGCTCCAGCAGTTTTATATGCTTTCTGTACAAGGTCCGGGTTTCACCGCCATGCAGGAGACTGGTCAGGACTACAGCCTTGTACAATTCAGTTTAGTGGACTGTCAGATATTGTGCTGATTCAACACTTGTGCTCTCAGACATCCTAGTGCCCAGCTGGCCTGGCAGATTCTGGCATTGATTTCTTCGTCAAGGGAGCCATCACTGGCTATCACACTGCCAAGGTACTTGAACTCCTCTGCTGTTTTTAACTCTGTTCCTGCAATGGAGATTGAAGCGGGGAGAGCAGCAGATCCTGGAGCAGGCTGGAACAGTACCTCAGTCTCTCCTAAGCTGATGGTCAAACCAAAGAGGCGAGTGGCATCAGCAAAGTTGTTGTCAATGAGCTGGAGATCAGAGTCCTTGTGTGACATGAGTGCACAGTCATCAGCAAAAAGGGCTTCAAGGATGAGCCTCCCAAGTGTCCTGGTTTTAGCATTCAGGTGACAAAGGTCAAAAAGTGACCATCAAGTGTGTATTTGAGGTAGACTCCATGGTCCAGGTCCCTAACTGCGTGGCTGAGGACGCACATGAAAAAGGGGTTGAATAACACTGGGCCCAGCACGCACCCTTGCTTCATAGCTTTGAAACAACAACTTTGAATGCCAGAAACACCTATTAACCAGAAGGTACATTTAGCATTACAAACTAAGAGGGGATGGACTGAACTTGCCAGATATGCTGTTATATATCCTTGGTCCTTCCTGCTACTCCCTATAAAGTAAAAGAGAGGACCCAGGTACATCTTATGCAAAGGCTTGGGCCAAATTAAGGGAGACACCCAGCAGATCAAGAGCTGTTTCGTAGTAGTAGGCATCCTTCAGTCTACGTAGACTATGGATCGCGCCCTTCGTAGTTCCATGTGGGATCATCATTTGCAGCGTCCACTGTGACTGTGAAGGCCCACACTAGAGTGACAGTCCTTGCTGAATCTGTTGCATGTGTAATGGGTGTCTGGCAGGTCCTTACTGTGCTTTCTGTGGGCTTGCTTCTCCTCTGCTAGCTGTCTGATCCTCATCTCACCCTTCTGAAGGCCCTTGTGTAGTTCCTACCTCCATCTGCTGCGATTGTCTGCCAGCTCCTCCCAGCTGTCCGGCTCGATGTCTACCTCCCTGAGGTCCCTCTTGCAAACATCTTTGTAGAGCAATTGGGCGTGTCCGGGAGGTCTTTTGCCAGAGGCTAGCTCGCCATACAGGATGTCTTTTGGGATCCTTCCATCATTCATCCTGTGGACATGGCCAAGCCAGCGGAGCCGCCGCTGCCTGAGGAGGGTATGCATGGTTGGGATTCCAGCTTGCTCAAGGATGGCGGTGTTGGTCACTCTGTCCTTCCATGATATCCCAAGAATGCGGCTGAGGCAGTGCAAGTAGAAGGCATTCAGCCTCTTTTCCTGGCAGGCGTACAGGGTCCAAGACTCACTGCCATAAAGGAGGGTGCTGAGGATGCAGGCTCTGTAGACTTGCATTTTGGTGTGGGTGTACAACTTGATGTTATTCCACACTCTCTTGCTGAGTGTGGACAGAGTTGTGGCCGCTTTTCCGATCCTCCTATTTAGCTCAGTCTCCAATGACAGGGTGTCAGTGATGGTGGACCCGAGGTAAACGAACTCATGGACGACCTCTAATGTATAGTTGTCAATGCTGATTGATGGAGGTTCAGCAACGTCCTGACCAAGTACATTTGTCTTCTTTAGGCTGCTGGAAAGCCCGAAGTCCTTGCATGTGTTGGAGAACTGATCCAGCAGTTTCTGAAGCTGGTCTTCTGTGTGTGACACTACAGCAGCGTCATCTGCGAAGAACATATCTCTGATGAGGACTTCCCGCACCTTAGACTTAGCTTTCAGCCTTGCAAGATTAAATAGTTTCCCATCAGATCTTGTGTGCAAAAAGATGCCCTCTGTTGTAGATCCAAAGGCGTGCTTCAGGAGGAGTGTGAAGAAGATCCCGAACAATGTCGGAGCAAGGACGCATCCTTGTTTGACGCTGCTCTTGATGCTGGAAGCATCCAATAACGTGCCGTCATACTGGATGGTTCCTCTCATGTCTTCGTGGAAAGACTGGATCATCTTGCGTAACCATGGTAAACAGTCTATCTTGTGGAGCAGTTTGAACAATCCATCCCTGCTGACCAAGTCGAAGGCCTTGGTCAGGTTGATGAAGGCAATATAGAGTGGCTTCCTCTGCTCCCTGCATTTCTCCTGCAGCTGCCTCAGAGAGAAGACCATGTCAATGGTAGATCTCTCTGCGCGGAATCCGCACTGTGATTTGGGATACACCATCTCAGCAATCTTCTGGAGTCTGCCGAGGATGAGGCACACGAACAGTTTACCAGTGATGCTTAGGAGGGAGATTCCACGGTAATTGTTGCAGTTGCTTCTGTCTCCTTTGTTCTTATACAAGGTTACGATGTTAGCATCGCGCATATCCTGTGAAACCTCACCCTCTCTCCAGCACAGGCACAGTAGCTCATGTAGGGGTTCCAGGAGAGTGTCTGTGGCACACTTGATTACCTCTGGTGGAATACCATCCTGGCGCGGGGCCTTTCCTACTGCAATGCTGTCGATGGCTTTCTTCAGTTCGTCCACAGTTGGTTGCTGATCCAGTTCGTCCATTACTGGCAGGAGCTCGACGGCATTGAGGGCTGTATCAACCACAGTGTTCTCGCATGAGTACAGCTCGGAGTAGTGCTTGACCCAGTGCTCCATCTGTTTGGCTTTGTCAGTGATGACTTCACCAGATTTGGATTTCAGAGGTGCCATCTTGTTCTGGGGGGGTCCTAATGCCTTCTTGATGCCCTCGTACATTCCCCTGAGATTACCAAGGTCAGCACTGGTCTGGATGCTGCTGCATAGCTCGAGCCAGTAGTTGTTGGCGCTGCGCCTGGCTGTCTGCTCTACTGTTTTTCTGGCTGCTCTGAGTGCTTGCAGGGTACTCTGGCTCGGTGAGCGTTTGTACTCCAGGAGTGCAGCGCACTTCTTTTCAATGACTGGAATCATCTCATCTGAGTTAGCTTCGAACCAGTCGTTCATGTTTCTAGCTCTTCTTCCAAACACCGACAAGGCCGTGTTGTAAATTGTATCCCTCAGATGCTGCCATCTGGATGTCACATCGGCATCCACAGAGCTGCTGTGCAGATTCTCCTCAAGGGTCTCTCTGAACTTTTTGTCTCTCTCTGAGTTTGCCATCTTTCTGGCATCAATGTGGGGCCTTCCAGTTGGTTTAGAATGGTACAGCTTCTTGGGTCTCACCTTGAGTTTGGAGCAAACTAGCGAGTGATCTGTATTGCAGTCGGCACTATGATAGCTGCGTGTCAGAAGGACGTTTTTGAGGTTATTACGCCTAGTGATGACCACGTCTAGTTGATGTCAGTGCTTTGAGCATGGGTGTCTCCATGACACTCTGTGCTGTGGCTTCGTTTGGAAGAATGTGTTTGTGATGCACAGATTGTGGTACGTGCACAGTTCAAGGAGACACTGTCCATTGTCATTCATTTTTCCCCACACCGAAGTGGCCTAAGCAGGAAGTTCATGAGACACGATCGGCTCCAGCTCTGGCATTGAAGTCACCCAAGATGTACAGTTGTTCACGAGCAGGTATTTGCGCTACGGCAGCACTAAGCACGTCATAGAACTTGTCTTTTATGTCTGGTGTGGCGTACAGGGTTGGAGCGTAAGTGCTGATCAGGTGGACAGGACCGGCGCAAGTTTGAAGTATGATCTGAAGGAGTCTTTCTGATCTGCCCATGACTAATTCCACCATTTGTAGAAGGGTGTTTCTGATGGCAAAGCCAACACCACACTCCCTGGGTTCTTCTCGGGCTTTACCCTGCCAGAAAAAGGTGTAGTCCTTTTCCTTTAGAGATCCTGCATCTGTGAGTCGCATCTCTTGCAGAGCAGCAATGTCAACTTGGAGCCTCTTCAGTTCCTCATTGATGACAGTGGTCTTTTGGGTGTCGCTGATGTCCTGAAGATCTTCAGTCAAACCGGTCGGCATGGTCCGCACATTCCAACAAGCAAGCTTAAAACTTTGATGGTTTCCTTTTCTTGTTGATTTTCGTATTGGTTTGCCTGGTGCTCAAATTTCAATCAGTCGTCAGGTTTGGGAACCTTAAGCCTCACACACGCAGTGAGGCAGGTGAACTGTGGCGGGACAGTACCCTACTGCCTGGGGGCTCCCCAACTGGAGGTGGGCGGTGACCATCCAGTGAGATGCGATGATCTCTCCTGCTGTCAAATGCAACCCCTGGCGCTCGGTCTCTACGCCAGTTGAGCAAGAGCTTATAACTGGTATCTGTTACCTCCTGTGTTGGTTCAACGCTGTTAAGCGATGCTGGAGTACCTCTCCAGGCGCAAGCCTGGGCAATTTTTTTTGGGGGGGACTCTGGGCTGCCCAGATGTCAGTGTTCCCCTCTTGGCTTTACTGATGTAGTCCAAAGGAGAGGATAACTTCAACATCTGGTACCAGCTCAGCTGCAGGAGTTGCTGGGTCAATGCCAGAAGTTGGCACAGAACCGCCTTAGGACTCCCCTCTGGATTTTCTGTCAGGGTTTACTCCCTTAGCCTTGCTCCTTCCCAGGATAACCCACAAGGCAGTGGGGCATGGAGAATGTGGGTACCAATCCCATTACCTCTTGCACCTCCCTGGCACCACGTGTCCCCAAAGTTCCCCATGGCCTGACGACCACCTCCCCTCTCCAGAAGCCTCCTCCCCACCTGTCTACCTCCCATCAGCTACCATCACCCCCCAGATTCCCTCTCCCCACCCTCTTGCCCTTCAACCACTCCCATGTCCCCCCACCTCACCACACTGCCCCCCATCAGCTCTCATCTCTCCCAGGTCCCCTCTCCCCCGGCCTCTCCACACCCGGCCGTGCACTGCTGCAGCCCCACGTCCTCCAGGAAGGTGCCAATCTCGCGGCCCAGCCGTGCCCTGGGGCCCCGCCAAAGCTACCAACTCTTCTTCTGGCTGCGGCTGCCCCTGGAGCCCCACGGAGCCGCTGCGGGACACACATGGAGGGATTGCAGGACTGGGCCTGGAAGCCCAGGCAATCTGAGCCGGGCATGTCACCCCCAGCATCCGTGGGTGCCGCCATCTGCACAGCCATACCACACGCCCCCATATCACATGCCCACCATTGACACCCCTCGGTCTCGCCCCCCCGCCCCCCCCACTCCCCCAAGCCCACCTGCGTCCCGCTGCCCGCGCTGCACCCTGGGGGGCGGTGGGTCCCTCAGCTCCAGCCAGCAGTTGGGAACGCCACCGCTGTCACCATCTTGCTGCCCCTTACCCCTGTAGAAATAAGTAGCTCCCTCTCAGCTTCCCTTCTAAACTCTCCTCTCAAAACTCCCTCCTGATAGCAACCACCCTGGTCGCAAGACCCCTGGTAGCTTGCCAGCAGGGTTCAAAAAAAAAGAGCTGTTTGCATATATGTAAATATAGGCAAGTTTGTGTGTGTGCGCACGTGTGTACACATACACACACGCTCTGTCCTGTGCTGCTGGCCCTTTAAGGGATTCAAGGAGCAGACTCTTCATTTTGGGCAGCTTGAAGGGGAACAAGTCCATTTTGATCCCTCTGTAAACAATTAACTGTCAATCAGCTGCCTTGGCAGTAAACTGACTAATGAACACCTTACCAGAGTTTGCTTAGAAGTGATGCTTCTTGAAAGACTTGCTCCTGGTGATTGAGAAAATAGGCTCTAGCTGTAGAAATGCTGGTCGAGGCCTAAAGCATTACTAAGTTGCAGGGGACAGAGCTGTCGTTTCCTTATGTGGGAAAGAGAGGCTGCTGAACTCTCTTTTATATTCAAATTCAGCACATTAACACATGGTTTGAACCAGGATGGGAATTTTCTGGGTCATTATAGGGGCTCGTTTGCATACTTGGCTTTAGCTAATTTTGACCTGCCCCCTCCCCTCTACCCTCTGATTTGCTCACCTTGATCTTTTTTTTTCCGATTTGTCCTCCTTGCTTACTGTTTTTGGTTCTCTGTGCCTTAAATATTGAGTCTGTTCTGGTCTGGCTATGGTCTGAAGAAGTGGGTCTGTCTCACGAAAGCTCATCACCTAATAAATTATTTTGTTAGTCTTTAAAGTGCTACTTTACTGCTTTTCTGTTTTGATAGTATATAGACTAGCCCAGCTTTCTCTCTGTTACTTATCTGAGAAGTGTGAGTGTGCTTTATATGATAGCCCAGCTTGGAGAGGAGAGGCAGTGTTGGAGGGAAAAAGATAACTGTCAGCATTAGCTCTGGGGACAGAAGAAAGTTTGGAGTTGGAAGTCTAGCTAAGAGGGTTTTTCTACTGTGCAAAAGGAGTTAATAAAAGAAACCCCCACAAAGGAGGTACAGGTTCCACCTCCCAGTCTGGCATGGTCAGGACCTGACAGGGTCCAAGTGACAGAATTTGCCAGACCAGGTGGAGGTCCAGGGCTTCGGCCCTAGGTGCCCCAGCCTCCCACTCCCCTGGGACTCCAGCCCCACCCCAGGATCCCCAGGCTGCCAAGGTCCTATGACCCCCTGTCCGTACATGCCCAGGGCTACCACAGGGCAGGGACAAGAGAGTACTGGATTTAAGAGGTTCAACCTGTATGTTACTCTCAGTCCCCAGTGGGAAGCCTCACAAGACTGAGAGAAGGCAGCAGGTCTTCAACCCTATGCTGCACCACAAAGGGATGTGCTCAAGGGTGCTGTGCCAGACAAAGTCCAGCAGTTACTGCCCCGATAAACAATTAAGGAAAATTAATCTCTTGTCTCGGCACTGTCAAGACAGATCTGAGCTGGGAGGAGGGTGTCCGTGCTAGCCCTACAGGGAGAGGTGGCAGAGTTTATGGCATTTCACTTCAGCCACTAAAATCTAGGGTGGGGGGACTTGACCCATCTAGTGGTGCATGTGCCCTCTCATGCCTCCCCCTTGGGTCACCTATGGGTCTGAGACAGATAGCTGCTAAATTTAGATGGGGGTGGGAATGCAGAGTGGTTTTTGTGAGCATACTGTGCTAAGCACATACTGTAAACAATGCTTTCCAACCTAACAAAGCTCACTAATCTACATAAACACACAGGGCATGATTTAAAACCAAGTTAGGAAAAAGGAAACCCAATGCCTGTCCCAACTTCTGCAGAAATGCTATTTTTAATCACCCTCAAGCAAGGCAAAAACCAGCCCAGTCTGATTTTTCTTTAAGTTTCCCTACACCCACCCCCGGCACTGCTCAGCTGTTATGAAGCCTGAGACTTGGTAGACTAAGAGGTGATGTGGGGATGGGCGAGCACTAACCATTGAATGGTGGAGGAATGAATTCAGCCACATTGTGACTTCTGAGCTCTCACTTTGCAGTGTTTCTGTGATGCCTGCAGATGTGACCTTAAAATAAGATATAATGCTGCTTCAGAGCAGCAGAAATAAATGATTCTTTGGTCCTAATGGAGTTATAAATGGCATTAGAGAGGTGACCTTTATCTCTAATGAAATGTATATAAATGACTGTCTTAGGAGAAATGTTACTCATCTATTTTGCCTGTAAATCCTGTCAACAAGGAGACATAACAGGGACCTGCCTATGCAAAACTCACTGCAGGCTAGGGGCCAGTGTCTATGCTATTCTTTGTTCTACAATAGGCCCCTGAGTTGTAGTGTGGCCTGTCAGAGCTACAAGCAAATAATAATATGAGGGCCATGTCTACACTTAGAGAAATCTTCAGAAGAGCCATGCTAAGAAGATTACTAATGAAGTGCTGAAATGCATATTCAGTGCCCCATTAGCATGCCGCTGGCCGCGGCACTTTGGAATTGCCGTTCTTCACTGCCGCACAGCTCGTCCAGATGTGGGTCCTTTTCAAGAGGACCCCACCAACTTCGAAACCCCCTTATTCCTATCTGCTGATCTAATATGGGAGGTAGGAATAAGGAGATTTCGAAGTTGGCAGGGTCCTTTCGAAAAGGACCCACGTGGGAGCAAAAAGCGGCAATTTCGAAGTTCCATGGCCGGCGGCATGCTAATAAGGTGCTGAATATGCATTTCAGCACCTCATTAGTATTCTTCAAAATGGCCATTTGCATGGCCATTTTGCAGATTTCTCTAAGTGTACACGTAGCCGAGGTGTTGTCAGTGGAATGGGGGACATCTTTTTTCCACAGAGCAGAGGATCTAAGTGTCCTTTCCATTGGGTACAGGTATTCAGTCACGATATTGTAGCAGAAAAAGGCTATCTTTCCAGACCACCAAGTGTACCCCTGTGGTATGACATCAAGTTCCCTTATGCCAGGTCTACCAGAGAGTGCAGTTTGCGGGGAAGCGAAGGCTCAGAATCTGTTAAACTGACCTGAGAGTAAAATGGAATGGAGAATTTGGAGGAAAACCTGTGACCATTCACCAATGGAGAGCCCCAGCTCCCGTCACCCAAATCTTGGTAGTAGTCAGTCATTTGATACCTCAATAGCAAAAGAAGATGAAATGAGTTGAGCTGGGCGCCTTCCTAATGTTCTTGCCACATTCTATTAGGTCCATTGTCTTCTCTTTTAACTCTGTGTTTCCACTTTTTACTAATGTCTAGGAATAAAAGAATACCTATCCCAGTGACTCTTTTTCATGGTATGTTTTCAAACAGGTGTTGCGGGTAACCCACATTTACTTCAGCCCTTTCTACATAATGCCCAGGATGATGAGGTAGTCAGAGGCTGAATGCGAGGAAGAGTGGCCCAAGTGTTTCACTGCGGTCACTGGAAGGGGGTTCTGAGGCGAAATGTGCTAATGATGGTGAGGTGCACACCTATAAAGTATCTCACAGAGGCCAATACATCTAACAAATAAATATACTTGGTACTAATTTAGAAGAGCATGGGGGCTGGGGCAAGAAAACTGATAGTAATGTGCAATGCCTGTGTAGTAGTCCCTGTGCCAGTGAGTCTCCAGGCTTATGCTACTCGGTGTCAGGCTCTAGTGCTAAGGATAGGTGTTCAGACATTTGGGCCTGGGATCTGAAACCTATCCAATTCCCTGGGGCTTCATATTCCAAGCTCCGGCCTAAATCTGCACGGCTACATGACTCCCTGTAGCCCTACAGCATGAAACCTATGAGACTATCTGTTGACCTCGGCTCTGAGACTTGCCGCTGCAGGATTTGCCTTGCTATATCGTCCTACCATTGTTGCTCCTTCCCCTCACCTGCCATTCTGCTGGTGCCCTTAAAGACTATGCTGAACCAGCTGCTGGTGTCCTGGTTGTGGTACTAAATCTAGGGTTAGTACCTTAGCTGGGAGGGTCTACTAAGCTGAGACAATTGAGAGCAGATGAAAGTAATAGGCCTAGCCTTGTACACTTGTGTGTGAGGGGAGGAGAGGGTATGTACAGATTGTTTCGTAGGTATTAGCTAGTTAGTGAGCTGTGTGAGTAGAATTAATTCTATTCTTAGACAAACAAAAATTCTAAAGCATTTAGAAACAAAAATGGGGAATTTTTTTTATGCAAGTGTTGGTTAACCTGGGCTTCTGTGAACTTTCTGTTAGGGGTTTGATGTTTGGCACTGTATTTTTAACTGGCATTGCTTCCCATATGAGAAGCCTGGGTGGGAGGGGTACTGCTGAAATCTGTATTCTGCTAGCTAGACACTTTGAGACCTGCATCGCTTAAGTATGTGGGAATCTTTGGGCTCATAGGCTACGTCTACACGTGAAGCCTACTTCGAAGTAGCCTATTTCGATGTGGAGACATCAAAATAGGCTATTTCGATGAATAACGTCTACACGTCCTCCAGGGCTGGCAACGTCGACGTTCAGCATCGACGTTGCGCAGCACCACATCGAAATAGGCGCAGCGAGGGAACGTTTACACGCCACAGTAGCACACATCGAAATAAGGTGCCAGGCACAGCTGCAGACAGGGTCACAGGGCGGACTCAACAGCCAGCCGCTCCCTTAAAGGCCCCTCCCAGACACACTTGCACTAAACAGCACAAGATACACAGAGCCGACAACGAGTTGCAGACCCTGTGCATGCAGCATGAATCCCCAGCTGCAGCAGCAGCAGCCAGAAGCCCTGGGCTAAGGGCTGCTGCACACGGTGACCATAGAGCCCCACACGGGCTGGAGAGACAGCGTCTCTCAACCCCTCAGCTGATGGCCGCCATGGAGGACCCCACAATTTCGATGTTGCGGGACGCGGATCGTCTACACGGTCCCTACTTCGACGTTCAACGTCGAAGTAGGGCGCTATTCCCATCCCCTCATGGGTTAGCGGCTTCGACATCTCGCCGCTTAACATCGATGTTAACATCGAAATAGCGCCCAACATGTGTAGCCGTGACGGGCGCTATTTCGAAGTTAGTGCCGCTACTTCAAAGTAGCGTGCACGTGTAGACACGGCTATAGTGACTACTGACCACTGCAAGCTGCAACATGGCTGTGCTCAGCAGTAGATCTGTAGATCCCATGAAATATAATACATCTACTCAGTGACAAGACTTGTTTCCCTTAAGGGGCTTTGTATTGTCTTGCAATTAACCAGCCAGCATGCTCTGAGGGACAACAGCGAGTAATGTAATGCAATGCCTGCTCGGAGAGTTTGTGTGCATGGTATAGTAAGCAGTTAATTCCTCTGGCTGTGGCTACACTAGCCCGCCCCCCCTTTTGAAAGGGGTATGCTCATGAGCCACTTCAGCAGATGCTAATGAGGCGCTGCAATGAATATGCAGTACCTCATTAGCATAATGGCGTCCGTACACGTTTCAAAAGGCTGCTTTCAAAATGCAGGCTGCTTGTGTAGTCAGGGGCCTTTCAAAAGGATCCCCCAGACTTTGAAAGCCCCTTCTTCCCAAAACCTGTCTACATGGGCGGCATGCGCTTCAAAAGTGGCACTTTCGAAACGCCCACAGGCGCCATTATAATAACGAGGTACTGCATATTCATGGCAGTGCCTCATTACCACCTGCTGAAGTGGTTCATTAGCATCCCCCTTTCAAAAGGCAGGGACCAGTGTAGCTACAGCCTTTATGTTTCTTATATTAAATGAGGGTGGTGTCGGGGGGTTGGAACCCATTTTTCATGTTTCCTGGTTTGTATAAGTGTCTAGTAAAGTATGAAATGTACCGGGCTTGGTGTATTTACCCAAGGACATCTGTTTTTTGTTTTCTTTTTTTCCAGTGAGAATGAGGGTACAGGAAACACTGCAAAGCCATAAGCATTACTTCATGTTGTGTTTTTGGTGCAGTCCTCACTAATAAGGACCTTGCTTGAAAGTGACGACTGATTCTGAAATTTATGATGTAGGGGCAGAGTCTCCTCCGCTCTCACAGGAGTCAGTGGCAATAGGAGGAGTCGTGCACCTCATAAACCCTGAAATGCTAGGAGTAGGGAGTATCAGCTATCTGACGTGCATGTGGTTGTTAGGGATGATTTAATGGTTTTAAGGAACAAGTTTGCAGAACATACGCTTTTTAGTATCCTAGTTTTAGACCCCCAAAATGTAACTCACCGTTGTTTATCATTTGAGTTGGAGGAAAGTAGACTTCTCTGTGGGATTTTCAGATCCAACATCTAAACTAAAGGTTTGTCTGTTTTGCTGTATCAAAACCAAAATGAAATAAAGTCCAGTTGCTCATTTTCCAAAAGCAATATTTAGTCCTAAGTCTATGTGGCAATAAGGTGCTCTTCTCCAGTCTTGTGACCTGGTTTGGCTTGCAGCTGTTCCCTAAGTCAGCTGTAGCTGCATTACAGTGTGGAATGGACAATATAGACTAAGCGTGTGTGGAATCAACATCATCAAACATACATCAAACACTAAGCGTATGTGGAATCAAACATACATCAACTTCCTGTGGATAAACAGCAGTCACATGAATTAAGGAAGTTTATTGAAGTCTGCTTTTATGATACCTGGATTCAGAGCCATTATTGATACCAAATGATTCCCAAGAAGTGGAATGACCACATCCTTTATTATAATGTATAATATTTTGAATATGGTCCTTGATGATGTGGACTGAAAACAAAATGATCAGCTCTGGTTGGACATGTTCATTACGAGTACTTGCACTGAACCAGTCATGTTGGAAAACAAATCTTTAGAAATACAGCATCATGAATTTCATTTTTAAGCAAGAATTCTGAATTACAGTCTTCCCAGTAGTATGATGTAAAGTCTCTGTTGTGGACTCTGTTGTCTCTACTGTGGATCGCACATTGCAGAACACGTTCTGTATTTGAAATGGTCTCTCAGAGGGGTAGCCATGTTAGTGTGTAGCTTCACAAATAACAAGCTGTCCTGTAGCATCTGAGAGACTAACATATTTATTAGCTTTTGTGGGTATGACCCACTTCCTCAGATGAAAATGTATTTGATACGGCATTCTCTATAATGAGTCCCCTAAGAATTTCATTCTGCAGTTGCTCTCCACTGACCTCCCATTGCAATCAAGTAGATTCAGACAAATTAAATTGTTAGACACAGTTAAATTGGTCCAGGGTGTATTTATCTGGAGAAGTGATGGTGCTGGTGTCCTTCAGCCAAGCATAAAGGCAGCCTCCATTTGACTGAGATTTCATTGCTCTGAACATTGTTTGAGTCTTAATAAGACTGCGTATTGGTTCTATTAAATGAATTGCAAAAACATTCAGGTTTCCTTCCATGTGGTGTTCATATATTTATGGATAATGAAGACAGAAAGAACTACTGTGATTCTATTCTGACGTTCTGCATAGCACAGGCCACGAAATTTACTTGGATGCATTACTTGAGCTACAGCGTATATGGATTGGAGTTGTTTTTGTTTTGCAGAAAAATATATCTTGGGTTTTAGAGATTCCCAGCAATGCAATATCCACTACAGCCCTTGCTAGTTGTTAAAAACATCGGCCTTGTTTCTAATCTGAATTCTTCTTACTTCTGCTTCTAGCCATTGTCTTTTTAGTTAGACTGATTTTTCCTTTATTAACAGATTTATTTTCTTTGTGTAGATACATAGGCCCAGATCCTCAAAGAAACTTAGGCTCCTGCCTTCCATTGTCTTAAAACTCTCCTGTGGAGTTGGACCTTATAGACTGATACCACACCCTGTTAGATTATGATTGTTCTTGGCATGTCTCCCACTGAAGTTCCCACCAGGCCTGCATGTGCAATTGAGTAGCAAGAGCTTGAGCATGTATGTCAGTACATCTTCATCACCTGAAGATTAAAATGTCTTTGTCTGGGCATCATAACTGATATCTTACAGGGGACTTCTCAAAAGCATTTGCATTCTCTTGTGAAGTCAGTGGGAATCTTATCATTTGACATCAATGATATAGTCTTCCAGCAAGGCTGAGTTCCTTGGAAAATCCTATTTTTACTTTCTGAAAGTGCAGAACATCCCAAGTTCATCAGGTTTCTGATGAACTCTCAAACTGTATAGGACAGTACTTGTGCTTTCTTTATGTTGAGCTATTTTCACTGACATTATATGCCTAGTCAATTGAGAAATGTGTAACTTCATATGCATAACAGAGAAATGAAGGAATAAATCAGCTGGTGTGCCCAATAAGAGGCAAGTGATGCATAAACATTAGCTGATTAATTCTGTCCTTAGAATGTCACAAAGAGATGAATGGGCATTTGGCCATGACATGTGCTCACTTACCCTTTCTGTATTCATTGAAAATGATGGGACACAAATAACCAATTTGTGTTGTAAGTCTGGACAAGCTGAGTTAAATTGCCCTGTTAGCGCTCAGAGAAACTGCAGTGCAAGTCAGCCACTTTATTTCAGACATGTGCATTCTCTCATTGACTTAGTGTAGTGTCTGGATCTTTTTGACAAGGGATCAATAGCTTTTCTTCCCAGCTGAACAATTGTCAAGATGATGTCCATCAAAATATATTTAGTTTAATCAAAAGCACTGGGTGAAAAGTCAAGTACCTTGTTAAGTGGAAGAGAAGCCTGTTCTGTTAGTTTGAGGCTACAATACAATTACTGGATTCAGCAGTAAAATTAAAAATAAGTTATATAGTTTTCCAACAAGGTGAAGAACTTTATTTAGCTTTTCCAGGAGGTAGGGGGGATGGAAATCAGAAACAAACTACTCCCTGACCTGGGCCCAGTCACACAGGGGGAAAATTTTGCTCCTAATTCTGGCCTCGCTCCACAAGGTTCTGCCTCTGTCAGAAGCTGAGCAGCACAGATGGGAGGGACTCTGTGCCACTCCAAACGGCAGTGGGCTGAACTGCTGTACTATTAGTGATGGTCTGTGCTACTCTGCGCTCTTAGAAGGGCCAGGGTGGAAACATTCCTGAGCCAGATGACTGAGGAGTGAGTGGTTAGAGTGGAGGGGTGGAGGAGAAGCCCACCAGTCCAGTAGCAGGGAGGGGCTGGAGAGGAACAGTCTGTGATGTGAAGGGCCAAATGAAGGTTTGCTGAAGCCCAGCGAGGGAAAACTCAAGCCTCTTGTGGTGTCCCCCCCGGCTACAGTGCCCTGGGCATGGGCCTTGTTTGCCCCTTTGTAAGGCCGGAGTTTGGCTAGGCTTGTGAATGGCTCTTTGTTCACCTGAATTAGCTGTAAAGGTTCAACTTTATTTAAGGGCTTCCAATGCTGTGTTCCAGCTGACAAGTAAACCCTACTGTTTTGAACACACTGCCTGAGAGTTAGGGGGTTGTTTCAGTTGGACTCAATGTAGAGGATCTGTGGGGTGAAGCAGGAGTGCGGGAGCCCTAGAGATTCTGTCTCAGGAGGTGGTCAAGCTGGCTGGACTATCCTGAAGGAGTGAGACCCCTCAGGGGTCTGGCATGCCACAGGCATTCTTCCAAGAGACTGTTCCAAAATGGAGGGCACTGATTATGTGGGTCTGGAATAATAGTAACACGATAATACTGATTAAATAGGAACAATAAGATTTTTTTTAATGTCAATTATTTCAATTTCAGTTCTTAGCCTGCTTTATTTAACAATATGAGATAGCTGGATCAACTTATGTCTATATCCTAGTACAAAATAAAATGCATTTTAAAAACCCAACTCCAAGTACTTGCAGTATTTGACCCTCTTTAGAAATGATAGTCACATTTTTGTCAATAAACCTTACCTCTTACTAATACGTTTTCACAATTTTAAAAGAATTTCTGTTCATGCCCTATGGTCGCTTCCAGTCGTCTTGGTTACAACTAATTGTCTGTTTCTAATATTGTTCAGTAAATGTCAATATTTTGATTTTAGTGCATTAATATGCTGCAGGTATCTGTTTGTTTGGTTTTTTTTTTGTTTGTTTGTTTGAGTTTTAAGAATTTTAACAGACTCCTTCCCACCCCAAACATTTGGGACCTGAAGATACTTGATAGCATCCTTTAAATGCTCACGAAAAGGCAGATGAAATTACAATTGGAAATTCATGAATGTAAATTGATGCTTTCCTCAGCAAGTTGTCCTGGACACTGGCACAAGTTCTCCTGGGAACAGAGCTGGCAATATGGCCTAAGAATAGGTGTAGTGGTGCTTTTAAGCCTGATGTGAGCTTGACTATTCAGTCTCCAGAATGGATGAACAAAACAGTCATGCATCAGCCAAACCTGAAGATGAACAAAGTGTAAGTAGGTGATTTAGATGCCCTTTGCTATAGTGCATTGTGCATACGGAGTTAAACCTAGTTATAAATTGACAATCTATACATTTTTAATGTTAATTTTGTTTTATCACTTTGCGTTACAATGTCAGTTTCTTCTGGTATGTCTTCTGATGTATTGCAGTGAGCGATTACTGAAAGAATTAAAATGTCAAATGTCAGTGTGATGATATGTAAGGGTTAGTCAGATTTCATGGCATCAAGCAGACGTCTGCTAAGAAATCTGTTTTCTGGCAAGCAATCCAGCATTAAACTAAGTTTAGCTACCCTTCAAATGCATAAATAAGGCTATCTCTGCACTAGAGATGACATGTGATGGAAAGAATGAAGAGACACTAAATAATTTAGTGTCTTGTGATACTTAAATGGTTTTATTAGCTGAACTGCAATATATATTGCACAAGTTGACCTGATTCAGGGGGGAGTTGCATGGTTTGAATAAAATAAAAGCCTGGTCCAGGATGTTTAAGCTCTTATTGCATCCATTACTATGAAATGTTAACGGTTAAACTAATTTCCAGAGAAGAATTTACATTCACATTTTAAATATATACCTTCCCCTTTAGTGCTGCTGTCATCCACTTGCTACTCCAACAGTATGCACAAAAGCTTGCCATGCAGAAAAGGCTTGATATGTTTAGTGGTTATTTTTTTCAGATAAGATGTAGTCTGTTAGCTACCATTAAGTATGAATTTACACATGCACTCATTAACAATTGAAAATACTAGGCAGCCATTATGCAGTCCTATCGTTCTAGGCAATGTGTGCCTTTACTTCCTGCACAACAGTTCTTTTAGACATGCATATCTTTACGGTTAGACCCCAAACAAATTAATGGGAAGAAAATGGCTAGGCTTTCGTAGGCCTAAATCTTAAAATATCTTGGCCTGTATGTGCAACTAGTAATTTTGAATGCCTTATTTGCTATCTTAAAAGGGCCTGAATTTTTTAAAAAATGTTTCATAGGTGTTTTCTGAAGCCAGGGCTCTTTAGCTGTCATGTTGGACATTTAGATTTACTCATTACTTGAAAACTTTTGATTGCAGCTATCAAACAGAAAATGCTTTAAAAATAGAAAAGAATGTCATCTATTACTGAATTTATATCAATAGGATAGTTTTTATAAAGAGATTCTGCATATTAAGTCTGTGGTGCTTTTTTCATAAGGGTATAGGAAATAGATTAATTATTTAGAAACTAATATAACATGATAGACTGGTTCAATGATAGATATTTAAGGGTTAAATGTTGACATTTTATACATTCCTGTTTTGCTGTATCTATAGTCTGGTCTAAGAAACTAAGCAACATCACAGAACTGCCCAGTGTATCAGACTGTTTGCATGATTTTCCATTATATATCTTCCTTCTTTAATGATATCATATGGCTTTCTATTAAAGTGGGTAACACATCAGGGAAGTAATACACAGCCACTCCTGGGCTACGCCTAGATTACAGGGATTTGTCAGCAGAAGTTTGTGTCATAAGATATCTTGTGACAAAACTTCTGTTGACAGATCACATCCAGACTGCCAAAGCAGATCAAAAGAGCAATCTGCTCTGTTGACAGAGAGCAGCTGGACTCCCCGACCACTCTATTGGCAAAATGAGCCCAGATAGGGTTGTGTGGCGGCCCAAAGGCCTTTTCTATTGACAAAACACCCCTGGAATGTCCAGACTGGTGTTTTGTCGACAGATCTCTGTGCTTGGCAATCTGGACAGTCCGCGAGTTTTGTTGACAAAATGGCCATTTTGTGAACAAAACCCTTTAATCTACACATAGCCCTGGAGATTGGAGAAGATTTTCTGATATGTATTTGCTAAGCTCCAGACCCAGAACAGAACCAGTCAGAGAAGAATTCTCAAAGCAAAACTGCTTATTCACATAGAGCTGGCCCAGCAGGGCCTGGCCAGTGGGCACTACAGTCAGATGGAATGTGGGGCCCAAGGCAACCATCTTGCTAGCCTTGCCCTAAGTCTGGGCCTACACTCATAGATAGCACTCACAGCACTGCAATGAACAACAGGAAGTCCTGTGGCACCTTATAGACTAACCAGTATTTTGGAGCATTAGCTTTCATGGGCAAAGACCCGCTTCGTCAGATGTACATCTGTTACATGTATATCTGTTAGTCTATAATGTGCCACAGGACTTCTTGTTGTTCTGAAAGATACAGGCTAACACAGCTAGCTCTGTGATACTTAGCACTGCAATGGGCAGCATTGCTCCATAATGCCTTTTTAGAACTGCTATTCTAAGCTGCAGTCGCTGCTTTGTCATAACTTTCCATTCCAGCCACAATGATACTTCCCCTCTTGTGAGCTGGTAGCGCACAACTGCAGTGTGGGATGTGTAGATATACAGTAATTAGACTGTAAACTGTTTGGAACCATCTTATTGTTGTTTTGTGTGTGCCTACCACACCCGGGACTCAGACCATTAAGGGTGGGGTGTGGGGAGGGTAATGTTCCTAGATATAGTATTGCCTTATTAATAACTGGGGTTTTTATAGTAACATAGTAGAGAAATGCTTTTTTTAAAAGCACTCTTCTGGGTGCAAGTTAGCCAAATGCTGTTTAAGCCACTCCCCATGGCTACTGTACGTTAATTTTTTTAAATAAAAATATCTTTGTTTTAGGTATCAAATATTTCAGTCCAAATAGTAAATGCAGAAGAAAAGTTGGCAAAGAGAATATTTGCAAGGAAAAACCATGGCAAATCCAAGTCCAAGAAGAAAGTAAAGAGAACAACAATATGGAATTTTCAAAATAAAATAGTTCTTTTTACACTGATTCTGTTTGTGATTGGGGTTATAACTTGGACTTTACTGTGGCTGTTCATTGGTGAGTTACTCAAAGTTTATTCACATTTCATACATGAGTTGCTTTTAGGGCCTTACCTGAGCCAAGGTTTCTGCCTGCATTGCACGTGAATTGATTTAAGACTGTCTTTTAAGATGCTTGCCTTTGACCCTTATGACACATCTGTACTGCAATTAGACATGACTTGGGCTCACAGAGCTTGAGCTAATGGTTATTTGACAGCTATGTAGATGTTCAGAATTGGGCTGGAGTCCAGGATGTAGGACCCATGAAGTGGGAAGGTCCCAGAGCTGGGGCTTCAGCTTGAGCCAGAACATCTACACCACAATGAAATGCAAAATGAAATGTGAGCCCAGGTTGGTGTCTAACAATACCCTTGTATTGTAGGGGAGCTGTAAAGAGGAGGGTGGGAAGCTGTTCTCAGTGGTGTCAGATGGCAGAACAAGGAGCAATGGTCTGAAGTTGAAGAGGGAGAGGTGTAGGTTAGATATTAGGAAAACCTGCTTTACCAGGCGGGTGGTGAAGCATTGGAATGTGTTTCCTAGAGACGTGGTGGATTCTCCATCCCTGGAGGTTTTTAAGTCCTGGCTTGACAAGGTCCTGGCTGGGATGACTTAGTGGGGGTTGGTCCTGCTTGAAACAGGGGGCTGGACTAGATGTCCTCCTGGGCTGCGTCTACACGTGCACGCTACTTCGAAGTAGCGGCAGTAACTTCGAAATAGCGCCCGTCACGTCTACACGTGTTGGGCGCTATTTCGAAGTTGAAATCGACGTTAGGCGGCGAGACGTCGAAGTCGCTAACCCCATGAGCGGATGGGAATAGCGCCCTACTTCGACGTTCAACATCGAAGTAGGGACGTGTAGACGATCCGCGTCCCGCAACATCGAAATAGCGGGGTCCTCCATGGCGGCCATCAGCTGGGGGGTTGAGAGATACTCTCTCTCCAGCCCTTGCGGGGCTCTGTGGTCACCGTGGGCAGCAGCCCTTAGCCCAGGGCTTCTGGCTGCTGCTGCTGCAGCTGGGGGTCCGTGCTGCATATACAGGGTCTGCAACTAGTTGTTGGCTCTGTGTATCTTGCACTGTTTAATGAAAGTGTGTCTGGGAGGGGCCCTTTAAGGGAGCGGCTTGCTGTTGAGTCCGCCCCGTGACCCTATCTGCAGCTGTGCCTGGCTCCCTTATTTCGATGTGTGCTACTTTGCCGTGTAGACGTTCCCTTGTTGTGCCTATTTCGATGTTGGGCTGAGCAACGTCGAAGTTGAACATCGACGTTGCCAGCCCTGGAGGACGTGTAGACGTTATTCATCGAAATAGCCTATTTCGATGTCGCAACATCGAAATAAGCTATTTCGAAGTTGGGTGCACGTGTAGACGTAGCCCTGAAGTCCCTTCACAGCCCTGTGATTCTGTGATTCTGTTTCCTGGTTTAGGGTGACTTTCACTCCAGCTGGATGTTGGATGTGATGGCTGATGCTAGGAGCTGCAGTGAACTATTCCTTGAGGCGATTTCAAGTAGTTTAGATGTAAATTATTCTCTCCTTGCAATGGTGAACCATGCCAACCTGGATGCTCACCTCTGCTTATTTCTGCTGGGAGCAGTGGATCCCAGCATTGAACCTGAATGAAACCTCTAGCCTGCATGCTAAGCAAAAGCCTTCTGACTTTGCTTCCATTGCATAAACATTTTAAAAGAGGAAAGCATTTCTCTGGAACGAAAAACAGCGGTATCAGGTGATTCTAAGTAATTAAGTTATGCTCTGAAGCTGTTGAAGAAATCAAGGAAGTCTTTTGATGTGATTGAGAAACATCTACTTCTGACACTTTCTTTTCTACAATTCTTGCTCTAAATCAACAGTAAACACTATGCTCTGTTATTGAATTCCTGCCACTGATACTAATTTTCCAACCATCTATTCCTAATCTCAGATTTATCAGAGATGGCTTCCAGATCTCATGAATTGTACCTCTGCAGTGGTGCCACACTTCCTGTGGTCACTGAAGGCACAGCACGAGACAGAGATTTTCATCTCTGTAGTGATCTGGCATATATTGTATTAACTGGGTGTTAATATAACTTCTGTGAGCATGGCTAGAGTTCTCTCCTCAGGAAAATCTCGGCTTGTCCCTTCCTGTACAGACAATGGAAGTGTTACTGGTGTTAGTTCTTGGCCCACAAAGTATATTCTAAAACTGCCTTATGCTGCAGTAACACTTTTTCATTTCACTCTAATGTTCATCTCTAGATTCTGTTCCCAGCTCTGCCACTTGCTGTGAGCAAAAGTATAACTCTCCTTTGCTCTGTTCCACAGTTCCCTTATCTTGGCAATGGAAAGAACAGTGAGCATCACCAAAGCACTACGACTTAATTTGTCAGGTTTTATAAAGTGCTTTTAGCTTATTAGAAAGCTCTTCTTATGCAACTTATTATGTGCTTGAATTAGGGCAACCATATCTCCCTGTCCCAAATGTGGGACAGGGAGATATGGGGGGTAGGGTGGGAGGAGTGCCTCTTCCGGCTCCACCGAGGTGCAGGGAGCTGGGAAGTAGGCAGCAGCCACCTGTGCTCCCCCCAGCTCCCCAAGGCTTGGGGAGCTGGGAAGTGGGTGGCAGCCACTGGTTCTCTCCCAGCTTCCTAAAGGCGAGGGCCTGGGGCTGGCTCCCTCTCCTTGTGGCATGAGAGCATGTAAGCTCTCCACGTGATCTCCAGCCAACAGCTGTGCCTGTGCACACTGCTGAGGTAAAAGTTCAGCTGGTGGGGGCCCAAATACAGGACGATTAGCCTCTTTTAAAAAATAAGTCTGGATGCCTTTCTGATGCCTGAAATATGGTGCTGTCCTGCCCAATATGGGTGGGATGGTCACCCTAGTTCGAATAGTTGGCTTTTTAACAACAGGCATTGTCAGTGTAGTGCCCTTGCAGTTACAGATGTGAATAGTTGACTTTTGGATGGGATATTTGTCAGTCACACTAGTTTACAGTAAAAAAGGATTTAAAAAAAAAAGAAATTAACTTTCTTTTTTCTGTTTTGCAGTTGAAGCAGAAAACAAAGATGCTTTATATTTTGTTGGATTATTTCGTGTAGCCAACATAGAATTTCTCCCGGAATATAGGCAGAAGGAGTCAAGAGAATTCCTCTCAGTGGCACAGAATGTCCAGCAAGTGGTAAGAAACTAGACCATTTTACAGTGTCATCAAACAGTTTAGAGCCATGAACAAAATATTGGAAAAAGCTTCAGCTTTGGCAGCAGTACTGACATAAAGTGTGTGCCACCGGCTGCATTGAGCCAGAACTAAGTAAATCTAGACCATTCCTGACAGGAGTTCATGTAACGTGTTTAAAAACCACAGATGATAGGGATTCCACAACCTCCCTGGGAACCCTGTTCAGGAGCCTAACTCTCCTCTATTATAGTCACAGAGAGGTAGTCTTCTCTGTTAAGTAATCTAACCTAAATCTCCCAAGATGTAGATAGAAAACATAACTACTTGTGCTACTGTCTATAGACATGGATAGCAATTGTCCACCACCCTCTTTTTTGCTGCCCTTTAACATATTTGAATACTGCTATCAAAATCCTCTCCACCCCATGCTCTGCAGTTGCTTTTCTCAAACAAAAGAAACAAGGTTAAACAACTGGGCTTTCCTCATGGTAAAAAATGTTAGAAACCCTGACCTATTTTTTTGTTGTTGCTCTCCTCTGGACTTGATGGAGAATCAGCATTGACAACTATATGTTAGAGGTAGTCCACGAGTTTGTTTACCTCGGGTCCACCATCATTGATACCCTGTCCTTGGAGACTGAGCTAAATAGGAGGATTGGTAAAGCAGCCACAACTCTGTCTAGACTCAGTGAGAGAGTGTGGAAAAACAACAAGCTGTACACTCACACCAAAATGCAAGTCTACAGAGCCTGCATCCTCAGCACCCTCCTTTACGACAGCGAGACTTGGACCCTGTACACCTGCCAGGAAAAGAGGCTGAACGTCTTCCACTTGCACTGCCTCAGGCGCATCCTTGGAATATCGTGGAAGGACAGAGTGTCCAACACTACCGTCCTTGAGCATGCTGGAATCCCAACTATGCACATCCCCCTCAGGCAGCGGCAGCTCCTCTGGCTTGGCCATGTCCACAGGATGAATGATGGAAGGATCCCAAAAGACATTCTGTATGGCAAGCTAGCCTTTGGCAAAAGACCTCCCGGACGCCCCCAGTTGCGCCACAAAGATGTTTGCAAGAGAGACCTCAGGGAAGTAGACTTCAAGCCAGACAGCTGGGAGGAGCTGGCAGATGATCGCAGCAGATGGAGGCAGGAACTATACAAGGACCTTCAGAAGGGTGAGTCGAGGATCAGACAGCTAGCAAAGGAGAAGTGAGCCCACAGAAAGCACAGCAAGGACCTGCCAGACACCCATTACATATGCAACAGATGCAGCAAGGACTGTCACTCTCATGTGGGTCTTCACAGTCACAGCCAACGCTACAAAAGAGGATGCCAAACGGAACTACGAAGGGCGCGATCCATAGTCTACGTAGACTGAAGGATGCTACTACTACTACTACCTCTGGACTTGTTGCAATTTCTCCACATCATGACACCCAGAATTACACACAGTACTTCAGCTAAGCCTCACCAAAGTTTGAGTAGAGCTAGACAATTGCCCCGTCTTTCATATCTTACATCCAACACTCCTGCTAGTACACCATACAGTACAAAGATTAGCCATTTCACAAACGCATCACATTGTTGAACTATTCCATTTGTGATCACTGTAACCCATAGAAGCTGCGTCTACACGTGCACGCTACTTCGAAGTAGCAGCACCAACTTCGACTTTAGGCGGCGAGACGTCGAAGTCGCTAACCTCATGAGGAGATAGGAATAGCGCCCTACTTCGACGTTCAACGTCGAAGTAGGGATCGTGTAGACGATCCGTGTCCCGCAACGTCGAAATTGCTGGGTCCTCCATGGCGGCCATCAACTGGGGGGTTGAGAGATGCTCTCTCTCCAGCCCCTGTGGGGCTCTATGGTCACCGTGGGCAGCAGCCCTTAGCCCAGGGCTTCTGGCTGCTTCTGCGGCAGCTGGGGATCTATGCTGCAGGCACAGGGTCTGCAACCAGTTGTCAGCTCTGTGTATCTTGTGTTGTTTAGTGCAACTGTGTCTGGGAGGGGCCCTTTAAGGGAGCGGCTGGCTGTTGAGTCCGCCCTGTGACCCTGTCTGCAGCTGTGCCTGGCATCCCTATTTCGATGTGTGCTACTTTGACGTGTAGACGTTCCCTCGCTGCGCCTATTTTGATGTTGGGCTGAGCAACGTCGAAGTTGAACATCGACGTTGCCGGCCCTGGAGGACGTGTAGACGTTATTCATCGAAATAGACTATTTCGATGTCGCAACATCGAAATAAGCTATTTCGATGTTGGCTGCACGTGTAGACATAGCCAGATAGTCCAGTAGTCTTGCCAGTCAGCAAGTTATTTTCTTTCTTATAGTTGTGTATCTGCTTTTTTGTTTCTACTGAATTTTACCTTATTGAATTCCAACCAGTTCTCCAAAGTCAGAAGTCCTGTCCTCCCAAGTGCTTGCCACCCTTCCCCATTTGCTATCATCAGTAAGTTGTATAAGCATATTATTCTCTCCAGTATTCAAGTTATTAAATTAAATTATTGAATAATACCACACTCAGGACTGACCTCTTTAGGACCCAACTACCGATGTCCTCCCAGTTTGATAGCAAACCATTGATAGCTCTTTTAATATGGTCTTTCAACCAGTTGTACACCTGCCTTGATAATAGTTAACATAATAGACCTGCTTCTCCTGGGCAGTTAGTTTGGCTTTTGCTCTTGACAAATCAATGAATTCTAGTAATTAAAACCTTACAATCCTTTAGGTGCTTACAAGGTGATTGGTTAGTAATTTGCTCCATTATCAAACTGGGTGCTGAAGTTAGGTCGACTGGTCTATATATTTCCAGGTCCTTTTTGTTCCCCTTTGAAAGACATTCCTGTCCTCCAGTTTTCTGGGATCTCACCCATCCTCTGAGAGTTCTCAAAGATAACTGTGAACGTTCCAAATTGTTTCAGCTAGTTCCTGAAACACTAAAGTTTCACTTGCTTTTTCCTCTATTTGGGCTCACAGTCCTTTCTCCTTTCCTTCGTTGTCACTAATGTTTACCTTTTTTGGTTGGCTTTTGTTTTGTTCCCTCTTTTGGAAGACTGAAGCACATTAGGCATTAAATATGTCTGGTTTTTTGAGGTCATTGGTTATAAGATCTGTTTTCCCACTAAGTAGAGGACCTACTCTTTCTTGTATCTTTCTCTTGCTGCAATGTATTTAAATAAATTCTTCTTTTTTTTTTTTTGGCTACATCTACACGGAGCCATGCGGCCAGCAGTGTGATTCAAAGGCAGGCTCTCAAAAATGACCACCACTGGGTTTTTGGCAACAGAACCACATCTACATGGTGCATTTTCTAATGACAGTAGACTCTGCCGGCAGGGCGATCCCGGGGAAGTATGAAAATTAGCCATGTGACTATGCAAATAAGCAGCTATTTGCATTTTGAGAGCCCTCTTTCATATCACACTGCCATCCCTTGCTAGGTTAACTCATTGTTGTGCCTTTAGCTTTTCTTATTTTTGTACCTACTCGCTTGAGCTGTTCATTTGTAGTCCTTCTTAGCAATTTTTCCATGTTACCACTGTTTGTAGAATTCCTCTTTAACTTTTTTGGATTATTTAAAAAGCTTCTGATGGAGCCATGTTGGTGTGTCCTAATTCTTCCTATTTTATTTCTTGTCAGTATAGCCTGCTGTTGTGCCTGTAATGTTGTCTTCTTGAGAAACTGCCTTCTTCCCCGTATGTTTTGTTCCCATGGAAACTTATTTATCAGTTCTGTATGTCTTTGATGTGCATTGTTCTCATTTTGCTGCTCTCATTCCTTTATTTCCATTCAATCCTTACTTCATAGTCACTTTTACCTAAATTGCTTTCCACCTACACAGTGCTTACGAAATCCAGTCTAAAATGACTGTTCCCATGGTTACTCCATCTACTTTGTAAAATAACAATCAGTCCCCATACATACCAAGAACTTAAATTTTGTATCTCTCTCCCCGCCTCCCCCTGTGCATATTACTTCAACAAATGTCTGTGTGGTTTGTTCTCCCTCCCCATTACCACCAGGGCTTATGTTTTTGAGTACTTCTGCTTTTTGTTCTAACAATCCCACATCCGCTTCGTCATTCAGATGTGGTGGTCTGTAGCAGACCCTTATTGTGACACTGTCTGAAGTGGCTCACAAATGTATCAACCTCAGGCAACACTACTACAAACCAGGGCACAACCACCAAACTGTCTGTAAGGTTTATGATTAGATTTCACCAGCCAAGTAGCACCTGTGAACTCCTCAAAATAAAAGGGAGTCACAGACAGTCCCCTTGCTCACTCTAGTCTGTCTTGCCACCTGGGGCAAATCTATCTTTGGGATGAGATGGGCCCTTACACCAAAAATCATACTTCTAGTCCCAAAGGGCCAGTCACTAGCCATTTTTATGATAAACTGACTGAAGGCTTAACTAGGAAAAAGAAGTAAGACAAATATTTGTAAGATTAAAGCAGGCAAATATTCACACACAATAATAATCTTTAGAAGTGGGTCTTACCCACGAAAGCTAATAAATTTCTTGGTCTTTAAGTTGCTACAGGGCTTCTTATATTTGTGAAGCTACAGACTAACATGGCCACCCCTCTCAGACGATTCACATACAAATGAGTGTAGTTTTACTTTCCAAAGCATAATTGGAGCTGCTGTAATGAGCAAACTCTTTAGTACGAAAGGACATACATAGGTTGGGGATTCTTTGCTTATGCTTAGAAATATTGTTCTCTCCATATTCCAAGCAGCATAGTGAGAAAATTTCTTCTTGGCAGGAATTTTAATCAGTTTCTACAGAACGCAAGCTGTTTGTGCACATCTCTTCTTTATGGCATGGGGTAGCAATGCACATCTTTTATCTACTGATCTTCCATAGTGGCTTGTCTGATGTCTATAATATTTCTGATGTTGGCCCACAGATGACACCTCTTGTACTGAACTAGCATGTCACATTTGGGAATGCTCCTCTCCTCACGCTATGAACTTCTGACTTCATTGCAAACACTTTCATAGTTACAGAGCAAAACTCTTAAATATTGCTTTGTAATATTAATGCATTCAGCTACTCAAGTTTTTCATAAAGTCTAAAGGTATTTTACAACTACCTCTGCATTCGTATTGTTAAAATAGAAGACCCAGACTCATTTTCAGCTATGAATTTGTTTGTATTCAGTGAAGCCTTTGTGGGAGCTGGCACCTCCTTTTTCTTTTTTTCCTTTTTGCATCTTTATCCAAATACTTTCAACTCGTCTGTCTCTCTGCTTCTTCTGGGCTTCACAACAAGCATGTATATTGATGAATTATTCAACCCCTTCCTTTTTACCAAGCCTGTACTAACAGGTCAAACTAATCCAAGCATGTGATGCCAATTAAGTCTTAATTTAGCTTGTGTACTGACTTCCAGTTTTTCCTTTTTATTGTGCACACTTACTATATTTTCATATAGATTACAAAGATATCTCTTTCTCTTCTCCTCCTGTAGGGTTTTGTATCTACCTTTTTGGAACCTAGTTTAAAGCTTTTTCTCATTAAGTCTGTGAACAATGACATTCTTCCCCTTCTTGGTCAGATGGACCCCATCGCTTCGTACTGGACCAACTTCAGGGAACAGCATCCCATGTTCAAGTAAACCAGTGCCGTGCTCCCCATCCGGCATTGACAACATCTGTGCAGCCATGCTTTCATTTACTGGATGCACTTATCCCTACCATGGCCCTTACTCTCAACTTGGAGGATGGGTGAGAACACAACCTGTGCCTTTCATTCTTGTTCCTAGAGCCCTCTCGCCACTTCTGATCTACTTGGGGCCGTACCGGTCAGTCTCAGTAGTGCCCAGATGGATGATTAGCGTGCGGTATTGGTCAGCATGGTGAAGTTTCAGCAACCTTTCTAGACCATCTCTGATGTGGCCTCCACACTGATAACACACCTCAATGGGCTAGTGGCAATGGAAAATGGATTCTCTCTGCTTGGCTTTCATCAGTGGGGCCACAGAGGCTGCATGACAAGCAAGTCAAGACCAGGGTCTACGTGGAAACTTCTAAGCTCACAAAGCCTGTCTGGTGGGGGATCCTGCAGGCAGAGTTAGAACCAGCAGTGGTGTTCGTGACATGCCATTTTCCTCCCATAGTGACCAGCTGGCTAACTCCCTTAGGCTACATCTATACTAGGAGATTACTTTGATTTTTAATTAATCTGATTTTTTTAACCTCGTACTTATGAATTCAAATGTGTCCACAAACACTTCTTGAAATTCGACCCATCATTTTTTCCATGTCGAGCGTCCACGTCCCTGTTGCCCTATGCAAGTTTGACAGTGTGAGCAGTGCATTCTGGGTACCTATCCCATGGTACCTTAGTCCCAGTTGCTTGTAAGTGTTAGAATCCTAGAATGCAAAACACCGTCCCAGAACTTAGAGCACTCACTAATAGAATTCAGAGAGGTAGCTGTGTTAGTCCATATCTTCGAGAACAAGAAGTCCTGTGGCACCTTATAGACTAACAGATATTTTGGAGCATAAGCTTTTGTGGGCTGGTCTTTGCCCACAAAAGCTTATGCTCCAAAATATCTGTTAGTCTAAAGGTGCCACAGGACTTCTTGTTGTTCTGATAGAATTCAGACATCCTACAAACCTGCCCGGGTTCCCTGTGCTGCATGTCCTCTGCAGACATTGGTGTAGTGGCACGCAGCTGTGCTATCAGCCCTGTCCACCCCTGCCTTCTTCCATCAGCTGCGTGTGTGGACCTTTATATTTGCAGGCCTGGGAACTGCAGAATTCAAATTCTAATTCAATCAAATTTGCGGACTTCCTGGGGCCTTCCTGCATACCTGGATGGAGAGCAGCAGAGAAGGAAGAGGCCATACATGGAGGGTCACCGTGCAGCTTTGTGGGATATACACAGGACACTTCTGAAGGCTAATAAATTCTAATTAAAGACATGGCACTTCCACACTGGACTTTATTCAAAAATTTAAATTAAAAATTGATGCTATACCAATCCGGTAATATCGACATTTTATTATCGGTATTAGGGCTCGCTAACTCAAGCTACTGTTTGTTTACAAACATTTCACACAACCCTGCATCCCTGAATGAACGTATTTGAAATGGAAGATATTGAGAAGAATCCAACATGGAATCCCATAAATTTCTTTTTAGGGTCACTTTTCAGAAATGAACTGCCATTTAATAGTAAACTTAAGACAGACAGTCAATGGCCGTGTCTACACATGCCCCAAACTTCGAAATGGCCACGCAAATGGCCATTTCGAAGTTTACTAATGAAGCGCTGAAATGCATATTCAGTGCTTCATTAGCATGCGGGCGGCCGCGGCGCTTCGAAAGGACCCCGCTTTTCGAAAGGACCCTGCCTACTTCAAAGTCCCCAGGGAATAAGGGGACTTCGAAGTAGGCAGGGTCCTTTCGAAATGGAGCCCCGTCTGGACGAGATGCGCGGCGGCAAGCCACGTCAATTTCGAAGCACCGTGGCCACCCGCATGCTAATGCAGCGCTGAATATGCATTTCAGCGCTTCATTAGTAAACTTCGAAATGGCCATTTGTGTGGCCATTTCGAAGTTTGGGGCACGTGTAGACGTAGCCAATATGAAGACTTCTTATTAACTTGATATCTGTTGCCTGTTTCCTGACCTGCAGCATCAGTAATGTCCCTAGAGACCTTGAATGCATTTAATTTCCTCCTAATGCTTGCCTGTTAGAAGAAGCAAAATTCTTCTCAGAACACTTTGCTTCAGTCATGCGTAGCAGGAACAGCGCTCGGAGCCTTCTGTAGTACTTTGCAATGTCTGAACTCAGGGAAAATGGTCCAACACAAGTTTGTGACTTAAAGAGAAATGGGGACAGAAAGGCAGTTGTTTTGACAAAACAATATAGAATTCAAGTGGGAAAACTCTGATGTTGAGAGATGGCTGTATCATCAGCCAGAAGAATTCAGCAACCCTGAATCAGGCTGCAAGAAGTCAGGAGACTTTTTGAGAGTCTAAGTCTCTTTATTTGCTTACTTATTTTTTGTTGTTGTTTGCATTTGTAGGAAAAACTGCAATATGTTGGGACCAGAAATGTTTAAGTGCAATGGTTATATGATCATTTAAGTAAGTTATGGGTTGTCAGTTAAATATTGTGAGACTCTAAGTATAACATTTTGAATAGTAACAAAAAGGAAGCCGTGCTAGTCTATACACTATCAAAACAAAAAGCAGTCAAGTAGCACTTTAAAGACTAGCAAAATGGTTTATTAGGTGAGCTTTCGTGGGACAGACCCACTTCTTCAGACCATAGCCAGACCAGAATAGACTCAATATTTAAGGCACAGAGAACCAAAAACAGTAAGCAAGGAGGACAAATCAGAAAAAGATAATCAAGGTGAGCAAATCAGAGAGTGAAGGGGTGGGGGGGGGGAAGGTCAAGAATTAGATTGAGCCAAGTATGCAGATAAGCCCCATAGTGACTCAGAAAGTTCCCATCATTATTTAAACAATGGGTTAATGTGCCGAATTTGAATATAAAAGCCAGCTCAGATGTTTCTCTTTCCAAAATGGTGTGATAATTCCTTTTCTGTAACACACATACCTTTAGGTCATTGACAGAATGCCCCATTCCATTAAAATATTGACTAACTGGTTTGTAGATCTGGAGTGTTTTGATGTCTGTTTTGTGCCCATTGACCCTTTGTCTAAGGGAGTTAGAAGTCTGTCCAATATACAAAGCACCTGGGCATTGTTGGCACATGATGGCATATATGATGTTAGTAGAGGAGCATGAGAAAGTGCCTGTGATTCTGTGAGTAACCTGGTTAGGTCCAGTGATGGTATTTCCAGAGAAGATATGTGGACAAAGCTGGCAGTGGGCTTTGTTGCAGGGAAAGGTTCCAGGACTGGTGTTCCTGGGGTATAGACTGTGGCTGTTAGTGAGGATCCTCAGGAGGTTGGGAGGTTGTCTGTAGGAGAGAACAAGCATGTCACCCAGGTCCTTCTGGAGTGTGGCATCCTGATCAAGGATAGGTTGTAGGTCTTTAATAATTCGTTGCAGTAGTCTGAGTTGGGGGCTGTAGGTGATGACCAGTGGTGTTCTGTTCTTGGCTTTTTTGGGCCGATTTTGGAGTAGCTGGTCTCTGGGTATTTGTCTGGCCCTGTCGATTTGTTTTTTTACTTCTACTGGTGGGTAATTCAGGTTTATGAATATTTGGTAAAGTTCTTGTAGTTTTTGGTCTCTGTCAGTTGGATCAGAGCAAATGCGATTGTACCTAAGAGCTTGACTATAAACAATGGATCTAGTCACATGTGCTGGATGGAAACTAGAAGGGTGTAGATAAGTATAGTGACCAGTAGGTTTTCGGTACAGTGTGGTACTGATCAGGCCATCCTTGATTAGTACTGTAGTGTCCAGGAAATGCATCTCTTGCATGTTGTAATCGAGGCATAAGTTGATGGTGGGGTGTAGATTGTTAAAGTCTCTGTGGAATTCCTCTAGAGCCTCTGTACCATGGGTCCAAATCATAAAGATGTCATCAATGTATCTTAAGTAGAGGAGTGGTAATAGGGGACGAGAGCTGAGGAATCGTTGTTCCATAAAGCCCACTGCCAGCTTTGTCCACATATCTTCTCTGGAAATACCATCACTGGACCTAACCAGGTTACTCACAGAATCACAGGCACTTTCTCATGCTCCTCTACTGACATCATATATGCCATCATGTGCCAACAATGCCCAGATGCTTTGTATATTGGACAGACTTCTAACTCCCTTAGACAAAGGGTCAATGGGCACAAAACAGACATCAAAACACTCCAGATCTACAAACCAGTTAGTCAATATTTTAATGGAATGGGGCATTCTGTCAATGACCTAAAGGTATGTGTGTTACAGAAAAGGAATTATCACACCATTTTGGAAAGAGAAACATCTGAGCTGGCTTTTATATTCAAATTTGGCACATTAACACATTGTTTAAATAATGATGGGAACTTTCTGAATCACTATGGCTACGTCTACACGTGAAGCCTACATCGAAATAGCTTATTTCGATGTAGCGACATCAAAATAGGCTATTTTGATGAATAACGTCTACACGTCATCCAGGGCTGGCAACATCAATGTTCAACTTTGACGTTGCGCAGCACAATATCGAAATAGGCGCAGCGAGGGAACATCTACACGCCAAAGTAGCACACATCGAAATAGGGATGCCAGGCACAGCTGCAGACAGGGTCACAGGGCGGACTAGCGCTTCCGGGGCAACAGCTAGCCGCTCCCTTAAAGGGCCCCTCCCAGACACACTCAGCCTGCACAGCACGCGGTCTGAGGAGCCATAGGCACACAGACCCCAGGCGACACAGTCATGGACCCCCAGCAGCAGCAGCAGCAGCAGCAGCAGCAGCCAGAGGTCCACCCAGCCCTCCCGGCAGGAGCAGGGCTTGCCCTGCTCCATGCCATGTGGGAGGCAGCTGAGCACCTCCTTGCCCCAGAGGAGGAGCTGCCCCCAGGGCAGCAGGGCTCAACCCCCAACCCTGCAGCACCCCGCCCCCCCCGCCTCACACGCCGGCGGCTGTGGAGCTACCCCACCAGCACCGACTTGTGGGAGCGGCTGGTGCTTGGGGAGTGGGACGACGACCGCTGGCTCAGGAACTTCAGGATGAGCCGGCAGACATTTATGGAGCTGTGCCAGTGGCTCACCCCTGCACTCAGGCACCAGGACACCGCCATGCGGCGTGCCCTCACAGTGGAGAAACGGGTCGGCATCGCTGTCTGGAAGCTGGCCACTCCTGACAGCTACCGATCCGTGGGACAGCAGTTTGGTGTTGGCAAGGCCACCGTCGGGGCTGTCCTCATGGAGGTAAGAGAACCCACGGGGGGAGGGCAGAGCAGGGGAGGGGGGCCTGGGCAGAGGAGGGGAGGGGAAGGTGGGGGAGGGCAGGGCAGGGCAGGGCAGAGGAGGGGAGGGGAGGGCGGGGGAGGGCAGGGCAGAGGAGGGGAGGGCAGGGCGGGAGAGGGGAGGGGAGGGCAGGGCAGGGCAGAGGAGGGCAGGGGAGGGGAGGGGAGGGCAGGGCAGGGCAGGGCCACGCACACCCTGCTCACCCCTCATTGGTGCTGTCCCATGTGCTTTCCCTGCAGGTTGTTCGTGCCATCAATGCCATGCTCCTGCACAGGCTCGTGAGGCTGGGGGACCCAGATGCCACCATCGTGGCCTTTGCCACCCTGGGCTTCCCCAACTGCTTTGGGGCTCTGGATGGGACTCACATCCCCATCCGCGCCCCGCATCACAGTGGAGGACGCTACATGAATCGCAAGGGCTTCCATTCTGTGGTCCTCCAGGCCTTGGTGGACAGCCGGGGACGTTTCCAGGACATTTATGTGGGCTGGCCTGGCAGCACTCACGACGCCCGGGTTTTCCGGAACTCGGGCCTGTGCCGCCGGCTGGAGGCGGGGACCTACATCCCCCAGCGGGAGATCCCTCTGGGGGACACCACCATGCCCCTCTGCATCATTGCAGATGCGGCATACCCCCTCCAGCCCTGGCTCATGCACCCGTACACGGGCCATCTCTCCGCTAGCCAGGAGCGCTTCCACCAGCGCCTGAACCACATGCGCCAGGTGGTGGAACGCTCATTTGGCCGCCTGAAGGGACGCTGGAGATGTCTCCTGACCTGCCTGGATGCGGGCCCCAACAACATCCCCCTGATTGTGGGTGCCTGCTGCGCCCTGCACAATTTGGTGGAGAGCAAGGGGGAGGCCTTTTTCCAGGGCTGGGCTGTGGAGGCCGGCAGGGCTGACGTGCAGCCACCCGCTGCCCCCAGTCGGCAGGTGGACCCCGAAGGGACCCGGGTCCGGGAGGCCCTGCGGGCCCACTTCGATGATGAGGCCGCGGGCTGAACTCTGCCAGGCCCCCCACTGCCCGCCCCTTCCTCCACCACACTCCCTGCCCCAACGCCCACACCATGGAGCACCCAACCGCACCCCCCTCACACTTTTCCTGGACAAATGACAGCACGCACTTGTGGCTGAACTTAAACTGCTTTTTCTTTTAGCACTTTTTTTTTTAACTATAAATATAAAACAAGAACAAACTATATGCAACATGTGTGGAACCAAAGTAATATGTACAAATAAAACAATAGTAATAAAAAAGTGTGCTCAGTAATAAAAAGAAAACCAGGGATGATAAAGGGGAGAACTATTTACATGGGGGGGACGGGGCAAATGGGGGGCACAAAATAATAAGTCCCAACTATATACAAGGGGGGGGGCCATGTCCCGGGCCCCTTGCCCCTAAAGTCCGGCACTGGGCGTGGGCGGCCGGGAGCCCTGCCGCGGCCGCAGCCCTGTCCGGGGCTGGCTGGGGGCGGGGTGGACCGGAAGATATGCCCGGCGAGTCTCAGCTGGCTCCAGAGGTCCCTCGGCGCTCCGGCCCTCGGAGGTGGGTGGCGGGGCGTCGGCGGACGGGACGGCGACGGGTGGAGCAGCTGGTGGTGCAGTGGGTGGAGCAGGCACGTCGGGCGCTGCGGCGGCCGGCGTGGCATGGGGGGCCAGGTAGTCCACCAGGCGGTTGAAAGTCTCCATGTAGGCCCCCCATGCCTCTTGGCGCCAGGCCAGCGCCCGCTCCTGCAGCTGCAGGTGCTGCTCCGCGACCTCCAGCTGCCGACGGTGGATGGCCAGCAGCTGGGGGTCCATCGCCGTCGGCTGGTGGTGGCGCGGGGTCCGCCATCTAGCCCGCCGTGGGGCTGGTCGGTCCTTGGCTGAGGGGTTTGCCTGGAGTGATGTCCCCGGAGGGCTCTCCGGGACCACTGATGCCTCGCCGGCGCTCTCTTCCGGTCCTTCTGATGGTGCAGGTGCGGGACACAGAAGAAGAAGGGGGGAAGAAGAATGGAGACAGGTGTTAGTGTGGGCCCCGAGCTGTGGCCTTTGTCCCCCCAGCCCTGTGCTGCAGGTTCCCCATCCCCGTCCCCGGGAGATGCTGCTGTGATGGATGGGGTTCAGGGGTCCCCCCCTGCCCTGCACCCCATCCCCTGGTGGGAGCGACTCTCACTTCACTCCTCAGGGTATGACAGAAGAGGTTTCTTAGGCCACAGATGCCCAGTTTCTCCCAGGAGCGACAGCACCAGCTGTCGGAAGAGACAGTCCTTCCAACCCGTCCTGGGGTGCCCCTCTGGGATGCAGCTTTCCCCCTCCTCAGGCTGGCTGCCTTCCAGCTCTCCCTTTCCCTAGCCTCTACCTGTGGCCCCCGCCCTCCCTGCCCAATTCCAAGCCAGCTCAGCTCCTCCCTCCTCTTTGTTCAGGGCAGAGGTGTCACCTGCCAGCTGTAGCCCCACGATCATCCTTTGCCCCTGGGAGCTATTCGGCTCTTGTTGCTCATATCTAGCCTGAGTCTCCCTTTTGCACTCCCCCCACTCCATCACATGCTGCTGCTGCTGCGGGGTGTCCCACCCCCTCCTCCCAGGGGCCCCTCGAGGTTCCGCTCCCCCCCTGCCCCGGAGATGGGGCATGGCACTGTTGTGCGGGGTCGGGGGGGGCAGGGGCTGATGCACTGCTGTGAGGGACATGGCCCTGCTGTCCTTGGGGCCATGGCCATGTGAGCATGTGGGGGGCCCTGGACACATATCTATTACCCCCCACCCCTCAAACCCAGGGGTGTACACCAGAGGGGAGTACATACCTGTCGGTCCACTCCCACGGTCTGGAGATCCCCGGGGGGGCGGAGGCCCTGCTGCTGCTCTGGGATGGCAGGAGGAGGATCTGCAGGCTGGATTCTGCGGAGGAGGAGCCCCCCTCCTCCTCCTCCTCCTGCCATGATGGCCTGGGGGTGGGCTCCGGGGGGGGCCCCTGGGGTGCGGGGCTTAACTCCAGGGCGGACTCCGGCTGCAGGGCCTGCTGGGGCTCGTCAGCCAAAGTATCAAGGGTGGCCAGAGGGGAGGAGGTGGGCTGGGGGCCCAGGATGTCCCTGAGCTCCCTGTAAAAGTGGCAAGTGATGGGGGCGGCCCCAGATCGGCCGGCCGCATCCCGGGCCCGGGCGTAACCCTGCCGTAGCTCCTTCACCTTACTCCTGACGTGATCAGGAGTGCGGGCAGGGTGACCCCGGGCAGCCAGGCCGTCGGCCAGCCGAGCGAACGCATCCGCGTTCCGCCTCTTGCTCCCCATTACCTGGAGCACCTCCTCCTCGCTCCAGAGCCCCAGCAGGTCCCGCAGCTCGGCCTCCATCCAGGAGGGCCCCCACTGCCGCTTGCCAGCCTGGCTGCCTGCCTGGCTGGGCTGGCTGCCCTGGCTCCCCTTGGGGGGGTCCCCTGGGGGTGATGGGGGGGCTGCCAGGCAGCCATTGCAGGTGCTGGCCCTGTTCTTGGTGGCTGAGGAACGTGCAGGCTGGCCACGTGTCTGGGCTGCTGCCTGCACGTTCCCTCAGCTTCCTGCACAGGAAGGGAGGGGGAGGGGACCTTTAAGGGGCCGCTCCACGCGGCCACCATTGAGCTGAGGGGCTGCAGAGAGCGTCTCTCAACCCTAAGCTCATGGCCGCCATGGAGGACCCCACAATTTTGACGTTGCGGGACGCGCAACAACTACACGGTCCCTACTTCGACGTTGAATGTCGAAGTAGGGTGCTATTTCTATCCCCTCATGGGGTTATCGACTTCGACGTCTCTCCGCCTAACGTCGAAGTTAACTTCGAAATAGTGCCCGACGCGTGTAGCCGTGACGGGCGCTATTTCGAAGTTAGTGCCGCTACTTTGAAGTAGCGTGCACGTGTAGACACGGCTTATAGGGGCTTGTCTGCATACTTGGCTCAATCTAATTCTTGACCTTCCCCACCACCCCTTCACTCTCTGATTTGCTCACCTTGATTATCTTTTTCTGATTTGTCCTCCTTGCTTACTGTTTTTGGTTCTCTGTGCCTTAAATATTGAGTCTGTTCTGGTCTGGCTATGGTCTGAAGAAGTGGGTCTGTCCCACGAAAGCTCACCTAATAAACTATTTTGCTAGTCTTTAAAGTGCTACTTGACTGCTTTTTGTTTTTATAACATTTTGAGAATTGGTAATACTGGCGAAGAGCAGGCATCGGAAGCCATTTGCAGTGCATCACAAGTGGTAGTGTTCATGAAAAACTTGGCAACTTATATTCTCTGGAGCTCTATCTACTGGCAGCTTACTTCTGTATGGCTGTGTCTACATTACCACCTTCCTTCAAAGGAAGGATGGTAATGAGGCTGTTTGGAGTTTACTAATAAAGTGCTGCCATGCATAGGCAGCGCTTCATTAAGCAAATTCCCCCCCGCAGCAACTCCAAAGTTTTAAACTTCAAAGTACTGGCAAGCGTCCAGCCGCAGCTCACCCGCTGCTACTTCAAAGTGCTGGGGCATCTTTGAAGTCCCCTTACTCCTCAAAAAGTTCACTTGCAAACTTATGTACATTGAGTTTCTTGATGTCTGCTCTGTGTGCCCAATCTGTCCAATTTACATAGTGGCAGGGCATTGCTGGCACATAAAATGTTGCTGGAAGTGCATGAGAATGTGCCTTTGATCTTGTAACTAACATGGTTAGGTCCAGTGATGATATCCCCAGAATAAATATGTGGACAAAGTTGGCAGTGGGGTTTGTTTCAAGGAAAAGGTCCAGGATTAGTATTATTATGCTGTAGCCTGTGATTGCTGGTGAGAATCTTTCTCAGGTTAGGAGGTTGTCTGTAAGAAAGGACAGGCCTCTCACCTCGAGCCTTCTGTCGTGTCGCATCCTGATCCAGAATAGGTTGTAGATTTTTAATGATGCATTGCATGGGTTTTGAGTTGGGGCCTATAGGTGATGACAAGTGGTCTGTTGTTGATCTTCTTGGGCCTATCCTGAGTAGCTGGTTTCTGGGTATTCATCTGGCCCTGTCAATTAGTTTTTTTACTTCTCCCAGTGGGTAATTCAGTTTTATAAATGCTTGGTAGAGGTCTTGTAGTTTTCAGTCTCTGTCAGTAGGATCAGAGCAGATGCCATTTCATCTAAGGGCTTGACTGTAAACGATGGATCATGTGGTGTGGACTGGATGGAAGCTGGAGGCATGTAGGTAAGTGAAGCAGTCAGTGGGTTTCTGATAGAGGGTGGTGTCAATGTTGGCCACCAGATTAGCTGTGGTAATGCCAGGTATGATATTCCTGATAGCTTGTAGTCCATCTTCATGTGGAATATTGGTGTAGAGAGGCTCTACATCCATGGTGGCAAGGATGGAATTGTCAGGAAGGTTTCCGACATTTTGTAATTTCCTCAGGAAGTCAGTGGTATCTCGGAGATATCTAGGAGCGCTGGTGGCATAAGGTTTGAGGAGGGAGTCTGCATAGCTGGACAGTCCTGTAGTAAGGGTGCCAGTACCTGAAATGATAGGGCATCCTGGGTTTCCAGGTTTGTGGATCTTATGCAGTAAATAGAATAATCCAGGTCTGGTGGCTAACCTATGTAACTTTGTTCTCACCCACAATTATTTCCAATTTGGGGACAATTTATACCTCCAGATTAGCAGCACTGCTATGGGCACCCACATGGCCCCACAGTATGCTAACATTTTTATGGCTGACCTAGAAAAAAAAGTCCTTAGCGCTTATCCTATTACTCCTCCTTTACTTAGACTACATTGATGACATCTTTATCATTTGGACCCACAGTAAAGAGACTCTGGAAGAATTCCACAGAGATGTTAACAAACTGCATCCTACCAGCAATCTCAGCCATAAATATTCCACACAAGAAATACATTTCCTGGATACCACAGTACAAATCACTGATGGACACATCAACACCACCCTCTACTGGAAAGCCACTGACAGCTGCTCTTACCTACATGCCTCCAGCTTCCATCCAGCTCACACCATGGGATCCATCATTTACAGTCAAGCCCTTAGATGAAGTGGCATCTGCTCTGATCCTACTGACAGAGACTGAAAACTACAAGACCTCTACCAAGCATTTATAAAACTGAATTACCCACTGGGAGAAGTAAAAAAAACAAATTGACAGGGCCAGATGAATACCCAGAAACCAGCTACTTCAAGATAGGCCCAAGAATATCAACAACAGAATACCACTTGTCATCACCTATAGCCCCCAACTCAAACCCCTGCAATGCATCACTTAAAATCTACAACATATTTTGGATCGGGATGCTACACTCCAGAAGGCTCTAGGTGACAGGCCTGTCCTTTCCTATAGACAACCTCCTAACCTGAGAAAGATTCCCACCAGCAATCACAGGCTACAGCACAGTAATACTAATCCTGGAACTTTTCCTTGAAACAACCCCCACTGCCAACTTTGTCCACATATTTATTCTGGGGATACCATCACTGGACCTAACCCTGTTAGTTACAAGAGCAAAGGCACATTCTTGTGCACTTCCAGCAACATTATATATGCCATTATGTGCCAACAATGCCCTGCCACTATATACATTGGACAGACTGGGCACAAAGAGCAGACATCAAGAAACTCAATGCACATAAGCTGGTGAGTGAACACTTCAACAGAGTGGGCCATTCTGTTAAAGACCTGAGAATTTGTGTCCTGGAATATAGAGAATTTAACAACAGATTACATCAAGAGATTTGTGAGTTAAAGTACATATTTAAATTTGACACAATAACATGTGGTATGAACAGAGACATCAATTACCTCACGCATTACAAGGACTGCTTCCCTTCCTCTGATGCTCATAATTATCTCAGACAGGACAATTAACATCACCCCCCACAGCCATCCCCTTCCTTCAATTCTATTTGATTTGTCAGTTTTTATTGCAATCTTTGTTTGTTTCTTTGGGTTTTTTTTTTTTTTTGGCCCTCTGTACTTCTGCTGCTTTGTTTTGTTACCAAAGAGTATTTTTTGTGCACCTCGGTGTCCTCTGAAGTTTTGGGGGGTAGTGGTACAGGGTGGGTGTGGGCTGGAGGGTACCTGGGAGAGGGTCAGTGAAGCTCCCATTTAAAGGCCTCCCCAAGGGCCTCCCAGACCCTAATCCCATCCCGGTGTGTCTGGCAGCATGGGGTCGTGGCTGGCTGCTCAGAGCCAGTGACACTGGCTGCAGCCCACCCCTGCACTAACTGCTCGTGCTTGTTCTTGAACATGTTGTGCAGAGCACAATACGCTGCAACCGCCCCGGGGACATTGGGGAGGCTGACGTCCAGTTGCGCACGCAAGCACCGAAAGTCTGCTCCCTGGTTTTGCAGACGAGATTGAGGCGCTGGTTAAAAGCGTACTGGCTGGGGGTGGCGTGCCCTGTATACAGGCTTATCAGCTGCAGCTACAAAGGACATATGCTATTGGCCACGATGCAGGGTGGCATCATGATGGCTCCCACAGGGAGCTCCCAGGTAGGGACATTGGTGCCCTCCTCCATTCGGTGCCCCGACCAGGAGTTCCGGAATTGCTGGGCATGGTGGGCTCATCTGGACCAGCCCACACAAATGTTAGTAAAGTGGCCCTCAGTGTCCACAAGGGCCTGCAGCACCACCAAGTGGTACTCCATGTGGTTTATATACCACCCCATGCTGTCATCTGGGGTGCAGATCATGAAATGGGTTCCATCGAGGGTGCTGAAGCAGTTGGGGATCCTGATGGCTGCGAGTCTTGCCATGGCCAGGTCAAGATCCCCGAGCCAGACGGCCCTCTGCAGGATGAAGCAGGTGATTGCCTGGACCACCTGTGTGAGGGAGGGCATCAACTATTGGGCCTGCACAGCAGGGTGCCCTGTGCCCCTCCATGCCCTATCCCCATGCTCTGCAGGCCCCCCCAGCCCATTTCTCCCTTCCTGTGGTGGATGTAGGACCGCATCGTGACTTACCTCCAGGAGGATGGCTCCAACACTGGCCTTGCCCACACCAAATTGGTGAGGGCTATCTGGCGTGGCCAGCTTCCACAATGTGACCCCCACTCATTTCTCCAGCGGGAGTGCAGACCGCGTGCAGGTGTCCACATGCTGCAGGATGGGTGAGGGCCAATGGCACAGCTCCATGAATGTCTGCCTCGACATACTAAAGTTCTGGAGCCACCTTTCGTTGTCCCACTGGCCCCGTCACCAACTTCTCCCATCAGTCTCTGCTGCTGGGGTGGCTCTGGAGGCACCGGAGGGGAAGGGGAACGGGAACAGGGCGAGTGCCCTGTGGCAAGGGCCTGCAGAACCCCACTGGGAGGGGTTGTAGACTACAGGGCTTCTACCAGGAACAGGATGACCATGGCCAGCTGAGCCCTGGGGGTGGCAGGCCACGAGCCCCAGGAGGGCTTGTCAACCATGCAACCCCATGCACAGTGTTCTCTGCCTTGTTCTTTCGAAAGGGCATGCGTGGTGATGTGGATGCTCCCTTTCGAAAGAACCTGAAACACTTTTGAAAGAGTGGATGGGTATTACGATCTGCTTTGTGTGTGCAGACACATTCTTTCTAAATCACTTCTTTCAGTTCCAATTTTTGAAACTCAAGCTTTTGAAATTTGTGTGTAGTATAGACACAGCCTTAAAGTCTGATCTGAAGGGGCACTGAACGCACACAACTGTTTTTGATTTACAGTTATTTTATTAGTGTCTCCTGGTAAGATTATTATTTAGTTCCTTGTATGTAACATAAATTGGGCACAAAGACAGTATCAGTCCTTCCTTGATGTTAAAGATTGTGCCTTCCTTCAAAAAAGTCCACTGTATCTAGCTACTTATGGCTGTGCTGAATTAAGTTGGATCTGGGGGAATCAAAAGTGGCTCAGAACTACCAGAGACAGGTGCCACCTCGTGGCAAAATGTATGCTTCTTTGAACAATACAGCACCAAAAGCAGGTTATAATCGTGTTTAGGAACATTCCAAACCGGTGGCTCCTAGTCTTTTCAGACTACTGAACCCCTTTCAAGAGTCTGATTTGTTTTGCATACCCCAAGTTTCATCTTGCTCAGAAACTACTTTCTGGCAAAATCAAATATAAAAATACAAAAGTGTTGGTGCACACTACTAATGAGAAATTTCTTGCTTTTTAATTTTTAGTTGATAATTGTAAAATAAATCATTAGAATATAAATATTGTGCATTTTGGTGTCTAGTACATACAGTATAAATAATTTTGGTGATCAGTCACTATAAATGTAGATCGCTATCAAAATTTTAGTTTGTATGCACTTGGCTGGTGCTTTTTAAGTAGCCTGGTGTAAAACTAGGCATATCTGCAGAAGCTGATTATATCCCCAGCACATCCCTGCATGAGACTCAGTGTTCTAAGACAAGCCATGCTTGATTCAATGGACGGTCCACACTCATCTGAAGGGCAGAATTTGGTCCAAAACACATTAGTTAATTTTTTTTTGTCTCTTTGAAGAAGAAAGGCAGGGTGCTAACAAAACTATTATATATGAACATAAGAATGACCATAGTGTGACAGAGCAGAAGTTGATCTAACCCAATATTCTGTCTTCTGATGTGCCCCAGAAGGGATGAAAGCACAGGTAACCATCAAATGATCCTGTTACCCATTTCCAGCTTCTGACATACAGAGCCAAGGGACACCAGGTCTGTCCATCCTAGCTAATAGCTATTGGTGGACCTATCCTCCATGAACTTATCTATTTTTTTTTAAACCCTGTTAATGTCTTGGCCTTCACAACATCCTCTGGCACGGAGTTCCATGGATTGACTGTGCACTGTGGGAAGAAGTACTTCCTTTTGTTTGTTTTTTAAAACCTGCTGCCTCTTAATTTCATGCGGTGAGCCCTAGTTCTTGTGTTATGGGAATGAGTAAGTAAATTCTCTTTATTTACTTTCTTCAGACCAGTCATGATTTTATAGATGTCTATCATCTTCCCCCTTAGTTCTCTCCTCTCCAAGCTGTAAAGTTCTAGGCTATGTCTACACTAGCAAGTTTTTTCAAAATAGCCAGAGTTCTTTTGAAAAATCTCATGAGCTGCATCTACACGTGCCGGCTACTTCGAAGTAGCCGCGCCAACTTCAAAATAGCGCCCGCCACGTCTACACAGGGCGAGCGCTATTTCGAAGTTGACATCGATGTAAGGCGGTGAGACGTCGAAGTCGCTATCCCCATCAGGGGATGGGAATAGCGCCCTACTTCGATGTTGGATGTCGAAGTAGGGCACGTGTAGCTGATCCGCGTCCCGCAACATCGAAAGAGCGGGGTCTGCCATGGCGGCCATCAGCTGAGGGGTTGAGAGACGCTCTCTCCAGCCCCTGAGCTCTAGGGTCGCCACGTGCAGTGGCCCCTTAAAGCTCCCCGCCCCCTGCCTTCCTGTGCAGGAAGCTGAGAGCACGTGCAGGCAGCAGCATTGCCACGCGGCTAGCCTGCACGCCTCCCTGCAGCCCCAAGTCACCCCCCTGCTGCGATGGCTGCCCGCCAGCCCCCCAAGCACCCCCAGGGCACCTCCCCCAAGGGGAGCCAGGGCTCCCAGACAGCCAGACAGCCTGGGAAGAGGCAGCGGGGCCCCTCCTGGACAGAGACCGAGATCTGGGACCTGCTGGGGCTCTGGAGTGAGGAGGAGGTGCTCCAGGTAATGGGGAGCAAGAGGCGGAATGCGGATGCATTCGCTCGGCTGGCCGAGGGCCTGGCCGCCTGGGGTCACCCTGCCCGCACTCCTGATCACGTCAGGAGTAAGGTTAAGGAGCTGCGGCAGGGTTACGCCCAGGCCCAGGATGCAGCCAGCCGATCGAGGGCCATCCCTGCCACTTGCCCCTTTTACAGGGAGCTCAGGTCCATCCTGGGCCCCCGGTACACCTCCTCCCTGCCGGCCACTCTTGACACATCGGCCGACGAGCCCCAGCAGGCCCCGGAGGCAGAGTCCGCCCCGGAGGCAAGCCCCGCACCCCAGGGGCCACCCAGGAGCCCACCCCTGGGATGCCAGAGGAGGAGGAGGGGGAATCCTCCTCCAGCGACGGGGGGGGCTGCACATAATCCTGCCATCCCAGAGCTCCAGCAGGGCCTCCGCCCAGAGGGTGTCCCCCAACCGTGGGAGCGGACCATCAGGTATGTACCCCCCGGTGCACACCCCCGGGGTTGAGGGGCGGGGACAAGAGACATGACCAGGGCCCTCCACATGCCCAGATGACCATGGCCTCAAGGACAGCAGTGGCATGTCCCTCAGAAGAGTGCATCAGCCCCTGCCCCCCCAGCAGGATAGTGCCATGCCCATCCCTGGGGATGGGGGAGTGGAAGCTAGGGTCCCCTGGGGGGGGAGGGGGTGGGACACCCATCATCGTCATCAGCAGCATCTCCCGGGGACGGGGATGGGGAACCTGCAGCAGAGGGGTGCGGGGACAAGGGCCACGGCTCGGGGGGCCACACTAACATCTGTCTCCACTCTTCTTCCCCCCCTGTGTTCCGCAGCTGCACCATCGGAGGGCTCGGAGAGCACTGGCGAGGTGTCAGTGGTCCCGGAGAGCCCACCGGGGCCATCGCTGCAGGCCAGCCCCTCAGCGGAGCACAGACCAGCCCCAGGGCGGGGCCGACAGTGGAGCCACCACCATCCGAGGATGGTGACGGACCCCCAGCTGCTTGCAACCCTCTGGTGTCAGCTGGAGGTGTCGGAGTGGTGCCTGCGGGTGGACGAGCGGCGGCTGGAATTGCAAGAGTGGGCGCTGGCCTGGCACCAGGAGGCATGGGGGGCCTTTATACTCACTTTTGAGCGCATAGCAGACTACCTGGCCCCCCCATGCTGTGCCGCCTGCTGCTCTGCCCGCCCTGCCTGCCGCTCCAACCACTGCTCCAACCGCCGTCCCACCGCCGTCCGCCACCCCGGGGCCTTCTGCCGAGGGGGACCTGGGGCCTGCTGACACCCGCCGGCCATACCTGCTGGTTTGCCCGGCCCCCAGCCAGCCTCGGCCAGGGCTGAGGCCGAGGCGAGGGTTGCGCCCGCCCACCCCGGGCGCCGGACAGTAGAGGGGTGTGGGGCCCAGGACGTGGCCCCCCACTCCCCCTTTGTACATATCCCCCATCATATATTTGTTTTATATAGTTTGTGTTAGACCCCTGTTCTTCTATGGTACCTGCCCCCCCCATGTAAATAGTTCCCCCTTTTTGTTCTTACTATATATATATATATATATTGTTAGTATTAATATAAGAGAATTCACTGCTTTTTTTGGTTTCAAAAACAACAGGTCCATTTTTATTTGCAAGAAAAGTGAGGGGGGGTGCTTTTGGGTGGTCTGTGTTGTGGGCGTGGGGGCAGGGAGTGTTGTGGAGGATGGTGGGGGTGCAGTGGGGGGCCTGCCAGTGTTCACCCCACGGCCTGGTCGAAATGGGCCCATAGGGCCTCCCGGACCCGGATCCCCTCGGGGTCCACCTGGCGACTGGGGGCAGCGGGTGGCTGCAAGTCAGCCCTGCCAGCCTCCACAGCCCAGCCCTGAAAGAATGCCTCCCCCTTGTTCTCAACCAGGTTGTGGAGTGCGCTGCACATGCCCACAATCTGGGGTATGTTGGTGGGGCCTGCATCAAGGCGGGTGAGGAGACACCTCCTGCGCCCTTTGAGGCAGCCAAAAGTGCGCTCAGCCACCTGGCGCGCATGGTTCAGGAGTGTGTTGAAGCGCTCCTGGCTGGCTGACAGATGGCCCGTGTAAGGGTGCATGAGCCAGGGCTGGAGGGGGTATGCCACATCTGGGACGATGCAGAGGGGCATGGTGGTGTCCCCCACAGGGATCTCCCACTGGGGGATGTAGGTCCCCGCCTCCAGCTGGTGGCGCAGGCCCGAATTCCTGAACACCCGGGCATCGAGGGTGCTGCCAGGCCACCCAACATAAATGTCCAGGAAGCGGCCCTGGCTGTCCACCAAGGCCTGGAGGACCACAGAATGGTAGCCCTTCCTGTTGAGGAAGCGTCCTCTGCTGTGCTCCGGAGCATGGATGGGGATATGGGTCCCATCCAGAGCCCCAAAGCAATTTGGGAAGCCAAGGCTGGCAAACCCCGCGATGGCAGCATCCGGGTCCCCAAGCTGCATGAGCCTATGGAGGAGCAGGGCAGTGATGGCGTGGACGACCTGCAGGGGAAGGACACGGGAGAGTACCAGTGAAGGGTGTGCAGGGTGTGTCTGGCCCTCCCCCCGCCCAGGCTCCCTCCACCCCCAGGGCTTCCTCCACCCCAGGGCTCCCTCTACCCCCAGGGCTCTCCCCTCCTCCCATGGGTCCTCTTACCTCCATGAGGACAGCCCCAACGGTGGCCTTGCCCACGCCAAACTGCTGCCCCACGGATCGGTAGCTGTCTGGAGTGGCCAGCTTCCAGACAGTGATGCTGACCTGTTTCTCGATGCTGAGGGCACACCGCATGAAGGTGTCCTGGTGCCTCAGTGCGGGGGTGAGCCACTGGCAGAGCTCCAGGAATGTCTGCTGGCTCATGCGGAAATTCTGGAGCCAGCGGTCATTGTCCCACTCGCTGAGCACCAGCCGCTCCCACCAGTCGGTGCTCGTGGGGTAGCTCCACAGCCAGCGGCATGTGCGGCGGGGGGGAGGGAGTGGAGGACAGCAGGGTCTGGGGTTGCTTCCTCCTCCCAGGGGGCAGCTCCTCCTCTGTGAATAAAAGGTGGTCAGCTGCCTCCTGCATAGCATTGAGCAGGGCAAGCACTGCTCCTGCAGGGGCGGGTGTGTGGACCTCTGGCTGCTGCTGCTGCTGCTGCTGCTGGGGGTCCATACTGCTTCAATGAGGTGTGCATGCCTGTGGCTTTGCAGACCGTGTGCTGTGCAGGCTGAGTCTGTCTGGGAGGGGCCCTTTAAGGGAGCGGCTAGCTGTTGCCCTGGAAGTGCTAGTCCGCCCTGTGACCCTGTCTGCAGCTGTTCCTGGCACCCTTATTTTGATGTGTGCTGCTTTGGCGTGTAGATGCTCCCCTGCAGCGCCTACTTCGATGTGGTGCTGCACCAGCCCTGGAGGACGTGTAGATGCTATTCATCGAAATAGCTTATTTTGATGTCGCTACATCAAAATAAGCTATTTCGATGTACTATACATGTGTAGACATAGCTATAGAGTGTCTACACACAATGCATTCTTTCAGTTTTAAAGCAGAAGAATACAGCCCATTTTTTCAGTGTCTCGCTTCCTCTCCCAGATGAGAAGAGTACCTTTTTCCAAAAAAATCTTTCTGGAGAAAAAAGTGTGTGGATGCCCTGGCGGCTCTTTTTTCAAAAGCGCAGTCCTCATGGCACTAGATATTTTTGATTCCCTGGCCCATTTGTTTGAAAAAGCAGGGGTTGTGAGGGCGCTTTCTATTGAAAGTGCAGATCGATTTTTTTTTCTGTCCATCTTTTTGTGCGTGGAGGTGCTCTTTTGAAAGAAGGTTTTTTTGGAAGAGAGCTTCTGGAAGAACTTCTTTCACAGGATTGCTGTAGTGTAGACATAGCCCTAGTATTATTAATCTCTCCTCAATCTCAGTCTCTCATTTTTTGCCTTTCTCTGACCCCTTACCAATTCAAATATATGTTTTTTTGAGATGAGTCAACCACACTTGTGCACAGTATGCAAGATGCATGTGTACCATGGATTTATATAGTCAAAAATGTATTTTCTGTCTGACAATGTATCGTTTTCTTAATTCCCAAAATTCTGTCCACTTTTTTAACTGTCACTGTACATTGAGTGGATGTTTTCAGAGAATTGTCCACAATGACCCTCTCATTTTACATGTACAATGGAGATTGTGTTTTCCAATATGAAGTACAGTGCATTTATCAACTTTGAAATTCATCTTCTATTTTATTGCTCAGACACCCACATTTAAGAGATCATTTTGAAGTTATTTGCAGTGTGCTGTGGACTTTGCTAACTTGAGAAAATTTGCCGCCTCTCTATTTAGCCCTTTTCCAGATGGTTGATAAATATGTTGAATAGGACTGGTCCCAGTACAGACCCCTTGGGGACACCGCTATTTACCTCTCTTCATTCTGAAAACTGACCATTTATTTCCACCCTTTGTTTCCTATCTTTTAACAACTTACTGATCCATGAGAGGACCTTGTCTCTATCCAATGACAGCTTACTCTTCTTAAGAGCCTTTGGTGGTGAACTTTGTCAAAGGCTTTCTGGAAGTCTAAGTACATTATATCCAGAGGATTCCCCTTTTTCCAAATGCTTGCTGACCCCCTTAAAGATTAGTGAGGGATGAGTGCTCTTTACAAAAACCATGTTGACTTTTTCCCTAAGAAATGATGTTCACCTATTGTCTGAAAATTATGTACAGAAGTTTGTTACTAGCCGGCAATTGCCAGGATCACCTATAGAGTCCATTTAAAACATCAGGGGGAGGAGGCTATTGTATTAACTAATCTCCAGTCATTTTGGTACAGAAGCTGATTTAAAGATAGGTTACAAACGGAAGTTAGTTCTGAAATTTTACATTTTTAGTTCCTTCAGAATGCTTGGGTAAACACCACCTGGTCTGGTGACTTATTACTGTGTAGTTTTATTTTTTATAGCTTCTCTGATCTCCCTTGAGTATTACCCAGTAACTATAGCCTTACTAGTCAGATGATCAGTAATAAAGCCTTAAGGGAATTGCTATCCATAGAATTTCTGTATTACAGTTTGGTTCATGTAAGATTTTTTACTTCTTTAGATTCCATGCTTTCTTTCACGTATAGTACTCCCCCACCAGCATGACATTCAATGGTCCTTCCAATATATTTTGTGCCCTGATATTATTGTGTCCCATTGATTATCCTCATTCCAACAAATTTCTGAGATCCTACTTAAATGAATATTCTCATTCAATACAAGGCACTCTAGTTCACCCCTCTAATTATTTAGACTTACAGAGTTTGTATATGAGCACTTTGAAAACTTGCCAACTTTGTCCACATATCTGTTCTGGAGATGCCATTGCTGGACCTAACCACATTAGTTACAGAATCAGGGGCATATTCTCCTGTTCCTCAAGTAATGTCATATATTCCATCATGTGCCAGCAATGCTCACCCACTATGTATATTGGGCAAACTGCAAACACTCTTTGCCAAAAAATTAATGGACACAGAGCAGGCATCAAAAATCTCCAAATACACAAACCTGTCAGCCAGCACCTTAATGGAGTGGGCCATTCTGTTAAAGACCTGGGAGTTTGTGTTCTGCAGAAAAGACACTTCAACAACTATCTACAGAGAGAATGTTCGGAACTAACATTCATATTCAAATATGACACGTTAACACTTGGTTTGAACAGGGACAGCAATTACCTGACCCATTATAAGGACTTTTTCACATACTTTGATGTTTGACCAAACACTTAACTTCCCCCACCTGTCACACCCCTCTTTCTGTTCTTCTGTCTGATTTACCAGCCTCGATAACAATTTTTTTCTGATTTGTCAACCCTGATAACAATTTTGGACCTCTGTGCTTTATATATTGAGTCTGCTCTGGTAAGGCTATAGATCTGAAGAAGTGGGTCTGCCCCAAGAAAGCTCATCACCTAATAAATTAAAGTGCTACATGACTGATTTTTTTTTTAAACTTTGAAACCTTGTCACTATTTTGCGGTCTGCCATTGCAACATGTGATTGAATGGGACTTGTTTCATTTGACCTTTTTCTTATTAGGTCTTATGCGTGTTTCATCATGTCCTTACTAGGACATTGAGAATTTCCATTCATAGATCCTCTGCTAAGAGATAATTCTGTCCAATCCATGTGTTCCTCTGCACCCATCAATTTTTCCCCCAGCCCTTAGTTTAAAAACTGTTCTATAACCTTTTTAATTATGGGCTGGCAATCTGGATCCATTTTTGTTTACGTGTCTCCTTGTTTCCCAAAAGTTTCCCCAGTTCCTAATAAATCTAAACCACTCCTTCCTGCACCACTGTCTCATCCACATATTGAGACCCTGCAGTTCTGCTGGCCTATCTGGCCTTGAATGTAGAACTGGAAGCATTTCAGAGACTGCTACTCCAATCTCTTGCATAGCAACCTAAATTTGGCCTCCAGAACCTCTCTAATCTCTTTCTATGGCACTGGTACCTACATACGCCATGATCACCTGCTCCTCCCCACCACAACACATGCATTGATCTAGATGTCTCAAGAGAGTCACAGTCTTTGCACATAGGCTCTCCCATGAGGTTCTCCCAGTCATCAAAAACGCAATTATCAAAGTTTCTAATGATAGAATACACCATAACTAACACCTGTCTCTCCCTAAAGACTGGAATTTCCTCCCCCAGAGAGGTATCCTCAATCTAAGAGGAAACCATAACATCGTCTGGAAGGAGGGTCCCAACTATGGGATCTTTTCCCTCAGTTCCATGTAGATGTTCTCCTTCCCTGAGTCTTTCACCCTCTTCAACATCACAGAAGCTGTTTACCTAGCAGTGGGATTGTTCTATTGTATCCCAGGTAGTCTCATCTGTGTACCTGTCTGCCACCCTTAGCTCTTCCAGGTCAGACACCCAGGTCTCCAAAGTCCATACACTAGCTCTTAGAGCCAGGAACACCTTACACCAAATGCCCATATGTATGTATGAATACCTGTCCTGGTGTAATATTGGTGCTATAAATTGGATAGTCCCCACTCTGTTGATGGGCTCCTGCTGGCATTCTCCATCTATACCTGGAGCTTGTCACTGTCTCAATGGGATTTTCTTAAGATCATGTAGTTTTGGTCTGAAGAAGTGGGTCTGTCCCACGAAAGCTCACCTAATAAACTATTTTGCTAGTCTTTAAAGTGCTACTTGACTGCTTTTTGTTTTGATGGCTTAAAGATTGTGTGTTTAGCTCCCCTCAAACTCCTGCACAAAAGTCCCTTGTTTGCTCGCTCTTCCGGTTGCTTAGGAGTGGGCTTTTTAAAGCCCTGGCCTTTCTGAGTAGCCCTACCCCTGGTTAAGGGCTGATGGGTTCTAAAGAGATTAAGGCTGAAAGCCTCATTAACAAGCTGTCAGTCTTACCTAGCAGACTGCTGGCATCAACCCACAGTCCTCCCAACAGGCTCATTTATCAGTAGAGAAAATAAGCTTCTTTAGAAGCATAGAGAAAATTGTGTGGAAGGTACAATTAAGTCATAGCTGCATGCGTATCTCATGGAACTGGAAGGGACCTCAAGAGGTTATAGAGTCCAGTCCCCTGCCCCCTTGGCAGGACCAATCATCATCCCTGTCTCCTCCTCTCTTTTTAATTTGTCCAAGACTCCTGAAAGATCTCCTGCAGGATCAAGCTCACAATACGGGATTTACAAGGCTAATAATTATATGTGTAGAATATTGTCTGGAAATGACAAATTCTGGTTGGCATGCAGAACTACTAATTTTTTCATGCACTTTGTTTTCTCCTCCAGATGAACTTGGTTTATACAACGTCTGCCTTCTCCAAATTTTATAAACAATCCATTGTTTCAGATGTCAGGTAAAACTTAATATTGTGTGTGTGCATTTCTTTGCCAGGTATGTTCATGCTTGATTGCTGTAATTGTGGGGTGTGTAGTTCACTATACAGCTTTATTTTGTGTGAAAATCACTCTGAGTTACGTTGACTCTGCTTGGTCCATGCACACAGTTGCATTGATAAAACTAAATCAGTTTCAGCTTAGGCCTTTGGTAAATCAGTGCTACGTTGTGTGTGGTTAAACTTAAATTGATTTAAACCTGGTGGGAGTTAGCAAATGCAGTAAAACCAGTCTTACATCCATAGTGGCAGCAACGAAGGGTCCTGTGGCACCTTATAGACTAACAGAAAAATTTTGAGCATGAGCTTTCGTGAGCCCAGACTCACTTCATCAGATGCCGGCATCTGATGAAGTGAGTCTGTGCTCACGAAAGCTCATGCTCAAAACTTTTCTGTTAGTCTATAAGGTGCCACAGGACCCTTCGTTGCTGTTACAGATCCAGACTAACATGGCTACCCCTCTGATACTTGACATCCATAGTGTTGTCTCTATGCAGGTTTGCAACTATTTAATTGCATAAGTTTAATTACACCAGTGCAAATTTCTTTATAGCAAAAGATTGAATATCTGGAACTTCTGAGCAGGGTTGGGGGGTGTGGGTAAAAACAATCATAAACTGAAATCTTGCTTGCCATCAGAAAGTATGCCACTTGAATGGACTGGGGTGACTTTAATCTACGCAAAAGGGTGTTGTGTTGTATCTGTTTGAACAGGGCTTACTTTAGTTCAGTTTGCCTGTTAAAAACTAGTTTAAGCTAACTTGAAATATGTAGCAATTCTATAAGGAAAAGAGAGTAAGATTTTGCCAACACTAATGAGTCAGCCAGTGTAACTATACAAGCAAACTCTCTAGTGCAGGTTCAGCTTATTCCAGCAAAAGAGGTTTTGCCAACATAGAATTCTGTCAGTTCCCTGAATAAAATGACTTTTTTTTTGCCAGAATATCTCCCTGCAAACTAAGACTTTGCTAGAACAGCTGTTTGGGATGTGATATTTATTTCAACACGCTTCTAATTGACATATCTGTGCCAGCAAAACTTAATATATAGACCAGTTTTAAATACACTGGTGTAAAATACCTTTCTATCAGTATAACTCAGTCTACATTTGGGGTTGTAGTGATATAACTAAGCTGGTGTTAAAAATACACTCTAGGCATATAGTTACACTGATATAACCTTAGAAAAGCAGACCAGACCTTAACCAGGGGAGCAGACAAAAGATATATAGAGGCTCAGCGCTCCTAAGAAACCTAAAGACAGGATTAACTAGTAGCAGAAACTATTTTGGGATACCAAAAAGTGGTTGTTCAAGGATAACATGATTGGAGAGGGTACCTAGCCAATTCCCAATTAGGTGGAAAGATCTCCATTTTCCTCAACAAAGGGTGAGGGTTCCTCTGAAAGTTACTGACTTACACTCTTAAATAATGTCTTCTGAAGTGAGAGAGAGGGGGTCCAGTGTGTCAAAATAATGTACCCATATGTAAAATGGGAATCCTACTTTTCTTAATCATTATCCCAAAGCCCATGTAACTATTCCATCTGAGAAACACTGCAATGTGACAAAATCCATATGTGCCTTTAATTTCAGTAACAACAACAATGGAGGCCTTCTTGTTCATTTTTGGATCGTATTTGTGGTACCACAGGCTAAAGGCCAAATGTTCTGTGAGGACTGTGTGGCTGCCATTTTAAAGGATTCTATTCAGACAAGTATCATCAATCGGACCTCTGTGGGGAGCCTTCAAGGGCTTGCAGTTGATATGGACTCCATTGTGCTGAGTGGTCAGTATTTCTATATGTTTGTATCCCTAATACATTACTTCATTAATTAATCTGTTGTTCTAGATTAGCAACTGCTATGAAAATACCAGGTATCCCACCCCTTGTTCCACTATTAATTTATAATAACATCAGCAAGCTACATCATGGCCACATTTCAGGTGGAAGATGAAACAAAGGCTCCTAAAGGTTGGGAAGGTTTAAATTCAGGTTAATGGTGTGGCATCATAACAGGGAACTTCCTGGATTTGTGTGATGCAAATCCCAGACCTCACATGAGCACTCGTTCAGTCCATTTGCCTTTAAGTGTTCTTTTTTTCTTTTTTTTTAAAGAACAAAGGGAAAGAGCCACACTTTCATGGATGATGACCTTTTTGACACGTTTGCCTAGAAAAGGGGCTGGGTAGGAACCACATACATGGTCTCCTCTTACCTAGAGAAGTCTTATCCTAACCTCCCACTTCACCCACCTTGCTTGGGGGAATGGGAGTTTTCTGGTTGAGACTTGAATGTGATCTTCCTTACTCCCCCTCTGCCAGCTATTGAAAAAAATCTTAGGTGACTGATGACTATGAAGTGCCTATCTTGTTGATCTCAAGGGTGCTGAACACTCCATTCCTACTGCCTTTAGTGGCAGGTGAGTGCTCAGTAGCTTCTAATAAAAGGCCTTTAGGTTCTGGTGGGGATGAGGACACAGATGATACACCTATTAGTACACCATGCCCGAAATCCATGGTGTCCAATACACTCCCCGTTCATCACGTGGCGAATGGGGCAGCAGTGTGTGGTGAAATGTGGTGCAGGAGAGCTGCACGTGTGCAGTGCCCCTCTGGTCACTCTGTGCATGCACCCTACCACATACTGGGACAAGCTTGTAGCACTGGGGGCGTCTCCTCCAGTCCCAGTGGGCTCCGGCTGCTGGGTGGCTTGCGTGGCGCAGCTTCAGCTTGGGGCAGCTTGCATGGCTTCAAGTGAGTAATTTCACAGGGGGTGTGTGTGTGCGGGAAGGGGGGATGCACCTTTTGGCTTGGCAGGTGGGTAGTGCGTGGCTGGAGGGGTAGGATCTGTGGTGACTGGTTAATTTCTGTTGGACACCACTTCCCTAAATCATATTACAGTGTGTGTGTGTTGAGTGGTGCGGCCTTGGAGATCGAACACACAACTCTGTGTTCTGCTCCTTTGGCAGATTCTTCCCCTATGTAGCCTAGAAAGCAAATAGGGTTTCTGATAACTGGCAGTTGGGCAAGTTATAGCATGGACAGATTCTTTTTCAATGTTGCATCTTCCTTAAAAATGTGAAAACTGGGATTACTAAGCTTATATGATATCCTTACACAGAATTTTCACTGTTCTTCCTCTGCTCAACATATTCCAGAGTCAGACGCACTCAGCAGAGTACTATGAACTTGACAACTGAAATGTGTTAAGTGTATTTATTCCTGAATTTGTGTGGGTCTTGCTAGAGTTAAAGGTGGAATTTAAATCCCATGTAAAATACGAGCAGGTTCACTTCAATTTCTTTTCCAGTGCAGCTGGGCTTCGATCAGACTATTCTTCAACAACTGGAACAGGTAATTCTGGGTGGATTTTTATTTTCCATATTCACTATATTTTTCACTCGTAATGAGAGGTATATTTGCTCAGATTTGTTCTACCAGAGTAAAATTTAGCATGCGTGTTACGCTATCATTGAAGTCAGCAGGGAGTCTTGCAAATGTGGCCAAGCACAGGATCTTTGTATGAAAATGATGTTTGGTATTATTTTGGTTGACTCATTGATACTAGTTTGTGATATGCTTTGTAACTACATCTGTATTAAACTCAGAGGTGTAGGTTTTGGGAGTGTATTGTTTTCCTCTTCCACTTTGTTCCCTCTGAAATTAACAAATGAATTTAGCGTCTGAATGACTCCCGTAACTTAAAGCCCAAATATTGCTCAAAACTGCCAAGTTTTTCCTGACTTATGCAATGGCACCATGCAGATCCCCGCATGAGTTCTTGCCATAAATCAGAGTTGCTTGAAACTCAGATCTCATTTGCTAAAATGTTCATGTACTTGATTTATTCCTTGGGTTCATTGTAGGCTATAGTAGCACTTGGCAAAGTGTCTAGAATGGTTCTTTCCATGTGCTTTTTAAATCCACAGCAGAACCATTTATGTGACTGAAATAGTACTAGATGTTTCTCATGTTCCATTTCCATGGAAATGTCAGTAATGTGAAGATCAGACTTATTCCTGCATGTAGCTCCTCTAGATGGGAAAAGGGGCTGGGAAGATGGAATAAAAAGCATTTGATACAAATAAATGTTTGAGATCATCTCTCTTAAACATGAAGGAAGAAGAGTAGAATCTGTTGTTTTATCTTCTTTGTCCATAGGATAGGTGTAGGTGAGAGCATCTGGTAATTGGTATCTAAAAGAAGTTGGGTACTGGAATATCATGGGACTGCAGAAGCCTATTGAGATAAATGGGCAAAGTGGCCGAGGAAAACCTCCACTGGTGTCGTCTCATTTCATTTCTGACTTGTGCTAGCTATCGTAATGATTTACTTTCACAATTGCTAAAATAACCACAAAATTACTGTAACCAATTGAAATTAATAAGAATTTGGAGTCAGAGACTAATCCTGTACTGGGAAAAAATGAATAATTTGGTCTCAAACTGGTTTTGGGAGCTAATAACTGCACAAATCCTGAAAAAAATGCAAGTATGTGAACTATAAATTGAATGTACTTTGAAGTATGTGACACTTATTTATGTCATACAATCTTTCTTGTGAATAAATGTTTCAAGACTATTCACACACATTTGAAAGCATCAGAAATCGGCTTTTTCTTGCATTGTCTTACCACTGCTAGTCACACAGCTCTATTAATTTACTCTTCTGCAAAGAAAACTGATTGGCAACTTCATTGGGAGTTTACTGCAACTCACCCCATTAAGATTGATGGTTAATTTGGTTTACCAGTTCCAGCTGAGTAATGCAGCTGTTTTGGGTTCACCTACATATGCATTTACAAATATTCCAGTGAAATTTTACTTGATGTTTCAAGGGGGTAAATATCACAGGGAAGTTTACTGTCTTGATTTGTAAAGACTGAGGCAAGTATTATGTCCAATTCAGTTGCATTCAGGCCTTTTCCTTTTTTATTCCCAAGAATTGTGCCAACAGTTTCAGACATGAATAAATTGAAAATCACAAAGTTTTTGCAACTGAAAGTAAGGTAGTGATAAACTGGCTCATCTTCCCTTGAAATTAAGGTTTGAAAACTTTAGTGGTACTTTCCATTGAGCCTGGTTCAAGTTTCGATTTTTGTCATAGACTGAAACCAGATAATTGTACGTGGTTTGGGGCTTTCTTGGGGAATGTTGCACTAAATTCTAATAATTGACGCTATTTGCACTGTCAATCTGCTGGCAGAATTGTTAGCTTGGTTTTTTTAACACATAGAAGAGCAATATCTAACCAGATAGACACTGTCATTCAGAATCCATAGTGACATTAATACAACAATGCTCTTTGGGAGTCCTGAAGTTTAGTAATAAATGTTGCATAGTAGAGACCACAAATAACATGGATTTATTCCTGATGGTTGGTCAAACTTCTCACAGTGAACAAATATTAGAATTTACCCCTTCTCTCTACTGGCCCTTGAATCCTTGACATGTCAAATGTATTGTGCAAATGGCAACTTGTCAAAATGGCAGTACTTGCATTGCAGATGCGCCTTCAAATATTTATTCATGCTATCATTCACCATGCTTTATTGTCTCTGAATTTTCTTGTGGTTATAATTGTCCTTACTCACAGACTTGTGAATAAAAGAGGCTGTAAATGTCAGTGAGATGCATTGGCATACTATTTACAAGACCCTTTACGTACACTGCAGTTGCATTTCCCTAGCACGTTTCCCTCTCCTTCTTCCCGTTCCCAGGCTAAATTAATATTGACTTACTACATCTGATCAGTGTTGAAAATGTGCTACTTCTACAGGAACAAATTGCATATACGATCTGTATGCAGATCGTCTACATCAGCACTTTCCTCTGGACATCACTGCTACCTCAGGGAGGATGATTTGTTATTTCAAACTGATTGCATTAGTGGGCCATCTGATTCGTCTCTCAATAGTATCTATTCAGATTGAAGCAGATAATTGCATCACTGACTCACTTACCATTTATGACTCCCTGATGCCAATCAAAAGTAAGATACTGTACCGGTATGTATATATTTTAAATAAGAATTCTTTGGTTCTGCAGGCTTTTCATGAAATTTTTCTTGTGTGTTTATTTTGTAGTTAAGTACTCACTCAAATTTGTGTTCTTTACAAATAATACTTAATAATGAATTTAATGATCTTACATGGAAAAACTGGTCTTGCCAATGAAAAGGCATTTGGGAAATGATGAATATTAACTTAGATGAAAAAGGTGGGAAATAGGAAGATCTATCAAATAAAAAAAATTCACATCTCCATTTAGGAAGCATGAGTAGCTTGGAAGACGTGTCTAAAATTCATTCTTTAATCAGATTAGGAGACACCCAGAAAATCTCATGTCACGTGTGAAAAACTGATAAACTTGAACTGCCGCAGAAGTGGTTAAATGAGGGATATGGGTTTTGTGGACATGCATCCACTGGAAGCTTTACTGAGACCACTGGCATGGCTGACACGGCTTACCAGACCACAGTTAGTGGGAACTTCCCTGTTAGTCTTTCTGTAAGTGACCCTGTGAAAGACCAATACCACTTCCCCATGCCAGCCAGACTGTGAATGACTTCTGAATGTTAATGTTTTGTTTTTCAGAAAGGTGATAAAACCACTTGTTTTGCTTATTGGTTTTGTCATCTGTACTCTTGCCTCTCTAACCATTTGCCAGAGTTCAGGGCAACTGCGTGCCACACTGGCAAGAGCGGCAAAAGCTTACTGAAAGTGTGCATGCGGGGGTAGGGTGGCAGTGCACCACTGGTGCCCAAAACATGGCACCATCCCCCAAATCCTTCTTCCCCTCGATTTCTCCTCTCCATTGCCCAGTTTGCTCACCCGTGCTGCTAGTAAAAAGAGGGAGGGCACAACTCTTCCACTTTAGAAGTGGTGGGGCCATGCCCTCATGTACTTACTTACACCCCCACCCCCCATTCTGGCACACCTGTCTGGAGTACCTTAGAGCAGGCTGTCAAAAACAATGAAAGACACCATAAGTGGGTGATATATTCTGGAAGTAGATTTGACCCAGTTACTATGAAATGGGAACTCCAAGATGACTGTACCCGTCTTACCATAGAGTCAGAGAGTTCCCCTTTGATCTTACCACCTAGACAAACAATAACAGAGAGGAAGCCATGCTAGTCTATACACTATCAAAACAAAAAGCAGTCAAGTAGCACTTTAAAGACTAGCAAAATAGATTATTAGGTGACCTTTCGTGGGACAGACCCACTTCTTCAGACCCTAGACAAACAACTTAGTGATAAAGGGTTATTCACAGCAAAAATCACACCACATTCAGATTGCTTCCAGTCCTGAGATACCAGTGACTTACCTCAGATCAGTTGGTACTGCAGGATAGCAGCTCTCAACTGGGGTACATAGACCCTTGTTGTTCTGTGAGCTCTGTCAAGGGGGCTGCAGGACTCCATGGTTGAAGACCAATCCCTAGCACGTCCTCCCCTTCAGACCTGACTCTGGGAGGTGTGGGGGATGGACTCCAGGAAGCACAGACAGGCCCTTTTGGAGGGTGAGCCAGGACTACCATTTGGCCTGAGCCTCAGGAGACAGAGGTCTCAATTTTTTCTACGAAGTTGTTTCCATTTATTATACACCTTGCAGTTATAACAGAAACAATAAAAGAAATATACTTGCGAAAACTGGTTGAAATCATGGGACTTTGGCCCTTTGCCAATTTTTTGGTCACATCTCAGTTTTATTTGTACCACTGGAGACTGCAATATGAAGTGCTGCTTGTGGTTTTTGCATAGTTTAGAGGTTTAGAAACTCACAATTAATTCTGTTACTGTAAAGTGATTTTGCATGGTCCAATGGTGAGTTTAACTTTTAAAATAGACACATCTCTGCACAGATTTTCATATACCTGTTTTTTTCTTATGTGGCTTTGTATATAATAATCATATCAAGCTCAGCTGTAAACTACCTCTTTGCTCAGTTTTAGATTAAATTTAGATTTAGAACCTTTAAAGGCTTTTTTGTGATGATAAACTTTTGAGTTGTTAAACTTTGATTCTAATCTGGCAATTGTCTCATGTTCATATTCAGAGTAATGCCCCAGCTATTAGAGGAATTTAATAATGGGAACATGCTAGCAGATGAAATCTCAAGACTTTGAAATAAGGCTTATAAGGGCTGTAATAACAACCCCAAATTGCTGTATATACTTCACAATGAATATTATATAATTACAACTGTGTATGACAAATAGCCTTTAGTGAATGAATTTATTGTGTTACTGTAACAGAGAGAAAGCCATGCTAGTCTATATACTATAGAAACAAAAAAGCAGTCAAGTAGCACTTTAAAGACTAACAAAATAATTTATTAGGTGATGAGCTTTCGTGGGACAGACCCACTTCTTCAGACCATAGCCATACCAGAACAGCTGTTAAATATTAATATAAAATAAATATAAAATAAAATATAACATTAAATATTAATATTAAATATTGAGTCCCACGAAAGCTTATCTAATAAATTATTTTGTTAGTCTTTAAAGTGCTACTTGACTGCTTTTTTGTTTTGATGGTGTTACTGTGTTTTAAAATAACCCTTCTTTGAAAAGGAAGTGAAGATTTGAAAATGGTGCAAGCAAAAGATACTGAAAGCAACAGAGTGGAGCATCAGTTAAGAGTTTAAAGCAAATGACATAATTTCTTGCAGAAAAGAAACCTCGGCCATTAGATACTGGTAGTGTTTTGGCTTTGTTTAGTTCTGGTCAATGTACGAGTGACCTTACAAACAGAAACTTTCTTGGTATACTTGAGCTTCTTAGCAAGTATGATGCACTTTTATCAGGCCATGTTAAGTGTGTTTGTGAATCACAAGAGAGTAGAAAATGCATGCTATCTGTCTACCAACATACAAAGTGAGTTCATTGAGCTATGGTGGATATTTGTGCAAACAACAATTCTTGAAGAGAGATGACCTGTGACATACTTTTCAGTTATTATTGATGCAGCTCCAGACTACTCTCATAGGCTGCGTCTACACGTGCACGCTACTTCGAAGTAGCGGCAGTAACTTCGAAATAGCGCCCGTCACGTCTACACGTGTTGGGCGCTATTTCGAAGTTGAAATCGACGTTAGGTGGCGAGACGTCGAAGTCGCTAACCCCATGAGGGGATGGGAATAGCGCCCTACTTCGACGTTCAACATCGAAGTAGGGACGTGTAGATGATCCGCGTCCCGCAACATCGAAATAGCGGGGTCCTCCATGGCGGCCATCAGCTGGGGGGTTGAGAGATACTCTCTCTCCAGCCCTTGCGGGGCTCTGTGGTCACCGTGGGCAGCAGCCCTTAGCCCAGGGCTTCTGGCTGCTGCTGCTGCAGCTGGGGGTCCGTGCTGCATATGCAGGGTCTGCAACTAGTTGTTGGCTCTGTGTATCTTGCACTGTTTAATGAAAGTGTGTCTGGGAGGGGCCCTTTAAGGGAGCGACTTGCTGTTGAGTCCGCCCCGTGACCCTGTCTGCAGCTGTGCCTGGCTCCCTTATTTCGATGTGTGCTACTTTGGCGTGTAGACGTTCCCTCGCTGTGCCTATTTCGATGTTGGGCTGAGCAACGTCGAAGTTGAACATCGACGTTGCCAGCCCTGGAGGACGTGTAGACGTTATTCATCGAAATAGCCTATTTCGATGTCGCAACGTCGAAATAAGCTATTTCGAAGTTGGGTGCACGTGTAGACGTAGCCATAAAGAACAGTCAACCTTGGTTGTTTATGTTAAAATTGCAGGAAGTTTAAAGGTTTCAGCTGAAGAAAGGTTCATTTTGTTTGAAAATGTCATGAAAAAAACTGAGAAAGAAATCACTGCTTGTGTATTAGAAATTCTGGAAGGGTTCAAATTAAATTCTCAAGTCTGCATTGGCCAAGCCTATGACAATTTAATTGGTGATACACATTTCATAGAGCTGGAAGGGACCTTGGGAGGTCATCTCATCCAGTCCCCTACCCTCTTGGCAGGACCAAGCACCATCCGTGATGTCTATTTGCCCCAATCCCTAAATGGTCTCCTCCAGGATTAAGCTCACAATGCTCAATTTAGCAGGCCAATGCTCAAGCTACTGAGCTACCCCTCCCTCCTAAAACAAAAATCATACTCCAGCAAGCCACCCTCAGAAGGGAGTAATAGAATAATTGGAAGTATGCATCTCCTACAACTGGAAGGGACCTCTGGAAGTTACCTACTCTGGTCCTCTGCCCTCTTGACAAGACCATGCACCATTTCTGGCATCTATGTGCCTTAATTGGCCGTTCCACTGCTTGAACTCACAACTCCAAGTCTAGCAGGCCAGTGTTCAAACCACTGAGCTACCCCTTCAGTCCTTAATGTTTGCCCCAGGTCCCTAAATGGCTCCCTCAAGGGATCTATATTCAGCAGTTTAAATGAAAGTACAAAGAAATTTCAGAAGATCTCTGTGACAAGATCCACATTCCACCAACTTTAGATCACTCTGTAAGACAGAAGAACTGCTTCAAGAAATATTCAATCTCGGCCTGTCGACTGTATTTCCTGATATCACAATTGCATTATGTGGGTTTTTTTTATTAGTCTCCCTGCATCAGTGGCTGCAGGTGAATGCACATTCAATGCGTTAAAACAAGTAAAGAACTATCTTGATTCTATAATGGTACAAGAGTATTTGAATGGGCTCGCAATGCTTAACATTAACAGTGATATTGCATGTAAATTAGATTTTTCTTCAATTATAATTAGTTTGCACAGCACAACTCCAGAAAAGCATTCCTAATATGAAAAGTTTTGCTTGCAGTGTAAACTCACAATTAGTTACAATTTTATTATACGTGCTCTTGGCATAATGACTTAATTGTCAATAAATAAGCATCTTAAAGTGTTCATTTTCATATATTCTTTTGGTTTTAGCATATGACTCTGGATGAGAAGTTAAATATGTCTGGGACCTGGGGTAAGGCTGGGCTGAGGTCTCTAAATTCGAAGTGGCCTGAGCCTCTGTCATTCTCTGAGAGGGTATGGGACAGTCTGAGCCCTGAGCCTGGTGTTCCTCATGAGGCAGAACCCTTGAACCCATGGGTAGAGTTGGGGACATGGAGGGCATTGTCTCCTTCCCAAACTGCAGCGCAAGAGCACAGCAATCATGGGGGAGCAATTCCACACATCTCCCCACAGTCTCTCTTCTCCCACTTCGCTGGCCAGCTCAGAGGTAGGGAGCCAGCACCAGGCAGTGTGGCTGCAGCTGGGGCTCTGGCTGGTTTCATGGAGCAGCATTCCCTTCTCACCTGCCCCAGGTTGAAACTGCTCATCATTTCCTACCCACCTTTGCTCCTACAGAGGCAGCTGGTTAGAGTCTGTCTAGGCTGGGAGGGACTGGCTGACAGAGCCCTTTGGAAATAGGGATTGCAGGGGCGTCGGAGATGCAGCAAGGACTGTCACTCTCGTGTGGGTCTTTATAGTCACAATAGATGCTGTAAATGAAGTCCTCAATTGAAACTTTAAAGGGCGCGATCCATAGTCTATGCAGACTGAAGGATGCCTACTACTACTACCTGCCAGCATGGAATCCCTAATATCCCTTTCACAACACCATGAGCTGCTCCCCTGCATGTCTCAAACAGTGATGAGAAAGGAAGGGCAGCCGGGATGGTTAAAGAATAAGGGAAAAAAAAGTGGTATTTGGGAAACTTTCTTGCTACCATCTTTGTTTGTGGTTGCAACTGAGATGAGTCCTATCAAGTCTCTGAATGATTCATTCATCTTTGAGTTCCATAGATACATTTACCCAAATCTGCTACTCTATTTATTGTGGAAGGGCATGTGCATTGCTGGAAGGTGCGGGGATTAAATGTGAGCTTCCCCTGAGTAAAAACAAAACAAAACAAAACAAAACAAAACCCAGCAAGAGTAAAAAACCATGAGCTGGCTTCACTGCTTGCTGGCCTGAAAAGAGTATGAATAATAGGCAAGGTCAGAATTTTTTAAAGCAGGGTTTGGATGGAAGATAGCTTCACAAACTTGGTTGTCCCATGGAAAGGTTGTGCATTTAATAACAAGAGTAATGCACTTTTAATACAAACTACTCATGTATGTGCTCTCACTGTTTTCCCCTTAGAATTTGTGAGCCAACCAACTCATTAATGTCATTTGTTTCCACAAATAATCTGATGCTGATAACATTTACATCGATGCAAATACAGAAATGGAAGGAAATTCATGGGTACTTTGAAGTTATTACACAAGAAAGTAAGTTATTCTTCAAATGTATTTGTATTTATAATGGAGATGTCACTCAGACCCCATAGGTGAGGCTGACAATGAATTTGGGTAACTCCTTTTCAGCTTTTTAGTTATCCTTTCTCTTTTACCCTTTACATGATCTTAGTTGCTCTTGGGTTGTTCACTAACCGCTGGTATTTCTTCTGAATTGTATTTATCATGCTGACTTCCAGTCTATTTTTCCTCTTCCTGTGCTCAGGCCTGTTTGAGTTAGCCATTGTGAAATGAAGTAGTCAGAGAAGTATATATAAAAACAACTTGATTGAACTTGTACTGCAAATGAATCCCCTTGTTTTATGCTCTAATTTGCCAGTAGATGGAGATGTTGTGTTAACTGTCTCTAACTAAGGTACATAGTAACAGAGAGGAAGCCGTGCTGGTCTATACACTATCAAAACAAAAAGCAGTCAAGTAGCACTTTAAAGACTAGCAAGGTGGTTTATTAGGTGAGCTTTCGTGGGACAGACCCACTTCTTCAGACCATAGCCAGACCAGAACAGGCTCAAATATTGAGTCTGTTCTGGTCTGGCTATGGTCTGAAGAAGTGGGTCTGTCCCATGAAAGCTCACCTAATAAACTATTTTGCTAGTCTTTAAAGTGCTACTTGACTGCTTTTTGTTTCTACAGTCTGGAGTCTGACTGGCTGTATTGAGGCTGAAGGTATTGAGTACTAAAATATTCAGCATTAGAGCTGAGCACTGTTATTTTTACCTCAATATCTCATTTGCATTTATATTTCTCTGCTTGTGCAATGAATATAGACAAGCAGGTTTTAGATTTTTCTACTTAGTCTGTTGCTTTCTGTTTCCCTTTGAGGTTAAGGGGTGGCTTCACCAGGCTAAGAGTGCTTTCTTGGGGAAAAGAAATGTAATGACAGTGGCTCTACAGTCTAGCACAGGGATCGGCAACCTTTCCAAAGTGGGGTGGCAAAATTTGACCTTTTGACCTCTATGAACAGTCCCAGTGCCTGTGATACTTTTTTAAACCATTCCCTTTCAATAGCAGCTTTTCAAATCAAAATCACCTAATAAGTTATTTTGTTAGTCTTTAAAGTGCTACATGACTGGTTTTTTGTTTTCAAATCAAGGTGTTCAAGCAGGAATTATTTTGAGAAGTTCCTAATGCCTGTGTTATATTGTGGGGGGTGGGAGGGGAGGACAGTATAATTGCAATGAATTTTTCTGGCTTTATGAAACTGAGATTTTCAAGCATTACTACAATACTAATGTTGTTGTTGTTGCAAATATATTACTTGGTAATATTTAAATCCATATAAGAGAATGTCTTTAAACCTTTTTAAAAGTAAACTTTCAGACATAAACTCACCACTCCTACAAACGCAAAATACAGCTCATGCGTCTGACAGGATCTTGTAAAATGAAAGAAATGGCCTCTCTGAGCCGTCACTACTTTTGAGCTGCAGTGTGTTGGCTTGAGGTTGTGCGTTGGCAGCTGTGTAGGACAGAGTGGTTAGTGCAAACTTGTGACTTTCCTGTTTTGGGAGAGAAATAAAGTGGATTTTCTGAGGCAGCATTCCTAGAGCTTGCCAATTCGGTATCTGTGTTTTCACTGTCATTCTGCTGCTGCTTTCTTTTTAAGAGCTCTAGCCTCTGTTGGTCTTTTGCATTTGGGCCAGAACACAACACTCAAGTTGTCCTGATATGCAGTCAAAAGAACTGCCACTAACTTAGACACTTATCCCAGTTTTGGAGCCTACTGGATATTTTAAATAATGTGAACACTCACCAAGATATTTCTCTTTTTAGAATGTGGCAACACCATATTGACGAAAGAGAGAACTGGCTTTGAGGGGAGAATTTTGAGTCCTTATTATCCAAGCTACTATCCTCCAAAATGTATTTGTACGTGGAACTTTCAGGTAAAGTCTATTCTTCTTCTTTAGACATTAAAATACAAGCAACAGAATCCTTAGAGTAAGCCAAACAGGTGTTTTTAAATAGGTATTTGTGTGCTTCCTGAGAAATGGGGTAGTCCTCTTATAGAACGGCTATTGCTGAAAACATGTGATGCACTGGGGCCAGTAGGAAACAACCAGTGAAGGGCCCAGCAGAAGGTGGTATCTTGGAAGAGATAAGTGGGCCTGCAATAACAGTGACTGTGAACTTTACTGGAAAAGACAGGAGATGTACCATGAAAGATGAACTCTTTCAGTTTCTATTTGTATTTGATGAGTTATGCATAAAGTGCTTTAGACATAATTTAAAATATGCATGTGTGAAGTCCCTTGCATAACAGAAAGTCTGTTCTGTCTGCTGCCATCCACCTGAGATGTGGGCCTGGATTGTATGTGCTCATAATTCCCAGATGGAATCGCATTTTCCACCAGAGTTCAATGCTTCTTGCTTTTAACACTAAAGACCAGCACCCTGGCACCCAACTCTCACTTTGCTGCTGAAAGGGAAGCTAGCTCTTTCGGAAAATCTGACGTCTGTGGCTAGTGTGTACAAATATAAAGCAGAACAAAACAGCATGAATTGCAGTGACACATGTCCACAGACTGGGTGCACACTGCGTGTGCCATCTGTGCTTCTCAGCTCCAAACAGCATGGCCCATCTTCTAAAACAGGCGTGTCCAACCCATGGCCCACGGGCTGCATGTGGCCCTGGACAGCTAGTAATGCGGCCCCACAAGATCATAAACTTTTAACATTATTATGTGATTTATATACATTAACTATATTATATATTTTATATGCGGCCCAAGACAATTCCTCTTCACTCAATGCGGCCCAGGCAAGCCGAAAGTTTGGACACCCATGTTCTAAAAGAGAAAAGACAGATTCTGCAGGTTCTACATGTGTTGGAAAGGTGCCTGATAAATACAAACAACTGTGTCGTAGACTGTTGGGTAACTTTTTGGAAGGCCAGTTTAAAAAATCCAGGATCTTGCGTCCACGTTGAACTACAGCCATATTACTTTGAACTCCTCTGTGTTCTCCTTCCATATTCAAGGATCTGCAGGCCCTCTTGAACCCTAGGTACTTGTTAGGCATTAGGGAATACGCACACAGCCAGGCAGTGCAGATAGCAGGAGGGGTGTAAAAAGAGGGGAAGAAAACTAATAGCAGTGAGTTACAAAGCAGTGGTGTATTGAGAGGTGTGGCAAAGATTTTTCAGTTTGATAAGGAAGCACAGTAAAGAGACAGAATGGGGAGTAGCTGCTCTTTTTCTGGGGGTTAGGGTTTTGAGTGGGGCAAGAGCAGCGCTGAGGTGGAAAAGTGAAACGAAGTGAAAATGGAAGGTGGATAGACTAAGGTACAGGTTTTTGGAAATAGGGATGGACCTAAGTGGGACTCCACAGACCTACAGTGGAGGAGATCCCTCAGTGTTAAAGTGGGAGTACAGCAGTGCTTTTTTCCCAGGAACTCAAGCCCCATACTGCCCCCCCCCCCGAGGCCCAACCCCCTCTTACGGGCCCAAGCTGACCCCTGGCAGCATAACCCCTCCCGGCAGGGCCTGAGCCACCCCTGGTGGCTTAACTGCCCCCTGGGTGGGGGCTTCCCCATTCCCCAGAGCCAGGTACCTCCCCCTTTCCTCCAAGTGAATGCTGGTGATTTACCTCCCTGCTGCTGCCAGGCTGTGCCACAGTGTCAGGCCAGTCCACAGGGGCTGCTACAGGACCATGCCAGACTACAGGCACTGGAACAGCAGGAACTGTGCAGCTCCCAGCATGGAGCCACATGTGCCATGCCGGGACAGAAGGAGCTGTGTGGCTCCTAGCTGGAGCCGTGTATGCAGGGAGCAGGGGGGCAAGAGGGCTCATTCAAAAATGGCAGCCCTGGGGAAAAATGTGCTGGAACGCTGTTCCATGGCTTTCTGGCAGAAATAAAAGCCCCGGAGAACAAAGGAAAAAATGAAGGTTTAAGTGTGTATTATGAGAAGAGCAGTGCTATTTTCAACATGCAGGAGTTGGGAAGTTAAAACAGAATTGGAGCTAAGGTTTTTTCACATCGGTCTTGAGCTGTTTTGACTCTTCAGTAGAGGAAAGGTGTGAGCCTTAGTCAAGAGTGTGGGGATAGCTGATGTCATTGATAAATGTGGTATTGGTAGAGTGGAAAGGGATGGGAATCTCAAGTGAGCTAAAGGAAATCAAAGCATCAGAAAGAGCCATGAGTCACACACTCAAGGAGTTAGGGAGGAAAAAGGAGAGGTAGGAGTTAAAAAGGCATTTTTACATGCTTGCTAGAAGGTTGAAACTGAAGTCAGTGCAATGTGAGAAAGCAAACAAAATGGACTACTGGTGACAGTGAAAAAGAACGGCATGCGTAGGAGGGGACCAGTAAAGGAGCAAGAGAACCAGGCAAGGAATAAGAGATAAAGGAGATGGAGTGAGTGGCTGTTGTATTGGTGAAGACCAGATGGAAGAAAATTTGGAATGACCAAGGGTAAGCCTACACTTACCAAAAGATTAATTCCTACAGGGTCGATCTTCCCGGGTTCAATTTAGTGCATGTAGTTGGGGTGTGCTAAATTGAACTAGAGCGGCTCTACAGTGGGCCCTGCCACTTCTCATTCTCACAAGGAGTAAGAGAGATCAACAGAAGAAACTCTCCCATCAGCGTCCTTCTGTGTGGATGGCCAGAAAAATCTGTCTTGGATATGTTGATTCCAGCTACTTGATTGATGTAGCTGAAAATACGTATCTTATATTGACTTTTTGGTCTAGTGCATACCTGGCTTACGTTTGCTGGGAGGAAAACTGAGGCTATAGCGAGCCATCTCCAGACTGCAAAGAGGACATTTTAACAAGCTCTTTCCCTGTCCCCTGCTATTCTTAACTCAACAGGCCCTTCACAACATACTCAGGAATTGCTTTTTGGTATGTAGGAACTGACTATAGCCAAGCACTGCCAGTGCTGTACTGTGCAAATGCTGCACATGTAGCCGAGTTACACTTCTTTCATCAGTAAGATAAGAATCACCTCACAAATACTGGCTCCTAGTTACTTGTCTCCTGTTCCTGTAAAATGGCACCTCTGATTAGGTATGTCTGTGGTATCCTGAGGCTTAATCTGGGTTTCAAAATGCTTTAGAAATCCTCCAGCTGCAATGTACTACCCCAAAGCATAATGATATGAAATTAAATAAACCATAACTTTGGAGAAACAGACACAGATGGGTCTTAGCTGTCAGTCAGCCACGTCTGTCTGCCTCTGCACTAATGAAGTTGGAATAGTCAGAGGCCTTTGATCTCCCTTTGCAAGCTGTATTCCATATATGGTCATTAGCTGTTTAACGAGAAGAAAGGATTGTTTGCTTAAGAGGGATGGAAAGCCTGCAGCTGCACTTGGCCTCTGCCAACCTGAGGTTTTGCTGGCAGCTGAAAAACCATCAGGCCTGCTCAGGTGCTCGCTGTTGAGCTGTGGAAGTCAGTGCACTCCTGTAGGTCGGTATCCCAAGAGTCTGATTCATTGTTGAGACAAATCTACAGATATTTGGTGCACACTGGGAACTTAACAAAAAAAAAAATGTTTTCACTGACCTTCCCACTTGCTTGTTGCAGACTCCTCAAAAGAGCCTGGGGATAGCACTGAAGTTTCATAACTACACTATCAGTGAGAAGAGCCTGAAAGGTTGTGAGCGGGGATGGTGGCGAATTAATGAACACATGTAAGTATTTGCACATGGGTATTAAACTAGGGATTATCAGTAAATTCATTCACACTATGGACATATCTGGTGTAGTAATATTTAAAAAAAAAAGAAAAAGGGAGAAGTTGAGAGATCCACAAATAAACGTAGCATTGGCAACATGCCCTTTCCTTGGTATGATTTCGTAACTATACCCCTAAAATCAGCTATTTTTTGAAGTAAAAGAACTAGGATGAGATGAATGTGAGAATTTGATGAAGATGGATAGCCTGTGAACCATACAAAATAGCTTTGGGTTCACTGGGTTAACCTAAGTGGTTTTTGTTTTTTTTTTGGTAAAACTTATTAACCTGTAACATAATTTCATGGTTGCTCACAAGAGATATTGAATCTAACTGGTGCCTCGTGAAAGCATATCAGGTGTCCTGGGGACCTTATAAGGGAAGGCATGGCTCTTCTGTGCCTATCTCCATCCCCCACGCAAACTGCTAAACTAGCGTAGTTGGGTACCCTGTGTGGTCTGTTTATTCTGCACCTTTCATTAGAATATTGCAGCTTTTGGTTTCCCCATGGTTCTTTGCATCTATTTTTCTCTTTTTCAGTGTTTCTTTTTTCCAGCCTTCCCTTCACCCTTTACTTGTTTCACCCACACAGTCTTGCTGTACTGGAATGTTGAATTCAGGAAGCTGTTAACTCAGACTTCAACTTCTGAGCTTCCTTTAGAAACTAAGCCGAGTTGAGGTGTTCTTGACTACATGTATAGCTCACTAGCTAGAACAATGCATTCCCATTGTTATAACCTTACCCAGTTAGGTGTCTAAATGAGAGACTCGAGTTCCTTCTGATGGAAGCTGGTTCCTGGACTACATGGAACTAAGCACTTCCTGAACCAAATAGACATCCTGTAACATGTCCCTTCTTTTCATCCCAAATTAGTTATAAGATAGTAACAGAGAGAAAGCTGTGCTAGTGTAAAAATTATCAAAACAGAAAAGCCGTCCAGTAGCACTTTAAAGACTAACAAAATAGTTTATTAGGTGATGAGCTTTCGTGGGACAGACCCACTTCTGCAGACCATAGCCATACCAGAACAGGCTCAATATTTAAGGCACAGAGAATCAAAAACTGTTTTGTTTTGATGGTCATAAGATACTTGTGATATTCCACATGGGACCATCTGTAGTGTTGGACACATGTGTCCCTCCGTTCTCCAGCCTGGGGTGACTTTTATATTGCTTTGTTGTGAAAGCAGCCATTTCCAGCTTGTTCGTGTATAGCCTCCAAGCACGTAAGTTATAGTGTATCAGTGCTATGGATAGCCATTCTTGAATTACACTGCAGGGCAACACCAACAAATTCCCAGTCCCAGATTCCCCCTCCCGACTCAAAATGTGTGGTTTGGACTTCCCAGACCACCCTTGGGCAATACAAACTCAGTCTGAAATTTTATTAATGGAAAATAGTATGTACCAATCTTGTTAGCTCAAATGGAGTTTTCCAAGCACTTCAGCCTCAGCACACTGGTTCAGATAAAACACTAAAACAAGTACGTTAATTACAGAAAGATAGATTTGTAAGTGACCATAAGTAATGAAGTATAAACATCTGAGCTGGTTACAAGAAAATAAAATTAAAGCTAAATTAATTTAAAGCAAAGGCTTCTCTCATCATTCGTTTCAACAAGATTACTGAGTACATTCCTTTTGCCTAGGATAACTCCCCCAGTTCAGTGTTACTGTCTTTGTCATAGAATCATGGAATCACAGGGCTGGAAGGGACGTCAGGAAGTCATCTAGTCCATCTCCCTGCCTAAAGCTGGAGCAACCCGAATTAAATCATTCCAGCCATGACTATGTCAAGCTGGGACTTAAAAGCCTCTAGGGATGGAGATTCCACCACCTTTCTCAATAATGCATTCCAGAGCTTCACCGCTTTCCTGGTGAAATAGTTTTTTTGTAATATTCAACTTACACCTCCCTCTGTATCTTTAAATCATTGCTCCTTGTTCTGCCATCCATCACTACTGAGAACAGCCAGAGCCCCTCTTCAGGAAGTTGAAGGCTGCTATCAAAACACCCCTCTTCTCCTTTGCAAATAAAATAAGCCCAAGTCCCTCAGCCTCTCCTCATAGGTCATGTGCTCCAGCCCTTTAATAATTTTCATTGTTCTCTGCTGGACCCGCTGCAATACATCATCTACATCTTTTCTGTACTGTGGGTCCCAGAACTGGACACAATTCTCCCGATGAGGCCTCACCAGTGCCAAGTAGAGGGGGATAATAACTTCTCTAGATCTGCTGGAAATGCTTCTTCTAATGCACCCCCATATGCCGTTAGCCTTCTTGGCTACAAGGGCACACTGTTGACTCAGATCCAGCCTCTCATCCACCATAATCCCCGGGTCCTTTTCTGCTGCACTGCTATTTAGCCAGGCAACACTCAGCCTGTAATACTGCTTGGGATTCTTCTGTCCCAAGTGCAGCAGTCTGCACTTGTCCTTACTGAACCTCATCAGATTTCTTTTAGCCCAAGCACCGATTTATCTAGGTCACTCTAGACCCTGTCCCTACCCTCCAATGTATCTAGCTCTTCCCCTAGCTCAGTGTCATCCACAAATTTGCTGAGGGTGCAATCCAGCCCATCATCCAGGTCATTAATAAAGATGTTGAACAATACCAGCCCTAGAACCAATTGTTGGGGCCTTCCAATTAAACCAACCACCAACCAGACATTGAGACATTGATCACTACTCAGTGTGCCCTACCATTTAGCCAACTTTCTATCCATCTTATAGTCCATGGATCCAGTCCATACTTCCTCAAGTTGTGGGATACTGTATTAAAAGCTTTGCTAAAGTCAAGGTATATCACATCCATTGACTTCCCTTTGTCCACAGAGTCAGTTACCTCATCAGAGAAGCTAATAAGATTGGTTAGCTATGTCTGGTCCTTAGTGAATCCATGTTGGCTATTCTTGATCACTTTCCCCTCTTCCAAGTGCTCCAAAATGGATTCCTTGAGGATCCTCTCCATGATTTTTCCAGGGACTGAGGTAAGGCTGACTGGTCTATAGTTCCCTGGATTGACCTTCTTTCCTTTTTTTAAGATGGGCATTACATTTGCCTTTTCCCAGTCATCTGGGGCCTCTCCCAATCTCCACGAATTTTCAAAGATAATAGCCAAAGGCTCTACAACGACATCTGCCAATTCCGTCAGTACCTTTGGACACATTAAGTATGGACCCATGGATTTGTGTGTGTCTTACTTTTCTAAATAGTTCTTTACCTGTTCTTTCTCTACTGAAGGCTACCCATCTCCTTCCCATACTGCATTGCCTAGTGCTGTAGTCAGGGAGCTGATTTGTCCTTGAAGACTGAGGCAAAAAAGCATTGAGTACTTCGGCCTTTTCTGTATCATCTCTCATCAGGTTACCTCCCTCATCCAGTAGAGGCCCCACATCTTCCCTGGTAACCTGCTAATTGTTATCTTTGAGGAGGTATTAATACTGTGAGATGATTAAAAAGAAGAAGTATTTGATGCTTCTGTTCCTCATTCCTATAGTTCTCTTTTTCTTTGAAAATCATCTCTAGCTGAGGTTCAGGAGACAGAATATCTGTGGATGCAGGAACCTCTAGCTGTGTCCTTGCCAAAATATAGATTTCTTGATTTCCCTTTTTTTTTCCCCTGCCAAAGAATGGTCTCTTCACCAGGTGATGGTCTCTTTGACTTTAACAACTGGCTAAAAGGTCAATTTATCTTTTAATTCCCTAGGAATTGGTCTGTGCTTGCTTTGGTAAACTTGGAACATATCTGAGCTGCATCCTAGCATAGCATCTTATAACTTGACCACACAAGTTTGTCACACAAATTTTATAGGGCACTAATGAGCAACAACATATGGAGTTACCTCACAAGGTGTACAAAATTTATTGTAGCCTTGTAAAAATGGTGAACATAGGGAAGTACAGTCTCATACCTTGAAGGATTTAGTATATTAGAAGACTTCTGGGATGATTTCTTATCTAATGTGACTCCTGAATATGGAGCTGAGGCTGTATTTGTAGGAAGCTCTCTGTGTTTTAGAATACTTATGATCTGGCTCTTTGTAATACATACTTTAAAAAAATATGGCCCATGGTAGCTTTATTTTAGTGGTTTAGTTTTTGAATGTGAGCATTAGAACCATGTTCTTGATCTTGGTAATCAGGTGATGTATTAGACCTGGGGCTGGTTCAAATTTTCCATTGAAACTATTTTTCAAAGGAGAACTAGGTGTTTGTGGTTGGGCATCTCTGCCGGAATGGTGCTCAGATGTCCAACCTGCTCCCTTTGATGTTAATCACTTTGGCTGCGTACATGTGCTCTCTTTGGACAACAGTGTAGACAGCCTGTTAGCTGACACTGCAGACCTCAGAGACCCCTGAGAAGCGCAAATCAAGCAAGGTACGAAGGCACTGGAAACAGGTTTATTGTCGTTGACGTATGGTCTCCAACACCCTCGTGAGTCTCCAATATGACTCAAAAGTTTACATTGGTACATGCATATGCCATGACAATGGATGTGGCTCAGTTGACAGCAAGGGGGCTCCATCATCCTCTAGGTTGCTCGACACAGCCTGTTACACACACTTTTATACACAGGTATAAACAAGTTACGTATCCAGGTACAACCCCCTCATTGTAATACACTGACACCCCTTAATGTAACTAGATCTACCCATTAACCTGGGGGATAATGGTGGTACCATCAAAACAACACTATCCATCATGCTGTCATTATGGCCTGTTCCTGTACTTAGGTCAGAATGTACCTGGTGCTAAGCTGTTATCTATGGAGAAGGTACGGGGAGTCCATGGTATCACTAAATGCCTGGTTCTGGGTGCTTGTAGGTGTTTTTATACTGTTTTAGGCCCTGTGATTTATCAGATCTGTCTCTTGCTGCATTCTGGTGGGCAGAATCTACCTAGTATGGATTTTGCTTTAACCTACCATTGTTCAGGCTTGAGGCCTTTAGCTTTGCTGTATGTTAACAAAGCATTGACTGTTTTCCTCGGCCTTTAGCCTTACACCAAGCCTCTCATTACTGCATTTTACTACAGTGTTTAAATGAACTTTTGTTGTATGTGTCTGGTAGCATAGAAAACTTGTTTTTTTTTGTTTTTGACGAAGCCTGAACATTTTTCAATTTTTCTATACAAGATTTTTATTATTTTGTCAAAAATAGTCCATGGAAGGGAAAGCAGATGTATTTCTGACCAGTTCTAATGGAAGCATTATTTAAGTTGGATAAACTTGATTTTAAACACCAATGGAGACTGGCATGGTTTCAGGATTGGGTTAAAGCCCTGCATTACACTATAATTGTCTGTTCTGATTACATGGGGGTGTGATGATTTAGGACCCTTGGGATGACAGCTGAAAGGTACTTAAGGTATTATTAATCCTCTCTGTCAGCCTGGTCCTCTTTTTACTTGGTCTTGCTGAGCCAGGTTCTCAAGACTCCTCCAGCAAAGTATGCAGGCAGGGTCACATGCAGCTGTAGAGACTAACACCGAGATCAGCTCTGGAAGAATTTAGCCTGAGGAGTTTACTCCAGCACTGTGAGCTGATGCCCAGGTGCCAGCTAAGGGTCTGATGTGGCAAAGGGGGTGATACCACACCAGCAGCGACGCTAAGCAGCCAGGGCAGGCTGGGTTTTTTGGTTTGTGTTTAGTTTGGGTACAGCAGCAAGAGGAAAATTACACTTAGAGAGGCTTTAACAGTTACTTTTTATTTATACAAAGATAGAAACAATTTAACTAAGACAAATGATTAAAATACAAGTTAGTACTCGTGGTTTTTAAAAGGGGAAACAACACAATTTAACTTAAGAAAAGTTTTAGACAAACTAGCTAGCTTACACTAATACAATTAATGTGTACACAAGAAAGGCACGTTGCAGGTGTGATTTTCACCACTGCCTCTTAGACCTGGTGGAACCAGAGTCTTTCCCTCAATTCCTATAGGAAAGGTGTGTAATACAGGTGTAATTCTTACCCCTGCCTCATAGATCCGGTGTGACCCAGAATCTTTCTCTCAATCCTTTGGGAAGAAGTAGATATGAACCAGGCGTCCCCAGTCTTGGGAGTCAATTCCAGACCTGGCCAGCAGGTGTAGGTGATTGAAACTCAAAGGGGGGTGGGCTGCCAAACCCCTTTATACCCCTTTTGTCACGTAGGCTTCTTCCTGGTCTCAAGTGGCCAATCAGGAGGAATGTGTTTAAACCCCAGGTTTCCCAGGGAAGGTGAAAGGCTCAATTTGCACCTGTGAATTGTGGACAATTGGGCATCTTTGGAGGTGATGGGCGGAGATTCCCCGTTCTTCCTGGGGCAGTGATCAGGCATGTCAATCACCGAGATCAGCCAGAAGGGCGGCCATGAACTAGCCCATTCACTGTCTGGTTTTTGTGTATAGTAGAGAGGCTGGGCGAGACAGCACACCTGCGTTCCCAGGACATCAAAGGCTGCCTGTCTCCCCCTCTTGTTTCTCTCTCTGTCTCTCCCAGTGTGGGGGGGAGAAGAAGAAAAGGCCAAATGGGGGGGTTCATGTCTGGCTACAAGCAACCCAGATGGAAACCTCCCCTCCTTTGGGGGTATACACCCAAACTTATATGAAGTTTGCCTCCTTCCTTAATGTAAAGCTTCTCACCACCACACTGGTAGAAATTACATAAACTGGGTTATATTACAAATAGAAAATTTTATTAACTATGAAAAGACATATTTTAAGTAGTTAAAGAGCAGGCAAGCTGAACAAAGCGGACTACTAAAAAAGGCTTTCTGCCTCCCGAATACATCTCTCTCTTTTGTTTCTGGAACAGAATCTCTTTCATCTGTCAGAAGGACTTAGGGTTTTTTTTTGTTTTGGTTTTTTTTGTTTTTTTAATGTGGCAGCTTTATTGCACCAAAATCCCTCACAGAAACACATGAACAAGTTTCCCACTCTGTACAGCAGATGGTTGTGGTGCACAGAGGCACAAGTTAGTGATCATTAGTTCCTTGAATCCTCATAAGAAATGGACAGATGAACTTCTCTGCTACCTTCTGCATTAAATATGCTTCTCGCTGTCTGTACAACATCTAGCATAGTGGTGTCCAATAGTAATCGAAGAATCGCCACACTTGTGGTTGTCATTCTTGTGTAATCTCCGCAGCTGCCCCTCCTCCCCCAACTCTAACAACATCCTCCCCCTCTCCCAGAGCCAGGAATCCCCCACTGCTCTAAATAAATGTCCTCCTCCAGAGCCAGGCACCCTCACCCCCACCCCCTGCACAAACTGAATGCACAATTCACCTGAGCTGCTGCTGCCTCAGGATCCATACCGGCAGGAGCCATGCCAGGGCCCGAGTTGCACCAGGGCCCGAGTGGTGGCCCATGCTGCACTGGGGCCCATGCCAGTGCCTGATCTATGGCCCAAGCCATGTCAGCAGGGACCTGAGCCAGGCCCCGTGCCAGGGACCAAGGAGCCACTGCTGCCACCATGAACTTGTCCCACCAAGTGAGGGGGTGCATGCACGGAGAGGGCATTCCATTTCTCCATGCTATGGTGTCCCATTTACCATGTGGTAAATGTGAGGTGTATTGGACACCGCAGATCTAGTGCAATGGGGTTTAGAGCCTGTTTTGATAACTGGGCCTAGAAATTTACCCTAATTTTGAGTGGTAATAGAAAAAGTGAGTATAAGTTCAAAAGAGATCACAATAACTCACAACAACAAATGGAGGGGCCGGGGGGTACAAAACTGAGATGGACTTAATTGTGCCAACAAAGAGGCCAGCCGACATAACTCAAGGACAGTATTGAGAACATGGCCAATAAACAAAAACAGTTGGGACTGAAGATCAGTGAACAAAAACTGATGGATCAGAAACTAGGCCTAATGTCTGGACAAAATAATCAGGGTGGGGAGTTCCATCCATCACTCCCTCCTGAGGGTCTTCAAGACTTGTGGTGGGGGCAATTAGCTACTACAGCAAGCTTCATCATTAAGGCTGCCATCTCACCATCTCTTGAGACACCCTTAGACCTTTGGCATTGCACAGAAATGTCCTGGCCAGAGAGGGACAGATTTTCCTCATGAGAAACTTCCTTTAATGTTGGTCTAGGATGTGACAGTAATAATGTTTAAATGTTGGCCAGATTTTTTTTTTCCACATCTATACATTGTTTTCTGGCCATTTCTATAGCTTATATGCAGGCTGTGTAGCAGCTTTTCATGAAAGATGCACCAGAAATGCAGCTGGACTGGCTGGCTTCAGTGTTTCTTGGCATCTGTGGGCAATTTAGTTTTCTCAGATTCAGTAAGCGGCATCTAGGCAAAAATCCAGAGACACTGTTTGCCAAGATGGCATCTTAAACTAGATGTGCACCCAAAGCAGTCCTCCATCTTTCATACAGTGCACACATTGAAAGACTTTGCTTGCCGGGGGTTGGGTGAGGGGAAGCCCTTGAATAATAATAGTGTACGTGGGCTGGATAATTGTTTACCAGCAACTCATTTTTCCACTATTTTCCCCCCAAACATCAAGTTCCTCTTGTATGCTTCTGTTTCTTGCCCTCGCCTTAGCAACAAGAGGCAGCTCGAAAGCTGTAGTTTTATGAGGACACTGGTATTATCAAGGTCACCAGAAGACCATTCAGAGAACTTCTTTCCACCAGTTAGTGTCATGTCAGTCCGAAACATGCTTTTAATGGAAGATTTACTTACCACTTTCAAAAAGTTTTCGTGCTTTCATTTTTTATTTTAGCCAAAATCGAACAATAATCGAGTCGTCTTTTGAATTATTTCACTCTAACTAAAAAAAGCAAAGCAGAAGACGTCTCTGTGAGCCAGCATGTGTGTTCTCTTCTGTAACACATTGCATCAGCTCTACCTCTGGGAACGGCATTTGCCCTGGCTGGCTGACAGACTGCTAGAAAGTTGCATGCAGTACGTTCAAGTCACATCTCACAGCTATGTGTACTATACCTAATTCATAAGAATTTCCCTGAGTTGTTGGATTCTATATCAGTGTAACCCTTCTATTAATGCCAGATGCCTGCCAGAAGGGCCGGGTTCAGCTCTTGTGGGGTTTTCCTGTCAAGGATACAACCAACCGGCTCGAGCCCCCACCCAGTGGCCTGGGACAATTTCACCCCTGTGCTGGGTGCCTCTAAGGTGGTTCTCCCCCGCTCGCAAGCACAGAGTCTGAGATAGAAATGGCTTGTTTAATGACCATAACCTACCCCAAGGTTACAGCGACAGATGCAGTATATCTAAGCAAAGAAGAGACAAACCCCTTTACTACCAAGATACCATCCCCATATGCAGTGGAACCAAGTCTCTTGCTGGGGCTCTTGGCCCTTTACCCCACACACAGTTACAGGGTGTACTTTCTGCTATCCCAAACCCAGAGCCCACAGATACATCACCAGGACAGTACTAGCTGTCCACTTGTCTGCAGCATCCCCTTGCTGCCACCAGCCACAGCCCACCAGCCCCCATCATCTGCTGCTGCTCCTACCAGCCGCCTGCCATCATCCACTCCTCCTACCAGCCACCCTCCAGTTGCCCTTGTCCTCTGCTGCTTCTACCAACCACCTGCCATCATCCACCACTGCTCCTACCAGCTGCCCATGGGTTACCCTTGTCACTCCCATCCCCACTGCTTGGGACTGCTCTAAGGCAGAACCCTGTGATTTCAGCTCTGCATGGCCTCAGCTGCTACTCTGTGAATTCAGCTCCTGGTATCTCTCACATGGAGTTTCACAAACTCCCTAGTATTCAGCTCTATCTTTCAAGAGGTGGGGAGGGTTAGTCAAGCCAGGCTTATAGCTATATGGCTAAGACATAGGCCAGGCCATAGCACTCAGCAAGCTGGCTTAACCAGGGCCCCTCTCCTCCTTTCTCACAATGCTTTAAACCAGGGAGCCCTGTGTAATGAATGTCTTACACAGCTATGGCGACTGCCCTGTCCCCCACAACAACCCAGAGCATTGGTGAGATCTCACAACTCCCGCATTAAGTGTCAGCTTAAATTGTGATTTTTACAACTACATGTTTACAATAGACCAAATCTCATGGCTTACTTGCTACCCATTAGGCTTTGCCTGAAAAGGTATCACACATGCACCCCTTTGCATTCTCATGCAAATGATCTCTAGGAGACACATTCCTCCCAGTCTTCAGCAGCATTGTGTTCCTTCTGCCACATTCCCTACATCAGATATTGATCCCTTTGTATTTTCCAAAGTCTCCTACCATACATGCAGTGGAATGTATCAGATGCTACAATGATTAATACACTGGCAATGTAAAGAGCCACCTGTTGCTCCAAAAATTTCTCTTGAAAATGGCATTAGGCAAATGGATGAGGACAGCAGGGGGCTGATGGCCATTGTGGGGCAGGGGCTGAGGTTAGAGAGCATTTTGGTTTCTTACTCCCAGAGGGGGAAGGGCTTGGTAGAGTAGTCAGCCCAGAGATCCTTCCTCAGTGTCTCAGAGCTGCTCATGGATTGGTAGAATAGCCCTACCATGGTGTTTCAAAGGGCCCTGGGGCAATTGTCTATTTGCTTCCCCACAACCCCACATCAGTGGGCCTAGATCAGGAAAAGACTAGCTAGGGTAAATTTGTTCTAAGATTTGAGAAAGCAGTATTCTCTCCCCTGCTGAGTTTCATAGGAAAAAAAAATCTATTTTAGAAACTTAAAAACCTGAGCCAGGTGACAGTGCTTCTGGACATGGGAACTAATTCATGGAAATAATAATAGTAAAAATAATAATTGTATATTGAGTTATGTTCCAATAAAGATGAACATTTCAGTGTACATTTTAGGTCAGCATTTGAACACAGGTGCCATGGTTTTCTCATTTCTACTTTAAATCCAGAGTGTTTTAATATTTCTAGCTCACTTTATCTCTTAAAGCCTCTTCCCGTCCAGTGATGGGAGCTTTGCACAGTTGGATAATGATGATTCCCGTCTCCCCCATCACCACTATGGTGCCTGAGCTCTTTGGCTGCACAATTATGCACTGTTCCCTATCTGAAATCATAGGCTTCCTGAATCCCTTAGGTTCAAGTCCCACGAGCAGTCATGTTAACTCTCATAGTTCTGTCATGAGTCTCAGGAAAATTGCTGAATTTTTCAGCCTCAGCTATTGTACTCATGAGACTACAGGTTGAACCTCTCTAATATGGAACACTCATCCAGCAACATTGTTAATTTGGGATGATTTAAATTGGCTGGATTCCTGGGTGTGGCCAAGTTTCCTTTGGTCCCTTAAAGTTTGTTTCCAGCCACCAGTCCTGGCTGTCAGGTTGCGTCTACACTATGAGATAAATTTGAATTTAATTCAGCTAGCTCGATTTTACCACATGGCTGTCTTCATTGTAAAGACCATTAGCTCGATCTAGGGAGCACTAATCTCGAGATTACAAAATCGCCATTACCTGATGGGTATAGTGTCAAGCTCAAATTCAGAAGTTCAATTAAAGGCCAATGTGACAGCACCACATCTTAAAATCGAATTTATTAGCCTCCAGAGGTGTCCTGTATGTAATCCACCATGCCCCTCTCACTGCTACACTCTGGCTGCTGCTCTTCAGTAACAGGAGACTGATTTTCCAAGTGGGAGCAGCAAGCCTTTAGCTGTGGGCTCATGTTAGTTTATGACAGCCTGAGAAATGGCTTCTTTCCTTCTATGCTCTTAGTGGGGTGTGCACACCTACCCATTCAAATAGCCCCTGCTGGGAGTTCGCAACTCTCTGTACAGTTGCTATGTTTTTCTGCACTGCCTGGCACCAGCCCGTGCCCCGCTGTACCACAGGTCAACAAGGCTGTGCTGGGGGGTCGTACTTGCATAACACACCAAGAAACTTCTCAGCAGTTTACATTTGTGTGTGAACCCCCTTCCTTCCCCCACAGGTGCCGCACAGTCTGGGTCTCTCCTGCACTCAGGTACATCACATGGGTATCTCCCAACCCAATCCAATAAACAGATGTGCCTGCTGTTCGGTGCTGGCAATACTGCCAGTCATGCGAGAAAGAGAGGGCTGCTGCCATGGGGACGTCTTCCCCGGCGGTTAAGATATGGGGTGCTTTGCTGCTCCCATGGGGAAGGACCACCTCAACTGTCATCCAGCGACACCCCATACTCGCCCCCTCAGCCTGTACCTGGGCTTGCTGCCACTGGGAGAAAACCAACAATTCTTTTTTCTGTGATGATGGGAGGTGGGATGGATGGCCAGTTGAGAATACAGTCGCTGCACCTGTGTTGGCAATATAGTGTAGGCAGAAACCAAAAATTCTTTCCTCTTACATTCTTCTCAATCTAACATTCTGGGCCTCTGCATGATTTTCAGGGATCACATTTCTGCAATGATGGGAGGTGGAATACTCAATGAATGGCCAGCTGAGAGCACAGTCGTTGCATGGAAGCCTTTTAGTGCACTGGAAAGCCCCAAACCCTTTCCATTAACAATAGCATATGGGGAAACAAAAAATTATTTCCTTCTTCCTACATTATTCCCCCTGCATGATTTTCAGGTATCACATTTTGGCAATGATGGGAGGTGGAATGGGTGGCCAGTTGAGAATATAGTTTCTGCACCTGTGTTGGCAACGTAAGGTGTGGGGAAACCAAACATTCTTTCTTCTAATTTTAAGTGTCTTTTGCATTATTTCGAATGGATGGACTTATTTTCAGGGATTGGAAGGGGAATGATGAAAATGCAATAGGGGAAGATGACGTCAAGACCAGCAAGCATACCCAGAATGCTATGGGGATGAGGGAACTGTGGGATAGCTTCCCACAATGTATTACTGCAACAGTCGATGTTAACCAATATGTGTGTGGCAGCAATGACTCAACTTTGTGGGGAGCAAGGTGTGAAGTGAGGATGGTCAAAATTGAATTTATAAATTCCAAAATTAGAAAATCAGTGTAAATAAATTTGAATTTATCTCATAGTGTAGATGCAGCTTCAGTGTCTGTGCTGTTATTTAGCTGTAATTTACCCTAAATATCTTTTAAGAGCCCAGTAAGCAGTGGAAGTGTTGGTAATGTTGCTAGAAAATACTGGAAACCCTCAATGCACGGTTTCGAGTTGTACTTAACTCACATTAACTCAAGTTAAGTGCAGCTCAAAATCCCGCTCCCCATGGCCCCACTCAGCCCCAGTTCCACCCCTCCCACCCCAGGCACTGGCTCAGACCCCCTGTGTCCTGGCTCAGGCTCACCACCCCCGCATGTGGCTCTGGCTGAACTGCCCCCCTGCCACGCAACTCCAGCTCAACCCCCAAGCCCAGGTCCAAAGCCCCCATGGCCCAACTCACCACCCAAGCACAGCTCTGGCTTGATCCCCAACCCCAGTTCACTCCCCCCACACAGCCCTGATTCACCCCCCGCACGACTCACTCCCACCCCACATGCAGCTCTGGCTCACCACCCCCCAGCCCTGGGTCATTCCCACCCTGTGCAGCTCCAGCTCAAGCCCCACAGGGCCGTGTGGCACTGGCTCACCACCCATCCAAGGATTAACTCCCTGCCCCCTCTCATGCCCCAACCCACCGCTAGGCTTAACATCCCCAGCTGTCCCTCCCCACCCAGGACTTACCTTTGAAAAGAAGCTCCAGGTACTCCTGCTGCTTCACCTGCTGCAGAACATGCATTCCACCAGGGAAAAACTGCTCCCAACTTACACGAAATTCGAGTTATGTGGCAGTGCCTGGGAACACGACCTTCATGTAACTTGAGGAACTTCTGTACTGACCTCCCGCGGTCCAGCAAATTCTCTTATCCAGCACCAGTCAGGTCCACCAGTCACGAGACAAGAGAGGTTCAACCTGTATATGCAAATCTCAGTATTCACTGAAGAAAATTAAGTTTCTAGCCCACACCGATGCAGAAAAAAATTTGAAGGTATGCAGTGAGCGCCTAAGGGCTTAGATCCTAGAAAGCCAAAAATGCTGACTGTAGTATTTAAATAAAGTCTTAAATTTCCAAGTCAGTCTCATGATTTTTGGAATGCGTGAGGTTGGCAGTAGTGCAGTTGGTTTGATTTTGTCCCATTCATAGCTCAATGGAGAGTAAGTTGAGTGATGTCGCTTTAATGTGCATGTGTCTTTCAGCTGAGACCTACTCTCTGCCCCTCTGCCCCTGGCAGAATGGGTGAGGGATTACATGTCTCTAGTCTCATTTGCCTTATCTCCAAACATAAATCTTCTCATTTGCCTTATTTCCAAAGCTGAAATAAGTTAGACCACTACACTCTATACCAGGTTTCTGGTCTTCTATGGTGCTGTACTGAAATAGTATGTGAAGCACATTATTGCTAAGCAGTGTTTTTTAAACTAATGTTATCACTCATTCTTAGGTACTGTGGTTACTACATTGATCATCAAACAGTTTTCCACATTGCAAACTCTGTAGTTAACATTGAGCTTCAGTGTAGTTCCAAGCTCTCAGAGCAGCCTCTTCTAGTGGAGTATGGAAGCTACGACATCAGCCAACGTAAGATGGATTTCATTTTTCCCTGTGCATGTTTATAAAATACCATATTGAATTAGCATGTTTATCACAAGTTTAGTTTCACTGAGATTCATGACAAGTGAGTTTTCTGCATTTCCTGAGACGCTGAATTAACCTGAGAATAAATATCCTTAGGAAATCCTGTTTTCATCACAAAAGACTTTAGACTTAAAATAAAATACAAGTTGCACCTCCCTGGGCCAGCTCCCTCGGAACCTGAGTGGTGCCAGACCAGGGGCCTCTGGGGCTCTGTAGTCCAGCAACATCTGTGGTCCCAGCGTTCTTAAATATCAGCTGAATTCACTGTTACTCCCCACTCTGCCCACAAAAGCTTTTGATAATGCATGTCTCTAGTTTCTGATATTTTATTTTGCTGCTTCAGAGAGCTACCTCATTGCACAGCCCACCAATTAACAAACTCTGCTCATACTATTTTCTCTGTAGATTTGCATATTCTACCATGCAGCAACTTAACAAAAGAGCCAGCTATGAACAGCAGAAATTATAGGCAGTTTGGTGTGAAACCACGGGGAACATTTATCAGATGTGGAGATACAGAAAAGATTTATTCAAGGAGTGAGGGGAATATATGAGGATATAATAGGAAAAAAATCCCAACTGATATATGTTTAACAGACTGTGGCCGTGTCTACACTAGCCCCAAACTTCGAAATGGCCATGCAAATGGCCATTTCGAAGTTTACTAATGAAGCGCTGAAATACATATTCAGCGCCTCATTAGCATGCAGGCGGCCGCGACACTTCGAAATTGACGCGGCTTGCCGCCACACGGCTTGTCCAGACGGGGCTCCTTTTCGAAAGGACCCTGCCTACTTCGAAGTCCCCTTATTCCTATGAGAAGATGGGAATAAGGGGACTTCGAAGTAGGCAGGATCCTTTCGAAAAGGAGCCCCATCTGGATGAGCCACGTGGAGGCGAGCCGTGTCAATTTCACAGTGCCGTGGCTGCCTGGATGCTAATGAGGCGCTGAATATGTATTTCAGCGCTTCATTAGTAAACTTCGAAATGGCCATTTGCATGGCCATTTCGAAGTTTGGGGCTAGTGTAGACATGGCCTGTGTGTATAGATCTTATATGTTAATTTTTCTAATGACCATCTTATACACTGGAGAAGGACTGGTCCATACTGCAGAGACATTTGCATTTGAAATGTATAAACAGAAATGGGTATCTGAAAGGGTAATCTGAATATTTAAAAAAATGCTGTTCTTGTTTCACTGGTGGAAATTGAGTGAAGAATAGGTTGTAAGACTAGGTGTAGTATTCAATGCTTTTCCAATAAGTTAAGGTGTCAGTAATAACACAGGTAACAATGTTTCAAACATATTTTACTGGGCTTTCATGCAATATTTGAATGGCCTTACTTTAATGCTGTGAATTGCAAGTATTTGGTAGCAGAGAATTTTTACTTTGTCTATTTGCCTTCAGCATGTCCAGCCGGATACTTCCAGTGTTCCAGTGGCTTATGCATTCGTCAGGCTCAGCACTGTGATGGGGTAAATGACTGCTTTGATGAAAGCGATGAACTCTTTTGTGGTTAGTATTTGCTTATAATTGGCAAAGAGAAACCCAGTGAATGTATAAGCTCTTTTTTTTCCCTGTTGGAATTTAAAGAAGAGTAAATACCAGGAAACTTGAGTTTTCTAGCCTGGTTTTGTATGCTTGAGATTAATTCAGGTTTGGTTAGTGAAAGAAACTTGAAAACATTTTGAGCTTTGTGTATTTGCTACAGACAAGAGTGTGAAACTGAAGAGCAAGGGGGATATAGGTCAATCTGTTAGACAAAACTACCCGAAACAAGTCACAGTTGTTTTCTTCCAGAGGCTGACATTGTTAAATTAAAACATTCAGTGTCCCATCTGCTTCTTCCTCTTCCTTCATCTTGGTAATACAAATTTATTCCAATTTAAGGGTGTTGTTGGGGCCAGGCTATACATTGCGTTAGTGCACTAGACTTTAGGCATTAAGGATATGTTATTTGAAGACTACTGGATCAGCCATCCTGTCCACTGTAATCAAAGGTTAAAAATCACTGTAAAAAGCAATAGCATGCACTATGTTAATTAAGATAGAATATACAGAGCCAAAGAGTTAAGGTGTTGCTATGATCCTGAAACAGTGCAGCTTGAAACAGTGTTAAGCAAGGTTTTGGGGATTGGTATATAGAGACCTCAGCCTGCTTTGTACCATTGGGTAAACATGATTGAATATCCTCTCAACCTTTCTCATGAAAGAAAAGAAGGGAAAATAGTTAAAGCATTTGAGATTTAAAACTTTAATTAGGATAAGTCTTAGAAGGTTTTAGAAGGAAAATGCCCCTGTTTCACAGGATCTTAGTTGGTTTTAAAGATGTTAATACTTGTCCTTTTTGGGGGAAAAAGAAATTAGTTAGGATTTGCTCGAGCTGCTTGCTTGTTCTTGTTAAAATCCAGTGCATTTCAACCCAGGCAGTGATGAGGATTCAGCTGGTGTGAGGGGAGTGGGCAGTGTTATCTGGGTTCCTCTTTCTGGCCCAGTCAGGTCAAGACTTCTTCCAGATTGGGATGAAGAAGGTCTGGTGTCCCAGAAGATAAAGGGGTATTAGTCATGACGACATCTCTCTAAAGTCTCTTTCTTTAAGGGATGAAATAGCCTATCCTCTCATTGGTTTGTGCACCAGCTAGGCTTAGTTTTTGACACACTGATATTGGTTCACTAATATCAGTTCCACACATTCCATATTCACTAGGAGTGAGTGTAATAGTCCTTGAGATATATTAGTAGGCCATTTGGTTGTACTAATTCAGTCTTTCTGTTTCATTTTTGTCACTTTTGGTATCACCATTTGTTGTTGGAGGTTATTGTGACATCTTATGGACTTACACTCAATTTTTACAGCTGAGATCACCATCAGGATACCTTCATTAGCTCAATTATAACAGATGTGGGTTCAACTTCTGAATTTGCCACTGATGAGTTTTGTGACTTTGGGTGACTCATTGAATGTTCTTCTCACCTTTGTAAAGCAGTTGGTGAGAGGAAAATGGTATGAATCTTTAAAGCCGTGTCTACATGTGCACGCTACTTCGAAGAAGTGGCACTAACTTCGAAATAGCGCCCGTCACGGCTACACGTGTTGGGCGCTATTTCAATGTTAACATCGACGTTAGGTGGCGAGACGTCGAAGCTGCTAACCCCATGAGGGGATGGGAATAGTGCCCTACTTTGACGTTCAACGTCGAAGTAGGGACCGTGTAGTCTTTGCATGTCCCGCAACATCGAAATTGCGGGGTCCTCCATGGCGGCCATCAGCTGAGGGGTTGACAGATGCTCTCTCCAGCCCCTGAGCTCAATGGTGGCCATGTGGAGCGGCCCCTTAAAGGTCCCCGCTCCCTCCCTTCCTGTGCAGGAAGCTGAGAGAACGTGCAGGCGGCAGCCCAGACACGCTGCCAGCCTGCATGTTCCTCAGCCAGCACAGACAGCCACCCCAGCTGCGATGGCCGCCTGGCAGCCCCCCCAGCACCCCCAGGGGACCCCCCCCAAGGGGAGCCAGGGCGGCAAGTGGCAGCGGGGCCCCTCCTGGACGGAGGCTGAGCTTCGGGACCTGCTGGGGCTCTGGAGCGAGGAGGAGGTGCTCCAGGTAATGGGGAGCAAGAGGCGGAACGCGGATGCATTCGCTTGGCTGGCTGACGGCCTGGCTGCCCGGGGTCACCCTGCCCGCACTCCGGACCATGTCCGGAGTAAAGTCAAGGAGCTGCAGCAGGGTTACGCCCCGGCCCGGGATGCGGCCGGCTGATCTGGGGCCACCCCCATCACTTGCCCCTTTTACAAGGAGCTCAGGGACATCCTGGGCCCCTGGCACACCTCCTCCCCTCCGGCCACTCTTGATACCTTGGCTGAGGAGCCCCAGCAGGCCCCAGAGCCGGAGTCTGCCCTGGAGGTAAGCCCTGGGGCACCGGAGCAGGAGGAGGAGGAGGAGGAGGGGGACTCCTCCTCCACCGACACCGGCCTGCACATCCTCCTGCCATCAAGGAGCAGCAGCCAGGCGTCCGCCCCCCGGGTGTCCCCCGACCGTGGGAGTGGACCTACAGGTATGTACCCCCCCGGTGTACACCCCCGGGATTGAGGGGCGGGGGTAATAGATATGTGGCCAGGGCCCTCCACATGCCCAGATGGCCATGGCCCCAAGGATAGGAGTGCCATGTCCCTCACAGGAGGGCATCAGCCCCTGCCCACCCCCAGCACGACAGTGCCATGCCCCATGCCCGGGGCTGCGGGGAGCGGAACCTCTAGGGTCCCCCAGGAGGAGGTGGTGGGACACCCCGCAGCAGCAGCAGCCGCAGCAGCAGCATGTGATGGAGTTGGGGGAGTGCAAATGCGAGTCTCAGGCTAGATATGAGCAACAAGCTGAATAGCTCCCAGTGGCTAAGGATGATTCTGGGGCTACAACTGGCAGGTTACACCTCTGCCCTGGACAAAGAGGAGGGAGGAGCCGAGCTGGGTTTGAATCGAGGGCCACAGTTAGAGGCAAGGGGAAGGGAGAGCTGGAAGGCAGCCAGCCTGAGGAGAGGGAAAGCTACACCCCAGAGGGGCACCCCTTGGGGTCTTCTCCCCAGGACGGGTAGAAGGACTGTCTCTGACTGCTGTACTGTCACTTCTGGGAGAAACTGGGCATCTGTTGCCTAAGAAACCTCTCTTGTCAGACCCTGCTGAGTGAAGTGAGAGTCACTCCCGCTGGGGGACGGGGTGCAGTGCAGGGGGACCCTTGAACCCCATCACAGCAGCATCTCCCGGGGACGGGGATGGGGAACCTGCAGCACAGGGGTGGGGGGACAAGGGCCACGGCTCAGGGCCCACACTAACGCCTGTCTCCACTCTTCTTCCCCCCGTCCTGTGTTTTGCAGCTGCACCATCGGAAGGACCGGACAGCGCCAGCGAGGCATCAGTGGTCCCGGAATCCCCTCCGGGGCCATCGCTCCAGGCCAGCCCCTCGGCGGAGGACCGACCGGCCCCACGGCAGGCAAGACGGTGGACCCAGCACCACCACCCGACGGCGACGAACCCCCAGCTGCTGGCCCTCCACCGCCGGCAGGTGGAGGTCATGGAGCAGCGGCTGCGGGTGGAGCAACGTCGCCTCCACCTCCAGGAGCGGGTGCTGGCCTGGCGCCAAGAGGCATGGGAGGCCTACATGGAGACCTTTAACCGCATAGCGGACTACCCGGCCCCCCATGCTACGCCGGCCGCCGCTGCACCCGCCCTGACTGCTCCACCCGCTGCGCCACCTGCTGCTCTGCTCATCGCTGCGCCGTCCACCATTGCCCCGCCACCCGCCACCGAGGGCCGTTCTGCCGAGGGAGACCTGGGGCCAGCTGACACTCGCCAGCCATATCTGCCGGTCTGCCCAGCCCCCAGCCAGCCCCGGACAGGGCTGTGTCCGAGGCGGGGCTCCCGGCCGCCCACCCCCAGTGCTGGACTATAGGGGCGTGGGGCCCAGGACGTGCCCCCCCCCTTGTATATATTCCCCCCACTGTTTTGTTCTTTGCATTGTATATAGTTTGTATTTATTTATTTGTACCCCCCGTTTCCCCAGTCTGATCCTTCCCCCCCCAATGTAAATAGTTCTCCCCTTCCTTGTTATCCCTGTTTTTTTTTGTTAATATATACATACACTTTTCATATTTAAGTTAATTAGAAGTTCCTGTATATAGTTAGTTTTAGTTAGAACAGAGTTCAAAGTAAACAAGTTTGATTTCACAAACAAGTGTCTGCTTTTATTTGTCCAGGAAAAGTGTGTGTGGGGGTGTGCTGTTGGGTGCTCCGTGGTGTGGGCGTAGGGGCAGGGAGTGTTGTGGAGGATGGCGGTGGGGCAGTAGGGGGCCTGCCAGCGTTCAGCCCGCGGCCTCATCGAAGTGGGCCCGCAGGGCCTCCCGGACCCAGGTACCTTCGGGGTCCACCTGGCGACGGGGGGCAGCAGGCGGCTGCACATCGGCCCTGCCGGCCTCCACAGCCCAGCCCTGAAAGAAGGCCCCCCCCCTTGCTCTCCACCAGATTGTGCAGGGCACTGCACGCACCCACAATCTGAGGGATGTTGGTGGGGCCCGCATCCAGGCGGGTGAGGAGACACCTCCAGTGCCCATTGAGATGGCCAAATGAGCGCTCCACCACCTGGCGCGCGTGGTTCAGGCGCTGGTTGAAGCGCTCCTGGCTGGCAGAGAGATGGCCCATGTACGGGTGCATGAGCCAGGGCCGGAGGGGGTACGCCGCATCTGCGATGACGCAGAGGGGCATGGTGGTGTCCCCCACAGGGATCTCCCGCTGCGGGATGTAGGTCCCCGCCTCCAGCCGGCGGCACAGGCCTGAGTTCCGGAAAACCCGGGCGTCATGGGTGCTACCAGGCCAGCCCACATAAATACCCTGGAAACGGCCCCGGCTGTCCACCAAGGCCTGGAGGACCACTGAGTGGTAGCCCTTCCGGTTTATGTAGCGTCCTCCACTGTGCTCCGGGGCGCGGATGGGGATGTGAGTCCCATCCAGAGCCCTGAAGCAATTGGGGAAGCCCAGGGTGGCAAAGCCCACGATGGTGGCATCTGGGTCCCCCAGCCTCACGAGCCTGTGGAGGAGCATGGCGTTGATGGCATGCACGACCTGCAGGGGAAGCACATGGGAGACCACCAATGAGGGGTGAGCAGGGTGTGCGTGGCCCTCCCCTGCCAGGGCCCCTCTCCCCTGCCAGGGCTGCCTCCCCGCCTCCCCCCGTGGGTCCTCTTACCTCCATGAGGACAGCCCCGACGGTGGCCTTGCCGACGCCAAACTGCTGTCCCATGGATCGGTAGCTGTCTGGAGTGGCCAGCTTCCAGACAGCGATGCCGACCCGTTTCTCCACTGGGAGGGCACGCTGCATGGCGGTGTCCTGGTGTCTGAGTGCAGGGGCGAGCCACTGGCATAGCTCCATAAATGTCTGCCGGCTCATCCTAAAGTTCCTGAGCCAGCGGTCGTCGTCCCACTCCCCAAGCACCAGCTGCTCCCACCAGTTGGTGCTGGTGGGGTAGCTCCACAGCTGCCGGCGTGTGAGGCCGGGGGGGGAGGGCGTCGGGGTGCTGCAGGGTTGGGGGTTGAGTCCTCCTCCCCTGCAGGCCGCTCCTCCTCCTGTGTGGCAAGGAGGTGCTCAGCTGCCTCCCGCATGGCATGGAGCAGGGTGAGCCCTGCTCCTGCAGGGGCGGCTGGGTGGACCTCTGGCTGCTGCTGCTGCTGCTGCTGCTGCTGCTGTTGCTGCTGGGGGTCCATGCCTGCGTTGCCCAGGGTCTGTGTGCCTATGGCTCCTCAGACCGCGTGCTGTGCAGGCTGAGTGTGTCTGGGAGGGGCCCTTTAAGGGAGCGGCTAGCTGTTGCCCTGGAAGCGCTAGCCCGCCCTGTGACCCTGTCTGCAGCTGTGCCTGGCACCCCTATTTCTATGTGTGCTACTTTGGCGTGTAGACGTTCCCTCGCTGCGCCTATTTCGATGTGGTGCTGCGCAACGTCGATGTTGAACATCGACATTGCCAGCCCTGGAGGACGTGTAGACGTTATTCATCGAAATAGCCTATTTCGATGTCTCCACATCGAAATAGGCTACTTTGATGTAGGCTTCACGTGTAGACGTAGCTTTAGATTGCAACAATGGTAGTATTAATAAAACTACACAGCCCTCTAAATTTGGTCATTATATATGTGTTGCTGATGTCCTGTTTTCTTCCTGCTCTAGTTATGTACAAAGTGAATTGTAATGTCAGCTTCTCGCTGCAGCGTTCTTCCCTTGCCTGTGATGGAATACATGACTGTGAGGATGGCAGAGATGAGCAGAACTGCACCAAAAGTATGTTACCTTTTTAATCAAGTGCATTTCCTGTCCATTGCTCACCCAGCTGCAGTTGCAATAGCTAGCCCAAATGACTTACTTTAAAGGGCATGGTGAAACTCTCACATGAATTTCATTAGCCGGTTGTTTCTGTGTGAGCGTGAAATGATAAATGTTTGTAAAAAAGCCCAACAAACCTCCAAGGCTGCTTTTGAAACTAAAAGTCTGAACAGAGCCATGTTTGACGTAAGTCTTATTGGGAGTCAGACAGGCATAGTTTTGTTTGAGGCACATGTTTCTGAGAAGAGCAAAACATTAAAAGAACAAAATTGGGGAAATGTTACAAAAATATATTTTGAAGACTAGCCATGTGAAATTTCTTAGGGTATTTCTGTGTTTGCAATAAATGAGTGACCAAAGAAGGAAAGGACATGAAGGATGGTCGGGCCCAACGGGTAGTGGTCAATGGCTCAATATCTGGATGGCGGTCTGTTTCAAGAGGAGTGCCGCAAGGCTTGGTTCTGGGGCCGGTGTTATTCAACATCTTTATTAATGACCTGGATGAGGGGCTGGTTTGCACCCTCAGCAAGTTTGCAGATGACACAAAACTAGGGGGGGAGGTAGATACGTTGGAGGGTAGGGAGAGAATCCAGAGGGACCTGGTTAAATTGGAGGACTGGGATAAAAGAAATCTGATATGGTTCAATAAGGAGAAGTGTAGAGTCCTGCTCCTGGGGTGGAAGAATCCCAAACATTGTTACAGGCTGGGGACCGACTGGCTTAGCAGCAGTACGATGGAAGGGGACCTAGGAGTTATGGTGGATGAAAGGCTAGATATGAGTAAACAGTGTGTCCTTGTAGCCAAGAAAGCTAATGGCATACTGGGGTGCATTAGGAGGAGCAGGATTTCAAGCAGATCTAGAGAAGTAGTTACTCCTGTTTATTCGGCACTGGTGAGGCCACATCTGGAATATTGTGTCCAGTTTTGGGCCCCCCAGTATAAAAAGGATGTGGATTTGCTAGAGCAGGTTCAGTGAAGGGCAACAAAAATGATTAAGGGTCTGGAGCACAAGACCTATGAGGATAGGCGGAGGGATTTGGGCTTGTTTAGTTTACAGAAGAGAAGACTTAGAGGTGATTTAATAGCAGCCTTCAACCTCCTGAAGGGGAGCTCTAAAGAGGAGGGTGAGAAACTGTTCTCAGTGGTGTCAGATGGCAGAACAAGGAGTAATGGTCAGAAGTTGAAGAGGGAGAGGTGTAGGTTAGATATTAGGAAAAACTTCTTCACCAGGCGGGTGGTGAAGCATTGGAATGCGTTGCCTAGAGAGGTGGTGGATTCTCCATCCCTTGAGGTTTTTAAGTCCTGGCTGGACAAGGTCCTGGCTGGGATGACTTAGTGGGGGTTGATCCTGCTTGAAGCAGGGGGCTGGACTAGATGACCTCCTGAGGTCCCTTCCAGCCCTATGATTCTGTGATTGTGTGACACAGAGGTTGGAATACATCTTGTCCAAAATTTGATTGTTCAAGCTTTCTTCATTGAGTTGCTATGGTTAATGTATACTATTGGTATAGAAGTATTGATTTCTTTGATAATGACTTTCATTTTTCTCCAGTCTACACATAGGCCTGGCCTATCCTACTTTACTGGTTAGGAATATGAAAATAGAATGCCTTCCAAAATATCTATGTCACCGAAAGCCCTACTGGAAGTATTGCTTATACTAGGAAAATGTCCGTTAGCTTATTCTGTTCAGTTTTTGCCAGTGTAAATTGAACATCCAGTAGGGTTCTCAGTAGTGGGGGTTCAGCCACCTCTTCAAGTGGAGGCAAATTCTTAATCCAAGATGCTAGAATAGCAGTCCAGAAAGAAGTACATGGTTCCGTTTTGTTTCCTGTTTCAGGTATTCCTTGCAACAACCACACTTTCCAGTGCAGAGATAATGTTTGCATTAAGAAGCAAAATGCAAAGTGTGATGGGACAGTGGACTGTCTTGATGGAAGTGATGAAAGCAACTGTAGTAAGAATCTCTCTCAAATATTGATCTTAACATTTTAGCTTTTTATATTAAATTGTATTTTCCTATTTAAAGTACATATACTTTCTACTCAAGGGAAAATGTGTCCAAAGAGTGTTGGTATGAAGCTTGGAATTCATGGGCTTTTTATTTTAAATTACGGAACTTCCATGGTTGTTTTCAGTATTGTGATGAGCCCTAACTATAACATTTTAGATTGTGATTTTAATCTTTATATTCAAACATAGATTCTTATCTGAGGGGCTAGAAAGTGGGGATAGCTGAAGGGTGAAATTGGATTTCCAGTCAAAAACCAGACCTATTCTATTTAAAATGTTGCAAACATTACAGAAGTTTTAAAATCAGTGACCCAGATGCATGAGTCACTTAAGTTAGAGGATATTTGTCCTGTTAAATGATGACCAGACCCTCGTGAACCTGATGGATGCTTAAGTAAATCATTAACTTTGAAATTTCTGAGGGTCAAGTAGATTTCGAGGGAGAAGGAAAAGCTGCTGAGGATTAACAGTTGTCTTGAAAAGTTGCTTTAAAATCTACTTTTTTTACTATGAACTGTGTGCTAATGAAAGGTGCATGGCATACATCATAGGATAATAACAATGCTCTATGCATAGAAAAAAGGGCAGCCTGGAATATGGTGGTAAACAAATACAGTAATATTTGCCCGAATTTGCAGATATTCTTAGACAAATTTCTCTAACTCTTAGTGTGGAAATGGTGGCAGGATCATGAACACCTATTAAAGGGCTAACTACTAGCAGATGAGCCAGAACCACAGGGTTCATATAGCTAACTGAAGCCTGAATTTGCCATTTTCCTTGAGAATAACCTGCGGCAAAAGGAGTGAGAGTAAGTTCCCTTGTTTGAAACAGCTGGGTTCTAGTCCCAGATGTTGCATAAGGTCACTTAGGAAAGCTCTCAATTACCTTGTTTGTGAGACTGGTGAGTGATAATTAATCCCTCAGGGATATGAAGCTCCTAAAAGGAGTAGCTCCTAACAGTGCTTGTGGAGAACATAGAAACATGGGCAGTCACCGGTGGTAGAGCTGGGACTAGAGCTTGTGGTGAGTGAACCTGCACTCTAGTGCATCTTCTTTCTGGTTACAGGACCTTGTGGTGTGGGGATCTTTTTCCCTTGAGTCCTGCTTCACAGGATGAGTGGAGCTTTTCATGTCAGTGTGAGACTGCCAGTTGCAGGGCCCACAAATGTTGTGTTCATAAATTAACAGGAGCTGGTCTGTGGGACATATTTCTTCCCCAATCCTTTCCTGAATGAGCAGCTTTCCAGTCTTAACCCAGAGGTGCCCAAAAGGCATCCCATGGGCCACAGTCCAGCCCAGGGAGCCTTTTTATTCCTCTGCTGCAGAGCCCCATTGGCTGGCATGCAGAGCTGCAGATGGCCCTGGGGACAGAGTCCTGGCTGGGGCGCAGGGCTGGGGGCAGTGTTTGGGGAAGCGAGGGGAGTTAAACTTGGGGATGGGTAAGGGACAATTTCAGGCTGTAGGGGGTCTAAGCCTGGGAGTGCTTTGGGGCTGCAGGGGCTTTAAGGCTGGGGGGGCAGTCTGGGGTTGTGAGGGGTTTAATTGTGGGGGGGGTGCTTTGGGCCTATTTTGTGTTTGGTCCCCCACAGCACATAAAAATTGCCTTATGGCCCCCAATGAATAAAGGTTGGACACCTCTCTCCTAACCCCACCACTGCCATCATCACTGTGGCTAGTATCAGAGGTGTAGCCATGTTAGTCTGTATATACAAAAACAACAACAGGTATTTTGGAGCATAAGCTAACAAAGTGGGTCTTTATGCACAAAAGCTTATGCTCCAAAATCTGTTAGTCTATAAGGTGCCATAGGACTTCTTGTTGTTTTATCACTGTGGCTGCTGCTCATATGCTGCTTTCTTCACAGTTTGAAGAGAGGGGCAATAGTTAAATTCAGGTCATTCAGTAAAGTGGTGTATGTCGAGGTTTCCCTCCAGCTCAAGTGCAGGCATATGTGTGGGGGGTTGGGTGGGGGGAGTGGCATCTACTCTCTATTTTATATAGTGAAGCACTCCCATAGTAAAGTCATCTCCTGGGTAGGGAAGGGTTATCTCTGCCTTGCAGGTGGTGAATTGAGGCACAGAGAGTAAGTGCTGCCTCACAGTTGCACAGGAAGTCTGTGGCAAAGCTAGGAGGAGAACCCCAAATTCTCTGGCTTGGTGCTGTAACCACAAGACCATCTCTTCTTTAACCGAAGGATAAGGATTTTTGCTCCATGGCCTTTCAGTGTAAAGCCTCTCCAAATAAAAAGAGATGCAGAAAGAAAGATCCTTCTCCCCACCCTTTTGGAAGCATCCTCGCAAATGGTGGGTGATGGTGCCAGCGATGTCATAAGCTTACCAATCTTCTTTTAAAGGCTGTGGCAGTGGTAAAATCAGCAATATTTACCATCGCATCGTAGGAGGCTCTGATGCGCAAGAAGGTGAATGGCCCTGGCAAGTCAGCCTTCATTTTGTTGGCGTTGCTTATTGTGGGGCATCAGTGATCTCCAGGGAATGGCTTCTGTCAGCAGCTCACTGTTTTCAAGGAAACAGGTACACAGTGACATCCACTTAACGCACCTGAAGCACTGAATGTTTTGAATTCTGGTAGATATGGCGGGTGACTTAACTGCACAGTCACGTGATTTCAATTCATATACCACCATGAATTAAATGAATGAGGGTTTTAACCACTATGATCAGACAAAATCCCGCCCACACTTCACATGCACAGAAATCCTAATGATGCTGGGGGTGGGGGGATGGGTCAGAGTCCAGTTATCAAATTTACTTTGATTTCTCATAGGAGAAACTATGTTTTGGTGGCACATTGAATACCTACACTGCTTGAGTATAAATAAGAGTGGACAGTGCAGCTTAGGTGGGTAGAGATATGCCAGAATGTTGAAGTATGTATCTATGCAGCTTTCTACATGCCCAAGCAAGGTCTCTCATGTGTACAATGTGACCTTTAGCAGTCTACTGTCTTGTTGCTGCATTCCTGTCAGAGTCATTCTTTGCCTCTTGTAGTTACCTAGACACCACAGTGTCGGACACAGCCTGTTTTTCAGTTTAGAATGTAGGCACACATACCTTACCTGTTGCCACCATTGTAGAGAAGGTCTTAGATGCAGGTATCTACAAGGTGGTATTACTAACAGTGTTCAGCAAGTTAGACACATTAGAAGGAGGTGTGAGGGAGGGTTCCCTCTAATTTTTCTATCCATGGGTGGAATGAATTTTATTATGTACAAGAAGGCATATGGGGCTGAGCACTACCCGTAGAAAAACTTATGCATGGATATTGGTGACTGTGGACTCTCTGTTAATCAGCTGGATGGCACCTGACTTTCTACTGGGTAGCTGCCCAAGCACTCACCTCACAGGGAGCATTGATGTGAGGACAATGTTCTTTACCCCAGGGGATTGCTAGGTAGGTAGAACGAAAAGGAAGCTGTGGCAAAAGCATTTTGGAAGATGATACCATCATGTGTTCTGTTAGTTCCATATTTTTTGTTTTGGTTTTCTTCTTTTGGGTTTAAAAACTTCCCTTTTATCAGTTAACACACAGGGTTTCCTAAGCATTGTGTCCTGAAGAGATTTTGAAGAGTTGGTCTGGAAGATTTATTGTACATGAATTCATTTTCAATTAGGTTATCCGACCCTCGAACTTGGACAGCGCACTTAGGGATGCGCGCTCAAGGGAATGCCAAGTTTGTGACTCCGGTGAGAAGAATCATTGTTCATGAATACTATAACAACAGAAACTACGACTATGATATTGCACTTCTGCAGCTAAGTGTGCCATGGCCTGACACAATGAAACACGTCATTCAGCCGATCTGCATTCCTTCACTTTCCCATAAAGTGCACAGTGGTGAGAAGTGCTGGATAACAGGCTGGGGTCAAAGGCAAGAAGCAAGTGAGCTCCTATTTTTATTCACCCATCCGGCCAAACTGAGGTCAGGTGTAAGCAAACACATGCCCATTGACTTGAGTGAAGTTATACCGGCTCACTCCAAGGTGGATATTGACTTGTGATCTGGTTCATCTGCACTCTTCTCTGAATTCAGCAAAACCATAGAAGGCAGAATTCCTTGCCTGCTGTCCTGTCATATATTTGTTCTGGTTTTCCTGTGTGAAGGGGTTGTGCTGCTGTGGGAGATTAACTCCTGACACTAAGAAAGGTGCACCCATGGCAGTGACAATGGATTCAAATGTCTGCCCTGTCGGCTTCGAATGGTACTTCCTGGGCCTACCAGGGTGACCATGGGTAATGGTGAATCAGGGTTTAAAATTCCAGAGGGGGAGCCTGAGAAATGGTTACCACATCCAAGGAAAGCAGCATGTGAGCAAATTACCCACTCCCAACCCAGAGAGGTAGTGATAAAAAATAACTGCACTAAGGAAGTGAGTTCTGGTGCTAACTTGATTTCCTTCCTGGAGAACCTTGCTGGCTAGAGATTCTACAGAACCAGGTAGAACTAGAAATCTCATGTGGTAATGTACTTCAGATTGAACTCACATGGCTCTAATCCTTGTTTGGAGTTAGGTTGATGTAAATTTTTAAGCAACTTAATTGTTTAACACAATCTGTCCTTGCATTTCTATTGAGCAGCCCATTGTCATAATGGGTTGCATTGAGATAATTGCCTAGATCAGAAGTAACTGCAGCTAAAGAGTTAGACAGGGAATCTTCAGAACCTAATCCACTAATGCTGAAATACACAAGTCATGTTTCCGAAGTCCATTTAGTCAGGTTGGCTTTCTTACAATATGTTTTCCAGATGATCAAGGATCAATAATTCTGCAAAAAGCTGAGGTAGAAATTGTTGATCAAACATTGTGTCATTCCACATATGGGCTTATCACAGCCCGGATGCTATGTGCAGGAGTGATGTCTGGGAAGAAAGATGGCTGCAAAGTAAGTATTTTTATACAGCTCATGTTAAATCCTTAACTTTTGATCTTCCATTGTTACATTTTAAGCGGTAAGTAACTACGGTTAACTGTCTTGCTTTATGCATAGTTCTGCTCTGAAAAACCGCTTAGCAAAACAGATCTCTTTATCAGCAGGTCTGCCATGTGTGTGCGGACTTCACTGGTATTAAATGTGTTGGCAGTGATGGGAAAGGAAATATTTTTACTCTGGTTAGCACTTCAAAACCAACACAGCAAAAAAGCAGCTGAGACCTACTTCTTTGTGTGCCTCAATAGCACTGTTTACTTAGTTTCAGTTACAGGGCCAATGGGTCACACAAATGGAAGCAGGAATCACAGGTTCTCAGCATAAACACTGCTTTCAAACAGATGAGGACCTAAATGAAAGCATGAACCTAGCCTGACTCTTGGATCCCACCTGGAGATTACAGAGTTGACAGCTGAAGTGCAAGTAAACAAGCCTAATTTTACAATTGAATAGCATACTTGATCTGGAGTCACTGAGAGACCATAAACATGGAATTCTATAATGCCATTTGACTTGGCTCAGTCACTAAGCTATGTAAATTTTCTCCTTAAAACTTGAGCGCCAGAATCTGAGTGGTTTTAAAATCCTGCTTGTACTGCTCAGGATGGAAGTCGTATTGATCCTGATATGTTCTTTCACTAATTTTGGAAAGTTATATAAAAATGAGTATTTAAGGCTTGGCCTACATAAGGAATTTGTCTCAATCCAACAATCAAGGGTTAACTCTACCGCAGCTATGTGAGTGGCTGGCCAAACATAATCAAGGAAAGACACAACTTGCAACATCGATGCTCAATCCCATCCAACACTGGAGGAAGCACTCCCAGGGCAAGTTGTAGCTGTCTCTTTTTTATAATTATTAGAACTTGTCAAAAGGTTAGAATTTCCAAATTGAGACCAAAAAAAGTTGAATTTTTTGAATGTTGAAATTTACCCTACCAAAATTTTTGGTTCTGATTTTTGACTTCTCTGTTTTGTTAGTGTATTGTATAGATAAAATTCAAAACAGTGAGGTTGAAACACGATGGCTATGTCTACACTAGCACCCCCCTTTCAAAAGTTGGAAACACTTTGGGATATGCTACTTTGAGACAAAAGTTTGAGACACTTTGGAATACGCTAATGAGGCCCTGCAATGAACATGCAGGGCCTCATTAGCGTAATGGCAACCGCGGCACTTCAAAAGTGCTGCTTTCGATCACACATGGCTCGTCTACACAGGGTCCTTTTTGAAAGGACCCTGCACATGTCGAAATCCCCTTATTCCTATAACCAAACAAGAATAAGGGGATTTCGACATCTGTGGGGTGCTTTTGAAAAGGACCCCATGTAGAAGAGCCGTGCGTGGGTGAGAGTGGCACTTTCAAAGTGCCGCAGCTGCCATTTTGCTAATGAGGCACTGCATATTCATTGCAGCACCTCATTAGCATATCCCAAAGTGTCTCATTAGCATCCCCCTTTCAAAAGGCAGGTGCTAGTGTAGACACAGCTAACGTATATTATTTCATGAAAACTATTAGCATGAAATTAGTACGTCTGTGGAAATTAATGATATAGTTAAATCTGTGTTTTCTCTTGAGCAATTTTTGAACACCTGTAATAATTATCCTAATGGAGCTTTGTCGACTGGACTGTACTGGCTGGATGTGGGGCAAATTTTCAAAGTATATTAAACTTAATGTTTGTTTTAGATTTGTATTATGCGTGTGGAGGAATTAAGCCATGGATTAGCTATTTCTATGAAAATATGTAAATACAGGTTAAACTCTCTGGTCTCTCTCATACAGCAACATCTGTAATCTGGAATTATTTTACTTGGCTAGATGACCACTTATCATGGATGTAGCCAAGTTTCCTGTGGTCCCGTAAAATTTGTTTATGGACACTAGTCCTGGCACTCAGTGTTCTGTGCTGTTATTCAGCTCTACTTTACCCCAAATTTCTTCTAAGAGCCCAGTAAGCAGTGGAATTTGGAAGTGTTGGCAGTGCTGCCAGACAATATTGACCTCCCGTGGTCAGGCAAAGTCTCTCATTTGGCACCAGTCAGATCCTGAGGGTGCCAGACTAGAGTGGTTCAGCCTTTAGTGCAGTTACTGGAGTATCCTAGTGGTGAAGAGGATACGGCTACTGGATTGCTTTTATCACATTGTAATTCCCTCGTGCTTTCTAAGTGCTAGTATAATTCACAGCAGATCTCTTCATTATGCTTTCCTGTTTGCAAATGCTTTATCAGCCTTCAATATAGAGAAACTGTACACTGTCATGGAAAAAATTTAAAACAAGTGTGTTTGACTCTTATGCATGAGCTCCACATTTCTTTTTCTTTTTGGAAAGTATCAGAGGGGTAGCCGTGTTAGTCTGGATCTGTAGCAGCAACGAAGGGTCCTGTGGCACCTTATAGACTAACAGAAAAGTTTAGAGCATGAGCTTTCGTGAGTTAACTCACTTATTCAGATGCACGAAAGCTCATGCTCTAAACTTTTCTGTTAGTCTATAAGGTGCCACAGGACCCTTCGTTGTTTCTTTTTGGAGTAGATTTAAGGGTCCAATCCTGTTCCTATTTAAATCATCGTTTTTCATATTTTATTGTGGGTTTAATAAGCTATTTGTGGAATGTTATGGTTTGACTTTTCACGTAGGGTCTAATTTTGCTTCTCACCAGCAGATGAATGCATATATCTATGTTACACAATGGCTGTGTCTACATTAGCATTGTTCTTTTGAAAGAGACATGCAAATGAGGAAGTAAAAATGCAAATGAGGTGCAGATTTACATATTGGACACCTCATTTGCACATTCTTCTTTCAAAAGAAAAAAGCAGTATAGACACGGCTTTTTTGAAAGTAAACCCCATTTCCAAAAGAATCTTACTCCTAACCACAAACGTTACACAAATTTTTGAAAATATTCAGGAATAAAGTTCTTTTGAAAACTGTGTTTATATTTGAAAGAGCTGTGTTTACACCACTTTTTTTTTCTTTTGAAAGAAGCTGTTTCCAAAGGAGAATATGCAAATGGGGTGCCAGATATGTAAATCTGCACTTCATTTGCATGCCTCTTTTGAAGTGCAGTGCTAGTGTAGACACAGCCAATATGGCTTGTACATATTCCAGAGGGCAGAATTTGGTCTTTGTTTTAGGTTTGAAGGATAATATTGAATCCTAAAATTTATTGCATTAAAGTTACTCATATATGTAATTTTCAATGGTGAATTCAGGCATTCTAAGTTTTGGCAAAAATAAGCCATCATAGAACTCTAAAATCATATTCAGTGCATGTTATATGGCAGCAATATTAACTCACAATGGTCTACGTGGTGCAAATACATAAACATGATCTGCATTGTCTGTAAGGGAATTAATTTCTTTTATTCCTAATCAGAACTAGTGGGCCAAATTTTTCTGTCATCACTCAAGCGAAGTTTCCATTGAACTCCATGGAGTTTTGTACTATGGAATATTGCTCATAGTTTCTTTCTGTTTATCATAAAAAAATCTAAAATAAAATATTCTTCTTTTAGGGTGATTCTGGGGGACCCCTATCATGTCGAAGCCAAAGTGATGGAAAATGGTTTTTGACTGGTATTGTTAGCTGGGGTTATGGCTGTGGAAGACCAAACTTCCCTGGTGTATACACAAGGGTGTCAAAGTTTGCTTCATGGATTCACAGATATGTGCCGTTGGTTTTGTAATGTGGAAGTGGTCAAAGGGACACAAAAAGGATATATCTGTAATATCTCAATTAAAATCTTATTAATAAAAGTTGGTGCATGTTCAATTTCTTTACATACATCACAGATCACACAAATGCCTTTGCTGCAAAAAAACATAGATTCTACTTGTTTCAATAGAAAATAGCATAAATTCAGAAGGAGGGAGAGATTACATTTTGCACATCTAGGAAGAGCAGTGCAAGAGATGTTTAAGATAGACCACAGGCATGATAGGCCTAATTAAGTGTAAACTTTGGAAAGCAACTGGGGACAGAGCAGTGGCTGCAATGGGGAATGACAAGTCACAACAGTTTTGACAGGAGAGACATGCAGATGAAGATCAGTAGGAACCACCAAGCCCTCTGGTCTGACCTCCTGTATATCTCAGCCCACCAATACCACCCAGCACTCAGACACTAAGGCTATGTCTGCACGATGAGATAAATTCAACTTTAATAAATTGGATTTCTTAACCTAGATGTTACGATTCAAATTTAAGTGTCCACAAACATTCTGGTAATTCGACCCGCTGTTTCTTTGTGTTGAGTTTCCATGTCCCGATTGCCTTCTTGAAGTGTGATTGCGTGAGCAATGCATTATGGGTACCTATCCCATAGTGCCTTAGCCCCGGTTGCTCACTGGTTTTTGATGTCACTATTCCAGAATGCAAAGCACTGTCCCAGAATTCAGAGCACCCAGTAACTGCGTGAAAACGAACAGGAGATTGTGCCATTTTCTCCATCACAGCGCTAGTGCGATCATGGACCCACACATGCTTCAAGCCTCGCCCTGGCTCCACTTCTTCTGGGAGTGTGCATCTGGGCCTGTGGTGTCTCTCAGCTTTGCTGGAAAGAAGTAGACAACCATAGTGCAAACCAGCGAAAGAGCTGGGTCCCATGGCAGCAGTTGATAGGTCTCTTCAAGTACATCCCTGATGACCCAAGCTAGGTCAATGAGCAGCCTAAAGAAATCAGCCCAGCCCTCCATATGACCTATGAGTCTTTGCCTTGTTCATCTCACTTCTCACAATAGTCTGAACAATCCCATTAATGGTTCGTGCTGTTGGGAAGCAGGAGGTATGATAGGTACTTATGTCACAATCAGGCTGTTTGCTTTAACTGGTCATATCCTGCATGGTGGGAGCATGGACCACTGTCTATCTTAGTGTTCAGGCCTACTAATCTCCCTTTCTTCACCTCCTCCAGCAAGAAGCCTAGAGCAAGTAAAGGAGAGACCAGACTGACATGCTGGAAAGAGGGTAAATGATAGTAGAGGAAGCTTTTTTGCGCCTCCCTAGGAATTCCAAAAGCCACTTTCCAAGGGTTCTTATTGGCCCCCTGGTGGCCTTGCAATGGAGCAAGTACACTAGCTGACTTGAATACACAAGTACTCTTGCTCTGATGGCTGAGTGTTGCAGTTTTGAAACAGTTGAAAAACTTACCCCACAAGAATGCTCATGTGCCTGTGTGTTTATATGTGTATCTGACACTTCTTCTCTCTCTAGAAGCTCTGGTGTACACAACTGGAACTGCGAGTGTTTGTCAAGAATGAACAAAAATGTTATGAATACAATATAATGGAATATAAGAATTTTATCCTGAATATTTGACACTAGCACTTTGAACCTTGGTTGGTATGATCCAAAAGTGTGTCACAGCCCCATTTTAATGGAGTTACGAGGTCTGGAGTTAGACTTGCTATGACCCAAAGCCAAAGACTGAGACCCAGTGCCTGGGACTGAAGGTCAGGGCTTCAGCCCTGAGTGGCCAAGCTCAAGATCCTACTAATCTTGCAAGCCAATAATTTCATCAGTGATGAATTGTTACACTTTCACATAGTGTTTAGTGCTCGTGTGCCCTGGCCTTTATGCAATATTGCAGTTCTTAGGAATAGTCTATTTTTTTCTCAAAACAAGATGTATATATTCTAACACGGAACTACTGGTTGCAGAATGAAAAATAAAATTTGTGGATGATTTAGCAAATTTGAAATAGTTGATTCTGTTTCCCATAATCCAAATTTCTCACATAATATTTTAAACGATTGTGAGGGAGGTGGGTGGGGTTCAGAAGTGAATTCAGCAAGCTTCCCCAATCTTGTGAGCTTTCGGGGGAGGGGGTGGAATCTCACTGGACTAATGGATCAGAACTGGCAATGGAGGGGAAAAATACAAGCTTGGGAAAAAGTGGGGTGGGGAGTGGGAAAGTAGAAATATTTTGGAACAGCTGCCAGGAAAAACAATTTCACTTAGTTTGTTAAAAAACTTTTAAAATAAAAACTAAATTTAAGAATTGAATTCATATTCTGAGGAAGCCAAATTTTGAGTAGTTTCACTGGGGGAAAACTCCAAATTGCTTTATCATTCACCTTGAAATCTAGAAGTGGGTCTGTCCCATGAAAGCTCACCGAATAAATTATTTTGCTAGTCTTTAAAGTGCTACTTGACTGCTTTTTGTCTTGAAATCTATGGTGCTGTTAAAGTGTATGCAGCTTTTTCAGGACAGAAGGCTTAATTGAATACATTCTTTTATAGCGGTCTTAAATATCCTCTGAAGAAACAGCCAAGTCATAAACAAAGTTTTACAATGTACAGTGGCACTCAATGTTATCCTCCACTGGGGCATGTAACTAGGGTGGTTATAGCTAAATTACAAGCAGCTTTGAAGATTGTTTTTTCACTAAAGAGTATGCTAGCTCTATGGCATGGTAAATCATCTAAGCATTATTGCCCATCATCTTCAAACACTTGAAACTCTTTCTTTCATTAACCCATCCCTATAATGGTGTGTCCCATGCCTTTGTGATTTAACTCCTACTGCTGTACTATATTTGCTGGAGGTAATGCAAAATCCACAGAGAAGAATTTGTCTTAAGTTTCTGGAACTGGTACTTGCACATTAACGGGGAAGTTCTCAGTGGACAAAATAGGATTTGTGCCTTTTAAATCTGAATCTTAAATCCTTCATTCAACTGATAAATTATGTTGTAGGTGATTATAATTTACTCTGCTCTAATCTATAACTATAATAACTATCTACTAACAAACTAACTAATAATCTATAACTATAATAACTAACTTATATAGCCTACATGTTCCTAAAATGGGGTGCATTTAAGTGGCTGGAATAAAGATTAGAATTCAAACTACCCCAGTTTCTATTGCAGCTCCCTATATAACCTTGAGAGAGTCATTATGCTTCATTCCCTCAGTTTTTTTAACCTGCTCCAGGATCAGCTGCTGTCCCTGCTTCAATTTTTATTGAAGGAACAGAGTTAAAAACAGTAGAGGAGTTCAAGTACCTTGGCAGTGTGATAGCCAATGATGGCTCCCTTGACAAAGAAATCAATGCCAAAATCTGCCAAGGCCAGCTGGGCACTAGGACATCTGAGAGCGTGAGTGTTGAATCAGCACAATATCCGACTGTCCAGTAAACTGAAAGTGTACAAGGCTGTAGTCCTGACCAATCTCCTGTATGGCTGTGAAACCTGGACCTTGTACAGAAAACATATAAACTGCTGGAGCGCTTCCACACACACAGCCTGAGGTCAATACTGCACATTCAGGGGTGGGACAGAGTTACAAACCTGGAGGTCCTGGACAGAGCAGGAACCATGAGCATTGAAGCCATGATTCTGAAAGCCCAACTTTGCTGGACAGGGCACATCATACGAATGGAGGAACCAAGAATCCCTAAGCAACTCCTCTACAGTGAACTCTACCGAGGCAAAAGGAATCAAGGCAGGCTCCGCAAGAGGTATGAAGACTGTGTGAAGGCCCACATTGCTCATGCTGGTTTAAAACCAGATCAGCTAGAGCAGCATGCAAAAGACTGAACAGGCTGGAGTGCTCTCATGCGACACACGTATGACAACTTTGGAGAGGAGTGATGTGTACACTTCATTGATGCTTGTGAGAGGAAGAAAGCAACAGCAGCAGCCACACCAACAGAGCCAGGACAATTCCCTTGCCCCCACTGTGAATACCCATGCCATTCAAAGCTTGGACTCCTCAGCTACATGCGAGTCCACAACCGATGAGCCTGTGAAAGCTCAAGACGTCATCGTCACACACGATGGACCACCTACCTATGATATAACCTTGAGAGAGTTATTAAGCTTCATTCTCTCAGTTTTCTCATCTCATTTATAATATTTGACAATTTCCAGGTACATTATCTTTATGCAAAGATCTTTCTTTAGTAGGTATCTAGGTTTTGTTTGGCATTCCCCAACTATATGCTGGATTCTGTAGACCTTTCTTATGCAAAAGTCATTTAAAATCCATATACATTTTGGCTAAGTAATGACTGCAGCAAATTGTGGCCTGTAAATGAGAGACAAGGCTTTGTATACTTTTTAATTCATGTATTTTGGGCTACCACAATAAAAGAGTCTCAGGGGGGTAGCTGTGTTAGTTTGTAGCTTCACAAATAATGAGCCATCCTGTAGCATCTTAGACACTAACAAATTCATTACTTCATGAGCTTTTGTGGGTAAGACTCACTTTTTCAGACCTGCATATAAAGAAGGGATCCAAAAGGCTTTCTTCACCTTAAAGTTTCTTCTAATTTTAGTCCAATGTCAATCAACAAGCCATGAAAGAGAAACACTTTGCGTGTTGGTTTCTGGTTTTTTTTTTCATTCCTGAGTCAATGAGAGAGCCTAGATTGCTTTCAAGCGCATTTTTCCTCCATTCCATATCACTTTGGGTCATACTTTTTCCCTCATTTGGCTTTAGTGTGAGGACCTTTAATATTTTAAGCACCCTGTGTTTAAGAGCTGTGCAACAATTTGTGAGTGGGGCTGCTATGAGCCATTGAACCAGACTGTAACCCTGTTTATGATGGAAACCACTTCAAGTCAGGGGGTACTACTGCTGCTCCCCCAGCATCTCTGTTTGTTTCCACCACCTCTGCCTATGTTTTCCTTATTGGTAAACTTGAACACTAACAAAAGTACCATTACTACTTCTGCTCTGTGACATAGGCATTACGGTGTAGTTTTTAGAATCATCAAAATCGTAAATGAAATCACAGCTCAGAATCCTGTGAATATCTTCAGACTTTCTATAAAGTCTTCAGTAGAAGTGGATGCGTTTACATCTGCTTGGATTTCAGTTAATGTTTGGTCATTTATTGCATATCGACAGTTGGGAACACTGAAGTTTCTGTAGCTCATGTATTCTGAAGGGAGAGGGATAGCTGCTCTTTCATTCCATTGAGCCTATGTGGAAAACAAAGAGTTACAGTAGTGATGTCTTTTTTCCTTCCCACCTACCTTGAGTGCAGACTGGCTCTCTTTAAGCAGTATGCTGAAGATGAAATGAAAGAGGCAATAGGAAAACGTTTACCTTATTCAAGTCCCTTTCAGGATTTTGATGTTTGGAATTGCCAGAAGCAATTCTCGAAAGCATAATGATGCAGTCTTTCCCCTCCAAACGGATCCCTATGGTGTACAGCATACCAGCTCCCAGGGATTCTGAACATGATCCTGGACAGGTAAGAGATTGCAACAAAGCTTTATTGCACAGGGCACAGTAGACATGCTTTATTCTTGCGGAGTAGCTGACTGTGTTCACAATTGGAAAATAGATCATAAATTAAATAATAGTTATAAACTGGGCAGGAAAACAGCACCTGCTTTATTGTCTGTGTTATTGATACTTCTCCACTTGTTTTTCTTTAACAGAGTGTGAATCTTCGCCCTATCCAGTCTTCCCAGGAAGAAATCTCATGTCTGCAGCATTCTTTTTTCAAATGGATAAATGTGCGTTTCTGGAGGAGGTGGCTTCTTGGAATGTTACCTCTGATTTCCATAGCAGCCACTATGCTTGTGCTGGTCCTATACAATTCATTATGTAAGTGCCATTCCCCTATAACATAATTTATTTCTCAATACCCGTTAGATTCCATAACAACTAGGGCTGCAGTTAGGAAAGTTAGTGCCCACATGCCACTGCAATTCATTGGGATCCTACAGAAACTCCCTGTTTGAAAATCCCAGCCTAAAATCATAAAAGTCCTATCCTGGCGAGCCAGTAATGGTGAAAACTTAGATTCTTAGCAAATTGAATGAATTGCACTGTCGATGTATAAGTAGAAATCCAGCACAGCCAATGTTTGTGCTCTGCTCCCCTACAAATACAGTATTATTCTCTACTAAATATTCTCCTCAGCTATTGAATAGCAGTAGATGGATTCCTTAACCTGCCCTATTCTCACATACTGCAGTTGAGTGACATCAAGGTTAAATCAGTTCTTTCACAAACATCTGCTTCTTCTATGTCTGGAGTCATGATAGCCTATTAACCTTGCTAATGCATGATCCTGTTTCTGCAGCCCCGGCATTCTCCTTTATCTATATTGCTGGAAGTGTAGAAATACCCAACTTGACCTACACCAGTGACCTCACTGATCCAAAGTCACAAAAATTTATCATGCAGGCAGAAACAATCCAGAATTATGTAAGTACTCAGAGGTGACATAATTAATAAGTCAAAAATCTTGTATCACCTGCCTAGTTTAAATCCTTTCTTTAACAGTCAAAGATATAGTAGAAAGCTGAGGTTTGAGTCGTGAGTATTTTGTTCTTTTCTCTCAAAGAAATAAAATCTAGGATTAGTCTGGGAGAGAATCAAGTTACAAAGCTTAAGACAACTGCCTTCTTAAAGACAGGGCAAGTGGATGGGAGGCAATTCAACCTGTTAATCTGCTGGTAGTGCAATGGGACTGTAATTAGCCAAGTGCAAAGTCGTGTCTGCCCTAACAGTAAATATTGCTTTAAAAAAAATAGTTCAAAGCTGAAAATGTTCAGCTTCTGTTTAAAAAAAATCTACACACACACACACACACACAAGTCAGTGCAGTTTTTTTGTTAAGCCTAGGTCGCTGCCGAGGAGTGAGTTTTTGCATTACAATTTTAAATTGTTGCACAAAATCTTTTTTGTTTCCCTCTTGTCACCAGTACAACAATGCTTGCTTTCTTGTGCTTCTCATACAAGTTTGTATTTGTGAGATCAATACTGTTTTCTGGGTCCATGCTAAAAGGTCTTAAAGCACAAAGCCACCCTCTGTTAGCCTGTATTTCCCAACAGAGTTAATCTTGTGTCTCAAAACTGCTTTGTGCATGGCCGGCATGAGTTGTCCGTGACTGGATTATAAAACAGAAATGTTGCAGATTTTAAATAATGAAACACTTAATCTAGTTGTGATTTTTTTTAAATATTTTCTTACATAAACTTTTTTCTTAGCTAAAGTAGAATTCATTTCAACTTTGTTGAAACTGAAATGGAAGTTGAAATGTGCATATTGCTTGCCATTCTGACCCAACTCTTTAGTCACTTTAAAATGCAACAAGAAGTGAAGAGTTTGTGGCATGATACTTTGAAAAGTTTGTGATTCTCTGACAATCAAATTTAACAGTTTCTTTTGTTCTTATATATAGCTTTCTAATTATCGAATTGTCAGTTTGCAGAACTATATGAGTCTTCTACATTAGGGAAATATTATTTGACATCCGTTGTTGCTACATTTAGGTAAGTCCTTTCTAGATGTACTGAATGAAGTGCGTGTGTGCATGTGTGTGAATGTATTTTGTTTTTAATTGCTTTCCTGGGAGGGGATATATAGAATTTTATAATGTGGGAAATAAAGGCAAGTACATCAGGTAAATACTACGAGATCTATACTTAAGATTTTAGCTTTCAATGCTTGGTTGTTACTGAGGAAAACTTAGACAAAATCCAAGTTAGTTGATTGTGGATTGGTTTCATTCTGGTTGAGAGGGGTGCTTTCAAATCTATCTGCTACGGCAGATCTTACAAGGCAGTTTTCAAAAGCCATTTTAATTTCTCTTCCACTATTTTGAATAACCTTTATGTGAGAGATGCTTAATGTGAAACACCTTTTTTTGGAATCCTATAATGCAATAGGAAGTAAAATATATGAAGATACACATGTCATAGAACCAGAAGGGACTTTGGGAGGTCATCTAATCCAGTCCCCTGCCCTCTTGGCAGGAGCAAGCACCCTCCCTGACAGAATTTGTTTTTTAATCTATTTGCCCCAGACTCCTAAATGGCCTCCTCAAGGACTGAGCTCAGAAGCCTGGGTTTAGCAGGCCTGGGCTCAAACCACTGGGCTATCTGTCCCCCTCAAGTGTATGGTTTGGTGAAGCACTGTACATAACCACCTGCCAAAATAGCCAGCACATAGAGTGGAATGGTCCTCCAGTCAATTGCATCAGTAAGTTTTTGAAAGGTTCAGCTATTGGCCATTTTGGGATGGCATCTAGAAGTCCAGAGATATGAGGCATATAAATCAGTTGTTTCAGCCATGGGTTCTTCATGTTATGTACCCATTCAGGCTATTGTGTTTTTCTCTTCACATGAATAATTTGAGCAAGGGACTGTGTGGTTCTCTGGCTGGCCAGAATATGGATATACTTGTGTGGTGGCATTTTTCAAGAGAAGAATGCCACTTGAGTTCATACTATTACAGAAGTTTCACTACTGACTTCAAAGGGAGCTGACAAGACAACTCAAGAATTTCTCAAAAAGCCCTCATGCTCTTGAGAAAAATGGCTCCAGAGCTTTAATATGTTATGGTAAATAAAACAAAAAAGTGATGAGATTATATAGGGTAATGTAAAAGGAGTTTCTCTCAGGGGAATTGCTTCTCAGCTTTTGCCCATGTCTGTTTTATGATGGATCTTCCCGTATCCATCTTCTGTCTGACTATGGGAGAAGAGTAACTTTGCAAGAAGATGACTGTATAACTCAATATATAGCAGCAGGCAGTTTGTAAAAAGCTAATGTTGACATATGCTAGCTAAGACTACAGAACAAATAAAAATGAAACTGACAAACCCATTTTTAATATACTGTTTTCCCACCCATAGTGAAGGAGATGATGGTCTCCGAGCTTATTACTGGAATACATTCTGGGCACCGCAAGAGGTAGTTTACACTTTCAAAAAACTAACGTCACTGAAACAAAGGGAAATACTCAGTAAACATGCACTTCAGAGTGCTAATTCTTCAGATGAATCCTTTCCTATGGCAGAGGATTTTGATCTCTTGACAATGGATCTTTTTGGTAACAATTTATCTGTTTTTTCTTAATTAAAAAAAAGTCTTAAATTCCTTCACTTTGTGCTTTGTTCACGTAGCTGACAGATGTCACTTTTTTAATTTAAGTTTCAGATTCTTCAGATTATGATGTGACACTGAAGTCAGGTAATTACTGTTCTACTGCATTACTTTTAAAAATAAGCTTTCTTTAACAATAGAACAATGGCAGCACCACAATAATTATTATTATTATTAACTGTATTTTTTTGGGGAGTGTCTAAGGGCCAAGTGAGAATTGAGTCCCATTGTGGTAAGCTATGTACTAACAGAAATGTTGGCAATCCCTGCTCTGAATGGTTCACATGCTTAATATTCCCGATTACTGGAATAGCCTGGGAAACAGGGTTTTTTTTGAGATAGTTGGGAGTTCAGATAATTGAGAATGCAGGAGCCGTTCAGCAGTAGGATGGCTTTCACCTCGCCAGAGATTCTTCCTCTTCCTCCTCCTTGCAATCCTTATTCACACCTGTGACAAAGGGCTTCCTGTAAAGCTGCAAAAGCCACTCAGCAGCAGAGTGGCCCCTTGCACAACCAATGGTGGATTTTCCTCTCAGTCCTGCTAGGGGAATGGAAGTAGACAGAATATGTCTGCCCTGTTATCTGAATCTCTGTCATCCAAATCCCTTACTGGTGCCCCAGCATGAGATTTAGACTTCAGAGGACATGTAGCTCATGCTGCAGGTCAAGTAACTTAATGCAGGTAATATGGGGGTTCAGATAATAAAATTTTGGATAACCAGGAATACACTGTAATAGATTGCATCAGAGAGTAATTGCTGGTCAAAACTTTCTCACATCTTCAGCTTTCAAAGCCATATTTAGCAACCTAAATACAAAGGAGTAGTTCTCAAAGGTGTTGAGATCCAGTGACTTATACTGGCAATTGCAGCTTCTCAGCAATGAAAAATCAAGCCTCTTATTTAGTTGCTTAAATATATATAAAGAAGAGTTGAATTCTAGACAGCTGGCTTAGAAAATTTTGGCTGCTTATAGTGATCATTTTATATGTAGTATATAGTGCTTTTTAGTGACCAAAATAGTAGAGGGACAGAAATGAAGAGGCATAAAAGAGGGAAAAGGGTTTTTTCAGCTGAGTTTTCAAATGAAAGGATGAGCTAGAGAGATGGCTTGTTAGGCTAAGGGATTCAGAGATGAATGTGGAGGTGGTAAATTTAGGCAAGAAGGTGAAATGCGTGAGAAGCCAGTAAGCTTTAAAAAGCAAGATGCAGCAGCTTCTGTATATATGGGGCTGATGGCAGGGGCAAGGGACTGACAGGCTTGCAACAGTCAAGCACTGCAGATGCCAGCATGGATTGAGTATATGAACAATGTGGCACCAGTAGTCTGAAGGTTTGTGGAGGAAGGCAAGAGTGCAGGCAGAGTCGAAGAAGAGGTGTGAGACAAGAGGGAGCTGTAGGATGTAGATCTATAACTGAAGATCTATTATCTCAGTGTAGCACTTCTGTGTCTGGAGACTTGTACCTGCTAGATATTTAGAGGATGGCAGAGTATCTCTTCTGAACAAGTTATGCCTGTGCTGAAAGATAAATCTCAATTGATAAGGCTTAAGGAAATGGCTAAAACAATGCACTTGAACCTTGAAATAATGTCCATGTGCTTTCAGCCTTACACTGAGATCAGTTATGTTAGGATCTGGGGGGTGATTTTTGGGGGGTTCAAATACAAAGTTACTGGGTTATGGAAAAAGCCCTAATTTTTAGGGTTTCGTTACTTTGGTTGCCATTATAATTTTTTAGTTGGTTAGGACTGCATGTGGCCTAATTGCACTTGCTAATGCTAAAAGTGATGAGCATTCCTTTGATCTGAATTGACTCTAGCATAGCAGTTTCCATTTGTGGAAGCTTCTGGATTTACAGAAGTAGAAATTAGGCTTTAAATGCACAGGCCAGGTACTCAGAGCTCCCCGTTTCTTACCACTGTGCTTCAGTTTTGTGTCCAAGAGGGAGCATGTCCTGTGGTGGTGAGAATGTATGACAGCATGCTTTCAGTGTACAACCAATCCTTTCTTGTCCTCTGACAAGAACTCAAGCCCTGTTGATCTTTTAGTGGTGTGCACAAGTGCTTGCTAGGATCTGGACAAAGATTTCCCCAATTAATGTCTTATTAATCCTTTTGTTTACATATTTTGTCTTCTGTATAGCAGTATCCTTTGATCTGTATGCAAAGCCAGGTAACAACAGGACTTTGACTTTGATGAATCCCAAGAAATCTTTTTATCAGTGGAGGCTGCGTGTTCCTTCTAACTATATTGTGAGACTTGTAGTCCTTACTTTGCATGGTGTCACGCCAGGGAGTTGTGCATCACACAGATTATCTGCATATGATTTCCTCCTTCCTCTTCAGAGCAAGATCATTACAAGGTATGATCATAAAAGAAAGCTACTTAGTCATTGACAAAACAAGCACATGCATCACCGTCCAGAGCACTTATGTACCCATTTTTAAAAATGAGGGTTACATGGCTCAACTGATTGGCAATGAAACATACAAACCTTCAGGAAGATAGTTCAAAATTCAGCCCAGCTTAGCTGTGGCCAGAAATCAGTGTCATGTGATGTTTGTCTTTTTGTCTACCTGTCTGAGATAAATATGTAGTCTTGATGCAGTTCCTTTCAAAGAGTTATCTGCCTCATAAACATCTGCCATTATTTGACACTCACATTCCCCTTTGTTTATACACTCAACAAGGAGTTCAGGGGTTGGAAAGGACCCAGACTGATTGACGCAGAGGTAATCCCTCATGCCCTCCGCATCAGCACTGAGGCACACAGGAGAAGGCAGTACTGTGGAGAACTCAGTGTTGCTACTGCCTGAGCTGTATCTATCCTGTGGGCACAGATCCATTTCCTTGGCTGTCAACCCATCATGTTCTACAAGCACTAATTCAATTGTTTAGAAAGCAAAGAAACATGTTGGGTTGGTGTTCAGCACCTCATGATACTGTCAGTTAAAGCTTTATGCTCGAGAGGCATTTTTAGTCCAATGACATGTACTTATTAGTACAAGGTATGTTGAACTCACCTATTCATTCATGTTGCACAATGGGAATCTCAAAAATAGGAGCTCATTACTCTGGGAGAATCAAATGTATGTACAGGAAAGAGTGGTATCAGAGAGAGTGTCTATCTGCACTGTACAATACTTTTTCTTTTTCTTTTGGGTACCCATTGTGCTGAGATTACTTTTATTTTTTGTGCTTGTTTTGCTTTTTTTATTTGGCACTAACCATCTGACACACTTGTTCACTGACTGAATGTACCTTTTCATGAACCCTCAAAAATTCTTCAAATATATTGTGGATTTAAAAGTAGAAGAGATGCTCCTGGATGAGACTATCCACAGTCCTTGAAGGTGGTATAAAGTATAAGGATATTAAACCCTGGTGCTCCTGAGTATCTGCCAATCACTTATTGCTTGGAGTTTAGAAGAAATTTTCCTCATAGGTAATAATCTGCCCTATGATTGGTTGGATGACTTCTTCCATCTTGCTGAAAAGCATCTGGTATTAGTCATTCTGAGACATGAAAATAGGCTAAATGGTAGCTTGCAACTGGCAAGATTTGGAGGGCAGAGACTGTCACTCATTCTGTATGTACAACCCCTAAAACAGTGCTAGTTGGGTTCCAGGTGTTATCACCAGGCTCAGGCTTAACAGGTCTGATTTGATATTGGAAATCTGATGGTTTTGTAAAACTGCTTCTCTGTACTTCTTAGCAGTACCAGTAAGAGTAGGTATCTTAGAACTACCCCAGGCCCTCAGTTTGAGTAAATGATATCTGAGATTGGGAAACTACAGGACAACATACCGGATGCTCAAAGAGCAAACAGTTCATTGACGGGGTAAAAGAACAGCCAGCATCCATGGGCCTTATGTCCAAGTTCAGCTCAATGTGTTGGAATAATTGCAGTCTAATTTAAGAGGACAGGCAATGCAGAATGCTATCTGATTTAGTGTGTGTATATTTCAGGTGGTGTGGGGTACCAGAGGCCTGGAGTTCCCCTATCATACGATTAACTTCGTCAAGTAATGTTATGCTGGTCACCTTCTCACTGGACAGAAGAAAAGAGAGTAACATGCTAAAAGCATATTTCCAAGCTGTTCCTAAAGTTGGTATGTACTTAAAGCATATTTGAGTATTCTTATCATGGATTTCTAATATTTCTTACTCAGCTAGTACTGGAAGGCAGCACTTGGATTCACTCTCACTTGGAAGTTAATTATTGTAATTATGTTGAGAAATAAGAGTTGTGATAGGAAATCCCAGAATGCCCTACATTGTCATCAGTATTTTCTGGGAATATAAGAAGAACCTAGAGAAGGAACAAGAGAGTCAATTAAATCCTCCTTCTAGGTGTCATTTATGTAACCATGATGATGTATTGGTATTTTTCCCTTCCAGACTGTGGTGGGCGTTACATCTCTTGGAATGGGACAGTGAGCTCTCCTTATTACCCAAGCTACTATCCACCAAACATTGACTGCAGCTGGTTAATCAGAGTAAGTCTCTGCAACTCTTGGAAATGTAGTGAAATCATTACTACTTGCATTTTGGAAGTAAAAATGGAAGAACATGCCTCCCACTGAGGATGAAACCAGGGAAACTATGCCAAAAACCCTGCCAGAAGCCATTGTGCATCTGGGTTGTGGCTGATGGGATGTTTTCATCTCTGCTACAGCCTAGGATCTAGCTAGCTCTGCAGGTGGGAGCAGGGGACTACAATATTAGTCTGTGGTAGATACAAAATAGTGGACTAGTGGGCCTGTGCCTTTATTTTAGCTTGGCATAACTTGTTAATACCTTCTTTGGCTAAGCAGTTAGTGGATATTCGGGGCCTTGCTGGGTCATTTTCACCAGGACAGGGGTCTGCAACCTGTGGCTCTTTAAGGACTTTGTGATTCCTGATCCTATAATTAATTGCAAAGTAAAAATAAAAAAACACTCCTGATTATTTCTGATAAACAACGAATGCCCAATAATGAACAACTTATATCTAAATAGCAAACAATATGCGATCTTGAAATGTTGGATAACTCCTCCAAGTGTCGTGTGTGTGTGTGTATATAGATATCTATATATATCTGGGGGAGAGAGAGAGAGAGAGAAGGTTTGGGAGTGGAAGTCGGAAGATGGTACAAACACACACATAAAGTGTGAGGAAATAGAATGTAAAAATTTGTGAACATCTGCAGTAAACATTATTGCATTACAAATCATTGTGTGTGTGCTGTTCTTAAAACAGGGGTTGCAAAAAGTATGTCTTGACATTATTTATTAATTCACATGCGTTGTGGCTCTCAAATTTATTGAGGTTTTTACTGAATTTGAAAAAAATGGCTCTTCTTGGTATTTCAGTTGCTGACCCCTGCACTAGGAGGAGAAATGAATGATGCAGACCATGCCTTACTTCAGTGGAATCTTGTTCTTTTACAAAGAATGCACACACAGTCTATTTGCTTGAACATGTAGAAATAAAGAGGAGGCCATTTCCTTATTTGGAAGTCTAAGTCTGCTTTTCCAAAAGATGTGCCCAAAAGAAGATCTGCTTCCTCACAGGAGCCGTTTCTACACAGGCCCCTTCCTTCGGAAGGGGCATGCTAATACAGGGAGCGAAAGATGCTACTGAGGTGCGGATGCAAATTCCCTGCACCTCATTAGCATAACGTCACGTGATTTGGAGTCCAGAAGACCATTGTTCTGGACTCCAAAATGCTGTGTAGAAGCATGGCCCCGGGGGGGCTTCCGGAAGGAAGTTCTTGTTCCGGAGGCCCCTTCTTCCCGAAAATTTTCGGGAAGAAGGGGCCTCTGGAAGAAGGACTTCCTTCTGAAAGCTCCCCTGGCGGCCGTACTTCTACACGGCGTCTTGGAGTTCGGAAGAACAGTCTTCTGGACTCCAAATCACGTGACATTATGCTAATGAGGTGCAGGGAATTTGCATCCGCGCCTCAGTAGCATCTTTTGCTCACTGTATTAGCATGCCACTTTGGAAGTGGCCTGTGTAGAAATGGCCAGGGTGAGGTAAACTACTGGCCCTCTCATTATCTGCTGGCTTTCTCATAGCCTTCAGCCTATGGGCACAGAAGTACGTGGCTGTGTTTGTCAGTCAATGACTTTGCCCCAGGGTTTCCAGTCAGCCCCAGGGAAACTCTACCTTAGCTTCTGAAAATCTTTGCCATGCTGCTCAACTGCCTTGGGTGTTGGCTTACAATTATTTCTGGATATGGTTGCATAGAAGTTTGCAAGCCTCTACAGATCAAACTTCTGCTTCAAGGCAGCTATTTACGCTTGACAGCATAACACTCTAATGCTGTAATCTATGCACAGGGCCCTACTGTGCTCCAGTCCCACCAGGAACCACAGTCCTCCCCTAACAACAGGGCCCTGGGATGGCAGTGTGGGTTTGGCCCCAAGGGTTGGTACAGCTAGTTGGGGTAAAGGTATTGGTGGAATATTTAGTGCTCTAGAATTTGAGTCTAGGACCTCTGGTGGTCTTTTTGGATTCTCAGTATGTTAGGGGGATTGGCTGGATGGCTGCCACAATAGGCCAGTACTGCTGGGAGAAGTGCATATAGGAAGGAATTAATCCACCCTGGGGACTGGGAGAGTGTGCATCAGTGGGTTGCTGCTAACCCTAATCAATTGCTAGTAGGATATGTTAAAGGTCACCAAAATGCACACTCATCGGTAGGAGCTCTTCTTAACATTGCTTATCATAGGACTGTCTACACCCCCACAAAAAGTGATGACCTTCTCCTTCCCCCTCACCCCATAATACCATGTGATCCTCATTCTGCACTGCCGGCAGCACCTCTGTCAGCAGAAGGGCAGATGTGAGTTGTGACGATACCACAACCCTGCTGCAACAGCTTTGCAATGCGCCCACAGCCCGCACCCTAATGGTTACAACCCCATGAAATAGCAGAGGGAAATATCTGACACTTGAAAATTGGCTTTTATGTAAAAAGCCAAAGCTGTGGAATTGCCTGTTAATTTGGCAGGGCTCTGTCAATGTCTCAGTACCGTCAACTGTGATTCTTTAAGAGAATTTCAAAGACACAAATGGTGATTGGTCTTCCAGCTCCCTAAGAGTCCAAAGAACTTGTGTGCTTAGCTGCTGTTTGTGCCTTGGAAATCTCCTTTTACTTTTTGCATACCTTTCTTACTGATTGCTGGGAGGAGGTGGTGGCACTGTTTTCTTTTATAATGTGATGGCAGGCCTGTCATTAATGAGGCCTGTCCACTTGATTTTTGAGATGGTAGAAGTTAATATGGCAAGCATATTTAAACTCTTTGAATTTGTAGTTGTTGTTGCTGTTTTTGTTTTGTTTTTATTTTCTCTAATGATTGTAGGCACCCCTGCCTGGGTATAAGCTGTCACTAAAAATCCTTGTCATACAAATTCAAGAGAAGTCTCTGGGGGCCAATAAATGTGATAAGGACTGGTTAGAAATTGATGGAGTTAGGTGAGTTAAACTGTTTTATCTGATATTGACATTAATTAATGCTATTTGGTGAGGATGCGCTTTGGCATTCTACACACATTGTGTTAAAACCTCAGATTTCTCCAACTATTTCCAGTGCAGAAACGTGCAGTTTTGAAGACATGGTGATATCTTTATTCAGGCTTTCAGTGGATAACTTTCTCCTAATTATGGCTAAGCAACAACAGGTCAAACATTGTCACCAATGGTAATAAAAGCCTCCATGGAAAATTACTTAATCTGCGCATTTAATTACAGAAGTTGGTATTCTAAGTTGCCTGTAAGATGTCTGGCTGCTCAGCAAGCTATCAAGGGTGTGCAGCAGACAGAGGCAGGCATCTCTCTCCTGGTTCCAGCGCAGCCCTGGGGCTGCTTGCCACAGCTGGAGAGAGAGCTGTCCCCCTGGCTCCGCAGACTGCAATCTCAGCCTTGCATTTGCCATTTTGGGAAAAGGTGCTTCTCCCCAGGCCTTGGTTTCAGCCTCAGAGCTGCCACAGCAGTGACAGGCACATCTCCCCTCACTCTGGAGCTGCCTTCCATGGCTAGGGAGAGGCATCTCTCCCCAAACCCCTGGCTGCCATGATGAGAGAGAGCTGGGGGGAGTCCTTCCTCAGGCCACAGCCCAGAGCAGTCTGCTCCCAAGTCCCATCACTGAAGTCACAGCTGCAGCCCTAAGGCCCCACCCACAGGTGAAACTATGATAGGGAAAGAATAGATTAAAATTACTTCAGCAAGATAAATGTTTTCAAGTCACCAGGGCCTGATGAAATGTATCCTCGAATATCCAGGGAGTTGACTGACAAGATATCTGAGCCATTTGCTGTTGTATTTGAAAAGTCCTGGAAGATAGGAGAGACTCCACAAGACTGGAAACAGGAAGATGTAGTGCCCATCTGTAAAAAGGAAACTAAAGATAACCCAGGAAACTATAGACCAGCCAGTTTAACTCTTGTGCCAGGAAAGATAATGGAGTAAATAACTAAGGAATTCATTTGCAAATATGTAGATTCTAGAACATAATGAAGTGATAATAGCCAACATGGATTTGTCAAGAACAAATCATGTCAAACCAACTTGATTGCTTTCTTTGGCAGCATAACAAGCCTTGTGGATATGGAATGGGGGAAAGCAATAGATGTGGTATATTTAGGCTTTTGATGCGGTCACACATGACCTTCTCATTAACAAACAAGGGAAATACAACCTACATAAAGCCACTCTAATGTGGGTGCATAACTAGCTGGATAACCATTCCCAGAGTGTATTTATCAATGGTTCACAGTCATGCTGGAAGGGCATAATGAGTGGGATTCAGCAAGGATCAGTTCTGTGTCCAGTTTTTTCAGTATCTTCATCAGTGATTTGGATTGATCATGGCATCGAGAATGTGCTTATAAAGTTTGCAGATGATTCCAAACTGAAAGAGGATGCAAGTGTTTTGGAGGATAGGATTATAATTCAAAATGATCTGGACTAGTGGTCTGAGGGAAATAGTATGAAATTCAATAAGGACAAATGCAACATACTCCATTTAGAAAATGGGAAATGACTACCCAGGAAGGAGAACTGCAAAAAGGGAATTAGGGGTCAGAGTGGGCCACAAGCTAAATATGAGTTGACAGCGTGACACTGTTGCAAAAAACCCGCCTATCACTCTGAGATGTATTAACGGGAGTGTTCTAAACATAACACAAGAAATAATTCTTCTGCTCTCCTCCATGCTGATTAGGCCATAAGTTAGCGTATTGTCTCCAGTTTTGGGCACTGCATTTCAGGAAAGATGTGGACAAATTGGAGAAAGCCCAGAGAAAAGCAACAAAAATGATTAAAGGTCCAGAAGTTATGATCTATAGGGGAATATTAAAAAAAGTGGGTTTATTTAGTCTGGAAAAGAGAATACTGAGAGGGGACATGATCATTTTCAAGTTTCTAATAGTTTGTGCAAGGCTGATGGACCCGAATCATTGGCTGGAGGGTGTAAATCTGCAATCTTAGGGGCTACAGACATGTGCTGTACCATGGAAGCTAAAGGGCAGTTGGCTGTCAGCCAATTGTGTAGAAGAGAGACTTCATTCTCCCATGTCAGTGGTCTCAGTGCCTCTCAGAGGTGGAAAATGTACCCCAACAGTTTACTTGAGTAGAAATACAGCTGCTTGAGGGCTGGAGGTGTACTTAAGCACAAGTAACCTGTGTCCCTCTGGAAAACTACTTGTCTGGGTCCACATGGACCTGTAGTGCCAGCAGCTTCATGGAAATGAGCAGTCTCGCAATTGCAAATGGCTGCTCATTAGCATAATCACACAGCTAATTATCATACCTATACGAGAGCTGCCTGCTGGCAGTAGACAGGATGTGTAGATGTGCCTCTGCCAGCAAAACCTCCTCCGTTGCCAGACCATTATGCGACGGGGTTTTTGCCGGCATAGGCGCATCTACGCTCTGTTTACTGACAGCTGCAGCCTCTGCCAGCAGGGAGATCTTGTGCAGCTATGCTAATTAGCTGCACAATTATGCTAATGAGAAGCCATTTGTAATTGTGAGACTGCTTATTTCCATGAAGTTGCTGGAACTACAGGTCTGTGTAAACCTAGCTCTTGAGTTAAAGTACACACACGCACATGCATAAACACACACATCAGGTCTTTATTGTACTCAAGTACTCAGAAGTAAATTTTTGGCACTTTTTCCTGCCTCCAATGCCTCTGGGGTTACAGTTGTTACAGGAAAGAGGGAGAAAAAATATTTTTGTTAGGACAAGAAACAATGGCCTTAAATTGCAATCAGGGAGGGTTAGATTGGACATTAGGAAAAACTTCCTAACTGTCTGAGTGGTTAATAAATTGCCTAGGGAAGTTGTGAAACCTAAGAACATTTGCTCCATTATTGGAGATTTCGAAGAGCAGGTCAGACATACAGGGTGATCTAGCTGGTGCTTGCTCCTGCTATGAACACAGAGGACTCAGCTTGATGATCTCTCAACATTTCTTCCAGTTCTGTGATTCTATGATTCCCTCATCTCTGGCCCCACCCCAGAGCCTGCATGCACTCCCCCCCACCCCCACATGTGAGATCTGTGCCAAGACCCCCTTACCCCCCCCCCCCGATATTGAGCCCTTCATCTCTGGCTCCACCCCAGGGCACTCCCCTGCACACATACACAAAATTTCTGACCCAGCCTTGAGCCTCCCTTCTGCATTCCAAGCCCCTTGGCCCCACCCTACTACACATCATCTTCATAGCAGTGCACATAACAAAATTCATTCTGCATATGAGATACAATAGAAGGAACATTGCAATGGGTAGTACAAGGGATGCATATATATATATATTTTTTTCTGGCTGGAGTATGCATTACCAGCTACTACCTTGAATTAGCTGCTTTTCTGGGGAGTGAGCATTTTTGCCATCCTAAAGATTTGTTTTATTTTTCCTTGCCAGTTTAAGGATTGCTCTGTGCCTTGATTATTGAAATTAGAAGTGGCCAATCCTTCATCCTTCAGAAGGAGAAAATCCAAGGTGCCAATTGCAAGATGTGAGGATTCACATCTAGGAAGTGACCCTGCTGAATTTTTTAAAACTGAACTGACATTAGACAAACTTGCAATATTGACCTTCTTGCAATATTTTTTAGAACTTTAAGTTTCCGGTGTCAGTGAGAACCAGGAAATCTATTATAGGCAAAAGAGTGGGAAAAATATGTTATACAGAGTCTATTTTAAACCTCCAAAGAGAATTTTTGGGATATATTTTAAATATAAAGGTTTTATCTGAGCTATGTCACCCTCTTCAAATGCTAGTCATTTTGTAGATGTAGTAATAGTAGGGAGAAGATACAATAAAATAACACATATACAAGTGTTAAGACTTGGTGAAGGTGGATTGTAGTTGTAATTATTCTGTTCTACACTTGCCAGATATTGTAAAGCTATTGCTGAAAGGAACAAGGAATATGGCTATTCAGTTGCGATTAATTTCCATTCAGATGAACTGGTCACATACAGAGGGTTTTATATTGAATATAAAGCTTTCAGTCACATGAACCGTAAGTGGACACAAATTCACTTTGCTTTTATGGGGTCCAAGTTACAGCTTTGGGGAAACCTTGCTTGGAGACCAATGTTCCACATGCCAACTCATAGCAAACGTGGAATTAATAAAAGTTGTCCTTCAATTTGATTGGTTGTTGATCATGTCTGTCTGGTCCAGAGGTGAGGGGTAAAGAGTCTCCAGTGATTTGACCTAGGCACAGAGAGCAAATTTTCAAGTAAACAATATTCAGATTTGTCCCAAAGAAAGCAGAGGCTGGTGCCCTCATGCAAGCTTTCTGGCAAAGATAATCTACAAGTTTCACTATTAGTCTGATACCCAGCTGGAGATTATTGGCATACTTAAACGATTAAACATCTGCATAATTAGCACTGAAAGCAAATAAATTTATGTGGACTCCTCCTCTCGATGCAATGACAAGAAGAGTAATACGGATTTTAAATTCTCCAATGCATTAATTTAAATTAACTTACAACACAGTGCTTATTAAAATCACTGACATTTAATAAAGAAAAAGGTGGCATTGCCATTGTTGAATTTTGTAGAATAAAAATAAACGAGGTACTTCTGCCCTCAGTACATGTTAGTCCATGACATCATTTTTGCTACTTTTATCATCTCTTCTTCTAGCATGTCCTAGACAATTTAAATGTATGGACAGAACATGCATTCCTTTGAACAATCAGTGTGATGGGTGGAAAGACTGTTTCGATGGCAGTGACGAATTAGACTGTGGTAAGTTTATTCAGTTCCTGTTTTTTTTAAAAAAACATCCTTCAGCGAGGCATGTGGGGACCTGTAAAACACCCCCCCCCTTTTTTTTAAAAGAGCAAATAAAAGGAGTAATACTTGAAATAATCCTTTCAATAATACCGTATACTCCTGCACTCATCAAAAATAAAATACTTACGGGATAAAGAAGCAATCATTCCCAGAAAGCGTGAATGTTTTACCTATTTCTTCCAGACCTTCCAGACCAAAACCATGGAAAGGGTAATCTTGGCTACTTCAGAATATTGAGTTCCTAAGTGTTGTCACTGTGAGTGGGAAATGCCACGACATTTATCTCTCTTCTTCAGACTGTATTCCAGATGAGTCTAATTGTGGTGATGGGAAGACTTTCAAAGACTTACGAAGAGGGTCAGAGCTGTCAGGGCCAATTGGGGCAAGGGAGGGCAAAAGGGCCAATCTTGCCTTGCCCTCAAGCTCAAAGGAGGCCTCAAATTTACATACTCGTTATTTTTTTGGCATCTGATAAGTTTCATAACTTGTTTTGATATGCATCCTTTGATAATTAGTGCACTTGCACAAAAGCCTAGAAAAGCAAAAAAAAAAAAAAGCAGATTTTTTTTGGTGCCTTATTTTGTTTTCATGTGTCATCATTTATTTTTCTTACGGTTAGGGGCTTCAAAAGCTGGAAGTGGCCCGGGCCCCTCTGGACCTCTGAGAGGTCCTGACAGCTGTGGAGAGGACAGTGATGAAAATGAGTGCCGTAAGTGTATTGAAAAATAGTTGTGGAGACTATGGGTGGCGAGTCAGTTGTGGAAATAGGGATATGTTCACTTCCTCTCTGTCTAAAGCTAGTGAATCGTTTGATAGATATAGGGATGAATAGCCTGCATTGTGTGAATATGTGATGTGAGCATAGCTAGAATGTTTATACGCGTGCTCCTTGCTATGCTTTTTAAAATATTAACATGTTGATCATACGTTGTACATAACTATTGAACCTCAGGTTGACTTGGAGAATTGGATGTCAGGGAGAGCAGACACTGAAGCTGAAGGAACAGGAAAGAGTGATAGTATTTGTATATGTGGAAATAAAGGGTATTGCAGAATCAAAGGTGCGAGAGATAGAAAAGAGTCATTTACCATCATATCTATTGCTATCTCAGTACTATGATGTTCCTTATAAAAGTACAGGGAAATTTGTGGTTCTGAAGACTAGAATGAAACTAAGTCAATATCTTTGGTGCAGATTCCAAAATGTTTCTTGCTTGAACTTTTTCCTGTCCCAATTTTTTTTAAATAAAAAAAGGAAAAAAAAACCCTTGCATAATCTGGGGGTTTGAGTCCATCATAGATTGTAGCCATCACAAGGGTGTGCAGTCCAGGACTAGAGGAAAAGAACTACCGAGCAGGCAAAACCTCAGAGAATTTCCAGTCCATTTGATACCCAGAACTTTCTTCTCAACAATAGAATATGTTCTCACCCTGGGGAACTTTCTGCTTAAATATCCGATTTAGTGCTATTAGCCTTCAGAATCCTGGGAGAACACCACTCCCAGGCTGGCCTCCCACAAGAGTGAATTCCTAGGAGAAATCTGCATTGGCAAGGATAGACTTCTGGCCCAGCCATGGTTTCAAAGTGTGTATAAGCTTCTGTTATCCCTCTTGGGCTGTGTCTACACTACAAATTAACTTCGAAGTTATCTTCAAAGTAAGGCGCTACTTCGAAGTAGCCTGCAAAGCATCTACACATGCTTTTCCTTACTTCAAAGTTAACATCGAAGTAAGGGAGGCTAACTTTGAAGTCACTACTCCATTCCTGGGAATGAAGTAGTGGCTCACTTTGACCTGTAACTTCAAAGTTAATGTGTGTAGACGCTCTGTACTCATTACTTCGAAGTAAGGAGTCCTCCAAGGAGTGGCCCCCCCCTTGAGGATGGAGACAGTCTGGCCAGCCCAGGCAGGGCTCTATGGTCCCTGCCAGCTGCCTTAAAGGAAGCAGCTCCCTGGCAACCCCAGGCAGGAAGCTGGGAGTGTGCCACCAACAGCAGCAGCATGAGCTCTGCCCTGGACTGCCCCTGCTTGAAGCATCTGACAGCCTCCTCAGCCCCTACCCACCATGACTGCACGACAGGACCCCCTTCCCCCTCCGGGGGCTCCAGAGGAGGGGTCCCAGGAATCACAGGGCACAAGCAAGAGCCGCCCCAGGAGGGGACCCCCCTGGACAGAGGCAGAGCTGAAGGACCTCCTTGCTCTGTGGGGGGAGGAGGAGGCCCTGCGGCAACTCGGAACCTGCCAGCACAACGCTGAGGCATTTGACCAGCTGGCCAGTGGTCTCGCTGCCCATGGACACCCCAACTGGCCTGGTAGCAGCATCCAAATTAAAGTAAAGGAGCTGAGCCAGGCATATATCAAGACCTGTGATGCTGCCAGCTGGTCGGGGGCACAGCCCATCCACTGCACCCACTACCAGGAGCTGCACAGGCTCGTGGGGCTGAGGGAGGAGGCCAGCCTGCAGAACATAGTGCACACCTCCGTTCCCTCCCGGCAGACAGAGGCAAGGAGGCGGGCCCCCTCCAGCACCACCAGACCCCCATGTGGAGACCAGCCCACTGAGACCGAGGGTGATGACGGGGGCTCCAGCAGTGGGACCCTCACCATTGCCCTCCCCTCTGGAACATCAAGCCGGGCATCATCCAGCCGGGCTTCGCCCCAGCCTCAGGAGGTCACAGCCGGTACGTTCGGGGTGAGTGGGACATCACAAAGGATGGGGATGGGGAAGGGGCCCCTCCCAGAATAGCCCCACTATCCACACTGGGAGGGCATGGGATGGGGAGCATGGGCTGATCCTTGCCAAGCAGGAACCCCTGGGCATCCGGGATCCCACAAGGCATTGGGCAGCAGGGACGCGGGGCAGGGGCAAGGGAGTGGGAGATCCAGCCCCCGCCCGAAGCCGTGAGCCATCACTCACAGTCCGTCCCCCTGTCCCCTCCTGTCTCCACAGGTCCCTCTCCAGCCGGACATCCCTGCAGTCCTGAGTGGGCCGCAGTTGCGGAAGGAAGGGAGGCTGCCTCATCACCCCAGCCTGCATCCTCCCACAGCCGTGGACGGGCCCCTTGGAGACAGTGGTGGAGGGTTGAGGAGGTGGCCGCCAACCGGGTGGTCATGCAGGAACTGACGAGCGTGTTGCGGGAATGGCTGGCGGTGGAGCGGGACGTGGGGGTAAGGCTGGCCAACAACATGGATGCTGTTCTCCAGGCCTTGGCTGCCGCCTTGTCCAGCCTCCCACCCCCTCACCAGCCCATTCTGCGGCCATCCCCTTAGCTGCTGCCGCCCCTCCAGCCACTGCCTGACATGTGGCAGACCTGTCGCCAACTGAGAGGCTTGAGCTGGCCTGGTGGCTGCTGAGGGAGGCGTGTGCTCCTGGCCCAGCACCAGTGGCCCCTCCTGTCTACCCTGTGGGGGCAGAGCCCGCAGCACCCCCCACCCCAGCCCTACCTACCCATGGTCCTAGCTCTGTCCCAGCCCTGCAGGGGACACCAGTGCCGGGGCTGTAGGGGCAGCCATGGCCGACGTGGTGCCTGGTCCCCTGCACCTCAAACCAACTGACACAACCCCCATCCTGGCCCCCCTCTCCAGTCCAGTTCCCCACCCGAGCCCCTGCCTCCCCACTGCCAACCTATTCCCCTGTACACATGAAGGTTTCCACATTCCATTCAGTATTGTATGTTAGTTTATTTCCCCCATTAAAGATTCCCGTTCCCACCCTAGCCCATGTCCATGGTGCTTCCTGGTGGGGGAGAGGTGCAGGGTGGTGTGGTGTGTGGTACGGTGTGTGTCTGGGGGGGGTCAGGGCTGGCCCTGTGTGAAGGCCCGGCACAGGGCATCCCAGACCCTGACCCCATCCCACTGTGCCTCTCGGCACAGAGCAGCAGGCCACTGTTAATAGCTGGTCCCCCGGTCTGCGGCCCAGCCCTGCATGAAGGGCTCCTGGTGGCCCTCCACAAAGCTGTGGACAGCACAGCAGGTGGCAATGACGGAGTGGGGTTTGGGGGTTTAGGCTGACATCCAGCCTAGTGAGGAGGCACCAAAACCTCCCCTTCAGCCTCCCGAATGCCCATTTGACTGTGCCCCTGGCATGGTTGAGGCAACCGTTAAAGATGCCCTGGGCCAGCATGGTGTGGCCAATATAGGGCCGCATGAGCCACGGGTGCAGCGGGTACGTGGCATCGGCCATGACACAGGGGGGCATTGTGATGTCCCCAAGTGGGAGCTCCCGGTGGGGGGACATATGTGCCCTCCTGCATCTGCTGTCCCAGCCACAAATTCTGGAACACCCAAGCATCGTGGCCCCTGCCCAGCCACCCTACATGCATGTCCAGGGAATGGCCCCTCACGTCCACCAGGGCCTGGAGTACCACTGAGTGGTACCCCTTCCTGTTTATGTAGGCGCCCCTGCTGTGGTCTGGAGCCCGGATTGCAATATGCATCCCATCCAGGGCTCCAAAACAGTTGGGGAAGCCCAGGTCCGCGAATCCAGCAAGGGTGGCATCCGGGTTCCCCCAGGGTCACGACACATCGCAGGAGCACTGTGTTGATGGCTTGGACGACCTGTAGGGGGTAGGGGGGACATCCATGACCACCGGACTGGGGGCCCCACATCCCCCACTGAGAGCCCCCTGCCCCCTGCCTGGTCACCCCCTCCCTGGGGTGTGTCCATGGTGGGGGCTGGCCATACCTCCTTCAGCACTGCTCCGACGATGGCCTTGCCTATGCCAGATTGGTGGCCGACGGATCTGTGGCTGTCGGGGGTGGCCAGCCGCCATAGTGCAATGGCCACCCTCTTCTGCACCTGGAGTGCTGGCCACATACGGGTGTCATGGTGCTGGAGGACTGGGGTGAGCCAATGGCAGAGGTCCTCGAATGTCTGCCGGGTCATCCTGAAATTCCTGAGCCACCGCTCATCATCCCAGTCCTCCAGCACCAGCCGGTCCCACCATTTGGTGCTGGTGGCATAGGCCCACTGGCTCCAGCTTGGATGGGGTGGGGAATGGGAGAGGGGCAGCATGAGGGTGGCAAGGGCCTCAAGGCTGGGTCCCATGAGAGTGAGCCGCCGGCACTGCTGGTGGTGCATGGTGAGCAGCACGGCCAGCAGGCTGAGCAGGATTGTGATGGCATCGTCCTCGCCAAGGGGGCGAGCTGGCATGGTCTCCGGCTGTTCCCTGTGTACGTGCTGCTGCTGTCTTCAGCCTGGAGCACGTGCAGGCTGTGGGTGCTGGGAGGGGTCTTTTAAGGGGTTGGCTGGCTGGGAGCCTGGAAGGGCTTGTTGGCCATGTGACACCATGCCTTCATTTCCTGTCTCCTTACTTCGAAGTAGGGAGTAGTTGTGTGTGTCCGTTTAACTTCGAAGTAGGGGAAAGCCTACTTCAAAGTAAGGGAGCGTGCATTCTGTGTGTGGACGCTCTACTTCGAAGTTATTTTGTAGTGTAGACGCAGCCTTGGTCTTTTGGCAACTCTGACTTAGAGTAGATCATTCTGGACAGCGTGGAGATGAACTACTTGCTGGACTCTCACAAAGAATGTGTATCTGTTATTTGAAAAAGTTTCTCTAGAGAACTAGTAGAAATTCTTGTTTTTAATGCATTAAAATCTGGACTAGACAAAGCATACAAGTATAGTACAGAAAATAATGCTATCCTGGTTTAGGACCAGAATGAGCAAAATGATTAAATCAGGTGTTTTCCATTTTTAACTTCTGTGGGTTTCTTCTTGGTTGTGGTGCTTTTTTTGTTTTGTTTTCTGTTTTTTCATACACCAGCCTATGGTTTATAGCCAGTTGCTCAGAAGGCAGTTTTCAACTAACAATTTACTTCAGATCAATAGCCTTGTACTAGGATTTCAAATAAGATATTTTAAAGAGCTGTATAGTATGAAGGCAGGACAAAGTGTGTGTGTTTGTGGGGGAGGGGCAGCCCCGTGCTCCTGGAAGGACTGGGGCCTCTGGTAGAAGGGGTGGGGACCAGGCAGCCATACCTCAGCATGCTCAGGCCATGGCAGGTCCCTCCAGCCCTCAGTGCTGCTTGAAGTGCACTATGTGTTGCTCTGATGGCAATTTAAAGGGCCTGTGGCTCTGGGCACTGCCTCTGATGCAGTAGTGGCAGCTGGGATCCCTCAGCCCTTTGAATTGCTGGGTCCCAGAGAAGTTACCTCCTTGTCCTTCACCTAATGAGTGACAGACAGTGGCAAATATTTCAACATCAATTTTGTTCTTTCACTTGCTGCAGGTTTTCAAGCCCTCTACATGTTAGTTTTTCCAGACAGTTGAATAGCTATTATATGGCATATTACACTTTCCACTGATACATAATATAAAAGGAATGTCTAGGAACCTGGCTCCATTCAGCAAAGAAAATCTGCACAGCAACCAAGTTTTCGTAGAGTAAAACAGCAAGAGGCATTGACTACTTTTATTGTGACTACAGAAAAACAATGGTATCTTCAAAAACGCCATCATTCCAGGGATAGAAATGGATGAGAACTTATAATCAAATGTCACATAGAGTACTGATCAAACAAGTTCAGCATCTTTATACACCCTCACAGTCTTATGTTGTAGAGATGTGGCCAAGTGCATCAGAGATAGATCTACTTATATGATGTATTTCTTCTGCCTAACCTCTGTTTTCCAGTAAACTGTGAGATGCTAGGGACAGAGGCTGTTCTCTTGTCTGTCTGCCAATAGCGCAGTATACATAAAACTACTAATAATTACTAATAATGGATGCATGATGCTAAGGTTTGTGGTGGGATTCCCAGGTAATAAATTGTAATGGAATCCCAAAATTTTATCTGGAAGTGGAAGTGGTATCATAAAAAGAGTTTGTCATTTACTCAAGTTTGAAACCCAACATGTCCCATTAATGGCGATTAACTGCTGCATAATTAGACAACAGGCTGACCATATATTGAAAGTATTCAGAATGCTGAAAACATAGGTGATGCAAGAAAAGCAATGAAGTGCCATAAAACCACGCAATTAGAAGGTAAATTAGAGTGGCTTTGTTCTGGCAGTTTAGCCCACTTTATTCCTGAATGACAAACAGCCACAGTGGAGCCAATGCACTCTTACTTTGCACATTACCTTCACCTTTAGTTGAATTGCCTTAAATCTCTTGAGTGTCCCCATGTGGATATGACCTTTGAGGTGTAGCTTTCAATGCCCTTGTCCAAATCATATTTATAAAGTATACTGTGTTCATAATTTTTCTATGTAGCACAGAAAATAATGACAACAAAAATGCTCCATTTTTCACATCAGTCATGTTTTCTTTCAGCCTATAAAAGTTGTTCCTCACCTGCATATAAATGCCTGAATGGAAAGTGCCTCACAAAACCAAACCCAGAATGTGATGGAATAAGGGATTGTGGAGATGGATCTGATGAAATGAACTGTGGTATGTGAAGTTTAGTTAATTTAAAATGTATTTTAAATGCAATAATTCACTCTGGCATTAACTTCAGGCACATTTAAATACGTACGTATTGGGCTCAAAATTTGGGTCAAATTTGGTATATATTTTAAAAGAGAAGACAGGGTTTATAAAACCCCATGGCTATGTCTACACTCGAGTTTTGTAGACACACAAAATGTGTTTTGTCTACCGAAACAGTTGACAAACAAGCCATGTAGACACTCTGGGGGGCCCTTTTGCCGACAGAGTGGGTTGAAAGATTAAGCCACTTCTATGTGTAGATGTGATCTGTCAACAGAAGTTTTGTTGGAACATCTCTTCCAACAGTAACTTCTGTAGACTGATGCTTCTAGTGTAGACCTAGCCCATAGGAATAAAATTAGTTCCTTTATAGTTGCATGTCAGGAATCATTCCCCACCCCACACTCCTAGTGGGAAAGTAAGGTCCTGCAAAATCCTTCCAAAATACCTTGCCTGTAAACAGGGTTTACTTTAAAACTTCCCAAGGCCACACATCCCCTGAACTCTGGAGATAGCTGCCAGCACCCAAGTGAGAAAAGACCCCACCTAACCAAAGAAGATACACTCAAGACGTCCTCCTGTGGGGTACCCCAAGCTTTTAATCCTCCTTCAGGAGACAGCTTGGACATGAAAACTGTGTCTGCACCACAGAGTTCTGTCAACAAAAGTCACTGTCAACAGATATTTCCCGACAGAACCTCTGTCTACAGAACACCTCCACACCTAATACAGGCTCCCACTGTCGATTCCTTCTGTCGACAGAGAGTGTTCACACACCCTGACTGCTCTGTCAACAGAGTGGGCTCCAGTGACCCGGAAGTCAGGGTTGCATGGATGCCGAGCCCTTCCTGGAGCAGCAGCCCAGCCCAGCCCACCCTTAAAGGACCTTCCCTGGGCCACATTCCCTGCCCATGCTGAGGCTTGCTACCTCTTGGAGGGATAGCAAAGCTAGTGCAGGGCTCCTGTGCTTACTGAGGAGGGGCAGGGTTGGGCATGGCTTGGTCATGGGGGGTGGCTGAGAACATGAGGGCAAGGTCCAGGAAAGCTGGGGGGAGATCTGGTGGGGGAAGGGCAGTGGGAGCGGGGGCAGCTGGGGGAGGAGGGATGGGGCAGCGGGGGGGAAGGGGAGCTGGGGGGGAGTTGGGCAGCGGGAGATGGTAGCCTGGCCTGCCAGAGGGCAGTGGTGCTGTCCCAGCTGGACATCAGCTAGTCCCATGCCTGCACCTGCCACTCCTGGTCCCTTGCCCACAGCACCTCCTCAGCCCACAGCCACCACTCCATTATGTGGGTGTCACACCTAAGGGCCCCCTGGTCCTCCTCAACCTGATAATGGGCCCTCTGTCCATGGGGCCATCCGCACCACTGTGGAGCTGTGCTGCGCCCCAGCGCTGGTGGGCCTACAGGCACACCCAACTCTGGCTCTGGCTCTGGCTCCTCCTTGGGGCTGGCTGGCCCTGGTAAAGAGGTGGAGACAGCCTGGCACACTGATGGTCCAGCTGGAGGGGAGACAATGGCCGTGTCTACACGTGCACGCTACTTCGAAGTAGCGGCGCCAACTTCGAAATAGCGCCCGTCACGGCTACACGTGTTGGGCGCTATTTCGACGTTAACATCGACGTTAGGCGGCGAGACGTCGAAGCCGCTAACCCCATGAGGGGATGGGAATAACTCCCTACTTCGAAGTTGAAATCGACGTTAGGCGGCGAGATTTCGAAGTCGCTAGCCCCATGAGGGGATGGGAATAACTCCCTACTTCGAAGTTGAACGTCGAAGTAGGGCACGTGTAGACGATCCACGTCCCGCAACATCGAAATAGCGGGGTCCGCCATGGTGGCCATCAGCTAGGGGGTTGAGAGACGCTCTCTCTCCAGCCCCTGTGGGGCTCTATGGTCACTGTGTGCAGCAGCCCTTAGCCCAGGGCTTCTGGCTGCTGCTGCTGCAGCTGGGGATCCATGCTGCATGCACAGGGTCTGCAACCAGTTGTCGGCTCTGTGGATCTTGTGTTTAGTGCAACTGTGTCTGGGAGGGTCCCTTTAAGGGAGCGGCTTGCTGTTGAGTCCGCCCTGTGACCCTGTCTGCAGCTGTTCCTGGCACCCTTATTTCGATGTGTGCTACTTTGGCGTGTAGACGTTCCCTCGCAGCGCCTATTTCGATGTGGTGCTGCCCAACGTCGACGTTGAACGTCGATGTTGCCAGCCCTGGAGGACGTGTAGACGTTATTCATTGAAATAAGCTATTTCGATGTAGCGTGCACGTGTAGACATAGCCAAGGAGGCAAGATTGTAAGTCCTTCCCTCCACATGGCCCCCGGGGATCTCCCACTCCCCTCACGTGCATGTGGCTCGAGGCACTGTCCGTAAGTGTTACCTGTGTCCTGGAGGCATGCCTGCAATGGAGGGTCACAGCCCCTGGTGGTGTGTTTGCATTTAGGTCCTTGTCTGTGTGGGTGTCCCATCCCCAGCCATGTCAGGTTAGGCAGGCTCCCCTCCCAAGTCCCTGGGGCCCTGTCAGCCTCTCCAGGGGCTGGCAGCAGGCTGATGCCTGTGCCCTGCAGGTGTGTGGTCAGACCAGGTGGACCGTGGTTCCAGGAGCACATGCGCAGGTGCTGGGTTCACAGGGTGGGATCCCGCCTGAGCCAGCCCGATGAGGATCACATTATGCCCCATCCTCGTCCACTCCCAGGGGCTCTGGGGTGTGTGCACCATGGGATAATCACCAGCAGGGACCTCAAAAAGGTCCGGTGAGGCCCTGGAGGTGTCCTGGCTGCGTGACTCTGCACTGATGCCCAGGGTCCCATCTATGGCCAAGAAGGCGGTGTCGCCCTCGCCCTCAGGCTGCTGCTTCCCCCAGGTGAGACTCCAGCTCCACAGGTCGGGGCACCTCCTGGGACATGTCCAGGAAGCTCATGGGGGGGCAGGTGTCCTCCACCCAAAGGAGCTCATGTTGCAGCACGCAGTTATAAGGACAGGTGGGCCGCTGTGCCTCTGAGTCGTGGGCTTTGTCCGGAGCCCACATATAGCCCTGCCAGAGTTCTTTGATTTTTGCCCAGACGTGGTCCATGGTTTTGGCGGGGTGTCCTCGCGCTGCCAGGGTGGTTGCGACCTGGCTGTAGCCCAGGACATTCTTCCTCTTGACAGCTGGGTCCAGCAGCACAGTCTCCTTAGCCCAGAGGTTTATCATGTCCTGGACCTCAGGGTCCACCCAGGACAGGGCATGCCCCTCCTGGCTTGTGGTGTGTCCTGGGGCTCCTCTCCTTGCTCCCTGGTGGGCTGGACGGCTGCCATTTCTTTGGAGTGGCTGTGGGAAGGCTGCAGGCACAGGTGATGGCTGGGCTGCTCGCATGCTTCCTATTTCCTGATATGGGGTTTCCAGGTCACCTGTACCTTTACGGCTTGCTGGGGGAGCAGAGTATAGAGCTCTGCTTGTGGTGGTCAGAGCATCTCCTGGCTCCAGGTGGCTGGTGCCGTGGAGGATTCTTCTGTCTACAGAAGAGTATCTGCACTTTTTTTTTTTTGACAGAATCTGTTGACAGAGGTGTTATGCCTCCTATGACCAAGACAGAACTCTGCCGGGAAAACTGCTGCGTTCTGTTGACAGATTCTAGACAGAACACATTCATAGTGTGGAGACTCCTTAGTTTTCCCAACAGAAAGTCTTTTCTGTCAACGAAACTTTGTAGTGTATACACACCTAAAAAAACCCAAAACCCTGTAATTCAGTGGCTGACCATTTGGTCTAAGGCACAGACTCTTTGGACACAGAATCAGATCAGCTGCTTAAAACAGTGATTTATTCACAAAACAAGAGAAAAGTGAACCATGGGTTGCAAATAGAGAAAAATATTTCCCTGGGAATCAGCTTAAAAGTTACATGGGAAAAAACATTGTCAAAAAAACAACACAGAGAAAAACCAGAGCAGCCAGTGTGCCCAAATTTAAAATAGCCATAAACTGAATGTGTCTAACTATACATTTCCCTTTTGCTTACACCTCTATGGCTCATTTTACAATGGCCAGGATATTTTTTATTTTACTCCAATTGCCTGGGAGCCATCTCCCCTCTGGGTCTTTCTCCCTGCAGTCGGCAGAGACAAAAGCCAGGGGAACTGCAATTGTTCTCAGTTTAAACAGAATTACTCACTCCCCTTGGCTTACCCAGGATTCAAGTTACCTCAGGGGAGATTAACCCCTTCCCTGCACTCATTCATGACATTGTATGAAAAACCATTTCCTTTACAACTGTTGTATTGACCCAAACACAAGAACTTTATGCCAGTTGAGGATACCCAGAAACTGACAATTGTTTCAAATACTACACCAAGGCTGTGTCTACACTAGCTCCCTACTTCAAAAGGAACATGGTAAGTAGGGTGTCAGGAGATGATTAATGAAGTGCTGTGGTGTATATGCAGCACTTCATTAAGCTAATTCTCCCCCATGGCAACTCCGAAGTGTTAGACTTTGAAGAGCTGGCTCGCATGTAGCTGTGATTCACCTGCCAGTACTTCAAAGTGCCTCGGTAACTTCGAAGTCCCTTTAACTCCTCAAAATTTCCTTTAATACTTAAGAGTTGCCACGGGGGAGAATTAGCTTAATGAAGTGCTACATATGCACTGCAGCACTTCATTAGTCATCGCCCCACACCCTAGTTACCATCCTCCCTTCGAAGTAGGGAGCTAGTGTAGACACACTCTAAGTGAAACTGATGTGTCCAAGATGAATGAAGTTTAAAATGTAAAGAGGCCATACAATGCAGTGAAAAATAAATGTAGTGAAAAATTAATTTGATATTAAAAATTCCTTTATGGTGAGCTCTTACCTGTAATACCTCTAAAATAGTGTTTTTACTATTATCAAGAGCACCCACTTGGTATGTTAGCTTGTATAAACCACTGGTGAAGGACAAGTAGATGTGAACTGAGTTCCTGGCTCTGTCCCTGCCTTTCTAAATTAGATGTGGAGTCCCTAAACGCCTCACCTAATTTGTTTGTAATACAAATGATTGTACTTAACATTCCTTTGTAAAGCACTTTTTATAAAGCACTTTGAGATCTGCAGCTGGAAGATCACATGATTAATAAACCTAATTAAAATGCCCCCCGTTCCTTATATGCATTAAATTAAATTCTTAATCTTCCTGTTCAATACTTTCTTTATTAGCTTGTGGAAGAAGCCAGTTAAAAAAATCTAGAATTGTTGGAGGTGAAGATGCAAGATCTGGAAAGTGGCCTTGGCAAGCAAGCTTGCAGATGGGAATGCATGGCCACATTTGTGGTGCATCTGTTGTTTCAAATAGGTGGCTGTTATCTGCTGCCCATTGTTTTCTGGACTCTGATTCTATAAGGTAAATGAACAGTGTTCAATCCAGCATACACACAGTTTAACAAGGACAGAAGAGGCATTTTAGATTCATTTAATGTATCCACAATGTTTGCATAGTAGCTTTGAATGCATAATTCTGTGCACATGGGCTAATTGGTATGTTTTGTAGACCTGGAGTATGTTTCACCTAACAATCAACAGTATAAAGTATCCATAATAATTTTACCATTACTGTAATGAGAAAGGATGTGCTGCTGTTGGACCATTGAGTTACTTGTGAAAGCAACTTAACGAAATATACCCAAAAATACTTGTAACCCTTAAGATTAGAGCACATCTTATAGTGGAAAAGTATGGAAACTCCCTGGTGGACAGTGGCTGGTGTTGTAATAAAGACCGGCATGGTGATGAGTTATATCTTGTTAAGATTATTCATGTACTGTATCATTGAGGGATTTGGAAGGTTGGACTTCAGAACAGTAGACGGATCCCTAAGTACTAATTCTACGATTAAAATGCTTTCTTCCTGTCAAGGTACTGAGTGCATTGTTGAGCTACCACTGAGTGTTAGGTGCAAGGAGTGACCCATCCTGTTTTCAATTGGATGGCCAGGTGAAATGCCTGCAGCTAGGAGTCAGGACTCGAGACGCCTGAATACTCTTCACAACAAGAGACTCAGTGAGGGATAAAAATGGTAATCTTCCACTCAGACCTCATCCATATTGTCTGAGCAGCTGCAATTTCCTGCTAAAAGAAGTAATGAAACAGTTGACAAGGTAGGCTGTGTCTGCACTTGCCCCCAGCTTTGAAGGGGGCAAGGTAATCAGGGTCACGGGAGATCACTAATAAAATGCTGCTTCAAAGTTCCTGCGCTACTTCGAAGTCCCTTTACTCCTCCAAATTTTGGAGGAGTGAACGAAGTGCCTGCGGCTACACGCACGCCAGCACCTTGAAGTTTGATGCTTCAAAGTTGCTGTGGGGGAAAATTAGCCTTATGAAGTGCTGCGTATTGACCACAGCACTTTATTAGTAATCTCCCATGGCCCTGATTACCTTGCCCCCTTCGAAGTTGGAGGTAAGTATAGACACAGCCTTAGTGTTTGGGAACCTTGATTTTTCAGATTTGCGCAATGTAATTACTGCAGTTGCCTGCAGAAAAATAGTAGCTATGCACCTAACTGGCTACTTGGAAGCACAGTTATCCATTTCCCACACAAGATCAGAGAAAGTAGGCCTAAATTATCATATGCAATTAGGAAAAATATGCCTTAAAAGTATTATTAGGTTTCATAGTCAAATCTTCATTGAGATGGTTGTGAGCAATTTTTGCGTACGTGTGGGAGTTATTTTTCCTCTTTATTTGCTGGCTGGTGCAGCAGTGACAATGGTGGTGTGTGTTCTCAACCAGAAGGAGAGGAAACTTATTTCTGCTGTTTCTTAAGAAAGCTTAAATGATTGGGGTCACCATGCAGTGGGAACTGTAGCCATCCTGACTGGCTTAATCTGACTGAGAGTTACAATCTCCCACTCTGTGAGACACAGGTAAGTGTGTAAATGTGTATCTCAGTGTTCCACATCCATCACATGGGGATAAGTCACCCATACTGTAAAATTCTTCAAATCATATTATGCCCAGAAAACATTCTATTAAAAGCAACAAACAAAAACATGCCTTTATTCTTACTCTTATTCTTTTATTTTAAAGGTAGGTTCGCAGTAGGTTCTCTGTCCTACTGATTTCATGCTGTGTTGCTCCCCCACTTTGGCCACTTTTTACAAAATTTCTAAATAACTCTTAATCATCTAAACAAAACAGCAGTCACTTTAAATACACACTTCAAGTCGCAAAACAGCACTTTAAAGACTAACAAAGTGATTTATTAGGTGATGAGCTTTGATGGGACAGACCCACTTCTTCAGCTCTATATGATTTCCAGTCCAGACCCAAATATATAGTACAGAGGTCCAAAAAATTGCCATAAAAATTGACAAATCAAATACATCAGCTAATCTGGGCTTATGTTTCTCTGCTGGGCATTTTATAAATGTTGTCTTTTTGCAGATATTCTGTGCCTTCTGGCTGGAAAGCATATATGGGCATACAGATCATTAACAAAAGCAGCAATCATGTAGCTATGAGATCAATCAAAAGGATTATCGTCCATCCACGGTATGACCACTATATCTCAGACTACGACATTGCCCTGTTGGAAATGGAGACTCCCGTGTTCTTCAGTGAGCTGGTACAGCCCATTTGTTTACCCAGAAGTCCTAGAGTATTTTTTTATGGAACTGTCTGCTATGTAACTGGCTGGGGAGCCCTAAAAGAAAATAGTATGTTCATTTCCTGGATATGTTTCTTGCAAGTTTGACTCTAATTTTAAACTGTAAGAGTGAAGTGCTCATGCTAAAAACAAATATAACCATGGTTTACTTAGCACAGTGGTTTTCAAACTTTTGCATTGGTGATCCCTTTCACAAAGGAAGCCTCTAATGTCCCTTGTAAATTGAGAATGAGAGCGTTAATGTATTGGGGGGTCAGCCCCAGGTAGAGGCTGTTCGAGATCCTGAGACCTAGCAGAGTTCTGCTTTTTTGTAAAAGCACCTAGAGTATTCCCTCTTCATCAAAGCATCTTAAAGTGCACCCAAACCACTGAAAATTTTGGTGACTTCTTAATGCTAGCAGTAGAAGTAGTTTAAGTCAATTAGGAGTCCTACCATTAGGCATTGGAGACTGTCATAGGCCATTAGAAAGATAATTCACCTCTACTGACACTTATTTCTCATACATACAGCTCATTTCATTCTACAGTTCTTCAGAAACTGTTTTACGGATAAAGAAATAGGAAAGAAGTTGAGACTACCACAGACCAGGCAGCAGTCTGTGTACGCCTCAAAATGAGAACTCAAGAGCTTGCAGCTGTCAGTTTTTCAATTAATGACTTAAATTGCATTATGATATAAGGTTCTACATTTAACCAGAATTTACCTACCGGGGTATCTTTGGCTTTCTTAACATACCGTTCCTCTAGCATTTGAACTCAAACTACTGATTATTTATACCCAAATATATGTTAAATAACTTCATAAAGGAGAAAATTTTAAAACTGTTTATGTATGAAATTTCATCTTAATTTGAAACTCTGACATGAAAATCTTTGAACACCTTCCCTCCGTAATTTCACTTAAACTCTAGAAAATCCATAACAACAAGGTTAGCTATGGTTCAAATTGTGGCACAGGTATTAATGTTGAAACAGTTGTAGCTCACAGCACAATTGAGCAATCAACTCCTGTCACCGGGAGTTATAACCAGTCAAAGCAGGTTTATTTCTGTCTACGTCTTGCTTCCCAATTCCCTATCTGTTAGGAGCAGCAAGGCAGGATTGCCTTATAACACGGCCTGTGTGGGGCCGTTGGGTACAATTTCAATCCATATAATAGAGAAATATTAAACAACTCAAGTGTGGGCCAAGCATGTAACAAAACCTAGAACTTGTTAAACAGCCATAAGGTGCATCATGTTGTACTGACAATTCCTACAAATCTCCACGCCATTGCTTCCTTTGATTAGCCAAACCTAGCAGCCAGGCAACAATGGCAGAAGGTTGTAACTTTTCCTTCTCTTCTTCAGGATGATATGAAAGTGGGTGTTAGGTAACAGATAGTCAAAAGCTGTGGGGGAGGGAAATTTAAACTAGAGCAGCATTTCTCAAATGTGGCCACTGTGGCTGTGTGTGGCCACCAGGGACTTCTCTTGCGGCCACAGCCTCTGGGCCAGTGATTGGGGGCCAGGGAGAAAAGCGGTGCCTTCCACCCCTGCACTGCTGCAACAGTGGTTTGGCCCTGCCTACCATTGGAAACACAGAAGTGTGAGCTCCCTGCCTTTCCAGGTCTGCTGGGGTCAGGTCTCCACCATCGGATGGGAGGTGACAGGCTCCAGCTGGGGGGGTTCAGGCTCTATTCCTCAGCCACATGGTGTCAGGCTCTGGCCGCTAGGCCATCCCTTCCTACAGCCATGGGCCCCAGTTACCTCCTGTATCTATCTTCCCATCCAGGGCTTAATTTATCCCCAGACTTTCCAAGGCTGAGTCATTTTAAGTCTGCTGTGAAAAATGATATTTGTATGTTTGTTAACATCGCTTCTCAGCAGACTTCGTAACTTAGCATGTCTTGTAAAAAATCAAAACACACAAGAAAAATGCCAGAATATACAAAGTACCATATTTGTGTTCCTATTCGTGGAACTGCTCTATTGGCAGCTCCATGCTAATGAGGAGTCTCGCAATTGCAAATGGCTGCTCATTAGCATACTAGAGCAGCTAATTAGTATAGCCGTGTGAGATGTCATTCTCAGCAGAGGGTGGTGCTGGCAGTAGACATGCCATGTGGGTGTGCTTCTGCTGGCTAAACCCCCCTCTGTCACCAGTCACTCAGGGATAAGGGACTGGCGACAGAGAGGTTGTAGCCAGCAGAGGCACATCCACGCAGCATGTTTACTGCTAGTGCCACCCTTTGCCGAGATTGAAATCTCACACGGCTATGCTAATTAGCTGGTCAAGTATGCTAATGAGCATCCATTTGCAATTTCAAGACTGCTTATTAGCATGGGACTGTCGGGAGAGCAGCTCCAAGTAGATGTGGCCTTTAGGTTCAGTACAGAAGAGAGAACTGTACATTATTTTTATTATTGAAACTAGAAAAAAAACTTAAATAAATTACACTGATTTGCATACATATATATTTATGCTTATTTATTTGTTTTTTCCTTAAGTTAATTTAAATATTTTTGGAAAAATTATCTGTGCAGCCACCAGCAAGAGTTAGTGTCTGCAATATGAGGCCTCAAAAAAATTGTTTGGAGACCCCCCCCGCCGAGTTAAAGTACATAGTAATATTAAAGTCAGTAGACTCTAAACACATTCCTCCCTCCTAACGTATCTCCTGCTTCTTCAGAACTGTAAAACCTGCATCTGTTACACTTACATTGTTCTAGGTTACCTTGCGAAAACACTGCAAGAAGCTAAAGTGAAAATAATTAACCAAAGTGTTTGCAACAAGCTGTATGACGATCTGATCACATCTCGAATGCTGTGTGCTGGGAATCTTAATGGTGGCATTGATGCATGCCAGGTAAAATTGAAAACTGTAGGAAAACAACCATTGTTTAATCCTTTGTATAGTAAGTATGTGTTTGGTTTTGATGCAGTGATGGAGCACAGTGTTTTGGGAACGTGGGGTACGCAGTGGATTAGTAACGTGACAAACATAAGAATCTTAGGAGGTAGCAAAGTTTGATGGACAATACTTGAGTCCTTTAAAACAAATGCTGCATATCAAAACAATAGATAAGATCCATTGTGTCGAGATTGTTCTGTCATCAGAAGAGGCTTTCTGTTGGTTCTGGCTGATGAGGAATGTAGGGAAGCAAAAGGTTGAATTAGGGCTGTTCATGGAATCTATGGCCTGGTCTACAGTAGGATATTAAGTCGAATTTAACGGTCTAAGTTTGATTTTACAAGCTATGTGTCTACACCCCAGCTCTCCACATGTTGATTTTAAGGGGCTTTAACATCAACTTTTGTATTGCTGACTTCCCCCCGCAGTAAGTTGAAAGATCTAATTTGCAAAGTTGAATTACGTAGATGGAGATTGCAGTGTTATTAAGATTGGTTTTATTAGCCTTTTAATTATCCCTCTGTACACCTCAAGGTGTCCTCTCCCATCATTGCTCCACGCCCCCTGCTCTCCAGGTATGCGGGAAGTAGGAAACAGGAACCCCAGCCTTTTGAATTCATTTTTTTATGATCAGCATGTCGATCACATCTAGCCACTTTAGGCAGCCCAAGCATGGAACCATCAGGAGAGCCAGTGTTTCAGTTTGGCTGGCCAGCTAACCCCTGCCCCACCACAGCACATGGCAGCTTGGCTGTGAGGACCAGACAATGGCACATGAGGTAGTGGGGTAGCATGTCCTGCACGGGGTGAGGCTTCTTCCCTGCACAGGATATAGCAGGAGAGGCCAAGATAACTATTTTTTTTTCTGTGCTTCACATCCATATGCAGCAGCCTCCCTCCCCCACAGGCACCCTGCAGTTGAGGGAAATACTTTTTGTCAGTTTGTGGTATACATTGTCAAACTAACATTTACCAGCATTCACTAATAAAAATCAATCCTCCTTAGCATAGGTCTATTAATTTGAAATCTTCAGTTATCTTGGTTGTAAGGAAATGTTGCAGCATTAATTAGATGCATAAATAAATGTACAACCACCTTCCAGAAGTAGAAGATATAAAAATGTGACGACAAAACCACCTCTGTTGGTCACATGTCACGTAATCCTCTTATTACAGTGCAATATGTTTGTTCTAATGAGTGAACTGTGTCTTTTGCTTAAGGGTGATTCTGGAGGTCCATTGGCTTGTGCAGGAAAGGGAAATCGATGGTATCTTGCTGGCATTGTCAGCTGGGGTGAAGGATGTGCTCGACGTAACCGCCCTGGTGTATACACAAAGGTGACAGAGCTTTATGACTGGATTCGCCAGTACACAAGCTGAGGTGCTTAGAAGAAAAGAGGAGACACCATTTTTTCCAGAATAATCAACGAAATATGCTTTTATAATATAAGAAAACACTGTAGATGTTTGTGCTGAAGTTCATATACATTTTTAAGACTTAAAAAACGAAATTCACTTTTCTGCACACTTCAGGAACAGTCTGAACTGAAAGTAAAAGTTTCTCCATGGAATCATCTTTGTTGTCTGTCTTCATCACCAGAAATGGACAAATGGGGTTGGATGAAGTAATGATGGATTGGAACCTTTGACCAGATTCCAACCAAGCCTTGTTGGACATTTAGACAATTCCTTTCCTTTCCTCTCCTCTCCCCTCCTCTCCATCCCTAGCATGTATACATACATATATACATACGCACACTCTCTAAATGCAGTATTTTGGGGTTTCAGGCAGGATCCAAAGGCCGCCTTCTCACATCTGGTCAAAATAGATACACAGCAAGCCAGGGTGATATGCAAAGCTGGGTTAAAGCTCTTCTACAGTCATGGGTCTGCTGTAGAGAAATGCTCCCTCCTGTTTTGTGTTTAGAGGAGCCCTCAGGTTCCCCAATCTTAATACGATTGTTAATGGTCAGGAGAGGCCCCAAAACATAGCTCAGGTTTGTGAAGCAGGGGCACCCCAAACTTTCTTCTGCTTTGGTAGCCAAGTCCCCTTTGCTTGTTAAGCTAGGAAGGCATGGGAAGTAATTTTTGATGGGGCCCATCCCAAGATTTTGATAAGTGGTCAAGAGCCTCACTTTTCTATGGAGAACATGTGGGGCCAGAAACAGAGGTTGGGGGCAGAAGGGAGCTCAGGATAGGGGACTGGGGTGCAGGAGAGGGTGTGGGGTCCGAGAGGGGGTTGTGACCTGGGGAAGGGGCATGGGAAGCAGAATCTGGGAGGTGATATGGGTGCAGGCGAGGATTCTGGCCTGGGAAGGGGTGTAGGAGGAGGTGAAGGGTCTGGGAGGGAGTTGTGACCTGGAGAAGGTTTGGCTGGTGACCCGGAGCAAGGAGTTGAGATGCAGGATGGGGGTGGCATGCCAGGTGTAGGCTCTGGCCAGGAGGCACTTACCTAGGTGGCTCTGAGCCAGCAGAACCCTCAGTTAGACTCCCTGCATGCCGCAGTCCCAGGCTCAGAGCAGCTAACTTCAACCTCCATGTGCCTCTCTGTGCCATACACCAGGGTGGGATGGGCTTTGAGTGCTGTTCCCCGACCCCAGCCCAGTCATAGCAGCTGCAGAAAATGGCCAATGGTAGCCACAATGAGTGGGTTGGAGGCAGGATCAGTGCACAAAGTCCTCCCCCAACCCAGTGCAGAGAAGCACATGGAGGGAGCAGCCAGTCCTTTGGGTAGTCTGAGCCTGCCTGAGAGGCCGGGTGTGGCACGCAAAGGGCTAGATCCAAAGGCTGGTGGGTTGAATATGACCTGCGGGCCATCTCATGCCCACCCCAGCTAACAGCAGGGAGGGTGTTTGACATTCAAGCCCAATAATAGCCCTAAACATGCTGTGTGTATTTCCTTTCCATTCTCCTGATACCCTCTGGGCTTGTTAAGACCAACAGATGATCAAATTCTATCAGTAGTGCAGCACAAATCAGTCACATTAAGTCTGAAGTTCTGAACCCAAGTATGCAAGGGCTCAAGTACCATTATTGGTGTGTTCAGAGCAAGATTTATTTCGGAACAGGTAAAATCTGCTGTTTATTAAAATGTGCTAAGTTCAGTTAATTTAAAGGAAACTGCACATATTAGGTGGTGAGAGAATTCTGTTTTGTTCTGGTTCAAACAAAACTTGCAGGCACAAGCTCTCTTGCAGCTATCAAATGTGAAACAATATGTGATGCTGACAGACTGTTGCAGGCCCTAGGGATAGAACCTGTGAACATAGCAGCAAAAGCCCTGCATGCCATTGTGTGAGCTAAACACCAAGCTGTGCTCTGTTGAGGCTCTAAAGCAGAGACTTCACCCACCCCAGATGAGGGCTTAGTGCCTCTGGGTACTACAAATAGAATCAAAACAGTCTCATGAGCTGAGGGAAGTCAACAGCCAGGCACATGAGAGACAGGGTTTGTGGTTCTACAAGGGGTGGGGCCCAGGCAGCCAGCCTTCAGCGCCATCCAGACCAAGCTGTGGCAGCCAGGAGACCCAGGGACATTCAAATCATGGGGCCCAGGGCAATTGCCCCCTTTTCTCCCTTCCCCTCCCAGTCTGCAGGCCTATGAGCTGATTATAGTTTGTGACAATAAACCTGTTTCTGGCTACCTATGATAATAGCTGTATGCAAATTAACTCTTATGGGTGTGAGACTCTATTAAGAGATGCATTTTGACTTATATCCTGCACAAAGAAAGATGGGAACTTGACTATGTGATATTCTAAACCCCAGAGACTGGATACATTTTAATAAGAAGCTACACATTGGGATGATCACCTAGTACTCAAAACAGCCTGAGATTGCCATGGACCTACAGGAGCTGTTAGGCTATAATTGTTCTGTCTGCTCAAGACTGTAATACAGTAAATGACCAAGGCGCTAGTCATGTGTCAGGTATCAGTTGGGAGGTGAGGCTGACCGTGCTTCAACTGCTAGCCATGGTTTAATCCAATAACCCCTCAGATCCCTTGAGAAAGTGAAAGGAGTATTTTACTAGGGCTCGCAAGAAAGGGAAAGGTTGCCAATTCCCCTAGGTTCAGTGACAAATTGTGTTGCTTATTTGGGCTCACTAAATGGTTTTTTAGGCAAAGAACATATGGTGCTTTCTCCAGTCCAGTTCTCTTTTAAATGCTAATAAGACCATGCAGATGTGCAGGCCAGGATCAGTGAGTGAAGGGGCTCATTAGAACCCCTTTACACTGGTTCCCTGCCCATCTCCGCTGCATCCAGAACCTGGCTGCAGTGTCTGGCTGTCACACCCTTCCAGGCTGAAAGTGGCAAGGGGGACCCCTTGGAAGTCACCTCCACCCTAGGAGCTGGGGATGTAGAACCCCTAGTGGAACAGAGCAGGGCTGGGTTGGACTGATAGGGGACTCTGGAGCAGTGACTGTCAGGTGCAGAACTGATACAGGGACTGTGGGGACAATTGTGATTCAGAGGTAGGGGACAGAATGAATTTCTGGGCAGGGGGTGAGCTGACATGGGGACAAGAGCTCCTGCAGCAGCAGCAGCCAAAATCAACTTACCTAATAATATGAGACAGTGACGCGCTTCTCTCTCTCACTGTCTCTTTCTCTGTCTCTGAAGTGTGTGTGGGAGCGCGAGAGTAGTCAAAAGACTGAAACCACTACGCAATTGTTTTATATGCCTCATATTTTGAGTCGAACTCATAACATGTAACCTTTCCTGAGGTTGATAGTGCTGCCCTGACTTATTTTTAACTCACATTCATACTCTGACTCATTGTACAGTTTCTGGGGAGGGCAGTCTGTAAATTACATGTAGGTACAGGAATGAATTTTGTCTTCATGTTACATAACATGTTACATAATTCATGTACTTGAGACTCATTTATAAAATATAAGCATCTCAGTAAAATGTTTGGTGGTATTTCCAATTTTTCTTTTGTATTAAATGTAAAATATTTCCAAATGTTTTGGTTTTTCTTGGATAGTCATTCACTTCCTCCTTTTTAGTAAAATGTGGTGACTAATGACTTACTAGTTTGACAGGTCTACTGAAAAAACCTAATTCACTTGCAACTATTAGTGTGCTTAGAGTGGTAGTCACAGCCTTAAAGCTGTAGATGAGTTAAAATCAACGGACGCTTCCTCTTTAAATAAAATAGGACTGAGAGGCACTTAACCTGCCAAGGCTTGAGTTTGTTTTTACTCCATGTATTGATAAGACTCTGAATATCTTCTCACAGAAGGGCGTTGCATTCCTACACTGTTAGATTAGATGTGAGCCTTGCCCAGAAAGCTCTAATCCAGTTCTCAAATTCTTTACAGTAGGAGGCTGTGGTCTCAACACCAGGGTTTTGGTTCAGCCCCATTATGATACATGTGTGTGTATGGATGGATCTTGATATAATCTTAAGGAGTCAGTGTACAGGCCTCTCTTCTTAGTTGTGACTGAACAAACTCTGGCCTTGAAAGGTAAGTGAAACAGGAATGCAATTTTTGATAGCACTTATGCAAGGTTAATGATTGCAGATCTTAACAACTGAAAGTGTGCAGTTGATCTTTCTTACTTTTCAAGGAATTGGTGTTTAAGAATAAAAGGATCTCAGCTCCATCAGGAATATTCTGAGACCTTTCCAGGCGACTCTGGGTTGGGCGTTTACAATAATTTAACAAACCCATGACTCTGGGTGCCAGAGTTTGAAGGGTACTTCAGAACTGAACTTGACAGCTGAAACCAGCTTCGCCTACTGAACTTTTTGGTTTCTTTTCTCTAGGAAAAGTGCAGTATAAAGATAAGCTTGCTTTAGTTCCTTTGTATTGTACAGGTTTGGTGGTGTATATGTGTCCCATAGTTCTGTTTAGACATGTCACTGGGATATTGCTGCTTTACTCCAGCACTGAAAAAGGTGTGTTCTCTTCTGAGGTGAAGGTAGATTACTTCCTCTGCTGATTTTGTTGCTTTTCCGAGCACCGGGTTGCCTCAGGTTTACTTAGTTGCTTGTGTTGGCTAAGGGCTGGTATAGTAAGGTAACCAAACTGGAAAATCTAGTATGACAGCCTGAGAGTGAACACTTGTGTTTCAAATGTCTAGGCAAATCAATACTTCCGTCTCATCCCATTTCTTTTTCAGCAGCAACAGTCCCAGTCCACTCCTCACTCCATGGAGCTTCCCGTGTTCACTCAAGTTGATAGAGATCACTTGCTTGTAAATTAGGCTGACCCTGGTAGCTGACATCTCAAACCCTGTCCTAGAACTGACCTCAACATTTGAACAGCAAAAACAGGAAGAAAGTGAATGTTCTTGGTATATTTGCCTTAAAGTCAAAATTCCTCTCAGAAGCAGAAGCTATGAATGGTCCCGTTCCTGACCCTGAATGTCAGGTTATCGAATTACAGGGGAATGGAGACTTTGAGGAGGAAAATGAAGGGGAGCATAGTAATAAAACTTTTAAACCTGAACCATCTGTAGCAAGTAAGGTAAGAAATCGATTCATTTTCTGCTTGTAAGCATGTTGCCTAAAGATTGAACAGTGACTGAAATAATTTAGGATCATTTTGGTGGAAAAAGTCATATTTATTGTACATTTATTTTACATCTTTTTTGTTGACTTGTAGCTAAATGTCCGAAATACTAAGCTCAAAAGCAGATTTTTGTTGTTGTTAATGACAACTGATGGAAATAGAATATTGAAAATCTAACTCATTTACCATTTTAATATTGTTTGTTCATTAGCATTTCACAAACAATGAAATTGCACATATAAGTTTATTAGTTTTGCTTTCAGTTTGGCATGATGACTGGAATGGGTGAACTGCAGCCCTGAAAGTGGGATAGTAAAAATTAAATTATGAGTTTTCCCTTTGTAAAACATTTTAAAATGTCAGGAAAACATGACTGCTAATCAAAACAAAAAAGCGGTCCAGTAGCACTTTAAAGACTAACAAAATAATTTCTTAGGTGATGAGCTTTTGTGGGACAGACCCACTTCTTCAGACCATAGCCATACCAGAACAGACTCTATATTTAAAGCACAGAGAACCAAAAATAGTAATCAAGGTTGACAAAACAGAAAAATATTATCAAGGTGAGCAAATCAGACAGTAGAGGGGCGTGGGGGGGCGGAATCAAGAATTAGATTAAGCCAATCATGCAAAAGAGCCCCTATAATGACCTAGAAAATTCCCATCCCGGTTCAAACCACATGTCAATGTGTTGAATTTGAATATAAAAGAGAGTTTGACAGCCTCTCTTTCCAAACTGTTGTGTTGTGATTCTGGCTTCTGAACTCTCTTTTATATTCAAATTAGACACATTAACATGTGGTTTGAACTGAGATGGGAGTTTTCTAGGTCATTATAGGGGCTCTTTTGCATACTTGGCTTAGTCTAATTCTTGACCTCCCGCCCCCCCCCCCCCCCCGCCTTTGTCAGTCTTTCAAGTGCTGCTGGACTGCTTTTTTATTTTGATAGTATATAAACAAGCACGGCTTTCTCTCAGCTATTGTAACTGCTAATACTTTGGTTTGATTTTTAAAGAATAGTTTGTTCTTTTCCACAATCTAAAATTTGGGGCAAAACTACTTATCATTTCTCATTTAATATACAAGTGTGTGGTGTGACTATCAGGAGCAATGGCACTTATAAATTCTCTATCCTAGATTATTAACATTGACTGACAATATCCCTCTGCTGGTTTGGTAAACTTCTTTAACTTGACTAAGCAAGAATAGGACTTGTAATTTTTGAGTGCTCACTATAATTACTGTGTATAAGGAACATGTTACACATACACATATTAAGATGATGCTTACCCAAAGAGCTTAGCTTGAACACATGAAAAGACGTATTATCACCGTTCTACTTAGGGAAAATCCAGACACTGTAAAAAAGGCCAGAACGGAAGTCTGTAGCAGAGCCAAAAATTCAGTCCAGTTTCCTAAAGCCCAGCATAGGGATTTACCCATTCAATTTGTGTGATTAGTTTTGTTTTAGATGTGTACATCTGTGTCTGCGTGGGCAAATCAGGCATTTAGCTATCAAAGTGGTCTAAAGCGTGCTTGAAAAGTATTTGGAACACAATTGCTCCCAGTTTCTTCTCCTGTTGCACTCCAGTTCCTATCGTACTGTATTTTGTATGACCCTCTAGGCTCTGGGATGGGGCCAAAAATTAAGGAGATCTGTGTGTGTGTGTGCGGGGGGGGGGGGCCTCTGGGTAGAGGCAGGAGGGTGGGTGATGCCAGCACAGGAGGTGTGAGGGCTCTGACTGGGGTGCAGGCTCTGTGATAGGGCTGGGGGTGAGGTGTTTGGTGTTAAGGGGGCACCAGGCTGTGGTCAAGATATTTGAAGTGTGTGAGGGGGCTCAGGGCAAGAGGTTAAGTTGGGGGTGGAGTCTAGGCAGGAGCTTGTGTGTGGAAGGGGGTGGAATCTGGGAGGGAGTCAGGGTATGGGAAGGAGCTGAGCTGTGGGTGCTTGCCTGGGACAGTTCTCGATTGGTGATCAGGGCGCAGGTTGCTCTGTGTGGCCCTTGCTGCCTTGCTGGCACTGCCCCTGCAGCTCCCATTGGCTGCGGGAATTGTGGCCAATGAGAGCTGCAGGAAGCAGAGCTTGTAGATTATGGGAGCACCTGGACACAGCTTCACAGTGCAGTGATTGTTGCAGTGATGCAGTTCAGGAGGGGTAGGGAGCTGCCTTCCTCTGCACAGGCTCCGGAACATACTTAGCACATAGGGGCATTAGTAGCTACAATCCAAGGGGGAGATCACCCTTACCTTGGGACCCTGCGCTGCAGCCCTTGAAGCCCCTTTCTTAATCCAGAACATGGGGTTGCATCCCCAACTTGTGCAATAGCCATTGACAGATCTATCATCCAGACCTTAGTTCTTTTTTGACCCCAGTAATACTTTTTGCCTTTACAACATCCCCCAGAAGTTAGTTCCACAGGTTGATTGTACACTGTGTAGAGAAGTACAGGTTGAACCTCTCTAATCTGGCACACTCTGGTCTGGCAACATCTGCAGTCCAGCATAATTTTAGTTAGCCTGATGTCCACATATGGATGTCGCCAAGTTTTCCATGGTCCCATAAAGTTTGTTTCCAGCCACCAGTCTTTGCTATCAGTGTTCTGTGCTGTTATTTAGCTGTAATTTACCCCAAATGTCTTCTAAGAGTCCAGTAAGCAGTGGAAGTGTTGAAAATGCTACTAGACAATAGTGACTTCCCATGGTCTGGCAAATTCTGAGGTTTGGCATCGGTCATGTCCCAAGGGTACTGGATTAGAGAGATTCAATCTGGGCTCCCTTATTTTTAAATCTGATTTTTAAATCTGCTTCCCTTGTGTTTCATTTGATGTTTTTTTGGTCTTGCGTGCTGGGAAGGGTTACATAAAACTTCCTTATTTACCTTCTTTACATTGTTCAGGATTCTCTAAACCTTTATCATATCCCTCTTTGGTCATCTTTTGACCAGTCCCAATCATCTTTGCCTCTCCACATAAGGAATCTGTTGCCTACCCCAAATATTTTTATTATCCTTCTCCATACTTTTTCTAATTCTACTCTCTCTCTCTTTGGAAATAGTGTAACCAAACCTGCATGCAGTATTCAGGTATTCCTATTTCCTGGCTGTTTTCTCAGTTCATCCCTTCTATATGGGCCATGAGCTGTTTTACTCCTCCCAGGCCTAAACCTAGAATGAGAGGATTCAAAAATCAATGGCCTATGCCTGTGTGCCAAGATGTAGGAGTGTGCGTGCACAGACACACACACACACACACACAAAACCTCCCTTGGTCTGTATGGGACCAGCTAAGTAAGTTCTCCATTCAGACGATGGCCCAGCCATCATCTTCTTTAAAGTTGGGTACCTCGAGAAGCTAGGTTGTCTTACATGTTTCACAGTTTTACTTTTGTTAGGCTACGTCTACACTAGCCCCCACCTTTTGAAAGAGGGATGCTAATGAGACACTTCGGCAGATGCTGATGAGGCGCTGCCATGAATATGCAGCACTCATTAGCATAATGGCATCCATGCACATTTCAAAAGTGCCACTTTCGAAATGCACACCACTGGTGTAGATGGGGACCCTTTGAAAAGACCTGTGGATTTCAAAAGCTCCTTCTTCCAATTTGTTTTTGGGAAGAAGGGGCTTTCGAACTCTGGGGGGGGCTCTTTCGAAAGGCCCCTGTCTACACCGGCGGCATGCATTTTGAAAGCGGCACTTTCAAAATGTGTGCCACTGCCATTATGCTAATGAGGCACTTCATATGCATGGCAGCGCCTCATTAGCATCTGCCAAAGTGTCTCATTAGCATCCCCCTTTCCAAAGGCGGGGGCTAGTGTAGCCACGGCCATAATGTTCATAAATATTTTTTTTCTGTTTCTTCTCACTAATAACAGAAAAACACTTTGCACACCTTGTAAATTTATTTAATCTCCAGTACACAGCTCACAAGGTCTGCAAAATCTAAACTCCATGTTGACGTCTGTGAACCTCTCATGAGACTCTCAATACTCAAGCTTCTTTGTCCCAGGTAAATGGTTTAAGGGACTTGGCTCTTGTCTAGATATAGATTTGCATCAGGTTAATTCAACTGAGTTTAGTGAAACTGAAGAAAGTCCAGTTTAAATGGTGGGTTATTTTCTCTTAGCTTAAATCCACTCCAGACTGATTTAATTTTTCTGAAAGACTGTTTGTCTGACACCTCAGCATGTCTTTCTGAAGCAGTTTAGCTGAATCAGTTTAAAATTATACCTTAAACTAAAATAGTGCAACTGCCTATAGTCAACTCCTTGCAAATTCTATAGACCCAGAAACTCATCTGATAGTCAACCGAATTGTACACAACCACTTGGCTTTTCACTGAATTAACATTACACCTTTCTTACAGTCTATCGAAAATCAGGTTCTGCATCTCTGTAACCTTAAAGCAAATCAATTTACACACTGATATTAATTATAATTAATATTAGTTTACTGAAAGTGATACATCCTAATGCTTCTGAAAGAACTTTGATTACTTGAATAAAAATGCAAAATGCAATGTATTGTCGAAGTATCACTCTCCTGTCCCTATACAGATTTTTTTGATTATTTAAATAGAGAGAAGCTCATATTTCCTTTCTAGTTTCTTAATAGATGATTTCTTCTATACTTTGCATGACTAGGAGAGATCTTGTGGTGGCACAATTTTTTGGAAATGTAAACTGTGGATGGTTCTATCTTCAATTTTCCTAGGACTCCTTCTAGTGATTATTATGAGCTTAATTCTTTATTCAGGTATGTACTTTACTTTTAATAGCATGAGACTCACAAATTGAATGAACTCTGTGGTACCCTTCATACACATGCTGCATCCTGTCTGTAACTGGGATGTTGAGTTTTGTCCTGTGGGTGGTTTATAGAAAGAGGAAGGTTCAGCAGTCAGGTATTGGGTGGATTAGAGGAACTTTCTTCATGGTATGTTGTAGCTGGTACTGATTTTTCAGTTAAGGGAGCTAGAGCCCTTAAGGCTGATGCTTGTACATTTAAATCTATTACTCTTCTTTCTGTTAACCTAGATCTGCTTGGTAGCTTGCCATCAGGATGACTGCTGCTTAAAGCCAGTGGCAACGTACCCATTGATTTGAATAGGGTTTTGCCAAGGTTGTTAATTTAAAAGTCTAGACAAAAGTTTCTCAAACCAGGGTAAGATTTACTGATGGCCAGCTCCCCAACCTGATTCCATATCTTCAATGTAGCAAACGCAGAGCGTGTTTAGATGAGAAGATAATAATGGGAAGGGATCAGAGAGACAATATGATCATGTAATGGATGCAGGAGATTGGTTATGTCCTGGTATCTTGTCTTGGGGCAATTCATTCACTATGCCTGGAGATCAGATTTCCTAGTAATAGACAGAGTGGTATCTGCACCCAAAACTTCTTGAATTTCTTTGGGTAACTTCAGTGTTTTTCCTGCCATCCTTCATGTTTGCTAGCTGTCTGTTTTCACTGGAGCTCGATTTACATTTAGAAACACTTGTGCCTTGAGGCAGCCTGTATGACTGCTTTGTCAAATTCCCTTGAGTTCAGGTAGTCAAAGTATCTCTGGAAATAGGTCTGGGCTACAAATGACAAGAAGTATTTTGTCTGTCCACTAACAAATATATATTCTTTCGGATAGTGTCAATTTTAATGGCCTACCTGGCAGTGCTTCATTGGCCGTGCACTGAGAACTGCTCATTGCTGAATGATACTGAACTTCTTCTGTATGTAACAGCCAGTTGGAATACACTCTCTTGTGTTTTAAATTTCAGTGGTTTACATTGATGAAGATGAATACTGGGATCCTGGATCAGTATCAAGTGGAAATTATCGCAATTTTTCTGGAACACTAAAAATCAAGTGTGCTGCTGAATCGGCTTCTCATGAAGCTCTTACAAAGAGGGTAATTATGACAGTGCTTTCACCAAAGCAGATTCTGACCATAGTAACCATGTGGTGTTTGTTTTGAATAATTTATACAGACATTGGACATTCGTTCATGCTATTTATTTGGAAGAAAGGGTTCTCAATTTTATCTCTGGGACAAGAATTGAATCAGAAAAAAATGTGTGAGAGAGTTGGGAATTGTTTAAGAATCCTTTGTAAGGCATTCAAAAAGGCACAATACTGTCATTTAAGGTGTAGCTCACACTGGCTATAAGACTGCTTTGGTTTAGCAAGGAAGGAAAAGAGGCTTAATTTATGAAATGTATTAATATCAACTTCCTTCTTATTCCATTTTTGCATGTGTGTGTTTCATACAAATGGAATAAAGCAGTTGTTACTAATGAATCGAGCTGTGAATGATAGAAAAAATCATGAAGCAAAGGAACACGAGGTATCTATGGCTACCATCTGAGGAAGTGGATCTTACCCATGAAAGCTCATGACCTAATAAATTTGTTAGCCTCTAAGGCTATGCCTAGACTACAGGGATTTGATGGCAGAAGTTGGTGTCGGAAGATATTGTGCAACAAAACTTCTGTTGACAGATCACGTCCGGACTGCAGGGCAGATGGAAAGAGCGATCCATTCCGTCGACAGAGAGTGGCTGGACTGCCTGGCCACTCTGTCAGCAAAACAGCCACCCAGAACCACACCAGACAGGGTAGCATGGTGCCCTGGAGGTTTTTTCTGTCAACAGAAAGCCCCCTGGAGTCCAGACCTGTGTATTGTTGTCAGATCTCTGTCAACAGTGCCGTTCTTCCCCATGGCAAGTGGGGTACATCTGTCAACAAAAGTGCTGCATTCTGTCGACTTGCTGTTGACAGAACATGCTTGACAATCTGGACGCTCCATGGGTTTTGTTGACAAAACCCTGTAGTCTAGACATAGCCTAAGGTGCTACAGGACTGCTTTTTATCTCTAGCTAGCATAGTTAAGGACAAGACATTCTTTTAGAATATTAGGAACAAAAGAATCACAACACTGATACTGATCCACTACTAGATGGAAGTAGTAGACTTATACTAACCAGCAGCCACACACCACAGCACAGAAACGCTAACCTGGAAACAAACCTTATTACCAACTCTGTCCACATATCTATACGTGCAACACCATTACCACTATCAGGGGCTCATACACCTTTACATGCACTATTGTGATATGCGCCAGCAATGCCCCTCTGCCATGTACATTGGAAAACCAGGACAGTCTCTGAACCAAAGGATGAATGGACATAAATCTAACATCAGGAACTGGAATACACATAAACCTACAAGGGAACACTTTAAACTCCCTGGACATTCAATAATCACTTAAAAAGAAGCCATTCTTCTACAAAAGAATTTTACCAAAAGATTACACAGGGAGATGTCTGAATTGGAATTCATTTGCAAATTTAACACATTTAACCTAGGCCTGAAGAGAGATCTTAATTATCTTATGCATTACAAGGGCAATTTCCCCACCTTTGAAATTCACAGGAATGGGACACATCCTACTTAATTGGCTTCATCAACTGGTCCTACTAGTCTCAGAAGGATACTCTTGTTTGCCTGTATACTCACAAATATCAAGCAGTCCTGTGAGTGTGAATAAATCCTGTAACAGTCCTGTAATAAATCCTGTATCCTGTAAATAACAATACGTCCTGTGAATAAATGTGTTAGTTTATCACATTTATTAAGTTTTGAGCTTTCGTGGGGAAGACCCAGTCCCTCAGATGACTGGAGCAGACAAATAGAATTCCAGAGTTTATAGAGCAGGGCGGAATGGAAGGGGTTGAAGGAAGGAGGAAAGAAAAAAAAAAAAAAGAGGGTTACCTTCCCCCTTTATGCTGGCCAGTAAATAGCCTGCCTGCATTCCTGGAACTTACTGTATTAATTCCTCAAGACGTACTAGACAGCCACTCTCAAGGAATTGTGGCTCAAGTCTTCTCAACCCCTTCTGGCTGGTGAAGAGGTGTCATAACCAGGTGGTGCTGCTCCTGACTGAAATGATCAAGAATGTATTCAAGAATGAAATATGGACCACAGATAGTGCTCTCCCACCTAAGAGAGGTAGTGGAGTATGGAAAAGAAACTAAAATGGTTCAAGGACTTCCTATAGGGACACATCCCAGAAAGTAGTGATGGGAACCTGGATCTCTACCACTAGCCCCTTCATTATGTGATGTCTCAAAAGGATAAATGCTCTTTCCAGTTCTATTTAACATTTTTATTTAACATTTTTATCCATGAATTGTTAAGTCAACATGGACTTTGACTTTAAGGACCTCTCTGGTTGTCTGTCTGCCACCACCCATAGCCAGACTGCCAAGATAACCCAGTGCTTGGTGTCATGGATAGATAACAGCTGGTTGAATACCTGTACAGTCACTGCTTCTTTGCTAGTGACGCAAAACACTCTCAACTTCCTCATCACTCACAGCAAAACTAGTTTTGAATTTTGCTATAAATCAGAGACTCTGACCAGGCTTCTGATTGGCAAAACTTTAAAGCCTGCTTCACCCTGGGTACAGTTTTGCTTCAAAAATAATGTAAAATTGAGTTTTATTTGGGTGAAATTTGTTGGTATTTTTAAACTGACACTGTTTTTCATACTTCCGAACCATGAGCTTTTGAGTCAGCTTAGGTTAGTTTAGCTAATTGCTGTAGTTTTAACTGTACAGATTTGCTATACAGTTCCAGTCAGAGTGAATAGAACACAGCCTCCTGTTTGCTCTTTTATGATGTGTAATCCCAGAAAGCTTGAGAAGCTGTGACCAGTGTTGTTTAGCTGGTCTGACATTTATTACTATCAAAGAAGTGACAACAACTACTCCTACTCTGATTTTTGGCTCAGTCCACTCAAAGGATACAGTTAAATCCCTAGTGAGTTTCCCAGGGCTATTTTGTGTATTTTAAAATATACTAAGTTGGCACAGAAAAAATAAATTGAAATCCCAATGAGAGCAGAAACTGACTTTTACAATTAGATTTTAAAATAAAATAAGTTCCTTGTACATATTTCTGAAAGGTTCCATATGCTCCCCCATTTTGGAACTTACATTGCCCTATTTTTTTCTGCTTGTGTTGGAAGACATGTAACAAAAGAAATATTGCATTCTCTTTTCAAGCTAATAGATGTCTACAGTTCATCTCCGGCACTTGGGCGCTATTTTAACTCTGCTCAAGTGGATTCCTTCAGGTAGGAAATTAATGTAAGAATTTTTTCTTTTGTTTTTTTTGTTTGTTTTGTTGTTTTAGCAGAACTGAATCTGTCACATAGATGTGCAAAGCATTCAAAAATGCTGGAATATATTTTCTTGGGAGAAATATCAGTACAATTTGATTTTTAAAGGATAATTTGCATACCAGTGGAACATGTCATTAAAGATTTCTTACATACCTGAGTATTGTCCATATGCTCAGTCCTTGATGGGTTTAATTGCAAGTTTTCTCATGCTTGTTGAAGTAAGAAAACTGGAAGTGCTTCAACACAACTTTGCTAAAATATATATTATTAGGTCCAAGAATTTCAAAGGTATTTAGGTATTGTTGTGCTCAGTGTTGCACCACTGAACTGATTTAGGAGTCTAAATCTCATTTTCTGAAGCACTTTAGGCAATGGGACTTTGGCCCCTAAACCTGTTGCAAATATGATTTAGGCTTCTACATCAGTTATATATTGCAATGAGCACTGCAGGGCCTAAATATCTTTTTTAAAAATCAGGTTGCAGTTCCCAAAAGCACGGTAACTGTTTTGGAAATGAGACGTATGCACTGTAAAGAACTTAAAGATCACCTAATGCACAAAACCAACAAGAGAATCAAACTTGATTTCCCTTTTCTACATGATTGGTTCAGAGCAGCAAGAGCAGATAATGAATAAAATAGCATTTTGAATAGATTTGAAAAATTGAAATGAGAGGCGAGATGGCTGGAGGTTCAAGTTACATAATGAAAGGAATGAACAGCTGAATGATGGATAGAAATTTAGCAACGGAAGATTGAAAGGAAAAAACTGGACAGATTTTGTGGTGGTTCATAGTAAGCAGTAGCAAGACCTTTCAGGAAATGGCAAGAGAAAGCTGCAATCATGGGAGATGGGGAAGGCAAGGGAGCTGTTGAAGTCTATATGATGCTGATGCAGGTTAAGGTCTTAGACTGAGTTTAATGGCCATTGTTTTAACACTGACTCTGAATGGAAGAGATTCATCGTAGATGAATAGGTGATAATAGAATTGTGGAAAGAAAAGGAGTGACTTGCGGAGAAAAGATTGGAAGTGACGGAGACCTGGTACAGGAGATGCCGAGAGAGGACATAAGATGACATAAAAGGATTAAAAAATAGGGAGCAACTAGGAAAACATTGATTTGAAGAGACTGGTGAACATCGTGAAAGGCAGGACACAGTTGAAAGCTGGAAAGACAGAAAAAAGCCCTCAGATTCAGCTAGGGGTAGACATTAGTGATCTTGGTGTGATGCTTTTGCTGGGTGAGGATGGCTCTGGTGGGATATTGCAGACTGGGAGCAAGCTGAGCCAATTTGTTTGATAAACTGTACCTTGTGAACCTTTGGAATAAAAGAGACGGTGTACCCCAAGAGAAAAAAACCACTAGTGTTTATATAGAATATAATGTAGTGATTTCAGTGAACCACACAATTCACTCCAGAGGTTTTCATGGTCTGCTCCAAAACTTGGATTAGAAACTCTGCCTGGCTTGTCGTCACATTCTATTAGCGTGAAGAATGGAAAATATGTTACCAGGAAAGTGGTTGCTTCTGTCGGCTGTTAGGTAAAATAAAGGTGTCATGTTGCAGCAGCTCTCCTGGTATCACATATTTAGATTGCACAAGAACTTTGCTCACAATAATGGGCATATGGGCAGATTGTTGTCTTCTAACTTCCTGTTTGTATCTTTTGAAAGTCTTCTCCATGTTATGTTTGGATTACATGTAGAATTCCCATAAGAATCAACAGTAATTGTTCTTTAGGACCAAAGAGGGCAACATGGTGGTTTAAGTATGCCATTGTTTTTAACATTTTCTATTTAGTATTCATTTTTAAACAATGACCTAAAGTTCAAAGGAATGGAGAAGCATGGTGTGCCTTTTCCTGCTGAGGCGTATTTCTTTTTCAGTGAAGAAAATGCCACTGCAGTCTACCAGCTGGTGTTCTCCTTGCCATCAGTGCCTGATGAGCTCATGAAATACATGCTCAATGAAGAGTTTGTGATGAATGTCTTACGGCAAAATATTTATGATCAGGAAGACACTTATGATCAGGAAGCATCTGAGTGTGCTAAGATAAGGCTTGATCCAACTTCTCTCACACTCACTTGTAAGTGCCATATATAACAGAATTTAATCTATTACCATTTCCTAGATAGTCCTTAAATTTTGGGCATGGCCCCAATAGCCCAGCTTCCTCTCCCTCAGTGCGTTCCCCACTTTTTCCCAGAAGACTAGGTAGGGGTTTATGTACTCTCATACAGATTTTTGGTTCCTCTAGTGAACCTCCTCCTGTCTCCCTGCAAGTCAGCCCCAAACTGAGCCAGGTTCCTGCCTTTTCTCCTCCCTCCAGGCCTGGCATTAGTTGCGGGTAAAGTGAGGTGGGGATAGCTGGGCCCAGAGGCTCTCTTTGTATCCTGGGAAGTCAGGTCATCCTTTCTCCCCTAGTAACATATATATATATATATATATATATATATATATATATATATATATATATATATATATATATATATATATATATATATGAGTGTATAGTATATATATTGTGTGTATATATATATATGAGTGTAAAGCAAGATGTGTGAGCTCAATGCTTGAGGAGGCCCTTTAGAGTCTGGGACAGATAGATTAAAAGAAGAAACTGCCAGGGATGGTGCTTGGTTCTGCCAAAGGGGCAGGGGACTGGACTCGATGACCTCTTGTGGTCCCTTCCAGTTCTATGAGATATGTATATATATCTATATACAGTAACATACATACATACATATGTATGGCATTAGTTGCAGGTAAAGTGAGGTGGGGCTAGCTGGGTCCAGAGGCTCTCCTTGTATCCTGGGAAGTCATATATATAGATAGATAGACAAATAGATAGATAGATAGATATATGTTACTGTGGGAGAAAGAATGACCTGACTTCCCAGGATACAAAGTGAGCCTCTGGGCCCAGCTAGCCCCACCTCACTTTACCTGTAACTAGATTCTAGGCATCCTTTCAGTCTGCGTAGACTATGGATTGCACCCTTCGTAACTCCATTTAAGATCGTCATTTGCAGCGTTAACTGTGACTGTGGAGGCCCATGTGAGAGTGACAGTCCTTGCTACATCTGCTGCATATGTTGTGGGTGTCTGTCAGGTCCTTGCTGTCCTTTCTACGGGCTCGCTTCTCCTCTTCCAGCTGTCTGATCTTCATCTCACCCTTCTGAAGGCCCTTGTGTAGTTCCTGCTTCCAGCCGCTGCGGTCGTCTGCCAGCTCTTCCCAACTATCTGGGTCGATGTCTACCCCCTTGAGGTCCCTCTTACAGACACCTTTGTAGCGCAGCGGGGGGCATCCGGGAGGTCTTTTGCCAGAGGCTAGCTCACCATACAGGATGTCTTTTGGGATCCTTCCATCATTCATCCTGTGGACGTGGCCAAGCCAGTGGCGCCGCTGCTGCCTGAGGAGGGTGTGCATGGTTGGAATTCCGGCTTGCTCGAGGATGGCATTGTTGGGCACTCTGTCCTTTCATGATATCCCAAGAATGCACCTGATGCCGTGCAAGTGGAAGACATTCAGCCTCTTTTCCTGGCGGGCATACAAGGTCCAAGACTCGCTGCCGTAGAGGAGGGTGCTGAGGATGCAGGCTCTGTAGACTTGCATTTTTGTGTAAGTGTACAGCTTGTTATTATTTCACACTGTCTTGCTAGGTCTGAACAGAGTTATGGCTGCTTTTCCGATCCTCCTGTTTAGCTCAGTCTCCAGCAAAAGGGTGTCAGTAATGGTGGACCCAAGGTAAGTAAACTCATGGACGACCTCTAGCGTGTAGTTGTCAATGCTGATTGATGGAGGTTCAGCAATGTCCTGACCAAGTACGTTTGTCTTCTCTAGGCTGATGGTAAGCCCGAAGTCCTTGCATGCTTTGGAAAACTGATGCAGCAGTTTTTGAAGCTGGCCTTCTGTGTGTGTCACTAGCAGTGTCATCTGCGAACAGCATGTTTCTAATGAGCACTTCCCACAACTTAGACTTAGCCTTCAGCCTTGCAAGATTAAACAGTTTCCCGTCAGATCTTGTGTGCAAAAAGATGCCCTCTGTTGAGGATCCAGAGGCAGGCTTCAGGAGGAGTGCAAAGAAGATCCCGAACAGTGTCAGAGCAAGGATGCATCCTTGTTTGACGCCACTCCTGATGCTAAAAGCATCCGATGATGTGCCATCATATTGGATGGTTCCTCTTGTGTCTCCGTGGAAAAACTGGATCATTTTGAGTAGCCGTGGCAGACAGCCTATCTTGTGGAGCAATTTAAACAGTCCATCCCTATTGACCAAGTCGAAAGCCTTGGTCAGGTCGATGAAGGTGACATAAGCTGCGTCTACACGTGCACGCTACTTCGAAGTAGCGGCACCAACTTCGAAATAGCGCCCGTCGCGTCTACACGCGTCGGGCGCTATTTCGAAGTTAACTTCGACGTTAGGCGGTGAGACGTCGAAGTCGCTAACCTCATGAGGAGATAGGAATAGCGCCCTACTTCGACGTTCAACGTCGAAGTAGGGACCGTGTAGACGATCCGCGTCCCGCAACGTCGAAATTGCTGGGTCCTCCATGGCGGCCATCAGCTGGGGGGTTGAGAGATGCTCTCTCTCCAGCCCCTGCGGGGCTCTATGGTCACCGTGGGCAGCAGCCCTTAGCCCAGGGCTTCTGGCTGCTTCTGCGGCAGCTGGGGATCTATGCTGCAGGCACAGGGTCTGCAACCAGTTGTCGGCTCTGTGTATCTTGTGTTGTTTAGTGCAACTGTGTCTGGGAGGGGCCCTTTAAGGGAGCGGCTTGCTGTTGAGTCCGCCCTGTGACCCTGTCTGCAGCTGTGCCTGGCATCCCTATTTCGATGTGTGCTACTTTGACGTGTAGACGTTCCCTCGCTGCGCCTATTTCGATGTTGGGCTGAGCAACATCGAAGTTGAACATCGACGTTGCCGGCCCTGGAGGACGTGTAGACGTTATTCATCGAAATAGACTATTTCGATGTTGGCTGCACGTGTAGACGTAGCCATAGAGTGGCTTCCTCTGCTCCCTGCATTTCTCCTGCAGCTGCCTCAGGGAGAAGATCATGTCAATGGTAGATCTCTCGGCACGGAATCTGCACTGGGATTCAGGATACAACCTCTCAGTGAGCTTCTGGAGTCTGCCGAGGATGACACAAGTGAACAATTTACCAGGGATACTTAGGAGGGAGATTCCACAGTAACTGTTGTAGTCACTTCTGTCTCCTTTGTTCTTATACAAGGTTACAATGCTGGTGTCCCACATATCCTGTGGAACCTCACCCTCTCTCCAGCACAGGCACAGCAGCTCATGTAGGGGTTCCAGGGGTGTGTCCAAGGCACACTTGATTACATCTGGTGGTATATCATCCTGGCCTGGGGCCTTTCCTACTGCAGTGCTGTCAATAGCTTTCTTCAATTCGACCACAGTTGGTTCCTGGTCCAGCTCATCCATGACTGACATGGCATTGAGGGCTGTATCAACCACAATGTTCTCGCATGAGTACAGCTCGGAGTATTGCTTGACCCATCGCTCCATCTGTTTGGCTTTGTCAGTGATGACTTCACCAGATTTGGATTTCAGAGGTGCCATCTTGTTCTGGATGGGTCCCATTGCCTTCTTTATGCCCTCGTACATTCCCCTGAGATTACCAGAGTCAGCACAGGTCTCGATACTGCTGCATAGCTTAAGCCAGTAGTTGTTGGCACAGCACCTGGCTGTTTGCTGTACTATTTTTCTGGCTACTCTGAGTGCTTGCTGGGTGCTCTGTTACTCTGTGTGTGTGTATATATATATATATATATATATATATATATATGTATATCATAGAACTGGAAGGGACCGCAAGAGGTCATCGAGTCCAGTCCCCTGCCCCCTTGGCAGAACTAAGCACCATCCCTGGCAGTTTCTTCTTTTAATCTATCTGCCCCAGACTCTAAAGGGCCTCCTCAAGCATTGAGCTCACATATCTTGCTTTACACTCAACAATCAAGAAGGGAATAGCTGGTCACAAAGAAATGAATCCAGTTCCCTCATCACATAATGTACAGGAAGAATGTTGGTTTGTGTGCACGAAGGTGCTGGATAGAGCTGAGAAAAATTGTCAGTTATGAACAGGCTTAAATAAAAAAAAATTGAGTACTGCGCTTCCTCTCTCCTTTCCTTCTTGCTATACTATGATTTGTGACACGCAGGAGATGACTATTTTGTTTCTAAAACATCAGCGTATGCATACCAGCTAGAAACTCTATTGCCTTAAAGTTTGATTGAAGGCCCAGGATTGGGAGTTTTTTTCTTTCTTAATCTAAACCTTGTTAAAAATACTGTATTGTGTTTATTAAAAAAAGCAAAAACAAAAAATACTTCTAAGAAAGGGGATACAAACTAGACTCTGAAAGCTGTTTTGGTCTGTTGGGATGTAGTTGATTTAGCGTTTTAGACCCTCTTTTTCACTTTTTCCCCAGCCTTGCGTGCTTTCAAAAATTCCAGACTAAAATCGTTCCACATAATGGGGGTGCAGAGGGCTCACACATTAGTGGCAAGAGTCCAGCTGTCTAAACATGAGACAGGAATCCAACACATCATTCTGTAATTTTGGATCTTGCACTGTGTAATTCATTTTTATCTAGTAATAGAATGAATGGTGATGGGAAACCACAAAGTAGTTAAGAAACATGTATATTGAAATGGTTTTGTATTGAATTTTAATTATTTTTATTATGTCCTGTTTCTGTTTCAGAGTAATAGTGGAAAGACTCCTGGTTTATCCCAGTTACTGGAGGAAATGTGCTTCCTGTGTCTATAAACATCCTAAAGAATGTAAATTAACTCCATTATTTTGAAACATTTCTGAAAAAATATGGTTGTATTATGAACACTACACAATGCAATGATGTATGCAGCAAATATGGTATCACAGCTATGTACACTTGGAATACAGCAATCTCCTTCTTTGCTGCTGTCCTGACACTGACTCGACCATTCTCCAATCTACGTGAAGCTTTGTTGTTAAAAATCGTGTAACTTGCCTGATGCTGGTCATGCTCATCTTTTTTTACAGGCCCTTTGTTGTTTTTCCATTGCCTTATTCATTGAATTCAGACCTCCTTTCCTTCAAGACCCTCCATAACCTAACTCCTTTCCAAGGTTTGATCTACGCTAGGCAGGTAAGTCGATTACAGATATGCAATGCTAGCTACTGCAATTGCGTAGCTAGAATTGACTTATCTGCAATCGTCTTACTTGGCTGTCTTTACTGAGGAAGGTCGATGGGAGAGTTTCTCCTGTCAACCTCCCTTAATCCTTGCAATAGTGACGAGTATGTGGTAGACTGCCAATCAGGTGCATGAAATCGAGCCCTGGAAGAGCGACCCTAGTAGGTTGATCTTCTGGGTAAAGTAGGCATGGACTAACATTCCACTCGTACAGTCTACTGCCAGTCATATTCTCCTCTTTGCTCATGTCCAGTTACTAATGCAGTTGCCCTCTTACTCTTTCTTTTCCACACTCATCTCCTGGCTTTTCTGATACTTCATCCTTCAACCTGAAATCCTTCTCAAGACCCATTTTTACAAACTTTATCCACTTGAATACTTGACTGTTTTCCTGATATTTTAAATGGCCTTCAAACTCTTGATGAGACTCTTCCAGAGACGTGTCTTGTTCTTCTTTTCTCTCCCTCCCTGTGGAGATGGCTGCTCCTGTTTTTCACCTTTATTTAGATTGACTTTTGAAGCAGTCACCTTTATTATTATGATGAGGTGCCATGCATATCTATGATACTGTATTATTGTCCCAGGGCCTGGCCCTGCAAACACTTACACACATGAATTTCAATTCCATTCAGTGGAATTACTGACATGAGTAAACTTAGCTTTGGGGTGCAAAAGTCCTATGTGGGATTAATGTGCTCTTCTGTGACATGTTCCAGTATGTGATGTTCTAGGAATTTCTCATGGGTCACTGCAGCTGTTTAGTTGTTAATTAAATTCGCTCACAAGATCTGTCAAATGGTAAATATTTGACAAACTGTATTTTTAAATGATCACTGACATTCAAAAACCAAGAACAATTTGTGACTGGAGATGGGGTCAGGGTGCTGCAGAAGGTTGGCCTTTGCAATGATCCTGTATCTGTAACTAGTATTTGCAAAACACTGGACTTGATTGGCCAGTGGTAACATCAGGCAAATTCTTTGTTTCTAAGCATGTCACATCAGTAAGTCAACATGTGATGTCTGCATGTGATGAAAGTAATACTGCACTGGCACATGGCAGAAAAATTAAGCAGAAAATTATGAATTTTGTAACTTGTGTGGGCTGAAGAGAGACCTTCAACATTATACTATGGACTTGCAACTTCTTGATGTGAATTATTCTACATTTTGGTGTTCTGAGATTTATACTGAAATGTGGAAGTTAAGATTTTTTTATGACAAATTTATCTTCAACAACTTTATGGCATTATTTATAGTAAGACAAGTATATGGGAAATAATCACTGTATTTTTTTAAAAAATCTATCTATATTTTAGAAAATGACTAAACTGTATCTCATAGATTAAATTATTTTTGTGATACTATTTAAAATTTGTTTTAATTGTTGTTTTCTCCATCCGAGGTCTTGGCTGGTGACATGGAGCTGACAGATGACCATAAAGCTAGGGCCATGCAAAATGTTTGTTACCAAATGTGCCATGACTCACCATGTGGGCTAGGTCTCTTTAGCTGAGTGAGCCACGTCAGCGGTGCAGGATAAATGAGCGAATTACCCAATTCTCCAGTTTGTCACATAGATATTGCCATCACAATATACAGGAAAGGCATACAGTATAGCCATGGCTTCAGGTTTCCTTGCTTGGTGTCAGGTCTCATTTTTAATGCATTACTGTGGAATTTATGCTTTTAGAACCCTGGTCTACCCCAGGTGGTATTGCCTTCCTTAATTCTTAGCCTGGGGAAGATAAACTTCACTCTCAGCCTCATGAAAGTGACAGGTAGTGTGTCTCTCGAAAGCAACAGGCCATGGAGATCTTGCAAAAGCAACTGGAATCACGCACAGCTCTCTTGTCTTTGCACTGCTGCTTGGCCCTATGGTGCATTGTCTGGTGAGTTTGCCTGCCCATGAGCTTGGCAGGGAAGCAGCACAGTTGTCTGTTTTCCACCTGAGTATGGGATAGGGAGGCAGATCAATGCTGGAATGAGAATTAGCTGGAGGCTTAATGCTCTCCAGTCCTCCCCTTATCCCAGCCAGCTTTGCTATATTTGGAGAAAGGAGTAGCTCCCTGGGTTGTGTTCTTTGCAAGCTGAGCGCTTGGGTGGCCAACCAGAAGAAATTCAGGTGCCACCCAGCTGATTAGTAGAGTGCCCACAGCACGCACAGCCGGCAGCATGTGTCTCTATTGGTGGTGCACATCAGTACATGCCTCAGTGCACATAAAATGTATTCTGCATGTGGGTGATAAAAATGAGGGAACACTTCCAAGGCTGCAGCACAAAGAGGGGGAGGTGAGCCAGTAAGAGGCCTGTGGGAGAACTGCAGCGGGATGTGATCATGAATGAGGATATATGCAGTAAACCTGAAGGGCTGTGCCCAAAAGGTTCACACAGTCAAACCTCCATTATAAAGTAAATCCCCCATCTACACACTTAGTTTACACGAATAAAAGATTTTTTTTTTTAAAAATGCTCTTTACCTGTTTTTTTAAGTTTAAACCGTACAAGACAATAGCATGGCAGATGGATGGGTTTTGATATTATCCAGTCTGCTAATATATAGTAACTTGGCTGGTACATTTCTAAACTTTACTAATTTGAATGTCATGTCCAAGATCCTTGAACCAAAATGAAAGGGGATGAGAAAGTTCAGTCCTGATAACTCTGTTGTCTTTTGTATAACAGCCAAAGATGGCATGTTTTCAATGGAGTTTTAAAGGCTCCTCTCCTCTCTGTTGGTATGCAGAGACTCTCAGTGGAGTTTAGACTTCCTTGCTTTGTCTTAGGGATTTCTGTGCAATGCTGGCAGAGTTTCCGTGAGTCGTAGCCTTTTTTCAGAGTATTAGATGCGAGATCAAAGGTATTAAGATGAATGAGCTGCAGGCAAGGGGGGAGTTAGGTGCAGAAATACCAGGGGGTTGTGGTCAGCAGTTATGTTCAAAATCAGGAAAAAGACACTTGATGGGTTTTTTCCCCCACATACATTGTAATACAGAATTCAGAGACATTCACATGTCCAGGCAAGGATATAGGGGGCATAGTGTCACAGCATTAACCCTTTCAATCTATTTAATACTTGATTTTCAGACTCACTGAAGTTGCAAGAGAAAATGAGTTCAGCTGTCTCCCCAGTACACTGTAGATTTTTTTCTTCCATGTTAGGAATCTGACATAGTTATCTGTCTCCGAAGAATTGCACAAAGGCAGGGCTCTTGCTGGCTCGGACTGGTTACCTTTTCAGAACTGCAGGCAGAAGTGTTAACTCCAGCTGTGCTGTCAGTCCCCTTGTCAAAAACAACCCAAATCTGCACTAATATACAGTGCTGCAAGTGCAGTGAATTGCAAGAGCTGTTTGCCAGCAAAGCACCTACTGAAGCTAATGGGAATAGCAAATATGCATATGACCTGTCTTTGGCAGTTTCCATCTTCCTTTATGCGAGGACAGCATGAATAGCTGTAGCATTAGTTGTACATAGATCATTAGCAATGTAATTTTATTCATTAAAATGCAGCTTCATTAAGACTTCTCTGAGATCTTCATCCCAGGCTGTAAAACCACTGTACAGTCAGCTCTGTCTCCCCCGAATGCCTGCCAACATCAGAACCAGCCCGTGAAGGGCATTCTATGGAGATTGAGTATACTTTTTTAGGTCATAATATTTTATAGTTTAGGTAAGTTAGCATTTCCAGTAAGATTTTACCAGTGTCACTAAACTGTTCACTTGGATACTTGGAAATTTTCGAAAATGAACTGTGCCGTGACGTAAGACTCTCTGAGGTAAGACCTAAACCATACCATCTTGCAATGATGTTGATTCTGCTTGCTTTCTTACCCAACTAGTGCCACCATTAGGTTGTGTATCTTGTGGAAATTTCATGGTCTGTTAAGTCTTTTATCAAAAAAATTACTCACTGGAACAGAGGATGGCAGAGGTACCCTGAAGTATAGGTTATGTGTATTAAACAGATGCCTTTGGGTTTACTGGGAAAGTGGTTAGGAACACAGCATCCTACTTGTTTAAAATATGCAGGGTCTTTTGGCTCAGTAAAAGTGCAAGTTTCCTAACTTATCAGGATGTACTCATACTCATTGTCCTGCTGACTGGTTGAAGTCACTTTGTTGGCAGGCATGCTGATGAAGGCATATTCAGTATCATCGTTGCTGTTTGTTGTGGTGGGTTTTTGTTTAACGCTATGATTGATGGTGGCATAGCATATCTCGTGGGATTCAGTCAATTCTCTTTCTTCAATATTATCCTGATAATGAGAAGAGAGAACAGGATTAAAAATTGTGTGGCTTGCACTAAAACTGAAAGAGTATCTAGTAAGACGTACATGGTAGCACTGTGTGGCTAGTCCACACTGCATGGCCGAGACCAATATTCACAGTTGTGGCCAAATTTGCAATTACTCCAGTGTTGTGTAGACTGCCTTTTACCATGCTTAGGAGCGTGCAATTATGCATGCTTGCTGTCTGTTGGAATATAAAGCTGCAGACCTGATTTTCTGAGTCATTAATTTCCCACCTTGTTTTAGGTGGAAGTTAGATACCTACCCCCAGTATCCTGGCATTTAAGACCCTACTCAGGTAGTTGCTCCTCCAGTTTTAACTGGATACAGTGTTGTTCTCAGTGGTGACAGATGGCAGAACAAGGAGCAATGGTCTGAAGTGACAAAGGGAGAAGTGTAGGTTGGATATTAGGAAAAACTATTTCACCAGTAGGGTGGTGAAGGGCTGGAATGCATTACCAAAAGAGGTGGTGGAATCTGCATCCCTAGAGGTTTTTAAGTCCCAGATTGACATAGTCATGGCAGGGATGATTTAGTTGGGGTTGATCTTGCATTAGGCAGGGGACGGGACTAGAGGACCTCCTGAGGTCCCTTCCAGACCTAGAATTCTATAATTCTGTGATTCTTTTAGTTCTTCACTACGCAGTTGTGCAATGTTGCTGTGCATTGTTAAAGCTAATCTTGTGCTTCAGAAATAGTTGCTCTTGGAAGACTATTCAAATATTTCTTATACTTATGCAGGAATACATTGAACACAGTCTAAACTTGTGTAACTTATACCACCATCTCTCTCTTTCCCACAATCAATAGCTACACCAATTGACCTTGCATTTAGTCTAAAGGCCATCTAGAATAATTTTGGAGATACCTATTCTTACAGAAGAAAGCGGGAATGGCTAGGCCACATTCTCAGTAAACCACCATCCAGTATAGTGTGTCAAGCTCTCAAATGGAACTCGTGAGGAAAACACAAAAGAGAAAATGTGGAGAAGATCTACTGAGACTGAAGGACAACAACTGGGGTACTCATGGAGTCAGCTAGAAGTTTTGTCCCAAGACAGAGTGAAGTAGAGAAGATTTGTAGATGACCAATTCTTCACATTGAGTACAAGGATTCAGTAGTAGTAGCAAGGTGTGAGGTTTAAGTCAGTAAGGCAGCGTTTACTAGCATCTAGAATACACTTGAATCCTATACACATCACTCCCATGTTTGACTCTGAGTACAAGGAAGTCAAAAGTGGTGGAACTTGAATGCTATCATGCAGAGGGCTGTGCTATAAGTTATTCAAGATAAGAAGAGTCTAGCTGTCCCTGTTATGCAAAACTGCTTATAAAATTCAGCAAAAGTCAAGGACATGAAGGAGTGTAGTGAAAACACATTGAACTGGAAACCAGTCTTGGTTGGTGTCATAAAATTAGGCCTCACTGTTGAACAAAATAATAAAGAGATGGGTATTCTGTCAGTCATTCCCTTCAGGGTTCTTAATAAAAGGATTTCAGGAGAGGAATCAAGCTGTGGCCTGGGGGGGCCAGGAAGGCACAAGCTTCACCATAATAACTACAAACCCCATCCCCATCCCATGTCTTCATTGTCATGACTAGTCTGGGCCTGAGGGAGGGACCCAAATATCATTGCCATTTCCATTGGCTCTTTCTAAATCTCAGACACCACCTGCGATGTCAGACTTTGTTTCCTGCTGTCTTCTCTTCCCCCAAGTGTCTCCTTTTTTTTCCCTCTCCCCACCTTGTTTCTTACCCGTTTCCTTGTGCCTTCTGTTTAAGCTGATCATGAATCCATATTTTGAAACACTTCTGTAAGCCTAAGACAGAGGTGACAGTAGTGCCCTGACTAGCCCAGTGCAGGTATGAGTTTTTCAGATCTTGGAATGGGTCTATGGGGCTTAGATTTGCTTGATTAATAAGAATGAAAGTAAGAGTCTGTACACAAGACAAAAGCTGCATTTCTTCTTTGCTGTTCCTCTCTCTCTCCTTTTTTTAGGTACATTTGTCTTGTGTGTCTTAAAGGAAGCAGGATCAGACTTGAACGGTAGCAGTTTGATCCGTCTCATCTTCCTCTCCCCTTCCCCCCTCAAAATAAAAGAGGCTTTATTTACCCTTTGAGAGCCTGTCAGGAAAGGGATTTTTTCCTTCTAAAAGCCCTATACAGTGGACAGGAATGGGAACAAGGGCTTATTAAGATGGAAGTGTTATGTAATATTTTGAATGTCAAACACTTAAGCTGTTTTCTTATACCCTACATAAAGATTAAGGTTGTGAATAATATAGTGGCCATGGGAATAAGCAAGCAGAGGTCCCTGTGCTGGGAGCCCCAAGCCACATTTAACTGTTCAGTGTTGTACAGCAACAGGGTCAAGTTAGTACCATGGACTGTGTTGCTCCATTAATTCTATCAAAATCAACCCCACAAAGCCAAGAGACCTGAAGAGTGAACACAAAATGGGAAAAAAGCGCTAGTTAAAGAACAAAAAGGTATAAATAAAAGTATCCCTTGGCTCTCCTCTGTCTATTCTGCATGCCCATTATTCTGTGTCTGTGCATAAATAAATAATAAATGGAGGATTAACTGGTTGCAGGGGAATATTTGAGGGGGTAAAAAAATTTAGGGCTGGGAATTGAGAAAATATTTTAGTTGCAGACAAGACTGGAAATCATTGAGCAGCGCTCAGCGCGGACTTATGTGGGACCATTTTTAGTCCTTTGACTAGAACTGTACTTAGTTACATCCTACTCCATGCTTTCTGTGTCCACCCTTTGTATGATAAGGATAGAATGGCAGTCTGTTCTCCGCTATGCTAATATCGTCACACAATTGTTTTCCATCAACAATCCCTGAAGGCTGTGCTAGGTTTTACTGAAGGGTGGACACAGTAAGGGACTTTAGACACAGACAAAAAGGCAGTCCCCCAACTGTGTCCGCTCTTCAGTAAAACCTAGCACAGCTTTCAGGGATTGTGTTCTATTCATCAGTTCATACTTGTTGATGGAAAACAATTTCGTGATGATATTAGCATAGCAGAGAACAAAGAGGCATGCAAATGAGGGAAATAAAAATGCAAATGAGATGCAGATTTACATATCTGGCACCTCATTTGCATATTCTTCTTTCAAAAGAAGAAAAGCAGTGTAGACATAAAGTAAATCCCATCTTCAAAAGAACCCTTCTCATAAAAATGCACCTCGTTTGCATTTTCATTTTCCCTCATTTGCATGCCTCTTTCAAAAGAGAAATGTAAGTGTAGACACAGCCTTTGTGTTTGTAAAATACATACCAGATCAATGTCTTGTTCTTCAATGGTGGTTCCTGGATGAGACTGCAAGACAAATAATGAGTAGTACATATTGGCTTAAGACTTAAAACTGACCATATTGGACATGTTCAATAACAATAATTCCCTAAATGGTATGGGGGTAGAATGCATTAATGACAAGGTGGCTGGAAGCTGGGACACAAATCATTCTCTTAGGGCAGGCCTACACTAGGCAGGTAAGTCAATACTAGATATGCAATTCTACCTTCACCATTGATATGTAATAGACATACAATTGAGTAGCTAGAACTGACTTATCTGCAATCAACTTACCTGGCCGTCTTCTGAGAGGGAGGTCGGCAGGAGAAACTGTCCTGTTGACCTCCCTTACTCCTCGCAATATCGAGTAGTACGAGGATTGACTGCTGACCCCAAATAATTTGATACTGCATGTCTCTGTCAGCCACACAAAAATCAAACTCTGGGAGTTCAAGCCTGACTGGGTCAATCTTCGGCGTAGTCTAAATGTACCCTTAGCGACTGCTTCTATCTGGCTGTGTGAAGAGTGGAAGCAGCAGCAGCACTCCTGCTGTGAGTGGAAATCTACAGCCTTTTCCCTCTGTACTTTTCTCCTCTTCACCCAAAGCTTTCTGATGTGCATATCAGCACTTACTAATTATGCTCTATAAAATGCACATCAACGTGAGATGGATCAGTTCCTGCATGCTTTAACCCACCTGTTTTCGGCTCATCTGAAGGTCCTTACCTACTGAAGGGTACACCTTCAACCTATCCTTCCCCATGACACAAATCTAAAAACCAACCAGATCTGGTCTAGTGGCTTATCCTTTCTCTCACCTTGCTTATTGGGAAAGTCACACCAAGGACTCAGCCAGTAACACAACGTTTCCCACTTTATCTGATATCAGAGTGTTTAACCAAGAGCTTTCCAGCTCCAAAGCGTTGTCTGAGAATGGCAGAAAAGCTTTCCTTACCTTAGCAGTGGCTGGGAAGCTTCTGTGGGTCTGAGCTGGAGAGGGAGAAGCCAAACATTTGAATTTCAAGCATTTGGCACAGGGGAATCCTGGAGGCAGGAGAGACAAAAGTGTGAGAGCCCAGATATCAGAGAGACAAGGCAAACTACACCACAACTCTGGCAGATGCAGAACTTGCTTCATCAGCACAATCTCTGGGAAAAAAAATTACCATTCAGTGTGAAACTGAACATGGACAAAGAATAGAAAGTTTTCACAAGTGGCTGAATAAAATTCACATGTATAAACTGTTTTTGGTACCTTTTTCTGACCTTAGTGTGCACTTCAGGCTTCCCTAACTCCATTTTAAAATATAGTTCTATGATCTTTGATGCTCTTCCTTTTGTTTATTGACTAGAAGGTTCAGAACCTACCCCTGACAGACATGGGATCCTCTGTCCTTTCCTAGCTCAGTGACTAGCTCTGTAGTCAAAACTGCATGATCTTGTCATTCTCAGTGCCTGTTTCTTCTTCCTTTGTCCTGTTCTTTCCTTTGTCCTACCTGTAATGAACACAGATTGAAGCTGGGTGTTGTATGGGATAGTAAGTATGTTAGCTGTTCTGTGCAGTCGTTTGGTGAACTGTACAGAGTTCATCCCATTGAAAATTTCTGTTCTGATGGTTAATGTATAAATGGAGAATTATCAACATCGTCCTATCAGATGATTTAACGCTTCAGCACATACAGTTTCTTTCTTGGTGTTAGACTTGCTGGAGTCAGGTACCTGACAATTCTCATAATTAAGCACAACACTTAGAGGTTTTGGGTTCCTAAAATATTCATCATAACTAGGATAAGTCAGTATTAAGGCACTGAAAACAGGTATTTAGGCTCCAGCATGTATCTTTACATACATGTATCTTTGTGTGGCTTGCTAAATGCCTGGCTGGACAGGTTAAGGTTTTTTCTTTCTGATCTAGTAATAGTCACCCTACTGCCTGATTGAGGGATTCTTCCCCTTTTAAAATTGGTTTCAGGGTGTTTTATCAATACTACTGTTTTGCACATTAGCAGCACCTTCAGTCAAAGGATCTCAAACACTTCAGTTATATTACTATATGTATTTATTTGTTGAGCACTAAATTGGAGTTTCCGGTATGCAGAATTAAGAGGAGACATAAATTCTGCTCTTAGCAATTTGTCCAAGTGAAGTAAACGCAGACTGGCTGTATAGATGTGGGCACTTAGAAATAAACCCCACTTTTTGAAATTTCCTCACTACCAATTCGTTTTGGGAATAAGGGAATTTCGAAGTGTGGGGTTTATTTCAAAGTGCCGTATTTATACAACCAGTCTACATTTCAAAAGCAGCACTTTCGAAGTGCGACTAGCCTCCATTATGCTAATGAAGTGCTGAATATGCACGTCATTGCCTCATTAACCTGTTCTGAGGTGCCTCATTAACATGCCCCTTCCGAAAGGGCTAGCAGCTTGTGTTAGACTCAGAGCCTGAAACCCCACAGAGATTTCTAGCAAGGACATTCAGGTGTGGACTCCTACTGGTAATCTGCCTTGGCACACCTAGATACATTTTGGCTTAGTGAGAGAGGAAGAGAGTGGCAGAGTCTGAGCTGAAAGGCAGCTAATCTGGCTCATGTTCTAACCACTAAACTATTCTTCCCCTTTCTACTTTTCATTTATGAAAAATGTTACTTACAGACTGGACAGTCCATGAATCTGTTATTGGTTTGAATTCTTAGATTAAAGTTTTAATCATGAGACCTTTGCCTAAACCTAAAATTCAGGGAATCTTATCCAAAACTTTCTACAATTACTTTTATTTGCACCTTTAACCATGTTATCCTTTTCAGGACCTGAAACTTAGTGTAAGTTCCTTTAAAAGTCAACCAGCTTAAATGGAATGTTTTCAAAGCAACATCAGTCATCAGCACTGTGAATTTTGGCCTGTTTAGGGTTTTGTTCTAAAAGATTTGTACAATTCTAAATGCGTTCACTTACTGGCATGCATATGCTTCAGGCAGGTACATAAAGTTACAAACACTTCTCTGTATTTACGATAGTAGTAACAGCAGAGCACTCATGAGTTGATAAAATTGCCTGAACACATTTCCAGAAGCAGCTAGACTGTGTTAACAGGGCATACACAAATAGTTGCATAAAAACACTGATGCAGTCACAACCTAGTACAGTAAACACACTCTGTTTCATGATATTTAGTGATCTGGAATTCTTCCCCAACTACCTCGTGTGGTCTTTGAAGCCTTAGGCTAGGTCTATACTAGAGAAATAAGTCTATTTCAGATACACTGATCTTAGCTACACAATTGCTACAGCTAGAATAGCGTGTCTGAAATTGGCTTACCTGACTGTCCTAACTAAGGAAGGTTGACAAGAGCATTTCTCCAGTTGATCTCCTTTACTCCATGCAATGGCGTGGCATACAAGGATTGACTGCTGATCCATAGAGACCAATTTTGCGTGCCTTTACCAGACATGCAAAATCAAACTCCAGAAGATGGACCCTGACCGGGTCGATCTTCCCAGAAATATAGGTGTACCTTTAAAATTTCACCTTTTGTTTGAGGTGGCTTCCCTAAGTTCCCTCTCAGAGAATTCCCGTAAAATTGATGACCTCCATTCCTGCAATGGTGTTTCAAGGATAGAATGTAATTGTTAGTGTACATGGGTCAAATCCACCATTGTTGTACTGGCAGATACTCTTTGTGTCTAAATTTGTCAGTGAACAAGGATGATGTAGTTTAACTTGCATTTGATGGGTATAGCAAGCCAAGGATAACTGGAAAATCAAGGTGACTGGGGAGGGTTTATAACTGAGGTGGCACTCTTTCAGCTTTATCTTACCCTCTATCGCTAGCTGTTTGTGCTACTTGCCTGACCTCGGAAATTACACTCAGTTTGCAAACCCAATGCCAAATAAACGCTGTCTATGCTCCTTTATGTCTCTCAGAACTAGGACGAACACTGAACTGCCAGTTATGTGGGCCTGGTATAAAGCTGTCTGTTTTAGGCTGTGGGCACTATTCAGCATGTGATACCAGGTTTCCCAAGGTGACTACAAGTTCTATAACAAAGGTCAGCATAAAAGCAGTCCTGAATAGCCTGGCCGATGTAACTATTTTTTTTTAGCTTGAGTCTGGGGCTTGGTCTATGGACTGCAGAGAGAGGGAGTGTATTCCCCATCTGTGTTGAATGCTACTGTGTGCATCCTAGCCTGACTGAGACATGAAATGCATGGGAGGTTTCCTCTAAGTGATGTGCTTAATTATGAGAATTGTCAGGTACCATTGCGACACAGGCACTGCACTGAAAATGGCTAAATGCTTTTTCCAGTTTGAGTACCATCAGAAACATCTTGCACTCTGTAAGACGGGCTATCCACTGAGGCCCCAGACACATTTTACTTACCTTCCCTGCTTATCTTCCATCTCCTCTTCCGCTGCAAGTAGGCACACGGTTCTGCGCTAGGTAACAGAACAAAGAGAGGCATGTTATGGTAGTGATAAGAGACGTGGTCAAAATGTTTACTGGGTAGATTTTTGGCAGTTTCTGTGAGAAGTTCAGTCTTGCTAAATAAAAATAAAATTAAATTTTTCACTGGGGAAGTATCTGGCTGCTTGCCTGCCTGGAAGGCTTTCACCAATTTCACTTGGCCACAGAAAGGGACAAAAGTTTTTCTTCAAATATGGTAAGAAAGTGTATCAGAGCACTTTGCTCCCTTCCCTGCTCTGAGAAAATGAGACAGAGCTCCAAGGTGCTGACTGTAGAATGGAGGATTGAGGGTAGAGATCAGAATTTTGTCATGGAAATTTAGATTCCTTTTTTTCATCTAGTTCCAGCTGATGGTCCCACAACATTTATTTTCTTCGGCCAGGCAGACAAAACTTGGAGGAATGGCCTGTTCTCTTCTGTCTTCCCCAGCTTCTGCCCTCTCTTGCCTTTTTTTTCCCCCTCCCTCTATGATCTTACTTCTGGACACTTAGAACTGTTTGGAAGAGATGGCAGAAGTCATAAACAATGGCTCCACGGATGGGCCTGACAATGGAGAAGATGGGGAATCCTGGCTCTCTGGGTGATAGTGTTCAATGGCCAGAGCACAAGCATCTGAGAAACAACCATGCCTGCCTATAGTGGCAAGGGGGCAGAGGATGAAACCAGGAGATGGCAAATTCTGATCATATTCCATGTGGGTGCATGGTTGCTGAAACCTAGGGGCCTGTCTCCAACTAGCAGCATTATGTGTTAGAGTGAGAGCCAGAACCCCCGCAAGAGGTTTCCAGCAAGGATTCAAGTGTGGGCTCCTGCAAGTAATCTGCCTTGGCATACCTGGATACATTCTGGCTAGTGAGAAATAGCTCTAGTAAGTTAGTGGAGACATTTAAATGGAGGATCTGGGAAAAACTTTTAAGGTGCTCTCAGAGCTGCCAGTGGCCCTGAAATGGAAGGTTGCCAGAAGCCACAAGTCAAAAAACAGCCCAGCGCTAGTGGGTGTAAGAGGATGTGTACTATCACTTTGGATTTACCTGTAATTCTCAAGAAGTGCATAAATTCAGGTGCTGATTACGGCTAGACCTAATTTATAGCATTACAAGAGCTCCACATTTTTAAGCACATAATAATCTTTGAAATTCTCCCAGAAAGCTCTTTTAAATGTACTGTAAAAAAGCTACATGTAGGAACTAGTGTTCTGTCCCACAAGCCCACCAGAGACTCTTAGAGATGCAGGAAGTGGCCAAGTCAAGAATAGAAATGTACAGCTTAAACATAGTCTTGATGAGGACAAAAAGCCAAGTGTTTGTGTGTGGGGGGAGAAGAGGGTTTAGGGGAAAATGAAAAGCAAAAAAGTAGGGTCAAAAAGCATAATAGTGGACTGCTGAGTGGGCCAGTGGATTAATGACAGAATGTGAGATCTGTCAGTAGTTGCAAGATTACCAGGATACCAGTTCCCTCCCAGTATTGTTGGTAAGGAAGAGAATATTACTTTGGTAACTTTACTGTGGTTTCAATTAAATGAGTTCCTGATCTCACTGTAATTCTTAGTCAAGCCACCTCTCAACAACTGGTGCTCCACTTGGGGCTGGTTGGCACCCATTTCAGTCCTCCCAGCAGTGAAGCCAAGGACTTAAGGGACTTCAATGCCCCTCAATGGGAGTTTCCTTGGTCAGGGTTGGCCACCTGTTGATGGGTGTGGTTTCAGGGATCGGCATATTGTATTGTGCACAACAAACTAAGACCTAGTGAACATCATTTTCTAGAAGAGTCTCTGGTCCTGGTGCATCAGTGTGCTCTTCCAGTTACTCATAATTAAAAGTACCAAGATAGTTGATTTCATTATGGAACTACCCACCTAGTCTTCTTCACTTTCTCTATGAGATCAGATTTCCCAAGGTTACTGAAATTGTATTTTCTTTGCTTGTGCACTTTGGAACAGAAAGCCCAAAAGTAACCCCACAGACTCCTTCCAGAAATTACACAATGAGGAGTGAGTGTTGGGACAAGAAACAAGTATGTCTACATAGCAACTGGACACCTGTGTAGGCTGACTCAGGCTTGGACTGTGGGGCTGTCTCACTGCTGCATACACTTCTGGGCTAGGGCCAGAGCACAGGTGCTAGGACCCTGAAGGGTCTACACAGCATTCAAACAAGCCCTTAGTTCAAGTTCACAAGCCTCAGTTGGCTGGCACAGGTCAGCTGCAGGTTCTTCTTTGCTGCATGGAAGTACACTAAGGCTATCTCTACACTAGAAGCATATGTCTACAGAAGTTACTGTCAGAAGAGATGTTCCAACAAACTTCTGTTGACAGATTGCATCTACACATAAAAGCAGATCGACCTTTTGATCCACTCTGTTGACAAAAGCCGCCCCCACTACCAGAGCATTTACACAGCTTTTCTACCAATAGTTTCTGCCGAACTGCTGTCTAAACTGGTGTTTTGTCTACAATACTCTGTACTGTAGACGTAGCTTGTGTGTTTAGTGGGATCGGTATAGACGTCACAATATACTGCATGACATATCCAACCTTCCCAGGAGTGTATGACTGTTCATGTCCACATATTGCTTGTAAACACACACAAACCCTGATCCTAGTACAGGCACTGGGACCATTCTCTAGCCTGAATAGCAGCTTTTTGTGTCCTCAGCTGAGGAACCTTAGTTCTACTTCAATCGTTTTTGATGACCATGAAATCCAGGTGGACAGGCAACCACCAGCCAGGTAGGATGAAACTTATCAGTCAGATAAGATGAATTTCAGCACAGCCATAAACCTTTACCCTAATAAGGAATATTAACAAGTTAATTCAAGCTTTATGTAACGTGGGATCATTGTTGTGAGTTGTCACCTCTAGTCCTTTGGGGTGATGAGGAAAGTTTGTGAGGATTCGACCAGATTTGGCTATGTTGGCAGGCAGGAGGTTATAACAGACACTCATGATTAGAATCGGTGTCCTTTTTGCCATATAAAAGCAGCTTGATCTTCTTTGGCAGTCAAGCTGAGTTGGATCAGATGGTGATAATGGCAGTTACAGGCTGTGCTTTGGAAACATTAAGTACAATCCACCATGAACAACAGAGAGTGCATATATCTAATGACCGTCCCACGTTTCCTTCAGCCAGCACTTGCTCACTAGAGGAAGGGATGGGACTGGGCAGGGAAGCAAGTATGAACTGAGATGCAGAGCTGCATTTGGAATTAAACCGCTTCTTGGCTGGATCTTTTCTCTTGTGCCCTCTGTGGGACTGACTTAAATGGATGGTTTCATTGGCTCTATCATTAGACAATGCAAATGTTTGCATTGGCATTAGTTTTGCCCCCGTTCTTCAGATGTCATGCTACGTAAAAGCACATATGTAAAAATTTTTAGAGTATCTAAGGCCCATTTTTCGAAAGCAATTTTGGCAACTATGCACCAGAGTAATCACTGAAAGTCAATAGAGTTTCAAGTTTTTCAGTACTGTACTTAAGTAAGTTTTGAAAATGGAACTTAGGTGGTCTTAAAATTTTAGTCCTGGTTTTAATGCTGAAGTTAGGTGTAGTAAGGTGCTTATTTCTTGCTGTCCTCTCATTACTCGGGAGTTGTATCCAAGTGCTTTGTCCAAAAGATTGATTTTGGCCCTGTGTATTTTAATGGCAACACTAAAGGGACTCATTTAGCTTTTCTAAAGCATAAACTGTCCTCAAGGCATTGACCATCATCACACTCTGACATGAAGTCTTTTGTTTTTTTTTATCTTCTAAGTGCATGGCCAAAAAAGATAAAACTTATCCCTGTTTCTGTTTAGTGTGTGCCTACATGTGAATCACAGAGGAAACCACATATCAGCCCTGCTACATCTTGTTCTTCTGACAGCACCAACCAGTTGCTGTATAGTCTATGAAAACAAAGAACAAGAAGTGGGATAGCATTCTGCAAAAGCATGATTAGAAAGATAATCACCACTGTGGTAAATGGGAATAGTTCTGTGGAAGTTCATGTATGAGAACATTGGTATACTGGCTTATTCCAGTCTGTTACCCTGGTGAATGGCTAAATTCAGAGAATACAAATTGCGAACAGTGAATGGCAAGGTCAGATACATAATGGTGAAATACAGTTTATTGCCAGCTACAATGGAAGTCCTGGAGTGCCCCAGTCCATTGCAGTTTGCAGACTGTTGCAGTTATCATAGGGCAAATTTCTTTTTGTTATGTGAAAAATCATTACTCTTTCACAAGCCGATTTTCTTCTTTTTCTTTTTGGTAAAAAAGTGAATTGTCAAGGAGCGGGCCTCAGCTTCTCAATGGGTCAGCAAAACAACTTCAGCTCCCAGACAATCATGATAACTTTGGGATGCTAGGACTTTTGGGGCTTGTCTACACAACTACCTTCCTTCGAAGGAAGGATGGTAAGTAGGGTGTTGGGAGTTTACTTATGAAGTGCTGCAGTGCATACGCAGCACTTCATTAAGCAAATTCCCCCGCCCCCGCCCCCCACGGCAAATTCAAAGTTTTAAACTTCGAAGTACCAGCACACAGCTAGCCACGGCTCACCCACTGGTACTTCGAATGTTGTGGAGCAAAGGGACTTCAAAGTTGCCCTGGAACTTCGAAGTACCGGCGGGTGAGCTGTGGCTAGACGCGTGCCGGTACTTCGAAATTTAAAACTTCGAAGTTGCTGTGGGGGGGAATTTGCTTAATGAAGTGCTGCATATGCACGGCAGCACTTCAGTAGTAAACTCCCAACACCCTAATTACCATCCTTCCTTCGAAGGAAGGAGGTAGTGTAGACAAGCCCTTTGTGTATCTGGAGTGTTGGCAGGCACAGAATCGTAGAATACTAGGGCTGGAAGGGACTTCAGGAGGTCATCTAGTCCAGCCCCCTGCTTCAGGCAGGATTAACCCTATCTAAGTCATCCCAGCCAGGACTGTGTCAAGCCAGGACTTAAAACCTCTTGGGATGAAGAAACCACCACCTCTCTAGGTAATGCATTACAGTGCTTCTCCACCCTCCTGGTGAAATAGTTCTTCCTAATATCCAACCTACACCTCTCCCTCTGTAACTTCAGACCATTACTCCTTGTTCTGGCATCTGACACCACTGAGAACAGTTTCTCACCCCCCTCTTTAGAGCTCCCCTTCAGGAAGTTGAAGGCTGCTGTTAAATCACCCCTCAGTCTTCTCGTCTGTAAACCAAATAAGCCCGAATCCCTCAGGCTCTCCTCATAGGTCATGGGGCTCCTTAACACCATATGGCTGTGATTCACCATTTCAAACTAATAGGAGCTGTGGGAAGTGGCGCACGCTGAGGTATGTACTGACCACCCCCCGACACCCGTTGGCCAGGAATGGTGAATTGCAGACATTGGGAGCTGCAGGACTCTATGCCTACGAACACTCCAGGTAAACAAAACTTCCTTGGTGTCAGCAGCTTACCCTGATGGGCTGGGGAAATGAAGTTTGCCATTCCCTGAAATATAGGATCAGTTTATGAAAAATCATAAGACCAGCCATACTGGGTTAGATCATAATCAAGTTCAGTATCCTGTCTTCTGACAGTGGCCAATGTCCTGCCCCAGAGAGCAGGACAGGTGATCATCAAGTGATCAATTCCCCATCGCCTATTTCCAGCCTTTTGCAAACAGAGGCTAGGGACACTGTCCATGTCCATCCTGTCTAATAGCCATTGACAGACCTATCCCCCATTAATCTATTTGCCCCATACCCCTAAATGGCCTCCTCCAAGATGGAGCTCACAAGCCTGGGTTTTATCAGACCAATGCTCAAACCACTGAGCTATCCCTCCACTCAAATCTTAAAAATCAAAGCGATTTGCCATTTTGCCTATCCACCTTGAGGGGGTCAGCTTATAAACGAACAGGACAGTGAATGAGTATCTACAGCACTTTCCTAAAAGAAGACTTCACGGTCTCCAAAATTATAAGCCAATGTACCTGGAGGTGACTGAATGCACACCTCTATTCACACTCTACACACCATTGTGATAATCTTTTGTACAAAGTAGATCTTGGTGAGGTATCATTTAAAAACTGATAATTTACTGGTAAGTAATACGGTGACTCATGTTGGTAGCACACATTAAAACCCATGTAGCCCTCAGTAAGGCAGGGCTGGTCAAGCTGGTCTTAAACCAGAGAGGGGAGACTGTGGCCTGCAGGCTGCATTCTGCCCATCAGACCCTTCCGTATGGCCCCCAGCTCCTGCCGAGGAGTGGAGTCAGGACAATCTTTCCATAAGGAGCCAGTCCAAATCCTGAGCAGCATGGCAAGCAGGGACAGTAGCCCCCAGCTGCTCCACTTCTCTTTCCCTCCCCTGCAGCCTCAGCTCCCCCAGTGCCTGGACAGGGTGATCACCCCACCACCAGCCCCAGTGCTCCAGGTGGCACGGTCAAGGCTGAGAAGGGGGTTGTTGGTAGAGGGGGGAACACTAAGAGTGGGGACAGGGGTGGTTGCATAAGAGGGAGGGGCCATGCCTGGCTGTTTGGCAAACTTTCCACAGACTTCCCTACAATTTACATACCCGATGTGGCTCTCAGGGCAAAAAGTTTGCCTACCCCGTCTTAAAGAAGCGAATGGGTATGTACCTCACTGTACAATGTCCTTGACTTAGCAAGCGGGGGACAAGGTAAAATTGCACTTCAGCAGAAATCACGATGACGCCCCGGCCCACATCTCCAGCCTCCAAGGTGGAAATAACTTTGCCTAAGGGTTATCCCCCAGGAAAATGCATTTCAAAGGGTAACAGAACTATGGAAGTTAGGGGCAAGACCACCCCGTGTTGTGTCTTCCTCTCCATCTCTCTCTGCTCCACCTAAGAAGACAAAGGACACAGACTACGGACTTTCAAAGCAGCTCTTGTTCTGAAACTTGCTCAGCTAAGTTTGTTTCTGGGCACCTGTGAGAAGAACATTACTGTGAACCAGGTCTAAGCTGTGCAGTTTAGAGAGTGTTTTGTCTTTATTTCTCTTTTAACCATTTCTCACTTGAAAGCTTTAATTCCTGAAGTTGTTTGAAATCTCTCTCTCTCTTTTTAGTTAAATGAACTTGTTTTATATTTTAATTAAAACTAAACCAGTGGTGTCTTTAAACTGAACAGTGTGAGTAGCAAACTGTCATATGTTGTTCCCTTTAGAGGGGAAACGGACCTAATCAGAGTTCCCTATTTTTCCAGTCTCTGGGTGGAATAAACTTCGTTATGCGCTCCAAGGTATATGTGGATCTGCACCACCAATAGACCGGGTGTCTGCTTTGGGTGCTCTGCTAATCAGCTCGGTGGGACCTGAATCTCTCCTGGAGAGCTGCCCAAGTGCTCAGCTTACAGGGAATACTGAACCTAATGTGTCTAACTGTTCACAAGACAGCCAGATAGTGCAAAGAACACATGCTGCAGGGAAAATCGGGACCCAGGAGAGTGTTGGGGTCACCCTGCAAGTAGTAAAAAAGGCTACTGGAATCTGAACTAGGGCTGGCATTTGCTGAAAAGCTGAGTTGCTGAACCAGGGTGGTGGCTGTGCACAGTGTACACTGAATGATTGGTTATGAGCAACTCAGATAGGAGCTACTGCAGCAAAGCATTGTGAGGCACACAGGGTTTCAAGGCGGGGGGAGACACAGATCCTTGCTGGTCTGGGTTGCACTCCAGAATGCCATAAGGTGACTGTTTCTACTTTAATTGAATGAAATCTGCTGTGAACAGCCCTGGGGAGAGTTGTCTTTGTGTTTCCATAGCTTCAGATGTACTGTGGAACAGGGGCACATTGGAGTCGGATAAACTGTAAACTATTCCATAAGTCCATTTGCCTGAGATAGAACAGGACCATCTAAGACCTGAGCCCACCACTTTGTGACATCAGCTGAGAGTTTTGGCTCAGAACTGACATCCAACCTTATAAAGATGGGAAACCTTTTTCCTGTCATCATCCCTCTCTCCTAGGTGGAAATGCACTTGCAGCTTGTTGGTGCTAGATGTACACATGCTGGGCAGGCCCTAAGAGAAACTAAGTGATTTTAAGTAGAGGATTTCTCTGGCTTGATACACTTAAGCTATCACAAGAATCTTAAAGAGTCAGTATGATGTCTTCTGTTTGCCGAGCTCAGCTTACTATGCTCGAGACTGTCTTTAAGGAACATATGGTAGAGACAGGAAATGGGACTGCGAGACTCTAGATCTGGGTTTTCATAGGTTTTTTTTGTTTTTTTTTTAAGGCCAGAAGGGTCTATTGTGATCCTCTAGTCTGACCGCTTTACCAGGCTGTGCTACTGACCTTCTGTGTGATCCCAGGCCAGTCAATTGGACTGTGCCTCATTTTCCTCATCTCTAAAATGGGGGCACTTTTTGCCCTGAGGGCTACATTATTTACTGGGATGTATAAAATAAAACAAAGCAGCAGAAATGTCACACTTTAAAGACTAACAAAATTAGTGAAGTGCTTTGAGAGCTATGGATAAAGAGCTTTTCATAAGCACTAAATATTATCATGCAGTGATTTCGTGTCTTACATATTGAGTATAATTTTACATTGCCTTAATTAGCAGATCACCTCAGTTAATCTGTTGGCCCCCTTATGTGATCACATAAGACAGGTTCTGCCTGGGGTTCCACGTGTCTCTGTTTAGTTCCTATGTTTCATATAATATTTATCAGAGTCAGCCCTTCTCTGTCTCCTATGCCAATCTTTGAACATAAATGGATATTGAACCTACCTCAGTTTTGGTAGACAGTTCCCCATCCTTTCCTAGGAATTCAGGAGCTCTGGAAATCAGATAGTTTCTTCCTGTCACTCCTGTTTTAGTTGTATTTTCATTCAGGAGTTTGGTAAATTAAACCCTGATAAGCGGGTGGAACCAATATCTGACACCATCTGTAGCTTGCGCCCAAATGCAACATACCACATCTCACTGCACTTCTCTTTTGACAAGTGGAGGTGTGGCCTGGAAGGTGAAAGGTGGAATGAATGATATCACTTCCTGAAATGCTGGAGTGACAGAGAAGCCCGCGTGTTGCTCATGGCTGCTACCCTCAAATGAGGAGAAGCTGAGTTATTACTGGGATGCAAGACTAAAACATCACTGCTGGTTTTTCTCATTGAGCAGAAACCACAATTTCTGGTCACCCAGCTTTTCTGAGAAAAGGTGAAACAAAATTTAGTATTAAAAAAAAAGCAACAAAAATCCCACGCCAAAGTCTAACAATACTGAATCTCATCTACATTTCATTTTTCCTTCCTTTTTATGGTTTCATTAGCACAGCAGCACAAAAACTCTGTGTGTTTTTATTCACTTGCTCAGAGCCACTGGAGTTACAGGAAAGCAATGAGACCTCTGTAGAATGGAGGAACCAGAAACAAAATCAGAGGAACCCATTGACGTTATATCAGAGAGAAAGCAGTCAAGTAGCACTTTAAAGACTAGAAAAATAATTTATTAGGTGAGCTTTTGTGGGACAGACCCGCTTCTTTAGACCATAGCCAGACCAGAACATAAATTAAATTAAATTAAATTAAATTGAAATATAATTAAATATTGAGTCTGTTCTGGTCTGGCTATGGTCTGAAGAAATGGGTCTGTCCCACGAAAGCTCATCACCTAATAAATTATTTTGCTAGTCTTTAAAGTGCTACGTGACTGCTTTTTGTTTTGATAGTGTATAGACTAGCACGTCTCCCTCTCTGTTACTATATCAGAGAAGTGTTGATTGTGGAGAGCACTCTGATAAGATGTCAGTGGTGATACAACAGGCATGAAGCACAGCAGTACGGTCCCCTGAAATGCGGGTCTAAGGAGCAGGCAGTGGTTAACCACAGAACTGACTCTTTCTAAAGACAATTTCACAGCACATGCTGCAGGGTTCACACTTGTGGTTCTACAGATAGATATGTAGCACTGTGAGAGATGTGACAGTTAAGCCACTTCACCTGGTCTTTATCTTGCTATCAGAATGATAACACCTGTTAATTAAAACCATACATTGTAGCGTACTGTGACAGAGGGTTGTCCCAGTCCCTGCCCCTTGGTAGCATGGCATACTTCTACCAGGACACAAACTTCCACTCCCTCTGGATCCTTGCAATAATTTGCTCTCAGGCCTGAGTAGCTAGTATCATCCTTCCTTGTAGAATCTTATTTAGGAAGCCTTTTCAAAAGAGACACTTTAGCCTGTTTATCCTGGTCATGCTGTAGGCCTCCAAATCCAAGTCTGGATTCAGGAGGATTACAATAACACTGCAAGTCCCATGCCTCATTGCTTGCACATATTTGGTCTAGTAACACTTGAGCATGACGTTAAGGATCTTCATTTGGAACTAGGATACTTCACTTATCTCTGTCTTAAGCTGTTGGATGAGGTTGCAGTTAAATCAATGTGCTGCTGCTGCTGTGTGTTGTGCAGTCCTCCAGAGTGTGGGCTGGCAGTGACAGAGAAAAAGAGAGGCGGGGGTTCAGGAGCCAGAGCAGGGGGCATGTGTGGGAGGGCTGGGGTACCTGCGTGAGCTGCTGGAAATCAAAGCTGGGTGTGTGCACAGGAGGGCAGGAGTCAGGGGTAGGGGGCAGAAGTCTGGACAGGAGGAGCCCTGGGGCTGGAACAATGTAAGCCATTTGGTATTTCTGCAGCAGTATAAAAAGAGAATGAAACCTACTAGGCCAATTTTAACTCCCTCTCCCCATTTAAATTTCACTGGAGTCAGTGGATTTACAACAGATAAATTATTGTGCCTGTTTGTTTCCTAGTTGCTGCCTGTGGGCCACCCCTTCATTCCTCTGCTCTGCAGTCCTGACCTAGCAAGCTTCCCCATTCCCCAGGGCAGGGCCAGATTAAGATAAGGGCTGCGTCCTACTGGTTCAAATACCCCTTCCCAAACAAATGCTAAAACTTGATGAAAATTACTTATATGTAAATCCAGCTCTAACTGAAACTGTTTAAAGAGCCCACCCACATCCTCCAGCCTCTCCTGCTAGCTCTTTAAACAGCCAGCCCTGCTGCTTAAAGAGCTCTCTCTAAAATTCAGGTCTCTGTCTTGCACTATATAATTAGCTTGTTTTCAAAAAAGAGTTGGGACGCTCTCCAGGGAGTTCAAAAAAGGGGCAGTCCCAGCTAAAACAAAATGGGCAGTCACCTTCATGTGGCTATTTGTTCAGAAAACAGAGTGGGATTTTTCCTGAATGTATTCATTCTGCTTCAGTTTTCAGCAATTCTTGGCTCGGATAGTTTAGGTGGTATTGTTCATAAAAATCCCACAGCATTGTTACGTTTTCATAGCTGAGTCAAAATAAGGCTGAAGTCTTCTGTTGAGTCACTTTAACTGGAGAAAGGATCTAGGTCATTATAAAAAGTGTTAGTCTGCTCAACTAATGGTTGAGTTAGGGTAGCACTAATATTCAATGTGTTGTGTCTCCCATAGTGGCCCTCTCAAACTCTTAAAGCTTCACCTTTGCCTAGTAATTACCACAATAGCCCTTGTATTACAGACTATAGATTTCTTTGTACCAGTATAAGGAATACAGAAATCAAGTGTTGTTTACTGTGATGTTGAAGGGTTATTTTTATTCCCCCATAAATGTCTAGTCGCTCAGTCTGAATAAAATGTTGTGGGGTGCTGCAGGTGGAAACAATGTGTTTGGATTGTTATTACTACTGCAAGCCAGAGGGTTCCAGTGCAGGTGTTTCCTGCAAATAGCAATTCAAATTCTTAATGCTGACCTCATTAAGGCTTGAAGACATAATAAAATGCATTGTCCCTGCATCTGTCACTAGGTGGTGCAATTCAGCTGGAGAAGCTTTAATTAAGTAGCAACTTTCATAAGCTTTAGTTGTCTGCCAGCTCCTGCATTATAATTATATAACACCAGTAATTAAAGAAACTGTGTTAGCTGAATCTGAAATAAATTTGGGCTTTTCTCTCTAAGCATCAGCATCTCACTAGTTAAAAAAAAAAGTCCAAAATCCCCATCTGACATATGTGCAGATTTACTGACTTCACTGGAGCTGTGCAGCTGAACCCAGATATGAGATATTCAGATATACCTTGAGAAATTACAAGTTTGATATTTTGTAAACTGCAAAATTCACCAATCCAGAGCTACAAATTCTTCATGTCACTTTGGCTCAGTATCCCAATGTTTCATTCTGCAGTTTAAGCTACTGGAATTTTTAGCATTGGGAATATTGTGCTAAAAATCTCACAACAGCAGTCTGTCTCTAAATTTGAGCTATTTGGTATTTTGGGTCTGGGCAGATACACACTACAGGGAGAATCACTTTCTAGCTGGAGTGGGGCATTGAAAATGATGAAAGGACAGAAGAAAATAATCCACGCTGTCAGGATCTTTTTATTTAAAGATAATACAAAAGAGTGAAGTGATTTTTTATTCTAATGAAGTGTTGGAAGTATGGTTCCCTACATCCCAGCCAGACCACATGTTCCTAGTAGCAGTGTGATATGTTTGTCTTACAAAGAAGTCCAGAGTCCGAGAGACCGTGTTTAGGTATAGATGAAACAAGCAGCCTATTCAAACCCACATACAACAGTAATGCTGATATTTAATCCTTTATGTTCTTACAGAATTAATAAATTAATACTTAGAATGACAGCTGACAGGAAATGTTTTTGTTAAACTTTGAGAATTTGGAATAATATTTTGATTTGGGCCTCCTGTTCTTGTTTGCCTTTCACAAATACTTGTGCAGCTCAATGATTGCTTGCATGAAAATTCAAGGACCATAAATGTCAGGCCTTCAGTGAAGATTTGCTTAATTAAAACCATTATTTTTCATATATGTGCCAGTACAAATATAAAAGTTAAGTCATCCAGCCAGGAAACAGAAGCCCCCTGGGATTAAGGTAAACAACTGAAGCTTAAGGAAAAAATTCTGAATAGAGAGTAATAAAGTGATTTCTCATTGTGAGAAGTTTTGTGTACAATCTATAGCTGAAGCTTTCTCTGAGTCAAATGAAACATTTTATTTGACTTGAAACTGAACATTTTGTTTAGCTTTTGAGAAGAATATTTTTATAAAATTGCATTAATGATCTCGAAAAGGTGCTGTTAAATCAAAACTTGGAAATTGTTTTCTTTTTAAACCATTACACACTAAACATTTTTGGGTTTTGATGATTTTTTTTTGTTACCAAAATTAGTCAATGGATTTTACATAACTTTAGAAATTGTGTTGGTGGCTCCAAATCTGCATTTTTCAGCCAAGAAAAAAGTTTTGGACAAAAAAAAATTCACCCCCTCTACTCATAATTTATAGGGTGTCAAAAGTTTGGCACCCACGATGTTACATTGAAAACAGTTGTGTAATGAGCAATTAAGAAAAATATTTATTTAGGTGCTTATGTGGCAGCAGAACTCTCTTGAAAACAGGACCCTGAAAAGTCTACTGTTTTGTTGTCAGGACTTTTCAGAAAGCATTACCCAGACGTCAGGGCTATTGTACAGGTTGAACCTCTTAAATCTGGTACTCTCTCATCTGGCAACATCTGTGGTCTGGCAGGACTATGGATGTTGCAGTACCAAAGAGTCTCAGGGCTGGGGCCAAACCTGTACCCCTGGGACAGAGGCTGGGGCCAGAACAGTGGCCAGCAGCCTGGGTCTGGGCCAGAGCTGGAGCCCCTGCCAGTCCTGCTACAGCATGGGGGTAGGGGCAGCCCATACCAGAGCTCCCTACCACATTCTGGGTCTGTGGCTGGAGCTTCTGCCTGCCAGAGCCCCAGGGCAATCCTAGGAAGCTTGGAGTCCCTGGAGAGCAAGAGACTGGGGCAGCCTAGGGCAGAAGCCCTGAACGATCCTTAGTCTGGCAAATCCTGGCATTCTGGACCTGTCATGTGTCAATCATGCTGGACCATGCATATGCAACACTAGTAAGCAGGCTTCAGTAGCTGGCAGCCAAAATTCAAAGAGTATCATACAAATTTGGAGTAAGCAAACAAGCGATGTACACTAAAAACATTACAAACAGCATATGGAATATGCTCAGTATTCACCAGATCTGACCTGCCCAGCGTTATTAACTTTCGTGATGCTTTAGAGTGATGGGATTTTGGTGCATGATGGAGGCCATCTGAAAATGATATGAGATGCTCCAGCACCCAGGAGAATTTGAGCCATGCCTGGTAGCAAACCCCGCTCAGAATGACTGCCTGTCCTACTGATCAGTTTCCTGAGCCAACACAACCAATCAGCAGTTACAAATAGAGCTCCCCCCTTCTCCTCACCAACCTAGTCATTCTCATGGAGGGGAGAAAGAGGCTTCGGCTATGTCTAGACTAGCCCTGAACTTTGAAGGGGGAATGTTAATTAGAGTGTTGGGAGATTACTAATGAAGTGCTGTGGTGCATATGCAGCACTTCATTAGGCTAAATCTCCCCCATGGCAACTTCAAAGTGTGAAACTTCTAAGTGCCAGCTTGCGTGTAGCTGTGGGTCGGACGCGGGTAATTGGAAGCGCCCGCGCTACTCTGAAATCCCTTTACTCCTCAAAATTTTGCTGACCTGCCGCCACATGCAAACTGGCACTTCTAAGTTTCACACTTTGAAGTTGAGGCGGGGGGAGATTTAGCCTAACAAAGTGCTGCATATGCACCGCAGCACTTCATTAGTAGTCTCCCAACACCTTAATTAGAACACCCCTTTGGAAGTTGGGTGCTAGTCTAGAAACAACCTTCCTCAGGACTGTTCTTCTGCCTTCTTTCGCACCCCCTCCTGTGAGCTACAGGGAAGGGGTCAGATGGTGCCTTTGCTCCTCCCATTTTTATAACACCTGGCGAGTGAGGCACCCTGCTGTTCTCGCCCCCCCCCCACACCACCCCCACTGGGTAAATAGGGTGTGAGAAGCAGAGTTGAGGTAAGGTGACAGACCTGATACACACACTGATGGTGAAATATCTGTTTGCTGGGTAGGGAATGGGCAGATGTGAAGGTGTGGGGGCCAACATCACCTTAGCCAATAAATTTGAGAGAAGGGGCAGCCAGGAGGAAAAGCCAGGAAGACAGTGAGTGTGAACTGCAAAGTCAAAAGACAGGCCAAAAAACACGTTATCACCTTTTTTGAAATCCCATGATTTTTGGTCCTTTGCATTTACAACGCTGCCTGTGACCCCATAGCTATTCACATACGTCTTAATCCTGATTTCCACAACCCCCCCTTTCCTCTTATAACTTTCCCCTAGCTCTGTCCACCTAGCTCCATCTAGATTGAAATTTCACTCTGCTATTCCAGTCTGCATTTCTTCCAAGTAGACACTCATGTGGAGTTGATAGTGGGATCACGTGGGAAACTTTCAGAATAATCTTTGTTACCAAATGAGAGAAAATCAAATTCCCCCAAAACACAGCAATTCTTGTAGGTGTGAAAGAAAAGTACTGATATCACAAAGAGGAAGAAACTGATTACATGATTTCCAGTAGAAGTTAATCTGTCCCACTCCTGGAGTCTGTTTAGTGTATAAAAAGGGAAGTTCAGAACAGAATGCCTTCCATTGCCTGCTCTTCGGGTTGAGCTCACAGCTGAGATGATGTTCATGTGCATTTTCCTCTCTGGAGTCTGGGTGATGGCAGCAGGTAAATTTTCTATTCTCTGACTAAAACCATGTGTGAAACTTTGTTGATCAAACATCCTGCCAACCTGGTAATGTATCGCTCTAATACAAGCTTTGCAGAAGCCCTTGCTTCTCACCTACCATTCCCTGATTAACACTCTCATGTCTATAATGCTGCTGGCCACACACATGGCAGTGTTGTGCTTGGTGATATGGCTTTGATAGAACTTAAATGAGCTTCATAATGCTTCATCTGATGCTCCTAGATTATTCATACTGCTGATTTAATTTATAGTGTCTTCAGTTTGACTTAAAAGGAGAATATCCCTCATCTTGAGGCAAATGGATGTATTTGTTTACAAATGACTATAAGCAAGCAACCCACCTAGGCTACAGCTTGCTTTCAGCTTACATTACAAGAATGATTTTGGTTAAAGAGTGTCAGTGGATTCCTACTGGGTCAGGATGCAATTTTTTATAATGACTGACATACAGGCTACTTGATCCTTGCTACACCTCCTCTCTCTGTTACTCCTGAAGAAAATGGAACCACACTGTACTGTGCTATAACCATCTGCCGCTTCCAGAACACCATATATATTTCTCAAGCTGACTGTGAAAAAGCAGTTAATGAACAAAGCACTATTCAGTGCTGTGCCTCTCGTCACTGACATCTGTCTTCCCATGCTGGTGCAGGATCCACGTATTGACGTGTACCAGCCAAGTAATGTTAACTTGGGCTCTGTGAGAAGACCAATGCTAAGTGAAAGACTGAGACTGAAAATCTCTCTAACTTGTTGCCTCAGTGGCATTTCAACCTGCTTCTATTTATTTGAAGGAAAGAAGGGCAATTTATCATGGAGTGCTTCTCTTCCCTGATTCCCTGGTATAGAGAAATAGTTTTTTGTGGGCATGTCCCCTTCTACCTGATGAAGTTTTTCAGAACATTATATTCTTTGGGCCATCAGAAAGGGCTCTGCAGTTGCCTAGTGGGCTATGGATTGTGGTTATAATTTGCTTTAAACATCAGTCTACCTTCAACTAAGTTTTCTGGTCGCTGATAGTTGTGTATGTATGTCAAAATTGCCCTAAGGGTGGGGCAAGCAGCTTTTTAAATTGAGTTTCAAATGGACAGATATCCATAGGGTTCTGAAATTATTAATATAGTACAGGATGAACCTCTCTTGTCCAGCACCGTTGGGACTGGACGGGTGCTGAACGAGTGAATTTGTCAGACCATGGGAGGTTAATATTGTCCAGCAGCATTACCTACATTTTCACTGCTTATGGGGCTCTTAGAAGATATTCAGGGGCAAATTACAGCTAAACAACAGCACAGAACACTGAGAGCCAGGACTGATGGCTGGAAACAAAGTTTATGAGACCATGGGGAACTTGGCCACACCCATGACTAACTAAAACTACCAGATTACAGATGTTGCTGAATGAGTGAGTGCTGGACTATAGAGGTTCAACCTGTGCAGCTGTTTATTAGTTTAGGAGTGTTTTTGTGAGTTCTTAGTCCAGATAGAGCAGGAAAATGTCCTCAAAACAAAGACTATAATTGCCCTTGTTCTTGTGATCTGAGCTGGCTTTCTTGCTGGAATCTTTAGCCCATAGGCCACAGAGTGAATGAGCCAGGGAGAGCTGCTTTAGTTCTCATGGTGAGGTACAATGTCCCAGTGTAAGTCTTTGGGTTTATGGGAGTTCTGAAGGCAAAGCATGTTAGGAATTCTCACTCAGAAATTGCAAAGGAGTGTTGCCTTGATAGATAATAGAATCTCAGTTCAGTGTGGGAGATGAGTGAATGACAGCGAATTTCATAATTATGCGTCCTGTCTTCCCACAGGCTCACTGCAGATCATTCATAGGAAAGTCCAGCCCTCCAAGAAAGGAGACAATGTTACTTTCCGATGCCAGCTGATGGAGGATTATGAAGTGCTGCAGGTGACCTGGCAGAAGGAGAGTGGGGAGGCCCAGGGCAACATTGCAACCTACAGCAAGATTAATGGTCACAGGATCCTGGGTGACTATAGCAGCCGTGTGCACTTCACCACAAGTGAGCTGAAAGTCTCTGCCATTACCATACACGCAGTCACACTGGAGGATGAAGGCTGTTACAAATGTATCTTCAACACATTTCCCCTGGGGTCCATCACCAGCAGGACATGCCTCAAAGTTTATGGTAAGACATCAGGAAGGAGGGTTTTGACTATTCGGAAACTGTAGCTGTTACCTAGCTTGTGGTTGTTTTTACTGAGATTTCTGGTTAATCTCTTGCTCTCAGTGGGAAGATGACCCAATTTTCCCTTCTTCATTGGTTTTTACCTCTGATAGGGAAGCTGTGGTGAGCGAAGCTGTGTGAATAATGCATTTTTTCTATTCACCAGCGATTCACTCTTCCCTGCCAAACTCAATAAATCCATCCAATTGTAAGGTACAAACAACAATTAATTTGGGCTCAAACAAAAGGTTCACTTTTGATAACCCTTGTAAAGTGTTTTAGATTGCTTTTATTAAACCCAAAGGAAGTTTGGTTTGTTTAACTGAAACACTTCCGGAAAACTGACATGAATTTGCCAAACCCTTTGGTATTGTACATCAGCCTTTTCTTGCCAGCAAAAAAGTTGGAGCTGAAAACCTGTACCCAGCTAAAGTGGTGAGTTCTTTCACTTTCTGCCTAGTCACTAGTTCACCAGATGTCTAAATCAGGAAATTGTGGCTTCTACTCTATGGCTTACTTAGTGTTCCCTTTAAATTCTCTTGTTATATATTTTCCAACTATGACACCCTACCACAAGCAAGGAATTTAAACTGTGCACCTAAGGCTGACCTTTTCCCACACTGATATTTTTGTACTATTTATTTATGTAATTTAAGCAACTGCTTTTAAAATGTTATTTATAGAGTTGTTGTTTGTTCTTTTTCTTTAACTTCTTCAAGACTCTTCAAACTAATTACTCCAAAGGCAGCTGTTGCATGCATTGTTCAGCATATTGATAATGGAATAACAATGAAAATTATGGCACTGAGTTAGTGATTTGTACAAAGGAAGCAGAGAGAATTTTACATTATTGTGGCTGGATTTTGTCTGTTTTGCCCTTCTCTAAGTGACTTAAGAACACTTCATGGAGCTCAGCTTAGGTTGTCCTGAACAAGTTTGAAAAATATCAGGAGATGTAGTTTCACTGATGTCAATCAATGTAATAAAAATAACCAGTTAAAAAATAGGGTTGCCTTAACAATATGATTTAGGGCAGGTCTACACTAGGGGTCAAATGCAAACTAAGTTAGGCAGCCGTGTTCAACTCCAGCTATGTGGTGGTATAGCTGGAGCCAGCCTAACTTGTTTTGACTTACTGTGGTTTCATCGTTGCAGGGTATCAACGGGAGGGGTTCCTTAGTCCTTGTGACTGTGGAGTCCCAAGGCTGATGGGAGCATGAGAAGCAGTTGATTTAATGCATCCCTACTAGACCTGGTAAATCAATGCTTGAGACAATGATCTCTGGAGTGTTGATCTACCCGTAAGTGTAGACAAACCCTAGCTGAAAATGAGCAGAAATAGGCAGCCACCCCGTACATAAGTGAGTATCTGTGCCTGTTTTACTGAGGTGTGGCAGCCAATATGTGAAACTGATTTTATATATGCAGTTGATTATTGTGCCAGATAGAGCTAGTCTCAAATTTCCCACCGGGTCATATTCACCTTTGGCAACTCGCAACGTTTCATGGGAACATAGCTTTTCATTGGAAGGTTCAATGAAATCAATATCTGGAATCCTGTCTGATATCTTGCTAGCTTGACTTCCAACAGGGCCAGTGCTAGGCACAAGTAATTGCCTAGAGCCATGAGCAGCTCCAGCACTCCCCCTACATTTGCTTTTTATATCCTTTGGGGTAAAAATATTTGTACTTGAGGCCTCCAGTGGGCCAGCACTTCCTGTGCTGGCTGTCCCACCTCCGTAGGACCCCCATTTTGAGCCAGAATCCACAGACGTTCCAGGTTCCCCGTAATGTGTTCTCCAACAGCTTGGAAGATAGCATCAATTTTGTTTTGACAAGTCCAGATAAACTGTTTCAGAGTTTTTTAATGAAATTTCCAGGTACCCAATGCACGGTGAGCTTCTAATGTTTCATGCCTGCGCAGAACAAGTTTATTTCGTAACTTTTCAATTTCCCACAGAATGAGAAATTTGGTTTCCAACTAGTGTTCCTTGTAAGCTGAGTGCTTGGGCCAGCTGCCCAGGAGAGCTTCAAGTGCCTTCCAGCAGATTATCAAAGAGCACTCACAATGGGCAGCATGTGTTCCTGTTGGTGATGCACACCCACACAGGCCTCGGTGCACATAACAAAAAATTTTTTGCCCATGGACGGAAAAAAATAGAGGGAACGCTGTTTCCAAGCCATCTGAGTGCTGCCTACAAGCCAGCAGTTCTCAGTGCCTGAGCCTTCAAGCAGGTTGCTCTGCGTCACTTTCCTGATGGTCTTGGGCAGAGGGTATATAAAACAAGCACAGTTACCCTGCATTGCTTATGTCCTTAGGGTGGGGTTCAGTGTGCAGGGGGTGCAGAACTCCAGATTGGGGGTGAGGAGGCGCTCAGGGCAAGTGGCTGGTGTTGTGGGTACAGAAGTCAGAGTTTGGGGGTGAATGGAGGAGCTCAGGGCAGATGGCTGGGGGATTGGAGAGTGCAGGAGACAGGGCTAGGAGTGAGGAGGGTCGCAGGACAAGAGGCTGGGTGTATGGGGGCAGAGAAGCCAGCGAGGGACTGCCCTGTAGCAGTTCTCCCAGGCTGGCCAGGATGGTGCTAGGCAGGGTGCAGCTTCCTGGGGATGGCTGCTGTGGGGACCTCACTGGGTGAAGGGCATCTCCCTGGGGCTTGTGTAAGCCACACACCTAGGTGTGGTTAACTGTCCCATGTAGCGGTACCTAGACCACTTCACAGATAAAGAATACATGTCCTCTACAACCTTGGCTGAGAGCCAGTTGGCCTTCAGCTCATGCTGTAGAGACACCTGTGCTAAGCTCCAGCAAGTCCCAGGTTCTAGTCTACATCAGGGTAGTTACACTTGTGGTGGTGGGACAGCTCCCCAGCACGGTCTGTGGCAGTGCTGGGCAGAAGGTCAGGGGCTCCTTGGGGCTGGCTACAGTGGAGACCTTGCTTCCCTGGGTGGCAGGCAGGAAGCTTACCTTTCCCCTGCTGCCTCAATGGTATTACAGCTGTCACAGTCTCCATCACTGGCACCTTGCTGTTGCCTGTGGCCATGACACACTATAGGGTGTGCCTCCTAGTAGCCTCCTACATTCTAGAAAACAATCTTATTCCAGGCACATTTAGTGGTCTTATCTCTTACCGCTTAGGAGGCACTCTTGATCAGACAGACACACATTTCTAGAATATGTAGATAGGTGTACATGTGCCTCAAGGCTGTATGTCTGAGGCAAAATACCTCGTGATGATGAAGCCTGCAAGCAGTCCTTTGTTTAAGGCAAGGTCTAGCTCTTAGTATTAGCATCTCCTAGAAAAACATACATCCCAGTAAAACCCCAAAATGCAGGAAAATCCCCTAAGCTTTCAGGACAGAGGTTTCTTAAAAGTGAAGAAAAAAGCATGGAGGGAATGAACACGCAGACACCTAACTAATTCCTAAACCTAAAGAGACAAATTGTGGAAAAACTCAGTTTAACATTTCAGGTAGCTGGGATGGAATTGCACTTTTAAAAAACCCTGGCTCGGTTGTTACAGGAAAGTTAATTGCACACATATATCTTTCTCACTTATCCTATATTTTTAGGAACGGTAGCTCTGCCTGTCCAAATCCTTTCTCTTACTATTCAGACTAGGAGAAGTTGTCTGTAGAGCACTCAATGATATAGTCTGTGTTGCCCTGACCTTCCTGCTAGCAAATTTCTCCTTTTTGGATGTATTTATTTTCTGTTAATACACGTGCACTCAGAAGCATTTGTTTCTGTGGTTAGGTCAAAATGCATACAGTCAAACCTCATCTATGTTCTCTTCTCTTTTTGACAGCTATTTGTGTATTGAGTTTCTCAGAATTATCAAATGGTTTTATTCTACTTTTGAACAAAACTTATGGTCTGTATGTTTGTTTTTAATCTTATTTGTTTTTAATAAGGTCTTTGTTTTTAATCTTATACTATCTTTTATGTAAAGAGTGACGTGTTATAAATAACTTCCACAATATTGATCAAAATGGGTGAAGTTGAGTCTTGCCATGTGGAATGAGATTAATAGCCCTTTCCGTCTGGTAGTAGATGCTTTGGAAGAAGGTATAAAATTCATATGTGGAAGAGCTACATAATATGTGTTTGGATTAGAAGAAACCTCCTCACATGCAATGAGTGGTGAGATTGTGAAGTGTAAGAGTTGATATACATTTTTAAATCTTAATCTTATTCTAGTGTAACTGAGGAAACTTTTTTATTGGCAAATGACTAGAGACCTGTTAATTATTGTTACATGTCTCATTCTGACTGGAATCCTACATGTTTGTCCCCCCCCCACCCCCCTGTACCCCACTAACTTAAAAGCTACTTTTTTTTAAGAAGAACTCAAGATAGGTCTACACTGAGGGGAAGATCAATGTGCTGACAATCGATCTTCTGGGATTGCATTTGATAAACTTAGTGGGGCCACACTAAATTAAACTGTTGTGGTGCCACTGTCACCCCCAGCACTCCTGGCAGTCATGAGGAGTAAAGGAAGTCAATGGGAGAGTTTCTCCCGTCGACCTCCTGCTGTGGGGGCAGTGGCAAAAATTGATGTTTAGATATATTGACTCCAGCTACATAATTCTCATAGCTGGATTTACATGTCCATCACTGATTTTATCCCAGCCCTGGGGAAGTGGCAGCCTCCAGCGCTCGCCCCGCAACCCTGGGAAAGCAGCACAGATGTGGCAGCTGAGTGCTCTCTGGCCAGCAACTGCTGACAGAAAAGGTCAGCGGGTGCGTGGGGGGCCCCCAAATACGGGACAATTAGGCCCTTTAAAAATAATTAGGGATGCCCTTTTGGTGTCACAAATATGGGACCATCCTGCCAAATACAGGACAGATGGTTACCCTAGCTCGAACTGAACTTGACCTGGAGGAGCTGGATAGTGGGAGTTTTCATTCTAGTGATTGCCGGTAATAAGCTCCATATTTCTTAGGAGCATTATTTCCAGCACTGACACCTTAACTACTTTATACCTGGTTAGGGGAATTGAAGTCAAATCACTTATTGTATACTATATGTACAGACAACTATTCTAGAAAGCATAGGTACAAGGGAATGACTAGGTTTGCAGGGGACAATTTCAAAGTGGCTTTGCTAAAACAGAGGAGAGAAACCTTGTAACGAGGGTAGTGTGTGTGAGATATTTCCTTTAGAATCATAGAATCATAGAACACTAGAACTGGAAGGGTCTTCAAGAGGTCATCAAGTACAGTCCCCTGCCCTGTCGGCAGGACTGAACACCATCCAGACTATCGCCAACAGGTGTCTATCCAACCTGCTCTTAAATATCTCCAGTGATGGAGATTCCACAGCCTCCCAGGCAATTTATTCCAGTTTTACCACCCTGACAGTTAGGAAGTTTTCCTAATGTCCAACTTAAACCTCCCTTGTTCCAGTTTAAGCCCACTGCTCCTTGTCCTATCCTCAGAGGCCAAGGAGAACAATTTTTCTCCCTCTTCCTTGTAATCCTTTGTGCCAGAAAAGCCACACCGCAGGGGATGCCGGGGATGTTTTATGAACTATCTCCTTTGGAACTGAAGATCTATAAAACATTACTAAAAAGAGTGAATAGAAGCTGCTGAAAATGCAATTGGGGGGGGCGGGGGGAGAGAAATTACAATTAACTACTGTTAATGGGGATTGGCTAATTTAGGGAGAATCAAGTTTGGCCAGTTTATAGAATCATTTTAGAAATTTTGTTCACGTGCCTCTAGATATATTGTAAATAACTTACATATAGATGACCCCAGACCTCTGACGATCTGAAAGCACGTGGATAAGTACTGACCCTATTTCCCAGGTGGAGAAAGTAAACAACAAAGAAACTGAGTTATTTGCCGCAGGCCATGCAGCGAGTCAGTGGCAGAGATGCCCCAATTCCTGCTGACAGCCATTAGATAAAATTGTGACCACCTAAAATGCAACCCACTCTTAAGGGCTCCATTTTGGGAGGGCAGGGAGCAGCTGTATGTATAGGGATGCTGCTTGCTCTTCTTCCCATTCCCCTAATTTTCAGGAACGAGGGGAAAATAAGTGGCTTGTGTGCATATCTCTTGCTCCTGGCCAGTTAGGGGAGGGGACAGGGAAGTAATTTACGCAATTTGTGCATTTTCCCCTCACTGTCTGACAGTCGGAGGAATGAGAAGAAGAGCGAGCAGCATCCCAGTACACACACTCTCAACATGACAACCTGGCCTGTTCCCATTTGAAATAAGTTGCAAAACTCCCACTGACTTCACTGGGATTACAATCAACCCCTTAGAGTCGATCATATTCTTTATAGCTGAGTGTCCTTTGTATTATTTCTCATCTGTGTATTGGAAGAGGAGAGCTAACCAGACTGAGAATTGGCGATATCAGATTCATAGATCTTCTGTGGTGATCACTCTTTGTTCTAATATGGGTAGGCATAGAATGGCCCAATCTGAATTGAAAAGGAATGAGATTTGGGACAATAGTTCTAGTCCACACTGCCATTGACTCATTTGTCTACACAGGAAAATGTATGCCCGGTTGCAAGCCTTAGAGCCTGGCGCTACAGACTGAGGCTCACACCGTGGCATTAAAACTCCCCTTTCCCTTCTTGGGGTGTCAGAGGTCCAGTTCAGCCTGACACCTAATGTGTAGGAAGCTTTTTGTAGTGCTGGAGCATGAGTCTGAGTCCAGAGGCTGAGGGGTCTGAAACTTGCAGCCATCTTATTTTTTCCTGTGCTGATATGTGTGACTTCAGGAAAGTTCCAATAGCTCTGTGCCTCATGACTGCGCTATGAGCTAAGTCAGCCATTGCCTGCCCAACTTGGTAAGCTGCTTAGATACTGGAGGTGCCATAAAAGTGCACAGTATTAATACACATTCTTGTAAATGATTCTCTGCTGACGTTCCATTAAAGCCCTCCCAGTAGAAAGTTGCAGGAAGCATTGGCTCATGTGATAGGTATCGGTTTTGCTGCACTGTTTCTGGATGTCACAATCCAGTATTTGAAGCCAATGCAGTGGGTGGAGGAAGTCAGGCTCTGTTGTTTTTACATATCCTGTGAATAAAAGAAGAAGTTCAAAATGTTATTTGTGGACTGAAACAGAATGCTCTTTGTGAGACTGAACCCTTCAATTTCCAGGCTTACATGGGAGAACTCTGAGAAATTCCAGCCAAAACCCCCATTGGCTCTCACACTGTAGTTTTAAGAAAAACCCAATTGTAATTTATCAGCACTATCAGTTGGGCAAAGTGATAGGTCTGCTTTGATCAATGATGCAGGGAAGTGAGAGGCTGATGATGAAGTTACATGAGCAGACACAATCATTGTAAACAGATTAAGTAAGTCTTAGAAAAATGACTCATGCCATAGAAACTAATGCACTTGAAATTCACCATCGGGAAAGAGACATGAGATTAAAAAAATAAGATCATCTTGTTTCCATAGAATCTCTGTCTTCAAATCTGAGTGTGGAGTAGCTGTAGCCTGTCTATTATTAAGGTTGCCACGTGATCTCCTAGTTTTGCTCCCCTAGCATGATGGCTTGGGAAATTCATTGTCTGGTCAGGTGTATTTTGAGTGGTGTTAGTATATACAGGATCTAATATAAACTTGGCTGATCTCACATTTTCCTTTAAGAAGTTAGTTTCTTGTCTGCTACATGAACATGAATTGTTAAGAATAAAATCTTCATTTTCCTGTTCAAGAGGCAACTATTATAAAACTTTCATAAACCTGGAAATTTTCCAAAACAAAAATGATTGTTTAATAATTGGTAAATGATGGCAAGGCAATTATTAATCCCATCACTCAATAGCATATTTCTTAAAAGTTAGGTAATGAATGGTTCACCATAGCATAAAAGTTGCATTACCAACTCATTCATCACAGCAAAACTCTCTTAGATCTGACACAAATTAAATTAGAGTGGCTATGGCTGCAATTACATAATATTCTGATCAAGCATTTCAAATACAGATGGCTAAATGTGGGCTCCTAAATCCATATATAGGATCTAATCCTGCCCAGATGCATCACTTACAACAGGGGTCAGTAACTTTTCCAAGGTGGAGTGCTGAAATTTGACATTTTTAACCTCTATGTACAGTCCGAATGCCAGTCACTAATAGTCTTACTTACAACAGCTTCATTAATATACACTAAGATGCAGAGCTTTACCATTTAGGTGGTGGTTGGCAGCATTAGCTGGTCTCGTTGATCTACAGTCTTTGAGCAAGATACTTGCTGCATGGGGGAAGAGAACAGGGCTGAGCTCCCGCCTCACGTGATAATGAAAATTGGCTCACATGCCACTCTTGGCACCCATAGTGGGGGCTGCTGACGCCTGACCTACAGGAATGTCCATACTTAATGTTATGGAACTACACACAAGACTGAAGTTATATGCCTGTGTAAGTCTTGGCAGGATGGGGGGAATCTGAGTAAGTTAGCTGGTTTTCACAAGTACCGAAGACCCATCAGCTTGTGTTAAATTAATGGAATCTGCTGGATGCTCCCTCAGCACTTGCAAAAACCAAGCCACTTACTTAAATTTCTAAACCCTTTTTTAGCCACATAACTTCAGGAATCCATTTTTTGTGAATCTTTTCCTTAATAATAATAATAATAATAATAATCTCTAAATAGAAATGCCCCCTAAACACCACATAAGAAACAAAAAGGTATAGCAGCGCATTAATGATAGACTGATCAGCTGCAGATACATAACCAAACATATACGCAACGAATGATATTGCATATATTGATTGGAAGGTGTCCATGTGGGGAAGTTTGCATTATATTCTGTTTCTGTTGTACATGTTTCTTGTATAAACTGACATCCAGCTGCAGGGCTGAAAGTCCCAGAATCTTCCATCTAGCAGTAATTCTCCTTTTAAAACTATACAGACAAGAAACAGAAATCTGGCTGGGAGGAGCAGATCTCTAATGTTAGAGCTATATCTGATTTGTTACTTCCCACTATTCCACCTCTGCCTTTTACCAACTCTTTAGCATATTGTTGAAATCTGATGGTGGTGTTTTGGGGACTTGGACACCCATATTGCTCCCCCCACCTTCTGAGTTGGTGGCTTTCTTCTATGGAGAATGTGGGAATTTTGCAAAAATGTTTAGTATTCCTGTGCATGTGTCAGTTTTTCTTCTGTGGTTTGCATTTCTATGTACAAAGCACAAAGAATTTAAAAAGCTGCTTTTGAGGCAGAGAAGGCAATATGAGGTGTTGGATCACCTACATGTCTGGAGTGGTAGGAATGGGTCACTCAGAAGGTAGGCTGAAACTGAACCATGCCAGTGGAGGACCCAGGAAAAGAAAGGACATTTACATCTAGCAAGTATCAGCCAAGGAAGAAGGAGACCTCCCTTGCACTAGCCAGATCTATGTAGGGAAGTAGAGCAAAAACCCCAAGCTGGAGTACAAACAGAAAAGGTGTCAGGTGGCTCTGATACCATCTGGCCTTTGGATTGGAGATCAGCAGAAGCTCTTACCCAGGACATGCAGACACAGACACAGACACAGACACAGAGCAAGGCAAGAAGGCTTCTACAGCAGCTTGGCTGGTTAGAGCCCTGACATTGGCCAGTTTGAACACTCTCTTGTCCTTTATCCCAGAAAAGGGTAACAGGGTAACAAGTCTCTGAACAGGAGTCTATCTCAATTGGACTTGAAGAGCAGAGCTCACCGTGTGAAACAGGAGTGCCCAGGGGCTCGTGCTATGTCTACACTAGCAGTGACATGGTGGCCCAGATGGAGTGTAACGCAAACACTTAATACTCGGGAAGGGCCTCTCTTTTCACTGTAGTAAATCCACCTCTCTGAAAGGTGGTAAGTAGGTCAGCCTAGTGCTGTCTACACTGGGGCTTAGGACTCTTTACGAGTGTATGTCTGAGGTGTGAATTTTTCACACACCGGAGCATGGAAGATGGACTGACCTAACTTTCCTTGTGTGGACCAACCCTCGGTCTCGGAGCCATTGAGGCTGTGTGAGACGCCCTTAAGGAAGAGTGAGATCCCCTGGGAGTCTAGCACACTGAAGGATTTCCTGCACAGGATTGTTGAAAAGCTATGGCAAAGTGCACACCCTCTGTGTCCCTGACCACTTCATTTTGGGATCCTTGTCTGACATTTTCAAATTTTACATGCTGGGCCCTGACAGGTTGAGACAATAGACAGCCCTAGGCAGTAAAACCAAATGCTGCGCTTGTTCTCATCAGGCAACAGAAGACACAGGCTTCAAATTCCTCTTTGCCCAGGCAGGCTCACTCAGCTACCTTAGAGGCAGAGCTGTGAGGTGTTAATAATGGGGTTTATTTCTTATGCTTAACAGCAATATCGGAGCCCAGGCTGGAGGCCAAGCTCGTACCCAGTCCAGACAATGCTGAGGAGAATGTGGTGGAAATAAGCTGCTCAGTAACAGGGAAACCAGCTCCACAGATTAGCTGGAACCTGTCCCATCCCCTTCAGCAGGAGTCAGAATGGTCTCTCATCAGCCACTCAGACCAGATGGTGACAGTTACCAGCAATGTCACACATGTCCTTTCCAGGATTCAGCAGGAGCACTTAGCTGGCTGTGTGATCCAACATCCACTCCTGAATGTGACACTGACTCTGCCCAAGAATGGGCTCATCTGGGGTAAGTGTGAGGTTGGCCTGGGGAAGGAGGAAGAGGAAGCTGCTCTGATGCGGGAAGCAGAGGAGGGAGGGTGTCTGAGACAGTTAAGAACGGGAGCCTGGGCCAGAAGAAAAGGAGGTGCCTCCAACGAAGCTGGGAGAGGATGATGGAACTCTTGGCACACGGGGGAGAGAGAGGACAAACCCTTTAGGGCAGTAGAGCAGAGAGGGAGAGAAGTCTGGGACACATGAGAAAGAGAAAAGCATGACTGGTGGTAAACTTCGCCTAATAAGAGGCAACAGAAATACAATGGCCTTCCCAAAAACCTTGAGCACAAACAGCTGTGCATATAGACAGTGCACAAGGCCCTCGTGAAAGGAATCTTGTTCTGAAGTGTCCCTTTCCTTTCTCTGTCAGATCCCTGTATCTGTAGCTTTCACGTTTCTTTTGGAGAATGGTGAAGGAGAATCTGACAGGTATTAAGTCAGTGACAGCTCATGTGAAAAGTGTTTTGCTTTCTCTACAGGTCAATCAGCAACAGATGGTGCTGTTAAAATCTATGTAGTGGTTTCTTTGATTCTCTTGGGGGCTCTGTGCCTCTTGTGCCTCTGCCACTGCTGGAAGCAACACCACCAAATAGACAGAAACAAAGCTAATCTGTGTTGGGTGAGTCTTCCCAAATTACCTCCACAGGGGCTAGTCTGTGCTAGTAAGTAAACCCAGGGCTGCAACACACTGGACCCAGAATTTAAACATTGTGTCTGTCAGTCATTGTCAAACTTTCCTGTGTTTTGTGATGCCTTTTTAATTCTGCTGGAGAATAAGACAATGCTGTTGTAACAGTCAAATTCAGATTTCATTCTTTGAAGGCACAGGATTGTTCTGAGCACTCAGAGCATACAGAGCAGAGAGACACTCGGGAGGTCCATATGGAACAGGGCTCATAGGAAAATGACTCAAAAACAGAACAACTAGATTAAATTGTCTAATAATAGTAAACCAGGTGGCTTAAGTCTGTCTGAACTTTTAGAGCATTCCCAGTCCATGGCTTGGCTTATCATAGAGTAAAACAACAAATCATCAACAACCGTGGGCTCAGCACCCATTGGTGTCTGATGCCTCGCTCACTATTTCCTTCCATCTTTCCCTGCCCAGTGCAGAGTGGCTTAATTTCTGTAGACTAGCTGCACACCAGTCTACTATACCATCTACCCATTCTCTGTGGGGTCTGCCTCTCCTACTTGAACCGTCCATTATGCTGAATAACAGGGTCTTGATTTTTCATTCATCGTTCATTCTGCAGATATGCCTGAATAACTGCAACTTGCGTTGTATAACCTTCTGCAGTAGGTTCTCTTTTGGCTGTATCTTCCTATATAATTCCTCTTTGGCGACCTTCTGCATCCATCCTATTCTCAGGATCTTTCGATAATAACTTCTCTCGAATGCCAATATTCTTCTCTTTGAATCTTTCGTTATCACCCATGTCTCACATCCGTACAACATGCTGCTGAATACACACGTTTTCAAGACTGAGCTTCATTCCTTAGTTAACCGCTTTGCTTCTCCAGATCTTATCCACCACCTTCAAACTTGCTCTTGCTTTTGCTATCCTAGTTGCTATTTCCTTCTTACAGTCTAGATCATACATTATGTTGCTCCCCAGACACATGAAATATTCTACATTCTCTAGTTCAATCCCATCTACACTGCTTTTCCTTCCCATTTTCTTATTTCCAAATACCATTGTTTTTGTTTTATCAATGTTCATAATCAGTCTGTACTGATTCCCTTCCTTGTTTAGCACCTGCAATGTTTTCACCAGCTTCTCCTCATCTATCTCAAAGATAACTATATCATCTATGAACCTCAAGTTGTTAATTCTTATCCTGTGCACAGTCATCCCTTCTATCTCTTCCTGGATCTTGCCCATTGCTCTCTCTAGATGCATGATGAAGCTATTCAGCGATATCAGATCTCTTTGTCTTGTACCTCTACTCGTTCTCAACCAACTTCCCAACTCTCTGCACGTTCTGACTGCTGCCTCTGCATTGTCATTGATATATTTCAATGACAACGATATCCTTCAACAATCCTTCAATCAGTCTGCTATCCACTGCATATGACTCCAACACAGCCCAAGTCATTTTCTGATCTATACTGTCAAATGTCTTCTGAAAATCAACAAAGCAAGAGTATATGTTCTTGTTCTTTCATTGAGATTTCTTCGCTATCAATCTTAGTGCCAGTATCTGCTGTATGGTACTTCTGTCTTTCCTGAACCCTGCTTGCTCATCCACTAGATGTTCTTCTATCTGCAATTTTAGTCTCTCCGTCAGTGTCATCATCAGCACCTTGCCTAGATGACTCATTAGGGCAATTGTTAGGTAGTTCTTGCACTCAATGCACTTCCTTTCTTGTGTATTGTCACTAGCACATATTTTTGTCTGTTCTTGAGGTGGCATGCCTTCTTTCTATGCTATAGTACATAGTTGGTGGCATCAGGTTTAAGTTGTATTGTTGTTTCATGGTCAGTTCATTGTCAATTAACTGACCAACCCTCCTCCTTTATCCAGGCTTGGAAGTGGCATGGAAACCCTAAAGGCTTCATGGAGGCTTTAAAATAACAAAGTGACACTATCTATCTGTAACCACATATTTCTCAAACTTTGAGCTATTTTACATTTAGACAATACATTGTTTGGAACTCTTGAAAGCATACATTTAGAGCACATATCTATAATTCACGACAGAGGATGATTCAGCCTATGTCTACACTAGACTAAGAAAGTCAGCGACAGATACACAATCCTAGCTAAACCAATAGCTAAAATCAATGTGTCTGTGCTCGGCTAACTTGGCTGTCTGTATAGGGGAAGGTTGACTGGGAGAGTGTCTCCCATCAACCTCCCTTACTTCTTGTTCTCGTGACGAGTACAGGGGTGGACTGTGACTATACTAGAATTGCAAAATCTAACCCCAGAAGATCAACCCTGAGTGGGTTGATCTTCCAGAGTAGTGTAGGTGTGTCCTCAGAAGTCAGTATGAAATTGGGCTGATAATAGAATAGCTGTCCTTGTACCTGAGCCAGGCTGAGTTGTGTTTAGAAATTACCCTGTCTATTTGTGTGTGGAGAGTGGGGGATGGCAGAGGTGATGAGGGCCAGGGAGGGAGGTTCAAAAGTTCAACCACTGTGCAAATTTCACTATCAATGGAAAATCCCAGTATTCCCTTTTGTGCCTGCCTTACACCACTACCTAATTTTTGCCTGTTTCCTTTCCTTTTTGTATTTAAGAACTTTAAAAAAGGAGGGTGAATATCCTTAACTCCATTTTCAGAAAGAGAAACTAAGGCATGAAAAAAGTGAAGTGATTTTACGAGAGATCTCTACTGTTTTGAGAATCATAAATGAAAATGGTTTAGTCTGATCAACAGTATGGTCCTTAAACAGTTTTCAGTACAAAACAAGGGGAACCACTTCTGGAAAATAATTTCAGAAACAGTACTGTGTCATAGAGAAAACAACACTGTGCAGAGAGGTTAAGATTAAAGCTAATTTGGGGAGGCTGTACTGCTGTCACCATTGGAGTCCCATTGGTAGGGCCAGGCAGGAGAAACTTGTCCCCCATCTCTGGCACAAGCAGGGGCAGTCCATCAGCATACCAGACAGTCTTACATCTTACTACTATTTAACCCTTGTACTCCACTTGGAGCACAGGTCAGCTACATGTCTCCTCCACTTCACTCTGTGTTGGGACAAAACTTCTAGCTGGCTCCAGGATACCCCAGTTGTTGGCCTTCAATCTCAGTAGACCCTCTCCACATTGTCCAAGGTTTTCCTCTTTTGCGTTTTTCTTGCGGGTTTCATGTGAGGGCTTGATGGACTATGCTGGATGGTGGTTTCCAAAGCTTGTGGCCTAGCCGTCCCCACTTTCTTCTTTTGATTTCAATGTCTGTTGGTTCTTCTGCTCTGTTCCAAAGCTCCCCATTTTTGACCATGTCATGTCATTTTATGTGAAGGATGTACCTCAGGCATCTGTTTGTGAATACCTGTAGCTTGTAATTTGGAGACTTTTTAGTACATTAGGGCTGTGTCTACACTAGCCTCAAAGTTTGAAATGGCCATGCAAATGGCCATTTCAAAGTTTACTAATGAAGCACTGAAATACATATTCAGCGCCTCATTAGCATGCGGGTGGCCGTGGCACTTCAAAATTGACGTGGCTCACCGCCGCGTGGCTCGTCCAGATGGGGCTCCTTTTCGAAAGGACCCCACCTACTTTGAAGTCCCCTTATTCCCATCTGCTCACAGGAATAAGGGGACGTCGAAGTAGGCGGGGTCCTTTCGAAAAGGAGCTCCATCTGGACGAGCTGCGTGGTGGCGAGCCGCGTCAATTTCGAAGCGCGGCTGCCGCCCACATGCTAATGAAGCGCTGAATATGCATTTCAGCGCTTCATTAGTAAACTTCGAAATGGCCATTTGCATGGCCATTTCGAAGTTTGGGGCTAGTGTAGACACAGCCTAGGTCTCACATCTATACAAAAGCACACTCTTATGTTCTTATGCACACTCTTCACACTTGTGTTGAAGACCTGCACTTTCATCTTCACAGGTATTATTTGTGAATGCCATATGGGACAGAGAGTCTTAAATGCAGCTGTTGCTTTCCCTATTCTGGTGTTAATACCCTTATCTGTTCCTTCATCTATGCCCATAATACTCTCCAAGTATTTCAACACCACCACCATCACACTGGGAGGGGATGACCTGCAAGATGTGGTGCAGTTCACTGACTTGGGGAGCATTACGGGGATAGACGGAGGAACAGGTAAGGATATCAGTGCTAGAATAGGGAAAGCAACAGCTGCAAGAGTACACCTTCCTCCAGCTCTAAAGTCATTCATCTTTCATTCATTCATTCATTCATTCATTTATTTATTTTTGAAAAGCAACGTTTTTATTTTCTTCCAGGTTCTTCCCATATGCAACAAGGATGTGAGACATGGACTGTGCACAAAAAATAATAAACAAGGCCCTGAAAAGCTTCCTCCCTCTAGAGTACTCTTGGATAGATGAATGCCTGATGCTGGGAGAATTTTGCCTACCAATGGCGAAATAAAAGCAGGGCCGAGTTCGCGTGTGCGATACTGATATCTAGCTGTGTTTGTAACAGCTCTTCAGACTTCTGTATGAACTGAATGACATGCAACATGCCAAGTTTTGTACAAGAAAAATGCCACAAAATGACTTTTTAATGTCTATTTATGCTTGAATAAATTACCCAGTAAGCTTAGCTGTGTATAGACTGCAATAGGCATTTGTCTGAGATTGTTAAATTATAGTTGTGTATTCTGAGAAATAAAATACAAGTTTTCTATTTTTTCATATCATTGTATTAAGTGAGATTTCTGAGAGGTGTAGGGTGAGGGGAATAAGGCTTCTAATATCACAACAGCCCAAGTCTGTTTCTTTGAAGCCTGGGGGCTCTGCTGGATTTTATGATGCTGGGAGTCTTGAATTACCAGTAAGAGGGAACAGATAAAGCATGAAATAACTTTTCAGTGGGTATTCCTCTGAGAGGTGCTGCAAATACAATAATAGAAAAATAATGCGGAGAGGAGCCAGCAAAGCAGCAGGCACTAGTGACCCATATAATAAGCTTCTGCAAGACATGGAGACTTGAGCCTAAAAGCTGTTGGAGCTAAACCCAAAGGGTGCAACAGGGCAAGCAGCCACCACGGGACTGAAGCCAAGTTCAGGCTGTAAGCCATGAATCATCCGTCACAGGAAACATGATAACCAGAGTAACATGATCTTGGGGCTTTTACTGGAATGGGGAACCTCATGTTCTTCTCCCCTTAGTGTTTCTCCATACCCTGCAGTTAACTTCCCTTCTTCCCACAGTGCCCCACAATGGCTGCAATTGGTTTCTTCATGTGCCCTGACCCCACTGCACCACAGGAATCTGGAGGAGGGCATTGGGGGTAGGCTGTAATGGGACAGCCCAGTAGGAAGAGCAGGCCAGGTGCCAGGTTCTAAGTATGGGACCAGAACAAAGAAGTGGGAGGCGCTGGAGAGTGATGAAGGAACAAAATGAGGTCTGGGCCTTGCAACAAGAGAACATGGGAAAAGAAAGGGGAGGTGCTTGACAGTAGCCAGCATGTCAGCAGAATGGGTCAGGACAGAGGCGGGAAGTCAAGACAGGAACGGATGTAAAGAAAACACCCACGGCAGCAGCAGCTTCAGGGGCTGAGTGGTAGGCAGGGCTCTGAACTCCGGGAAGGGGAAGTTCAGGGGGCAGAGGCTGAAGTGTATCCATTATGGCAGTTGTGGGTAGCAGAAAGGAGAGGCTTAGAGAGCAGCTAGCTGTGGACCCTCCTTCTGGGACTGGAGGGTTCTGGAGAAGGGGAGAGGAGAATAAGTTCAGTAGGGAGCAATTGGTTTCTTGGAGGCAGATGGAAAAAGGGAGATGGAAATGCTGGGTCTGAGGGGGTGCTTGTAGCAGGAGAAGGATTCTGTTAGGTGGGTGTGTCTGGTGTGGAGAGGGGATTATAAGGGGACTGGGGCTCCAAGAATGTCATGAACACTGAACACATCTTATTAGCTAGGCAGGAGAAAATTGACAGTTGGATCTATGGAGCAAATGTTTCTATAGTTGGCCAAGTATGAAAGGGATCATGGCAGGCTGGGATGGAAGGTGTCTAAGAGGCAATTGTTCCATTAAGCGGGGGAATCCATGCTGTAAACAAGTTTGAGACCCCTCAGAGTAGCACTTCTGATGGCATCAAGTTGAGCAAAGTGCTATCTTTCTTTATATCCTGTGACACTGTTTGAGAGTTAACATGCAGGGCTGGTGGTTTGAAGAGGAGATTCTGGATGCTCTGGAGCTTGGTTTGGGTGGGCACTTGGACAGGCTGGAGCAGCTGAGTCCCGTACTGTGTGGATTGTCAGCTGGCTGTGGCAATAAAAAACCAATGGTCAGTGAATTTAATTAATGATTTTTGGCCACATTCCTTTCCAGCCTTAATGATTCACAGTGTTTTGGTGAAGCCTACAACTACAACTATTGCAAAATGGAATTTATGTAGAGTAAGAGCAGAATAAAGGGACAGATAGGGAACATGGCTGGGTGAATACAGGGCACAGGCAGCATTTATTATCCAGTATTTGCGTCAACTAGATTGCTAGTCAGAATTTTTTGGGTTAACTTTTTCTTTCTTGCAAAAAAGGTATCTTGAGGTTTAAATTTTGTGAATTTGGGGTTGGAAAAGTGAAAAAAGGAAAATATTTCCTTTTGACATTTTTCTAAATAAAATGTTTTGATTAGTTTCCTTTTCCTTTGAATTTTACTTTATTTTTTGAAAAAGCCGTTTTGAAAAAAGCTCAGTTTTGTTCAACTTGAAATAACTTTCACTCTTTTTTTCCAGAAAATAGATTTTTCTTATTTCTGGGTGGACCCAAAATAAACATTTTTGTTTACCCGCTAAACTGAAAAACAATCTCTGCGCATGGTTTGTAAAGTTAACTCATACAACAATAAGTCACTTCAGATTGGGAATCATGAATAATTTTTAAAAGGCACCAAATCCTATATTTAGCTTACTGAAAATTCTCATCCACAACTTAAAGGAAACAAACAAATAAAAAGCAGTAAGGTCGAATAAGCCACCAAGATGTTGGTGTGCGAACTGACACTCGGCTCTTTGATCTCTTACTTTGGCCACTAGTAAGTATAATCTGTTCCACCTCACGTTTGTTTCTCACATACACGTTCCAGATGATTCAGTTCCTACTAGAGGTGCAGACAAATAACATGAAATGAAAGTGCATGGAGGAGAGAATAAACAAATAGTGGTGGCATGTAATCCTGAAATAGTACTTAAATTGTTGGTAATAGTGCAGGTTGCTGGGGAAAAGAAACCAGATGCAGCTGGAAAATTCACAACTGGGGAATTTTTCATTTTTCACCAGTCATAGTTCTACAGAGATTGAGAAAAAGATAACTAATTTATCCAAAATGCCTCAGCACCTATAGTTCCAATTCTCTGAGCTGAGCTAACATGAAAAGAAAATCAAAATTCCTGCTGGATAGGATAGAGGCCTAATGCTGAAGTCTGCTACATTAGAGCACCGTTTGCATGAGGACTGTAGAGAATAACTGTGTGGTCCATCAGAGAGCCAGGCTTGATTTCTTATCTCCTCTTTTAGTCATCTTAATAAAACAATATTCTGTAAGAGCTAAGATGAAGGGAAATATTTTGCCTTTCTCATCTTTTGCAAAAGCAGAGACAATTTGGACTTGAGCAAAGAATCGGATAGTTGAGAAAGGAGACAAATAAGACAAGTTGATAACAAAATATTTAATTATATGAAAGGCAAATCAGGTGCTCCCATCTAATTTTATAGGGAAGTTAAAGCGGATTGTTCCAGTTGACCTTCTTGTAATACAAAAGCATGAGGCCATGGAATAAAATTAAAAGGCAGCATGCTAACTTAAAATTGCTCAAGGGAACAGAGCACAACTTTCTGGTAGAATTTTAGTGGCATGAGATTCCTGGGAGACCAAAACTTTGGCAGAATTCATGGGTGTTTATGAGATTAACCAGAATGTCTGTAGTTCTATAGTATTTTTACAAATTGTGTGAAATGCGGGGGCGTGCACAACGGAAGGCAAGCAATATTCATCTAAAAAATGTATTTCTGCTCTGGTGTCTGCCATGCTTGCTGATGTATCCCTCCAAAAGTATTCAAATACCTTCAGGAGGACTTGCAATGGATACAAGCCTTCCTGTGTTGGGATACAAGCCAAAATCTAATGAAGGAGGTAAGGAAAAAACTTCCATTATAGTTAGATAATTTAATCATTACCCACTTGGCCTTTCTTGTCTCTCATGTCTAAGTGTCCGATTCTGGCCTTTGCTGTTCTATAGAGTTGAACTGGCATTACGTTACTTAATTCTTAAGGAGGTCAGATGTAGAACTATAGGGCTGGAAGAGACCTCAGGAGGTGACCAAGTCCAAGCCCCTGCTCAAAGCAGGATCAATCCCTAATAAATCATCCCAGGTAGGGAAGTGGTTTTTTTTGGTTTTAGTTTTTGGTTTTTGTTTGTTTTATTTGTTCGGTTTTTTTTTGTTTCCTGATTTTTCTTAAAACATGGTCCCCTGCCGGATTAGCAACCCAAATTTTGCAACATTGGGTTGGTGCATGACAGCTGGAAAGTAAAACTGGCTAGAAACAGAAGTGATACACTCCGCTCTATTTTTGTGATTCGTGGTGAGTGATATGCAAAACTGTATAAATGGTGGAAAGTCAGTATATTTAAAATCCATTCTTTTTTCATGATCTAAAGGCAAGTCCAGGTGGGGATCAAAGCCTGTGGCACAGCTGCAGGAGGCTGAGCTCACCGGGCTAAAAATTTGCTGTGGAGACATTCACTTTCAGGCTGGAGCACAATCTCTGGTGTTCTCCTTCTCTGCAGGGTCCAGAGCTCTGGCGATAGCCTGAGCCCAAATATCTACGCAGCACGTTATCAACCCAAAGTCCAAGCTGAAGTCATCTGTGCCTGGCCAGACATGATTGTTTTTAATCCTGGTGCAGACATACCCCTAGGTGCTAGGATCTTCAAAGAGACTTACTGAGAATTATGATTTTTTTAACCAGTGTCCCTTCAATGATTAAAAATCCCACTCCAGTCCCTCACTGGCAGGGGGTACGAGGAGGAGGCAGCATTGGTATTACATGGGATTCCAAGAGCCCTGCAGCTGACCAGAGCAAGGATTAAGGGCAGTGCGATTCTCAGACACATGGCAGGCACATGTTAGCCTGGTTAAAAAGGAGTTCTTAATGGAGGGAAATGTTCCAAAGGATGATAACCTGTTTTGGGCTGCTGGCGCACCACTCTTGGGTCAATGGCTGAGAGTTCTAACCTGTCACTTTTCATACTCTTTCCATTATCACAGCATCTAGGCAGTTTTTACAAAAAAGCTTGAGAGTGGTTGGGAGGATTTGGGTGGCTGTGAAAGACAGAAAGAAACATGGATAATTAGCACAACTTTCTCCAGTAGGTATCACTGATACATAGACGGGGAAGAACCAGGTGCTGCCAGTGGGATGAAAGTGCTTCCGGTGAAGGGGACGGTGCAGCCTGGTCAAGGGACAGGAGGGCAAGAGGAATAACTGGCTAGGTTGTGTGTTCATGTGATCAGAAGAGAGGAGGAGTCAGGCCAGGTGGAAGAGGAGATGCAAAGCACTTTTCAGAAGGCAGCCAGCAAAAGTTACCTAAATACTCCCCTTCCACCTCTATCTTATTACTTTACCAGCTCAGAAGCTGTCTTATGGGGGGGTGGGGGAGGATGTTAACGGGACAGAAAGGCCACATCTACACTACGCCGATCTTTCGAAAGGCGTTCTTCCACAAGATCGCCTCTGCGAAAACTTCTTTCAAAAGAGCGCATCCGCACACAAAAGAGTGGATCGAAAGAGAGATCTGCTCTTTCGAAAAAAAGCATCCACACAGCTCCCCCGCTCTTTTGGAAGAATGGGCCAAGGATCAAAAATCAGATGCCAAGAGGACTGCTCTTTTGGGGAAAAAAAGGCCCCCGGCGTGTCTACACATGCTTGCTTTCAAAAAAAGCTTTCAAAAGGATGTGCTTTTCCTGAACTGGGAGCGGAAGATGGCTTCTGGAAGAAGAGCTGCAGTCTTTTGATTTCGGATTGAAAGAGCTCATTTTGCGTGTGGACGCTCTGCAAGTTCTTTCAAAAAAGGTGCTGGATTTTCTGAAAGAACTTGATAGCACTGAGGCAGCCAAAGTGATTCCCATGGTCAGCAATAGGAAATGAGGCAACAAGGAGTCAGTACCTCAGTGAAGGGCTCCAGCAGAAATTATACTGCATCTTGCTTTCTAAAGCCTCCACTCCTACATCCATACAAAGGTATCCCAAAATAGCTGCCCACATCTATGCAATATGTCTGTTGTCTCAAAACGATTTTCAAGATAATGAGCGCACTATTCTGTCATCCCTGTAAACCTCATTGCCATGAGGAATACAGGCATGCCTTGAAATAGGGCTTCATTTTGGCATGTGATGCCTTTTAGACAGCACCACATGCCTAAATAGACTATTTTAAAATCTACTCAAAATAAGCTATACAATTTGTGTAGTGCAAATTGCGTACCTTATTTCGAGGTTAGGGCACTGTGTAGACATAGGCTTGGCTTCAAAATCTGTTTGGTATTTTTATTATTTTTAACATTGTAGTCTTTCATTTTGTGGATGAAAAGCTTTAAGCGTGTATCTCAAATGCACCTGGTTGACTCAAATCCAAGAAAACAAACACAAAATTTGACCTGTAAGCCATTCTTGTGACTCACTTCTTAAACACTTGAGGTTGGCAATACCATTTGGAAATAGTTGTAGAGCCAAATAGTCCTGACCTGCTTTTACAAACCCAACATTGAGCTCACAGGTGCCCAAGGGAGCTCCCATTGGCTGAAGGTCTCCATCCATTTCTCCCTCTTATTTCACTGCCTGATGCTCAGGATGTGCTTTCTGCTAAGGCTTTTCATTTCAGTGGTCTCTAGACTTATTATTGCAACTTGTGAGCACCTGTTTGTGAGCCACCTGCTGCCATGTCATGTCTGTAGAGAGTCATTACTACTTTCTTATTTCTCACTGCACAGCTTGAGGTATAGGTAACAACTGTGCATTGTAGATCAGGTTTTAGGAACAGGCAGTTAGAAGGTGAATTCTAGAAAGTTCTCCAGTGGACCTGTTGGATGTGTAACAGAACTTGCAACTTCATGTGTAACTTCCATTCTTGAGGGGACCCTTTAGGAATCTGGGGCAAATATATTTAAAAAAAATTGCCAGGGATGGTAATAGGTCCCACTGTGAATGCAGCATGCTGGACTTGGTGATCTCCAAAGGTCCCTTCCAGTTCTATGAGATAGGTATATCTCCATATATTAGCTTGCACTAGGAAGTAGCTTTAAAGCATTTCTTCCTGCAACTCAGTCAGTCACTGGATCTCATTGACAGGGGATATTGTGAAAGCCAAAAGAGTAACTATCTTCCAAATGAATTAGATAAGTTCATGGCAGGCAGGTCCATAAGTGGCTATTGGCCAAGATGATCAGAACTTTTCGGCATGTTCAGCTGAAGGAGGGTTCTCTTGTACAACAGAATCAACAAGATGTGAACTTAACAAATCTCACCTGCCTGTGTTAACATGTGTCCTTCTCCCTTGGTCCCAGCCTGTGTTTCTTATGTGATGGGGTGTACCATCTCCACACTAGTCAGGGAGGTGGGGGCCTGGCTTGCTGGGTGGAAAAGGCGCCTCCCCAGATTCCTAAAGGGTCCGCTCAAGAATGGAAGTCACAACTGTGGGTTTAGCAAGCCAATGCTCAAACCACTGAGCTATCCCTCTCCCGTGAACCTCTCTGGACTTTCCTTTTAAGGTACAGGAACAGAAGAGCCACATCCCCCCCTCCTCTCCCAGTTACATTCTCCTAGCAAGCCCAGATCCTAAAAATGGCTATAGATTTATTTATTTTTTAAAGCAAAGCAAAATTTGGGATTTGTTTATATAGGCTCAAAGGCCACTTTTGTTAACAAAAGATTTATATAACTCTTCTGTCCCCCTACTCCAAGCTCCTTCGCTGTTGGTGTCCTTTGTTCTAGGCACTAAATAAGAAACATGAGGGCAAGCTCTGTTACACATGCAACCGGCCCACTGGAGAACTTTCTAGAATTCATCTCTAACTGCCTGTTCCTGACCTACAATGCACAGTTGTTACCTATACCTCAAACTTCAAGAGTTGCTCCTTCTCCCCTGGTGGCCAGCTCACACTGACTGGTCTCCCTGGCCTTTATCCTGGGAGCAGCAGCAGCCCGAGCGGCAGTGATAAGCTACGACTGCAGCAGCAGAACCATCAGTCTGAGGAGGAGCAGCTAGAGCTGGGATGGTGCACCTCACCAGAGATGGGGTAGGAAGTAGCCCAAGGCAGGGAGCTGGGAGGTGTCCTACTAGCTCAGTATGTTGCAGTGGGAATCCCTGTTGAGTTGGTAGTCAGAGAGACACACACACCATCAATAGGGCCCTGGGCTGGATCCCGGTGGAGTGGGAGGGCCTGGACTCCCCTACACCACCCCTGTGACCCCAAGGAAGGGGAAGCACTGACTAGGTTGCTGAAGCCTGACAAGGTCTCTGGGCCTGACTGAGGGATAGGGACTAAGCCATTGGGGCCTGAGGGTGTCAAGAAAGCCCTCAGAAGAGGCATGGGGCTGGAGATCCCGCCACGCTTATGACACGTTACGATGTCTACAAGAATAAGGGATCCTGCAGTACCTTAGAGACTAACTAGTTTATTCGGGAATAAGCTTTCAGTGATAAAACCCACTTCATTTGAGACCTTAGGTCTAAAGATTTACTTTGTACAAGGACTGTGTCTTCACTTGTTTGCAACATATCTGCTGCCCTTGTAGGACTTTGTAAGTAAATAATGGCATTGGGCCATGGCATAGCTGTGTGCCCACTAAGCCTCTGAACCAAGAAAGAGAAGGAAACAAAGATCAATGATGGCAGGTTTCCTCTGAAAAGCAAAGAAGGAAATGACAGGTACAAGTTATGAAGATGGTTTCAATGAGAAATGGTGTTTGGCCTGGGCCAGAAGTGGTGTTTGGCCTGTGGATGTTTGATCCCAGACCCTGCCCCTCCCCGTGGCCACCCCTACCTGATCTTGTTACCCTCTCCCCACAGCAATCCCAGCAACCAGGTTGCATGTGGCAATGGCTGTACCAGCAGCAGAACACCCTCCCTACTCCACCACCCCTTTCTCCCCCTGAGGTCGCTGCAGAGAATCTCTGTGAAACGGGCAGGAAGGGAGGTAGAGAGAAGCAGGCTGTTGCTCCTGCCACCCACGTAAAGGGTGGTGGTGGGGAAAATCCTGTTGCCATGGCCTGGCCTTAGGTAATCCCCAACCCATCAATAGAATGGCTGGGGCAGGCACCACGGGGCCTGGGGTAGCCATCCCACCTCATCCTATGGGTAGGGTGGCTTTGGTGGGCATTGTCTGGCGTAGAGATTCTGGAGCCTGGGAGAGTAGAGTGGAGGCTTCAGAGCCAGAGATGACAGTGGGGAGGTTTGAGTACACCTGTTTTTAGCCCTGGAAGAGGGAAGTAGGGACTGTACAGGGAAGTTTCTGAGTGTTCCAGGAACATTATGAGTCATGAAGAGCTGGATTTCCTGCCTGGCTTAACTACCTCAGCTGGGGAAAAGAAGCAGGTTTTCCGGAGAGTCGAATACAACTGTAACTCCTGAAGAGACATTGGGCAGTGATTAAGGGAACCACACTGGGATGTGAAGGGTTGTATCCATATGATATTTGCATTATGAAGGGGATCTGCAGTCTCCCCTCAGTGCCATACCACTTTGCCCATGAAGTAGGTAATAGTTTGCACCAGCCTGAGTTACGTGATGAGCAAATCACCCTTAGGATGCGTAGGAGAGAGCTGATTCTCTGCTGGGGAGAAGGTTAGTGTGTGTCTGCAGGAGGGGGCTCAACAGGTGACTTAGGGAAGTGGAGAAGGGGTGGGAAGAGAGTGCTGCAGTTTGTGCAGTCTATTAGCTCTGGTGAAAGTGCAGTGCTGGTGCAGCCGGTTAATGACTGACACTCCCATTATTTGTCTTCCTGCCAAACAGGCACTCAGGTGTCAGCTGCAATTACCTTAGCTCACAGAGGAGATGGGGAACAGGAATGCTATGTCTACTTTACAAGATAATATCAATTTTTAAGTCATTTAGTCAGATTTTACCAAGTGCCTGTCTTCACTGTAAGTTCCATTAGCTCAATTTATGATGCACTAAAATCGACATAGTAACGATATCATAATATCGTAATAACCTGACGGGCATAGTGTTTAGTTTGAATTTAAAATTCTGAATGACTGGTAGTGAGGAAGTGCCATGTCTTTAAATCAAATTCATTAGCCTCCAGACATGGCCTGAATGTGTCCCACAATGTCTCACGGTTGGTTCTTCTCTCTGGCCTCTTCCATCTCCATTGCTGTCACGTGCAGAGGAATTAGGCAACAGGAAGACAGTTTCAGTTTGGCACCTGGAAGCCCCTGGCTGTAGGGATGAGAGGCTGAAAAATCTTCTCTCTTTCTTTCTTTGCTAGTAGCATGGCTGTGGGGACTGTGGTTCTGTGTCTATCTCTGCTAGCTGCTTTTTTTTTTTTTTCTGCGCTTCCTGGAGCCAGCCACTTCCCTCCCCCGCCACACACACCACCTGGCAGTTTAGGCTGTGGGTGGGAGTCATGCTTGTATGATAGGATGAGAAACTTATTTTCAGCCTCTTACATTTTGTCCTCTACATCCTTTCCCTTCCCTCCCACAGAAGTGCCTCGCAGTCTGGAACTTCCGTGCACTCGGCCGCATCAATGTGGCTTGACCCCGAACTAATAAAAGGATATGCTGCACCAGGCAGCTTGCAGGCAGTGAGGGTCCTGTGGCTGCCCAGGAAACGTCTCCCTCAGTGGGTAGGATATTGGGAGGCTGGCTGCTATTTGTGGGTCTTTTCTCTGCCAAAGGGAAGTGTCCCTGGGCAATCATGATTTTCAGGGGCTGGCTGTAGTAGGGGGTCTTTCAGCCGTCGGGGGAAGTCTCTCTTGGTGGATATGATTTTTGGGCAACAGAAGAAAATACGTGGTCACTAGAATGGCTGTCCTCTCAGAGAAAAATTTTTGTATGAGCTTTATCCAAAGGGCAGGGGGCTGGCTTTAGTCGGGGGTCATTTATCGAACTGGGGAAAGTATCCTTGGGTGGTCACAATTTTTGAGGCTGGCTATAGTCAGAGCAAATTTTTGTATGGGCTTTATCCAAAGGCCATTGAAGTCAATGTACTAGCTCTGCAATTACAATGACCACATTTCTGTAAGAAAGCCTTGCAATGACCAACCGGGCTATAGCTGATTTTATGATACATGGCATTTTCAGTGTGTTTTGCTCATATCTACTATTTACACATACATTTCCAGGTTTTGTAGTAGTTGCAAGGATGAAAATTCTTGTTCTGAGGGTCTGCTTTGCCAGGTCTAAGCCTAGATCCAAGCCTGGGCCTGCTGGTAATAGGGGAAGGTGGTGGGTCCTGCCCCGGAGCACCGGACAGCATCCTGGGCACAGTTGTACCCCTGCTGGAGCTCCTTCACCTTCGTCTGGATTCTTCTATGCTGCAAGGGGAGGTGACCTCACTCCGCCGGGGTGGTCTTGGGCATTATGGCACTTCACCTTGGGGTCTTGGAGTAGATCCTGCTCTCCCCACAGGTCCAGAAGGGTCTGCACCTTTCACCCAGTCCAGGAGGGACACTCCTCTTGGTGCCCTGGGCTGGCTCTTGGGCCTTTGAGCCAAAATTATTGATCTGAAGATCTCCTATGCCAGGAGGTCTAAATCCAGATCCAAGCCCCCAAAGATCCAGTGCTTTCACATCCTATCTGGTAAACGTGTCGGTTGGGAAACCCAAAATCTTTTTTCTAACCTTTCCTAAGTGCTTTACTATCCCTGCCCTCTCCTCAGTTACCAAAAACACATCTCTCATACAGGCAAACCTGACCCCGCCTGGGAAAAGGGACATTTGGTTAACATGGCCGGGGAATGAGGGAAATGAAATATAAGAAATGAAATGTCGGAAGATGTCGTCAGATACCCACAACCACTTGTGGGGCATTTTTCCCCAAGCTGCCGCAGTGAAAATAGTCAGAATGCTACAGGGCTCAGGGGACTGTAGGACAGTTTCCCACAATACACTGCTGCAACAGTCAATTTTGGTGACAGCAAAAAGTTAATTTTGTGGGGAGCACATGGGAATGTGAGGATGCTCAAAATTGAATTGATAAAACCCAACATTAATAAATTGATTTTAATAAAATCAATTTTAGCTCAGTGTAGATGCAGCCAAAGAGAGACAAAATGAACGGTCCCCTGCTGTGTTTGCACCCCAACATAGTAGCAGTCATTCGTGCTTGGGAGACAGAAAGTTAAACTGATTTAGAACAGAAATGAAACAGACCAGCCTATTCTCATGCCCATGATTAAAGTCCAAAAGCAAAAGCACTAGCTAGAGAAAATGCCTTCAAGTTTTTTAAAGCTGTTTTCCTTGTTGCTATTCTGAAGTGGAGTTAGAAATCTGGTCTTAAAAAACAATTTGACTCAAGCTCCTATTCTAGGCCCTCGTTTTAGGATTCCAACAGCTACTAAACAGTCTGTCTGAGTATGGACTAGGAGCAGTGAAATTCACAGAGAGAGAGTGGATAGAGTGCCTTAACATTCATGGCACAGATCAAAATCTGCCTGGTTCATAAAAGAACTGGGGAGATATCAGAGGAAGAATCTAGGACGCTCTGACAGACTGTCCCTGCAGTACAGGAAGGAAATTAAAGATAAAAGTCCAACACCTCAGACGCTTGTGGGCTGGGCTCTCGCTGCTCTGCACTATCCTGATATCAGCTTTCCAGGCTCTGGTGATAAGTGACAGGAGATGCCCTTTATTCTCATGCTGTACTTCAGTTTTGCTTGTAAATGACAAATGAGTGAGGCGGAAGCGCTGTTTTGGGAAACTAAGCTCACCTGCGTTGCCTTTTGGGTGTTTTAGATCATAAGAGAACAGGGAAGAAAAGTCTAGGTGCTCGTCATAAGTCTTCTTTGAGGAAGCATCACCAGCACAGAGGCTGGATCAGTCTCATGATGCACTAGATGATTCAGCATGTAGTATTTCACTGGCCGTGCAGTTCCTCTTGCTGATGACATAGCATGTGCACTATATATCTCTTAAGCTAAACTTCTATTTGTAGGTAATCCAAGTATGAGCTCCAAATGCACAGGAACTTTTTCTCAACCTGTCCACTATCTGCATTTTTTAACATTTGCTTTGATACATTTTTCTATAGCCACTCAGTTCCTCCCTCTGAGCCCCTTTGAAGGGAACAAATGAGTCAGCATAGGTTTCTCTGCTGGGAAGGGAAGAGCTGGGCAGTACTAGTGGGAGAGGGACGTCCTTGGGGTGACAGGGACTGGGCAGGATATAGAGAGGGCAAGGTGGCAGACAAAGGAAGATGAGCTCAGACCAAACAGGCCAGGGAGGTTGAGTGAAAAGCAAAAGGATTTCTGGGTGATAAGCTTGTGAAATAATGTAAAACATGTTAGTCACATGAAAACTACAACTATATCCTCCCCTGATGCTCCTTTGCTGTAAGAGGTGTTTCTGTGGTATCATGATACTCTAGATGATCGGTCTAACCTTTGTGCTGGTGATGCCACACCTCTGACAGTGGTCAGTGACAGAGAGGGAGGCTAATTCACATGACAGGGAGGTGAAACGATGGTTTCTGTGAGTTAATCTGTATAAATCTAGGCCCCGCTAGGAAAACATTTTAAACCCCTTATATCTGGTACTATTTCTTTGCAGGTCTGAAATGGAACTCAAGTGCATCAGGCTGTTCTGACTGCAAAGCTGGTCTTTTATTTTATGACTTCACATCTAGGTGAGGATTTCAGTGAAGACTTTTCATTTTGTACCCTCTCTGCTCACACTTGCCTAAATGAGGGCTCTTTTGTGAACTTCTTGAGTGTTGTGATGGCAACTCTCATCTCACTTCTGGGTAGAGTCATTGCAAGTTCCAATGATTTTCACTTGTCACTGTCTTGCCAGACAGGAGCAGGCCAAATAGAGTAGAGGTAGAAGAGGATTTCAGAAGAAAGTCAACAGGGTGTATTTTTCCATGTAGTAGTTGAGTAAAACAAGGTTCATATGACTGATTGTCTGGCCATTCTTTGGGGGGCGTAGAGATGCTCTTGAGAGAGCGAGAGAGAAGGAAATTTGAGTGGGAGGAACAGCTCAATGGCTTGAGAACTAGCCTGCTAAACCCAGAGTTATGAGCCCAATCCTTGAGGGGGACATTTAGGGATCAAGGGCAAATAGGTCCTGTTGTGAGGGAAGGGGAATCAGTTCTATGAGATAGGTATTTAACACCTCCTTTGTAGACGGCCAGCTGTTAACCTAGCCTGAAAACCCTCAAGCTGTGTACATAATTACTTTTGCATGACATCACAGGCAAAGACAGTGTATCCCTTGCACAGAAGACCTAGGCAGCTGTTAGGATCTGAGCTTCATAACACACATACACCATATCTTGGACCTGTGTAAAATACATACATGCACCAAGTGGCATCCCAGGGCTGTTGTAGAATTGCCTCCATGGAAGGGGCAGACTCTTTTTTAATTTGATCCTTGATGTTAACTCTCTTTGCAGGTGCCAATGAAGCAGTGACATGAGAAAGTTCCTCCAACAGCTGTAGGTGTAAATGTGACCCTGAAATGTAACTTTACATAGTCTTCTGATGTTTTAAAAGTCTCCTGGCAGAAGCTGGAAGGATCTTCATACAAAACCATAGATACCTACAGCCTGGTATATGGAACCACAGTCATGGGCCCTTTCAGTGGGGGCCTTTGCTGCAGTGGCTCAACCCTAAACTCATCATCCATCACTTTTCATGGTGTGACACTGGAGGATGAAGCCTGTTATAAGTGCATCTTCAATACATTTCCATGTGTCTCCTTCTGTGCAGAAACTTGCTCTGTTGTACAACCTGAGTTTTAAACCATTTTTTTTCCTCTGACTACACAGTGCCCTCTAGGGGACTGGATCCAAAATGTCTATGTAATTTTCTATTGGATCAACTTCTGTTGGTGAGAGAGATTTGGAGCTACATCGGCTACTCTTTCCTGGAAAAGGCACTTAGAGTACCACAACTAAATACAAGGTTGAACAGCTAGTATAGTATAAGTAGTTAGCATCTATTCCAAGGTATCATTCATGATGCAGTGGCTTGTTGATTCTCTTGCAGTCATAGGACAGAAAGAGTAATTTGTGGTTTACAGATTGTCGTAATAAGCGGAGTTCTACTTCAGTGGCCAGATTCTTATCAAATTGCAGCTGAATTGAGGTCAAGACATGGAAATGATAGAAAAGAAAGCCTGGACCCATGTTATATGAAATAATTTGGAAAAACTGACAGGCAGTCAGCAGGGGCTCTTGTTGTCAAAATTACACTGGAAGCCTAATATTATGGACCCTGCAATTTCTGCATGATCACAAATGAAATCAAGGCCTTAGTAATGTACACCAAGTGCAGCATCTCCACTAAGACCATCGGGGGTGTCTACACTAGGAATTAACTTTGAAGTCAGCTTCAAAGTTAGGCGCTACTTCGAAGTAGCCAGCAGAGAGTCTACACACCTTTTCCCTTACTTTGACATTAACTTCAAAGTAGGGAGCCCAACTTTGAAGTCCTTACTCCAGTCCCGGGAATGGAGTAGTGCCCTACTTCAAGGTTTAACTCTGAAGTAGGGTGTGTGTAGATGCTCAGCTTTGAAGTTGCTTACTTCAAAGTTGTTCTTTGAAGTAAGCAACTTTGAAGTTATTTTTGTAGTGTAGACACAACCTTGGTGTCTCAAAAGTGTTTATCAGCACATTTTCCCATCACAAGATCAGGCTTTGCAAATATGCTGGGAGTTTCTTACAGATCTATGGAGAAGGTGTCAATTTTCTTAAATTTCCAACCCTACACAACCTTCATAAAACCCCTTACCAAACAGCAGATAATATTGAACAAATTAAATCTAAGGAACATATTTGGCATACCACAAATAGTCTGGTTTTGGTTACTGGGCAAGAAATATTATCATTTTCATTGCACTCTACTTTTTCTCCTAGGGATCTCTGCAGTAAGCACTGACCTCCAGCCAAATATCAGTACTAAGGGGCTCTTCACTGCAGTCTGCTCAGGGACAAAAAAACGTGCTCCAGAAATTACATTACAGCCTCAGGGTATCCTGATTAGCCAGCCTGTGATACACACAGTTCAGAATGCAAACAGAACAGTCACAGTGACAAGTAAGGTGTCTCAGATGCCCCTGGCATGGCATCAAAGAACCACCAGCCCTTGACTTGTATAGTAAACCGTCCTCTGGGGAGGAAAGGAGCAATGCACCCAACAGAACAATGTGAAGGATATGAAGAATGAAAAGGTAGGTTAGAGCTGGGTGTTGGAACAGGACAGCCTGCAGAGTGAAGAGCAGAGAAAAGCCATTAAGAAGGTAAGAATAGTTATCCAGAGGTTTGCTCTCCTCCAGTGAATTAAAGCAGAAATGCAGTTGTGGTTAAATCTTGCCTGGTCATCAACTTGCCCTGTGAAGTCTGCTTTTACTCAATGGCTTGTATCTGAGGGCTTCTTTTTAGTGCAACAATGCGCTCAAGTTAGTACACTGGAGTTACTACACCTCCAGGAAGCCAAGAATATCAACTTTTACAGAGCTGCCATGTCTAAACTACCCTAAAGTTGGTCTTGCAAGGTCAAATTTAGGATTATACCTCATAAAAGCAGAAGTACTGAATTTGATCTTAACAGCCCTTAAAGTCAGTGGAACACAAAGTGGCTAAGTTCAACCTAAACTCTTATTGAAAACCAGGCCCTAGAAAAGGACACCACAGAGTCCCTTTTTAAGAAATTAAATTTTGTACAGAAAGTATCATCAATATAAAAATATTTCATTTTTGGTCACCTGGGGGAGGTTCCACAGCCTGATTTCCACGTGTGTGAGGAGGCACCTGAACCGGCCCTTTTAGGCGCCTGAAGGCTCACTTGACCACATTGTGGGCCTGGGTTAGCCTGGCATTGTAAAGCTCCTGGGTGGATTCGAGGTGGCTGGTATAGGGCTGCATTAGCCAGAGCTTGAGAGGACAGGCAGCATCCCCCACCATGCAGAAGGGTGTGGTGACATCCCCGACTGGGAGCTCTCAAGGGGGGATGCAGAGGCCAGAATTCCGTGACACACGAACGTCTTGTGTCTGGCCTGCCCAGCCCATGTAGACGTCCATGAACCAGCCCTTTGAGTCCACCAGCGTCTGGAACACTACCAAGTTTGTGGCATATGTAGCAGCTGGTGCTGTGGTCCAGAGCATAGGTGGGGATATATATCTTTTCCAGGATGCTGAAGCAGTTTGGGTATCTGACTGCAGCAAAGCCTGTGATGGCTGCGTCCAGATTCCTTATGCAGATGACCCTGTGGAGCACCATGGTATTGAGAATGTGGATGACCTGCATGGGAGGATGGCATGCATGCTTGTGAGGGCTTGATGGGGTGTGCCCAGCCCTGTACCCCGGCTCCTTGCCACCAAGGGTCCCCCTTGCCCAGGCATCCCCTCTCACCTCCCTGTAGTGGGTGTGTGACCTGGGCTTGCTTTATGCCTATGAGGACAGCCCTGGCAGTGGCCTTGCCCACCCTGAACTGATACTTCATGGACCGGTAGCTGTCGGGAGTGGCCAGCTTCCATATGGTGATGATGACCCACTTCTCAAGGGCGGGGGTGGGCCACATGTGGGTGCCTGCTCTCTGAGGGTGGGGGCAAGCCAGGAAGGTCCACTTGCTCATCCTGAAATCTGGAGCCATCTGGTGTCATCCCAGTCCCACATCACCAGCCACTCACACCAGTCAGAGCTGCAGGGGTGGCTCCAGAGGGGCTGGAGCACTTGGGGTGGGACTGCCAGCGGGGTCCCACATAGAGGGGATCCATGGCCCCGGTGGGAGGGCTCACCCCCAGTAGGAGGTGGAGGTGACTGCGACCACCTTGGCCAGAATGCTGACCACGGCATCCAGGATGGACAGCTCTCAGACCAGGAGTAGCTGCTGGGGATCCATTTAGCTGTGGGCTGGGCATCTGGTCCCTTCATGGGCTCTATGTTGCTTGGGGAACCTCAGCAGGCCTCAGCATGTGCAGGGTGGGGTGCTGTTTGGGAGAGAGTGGCTGGCCATAGCCCCAGATGGGCTTGTCAGCCATATGACCCCATCCATGGCATTTCCTGCTCCATTCTTTCAAAAGAGCGCTTGGAGCTGTGTCCAGTTGATCTAGCAGAAGTGGCCAGGGAGCTGTGGCTGGGACTGGAGAGCAGTGGCCTACAGCTAGGGCTGAGGACCTGCCGTCCATGCTCAGGGCTCAGGAGGCACAGCCGGCAGAGGTGCCAGGGAGCCATGGCAGGAGCTTTGTATTGCAACAACTTTGTATTACACAAAAAGATTTTAACGCCAAATTACAAAGGAAGACATCTGAATTGGAATTCATTTACAAGTTTGATACCTATCACTGTAGACTCAACAAAGATCTCAATTATCTTGTGCATTATGAGGACAATTTCCTCCCCTTTGATATTTGCAGGGACGGCAGCCATATCACTTAATTTAATTGACACTTCCCAGAGATTTTTTTTCTCTCCCCATCTTTCCTCTGCCCACCTCTCCCTCCTTTTTAATTCTTGTATTTAGCTGATTCCTCAGTTTTCTCTTAGTTTTCCAATCAGTTCTGCTCCAGAATCTGCTCCAGGGTCTTTCCTCTGAACCTCATTACCTAGTAAATAATATTGTTTGTCTTTAAGGTGCCACAGAATTGCTTGCTTTGATCTACACAGCAATTTATCACTCCACAACCCAAACCCAAGTGAGCTGAGCCAGACCAGACATGGTTATCTTTGATCCTTATGTAGACATATTCCTAGGTGCTACCACACTGATAGAAATTGACATAAAATAAGATTTTTTAACCAGTATCCCTTCCATGACTGAAAATCCCATTCTAGTCCCTCACTGTTGTCTCTTTTGCTTTCCTGGCTAACCCTGTATATGCCCAGAAACTGTTGAAATAATCTTATGGGTGACTTAGAACTGCCCATCTGTGCACACTGAAGCACTTTGTGCGATGGATAAACATTATCTCCTTCATTTCCAACAGCTGGGAAACGTCAGCCCACTGAGCAGACAAGTGACCTGGCTAAGGACATGAGCTGATTCAGTGACAGAGCTGGCAAAAGCAGAATCACAGAATCACAGGGCTGGAAGGGACCTCAGGAGGTCATCTAGTCCAGCCCCCTGCTTCAAGCAGGATCAACCCCTCCTAAGTCATCCCAGCCAGGACCTTGTCCAGCCGGGACTTAAAAACCTCAAGGGATGGAGAATCCACCACCTCTCTAGGCAACGCATTCCAATGCTTCACCACCCGCCTGGTGAAGTAGTTTTTCCTAATATCTAACCTACTCCTCTCCCTCTTCAACTTCAGACCATTAATCCTTGTTCTGCCATCTGACAACACTGAGAACAGTTTCTCACCCTCCCTTTTAGAGCTCCCCTTCAGGAAGTTGAAGGCTGCTATTAAATTACCTCTAAGTCTTCTCTTCTGTAAACTAAACAAGCCCAAATCCCTCAGCCTATCCTCATAGGTCTTGTGCTCCAGACCCTTAATCATTTTTGTTGCCCTTCGCTGAACCTGCTCTAGCAAATCCACATCCTTTTTATACTGGGGGGCCCAAAACTGGACACAATATTCCAGATGTGGCCTCACCAGTGCCAAATAAAGAGGAATAACTGCTTCTCTAGATCTGCTCAAAATGCTCCTCCTAATGCACCCCAGTATTCCATTAGCTTTCTTGGCTACAAGGGCACACTGTTTACTTATATCCAGCCTTGCATTCACCATAACCCCTAGGTCCCTTTCCACCGTACTGCTGCTGAGCCAGTCGGTCCCCAGCCTGTAGCAATGTTTGGGATTCTTCCGCCCCAGGTGCAGGACTCTACACTTCTCCTTATTGAACTGCATCAGATTTCTTTTGGCCCAGTCCTCCAATTTATCCAGCGGCAATGTCTTTACTCTCCTCCTAATACAGCAGTGTTCTCTCAGGACCACTGTCTCCCACAGCTATATCCAAGTAAAGGGACTGTTGCAATAGCTGTGATTTATGGTGAGACTATGAAGCTTCTATGGCTCAAGAAGAAGTGAGGTGTTTTCAGAATAATCTGAATGTGCAAAGGACCCAGCAAGGGGAAGGCAGCAGGAGAGACTGAGGGACAGGATAACTTGAATCAAGGTGGAGTTCAGATTTTTTCAAAATTCAGCATAAAATGGAACGTATTTCCCCACCCCAAAATGATGACTCCTTCCTTTGGATCATGCGCATCTGAAATGGAATTGTTTTGACAGAGGCACTCTCACTTGGGGGCATAAAACCTTTTGTGTGTGCACATTTGAGGATGGAAAAGGAAGGGTTCTGTCTATCTCAGCGGTTAGAACATTAGTCTTGTAAACCCGGCCTCATAAATTCAGTCCTTGATGGGCCCTTCAAGGGTCTGGGGCAAGTTAGATTTGAAAAAAAAACCACACTCTGATAGGTGTGGTGCTAGGTCCTGCTGTGAGGGCAGGGGACTGGACTTGAAGACCTCTTGGGGTCCCTTACAGTTCTATATGATATGACTTGCCACAGCCAGAGGCTGGGGAACATGAGGAAGCAGGAGTGGGTGTCATGGCTGTCCTGAGCTGGGGGTAGGCCCTGGGGAACCCCCTCCGGTTCTGCAGATCCTGCCCCCCCTCTAGTCCACCCCCACCAGACCCTGTTACTCCTCCCCCAGCAACAGACTTGGGGGAGTACCTGGGGCTGTGGGTTGCATGTGGCAGCAGCGACAGCAGCAGCAGGGGTTTGATTCCCGCCCCCCACCCCACCCCACAGCAAGAGAGGCTAGGTGCAGTGGGCTGAAAAGGAGGTGGAATGGAGCAGGCTGCCACTCCTGCTGCCCATGAGGAGGGAGGTGGGGAATGAAAGCGCAGTTGCATGCAACCCCTGGCCTCGGGTAAACCTCTCCATAGGATGTCTGGGGCAGCCACTGAGGGGCCCCAAAAAGTGCGGGGCCTGGGGTAGCTGACCCACCTCGTCCTAAGGCTCTGGTGGGCAGTTTCTGGTTTAGAGATTCTGGACCCTGGAAGAGCAGAGGTAAGATTTCAGAGCCAGAGATGAAAGCGGGAGATTTCAGTACATCTGTCTTTAGCTCAGGAAGAGGAAGGTTTCTGTGATGTGTGTGGAGAAGCATATGAAGAATGAGGAGTGAGGAGGACTGGAGAACCAGACAAAGTGGTTGCAGGAACATTATGAGTCGTGAAGGGCTGGATTTCTAGCCTGGCCTAAACACCTCAGCTGGGGAAAAGGAGCAGGTATTTTGGTGAGTCGAATACAACTGTAACTCCCAAAGGGACACTGAGCAGCGATGAAGAGAACCACATGGGGATGTGAAGGGTTGTATCCATATGATATTTGCATTAAGAGGGGCATCCACCATTTCCCCTCAGTGCCATACCACTTTGCCCATGAAGTAGGTAATAGTTTGCACCAGCCTGTGTAACGTGATGAGCAAATCACCCTTAGGATGCGTAGGAGAGAGCTGATTCTCTGCTGGGGAGAAGGTTAGTGTGTGTCTGCAGGAGGGGGCTCAACAGGTGACTTAGGGAAGTGGAGAAGGGGTGGGAAGTGACTGCTGCAGTTTGTGCAGTTTATTAGCTCTGGTGAAAGCCCAGTGCTGGTGCAGCCGGTTAATGACTGACACTCCCATTATTTGTCTTCCTGCCAGACAGGCACTCAGGTATCAACTGCAATTACCTCAGCTCACAGAGGAGATGGGGAACAGGAAGAGAGCGAGCATGTAATTGGATGCATACAGGCAATGTCACAGTGGAATGTGCAATCAGTTTTGAACTTTGGACTGGAAAAAGGCGCCAAATTTAGGCTTGTCTCATTGGGAGAGAAGCTCTTTTTGCAGCCCCAGCGGGAAAAGAAAAATCATCCATAAAATAAAATAAATCTCCTCCAAGATGTCTTTGCAGAGAGTGTGGTGGCCTGAACTCTGGCTCACTCTGCTGGGAATACACAGCCTGCTTAAAACTCCTTGTGCAGGTGAGTACAAGTTTTCTTTATCCTCTGTTGTGTATGAGTTGCATGATGGGGATTGCTGTATGATTCAGTCCTAAATGGAGCAGAGAACAACACATAACATGAAGAAGGGGGATGGGAGGGAGAGAGTGGATAGTTGATCTGTCCTGGCAGACATTAAATCATTAAGAATACTAGCAAAGGTTAGCAATGCCACATTGTGGCTAGGACAGAGAGAGGGAAATTTGCCTTCTCTCCTTAACCAATAATTCTATATAATCCTGCTTATAATAAATAATACCAAATTAATTTTAAATTTCCCAGTAATTAGAGAAGAATTCTGCCAGGAAAACAGCGTATCCTTGCTGCTATGACTCCAACGGTTAATAGCAAATTCCTTCCTAGCCAGATCCCCTCATCTTTACTGATATGTGTTCTGCTAGTGAAAGCCCTGAGAAATTAGCAGTGCAAGTAATTAAAGACACACTATAGTTCACCATGGGCCCATATTTTTCTAACAAAACTAAAAACCAATGCACATTATATAGATATGTAAGTATAGATATGTATTGCAGAAAAAGCAGGCAGTTCCAACATAGCCAATTAAAATAATTAGATGAAAAGCAAGAGGAATCTTCAGTTTTTAAGAGAAATTAAAGAATGGGGCAGATAATTTAAGAGAGGCCAAGACAACGGATCGAAGAATAATGTGTACTGCAGAAATCAGGCAACCCTCCTTGTCCTCTCATAATACAAAAAGAAGTAGAAATTAAAAGAGACACTTTTTTCACAAATGAACACTCAGCTTGTGGGTCTCATTGCTCCTTTGTGATCAAGTCAAGAACTTGGCAGGATCCAACCACAGTTGGACAGTTATGTGTCCAATGAGAACATCCAAAGCCATTTGGTTAGGATCTACTTAATGGTGAAATAATTTAAATTTTTAGCTGAAGTTACGAAGAAATGCCACTGAAGAGCAGTTACTCTATAATTTCAACAGGTGATGGCGGGGGCGGGTGGGGGGAAGGATCCTCCTACTACTCATCACAGTCAGAGACAGGATATGAGCCTAGATGGGCCGGTGATCTAATTCCAGTATGGCTGTTCCTGAGTGTCCAATGGGAATTTAAGTTTTAACCAAATGGACAGTCCCCTGCTGTGTTTTCATCCCAACATAATAATACAAACATTGCAGCCATTTGTGCTTGGGAGCCAGAAAGTAAAACTGATTAGAACAGAACAAAAAAGCAGTCAAGTAGCACTTTAAAGACTAACAAAATAATTTATTAGGTGAGCTTTCGTTGGGCAGACCCACTTCTTCAGACCATGGCCATACCAGAATGGCTATGGTCTGAAGAAGTGGGTCTGTCCCACGAAAGCTCATCTAATAAATTATTTTGTTAGTCTTTAAAGTGCTACTTGACTGCTTTTTTGTTTTGATAGTATATAGACTAGCACGGCTCCCTCTCTGTTACTGATTAGAACAGAAATGGAACAGACCAGCCTATTCTCATCCCCAATATTAAAGTCCATGAGCAAAGGCTCAACAGTGTGTCCTTGTAGTCAAGAAGGCAAATGACATTGGAGTGCATTTGGAGGAGCATTTTGACCAGCTCTAGAGAAGTTGTGGCCTCACAAATACCAAATACAGGGGGGGAACATCTGGAGTACTGTGTCCAGTTTTGGGCCCCCCAGTATGGAAAGGATGTGGATGTGCTGGAGCAGGTTCAGCGGAGGGCAACAAAAATGATTAAGGGACTGGAGCACATGACCTATGAGGAGAGGCTGAGGGATTTGGGCTTGTTTAGTTTGCAGAAGAGAAGACTTAGGGGTGATTTAATAGCAGCCTTCAACTTCCTGAAGGGGAGGTCTAAAGAAGATGGAGAGAAACTTTTCTCAGTAGTGACAGATGGCAGAACAAGGAGCAATGGTCTGAAGTTACAGAAGGAGAGGAGTAGGTTAGATATTAGGAAAAACTACTTCACCAGGTGGGTGGTGAAACATTGGACTGTGTTGCCTAGAGAGGTGGTGGATTCTCCATCCCTAGAGGTTTTCTAGTCCCGGCTTGACAAAGTCCTGACTGGGATGACTTAGTGGGGGCTGATCCTGCTTGAAGCAGGGGGCTGGACTAGATGACCTCCTGAGGTCTCTTCTAGCCCCATGATTCTATGATTCTATTATTAGTTCCCCTCACCCCCTAGAGACCAAGAATGTTTTTAGGTCTTGTAACAAGTCCAGAGACGCCCAGCCCCTTGGCCTAGGGCAGGCGGCAGCAAAAAGGGGGTTAGAGCACCAGCCCGTACTCAGTTTGGGCGGTCAGCGGCTCACCGCTACAACACCATACAGGCCCCAGCCCTCAATCTAGGGCAGGGCCACAGTTCACAAGAGTTGTGTAGTTCTGGGCCCAGCCCTCAGTCCAGGGCAGGGCAGCAGTTCACAGGTAATAGCACAGTTCTGGGCCCAGCCCTCAGTCCAGGGCAGGACCGCAGTCCCAAGTAATAACGCAGTTCTGGGCCCAGCCCTCAGTCCGGGGCAGGGCAGCAGTCCCCAAGTAATAGCACAGTTCTGGGCCCAGCCCTCAGTTTGGGGCGGGGCAGCAACAGAAGGGTTTAAGCGCAGGCCCAGCCCTCAGTTTGGGGCGGGGCAGCAACCCAAGGGTTTAAGCGCAGGCCCAGCACAGGCTGGCCCTATCAAGGAGTGGGGGGTAGGGGGTCGCAGGCCCTCCCACTCCACTGCGACCTGGCCCGGGGCCCTGGGGGTCGCTCACACGCCACCCCGGCAGTGGGGATCCAGACCGCAACACACTGCCATGGGTTTGTGAGCGTCGTTCCCCGGGCCACTTCCTACCTCTACCTCTGCTGGTGGAAGGTCCCAGTCCATCTGGTCAAGGGGTCCCCCTAGGTCGGTCTCCTCCAGGTCATCCACCTTCGGGGGCTCTGGCCAGTCGTCCATAACAATGTCATAGGGGTAGTCGGGCGACGGTAATACAGGAGACCCGAGGCGATCCTGGGCCTGAGTGCTGTAAGGATCGCCGGGACTCTGGGGCAGACCGCTCCTGGGGCTTCTTCCAAGGCAGGGGGTCTCCGCCGGCGTGAAGGTCCTGGTAGGTCTGGGAAGTCCAGGTAGTCCCCTTGGGGCATATGGACCCAGGATTGCTTGGAGCCGCTGGGGGCCTGCTCCTCCGGCCTGGCTGGGCAGCAGCAAGCCCTCTCCCTTTGGCGCCGAGGAGCTCGTGCAGGCACGTCCTCCCTGCCCGGAGGCCCAGGCTTTAATAGCTCCTGAGCCCCGCCCTTGGCTCTTCTAGCCCTGGGGCCCACCCTCTGAGGGGCGGGCCTCTGGTCTCCTGGCTCCGGCCCCGCCCACCAGGGCCTCTGCAGAGCCTTCTCTGCCTCTGGGTCTGCAGGCGGCCATACTGACTCACTACAGGTCTCTTGGGGCTATAGAAGTGTCACTCTACTATCTGAACACCGTAACCCAGCCACACTCACGCTCTGCAGAGCCTTGGTTGGGTATATGGTTCCATGTGGTCTGTTTCCAGCTGCTTCTATGAAGCATGAGTTGGAAAGCTCAATATTTCTAGAAAGTAAAGGAAACAATGAGTCAGCATAGATTTCTCTGCTGGGAAGGGAAGAGCCAGGCGGTGCTTGTGGCCGTGTGATATCTGTGAGGAGAAAAGGACTGGACAGGATAAAGAGAGGGCTAGGTAGCAGACAAGGGCAGAGGTGGTCAGGCCAAACAAGACAGGGAGGTGGAGTGAAAAGCAAAGAGAGACTGGGTGATAAGCTTCTGAAAAAAGCATAAAACAGTTAGCCACAGGAAAACTCTAACTATATCCTCCCCTGATGTTCCTTCACCTCAAGAGGTGTTTCTGTAGCTGATTCAAATCAATATGGTTTAATGTCAAAGATAGAGGCTAATGGGAATGGAAGGTGAGATTTCTGTGAGCAAACCTCTGTAAGCTCTGGTTCCTGCTGGGAAAACATTTTGCACCTCTTAAACTTGGTAGTATCTTTGCAAATTTGAAATAGAACTCAACAAGTGCATAAGGCTGCTTTCACTGGGCAGATATCATTGTCTTAGCATGCTCTTATTTCATCACTTCCCCTCCAGGAGGAGATTTCAGTGAAGAATTTTCATTTTGTATCCTCCAGACTTATCGCTGGTGAAAGGAGGGTGTTGTCCCAGGGCTGTTACAGAGATTGCCTGCGTGGATCGTGCAGTCTCTCTTTTAATTTGATTCTTGATGTGACTGTTTCCAGGTGCCAATGAAGCAGTGACATGTGAGAGAGTTCCTCCAGCAGTCGTGGGTGAGAATGTGACCCTGAAATGTAACTTCACACAATCTTCTGATGTTTTACAAGTCACCTGGCAGAAACAGGATGGCTCTTCATACAAAAACATGGCTACCTACAGCAAGGCACATGGATTCAAATCTACAGACCATTTAAATAAGAGACTTTGCTTCAGTGCTTCAACCCTGAACTCCGCATGCATCATTTTTTGTGGCGTGACACTGGAGGATGAAGCCTGTTATAAGTGCATCTTCAATGCATTTCCTTATGGATCCTTCTTTGCAGAAACATGCCTTGCTGTACAATGTGAGTTTTAAAACTTTTGTTTTGCTCTGATGATGCAGTACCCTCTAGTGGATTGGATCCAAAAGGTCTATGTAATTTTCTATTGGATCAACTTCTGTTGGTGAGGGAGATTTGGAACTACATAGGCCACTGTTGCCTGCAAAAGGTGCTTCGAGAACCACCACAGCTAGATACAAGGTTGAACAGCCAGTTTAGCATAAGTAGTTAGTATCTATTTTAAGATGTCATTCAAGATGCGGTGGCTTGTTGATTCTCTTGCAGTCATAGGGCAGAAGGGGTAGTTTGTGGTTTACAGATTGTTTTCATAAGCAAGGCTTTACTTCAGTGGCCAGACTCTTATCAAATAATTGCAGCTGAATTAAGGACAACTGAGAAATGTGGCATGTCTGTGCTGGGATGTATGTGAGGGGCTCTACCCAGTCCAGTTCTCCTCACACCACTCTTGCTACAGATGTCCTCACAGCCATTCCTCTTACTGGCTACGTCTACACATGAAGCCTACATCGAAGTAGCATATTTCAATGTGGCGACATCAAAATAGGCTATTTCGATGAATAACGTCTACACGTCCTCCAGGGCTGGCAACGTCGATGTTCAACATCGACGTTGTGCAGCACCACATCGAAATAGGCACTGCGAGGGAACGTCTACACGCCAAAGTAGCACACATCGAAATAAGGGTGCCACGCACAGCTGCAGACAGGGTCACAGGGCGGACTCAACAGCAAGCCGCTCCCTTAAAGGGCCCCTCCCAGACACACTTGCACTAAACAACACAAGATCCACAGAGCCAACAACTGGTTGCAGACCCTGTGCATGCAGCATGGATCCCCAGCTGCAGCAGCAGCAGCCAGAAGCCCTGGGCTAAGGGCTGCTGCACACGATGACCATAGAGCCCCACAGGGGCTGGAGAGAGAGCGTCTCTCAACCCCTCAGCTGATGGCCGCCATGGCGGACCCCGCTATTTCGATGTTGCGGGACGCGCAACGACTACACGGTCCCTACTTCGACATTGAATGTCGAAGTAGGGCGCTATTCCTATCCCCTCATGGGGTTAGCGGCTTCGACGTCTCGCTGCCTAACGTTGATGTTAACATCGAAATAGCGCCTGACACGTGTAGCCATGACGGGCGCTATTTCGAAGTTAGTGCCGCTACTTCAAAGTAGCATGCACGTGTAGACACGGCTACAGTGTTTCTCTTTTGCTTTGGTGTGAGCCTGGTAATCAAAGACATGAAAACTGAACGCTAATTTGGCAAACAAGAGAGAGGGAATTGGTGGTATTTAACAAGCTGAGAACTCAGCTAAGCCTGAATGGAATGGTTCGTGTAAACAGCTCACAAAGGGAACTGCCATAGCATGGAGAATTTCCACTCAGAGGTTTATAAAGCAACTTCCAAGTGGATTATCTTCTGGACTGATGCAAAAGGACATTTCTCCAGGCTTACTCTGAAGTTGCTCCTTTCCCATATATAGACCCCTAGTTCGATGGAGATCTTTCCTTGAATTTAGACTCTAGAGAGAGAAAGATGGTGTCTCAAAAGTGTTTATAAATAGATTTTTTCCATCACAAAAATGGGACTGTCTAATGTGCTGGGAGTTTCCTGTAGATCTGTGAAGCAGGTCCCAATTTCCTTATATTTCCAACCCTTTCCACCTTCATAAAATCCCCTACCAAACAGTTAACATATTAGAATAAAGAAATAAAATCTAAGACTATAAAGGAACATATTAGACATATCAGGAATAATCTAGATTCTCAGTTAAAAACTTGGAACATGATTTGGTTACTGTGTAAGGAATATGGTCATTTCCATTGCACTCTACTTTTTCTCTTAGGGATCTCCGCAGTAAGCACTGAACTCCAGCTAAACATCAGTACCAAGGGGCTCTTCGCTGCAAGCTGCTCAGTGACAGCAAAACCTGCCCCAGAAATTACGTGGAAGCCTGAGGGTATCCTGATTGGCCAACCTGTGATACACACAGTTCAGAATGCAAACAGAACAGTCACAGTGACAAGTAAGGTGTCTGTGATGCCCACGGCATCAAATAACCACCAGCCCTTGACTTGTATAGTAAACCATCCTCTGGGAAGGAAAGAAACAATTTACCCAACAGAAGAATACAAAGGATACAAAGAATATAAAGGTAGGTTCGAGTTAGGTGTTGGAATAAGAATGTCTGGGAAGTGAAGAGCAGAGAAAAGCCATTAAAAAGGTAAGCATAGTTTGTTCTCTTCCAGTGAATTAAAGCAGAAATGCAGTTGTGGTTAAATCTGGGCTGGTCATCAACTTGCCCTGTGAAGTCTGCTTTTACTCAATGGCTTGTATCTGAGGGCTTCTTTTCAGTGCAACAATGAACTCAAGTTAGTACACTGGCATTACTACAGTGCAGCTACACATAGTGCTGTGCTAAGCAGGGTGACTGAATTAGCTGCGAGTAAGTTGTAGTAGCTTCAGCACCATTCCTGTTGCAATCAACACCTCCCTGCCCCTCACACAACCCATGAGCCAGCCCTCTCCAAGTTAACATACCACTTAACTTGAGCTAGAGACTTTTGTGTGTGCATGGGAGTTGAGTTAAGGAGAACACTTGAGTTATAATTTGCACAGACTCTGCTATGTACATACACCTGAAGGTATGTGTACACAGCTGCTGGCTGGACACTTCACAGTATGGATGGACAAAGATGCACTAGCTCAGACCAAGATGGTGTGTTAAGAATATTGGAGTGGCTGGGGCAGTTTGGGTGGTGACGGGAACTACCATCCCCACTGGAGCACACACTGGGTGGCTAGTCTGAGAGGCGACCTAAACTTCCACATCTTCACTGCAAGTATTCATGCTAAAATCAGGCAGTCCCTTGCACTGCAGAAATAAGTGGAGATATTCAGAGGCAGGCACTTATAGTGATATGGCAATCCTAGAGATGTTCCAGGAGCTTCAGATAAATGGAAGTCCTGTACTAAGGATCCTTTGGATTTCTTACAACAAATTAGCATATTTCCCAAAGGGTTTGTCTACACTGTAACATTAGGATGAATTTATTACAATTGATTTTTGGCATCCAGGTTGTAAAGCCGAAGGTGCATGTCCCCACTCTGCGCATGAGTTGAACAGAATGCATCCCCAGTAGGGTGAATATCTTTGACGCAGACAGCAATGCACTGTCTATAGCTATCCCACTGCTCCTTGCTGCACACTTGCACTCTGGGTTGTTCTCCCGATGTCTGACAGGACAAAAAGTGCAGAGGGTGGTTCGTGTCATCAGCCTCCCATAGTGCACTTATCTCCCCCCCTCCCATTTGAAAACAAAGGCAAACTATGTTCTCATGCCCAGTTTTCACTGTTTATCTATGCAGACACTGTAGCAGGGCAACCATGGACCCTGTTCAGCTTCAGACTGTTTGGCAAGGATTGTGAGCACCTTGCACATCATGCTGCAATATGCGCTGAGCTTAGCCAAGAACCACCAGAGTGAGAGAAAGTGTGCTGAGGACATGGATGCAGATGTGTGTGAACCACTGGAGTGGAGCAATTGGCAGATGTTGGTGGCAGTTGATCCTTTTGACAAAGTGGAGTTCTGGTGCCGTAAGACAAGCCAGACTGGTGGGACCCCATAGTTCTGCAGGCATGGGGCAATCAGCAGTGACTACAAATCTTTTGCATGCATAAGGCTGCTTTCATGGAAGTTTGCGCATTGCTTTCCCCAACACCAAAGCACAGCAATAACATAGTGAGACCTGCTCTGAAAGTAAAGAAATGAGTGGCAATAACTCCATGGATGCTTGCAATGTTGGTCAGTAGGAAATCAATTCTGAGTAGGCAGATCTGTAGTGGGGGATGCTGTGATTTAAGTAGCCAAGACAATCGGTACCCTCTTGCTATGAAGTATGGTGACTGGGAAATTTGCAGGACCCAGTGGATGGTTTTGCCATGATATGGTTCCCTAACTGGGACAGGACAATAGATGGAACACATATCCCTCCCTTGGCATCAGACCACCATACCACAGAATACATAAACCACAAGAGATATGTCTCCATGGTATTGCAGGTCCTTTTGAATCACAAGGGCCGTGTCAACTACATCAACGTGGGATGGTTGGGAGAGGAGCATGACATGTAGATTTAGGAACTCTGGTATCTTCAAAAAGTGTAATGATGGAACTTTCTTCCCAGTCAAGAAAATTGCTATTGGAGACATGGCGATGTCAATAATTACCCTTGGAGACCCAGCCTAACCCTTGCTCCTGTGGCTCATAAAAGTACACACAGGCAAACTGGACCTCAGTAAGGAGCAATGTAGCTACAGGTTGAGCAGGTGTAGAATGGCAGTAAAATGTGCTTTTGGCCATTTAATAGCCATGTTCAGGAGCCTCCTGACTCAATTGGTCCTCAGCAAAAGCTGAGGTGGAGGAGGAAAATTTTATGCCGAGCAGGAGGGCAAAGGCAAATCACTTGGCCACTAAGTATGAGCAACCAGAAACCAGAGCAACAAGGAGAGCATATCACAGGCTACTGCGAATCAGAGAGGCTTAGAAAAACATCTTTGTGAAGGAAAGTATGTATTTTGCTCTTATTGAGGTTCCCCCGAATCATGTGCTGGCCTATAAACCCTATAAACTCCCCCTACCCCATAGCACACAAGCAGCAAAGATACTGCCATTGAGAAATCATGCATTTTTATTTAGAGAACACAGAGAAGTAGAGACAGAAAAGGAGTTCAGGGTGGGAGCTTTTGGAGAGGGGATGGTGAGCAAAGGCAAGCAGTGCTTTGCATGTTTGTGGCCGTGACCCAGACCACCTGTTTGCTTCCTTTGTCTTCTGGTACGCCTGCCTCGGCTTCTTTATTTTCATGTGATGCTACTGGATGTCCTTAGTGTATCCTTTTTCCTCCATCCCCTATGTGTTCTTCTGCCTGCACAGATTCATCCCTCTCACACAGCAATTATCCAAGATCTCCTGCATGCTCCGTGTTGGAGCTTATCTGTAACCCTGGACGTTCATTGCCAGGTGTGCTACCTGCTTTGCTTACCACAGTGGCCAAACAGGAAATTAAATTAAAAATTTCCAGGGCATTTTCCTGGGCACATGGGAGAGCAGCAGTGTTGAAAGTTCTGCCCAGAGTGGTTAGATTGCAGCATTGTGGGTCATCTCCAGGAAGCTAAGAATTTCGACTTTCACACTGCTGCCATATCTACACTACCCTAAAGTTGCTAAAGAAGGTTAAATTTAGCATTAATCCTCATGAGCCGTGTCTACACGTGCACGCTACTTCGAAGTAGCGGCACTAACTTCGAAATAGCGCCCATCACGGCTACACGTGTTGGGCACTATTTCGATGTTAACATCGACGTTAAGCGGTGAGACGTCGAAGCCGCTAACCCCATGAGGGGATAGGAATAGCACCCTACTTCAATGTTCAACGTCGAAGTAGGGACCATGTAGTCGTTGCGCATCCCGCAACATCGAAATTGCGGGGTCCTCCATGGCGGCCATCAGCTGAGGGGTTAAGAGATGTTCTCTTTCCAGCCCCTGCGGGGCTCTATGGTCACCATGTGCAGCAGCCCTTAGCCCAGGGCTTCTGGCTGCTGCTGCTGCAGCTGGGAATCCATGCTGCATGCACAGGGTCTGCAACCAGTTGTCGGCTCTGTGGATCTTGTGTTGTTTTGTGCAAGTGTGTCTGGGAGGGGCCCTTTAAGGGAGCGGCTTGCTGTTGAGTCCGCCCTGTGACCCTGTCTGCAGCTGTGCGTGGCACCCTTATTTCGATGTGTGCTACTGTGGCGTGTAGATGTTCCCTCTCAGCGCCTATTTCGATGTGGTGCTGTGCAACGTTGATGTTGAACGTCGATGTTGCCAGCCCTGGAGGACGTGTAGACGTTATTCATTGAAATAGCCTATTTCGATGTCACTACTTCGATGTAGCATTCATGTGTAGACGTAGCCATGAAAAGCAGGATGATCAAATTTGATCTTGATATCCCTTAATGTCAGTGGAACACAATGCAGCTAAGTTTAACCTAAACTCTTATTGCATACCAGACCCTAGGGCTACATCTACACTAGAGAGATCTTTCGAAAGAAGCCCTTCTAGAAGATCGCGTCCGAAAAAACTTCTTTTGAAAGAGTGTGTCCACACACAAAAAGGTGGATCAAAAGAATAATCTGCTCTTTTGAAAGAGACCATGCACACAGCCCCTGCTCTTTTGACTTAATAGGCCAGGGATCGAAAAATCAGGCCCCATGAGGACTGCTTTTTTGAAAAAAAGGGCCTGTGGAGTGTCTATGCATGTTTTCTTTTGAAAGAAGCTTTCAGAAGAGGATGTTCTTCATGAAAAGGGAAAGGAAGTGCAATTTAGAAAGGAGTGCAGCATTCTTTCCATTTACTTTCAAAAGAACACTTTTTGGTTGTTTCTACACATGCCACCTTTTCCAAAAGTGGCATGCTAATAAATGGCCTGAAAAATGCTAATGAGGCACAGATGTAAATTTCTGGTCACATGATTTGGTCACATGGTCACATGATTTGGAGTCTGGAAGAAGCTCTTCCGGACTCCAAAACAGCGTGTAGAGACGTGGCCCCTGGGGGATTTCCTTCCAGGAGATCTCCCAGGGGTCGCGCCTCTACACGCTGTTTTGGAGTCCGGAAGAAGCTTTTCTGGACTCCAAATCATGTGACTGCATGCTAATGAGGTGCTGGAAATTTATGTGCATGCCTCATTAGCATTTTTCGGGTTGTTTATTAGCAAGCCTAAAAGTGCCATGTGTAGAAATGACCTTTGTGTGTAGATGCTCTGTGGGTTCTTTCAAACAGACTTCTTTGAAAAACCTTCAAAAGAACTTGCTAATGTAAATGCAGCCTAGAAAATGATGCCATAGTGGTCCTTTTTAAGACATTAAATTTTGTACAGGAAGTATCGTCAAAAATATTTCATTTTTGGTCTCTATCAACATAACTGAGTTTTTGAATAGTTATGTCATGCACTGAGAACTTTGAAGAAAAATCTGTAATGATTTTGAAAATGAAATTAGAAGTATATCTTGAGAAGCCACCTTGTTGAATCTTTGATGTAAAATGGTGCACTCTAACGCGCGTGAAATAGAAGCACATTGTAAACTTGGAACCGCTTTTTTTCTGAAACGTCTAAAAGACAATAAAGGAATAAAGAGTGCTTACGGGACTCTTTTGTCTAATAGTAATTTTTATCAAGAATGGTTAATTAGCACTTTCAAAGCATTTCACATCCACTAACTAATCCTCCAAACACATTTGTGAATATGGGTTGCTATAATGCAAAATATATCATTCGTACCCATTTTAAGAATGAGCAAAGCTCTTTGTTTATATGGACACAATATTATTTACTAGTCATTACTAGCTATACATTAATCCTTATTCTTCTAGGTTACGGTTACACTGTAGCCATAACTTGAAATAACTTACACAATTTGCATTGCACAAATTGCATAATTTATTTCAAGTTAGTTTATTTCAAACTTTGTGCCATCCACACAGCACTGAAGTTTGAAATATGTGGTTATTGCACAGTTTCCACTATCCCTTGTACACTGCAATTTCATGCTCAGTGTTTAGCCATGAAATAGCTATTTTGGAATAAATTTGTATCCCAAAATAGCAAGTATAGTTTAGCCATAGCCTCAGGGGTTTTCTATACTACAGAACTATTCCAGAATAGTTTATTCCTGAATTGTTATTTCAAAATAAGCTATTCTGGAATAATGCATTCACCCTAGAGAGAATCCCCAAAATAAGCAAAACTTATTCTGAAATAGTGTGCCCACACACAGTAGAGGCTATTTTAGATAAGAGCACTTGGAAGCAGTGGGTTAATCCAAAATACTGTGTCTACACAGCAGGTTTATTTTGGAATATACTGAGTTTTGGAACAATTTATTTTGAAACAGCCCTTATTCCCTGTCTTCACATCCCCCATTTGGAAATAGATCTATTTTGCAATTGGCACTATTCCTCACAGAAAGAGATTTGCCAAATTTGAAATAAGCCATCCAAAACAGCGGTTGATTTGTGTAGATGCTCACAAAGGTATTTCAGAATAGTGGCTATTATTCTTAAATAATTTTGCTTTGTAGAAACATCTGAATCACAAAATCCTCCATCCAATCAGTGAACAGAAGCATAACTTTGTAACTCAGGTGTCCAATCACATTTCAGAAGAGCTAATGATGTAACTGAACAACTGACATATAACCAGTCTGTTCAAACAAACTCAGAAACACTGTAGTGTGAATAAGGAAGACATGATCAGAGATCAGCAATTCTTTGTGACCAGTTCAGAAACAGAAGAAAAGCTTAATTATCAGATTATTTATGCATCATGAATAACTGACTTGCGTATTCTGATTTTATACTTGATACTCAGAGATGTTAAAACAACACATTCAGTTTCTACGGTTATAGTCAGAACTGAGTTTAGAACTCAGTGATTGTTAGTTCCTGGTATCTTGACAGGACACGTGAGAAAATCTTCGATAACTGCATGACATTCATTGTTTGCTAATTTGCATTTCAGCATCAGATGAGGAGAGCAGGATGTATACCTGGCAGGTGCTTTGCATATTGTTTTTTATTCTGATTGCCATAGTAGTCACCATTATCGTCATGGTACAAAAGAAAAGAAAATGGAATGAGTAAGTTGCATTATTTTCTAGTGAATTATTTTACACAGTTAGCTCACAGAATTATCTTACCTTCCTCTTTCTGACTCCACAGCTTAATACTACATTGCAATGTAAAGTTTCTGCATTATCTTTTTCCTTACACTGTTTGGTGCACACCTACACACATCCTTTCCTTCCTCATCTTTTTTCAGAGACGTTGTTCTCAGTCTATAGTGTACCCTAAAATAAATGTCATCTGAATTTCTTCAGACCTTGAAAACAAATCTTGGGGTCTCAGCCGTGGATTTGTAATGATATTTACATGTTATTACCCTCATAATTGCAGGGTCTACATGATTTAGAAATTTGTCCCATTTTCAAAACTGATTTAGACACATAGGTGCCAATATCCCATTGACTGTCAATGGATTTAGGTTTCTAGGTGCCTAAATGCCTTTTGAAATGAGACTAAGGCCAGATCTACACAACTGACCAATACCCACACCTGTGAGTCACATAATCATGCCAGCCGAACTCCCCAGTGCAGATAGTGCTGTGTCAGTTTTTGTGGTCAGCAGGAAATGTGTAGACTGTGTCCAAAGTGTTGTCAGGTTTTGAGAACTCCATGCACATTAGCCCTTTCCCAGAATTCCCACAAGGCTTTGTGGTCTATCTATTTTCTAGGTTATTTGCCTTGGTGGGAGAATTATTTTATTTATTATGTTATTTGTGATATTTTAATATCAACCTATAAATCTATTTTTATAAAAACAACTGATTAAACCCAGAATAAAATAAGCAATCCATAACAGAGGATATATAAGCAAGCAAGTAAGCTGACTAGTTGGATAGGCTACATACTGTATAAATCTTACACATGACAAGCTGGGGCTACAAATCCTGTCCTTTGGCTTCAAACCTATCTCTAGCTACTGATGTGCTGCCATAAATGTTAACAAGAGTCCATTTCCAGAATGTTCTCTTTGTCAGCAATTCATTCAGCATTCCTGAGTAAAATATTCTCCAACTGTCTCCTAGTGCATGAGTTTCAGTCTCTCTTCCCTGTGCAGGTGAGTACAGGGAAGGAGTACTGGACTTCAGCATCTTCAGAATTCCTGTTGATTGTTACTGTTTATTCACCCCATTTCACCATACAACAATACAGGCACTCTACAGCACTGTTGCATCCTGAATGAGTGACATTCAGCTCGGTGACATTCAGCCTCAGAGGAGGCCAAGAATATTTCTCAGGCAGAGCTGGTTTTAGTCTTTTGGGCAGTTATTGTATAAACATTCTGCTCTTCAGTTTCTCACTGCAGAAGACGAGTCCCGCTGCTTGTTTCACTTCAGTCCCATCATTGGCTCATGTGGATCTCCATTTCATAGCTAGCTTCACAGGAAAAGAAACTTAATGATTAAAATGAAACTGAGATTCCCTCTTACAGGGCTCAAAGGTCAGTTCTGTTACCAAGGGACTTACACAAACCTATTCCAGTTCATCATGGCACTTGAAATCAATTCTGACGGTAGAGCCAGGATATGTGTGATCTGTCTCCCCTTCCACTGTCTTAACCCATTATTGTCATTCTCACTTGTCTTCTCTAAATAAATGTTAAATTCTTTTGGCGAGGGGACCATACTTCTGTATAATGCCTATCACCTTTTGGAGTTTTGTATAAATACCCTAAATTTACATCACAGAGAAAAGAGCAGCAGCATACTCAGCACTCCTGGAGCAAAAAAGCATTTGAAACAAGATGGAGGAGAGATATACCAGTGCCTGCCAACTCCTAAGAGCCAGAGTATTTCATATCAAAATGAGGTAACAGAAAAATGTATATTTTACTTTCATGTCTTATGTGAGTCAGACAACTTAGCAAAGCCCTAGCCAGTTGAGGTCTGTCCCATAACATATCTGTTAGTCTATAAGGTGCCACAGGACTTCTTGTTGTTCTCAATACAGACATTGGGGCTGCGTCTACACGTGCACGCTACTTCGAAGTAGCGGCAGTAACTTCGAAATAGCGCCCGTCACGTCTACACGTGTTGGGCGCTATTTCGAAGTTGAAATCGACGTTAGGCGGCGAGACGTCGAAGTCGCTAACCCCATGAGGGGATGGGAATAGCGCCCTACTTCGACGTTCAACATCGAAGTAGGGACGTGTAGACGATCCACGTCCCGCAACATCAAAATAGCGGGGTCCTCCATGGCGGCCATCAGCTGGGGGGTTGAGAGATACTCTCTCTCCAGCCCTTGCGGGGCTCTGTGGTCACCGTGTGCAGCAGCCCTTAGCCCAGGGCTTCTGTCTGCTGCTGCTGCAGCTGGGGGTCCGTGCTGCATATACAGGGTCTGCAACTAGTTGTTGGCTCTGTGTATCTTGCACTGTTTAATGAAAGTGTGTCTGGGAGGGGCCCTTTAAGGGAGCGGCTTGCTGTTGAGTCCGCCCCGTGACCCTGTCTGCAGCTGTGCCTGGCTCCCTTATTTCGATGTGTGCTACTTTGCCGTGTAGACGTTCCCTCGCTGTGCCTATTTCGATGTTGGGCTGAGCAACGTCGAAGTTGAACATCGACGTTGCCAGCCCTGGAGGACGTGTAGACGTTATTCATCGAAATAGCCTATTTCGATGTCGCAACATCGAAATAAGCTATTTCGAAGTTGGGTGCACGTGTAGACGTAGCCCAGGGGTGAGTCTACATTTCGATTCCTCTTTCAAAAGAGGTATGCAAATGAGGGAAATCAAAAATGCAAATGAGGTATATATTTGGCATCTCATCTGCATATTCTTATTTTGAAAGGGCTTCTTTCGAAAGAAGAAAACCAGTGTAGACGCTGATCTTTTGAAAGTAAATCCCATCTTCGGAAAAACCCTTCTTCCCTTTATTTAATTGGAAGACAGATTCTTTCAAAGATGGGGTTTACTTTCCAAAGATCAGCGTCTACACGGCTATGTCTACACTGGCGAAAAACTTCGAAATGGCCATGTAAATAGCATTTCAAAGTTCACTAATGAAGCGCTGAAATACATATTCAGTGCCTCATTAGCATGAGGGTGGCCGTGGCACTTCGAAACTGACACAGCTAGCTGCCGCGCGGCTCGTCCAGACGGGGCTCCTTTTTGAAAGGACACCGGCTACTTCGAAGTCCCCTTATTCCCATCTGCTCATTCCCATCAACCCTAACCCTAACCCTAACTCTCCCCCTTATATTCCTCTGAGTGTCCTTAAGAATCAGCTCTGTTCATCTGCGTTGAGGGGAGGTAGACTCAAAACCCAGACTGATGTCTTAGGTAACATCAATACTGAAGTCCTCCAAAGAGCTCACTGAGCTATTCCAGCCACAATGGGTGCATCTACATTTGCATTCCTCTTTCAAAAGTGTAGATGCCATTAAATAAAGGGAAGAAGAATTCTTTTGAAGATGGGTTTACTTTCAAAAGAGCAGCGTCTATACTGGCTTTCTTCTTTCGAAAGAAACTCTTTCGAAATTAGACTATGCAAATGAGGTGCCAAATATGCAAGCATGCACCTCATTTGCATTTTTGATGTCCCTCATTTGCATTCCTCTTTCAAAAGAGGGATGCAAGTGTAGACGCACCCAGTATGGTCGGGGAAAGCATGTGAGTGGTGAGATTTCTACTGAAAAATGAGCAGGAATGGAAGCTTTTTTTAAGTGAAAGTAAAATGTTGGTAAACTAGCAAAGGTTCAGCGAAGAGTGATGAAAGGATGGGAAAACGTGTTAGAGTGATAAATGTAGTGATCCTTGTTTAGCTTAACAAAGAGGAAGTTAAAGGGTGACTGGACAGCAATATAAGTACCTATGTGGAGAGCAAATATTAGGTAATGGATTTTTCAATCTAGCAGAGCAAGAGGTAACAGGAGGCAATAACTGGAGGTTGCATCTGGACACTCTTGAGTCGAAGGTAAGGTGTATTTGTACCAGACGGGAAGGCAGATGGACAGATAGGGCAGCTCCTGAAAGGGTGAGGTCGGGTCTCTTGATTGGATATGTTCAGAACTGAAGGAGAGGATGCTGTTCTAAAAGGTGTGAGGTTGCGATTATTCATGGAGTTCTATGGCCGTGTTATACGGGAGGTGACTGTGGCTCACAGTGGTCCCTTCTGCTCTTGGAATGGATGAGTTAAGAGCCAGGAAGTGAGCTGCTCGACAAGTCGTGGTCCCAGTAGATCTCCAGAGAGTTCTTCACCAATAATTTACTTTAAAAAGGAACAGAGGCAGAGAAAAAGTATCACAAACAGAGGGACGGATGGAGGAGAAGCGTTCAGAGTTCAGAGTTTAGATTCTTCCATATGCAGTATCACACAGATGCCTTCCCCCAGGTGTTCGTTCCGTCCTTTTATGCATGTGTCTGAGAAAGAATAATATGACTAGTGGCACCTGGTCATGTAAATTATAAACTTTCATGTTTTGTAAGCACCCCCAGCCTACTGATATATTTCTTAATTTGAGTTCTTTGTACACACCGATTTTTTTCATTGTATTATGTTCTAGTTTCTGGTACTAACTTCTCAGAATTCTGCATAGTACCTTTACGCTAGCATGTTTTCCCCATCGCTTTTCAATATTCGATAACATAAACTTTTTGTTTCTGATGTAACATATCTGTATCACTTGTTCTTGCTGCAGCAACTCCTAGGAAGTTCTTGCAAGAAGAGAATTTTTTCAGAATCAAAGGAGAATCAAAGAGTCACACTGGTACCCAGACCAATATTTTCAGATGGAAAAGAAAAGAACATGGAAGGCACTCTGAATTATTCATTTACTGAAGATTTTAAAGAGATGGATGAGTAAATTTTTAAAAACTGGAGAAAGGGTAAACTTTTACTATTGAAAATGAAAATGCAGTGAAACCAATATCCATAGGGGCGGGGAGGAGGAACTGCTTCTTGGGGAGGTAAGCTCCCCAGCCTATGCCCCCCCCCACATACTCCAACCCTGCTCCTTGTAGGCCCCACCCCCTACCTACTGTCCCACACCTTTCCCACTGTCTTCCTCTCCTCTCTACTCACCCTTTGGAGACACATCCTTGAACCCACATGTAGCAAATAACATTTGGGAAGAAAACACTCTTCAAACACTTCTTTCTAAAGAATATCTAGCATGTTTTCCACTGCAGGCAAAATTGTGAAGACTGGGCATTCAGAAAGTACTTATTAAAAGCAGTAAATTCAGGAATAAAAAATGTTGGTCACAGGATTTCTGATATAACCTGAAGTTTGTCACGTGTTTGTTTGGAAAATCTTTGTAATAAGGGCAAGTCAGTTGTCCTGATGAGTACAACATTAAATATTATGGAACACATGGTGCAGCCCTTCTCTGTTTTACATTTTCTCAATCAATATTTCTAAGCTGCTTCTATATTTTAACTATACATTTAAGCCTGCAAAAGTAATCATTCTAGATTACTAGATATTTAAACTCACTGCAACCAAGACATTATTTGAAATAAATCAGGCAGACCTGTTTAGTGTGTTCATAAAAGTTCATTGCTTTTAGAAAAAGGGAGCATTAATTTATTTTGTGTGATTTTCGTAACAAGACATGATGATGAAGTTTGCTAAATGTTTATGTTAAAATAAATTTCCAAAGATTTTAGGCATAACAAAGGTTTTTATATTTTAGTAAGATACTGATATTTGTGGAGTGTTCTCTTAAAATTAATTCATCAAGTAGTTAGAAGTAAAAGGGAAACTCATTTGGCCTGCTGTCTGGAAGAAACAGAATCTCGTCGGTTTAAGGGATCTCTTCAGCTGAAAGGTGAAACCAGAGTAGGGCTGGGTAGAAAGGAGAGGAAGACAAGTTTTGTACTATGATAATTAAAATTCAAATGTATATTTTATAGAAGGGTGGTCGTTTGAAGAATTTATTTAAAAACTACATCTGAAGATCCAAGTGTTTAAGGCTAAAGCTGAATACTCAGATTTGCACCTAAATATGTATGCAAGGATTTTTTAAAGATGTGATTTTAAAAGATTCATCTACAAACTAATGAAATATTTAAAGTAAATTTTAAACAAATATCCTGTAGCTGTAATAATGCACAACAGCGTTTGTCAGTAAATTCAGGATTGGCACACGCCTGCTAAATGGTTTTAATTACTACTTCATGGCTCTTTCATAGCTTCAATGTAATGTTACTAGGTCTGGCAAGATACAAGGCTTTTCACTTTTAAATTAAGAAACACACTTTAGGGGAAGGGCCACCTGTCAGCAAAGTTCAGTAATACTCTCTTGTAGGAACCTTTGGGAACTGTCAGAATAGGAATAGGAGGAAGGGAGAGACTGCGTGTTAAGACCCAGGGGAGGCATTGCCGCCTCCCTTTGCCTCTTATACCAGCCACCCATGCCTGTGCCCCAACTCGGCAACCAAACCCGCCCGAAAGAAGGACTTTAGCAAAGCATTGTGCAGTGTCTTGGAGAGACACTCTATTTACATGACTGGGACATAAAATGGTGATGAGGGGGGATCATTTTCCCTTCTCTCTGTTTTTAGTAGCTAACTCCAGAGAATACACTTGAGCTGAGACTTGGAGCTAGAAAGCATGCAGACAATAGTTGTGGCTAGAACTGTGTGGATAATGGATGTTTTGGTTTGCTGGCAATTCTGAGATACTGAAAAAAATACAATGCCATGAATAAGAGAACCACTGCCTTTAGTCTGTAACATAACACCCAGTAGCATCTGTATATCTTAGGTACTTACATAGCTCTGCCAGAGTACAGCTAGCTCCTTCAAAAGAAGTGGATCCATCTTCCCCGATGACCAAGAAGGTGAATGGAGTTAGGCAGAGAAGCAGGAAGACACCTGGCTTTGAAATTAAGGAGGGACTTGAGGAGAAAAGTGGGAGATGGGACAGCAAAGCATCTTAGAATAGGTTGGGAAAGAGAAATTGGAGGGAGATTTTGCACAGCAACACTGCACCAAAATCCTTCTGGGAAGTGGAAGCCTTGGCAAACACAGGAGCTCAAATTCAAAGCCCAAGAAAGGGTGATGTAAAAATTGTGACAGTGTTGTTGGTGTGCTGTCAGTTCACCCCTCTGGAATTATGTACCTTCCTGTAGTGAGACAGCTCCCCCTTTCCCTCAGAGGAGGGATGAAAGCAAACCCCATCCAATCAGGAAAGGGTTCCTAGGGAGACACTCAGAAAACAGTTTGCTGTGGCAGCTCTGTTGTAAGGAGCTGCCTAGCAGAGCAGTGGCCCGTTGGGTCGTGACCACGAAGGGTGTAGGACTGGCTCCCAGTGAAGCAGTATCTCAACACAGCAGTGCTGGGCAGGCTCAAGGGAATGGGAAAGAAGCTCCAGCTTGTTAACTCCCAGGCTGTAGGCCTTGATACAAGGACCAAGATGATGCAAAGGATCACAGGGAAGTGGTCAAGGGAAAGGAAACGTAGGAAATTAAGGGAGAATAAAGAAGGGCAGGGCAAGGTTGTTGCCAGAGGGTCCCTGGGCTGGGACCCAGAATACTGGTGGACCTGGGTTTCTCCTTATACTGCACCTTACCACCAGGGACAGTGGCCAGTACAGACTGCAGCTTGCCCTTCAGGTAAAGGGTTAGACCTTGCTGAAGTTGGTCAAGCTGGCAGGCGTGAGACTGAGAACTACTTATACACCAGAAGAGGGCAAGAGACCAGGTAGTGGGCACTGCAGGAGGGCTGTATCCTGAAGACAACAATACAGTCCTGATACCAGCGCATGTCCAGGGAGAACCAGCAGTGCTATGAGTGAAACACAGTCCAGAAGAGGGCACCCAGCTGAGTGTCATAGCTAGTTTGCCCTGTGACTAGCAGGAGGCATGGTGGTCGTGAGTCGTGACTCCACAACACTTCCCCGTCTTAGCTTGTTGTTCCTTTTACAACACAGAATTACTAGATTTGTGCAGCACTAAACCGTGGTACTATTGTTCTGTCTGTTAGAAAAGGAAGTACTGACTTCTCTGATCTCATTACATTTCACTTTTCTGTGTCCTTCAACACAGAGATATCTCTTGAAAACATATTGGAACAATACTCAACACTCATGAGCCGTGTCTACACGTGCACGCTACTTCGAAGTAGCGGCACTAACTTCGAAATAGCGCCCGTCACGGCTACACGCATCGGGCGCTATTTCGAAGTTAACTTCGACGTTAGGCGGCGAGACGTTGAAGTCGCTAACCCCATGAGGGGATAGGAATACTGCCCTACTTCGACATTCAACGTCGAAGTAGGGACCGTGTAGTCGTTGCGCGTCCCGCAACATCGAAATTGCGGGGTCCTCCATGGCGGACATCAGCTGAGGGGTTGAGAGACGCTCTCTCCAGCCCCTCAGCTCAATGGTGGCCGCATGGAGCGGCCCCTTAAAGGTCCCCTCCCCCTCCCTTCCTGTGCAGGAAGCTCAGGGAACGTGCAGGCGGCAGCCCAGACACGCGGCCAGCCTGCACATTCCTCAGCCAGCACAGCCACCCACCCAGCTGCGATGGCTGCCCGGCAGCCCCCCCAGCACCCCCAGGGGACCCCCCCCAAGGGGAGCAAGGGCAGCCAGCCCAGCCAGGCGGGCAGCCAGGCTGGCAAGCGGCAGCAGGGCCCCTCCTGGACGGAGGCCGAGCTGCGGGACCTGCTGGGGCTCTGGAGAGACAAGGAGGTGCTCCAGGTAATGGGGAGCAAGAGGCAGAACGCGGATGCGTTCGCTTGGCTGGCCGACGGCATGGCTGCCCGGGGTGACCCTGCCCGCACTCCTGATCACGTCAAGAGTAAGGTGAAGGAGCTGCGGCAGGGTTACGCCCGGGCCCGGGATGCGGCCGGCCGATCTGGGGCCGCCCTCGTCACTTGCCCCTTTTACAGGGAGCTCAGGGACATCCTGGGTCCCCGGCACACCTCCTCTCCTCCGGCCACCCTTGATACTTCGGCCGACGAGCCCCAGCAGGCCCTGCAGCCGGAGTCCGCCCCGGAGGTAAGCCCCGCACCCCGGGGGCCCCCCCCGGAGCCCACCCCTGGGACATCGCGGCAGGAGGAGGAGGAGGAGGAGGAGGAGGGGGGCTCCTCCTCTGCAGAATCCGGGCTGCAGATCCTCCTCCTGCCATCCCGGAGCAGCAGCAGGGCCTCCGCCCCCCGGGAATCTCCAGACCATGGGAGTGGACCGACAGGTACGTACCCCCCTCTGGTGTACACCCTGGGGTTGAGGGGTGGGCGGTAATAGATATGTGTCCAGGGCCCCCCACATGCTCACATGGCCATGGCCCCAAGGACACCAGGGCCATGGCCCTCACAGCACTGAAGCCATCAGCCCCTGCCCCGCCCCCCAGCCCGCACGACAGTGCCATGCCCCATCCCCGGGGCAGGGGGGAGCGGAAGCTCGAGGGGCCCCCGGGAGGAGGGGGTGGGACACCCCACAGCAGCAGCAGCAGCAACAGCAGCAGCAGCAGCAGCAGCAGCAGCATGTGATGGAGTGAGGGGAGTGCAAAAGGGAGACTCAGGCTACATATGAGCAACAAGAGCCGAATAGCTCCCGGGGGCAAAGGATGATCCTGGGGCTACAGCTGGCAGGTGACACCTCTGCCCTGAACAAAGAGGAGGGAGGAGCCGAGCTGGCTTGGAATTGGGCGGGGGAGGGCGGGGGCCACAGGTAGAGGCTAGGGAAAGGGAGAGCTGGAAGGCAGCCAGCCTGAGGAGGGGGAAAGCTGCATCCCAGAGGGGCACCCCTTGGGGGTCTTCTCCCCAGGACAGGTTGGAAGGACTGTCTCTTCCGACAGCTGGTGCTGTCACTCCTGGGAGAAACTGGGCATCTGTGGCCTAAGAAACCTCTCCTGCTGTCAGACCCTGCGGAGTGAAGTGAGAGTCGCTCCCACCAGGGGACAGGGTGCAGTGCAGGGGGACCCCTGAACCCCATCCATCACAGCAGCATCTCCCGGGGATGGGGATGGGGAACCTGCAGCACAGGGCTGGGGGGACAAAGGCCACGGCTCGGGGCCCACACTAACGCCTGTCTCCATTCTTCTTCCCCCCTCCTCTCCTGTGTCCCGCACCTGCACCATCAGAAGGACCGGAAGAGAGCGCCGGAGAGGCCTCCAGGACCATCACTCCAGGCCAGCCCCTTGGCTGAGGACTGACCGGCCCCACGGTGGGCTAGACGGCGGACCCCGCGCCACCAACAGCCGACGGCGATGGACCCCCAGCTGCTGGCCATCCACCGTTGGCAGCTGGAGGTCGCGGAGCAGCACCTGCAGCTGCAGGAGCGGGTGCTGGCCTGGCGCCAAGAGGCATGGGGGGCCTACATGGAGACTTTCAACCGCCTGGTGGACTACCTGGCCCCCCATGCTGCGCCGGCCAAGGCAGCGCCTGACGTGCCTGCTCCACCAGCCGCACCACCAGCTGCTCCGCCCATTGCCATCCCGTCCGCCGTCGCCCCGCCACCCACCGCTGAGGGCCGGAGCGCTGAGGGACCCCTGGAGCCAGCTGAGACTCGCCGGGCATATCTTCCGGTCCGGCCCGCCCCCAGCCAGCCCCGGACAGGGCTGCGGCCGCGGCGGGGCTCCCGGCCGCCCACGCCCAGTGCCGGACTTTAGGGGCGAGGGGCCTGGGACGTGGCCCCCCCCTTGTATATAGTTTGAAGTTATTATTTTGTGCCCCCCGTTTGCCCCATCCCCCCATGTAAATAGCTCTCCCCTTTATCCTCCCTGGTTTTCTTTTTATTAATGAGGACACTTTTTTCTTACTATTGTTTTATTTGTACATATTACTTTGGTTCCACATGTTGTATATAGTTTGTTCTTGTTTTATATATTTATAGTTAAAAAAAAAAGTTCTCAAAGAAAAAGCAGTTTAAGTTCAGCCACAAGTGCGTCCTGTCATTTGTCCAGGAAAAGTGGGAGGGGGGTGCGGTTGGGTGCTCCATGGTGTGGGTGTTGGGGCAGGAGTGTGGTGGAGGAAGGGGCGGGCAGTGGGGGGCCTGGCAGAGTTCACCCCGCGGCCTCATCTTCGAAGTGGGCCCGCAGGGCCTCCCGGACCTGGGTCCCTTCGGGGTCCACCTGCCGACTGGGGGCAACGGGTGGCTGCACGTCGGCCCTGCCGGCCTCCACAGCCCAGCCCTGGAAAAAGGCCTCCCCCTTGCTCTCCACCAAATTGTGCAGCGCGCAGCAGGCACCCACAATCAGGGGGATGTTGTTGGGGCCTGCATCCAGGCGGGTCAGGAGACATCTCCAGCGTCCTTTCAGGCGGCCAAATGAGCGCTCCACCACCTGGCGCGCGTGGTTCAGGCGCTCGTTGATGCGCTCCTGGCTAGCGGAGGGATGGCCCGTGTACGGGTGCATGAGCCAGGGCCGGAGGGGGTATGCCACATCTGCGATGACGCAGAGGGGCATGGTGGTGTCCCCCACAGGGATCTCCTGCTGGGGGATGTAGGTCCCCGCCTCCAGCCGGCGGCACAGGCCCGAGTTCCGGAAAACCCGGGCGTCATGGGTGCTGCCAGGCCAGCCCACATAAATGTCCTGGAAACGTCCCCAGCTGTCCACCAAGGCCTGGAGGACCACAGAATGGTAGCCCTTGCGATTCAGGTATCGTCCTCCACTGTGATGCGGGGTGTGGATGGGGATGTGAGTCCCATCCAGAGCCCCGAAGCAGTTGGGGAAGCCCAGGGTGGCAAAGGCCGCAATGGTGGCATCTGGGTCCCCCAGCCTCACGAGCCTGTGCAGGAGCATGGTGTTGATGGCACGCACAACCTGCAGAGAAAGCACATGGGACAGCACCAATGAGGGATGAGCAGGGTGTGCGTGGCCCTGCCCTGCCCTCCCCTGCCCTGCCCTGCCCTCCCCCGCCCTCCCCTCCCCTCCTCTGCCCTGCCCTGCCCTGCCCTCCTCTACCCTGCCCTGCCCCCGTGGGTTCTCTTACCTCCATGAGGACAGCCCCGACGGTGGCCTTGCCGACACCAAACTGCTGTCCCACGGATCGGTAGCTGTCGGGAGTGGCCAGCTTCCAGACAGCGATGCCGACCCGTTTCTCCACTGTGAGGGCACGCCGCATGGCGGTGTCCTGGTGCCTGAGTGCGGGGGTGAGCCACTGGCACAGCTCCATAAATGTCTGCCGTCTCATTCTGAAGTTCCTGAGCCAGCGGTCGTCGTCCCACTCCCCAAGCACCAGCCGCTCCCACCAGTCGGTGCTGGTGGGGTAGCTCCACAGCCGTCGGCGTGTGAGGCGGGGGTGGGGTCGGGGTGCTGCAGGGTTGGGGGTTGAGCCCTGCTGCCCTGGGGGCAGCCCCTCCTCCAGTGTAGCAAGGAGGTGCTCAGCTGCCTCCCTCATGGCATGGAGCAGGGCAAGCCCTGCTCCTGCCGGGAGGGCTGGGTGGACCTCTGGCTGCTGCTGCTGCTGCTGGGGGTCCATGACTGCGTCGCCCGGGGTCTGTGTGCCTATGGCTCCTCAGACCGCGTGCTGTGCAGGCTGAGTGTGTCTGGGAGGGGCCCTTTAAAGGAGCGGCTAGCTGTTGCCCTGGAAGTGCTAGTCCGCCCTGTGACCCTGTCTGCAGCTGTGCCTGGCATCCCTATTTCGATGTGTGCTACTTTGGCGTGTAGACGTTCCCTCGCTGCACCTCTTTCGATGTTGGGCTGCACAACGTCGAAGTTGAACATCGACGTTGCCAGCCCTGGAAGACGTGTAGACGTTATTCATCGAAATAAGCTATTTCGATGTAGGCTTCACGTGTAGATGTAGCCATGGTGGAGCAACATAAACAAGAAATAATTTTGTCTGTTCATATCACTGTATCATATCATATTACATATCAACTCCATTTTCATTCTCCCTTTTGTGCAAAGACTTCATGTAAAAATATTTGCTCCATTTATTCATTTAGAAGCGTTTGTTTATTCATCATTTAAGAGTAATAGATTCAAAGTGCTATGTGGGGTGAAATTAGGATAAATGAATCAAGAGAAAGAAACAGGAAAATGTGGAAAAGAGAAGAGGAAAACCTACTTCTGTCTTGAGTATGTAAGAATATGATTATGTATTTTGCTATTTAAATAGACCATATTTAGAACAATGTCAAATTTGTACAGAAACAACAAGGACAATTTCACGAATGTCCCCAGTATAATATTTAACCAGAAATTGAAAATAACTAGTATAAAAGAAACTGGAGCTGACCAGTCTGAGTAAAAAAAAAAAGTGAAATTCAAACCTCCTTTAGAGACTGAAGGAATTCTGTTGGTGAACATCTTCAATAGGCAATTGGAAGACACTCCGTACCACTCTTAAGGCAGGCCAGGATAATGTGAGAAGGGGACTATAATATCTGACATAAAAAACAAACATGCAAAAACTCTCCCTGGCTAAAGGAAAAGTTAAAAAAACCCAGATAAGAACAGATGTATGAACTGCTGGCAGGGAAAGTCAATGCATGATAGCCTGTCTCTTTGTAATTCATTGGGTTCTGGCCCTACCTCGGCCTCATCATTTGTTTCACAGACCGTGTTAAGCAATATTCTGATGGTTCATGGACCTCCTACAGTGGTGGCTACAGGCCGGGGACCAACTCATGCCCTGTTTTGATGCCACCACTGGTATGTGGGGGTCATATTGGCCGAGCTGCCTGTGGCTGCTGCCTGTCTCCACCCCTGCTGCCCCCACACCTCTGCCCCCTGCCCCTGATACCATACCCCCACAGGGATTTCTAGATTTCTGGCAATGACTGAGGGCCATGCCCATCTCCCCTCCTGTGCTTGTCCCTGCTGCTCCCCAGCCCCCTCTGCCAACCCAGACTCTGCCACAGTCCCACCACCTCCATACCTCTCCCTGCTCCTGGCCCCAACCCGGCTCTGATGGGGACCCTGGACCAGTGGTGGGAGGGGATCCTGAGGCTGACACCACTTGGGGTCCTGCTCCCCCTCAGGTTTGTGGTCTCCCACCCCCTCCATGGACTGAGGTCTCCCCACCCCAGTCCCAAGCCCTCCCACTGTACACAGTTCACTGGTTTTGCAGTTTGTTAGTAGTTTTTAATTCAACATGTTTACCTTTTGTCAATATACAAGTTATTTGATCACCACCCCCACATCCCTCTTTATTGGGGAGCAGTTGGGAAGGGGTGAAGGGAGTGGGAGGAGTAGGGCAGCAGGCCCAAGGCCACTGCTTGGGGTGCCTGGGGATGGTAATTGGGGCTGTGGGAGAATATCTCCCTCAGAACCTCACAGATCCACAGCCCATCGCAATGTGCCTAGTAGATTGGGGCTGCACCCAGCTGCTCATACCCCTGGCTGGCATCCACCCAGCACCCAGGAGGACAGCCTTTCCCTTTCCCTCCACTATGTTGTGGAGGGCACAATTTGTGGCCACAACTTGGTGGATGTTGTGGTCCCCTACATCCAGATGGGTGAGAAGGCACCTAAAACACGCCTTCAGTTGCCCAAAGGCACATTTGGCCTGCATCCAGGGCCAGTAAAGTCAGGCATTAAAGAGTTCCTGCTCGATTCCAGCTGGCTGGTGTAGGACTTCATAAATCAGGGCATGAGAGGATAGGTGGCATCCCCCGCGATGCACAGTGGCATTAGCACATCCCCAACTGCCAGCTCCTGGTGGGGGATGAAGGTGTTCACCTCCATCCTCCAGCACAGGCTGGAGTTGCAGAATCCTGTGCATCATGTGCCTGGCTGAACCACCCCATGTACACGTTGAGGAGGTGTCCATGGTGATTGACCAGGGCCTGCAATAGCATGGAGAAATATCCCCTGCAGTTGATGTACTTGGCCACACTGTGGCCCGGAGCGTGGATGAAGATGTGGGTCCTATTGATAGTCCTAGGGCAGTTCAGGAACCCCAGTGCAGTGAATCTGGCCACAACCACATCCACATCTGCCAGATGGATCACCCTTCACAGCAGGATGCTGTTGATAGCTGTCACAACCTGCAAATGGAGGGCACGGGACACTCATGTCAGGGATTGAGGGAGGGATCCCCTGTGCCCCAGGGTGGGGTCCTCTGTCCCCTCATGTACCCTTACCTCCTGAGCTCTCTGGGAGGCCCCTTGTGAGTCTGCCCTCTGGTAGCAGGGCTGTGTGAGGGTGGTATGGCATGGTCCTCTGGGGAAGGAGCTTCTTGTCCCTTCCCAGTGCAGGGGCTGCAGCCTGAGCATACCTTACCAGAGCATACCTTACTTTCCCTGATGGTGGACTTCCACATGCCAAACTAGTTCCCCATGGACTGGTAGCTGTTGGGGATGGTGAGCTTCCAGAGCATGATGGTGACCCACTTCTTTGCAGGGATGGTGGGCCACAGCAAGGTGTCCTGTCTCTGGAGGGAGGGGACAAGCCAGGAGCAGCGCTCCAGAAAGGTGTCCTTCCACACGTGGAAGTTCTAGAGCCAGTGCTGGTCATCTCACTGTCCCATGATGAGATGGTTTCACCCATCAGAACTGGTGGTGTACCTCCAGATTTTCCTGTGCACCCAGGGGGTTGGGAACAGATGGGACAGTGGCATCGATGGTGGTTTCCTCATAGGTGGTGGCTGGCTTGCCCTCCCAGAGGAAGAGGAGGATGGCTGTGAGGAGGTGCAGCAAGTGCTGAAGCACCTCTGGGTGGGGCCAGTGCAAGCCCAGGGACTGCTCTGGCACTATGGCTAGCTGGAAAGTGCTGTGACTCTCAGCAAGTATTAGAGCTAGGCTGTAGCAGTTGTGCTGTCCCTTGTGGAGGTAGGCATGCCTCAGCATGGGCAGAGAATGGGCATCTGGGGTTCTCTTTAAGGGTGCAACTTGCTGGGGCCCCCAGAAGAGATTGCCAGCCACGGGACCCTGTCTGAAGGGGTTCTGGGCACCATTCTATAGAGAGAGTGTCCAGGTAGTCTGGCCGCATCCTGTCAATGAAGCAGATCACTTTTTTGATCCACTTTGCAGTGTGGCTGCATGCCAGTGCTTGAATAAACATGAGATTGCAAGGTAAGTATTGAGGACAACCAAACACAGATGTAAGGCAGTGCCACAATAGAGTACAAGAGTTTATGGTGTAAACACACCATGTTGCCTGAACAACTATCTGATCCAGACAGTGAATTGTTGCAGTCTGTCGAAGTAGTTTTATCTTGTAAAAACTTAATACAGAGACTTAAAAAAAAATTACAGGAAATTATTTTCCATTGCGTTTTCTAGTTCCCATTGACTGTTTTGTTTTCTACATCAACACAGACACATTCCATTTCAAAACAGAGACAGAGCAGTAGCCTTATCTTAGTGTTGTGGCATATCCCCAGCACTCCAACAATTAGAGAAAAAGCAATATTAAGGTTCCAAGGAGCTGTTCGGCAAGCACATTTAAACACTCTTGGATACAAGTAACCTGGACCTACCGAGTGAAAAATGTCTAACTTTAAGAGCTGCTGTTTGACATTGTCTTGTGTTTCCAGTGGAAATGAAAATGTTTAATTCTCATGATATAAATACATGATGTGTTTTTTTCTACTAATGTAGGACAGAAATATTTATTGAACATAAAAACAATGAGATGTAGGTTGGATACTAGGAAAAACTATTTCACCAGGAGAGTGGTGAAGCACTGGAATGTGTTACCGAGAGAAGTGGTGGCCTCCAACCCTAGGGCTATGTCTACACTACCCCCCACCTGCTTCAAAAGGGGGATGCTAATGAGACACTTTGGGATATGTTAATGAGATACTACAATGAATGTGCAGTGCCTCATTAGCATAATGGCAGCCGCAGCACTTCAAAATCTTTTGATTGCTCCCAGCTCGTCTACACAGGTCCTTCTTGAAAGTGCCCCCATGTAGATGAGCCAGGCGCAATTGAAAACAGCACTTTTGAAGTGCCGCAGCTGCCATTATGCTAATGAGGCACTGCATATTCATTGCAGCACCTCATTAGCATATCCCAAAGTGTCTCATTAGCGCCCCCCTTTTGAAGGCGGGGGGGTGGGGGGCTAGTGTAGACATAGCTTAGAGGATTTTAAGTCATGGCTTGACAAGGTCCTGTCTGGGATGGTTTAGTTGGAGTTCATACCAGGGGGTTTAATTGGAGTTCATACATAGGGGGCTGGACTCAATGACCTCCTGAGGTCCCTTCCAGCTCTAAGATTATATGATTCTATGTCCTGTGGCAACTTACAGACTAACGGGTATATTGGCACATAAGCTTTCATGGGCAAAGATGAAAGTGCCCAATAACACTTATGCTCCAATATATCTCTTAAGGCTGTGTCTACACTAGCCCCAAACTTTGAAATAGCCATACAAATGGCCATTTCAAAGTTTAATAATGAAGCGCTGAAATATATATTCAGCGCCTCATTAGCATGCGGGCGGCCGCAGCACTTCGAAATTGATGCGTCCCGATGCTGCACGGCTTATCCAGATGGGGCTCCTTTTTGAAAGGACCCCACCTACTTTGAAGTCCCCTTATTCCAATCTGCTCATAGGAATAGGGGGACTTCGAAGTAGGTGGGGTCCTTTCGAAAAGGAGCCCTATCTGGACGAGCCGCGTGGCGGCGAGTTGCTTCAATTTCGAAGTTCCGTGGCCGCCCGCATGCTAATGAGGTGCTGAATATGTATTTCAGCGCTTCATTGGTAAACTTTGAAATGGCCATTTGCATGGCCATTTCGAAGTTTTTGGCTAGTGTAGACACAGCCTTAGTCTATAAGGTGCCACAGGACTTTTCATTGTTGCAGATACAGACTAACATGGCTACCCCTCTGATACTTTACTGAACATATCTGTCTTGTCTGAATTATTGGTGGCTGTCACAGCTGATTCCCCACCCTGGTACTACAAATGCAGGTAAGGGGGGTGGGGGCAGCTACCCAAATAAAATGCTGGTAGACCCTCTCTGTAGTTGCCAGAGACAGAAGAGTTTTCCTGATTTTAGTTTTCCCTGAAATCAATCAGTAGCTGCTACCCTGAAGTGTACAAAATCCTCTTTCAAGGAAAGAAGTCACAAGAAATCTCTTCCCTTGAGGGAAAACCTCCCAATCTCCTTTTCCCACAGAGCTGAAAAGAAACAACAGGTGCACCCCCACCCCCATCCTGACAAAAACATGCAGCGAGCTATGCATTTTCTGGTAATGTGTCTGCAGCCAGGCACATAGTTTTAAGCCCCTGTAGGGTACAAAGGATGAACCAGTACTTGTTAACAAAGAGAAGGCACTTTTATTATTAAAACAAGATTGTCTTTGTAAGCATTGAATTGAAGTAAAACTCAGGGATTTTTCCCTGGGTCAGATTCTTGGTTACAGGAGAGAACAGAAGGAACAAATAACCAAGCTCAGACATAATTCCCAACTCCCAAACAATGAAAACATTGAACCTTATGCAACTAACCAAACTTCTCCCAACTCACAAATTCTAATGACCCTAGGGGATCTGTTCTGGAAAAGCTCATTTCTTTTCTGTCGGAGAAATCCCTCTCTCTTCTCTCTCTGTTTCTAGCAAAGATGCTAATATTACTCAGTTTGGGTTTTGAATTTTTCCCCTAGTGCCTATTGGTTCTTTGCCACTTTCCCCCAAAGTATCTCCCTCAGAGGCAGGTTAGCTTAATCCTTTCCTAGTTCTCCAGGTAAGAGTAGGCGTTCCTTCATTCCTTTGCAGCTCCCATTCATAACAGTGGCAATCTAATAAATGACCTAATACCATTATTAGGCTCTTTTTGATGATAATATTCTTTAAAAAACAGGAGAGAGAGGGAGAGAGAGAGAGGTGAAAAATTAAGCCAACTAATCCTCCTCCTAGTTGTCTACAAATTGGTACAGGAGATTGAGGAGATGTTACTCTGGGCAGTTCTCCCAAAATACTTCCTCTTCCAGGCTCCAGTGAGAGGTGGCTGAAGTTTCCCGTCACCCCACAGTTGAGTCTTTTGTGCAGGATTGGTTTTGTGGGTAACTGAGGTCTAGCAGGCACGATCCACACTCAGATTCTAATTCTGGAATCTAATTTCATGTGAGTTGCTGTTTTAGGTGTATGAGCCCTTCGGGTTTTTCTTTAAAATATTTATAAATTAAAAGGTTTGAAGAAGAAAGAAAGTCCTATCCCTAGGGCTGAGGCATGCTGGTAAAGCCATATGAGTAGGAATTCTCTCTTGCTTCTTTGGTTGCCCAGGCCAAAGAGTCATGTTGTTGCCCCTCTAGCTTAAAAAGAGAGAGACTTATTTGTGCTTAACAGGATGTTGGGTCCCTGGTACTGCCGATCTGCTAACCACTGAAAATGACAACAGTCTCCCAGTCCATGGTTTGCCTTGAAGATAATGACAGGTCCTCTGAAATCATCCTGGTCTGCTAGCCAGCCTGTCTCTGGAAACTCACAGAATGCACCAGGTTAGCTGTGCCCAACAGAATGGTGTACACACAGCATGACTGGGACAATTTGGGCTCAGCTCCTTTTAGCACTGAGGCTAGTTATAAGTGAAAGCAATCCCACCTTTAATATTAAAGGCTAAGATTTTAGAGATCCTGAGAAAGGACATGAGGAACAATGGGGGGTGCGTCTGCACTTACCCCTTATTTCGAAATTAATTTCAAAAGGGAGCCCAATTTTGAAAGAGGCTGCGGAGCATCTAGAGGCCCAACAGCTTCTTTTGAAATTGTGTTCCGTGAGAAGGGGCTCAAAGTTTGAAACTGCTCTTCCCCTCAAGGATCGGGAACAGCAGCACCTTTCTAAACCAAATTTCAAAATAGGGCATGTATAGACACTCCTGGCCTGCAATTTCAAAATTATGGGTCCACCATGGTGGCGGTTCCAGAGAGCACAGAGATGCACTAGCAAGCCCTGGTGGGACTCTATGGTCCCTGGGCCAGCCCCTTAAAGCCACACAGCCCCGGAAACCCCATGCAGGAAGCTGAGAGCATGCCCAGGACCTGAGGAGCATGAGCTCTGCCCATCACATGCTCCAGCAGACAGACAGACGCGCCACACAGCCGATCACCTGGATGGTGAGCCCCCCACACTCCGGAAACCCCCAGGAGGCCCCTTCCTCCTAGCCTGATGAGCGGCTGTCACTGGGGCTGCGGAGGCAGGGATACCCTTAGCGCATGGCTGCTTATGTCTGCTCAAAGGTGAAGGAGCTGAGGCAGTTCTATAGCTGGGCCAGGGATTCCCAGAGGCGATCGGGGGCCAGGGCCAGCCCAAGGCATTGGAACAGCTCCTCGGCCCGAAGGAGGTTCCTGAGCCATCGGTGGTGGTGGACACACAGGATTCGCACACACCTATATAAGGGCTTTAAACATTTAACAAACATGCTTCGATTGTTTATAATGGCTGAAGACAGCTCTGCAAGAAACTGAGGATTTCCTGTTTTAGCCAGCTATCATAAAGTACCAAGATGGTACAGTCCTCATGCATATGAATGAAGGATCAGGCCAGTGAGGACATGCACTAGCAGCTGGAGGAGCTGAGGCAGAATAAATGTGTTTCAGGAGGCTCTGAATGATGGGATAGGGGCTTGTGGACATGGAGATTTCTGACACAAGGAGAGGATAGGGAGGTCTACGGTGTGTGTGTGACTTGTTGCACTCCATATTCTTTATGGAAATATGCTTTAGAGAAAGAATACAACATAACACTATGCTTCATGCAAAACAAATCTTGTGATACATCATTGGAAGGATTGTAATCTGCTGAATGTGTATGTTCTGTTTGTCTGCATGTATGATTCCTGTATTTGAAGTGAGAAATACGACTTTGAAATATAAATCAGTTAACTAAACCAGACTTGCTAAGTGAGACTCATTAGTATTATTCAAGGAGTTTAATAGCTGAGTACTCAGGACAATGATCTGTAAAATAGTCTTACTTTGTCTTTAAGTCTGGAGTAGAAATGGTCCTGCCATGACATAATCTGAGGCTGGAACCAATTTTGGTTACTGTACTTTTCCAATGGAAGTGTGAAAACCTTAAAAATGAGCACAAAGGATTCCTGCCTCTGGCAGAAAGGTGAAAAAAGCAAACAATAGGAGCTGCTCGCAGATGCAAGATCCTAGTTACCACCTAAAATGAGTGCCGGAAATACCATAAAGTATCAGATGTAGACCATGGCTGGGAGTGTGTGTGGCTGGAGAAACACTGGTAATTTTGCAGGAGAGGGAAGAGAGGTCTCTAGTACTAAGGCTTGGTCACTGAAGAATGTGAAAAAAGTGCTAAATCCCAAGTTTTTCTAATGGAAAGAAAACGTTGCTTGGAGGTGAAGAAAGAAAAATATGAAACAGGAATAAACTTCCTCTGTGATGTTTGGTGGCCTGAATGCTGACTATGTCAGCTGCGCGATTCTGCTTGTTTGGTGCTCCAGTTACATGGGTGAATAGGCATCTCACTTTATCCTCACACTTGTATCCAGATGTATGACAGGGATTGCCAGATGATTTCACACCAGAGTGCTGAGAAAAAGCCGCATACAACAAGAGGAGAAGGGAGGATAGAATGAGGAGATAGGGGAGTCCTGTCAGGCAGGGAGGGAGAGTTTCTCACCATTCAGAATTCTTGAGCTTCATATTAGCTGCTGATAGTTGTCTAAATTCTCACTTTTCAACAAAAATAAGTAAATATATTTACAATTTTCCAGCATTTACAGCTCTGATTTCCTGTTGTGTTTAGCTAATGAAGCAGTGCCAAAGAGTTCTAGCAGGAGAGCTGTGTCCTCTGAGATAAAAATAGGACACAGACCAGGTCTACATGACACCTTAAAGTCAGTTGCAGAAACACAATTCTAGCTATGGCAATTGCGTAGCTGGCACAGACTTCTCTACAATCGACTTACCTGGCCATCCTCACTGAGGGAGGTTGACAGGAGAAACTCTCTCACTGACCTCCCTTACCCCTTGCGATGTTGAGGAGTACAGGAGTTGACTGTGGATCCCTGATCATTCAATTTTGCATGCCCCTAGCAGGCATTTGATATTGAAACAAGGAAGATCGACCCTGACCAGGTCAATCTTCTGGGCAGTGAAGACATACTCAAAGTTGAAAGCAAACTCCTTCTCGTACACTTATGTCCTTGCTATGTGCAAGTTCTGCCTGAGTAACTGTAAGAAATTAGCTCTGCAATTAATCACAGACTCCACTGATTCAGTCTGGCCTCTTACATATTTGAACAGTTAAGGAGTAATACAAATATTTCCATGATTTTCCCAAATATTTCCTGCAGACAGAAAGACACAAAAAAAATGATTAATGGAAAAGTTGGAAAACCTTCCAAGTGCGGAGAGGGAAAAGACAGGGACTAAAATTGAATGTTACAGCAACGCAGTGCTCTTCCCCACTGCCATTCCCAATTAAAAAAACACAGACAAATAACGACATGAAAAAAGCTCTGGTTTTGAGGATTAGTTAAAGGAGAGACCTTTTCTCAAAGCACAATTACCTTGTGGGACTCAGTGCCACAAAATATCACTGAGGCCAAGGGCTTGGTGGACTGACAGGAGAGCAAGAGGTTTTGATGTATTATGAGAAAATCCCTAGTACCTTTAGTTTGGTGCTTTTGTAAAGTGTGAAATGGCTATAAACCCTCTTGCTTGCAGGCATAAGCCAACCGCTGAAGAAACTTCCACTATGGGCAAGTTGTTCTGTTGTTGCCTTCTTGAGGTTTCCTGCACTTTCCCCTGCAGCATCTGGTCCTGGTCTCTGTCCAAGATAGAACACCTGCCTGCCTGAATCCTCAGGGATGATCCAGTCTGGCAATGCCGATGACCTGATGAAATGGTTTTGGTTTTTAGATTTGTTTGGTTTTTAATACACAAACAGTCCCCTAGTGTATTTGCAACCCCTGGCCCGCCAGCGAGGAGCAAAGGGGGCAACTGCCCTTTGGCAGCTGACTCAAAAGGACCTGGGGCTCCTGGCACTACAGTGGCAGCTGGAACTCTGGGCCATTTAAATTGCTTCTGAAGCCCAAGGCAGTGCACTCTAGGCAGTGCTGAAGGGCTGGAAAAGGAAGGCTACTCCCAGCTCCAGCCCTTCTGTTCGAGGCCATTCCCCTTCTGCAAGCATGGAACTGTGCCCTGCCACACCTTGTAAGGGGATCAGCAATTCTCTCAGTCCCTCCCTCCTTCCCCAAAGCTCCAGTATATTAACTCATACATTTCAGCTTCTCACAAGAGGATAAGATCCAGAAAGTGAAAATAATTTGATATGAAACTGCCCAGTCTCTACTTGTGTCACAGTAAAAAAACCAAAAGCAAATGGCAAAAATCAGGAAAATGATCTTGATTATTGAAAACTGCTCCACTGAGGAGCGTTATCAGGAAATCTTTTAAACAACTTTTAACTCATGTTCAGCTTCTCATTACAGCCGCTTATTAGGGGGGACGAAGAGGCCATGGTCTCTAGCTCTGACCCTACATGAAATTGTGCAAGGGAGCAGAGAGCTGGTAACATAAACAAACAAAAATTCCTCTTCTCCCTGGGTAATGAGTATTTCTCTGGGAAAATTGGCTTCACAGGATTGGTTCAATGGGGCTCAATCCCAAGAGATCTCCTCCAGGATGCTCCTTAAAGTGAATTTGGAGCCTAAAGCAGGGTATTGTCTTCTCCAGACTATGCTGGCTTCACTTCTCCTCTCAGTTTCTATGCTCTACTATTAGGAGGTTAAAGATGCCCTTTCTTCGCATGCTACAGCCCAGATGCAGGATTCTATTTCACCCAGTGAGTCAGACCCTAAAGGCTCTAAATGATTGTACATATTGGATGCCGGGGGAGTGGGCAGGCATAGCCTGCCCACGGCTACAAGGCCCCTCTCACGATGAGAGGGGACCCATTAAAAACAGCCCAGTCCCAAATAAATACGGGGGACAACGAAAGAAAAACCAGGAACGGGAGTGAGGGGCAAAGGTTTAAAAGAAGGGAGCCGGAGGGGGACACCGAGCAGAGGACCCTGGACAGCGCCCACCGCTCCTCAAAGGCGTCCAGGGAGTTGGTGGACACCGCCCAGAGGAACTCTGCTCAGATTCGTGAGCGGAGGGAGGAACGGAAGTAGGCCCCACAGTCGCAGGTCGCCCCCCTGCCAGCCTCCTCTCCCTGGTTTTGTAAATGGCCATTTTGGCCGTGGCCAGGAGGAGGCTGACGAGGAGGTCCCGCGACTTTGTGGGGCCACGGATAGGGTGTGAGAGGATGAGAAGGTGTGGGGAGAAGTGCAGCCAGAACCTCAAGAGGAGGATATGGAGGAGCCGGAAGAGGGGCTGCAGCCTGACACACTCGATGTAGATGTGCGCCAGGTTCTCCCTTGTGCCGCAGAAGGTGCAGGTGTCCGGGATGGGGGTGAACCGTGCCAGGTACATGCCCGTGCTCACCGCTCCGTGGAGGATTCTCCAGCTGATGTCCCCGGCAGGCCGCGGGACCAAGGTGGAGTAGAGGCCGGCCCACCGGGGCTCCCCACCCTCCGATGACGGCAAGAGGTCCCGCCATTTGTGATCGGGGCGGGACACGAGGGTGGGGAAGTGGAGCGTGTGAAGCACGAGCGCGTACAGAAGGTGTCGAGGTGCGGTTCGGAAGGGGACCGGCTGGAAAGTGTGCAGCCGGCTGAGGTGATGGGGGGGAGGGGGGCAGGCAGGATCGCGAAGCCGGGGGCCCACGAAGAGGTCCGGAGGGCTAGGAGTGGGAGGGGGGCGGGGTGCACCCTCTCGCAGGACCCGGCCGAGGTAACTGTGAGCGGTGGAGGGCAGGGCAGCCTTCACCTCCCGGAGTACGAGACGGGGGAGCGTAGGTCGGAGAGCCCCATGCGCCGGGCGAGCGCCGGGGCCTCCATCCAGTCCCCCCGCTCGTAGTCCAGGAGGTCTCCGACCCTGGTAATTCCACCTAGGACCAGCCTCCGGCGCACCGTGCGAGACTTCGTCGCCTGCACACGAAGGTGGGGGTTGTGTAGCAGGGGCTCCGCGAGGAGGTCTTCTCCCACGGTGGCCCCTAAGGACCTGGAGGCTGAGAGCAGCCGCCAAGTGCGGAGGAGGTCCTGGTAGAAGGCCGGCAGCTACGAGAGGCCTCGCGGACAGTCCCTGCAGGATAAATAGAGGAGCTGCCGGTCGCATCGGAGCCCTCGGTAACGGCGGAGGAAAGCGTGCGCCAGCGTGCTCCATGCCGGACTATCTGCACTGACGGTGTTGAGAAGCCTCTGCAGGGCTCGGAGGCGGAAGACATGGACCTGAGTGCGCGTGCAGGTCAGGCCCTGTCCCCCCTCCTCCGGGGGAAGATGGAGTACCCCTGCAGGGACCCAGTGCAGTCCTGGCCAGAAGAACTCCAGGATTAACCTCTGGAGCTGGTCCAGGAACCCAGGGGGTGGGACCAGGGTGCTGAGGCGGTGCCAGAGCATGGACAGGACTAGTTGGTTCAACACCAGCGCTCTCCCTCGGAGGGAGAGACACTGGAGTAGCCCTGTCCACCTCCGCAACCGCTCAGCGACCCTGCTCTCTAGGCCTTGCCAGTTTTCCGGCGGAGAGGGATGCGTGGCGGAGAGAAAGACACCTAGATAAAGCAGCGGACCCGCGCTCCACCGGATGGCCTGAAGCGCGGGTGGGAGGCGGCTCGTCTGCCATCCGGTCCCGACCACCAGGCCAGAGCTCTTGACCCAGTTGACCCGGGCGGAGGAGGCTGCCGAGTAGATAGCTTGGCAGGCCTCCAGATGCGCCAGGTCTCCCGGGTCCCGGACCACGAGGAGCATGTCTTCGGCGATGGTTAATGAGCTCCCTGAGGACGTCTGCAGCGGCCTGGCACTTCTCGGTCCCCGTGCGGTCCCGCTCCTCGAGGGTGCAGTTGAAATCCCCGCCGAGGACCAGGCACTCGCGAGGATCGATGGTGTCGAGGAAGGCCGCCGCCTGCCGGAAGAAGGGGGTTCTCTCCGGGCCGAGGGTCGGGGTGTAGATGTTGACAAGGTGGAGAGGCAGCCCCTCCACCCGCACCCGGAGATACAGCAGGCGGCCCGGCACGACCTCAACGCTCCCGAGCACCTCGGGCTGCAGGTCTGGGGAGAACAGGGTTGCTAACCCGGCCCGGTGGGCTGAGAGATGACTAAAGTGCACCCCGTCTCCCCACTCCAGCCGCCACTTGGCTTCGGCGGCCGGAGTAGTGTGGGTCTCCTGTAGAAAGGTGACCGAGTGCCCCCCCTCTCGGAGGAAGGAGAGCACTCGGCACCTGCGGAGACCCGACCCGCAGCCCCTGACGTTTAGTGTGGCAAAGATGAACGGCGCCATTTGGAGGGCTGGGGAGGATCCTCGCCAGAGGGAGCGCCGGCGGTTCCCGTGGGGCCACGCAGCAAGCCGTGAGCCACGCCAAAGGTGACGAGGGCGTCACGGAAGCCACGGGGCCGTTGGTAGACCGCGGCGTCCCTCTTCCCGGTCCCCTTGCCCTCCCTCAGAAGAGCCCTCGCGGACTCCAGGGCAGAATGAAAGTCTCCCCAGCGCTGGAGGGCGAGAGTAACCTTGTTCTTGGAGCCGCGAACGTCCTCCAAGAACTGGCGCATCTCACCCGCCAGCGCGTGGGGTGCCGAGGTCTCGGGGTCTTGAGAACCCGTCGGTCTCACGTTCTTTTGGGCCCCCCGGCCAGAGAAGAGGTTGGGGTAGGGACTGGGGCCTGAGTTTGGGAGGGATGAGGGCGGCGGAGGGAGAGCAGCCCCGGAAGTGCTGGGAGAGGGCAGTGCAAGAGGGGCCTCCTGAGGGGTTACGACCTCGGGGGCAGGTATGAGTGGGCAGGGGTAAAAAGGAGGGGGAGGGATGGGGGCAGGGGAGGTAGAGATCAGTGGGGGAAGAGAGGGGTCATGGGGGGGAGGGAAAGGAGTGAGTGGGGGGGGAGGAGGAAGGGGAGGGTTTAGAGTGGTGGGGATTGCAGGTTCTGGAGCGGGGCATTGGCCAGGAAGGGGTATGGCAGGGGTGGCAAGCAGTGAGGCCAAGGTGGGAGCAAGGGCGGAAACACGGGCCAAGGAGGTCTCCAGGAGGGGGGCTTCCTCTGGCAATGGCAGGGTAGAGGTTGAGGTGCCGGCACTCTCAGCGGGAGGCGCTGGCAGGTCGGGGGAGAGGGTATCGGGGTTTTCAGTTGCGGGGACGAAGGCGGGGTGCAAGGGGAGCCCTAATTCCCCTGGGGCGTCCGGGGGCTGGCTGACCTCCGCCGGGGGGTCGTCCCTAATTGAGGGAGGGGTTGCCCCTTGGGACAGCTCAGGGCAGAAGGAGGTGGCAATTGAGGGATCGCTGGTGGGAGGGGTGGGGGAAAGTGGGAGGGGTGGGGGAGAGTCCATAGGCGGCCCACAGGCCTCTAATAACAGGCCTTCCATGTCCAGGGCCACCGGGGTGAGCCCCAGGGCCTCGACCTCCTGCGAGAGGAGGGCGAGGCCGGGAGCCACTTCCTCCGGGCGCTCCATTACAGCCGCCTGGGTAGCGGCCGGAGGGGTGTCGGAGGAGGGTGCGGGCACAGGGAGGGCCGTCTCGGCCTCTTTTGGCTCTGGCTACGGGGCCAAGGGGGTGTTAATCTCCTCGGCCGCCGCGGCGGCAACCTCCGTCGCCCCCGGCAGATGGTTGGTAGCCGGGGGTTCGGCAGGTGGAGCAGGGCTGGCGGATCTCTTGGGTGCCTTGCGCGGCACCTCCACCCCGTCCTCCGGCGGGGTGGGGTGCCGGACGTGCGCACCCCTTTTTTTCCTTTTCCCCCCCCACCAATACCCAGCCCTCCGAGGAGGCGGGCTGGGCAGTAGAGGAGGAGGGGCCAGGGGATAGGGCCGACAAGGAGGGAGGGAGGGAGGAGGGGGGTGGGGGAGCGAGGGAGGGGGGCGACCCGCCCTGTGGTGGGCCCTCTTTTGGTCCTGCCGCCGGCCCTGCCTCCCTCTCCTCCACGGGCCCAGCTTTTGTGCCCGCTCGGGCACCGGCGCCCGCTTCTTCTCTCCCGGCACCATGCTGCTGGGCGCCCTCCGACGCCCGAGCGGCGATGGATCTGTCCGGGCCTAAAGGAGGAGGAGCGGTCCCAGGGCCTGTCACGGTTGGGGCGCCGCCGGTCTCGTGGCTGACGCCCCCCGGGTCGGAGGAGGTCCCGGGCTCCTCTTCTTCGTGCCGGGCCAGGGGGCAATCCCTCTGGACATGCCCCGCTGCCCGGCACCCGAAGCACCGGGCCTCCCCCAGGGTGTAGAAGACCCGGTACTGGGCCCCTTGATAGGGCACCAGTATAGTCCCCTCCTGGGCCACCCCGCCCTGTGCTGCCGCCAGCGGCAGTTGGACTCGGGCCTGCTGGCGGAATGAGAGCACGTGCCGGAGGGCGGGGTCTTTGCAGCCTAGTAGGAGGGGACTCAGGACCGTCAAAGGCCGGCCCAGGGCAGTGAGGAAAGGCAGAAGGGCGGCGTTGGGAAGGAAGGGCGGGACGGACGAGAACACCACCCGCACGCCCAGGTCTTCCAGCGGCTCCAGGGGCACGTGCACGCCCCCAACTGCCAGGCCCCTCTCCACCGCCTCCTGGGCAGCGGCCTCCGAAGCCAGGAAGAAGATGATCTTCCCGAACATCCGGGAGGCCGCCACCACGGCCGCGGACCCCACCACCCGTGCCAACGCCCGCACGTAGGTTTCCACGTGGGGCGAGGCAGCCACCAGGAGGCAGCGGACCCCGTGCCTCCTGGTGAGCGCGGGGAAGGGGCCGCGACCGTTGGGGATGGTAGTCCTGGCGGAGGCGGAAGGAGCAGGGTGCGGGGCGGCGGCCGCCGCCTGGGCATACGACCTGGGGGCCGAGATGTCGGGGCCCCCAGGGGTGGTGGAGGGAGCAGGGGGAGGGGGAGAAGGGGAGGCTGCGGCGAGTGCTTGGGCAGCCGGGGGGAGAGTCCCCGCCACGGGGGGTTTAGCCCTCCGGGCGGGGCTCTTGCCCTTTCTTTTCCCCTGGCCCTTCCTGCCCTTTTGGGGGGGTGGGTTCGGGGCCAGGTTGCTGGAGGACGCTGCGGCGGAGGTGGTGGGAGCCCTGGAGCCTGTGCCCGCGCCCTCAGCCAACATGGCGGCAGAGTCTTGGGCGGCCCTGGATGAGTGGGCCGCCATTTCGGGGGTGGGTGGGGTGACGGTGGAAGACGAGGGAAGGAGGGGGTCACCGGATGACCCTCCGGCGGGTGTGGGGGTCATGGTGGTGGGTTTGTAAGATGGGGGAAGTTTGTTGGGCGTGGGGCCTTTAAGAGAGAGCGGGGGAGGGGAGGAGAGTGGAGGGGAAGGAAGGGTGGAGGCGTGGCTGCCCCTCCCCCACCGGCCGGGCTGAGGACCCAGTCAGGTCGGCGAGGGGCAGAGCAAGGGCAGTGAGGTCAGGGGAAGGTGAAACCTAAGATGGCCGCTGCTCCCAGCACAAGATGGCTCCTTTTCTGCACTGGGATGTGGGGAATTGAAGTTTGTGCGTGGGTGGGGGTGGGGGTGGGGGGGGGGCTCAGGCGCTTCGGTGAAGTGAAAAATAAAAGGGGGTGGGAGGGGGCGTGGGTACAGCCAACCTGGTGGAAATGGGGGGGGTGGGGGTGCCCATGTGCGCCTGGGGGGGGCGGGGGCACAGTAGCTGCTTCAGAGCCTTCAGGAAACCGGGGGGGAATGAAGGAGCAGCTGGTTAGAAGGGGGCCCAGGTGGAGGAGGGGCCCCCAGCGGTGGCTGGGTGTGGGTGGGGGGGCAGTAAGGGGGGGTGGCTGCAGGGGTGGGGCAGGGGCACACCCTAACACCCCACCCCTGGCTATGCAGCCACCCCTCTGGAGCCCCGGTGGAAAGGAAGGGCTCTGCCCAAACTCACCCCTCCCAGGCCACCCCACAGGAAGAGGCCTGTGGAGGGGGCCCAACCACCGCTTTAAGAAGCCCCTTACCTTTCCTGGGGGGTGAGGATGCAGCAGCTGCTAGATGAGGAGGTGGGCCGCTCAAGTGGGGGGCAGCAGCAGCTCCCCCGTCCCCGGCAGCGCGGGGAATGGGGAGCAGGAGAACGCAGCACCGCCGACAGCCGGGAGGAATGTGTCTCCCAGAGGTCATGTGCATGAGAATGCAAAGGGTGGCAGGTGTGAAACTGAGGCTGGGAGGAGTGTGTCTCCCAGTGATCATTTGCATGAGAATGCAAAGGGGTGCATGTGTGATACCTTTTCAGGCAAAGCCTAATGGGTAGCAAGGAAGCCATGAGATTTGGTCTATTGTAAACATGTAGTTGTAAAAATCACAATTTAAGCTGACAATGTGGGAGTTGTGAGATCTCACCATTGCTCTGGGTTGTTGTGGGGGACAGGGCAGTCGCCTTAGCTCTGTAAGACATTGATTATACAGGGCTCCCTGGTTTAAAACATTGTGGAATGAAGTGGGAGGGGTGTTGGTTGAGTCAGCTTCCTAAGTGCCTTGGCCCTGCCTATGTCTTGGCCATATAGTTATGTCTGATTTGACTAACTCTCTCCACCTGTTGAAAGATAGAGCTGGATACTAGGGTGTTTGTGTAAACCCCCCACTAGAGATACCAAGAGCTAGAATCATAGAGTGGCAGCTGATGCCACACAGAGCTGAAATCACTAGGTTCTGCCTTAGGGTGGTCCTGAGCATTGGGGCTTGGACTGGTAGATGACAGCAAGACTGGTGGGAGGCTGGTAGGAGCAGGGGCGGATGATGGTGACTGGCAGAAGGCTGGTGACAGCAAGGGGAGGCTACAGACAAGTGGACAGCTAGTACTGCCCTGGTGATGTATCTGTGGGCTTTGGGTTTGGGACTGCACCGCAGAAGGTACATCCTGAAACTGTGTTTGTGTGGAAAAGGGCCAAGAGCCCCAGCAAGAGACTGGGTTCTACTGCATCTGGGGATGGTATCTGGGTAAGGGGGGGTTTGTCTCTTCTTTGCTGAGATATACTGCATCTGTCATTGTAACCTTGGGGTAGGTTACAGTCATTAAACAAGCCATTTCTATCTCAGACTCTGTGCTTGCGAGGGGGGCGAGAACCGCCTTACAGGCACCCAGCATGGGGGTGAAATTGTCCCAGGCCACTGGGTGGGGGCTCGAGCCGGTTGGTTGTATCCTTGATAGGAAAACCCCACAAGAGTTGAACCCGGCCCTTCTGGCAGGCATCTGGCGTTAACCGACGGGTTACATGCTTTTTACGGAAAGTGAGTTTACTTGAATTTTGCTCTTTGGGTCAATGACCCTTTTGCTGTTTTGTTTGAAATAAGAACATTAGCCAAGGAAGGATAAGGAGGAAAGCTGACAGTTCAGTTTCTTTCATAACTGTGGTCTGAGACTTGTGAACACACTGGATTCTTCAGTCCCTCTCTCTGTTCTTCCCTAAGTGCTCTGTGCCTCTGCCTCTCTCTCACCTTTTTTCAGTGGTAGTATTCCTCCTCCTCTCAACAAAGGGGAAGCACATAAGGGATTGACATAAGGAGGGAGCTTCAGCTCTCATTTCCTCTGAAATGGGAACACCTATGCGCCACTCTCTCTACAGCTTGTTTGGCTGCAGTACCAGCAATGCTATTGCAGTGTCTGAGCATTCTAACCCAGAGGTTCTCACCCTCTGGCAGGCTACATTCTGACATGGTATGTTCTCTGCCTTGTTTCAGCTGCTTTTACTAGTAACTGGGGCCATTTGTTCCTATTTGTCTTTAGGAGGAGATCTTGGACACATGAAAGCAAAAGGAAATAAGGAGCACTCAGCATAGTTTCTCCATTAGGACAGGGGCCCTGTGCTGCCACCCCTACTTCTGTTGGAAGAGTGATGACACAATCAATGGTCTCAAGTTACAGTGGGAGAGGTCTAGGCTGGGTAATATGAAAAACTCTTTCATCAGGAGGGTGGTGAAGCACTAGAATGTGTTGCCTGGAGAGGTGGTGGATTCTCCATCCCTAGAGGTTTTTAAATCCTGCTTGGCAAAGTCCTGGCTGGGATGATTTAGTTAGGGTTGGACTCCAGGACATCCTGAGGTCCCTTCCATCCCTAGGATTCTATGATTCTAAGTGTTTTCACAACCTTGGCTGTGTGTTAATTTTCACCATTCTTGGGAATCCCACTTGCTATTAAGCCTGCTAACTCTGTGCAGCAGCCAGTTGCTGGTTTTACTTCTTGAGCTTCAAAGCCTGCTGTTAAGTGCAGAACTCTCTATCTGGTGCCCTTCCTTGGGATGGAGGACTTCACAGTCCTGCTGCTTGAGGTCCTGAAACCAGTCATGCCCCTCCCAAGCCCTCTGTGGTCATTTTGTGCTCTCTCCTAGATTCCACCCTGGGGGTGATCCAGTCTGGAGTTCCCAAATAACTGAACTCTAATGGAGATTGCATAGACAGGGGGAAGAGAGTTGCTTTACTATGTTTATGAGCAAGCAGCTTGATCACAGACCCAGGGAGCTTCCAGCCACCCTTCCAAGCCAGCACCCACAATTGCAACCCATAGAATAAAAATGCCCTGCCAGAAAGGAAGAGTACAGAGAAGGACAGGGATAGTAAAAGGCCTGGGAGAGCAAAGAGGTTGTAGCTGTGTACAGTGTTGCTTCCAGAAAAGAGCCAAGGCACTGCAAGCTCAAATAGTGAAGGACTAACAAGCTTAAGCAGAGGTTGGAGTTCAGGACCTGCGCTGACTGAAAGCAGACTAAGGAGTGTAAATAAGGACAAGCTGAGGAGACCAGCCCAAGAAGCAGTGATGGGACAAACGAGGAACATAAGGCAGTAAAATAAGGAATGTGACGTCTGTAAAAGAACATCTTTCACTTTCACACACACACCCGCTACTCTCTTGGCATTCCTGAGTGGGAGGTTTAGTCAGTGTCTTCCAGGTGGTGTGGGGAGGAAGGAAGAGCTCCTCTTAAACCTGAGTCCTCCAACTGTGCCTTCTGTTTCTTAGGATGGACAGGTTCTGATGTTCTTTCTGTATCTCTGTTTCTACTGAGGATTTTCCACGCTCCAACCCTCCACCCTCTGTGAGATTAGTGGGAAAAGAGACACTAAAAGTCATTGGGTCTGTCAGCAGCAGCTGGTGACAGAACAATATGCTTTTGGTGGCTCTGTTTCAGCTTTCCGTGCACGGTCTGTTCCTGCTACAATATTGGATTCTAATTCACGCTGACAGTTACAAGTACGTAAGACAAAATGAAGTCCATAACTGGCCACTGCAATATCCCCTAACATGTCCCAGGGATCACTGCTGTTTCGACAGGGAAGAATCAGAGCTATCCTGAAATGAGAACTCAGCCTGCGCACTGGTCCTGTGGGGTGTTAACTCCGGTTCTAGAAGACTGGACTAGCACTGGAAGACTTCCTAACACCACCAGTCATGAACTGTGTGCTGCAGACTTGGCCTACTTGAGCAGATACACCCCAGCTGCTGTGGTAAAGACTGGGGCTCCCCTGCTGCTACTCCTACCCTCTCGAGAGTGGGGAAGTGTCTGCTGCTGCTCCTTGAGGTGCGAACAGGGACCCATGCTGCTTTCAGAAGAGAGAGGTCCCTTGTGCTCTGGGTGCATGGGGAAAGGCTATGGAAGCGAAGTTACAGCTGACCTTAGCTCATGGGGTACACTTGGGCCCCCCAACCAGAAACCTGAATTTAAAGGCCAAGTGTGCTAAAGGCTGCTTCCGTTCGGCAAAGAAGCTGGTCTAATCTTGCCCGTATTTAATTATTTCATGTCTGCCAGGCGATGTCAGCTAAGAAATTACATTTTCTAGCCACTGGGTTTGCTCCTAGCTAAAGTGTGCCTCTTGGTGCCTCTAGGTCATTGAACTTCTCTGTGATATCTGCTGCCACCTAGTGTCTATACAGAGTCCTTGCATTTTACTCCTTAATCTTTAAAAACAGATTACATGGGAAGATTTGTGAACTGGGATTTACACTCAAATTTGACCCACTGACACTTGGTATGAACAAAGACAGCGATTACCTCGTGCGTTACCAGGGCTGCTTCCTTTTCTTTGATGCTTGTAATGATCTCAGGCAAAACACAACATCCGTCACCCCTCACCCCCCCTCCTTCAGTTAATGTATTTGATTTGTCAGTTTTTATTGCAATTTTTTTGGACCTCTCTTATATAACTGAGTCTGGACTGGATCTATCTGCTATAGAGCTGAAGAAGTGGGTCTGTCCCACAAAAGCTCATCACCTAATAAATCATTTTGTTAGTCTTTAAAGTGCTACATGACTGCTGTTTTGTTTTGTTAGAATACAGACTCACACAGCTACCGCTCTGTTACTATTCCTTAATCTGTATGTAGTACCCAGAGGCACTGCGACCTCATCTGGGGTGAGTGAAGTCTCTGCTCTACAGCCTCAGCTGACAGCCAGCTGGCCTTTAGCTCACATGGTAGAGTGCAGGGCTCTAGACCCTATGCTCGCGATTCTATTCATAGGGCCGGCAACCCGGGTCTGTCAGCATTACATAGAATGGGGTTGTCTTGAATGTGGAGAGCAAGGACATCAAAAAAGACTAGAGGCATGCAGGGTGTGTGTCCTAGGAGGCTGTTTACTGGCTTCTTCTTAGTCTATTACTTGCCTAAAACAAGGATCAAGCATAGAATTGTCTAGAGCCTATGTATGATCTTGGATTTTATTTCTCTGCCCTTGTTTTCCATACACCATACCAGGACCCAGGCAGCACAGAAAGGTAGTTGCCCAGGGAGTTCGGAGCTGACAGGGTGGGGAGCTTCCTGCTTGTGAGAAATTGGGAGCAAGCCAGGGGAAGCAGCTGCCTAGGTTGACAGCAGCCAGCAACATCAAAAGGCAGGGAGTGTCAGCTTCTAATCGCATAAAACCAAAGACTCCTGACCTGACCCTGCCCTGCGGCCCAGCCCCTTCCCAGAGGCCCTCTCCCCACTTGCTACATCCCCTCTCCCACCATCGCTCATTCTTCCCCACACTTGCTCACTTTTGCTGGGCTGGGGCAGGAGGTTGGAGCGTGACTCAGCGCTGAGAGCCACCATGGGCCTGGGGACAAGGTGTAGGGAGGCCTGATTCCATGTCCCAGGGGGGAGAGAGCCTTTAGCAGAAGGGGAGGTGCCAAGGATGAGCAGGCCTCAGAGCCACTCAGGTCATGGCACTGGGCCACTTCCCAACCCTCAAAAGCTGCACGCAGCACCAGAGCGATGCCCCCATGGCATTTCAGAGGGGCCTGAGCTCCCAGGCCTCACCAAAGCCACCAAAGCAGGAGGCTCCCCTCCCCCCGTCAGCTCCCAGCTCCCTGGGCAACAGCCTTTCCACGCTGCCTGAGTCCTCCCTATCCCCTTCTGAGCAGCTCATGCTCTGCACGGATATGGGCCAGGTATCATTTCTCTAAAGCTCCAGGACCTCAGGGGGTTATTTCAGGTTTTAGTTTTTGGTTTGTTTTTTTTTTGGACAAGCGGGGAAAAGGCAGCTTTAGCTGCTATACCAGGAACTACTTAGGCTCCTGAAAACTCAAGGTTTCTCTTTTTTGTGGGGGAAGGCGGGGCAGATAACTTACAAATTAACTATATAAAGAAATAGAAATATACCCACAAACACAAATTATACCCATATTTAAATGTATGTGTTAATTTACAACAATTAGGAAATAATACAATAAAATATTCCCAATCCCAAATCTTGAAGGAACATTAAGACCTGCAATATTGGGTCAACCAATAGTCCATCTAACCCAGAATGCTGTCTTCTGACAGTGCTTTAGAGAGAATGAACAAACAGGCAGTCATAAAGTGATCCATACCCTTGTCATCTACTTCTAGCCTGGCAAACAAAGCCTATAAGGGATATTCCTGCACTTGGACCATAGGGTTGTGTCCCTGCCTATCCTGGCTAATTGCTGTGGTTTGGCCCTATTTTTTAAACACTGTTATAGTTAAGCCCCCTGTGAAATGTGGCACATTTAACAGAGATCTCAATTTTCGTACACATTATTCTAAGGACAATTTCCTCATCTTTGATATTCGGAAGAATGGAACCCATCCCATGTAACTTCACTTACTCTTTCCATAGGGCCTATTAATGACAGCTGACTTCCACCCCTCCCTGCTTCTTCCTCTTACTGCCCCCATATATATATATGTAGGGAATGTGGCAGAAGGAGCGCAGTGCTGCTGAAGGCTGGGCCTATTGGATGCCGGGGGAGTGGGCGGGCGTAGCCTGCCCACGGCTACAAGGCCCCTCTCACGATGACAGGGGACCCATTAAAAACAGCCCGGTTCCAAGTAGATACGGGGGACAACGAAAGAAAAACCAGGAGTGGGAGTGAGGGTCAAAGGTTTAAAATGAGGGAGCCAGAGGGGGACACCGAGCAGAGGACCCCGGACAGCGCCCACCGTTCCTCAAAGGCGTCCAGGGAGTTGGTGGACGCCGCCCAGAGGAACTCTGCTCGGATTCGTGAGCGGAGGGAGGAACCACCGGATCCGTAATAGGGGTGCCATCCTCCGCCAGGAGGCAGGGGATATGTTTTTGGGCGCCCCTCTTTTTCTCCAGGGCGTAGAAGAAGCGGGAGCCGCGGTCCATCTCCCGCAGGAGTTGGATTCGCGACCTCACCAAGGCCCCCTGTGCCCGGTGTGCGTCGAGGGTCCTGAGCTCGTCCCGCTTCTCCTGGTACGTGCCGCAGAGGGATGGATCTCCGGGGCTGGCGGCTAGACGCCTCTCCAGCTCAAGGACCTCCTGTTCCAGCTGCCCTATCAACGCATCCCGCCGCCGGCTGGCCCCCCGAGTATAGTCGCGGCAGAAGAGCCGCGCGCGCACCTTTCCCAGGTCCCACCACCGCCGTGCTGAGGGAAAGGCGTGCCGCTGCTCGCGCCAGGCCAGCCAGAACTCCCGGAAGGATGCCACGAAGCCCACGTCCTCCAGCAGGCTGTTGTTAAAATGCCAGTAGGCCGACCCCCGCTTCCCCGGCGAGAGGGAAGCCTTCACGGCCACCAGATGGTGGTCCGAGAAGGAGGCCGGCCGTACGCTGGAGGCGTGGGCCTGGGAGAGATGGTGCCGCGAGATGTAAATGCGGTCCAACCGGGAGCGTACAGATTTATGGCCCACCACCCGGACGTAGGTGAAGCCGGCGTCCTCGTCCGGGTGGTGGCTGCGCCAGACGTCCACCAGGAAGCGACGGTTAATGAGCTCCCTGAGGACGTCCGCAGCGGCCTGGCACTTCTCGGTCCCCGTGCGGTCCCGCTCCTCGAGGGTGCAGTTGAAATCCCCGCCGAGGACCAGGCACTCGCGAGGATCGATGGTGTCGAGGAAGGCCGCCGCCTGCCGGAAGAAAGGGGTTCTCTCCGGGCCGAGTGTCGGGGCATAGATGTTGACAAGGTGAAGAGGCAGCCCCTCCACCTGCACCCGGAGATACAGCAGGCGGCCTGGCACGACCTCGACGCTCCCCAGCACCTCGGGCTGCAGGTCTGGGGAGAACAGGGTCGCTACCCCGGCCCGCCGGGCCGAGAGATGACTAAAGTGGACCCCGTCTCCCCTCTCCAGCCGCCACTTGGCTTTGGCGGCCGGAGTAGTGTGGGTCTCCTGTAGAAAGGTGACCGAGTACCCCCCCTCTCAGAGGAAGGAGAGCACTCGGCACCTGCGGAGACCCAACCCGCAGCCCCTGATGTTTAGTGTGGCAAAGACGAACGGCGCCATTTGGAGGGCTGGGGAGGATCCTCGCCAGAGGGAGCACCAGCGGTTCCCGTGGGGCCACGCAGCAAGCCGTGAGCCACGCCAAAAGTGACGAGGGCGTCACGGAAGCCACGGGCCCGTCGGTAGACCATGGCGTCCCTCTTCCCGGTCCCCTTACCCTCCCTCAGAAGGGCCCTCGCGGACTCCAGGGCAGAATGAAAATCTCCCCAGCGCTGGAGGGCGAGAGTAACCTTGTTCTTGGAGCCGCGAACATCCTCCAAGAACTGGCGCATGTCGCCCGCCAGCGCGTGGGGTGCCGAGGTCTCGGGGTCTTGAGAACCCGTCGTCCTCGCGCTCTTTTGTGCCCCCCGGCCAGAGAAGAGGTTGGGGGAGGGACTGGGGCCTGAGTTTGGGAGGGATGAGGGCGGCGGAGGTAGAGCAGCCTCGGAGGTGCTGGGAGAGGGCAGTGCAAGAGGGGCCTCCTGAGGGGTTACGTCCTCGGGGGCAGGTATGAGTGGGCAGGGGTAAAAGGGAGGGGGAGGTATGGGGGCAGGGGAGGTAGAGATCAGTGGGGGAAGAGGGGGGTCATGGGGGGGAGGAGGAAGGGGAGGGTTAAGAGTGGGGGGGATTGCGGGTTCTGGAGCGGGGCATTGGCTGGGAAGGGGTATGGCGGGGGTGGCAAGCAGTGAGGCCAAGGTGGGAGCAAGGGCGGAAATATGGGCCAAGGAGGTCTCCAGGAGGGGGGCTTCCTGAGGCAATGGCAGGGTAGAGGTTGAGGTGCCGGCACTCTCAGCGGGAGGCGCCGGCAGGTCGGGGGAGAGGGTATCGGGGTTTTCATTTGCAGGGACGAAGGGGGGGTGCAAGGGGAGCCCTAATTCCCCTAGGGCGTCTGGGGGCTGGCCGACCTCCGCCGGGGGGTTGTCCCTAGTTGGGGGAGGGGTTGCCCCTTGGGACAACTCAGGGCAGAAGGAGGTGGCAAGTGAGGGATCGCTGGTGGGAGGGGTGAGGGAAAGTGGGAGGGGTGGGGGAGAGTCCAAAGGCGGCCCACAGGCCTCTAATAGCAGGCCTTCCATGTCCAGGGCCACCGGGGAGAGGCCCAGGGCCTCGACCTCCTGTGAGAGGAGGGCGAGGCCGGGAGCCACCTCCTCCGGGCGCTCCATTACAGCCACCTGGGTAGCGGCCGGAGGGGTGTCGGAGGAGGGCGCGGGCACAGGGAGGGCCGTCTCGGCCTCTTTTGGCTCTGGCTCCAGGGCCGAGGGGGTGTTAATTTCCTCGGCCGCTGCGGCGGCAACCTCCGTTGCCCCCAGCAGATGGTTGGTAGCCGGGGGTTCGGCGGGTGGAGCAGGGCTGGCGGATCTCTTGGGTGCCTTGCGTGGCACCTCCACCCCGTCCTCCGGCGGGGTGGGGTGCCGGACGCGCGCACCCCCTTTTTTCCTTTTCCCCCCCACCAATACCCAGTCCTCCGAGGAGGGGGGCTGGGCAGTAGAGGAGGAGGGGCCAGGGGATAGGGCCGACAAGGAGGGAGGGAGGGAGGAGGGGGGTGGGGCGGCGAGGGAGAGGGGCGGCCCGCCCTGGGGTGGGCCCTCTTGTGGTCCTGCCGCCGGCCCTGCCTCCCTCTCCTCCACGGGCCCGGCTTGTGTGCCCGCTCGGGCGCCGGCGCCCGCTTCTTCTCTCCCGGCACCATGCTGCTGGGCGCCCTCCGACGCCCGAGCGGCGATGGATCCGTCCGGGCCTAAAAGAGGAGGGGCGGTCCCAGGGCCTGTCGCGGTCGGGGCGCCGCCAGTCTCGTGGCTGACGCCCCCCGGGTCGGAGGAGGTCCCGGGCTCCTCTCCTTCGTGCCGGGCCAGGGGGCAATCCCTCCGGACATGCCCCGCCGCCCGGCACCCGAAGCACCGGGCCTCCCCCAGGGTGTAGAAGACCCGGTACTGGGCCCCTTGATAGGGCACCAGTATAGTCCCCTCCTGGGCCACCCCGCCCTGTGCTGCCGCCAGCGGCAGTTGGACTCGGGCCTGCCGGCGGAAGGAGAGCACGTGCCGGAGGGCGGGGTCTTTGCAGCCTAGGGGGAGGGGACTCAGGACCGTCAAAGGCCGGCCCAGGGCGGTGAGGAAAGGCAGAAGGGCGGCGTTGGGAAGGAAGGGCGGGACGGATGAGAACACCACCCGCACGCCCAGGTCTTCCAGCGGCTCCAGGGGCACGTGCACGCCCCCAACCGCCAGACCCCTTTCCACCGCCTCCTGGGCGGCGGCCTCCGAAGCCAGAAAGAAGACGATCTTCCCGAACATCCGGGGGGCCGCCACCACGGCCGCGGACCCCACCACCCGTGCCAACGCCCGCACGTAGGTCTCCACGTGGGGCGAGGTAGCCACCAGGAGGCAGCGGACCCCGTGCCTCCTGGTGAGCGCGGGGAAGGGGCCGCGACCGTCGGGGATGGTAGTCCTGGTGGAGGCGGAAGGAGCAGGGTGCGGGGCGGCGGCCGCCGCCTGGGCATACGACCTGGGGGCCGAGATGTCGGGGCCCCCAGGGGTGGTTGAGGGAGCAGGGGGAAGGGGAGAAGGGGAGGCTGCGGCGAGTGCTTGGGCAGCGGGGGGAAGAGTCCCTGCCACGGGGGGTTTAGCCTTCCGGGTGGGGCTCTTGCCCTTCCTTTTTCCCTGGCCCTTCCTGCCCTTGTGGGGGGGTGGGTTCGGGGCCAGGTTCCTGGAGGACGCCGCGGCGGAGGTGGTGGGAGCCCCAGAGCCTGCGCCCGCGCCCTCAGCCAACCTGGCGGCAGAGTCTTGGGCGGCCCCGGATGAGTGGGCCGCCATTTCGGGGGTGGGTGGGGTGACAGTGGAAGACAAGGGGAGGAGGGGGTCACCGGATGACCCTCCGGCGGGTGTGGGGGTCATGGTGGTGGGTTTATAAGATGGGGGAAGTTTGTTGGGCGTGGGGCCTTTAAGAGAGAGCGGGGGAGGGGAGGAGAGTGGAGGGGAAGGAAGGGTGGAGGCGTGGCTGCCCCTCCCCCACCGGCCGGGCTGAGGACCCAGTCAGATGGGGGAAGGGCAGAGCAAGGGCAGTGAGGTCAGGGGAAGGTGAGACCTAAGATGGCCACTGCTCCCAGCACAAGATGGTAAAATGGCTCCTTTTCTGCACTGGGATGTGAGGGAGTAAAGTTTATGCGTGTGTGGTGGTGGGGGGGGGGGCTCAGGCGCTTGGGTGAAGTGAAAAATAAAGGGGGGTGGGAGGGGGCGTGGGCACAGCCAACCTGGTGGAAATGGGGGGGGTGGGGGTGCCCGCGTGCGCCTGACGGGGGGGGCCCACAGCAGCTGCTGCAGAGCCTTTAAGAAAGCAGGGGGAGAAGGAAGGGGCAGCTGGTTAGAAGGGGGCCCAGGTGGAGGAGGGGCCCCCAGCGGCGGCTGGGTGGGGGTGGGGGGGCAGTAAGGGGGGGGGGCTGCAGAGGTGGGGCAGGGGCACACCTTTTCACCCCACCCCTGGCTATGCAGCCACCCCTCTGGAGCCCAGGTGGAAAAGAAGGGCTCTGCCCAAACTCACTCCTCCCAAGCCACTCCACAGGAAGAGGCCTGTCGAGGGGGCCCAACCGCCGCTTTCAGAAGCCCCTTACCTTTCCTGGGAGGGGAGGATGCAGCAGCTGCTGGATGAGAAGGTGGGCTGCCCAAGTGGGGGGCAGCAGCAGCTCCCCCGTCCCCGGCAGCGCGGGGAATGGGAAGCAGGAGAACGCAACACCACCGAAGACCGGGAGAAATGTGTCTCCCAGAGGTCATGCGCATGAGAATGCAAAGGGCGGCAGGTGTGATACTGAGGCTGGGACAAATGTGTCTCCCAGAGATCATTTGCATGAGAATGCAAAGGGGTGCATGTGTGATCCCTTTTCAGGCAAAGCCTAATGGGTAGCAAGTAAGCCATGAGATTTGGTCTATTGTAAACATGTAGTTGTAAAATCACAATTTAAGCTGACACTTAATGTGGGAGTTGTGAGATCTCACCAATGCTCTGGGTTGTTGTGGGGGACAGGGTATTCGCCTTAGCTGTGTAAGACATTGATTACACAGGGGTCCCTGGTTTAAAGCATTGTAACAGAGAAGAGGAGGGGGGTACTGGTTGAATTAACTTGCTGAGTGCTATGGCCCTTCCTATGCCATATAGCTATAAGTCTGGCTTGATGAACCTTCCCCACCTGTTGAAAAATAGAGCTGAATACTAGGGTGTTTGTGAAACCCCATATGAGAGCTACCAGGAGCTGAAATTACAGAGTGGCAGCTGAGGCCATGCAGAGCTGAAATCACAGAGTTCTGCTTCAGGTAGATCCCAAGCAGGGGGGTTGGGAAGGATGGTGGCTGGTAGAAGCAGCACTAGACAGTGGTGGGTGGCTGGTGGCAGCAAGGGGATGCTGTAGACAAGTGGACAGCTAGTACTGCCCTAGTGATATATCTGCGGGCTTTGGGTTTGGGACTGCACTGCAGAAGGTACACCCTGTAACTGTAGCCGTGTCTACACGTGCACGCTACTTCGACGTAGCGGCACTAACTTTGAAATAGCGCCTGTCATGGCTACACGTGTCGGGCGCTATTTCGATGTTAACATCGATGTTAGGTGGCGAGACATCGAAGTCGCTAACCCCATGAGGGGATGGGAATAGCGCCCAAATTCGACGTTCAACGTCGAAGTAGGGAACGTGTAGTCGTTGCGCGTCCCGCAACATTGAAATTGTGGGGTCCTCCATGGCGGCCATTAGCTGAGGGGTTGAGAGACGCTCTCTCTCCAGCCCCTGCAGGGATCTATGGTCACCGCGTGCAGCAGCCCTTAGCCCAGGGCTTCTGGCTGCTGCTGCTGCAGCTGGGGATCCATGCTGCATGCACAGGGTCTGCAACCAGTTGTCGGCTCTGTGGATCTTGTGCTGTTTAGTGCAAGTGTGTCTGGGAGGGGCCCTTTAAGGGAGCAGCTTGCTGTTGAGTCCGCCCTGTGACCCTGTCCGCAGCTGTGCCTGGCACCCTTATTTCGATGTGTGCTACTTTGGCGTGTAGACGTTCCCTCGCAGCGCCTATTTCGATGTGGTGCTGCGCAACGTCGATGTTGAACGTCGACGTTGCCAGCCCTGGAAGAAGTGTAGACGTTATTCATCGAAATAGGCTACTTCGATGTAGGCTTCATGTGTAGACGTAGCTTGTGTGTGGGGTAAAGGGCCAAGAGCCCCAGCAAGAGACTGGGTTCTACTGCATATGGGGATGGTATCTGGGTGAAGGGGGTTTGTCTCTTCTTTGCTGAGATAAACTGCATCTGTCACTGTAACCTTGGGGTAGGTTACAGTCATTAAACAAGCCATTTCTATCTCAGACTCTGTGCTTGCGGGGGGGGGGGGGGGGAGAACCACCTTAGAGGCACCCAGCATTGGGGGTGAAATTGTCCCAGGCCACTGGGTGGGGGCTCGAGCCGGTTGGTTGTATCCTTGACAGGAAAACCCCACAAGAGTTGAACCTGGCCCTTCTGGCAGGCATCTGGCATTAATAGAAGGGCTCTGAATTCTTATTTTTACTGCTAATGTGAAGAAGTGGGTCTTACCCACGAAAGCTCATTACCTAATAAACAGTCTTAAGGTGCTACAGAACTGCTTGGTGGTCTCTTTGGGGTGGGGGGTAGGAGGAGAGACTTCAGGATATCCTCAATCAACAGTTTTCTTCTCTCTGCCAATGCTACCCAGAAAGTGCTGTTACCTTATCAGCTGGGTAAGGAGTGTGATTCTTACCCCCAGAAGTGCTTTGAGCCACCCCACTCCCATGTTCATCTGGCACTGCTCCCTTCAGCGAGGGCTGGCAGTGGGAGGGGTTTCTAATAGGCATCCAGGCTCTCAGCCACCACCCATTTTCACACTAGTAAATTCTGAAAAGAGCTGTGTTTCCCTGCTCCCTCAGCCACCCTTCCCTGCTAATCTCTGGAGGGGGGACCGAGCAGCCGCCCATGCAGGCTAGGGACAGACTCACTGCCAAATTGGTTTCACAGTGCCTGGAAGTGCAGGGGCTCTGTTTCCAAACCCAAGTTCTTCCCCCGGAGAAGTCAATGAGGAGAAAGTTGAGGAGCCAGCAATCCGATCACACTGCGGGTAGGGAGGCTGAACTAACAGGCATAAGGTCTCCTCGGGGAAGGAATGCGCTGAGCCTGGACTCAAAGCCTCAAAGAGCATTCATAATATTGATCATTTACAAGTTTTCTTTTGTATCTGTAGCTTGGGGTGGAGTGGGGTGGGGGAACAGCAGGTGATGTGCATGTTCCATGGTTAAAAAAAAAAAAAAAAAAGACTTGGCAACTGTTAAAACCAGCCTAAAGCTGGAGGCAGTCTAACCCTCTTGGGTGAAATCCAGGCTAGATGGCAGAATGGACATATGAAACCTAGCAAATTAGAACAGTTTTAGAGGTAGCAAGTATGGAGGATCTGTGTAAATTTGTTAACACCCTCCAAAGCATTTGCTTGAGCATCGTACCTGTCACTCTTACAACAGTGGCTTAAAAGGGCTCTCCTTGCTCTTGATTTGTTGTAAATGGAACTAAGTATCTAAAGCGATTTTATGCACAACATTATGTAATTATGAGAGCTTTGTGTTAAAAATTATAGAGTTCTCTTTCATAATTAACAAAAGGCCAGATCCTCAGCTGACATATTTTGATAATTGCTTTACTGGGCCGTGTCTACACGTACCCCAAACTTCGAAATGGCCACGCAAATGGCCATTTCGAAGTTTTCTAATGAAGCACGGAAATGCATATTCAGCGCTTCATTAGCATGCGGGTGGCCGCAGCACTTTGAAATTGACGCTCCTTGCCGCCACGTGGCGTGTCCAGACGGGGCTCCTTTTCGAAAGGACCCTGCCTACTTCGAAGTCCCCTTATTCCCATGAGCTGATGGGAATAAGGGGACTTCGAAGTAGGTGGGGTCCTTTCGAAAAGGAGCCCCGTCTGGACAAGAAGCGTGACGGCAAGGAGCGTCAATTTCGAAGCGCCGCGGCCGCCCACATGCTAATGAAGCGCTGAATATGCATTTCCGCGCTTCATTAGTAAACTTCGAAATGGCCATGCAAATGGCCATTTCGAAGTTTGGGGCACGTGTAGACGTAGCCCTGAAGTCAAGAATGTTAAACCAACTTATACCAGCTTATAAAGAATTTCAGACAGTATTTTAACAGCCGCTACCAGCTAAAGATCTAGCAAACAAGACGAGGACCATGCGCCCTCAAGACCTTGCTCAGTCACTGTGTAAACAGATAGCTTTTTTCTAAATGGGTTAATCTTGCCCATACAATAACAAGTAGCTTTCTCACAGTGAGAGGAACTCCATTAGCTACTCAATTGAGACCATTAGGATTTACCAGATTGTCACCCAAAACAAATGTGCTGACACATCTTGAAGTTGCTGTGATGTAGAAAAATACAAAGGATGTTTTTTTTATTCTGCATGCAGCAGATCTGTCAACAGATCATGATCTGTAAGAAACAAGAGAGTGAAGATTGTACCTAGGGGGATATCTCGTCACTGGTGGAGAATAAAAAGTATTAAAGGGTATGTCAACACTGTAAATAAGGGATCCCAGAGCCTGACCTCCATTCCAAGCCCAGACCTCCATTCCAAGCCCACTACAGTTTGATAGCCCCTCCACAGTAGCCCTGTGAGTGTGAATCAGCAGACATGGGTCAGTCATGGGTGTTTTACTGCAGTGGAGACATACCCTTAATGTTCTACCATCCATCCACGGAATGGTCTACCTTGCAGAATAATATTCTACCTCAGAATGTTCTGGAATCTTCCTGGTTCCGTTAATTTGGTCCCTTGCCTCAAAATGAAAGATGAGCCTCAACTTCAGAGTGCAGCCAGTAAGGCTTGGTCTGTGATACTAGTTTCAATGAAGTTACCTAGCCTCCAAGCCTGATCCAAAAAGTAGGTCCAAGTGTGCTCAGCTGTCTCAGTTGAACCAGTAAATGCCTCACGTAGCCCAGGGTCCTCTTGCCACCCGAGAAATCCTAAACTGCTTTAGGCAATTTACAATCTACATGCAGATTGAAGTCATAGAATCCTAGGGCTGGAAGGGACCTCAGGAATCATCTAGCCCAGGCCTCTTCCTAAAGCAGGATCAACCCCAACTAAGACATACCAGCCAGGACTGTGTCAAGCCAGGACTTAAAATCTTCTAGGGAAGGAGATTCTACCATCTCTCTCAGTTATGCATTCCAGTGCTTCACCACTCTCCTGGTGAAATAGTTTTTCCTTATATCCAACCTACACCTCCCACTCTGTAACTTCGGACCATTGCTCCTTGTTCTGCGGTCTGTCACTACCGAGAACAGTCTCTCTACATCCTCTTTAGAGCCCCATTTCAGGAAGTTGAAAGCTGCTATAAAATCACCCCTCAGTCTTCTCTTCTGCAAACTAAATGAGCCCAAATCTGTCAGCCTCTGCTCGTAGGTCATAAGTCACTGAAAACGATTTGATCAAATGCCACCATAGTGAAGAATATTGTTACTAATTGACTTGGCAGAGTAGCAAGGCAAGCTGAATTTAACTAGGAATTAGATGTTTTATATAATTTCCTTACAAATGCATTATTTTTTATATGCATGAAATAATGTAGTAAATATAAGGCATGTGTTTGAAGAGTGCCCTATGGGACAGGTATTATTAAATAGTGGATTTAAGTTGTTCATTTTTTGCTGTTAAGCCCTGAGGACGAATGCCTTCCATTGTCAATTTCTGTTCCTTCTGTAGATTGTTAAAAACTATGAGGTGATTCTGAAAAAATGATCATAGCAGACTGAAGAATAGCAGTTAAATATTGCCTAACTACATTTTAACTGGAGATGTTCCAGATACAAACTTTTCTGAAGTTTGGGTAAGCTTTGCCACCCCATCACCATCCTCATAAACACTTAGTTTAATGTACAGTCTATAGAAGCTTTGCTGTTAATGCTATGGAAAAACTGCATGTGTTTGTATGGCTCTTGCTTGCTCCCTTACTTTGATGGGGGAAACAAAGAAGATTCATTCATCATGTCTGGTATTTTGTCTCCAGTGTGGTCAATGCCAGACAAAGGATATAAACTAGAGGTGGCTGAAAGTTTACCAATTTTGAAAATTTTCACAAAAAGGGATGAACTTTTTAATGAAAAAAGGGGTCTGATCATCTGCCAGCTTTGATCTAAGCAGTCCTGGAGCACTCGGATACTATAGTACTAAGGTAAAAGTGCTTTAGAAATATTTGCAATAGAGACCACCCATCTAATTGTGCTGTATGTAGATGAGACATTTCTTCCTATACCCACAGTTGGTGGTCACTTTGTCTGAGCAGCAGAGTGATTAATCCAAAGAGCAGTAATTGCATTTTAGTAGGCAAACTGATCATAAGAAAACTAAACATGCCCACAAAGTTCTAACTCTGTCGAATCCCTGTCTCCCTCCATCCCTGATATTTTCATGCATGTTTCTCAGTCTGCAGATGCTAACGGTTCAGTTATACCTCTAAAACTCGACTCACTTGTTTTTCATGCTTAGAGGTGTGGGGTGCACAAACTTGATCTACATGAGCAAATGCCTATTTTGTATGTACTGTGTATGTGCACAGTTCTTTGGGGTGCAACCTTCAGAGGCCTGTTTAAAATTCTGGCTATACATGTAGGACTTGGGAAAGAGGAATAAACAGCTATAACTTCAAGTAGCTTTCCAGCTTCTACTAATGGAATGGACCCTTTAGAATGGACTAAGTTAGCAAATGTTGTTTTGTTATACTCAAGAATGGTCTTGTCTTGGCTGCATTGTAAATAGAATGACTTAGGCTTATAACTTCATGTATTGTATCTCTCCCCCATCTCCAGCTGAAAGAAGAGATCTGTTATCAGATGACTTTCCAACAGCTGGTTTTGGGTGCTATGTCCCTCATGTTCTGCAGGGTAGAAAGTGAAGCTCGTGGAATTTCTTCTCAGATTTCTCAAGAGGTATGGGGGGTGGGTCTCTGATTCCTCATGTTACACTAGTGTAAATATATGACAATTTACTATGCCACTGAGTTTTCTAAGACAGTTGTTCTCAACCTGTGTGATTTGTACCTCCTGGAAGAATGCAGAGGTGTTGTAATTAAAAGAATTATACAGGATCTTTTACAAGGGGATAAGGCAAAACCAGTGCTTTCTTCTAGAAACATAAAAAGGTGGAAGAACTCAAGCCCCAAACTGTCCTTCACCCTCCCTGAGAACCAACCTCCCTGGCAGCTTAAAGGCCCCCTTGCGGAACCCAAGCAACAACCCAGCAGGGCCAAAGCTGCCCCCTAGTGGCTTAACCTCCACCATGTGGGACCCAAACCTCCACCAGTGTGGATCCCAAACCATCACCTGCATAGTTTAACCACCCCCAGGGGGCCCAAACTGACCCCCAGGAACCTAACCACACCATATGGGGCCCAAACTTCCCCCAGGCGCTTAGCCACCCACTGCTCCAGGCTCTAACTGCCCCTGTGCAGCTTAAATGCCCCTGTATGATGGCCAAGCCACCCCCCACAGCCCCAAACCGCTGTCTATAGCCCCAAAAGGCCCCCTCTGCCCACAGCAGCATAACCCCCCTCCCTCTGCAGTCCCAATCTGCCACCTCCCCACTCCCAGGCTTAACCCTCTGGCCCAAACCTAAGATTCACTCACCTCAGCCAGGACTCAGAGCTCCATGTGCACTGGCTGTCTGCTCTTCACCCCACAGCTGTGTGGCTCCCTCCAGCTCCCCCAGCACCCTGATGTGCTGATAATAGGACTTAATTAAATTGAATTGATTTGTTTAAACCAATTAAACTGAGTCCTCTTTCAGAGCCAAAAGATGCCGGGAGTTGGAAAAGAGTGGGAACAGCAGCAGCAGCTGCAAATGGCTCTTTGAAGAGCCACATGTAGCTGGAGCTGCTCAGCTGCCTTTTCAAAATGATGGTACCAGGAAAAAGGTGCTGGAACGATGTTCCGTGGGATTCCAGCAGAAAAAAAGCCTTGGGCAAAATACCACATCTACTGGTAATACTTATATAAATTAACACTGTATCATATATGTGTGATATATTACACTCATGCTCTCTCTCTCTCTCTCTCTCTCACACACACACACACACAAAAACACTCCATCTTACTGTTATTACCAACTAGTTGCTCCTCTGAACTTCACTGATCAGGTGAGTTAGATCAGGGAAGGATGGAGCCAGGTTTCTGCCAATCTGGATAGATGTTCCAATGTTAACAAGATGAGGCCTGGGGTCTTCCTGCAAGACACTTTTGAACTTACAGTGGCCCCTTTCTCACGCAAATCTCCACCAGTTAGTCACCACATGTATGTGTAAACCGATGCACTCTTGCCTGTGTCTGTCATCTCTGGTGCCCCCTGGGCATTGCCTCAGTGCAACCACATTCATCTTCAAAGTGGGCCTTTTGAATCTGCTTTCAAAAAAAGGTGCTCCCAAAGTTGTCTATATGTCTTGATCTTCTTTCACTTGACAGGTCTTTACTGTCCTTGGATCTGGTCCTATTCCCCTCTCCAGCTGTTTCAACTATTCTCAGGTGCTTGCCTTCCACGCCTCTCATTCATACCTCAGTCATTCAACAGGGCAAACAATTAAGTACGAGGGGAGAGATCTATTACCAAAGACTTCATACAGAATTTCTGCAAAAAGACTTAATACAGAGTCCTATGTATTTCTAGAAAAAAGACTTAATACAAAGCTTCTGTGTGAAGGAAATTGTCAGATTACAAACTTTCTGTATAGGAATACAATACAAAGTTACAAGAACTTAATACAAGGTTATAAGAAAATGATAGGGAGTTAAGTGAAGACACTTAATTCACAGATTTACCTACAGAAGTCTTCCAGGAGATATTTCAAATCATGTAGATCTAAAAACCAAACCATCCAGTAGCATCTTAAAGACTAACAAATGTATTTATTAGGTAATGAGGTTTTGTGGGTAAGACCCACTTCTTCTGATTTTCAGATTGGACTAGATAATAAAAATCCAGGACTTATTTAGCAGGGGTTGGGGGAGCAAAACCAGTGGAAGAAGTAAATTAAGTGAGATGGGTGCCAGTCTTGCAGATATCAAAGAAGGATAAATTGCCCTTGTCTCTCTTGGTGGTCACTTGATAATGAGTAGCATATCTTCATGTCACTCTCCCTATCTGTGAGTCAACTGATGGCTGAACAGCCTGAGTCTGGAGCTGCAGGTCTTACCACAGAAGGGGCAGGTATAGGTAGCTGTTGGAGGGGTGCAGAGCAGTTTTTGCCTCTCTTTTGTTCTCCACTTCTTCTCATCTGCACTGTGGTGGGACTTCTCAAACTGTGCCACCCCCACAGAGATTACTGCTTTCCACTGGGGGTGGTCTTGGGCAAGGTTCTTCCAAATGTCGACACCAATGCTGCACTTTTTCATGTGTGCCTTTAGTATGTCCTTATATCATTTCCTCTGGCCCAATTCTCCTCTGTCTTTCCTTCAACTCCAAAAACAGAATCTGTTTTGGCAGGTGCTGATCAGACATCCAAACCACATGACCAGTCCAACGAAGTTGTAGATGAATGATCATGGCTTCAAAGCTGGTCATGTTTGACTCTTCCAGGATGCTAGTGTTTATGAGCCTATCCTCCCAACAGATATCTAGGATTCTTCCGAGGCAGCATTATTATATTGTTCAAGTGCCTTCATATGATGCTTGTATGTTGTCCAGGTTTCACATGTGTACAGTAGTGTTGGAACAACCACTGTACACTATACAAGGAGCTTTGTCTTGGCATAAATGTCCCAGTTCTCAAAGACCCTTTGTCTCAGACAGGCAAAAGCAGAGCTTGCACAGCTGAAATGATGCTGGATTTCTGTGTAAGGAATGTGGCAGCAGGAACGTAATGCTGCTGAAGGCTGGGAGGAATGTGTCTCCCAGAGGTCATCTGCATTGAGAATGCAAAGAGCTGCATGTGTGATACCTTTCAGGCAAAGCCTAATGGGTAGCAAGTAAGCCATGAGATTTGGTCTATTGTAAACACGTTGTTGTAAAATCACAATATAAGCTGACACTCAGTGTGGGAGTTGTGAGGTCTCACCAATGCTCTGGGTTGTTATGGGGGACAGGGCAGTCACCATGGCTGCATGGGACATTGATTACACAGGGCTGCCTGGTTTGAAGCATTGCAGACAGAAGGGAAGGGGGGTATTAGTTGAACTTGCTTGCTGAATGCCTTGGCTCTGCCTATGCCTTGGGAATAATAATAAGGCATCAGCTCATGGGAATAAGGGGACTTCAAAGTAGGCGGGGTCCTTTCGAGAAGGAGCCCCATCTGGATGAGACGCGCGGCAGCAATCCGCGTCAATTTCGAAGCGCGGCTGCCGCCCGCATGCTAATGAAGCGCTGAATATGCATTTCCGCGCTTCATTAGTAAACTTCGAAATGGCCATTTGCGTGGCCATTTTGAAGTTTGGGGCACGTGTAGACACGGCTAATGACCATAGAGCCCTGCAGGGGCTGGAGAGAGAGCGTCTCTCAACCCCTCAGCTGATGGCCGCCATGGCAGACCCCGCAATTTTGATGTTGCAGGACGTGCAACAACTACACGTTCCCTACTTCGACGTTGGACGTCGAAGTAGGGCACTATTCCCATCCCCTCGTGGGGTTAGCAGCTTCGACGTCTCGCCGCCTAACGTTGATGTTAACTTCGAAATAGCGCCCGACACGTGTAGCCGTGACGGGTGCTATTTTGAAGTTAGTGCCGCTACTTCGAAGTAGCGTGCACGTGTAGACACAGCTATTAAGAGCTGAAATCACAGAGCAGCAGCTGGGGCCATGCAGAGCTGAAATCACAGTGTTCTGCCTCAGGGCAATCCCCAGCAGTGTGATGGGTAAAGGAGCAGTGGATGATGGCAGCTGGTAGGAGGAGTAGCCAGTGGCCAGCAGGTGGCAGCAAGGGGATGCTGCAGACAAGTGGACAGCTAGTACTGTCCTGGTGATGTATCTGTGGGCTCTGGGTTTGGGATTGCAGAAGGTACACCCTGTAACTGTGTGTGGGGTAAAGGGCCAAGAGCCCCAGCAAGAGACTTGGTTCTACTGCATATGGGGATGGTATCTTGGTAAAGGGTATCTTGTCTCTCCTTTGCTTAGATATACTGCATCTGTCACTGTAACCTTGAGGTGGGTTGTGGTCATTAAATAAGCTGTTTCTATCTTAGACTCTGTGCTTGCGAGGGGGGAGGACCACCTTACAGGCACCCAGCAAGTGGGGTGAGATTGTCCCAGGCCACTGGGTGGGGGCTCAAGCCAGTTGGTTGTATCCTTGACAGGAGACCCCCTAGGAGCTGAACCCAGCCCTTCTGGCAGGCACCTGGTATTAATAAAAGGGTTACATCTGCACCAATGTTGACTTTAGCACAAAGGTAGCTTCCAAGGTATGGGAAACGCTCCAACATTTTCCAGCAGTTCTCCATTGACTTCAATAGAAGGTACATGAGATTGTCCTGTTGGCAAAGACTGGTGGAGCTTGGTCTTTTTGACATTCAGACTATGGCCACACTTGGCCAAAAATTCAAAATGGCCACACAAATGGCCATTTCGAAGATTACTAATGAGGCTCTGAATTGAATATTGGCATTAGGATGTTTCCAGGCATGGTGCTTCGAAAGCGCTGCTTTCGAACGTGCACGGCTCAGTGCAGCAACACGGGGGTCCTTTTTGAAAGGATCCCACACATTTTGAAATTCCCTTATTCCCCTCAGCTAATGAATTCAGCTGATCTTTGAGAGGGTGGCCCACAGGACACTACAATTGACTATGTCAAACGCTTTGGTCAGGTTGACGTAACTCATATATCAGGCTTGTTCATTACATTTTTCTTGCACTTGTCAGGTGGTGCAGATCATGTCTGCTGTTCCTCAGAATGGTTTAAAGATACACTGGGAGTCTAAGAGAATTTTGTCTGAGAGTAGCACGAGTTGGTTTCCAAGGATTTGAACTACGGTTTTACCTGCTGTTGCTATGAGGGAGATGCCAAGATAGTTTCCACAGTCCAACTTGTCACCCTTTATGAAGAGACTGACAATTTGTGTGTCTCTGAACTCTTGCAGCATCCGCTCCCTAACCCAGATCCTGAGAATCAGGAGGTGTTGTTTGTGGAGCTCTGGCCTGCCTTCTTTGGAGACTTTGGCAGAGATTCAAAGTCTGGTCCAGTTGCCTTGCTGCACTTCATCACTTTGATTGCAACTTGGAGCTCAGTCAGGGTTGGAAGTATAGCAAGATTTTCTCTCAGCAGCTGCAGAGGGATTTGGTCAAGGGATTCTAGGATCACAGTGCAGGGGCATTTCAAAAGATCATTGTAGTGCTCCCTCCTGCAAGAAGCACTGATTCATTGTCTTTCAAGAGCTGTGTACCATCCTTTGCTCTCAGGAGACTGATTGCATTACTTGTCTGTACTGCTTTTTACTATACACTGAAATGTAAATACTATGTTTATATTCCTGTTCATTTATTTTGTCATTTATATTGTTTTATATTGCTACAGTGGACACGATGACACAGAAGAAAGTAGTGGAGATGGGTAGCAACATGACATTGAGCTGCCTTTTGACAGGACCATATGAAATTCTGCAAGTTACATGGCAGAAGAAAAACAGTAAACAAAATGAAAATGTGGCCACGCACAGTTTACAAAAAGGAGTAAATCTTGCTGTCGCATATCAAGATCGATTAAATTTCACACGCCTGTCACTGAATGATACGGCCATCACTCTCTGGGGAGTCAGAATCCAGGATGACGGATGTTTTACATGCCTCTTTAATACTTTTCCGACTGGACCCATTCCACAAGATACCTGTTTGACTGTCTATGGTGAGGTTCTCTGTGGTTAAGGATCTCTAACAGGCAGGAAAGATTTTTTCTATCTACAGCATTTCCCCACAGCATTCACCAATCAGGTTCATCAAGGCCTCCAGCACCGGGAGATTTCCCACACCAATACCATGTCTGCACTGGCTGAAACTGTAGTTGACAAGAACTCTGTCTGTTGCTGCTAGCGAACTCCAGCACTGTGAGCTGCTTCACTGCAGGCCCACACATGTGGGAACTCCTGCTGTGAGCACCCTTACATTAATGTCCTCTGAGTGCCAGCTAAACCTCAGGGAGGGAGGGAGGGCTAACTCTCTGCAGTGTCTTCTCAGTCATGGCTAGGACTCAGTAGTGTGAGCTTCCTCACAGCCCAAGACTACTGGGAGCAGGTTGAAGGACATTGTGAAGCAGCCACACGATTTACCTCTCAGTGGAAACCCTCTATTTTGAGGTCTGACAAGAGCTTAACCCCCTCCATGATAGTTCCCTTCAATATAGGCAAACAAGGCAATAGGAAATGAACCATAGCAAGGGTCTGGGGCACTGGGACTTGTTTGGGTCCCTTCCCTGTGGGGCTGCATCAGAATGCAATGAGGTTTGTTGCTGTTCCATATGGTCACCAGATTCTTGTGATTGCACTTGTTTTCAGAGCAGCTCAGAGGATCCCTCCATTACGTGCTCTCTGACGGTAAATTGACAGCCGCTTGTTTAGTCAGCGCCTGGCCTCGTCCTGAGATCTCCTGGATACTGCCAAAAGCTGACAGTGAGAGAAGGGAAGAGGAGGTCCAGCACCCCAATGGAACGGTGTCTGTCATCAGTAAACTCTTTGTCAACAGTTCTACAGGCCTTCTCGGAGAAGAGCTGATCTGCAGAGTACGACACATGGAGAAAAATAGAGACTACAGTGTGAGAGTGGAAGTGGAAGAGGGTCAGTAAGCGACACACAATCAGTGTTAATATCCTCTTGGCTGTAAGATTTTCTGTTAGCACAACTTCAGCCTTTTCTGTTTTGTTTTGTTTTTTTGTTGCCGGTTTTTGGGGGTTTTTTTCGGATGGGGAAATAATTGAAAACAGATTTTCCAGAAAGTGGAGAGACAAGTGTGTTTGTGGCGATGCGGGAAAGAGAGAAAGGGTCCTTCTCAGAGTTTAGCATTTCCTTAGTATGTTGCACAATCCTATTGGAAGCAGCTAGGGGGACATTGTGTGGATGGATTTCAGGGGATGGCAGTGTATCACTAGGCTCTGGAGGGAAAAAAAGTTGGAAAGCTATGTATACTCTCTCTGACTAGGATCAGGGTTCCTGTGGCAAACTCTTGGCTCCAGCTGAGAATTGTATGTTTTTATTGACTTAAATATGAAAATAAATACTTCAGTCACCACTGTATCACTTGTATTATGTATTATAGTAATGAATTCAGTTATGTGCTCTCTACTTCTAAATTTTCCACGTGATACCAACTTTCTTCCTTTTTTTTATGGCCAACACAGTGATGTAGAAGTTAGTAGTGGTGTCTGGTATTTAGTTGAGCTGGGAGGGAGACATTTGAGGCTGGATTTTTGTAAGCATTTTTAGATCATTGCTATCATAATGCTAATTAATGTGTTCTATCAGCCTCATGGTGAGATACAGAAGTAATATTAGCCCACTTGTTATAGAGAGGAAAATGGAGCATTAAAAGCTTTAGGAGTTAGCTTCCTTCCATTGATTAATTTCCACTGATTTCAATAGAAACTAGCAGAATAATTCCTTGTGAGCACTCAGTCATAAACAACTTGTCCCAGATCACAAAATAATCCCATGAGAGTGCTGGCACTGAAATCGACATGGTCCAAATCATATTGTATTTGGTTCCTTGAATGTAAGACAATCTTTCCAGTTTTGTAGCATTTGGGAAGGTGTGTGAGGCTGCTTGGTAATGTGGATTAAGTCCATTAGTTGCATGATTTTAAATGAACTTTTTAGTGTAAATGGTTAATAATCACGTCAAAATTTGCCACAAAACATTTGAAGTTTTGATATTTTATTGAAAAAAATTTAAAATAAAAATGTTAATTTCATCTGAAATTGAGACTTTTGTTCAGGTTTTTGAAAAGAGATGAAAAATTTAGTGTTGAAAAGAAAATAAGTGCAGCTTGCTTTTTCATTTCTTTTAAATATAAAACATACTTGAAATCTCTTTTTTTAAAAAGTGTAAATTGATACAAACCTGAATTTCAAGTGGAAAAAAATTGAACAAACTCTTATTAACTCTCAAAACAAAAAGCAGTCAAGTAGCACTTTAAAGACTAGCAAAATAGTTTATTAGGTGAGCTTTCATGGGACAGACCCACTTCTTCAGACCATAGCCAGACCAGAACAGACTCAATATTTAAGACACAGAGAACCAAAAACAGTAAGCAAGGAGAACAAATCAGAAAAAGATAATCAAGGTGAGCAAATCAGAGAGTGGAGGGGTGGGGGGGAAGATCAAGAATTAGATTGAGTCAAGTATGCAGACGAGCCCCTATAGTGACTCAGGCTCGTCTGCATACTTGACTCAATCTAATTCTTGACCTCTTCCCCCCCCACCCCTCCACTCTCTGATTTGCTCACATTGATTATCTTTTTCTGATTTGTCCTCCTTGCTTACTGTTTTTGGTTCTCTGTGTCTTAAATAGTGAGTCTGTTCTGGTCTGGCTATGGTCTGAAGAAGTGGGTCTGTCCCATGAAAGCTCACCTAATAAACTATTTTGCTAGTCTTTAAAGTGCTACTTGACTGCTTTTTGTATTGATAGTGTACAGACTAGCACGGCTTCCTCTCTGCTCTTATTAACTCTGTGAACATTTTTGGTTTGATCCAATTCTCAGTGAAATCAGTGCCAGTCCTTCCATTAATTTTAGCAAGAATTGGACTAAACCCTTAGATTATCATTGGTTGGCTTCCAGTGCTGATTTCACCTTGAGATTGTGGGAAGCAGTTTACATGCAGGGCGACTGGTGAGGATGTACTCAGCCAATTTCTGCTGTGATTTAACCTGAGAAACACTAGAACTCGGAAAGAACACACCCCTGCCCAGTGCCCCTTCCTGCCCTCTCCACTCTGTCATGGATCTGAAGTTCTTTTGTTTGATTTTATTTTCCACAGGCCACAAGGTTTCAGTTCCTTGGCTGCTGGCCACAGTGCTCCTACTGCTAGCGTTCCTTGTGTGCATCTGACTGTGGTGTGCTAGAGAAGATGAGAGAAAAAGCAAAGTGGCTTTTAAGTGGATACCAGTAACTGATTGACTGTGAGGTTTCCATGCAGGTATTATTAAATACTTGTAAAATAGCAGCTGCACAGGAGAAATGGTGCCTGCTGGAGTCCATCTGGTAGTGCCGTACAAGACAGAAATATTTGTTATTTCCAAGTTTCTTAGAGGTTGCCTGAGTTTCCTGTCCTTTTGGGAGTTTTTTCCTGAAGATATTTGGAGAGGGTAATATGTTATTGCATCTCATTTCTGTTAATTGCTGATTTACAGAGTTTGGCTGAAATTAAAGCAAAGTGTAGAGTCTGAATGTCACTTTCAGACTTATGACTGCACAGACCTTCCCTTCCCTGCTGTGGTCGCACAAGTCGCCTGTCAAAGTCTCATTAGGGAGGATTTTCAGTGTTCCTCCATTCGTAGACAATGAACCACTCACAGAGACCACAAGAAGAAAGGGTCTCACCTGATTACAGAGCTCCATTACATTTAAAAGACACAACACAATACGCTGCAGGAGTTATTGAGTGTCTTTGTAGGTGGACTAATAAAGAGCTGGCCTACAAGTCTTCCACCTTAGGATGATGCAGAGAGAAATGGATCAATCAACTCTGCCACTTTGAACAGAGGTGATGTGTGGGGAGCATGTGGCATGGGGAGGGGGTGTTACACACACCCCCAGGGTGGCGTTACACCCCCCCCCAGGGTGGCCTCTCCCTGAACTCACTGTCAGCACCATGCTGTTTCCAGTGTGTGGGGGGCAGTCCCACCTCTCCCCTGTAGCAACACAGCCTAAAAGCACTGAAGCTCACATTACTCTTGGGCCGTAGTGCTTGGAAGGGGTGGGGGAGAGCTGCCTGTGCATGTACCATAGGCAGCACAGTGGGGCACGGAAGGGGAAGGGTGTAGTTGGGTCTGAGAGGAGCAGGGCAGATGGATGGTGCCCCTCCCTCCCACCCACCAGAATCCCCAGACCTGTCCCTCTGGCTTCATGCATGTGATAAGCTGACAAAAGATGGAGAGCAGCCTTAATTCGCTCTTTGTACATGTGAGCAGATAACACGGGAGCGACGGGGGAGGGGATGAGGAGAACTAGAACTAGTTAAGGAAGAGCTGTGCATGCAGGGGCTTTACACTGAGCTCTAGGAACCAAGAGGAAAAACTCTTAGGACTGTGGCGTAGAAGAGCTCAGACTAGTTGATGATAATTATGTTTCTGCCTTTAAAGCCATTGTTCTGTTAGTGCACTTACAAACTTCTGCATGCTTTCGAAACGAACACACAACTCAATGTTTCAAGACTTGTTTTGCTAGCACCAGGAAGAAATGTTTCCTGGAGCTTTTCCATGTTCTTTCCAGTGCCAAGACTCCATAATATTTACCTTGAATGATCTTATAATTCCTGCCAGTACATTTAGCTACCTAAATCGTAACCATTTGGATGTGATTCCTGGGAAGGACCCAAACTGGGGCAGCAGGTAAAGGGGGCATGTGACCTCTTCACGTACCCCACTCCCATGACTCTTCCCTGGACAGCCTAGGTCCCTAAACTCACCCTATCCCCTCACTATCCCACCTTACCTGGGACAGGGGATCTGCCTCCCAGAGTGCTGGATATGCACTTCTGAGCCACAGAGCTCTGTGGAACATCAGCAGCAAAAAAGAAACAACAGAATGTGGGACTGCCAGGTAGACCCACATGGGCACTTCCTTCAGCACAGATGTACTGGCCCCAGGTCTCCCACTCAGCTGCTTCTCCTGGAGTCGGTACAGCCTTGCCAGAGGACAGGACTGGGGGCAGTACCAGTAGAGCCCGGTGTGGACAGAAAATTTGTATCTGCATCTGTAACCACAAAAATGAGTTGAGGATATCTGCATCACCATCCATAAAAGTGAGTACCCATGGGTATAAAGCAGATGGCCAGAGATTTGCAGGGTTCTAGGTACCAATACAGCTGTGTCAGAGGAGCTGCTAGTATGGTATCTTTTAACTGATGTAGAGCACCCACACTCTTTGTATGATTCCATGAAGAATGGCAAACAAATAACCCCCCTCCTCAGCCAATTTAAAGTGTATCATTCTCTAAGTGACTCCGCCATTAAGCCTCTAGGGAAGATTTGGATATGGAGAAAGAAACAAACGAAGCAAGAAATTACTAGGGTTTGCTATGGAGCTTCAGATGGCTATCTGCAACATGATATTCTAACAAAAGGACTGTAGGAGGTTGACATGGTGATTGAATGATAGGAAGTGATATAAATGATATGATATGATAGGAATGATATGATCTTGAAAAGAAGATGGGTAACATCAGTACAGCACTGCCGAACTGTCCAAGAAGCTGATACAGACTCGGACCACCATCTAGTGATCACAAACATCAAGATGAAACTCAAGAGAAAATATAAGACAAAGTTAAAGAAGAGAAGAGACATGGCAAAACTAGGCAAGGAAGAAGTAGGGAATGTGTACAGAACAGCACTCAAACAGAAGATTAGGAATGCAGGCACAGAGAAAGACCTAGGTAAGAGATAGATTGTCTGCTGCCTATGTATCAAACAGAAATGGGTTTTGCATCTGAATCCATTGCATGAGAGAAAATGTGTAAAACCTGCACAGACTAGTGGAGGTCCATCTGGTTGCAAAGTACTGGGACTTAGGAATCATCATCATCATCACCAGCAACAACAACCATGGTCTCAGCGACCATTGGTGTCCAATGCCTTCCTCATTATTTCCGTCCACCTTTCTCTCTTCAGTGTGGAGTGGCTTAGTTTCTGTAGACTAGCTCCGCACCAATCTACTATATCATCTATCCATTCTCTGTGGGGTCTGCCTCTCCTATTTGAATGATCCATTATGCCAAATATCAGGGTCTTGATTTTTTGTTTGTTGTTCATTCTGCAGATATGCCCAAATAGCTGTAACTTCCATTGTACAACCTTCTGCAGTAGGTTCTCTTTTGGCTGTATATTATATAATTCCTCGCTGGTGACCTTCTGCATCCATCCTATTCTCAGGATCTTTCTATAACGACTTCTCTCAAACACCAATATCCTTCTCTTTGAATCTTTTGTTATCGCCCATGTCTCACATCCATACAACATGCGGCTGACTAGACACATTTTCAAGACGTTCAGGTTTGTTCCTAACTTAATCGATTTGCTTTTCCAGAACTTATTCGTTGGTGAGAATGTTCAAAGAGCTGGGAAGTGCTATGTTGCGGTGGTTATGGACAGACCCACCCAAAGTTAAATTTCCTTTGCTTCCCACTCTAATAGGTTAATTAAATCTCCCAAATAAACACAGTAGTTTTTCAAAGGACAATTGCTTTTCCTTTCTGCTTCTTCCCAGGAAAACCTGGACTTCCTTTGCCATGGGAAAAATTTTAAAATGCTGTTTTTGTAAACCTTTTGTAGAAAAATCTCACTTTCTTGGACTCCCACTGGCGATCTCATCACAAATTTCTCATGACATTATGACGTGACATTTTTCAGATTAAGCACAGGGATTATTCCACTTAGTCATAACCTTATTTAAATCTACAAAGAAAAGCCAGGAAAACTTCCCTGCATTAGCTTGCTCTGATCACATTATGCTCCCACTCCAGACACAGACAAGACAGACCATTTCCCTCTTCTGGGGTAACATGGAAGCTTTCCCATTCCTGGGGTGCCAGAGAGCCACCTCTGTATGTTGCAGGGAATGGAGGGGGAACGTGATGCTGCATGTGGAAGTAAGATGTGGTGACTGGCCCGTATTGGCCCTACAAGGGACAAAATCAACATAGGGCTCCTGTAGATATTTAGGGCAACAGCTGACCCTGATAAAAGGGAAGCCACAGACAGGATGGCTGAGGCCACTGCATGGAACCTGAGGCAGGAGGTTGGTTTTCTAGAGCACTGCACTGCTACCCATGGGAATAACCTAGCTGAGTCTCTCACAGGATCAAGACCTTGGGGGGAGACAGCAGGAGAGGGAAAAAGGTGTGGGACTGTGCGGAAGTGGCCTAAGAAAACAGGTGGTGGTTGAGTTGGAGGAGAAGCAGTGAGAGAGGTCAGGGGTTCTGGGTGAGGGCCAGAGCAGCAGGCAGGCCTGGCTCCACCTGCCTTCCACCTCCAGCATGCTTGCCAGTGGTGCAGGTGGCCAGGATAGGGTGCAGTTGGCCTCTGGAGTACGAGGTTAGACTGAGGACTGCAATGGACCCCTGAGGTGAGTGACAAGACTGGAGGTTGCTCAGGCCTGCAATTACAGGGGGACAGGAGAAATGAGGCACATGCCCTTGGTCCCACCCCTTCTGGGGATGAGGAGCCAGCTCCCCCCTCCCACTTTGCTGTGAGGCCCAGGGTGGCTCTCAGCATCATCGTGGTTGCTCCTCCCACAGAGGAGGTAAGGGGCCGCAGGGCTGGGGTTCAGCCACAGAGCAGTTATCTAAGGTGGGTGCTGTGGATCAGAACTGACGTGGGTCTAGACATGAAACAAAACAGAGGCGAGAGTGGTCAGATACCACGAGTATAAGGCACCATGGAGGGGCGGGGGAGTGGGTTAATAGGGCTAATTCCAAGCTTGACTGGCAGGGGAGACAGACCAGAAGTTAAGGTGACTGATGAGGAAAAGGAAGGTCAGAGAGGAGCTGTGCTCTGGTGAATCCTCTGGCTCATCAGGGAGCGGTTCAACTATGGCAGAGCACATGGTTTGTCAGAGCGTAGTTCGTCATCTTTGCTCCCAGCTCAAGCATGCAGGAAGGGCAGTGGTTGGCAGGGAAGAGAGGCTCCAGCACCAGAAAACCAGGCCTGCCCACTGGACCACTGTGTACAACCCAACTGCCTCACCGAATTTTCAGGCCTAATACTGAGTGGAGATGCCTAGTTTCATGGTCTGCATGAGTCCATTACCCCCATGCTACACACACTTGCTCCTCTCAATCCACATCGTATTTGTATGTCTTTTGATTAGCTCCAGAATATGTAATACAGGCTGAACCTCGCTAATCTGGAACTCTCTTGTCTGGTAACATCTGTAATCCGTCTTGATTTGAGTTGGTCAAACGACCACTTATCGTGGGTGTGGCCGAGTTTTCTGTTGTCTCATAAAGTTTGTTTCCATTCCCCAGCCCTGGATGTCAGTGTTCTTTGCTGTTATTTAGCTGTGATTTACCCCTACATGTCTTCTAAAAGCCCAGTAAGCAGTGGAAGTGTTGGCAAAGCTGCTTAATAATATTGACCTTCCATAGTCCAGCTAACTCTTTTGTCCAGCACCAGTCAGGTCCCAAGGATGCCAGACAAGAGAGTTTATGTATTAGAGAAAGTTATGAATTCTTTTAAAGCCATAAAACACAAGGGCCTAGTCCCAGCTTCTAATGTAGGAAATTCTAACAACATCTGAACCAATGCAAAATTGTACAGACAATATAAACAGATTTATAAACAAATTAGATAAGCTGAAAAGATTTGGTGGGAGAAACTGTAGAACTGGGGAGCTGCCTTTTTCCTGTGTGTGGGGTGGGGGGCGGGGAGAGACTGTCTGAGAAGGAGAGAAAATACCCTCCTCCTCGCGAACAACAAAGTAGTCAAAACACTTTTCCTACTTGAAAAAAGTTTTGATCAATCCTAAGATTATATTTTTCTCATAACAATGCATCAGAATGAATCTTGAGGTTAAAATATCCCAATTGCATAAATTAGTGCAACTCCACTGAAAGGCACGGCATTGTATCCTCTTCCAGCAGTGGTGAAGTGGATGATGGAAAACCACTCAGAGAGAGGCTGAGGACCAAATGCAATCGACTTTGAATAATCAGAGATTTGCACATATAGACAAGTCACATTTGTCTCTGGTGGCACAGCTTGAAATGCCAAGTGTGCTTTGCAAATATGGCTTCTGAAATAGTATTAGCCCTTAGAGCTGAGTGCTTTATGCAGGTGAATATCAGTCTGTTTACCAAAATGTTTGCTCAACCCAGTGCAAATAGAGCAAATTTTGTTTGACAGACCTCCCTTGACACAAAAAACATTTTTTGGGTTGGGGGGCCACTGACCCACAGAAAAATCAGTTGGGGGCTAAAAAGAAGCAAAAACAAACCAGCCCACTGCCTCACCGACTCGTCCCTGATTAAGGCCTGGTCTACACTAGAGGAAAAAACTGAAATTAAGGGACTTAGGTCAAGTTTGTAAAGCATCAGTCTTCACCACAGGACTCATTAGGTCAAATTTAAGGGGCTCTAAGGTCAATTTTTGTAAACCTGATTTCATGAGTAACACCAAACTTGATTTTTCAGTGCTGACCTTATGCTAGTGCAGACAGCAGCATTATTAAAATAGATTTTATCAGCCTCCAAAAGTATCCCCCAATGCCCCCAGCGTGCCCTTTCTAGTCATTGCTTTTACCTCTGCTGCTCTCTAGAGCCGTGTCTACACGTGCATGCTACTTCGAAGTAGCGGCGCCAACTTTGAAATAGCGCCCGTCACGGCTACACGTGTTGGGCGCTATTTCGAAGTTGAAATCGACGTTAGGCGGCGAGACGTCGAAGTCGCTAACCCCATGAGGGGATGGGAATAGTGCCCTACTTCGACGTTCAACGTCGAAGTAGGGAATGTGTAGACGATCCGCGTCCCGCAACATCGAAATAGCGGGGTCCTCCATGGCGGCCATCAGCTGGTGGGTTGAGAGACGCTCTCTCTCCAGCCCTTGCGGGGCTCTATGGTCACCGTGTGCAGCAGCCTGTAGGCCAGGGCTTCTGGCTGCTGCTGCTGCTGCTGCAGCTGGGGATCCATGCTGCATGCACAGGGTCTGCAACTAGTTGTCGGCTCTGTGTCTTGCGCTGTTTAGTGAAAGTGTGTCTGGGAGGGGCCCTTTAAGGGAGCGACTTGCTGTTGAGTCCGCCCTGTGACCCTGTCTGCAGCTGTGCCTGGCACCCTTATTTCGATGTGTGCTACTTTGGCGTGTAGACATTCCCTCGCAGGGCCTATTTCGATGTGGTGCTGCGCAACGTCGATGTTGAACATCGACGTTGCCAGCCCTGGAGGATGTGCAGACGTTATTCATTGAAATAGCCTATTTCGATGTTGCCACATCGAAATAGGCTACTTCGATGTAGGGTTCACGTGTAGACGTAGCCTAGGTGTCCTCAATGAATGCCTGTAAAGGGTTAACTCTTGGAGCTATCTCAGTGGAGGAAAGCCAGTTCAGTCAATGTGGGGTGAGGATCCTCCTTCTGAACTGGGGACAATTGCAGACTAAGGGGTCTTTGTCTGGGTTCTGCGACTGGAAGCGGGAAAGACCAAAAATGCTGATGAATCCAGTAAATATCCCAGCCACATCATTGTCAGAGCACGGATATGTAAGTAGAAAGGAACTGTTTAGACAGACGCAAGCAGGTAAGTTTTTATTTTGGGTCTGGTGTGGAATTTCTCAGTTTGGCTGATGATGTTTTTCCCTTTACTCTCCCAAGCTGAATCACAGGGAAGTCATTCTCTGTACTCTAATACTAATAATCTTTAGTTGCTTGAATTACATCCAGCAACTGAGTATGCTTACTTACTTGGTATTTTTCCATCTTTTGTTTTGTAAATAAATTACTTTTTAAGCCACGATTTAATTTCTGTGAGGCATGCAGAGCAGAGCTAGTGAAGAAGCAAACAGAAACTGAACTGGAGAAAACTAGGAAGCAGGACGCTCCACAGACACCACCTGATCAACTTGCCCCAGCCCCATCTCCAATCACAGTTCAATCATGTAGAAAATTCCCCATTTACCAGTGGGAAATAATACAGAAGACTTCTCGGTAAATTTTGAGAGGGGCTTTCAAGGGTACAATATCCCCTCAGATCAATACATAAGAGAGTTAAGATCACAACTTCACTGGGCCCTTGATGCTGAATTGGTGGCCCACGGAGCTGTAGCTGTTGGTGGCCAGCTTCCACAGGGCAAGCACGACCCACTTCTCGAGGGAAGATGGTGGGCCACATGTTGGTATCATGTCATTGGAGGGCAGGGGCGAACCAGTTGCACAATTCAAGGAAGGTCTGCTTGCACAGCCTGAAATCCTGGGTCCATTGCAAGTTCCCCCATTGCCCCATGACCACCAATCAGTGCTGGTGGGGTACCTCCAGACCTTCCTAGGCACCCAAGAGGTTGAGGGCAGCTGGAACACTGTGACACTGTGGGCCTGCTCTGCAGGCTGTCTGTTGGGGTCGTCCCTCCAGATGCAGTGGAACAGACTGAGAATCATGAGCAGCAGGGCCAGCAGAAGCTGGTTCTCAGACCAGGGAAAACCTGGGGGCTGCTGTGACATGTCAGAAGTTTGGAAAGACCTGGATCTCTCTCAAACAGTATGGAAGCCCTGCAGCATCTTTGCTTTCCCTGAAAGAGGTAGGCAAACCTCAGCATAGCCAGTGAGTGGGGCTCATGTTGCTCTAAGGGAGTTCAGGGCCAGTGCTCCCAGAAGGGCTTTCATAGAATCATAGGGCTGGATGGGACCTCAGGAGGTCATCTAGTCCAGCCCCCTGCATCAAGCAGGATCAACCCCAGCTAAGTCCTCCGAGCCAGGACCTTGTCAAGCTGGGATTTAAAAACCGATTCCACCACCTTTCAAGGCAATACATTCCAATGCTTCACCACCCTCCTGGTGAAATAGTTTTTCCTAATATCCAGCCTACACTTCCCCCTCTGTAACTTCAGATTATTGCTTCTTGTTCTGCCATGTGTCACCACTGAGAACAATTTCTCTCCGTCCTCTTTGGAGTTCCCCTTCAGGAAGTTGAAGGCTGCTATTAAAGCACCCCTCAGCCTTCTCTTCTGCAAACAAAATAATCCCAGATCCTTCAGCCTCTCCTCTTAGATCATGTGCTCCAGCGCCTTAATCATTTTGTTGCCCTTCACTGAACCTGCTCCAGCACATCCACATCTTTTCTACACTAGGGGGCCCAAAACTGGACGCAATATTCCAGCTGTGGCCTCACCAGTGCCGAATAGAAGGAAACAACCACTTCTCTAGATCTTCTTGCAATGCTCCTCCTAATTCATCCTAATATGCCATTAGCTTTCCTGGCTACAAGGGTACACTGTTTACTTATATCCAGCCTTTCATCCACCATAACCCCTAGCTCCCTTTCCACTGTACTGCTACTTAGCCAGTCAGACCCCAGCCTATAACAATGCTTGGGATTCTTCCATTCCAAGTGTAGGACTCTACACTTCTCCTGGTTGAACCGATCAGATTTCTTTAGGCCCAATCCTCCAATTTAACCAGGTCACTCTGGATCCTATCTTTACCCTCCAATGTATCTGCCTCTCTCCTAGCTTTGTGTCATCCGCAGATTTGCTGAGGGTGCAATCCAGTCCCTCATCCAGGTCATTAATAAAAATTTTGAAGAACACCAGCCCCAGAAACAAGCCCTGGGGCACTTTGCTTGAAACCAATCATCATCCAGATATTGAGCCATTGACCACTACTCCTTGGGCCTGACCATCAAACCAGCTTTCTATCCACCTTGTAGTCCATGGATCCAATCCATACTTCCTCAATTTATGAGCAAAAATGTTGTGGGAGACTGTATGAAAAGCTTTGCTGGAGTCAAGGTATATCACATTCACTGACTTCCCCATGTCCACAGAGCCTGTTACCTCATCATAGAGGTTAATCAGATTGGTCAGGCAGCACTTGTCATTGTTGAATCCATGTTGACTACTCTTGATCACTTTCCTTAGCTCGTTCCTTCCCCACCAAGGGCTGCTCTCCACCTTCCCTCACTGCATTGTCTAGCATTGTAGTGTAGGAGCCGTCCTTGTCTGTGAAGACTGAAGCAAAAAAAGCTTGAGTACTTCAGCTTTTCTTACATCATCTGTCACTAGGTTACCTCTTCCATCCACTAACAGCCCCACACCTTCTCTGATAACCCTCTTAGGCTACATCTACACGTGCACGCTACATCAAAATAGCTTATTTCGATGTAGCGACATCGAAATAGGCTATTTTGATGAATAACATCTACACGTCCTCCAGGGCTGGCAACGTCAACATTCAATGTTGACGTTGCGCAGCACCACATCGAAATAGGCGCAGCGAGGGAACATCTATACGCCAAAGTAGCACACATCGAAATAAGGGTGCCAGGAACAGCTGCAGACAGGGTCACAGGGCGGACTAGTGCTTCCGGGGCAACAGATAGCCACTCCCCTAAAGGGCCCCTCCCAGGCACACGCAGCCTGCACAGCACACGGTCTGCAGAGCCACAGGCACGCACACCTCGGGCGACACAGTCATGGGCTCCCAGCAGCAGCAGCAGCAGCAGCCAGAGGTCCACACAGCCGCCCCTGCAGGAGCAGTGCTCGCCCTGCTCCATGCCATGCGGGAGGCAGCTGAGCACCTCCTTGCCACAGAGGAGGAACTGCCGCAGGGGAGGTAGATGCAACCCCCAACCCTGCAGCACCCCACCCCCTGCCCCCTGCCTCATACGCTGCCGGCTGTGGAGCTACCCCACCAGCACTGACTGGTGGGAGCGGCTGGTGCTCGGAGAGTGGGACGACGACCGCTGGCTCCAGAACTTTCGGATGAGACGGCAGACATTTCGGAGCTATGCCAGTGGCTCACCCCCGCACTGAGGCACCAGAACACCGCCATGCGGCATGCCCTCAGCGTCGAGAAACGGGTCGGCATCGCTGTCTGGAATCTGGCCACTCCAGACAGCTACTGATCCGTGGGCCAGCAGTTTGGCGTCGGCAAGGCCACCGTCGGGGCTGTCCTCATGGAGGTAAGAGGACCCACGGAGGGAGGGGGAGGCAGCCCTGGCAGGGGAGGGGAGGGGAGGGGGGCCCTGGCAGGGGAGGGCCACACACACCCTGCACACCCCTCACTGGTGCTCTCCAATGTGCTTCCCCTGCAGGTCGTCCGCGCCATCAACGCTTTGCTCCTCCACAGGCTCGTGAGGCTTGGGGACCTGGATGCTGCCATCGTGGGCTTTGCCACCCTGGGCTTCCCCAGTTGCTTCGGGGCTCTGGATGGGACTCATATCCCCATCCGCGCCCCGGAGCACAGTGCAGGACGCTACCTAAACAGGAAGGGCTACCATTCTGTGGTCCTCCAGGCCTTGGTGGGCAGCCGGGGCCGTTTCCTGGACATTTATGTGGGCTGGCCTGGCAGCACCCACAACGCCTGGGTATTCCGGAACTCGGGCCTGTGCCGCCAGCTGGAGGCGGGGACCTACATCCCCCAGCGGGAGATCCCTGTGGGAGACACCACCATGCCCCTCTGTGTCATCGCAGATGCAGCATACCCCCTCTGGCCCTGGCTCATGCACCCGTACATGGGCCATCTGTCTGCCAGCCAGGAGCGCTTCAACCGGCACCTGAACCACGCATGCCAGGTGGTGGAGCGCACATTTGGGTGCCTCAAAGGGCACCAGAGGTGTCTCCTCACCTGCCTTGATGCGGGCCCCACCAACATCCCCCAGATTGTGGGCGCGTGCAGCGCCCTACACAACCTCGTCGAGAGCAAGGGGGAGGCCTTCTTTCAGGGCTGGGCTGTGGAGGCCGGCAGGGCCGATGTGCAGCCACCCGCTGCCCCCAGTCGCCAGGTGGACCCCAAAGGGACCCGGGTCCGGGAGGCCCTGTGGGCCCAGTTCGATGAGGCCGCGGGGTGAACGCTGGCAGGCCCACCAGTGCCCCCCCCATCCTCCACTATACTCTCTGCCCCTACGCCCACACCACAGAGCACCCAAGAGCACCCCCCCGCCACTTTTCTTGTAAATAAAAGCAGACAGTTGTTCGTCAACTCAAATATCTGTAGAACTCTTATTATTATTATCAACAAGACTAACTATTTACAGGCAAAATCTAACATATATATATGTATTATAAATAGGGATAAGATGAAAGGGGAAGACAAGGAAGGGGAGAACTATTTACATGGGGGGGTAAGGATTAGCATAGTAACAGGGGTCAAATATACAAACTATTAACAACAAACTGACTTAAAACTGGGGAGAATATATACAAAGGGGGAGGGGGGCCATGTCCTGGGCCTCACACCCCCTAAAGTCCAGCGCTGGGGGTGGGCGGCTGGGATCCCCGCCTCGGCCTCAGCCCTGGCCGGGGCTGGCTGTGGGCCGGGAGGACCAGGAGATACGGCCGGCGGGTGTCAGCTGGCCCCAGGTCCCCTTCGGCTTAAGGGCCCTCAGTGGCGGTGCGACAGCGGATGGCACAGTGGGTGGAGCAGCAGGTGGAACGGGCAGGGCGGCCGGCGCAGTGGCGGCCAGCGTGGCATGGCGGGCCAGGGAGTCTGTGATACGGTTGAAGGTCCGCATGTAGGCTCCCCATGCCTCCTGGCGCCAGGCCAGCTCCCGCTCCTGCAGCTGGAGGCGGTGTTCCTCCACCCGCAGCCACTGCTCAGCGACCTCCAGCTGCCGACGGTGGAGGGCCAGCAGCTGGGGGTCCGTCACCGTCGGCTCGTGGTGCTGGGTCCGCCGTCTTGGTCGGTCCTCCGCCGAGGGGCTGGGCTGGAGTGACGGCCCCGGAGGGCTGTCCGGGACCACTGACGCCTCCCCGGCATTCTCCGGTCCTTCCGATGGTGCAGCTGTGGAACACAGGAGGGCGGGAAGAAGAGTGGAGACAGCCGTTAGTGTGGGCCCCGAGCCGTGGCCCTTGTCCCCCCACCCATCTGCTGCAGGTTCCCCATCCCCGTCCCCGGGAGATGCTGCCGTGATGGATGGGGTTCAGGGGTCCCCCTGCACTGCACCCCGTCTGCTGGCAGGAGTGACTCTCACTCAGCAGGTACAACAGGAGGTTTATTAGGCAACAGGTGCTCAGTTTCTCACAGAAGCGACAGTACAGCAGTCAGAGACAGTCCTTCCAACCCGTCCTGGGGAGAAGACCCCGAGGGGTGCCCCTCTGGGGTGTAACTTTCCCCCTCCTCAGGCTGGCTGCCTTCTAGCTCTCCCTTCCCCTAGCCTCTAACTGCAGCCCCCGATTCAAACCCAGCTCGGCTCCTCCCTCCTCTTTGTTCAGGGTAGAGGTGTAACCTGCCAGTTGGAGCCCCAGGATCATCCTTAGCCACTGGGAGCTATTCTGCTTGTTTCTCATATGTAGCCTGAGTCTCGCATTTGCACTCCCCCCACTCTATCACATGCTGCTGCTGCTGCTGGGTGTCCCACCCCCTCCGCCCGGGGGACCCTAGAGGTTCCAGTCCCCCCAGCCCCGGGGATGGGGCATGGCACTGTCGTGCTGGGGGCGGGCAGGGGCTGATGCACTCTTCTGAGGGACATGCCATTGCTGTCCTTGGGGCCGTGGTCATCTGGGCATGTGGAGGGCCCTGGTCATATCTATTACCCCCGCCCCTCAACCCCGGGGGTGTGCACCAGGGGGGTACATACCTGACGGTCCACTCCCACGGTCGGGGGACACCCGGGGGGCGGACGCCTGGCTGGAGCTCCTGGATGGCAGGATGATCTGGAGGCCGGTGTCGCTGGAGGAGGACTCCCCCTCCTCCTCTTCCTTCTCCGGTGCCCCGGGGGTGGGCTCCTGGGGGGGGCCTCCGGGGTGCGGGGCTTGCCTCCAGGGCGGACTCCGCCTCCGGGTCCTGCTGGGGCTCCTTGGCTGAGGTATCAAGAGTGGCCAGAGGGGAGGAGGTGTGCCAGGGGCCCAGGATGTCCCTGAGCTCCCTGTAAAAGGGGCAAGTGACGGGGGTGGCCCCAGATCGGCCGGCCGCATCCCGGGCCCGGGCGTAACCCTGCCGCAGCTCCTTCACTTTACTCCGGACATGATCCGGAGTGCGGGCAGGGTGACCCCGGGCGGCCAGGCCCTCAGCCAGCCGAGCGAACGCATCCGTGTTCCGCCTCTTGCTCCCCATTACCTGGAGCACCTCCTCCTCGCTCCAGAGCCCCAGCAGGTCCCGAAGCTCAGCCTCCGTCGAGGAGGGGCCCCGCTGCCACTTCCCCGCCTGGCTGCTGGGCTGTGAGCCCTGGCTGCCCTTGGGGGGTCCCCTGGGGGTGCTTAGGGGGCTGGTGTGCAGCCATCGCAGTTGGGGGGGTGTCTGTGGTGGCTGAGGGATGTGCAGGCTGGCCGTGTGTCTGGGCTGCCGCCTGCATGTTCTCTCAGCTTCCTGCACAGGAAGGGAGGGGGCGGGGAGCTTTAAGGGGCCGCTCCACACGGCCACCATCAAGCTCAGGGGCTGGAGAGAGCGTCTCTCAACCCCTCAGCTGATGGCCGCCATGGCGGACCCTGCTATTTCGATGTTGCGGGACGCGGATTGGCTACACGTGCCCTACTTTGACGTTGAACGTCGAAGTAGGGCGCTATTCCCATCCCCTCATGGGGTTAGCGACTTCGACGTCTCACCGCCTAACGTCGATGTTAACTTCGAAATAGCGCCCAACACGTGTAGCCGTGACGGGCGCTACTTTGAATTTGGCGCCGCTACTTCGAAGTAGCGTGCATGTGTAGATGCGGCTTTAGTGTTAACATGTCTGTGGAAACCCTTCTCGTTACCCTTCACATCCATTGCCAGCTGCAGTTCCAATTGTGCTTTTGCTTTCCTGATTACTGCCCGGCATTCTCCAGCCATATATTTATACTGTCCAAGTTTTCGCTTCTTTTATGCATCCTTTTTGAGTTTAAGATTACTGAATATTCCCTGTTAAGCCAAGATGATTGCCTACCATATTTGCATCTCTTACTATGCAGCGGGATGATTTGTTCCTGTGCCTTCTTCAGTAAGACTTCTTTAAAATACTGCCAGTTCTCTTGAACTCTTTCCCTGTTATCTTCATTTCCCAAGGGATCCTGCCCATCAGTTCTCTCAGGGGCTACATCTACACTTATAAAAAACTTCAAAATGGCCATGCTAACGGCCAAATAGAAGAATACTAATGAGGCACTGAAATGAATATTCAGCATGTCCCCAGCTGTGGCACTTCAAAAGTGCCACATTTCGCTCACCTGTGGCTCGTCTACATGGGGGGTCCTGGACGTCCACTCCCTGGCCCTGGAGTAAGCCTGGCGGAGCTCTTTGACCTTCATCAGCACTTGCCCCTGGGTGTGAATGTGGCCCTATGAGGCCAGAGCATCCACTATGCGGCCATAGAGGATCACATTCCTGCACTGGGCGCAGAGACCCTGGAGGATGGTCTCATCCCCCCAGACCTCAATGAGTCCCGGATCTCCATGCCTCACCAGGAAGCCACCCACCTCCTACAGGCCTGGGAAGGGTCCTGGGAGCTTGGGCAGGCTCCTAGGGAGGTGTGTGGGGCACCTTGAAGCCTTCATGCCGGCTTATTCTGGGCCATGTGCAAGCTGCAGCAGGGTGCTGGGTGTGGGCCTGCTGCTGCACACCCCCTGTGCACTTTGTTGTGCTTTAAGGGCTCCACATGTGGAGGGGACAACTGAGGTGTCCTGTTTGTGGCCAGCAGAACACAGCAGGGCAGGGCAGCTTAGGAGAGCTGGAGTCCCCTTATTTTGAAATCACCCTTATTCCCCAGCCAATCAGCACTTATTATGAAATAACTATTTCTAAATACATTCTATTCTAACTGCTGTTAGTTCAAAATAACTAGGTACAGCAGCCTATGTGGCCTATCCAGCTTCCCTGCTTGCTTGTGTAGATGTATTTTCTTTATCAGGCCTGCCAATGGGCTCAGCCTTACAATGGGCAATTGGCCCTGGGTCCAGCCTTTCAAAGGGGCCCAGAGCTCCAGCCGCGATCACTGCTACTTTGTCAGTGGCGGTGGCTGGAGTTCCAGGCCCTTTGAAGAGGCATGGCAGGGCAGCTCCAGCTGACCATGGCTGTCAGGGAGTTGGGGAGGACGGGCCAGTGCTACCGCCAAGGGGGCACAAAGGTCTGACTGCCCTTGGCCCGCCCCTTCTGCTCTTGTTTCTGCTACTTCTGGGGTGCTGGTCTGGGCCCCCCTCCCAGCTTGCCCTGGGGCCTGCAGCAGTTGTCAGCACTGAGGTTTCTTATGCATTTCTTGTTTTATTTCAGGTTTGTTTGTTTTATCACAATAGATTAATAGCTTTATATTAAAATATATTGGCTGTACTGCAAGGGACCTAGAGGGCCACATAGTTTATGGTGAAGTGAAGCAAAGTGAGCATTTATATGTTCAGGACTTTTCATCCAAATAGATAATGATGAGTTAAAGCATAAGGTCTATATATAGCTGAGAGCTTTTGCACAGACAAAGGATGCAATGAAATAGATTCGTATTTGGGCTGTCTTAGTTCATGCGTGTTAAATTTAATGGGTATACCAGAAGGGAAGAACTAAGGTAACAGGTAGGACAAAAATAACAGATGTGAGAATGTTCTAAAGTCATTGGATATGTATGTATATATCCACAATACGTGTAAGCACACCAACCAGTGGAGCAAGTGTATCGTCAGAATCTGTGGCTGAGGAAACAAGTTCACACGTGGCAGGAGGGCTCAGACACTCAACCTGTATAAGAGAGGTGACCCATTATGCCAAGGAAGCTTCTAGGCTTTTGAGCTTCTAACTTCCAGTGTTGATAAGCTTCTGAGTTCCAAAACTTCTAAGTTTCAAGGTTTCTTTGTTTATTAATCTGTTAGACTGTTTTTCATTGTAAATGTAAGTGTTACTTAAGTAAAAAAACCCTTTAGCTTTGATGGCTCTTAGCTATATAGCATCTCCTAAACTAGCTTCTGCAACTCCCATTCAAAAAGTGAGGAACCTGGACCAGAAGGCTTTTGTCATGCAAGCAGCAAGGGTGGTGCTTTGTCTTTTATCACCAGATCATCAAGGATGAGTGGGAGAATATTAATAACACCTTAAAATACAGGACATCACATTTCCTTAGCACAATATTATTGCATGTGTAACTCTGCTTACTGTTTGATTATGATTCCATTTATCTCAATAAAAGTTCTCAGGTTATATTGGTCTCAGGGTAAGCATCCTGTCATACCACTGAGGGTCCTTTGCTGACTCCTTGTAGCCTGATTCTGGGACAAGAACCTTATTATCTTCTAATCAGGTTAACTGGTGAGTTTATAACCCATATTATCCCAATTAACAACATTAATCTCCAAAAATCAGGCAACAAATAGTCTCCTGCACATGGAGTCATGGTAGCATTTCATGGAGCTTTTCTGCACTTAACCTGTCTGAGTTTTCATCCAGAAATGAAATAATTTTCCCACCCATGCAAAAATCCTCGTGAATATATGAGCTTTGCAGCATATCCCAAAGGTCAACACAAAGCCTTATGGGAAGCCAAAGACAGGGATACTGTATATGCAGTTCTCAAAACCCATCTGCACTTGGGGACCAGCCTACATGTTTTCTGCTGATCATGAAAACTGACATAGTGCTGTCTGTGCAGCGGAGTTAGGTTGGGGTGCCTACATCTCTCGCAGGTGTGGGCCTAGTAACAGAGAGGTAGCCGTGCTAGTCTGCACTCCAACAAGACAAAGCAGCCGAAATGTAGCTCTTGAAAGACTAAAAGAATGATTTATTTGGTGATGAGCTTTCATGGGACAGACCCACTTCTTCAGATCAATTTCATTTCCAATACAGACTGAGTGGGCCTGTGCCCCAAAGTCTGAAAGGGAAAATATTATTCTGAAACTTTATGTTGTAATGTAGTGTTAAGCTGTGGAGCAGCAAAGACGATAGTAAGATAATTGTGTGAGACAGTGTAATAAAAAATGGTAATTCACCTTACTCATTCTGTTGTTCCACAATGGTAATGATGACTCCTATGGCAATCAGACTAAAAGAAAATATACCACGTACTTGCCACATCTTGCTTCCCTCATGTGATTCTGAAATACAAACTAGCAAACCTCGAAAGTCACGTAGATGTCAAAACTTTTCTCACATATCCTATCCAGAATCATTGAGTTCTGAACTTTGGATGATAACTGTAAAATGGGCAAGGTTGTTTAATTTCTCTGGGTATCAAGCATAAAATCAGAACACGCAGGTTAGTTATTCATGATGAATATGATAATTAAGCTTTTCTTCTGTTCTGAACTGTTCACAAAGAATTTCTGATCTCTGATCATGTCTTCCTTGTTCACACTACAGTAAACCCTCTACCCCCAGCCCACTGCCCTGCGTGACGCAGGGCTCAGAAGAGCGAACTAGGGCAGAGGCTGTGGCTTTCTGCTTCCCGCCCTCTCAGTGAGGACAGCGGGACAGAATTCTGGCTCCCTCCACCATGATGAGTTGGGGGTGACCACGGCTACTGCCCCTTTCACTCCCCCAGGTAATCCTCCAGGCTAACCTGGGCACCATACTTAATCAGGGGCAGGGGGCATGAGATAGCTGTGGCTGGGCCCCCCAAAGTGTGGCACTTGGAGTGGCCCCTCCTGAGCTGTGCTATGGATGGGATGGCATGTGCATATGCTTTGCTACCGGGTGCTTGTGAACAGGAGGGAGTTTTGAGAGGCTTTCCTGGAGGAGGAGGAGGAAGGAGCAAACTAAAGCACCTTGGGGTAAGTGGCTGCTTGTGTTTGGGGGTTCTGGGCTTGTGTTTGTTTGTTTGTTTGGAGTTTGGAGTGCTGAGCTGAGTGTTCGTTTGAAAGGCCGTGTGCTCAGGCAGGCAGTTGGAAGCTGTGAGTCTTGATTAGATTTTAATTGAAACACCGTGTGCTGATTGGCTGAGCTGTAGGCAGAGGGAGGAGCTATCAGGGAGGCCGAGCACTTAAACCCCACTAGTAAGTGACCAGGGAGCTTTGCGACCGGGTGCTTGCGAACAGGGTGAGTGCTAACAGGAGGGAGTTTTGAGAGGGAAGTTAAGAGGGGAAGCTTGGAGGGAGCCAGTGACTTCTATTGCCCTTAAACTTAAATCCTTTATAACAGCCTTTGTCTGAAACATTTAATTAAACCCTCATATATAATTAGAGTAGGAAATGCAGGCAGAAGCCCAGCAGCAGAGTGGGGGCTATCCTGTTTATTGTGTCGAGTGCAATATGTATGACTACCTACCCTGTGGGCGGGTGGAGTATGTGTGCACTTGATGCAAGGAGCTCCTGGCCCTCAGAGACTGAGTGCATGCTTTGGAGGCCAGGGTGGCTGAACTGGAGGAGCTAAGGAAGGCAGAGGTGTTTGTTGATGAGACTTTCTGGGACATAGTAGGGCTGTCCCACCTCCAATCTGACAGTCCTGATGCTGTTACGGAGGATGAAAGGCTCAGGGAAGGAGAGCAGTCAATGGGAGCAGAGGGAAACCATCCCATAGTTGGGACCCTCCTTCCAGAGGGTGCTATGGTATCCTCTCGCGCCGAGGATACTTCTCCGGGGGAGGGAGCGCCAGCTGTTAGGAAGAAGCAGGTTTTAGTAGTGGGGGATGCGATCATTAGAAATATAGATAGTTGGGTTTGTGATGACTGGGAGAACCGTATGGTGACTTGCCTGCCTGGTGCGAAGGTTGTGGATCTCTCGAGGCGTCTAGACAGACTTATGGGCAGTGCTGGGGAGGAGCTGGTGGTCGTGGTACATGTCGGTACCAATGACATAGGGAAGGGTAGAAGAGATGTTCTGGAAGCCAAATTTAGGTTACTAGGAAAGAGACTGAAATCCAGAACATCTATGGTGGCATTCTCTGAAATGCTTCCAGTTCCACGCGCAGGGCCAGATAGACAGGCAGAACTTCAGAATCTTAATGCGTGGATGAGACGATGGTGTAGGGACGAGGGGTTTAGATTTATTAGGAACTGGGGACACTTTTGGGGTAGGGGGAGCCTATACAGGAATGATGGGCTCCACCTAAATCAAGGTGGATCCAGACTGCTGGCATTAAACATTAAAAAGGTCGTAGAGCAGCTTTTAAACTAAGAGGTGGGGGAAAGCTGATTGGTGCAGGGGAGCACGTGGATCGGACGGAGACTTCTCTTACACGAGGCTCCATAGATAGGGATTCCCTAGAAGTTAGTCAGATAGGGAACGTGGGAAATAATATATGGGCAAGATCAGATGTGAAACAATCGCATATAAAAAAATCCAAGGCATCTGTGAAAGGCGAACATATAAATAGTGGTAGTTTTTGAAAGTGCTTTTCCACAAATGCTAGGAGTCTGTCTAATAAGATGGGTGAACTGGAGTACCTCATATCAAAGGAGGAAGTTGACATAATAGGCATCACAGAAACATGGTGGAATGAGGACAATCAGTGGGACACTATCATACCAGGATATAAATTATATCGGAAAGACAGAACAGGTCGTGCGGGTGGCGGAGTGGTACTATATGTGAAGGATAATATAGAATCAAATGAAACAAAAATCCTAAAGGAATCAAAATGTTCCATAGAATCATTATGGATAACAATTCATTCCTCTAATATGAATATGGCATTAGGAATTCTCAATCTAGTCCTGACTGGAACGCAGGATCTGGTCCAAGAGGTAACTGTTACTGGACCGCTTGGAAATAGTGACCACAATATAATAACTTTTAATATTCCTGTGTTGGGAAGAACACCGCAGCGGTCAAACACTTGGGCATTTAATTTCAAAAAGGGGAATTACACTAAAATGAGGAAGCTAGTTAAACAGAAACTAAAAGGTAGAGTAACTAAACTAAAATCCCTGGAAGCTGCATGGAAACTGTTTAAAGACACCATACTAGAGACCCAACTTAAATGTATACCCCAAATAAAAAAACATAGTAAGAGACCTAACAAAGAACCACCATGGCTTAACAGCCATGTTAAAAAGGCAGTGAGAGAGAAAAGGGCAGCTTTTAAAAAGTGGAAGTCAAATCCTAGTGAGGAAAATAGAAAGGAACACAAACACTCCCAAATTAAGTGTCATAATGTAGTAAGAAAGGCCAAAAAAGATTTTGAGGAACAGCTAGCCAAAAATTCAAAAAATGATAGTAAAATGTTTTTTAAATACATTAGAAGCAGGAAGCCTGCTAAAAAAGCAGTGAGGCCCTTGGACGATAAAGATATAAAAGGAGCGATCAAGGAAGACAGTGCCACTGCGGAGCGATTAAATGATTTCTTTGCTTCAGTCTTCACGACTGAGGATGTTACAGAGGTTCCTAAATCTGAGCCAGCCTTTTTAGGTGACATATCGGAGGAACTCTCCCAGATTGAAGTGACATTAGAGGATGTTTTGGAATTAATTGATAAGCTGAATAGTAACAAGTCTCCAGGACCAGACGGTATTCACCCAAGGGTTCTGAAAGAACTCAAATGTGAAATTGCAGAGTTATTAACAGTGGTTTGTAACCTATCCTTTAAATCTGCTTCAGTACCCAATGACTGGAAGACGGCCAATATAACGCCAATATTTAAAAAAGGTTCCAGAGGAGACCCTGGCAATTATAGACCGATAAGTCTAACATCAGTACCAGGCAAATTAGTAGAAACAACAGTAAAGAATAAAATTGCAAGGCACGTAGAAGAGCACGAATTGTCGGGCAAAAGTCAGCATGGTTTCTGCAGAGGGAAGTCATGTCTGTCTAATCTATTAGAATTCTTTGAAGGGGTAAATAAACATGCGGACAAGGGGCACCCAGTGGACATAATATACCTAGATTTCCAGAAAGCCTTTGACACAGTCCCACACCAAAGGCTTTTATGTAAATTAGGTGGTCATGGGATAGGAGGAAAGATCCTTTCATGGATCGGGAATTGGTTAAAAGACAGAAAACAAAGGGTTGGAATAAATGGTAAATTTTCACAATGGAGGGGGTTAACTAGTGGTGTTCCCCAGAGGTCAGTCCTGGGACCGATCCTGTTCAACTTGTTCATCAATGATCTAGAAAATGAGGTAAGCAGTGAGGTGGCAAAGTTTGCAGATGACACCAAGTTGTTCAGGACAGTCAAAACCAAAGGGGCTTGTGAAGAACTACAAAAAGATCTCAGCAAACTGAGTGATTGGGCAGCAAAATGGCAAATAAAATTTAATGTGGGTAAGTGTAAAGTAATGCACATTGGAAAAAATAACCCAAATTACACGTACAACATGATGGGGTCAAATTTAGCTACGACAGATCAGGAAAGGGATCTTGGAGTTATAGTGGATAGTTCTCTGAAGACATCCACGCAGTGTGCAGCGGCAGTTAGTAAAGCAAATAGGATGTTAGGAATCATTAAAAAAGGGATAGATAATAAGACAAAAGATATTATACTTCCCCTATATAAAACTATGGTACGCCCACATCTTGAGTACTGTGTGCAGATGTGGTCTCCTCACCTCAAAAAAGATATATTGGCATTAGAAAAGGTTCAGAAAAGGGCGACTAAGATGATTAGGGGTTTGGAACGGGTCCCATATGGGGAGAAGCTAGAGAGACTGGGACTTTTCAGTCTGGAAAAGAGGCGATTGAGGGGCGATATGATAGAGGTATATAAAATCATGAATGGTGTGGAGAAGGTGAATACAGGAAAATGATTTACCTTTTCCCATAATACAAGAACTAGGGGACACCAAATGAAATTGATGGGTAGTAGGTTCAAAACTAATAAAAGGAAATTTTTCTTCACACAGCGCACAGTCAACCTGTGGAACTCCTTGCCGGAGGAGGCTGTGAAGGCCAGGACTCTATTAGGGTTTAAAAAAGAGCTCGATAAATTTTTGCAGGTTAGGTCCATAAATGGCTATTAGCCAGGGGTAAAGTGTGGTGCCCTAGCCTTCAGTGCAAGGGCAGGAGATGGATGGCAGGAGATAAATCACTTGATCATTGTCTTCCGTTCTCCTTCTCTGGGGCACCTGGCATTGGCCACTGTCAGCAGACGGGATACTGGGCTGGATGGACCTTTGGTCTGACCCAGTATGGCCATTCTTATGTTCTTATGTTCTTATATACATATATATAAACACATGCTTCAGTGAAATCCTGGCTGTGGGTGGAGCTGGGGATGAGGGACCCACTATGCAGGCTGCCCCAGGGAGAGAGGACAGCCCGAGCCCTCTCTCCCCATAACAGCTTGGAGTCAGCTGAAAAATGCCTCTATTTGGCCACTGCAGATCCTGCGGACACCCTCGGGGAGGGGTGTTTGTCCCCTTGCTGGGGCAGGTCCATGTTTGTCTTCCCCCTGCACTCCCCAGGCAGAGTGAGGAACACAGCACACTGTACACTTTCCCCTGGCTCCCTGTCGAAGGGCAACAGCCAACAATGTTCCCCTATGAATCAGGTTGGGGGAGTTTCAGTGTCCCCCTCCCTGAAGGATGTCTGGGTGTGGTGGTAGGCTTGTAGCTGTGGCAGTCTCTGGGGGCGAGAGGCTCCCACCACCACCCCTTTCTACTCACTTCATGATTCTCTCTTTTTTCAGTATGGTTTGATGAGAAGCAATCCTGTTCCACGCATATGCCATTTCCCTGACACAGGCAAACACTTTGCTTTAAGCTATGATAAAAAGAAATTATATACCTAACTTGTTGGCTCTAATAGTAACAGAAAAGGAGCCGTGCTAGTCTATACACTATCAAAACAAAAAGCAGTCAACTAGCACTTTAAAGACTAGCTGGTCTGTCCCACGAAAGCTCACCCAATAAATTATTTTGCTAGTCTTTAAAGTGCTATTTGACTGCTTTTTGTTTTGATTTTGTTGGCTCTAAGTCTGACTGTTCAGGAGAAGTTCTTGAACAAACAAACAAACAGACAAACAGATACAAATTCTCTGAAATATGTAATAGAATTTTAGGTGGAGTGGCCAGATCTGCAAGCAGTATCACGCTGAGGCTATTCCATGGGTTTATATACAGACATTCTGATTTTCTCTCTTATCTATTCCTTCCCTAATGATTCTGAACATTCTGCTGAATTTTTGACTGCTGCTGCTGCATATTAAAAAGATGTCTTCAAAGAACTATTCACAGTGACTCCTAGCTAATTTAGATGCCATCAGTCTGTACGTACAGCTAAAGTTATATTTTCCTAGATGTATTTTGCATTTACTTTGAAGTTACTTTCCTGTATTGATTTTAACGGCTTAATACAAGAGCTATTTCTTTTACTTATTAATAAAATTCATGAAAAATAGTTGTTCTATATGATTATCCTTCCCAAACCATACCAGTCCTTCTCAAACTCCAAACATTTTAATTTTAATTTATATTACATTTTGGAAAATTATAAGTATGCAAAGATAAGTATTCTTAATTAGTATATAATTTAAACATTATAAAGTTGAAAGTAGTTGAGTTCCCCAACAGATATTCTTCTAAAACATGGAATAAGAAATTAGAGAAAAAATTACATTTGGCACCCTTTTAAAAGGAAGGCAAGGTCAAAGACTTTTAAAGTGATAATTGGAAAGAAAATCTAGGAAATCTAGATTAGGCTGTCGGGATTTGCTTTCAGATGGAAGACACCTAAAGGTCTATTTCCAGTATGTAGTTAAAAATTGTATCACTTTTTTTTCCCCAGTGGCAATGTGTTTTCTTTTGCTGTTAAGTTATTCAGCAATTAGAAATAGTTTTTACAATATTTGAGAACAACAAGAACTCCTGTGGCACCTTATAGACTAACAGATATTTTGGAGCAAAATCTTTCATGGGCAAAGACCCACTTGGTCAGACCAGGGCCCATGAGCAACTTGACCTGCTGCTCACATACAGGGAAGAATTAGTAGGAGAAATAGAAGTGGGAGGAAACCTGGGCTGCAGCGACCATGAGATTGTAGATTTCAGGATCTGGACAAAAGGAAGAAAGGTGAGCAGTAACATACAGACCCTTGATTTCAGAAGAGCAGACTTTGACTCCCTGAGAGAACAGATGAGCAGGATCCCTTGGGAAACAAAGATGAAGGGGAAAAGAGTTCAAGAGAGCAGGCTGTATTTTAAAAAAGTCTTACTGAAGGCACAAGAACAAACCATCCCGCTGCATAGTAAGAAATGCAAACAGGGTAGGCAACCAGGTTGGCTTAATGGGGAAATCCTTAGTCAGCTTAAACTCAAAAAGAGTGCATACATGAAATGGAAACATGGTCAGTTGACTAAGGAGGAGTATAAACATAAGGCTGGAGAATGCTGAGCAGTAATCCGGAAAGTGAAAACACAGTTGGAACTGCAGCTGGAAGGGGATATGAAGAGTAACAAGAAGAGTTTCTACAGGCATGTTAACAATACATGGGTTATCAGAGAAGGTGTGGGGCTGTTACTGGATGAGGGAGGTAACCTAATGACAGATGATGTAGGAAAAGCTGAAGTACTCAATGCTTTTTTTGACTCAGTCTTCACGGACAAAGTCAATTTTCACATGATGGTCCTAGACAATGCAGTATGGGAAGGGGGAGGGCAGCCATCTGTGGAGAAGGAACAAGTTCTGAGCTATCTAGAAAAACTAGATGTACACAATTCTATGGGTGTGGATTTAATGCATCCGAGGGTACTGAGGTTCGTTGCTGAACCTTTGGCCATAATCTTTGAAGACTCTTGGAGATCAGGGGAGATACCAGATGACTGGAAAAAGGCAAACGTAGTGCCCATCTTTAAAAAAGGAAAGAAGGACGATCCAGGGAACTATGGACCAGTCAGCCTTACCTTAATCCCTGGGAAAATAATGGAGGGAATCCTCAAGGAATCCATTTTGGAGCACTTGGAAGAGGGGAAAGTGATCAAAAGTAGCCAACATGGATTCATCAGGGGCAAGTCCTCCCTGACCAAGCTGATTAGCTTCTATGATGAGGTAACAGGCTCTGTGGACATGGGGAAGTCAGTGGATGTGATATAGCTTGACTTTAGCAAAGCTTTTGATACGGTCTCCCACAACATTCTTGTCCATAAGTTAAGGAAATATGGATTGGATCCCTGAATGATAATGTTGATAGAAAGCTGGCTTGATGGTTGGGCCCAATGGGTAGTGGTCAATGGCTCAGTATCTGGATGGCAGTCGGTTTCAAGCGGAGTGCTGCAAGGCTCGGTTCTAGGGCTGGTGTTATTCAACATCTTTATTCATGACCTGGGTGAGGGACTGGATTGCACCCTCGGCAAGTTTGCAGATGACACAAAACTAGGGGGAGAGGTAGATATGTTGGAAGGCAGAGAGAGAATCCAGAGTGACCTGGATAAATTGGAGGACTGGGCCAAAAGAAATCTGATGCATTTCATCAAGGAAATTTGTAGAGTCCTGCACCTGGGGCAGAAGAATCCCTAGCATTGTTATAGGCTAGGGACTGACTGGCTCAGCAGCAGTACAATGGAGAGGGAACTAGGGGTTATGGTGGATGAAAGGCTGCATATGAGTAAACAGTGTCCCCCTGTAGCCAAGAAGGCTAACAGCATATTAGGGTGCATTAGGAGGAGCATTGCAAGCAGATCTAGAAAAGTGGTTGTTTCCCTCTATTCGGCACAGGTGAGGCTACATCTTGAATATTGTGTCCAGTTTTGGGCCTCGCAGTATAAAAAGGATATGGACTTGATGGAGCAGGCTCAGCAGAGGGCAACAAAATGAGGGGCTGGAGCACATGACCTATGAGGATAGGCTGAGGGATTTGGGCTTGTTTAGTTTACAGAAGATAAGACTTAGGGGTGATTTAATAGCAGCCTTCAACTTACTGAGGGGGAGCTCTGATGAAGAGGGTGAGAAACTGTTCTCAGTGGTGTCAGATGGCGGAACAAGGAGCAATGGTCTGAAGCTGAAGAGGGAAAAGTGTAGGTTAGATATTAGGAAAAACTACTTCACCAGGAGGGTGGGGAAGCATTGGAATGCGTTGCCTAGAGAGGTGGTGGATTCTCCATCCCTCACGGTTTTTAAATCCCAGCTTGACAAGGTCCTGGCTGGGATGACTTAGTGGAGGTTGAACCTACTTGAAGCAGGGGGCTGAACTAGGTGACCTCCTGTGGTCCCTTCCAGCCCTTTGATTCTATGATTCTGTGAGATGCACGACTCAGATCTGTTGAAGCGGGTCTTTGCCCACGAAAGCTTATGCTCCAGAGTATCTGTTAGTCTATAAGGTGCCACAGGACTTCTTCTTGTTCTGGAAGATACAGACTAACGGGGCTACCTCTCTGGTACTTTTTACAATCTTGTCATCTATATATGCAAGTCTTTGATATTTCTTTAGCACAGATGAAAAGACACAAGGCTTAAAGTACTGAAGATGCAAACTAGCAATGTGAAAAGCAAGCATGTGTTAACAAACAACTCATCCAAAAGCCTGCTTTAGCATCTGGAGACTTGTTTTTAATGCAATGTAGAAATCCTGAGCAGGTACCTACAGTGACCCAACCGAGAGATTCAAAACTTATGTTAGTGAAAACATAACAGGACAGAAAACTTGCTCTGGACCAATGTCACTTTCACGGCCATAGGCCAATGTTAAGGCAGGGATTTCTAACAGACGCCCAGGCGCTCAGCTACAGAGAGACGTGTTTCCCTTCTCCCACAGCAGGGAGCCCCCGGGGGCGGGCGGAACTCAGCAGCCGCCCGCGCGGGCTCGGGACAGACTCGCTGCCGAATCGGGGTCCCAGCGCCTGGAAGTGCAGGGCTCTGCTTCCAGCCCCGAGTTCTTCCCCCGGAGAAGTCGGCGAGGAGCCAGCAATCCGATCGCTCTGCGGGTAGGGAGGCTGAACTAACCGGCGTAGGGTCTCCCCGGGGAAGGGCCGTTCTGAGCCTGAGCTCAAGGAGCGTTAATAATATTGATCGCCTGCAGGTTTGCGTTTGGGGCTGGCGCGGGGAGGGAGAAGGAGGTGACCGAGCTGTAGGAAAAACCGGGGTAAAAAGGAGACTTGGCAACTGTTAAAACCAGCCTAAAGCTGGAGGCAGGTTAACGCTCCCGGCTGAAGTGCAGTGCAGCTGGCAGCAGGCCGGGATGAAAGCTAGCAGATCAGACCGGCTTTAGAGGTAGCAAACGTGAAGGTATCTGTGTGGCTTCACTTCTAGCAGAGACGACTGCGGGCTGGTTGAGCAACTTAACTGCCACGCTGAGCACAGCAGCCGAGACTGGCTTAGAAGGGCTCCTGATTTTACTCTTGATTTGTTGTAAATGGAACGAAGTGTATAAAACAATTTTGTGCACAAAACTACGTGATTAGGAGAGCTTTGAGGTAATAATTGATATATTTTTCTTAAATAAGAAAAGGCCAAACCCTCAGCTGATATATTTTGGTAATTGCTCAGTGGAAGTCAAGGATGTTACACCAATTTATACCAGCTGCAGGTCTGCCCCATTTTTCCCCCCCTAGGTGTTGGTTAGAGGTGACCCATGTGATTTCATCTTATTTACTCCACAAAGAGAAAACATCAAGGGTACTTGGTGTAGGTTGGAAAGCCATAACAAGAAACATGGGGATACACACCTCCTGCAGGGATGAAAAAGACCTTCAGATGTCATGGAGTCCTGTCCCATTCACTCACAACAGGACCCATCACCATCCCTGGCATTTTATATTTTTTTTATTATCATCATCCAATCCTCCCTAGAAAGCATTGAGCTCATAACCCTGCGTTTATAAGCCCCCGGTTCTCACCAGTGAGCGATCCCTCCTCAAAGGCTAGCTGTTGAAGCCCAATATATTAAAATAAGGCACAGGAACAAACTACCAAGGACAGTGGTGGGATTCTCTGTCTCCAAATCATGACCAGATGCTTTACTAAAAGATAAGCTTCAGCCAAAAACAAATTATTGGGCTCAATACTGGCAGAGATTTAATGGAGTGATATACACAAGCAGTCAAACTAGAATGATGTAATGGTCCTTTCTGGCCGTAAAATCTTTAAATCTATAAAGGATTATTCCAAAAAACACAAATAACACAACTAACTAGTGAGTTTTAAAGTGATCTTTCAAAGAACAATACATCTCAATTTAACTTCAGTGAACAACATACCAATTTGCATGCTTCTGAAAATCTGTGGGGTTGAAATTAGGGGTTTGAAAATGTACAAAAATAGTAACAGTGTAACTGATCAAAATTCTGTCAGTTAAATGGTTAACCTAGGGATGGGGCAGGGAGGTGTTCTCTCATGCCCAGGCTCCCAGCTACCAAACCTGTATCCCACTATGCCATCCCAGCTGCCAGAGTCCTAGCTGCCACTCTGCTATAGTCCTAGCTGCCAACCCCTCTCTAGGGATCCTAGCAGAGTTTAATGATTACCAGATATCAATAGCATTCAGCCAGTTAATTGGTTAAACTCTTACATCCCTCGCTGAAATCTGTTACAACTGTAATGTGCACATGTTGTGGTAATTCCGTCTGTCCACCAGAATGTGTTAAAGGAAACATGTGGGGTGAAGCTGCTGAAACTGATATGTGTGTCCCCATCTAGCAGATGTACATGTATAATGTCCTTTTATTTAACGGTGACAAGAAGGGAAAACCATCTGCACCCCTTTGCTGCTTTTGGTGTAAAAAAGACATGGAGGAACAAAGAATGGGAGAGTGGATGTGGGGCTGAGGGAGCTGAGCTTTGGTTTGTTTTATTTTTTAATCTTTACAGATGTCAGGCATATAAACTCTGGTTTTGCAAGACTAGCTGGGTCTCAGAGTCACCTAAGTGGGATGTAATCAGTGTAGAACAAATGAATCCTAAGAAGTGTTTCTCAGTTCTTTACCTTGAATGGACATTCACAAGAAAAAAACAACAAACAAGAATTTTAAACCTACTGAATGATTCAATTTAAATGCTTTGTGATCAAATTTCTCCCTCTCTATACTGGTGATAATTGTGCCAATTTTTCAGTTGCCGTAATGACATCTAGCATGGGGCGAGCAAACTTATTTCATCAGGCCCCACTTTTTGTCCCTGTAATAGCAGGAGACCCCCCCAACCTAATGCAATCCAAACCAACAGAAATTTTGGTTATGTTCATATGGAAAAAAAACCAAAAACCTTTTGGCATGTGTAAGACAATAAGTACGTAGAACAAGCATGTCAAACATGTGGCCCAATTGAATTTTTTGCATCCTGCGCTACATTTATAAAGCGCCTAAGCGTGGCCCACCCAGTTACATTGCTTAACCTAGATGACAAATGTGCCCGCAAAGGAGCCAGAGGTTGTGGCCGTGAGAACTGGGCGCTGCTGCTGAACGCACCGGGCAGCCCCTCCCCGCACCTCAGCCCCAAAGCACATACCAGGCAGGCATGGCCGGGTGAGCACGGGGCTCTGCATGGCTGGGGCTGGACATAGCACCAGCACCAGCACCGACATCACAAGAGAAGCGAGGCCACGTCCCATGGGTGCTGCGGAGAGAAGCTACTCCGAGGTGAGCTCCTGTGGAGCCCCCAACCCTCCTGAGACAGAATCTACCCCCCCCAAGCCTTCTCCTTCAGTCCTCTTGCCTAAGGCAAAGCCTTTTCCTCCGACCCACCTGAGCTAAGCCTCGCACATGCCCAAGGCAAGCCCAGGCAAGCTAGTGGTGGGGAGAAACCCCCCATGAAGCTCCAGGGCTGAACCTGCGGAGCCGCTGTGGTTCCCTCCCAGCCTGTCGCCTCGCAGATTCTGCTGGCGTCAGGCTACAGGTGGCCCTTGTCTGGTCTCCCTCAGCAGTACTGTGTGAGCAGTGTGGGAAGCTCACAGGAAGCCCTCATATGCCACAGGCCGCAGGAGCCTTGGGTTGTGCCCAACCTCCCTGCCCTTCCCTGATCTGGCTAGCAAAGGGTCAGGGCCTGGCTGCGCCTTGGCCCAGGCAAACTTGCAGCCCCCTGAAGATCTCAAAGTACTCCTCTGCCCCTCCGGCAAATGCCCAGCTCTGGCCACGCCAGGGGTTTTCACATGAGCCAGCCTCAGCACCAAGGGGCTTTTTGTGAAATTCCCTAGGGGAGCCCAGCCAAGCAGAGGAGGGCCAATGGCAGGAAACTCAAAGATCAATGCTTCCTCTGGCTTAGGCCACTTGCTTCCCAGAGCACCTAGGAGCCCAGGCCTAGACCAAGTTCCCCTTGGCTAGCTACTGCACAAAATGATAAAAAAGGCAATCTTTGCACTCGACAAACTGTCCCCTTAGGCAGCTTTCCTTAAGATAAGTAAGAACAGGAGGTGTCTCCTGGGTTAATAAAAAGTTACAACCTTGCCATGCTTGCTCAGATGTGTTTACATATATCAACCAATATTTTTTAAAATCTGTTCCATATTCACTAATTTTATGAGGTAAAAATTCATTAATGCAGCTTTAAGGAAGCTGGTGGCACTGTGCGCCTTCAACAACACCAAGTGCAACAAAACTCAAACTTTTGACAAGGAAATACGGAGTTAACACCTATGCCTCCTAAGCACAAAACTAGATGATGTGGCAAGAATGTGTCCACTGAAATGCATTGCTGGCAAAACCAAAGTAATGCCCACTGGATAATGTAATCCCAACTATGCATACAAAATGATGGGGTTTAAATTAGCTATTGCTGTTCAATAAGGAGACCTTGGAGTTATGCAAGCATTGCAAATGTGGCCTGCAGGCCACTTGCAACACAATCAAATTTTAAAACAATAACACAATAAAATTCATAATAAGTATTAATTCTCAATTAAATTCATTGTATTATATACAAACAAGGCATGAAAAATATTATAAAATATACCTAAAACATAATCTATTATAAGAAATCATTACAATTTTCTAATAGAAATACATTTCCTTTTGTGGCCCTAAAATCTATCAGTTTTCATTTATGTGGCAGTCAGTAAGCTTTGGGAAGAACAAGAACTCCTGTGGCACCTTATAGACTAACAGATATTTTGGAGCATAAGCTTTCATGAGCAAAGACCCGCTTCATCAGATGTATGAGTGGGGGAAGGTTTCAGAGGGGTATTTAAAGAGTGGGGTCCCAGTAAAAGGGAGGGCCAGAGCTGATAACGGCTATTCAGTCAGAGTGGAAAAGGCCCATTATCAGTAATATGTATGAAGAGAGGAAAAAACAGGTCAGATAAGACAGGGTAAGCTTTGAGTCTGACATGCCTGAGAATGTAAAAGCTTTATTAACTATTATATAAAGGTGAATGCACATACATAAAAACAGTAACATATTTCAACATTTTAATGAGATTGATGAGCCTGAGACCCAACTGCACCCCCCACCCTTATACAATTTCATGCCCCCTTCAGGGGGCCCACTCCCCCACTTTGCAAACCCCTGGTCTAGGACACAAACCTGAAGTTTCTAATATAGAAAGCTGTTCGGCACATAAAAAAGTAACCCAAACTTGTTTTTGAGAAGAATAGAAAACCCACAATTCAATTTTTATATTATAAACAGGGATAACACACTTTTTAAAGCTTTTCAATTCCTCTGTTAACAAAGGACCCAAACTATGTAGAGCAGTGGTCTGCACCCTTTTTACATTTGCAGATCCTTCAAAAATTTAAATGGCGATGGAGACTCCTTTGTAAATCTTAGACACAATCTATGACCCTCCAGATGTCCATGGATTCTCAGGTTGAAATCCACTGTTGCGTGGTAAGGACAACCTTTCATAGACCTGTTAGACGTGGTCTATGAATTGCACATCCCCCGTCCCCCCCAACCTCCTGGGGGATCCCTGGGCTCCAGGTTGAAAACCACTGAAATAGAGAGATCATACACTACTAGGGTGAGGCACAGACAGAATATGCCAGCCCCTTTCACCCAGCTTAGGGAGACAATGATATACAGTAGTAAGATGTAGAGTTTGGAACACAAGGGCCAGAGCACCATATTCCAGTTGCACGGAGAAAGAGCTGTAAAGATAACTTCCTCCCAGAGTCACCTCTACATGTACCCCCACTTACAGGCTGTTGGGAGAAACAGGAAATGTCCTTCACTCATTTCACCTTCCTGCTGATATCAACAGAACCTTCTATTCCTGAATGACCTGGAATAACCATCACTAGCCTGATTAACTTCCTCTCTTTATCAAAGGGCACATTGTGCCGAGTTCCTGTGGAAATACATAAGCATGAAACTGCATTAGAAACTTCCCCCATTCCTCTTGCAGAGGTTTAGAAGCAAGACCAGATCTTGGTCATTTTGGTTTTTAGGGGGGCAATAGCCAACACCTTAAACTCCACCCCAAACCTTCCAGTCCTATTGGTTAACACCACTAATAACATCACCAGCCGCAGGACATGAAATTAAAAAAAGAATATGGCTGGGTCTACACTTGCCCCCAACTTGGAAGGGGGCATGTTAATCAGGGTGATGGGAGATTACTAATGAAGTGCTGCGGCGCATATGCAGCACTTCATTAGGCTAAGTCTTCCCCACGGCAATTTCAAAGCTTCAGACTTCGAAGTGCCGGCATGTGCATAGCTGTGGGCACTTTGAATTGAGGAGTAAAGGGGCTTCAGAGTAGCTACTAGTAATCTCCCGTCACCCTGATTAACACGCCCCCTTCGAAGTTGGGGGCAGGTATAGACCCAACCTATCAAATTAAAATACTCTCGCCAGTACTTTTTTTCTGTCCACAATCATATCAGCATATTTACATGGCTGTGGGACTCCCATACGTAAGGCATCTATCTCTGTGGTATAGAAATTACTCGCACAATGTGCAGTTCTTCCTCTAGTCATTACCCTAACATGGTTAGACATGCGTGCTTTCAAATACCCCTCATAGCTGGAAATATTTGGATTGCTAAACGTGGTTGGTATTTATTGTTTGGAAAATTGTGTTATTGCTGATAGCCTCTAGTTCTATGGTTTTATTCCTTGTGAAGGAAAAATTTGGTTTAAGTTCAACCCTTGTGTACTGTTCTTCAAAGGTGAATTTAGCCCATTTGAAGTATAAAGGCAGATTGATCAAACCTGTATGCATTTGACTGAGCTGTATAATTTTTAAAACTTGTATTTATTTTATGTTGTGTGCTGCAGCCTATGGCCAAGAGGCTCCATTAATAAACCAGTTATTGACAGATTGTTCATTACTGTGTGTGAGTGTATGCTACCATTTCCTCTAAAGATTTGTTTTGGAAATGGGAAGTTCTGTGTTTACAATATAATCCCCCCTAAAGCCCCACTGCCAGTGACCCAGGCAGAAGTGATACAAGGACAAGGGAAATAATTTACAATTAACTCTGTTTTTCAGTGCTTTCCTGGAATCTTGCTGAAAGCTCATATTATTTTAGTGCTTATTTTCTTCTGTTTCTAAGAAGAATTTCTGTCAGTTAGTTTGGCTGACATCAGTAATCTTTGGTCCACAGTAGGAATATTGAGAAATCAGGTTAGTTATCCTTGATTTCGATTAGAATAGTCTTAGAATAGAATAGAATAGAATATCCAGGCTCTAGGCACCATATTTGCCATTTCATACAATTAAAACTCAGCAGCACTAAAATAATTAGTATTATTGGAAGCCAGCACACACACACGCACACCTTTTCTGCCCCTGCCTCTGTCTAGGAAGCTTATGTTCAGTTTTCTTCAAAGTCAGCTGAAACATGTTTCTTTAGCAGCATTCCAGAAAGGTTATCAGATTTCAATCTGCTTGGGAGAGAGAGATGAAGCAAATTCCAGAGTCTTAGCACCTCACAGATTCTAAGAATGCCTGGCTGTCTGGCCTATTCATTTTATAATGAAGGGAGGCCATTTTGATGCTCTTGAGACACAAGATGCTGGCTTTTATTTTTCCCCAGAGTTGTTGGTCCCACTACCCAAAGTCCCTGCCCTCATTCCACCTCTTCCTGCCCCTCCTCTGTCCCCTTCCTGAAGCCCCTGCCTGCCTGCCTGCCACTTGCTGCTCTTCATGCTTCCCTAGGTACCACACAGCTGATCAGCAGCGACACCAAACAGCTGATCTGTGGCACTGGGGAAGAGCAGCTGAAAATGTGTGCCTGGTGGGTGCTGAGCACACTTTTTTTTTTCTGTGGGTGCACTGGAGCACCTGCCTTGTCAGGACCTATGTCACACGAGAAAACAGATGTGTCAATATGATTCCAGGTGCAAGAGGGGATCCTTTGGCTAAGGCTGGCCCCAGGACACTTAAGTCTTTAAAGATCTTAATCAACACTTTAATCTCCACCCAGAAACATACAGACAGCCAGTACAGATCCCAGAAAATTGGTGGTAGATATTCTCAGTGAAATGCCTGTCTTAATAAAAGAGCAGCTACATTCTGAACCTGTGTCAGCATCTGAAAGGTTTCAAGGTGTAGCCCCATACTGTGATAAGACTCATATGTAGTGAGAAAGTTTGCAATCCTGCTTACTAGGGCTGATCAAAAATGTTCTATCCTGTAAAACTGGGGTGTGACTAAGCACCCGTGTTTCACAAAAAGTGGGTACTTTCTGTGGAAAACTTAAAAAAACCCTCAAACACATGAAAACAGAATTTTTCTGATTTAAAGTGATACTATCACACTTCATAGGTGCACTAGTTTGAGTGCTTTGTGTTCCTCTATCTTCTAGTGGCAGGGCTATATGGCTAATATGTATCTTATGATACACCTTGATCAACTATGTTACACCCTTTTCCTTCACCATGTCTGTGTCTACACTACAAAAATAACTTTGAAGTTGCTTACTTTGAAGTACAACTTCACTTGGAAGTAAGGGAAAATGTGTCTAAACTCTCTGCTGGCTACTTTGAAGTAGTGCCTAACTTGGAAGTTAACTTTGAAGTTAGTTCCTAGTGTAGACACAGCCCAAGAGGGAGAAGGTGGTGCCCATAGAAAGGGTAATCCAACCATGGAGGGAAGATGACCCCACAAAAGGAATATAAATCACCCATAGCTGCAACTTGTATATAGAACTGCAATGCCATTTTCAATAGAAATATTTTCATTTCAGCTGAAATGTTTAGTTTTTTAATATTTTACCAAAATGCTGAATTTTTTCACAAGAGTTGGGGTTGGAAGGAGCTATTTTCTGACCAGCTCTGATGGTATCTACTACTAGTTATTCCTAAGAGCTAACAGAACTCCTGTTACCTCCACCCTCTGCTCGTTTCCCTAACTCAACAACCTGACTTCAGTGTTGTCTGTTTGAGATTCAGTCAGTTCATTCTCATATATATATACACACATACACGTACATATATATCCCCAGTCTCATTTAGACATTGGTTGTGGTGCTGGGTTGCATCATCTGGCTCTAATGTGGTGAAGTCATAGAGTCTCATGTTTTCAGTGAAAACCTCCTTGCTGACTCTCATAACAGCCCCAGGCACATTTTGAACAGGGGAAGGGCACCTTGGGGCACCTCATGTTTGAGGACTCTGCAAAGAGGAATGGTGGCCCACAACCATCCATTGCCCCTTTGACAGAAAAGAAAAAAGCCACTAAAGATCCATCGCTTCCAATCCTGCTGGGATCTGTAGACAAGTTGTCAGTCTTTGTTATCAGTCAGGCAGCTGGTGCACCTGATAATGCCACACCAGATTGACAAGAGTCAAAGAGATCTAAGACATCTAGATACTGTGTGATTTGTTTTGGCACGATGTTCATCACAATTGACTCAAAAAGACATGACAGAGTACTTGTGTAAAATTGACAAGATAGTCATCATTATGACTTCTTGAGCAAAGGTCATAAATGTTTTTGCTTCAAAACAATGGCCATCCTGTCCTCTCTCTGAGAGGCATTGACAGTCTCCACAAGCAATAAACTGAGTATTTTTCCCCTGGTCTTCACCAACAAGGAAGCACAGATTGTGGGATAAAGAATTTCAACCAGTACATTCATGAGCACTACCAGCTAAAGATCTATGATAGAATCAGAGTTGGAAAGCAGCTCAAGAATCCAGCCCCCTGCCCCAAGCAGGATCAACCCCAACTAAGTCATCTCAGCCATGACTATGTCAAGCTGGGACTTAAAAACCTCTAGGGATGGAGATTCCACCTCTTACCTAGGCAACGCATTCCAGACTAGGACCATGTTCCCTCAAGACCTTGCTCAGTCACCATGGAAACAGATAGCCTTTTCCTAAATGGATTAGTCTTAACCATACAATAACAAGTAATTTTCTCACAGTGAGAGGAATTTAGTTAGCTACTTAGCTGAGACAATTAGGGTTCACCAGACTACGTGTCACCCAAAACAAATGTGCTGACTGAAATTCTGAAGCTGCTGTGATGGAGGAAAATACAAAGGTGGTTGTTTTTTCTCTGTGTGTAGCAGATTATTTGTCAACAGAAGATCTGTAAGATCTTTCTGTAAGAAACAAGACAATAAACGGTATGCCTAGTATACCATTGGTGGAGAATAAAAAGTATTGAAGGGTATATCAATACTGTAATAAGAGGTCCGAGAGTCCAACCTCCAATCCAAGTCCAGACCTCTACACTACAGTTTATAGCCCATGAGTGGTAGTCCTGTGAGTGTGAATCAGATGACATGGGTCAGTCATGTGTTTTATTGCTGTGTACTTGACTTACTTACTTACATACTTGTACTCTGGGTAAAGAGTAGGTCATCTACAAGTCTCCTCAACTGCTCTCTGTCTTGGGACAAAACTTCTAGCTGATGCTAGGATTACCCCAGTTGTTGTCCTTCAGTCTTTGTAGATCTCAGCATTGCCTGGGGTCTTCCTCTTTTGTGTTTTCCTTGCAGGGCCCCTTTGAGAGCTTGACAGACTATGCTGAAAGATGGCTTTCCGAGAGTATGGCCTCGCCATCTCCACTTTCTTCTCTTGATTTGAATGGCAAATGATTTTTGTCCTGCTCTGTTCCAACACTCCTCATTTGTGACTAATTCTTGCCATTTGATTGGAAGGATGTACCTCAGGCATCTGTTTCTGAATGTCTGTAGCTTGTGATATGAAGACTTTTACACATGTCCTACCAAACTATCCAGGGACTGTTTTACTTTGTGGAACAAAATTCTCCATTAGAATGTTCTGGAATCTTCCTGGTTCCATTAATTTGGTCCCTTGCCTCAAAATGAAAGATGAGCCTCCACTTCAAAATGCAGCAGGTAAGGGTTGGTCCATGACACCAGCTTCAGTGGTGTTATATAGTCTGATCCAAAAAGGTTCGAAGTGTGCTCTGCTGTCTCAGTTGAACCAGTAAATGCCTAATATAGGCCCAGGGCCCTCTTGGCACCCAAGAAATCCTAGACTGCCTTAGGTGATTTATAATCTACATGCAGATTGAAGTCACTGAAAACAATTTGATCAATATCACCATAGTGAGGAATGTTGTTATTAAGTGACTTGGCAGTACAACAAGGCAAGCTGAATTTAACTAGGAACTAGATGATTTATATCATCATCTTACAAACACATTCTTGATTGTATGCATGAAATATTTATTTAATATAAGGCATGTGTTTGAAGAGTACCCTATGAGGCAGGTATTATTATTCATAAATAGTGCCTTTAGAGTTGTTGTTTTTTTGCCGTTAAGCCCTAAGGACTGTATTCACAGCAGGAAGGACTGAATTTATGGTAAGATTTGGAATTCAAGGGTTTTTTTTAAGTGATCAGGTGTCCTGAGAAACGGCAACTTTCCTCTCATTTTTTTTTCTCTGTCAGTCTTCATATTTTTCCTACCTTCTCCCTGGAGGGCATGTCTTATTTTTACTCTGTCTCTTCTGTTTGCATTCATAGTTCAAGAGTTATGTTTTTCTACTGAGTATTATGCCATTCCTTATTGTTCTTGCCACAGCTGTTTCCATCTTTGTTCCTGAAATGAAAACCTTGCATTGGTAGTATTCTTCATTGTTATCAAATGTTCCCCACCCTTCATTAATTTAGCATCACTTTGTGACAAGGAGGCTGAGAAGGGCTAGTTGTGACAGTGAAAGTAAAGGAAGTAGAAGGCATATGCACAAACTAAAAAGACAAGGGACAAGACACGGTAGTATTTTGTTGGAATCAAGAATTAGAATGTTGTTACTGAGGATGTCAGAATAAAATGTCGCCTGTTTAATGTGTTTCCTGGTGTCATGGACCAACCCTTACCTGCTGCCTTTTGAAGCGGAGGCTCGTCTTTCATTTTGAGGCAAGGGACTAAATTAATGGAACCAGGAAGATTCCAGAACATTCTAATGGAGAATTTTGTTCCACAAAGTAAAACAGTCCCTGGATAGTTTGGTAGGACATGTGTAAAAGTCTTCATATCACAAGCTACAGACATTGGTCTGTCCCACGAAAGCTCACCTAATAAACCATTTTGCTAGTCTTTAAAGTGCTACTTGACTGATTTTTGTTTTGATACAGACATTCAGAAACAGATGCCTGAGGTACACGTAAAAGGTGATCACATAGAATGCCAATGTCAGTGTGGGTCTGGTGGGGACCTCCACTAAATTACCATGAAACATGCGTTTATTGATCTTGTAACAGAGAGGTAGCCATGTTAGGCTATACTCCAACAAAACAAAGCAGCAGAAATGTAGCACTTTAAAGACTTACAAAATGATTTATTTCATGATGAGCTTTCGTGGGACAGACCCACTTCATCAGATCAATTTCATTTCCCATACAGACTGACTTTTATAAATAGAGGACCAAAAAAAAAAAAAAAAAAAGAAACTAAAAGAAAAAAAATTGCAATAAAAACTGACAAGTCAAATAGGATTGAAGAAAGGGGGTAAAAGATGGGGGATGTTAATTGTCTTGTCTGAGATCATTACGACCATCAAAGGAAGGGAAGCAGTCCTTGTAATGCGTGCGGTAGTTGATGTCGCTGTTCATACCACGTGTTAATGTGTTGAATCTGAAAATGTACTCTAACTCACAAATCTCTTGCTCTAATCTGTTGTTAAATTCTTTTTGTTCCCAGACACAAATTCTCAGGTCTTTAACAGAATGGCCCACTCCATTGAAGCAACGAAGGGTCCTGTGGCACCTTATAGACTAACAGAAAAGTTTAGAGCATGAGCTTTCGTGAGTTAACTCACTTCTTCAGATGCTGGACGAAAGCTCATGCTCTAAACTTTTCTGTTAGTCTATAAGGTGCCACAGGACCCTTCGTTGCTGCTACAGATCCAGACTAACATGGCTACCCCTCTGATACTTCACTCTGTTGAAGTGTTCACTGCCCAGCTTATGTGTATTGAGTTTCTTGATGTCTGCTCGGTATCCGTTTATTCTCTGATGAAGGTTTCGCCCAGTCAGTCCAATGTATGTAGTGTCAGGGCATCGCTGGCACATAATAGCATATATAATGTTGCTGGAAGTGCTCGAGAATTTGCCTTTGATCTTGTAAATAATCTGGTCAGTTCCAGTGATGGTATTCCCAGGATAAATATGTGGCCAAAGTTGGCATTGGGGTTTGTTGCAATGAAAAATTCAAGGATTAGTATTACTGTGGTGTAGACTGTGATTGCTGGTATGAGTCTTTCTCAGGTTAGGAGGTTGTCTGTAAGAAAGGACAGGCCTGTCACCTAGAGCTTTCTGGAGTGTAGCATCCTGATCCAGAATAGGTTGTAGGTTTTTAAAGATGCATTTTTATTGACCTTGGTAATCCATAGAAGAGAACCCTCCATCTCATAGTTTCTCTTCCAAAACTGGTATAATTCACTATCTGTGCATGGAGGGAACCTAGACTTTTATAGATTATCAAGTCAAAGAGGATAATTATGATGGTCTAATCCAGTAGTTCCCAACCTGGGGTTTGTGGACCCCTGGAGGCCCACAAAAAGTATTGCGGGGGGGTCCTTAAAAATTAGAAATAAATAAAAATTATCATAGAAAATAAGTTTTAAATAAATTGCAAAGTTACAATGAATTATTATTTTTAAATTAAATATCTTCCAATAACATTACCAATTGCTATCCAAAAATCTATGTTGTGGTTTCCTTCTTCATTTAATAAAGTGTACATATGGCTAGAATTGACTTTGATGGGGGGTCTGTGAACAGTTTGGGAGGGTTGCTTGGAAGTCTGCACTGGTGAAAGGCCTGGGAACAGCAGGTCTAATCTGATCTCTTAACATAGCACAGACTCACTCACCGAGTCAATTCCTGTTTTAACTGGAGTGCAATTGTTAGGAAAACATCCCATCTTGGTGTAATCATTTGCAGTGACTAAGACTCCACCACAACCCTTGATAAATTGTTCCAGTGGTTAATGACTCTGTTCTGTTTTGTTTTTTTTAAATAGCGTGTTATTTCTAGTCTGCAATTTGTCTAACTTCAACTTTCAGCGTTGGATCTTGATATACAGTAGAATTTCAGAGTTACGAACATGAGCGTTATGAACTGACTGGTCAACCACGTCTCATTTGCAACCAGAAGTACGCAGTCAGACAACGCAGACAGACAGAGTCCAGCAAGGTCCTGTATAAACCAACATAAACTACAAAAGAAAGATATAAAAAAGTAAGGAAACTTTCTGTGCTTGTTTTGTTTAAATTAAGAAGGTTAAAAGCAGCATTCAAATTCTGCATAGTAAAGTTTCTTAACCTGTATTATGTTATTGTTCAGTTGTAATCTTTTGAAAGAATGACTATAGTGTTTTGTTCAGTTACAAGCATTTTAGAATTTCAAACAACCTCCCTTCCTGAGGTGTTTGTAGCTCTGAGGTTTTACTGTACCTTTGTCTGCTAGATTGATGAGCCTTCTATGGTCAATTTCTGTTCCTTAAGTAGGTTGTTAAAAACTATGAGGTGATTCTGGAAAAATGATCATAGCAGACTGAAGAATAGCAGTTAAATATTGCCTAACTACATTTTAACTGGAAATGTTCCAGATACAAACTTTTTCAAAGTTTGGGCAAGCTTTGCCACTCCACACCCATCCCCCCGTCCTCATAAACACTTAGTTTAATGTACAGTCTATAGAAGCTTCGCTGTTAATGCTATGGAAAAACTGCATGTGTTTGTATGGCTCTTGCTTGCTCCCTTACTTTGATGGGGGAAACAAAGAAGATTCATTCATCGTGTCTGGTATTGTCTCCAGTGTGGCCAATGCCAGATAAAGGATATAAACCAGAGGTGGCTGAAAATTTACCAATTTTGAAAATTTTCACCGAAAGGGATGAACTTTTTAATGAAAATTTAATGAAAAAAGGGGTCTGATCATCTGCCAGCTCTGATATAACACTCCTGGAGCACTTGGGTACTATAGTACTAAGGTAAAAGTGCTTTAGAAATATTTGCAATATAGACCACCCATCTAATTGTGCTGTAGGTAGATGAGACATTTCTTCCTATACCCACAGTTAGTGGTCACTTTGTCTGAGCAGCAGAGTGACTAATCCCAAGAGCAGTAATTGTATTTTAGTAGGCAAAATGATCATAAGAAAACTAAACATGCCCACAAAGCTCTAACTCTGTCGAATCCCTGTCTCTCTCCATCCCTGATATTGTCATCCATGTTTCTCAGTCTGCAAATGCTAATGGTTCAGTTATACCTCTAAAACTCAACTCACCTGTTTGTCATGCTTAGAGGTGTGGGGTGCACTAATTTGATTTACATGAGCAAATGCCTATTTTGCATGTACCGTATAAGTTCACAGTTCTTTGGGGTACAACCTTCAGAGGCCTGTTTAAAATTGTGGCTACCCATGTGGCACTTTGGAGAAGGGAGGAATAAATGGATAACTTTCCAGCTTCCACTAGTTCAATGGAGCCTTTAGAATGGACTCAGTGTGCACATCTTGTCTTGTTATACTCATGAATGGTCTTGTCTTGGCTGCATAAACTGGAGCATTATCACTGTAACTAGAACAATTATTAAACCCATAAGTTCATGTATCATATCTCTCCCCTGTCTCCAGCTAAAAGAAGAGATCTATTCTCAGATGACTTTCCAAGGTCTGATTTTTGGCGTGGTCTCTATCGTGCTCTGCAGGGCAGAAGGTGAGGATAGTGGAATTTCCTCTTGGATTTCTGCAAGGGATTTTGGGTGGGTCTCTGATTCCTGATGTTACACCAATGTAAAATGTCAGAGGGGTAGCCGTGTTAGTCTGGATCTGTAACAGCAATGAAGGGTCCTGTGGCACCTTATAGACTAACAGGAAAGTTTTGAGCATGAGCTTTCATGAGCACAGACTCACTTCATCAGATGCTGGTAAAATGCAACATAAAATGTGACACTTTACTATGCCACTGGGTTTTCTAAGAGAGTAGTTCTCAACCAGCGTTACACCAGCAGTGGTGCTGTACTTAAAAGAATTGGGGAGGATCTTTTGAAGTGGATAAGGCAAAATGCCACATTTACCGGTAATATAGATATCAATTAACACTGTATCATAGGCATATATTACTCTCATGCACTCACTCACACACACACAAACACACTTATTATGTCTACACTACCCCTCCCTTTAGGACAGGGTATTTCAATACAGCATACTGAAAATGCTAATGAAGCAGATATATGAATATTCAGCACCTCGTTTGCATAATGGCAGCCACTCGCCACATCAAAAGTGCTGCTTTCAAAATGTAGAATAGCTGTGTGGAAGGGGTTCCTTTGAAAGGAAGCCCTGTTTTCGAAAACACCTTCTTCCCAATTTGTTCTAGGAGGAAGGATGTTTTCGAAAGCAGGGCTTCTTTCCAAAGGAACCCCATCTACATGGCTATTGTACATTTCAAAAGCAGCACTTCTGATGTGTTGAGTGGCTGCTATTATGCAAATGAGATGCTGAATACTTGTATCAGTGCCTAATTAGCATTTTTGAACTGCTGCATTTACATGCCCCGTATGAAAGGGAGGGGTAGTGTAGATGAGGCTACTCTGCCTTATTGTTGTTACCAACTAGTTGCTCCTCTGAACTTCACTGATCGTGTGAGTTAGATGAGGGAGAGGTGGAGATGGGCATCTGCCAATCTGGATTGATGTTTCAATATCGATAAGACTTAAATGTATAGTGGCCTCTTTCTCATGCAAATCTACACCAGTTAGTCATCCCATGCATAAAAAAACCTATGCAGTACTGGCTGGCTATGTCTACACTACATTGTGATTTTGAAAGGTGAACTTTTGCAAACCACCTTTTGAAACCACATGTCTACACGTAAAAAAGTGGATTAAGGATGCAAACCACTCTTTTGAAAGACCAGCCTAGCCTTTTGGAAGGGAGTGTCCACAAAGCCCAGGGAGCTCTTCCGAAAGAAAGAGCCAGGAAGCCCTGTGGATGAGGTCACATGGTGGACAAGCCCTTTCAGGGGCCACAGCCACCCACTCCCTTAAAAGGCCCCTCCCCGACACACTTGTCGTGCACACACTGAGGTCTGATTTGCCCTCAGAGCACCGCAGAGCCCAACCATGGAGAAGAGCCACTTTACTTTACAGCTTACTTAAGATTCCCAGCAGCTTTCCATTGTTCCACCCCTCAAGGCGATTGTCAACCTGCTGGCCATGCTGCCAACAGCCATCTGCCAGTGACTCCAGGGGGCTACCCTGATGGCTGCCCTGGTATAGACCATCCTCACAGGGCAATATCTGTGCTCCCTCCCCTGGGTCATCTCTCGCCTGTGGGGCTACCCAAGAGCAGCGAGTAGTGGGACTGGCTGGTGCTGGGGGACTGGGACGACGACCATTGGCTCCAGAACTTCCACATGACCAAGCGACATTTCTGGAGCTATTTCACTGGCTCGCTTTAGCCCTTCATCACCTTGACACCTGGATGTGGCCTGTACTCCCCCTGCAGAAGAGGGTAGCCATTGCCATATGGAAGCTGGCCGCCCCAGGCAGCCACCAGTCAGTCAGCCAGCAGTTCATGGTGGGCAAGGCCATTGTCAGTGCCTTCCTCCTGAAGGTAAGCCACACTTGGGTCAGAAACCCACCATGGGAACATGGGAGGGGGCTCCTGGGCAAGAGGAACCTTTGGGGATGGGGATAGTAGCCCCGAGGGCACCAGGGAAGGGGAACCTGGAGGAGACAGGGGAGAGGACTAGAGACAGGGGTGCGTGGAGCACCCTGCCATACACTCAAAGACATGTTCTCCCTCTACCCCATGCAAGTAATCTGGGCGACCAATGACATCCTTCTTCACCAGGTCATTTGTGTTGGGAACCTCAGTGTTTCCCTCATGGGATTCAAAGAGCTGGACTTCCCCAACTGTTTCAGGGCTCTGGATAGGACCCACATTGCCATCTAAGCCCCAGAGCACAGAACTAGCACCTTTATCAACCAGAAAGGGCACCACTCCATGGTGCTCCAGGCCCTTGTGGAAGCCAAGGGGCAGTTTATGGACATGTGTTTGGGCTGGTCTGGACAAGCCCACAATGCCCAGATATTTTATATCTCTTGGCTCAGTCCAGGATGCCAGAGAGGACCTACACCCCTTCGTAGGAGCTCCCAGTTGAGGACACCACCATGCCTCCCTGCATCCATGGCTGATGCAACTCAACATGGGGCATACTGAGCCCACCCAGGACATTTTTAATGAGCACCTGAACCAGGCTCACAATAAAGTCGAGTCAGCATTTAGGTGTCTGAAGGCACTTTGGCTGCCTCCTCACACAGCTGGAGCTCAGCCTCCACAACTTGCCAGCCACAGTGGGGGTCTGCTGTGCCCTCCACAATATTGTGCAGGCAAAGCATGAGCTCTTTGTGCAGAGGTGGGCTGCTGAGGCCAGCTACAGTTACAAGCAGCTGGCTGCTGTCCCTTGCTGCCAGGCACAACAGGATGGGGTGCGGGTCAGGGAGGGCCTCTGGGAGGCCTTCGCTCAAGGGCTCCAGTGACCCTCCCTCAGGCACCCTTCACCATGACCCCTTCCTGCACACCAGCCCTGCCCCCCTCTCCCACCACAACCCCCCCTCACACCCCCATACCCCAGTGACACACCCCCCAGCATACACAAGGGACACAAGAGTGGTAGCGAATAAACTATTTACTAGAATGATAGCAAAAGATTCCAAACTGTTTAAACTGAATAATAAACTGTTTACAAGGGGGATTGGAACTACATAGGAAAGGGACCTGGGGTGGAGGGGTGGGGGCAACAAAACTTAGAGGGGGTCCTGGAGCAGAGGTAGGGGGGCCTTACTCCTCCACTGGGGTGAAGGGCCAGGACCCACACCATGGGCAGGAGACCCTACCACCCTGGGTCCATGGTCCCCATCCAGTCTGGAACAGGGCTGGGACCATGGGGAGATAGGGGCATGGGAGGGGTCCAGCAGGCTTGGGCTTGGGAAGGTATAGGGGAAGGAAGGAAGGGCAGGGGGCAAAGGGGCAGCCAGTTCACCTGGCCAGCACTGGCCACCAGCCACTGGTCCAGTGACAGCCGGGTGGCTGGGGAGAGGTCAGGCTGCAGCAGGGCAGCAAAGTCAGGGACTGCAGGAGAAACTGGGGGGGAGGGATATGGGGGTGGCCAGTGTGGGAGAAGGAGGCTGAGAAGTCACAGCCTGGGTGAGGGCATCCAGAGTGCCCACCACCCGAACCCAGGCCTCCCACTGCATCACCAGCCATGACTGAGGACAGCAGTGTGGGCAGCATCGGTAGTGGCCTCTTCCTCCCACTTTTGATGTTGGGGGCCATGTGGGGGCTGGACATGGTGTGGTCCCGGCCCCCTTGCCCTCTGCTGCAGGTCTCCCCAACCCATGTACACGGCTTGGCCTGCCCCCACATGGTGGAGCTGTGGAGCCAGGAGGGGTTAGAAAGACGGACCATTAGTACCATGACCTGGCCCCAGGGGCTGTACCCCCCACCCTCTGTGCCAGTCCCCCACCTCACTGTCCAATGGCCCGGGGGCCTTGGGGGATCCCAGTCACTGGGGTTCCCTGCAGGGGTGGAGCATTCACAGGTTTCAGCCGTCTCCCCGACCCAGGTGAGTGGCCTGTGGTTCTGTCCAAGGCTGTGGGTGCTGAGTGCTGGGTGCAGCCCCAACTGGGGCCTGGGTAGCATGGCCATCTGGGGTGCAATCCGGACTGGAGCTGGCAGCCATGTGAGTGGCCCATTTCCAGCTGTGGCAGCGGCACATATGCCGCCTCCCCACATGCTGGGGCATCTGAAATGGACAGGACCTACCTGAGGGTCCCTCCAGGAACTCAGAGAAGGCCTGGGTGGAGAGGAGCCCAGCTGAAGGTCTCAGATGACAGAGAGATGACAAGGGTCCCATCTCTGGAGCCCTCATCATTGCTTGGGGGTTCAGTTTCTGGGGCCATTGGGTGGGGGAAGCTGGTGGCCGAAGCTTACAACACCTCCTTGGGCTCGCTGTCGGGCTCCAGGTCTGGCCTGGTGGTGTCTAGGATGTGAACAGGTGGTGCCACCTCCTTGGGCCCCAGGAGGCAGTTCAGCTTGACACAGTGGGGGCAGGTTGCGGCCACTGCCCCCAAGTGGCTGCCTCATCACAGCACTGGCAGTAGGCCTGCCTTAGGTCTTTAATTTTGCTCAGCACCTTTTAAGCTGTGCAGTGGGGTGGTGGGGTGGCTTTGGAGTTCAGGCCAGTTGACAGTCGGATGAAGGCTGTGGCATTCCAGTGCCTCATTCCCCCTGAGTGCCAGCAGGTCCTTTACCTCCCTTGCTCCAGGAGGGGGCCCTCTTCTTCAGCCCCTGGCTGGGCTCCTGAAACCCCTCAGATGGTTTGGGTTGGTCTTGGGCACTGGCCATGAGGCCGCTGGTATGCCAAGGGAACTGGATCATTGGCTAGAGGATGTGCTGGAGTGGGGTCGTGCTCTCCCTGCTGCCAGCATGCTCTCAGCTTCCTGCCGTGGGGTTTCTGGGTCCCTGTGTCTTTAAATGCAGCCAGACACAGGGACCATAGAGCCCTGAGGGTGTCTCCATGCTCCAGTTGGCTGGCACCATAGAGGTCTCCCTGCTTTTGAAAGAGTGACTCACACAATGTCTACACACGTTCTCTTTCGAATGAGCCTTTTAAAAGAAGGTGCTCTTCCTGAAATGGGAAGCGGGGAGTGATTTTGAAAGGAGCACCATGTTCTATCAAAAGTACTTTCAAAAGAACGCTTCTTGTGTGTAGATGCTCCAGGGGATCTTTAGAAAAAGCCTCTCCTTTTAAAAACTATTTTGAAAGAACATGCTAGTGTAGACACAGCTGCTGTGTCAGTCATCCCTGACACCTTCTTCTGGGTGCTGCCTCAATGATACCACGTTCATCTTCAAAGAGGGCCTTTTGAATCTCCTTTCAAAATAAGGTGCTCATTTTTGACTCCCAATATCTGATCTTTCCTCACTTGAGAGGTCTTTACTATCCTTGGATCTGGTCTTATTCCCCTCTGGAACTCTTGCAGCTGTTTGGAGGGGAGAGATGAATTACCAAAGACTTAATGCAGAATCCTATGTATTTCTAGAAAAAGACTTAGTACAAAGTTTCTATATGAAGAATATTGTCAGAAAGTACAAATTCTTTATATAGGAAGACAATAGAAGTTTACCAGAAAATGATAGGGAGTTATGTGAAGATGCTTAATGCAGCAATTTATCTACAGAGGTGTTCTAGGAGATATTTCAACTCATGTAGACTTAAAAACAAGCAGTTCTGTAACACCTTAAAGACTAACAAATTTATTTACTAAGTTATGAGGTTTTGTGGGTATGACCCACTTCTTCTGATTTTCACACTGGAGTAGCTAATAAGAAGCCTGGGTAATTAAGTGGGATGGGTGCCATTCCTGTGAATATCAATGGTGGGGAAGTTACCCTTGTAATGAATGAGATAGTTGAGCTCTCTGTTAAGCTAGAGGTTAAATGTGTCACACTTGGGAATGACTTCCAATTCAGATGTCTCTCCCTGTAATCTTGTGGTAAAATCCCCTTGTAGAAGAATGGCTGCTTTCAAATTCTTTAGAATCATAGAACAATAGAGCTGGAAGAGACCTAAAAAAGCCAGTGAGTCCAGCCCCCTGCCCTAGGCAGGACCAAACCCATCAGATCAGCCCAGCCAGGGAGATTAAAGTGTTCCCTTATAGCTGTATGGTTAATCCAATTCCTGATGTCAGATTTATGTTCATTCATCCTTTAGTGACAAGACTTTCTAGGTTTTCCAATGTGCATGGCAGAAGGACATTGCTGGCACAATATATGTCACATTAGTAGATGTGCAGGCATATGAGCCCATGGCTATCCCTTTGAGACTATTTATTGTGATGATCTAGATTTACAATATGCTACATAAAAAGCATTAGAGCAGTTGGTACAAATTAAAATTTCGTACAGCTGATGACATGTTTGTACTATGTTATACACTATACACTGAAATGTAAATACTATGTTTATATTCCTGTTGATTCATTTTGTCATTTATATTGTTTTATATTGCTACAGTGGACACAGTGACACAGAAGAAAGTAGTGGAGGTGGGTAGCAACGTGACATTGAGCTGCCTTTTGGCAGGACCATATGAAATTCTGCAAGTTACATGGCAGAAGAAAAACAGTAAACAAAGTGAAAATGTGGCCACGTACAGTTTACAAAAAGGAGTAAATCTTGCTGTTGCATACCAAGATCGATTAAATTTCACACGCCTGTCACTGAATGATACGGCCATCACTCTCTGGGGAGTCAGAATCCAGGATGACGGATGTTTTACATGCCTCTTTAATACTTTTCCTACTGGAGCCATCCCACAAGATACCTGTTTGACTGTCTATGGTGAGGTTCTCTGGGGTTAAGGATCTGTAATGGGTAGGAAAGATTTTTTCTATCCACAGCATTTCCCCACAGCATTCACCAATCAGGTTCATCAAGGCCTCCAGCACCGGGAGATTTCCCACACTAATACCATGTCTGCACTGGCTGAAACTGTAGCTGACAAGAACTCTTTCTGTTGCTGCTAGCGAACTCCAGCACCGTGAGCTGCTTCACTGCAGGCCCACACATGTGGGAACTCCTGCTGTGAGCACCCTTACATTAATGTCCTCTGAGTGCCAGCTAAACCTCAGGGAAGGAGGGAGGGCTAACTCTCTGCAGTGTCTTCTCAGTCATGGCTAGGACTCAGTAGTGTGAGCTTCCTCACAGCCCAAGACTACTGGGAGCAGGTTGAAGGACATTGTGAAGCAGCCACACGATTTACCTCTCAGTGGAAACCCTCTGTTTTGAGGTCTGACAAGAGCTTAACCCCCTCCATGATAGTTCCCTTCAATATAGGCAAACAAGGCAATAGGGAATGAACCATAGCAAGGGTCTGGGGCACTGGGACTTGTTTGGGTCCCTTCCCTGTGGGGCTGCATCAGAATGCAATGAGGTTTGTTGCTGTTCCATATGGTCACCAGATCCTTGTGATTGCACTTGTTTTCAGAGCAGCTCAGAGGATCCCTCCATTATGTGCTCTCTGACGGTAAATTGACAGCTGCTTGTTTAGTCAGCGCCTGGCCTCGTCCTGAGATCTCCTGGATACTGCCAAAAGCTGACAGTGAGAGAAGGGAAGAGGAGGTCCAGCACCCCAATGGAACGGTGTCCGTCATCAGTAAACTCTTTGTCAACAGTTCTACAGGCCTGCTCGGAGAAGAGCTGATCTGCAGAGTACGACACATGGAGAAAAATAGAGACTACAGTGTGAGAGTGGAAGTGGAAGAGGGTCAGTAAGCGACACACAATCAGTGTTAATATCCTCTTGGCTGTAAGATTTCAGCAGTCTTCATAACTTCAGCAGTCTTTTTTTTTTTTGGATGGGGAAATAATGCAAAAAGTATTTCCAAGAAAGTGGAGAGGAAAGTATGTGCATGGAGATGGTAGAATCATAGAATCTTAGGGCAGGAAGGGACTTTAAGAGGTCATCTAGTCCAACCCTCTGCGTAAAGCGGGATCAACCCTAATTAAATCATCCCAGACAGGGCTTTATCAAGCCAGGACTTAAAAACCTCTTGGCTGTATCTACACTGGAACAAATCTTCGAAATGGCCATGCAAATGGCCATTTTGAAGATTACTATTGAGGCACTGAAATGCATATCAGTGCCTCATTAGCATGTTGCCAACCACGGCTCTTTGAAATTGCCACATTTCGCTGCTGCACAGCTCGTCCAGACGGGTCCTTTTCGAAAGTAGCCTGGGAACTTCAAAATCTCTTTATTCCTATCAGCAGAGGTTGGCAAATTGGAAGAGCAGGGGCGGTGGGAGCGGGAGGGTGGGGTGGGGAAGTAAAGAGTTAGATAAAACATCAAAATATGTAAAAGAGTCCTTATAATGGGCCAGGTGATAACTGTCCCGGTTCAAACCACATGTTAATGTGTTAAATTTGAGTATAAATTATAGTTCTGAACCTTCCCTCTGTAGATGGTTGTTAAAGTTCCTTTTCAGTAAAACACACACTTTCAGGTCATTAACAGAATGGCCCACTCCGTTAAAGTGCTGGCTGACAGGTTTGGGTGTTTGAAGTTTTTTTATGTCTGTTTTATGTCCATTCATTCTTTGTCAAAGAGTGTTTGCAGTCTGTCCTATATACATGGTGGCCATGTCTACACGTAGAGAAAACTTTGAAATAGCCAGGCTAATGGCCATTTTGAAGAATATTAGCATGCCGCCAGTCACAGCACTTCGAAAGTGCCACCTTTCCCTCCCATGTGGCTCATCCAGATGGGGGTCCTTTTCAAAAGGACCCCATCAACTTCAAAATCCCCTTATTCTTAGGAAAAGGACCCCCATCTGGATGAGCTGCGCAGGAGCGAAAAGTGGCAATTTCAAAGTGCTGCAGCCAGTGGCATGCTAGTGAGGCACTGAATATGCATTTCAGTGCCTCAATAATACTCTTCTAAATGGCCGTTAGCATGGCTATTTCAAAGTTTTCTCTAAGTGTAGATGTAGCTCGTGTGTGGGTACTCTTGGCATATGATGGCACATATGATGTTAGTTGAGGAACAGGAGAATGTGCCCGTGATTCTGTGATTAACATGTTTAGGTCCAGTGATGGTATCTCCAGAATAGATATGTAGACAAAGTTGGCAATGGGGTTTGTTGCAAGGAAAAGTTCCAGGATTGGTGTTCCTGTGGTATAGACTGTGGTTGTTGGTGAGAATCCTCATAAGGTTGAGAGGTTGTCTGTAGGGGAGAACAAACCTGTCACCTAGGGCCTTCTAAAGTATGGTATCTTGATTTAGGATAGGTTGTAGGTCTTTAATGATGTGTTGCAGTGGTTTGAGTTGGTGGCTGTAGGTAATGACAAGTGGTGTTTTGTTGTTGGCTTTTTGGGGCCTTGGTAACAATTTTTCTGACTTGTCAACCTTAATAACAATTTTTGGACCGCGGTGCTTTATATATTGAGCCTGTTTTGGTAAGGCTATGATCTGAAGAAGTGGGTCTTTCCCATGGAAGCTCGTCACCTAATAAATTATTTTGTTAATCTTTAAAGCAGGCGTGTCCAACCAGCGGCCCGCGGGCCGCGTGCGGCCCTGGACAGCTAGTAATGCGGCCCCACAAGATCGTAAACTTTTAACATTATTATGTGATTTATATACATTAACTATATTATATATTTCGTATGCGGCCCAAGACTGTCTTCACTCAATGTGGTCCAGGCAAGCCAAAAGGTTGGACACCCATGCTTTAAAGTGCTACTTGACTGTTGTTTTTTTTTTTTCATTTTGTTTCTGTTTTTACAGAATACAGACTAACATGACTACCTCCCTGTCACTAGTCAGCCTGTAACAATGCTTGGCATTCTTCCATTCCATGTTCAGGACTCTGCACTTATCCTTGTTGAACCTCATCAGGTTTCTTTTGTCCCAATCCTCCAATTTATCTACGTCACTCTAGACACTCTGTCTACCCTCCAATGTATCTACCTCTCCCACTAGTTTAGTATCATCTGCAAATTTGCTGAAGATACAATCTATCCCCTCATCCAGGTAATTAATAAAGATGTTGAACAAGACCAGCCCTGGAACCAATCCTTGAGGCACCCCACTTGGTGAAACTGACCACCAAGCAGACATTGAGCCATTGATCACTACTTTTGGGCACACCCATCTAGCCAGCTTTCTATCCATTTTACAATCCATGTATCCAATCCATACTTTCTTAACTTATGGGTAGGAATGTTGTGGGACACTGTATCAAAAGCTTTGCTAAAGTCAAGGTGTATCACATCCATTGATTTCCCCAATGTCCACAGAGACAGTTACCTCATCATAGAAGCTAATCAGGTTGGTGAGGCATTACTTGCCCTTGCTGAATCAATGTTGACTACTCTTGTTCACTTTCCCCTCTTCCACGTGCTCCAAAATGGATTCCTTGAGGATCCCCTCCATGATTTTTCCAAGAACTCAGGTAAGGCTGTCTGGTCTATAGATCCCTGGATTATCTGTCTTTCCTTTTTTAAAGATGGGCACTACGTTTTCCTTTTTCCAGTCTTCTGGGACCTCTTGTGATATCCATAAGTTTTCAAAGATAATAGCCAAAGGCTCTGCAATGTCATCTGCGAATTCCCTCGTTACCCTTGGATGCATTAAATCCAGACCCATGGATTTGTGTGTGTCTAGCTTTTCTAAGTAGCTCTTAACCTATTCTTTCCCAAGGGAGGGTTGCCCACCTCCTTCCCGTACTGCATTGCCTAGTGCTGTAGTCTGGGAGCTGACCTTGTCCGTGAAGACTGAGGCAAAAAAAGCATTGAGTACTTAGCCTTTTGCACATAATTTGCCACCAGGTTACCTCCCTCCTCCAGTAATGGCCCCACACCTTTCTTGAGGGAAATGAGGGAAAGAGAGAGAAGTTCCTTCTCTGAGATTAGAATTATCTTATGGTGTTGCACAATCCTATTGGAAGGAGCTAGGGGTACACTGTGTGAATGGACATCAGGGGATGGCAGCATACCATTAGGCTCTGGAGGGCAAAAAAAACTAGAGAGCTATGTACGCTCTCTGTGACAAGACCCAGGGTTCCTGTAGCAAACTCATGCCTCAGGCTGAGAATTGTATGTTTTTATTGACTCAAATATGAAAATAAATACTTCAGTCACCACTGTATCAGTTGTGCTACATATTATAATCATGAATTCAGTTATGTGCTCTCTGCTTCTAAATTTTCTGTATGACACTAACTTTTTTCTTTTTCTTTTGTGGCCAACACAGTGAGGTAGAAGTTATTAGTGATATCTGGTGTTTTGGTTAGCTGGGAGGGAGACATTTGAGGCTGGATTTTTATAAGCATTTTTAGATCATCATTATCATAATGCTAATTAATGTATTCTGTCAGCCTCATGGTGAGATACAACAAGAAGTCCTGTGGCACCTTATAGACTATCAGATATTTTGGAGCATAAGCTTTCGTGGGCAAAGACCCGCTTCATCAGATGCATTATTATATGTTATTATACATTAGCCCACTTGTTACAAAGAGGAAAATGGAGCATTATAAGATTTAGGATTTAGGTTCCTTCCATTGATTAATTTCCATTGTTTTAAATAGAAATTAGCAAAATAATTCCTTGTGAGCACTCAGTCATAAGTAACTTGTATAAGATCACATTATAATCCCATGACCGTGCTGGGACTGAAAACCACAGGGCCCAAATTATAGTGTATCTTTCCAATTCCATAGCATTTGGGAAGGTGTGTGAGGCAGTTTGGGACTATGGATCAAATCCATGAGTTGCATGGTTTTAAATGAACTTTTTAGTGCAAATGGTTAATGATTATGTCAAAATTTGCAACAAAACATTTGAATTTTTGATATTTTATTGAAAAAATTAAAAATAAAACTGATAATTTCATCTGGAATTGAAATTTGAGGTTTTGCAAACAGATGAAAAATTCAGTTTTGAAAAGAAAAATAAGTGTAGCTTGCTTTTTCATTGTTTTTAAGTCTAAAACTTACTTGAAATATGTTTTTGTAAAATGTGTAAATAGAGACAAACCTGAATTTCAAATGGAAAAAATTGAACAAGCTCTTATTAACACCTTGACATTTTTGGTTCAATCCAATTCTCAGTGAAAGTCTTTTCATTAATTTCAGCAAGAATTGGACTAAGCCCTTAGATTATCATTGTTGGCTTCCAGTGCTGATTCCTCCTTGAGTTTGTGGGAAGCAGTTTAAATGCAGGGCAACTGGTGAGGATGTACTCAGCCAATTTCTGCTGTGATTTAACCTGAACAACACTAGAATTTAGAACGAATGCACCCCTGCCCAGTGCCCCTTCCTGCCCTCTCCACTCTGTCATGGATCTGAAGTTCTTTTGTTTGATTTTATTTCCCACAGGCCACAGGGTTGAAGTTCCTTGGCTGCTGGCCACAGTGCTCCTACTGCTAACGTTCCTTGTGTAGATCTGACGGTGGTGTGCTGGAGAAGACGAAAGAAAAAGCAAAGTAGTTAGTATCACAGAGGTAGCTGTATTAGTCTGTATCTTCAAGAACAACAAGAAGTCCTGTGGCACCTTATAGACTAACAGATATTTGGGAGCATAAGCTTTCATGGGCAAAGACCCTCTTCATCAAATGCATGGGGGGGGAGTTCAGGGGGGTATTTAAAGAGTGGGGGTCCCAGTAAAAGGGAGGGCCAGAGCTGACAAGGTCTATTCAGTAAGCGTGGAAAAGGCCCATGATCAGTAATATGTATCAAAAGAGCTAAAAACAAGTCAGATAAAGTGGTTAGTGACTCTTTTAAGTGGATACCAGTAACTGACTGACTGTGAGGTTTCCATGCACGTATTATTAAGCACTTGTAAAATAGCAGCTGCACAGGAGAAATAAGAACATAAGAATGGCCATACTGGGTCAGACCAAAGGTCCATCAAGCCCAGCATCCCATCTGCCGACGGTGGCCAATGCCAGGTGCCCCAGAGAAGGAGAACAGAAGACAATGATCAAGTGATTTATCTCCTGCCATCCATCTCCTGCCCTTGTTCTGAAGGCTAGGGCACCATACTTTATCCCTGGCTAATAGCCATTTATGGACCTAACCTGCAAAAATTTATCAAGCTCTTTTTTAAACCCTAATAGAGTCCTGGCCTTCACAGCCTCCTCGGGCAAGGAGTTCCACAGGTTGACTGTGCGCTGTGTGAAGAAAAATTTCCTTTTATTAGTTTTGAACCTACTACCCATCAATTTCATTTGGTGTCCCCTAGTTCTTGTATTATGGGAAAAGGTAAATAATTTTTCTATATTCACTTTCTCCACACCATTCATGATTTTATATACCTCTATCATATCGCCCCTCAATCGCCTTTTTTCCAAACTGAAAAGTCCCAGTCTCTCTAGCCTCTCCCCATATGGGACCCTTTCCAAGCCCCTAATCATCTTAGTTGCCCTTTTCTGAACCTTTTCTAATGCCAATATATCTTTTTTGAGGTGAGGAGACCACATCTGCACGCAGTACTCGAGATGTGGGCGTACCATAGTTTTATATAGGGGAAGTATGATATCTTTTGTCTTATTATCGATCCCTTTTTTAATAATTCCTAACATCCTATTTGCCTTACTAACTGCCGCTGCACACTGCGTGGATGTCTTCAGAGAACTATCCACTATAACTCCAAGATCCCTTTCCTGATCTGTCGTAGCTAAATTTGACCCCATCATGTAGTACGTGTAATTTGGGTTATTTTTTCCAACACGCATTACCTTACACTTACCCACATTAAATTTCATTTGCCATTTTGCTGCCCAATCACTCAGTTTGCTGAGATCTTTTTGTAGTTCTTCACAATCCCTTTTGCTTTTGACTGTCCTGAACAACTTGGTGTCATCTGCAAACTTTGCCACCTCACTGCTTACCTCATTTTCTAGATCATTGATGAACAAGTTGAACAGGATCGGTCCCAGGACTGAGCCCTGGGGAACACCACTAGTTACCCCCCTCCATTGTGAAAATTTACCATTTATTCCAACCCTTTGTTTTCTGTCTTTTAACCAATTCCCGATCCGTGAAAGGACCTTTCCTCCTATCCCATGACCACCTAATTTACATAAAAGCCTTTGGTGTGGGACCATGTCAAAGGCTTTCTGGAAATCTAGGTATATTATGTCCACTGGGTGCCCCTTGTCCGCATGTTTATTAACCCCTTCAAAGAATTCTAATAGATTAGACAGACACGACTTCCCTCTGCAGAAACCATGCTGACTTTTGCCCAACAATTCGTGCTCTTCTATGTGCCTTGCAATTTTACTCTTTACTAGTGTTTCTACTAATTTGCCTGGTACTGATGTTAAACTTATCGGTCTATAATTGCCAGGATCTCCTCTAGAGCCTTTTTTAAATATTGGTGTTATATTGGCCATCTTCCAGTCGTTTGGTACCAAAGTGGATTTAAAGGATAGGTTACAAACCACTGTTAATAACTCCGCAATTTCACATTTGAGTTCTTTCAGAACCCTTGGGTGAATGCCGTCTGGTCCTGGAGACTTGTTACTATTCAGCTTATCAATTAATTCCAAAACATCCTCTAATGTCACTTCAATCTGAGTGAGTTCCTCAGATTTGTTGCCTAAAAAGTCTGGCTCAGATTTAGGAACCTCTGTAACATCTTCAGCCGTGAAGACTGAAGCAAAGAAATCATTTAATCGCTCCGCAATGGCACTGTCTTCCTTGATCGCTCCTTTTATATCTTTATCATCCAAGGGCCCCACTGCTTTTTTAGCAGGCTTCCTGCTTCTAATGTATTTAAAAAACATTTTACTATAGTTTTTTGAATTTTTGGCTAGCTGTTCCTCAAACTCTTTTTTGGCTTTTCTTACTACATTATGACACTTAATTTGGGAGTGTTTATGTTCCTTTCTATTTTCCTCACTAGGATTTGACTTCCACTTTTTAAAAGCTGCCCTTTTCTCTCTCACTGCCTTTTTAACATGGCTGTTTAGCCATGGTGGTTCTTTGTTAGGTCTCTTACTGTGTTTTTTTATTTGGGGTATACATTTAAGTTGGGCCTCTAGTATGGTGTCTTTAAACAGTTTCCATGCAGCTTCCAGGGATTTTAGTTTAATTACTCTACCTTTTAGTTTCTGTTTAACTAGCTTCCTCATTTTAGTGTAATTCCCCTTTTTGAAATTAAATGCCAGAGTGTTTGACCGCTGCGGTGTTCTTCCCAACACAGGAATATTAAAAGTTATTATATTGTGGTCACTATTTCCAAGCGGTCCAGTAACAGTTACCTCTTGGACCAGATCCTGCGTTCCAGTCAAGACTAGATCGAGAATCGACTCTCCCCTTGTGGGTTCCTGTACTAGCTGCTCCAAGAAGCAGTCATTTAAGGCATCAAGAAATTTAATCTCTGAATCCCGTCCTGAGGTGACATGCACCCAATCAATATGGGGATAATTGAAATATCCTATTATTACTGTGTTTTTTATTTTGATAGCCTCTCTAATCTCCCTCATCATTTCAGCATCACTATCACTGTCCTGGTTAGGTGGTCGGTAATATATTCCTAATGCCATATTCATATTAGAGGAATGAATTGTTATCCATAATGATTCTATGGAACATTTTGATTCCTTTAGGATTTTTACTTCATTTGATTCTATATTATCCTTCACATATAGTACCACTCCGCCACCCACACGACCTGTTCTGTCTTTCCGATATAATTTATATCCCGGTATGATAGTGTCCCACTGATTTTCCTCATTCCACCATGTTTCTGAGATGCCTATTATGTCAACTTCCTCCTTTGATATGAGGTACTCCAGTTCACCCATCTTATTAGACAGACTCCTAGCATTAGCAAATGATGCCTGCTGGGGTGTGTCTGGTAGTCCCTTACAAGACAGAGATATTTGCAGTGTTATTTCCAAATTTCTTAGAGGTTGCCTCAGTTTCCTCTACTTCTGGGAGCTTTTTTTCCTGAAGATATTTGGAGAGGGTAATATGTTATTGCATTTCATTTCTGTTAATTGCCGATTTACAGAGTTTGGCTGAAATTAAAGGAAAGTGTAGAGTCTGAATGTCACTTTCAGAGTTATGACTGCACAGACCTTCCCTTCCCTGCTGTGGTTGCACAAGTCACCCGTCAAAGTCTCATTAGGGAGGATTTTCAGTCTTCCTCCATTTGTAGACAATGACCCACTCGCAGAGACCACCAGAAGAAAGGGTCTTACCTGATCACAGAGCTCTATTACATACGCTGCAGGAGTTATTGAGTGTCTTTGTAGGTGGACTAATAAAGAGCTGGCCTACAAGTCGTCCACCTTAAGATGATGCAGAGAGAAATGGATCAATCAACCCTGTCACTTTGAACAGAGGTGATGTGTGGGGAGCACGTGGCGTGGGTGGGGGGTCACACACACCCCCAGGGTGGCCTCTCCCTGAACTCACTGTCAGCACCATGCTGTTTCCAGTGTGTGAGGGGCAGTCCCACCTCTCCCCTGTAGCAACACAGCCTAAAAGCACTGAAGCTCACATTACTCTTGGGCCATAGTGCTTGGAAGGGGTGGGGGAGAGCCGCCTGTGCATGTACCATAGGCAGCACAGTGGGGTATGGAAAGAGAGCGGTGTAGCTGGGTGTGAGAGGAGCAGGGCAGGGATCACATGGATGGTGCCGCTCCCTCCCATCCCCCAAAATCCCCAGACCTGTCCCTCTGGCTTCATGCATGTGATAAGCTGACAAAAGATGGAGAGCAGCCTTAATTCGCTCTTTGTACATGTGAGCAGATAACACGGGAGCGACGGGGGAGGGGATGAGAAGCACTAGAAGCAGTTAAGGAAGAGCTGTGCATGCAGGGGCTTTACACTGAGCTCTAGGAACCAAGGGGAAAAACTCTTAGGACTGTGGCATAGAAGAGCTCAGACTAGTTGATGATAATTATGTTTCTGGCCTTTAAAGCACTTACATTTAAAGTACTCCTAATGCACTTACAAACTTTTACATGCTTTCAAAACGAACACACACACTCAATGTTTCAAGGTTTTTTTTGCTAGCATCAGGAAGAAACATTCCCTGGAGCTTTTCCATTTTCTGTCCAGAAACAAGACTCTATAATATTTACCTCGAATCATCTTATAATTCCTGCCAGTACATTTGGCTGCCTAAATCACAACCATCTGGATGTGATTCATGGGAAGGACCAAAAGTGGGGCACCAGCTAAAATGACTCTTCTCTGCCCAGACGAGGGCCTCAAACTCCCCCCATCTCCTCACTATGCCACCTTACTTGGGACAGGGGATCTACCTCCCAGAGTGCTGGATATGCACTTCTGAGCCACAGAGCTCTGTGGCACATCAGCAGCAAAAAGAACAGAATGTGGGACTGCCAGGTAGACCCACATGGGCACCTCCTTCAGCACAGATGTACTGGCCCCAGGTCTCCCACTCAGCCGCTTCTCCTGGAGTCGGTACAGCCTTGCCAGAGGACAGGACTGGGGGCAGTACCAGTAGAGCCCGGTGTGGACAGAAAATTTGTATCTGCATCTGTAACCACAAAAACGAGCTGAGGATATCTGCATCAACATCCATGAATGTGAGTACCCATGGGTATAGAGCAGACGGTCACAAATTTGCAGGCTTCTAGGTACTGGTACAGCTGTGCCAGAGAATGTGCAAGTATGGGGCTGTTCTACTTCCCCATGTTCTACTTCTTTTCCTGCAGCTGTTTCCTCCTGGATGTGACCCCTCCCCAGATTTCTGGGAGGTGAATGTGACCCTTTTTGCTCCTCCCACACATTTCCTTTTAGAAACCAGTTGGATGTCAATTACTAACCACATTCCATAATATATGCCTGTTATCTTTCAACTGATGCAGAGCCACTTCTGTATGTTACAGAGAATGGAAGGGGAAGTGATGGTGTGTGTGGAAGTATGATGGGGTGGCTGGTCCACAATGGGTTAAAATCAACATTAGGAAGCTGAATGGCAGGCAGCCACCAGTGCTGCTGCAGAAAATTAGGGCACAGCTGACCCTGTTAAAAGGAAAGCCACAATAGAGGTGTCTGAGACTGCTGCAAGTAGCCTGAGGGAGAAGGTCAGTTTTCTAGAGCACGGCACTGCTGCCCCTGGGCATGGCCTGGCTGAGTCTTGCAGGATTAAGACCCTGGGAGAAGAGAGCAGGGAAGGGAGGAAAAGGTGCTGGGACTGTGGGGAAGTGGGGAAGCAGATTGTGGTAGGCTTTGAGGAGAAGCAGTGAGAGGCTTCTGCTGAAGGGTCTCTGGGTGAGGGCCAGAGTAGCAGGCAGGCCTGGCTCCACTTGCCTTCCACCTCCACCATGCTTTGCCAGTGGTGAAGGTAGCCAGGATTTAGTGCAGTTGGCCTCTGGAGTAAGAGACTAGACCAGCAGTTCCCAACGCTTTCCTTATGGGGATCCGTTCTGACAGTTCAGGAAAATTTGGTGACCCAAGACAATTCAAAAATGGTGGGGAAATGCAGAGACATAACTACCTAATTTTGCACCTGAAGCAAGAATATAAAACTGCGCCTCCTCATGTTTATATACTAATAGTCTATAAAAAGGGAAAATACATTAATAAAATAATAACACTATTTATTATAGTGTATTATTCTAGTATTAAACTTAATCTGAGTTGTAGATGGGGAAAGACTCATACTCAAACCATTCACCCCAGCCCCAGCTTAAACCCCACACTCAAAGGCTGGAGGGGCTTGGGGGAGTCACAAGCAAAAAATGAGAACTGAGAAATCAGCTACATAGAAGGGTGGGGCAAAAGGGGGGAAGAGAGAAGGGGGTGTGAAAATTACTGCCAGAGACTATTAAGTGGCTTGCCTGGATCACTACAAATATCGAAGCAACGGGAGCAGTCTTTGTAATACGTAAGGTGGGGGGGTCCAACTTTTTTTTCACTGGGGGCCACACGGCAATTTTTTAAATGCTCCAGGGGCTGAACACAAAATAGCCCCAAGTCACCACCACCACCACCCCCAGCCTTAGACACACACCCTCCGCCACCCAAAACTGTCCCCAGCCTTAAGCCCCACTCCTCCCTCACAGCCCTAAACAGCCCCAGTCTTAGACACTCCCCTCTTCCTGCTGCCTTTTCACTGGGACTGCTAGGCTGGGCAGCTCCCCCAGCCCTCCTGCTCCCAGCAGGTAACAGTCATTAAAACCAATTAACTCAAGTGTTCAGCTTTCAGCACCTAGGCATAAGGTAATTGTTATCCCTGTAATAGATATCTGCCTGAGGCAGTAGTGTTAAGAAACTGCAAATGACTTCTTTAACAACCTCATGCAGCTTGGAACTGCCCAGCTGGTGACCCTTACCAAATCTAATGGTGACCCATGTTCGGGTCCCGACCCATAGGTTGGGAAATGCTGGGCTAGATGGAGGCCAGCAGTGGGCCCTGAGGTAAGTAACAAGACAGGGGGTTGCTCAGGCCTGCCACTGGGGACTAAGGGAGCAAATGGGGCAGTTGCCCTGGGGCTCAACCTTGTGGCAGTGGCCGGAGCTCGGGGCCCTTTGAAGTGCTGCTAATGCTGCTCATTGTGGCTGTGGGAGGCCCAGGACCACGGACCCAGTGCACTAAGGGTGACTGCCCTTGGTCCCACTCCTTCAGGGTATGGGGAGCTGGCCTCCCCCTTCTCACTTTGTGCTGGGGCCCACAGTGGCTATCATTCTGTCTGGAGTTGCTGCTCCCTCAGGAGAACTGAGGGGCCCTGTTGCCTGGGCTCAGCCAGAGGGCTGTGAGCTATGAACTGGGACTAATGTGTGTCTGGACAGAGAACAAAACAAGTGATAGTGGCCAGACACCACTGGTAGAGAGCACCCTGGGTGGGTAGGGATGTGGGGTGGGGGAAATGAAGGTGTTGATAGAGATAATTTCTAGCATGACTGGCAAAGGGGGCACCGTGATGGTAAGTTGAACCCCATGACAGACCAGAAGTTAAGGTGACTGATGAGGAAAAGGAAGGTCAGAGAGGAGCTGTGCTCTGGTGAATCCTCTGGCTCATCAGGAAGAGGTTAAACTATGGCAGAGCACGTGGTTTGTCAGAGTGTAGTTCGTCATCTTTGCTCCCAGCTCAAGCATGCAGGAAGGGCAGTGGTTGGCAGGGAAGAGAGGCTCCAGCACCAGAAAACCAGGCCTGCCCACTGGACCACTGTGTACAACCCAACTGCCTCACCGAATTTTCAGGCCTAATACTGAGTGGAGATGCCTAGTTTCATGGTCTGCATGAGTCCATTACCCCCATGCTACACACACTTGCTCCTCTCGATCCACATCGTATTTGTATGTCTTTTGATTAGCTCCAGAATATGTAATACAGGCTGAACCTCGCTAATCTGGAACTCTCTTGTCTGGTAACGTCTGTAATCTGGCTTGATTTGAGTTGGCTACATGACCATTTATCATGTGTGTGGCCAAGTTTCCTGTTGTCCCCTAAATTTTGTTTCCAGCCACCTGTCATGGCTGTCAGCATTCTGCTCTGTTATGTAGCTGTGATTTACCCCAAAATGTCTTCCAAGAACCTGGTAAGCAGCAGAACTGTTGGTAATGCTGCTAAATAATATTGACTCCCAATGGTCCAGCAAATTCTTTCATCTGGCACCAGTCAGGTCCCAAGGAAGCCAGATGAGAGAGGTTCAACCTGTATTCGAGAAAGTTAAGAATCCTTGCAAAGCTATAAAACACAATGGCCCAGCCCCAGCTTCTAATGTAGGAAAGTCTAACAACATCTGAACCAATGCAAAATTCTACAGACAATATAAATAAATTTCTAAATAAATTAGAAGAGCTGTGGTTTCTGAAAAGATTTTTGATGGGAGTAAACTGCCTTTTTCCTGGAGGGCGGGGGAAAAGCCTTTCTGACGAGGAGAGAAAATACCCGCCTTCTTACAAAGCACTTCCTATTTGAAAAAAGTTTTGATCAAACAATCATAAGATTATATTTTTTCTAATAAAAATGCATCAGAATGAATCTTTAGGTTAAAATATCCCAAATGTATAAATTAGTGCAACTCCACTGAAATGTGTTGCACTGGCCGTGTCTACACTAGCCAAAAACTTCGAAATTGCCATGCAAATGGCCATTTTGAAGTTTACTAATAAAACACGGAAATACATATTCAGCGCCTCATTAGCATGCAGGCAGCCGTGGCACTTCGAAATTGATGCAGCTGGCTGCCGCGCGGCTCGTCCAGATGGGGCTCCTTTTCGAAAGAACCCTGGCAACTTTGAAGTCCCCTTATTCTTATGAGCAGATGGGAATAAGGGGACTTTGAAGTAGGCGGGGTCCTTTCGAAAAGGAGCCCCGTTGGGATGAGCCATGCGGCGGCGAGGCTCGTCAATTTGGAAGTGCCTCGGCCGCCCGCATGCTAATGAGGCGCTGAATATGTATTTCAGCGCTTCATTAGTAAACTTCGAAATGGCCATTTGCATGGCCATTTCGACGTTTTTGGCTAGTGTAGACGTAACCATTGTGTCCTCCACCCCCAGCAATGGTGAAGTGGGTGGTGAAAACCTCCTCAGAGAGAGGTTGTTAGCAGAATGCAATTGACTTTAATTAGTCAGAGATTTGCATATATAGAGAAGTCGCACTTGTCTCTGGTGGCACAGCTTGAAATGCCAAGTGAGTTTTGCAAACATGGCTTCTGAAATAGTATTAGCCCATAGTGCTGAGTGCTTTCTGGAGGTGAGTATCAGCCTCTTCACAAAAGTGTTTGCTCAACCCAGTGCAAATAGAGCAAATTTGGTTTAACACACCGCCTTTTACACTAAAACCCTTTTTTGAGTTGGGGGCCACTGACCCACAGAAAAATCAGAGGCCGGCAAAAATGAAGTAAAATACCCAAAACAAATCAACCCAATGTATTGCTGACTGGTCCATCACTAAAAAGCAAAAAGGACACTCAACTCATTCCCTTCACATACGAACCCCATAGCCTAGTGGGGCCAGGGCTAGTCGATTTTGTGAGCTCCACCAGGCTCTGGGATGGGACCAAAAATGAGAGGCTTGGTGGAGCAAAGGGACTGCCAGGAAGTGGGCTTGGGGTGTGGTGACCGAGAGAGAGGGTTCAGGAATGGGCTGGGAGTGGAGGGATCTGGGGGGGTGGGAGTGTGCAGAAGCTGGCTGGAGATGGGTAATCTGGGCAGGAGTGGGGTTCAGGAGCAGTGCAGGGGATCTGGTCAGGTGAGGGTACAGGCATGGTCTGGGGATGTAGGGTCTGAATGGAAAGGGGGTTCAGCAACTGGTTGGGATGGGGTGTCTGGGTGGGAAAATGTGCAGGAATGAGCTGGAGGTGGGGGATCTGGGTGGAGGGGTGGCACTTACCTTACAACCGTTCAGAGCAGTGGGGGACAAGCCTCTTCAAGCAGCACTCCTGAATGCTGGGGAAGGGAGCCCCAAGCCTCAGGGGCTGAATCCAGGCAGTCCATGGGGCACAGGTTTCCCATCCCTGATGTACTGTGGTGTTGCCTTCTGACAGAAATAGCACAAAATGCTTTCATGCTACTTGCCCAGAAGGGGCTAGTGTGGTCCAGGAGCACGGTGTTGGAGCCTGAGGTAAATGATTGGAAGACAGAGAAACAGAGAATCCCATATTCCAGTGTTTGTCTACAACTTCATCCCAATAACATTAACCAAGGAATATACATTTTGATTATTTCAAATGTAAATATTTCCTCCTTTTTCTAGAATCTGTCAATTCATTCTTATGCCTGTACATGACTTTGAGACATTTGGAAGGACCCTTTATCTCTGACTATGTCTACACTACAAGATAAATTTGACTTACAATAAATTTGATTATTTTTTAATTTCATTCTTATGAATTTGAATTTAAGTGTCCACAAACCTTTTGGAAATTTGACCCACCATTTCTCTGTGTTGAGTTTCCGCATCCCCATTGCCTTATCCAAGTTCGACTGCAACAGCAGTGTATTGTGGGTACCTATCCCACAGTGCCCCAGCCCTGGTTGCTTGTGGTTGTGTGTTGTCACTATCCCACGATGCAAAGCACTGTCCCAGAATTCAGAGCACCAGTAACCATGCAAAAACGAATAGGAGATCATGCCATTTTCTCTAGCACAGCACCAAAACAAGCATAGATCCCAAAATGCTTCAACTCATTGCACACACCATGACAGCATCTTTCCAGACTGTTGTGCAATTTTTTTTCAGATAAAAAGGTGATGATGGTTGAGTATGATGACGAAGGTTTGAAGAGGAAATCTTTCAACTGAGGTCCAAGAACTCACAAATGCCAACTTCTGTGAATGCATTGCTGACAGTGGATTGGTGGTTTTGAACTCGTGAGACCAGCATATGCTGGTGGGACCACATTGTTCTGGAGTGAGATGATGAGGTGATGATGATGATCAGCTGTGGTTGCAGAACTTTCACATGTGCAAGTCCACTTTGATGGAGCTTTGTGATTTGCAGGCCCCTGCCATTAATGAGCTTTGCCACGTCCTCCCTCTGCTTTGCCACGTGCTCTCTCTAGAACTCAAGCATACTCTCCCATCATCCTGCTATACTCAGCCACCACTGTGCTGTGTCCCTTGTCCTGTCACTGGTTTCTGCTTCAGAGCACTCCATGTGCTTCAGGATCAGATCCTTTTTTGGACCTGTTGTGCTTCCTCACCCTGTCTCCCATGCTGGGGATGCCCATTGGAAAGCGAAGGTCAAAACTGAGATACAATTCACACAAAGTGCTTATCCATGAAGTGGACAGGTCTCTGTCTCTACTATGAGGGAAAGTTTCTTTCTCCAAGGCCTATTAAGGCTTATTAAGGATGGTGTTCAAAGTGTGCATTACACAAGCCATCATTTATCCAGAACATTTTGTTGTGAACATGGTAAGCTATTGTCCGCTTTCCAGAGGGGCGGGGGCATGCTGCAAAGAAGGGGAAGCCGTCCAGTGTCCTGGAGCAGGGCAAAAACTTTTTCACCTGTTCTGGGAGCAATCCTCTGCAAGTAGCAAGGACTGCAGAACCCAGCAGCTGCATGGTGATAGGGAAGGGCGGGGAAGGGCTTGACTCCAGCCTCAGGGACAGTTGAGTGGGGAGGGATCCCTGCAAAGTGAAAGGAAATGTGGGGGTGTGATGGAGGTCAGGGGTCCCCAAGCACTGCACCCTGTCTGTAGACAGGAGTGACTCTCGCTCAGCAGGTAGAACAGGAAATTTATTAGTCGAGAGAGGCACAACTCAGCACAGAGGTGTCAGTACAGCTGGCAGACACAGTCATTCCAACCCATCCTGAGGAGAGGAGCCCAAGGGGTGCCCCATCTGGGGTGTAGCTTCTCACACTAGCCAGGTTGTCTCCTTCCAACTTCCTCTCTCCCCTGCTTCTAACTGTCCTCTCTGATTCAAAAACAGCTCAGCTCCTCCCTGCTCTTTGTTCAGGTCAGAGGTATTACCTGCCAGCTTAGGTTACAGTCCCAGGGGGTCATCCTTAGCTGCTGTGAGCTGCTCTGCCTGACACACACACATATCCAGCCTGACTCTCTCACACACACCCACCACACCACCACAGGGGGAAAGGGACATGGGAGTGGAGAAGGCCCAGAGAGCCTGCCACCCATGCGGGAGTTGCGGAGGGGCGAGACGGAACGCCCACCAGCTACATAGCGCAGCAATCATAGAATCATAGAATCATAGAACACTAGGACTGGAAGGGACCTCGAGAGGCCATCGAGTCCAGCCCCCTGCCTCAATGGCAGGACCAAGTACTATCTAAACCATCCCTGATAGACATCTGTCTGACCTGTTCTTAAATATCTCCAGTGATGGAGATTCCACAACCTCCCTTGGCAATTTATTCCACTGTTTGACCACCCTGACAGTTAGGAACTTTTTCCTAATGTCCAAGCTAAACCTCCCTTGCTGCAGTTTAAGCCCGTTGCCTCTTGTTCTATCCTCAGAGGCCAAGAAGAACAAGTTTTCTCCTTCCTCCTTATGACTCCCTTTTAGATATCTGAAAACCACTATCATGTCTCCCCTCAATCTTCTCTTTTCCAAGCTACACTAGCCCAATTCTTTCAACCTTTTTTCATAGGTCACATTCTCTAGACCTTTAATTATTCTTGTCGCTCTTTTCTGGACCCTCTCTAGTTTCTCCACATCTTTTTTGAACTGCGGTGCCCAGAACTGGACACAATACTCCAGCTGAGGCCTAACCAGCGCAGAGTAGAGTGGAAGAATGACTTCTCGTGTCTTGTTCACAACACACCTGTTAATGCATCCCAGAATCATGTTTGCTTTTTTTGCACCAGCATCACACTGTTGACTCATGTTTAGCTTGTGGTCCACTATAAGCCCCAGATCCCTTTCTGCTGTAGTTGTTCCTAGACATTCTCTCCCCATTCTGTATGTGTGAAACTGATTGCTCCTTTTGAAGTGGAGCACTTTGCATTTGTCCTTATTAAACTTTATCCTGTTTATCTCAGACCATTTCTCCAATTTATCCAGATCATTTTGAATTATGATCCTATCCTCCAAAGCAGTTGCAACCCCTCCCAACTCGGTATCATCTGCAAACTTAATAAGCATACTTTCTATGCCAATATCTAAATCATTGATGAAGACATTGAACAGAACTGGTCCTAACACAGACCCCTGCGGAACTCCACTTGTTATACTTTTCCAGCAGGATTGAGAACCATTAAGAACTACTCTCTGGGCATGGTTATCCAGCCAGTTATGCACCCACCTTATAGTAGCCTCATCTAAATTGTATTTGCCTAGTTTTTTGATAAGAATATCATGGACAACCGTATTAAATGCTTTACTAAAGTCTAGGTATACCACATCTACTGCTTCTCCCCTCTCCACAAGGCTCATTATCCTATCAAAGAAAGCTATCAGATTAGTTTGACAAGATTTATTCTTTACAAACCTATGCTGGCTGTTTCCTATTACCTTACCACCTTCCAAGTGCTTGCAGATGATTTCTTTAATTACCTGCTCCATTATCTTTCCTGGCACTGAAGTTAAGATGACTGGCCTGTAGTTTCCAGTGAAATGTAAAAGGGCAGAAATCACTGCAAAAATATCCAACTCAAATTCCCATGCTGCTTTAGTTTGCCCAAGAAGACATCACCCTCCTAAAACTAACGGGTGTCAACAAAGAAGAGCTGCTCATCATGTGTGACCACAAGCTGGAACATTTGCCAAAATGCTGTGTGGTGCCATGACACCAGATTGCTATCTGGTTGCACTACCAGAGCACCTGGATGAGGTCTTTGAGGAAATCTCCAAAAACGAGACGCACTCCATCTTCCGAAATGTTAACATGATATTCTGAAGGGCACAGATGCATAGAAGACCTGTACCCATACCCAAAACTATACCCACCTACAACCCGCTTCTAACATTGAGAAAAGAACTACTCACCACAGCAGCTTGGTCATGAGGGCTCAGGGACCAGCATAGTAGGGAGCGATTTCAGCTCTAGGATGAAAAGCTCCGGGCTGTCAGGAAGAACTTCCTCAAGCCCCTGCTGGTTGCCCCCAACCTCCTCTCCATTGGCTTTTTCCTCCTGCTCCCCCAACTCCTCTCAGCTCACCCCAGACTCCAGACCATGGCCTCAACAACTGTTGTAATGAGGAGTGGGCAACTTGGTGAGGTTCCCCTCAAGAAGCACATGTAGCTGTTAAAAACAAAAAAGCAGCAAAGTAGCACTTTAAAGACTAACAAAATAATTTATTAGGTGAGCTTTCATAGGACAGACCCGCTTCTTCAGATCATAGCCATACCAGAACAGACTCAATATTTAAGGAACAGAGAACCAAAAATAGTAATCAAGGTTGACAAATCAAAAAAAAAAAATTCAAGGTGAGCAAATCAGAGTGTAGAGGGGTGGAGGATGGGGGAGTCAAGAATTAGATTAAGCCACGTATGCAAAAGAGCCCCTATAATGACCCAGAAAATTCCCATCCCACGTGTTAATGTGTCAAATATGAATATAAAAGAGAGTTCACTAGCCTCTCTTTCAAGACTGTTGTGAAAGTCCTCTTCAGTAAGACGCAGACTTTTAAGTCATTAACAGAATGGCCCACTCCATTAAAATGTTGGCTGTTCATTAAAATGCAGCTGTTCATAATAGTGGCAGGTCTTTGGTGATGACCCAGGCCACTGATTGGCTTCTTGGACTCTGTGATAGGCCTGCCATAGCTCTTTCACCCTCACCCAGCATTGCTTAGAGTCTAAGGAGTCACCTCTAGCGGTCATCCACTGGGAGAAGGTCCAGAATCTCCCAATGGCTCTATGTTGGAACTCTCTTTCGAGCCTGTGACCTATTAGGCAGATCACTACCCTGAGTGTTCATGATTGAAGGAGATGGCTACCGATGCATTGCGATGGGTAGAAGAAATTTTTCATTGTGGGTGCCCTCTATATTACCAGGTCTGAGTGCTGATGAATTCAAATTCAAATTCGCAGGCTTCCTGTGACCTCCTTCCTACGCACCTGGAAAGCAGCAGAGAAGGAAGTGGCCATACCTGGTGGGTAACTGCATAGCTTTATGGGATACGTACAGAACACTTCTGGAGACTAATAAATTCAATTTTTAAGACATGGCACTTCCACACTGGCTTTTATTTGAACTTTTAAATTCGAACTTGACACTACACCCAGCTGGTTCCGATTACATTTGGATATCGATGTTAGTGCTCCCTAAATCAAGCTAATGGTACTTGCAGTGAAGACAGTGACATTTTAATATTGAGCTAACTGCCTTAAATTTGAATTTATCTCATGCTGTATACGCAGCCTGAGTTCTCTTAACATACTCAGTCCAGTCTAGACCAGTCTGTTAATTTCCCACTTTTTCATATAGTTTTATATAATATGTTGAATTGTACTTTGATATGTTTAGACAACGTAGAGTAAAGGCACAACAGTCTTTTGTTTGAAGTCATTTTAACCATCTTGTTATGTTCTGTATTCATGTTCATTTCTTTGGAATGCAAACTGAGGGAACATGTATTCCCCCTCCTTTTAATAAACATCAGATTCTTTGACAGTCTCACTGTTGTCTACACTCACAAATGCTCTCCAACACTCACGCTAATAACTCTTTTCCCCTTTCCAGCATCTGGTTTTCTTCTTGGTTTTATTTTTTTTCTAATCTGTTTGGCTACATCTACACTAGCCCAAAACTTCGAAATGGCCATGCAATTCATTTCAGCAGATAGGAATAAGGGGATTTTGAAGTTCCTGGGGCCCGTTTGAAAAGGACCCCTGTCTGGACGAGCCATGCGGCAGCAAGCCACAGCAATTTCGAAGTGCTGCGGCCGCCTGCATGCTAATGAGGTGCTGAATATGTATTTCAGCACTTCATTAGTAATCTTTGAAATGGCCATTTGCATGGCCATTTCGAAGTTTTGGGCTAGTGTAGACACGGCTTTTATGTGTAACTACCACAAGATTATTCTTCTTGTGTGTGATTCCCACCTCTCCCCTGCCACACATAATAGATACTTGCTAGACAACTATCATTTGTGAACTCTTCAATTAAATTCTCATTCGAGTTGGGGGTTGAGTGTACAACAGGTTGGCATTGCATTGGGTGCTCTTTGCTCATCCCAAACTGATAAAAATGCAGATGTAATAAAAAAATAGTTAACAACATTACACTGTCACTCACGGGCCAACTCCCTGCATGACATTGCCTCACTTCTACTCACTCAGTTGGTACGAAGCAGTCTGCACCACCATGGGCCCTGCAGAGCCAATGCTGCAGTGGGAGCAGGATTCTGCTCTCCTCTCGTTAAGAGAAGGGTTCGCTAATTCCTGACTGCAGAGTCTGTACTGCTGGTGAGGGTGGGAAAGGCAGAAACGCCACTGCTAGATTTTTTTGTTTTATTTTGCTTTTTGAATCTCAGGCTATTTGCAGCACATGCAACCTGAGATTGTGGGAGTGGGGGAATCATTGCTGTATTTAGTTAATAGAACATATTTGTGCTTGTGTCATGGCAAGAAAAATTATGGCAGAACCCATATCATATTCAGGCTATAATCAAACTTCAAAATGAACACTGTTTTGTAAGGAGTCCTCTCCAGATTTCACTCTAGCCCTTCCCCTCTTTACTTCTGACTTTATTCCCATCGACAACTGTTACCCTTTGGATCTGGTGTTGCAAAAATATGTCATTCCAACTCTCTTTGCAATCTGTTAATGCTTTGCAAGTGCTGACTAGAACTAGTCAGTAAGCCATGACACCACATCCTGTATGGGAAGTTTATTCTGCTAATTTACTGTTGCAAGACCCTGCTAGAAGAAACAAGAAATCATACCTGTGTCACTTTGATCTCTCTTGCTCAAAAGAGAAACAAGAAGTTAAGAGACCACCGGTTTAAGTCAGAAAAAGCTATTCATTGGCTGTGTTTATACTACCTCCCTCCTTCGAAGGGAGGATGGTAATTAGGGTGTTGGGAGTTTATTAATGAAGTGCTGTGCTGCATATGCAGCACTTCATTAGGCAAATTCCCTCCTGCAGCAACTTCAAAGTTTTAAACTTTGAGGTACCGGCTCGTGTCTAGCTGCAGCTCACCCTTCTGTACTTCAAAGTGCCAGGGCAACTTCAAGGTCCCTTTACTCCTCAAAGAGTTTTCAAGCATTCCCAATGGAGCCGCCGGACCTGGTGCTGAGGCGCCGAGCATGAGTGGAGGTGGGCAGCGGACTCTTTTCCAGAGCTGGGGGTCCCAGATTGGGCCCGCCCCAGGGCCGCTCCAGCAGCAGTTGGGCCCCTTCCCACCCCTGGAATACATCCCTGGCCCAAGGCAGCAGTGGCAGAGATGGACGATAAGGCACTGCTGGCAACGGTGGCCAAGGCTGAGTGGGGCCTGGGTGGCAGGTTCTGCATGGTGGCGGGCTTGCTGTGAATCTACCCCACCAACTGGCTGGTGCATGCCTACCTGGAGTGCATGGCGCGGGTGATGCTGCTGGCCAGCACGCTGGTGTACCTGCCCACCAGCCTGGGCAAGACCTTCATCGCCGCCAAGGTCATGTACAACTTCTACCACTGGTTCCCGTCCTCCAAGGTGCTCTTCCTGGCACCCACCAAGCTGCTGGTGGTGCAGCAGATGGAGGCTTGTGCCTGCATCATGGGCATCCCTCAGCACCACATGGCCAAGATGACAGGAGGTACCCAGGTTCTCAACTGGAAGGAAATCTGGCACATAAGAGGGTCTTTTTGCTTACTCCTCAAATAATGGTAAATGATCTTTCTCATGGAACCTGTCCTACTGCAGAAATAAAATATCTGGTCACTGATGAAGCCTACAAAGCTCTTGGAAACTATGCCTACTGCCAAGTTGTGAAAGAACTATGCAAATACGCAAACCAATTTCAAATTTTGGCTCTAAGTGCCACACCAGGCAGTGACACAAAGGCTGGACAGGAAGTTATTTCCAACCTATTGGTATGACAGATAGAGCTGTGTTCTGAAGATTCCCCAGATATTCTGCCTTACTCTCATGACGACAAATTGAAAAATTTGTTGTTCCACTTGGTGAAGAACTAGCAGAAATTCAGAATACTTACATCAGGGTATTGGAAACATTTGCTGGCCACCGGATTAAAATTCAAGTTTTGGCACAGCGTGATATTCCTAGCCTGACAAAGTACCAGATAATTCTAACCAGAGATCAATTTAGGAAAAACCCCTCTTCCCAAAATGTGGGGATACAACGAGGCATAATTGAAATAGATTTTGCTGTTTGTATTAGTTTGTGTCATGGTTATGAACTGCAGCTGCAGATGGGAACAGAATTATTATTTATCTTCCTGTGTGGAATTATGGATGGATCAAAAGGCTTGACTCGCACAAGGAAAGAACTTAGCTGGAATGAGGACTTCATGAAACTGTATGGGCAACTTGAAAACATGTTTTCAGACACAGCTGTGACTTTAGCAAATGGAATTCTTCTTTACAACAACAGAACAAGGCCTAAAAAGAAAATCAGCTACAGTCATCCAAAATTAAAGAAATTAGAAGAATTAGTAGGAGAGCACTTCAAATCCTGGAAGGGATATAGAGATCTCCAAGGTCATCTGTAATCTATGAGAGGAACCAGAGGAAGAAAACTTGTACATCAACAGCAAAAAGCATAGGAAGACAGTATCCAATAAGGAATTTTTGTGAGCTTATGTCCTCTCAGTGGAAGAAATAAAGTAATCCTGTCTTTCTACCACTGCACCAGCAAAATCTATGATAAACTTTAATTATTATCACTGTGAAGAGCCATAAATAGTTCATGGGGGAGCCATGAGTGTTGGAATTATTTTAATTGATATCATATTTACTCAAAGGAGTAAAGGGACTTCGAAGTTGCCCGGGCACTTCGGTATGAGCTCGAGCTGGTACTTTGAAGTTTAAAACTTCAAAGTTGCCGTGGGGGAGAATTTGCTTAATAAAGTGCTGCGTATGCGCCACAGCACTTCATTAGTAAACTCCCAACACCCTAATTACCATCCTTCCTTCGAAGGAAGGTGGTAGTGTAGACAAGCCCATTGTGTCTTATGGGTAACCTCAGATAAAAGAGAGTGGAAAACCATTCCTTTTCACAGCAACTTTTGCGCTTATAAAATTTGCTTTTTTTCCATATTGAAATGTGGAGTTCATTTGAACCGAGTTCAAGTCCCTCTGTCTCAATTTTTCATTGCAGTTCACTCTGACCCAGGAAGAGCTGGGACTGAAAGCAGGGTCTACAGCAGTGAGGGGCAACCTAGAGTAGTGAGTGGGCTGCATGAGTGACTCTCCTTCATCTCAGTGGACCTCAAGAGTGTTGAAGCCAAGATGTTCTCCCAAGACAGGGAAGTTTTGATACCTGTGGTTGCATACGTAGAATTTGCAGGATGCATTGATTGAACTGTAGCAGCACTTCAACTGGATGAAGAGAGGGAGTGTGCGGCTCTCACAATGTTAGGTGCAGTCAGCACACACCTCACATCACATGCCCTTGCTTCAAGTGCATGTCACTTGTGTAATACCAGGAGGAAAAAAAATCTTTGTGGATAAAAATCAGCAGAATCCAGCAACCCTGTCCATGAGCAATGGTAAAGAAAATGTCTTGTGAGCCACACACAGCACCCTGATGGGCTGCCTGTGGCCCTTGGGCTGCACGTTGCCCACCATTGGTCTACAACATCCCAGCCAGTGCCCTAGCTTCCAGGCATCTCTCTCCAAATATTTTCCCAATGAAACTTCATTGAACCAGAAGTGCCTCTGCAAAATGATTTAGCTGCAATAAAATAGCAGTGTCACATCTGTTCTAGAGCTCCCCATTGATCTAGGATGCAGCATTGTAGGAACTCTTCCCACTTTTGTGCCCCATTTGTCGGCTAATCTGGTTCTGCTGGCTGTCTGGACAGGTCACACTTAGAGGTCAGTCCCCACTCTCCTCTTCATGGTTCCTTTACCCAGATCCCCTGGTGCCTACAGCAAAGTCCTTCTGAAAACAAACAGAACATCACCGAATCACACTCTTCTTCTGAAGAGCAGCAGATCTCAGGACTTATCTCTGGTCCCTCTGGGACAGCTCAGAACTACAGAATAAATTAAATACTAGGGAAATATCTTTCATCCTTCTCCAGGTTTCTCAGTCCTCTTGTGCTCCTCTTCAGCTTCCAGCTCCACTTATAGAGTAGGAGCCCCAGGACTGCCCCTCCCTGGAGCTTCATTCTTTGTCCCAGAGATTCCACATGGGAGTTAATACCACTTCTGGGGCTCAGCTCTCCAGCTATAACCCAGCTCAACTGTTCTTCTCCACAGCCAAAGCTACGTTTTTATAGGTTCATTTTCCAGGCATTCTCTGTAGTCCCTTTATAGAAAAATCTTTGATTCCAAGACAGATTTTTTTAATAAAAAACCTTTTTTTCTATTGAATATTGTCCACAATACCACAAAGATGATCAACAGTTTCATTGATTTTGCATGCTTTCCTTACCCCAACTTTGTGTCTTTCTAATATGGTTAATATATTATTTCAGGCACAAAGACCAGATATGACTCTAAAATTGACTACTTGACTTTCTCTATGACTGTAGAATGTAGCTTCAATTTTTGAGTATGCATCATATACTTCATCCTTTTGCTTCCTTACTCCATCATTTTTTTCTATTTCTGTGCAAACTTGTTCACGACCATCCTCAGTTCATCAGCCAAGCCCCATCTGGGTCTAGGCCCAGGCCAGCCTCTGCAGACCTTAACTGCTGGACTTCCTTCCCTTGAAATCCTACACCCGGCACAGGTGTGGTAAGGCAGGGCTGACTGAACAGGGCTGGTTATCCTGGGCCTCTCCCCCTTAAATGGGCAGCTAATCTGCTACAAGCATAGCTGGTTGAATTTTTATTTTGTCAGGAATGTTTCAAACATGTCGAGTATCGAGTGTTAATGATGCAGAATCTGCAAGCTTGAAGCTTTGAGCTCAGCCAAGCGTGGAGGCAGCCTGCCCTTAACAATGCTGTTCACTCAATACTACTAACCAGAAGAGTATAATTGTTTCATGATGATAATGTACTGTTTTATATTCTGCCAGACTTGCATCTTCAGTGCTGCTGAATTTAACCTGTATGTCCTCACTAGACTAGGGACTGGCAAACCATGAGGGAATAAATGTGAACTCATCCAAAATTTGATATGAATATCTTTGGACTTGGCATCCTTTTTGCTGAACTTTCCAATTCAGAACAAGTAACAAATGCGTTAGTCGGGCAAGAAATTCTAAATTTAGGAGTTCTCCAAACTAGTAGGGCTTGTAATGTAACCGCAGGACTTTCTCCCATTGGTAGACCCAAAAGTGACCTTTCACATCTTCCACTAGTGGCTCCAGAACACACTGTACTGTAAGGATAAGCAGTGAGATTGGTTGTACAGCACAATTGCCTCAGATTTACTAGTAAATGATGCACTAAAGGCCAAAACCTAGCCCAGTGGAACTTAATGACAAAATTCACATGGATTTCCACTGAATCATCATTTCACCCTAAATATGTAATAATTCTGTTGTGATAGGAGTAAGTGTGTTAGTAAAGGAAGGTTGTTTTGTCTTGGTGTGAAAATTTAGACCCAGTCGGTCATATTTATAGGTGATTTTTAAGAGGGTATACGAAAATAAGTGGGTGTTTATCTGACAGCTTGTCTATACTAAGTTGTTCAACCTTGACTATAAGAGTATAGTTAAAGCATTACAGCACTACTCATATGGATGCATTTGTTTTATGTTTATGTTCTATATTGGAGTAGTTGTTCCTATACTAAAGGGGAATGACTAACCACTTTTATACCAATATAATTATGTTCGCACTAAGGCTGTGTTTACACTATGAGATGAACTCAAATTTAAGGAGTTAGCTTAGTATTACCATGTGACTGTCTTCACTGTAAATACCATTAGCTCGATTCAGGGAGCATTAATATCAATATCATAATATTGTCAGTATCTGCTGGGAGTAGCATCAGTCTCAAATTCAAAAGTTCGAATAAAGGTCAGTGTGGAAACGCCACATCTTAATATCAAATTTATTAGCCTCCAGAAGTGTTCCGTATGTAACCCACAATGCGCCTCACTGCTCTGCTCTGGCCACTGCTCTCCAGGTGCACAGGAATTAGGTAACAGGGAGATCTTCATGAAGTTCAGATCGGGACCAGGAAGCCTGTGACTTTGGGCTCATGTTTGTATGAGAGCCTGAGAAATGTTGTTCTTTTTTTGCTATTAGCGCTGTGAGTGCATCTACCCATTACAAATAGCCCCAGCATGGCGTTCATGGTTCTGTCTCCACACTTGTTATTTTTTGATGCACTGCCTGGTGCCAGCCGCTGCCCCGCCACACCATGTGGCAGCAAGGCTGTTGTGGGGTAGTGCTTGCATAAGAGGTTGAGAAACTTCTCAGTGGTTTACATTTGTGTGCGAGCCCGCTTCATTCCCCCTCAGGTGCCACGCAGTCAGGGTCTTTCCCAGTTCAGCCACATCACCTGGGTAGCACCCAGCCCAATAAAAGGATGTGCCTGTAGTTCGGTGCTGACCATGTTGCCAGGCAGCACCATACCCTGGCTTGCATGCAGTCGGGGTTCCAAGGGCAGGGAACAGCAACAAAGGGTCCTGTGGCACCTTATAAACTAACAGAAAAGTTTTGAGCATGAGCTTTCGTGAGCACAGACTCACTTCTTCAGATGCTTCAGATGCATCTGAAGAAGTGAGTCTGTGCTCACGAAAGCTCATGCTCAAAACTTTTCTGTTAGTCTATGAGGTGCCACAGGACCTTTCGTTGCTGTTACAGATCCAGACTAACATGGCTACCCCTCTGATAAAGGGCAGGGAAGACTTTTATGGGCTTCCAGCTGTTGGGGGGGGGAAGTTTCCCCCAGAAGCTAAGATATTCAGGGGGACTAATTCAACTGGCCCCCCACTGAACAACTCCCCCACACCCCGCATGGAACCAGGGTCTTGGTAACATATTCAGGGACTTGCTGCCACCAGTAGAACATTTCAATTGGTGCTGCAGCCACAGAACACAAATCCAACTGCCCCTTCCCACCACAAATATTTTTGAGGGCTTGCTGCCCATTGCAGACACCTGCTGCTTTTGCAAAATCTTTGATATTTCAGTTATAAAATCTTTTTCCTAACCTTTCCTATCCTGGTTCTTCAAGTTTTAACACCTCCCCCAAAACACAGGGAACAGTGGGTGGAGGGCCAGTCGAGATTCCTGTTTCAGTTATAAGTTCAGTGTATGAGATTTCACTGCCATCCCCCCCTCCCCCGTTGGCAAGGTCTGTGTAGTGAAGAACCTATGATTCTATGATTCTAAGAAGGAAGACAAAAATCTTTTTTCCTGGCTTTTTGTATCCTCTTTCTCCTAACTTTGCCCAATCTTTTCAGGGTCCCTGTGTTATTTTCAGGGATTGGATGAAATCATGGGGATGGGGAGACAGTTGGTGGATGGCCAGTTGATAAGACACACACTTGCTGATTTTTATGAAATCCTTGGTATTTCAGTTACAGAAGAAAGAGATTTCTGTTAACTTTGCCATCTCTGTGGATACCCAACTTTTCTTCTTTTCTGACGGGGAAAAATGGACATTCGCTTACATGGGAAGAGAATGAGGAAAATGCAATGTGGGAAGATGATGTCAAAGACCAGTCAGCATACCCAGTATGCTAAGGGGATGAGGGAACTGTGGGATAGGTTCCCACAATGCACTACTGCAACTGTTGATGTTTGCCAATTTAGTGTGGCAGCAATAAGTTGACTCTGAGGAGCAAGTGGAGAGGAGATGATAGTCAAAATTGAATTTATAAATTCTAGAGTTACAAAATTGATATTAATAAACTTGATTTTATCTCATAGTGTAGATGTAGTCTAAGCCTTTTACTGAGAGGACTATAAAACAAAACAGCAGAAATGTAGCACTTTGAAGACTAACAAAATGATTTTTTCGGTGATGAGCTTTCATGGTACAGAAAAGTATTAGTATTTGTAAGTAAAAAGATCTGAAAATGAGAAGTTCATGAAGTTTTTTATCGAGAGCCTGTTAGGGGACACAAGACGGCTGAGGTGGTTGGGTGCAGCAGGTATGACTGCCCATACCAAAAAGACTAGAGCTAGTCAGAAAGCAGAATTTCCCATTCTGTGGGAAATTACAGTGTTTTGTTCAAAATGGGAATGCAAAATTGAAATGTTGAACTTTTTTGTAAAATGGAATTTTAAAAAAATCACTGAGGAAAATTGAATTGTTGGTTTTCAGTACTATGAATAATTCTAAAAGATGATCGCTCTTATCTTCTTATTTTGCCTGTCTAATTAGTCATTTGAACCTCACTGAATGGAACTTGATTAACTTCTGATGTTATATTACTGTTGTTCCATAGTAATTGTCACTGACTGGAAGGTTTAGGCTGGGTTTCTGGTTTGAGCATGACCCAGCATGCCTGAATTGACACTGAACTCATTTGAAAGGAGAACCTACTATATTAAATCAGTGCTCAGCTGTAAATTTTTGAAGGAATAATGGTATTTTATTCTGAATTACAAATACTTCAGAGTTACAAACAACATCCATTCCTGAGGTGTTCATAATTCTGAGTGTCTGCTGTATTTTCCAAGGTGGCAGACTATCCCAGTCAGAATGTATGATTGCCACTAGAGTCCTGACCAAGGAATCTTGTTTTAGAATTGCTGTTGTTTACCCTGGTGTGGCTTTCTTGTAAAGGGGAGAGTATTCTGGTTGTGGACAGATGAATAATCTGCAATTCCAGGAATACATTTTGCCATTGTCAGTTGCTTTGGCTCCATATGGAAAGTAATAGTATGTATGTCAAACAAAGCTATGACAACAGTCCTCTTTTAGTTACATATGGTATACTTAATGCAGAGGTGGGTAATAAGTGTCTCACAGCCTGGACTCGGTTTGCCACAGTGGCTACGTCTACACGTGAAGCCTACATCGAAGTAGCCTATTTCGATGTGGCGACATCGAAATAGGCTATTTCGATGAATAACGTCTACACATCCTCCAGGGCTGGCAACGTCGATGTTGAACATCGACGTTGCGCGGCACCACATCGAAATAGGCACTGCGAGGGAACGTCTACACGCCAAAGTAGCACACATCGAAATAAGGGTGCCAGGAACAGCTGCAGACAGGGTCACAGGGCGGACTCAACAGCAAGCCGCTCCCTTAAAGGGCCCCTCCCAGACACAGTTGCACTAAACAACACAAGATCCACAGAGCCGACAACTGGTTGCAGACCCTGTGCATGCAGCATGGATCCCCAGCTGCAGCAGCAGCAGCAGCAGCCAGAAGCCCTGGGCTAAGGGCTGCTGCACATGGTGACCATAGAGCCCCGCAGGGGCTGGAGAGAGAGCATCTCTCAACCCCTCAGCTGATGGCTGCCATGGCGGACCCCGCTATTTCGATGTAGCGGGACGCACAGCGACTACACGGTCCCTACTTCGACGTTGAACGTCGAATTTGGGCGCTATTCCCATCCCCTCATGGGGTTAGCGGCTTCGACGTCTCGCCGCCTAATGTCGATGTTAACGTAGAAATAGCGCCCAACACGTGTAGCTGTGACGGGCGCTATTTCGAAGTTAGTGCCACTACTTCGAAGTAGCATGCACGTGTAGACACGGCTAGTTAGTCCTGGGTGAGCTGCTGGTACTTTTAGTTATCTGAACATCCACAAGTATGGGGGCTTGCCGCTCCTGTTGGATGTAGATCATTGTTTCCAGCTGATGGGTTTATAGGTGGTTTATATTTTTTTGGTTGTTTGTTTTGTTTTGTTTTGTTTTTAAAGATAGTTTGCAATACTGCTTTGTTATATCATTTGTGCAACTTAAAAATCATGACAAAAGTTTTTAAAATTGACTCATGATTCTGGGCATATATTTTTGGTGCCCAATTTGTATCACCCTATGGGAGCCTGATGGTATAATCCTGTGGCTTTTGAACCTGGGTCTGCATGGTTCTTCATTTGAGCGATACCTCCCTGCTCTCAGCCAGCCACTTGCCCCCAACTGATAAGGTGGTGGAACTGTGAAATCTGAAAGTGCATAAGAGAGGCCTCCATTGGGCCTGACTTGAAGAAACGCCAGGACATCTGGCTGGTCAGGGCTTCCTACTAAAACCCAAAGAGAGGCACAGGACATTGCTTGAACAACTGGGCACTATTTCATTATTGTTTGGACGTGGTAGTGGTCCCACTCTCTCAAGTGGGGAAGGAGGCCACCTCCAAGCAAAAATAGTCGGGGCTCTGCTAAGCAGTCTCATAGCTCTTAACCTCCTGACTGGAACAAACAGTGACTGAATTCCTTGGTGGGGTAAGACTGAACTGAGGTAACTCAGTTAGAACATACTGCAAAAAATGGGGCAGACAATCACCAAAGTTGATGGTCATACCAATACTCGGATCAACCAAGCTGGCCTCAAAACTGCTTCTATAATACCTAACTGATTACACAGAAGCCAAAAAACATTCCCCTTAAAAGCAACCCAGCTTTTTGGGCTCCCTCCTAGACAGTCAAATCAAATACATCAGTCCTACCAATCCCAAAGATTCTGACACATTACCTTCTAGGATACTTAATATTTCAGATCTTACCCAAATACACATTTACATCATGGGTGAGTGGAAATATTATGGTAGTGGAACATCATCACATGATGCAGTATTGTGAACTTTGTGTCATGATGGTCTGAAAGCAGAAGATATTATTGTTGAGGTGTTTATTTTTATTTATATATGTAAAACAACTTAGGAGAACTCATTTGATATTACCGGTTTTATTATGCTAAGGACTATACCGTTTATTAATAATCCACAAGCAGCAGTGAAGGTGTCTCAATATCATTCCTGAAGACGTCTCTGGACAGGTCATTGAAACAAAAAAACGGAGATCTATGTATCTCACAGAGCTAGAAGGGATCTCAAGAGGTTATTGAGTCCAGCCTCCTGCACTCACAGCAAGACCCATCCTTGACACATTTGATTTTTTAAATCTAACCTACCCCAAATCCTTGGAAGGCCCCCTCAAGGATTGAACTCACAACTCTGGACCAGTGTTCTAACCACTGAATTGTCCCTCCCCACTGTGTCTTTCTGCCAAGTCCATTTACCTGCTAGAGCTGTACACCATCATGCCAACTGTAGTGTGATATTTGTGAGTGGAGGTGATTTATTCACTGGGAAATGGACTGCAAACCCAGCAACTATTTTTTATAGATCTCACTAAAGCATGCTGGATTGATTTAAAACATCTGTAAGCAGAAAATTTTGCTTAATATCCCATGTTAATATTACTCTGTTTTGATGTTTTCCATTTGTCCTTATATTCGTAAGGAAAGGCTGGTATAACCATCAAAACAGATTTATTTCCAACCTGTGCTGTAGCAGTCAGCATTATTCCAGCTAGTATATAACAATAAGAAGTAGCCTGCACAGAGAGTCTGGATTCTACTTTCCAGAAGAAAAATATGATTAATCTTCTTATTATGTACTTAGGTCCTTAGAACCAAAAGCAATGTTGTTTTGAACGATAACTCTCAAATCAGAATTTTAATTTGATCCCAGTTTATCTCCATTTTGTCGGGAAATGAAAGAGATGAGAGTTTCCTTTCTGCTGTTGATGTAACAGACACATTGATCCAATTATTTATAACTAAAGATGGCTTTTACACTGGATTTGGTACTACCTTTTTTCTTAACCAGAGAGCTTCACTATAGCCATACATGTTGATTTAACCATCATTGTAGTTTTCCTTTAGAAATTAGTAATCTGAATATTCTCTCTATTGTCAGTCTCAATTTCTCCATTTATTTTTAATTTTTAGAATCTATGTTTCTTATTTACCAGGTAACTTTTTATGTGTGATTTCTGTCTAGCTGCTTTTGGATGGAAATTGGAATTGAATTAAAAAATGAACCAATCAATCAGTATTTAAAAATTGCCTTAAGTAAGTAAATAAAACTATATGAAATGGGTAGGTTACATAAGAAAAAAAAAGTGAAACTGAAAGTGTTTCTGTTGATCTTTTGTGCACAACCAGCTGAAACTACTAATAGTTGGAAATAAGTAAATTACCAGGGGTAATTCTGTTCTGCAGACTGTAAATAATATAAAAGTTTAATGCAGTACATGGAATTTTATGCCACCTTTGTAAAGATGGCATTCACACATTTGTTAAAGATGTCTTGCTCTTTGATTGATTCTGTCTAAAAACAAAACATTGGACTCGGTCCTCATAGAATTTGAGAGGGGCTTATTGGTTCTGCACATAAATTTTTATTTTTGATTATTTTAATAGCTTGTTGTATGTTTCAGCCTTTTGTGGCTTGCCTGTTACAGGCTGGAAGGCCTGGTGTTAACTATACCCTGATTTCTGAATGAGTCATAGATGAGAGAACCTGTGATTTCCCTGGGGTGAGGAGCAGGGGGAGTTGCAGAGTTGGAGAGCTCAGGGAGCTGCAGAAAGTGAAAGGCTCCTGCAGGAAATACCTGACATCAGGGGATTTTGGTGACCACAGCCTGGAGCCTTCTGTGGGAAATCCTGACGGGGCCTGGGCTTGGAGGTCAGAACCTGGAGCTTCAGCGACAGGAGGGTGGAGGGCTGGCTGGGAGAACACATAGGGACAGAAGAAGAACATGATGGAACCTGTCACTGCTGAGTATGAACTTTTCTGTTGTGGTCATGTTTTTTTGGGACTCTTGAGGATTGTTGACAACTGTTTCTATTAAAGCAGGCTTGGATGGTGGTAACTCAAAGAAAACCCATGTCTGGCTCTTAAAAGGTTTCAAAGAGGGAAGAAACTGTGGTGGGGTGCTAGAAGCTAACCTCCAGCCATGAAGCAGCTGGCCTGGTGACAGACTGTAGCATCGCCTCTAATCAATTCCAATTTCATTTTTATCATGTTTATTTTTAAAAAAGAAAAACTGATTTGCATTTTAAAAATCCGTGGATTTTTTTTTGTTTGGATTTTAATTCATGCTGCTGGAGAGCTGCCAGTTAGTAATTGCTACCACTTAAGGTTTCCAACTTTCTGATCACCCAAAACCAAACACCCCTGCCCCTTTCCTTCTCTGAAGCTCTGGCCCTTCTATTCCCCAAGGTCCCACTTTCATCACTCTCTTCCCTCTCCCACATTGTTCGCTTTCCCCCACCCTCACTTTCATTGGGCTGGGGCTGGGGTGAGGGATCAGGCTGGGACTCAGGGATGGGGTTAGGGAGGATGGATATGGGAGAAGTCTCTGTGCTGGGGCAGATGGCTCTGACTGGGAGTGTGGGCCATGAGTGGGTCAAGAAATAAAGTGCTTGGGGTTCAGGAGAGGGTTTTGTGCTGGGGCAGCATGTGGGAAGGAGATAAAGATTCTGGCTGTGGCTTGGAGCTCTGGGATAGTGCTGGGGTGAGGTTTGTGGTTCAGGAGAGGGATCAGGGCTTGCTGGGTTGAGATCAGTGTCCCCTGTAAGCTGAGCATTTGAATGGCCACCCAGGAGTGAGTCAAATGCTAGCAGAATGCCCACAGCTAGGTTTTGTGTTTCTGCTGGTGATGTACGTCCGCACATGTTGCAGTGCATATAACAATATATTCTGCAAGTGGATGGAAAAGATTAGAGGGAACGCTAGTTGGGGGGGCGGTTGGGGTGCAGCCTCTGAGAGGGAGTCTGGGTGTGGAAGAGGACCCTGGGTTAGGCAGGGGACTGCAGTGTGGGTCCCCATGGAACTTTTCTCAAATTCTAGGAAGTGGCTACCAAGTCCGTGCTGGGCCCAAGGCACATGGGTGGCCTGAGAGGCTTCATGCCCTGCACTTGTGCCTGCAGGCACCTCTCCCACAGCTCCCATTGGTCATAGCCAATGGGAACGACAGAGACAGCACTTGGGCTGGGAGCGACATGCAGAACCTCCCTGCCTGGCAGCCGCTTCTGAGAGCCACGCGGAACTAGGGAAGGTAGGAATCCTGCCTTAGCCTGGGCCAACCACCACGTTCTCTGTTTAGAACACCAAAAAAACAAACCCTAGCCGCCAAAAGGTTTCCCCTTTAAGAATCCTCTTTGTTGGGAGAATATAGTACCTCACACTGAGGAGGCTGATATACTGAAGCTTAAATGGAGGCACCTGACAACAGCTAAGCAGTTGCTGCACAGAGAGCTAGCAGCCAAGAGTGAGTAGATGAAGTTGTAACTCTTCAAGATGCTGTGCACCTGTACTGGCTGGACCTCCCAGAGGTCTGAGTAGGTACAGTCATTGAGCTAACAGACCGGAGACAATAGTGTTAGGTAGATACCTCTTAAGTTAAAATCTTTAAAATGAGGTGTTGTGTGGTTATGTTTGCTGGCAGTTGTGCTGCTCATTCGCTAGCTGTCTATCTCTGCTATGGAGATTTACAGAAGAACATGGTAGGCAAGGGGAAGTAAATGTGGAACTCAAACTAGGTGATACTTTTTATACACACACAGGATGACGCTCAAGATCAAGTGACTAGGGAAGTCTTTAGTTACAACTGCTAACAGCTGGAAATCACTAGAGATCAGTCTATTCTAAAGATAGAAAATAAAATAAAAGTTGAAGGCAGTACATGGGATTTTTGGCATTCAAACATTTCTTTGAATATATGCTGTATTGTAAGAAGTTGGTCAGTTCCCTTGATAACAACAAGATTTTCTTTCTTTCTTCCCTCCACCATTCCCCCTCCCCCGCCCTCCGGATCGAGAACATTTTGATTTTTCTACTGGATTCCGCATTACAAGCAGTGACCTGGCATGGCCTGAAAGTGACAACAGTAAAAGGGAAGTGTGAGCAAACCCAGGCTGTATCTACACTACGAGATAAATTCAATATTTAATAAATTCAAATATTTAATCTTAATATTATGAATTCAAATTGTGTCTACAAAGCTTCTTGAAATTCAACCCAACTTTTTTCAGTGTCAAATTTCTGCGTCCCCATTGCCGCATGCAAATTCAACAGCTTGAGCCCTGCACAGTGGGTACCTATCCCACACTGCCCTAACCCTTGTTGCTTGTGGGTGTTTCATGTTGGAATCCCAGAATTCCAAACCTGACCCAGAATTCACTGCCTCACTAACAGCACAAAAAAAGAACTGGACATTGCGCCATTTTCTGCTGCAGCATTCCAGCACAAGCATGGATCCACAAACTCTCCAACTCATAGCCCAGATTGTTTCAGCCACCACAGAGGCTGTCACGCAATTTGTCCTTTAATTCCAAATGTCTGGCTATCCTAATGGTGCTGCTGCTGCTGATGATGATGAGGATGGTTTGGAAGAGAAAATCTTCCAACTGTGGTCCAAGAACTCAGAGCTGCTGGATGCCCTGGATGCATTGTTGACAGTGAAGCGGAGATTTTGGACTCGTGAGGTCAGCATACACTGGTGGGACCACATCTTCTTGGAGTCCTGGGATGACCAGCAGTAGAAGCAACTGGCAATCGCACTGTGGAGTTTGCAATGCCCAACAGTTACCAGTCAGTGGCAAATCAGTTTGGGGTGGGCAGATATATAGTGGCGTCCGTGGTGATGGAGATGGCCCATTCAATCTGTTGGGGGTGTCCTCAGAAAGACTGTGACCCTTGGAGATGTACAGGCCATAGTGGATGGTATTGCTGCCCAGGCATTTCCTCACTGCTGTGGGGCAATAGATGGCATGCACATCTCCATCATGGCCCCAGCCCACCTGGTGTCAGAGTATATAAATCAAAAGGGGTACTTTTCCATGGTGGTGCGGGGGTTGGTAGATCACAAAGGTCATTTTACCGGCATCAATGTTAGCTGGTCAGGGAGGGTTCACAATACATGCATATTCCAGAATTTGGGACTGGACAGAAAGTTCCTGGATGGGACTTTTTTCCATGATCAGAAGATCCAGACTGGTGATGTGGAGATGCCCATTGTTATATTGGGTGACCCTGCTTACCCTTTGCTTCCCTGCCTGATGAAACCCTACACAGGAACCCTGGACCCCAGCAAGGGAAACTTTAATCAGAGGCTGAGCAGGTACAGCATGTTGGTGGAATGCATCTTTGGACATTTAAAAGTGAGGTTCAGATGTTTATTAACATATTTGGATGTTTCTGAACGTAATGTCCCCGCCTTTGTTACAGGGTGCGCTTTTTTGCACAACATGTGAATCAAGGAGTGAGACTTTCACATCCATCTGGAATTCCAAAGCAGAGGTCATAGGCTGGGCTTACTTGCAGCCACCTACACAGTCATCCACCTGAGGCACGCTCAGGCTGTAGCAGTACGGGAATCTTTGAAAAACAACTTCATGGATGGTCTGTAATACATATTCTACCCATGTATTTCTCTGCCATAATGCCAATATGGTTAGAAGAACAATGTGAAGATATCGAGAGGTATTACGGTGAAAGTAAGACCAGGGAGGTGTATAAGACAATTACGAATATTAATAGGAAATGGCAACCTAAGCAGATGGTGATCAAAGACGAGAACGAAGAAGTGCTCATGAACAGGGAGAAGATTGTGCAGCGATGGACGAGATATTGCATCGATCTAAACAAAGCACAGTTGGACCCGAGTGTCTCAGAGAGACTGATTGAAGAATCAAAAGAGATATCTCCCCCGAGCATCAAGAGCGAAACTGAGATTTCGAAGGAGGAAGTAGAAAAAGCAGTGAAACGACTAAAGAACAACAAGAGCCCTGGAAATGATAAGACCACGGGAGAGATGATCAAATATGGCGGAGCAAGCATGATTCAGGAAATACACCAACTATGTACTGTAGCATGGAAAGAAGGGAAGGCACCTAAGGAATGCTCAAGATCTGGGCTAGTGACAACACCCAAGAAAGGAAGTACATTGGAGTGCAAGAACTACAAAACGATTGACCTGAGTCATCTAGGTAAGGTCCTGATGATGATACTGAGAGATTAAGATCACAGATAGAAGAGCATATAGCAGACCAGCAAGCGGGGTTCAGAAAAGACGGAAGTACCATTCAGCAGATATTGGCACCAAGACTCATAGTGGAGAAAGCTCGACGAAAGAGTAAAAACGTATACACTTGCTTTGTCGATTTTCAAAAGGCATTTGACAGTATAGATCAGAAAGTGACTTGGGAGGTGTTGGAATCATACAGAGTGGATAGCAGACTGATACGGTTGTTGAAGGATATCAGTGATAATGCGGAGGCAGTGGTGAGAACATGCAGGGAGTTGGGAAGCTGGTTTAAAACAAGTAGAGGTAGGAAACAAGGAGATCCAATATCACCAAGTATCTTCATCGCACATCTGGAGAGAGCGATGGACAAGATCAAGGAAGAGGTAGAAGGGATATCTGTGCACAGCAAAAGAATTAACAACTTGAGGTTCACGAATGGTATAGTTATCATTGAGGAAGATGAGGAGAAGCTAGCAAAAATGGTGAGGGTGTTAAACGAAGAAGGGAGCGGTACGGACTGATAATAAACATTGATAAAACAAAAAACAATGGTATTTGGAGATAAGAAAATAGGAAGGAAGACTCGTGTGGATGGTATTGAACTAGAAAATGCAGAGAGGTTCACATATCTGGGGAGCAACATAACATATGAGCTGCACTGTAAAGCCACGTCTACACATGCCAGCTACTTCGAAGTAGCTGCGCCAACTTCGAAACAGCGCCCGCCATGTCTACACGTGGCGAGCACTATTTCAAAGTTGACATCGATGTAAGGCGGCGAGATGTCGAAGTCGCTATCCTCCTGAGGAGATCGGAATAGCCCTTAAAGGTCCCCGCCCCCTGCCTTCCTGTGCAGGAAGCTGAGAGAGCGTGCAGGCGTCAGCACAGCCACGCGGCCAGCCTGCACGCCCCTCTGCAGCCGCAGTCCACCACCCCCACAGCGATGGCCGCCCGCCCGCCCCCCAAGCAACCCCAGGGCACCCTCCCCAAGGGGAGCCAGGGCTCCCAGGCTGGCAGCAAGCTGGGGAAGAGGCAGCGGGGCCCCTCCTGGACAGAGGCCGAGCTCCGGGACCTGCTGGGGCTCTGGAGCGAGGAGGAGGTGCTCCAGGTAATGGGGAGCAAGAGGCGGAACGCGAATGCATTCACTCAGCTGGCCGAGGGCCTGGCCACCCGGGGTCACCCTGCCTGCACTCCTGACCACGTCAGGAGTAAGGTTAAGGAGCTGCAGCAGGGTTACACTCGGGCCCGGGATCCAGCCAGCCGATCTGGGGCTGCCCCGTCACTTGCCCCTTTTACAGGGAGCTCAGGGAAATCCTGGGCCCCCGGCACACCTCCTCCCCGACGGCCACCCTTGACACCTCGGCCGATGAGCCCCAGCAGGCCCCGGAGGTGGAGTCCGCCCTGGAGGCAAGCTCCGCACCCCAGGGCCCCCCCCAGGAGCCCACCCCTGGGACACCGGAGGAGGAGGAGGAGGGGGGATCCTCCTCCAGTGACAGGGGGCTCCGGATCACCATCCCGTCCCGGAGTTCCAGCAGGGCGTCCGCCCACAGGGTGTCCCCCGACCGTGGGAGCGGACCGTCAGGTATGTACCGCCCCCCGGTGCACACCCCCGGGGTTGAGGGGTGGGGGCAACAGACATGACCAGGGCCCTCCACATGCCCAGATGACCATGTCCCCAAGGACAGCAGTGGCATGTCCCTCAGAAGAGTGCATCAGCCCCTGCCCCCCAACATGACAGTGCCATGCCCCATCCCTGGGGATGGGGGGAGCGGAACCTAGGGTCCCCCGGGGGGAGGGGGTGGGACACCCATCATCAGCAGCAGCATCTCCAGGGGACGGGGATGGGGAACCAGCAGCAGAGGGGTGGGGGGACAAGGGCCACGGCTCAGGGCCCACACTAATGGCTGTCTCCACTCTTCTTCCCCCCCTGTGTTCCGCAGCTGCACCATCAGAGGGACTGGAGAGCGCCGGTGAGGTGTCAGTGGTCCCGGAGAGCCCACCGGGGCCATCACTCCAGGCCAGCCCGTCGGCGGAGCACCGACCAGCCTCAGGGCAGGGACGACGGTGGACCCAGCACCACCCCTGGATGGTGACCGACCCCCAGCTGCCAGCGATCCTCCAGCGGCAGCTGGAGGTCTCAGAGCAGCGCCTGCAGGTGGAGGAGTGGCGCCTCCATCTGCAGGAGCGGGCGCTGGCCTGGTGCCAGGAGGCATGGGGGGCCTTTATGCGCACATTTGAGCACATTGCCGACTACCTGGTCCCCCATGCCGCGCCGGCCGCCGCTCTGCCCACCCTGCATGTTCCACCCGCCGCTCCACCTGCTGCTCCTCCTGCCGTCTCACCGCCATCCACCACCGAGGGGCCTTCCTCCAAGGGGGACCTGGGGCCTGCTGACACCCGCCGGCCATATCTGCTGGTCCACCCAGCCCCCAGGCAGCCCCGGCCAGGGCTGAGGCCGAGGCGCGGGTCGCGGCCGCCCACCTCCAGCACTGGATATTAGGGGGTGCGGGGCCCAGGACGTTGCCCCCCCCTTTGTACATATCCCCTTTTACTTGTGTTGTATATAGTTTGTATTAGACCCCTGTTATTTTATGATACCTGCCCCCCCCATGTATGTAGTTTTCCCCTTCCTCGTGTTCCACTGTTTTTTGGTTATCATATAACATATAATATTTATATTTGTTGTAATAATATAATAATATGAATTCACCATTTTGTCGTTTCACGAACAACAGGTCTATTTTTATTTGCAAGAAAAGTCGGGGGGGGTGCTCTTGGGTGCTCTGTGGTGTGGGCGTAGGGGCAGGGAGTGTTGTGGAGGATGGGGGGGTGCAGTGGGGGGCCTGCCAGCATTCACCCCGCGGCCTCGTCGAAATGGGCCCGCAGGGCCTCCCGGACCCAGATCCCCTCGGGGTCCACCTGGCGACTGGGGGCAGCGGGTGTCTGCACGTCAGCCCTGCCAGCCTCCACAGCCGAGCCCTGAAAGAAGGCCTCCCCCTTGCTCTCCACCAGGTTGTGGAGGGCGCTGCACACGCCCACAATGTGGGGGATGTTGGTGGTGCCCGCATCAAGGCGGGTGAGGAGACACCTCCAGCGCTCTTTGAGGCGGCCAAATGAGCGCTCAACCACCTGGCGCGCGTGGTTCAGGTGCATGTTGAAGCGCTCCTGGCTGGCTGACAGATGGCCCATGTAAGGGTGCATGAGCCAGGGCCAGAGGGGGTACGCCGTGCCTGCGATGATGCAGAGGGGCATGGTGGTGTCCCCCACAGGGATCTCCCACTGGGGGATGTAGGTCCCCACCTCCAGTCGGTGGCACAGGCCTGAATTCCAGAATACCCGGGCGTCGTGGGTGCTGCCAGGCCAGCCAACATATATGTCCAGGAAGCGGCCCCAGCTGTCCACCAAGGCCTGGAGGACCACTGAATGGTAGCCCTTCCTGTTCAGGAAGCATCCTCCGCTGTGTTCTGGGGCACGAATGGGGATATGGGTCCCATCCAGAGCCCCGAAGCAATTTGGGAAACCCAGGGTAGCAAACCCCGCGACGGCGGCATCTGGGTCCCCAAGCCACACGAGCCTGTGGAGGAGCAGGGCATTGATGGCATGGACCACCTGCAGGGGAAGGACATGGGAGAGCACCAATGAGGGGTGAGCAGGGTGTGTCTGGCCCTCCCCTGCCAGGGCTACCCTCCACCCCCAGGGCTGCCTCCCCCTCTCCGTGGGTCCTCTTACCTCCATGAGGACAGCCCCAACGGTGGCCTTGCCAACGCCAAACTGCTGGCCCACGGATCGGTAGCTGTCTGGAGTGGCCAGCTTCCAGACAGTGATGCCGACCCGTTTCTCCACGCTGAGGGCACGCCGCATGGCGGTGTCCTGGTGCCTCAGTGCGGGAGTGAGCCACTGGCATAGCTCCAGAAATGTCTGCCGGCTCATATGAAAGTTCTGGAGCCAGCGGTCGTCATCCCACTCACCGAGCACCAGCCGCTCCCACCAGTCGGTGCTCGTGGGGTAGCTCCGCAGCCGGCAGCATGTGCGGCGGGTGGGGGCCAGGGGCTGCAGGGTCTGGGGTTGCTTCCTCCTCCCCTGGGGGCAGCTCCTCTTCTGTGACTAGAAGGTGATCAGCTGCCTCCTGCATGGCATTGAGCAGGGCAAGCACTGCTCCTGCAGGGGCGGCTGGGTGGACCTCTGGCTGCTGCTGCTGCTGGGGGTCCATAACTGCTTTGCCGAGGTGTGCATGCCTATGGCTCTGCAAACGGCGTACTGTGCAGGCTGAGTGTGTCTGGGAGGGGCCCTTTAAGGGAGCGGCTAGCTGTTGCCCCGGAAGTGCTAGTCCGCCCTGTGACCCTGTCTGCAGCTGTTACTGGAACCCTTATTTCGATGTGTGCTACTTTGGCATGTAGACGCTCCCCTGCAGCGCCTACTTTGATGTGGTGCTGCCCAACATCGATGTTGAACGTCGACAGCACCAGCCCTGGAGGACGTGTAGACGTTATTCATCGAAATAGCTTATTTTGATGTCACTACATCCAAATAAGCTAGTTCGATGTAGTGTTCACGTGTAGACGTAGCCTAAGAAGGAAATAGCGACTAGAATAGTGAAAGCAAGAGCGAGTTTGAAGGCAATGGATAAGATCTAGAAAAACAAAGCAATTAGCTTAAGAACAAAGCTGGGCATCTTGAAAACATGTATTCAGCAGCGTGTTGTACGGATGTGAGACATGGGTGATAACAAAAGATTCGAAAAGAAGAATATTGGCATTTGAAAGGTGTTGTTATAGAAAGATTCTGAGAATAGGATGGATGTAGAAGGTCACCAATGAGGTATTATATAGGAAGATACAGCCGAAAGAGAACCTGCTGCAGAAGGTTATAAAATGGAAGCTACAACTATTTGGACATATTTGCAGAATGAACCATGAACGAAAAATCAAGACTCTCGTATTTGGCATAATGAACGTTTCGAATAGGAGAGGCAGAACCCACAGAGAATGGACAGATTATGTAGTAGATTGGTGTGGAGCTAGTCTACAGAAACTAAGCCACTCTGCGCTGGATGGGGAAAGATGGAAGGAAATAGTGAGAGAGGCATCAGACACCAACGGGCGCTGAGCCCACGGTTATTGATGATGATGATGATGATGCCAATAACTCATACTGTGCCATAATGAATGAATGCTTTTACTTGGTGGGAGGGGGTTAAGTTGCAGTAAGTTGAATGCATGTGGTGGGCAGCCGTGCCTTTCAGCACCCCCCACTCCCCGCCCCTCAATCTGCTTGGTTCCCTCGGCCACGCATCTGCTGCAAGCCAGGGAGTTTCACTGCTCAGCTGTGCCTTCAGCGGTGCCCCACCCCCACCCCCTAACCCACCCAGTTCCCTCCACCATGAGTCTGCTGCGGACCAGGGAGTACCAGTGGGCAACTGTGCCTTCAGCACCCACCCCTCCCCTAACCTGTCTGGTTTGATTTGTGTTCCCCCCACCCCCGCACATCACCACTCCTTCAGGATGAGAAATCACACCGAGCTCAAAGGAATGATTTCATTTTGTGGGGAGGAGAGGCTTAAGTGGCTGGGAAAAGAAGCCTTCTCAACAGCGCTAGAATAGCCTTTTGTAGTGGCCTTTGGGGCTGGAGCTGCAAGGGTAGCCTTGCCCTCCCTCCCCGCAAGGGGGGACCACAACAACAGGGGGGTGGGCGACCTCTCATCAGGAAACACAAGCCAGCAGGTATCAGCTGCTGCACTGCAGTTGGGAGTCCCTCTGCAGCAGGGAGCGCAGGACCTCCGTCTGCTCAGTAATGGCCATTACGAGCTTTGCTGTGACCTCAGTCTGCTTTGCTGTGGCCTCACTCATCTTTGCCATTTGCTGCTGCTGGAGGTCAAGCATTCTCTCGTTAAAGTGAACTTGACTGATGCCACTGAACAGTGTCCTGTGTCAGCTTGGTGCGCTCTGCTTCAGCCTTTTCCATATGCATCAGGATCAGATCTTGTTTGCATTTCTTGCATCTTCAGTTTTTCTCTGCAACACTGGGCACTGGGTCTGCAAAACGGTCAAAGTTAAGATACAATTCACATAATGTGCTTTGAGGTGCAATGAATGGGTCTTTCTGTGCACTGTCACTGAAGGTATACTTTTGAAGGACATATGGGTTGTTAAGGATGGGATCGTAAGTGTGCATTTCACAATACATCACTTGCCATCACTTATACAGCACATTGCTTTGTGGACATGGTAAGCTATAAGCAATTGTCCTCCTTTCGGCGGATGAGAAGGTCTGTAAAGCAGGAGAAGCTGCCAGGTGCCCTGGCCGGGTGTCCAGTGGCAGTGAAAAATGTATGGCTGCATGGGGGATTTTGGTGTACATTAAAAGTAATGTAAAGAAAAAAAGTAAATAATCCAAAGAGAGGCTGGATGTAAAGGGACATGGGAGGGGAAAAGCACAGCAGAGGAACCCCCTGCAGGGCATGGGGGATTTCTTAAAAAATGAAAACAACTGGTACTTGGAAAGGGACACGGTAGGGTAAATGCCCAGCAGAACCTGGCAGCCACATGGTGCTAGGGAGTCCTGGAAAACCAAAACAACTGCTAGGGAAAGGGGACATGGCAGGGTAAATGCCCAGCAGAGCCCTGCAGCCTCAGGGCACCAGGGCATCCTGGAAAATTCACAGAAATGGTGGAAAAGAAATGCTGCGGGAAAGAACATGGGATGGGAAAAGCCCAGCAGAGCCTGGAAGCTGCGTGGTACAAGGGAGCCCTGAAAAATGAAAAGAAATGGTGGAAAAGAAATGCTGGGGGAAAAGGACATGGTGGGGGGGAAGCTCTTCAGAGTCTGAAAACTGTGTTGTAGGGTGGGGAACAGAGCACCCGCCGGCTGCTGCAGGCAAATGTAAAGGGGCAGGAAACATGTTTAAAAAAAAAAACCAACAGATGCTTCTGCAGGTTGCCAAAGAAAATGTCACCCTCCTAAAACTAACTGACATGGAGAAAGAAAAGCTACTCCAGCTGTGTGACCAAAAGCCTGGAAAATTTGCTGAAATGCTGTGTGGCACCATAACACCAGATCACTATCTGGTTGCCTGGTGTAGCAAGGTGTGCTACCGTGGAAGCCGCAACAAGTCAGGCCTGCCCAAGAACCTCATGAAAAAATACAAGAGTGCCTGGATGAGGCCTTCAAGGAGATCTCCAAAAATGAGAAGCGGTATTTTAGGGTGAATTTCATCAGGCCCTGGCGACTTGCAGACATCTATTTTTTCTAAGTAAATTTTCACTTGTTCTTTTTTTTTATTTTATCCTCTAAATCTACCCCCCTTCCCACTAGTATTCACCATGTCAGACATTTCTACATCAGACTTCTTGGTGAAAACCAAAACTAAGAAGTCATTAAGCACCTCTGCCTTTTCCAAGTTTCCTGATATTGTTTCACCCTCCTCACTGAACGGTGGACCTACCCGTTCCCGGGTCTTCCTCTTGCTTCTAATATATGTATAGAATGTTTTGTTGTTATCCTCTATGTCTCTGGCTAGATGGGGCTTGTTTTGTGCCTTTGCCTTTCTAATCTTGCCCCTGCATACACGTACTGTTTGCTTACATTCATACTTTGTAATTTCTCCTAATTTCTGCTCTTTATATGACTCCTTTTTGATTTTGAGATCATGCAAGATCTCCAGGCTAAGCCAGGGTGGTCTTTTACCACACTTTCCATCCTTCCTACACACTGGTACAGCTTGCTTTTGGGTTGTTAATAATGTCCCTTTGAAAAGCTGCCAACTCTCTTCAGTTGTTTTTCCTCTTAGTCTTGCTTCTCATTGCATCTTAATAACCCACTTTCTAGCCGCTTCTACACGAGCCGGCTACTTTGAAGTAGCCGTGCCAACTTCGAAATAGCGCCCGCCACATCTACACGTGGCGAGCGCTATTTCAAAGTTGAAATCGACATAAGGCGGCGAGACGTCGAAGTCACTATCCCCATCAGGACATTGAACGTCGAAGTAGGACACATGTAGCCAATCCGCGTCCCACAACATTGAAAGAGTGGGGTCCACCATGGCGGCCATCAGCTGAGGTGTTGAGAGACGCTCTCTCCAGCCCCTGAGCTCCATGGTCGCTGTGTGCAGCAGACCCTTAAAGCTCCCTGCCCCCTGAGTTCCTGTGCAGGAAGCTGAGAGCGTGTGCAGGCAGCAGCACTGCCACGCGCTCAGCCTGCACGCCCGCAGCAGCCGCAGCCCAACACCCCGCAGTGATGGCAGCCAGCCAGCCCCCCAAGTGCCCCCAGAGCACCCCCCCAGGGGAGCCAGGGCTCCCAGGCTCGCAGCCAGCCAGGGAAAGAGGCAGCGGGGCCCCTCCTGGACGGAGGCCGAGATCCGGGACCTGCTGGGGCTCTGGGACGAGGAGGAGGTGCTCCAGGTAATGGGGAGCAAGAGGCGGAACACGGATGCGTTCGCTCGGCTGGCCGAGGGCCTGGCTGCCCGGGGTCACCCTGCCCGCACTCCTGACCACGGCAGGGATAAGGTCAAGGAGCTGCAGCAGGGTTACGCCTGGGCCCAGGATGCAGCCGGCCGATCTGGGGCCGCCCCCGCCACTTGCCCCTTTTACAGGGAGCTCAGGGCCATCCTGGGCCCCCGGTACACCTCCTACCCCCCGGCCACTCTTGACACCTCGACCGACAAGCCCCAGCAGGCCCCGGAGATGGAGTCCACCCTGGAGGCAAGCCCTGCACCCCAGGGGCCCCCCAAGGAGCCCACTCCTGGGACTCTGGAGGAGGAGGAGGGGGACTCCTCTAGCAACGGGGGGCTCCACATCACCCTCCCATCCCGCAGCTCCAGCAAGGCATCCGCCCAATGGGTGTCCCCCGACTGTGGGAGCGGACTGTCAGGTGTGTACCCCTCCGGTGCACACCCCCAGGATTAAGGGGCGGGGACAAGAGACATGACCAGGGCCCTCCACACACCCAGACGACCATGGCCCCAAGGACAGCAGTGGCATGTCCCTCAGAAGAGTCCATCAGCCCCTGCCCCCCAGCAGGACAGCGCCATGCCCCATCCCTGGGATGGGGGGAGCAGAACCTAGGGTCCCCTGTCGGGGGGGACACCCATCAGCAGCAGCAGCATCTCCGGGGGATGGGGATGGGGAACCAGCAGCAGAGGGGTGGGGAGACAAGGGCCACAGGTCAGGGCCCACACTAATGTCTGTCTCCACTTTTCTTCCCCCCTGTGTTCCGCAACTGCACCATCGGAGGGCCTGGAGAGCACCAGTGAGGTGTCAGTGGTCCCGGAGAGCCCACTGGGGCCACCCCAGCAGGCCAGCCCCTCGGCGGAGCACCGACCAGCCCCAGGACAGGGCCGACGGCGGAGCCACCCACAGACGGCCACGGACCCCCGGCTGCTTGCAACCCTCCGCTGTCAGCTGGAGGTGTTGGAGAGGTACCTGCGGGTGGAGGAGCGGCGGCTGGAGCTCCAAGAGCGAGCGCTGGCCCGGCGCCAGGAGGCTTGGGGGGCCTTCATGTGCACCTTTGAGTGCATTGTGCAACACCTGGCCCCCCCCATTCCGCGCCGCCTGCCGCTCTGCCTGCCGCGCCACCCGCCGCTCCTCCTGCCATCCCTCCACCGTCTGCCACCCTGGGGCCTGCCGCCAAGGGGGACCATGGGCCTGTAGACACTGGCCAGCCGTATTTGCCGGTTCTCCCGGCCCCGACCCAGCCTCGACCAGGGGTCCGGCCGAGACATGGGTTGCGCCCCCCCAACACAGGGCGCTGGACATTAGGGTGCAAGGCTGAGGACGTGACCCCTCCCTTTGTACATATTCCCCCATTTGTAAATAGTTTTTGTTGGACCCCTGTTTTAGTAGATGCCCCCCCCCATGTAAATAGTTCCCCCCTTTTCTTCTGGTAATAATAATAGGTTGCACTATTTTGTTTGAAACAACATTTCCATTTATTTCAAAGAAAAATTTGGGGATGTGTGCTCTCGGGTGCTCTGTGGTGTGGGCGTGGGGGCAGGGAGTGTCGTGGAGGATGTGGGGGTGCAGTGGGTGGCTCGCCCGCAGCTGGCCCTGTCAGCGTTCACCCCACAGCCTGGTCAAAATGGGCCCGCAGGGCTTCCCGGATCCGGATCCCCTCAGGGTCGACCTGGTGACTGCGGGCAGTGGGTGGCTGGAAGTCGGCCCTGCCAGCCTCCACAGCCCAGCCCTGGAAGAAGGCCTCCCCCTTGCTCTCCACCAGGTTGTGGAGGGCGCTGCATGCGCCCACAACCTGGGGGATGTTGGTGAGGCCTGCATCCAGGCGGGTGAGGAGACACCTCCAGCGCCCTTTGAGGAGGCCGAAAGTGCGCTCGACCACCTGGTGTGCATGGTTCAAGCGCGTGTTGAACCGCTCCTGGCTGCCTGTGACATGGCCTGTGTAGGGGTGCATGAGCCAGGGCCAGAGGGGTTACGCCGTGCCTGCGATGATGCAGAGGGGCATGGTGGTGTCCCCCACAGGGATCTCCCGCTGGGGCATGTAGGTCCCCGCCTCCAGCTGGCGGCACAGGCCCGAATTTCTGAATACCCTAGCGTCGTGGGTGCTGCCAGGCCAGCCCACATAAATGTCCAGGAAGCGGCCCCGGCTGTCCACCAAGGCCTGGAGGACCACGGAATGGTATCCCTTCTTATTGAGGAAGCGTCCTCCACTGTGCTCCAGGGCACGGATGGGGATATGGGTCCCATCCAGAGCCCCAAAGCAATTTGGGAAGCCCAGGCTGGCAAACCCCACGATGGCAGCATCCGGGTCCCCAAGCCACACGAGCCTGTGGAGGAGCAGGGCATTGATTGTGCGGACAACCTGCAGGGGAAGGACATGAGAGAGCACTGGTGAGGGGTGTGCAGGGTGTGTCTGGCCCTCCACCCCAGGGCTCCCCCCCTCCCGCCCTGGGCTCCCTGGCCCAGGACTCCCCGCCAGGGATCCCCCCTGGGCTCCTCCCCGCAGGTCCTCTTACCTCCATGAGGACAGCCCCGACAGTGGCCTTGCCCACGCCAAACTGCTGCCCTACGGATCAGTAGCCGTCTGGAGTGGCCAGCTTCCAGACAGCAATGCCAACCTGTTTCTCGATGGTGAGGGCACGTCGCATGGAGGTGTCCTGGTGCCGTAAGGCAGGGGTGAGCCACTGGCAGAGCTCCAGGAATGTCTGCCAACTCATTCGGATATTCTGGAGCTAGCGGTTGTTACCCCACTGACCGAGCACCAGCCGCTCCCACCAGTCCATGCTCGTGGGCTATCTCCACAGCCGGCGGCGTGTGCGGCGGGGGGGAGCTGGGAGGGCAGCAAGGTCTGGGGCTGCTTCCTTATCCCTTGGGGGCAGCTCATCTTCCTTAAATAAAAGATGGTCTCCTTCATGGCACTAAGCAGGGCAAGCACTGCTCCTCCAGGGGCAGGTGTGTGGACCTCTGGCTGCTGCTGCTGCTGCTGCTGCTGCTGCTGCTGCTGGGGGTCCATGCTGCTTCCACGGGGTGCGCGTGCTTGTGGCTCTGCAGACCATGTGCTGTGCAGGCTGCGTGTGTCTGGGAGGGGCCCTTTAAGGGAGCGGCTAGCTGTTGCCCCGGAAGTGCTAGTCCGCCCTGTGACCCTGTCTGCAGCTGTTCCTGGCACCTTTATTTCGATGTGGGCTGCTTTGGTGTGTAGACGCTCCCCTGCAGCGCCTACTTCGATGTGGTGATGCCCAACGTCGACGTTGAACGTCGACGGCACCAGCCCTGGAGGACGTGTAGACGCTATTCATTGAAATAACTTATTTCGATTTTGCTACATTGAAATAAGCTATTTCGGTGTAGCATCCCCGTGTAGACGTAGCCTCTGAGTTTACCAAAATCTGCCTTCCTGAAATCCATTGTCTCTCTTTTTCTGTTCTCCAGTTCACCATTTCTTAGAATCACGAAATCTAATTTTGTGGTCACTTTCTCCCACACTACCTTCCACTTTCAAATTCCCAACTAGTTCCTCCCTATTTGTTAAAATCAAATCTAGAACTGCTCCCCCTCCACTAGCTTTTTCCACCTTCTGAAATAAAAACCTGTCATCCAAGTGTAACCCTTCTGCCAGAAGGAGTCGGCAGCAAGCAGGGACAGGTTCAACATTTAGGGGTTTCTTTTCATCCAGCTCACACAGAACTGGCTCAAACCCCCACCCAGTAGTCTGCAAAATTCACACACTCCTGGGCGCCTCAGAGAGGCAATGCTTCCCCGCTCGCAAGCACAGAGGCTGAGTGTAGAAAAGAAGCTTTTAATGAAAGAGGCAGAAAAGGCATATGGCATAAGTTTCGGAAAATACCACGCCCAGAGTTCATAACCTATTCTCAAGTAACTGTCCCAGCTCAAACGGATTGAGCAGTGTCCCTTGCCTCTCAGGCTCACCAGTCCAATACTGCACAGATCCAATCCACACACCCAAACTTTCTCCGTACCCCGCTTTCAAATGCCCCACTTACAACTCGGTCCAGTCTGTGCAGGCCCTGACGCATCACCCTGATGCATTCCCTCTCGGAACCTGAGGCAATGCCACCTTTGCACTGGTCCAGCATTCCACTTGCCCCTGCCAGCTACCAGCTACCCCACCGGCTGCTTGCCAGTCACCCCTGTCAGCCACCCTGCTGGCCGCCCACCTGTCACCCACTGCTTCGCCTACCAGCTGCTCACGACTGCCAGACACTTCTCTCACCAGCTGCCTGTTGGCTGTTTTGTAGGGTTTGCTGTTACTAAAATGCTTTTTTAGCCTTCCTAATTAAATTTTGGGTGTAGCAGCATTATTTTCAAATAAACTATTCCAGAAACTCTCTTTGGCTTTCAAAGTCCAGGGGGTTCTTTCAAAAGGCCCCCATCCACACAGATGACATACATTCTAAGAGCGACATTTTTGAATCGCACATGGTGGCCGCTATGCTAATGAGATGCTGCATATTCATGTCAGCACCTCATTAGCATCTTCTGAGCTGCCTCATTAATATGACACCTCCCAAAGGAGGGGGCATATGTAGACACAGCCTTCTGGAATATCTTGTTGCAAAATAACGTTTCTGTGTAGACATAACCTATGAGATTAAGGGCTGTAGCTATGTTGTCCCTCCCTTTTGGCAGCGGCATGCAAATGCAGCCAATGAGAAATGCAAATGAGCTGTGGATTTAAATATCTTGTGCCTCATTTGCATTCTCAGGTGGGATCTCAATTCTGGAAGAGCTGATTTCAAAAGCCAAAACAGCCACGTAGCTGAGCTTAATTCGAAAGGAAACCCCACTTTCAAAAGCACCCTTCTTCCTGAAAAAAAGTTAGAGATCCCATGTGAGTATGCAAATGAGGTGTGAGGTATTTAAATCTGTGCCTTCTTTGCCTTTCCAATCAGCTGCTTTTCCATGCCCCATCCGAAAAGGTGAGGCAGTGCAGCCACAGCCCAGGAGAATTAGCAGACAACTGGATTCATGTGTTCTGAGTTAAAGATAATTTATTTTATCTACTTTGATGTTTTAATAATTTCTTCTCTTAGCTAACAAATTTTAGTGTTTGATACTAAAGATATTGGTTACCAGCATCAAAACAGAAAAGCAGTCATATAGCACTTTAAAGAGTAACAGAATAATTTATTAGGTGATGACCTTTTGTGGGACAGACACACTTCTTCAGGTCGTGGGTCTGTTCCACAAAGGCTCACCACCTAATAAATCATTCTGTTAGTCTTTACTAGTCTTTGCAGAGCTCTGCCTGGGGTAAATGACTAGTCCTTTGGGACTGGAAGAAGTGAATGTGGGTAAATGTTGGGTTTAATAACATTTTAGCCGTGTCTACACGTGCACGCTACTTCGAAGTAGTGGCACTAACTTCGAAATAGCGCCCATCACGGCTACACGTGTTGGGCGCTATTTCGATGTTAACATCGACGTTAAGTGGCGAGACGTCGAAGCCAATAACCCCATGAGGGGATAGGAATAGCGCCCTACTTCGACGTTCAACGTCGAAGTAGGGACCGTGTAGTCGTTGCACGTCCCGCAACATCGAAATTGCGGGGTCCTCCATGGCGGCCATCAGCTGAGGGGTTGAGAGACGCTCTCTCTCCAGCCCCTGCGGGGCTCTATGGTCACCGTGTGCAGCAGCCCTTAGCCCAGGGCTTCTGGCTGCTGCTGCTGCAGCTGGGGATCCATGCTGCATGCACAGGGTCTGCAACTAGTTGTCGGCTCTGTGGATCTTGTGTTGTTTAGTGCAACTGTGTCTGGGAGGGGCACTTTAAGGGAGCGGCTTGCTGTCAAGTCCGCCCTGTGACCCTGTCTGCAGCTGTGCCTGGCACCCTTATTTCGATGTGTGCTACTGTGGCGTGTAGACGTTCCCTTGCAGCGCCTATTTCGATGTGGTGCTGCGCAACGTCAACGTTGAACGTCGACGTTGCCAGCCCTGGAGGACGTGTAGACGTTATTCATTGAAATAGCCTATTTCGATGTCACTACATCGAAATAAGCTATTTCGATGTAGCGTTCACGTGTAGACGTAGCCTTTATTATAAAGTTCAGTTTGTCTCGGTGGTAATCAGGGACTGGAATGCAAATGATACAGTGTATACTCCAGAGCAAAATGAGTATAGTGATCCAGGAATACATTTTTATTGCTAGTTTGGTGAAACCTAATAATAGACTATACCACCATTTGGGGTATTTGTGCTATTTTCTGATAGTCAGTCCTGAGTTTGGTGTTTTCACTTGAGGGTCAATCTAGGCACTGTTATAGTTCCATCAGATGTGTGCAGAAATGCTAAAATCCTTTCCCTCATATGAATAAATTGGAGTAAGTCTCAACATGAGTAACTTGTTAATGTGAGACCTATGGGGTTGTACTTACATGCTCAAAGGAAAATTCCAGACTGGCACAGCATCTACCTTATGTGTATAAGGTTGATGAACTCGAGTCATCAGCCAGAGGGATTGAACCTGGGAACTTTGGGGCTTAAGCCATGAACCCCTATCACATGAGTAAAAAGCCAATTGACTGCTAGCTAAGATTGTAAAGATTTCACCCCATATCAGTGGTGTCTCTGTGCCTCTGGCACTGCTTCTACACTATGAGATAAAAATGAATTTATTATTGATTTTGTAACTCTGGAATTTATAAATTCAATTTTGATTATCCTCATCTCCTCACGTGCTCCTCACAAAGTTGACTTATTACTGTCACACTCAACTGGCAAATCTCGACTGTTGCAGCAGTGCATTTTGGGAACTTGTCCCACAGTTCCCTCATCCCCATAGCATTCTGGGTATACTCACTGGTCTTTGACATCATCTTCCCACATTGCATTGTCCTCATTCCCCTTCCATTGTAAGCAAACATCCATTTTTCCTGACAGAAGGACAAAAAAGTAAGGCATCCACAGAGATGGCAAGTTAACAGAAATCTCTTTCTTCTATAACTGAATTACCAAGGATTTGATGGAAATCAGCAACTGTGTGTCTTCTCTACTGGCCATCCACTGACTCGCCCCACTTCCATGATTGCATCTTATCCCTGAAAGTAACACTCGAACAATGAAAAGCTTGAAGAACGAGTTGATAGTAAAGTCTGTGAAAAAAGAGAGTTGCTGAGGGGGAGGGTATTTGTCTTCCCTGTTCATTATACAGCTTCTGTGCACAGTGTCTGTTCTCTGCCAGCTGTCCACTAATAGTCCCCCATCCTTTCATTGCATCTGATCCCTGAAAATCACATAGGGACAGTCTGTATTCTCAACTGGCCCTCCACCCACTCTTCCCTGCATGAAGGGGTGCAACGTTAGGAGAAAGAGGATAGAAAAAGCTAGGAAAAAAGATGTTTGTCTTCCCTCTTCACTACACAGGAATTGCCAACGGGGGGAAGGCATTGGAATCTCATACACTGAACTTGTAATGGAAACAGGAATCTCAGCTGGCCCTCCACACACTGTTCCCTGTGTTTTGGGGGGCACAAAGCTTGAAGAACCAGGATAGGAAAGGTTAGGAGAAAGATTTTATAACTGAAATATCAAAGATTTTGCAAAAAGCCGCAGGTGTCTGCAATGAGCTGCAAGCCCCCAAAAATGTTTTTGGAAGTGGGAAGGGGCTGTGGTCTGCGGCTGCAGAGCCAGTTGAAATGTTCCACCGCCCCTGAGTATCTTAGCCGCCAGGGGGGCACTTCCACCCAGCAGCAGCAAGCCCCCTGGGTCCTTGCTGGGGTGTGGGACATGGGGGGTGGAGTTTCAGTAGCAGGCCAGTTGAAGGAGTTTCCCCCAAATATCTTAGACACTGGGGGTAATGGGTAGATGCACTCACAGTGCTAATAGCAAAGAAAGAAAGAAGTTTCTCAGCCTCTCATACAAACATGACCACACAGCCACAGGCTTCCTGGTCCCACTTTGAAATTCATGGTGTTCCTGTTACCCAATTCCTGAGCACCTGGAGAGCAGCAGCCAGAGCGGAGCACTGAGGGGCATTGTGGGTTACACATGGGACACCTCTGGAGGCTAATAATTTTGATTTTAATACTTGGTGTTTCCACACTGACCTTTAATCGAACTCCTGAATTCAAGCTTTATGCTACACCTATCAGGTACTCACAATATTATGACATCGATATTAGTGCTCCCTAAATCAGGCTAATGGTGAAGACAGTCATGTGATAATATTGAGCTAACTGCCTTAAATTTGAATTTATCTCGCAGTGTAGATGCAGCCCGGATTACACATCTAATAACACTTGCAACCTCCCAGATGACAAGAGAGGTCCCAGAACATTGCAGAAGGGATAATGTAGTGCCTGTCTTCCAAAAGAGGAAAAAGGAGCAACCAGGGACCTATAGACCCTGGGTTTGTCAGCCTGGTTTTGATACCTTGGAAGCTACTAGGTCAATATATAAGACAATCAGTTTCTGACTACCAAAAGGGTAGAGGAGTTAGCAAACCAGCTTGATTACCTTCTCTGATGGGGTAACTGGTTTTGTGGATGGGGAAATGTGGTGGACATAATATACCTGGAATTCAGCAAGGCTTTTGACACAGTCCCACATGACATTCTGATAAATAAGCTAGAGAAATGTAGGCTTGGTGGAACTACCATAAAATGGATACGTAATTGGTAAAGCAACTACAAAAAAATGAGTAACCATTGACACAATTATGTCAGGCTGAAGTGAAGTTTCACAAGGATCTGTTCTGGACCTAGTGTTATTGAACACCTTTATTAATGACCTGGTTGTGTGAGTATACTGATCAAATCTGCAGATGCCGTAAAACTAAGGGGAGTTGCCAACAGTTTGGAGGGTAGAGATAAAATTACATGGAATCTCGATAAATTGTAGAACTGGATTATAGACAACAAAATGAAATCTGTTAAAGACAAACATAAGTTGCTACATTTAGGGAAGAAGAAAAAATGCACAAATATAGAGTGGGGGAAGTGGCTTTGCAGTAGGGCTTTGAGAAGGATCTGGGAGTTACAGTGCCTTGCAACCTCAGCAATGGGATGCTGTTACAAAAAAAGCAAATGCAATTTTTGGTTGCATTAACAGAGACCTAGCATGTAAGTCATGGAAACTGACACCACTGATCTGTTTGCTCCAGATAGGTGTCCAGTTTTAATCACTGCCGTATAACAAGGATGTAAAGAAACTGGAAATGATCCAAAGGCAAATGACAAAAATGAACAAGGGGATGGAATGTCAGCCATATGAGCAAAGGTTGAAAGAAATGGGTATGTTTGGTTTTGAAAAGAGGAGGTTAAGTGGTCTTTAGATACTTAAAAATTTGCCATAAAAAGGATGGAGAAAAGTTGTCTCTTGATGCAGAGGAGAGAAACATGAGCCAATGGGTCCAAACTACAGCACAGCAGATTCAGATTAAATCTCAGGAAAAACTTGGTGACTATAAAGACAATAAGAACATTGGAACAGACCACCGAAGGAAACTGTGGAAGCTCCTTTAGTAAAGGTTTTTCCAAAGGAGGTGAGATAGCTATCTGTTTTGGATGGTTTAGCCACGACAAATCCTTCATCTTGGCAAAAGGTTAAACTAGAAGACCCTAGTATTCCCTCCTAGCCCTGTGAGTCTATGATTCTATGCAGTTAGTGTTGTGTGGTTTTTATTTCCTGTTTTTTGTTAGTACAGTTTTGTCAGGTTTAAAAGAACAGAGGGTGTTACAGATTAGAGCTGAAGTTCATCTGACAAAGCTTCATAGGACTCACGACCTGAGCAACATATATACAGTACTATGATAAGTTGCCCAGGCAGAGGGTAGAAATGAAAGAGCAAGAGAGGCTGTGGTTTGGTAAGTGAAGTGCACTGTGCAATAAATAGCAAGGAGAGATGTTTGCTTGACCACCTCTCCTTTCCTTATGCCCAACTTTACAGGCACATAACCCATCAGAGCTTCCCCTCATCTGTGTGCTTCCTCATTCTCCCTTAAGAAACTGTTCCACCCCTCCTTTTCAGGTTACAATACGTAAGCTGCTCAGAAGCATAAGATCTGTCAGTGCATTGTCTGTTTTCCTTGCTGTGGTTTATTTTAATTACAGTAAATGTACTATTCATTGGTGTCTGCCCACAGATATTTCCCCTCTCCGTTCTTCAGTCTTTGTGACTGACACCCGTACAGGGATGCTGTGACTTTGAGACTTCCGTTTCAGTGGCATAATAAAGGCAGGAAGGTGAGGTCAGTGCTGGAGATAAACATTTCCACACATGCTACTTACGATTAAATCGGGTTGTCAGAGAAACCCCAGCAGGCGAGAGCAAAGCTAAATTTCCAGTGAGGAGAAAAAATAAAACAGTTGCCAGCTCAAAACAAAGACCCCTTTTTTTTTTCTTTTTGCAAATTGCCACTTTCCTGCTTTTGCACCACGTTGTTCTCTCCTGCAGCAGATACCAGCATCTCTTTCAGCTTCCAAGAAAGAACAAGCAAGAAAATCTCACTGTCTCAGCCCTTTCCCTCTGTCTCAGTGACCTTTTTCCAATCTCCTGGGCTTTCTTTCCGTTCCTGCCTTTGGTTGGACATTCTGTGATAACGGACCCCAACCTCTTCACCTACCCATGGACATCCAATCAGCATTGGAATGGGACACAGGAGCCATTCTTCATCAGCCTCACTACACAATCTGATGCAGGAGAGTAAGCAATGAGTTAACTTGAGAAACTAAGGCAGGAGGGCTACGTCTACACTACAGTTCTGTTTCGAAAGAATGTCTTTCGAAAGAGAACATCAAACCGGAGCATCTACACATGCCAGCAGGGACCGAAGGTTCGGTCCATTCTTTTGAAAGGCCCCCAGCACAATTTTGAAAGACAGCATCCACGCACGCCAGGGCATTCTTTCGAAAGAACAGGGACAGGAAGCACCATGGGCAGGTTACATGGCAGATGAGCCCTTCCAGAGCCACTGCCTGCCATCCCCTTAAAGGCCTCCCCCCCGTACCTCAGCCTGCACACGCCGAGGGCCAGCAACCCTGTGCCCAGGCAGAGTGAGAGAGAGACAGCGAGAGTGAGAGAGACAGCAGAGGTGGCATCCCAGGCCGCTGTGGACCCCGAGCAGCACCCCCCTCCATCGCAGCCATAGCCAGCGCCCTGGCCGCAGTCCTGGCCACCGCAGCAGAGGCTCCAAGTGGCCACCACAATAAATAGCCACCCTTCTGGATGCCATCCTCAGGGCACAACGTCCCCAGACAGTCCCCCGGGTCATCCGCCACCTGTGGAGCTTCCCCACAAGCAGCGACTGGTGGGACCAGCTGGTGCTGGAGGACTGGGGCGACAACCGGTGGCTACAGAACTTCAGGATAACCAAGAGGACTTTCCTGGAGCTGTGTCACCAGCTCCAGCACCAGGACACACACCTGAGGCTGGCGCTTCCCCTGCATTGCCCAATGGAAGCTGGCCACCCCAGACAGTTACTGATCTGTCACCTACCATTTCGGGGTGGGCAAAGCCACCATCGGGGCCATCCTCATCGAGGTAAGCCGTGTCCAGCTCACATCTAGACTGCATGCGGGAGGTCAGGAGGCAGCCTGGCAACAGGCACCATTGGAAGAAGGGCGGGCACTCCGGGACCGGGGGCAGGGATGGGGATGGACACAGGTGGGCACCCCAGGGCCAGGAGGAGGGATGGGGACGGTCACGGGTGGGCAAGCCGCACCCCACCCCATGCTCACGAGCACACGCCCCCATGCCCTGCAGGTCGTCCGGGCAATCAACAAGGTGCTTCCCAGGCAACTGGTGCACATCAGGGACCTGGATGATGTCATCCAGGGATTCCAGGAACTGGGTTTCCCCAACTGTTTTTGGGCCCTGGATGGCACCCACAATGCCATCCGGGCAACGGGGCCTATGTGAATCGCAAGGGCTACCAAATGGTGGTGCTGCGGGCCTTGGTTGATGCCAACTGCTGGTTCCAAGACATCTATGGGTCTTCAGGAACTCAGGGATGGGACGTTCTATGGCCGAGGGGGACCTTCATCCCCTGGCGGGAGCTCCCCCTCAGGGCACAACAATGACGCCCTACATCATGGCAGACATGGCCTACCCTGTGCAGGCCAGGCTGATGCGGCCATATATCGGACACACCCAGCTGAGTCAGGACATTTTTAACGAGCGGCTGAACCATGCCCGGAACACCATGGAGCAGGTGTTTGGCCACCTCAAGGGGCATTTTAGATGCCTCTACACCAGGCTGGAAATGGGCCTCCCCAATGTCTCAGTGGTGGTCGGGGCCTGCTGCACCCTCCATAACCTGGTGGAGGTGAAACGCAAGCCCTATATGCAGAGGTGGGCCACCAAGGGGGGCCACGGGTATGAACAGCCCCCTGCTGCCCCGTGCCATCAGGCCCAGCAGGATGGGGTGCATGTAAGGGAGGCACTGTGCCAGGCCTTTGAGCGGGGGTCACGGTAACCCCCAACACCCTGCACACTCTCCCCCCCCACCCACACCCGGCACACACATGCACACCCACCAGCACCCATGAATGGGGGACACAGGTTAAACCATAAAAATAAACTATTTACTTCAAGAATTGTGCCCCTTATTTTCTGGGGGGGGAACTATATACATGTGGGGGGGAGGGTAAGTGGGGAGAACTATTTACTTGGGAGCGGGGAGGGTGGACAGGGGGCCAGGGTGGGGGGGCCTTACCCCTCCAGGGGGCTCGATGGCCGAGAGCCCCATTGCCCGTGCCCGCCCCTTCCTCCACATGTCCAGGAGCCCCACTGGGGCCGGGCTGGGGCTGGTGGCACAGGGAGGTCCCCTACCTGTGCCAGGCTCAGCACGGGGGGAGGGGGGCCTGGGGGCTCAGCCTCCACCTGGCCAGCCCTGGCCAGCAGGATGTGGATCAGCCAGATGAGGCTGGCAGTGGGGAGGGAGCAGGGCCTCGAGGTCAGCCTCTTTGAGGGGGTGTTATGGGGGGGCAGGGGGGAAACTGCTGGGAGGGAGCAAAGGGATGCATGGGTGAGGGGGGCGTGGGGGATGGTGGGGGGGCAATGGGGTTCTGGGTGCGGGAATGACCCGCAATGTACCGGTGGCAGGGGCCAGGTGGCCGACCACAGCCTGAGTGATGGCGTCCAAGTTGGACCCCACCCAGTCCCATGCCTGCTGCTCCATGGAAAACCACTCCCACACGACACCCGTCAGCTCCTTCAGGGCAGCCGTGTGGGCCACGTCCCCTGCCTCCTTCTCCCTGGCCTGATGGCGCCAGCGGAGGGACTGGCAGCAGCCCCGCACTAGCCCCATCCGAGGCCTGGGCCACTCCCTCTCGCCTTCAGTAGTGGGACTCCCCGGGCCTGTCGCAGGACTGGTCTGGCTGCTGGAGCTGTGGAGACAAAAGGGGAGAGGAACAGTCCATTAGTCCTGGTGAGGGACCCTCTGAACCCTCCCCCATCCCTCCCACCCCATCCCGGCGGTTCTGCAGGGACCACATCCAGGGTTCCCCATGTGGATTGCAGGAGCTCTGGCTCTCCTCTGCCTCCCTTGGTCCCTCCATGGCCTGGCAGCCTGTGATACTGTCCGGCCTGCATGCTGCTGAGTACCACATGTCAGCCCTGTGAGGTCGGGGTGGTGGGGCCATCTGGCCCACCTGTGCCCTGGGCTGATGTCCCTGTGGGTGGACTGCGGTCACCCCAGGTGGGACTGCAGGCCCCCTCCCCGGCCCTGTGGCCACCAGCGTGCATGGCACATACCTGTGGGTCCCTCCAGGAACTCGAGCGAGGTGCAGTCAGAGGGGGCCAGGCTGGATGGGCCCCAGGGGACGTTGATGACAAGGGCCCCTCGCTCAACCCCTCGTCATCGTTGGTGTCCGGGATCCATTGGGGGTGCCTGCGGGTGGCTGGTGGTCTGGGCCAGTCCTCCCCCTTGGTCCCCATCCTTGTCTCCTCCAGCTCGGTCGGCGGGGTCGGTGGTGTCCTCGTACACAGCTGGGGTTCCTGCCTCCTTGGGCCCAAGGAGTGGTTGAGTTCCTGGAACTAGGGGCAGCCGGTGGGTGCTGCCCCTGACCGCCCAGCCGTGTCCCAAGCCTAGCAGTACACCTGCTGGAGCTCCGTGACCTTGGGCCTCACCTGGTCTGGGGTCCATGTGGGGTGACCCCAGCCAGTGAGGCCTTTGGCCAGGTGCTCGAATGCCACGGCGTTCCAGCACCTGACTCCCGTCTGCTGCAGGACCTCCTCATCTTCCCACAGGGCGAGGAGGTCCTGCAGCTTAGCCTCTGTCCAGGAGGGGGCCCAAAGTTTGAGGGGTGGGCTCCCCTCCTGGGAGGACTCCCCCTGGTCCCTGGATGGCTCCCAGGGTGGGTGGGAGTCAGGGGCAGTGGCCATGGTTCCGAGCATGATGAGAGGCGGGCTGGAGCGTCGCCCTTGCTGTATTGCTGGGCAGCAGCGTGGGCTCCCTGCTGCCTGCACGCTTTCAGCTTCCTGCCTGAGGGCTTCTGGGAGCCTGCATGCTGAAAGACGGCCGGACGCTGGAGCCATAGAGCTCTGCTTGTGGCGTGAGCGGCGCCGCCACCTGCCAGCTCATCGCGGCCACGGGGGACCCACTCTTTCAAAAGATTGGGCTGCGGAGCGTCTACACTTGCTCTCTTTTGAAATTGTCTTTTGAAAGAGGGCGCTTCTCCCATTCCAGGAGCAGGGGACCAACTCTAAAAGAATGGGGCAGTTCTTTCTAAGTTACTTTCGAAAGAGCACTGTGTCAGTGTAGACGCTCCACAGCTTCTTTCAAAAGAACTCAGTCTTCTGATCCTAATTTCGAATGTACTTGCTAGTGTAGACGCACCCGAGGTGTATTTGTAAAACAGCCAGAGCTTAATTTACCTAAGTTGGAGGTTATTCAGGACAGTGGGTTTAGCATAGCTATTCTTGTCAAAACGCTGAGGGATCTTTACTGACAGGAGTGGACAATCGTTGGGCTTCACAGTTCACTGGGAAAATAGTCCAGTGCCCAAGGGCCATAAAGAGCTTCTGATTGCAAAAGGCAGAGAGGTGCATCATGGTTGCCCCCAAGTCACTGTCAGAATTCACTTCCTGTAGGCCGATGAGCACTTTCTGCGTCCACATTGTAACCCACTTGCCAGTTCATTCTCAGGACAAGGCCACTTTGGCATGGGACAAGTACACTTTCCAACGCCCTCACCTAATGACCTATGGCTGGAAACAATCACCAGTCCCCTGCAGCTGCGCTTCCCTTAATTGTGCCTTTACAGATAGATTTCTTACCAAGCCACAGTCACTTCCCCTCTGTGTGGGAGCAAGGAGTGAAATTTCTCTATTCATTTTCTGAATGTACCCTCTGAACATGTACCATGACAAGGCCATTGCACCTACTACCCACCTGCTCTCCCCTGGTAAGTAGCCTTCACTACAGACTTAGCTGGGTTCAGCAAGCTGGAGGTGGGTCGCAGTAGGAGCTGTTTGTTCTGTGGGAAAGCGTGAATTCTCCATACAGGCCCTGGGCATGGTTCTGTTCCCAATGGTCAGTTGCTGAGTTGCAATTAAAGAATGACACCGAGGGAGCACCTGCAGCTGCTCCGTGTCTGGCATTCTTTAGCTGTGTCTTCATGCTCTATGCATCTGCTCTCTAGTGTCTGGTAGCTCCTCTAAAATGTATCACAGGAGATATGGAAATAGAGCTCTGCCACATGTCCTTATTGGGGATCCCACTAAAAAGGGGGAGGAATAGCCACATGTACTCACAAGCCTCCAGGGGCTGCAGCAGCTGGGCTGAGTCTGGTCAGAGCATCAGTCATTTGAATTTCATTCCAAAGCAAGGGCCCAGTTTCCTAAAAGGCACTATGTAGCTGGGGGCAGGAAGAGTTATGGGTGCTGCAGAACGTTAGTCTCGGGGTAGGAGGCAAGGGTCAGAGTGCTTCATATTAAAATAATGCTGTGCTGTGGGTTTGGAAAACATTTAATAGGGCTTCTCTTGCACTTCTTCAGAGTTTGGCTCACATGGTAGTAGAGGGAGTCCCTCCTGGGTGCCTCACTCTGCTATTTAGGATTGTGTGACTCATTTCTCAGTCTTCTTAGCCCAGAACACCTCTCCTGCTATTAATGATCACATGACATCTCTGGGGTGAGTGTGGTGGTGGAGTGCATTGGAAAGCTAGACCGGGGAAGCGGTTAACATGTTTTAGCTCTCTGTGTGGAGGGAGTTTGTCCTTTCTGAAGAACAAAAAATAAACCACACTGCCTCCTTGGGGTCCTCATTTCACCTCCTCTCCTTCTACCTGTTCTGTGCCTCTTTCCCCACTCATGCTATCCTGTCATCTGGTCCCTTTCTCCTCCTCTCCATGCATGTTTTCCTACTGTATGTTCCTCTGCCTGCCCACACAACTTCCCTGTTGCCTGGCACCTCTGATCCTGCAGACAGACTATCCGCCCACTGGGCTATGGGCTGGAAGGGTGGTGTAGCACAGCATGGCCTAACAGGCTGCCTCTCCTGCCACCTGCCTGGTGAGTTGGGGTTGGGGAGAACCCTCAGCCTCAGCCTCAAATGATTGATGAGCCCCATTGCCTTGAGGGAGAGGAGGTAAAGGGGCAGGGCAGAGGGGGAGCAAAGGAGGGGAGAGGAAGGGCAGGCCCACAGCAGGACGGGGGTTGCCTTGGCTCCTGTGCTTGGGGCAGCTCTGCCTATTGCAGCCCGGCTCCCTGCCAGCTCCCTGTTGGCTTTGTCCACAGCTCAGCCAGCTGTTGCCAGAGCTGTGTGCCAGGGTGCCCACCCCCCTTACTTTCACCCTTTCCTGGAAGTCTTCATGATGGTAGCTCTGTTCTGTAGAGGCATCTTCTTTTACCTCAGCAGCAGCAGCCACAAGCAGGCTGGCAGCTCATTCTTGTTTCCAGATGCTCTTTCAGAGCATAAGGTTCTGCTTTATGTGCTTAATGGGCAGTTACATTCTCTTTACATTCTTTGTGCCACTTCAAAGGGGGGGAAAATCTCCTGTACTGTTTGTCCCAAGGTGTTACCGTGCAGCAGTATATGGGCATCTTCAGTGCATACCTGTAGATAGCTGCACATATCTTGACTCCAGTTTGCAGTAACATTGGGAAAAACTTATTTAAAATCCAGTTAAAGCATCTAAAGGGTAAAACTCATCCACACAAACGCTTGCGAATGGAAATGTTTGGTAAGGGAATTGGCTTTTCTATCATTTAGTACCCAACGTGCACATTAAAACACTCACTGTCTGACTCTTTACCCACATCTAGTAGCTCCTTCCTCCTCTGGTGGATACAAGAAACCTGCTCCTGCTTTTTTTTTTTAAATTTGCAAATCATCCAAAAGCTTAATGCTGATTTCAGCAACCTGAGAATGTTTTCTGTGGCTATATGTAATAGGTGGGTGTAGAATGATGTATTTTCTGTCCTGTGAGTATTAACCTCAGGGCAGACTGCACAGAAACAGCGCTAGGACCCCAATTAGATTTCACTAGCCCACTGACAAGAGTGAACTGTTACAGCACTAGAAGATGCTGACCATGGAAACACAGGACAGCCCCCTAGGCATTCCTGTTTATCTTGCCCCACCCTAAGCTGATAGATGGTTGCTAAGCACCAAAAATATTCAGGTTGTGCCCAGTTGCAAGAGACCAGTCATGTACCCCAGGTCAATTTATACCTCATATTTCACCCCATAGTAATGCCTGTATCCAATCCTACAGTGAACTATCTAAGGATTTATTAACTAAGAAAAGGAACGTGAGAGTAATTACAAGGCTAAAGCAAGCAGACATATACACACATATGAGTCGCCATCTATGGTTCCAGAGTCGACAGAATTCTAGAAATCTGTCAGTTCTCAATGTCTTTTAGAGTTAACCCAAGCTGACCCGGGAGATCTCTGCTTCTGCTTATAGCTCCAGCCCTGTGAGATGAAGCATTTTCTCCTCAGCTATTTTTCATAGAATAATAGAATCATGGGGCTGGAAGGGACCTCAGGAGATCATCTAGTCCAGCCCCTCGCTTCAAGCAGGATCAACCCCGACTAAGTCATCCCAGCCAGGACCTTGTCCAGCTGGGACATAAAAACCTCAAGGGATGGAGATTTCACCACCTCTCTAGGCAACGCATTCCAGTGCTTCACCACCCGCCTGGTGAAGTAGTTTTTTTCCTAATATCCAACCTACTCCTCTCCTTCTGTAACTTCAGACCATTGCTCCTTGTTCTGCCATTTGTCACCACTGAGAACAGTTTCTCTCCATCTTCTTTAGAACACCCCTTCAGGAAGTTGAAGCCTGCTATTAAATCACCCCTCAGTGTTCCCTTCTGTAAACTAAATAAGCCCAAATCCCTCAGCCTCTCCTCTTAGGTCATGAGCTCCAGCCCACTAATCATGTTTGTTGCCCTTCACTAAACCTGCTCCAGCACATCCACATCCTTTTTATCCTGGGGGGCCCAAAACTGGACACAATATTCCAGATGTGGCCTTACCACTGCAGAATAGAGGGGAGCAACCACTTCTCTAGATCTGCTTGCAGTGCTTCTCCTAAGGCATCTTAATATGCCATTAGCCTTCTTGGCTACAAGGGTACACTGTTTACTCATATCCAGCCTTTCATCCACCATAACCCCTCGGTCCCTTTCCATTGTACTGCTGCTGAGCCAGTCGGTCCCCAGCCTATAACAATACTTGGGCTTCTTCCATCCCAAGTTCAGACTCTACACTTCTCCTTGTTGAACTACATCAGGTTTCTTTTGGCCCAATCCTCCAACTTATCCAGATCACTCTGAATCCTATCTCTACCTTCCAACAACTCTACCTCTCCCCTAGTTTAGTGTCATCTGTAAGCTTGCTGAGGGTGCAACCTAGTCTCTCATCCAGGTCATTAGTAAAGATGTTGAACAACACTGGTCCCAGAACCAAGCCTGGCAGCACTCCTCCTGAAATCAACTGTCATCCAGATAATGAGCCATTGACCACTACCTGTTGGGCCCGACCACCATCAGCTTCCTATCCATCTTACAGTCCATGTATCCAATCCATACTTCCTCAACTTATGGGCAAGAATGTTGTGGGAGACTGAATCAAAAGCTTTGATGAAGTCAAGGTATATCACATCCATTTTTATTTCCTTCTTCCAGAACTCAAGCTGATGGAAGAAACCCTTTTACATACAGCCTCTGTGTGAGTGTGAGGGGGCATTTAAAAGTGTTGGACTTTAATGTCCCTGTGACAGGGTCAGGCCAGAATGCTAGCTTAGAAGGGGAGAGGGGCAACACTAAATAAGCAGAGATAGCCAGGCTAACGAACAGAGGGATATGTCAGGGCAGCGAGGAGCAGCTGATCTGGGGAAGCAGCCAAGGAGGGGCTGCTGTAAATCAGTTAGAGCCAGCTGAGTTCCCTTGGGGCTGTCGCAGAACTGTTTAAAAGGCCTCCTCTGCTGGAGGAAGCAGGGGGCTGGACTAGATGACCTCCTGAGGTCCCTTCCAGCCCTATGACTCTATGAAAAAGAGAGGAGAGTGGAACGTGAGGTTGTTGAAGTGGTAGCAGACAAGAACAGAAATGGTGAGAGTGAGTTAGGGAGCAGCAAAAGAACACCAGCATTGATAGAGACAATGGGGGATGGTGAAGAGTTCCCACAAGGGGTGTTTGGACTCCCCTGTGGGTGGCTGGAGTGGACCAACACCAGGCTCCTTCAGCCCAGGGACATAGGGGCAAACCACAGGTAGAACATGTGGGGCCCAACGTACCTGCGGGACTGCGAGCAGAATAAGGGGCTGGGGCTCAGGAGTGAGGCTGATGCTGCCATGCCTACAACAGCCAATGTAGTTCGAACAGACCTGTGTGAAAGATAGAAGATAATCCCCAACCCTGCTCCAGTAGGTTCACAGTTTCAGAGCAAACTTGTTTTACCTTTACAAACCAAAAACTTTTAAATATTATAGCATGGGTGAAAGATGTAAGTGAGATTAATACATGCAGTGGCTTACAAGCATTTCACAGTGTCTAAACATTAAATGCATTGTTATAATTTGAATATCCAGTTTATTCAAACCAACACATGGGTGAAACTGACTTGTTTCCAGCTATGAAGCCTTTGAAAGATCTGGCATTTGGTCTGCCAGCATCACATCTTGTTTACTTCTTTTCTGTAAACCGATGTAAGCACCCATTCTTTTATTTAAGGTGGACCTGCTCAAGAACTCCTGCCCAGCTGATGGGTTTGCACATATGGTACCAACTTCACACAGGGGAATTCATAACTTTACATATAATGTTGCTTCAGATCATATTCCTGATCAGCACGTATCAGGTATATGTTGTACAAAGATTGTTACAATAGAGTGCAGACAGCTACACTTGTTAAGTTCCAGTTTTTAGGGTAGAGGAGACGTTACGCATGTTCCCCAAACAGGACAATAGCCAAGGCTCAGTACAGTTCATGAACAATGCAAACTGCAGCCATGTTGTAATTGGATAAGAGGACAACAGTGTTGTAACTAAGTCCTCTGAACTGACTACATTTATAATGTAGATATGATGATTGGCCTGTATTCACTCTGGGTAAAATGTTGAAAAGCCCCGGAGGGTACATCTGCCCAGCTAGCTGGCTGTCTGTGGCAGTGAAACTCCACGACCAGATCCCATCCCCTGCCAATAGCCCTCACAGCCTAAGCTGCAGCCTGAGGCACAGTATCTATCCTGCTATTTTTAGCGCTGCAATGCATGCCAAGTTCTGTTGAGCCAGGCTCAGTAACTCACTGCAGCAGGTTGTGGAGATGTACCCCGCGCCTCTTAGGAGTTTGACTTTTTCTAAAGTGGCTTAGAAGCCCGAGTATAACCATGTTAAACATGGCTGGGGAGCAGCTATGTGAAAAAAGCAGTTTTGGCACACCCTCCTAGCTCGGGGGGAGGCATGGACATGTATACCTGTTGAGAAACCATCCTTCAGCCTAGTTATCTATACCAGGGTTAATACGCACCCACAAAAGCTCTTGAGCTAAGAAATTTGTCTATAAAACTGCTTGTTATGTTAGACCCACTACCTGACCTAATACATTTGTTAGTCTGTAAGGTGCTACAGGACTGCTTGTTATTTGTGAAGCTACAAACTAACAGGTTACACCTCTGAGGGTTAACTCTGTTCCCTACCAGAGTGCAGCATTTGAGACTAGGAGGATTGCCCACAAAGGGAAGTAAAAAGGGCTATGACATGGGTAGGCCACAACTATATTTATCATTCATACCTCTCTGTGGTGCTCAAAGGGATGAAGTTATCCATTTTCAGGCTAACCGACTAGCCTTTTCCTGGAATGCGGCTGCTACTAATTATATAGCTACGTGGAGTGACAAGCCCTGAAGGTGAGCTCTTCTCTGCTACTCTGATCACAGTGTGCCATGGAAGTGGTCCAAGGCAGCCTAATGTGGCTCTAAAAGCTCTGTCTGCACCTGGGCAAGAATTCCATTAGAATCATAACTTACGGTAACAGAATTACCTAATCAGTCATAACCCACCACCTTAACTGATTTACACCTAACAAAATTAATTATAAAGCAGACAGAAGCAATTACAAACCAGACAGAGAATGTACAGAAAACAGTAGAAAAGTGAAGACAATCATCAGAGACTGGTGGTTCCACCTCAGCTATTGATAAGTCGGTGCCTGCCAGATGAAATGCTGTTAACAAAGTTTTCTTTACCCACCTTGAGACCTGTTTAACAGTGGGTGGCACGAGGATGTGGTCTTCTTCTTAACAGCCTGATGTGACACTATTGTACTGGAGTGTAGCTGGAATGTGAGCATGTGACTTGTAGCTTCACAGTTAATGGCTGCTATTCTTTAGTCTGGCTGCAGGCAAGCTATAGGCCTCTCAAAATGGCCGGAGAAACCATATTGGTTACACTGGTACACTGAGGGCTGAGGACCCCCACATCGCCACCTCCATCCGGCACCAGGTCGAGCTGGTGGAGTGGCCCCTCTGTTTTGAGGAGGGGGAGGCTGCCTGGTGCCAGGCAGCATGGGCGGCACTCATGGACAATTTTAACAACCTGGTGGCCTCGTACTGGGAGCTGCTGGCCCAGCTATGCCCTCCCACTGCCCTACTGCTGCCCCTCCCGCCACGGCCCCACCTGACAGCCCCCCCAGGAGAGGACCCGGTGAGCATGAACACCAGCCTGAGGCCAAGCCCCGGCCTTACCTACCTGTGCTTCCCCACCCCACTTGGCCTCGCCGGGGACCCTGGATGTGGGGAGGGGCGCAGGACCCAAAGCCAGCAGGGGTCACACCCCTCCACTCCTGCCCTGGAGTGATGGCGCAACATCCAGGCCATCCATGTCCCCTCCCTCTGTACATAGTTAACCCCCACTCCAGTACATAGTGTCTTCAGTGGTGGTTGGCAACAATTAGCATTAATCGCTGTTTTACTAGTTTGCAATATATACAGTTTTATTTTTCCCAAACCCCTGTGTGCTGTGCGCTCCTGGGAGGGAAAGTGTGCAGGAGGTGGGGGAGCATGCAGGAGGCCCACCAGGGGTGGCTGGGGCAGCACTCAATGGGGCTTCTGGTCAAAGTACCAACGCAGGGCCCCTCCCAGATGCGGATCCCTTCCTGGTAGGACAGGCAGCTAGGGACGGCAGCTGGCTGCAGGTAGCCAGTGCTGGCCTCAACCACCCACCCCTGCACAAAGGTCTTCCCCTTAATCTCCACAATGCTGTGGAGTGTGCAACAGGTGCCCACCACCTGGGGAACGTTGAGGACACTCACATCCAGGCAGGCAAGGAGGCAGTGCCACCGCCCCTTCAGGTTGCCGAAGGTGCACTCAACCACCTGGCAGGCGTAGCTGAGCTGTCCATTGAACCATTCCTGGCTGGCAGTGGGGTGGCCCATATAGGGCCGCATGAACCAGGGCTGGAGTGGGTATGCAGCATTGGCCACCAGCCAGAGGGGTAGGGTGTTTTCCCCCATCGGGATCTCCTTCTCAGGGAGGTAGGTCCCTGCCTTCAGTTGGCGGCACAGGCCCAAGTTGCAGAATGCACACGCCTCGTGAGTGCAGCTGGGCCAGCCCACATATATATCCTGGAAACGGCCCCGGCTGTCCACTATGGCCTGCAGGACCATGGAATGTTAGCCCTTCCTGTTTATAAATTGTCCTCTACTCTGCTCCAGAGTGCAAATGGGAATGTGGATCCCATTGAGGGCCCTGAAGCAATTTGGGAATCCCAGTGCAGCGAAGCCCACAATGGCTGCATCCAGGTCCCCAATGTGGACCGCCCTCTGGAGGAGCAGGGTGTTCAGAGTGTGAACCACCTGCTGGGAGGGGACATAGATACCCATGAGGGTGCCCAGCTCACTCCGTCCCCCCCACCCGGGCCCCCATCCTAGGACCCCCACCCACAGTGGGTGCATGTCCAGGCCACCTTACCTCCATGATGACAGCCTCAACTGTGGCCTTGGCCACACTGAATTGGTGTCCCACAGAGCAGTAGCTGTCTGGAGGGGCCAGCTTCAAAACAGCTATTGCAACCCTTTCTCCATGGGGCGGGTGCACCACATCCAAGTGTCCTGGTGTCTCAGGGAAGGGGTCAGCCACTGGCAGAGGTCCAAGAAGATCTGTCACCGCATGTGGAAATTCCAGAGCCACCAGTCGTCATCCCACTCTTCCAGGAGGAGTTACTCCCACCACTTGGAGCTGGTGGGGTGGCTCCAGAGCCAGTGGAGCACCCAGGAGTGGGCAGGGGACCAGGAGGGCCCAATGGTCTGGGGCGTCCCCTTCTGCCCTGGGTGGGGGGGCTCCTGCCAGGAGATGCTGGATGGCCACCCATGCTGTGGCTAGCCAGGGAACTCACTCTGCTGGTGGTAGCCAGCTGAATGTCAAGCTGCTGCTGCTCCATGCTCGTTCCTGTGGGAACTGTGTCTGCAGGGCTTGTGGCAACTCCACAGGCCTCATGCTGTGCAGGTTGAGTGAGTTTAAAGGGAGGAGCCCTTTAAAGGACCGGCTTGCTGCAGCCCAGGAAGGGCTTATACACCCTGCGACCCCATCCACAGCCTTTCCTGGTCCCTTATTTTAAAAGGGGCTGCTTGTATTTGTAGGCACTCTCTTCCCAAGTCCGGGTCGGCTCCTTTTGACGTGCCGCATCGCTATTTCAACATTATACGTTGAAGGCGCCAGTCCTGGCCCATGTGTAGATGAAACATGTCGAGATAGTGTTTTTTGATGTCTCTACTTTGAAAGACACAACCTTGAAGTAGCGCTGTAGTGTAGACGTAGCCATGTTGTTTAAGCCTGCATGATTTCTGAGACCGTCCTGAAAGACAGCAGGCAAGCGGCATGGGGCCATATAAAACACAATTGTTACAACCCTTTGGGACATTAAAGCTCCTGTAGGGCATAACACAGGGGTCAACAACCCCTGGCATGGCTGCCAACAGTGGTACGCAAACTGGGAGCTCATCCCCTCTCCTGCCCCGCCCAGTCCAACTGGGCATGTGGTCAAAGCCATGACACCTGTGGATTAATGAAAGACTAGCTAATACTACAAACCACCATCTAAACGGTAAAGCTCCACATCTTAATTTATTTATTAGTGAAGCTGCTGTAAGTAGGACCATTAGTGACTTTAAAAAGTATCACTGTTTTGACTGAACAGAAGTCAAAATTTCAGCATTCTGCCTCAGAAAACTTGCCAACTCCTGGCATAGCAGATTCTTTGGTGGACTATTATTCCCTTTGAGCCATTGTTTATATGTGCAAAACTGCTTGAGTCTGGAATGCTCATCTCTTCCTCTGCTGCCAGAATATTTGGTTGAGATTTGCACCACTGTTTAGGAGACTTAGGTGTGTGTCTTCTGCTGAAATTAGTGCAAGATATGTCAAATCCCATGGGTGTCTTTGCAAATGTTTAAAATAGCTCTTCAGGTCAATGGAATGACAGGTCCACAACTGGGTAAGCAGAAAAGGTTTGCCTTTCCAGCAGGCATAGTCCATGCTTTCAGCAAAGTGCTGCTGTAGGTCTAGCTGCTTTCAAAGGTCTCGTGAGAGCTTTATTTAGTTTTGGATTATCTCACCAGGTGGGGGACAGCTGTTAGGCTACAGTAACAATCCTGCTTCTGTGTGTTTCCAGAAGATTAATAGTCAGTGATTAGATAACATACAATGGAAAGTAACAGAGAGGTAGCCTAGTCTGGTACTCCACAAAACAAAGCAACAGAAATGTAGCACTTTAAAGACTAACAAAATGATTTATTCAGTTATGAGCTTTCATGGGACAGACCCACTTCATTAGATCAATCTCATTTCCAATACAAAGCGACATTTATAAGTACAGAGGACCAAAAAAAAAAAATTGAAATAAAAACTGACAAATCAAATAGTACTGAAGGAGGGGTGTGAGAGGTGGGGGGATGTTAGTTATCCTGTCTGGGATAATTACGAGCATCAAAGGAAAGGAAGAAGTCCTTGTAGTGCCAGAGGTGATTGATATCTCTGTTCACACCATCTGTTAACGTGCCAAAGTTGAATATGTACTCTAACTCACAAATCTCTCACTGTTAATTTCTTTGTGTTCCAGGACACAAATTCTCAAGACTTTAACAGAATGGCTCACTCCACTGAAGTGTTCACTGATGGGCTGATGTGTATTGAGATTCTTGATGTCTGCTTTGTCGCCAAAGAATAAATGGACACAGTTTTGCCCAGTCTGTCCAATGTACATAGTGTCAGGATATTGTTGGCACATAATAGAATATATAATGTTGCTGGAAGTGCACAAGAATGTGCCTTCGATCTTGTAAACAACATGGTTGGTTCCAGTGATGGTATTCCCAGAATAAACATGTGGCCAAATTTGGCAGTGGGGTTAGTTGCAAGGGAAACTTCCAGGATTAGTATTATTGTGGTGTAGCCTGTGATTGCTGGTGAGAATCTCTCTCAGATGAGGAGGTTGTCTATAAGTAAGGACAGGCCTGTCACCTAGAGCCTTCTGGAGTGTAGCATCCTGATCCAAAATAGGTTGTAGATTTTTAATGATGCATTGCAGGAGTTTGCGTTGGGGGCTATAGGTGGTGACAAGTGGTGTTCTGTTGTTGATCTTCTAGGGCCTATCTTGACATAGCTAGTTTCTAGGTATTCATCTGGCCCTGTCAATTTGTTTTTTTTTTTTTACTTCTCCCAGCGGGTAACTCAGTTTTATAAATGCTAGGTGGAGGTCTTGTAGTTTTCGGTCTCTGTCAGTAGGGTCAGAGCATAGGCGATTGTATCTAAGGGCTTGACTATAAATGATGCATCGCGTGGCGAGAGCTGGATGGAAGCTGGAGGCATATAGGTGAGTGTAGCAGTCAGTGGGATTCCGGTAGAGTGTGGCGTCAATGTAGCCATTGGTGATTTGTACTGTGGTATCCAGGAAATGTATTTCTTATGTGGAATAGTCAAGGCTAAGATTGATGGCAGGATGCAGGTTGTTAAAATCTCTGTGGAATTCTTTCAGAGTCTTTTTACAATGGGTCCAAATGATAAAGATGTCATCATCATTGTAGCATTAGTAAAGGAGGAATAACGGAAACAAGAGCTAAGGAGTTGTTTTTCTAGGTCAGCCATAAAAATGTTAGCATACTGTGGGGCCATGCGGGTGCTCATAGCAGTGCTGCTAATCTGGAGGTATAAAGTATAATCTTCGCCAAAGAATAAATGGACACAGAGAAGACATCAAGAAAATCAATATATGTAAGCGGGTCAGTGAATACTTCAATGGAGTGGGCCATTCTGTTAAAGACCTGAGAATCTGTGTCCTGTAACACAAAGAATTTAACAGTAGATTAGAGCAAGAGATTTGTGAGTTAGAGTACATATTCAACTTCGACACATTAGCACACAGTATAAACAGAGACATCAATTACCTCACGCATTACAAGGACCGCTTCCCTTCCTTTGATGATCGTAATTATCTTAGACAGGACGATTAACATCCCCCCACCTCTCACTCCCTTCTTTCAATCCTATTTGATTTGTCAGTTTTTATTGCAGTTTTTTTTTGTCCTCTGTATTTATAAACGCCAGTCTGTATTGAAAATTAAATTGATCTGGTGAAGTGGGTCTGTTCCACAAAAGCTCATCACCGGATAATCATTTTGTTAGTCTTTAAAGTGCTACATTTCTGATATATTTCTGATACTCTGCTCATTTTGGCCTGTAGGATGTGTTGCTAATTGTCCATAAACATAGACAGAGCTCCTTAACAAAATGAGGAGAAAACCAGGCTATTGATCTTAGAACAGAAACAGTAACTATAGACCACAAAAAATGTCAAACATTATGTCATGTGTGGCATTATCTATTGAGTATTCATAGCTTTTAGTTTAACTGCCTCCAGGGTATCAGCTATCTGTCTAGCTTTGTTTCCATTTACTGAATTGGAAAAAAGGAGAACCTAGATTGTTTGAATTGTTATGTGAGCTGCCCATTGTATCATGAAATCCCTCATATCAGACCAGGTTATGATACAAAAGTATCTAAAACTCTTCCATAATGTTTTATTTTACCTTTTCATTTTGTGGTCAAAAGGCTACCAATTGCAAAGTGGTGGTCTCTCTCTCTCTCTCTCTCTCTCGTGCGCGCGCACATGCTGCATACTTTGGTTCCGTTTTGGCAGTTCAGTCAGTTAACTGCAGTGAAAAGGTTAAAGTAAAGATAGGAAAACAAATTTGTAACATGTCACTTAAATCATTTTTCCTTAATATAAGTGATATCTTTTTTCAGTGAAAGCCTAATAGAACAAAAGGTCAGACGCTAACTGATGCATGCACTGTATTGTTTGAATATTTCTCCCCCTCTCCGCTCCTTCCTCCCAGTGCCCCCACATTCTTTCTGTGCTTGTTTTTCTCAAGAAGAGGAGGGAAACAGCAAGCACAGGGAAGGGAATTTTATGGGAGTTGGAACTGCAGATGTCTTAGCACAGAGGCCGAATCCAAAAGCCAGAGTGAAAGAAAATGCAGCTTCGTAAATGGGTGCAGAAAACAGAAGGGAAATCAAGAGGCCTGCACAGTCTGTGGAGATGGGCCTCAGGGATTGAGTGCACAGGGGTTCTCATTATAAGTCCAGGTTATGTTCCTAAATAATGCAGTTTATAAAGGGGAATTAATATCCATAAGGAATAATGTGATTAGCTTGAGATACGGTCTCAACACATACAGTTCACACACGTATGGTACATATAATGGTACCTATAACCCTCAAAAAACAGTAAATAGAAACAGAATAGAAATAAATTAATATAAATAAATAGATAAATAATAAATAAACAGAAAAAGATAAGCCGGATCCCCACCACTCCCCCAGCTACCTGCCAGCTCCCCACCAGTTCACCATGGCTTCAGGGCTCACTTCCAGGGCCCTGCATTACAGCACCGGCCACTACAAAGCTCCCCTGTGTTCCTGGCTTTTGGTCCCTCGGCCTCTAAATGATGTAAGTCCAGATCAGTGTGACTTTTAATGAATCTGTTTTCCTGAATTACTCAACAACATATATGTGAAACGACTGATAGCGAAGCCACTTATAAGAAGGACCCCTGTAATCTGCCATGTTGAAGGTTGTATTGAGATCAAGGAATTGTTTCCACTATGTTATTTTTACCAGAAGAAAGGCTATAGAATATCCGTACAATGGACTAAGCACAGTACAGATTGAAGATTGTTTAAAATGTCATAGAAGCATTTCTACTGCAGAATATTGCCATATTTTTAATAAAGATTGAGCAAATCACCCCCCGCCCCCGGTGTATAACAGCAAAACAGGTTATAGAGTATTTTGGAATCAATGGACTAAAGGGTCATATAAAGGATTTTACCACAAGATTACAGGGGATACATCTGAATTGGAATTTGTTAGTTTGACACATTTAATCTTGGGCTTTTACACCTTACCAGGGGCGATTTCCCCACCTTTGATATTCACAGGAATGGCACACATCCCACTTCATTTACTTCTTCCACTGGTCCTATTAATGACAAGTGATTTCCCTCCCCCCACACCATACAAACCTTGGATTCTTGTCTATTCCAATCTGAAAATCTGAAGAAGTGGGTCTTACCAACACAAGATCATTACCTAATTGTACTTTCTGACGTGCTACAGGACTGCTTGTTTTTGTGAAGCTACAGACTAACACAGGTCATTGTTTACATGAAATTTTAGTTTGAACTGACTTTTGCTGGTTCTTTTTACATAGCCTGTTGTAAGACTGGACAAATATCTAGATGAGTTAATACACTCCGTAGAAGATACTCAGATACCCTGCAATATTAGCACCTCTGATTGAGAACCACTGGCCTAGATCATACTTAGCCTGCCTAGATCACAGAGGGCTGGACTAGAAAATCTCTTGCAATCTCCTCCAGACCTGTAATTCTCTGATTTTGCATCAAAAGATACTGGAAGAAGGTGATACATTAAAGAGCAACATATTACCTGAGCTGCTGTATATCAAAGAACTCAAGAATGACGTAGGTGAGTTACTTGAAAAACTGATTTTTCTTGCATTTTGTGCAAGCAAGAATGGCAAGGGTGCTATTTTTTTTAAGATGGGGAAAGTTTTGATCCTATTGTGTATTGCTGACACATGAACTTTAATTTCATCACAAGCAATGTGGCAGAAATGGTAATTAAATAAAACTGCAAAACACCTCAGCATAAAGGAAAAACAAACTTCTCCAGCACCTTTTTAGACTCCTTGAAACATAACAGTTATGTGGCCTTTCAAAAAGCTGGAGACATAGTCCCCTGTAAGAGGCTGTTAAGGAAATTTGGTAGCAAGGGGGTAAGGAAGTGCAAAAACTGGCTAAGGAAAGGAAAATGAAGACTAGGAATGAAGGGTACAATTATAGAATGGCAAAATGTTATCAGTGAGTACCACAATATTCTATGCTACAACAAATGTGGTTTTACTTGCTTGTTAATTATCCAAGTATGAACTTCATGAACTTCATCATATGACCACTAACAGTTTCTCATCTGCCCCTGTAGCATTTACTAAATAGAAATAAAAAATATTGATGTCTAATTGATAAGTTCTGTCAAGAATCTCATGTACAACACTGGCTTTGTTTTCCAGGAACAAAAGAATTGGCATCACTACCCCATCCCTCAGCACTTCATCCCAGATATAGTAGGAAGTTCAGTCTGTAGCCCATCTAACTCCAAAGGTACTGCCTCTCTCCTAATGAGAGAGAAGGTGATGAGACCTGGAGGAGGGTGACAAGAAGGGAAGGAAGTGCTTGTACAGAATGATGAGATGGCAGCAGCCTCCCTCAGCTTGGCCGGATATCTTGGAAGAGTAGATAACGCAGAGATCTTACTTCTCCTGCCTGTTTGGCATAGATACATATAATGTTATGTTCACTGTAGTGAACAAGCAAATAGCCCCTGTAACCACTGCCAAAAGACACAGCAGTTCCAGTTATGTTCAATCCTGTGTTTCTTCTGTTCCCTAACCATGAGGGAAGCATGCCAAGCAACCACTGGCCTTTTTAATCATACCCTACTAAAACTTACAAGAGAGTTGACATCATTCCCTCTCCATGCTCTAGCTTGTTCCCTCCCAAATCATCACACAAAAAAAGGTCAAAAACTAGACTACAGTCTCTGCTGCTCCCAGTGAAGAGAATGGTGGAACTACACCATGCTGTGTGAGTTAGAGCACCACTGTGAGCTGTTTTCTTTCGTGGTGTGGGTTAATTTCCTGAAGACAAGAGTTTGAGGGAAGGAGATTTTGGGTGGGCCTAGACTTGGCATAGGATTGCTGTCCTTATTGTATGGTTTCCTACCTCTTAGGTCAGGGTGGGTGTGAGAGTCACCAAGAAGGAATAGTAGCATCAATTTTTGACAAGAACACATGAAAAAGTGGCATGCTTGTGTTGGTAAGGGTTGGGGGTGAGTGGAATGGTGTTGAATAAGGGCACAGAGATGTGCATAGAAAGATTTTGGTAGTTGGATGGAAAAATGGTTCTCCACTCCTCTATATTTGTGCTTCTGTTTCTCTTTACTTTATCTCTATTTTTCATTCTTTTTTTTAATTCCTCATATCCCTGGGCTTCCCAGCATAATCTCCCAATCACTTCCCCTCCCCCACATATTCCTTCTTTTCTCTCACATTCCATCTCTCTTTTGTCTCTTCACTTACCTCAGCTTTTGTATTCTACTATGAGCCAGAGCTCCAAGGGGGTGGAAAGGAGACAGGCAGATGCTAATACAGCTCCCTGCATACATAATAGCTGTGGAGCTGACCTGCCATGGGTCTAGTATCTAGTCACAGAAATGGCTGAGATCTGATCTCCATGTGGATGTGACAATCTATTGACGCACTTGCTGAGGTGAAGAGAAGCCTCACAGGAGCTGTGTCTACACGTGCACGCTACTTCGAAGTAGCGGCACTAACTTCGAAATAGCGCCCGTCGTGGCTACACGCGTCGGGCGCTATTTCGAAGTTAACTTCGACGTTAGCCGGCGAGACGTCGAAGTCGCTAACCTCATGAGGGGATTGGAATAGCGCCCTACTTCGACGTTCAACGTCGAAGTAGGGACCGTGTAGACGATCCGCGTCCCGCAACGTCAAAATTGTGGGGTCCTCCATGGCAGCCATCAGCTGGGGGGTTGAGAGACGCTGTCTCTCCAGCCCGTGCGGGGCTCTATGGTCACTGTGTGCAGCAGCCCTTAGCCCAGGGATTCTGGCTGCTGCTGCTGCAGCGGGGATTCATGCTGAATGCACAGGGTCTGCAACTCGTTGTCGGCTCTGTGGATCTTGTGCTGTTTAGTGCAAGTATGTCTGGGAGGGGCCCTTTAAGGGAGCAGCTGGCTGTTGAGTCCGCCGTGTGACCCTGTCTGCAGCTGTGCCTGGCACCCTTATTTCGATGTGTGCTACTGTGGCGTGTAGACGTTCCCTCGCTGCGCCTATTTCGATGTGGTGCTGCGCAACGTCGATGTTGAACATCGACGTTGCCAGCCCTGGAGGACGTGTAGACGTTATTCATCGAAATAGCCTATTTCGATGTCGCCACATTGAAACAGGCTACTTCGATGTAGGCTTCACGTGTAGACGTAGCCAGGGAGTCCTCAGACAGTACATGTTCAGCAGAGTTAAAACCTGGGATGAAGTGATGGACCTGGAAGTGCACATATGTGTAATTGGCCAGCATATCCGTCAAGTGAGTTTTACATGAATTGGGAGTAAAAACATTGTTTTTTGTGAAACCATCAGGGACGTGTAGAGCGAAAGAGAATGTATTTTCCAGGGAGACATGCCCTAAACATGATCAAAAGCTAAAACAGAAAATACTGAAGAATGTGACAACAGTGACATTTTGCTACAAAGTCTTATCTGAGTGACTCATATTCTGTCACCAAGAAAAACAGGGTAATTCTTATGAGATACCAACTGTGGAAAAAGTAATTAAAAGAATAGGGGAATTTATTTCTTGATATAAAATATACAAATGAGTTTTCACTTGATAACTCTTCATTTCCTGCTGAGACAGCTTCACCTTTCCAGTGTTTTTTTTTTTTTTTTTTTGCGCTATGGTATCATATCCTATGTAGATTTTTTTTCTATTAAATAGATCCAACTGATTAGCAGAGGAAAGTTCTGCAAGAAAATTCATGTACAGTATGATCTAATCAAAAACATTTCATGTGTTGAGTTTACAAAAAATCATGTTGGAAGGTCTGTTAATTCTCATAAAGATATGGGGATAGTGATGTGTTTCCTGAGAATCAACTGTCAAATTCTCTTCTCAGCTCCATCACTACAGTGCTACTGAGGACACTTCCTTTGAAGTGATACAGCATTTGGTCTGTAGGGTGTGTGATCAGATACACCACCCTGCTCAGAGCTCTCAGATCTAGTGGAGTTTGTGGACATTACACACATTCCCTGATTCAGTCTTGTTGCCTCCTAACCCCCAGTGTCCTATGGCTGTCTGACAAACAGCTGCATAGCCTACAAGTGACGTGTGTGCCTGTGATGGGGTACAGATTCACCACCGTGACTACCTTCCGCTGCTCAACTCGAATTAGTCCAGTCCAGTTACTGAGCGTGCCACCTTTGGCTGGTATCCCATCAATTGTCCGCTTATCTCCATCATTGCTGGACCCACACCATTCCCTGGACCATAGTGTGTGCTTCAGGCCAGAGCCTTCTCCACTGTGCCCCCTCCTCCATTCTCCCCTGCCTTCTGGGGGAATAAGCAGTCTGTCTGAAGTCTCTGCACATACCTCCATGGCCCGCTGCAGCCCCAAAGGCCCTTGCCCTTGCCTCAGGGGGCAAAAAACAGTCTTCTTGGCTGTGCTCCTTTCTGGCAAGTGTTGTGCAAGGTAGAACCCAGGCCCACATAATAGTCTGGGTCCAGACCCAGGGACTCTAGTAGCAGCCATACACTGCTCTCCTTCTCTTTCCTCTCCTGCCTGTGTTCCTTGGGCCATGTTGTCAGAGCCCTTGCACCTTCTTGGCTCCTGTATCAAGATGACAGACTGGTAAATTTAATCAGAAATTCTCTCCCTCTGCTCTTCTGGGGTCTGCACAGCACTGCTCTGGCCTGAATGGCAAATCTCCCTAAGATACATTCTTCTGACCAGATTGTCGTTGTTTTAGGTGGAATCCAGGCCCAACAGCTGTTTGAGAACTCTGTCAGAGGAAGTTGTCACCAAAAGTAATCAATCCAATCACAATCAAAATCATAGGGGAAAGGCCTGCCTCCAGATATTAAAGGTTAAATATCCCACAAAGTTTGAAAGAGTTTCCCTCTGAGCTCCTTATTTTGTCTCCTTTTTGTTTAATACCCCATCAAAATTATTGTACTTAATTTTTCTTTCCTGTATATTATATTTCACTGCTCAGACTGAAAGTTGTTTAAATGTGTTTTTCTAAATGTGGAATCTCTGTAACAGTAATAAATTACCAAAGTATAGGGGCTAATTTTGCCACTAAAAATAGAAGTCCTGGGGCCTGTTCCAAAGATTTTTTTCACCCCCCCAAAAATGAACTCCTTAAGGACTTAAATGAAATCACTTCCCTCCATAAGATAGGCTTCTCATCCAGCAGGTTTGGCTGGCAGTCATGGGAATCTGGAGAGATTGTTTTGGAATAAATGCGTGTTTAAACTTATAAGGAGAAAATAGCCTGTAGGAGTATGAAGTTGAAATGAAACATGCTTCTGCATTCAGATGACTATGTATGAATGCTAAATAATTACCAGCCAAATGCATCTATTATGTGTTTCGCTGAATTAAAGTGAGAACAAAGAATAATTTCCCTGTTTGTTAGCTATACATCTCCACATAGATAAGACACTTAGTCCCTGTCTACACTAGCACATTCCTATCTGCTGATAGGAATAAGGGGATTTTGAAGCTCCTGGGGTCCTTTCGAAAAGGACCCCCATCTGGACGAGCTGCGCGGCGGCAAAACATGGCAATCTCGAAGAGTTGCAGCTGGTGGCATGCTAATGAGGTGCTGAATATGCATTTCCGCACCTCATTCATAATCTTCAAAATGGCTATTTGCGTGGCCATTTCCAAGATTTGTGCTAGTGTAAACGTAGCCTTATATAGGCTTAACCGGAACTCTCTCATCCAGCAATATCTGTAATCTGGCATTATTTTAGTTAGCTGGATGACCATTTACCATGGGTGTGGCCAAGTTTCCTGTGGTCCCATAAAGTTTGTTTCCAGTCACCAGCCCTGGCTCTCAGTGTTCTGTGCTGTTATTTAGCTGTAATTTACCCCTAAATGTCTTCTAAGAGCCCACTAAGCAGTGGAAGTGTTGGTAATGCTACACACAGTGCTGACATCCTGTGGTCTGGCAAATTCTCTCATCTGGCACTGGTCAGGTCCCAAGGGTGCCAGGTTAAACAGGTTCAGCCTGCTGAACCAGCAGAGAGGTGCCAACATGCCATGCATGGGGGAACCTGTCCAACATGGCCATCATTACCCATGCCTTTCACGTCCTGACCTGGTCCAATGCCAGAGCGTGTAACATCACAGAGAATGTCATGAGAGGTGCCATGCATTGCCACCTACCTGGGCAAATCTCTCGAGGGTGAGTTCAGGAGAGATGAGGGGGACCTATCTTCGCTCTGGTCCCATTCCCACAATGCCACCTGCTGCCTGGGGAACAAGATCAGATGCTACTGGGTTTGAAGTGAGAAGCAACAGGAGCTGGGCATGCTGGCCCCCCACATCAATAGCCTGGATCACACCATCACCACCGGTCCAACAAGACCATTCTGGAGAGGGTCCTCAAAGACTCCATTTGGTGCCGCTGTGCAGAGGCCCTGAAGAAAAATCTTGACCCCCAGGGAAAGATGTTTGAGGTAAACAGCAAGTGGGATGCCAATAATCACTTCCTCTGTACTGACAACGTCACCCACTTTACTGACTGGCACTTCATCCACTGCACCGGACTGAACTGCATCCCACTCAAAGGTACCATGGGGACCAAGACAAAAGATGCAGAAGATGCAGTTACACCAATGAGACCCTGCCTCACATCCTGTGTGGTTGCCAGACCCACTCCAGGGCCTGACAGCTCCACCACAATGCCATCCACGACTGCCTTGTCACACCCCCCTACCAAGTAACTGGGCACCATCACTGTGGTCTCGCCCATCTGGGGTACCAACAGCCTACTCAGACTGGACATTGTCATCACCAATAAGCAGGCCAAAAAGGTCACCATGATGGATGTCACTGTCCCTTTCAAGAAGCAGAAAGTGACCTTCTGAGTGATGCAAGAGAAAAAAATTGAGAAGTACATCCTGTTGGCCAACAGGGCTACACTGTCAAGATCTACACCCTCCTTGTGGGGGGTCCTGGGTGCTTGGGACCCCCCAAAATGAGGTGGTGCTGGAGGCCTGCAGCATCAGCCATCATTTTGTCTGCCTCATGTGTCAGCTTATGGTGTCCAATGCCATCACGTGGTCCCAGGACATTTGCATGGAGCATATCATGGGCCACTGCCAGTACTTGGGAGAAGTAAGCAACCTGCTTTCCCTACAACACATGCTACAGCTTCATGATCCATAGACACTTCCACTCCACGGACATGGACTGCGACCTTTGACTAAAAGAGGACAGACATCTGCCCACCAAAGAGAGGCATGGGCAGGGACTCTAACCATTTACTCCCTACAGGCTGTTTCTCCTCACAGATGCTGGGTCATGAAGGACCCCAGATAATAACTGAGACTTTGAATAGGGACATGGTCAGGGATCACTCCTAGGGCCCTCCCTGACAGACTATAGACTTTGCGTCTAATAAACTTTGCCTGGTTGCCCAGTGAGGGTGGACTCAACAGGGGCCACATCTTCTTTTCTCTCCCCACTCCCGTTTTCTTTGTTATGACTTCCTTAAATATTGTAAGAAAACAAACCAGCAGTCATATCACACTTTAAAGACTAACAAACTAATTTATTAAGTGATACTTAATATCATCATGACTGCTACATGACTGCTGGTTTGTTTTAAGACACAGACTAACATGGCTATCTCTGTTATTATTAAATATTGTAATAATACAACTGCATTTCAAGGCACTGTGGTACACACAGTTGTAGCACAGAGGCTCAGGGACTGTTACTACTTTGCTATGCATTCCAGGATCCAAATATCTTACAGTCTTATGTCAAAAGACAATATTTTCAAAAGCAACTGTGGTGGTTTTGAACATCAGACCTAGGAGCCAATGTCACCAAGATACTTCTGGACACTTTACACAAAGCGTCTAAACTAGAGCACCTAAATTTTGTGTTTAGGTACGTAAGTAGAAGCTCTTTGGTTTGCAGAGCGAGAGCATTTGGCACTCTCATGGACTTCAGTTGAATTTGTGGATGCTAAGCACCTCTGAGACTTCACTCTCCATGGTCAGTGGGCTTGATGCCTCTCAGGTTACATACTTCCCTCAGCTAAGGAAGTATGCCCCAAGTGTCTGCAACCTTCCAGCAGCTCATCACAGGTGAGCCCCAATTTGTAAGGCCAACAGACCCAGGTAGTCAGTAGGAGGGAATGAACCTATGACCTTATGGGATAAAGCCCTGTGTTCTACCACATCAGCTAAAGGCCAGCTGGTTCTCAGGCAAGCCTGTAGGGCAGAGACTTCGCTCTCCTTTGTCAGTGGTCTCAGTACCTCTGGGGTTATACCTCCCTACTTGTAAGCACAGAGTCTGAGTACAGAAAATATCCTTTTAATGAAAGGAGGGAAGTCACCCAACATTAATTAGAGAAAATGCTGCTAGCAGGATTCAGAACCATAGAACTGCTAGCAGGATGCATACCTGAGGATGCATGGGGCAGAATTTTCCACCTCATATTCTTGAGTTCTGCAACCAAAAGTTATTTATGGGCCCTTCTCTGCTCCCACATGCCAGCATACCCTACTCACAGTGGTTTTCTTCAGTCAGAGGGGATGCAGGGTTCAGAGGCACACTAGTGTGAGCTCACCTCCCACCTGTTGAAGAGGGTACTTACTTATTCTGCCATCTGTGCACTTGCTTTGCCTGGGTGCTCCTGTTTGCCAGCTGATTGTTGGTCACCTTCTAGTGCCACCTGTGTCTCTGCTGTGACCTCTGTGTCTTAGTGATTTTCAGTTCTTTGCAAGCTGGACTGAAACACTCCCCTGTCTCAAGTGACTTCAGCTCTAAATGAGCATTTAAGATAACACAGTCTATTTCTTCTGCTGAGCAGCAAGGAAGAACAGTTTAAACCAGGTCAAGCACCCCTAAGAAGTCTACGCCTCTTGGCTGGGACAGCTCTTCCCCCTAGCCTTTCACAGGACTCTAGAATTTGAATCCCTGGCTTAATAAGGACCTTTCACTGAGGGTAGCCCCCCATATAGAACAGGTCACGCATAGTCTTGCTTCCCTATATTCTTGCAATAATGAAAACGCTATTCAAACAGCATTTCTCTGCCCCTGTATTCAGTACTAAGATCATTAATAGCACAACACTAGACAATATTCATTCACTGTGAGTGACATCATTCTATCTGCAAGATATGTAGGCAGAGTAGGTGTGTTCATGTGAACACAGGTAGCTCCTAAAGCCTTTCCCCATCCCAGCTATCTGTCAGGCGAATTCATTCAGACTCTGCTTACACAAGGAATAGGAATCAACGGTGCTGCCACATATAGAATACTTTGTGCAACACCTGTCAACCCCTTCTCCAAAAAGGACATTGCAGAATGGAAGGGCATTGGAAATGACTAGAGGTATGGAAAGCCTGTGATAGGAAGTGAAATTGAAAAGATTGGGATTGTTCACCTTAGAAACAATGAGCAAGAGGGGGTAAGCTGAAAAATAATAAATGGCCTGATGCAGATAGATATCTGCAGTAGGTTCTGTTCTCCCCACCTGATCCGGTATGGAGTCTATGCCCCATTTTGACTGTGCTGGCTTTCTCTGTGCTCTTGCCACAAATCCACCAACATCAAGATCGAGTGATGGCTGCAGACAGGAAAACACAATGAGATACTATTAAAAAATGAATGATTTATATTTAGCATATATTACTCACACACAAACGACTTTAAAAGAACACTCTAAAAATAGGAAATGACAGAATCAAGGGTGCTGGCATGGAATTAATTTGGCCTCTTTGTTTCAACAAAGGAAAACAGGAAATGAGAGCACCCGTAGCATCTCAAGCAAACACGGATTACTGTTGAACCAGCCCAAAAGGTAATGCATCGACATTTCCAAATCAGTATTTTTTTGAAAAGTCTCCTTTCATGATTTCTCTGGGTCTTTGACTTCAGTTCATAGCCCATGCACAAGCACTTTGGCAAGGCTAGGAGGGGGAGAAGGGTTGAATCTGATTCCCACTGGCTCCAGACAGTGCATTCTTTTATTGTGTTCTGTGCCTGTAAGAAGGCTCAGATGGCAGAAAGCATGAGGCATGCAAGAGGGCACCCCGAAAGATCAGAAGGTTTAAGCATGACCAGATGAATTTGACTGCAGTGGTGCTCTCCGTAGCTAGCACAGGGCAAGTATTCCCTTTGAAGAACTCAGGGCACTTCACAAAGAGCAGTATACTGAGCTAAGGAAAGGTTAAGCTGCTTTCCAAAAGTTTCAGGGTCAATTAGTCACTGGGAGTGTGGGAGAACAGAACACAGGAATCCTACTCAGGGAGTGGGACTGAGTTCTCCTTCTCGGCTCACCACTGGCCTGATGGGTGACCTTGAGAAAGTTATTTTACCTCTCTGGGCCTCAGCTTCCCCATATGTAAAACGGGGAGGATGATACTGACCTTTGTGAAGCACTCTGAGATCTACTGATGACAATTGCTACTAGTATTGTCTCCTGGACGTTCTTCCAGTGACTCCATCTTTAATTAGGAGATGCATGCAATGCTTGGAAGAAGACTGTTAACTACCATACTTCTTATGCTAATTGGACCAAATTCTCCAAATCTCATGTGCAACCCCTTTGACTGTGATAGACCTGTGCTGGCTATAAATCATGGCAGAGTTTGGCCTTTGAGGTTTAAACTCCCTCATGACCCAGTGCTATATGAAGTAACTCTTTTCTTAATACTATCAAAACAAAAAAGCAGTCAAGTAGCACTTTAAAGACTAACAAAATAATTCATTAGGTGATGAGCTTTTGTGGGACAGACCCACTTCTTCAGACCATAGCCATAGCAGAACAGACTCAATATTTAGGGCACAGAGAACCAAAAACAGTAATCAAGGTGGACAAATCAGAAAAAAAAAAATGATCAAGGTGAGCAAATCAGAGAGTAGAGGGGCAGAAGGGGGGGGTCAGGTCAAGAATTAGATTAAGCCAAGTATGCAAATGAGCCCCTATAATGACCCAGAAAATTCCCATCCCGGTTCAAACCACGTGTTAATGTGTCAAATTTGAATATAAAAGAGAGTTCAGCAGCCCCTCTTCCAAGAGTATTGTGAAAATTCCTCTTCAGTAAGACACAAACTTTGAAGTCATTAACAGAATGGCCCACTCCATTAAAATGCTGACTGACTGGCTTGTGGATCAGGAGTGTTTTTATGTCTGTTTTGTGCCAATTAACTCTCATTAACTCTTTTTCTTAATACCAGAATTAAGACTCCTGGACCCCCAGCAGGCTAGACAAACATCAGCTGCTGCTCTCAGACAGAGAGAGCAAGTGCCAGCAATTCCCAGCTGTGTTCTGCGATTTGGGGGGTTGGGGGTGGGGAGAAGACAACCTCATTTAAAACAGACAAAATGAAACCATATTTTTTAGCTTTGATTGACCAGTCCAAGTTCCTTGTCCTCTGTGAGTCTGACAGTTTTAACATCAGGTTGTTATCTCAGTTATTGGGGAAGTAGAAATAAATAATTGGAAAGTCCCTTTTTTAAAGGCTCAACTGTTATGATTTTACTTAATTGCTTGTATTTTGTGTTTCTCTTTCTGGTTGTCAGAAATAAGGCTGCAATGGAACATTTTCTGCACCTGACCTTCCTCACAAGCTCTGACCAACTGTGCAAGCTATTGTATCATACCACTATAAACGTGATACCGAGGAATTTTCCACCACTGGGTAGGGTGCACAATCACTCCTAAAAATGTTCTGTGGTGGGCAGAGGTGGGTAGAGGCTAAGGGTTGGAGTCAGGAAATATTGTTATGTATGATGCATCTTAAATTTCACCTGCATACACCCACTCCTACTAGCTCCTTTGAAAAAAATGCCATGTTACTCATACATAATCACTGCCTATGAGTGTGTGCACCTACCGTGTTAATATAGGTGAACTGAAATCTTGGGAAGACATAAAAAGCAGACATTGCGCTGAGCCCAAAGACAGCTTCTGCTTGTAACTTCCTATGAGTTATCTGAGTAAAGAAAGCCTGGAACTGGGCAAGATTTCTTATTTGGCAAGGCTCCACTAAAGTTAAGCATCATGGCCCAACCATTTAATTCTTTCCTCTCACTTAAAAATAGGGATTCGCTGTTTCCTGCCTCCTTTTTCCTTTGTCCCTTTCTTTTGCCGACTGTCTTGTTTTCCATTCTTTCCCATGGGAGGCTGGTCTATGTTCTGCTGGGAAAAGACGTTCTTTTTCCCCACTGTGGAGTAAGCCAGGGAGGCAAGAAAGCCACAGACTCTGCCAGTTCCTAAGGCAGAGGCAGAGCTACACCAGAACTCTGCAACTCTTCGAGCAAAACTTTTCCTATAGATTTGTGAAGGAAAGGCCTTCACTTAAGAAATCACATGGGCCAGTTGGGCCACAGAAGAGAGTGGCAACGGAGAGCACAGGAGCCCCAATGAAAATTTCAGTAGCAATGGGGAAAATGGGAGAGTGGCTCATTGAGGGAACTGGTCTGATGCTGGAATATGATGTGGGGACAATAACTCTGAGGCAGAAGGGAGTTATTCAGATATTTTTTTCCATCTGAGGCCTACAGAGGTTAAAATACTGATGCCAAGGGGATGGAGGTGTAGACATTTTCAGGAGTATGATAGTAGATGACTTGGATGTGTCTGTGAAACACCAGCTATAGAGAAGAGCTACAGCAGAAGTTATGGGATCAAAAGAAACCCACCACTTTCTCACCATCTCTAAGATTCCTGGACCACTAAACAAGAGGGTAGAATATAATCATGACACTAGGAGTCCTATGGCACCTTATAGACTAACAGAAGGTGGCACAGGACTTCTTGTTGTTTTTGAACATACAGACTAACTCAACTACATCTCTGATATTTGTCATCATGGAACTAGGAGATTTAAACACCATAAAAAAATTAAGTCTCAAAAACATGTAGAGAAGTGTTTTCCATTTTTAAAATAAGTTGAGCATTTTGAAGGAGGGTCTTAAACCCAATTGTTAGAGCATATCCTACTTCCAGTGAAAGGCTCTTAGAGCTGGAATCAGATATTGCCAGTGAACCCATTATTATTCGTTAATCTTAATGGCAGTTTGCAAAATGCTAGAAATCTGTGGACTAAACTTCTTTGTTTTGTTAAGAATGGTACCACTGTATTCATGTTGTGTGTCTTGACCTTCCTCAATTTATGTTCGTGTACAAGGAATTGAATTCTGGATGGTTGATGTCTTCTTGTGAGAAAATGCAATTAAAATTGTAGATGTTAACAAAGGAGAATGAAAAAATAGGGTCACAGAGGAGGATGAAGAAGTGGCACAGACAGCAAAGAGGCAAAGTAGTCCCTAATTTTCTCTAATAAGTGGTTTATTGAGAGAATCTTTAGTGGCAGAGTTTGAATTTTCTTTCAAGTCAAAAACGTTTGCTTTTAAGAAGTCTCTGTGTGCGTGTCACTTTCATTGAAAACTTGACCTTGTTGGGCTGGAGTAGCGAGGAATTGTGAAAGTACTGTTTTTAATCTCAAGATAATGTGACGATCCATTAACCTGAGGTAGCTGACACATTTGTAAAGACTAGTCTGGACACTCTGAGGGGCAAGTTAACACATGGACCAGCTGTTGAGGAACAGATATGTCTCAATAATTCCAAATGTGAACACACTTATGCTGGAATGTGAGTACTTTGTTTCTGTTTAGTTTATTGGTTCAAGCTAAAACAGGATAAGGCACTATAGTAACAGAGAGGTAGCTGTGTTAGTCTGTACTCCAACAAAACAAAGCAGCAGAAAGGTAGCACTTAAAGACTAACAAAATGATTTATTTGGTGATGAGCTTTCGTGGGATTCATTAGATCTGGATGATGTGGGTCTGTCCCACTAAAGCTTATCACCAAATAAATCATTTTGTTAGTCTTTAAGGATAAGGCATTGTTATTCCAGTGTAAGAGGGTTCATGCTTGAAATAATTTAGGCATAATTATTGTGATTTAAATTTATACATTTGTTTCATGTATTTCACCCTGGACACTAATATGCATGGACTGCATGACTGCAGTAGCAGCACTGGGCACCTACAACTGAAACAATCAGAGGGATCTGTAAGGCAGCAAAAGGGTCCCTCAAAAGCCAGATTTGGACATGAGAGTCTTCCATTTGGCCCACCCTGTGTCAGCTGTTCATCTCCCTGCTGGAGGTTCCACTGTAAGGCCTACCCCTTTCTCCAACTCCACCTTGGGCTTCTGGTGGCTCAGCACCTGTACTTCCCTGCATGGTCCTAGTGTCAGCCTTCTTAGGCCTTTAAGTGCTATACTCTGCCAGGTGAGTGGATGTTTTGTGGGCTGGAGCTCCCCTGAGCCAGTCATAGCTGGGAAGTGGGGTTGTCTTCACAGCAGGGAGCAGGAAAGAACAACTGGTGCCTAGCAGGCCCAATAGAAGAAGCCCCTTTCCCTCCATTGCAATCACATCCTCTGAGTTGGTGAGGATCTGGGGTGGCCCTGAGGCCGATACGAGTCAGGGATAGGACAGGCTCTGGGCGGGAGGGAGTGACCCACTGTTTTCAGCTCCCCCGTTACTCCCTATCTTCCTCCCAGTGCCTTGTAGGAACTCTTGAAGTGAGATGTGCAGGGGACCCCTCAAGGGCAAATACTCCCCACTGCAGGCCTGTAAAATTAACACAGCTATTTACAGCTATTCTACAATGTTATCAAGTATTCTAGCCATGTGCCCACTGTCTGGCTTCCTGGTACCTTCTGCAGACTCTGCCCACCTTCAACCAAGACTCCTCCTTTCAGGTTCAAACACCAGCCCTAAACCCTAATGATCTTCGTAAGTGTCGACTAGCCTTATTGTTGTTCCTTCCCTGGCAAAAGGGAATGGTTATAGCAACACAACCAATGCATGTGGTCTATCTCTCTGTACAGTCTCAATGGCTATAAGTCACAATAGTTGTCTTAAGCTGCGTCTACACGTGCACGCTACTTCGAAGTAGCGGCACCAACTTCGAAATAGCGCCCGTTGCGTCTACACGCGTCGGGCGCTATTTCAAAGTTAACTTCGACGTTCGGCGGCGAGACATCGAAGTCGCTAACCTCATGAGGGCTACGTCTACACGTGCAGCCAACATCGAAATAGCTTATTTTGATGTTGCGACATCGAAATAGTCTATTTCGATGAATAACGTCTACACGTCCTCCAGGGCCGGCAACGTCGATGTTCAACTTCGACGTTGCTCAGCCCAACATCGAAATAGGCGCAGCGAGGGAACGTCTACACGTCAAAGTAGCACACATCGAAATAGGGATGCCAGGCACAGCTGCAGACAGGGTCACAGGGCGGACTCAACAGCCAGCTGCTCCCTTAAAGGGCCCCTCCCAGACACAGTTGCACTAAACAACACAAGATACACAGAGCTGACAACTGGTTGCAGACCCTGTGCCTGCAGCATAGATCCCCAGCTGCCGCAGAAGCAGCCAGAAGCCCTGGGCTAAGGGCTGCTGCCCACGGTGACCATAGAACCCCGCAGGGGCTGAAGAGAGAGCATCTCTCAACCCCCCAGCTGATGGCCACCATGGAGGACCCAGCAATTTCGACGTTGCGGGACGCGGATCGTCTACACGGTCCCTACTTCGACGTTGAACGTCGAAGTAGGGCGCTATTCCTATCTCCTCATGAGGTTAGCGACTTCGACGTCTCGCCGCCTAACGTCGAAGTTAACTTCAAAATAGCGCCCGACGCGTGTAGACGTGACGGGCGCTATTTCGAAGTTGGTGCCGCTACTTTGAAGTAGCGTGCACGTGTAGACGCAGCCGAGGAGATAGGAATAGCGCCCTACTTCGACGTTCAACGTCGAAGTAGGGACCGTGTAGACGATCCGCGTCCCGCAACGTCGAAATTGCTGGGTCCTCCATGGCGGCCATGAGCTGGGGGGTTGAGAGATGCTCTCTCTCCAGCCCCTGCGGGGCTCTATGGTCACCGTGGGCAGCAGCCCTTAGCCCAGGGCTTCTGGCTGCTTCTGCGGCAGCTGGGGATCTATGCTGCAGGCACAGGGTCTGCAACCAGTTGTCAGCTCTGTGTATCTTGTGTTGTTTAGTGCAACTGTGTCTGGGAGGGGCCCTTTAAGGGAGCGGCTTGCTGTTGAGGCCACCCTGTGACCCTGTCTGCAGCTGTGCCTGGCATCCCTATTTCGATGTGTGCTACTTTGACGTGTAGACGTTCCCTCGCTGTGCCTATTTCGATGTTGGGCTGAGCAACGTCGAAGTTGAACATCGACGTTGCTGGCCCTGGAGGACGTGTAGACGTTATTCATCGAAATAGACTATTTCGATGTTGGCTGCACGTGTAGACGTAGCCACCATGTGTTAATATGTCGAATTTGAGTATGAATTCCAATTCACAACTTTTTCGCTGTAATCTGTTTTTAAAGTGCCTTTGTTCTAGGACACAAATTCTCAGGTCGTTTTTGTTAGTCTCTGTACTTATAAATATCAGTCTGTACTGGAAATGAGATTGATCTGATGAAGTGGGTCTGTCCCACAAAAGCTCATCACCGAATAAATCGTTTTGTTAGTCTTTAAAGTGCTACATTTCTGCTGCTTTGCTCTGTTGGAGTGCAGACTAACATAGCTACCTCTCTGTTAATAATCATAATATATCCATTGCCTCAGGTCAGTAATAAATTCTTATGCTGTAGACCCCGCGTCCCTAAATTCCTCTGGGCAGAGAGGGCAAACAGGCTGTAGCATGGAACTTTGGAAAGGGGTCCCAATGAGTTATGTTGGGGGGGGGCAGTGTGAGGAGTTTTGCAGTGTTTCTGCCTGTGCTGTACCTCTTCTGTGAATAAGAAGAAGGTAATTCAGACTGAGACTGCTAAAATGGCACTTTCCAACAACCCTAAATTCATTTCAAAATCCAGAAGATAATAGAAGATTTTGAAACCACAAACTCCTGGCAGAATTAACCAAGTGCGTGGGGATTCCTGTGTAAACCAATAAAACCCCACTTAACTACAAACAACAGGTTTGTAAAAGGGATGGGAGGGTGCTATCTTTGCAGCATTTGAAAAAACTTGCAAAGCATTTGCAAGGATCCTTTGAATCTTGATTCATATACATTTGCTGTGAGCCTCTCTCTGGAAATGCAGCTGTGCAGCAAAAAGGGCTGGGTGGGAGGTCAACAAGTGTGACTATTCATATATCTTAAGGAAAGAAGCTCATTAAGCACTATTTTAAAAAAGACTCCTAGTATCTTAGCTCTTGTTAGACCTAAATTCCCTTGTCTCCCAAACTCAGAAACAGACCCCACCCTGTAAATGGAACACACCCTAAGGGGGAGGGGGGTTTCCAGCTGATCACATGGCTAGATGCAGCACAAAATCACTATATCCTTTCTTTTTCCAAAGAAGTGCTAGAAAATACCTATCTTTCTCAGAAGGAAAACCAGTGGTTCATTGCGTTTTGCATCTGTGCATTCAAAGGCATGACCCATGGTGCAGTAACACATCAAAAGGTGTAATGTGTTTAAAATTAAGTCAAAGTCATAATGAACCTTCAGGCTTATTCACTGGAAAAAACACACAGGCAAGTTCCCTTTTTCTGTGACATTTTAAGGGCTTTTTTGTTTTGTTTTGCTTTTTTTAAACACCACTGCTACAAAGTAGCTAAGGCAGGTGCACCCCTATGTCTATTTTTGCGGAGTGCAAAACCTCTGTGCAGGTATACGGATCTAAGCATTAATGATGTAGGGCACTTATGTGTAGAAAGAAACTATAGCTTTGCCCTGAGTTCTGAATCGATGCATTTTCCTGACATCTGCTGGGCACAGTAGAAAAGACAACCTTGCACTTATTCTGCAACTGGTCAAAACTCACCCCACTAAAGATGTAATTTCAGTTACATTTAAACACCAGGATCAGATGAGCAAATAATAGTCTCTTGCTTTTTGTTACATGAGGTCTACCATGTGTAGTCCTCTCCTTCCTGACTCTTGCCTCTGAGGTCTCAAGCTGGTACTTCTTTCTCCACTTCACCTATTCTAATATTGCTTTAATTTCCTTCTGTCAGAAATGTCCAAAGTGATTGTCCGCTAGGGACTAGCACCGATACCACTGGATTTAAATAAAGCAAGAGCCATGTGACATAGGAAATAGACTTCAGCAAGAATGACATAATCTGTGAAAAAACTGCAGAGGCAGAATAAATGCTGTAAGATACTGTTTCTTGACTGAACAAAGTTAGAACTTCCACACTCTAGTGCCTGTTTGTCTCTCTCCAGGCACTCAAACCGCTAGGTTTATCAGACAGTGATTTATGTCTCCACTTATAAAATCTTCATCTCACTCAGCCTCCTGGCAACTTGCTTTGCCTTTGTCTCTACTTGGGAAATACTTGATAATTTTACTCATTGTAGTTTACCATTATACCATCGGCATCGCCCCTAAAAATAAATAAAATGACTTAATATCCCACTTCAAGACACTTACCCACAAAGTTCTGAGCTTGAGGAAAAGGAAAGAACCTGTTCTACAGTTCTGGTCCTCCTCATCTTAACCATGGTGGGTACTGAATCAGAAGTGGTTGTAATCAAATCTGAGAATGTGACTATTCTAAAAAAAATGAATACAAACCAAAAGAAGCCAAAGTAACCAGCAATTCAGCAGGTAAGTAGAGGTAAGAGCACATGTAGGGAAATGGAAACTCCCCATTCTCAATCTAACTGGCTGTCAAAAGATACCTGTGCTTGGAGCAAAGGGAAAAGTGATATGTAACACACTGTAGTGTGAAAGATAGGGTATAAAACAGACCTTAATTAACTACTTAAATGATTACCTCTGTCACATTTGTTAGGGATTTCTAAATTTTGATTGCTTAACTAAAGAAATGAGCTCCATAGCTAAATATAGTTTTATGGAGTTTTAGCAAACATTGGCGGCGGCAGCAGCTAATCTAACAAGACAAAAATAGCATTGGAGTATGATCTGGCTAATGTAAACTAGGAAATAAGATGATTTAACCATTCGGGTTGTTTGAAACCAATCACACAACCACAACAGAAAATAACATCTCTGGTTAGTTACTGTATTGGGAAGGTGATGTTTGTTTAGATTTTTGACTGAGTTTTTCAGAACAGGGCCTCAGCTGTGTCAGTTAGTTGTCTATTCCAGTGTTGCTAGATGTCCAGCCAAAATGAGAGTCATGTTCTCTCACCATTCAATCAGGGAATAAGATGTGAGTGTTTAAGTTCTTGTCACTGGGACTGGAATTTTCCAGTCTTCGTGATATGCATTTTTTCACACCAGTTTGTATAAGGTAAGGTAGGCCCAACCATCTTGAGCCATACCTTGAATGCAGGCTGTTTTGCTGTGGTTAGCAACTTACCTCTGCAAGTCACTTTGCATGGGCCCCTTTGCAATGCATCCTTTGGCCACCCTGGCAGGTATGCTTGCTCAAGTTCTAGTTTCTCCATCAACTCAGCTTACTGCTTAAGTAAAACAAAACAGCAGTCATAGCACTTTAAAGATTAACAAAATAATTTATTAGGTGATAAGCTTTTGTGGGGCAGACCCACAAAAGCTCATCACCTGATAAATTATTTTTTTAATCTTTAAGGTGCTACATGACTGCTGTTTTGTTTTGTGAAGATACAGACTAACACAGCTACCTCTCTGTGACTGCTGCTAAAGTGTCCACTTTAAAGATCATATAATTTGAATCAAATCCTTCAATAGCTTTTGATTCTTTTGAAACTTCTTGTAACAACCCATTATAGAATGCAAAGCCACTTTAGCAGACCAGGACAGACATATAAATCTTTCATCCGTTCTCCTTGTTTTAACAAAAATAATGGGACCTTAGCATATAAGACTGAGCTGGGTCTCTGCTTTATTAACCACACAGTTACATACAGTGTGCCTGATGTATTTGATCCTGTTATGGTGTCACCTGTGTGGACAGAGTTGGCGAGGGGGTTTGTAGCAGAGATATGTTCCTGGGATAGTGTTTCTGTGGTATGGTGTATGGCTGCTGATGAGTATTTTCTTGAGATTGGCCAGCTGTCTGTAGGAGAGGACTGGTCTATCACCCAAAGCCTGAGAGGGTGACGGATGGTGTTCCAGTATAGCTTGTAGGTTGTCAGTGATGTGCTGGAGGGGTTTAAGCTGGGGCCGACACCATCACAGGACCTAAGCACATCAGCCACACTGTCAGGGGCTCATACACTTGCACATCCACTGATGTGGTATATGCCATTATGTGCCAGCAATGCCCCTCTGCCATGTCAATTGGACAAACCAGACAGCCTCTGCGCCAAAGGATAAATGGACATAAATCCTACATCAGGAACTGGAATACATAGAAACTTAAAGGGGAACCATTTAGCTTCCCTGGACTTTTAATAATGGATTTAAAAGTAGCCATTATTCTACAAAAGACTTATACCACAAGATTACAGAGGGAGACATCTGAATTGGAATTCATTTGCAAATTTGACACACTGAACCTAGACCGGGGCCTGCAACTGAACTAGCGAGAAGAGCCATTTTTCAAATTCAGTTACAAAATCAGTCTTTCAAGAGCTGCAACGCACACGAATAGAGACAGTCATTCATAAATAACATCAAACCGTACTTTTTAATCACACCTATTTTAAGAACAGTGCAGGCGCACACACAATGATGTGTGTGTTAGAAAGTTGCTACCCCATCCCCAGGCTTGACCCCCTCCACACCTCCATCCCCAGGATTAACCCCTCTGAACCCCAACCTCCCCACCAACCCTAGTTTTAACTCCCACCTCCCTGCTGCCCACAGACCGAACTCACCTCAGCGTGCACCTGCCATCTCTTCCCACTGCTCCCTGCTGTCTCCTCCTCAGGACAGTTGTGCAGCTCCAGAAGGGGCAGGCTTAGTTGCCCCTCCCCTCCCAGCTTAGACTTCCACCCATGTGGGATGGCCCCCTGCCCACCCAGCTTTCACTTCCAGGCTTCCTGCCACAGCTGACTGATGAGAGGCTCCAGCTACTGCCACTTAAACAAAAAAACTAAATTCATTTGGCTTAATGCCAGGCAACTGAACTTAGATTTTTGCTTAAGGAGTGGCATCCTCCAGAGCCGCAAGAGAAGTCAGCAGTGGCAGCACTGGGAGCCACAAGTGGCCCTTAAAGAGCCTCATGGGGCTCTGGAGCTGCAGGGTGCTGACCCCTGACCTAGGCACTTGAGTTGGGCTAATCATTCTAGAAATCTAAAAATAAGATCAAGTTTGCCAGATGGTTCAAATGTTTCTATGAACACAGGCAAGTTTCCAGTAATGCTGAGATGATTGATTTCTACTTAAAACCTGGTAGTTTCCGTGGAGTTTGTTCAAACCCAGAGCAACTCAGAGACAAGAGGCACTGCATTGTCTGAACTCAGGTGGGAGGGTTGCATGAATTCCTGAAAATTGAAAGGCTCAGTTTTGCAGCACTCCTTCAGAGACCAAGGAATTAGGCTACATGAGTTATTTATGCATATATAAATCCCCTGAAACTTCTCAGTAAGGCAACAGACTGATACAGTTATGGCTTGTTCCCAAAGTGAAAGAATGTGATCACAGCTCACTGTATGGACTATAGGAGATTTTGGATGATGACAGCAGTTTCTCTTTCTTTCCACAGTCTTAGAAGCAGGTGTTACCAGCTGAGTCAAGTCCAAGGCTGATGGATATGGTGCTTGCATTCAGCTCAGGAACAGATTTTTCAAGCCGTGCACTTGTGATTTATAGAACAGCTGTCTCTCAATATGATGCCCTGAATACCTTGTCATGTCACAGCAAATAGTTTTGGGGGTTTCATTTAATTGCACAGATGGGCCTAAACCCAAACACCTGTACAGTGCATATGTTTTAAGAAGGTGGTGCTGTCTAGTGACTAGCACCCAGAAATGGGAGCCAGAAGGGCAAGATCCACCACCTGCCCTGTATTTGCTCTTAAAGAAGGTCTTAACGTAGTTGTGCTTCCATTTTCCCGCTTGTAAACCTGGGGTAATGCTACATTTCCTAATGCCTATGTTTATATTATTATTAAAAGGTTGGAGGGGGGTTGTGTGTGTTGGGGGAATTTTCAGTGAATTTTGTGCTGGTGCACGGTGAAGGACTGGTAGCCCTCCGGAATGCATTCCCAACAGAAACAGCGTTCTGAAAGAGACCACCTAATCAAGCTGCTCATCCCACATAGAATTTCAGTTTTCTCTCTCTATCAGGTCATCCTGCTCTGTGGTAACCTACATCCTGATAGAGGCTTCACTCAGTAGCTGCTGCTCTTCACAGTTTGGTGTTAGAAAGAGCAGCAGGTAGTTTCTCAGTGTCTTGACAGCCTGGTGTCACTGGGATTGTGAGACTGAGGGTGTGGAGTGTGGCTGTCCACTGTCTCTACCACAAATGGGGGGAGTTGCAGTAGGGTAATGCTTGTGACTTACTTTTCTTTATGCTCAGATTTAAAAATGTAGAGCTGTGAGGAGACTGGGGAGAAAAGTGGAAACTGTTCTGTTCAGCCTTCACTCTATGATGTTACAAGTAACACTCTAAAATTAAACCTCCCATCTGTCAGCTGCTTCCTCCCCACATTTGTTACCTCACAGCTCTCTTTTATCATGGTCTCAAAGTTGATAAAAGGTTAAAGGTTAAAATGGGAAGCTGCAACCATAACCATCCTTGCAGGGAAGTGTGATGACCTAAGAGGGAGAAGGTGATGGGGCTCACTGCATTTGTAAAGCTATAACCTTTCTAGACCCTTGACCAATGACACTGAGGATTTTATAGCCACATGCATTAGATAACAGACCATTGCACGTGCTTTATGAAGCCTTGGGCTGAGGCTAGATAGTATCACCAAAACCACAATTACATAAGAAAACCTCACACTTAACTTTCCTTGCATGACTGAGGCTGTCACTACTAAAGCTGGCTTCTTCAAGACAACTCTTGGCTCTGCTCAACTCCCCTGATAGCAATGACCAGCACCTGGACCAAGGCAGAGACTAAACATATTTGCATTTATTGAAAGTACATGTCCAAATGGCTTTAGGGCCTAGAGCTGAATTATTTAAAAATCTTTACTGAGAGTAAGTCACCAGAACAGATGACTGGCCTTAATAATGAACATATTTTAGAAACTTATAAATTGCCAGTAATGCAGTAAAAATGGCCCTGCTTTAACAATCCTTTTAAAATCCTAGAGAGTAGATAAGCCTTGTATCATACTCTGAAAGTCGATGAATCCCATCTCTAATGGCTTGTCTCCAATACAGCATTCACCTGGGTAGCAGATCTCCACTGAAAAGCCCTCGGCATGCCTGACCTGGGTAACTGCATCCACCATGGTTCTGTACTCATCCATGGGGTCATGGATTTCTGGTGGGATTTCTGTGGTTCTTAGTGCTGCAGTAAACTGGGTTGCCTCTTAAATTCACTAGCAGGATAGTCTCACCATCTCTCGCCTCGCATGAAGCTGCTGTCTGTGAGAGTGCCAGGGTGCAATGCTTCATGTGACTGATTTCCAAATGGTGCTACTCCTTATTAATGCAGACAGACCTGGGGAAAAAGCAAACTATTTTTGGCAGCAAACACTTTATATGAGAATGTTATTAAAGAAGTCAGTCTGTTGTAGCCCACAATGTGATTCATAGTGCACATGACTGCTGAGCCTCTCTTTTTTTCCACATTAAGATGACATTATGGTTCCATTTCCTAAGAGGGAGATGATGATGGGGCGCATTAAGGCTCACTGACATAACTGTATGTGTAAAGATATAACCTTTCAGTTATCACATCACAGAACTTTACCAGTAGGCTGGTGTCAATGTCTGGCCAACTGGCAGCTTGGGAGGAGGATTTCTTGGATGGAATCCCCGTAATAAATGCTGTGAAAGTGCTGCAGAAGTAGAGCATACATGTATGGAATTAAAATGCTGAATGCTGTAGATGACTTACAGTGCAAGGTAAGAGAGGACTAGACAAACAGTGCAGATGAAGTTATGGGATAGCTTTGTCAGATCCTGGGCTTCATTAGCCAGCATGCTCATGGCAAAGCAGATGGGTTGACCTGCCTGGACTGAAGCGAAACCTGAGCTGAGCCATGATTACTAGTGCTGGCTTAAAGCACCCTCAACCCCAGTTTAGAGCCTTCTAGTAAGGCTGGAAGGGGCAGTATGTGGCAACACAACAGCAAATTCTACAGTGAAGATATGATTTATCAGATCAAGACAGAGAGAGAGTGTTCCAGTGCACCAAATGGCAGTTGCAACAAAGGGAGGAAGTGAACCACTTGAATTCTTCAGATCCACAAATACCAATCTGGGGGAATGATACCGTACTTGGTTAAAAAGATATTTGTCAATAGAATTTAAATATCTAGATTCATGTCATCCACTGGTGTAAAATAGACTAGCTTCATTTACGTAAGTGGTGCTAGGTCCATCTACATCAGCTGAGGATCTGGCCCTTAATGAATGGTGACTGAATTTACAAAGGCTGTGTAAAATACAATGACAAAAAACCCAGGTCTGGCTCAGAATGTAGCTGTCCATAGGGCTGGCTTTGTCCACAAAATTCTGTACAAGTAATGGAAGTTCTAACAAGAAAGCACCATTTTCAAGGTACTTTGCATGTGCTAACTAATACTAACCACACTGGTAATAAGTACTGCACAACAAGTAGTACCTATGTTTCTATGAGGGAAAACTGAGAATAAAACCTAGATTCTTAGAGTACTTAGGCTTCTTACTCTGTTTAAGATCGATGGGAGTAACACACCTTGAACTCTAAGCCAAAGTAACTCAATGAAGCTATAAAAAGACTCAAGTTCAACATGGAATAGAATAGAAAGAAGAAACTACTGGTTATAAGCTTGTTCTTAAACAACTAGACCACAGCTGCTCTAAGCAGTATACAGCTGGGCAGCAGTGTTTCTTTGCTACGGTTAGCTCCTCATCATAGACTTTGAATGTTCCTTTTTCATATATCAGTTATGCATCTGATCTGCTGTAGTGTTTTCCTGAAGGTCTCTCTCTCTCTTTTAACAGTGGTGGCACGGACATTTATTTGTGATCCTCTGTCACATGTGTAGGGAATGGGGCAGAAGGAACGCAATGCTGCTGAGGCTGGGAGGAATGTGTCTCCCAGAGATCATTTGCATGAGAATGCAAAGGTGTGCATGTGTGATACCTTCTTAGGCAAAGCCTAATGGGTAGCAAGTAAGCCATGAGATTTGGTCTATTGTAAACATGTAGTTGTAAAATCACAATTTAAGCTGACACTTAATGCGGGAGTTGTCAGATCTCACCAATGCTCTGAGTTGTTGTGGGGGACAGGGCAGTCGCCATAGCTGGTTAAGACATTGATTACACAGGGCTCCCTGGTTTAAAGCATTGTAAGGAAAAAAAAGGAGAGACGTTTGTTGGGTTAGCTTGCTAGGTGCTATGGCTCTGCCTATGCCTTGGCTGTATAGCTATAAAATTGGCTTGACTAACTCTCCCCACCCATTAAAAGCAAAAGTGGGATACTAGGGTGCTTGTGAAACCCCATATAAGGAACACTAGGAGTTGACATTGTACAGTAACAGTCAAGGCCATACAGAGCTGAAATAAGAGGGTTCTGTTTTAGGGCAATAATAAGCAATGGGGTTAGAAGTAGTGACAGCTGGCTGCAGTGACCAGCTGGTAGCAGTAAGGAGAGGCTGCAGACAAGTAGACAGCTAGTAGTGCCCTGGTGATGTATCTTCAGGCTTTGGGTTTGGGACTGCACGGCAGAAGGAACACCCTGTAACTGTGTGTGGGGTAAAGGACCAAGAGCCCCAGCAAGAGACTGGGTTCTACTGCATATGGGGATGGTATCTGGGTGAAGGGGGTTTGTCTCTTCTTTGCTGAGATATACTGCATCTGTCACTGTAACCTTGGGGTAGGTTATGGTCATTAAACAAGCCATTTCTATCTCAGACTCTGTGCTTGCGAGGGGTGGGGGGAGAACCGCCTTACAGGCACCCAGCACAGGGGTGAAATTGTCCCAGGCCACTGGGTGGGGGTTGGTTGTATCCTCGACAGGAAAACCCCACAAGAGTTGAACCTGGCCCTTCTGGCAGGCATCTGGCATTAATAGAAGGGTTACATAAGTGGGGGCTCATCTGGGATTTCTTTTGCTGGGTAGTACCCCTCGCAAGCACACACACATATATATATATATATAACATTGTAAGAAGCAGTTCTGTTGTTGCAGGATAAGTTAGAGTTTATACCATGGCTGGCCGTATGCTAGAAGACTGGTGTGAGGAGTTGAGTATCAATCCTAGAAATTGTCTGTTAGTTTTAGGAATACCTGAGGGTATGGAAGATGGCCCAATTGAGGCCCTTCTAACAAAATCCATTGATTCTCTAACGAGGTGTCGCATACGGGGGCGTAGACCTCATGTAGACGACAAAGAATTTGTAGTGTTATGTGAATTACCAGTAGCTGTGGACTCTTTGCAGATCCCAAGTGAGATAAAGATTCCCACTGGCACCTTGAAAGTTGTGATCGCCAAGGCCTTTGCAACAGGCCCCGCTTCACATGCCGTATTTGAGGAGAAGATGACAGCCTTCTTGGCAGAGGAAGGAAAGACTATGGCAGACGTGTCGAGTCTACTGAGTGCTGAACCATCAGCCCCTGGCCCTTCTATGGATGTATGGGCCAAAGCTTTGGAACAAGCATTGGAGAAGGTCCTGCGACCTCATCACGAGTCTAGTTCATACCGTAAGTTACACTTATTTTCTGGTGGTGCGGTCCCAATACCAGGGGAAGAAGCGTTTGAACCCTGGTTAGAACATACCACTGAAATGCTCCGAGAGCGGGCAATACCTGAAGCCGAGAAGAGAAGGCGACTGATAGAGAGTCTCCAGGGTCCCCCGCTGGATGTCATTTGCATGGTGAAGCTGGGTAATCCGGAGGCTAGTGCAAATGACTGCTTAGAAGCTCTCAATCATGCTTTTGAGAGGATTGAAGATTCGGAGGAAGTTTATTGCAAGTTCCTGAATACCAGACAATGGAGGGGTGAAAAGTTGTCAACCTATGTTCAGAGGTTGGAGAAACTACTGCAGAGGGTTGTCTTGCATGGAGCCATCACAGCGGAGCAAATGGATCGAACTCAAGTGTCCCAAATTGTGAGGGGAGTGCAATACCAGCACCCAATCCTATTCTACCTTTGGTTAAGAGAACGACTGGTGGCCCCACCCGGCTATTCGCGATTGATTAGAGAGATCCGAGAAGAGGAAGAAAGGCAGGCCACTAGTGAGAGCTGAGGCACTCAACCGTCCAAACATGGCGGTACAGCCCTCTCACAGCCCCCCAAAATATTGATGGTGAACAGCGGAGAGGAGCTCTCCCAGAAGGTGCAAGACCTGATGGTGCAGGTGGACGAACTGAGGGGCGCTATAGGTCCAGCCCGATCACCAGAGAGTGGTGAACAGCTAGCAGCAGTAGTCCATAAAACTGGGCTCAGGACCACTACTTCTACAGGTCGGCCAAGTATAGGATCATTCTTCTGCTACAAATGTGGTCAGGAAGGACACACTGCAGCAAGATGTCGAAATAGAGAAAATCCAACACTGGTGTACCAAAAGCTGAGGGTCACCTGGGAGAAGTCGGGAAATGGCTACAGGGTTTGCGGAAAGGAGCCGCACACACCCTCTGGAATTGAAGGCTACCTTAGAAGAGACAGACCCACGGCCTTCCCACAAGGACTAATAGGGCCTAGAGCAGAAGTCACTGTAAAGATAGAAGGGGTGGAATGTAGAGCCATACTTGATACAGGATCTCAAGTGACTATCATATTCCAGTCATTCTATCAACAAAGGCTTGGGCACCTGCCTATCCAGCCACTGACGGGTCTCAGCCTGTGTGGACTCAGCATGAATGAATACCCCTATGCGGGATATATCATAGTGCACCTAGAGTTCCCGGGGGAAGTGGCGGGGGTAAGAGAAGAGGTAGACACAGTTGCCTTAATATGCCCCGACCCCAAGGGAATCTCTGATGTGTCGGTGCCAATAGGGACCAACTCCAGTCTCTTTAAAGTACTGGCAGAATACTGCAGACGACGGGCCGGGGACCAATACCTGAGCACCCTGATGATTCATGCACTTTGTGCTGAAGCCTACAAGAAAACTGAGGATTCTAAACAGGAGTTGCCTGAACTACCAATGGGTGCCCTGAGGTATGCGGGCACAACTCCCATAGTAGTGCCTGCAAGGACAGAGCAAGAGGTGCTCACTAGGAGTACCTGGCTAAAGAGCAGGAGAGGGACTCTAGCTATGGTAGAGCAACCAGCTGACAGAGGCCTTCCTGAAGGAATGTTGGTTCCCAGTGGAGTTATAGCCTTACCCGCTGAAGCACAGGAAGAGGTGACTATACTAATCGCTAATGAGACGAGTCGTGATATTGTTGTAAAGCGAGGGCAAAAGATAGCAGACCTTTTTGAGCCCAATGCAGTGGTAAAGCCCCAGTGTGGCACTCCAGCCCCAACAATAGATCCAGAAAAATTTGACTTCGGAGATTCACCACTGTCTGAAGAATGGAAGACGCGATTAAGGGAAAAGCTTTGCAAGAGAACAAAGGTATTCTCACTGTATGAGTGGGATGTGGGATGTGCAAAAGGGGTTGAACGTAACATCAGACTGCATGATTCTCGACCCTTCCGGGAGAGATCCAGGAAGATCGCCCTTTCTGAGATGGAAGATGTGTGACAGCATCTTCAAGAGCTGGCAGAGAATGGCATCATTACAGAGTCCCACAGCCCATATGCTTCACCCATTGTTGTGGTCCGTAAAAAGAATGGAAAAATCCAGATGTGTATTGATTATCGCACCTTAAACAGCCGTACGGTGACTGACCAGTACACTATGCCTCGGATCCAAGACGCATTAGACTGCCTGCTAGGAAGCCAGTGGTTCTCAGTTTTAGACCTTTGAAGTGGATACTATCAGATTCCTCTGGGGGCAGAAGATAAAGAGAAGACAGCCTTCATCTGCCATTAGGGTTCTACCAGTTCGAACGCATGCCGCAAGGGATTTCCGGGGCACCAGCCACATTCCAGCGTCTTATAGAGAAAGTCGTGGGAGACATGAACCTACTGCAAGTCTTGGTTTACTTGGATGACCTGATCGTATTTGGAAGAACATTGGAGGAGCGTGAAGAAAGACTTTTTAAGGTCCTTGACTGGTTGGAGGGCTATGGGTTGAAACTTTCTATTGACAAATGCCAGTTTTGTAGAACATCGGTGAAGTATGTGGGTCACATTGTGTCCCAGGAAGGTGTGAGTACTGATCCAGACAAAATAGAGGCACTTGTCACATGGCCACGTCCCAACAGTTACTGAGAGCTTAAAATGTTTCTTGGATTTAGTGGATATTACCATAGATTTGTGGAACATTATGTGTCCATTATCAAGCCTTTGAATGATCTCACTTGTGGATACCCGCTCAACAAGAGCAAGGCTAAGATCAAGGGTAAGGGGGGGCCCTCAAGACTTCCAGGGCAGAAGTGCCATGGTCCTCTAGAGCCTTTTGGATCACAATGGGATGAGAGGTGTGAGAAAGCTTTCCGAGAGATCATTAACTACCTAACTCATGCTCCAGTCCTAGTGTTTGCCGATCCAAACAAACCCTTTATCTTGCATACGGATGCCAGTTTGGAAGGGTTAGGGGCAGTGTTATACCAAGATGTGGACGGCAAAGGGAGGCCTGTGGCCTTCGCTAGCCGAGGATTGTCTGACAGTGAGACCCATTACCCCATCCACAAGCTGGAGTTCTTGGCCTTGAAGTGGGCCATCACTGAGAAGTTTCGTGACTACCTATATGGTGCTAAGTTCCAAGTATGGACAGACAACAATCCATTGACATATGTATTGACAAGTGCTAAGCTGAACGCTACTGGGCAGAGATGGGTGGCTGCCTTGGCCAGCTACAAGTTCAGCCTACAGTACCAATCGGGGAGAAGCAACATTGACGCTGATGCATTGTCACGACGACCACAGCCACCGGAGATTGCTGAGATTCCTCTAGATGGAGTAAGAGCCATCTGCAATGGAAGTTATCACAAGTCCCAGGCCCCTGAGAGTTGCATTGCTGAAACTCTGGGTTTACCACCTGAGAGTGTGCCGTCGGCCTCTGTGAACTATATTGCGTTGGATCAATCGCCATTGCCTAGGCTCAATGCGGCGGACTGGCAAAAAGCCCAGTTGCAAGATGCTGACATCCGTGACACCCTACTTGCAAAAAGAGAGGAACAAGACCCTTGGACCATTGTTCCCTCCACTCCGGGAAGTAAAATACTACTAAGGGAGTGGAACAAACTGAGACTGATACAAGGTGTGCTGCACCGGGTCACCGTAGATCCATTGCAAAATTGACGAACACAACCGGTACTACCAACCAAGTACAGGGTTCTGGCCATGAGGGCTCTGCATGATGATTTCGGACATTTGGGTATGGAAAGAACACTTGAGCTTCTCCGTAATAGGTTCTATTGGCCTCGGATGGCCGAGGATGTACGCAGGAAATGTGAGATGTGTGCTCCATGTGTTCAATGCAAAACTCTGCCCACTAGAACAGCCTATCTGCAGAGCATCACGACCAGCAAACCCTTGGAATTGGTGTGCATTGACTTCTTGTCTCTGGAACTGGATAGAAAGAATATTGGAAACATCTTAGTGGTAACCAATCACTTTACCCGATACGCTCAGGCCTACCCCACACAGGACCAGAGAGCCACCACTGTGGCACGGGTATTGTGGGAAAAGTACTTCTCAGTGTTTGGACTCCCAACTCGGATACACTCTGACCAGGGCGAGACTTTGAGAGTCAACTCCTAAAGGAGGTGCTGAGAGTGGCAGGAATAAAGAAGTCCAGGACAACCCCTTACCACCCACAAGGTGACCCTCAGCCGGAACGGTTTAACCGAACCTTATTGGATATGCTGGGGACATTGCGCCCGGAGCAGAAAGCGGCCTGGAGTCAACATGTTGCCTTTTTGGTCCATGCCTACAATGCCACAAAGAATGACACTACAGGAGCCACCCCATATTTGCTAATGTTTGGACGAGAGCCCAGACTACCAATAGATTTATATTTCGGGGTGTCAGGGGATGGGGAAGGCTATGAGACGCATCTGCAGTACGTTTCCCGACTAAAGGAAAAGCTGCGGGGTGCCTACCGTTTGCCCGCAGGAACACAGATCGTAACAAACACCGGTATGATGCAAGAGTGCGCCCTCAGGAGCTCCAACCTGGGGACTGAGTTCTCCTGCAGAATCTAGGGGTTGCTGGTAAACACAAGATTGCCAATAGATGGAAGGCAACACCCTACCTGGTGGTGGAAAGACTTAAGGACCTACCTGTTTACAAGATTAAACCTGAGAGCGGATCAGGGCCAATGAAGACCGTACATAGGAATCTCCTACTGCCTGGGGGAGAGTTGGTTGGTGCACCTTCAGAGATGGACTGTGACATACGGCCATAGTGCAAAGAAAGTGCAAGGTCACATCCATTACCCAACACAGGCAGTGGGTGCAGTGGAGATGATCTACCCTTATCCAGCACCTTCGAGAATGACTCTGAAGAGAATGGGGTTCCCATGGAACACCCTAGAGTGGGAACCAGGTCCCAGAGTCTATCGCAGGAACCTGGGGAAAGGGCAACACCTTTGGCACTGAATCCCAGAGCAAAAGTGTTTAGGCCCAGGCCTGGGGATGCCCCTTCCACAGCAAGACTAGTCTGGGGTGATGAGCCTGCCCCAATTGCCAACAGTTTGGAGGAGAACCAGGCATGTGCAGATACACCCCGATTAGCTGATGGAGATGTTTTTGTCCAGGACATCCCAGTCTGTGAGTGAGAGACACAAGGGCCAATGCGGGTGGAGGGGGAGTCCCTGCGTGGATGCGCCTTGTCCCTGCTGTCAGAGGAGGACCCCACAACCCTTGTTATCCCCATCCTCAATAGGCGAGATAGAGCCATAAAGCCCATAAATAGACTAACTTATGAGGCACCTGGAGTAGCTGAGGAGGATGTAATACATCTGGCACACAAACCTGTGGAAGCCATAGTGAGCTTTCTCAGGCCATTAGAGGGGAATTCATGTGGATGTTATAATCAAAAGAGTGTTTTGCCGGGACGTCAAATTCTCAGCTGGGGGGAGGATGTAGGGAATGTGGCAGAAGGAACGCAATGCTGCTGAGGCCGGGAGGAATGTGTCTCCCAGATCATTTGCATGAGAATGCAAAGGTGTGCATGTGTGATACCTTCTTAGGCAAAGCCTAATGGGTAGCAAGTAAGCCATGAGATTTGGTCTATTGTAAACATGTAGTTGTAAAATCACAATTTAAGCTGACAGTTAATGCGGGAGTTGTCAGATCTCACCAATGCTCTGGGTTGTTGTGGGGGACAAGGCAGTCGCCATAGCTGGTTAAGACATTGATTACACAGGGCTCCCTGGTTTAAAGCATTGTGAGAGAAGAGGGGAGGGGTACTAGTTGTGGCAGCTTGTTGAGTGCTGTGGCCCTGCCTATGTTTTGGCTGTATAGCTGTAAGCCTAGCTTGACTAATCCTCCCCATTTGTTAAAAAAGAAAGTAGGATACTGGGGTGTTTGTGAAACCCCATGTGAAAGCTACCAGGAGCTGAAATCAGGGAGTGACAGCCAAGGCCATGCAGAGCTGAAATCACAGGGTTCTACCTTAGGGCTATCCCAAGCAGTGGGGTTGGGAGTGATGACAGTGCGTGGCTGGTAGGAGGGGTGGTGGATAACAGCAACCACTGGGTGGCTGATAGGAGGGGTGGCAGATGATGATGACCAGTGGGCTGCTGGTGGTAGCAAGGGGAGGCTGCACACAAGTGGACAGCTAGTACTGCCCTGGTGATGTATCTGCAGGGTTTGGGTTTGGGACTGCACTGCAGAAGGTACACCCTGTAACTGTGTGTGGGGTAAAGGACCAAGAGCCCCAGCAAGAGACTGGGTTCTAATGCATATGGGGATGGTATCTGGGTGAAGGGGGTTTGTCTCTTCTTTGCTTAGATATACTGCATCTGTCACTGTAACCTTGGGGTAGGTTACGGTCATTAAACAAGCCATTTCTATCTCAGACTCTGTGCTTGCGAGGGGGGGAGGAGAACCACCTTACAGGCACCCAGCATGGGGGTGAAATTGTCCCAGGCCACTGGGTGGGGGCTTGAGCCGGTTGGTTGTATCCTTGACAGGAAAACCCCACAAGAGTTGAAATCGGCCCTTCTGGCAGGCATCTGGCATTAATAGAAGGGTTACACATGTAAGGTTTTATATGTCTGAAAAAGCTCGGCGGTAGAAGGAAGCCAAAACGGCTGCAAAGAAAACAGCACAAGTTTTGAGCTTGGTTGAAAGAAGGTTGCATGCAACCGCACTACGACTACAAATATGGGTTGGTCTGATACTTACCTTGCACCATCTTATGTGTAAAGATGATTCCTGTTGGTTTAGTAATGAACACTGTCATATGAATGAAAACTAATTGAAGCATTGTGGGCATATAGGAGAATGTGAAAAGTAGCAACATTTGTCATTGAGTTGATGAGAAAAATCTAATAGCAGACCTCAAAGATCTTAGTTAAGTCTAGTTTTATTTCCGATAGCTTGCACCATTAAAGTGTGCTTAATCAGACTTCATTCCCATTCCCATCAATGCAATTGTGAAAAATCAAGGAAGCCACCACTTTAAGCAACATAAACATGCAGACCAGTTTCAGCTAATACAACTTAGTCAAATGCCTTAATACCAGACACTATAACAATGCTTTAATGTTAACACAGTGCACATATCCACATCTTCATCATCACGCTCAGATGTACAGCCAGAATACCAGTCTCTGAGTGATTTCCTGTAGTCATCTTCAGTGTGGTGTTTGTTGATGGGAAAAGTCTGAGGTCAGAGTTTAGGCAAGGCATTTGCGTGAAATGGTGAGGTACTGGGAGTGTGTGTTGTGGCTGCCTGTGTGATGAAACTGAAAGGGAGTTTGTTATGCAGCTGCTAAAGCTGAGAGTTTGGGTGTTCTGGTGTTTGGGTCGGAGATGTGAACTGAAGTTGGCGAGGGTGTGAATGTTGCTTAATTTGGTGCTGTCCATTTTTATTTTCATTTGGTTAATGTGCTGGCAGGCAATGCACTTGAGTAAGTTTAACACTAATGTCATGTATTTATGGAGGAATTTTGTTGCAATTTAAAAATCAATTACGGGCGGTCTTCAACCTGCAAGCCCCCGCCCTAACTCTGTGGATCTTCCCCCACACACCTACTTGTGCCCAGTAATCCACCTTGCTGCCATTTTTATGCTCACATCCCCAGCTCAGGGAATCTTCACTACAGCCCCTTATGGTCACTCCCTCTTCCCTCCCATGCCCCAAGTCTTATTGCCAGTGTAATGTCTTGCACATCCTCCCCTGTCCATGTTCCCCCCCACCACACACATGTATACACAAACACACTTCAATACGTCTCTCCCTACACTCCCTCATGGTTCCTCTTTCCATTTAACATTCCCAACAGAGAAGGGAATCTGAGGGGCAGACGCTGGAGACTAATGGACTTCCAGTGGGAGGGAAGGTGGGAAACAGAACTGAGGAGCTGAGCAGAACAGTGGAGATATCTGCAGCCTCTGGACAGTGTTCCCTGTAAGCTGAGCACTTGGGCAGCCACCCAGGAGAGATTCATATGCCGTCCAGCTGACGCAGAGCGCTCACAACCACCCACAGCCAGAAGCACGTGTTTCTACTGGTGGCGCATATCCACACATCCCTCAACCCACGTAACAAAATGTATTCTGCACGTGGATGGAGAAAAATTAGAGGGAATATTGTACCTGGCCCTCATTGTACACAACCCCACTGTGCAGGTTTCTTCCATAGGTTCCAGGTTCTCCATCCCTTCTCCTCCCTTATCTATTCCATGTACAGGAGAAAAACTTTTGATGACCGTGGAAACACATGGAAGTTCGGACCTAGATAGTAGCTAGAGTCAGGGAAATGGGTTAGGTAGTGGTGTGTTGGGGGGATGGTGACTGCGCAGAGAAGGCAAAGGAAGCCCAGTGAGGAGCTTGGCTGCCCAGCCCCCAACATCCTTTGTTCTTCTTTCTTCATGGTCCTCCATTCTCCTTCAGACATGACTGGGGTGTATTTCACTTTACAAAGTAGGGGGGTTTGTGGGCTTGCTTGCAAATTAGAGGTTCTGTAGCAAGGTGTGTAATCAGCATCTGTCTACAGAAACCTCGCCTAGAGCAAGATAGGGTGACTTGTGCCTCTCATGCAGCAGCCTGCTTTGTCTCTGTTTTGGGGGTTCTTGTATTTAGATTCTAAATGCTAAGAAATAAACCAGCTTTGTAGCAACCTTCCAGTAAAAGCATTTAATGTTTATTTAACTTCCGTATGAATATGCCATGAGCATAATGACCTACTTTGGCAATGAGAATCCCAGTCCAATGTGGTTCATCAGACCCAGGGCTGCTTTTGTACAAACCACAAAAGATTCAAGAGTCAGGAGATGCTGCTTCCCTAGGGCAGTTGCAAACTCAGGCATCTTTGGCTGTCGCTCTTGTCCTTACAACCCCATGCACGCTCCTTGTTGTAGGGAGGGTATAGTGAGAGGGAGATTATCGTGGCTCAGGCTGATGGAAAAGCACACAACTTGACACTCCCTCACAGAACTTCTCCTTCACTGAGGAGCATCTTGATGTGGTGAGGAGAAAGGGAAACTTTTAGTTCACTTTCACTTGATGCAGTCCCAGGCCTGACAAACCTTTGGGACTGAAAATCTGCACATCGGTATTTACCTTGCTCTTTATTACTATTTTTTTCTTAGTAAAGAACTTTTTATTGTGGTAGAATACGGGAAATGAAAGGGTAAGAGGTGACATGTGTGTTACTCCCTGTCCTAAAAGCCCATTTGCTGCAAAGCATATAAGCCTTAGCTTGCATACCTGGCCCATTGTTCCCAGGATAATCTGGCCTCACTTGTACTGTAAGTACAAGCTCTTCTTGGACAAATCAGATCAATGTACAATCATGAAAGGTGGTAGAATGGGCTTGAATGGACTGTTACGTGCCTAACTCCATGGACTTCACTGTAACTTCTGCAGGTCTTCATAGGTGTAATAGGACAAAAACATCTTTGTACATGTGTTTCTTGGTTTGTCTGAATACACCATCTACACAGTATGTGTGGTGCAAACCTTGCTAGTAGCCAAGAAATACAGGAACAAGAATGTATAATGTATGCAGTTTGCAGTGCTGTTTTAGACAGGATGTTAGACAGGCAAGGTGAATAAAGTAATATCTTTTATTCAACCATTTTCTGCTGGTGAGAGACATGAACTTTCTAGCTACACAGATTTTCTGGTTTGGACTTTGTATAAGTCGAAGAGCTTGTTTTGGCTCTCATCAACAAAAGGTGATCCAATAATAAATATCTCCTCACTTACCTTTGTCTCGCTAGTATATGCAGTAAGGCAGCACAGTGTACTTCAGGAAGGCCAGTCAGGTGTGGAATGGGTCCTCAGCCCCTTTTTTCTATTTTGACGTGCTACAGTGTCTGTGTAAGATGAATGCAAAGTGGACATCATCTGTAATGTTTTTGATTTTTCAGTGTTTTGACAACTTTGGCCCTACACCTGGCTCTTCTAAGTCAAGGGTGGAGGCACTGAGGTCAGACAAAGTGGAAGAAGCTTGCACTGGTGTTGCTGGTGTTGTGCCTCTGACTCGAAGTATAGTTAAACTGCAGTTAAACTCCCTTGGCTGGTCTGTTTCAGCTGACTCAGGTTTGCAGGCTTGGCATGCAAAGCTATAAAACTACGGTGTAGACCAGGGAAGGGCAATCAGGAATGAGGAGTGGGCAGCAAGAGTGGTGTTCCTTCATCTCATTGGGCCAGGGCAGCCTGTGGCCCACTAGAGTTCTACCTGTGGCCCTGTGGCCTCCCTGTGTGCCCCATTCCCTCATGACTCTCACACACAGGAGCCCCACACTTACCTGCTCCTCCCAGAATTTTCAGAGTGTGTGACTCACCTGATTTGCACTCTGTTCCTGTTCCTCCTCTGCCTGCCCAGAGCTGGGACACTGCAAACAGCTGATTCGTGGCCTGCGAGGATGAAGCGCAAATCAGCCAATTCATAGCAATCCAAAAGTGCTGGGAGGGAGGAGGCACAGTATATGAAGTGTGGGGCTCCAGTGCACTGGGGTTTGAGAGGAATATAGGTGAGAGGGAAGATGGGGGTCCACAGACTGCAGGTGGAGCCTCAGTGTGGCCCACCACTGATGTAGACATTGAGGCTCTAGGACCCTCCCCACCTCTGGTCCCAGAGTGCCCAACTATGTGTGCTGCAGTTTTATAGCCTCATAGCCTGAGCCTCATGAGTCTGAAACATCTGTTATGAGGAGGTCATGCATACTTAATTGAAGTGTGGACGTACCCTTAAAAACTGAAGTACAATGTGCTCAGTCTCTGGGGCTCTCATCTGAGCATTAAAAATGATTGATTTCTCAAATGTAACACTGAATTACTGGCATGTGTTGTAGTGGTTAGAATAGAATACACTAACTGCTGAACCTAAGAATGTCCGTCTAGTTTTGGATTGTGAGCCATGTTTCTGAGATGCAAAGGATTAATTGAAAATAAAATCAGTTTCAAACTTTTCCAGAAAAATGGCCCACGGAGGCTGAGCAGGCAGCATTTTACCTGCACAGATTATTTCCATCTTAAATGTTAAGTGCTCTCAGCTCTTTGTTTCACTTCTTCAGGATGTCTGGTCTTCTGTTAAGAACAGAACCCGTTGTAAGTGCATGCCAGCTCCTTTCACTATTTCTTGCATTTAGCACGTTTGGTGGTAAGACACTTCCTGTTTATCTACAGAAATCTTAGTTTCCAGATCAAACTTGGGTCTGCAGGGAGCTTGCTAACCTACAGCTCCCAGTCTTGCATCTGCCTCTGAATTTAATGACAGTTTCTGCTTCACATTTTCACATGCTTCCTGAGATGACTGTGGCAGAACTCACTCTGGAGGAGCAAGTAACTGTGCCTCCTGTTGCAGTTACCTAGAGGGTGATCAGCTGTCTTGATTTTATAAAGACAAGTCCCAGTGTTCCACCTTTTGTCTTACATGGGCACCTATTATCCCTTCCCACCAGTCCATGTTACTCTCTTTTCACTCTTGCTGTCTGGTCACCATAGTTCCTTGTGCCTCGGAAAGCATTTTACTTTCATGACATGAAAGCCAGATGTCATTGGGGGTTTACTTCTTCCAGCCCTGATACTGAGGGTTTAGCTATAGTTACTAGAGGTTTGATGCTCTGGAGGTTGACCTTCCAGGATTCAATATAGCAGGTCTAATAAGGACCCATCTAATGGAATGCTGAGGGCATCCCCATATGCCCTGGCACCCCCTCATAGTTGTGAGGAGTAAGGGAAGTTGATGGGAGGGTTTCCCTAGATGATGTCCTGCTATGGGTGTGGCACAGAAAATCGATGTAAGGTGCATTGACTCCAGCTAGGCAATTCTCATTGCTGTAGTTGCGTATCTTACTTTGATTTTCTCCCTGAGTGTAGACCTACCCTGATTGTACTTTATTCCATGAGAATCCTGCTGAATTCAGTGACATCACTTGCAGGATAAAATAGCTTTTATTTGGGCAGAGTAGCAGAATTTGGCTCACAATAAAATAGAATATTTAAAGTAAAATCCTTGAGGAAAATTAATTAATTTTGCTCACGTTCGTTAAAATAGAGGAGAGTGACCACACAATGATCTGTGGCTTGCATTTGTTTAAGGACCTGATCTTTCAATCTTTGTGTCGGCTAAACTGCTGCTGACTTCAGTGTGAGCTCTGTTAGTATAGGTGCTGCAGATTTAGTTCAAGCAGGTGGAATTAACCAGAACTTAAATGTACCATAAGAATAATAAATATTCTTTATTAGCAATCAAAAAGGATGATCAAAAACCTGTTAGTACCTGTGGTGTGGATTCACATAATACAGAGATAAGATACAAGCATTTCTCTTTTCCATTAACTTGAGCACAAATCATCTGGTATGTTACTTACACCCTGAGAACAGCAGATGTAGTACATCCTTCCTTTTGAATTGTGGTCTGAATTTCAACCAAGCTAGAAGATTCTCATTTTTGCAGAACTAATCTGTTGATACAAATAGTGCTATGAGTAATTTTTTTTCTAAGTACAATCTTTGTGGCACCAGATGCGTGGCATATGAGTTAAAACTGATCAATTGGCATAAACCAATGTTGCAAACATGGATCCAAATTTAAAATGGCATTGTGATGTCTCCTATGCCTTCACAAAGTTGGAAGTGATTGATTTTTTGTTAGTGTGTTTGGAGAAAAGTTGTATGTACATTTAGCCCACATTTACTTGCTAATAAAAGTTGATCAGGCTTGAGTGAGAACATTGCTCATAATTCATTGTTACCCAGATCAAAAACTTTCCATCCTTTAGCTGAATGAAAGCAGTATCATGTGACTTAAATAACCAATCAGAATCATAGGATGGCAAATTATGTATAATTTAAGGGAACAATTTATGAACAACCTATACGCTCAAATTTGACCACATAAACTGTTCATTAAACATCTGAACACGTGGGTTTTACCCACAAAAGCTCATCACCTAATAAACAAAATTGTTAGTCTTTAAGGTGCTACAGGACTGCTTGTTTTTGTGGTGCTACAGACAAACACGGCTACCCCTCTGAGACTACTGTTCATTAAATAGTTATGAAAAGTGAAAAAAATCAGCCTGTCCACAAAACTTTATAGCAAATAAAGAAACTAATACTCACAGAGAGATAGCCATGCTAGTCTATATACTATCAAAACAAAAAAGCAGTCCAGTAGCACTTTAAAGACTAACAAAATAATTTATTAGGTGATGAGCTTTCGTGGAAACAGACCCACTTCTTCTGATCATAGCCATAGCAGAACAGACTCAATATCCTCTGTTCCTTAAATATTGAATCTGTTCTGGTACGGCTATGATCTGAAGAAGTGGGTCTGTCCCACAAAAGCTCGTCACCTAATAAATTATTTTGTTAGTCTTTAAAGTGCTACTGGACTGCTTTTCTGTTTGATAAACAATATTTGTGTGTCTGCACAGTGAGAAAAACTAGCTGTTGGGCCATGCCCACTAATTCTTGCAGAGCTCTTTCATTTCTGTGTAGAAATCTGGGCTTGGGTTGGAGTCCAAACCAAGGGCGTGAGAGCGTGGACTTTAGCCTGAGCCCATAAATTTATACAGCAACAAAACTGCCCTACAGCCCAAGTCAGCAGGCAAGGGCCACCCGAGGATTTTTCTGTGCTGTAGATATACCCATAGGTCTCCTTCCTATCACTTCAGCAGCACAATACATCTTAGTCTTGTATAATATCATTCATGCACTTGTATCTCAGGTTCTCTACATAAACAAATAGTACAGATTAACATGAAATCAGAGGTGGAAGAAAATTAATTAAGGGAGACAATATCTTTCAGATAAGATTTTGAAAGTAAGGGAAGCTGGCAGGACCTAGGAAGGGTGAAGTTAATCCATCACTTAAAACATGATCTCTCCCATATTTTTCATACTGCCCAGATAAATCTGCCCTTACTTACGGTGACAGCTTGTGGTTGAGAATGACAAACTAGTAGCAACAACAACAAAAAAAGGTCCAAAAACATTAGCTTGCATTTTGGTTAGTAGTACATTGAAATGTTATTCATAGTCACAAAAAACCTCCCAATGGGGCATGTCTGATGTTTAAAATATGTTCTTCAGTCTTCATATCTTCAAATGCTTTCCTTCAACAAAAATAATTCATAATTTTCCCCAAGTAGACTTAATCTAGCTCATAGTCATTTAAATTTGTTTCGCTTTCTTATGCTCCTAGCCTTAATTATTCAGCTTTTGCTGCTCCTCTCCAAGGTTTGACGTTGTTCTGAGCAGTGCTTTGATCAGAGATGGGGAGGCAGTGTTTCCTAGAATATGACAGCTTCAAATGAATGAACGTGGAAGATAACCAATATGTGATTGCTAATATCCATGCGTGAACATGTTCAGACTTAAGTGAAGCCCTTTGGAGCATATCATAGGAGAAGGTATATTTGCATTCCGACTGCAAGTGACCCCGGAACATGTAATGTCATGGTGTTGAGCAAGGTAAAGAGACGCTGTTGCCTGGGCTATTTCTTCACACAAATGGTAGCATATTCTGTGAGTTCAACTTCCACATCCTGCTCCGTTCTCAGGACCTTTTCTACTCTAGCAGAATGGTTTAGTGACGCATATACAAGGACATCTTGGCTCACCATTGAGGGCGAGTAGGAGCCAACAGAGGCACTCTCACTGGCAGTGCCTGAGGCTGCCTTGCTACTGTTCCAGTGAGGGACATGATTGTCATAAATGGTGCTGTCACCCGATTGCTGCTGCTGGCTAGCCATGGAGCAATAGTAAAGTGCAGATCCATCACTGGGAACAGGCGTGGTGTTGTCGGTGTGGGATGGAGCACCTGTAGGCCTGTTGAGCTGTAATGGAACAGAATGGGGGTCAGTTCTGCATGGAACTGTGTATGAGAGGTGAGCAGGCTGGTCAACGCACACATGAGATATAACAAGAGATGCAGTATTCAGTTTCATTCAGGTAGGATCACCACTACTAAATTGTATTAAAAATGATGAATAAATGTTGGAGCAGAGGTAGACAAACAGGTTCCCTGGAACATACGTGGGGATAACGCACCCAGTTATGGGCTAGAGTTAAAAATCATTGCATCTTTAGCTTTTCTCTACCTTTTTCTGCCCTTCAGGGTGAATTTGAATATCATGCTACAAAAGCTCTCCTAACTCACTTGTTCTGTGCCTCTCACTTCCGTGGCCTACCCCTGCCCATCACCCGTCCAAAGAGTCTTGCATTCAGAATTTGTCCCCATCCTTCCATCTCCTAGCATGTCATATTCTTCATTCTTCACTATATGTTTTCTCTTATCTGGCATCTCTGTCTGCTTACAAGCTTGCTCATGTGTTTTTCTGAAGAAACCCTTTCTAGACCCTGCTTGCCTATCCACCTGAATTCCATCTCCCTCCTTGATTGGGGCATCTGTTCCTGCTGTCTCAATCTCCTCTCCTCTGGCCATTCCCATTGAATTCCATGCAGGCCAATTTAAGGCATTTCAACTGCTCTGGGGCTTCCCCTTAAAAGTTTTACATGATCTCATGCTAGCCACATTTAAGGACCATTTTTCTTTACCCACCTTTCCCACTGTTATTTGACACTTCTCCCTGGGCTTCAGGTTTCTTCTTCTCTACCATATTTCTGTTTTTCCACCAGTATCCTTTCCCTTCTCCTTTTATCTCATCAGGGTTTTTCCCTTTGTTTCCTCCACTTATCCCCCTGTAGTCTCTCACAAGGCAAGCTCATGCAGTCCAACAGTTCCATCTAGTCACTAGGTGGGTGATTCCCTAATCTCTTGTCTTCCCCACCCCATCATTCCTTTTCTTCTTCCATGTCTGTCCTTTCTCCAAATCTATCAGTTCCTCTTACACATTTTTGAAATCTATTCTTCCCCCTCAGTCCTTCCAACTTTTTCTGCTCTCACCTTGCCTACTGCAATCTACTCCACATTGGCTGCCTCTGTTGTTTCTAGTCTTCCAACAGTCAGCAGAAAGTGATACCACTAACACCATCTTCCTTTACTTGCGACTCTGATCAGATCACTGCCACGACTCCTCAGCACTTTGAGGTATTTGAATATCATACCAATGAATACATTTGTATTGTTTCCTTGTACTCGCCTTTGTATCCAGCTGTTTTCTCACTTGTCTGAGACAATAAGATCTTTTGGGAAGGGACTGACTTTTTTTCTTTCCTGTAACGCTGAGAACAATGAAGTCCTGATCGGTGACTGGGTTCCTAAGTGCTATGGTAACACACATAGCCTTTTTAAAAATTCCTTTCTCTTTTTATGTCAATTTCAGGCTCCTTGTCCTCACCTTCCCTGCATTACACAACTCCAGCCTTACCAGGTCTTCTTCTTCCAGGCTTTTCCACTCCCCTTCCCACTATCTGTGTTCCTTCAGGGTTCTCGTCCTAAAAACCCTATCTGTATCTTCTTTGCATCTTCTTCCACACTTCTCGAATACTTGGAAGGTCATCTCTCTGTCCCTTCATAGCCTTACTCAAAGTAAATTTCTTCCACTGTTTCTTACACAGCTACACATATAGCATATGGATTAACAAAGCAAAACTATTTCACTTGGAGTTTGTACCTACAGCATACGTGGTATTACATGACCGAAGAGTATTCTTTTTTAATTAGACAACTAGCTCCTTGAGCTAGGGACTGTCTCCCTATATGTGGGTACAATACTAAGCGCACTGTCAGCACACATTAATAACACAGGATACGACAAGGTTTGGTATCACAGAGCTGAAACACACCATGTTCATTTTCTTCTGTGAAGTTACTGGAGTGGTCTTGTGTTTCACTGGAAAGGAAAAAAAAAGAAAAGATGGTGTCTCAATAAAACAGTGAGAATTATCTTTCTGTTAGTAGTAAAAAGTTATGGATATCAGTAAAATGCCCTTTTTCTTACTGAATACAGCTCAAAACATGAAAATCCAGTCAGTGTGTGCCCAGATTGGATTCAGAAAGGTCTCTTGTCAAAGTATAATAAATTCTACATTTTACTGGGGAATATGACTGAGTGTTCTAGAATGTGTCTATGACCCTCCCATAATCCCAGAAATCTGAAAAAAGTCTCCGTAGCATATTGAGTGTGTTTGGAGTGGCAGAGATTATCCTGGATTAACTGGCAGAGAGGCAATTCTAGTAATCAGCAAAAACACACTAGCCATAAGCATCAAACATGTAAAACGCTCAATATACTTGAGCAATCTAGTTGGCAATTTTAGTGCCTTTCCCTGGAAAAATTCAAAGCATTTTTCCAGGATTAAACAACGAACCCTCAGAAAGGCACTGAGAAAGAGGTACGAGAAATTAGCCACTAATTGTCACCACTGAAACTACAATGTAGTGGAACTGTGGGTACCATTTCTGAGGTGGAATATAGCATCTTAATAATGGGCCATGGTACTACATCTTAGAAAGAGAGGAATAATGTTATATCCAATTAAAAACAAAAGGGGAAATTAGGGAAGCAGAATGTTATTATTTGGCGTGTGATCAGGATTGCAGGATTAATGCTCCCTCTTATCACAGAATCATAGAACTATAGAATTCAAGGGTTGGAAGGGACCCCCAGAAGTCATCTACTACAGCCCCCTGCCTAAAGCAGGATCAACCCCAACTAAGTCATCCCAGCCAGGACTATGTCAAGCCAGGACTTAAAAACCTCTAGGGATGGAGATTTCACCACCTGTCTCAGTAACACATTCCCACCCTCCTGGTGAAATAATATTTCCTGATATTCAACCTACGCCTCTCCCTCTGTAACTTCAGATCATTCCTCCTCGTTCTGCCATCTGTCACCACTGGGAACAGTCTCTCTCCATGCCCTTTAGCGGTCCCTTTCAGGAAGTTGAAGGCTGCAATCAAACCACCCCTCATTCTTCTCTTCTGCAAATTAAATATGCCCATATCTCTCAGCCTCTCCTCATAGGTCATGTGCTCCAGCTCCTTAATCATCTTCATTGCCCTCCGCTGAACCTGCTCCAGAGCATCCACATCCTTTCTGTACTGGGTGGCCCAGAACTGGATATAGTACTCCAGATGTGGCCTAACCAGTGCTGAGCAGATGGGAACAACAACTTCCCTAGATCTGCTGGAAATGCATCTCCTAATGCACCCCAACATGCCAGTAGCCTTCTTGGCTACAAGGGTACACTTTTGACTCATATGCAGGCTCTCATTGACTATAATCCCTAGATTCTTTTCTGCTGCACTGTTACTTAGCCAGTCGGTCCCCAGCCTGCAACAGCGCTTGGGATTCTTCCATCCAAAGTGCAGGACTCTGCACTTCTCCTTGTTGAACTTCATCAAATTTCTTTTGGCCCTATCCTCCAATTTGTCTAGGTCACTCTGGACTCTATCCCTACCCTCCAATGTAACTGCTGGACTCCTTAGCTTAGTGTCATCTGCAAATTTGCTGAGGGTGCAATCCATCCCCTCGTCCAGGTCATTAATAAAGACGTTGAGCAGTACTGACACTAGAACTGATCCTTGGGGCACTCCACTTGAAACCAACCACCAACCAGACACTGAGCCATTGACCGCTACCAGCTGGGCCCATCCATTAAGCCAAGTTTCTATCCATATTAACAGTCCACATATCCAAACCATACTTTCTTAAATTATGGGAAAGAATGTTGTGGGGGACTGTATCAAAAGCTGTTATGAAGGGATCAGTAATGATCACAAATAGTCAAGACCGTCCTGTTTAATGTCTGTGAAATTGTGGTGGTGGAGAGGAAGAGCAAGCAATCAAGTCACACCATTTCAAACTATTGGAGCAGTGAGTTTTTAGGTTTGGGTATGTTCTTGTTTCATCCCAACCTTTCCACTAACACTAGATGATGGAAGCATGTGGGACAAATAAAACTGCCAAAGAATCATCATCATAACTAGCTAGGCCTTGGCCACATTCTAGCTCATTTGTCAGTTGGGGATGGTTGTTCTCAGACTTTTTAACAGTGCTTAGAGAAGAGATGTTTTTAACAGTGGAAACCAGAGACTAGCAAATGACTCTGCCCCCCAGAGGGAAAAGGAGGAACAGGCGGGGGTACAAGAGCTCACCTTTGTGCCCCTGCAGACAACACAACAGGCATAAGCAGCCAAGGATGAGGAGGCACAATCCCCCCAGAGATGATAGGATATAAATAATCCACTTCTTATTGTAGGTCCCAGGTTGCTGAGGATCTCCTGTGGCATTAGTGGCATCTGCAAATTCCTCTGAGATTTGTTAGTACATGGTATAGGATGTTGATTGAATTATTCTGAACCATCTAATTAGTTCTTAATTTCAATTTACCAATCATTCACTCAGCTAACTGCACATTGTTAGAGTAACTTGAATTAGTCTAGTTTTCCGAGTATTGTAATGTATATATTATTAACATATTTAGCAAATTGCGAGAGGTGAAAGCCTGGCAAAAATTCATAGGGGGGCTGGGATTAGGGGCTGCTCAGATTTTCTGCTCTTCTCTTTACATATCCTGGACTGTTTGCAGCTTACAAAAACCTAACTTGAGAGGTTCTGTTTTATTTTTTTCTCAACTAAACTCAAAGCCCAATACTTTCAGAAATGGGGGCTGAAAGATGCGCTCCTCATTCCAGACTTTATCACTAGCTTAATTTTCAGACGTGCAGAGAACCTAGCAGCTTCTGCTGAAGTCTATGGCTACGTCTACACGTGCAGCCAACATCGAAATAGCTTATTTTGATGTTGCGACATCGAAATAGTCTATTTCGATGAATAACGTCTACACGTCCTCCAGGGCCGGCAACGTCGATGTTCAACTTCGACGTTGCTCAGCCCAACATCGAAATAGGCGCAGCGAGGGAACGTCTACACGTCAAAGTAGCACACATCGAAATAGGGATGCCAGGCACAGCTGCAGACAGGGTCACAGGGCGGACTCAACAGCCAGCCGCTCCCTTAAAGGGCCCCTCCCAGACACACTTGCACTAAACAACACAAGATACACAGAGCTGACAACTGGTTGCAGACCCTGTGCCTGCAGCATAGATCCCCAGCTGCCGCAGAAGCAGCCAGAAGCCCTGGGCTAAGGGCTGCTGCCCACAGTGACCATAGAGCCCCGCAGGGGCTGGAGAGAGAGCATCTCTCAACCCCCCAGCTGATGGCCGCCATGGAGGACCCAGCAATTTCGACGTTGTGGGATGCGGATCGTCTACATGGTCCCTACTTCGACGTTGAACGTCGAAGTAGGGCGCTATTCCTATCTCCTCATGAGGTTAGCGACTTCGACGTCTCGCCGCCTAACGTCGAAGTTAACTTCGAAATAGCGCCTGACGCGTGTAGACACGACGGGCGCTATTTCGAAGCTGGTGCCGCTACTTCGAAGTAGCGTGCACGTGTAGACGCAGCTTATAAGAGCTGCTGAGTGCGCCACACTTCTGGAAATTCTGACACATACAAAAATGTCCCAATGTGGAGTGAGACTAAGGGGCTTTGGGTTCTCTTTAAGAGACAGCAGGAGGACCTCTTTTGGTGATGAGGTCACAACTGTGCATTATTGGTTACTGTTACTTAGCCAGTTGGTCTCCAGCCAGTAACAGTGCTTGGGATTCTTCCATCCTAAGTGCAGGACTTCTCCTTGTTGAACTTCCTCAAAGTTCTTTCGGCTCAAACCTCCAATTTGTGTAGGTCACCCTGGACCCTATCCCTACCCTCCAATGTATCTACTGGACCCCCTAGCTTAGTGTCATCTGCAAATCTGCTGAGGGTGAAATCCATCCCCTCATCCAAGTCTTTAATAAAAATGTTGAGCAGTACTGACCCTAGAAAAATTTATGCTGCTTAACAAGTTTGACATCTAACAGACTCATAGGTTAAGGTCAAAATACTTAGCATACGTACTTAATCTACAATTATAATTTTAGCAATATATATTAGCTGCGTCTACACGTGCACGCTACTTCAAAGTAGCGGCACCAACTTCGAAATAGCGCCCATTGCGTCTACACGTCTATATTATAATTTATAATATAATATAATATAATTTATATATTAATACGTCTATATTATTAATACATTATCGCGTCTATATTATTAATACATAATAAGAGTATTATGTATTACACAGTATGACAGAGTATTCATTTCACACACATTAGATCACAAAATCTTTTACACTATGCTTGTGTGTATAATTAGCTTCTGTCTAACATGTGTTGAAAAATTCATGCATGGGGTGGGCTGCAGCACAGGATTCCAGCATAGGTGATGGGCACTTAGTTCCAAATAAAACATTCAAGCTATGGTGTAACAGTAGTTTAATGATGAGGTTAAACATTATTCCTGTATGTACAAAAAAAATTCCTTCCCATACAGTCAGATAAATACTAGATAGTTCCTCTATTTTATGAGAAAAGATCAGAACTTACTTGGTGGATCTGTGGAGTCATCTGTAGCCACTTCTGAAAAAGAAAAGCATGACAAAAATTGAAACAGACCTGAGAACTTTGTGAACTTTACATACACAACAAGCAACCTGACAGTGAAGCCCCCAGGACTTCTACATTTGATTAAGGGAAACAACAAAGCAATGAAGAAGCCAGTTGGAGGAACGGTGCCGCACTTGTCTCCTAAGCCTGTGTGAGTAACGCATGCACATTTTATTCAGCAGCCCCAGGACTGGGAGTTGCTGGATATTCAAGTTTTTGGATCACAGAGAGAAATACCTAGCAATGTGTAACACTAAAGAAAAACAACATTAGACATTAAGAAAAAACAAAAATATATGCAGAGTACTTATTTACCAACAACGGTGGTATGGTACGTAAACTTTACAGTATGTAAACTTATACTGTATTTGCTGTAGTTATTTGTATTTAATTTCACTATTCTGTACTTATGGAAAATGTAACTCAATATTTACTTCTGGTTAAACTGCCAATTAGTTGAGAGTCACAGATAACAGAATCCCGCATATGAAAGAGTTTACTGCACTGTGTTGGTCTTGTCCACTATCATGCACCTTCTTGCATCTTGAGTGATGCACATAACTTCTGACCAGACTTTACCTTTCCTGACCTTCCTTGTTTTTGACTAACATATTTCTTAATATCGATTGAACCTCTCTGGTTCAGCACTCTACACATGCCCTACTTCGACGTTCAACTTCGAAGTAGGGCGCTATTCCCATCCCCTCATGGGGTTAGCGACTTCGACGTCTCGCCACCTAACGTTGATTTCAACTTCAAAGTAGCGCCCAACACGTGTAGCCATGACGGGCACTATTTCGAAGTTGGCGCCGCTACTTCGAAGTAGCGTGCACGTGTAGACGCGGCCGAAGTCTCCTAAACATTCTTATTTCTCTCACTCTGTTTCTATTACCATCTGTCTTCCTTACAGATCTCTTTAAGACCATTAGGAACATATCAGGAAGGACCCAAGAGAATCATGAAAATAAAAATGCAGTTATGTGGGATTCCATTAAAGGTTTATCTAGTCTAAGCTGAACCTCTCTCCAGCATTTCGATGTGGTGCTGCCCAACGTCGAAGTTGAACGTCAACGTTGCCAGCCCTGGAGGACGTGTAGATGTTATTCATCGAAATAAGCTATTTTGATGTAGCGTGCACGTGTAGACGTAGCCTTCCTGGATTATTTCTGTACCACTGAATGGTGTGTTTGCAGAACCAGGCTTCCAGCCAAAATGAGTTTTTAGCCTTTGGAATCAGCTCTGATAATCAGAAATTCCTTTACAACTAGCTCTAATGCTTACTCTAGCTTCACAACTGTCCTCTAATGCTTACCTTGAACGTCAACCTTTACTACGTGGCTCTCACTGCTTAATCTGCCCACAATAGCTCGACAACGATAGAATCCACTGTCATTTTGATGAATCGACAAAAATTTCAGAACAAACACATTCTCTTCCATCCAAGCTGCGTTTCTTGTTGGCTCATCTTTCAGAAATAAGCAGTCCTGCCCTTCTATCTTGCACCAGTTCATGTGTGGCTTTTCTGTGCAGTACTTCACTGGACAATGTATACTGAGAGTCCCCCCAGGTTCGCTCCTGTATTGGAAACCTCTTGTAATCTGAAGTTCGACTGTGCAGTTCGCAGTCACATCTCCTGGAAGAGAATCAAAATCTAAACAAATATAGTTGTTTTGTCTCTCCCCCACATAACTCTATTTCTATTCTTTTCTGTCATTGCCCATTTGCTGCGTGGTCTGCTTTCATGAGATGGCCTTATGATTTCTATATGGATCACTGATAGAAGATAAACCTTAGATTATGGGTTCATTCTTCTCATGGGAGACAGAACTGGCTCTTACAGCAAACTGGTAATGTGAGGCAACCTTTTGTCCATTGGATCAAATCTAACCTAACTGTGACCAGGAGTTGCTTCCACTACAGTAGGTCAAGAATTCTCTATCAAAATGATTTTGGATGGAAAATGCAGTTTCTGCAAAATTGGGACAGACTTAAATTTATGCTAGTTGCATTAATGATGAGCTGTGCGTCTCTAGACTGAGAAATAAAATTTATGTTCTATTAGATTATTTAATTCTTTATTTCCTTGTTTTTCTGGTTTTCTGTTGGGTGTGTGACGTATAGTGTCCCTTAACTCTCCCACAGCTTAGAAGTTTTGTGCATTAATAGAAAAATAGGAAGCATTTGCAATCTGTCTTCATTTCACCCATAGAATTGTCCTCCCCACCCCGCCCTGTCCCGAGGCCAAAAAGAGGAAGCATCTGATCAACTTGACTCCATAGCAGGGCAGGACACAAAGGTAAACTGGTCTGTATCTGTTGCCTGCAAAGTGTGTGGTACAGCCTTTGGAAAACTGCCACAGTATTTAGCAACAGTGTGACATGAACATGAATAAACTGGATTACCTCACATTCCAAGCAAAGTTAAGATCAATTTGAAAGAGGAATCCAGAGTTTGTGATAGGTACAAAGTCAGTGCACACAGTTAGGCCTGGTGATAGCAGGCAGGGGAGCAAAGGGGGTGATTACCCCAGTACTAGTTGATTCTAAGGGGCCCAGACTCCAGGTCCTTTACATCTCCAGGGGAATGCTGTGCAACTGCCCCCAGTGATTGGGGCCCTGAGTTCCAGGCAACACTGAGGACTGGGGGACATGGCGTGCTTGCTGAGCAAATCCTGCCCTTTCTGCCCAAGGCCATGCCCCTTCCAGGAGCATGGAGCCGAGCCCCCAGGGACCCAGCTTGACTGTCAGCTCACCTACACACAATAAATTGTACTGAAGTGTATATGTACTCAAGTGTGTGCAAAGCAGATAAACTCAAAAAGCTTTTGATTTAGTCCTCGCGGTACATAGAATCATAGAATCACAGGGTTGGAAGGGACCTCAGGAGGTCATCTAGTCCAGCCCCCTGCTTCAAGCAAGATCAACCCCCACTTAGTCAACCAAGCCAGGACCTTGTCAAGCTGGGACTTAAAACCCTCGAGGGATGGAGAATCCACCACCTCTCTAGGCGATGCAATCCAGTGCTTCACCACCCTCCTGGAGATGCAGTTTTTCCTAATATACAACCTACACCTCTCCCTTTTTAGCTTCAGACAATAGCTCCTTGTTCTGCCATCTGACACCACTAAGAACAATTTCTCTCCTTCCTCTTTAGAGCTGACCTTCAGGAAGTTGAAGGCTGCTATTAAATCATCCCTCAGTCTTCTCTTCTTTAAACTAAACAAACCCAAATCCCTCAGCCTCTCCTCATAGGTCATGGGCTCCAGCCCTGTAATCATTTTTGTTGCCCTCCACTGAACCTGCTCCAGCACATCTACATCCTTTTCATACTGGAGGGCCCAAAACTGGACACAATATTCCAGATGTGGCCTCACCACTGCCGAATAGAGGGGAACAGTCACGTCTCTAGATCTGCATGAAATGCTCCTCTGAATGAACCCCAATATGCCATTAGCCTTCTTGGCTACAAGGGCAAACCGTTTACTTATGTCCAGCCTTTCATCCTCCATAACCCCTAGGTCCCTTTCCACTGTACTGCTGTTTAGCCAGTTGGTCACCAGCCTTTAACAATGCTTGAGATTCTTCCATCCCAAGTGCAGGACTCTACACTTCTCCTTTTTGAACCGATTTCTTTTGGCCCACTCCTACAATATATCCAGGTCACTTGGGATCCTATCTCTGTCCTCCAACATATCTACCTCTCCCCCTTGCTTTCTGTCATCTGCACACTTGCAAGCATAAGCCATTACAAGTGATACACAAATGAGTCTAAACTAGAATAATTTGCTAATCATATGAGCTGGAAAGAATGTGAAAATGGCACTAGGAGCAGTTGTCTGAAGTTACAGAAGAAGAGGAGTAGGTTGGATATTAGGAAAAACTAGTTCACCAGTAGGGCGGTGAACCACTGGAATGCATTGCCTAGAGAGGTGGTGGATTCTCCATCCTTAGAGGTTTTTAAGTCCCATCTTGACAAGATCCTGACTGGGATGATTTAGTTGGGGTTGATCCTGCTTGAAGCAGGGGGCTGGACTAGATGACTTCCTTAGGTCCCTTCCAGTTCTGTAATTCTATGATTCTATGATTCTAGTTTAGACTCTTTTAAACCCACTGCTGTGTAATCTTACCCTCACATAGTGCTCCTAAATTTGGAATCCTTTTGTCAGGATGAAGGGACATAATTATGGGCATTGGGGTTTGGGTTGCCTTGCACCTCATTTTTCTTTCAGGCTTTGTTGCTACTTTGGGATTTACATGTGATGCTGAGGCTTTGTTTAGTAGTGACACCATGCTTCCAAGATATAGTACATACAAATAAAGATGATTTTTGCCTCAAATAGCTTTCACTTTAATAGTGGAGTTCAGTTACTGTCAACTGTGTTTTCATGTTAGTTTTTTTAAGGCACACAGAAGACATTGAGAAAAGGTGCCTAGAAATAAAAGAAACATGGTAATATTATAAACATGCTATCTATGAATCTGTTGTTTTAATATTCTCTGGCACTCACATACACATATAACTGTAACCATGCATACAGTCCTAGTCCCGTGGATCCCAACAGACTTAAATGTATGCTTTTAAGGTAAGCACATGTGAAAGTATTGGAAGGAATGGAGCCTAAATCAAAAAGTTAGATCACCATCTATGGCCGGGGCTTAGACCTGTCCATTTCTGAGGAAAGGAAAACACAGATAGGCAGTTCATGTGTAGGACATACAAATACCGTAACAGCCACAGATGGCTGATGAGTCTGAAAATGGAAACAAAGAGCTAGAATTAGAAAGCAGAAGTTTCAACCAGAATGATAAAAACTTCTATAATAGTCCTCCGGAAGTGCCTGCTATGATCACACCTTGCCAGCAGTCCTTTCAACGCTATCGCTGAGTGTGAGAAATGGTTGTATCAGAATGTTAACTTTGGTGTATAGTTCTGTATGATACCAGTAACTCTGTCTGATACAGCAGTGTACTTGATGACTCTTCCCTAAATACATTAAATGTGTTATCCTTCACCCAAATAGCTGTCCATGGACAGGGACATAAACCAGCTCTCCTCCTGCCTACACCATCTGATCCTTCCTTGGACACAGCTTTAAAACAAACACCAAGTATTCCTCACTACATTGGCATCAGCATCCAAAGCAACGTTGGTATATTATTTCCCTGTCTTCTCCTGAGATAGGTCCTGATCCTCCAGTGATCTTCCTAGGATCCATGAAGATCTGCCCACAAGGGCTTTGCTGGAGGAATAGATCTTTAGGTCTTGAGCTCCTCAGTGCAGGGATGTGGCATTGTCTGCAAATCATTGGGCACCTTTATGGTGGTGTAGAAATAGAAACATCACCATTCACTATTAGTCAAGGAAGAATCACCTGATAAGTGTTTCAGAAATTCTCCCTAAAGGATGATGTATGTACCTGAGGGACTTTTTTGAAAGCTATGAAAACAGAAAAGCAGTCCAGTCACACTTTAAAGACTAACAAAATAATTTATTAGGTGATAAGCTTTCGTGGGACAGACTCACTGCTTCAGACCATAGCCAGACCAGAACAGACTCAATATTTAAGGCACAGATAACCAAAAATAGTAATCAATGTTGACAAATCAGAAAAATTATTATCAAGGCGAGCAAATCAGAGAGCAGAGGGGCAGAAGCGGCGCGAGGGAGTCAATAATTAGGTAAAGCAAAGTTTGTTAAAGAGCCCCTGTAACGAGCTAGAAAATTGTCATCCTGGTTCAAACCACGTGTTAATGTGTCGAATTTGAATATAAAAGAGAGTTCAGCAGCCTCTCTTTCCAAAAGGCTGTGAAAATTCCTTTTCAGTAAAACACACTTTCAGGTTATTAACAGGATGGCCCACTCGATCAGGAATACCATCCCTGATGTCACCACAGCCAATCTGGTGTCTGACCTCTGTAACTGACCTCCACATATATTTCCAATTTGGGGACAATTTATACCTCCAGATTAGTGGAACTGCTATGGGCACCCGCATGGCCCCACAATATGCTAATATATTTATGGCTGACCTGGAACAACGATTCCTCAGCTCTCACCCCCTATTACCCCTCCTTTACTTACGATACATTGATGACATCTTTATGATTTGGACCCATGCTATAGAGACTCTAGAAGAATTCTACAGAGACTTTAACAATCTGCACCCCACCATCAACTTATGCCTCAACTACTCCACACGATAGATACATTTCCTGGACACTAAAGTACAAATCAAGGATGGCCTGAATGGTACCACACTCTACCGGAAACCCACTGATTGTTATACTTACCTACACGCTTCTAGCTTCCACAGTCTATACCACAGGAACTTTTCCTTGCCTGTTGCCAACTTTGTCCACATATCTATTCTGGAGATACCCTCACTGGACCTAACCAGGTTATTCCCAGAATCACAGGAACATTCTCATGTTCCTCAGCTAACATCATGTGCCAAAAACGCCCAGATGTTTTGTATATTGGACAGATTTCAAACTCACTTAGACAAAGAATTAATGAACATAAAACAGACTTAAAAACACTCCTGATTCACAATCCTGTCAGCCAGCACTTTAATGGAGTGGGCAATTCTGTTAATGACCTGAAAGTCTGTGTTTTACTGAAAAGGAATTTTCACAGCCTTTTGGAAAGAGAGGCTGCTGAACAGTCTTTTATATTCAAATTCAACACATTAACGTGTGGTTTGAACTGGGATGACAATTTTCTAGCTCATTATTGGGACTCCTTTACATACTTTTCTCTAATTCTTGACTTCCCCCGCCTCCTTCTGCCCCTCTGCGCTCTGATTTTCTTGCCTTGATAATAATGTTTCTGATTTGTCAACCTTGATTACTATTTTCAGTTCTGTGTGCCTTAAATATTGAGTCTGTTCTGGTATGGTTATGATCTAAAGAAGTGGGTCTGTCCCACGAAAGCTCATCACCTAATAAATTATTTTGTTAGTCTTTAAAGTGCTACTGGACCCCTTTTTCTGTTTTCATAGTATATAGACTAGCATAGCTATCTCTCTGTTTCTTGAAAGCTGTTAATGGCTCTGATTGTGGCAAAGACATGTGAATGAGTGTAGCTGGGTTCAGAACCTCAAAGAGTGTGATAATCTATCCTCCTGAATAGGGTTTGCCAAGCAAAAGCCAGTAAGAGGAGCTCTTGAGCCAGCAGCAGTCTGACTGAGGCAAGTTTGCATTGAAATTGAACCATACATAAACTTTCACTTTTGCTGCTTGTGCCATACCTGCTCTGAGACTGAGTACTTCATTTTGACGACCAACTGTAAACAGCCTACATACATGATCACCAAGGAAAATTCTGTCCCATGCCCAACCTCCTATAAACTCCCTGCAATGCTACCAATTAAGACAGACGGTGCCATCCACACTTCACATGAATGTTTCAGTTGCTTTGAACTTACAAAAATTTTCATTTCCAATGAGAGTTCTCATGCTTTGTCTCATCCAAAAGGTGATTTTTTTAAAGAGAGACTTTGAATAAAATGCGCTCATCTGCTTCTCAGCAAGGAGAATGTGATTCACATTTTCCCCTCTTTGGGGGGAAAAAAAAGCATGTGTGTGTGACACTACAAAATGTCTTTATCTTAAAATTTGAACTACAGAGTCCTGTTTCTTTAGGCAAGGCACCAAGTGACCAATGTGGTCAATGTACTATTGATTTCAGCATTCACAGAAGTGAACTGCCCCTGGCTGCAATGCAAGTATTTAATTGCTCATTCAGCATCACTTGTAGGAAACCACAACAATTAGGCTTGCTGCAAAATAAGAGTGCTGGGGAGGCAAAACTGACTTCCCGCAGTTCAGAGGGATTGCTCTCCCTTGGCCACTTCTTCAGCCCATAAGCTGGAGCAGTCATGATAAAATTATGCTTCACTTTTACATAGTGCTTTTCGTCAGCAGACATCAACACACTTGACTGAAGAGTGAGTATCATTATCCCTATTTCATTGATGTGAAAACTGAGGCACACAGAAGGGAAGTAAATCACCCAGGGTCTCCCAGTTGTTGCTAACTGTGATCCGTAAATGCGAAAAAATGGCCCCATACACTGTTTTGTTTCTATGCTGCATTATGTTAGCCTGAATAACTTCTGTGCGTAAAGCTTTTTTAAAAAATTCTTCATTTTTAATGTTAAGGATTCAGTTACTACCTAGCCTGAAAGACTCTATTAAAGAGCGGAGAGATAGTGCGATGATAACATGCTGAGACATATGAGTGAACACACAATGAAAACTGAGGTACTGCAATGCAAGACCATTTTGGACAGACCATTTAAAACTCCTCCAGTTTTGGATACTACCTATTTAACTGCAATCACTTAACACTTGGGACAGAGGAAGCCTTTCTTCATATTTTGCAAACTCTCTCTTTCAGATAAACAATTTGAGCCTACAATGAATATGTTTTGAGGCCTCTCTCTTCCACAAAGCTGGTGAAAATTAGAACAAACATACCAAGTTTTCTAAGGGAAAAACTGAGCAATTAAGAAAAAAGACCTCTGCAAATATTTTAGGCCAATTTTTGGAAGAAAAAAAAAAACCTTTGTAGCTTCCCTTTAAAGAGCAGAAATGGGCCTCTCACCAGGGCAGAAGTGGTCTGAGGTAAGCCTTGCAGTTTTGCTTTGCTTTGATTTAAGCACCCAAATAAAACATATCATCCCAGAAAGTGGGAGACGTTATTAACCAGAGTCCAGGGCAGGGGTTAGAATCCAAAGTAGCAAGCAAAGACTTTTTATTTTCAAATTTGGTAAACAAAATCAATAATCCAAGAGCCACAATGCATGTGAATAAGACATGATTAGCAACACAATCAAAACACAGACAGAGTATCATGTCCCACAATGCACTGCATTTCGAGATCACATATTGTTTGCTATTTAGCTATGATTTGTTCATTGTTGGGCTTTTCGATGGTCACTGTTTATCAAAAATAATCAGGAGGGTTTTTTTTTTACTTGGCAATTATAGCATTGGGAACCACAAAGAAGTCCTTAAAGAGTCGGGAGACACAGGTTGCAGACCTCTGGTCCAGGGTACCCATTAGCAAAAGGAAACTTGGACTCTAGTGCTGTCATACAGAAGTTATACATACTCTAATGAGCTTTACTTCAGACTGAATCCTAAAATCATAGAATTCTAAGGCTGGAAGGAACCCCAGGAGGTCATCTAATCCAGCTTCCCGCCCAAAGCAGGATCAACCCCAACGAAATCATCCCAGCCATGACTATGTCAAGCCAGGACTTAAAAACCTCTAGTGATGGAAATTCCACAACCTCTCTAGGTAACGCATTCCAGTGCTTCACCACCCTCCTGGTGAAATAGCTTTTCCTAATATCCAAGCTACACCTCTCCCTCTGTAACTTCAGACCTTTGAGAACAGTCTCTCTCCATCCTCTCAGGAAGTTGATGGCTGCTCTCAAATCACCTTTCACCCTTCTCTTCTGCAAACTAAATAAGCCCAAATCAGTCAGCCTCTGCTTGTAGGTCATGTGCTCCAGCCCCCTAATCATTTTTGTTGCCCTCCATTGAATCCTCTCCAATGTGTCCACATCCTTTCTATTCTGGGGGGCCCAAGCTATACTGGGGGGCAGGGTGGGCAGAATGATACTCACATAATAATGCTCACCTTCCTTTTCCTTCAAGAATATGTCTTGAACATTTCTGCCTGTTTCCTGTGCTGTGGTTTATAAATAGTTAATGCTATTCATGTAACTAACCAACTCCAGAAATTATATTGTAGATGTGTAAGTGCATGGTCATTCAAGAATCAGTAGCTAAGGCCTTGAAAAAGCTGGCAGTTCATGTCTTGAAAAGCTAAACTGGGTGGTCACAATGAGTATTTGGATGTCAGATTTGAAAGAGGACAAAGGAATCTATAAAATATGTATTGTTTATACATCAAAATAGTCCTTATAGTTCTCAAATGACTTGTATAGCAAAAAAGCAGTGACCCTTTAGATCGTTTGATTGCTGTAATGTTTTGGATAGAGAGAGCCAAATTTCAATTTCTGGCAACACTGAATTACCCAGAAATAAAGTTAGTGTATCTTTCTAGTCTGTCACTGGGATAAATATCTCCTCTCATATGAATGCACATGCCATGACCTCACTGAGAGGAAAATCCTTCTTCCAATGATTTGTACTTTAAAAGAGTCTATATTTTGTTTTGTTTTGTTTTGCTTTGTTGTTTGTTTGTTCACATTAGAAATTAAAATCTTGTTTGCCTTCATTTAGTTTTGGGAAAACACAAAGGAGAACTGGAGAATTATACATGAGATTAATCATGAGGTGGAATCGGATTGAGATATTTCAAGAATTAACAGCTGATGCTAGTTTGCCTCAGAGTCATGCAAGACTCCATCAGCAGTGATGCCAAGACCCCTGCTTCTCCCTTTAAGAACCATGCCTGGCCAATAGCTCGTTTTTACCTTTTATTTAAGGAAAAGAACAATGCTATGAACCCCTACTTCTATTCTGGGGTACTGGTTAAGTGGGAAAAGCAAGTCCTCCTGAGTTTTCCAGTACCTTAGTGGTCTCCCAATCGAGTACAGACTAAATTTGATGCAGCTTAGTGTCTAAGAAAACATAAGGTAGCATTTGGTGGCTTGTGTTGTACTCAAGGTCAGTCTAGAAGATCCAATGGTCCTATATGGCCTAAATTCTAAGAAATTATTCATATTTCTAAGGCAAAGCAAAAGCAAGAAAAACATTGTTTAGAAAAATTTTGAGCTATGTCTAGCCATATAAAGAAGCAGCAGAGGATACAAACCAAAGTTCCTTGTTAACATTAAGTTTGGGACAAAAGTTTAAAGATTAGGTAATCTTGGAAAACCAGTTTGCCATCTCTCTATCTGAATGTGTGTTCTTGCTGTGTAAAATCTTCATACGCTCAGCCCTGGTCTACATGACAAACGTATGTCAGCATAACTATGTTGCTCATAGGCGTGGAAAATAGACACTACAGAGCAATGCAGTTTCACCAATCAAACTTTTAGTGTAAACAGCACTAGGTCAATTGGAGGGCTTCTCCTGTTGATGTACCTACCCCAGGCTTTTGGAGAGGTAGCGTACCTGTACTGATGGGAGAAGCTGTCATATTGGCAAAAGTAGCATCTTCCTTCACCACTACAACAGCATTCTAGAAATACCCAGGCCATGTCTACCCTACAAAATTATGTTAGTCTAACTCACATCACTGTATAGTGACCGCAGTTATTAAATCCCTTGTGTATGTGTGCACTTGGCTTCTTGTGTCAGTAGTCCATGTACTCCCCAAGAGCACTTGTACCATGTGTGTTATCACTGTAGGGTATTGTGGGATGGCTTCTGAAAGCCAGTAGCAGTAAACATAAGCACCACAGTATCTACACTGACACTGCACTGATCTGATTATGTTGACTCTACAACTGTATGCCATTTGGGTAAGTGGCATTTGTAAGTTAGCAAAAGATATGCTTACACTACCAAATTATGTCAACCTCAGTTATGTTGACATACAGCTACCACAGTAATTAATCTGCTTTTGCACATCATAGAATTATAGATCACTAGAAGTGGAAGGCACCTTGAGAGGTCATCAAGTCTAGCCCCCTGCACTCACAGCAGGACCAAGCAGCATCCAGACCATCCCTGATAGGTGTCTATCTAACCTGCTCTTAAATATCTCCAGTGTTGGAGATTCTACAACCTCCCCAGGCAATTTATTCCACTGTTTAACCACCCTGACAGCTAGGAAGTTTTTCCTAATGTCCAACCTAAACACTCTTTGTGGAAGCAGTGCGTGACCTCACCAAGAGCACTTGCACCGATTTAACTTATGGGATAGGGTTTTGCAGAATGGCTTCAGAAAAACCATAAGAGTTGATGCAAGCAATGTCATCTCTACACTAGTACTGTGTCAACCTAACTGTGTTGACTGAAGTGCCAGACCCCTTGTTGATGTGGAGTTAAGTCAGAATAGTGAGTAAGTCATATTGGCAGGAGTAACAATTTAGCATAGATGCTTGGGCTATGTCCACATGAGAGGGTTTTTCTGACAAAACTGGGCTTTTGTTGAAAAACCTGTGACGCATCGACATGTAAAATTCACTTTGTCAACAGACTGTCAACAAAACATGGCACATTTGCTGGCAGCATTGTGCCTCTCCACGTTCAAGCATAAAGCCTTTGTCGACAGTTTCCTGTTGACAAAACAGCTGTGTAGATGCTCTGGGGCCCTTTTGTCAACAGACAGGGCTTCCAGTTCACTGGACAGCCCTGTTTGCTGAGCTTCCATCTGGCCATTCTGTCAAGAGAAGGCTGGGCAATCTGGCTGCACTCTGTTGACAAAGTGCATTGCTCTTTCAATTTGCTTTTGTGTGTGGATGTGATCTGTCGACAGAAGTTTTGCTGGAAGATTTCTTCTGATGTTCAGTTCTGTCAATAGATGCTTCTCACGTAGACATAGCCTTAAGGAGTTAGGTCAACATAGGTTGCCTTGTTGATTGGCCTAACTCTGTGGTATATGCCAGGCCTCTTAGAGAACCCTGCTTCATCAAGAGCCAAATTTAAGGGAAGATACTTCCACAGCTAGGTGAACATTAGCTGCTGCACATTGATCTAATTCTGTAGTGCAGACCAGGCTTCATAAAAAGGCAGAGTTTAGTGCATAGGGTTTTTTTAACCTGTACTTCACACTTCTGCCCCCAGAAGGAGATTAGGAGATGGTCTCTCTCCTCTTTATAGTGAAAAATATTACAGTCCAATCACCATTCAGCAGGTATGGCATTTAGGAAGAAGAGAAGTAGGTGAAATAAAATTTTAAAATGATGAGAGCTGATTTCTTTTAATTAAGCATCAAGTTTCTATGACATGTAATAGAACTAAAAGATTTGCTAACACAAATTGCCCTGATCATGGTATAAAGCAGTGATTCTCAACCAGGGGTATTCAGAGGTCTTCCTGTGGGTTATCAGTTCACCTAGGTATTTGCCTAGATATTTACAAGAGGCTACATAAAAAGCACTAGCAAAGTCAGTACAACCTGAACTTCTCAGGTCTGGCACTCCTTCATCTGGCAACATCGGTAATCAGTCATGATTTTAGTTAGCCAGGTAACCACTTATCCTGGGTGGGCCAAATTTCCCTTGGTCCCATAAAGTTTGTTTCCAGACACCAGTCCTGGCTCTCAGTGTTTTGTGCTGTTATTTGGCTGTAATTTACCCCAAATGTCCTCTGAGCCCTGTAAGTAGTGGAAGTGTTGGTAATTCTGCTAGACAATATTGACCTCCTGTGGTATGACTGGTTCTGTGATTCAGCTCTGGTCAGGTCCCAAGGGTGCCGAACTAGAGAGGTTCAACCTCTACAAACTAAAATCGCATACAGATAATGACTTGTTTATATTGCACTACATGCTGAAAGATATGTACAATATGTACATTACAATTGATTTATTACACAGTAAAAATGAGAAAGGAACTAATTGTTCAGTAATAACTGTGACACTTTTGTATTTTCATGTCTGATTTTGTTAGCAAGTGGTTTTTAAGTAATGTGAAACTTGGATTATGCAACACAAATCAGACTCCTGAAAGTGGTACTGTAGTCTGGAAAGGTTGAGAACCAATGGCTTGACCAATATAGAGCGGCAGTGAGGTCTACTAATTTGTTATGGTAGTATGTTTAGTGCTGAGGGCCATACAATTTCACTTTACAATTAAAAACTAGGATTGAGAGGGCGGGGTTCCTGGGCAAATCTGACTCTGCTCTTATCTACAGCATAAGGAAGGGGAACCAAAGAGAGGAGAATTGCAGAAGACACACTTCTAGCTGATTTCCTTAATGTTTGGAGTGGATTAATGGATAAAACACAAGTGTGTACACTTTGAGGCTCCCACCAGAGAACTGTCCCTGTGATGTTGCACAAATGTAGTGGACAGCTAAATATCCATGATGATATTGTTTTTAAAAAGTAACAAAATACTCCAAATACTCTACATGGCTGAGGTGTTCGTGTTCTTACATACTGAATTTTTGCTTTTTTTTCCATTAATTTTATGAGGGCAACCTTAATGTTTCATCAATGTTTTTCTTTATATACAAAGAGAAATGTCTTGTGAATAATTACAGCAATTGGTGTATGAAATTCACCTTCCCACTGAGGTGCCTGATAGCTGTGGCTGTGTTCTGGATGGCGAAAGTTTTCTGCAAGGCCATGCCAAACATGAAAACAGATCACTTGGGCAGCAACTCGATTAATAAGGGTTTTGTTTAACAGAGGTTTAGAATTGACAGAGGAATGTGCAATGCAGCCATGCTGGTATGAACCAAAACCCACATGTCCTTCATTGTTTTCCATCTAACCTTTCCCTTTCCCTGGTTTTAAGGCAATCCTTTTGGAAGGACTCTGTTTCAGGGGGACTTTTACAGGATTTTGTGCTGATTGCCCCAGCAGTTTCTTGAAAGCGGTAGCCCCTGTGCTCAGACTGGGTGGAGAAAAAATACACTTTCACGTCACAGAGTTACTGAGGTTCCATTAGGCTAAAAATAAAACAGGTATACTGAGCACGTTCAGAGACTTTTCCACTTGTTTGTAGTTTTGTGCCTGTGAGATACTTTTCTCAGATTCAAGAAAGTGTACACTCCTCTCTGATGACTCTCCTACATCGTGTTTCTAACATGAGCTGCCTGTGTAAGGACAAAAAAGGTCAGTTTTTGCACGTGTTGGGGGGCGCATTTTCCATCTTATGTCAAAAATGGCTGATGCAATTCCGCTGGAACGCTTCAGACAAGTCCACCATGAGGGAAAGAGCAAGCACAAGAAATTCATTTCCAAACCGTGAATGTGTCAGTAAGTTACAACTGTAGAAATCCATGGGGTAATAATGGAGAATACTTTGCACATTTCAGCCCTGTGTAATATTTCTGCTGCCTTTCTGCTATTTGGGTGAGATAAAATGCATGTTGTGTAAGGCACCTTCCAAATATATAAAAAGGGATGGACCCTGCTTTTAGCAGTTCCCAGTCAAAGGACAGATGGAGCATGATAGATGCAGGTCAGAAAAGGTGGAACAAGAATGCCAGATTCATTATAGCCCACCTGACAGAAATGGATTTTTAACAGATTTAACTGTGGAGAAGGTTGGGTCCTGGCAGATAAGTCTGAAATGTTCAGACTATGGAGAATAAGGAAGAGAAGAGAAGAGAAGAGGAGAGAGACTGGACCTTCTCAGCCATGGGACGATGGTGGAGTAATACTAAGTTCAACAACAGAGGTTTAGAAGGAAAGAGCAGACTCCCATAGAACCCTGCAGGAGATAGTCAGTAGTTGTAGATGCTCCCGGAACCTTTGGGGTACACAGTTGTTATTTTAAAATGGGTAAAACACAAGGTACTGAAAGATTCAGTGTCTTGCCCAAGGTCAGGTCACACACTGAGCTGGGGTAGAGCCAATCAAACGGTTCCCGGTGTTGAGCTAACCCGGCACAGGGTTATGTCCTTTACCCCCCCACCTCTGACTTTCCCATGATCTGTGGCTAAACTGCTAATGACATACACTTCATCATTGTCTCATTCTATTAATAGTTATTCATTTTACATCAATATTTTTATTGCATCACAGCACGTACTGTGTAGTATATCATAGCCATGGTGACAATACAATTTTGAGGTTAACCTAGCACAGCTATTCAAAATCACTTCAATGCTTACAGCATATTATGGGCAGAATTTCACACTATTTTGGACGAATGGAATCATAGACTTGGGATCTAGAGGTTCGGGAGGGTGTAGCAGCACCCCGGGCTCTCATCCCTGCACCCAGGGACCTGGCTGCCATCCTGCACTCCTGGGACTCTGCTGCCAGCTCTGCACCTGGGGTCCCAGCTGTGGCCAGCCCTGCACACCAAGGAGTCTGTGGCCAGCCCCAGACTGGGGGCTCTGCTGTCAGGTTTTGCCTGGGGTCCCAGATGCTGGCCCTGCAAGCCAGGCCTTTGCTCCTTGCCTTAGCTGTGGTGTGGTGGGGTGCAGTGTGGTGCAGTGTGGTGTGGTGGGAGGTTATGTCAGCACCCCCCACTCTTAAAAATGTTCCTGCACCAATGGAATGGACCAACCTAGACTGAATTAATAGTAACAAACCAATGAGAGGCAATAAGCAGCTTTAATGGATGTGCTTATCTTTCTCACTATTGATTTTTGGGTTTTTTTACACACAAAATTGAAGGACACATTTCAAGGGTTATGCTCAAGTTTGAGACACTCCAAACCCTCTCATTCCACAATCACCCTGGGCTATCATCTGCTGTAACACCATTAACTTCAGAAAAATTATGCTGGGTGAGTTAGGCCTGCTGTCTTTATAACACACAAAGACTGACTCTCCCCTAGACTGCTATAAGTCAGGAGAACCACTATTACAATCAAGAACGTCATGAAAGAAAATGAGAGGAAAACCATACCCCTTATTTTTTGGGACGTCTGAGAGAGGCTGGATTGCTCATTACTAGGTTTGGGCATGCAAGCACTCTGAAAATAATCTGGGATGAGGCCACACTGGGTAAAAACCCAGGGCTTTTACTGAGGCAGTTGGATTTTCTCCTTGCACACTTGGTACAGGCTTTCTTCGTGAACTGGAAAGATCCCAGTCCCAATGAGTGAATTTTAGTCTAGACAGTAATCTAGAGGCCTAGTTTTAATACCCATAATCCACTTGCTTTTTATTTTACTGTATTAGTTTCCTGTCCTATAACTTATTCCACCATCACCATATTTTCCTAAAATGAATTTCTCCTCACCCAGGCTACACTGAAAATCCCTTGAGTACAAATTTTTCAATGAAAGAATGTAACCAAATTCACATTAGATTGATAAACCACCTCTTACCAGTAGCCTGACAGTTACCCAGACGTAGCGCCACAAGAAGAATGTGAAGCACAATTCTATTCGCCCGCATGCCTGGAGGAGCCTTCATTTCATTGGCATGGTGGAGATGGGAGAGAGTCCTCTGAGCCTAAAGACGTGAAGTTTGTATAGCCACCTACAACCTTCTGTGATTGCCCATGGTGTCTCTGAACTGATTCTCTTGTCTGAAGAGCTCAGATAAGGAAGGAGGTTGGGGGTGGGGAAAAGGGCGGGGAATTATTTCTGTAACCTATTATGCAAAAATCTGACAAGTTAGGTGGTGAACTTTTATGTGGTTGTATCAACATCCACCACTTGCTTACTTTCAAAATCTCTGATCTGCAAAACTTCTCTTTTTCCCCACAGTGCTTTTTCAATGTAGTAAAATGAACTACAGACTTAAATTTATAGTAAGAACATCCTCAATTAGTCCAACACAGAGGCTGATATTTTAATCTTATAAGCATCAGTAAATTCAAAGTTAAATGCACAGTAGTGTTTCTTCTGCCACAATTTTTCCAACTCTTTTGGATCACTTCTTTATTCCACTTTATTTTCATAGGACATTAAAAAAAAACCCTACATCAAAAGAACATTAAGGTTCTTCTTCAAGCAGAATCCCTCTGGGTGCTCCACTGTAGGTGTCCTTGTATTTCTTCACTGCTGGTTAGATAAGTTGACCATCCACCCAGTATTTGGCAGAACAGTCCCATATTTGGGACACCAAAAAGGCATCCCTACTTATTTTTTAAAAGGGCCTCTAATTGTCCCATATTTGCAACCCTTCCCCCCCCCCCAAACACACAGACTTTTTCTGCCAGCAACTGTTGGCTGGAGAGCACTCGGTTGCTGCATCTGTGCCACTTTCCTGAGGCTCTGTGGGGAAAGCAAGCAGCTGCCACTTCCCCAGGGCTGGAGGGGGGACTGCCAGTGGCTGCCACTTCCCCAGAGCTTGGGTTGGGCAGAGGGCGCTGGTGGCTTCTGATTCCCTTGAGCTGGGCAGGGGGAGGGCCAGCACTTGGTGGAGCCTGGAGAAGCTGCCCCGTACCCATATCTCCCTGTCCTATATTTTGGACAGGGAGATTTGATCGCCCTATAATTAAAGAACTCTGATAGCTGTGTCCATTAGACCTGCACATGTACCATCCCTCCAAGAGCCTAGCTTGGCTAACCTCACTCATTTCCTTCCCTACTGCAGAGTTATTGACAAGAACTTCAAAGTAGAAAGGAGGAAGGTGTGTTGAGGGGCACCCACAGGGGAGCCATCATTACTATGCAAAGTGAGTAACATTTTGCAAACTGAAGTGCTCAGTTTAGGAATTCCCACAATAAAGGCTGGTTGTGCACCTTCAGGTTTGACTCCCTTCTATAGATACATAATTGTACAGGCTGTAATTACGTGAGCACCTGCTACATTTTTGCCGCAGGAGCCCCTTTCTGAAATCCTGCATACGTCCATAGTCCTTTCCCCAGCCCAAAGCCATCTTCCTTTCCCTCTCTGCCTGCTTCCCCTCAAAACTCTGATGCATATTTTGCTTCCCTCCTCACTACCCTATATCAGTCTTACAACACACTCTCCCTCTCTGGTTTCTAGTCAGACAGATGCCTCCTTCACTTTCTTGCTGCCTAGATTCTAGCAGAAAGTCCATTGAAAGTATAGGAAAGATAATCCCCCTGCTCTCACTTTCAGCAGCCAGAAGGCCCCACCATGCAAGACCATCAGTTATAAGAAAAGTCCTACTTTGCCTCTGACACGCTTGAGATGGCACATACTCGTTCTGCGAAGATGAAGCAGGCATCTATCCAATTACACAACAGAGCTGTGAAGGAATGGAGCATGAACATAAGAATCATGAACGTTAAGACCTAAGGTCCATCTTCTAATCAAATGTCTCCTCTTTGACAGTGGCTAGAACCAGAAACATCAGAGAAAGGTGCAAGAACTGCACTCTAGAAGATGTGGGATAATCTTCTTACCCCATATAGGTTTCTGTTAGAGACTTCTTTAAGCCCTGAGGCATGGGGTTTAAAAGCATTTGGTGACATTAATTATGACAACTCCATAGATATTCTATGTCCATATAAGTAATCAATTCCTTTTTGAATTTTGCTAAATTCTTACCCCAGAGATTTACTGTGACAAGAGTTCTGCCATTTAATCACACATTGTGTAAGAAGCAATCAGGAATACCATCCTTGATGTCACCACAGCCAATCTGGTGTCTGACCTCTGTAACTTTGTTCTCACCCACAATTATTTCCAATTTGGGGACAATTTATACCTCCAGATTAGTGGAACTGCTATGGGCACCAGCATGGCCCCACAATATGCTAATATATTTATGGCTGACCTGGAACAATGATTCCTCAGCTCTTGCCCCCTATTACCCCTCCTTTACTTACGATACATCAATGACATCTTTATGATTGGGACCCATGGTACAGAGGCTCTAGAAGAATTCCACAGAGACTTTAACAATCTGCACCCCACCATCAACTTATGCCTCAACTACTCCACACAATAGATACATTTCCTGGACACTACAGTACAAATCAAGGATGGACTGATCAGTGCCACACTCTACTGAAAACCCACTGATCACTATACTTACCTAAACACTTCTAGCTTCCATCCTGCACACACAACTAAATCCATTGTTTACAGTCAAGCGCTTAGGTACAATCACATTTGCTCTGATCTTACTGACAGAGACTGAAAACTACAAGATCTCTACCAAATATTCATAAACCTGAATTACCCACCCGGAGAAATAAAAGACAAATTGACAGGGCCAGACAAATACCTAGAGACCAGCTAGTCCAAGATAGGCCTGAAAAAGCCAATAACAGAACACCTACAGCCCCCAACTCAAACCACTGCAAAGCATTATTAAAGATCTACAACCTACCCTTAATCAGGATGCCACACTCCAGAAGGCCCTAGATGGCAGGTCTGTTCTCTTCTACAGCCAACCTCCCAACCTTATGAGGATTCTCACCAACAGCCACAGTCAACACCACAGGAATACCAATCCTGGAACTTTTCCTTGCAACGAGACCCTTTGCCTACTTTGTCCACGTATCTATTATGGAGATATCCACGCTGGACTTAACCAGGTTATTCCCAAATCATGGGCACATTCTCATGTTCCTCAACTAACATCATATATGCCATCATGTGCCAACAATGCCCAGATGCTTTGTATATTGGACAGACGTCAAATTCTCTTAGACAAAGAATTAATGGGCATAAAACAGACATAAAAACACTCCTGATTCACAATCCTGCCAGCCAGCACTTTAATGGAGTGGGCAATTCGGTTAATGACCTGCAAGTCTGTGTTTTACTCAAAAGGAATTTTCGCAGCCGTTTGAAAAGAGATGCTGCTGAACTCTCTTTTATATTCAAATTCAACACATTAACACATGGTTTGAACTGGGATGACAATTTTCTAGCTCATTATCGGGGCTGCTTACATACTTGGCTTAATCTAATTCTTGACTCTCCTCCCACACCCCCCCCACTCACTGATTTGTTCACCTTGATAATTTTTTTTCTGATTTGTCAACATTGATTACTATTTTTGGTTCTCTGTGCCTTAAATATCGAGTCTGTTCTGGTATAGTTATGGTCTGAAGAAGTAGGTCTGTCCCACAAAAGCTCACCTAATACATTTTTTTGTTAGTCTTTAAAGTGCTACTTGACAGCTTTTTTGTTTTGATTGTGTAAGCAAATATTTGCTTTTTATCTGTTCTGAATGTTCCACCTTTTACTTCCACTGAAATCCCCACTGTTCTTGCGTTATGAGACTGGAAGAAGAGATGTTCCAGGTCTAACATTTCTAGACTATTCATTATTTTATATATTTTAGTATGTCCTTTTTTATTAATTTCCTTTCTAAGAGCAACAAAGGGTCCTGTGGCACCTTACAGACTAACAGAAAAGTTTTGAGCACGAGCTTTCGTGAGCACAGACTCACTTCTGAATTGAGTCTGTGCTCACGAAAGCTCGTGCTCAAAACTTTTCTGTTAGTCTATAAGGTGCCACAGGACCCTTCGTTGCTGTTACAGATCCAGACTAACACGGCTACCCCTCCGATACTTTCTAAGAGGGACACTCAATATTTTCAATCTCTCTTCAGAAGAGGCTTTTTCCCAGGCTTTTCTTTGAACCTACTCCAGTTCTGCAATACCTCTTTGGACATAGGGTGATCACTATTGCATGCATTTTCCAGATGAAGCTGCACCATTGATTTATATAAAGGTATTCAAATATTTCTGATATTATGCTTCATCTCTTGTCTTACTGATTGTGACATCTTTGTTGTTTTTTGACTGGAGCTTTTCACTGAATAGAAGTTTTCACTGAACTATCTACAGTGATGGCCTGGTCCCTTTCTTGGGTTGACACAGCTACTTTTGAACTTCATTAGGTCAATTTTTTCTCTTTGATGTGCATTACTTTGCATTTATCAACCTTAAGGTTCCTCATGATGAGTACAAATAGACTCTTCAGAGAATTTAGCTGCTAAATTATGATTTTGGATGTGTGTGAATACCAGTTTCCTGAGGCTTATAAATAGTCCCACTTTGGATGAATTTTCACAGAGATGGCCAAAAGTGTATTTCTGACACAAGGGTGACCTTGCCCACAAATGCACCAGAGTACAAGACACTGTTTCAAAAAATTGAGGTGCTAGCGAGTCTCAACTAAACAATTGTAAGATGTTTTTAACATGAGTAAACAATTTATTTTCCTCTAATCTCAGTCTCAAAAATAACAGAACCCTTTTAGCTGAAAGATCTTTGAAAAAGATTAGTGTGAGACAGATTTACAAGCAACTGAAAACAAGGTCTTCTAAGGGAAATTGTAAGGTAATGTTATCTTGAATCAGCACTGCCAGCTCTGGATATTATACATTTATCAGCATGAAAAGATGAAACAGGACAGAATTTCATGCAATTTAGTTGATCCTGCATTACAAATATATATGAGACTGCTTTTGGTAGATGATGCACCAATGAAGATCTAAATCCAGAAAGGTTTTTCAAGGCATTATTTTACTGGAGAAAAATAACATAGAAGAATTAGGAATAATACTAATCAAATATTTTAAAAAGTTTGCAAAGTTTTCGCAAAAAAGGGCTTATCTCATTTCATTGTCATTTTTAGATCCATGTAATTTTTTCTTTGTGTGTATCCGAGCAATGTCCTGCTATATGGAGTCCCAGTCCATCCTAAGCAGGACCCATTTATTAAAGAAAATTACCAGAGTATATAGACACACACATCAAGTTTCCACTTAGCTTTTAAATACTAGTTTCCTCTCTTACCAACTGGTGGCAGGACCCAATCTAGAATTCTACATGGCTCACAAAGACATCTAGTGGCTGCAGAAAGATGTTAAGGAAAATGCTCATGATCATGAAAATTCAAAGCTTTTAGTGATAGTGATTATTTGTGCTAGAAGTGTAATGTTTTGTGGTGGTGTTTTATTACTGCTTTTCCCATCAAAGTTTTATTTATCTAATGAGGAAGGCAGGGAAGCTGACAGCTTCCATGGACCACTTCTGTGTGTGTGTGGCAGTGGAGGGTGGGGCAGGGACCAAGGGTAGTCTCCTCTCAGTGCACCTGGAGTTCCCCTTTCTGCCCTTTCCCTTACCCCCAACCCTTCACACTGCAGCAGCAGCAGCAGCACAGACAGAGACCTGGGCCCCTTTGAATCACCACTTTGTTCCCTCTCCCCATCAGCGGACCTGGAGGGAGGAGAAATAATGTAATTGAACAGTGTAGTGAATAAAATGCTAAAGTGAACAGTTGGCAGGAAAATTATTTTTCCAAACTATTCAGGAAATAAAAGGATGAGGCCTTGGGGGGGCAGCTTTTGGCCAACACAAGTTTGACATTTTTATGATGAGTTTTAGATTGGGTTCCTTACCTTCGTTGAAGACCATTGGTCTATGTTTAGACCCTTTCAACGCTATTGGGTGCTTGCTTTACACAATTTGAAAACCAAAATAAATCTTTTTGGACCACTTCCTGATGTTCTTAAAGAATTATTAAACCCACTGGGATATTTTTGAGCATGGGTGTCCAACCTTTTGGCTTGCCTGGGCCGCATTGAGTGAAGAGGAATTGTCTTGGGCCACATATAAAATATATACTATAGTTAATGTATATAAATCACATAATAATGTTAAAAGTTTACGATCTTGTGGGGCTGCATTACCAGCTGTCCAGGGCTGCATGCAGCCCGTGGGCTGCAGGTTGGACATACCTGTTTTTGAGCATTTCTTGGGCCTTCTCAAACACTTCTGGTAGCTCTTAGGCACTATACTCGCTCTTTCGGTACCTTTTTCACTTGCTTCAGTTCACATTTGTTTGATATTTTAATAGTTTGGGGAATTCCTTTGGATGTCTATTTTCATGTTTAACCTTTAAATAACTTGAAGAATGTTTGGCTATTAGGGGTATTTTGGACCAGGTAGAGTTGCATTTGGAGGCTAATTGAGGCTCTATTCTTTAGTTCCTTTAGAGTGCAGTAGGAGTCTTTTTCTTCATGCAGTTTGTGGGTGGTCTTCCAGGATATTTTTAAAGTGTCTAGTGACTGGCATTGTATGGCTTTTTGAATTAGCTTATAGGAATTTTTTTTTGAGGGTGCGGGGGTTGACATCTCCAGGACTGTTTGTTATGTGTGGGTTCGGTAGTATTTGAAGGGTGATTTGTACACGTTGCACCTTGCTTGTCTGGCCTAGTCAGGACCTGACTGGTCCCAAATGAGAGAATTTGATGGACCAGGGAGGTCCCTTGCCACCAGCCCCCAAGTACCTGCTTTGGCTAACCCTTCTCCCCTCCCCTGCCCCCACTGCACGCACGCACGCACTCACGCACGCACACACCTCCTTGTCCACCTGCTGTATCCTGGTCTCCTGCTGTCCCAGTCCATTCTGCCACAGGTCTGTTGCAGTGCTCTGGCCCTGTTGTGCTGGGGGCTCCTGCCCTGGCCTTGCAGAGCTCTGACTTAGGCCTCAGCCCCTGTGCTGCTGGCATGGGGTCCTTGTCCACCCTGTATGCAGGACTCCAGCCCCTCTGGGGCTCAACTTCAGCCTATGGCCCCAGCCCCACTCTGCCACTTCTGGGGCTCTGGCCTTGGTCCCTTGCTGCTGTGGGCTGCCACAGGGGTCTGACCCTGGACTGCCCACTTCTTTGCATCTTACAGCCTGCCCTTCCACTCCCAGGCTCTCTGGTCCAAGAGCATCCATGGTCCTGCCAGACAATGGATGTTTCTGGACCACAGAGCACCAGTTTTCAGAGGTACATCCTGTATTTCTCCAGCACATTACTGGGAATTGAATTGGGAAAGGTAAATAAGTTGGTTGTTAAGGATCTCTCTGTGACAGTTTTTGCACCAACTTGTGTGAAGGCTGGTATTTTCTTACCTCCTATGTGACCCATCTGGGGCACTTTTTGGATGGTCTGACTACCCTGAAGTTTTCCTGAACTTTGTGTTAGACTCCAACATTTGCTAGATCTGTTGAGCCTCTGAAATTAAATTATTGATTTAAGCAAACTGCTTTTAGAGAACAGCTTGTGAAAGATTAAAAGAAAAGGTTACTCACCTTGCACAGTGCCTGAAGTTCTTCGAGATGCACCCCCTTATTCAACAATAGCTACAGCAGCACCTCCTGCATCTGGGAGTGCAGCTCTTCTGCAGCAGTGCCTGTCAAACTGCACATGCACAGCTCCCCATGTTGTGCCACGCATGGGTGGGATGCATATATATAGCACTATGTAGTCTGACCACCCCTCTGCTTCTTCTCTTATCTGTCAGCTCTGAAGCTAAGGGGAGAAGGGCAAGCAGTGGAGCACCTATGGGCATGCACATTTCAAAGAATCTTGGTTACTGCAGAGGGTGAGTAATCTTCCCTATGGGAGTGCTACTGTGGATGATTAAAAGGCAGTGCCCCCAGGTCGAAGGCTTGAGATTCAGAGCTACATGTACTGTGGATGATAGGACAGTATGTCCTAGTAGCGTATCTGACATGGCATCTTGCGGAATGGAGTGGTAATAGCTGCAAGTATCTGTGGGTACCCTGTGGTCGTTTGCAAACATCAACAATTGGGACATTGTTGAGAGAGGCGAGTGGGAGGATAAAGAGTGGGTGGAATGTGCTCGAGTTCCAGGAGGAGGTTGTTGATTGTGTCGTTCGTAGGACGGATGTATACACTGTGAGATTCACTTGGAAAGGCATTGCATAGAAATGGCCACACTGTTCAGTCTTTTGACCACTGAGAGGAATAAGTGTGGGCACTCTGCTGATTCACAGCATTCTGGCTCTTGGAGTGAGAGGGAGAAGTGGGTCCCGAACACAAATCAGGGAGCGGGAGAAGTAGGTAAGTGCAGGGCTCTGGTAATGCAGGGTGTGAGATGCATGCAGGGAGGAGGGTAGACAGGAAGTCCATGGAACTCCCGTGGGCCAAGGCTTCTGTGTCCCACTGAAGTGAAGAAGGGCCACTTTTGAGGCTGACTCACCATTTGTGGTTGCCAGTCTTGCTCAATGTATCTGAGGTTGCATGGAAAAATATGCCACTAGGTGGCACTCATTTTCAAAGAGAAATTCTGCTGTACAGATCTGCAGGAGCATCAGACTATTTCATTGTCAGGCCCCATTTGAATCGCAAAAGACTCCCAGTATTTGAGGGGCATATAGCAAAAAAGGCAATGCTGCTGCAACAAGCAGTATATTTCCTGACAATTTCTCTTGGGCAAGTGGTTCAGGGCTTCAACAACCTTAGCCAGTGTCAGAGACCTTCATAAATACAGAAGATTCCCTATGCAGAACAACTGGTCACATTTTTTCCCCCATATGGAAACAGAAGTGTCCCTACACTTACCATAGGGCCTCATTTTGCTTCTTGTCTACTCAACTGACTATGAGCTGGGGAAGAAAAAGGCCCATATTTGCTGAATGTGAGCATTGAAAGAAGAAATTAATTCAGCCCAAAGAAAGATCACAAAGTTTTCATCAGCAGGTAATTTGGTGACCAAATCTGAATCTATTTATGTAAATATGTTTGTTTCCTTGTCAGAGAATCTGAGTTATGATCCTGCTGCTCTTTGATATGACTTTGCTCTTGTGCTCATTAATATCACTTTGTATTAATAATTGTACTCAGAACTACGGGAAAGCTTCAGATAAATTAAATAAATAAATAAACAAAATACTGTGTAGACCTGGACTGTTGGCCCTGCTGGCTGTTGTCCTTTCCCTTGATGATTATCAACATGCATAGGTGCTGACCCTGTGGGTGCTCCAGGGCTAGAGCAGCAGTGTAGTTATACCTCAGGGCTTAGCTGTAGACAACGGATCGTGTGATAAGTCTTGGATGGAAGCTGTAGGTATGTGGGTAAGAACAGGGGTCGCTGCGTTTCCAGCATAGAGTGGTGTTTATCACTGATTTATACTATAGTATTGAGGAAACTGGTCTTTTGTGTAGAATGGTCCTGGCTGAGGTTGATGATAGGGTGAAAATTGTTGAAATCCTTGTGGAATTACTGAAGGGTCTCCTTACCATAAATTCATGTGATGAAGATATCATTGATGTACATAAGTAGAGGAGGGATGTTAGGGGATGGGAGCTGAGGAAATTTTGTTCTGCATGGGCGTAAAAATGTTGGCATATTGTGGAAACATGCAGGTGCCCACAGCAGTGCCATTGACTTGAAGGTATAAATTGTCCTGCAATTGGAAATAGTTGTGTGTGAGAACAAAGTCACATAGCTCAGCTCCCACAAGTGCCATGGCAATATCGGAATCATGTTCCTGATAGCTCATAGTCCATTCTCATGTGGAATATTGATGTAAAGCATTTTTACATCCATGGTGACAAGGATGGTGTTTTCAGGAAGATTACCTATGTTCTGTAGTGCCCTCCTCTTGCAACTGGTAATTTTAGCACTGTTTACTTATTCTTTAATATCTCAAAGGGTGGCAAAGTATCACAAACTTGAGTACCATCAGAGGATTTCATGGAAGTGATATTCGCACTCTCAGAGCAACACACTAGTAACCTCTTTCCAATCCTTTGTGTTTATTCATAGTTGCTTGCATAAACCATTCAGTATACGTAAGTAAACCCAAGCCAAGATCTGGCCAACGAAATGTGTTTGCTATAATTCTATGCTGTTAGCATCCATCATAAGATTATACTCTTGATAATGGTTCTTCTTAAAGGTATAGACCAATGTGATTATATAGAAATTATTTGAATAAAAAAGATTTGGCTACTAGTTTTGTTTAAGTGATTGTAGACTATCGATTCCATAGACGAAATCTGACAATTCTGTTTTTGTTGGCTTGGTTTTCTGTCCTCTCTGATAAGTGTCTTGTTTTATTCTTTAAGCTATGTGTCATTAGTTGGCCTCTTTTTTTTTAAACCAAGTGCTCTACTCCTACTCCCAATCCTCCCACTATGGTACTGGGAAACCATTATGCTGTTCTGGATATGTGAGATACTGGAGATAAGGAATCAGCCCCTACAGCAGAAGTGGAGAAGCCTTGTACCCCCAAGGCTGGGAGGTCTGCTGCTACCATTACGAGCAAGAAGCATAAGGCAGTGGTAGTAGGAGACTCTCTTCTGAGGGGGACGGAGGCACCCATCTGTCGCCCTGACATGTCATCCCAGAAGCTATGCTGACTGCCAGGAGCCCATATCGGAGACATTATAGCCTACTACCTCATGCTACTCATCCACGTGGGCACGAATGATATGGCAAGTTGTAACCCTGAGCAGATCAAGCGTGACTACAGGACTCTGGGAGTATGGGTGAAGGAGTGTGCAATACAGGTGGTGTTCTCCTCAATCCTTCCTGTCCAGCGTAGGGGCCCAGGCAGACACAGGTGCATTCTGGAGGTGAAAGCCTGGTTGTGAGGATGGTGTCACCAGGATCGCTTTGGCTTCCTCGATCACGGGATGCTGTTCCATGAAGGACTGCTAAGCAGGGATGGAATTCACCTTTTGAGGAATGGGAAGGATGTTTTTGGATCGAAACTGGCAAACAGAGAGGAGGGCTTTAAACTAGATTTGATGGGGACAGGTGACCAAAGCCTGTAGTAAGTAAAAAACATGGACACCTGGGAGTTGGGTTGGAAATAGAAGGGATCATGGGCTATAATAGCAAAGAGAAAAAGGGGGACTAGGCAGAACTGGGGGAAAAGCAAATCAATATCTTCTATGCCTATATACAAATGCAAGAAGTATGGATAATAATCAGAAAGAACTTCAAATACTAATAAGCAAAACACAACTATGACATAACTGGCATTACAGAAATTTGATAAGTATGACTGGACTATTGGCATAGAAGGGTACAACTTACTAAGGAAGGATAGGCAGGGTATACAGGAAGGTGTTGCCTTATATATTAAAAATGTGCACACCTGGACTGAGGTGGAGATGGATGCCGGAGATAAGTTGAGTGTCTCTCGGTTAGGTTAAAGGGGTAAAAAACAAGGGTGTTGTCATGCTAGGGGTCTTCTACCTGGCTAGGTGGTCTGTAGTAATGGTGGATGAGGGTTTTTCTAAACAACTAACAAAATCATCCAAAACACAGGATTTGGTGTTGATAGGGGACTTCAGCTATCCCAACATATGTTGGGAAACTAACACAGCGAGGCACAGACTATCCAGAAAGTTCTTGTACTGAGTGGATGACAATTTTTCATTTTAGAAGGTGGAAAAAGCAACTGGGGGGAAGCAGTCCTAGATCTGATTTTAACAAACAGGGAGGAACTTGCTGAGAATTGGAAAGTGGAAGGTAGCTTGGAAGAAAGTGACAATGAAATCATAGAGTTCGTAATGCTAAGAAATGGTGAAAGAGAGACAATGGATTTCAAGAAAGCAAACTTTAGTAAACTCAGAGATCTGGTAGGTAAGGTCCCATGGAAAGCAAGACAGAGAGAAAAAGCAACTGAAGAGAGTTGGCAGTTTTTCAAAGGGACATTATTAGGGGCCCAAAAGCAAGCTATACTGCTGCATAGGAAAGATACAAAGTATAATAAAAGACCACCTTGGCTTAGCCAAGAGATCTTGCAGGACCTCAAAATCAAAAAGGAGTCATATAGAAAGTGGAAATTAGGAGAAATTACAAAAGATGAATGTAGGCAAACTGCGTGTATGCAGGGGCAAGATTAGAAAGGCCAAGGCACAAAACGAACTTAAACTAGCTAGAGACATAACGGATAACAAGAAGTAATTCTATTAATATATTAGAAGCAAGAGGAAGACCCGGGAATGGGTAGGTCCACTGTTCAGTGAGGAGGGAGAAACTATATCAGGAAACTTGGAAATGGCTGAGGTGCTTAATGACTTCTTAGTTTCTGTCTTTACCAAGAAGGCCAATGCAGAAATGACGAACACAATATACACTAGTGGGAAGGGGGTAGGTTTAGAGGATAAAATAAAAAAAGAGCAAGTTAAAAATTACTTAGAAAAATTAAATGTCTGTAAGTCACCAGGGCCTGATAAAGTGCATCCTAGGAGATAAGGAGATGAAAGAGGAGGTTTTTGAGCCTTTAGCTATCATCTTTCAAAAGACCTGGAAATCCAAAGAAATTCTAGAAGACTGGAAAAGAGTAAATACAGTGCCCATCTATACAAAGGGAAAAAACAACAACCCAGGGAATTACAGACCCGTCAGTTTAACTTCTGTGCTGAGAAAGATAATGGAGCAAATAATTAAAGAATTCATCCTGTGGCAGGGTCAGGGTGGAGGGCCCCTCAGAGGGTGCCCAAACAAACAGAAGGGCCTCATATTGGGAAACCGGGGAGTGGGCAGGCATAGCCTGTCCACGACTAAAAGGCCCCTCTCACAGCAAAGGGGGACCGACTAAAAGCAACCAGTCCCAAATGAATTCGGGGGACAAGGAAGGAAGAAAACAGGGGTGGGAGTGAGGGTCAAAGGTTTAAAATAAGGGAGCCGGAAGGGGATACTGAGCAGAGGACCCCGGAGAGCACGCACCACTCCTTGAAGGTGTCCAGGGAGTCGGTGCACGCCGCCCAGAGGAACTCTGCTCGGATTCATGACTGGAGGGAGGAACGGAAGTAGGCCCCACAGTCGCAGGTCACCTCCTCTGCCAGCCTCCTCTCCCTGGTTTTGTAGATGGCCATTTTGGCCATGACCAGGAGGTCTCGTGACTTTGTGGGGCCACAGATAGGGTGTGACAAGATGAAGAGGTGTGGGGAAAAGTGCAGCCAGAACCTCAAGAGGAGGTTCTGGAGGAGCCAGAAAAGGGGCTGCAGCCTGGCATACTCAATGTAGATGTGCACCAGGTTCTCCCTCCTGCCGCAGAAGGTGCGGGTGTCTGGGATAGGGGTGAACTGTGCCAGGTACACGCCCATGCTGACCGCTCCATGGAGGATCCTCCAGCTGATGTCCCCAGTGGGCCGCAGAACAAAGGTGGAATAAAGACTGGCCCACTGGGGCTCCCCACCCTCCGATAGTGGTAAGAGGTCCCAACATTTGTGGTCAGGGCGGGACACGAGGGTGGGGAAGTGGAGCGTGTGAAGCACGAGTGTGTACAGAAGATGTCTGGGCGCAGTTTGGAAGAGGACCGGATGCAAGGTATGCAGCCGGCTGGGATGGTGAGGGGAAGGGGGGTGGACAGGATCACAGATCCAGGGGCCCACAGAGAGGTCCGGAGGGCTAGGAGTGTGAGGGGGGGTGGGGCGCACCCTCTCACAGGACCCGACTGAGGTAGATATGAGCAGTAGGCAGCAGGGCCGCCTTTACCTCCTCGAGTACGCATTGGGGAGAGCGCAGGGTGAGAGCCCCATGCACTGGGCAAGCACCGGGGCCTCCATCCAGTCCCCCCGGTCGTAGTCCAGGAGGTCTCTGACCCTGGTGATTCCACCTAGGACCAACCTCTGGCACACCGCGGGAGACTCCGCCACCTGCACACAAAGGTGGGGATTGTGTAACAGGGCCTCTGTGAGGAGATCTTCCCCCGCGGCAGCCCCTAAGGACCTGGAGGCTGCGAGCAGCCGCCAAGTGCGGAGGAGGTCCTGGTAGAAGGCTGGCAGCTCCAAGAGGCCTCGCGGACGGTCTCTCCAGGATAAGTAAGAGAGCTGCCGGTCGTATCGGAGCCCTCGGTAACGGCGGAGGAAAGCGTGTGCCAGCGTACTCCATGCCAGACTATCTGCACTGTTGGTGTTGATGTTGAGGAGTCCCTGCAGGGCCTGGAGGCGGAAGACATGGATCTGAGTGCGCATGCAAGTCAGGCCCTGTCCCCCCTCCTCCGGGGGAAGATGGAGTACCCCTGCAGGAACCCAGTGCAGTCCTGGCCAGAAGAACTCCAGGATTAACCTCTGGAGCTGGTCCAGGAACTTCGGGGGTGGGACCAGGGTGCTGAGGCGGTGCCAGAGCATGGACAGGACTAGCTGGTTCAACACCAGTGCTCTCCCTCTTAGGGAGAGACACTGGAGCAGCCCCGTCCACCTCCGCAACCGCTCAGCGACCCTGCTCTCTAAGCCCTGCCAGTTTCCCGGCGGACAAGGATGCATGGCGGATAGAAAGACACACAAATAGGACAGCGGTCCCGCGCTCCACCGGATGGCCTGAAGCACGGGTGGGAGGCAGCTCATCTGCCATCCAGTTCCGACCACCAGCCCAGAGCTCTTGACCCAGTTGACCCGGGCAGAGGAGGCCGCCGAGTACACAGCTTGGCAAGCCTCCAACCGCACCAGGTCTCCCGGGTCCTGGACCACGAGGAGCAGGTCGTCGGCGTACACCGACAGGACCAGCCACAGCCTCGGCTCTCGAAGCACCAACCCCGTCAACCTTCGATGAAGGAGACAGAGGAAGGGCTCAATGGCCAGGGCGTAGAGCTGTCCTGAGAGTGGGCAGCCTTGTCGTACTCCCCGTCCGAAGCTGACCGGAGCGGTCAGGGTCCAGTTGAGCTTGACCATGCACTCTGAGGCAGCGTACGGCACCCGGAGAAACCCGACAAAGCAGGGCCCGAAGCCGAAGGCCTGCAGGGCGCCCAGGAGATACCCGTGGTCCATCCTGTCGAACTCCTTCTCCTGGTCCAAGGAAAGGAGGGCGAACGACAGGCCGTCCCTACACCCAAGCTCTAAGAGATCCCGGACCAAGTACAGATTGTGGAGGATGGTATGGCCCAGGACGCTGTAGGTCTGGTCGGGGTGGACCACGTCCTGCAGCACGGACCCCAAGTGACGGGAGATGGTTTTGGCAATGATCTTGTAGTCCGTGCCGAGGAGCAAGATGGGATGCCAGTTCTGAAGGTTGCGGGGGTCCCCCTTTTTGGGCAGCAGGCTGAGGACTGCGCGCCTGCATGACAGGGGGAGGACCCCACTCTGCAAGGACTCAGCCCAGACCTGGGCCGAGGACGTCCCAAAACGCGGTAAAACTCCACGGTCAGCTCGTCTATGCCCGGGGATTTATTGGTGGGCATGAGACGGAGGGCTTCCGAGAGCTCGGCCAGAGTGAGAGGAAGCTGTAGCCGGTCCCTGTCACCCGTGCTGATCGAAGGGAGTTGGTCCCAGAGCGCCCTGCAGGCGTCAGCGTCGGTCGGATCCGGGGAGAAAAGGGTGGCGTAGAAGGCGCGAGCCCTCTTGCGCATCTCCACCGGATCCGTAAGAGGGGTGCCATCCTCCGCAAGAAAGCAGAGGATGTGTTTTTTGGCACCCCTCTTTTTCTCCAGGGCGTAGAAGAAGCGGGAGCCGCGGTCCATCTCCCGGAGGAGTTGGATTCGCGACCTCACCAAGGCCCCCTGTGCCCGGTGAGTGTCAAGGGCCCTGAGCTCGTTCTGCTTCTCCTGGTACGTGCCGCAGAGGGATGGATCTCCGGGGCTGGCGGCTAAACGCCTCTCCAGCTCAAGGACCTCCCATTCCAGCTGCCCTATCAACGCATCCCGCCACCGGCTGGCCCCCCGAGTATAGTCGCGGCAGAAGAGCCGCGCGCGCACGTTTCCCAGATCCCACCACCGCCGTGCCGAGGGAAAGGCGTGCCGCTGCTCGCGCCAGGCCAGCCAGAACTCCCGGAAGGACGCCACTAAGCCTACGTCCTCCAGCAGGCTGTTGTTAAAATACCAGTAGGCTGACCCCCGCTTCCCCGGCGAGAGGGAAGCCTTCACGGCCACCAGATGGTGGTCTGAGAAGGGGGCCGGCTGCACGCTGGAGGCGTGGGCCCGGGAGAGATGGTGCCGCGAGATGTAAATGCGGTCCAACAGGGAGTGTGCGGATTTATGGCCCACCACCCGGATTTAGGTGAAACCAGCGTCCTCGTCCGGGTGGTGGCTGCACCAGACGTCCATCAGGGAGCAAGGGTTAATGAGCTCCCTGAGGACGTCCGCAGCGGCCTGGCACTGCTCGGTCCCCGTGCGGCCCAGCTCCTTGAGGGTGCAGTTGAAATCCCTGCCGAGGACCAGGCACTCACGAGGATCAATGGTGTCGAGGAAGGCCGCCGCCTGCTGGAAGAAGGGGGTTCTCTCTGGGCCGAGTGTCGGGGCATAGACATTGACAAGGTGGAGGCGCAGCCCCTCCACCTGCACCCAGAGATGCAGCAGGCGGCCCGGCACAACCTCGACGCTCCCCAGCACCTCGGGCTGCAGGTCTGGGGAGAACAGGGTCGCTACCCCAGCCCAGTGGGCCGAGAGGTGACTGAAGTGGACCCTGTCTCCCCACTCCAGCCGCCATTTGGCTTTGGCGGCTGGAGTAGTGTGGGTCTCTTGTAGAAAGGTGACCGAGTACCCCGCCTCTCGGAGGAAGGAGAGCACTCGGCACCTACGGAGACTCGACCTGCAGCCCCTGACATTTAAAGTAGCAAGGATGATCGGCGCCATTTGGAAGGCTGGGGAGGATCCTCGCCAGAGGGAGCACCGACAGTTCCCATGGGGCCATGCAGCAACCCGTGGGCAACCCCAAAGGTGATGAGGGCGTCACGGAAGCCGCGGGCCCGTTGATAAACCGCGGCGTCCCTCTTCCCGGTCCCCTTGCCCTCCTTCAGAAGGGCCCTCACGGACTCTAGGACGGAGTGAAAGTCCCCCCAGCGCTGGAGGGCGAGAGCAACCTTGTTCTTGGAGCTGTGGACGTCCTCCAAGAACTGGCGCATCTCACCCGCCAGCGCATGGGGTGCTGAGGCCTCAGGGTCTCGGAAACCCGTCGGCCTCGTGTTCTTTTGGGCCCCACGGCCAGAAAAAAGATTGGGGTAGGGGCTGGGGTCTGAGTTTGGGAGGGATGAGGGCGGCAGAGGGAGAGCAGCCCCGGAAGTGCTGGGAGAGGGCAATACAAGAGAGGCCTCCTGAGGGGTTACTGCCTCGGGGGCAGGTATGAGTGGGTAGGGGTAGAAAAGAGGAGGAGGGATGGGGGCAGGGGAGGTAGAGTTCAGTGGGGGAAAGGGAGGGGTCGTGGGGGAGAGGGAAAGAAGGGAGTCGGGGGAGAGGAGGAAGGGCAGGGTTTGGGGGGCGGGGATTGCAGGTTCTGGAGTGGGGCATTGGCTGGGAGAAGGTATGGCGGGGGTGGCAAGCAGTGAGGCTGAGGTGGGGGCAAGGGCGGAAATATGGACCAAGGGGGTCTCCAGAAGGGGGGCCTCCTTGGGCACTGGTTGGGGGAAGGACGAGGCGCCGGCACTCTCGGCAGGGGGCGCCGGCAGGTCGGGGGGGGGGTGTCAGGGTTTTCGGTCCCGGGGACGAAGGGGGGTGCAAGGGAACCCCTGATTCCCCTGGGGCGTCCACGGGCTGGCCGACCTCCGCGGGGGGGTCGTCCCTAGTTGAGGGAGGGGTCACCTCTTGGGACGTCTCAGGGCAGAAAGAGGTGGCAGTTGAGGGATTGCTGGTGGGAGGGGTGGTGGGGGGTGGAAGGGGTGGGGGAGAGTCAGTAGGCGGCCCACAGGCCTCCAATAGCAGGCCTTCTATATCCAGGGCCACCAGGGTGAGGCCCAGGGCCTCGACCTCCTGCGAGAGGAGGGTGAGGCCGGGGCCCACCTCCTCCGGGCGCTCCGCAACAGCCGCCTGGGTAGCGGCTGGAGGGGTGTCGGAGGAGGGCGTGGGCGCGGGAAGAGCTGTCTCGGCCTCTTTGGGCTCTGGCTCCCGGGCCGAGAGGGTGTTGTTTTCCTTGGCCACCGCGGCGGCAGCAGCCTCCGTCGCCCCCGGCAGATGGTTGGTAACCGGGGGTTCGGCGGGTGGAGCAGGGCTGATGGATCTCTTGGGTGCCTTGCACGGCACCTCCACCCCGTCCTCCGACGGGGTGGGGTGCCGGACGCGCGCACTCCGTTTCTTCCTTTTCCCCCCACCAGTACCCAGCCCTCCGAGGAGGCGGGCTGGGCAGTAGAGGAGGAGGGGCCAGGGCTGACAAGGAGGGAGGGAGGGTGGAGGGGGGTAGGGCGGCAAGGGAGAGGAGCAACCCGCCCTGGGGTGGGCCCTCTTTTGGTCCTGCCGCCGGCCCTGCCTCCCTCTCCTCCGCAGGCCCGGCTCTTGTGCCCGCTTGGGTGCCGGCGCCTGCTTCTTCTTGCCCAGCACCATGCTGCCCGGCACCCTCCGATGCCCGAGCAGCGATGGATCCATCCGGGCTGAGGAGGAGGAGGAGGGGCGGTCCCAGGGCCTGTCGCAGTCGGGGCGCCGCCGGTCTCGTGGCTGACGCCCCCCAGGTCGGAGGAGGTCCCAGGCTCCTCTTCATGCCGGGCCAGGGGGCAATCCCTCCGGACATGCCCCGCCGCCCAGCACCCAAAGCACTGGGCCTCCCCCAGGGCATAAAAGACCCGATACTGGGCCCCTTGATAGGGCACCAGTATAGTCCCCTCCTGGGCCACCCCGCCCTGTGCTGCCGCCGGCGGCAGCTGGATCCGAGCCTGCTGGCAGAAGGAGAGCACGTGCCATAGGGCGGGGTCTTTGCAGCCTAGGGGGAGGGGACTCAGGACCGTCAAAGGCCGGCCCAGGGTAGTGAGGAAAGGCAGAAGGGCGGAGTTGGGAAGGAAGGGTGGGACAGATGAGAACACCACCCGCATGCCCAGGTCTTCCAGCGGCTCCAGGGGCACGTGCACGCCCCCAACCGCCAGGGCCCTCTCCACCGCCTCCTGGGCAGCGGCCTCCAAAGCCAGGAAGAAAACGATCTTCCCGAACATCCGGGAGGCCGCCACCACGGCCGCGGACCCCACCACCCGTGCCAACGCCCGCACGTAGGTCTCCACGTGGGGCGAGGCAGCCACCAGGAGGCAGCGGACCCCGTGCCTCCTGGTGAGCACGCGGAGGGACCCGCGACCGTGGGGATGGTAGTCCCGGCGGAGGCGGGAGGAGCAGGGTGCAGGGTGGCGGCTGCTGCCTGGGCATACGACCTGGGGGCCGAGATGTCAGGGCCCCCAGGAGTGGTGGAGGGAGCAGGGGGAAGGGGAGGCTGCGGAAAGTTTTTGGGCAGCCTGGGGGAGAGTCCCCGCCACAGTGGGTTTAGCCTTCCAGGAGGGGCTCTTGCCCTTTCTTTTCCCCTGGCCCTTCCTGCCCTTTTGGGGGGGTGGGTTTGGAGCCGGGTTACTGGAGGACGCCGCGGCGGAGGTGGTGGGAGCCCCAGAGCCTGCGCCCGCGCCCTCAGCCGACATGGCGGCAGAGTTGTGGGCGGCCCTGGACGAGTGGGCCGCCATTTCAGGGGTGGGAGGGGTGACAGTGGAAGGCGGAGGGGGTCGCTGGATGACCCTCCAGTGGGTGTGGGGGTCATGCAGGGGGGTTTTAAGATGGAAGAGGTTTACTGGGGGTGGAGGCCTTTAAGAAAGAACGGGGGAGGGGGAGGAGAGTGGAGGGGAAGGAAGGGGTGAGGCGTGGCTGCCCCTCCCCCACTGGCCGGGCTGAGGACCCAGTCAGATGGGGGAAGGGCAGGGCAAGGGGAGCGAGGTCAGGGAAAGAGAAAGCAAAAATGGCCACAACTCCCAGCACAAGATGGTGAGATGGCTCCTGTTTCTGCACTGGGATGTGGAGGGAATCAAAGTTTGTGCGTGGGGTGGGGCTCAGGCGCTTTACTAAAACAAAAAGGGGGGGCACGGGCACGTGGCAGGGGGTGGGAAGGAGGGGTGGCACAGCCAACCTAGGGGGAATGGGCGTGGGGTTAATGGGGGAAGGGGTGTGCCCACGTGCGCCTGAGGGGTGGGCCCACAGCAGCTGCTGCAGAGCCTCAAGAAACTGGGGGGAGAAGGAAGGGGCAGCTGGTTGGAGGGGGCCCAGGTGGAGGGGGCCCCAGCAGTAGCTGGGTGTGGGGAGGGCAGTAAGGGAGGGGGTGGCTGCAGAGGTGGGGCAGGGGCCACACCCTAACACCCCACCCCTGGCTATGTAGCCCCCCCCCAAACTCACCCATCACCCAGCCACTCCACAGGATGCTGTGGAGGGAGCCCAACTGCCCCTTTAAGAAAGCCCCTTACCTTCTCCAGGTGGTGAGGATGCAGCAGCTGCTAGAGGAAGGGGGGGGCCAAATGGGGGACCAGCAGTTTCCTCCCCCAAAAGATGGAAAGGAAGGGGGGACCCCCCTTGTTAAAGGGCAGGGGGCAAGAGTTCCCCACCCTCCACCCACTCAGCAGCTCCTAAGAGAACTAGCTGGAAGGGTGGAGGTGTTGGGGGAGAAGGAAACAGCCTATCTGCCCAAGGCAGGAGGGAAGCTGACCCCAGAAAAGGCAGGGGTAAACAGCCCTGCAAGGGGTCCAGGCAGTCAGGGGCTGGGTGGCTCCCATTATCTTGCCTTCCAACTGTGGGGAGCCAGGGGGTCCCACGGCAGCGGCAGCAGGAGCCTCCCAGGGGGTCTCCATCATCCTGCCTGGAGCACCCACAGCCAAGCAGAAGGGCCAGCAGGGCAATCAGAGGCAGCTGGGTCAGAGATGGTTCAGAATAAATGGGGCCAGCTGGCCCCAATGACTGAGCTAATAAGAGGCTTTTAAAAACCCTTCACGGGGAGGGGAGTGTGTGTGGGCGAGGAGACCAGAAGTATTGAGAGAAAGCAGGTTGGAAAGGAGCGGAAGAAAGGAACAGGAGCACCAGGAACTACAGAGGGAGAGTGAGGAGCTGTAGTAGACTGACAGGGGGACTTGTTACAGCTGTAGCCTGGAGAAGGTACTGAGGGAATCATCTGGGGAAGTGGCCCAGGAGAAGAGCTGCTGTGCTAAGGGAGTCAGCCCTTCCCACTAGCAGCCTCATAGGGTCCATGAGTCCAAACCTGGCATGAGTGGGCAGGGGCTGGGTTCTCCTAAGACTGCCCCTTGACCCAGTAAAGGCACCTGGGTCCTTGAGTGGGTCCAATGGACTGAATAGAGGCCAGAGGCCCAGGAATAGGACTGACTTTGTCATATTCTGCAAACATCTGGAAGAAAATAAGGCAAAAGAACAAATCATGCTAGACCAATCTGATAGTGCATGGTGTCTTTTTTTTGAGAGGCTAACAAGTCTTGCGGATAAGGGTGAAATGGTGGATGTGGTACACCTAGACTTTAGTAAGGCATTTGACACAGTTTTGCATGATCTTATCACATACAAATACAACTAGGCAAATACAACTTAGATGGGGCCATGAGAAGGTGCGTGCATAACTGACAGGATAACCGTTCTGAGAGAGTAGTTATTAATGACTTGCAGTCATGCTGGAAGGGTATAACAAGTGAGGTCCCAGAGGAATCTGTTTTGGGACTGGTTCTATGCAATATCTTCATCAACAATTTAGATATTGGTATAGAAAGTACACTTATTAAGTTTACAGATGATACCAAGCTGGGAGGGGTTGCAACTGCTTTGGAGGATAGGGTCAGAATTCAAAAGGATCTGGACAAACTGGAGGAATGGTCTGAGGTAAACAGGATGAAGTTTAATAAGGACAAGTGCAAAGCACTCCGCTTAGGAAGGAGCAATCAGCTTCATATACACAGAATGACTTTAAAACCTATGCCTAGGAAGGAGTACTGCAGAAGGGGATTTGGGGGTCATAGTGGACCAAAAGCTAAATATGAGTCATCAGTGTGATGGTGTTACAAAAAAAGCAAACAAGATTCTGGGGCACATTAACAGGCTTGTAGTGAGCAAGACATGAGAGGTCACTTTTTTGCTTTCTCTGCACCCATTAGGCCTCAATTGTAGTATTGTGCCCAGTTCTGGACACCATATTTCAAGAAAGATGTGGAGAAATTGGAGAAGGTCCAAAGAAGAGCAACAAGAATGGTTAAAGGTCTAGAGAACATGAACTATGAGGAAAAACTGAAATAACTGGGCTTGTTTATTTCAGAAAAGAGAAGATTTAGCAGTGACATGATAGTGGCTTTCAAGTACCTTAAAGAAGATTACAATGAGGAGGGAGAACAATTTTCTCCTTCACCTCTGAGGATAGGATAAGAAGCAATGGGCTTAAACTGCAGCAGTGGAGACTTAGGTTGGACATTAGGAAAAACTTCCTAACTGTCAGGGTGGTCAAACACTGGAATTAGTTACGTAGGGAGGTTGTGGAATCTCCATCGCTGGAGATTTTTAAGAGCAGGTTAGATGGACACCTATTGGGGATGGTATAAATGATGCTTTGTCCTGCCAAGAGGGCAGGGAACTGAAGACGGTGACCTCTCAAGGTCCCTTCCAGTTCTAGCGTTCTATGATTCTATCTGATGAAGTGGGTCTTTGCCCACAAAAACTTATGTTCCAAAATATCAATTAGTCTATAAGGTGCCACAGGACTACTTGTTTGTGCTGAAGGAAAGATTTATGCATCATCGCAAGCCAATAATCTGTCTAGTATTTCCTCCTAACTTGGGCAGAGATAAGTTGCTCATAATGCACCTAATCAACTATGCATTAGTCCCCTGGTGTCCAAAAGGAAGACACTTGATTGCCAAATACCCTCCCCCACCAGGCACCGTCACCACCCCCTGCAGCCAGGTGCTGTACCCCCCCAGCCCCCACAGACTCACGAGAGGTGCTACCCAAGCTGCCCAGCCTCAAGCCATGCAGCCCTGAGAGCAGGTGCAACAGTTTGGGTGGCAGCAACGTGGCTCCAGGGGCTCACATGGTAGCTCCTTGTGTGCCATGCGACAGTGGTGGCTTGGGAGCTCAGGCACCGCGTGGCGCTTGGGGCTGGGCGGCTCCAGCAGCACAGTGCCTGAAGAGCCACTACACCACTGCATGGCCCCGAGCCAACCTCGCAGTGCCTGAGCTACTACCCAAGCCACTGCACCAGCCTGCCAACCCACATTCACCACAATAGCAGCATGTTGGAAACTGTGGCATTAGCAAGAAAGGGGAAAGTACTTACCTTGTAATTCTGCTTTCCTGAAAATATTCTCTTGCTCTTTAACACTGAGTTTTACTAGAGATGGGGATGGGGTTTGAGCAGGGGCCTGCCTCTGGAGGAGGGGAGAGGGATGGGATAAGAGCAGGGGGCTGGGGGTGCCTGTTTCTGGGGGAGTGGGAGGGCACTGTCCTTCATAAGCATTCTGAAAATATGGCAACCCTAGAGTGGCCTGGCCTCCCACATGGCTGCTGGGGATCCCCCTGGGGCAAGACGCTGCCCAGAGGTGCCCAGCACAGCCCATGGGGCAGCCACAGCCAGTAGCCTCTGTGTACCTCACAGGTAGCCTCCTTTAAGTGGATGCTACCAGGCTTTTCACCCCAGTGAGTGCAGGGCAGGCAGTCAATGCACCCAGCCTGGCTGCTAGTGTGGGCCAGGAGCCCTGCAGTTCTGCTCCCTTGCACCCGTGCTGGACATGGGAGGTGGGAGGAGAGCCCAGGCAGAGCAGCACCATGGCAGTGGGAAGGTGCTGGGCATAGACACGAAGGTCAGAAGGGATAGGAAGGCATTACCGCCCCCCAGTTGGCCCTACAGAGGCCAGACCTGGGGTTCAAACATCCAAACTCATCCCAGCACCTCGGCCTTCCCTGCCAGCTGAGCTCTTAGGCCTCACCTAGGAGAGATTAAGGTACTGCCCGACTGACTAGCAGAGCACACACAACCACGCCCTGCTGGCAGCGTGTGCACATCACCCCACTGCCACATGCCCTGCCCCTGCTCGCAGTCCCACTTCCACATAGCCTGCTCCTCTACAGTGCCCCACTTCCACACACCCTGTCCTGCACACACAGGGCCACCAGAACTTAAATACACCTGCCTCTTGGTACAGCACCACCACCATTTACATCCTATCTGTACACACTTCCCTACCTCGACACACAATACCATCACCATCTACACACCCTACCTTTAAGCACACACACATCACTACTCGCACCTCCACGTGCACCCTTGGCCCTACGCACTGCATCACTTCCCACATTACTATCTTGGCTCTGCACCCAGTGCTGTCAGCACACCCAGCTACCACCTGCCCTCCCTATCTTCCTGTGCAGCTGTGCCACAGCCAGCTGCCAACAGCCACTAGGAGCGTGGGCACTGCTGAGATCACAGAGACGGGGGCACAGCTGGTCCACCACACACAGCCCCTAACCTCTCTGTCAGCAAGCCCGTAGGAACCAGACACAGCCGCCCCGCGGGCTCTGCCTGGGCTCCCCCACTTCCTGTGTCCAGTGCAGGTGCAAGGTAGCAGACCTGCAGGGCTCCTGGCCTGCTGGCAGCCAAGCTGGGTGCATTTACTGAGGGGAACAGGCCAGTAGCAGCCCCTTAAATGAGGCTACCCAGGAGGCGCATGGAGGCTCCTGACCATGGCTGCCCTGTGGCAGCTCTGGGTGGTGTCTTGTCTCTTTTGTAATTTTAACTTTTGCTACTATCCTAATTACATTATAAAAAATCAGTATGGAACACAAAATCTTTCCTCACTGAGAAATTTGTGCTAATTTCATGGGTCACACCAGAAGTGGTCCTCTTCAGTCAATGAAAAATACGTGTTTTTACCAGGCCTACGCTATGATGATAAATACAAGGTAGAGCTTAGAAACATGATCTGTAGGTCATTGCACAGATATTCCAATAATTAAACTACATTAGAACAGTCATGGAATTACGTAGCAAATCATGTGATTCTTATAGTGGGGTGATCTGCAAAGGATTGCCACTTGACAATGTTCATTACTTGTCAGAAACAGTATTAGCCTCTGTGCCTTCTTTTCAGGATTCCACACTGCCTTTCCTTGACAATGAACAGCAGCAACTTCTGAATATTTCATTTATCCCTGGACATAGTTATGCATCTAGTTATTCTGGCTTGTTCTACATTTTTATAACTTTATTAGTAGCATTACAAATGAAAAACGTTATAAGATAATGCAGTTTATGTGTTTGTTTACTTTATAGAAGAAAAGGACTAGGGTTAAGGACCATCACCAATATATGTCCGTCGTTTAATCATTAATGTAGTTATTCTCTCAACACCCTTTATTGCTGTTACACCTGTGTATGAGGCAAGGCAAAACTCGGTGAACTGACCCAGGTCAGGGAGGAAATTTGCTGCAGAGCAGGGAACTAGACCCAGGTCTGCTATTGCCAGGTCCTAGAGTAGCACCATAATCATGGGGCCATCCTTTCTCCTTGTACATCCATTTGCTGGGGAAAAAGGCTGACTCTAGAGTTTCATATGTAATGGTACATTCAAACAGCTGGTAATACCACCTTTTTATTTTGGGTTAGAGAAATTCAAGTTAAACATACAACATTAAAATCTTACAATAAGTGATAAGGTTACATGCTTGATGGAATAAAAGTTAGCAAGAAGGACAAAGTGAACAGAATAAACAAGGAATATATCTGACCACAGACTTCCAGAGACACTCTGAAAATTAGGACAATACAGTATCAAACAAAGCTGGGCTAAAGTGCTTCACTGTTCAGTTCTGTAGAATCAGCAAAATAAAATAACTCCAGACGAAAAATCTTTTTCAGGCTAATGAATTATCCACACTGCTGAAACAAGTCCCTCTCTTTAATGGAAAACCATTTTCAAACTACACAATAGGTTTAATGATTTCTATGAACTAATGACCAGTCAGATTACAGGTTTCAAAATGCTTTTAAAATGACATGGGATCAAAAAATATTAAAGACCTTTATTTGTTTTGTCCTGGTGACACTCAGCCTGCCTGAAACACTACAAAAATACTACACTACTTGATGCATAACCCCCTATATGACTGTCAAGCACAGAATGCTAGTTTTGCCCATCTTTTTGAAAATTGGCTTTTAAAAATGCATTTCAAAGTACATAGTGTCCAGCTGCCAATCTAGCCTATTTACAAAATTAAAAAAAATTATCACAATCACAACTATCAAATATGTTAAGGGTGGCAAAGCCGTTTACAGCAGACCCTTAATTCTATCACATGAGGCAACTTAAAAAAAGTTTCTATTACTTCATATGTTAAGGGCTTGATCTTCAGGAAGCATTTGGAATAATGCAGAAGGAAAACCCATGAATTTTAACATTTCATTAAATACTGAATTCCTGGTATACAGAGTTAGGGGTGAGTTCCAGCTGAAGTTTTGACTGTAATTTGCCACCCAAAGCAAGTGTGATTCGTCAAGGACAAAAGTTTTATTTTAAAATGCAAAATCCCAGAAAACATTTGCACGTTCAAATAAAACAAGTGTGCATGTCTCATAGGCAGTTTAAATTAAAACAGAATCCACATTGTGGAGTATGATTAGAATTACGTAAGAGAATAAATTAATTCACCACTTGCCTGTCACACTTTTTCTAGGCTCAAATTTGCCTGGTATGCTGTTTGTATTTTTAAGACTTTATGAATACTTTCCATAAAAGTTGGAAGTCTGTTATTTTTGAAAACAATCAAGAGAAAAATGATTATCATTTTCCACTAGTACTGTTCCAGTGAAGCTTGAGAAAGGAGTCACAATAAAACCCCATTATCACACATAGACTGGGCATGTTAAAAGCAAGGCAAATACATTTACTCTTTTCATTAATACCACTGTATTTCAATTATCTGGGCCATGCTGTGAACCCTTAATGATCCCAAGGTAAATGTAAGAACTAAGGTTTGTTACAAGGGGTGGGCTCCTAGCATGATTTTTTCATTTAAAAAAAAAAAAAAAAAAAGAAAAATTGGCACTGAAATACTGTAGGATGCCTGCGAAGAACTACCTTAAATGTGTAAATTGATACAGTGGAAGTCTAATTTTAGATCAGATTTTTATCACTTTATAGACAAGTACAGTGTTTCAAAAGGTCTACCTAAATCACATTACTAATGTTTTTCTATTATTTGAGTAATCTCTTAGGTACTTGAGGAAGAAAATTATTTACCAAAGTTGCCTGTCACATTGTTTCTTCTAAAACAAGACTGAAATGGCCTTTTTGTTTTGTTTCATTAGTCTGTGCACCAATATGCTGAAACAAAATGGTAGCATAGTTTTTTTTAAAAAATGGTTTATTAGTTTAACAGTAGAAAGCAGAAGAAAAACATTTGTGTTTAGGTTTTTGGAAAGTGTCCCTAAATTTCACAAATTATTGTTGGCATTATATAAAAATCCAGGCTAGAATTAGTCATCTCATACTAGTACCTAAAATAGCACTTTGTTTTAATGGAAGACTGACTTCAATAATTCATACTCAAGTTCTTGTGTCAGTTCTCTCAACAGTTTTCCCTCTGTGATTCATCCTTACTAGAGTTGTATGGATGGAGTAAAAAACTAATTCCAAGATATCTGAGGGTATATCTAAGGGTATATCTACACTTACCTGGCATTTGATTTTGCTGCTTGTTAAGACATGGCAATATAGATCTCTGGTATCAGCAACGCTATTGTGTGGAGTAAAGGACTTTGGCACGAGCCCCTGATCTACACAATATAAGAAAGTTGATTCTGATACATTGATTCTAACTATGCTAGTGGTGTAGATAGAACTGTGTGTTGGAAATCAACTTAGAACCCTACCATAGACCCAGCCTAACTTTGATTAATGAAGTGCAGGCAGCATTACTGCACTGAAACAAGAAGTTGTCATGGAAGAACACTATCATTTTAAGGCATATCTAGACTGCACGCTTTTGTCAACAGAGCACACATCCAGACTGCAGATCTCTCAAAAGAGATATGCCACTCAGGAGCATTCTTTTGACATCCCTGTACGCATCGTTCCATGGGGAAGAAGGGATGTCTCGACAGAGGTGGAGGTTTCCAACACTTGGCCCTGTGTGGATGGGCCAAATGTCAGGAAAGCCTCTCCCAACAGAACTGTCAGCAAAAGATACGCAAATGCATTGTGCAATTTGCATATCTTTTGCTGACAGTTCCTGGCAATCTAGACATAGCCTAAGGTAGAAAAGGCTACGGGCAGTGGTTATTTATACTCATGTCTTAAGAGGATTCATATAAAACAATTCCAGCACTAGCCAATGCATGATCTTAAGCTGCAATAAGCATGTCTCAAAACTAATTACATTCACAAAAGTAAACTGAAACATCCAAGATCAGGAGAAAGATTTGCATTACTACTTCTATCTGAAGTACTAATGCAGCAATTGATAATGAAAATGGAGTTGAGCATCAGTGGCTGCTGTGGCGTTCAGCACAAGTGCAACAATTTGCTTGCCCACTGTTGGTTTAGTTTGCTATGTCTATACAAATATACCTTGCACAGAAAGCAATCAGCTGCAATGAAGAAATGATTAAACTGTAAATGTTCTCTTTTGAGCCATTCATGACAAGTTTTTGAAGATTGCATAAAAATAGCATTATGCGCTTTCCTTTCTTCCTCAAGCTGATGTGCCTTTTACATTACTGAGAGCTGCAGAAACCAAGCAAGTTAATAAGGAGTGAGTGTGTCCCTCTCCAATCACACCTGTAAGCACCATTAGTGAATACTACAGTCAGCACCCTAAAATGAAAAAAAAATAAGAAATACTGTTAGTGAAAAACCAGAAAGGAAAAAAAGCAGCAAAACAGGAAAAACTAAAACTGAAAGACAGCACACTTAAGTCTCTGCCTTTATGGTTAGAGCCTTGCGTCAACACAAAAATGTGGATCCATGTCCAATTGGCTCAACACTTCAGCCAATCTGCAACATGGATTCTACTGCTATACCCCAACAAATCTGGAGGGGGGAAGGGTTAGGGAGCACATGTCAGTGGCCAGTGTGGTGCAGGAAAAAGGCAGGCAACAGGAAAGAAGGGACTGTGGCTAAGGGCCAATAAGAAGCTGAGGCTCCAAAGGGCAGTGCTCACCAGGTGGGGGGAGGGGCAGGGGGCTAGGCAGAGCCAGTGCTCAGCCCCTCTTGCAACCTTTCCCTACCAGCAAGGAAGGGGCCTGCCCTTGCACCCTCCTCCTCTGCTTGGGGACAAAAGGTGAGGGAGGATGCTGAGAGCCCTATGAGGGTATCAGTTCCACTATCTGCAGATATGAAATAGATCTCTGTGGATAGGCAAGTCTCTATTTATGGTGAGCAGAGGGCATGCTGCACTGCTTAGGAGATGCTCACAGTCCAGGGAAGGCAACCAGAAAAGACAACGGTGTTACTTGCCTCTGCACAAAATTCTCTCTCCTCACTCAAGAGCTGTCTAGGAGGCTAAGTTCAATGGTCTACCACCATACTTAATTTAGCCATAATACTCAACCCTCCAAAAAGATGAGAAAAGGGTACAATGAACACAATTTAGGGAGGAACAAAAGTATATTACTGATATACTTCACTTTTTTTAAAGTTACACCTACAGTTACTGCAGTGTCAAAATGGCAGAGATCAATCTTCTGGGGTTCAATTTAGAGCATCTGGTAAGGGACGTGTTAAATCAAACACTGAGGGTGTTCTCATTGATCCAGTACTCCTTGCAGTTGCGAGAAGTAATGGAAGTCAGTACAAGAGTTTCTTCCACTGACATCCCGCTGTGGGGATGCAGAGAAAGTTGACTTAACGATGTTGACTCCAGCTACACTATTCTTGTAGCTGGAGTTGCACATTTTAGGTCAATTTTTCTCCCCTAGTGTAGACCACTAAGATACAGCGAACATGGCACTGTCTTGGAAAAGAAACTGTACTCCAGATAACACTTATTCTACTTTTCACATTTAGGTCGCTTAGTCTGCTACAAGCACAAGACCCTGTAAAAGAATGCAAGAGCATTAGTAATCTTAAACTCAAGTCACACAGCTGAACTGCTATTCCCATATGTCAATCAGTTCCAGCTGTGCTCTAATCTTTAGCTAACAGACAGAAAATAAGCTGTTCTGCTTCCTCTGCCAGATTAGGAAAACATCACCATTTATGTTATTAGGGACTGTGATCAGGCATGTGTTTCATAGGCCAGCAGCTGCACAAGGCACCTTGCTCAAAACCTTACATTAAAGGGACCCCTTAAAAGTGCAAGATAGTGAATTTAAATCCGAGGTTAGTGCTTTTTTTTTCAATTATGCAATATGTAACAAAACCATCAAACTCCTTGATTTAAGAGGAAAATGAAGTCATAAGTAGATATTTAGACAGACAATAACATTCAGAGTTACATTAGATAGAATAGATGTGTGTTTTCAAAAGGATCCAAGTCCCCGTACTCTCAAGAACAAATCAACCTTTACCGGCAGTTGGAATTTGCTTCCGTGGACAGATTACAATGTAACTGGCCATTATATAGGGTTTTTCCTCACTTTTAGTGGTACAGGCTTTATGGTCCATTGGTATGATGTAGTAAGGTAATTTGCACTGTTTGTCCTTCTTTGTGCAATGAGGATGACAAGACTGAGTTGGCATGGAAAGTCCTCCATGCATAAGTGTTCGTTAATGTCACATTAAGTTGGTATTTATATAGTCAGCAATATGATGTTCCCTACCTTGAAAATGAGTTCTGCTTTACTGTGGATATAAAGTCCACCGTAGAGTTATCAAAAGTCTGTGGCTCATCACTAATTTTGGTGACAGATTGTAATTTCTACAGTAATACAAAATAAACTGTAAAACAAATATATAACAGTGTACACATGAATATAAAAATAAACCACACCGCCAATATGTAACTTTAATACTCCATCCTGAAAAAAGTTTTCTTAACAGTCTTCTGTATTGAGGAGCTGATTCTCATTATCATAGCCATCAGGCAGGTATGTTTTCCTTAGCTGGTCTGACTTTGGAATGGAACTACCATTCTTCACATGACGAGACAGGAAAGCTCGCACTGAGGGATGGTCTGCTTTCTCAAGTGGAATGTTAGCTTCCAGGCACATCTTCACAAAGTCCTGGATGACATTTATTTTCTCTGCCTGAGCAGCACTGTTGCACTGGAGAGAAGCAGTGAGAGTCCTCTGCTTCTTTCTGACATTCTGCTCCTCAAACTCTGCCTTCCGCTTTGTATGTGTTTTAGACTTGAGATGGTCATTGATTGCAGACTTACGAACGTGATTCAGGACTACATTGCAGGAAGTACAGAATAATTTTCCTCCATCTTCATGCAGTTCACTTCCAAATTCAGTTACACGATCCCGAGGGGTCACATACAAAGCTGTCTTAGAACGGTTACGGGAAGGAGTAGCTTTCACTCCAAAACGTTCCATTGTTGTTTCCAGTAACCTTCTTAAAAAAATAAAAAGAGAAATGCATATCAGAATCATGTAAATCAACTGCCCTAGGCTCCACATTTATACATCTAGATGAATTTTATTTACTCTAGATATAACTGGGCAAAACATTGTACATGCTGAATGACTGATAGGAAGACAACATGAGAGAAGTGTAATTGAGAAACTACATGTCAAAGTTTTAAGATCAATTGAATGGGGGTATTTAACTATTGACATCCCCCCCAGTAGTCTGGAGAATTCTAAATTTTACTTGTGATTCAGATTTTTTTTTTTTAACAAGTCATCTTGGACAGCCCAGTGGGAGATCCAAGGCCCTAGAGCTATCTATTTTAGAATGTTTACACCAACTGGCTATATCATATTTATACTGAACAACAGAGGAATTTCCAGGAGCGGAGACAAAAACAACATGGGCTATGTCTACACTACAGAGATCTTTTGAAAGAAGCCCTTCCAGAAGATCTCTTCTGAAAAAGCTTCTTTTGAAAGGGAGTGTCCACACGCAAAAAAACAGATCAGAAGAGCACTCTGCTGTTTTGAAAGAGAGCATCCACACAGCTCGCTGCTCTTTTGAAAGAACAGGCTGGGGATCGAAAAACCAGGCCCTATGAGGACAGCTTTTTTGAAAAAAGGGCCCTGCAGCGCATCTATGCTTACTTTCTAGAGTAGCTCTTGCTGAAATAGGAAAGGAAAAGTGATTTTGAAAGGAATGCTGCATTCTTTTGATTTGCTTTGAAAAGAACACTTTTTGTGTGTGGGTCCTCTATAGGATCTTTTGAAAGAACCCCTTTCTTTTGAAAGAACTCACTAGTGTAGACACAGTCATGAATAAAAAGATAGCATGGTCATGTCACATCACTGGTCATAGTGAAGACTTCTGTTGAGACAGAAGCATCTCGTGAACTAGGGCAAAATGTTGAAAAGTTTCTAGAGCTGCAAGAACACAAGGCCCCATTTTAAAAATAAATTAATGTTACCCCCTGGACCTAAGCTGTGCACTTTAAGAAGGAATTTTTACTATTCAAGAAATTCAAATGTAGTGTCTTCCCAATTACCTTTATTAGACAAACAAGGCAGGGCATGACTGTTTTGAGAGTAAACACTGCTTCACCCTACTTATCTCCTTTGAAGCAGTAACATTTATTTATCTCAGCCGTTTGTAGCTTCCACCCCCCACAGTATGCAACACTGTATTGACAGGACATTGTCAACGACTACTCAGTAGTCTGAGTGTTGCCAGAACTGTTGAGAGACCGTTCACCGCTCCTACCCCAAACACACATGCATTTAAACTAGAGTCCAGGCTGAGGCTTAAGCAATCAAGACTCAGGCCTAGTGCTCCTAGCTCTAGGAGGGAAGAAGCCGCCCTCGCGCCTGCACAGGGCCCCGCTCAACTCAGCAGACAACTTGCCTCCAGCTGACTGGAGGTGTGAGAAGCGTCAGGTGGTGAAGCGCTGAGATGGACGCAACAGATTTGATCTCGTTACCCCGCGCGTCCTGCTCTCCCGCCCCGCCCCGCCCCGCCGGGACTGCGGCCCCCGCACCCCCGTCAGCCCCAGCTGCAGCGTCTTCTCGCGCCGGCCCGGCCCCAGTCCCGTTACACAGCCCACCTGAGCCGATCCCGCCTCCCCGAGCGACCAGTGCAGGTCGCCCCTCCCCCACCCACGCCCCATCTTACCCCCGCCGAGCGGGCGCCGCGCAACTGCCGGCTCCACCGATTTGCCCACCGCCCCAGCAGCTGCGGTAGGCGGGACTAAGCAACCTAACAACGCCTGCTCCAATCAGTGAGCTGTTTGCTTCAAGCACCATGCCAAGGAGTGGTCGCCTGGCTGCACTATGAAAAGATAGGCAACTCTTCCCTCCAATGCCAAACTGGTGGGCGGGGAAAATGATTATGATTGAAGGTTCTTCGGACCGATCCAGAGATGGGGATGCTCACGATGGGCCGATACCAGACCAGCTCAGACCCCGTTATAAGTAAGTTTACTGAAATTGATTGAATTCACTTCTCACCAATCAAAATACGGAACCTCAGTAACGAAGTTAGGTTTCATCCAATCACATGCAAGCGATGGGAAACGGAGCAAAAGGAGGAGCTAAGGGTCAGAGGTCGTTTGCTGCTCTTCCGCCGTACCTCCCGTAGTAGATGATTGGCATGTTCAGCAGCCAGTAAGCTCGCGGCCCGTGGACGGGGTCGGATGTGAGCTCTAGGGCGAGGAGGCGGGTCATCCGGTGTGTCGGGCGGGGGAGGGGGCTCGGTACGCGCAGGGCGGCCGGAGCAGCATGGCGGAAGACGAGAGCGATCAGGAGTCGGAGCGGCTCGGTGAGGAGCTGGAGGCCATTGTGGTGCCGCGCCTCCCCGCCGGGGTCTCGCCCGCGCTCAGCAGCCAGTATTACTGCCGCCGCTTTTGCCAGGTGAGTGCCGCCCCGCCCCGACCCGCCCCGCCCCGCCCCCCGGGCTGCTCCTCGCCCGTCTCCCATTTGGCTCGGCTCGGCCTGGCCTGGCCTCTCCGACCCCCGCCGCGGAGGGGGGGCTCTTGGGGCCTGTTTATTCCTATGGGGGAGGGATGATTCGCTTAACCCCGGGCCCCCAGTAGCGGGGGTTGGTCCGTCCGGTGGTGTTGCTCTCGGGTTCCCCTACCGGGCCTCGTCTGCGGCCCGGCCCTGTCAGTGTCCTGCGGCGGCTGGGAGCGGCCTCTGCCCCCGCTCTGTGTGCTCTCTGTTGTCCTGCTCGTCGGATCCGCCGCTGCGGGGGGAAGCGCGGAAAACCGAAGGGCTGTCTGGGATGAAGGCTTGGGTGTGTCTGCGCTGACATGGGCTGGTGGGGCCATCCGTGGCATGTGGGGGGCGGCCCCCTCCCTGTTAGGAGTTGGTAGCCCTCGCCTGAGGAGCGGCAGCAGAAGCTGGGTGGTGGTTTTCCTGCGCCAGGGCCAAATGGGTTGGGTGGCTTTGGAGGTCGGGGAGGGTTTATGACACTGCTCCTCAGTGGGGAGCAGCTAGGTAAATGCGGCGTTCGCCTTTCCTAATGGTTGGCTTGCTCCTGACAATGATCTCGAAGTATGGGTTCCTTATTAGCTAACGGGAAAGCAGTAGATAGTTTTTTCCTGTGTGTGTTAATTGTACACTAGTCAGCACTTCTTGAGGAAGCATTATCCCATTTTAGTGCCACCTAGCTGTCTAGTTACATTGAACTAGAACTAGTTATATGTGGTCTAGAACATATCTCAATTTATTTCATTTCTAAATCTCCAACATATAGGTTTGGGAGATTTGGAAAGAGTCATTTACCAAAGCTCCATATTTTTTCAGGAGTTGAATACCAGGTATTCGTGTTTTCAATAATTTGCTTTCCTCTTATTTCATTGAATGGGACACCCCAGCTTGACATTGAGTGCATTGTTATTTAGACTGTAAGTCAGTGAGGGGCAACCTAGGTTAACAAATGGGCTGCGTGTGTGTGGGGCCCTCCTTCATTTTGGTGGGCTGTAAGATTGTTGTAACCCTGACAGTCTCCCAGGATAGGGCAGTTTGTTTACCTGCACTTGCATACCTAAACTTTGCAGGGTGTGCCAGTTGAACTATAATAGCACTTTGGATGCAGAGGGAGCATACAGCTTTCACAGTCCATGGTGTGCAATTAGCATGTATCTGACTTCATGTACCCTTGCTTTTTAAGTGTGTGTCACTTTTGTAATACCACTATTGGGCAGAAACAAACAAACAAACCAAGCTAACTATTCAGATGAAAACCTGCAGAATCTGGCAACCTTGCATGTAGGGAACATTTTTTTTTTTTTTTTTTTTTAAATCTATGGGCTATAGCGGGCTGCATGCAGTCCTCCTGTTGCAGGTTACCCACTACTGCTGTAAGCTGTTTGGTTCAGGGAGTGCCTGGTTCTTCTGTTTGTACAGAACATACCACAGGAGGGTCCTGGTCTGTGACCAAGAGTCTTGTGTGCTATGACAATCTAAATGAAAATAACAAATGAATTGAAAATAGTTTTGTAGTGGTTTTACAGCCATATTTTTATGTTCAGGTGTTCCCTTCCCTTTACATGAAACTCGTGTAAGTGTAAACTGCCTGTAGGTATTGTCTAAAGCACAAATGGAAAATCAGTCAAATATTTGTAATAATTCAACTGTTGCTTGCACAACGGTGGACAAAATATTAAGACAGCAGAAGTTGTGACTTTTAAACTGGTGGTTTTGACAGGGAATGGTATACTGTACTTTGTAATCCAAGTGTGGGGTTTAGTCTTAAATATTTCTCGTTAAACCTGTTTTGCAGTGCACCTTTTTGTGTCAGGAAGAGGTGCTGGTGAAGCAATGTTTGTGTATTGTATTCCCACAACCCACACAGGGAGATGAATGAAACAACAGGACAGGCCAAGACCAGAGCAACATGGATACAAAAATGTATAATCCATTTTATTAGCAATACTGTTTTAAATCACTAGCTGGGTTTTGTAGGCTAGAGATTTTCCAAAACTTTTCTACCCCCTTACTCTTCCATGTTCAAAGTAAACAGTAGGGAATACTATCTGTAGTTTTCTGGTTAATTAAGTGGGTGCTAATTTTGAGTATGGGAAGCATTCAGTTTCCTTTCTTTCAGGCAGTATACATGTTTTTCAGTAATCCAAATAGGAGTGTCAGTAGAACTTGTTCTCTTTCTGTTGAATTTTTAGTGTTGCTCTGATGAACAATAAGTGCAAATTTGTGTGCTTATTTTAGACATAATCCTTGCAGTCTTGTACAAGTATTCTTGAGTCTCTAGGCTTGTCTGCATAAGGCAGTGGTTTTCAAACTGGATATGAGAGCTCTTGTCAGGAGGAATGTGAAGAAAAATCTTGCACAGGGGTACAATATTCTTTATTTAGTAAAACTCGGCAATTTAATCATGCTTAGGGTTATTACAGATCTCAAATGGGCATATAAGGTAAATTACATCATTTGGAAAGGGTCACACAGGCTAATAAGCTTGAAAACCACTGGCATAAGGAATTTCTATATGAATGTACCCGCATTAGGCCAAACCCCCAACAGAGATGACCTGTACCTGTGTAAAGCAGAATTTGCAGCTTTGACTTACCATATTTTGGAAACACACTAAGTTGCATAGGTGCAACCACCATACTACATCAGTGTACCACATAATATTTTCAGTGGTGCAAATATTGCTAGCATACACAAGCCATTGACCTCTGTCTACATGCAGCAGAACTGCCCACAAGTAAAGAATAACACAAGGGTATGCTGTCTTATTATTGCTTTTCTAGTTCCTAATATCAGAGAAGTAGCCATGTTAGTCCAAGTCCACAAAATAAAATAAAAAAAAAAAAAGTTCTATGGAATCTTATGGACTAACCAGTTTACCAGAGCATAAGCATTTTGTCAGATGAAGTGGGTCTTTGCCCATGAAAGCTTATGCCCTCCAATAACTCAGTTAGTCCATAAGATGCCACAGGACTTCTCATTATTTTTTCTAGACCCCAGTGACTTACACTTTCTCAATTTGTTCTGTCCTTTAAAACTGACTAAGACATTGTTTTGCTCTTAAATATTATTGTTACTTTGATATTCCTTTCCTTAATTAAATATTGACTTCCTTTCCTAAGCTGTTTTCTCTTCACTCAGCTCAGAACCCACCACAACATTTTAGTTTCCTACTCAGAACCTTCTTCTGATTAAGTTCATAGTCAACCCCCTGCCCTCCTTTTTGCACTAATTAAAAAGTTTGTACTTCTCCATTTTAAAGTTCTTCAGTGGTGTGGAATTTAATATTCCTGTATCTTGGTCAAAAAGAAGAAGCAGCTGCATGGGTAATTGCTAGGAAAAAATGTTGTGAGGTTGGACTGCTAAAGGAAGTGACTTGTTTCTTTCCAGAATAGCAAGCAACTATTAAAATAACTACTGATTGAACTTCTCTAGTCCTGCACTCTCTGCTCTGGCAACATCTGTGGCTTGGGACAATTTTTGATCATGGGTATGGCCAAGCTTTCCACAGTCCCATAAAGTTTGTTTACCCCCAGCAGTCTTGACTCGGGTCTGTGCTGTTTTTTTTTTTTGGTTGTGATTTACCCCAAATGTCCTCTGAGACCCAGTCCATGCTGAAAGTGTTGATAATGCTGCTAAACAATGCTGACCTTGTGTGGTCCAGTAAAATCTATGGTTCAGCACCAGTCAGGTTCTGAGGCTGCCACACTATTGAGATTGTTGTTTGGTTGTTAACATGGACAGTCAGCCTCTCTAAATTACATTATTCACTGTACAGATACAATCCCTCTGTGCAGTCTGAGGAATGTATACACAACAGATTTTTATGGTCGAGGCTTATTAGAAAGGAGTACCATGTGTTTGGACAGACCTATTGTTCTGTTGCAGTGTGCTTTATTGGATTGAAATTTCAATTTAAGATGGTGCCTGAAAATGCAGTTATGACTATTTCTTTATGCTATAGATCAAACAGTGCTTCTCTTGAGGTGTGCCTGCATTTTAATAGAATGAGAACTGATTAGCGTGGCTATGTACATGGATTCTCTAAAATTACATCATTGGCTTGATTTTTGTTCGTGATGTCATAAATGTGTTCCATAGTGCCATTATTTGCTGCTGGGATCTTACTGGCTCAAAGTATGAGCCTGTTATGCAAGATGGAAGTGTCAAGGGAAAACTAAACCAGTGCAGTTTGAGAAGGTGGGACAGAAAAGAGGCAATAGGAGTCTGAGGCAGTAAGTGACAGTTTTACATCATCTCATTCCCTGACAGTCTTTTTCTGAAGGCTTTTAGTGGCTTTTTCTAAGCTATAGATGCTAAATATTCCACGCATGGGTCATGATTCTATGAGGTGCCCCAAAGAGCTCAAAGGATCTGTATAGTGATGATCACTAGAGATTTTGGGACTTCCCTTGTTTTCTTTTATAATCTAACACTTTTCACTCAAAGAATAAGTAGGCTTCTGGTGAATACTTATCTAATAAAAAAATCCATGGAAACTTTAAAATAAAAGAATATGAAAATAATTGTTTTCAGAATAGTACAGAGAAAGTATATGTAATTTCCTTTCTAATTTTTTACATTGGGGTGAAACAGTACTTTTTATAGGGAGGTGCATTGCTTAAATCTACGCACTTGTGAAAAAAGCTTTTGAAAAAAAATGACGTGAAGTGAATGAGCCATATTTCAGTAGCAGTCAGCCATCCCGATTGTGTATTAGTGGGCAATTGCTGCATGTCTTGAGTGGCTGAAGGCATTCAGTATTGTGCCTCTCAGTGCTCTGAAGAGAGCCTATTAAGTAGCTTGCACTGGTACCCTATTACGTCTCATTCTGGTGTAAGTTATTGCATCACTCACCTACATCCATTAGTTCTTTATTAAAATACATTCATCTCTGCCTTTGTACGTCTGTGCTTATATACCAAATTGGTAGCAAATAAGGGAGTGTAGAAGTAACTCTTCAAGTTCTGCAGTATGTGTTTAGTAAAGTAAGATCATACCTGTATAAAGACCTAAAGAATGTTAATTTCACTGTTCCTTTAGGACTGCTCCATTATGGCAATGGATCAATGGCAAAGGATTGCTTCTGGATTACTTCTTTTTGCCCTATATAGTTATTTTTTTCCTTGGTAACAGTACAGCATGTTTTCTTCCTAGGGAAGCACGAATTCAAAACTTCTTACTCGTAAAATTCAACATCTTTAATTCTGTTTAACAGAACAGACTGCAAATGACCATTTCTGAGAAATAGTGTGACAGGTTGGGTCACTGAGGTCCTCTGAGAGCTATCACCTGGTAAGCTAATCATACCACTGAGCCCACCACTCTGTCCTGCTGAGCCGGAAGCTCTGGTCTCCTCCAGCAAAGGCATAGAGTTGGGTAATAGCCCTGCAACAAGGTAGCACAGATGCTGCACAAGCTCAGCTCTGTGAGGGCTCACCTATTTGATAATCCAGGAACACAACTTTCAAAAGGGACCAAAACCCCAAATAAATCAATCTGACTCTGTAGAAAAGTTGTCCGCCACGAAAGCTCACAAGATTCACTTTCTCAATGAAAGAGAGATGCACCATGATTTCTTCCCAACTCCCCTCCTTATAACAATTTACAGTAGGTTTGGTAATAAACAAATGTGGTTTTACTTAAGTATAAAAGGTAGGATTTAAGTGATTGTAACTGATGATAGACTGATCAAAATACATGAAATAAAAATAAAACAAAACCCACCAGCTAAACCTAACACACTGTGAAGCTTTTTACATGCCATTTCTCATGCTGACACAAAGTTTCCCAATTTTATTTGGCCACAGAATCCTTTTAAACTCAAAATAGTTTTGCTGAACCCTCTTTGCGGGCTCTACTGCCAGGCCCCTAAACCTGCTCCCCCATCTTCAGTTTCTCACCGTAGCCCCCAAATTCACCCCCTTATCCTCCAGCTTTACCCTCCTGTCCTAAAAACCTGCATCCCCATCCTGAGACTTAACCCTCCTCAGCCCCGAATTGCTCCCTCTCCCAATCCCAGGATTAACCTTCCTCAGCCCCGAACCAGCCCCTAGGACTAATTCATCTGTAGCACTGGCTGGGGAGCATAAATTGGGTGGCCATGTGTGCCCAGTGGAAGGAAGGCTAGCATGGAGGTATTCCTCTTGTGGGGCTGAGCAGAGCCACACCCACGGGACAGGTGTGGTTGATTGGGTAGGAGGGCAAGTGAGGGGCACTCTGTCTCCCTACCCTGCTGCCGCTGAAATAATGGAACTAAATTCAATTGGTTTAACAGCCAGATCCCTCCCGCTGCCCTGTCGGCCGTTAAACCAATTAAATTTAGTTCTGCTGTTTCAGTGATGGCAAGGCAGGGAGCTGCAAAGGAAGTTTCTTGCACAATCCTTATTTTCACTTTGCAGAATCCCTGGGTTCCACCAAACATCATTTGAGAAACACATGTTCTGACAGAGAGGTTGCCATGTTAGTCTGTATTCTAACAAACAAACAGTCATGCAGCACTTTAAAGACTAACAAAATAATTTATTAGGTGATTTGTACTGTGGTGTCCAGGAAATATATTTCTTGTGTGCAGTGGTCAAGGCTGAGATTGATGATAGGATGCAGGTTGTTACAATCTGTGGAATTCTTCCAGAGTCTCTTTACACCATGGGTCCAAATGATAAAGATGTCATTGATATAGTGTAAGTAAAGGAGGGGTGTAACAGGGACAAGAGCTGAGGAATTGTTTGAAGTGAGCCATAAAAATGTTAGCATATTGTGGGGCCATGCAGGTGCCCATAGCAGTGCTGCTGATCTAGAGGTATAAGTTGTCCCCAAATTGGAAATAATTGTGGGTGAGAACAAAGTTATATAGGTCAGCCATCACATTTGCTGTGATAACATCAGGGTTAGTGTTCCTAATTGCTTGTGGTCTATCTTCATGTGGAATATTGGTGTAGAGAGCCTCTACGTACATGGTGGCAAGGATGGAATTGTCAGGAAGTTTCTGATGTTTTGACATTTCTTCATGAAGTCAGTGGTATCTCGGAGATAGCTAGGGGCACTGGTGGCATAAGGTTTGAGGAGGGAGTCTACATAGCTGGATAGTGCATAGTTAAGGTGCCAGTACCTGAAATGAGAGGGCATCCTGAGTTTCAAGGTCTATGGATTTTTGAGAAGCAAATAGAATAATCCAGGCCAGGGCTCAGAAGGCGTGGCTGTGTGAATTTGGTCCCAGTAGAGGCAAGGAATTCCTTAAGAAGACAGTGTAATTTCTTTTGGTATCCTAAAGTAGGATCAAAGGAAAGATGTCTGTAAAATGTGCTGTTGGAGAGTTGTCCAGTGGCCTCCTGTTTGTAGTTCAACTTATTTGCAAAGATTACCGCACCCACTTTGTCAGCTGGTTTGATTGTGTCAGTGTTATTTTTGAGACTCTGGACAGCATAGCATTCAGCATGGCTGAGATTGTGTGTCACTTGGGCCGTGTCTACACTTGGCCAAAATTTCGAAAGGGCCATGCTAATGGCCAAAGCAGAGAATACTAGGGAGGCGCTGAAATGAATATTCAGAGCCTCATTAGCACGTGGCCAGGTGCAGCACTTCAAAAGTGCCACCTTTCGATCGCACACGGCTCATCTGCACGGGGCCCTTTTCGAGAGGATCCCGCAAACATCAAAATCAGCTGATAGGAGTAAGGGGTCCTTTCAAAAAGGGCTCCGTATAGATAAGCCATGTGCAATCGAAACGCGGCGTGGCTGGCCGCATGCTAATGAGGTACTGAATATTAATTTCAGTGCCTCATTAGTACTCTCCGTTTTGGCCATTTACCATGTCCCTTTCAAAATTTTGGCCAAGTGTAGACACAGCCTTGGTGGTGTTTGCATACAATATCAGTCTGTACACGGTTGCAGAAGTATTGAATGTAGAAATCTTGATTGTCACCATGACCGTCGGGGGAGTCTACATAGAAATGTTTTTCTTTTAGTGTTTGTCGGGGGGCGATCTAGCGAGTCAGACTGATGATGTTCATTGGTGTGTTGGAAGTATTCCCTTAGACCATGGCTTCCCAAACTGGGGGGTGTGCCCCCCGCCCCACCCTGGTAGGGCATGTGAAGAAATTCCAGGGGGGCATGAGGCAACCCAGCCCACTATCCATCATTTTCTGCACCTGAAGAAAGAGCCAGCATTTCCTTCTGGCTCTCAGCCCCTGCCTTTTTATGTGGGTGACCTGGTGCAGCTGCTGTAAAAAGCAGGTAGCCAGCAAAGACCCCCTGTGGAACTAGCTATCTTCTGTGAATGAGTGAGTATGGGTTGCAGGGAAGGAGGAGGAGGATGGGATTAGATAGGGGGCTGGGAGTGCCTGGCTTTGTAGGAGGGCAGGGGAGGGACTCGGGCAGCCGGCTCACAGGCCTTGTGGGGCTCGTGGCAAGCTTTTATGTTTATTTTAAATTACAAATTCACATTTTTGTTAAAGGGGCGGTTGGGTGATGGTAAAGAAGAGGTGGGTGGGCATGAGGGTTTCTCAAAAATCAAAAGCAGGGCGTGAGGCTGAAAAGTTTGGAATGGTGAAAGACAGCTCTGGCAGTGCAGGTCTCAGGCGGCTGGCAGGCTGCTGTGGGCAGCTCTGGAGGCTGGCATGGGGCTCAGGCAGCTGGCCAGCTGCGGCTGTACCAGGCAACCACAACGGGCCAAGAAAAATTATTTGTGCTTATTTTTAATTTTAAATAACATTTTTATGTCAAGCTTGTGGGACTTGTGGGGCTCAGGATGGTGGGTGGGTGACTGGCTCGGGCAGCATGGGGCTGGCGCAGATGGCTTGGGCAGCTGGTCCCAGCAATGCCGGTCTCAGGCGGGCAGAAGACTAGTGCGGGCAGCTCTGGTGGCTGGCATGGGGCTCAGGCAGCTGGCCAGCTGGGGCTGCACCAGGCGACCACAAGGGGCCAAGAAAAATTTTATGGTAATTTTTAATTTTAAATAACACTTTTATATCAAGCTTTTGTGTTTATTTCAAATTCTGCATTGAAATTTTTGTTAAAGGGGGAGTTGGAAGATGATAAAGAAGAGATGGGGGGTGTGAGGGTTTCTCAGAAATCAAAAGTGGGGCATGTTGCTGAAAAGTTTGGGAACCACTGACTGAGATGGTGAAAGAAGGCTGTGAGGGGACCACAAATTTGTATCCATTTCATGGAGGAGGTAGGACAGAAAGTGAGTGCCTGGGATAAGAGAGATTCTTCTGCTGGGCTGTCTGTAGCTGGAAAGGTTAACAATATTATCTGGTGAGCTGAGGTTGACCCAGTTGTAGTATCCTTTGGTACAAAGTAGTTAGTTTATTGTCCATTTCTTTTTTTAGTTTATTGTCCATTTCTTTTTTTGGGGAGTAGAGGTATATTATAGATTTCTTGTCTAGTATTGTTAAAGTCCTGTAACGTGGCATCTTGTGTTCTACTACTGCTCTAACAGTAGTTCCAATCAACTTTTTTACAAGCTAGGAGGCCTCCTACTTGGACCTATCCTTCCCCATGTTTCCAACGGGCATCTGGGTGCTAAGGGTGGGAGGGTTTCCTGGCATCTGGCCACTCCCTTTTGTTTGGTTTCCTACCTTTTATATTCCCCTTGCCTAAGGTGGGAATTCTTTTGTGTGTGGTTCAATAAGTTCACATACAGGAGTGCTACATGCACACAATATTATATTCAGCAGTTTGTAATTAAAAATGACATTCATTTTGCCTAAAGTGTCTGCATTATGCATATTCATAAACCAGTTTTCATAAAGCATGAGGGTGGCAGTCTTTTTGTAATTTTATACATGCACTTCAATAGCATGTTTTAACTAGGTATGTGGAAGAGTTTGATAAATATTAACAGTGGTATACGGAATTTGAAGTCATTAACACATGGTTTGTTTGCAAGGACTTCAGTTATTATTCTTTCCCATGGCAACAGTCATTTGGAAGTCATTACCTTTGGGTGTAAGGCAGTAAATTGTGACCCTAGAAAAATTATAAACTAAAGTAGGAAGGCTAAAGCAACTTTCTAGAGGGTTACAAGAGTGTTTATGGTTTTTTTCCTGTCAAAAGAAAGTACTTCCAAGGTGAGCTGCTTTGAAAATAAACATTAATGGTGAACTCTGGAACCACATAAAAATAGAACTACGTTTACAGCTGACTGCACTTGTGGTGAAAACAGTATTATGGCTTGCATTATCAGCATCATAGGTGGATCATTTTTTTTTTTTCGTGTCAGTTAATATGTATGTTTGAGAAGTGTGCTTTGTCTTAAGAAATACTTGTTAAGCTCATTTATTATTTAATGTGTTTGTTACATGAAGCTCTATAGATCAGTTTACAGCATATATGCTAATAAATTTGTTTACCATAGCTAATAGTTAGTATTTGGGTTTATATAGTTGTCTATATGCTAATGTAAAGATACTGACTTTTATATTAAATCTTGCTCAAAACTCATTCAAATATTTGCTGAAGTAGCGTGGTCTTAAACAGCAAAGGAGTACAGAGGGCAGCTTGTGGTGTTCAGTCCTCTGTGGCATCAAACTGCAGACCTGCACAGTGAGAAGTTGATTGTTTTTCCAGATGCCAACACTTCTAATATGGTTTTCTGTTTTCAGGTAGTAATTTAGTAGTGAAAGCTTGTTGAAATTTATTAAACTATGTGTTTTAGCCAGGGAACAATTTTTAAACACTATTTGTAAAACCTTTGAAGACAATACCAGAAAAAATTGCTCAGTGCTTCTGATTTAAAAATAGAATTAAAAAGAGGACGTTGTAAACGTTTAGGCCAAAATAGTATAACCTGTTATATATTTCTCAGGAAATATAATGCCTTGGGTAATTTTAAATGTTTTATCTATATGTTTTGAATGTATGCCTCATTTTCATATGGTATATAGAAAACATTGTGTATGTCCTTAATATAAGAAAAATGTATCTGTAGCTAAGGCTAGGGCTATGCTGTAGCCCTAACTTGAAATAAGTAATGCAATTTGCTTAACTTATTTTGAGGTATCTTTCTTTGAACTTCCCACTAACCTTCATACAACAAAGATTAGTGGGAATGAAATATCGTGCTCGAAATAGCCCTGCTATTTTCAGAGCAATGTTTGGCCATGCGGTTTCTATTTCGGGATACAAATGTATCCCAAAATAGAAATCATAGTGTAGCCTTTAGGCTAAGGCTTTGTCTTACGTAAAAGATTTATGTTCCTTCTATTAAAGACAACTTTGAAAATGTGTTCAGTTTAAATTAGTGTGTCAGAATTAACTGTCTTTAAACATTCAGTACAACCCTCTTTACATAATGGATTTTGTCAGCTTCTAGTTACCTTCAAGCTTCTGGGGCCTCTGAGTTTCATACTATATATATGTTTTCAAAGTTGTGCATAGGTGTTTAACAACTGAAATCTGGCGGCTGTTAGAGAGTTACAGAGCTCGCTTCCTATGCATTACTCTGCAGCTTCACCTCATGTAGCAAAAAGAGTTAGTAAGGCCTCAAAATGTACATTATAGCAACTAGTTAACGTGCTTTTTGTTCTGCAGAGCCTGATCATCAGGCTGTTTCATATGTGGACATCCCATAGAAGTCAGTTTTGTGAGTTTCAGAATCTTTGGCTATATCTAATACAATTGTATCAAACCTAATAAGGGCAAATCCTATATGGCAAATAAATCTATGTAACACCTTGGGTTACTGGAAGCTACTGGAATTGAAAAAAAAATGAATATGTTGCTACACTTTACATGTTTAACTGCATTTTCCTCATATTGGTCAGTAGAAAGGAATGAGGTTCATTTCACTTGTAGTAAACATTCACTTCTTTAGTGCTGCCTGTGTCAAGTGTTGCAGGGGGAAGTCTACAATTGTCAAGGGATTTTTTTTCTGAAGTTTCAGAAAATCTTACTCTTAAATTTGGATTTATTTTGCCACGTCTAAAGATTGTATGGTAATGCCCATTACAAATCTTGATTCACATAAGCACTTCATAAAACAAAGGTTTGTAGTAGCCCCATTTTACTAATGGAAAACCCACCATTTAGTTCCATGGTGTCCAGCACCCTAGCCACTGACCACATTTGACTGGTTGAGTGTGGGTCATTGGCTTGAGCAGTAAATATTTTTTTCAGAATAATGTGGCTAGTTCACTGTAGTAGTGGCTACTGCTTCAGAACTGGGTGGACACCACAGGTTTAGTGACTTGCCTGGGGAGATCGGTGTAGTAGAACTCTAGCCTCCTTGATCAGGTGACTGTAAACCTTCAACAGCCATGGGCTCAGCGCCCGTTGGTGTCTGATACCTCTTTCACTATTTCCTTCCATCTTTCCCTGCCCAGTGTGAAGTGACGTAGTTTCTGTAAACTAGCTCCACACTAGTTTGTTATATCATGTACCCATTCTCTGTGGAGTTTTGCAAATCTTGCCCACTGTTACATGTGAAAAATAAAATGACCATGAACCACATTGGTGCACAGTTTATTTGGCTGGCTGTCTTGTTGGGAGTTCAACTGGAAAGCTGACCTAATTGTAGTCACTGCTGTGTGGACATATAACCCTTTAATTCCTTCAATTCATATTTCATTTGCTCCTGCTTAACAGTTCCCTGAATTCAGCCATTTTTTGTTTGTTCTCTAATGTGACTATGGGGTGTACAGGGAGGGGTAGGACCTCTGTTGGAGGGACTTGTTGTACCCTTCGGGGGTAGTCCGTCCACTTTGGTCCCCGCCTGTCACTCAGCTCCCACTTGTGGCTCCAAGTAGCTGCAGCATGCGCACCGGCCACACCCGGGGCAACGGCTTCGACAGGCTGGCCGAACCAGGTGAGTGTAACCAATGGGGCTCAAACCCTCGGTGAATTTTCGGATGTGCCTACCCAGCGTGTGAAGTCAGTTCTGGCGGACTGGGCAGAAGAGATCATTCAGATCCAACAGCCAAGAAGGTGGTTCTGCAACGCTTTGTGGAAAGTGAAGGGCTTGACAAGGCACGAAAGACGTCAAGGCCGTCCACTGCAACCAAAGAAGCTGCCAGTTGTGACAATTCTACATACCACTGGTGCCTGGCTTCCAAGGTCGAGAGAGTGGGATTGCTCCCGTGCACTGGCTCTACCACTTAAAAAGCTTTCCCGCACAGGTCCTGTGCAAATCATCAAATCATCACATCACCCAAGTCCTGCCGTGATGGGGGAGGGGCGAAGTGACAGGTGGAGGTTACCACTGGGAATTGTAGTCCCAATCCCGCACGTAGGCAGCCTGTGGACAAGTGGTCGTCCAGCTCTGTACCTGGGGCAGCAGAGTTGCCCGGCAGCATCCCAGGCGTCTGAGCAGTCCTCTTTAGGACAACACTGCTCACCCTAGTAAGGGAGGGGCCTAGAAAAGGTGGCCTAAAAATTGCCTGCCCTGCAACAATAACTGGCCAGCAAGCCGCGGCCAGCAGTTCAACCCTACTTGTGGTCGAAACCAAAAGAAAAATTTGAGAAAACTTACCATTGGTGTATGGAATGTTCATACCGTCATGGATCAAGAAGCTGTTGCAGGACCTGAGAGAAGGACAGCTCTCATTCCTCGTGAACTAGCCAGCTATAACATCGATATAGCAGCATTAAGTGAAACAGGGTTGGCTGGGGAAGGTTTCTTGAGTGAACCAGGAAGTGATTATACCTTCTTCTGGAAGGGTAAGACTGAGACAGAGGATAGAATACATGGAGTCGGTCTGGCAATAAAAACCTCATTGATGCGTCAACTCCCAGACCTTCCAGTGAGTATCAATGAAAGATTGCTGAAACTACGCTTCCCACTAAATGCCAAACGTCATGCCACCATCATCAGTGCATATGCACCCACTCCAACGTGCCCTGACAACTCAAAGGAACAATTCTATGAAGATCTCGACAGGCTGATCAAGGCCACACCTGCAACAGACAAACTTCTCCTACTTGGAGATTTCAATGTCCGAATCGGGGCTGACGACGAGAACTGGAAAGGAGTAACCGGGCCACATGGTGTAGGCAAAATGAACAGCAATGGACTACTCCTTTTGAGCCTTTGTTCTGAAAATGACCTGACTATTACCAACACTTTGTTCCAACAAGCGGATAAATACAAAACGACGTGGATGCACCCTAGGTCTAAACAGTGGCATCTGATAGATTATGCCATTGTCAGATGGCAAGACATCCGAGACGTACTGATCACCAGAATAATGTGAGGTGCAGCGTGCTGGACAGATCACAGATTAGTCAGGATGTCTCCAACTTTACGTCACTCCCTCTCAGCACAAATGCCTTAAGCATGTGCGACCTGCTTTTAACATAGCCAAACTGAAGGACGCCCAATGTTTAAACAATTTTCAGAAGAGTCTCGATGATAAATTAACATCCCACGGTCAACTGGTCGGTACTGTAACCGAAAAGTGGGATCAGTTCAAGCAGATAGTGACTGACACAGCAATAACATCGCTTGGACCAAAGAAAAGAATACATCAGGATTGGTTCGATGAGAACCAAGAAGAAATATGTTCCCCACTGGAAGTAAAGAGAAAAGCCTTTATTGAATGGCAAAATGACCCCTCCTCAGCCTCCAAACGGGACCATTTCATGCACCTTCAGAGCAAACCACAGAAGGACTTCTGTCAGATACAAGACAGCTGGTGGGAGAGCAAAGCCGAAGAAATTGAGCACTACGCTGAGACCCACAACTCAAACATGTTCTTTAGTGCTATTAAGACTGTCTATAGACCTTCTAAACCAAGGGCTACCCCATTGCTCTCATCAGACAACACAACACTGGTCAAAGACAAAGAGGGCATCAACGAAAGATGGTGAGAACACTTTAGCAACTTCCTTAACAGACCATCGACCGTGAATAACAATGTCCTCAGTGAAATTCCACAACAACGTGTCCTGACAGATCTTGACTTTCCGCCCACTATAGATGAGATTAAGAAAGCTGTTGGCCAGATGAGTTCAGGAAAAGCTCCTGGAAAAGATGGGATACCAGCAGAAATATATAAAGCAGCAAGTCCAGCAGCACTAGCAGCATTCCATAGCTGATCATCAGCATCTGGGCGGATGAAAACATACCACAGGACCTCCGTGGTGCTGCTATTGTCTCCCTTTTCAAGAATAAAGGCAGCAAAGCAGAATGTGGAAACTACAGAGGCATATCCCTCCTCTCTGTTGGAGGGAAGATCATCACCTGCATCATCTTGAACCGCCTACTAGTCAGTATTTCCGAGGCAAATCTACCTGAAAGTCAATGTGGTTTTCGACCTGGCCAGAGCACAGCTGATATGGTGTTTGCTGTCAGACAAATACAAGAGAAGTGCATTGAACAGAACATGCACCTGTATGCTGTCTTCATAGATCTGACAAAGGCGTCTGATACCGTTAACAGGGAAGCCCTTTGGACCATTCTCATATTCCTTGGCTGCCCAAGAAAATTTGTCCAGATTATACGCCTTTTCCGTGACGACGTGACAGGTGAAGTACTGTCTGAGGGAGCCACATCAGCCCCCTTCAGCATCACCAGTGGCGTGAAACAAGGATGTGTTCTCGCTACTGTCTTATGTAACCTGTTTTTTGCATGCGTCCTTAACCATGCAGTGAAAGATCTGGACCAAGGTATATACTTGAAATACCAACATGATGGTTCACTTTTTGACCTCCGTCGCCTGAATGCAAAGACTAAGACAGTGCAGAAACTCCTTTCTGAGGCACTCTTTGCCGATGACCGTGCCCTTATGGCTCACACTGAAAACGATCTTCAGCACATTGTCAACAAGTTTGCTGAGGCCTCGCAAGTTTTTGGACTATCAGCCTCAGAACGACAGAAGTTCTCCATCAACCTGCTCCTGTCCCGAGTATCTCCATTGATGACACTCAGCTTAAAGTAGTGGAGAACTTTAAATACCTGGGTAGTTTCACATCCAGTGATGGATCACTGGATAATGAGATCAACATGCAAATATCCAAAGCGAGCCAGACACTTGGCTGTCTGCGTGTCAAAGTTCTAAACCACCATAACATCCAGATGTCAACAAAACTGCTTGTGTACAGAGCTGTTGTTCTCTCATCTCTCTTGTACGGGTGCGAAACATGGACACTATATAGGCGTCGCATCAAGCAGCTTGAAGCATTCCACATGCGCTGCCTCCGTAACATCATGAAGATCCACTAGCAAGACAAAGTGCCCAATCTTGAGGTCCTTGAGAGAGCCCAGATGACAAGCATTGAAATGATGATTAGGAAGTCACAACTACGTTGGACCGGTCATGTCAGCTGCATGGATGCCAACAGATTCCCTCGCCAGCTTCTGTCTGGAGAACTCTCCCAGGGCATCTGGCGTATAGGTCGTCCACGGAAACGCTGCAAGTGTACCATCAAAGCCAATCTGCAGTACAGCCGTATCAAACTTAGGGACCTTGAGGACGCCGCTAGTGACAGAACACAGTGGCGTGCAACAGTCAGAAATATCTGCATTGCCTGTGAGGAAGACTGCTGCTGGCATCTACAAGAGTCACGCGAACGATGTCGCAGAACATCAGCAATGCACAACCCACAGATTGCAGATGGTGCATTTCGCATGCACCATCTGCGGCAAAATGTGCACCTCCAGAATTGGCCTATACAGTCACCAGAGGGCACACCATAAGACCAATAACAGATGATCTGCACAGATTTGTCATCATCGGATCGATGGACTACCATTATAATGTGACTATGCACCCTTTTCCTTATTTAGTGATTTCCTTTTCAATTGCTTCTTACTCTTTCCAGTCCCTCCACACCCTCTACTTCGCTTTCCGTGTATGCGTAAAGCAGATGTAAAAATATGGATCCTCACCTGATCTACAACTGCTGGAAACAATGTGCATCCTGTCCACAGTCCCCTCCGCTCTTTTATGTGTATTTTACGTGTGCTTCAGCAGCAGTAATCAGTCTCTGTGCCTTGTGTGGATGCTCTAGGGGTGCTTGTCCCAGGCTCTGATGTTTCTCCTACTCTGCCGCACCGTGTGCTTACTGAGGAACAGGGCTGGGGCAGCACGGAAATTGACTGACTGCAAGTGAAATCTGGTTTGCCAGATGATTGTTCACATGGGCTGAAACCAAGCCCAGGTTGATAGGGTGCTGACTCCCTACCCTTGCTTCCCCCCCAGCACAAAGCTAGTGGTTGAGGTGGGCTATTGGGCACACTGGGTCTTCAGGCAACTGCTGCTGCCATGTTAGCAGCAGTGCAGTAATGAGTACAGAGGACTAGCAGCAAAGCTTGCAGGGGGATGTCTCTACACACAACTTCTCTGCAGGCAGCCTTATGTGTCTCAGCTACGCATGGATCCTTCAGCCAGTTGGGGTGCTTGAGGGAGAATGTAGAGAGATTAAAGGAGGGTTGAGAGTCTGCTCCTTGACTTTTTTGTGGTGAAATTTGGTTTTGAGAAAAAATACACTACCTTTCTGCTAGGATTTATACAGGATGTGTGCAAATGGAAAACTGCTTATACAGGAGAAATGTGACACTGACTAGACACAAACTGCTATCAAACACAGAAAATCCAAATAAAACTAAAAATAAAAAGGTGCCTTTTTCTTTTTGCTGGGTTTCTTAAAAATAGCTGAATAATTCTAGTGGGCTGAGATAAAATTGTTAGTGGAGCCACAGGTACACGTGCAGAATGTTGACATGACTTGAAATGCCTTTTAAATTGCAGTTTCTCTTTCTAAAAATTTTTAGTCAAAGTTTTCTTTATATGCTCCGTTTGGTTGTTTATATAATTAAATACATGCTAGCAAAGTTTGTCTGAGTTAATGCTAGTTGAGTTATAAGGACTTAGAAGGGAGGCCTGTAATAGGAAGTACAACAAATGCACTATCCATGCCACTTAGAGCAATTGGGGAGAGCAAAATGTTACACATTTTAGAAACTTTTTTTCTGAGCACTGACAATCTCATTGCACTCTTGTTAGATTTGGAGTAATCTCAAATACATTTACCTCATCATTGTGAAATCACTTACTCAGTGGCAGCCAATTTTACAAAAATGTCAGCAGCTCCCTCTCTCGACAATCCAAACTGTGCCTTAAAATAAAATTTTCAAGTAAGGTGAAGAGAAATATTGTTTGCCACTTTCGTAAATACATATTTTTAGTCAAAATATATTAAAATCACTCTGCTTGTTTTCACTGAACATAGCTTTTAACTTTGGCTCAAGAAAATACTCCTGCCAATAAACACCTGGATGGGTACTTTTCATGCCTTTAGGGCCTGAATCCATGACAACTTAGTTGTATAATTTGTTTTCTTTAGAATGGACAATAACTGCTCCTGTTGAAAACTACAAAAAGGTTGTGTCTGCTGTAGCATTCCTCTTTCAAAAAAAGCATGCAAATAAGGGAAATCAAAAATTCAAATGAGGTGCAGATTTACGTATCTGGTATCTCATTTGCATATTCTTTCGAAAGAGCTTCTTTCAAAAGAAGAAAAGCAGTATATATGTGGCTCTTTCGAAAGTAAACCCCATCTTCAAAAGAACCCCTTTTCCCATAGAAAAAGGGAAGACGGGTTTTTCAAAGATGGAATTTACTGTTGAAAGGGCCATGTCTACACTGCTTTTCTTTCGAAAGAAAATGCAAATACGGCACTGGATATGTATATCTGCATCTCATTTGAATTTTCGATTTCCCTCATTTGCATGCCTCTTTTGAAAGAGGAATGCAAGTGTAGACACAGTCTCACAGTGTCTTATTTTACTGGCAAATTCAAAACTGATTAAGCAGTCAGTACACCTCCTTTTTACATGTAGAACAGCAGAATAAAACGTTATTTTGCCAAAAAGAATTGCAGCTGCAGCACAGCATAGGTAAACTGAACACAAATTACTTTTAAAGAATAAAAAGAAATGGTAAAACTTTGAATTGCATGTTCAAATAATCACAGTGCTCTGAATCCTTACATTTATTGGGCCTATACAAATATTAGTTCCTCTGTTCGTTTTAAACTTAACTTAGCACATGTCTTATAACACATTTTTCTCTGTAGTGGATTAGTGTTGATGTGGAATAGTTTCATAGACTTCCGGAGCATTAACTCTTCATTTGGACTTGTGTGATTAGGATCAGAACTTGACCTATAATGCCTGCTAAATCAGAACGTTTGCAACATTGTTTATATTTCTTAGTTTTTGAAGATAGCAGCAAGGTCTTAGTGAGTATTTGTAAGGAAAGTTAATGAAATTTAGGCTGTAAAAATAAATCTTAAATTATCTGTTATAATTTGAAGTTCACTATGGGGGGGAGTAATTGCAAGCACCGGTAAATGAGAACACTATTGTGTAGTATTCTTATTACCCCTTATCATGCAATGTCTAGTGGTAGCAGCGATACTGTGTTTAGGCATGCTACACGGCAGACAGGGCTGGCGTGAGAGAAGACTAAGGCCTTTACACAGATGACAAATCTCCAGGAGGTCAAGGCTGAGGGCAACCTGCACAACCTTTATGGGAGGAAAGTGCTTTCCCTGAAGGAATCATTGCAGTTAGATTCCTGTGTAAATGTTCCTTTGTGCAGCTTTTTACTTTAGCGGCAGGGTGGGAAATGATCTGGCATTTTGATTTATTAGAATTGGCATACCTACACTGTAACAATTTAAGATATTATCCTTAAATTTTTGTGACCAAGACCACTTAATGACAACTGACAAAGTAATACAGTGGGAGGTTTTACATGGCATTTTGTACGTTTTAGTTCACCAAGTGATGTCATGTGAGGCCTCAAATGAAAGCTAGTGTCATCCTGGTCATGAATAATACTGTGAAACACATGTGCAGATAATGCATAAAAACCTCGGTGCGTGCGTGCGTGCTCAGAAAACATGTTTTTGAAGTCTCAAGGTTCTCCATGTCAGAGCTCTCTAGTCTGGCAACGTCTGTAATCTGGGGTGATCTTAGTTTGCTGGACAACCATTTATTGTGAGGGTGGCCAAATTTCCCATGAGTCCATCATTTGTTCAGAGTCAGGAGGGGTGGCTATATTCTGTGCTGTCATTTAGGTCTAATTTACCTATAAATATCATGTTAGAGCCCAGTAAGCTGTAGAAATTTTCATAATGCTGTTGAATGATATTGACCTTCCGTAGTCTGGCAAATTATCTCATTCAGCATGTGTCAAGTCCTGAGGGTGCTGGACTAGAGATTTTTCAGCCTGTAGTCACCAGCAATGGTGAAAAAGAGGTTTTATGTCAGGCAACAGTTCTTTATTGGTGTAAAATTCTGTTCATTTGTATATTGACTGTTGTCTTGTTCACAGTTGTCCCGTCTCTCCAGTTCAAACTGAATGCAAATGTAAGATTGTAAAGAAAAACGTCGGAAAGAAACTCAAGCTAAGTCTACAGTAGCTGCAGAAGATTGAATGCTGAGGTTCAATTTTCGAGGGTGCCATTTTTCGCATATGTGAAACAGCATGTTCCAGGATCAATGTCGACCCTGGAACTCCTTGTGAGCCGCAAGGATTAAGGAATGTTGGCAGGAGGAGCGTTCGTATCGGCATTTTGCAGTGAGGACAGGAACCAATGTCAATAGCTGCAATATTGATTTTTAGGTACCCAGTTGGCATACCTAAAATTGTGTAGCAGCTGTGGACATTCCTGGTAAGTGTAGACATAGCCTAAGGGAAAGAACAACACATCTGTGGTATGAACAGGACTATATTTGACAGCAGAGGAGAAAACTCTCCCTTTCTCCTCTTCTCTGGTCGTCTCCTCTCCCCCCCCCCCCCCCCCAACCCACACTTCACTGAGGAAATAAGAGGAAGAGGTCATTCATCATGATCATCATCAGTCCCTTGACCGAGGTCGCTGGGGCGCCTTCATGACAACATTCTTTATAGTGTGTCTCCATCTTTGGCAGTCACATGCCAATTCTTGAGTTGCGTCAAAGCTCATCCCTGTCCATTCTCTAATGTTGTCTATCCATTTGCTTTTTCTGTCTGCCACATCTCCTTTTGCCATTGACTGTGCCTTGCTGTATGGTCTTGGACATGCCTGATTTTGTTGCATGTCCATACCATCTTAGTTTGCTCTTTTTCACTCTGGATAGTAGGTCGTGATGAGGTCCTATTACTGAGTTGATGATGTTTCTGACCACTTCATTTCTAATACCTGCTATGTAGGGGATGTTAAGAAGCTTGCGGTATAGCCTCATTTCAAGGGCCTTGATCTTGTGCTCTAGTTCTGCTGTCAGAGTCCAGGTCTCACAAGCATATAGAAAGGTGGAGTTGTACAAGAGCTTCCATGAGCCTTACTTTTGACTTTAGGGATATGTTTTTGTCTTTCTAGATTGGTTTTAATTTTGCCGTTGCTGTGGTTGTTGTTGCTGTTCTGGCGAGTAGTTCTCGTTTTGCACCTGCATCAGAGATGATCGACCCCAAGTATTTAAATTGTTCTACTTCTTCCAATTTCTGTTTTATGGATATTTGTGTGGCTATACCCCTAGGATTGTTGGTCATGAGTTTTGTCTTTTCTGCATTTATTTCCATGCCACATTTTGTTGAAGTTTTATCTAGGCATTTAACAAGGTTATCTAGTTCTTTTTCACTCCCTGCCAGTCCAGCAATGTCATCTGCGAAACGTAAGTTGGTTATAGATTGACCGCCAACACTTAGGGTTCCAGAGTGGTCATCTAGAGCATCTATCATGATATGTTCCAGAAGGATGTTAAAAAGTGTAGGGGAGAGTATGCAGCCCTGTCGTACTCCTACAGTGGTACGGAACCAGGCACCAATGGCACCATTGAATAATATTGCACTACTGGCCTTTTCATATAAATTTTTAATTATGTCAATGAGTTTACTGTTGATTGTTAAATTGCTTCATTGTTGCCCACAGTTCTGCGTGCCAAACTCTGTCGAAGGCCTTTTTAAAATCAATAAAAACAAGGTACAGATCTTGCTGATGTGAGTTGTATTTCTGACAGAGTACAGGTAGGTTGAAAATCTGTTCAGTGGTACTCCTGCCTGATTGAAAACCAGCTTGTTCTTCAGAAATAATCTTCTCAGCCTGGGGTGTTAGTCTGTTCAGTATGGTTTTCAGCATCACCTTACCAGGGTGGCTAATTAAGCTGATGGTCCTGTAATTTTCACATAACAGTAGGTTTCCTTTTTTAGGAAGCGTTATAATTAGTGATTTAGTCCAAGTTGTTGGCCATTCTCCACTCTGCCATATTTTGTTGCAAGTCATCATGAGTATGTCAGCCATACTGCTGTCTCCATTTTTTACAAGTTCTGATGGGATGTTATCTATGCCAGGTGATTTGCCTGTCTTTAGCAATTTAATGGCTGCTTCAACTTCCTCCCATTGGATGGAAAAGTTTTTCTTCTGTTGGGTTGTTAACTTTCAGAACATTGGGATCTCCATTGGAGTTACAGTTGTAGAGCTCAGAGCAGTATTCTGTCCATCTATTTATAATGTCTTTCTCTTCAGTGAGGCAGTTGTGCCTTGTATGGTGCTTATTGTGTTCTATAGTCTGTGTTAACCCTTTAATAATTTTAAAAGCTTTCTTACTGTTGCTTGCATTTAGGCTCTCCAATTTCTAAACAGCAGTTTTCGATCCAATTTTCTTTTGCTGCTTTCATACTGGTTTTTATTTTGTTGTTAATAATCCTATATTGTGTTGCTCCTTCAGCTGATTTTTTTTCTTTTTCTTAAATTCTCTTCTTTGGTCACAAAGGTTCAAAATCTCATTGGCAACCCATTGTTTCTTTTTGGGACGATATGTTTCTAGCATCTCTGTAGCTGTTTCTGTGACTACATTTTCAAAGCTTTTAGTGAGTGTTTCTAGGTCTTGCTCAGGTGCGAGCAGGGGAGCAAATTTCCCTCCTATCATAGCTTGGGACTCATTGACAGTATTTGGGTCTTTAAGCTGGTCCAGATTAAATTTAATGTGACTGTTCTTTGGTTTAGAAATCTTTTTAAGTCGTATCTTTAAAACTCATTAGGACCAGGTTATGATCACTCCCGATGTCTGCTCCCAGGAAGCTACGTGTCTTGTGTACATTCACACCAGACCGGAAACGCTTTTAGATTACATTCTAATTAATCTGGTTATGATGTTGTCCATCGGGGCTGTGCCAGGTCCAACATCTTGATGGTTTATGGGCTGCCAGTGTGTTTGCTACTACTAAGTTATTGTAGCTGGCAAATTCCAATAATCGGAAGCCTCGGTCATTAGTCACTTCATTACAGGAGGGCCCAGTGAGATTCTGCCAGTTGTTTATGGCGTCCATGCCTATTTTGGTATTCCAGTTACCTTGTACAATTACAATATCTTTTTTCGGGATTGCATCTATGATATTCTGAAGTTGGCTATAGAAGCTTTCCATGTAATCATCATCATGGTCAGTAGTCGGTGTGTACACTTGAATGATGGTAATGTTGAATGGTGAAGCTTTCAAGCATATGGACGTAATCCTGCTAGATATCGGGCAGCAAGCTAGAACTGAGTTCTTGATGTCTTTATGTATTAGGAAATGTGCTCCATTAAGGTGTTTATCTTCTTCTCCACTTGAATAGAATAAATGGCCTTCATCTGTTCTGAGCGCCCCAAATTTTTTCCGTCTTACTTCGCAGAGTCCAAGGATATGCCAGGTGTAGTTTTTCATTTTGTAGGTCAGTTCTTTAAGTTTACCTGTCTGATTTAGTGATCTTATGTTCCATGTGCCTACGGTGAGGTATTTTCTTGCGCGCAGGCTTTTGGTTCACTGGTAGCTGACTTAACAAAACCATCCTGGGGGATGACGGAATGCGTGGACCTTGTTAACCCGGGCGACGACCAATCCGGTATGGAGTTAGTTATGTTAGTTGTCATGAGGCATGTCTTGGGCAGATTTCAAACCTGGCGGAGCCCATCCCTCTCCAGGTGGCCAGAGCCCCGTTAGCCTAACAGAGGCAGTTGCCAGTCGGTACCACTAGAAGGTGGGGTTGACTTGTGTGGACACGGACACGGGTCATCAGCAGGCTACAACTTTTCGCTTTTCACCCTCCCGCAGTGGGAAGAGCTAGCTGATCCTGACACTACTGGCTGCAGTGCCAAGCATGCACCACACCTTGTAGGTCATTGCTGTTGTATAAGTCAAAAATGGTTTTAAGGAGGCTTTGTTGAAAATGCTGGAGACAACTTTTCTTTAAAGAGAGTAACTTGTTAGTAGAAAATAGTCTATTTTTTTATATGTAACCATTTTTTCCCAATATTCTTACTACTAGAAGATTTACCTGACATTTCTCTGGTCCTTCAGATCAGGGGAGTGAGGGCGTGGTGGGCTCAGGTTGTGGGGTGCTCAGGGTAAAAGGCGGGGGGGAGAGGCCAGGAGTCATGATCGGAGGTTGAGTGGGGTAGTGGGAGACATGCTGCCCAGCTGGTGGCTGCTCCCTGGGGCTGGTGCACTTGCTGCTCCCCTGTGATCATTCTGAAGTATACTGTTCCTGACATCAGAACCCTCCCTTTCCATTTGAGAAAGAATCAGGCTTCAGGTGCATCCCATTGTCTGGCATAACCAAACCCTAACTTTGCTTTCAGTTGCAATAAGCTGCATGCTAGATTTGACTCTCCTAGGTCTAATTGTTTAGGAGGAATTCTAGAACAAATAGACTCATGGATGGACAGACACAAATTCTCTAAAATATGTAGTAGATTATGTCAATCCTCTTTGTTTTTTTTATAATCTTGTTTTCACAAGAAATGTGTTAGTGGTAAACAAAATGAAGGTCCTGAATTGAACCTAACAAGCTGAGGTGTGTACTGTTTTCCTTGTGAATTGTAAGCCTGGTATTTTGAGAGTTCAGTGGGTAAGGGTGGTTCAGGGAATGCGCCAAGTTTTTGGGGTTAGGATGTGCCTACAGAGAGAGAACAAGGCTTAGAAGACGGTGCTTGTATTGCCAGAGGCTTGTAGTTTCAGGGCAACAGGAGAGCTACCCACAATGAGAGTTGGTGCACACCTGCCTCAGAATCCCTGGGGAGCATCACAAACTTCATACAAGTGTTAAAATGTTTACATTAGTTGACAGTTGCTAGCATGTAGATATGCATATTTTCTTTAAGGATCCTAAAAGTCTTAACTGCTCCCCTACACATTCAAATGTGCTGATCCCTGGAGTGAAAATTTGCATCCATTTTGTAGGGACAACGCTAGATATTTTTTTTAATCTGGGTAACACACTGCTCCAATTAAAGCTATACAGTTGAACTTAAAATAGTTGAGTCTTAATAACCTGTAGTGGAAATGAACCATAATTCCTTATGCTGATAAAAAGCTCTACTGAAGAGATGGAATCTGTTATGGCAGGGTCATGTATTAGTCATCAGTTACTGTAATTAAAGTCACTGTTGGTGTTGGAGTATAACGGTTCCTAAAGTGCAGGTTCACGGGCAGAAGAATTTGAAGTGACTAGCCAGGCTCTTTTGTCTGCTGGGGTGTCCGTCTCCTTTACTGGTGTTCTATTTAGTTGCCATGCTTTTTGAGAAACTGATCAGAATAGTGAAATCAAGAGAGCTGATCTTTCTGTTTTAATCAGCCACTAAACGCTGACAACAATTTTTTTGTTCCAGATAATTTAGTAGACCCTATGAATTAGAGCTGCTGTCTTCTTTTCTTCAGTATTTGTAAACTAATAGCAGTCTAGGTTATAAATGTCAGTCCAAATTCAGTAATTTAACAGTTCTTAACGTGCTGCATGCAAACACAAATCAGACAAATAAAATCAGGTTAATGACACTAATCCAGAGGCGTTAAACCAAAAACAATTTTGGCTCATTTGAACTGGTCAAGGCTTTGAACTGGTGTGTTAAACTATTTTATCAATGGAAGCAGGTGTGTCGGGGTGTGTCTGCTCATGCACGTGCACATACACTTCTGTTCTTTGAATGTAAGGTGAACCTGTTGTCAATGCTGCATTGGCAGAACATTCAAGAATTTACTGTGAGAACATGTCTCCTGTTTACTGTATGTTCAGGGACACTTAAGAGATTTTATGATGAATACATTTACTTATTGAGTCCTTTCTTTTGCACGAGCATCATATTTAGGACTCATTTCTGCAGAAAGTACATTTTGCTAGCACTATATTTTTCTAAGTACTCATCTTGTAAGTTTCACTTCAAATTGTACTTTTTCTTCTACGTAATTGGAGTAGTCAGTTTAAATGTGACACAGAAAAGAAATGTTTGCCTGTAAGACGTGAACTCCTTTCTAATGTGTGTTGTTTTTTAAATCATTTAACAAACAAATAGTTAACTTTTTTTACAGTCAATATAAATACCCAGTACAGTTGGAAGAAGAGCCCTTTGTCTAAAATTAATCACCCTTATTTTTCAGTTAGTGGTGAGACTTTCAGTTTTCTGTATATTTGCACCATTCAGGGAAAAAGTTCAGACTTGCCTTTGACTTTCGCAATAAGGAATGTCAATCCAAAAACAGGTTTTTTCCCTGGTGAGTATGTTTAGCCTTCCTCTGTAATAAAAAAGCAGAAGAGCTCAAATCCACTTTTTGCTACTCAGTGGCATCTGAAGTGGTATGTCTTAATATATCTGTGGACTAAACCTTTTTCTTCTGTTGCAAAAAAAAGCTTGTAGTTAAACATAGAGCATAATTGCTTATCTGACATCACGTGGCAAGAAGCTTTCTTCCTCCGTTGCTTTCTGAGAAGAAGCAGTCAGAAATGATTTTAGGTCTGCATTTTGTGATGTAAGGAAGCTAGAGTTTCTTCCTTTATATTTTTACTTTATCAAAATGAAAGTATATGAACAAATACTACATGTGTAAAATATATAAAATCGTTATATCCTAGAGGAATGAATTGTAGTTTTATATCAATAACCTTTATTAAACATGCTACTTGAAACCTCCTATCCCCATCCCCTTAAACTATATATCTTTTTTTTTGTTTTTAAACTGTTTTGGTGAACAGTTATGTTCTCTATTGTAATACAGCTTTGTTACTGTTTTCCCTATAGATTGTTGAAGACTATGCTGGAAGATGGCAGGTCCCTTTGCCTCAGCTTCAAGTGCTTCAGACAGCCCTTTGTTGTTTCACGTCTGCCTGTGTATCATTCCCAGCTGAATGTGAGCACGTACAATATGTTTTGAGTAGCCTAGCTTTGTAAGTACATCCTTTTTCCTATTAACTCCATTTACAGGCTGACTGCTAGTGTTCTATTTTTGCAATGGAAGCTGCATGTTGTAAGAGGTTCTGTTTTGTAAAGGCGGTTATACTTTCTGCTGTGTAAATACTGAGACCAAACTAATAGCTGGTGAATTAAAAAATTGAAACTCTGAAGGGGGAGTGACTTTAGTCTAGTGGTGTCCAGCATTTTTTCATGGGGGACCACACAGCAATTTTTACATGTTCAGGGGACCGAACATAAAATAGCCCCAAACCAGCCGCTCCCCCACTCCCAGCCTTAGAAAACCCACAGCCCCAAACCTCTCTCCTGAATATTGTGATAAGAGCAGAGAATAGGACTCAATTTAACTGAGTTAACGGCTAGATCCCTCCTACAGGCCATTAACTCAACTAAATTGAGTTCTACTCCAATTTTTCTCAAGCTTTTTTTTAATAAAGTACACTTAAAAAAAGAAAATTAAGTACCTTAGTACCCACAATTTTCAGACATGCAAAATTCCCCTTTCCCTCTCCAAAGCCAGGCAGCCCCAGCCTTCCCCTTGAACCGAATCCTCCCATCCCCCAGAGCCAGGCACCCCCAGCTCCCTGCTTTAAACCAATCCCCTTCCCATCCTCCAGAGCCAAGCACCTCCAGCCCTCTCCCTCATAAATGCCCTCCCTATCCCCCAGAGCCAGGTACTCTGAGCACATACTGAATGCAGTGACTTACCAGAGCTTCCACCACATCCATTGAGCCTCATTCAGGCCCAAGCCAGTTCCTGCGTAAGCCACGTTCCAACCAGGGCTCATGTGAGCAGTGCTGGAAAAATGGTGGCACTTCTGGCAGTGCGGGCCAGATAAAAAGGGTCCACAGGCCGGATTCTGACCCACGGGTTGGACATCCTTACTTTAGCCTATTCTTTTAACTTAAAGACATGCTCAAGCCAAACTTGTGAAAGTGTTGCACTGTTTCTTTGGGGAGAAAAACACCTATCTAATAGTAGAAATGTGCCTATGATCATTTTAATTTTTCCACTAAAATTTTGAAAGTTATGTTCTTGTGAAATATTTGCAAACCAAACATCTGGGCAGACAGGATTACGAACAGAAAATTAAATTGACTGGTACATTTGTTGCCCAAGTAGAGACGCAAAAAGTAAATAAACTAAAAACTATTGTGATGGCCTAAGGCTTTTGTAACAGGAAAAGATTTGTTCAACAAAAAAACTTTTGTGATAAGAGTTTTACATAAGGTAGTTAGGATGTTTATTTTGAGGAAAAGATTTACTTAGGGATGACGTACAGATCTTGAACTGATAGCATTTTTAGTCTCTCAATTTATCCTAACAAAATCCACCTCACTGTATTGTCTGATTTTAATAAAGTGAATCTTGAAAATGTCAAAGTAAGCTAGAGGATAAAGGAATTGTTTGTTTGTTTTTAGATCTTATGTTGGCTCCTCTCATCAGTAGGTGGAGAGAAGAAATTGGAAAGCACACTGAGTGCTGCTTTTACAAATAAGAGCTTGTTCCGCCTGAGTAATGAGTTAACTTTGTCCAGCAAACAGAGCAACAACACTGTCTTGCTGACCTCTGGTTTCAGCTGTTCCTAGTTTAGTTTTTATTGCTAGTTTTACTTGGTCAGAATTAGTCATGTCATTGTGAGCTTTTGTTAGCTCCATGAACTGAAGGTTAGAAAAATACCTGTAGAAGAACACTTTATTGGTCTCTACATCTTCAGCGTGCATCTTCCAAGTGAGGTGGCAGACCCACTTTTTCTTCCTAGTCTTTGAACTACCTAGCAGTAATCCCAGAAGGCTCAAAGCTTTCATTTTTTGCATTCATGGTGTAATTAAAGTGAAATGTGTTTTAGATTTAATTTATTTAAGTGAAAATACAACTAAGTGCTGAACTGCTGAGTGAAACCAGAAAAATTAGACTTATCAGATGGTCAAGTATCTGAGTGTAAGCTACGTATCCCTATAGAGTAGAATGAATATAGTCATGGTATCCCCTTTTACAGAAAGAGCCAGTTATTTTCTGAGGCATGATTTAGGTTGTTTAAATACCTTGGCTCATACCTGATACTTATTAGCTTAATGTGGTTCTTTTAAAAACAAAATACATTCTAAAAAAGGTGTAGTATTTCAGGGTGGGGACAATACCTTCATATGTTTGTACAACTCATAACATTAATGTCATTTTAATCCTGGGTAGGGCCCCTGGGTACTACTGCAATACAATTAATACTGAACTGTGACTCCAAATTTAGAGTCTGACCTTTAAATTAAGTACAGGCTGAACCTTTCTAATCTGGCACCCTCAGGACGTGACCCATGCCAAATTTTTAAACCACAGGAAGTCAGTTAAGCATGCCAGTGGGTCTCTGTAGACACAGGAAGTGGAAAGGGGGAGAAGGGGGGTTGCAGCACCTCCAGGCTTTGCACCCAGTGTGGCCCTGTTAGCACACAGGGTGCCTGCTGCCAGCCCCTCTGCTGCTGTCTAGGGTCCCTGCCCTAATCCGTGTTTGCATCCCTCACTGCCCCAGGCTGGAACTGTAGCAGGTGACCATGGACAAGGAGTTGCTGAGTACACCCCACCCCTCTTCTTCCTCTGTCCTTGAGCTTGAATGTCACAAATCAGCACACAAGAAGAGGAAGAGAGAGGGAGAGCTTGATGCTGTTTTTTTCCCCTGTGACTGCGCGAGCATCGGAGCCCCCACAGAATCACCAGCAATGCCAGACCATGGATATTGCTGGACAGTAGTATTCTGGATCACAGTAAGCCCTCAAGATACGTGCAGTCAAGTTCTGCTTCTCATGTTAACGAGACTGCCACCCCTGATGAGCAGTTTCCTGTCAGGCTGGCAACTGCTCCTCGCGGTTTCCTGGTCCCCAGAGTGGCAGGGAGCTGGGAACCAGGCAGCAGTCTGGCTCTGGCCCTCCTCCACTTGCAGAGCTAGGAAATTGAAGAAGGCAGTAGTCCTGGTTAGTTTCCTGGATCCAAGGAGTGGAGGGGAGCCAGGAGTCAGGCTGCCACTGCTTCCCTGATCCCCTTCGCTGGCTGGAGTCAGAAAACTGAGCAAGGCTGCTCCCCTGTTCAGTTTCCCCTCTCTGCAAGTGGAGGGCAGCTGGGATCCAGGCTGCTGCCTGGTTCCCAGCTCCCTGGCTCTTGTGGGACTCGGGAGACTGATCAGGCTCCAACCAGCTGGTTAGTTTCCTGGGTCCAGCAAGGGACAGGGAGCTCCCTTATTTCTGGCTCCCTGCCACTGTGGGATCCAGGAAATTGACCAGCCCTGGAAGCAGCAGGCTGGTTCCTGTCTCCCGTGGACTTGCATGAAAATTGGAGTTATGCAGGGGTTGCAGAAACACAACCCCTTTGTAACTCAAGGGTTTACTGTACAGAGATCGGGAGAAACTGTCTGAGAAGGGACAGGAGTAAGTTACTTGGTCCTCTATCACCCCCTTATGTTAAACGTACACACGAGTTTGGGAAAGGATTGTCCTTGCACTTGGCTCCAACTTAAAGTTGAGGGGCATTGATTACAAAACAAAGCCTTTTTTTTCCTGCGCAAAACCTGTTTTGATTTGCTTAGTTTTGTTCTGATGTCAAAAAAAAACGATTATAGGCATAACAATTACCAAGGAAATGTGGCTGAAGTTTGCTAGTCCTGAGGATGTTGAAGTCAGTCTTTAAGAACTAGGACTTGTATTATTTATGGTGTCTTTTAAGAAGGAACAGGAGTCTGCCTGTGACCCCATCTGGGCTTTCTCCATACTTGAGCAGGGTTTCCATGGTAACCAGTTGGTAAACTACTGAGAGCAGGGATTTCTGTTCTCTCTGTGCACATACTAAGTAAACTATGGTCAATAAATGAGGCAGCATCTATGTTATGCTTAATATAAGAGCTTGTACGCTGGGATTATTGGTAAACAAGTATGTACAAGAACTCTTCTTTTACAATTTTTAAAACCTGTTATCTGAAATGGTGTGACAAATGGAAATGAACATGAGCGTAGATGCCTATATTTGATGCGTGAGGTCACATATGAGAGCATGACGAGATATAAAATTAACTACTATAATTTTGATATTTATGTAAAAAGACTGGGAAAGGAAGTTTTCCGTCTTATTTTGAGTGGCCATCTGAGGCTGGTGACTTACACTTTTCAAAGATGAATTGCAGACCTAAAGTTCACATTTATTCATCTTTATTAAATTCTAGAGTGAAGGTGTTTAGAGCTAGAATTACTGTAGTCTTTCCCAAGCAGCGTGAGTGTTCCTTAGGCTCATTGTTAGGGACTTTAGCTGCAAATAAAATGTTTGAAATTATTTTCCTCACTTTAGATTGTTAATGAAAATTTGTGGGCAGCAAGAAGTACTTGTCTTTCGATTAGAATGGCTGATGAAATTTTCCTTTAGAGTGGAGATTAAAGGACCCTTGTGCAAAACTGCAGCTTTGAATATGGAAGAAAGTATAAAAAAATTAACCATACCTTTTTAAAACAGGCTCTAATACAGAGTATCTCTAATTTTTTGACAAATTCTAAGTAGCTTTGTGATTCATCATGGAATAGAGAAGAATTAGATGCATACTAATGTAAAAGGAGCTCAACCCTTAATTATTTCAAAATAGCCTTTTATGGTAGGTCATATTCTTTTTATAAAGAACGTGACTGGAAGGGAATATGTGTTGGCCTGGTCTACATTTGAAAGTTAGCTCAACTTAGTTTTGTCGCTCTGGGGTGTAGAAAAAATCATACCCCAGAGCACCTTATTAGGATGACCTACCCTCCCCGCCCCCCCGCCAGCATAGAAATGGCAGTCAACTGAAGTATTTCATCAGCCTAGCTTTTTGCTGTTTGGTGAGAGAGATCGAAAGAGCACACCAAAGATGGAGATAAGTTGGCTGTAACAGTAAGTCTTAAGATCAGTCCCCTGTTACTTCCAGCAGCTATAAAGGCAGAGGATACTGGTGCTTGCACAGAAGCCCTGTTTGGGTCTTAATATTTCATGACAGCCGATGGCTGAAATCAGGCTGCTGAACTTCAAGTTCCATTCGCACTTGCATCCCTAAGGCAGAAGAATCATTGTCTGCTCTTGGTATAGTAATCCCGTGAGGTTTGCGTTCCACACAGCCCTTGTGAACCTTGAATTTTGTGTAAGTCAGGGATGGGTTGGGGCCCTGGGAGCGGGTGGGAGGTTAAGCCTGGGGTGGGTTAGGGTGGCGGGTGGTGGGAAGGTGCAGTTGAGCTGGGGCTTGCAGGGGGTTAGACCCAGGCAGTAGGGGGTTGGGGTGGGGGTTGAGCCTGGTCGGAAGTTGGAGTTGGGGCTGCAGCAGTGGTGGGTAGGGGGTTGGAACTGTAGCCCCACATGCGTGCGTGCTGGGAGTTGGAAGCCCCATGTGCAGGTTGAAGCTGGAGCCCCACGTGATGGGGGGTGTGAGCTGGGGATGCAGAAGGTTCGGAGGTGTTGAATGGAGTGAACTGGGGCAGGGGTGGGTTGAACTGGCGGGGTGGTTAGAGCCCCTGTGCATGCTGCCGGTGGCTGAGACACGAAGCCCCAAGTGTAGGAGGTGTGAGCTGCGACCGTGGGGGAGGAGGGAGATGGGTTGAGCCAGGCAGGGGGGTTAAGTGAGGGGTGGGGCGGTTGGCGGGGGGGTGGGGGGTGGAGCCCCATGCAGTGTGCTGGGGCCTGAGAGCCAGAGCCCTATATGTGGGTTGAAGCTGGAGCCCCATGCATGTGGGGTGGGGTGGGGTAAGCTGGGGCCATGGAGGTGGGGGGTTGAGACGCTGGGGTTGACGCAGGGTGGGGGGAGGTGTTAACAGGTGTGAACTGGCACAGCTGTCAAGTGGTGCTGCTCTGGGAAGCAGGGGGGAAGAGGGTGTTAGCCTGCCTGGCTGCTGCAGGGGTGGGCAGCTAGGGAAGCTAAAAGCCTTCCCCGTACCTTCCCAGAGCGGTGCAGAGCACCGCTCTGGGAAGGCTGGGGGAAGGGACTCTTAGCCTGCCTGGCTGTCTTCAGTGGTAGAAAGCTAGGCTGGCTGAGAGCCCAGCAGCTTTATGTTGTGCGAATGTGAAGCTGCCTAAAGCGAGGGCTTACTGTACAAATCGGGGGTCAGAGATGCATAAGAGAGGGGTTGCATACTCTGGATTCACATACTCTGAGACCTTACTGTGCGTGAAGCTACCTGGCTGTGAGAAGGACTTCAGTTACTCTGGCCATGCTTCAGAGCTTTGCAGGCTGATTGCCTTCATTGCTTTATTCTCTTTCCCAAACCACTCTGAATTTTTATCTTCTGTGAATAATTTAGTTATCTGCTCATAACTTTCCCAATCAGGAGTTGCGTGTTATATGGGCATTCTTCTTGGCAGTTCCTCTGACTTCCAAAAGGCTTTTGAAAGGTAGAGTGAAACAGATCAGAATATTAGGACAGATATACACTTAAAATACTGCATTGACACAACTGTTCCCATGCAGCTTTACTGCAGTTGGACTTCAGTGAAGACGCTTTTATGCCAACAGGAGAGCTTCTGCTTTTGGTGTAGTGTGCTCACCTTTCCCAGAGGCAGTAGCTATGTCAACAGGACAAGCTCCCCCGTTGACATAGTGCTGTCAAAATGGGGAAGTTAGGCATGGATTTTTTTAGACTCCTGAATGATTTAGTTCTACTGATATGGGTTTATAGTATAGATCTGGCTTTAAGGTACAGGCAGTACCAGGGAAACAGACACAGCCTGCAGTTTTGAAAGACAATTGCACAAATTTTCTTTGAGTTCATACATTACACCCTTGCTACAATGCCATTGCTAGTAATGAACTTTTGGATATAATGAACCCTGATTGCTAGATCCCACTTCAGACCCACCCCTTCAACAGCAGCAGTGCTGTGGTAGCTATGAACCATACTGGTCCCCGCCCCCCCCCCCCCCCCCCACAGTTGGCGGGGCTCTTTAGCAAACCCCTGACTATAGTGAACAAATACCATGGATCCCAATGGATTTGTTATAGCAATGTTGTACTGTATTTGCAACACTACTTCTGAAATCCCAGAGGCTAGAAATCCTAACTTTTTATGTAAATGAAATCTTAATCAGGAAAAACTGATGGCTTAGCGCTTTTGCTAGCAAGTTACTCATACTAGTAACCTGAAATGGAAGCCTTTTCTTTTTACTGTTCAGGAAGTTTTAACAGGCTTAAATCCGTGCCATGTAAATACCGGAAACAAGATAATCATGACAGTGGTCAGATTTTTGTTTTGACAGCAATACAGTTTAACAGGGTTTATCAGGTTACAATGTTGGTATCATTACCATGTCAGTGATGTGTTATGAATGTTTTTATTTAGAGGACTTTCTGATTGCATGCTTAACATACCTGTCATGTCTATCGATTGTTAATATTCCAAAAAAGTTGAACAATTTTGCTGGGTTTTTTTGCTCATGAATATGCTTTGTTGGAGCACTGAATACATGGTAAACCAAAAATGTTTCTGTTTTGGGGGGGCACTTTAATGGACTTTAATTTTTCCATAACCTCTGATATTTCTTTGATTCATTCTGCTAGAGTTTTTTTTATAATTTCTACTCTGTTATTGCCTTATGAAATAGCAGAATTTTATTAGTAGTTGAGATGGTAAATTTCTGTACATTTTATTTTTTATCATTAAGATACTTTGAAAAAGGATTTAGTGACTCTTCTTTAGTTCTAAAGATAGTGGATTTCTACAGAAATCCATTCAACTAGTGTGCTGTGGTAATATCGATAGCAATAGAGTAGCATTGAGCAGTACTCCAGCAGTTGTCTCAGGAGGGATGTTAGGTTAAGTCTACACTAGGCAATGTAGTTGATACACAATTCTAGCATCAATCCATTTGCAAAGCTAGAATTGATGTATCAGAATTGATTTACTCCTCTAGCTTAGTCCTAGCCTCTTTGGTCTCACTTTGATGTCCCTTACTGAATGTGATAGTGGGGAGTGCAGGGGTCGACAGACAAGCCCAGAGAGGTCAGTTTTGGCATGTCTTCACCAGGCATGCAAAATTGAACTCAGGAAATCAACTACAGAGCATTGATCTTCTGCTAAGTATAGATGTTCCCTAAGTGCATCTTGAGGAGTGAGGGAGTCTTGCTAAGGGATACTTCCTTGCTCTCTGCTCACATAGTGGCAAGTTGGAATACTTTTAGCTGGTGACTTGCTTTGGTATTAGTCAAGGATTGAGCTGTAACTTGAGCACAGCATGTTATGGCTCTGCAATTATCCTTTACAAAAGATTTTAATAAATCGTCCATGTGAAAGGGATTGAGTGATCGGCAGGGCATACAAAATATGCACATATAGGGGAAGAGCAGTGAAATTAGGTCAGATTAAAATCTACCAACTTTGTGTGCGTTTGGTGTGCCAATTCAAATTTGATCCCATGGAAGCTAAATTAAATCTCATTGTGTTATAGGCACATTTCATCATTGTTGAAAACCACCTTAATGGTTTTTTTCTTTAGACAGTAAAAAATGATTCATAAGTTTTCTGGTACAACAGTTTCAATCACTCTTGAACTTGTCAATTAAATTCATAGTGAATAAATAAAATATGGAATGGCAAACTATGTAGGTGAGAAGGTAAAATATTTGTGACTTTGACATTCAAAAGAAAATAACCTACTAAGGGTTAAGTTTCTCTTTACAAAAACCCCTATGCAAAGCATCGGACTTGAATTGCTTTCTGCACATGGCATCACAGAAATATATTCCCGTATTTGTTAAAATTGAAATTGCTAAATTTTCACTTGAATATTCAGACTTGTAGAAATACAGCTTGAGAACAATGTATGGAGATTTAGCTATGACTATTGGTGACTCGGAGCTAAATCTTTGTGCAGTGCACTGAAATTAATCCCATCTAGCAGCTGTCGTTAGTGGGAAATCTGAAAATAAGAAATTTGTGAATCCTTTCCTGAGTGGTGTGGCTTTGAATTTGAAATGTAAATCTTTCTGTTAGTTTTTGTTACAATAGTACATTATGCTTTTGGGAGACAGTTTCACCTCATCCTATTTAATTTCCATCTCCATATCACACAGCAAGAGTAAGTAGAAACTATGTTAAAGGTGATGTGCACAGTTCTGTTTTTGTATTATAGCATCATCTTGATAAATAAAAGAAGTCAAACATTTTGTCTCTGCAAAGTTTTTTTTTTTTCCTCTTGTTTTGAAAAATATCAGAGCTGTCTATTGCTGTGTTCTTTAGCTAAATAAGGGGACTGTGATGATAAACCTTAGAGGGAGTGTTCAGATCCAAACGTTGAGGACATCAACTCTTCAATCTTCACACTTCAGAAAAGTGATACCTTTTAAACAGCCGAAATAAAACATATGTTTGTTTAATTTGGTTTCATTTACATGATGCCTCTGATTTTTATAGTCCTCTGAGTTAGACCGTAGTTTGTTTTTTAGCGGTGAGCAAGACTCGAGTTTCTCATTTACAACCAAAAATAGTGTGTAACATGGTGCAGAACTGAGAATAATTTTCATACATGGTGGATGGGATTGTCAGTGTGGAATAATTTTTGCCCAGCTCTTAGTATTGGTACAAAGTGAGTCAGTCAGGCCAATGGTGAATGCTTTGGAAAACATTACAGGGTGAACCTCTCTAATCTGGCACCCTCAGGACCTGAACAGTGCTGGATGAGAGAATTTGCCAGAGCTCAACATAGTCTAGCAGTATTACCGACACTTCCACTGTTTACTGGGCTGTTTTATTTAAAAAAAAAATTAGGACTAAATTAGTGCTAAATAACAGTACAAAACTCTGAGAGCCAGGGCTGGTGTCTGGAAACAAGCTTTTTATGGGACCACAGGAAATGTGGCCACACCCATGATAAGTGGTTATCCGGCTAACTAAAATCGTTCTGCCTTACAGATTTTGCTGAACAAAAGAGTTCCAGACTAGAGAGGCTCAGCCTGTTCTCTGTTTTAATTGCTGTGAAGTATGATACAGTTTAATATTTTTTGATTGCCTAAGTACCAGAAATCAGGATCCCTAGCACTGACAACAGTTGAAAAGATTCACCTTTGTTTAGTTTGTTTTTTGACTTGTCATTACTTGTGCTTGTAGGAGTTTTTTTGAATTGCTGCTGTTCTTTGGAAAAGATGAGTTCTATGAAGATCCTTTAAAAGATATCCTAGGTTCAATCCAGGTAATACCCATTGATGCTTGCTTTTATGTTTGTAAAATGCTATTTTTGTTTTTTTGAAGACCAGCCTGTTCGTAGAAAGCTATAGTGAGTGTTAGAAGATGCAAGGATTGGTCGAACACTTCAGTAGAGTGAAAAAACAGATGGAACATTTTTTATTCCCATTTCCCATCTCCTCTGTAATCTTATTAAGGGGGGGAGGGGGAAATTAGTACACTTGCCATTGCTTGTACTCTTCACATCAGAAGCCTAAATAAACTGGAGCACAATCCTTGTTTTGTAATGATAAAGATTTTCAGGAAAACTATAATTTTCTTTAAGAAAACAGAAAAAATTGAGACCCCACATCAACAAACTAATTTCTGACAGCTTTAGTTTGTCAGTCAGATAAACAAGTGCTCCAATTTATGACTTTAATCTAGTTCCTCCTCCACAATTTTAGACAAGGGACTGAAAAAAGAAAAACTCTTGACTTTTATTACTTAGGAGTATGCTGTGTTCAAACTTACTTTCCCTTTGTGTTGGATATTAGAGGATGCTAACATCTAGTTCTTCCTCAAGTGGTTGTTCATGTGCGTTCCAAGTAGGGTGTGTGTTGGCGCATGCCCAGTCATCGGAAGCTTTTTGCCCTAACCAGTATCCATAGGGTCAGTGTGGCGTCCGCTGGAATGTCGCTGTAATGGTGACCAATATATGCAACTCCCCCGCCCCCCATGCCACCCAGTTCCTTTTCTCCATGCTGGTGGTCGTTAGAGCTCTTACCATTCTCTAGTCAACTTCTTAGCGGGTAGCCTGTTTTTATAGTGTAAATAGTTCTTGAGTATATGTAAATAGTTTTATTGTTAGGTAGTTAATTCTCCCATATTGTGAGAGCCAAGACAGGGCTTTCTGCATTCAATGCCAATCGCTCTGCTGCTGTGCCATCAGGGAGTGACAGTGGGCCAGTTTCAGGTGCCCTATGCTCCAATACAGGCACCATCCTCAATGTGGATGTCGTCGGCACTAACACCAGTGGCTCCACCGTGGTCTTTGGCATCTGAGTTGGTGTCGGGCTCCTTCTACTCAAGCTCCGGCTGCAGTGGGAGCACAGGAGCATAGCGCCACAACTGTTGCAGGCATTGTAGTCACCATTGGGACGTTACGGTTTGGCCACCAGCTTCGCAAAGTGTGCAGCAGTGGCCCTTTTGGACCCTGTGGGCCTTTCACGAAGCAAAGACCCAGGGTGCTGGGGACCCTGCCTATTCCACCCTCAGCATTGTCACCGTTGTTGGGTACCCCCCCACCGGAACAGCAGCAGGACCTGGCAAATGTTTCAGGGTTGCTTGCCTCTGTCTTCAGCATGGACCTTGGTGCTGTCATCAGCCCCATCACAACAGGGCTGGACTCCATCGGTACTGACAACCATGGTGCTGAGTTGTATTCAGTAAAGTATTAGCTGAGAGAAGCTACAGCGGGAGTAAATGTTAAAGCAGTGAATTGAAAATGCCTACAAGCAGTTCTCTAGCTTGCAGGACATACGTGGCTTGCCCAAAGACGCTTCAATGTGCAATAAAATCTAATGGTGGATGAATCTGATTTCTTTTTGTGGATGACTGGTACTAGGTTTGGTGTTCAGATATCAATTGATAGTGATGAGGAAGGTTACTTTACAAACCATGAAAGAACAGCTAGGGCAGCATGAAGATTGTGGCAGCTACTGCTAATATCAGGTTACTATAAACAAACATTGAGAGAGAAATAAACTTGGCCTGATATAATTCTGAAGCCTTTTAATGCTTATCTGTTTTAGGATATTGCCTAGTCACCACAAAATTGCAGGGTAACCTTTTTTTGTATCGAATTTATTCACTTCTGCCATTAAAGTTAACTCAGTAGACTATAGACTGCATTACTGGACCATAACATTACTTGTTGTAAAACCGTGATTATGAAAGCTGAACAGCTGCCCTAATATGACGTCCAATTAAATATCTCTTTGTTGGAAATGAGTGTTCCCCTGGGCTGTTCTACACATGCCAGTTTCTCTGAAAGTGGCGTGCTAATAAATGGCCTGAAATATGCTAATGAGGGGCATATGTAAATTCATGACACCTCATTAGTATAAGGTCACATGATTTGGAGTCCAGAAGATGCTCTTTTGGACTCCAAAACAGCATGTAGACGCGTGGCCCCTGGGGGGTCTTCCGGAAGGAAGTCCTTCCGGAGGCCCCTTCTTCCTGAAAATTTGTGGAGAAAGTGATGTGGAGAAACAGCCCACATGTTCAGGAAATGGCACAAACTTGTGTGGCTTAATTGATATCAATGTTAGGAAGTTCACCAAAGTTTATATATAGTCTTTGGATTACTGAAAAGCTAGTTGTGTGCCTTTTGAGGTTTAATATACAGCTCCAGGCAACGTGTGTAATTTCATAGTTTTGGAAGTTGATCCAAAAGAAATACTACTTGAAACTTGTTCACAATATTATATAGTATGTGTTTAACTTGTATGGCAAGTTTTTCAAGCCCTTCTTACAAAGTTTGACTTAATGTAATGCACTTTTTTAATCTTAGGAATGCCAGAACCTCCTAAGCCGATATGGAAATATGAACCTGGAATTAGTGACTCGAATTATCAGAGATGGAGGGCCGTGGGAAGATCCAGTATTACAAGCAATTCTTAAAGCAAAGCCTGTATCTCAGGACTTAGGTACTTGATTAATCACACATACTTTAAAACATGCATGTTAGTCTTTTAAAAATGTATTTTATAAAATACTTCTGCATATTGGAGCAATACTGGCAAAGTGTTTTATTAACGGTACTCGTACTTTTTGATATAATTTATTTGATGTCCTATGTTATAGGTACAATTTTGAAAAATTTGTTCACTCTTAGCTCACCCTGTGGGGAATAATGAGCTCAGACATTTCAGAATGGTTCAAAAATGTCGTGGTTTCAGAAAAAATAACCCGCCAATTATGTACCCAGTAAAAGAGACAGAGGACAAATACTTGGTTACGTTTTTGTCAATACTCGGTACAGTCATCTTTCTGCCCCCCTCCCAATAAAATCCACATGACAATCTGGTTTTGTATGTTAACATTTAACAGACATACCTGGTATATAGAGATTTTGCTCAATTTAATAATATCGCTACAAGTGCTGTGGTTATTTTGACTATGCTTGTTCAGTAGTATGGTAATGCCTTGTTAAATAGAAGGGTCTGATGGCTCTTTCTGCATGTCTGTCTACAGAAAAGTGAACTCTTACAGTGATTGTTTTTTTTCTGATATTTACTTGGCAAGGATTTTTAATCTTGTTAACTCCCTAAATACATAGTTTAAAAAAACAACTTGACAGTGAACTTCCTGCTTAATATTTCATTAATGTAAATGATAATCAATTAGGGTAAGTTTAAAACCTTACTTTAGGCTGCCATAACTTTAAATAGGTTAATTTTTATAAGCACTCTAATTTAAAACAATTTTTTTAAAAAAATCATGTATTTTTACCCATCTTGCCTTTGGTTAATGGATGGATGATAGACAGCTATCTATGTACGTAGAAATTGTCACTGAGTAGTGTATTCATGAAAATCAGCTGGACAGTGTGTACTGTGTGAACTACTGTTCTGGGTTGGTTCCCCCAGTTTATAGTCAAGGGGGATAGGCTATAACAAGGAAGGGTTCTTTGCTCTTATGCAATTCAGCAAAATTTCCACATGGCCATGCAGGAGGGCAATCTGTAGAAAAATAATCCTTTATTATTGTATAAGTACTTTCTTGGAAACGGTGATACACTCTCCCTTTGGGGAGACAAGGGAGTCTTCAAAGCAGTCTGCCATGAATTGCAGACATTAAAATTAGAAGGGACGGAGACTGACACAAATGCTGTCTGCTATCAACCATTAACTTTTATAGTCGGAACATCTAGTAAATTAAAGCAAGATTACACATAGTCCTTGCCCAGACAAAAATGGAGGTTTTATTTAATTTTTTTAACGCTTTGTTAAAATTAATGGTATTGTGCCTGTAATTAGGATTTGTCTGTTGCTTTTAAGGCTTTGATCAGCAGCATGTGTATTCTTGCCTGGGAAGGTAGGGCCATCTGTGCTAGAGAGGAGAGGACAGGGAAGCAAGTCAGGTTAATCAGCTGATAAGCACCCAGAGTTGAAGAAGTGACTTGGGAGAAAATATGATCAGTACCCATTAGGTGAGAGCCGTTATTCCGGGGTTCCTGCTGTGAAACTGGGCTTGCAACTTTTGGATATGCAGGCATGGTGACCTATGACTCTATTATCTGGGGGGGAAAAAAAAGTGCTATAAACTGAAATACTACTACAGACTTTCCATTCATTACTCGGTGAAAATGGATGATGTACAAATCATTATTCTGAGTCTTTTGATATGAGCAGAGAGAGGAGGTAAATCGGAAATCTCATAATTTGTCAGATATTATTTTTTTGCATGTAAAATAGGCGGTTGAGGTCTGGGTTACCTTTCATGCAGATTTAGCATGACATCAGTTAAAGGGCCAAGATCCTGATATTGTATTGTGCTAGATGATGGCCTCAGTAGTCCCATCATGCATTTTAATATAATTGGAAATCTCAGTTATTTTTGTTCTAGTGGTAGTCTGAAGTAACTACTGTTGTTCATGCTTGAATTTTGCCATCCATTCAAATCCTTCCCACTCCTTTTTAAGTTGTTCATAACTTTCTCATACAGGTACCTTGGGTTGGGACAGTGGGTCGGTCTGTCAGTCTTCACATTACTTAATCTTATGTAATACAACTGTGTACACTAAGTGATTTACTTCATTTTTATGATAAACTGGTTTTTTTGTATATTTTGATAATGCCTGGGAATCCCTCTAAAAATCAGCTTTATTGTCCAAGAGGTGTAACAAGTACAGTCCCTGCTGCACAGTACAATGTAGATGGCAGACAAAGTGTGCAACATTCTAGCTCTTCCAAATAGGAACTGGGATTTTGCAGTGTGAATTGACTTAAAAATGTTGATGTTCAATGAGAATCTGTTAATGTAGACCTCATGATCTGAAATCTGCCATTGTGCATGTGTTTTGGTTTTTCTATTTTATGAAGTTTTTTTCTACTTCAAGGTAAAGAAATTAAACATAAAATCTAGCAGTAGTAGAATCTAGTTCTTTTGAATATGGTTTTTAAGTATATAGTTGGCTTCAGAGTGTTTTATACAGTTTAAGGACCTGTAAAAATGAGTTTGTGATTTTAAATATTTCTGTTATGAGGACTTGATTCTAATTACATCTACATTTTTCTTTTCCATACAGTTAACAAATATTTAAGCTCTGAAAATCCACTGTTCTTTGAACTACGTGCCAGATACCTTATTGCCTGTGAACGCATCCCAGAGGCAATGGCTCTTATCAAATCTTGCATAAATCATCCAGAAATCAGTAAAGATTTGTATTTCCATCAAGCTTTTTTCACCTGCCTTTATATGTCTCCAGTAGAAGATCATCTCTTCCAGGAGGTACTGTGCATCAGTGTACATTTTTATGCCTCTAGCAATTTTATTCTATATAGTCATCAAGAGAAGCATATAGAACATTTTATTCTTAGTACAGGCAAGTGTCAGAACAGCAGGTGGCGCACTATTTATCTACTTAAATTTATTTTCTGAGAACTAAAGTCTGCTCTCTATTCTGAATGTACAGATCCTAGTGACATCATTTGTCATTAATATTTACCCAAAGTCAAAAATTTCCCAGTATTCTCTGAAGTAAATTTAGATTTCAGAGACATTTTATAACAAAGTACAATAGTGGTTTTAAAACAATGGGGCTACAGCAGAAGGATTGATTTTAGATGACTTTGAGTTTAATTCTTTGAGCCTTGTCCAGTTTCTTACTTTTTAACAACATTCTTTGTCTGTGCTGGTACGTGAAATTACAATGCAAAATGTGCTTATCCTTCCAATATTGATAGTACATGTTACAAAGGAGTTAATTTTGTGTCTAGTTAGTCTAAATCCAGCCCCCTAAATGTCCCCCTCAAGTATTGAACTCACAACCCTGGGTTTAGCAGGCCAATGCTCAAACCACTGGGTGAGCCCTCCCCCTTTCAAAAGGGTGTGCTTTGTGTGTAAATGCTCCATGCGCTCTTTTGAAAATACCCCATTTTTAATTTTCCGTTTGAAAGACCATGCCAGTGTAGACACAGCTAAATGTTTGGAAAGAATAGGTTTTGCACATATTAACCCTTACATCACATTGAAAACTTTACCCTACATATCTGATGATGTTTAACAGGTAAACTTGCATTAGATCATTATTTACAGAAAAATATGACACTTTTGCCGAAAGATCCCTGTGAATAGCAGTTCCTGTGTTTATCATACTTTATGCCAACTTCTTATCCCCTGCATTAGGAAATGTATCTAAACTGATCTTATTTTAATTGATAGCACTTATTGAGGACCGATTGCAAGAGTGGAATTGAGATTATCTGCAACACGGAAAAAGAAGGGAAGACTACTTTAGCCTTACAGCTCTGTGAGTCGTTCCTGGTCCCACAGCTCCAAAGTGGGGACATGTATTGTATCTGGTAAATACTTTTTTTTTTTTTTCCTGCCCCAGTGAAGCAGCTCATAAGATAAATGCTTATTGCCATGATGGAAGTGAAGTGTGTTAACTTTAAAATGCAGCTAAACTTTAAAACTGCAGTTCTAACTTCTTACTTTTCTAGTATGCATGTTGTGCATATTTGGCCTGTGGATGTAGTTATTCAGACAGCCGCTTTCATAGCGCGTGCATGCTATGTTCATTATACTTGATAACAGATTCAAAGATGCAGCAGAACGATGTGTGTGTTTAATTACAGACTTGCACTGCTGATTGGATCAGTAAATATAATCTATTTATACATTTTCTGGTACTGCACGTATTTTCTTATCCAACTTTTTAAATAGACAGACCAACATCATGTACCTGCAGCATGCTGTGGATGTATGCTTTAATATCTAACAGAGGAGCTGTAATTTTATGAAAATCTGCTGTTTGTGAATGACAGAGATAGCCGTGTTAGTCTGTATTCTAAGAAAATAAACCAGCAGTCATGTAGCACCTTAAAGGCTAACAGTTTTATTTATTAGGTGATGAGCTTTCTTGGGACAGACCCACTTATTCTGATGATGATTGTTGTTGTTGTTGTTGTTTTGTTAGTCTTTAAGGTGCTGGTTTGATTTGCTGTTTGTGAATTAGCAAAAATAATATTTTATTTACTACTCAGGCTATTGTGTTTCAAGTAGAAAGAATCTGCAGACTATCAAAGTGAAATGTATCTATTTAAATAAGATTCGTATAATAGAAATCTCCATGTCTTCAGAGAAGAGTATAGGGCTTGAGTTTTTTTGATAACATGTATGCTCCCTAGAATACATAAAAACACACATTGCTGAACCTCCTGAGGTCTGAAAGATGCCTGAATAGAGACTGTTTTACTTTTGGATTTTTTTTCTTAAGGCATCTGTTCTAAAACATTGGTGAAACAAGAAGATTCAATTAGTTTTGCTGAACCCTACTGATCTGCTTTGTGACTGATCGAGAGGGTTTGTAATCAGATTGGAAAATGGAGAGACGAGAAAGCTTTGCCTCAAGAAGGGGCATTATGTATGACAAAGCAAAAAAGTTGAATGAACTGTGAGTCTTAAAATATTTTTTGACATTTAAACAAAGATAAAACGTAGACTTTACCACCAATTCATGATACAAATTAATACTTGATGTCTGTTTGGGTTTCAGAGAATTATTTACTAGACTCAACCCCTATTGCTCTTGTAAATCTGGTGGCAGCAGTAATTGTCCTCTACCCTAAGATTTTTAAATGTTGACCTTTGGGTTAGACACTGTACAAAGTCAATTTTCAAATATAAACCATCCCCACATTTGCTTTTGCATTCAAGGTCAGAGTTATGAAATTCCAGCAAAGGTGCTTGATGCTTTATTAGGTCTCTCAAGAATTGCAACACTTTTTTACTATTCTCTGGTGCTTTGGTGTCCTTACCTAGAAGTAGCAAAAGCCTCAGAATTTTCTCAGCGTTCTGAGGCAGCATCCGAAGTGAAGCAGTATAGCTCTGCTAATTAACAGCAACAGACTGACAAAAGAAGACATCAGAAAAGCTATTGCCCGTCTGAAAAGTGGAAAAGCACCTGGTCCAGACAGCATTCCTGGAGAACCAATCAAAACAAATAGTGAGACATGCATCAACATGATGTATTTGGGACACTGAAGAGATCCCACAAGACTGTAAACATAGCTATCTTATGAATCTTCCAATGAAGGGCAACCTGAAGGAATGCAAGAACTGGAGGGGCAGCATGTTATTGTCTATTCCAGGTAAACTGTTGTGGAGAATGAAGACAGAAAATAATAGACAGGGATGAACAGGCCGGCTTCTGAAGTGAGAGATCTTGTACTGACCAAATAGCAACTCTGAATGATCATAGAGCAGTCAGTCACTTGAGTGGAATTCCTGCCTCCCCTCTGCCCCTGTCCTCCAACCCAGTCATAATCTTCAGAGACTTCGAAAAAGCCCTCACAGATGTTGATAGGCACATTGTGGAAACTGCTGCTACGCTGTGGCATCCCATCAAAAATTATTAACCTGATCTGTTCAACATACAAACTGTTCAGTATACTTAGGAGTGTGACAAGGGTGCCTATGTCACCCTTCTTGTTCACAGTAGACTGGTGTGACAAAGTCCCTTGTCAGCCCCTGTGGGTCCCTGCACTTCCTGGCGGTTCTGTGCTGCCTCAGAGACTCACGGAGGCCCCTTTTTTGTCCAGGCCTTTCCAAAGGCAGGGGTCTCCGCTTAGCAAGCCATCCTCATCATAGGCAAGACCAGTATGGGGAAAATAACACCAGTCCCCTTGCAGGCCTGCACCTGCTCCAGTAGAGTGATCCCTCTAGGGAAGGGTGGGCGGAGTCCAGACCCACCCTCTACCCTGGACTCCGGCCCAGGGTCCCTATGAGGACAAGAGGTAACCGGCAGGGCCTTCACCCCTGCCCCAAAGTAGTAGCCTCACCCTGGGTCACTTCGCCCACCGCTTCCCCGTGGTACCTTCTTGCTCTGCTCTTGCTCTGCTCCTTCGGTGCGCCTTCCAAAACCCTTCCCCCTGCTACCAGATGGGGAGCCTTTTATAGGGAGCACAGGGCCCATCTGACCAATGAGGGCCTGGGCCTAGACAGGGAACAGAAATGCATTGGCCCACCACCCAGTATACTGTCCTTCTAGAAGGCTCCAGACGCTTCTAGGTAAGGGTCTGCCACACTGGATTATGAGCAGGACAGTAGGTGGTCATCAACAGGACACTCAGTGGACACTTTTCAAACAATTATTTTTGCTGATATCCTCCTCCTTTCCTGCCAACTTGAAAGCTTGAAATAAAACGGCACAATGCTAGACACAACTGCCTCAGTGACTGGACTGAACATTAACAAGGGCAAAACCAAGACAATGAGGATCAACCAGTCCAACACCACCACCATCACACTGGGAGGGGATGATCTGGAATATATGGAGCAGCTTACCTACTTGAGGAGTATTATAGGCAGAAATGGAGGAACATACAAGGATATCAGTGCCAGGATAGGGAAAACAGCTGCATTCAAGACTTTGTCCTATATGGAGTTCACAAATAATATCTGCGAAGATCTTCCTCACAAATGTGAGGAGTGTTTTCTTGTATGCCAAGTCTCATACCCATATTAAAAGTCTTCAAATCAGAAGCTACATTCATAAACAGATGCCTGGAGTACATCCTTTGCCTCAAATGGCAAGACCTTGTCACTAATGACAAGCTTTGGAACAGAGTAGGATAAGAACCACTTGACGTTCGAATCAAGAGAAGAAAGCGGAGATGTCTAAACAACACTCTCAGAAAACCATCATAGTCTGTGACTCTCTCAAATGAAACCCTCAAGAATACACTAAAGAGACACACCTCAGACAAAGTGGAGGTCTCCTGAGATTGAAGGGCAAGAACTGGTGTACTTCTGGAGTTGGCTAGAAGCTTTGTCTTGAGACGCAGTGAAGTGGAAGAGACTTGTAGATGACCTGTGTTCCACTCGGAGCACATGGATTTAAGTCAAGTCTGGGGGAAACAATTGTCCATAGCTAGAATAATTAGTGTGCTGTTTTATAAAAAGCTTAACCACCTTAGCTGCATACACTGAAGAGGAGTTCTTCAGGCCTCAAAAGTTAAGTGATCATGGGCAGGATTTGTAAAGAGAGATCTAAGAATCACAGTGCCATTATCTGAAAGCTAGAAATCAGAACGTTCAAGTTGAAATATCCAAGTCTCAGCTCTTTTCTCTCAGGCCACTGGAATACCTTGGTTATTTGCTAGATGTGACACACGTTATCTGGCTCCCAGTCAGGATCCAGGCCACTATCCATCTATCAGAGAGGATTTGCCAGGGTCAACACATACCTTCAAAATAATAATGCAGATGTTGGGCTATTGGCCACATATATTGCCAGTATCTATGGCATACCTCCACCTAAAGCAAGTTTGGTGTGTACTGAAATATCTGAATGCAAATGACTCAAATATCCTCTGAGAGTATAATGGCCTCAACCACTCTGTCTATGGGCTGCCAACAGCCAAATCTGCAATTTAGGCAAGAACAAAATCTGTTGATCCAAAATGTGGTTCATCCTTTGTGAAATAAAAACACCCATAGAAGTTTTACACAAAGCTGCATTAGGCTGTCTGGGAACAACTACACATAGATGATGTTGTGGAAGAGAGGGCAGTCCTTGATACACAGGACCTTGAGACCTGGTATAGCAAAATAATCCTAGTTCAGGATGTTGACACAAGCAGACTTACCAGAACAGGATCATATCTTCCAGGTCTGTAATTTGGTTGTTTCCAGATATTTGTCATGGTCACTTGCTTGGCATGAAAAAGTAGTACATTTTTCTGATCTGCAGTTGACTTTTATTGTTGGATATCTATTGTGTTGACTGTACCAGAAGGATCATCTCATAACCACTCAGAATGGATATCTAGTGTTCTTGTGTGCAGAGATGTTCCTTCCATTTTTTTGGAAATAGGTCATATTTGCCTTTCTTCTTAACATGGGTAGCAAAGGGCTTTAGATCCAGGTAAGTGTTATTTGCACCGGCAAAATATTCTTCAGCTTTTGTAACGGATCACATGAAGCTGTATGTCTGGCCACATTTGGTCAGAGAACCGGGGAGTCTCTGCTTCATATCCTGTGTTGACATTTCTTGGCAGTATGGCTCTAAGGAAGAGAGAATCAGAAGCTTGAAATGAAATGTGTCAAAAGCATCAAAGTGGTTTAAAAATCTGGGGCCCATTTCAAAAGTTACCTAACCCCTTTCTTTAAAATTTGTTTGCTTTCAGTTTGACATAAGCGTCCGCGTGGCTAAATGACTTGACTTAGGCTTTTGAAATGGGTGCTTTTGAATATTTTACCCTTTGGGTGTGTCTGCACGTGCACAGTATTTTGAAGACGGGCCCTTTTTCGAAAGAATGAAGGGAGCATCTACACGTTCCATGCACTCTTTCGATTTGAAATCGAAGGAATGCAGCCCAGACATCAAAAGCTGGACCCTGATCCTGTATGGGAACGGCGCCACCCATTGAAAAACAACGTCGAAAGAAGGCACATATAGACACTTCACGGCCTGTTTTTTCGAAAAAGGAGTCCTCCATGATGGCACCCAGCCCGAGCGTAGAAACACCCTGCCCTGCCAAGCGGAGCTCTATGACCCGCACGTCCAGCCGCTCTTAAAGCTGCACAGACTCAGAAACCCCATGGCAGGAAGCTGAGAGCAGGCAAGCTGCGACAGCACGAGCTCCCAGCAGCACACCCGCTCAGCTGCCCCCAACGACAGCGACAGGCACATGGCCAGCACCTGGCAGTCTCCCAAGCCCCAGGGTCCCCCCTCAGAGCCCCCACAGGGCTCCCAGGGGTCCGTCCTGGAAAAAAAAGAAAAGGGGCCCCAGCTAGACAGACAGTGAACTCCGAGACCTCCTGGGCCTCTGGAAAGAAGAGGCGGTCCTCTGGGAGATGGGAGTTAAGCAGAGGAACGCTGCTGCCTTCACCTGCCTGGCCTGGGGACTGACCAGCCAAGGCCACCTGGAGCAAGTCCAGAACAAAGTTAAGGAGCTCTGGCAGGACTATGCTCGGGTCTGGGACAAGGCTGGGCGCTCAGGGGCAGGCTTCTCCACCTGCTCCTACTATCGGGAGCTACACCACATCCTGGGGCCCTGGGACAGCTCCCCACCCACAGCGGTCCTGGCCAGCTCAGCAAACCAGCCTGAGCTGGAAGAGCCAGGACCAGCCAGCCCGAGCCGGGGGACAGACACCACCCGGGATTGGTTCAGCGAGGAGGGCAATCTCGTCATCGATGTCCCCTCACAGTCATCCAACTGGGCCACGGGGAGCAGGGTGTCCCCGGAGATCATCGAGGTCCGTCCCAGTAAGTGCACAGTGGGGCCAGCACCCCAAGCAGGGCAGGGGTGGCGCCCCTGCCAGTGGACTGGGCACAGGCCCAGGGCCAGACACCCTGGCTGGCCACAGCCCTGAACACGCCCTCTGCGCTCCCCAGCACCCAGACCCGTGTACAGTTCCAGGCACCCAGTTGCCCAGTGGGACATCTGCAGGCCAGCCCATACCCAGTGATAGTTCCACCCGGGAGGGAAGCCCTGTGGGCACTTAATGCCACAGGGATGCCATGGCCAGGCCTGGGGGGGGGGGGGGGCGTGTCGGGGGGTGGGGGGCCTCGGGGGACAGAGTCCCAGGGGTGGGGAATGGGGGATGAGGTCGTTCTCGGAGATTGACATGCTATCCATCACCTCTTCCAGGCACAACAAGCGAGGGCCCACACAGTCCTTCGGCATCGGTGGTCCCCAAGAGCTCCCCAGAGGCTTCGGACAGGGGCCAGACACCTCCAGCAGCAGCAACACACTGGGTGTTCAGATGGAGGTTGCAGCGGCACCCAGGGGATGACCCTGCCAACCTCCGCCAGGCAGAGCTCATGGAATGCCGCCTGGACGCCATCCACAGGACTTTGCAGGAGCACATGGGCCATGTGGCCCAGCTCCTGGCCCTCCACACCCCTCCCCCAGCTGCCAAACCCCTGAGCCCCCTGCAGGGCCCCCCCAAAAGGTCCCCCCCAGCGTCCCCTGCCCACCTCACAGAGTCCTCCACTCCACCCCACAACAATGCCCCCTCTGCTGTACCATCACTCCCCTACCTTCTGGTGCTCCCTGTCCCATCCCAGCCTCACCATGGCACCCGCTCCCAGGGAGGGAGGGAGAGAAGGGTATTGTTGATAAAGGTTTTCATTCTGCACCAATGCCTGTGTCCTGTGGCCCCATGAGTGGTGGGGGGTAGGCATGGGTGCAGTGGTGGTGATGGTGCATGTGTGGGCGGGGGTGGATGTATGGGGGGACCGTGAGGGGTGGGCATTGGGGGGGCGGTCAGTGCAGCGTGGGGTGAGACTTACATGAAGGGCCTCCCGGATCCGGACACCATCGCGGTTCACCTGGCAGCTGGTGACAGCAGCAGGCTGCTCGAACCCCATGATGGCCTGAGCTGCCCACCCCTGCATGTAGGCATCCCCCTTGCCCTCCACAATGTTGTGGAGGACACAGTAGGCACCCACCGCTTGTAAGACATTGCATTCCCCCATCTCAAGGCGGCAAAGAGGACACCACCACTGCCCTTTGAGGTGCCTGAAGGCCCGCTCTACCACGTGCTGGGCCCGGATGAGGCGGGTGTTGAAGGCTTCCCTGCTGGGGTTGAGGTGGCCAGTATAAGGCCGCATCAGCCACAGCAGTAGCGGGTATGCCGCATCCGCAACCATGCATAGTGGCATGGTGGTGTTCCCAGCCACCATCTCCCTCTGGGGCATGAAGGTGCTGGCCTCCATATGCTGGCACAGGCCAGAATTGCGGAAGACCCTGGTTTCGTGGGTTTCCCCCGACCAGCCCATGTAGATGTCCATGAACTGGCCTTTGTGGTCCACCAGGGCCTGGAGGACCACCGGGTGGTAGCCCGTCCATTTGATATAGTGGCTGATGCTGTGTGGTGGGGCGCGGATGGGGATGTGCATCCCGTCCAGGGCACTAAAGCAGTTTGGGAACCCCAATGAGGAGAAACCCTCAATGGTGGCATCCAGGTCGCTGACGCAGATGACGCGGTGCAGGAAAATGGCATTCGTGGCACGGGCAGCCTGCATGGGAGGGAGGCCGTGTGCTCTGTGTGTGGGAGGGTGTTCCCAGCCAGTGACCCCCTCCCGGCCCTCCCCAGGCCGGCGACCCTGAGGGGTCCCTGTGCCCATAGGCCCCTTCCCCATGATGGGAGTGGTGCACTGGGCCTAGCATACCTCCATGAGCACCACTCCAACAGTGGCCTTGCCGACCCTGAACTGGTGACCTGCTGAGCAGTAGAAGTCCGGGGTGACTAGTTCCATAGCACAACTGCAGCTCATTTCTCGAAGGGGAGTGCAGGCTGCATGGTGGTGTCCTGATTCCTCAATGCAGGTGCCAGCCAGTGACACAGCTCCTGGAAGGTGACCCCGCTCATGTGAAAGTTCCAGAGCCTGGTAGTGGCATCCCATTTCCCCAGAACCAGTCACTCCCACCAGTTCGTGCTGCCGGGGTGGCTCCCCAGGCACTCGGATGCCAAGGGGTGGGGTGCAGATTGGGTGGGCTCCGAGTTCTCAGGGAAACTGTTCTGCCTTCCAAGGAGGAAGGGGTAGCTGCAGCAACCATGAAGACAGTGTGGGCAACAGTGCCCACAATGTCTGCATCCCGTTCCAGGAGCACGGTGTCATCGGCCATGGTGCTGCTGCTGCGCTGGGGTCTGCATTGCTCCTGGCAGCTCGATGGGCCTCGGCTAGTGCAGGACAGGGGAACTGGAGTGGGGCCCTTTAAGGCGGCGGCTGGCTGCAGGCCCCGGAAAGGCTTGGCGGCCATGCGACCCCATCCGCGGCATCTCCGCCTCCCTTCTTTTGAAAGAGCGCTCATACATGTGTGGGTGCTCCCTTTCAAAATAATGGGATGGGGTCTTTGAAAGAGTGGGTCAGAACTGCGATCCGCTTTTGCCAGGTGGTCGTGTTCTTTCGAAAGCTGGTATATCAATTTCTGGCTTTTGATTTTGGTCTTTCGATGGTGAGCTCCTGTGTAGACGCAGCCTTTTTGTTTAAGGAGTTAATGAGTCTTTGAGTGCTGTCCCTGTGTGTGCTCCATGGGAGGTGTTGAGCTTGGAGCACGGGAGACTTGTGCATGCGCTAAGCCAGCATGCGCCATTCGTGGCACTAGAGATAGTGCATGCAGCCCCCCTCTCTCCTCAGTTCCTTCATCGCCACCCTTGGATGCAGTTGGAGCGTGGCTCTCTTCTCTTCCCTCAGACCTGTCGATAGAAAATAGGATTTAGTTGTTGGATCTATTGTACTGTTGGTTATTTTGTTCTTTAGACAGTTCTACTTTGTAACATACTTATTTGAGTTTTAAAAAAAAATAAGGAAAATGGAACAGGAAGTGGGAGCTTCCCACTTCTCATCAGTTTCACTCTTCTAGTGTGTATTGCTCTGATGGGAGCTGCCTTTTTTAAGTAAAGGAAGAAGCAGCAAAGCAGAGACAGTGAACTGAACAAACTACAGAACTTGAACATGTCACTCACTGCTGGTTTTAAAAAGTGCTTGAACTGCCAACACCAGATGCCTGCTTCAGACGGGCACTCAGACTGTATCCGCTACCTAGGGGAGGCACGTATGCCGTCAAAATGTGCTCTCTCCATTTCTCTCACTGCCAGAGCAAGGAAGGACAGAGAGCTAAGGCTCAAACTGGTCTTATTTGACAGAGCGCTCCAGCCACTGGCAGAGCAGCGTTCAACACCAGGCAGCAGCATCACTTCTGTCAGGGACGCTCCTGCTTCCTTGCTGGGACGCAGGCTGAATCTGAGCCTTGACCCATAGAATCACTGCCCAGATTAAGCACCGCAGATAAACTGGGCACTTCGGGCATACAGAAGCCCAAGGCCATTTGAAGTATAAAATCTAAAAGCCACTCCTCAACTAAAGTGGCTGTGGTGCCCCCCGGCACAGGCAGTAGCAAAAACGACACCACAGCATAGAGACAGCAGTGCCAAGTGTGCAGCTGGCACCTGAAGAGACACAGCCTTTACCGGTGCCGGACAAGCATGCAATGCCGCTTTCTTTCCCTGCACTGGCAGATCAAAGCGAAACTTTACTGCAGCAACTATGCAGCACTCTTAGCCAGTCATGATTTTGATTCTAAGCTTTCTGAACGTATACCTTATTTGCTTGAGGACAAATGACCCATCCTGAAAGCCATAGTTCAGGAAGGCCACACTGCAGCAAAAACATCATTGCAGATGGCATTGGTCTCGACTGGTACAGCACCTAGAGCCTGGCCCCTGGCAGTTGCTATGCGGAGATCATGATTGCTTCAGGCAGCCAGTGTTCCAAAAGAGCTTCAAGCAAAGGTTGAAGACTTACCATTTGATAAAGTGAAATTATTCGTGTCAAATACAGATGAAACTTTACATTCTAGCAAGGATACAAGAACTACTTTGCAAACCTTGGGGATTAACTCTTCCCCTTTCTGAAAGAGAAGATACACCCCATACCAAAGATACAAGGACCAGTCATTTACAAGGTGTTTTAATAAGCGTTACCAGTACGATGTGATCCAGTCTGAGCCAGTTCCTCTCAGCTGCCCTCGGCTGCAGATGGACTTCTCCTGGGCTCCTCAGCAGCACATTGGAAAAGCAATTTATGTATTGTTCATAGATCTTAACAAGTTTCTAATAGTAGTAGTTTTATATGTAATAGTTTGTTAGAGTTGTATAACCAGTTTTCTCGTAGCTAGTACATTTAATAGTTGTGTTATCACCTCGTTTGCAAGTCCAAGAGCTAAGCTAGTAACAGAGGGATAGTCATGTTGGTCTATATACTGTCAAAACAAAAAAGCAGTCCAGTAGCACTTTAAAGACTAACAAAATAATTTATTAGGTGGTTAGCTTTCATGGGATAGACCCACTTCTTCAGATCATAGCCTTACCAGAACAGACTCAATGTTTAAGGCGCAGAGAACCAAAAATAGTTATCAAGGTTGACAAATCAGAAAAATTGTAATCAGGGAGGGAAATCAGAAGAGGAAAGGGGCGGTAGGAGGGGGGAAAGTCAAGAGTCAGGAAAGAGCTAAGATGAGCTAAGCTTTTAACAGCTCTTTTGTTCTGTTGAAATGCCTGCATCAGGTTTTAAAAAGTGTGACTCTTGCCGGGAGGTAATGCCGGCTTCAGAGGGCCACTCTGTGTTGTTCAGGAGAGTCCCATGTGCCTCACAAGAGCTCGCAATGCTCTAAACTTACAGGGAGTGCTAGAAAAGACAAAGAAATGAGATTGAGACTGATGCTTTTTGAAAAAGCTTTCCAGCCTGATAGCACAGACCAGCCAATACCTGAAGGCATGGCAGCGGGTCAAAAACACCAAGCGACCTCACTGAGCTCCCCAGGAGGCCATAAGAAAAAGAAATTCTCTGGCTCGATGTTTGCCTGTTTCATCTTGTGACAAGTCGTACTGAAAGCAGAGTTTCCTCACTAACTAAGGAGGACAAGCTACCTAAGCCTAAAACTGGCTCCACCAGTGCTGATGGAAAAAAATCTTGCCCGGAACCAACGGGTTTATGGAACTCACTGGTGCCAGCACCAGCGGCACCAAGGGTCTCAGCATCAAGTACAGCACTGGCACTACCTGCACCAGCTTAGGCAGCACCAACTTCTGGAGGGAACTGAAAAAGGCACAGGCCATGACTCAGCACCATAGCCCATCACCTCATTCACCGATTTCTGACATTCTCTCCTCAACCCACGTCTCCATGTTCTCCCATGGTACCGTCATTTCAGTGTCCAGTATCTCCTCTATCACCATTCCTGAGACCACCACCTTTCTTAGAATGACTGCACCACACCTACAGCCATGGTTACCACAGGTTGCCTTCACCCCCACCATCTTGGAGTTTGTCATACTTGCCTTACTCTTATCACTTTCACAAGTACAGGAGACTCTCCATCTCTTGCTCTTCATTTGCAGATACTTAAGCATGCTGGTACTCTTGCGTACAGGGGTCACCAGCAGCAATACCACTATCACAGCAGATCTAGAGATATCTCTCTCAAATCCAGACAAGAGCATAGGCATTCAGCTACCCCTCCACCACTGCCATCACTTCAATCTCCACAGGCCCAATCTGGAATTCCCACCCTACTGGAACCAGCAGAGGAACAACTAGGGGACTTAGAGGAGCACATGGAAACTAACCAGACAGACACATCCTCCTCATCCCCAGATGAGGCAGTTATTCCAGGCGATTACCCCCATTGCCTGCCCCTGACGATTTAAGACCATTTCAAGGACTGTTTAAAAGAGTGGCTGAGAGTCAGGATATTCAAATAGCTGAAGTCCCAGAAAAACAACACAAACTTTTAAAGAATTTGAGACCTCCAGCACCATCCAATAGTGCCATGCTGTTAGATGATGCTGTAACGGAGGCAGCGAATAACAGCTGGCAAACCCCTGCCTCCATCCCAGCCACTAACAAGAGGTCTGACAAAAAGTATTTTGTGCCTTCCAAGGGGATGGAATTTTTATTCAGCCATCCTCAGCGTTAACTTGCTGATGGTAGAGTTATCACAGCAGAAGACTAATGCACCCCAATATAAATCTAGTCTCCGACAAGGATGCCAAAAGGCTGAACCCGTTCGGGAGAAACGTCTATGCCTCTTCTACCCTCCTTTTGTGCAAGGCTAACTATGCTGCGCATTTGTCTAATCGTAACTTTAGTAACTATACGAACCTAACGACCCTCATGGATTAATTACCAGATTCCAAGAAATCTATTCTTAAGGCAGTTGTCCAAGAGGGTTATGCAGCATCTCGTACATGAGTACAGATAGCCTTAGATGTTGCTGACGCTGCTGCCCATTCCACAGCAATAGCTGTGGCTGTGAGGCAAGTATCCGGGCTCCAGACCTCCATGGTAGCTAAAGAATTACAGACCAAGGTTGAAGACCTGCCTTCTGACAAAAGCAAATTATTTGCTGAAGTTACAGATACTGTATTACATTCCAGTAAAGATTCTCAGACAATACCGAGAACTTTAGGGATATATACTGCGCCATACAAAAGGAAGAGATATTACCCATATCGGAGATGATACAATTACCCATACCAGCAGCAGTCCCATCAGCAGAGGGTCTATGATCAATCCAGGCAACCCTGTAGGCTGCCTAGAAGGTGTAACCAAGAACAACGCAGTCCACCACCACAAAACCCAAGGCAGGAACTTTGACTCCTCCATTAAGGCTTGTGCTACCATCTCCATGGCCCAACGTGAACCACCGGCTCAACATCTTTTTCGTTGTCAGCTATGTCCCTTTTACCATCAGTCGTCCAGGATCACTATAGACAAGTGGGTGCTGGAAATAGGCTATGCCCTCCTATTCCACACAGTACCACTCACTACTCTGCCTCTTTAAGGACCTCTCTCTTGAGACCCTGTTAAAACAAGAAGTCAATCACCTCCTTGCAATAGAAGTGGTGGAGCGAGTACCTCACACATTCAGAGGGAAGGGCTTCAACTCCTGTTACTTCCTTATGGAGAAAAAGATGGGGATAGACACCCATCTTGGACCAATGGGCATTAAACTGCTGCCTAGCAAACAGCACTTCAAAATGATTACTGTTGCTTCCGTAAGCTCTGCGCCAGATGTCACAGATTGGTTTGCAGCCCTTGACTTGAGGACATATTTTCATATAACGACGCACCCAACTCACAGACGCTGCCTCTGGTTTACGGTGGGAACAGTACACTTTCAATACAGGGTACTGCCCTTTGGCCTTTTTGACAACATCCAGAGTTCTTTTCGAGGACCCTTGTGGTAATGTCAGCATACCTACGTCATCGAGACGTTCTAATATTCCTGTACCTGGACAACTGCTTTCTGAAAGGGCACTCTCCATCGGACATCCTCTGTCACCTTGGAGACATTCCAATCCCTGGGCCTGGTTTCAGTTTACAGAAATCAACACTAGTGTCCACATGGAACATAGGGGCTTATTTTAACTTGGTATCAGCAAGAGTATACTTACCTGTCCAGCTCTTCCAAGTGATCCACTCCATAATCGAGGTACTCATTCTCAGCCTTATGGGGCAGGTAATGGCCTGTTTACAATTGATTAGTCACATGGCTGCCACTACATATGTAGTTCAGAATGCCAGGCTGCACTTCCAGTACCTACAGCATTGGCTGTCGATCATCTATATGCTTGCAAGGCACACAAGTCACAAACAAGTATCCTCAACCACACAGGAATTGCAATCCCTGTGGTGGTGGAAGAGACCCAGCAATCTGCTGTCTGGGGTCCCCTTTCACTAAGCCCAACTTGCTGTATCCATAACCACCGATGCATCGAGCATGGGCTGGGGTGCACATGGCCACGTCTACACTAGCCCCAAACTTCGAAATGGCCATATAAATGGCCATTTTGAAGTTTATTAATGAAGCGCTGAAATACATATTCAGCGCCTCATTAGCATGCGGGCGGCTGCAGCACTTCAAAATTGACGCGGCTCGCCACTGTGCGGCTCGTCCCGACAGGGCTCCTTTTTGAAGGGACCTGGCCTACTTCAAAGTCCCCTTATTCCTGTGAGCAGATAGGAATAAGGGGACTTCGAAGTAGGCAGGGTCCTTTTGAAAAGGAGCCCCATCAGGACGAGCTGCGCAGCGGCGAGGCGCGTCAACTTTGAAGTGCGGCGGCTGCCCGCATGCTAATGAGGCGCTGAATATGTATTTCAGCACTTCATTAGTAAACTTCGAAATGGCCATTTACATGGCCATTTCGAAGTTTCGGGCTAGTGTAGACATGGCCCATATGGGCAACATGTCAGCCCAGGGCTGATGGTATCAACGGGAAATGGCCCTTCATATAAACCAGTGGTTCCAAACCTTTTCGGGATGGTGGCCCATTTTGACGATTCAGTAAGACTGTGTGACCCAAGGTAATTCCAAACTGGTGGGAGGAGGTTCTCCCTGGGGGAGGAAAACAATTATAAGTCTTGATACACCCCACCTCCTGCCACCAGGCTTAAACCCCTCAAAGCCCGAAAACACCTCACAGACTTACCTCACACAAGCGCCACTGTGCCCCCCACCCCGCTTCTTCGCTGAGCCGCTACTTTCTCTGCGCAGCTCCCCCCAGCCCTCTTACTCCCTTCTCCCAGCTGCAGCAGAGGCAGTTTCCTGCCCTCCAGCACTGCAGTGGGACTCAGTTTAATAGGTTTGATGTCCAGATCCCTCCTGCTGGTCATTGAACCAATTACATTGAATTCTGTTTCAGCGCAGCAGGGTAGGGACTGGGAGATGGAGAAGTGAGTGGTGGCAGCAGCAGGAGCTGCAAATGGCCTCTTAAAGAGCAACAGGTGGCTCAGAGCTACCCAGCCAGTGACACCCTTAGAAAATCTAATGGAGAACCCTGTTTGGGTCCCAACCCATAGGTTGGGAATCACTGAAAACCTTCTGGAACTAAGAGCAGTGTTCAGTGTTTACAAGCACTTTTTGCCCCACATTTGAGGGGCCTGGATAAGAATATTCACTGACAATGTTACCACAGTATTATATAAATTGGCAAGGGGGAGCAAGATCTGCTCTTTTTGTGTGGAGGCCCTCCGATTTATGGAAGTGCTGCATACAGAATGGCATAACGCTGGTGGCCTTATACCTACCTGGGGCGAATCATGTCATGGCCGATCTGCTGAGCAGACAATTTGCACCAGACCACAAATGGGAGATAGTCTGACATTCTCCATCCTATTTTTCTGTCTGGGGCACTCCATCCATAGACTTGTTTGCAATCTACAGCAATAAGAAATGCTGCCTTTATTGCTCCAGAGCAGGCATAGGGTTGGGGTGTCTCGGTGACATTTTTCTTTTCCCTTGGGAAGGCTCTTTCTTACGTGACTTTCCCCAAATGGTCCTCAAGCACAAAGTGTTGGAGAAAGCCAGATTGGAGGGAGCCCAATCTGAACCTCATAGCTTCTGCCTGGGCTCAACAACGTTGGTTCCCAATTCTGCAATGCAACATTTGTTGAGCAGCCACGTGGTCTTTTTACCACATGTTCATGGCTCACTATGCATTGCAATCCCATGTAGACAGAGATATGGCAGTAAGTCAGGCAGTACTGTCCACAGTAGTTGCACTGAATTAAAACCCACCATCCACCTAGGTAGGCACTGCTCTACAGTCACCTACCATGGAGCACCCACAGAGACAGCACTCAAAGAAGAAAGAAGTTACTTGCCTCGTGCAGTAGCAATGGTTCTTCAAGATGTGTGTCCCCATGGGTGCTCCATGTCCTGCCCGCTTCCCCACTCCTCGGTACAGTAGACAGTTAGGGTGTCAGTGAAGCAACTGAGGAGAGATTGGGGTTGCATGCACTATGCTGAGTGGCGCGAACTATGCACGCTGGCTTAGCACATGCGCAACCCTACTCAATACTGCTCAGCAAAAGTCTCTGTGCTGTAGTGCTTGGCGAGCCCAACACATGTGGAGCACCCCCAGTGGGACACACCTCGAAGAACTATCAGTACTGCATGAGGTGAGTAACTCGTTTCTCTCTGGGCTCTCTCAGATTTTAAGTGGCGTGCTATGTTTGTGAGATCGTCATGATCCTGGCAAAATTGAACATTTTTGAGTTCTTAAGAGGCATGTGGGGTTTTTTTTCCCCATAAAGTTTTATGCACACAAACATTGTTCAAATAAAGTAGCTATTATCAGGTCAAGCCTGCGCATGCACGCGCTCGCGCTCTCTCTCTCTCTCATATGTGCTCTTTTTGGGGGCTGGTTTCTGTCCCTAATAGAGAGGCTAAAATGATTGATGGACTTCCTTTAACTTCATGCACTTGTACCATCCTAGGACGGTCTATTAAACTGAGGAAAGATTGTTTTTAATTTAGTCCCTTATCCCATGAGCTTAGGTTTTGAATAGAACTTTATTTTTGTGAGGGAAGAGATTTCAGTTCTGAGTAAGTGAGATTCAGGATCTAGTGTCTGAATCAACCTGTTTTTTAAATGTTATGTAAAGCTATCGAGAGAGATTCTCAAGTGTTTTTAGTGTTCTAGCTTTCAGTCCTGGCAATGTTTTTCTTTGCTTAGTGAGGCTGTTCTTTACAAGCTTGATGTCAGAAAGCTTCCTAGACTTACATCTAGCATAGATTAGAGCTTTTAGACAGTCAGCCAAACATTTTATTATTTTTATGGGAATTCACTAGGTTCTGTGGGATTCAAAAGAAAAGTCCAGATGGCTTGATGGCATCTTGTTGGTTTGGCAGGGCTACAACTTGGTCATGACACAAACCTTACTTCATACAAGTGTGAGTTTCACCAAATCTTGGCTTTCGGTTTAACCTGTTAAATATGGAAGGCATTTGTGAGAAATTCTTTACATTATTAACCATGGGTTCTGGTTTAGGTTTGTTCCAAAGGAAGTCAAGAACCTGTTTCTGGAATAGATGTCTTATATTTAAGAGTTCTTTGTTTTGAAAGATCTCTTATATTGAATCCATATGTCATGGAGTCACAGTAGTGACTCCATAGTTAGTGGTGGAAGAAATCGCCTTATTTCTTAATGGCCCTGTGTTCTAACAGTTTTCAACCTGAACCATATATTCCAGTTAAAAACTCTGCCTACTAGCCCACAAATTGCAAATCTGATTGCCCATTAGATGTTCACCTGGCTGTGCACTTACATGGTACAGGCTAAAAAGGCTAGTACAGAAGACGAGGTGATCAGCTTCTGTTGGTGAGGGACAAGCTTCAGAAAGGTTGCCTCTCTCACAACAGAAATTGATCCAATGAAAGATCTCAGGTACCTTGTCTCTCTTAATCCTGAGACTGACATCACTACAACCATACTGCACAGTACAGAAAACATCACTGATAAGAAAAAAACTGGTACTGTAGTAATATACATGCATATGGAAACATCAGTATCTTCTAATGGTAATTCATTGGTAGGGCCCTGCCAAATTCAAGGTCCATTTTGGTCAATTGCGCAGTCATAGGATTTTTAAGATAATGGATTTCATTATGTGGTAACTGTATGTGTCCTCGCCTAAAAGTTATGCAGAAGGTTGCAAGGTTATCGTAGGAGGATTGTGGTATTGCTACCCTTACTTTTGTGCTTGTGCAGGTTGGAGGCCCAGGTCTGAAGGCAGTGCCATTGCCAGTGGCAGTGCAGAAGTAAGGATGTCATGGTGTGTTAATTGCTATCTTTATTTCTGTGCTGTTGCTGGCAGTATCACACCTTGACAGCTGGGTACCCAGTCAGCAGACACCAGTCTGGTGGCTCAGATCTGAAGGCAGTAGAGAAGTAAGGGTGGCAATACTATGACTCTTCCTCTCCTCCACACAAAAACTTTGGGACTCCCACTTTCAGAAATGTTGTTCTCCCTTGCTAAACTTGTAGCATAGTGTAAAAGTACACACAAGACTAGATTTCATTGTCCATGACTCATTTTGTAAGCCAGGAATTTGGTAGAACCCTACTCATAGACTGATCCACCCTATTGTTAATTGCATGTCTCTACTATCTTTCCATTTTGCAATTCAGACATTCTTCTTCGAGCGAGTGGTCCCCATGGGTGCTCCACAATAGGTGTCGGGCTCGCCCAGCACCGCAGATTGGAATTCTTCTAGCAGTTTCTATTGGATCGATCATGCGCCGACGTGTGCCGCTCCCTTGTGTGCCCCCGGCCATGTGCGCGATCCGGTCCCCGCCAGTTCCTTCTCAACCGCCATCGGCTGCAGACGGAATCCGCTCAGGCTAAAGCCAAAGACAGATAAGAGAGTTGTTTTTACGTGTAGTTTGTTTGTTTTGTCACTATCAAAAAAAAAAAAAGAGAGAGAGAAGAGGAACGAAGGAGAGAAGGGCGGACAAGAAGGCTAGTTAAGCCGTCCGCTGCCCCACAGGCCGGTGATTGTTATTTTGGGTTAGAAAGCACTGATTAGTGGCTAAGTACCCTATTAACAGGAAAGACTCACTGCGATGGCCTCTTCGGGGTTTAAGAAGTATGAGTCATGCTGCGAAGCTATGCTGGCCTCCGATGGGCATAGTGAATGCATTCGCTGCCTGGGAGTCACACGTTACCCAGAAGTGTTCCCACTGCGCTAAGCTTACAGCCAGGGCCAGGAAAGACAGAGATGAGGCTCAAAATGATCTTGTTTGATAAGGCTCTCCAGCCGGAACCGCCGGAGAAGCCTCACGCAGAAGGGCCCTCTGGGTTGCATAAAAGGAAGGCAGCCTCTTTGACCCCCTCGGTGCAGAAGAGGAGGAAACTCTCCCCGGCTTGATCCTTGCCAGTGGGCAGGACGAGCGGAACGCAGAGCTCCCAGCCGCGAGCTCATGAAAGCGGCAGCACAGCAGAGCGCGTGGCAGAGGCTGAGCCTCCGATTACACAACAGACAGCACGCAAGGCGCCGCGAGAGCCAGCGAGGCAAGCGCTGGAATCGGCGGCGCCGACGGCGCAGGGGCACCCGGCACGGAACCTACCGGTGCCGGAGGAAGCTACCCGCGCGACACCGCAGCTGACTGTGCCGAGCACGGCGCTGACAACAGGGCCGAGATCCCCGGCACAGGAAGGGGCGGCGCCCACCCCGCAGGGGAGGCACAAGGCAAGCAAAAACTCGGCACCTCAGTCCATCTCCAGGCAGGGCCGTGCTGCCCTTATCACCTAGCGCCCCGCCCCCCCCGAGATACACACACCACACCGACGGGCTGTAACTCCACTGGCTTATCTAGGACCTCCCTCTCTGTTCCTCCAACCAATTTCACCGTGGCTTCAGCCACCTTCACCATTTCTGGGCATGGATCCCCTTGAGTACTATCACAAACCAGCTTCACCACTATCTCTGTCATCGTGGAGGTCCCGCTCTCTCAGACATCATGGGTACACTCCCCGATCGTGGTCCAGGTCTCCATCACCGGGCCCTTGCCCATGCTGCTATGGTCGTCCTCATCATGCTGAACACAGACACCGCAGGTCTAGATCCAGGGGCAGGTCCTCCTCTGCTTCTCATCAATACCCCCGTGTACACTCTTGCTCTGGGACGGGAACACAGTTGTCTCAGGGGGAGTTAGGTCCAGAATCCCGAGACTTTCCTTCACAATCCTCCAGGGAGCAAGTATATCATCGACCTCGGGAGCCAGAGGATTTGAGGGAGGTTTACCCCAGTGGTTCCTCCTCATCCTCCCCAAATGAGGCCATGGCCCCCGGGGATGTCTCCCCCCCAGATGACCTTAAACAATTCCAGGAGCTGTTCAAAAGAGTAGCTTTCACGCAGGACATTCAAATAGCAGAGGTGCAGGACAAGCATCATAAACTCCTGAAAAATTTGAGACCCCCGGCTTCATCTACAATCGCTATCCCGCTGGACGAAGCCATTATGGAGTCAGCCACTAACATATGGCAGACCCCGGCCTCTATTCCGCCTACGAACAAGAGAGCGGATAAGAAGTACTTCGTCCCAGCCAAGGGCATGGAGTTCCTCTTTAGTCACCCGCAACCCAATTCTTTGGTGGTCAAATCGTCCCAGCAGAGCTCGAAGGCGTCTCAGTACAAATCAGGGGGGTCGGATAAAGATGCTAAGAAGCTAGAGCTGTTTGGCAGGAAGGTATATTCCTCCTCTACCCTATTATTGAGAGTGGCAAATTACGCGGCACATCTATCAAACCACAACTTTGACAATTACTCCAGACTTACTCCCCTCATGGATTCACTCCCGGAAGATAAGAAGCCGGTGTTAAAGGCGATTGTTCAAGAGGGCTACGCAGCATCGCGGACGGGAGTCCAGATTGCCCTGGACGTGGCAGACACAGCGGCACGTTCAACAGCTGCAGCAGTGGTAATGCGTAGGGAATCCTGGCTCCAGACGTCTGGTATCCCCAGGGACCTGCAGGCGAAGATCGTGGATCTTCCCTTTGATAAACAAAAGCTGTTTGCGGACTCAACCGACTCGGTCCTCCACTCCAGCAAAGACTCGAGGGCCACACTTAGAACGTTGGGTATTTATACTCCCCCATACAAGAAGAGGAAATTTTATCCTCAGCAAAGACGCTACGCTTACCAACCACAGCGTGCTCGATATCAGCGAGGCTACGACCAAGGGCACCATCAACAGCAGCAGCAGTACAGGACTCCCAGTCAACGTTCTCAACAAAGCCGTACACCCTCGGGGCAGGCCCAGAGACAACAAGTTTGACGGGTATGTTGGGGGCTGCACTGTCAACACCATCGCTCAGTGCCACTCTCATCTCATGTTCCATCATCGCCTCAAACTGTTCCACTCCCAATGGCAAAAGATCACCACAGATAAATGGGTGCTAGAGATTATAGCCACGGGTTACACGATCCCTTTCCAGTCACTTCCACCTACGAAGCCTCCTGCCAGGCCTCATCTCAGGGACGCTGCCCACGAGGCGAGGCTCAAGCAGGAGGTGGATCACCTTATGTTCATAGGGGCAGGGGAAAGGTTTTTATTCATGCTACTTCCTAACAGAAGAAAACAGGAGGCTGGAGGCCGATCTTGGATCTACGGGGCCTCAACTGTTACTTGCGCAAGCAACGCTTTCGGATGATCACAGTTGCCTCCATACTTACGGCACTGGATGATGGAGACTGGTTTGCAGCCCTCAACTTACAGATGCTTACTTTCATATAACAATCCACCCAGCACACAGACGCTTCCTCCACTTCATGGTCGGCAGGGAACGTTTCCAGCACAGGGTTCTTCTGTTCGGCCTATCCTCGGCTCCCAGAGATTTTACCAAAACCCTAGCAGTGGTATCAGCCTACCTGCACAGACGGGGTGTTTATTTTCCCATATCTGGACGACTGTCTGCTGAAAGGGGCCTCCAAAGGCAGAGGTCTTACGCATGATACACGTCACCGCGGACACGTTTACTTCGCTGGGCCTAGTTATCAACCTCGCAAAGTCAAAGACCGAACCTACACAAGATATAGAGTTCATAGGGGCACGCATAAACTCTTATCACAGCAAGAGTATACCTGCCCGATGGCCGCTTCCGCGCCATCAACGCACTTGTGCAAGTCATGACGTACAGCCCCACGGTGCCAGTCCTAATGTGCCTGCAGCTGTTGGGGCACATGGCAGCAGCGACGTTTGTGGTACAGAATGCCAGGTTACACATGCGAAGCCTGCAGCATTGGCTGGCGAGTGTTTACAAACCGGCATCCCACACTGTCCACAAGGTGGTGTCGCCCACGACAGAGGTGCGCGGATCCCTAGCGTGGTGGGAAAATCCCAAGAATCTGCTAGTGGGGGTGCCTTTTCACCAACCACAAATTTCTATCTTTCTTACTACTGACGCCTCCCACATAGGATGGGGAGCGCACATTGTTAGCAAGGTGACGCAAGAGCTATGGTCCCCTGCGGAACAGACACTGCACATAAACATACTGGAGCTCAGAGCAGTGTTCAACGCGTGCAGACATTTTTCGAGATTACCTGCACGGCAAAGTAGTCGGGATTAATACCGACAATACCTCCACTATGTTCTACATCAATCGACAAGGAGGGGCATGATCCCGTGCGTTCTGTGCGGAAGCAGTCCGATTGTGGAACTGGTGCATCGCCAACAATATAACGTTGAAAGCCTCGTATTTGCCGGGCGCTCACAATGTGAAGGCAGATCAGCTGAGCAGGCGTTTCGCACTCACGCACAAATGGCAGATCTGCTCCGACCTGCTACGGTGCATATTTCGTACATGGGGGTTTCCCCAAGTCGATCTGTTTGCCACCCAGTACAACAAGAAGTGTCCCCAGTACTGCTCCAGAGCAGGAATAGGGCGGGGGTCCCTAGGGGACGCATTCATGATTTCATGGAAGGGCCCTCTACTCTACGTGTTTTCCCCCCCCACAACGCTTATCCAGAAGGTTCTGCAGAAAGCCAGAAGGGAGAGAGCTCGCATGATACTCATAGTCCCAACTTGGGACCGGCAACAATGGTTTCCCTTGCTTCTGCGCATGTCGGATCGTCCACCACTTCACCTACTGGTGGCGCCGGACTTACTCACTCAGGCTCAGGGGTCCATAGTGCACCTGCACCCTCAGGGTCTGCGCCTACAAGCATGGTTAATCCATGGCTCAGCGCCTTAGAGAGCACGTGTATGGAGGGAGTACAACAAGTCCTGGAGTGTAGCCGAAGGGCCTCCACCAGGAGGACTTATAAACAGAAATGGACTCGATTTACAGCCTGGTGTTCTGCCAAGCAGTTAGCTCCCCTTGACGTTCCTATAACCGTAATATTAGAATACCTATTGGACCTCAGACGAGACAGGCTTTCTCTATCCTCGCTAAAGGTCCACCTCGCTGCTGTATCAGCTTTTCGGCATACAGAGGAAGGGCCCACTGTATTTGCCCACCCTATTGCCACAAGGTTCTTGAAGGGGCTGGTAAACCTTTACCCCCCTCGAAAACTGCTTCCGCCGTCGTGGAGTTTGGACTTGGTGCTCAGCACACTATCGGGACCACCCTGCGAACTATTAGCCACGGTACCCCTCCGACTCCTTACGATGAAAACAACCTTTCTCCTTGCGATTACGTCAGTCCGCAGGGTGAGCGAGCTCGCAGCAGTGATGGCAACGCCGCCCTGCACAGTATTCTCAAAGGAGGCGGTAACCCTACTGTTACACCCAGCCTTCGTTCCAAAAGTTTCTTCGGAGTTCCATCTTAACGAACCAATAGTTTTACCATCGTTTTACCCAAACCCTCACAGCTCCAGCAAGGAGGCGTGCCTACATCTCCTAGACGTGAGAAGGGCGTTGGCCTTCTACATAGACAGAACTAAGTCCTTCCGGAAAACGGACAGGCTTCTAGTGTGTCTCACTCCCAGGTCAAAAGGGGAAGGCCTCTCTTCACAGAGAATTTCAAAGCACATCGTGTTCTGTATAAAAATGTGCTACAAGCTTTGACAGACCCCTTTGCTGGCCCCACCTAGGGCTCACTCCACCAGGGCGGTGGCAGCATCAACAGCCTTCTTCAAGGGCATCGCGTTAAAGACATCTGTAGAGCGGTGACCTGGTCATCCTGCGACACCTTCGCCAAGCATTATGCCCTACATCGGGTATTAGAAGAGGATACCCGTCTGTCGACAGCAGTCCTCTCGGGGGCAAGCTGCACATGAATCGATTACCCACCTCCTTACTTGGGTTACTGCTGGGTAGTCACCTATTGTGGAGCACCCACGGGGACGACTCGAAGAAGAAAGAGAAGTTACTCACCTGTAGTAACGATGGTTCTTCGAGATGTGTCCCCGTGGGTGCTCCACCACCCGCCCATCCTCCCCGCTTCGGAATCTGTTTGGTGTTTTTTCAGGAGCATCCGAGGCAGTTGGTCAAGGAACTGGTGGGGACCGGATTGCGCACATGGCTGGGGGCGCGCAAGGGAGCGGTGCGCGTCAGCGCATGCGCATTCCAATAGAAACTGGTAGAAGAATTCCGATCTGCGGCGCCGTGCGAGCCCGACAGCTATTGTGGAGCACCCACAGGGACACATCTCGAAGAACCATCGTTACTACAGGTGAGTAACTTCTCTTTTGTGCTCCTGAAACCTTCCTCATTTTATGAGTGTAACTCAATCTCAGAATACGTTGGCATGGCAGTCCTGACAGTCCACTACCCTGTAATCTTGGGAAGTGGGAGGTAGATGGTATAAGCTTTGTTTGTACGTAAATAGTAGAAGCTTTTTGTTTTGTTGTCCAGTTATCTGTTATACTGAACTGGTTCCATTAATCTCCTGTTGCACATATTAGTGAATCTCTGATATCAGTAGCATGGATGCTTTAACAAACTTGTAAAAGGGCATTTTTCGTTGTGTAGTTACATGTATATATTTGTGGTTTTAATTGGCTTGTTCTTAATTATCAAATGTGATACTTTTAGAATTAATAGCGTGCAGATAACAATCACAATCAAGCTGTCCATAGAAATACATCTTTCTTGAGGACAGCTGTCTTTCAGCCATAGCCTGATGAAACTGTTTTGTTTTATATTTATAGGGACCTGATATTTATGTGGAGTAAACTGCAGCTTAAATCTAACCCATCAAAACAAGTATTTGTTGATCAGTGCTACCAGCTTTTACGGATAGCTACGAACATCAGAGTAATTTTTCCTTTCATGAAAGTCATTAAGGATGAAGTAAGTGGTGTATTTTTTTCTTATATTGCCTATTTGACTTAGTTATTGCTACTTCATTTTCTTGTGTGTGTGCCCATTACAGCAAAGGGGGGAAAAAGCGTTGGTTAGACCACGTTCATTGAAAATTTAGTCAGAACCCCAAAACTTATCTTAAAAGAATTTCTGGGTAATTCTCATGACAGTGAGCACCCTAGTGCGTTTTTCAAATAACAATATTCTATTAAAATTTGGGTTTTTTCTGTTATTCCTTCAAGTTGTGAGGAGCCCACATAAATAAAAGACGCAGCTGACACAGCAAATGGCAACATTTACAAAAATAAATGTGCGAAGCAAATGCATTTAAAAAAAAAACTATACTTTTATTTACGGTAGCTTTCATGGGCTTCTCGTCGGTCCTGTGCCTTTTGGCATCATAGTTCTAGGGCTTTTTGAAGTATTTTCCTAAGCAGACTGTATATATTTATTATTCAGGGGGCAAATAGAGATTTTTGAATTGTCTCAAGGGTGGTAATATCAGTTAAATCAGTAGTTGCCAAACTATTAATCATCCAGGACAAGTGTCCACTGCAGCAGTTGCTGCTGATCTGCGAACATCTGGCTAGTTACATGGTGCTGTTTTCATAGTTTGTATTAAATGGCACTAAAAACACTCTAAATGCTCTTCTTGCAGTCTTTTGCAGTGTAAGCAATTGCTGTAGTTAACAGGGGATGTTACTGCTGTGCTGATAGGAGAGCTGATGATCCAGATAATCTCAAAGGAGAGAAAGTATGATCTGTAAGACAGTCACTACTATGACAAGGCCCATGCTATACACATTCAACACCTCTTGAATTAAGAAACTGACGTGATTAATTGCTATTGGCAATATGTCTACCAAAGAACTGGGCTATTTGATGTAATGTGATATTACCTGTGGCCAAACAAGGTTTGAACTAGAAGAAATAGTAAAATTAGTTAGTTCTTTGCTTTTTTGCTTGTATTAAGGCACAGAGATACGTATTTTAACCTGAATCTTGCGTTTGTATGAGTGGGGAAGTGTTCTGAAAGATCTTTAATCTTTTGGCAAAGAATTAAGCAATGGCCCAGGAAAAAAAAATATTGCCAAGTGCCACAGAAAAGAGCTAATAGAAATGGACCAAGATGCTAAAACACATTGCATTTCACACACTCATTCAATGACTTTGGGTACCGGGTTCAGCCTGTACTTGTCCTATATACTTTCACATGTCTTGTAAGGGTTGTAATAGAGCAGCATTGCACATGCTGATATGCTAAATAGCTCAAGTAAATTCTATGTCTAATAACTGATTGCCTCTAGAGCTGACAGCAGATTTTATAGTAGCAGAAATGTATTAGGTCTTCCAGGCATTCTGAGATTTAGGTGCATGAAGCGTGTAACTAACTGTTGTTTTTTTCACTTCCGCCAAAGTAAGTCTGTTATTTAATTACACAGTGTAGTTATGCACAAGTGTAACAAATCTGTTAATGTTCACCATGTCTTGAGCCTAAATAAAAGTCTAATTTTTTCTTAGTGTTTAGGTTAATCTGGTATTGCTCTGTCAGTAGCATTTAACTAAATACTTAACAGCTTTTTAGATTTTTAAATACTGCAACTAATAAGTGAATAATGAGTACTTGTTAATATAGAGATGTCAAAGATGTATGCAACATACAGCTATAATAAAACCTTGTTCCCAAATTTTTCCTTTCTCAAAAGTAATTGTCAGGTAAGATGTATTTCTGGCAATGCATAAATTTCATAGTTGAGGACCTAGCTTAAATTTAAAATTATTAGTATTTTTCAGAGTGATAGCTCATCATTTTTGAAATGTCAAGCCACTATGGTATGTAAAGTTAGGCACCCAAAATCACTTGTCACCTTTCAAAAGTTTGACCCACAGTTGTAGTTTTCTTCTTTTTTTTTTTTTCACCCAGTATAAGTTTAGTGAGCCAAAATGCAAACATTTAGAAAGCCCAAGCTTCAGCACCCCTTGTGTAAAGCACTCCATTGTATTCCTCTTGCCTTAAAGGCTGTGCAAACATATGCAGAATCTGCCCAGTTACATTGTAAAATACAGACCTATTCATCAGGATACAGATGGCAGAATAGTGCTTTGCACAATACTCCCTTGCCCACAGTTTTCTAAACTGTGACTAAAATATGCCCAAACCATTATCCTTCTGTCTCTTTGACTATAGGAATGTGCAAAGCAAAAGTATCCAAGTTTTTTTTGATAGCATTACATATGCAGCCTGCAGTGTAAACCAAATGTTCTGCTTGGGCATAGCTTTAGTGTATTTTCTTGCTTTACTTATGTATCACTTCATCCATTCTGCTTTTGGAACATTTTGTTAAGTTAAACATATTAATAACTGAAATGCCTTCTGAACTCCACTTATCTTTGAAATATTTTAATAGAAAAGAGTTGCATGTTGAAATTTTATTGTTTTGAATCTGATTTTTGTTTGCTCTTTGTGTTGCATTCAAACATGCCTGTCACAGGCCGGCAATAAAAGCAGGAGATGATGTATAATCTTAATTTCTTTTCTACAGGTTGGAGACGATGGTTTGCAGATTTGTGTTGAAATATGTGGATGTGCTCTGCAGTTGGACCTTCGTGATGATCCAGTCATGAAATGTCTCATATACAAAACAATTGCTCATTTTTTGCCAAATGACTTGGAGATACTCAGAATTTGTGCGCTTTCTATCTTTTTTCTTGAGCGCACCTTAGAATCTTATTACACTGTTGAACTTCTATATAAATGTGCAGACGAAGAGTATAATGAGCACACTAGTTCTGTTCAGAACCGTGTACGATTTGAATTGCTTCCAATTCTGAAGAAAGGTTTGTTTTTTGATCCAGAGTTTTGGAATTTTTTGATGATCAAGCAGAATTGTTTATCGCTGTTGGGGGATAAAGCCTCTGCTGGCTTAGCTGAAAGTACACTGGAAAATTCTACTGCTACTACAGAGAAGCCAATGGAACATCAGGCTTCGAGTGAAGAATTTGTCTCTTTAACAGATTTAAGTAATGGGGAGTTTGACCCTGAAGACCCATCTGGAGCCCTATCCAAAGGTCAAGCCAGAAAGAATCATGCAGCTTTTGGAGTATCTAAAACAGATCATAATGTACCAAGGCACCGTTGCGCATTATGCAACAGGGAATTTCTTGGTGGTCACATTGTGAGGCATGCACAGGCTCATCAGAAAAAGGGCAGTTTTTCATGTGTGATATGCTGTAGGAAGTTCCGGCAAAGAGGACTCATGCTAAAACACTTGAGGAATCATGTCAAGAAAATACAAAGGCAGCATCTTGCTGCTACCCAGCAGGATGATCAGGAAATCCCTCCTGTAGATGAAGTAAATTGCTCTCAGGCATCCATCTCTATCGAAAATGATGATTCGTGTAGTTCTAAACATAACGAACCAGAGGCGGCGGCTGTTCCAAATACAGAAGTGGAAGTACAAAACCATGACCAGGTACTGGACATGGCTGAAAATTATGTAAGCCAACAGGATGATGTTATTGAAAATGGCAGTTGTGACAGTTTAAATATTGATCCTGAACCTTTAACTGCAGAGAGTTTGCCTGAGAGTGCTGATAGCCCAAGTCAAGAGTCTCCAATACTTCATAAAGTAAATGGAGCTTTGTGCTCTCCAAAGAATATGGATGTTATGGATCAAGAAGGTAACTTCAAGTGCCCCGCCAACAGTTGCATTAGAGTGTTTAAAAGGATAAGATTTCTCAATAAGCATGCAAGAAAAGCTCACCCAACTGATCTGAAGGTACAGCAGCATATAATGAAGTGGAATAAAGGAAAATGTCGGTTTTGTCAGAGAAAGTTTGCAGATTCTCAGCATTTCATAGACCACCTAAAGCGACACGTATATCCAAATGTTTACTTTTGTCTGCATTTCAACTGTAATCAAAGATTTAAGCTGTCCACGGAGCTTGCCGAGCATACAAAAAGTCACAATGCTTTTAAAGCTCAGTGCAATTTTGCAGAGTGCTGCGAGCTTTTTGAAGAGCTTCCTTTGCTATACGAACATGAGGCTCAGCATTATTTAAACAAAACAGTGGAGAGTTCCGAAGTAAATGAAACAAATTCTTCAAATACTCTATCAGAGTCACTTTGTGGTTTCCAAGTAAAAGATGTACCTAGTAGCGAAAAAGAAGCTGTAGATTTACCAGTTCCGACCTGGAAGGCGAGGAAAGACTCTACAGAACCAAAGACGTATATTCAGAGTATTGAGAAGAAAACATACAGTGTAATTCAGAATGGGAGTGAAAATTCATCTGATGTTACTGCTACAGTTTTAAGCTTGATAGACCAAAAGATGCCTATATTACAGCCAAATTCTGAAAACTGTAATGTTCGTGACCACCTGGTCAATGGGCACAGGGAGTTGGAACAGACTTGTTCAGTTTCATCAGATGCAGCTTTGGACAGAGTGGCAGATGAAACAAGGACAGAAAATGGGTCAATACCAGTTTTACAGAATTGCAATGATATACCACAAAATAATATTGCTGCGGTATCTCAGTTACCTTCCAAACCAAATCAGACAACAGAAAACACTTCATATGGCTTAATTTTAACAAAACCATATGTTAGACCATTGCCGCCAAGTTACCTTGATGAACGATACATTAGCATGCCAAAACGTCGAAAAACCATGACTGATAAAATAGATGCCCATTCTGAGCAAGATAAAGCTAGTAGCAAATCAGAAAGATTTAGATGTGGGAACTGCCTGTCCATTTACTGTAATTCAGAAGCACTTGAGGCTCACCTTGCACAAAAGAAATGTCAAACGCTCTTTGGATTTGATTCAGATGATGAAAGTAAGTCTCTCTCACAATGCTTTTACATTGCATACGTACATACATACATATGTTTAGAGGTAAAAACCTGGGAGCAGTCAGGTTTCAAGACAGAACAGATTTTTGAAAAGACAAATAGACCATATAATTTTAGTGTGTGGAACCTTAAGAAAAGCTAGCTGAATGTAGTGATACGGACCTGAAAAAAACCAAAGTATTTTAATAAGCTGGAAGAAGTGCTGGTTGCATTTTTCCTCCCACATGTGTGGGATGAATTTTAATATGTGCATCAATGTGGAGGTGAGGTGAGACCCACCAACTCCTTATTAAAACAAAAAGCAGTCAAGTAGCACTTTAAAGACTAGCAAAATAATTTATTAAGTGAGCTTTCATGGGACAGACCCACTTCTTCAGACCATAACCATACCAGAACATAAATTAAATTAAAACATAAATTAAATTAAATATTGAGTCTGTTCTGGTGTGGCTATGGTCTGAAGAAGTGGGTCTGTCTCACGAAAGCTCACATAATAAATTTTGTTTAGTCTTTTTAACGTGCTACTTGACTGCTTTTTGTTTTCATAATATACAGACTAGCACGGCTCCCTCTCTGTTACTGTTCAACTCCTTATTAGTGCACATAAAACGTGGCAGAGGTGGGGCTGAGGGAGTTGTATTGTGGGAGGGGGGATCGGCTGGGACAGATGATTGGGGCAGCGAGGTACATGTGTAAGGGCTCTGGGGTGGACATGAGGGGCTCAGGATTGGGGCAGAAGCTTGGGCTGCAGGGAGGGTTTTACCTTGGGGGAATGGGGCTCTGAGTTAGGGTTGGAGATGAGGGGTTTCAGGTGCAGGCTGCATTGGGGCTATGGTAGGAGGAGAGAACTCCCCACAGCACTTTCCCTGAAACAGCACCTTAGGTGCATCTCCCCAGACCATATCAGGTCTGCACCATGGCTAGATTGGAGCTGGGAGATGGGTATGTCTCCATGGTTGTGGCAAGTCTGGGACAGGTCTGTGCTGGGTCTGGTGGGGAGAGTTACCTCTCTCCCTGCCGTGGCCATGGGCAGCTGCATAGCCATGCAGCTTAGGTGGAATGTTACAGAGGAAGATAAACTAAGTCAAGCTAAGAATTTAGGAAAAGAAATGAGAACTGAAAATCAGACAGCTTTGAGAGTTTTCAGCCAAGACAGGCTTGGGTTGTTTAATTTGAGTTTTCTGCTTACATGTTCCAGCAACATTCCAATTCAAAGCAGTGTTTACACCGCTGGTGTCCAGTATGGTCGCCACTTGTCACATTTGGCAGACACGACACTGTGGTGTGGCTCTTGGGGCCTTTAAATGCAGCTCCTCCTATAGTCGCACATGAGTGCCGCCTGCCTGCGCCCCACCCCTGGTGGGAGAAGCACATGCCTTCTCCGGTGGCCCCAGCGGCTCTGAGTCACTGGCATTAATTTAGAATGGTGGCTGAGAATATCTGGTTCTGGCAGAGGGCTTTTATTCTGGGGGAAGGACTGGGGGAACCTGGCCTGGAGGGGTAGGGCATTTATTTAGAGAGGAGAATGGGGGCCCATGCAGTGAATATAGGATGACAACTGCAACAGTGGCGATCTTTAATTCCTGTTGGACACCACTGACTTACACTATTTACAAAGGAACAAAATGAAACATAACCAACATGATCTGTTTTTTACAGGTGCCTGATTAAATGGTGTGGGAAGAGGTATCAACTGAGGAGTGGTGTGAGAAAACACTACATGAAGAAGCATCAGTTTGCTTTTCCCAGATGGCCTTAATCATAAAGCAGACTCCAATTACTACAGAAATACATGACCTTGATAAAAGACAAAGCACATTTTCTAGACAGGAATCACAGAGGAATAGTAGGAGCTGTGCAGGTTTTGAATCCAGAAAGGTTGCTACAAAGTCCCCAAAGTACAAGTTATCCATAATGTCCCATCAATTCCAAGTGTATGATCAAAGAACAGCAGCACAGTGTGTCTGGCATGAATGCTTAAGAAAAATAAAACAGCTGGGCTGGCAGAGAAGAGAAGTGGCTGTGGCTTAGGGAGAGAAATGCCACTGGAACATGCTGCTGCTTTAAAAAGGTGTAGTAAGAGGAAACCCTTCCTGTCTATGCTCAAAATTTGCTTAATAAACATGTTCAGAATCCAAAACGAAAGAGTGTAGAGCAAAGTCTAAGTTGGACAGTGTGCTACTATAGGCAGAGTGTTAAGGGACGGAACATCCAGTGAAAAATGCATCAACAGTCTGATATTAAATGTCAGTTGTACAAGACACAAGCCAGACCCACTTAAAAACCCATTTAAAGTATATGGAGAAATTATACATACTCAGTTTTTGGAAATGTCAGTTAAAGTCCATTAACACAAATAAGTATACAGCAGCTGTTGGTACTAACATATACAAATTCAGGCTAAAAATAAATTAATAAATCGGGAAACTTCTGTGCCCACTTAGCATCACACAGTGATAGAGCACAAAGGGTGTGTCTACTCTACAAAATTAGGTTTATTTTATTTCGTTTGAATTTGAGTATCCTATTTGACAAATGGGATTTTGCATCTTCCCCACTAGATGACTGTAGTCAATGGAGCACATCTTCGCTGCAAGGGGTTGCGTGACTCAAGGAGTGATGCACTGAGTAGCTATCAGACAGTCCCTGCAGCAGATTAGAATTCTGGTCTAGGGCCCCAGTGTCTCCTGGGTTGAAAACATTGTGGGCGGTAATGGATGCAGGTCATCAGCCTCCCATGTCTGTATCTCAGAAGCAGCCTTGCACTGTGGCATGTTTGTCTGTCTCTTTATTGTCACATGGCATTGCTGTTTGTCCCTGATGTAGCCCTTATCCACCACGCCCAGTGCTATTTTGGCATAGATATATCAGCGTTTCTTTTTCTGGTTTGGAGCTGTGCGTGTACACTCTTATCTCACCTTTCTGCAGCAGTCAGATCCACTGTGTCCTGAACACTCCATGCTAAAGGTGTTTGTGACCCGGGTCATGCATACTCCATTGTGCTGGTGAGCTCTTCACACTGCCCCGTGGGAAATGAGCATTCAAAAGTTCCTGGGGCTTTACCTGCTCAGGTGGCTGGAGAATATTGGACTTCAAAGTGTTTTTCAGAGGGTTCACAGTGGAGCACTCTGGATCACCACCTGGGGCCCAGTAACTCTGAAATGCAATACACAGTGTTTCCACTGCCAGTAATTCAGGCGGGACTGTTGCATCAGGTTTTACTGCATTTATTCAGAACCTAAAAGATACACAAAGTGAAAAGGCATTCTTCAATTTTCATCAAAGGAGAGTGTTGCAAGTGCTTAGATTTACAACTGCAATTATACGTACGTTACCCACCAATAATGCTACCTTGGTTTGTAAATTACGTAAACTGAACTATCATTTATTAAAACAGTGGGCATCAGTAAAATTTTCAGAGTAATCTAGGGCAACACAAAGGGCTTTCCCAGATCAGTTTAATTGACTGATTCCTCACAATTCATTTACAGTATAGTAATGCAGATCACTTACTCAACAGACAATGTAAGAACTGATAACAGTTGAAAATATGGGTACAGGATCTGTTCCTTGTAGCAGCACCTCACATTTGCAAATTCATAAGTTTCCTTGTAAAGTAGGTTAATTATTTCTGGCACCTAACTCCCTATAATTGAAAAATAACTGCTAATAATCCTCTGTGAAATCAAATATATGGTCATACAACCTCTTCCTTTTTTTCCCTTTGCTTGCAGAAAAAAAGAATGCAAACTCAGAATACTTTTTAATTACTAGAAAATGGGTTTAGCCAAAAGCAAAAGGGTATAAAATTATGATCACAGGTATGTGTGCATTACATTAATACCAATGTCTAGGGCACTTCTAGAAAGATCTGCATAATATTTGAGGCACCAAAGAATGCATTTTTATTTACAAGATACAAAGTTCATTATATGTATAAAATTTATTTTTAAAATAAATGAAACTAAGGGAACAAAAGTCAGTAAAATGCATTTCCTTATGTCCATTTACCTACTCTAAAGTTTCTGCCAACTAACTTTTAAGAGTCTGGTTTTATTCTTTGGAATATTTCCAGGCTTCCCTTTTGGTTTTAGTTTGTTTTTGTCTATTTAAATTGCTTAAATACATCTGGAAAAAAAATAAAGGTTAATTTTAGAGTAAGTTATAGGAAACTTAAAAACGTGGTCAGTAGATATAAAAAAAAAGTATGTATTAAATCTCTAAGTGTACTTAACTTTTGATGCTTTTTGCCATTATTAAAGCTCCACGCGTTGCTTTAAAAACCTGATTGAGATTTGTGTTTTCTTGGTTTAAAGTGTGTGGCTTATGGGCATCTATGTACATGCATAAAACTGTGACCATAATTTTTCTACCTGTTACTAATTTTTTGTTTTAAAGATGCTTCAGTTGCACACAACCATTTTCTTTTATCATGTTTGGTATACATAATTTTTAAGAAAACTCTAGATTTTTATTTCATGTAGGCAAACACTTAAAGGTAAAGCCCTGCAAAGTTCATGACAAATGCATCAGATTGTGAAATTCAGATCTCTTTCTCCCACCCCCTCCCGTGAAACCTGGTCTTTTTGTGTGCTTTTACCCATACGCTACAGGTTTCACCAGAATTTCTGAACTTGGGTGTCCTGACCCAAATGGGAGTTGCAGGAGGTCACAGTATTGCCACTTTTACTTCTGTGCTTCTTTCAGAGGGGGGCAGTTGGAGAATGGCAGCAATTGGCCTGGGCCCCAACCAGCATCAGCACAGAAGTAAGGGTGGCAATACATGCCACTCTTCTATGCTGCTTCCTTCAGAGCTGGGCAGCCAGAGATTGACAGCTGCCAATTGAGGACCAAGCATTGCTGCTGGCAGCATCTCTGCCTTCAGAGTTGAGATCTTGGCCAGCAGCCACTGCTCTCCATCTGCTCAGCTCTGAAGGCAGAGCCTCTACTTTAGATAGAGCAGAAGTATAGGTAGCAGTACCACAATCCCCACCCCTACCACTCTCTCACAACTCCTGTAACAACAACACTGAAATTTTCAGATTTTAAGTAGTTGAAATCATGAAATTTACATTTTTAAATGTCCTATAACCATGATTGAGCAAAATGGACTCTGAATAAGCTAGGGCCCAATTTAAAGGAATAAATTGCAGATTATATTTTAAAGTACTAATTTGAGTTCAAAAGATATTTAATCATCCCTTCTGTCCTCCTGTTGACATACTCAATTGCAGTATTAAGTAACTATAATTTGAAAATAACTTCTAATATGCGTGGGATTATATGTACTTTGTAGGGTTGCGAGATGTTGAAAACTGTCCTAAATTTGAGTTTGCAATTTCTAGGGCTTCAATAAATTGCAAATCTAGGATTTAAGTTTTTTTTCAGACTGAAGTGTCATGTGATTTAAATTACACTTCATCCAACACTGGTATATGGTTTTGATCCAGCAAAGAGTGTGTGTAATTTTAAGCATGCATATAGTCCCATTGAAGATAATGGCAGTATTGATCTGCTTACCGGTATTCATGTGCTTGACTGCTTTACTGGATCAAGCTCTGTCTGCTTTTCGTTCAGATTATCATATTTTAATCATCTTCTTTCAAGTGGACTTAACTTGGCTTGACTTGGCAGTTTTTAGAGCTCATCTGTTACTCCTTGAACATGCTCCATTATAAAGGTCATGTCAATTCTAATTTTCAAAAGTTGCTGCTTGATAGGCATCCTCAACAAATAATTGTGCAAGTTAGGTTGAAAATGGTCATCTCTGTGGGGAAAGGTTACTGGTACTTGGGTTATTTAGCCATATTCATTTTTAAAAACCTATACATTGTATAGTTTGGATAATTTATAACATTAAACTTGTGGTTTTAATATCACAGCAAAGGTTCAGCTGTACTCATTTATTGTTTAACATCAGTGGTATGGACGAAAGACTTGCAAGGGTAGTAGTGTTCTTTAATTTATTTGGTACTGTATAACACCTTTCTGACTAAATGCAGTGTATGCATTTTGGGACTCTGTTAATTTGTAAAAAATATTGAAGTTTCAGCAAGAAAGGAAATTTGTGCTTCCTTGTTGAATGTTAAATTATTTTACTTTTCATTTATATAAGAGTACAAATTAAAACTGAGCCATCAAACTGCAATAAATCAACAGTAGTTTCATTTTACAAACCTTTTTGTACTGTACATAGATTGTTCAATAAAATATTGTCTGTTAATATAAAGTGAGCTTGTTATCTGTTTGGGAGTCTGCCTGATAAGTATTTAACCACAGTGTTACTGGGTCCATGGTGTAATACTGTATTGAACAACACCTTTTCAAATCTAAGTAGCACTCATCAGCTGGGCCATCCCAAGGAGACGGTGAGCCCCAGGGCAACCCCCTACCCAGTGCCCTAGGTAGCAGCCCCCCTCCATGTCACAGACCTTCTCTGCCCCCCACCCTGCGGATTTCTCCATAATCCACCCCCAACCTGTGGATTCCTCCGTAATCAGCCTTAGTTGGGGATTATCTGGGGCGAGGCCCAAGTGGCGGCAGCAGCAGCAGCAGTGGTGTCTCAACACCCTGGCCTCCCCTCTCTCATGCATTCACCACATGGCACAAGCAATGGTCTGCTCCACTTGACCACACCCTTCTGGCCCACTGTCTCACTTTTCTCTGCAGGTGGCTGGGAGGCTGGTCCAGACTACCACAGAGAAGCAGGGTTCAGTGGGCCTGGAGGTTGCAGCAGACTGGCGTGCACCATGTGGTGAGCATAGAGGGGAGGAAGGGAGACTCCCCGTGGCTGCCACTGCCTGCACCACACCCCAGATAAACTTCCTTTTCCTGACCATAAGGTTATGGGTTGGCCACTGGTGGAGCTACCTAAACGCAGGGCCTGGAGCAGCCTACTCGCTTTGTGCTCTGCTCATCAATCTGTTCATGGAATGGTGTGCCCTAAGAACTTGTATCATCATAGCATGTGTCTGAAAAATGTACACCCCAAGAAAGAGAGTTGTCGATCTGACCCCAGTTTAGGTTTGCTAAATCAAAGGAAGAATTAGTCTTATCTCACTAAAATCTCTTGGGAAAACAGATTAACTACAGCAATGGGAGAACCCTTCTCCTCCTGATAGTATCTGCACTGGTGTGCTATATGTGCAAGCACAAACCAAACTTGTGACGCATAGAAGTGAAAAGTGATGATGTATGCAGGTTTGTTTGTAAATTTTATACCCCTAGATTATCTGTGATATCTTCTGCTTGAGTGCCTAGAATTGAATCAATGGAGTTGTTAAAGGAAACTAACAGACAAAACAATGACACACGTATAAGATGTCTGGAGATAAAACTGGGGGGAATGGTTTGTAGGAGAATGCCCCCAGTGGTAGGGGTGCATAGTTACAGCTTGAGATAAGTGCAGGAATGTCAGGAGAGCCTGGCTGATCAAAAAAATAGGTCAGTTAAAAATAAATGTGAAAAATAGGGTAAATCTGGAAGCTAGTTTGGCACAGTAATTTAGTGTATCTTGTTGAGCTTTAATATAGTACATAGTTGCATGTGATATACAGCAGGGGTCAGCTACCTTTCTGAAGTGAGAGTGCTGAAATTTGACCTTTTGACTTCGACACGTTTTAAAGTCACTAATAGTCCTACTTACAACAGTGTCAATAAATTAAGATGCAGAGCTTTATCATTCAGGTGGTGCTTGGTAGCATTAGCTGGTCTTAATTCACAGGCAGCATGGCTTTGAGCAAGCTGCCAGCTGCAAGCTGGAGGAGGGGTGAGGCTGAGCTCCTGTCTCGTGCCAATGAAAATCAGCTTGTGTGCCACTCTTGGCACCCATGCCAGGGCTTGCTGATCCCAATACACAGTGTTCTCAACAAATAAAGTATTCATATAAATGAAAATATGGATTGAAATATCAACCACCACCAGCATGGGCCCAGCACCCATAGGTGTCCAATGCCTCCCTTACTATTTCCTTCCATCTTTCCCTATCCAAAGCAGAGTGGCTTAGTTTCTGTAGACTTGCTCCACACCAATCTACAATATCATCTACCCATTCTCTGTAGGGTCTGCTGCTCCTGTTCAAAACTTTCATCATGCCTAATACCAGGGTCTTGATTTTTCATTCATCATTCGTTTTGCAATTATGCCTGAATAGCTGTAACTTGCATTATAGAACCTTGTGCAGAAGGTTATCTTTCCTCTGTATCTTCCTATATAATTCCTCCCTGGTGACCTTCTGAATCCATCCTACTCTCAAGATCTCTCTATAACAACTCCTCTCAAATGCCAATATCCTTCTCTTGGAATCTCATTATCACCCATCTCTCTAATCCTACAACATGCTGCTAAATACACACATTTTGAAGATGCTCAGTTTCGTTCCTAAGTTAATCGCTTTACTTTTCAAGATCTTATCCATTGCCTTCAAACTGGCTCTTGCTTTCACTATTCTAGTCACTATTTCCTCCTTACAGTGTATATCATATGTTATGTTGCTCCCCAGATAATGTGAATTTCTGTTCTCTAGTTCGATCCCATCTACACTGATCTTCCTTCCTATTTCCTTATCTCCAAATACCATTGTTTTTGTTTTGCTTTTCATTCTGTAAAACATAATCAATTACAGGGTGAACCTCTCTAATCTGGAATGCTCTCATCTGGCAACATCCATAATCTGGCATGATTTTAGGTAGCTGTATGACCACTTACCATGGGTATTGCCACGATTCCCATGGTCCCATAAAACTTGTTTCCAGCCACCAGTCCTGGCTGTCAGTGTTCTGTGCTGTTATTTAGCTGTCATTTACCCCAAATGTCTTCTGAGAGCCCAGTGAGCAGTGGAAGTGTTGGTAACACGTTAGACAATATTGACTTCCTGGCAAATTCCCTGATTCTCATCCAGCAACCTTGGGATCTGACTGATGCCAACCTGTATTTTGAGAGGTCAATAGTGGAAACAGCTGAAGTTAGTGCGTAAGTATTGACTTAGTCCTGCTAGGGAATACTGCCCATGCTGCTTTTATACACTGTGAGCCTGATTCTAATTTGCACTAATACTGCTTTACGCTGCTCTGACAGTGTAAAAGAGTTAAACTGGGCTTAGATGTAAATAAAAATTGCACATGGGCAATAGCATGTGTTAATCATAGAAATGAGGGACCAAAAAAGGAATTCAGTAGGCTTCTTTATGCTGTATTTCTTTAGACCTTGTCTATACTAAACCTCCCCGTCTCCATTCCCTAACCCTTCCCCCCATCATTTTACCTTGGTGACATACCATTTGCTCAGAGATCAATTTGTTGCATCCAAGCAGATGTGATAAATTGACTGTACTGTGTTTGTAACACTATAGCACTACTTGTTTGAAAATGTATGTAGTTACATCAATAGACCCCTCCATGTGCACAAAGGTTTTTATTTCTCTGTACCTCACTCCTGTAAATCATAAAGAGCTGTGTATTGATATTGTGGTCATGTAAGAGGGTTGCACTACTTTCCTTATCAGGTTTTAAACCGACAGTTTTTGCACTGCTATAACTATGTCTAGAGTACAACTAGGAATCTGATGACTTAAGGTTTATTTTTAGTAGCTGTCAGAAGACTTCCTGTGTGAACTTCAGCAAGCTACTGAATTCAGTTCCTTTTCTGTAAGGAGGTGACAATGTGTTGAAACTTTTCAGATGAAACTATTTTCCATTTGTGACTTCAGTTCAAGGGGAGCCAGCTAAGGTTACTTAGGACTAAAATGCAAACAATGAAGCAGCCACTCCCCAGGCAGGAAGATATTTCCAAACCAGCATAAAACAGCCTGTATGACACCCTATGGGTTACCCAGAAGCCAACCACATGCTTCTTTAATGCAACCGAACATTAGGCCACCACCTGGACGCTCAAATAAATCTGATAAGGATCACTGAAGATCATATTCATCACATAAGAAAGCCCCAAAGGCTCTCACCCATTACCACCCCTTCCCAAGGTTAATGAATATTTCTGACCTTATCACAATACACTCTTATAGCCAATTCATACCTAAACAAATATTTTAAAAGAAAGAAAAGCATATTGGTTAAAACATCAGTATCACAGCAGCCACAAATAGTTCTGAGAACAGGTTTCACAGAAGTGCTCATGAGCTTTGTAGCTGCAAATAGTTCAGTGGAATGTTTATGCTAATCTTTTCAATCCATGTGTGGATTTTTCCATCCACGTGCAGAACACATTTTATGTGCACTGAAGCACATGTGAATGTGCACCACCAGTAGAGACAACCTAGTTGTGGGAGCTCTGCTAATCAGCTGGGTGGCATTTGACTCTCTCCTGAGTGGCCGCCCAAAGTGCACAGCTTACGGGGAACACGAGTTCAGAGTTATCAATTCTATGTGCCGTTTAGAGGTTCCATGGCATACTGGGATCTCAATCTTGCAACTTGAAGCTTTCCCCATCAAACATCCAAACAGATACAAGATAAAAAGGATTGGGTCCAAGATATCATTATACAATTTCAGGCTTCTCCTAGTCTTTACAGCTTAAAGTCATTAAGACTATGTCTACACTAGAGCAATCTGTCGACAGAAGTTTTGATATCTTCCAACAAAACTTCTATCAACAGATTGCAGCCAGACTGCCAAGAAGATTGAAAGAGTGATCCACTCTGCCAACAGAGATGAACCGGACTGCCCAGCCGCTCTCTTGACAAAACAGCCAACTGGAAGCACAGTAAACAGGGCTGCCTGTTATTCCAGAAGCCCTATCTGTTGATGGAGGACTCCCAGAATGTCCAGACTTAGCTTTCTTCTCAAGACAGTGTAAAAGACTCTCTTAAACTGGGCATATATGTAAATAAAAATTGGACATGGTAAATAGCAAACACCTTGTGTTAATCATAGTAATGAAGGACTGAAAAAGGAATTCAGTAGGTGTGCTTATGCTACAGGGTTAGGGTTTCTTTCGAAAGAGGCATTCTGTCTCATGGGGGAGTGGCAGAATGCTGTCGACAGAAGTGCCACAATCTGTTGATTTACTGTTGGCAGAATGCCTTGGGAATGTGGATACTCCATGGGTTTTGTCAAAAATATGCCAATTTTGTCAACCAAACAGTCTAGTCTAAACATAGTCCAAGTGAACAATAGGCGATCCTGGAGACTTATTTCCTGAACATTATCCGTACTTGACTATATGGATTCAATTGCTTGTTTACGATGATTAACAGATGAGTAGCTATACACTTCAAAGATAGTGTCATTACTATATTTACTGTTATTTTACAGTTAATTTAAATGCTAAACATTTCATTTTGATCTCTGCATTGACAGAATATAACAGATGTGAATTATTTGATTACATTGAAAACTGTTGCTTTGCTTAAAATGTTTTGCAAGGGCACATTAATTGAAGTATTTTGTTTTCATTTTTTATGGAAAAGTATTAACATTTTAGAACACTGACACTTGTAAATGTTTATGAAAATGTTATAGTGTGTGGGAGATTATAATTTATAATATAAAAATCTGAATGAAATGCTTTGACACTTGAAATTTTAGATACAGAAATAAAAAGATATCTAGAAAAATAACGCTAGTTATTAAAGAAAAAAAATCAGGAAATCCATGGGCCAAATTCAGCTACTTTTAGTACTTGAGTCAGAGTATAAGAGTTTGAAACTGAATATTTAGTAAGTAAATGACACACATTAACTCTCAGAAGGTAGACTAAGAAACGGTACGGGGGGGTGGTCCTTGTAAGTCCAGGTTACATTCCTAAATAATGCAACTTATAGTGAAATGACTTATAAAGGGGAATTAATATCCATAAGGAATAATGTAATTAGCTTGAGATATGTTCCCAATACATATAGTTCACACATGGTACATAATGTACCTGTAACCCACAAAAAACCATGAATAGAAATAAAATAGAAATAAATAATTAATAATATATAAATAATAAATAGAAAAAAGACAAGCCAGTTCCGCAGGGGTCTCCCTACCGGTGCCCCGGTGGCTCTCCACCTGTGGTTCCCTGCCTGTCCCCACAGCTCCCTGCCACTCTCCCAGCTACCTGCCAGCTCTCCCCGACTCCTCCTGGGTCCCCTCAGTTCCTCTCAGGTCTCCTACGACTTGTGGGCTCACTTCCAGGGCTGCTTCTTCGAGTGTCCCTGTGGGTGCTCCACATTAGGTGTCGGGCTCGCCCGGCGCCTCAGATCGGATCTTCCAAGCAGTTTCTGCCGGACCGCGCATGCGCCAGTGCGCGCCGCTCCCCTGCGCGCTCCTGGGGCCACGTGCGCGATTCGGTCCCCGCCAGTTCCTCTTAACCGCTGTCGGCTGCAGACGGAATCTGACTAGGCTACGGCCAAGTTAGCGTATTCAATGGTTTTTAGCTGTTTTCTTTAAAGTTTTCAAGTTCTTAGTCTATTGTTAAGTTAGCCAGTTGTTATTTTCAAAAAAAAAAAAAAACAAGAAACAACAAGCGGGACGGAATTCAGTCCAGTCCTGGTAACAAGCAGAGCACCGGAGGCCAGGAGCCTAGGGCCATTAGCCCTCCTGCCGCGGCAGGCTAAGCACCCCATTAACAACTAAAAGACTCACCAACAATGTCCTCTTCAGGATTCAAGAAATGTGAGTCTTGCCGAGAGGCAATGCCAGCATCTGATGGGCACAGTCACTGTATAAGGTGCCCTGGGGAGTCCCATGTCACGCAGAACTGCTCCTTCTGTGCAAAATTAACAGCCAGAGCAAGGAAGGACAGGGAGATGTGGCCTAAAATGCTGCTATTCGACAAGGCCCTCTAGCCAGACGTGCCGGAGCGGCCGCAGCAGGAGGGACCCTCCGGGGCCCATAAAAGGAAAGCCGCCTCCCTCACCCCATCAGCGCAAAAACGGGGGAAAGTCTCCCCAACCCGATCCCTGCCGGCAGCAACAGCGAGCGGGACGGGAGGAGCGCACAGCCCCCAGCCGCAGCAACAGCTGATCGGCGGCGGCACGGAGAGCCACGTGGAGGCAGCTCAGCCTCCAATGATCAAACAGCCGCCCCGCACCGCAGGCAGGGTGGCGGCTAAACAAGCACCGGTACCGGCGGCACCGCAGGCAGCGGCACCGACCCCCGGGGAACCAGCGGTGCAGAGCGCGCAGGCACGCAGCCTGCAGGCACCAGAGGACACCACCCGCGCGGCACTGCCCAAGAGCATGCCGAGCGCGGCGCGGACGGGGCCCAGATCCCCTGCACGTCAGGGGGCGGAGCCACCCCCTCAAGGGAGGGGGAAGGCTGCACAGAAAACAAGACACCGCAGCCCCTCTCCAGACAGGGCTTCAGAGTTGCTTTCTCTCAGCCCTCCACTCATGTTGCGGACTCCAACTAAAAGGCAGGGGTCCCCCCTAGCCTACCCGGAGCCCCTGTCTCCATTTTTACAACCAGCCTCGCCCTGGCTGGGACCACCCTCACCCTTCTTGGGGTTTGAGCCGCTGGAGTACTATCACAAATCGCTCTCTCCAGTGTCCCAGATCTCTCGACGATCTCGCTCCCCCGGATGCAGAGGGTATGCACCAAGGGAGTGGTCCAGGTCACCTTCCCAAGAACAGTGCCCATGCTGCCATGGTTGTCCCTATCATGCGGGGCATAGACACCACCGGCAATCTACCAGGGAAAGATCCCCACAGATGGTCCCGTATCCCCGAGGGCAATCGCGAACGGGGGCAGAGACTCAAGTATCTCAGGGGGAACTGGTTATGGAACCCCGAGATTTTCCCTCGCAAGCTTCCAGCGAGCGGATGTACCATCACCAACAGGAACCGGAAGGGTCCAGAGAGGCGTACCCTAGTGGTTCCTCGCTCTCCTCCCCGGACGAGGCTATGGCCCCGGGGGACGTCCATCCTCCGGACGATCTCAAAGTTTCAAGAGCTGTTTAAAAGGGTGGCCTTCACGCAAGGCATCCAGACAGCAGAGGTGCAAGAGAAACACCATAAGCTCCTCAAAAATCTGAGACCTCCGGCCTCCTCCAAAATAGCAATACCACTTGACGAAGCAATCTTGGAGTCCGCCACTACGATATGGCAGCCCCCTGCGACTATTCCGCCTGTCCACAAGAGAGCGGACAAGAAATACTTCGTGCCGGTGAAGGGCATGGAGTTCCTGTTCAGCCACACACAACCAAATTCCTTGGTGGTGGAGTCGTCGCAACAAAGATCAAAGACATCTCAATTCAAGACGGGGGAACAGACAAAGATGTCAAGAAGCTAGAGCTGTTCGGCAGAAAGGTGTACTCCTCCTCCACACTACTGTTACGAATGGCAAATTACACAGCGCATCTAGCGAACCACAATTTCGACAACTACACTAGGTTAACCTCCCTCATGGACTCGCTTCCAGAGGACAAGAAACCGGTGCTCAAGGCCATCGTGCAAGAAGGCTACGCGGCCTCAAGGATGGGAGTTCAGATCGCCCTGCATGTTGCGGACACAGCAGCACGCTCCACAGCTATGGCAGTGGTGATGCGAAGGGAGTCCTGGCTCCAGACTTCGGGTATACCGAGGGATCTGCAGGCAAAGATCGTCGATCTTCCCTTCGACACGCAGAAGCTGTTTGCTGAATCAACTGACCTAGTCCTTCATTCCAGCAAAGATTCAAGAGCCACACTTAGGACCCTGGGGATTTACACCCCTCCATACAGAAAGAAAAAGTACTACCCTCAACAAAGACGGTACCAGTACCAGCCACAGCGTCCCCAGTACCACAGGGGTTACGAGCAAGGGCAATATCAACAGCACCAGCAGTACAGAACTCCCAGGCGATGTTCCCAACAGAGCCGTGCGTCCTCGGGGCAGGGCCAAAGGCCACAAGTTTGACACACAGATCCAGGGCTGCACCATCACTACCATCGCACAAGGTCATCCAAAGCTGTTATTCCACCATCGCCTCCGACCATTCTACGACCAGTGGCAAAGGATCACCACAGACAAATGGGTGCTGGAGATCATAGCCACGGGGTACGCCATCCCCTTCCAGTCGCTCCCACCGCCACGACCTCCACCCAGGCCCCACCTCCAGGAGGCCTCCCACGTAGCGAGGCTCAAGCAGGAGGTAGACCATCTCATGCTCATAGGGGCAGTGGAAAGAGTGCCGGAGCAACTGCAAGGGAAAGGGTTCTACTCGAGGTACTTCCTCACGGAGAGAAAGACAGGAGGCTGGAGGCCCATCTTAGATCTTCGAGGCCTCAACCGGTACCTGCGCAAGCAACACTTTCGGATGATCACAATCGCCTCCATCCTTACGGCACTGGACAATGCAGATTGGTTCGCAGCCCTCAACTTACAAGATGCGTATTTTCACATAACTATCCATCCGGCTCACCGACGATTCCTCGGGTTCCTGGTAGGCAAAGAACATTTTCAATACAAGGTCCTACCGTTTGGCCTCTCCTCGGCCCCCAGAGTCTTCACCAAGACCTTGGCAGTGGTGTCAGCCTACCTGCACATACAGGGGGTATTTATATTCCCGTATCTGGACGACTGCCTACTCAAAGGGGCCTCGAAGGAAGAGGTACTACGCATGATACGCGTCACAGCAGGCACGTTCTCTTCGCTCGGCCTGGTTATCAATCTGGCAAAATCAAAGATAGACCCCACACAGGACATAGAGTTCATAGGGGCACGCATAAATTCTATTACAGCGAGAGTGTATCTACCAGAAACACCGCTTTCAGGCCATCGGCTCCCTTGTGCAAGTCATCACCTTCAGCCCTACGGTGCTGGTTCTGACGTGCTTACAGCTGCTGGGCCACATGGCAGCAGCGACGTTCGTAGTACAGAACGCCAGGTTACACATGCGCAGCATGCAGTACTGGCTGGCAAGCGTATACAAACTGGCAGCACACACCGTTCACAGGGTGGTGTCGCCCACGACAGAGGTGCACAAATCCCTTCAATGGTGGGTAAACCCCAAGAACATGCTAACGGGTACCCTTCCACCAACCACAAATATCGGTTTTTCTTACTACAGATGCCTCCCACATAGGGTGGGGAGCACACATGGGCGAAGAGGTGACACAAGGACTGTGGTCCTCCACGGAACAGTCACTGCACATAAATATACTGGAGCTCAGAGCAGTGTTCAACGCCTGCAGACACTTTCGAGACCATATTCAAGGCAAAGTAGTCGGGATCAGTACAGACAATACCTCCACCATGTTTTATATAAATCGGCAAGGAGGAGCTCGGTCCCGTGCCTTATGTGCGGAAGCAGTCCGGTTGTGGAACTGGTGCATTGCCAACAATATAACCTTGAAAGCCTTGTACTTACCAGGCGCTCACAATGTGAAGGCAGACCAGCTGAGCAGGCGTTTCGCACTCACGCACGAGTGGCAGATCCATCCCAATCTGCTACGACCAATTTTTCCACGCATGGGGCTTTCCCCAGATAGACCTGTTTGCCACTCAACACAACAAGAAGTGCCCACGATTCTGCTCCAGGGCAGGACTGGGACGGGGGTCCCTGGGGGACGCATTCGCGATCTCCTGGAGGGGCCCCCTGCTTTACGCTTTTCCTCCCACAGTGCTGATCCACAAAGTCTTGCAGAAAGCCAGGAGGGAAGGAGCCCGAATGATCCTGATAGTCCCAACGTGGGATCAACAGCAATGGTTCCCCCTACTCCTGCGCATGTCAGACCGTCCACCGATGCCCCTTCCGGTGGCGCCGGATCTGCTCATGCAAGCCCAGGGGTCCATAGTGCATCCGCACCACCAAGGCCTGCGACTACAAGCGTGGTTAATCCATGGCTCAGCTCCCTAGAGAGCACATGTACGGAGGAAGTGCAACAAGTCCTAGAAAGTAGCAGGAGGACTTCCACCAGGAAGACCTACAAGCAGAAATGGACTCGCTTCACAGCATGGTGTTCTACCAAACAGCGAGCCCCCCTTTCGGTGCCTATACCTGTAATATTAGAGTATTTACTGGACCTCAAGAGAGGAGGACTCTCACTATCCTCGTTAAAGGTCCACCTTGCCGCCATTTCGGCATTCAGACACGAAGAGGAAGGGCACACGGTGTTCGCCCATCCCATGGTTACCAGGTTCCTCAAAGGGTTGGTAAACCTATACCCCTCTCGGAAACCGCTTCCACCTCCGTGGAACTTGGACCTGGTGCTTAATGTGCTAACGGGACCACCGTCCGAGCCTTTAGCCATGGTTTCCCTCCGCCTCCTTACGATAAAGACAACCTTCCTTCTCGCAATCACGTCAGCTCGCAGGGTGAGCGAGCTTGCGGCAGTTATGGCAACGCCACCCTGCACAGTATTTTCGAAGGAGGCGGTAACCATACGGCTGCATCCAGCCTTTGTTCCTAAAGTTTCTTCTGAGTTTCATATTAACAAACCTATTGTTTTACCCTTGTTTTATCCAAAGCCTCATAACTCTAACAAAGAGGCGCGCCTACACCTCCTGGACGTGAGGAGGGCGCTAGCCTTCTATATAGACAGGACCAAGTCCTTCCGGAAAACGGATAGACTCCTAGTCTCTCTCACTCCCAAATCGACAGGAGAAGGTCTCTCTTCACAGAGAATCTCGAAGCACATCGTATCCTGCATAAAAATGTGCTACGAACTCAAAAAGACTCCTTTACTGGCCACGCCCAGGGCTCATTCCACTAGGGCGGTGGTGGCATCAACAGCCTTTTTCAAGGGCGTTGTGCTAAAAGACATTTGCAGAGCGGCGACCTGGTCATCCTATGACACCTTCGCCAAGCACTACGCCCTTCACAGGGTATTCCAAGAGGATACCCAGCTCTCGACAGCGGTCCTCTCGGGGACAAGCTGCACATAATCCGATTACCCACCTCCTATCTTGGGTTACTGCTGGGTAGTCACCTAATGTGGAGCACCCACGGGGACACTCGAAGAAGAAAGACAGGTTACTCACCGTAGTAACGGTGGTTCTTTGAGATGTGTCCCCGTGGGTGCTCCACTACCCGCCCATCCTCCCCGCTTCGGATCTCTGTTAGTGTTTTGCAGGGGCATCCGAGGCGGTTGGTCAAGGAACTGGCGGGGACCGGATCGCGCACGTGGCCAGGAGCGCGCAGGGGAGCGGCGGCACCGGCGCATGCGCGGTCCGGCAGAAACTGCTTGGAAGATCCGATCTGCGGCGCCGGGCGAGCCCGACACCTAATGTGGAGCACCCACGGGGACACATCTCGAAGAACCACCGTTACTACGGTGAGTAACCTTTCTTTCTGCACTACAGCATCTGCCACTGGCCACCCCAAAGCTCCTCTATGTTCCTGACTTTTGGCCCCTCAGCCCCTAAACAACATAAGTGCGGATCATCGTGACTCAGAAAGAACATGTTTTCCTGAATTACTTAACGACTTATGCTGGAAACAACTGATAGCAAAGGGACTTATAACAAGGACCCCCTGTATTTTTGGCTTAAGTTGATGAATGTAGAGAGAATTTCTGGTGTTAATAGGCAATAGGAAGACAGATATGGGGAAATGGGGGAGAGGGAGGTGTAGCTATTTTATCTACTGCACTAAGAGGTAATGTTGGATCAACTGGAGACAAAAATCATGTTACTCAAGTAGTGATCCTGACAGCTAATCTCAGTGACATTTCATCTTCAGTATATTAATGCTATAGAAGTTGAGCATTTTTATGAGAAGTGTGACTTAGTCATTTGGCTACATCTATGCTAGCTATCTCCTTTCAGAAGGGGCATGGTAATGAGACAGTTTGGAATATGCTAATGAGATGCTGACATGAATATGCAGCACCTCGTTAACATAAAGGTGGCTACATGTGATTTGAAAGTGCTGCTTTCAGAAAACACACCTCCCATGTATGCAGGGGCCTTTCAAAAGGACCCCTGGACTTCAAAAGCCCCTTCTTCCTAAAACCAAATAGGAAGAAGGGACTTTCAAAGTCATAGGGTCCTTTTGAAAGGCCCCCGTCTACATGGGCAGGCTGTGTTCCGAAAGCGGCAATTTCAAATCATACATCAGCACCTCATTAGCATCTTCCGAACTGTCTCATTACCAGGCCCCTTCCGAAAGGAGAGGGCTAGTGTAGATGTAACTTTGGTGACTGGCTGTTGAAAGCACATAGATTGACAGCAGATAGAAGATAAAACATTAACATAAGGACAGTCACTTGTAAGTCCTGTATCCACAGTATTAGCAGGAGCCCAGCAGTATGAAGCATAGAACCAAGATTTGGCTGCAAGGTTTTTCCCCCTCACCATTTGACATAAGAATGGCCTTTGGGTCATATCACTGTACGTATAGTATATGTACATTGTAATACATTCAAAGTAACATAAAGTTGACTGAGCCCGTTAAATAAGTAAAAAGAAATCAACTCTTTCTTTTTATTTTTAAAGCTTTAGGGTTTACATAGGAAGCAAAGACACCTCCGGCCACCCGACCTGCTGTGAGAAACACACAGGAGTGTACCCATCTGAGCTGATCTTCTCTGCCTGACCATATCTGCTCTTTATGCCTACCTGGGGTCCAGGGATGGACTTGCCTCTCCCAGTTCCTACCACCACATCTTCCTTAAGTAACGGGAGGGAAAGGGGAGGAACAGTAAGCCCTTCCCTGTGGATGGAAGCAACACGCAATGTCAAAAGGCAGCTCACACATCCAGGCTGCAGCTGGCTATGGATATAAGCAGAAGTCTCAAACTCCTGGCCCTCATTTTTACAATCTGGCCCAGGAGTTGGCCTATCCTTCCCTGTCACCTCAGCCCTGCCCCTCCCTGACACTGCCCCAACCTCTCCCTTATCCTTCCACAATATATGTGGCCAGGCCCTTTGCTAATCCCTGAGGCTGTGCGCTCAGGGGTCGGGGTGCCAGGGGGAAAGTGTAAAAAGAGACAGGGGTTGGGGGAAAGGGGTAGACAACCATCCCAATGTGCAGTAAGAAAAGCAAATATGGTAGGCAACCAGCTTGGCTTACCAAGGATGTGTATAAGAAGTGGAAACTTAGACTGATGACTGAGGAGTATAAATATACGGCTGGAGAATGCTGCGTGGGGGCGTGGGGCAGGGGCAGTAATCAGGAAAGCAAAAGCACAGTTGGAACTGCAGCTGCCAAGGGATGAGAAGGACAACAAGAAGGGTTTCTACTGGTGTGTTAACAGTAAGAAGGTGATCAGGGAAGGTGCGGGGTGGTTACTGGATGAGGGAGGTAACCTGGTGACAGATGACGTGGGAAAGGCTGAAGTACTCAATGCTTTGTTTTGCTTTTGTCTTCACGGACAAGGTCAGCTCCCCAACTATAGCATTAGGCAATGCAGTATGGGAAGGAGGTGGGCAGCCCTCAGTGGGAAAAGAACAGGTTAAGAGCTGTTTAGAAAAGCTAGGCACGAAACCATAGGTCCAGATTTAATGAACCCAAGGGTACTGAAGGAATTAGTAAATGTCATTTGGTCATTAGCTTTGAAACCCCATGGACATTGGGAGAATCACAGAATCATAGGGCTGGAAGGGACCTTAGGAGGTCATCTAGTCCAGCCCCCTGCCTAAAGCAGGATCAACCCCAACTAAATCATCCCAGCCAGGACTTTGTCAAACTGGGACTTAAAAATCTTTAAGGATGGAGATTTCACCACCTCCCCTAGGCAGCACATTCCAGTGCTTCACCATCCTTCTGGTGCTAAAGTTTTTTTTTTTCCTGATATCCAACCTACATCTCCCCCTCTGTAACTTAAGACCCATTGCTTCTTGTTCTACTATCTGTTGGGGTCAGGTGGGGGGATGGTATGGGTTGCTGGGGGTCGCTGCATGGGTGGGACATGTGCAGGTGTCGGTCAGCCCCTTTTAACCAGCATATGTACAGTCACTTAGCATATTTGTAGACTTTCTAAAAAAATCCATTTCCAGGTTTCTTGTAACTGTGAAGAACCTTTGCATACTACTTCCATTTATCTAATGAAGAGTACATGTCTAAATCCATGCTGCAGTTAATGCCTGTGGCTCTCTCCATTGGGGCGGGTGTTGAGTGCCATGTATTCCTCCACCTAGACCCAGGGAGCACAGCTGTCTGAGGTGCATCCAGACTGGAGCTGGCAGCCATGTGAGTAGCCACCTGCCAGCTGTGGCACAGGTGGGTGTCCCTCCCAAAGTGCCAGGGAGTCCAACATGCACAAGACCTACCTGGGTGTCCCTCCAGGAACTCAGGGGAGGCCTGGGTGGAAAGGGCTTGGCTGGAGACCTCCAAAGACAAAGCAATGACGAGGGAACCATTGCTGGAACCTCACCTGCGTTGTCAGCTTGCCCATCATGGCTCTGGGATTCTGTTTTGGTGCCCGTCAGGTGGGGGCTGCTGCCTGCTGCTGTTCCCAGCACCTTCTTGGGCCCGTTGTCAGGCTCTGTGTCTGGCCTAGCAGTCTTCAGGAGGTGGGTGGGAGTTGCTGCTTGCTCGGGCTCCAGGAGGTGGTTGAGCTCCTGGAAGTGGGGGCAGGTGGTGGTCACTGCCCCTGAGTGGCTGGCAGCAGCACAGGCCTGGTAGTAGGCCTACCGCAGTTCCTTGACTTTACTCCACACTTGTTCTGCTGTGCTGGCAGGACGGCCCAAGGAGCTCAGGCCAGTTGATGGGCAGCTGAAGGCTGCCTCATTCTGGCATTCTCCAGTCATGTGGAGCAGCAGCTCCTTATCCCCCTAAGGCTGCGTCTACACGTGCACGCTACTTCGAAGTAGCGGCACCAACTTCGAAATAGTGCCCGTCGCGTCTACACGCGTCGGGTGCTATTTCGAAGTTAACTTCGACGTTAGGCGGCGAGACGTCGAAGTCGCTAACCTCATGAGGAGATAGGAATAGCGCCCTACTTCGACGTTCAACGTCGAAGTAGGGACCGTGTAGACGATCTGCGTCCCGCAACGTCGAAATTGCTGGGTCCTCCATGGCGGCCATCAGCTGGGGGGTTGAGAGATGCTCTCTCTCCAGCCCCTGCGGGGCTCTATGGTCACCATGGGCAGCAGCCCTTAGCCCAGGGCTTCTGGCTGCTTCTGCAGCAGCTGGGGATCTATGCTGCAGGCACAGGGTCTGCAACCAGTTGTCAGCTCTGTGTATCTTGTGTTGTTTAGTGCAACTGTGTCTGGGAGGGGCCCTTTAAGGGAGCGGCTGGCTGTTGAGTCCACCCTGTGACCCTGTCTGCAGCTGTGCCTGGCATCCCTATTTCGATGTGTGCTACTTTGACGTGTAGACGTTCCCTCGCTGCGCCTATTTCGATGTTGGGCTGAGCAACGTCGAAGTTGAACATCGACGTTGCCGGCCCTGGAGGACGTGTAGACGCTATTCATCGAAATAGACTATTTCGATGTCTCAACATCGAAATAAGCTATTTCGATGTTGGCTGCATGTGTAGACGTAGCCTAAGAGTGCCAGCAAGTCCTTCACCTCAGCCTTGCTCCAGGAGGGGGCCCTCTTCTTCACCCCGGCTGGCTTCCTGGGACCCGTTGGATGAGGGTGCAGGGGACCAGTGCACTGGCCATGGTGCTGCAGGATTGGCTTGAGGATCTGTAGGGTGTTCTGGAATGCGTGCTGGTGGGAGCTCATTCTGTCCCTGCTGCCAGCATGCTCTCAGCTTCCTGCCGTGGGGTTTCTGGGCCCCTGCATCTTTAAACCCAGCCAAACACATTGACCGTACAGCCCCACTCCTGCTGGCAGGGGTGTCCCTGCATCCCAACTGGCTGGCACCAGGGAGGGCCCCTTCTTTTGAAAGAGCAACCCATGGAGTCCCTACACATGTTCTCTTTCGAAAAAGCCTTTTGAAAGAAGGTGTGCCTCCTGAAACAGGAAGGGAGCAACAATTTTCAAAGGAGCACCGTGTCCTTTTAAAATTCCTTTTGAAAGAATGCATTTTGTGTGTAAATGCTCCACAGGACCTGTCGAAAGGGCCTCTCCCTTCGAAAACTACCGTAATCCCTCAATGTATGTAGCGGTGGCCCAGAATTTCAAGTAAATTGTGGGGGGGTAGGGGACCGGGCAGCTTGAGGTTGGTGGGGGGGGACAACCACATGTCCCCCAGCTTCTCCCAGCTGGGGGGCACACAGCTGTTTGCAATGCGATTTCTGAGCTGGGCATGCAGACAGAAGCTTGTGGCATGGTTTCTGGGGACTGTGCCACAAGCCTCTGTCTGTTCACTGGGCTCCCCAGCTGGGAAGCCAGGCATGCAGACAGCTTGCAGGCATGCAGTCATGCAGCTGGGAAGCCAGGCATGCAGCATGCAGTCAGGCTACCATCCCTGACAGACAGCTGCCTGCACCACCGGTTCTCCCATCCGGGAGAACCGGTGGTGCAGGCAGCTGTCTGTCAGGGATGGCAGCCTGACTCGCGGCTGCCGCCCCTGACAGGAGACCAGTCCTGTCAAGGGCAGCAGCCGTGAGTCAGGCTTCTGTCCCTAGTAGGAGCATTTTTCCCTTGACCCCTGCTCCCCTTCACAGGAGTGGTTCCCCCCACCCCCGACAGGAGCTGTTTCCCGCTCCTGTCAGGGTGGCGGTCATATTAACCTGGGACGCACAACTTGATAGTGCATATCTTGAGGGTTTACTGTATTTTGAAAGCACACACTAGTGTAGACATGGCCAGGGTGGCCTGCACTGTCAGGCCAGCAGGAGGAGCAGCTGCTTCAATGTGCTGCAGCTTTGCCTCATCCCCAGCCTTGCACACTCACCCCTATTGTCAGCCACTGGACACCCACCCACCACTCTCCTGTTCACCTGGGGCGGGTGGACTGATGGCAAACAGATGTCCAGCCAGTAGTAGGAACCACCAGTATTGATGAGGGGAGCTGGGGTAGACAGAAATGCAAGACCATTTGTCTGTTTTAAAGAAAAGGTCAGGATGCTTGCAGGAGAGCTGAAATATGGGACTGTCCTTTAAAAGCAGGACAACAGGTCAGCCTAATGTTAGGTCATTTGTATGATTAGAAATTTAGTTTTTGTTTGTTTGGAAGAGGCATTATCTGTAGGGATTGGTAATGGGATATGGAGCCTATATCTGAAAGGAGATCCCTAACATCAACAATAGGTCCAAAGCAATCTAGATACATAGAATTTAGGCCAGAAGGCAGAGGTGACTGGTGTGGGGATTGCAGGAGGGGGCACCACCCAGCTATCCCTACTCTTCTCTACCCATGCCCCACTCCTTCCTAGCCCCAGCCCCACCCCCACCTTCTTCTTCCCCTGGAAGTTTGCCTTGCCATTTCCAGTGACAGGAGGGGCATTCCTCCGACCCCTGGAGCAGCATGGCCTAGCAGTAGTGCTTCTGGGCTGTGTTGAACCTCCAATATGTTATGCTTCCCCAGCACCTGCACACTAACACAGTATCTGAAATTAGAGCACAGAAGCAGTGCAACCCCTGGTGGACTAGACTATTCTGTGCAACAAGCAGGAAGACCAGGAGGAACCAAGAAGCACCACTGCTGAGACCCCTACAATGACAACAGACTGATTAAATGAAATACACAGAGCTAATCCTGTCAAAGGCTCTATGCTCCCACACTGCAGAGAGAGGCAACCTCCTCTCCCCCAAGCTCAGTCAGTCTGATCTGGGGTGAATTCCTTGCCAACATCGTTTCAAGTGATCACTTAGAGAAGCAGAAAGCCAAACCTGTGAGAGAGTGGCTGTACCATGCCACTGTGGGCCAGAAGCAGCCACATGTCCAAACAATACCAAACGGTATGAAGCCTTGTGAATCAGGCAGGAGACTGGACTATTGGCTGGCGTCCCAGTGAGGGCGGCATGTGGAGTCCCTTTTTTTTTTTTTTGTGCAGAACTGAACACAACCTGTAATTCATCTGAGAGAGTCATCGGGCTTGTGTTTGCCTACAGTGCTACGGAAGGGCTGCGTGAAGATGCTCCTCCACCAGCAAGAGCTCCTCCCACGGGTGCAGTTAACGCATCCCCGCAGAGGCAGTAGCTCTGTTGGTGAGCAAAGCCGGGCTCGGTCGGGAGAGCGACATCGCTCAGCGGTGTGGCTGTTACCGCCTCCCCCCGACAGCTGCAGCACCCCACGTCCGCGGCATGGCTCGGCCCTTTGTCCTTCTACAGTTACACTCCCTGCAGCCACTCAGGCTGGACTCATTCCCGTGGGTGGCAGGAGGGCCCCTGGGTGCGCGTCACCCTGGCCCTGGGCATCAGCTGCCCCTGTCTGGGATAGGGCTGAAGTCTCTGCCTTGACTCCGGCCCCAGACGTTTCAATGACGCACTTCCAATCTCCCTAGGCCCCGCTGCTCCCGCCCCCCGCTCCTAAAGCATCAGGGCCCCGCCCCCCTGTCAGCGCGAGAGCTTGATGGACTTGCAGGGTCGGGGCTCAGGACGGGGGCGGAACTCTAGTGCCGGGTGGGGCCTGTTTCCGGCCGGGACCCGATAGCTGTGGCCCCTCCACGGCTCACGCGGGTCTGTTTACGGCTGCGCACGCAGGAGTCTCGCCTCTTCCGGGGGTGGGCGGTTCGTTGTCAGGGTTGCGCGGGCTGAGCCGAGCCGGGCGGGACTGCGGCCCGGAGGCGGCTGCCGCGGCGGGGGGGCGATGGGGCTGAGCGAGCGGGAGCAGGCCGGGTGCCGAGCCCTGCTGGAGCTGCTGGCCACGGACGAGCTGATGGCGCTCGTGGACACCATCACCAACCGCCTAGTGCTGCCGGAGAACCGACAAGGTGGGGCGGGGACGCTTGGGCCTGTGTGGTCGGGAGGGGGCGGAGCTTAGCATTAGCCCCGCCCTGCCGTGGGGTGAGGGCCTCTGCGGGAGGCTGCGTGTGTCCCTGGGCCCCCACCGGTGCCGCGTCCCGGGGCTTAGTATCCAGGCCTGGCCGCTGCTCAGTGCTCGCTTCCCGGGGGCGGGGCCTGCCGCTGCCGCTGAACGATTATTAGCGGCCAGCTATTGGTCCAGCCTGGCTGCCCCCTTCGCCTCCGTGCTACGGGAGTAACCCGTGAAGTGTCCCGAGCTTCGTGCCCTCGGTTGCTTCGCGGCCCTCAGAAACCTAAAGGACCCTGCGAGAGCAAAGGGCGGGGCAGGGCGGGGGCGACACGTGCGTGGTTTCTCTGACGCGCATTGTTACTCAGGCGGTAACTTCGTTCAGTTCATTAAGTACTCGCAGTCAGGGGCCTGTGCAAACGCAGGGCAGTATTTAAATAGGACACTGGGGGCGGGGCGTTTCTAGATTTTTTTTTTTTCGTTTTACGAGTGGGGTTTTGCTGTTATCTTTAAAGAACGTAACGTAATCACTCTTCTTGATTAGGCAAATGCTGTAGTTTTTTGTAGCTCGCAGATCACACTGTCTATGAGCTCCCGAGTTGATTTGATTGCATCCCTGTTTAGAAGGGTTTTTTCCACCCTCTTCCTGGATCTTTTTGTGGGTTATGTATGTTTTGACACCCAGACAGCATCAGTACTCCGTTATGCCTGGCTCTTTACACAAGCTGGAGAGATGTTAGCTGCCAAAAGCAGCTTTCACTAAGTAAAATATTTTCTTTCCTGTGAGGGGCATTCTGACTTTTGAACAAAGTACTAAAATAATCACAGAATGCCTAGTATCTTTGAACTACAACTACTGTCAAACATCCAAGCTTTTTCATCTGTTATGAAGCAGGATGTTTTTCATGTAAGTTCAAGCCCTTTAAAAGTGGGGGTTAGGGTAAGGAGCAGGTGTTCATTGCAACTTAACGCTATCAGTTAGCGCTGTTGCTGGCATGAGTAACTTTTTGCTCTCAGTTGGAAAAACTTGCAAAGTCAGGTGGTGAATAAATCTTTAATATTTTGGTATTGTACATTTATACTTTAATCAAGCTTCACACTTATAGAGGGCTCATCCCACTGAACTGTATTCTGTTTAATGCTGTCAGAATCACTGTCTAAGTTCTGATTCTAGAAATCTGCATTGCAGACATGGGAGGTAGAACATTTTCTTTTTCATTCCCAGTTGGGGTTTAGAGAACTGGCAGTTAACTGAACAGTTACATTTTGTAAACTAATAAAATGTAAATATGGGACTCATTGTGGACAAGCAGGTATAAGAAGGAAATCACACTGTTCTAATTTTTTTTTTACAGTAGCCTCAAATAAAAGAGAGGCTAGTAAAATAATTGTTTAGAAACTCTCTGTTCACAATGACCATAAAAGGCCAACAGTTTTGTTAAATTCTCCTATCCTCTTCAGCCTTGTACCTTTATTGCTTATTTCTGGGAAAACAGGAACCTTGCACTATATTCTGAATGACATCAGATCCAGGTTTAGACAGATTTGCTTCAAGTGATCAAGTGCAGAAGGCATATGAGGGAAGGAAGTTTGGGGTATCAAGAGCTAAATAAGTTAGGTCAAAGCCTACTTAAATATTAACGCACACTAAGTTAGCCAATGCAACTCAGGGAACATGCAAAGGGCGGCCTTTTTCTGAACTGTATTGGCTCCTGTGTTCTGCCATAGCTGGAGTTTCCAAGTTGCTTGAAAGTGTAGCTTCATGCTGATAGTGGTGAGACCAATATCCAAAAATGGCTATTCTTCGAGTGATTGGTCATGGGCATTCCAAGTTGGGTGTGTGCTGGTGCGTGTCCAGTTGTCAGAAAGCTTTTTGGCTTAACCGGTAGCCATGGGATCTGAGGGGGCCACTATGGCGACCAATATATGCACTGTTGGACCCACCCCCCACTCAGTTCCTTCTTGCTTTGCTGCCCCTTGTTAGAGTGCATGGGCTCGCACTCTCTGATTGTTAGCTAGTAGCCTTGTTTATAGTGTAAATAGTGTGTAGTGTTGAGTAGTTATATGTTATGTTCCTGAGAGAGCCAGGTTTTAAAACCTGTTCTGAATGTGGGAAACATATGCCCAAGAGTGATCCCCACTCAACTTGTTTGAATTGTTTGGGTGAAGGACATCTAGGAGAGAGTTGCTCCATCTGTAAGACTTTTAAGCCAAGGACTTTAAAAGACAGGGTGCAATGTCTTAAGTTTCTGCTGATGAAGGTGGCCTTGCAGCCTCATGGTGAGGGATTGCTCATTGGTTTGAGCATTGGCCTGCTAAACCCGGGGTTATGAGCTCAATCCTTGAGGAGGCCATTTAGGGCTTGTGGCAAATAGATGTCAGGGATGGTGCTTGGTCTTGTCAAGAGAGCATTATAGAAGCTAATCAGATTGGTCAGGTGGGACTTGCCCTTGGTGAATCCATGTTAACTACTATTGATCAGTTTCCCCACTTCCAAGTTCTCAAAAATGGATTCCTTGAGGATCCCTTCCATTATTTTCCCAGGGATTGAAGTAAGGCTGACTGGTCTTTAGTTCCTTGGGTTGTCCTTCTTTCCTTTTTCAAAGATGGGCACTACGTTTGCCTTTTTCCAATCACCTGGACTCTCTTCCAATCTCCAAGAGTCTTCAAAGATAATGGCCAAAGGCTGGGCTATGACGTCTGCCAAGTCCCTCAGTACTCTTGGGTGCATTAAATCCAGATCCATGGATTTGTGTACATCTAGTTTTTCTAAGTAGCTCTTAACTGGTTCCTTCCCCACCCGGGGCTGCTCTCCACCTTTCTGTGTTGTCTAGCATTGTAGTGTGGGAGCTGTCCTTGTCCATGAAGACTGAGGCAAAAAAAGCATTGAGTACTTCAGCTTTCCTTACATCATCTGTCACTGTGTTACATCTCTCATCCAGTAACAGCCCCACACCTTCCCTGATAACCCTCTTATTGTAATGTGCCTGTAGAAGCCGTTCTTGTTACCCTTCACAACCCCTTGCCAGCTGCAGTTCCATTTGAGCTTTTGCTGTCCTGATTACTGCCTGGCATTTTCCAGCCTTATAGGTATACTCCTCCTTAGTCATCAGTCCAAGCTTCCACTTCTTTTATGCATCCTTTTTTTGAGTTTAAGCTGACCAAGGATTTCCCTGTTAAGCCAAGCTTATTGCCTGCCATATTTGCATTTCTTACTGTGCAGTGAGATTATCTGTTCCTGTGTCTTCAGCAAGAGTTCTTCAAAATATTGGCAGTTCGGTTGAACTCTTTTGCCCTTCATCTTTGTTTCCCAGGGGATTCTGCCCATCAGTACCCTCAGGGATTTGAAGTCTGCCCTTTTGAAATCAAGGGTCTGTATATTACTGCTCACCTTTCTTCCTTTTGAAAGGATCCCGAAATCTACCATCTCACGATCACTGCAGCCCGTGTTGCCATCCACTTCTGTTTCTCCTACTAGTTATTCCTTTTGTGAGCAGCAAGTCAAGTTGTGAATTGTCCCTGGTCTGTTCCATCAACACTTGTACCAGGAAGTTATCCCCAGCATTGTCCAGAAACTTCCTGGGTTGTCTCTGTGTTGCTGTATTGGTCTCCTCACAAATGTCTGGACAATTACAGTCTCCCATGAGAACCAGAGTCTATGATTTGGAAGCTTCCCTTAGCTGTCTGAAGAAATCCTTATCTACCTCATCTCCCTGATCTGGCAGTCTATAGCAGACACCAGCTACAACATCACCTCTAAGCTTAATCGAAAGACACTCAACTGGATTTTCTCACCGCTTATACTGGAGCTCTGAGCAAGCATAATGCTGTCTCACATACAGTGCAACTCCTCCTCCTTTTCTCTGCTGTGTGTCCTTCCTAAATACTCTTCCATGACTGTGCTCCAGTTATGCGAATCATCTCACCAAGTCTCTGTTATTCCAACCACTTCATACTACTTAGACTGTGTCAGGGCCTCTGCTTTCCCCTGTTTGTTTCCCAGGCTTCTTGCATTTGTGTACAAGCACCTTAAAGAAGTGGCTGATTGGCCCACTTTCTCCTCTTCACCAAGGAATCCTATTTTGTTTTACCCTACTTCTTCCCCACTTACCTCAGGGCTTGTGTTGCTCTCCCCCAACAAACCTAGTTTAAAGCTCTTGTCACCAGGTTTGCAAGCCTGCCCACAAAGATGCTCTTTCCTCTCTCTCTTAGGTGGATCTCATCTGTTCCTAGCAGTTCTAGTTCCTGAAACAGAATCCCATGGTCAAAGAAACCAGATCCTTCTCTCCTGCACCACCAACTTAACCACACATTTACCTCAGCGATTCAATGATCTCTACCTGGACCCCTTCCTTCCACAGGGAGGGTAGATGAGAGCACCATTTGTGCTCCATATTCCTTGAGCTTTCTTCCTAGGATTATATAATCTGCAGTGATCCTATCAAGGTCGCTCTTGGCTGTATCAGTTCCTGCATGGAGAAGTAGGAAGGGGCAATAGTCTGTGGGTTTGATTTTTTTTTTTTGAAGAAATTCTCTAACAACCTGGATTCTGGCTCCTGGCAAGCCGCAAACTGGCTGGGATTCTTGGTCCGGATAGATAGATAGATGACTCTGTTCCTCTTAGGAGGGAGTCCCTGACCACCAGCATCTGTCTTCTACTCTTAGGAGTGGTGATCATAGAACCCCCATCCCTAGGACTGTGCTTCCCATCCCTTACAGTCCATGGGGTCATCTTCTGATCCATTCCCTGTGAGGTATCTGCCCCAGCTATTTCCACCATATCACTTCTTTAGAAAGGCTGAAAGTGATGGCTTATCTTCACTGAAGTTGGAGAGATCCGAATTGGTTTTCTTCTCCTGGAGGTACCATGGTTACCGTTATCTTCCTTTTTTGAACAACCTGCTGTTCCTGGAGTACTAAATAGTGGCTTCTATCCAGAAGGTCTTCACCTCCTCTGATGGTCCTGAGGGTTGACCTCTGCACCTCAAGTCCTCTAACCTTCTCTTTCAAAATGACAACCAGCTTGCACTTGGGACATACAAAGTCTTTTTATTGGCATGGGCCCTATCTGGATGGTTAGCTGAGCAATGGGTGGTCTTGGGATCAAGTGCATCAGCATGTGCAGCTGATCTGTCGGACACTTGTCAGTCTTAGCCTATTGATCAACAAGGCAAAGTCAGTGTTGATCCCCTCTCAGGCAGTGGAATTTGTGGGGGCCTTGTTGGATGCCACATGTGCCAGAGCCTATCTGCCTGTCATCTGATTTTAGTCCATGGGGGCCAGTATCTGTGACCTCATCAAGGTCCCCACCACGAAGGTCAAGTGCTCTCTAAGGCTGCTGAGTCACATGGCAGCTTGTACTTTTGTAGTCCAGCTCGTCAGGTTGCATATGTGTCCTCAACAGCCCTGGCTGGCCTCGGTGTACTGCCTTGTCAGAGACCACATAGATTCAGTGAGCGTGGTGCCACCGCAGGTCCTATTGACCTTGCGCTTATGGCTAGATGACCAAGTGCTCTGTGCAGGAGTTCCTGTCAAGCCCCTGCAACCCTTTCTCTCCTTGTGCTCTGCACTTAGGCTCTGTGGAGCAGAGCAGACCTCCAACTCCATATAAACGTTTGGGAACTCGGGGGGCCTTAGGCTCGCCTGTGAGGTGTTTGGAGGCAGTTTATTGGGGCATTGCTTGTCGGTGAGCACAGACAACATGACAGCAGTGCACTATATAAAAAAAGAGTGGGGTGCACTGTCTTCTACCCTGTGTCATGAGGTTCTGAGGCTCTGGAAGGTCAGCATCTTGCATCATGTCCTTTTGCAGGCTCATTACCGGGAGTTCACAAGTCATTAGTGGACTGGCTCAGCAGGACCTCTTCATGGAGCATGAGTGCATGCTACACCCAGATGTGCTGCAACCAATTTTCCAACAGTGGGATCATCCCCCACATGGATCTGTTTGCCTCACACCTCAATGTGAAGTGCTAGACGTTTTGCTCTTACCAGAAGCAGAGTCCAGGGCTCCAGGCGGATGCCATCAGCATTCCCTGGTCAGGCCCAATGCTATATGCTTTTCCTCCAGTTTCATTGATCTGCATTTCTGCAAGGTCCTCCTCAGAATTCAGATGGATCGGGCATCGGTCATTATGGTAGCCCCAGCATAGGCCTGCCAACAGTGGTACTCAGCCCTCCTGCATATGTTGGTCTGCAAGCCAGTACCGCTTTTGCTAAGGCCGGACCTGTTGACTCAGCAGGAGGGATGACTGCAGCATCCCAACCTCCAGTTGCTGCACCTAATGGCCTGAAAGCTTCATGGCTAAGAGAGATGTAGCTATCCTGCTCAGAGCCTGTAAAGGAGGAATTATTAAACAGTAGAAAACCCTCCACAAGGGTAACCAATGTGGCCACGTGGGAAAGGTTTTCTGTTTGGGTGGCTCAGAAAGAGCTCTCTCCTTCGCAGGCCTGTGTTCCATTCATTTTAGACTATCTGTGGTACTTTGCTCAGGAGGGGCTGTCCTTATCCTCTGTTAAGGTGCATTTGGCAGCCGTTTCTGCCTTTCACCCAGGTCCTGGATTATCTTCAGTGTTCTCAGACCCAGTGGTAAAAAGGTTTATGAGAGGTTTTGAAAGGGTCAAACCACAAGTTTGGGCCCCGTTGCTAGTGTGAGACCTGTAATTTGGTGCTGGTTAAGCTCGTGGGACCCCCTTTGAGCCCCTTGCTTCTTGTTCCCTGCTGTTTCTAAGTTACAAACAGTATTTCTGGTGTTCCGTCACTTCTGTCAGGACATTGATGGTGGATCCACTCTGGTGTTCTACAAGGACAAGGTTAGACTGAGGCCACATCTGGCGTTCTTACTGAAGGTGATCTCCTCTTTCCATGTCAACCAGGATATCTCTCTGCTGCCAGTCTTTTTTACCCAAAACTTCATGCCTCTTCTAGGGAACAGAGTTTACATACCTAAGGTGTTTGAAGGGCTTTTGCCGCCTTTATGGACAAGACTATGCCTTTTAGGAAAACACGGCAACTGTGACAGTAGCTGACAGGATGAAGGGCCTCCCAGTCTCCTCCTGCAGATTTCCTCCTGGGTAGTGACTTCCACTAAAGAGTGTTATAAGCTCGCAGGGGTTCCCCCACCTCCCCTGATCAGAGCTCACTCTAGCAGAGTGCACACATCTTCAGCAGTGTATCTAGCCCATGGCCCTATCCAGGATATCTGCAGGGAGGCCACTTGGTCATCAGTGCACACATTCACAGCATGTTATTCAGTGACGCAGAGCGTAAGAGATGATGCTGTGATGCATAGTACTGTTTTACAGTTGTTCCAGGGTCCAACCCCCACCTCCTAGACAATTGGCTTGTATTCACCCACCTTGGAATGCACATGAGCAATCGCTCAAGGAAGACAGTTACCTGTTCTGTAACTGGTGTTCTTCGAGTTGTTGCTCATGCCCATTCCAGAACCACTTCCCCACTGTCAGAGTAGCCATAAAGAAGGAACTGAGTGGTGGTGGTGGTGGTGGGGTGTCAAGTCGTGTCAAATGGTGCATATGTTAGTCGCCATATCGGCACCGCTCCACAGGGCGCCACACTGACCCTATGGCTACCGGCTAAGGCAAAAAGCTTTCCAGCAACTGGGCGTGCACTGGACATGAGCAACACATCTCAAAGAACACCAGTTACGGAACTGGTAACTGTCTCTTCTTTTTCACAATCTCAAATTAATCCCCTTTGCAGTCAGTGGACATCCAGAAGGAACTACAGTCTCCAGAAAGACGCTCTGCTTCTGCTTGCATACATGACTATTATATGCTGAGGTTTGAGACAATGGAGCTTTTATATCCAGGTTGCTTCCACAGCCTATAAATAGCGCCCTACCAAATAGTCAGCTGTGAAAAATGTCGGACTGTGAAATCTGGTGTCTCTCAGTGAAATGGGGTTGGCAGGGGCGGGGTGGTGTCACAATATTTCCACCCTTCTCTGCTGCCTTCAGAGCGGGGCTGCCAGAGAAAGATGTCTTTACTGGGTGCTGTTAGCCGGTGGCCAAGGATGTTTGGTGAGGTGCCAGCTATGCCCGTTTTATACCATCCGTGACTTTAACCGCTAGGACGCACTGTCCCTTCGCGGCGGGCAGCCCGGGCTAGGCTGACGGATGCCCCAAGGTCCTAAACACCTGTGACTTTAACTACTAGAGCTCAGAGCCCCTTCGCAGTGGTCAGTCAACACTGACTGACAGGTGCCCCAATGGCAGGACTAAGAGCCTTTCCACACCCATGACTTTAACTGCTAGAGCTCAGAGCCCCTTCGCGGTGGGCAGTCAGGATTGACTGACAGGCGCCCCAAGAGTTTGCCCCGTGGAGGCGGCACAACTCAACGCTAGGCTCTTAGTACTCTCACCTAATGGCCAGGCTTTATAGCCAAAACGGCTGAGGTTCTTTAATTGTGTTGGCTGCTTTACAGTAAACCAGAGAAACAAGTCAGGCTTATGCACAAACGGTTACCAAAATTTATTAAACTAGATTCTAATCATGTGGTTACAAAATTGCTAGTGCCTACTTATTTAAATGTATAGATGTTACACACACAAACAAGTTACAAAACTGAAGCCACGATCCCAAAGAAAGACAACAAAGTATAGAGCTCTATTTCAAAATATGTGTACACTAAAGATAGGAGATCAGGTGTGGGTGCTTCTTACCCTCCTTGCATCTCTCGATTCCAGCGGTGCCAAGCCAGGATCGGTCACTCAATTCCGCGGAAAGACGAATAAGGGACAAGGCTTAGGGACCCTTTTAGCTGCAGAAGCCTTGGGAGGCTGTCACTTATCTGACCAGCAGATAGATAGTGAAAAGCACTCAAAAATCATGGTGCTGTAGGTCCCATACTTATACCTCTGTACTCCTTTATTCTCTTTCTCCTTTCTTATGCCAAATTGGGGCTGGTCTGTCTGGGCAACGCCAGCTCTCGCAAGAGTAGTTTACACTTGCAAGGGAGAGAAACAATAAGTTTCGACTACTGGACATTCCTTTTTTAGGGTAAATATTTTCCCCCCTAGGATGTTGGTGTGTGTGCATCACGTTATTTAGTAGGGGCTAAGAGCCATGTCTGTCACAGCTTCTCTGTCTGCTGTGAGCCTAATCGTTGTATATGTTCCCAGAGGCACATTGTAGCAGCACACTTGTGCTTCTCACAGCTTCAAAGGCTGTGCTGGAATTTATGTTAAGTGCCCTGTTGTTTTGGCTCCCTTGTGTTCCCAGCAATGCTGGTCTGAGAGGGGGCTGGCTGCCTGGCTACAGGTGCCCAGTTCTCGCCCAGTTCTCACCCACTTCCAGCAGCTGCCCTTGAAAAGAAAGAATGGCATGGTATAGTATTGCTACCCTTCCATTTGCGCTGCTGCCTGCAGAGCTGGGTAGCTCCAGTGTGGCAGTTGCTGGCAGTTTTGGTTTGAATTCAACTGACTTTGAGATCTTCAATTTGGCTCCCAAACTAGAAGCTTAGTTACCGGTTAAGCTCTAGTTTCAGCTAGTGAGGCCTGATGGAAGGATCAGTCTCTGTCAGGCCTTTGAGGCAACAGATATTTTTCAGAATTTTTCGTATAGCTTGTTGAATGTCTTAATTATATTTTTCTGAGTTTGATGCTGGTCATCAGTGAGAACAATGTTCAAGTTTAAATGTGTATGTTAGTCTGAAAATGAACGGATTGGTTTCCTAGTGAGAAAAGCCATTGCTGACTTAGCTTTCTTTGTTTCCAGAAGCCATTCATGCAATTTTAGTTTACAGTCAAAGTGTAGAAGAGCTCTTGAAACGAAGAAAAGTCTATCGAGAAATAATTTTTAAATACTTGGCAATGCAAGGAGTTGTGGTGCCACCTTGTTCTGAAAAACACCAGCTTGTTCATTTGGCAAAGCAATATTGGAGTGGGCAGCTGACAGATAGTGTTGCAAAGACTGAGGATATTAAAGCAGATAAACAGGTGAGTTCTGTGTTCTAAAGGATCTAAGAATATTGCCTGTATGGTACATCTATTGTTTAAGTTCATTGATCTTTTAATGTTTTCCAGACAAACTAAAATGCTTGTATTCTCCTGTGTTTTTGGTGGAACTGAAATTTTTCTTGGTTTAAAAGTTTCACTTAAGAAAAAAATTATCCTTTCATCTTTGCACATCTGAATCTTGTATCTAGGAAAAAATGATCTTCATTCATCAGTGTCTGAGTACTCCCTTAAAATGTTTGTGCCTTCTTCATGACCACTGACTTTGAAGAACTGTTTTATGATCTAACTATTCATTGCAATTCAGAGTCTAGATAATTCTAAAGATGAATATGTGCCTGCTACAAAGTTACTGGCCATGAAAAGCCCGTAAAATTCATGATTTCAAATGTTATGAAAACAAAAAAGCTGTCATGTAGCACTTTAAAGACTAACACAGTAATTTAGTAGGTGATGAACAGACTGCTATGGCTATGATCTGAAGAAGTGGGTCTGTCTCATGAAAGCTCATCAGCTAATAAATTATTTTGTTAGTCTGTGTTCTATCAAAACCAAAAAGCAGTCATGTAGCAGTTTAAAGACTAACATGGCAACCTCTCTGTGACTATTCAAATGTTATGAAAGTTTAGTGTCTGTTGGGAAAATAAACTGTGGCATTTGTTTGTTTGAGATACCTTTCTCTCACTTTGCCCAGCACCAAAATAACTCTTCTGACCTGAGCTCTCAAATAACAGGTTCCCATGACAAATGATTTAGGTGCTCCAATATCTGTAAACATTTTGCAAGCTGCCTTCCTTTCCTTTCTCTTCCCAGTACTTTGGAAAGGGGAGCGTGAAATGCGCAATGGATGGCAAAAAACTTTAGTGAAACTTTAGGGCAGTGTTAGTCCTGTACTTCTGAATATGATGTGACCTAGATGCCCTTCATTAGCAAGAGGCTTGTGGGTGATCTGAACTTCTGCCTAATCGTATCTTGCGAAAATATTTAATTATTTTTCTGGCCCTGGTGCTTCTAACTCCAGGTTCCCATAATTACTGTGAATCAATTTTGTGACTCAAACATAATGGACCCCACCCAATCATCAGAGAGCTCTGTATCTACTGATTTGCAGCTTGGTTGACTCATACCCTTGAGGGAAGCAATTTATGTAAAAATGCTACAGTTTAAGTGGCAAAAATATGCCTGCTGTTGTGCAAAACCATCATTGTCCCTAGGGAGTTTAGTCTAAAAGACAGACCCAGAAGACAGGACATGCTAAAGAACCTAGTTTTTCTGTTGTTTCAGCAATGTGGCATTTTGTAAGGGTTATGACTCTGTCCTGGAAGCTTTCTATAAACCACAAAGAGCAAAAACAACTTTGCATATTTCAAGTGAAGGATATATACATTAAAAATAAAAGTGAGTAAAATACTCCAGAAATTCAGCTAGAATGGGAAATTCACCTATGCTTTATGTTCAGTCTTCTCCTTCCATTTACCCCTTGCAGCAAGAGTAGGTGTGAGTAGTCATAGTATCACGAATCTGGAGATTATACTTAATCTAAAATACGAAATTCAGACACACAAATCTATGTTATCCATACTTGATTCCAGAAATTAATGATCAGGCGCTTAGAAGAGTCTTAGTTTAACTTTCTTCGGACTTCACCTACTTTTAAGGAATGCTGTTAGTTGGCAAGTACCAAAAGATGTGAGTGAGTGGTGTTGGTGTCTCAACAAATACAGATAAAACAAATTGGCAGTTCTGTAGATCTAATTCTGGTTTGTAACGGGAGACTTAACCTCGCTTAGCGAGAACTTACTGGGAAATTAAGGATCTCTTTGTCACAAAGTTGTCAGCAAATAACTCAGTTGGAAAAGCAGCCAGTATTGCAAGGAAAAGTAAAGTGTGTGTCCCTAAAAACAAAGTTGATTTGAAGGGTGCACCAGTAAGAAGGGTAGTTCAGAATCTTTGACTTATCAGTCCTGGACCTCTTTTTAGAGGTGGGAAAGATGCCAAGTATTTGGTCACTTTCTGGGATTTGGGCACTTTTCTTTTCGAAATATGGTGAAGATCAGACTCCTCTTACATAGGTGACCAGACAGTTATTCCAGTGATGTTGAGTTTCTGTCACTAACCAAACCAATCTAGGTTCAAACGGGTAACACCTAGTGGTGACAGGTTTTATATATTTCAGTTTTGTCTGGGTTACTGACCTGTTTTTTTTTTTTTTTTTTTAAACAATTTCTACTGCCATTGGTTGAAATTTCTGCTAGGTTCTGATACACTCCAGCAGCTTCAATCAAAGGCAAGGCATGCAAAAATAACTAATATTGCTCAGGATTGGTTGTTTCCACCTGGCCATTTGAGGATCCGTAGCATAAAGGAAGCTTGCAGTACCTGTGAAAATGCATAAAACAAAGTAGACATTGATGTTAGAGTTAGCGTGGCCACCTTCAATATGAGAATTGCTACCATTGCTCCCAAGAAAATGGGGATGTTTGAGGAAAACCTCTATCTTAAGCCATTTGAATCTGTATCTTATGTTGGTTTGACAGGTTAGTCCTGTAATCTTAGGTTTGAAGTGTAAATCTTAACAGGAATATGCTTTATGCAGACAGCTACTTTTTACCCAACGAGACTAAATTGTAGTCTTTAGAAGCAGTGTGAAAAATCATGGCACCACTGAAACGAATGGCAGAAGTGCCACTGATATAAATTGAGCTAAGATTTCATCCAGAGTTGTTTTGAGCTTACATGTCAAGCCAGATTTAAGTTCCTTTCTCATTTCTAGTAGAAATACTTGAAGTAATTTATTTTTAAGGAGACTGTTTGAGTTTTCTGGATAGCCACTATGGAAAACATGCAGAATTATATAAGAGGTTTAGGTTTGGTTCTTTGCTTTATTCCTTCTCAAACATTCTGTATGGGGGAAAAAATCAGGAATGCGCAGAACAAGAAGCAAAAGCTGAGCACAGCAAATCTCTTGAGCTATATTAAAGACTGATGTATAGTAAGTAGCAAGCTTCTAAGAAAAATGTTTGTTTTTTGTTTTTCTTTTTTTCCCCTTTTGATTCCAGAAAAATGAACAGAGACAAAAGCATCAGGAAGAGAATGATTGGAACAGCCTAGGAAAAGAATTCTGTCAGTGGTTCTTTGAACTGCTGAACTCTCAGCATCCTTTAGGGAGACAGTCCAAAGAACAGTGGGGACCACAGCATTTCTGGGAGGATGTCAAACTGAAATTTTGTTACAACACACTGGAAAAAAACATGGAAGAATATGTTGGTGCAGAACTGGTGAGCCTCCGTTTACTTTCATTGGTGAAAGAAGAGTATCTCTTCCTGAACCCCAACTTGGGTGCCGGTGGACTCAAATGTGTAATTTCTCCACATGGGTTAGTAGTGGTGGCAGTAGCTGGAACAGTACATAGAGGCAACATTTGCTTGGGTATTTTTGAACAAATCTTTGGACTCATTCGCTGTCCAGTTAGAGAGAATACCTGGAAAATAAAACTAGTGAATCTTAAAATAGTTGGAGAAAATGCTCTGGAGCCTGGGACACAATTGCAGAAGCCTTCCATAAAATATGAATCAAATGAACTGCAAGAACTATATGACGGAAAAGAACTGAGCTTAATTGAACCTCAAATTCTGAGCAATGTGTGTACGGACTTGGGGGAATAACAATTGTTTGAAAAACAATACAGCACGCGTAGTGCGTACTTGAACATCTAAATGATTTCATATTTGTGGTGGTTTGTTTCTTGAGTGAAATTTGGCTAAGTTGATTGCAAGCCAAAATAATAACTGAAATACACTTAGAGACCCGCTCCTTTTGGGTACCGGTCCTCCATACAAACACTGAATGTGTGGCGTGAACTTCCCTCTCTGTCATTAAGTTGAGTCCTTCACTAAGAAATAGAGAACTTAATAAGATGAGGTGGAGAAGCTAGCTCTGCAGCTGCTAGTGTTTTGCCTGTTCTGAATTAATAGTTAATTTCCCAGTAATGTCATTTTATTTTTCATTTTCCAGTAACATTTACCTCACCTCTGCAATTAAAAAATAAATAAGGTTGCCATTTCTGCCCTGACTCTCTGGAGGATTAAGGGGTTAATGTTAGACTTCAGTCAAGCAATAGATGTGTCACAAAGCAGGTACTTTTTAATAGGGTAATTGCTTTGTGTGCTGCTTACATGTGGTCCTTCCTGTACATTCTCTGAAAATCAACAATTGTCCATTTGCTTCAGATGTATTAAACTGGCTGTCAGGTTTTTTTTTCCTGTTAAGCTCTCTCATACGTTGCCACAAGTAATAGCAATGCAGAGATTAAACGAAAAGTAGAACTACACTTCTGTTTTTTATTAGTGTGTTTAAACATAACACCCAAGATCAGTGTCTTCTTTACTTGATGTAAATATTTGACAGATATTTGTCTACTCTTTTCATTGTCTAATAATTCCTTCCAGTTCTCGTGGTGGTTCTGACGTGGAAGAAAACTTGTATTTTTCAACAAGTGCTTACAATGGTGGTGTAAAACTATTTAAAAAAACAAATGGAGACAAAAGGTAAGTATGGTGCCTAGAAATAGCTCCCAAACTCACTTTTGAGAATCAGCTGACTTCTAGTTGTCACTTCAACAGCTGAGTGAAGGACACTGCTTGAGCTATTGTTTCCTAGTGAATTGTTGAGATACTGAGGGCTTTCTCATCTACAACTTTCTAATTAAGGATGCAAGCTAACTTTTTTTCTTAAATTTCTGGGAAGCGGTTTTCTTTCTTTGTGTGTGTGATCTACTAGTTTCAAGTTGAGTGGTAGTAATTCATCTCAAAGGTGGGGAACGTCTCTATGTGCCTGTGATTTAGGCTTTTGGCATCAAGAGAAGTAAATAACTGTAAGTTAAAGACAGTGTCTTTTTCAATTGTATAGAGCGGCTACCTCACTGAATAGTAATTAAAGCAAATTTCTGGTCTCTGTAGAAGTATAGAGTACATGTGTTCTAGGGGTATAAAATCCTGTTTTCATTGGCTTACTGGCTGAATACTAGGTTTAACCAGTTAACCAATTTATATGGGTAAGGTTCTGGGGTGGGGGGGTGAGCAGCTCCCCTGCTGCAAACAGACTTCTCTGGCCAACTGGAGCAACCCCTACCCCCACCCCCATGGCATGCTGGGGACTGGGGCCACTCTGGCCCAGGTAGAACATTGCTGCCTTGGGTGGGGGCACTTCAGTGCAGCTGTAGCAGGCCCGGTTTTTGGTGGTCCAGGGTATGCTGCAGGGTGAATCCTTGACAGGCTATGAGCAGGGGTGCTCCAGCACATTTGGAGCAGCCCCTGTTCATGGCAGCCTCGTCAGCAGCTCCTACCCTGTTGGGCTGCCACGGATTGGGCTGTCCTTCCCCATGTGGAGCACCCCCACCTACAGTGGCCCTGGGGGACTAGAGCAACCCTCTGCTCACTGTGGGCGCGGAGCTGCTCCAGCCCATACCAGTTAATCATAACCAGTAAATTCCATCCATTTAGAACGAGGCTTACTGGTTATACTTGAACATCACTAATGTGTTCACATAACACAAATTTTACCAAAAAAAGGTATTTCTAAACATACATTAATATGAACGTGACTTCATGAACCCTTGCTAAATTAAAGCATGAGTTCCAGCATAATTTTATGAACTGCCTTTACTCACATCTGCAGAAAGTGCATTAAACTGCAGAAGAGATGAATACAGCCAAATGGAACATCTACACTGAATTAATGTTTAATAGTTAAGTTTGTTTAAACTACCTTTTAGCGAGGATGTACAAAATCCTCTTTAATCACATAAGCATTTTATGCTCACCTTCTGGTGTATGACATTTTTTCCCCCTCGAAGAGGAAGGAAGGGGAAAAGCAGAGAGCATTACTATTGTACAAATTTGAGGAGGGAGTTGATGCCTTTATTTTCTTCCTGCGTTGCCCTGTCTGGTGCTAGATTTCCCCAAGCTCTGCAAAAAGATGGTTAGTAAAGCTGAAGATGAGGTGAAATACGTGTTGGCTGTCTCAAGTGGCTCACGAACATGGGTGCCAAACTAAGCAAAAACTGTTACAGATGAAGGCACCAACCCCAAACTGGTTGTGTAGATTTCACCAACTGAGTTTCAAGTGTGAATTCCTCAAGCATTGTAACTGCCTTAATATGATACTATGATCTGTCTTGCAGTTAAACATGCCTTTGTCATAGATGTCTACTGATTCCAAAAATCACAATATTCAGGTTAATTTCAGCTCTTTGGTACCTTCCGTCTTTCACCAAAGGTACTGCTTGTAGCCAATCTTGTGATAAACTAAAAATTTATTGACTCAGAAAAGAAAATGATTTACAAGTTCAAAGCTTGTAAATGTACACAAGTGAGTTACAGGCTTAGGTTTGAAAAGGTAATAGAAGATGCTGTTTTATGTGAGCTCTACATGCCTTTTGAGGCTAATCCAAGCTAAACAGTGTGCAGATCCCTTGCTTAAGCTAAACACTATTGCCTGCTTCAAAGTGGTATGGTTCTTTCACATCAGGTATTTTTATTCTCTTCCCTCTTGGAAGTCATACTATGATGATTGTGTACATCTCCTCTCTGAGTATGGGGGAAGCTATAAATAAAGTCTTGGTCACTGATTGTTCCACAACAGTTTGTCTGATATCTATAGCAATCTACTATTTTGGGCCAGGCAATGACTTTTTTGTGGCTATTATGTGTGAAATAGTAATTTGTTTCTCTCCTGGCTCTGGTGCTTTCCAGTTCCATAGTAAACACTTGAACATTCCATTGTAAGATGGGAAACAAATGTTATAAGAAAGATCAATACATGCAGCAGCTCCCAAACATTTCATAAAGTTCAAATGCAATGTGTCATCTTCTAAAGTTAACTATTTTATTAGTGCTAGCATATGGGTGAATCAGACAGTGTTCTAGTTGTGTATTTTCAGTGTTTTAGTGTGGCCCAGGAGCCTTGGCGTGAGCTGGCACCTGGTCTGCCAGAGTGTCAGTGAGTTTTGCCCCAAAAGCAGTGGTTTAGTAAGTGCACAATTCAGTTGAAAAATTTGTTTAATTTAGCATTTCAATTAAAAGTGAAAAATTCAAAGATTATTGGTTTATTTTCCTGATTATGACACATCTGTGCTCAGAGGCTGTTACATTTCCCACTGTCACTGTGCACTTTCGTTATGTGCTGCCATTACTATTTACATATGGTAGTGTAGGTTGAATCTTTCTGGCCTGGCATGTTTTTAGTTAGCCGTATGACCTCTTAGTGTGGGTGAGGTCGTGTTTCCCGTGGTCCCATAAAGTTTGTTTCCAGCCAGCAGTCCTGGCTCCGTATTCTGTGCTGTTATGTAGATGTAATTTACCCCTAAATGTTTTCGAAGAGCCCAGTAAGCTGTAGCAGTGTTGATAATGTTGTTAGACAATATTAACTTCTCATGCTTCAGCAAATTCTCTGGTTTGGCACCAGTCTGGTCCCACGGGTGCTGGACTAGAGAGGTTCAACCTTTATTAAAATCACTCTTACCATAGAGGGAAGGTGAAATACTGATTAAATGATGTAATATTTGTACCAGCAAAATACCTGTTATCCCTGAGTGGTTCATCAAAGATTGTAACAGTTTGAAATAGCAGTTGACCTGGATGTGATTATCATTATACTGTATTAATTTCATTGTTCTTGAATTACATTAGAATGTGATAAGAAGTTGGCAATGAATTGGCAAATACTAGGATGCGCTATGAGCAAAGACGACCTACACTTGGTGTTTGTTCAGTTTTCAAATGTCAGAACTATTAAGAAAGATAGGCTCAATGTGCAGTAGGGATAACAGTTGTGCTGTATTCTTCATTCTTCTCCTCTTTGCAGGGAGATCAGGCATACTTGAGTAGTAGACCCCTCCCACCCCCCTGCTTTTTACAGAATGCATAATGGTATTTTGGTGACACCTTGTGGCTGTTTCTGTGTGTGCTTGTATTTCTGGGTCATCTTAAATCCTCTGCACTGACATTATCAAAAGAAATGCACTTGGCTTCTCGCTAGGAGTAAACATTCTGTTCTATCCTTTCAATATGTCAATGATCCAAATACCTGATAGCTCTACCCTAATCAGAAGGAATGGGTGGAGGTAAGCCACCTGCTGTTTGGTAAAATCGTAACATTATCTCACTGTTTTGAAGAGCTGCCCTTCCTTTCTGGTCAAAAAAGTCAAGCTATGATAATCAAGAAGCTCATATTGTTGCTAGGATCATGCAGGAAAATGTTATCTGTGATGGCTGCCTGGCAACCAAAGACATTTCTTAAACTCCAATTCCTGGTAGGTTAGAGGGTCAGTACTGAATGTAAGGAACTGTGATGCCAATTGAACAGAATAAATATTCCTTTACCTGCTTACTTCAGTGAATGCAGATCTTAATTGTTTCGCAAACGAAATTGAAAGAGGAATTGCTTTCAGATACCTGATACTGTTTATAGTTGTGATGGTGCCAGTGTTTTAAGTAGAAATATTCAAGCCCACTTAAGAATAAAACATACTATCACATTTACGATAGATGTGACATTCCATTCCATTTTGTTTTTAAGACTGTAGATAGGGTTGCCAACTTTCCGCCTGCACAAACCACATATCCAGGGCCCTGCCCCCTCCCTACTCAATCCATCTCCCTCTCCCTGTCACTCCCTTGCCCCTACCCTCACTTTCAGTGAACTGGAGTGGATGTGGGAGGGGGGTGAAGGCTCCAACTGGACATGTGGGCTATTGGGTGGGATGATGGATTTGGGGAGTGGGGGCTGCAGGAGAGAGAGAGAGAGTGGGGTGGGAAGTAAATCCAGACTGAGGCAGAAGGTGGGGGTGAAGGGTCCTGGGGTGCTTATCAGGGCTCTTGGAAGTGGCTACCAGGTCCCTGCAGCTCCAAGGTTCATGATGTACAAGCAGTGAGGCTTCGTTCACTGTCCTTGCACGTACAAGTACTACCCTTGCAGCTGTCATTGGTTGTGATTCTAAGCCAATGGGAACCATGGGGGTGGTGTCTGATGGTGTGAGGGCAGTTCTGCAAAGCCTCTCTGATCACCCCTGAGCCTATGTGCCTTAGGCACCAGCTAGTGGATTGGTCCAGGAGCTACATGCAGCCATGGCAAGCAGGGCATCTGCTTTAGAATTGGGCTCTCCCACTGCACTGCCAGCTGGTCTTTTGGTGATGCTGTTGGCACATGTGCAAGATCCACCAGAGTCCCTTTTTGACCAGGCCTTTCAGCTGAAAACTGGATGCCTGGGAACTTTAACTGTAGCCTTCAGTTTAACCATGAGCTAGTGGGTTCTGTCCTCCAAAGGCCTATTTAATGTGAGAGAAGGTAGTATGTAGATTTAGTGCTGTAGCCCATAATAATGTAGTGATTGTTAATCTGTGGCCTTCTGGAGTGTTGAACACTTCAGTGGTTTGCAGGGGACTGTGGTCAGTAGAACCTCCTCCTGTTCCTTTGCAGCCTGAGTTGCATTGAAAGCTGCTATTTTGCTAAATACTTTGCAATGATAATCTGTATTTATAGCAGCTAATACTTTTTTATGTAGCAGCAGCTGTAGTTGCAATCACAAATGGGAGGTTAGATGGTGCATAAGAGGAATTGAAACTGCACCGAGAGAGAAACCCCCAAGGCACTCTTGGCATTACCCTGTGCACTGAAGGTGGTGTGACTGACAGCAAGAATGGTGCATGTTTGATTATTTGGGTCTAGCACTGCATATGCATTGTGTGGGAGGGGCCAAATTAAGGTTGCAAAGGCTACAACATTTCTCATGTCTTAACTTTTGAATGCTTGAGTTTGCAATTACCAAAATATTGTTTAACAAAGTGAGTGAGAAGGAGGAAATGGAACTTTTTTAAATTTTGTACTGGCTGAATCTGAATGGATTTCATGGAAAGAAGCAAAGGCTCTTCTTTAGTGCAAGGGCTTCCTACCTGTTAAATTCAAAAGGACTACTGCAAACAATGAAATGTGTTGAAGTTCCTCCAAAAAAAAAAATTCAGTAATTAGTGGGAAGTGATAGGCAATCAAAATGTAAGGCACACTAGCAATGTGCTAGTTACCTGCACAATTGCACGTGTGTGTATGTAAATTTTTTTTTTTAAATGTGGGACAAATATTTCATGTAAGGAGGAGGCTGCTAGGTACATATTCATGGAGCTGCATAGGGATTTGGCTGTGAAATTGCTAGTTACCATAGATTACTGAGAGAGTTGCTGGGAAAAACCTATGCTGCTATTTCAGCATCCCAGAGTATGCTAGTGGAATAAGGTAGCATTGGGCATTTTCCTGTGAGGTAGCACAGTTCAGATCAAGCACATCAAAGCTATCACATCTATGTAGCTTTGCCAGTGGGTATAGAAGATTGTTCATCCCCCAAGCTAGGTTGGGTGTGAGTCACACCAGTGTGAAGTTTTTTCCAGAGTTGATGCAACCAGCAGGATTGACACCTCTCCCGGGCCCCTGGGCAAGGCAGGAGAACACAGGGTTCTGCACACCCCTCCCCCGCATAGGGGCAATGCCTCTGGAAGAAGGGGTGGTGATAGGGGCAGCCAGTCCTCAACACGGTCAGGACTGCAGCACACTCCTCCCTTCCCACAGGCCTCAGCACTGTGATTTAGATGGCCCAGGACTCTGGCCACCACCCCTGCTGCTGCAGTAGCAGTGGCCAGGAACTCTGGGCCTTTTTGTATTGCCCCCAGGACTTGTGCAGTTGCTGCCTCCCCTCCTTCACATTGGCAGGCCTGGATGCAGCATCCTGGTGGTGTTCTGTTTGCATCGCTAGTCTGAAATGTTTGTGTGTCACGGCAGAGAGATGTATGTAGTCTTGAGGGGAACTGTGCGATTGTTGCATTTGGAACAATAATAAAATTCCCCTAGGACTGGTGTGTGTAGCAATGCTAACATTGGTGCTTCAGGATGGTCTTGTCCTGCAGCATTGTTTTATTCTGAAATACTTCCTTTACCTTTTATTGAATTAAAAATGTCATTGACTACTATAACAGTAAAAGGTACACAATAAAACTTCCATTTTACAAGCATTGTTGTTACAAACAGTTACAGAACCTGTTTTTTTTCTGACTAGGGAAGGGCAAGGGAAATCACATAATTTTCCTTATGTAGATAATGGTCCCACCATGTTTTTGATGCCTTAAACATATTGAAAATTACTTCGCAGTGGTTGAAAGACAAGTGGTGTAATGCACCCTAGGCTCTGTACTTACTTTAATTCTGAGATGTTCAATTTTATGAACTTTTCCATTTTCATGAATGCCTCAAACTTCATGTAATCTGCATAAGAGGAAGTCTACTGTGCTTGCTAGCAAAAGTCTGACGTTCCATCCTTATAAAATTTGCAGATGATACCAAGCTGAGAGGGGTTGCAACTGAAGAAATGGTCTGAAGTAAACAGGATGAAATTCAATAAGGACAGATAAGTTATTCCATTCAGGAAGAAATATTCAGTTGTACACATACAAAATCAGAAATGACCGTGTAACAAGGGGTACTGTGGAAGGTGTGGGGAGAAGGTAAAACTTGCTCACAGCTAAATATGTATCAATAGTGTAACACTGACTCCGCCCCCCAATCCCCCCCCCCCCCCCCCAAGAAAGTGCTGGGAAAAATTAGCAGGAGCTTTTTAAGCAACACAAAGTAGCTTTTCTCTACTCCACACTGTTAGGGCTTAAATGGAGTATTGTGTCTACTTCTGGATGTCACATTTGAGGAAGGATGTGGACAAATCAGAAGAGGTCCAGGGACGAGCAACAAAAATGACTAAAGATCTAGACAACATCACCTAATGAGGGAAGACTGGAAAAAATTACTTTTGTTTAGTCTGGAAAAGAGAAGCCTGTGACAGGACATGTTAACAGTATTGAAGTACCTAAAATGTTGCTACAAGGTAGAGGGAGAAAAATTGTTAACTTCTCCAGATGGGACAAGCAAGGGGCTTAAATTGCAGAAGGCGTGATTCTATTTGGACATTAAGAAAAACTTCTATGGAGTTGAGCACTGCACAAGTTGTCAAGGAGGGCTGTGGAAGCTTCATTAAGAGCAGGTTAAACAAACTCTTCTTCAGGATGGTCTTGAAGATTATGTATAGGTCTGGCTTTAGTGCAAGGGACTGGACTAGAAGACCTCATCAGATCCCTTCCAGGCCCACAGTGCCAAGAGTCTGTGGATGTCACAGCTCCAAGTGGGATTCCCTAGCTGACTGCCCCCTAGACTGCTGTGAGGGGAATCCATTTCTGCATCCCTGCAAATTTTAACTGTATAGTGTCTGACTAGAGCCCCAGATGTCTGCCTGCTCTTATTTCCTTAAGCAGTCTTGGAATGCAGATCCTCTTTCTTGCAGTCCTCTGCCCAGGCCCTGGGAGCAGTGCTGACTGAGAGCTCCTTGTAGTTTAAACACACCCTGTCCCAGAAGCCCAAAGATTTAATTTTTGCACTGTTTAATTCTCCCGAAGGGCACCTGTATGTGCTACATCTAACACATTTAGGCACTTTACACCTGTTCCTCTTCATGCAATCATTAATATGTATGATATCTCTTACTCTAGCTCACCCTTCCCTTGCAAATGCTTGATGGACTATTTGCGTTCAGCTAGACAGCCAGTGCCTCCATCTACTTCACCTTCCACCCCTTGCTTCCCACAGTTCCTGCAGCAGCTTCCCTTCTCTAGAACTGGTGAAAATAGGCAGAGAAAGTGAATTAAGCATTTTCTACCTCTAAGTTTCTAGTCTCCTCAGTCAAGTGACCACCTGGTCAGTCTCAAGAGATGACCATAAAGTCCCAGCAGCTGACTTCATTACTTGGTAACTCAGTCGCCTCCCAACTCATTTTCCCTGGTCAGGGAAACCCATTTATCTAGAGTATTTTTCATTTCATGGGTTGCTCACTAAAAATCAATGACTGTTTTGCTATCCTTTTGATACCAACCTATGGTATCAATGAGCTCGATCAGACAAACAATCACGTAAAAAAGAATCTAATACATGTGGGATGGGAAGACAAATAATCAGAGGCAAATCTTTAAAATGCTTCTACACAAATGCTAGAAGTCTGACTAATAAGATGGGTGAACTAGAGTACACTGTATTAAAGGAGGAAATTGACATAATAGGCATCACAGAAACCTGGTGGAATGAAGACAATGTATGGAACACAGTCATACCAGGATATAAAATATATCAGAAGTATAGAATGGGCCACCTGGGTGGCGGAGTGGCACTGTATGTGAAAGATAATGTAGAATCAAATGAAATAAGAATTCTAAATGAATCAAACTTTTCCCTAGAATCACTATGGATGGTAATTCCAAGCTTACTAAGAATATAACAGTAGGGATATATTATAGACCACCCGATCAGGACAGTGATAGTGATGTTGAAATGCTAAGGGAGATTAGAGAGGCTACCAAAATAAAACACTCAATAGTAATGGGGGATTTCAATTATCCCCATATTGACTGGGTACATGTTACATCAGGACAAGATGCAGAAATAAGATTTCTCAATGCTGTTAATAACTGCTGCTTGGAGCAGCTGGTACGGGAACTCCCAAGGGGAGAGAGAATTCTTGATTTATTACTGAGTGGAGTGCAGGATCAGGTCCATGCGGTCACTATTACAGGACCACTTGGGAATAGTGATCATAATGTAACAACATTTAATATTCCTGTGGTGGAAAGAACACCTCAGCAGTCCAGCACTCCAGCATTTAATTTCAAAAAGGGGAATTATGCAAAAATGAGGAAGTTAGTTAAACAGAAATTAAAAACCAGAGTGACTAGAACAAAAACCCTGCAAGCTGCATGGAAGCTTCTCAAAGACTCTATAACAGAGGCCCAACTTTAATGTATACCCCAAATTAAAAAACATACTAAGAGACCGAAAAAAGAGCCACCATGGGTTAACACCTATGTAAAACAAGCAGTGAGGGATAAAAAAGGCATCTTTCAAAAAGTGGAAGGCAAATCCTAGTGAGGTAAATAGAAAGGAACATAAACACTACCAAATTAAGTGTAAAACTGTAAAAAGGAAAAGCCAAAAAAGATTTTGAGGAACATCTAGACAAAAGCTCAAAAAGTAATAACAAAATGTTTTCTTTAATACATTAGGATCGGATGACCTTCATCCAAGGGTTCCGAAAGAACTCAAATGGGAAATTGCAGAACTATTAACACTAGTTTGTAATCTGTCCTTTGGATCAGCTTCCATACCTAATGACTAGAAGATAGCTAATGTGACACCAATATTTAAAAAGGGCGCTAGAGGTGACCCTGGCAATTACAGACGGGTAAGTCTAACCTCAGTTCTGGGCAAATTAGTTGAAACAATGAGAGAATAAAATTGTCAGGCACATAGCAGAACATAATTTGATGGCCAAAAGTCAACATGGTTTCTGCAGAGGGAAATCATGTCTTACTCATCTGTTAAAGCTCTTTGGGGGGGTTAACAAACATGCAGACAGAGGAGATCCAGTGGATATAGTACACTTAGATTTCCAGAAAGCCTTTGACAAGGTACCTCATCAAAGGCTCTTATGTAAATTAAGTTGTCATGGGATAAGCAGGAAGGTCCTTTCATAGCTTGAGGACTGGTTAAAAGACGGGAAACGAAGGGTTGGCATAAATGGTAAATCTCCCGAACAGAGAGGGGTAACTAGTGGTGTCCCCCAAGGGTCAGTCCTAGGACCAGTCCTGTTCAATTTATTCATAAATGATCTGGAGAAGAGGGTGAGCACTGAGGTGGCAAAGTTTGCAGATGACACTAAAACTGTTCAAGATAGTCAAGACAAAGGCAGACTGTGAAGAACTTCAAAAAGATTTCATCACCAAATTTGGTCCTCTGATGGGCTGAAGGAAGCCAATAATCCCAGGCTGTGTACTGACCTGGAGTGCAATGTGAAGGCTGATCCTTGTCCTGCAACCTGTAACTTAGAAATAACATTGCAATTGTGTTTCAGAGGTCATGCAGAAGAAACGTAAACAGCATGCACATAGATGGTTGGGATGATTCTTGCATACCACGATATCAAGACATGTAGAAGAGCTGAGTTGAGCCTGATTTTTTTTTTTTTCTACTGAGTCCTCTACGTTTTGTGACCTTGACTCTACACTCAGATCCACCATACCCTTCTGGTTTTGTCCATCAGTCACTTGCTGTCTGATCCTAGATTCAGGTCTCTGGGACAGTCTATTTTGAAGGACAAATACATATAGTACAACCAGTGTTGTGTTTTGTGGTGGTAGGTGCCAGTACTAAATGCAGGCACCTCAGCAGCCCCAGTCATGGGATTGGTTGGGAGTGGGGGACTGGGAACCAGCTGAGTACTGGCTCCTCTTTTTTTAAAAACAGAAAAGGCACTGAGTACAACAGTTAACATGCTAGGTCCCCTGTTGCATGACTGGATTCCTTTTCACGGTCAATAATGCAAATAAATCAGAACAAGAAACAGTGGTTATCATGTTAGTAATAAGAATACATTTACAAAAAATAATCTTTTTTTGCAGTCAGCACTTTTATCCACACATACTCACATGAAAGGATGAAAATGGCCCAGGAAATTTTACTTTATAATCCTCAGCTGCGCCATCCTTAGTAGAAAATCTTATCTTACAACCAGCGGCTGAGCCCACTGCTTATATCAAGACAAAGCATCTGTATGTCTGCATTTGTTATTGCCACATGTAACACCTTTGCAACACAGAGGGCCACAGTCTCCTTTTTATACAAATTAGGGACTTAATGCAAAATCCAGAGAGATAACAAGAAAGATTCCCATTGCCTTGCCTGGACTTTTGATTAGAGCTTGGTATGGTCTGAGACCTTCAGGCAAGTTACCAATGTATTCCTCAGTTGAGCAGAAGCTGTGGTGATCAAATAATCACATTGGTCTGTTTTTTCTATTGCTAAAAGGGCAGACGTGATTTTGTTTAGTTCTGAATTCATTCACTGCAGAGATTCTGATAAGGATTTGGAAGTGGTGAACAAACATTATTCTGCCTTCTGTGATCTGTCTCCTTAGCTGTCAATATCCATGTCCGATGATTAGATGAAAGACTATTGTGAACCCCTCCATCATCTCATGAACATCCAACTGATAATAGTTATATGCCACAAGACTTAAGAGTTCATTTGTATACTGTACAATGAATTCTGCCTAAAAATTACTGACCCAGGGTGTGAACCATCTATGGCTTTTAAAATGTTAAAATTGCATTATATCCTTATTAAGACTCAGCAGGTAGTTGGACCTTCCCTCCAGTTAAGTGTCTCTTTATAGTGAGCTAAATATTTTATTTTACCAAAAGCCTTCGCTCCCACTCTCCAGCTGTTTCTTCAATAGGAATTCATTTCAAACACAATAACAGCCTGTTCTTTTGCAATAGCAAGAAGCATGAGACAGGATGCCAGTTCTTGTTCACCCATTAATTTTTTTCCTCAGGTCACTAATATTATTTATTGCTAGGCCTGATTTCAAGTAATAAAGAAGTGTTCTAGTAGTTTGCATTTTTATGGAAATAGATTGGTCTTCTATAACATCTTCTCAGTAATTATCAGTTACACAGTGCCTCAAGTACTGATGAGATTAACAGTGAGAGAATTCCATTCTGCTGCTTAATGTGATGTATTACCTTGAACTTTAGGATTTTCTTTAATCCATTTGATTCTTGCATTTTCATGATAGGGCTTTAGTACTGAAATAAACTTTCTGTCTTGCATTGTTCACAAGACATGGCATGGGTCTGAAAATTATTTGACATGAAAAGAGTCTTTCAAAAGTCTTGTAATACATTGTAATTGCCAAGGTAAATTGATGACATGCCTCCCAGGAAGCTAGTTTAAATGAGTGTAGCAAATGTTGTAATTAAGTCTCCAACTCTGTGAGCATCTTGAATTCATGGCAAAGTCAATAGTACTGAAAATTCTTCCTCGAGTGTCCCCGTGGGTGCTCCACGATAGGTGTCGGGCTCGCCCCGGCGCCACAGATCGGATCTTTCCAGCAGTTTCTGCTGGACCGCGCGTGCGCCGGTGCGCGCCGCTCCCTTGCGCGCTCCCGGCCACGTGCGTGATCTGGTCCCTGCCAGTTCCTTCTTAACCACCATCGGCTGCAGACGGAATCCGCTCAGGCTGCGGCCAGAGTCAGCGTATTTAATGTTTTAAGTGTTTCTAGAGTTTCTTTTCAGTTTTTCAGTTAGCTTGTTATTTTTCTTATTGCAAAAAAAAAAAAAAAAAGTATATAAAAGCCTTAGTAACAAGAGGAGCAGCGGGGGCACGGGGACGTAAGGCCATTAGGCCTCCTGCAGTGGCAGGCTGGGTCCGAGAGGGGAACACGCACAGAAAAGGTGCTAAGTACCCTATTAACAACTCAAAGACTCACCGCAATGTCCTCTTCAGGATTCAAGAAGTGTGAGTCATGCTGCGAAGCTATGCCGGCCTCCAATGGACACAGTCAGTGTATTAGGTGCCTGGGGGAATCTCACGTCACCCAAAAATGCTCCTTCTGCGCAAAGCTCACGGCTAGAGCAAGGAAGGACAGAGAAATGCGGCTAAAAATGCTGCTCTTTGACAAGGCCCTCCAGCCAGACGTGCTGGAGCGGCTCCAACAAGAGGGACTCGCAGGGGCTCATAAAAGGAAGGCGGCTTCCCTCACCCCGTCAGAGCAGAAACGGAGGAAAATCTCGCCAACCCGATCCCTGCCGGCAGCCACAGCGAGCGGGACGGGTGCAGCACATAGCCACCAGCCGCAATCACAGACGGAAGCGCACGTGGCAGAGGCTGAGCCTCCGATAATCAAACAGCCGGCCCGCACCGTGAGCAGAGCGGCGGCCAGGCAAGCGCCGGAACCGGCGGCACCGCAGCTAGCGGCACAGACCCCCGGGGCACCGATGGTGCAGAGCTCTCAGGCACGCGGCCTGCAGGCGTCAGGGGAGACCACCCGCGCGGTACCGCAGCGAAGCGTGCCAAGCGCGGCACCGACAGCAGGGCCGAGATCCCCGGCGTGGAAAGGGGTGGAGTCAGCCCCACAGGGGAGGGGAAAGGCAGCAGAGAAAACCCGGCACCGCAGCCCTTCTCCAGACAGGGCTGCAGGGCTGCTCTCTCTAAGCCCTCCCCTTATGCTGCGAACTCCAACACGGAGGCAGGGGTCTCCCCCAGTCTACCCTGAGCCTCCCTCCCCGTTCCTCCAGCCAGCCTCACCATGGCTCGGGCCACCCTCGCCTTTTCTGGGATTTGACCCCCTGGAGTACTATCACAAATCAGTCTCACCATTGTCTCAATCACCCAGGTGATCTTGCTCCCCCAGACGCCGGGGGTATGCGCCTCGAGAGTGGTCCAGGTCTCCATCTTGGGAGCCGTGCCCGTGTTGCCATGGTTGCCCCTATCAGGCGGGGCATAGACACCATAGGCATACCCCCAGGGACAGGTCCCCTCAGACGGTTCACTATCCCCGAGGGCAATCGCGGACGGGGATGGAAACGCAAATATCTCAGGGAGAGTTGATTCTGGAACCCCGAGATTTCCCCTCGCAAGCCTCCAGCGAGAAGATGTATCACTGTCAACAGGACCCAGAGGGATCCAGAGAGGCTTACCCTAGTGGTTCCTCTCTATCCTCCCCCGACGAGGCTATGGCACCAGGGGACATCCACCCCCTGGACGATCTCAAACAGTTCCAAGAGCTGTTTAAAAGGGTGGCCTTTACCCAAGGCATCCAAACAGCAGAGGTGCAGGAGAAGCACCATAAGCTCCTCAAAAACTTGAGACCTCCGGCCTCTTCCACAATAGTTATTCCGCTCGACGAAGCAATTATGGAGTCCGCTACCATGATATGGCAGACCCCTGCGTCCGCTCTGCCTATAAACAAGAGAGCGGATAAGAAATACTTCATCCCGGCAAAAGGCATGGAGTTCCTGTTCAGTCACCCACAACCAAATTCTCTGGTGGTGGAATCTTCTCAACAGAGGTCGAAAACGTCTCAGTACAAGACAGGGGGAACGAACAAAGATGCCAAGAAGCTAGAGTTATTCGGCAGAAAGGTCTACTCCTCCTCTACTCTACTGTTGAGAATGGCAAATTATGCAGCACATTTAGCGAACCATAACTTTGACAATTATTCCAGGCTGACTTCCCTCATGGACTCGATTCCAGAGGATAAGAAGCTGGTGCTGAAGGCCATCGTGCAGGAAGACTACGCAGCCTCGAGGACAGGAGTTCAGATCGCCCTGGATGTAGCAGATACGGTGGCACGCTCAACGGCTACGGCAGTGGTCATGCACAGGGAATCCTGGCTTCAGACATTGGGTATCCCGAGGGATCTGCAGGCAAAGATCGTTGATCTCCCCTTTGACACACACAAGTTGTTTGCTGAATCAACTGATTCGGTCCTTCATTCCAGTAAGGACTCAAAGGCTACTCTCAGAACCTTGGGGATTTATACCCCTCCATACAGGAAGAAAAAGTATTACCCTCAGCAAAGATGATACCCGTATCAACCCCAGCGTGCTCACTACCAAAGGGGCTATGAGCAAGGGCAGCATCAACAGCACCAACAGTACAGAACTCCCAGGCGACGTTCCCAACAGAGCCGTGCCTCCTCGGGGCAGGGCCAAAGGCAACAAGTTTGACGGACAGATCGAGGGCTGCACTATCACTACCATCGCGCAATGTCATCCAAAGCTAATGTTCCATCATCGCCTCCGACCATTCTACGCCCAGTGGCAAAAGATCACCACAGACAAATGGGTACTGGAGATCATAGCCACGCGTTACGCGATCCCCTTCCAGTCGCTCCCACCACCACGACCTCCACCCAGGCCCCATCTAAAGGACGCCTCCCACGAAGTGAGACTCAAGCAGGAGGTGGACCATCTTATGCTTATAGGGGCAGTGGAAAGAGTGCCGGAGCAACTCCAAGGGAAAGGGTTCTATTCAAGATACTTCCTTACAGAGAAGAAAACAGGAGGCTGGAGGTCCATCCTACATCTTCGAGGCCTCAATCGGTACTTGCGCAAACAACGCTTTCAGATGATCACAGTCGCCTCTATACGTACGGCACTGGATGATGGAGATTAGTTCGCAGCCCTCGACTTACAAGACGTGTATTTCCATATAACAATCCACCCGGCTCACAGACGTTTTCTCCGGTTTATGGTCGGCAAAGAACATTTCCAATACAAGGTTCTGCCGTTTGGCCTCTCCTCGGCCCCCAGAGTATTTACCAAGACCCTGGCAGTGGTGTCAGCCTACCTGCACAGACAGGGGGTGTTTATATTACCATATCTGGACGACTGCCTACTGAAAGGGGCCTCGAAGGAAGAGGTACTACGCATGATACGCGTTACAGCAGGCACGTTCTCTTCGCTGGGCCTGGTCATCAACCTGGCGAAGTCAAAGATTGACCCCACACAGGACATAGAGTTCATAGGGGCACGCATAAACTCCATCACAGCAAGAGTTTATCTACCAAATGCCCGCTTTCGCGCCATTGGTTCCCTCGTACAAGTCATCACCTTCAGCCCCACGGTGACGGTTCTAACGTGCTTACAGCTGCTAGGCCATATGGCAGCAGCAACATTCGTAGTACGGAATGCCAGATTGCATATGCGCAGCATGCAGCACTGGCTGGCGAGCGTCTACAAACCGGCAGCACACACCGTCCACGGGGTGGTGTCGCCCACGACAGAGGTGCGCAGATCCCTGCAATGGTGGATGAACCCCAAGAACATGCTAACAGGGGTACCCTTTCATCAACCACAAATATCTATCTTTCTCACCACCGACGCCTCCCACATAGGGTGGGGAGCACACATGGGCGAAAAGGTGACGCAGGGACTGTGGTCCCCTACGGAACAGTCGCTGCACATAAATATACTGGAGCTCAGAGCAGTGTTCAACACCTGCAAACACTTTCGAGACCATATACAAGGCAAAGTAGTCGGGATCAATACAGACAATACCTCCACCATGTTTTATATAAATTGGCAAGGAGGAGCTCGGTCCCGTGCCTTATGTGCGGAAGCAGTCCGCCTATGGAACTGGTGCATCGCCAACAATTTAACTTTGAAAGCCTCGTATTTACCAGGTGTTCACAATGTGCAGGCAGACCAGTTGAGCAGGCACTTCGCACTCACACACGAGTGGCAGATCCATTCCGGTCTGCTACGACCGATTTTTTCATGCATGGTGGTTTCCCCAGATAGACCTGTTTGCCACTCATCGCAACAAGAAGTGCCCACAATACTGCTCCAGGGCAGGACTGGGACGGGGGTCCCTGGGGGATGCATTTGCAATCTCGTGGAAGGGCCCCCTGCTCTACGCATTTCCTCCCACAGTGCTCATCCACAAGGTCGTGCAGAAAGCTAGGAGAGAGAGAGCCCGCATGATCCTAGTAGTCCCAACTTGGGATCGACAGCAATGGTTCGCCTCACTCCTGCGCATGTCGGACCGCCCACTGATTCCCCTTCCGGTGGCACCGGACCTGCTCACACAAGCCCAGGGGTCTATAGTGCACCCACAACCCCGAGGCCTGCGACTGCAAGCATGGTTAATCCATTGCTCAGCTCTCTAGAGAGCACATGTACGGAGAGAGTGCAACAAGTCCTAGAAAGTAGCAGAAGGACTTCCACCAGGAAGACCTACAAACAGAAATGGACTCGATTCACTGCATGGTGTTCTACCAAGCAATTAGCTCCCCTTGCTGTGCCTATACCTGTACTATTAGAATACTTACTGGACCTCAAGAGAGGCGGACTCTCCCTATCCTCATTGAAGGTCCACCTTGCCGCTATATCGGCTTTCCAACACGAAGAGGAAGGGCCCACGGTGTTCGCCCATCCCATGGTTACCAGGTTCCTGAAGGGTCTGGTAAACCTATACCCCCCTCGGAAACCGCTTCCACCTTTGTGGAGCTTGGACCTGGTGCTTAACGCGCTAACGGGACCACCGTTTGAACCCTTCGCCACGGTTTCCCTCCATCTCCTTACGATAAAGACGACCTTCCTTCTTGCAATCACGTCAGCTCGCAGGGTGAGCGAGCTCGCGGCAGTTATGGTAACGCCACCCTGCACAGTATTTTCGAAGGAGGCGGTAACCTTACAGCTGCATCCAGCCTTTGTTCCGAAAGTTTCTTCAGAGTTTCATATTCACGAACCTATAGTCTTACCCTTGTTTTATCCAGAGCCTCATAACTCCAACAAAGAGGTGCGCCTACACCTCCTGGACGTGAGGAGGGCGCTGGCTTTTTATATAGACAGGACTAAGTCCTTCCGAAAAACGGATAGACTCCTAGTCTCTCTCGCTCCCAGATCAAAAGGAGAAGGTCTCTCTTCGCAGAGAATCTCGAAGCACATCATATCCTGCATAAAAATGTGCTACGAACTTAGACTCCTTTACTGGCCCCGCCTAGGGCTCACTCCACCAGGGCGGTGGTGGCATCAACAGCCTTTTTCAAGGGCATTGCGCTAAAAGACATCTGCAGAGCGGCGACATGGTCATCCTATGACACCTTCGCCAAGCATTATGCCCTACACAGGGTATTCCAAGAGGATACCTGTCTCTCGACAGCAGTCCTTCCGGGGGCAAGCTACACATAACCCGATTACCCACCTCCTTTCTTGGGTTACTGCTGGGTAGTCGCCTATCGTGGAGCACCCACGGGGACACTCGAGGAAGAAAGCGAAGTTACTCACCGTAGTAATGATGGTTCTTCGAGATGTGTCCCCGTGGCTGCTCCACCACCCGCCCATCCTCCCCACTTCGGATCTCTGTTTAGTGTTTTTCAGGAGCATCCGAGGCGGTTGGTCAAGGAACTGGCGGGGACCGGATGGCGCACGTGGCCGGGAGCGCGCAAGGGAGCGGCGCACGCCGGCGCATGCGCGGTCCGGCAGAAACTGCTGGAAAGATCCGATCTGCGGTGCCAGGGCGAGCCCGACACCTATCGTGGAGCACCCACGGGGACACATCTCGAAGAACCATCGTTACTACGGTGAGTAACTTCTCTTTGCGCAGCATCAGTCCTCTGAAGTGTAGGGTATGCTTTAGGATATTGAGTATTGCTTCTTTTAAATTTCAGGGGGCTGGCCCCTGGATTTGACAATGGTGTCAGTTATAGTTGGGTCAAATGCAAAGCAGATAGATTGTAACCACAAATTATGTGGTGTCTCAGCTCCCTATGGGAAATAAGGTAGTGGGGTCAGGGGTGTTCCTGTTGGGCAGGTATTTAGATTATAAATAGTCACCACCACTAATTGCAACCTTTGTTGGTAATCTCAACAGAGAATGTCTGTCTGTGAAATAGGAAGTTGAGCCTCCATGTCCCATCAACATGCAAAGGCTCAGGGAGACTGGACCAGCTGTTCTATATGCAGCCCTGTCTGCGCTAAGGAAACATTTGAGACACTTTACACACTTGTTAACATCTGCTCTCTTTCGTGTCACAGTCTGGATTGGGTGTCAGGTGTTACCCATTTTCAGTAATGAGATTTGCTACCAGGGAGAAGATTTAATTGACACAGTGGGAGATATGCAGGAAGCTTTTTAGGACTAGGACAAGTTCTTGTTTTGTACAGCGCATACTTCCAAGGGCTCTTGATAGGCTCCCATAATCACTTCCACAATACAAATACAGATAATAAGCCATGAGCATCTTCTCTACACTAAAGCTACCACTGGGTGCATTTGAGTCAGTGATAGAGCTTACAGGAATATTCTTCTAAAACTCCCTATTGTCAACAAAGCCTAATTATGCGTGGCAGTAATAAATGAAAGACATCAGTTTCCACTGCTGTTTAGTCACCAGCTTTCTCAAACCTTAATATTCCAACATGAGGAAGGGGATAAAATCCTCTTGCAGCTACAGCTGATTATTATGCAACATTCCATTGTCAATTAATAGTAAATAATTAGCATGGCTAGCGTTACCAAAGTTGCCAAAGGGAGTTAGATACCATGCTCCCCGTGAATTGAATTACAGTATGCATTGGTCACCTAATGTCATTGGCTTAGGCTAGGCTCTTCAAAGGAGCCTATCTGGTTGTCTTATACACTAATTAAACCTATAATGCCTCATTAACAAGTTCAGCTAATATTGAAAATAATCTCCCTCCTTCCATTTCTGAGGCAAGTTTTAAAAAAGCAATTGACAAAACACCAGTTGTTTCAGTTACAGAATCATAGGGCTGGAAAGGGACCTCAGGAGGTCATCTAGTCCAGTCCCCTGCTTCAAGCAGGCTCAACCCCCACTAAGTCCATCTCAGCCAGGACCTTGCCAAGCTGGGACTTAAAAACCTCCAGGGATGGAGAATCCACCACCTCTCTAGGCAACGCATTCCAATGCTTCACCACCCTCCTGGTGAAGTTTTTCCTAATATCTAACCTACACCTCTCCCTCTTCACCTTCAGACCATTACTCCTTGTTCTGCCATCTGACACCACTGAGAACAGTTTCTCACCTTCCTCTTTAGAGCTCCCCTTCAGGGAGTTGAAGGCTGCTATTAAATCACCCCTCAGTCTTCTCTTCTGTAAACTAAACAAGCCCAAATCCCTCAGCTTATCCTCATAGGTCTTGTGCTCCAGTCCAATGTACCATTTATTTATAAGTGGCTGGGAAACCAGTAAGCACACACTTAGGCAATTATGCAGCATATTGCCAATAAAACAATTAGGTTGTAACAAAAAGATTCTACTAAGAGCTAATTAAAGCCATGTAAAAAAGATTTTGCATTAGGGGAAAGCAAACCTCAAGCAACTTAGAACTAGAAATGATTGATTTGCCCTCCTATGCTTATATAGCATTTCAGCAAAGGAAGGCCTCATGTGAGGCTCAAAGGGGAGGATTTAGACAAGAGAGCCTATTATGCCACAGCATTAATCCTCCACCAATAAGAAGGCAAAGAAAAATCAAAGATTTTTTCTTTGGATAAAGCTGGTCAATAGAGCAAGTGAAATGAGTACAGATCACAGCCCCCATTATTTGGCCTCTAGCTGATCCATAGAGCTGGGCAAACTGACTCTGAATTTGCCAAATAGGCTGAGTGTCTGATTTGTTAGATTGGCTAAATGGCTTCTGGATCTGATTCTCTTCCCACTTCTATGTAAACAATGGGCACAAAGCCTGTTCTGAAAATATCTGATTGCTGTATATTCTTGTCACCCATTCATCAGCTTGCTGCTGACTATAGGAATTCAGGTCAGAGCTTGTTATCTCTGCTTCAGTGGCGGTTCTCCTATTGGGAAAAGAGGAGAGAATGCTTCCTTTCCCTCAGCTTCAATGAGGGGGAGCAGTAAATATGTGGCTTGCACAGCTCCTTCAAAAGAAACAGGGAAGATAATGTTTTGCAGCTAGAGCCCACAGAAGGGCAGGGGAAAAACTCCCCTACTCTCCATAAAGATAGAAATATTATTTGCACTTGGGGGCAATGCTGGCTATGGTTTTTTCAGATCTGAATGTGGTATGTTCATCTGATCCTGTTTATTGATAGGGCCTTAACACTTTCCTTTCCATAGCATTCCTTCAAAATTAAATTGTCAGTACTCTGAGTTGTATGCAGTGCGGTTGTGGCAGTGGCACTTTCAGTGTATGAGTGAAACAAGGGGGGTAAGAGAATGTCTAATTGGACCAACTTTTGTGAGTGAGACAGACACGTTTGAGTTTACACAGCGCTCTTTTCTGGAGGCTTGCTGGGAAGCCTGGCTCTATCACCAACAGAATAAAAGGTAATGCTTTACCTACTTTATTTCACTAGCGCTCAGAGCTCAGTTAATATCTCAGACCATATATACAGCTGTGATGCTGCAATGAGGATGGTTTCTACAGCAATGGAAAGGTGTTTTCCACTGATGCAGGTGATCCACTCTTGCAGAAGTGCTGACTAAGTCACTAGAACAATGCTTCTGTAGACCTAGCTGCAACTGCGGGGGTAGGGCTTAGGTTAGGTTACCTGATTGTTACACAGTGTGACATTTTTCACAACCCTAAGTGAAGTAGCTAAGTCAAGCAAATTTCCAGGAATAGACGAGCCCTCAGAGCCACCAGTGTATGGTATCAAAAAATGGAAACACCTACCAAAATGAAAGGCTAGTTGCAATCCCAGTGCTGCTAAGTTACTGCAGTTTTCTAAAGAATGCGTTTGGATAGCAACACAGGTGTAGTGTGCGAGTGCTCAGACATCTCTTAAATGGGTTATGGTTGGATCCAAATAGAGGAATTTTCGTCTTACACACCTGGCAATTTTATATTCCCTTTGCCCCCTGCAGCACACAGGTAGGCCAGCTAGAGTTACAGTCCCTGCATTTGGAAACACAAGGCTTGTCATAATGTCAGCTGTCAGCACGCCGAAATCATGAGATTTCTTAAAACTGATATTTATTATTTTTGTTTTGCTTTTTTAGCAATTTCTTGAACCTTTAGGTCACAAATTCACATGAGTTTCTCACATAATGTCTTGGCTCCTGTGACTCCAGGAACTGCAGCTTCAAGAAAAACACCAGATATGAGACTCTGGTAAAAATCACAAGCGTAAGGAACGCACTGGGCCTGCTCCAACTCTGCTTCCCAGGGGAGTGCACATAGGGGAACGGTAGCAGGTCTGCTTCCTCTTCATGTTAGCGGGAAGGATCCGGTGATGTTGCTTTGCACAGCCCCAGTATTATGGGCTGTCTAGGCATGGGCTATTATAAGCTGTGACAAGGAATGTTGTGCTGGAATTTCTAACTTCCACACAAAAGTTTCCTTCTTGCAGCAGTAGTGCTTACAAGTGTCTGTGACTCTATAGGAAAGAGGCGCTAAACAATGAGCACAACAAGCACTGGAAAGTCCAAAAAGCATTCAAGTTTTTATTCCAGAAACATAAATGTCAAGTGAAGACTTCAAAGTCAAAACTACTGCCCATCTTCCTGCTGGGAAGGCTTTAGTTTAGCTCACACCTGAATACTTAGGTCCTAGAAAGAGTTAACTTCAAGGTTACCCTTAAATACCAATAGTAACAGAAAGGTAGCCATGTTAGTCTGTACTTCAACAAAAGAAAACAGCAGAAATGTAACAGTTAGAAGGCTAACAAAATGATTTATCCGGTGATGAGCTTTCATGGGACAGACCTACTTCTTCAGACCATTTCTTTAAGTACCAAATCACATGTTCTTATTAAACACTTTCCCCAGCATCCCCTTCTGGTTGCTAGCCATTTAAATTTGGGAGCAACAAGTAGTTTTAGCCCCAAAGTGGCCATATTACACATGATTGCTGTTGATTGTGCCTTCTTGCTTTCAGCTCATGAGTAGGCTCTGTTGTTGGTTTTATTTTATTTCTGTGGTGGTGCCTTGCTTTACAGTACAGTTGAGTCTATGCAGGAACATAAATATTTTATTACAGCTCCTGTATCTGATTCTTTTCCTTTTCCTATGTAAAGTTAGGTGTTAACCTATCGAGTCAGTTTAGTTCCACACCCATGATAAATCTCTATCCAGATAACTGACGTCATGCTGAATTATGGATGTTGCTGGACAAGAGAATTCTGGATTAGAAAGGTTCAGCCTGCACAGTCTGTATTTAGGGTGGCTATATTTCCCTATGATGAATATGGGACACCTGGGAAAATTGTTCAAATAGATTGCCATTGAACTTGCTTGAATCAAAACTATGTGGTACCCTCCCCCAGTCAGGGTCAATGGGGGTGGGGGCAGCGCCATTTGACCTCGACCTCAAGCTCAAAGGGGGCCTTAGACTTGGACATTTGTTAATTTTTTGGCATTTGAAAAACATTTGTTAAATAAAAAAGTATTCCAATTCTGCCTCACTCTTTTTGGAACCTTGTTTTATTTTCATGTATCATCCTTTTTTAAAATTTGGCATTATGATGAGGTTCCTCAAAAGCTGGGAGTGGTGCAGGCCTCTCTGTACCTGTGAGAGGCCCTGTTCCCAACATGCTTTAAAAGCTCCAGGTCTCAGCAGGGAAGAGGGGCCATGAGGGTCTGGTCTGAGGTGGAGGCTCAGGTATGGGTGTAGTGTGTCTTCTGTTTTGGGGCAGGCTCAAGTCAGCTCCATATGGCAAGACCATGGAAAGCAGTGCCACCTCCACCCCATTCACACTTACAGCCACCCAGCTTGGCTTTGCTGAGGGGTGTGTGTGTGTGGGTATGTGTGTGTTGCGGGGGATGCTCAGCTCAAAAAGTTTAAAACCAGCTCAGGGTGCAGGGAGGGGTAGCTCGGGGTGTGGAAAAAGGAGTGGCCAGGGGCTGTGCAAGGGCAGGAGCTAGCTAGGGGATGTGTGCAGGCAGCTCTGGTTCTAGAGAGGATAGCTGGGGGCTGGGTACCTGTAGGCAGCTAGCTCAGGGGACACGCAGAGAGTAGTTTGGGGCTATTGTGGTCAGGGGATAGATCAGGGTGCCGGGAGTGGGTAACAAGGGGCTGTGTCGGGGCAGGGAGCAGCTCATGGTGCAAGAAAGGGGTACCTAGGGGCTGTATGCAGGCAGATATAGCTAGAGATGGTGTGTGGGCAGGGGGCAACTAAGGGGGCAGGGATGGGGTAACTAGGGGCTGTGTGCCAGGAGGACTCCTCTGCAGCCCCTGCTCTCTGAGGCCTCTGCCAGCTATGGAGCCCGGTGCCCCACCCTGGCAGCTCTTGCTGGCTATGTGAGAAAAGCAGGCTAGGAGCTGGCCAGAGGGGGGGGGGGGGGGTCTGTCCCTGGGACTGCGATGCACTTTTAGTTAAGGTTTTTGGTGGGGGGGCATGCAGGGGCCACCAGGGCTCAGGCATTCAGTCCTGAAGCTCCTGGCTTCATTGGCAGGAGAGGTGGGAACCGCAGGGACCAGAGCTTCAGTCTAGGGGGAGGAGCATGCTAGGAACTGGGGGTCCAGCCTGAGGGGTGGGGAGGAATAGTGCAGTGGGGAGCCGGGCTTCAGCCTGTGGAGACAGGCACACTGAGGATTGGGGCTTCAGCCCTCAGTTCCTGTCCTCAGCCCTGTGGGGTCACCAACATGGGCATTCACCTCTGCAGCTCCCAGCTTCAATGGGAGGCATGAGTGTGCCAGGGATCGGGGCTTCAGCCCCCACAGCCTGAAAGTGCTCGAAGACTCTACCCCACCTTGAGAAGTGCTGCTCTAGAGTGCACCCGGGGAGGGGTGACACCCTCCGCCCCAACCCTCGAACAGCACAGGCTGCCACTCCTCCGACTGGCTTCATGCATCTGCCGCTGAGCCCTGCCTGAGAGCACCACCTGCTGGCTGCAGCCTGCCCGGTATTCTCCTGCCGGCCACCACACGCTGCAGCGGCAGTGACGCAGGCGACCCAGCAGGGGGAGCGCTGGAGCTGAAAATACGGGACAATTGGCTAAAAAAATGTGGAGACAGTTGCATGAAATACAGAACGGTCCCAGCCAAAAGGGGACGGATAGTCGCGCTGTTTATATTCCAGTTGGTTTTATGATTAGAAACGAGCAGGTAAGCCCTTTTCCAGTAGCATTGTGTTGTGACACTTTTTATATTTTTGTCTGATTTTATAAGTCCTATTTAAGTAAGGTGAAACTTAAGGGTACTCAAGACAAATTAGACTCCTGTAATGGGTTACAGGAGTCTGGAAAGCCTGAGAGCCTCTGCACTAAAGCAGACAGAGTGGTACAAAGAATAAATTACGTTGCTTGTATAAGTCTACAGCATAGCACACACAAGAGCTTTTTCTAAATGAACAAGAAGGTGACTTAAAGCTCATGCCTATGCTTGAGTTTCCCAGCCAAAATGTGAAAGATTGTTTACTACTGTTGAGTTAAGAGTCTAATTTACAGCTAACTTTTCATGATCATCTATTTCTCTTTAGTCGCAAGCTTGTCTCAGAAGTAGATGACTTTCTGCACACTCTACTGGTTGGTACTTAGTGTGGCTTGATTTCAAATCTATTTTCTTGGCTTTGTGCTTTTTTGTTTATGCAATCTACTGTTGTGTTTTAGATTTGGTTTTCTTATGGACTCGAATATCTTCTAAATTTACACTTCCAGTTTCTACCTCTAATGCTCCATAGAATATCCGAGCTGCTGGGTGTGTGCCAAAAAGTCTCCGGATAGTAGGCCCAATGGTTCATTGAAAGTGAACTGGCTTTCTGCCTTTGTCAGTCAGAGATGCGTCATAAAAGCCTATGTTGGAAGTGACAAAGGAAATAAGTTTGGTCCTGGTATAGCCCTGCAAATGTCTGTCATAGTAGCTATATGAAATGTTCTATGATGGTCTATCTCTTTTGACGCTTCCAGTCTCCATAAGAGCCTTAATTCACCATTTCTTCTCTAAAAACAGTAAATTAATCCACTTTTCTATTTCCTTCACTCTCCCAAAATTATTAGTCAGACAAGCTCCTTGCACAGCCTGCATTTTTAGACCTACTGCCACCTTTCTTACAACATCACGTCTAGTTTCTCTTAGAATGTAGAACAGTCAGCATCTCTGGAGATGTCAGAAACTTGTTTCATTGCTCACAGGAGCTGCACTCTTTCTTTGCAGCTTCCAGTAATGTCCCCTTACTGACTTGTGATCTTTTAGGGGGTGTGTGCACTAGGTTGATACCTCCTCTTGTGTACACTAGCTCATGGCTCAGCCACACCTCTCTCCTGCTATCTATGTTTGTGTTAGTGCAGTAAGAGTCAGCCTTGATTTGCTGAGGTGATCATGGTTGGTACCAGCGGCCTACAGCTAGGGCGCAGCTGAAGAATGGCAAAATAACATAACACCCTGAGAGCTGGAGATGGTCCAAGACTGGAGACACACAGGGTGGGGGTGGGGAGAACTTGATAAGACCCTAAGCAGGGCAGAGGTGCAATTTGTCTAGTTTTACAAACCCCCACAAGGAGACAAAATGGTAATAAAATTCAGTAACCACCTTCTTATTAAGAACAAGCTGTGCCATGTGGGTGGCTGTCCATCTGCAATAGATGGAGTTCCCCCTCCCCCAGTGCCATACGGCTCACATTTATGTGAATATACGGCTCTCCATTTCAAGTGCTAGGCTCCTGCCAAGAGAAGTGGGCTTATTCTGCTTACTTACCAGGCAGTGTGGTTAGCTTCTCTAACCCGGGAGTACTAAAGGGTTTGAATGTTTCAAAATACAGGGAATTAGGATCAAGATATAGATATGTCCAGACAGTGGCATAAATATGTCCATGTTCTGAGAAACTCTGAGCTATGATTTTTTTTAAGTACATCTTCAGTTATCAGAGGCATTCTTAAGGAAGGTGGTAAGTTTGTATCAGATCTGCATATGCTATGTATGATAGGTGCAAAATTGGAATGCCACCCACTGCATAAGTGAAAACAGGATTTTGTAAAATTTTGTTGGCTACATTTTTGCATTGTACATCCAAATGTCCATATTAGGAGTGATTCAGATCTAGGTTCTGTTAATTCAAACCACTGAGACTGTTTCTTGGTGTTTGGGGAATGATTCTTGTTTTGGTTCCCCTTTAGTTCTCTGAATGCAAAGTAGATAAAAACAAAATATGCATTTTGTTTAAAAAATAAAGGTTGTAGCTATGGATGCCAATGCAACTCCATTGTATAGATGACCATATGTGTTTACTTGTCGTAATTAGGGTGATATTTGTCCAAATCTCAAATACTTTTGAAAATGGCGTTTGAGTATTTGGTTTTGGCCAGGCTGGTGATATGGTCATTTGTATAGTTAAATATTGAATTTTATTGTTAGCAGTAATAAATAATTATATAGTCAACCACATCACCACACAAAACCAAATGTTAAGGATGACTGTTCATGTTATAATAAGTTATTATTGTAAGTGGAACATTTTGGTTAAAACAATAGCAGATATCTGATTGGGCTTAAATTGCTATGCTATATAAGGGAAATAACTACCAAAGATTATTACCCTTTATAAAAGGAGACAATTGATAATTTATCAATTACAAAAACAATTGTTGTATAGTGATTATTTGGTATTTAATCAATGAAATAGACTAATGCTCTCTGGAATGATGAAAGACCTAACTCAAAATTCTTTTCTACATGTACTATTCAAGTAGTGATGTAAATGAGGGTGTTCCAATCTGCCTCTTTTTAAGCACAGATTCAAGAGTGGTAATGTGTTTTTCCGAAATGCAGATAACAAGAGTGAGGAGGGAGGCTAGTAGGTGCTCATCTTGGTCCCATGCTGAAATCCATGGTAAAACTCGAGTTGATTTCAGTGGTGTAGAATCTGGCCCTACCTGGCAGAGCTCCATTCCAGACCTGTGATCTTCAGTTCCTTATTCCCCCTTAAGTGGGAAGGGAATGATGCAGAAAAGTTGGTACTTGCAGAAACAGCTGGAAGAGGATCTTATCAGGACTGGTCATAAGGGACGTGGCTACACTATTCCCCACCTTTTGGAAGGGGCATGGTAATGAGCCACTGTGGCAGATGCTAATGAGGTGCTGCCTTGAATATGCAGTGCCTCATTAGCATAATGGTGGCCACGCACATTCTGAAAGTGCTGCTTTCGAAATGCATAGAGCTGGTGTAACCAGGGGCCTTTTGAAAGACCCCCCCGACTTCAAAAACCCCTTATTCCCATTTGGTTTTGGGCAGAAGGGGCTTTCAAAGTCTGGGGGTCCATTTGAAAGGCCCCTGTCTACACGGGCAGTGTGTGTTTCAAAAATTGCACTTTCGGAACATGTGTGGCTGCCATTATGCTAATGAGGCACTGCATATTCATGTCAGGGCCTCATTAGCATCTGCCAAAGTGGCTCATTACCATGTCCTTTCTGAACAGCTGGGGCTAGTGTAGCCACAGCCCAGTAGAAGAGACAGAAAAGCCTCCTCACCATGCAGGGACATGGTGAGCCACCATTAGAAAGGGCCCTGGAGAAGAAATAGCGAGCCTGAGGAAAGTGGTGCTTGTTTCTAATTTTTCAGTTTCTAAAGGATATTATCCAGTCAAAGCCACATATGAGAATTCTGGCCCAAGTTTAGCATTTTACCTACTCAAAGCCAAATGGCTGTACAGATGTAGTGAGATCTGTGAACAGCATTACTGTGCTTCAGGATGTGGAAAACCAAATTCAAGACTAACACTAACAATGTAATAAAAGCAACCAGTGTGACAGAATAGAACTTGTGCAGGTGTGGAATTAGAGTACTCTGCAGGTTCTTCAGGCTCTGTTTTTAATGTAAAACATGAGCCTTCACACTTTGAGACATGTGCCTTAGTTCAGTAACTTATTTTGCTCACTCACAATGGAACATTGCTGTCCCTAAATCAGTCTTTAAGCAGACAGTCCAGGTTGGTTGTAGCCATCCAGGCTGTGGTTTATTTTAACGTGTCCAGGAGAGGAGGAAAAAGGGAGGAAAAATCAATTGTTGGGAGTATCTGACCTTTCCCTTTCTGTTTGAGCTTAGCTTTTAAGCCTTAATAGAAATCTGGAGTCTTTGTTATTCAGGGAGCTTGACTCTTTCTCGAACATAAAAGCAGCTGATCGTACACGGGAGAATCTACTGAAGGCAACAAGACAACTAAAGTGTGCAATTCAATGAGGAAGAAGAGGGTGTGTCCTGTTGTGATTATCCTGAAAGAGGAGGAGGCAGGTGAGATGGAGGATTTCAAAGGCAACATCAAATTATCAGGGAGAGGAATGTCTTGTCATCTAGTCTTGGGGAAAAGTTAGTATTGCTTATGGTGGGTGGGCTGCACAGTTGACCTAAAAGGGCACAGCTCCATTGACCTCAGTGGGATTGTGCTTGTTTACACTGGTGCTGAACTTCTATTTGAGGTCTGTAATGTGTACTGCAGAGGTGGGGTGTGTACGCATCACTGCTTGTTGCTGAGCAGATTTTCTGAAATATCTAAAACATACAATGTTTACCTTTGAATATTGGATGTGAGCATCAGACACTTGCTGTTGGGCTTCTAGATACACTACAACTAGGGGAGAGATTCCTTTAACAGGCAAGAGTGGGAGCTGGGATGTTTTTGATGTGGTAGATCATGTTTCTTAAATACCATATATGACCATGAAGTCCATAGGTGTTGCATGAATAAATAGAGTACAAGTAGAATCACTCTAATCTGGCAACATCAGTAATCTGGCATGATTTAAATTAGCTGGATGACCACTCATCATGGGTGTGGCCAAGTTTCCTGTGGTCCCATAAAGTTCGTTTCCAGCCACCAGTCCTGTCTCTCAGTGTTCTGTGCTGTTGTTTAGCTGGAATTTATCCCTAAATGTCTTCTAAGAGCTCAGTAAGCAGTAGAAGTGTTGGTAACGTGCCAGGCAATATTGACCTCCTGTAGTCTAGAAGATTTTCTCAGACCTGACTGGTGCAGGATGAGGGTGCCGGATTAGAGAGGTTGAAACTGTGTTTACACATACCCATGGAGAGGAATATCAAAGCCATTCTTCTATACTTCCTGATAGTCATATATTGGACAAAGATGCAAGGTGAGAGACAACTAATAAACAAGGCTGCAGAAAACATTTAGAGATGTGGGTTCCCTTTTATGATGTCACATCTTAGCTATAAATGTACAGTTTAATGGAATGTGATGACAGAGCTATAAAAGGTGTTACTTGTAGCAAGGGAGAATTCAGATTAGCGATGAGTAACGTAAGCTAGCGAGTGGCCCCTCTTCATCTCAGGGGGCCACAAGATTGTTCTAACCTAAACGGTCTTGAAACCAGAACAGTGCTTGCCTACTTATAATTTGCAGGGTGTGCTGACTGAATCATAGCAGCACTTTAATTGGATGCAGAGGGAGTGCACGGCTCTCCCAGACAGTTGTCTGCAATCAGCAAACCTCACTTCACATGGATGTCGCTTTAGTAAGACTGGTAAGAAAACACTTACATGGACAGAAACCAGCAGAATCTGTCAACCCTGCATGTGGGAAATGGTAAACAAAATGTCTCATGGGCCACACACAGCTCCCTGATGCACGTGTGGCCCACAGGCTGCCCACTACTGGTTCAGACAGTGGTTTTCAATATATGTTAGAAAGGAAGTTCAAACACAGGGCATCTTGTTTGTCATTTAGGATAAACTGATATGATTCGTCAAGGTGGTTGAGACATCTTTATCCAATAAAACTGGAATTATAAAGGTTGGTGGTGAACGCACAGAATGCCTGAGATGCTAAAGAGGAATTAGAAACTACAATGGCATTTAGGCCTGCTGATGGGAGGTGGGGCGGGGGAGGCAGGGTCAAAGGGGGCAGTTGCCTCCAGGTCAGGCATTTTAAAGGGGTCCAGAACTCCGGCCACTGCCAAAGTAGCAAGGGCAGCAGCCAGAGCTCTGGGACCGTTTGAATTGCCACGGCCGTGCAGCTGTGCACAGATGTGGGATGGGGGCAGCACTGCAGTCCATGTGGCCCTCAAGGCTGAATGCCCTAGGTCCCACCCCTTCCACTCTTCTCTCCACCCATTCTGGGTCATGGAGCCAGGCCCTTCCTCCCACCTTGCCCCAGGGCCTGTAGAACCTCTTGGCACTGCTGACTACATTTGTAGAAAATGAGAAATTTGTACGTCAATTTTTGATTCCAGATGTAACTAAGTGTGTAATAATGGAATGAGAACTAGGAAAAGCAGAAAAAATGTGTGTGTGTGTGTCAGTGGGGGGTAAAAGAGATAGCATAAGAAAAGACAGAAGAATATTACAGCTTTGCTCAAGTTTGCACAATCTTGGTACACACTACGGTGAGATAATTGACCTGTGTAAGAGTTTATGGTGGTGGTTCTGGTAGTACCCAGAACAGTCTGTCCAAGTAATTTGGAATCTGGTAATTCTTACTAGAATGAAGATTTCCACAGAGCACTGTGTAGGGGGAGAGCTGCATACCATTCCTCCTCTGCCCTGGAGCCTAAAGCTATTTCTTTGTAATGAAAATGTGGGCACCCCCTTTGGAACTGTAAGTTATTCCTGTTGTAACCACTGTGTGGCGCTGTTGTAACACAGTCCAAGACCAGAATCGCACCGTGGTCTCATCATGTGTGATTGTCACTGGCCACACTGATTTTCCTGTCAATTATATCACATCCTATCATAAAGAAGAGGCTCTATTTTTCCTATTTAAACTAATAAATGCACATGGTGCACATTTTCCTGTGTGCGGCTCAGATTTTTTCTCTGCACAATACAGATGTTCTTGTGTGTTTGGCATCCTTGGTAACAGGCCCCATAATCCCCCAGTGTTTTCAAAACACTGTTCAGGAGTTTTTAACCATGTGATTCCCATTTAAGTCATGGGAGAACACGGCCAAACTCCATTCCCCGCTTTGCATACTAAAGCATCTTACTGAAGTGAATGTGTGTGCCCCTGGGGTTTTTACCCTTGCCTTACAGCAAATGTTTTTGAGCATTACTTTTAGAAAAGTAACATTCATGTATATTTACAAGGCAAGAAGTGATTTATTAAGGAATTGGCGTGCTTTTGAAATAGGTCATTTTGTGTGTCTTGGGCTTGATTTTCTCCAAAAAGTAGAAGGCTTTGGGGTCAAATTCTAAGAGATACCAATCACCTTTGATTTTTGGAAAGAATCCTAGCTGTGCAGCAAGTGCTCAGAACCTCTCAGAATACAATCCTGTTGTTATTTGTGTTGTGGCTATATGCAGAGAATCATGCTCAGGGCATTGAGAGTGACAGGACAGCAGGCCGATGTGAACAGCCTGTAACAAGGACCATGAAACAAGATGTATCAAGTCTAAGAGAAAGTTACTGCAATTAAGGACATCTAATACTGCTGGGATGCAATAAAGATAACTGTTACCTATGGCTGTTGCTCAAACTTGGTTCACTACTTAACACAGAGAGCAAAAAATGAGGGGAGCGTTAAGCTTCCCTGTGTACTGCAAGCACAACCGTATTTTTGTAACTCCTTCTGACTGACACATGGTCTGGTTACTGCAAACACGGTTGGCAGTTGTCCCCACAACAGCTTTTTTTATTTCTTTTTTTTTATATGCAAGACAATGTCAGCTGAGTTTGACTCCACACCTAGCATGCAGCATAACTGTTTGTATCCCTTCACCTTGGGATCTCCTGGGCTGTTAATTCACAGTATCCTTTAAGCTAGGGGTGAGGAAACTTTTTACATGGGGCCCCACTTTTCATCATTGCAATTAACAGGGCCCCCCAACCTGTCCAATGTAATCCAAACTGATGGCAATTTTGGTTATATTCATATGAAAAAAGCCCTTTCAGCACATGTAAGAAAATAAGTCTGGAGAATGCAAAAACTTTCCTAATCGGTATATAAATGTGAATACACACATACAAACAGTAATGTAATTCAACACTTCAATGAGATGGATGAGCCTGAGACTGAGCAGCTGATTATGCTGCACTTCTGCCTTACGAAATTTCATGCCCCACCCCAGAGGGGGCCCACCTCTACTTTGCACACCTCTGCTTTAAGTCAAGGACAGTGCCCTCAGCAAACAGGCATACACACACAGAGAAGTGCGCTGTGTGGTGTCCTACCTTGGAGCGAGTGGAAGAATGGTGATGACCACACCTTTTAGGTAGCCTAATAGTAGGATTTTGTTCAGCCATCCAAATCAAGCATGCAAAAGCAGTAGCAAAATGACCCCTGCACCATGTCTACATTCCTCACCTCTTGAGACCTCATCGCTCAGTAACATTACCTCCAAGCTTACTTGTTATGTTTTTCTGCCTGTGTATTTGAGCCCATACAATTACAGTGATCTTGAATATCATAATTTGCCTAATCACAATCAGAGTGGTGGATGCAAACAGTGGAGACAGTGGCAAGTAAGAGCCTATGTCTAATACCACTAGTGAAATTCTAGCTCTGTGGAACCTTGCTCTTTTGCAACATCACACATTGCTCAGAGCAGTCTGCACTCTGGCTGGGGCTACACTTTTGGGGCAGAAAGAGGGATGCCTCCTCACTGGTGACTGACTACCTGGGAACAGAGAACAAACCCTGTAAAGTTCATAACTAGCTGGACACTGGTGGTGAAGAAACTGGGAAGTAACAAGACATTTTTGTGCTCTGCTGAAGCCTTCCGAGCCTTACGTGGGCGTGCTAGCAGGTCCCAGGAAGTGCGGCTGGTCGGGCAGTCTGTTAGTTACTGAGAAAGTGATCAATACGGTTAGTGTTAATGCCAAAGGGGAGCACTAGATGGTTTCATCTGACCTCCTAAACAATACAGAGCCATAGAGTGTCACCAGTTACTCCTGTACTGAGCCCAGTGACGTGTTTGATGAGAACATCTCTTCTAGAAAGGCACCCAGCCTTGCCCTGAAGCCCCCAAGAGATGGGGAGCTCACAGCCGCTTGTGGTAGTTTGTTCCAATGGTTAAATCACCATCACTGTTAAAAATGTTTTTGTTCTAGTGTGTCTGTCTGGCTTCAGCTTCTAGCCAGGGCATGTTGAGCCCTTCTCTCCTAGATCGAATAACTTAAATACCTGGTATAGCTCAGCGTTGAAGAGTTCCTGGCTGGGATTAGGGTAGCCCGTATAGGGCCACATGAGCTGGGCCTGGAGGGCCATGCACAGGGGCACCATGGTGTCCCTGTGTGGGACCTCCCTCTGGGGGATGTAGGTCCCTGCCTCCAGGCAGCGGCACAGACTGGAGTTTGTAAACACTTGTGCCTCATGGAGGCAGCCAAGCCAGCCCACACAAATGTCCTGGAGAAGGACCCTGCTGTCCCCAGGGCCTGCACCAGCATGGAGTAATACACCTTCCGGTGAATATATTGGCCGCCACTGAGTTCCGGGGTGCAGACTGGCATGTGGGCCCTGTCGAGGGTGCCAAAACAGTTTGGGAACCCAAGTGCTGTGAAGCCAGAGATGGCCATGTCCAGGTTCCCCACACAGATCACCTTCTTCAGGAGCGTGGTGTTCAATGCCTGAACCACCTGCAGGACATGGAGGACATATGCACCCATGAGGGCATGTGGGGAGCACCAGGCCCCTCTCACACCCCAGGCTTCTGCCGGCCCCCAGTCTCCAATGGGTCCCCTTTCCTGGGATCCCCCTCCTCCCTGTGGGTGTGTGGCCTGAGCTTGTCTTACCTCCATGATGATGGCCATCACTGTGGCCTTGTCCACACCAAAATGGTGGCCTGTGGAGCAGTAGCTGTCTGGCGTAACCATTTTCCAGATGGCTGTTATGACCCTTTTTTCGACGGGGAGGGTATGCTGCACCTGGGTGTCCTGAGGCTGCAATGCAGGGGCTAGCCACTGGCGGAGCTCCAGGAACATCTGCTGCCATATCTAAAAATGCTGGAGCCACCCATCGTTGTCCTACTACCCCATTAACAGGTGCTCTCACCACTCAGAGCTACTGGAGTAGCTCCAGAGTTGGTGGAGAACCCAGGGGGACAGGGAGCCAGAGGAGTCGCAGGTCCAGGAGTTCCATGGCTGTGCCGGGGGTGTGGCCCCCAGCAGGAGATGGTGGGAGGCCACCGCTGCTGAGAACAGCAGGATGACCACACTGCTGGCTATGGCCAGAAGCAGCTTGAGCTGCTGGTCCATGTATTGCCCTGTGTGCACAGGCATCTGCTGGGCTTGTGCTAGCTCTGCAGGCCTTGTGCTGTGCAGGGCTAGACTGTTGGAGAGGGGCCCTTTAAGGGGATGACAGGCTGCAGACCTGCAATGCCACGTGACCCTGCCCACAGGGTTTCCTGGGCCTTTCTTTCGAAAGGGCGCTTGGGACAGTGTAGACGCTCCCTTTCAAAAGAGCACATTGCCCTTTTGAAAGGGCGGCTCAGAAGCGCTAGCCTTGACTTGTGTGTGGACGCTGTGTTTCAAAGGGCAGCTTTCAATTAGTCATTTTTGAAAGGGGGCCTTTTGAAATCATGCTCCAGTGCAGATGTAGCTTAGCTGCCACAAGTCGGACTGGCCCTTCGGGAAAAGTTGGTTTTGACTTCACCTCTTCCTCATTATCCATCTCACAGGGAGGGTTCAGGAGCAGGTTTTGGGTTCTGGGTGGGAAGAGGGTGCAGAGGTGAGGCGGGGTCTGGACAATCTGAGGGTGGGTGTGGGTCTGGGTCTGGGGAAGGGGGCTCTGAGCCACAGGGTCTGGATCCAGGCATACCAGCACATGATCTGGGCTAGGGTTTCCCCACCCTGGGTTTGTAGGAAGTGGGATGCTCAGTTTACAATGGAGACTGCTCTGTGGAAAAGTGAGACTAACAAGAACTGTAGCTGAATCTTCCATATACACGGTGTTCGAGGACATCAGAATAAATTCTTTGGGCCTCCAAGGTGTTGAGTCACTTACAGGTTATCAGTGTGTATTTGGGGTAATGCCTGTTACCTCCCTCTACTTCCTTACCTCTTCTGCTGAGCAGTGTGTTGTGTGATACAATCACGTACGTTGCCGAAAGGGAGGTTTAGGTTGGACATTAGAAAGAACATCCTGTCAGCACTGACAAGCAGTGGAATAAATTGGCTAAGGGGGTTGTAGAAGCTCCATCATTGTAGATATTTAAGAGCAGGTTAGAAGAACACCTGTCAGGGATGGTCTAGACCAGCGCTTCCCAAACTTCTCAGCATCCCGCCCCCGCCTTTGGCTTTTTGAGAAACCCTCATGCCCACCCACCTCTTCTTTACCATCATCCAACCACCTTTTTAACAAAAAAAACTATTTGTAATTTAAAATAAACACAAAAACTTGATATAAACATGTTATTTAAAATTAAAAATAAGCACAAATAGTTTTTCTTGGCCCCTTGTCGTTGCCTGGTGCAGCCCCAGCTGGCCAGCTGCCTGAGCCCCATGCCAGCTGCCCCCTCACCAGCCACTAGTGCTAACCACCCACCCCAGCCATGGGCCAGCTGCCTGAGCCACTGAAGCCCCAGCCCCATGCTGCCCGGGGCAGCTGCTTGTCTATCTTCCTGAGCTGCTTGAGCCCCATTTTGCTGGCACCAGCCACCCACCTGCCCACCCAAGCCCTGTGATGCGAGGGCCACAAGCCCCATGAGCCCTGCAAGCCAGCTGGCTGCCTGAGCCCCACAAGCCCCACAAGTTGCCCACCTGAGCCCCTCCCCTCCCACAAAGTCAGGCACCACCAGCCCCCTGTTCTTGCCCCATGTCCATTCCCCTTACCTGAGCCAGGCACCCCCAGCCCCCATCTAACCCCATCCTCCTCCTCCAACCCACACTCACTCACCTTTGCATGTGGGTCTTCACTGGCTACCTGCTTTTTATGGCATCTGTGCTGGGTCACCCACATAAAATGGCAGGGACTGAGAGCCAGAAGCAAAGAGTGGGGGGGATTTATGGAGGGGGGGTGCTGGGTTGCCTCATGCCCCCTCCCCTGGAATGTCTTCATGCCCCCCAATGTGAGAAACCATGTTCTAGACAGTGCTTGTGCTGCCATGATGGACTTGATGACTTTTGGAGGTTCCTTCCAGTTCTAGTATTCTGTGTTTCTATGATTTAGTGCAAAAGAAAGAGCCCTTTTCCTGCTCCCACATAAGCTACTTTCCTCTAAAGAATCCTTAAAAAAAAGCAGTCAAGTAGCACTTTAAAAACTAACAAAATAATTTATTAGGTGAGCTTTTGTGAGACAGACCCACTTCTTCAGACCATAGCCGGACCAGAACAGACTCAATATTTAAGGCACAGAGAACCAAAAACAGTAAACAAGGAGGACAAATCAGAAAAAGATAATCAAGGTGAGCAAATCAGAGAGTGGAGGGATAGAAGGGGGAGCTGAGGTCAAGAAAATCCTATTTTTTATCAGCAGTGAAGAAGGCAGTAGAGGCATTCCTGCTATTTTTGATGGAAAGCAAAGATGAGTCGCCATGAAGTCCTGGCCTATACTACATGTCGACCTAACTCGATTACATTAAAATGCGGTGCCCACTGCTCTGACTTAACTCCTCTTACAAAGAGATGCAGTGCTTAAGCCCATGAAGTGAGTCTAATGCAGCATCAGTGTAGACAATGCATTGCTTATGTCAACTGTTGCTGCCTTTCAGAAGCTGTTCAATAATAATCCACACAGACAGTTAAAGCAGGTCTTGTGAGGACATGCATTGCTGACACAAGGAGTGTGGTGTGGACACACAAAAGCAGTTTAATTACTGCGTTAAATCAGTGTAACTCAGGTCAACTTAATTTTATAGTGTAGACTTGCCTTAGCTAACGTATTATTTGACAGTCCTATCATTTAACTTTTGTCTCATGTGTTTATTTAAAAAGCCTGGCCATCAGTGATTATGGAGAAAAGCCATATTGCCATTCTGTCTCTTGAGGGGCTATTATATTACTTGTGAGGCTTCTCAGGATGACATTTACATAGATCCCTGGGCTGAGTACAATAACTGGAGGAAATTAGTAGGAATCACTAATAGTTTTATTTTTAAGAGAGATGGAGGTTCATAAAGCCAGCAGGAAGTTGTGATTTGACACACATTTTGCCTCTCAGGAATCTAGGCAACAGTAATTTACAACCCTTAAATCCTAATGTTAAACTACAATACTAAAACTGGCTTTGCCTTATGAAAACATGCATTCTATCACAAAGAGCCTCCTTAACATTTGCCTGTGATGTAATCATTGTTCCCTTTGCTGAGAGGAGAAAAATGAGGGAGTGGAACACAGAAGCTTTGATCTTATTGAAGAGATTGAAGTGAAAGACACGTTGTTTCTTCCCACTTCAGTAAGGGCTGAAAGCTAAAATTGTGAAATCAATTGACTGGAGTTACTGTAACAATTAATTTGTCATGATGAAAAGACGTCAGGAAGAGGGTGGATCAGATCATCCACCCCCACAGAATATCTGCACGTGCAGGTGGCAGTTTTAAAGCTTACAAGCTGCCAAGGACACACTCTTGGTCTTGCCCATAAGTGACAGATAGTTGCAGCCTGTCCTCTTAGCAGCTTCGCCTCCCCTCCCCACTTTTGCCCAAGACCTGCTTCATAAAGAACATGGCACTGCGTTTAACATACCAGTTAACTTTGCAAAGATCCCCTGTGATACATGTCATTAGCTCCCCTGTCCTGTTGCTCTTTTGCCTACTGTTTGATCTAGCTTAGTCCACCATGCTGTTTTGTGTTTATACAATGTAATAAGACATCTGCTGCCCAGCAGAACTCATCTATAAGGGTGGAGCTTTGCAGTTGACTGCTAGCCTATTTATATTAATTGAACATGCCGAATTCTGCATACATCACTGATTACCCTAATTTGTTTCAGCTCCTAAAGACCCAAGGATTTTTGCTGCTTGCCCTTCCAGCATTGTTTTATTCATTTGGCTCCAATTAGCCTCTGCTAACAAAAATACATCATACTGAACCCTCTTGTTAGCCATTGCTGTTCCTAATGACATAATTTGTGAGTTCTGAGCCCTTTAAAGTAAAGACATTAGGAATTAAGTTACAGTCTCTTCAGTGGGATTGAGAAATTTTAATTGTAGGCATCTGGGTTCCTTCCTTTAAAGATGACTTGTGATTTTTACTTAACTAATAAACGTTGACATAATCAGAGTTATCAGCACCATATGTCAGTCCTTTGTGAGAAACAGTTCATAGGCAGCTGGGGAAGGAAATGCTTCAACATTAGCACTGTCTTGGTATATTTTTAGAACATCTTCCAACACCATGGGGTTGCTATGGGAAAAATGTCAGTGTTAAAAGCCAGGTGTTCCCCCCAACCCCGTTACTCAGGTGAGGTTTACATTAATGCCAAACTGATTCCAATGTTGGGGTGTGTAACTGCACATTCCTAGTGTGATATTTTCAACAACCTTCAGTGTTGGCTTCTCTTGTAACTCAGCCTTAGGCCACCTCTGAGGGCTTTTCAAAATCTCTTTGCTATTGTCTTTCACAATACATACAATCACGACATGCTTCTGGTGGGAAGATTTTATTAGAATGAAGGAGCTTTGAGTGCAGATTTGAATGAGAGTGAGCATAGGTGTTTGTGGATGGGTCAGCTCATCCTCTCAAGTGGTTATTTTTTCTCCATATAATAGAATGAAGGAATTAACCCTAAACAGACATATAATACATGTGACTAGAGGGGAAATATCTCCCCTATTTCTATTCTAGTGACAGAGAGAAAGCTGTGCTAGTTTATAACCATCAAAACAAAAAAAGCAGTCAAGTAGCACTTTACAGACTAACAAAATAGTTTATTAGGTGAGCTTTCGTGGGACAGACCCGTTTCTTCAGACCATAGCCAGACCAGAACAGACTCAATATTTAAGGCACAGAGAACCAATATAGGTGCTGACATTGAATGGTCCTTATTGTACGCCTTCCCTTTTAAGGCACAAATCAGCTCCTTTGTCATAGACTATTTGTGTTCTGTGATCTCTTCTGTGATGTCTTTGTCTTCTGATGCTTTGGCTTCCCCAGCCTTCCGCAAATGTTTCATAATTTCTTCAGTCTCAGACATCTCCAGCTCTGTAAATGCCTTGCAGGTTTGGTTTGCATGTTAGTGGATTACTTATTCTTAATTCTTCAATATATGGCAATGATTCCAAGATCGCACCAAAATATAAGCATGTAACATGTTTCTTTGCAGTGTAGCAGAGAAGGTACTCTTGGTATATGCTGAGACATTGTAGTATTGGAACGAGTCGCAGGTGAGGGGAGGGAATGAAAGACTATAAGAAAGAGGGTGGACTCTTGTTAAAATGGAGGGCCTGATGGAACTAGGGGAGAAAATGCTGTGTAGTGAAATGGATGCTCCCATATTGGTAGGCGAGGAAGTGCCCTTTCAGTTCTGTACACAGGCTGAACGGAGCCCTTAACTGTTGAGCAACTGGGAAAGAGAGGACCGAAGTGCTAGGGGAGTTTCCCCACTGCAGATCTTAGAAGCTGTGGAGGATGTGGAGTGTTGCTGCTCTGTGATGCTCTTAAAGCATGAGGAAGAGGAATTCTCTTAGGGAATCATGTGGCGTCTCTAAATAAAGAGGGGAGGAGTGTATGGGGTGGAAGAATTGTAAATTGTGTGCAGGTTTGTGGTGACACACAACTGCCCTATGCATAAGGCTGTATGGCAAAGGTTGGGTGGAACAGTTCTTGTGTATTGGTTCCTTTGCTTCTTTAGCATGAGTTCCACTCCAGACCAGGCCTTCTGTATCATGAAGGATTAGATTTCCCAGACATGAAGGTTTTTCACCCATCTTCACCTCCCTAACCTAGCAAGGAAGCAAGGCTTCTCCATGGTAAAGTAGTTAACACAGTGAACACATGAACCTGCACAGAATGGCTACGTCTACACGTGAAGCCAACATCGAAATAGCTTATTTCGATGTAGCCTATTTCGATGAATAACGTCTACACGTCCTCCAGGGCTGGCAACATCGATGTTCAACTTCGACGTTGCGCGGCACCACATCGAAATAGGCGCTGCGAGGGTATTTCTACACGCCAAAGTAGCACACATCGAAATAAGGGTGCCAGGCACAGCTGCAGACAAGGTCACAGGGCGGACTCAACAGCAAGCCGCTCCCTTAAAGGGCCCCTCCCAGACACAGTTGCACTAAACAACAGAAGATACACAGAGCTGACAACTGGTTGCAGACCCTGTGCCTGCAGCATGGATCCCCAGCTGCCGCAGCAGCAGCCAGAAGCCCTGGGCTAAGGGCTGCTGCCCACGGTGACCATAGAGCCCCGCAGGGGCTGGAGAGAGAGCATCTCTCAACCCCCCAGCTGATGGCCGCCATGGAGGACCCAGCAATTTCGACGTTGCAGGACGCGGATCGTCTACACGGTCCCTACTTCGACGTTCCGATCCCCTCATGAGGTTAGCGACTTCGACATCTCGCCACCTAACGTCGAAGTTAACTTCGAAATAGCGCCTGACGCGTGTAGCCGCGACGGGCGCTATTTCGAAGTTAGTGCCGCTACTTCGAAGTAGCGTGCACATGTAGACACAGCTAATGAACGGTAAGGCAATGGCAGACTTAAGCTGTTTCCCATTGGTTGAGTTCATAATTCAGGCTCCACTATGCTTAAGCAGTGAGGTAGCTAGTCTTGACCTAGAGGCTTACAACATCAATGGAAAAGGCAGGCAAAGGTTGTGAGGAGGAAAGGAGGCACAGAAAGGTTTGGCCCAGCAGAGTGTGGCAGGGCGGGGATGAGGATCAAGGCCTTGTAAGACCTAGTTCAGTAGCCTGCCCACTAGACCATGCTGACTCTTTCAATAAGGGTTAGCACAGCCTCAATTTCATATCTCTTTTGTGCTGTTCTTGTGCCATTTGTGATTTCTTAGGCACCCTTAAGTGCTGTGCTCATGCTTTTGTGCCTATAAAAACTTGACAGCACCCCCACCCCTCACCCACCAAAAAAGTGAACAGTTCTTTCTATACCTCCCTCCAAGAACTTGTGAGAAAGGCTTGTTTGTGTGAGTAGATAAATTCTGTGTTCTTTATTTCTTGTCTAAAGACAACATCATCGGGGAGACAAGCAGCAGAGCTATCTGTGAATGTTGCTTGACTTAGAAGTCCAGCCTCTTCACTTGTTTGTACTTTTACATTGGTAGTGCTTCTTTCATATGGAGCACCACCATAAGCCTTGTGTGTATGGTGTGGAAGTAGAAGCACCTTGTTACACCACTTAGGGTAAGTCTACAATTACCTCAGCATCGACAGTTTGGAGATTGATCTTCTGGGATTTGATTTAGTTTGCCTAGTAGGGACATGTTAAACTGAACACTGAGAGCATTCCCTTTGACTCTGGTACTCTGGCAGTCACGAGGAGTAAGGGAAGTCACTCGGAGTCCTTAATCATCAGCTTCCTGCTGTGAGGATGGTGGAGAAAGTCCACTTAAGGCACATGTGACTCCAGCTTCACTGTTCTCATAGCTGGAGTTATATATCTTAGGTCAACTTTCTCCCACAGTGTTGACCAAGCCTCTGTACAGCTGAATCACCTGCGTTCTAATTAACAGGTGACGCTTTAGAATGAAGACACAGCATTAGGCTATTTTCCTGTCACAAAACACCCTAGCAAAATTATTACCAGCCTAAGTGTAATGAGTACAGCAGTATGTATATTTGGAGAAGAGGTATTCTGAAAACCAATTAGACAAGTAAGTATTGTGGGTGCCTGATAGAACAACAAAAGCTAGCCAAGTGGAATGATAATAAAGTCTGTTATATTTTGGAAGACAGATGTTATGGATACCTGTGCTTCTCTCGTGCCATAAGTCATTTGACCTGCTCATAAGTTGAAATACCCATAGGCCATATGGTGTGTCATTACAGCTACGCAATTATTAGGGCTGGCTGAAAATTCCAATTTTTTGCAATTGAAGTGTTCTGCAGTAAAAATAGGCTTTAGGCAGAATTTTATCTGAAGGAAAAAAAATTCCAACTGCCTCTAGTCTTTGGCATGGTATTTCATTGGAACGGTACTTTCCTGTCATATGAAGCACTATGGTGGATCAGCCTCTCAAAACATTGAAGGGCAGTCTTGTTGAAGGCAATGGGGATTTGGGGAATCTAAAACTGCAACTCCTGTGTGGCAGCAGAAATGCAGGTGGACTCAGCTACACAGAACACTTGGGAATTGAAAATTTTCAGAACTTTTCCTTCCACTGAAAGCTTTCATCCTGAATCTGGATTCAGTTGAAATATTGAAAACTAAAAACCAAATTTCCCAAGGGATATAAATATTTCCTTGGATCAGGTCAAGGGGTAATAATTTTATTTCTCATGTGGAAAATGTCTTCCGACAATTTCCAGAATAGAAAGTATTAAAAGCCATTAGTATCAATATATGATTTACCTCTTATGAGCAAGAAAAAACAAAGTTTCAGAGGGGAAACGTTTATAATGCTAAATTAAGAATATTGTACAAGAAAACTAATTTTTCTCTTCCATTTTAGGATTTCACTAGCGCTCATTGGAGCTACACTGCTGAGTTATTTTAGTGTTTGTGTTTTATCATACTAATGTATACAGTATTCTTTCTCAGTCTGCTGGAAGAGGCAATTAGGATTTACAAGTAAACTATAGTACTTTCCTTAAAGCTACAACGTTAAAAGAAAAGTCTTAATTACTCAGGGAACTTCAGAGATTGTGAAGACACCATATTGCACAGATTCCTGTGTCAAACAAGCATACTACATACTAGGTGGTCTAACTGATAGCTCACTGATTAAGATTGCCTGTGGAATTTGATCATGTTCCTCCTGTAATTGGTACAGGGTGAAGTAGTGAACGGCTAGTACTGTGTGTGCTCACACGTGCAGTAAGTATTGTGCCATTATGGAACTCTCTTCCATTGCCAAGCTAGAAATCTCTTCCATTTCTCACCACATTTTTTAAGAGAAATTTCCATTTTGTTCTTAGACATACTAGATTTGTGTCCCTGGAACCTGAGGTCCCTGTTTGCTGAACTGGGTTCCTCATGTTACTCAACAAATTTACATCTGACCTAAATCTTAGGGGCTACCTTCTGAAAGTAGTTTCACTGTCCATTCCATTTTTGCATAAGACTTTGCTTATAGTTGAACTAGGCTAGTGTCTTGCTGCATCCACTAGGCTGGTTGTAGACAGCAAATAAAGCAGCAGCCTGGTGGGGTTAGCCCCTTTAGGGCTGCCTGTGCAGGTGTCAGGAGACTGCAGTTCTTGATTGCCACTCACAGCCAATGGGAGCGACAGGAAGTGGAGCGGAGCAGGATGCTACTTCCCTTTGCTCCAAATGGCCATGAAAGGCTATGTGCAGCCAATGAGAGTGGAGGCACAGGTAAATGGAAAGGTGGGAGCCCACCAGGGACTGACCCTGGCAGACTGGATCTGGCTTCAAGGTGGGCATTTGTCCACCTCTGCCCTAGGCTTTGTATTGCTATTGGCAAAGAGATGGCCTTGGTAACAACTGTTGTTCACTATGGCATGTGGTCTATTGAACTGTGGGGCTGTAAAGAAGAAAGGGTTGAAATACTACGCCAAAGCCTGCTCCTGCAAACTCTACATGGGGATTTGTGTCAGTGTATATTCTTAAAGAACTTGTGTATTAGGCTATCCCAGCCAAATGATGCCCTCATCTTTATACCTCACTGCATTTGTGTTATGCTTTTTGATGCCTGGATCACTCTGCTGTGCTTGGTGGGTTTGTGCAGTTTGTAAGAGCCTAGAAATGAACAAGCAATGCTGTTGATGAAGCATGAGGAAGAGTATATTCCAGCTCCATTTCCCTCAGCTTGGGGTGCACTGCAAGCCAAACAGGAATAAATGGTAGTCAGTACTAACTTTAGTTACCCACTTTGGCAGATGCTAAGCAGCTGCCTTTCAAGAGCAGAAAGACCATTTAAAGTCATAGTATTTTTCTTCTTTAAATCTGTGTGTGAGAAAGCTGTTTCAATCAGGTAATGTAAAATTGTACCATCTCTATGTAACTACACAAATCAAATGTCCAGCACAACCAAAGGCATGGCGGTAAGAGTAAAAGAACAGATAGCAAGTGATCAGACAAACCTTGGTCCCTGTACCAAGTTGCATGCCTTAGGATGCCACCTGATCTAAGCTAGCGGTGAGCTTGCCTGTGGCACCTTGGAAAAGCTTTCTGTCTGTCTTGCTGAACCAGAATAGTTAGTTCCTATAAGTGCACATACAGAGGCAAGGCCATACCCAGCTACAGAATGACAAATGCTGAGAGTAGCTCTGTGAAGACTTGGCTTTAAGGGACTTGCGTTAGCACTCAGATGCCTTCTTCCCCTAGAGTGCAGCTGCAAAGGTACAGTAAACTCTCGAAATACGTGGCTTCAAGTTGCACATAACTCGCTTTGACGTGAGTTAAGAACAACTTGAAGCTGCTCTGCAGCTGTCAGCCTGCCTACCTGCCTGTGGCTGTGGACAGCGAGGCAGGCTAGGAGCCCCTTCTCCTTGCCTTCCCCTAGTGGTGCCCCTGTCAGGCTGCCAGCCATGCATCTGGGGGAAGATAGGGAGAAGCAGCCAGGAAACTGACCAGCCCTGGTGGGCTGATCAGTTTCCTGGTCCCGCAAGCAGCAAGGAGTTGGGATCCAAGTGGCAGCCTGGCTCCCGGCTTCCCTCAGTTTGTAGAGCCAGGAAACTGACCATAGCAGCTGGCCTTGTCAGTTTCCTGGTGCCAAGGGGTGGAGGGAAGCCAGGAGTCAGACTGCTTCTGGTTCCTGGCTCCCCTCCACTGGCTGGAGCCAGGAAACTGATGAAGGTTGCTGCCCTGGTCACTTTCCCGGCTCTGCAAGGGGAGGAGAGATGGGAACCAGGATGCTAGTAGGTGCCCTGGTCAGTTTCCCATTTCCTGTAAGCCCAGGGGAGCTGGAAACCAGGATGTAACCTCCACGACTTGCATGAAAATGTGAGTTATGCAAGGGTTGCATGAACGAAACCCCCATGTAACTGGAGGGTTTACTGTACACCATGAAATCTGCCTCTTTGCTCAATGTGGAGGAAGGTATGCCCAGCTTCTTCTTACCCCTTCCTCCCCATTATGAATTGTACAAATGGAGTTATGTAATTAACAAGAAATAAGTTTAACTGCAAAAGGTGGGTTTTAAATGATCATATAGGTGGCAAATAGAATGAAACAAATAAAGCACTCAAGTTAAGCTTGATTCACTAACAAATGTGGTTACCAATAGTAATTCCTCGCTCTAGACACTGTTACAGGCCCATTACAGAAAGTCTTGCCAGGCAGTGCCCCGGCCTGCTGCTTGAGAATTCAGGTATTGCTGCTCATAAGTTAGACATTTCAGCCTGGGATACACTCTTCCCTGGTTCTTGTTTCCAGGGTCTTTCATTGTCTCTTTTGGGTGGGGAGATATCACTCTCCTGTATTCCGTGGGGCTGACAGCCTACCAGGGCAAGGTTAGGAGAGGGGCTGCTCTGTGCCCCTGAAAGAGGTGAAGAATGGAGCAGCCAGCCATGTGTACCACCTGGACCGCAGCACATCCACCATCTCTAGCATTTGGTACTGCCTGGAGCACACTACACTTGCTCTGGGCTGCTTGGTATCACCAGGTCCCAGGGCAACTGCTCTTTTGTTTCCCCCACCCCCCTCAGCGGGCCTGTCTTCCTTGCATAGGGCTCACGTAAGGTAAAAACCCTCTGTCCTCCACTGAAAAACACTGGCATTCCAAAAGGGAAGGAGGGATATCTGGTAACAGGTGACTTGGACACCTCTCTCTTCTTAGCTGTGACAGCAGTTACTTGCAGAGTAACTGCAGCAGCCACAGAAAGAACAGGCTTTCTTGCAGCCTATTGTCTGGACTACTGGGCCATCGGCCTTGGCTGGCTTTTTCATCGTTTTCTACCTGATGGCCTATTTGTGTGTGACACACTTGAAGTACAGATACACGGTCAATATTCCTAACTTCAGCTAGAGAAGTGACACAGGCGTGCACATTGGATAATCACATTCAATCAGAGATTTTCTAATGTCTCATTTGAGCCAAAATAGCTCTCCATCTCTTAAGCGTATTTGCTTGTCTATGGAATGGAATGTCACAGTCCCCGTGCATTGAATAAGCTCAAGCTAACTAGGCTGAGAAAAGAAACAAAACAAAGGCTGAAAGACAGACTTCATCTTCTGGTAAGACACGATCCTTCCTCAAGCAAGGGTTTGGACTAGGTGACCTCCTGAGAGCTCTTCTAACGCTAATTTTCAAATGATATTTCATTGATGTTCCACAGGCAGAACCACACCTGATGCCAAGGAACATCCTGGGGCACTTGAGTGACGTGAGGGATCTTTTTGGCTGTAAAAAGTTATTTTACTTAAACAATTAAAACTTTGTGAGGGCTTGTTATTAGGGGACATGCCTCCATATAGTGAACTAAGTAGCTGTCTAGATTGGAAATTGGTAGAGCCAGCCCCTTTCCATATATTAGTAAAGCAAACAGCTTGTAAAGAGTCTGAAAGCAGTGTCAGTGAACAGAAAAGAGAATTGATGAGGATACTTCCCTCGCTTTTTTGATGCAAGGAAAAAGAGAGAATAGAAAGCTATTCTCCCGGCTGTGTTTGAATAAGGTCATAGGGAAACAGGAAGGTGATAAAATGGTCCTAGGGATTACAATAGCTGCAGGGATATGAATACATAAAAAGTTAAATTGTGATTTGTGTAACTGCTTAATTCTATTTTTCAATGTAATCATCTACATAGCATATGGAGATAAAATATGCATCACATTAACTATTGATGGACTAGATCTTGCACTAATCATGCAGACTGAATCCTATCAGCTGATTGGCCAAATACGGTGCTGGCTTAAACTGAAGGAATTCCATTGATATTTGTGGCATTTGTTTGCTTACGTGAGGGATAAACTTAGTCCTGTAAAATTTGTCTAGTGCTTGAGGAGATAGCCCAATGGGATTATTAATGTGCTGTTAAGATCAGGGCTATTTGGGGGTCATGACAGCTCCTCCATTAGGTGTTTGGGCTCTGTTTTGTTGAGGACCATTGTGGCCTTAAAAACTTTATGCTAGTACATTAATCAAATGGAAAAAGTTTTGCAGAGTTTATTTTTCAAAGGTTTAATGTCACTGTTTTTACCGAATTGATAATCTTAATGGGATATATTTGGAAGAGATCCAAATTCTAATTTTTGAAATTGAATTGTTTTAGTGATTTAACAAAGTAACTGAGGGCATCACCCTATTAAATACGATATTTCATGCATGTGATTAATTGGAATCTCAACATAAACCCTTTAGAGATTAATGTTGATTCTTTGCTTTGAATTTACTGTCCATTTGTTTTGTTAATTAAAATTAAAGATGGAAGATGGATCACTGTGCAACCTCTTCAGGATGGTGAGGTTCACTTTGTTAAATAGGACACTTTTCCTTACTATAATAAAAAATAATGGACTTGATAAAACTGTATTAACCCTCATGCAGTGTGGGATAAATTCAAGGGGAGGTGCATGCAGTCGTTTATACTCATTGATAAGCTTGTCACATTTCACAACACTTTGAAAATACCAGTAGCTAACCTTTAGCTTGAGCGGTATTTTATTTTTAACCAAGTCAAAATGTTCAGAACAATATTTTTTTTTAAATTATTTTTTCCTTATACTGCTTGGTGTTTACGCATTTCAGATTAAATTATCCTTTCAAGTCAAAAGCATGTGGCTATGTTCTGAAGAAGTGGGTCTGTCCCACGAAAGCTCACCTAATAAATTATTTTGTTAGTCTTTAAAATGCTACTTGACTGCTTTTTTGTTTTCATAGTATATAGACTAGCACAACTATCTCTCTGTTACTATGCATCATGATGATGATAGCTGTGTTATCTCAGGAAGTTCCCCCAAAACTGAGCTTTTTGCACTACTCATTTGGTAGTGTAATATATTCAGGTATAAATAAGTGTAATTTGAGGAATGTGTTCTTTACAGATCACTTACATGGACATGGGAAGAGGTTCAGGGTATTTCTATGTAAATAATTACTTTGTTTGCAAGACGTGCTGGGTAGCAGATGAAGCAGTGTGTTATCACCCAGTGTAGGAATTGTGGAATATCAACAATGCTTGAAATTAGTGTGGGGATACAGGACAGTCATCATCACTGTGTAAGATGTGGATCACGCAGGGATACCCTCAGCAGAGTTCTGTGGAGAAGAAGTTAGGGGCAAGGGGTACTGGTTGAACCAACTTGGAATCTTCTAGCCCTGCATCCATAAGTCTGGTTTGACTAGTCCTTTTCCCCACTTTTCAATGACAACTGATGGGAGGGATAGTCAGTGGTTTGAGCATTCACCTGCTAAACCCAGGACTGTGAGCTAAATCCTTAAGGGGGCTGTTTAGGGGTCCTGGGCAAAGACAAACATCTATCATGGATGGTGATATAGGTCCTACGGTGGGGGCTGGGGACTAGACTTGATGACCTCTCAAGCTCCCTTCCAGTTCTATGAGATAGGCGTATCTCCATGCTTAGGTGTAACTAAATCCCAGACCAATACTGGGGTCTGTAGTTATTCCATAAGAATCCACCCTGGGGAATACTAAGATTCTTGTGGCTAGGCCCCAAGATGAAGCCACTCAAAGGTGAAATCACAGTGTTTTGCCTACAGCCAAACTCAAAAAGCAGTGGGCAAATAGCTGGCAGACAGCAGCAGGCAAGCGGCTGGCAGATGATCCTGCCCCTGTGTGACAAGAATTTCCAAGCTGATGTACCTGTGAAGTGTGGGTTGGTATGGACCAGGCTGCACTGTGAGTGGAGAGCTGAGGCAGATGTACACTCTGTTAGTGGGGGTGTGCAGATAAAGAGCTCTAAACACAGTACTTGGCTCAGCAGACTCTGTGGACAGCTTCTTGCTTAATGGGGTTTTCCTTTCCTTTGTTTGGAAATACTTCTTGTGTCATGGTGTAAATTTCTTAGGCTACTGTTATTAAACAAGCTGTTTCTATCAGACTCTCTGCTTGTGACGGGGGAAGAACTGCTTTTTCAGGCACCCAGCAGGTAGGGTGAGATTGTCCCAGGTGGCTGGGTGGGGGCTCGAGATAGTTTGGTTGCATTATTGGTGGAATGCCCTAGGAACTGAACCTGTCCCTTCTGGAGGTCACCTGCTATTAATAGAAGGGTTATGTAACTTATTTCCAAAGCATGAAATGTCTGCAAGATCTCTGAGTTATTAAAGACACTCCTACTACTGTGTATATTTGCTAAGTGAAAGGTAAAATGCATTTTTGACTAGTACATTAGCCCCTCGGGATATGTGAGGGTTGTGTTCTAGGCAAACCTTGCATATCCCAAATTTTGGGTAAGTCAGGGGGGTTGGGGCTGAGGGGTTAAGCCTGGGGTGGATTAGGGCTGTGGGGGGCTGGGAGGGTGGAGATGAACCAGGGCATGCAGGGGTTGGAGCTGGGTCTGAGGAGGTTCGAACAGGGTCCATGGGTGTGGTGGGCAGTGGGCTGAAGCCCGAGCCCTGTATGCTGAGCTGGGGGCTGGAGCCTGAACTCCGTGTGGGACTGTTGTGTGCCTGGGGCTGGGAGCCCTCTCTTCCGGGTTGGGGCTGAGCTGGAGCTGGCGGCAGGGCAAGGGAGTTTTATCCCCCACAAGCTGCATGCAGCAGTGGGCAGCTGTAGATGGGCTAAAACCCTTCTTGACAGCAGCACTGGTCTGGGAAGGGGTTTTAGCCCTCCTGGCTGCTGCAGTGGCAGGCAGCCAGGTGAGCTAAAAGCCTTCCCCCTACCTTCCCAGAACAGTGCCTAGCGCCTCTCCAGGAAGGCAGGGGGAAGGGGCTCTTAGCCTGCCTAGCTGCTTGCAGCTGCAGGAACCTAGGCAGGCTGACAGCCACATGTCTTCAAGTTGTATGAAACTCACATTAAAGCGAGTTTCGCGCAACCTGAAGATGCATAAAGTGCGTGTTTACTGTGTAGACAAAACCTTAACACGTGAAGAAAGCAAAGGCTCCTCTTTACAAAAAGGACTTGAATAGGCAATTAGGCATAGTAAGTTCTTCAGGGGAGAGATCTTGTCTTTTTTTTTTAAACATTATATATGTTTAAAAGTTGTATTACTAGCAGCAATACAAGTTAGCTTTATGTTGATGATGCTTTAATTAATCTTAAGGATGCTAATTATTGGAACAGCAAGACATAATTTAAAATTTGAGACCAAACAGCATGCTCTTAGTCCTAGTTGTGATTCACAGGCATGGCAGCTGAAGTTTGGCCTGAAAGGAACTTAGAGATTATAAAATTATAGAATCATAGAATCATAGGGCTGGAAGGGACCTTAGGAGGTCATCTAGTCCAGCCCCCTGCCTAAAGCAGGATCAACCCCAGCTAAGTCATACCAGCCAGGACCTTGTCAAACCAGGGCTTAAAAACCTCTACGGATGGAGAATCCACTGCCTCTCTTGGCAACACATTCCAGTGCTTTGCCATCCTCCTGGTGAAGTAGTTTTTCCTAATATCCAACCTGCTCCTCTCCTTCTGTAACTTCAGACCATTGTTCCTTGTTCTGCTATCTGACACCACTGAGAACAGTTTCTCTCCATCCTCATTAGAGCTCCCCTTCAGGAAGTTGAAGGCTGCTATTAAATCATCTCTCAGTCTTCTCTTCTGTAAACTAAACAAGCCCAAATCCCTCAGCCTCTCCTCATAGGTCATGTGCTCCAGCCCCTTAATCATTTTCGTTGCCCTCCACTGAACCTGCTTCAGCACATCCACATCCTTTTTATCCTGGAGGGCCCAAAACTGGACACAATGGCCGTGTCTACACGTGCACGCTACTTCGAAGTAACGGCGCCAACTTCAAAATAGCGCCCGTCACGGCTACACGTGTTGGGCGCTATTTCGAAGTTGAAATCGACTTTAGGTGGCGAGACGTCGAAGTCGCTAACCCCATGAGGGGATGGGAATAGCACCCTACTTCGAAGTTGAACGTCGAAGTAGGGCACGTGTAGCCGATCCGCGTCCCGCACCATCGAAAGAGCGGGGTCCGCCGTGGCGGCCATCAGCTGAGGGGTTGAGAGACACTCTCTGTCCAGCCCCTGTGGGGCTCTATGGTCATCGTGTGCAGCAGCCCTTAGCCCAGGGCTTCTGGCTGCTGCTGCCGCAGTTGGGGATCCATGCTGCATGCACAGGGTCTGCAACCAGTTGTCGGCTCTGTGGATCTTGTGTTGTTTAGTGCGTGTGTGTCTGGGAGGGGCCCTTTAAGGGAGCAGCTTGCTGTTGAGTCCGCCCTGTGACCCTGTCTGCAGCTGTGCCTGGCACCCTTATTTCGATGTGTGCTACTGTGGCGTGTAGACGTTCCCTTGCAGCGCCTATTTCGATGTGGTGCTGCGCAACGTCGATGTTGAACGTCGACGTTGCCAGCCCTGGAGGACGTGTAGATGTTATTCATCGAAATAGACTATTTCGATGTCGCTACATCGAAATAAGCTATTTCGATGTAGCGTGCACGTGTAGACGTAGCCAATATTCCACATGTGGCCTCATCAGTGCCAAATAGAGGGGAACAACCACTTCTCTAGATCTGCTCGAAATGCTCCTTCTAATGCACCCTAATATGCCATTAGCCTTCTTGGCTACAAGGGCACACTGTTGACTTATAACCAGCCTTTCATCCACCATAACCCCTGGGTCCCTTTCTGCTGTGCTTCTGCTAAGCTAATCGGTCCCCAGCCTATAACAATGCTTGGGATTCTTCCATCCCAAGTGCAGGACTCTACACTCCTCCTTGTTGAACCTCATCAGATTTCTTTTCGCCCAATTCTCCAATTTATCCAGGTCACTCTGGATCTTATCTCTACCCTCCAATGTATCTACCTCTCCCCCTAGCTTAGTGTTGTTAGCAAACTTTCTGAGAGTGCAATCCAGTCCCTCGTCCAGGTCTTTAACAAAGATGTTGAACAACGTTGGCCCTGAACCGAGCCTTGTGGCACTCCGCTTGAAACCAACCGCCATCCAGATATTGTACCATTGACCACTATCTGTTGGGCCCGACCATCAAGCCAGCCTTCTATCCATCTTATAGTCCATGGATCCAATCCATGTTTCCTAAATTGATGGGCAAAAATTTTGTGGGAGACTGTATCAAAGGCTTTGCTGAAGTCAAGGCATATCATATCCATTGACTTCCCCAAGTCCTCCGCGCCTGTTACCTCATCATAGAAGCTGATCAGATTGGTCAGGCACGACTTGCCCTTGGTGAATCCATGTTGACTACACTTGATCACTTTCCCCTCTTCCAAGTGCTCCAAAATAGATTCCTTGAGGATTCCTTCCATTATTTTCCCAGGGATTGAGGTAAGGCTGGCCGGTCTATAGTTCCCTGGATTGTCCTTCTTTCCTTTTTCAAAGATGCGCACTAAATTTGCCTTTTTCCAGTCATCCAAGATCTCTCCCAGTCGTCAAATGTAATGGCCAAAGATGCAGCAATGATGTCTGCCAATTCCCCAGTACCCTTGGGTGCATTAAATCAAGACCCATGTACATCTAGTTTTTCTAGATAGCTCATAACTCGTTCCTTCCCTACTGATGGCTGCCCTCCACCTTCCCATGCTGCATTGGCTAGCACCATAGTGTGGTAGCTGTCTTTGTCTGTGAAGATGGAGGGAAAAACGGTTTGAGTACTTCAGCTTTTCTTACATCATCTGTCACTAGCTTACCTCCCTCATCCAGTAATGGCCCCAAACCCTGCCTGACAACCCTCTTATTGTTAACATGCCTGTGGAAACCCTTCTAGTTACCCTTCACATCCCTTGCCAGCTGCAGTTCCAGTCGTGCCTTTGCTGTCCTGATTACTGCCCGGCATTTTCCAGCCGTATATTTATACTCCTCTTTAGTCAACTGTCCACATTTCCATTTCTTATATGATCCTTTTTGAGTTTAAGCTGACCAAGGATTTCCCTGTTAAGCCAAGCTGGTTGCCTACCATGTTTACATTTCTTACTATGCAGAGGGATGGTTTGTTCCTGTGCCTTCAGTAAGACTTCTTTCAAATACTGCCAGTTCTCTTGAACTCTTTTCCCTTTCATTTTCATTTCCTAAGGGATCCTACCCATCATTTCTCTCAGGGAAATGAAGTCTGCTCTTTTGAAATCAGGGGTCTGTATGTTACTGCTCACCCTTCTTCCTTTTGTCAGGATCCTGAAATCTACGATCTCATGATCATTGCAGCCCAGTTTGCCACCCACTTCCACTTCTCCTACTAGCTCTTCCCTGCTTGTGAGCAGCAGGTCAAGTTGCTCATGGCACCTGATCGGTTCCTTCAGCACTTGTATCAAGACGTTACCCCCAACAGTCTCCAAAAACTTCCTGGATTGTCTTTGCGCTGCTGTATTGGTTTTCCAACAAATGTCTGGGTGATTAAAGTCTCCCATGAGAACCAGGGCCTGTGATTTGGAAGCTTCTCTTAACTGTCTGAAGAAATACTCGTCTATCTCATCTCCCTGATCTGGTTATCTATAACAGACACAAACTACAACATCACCTCTGTTACTACTACCTCTAAACTTAACCCAAAGACACTCAACTGGTTTTTCTCCCTCCTTTATGCTGAAGCTCTGAGCAGTCATAATACTCCCTTGCATAGAGTGCAACTCCTCCTCCTTTTCTCCCCTGTGTGTCCCTCCTGAATGGTTTATAACATTCCATGACTGTGCTCCAGTTATGCGAATCGTCCCACCAAGTCTCCGTTATTCCAACCACGTCATTTTTTTTTGACTGTGCCAGGGCCTCTAATTCTTCTTGTTTTTTCTCTAGGCTTCAGGCATGTATGTACAAGCACCTTAGAGAAGTGGCCCACTTTCTTCTCTTCACCCAGGAAACCTGCTTGATTGGTTCCTCCTCCTTCCCCACTTACCTCAGGGCTTGTGTCACCTTCCCCCAATGAACCTAGTTTAAAGCTCTCCCCACTAGGTTTTTGCAAGCCTGCCTGCAAAGATGCTTTTTTGTTTCTTCGTTAGGTGGATCCCATCTCTTCCCAGCAATCCCTGTTCATGAAAGGGAATCCCAGGGTTGAAGAAGACTAATCCTTCTCTGCAACACCACAGACGCAATCATGCATTTACCTCTGCGATTCGATGATCCCTACCCAGACCTTTTCCTTCCACAGGGAGGATGGATGAGAACACCACTTGTGCTCCATATTCCTTAATCTTTCTCCCTAGGCTTACGTAATCCGCCATGATCTTGTCAAGGTCACTCTTAGGCGTATCATTGGTTTCTACATGGAGAAGTAAGGGGTAATAGTCTTCAAGTTTACTGATTTTAGGCAGAGACTCTGTAACATCCCAGATTCTAGCTCCTGGCAAGCGGCAAATTTGCCAGGATTCTAGGTCTGGAAGGCAGACGGATGACTTCATCCCTCTTTGGAGGGAGTCCCTGACCACCACCTGTCTTCTTCTCTTAGGGGTGTTGGTCGCAGAACGATGTTAGACGACTAGTTACTGTGAAGTTGAGGTTTGTAAATTAAAATCTGGAATTAATAATCTTCTGGTTTCTTGACTTACAAATTCTAAAAATCAAGCAGTTTAGAAGTACCTACTTAATGTTCTGAAATCCTCCTTAGGGCAGCCAGACTTACCTAATATTGAGAGAATCTAGAAACATAGGTTTTCTTCAGCTGATTTAGCTCAATTATATATAGATAATTTTCTGGATCGTTGCTTACTAAACAGAATTTCACCATCAGAAACTTGCCATTATTTGAAAATTGACCTTATACTCTATGAATTTATTCATAGTCCTCATCATGGCAATCAGAGGAGAATCCTGAAAAGATATGAATAATGTAATCTGTAAAGCAGCATTTAATGCAAAATAACTGCAGACAGTAATTGGTGAGTTGACCTTTCATTAGTTCTGTGGCAGTAAGCTCTTATTCAAGGTATGGGACTCAATGCTCTGAAAAGGGTACTTTGAAAATAACATTTCACAACCTGTAAGAAAGTTGCCATTCATTCATCTGACACAATTCAAAGTATTCTAAGATAATTTTCTGCTAAAGATGTTCAAGACATAGGAGTTCACGGTGAGCATCAGGGACTGACACTGGTCTCAAAAGTAACAAGAAAACAAATCTTAATACTTAGTCTTAGGTTGGCTAACTGACCCCTCGCAGAGGTTAGCATGAGAGCACTCAGATGTGTTGTGAAATTTCGCCTACAGCAATAAGGGGATTTCAATGTTTGCAGGGTCCTTTCAAAAGGACCCCTGGGTAGACGAGTCGCGCGCAAGTAAAACGGCCAGCAGCATGCTAATGAGGTGCTGAAATGAACATTCAGTGCCTCGTTAGCATGCTCCTGGCTGTGGCACTTCAAAAGTGCCGTGTTTTGCTTGTGCGTGGCTTGTCTCTACATGGGGGTCCTTTCGAAAGGACCCTGCAAACATTGAAATCCCCTTATTCCTATCAGCCCCATGTAGATGAGCCAAGCATGAGTGAAAAGCAGTGCTTTTGAAGTGCCGCTGCCAGCAGCATACTAATGAGGCACTGAATGGCCATTTCGAAGTTTTCCCCTAGTGTAGACATAGTCATAGTGGGATAAAAGGGGAGGCTTGGCTACATATGGGGCACGCTCTGAACCCCTTGTTTATACTAGTGAGCTGTTACGCAATTAATCTATTGTCTTCAGTGGGAATACTCAGCCACATAATAGTTTATCAGTGAGAATAAGGGGCTCTTTCTGGTGAGCATGAACAGTTATTTAATTGAACTGCCTAGCCAGAATGTAAGGAAGGTGGTCTCTAATAAAACTACAGTGTACTCACATTTTCATTGATGTTGTATGTGGTTTCACGCATCACCCGGTACATCAAAAAGACCAGTTTTGATGTTATTGACCATTCTCATGTAAGAAACAGACTCAAAGTTGTGATGTTTCCCTTTTGTGAAGAACTTGGGAGCGGGGGCGGGGGGGGGACTAGGGTGACCAGGTGTCTGGTTTTCAACTGAACACCCAGCCCTCCCCATCCTGGTGAAGGTGAGGAGGGAAGGGGAATGGGGTGTGTGGGAAACAGGAGGGCAACAGTGTTTGGTTGGAAGGTGGCAACCCGACCATTGTGATAGAATGGTCTGTTCTTCTAAGGGTAGTGGTGCCTAAGGGTCAACACTTCTCCAGCATGTGGCATGACACTTTATTTGTTGGGAGACAAGTACATACACAAGGATTTAAGATATTGAGGGAAGAGAAAATGGGCACAGGAATTAGTGGTGTTTGGGAGGAAACCTCATTACTCTTTCTTTAAGGCCAGGACTGGGAGATTTGCAGAATGGGTAGGGTAAGCCTCCCTGCTTGCCAAGCAGCCAAGATGTGCTGGGAGAAGGGGACCAGCATAGGATACTGCTTTCTCTCTCATGCCAGGAGAAGGAGGGCTGGCCTGCTGAACTTTCAGAGCACGAGGCACTGAATGGAGCAAGGCCCCAACTGAAGAAGGAGCTGGCTACATTACTACCCCAGCTTCAAAAAAGAGAATTAGGGACTCCTGTCTAAGGCTATGTCTATACTACAAGATAAAACTGAAGTTAAAGGACTTAGCTCAATATTAAAACATCCATTGTCTTCACTGTATATAACATTAGCTCGATTTATTGAGCTCTAATATTGATAACAAAATGCCAATATTACAGGATGGGTATAGTGTCAATTTCAAATTTAAACTTTTGAATAAAGGCTAGTGTGGAAGCCCCATGCCCTTAATTCAAATTTATTAGCAGCCAGAAGTGTCCTGTATTTATTCCACAAGGCTATGTGGTGACCCTCCAAGTATGGCCATTTCCTTCTCTGCTGCTCTCCATCCAGATGCGAAGGAAGGAGGTCACAGGAAGCCCGTGAATTTTTGATTGAATTAGAATTAGAATTTGAATTCAGCAGTGCCCAGGCCTGCAAATATAAAGGACACCCATAATGAAAAAATTCCTTTGCCCATCTCATCACACCACATCAGTAGCGATTGCATCGGTAGCCACCTACTGCAATTATGACCACTCAGGGTAGTGACCAGCCTAGCTCACAAGAGAGCCCCAGCATGGACCCACCAGGAGATTCTGGATCTTCTTGTGGTTTGGGGAGACCAACTGGTGGCAAAGAGACTTCGGGTGGCCTATGCAATGCTGCGTGAAGGTGAAAGACTCTGTCAGGCCTGTCAAAAAGTCCATGAAGCCAGCCAGTGGTAAGGCCCAGCTCCACAGACCTACCGCTATTATAAACAGCTGCACATGCTTATGGGGAGTGATCCCACCACTGAGCCCATTGTTAACTATGACACTCGTGCAGGCCCTGGTCTGGAGTTTGGGGTGAGGTGAGAGGAGCCTGGGTGCCTTGGAGGAAGAGTCCAATGGAGAGGAGGAAGGGGGCAATGAGCAGGGACTGAAGAAGTTGTTCCCAACAGCCAGGAGCTCTTCACAAAAGACCTGGAACAGGTCACCTCCACGCCAGCCCCAATCCCCCTGGACCAAGCTGTTGGGTGAGTATTGTTGTGGGTGGGTATAGGTATAAGGTGGGGTATGGGTACAGGTTTGTTAGGGATCTGTGCCCCTCAGAACAGCGTGCTAATGTTTCTTGGGATGGAGCGCTTCTCCTTTTTGAAGATCTCCTTGAAGGCCTCATCCAGGCATTTTTGTATTATGTTCATGAGGTTCTTGGGCAGGCCTGACTTCTTGCATCTTCCGCGGTAGCACACCTGGCCATGCCAGGCAGCCAGACAGCGATCTGGTGTCGTGGCTCCACACAGTATTTTAGCAAATTTTTCAGGCTTGTGGTCACCCAACAGGAACAAGTGTTCTTCCTCCATATCTGTTAGTTTTAGGAGGGTGATGTCTTCTTTAGCAACCTACAGAAACATGAGAATTTGCACTGGATTTTTTTTTAACCATGCTTTCTGCCCCTTTACACTTCCCTGCGGTTTTCAGGCTCTGTGGGGCTTCTCTCCTCCCATGTCCCTTTCCACCCAGCATTTCTTTTTATTTTTTACTGTATTTTATTTTTCATTCTTTGTATTTTACAGGAATCCTTTCCTGACACAGCTCTCCACATGGCTGTAATTGAACCCTTCCCCACCATCCCCTCTTACCATGTGGCTTGCTCACTGGGGAGGATCACTCCAGGAACAACTGAAATTTTTTGTCCCTTGTCCCAGGACACCCCCAGGACACCTGACAGTTTCCCCTGCTTTGCAGCCCTCCCCTTCCTCTGGACAGTGGACAATTGCTTACAGCTTACCAAGTCCGCAAAGAAATGTGCTGGACAAGTGAAGATAAATGATGTATTGTGAAATGCAAAATTAGAACCCCATCTTTAATAAGCCTTTAGTGGCATTCAAAAAAGAAACTGTCTCTGATAGTAGACACAGAAACCGATTCATTCTATTTGAAAGCACGTTGTGTGAATTGTATCTTAATTTTGACCTTCACTTTCCAGCTGCCACGCCCAGTGGAGGAGAGAGGAACAGAAGGAGAAAGAGGTGCAACCAGGACGTTATCCTGCAGCACATGCAGCAGAATGAAGCAGAACATACTAAGCTGACAAAGGACACTGCTTAGTGGAGTCATAGTACAGCTCAGTGGTGTCAGTGAATGCTTGACTTCCAGCAACAGCAAGCGGCAAAGCAGAGCAAGGGGGAGGCAAACCTCGTAATGTCAGTGACTGAGCAAACAGAGGTCCTGTTGTCCCTGCTACAGCTGCAGAGGGACTCCCAGCACAGCGCTGCAGGATACAATACCTGCTGCCCTGAGTCTACAGAAGCGAGATCACCCACCCCTCATCGTCGCAGTCCCTGAATGCGGGGAGGGAAGTCGAGGACAGCCTGCTGCTCCAGCCCCAAGGGCCACTGCAAAAGGCTATTCAAGCACCTTGAGAAGACTTCTTTCCCCTGCCACTTAAACCTCTCTTCCCCCCAGAATAAAATCATTCCTTTGGGCTGGGTGTGATTTTGTGGCACGCAGGAGTGGTAGGAAACACAAATCATTGTTGAGTTGCGGGACAGCTGAAGACACAGCTGCCCACCAATACTCCCAGGCCTGCAGCGGACATGCGGCACTGGGAACCTGGGCAGGTTAGGGGAGGGCTGAAGGCATAGCTGGCTGCTGCTCTGCCCAGGTCTTCAGTGATGTGTGGCTGATGGAACTGAGTGGGTTGGGGGAGGGCTGAAGTCACAGCTGCCTCTCACATGCATTCTACTTACTGCAAATTAACCCCCTCCCACCAAGTAAAAGCATTCATTCATGAAGCCATGCTACGAGCTATTGGCATTGCGACAGAGAAAAACATGTGTGGCATGTGTGTGTTACAGATCATTTGTGAAGCTATGTTTTAGAGTGTCCCTTATTGCTGCTGCCTCAGCGTGGTTGCTGGTGGACGATTGTGTAAGTGGCTGCGAGTAAGCCCTGTCTATGGCCTCCTCTTTGGAATTCCAGATGGATGTGAAAGTCTCCCACCTTGATTCACAAATGTTGTGCAAAATAGTACACACTCTAATAATGGTGGAGAAATGGGTCAATAAGCATCTGAGTCTCACTTTTAAATGGCCAAAGGCTCATTCAACTCCCATTTTTGCGCCTGCTGAGCCAGTGATTGATGTTTTCCTGGCTGGAGTCCTGTGTAGGGCTTCATAAGGCAGGTGAGCAGAGGGCAAGCAGAGTCACCCAATATTACAATAGGCATCTCCACATCACCAATCGTGATTTTCCTGTCAGGGAAAAGAGTCCCATCCAGGAGCTTTCTGTACAGCCCATAATTTGGGAAGATGTGTGTGTTGTCAACTCTCCCTGACCATCTAACTATGATGTTGGTGAAACGACCTTTGTGATCTACCAACGTCTGCAACACCCTCAAGAAGTACTCCTTTCAGTTTATATACTTGGAGGCCAGGTAGTCCAGGGCCATGATGGGGATGTGCATGCCATCTATTGCCCCATTGCAGTTAGGAAACCCCTGGGCAGCCACTATTGCTTGTGCATCTCCCAGGGTCATGATCTTCCTGAGGAGATGACAACAGATTGCATGAGCCACCTCCATCACCATGGACCCCACTGGAGATCTGGCCACCCCAAATTGATTTGCCACTGACCAGTAACAGTTGGATGTTGCAAACTTCCACAGAGTGATTGCCACTCGCTTCTGAGCTGTTAAAGCCGGCATTATTTTTGATAAAGCGTTGCTGCACTTCAGGGCAGGGGCCAGCATATCACAAAGTTCCATAAAAGTGGACTTGTATATGAGAAAGTTCTGCACTTGCTGCTGGTCATCCCAGAACTCCAAAATGATACAGGCCCACCAGTGTGTGCTGGTCTCACGAGTCCAAAACTGCTGCTCCACTGTCAGCAGTGCATCCAGGGCACCAGCAATTGTGAGTTTCTTGGAATGCAGTTGTGAGATTTGCTCTTCAAAACCATCACCATCATCGTTATGATACTGAACTCTCACTGAGCTCTGTAATTGAAGGCAAACTTGCATGATAGCCAGTCTGGTTGCTGAAACAATGCGTTCTATGAGTTGAAGCATTTGGGGATCCATGCTTGTGCTGGCAGAGAAAAGGCAGCAAGAAATGGCATGATCCCCAGTTCATTTTCACACAGTTACTGGGTGCTCTGAATTCCAGGTCAGCGCTTTGCATTCTGGGATTCAAACAGCAAAGACCCACAAGCAACCAGGGCTAAGGCACTGTGGGATTAGGTACCCAAAGTGTCGAACTTGCGTAGGGAAATGGGAACATAGAAACTTGACATGGAAAAACAGTGAGTCAAATTTCAAGAAATTTTGCGGACACAACTTGAATTTATAAGAACAGGATTAAAAATTGAATAAATTAAAAATCAAATTTGTCTCACAGCGTAGCTACAGCCCAAGGGAGAAACCAGGAGACTATCTCAAAAACAGCCCCAGCTCCTTGAAGAGGACTGGGCAGACATTCTTCTTGAGAGAAATATATGCCAGCTTCTGGGAGTGGCTGTAAGGACTTTTCATGCTTTAAGTGCCAGATTAATCAAAGCCAAAGGTGCTGGCAAAGGACGACCAGACACATAGTTGGAAATCATACTAGCTCATTCCATGTTAGTTGGTTTTCAGACAGGTATTAGTCTTACAAGAATGTTCCGAGATTTTGACTCTATGAAATGCTTATACATTGCTGCACGTGTTGATTGCACTTGTAGTGCCTGTTTTTCATGCTATATGGAAATATGTTGTGCTTTATAATTTAAATGTTTGCACTGAACTCAAAACCCAGTCTATCAATCACCCCTTTATCCCTGATGCCTATTAAAAAGGCCTATTAAGATACCTCATAATACAAATATCAGAGGGGTAGCCATGTTAGTCTGTATCTGCAAAAACAAGAAGTCCTGTGGCACCTCATAGACTAACATGTTTTTGGAGCATAAGCTTTCATGGGCAAAACTTCGTCAGATGCATCTGACTGATGCATGTCATTATTTTCTCATAATACAAAGGATGGATGACTGGCCCTTATCATGCCTTGGAAATGCTATGTGCAAGGCGGCCAATCTCATGGACGGGAAGGCCAAATGTAAAATAGGGTCACCAGAAAAATCTCTTCTCTTTGCTGGTGGAAATCTCTCTGGGCCAGAGACATACACGACGGCAGAGGTACCCATGGTATCTGCCATGGAATACATTTTGTGTTGACGGATGACCACATCAGTCATCTTTAGGAATCACAGATACATACACCAGTGTTTCCTCAGTGTTTGGATGGCCACCCAGGAAAGATTCAGGTGCCTTCCAGGTGATTAACAGAGTGCCCACAGCTACCCACAGTAGGCAGAATGTGTTTCTACTAGAGGGGCACCTCCAAACATGCATTAAAAATGTATTCTGCCCATGGATGGAAAAAAATTTGAGGAAGCAATTTATATATATATATATATATATATATATGTGTGTGTGTGTATATTTCATAGACATACAAAGATTAGTAACTGTTAGCTCTCTCAAACCTGTAAACAACTCCTTTACCTAGTTAATATGTCCTTTAGATAGTTGATTACAGGACTGGCTAAAGGATTTATATTTATAAGAACTGAGGTATCAGTCGATATGGGCTAGTTTCTTGAAACTTGAAGCAACATGAATGGTTTGGGGGTTTTGAGTGTATGAAACCATTTATAACAAAGGCTAATGCAGGGGTCTGCAACCTGTGGCTCTGGAGCCACATGTGGCTCTTTAAGGATTTCTTTGTGGCTCCCAATGCTATAACTGCAAAGTTAAAAAAAAAAGACCCTCCTGATTATTTCTGATAAATGGTGAATGTCTAAAAGCCCAACAATGAACAACTCATTTCTCAATAGCATACAATATTTAATCTCAAAACTTTGGCTAACTCTCCCTTTAATATGTGCAGTGCATTGTGGGATATGATACTGTATCTGTGTTTTGCTCATATTGATAATAAAGTCTTGGTTTTGAAAAGGTAAAGGAAGCTTACAGCATTCCTGCTGTGAAGGGAAACATGCATTTTAAGAAAGAAAACTGAAATTAAATGAGGTAAAACTGGCATAATTAAAGTAGGTCCAGGGGTGAAAGTCAGGAAGATAGAAGTACAAACAAACATGTAAAGTGTGAGGAAACAGAATATTTAAAATGTTTGTGAACATCCTGCAGTAAGCATATATCACATTACGAATCATTGCATGTGCACTGTTCTTAAAATGGGGGTTACAAAAAGTATGGTTTGATGTTATTTATTAAGGGCCATCTTGTAGTCACGTGCATTTAAGCTCTTGAATTATTGATTTTTTTTACTGAATTTGGAAAAAAATGGCTCTTCTTGCTATTTTGGTTGCTGACCCCCAGACTAGGGTGTCTGGGTGGCAAGATAGACTAAAGCAGACTAAAGGGACTATGTGACTCCATGATAAGATTTTTATAATGATACAAGAGTTCACATATATTACTGAGTTGGTGAAATCTACTTCCAGAATACCTTGCACCTGGCAAGAAGCTATGAGGAGCTGCAAATCCATGGGGGAAATAGTGGAGTTCACCAACTTGTGGGAGATATTGACAAGAAAGGAAAAGGTAGGAGCAGCAGGGAAGTGGTGAGGAATTGAAGGAATAGTCTTTGCCTTAAATTAATATCATTGTGATGGAACCAGGAGGAGAAGGTGGGCCTGGGTTCCCATACTGCTCCCTGGACCAAGAAAGGGAGAACAGTTTCGGAACTAAAAGCAGCCAAGAATGACTAGTCCCAAATGGGGCTGAAGACCTGGTATGGATGCCACTAGAGGTTGGTTTTTCCTCCTTGGGACTTTTCTGTTAACTCTTGAAGTGGACTAGACTGATGGGTGATCTGTCTGGGAGGCAAGATCATACAAACATTGTGGCACCAGGATGACAGTCTAGGGCTACGTCTACACTAGCCCCAAACTTCGAAATGGCCATTTGCATGGCCATTTCGAAGTTTACTAATGAAGCGCTGAAATGCATATTCAGTGCTTCATTAGCATGCGGGCGGCCGCGGCACTTTGAAATTGAAGCACCTTGCTGCTGTGCGTCTCGTCCCGACAGGGCTCCTTTTCGAAAGGACCCCACCTACTTCGAAGTCCCCTTATTCCCCTGAGCTCATGGGAATAAGGGGACTTCGAAGTAGGCGGGGTCCTTTCGAAAAGGAGCCCTGTCGGGACGAGACGTGTGGAGGCGAGGCACGTCAATTTCGAAGTGCTGCGGCCTCCCACATGCTAATGAAGCACTGAATATGCATTTCAGTGCTTCATTAGTAAACTTTGAAATGGCCATTTGCGTGGCCATTTCGAAGTTTGGGGCTAGTGTAGACACGGCCTAGCAGTGCAAGAATGGAAGGATTACTGTAAGGAAGAGTGCTGACCTGAGAAAGTGCTCTGGCAGCAAATGTTCACAAACTCTTTTATATATTGTATGGAAGGACACCATAATGGAGGCTCAACTTAAATGCATACCCCCAAATTAAAAAATAAAGTAAGAGTACCAAAAAAGTGTCACTGTGGCTTAACAACCAGGTAAAAGAAACAGTGAGAAATAAAAAGGCATTGTTTAAAAAGTGGAAGTTAAATCCCAGTGAAGAAAATAGAAATGAAAATACACTTTATCAAGTTAAGTGTAAGAACAAAATAACAAAAAACAAAAAAAGAGCTTGAAGAACATCTAGCTAAAATCTCAAAAAAATAGCAGCAAACTGTTTAAGTACTTCAGAAGCAGGAAGCCTTCTAAACAACCAGTGGGGCCACTGGGTGATTGAGATGTTAAGGGAGCACTCAAAGACAATGAGTCCCTTGCAGAGAAACTAAATGCATTCTTTGCTTCTGTCTTTATAGCAGAGGATGTTAGGGAGATTGCCAAACCTGAGCCATTCTTTTTAGGTGACACATCTGAGGAATTGTCCAAGACTGAGGTGTCATTAGAGGAGGTTTTGGAACATATTGATAAACTTAATAGTAACAAGTCACCAGGACCAGATGACATTCACCCAAGAGTTCTGAAGGAACTCAAGTGTGAAATTGCAGAACTATCAATTGTGGTTTGTAATTTATCCTTTTAATCAGTTTTGGTACCTAATAATGGAAGATAGCTAATGTGATGCCAATACTTAAAAAGAGGTCTAGAGGTTATCCTGACAATTACAGACTGGTAAGTTTGTCAGTACTAGACAAATTAGTTGAAAATAGAGTAAGGAATAAAATAATTTCCTGGGGAAAAGTCAGCATGATTTCTGTACGGAGAAATCATGTCTTACTAATATATTAGAGTTTTTGAGCTGGTCAATAAGCATGTGGACAAGGGGGATCCAGTTGCTATAGTGTTCTTAGATTTCCAGAAAGCTTTTGACAAGGTCCTTCACCAAAGGTTCTTAAGTAAAATAAGTTGTCATGGGATAAGAGGAAAGGTCCTCTCGTGAGTTGATAACTGGTTAAAAGACTGGAAACAAATGGTAGGAATAAAGGGTAAGTTTTCAGAATGAAGAGAGGTAAATAGTGGTGTTGCCCAAGGGTCCATACTGGGACCAATCCTATTCTTCCTATTTATAAATGTTTTAGAGATAACAGTGAGGTGCAAAATTTGCTAATGATGACACTAAACTGCTCAAGATTGCTAAGAGCAAAGGAGACTTTGAAGAGCTTCAAAAAATCTCAGAAAACTAGGTGACTGGTAACCAAATGGCAAATAAAATTTAATGTTGATAAATGTAAAGTAATGCACATTGGAAAAAATAATCCCAACTATACATACAAAATGATGGGGACTAATTTAGCTATTGATCTCGGAGTCACTGTGGATAGTTCCCTGAAAACATCCATTTAATATTCAGCTGCAGTCAAAAAAAAACAAACAGGATGTAAGGAATCATTACAAAGGGGCTAGAGTATATGAAGGAGAATTTCGTATTGCCTAAGTATAAATCCATGGTATGCCCACATCTTGAATGTTGCGTACAGCTATGGTTGCCTCATCTCAAAAAAAGATATATTGACTTTGGAAAAGGTTCAAGAAAAGGCAACAAAAATTATGAGGGGTTTGGAGTCAGTGCCATATGAAGGGAGATTATAAGGACTGGAAATTTTCAGCCTAGCAGGAAAAAAGGAGACTAAGCAGGGATATGATAGAGGTCTATAAAATAATGACTGGTGGAAAATGAAAATTATTTTTTCCCATCGCATAAGAACTAGGGGTCACCAAATGAATGTGTGCAGGTTTAAAAGTAACCAAAAAAAAAAGAATTTTTTTATGAAGTTCATTGTAGGCCTGTGGAACTCCTTGCCAGAGGATGTTGTGAAGGCCAGGACTTTAACAGGTTTTAAAAAAAAGCAAGATAAATTCATGGAGGTTAGGTCCATGGGTGGATTTTCACCAGGATATGTAGGAATGGTGTCCACAGCCTCTGTTTGTTGCAGGCTGGATATGGATGACAGGAGAGGGATCATTTGATGATTACCTGTTCTGTTCACTTCCTCTGGGGCATCTGGCATTGGCCTCTGTCAGAAGACAGAATATTGGGCTAAAGGACCTTTGGTCTGGCCCAGTTAGGCCGGTCTTATGTCCTTAAGGAAAAATCCATCTTTTTCTCCCATTTGCAAGTCAGTTTCAAAATATTGCTCTATTGACTTCAGCCTTTTTCCATTGCTGTATTAAGCTACTATGTGCTAGTGACTTAACACCACATTAAACAAAAGGATATTTTCAGGTGAAGGGTTTGTTGTGTATCCCCAAGGTCAAACCCATTGCAATATGTTCTGTCAAACACCTGTTTTTATAGTTTCATAGAAAGCTTTTCCATGGCATACTGTAATAGCATCTTTAGAGCCTTTGTGATGGATCATGTCAAAAATGCACGTTGCAATGGCTCCATAGTACCGACTGCCACAGTATCTTCTAATAGAGCGCTACATCTAAGACCTACTTGTTCACAGCTCTACAGTTTGCATTGACATGGTACAACATAGAAGCAAACACCAGTTATTATGTTGTAACCTGCTCAAAAGCCATGTGCTTTAGAAGTGTCAGAATATGCAGATCCTGCACATAATTCGTCCCACAAAATACTTTCTAAATAACATATCTTTCCCTGCAAGTGTCATTTATCTGTCTCCCTCAGGGAAAATAGTAGAGTGGTGAGTTTGTACTGCAGAATAACTGGGGGAAAAATTCTGCACTTGCTTACTTAGTGGTTCTAATAAATCAAGACAGTTCAGATAAAAAAGAACCTAGTCTTTTTTTTTAGTATTCTAATTACCTGCTCTATCTGTAAAGCTAAGGTTTCAATATTACTGTCTGCTGATGAGTTTTCTGGCAGTCCTGAAGGATGTGGAAGTGGATGACAATGACTGATTTCAAGGAGCGTGTCCGTGAGTCTATTGAATGCTATTTGCTTTGGAGCAAGCAAACAAAAAGAGTAAGAATTCCAGTTTGAATGAGTGTACTCTAACACTTTTATTTCAGTTACATTTTTTTTTTCCATTAGAAAAGTGTTCAGTAGCTGTTCACAATGTAAAAACATATTAAGGTAGCTAAAATCTCCATTAAAAAAAAAAAACTACCTTTGTCTCATAGCAATATGAGTTGAACTTCTGTGTCCCCTGCAGGCTCAGAAGAAGGTCAGACACCCTATGTTTACAGATGGCCACATTTCAGTGCAGATTTGTGCCTGCAGCAAGTAAATGTTGCTCAAAGTAATACTAACTTACTATATTGCTTTTAGAAAATACACCTTTTAAAGAAGTGTCATTGTTTTTTATTGCGCACAAGGTATGTATTCCACCAGCAAAAGGAAATGCATGTCTTCTGAAATTTATGATTTTTCCCCCCTGCCCTCCCACACCCATATTGAACACAAAGTCTAAACAAAATAGACATATTCCCAGACCAGCTGAGAGGGGTTGGGTGGATGGGTAGGTGTGGCATGTGTCCTTGTAGCTAGAAGCCCTTTCAAGCTAATAGCTAGGTTGGGTGAAGAATACAGGTGGAGGCTAGTTTCAGAGGGGTAGCTAAGTTAGTCTGTATCTTCAAAAACAACAAGAAGTCCTGTGTCACCCTATAGACTAACAGATATTTTGGAGCATAAGCTTTCATGGGCAAAGACCACTTCATCAGATGCATGAGTGGGGGTTCCAGAGGAGGGTTTAAATTTATAGACTCATGAAAAGGTGAGAGTCCTAGTCAAGAGGAGGGCTAGAGATGACAAAATCAGTTCAGTCGGGGAGGATGTGGCCCATTAGCAGCAGCTAATGTGGAGGTGTGAACATCAATAGAGGTGAAACTGCTTTTGTAATTGGCCAGCCACTCCCAGTCTCTGTTCAGTCCTTGGCTGAAGGAGTCAAATTTGCAAATGAATTGCAGCTCTGCAGTTTCTCTTTGGAGTCTGTTTTGAAGTTTTTTTGTTGTAGGATAGCTACTTTTAAATCTGTTACTGAGTGTCCAGGGAGATTGAAGTTTTCTCCTACAGGTTTTTGCATGTTACCATTCCTGATATCTGATTGTGTTCATTCGTTCTTTTACATAGAGACTGTCCAGTCTGGCCAACGTATACTGCATTGGGGCATTGTTGGCACATGATATCAAATATTATATTAGCATATGGTGTGGTTGATGTTAGGTCCTGTGATGCTGCTGCTGCTCGTGTAGATATATGAGCAGAGTTGGCAGCGAGGTTTGTTGCAGGGATTGGTTCCAGGTTTAGAGTTACTGTGGTGTGGTTTATAGTTGCTGGTGAGAATTTGTTTCAGGTTGGCAGGCTGTCTGTAGGAGAGGACTGGCCCAAGGTCTGTGACAGTGAAAGAGCATTGTCCAGGATGGGGTGTAGATCACTGATGATGCACTAGATAGGTTTTAGCTGGGGGCTCTGTGTGTTGGTCAGTGGTGTCTCTTGTTTTCCTTGTTGGGCCTGTCTTGTAGCAGATGGCTTCTGGGTACCAGTCAGGCTCTGTCAATCTGTTTCTTCACTTCTTTAGGTGGGTATTGTAGTTTCAGGAAAGCTTGGTAAAGGTCTTGTAAGTGTTTGTCTCTGTCTGAGGGTTTGATGCAAATGTGGTTGTACCTTAGTGCTTGGCTGTAGACAATGGATTGTGTAGTGTGCCCTGGATGGAAGCTAGAGCCATGTAGGTAAGCACAGTGGTCCATGGGTTTCCAGTATAGAGTGGTTTATGTGATCATCACTTATTTGTATAGTAGTGTCCAGGATGTGAATCTCTTGTGTGGACTGGTCCAGGCTGAGGTTGATGGTGGGGTGGAAACTGTTGAAATCATAGTGAAACTCTTCAACAGCCTCCTTCCCCTGGGTCCAGATGATGGAGGCTGAATACCTTGTCATATGCTTGTAAAAATCTTTTGCTCCCTCAGCTTTATAAAACAGTTGGCACTCACTCGCAGCAACCCTGCCAGTCCCATTGTTTTTGAACGCCCCGGTACCCTGGGGCTAGCAGTTCTGTCTGAGATCCTAGCAGAGCTCAACATATGGTGTGGCGCACTCTCTGTGGCTTGATTCCTGGCTGTTGCAGTAATTAAAGTTAGCCTGATAAGACAAGTAAAAGGGGAAAGTTTAGGTTAAAAATCAATAATATTTGCATGACAATTCCTAGTTGTAATGAACAAAAGTGATTTCAACTTTTTCCTTTATGATTTAAAAATACATACATGTCCTCAGTCAAAGGGTGACTGTGAGCGGTTCCCACCACAATGGGGTGGTCTAGTGGCTAGGCCCCCTTGCCGGGGCCTGGGGTGTGGGTCTTCAGCCCCACCAGAGAGTCTATTAGATTAGTTTGGGGCCTGGCCCCGAGAACCTAGTGGGAGGGGTTCCCCTACATTTGTACCTAGGGGAGGGTCCTGAGGCTCTGCCCTCCGGTGGCCGACAGAGTGGCAGTTCTGGCTTAGGCTCTGCTGCCTCTGAGCCAGTTCCTGCCTCTTGGCTGGTTAGCCCCAAACTGGGCTGGCTTCCCTCCCTTTATACTCCTCCAGGCCTGATGCTGGCTGCAGGTGAACCAGGTTGAGGCTGATTGAGCCAACAGGCCCTGCTCCGCCAGGCCTGGCTCTCACACTCTTACAGTGACTTATGATATTTTACTATTCTATCAGTTGTAATACTACGTAAGAGGCATCGCTGAACAGTTTAAGGTTACAACTATAAAAATGTCATCCTTTTAAAACAGTGATACATGGCAATATGATAATGAAGCAATTTGATTAAAAACATCCAACATTTGTGATGTATGGGAGCTTGCAGGAAGGGCATAGATGTATAATGAATAATGAACTTTTCTTTAGAAGGTCTACTCGTGTACCATAGAATTGGCTCTTTTTTTTTTTTTTTTGAAAAATGGAGACAAAGAATCAGACTCTTTGTATTTGCTGCACAATTAAATAACATGTGGCTGTTGGGAAGACCAGATGTTCAGGGAGTGGCAATTGTATGCAGTGCTTTCTACTTCCACGTTGCTTTCCTGAGTCAGAATGTTGTGGGTAATGGAGGTGAGCAAAAGTTGTTGATGTCTCTTTGTTTACCTGTGTGAAATGTCTGATGCATGGCATACTGGACCAGTAGCCCCTCAAAATTTGTTTGGCTCATGGAAAAAATGAGTTACGGGCTACGTCTACACAAGCCCAAAACTTCAAAATGGCCACGCAAATGGCCATTTCAAAGTTTACTAATGAAGCGCTGAAATACATATTCAGCGCCTCATTAGCATGCGGGCGGCCGCGGCACTGCAAAATTGATGTGGCTTGTCCAGACGAGGTTCCTTTTCGAAAGGATCCCGCCTACTTTGAAGTCCCCTTATTCCTAGGAATAAGGAATAAGGGGACTTCGAAGTAGGGGGGGTCCTTTCAAAAAGGAGCCCCGTCGGGATGAGCCGCGCGGTGGCGAGCTGTGTCAATTTCGAAGTGCTGTGGCCGCCCGCATGCTAATGAGGCACTGAATATGTATTTCAGTGCTTCATTAGTAAACTTCATTACTTCATTAGTAAACTTTGGCTAGTGTGGACACGGCCATGCTCACCAAGGCATGTGCGGCTATGCATTACCATTGGAAGCACGCACTGCCCCCTGTGGGTGGGTCTGGGCACTCTGCCAATCAGCTGGGTGACTCACCTCGGTGGCCGCCAAAGTGTTCGGCTTGCAGGGAATCGTGCACTTGACACAGGAGGATGGCATTTTTATTGGTAGCAGACAGGGAGGAAAAAGAGGGAGGTGAATGGAAACTGGACTAACCAAAAACCTTAAAGATGGTGCCTTCCGGGTCAGGACTTAGGCAGCTCTGTAAACCACAATGTGGAAATGTGCACTCCTCCGCTTTGCCTTACCTATCCAGCTTTCGGTTATGTCATTCTGGCCCCTTTTGTGGCCACTCATTTGCTCTAAAACTTTATTTAAATAGGAAACTTTGTCAATGTGCGAGCAAAGCGCCTTCTAGAAAATGACTCTAGTTTCATATTGTGTGAAATGGAGTAATGGATTGCTGACAGCCTTCAGCTGACAGTCCTAATGTTTCACTTACTTTTAAATGAAATGAATAAACCAAAGAGAACCAGAACTAAACCAATTATTGATTTATTGCTTTTAGCTCACAAGGGAATGGAGCTGTCAATAAAAAGGAAGAAAATTAACATTTCATACCAATGGGGACATAGGGAGAAGACCTTGGTTTAATCAGTTTCAGGTGAAGCTATGTAAATACTCTTGTATCTGGCTATATTTGAGTTTTTAAAAAAGTAACATGGGATTATTTCTGGTTCTCTCTGCAACTTGAGCTGGTTTTGGATGCTCAGCAGCAGCTAAGAGTGCTCCGTCTGGTGCGGAGCATTTAACTGCTGGTTGGGTGTGAACCTTTCTGCAGGTGTTCATGCCTTTCCCACCTCCAGATTTGATTACTGTGGGGAGCTCTATTTTGGGCTTCCCTTGACAACTATTTACTGATACTCCACATGTGGACCCATCTAATTCTCACTGGAATTAATAGGAGTCTTGCCAATGAGTCTCATGGGAATTGGATAAGCTCTTGAATGTAGACTATTACTGAGCCACAATTTCCTGGGAAACTCATTACGTCAGTGTTGTGTGCATGTCCTCTCTTCCTGTGATTTCTGGAGTACAAATCAAGGTGTTGGTTTTGTATACAGCTATCTGGGGCTTTTGGCTTGGTAGTCTTAGAGGACGCATCATCTTTCTTTATTTAAAAGGTGAGGTGCTTCAGTTGACTCTCTCTACTTTTGCACAGTTGGGAGCCAGTGGTAAGGCACATTTGGAGTAGATCCTTAGCTCAGGAACATAGTTCATCTACTTCTTAGTCTGACCAGAATTAGATACTCTCTGGGTATATTGCAAAGTGTTTTTTTTTCTCTCCTGAATTGATGGCAAATTGCATGGGAACACTTGGTTTCTGTGGATGGTGAAAGGAAGAATTTTTCTCATTGCTGGCATCTTGCCAGTTCAGCTGTCTCTTAATGTATAGTCTGTTGTAATTGCATCTACAGATTTAGATTTATGAATTGGGGGAGGGAAGATTCTTGCCAAAATATACTAAAAAAATTAGTATATTACCATTACTTGTAGAACAAAAAACTTCTGTTTATGTCCCTAAAAATAAAGGGGGACAAAGGAGAATAGAAAATGACTAATATCTGATGAAAATACAGCTGGCATATTTGATTATAAATTGAAACAAAACCATTAGTTCAGTTTCTTTTTGCCATGGAACAATCTGAACTACTTGTAACACTGAATATGTAACTCAATATTCAGTTTTCGGAATACATACAAGAGTCAGAGACCATTTGTGACCTAAGATGCCCCTATACCATTGCTGTTGTTTTCCATGGAAATTGCCATTTTTGTAGCAGAGGGGAAAATGTGGCTTTGAGTGGTGTGGGGGTTTTGTTTGTTTTTTTGTTTCTTGGTAAAGCAGCTACTTGCCATCCTCTCAGGTTGATTTAATTTTAGTGGCTCACCCAGAAGCATTCAGGGAAAAACAAGCACCTCATTGAAATTGTCAATATGTGTCATTTAATTTGGATCTGAGTGAATGGCGCTGATGTCAGTGCCTTAGTTTCTTGCTCTGTCTTACAACAGGATATTGGAACCTTAATTTTCAGCATCTGGTAAGCTATCAGTGCGTGCACTGAAAATGTAAGTTATTTCTGTACTGAGACAAGAGGATATAGACTTGCTTCCTAGGTTGGGTGTTGAATCTTAATCTAAGTGTCTACACCAGTGGTTCCCAACCTTTTCACTAGTGCAGACCCTCAATTACACGCTCCAACTGTTTGTGGACCCCCATCAAAGCCAATTCTAGGCACTATGTACACTTTATTCAATAAAAAAGGAAACCACAACATAATTTTTGGACAGCAATTGATAACATTATTGGAAGATATTTATTTTAAAAATAATTTTAACTTTGCAATTTATTTAAAACTTATTTTCTATGGTCATTTTTATTTTCTTCTATTTTTTCACGAGCCACCTGCAATACCATCGAGGATCCCAGGTTGGCAGCTACTGGTCTAAACTACTCTGGAATACTAGTACAGAATTCAATTTTATTTCAAAACCACTGTTACTTGTGTTTTCAAAAATGGGAAGTACGCATCACTGACGGGGTATAAACAGGAGCTAGCTTACAGTGTTAACATAGCAACCAGTCTGATCAGATCAATGATCCACCTAGCTCAGTTGTCAGTCTTCTGACAATGGCCGATGCCACGTGTTTCAGAGAGCATGAACAGGACACAGCACTAAGTGATCCATCCCCAGTCATCTAGTCAAGTATCTAGTGGCCAGAGGCTTACCGACATCAGAGCATAGCTATCTACCATTGATGGACCTATGCTGAATGAGACCATCCAGTTTTTTTAGTCCCTTTAACGTTATCTGATAAGATATGACCATGTAGTTCATTATCAAAGATAGCAACATATAAATGTAACAAGCCTTCTATAAATTATGCCATGTAAGGTGTCAATAGAAAAGGTATAACTTGCTGCATATGATTAAGCTATTTATATGCATGTACAGTTTTTGTATTTGAAGTTATGACTATTGGTGTCTCTACGCCTGTATTTTAAGAATGTTTGCTACTGGGTAGCATCCACAAGGTGTTTAACCAGCACATCTTGAAGGGACTATTCAAGATGAGTGGTCCATCAAAAGAACATTTAACTCTCAATGGCAGATGCCCATCTACAGGGAAAGGACTTTCCTCTGAACGTGCAGTTTGGGTACAGGCGTCCACTGTAATGAATTGGAACCATGAACTGACATGTAACTCACCCATGTGATTACAACCTTCATTTTTTTCCCCTGTAATCTTCCCCAAAATGTGCTGAGGGCTTTATTTGAAATAATGGGCTCCCTCTCCACATGGCAGAAGCTATAAAAGGTACTGGAAATACCTCAATATTTTTTCTTTCCTGCTCCAGCCTCTGGACTGTGGACAGACACTAAAGGAAGCATTCTAACCAAGGGACTTGAAGATCTTCCAGTGATTTTTGGTTGCATCTAGGAGATCGTTGAATCCAAACTCCCTGCTGAAACCACGACCAATCCCAACTGAATCATCCCAGACAGGGTGTTTTCAAGCCAAGACTTAAAGACCTCTAGGGAAGGAGATTTTTATCACCTCCCTGGGTGACCCATTCCAGAGCTTCCAGAGCTTTGCCACTCTTCTACTGAACTATTTTTTACTAATACCCATCCTAAACACCCTGCACCACAACTTGAGACCATTGCCCTCATGCTGTTATCTATCAACACTGAGAATGGCCTCTCTCCATCCTCTTTGGAACCCCCTTTCAGGTAGTGAAGGCTATTCTCAATTCCCCCCGCCCCCACATACTTTTCTCCTCTATAGACCAAATAAGCCCAAATCCCTCAGCCTCTCATAAGCCATGTGCTCCAGCCCCCAATCATTTTTGTCACCCTCTGTTGGACTCTCTCTCTCTCCAATGCATCCATATCTTTTCTGTAATGGGGCCCAGACTTGCACACGATACTCCAGATGCAGCCTCATCAAGTGCTGAATGAAGGGGAACAATCACTTCCTAGATTTGCTGGCATTGCTCCTACTAATGCATCCCATTGTTGGCTTGTATCCAGGGCAAATTGTTGGGCACATTGTTGGCTCATATCCAGCTTCTCATCCACTGTAATTCCCAGGTCCACTTCTGCAGAACTGCTGCTTAACCAGTTTGTTTGCAGCCTCTTGCAGTGATTGGGATTCCTCTGTCCTGAGTGCAGGACTCTGTACTTTTTCTTGCTGAACCTCACCAGATTTCATTTGGCCCAATCTTCCAATTTTTCTAGGGCTCTCTGAATCCCATTCCTACTAACCTCATATGAACCTCTCCCTCTAGTTTAGACTCATCCATGAATTTGCTAAGCGTGTAATAAATAGGACTAGGCTCTGATTCTGGAACTGGATCTCTATGGGTAGATGCTTATGCAGAGTCTGCCTGCGTAGATCTGAAGGTAAGACCAGTCAGGCCCCTGACTTTAAAAAGTTGTGAAACTTAGTCTCTAGCTCAGGGACCCAGAGGGGGGAGAACTAGCTTTAGGCGCCTTGGAATGGCTTTAGGTGCCTTGGAGCGTCTTTCCACATGCCAGGATTACAAGAAGCCTCTTTAAATGAATCAGACTCCAGCTACTGTACTACTTTTGCACGAGTCTGAAGAGTTGGTTTCAGTGATTCTACTCCTGATCTATGCTTAATATGGGTAAGATCAGAATTAGGCCCAAAGTGAATAACTTTTAAGTATAAAATACTATTCTGAAACTTGAAAAAGTAGAATAAAAACAAATGCAGCGATACTGCCCAAACTTCTGTGCTTTCAGTCAAATCCAGGAGAATATGATAAATTAGTCAATGACAGAGACATCTCAAAGGGAAGAAAGAAGTTCAGGTTTTCAGGATGACGCCCCAAGTATGTAACCAGCTTAGCAGTTTTGGTCTGTTAGAAATCCATTGTGGAGGCGCTCACCAAGCCAGAGGCAAGATAGAAGACAGATAACATCCTTAAAAGGTTAAATAAGAAGCTGTAGGGTGCGAGAAGAGTTTGTAACGGTCTCATGAGAGCAGATCGACCCCTCTGTGAATCCTCAGGAGAATCTAAACAGACCAGTCTGTGCAAGGTGAAAGCTGCAAACTGCCATGGGAACAGCTGCAGAACAAGCTGCGCTTGCCAAGATTTTGAGGCTACGCTGGCAGTAGGCCACAAGAGATAGTGATAAGAAATGCATAGGCAATTTTAGGCAATCTTATGTTAATGAGCTCAGCTTTATCAGCTAGTGTTAGGAGGCCTGTTACTGAGCCTCTCCCCGAGCGAAGCTCCGGCGCGTCGGGTTTTCCCCCATGGGTGACTGCGGCGTCTCCGGGGCTCCCGTTGCGGGTGTCACGCGCTTTCAATAAACCAAATATAGCACTCGCCTTCTGGGTGCAGCCTCGTCTCTGGGGAACCCGAGCCTGGTTGGCTACAGAAGCTCATTTGATGTCTGTTCCTGGAAAGTTGCACAAATATGTAACATGTAGGGAAAGCAAGGGGTATATATCACAAACAATAATAAGCCAAAGAGCATGAACTGGCAAACCAGATACATGGATTGCCTTCTTCTGCAGAAGTGTCCATATGACAGGACCTTGGGGAGAAGGCACTCCCCACAAACTCTGATGTTTCATGTTTTCTTTTTTGTTTTGTTTTGTTTTGTTTTAAGGAAAGCAGCAGTAAGTTAATTCCAGAGAGCTGGATATAGCATGGTGGAGGCCACATTTATGCATGTCCTGAGGGGAGTGCAGTGGGTAAGGTACTGGACTGGGAGCTGGAGAACGGGCATCTATTTTCAGATGTCTCTTGGGCAAGTTGCTTCATCTCTCTTTGCTCTTCTGACTTGTTTGTGTACTCTGTAAGTGTTTTGGGGTTAGTGCTAGCTTTTAAGGTGGCTGTACATTGTTAGCACAACAGGGCCCCAGTCTCTCAGGTAGGGTCCTGAGGTGCTAGGTAGTGATCCTCCCCAACTTCTAATGCCATCAAGGCTTCTGTGCAAGGTTTATGCCAGAGGAGGGATGGGGCTGCAAAGAGAAACACCTCTTTGGATAAGGAGGAGAAGAGGGCTGTTTGGAAGGGGTTGTGCAGGTGGTGTGGTTGGTACGAAAGCCTCTTCCTTGATGTCCACTTGGCGGAAAGATTGGACCCAGCAGTGTTACTCCAGAGTGTCCTTTCTTCCTAAATATAATACTCTTCCTCTTCCTTCAAAGGAGTGTGACCACATTGCCCTATGACAAATGTGGGACACTGGCCTCTGGGGAGGCTGGCTGCAGTTCTATGTTAAGGCGCCTCTGTGATGGGGTCGCCTGCTGCACAGTGATGCACCAGCCTCCTGATGAGGGGGAGTGGAGAATGGGGCTCCACAACCTCCCAGTACGGGGCGCGCAAGGGAATAAAGCAGCTGCCCACTGGCAGAGCTCACTGGCAGTGGGAGCGGCTTCTGTGGGGCATCGGGGAATGTGGCAGCTTCCCAGTGGAGGAGCTCCTTGGCCTCAAGACTCCAGGTGCCAGAGAACAGGAGCCCTGCAAAATCCAGTCTGCCCATTTTCTTGAAAATGCCAGAATGCCTGTGAGACAGCTTAAATAAGGGACTGTCTGGGGAAAAATGGGACAGGTGGTCACTTTGCTTCAAGGTCATGCTGACACTTTTCATGCATTTCATTCCATATATGAAAACCAAAATAGGAAAAATCACCATTATGGTTAGCTTTTGCTTATATATCATAAACAGATTTATTCTCCAGGAACTTCTATTACATGGCTACTCTGGCCATACAAGTTACACTGTATTTAAGGTACCAGGTCAATATAATAAAAGTACATCTGTTTCCTATGCTACTAAACCAATAGACTGCAGAAACTATGAAATGTATTTATATGGGCTTCTGTGGTTTCTAACTGGTTTTCACAGAGTTTGTTTACCCAGGCCCTACACTGAGATTAGCCTTGGTAAACTGTACATTTCTAAAGTAACTACAGTAAGAAGTAGGCATGTAGTCACCCATTACTTCCTGTCCTCCTGTTCGTTACATGATTTAAATGTGACAATTGATGGAGCCTTTACCACTTTTATGTTTTAAGGACCCCTCCTCAGTCCAAGCAAAATATGCTGCAGAGCACCAATAGGAACCGTCCTTTTTAATAGGAGAACAATAGGAGAGCATCGGAGGGAGGGGTAGCTCAGTAGTTTGAGCATTGCCCCCCCACTAAACACAGGGTTGTGAGCTCAATCCTTGAGGAGGCCATTTAGGGATTGGGGCAAATAGATGTCAGGGATGGCGCTTGGTCCTGCCACAAAGGCAGGGGACTAGGCTAGATTACCCCCCAAGGTCCCTTCCAGCTCTAGGAGATGTATATCTCCAATTAAGAAACAAAGCCATCTGCTTACAGTGCAATAGCAAAAACACAGGAAAGCAAAGACATCCATAGTTAATGACAGAATTGATTGGCATTTCCAGCACAGTTTACCTTGTCCATATATTATGTTTTCAACAAATCTTTGTAACTGGCCTGTTGAATATTCTTAAAGAAAAAAATTAAAGCAAGATAATGTGAACTCTGGTGAGGAGTTTTCTAATTCAGGGATGAGCAGCAGAACCTCCCAGTAAATTTCATGGCAGCCTGAAGAGGTCAAGAACAGCAAAAAAAAACCTCTCAATAGCTAATAAGCCTTACCTTACCTTACCTTCCCTTCCCGTACCTTACCTTCACTGGCAGACTTTTTGTGGCAGGGTTAATCAGGGAGCAATATTGCCCTGATATTGCCATGTTCATGTGTTCTTGAACATTTCAGAAACACTGCAATTGTATTCTCTATTCTTTCCATTAAAATATTTTGTTTTTGTTTCAGTGTCCATTAATTTTGCCTGATTTTCTTTATCTACACAAGGTTTACATTGGTCTCTGTATCTTGAATTAAAAGTGTTCTTGGTTTAGGCCATAATCCTGCACTTTGGCTTACTAATAGGACCAACTAATAGTCCAACTGTTGTGGAGTTGTACTGAAATCAATAGAACTAATTATGGATGCTGAGATCCTGGCAGTGGAGATCAGTGAGAGAAGAACCACCACCTTCTGAAGGGTCACCAATGGGCTACTTAAAAGAACTGGAAATCATCCTCTTCCTCAAAGTAAATCTTTAATGAAGGGTTTGCCAGTTAATTTTTTAAAATACGCTCCAAAAAGAAAAGTTTTGCTTTATTATTAAAATAAGGTGGTTTTTCTAAGATGGTTCTGGTTCATTTGCTTATCTGTATGATAATTCCTTCAGTTTTAGGCTAACTCAACTATGACTGATGTGAGAAATGGTAAATACTCATTATCTGAAAAGATGAAAAGACGCTTTGAAACTTGTTCACGCAAAGAGAGGATGGGGTGGGAGGAGGGAAAATAGTTATGGAGACTTGTTCCTTGTGCTGTTCTTATGCCTGGTTGTAGAGCTGTAGACTAAACTTGTCTAGGCAGGTTCAGACTCTTACAAAGAACATAATGTTCAAATTGACTGCCTATTGAACAAATTCTGTAAATCATGGTTTACATATGATGCATCTACACTACAGCGGTCCTTCAAAAGAAGTTCTTCTGGAAGAGATCTTCCAAAAAAAAACCAAAAACCTTCTTTCAAAGGATCGCGTTCATGCACAGAAAAGTGGATTGAAAGATTGATCCACTCTTTCGATAGAGAGCATCCACACAAACCTTGCTCTTTCCAAAGAACCAGCCAGGGACTGAAAAATCCAGTACCATGCTCTTTTGAAAGAAGGTCCCGCAGAGCAACTACACATTCATTTTTTTTCTGAAAGCATCTTTTGGAAGAAGTCACTTTTCATCATCTGAGAGAAGAAGAGGGCCGCCAGAAAGAGGGCCACATTCTTTCGATTTCAGATTGAAAGAGTGCATTTTGTGTGTAGACACTCTGCATGTTTTTTTTTTCTGAAAAGGCCTGGCTTTTACAAAAAACTTGCTAATGTAGAAGCAGCCACAGAGCCATTGAATAATATACCTCTACAGGCATAGAATACACGAACTCCAGTAACTCCCAAGGTACTGTGAGGATACTGGGATGCAAGGGGGTCCCAAGACTTAAAGATGACTTGAGAAATTGCTTAGATTCTGCCCACAAACCCATTGTTAATATAATCCCCGATCTCCTTTCTCCCTACAGACATTTTCAGATACATTTTCAGATACTTAGCTTTCATTCTCCGGGCCCCTAATCAGCTATTAGGGAGTGGATGTGAGGCATGCTTCCCTACAGCACAGAAAACTACCAAAACCGTGGTGGCTCTTGGACTTCCTGGTGGCCTCTGGGAATACAGCAGTGCACTGGAGCATCTCTTCATGCTAGTTGGGGTTTAGCCATGGCAGAAGGTATGAGGAGAGGGGAGAGAGGCACCAGGGTAAGGTGAGAGGATGGTAGATCCTAAGAGATGAGTCAAGAAGCTGACTTTGTGAATTTCAGGGTGCCTGGGAGGAAGAGATGCAAAAAGGGATGAGTAAGACTCCAGGTAGTTCCCATTATCCTCAGCCATATTCCCTAGACAAGGGGTCAGCAATCAAAATTGCAAGAAGAGCTATTTTTTTCCAGTTTGGTAAAAAGCTCAATAATTGAAGAGCTGCAGTGCATGTGAATATGAGACGGGCCTTAATAAGTAACATCAAACCATGCTTTTTGTAACCCCCTACTTTGAGAACAGCACCCACAAAATGATTTGTAACGCAATACACGTCTACTGCAGGATGTTCACAAACTTTTACATATTCTGTTTCCTCACACTTTGCCTGTGTCTACGCTAGACCCCCTCCCCTTCGAAAGGGGGATGCTAATGAGGAGCTGCAATAAATATGCCATGCCTCATAGGCATAATGGCAGCCGCGGCACTTCAAATATGTCATTTTCGATTGCGCATGGTTCGTCTACACGGGGTCCTTTTCTAAAGGACCTCGCACACGTCGAAATCTCCTCATTTCTATTTAGTTATAGAAATAAGGGGATTTCAAAATGTGTGGGGCCCTTTTGAAAAGGACCCCGTGTAGACGAGGCGCACACGATTGAAAAAGGCACTTTCAAAGTGCTCTGGCTGCCATTATGCCAATGAAGTGCTGCATAGTTATTGCAGCTCCTCATTAGCTTATCCCAAAGTGTCTCATTAGCACTTTTGAAGGGTGGAACTAGTGTAGACACAGCCTCTGTGTCTGTGTGTGTGTGTGTGTACACACCACTGTCTTTTTGACTTTCATTCCCAACTCTCTCTCTCTCTGGAGGACATGGGGGAGTTTGCCAATGTTTTGAGATCACAGGTCGTTCACTTTTTACATATGAGTTGTTCATTTTTAGGCTTTTTAGATGTTCACCATGTACCCAAAATAATCAGAAGGGTGTTTTTACTCTGGAACTGTAGCGCTGGGATCCACAAAGAAGTCGTAAAAAGCTGCATGCAGCTCTGTAGCCACAGGTTGCAGACCCTAGCCTAGACCATATACACCTGTGATGCTGTTCAGCCAACTGAGTTCAGACTCCATTTTTCTCTTCTGTGTGGCAGGGTAGAGATAAGACTATAGCCAGTTTCATGCACTTCTCTCCCTGGCTCCTGAGGCCTTTGCCAGCCTAGCTCACTGGTCTATACTTCTGGCTCCCCACCTTACTCTCTGGATGGAAGTTAGGCACCAGCTCTCACTCCTTGAGTCTCTTCTGGCTGGCACCATAGAACAATATAGGAATCATGCTCTGTCAATCAATTTAGCAGCCTCTTGTGGGGAAAGCCGTGAGAGAGGGCTTCATGGAGCTGGAGTGAGTAAACTTTTAATGTCTGGCCCCACTTCTTGGACCTGCCCCCGCATCCCAACATGTCTAATGTAATCCAAACCTATGGCAATTTCATTTATGTTCATATATTAAACAAAACAAAATAAAACAAAATAAAACGCCTTCTGGCATGTGTAAGAAAATAAGTGTGTAGAATGTAAAAAACTGCATTAATCAGTATGTAAACATGCACACACACACACACACACTTAAAAACAGTAACAGATTTCATCACTTTTAGCAAGATGGATGAGCTGATCATGCTGCACTGCCCTTCCAAAATTTCATGCCCCTGTGGGGTCCCACCCTTGCTTTGCACCCTCTTGGCATAGAGTTTCCTAGCAGGGGACAGAGACTAAAACAAAATGTCTGGTCCCTGGCTGCAGCAAAATAGATCAGAGCTGTGAGTCTGTCATGCAATGGGCAGGATGACTAAGCACAGTGGGATCTGTGAACGGTACTGTAGCTCAAAATGATTGAGCATGTCCTTTCCTGCAGTACATTCTGCAAATAGTACCATCGTTCAGTAGAATTGGCTATGCTCCCAAATCAGCATTTCACGCACCGCTGGGCTGTAGCTTCTTCTCTTTTGGGGGCTGACTTACACATTAAAAGTGGGCTTATGCCCAAATGCTGTGCTAAGAGAATCTCCTCTTCCCACATTCCATCCTTAGGGCACACCCAAAACAAAAGGAAGATTTTTTGTCTGTGAAAGTCTAGTGTGTGTGTTTGGTTTCCAAGGAACATGTTATCAACATTACAAATATGTCATAAAACTGAGGCTGTGGCCACACTTGGCCAAAACTTCGAAATGGTCACACTGACGGCCAAATCAGAGGATACTAATGAGGCTCTGAAATGAATATTCAGTGCCTCGTTAGCATGCTGCTGGCTGCAGCACTTCGAAAGTGCAGTGTTTTGATCGTGCGCAGCTCGTCTACATAGGGTCCTTTTCTAAAGCAATGTGCCAACTTCGAAATCAACTGATAGGAACAAGGGGATTTCGAAATGTGAGCGGTACTTTCGAAAAAATCCCATGTAGCTGAGCCACGTGCGATCGAAAGTTGCAATTTTGAAGTGCCGTGGCCAGCAGCATGCTAATGAGGCACTGAATATTCATTTCAGATCCTCATTAGTATCCTCCAATTTGGCCATTACCATGGCCATTTCAAAGTTTTGGCCAAGTGTGTCCACAGCCTGTATGTTTCGGGTAAACAATCTTGTCTACAAAAAATATTATATAATGTGTGTACCTATATTGCATATATACACAAATATCTAGCAATAGCATTTTCAGTCCTGGAAGTCTCAAATCTGTCCTAAATGACCAGCTAGAATAGAATATCTGCTTTGCTACTTTAAACAAGATACTAAAAACACAACCATGCTCTTGGGAGCAAAGGCATATAGAGGCCTGGCAAAAACCAGTTGTGGATTTTAAGATATTGATGTTTAATAATGTAAGCATAAGTAGAACTGTCTGCGTTTAAAAAAAAATATTGTGGAATAATCCTGCTTAGTGTTGCACATGTGTAAGAAATTGCAGAGTAATCATGCTTGTAAAAACAGAAAAGATCAAGTAATTAAAGTGAGAAATGAGCTAATGTTAACCTTCTATTGAGGAGGGAGGAGTTATAGTAGAAATGAGACTAATATGGAGCTATCAGGAAAGATAAAAGTTTATAAATAAGCTTGTAACAAAGGGAAGTAGAAGCTTTATTGTCTAGTGTTCTAAGGTGACATTGGTATTTTCCTGATAAACCCCCTTCTCAGTGTTTTGCCTTAACAAATATATGTTAGATCCATTTGTGAAGTAAGTGACCTACAAGCCAACAATTTAACTGGGGAAGTGTTCGTTAATGTTGCTTAAGCCAGGTTCTGCTCCTGATTTCACTTGTGCAGTCCCACTGAAATCTCTGATGCTTTCTTAAGAAAAATATAACACAATCCAATGGCTAGACTTTGAAGCTAGACAAATTCAGACTGAAACACAAGGTGTAAATTATTAACAGGCTAATTAACCATTGGAATAATTTATTAAGTGCCATGCAAAACTTGCTATCGTGTGCAGGTTGTATATTCAGGTGGTTTTTCAATTTTAAAAAACTATTTTGGATATAATCGATCACCTGAGGTATACAAGAGATCAACCTAGATGTTTACAATTAGATCTTGCAGCTTTAGAATCAGAATTTGTTGATGGGGGTTGGAGGGGCGTACCAGGGAACAGAATTTGCTTCTATATTTGTTATGTATCCAAGGCCTTGTCTATACTACCAAGTGTTGTTGCCAGAAACTGCCTTGTTGTGACAAACCATAAGCTCATACACACTGTAAGTTGATTTTTTTCTTGTGAAAAATGCCCAGTTTTGGCAAAAAAATCTCCCACCCCCATGAGAAACTCCCCAGACCCAATTACCAACAAAAGTGCAGTGTGAACACCATGGCCACATCTACAGGAGAAAGTTCTTTCAAAAAGAACTTTGAAAGAAGGGCCCCATTTGAAATACAATGCGGAGCATCCACAAACAATCTGTGCCCTTTTGAAATTACCATCAAAAGAACAGGGCTGGTCCTTCCACACTGGCCCTCTGTTTCCATGTTAGGAAGAGGGTCCTCTCTTGAAAGGCCCTTTCGAAAGAGAGTGTGTGTAGGTGCTCCTTTTGAAAGAGGGAGTCCTCCATGGCGCCGATCTGCTGGTGGGCAGAGACGCCACTGATAGTGCAAGCAGAGCTCTGTGGCTCCAGAGTCTAGCTGCGTTTAAAGACGCAGGCTCCCACAAAACCCTAGGCAGGAAGCTGAGAGTGCGCTGGTAGCACGGCACATACACTGCCCAACCGCACACTTCCTAAGTGTTGCCTGAACCACAAGAACCTGCCCCTTGGACCCATGGCCAGCAGCCAGGACCCTCGCTCCCCACAGGGCCCCCACAGAGATGTCTTGGACACCTCCCAGGAGCCAAGTCAGGCGCCCCCCAAAAAGTGCCCCCTGCAGGACACAGGACAAACTCTGGGACCTCGTCTCCATCCAGGAGGATGAGGCAGTCCTGCGCTAGGGTGGGAGTCCTGCACCAGAACGCATTCACGTTCGAGAGGCTGTCAAAGGCCCTACCCAGCTGGGGCCACACCAACCGCATCATGGACCAGGTACAGTCCAAAGAAAAGGAGCTCTGTCAGGGCTACTGTAAGGCCAGGGATGCAGCCACACAGCTGGGGTCGGTGCCCACCAGCTGCCCCTACTTTAAAGAACTGGACCATCTTCTTGGCCCCAAGGAGGTGGCACCCTCGTCTGTGGTCCTGGACCTGGCCAAGCCAGAGCTGGAGCCAGGGATGGTCACAGAGGACCTCCTGGGACCATCAGCCACCACCAGGCCCCAGTGGATGGTCCTGCAGCCTGAATCCACCACTGATGATGAGGGCTCCAGTGTGGGGGACCTTATCATCTACATTCCCTCCTGGCTGTCCAGCTGGGCTCCCTCCACCTGGGCCTCACCAGAGTTCCTGGAGGGACCCCAAGGTAGGTGTCATGTGTTCTGGTAGCTCTGAGACCTGGGAAGGAGGTGCCCATTCCTGCCCAAGGTGGTTGTAGCCCATCCACATGGCCATCAGCCCCTGTCCAGATGCATTTTGGATGGCTGTGCTCCCTGGGCCCTGGAGGACGCTGCATGCAGCTACCCTGGACAGAACCATGGGCCATACAGCCATGGAGGGACCGGGGGGAGGCGGTTCAGATAGAAGCCTGTGCTCCCACCACCCATGCAGGGACTCCTGACAGTCTGGATGCCACAGGGCCCCCAGGACAGTGGATAGAGAGGTGGGGACATGGGCCAATGCATGAGACTAATGGCCCATTCCTCTGTCCCCTTCTGTCCCCACAGCTCCAGAACCCAGGAGCCAGTTGAGCCCCATCCATGTGCTGGGGGGTCCCACCATGGAGGGCAAGGGGGTGCAGCTCATACCCTGGCCTGGGATGGCACAGGGCCACTGCTGGGCCTTATGCCGGCATCACCAGGGTGGCAAGGAGGATGCTGGGAATCCCACACACACCATAGCCCTGAGGGACATCATCGAGGTGCTGCAGTAGTGGCTAGCCATGGAGTGGCAGGCCTGGGACAGGGTGGCGGCCAACCTGGACATGCTCACCCAGGCTGTGACCATGAACCTGTCCCAGTCTGCTGCCCCCTCATGAGCCCTTCCTGCACCAGCTCCCCCCCTGCAACTCCCCCACCCCAACCTCACTGCCCTGATCCCACCTGACCTACCTCCAGCCAGCCTCCTCCAGCTGGCCAACCTGCTAATGACCAGAGCAGGCCATGAGGAGGCAGCTCCCCCTGCCCCTACCTTCCTCCATGCAGATCCTGGTGAGCCCATAAGCGCTGCATCCCAGCAGTGCCCCTTCCTCCCCATTCTCCCAGCCCAGCCCTGACAGAGACCCCGGGCATGGGGGTAGGGAGTCCCATGGCTAATGGGGATTCCATCCCTAGACCCCGTTGAGGGTTAAGCCCCCACCCCTCAGCTTTGGTGCCCACACCCCAGTCCCTCCTTGTACATAGTTTCCCCCACACCCCTGTAAACAGTTTATAATGTTTTGAAGAGGCGAGACTTTTGTGTTATGTGATCAGTAAACCATTTATTCATGGAGGTCCCTGTGTCAACCTGTGTATGTGTGAGGTGATGGTGGGGTGTGTGCACATCGGATGATGGTGGAAGACGTGTGTGTGTGGGGGGGGGGAAGGTCACTGGGGCTGCCAGGCAAAAGCCTCATGCAGGGCCTCTCTTACCTGCACCCTGTCTCTCTGGCTCTGGAGGCACGGGGTGGCTGCTCGTAGCAGTGTCTGGCCTTGGCATCCCACCCCTGCACGATGGGCTAGTGCTTGGCCTGCACGAGGTTGTGCAGGGTGCAACATGTCATGACCACTGCTGACACACTGGGGAGGCCCATCTCCAGCCTCATTAGGAGGCAGTGAAAGTGTCCCTTGAGATGGCCAAATGCACTCTCAACCGTATTATAGGCCCAGCTGAGGCACTCATTAAAAATGTCCTGGCTGGGCTGAGCATGTCCTGTGCAGAGCTGCAAGAGCTATGGCTGCTGGAGGTAGGCAGCACTGGCCACAGTGCAGGCCGGCATTGTGGTGTTCCTGATGGCGAGCTCCCGCCAGGGGATATAAGTACCATCAACCATCCTGTGACCGAGCCATGACTTCTGGAAGACCCAGGCACCATGGGTGTGGCCAGACCACCCCCGCAAATGTCCATGAAGCTGCCTTTCACGTTGAAGAGTGCCTGCAGCACCACAGAGTGGTATCCCTTGCTGTTTATGTAGGCTGTGCCGCTGTGCTCCAGGGCCCGGATGGCAATGTGAGTGCCATTCCACGTTCCGAAACAGTCGTGGAAGCCCAACTCCTTGAATCCCACGAGGGCGACATCGAGGTCCCTGATGTGGATGAGCTGGTGGAGGAGGACATTGTTGATGGCCCAGATGACCTGCAGGACATGAGGGGGGTAACACACTTGTGAGTGTGGATTGGACAGCTCCATGCCCACCCATTCACATCCCTGCCGCTGTTCCTGCCCCCATCCCCTACAGAGCATTCTTCCCTGGGACACCTTGCCCCTGTCCTCTGCAGGCACCTGGTCCCCATCCCCTCCCCTGGCCCTGCTGGGGGCCAACTCCCCCGGTCCCTAACAGTGCCCCTTGTCCGGAGGCCCTCTCTCCCCTCCCCCCCAAGGCTGTGGTGGGAGTGTGACCCGAGCATGGCTTACCTTGTTAAGGATGGTCCCGACGGTGGCCTTGCCCATCCTGCACTGGTGGCCGACAGATCAGTGGCTGTCCAGGGTGGCCAGATTCCACAGGGCAATGGCTACCCTTTTCTGCAGGGGCAGCATGGGCCTCATGTGGGTGTTGTGGTACTGGCGGGCTGGGGCAAGCCAGGTGCACAGCTCCAGGAATGTCCCCTTGGTCATTCTGAAGTTCTGCAGCCACGGGTCATCACCCCAGTCCTCCAGCACCAGCCAGTCCCACCAGTCTGTTCATGTGGGGTAGCCCCACAAGAGGCGGATGGCCCAGGGGACTGGTCATAGGCATCGTGCCCCAAGGACTTCCTCTAGAATGGTGGCTACCAGGGTAGCCACCCAAAGCACTGCAGGATGGCAGCCAGCACCATGCACAGTGCACTGGCCATAGCCTGGATGGGTGCATGGTGGAGATCGCTCGGGGTCCATGCTGTGCCCCACAGTGCCTCCTCTGTGAGATCTCTCTCTGCTTTCTTCAGGACGGCTACCTGGCCCTCAGCATGTGCAGGGCAAGGGTGTTGGGGAGGGGCCCTTTAAAGAAAGGGCTGGTGACTGCCTCAGAAGAGCTTGTCTGCCATGCGACCCTGCCTGTGGCATTTCCTGGCCCTTTACTTTAGAAAAGGTGCCCTGGGACATACGGATGGTCCCTTTTGAAAGAGCGGCTGGATCTTTCGAAAATGTGGAATGTGCCTTCTATCTGCGTTTGTCTGTGTGGACGCTCCCTTTTGAAAGGCCATTGTTTGAAACGTAATTTCAAAAGATCACCTTTCAGAACTGCATTGTAGTGTAGACATAGCCCATGAGGCATGCTCTCCCCACTTTTGTTGCCCTCTAGGAAGAGTCCCATCCCCATGTTACCATTCTGGTCAGTGCTTTACAATCTACTGCCCTACTTCCAGGTGAACAGTAATCCAGCCCTCACCCTTACAAATCCCAGGAACTTAAAATTCCATTTCCTGCTGGCTGGCTTGACTGAGCATGGAGAGGTTTCATTATGGTTTCCTGGGAGACCATGGCAGGCCATCACACTGAAAGCTCTCCTGCTTGGTCCATCACAGAACTATCGAATCTGATCAGCGTACAGGGAGAGGAGTCTGTTTATTCCCAGCTGTGAGGGACCCTTAGGAACTGGGATGTGTTCGGGAAGTTTTTTCAGCGCTTGTGTGAAAAGGAATCTGAGTGGTATACACTGTAATTCAGAGTGAAGAAAAAGGAGTTTAGTCAGACATACCAAGGCAAGAAAGGCAGACTACACCAAAGAGCTGCCATTGCTTCTAGGGGCTGGGTGCTATCTTTGATGGTGACCTATCTCTGCTGCCAAAAGCCCTGAGGATATTTAATGGGAAACAGAGGCAGCAGAAAGAGGACCTAACTTTATTTTCTTTTGTCCATGTGCATCCTCCCAAATCCTCACACTCACCATACTCGCGGTGTTTGCAGAGGTGTGTGCCTTGAAAGAGTCTTGGAGCAAGGTAATTGAGCAATTAAGTAAGCTTTTAAGTGAAATGTTTCAGTGATGTGCTGGAATTTTACAATCACTCTTTCATGCGATGTTCTTTACAGTGAAGGGTCGAGACATGCACCCCAACAGAAAGGCTCCGGCTGATAAGAAAAAGGACAAGATGCACCAGGGAGGATATGATTAGGGAGGTGACACAATGCTCCTCCACAGAGCCAAGGGGATGAAAGGAGCATTGGGAAGGGCAAAGACAAGACACAAAGTAAAATCAAGCATTTCATAGGACATGACTGACTGGATGATAAGGGTCATGGATGAGCAAACTGAGACTCTCAAGTCTTAGTATGCAGGTAGCAGATCTGGGCTTGACCTCCCCTACAACACATACACACTTCTTTGTTCAGAAACACTCCACCCCATGCCCACAAAGTTGCTTTTCACTGACAGGAAATCCTCAATTTTTCCTGTCCCCCACCATCCTCTTGGACTACGGTAGCTGGACTTACACACTTGTGAGGTTTTATGGTTCCCAAGCCCCTCCTTTATCAGTGAGCATGTGCTTTGGTGGGTTTCACTGTAACTTGTCTTTATCAATAACAGCAAAGCTCTATATGGGTACAGGGTTTTTACTGTGTCTTCCATAAACTCAAATAGCAATCACTCTGATCCCAGGCGGAGGCTATTCAAACATTTTCTTGCATGGATATGTTAGGTGGGATGATATAAAGGCATGAGGAGGGAAGCAACTCCAAAAGATGTCTACTTTAGTGCCCCTCATTGTCAAAGTGCACCCTCAAAGCCTCCCTGATGTTGATAGCGGGCCCTGAGCTGCTCTGGCAGCCCTGGAGCTGGGCTGCTCAAATTCTGCATCCACGCACTGTGCCTCAGTGCTCCCCACAAGCAAACATTTCTCCCTTAGATTCACACAGTTTATGCAAAATGCACCATGTGGGTATGACTGTGGGCACATTCTCCTCAATAAGGTCCAGACTGCCCTAGAGACACCACTTTTTCCTTCCTCCATTCAGTCTCCAAAAGGCACATTTGATCTTCATGTGGCACATAGTCAGTTTATGTAAAAACACTTCTTACTGCTGTCCAGGTGCCCTGTGTAGTTTCATGATGTAGGGCTGCAAGGGGTAGGCCAGGTCTCCCAGGGTCAACATGGGGATTCCACATGCCCCACAGTAGTCTTGTACTCTGGGAAGGTAGCCCCTGCCTGCAGCTCTCTGTATAGGCCAGTGTTCTGAAGAAGGGTGTCTCCTGCACCTTTCCAGCCACGCCACACTGATGTCTGAAATGCTTATGGTAATCCACAAGCACCTGCAGTGCCACTAAGTACCCTTCCTGTTGACGTACTTGGTGGCAAAGTGGGCAGGTGCTTAAATTGGAATGTGTGTCGTCTATCACCCCTGCTCCCTCAGTTAGGAAAGTCTGTCTCTGCAAAGCCATCCACGAAGTTGTGCGTGTTTCCCAGTCCCAGTCCCCCATAGCAGAATGTGATGTATTGCCCTGCACGCTTGGAGTCGTACAGCCCCGATGGTAACTTCCCTACTCCAAACTGATGTGCAGCGAACAGGCCAGCTTACAGACAGCAGTTGCCACACGCTTCTCGACTGAGGGCAGCTTTCATTCTGATGTCCTTGTGGGGGTCCAGCTCAGCACTTAGCAACCTTTCTGGAGCTGTACGCGTTCTAAAGGTCTGTAGCTACTGGTCTTCAGTCCGCACCTGCATGGGGGTGTGATCCCACCGCTCAGTGCTGGTTTTGCCAGCGCAGAAGTAATGCTGTGCCCTGTACAGCTGCTCTGAGTGCCAAACATAGTAAGCTGCTGCTGTTCTTGTCACACAGAACGTTGCATGCCTGTGCGTCTTCCTCCATCAGCAACTTCAGTATTAAGTGTGCTGCCACGTGTGATGCAAATGAGGAGCTTTGGAACAGAGCAGCACGAGAACCACTTAACATTCAAATCAAGAGAAGAAAGTGGGGATGGGAAGGCCACACTCCCAGAAAACCATCACCCAGCATAGTCTGTCAAGCCCTCACATGGAACCCTCAAAGAAAACACAAAAGAGGAAAATCCCAGACAACATGGAGAAGATCTGCCGAGATTGAAAGACAACAGCTGGGGTACTCGTGGGGTCAGCTCGAAGTTTTGTCTTGAGGCAGAGTGAAGTGGAGACTTGTAGATGACCTATGCTCCACTCGCTGTACAGGGGTTTAAATCAAGTGAGTCAAGCCATGTGTGGCATCCTGACATCACTTAGCTGAGCATGGGCTGCAGCCCACAATTGTCGCCTTTCTCACTGCCGATACTGGAGTGCATGGCAAAGAACGGCAGTTGGAAAAATGGTGTGAAAGGAAACCAGAAATCATTGGAGGGCTGGGCACAAAGCAGTGCCTGAAAGGACGTTTTGCCTGGTCCCAAGATGAATCGTGCTCCATTCAGTGCTTCCAGGTATTGTGGGATACATACCTTTGGTGCAGAGCTCACATGACTGAGTGCTCCAAATGTGGCCATGATCTGCTGACAGAGCAAGTGTGAACAGGCCCACTGACTGTGGGCATGGGAAAGGTGGGGCAAAGAGGACACTGGCACTTCAAAGAGGCCCAGAGGTCAGGCTGCTGCCAACACTACTTCGGCAAGGGCAGCAAATATAAATCCGGGCCCCTTCAAATTGCCACAGTAGCGCTACTCCAGCTGCACATGGCTGTGAGACAGTGTGGAGGGGGACCCAGTGCCATGGTCTAGGCTGTGCTGAGGGCTGACTGCCCGTGGGCCCACCCCTTCTGGGGCATGAAGCTAGGCGCCTCGCCTGTCTTGCCCTGGGATCAGCCCTGCTGAGTGTGAACACACCTTGGGGACTTTGCTTTTGTCTCTGTAGGGATGTGTGTGTGTGTGTGTGTGTACACTGGTTTTGTTGACAAATCTTTGCAGTGTAGACACACCCCAAGTGAACCGGGTTGCCTGGATGTGAGTGGAGGTACTCAGCATAGGTGATTAGTAGGGATGGGCACAAAGGAGGCATCAGCCCCATCTCCACATTACTCCTCCCTGCACCACCCCAGCCGGGGGGCCTGCATGCTCTCCCATCTCACCTGGGATGGAGAAGGGTCTGTTCTGCCGTGCTGCATTAAGCACGTGCTGCCCTGCTCCCTCTGCTCCCCAGGCTGCCTAGCATGCCAGAGTGCTGCTGTGCTGTCTTATCCCATTACTGGGGAGACTAGTATCCCGTCCCCCAGCCAGCACAGCCAGAGCCTGCCTGCGAGAGTGCAGCATGGCCAGACAAACCCCCAGCCCCTCACCCCATGATGTTTTGGGGCAAACCAGACCCCCTCCTAGATTGCGCCTGGTACTCAGCATTTCTTATTGGCACTGACACACAAAAGGGAAAGACTCAGCTTCACTTAGAAATTTCAGGTTTGCAGGGCTGGAAGGTAGACGTCTCTTAGGCTACTAGCTGGAGACAGCCATTAAGATCACTTGAACAGCTCTTCTTCCCCACCCCTAACCCCTTATTCTCTTCCAACAAGTCATCAAGTAATACTTGCCTCCTTTCTCAGAGGCAGTGTCTACACTTGCAAGATTTTCGGAAAAGCCAGGCCTTTTTAGGAAAAAACCTGTAGAGCATCTATACACAAAATGCATTCTTCCAATCTGATCCGAAAGATTCTTTGGAAAAAAGCATGTGCAAATGCTCCATGGGCCCTTCTTTTAAAAGAGCAGTCCTTATGGTGCCAGGTTTTTTGATCCCTGGCCTGTTCTTTTGAAGGAGTGGGGGCTGTGTGGATGCTTTTTATCAAAAGAGCGGATTGATTTATCAATCCGCTTTTTTTGTGGGTGGATGCGCTCTTTTGAAAGAAGTTTTTTTTCAGAAGGTCTCTTCCGGAAGAGCTTCTTTCGAAGGATTGCTTTAGTGTAGACACAGCCAAAAAGTCTTCTCTTCTTCCTCTTCAAAACTTCCAGGAGCTATCTGTTGTAGAGCTGTGCATATAACCATACTGTTGTTCTGGTTGGTCAGTTTAGAGGCCAGACGATAAAACCATAACAAAAAATTTCAGGTTGATCTGAAGTGCTTGTTTTGATGGATGAAAACAAAAGCTTAACTTCGTTCTTGTGATGTCAAGCAACAACTAAAAAACTGCATAAGTTCCTCCACCTCCTTAGTTCCTGTGAACATAGTGCCCTCTAGTTCATTGGCACCATTTCCTTCTTGATTTGCTTATGCACTCTCCTGTGCTTCTGTTGACTATTGTTTCAAACCTGAAGTGTATCTGACCTTACCTGTTCTTTGACTCTAGGCATGATTCCTTCCAAAGGGGCCAATTCCACCAACTCTAGGAGGCATAGTGCATACAGGGTAATAAGTCCTTGTAAGGTTACACATTCTCTCTTTCTCTCTCTGTCTTTTTTAAAAAAAAATATAGTAGAATTTCCAAATGCACACATTCCAGTGACTTTCAAGGAGGCTTAGACTACATGTGTTTTGAAAATTTTTACCCGTAAGATCCAGAGTAGTATTTTTGTTCAAATAGTCATTAAAATCAGTGTGATGCTGATAAGGATTGTTCTCTGTTAGTGTCTGCTTCTCATGTTTTATTGTCTAAAAGAAAAATCAGCTGGCGGTGTATATTCTGCAGTAGACATGTCCCATGCACTATATTCAAAATAAATAAATATGAGATTTAATTAGTGGTTAGACCTTGGAAGGAAGCTTTAAAATATTTGAAGTTAATTGAATTATCTCTGTTTTTTTAACTCTGGAGCTGAATACAGCTGGCTACAACACAATGACTGAACATGTCATCTTTTGGCTTGTTGTCAATCTTTAGAATGTCAGTGTCTAAAGCTGAAAAAATATCTAACTAGCAGAAGATGATAAAATACAATATTTGATACTGTGTTCCCAGTGGTAGCAGAAAGGTTATAAACCCTGTTTTCTGGCTAATGGTCCCAGTGGTGTGCAAGTTATTTAACTAACTCTATATTCATTTTAATTTATAGTGCGGTGAACGAGAGCTAAAACATAGCCACAGGACTAAGATGCCCAGAAAGAAAAGAAAAGAGAAAACCAGTCATAAATTATGGTGGCCTGGTTTAAAGGGCATGACTTATCGGCAAAGCTGGCCAATATTCTCAGGGGTTTTGGTATCCATACCACTGATACTTTATGAGTAGCCAGTTCTGTGTTCTGCGAGATGATTTTTCGTTTGATCTTCCTTTCTGTTTGACCTGTCCAAAATAGGAATAGACCATGTGAGATGCAACTGAACATCAGTTTCACACATGTGGTAGATTTTTTTTAAACTGCTGTGGTCCTTGTTGGCACTCTGTCCTGCCTCTCATTGGCTGTATAGTACTGCATATACATTTTTGTTTTTGAAGACAATAACAATGAAATATTTAGTGTTTATGAAAATGAATCCAACCAACAAATGTTTTGTGCTACATAAATCCTTTCCAGACTTGTACTGAACTATGGTATCTGTTTGCAAGCATGGGACATGGAGAGATCTACTTATTTCCAGTTTGTTTAAGTGGAAGCGCTTAAGTCTCTTAAGCGTTCCAAATGTACACCACTACATGAGGGGGAAAAACAAAACCCCTACAGATATGCTTAACTTCAAAGTTCATAAAGATCCTGGGGGATTGGAGCAAAATGTACTAGCACACATTAATGATGAAACATGTACTTTTAAAATGGTGTGTGGTGACGTAAGTTTATCACATGAACCTTCAATGAAGTGAGAGCAGAATAAAAGACAAATTAATTAGTGCCCAACAAAGTAATGTACATCTACATGAGTGGTTCCCAAACTTTTCAGTATCACACTCCCTTTTTGATTTTTGAGGAACCCTCATGCCCCACCCCTCTTCTTTACCATATCCAACCCCCATTTTAACAAAATATCAAAGTCATAATTTAAAATTTAAAATAAGCACACAAACTTGGTATAAAAATTATTTAAAATTAAAAATAAGCACAGATTTTCTTGGCCCAAAAATTTAATCAAAATGTAATTTAACATCAGAAATAGCAGAAACAAAACAAATTTAATGTGAGGGATGATGCTGTGTTTTCTTCATGGGTGTGTCTACACTTGCATTCCTCTTTCGAAAGAGGTATGCAAAAGAAGTAAATCAAAAATGCAAAGGAGGTATACATTTGCATATTTGGCACCTAATTTGCATATTCTAATTTTGAAAGGGCTTCTTTCGAAAGAAGAAAGCCAGTGTAGACACTGCACTTTTGTCAGTAAACCCATCTTTGAAAGAATCCTTCTTCCCTTTATTTAATGGGAAGAAGGCTTCTTTCAAAGGTGGGGTTTACTTTAGAAAGAGCAGTGGCTACACTGGCTTTCTTCTTTCGAAAGAAGGTCTTTCGAAATTGGAATATGCAAATTAGATGCCAAATACACAAGTTTTACCTAATTTACATTTTTGGTTCACCTCATTTGCATACGTCTTTCGAAAGAGGAATGAGAGTGTAGACGCACCCATGAGTTGGGAAATCCTAGGTTTGAAAGATGAAAGGGCGCAACACAAATAATTTTCGATAGCCAGTCGATTTGTTTAGTTTTTAATGTGACTAAACTTGAAAAGCTTTTATCACCAGAGGTACATTGACAAAAATGGAAAAACAATACGTAGCACTTCTTCTCCAAATTTCGAGTATATTGAGAAATATTTTATCCAAGATTTTTCCAAGCTTGAGGTTTCCAAATTATCGTTCATACTTAAATCATATTTTATTAGAAGTGCTTTTTCTTGCAACACTTCTGGCAATGAATCGATGTCAGCATTGAATGGACTGTACGAATTTATTAATGGAGTTGCTAGAAAAGATGTCTGGAAAATAGAGGATTAATTCATCAGCAAGGCAGTCCAGATGAAACACAATTTTGTTCTTCACATCTTGTTTACAAAGTTCTTGGAAACCTTCATTTTCAGCAAGGGATGAAAATGTCAGAAAACATGAAAAGTTAGATGTCTGAGCTTGTGTTTAATGTTTCCAAAGCTGGATTTTTTTCTGTAAATGCTTTCATGGCATCATGATGTGCTATAACGTTAGCAACATTGTTTCCTTGTAGCTTCAAATTGAGGTTGTTCAAAGATTCAAAAATATCCATGAGGTACGCCAATGAAAGTTGAAACATTTGGTCCATAAATGCATGATATAACTCTTCTTTCTTCTGTTGCTTGAGGAAAATTTCCACTTTGTCTTTCAGTTCAAAAAATCCGAAAGCATGTTACCTTTGGAAATCCGTCATATCTCCCCGTGAAACAAAAGAGTTTTATGATCTGCTCCCAAATCTGTGCTAAGAGCAGTCTCCTATTTAAAGCACTGTTCTTCACAAAATTGACATCTTTGATGGCCAAATTCCACAAATCACATCGGCATCTGGAAGGATTTTAGCAGCCAACGCTTGTCTGTGTATGACGCAGTGAGTTGTGGTTATGGCTGGACTTTTATCTTTTACCAATGTCACAAACCCAGAGAGATCCAACCATCTCTGGAGCACAGTCTGTGCAAATACCAACCAGTTTTCCCCATGAAAGTCTATTTTCTTCAAAAAATTTGTCAACCATTTTGATGACATCAGAAGCCTTTGATGTGGTCATCAATTCCTTCAGAAAAAGCAGTTCTTCTTTCACATTTCCATTGTTAATGAATTGAATGTAGACAAGCAACTGACAGCATTGTGCTACATCAGTGGTATTGTCACACTAAACTGCAAAAAAGGGAGAAGCCAACACTGCCTCGACAACTTGAAGTTTAAGATCTTTCACCAGGTCATTGATGCGACGTTTCACAGAATTACTGGAAAGCAACATTCCTGATAGTCTTCTCTTGCTTTTGACACCAAGCACAATCTCAGCTGCTTTCAACAAGCGAGGCTTCACAAGAATTTCTCCGATTTTGTGCTCTTTCTTGGCTTTAGCAATGAGCAATGACAGCTTATAAGATGTTTCTACCGCTTTGGCTGATGTTTGATGTAAAGCTCCAGTTGTGTCCAGCTTCATGCATTTCAAATTTTGAAGTTCAGCAGCAAAAATCTCTTTTGGTTTGTCTGTCAAAGTGCTGTGGTTCTTTGTCAAATGTCACTCAAGATGACTAGGTCTCAGGGTGTCATTGCTGAGAACTGTGTGGCATATGGTGCATTGAGGATGATCAATCTCATTTTTTTCCCCTGTCATTGAAGCCATACTTAATGTAGTCTTCCTCATACTTCCTTTTCTTAATCGCGGCCATAAATTATTTTTATAGATTGTTTTAAATTAATATTCCTGATTACAGTAAATTTAATGGATGCAAGTTTCTTTGATAAGTTACTGCAAACATTTATTTACTACTACTCTTATGTACAGATGCATGATGCCTTATATATACCCCCAGCCAGTAACCACACTAGACCAGCTACCTGCTCCCATGATAGAACAGTTCCAAACATTGCCTTGAGCATGCTAGGCAGTTTGAAAAAGTTCCATTGCCTTCTTCATCATTTGTGGGCCTCCTCACTGACTGAACCAGTATCTGTATATGTTGAAAGACAAAAAAATAAAAAAAAATTGGTCTCTATTTATGGGGTGGTGGGGAACCTGTTTTGTGTCAGGGGACACTGACCCACAGAAAAATAAGCCAGGGACCATACAAGTGAGAGGCAAAAAAAAACCCTCTCCAAGCCCCCACAAGCCTCCCTGATATGGTCCCAACTGGGACATCTTCCTTTCCTGGCACCCCAGCCCTATGCAGGGAGGGTAGGTAGAACTGAGGTTCAAGGCCTCAGGTGTGATTAATTCTTCTGGAGTTCCAGGGTTAGTGGAATTTGTGGGCCCTTCTACACACTGAGGTGGGACCAAAATGAGGGATGCAGTGAGTGGGACAGGGTTAGAGTGCAGAGGGTACGGGACCAAGCTAGGGGTAGGTGTCTGGCTAGGAGGTAAGGGGCAGGTGTGGGGTGCTGGTGGGGCCCTGTGCAGGGTACTCATGGGAACCTGGGAAGAGTACTTGTGGGTGTCTGGGAGCGCTGCCTCCTAACCCACCCCCGACTGCAGGAAGTCAGCAGGCAGAAGGAAGTCACCAGTGAGCAACAGACCCAGCGTTTTAGGAAACATGCTGTCTGTTTAAGAAGAGGAAGCAGCACACATGCTTCCTGAGATGCTGGCTCTGGCATGCAACTGCGGGACATCCCACCACCCCACTCCCCGCCCTGCTGCAGGAAGCTGGCGCTACCTCCATTTTTGCTGGAGTTAACGCCAGTGTGGGCTTTTTCTTGGGGTGGAGGGGATTGACTGGGGGCAGGAGAGCTGGGTTGCCTCATGCCCCCCCGCCCCCCGGAATTTCTTCATGCCTCCCCAGGGGGCATGCCCCCCAATTTGGGAACCTATGATCTAGACAATGTGAGGTCTTTTAAAGTTGACCTCCCAAATGTACACAATGTAAATACTACAGTGTACCATGTATTTATCTGAACTGTTGTACTGATCATCAGATTTGTAGCTGCTGTGGAATGCATTGTGGAAAAGAAATTGAATAAGAGATAAAACATTACTAATTCTTACTCCTTATGCTGAATTGCTGTTACCATAGACCTTAAAACATCTAGGAAAGCATGCAGAGCTAACTCCCTGGCAAGCAAGATTACTGTGCGATAGCATCTTCTGAGATAGGTCACTGTTTCTTGATACATTCTGACTTTTTTCCTTATTCACTGTTCGTTGCTTGCTTAATTTTAAAGAGCTCTAAGGAAACCCATGTGTGCCTCCTTGAAATCTTCAGAATTTTAAAGGGATTGGATTTGTTTGGATATGACCTGTGACCTCTGAGTTTAATCAGGACCAAGGCTGTGGCTGATTTGTGTCTGAAAGCTGAATATGATCTCCACTGTTTTTGTTTAACTTTAATTCCCTTCAACTGTGTGGCTGTCTTGCCCCCATCCCATTTACCATGAAATAAGCTACTTTATTTAGAACTCCTTTATTTATAGGACTGTGCCTATATGCCAGCATATGCTGGTCACCTTTTAGGGAGCAGAAGGGGAGCAAAGGGAATTGAGCCAGTACAGTTGGTGTTTGATGTTCAGAGAGAGATGTGCATGCTATTTTACTGGCTGATGAAAGACCTAATCCTTGTCCTGAGGAGGTTACAATCTAGAAAGGACCAGTCACATTCAAACGGCAATGTGTTGGGAGGACTGGGCAGCAATGTTAACTGCAGGGCTCTGATGCTGTTCTGCTTGGAGGGATGGTGTTTTAAGCCAATGTGGGCTGCCTGGATTCTGAGATAGGGGTTGGGGTAGTTATATGTGCAAGCCAGAGCCCGATGGGGGTGTGTGTGTTGGGGGAGGGGAGGAGTAGCTTTCCAAGGGCTGCCTGTTAGTCACAGCACAGGCTCACTGCAGCACCATGTGCTATATTTTCATACTCTCCTTCTGCTGTGCTCTCCCATTGAGGAGCAAAGTAAGGCTCAATACTCCAGCTCTGTCTTCTCTCTGAGGGAATTTTCCTCTGCCACCAGGGATCACAACTCTGCCTCACATAAACTTCTGGGCAGTAGACTGGCTTGTTGTGTGCTCGGGAGAGGAACACAACCCTGGAGAGTGTATGGAGTTTTCTGTGGGGAGCAAACCACAGGGGTGTTCTTCATTTGCTCCTGGCTCCATTTCACAGCTGAGATTGTAATTAGAGTGATTTTGTTTAACTCAAGAGCCCTGGGTTGGTTACCTTGAAACTGTATTTTTGGTTTCTGCTGTTGATAATCCAGGTGAACTGGTAGTCTAGTGGAAGAGTGGTCCCAGGCTGCCTTGTGGGCCAAGGGCTCTGTGTAGCTGAGAAATGAGATATTCTAAAACAGTACTGGGTTATCCTGTGATAACCCCCCTCTATGCCAAATACTGGAAGACTTGGTGCTGCTTAGTTTAAAGCATTTAGGGTGACAGAGGCATTCAGCAGGGGAGTAAAAACTTTAGTGTCTTATGCTTGTTGACTTATTTTTGTTCACGACTGTGCCCACTAAAGGGAGTACTCAGCACATCTTTTCCCTAATCTCCTGTTAACTTCTGTATCCAGGAGTAACAGTAGAAAACATGGGAAACAAGGTGGTAACATCTCCTTCAAGTTTCTGCCTAGTAGCCTGAAATCCAGCTTGGGAAGAGCATTTCACGTTATGGTTAGCACAGAAGGAAATCATGAGGTTGTACTGGAAGAAGATAAATGGAGCATTCTGAACAGGCATCAGTAAAAGTGGAGAAGGCAACTGCACTACTAAAATAGACAAGGGCAGAGGTGCAGGAAGGGGGAGAGAGTGATTTGCCTTCATTGCGTTAGGACCAGCAGTTTGAACTTCATGCAGTGGACAGTCGGGCTAGTGGAGGGATTCTGAAGGAAAGGCAATGTGTGTCCCATATTGATGGGCAAACAAAAAGATCCTGTTGCCTATGTGTGGCTAGATTGGTGGGAAAGGCCTTAAATTGTCCTGGGATATGTTATGAGTGCGTGGGGGTTGTTTTTTTATTTTTATTTTATTTTATGCCCTTTAATTTCAAGTCTGGGGATCCACCCTCTATTCCAACCAAGTAGGATGTAGTCAAAATGGGGTTGCAGGTGAAGGCTCTTGGTTTAGAGCAGGGGTGCAGAACCTTTTTTGGGTTGGGGGCCACTGACTCACAGAAGAATCATTTGGGAGTCACATAAAAGTGAGAAGCAACCTCCCCCCACAGAATATTCATGGATGTGGCTCCTAACTGAGACACCTCACTGCCTTCATGGATTTGGGGTTCAGTGTATGCTCAGGGTGGGTGTGGGTCTGGGCAGGAGGGAGGGTATAGGAATGGGCTGGGGTGTCTGAATGGGAGGGAGGGTACAGAAGGGGGCTGGGGTGGGTGTTTGAGGTTGGCAGGAGAGTGCAGGTGGGAGGGAAGGGTCAAGGAGTGGGCTGGGGTTAGGGGATCTGGGTGGGAGGTAAGGGGCCTAACTGGACTGGGGGCAGCAGTGGAGGGGGATTGAGGTAGGGGCCCTGGGCAGTCGGGAGGTGCTTACTTCTGCTTGCTGCTGGTGCCTGCTTCCCCAGCTGGGGGAACGGCCATGGGGACGCTTTTCTCCTGCCCCGCTCCCCCCACAGCCAGCTGCTGTGGCTGGAATTTTGGCCAACAGGAAGCCTGGTTCCAGGAAGCACTATGCTGCCATTACCTGCAGCTGGGGGAGCGGGAGGGACAGTAGCAGAGGCACAGCTGGTAGTGGTTGCAGAGCTACTTCCTGCCCCTGTCAGGTAGAGCCCATGGGCCGGATCTGGCCACAGGCCATCTTCATCCAGCCTGCAAGGCCTCAGGGCTCCACGCCCCCCACACCCACCATGAGCCAGATGCTGGGAAGGGGAGCCCTGAGCTGTGGGGTCCAAATCCTGGCAAGCCAGGGTCAGAACCAGACTGCAGGCTGGGGTTTCCCCACCCTGGTTTGTAGGCAGCAGGATGCTCAGTTTACAATGGAGACTGCTCTATGGAAAATAGAGACTAACAAGGACTGTAGCTGAGTCCTCCATATACACGGTGTTCGAGGGCATCAGAATAAATGCTTTGGGCCTCCAAGGTGTTGAGTCACTTACAGGTTATCAGTGTGTATTTGGGGTAATGCCTGTTACCTCCCTCTACCTCCTTACCTCTTCTGCTGAGCAGTGTGTTGTGTGATACAATCACGTACATTGCCGAAAGGGAGGTTTAGGTTGGACATTATGAAAAACACCCTGTCAGGATGGATAAGCACTGGAATCTAAGGAGGTTGTGGAATCTCCATCACTGGGAATATTTAAGAGTAGATTAGATAAAGACCTGTCAGGGATGGTCTAGACAGTGCTTGTCCTGCCGCGATGGCAGGGGACTAGACTTGATGACCTTTTGAGATTTCTTCCAGTTCTAGCATTCTGTGGTTCTATGATTTAATGCAAGACCTTGTCAGATGGCAGTTAAGTTTACCGTCAGAAGCTTAAGTTAGGGTGTTACATGTTGAAGGTAGACTGATCCTGTTTGGGGTTTCTGTGGAAAATATTCAACAAGAAGTTAGAAGCGAAAAATTCAGATGCAAATCCCTTCTGAGAAGTGTGGTAATAATACATTGCTCTTCTGTAACACTTTTCATAAATAGATCTCAAGTCACTTGATAGAGGAGGCCAGTATTGTGATCCCCATTTCTACAGATCATCAGAGAGGTGAAGCAACTTGCCCAGTAGGACAATGGCAGAGCTATAGGTCTCCTATTTCCAGTCCAGTGTTCTAGCTATGAGGCAATATTGCTTCCTTTTTTCCATCTAAATCTTGGTAAACCATTGTAAGAAGATTGAGAGATCTCTAAAAAAAAGGATCTACTTAATGTGTGCTTTGTCATGAAATCAACAAAACTGTAAATATTGTTCCTGTTATGGGGGATGGTTAGGACTTCATTGGCAGTTTTGGTAAGGTAGGGTCTCTGACCTCCCTCATCAAAACCCCTACTCCTTTATCTCAAACAAGAACTAATTCTTTCAAGGGGCTAGTCTCTTCACCAATGTGGTAGAATGCTGGCATTAGCCAACTACTTGCTGACACATGTTTACATAAAGTTGTGTTTTTCTCCAAAGAGCTTCAAAATGGGGAGCGTTTGGACCAGAGTAACTTCTCTTAATTCCAACTCAATTAAGTTTGCTTCAGATGCTAGGGTATGAATATTAGAACAAATGGGATAAATGTTATGTAGATTAAACCTTTGCTGCCATGAACAGTGCAGACACAAGCCCATTAGCTCTCTTTAAATGTGTCAGGAAAAGGGAGATACCTCACTACACATGCCTTTTACCCATCTTCAGACAGTTTGTGAATTTATAGGCAGAAGAATTAGAAAATGTTCCAAGTATTCACTAGGGAAACAAAGTCAGGGATTGTTATGTTAATGCCATCCTATAAACACACACGTCATGGTTCATATCAGTGCCTAGTTTATTTGAGCTTACACCACTAAAAACATCTCCATAATATGTTAGAAGGAGGTGTAAGACTTGACTGCAAAATTGGAGATTTGAGATTTGCTCACTATACTCTTAGTTTTCTGGCAATGTTAATTAGCTAATTTGAAACATAAAATGCAATTAATGTTGTATTTTGATATTTGTTTGTAACAACAGGAAGATGATTACCTTCAAAAATAATGAGATTGAATCTAAATTAGGATCTAAATTATAGTTGTTGGGTTGTGAAGAAAAGCAAATTCAGTTAATCCCTATTTCAATGTGCCAATTAGCTATGTGTTAATCAATCTCCTATATAAATGGAAATTAGGATACTAAGCTCACTTTGGTAAGATAATGTTTCTCATTAACACAAGTATAACCCTACAATGTAGGGGTTGAAAATCTCTTCTTCAGAGTTTTCTTTAAAAAATAAAAAACCTAAAATAACTTAATGAAACCTACACATGCCAGTATCCCTACTGTCTGTCAATATTTCTTGTAGAAAACCCTGCATTAGCAGGAAGGGATGGGAAAGGGAGAATTTTATTATGAACACATAAAAAATCTAGTGTAGATTTAAAGTACTCTGGGGATATAATAATTCACATGACTGCATAAATAATTTTTGAATAATCCTGGACTTTTTCACACTTCTGTGATTTAAAACCAGTTTTCTCAGTGGAATTTCACTTCACGTAATATAGGCCAGAATCTGTTGGCAGTTTGAAAATTGTCAAAATAGTGGTGTAGTTCAAAAGATAAGCACCATAAAACATGCCCTTCAATGGTTTATGTCATAACTTTTTTGTGTGTGTGTATGTACAATCGGCTAATTAAATTGAGATTTACATATGGAGATGCAGCTACAACAGAGGAGTTAAATACACTTTTGCAACAGAATGAGCAAATTTTTAGTCTCTTGGGTTTCCTGCATAAAGTTGCTGCTAAATAACCTACAGTCTCATCCACCCTCTTTGAAGAATTTCACAAACCTAGTGAGTTAAGACTTGAAAGGTTCCCATGAGCTAGGGAGGCAGTATTATACCTTTGTTTTAGCAATGAGCTACTGGCAGGGGAAGTTAACTGACTTACATAAGTATACAGAGAACATCTGTTTCAGAGGCAGCACTAGAACTTGAGCATTCCAAATTCTAATTTCTTTACTCAGTCCAATGAATTAGGCTATATCCTTCTAGCTGCTTCACAATCACGTGGGTTCTAATACTCCCCTGGGACTTCCACCTCCCTAAAGTAAATAAACATTTTTTTTGAAAGATAAGACCACCGGTTCCTCCATCTCTGGGCCAGAGTGGGGAAATATAAAGTAGAGTGAGTCAGTTCATAGGATCCTGTTAGATGTTTACAAGTATTTAGGTAATCACATGATATGTGAGCATAAATTCAGGAATTTTTGTTCATCATTTAGTCCAAGTAGTTATATCTGATAGACATTATGCATCAGTCAGTACTCAATATCAGCTGCTCTCATATTTGCCCTTCAGGCTGTGATCCAGCATGACATTTAAGCAAATACTTAATTTCTTAATACTTAATTATACTACTTATAACCTAGTTCCACTGACAATGTGTTTTAAAGGTATGTGTGTGCTTCACTAGTTTGCTTAATTGGGAATGTGCCACTTTATAATATGCTTAGATTAGCTTCATTACCTTAATTACCTTAATTTTAGCTAATATATAGTAGATAAAATACTAAGTCCACCTTGCATTTGAATTCCTGAAAACCACTAATCGGCAAGTGAATTTGGATATTAATTATGCTACATCACTACAGATTGTACCTGGCCTGGGAATGCCAGTTTCTGTACTCTTCACTGAAACTTTTCTCCTGGTGTAGCAATTTTTGACAATACAGTAAAATGTTCTTTGGCCATCTTTAAGTGCCTTCCCCAAATCTGACTTTTTTGTGACTTGGAAACAAAATGGAAAAAGCACAAAATGCAGCTGTGGAATTCATATTTTTGCTTTTCCTTCATTTCAAAATAAGACAGTGCTTGAATAAAAAAAAAGGCAGCCGATGTCTGAGAAAGCCAAGAAGATATTACACAGACAATTATACTGTTCTTGGAATTAATTTTACAGTATGTAGCTGGGTATATGTGGGGGGAAAAGTGCATTTGTAAATGTAGAATAACCTATGACCTACAGGCAGGATGGATAATTTGGTATCTCTCCCTTCTGCAGTTGACCTAGTGTTTATCATTACATTGTCTGCTAGGGTGTTGAGAGGCAGATGAAGATTTGTTAGTGATTATGCTACACGCTTTAATACAGAAATGCTTACTGAGGTGTCACTTTGAGGAATGTGCTCAGTGTAGTGTTAGCATTTGCTGATTGTGCCACTCTGTGAAAATGGTATTGTTGGAGACAGTTGTACAGAGGGAGGGTGTTCCAAGACAAATTCTGAAAAGGGCACTTAGTAAAGTACACAAACTACTCAACTCAGTATTTTTTTATTATTTACTGTTTTCTTATCCTCAAATACAGTGAATTGACACTTCAGAGTATTACAGCCTACATTACAGTGCATACAGGAATAAACACAGTGTGCTCCAATGATTGTTTCTCCTCACTATTGCATGTTTCAGGAAGGAAAAAATATTTATTTTTTGTGCTTTTTTTTTTAAACTTTTCGGTTGGCTGTTGGCTAGCTGTTACTTTAGTAATATACACCCAGTCATTAACCCTTAACATATTAACCCTTAATATATGTTACACATTACAAAGATCTTATTTATGAGCTGCCCCAGAGAGGTGATATATTTCAGCTTCACTAGACATTGTGGGTAAAGTCACTGTTGGAGAGGAGGTCATTCATGACTAATGAGCTCTGTATCAGCAAAAGATATTAAATCTACTTTATAGTGGTCAGTAAAGACTGTGTTGAAAAGCAAGTTGCTTAATTTGACTGTATGTACCCAATATTCTGAGAATAATTGTGAGGGGACAAACTAAGTTTGAGAGAATATAACTCATGTAAAGCTCCAGACTGAAAGGCATCAGTATTGGTTTGAAGATTACTACGTGAACCAGGTAAATATGTATCCATTGCTGTTGGTAATTTGGGGGTGTTTCAGAGGTCAGCTGTGCAAAACCTTTTGGCTGTGTCTCCACATGCTGCTTCTTCCAGAAGCGACATGCTAATGAGCTATCCAGAGGATATGAATGAGGCATGGATGCAAATTTTCCATGCTTCATTAGCATATTGGCACGTGGTTCGGAGTCCAGAAGAAGTTCTTCTGGACTCCGAAGTACATGTGCAGACGTGCGGCCCGCAGGGATCTTCTGGAAGAAAACCCTCCTTCTGGAAGCTCCTTCTTTTGAGGGAATTTTGAGTTTCTTTGAGTTTCATTGTATGGCTTTGATTCTGCTCTGTTACATTGGTGTAAATCTGAAGTAAATGTTCTGAGTCAATTGAGTTGCACTTTGGAGACAACTGCAAGTGATTAGATAATAATCAGTACAGCACTTTAAACTCCGAAGTAAGAACTGTGTCTGCTCTCATGCACTTGGCTTCTATTCATTTAAGTGGGATCCATGTCAATGCTTTTCAAGGTGGGTTTTTTCTGAATCTTGCTGAGAGCTTGTTAGAATACCCTAGCTATAATATTCCCATCTGTTTTTTATTTAATCATCACATTTCTCTTGCAAATGAATTAGGTGCGAAAACCAGCAGCAGTGACGGTAATCTGTTTAGTTGTCATGGTTTAAGGGTTAATGAGATGTTGCTTAGTAGACAGAGGCTAGTGCTAAAAATGCAGGGACCTCTTGAGGTTTCAACCTTCTTGGCTTGACTGCGCTCTCATTTTCAGTGTTGGACATCAGGAGTAAAGTTTGGTTTTTTTTAAGTCAAAGGAATTACACATTTATAAATGGTGTAAGCAAGGATCAAATCTGCTTCTGTGTCTGTTTCCTTAACAAGCAGGAAAAATTACAAGACATGTGACCAGTTTTTCATTATGTTAATAGTCTGTCAAGCAAAATTTTCTCATCTTAAATCTCAGTTCATCAGGGTACTTAAGTATGTAGGTAATTCAAAGACTTGGACTAGTCCCATTGAGGCCAGTAGGACTTCCCTTGCTTAAAGTTACAACCATGCTTATACACAAATATTTTGCTGAATTGGGGCATTAGTTACAACACTTAAATTTTGTTCCCAAGACAATGAAGGACTAAAACAAAACAGATGTGTGCTTAGAGGATGCCCCTGTCTGAAGGCAGGTTCAGCTGCTGATTAAATTATTTTTCAAACCCAGTATGGTCAGGAATTTTTGGACGAAATTGCTTGTCAAAAATGGAGATAGTTTCAGTTTTAACAACATGAAACTGGGTTGTATTTGAATTTCCCATCTCAAACATGGTGTGACAAATTTTGAAACTGCCTTCCAAGTTTTTTGATGCTGTTTTCAATAAGACTCCAGCTTTTCTGTTTTAGCACAACTTTTCATTTTGAAATTTTAAGGCAATAGACTAAATAAAAGTTAAAGATAAGACAAAGTGTAATTAAATTTTTAGACAAGAAAGGGGAAACAAATTCTTCTTTTTAAGTTGGTGTATAGCTTTTATCGGGGGTAGACATGTTAGTCTGTATCTGCAAAAAACGAGAAGTCTTGTGGCACCTTATAGACTAACAGATATTTTGGAGCATAAGCGTTTGTGCGTAATTCATGAAGTGGATCTTTGCCCGTGAAAGCTTATGCTCCAAAATATCTGTTAGTCTATAAAGTGCCACAGGACTTCCTGTTGTTCATATAACTTTTGGAATTTTGGCTCTTTGTAACAATTGTAAAATATATCTGAAGATATTCATGAGCTGGAAAACTGCCTCTCTAGCAGCTGAATTGAATGTGGGGACTTCTGAGGACTGTGTTTGAATTGTGTAAGTAAGCATTCAAGGCAATCTCTAGGAGGTGTCCTAACCTTGAATTAAGGTTAGTGAATGGTGCCACATGAAAAAACAAACCCTATTTTGAGACATCCCGGTACTCCTCATGCAATGAGGTTTACAGGGATGCCGGAATAGCACACACATTATCTCAAGCTGTTGCATAGACACAGGCAGCTATTTCTGGAAACATTTGTATCCTTTAATAGCACCCACCGTCTAGATGTAGCCCAAGAGTGGGAGGCTTTCCTGGAGGGAAGCATGCAAATAAAGCCAGTCTGGAAAGAACCGTTCTAGAACAAGGTAGGGTGAGTACTTCTCTGCCTTTGGGAGCAGTCTCTGTCTAACTAGCTGATGTTCCATGTATGCCATGAACATATCCATGCCTGATCTGGCATCATCTGTTTGGAAAGCTGAATCAGAGGTTTGATTCAATAGTTGGTAGTTTCCAATAGCAAACAGGCAAAGACTAAATTCAGAGCTTTCTAGGCTATGCCTTTGTGTCTAAGGAACAATATTACGTGAAGTGCTATAGACTTCCATCCTACTCTCTTTCAGTGGGATTTAATGGAAGGATGATGAACCATTGGAGCAGTGGAGCACACTGAACTGGTTAACTGACAGCCTTCTGAACTGCTCAAGTCTATCTGGAGGCCAGGAAATGTATCAAATTTTCCCCCTAAATAAGTAAAATTGTGAAGAGTAGATCATGTACCTAGAGTATAACATCTTACGCTTTCTCTGTCCTTAAAGCATAGAAGTTTTTTTCAATAAATGTACTTAAAACTTCAGACTAGACTATGTTACTTTCAAATGTATTTTCTATTCTAAAACGCTGTGAAATTATGGATTGTCTATCAAAAATCTGGAAAGGTCACACAACAAAGGAATCTTTAAATGGTGTAATTTCTTCTTGGGGAAAGCAGCACTGAATTGTAGCCAACTTTTGAATTTACCACAATGAGGCTACGTCTACACGTGAAGCCAACATCGAAATAGCTTATTTCGATGTAGCAACATCGAAATAGGCTATTTCGATGAATAACGTCTACACATCCTCCAGGGCTGGCAACATCGATGTTCAGCTTCGACGTTGCGCGGCACCACATCGAAATAGGCGCTGCGAGGGTACGTCTACACGCCAAAGTAGCACACATCGAAATAAGGGTGCCAGGCACAGCTGCAGACAGGGTCACAGGGCGGACTCAATAGCAAGCCGCTCCCTTAAAGGGCCCCTCCCAGACACAGTTGCACTAAACAACACAAGATCCACAGAGCCGACAACTGGTTGCAGACCCTGTGCATGCAGCATGGATCCCCAGCTGCCGCAGCAGCAGCCAGAAACCCTGGGCTAAGGGCTGCTGCCCACGGTGACCATAGAGCCCCGCAGGGGCTGGAGAGAGAGCGTCTCTCAACCCCTCAGCTGATGGCCACCATGGAGGACCCGGCAATTTCGATGTTGCGGGACGCGGATCGTCTACACGGTCCCTACTTCGACGTTGAACGTCGAAGTAGGGCGCTATTCCGATCCCCTCATGAGGTTAGCGACTTCGACGTCTCGCCGCCTAACGTCGAAGTTAACTTCGAAATAGCGCCCGACGCGTGTAGGCGCGACGGGCACTATGTTGAAGTTAGTGCCGCTACTTCGAAGTAGCGTGCACGTGTAGACACAGCTTGAATTCCCACAACCCACCCCCCCAAAATACGGTATTGGTTTTTATTAATTGCTGCTTGGACCTTATACTGATCTCATGTTGGTTTCTGACTTGAACTTCAATAGAATTATTCTTGGTTTCCTAACTGAGAGCAGAATTGTCCCCTGCTAGGTGTAACTTCTGCTCCGTTTTCAGAATATTTTTCAGTAGACATTCCAATAACTGTTGATAGCAGGTAGGATTCTGAATTTGTATATGTGTGTGCACACTTAACCATGTTTATAAAGAATAAATGAAAAGTCTTGAAACCATGCCCCTACTCTCTTTACCGTTAAAAATAGATACAGACAATTTAGCAAACCTTGACTTCTCATGCGGAGATATATGAAGTGTGAAGATGTAATGGGGGTAGTTGTAAGTAAGCTGTATGATGAAAGCTTCTTGCTATCCTTACTACAGCCTGTATTACTTAGTGACCTGATTCCACCGCCTCCACTGTGTTGCCAGGTATCTTACCCCATTAGACGTCCAGCTGACCTCATGAACATTTCTAGTCTATTGCTGTGTGCATGTTTTTCTGAACATTTTAGAAACTGATTTCCATAACCATTTTTGCAAATAACAAATTGCTTGTACAAACCATTCACACACAACTGAAGAGTTTGGAATAAAGTCTAAGCAAATGTGTGGATTTGCATCAAATGAACATGGATTGAATGTAGAAACAGAGAAGTTCTGCAACTTTCCCAACTTTTCACACAGGGCATCTATGGTGGGAGTGGAGATGTGATGCATACTTCTACCAGAAAGAGGTCCTTGCTCTAATGGAAAACACTCTCCCTCAGTGGCTTAAGGAGGGCAAAAAGATAAGCCTTGCTCAAGTAGAAGACATCTAACACATTGACTGAAAATTCCCCTCTCTTTTCAGATCCCATGAAATACTTTCCTATCACAGCTTACCTGCCTCTGCCATAAGTTGCTGATGTGACTGCTATCACAGCGGTAGTTTGGTACATGATGGGAGCACACAAGTTCAGGTAGGTGCTAGACTTTTAATAACTGCTATTGGTTTTTAAAGTTTCTTTTTTTTTAAGTTCATTTCTCAAAACTTGTGTTGTTGACTTCAGGACTTCAGCAAGAAATAGCTATTTTCTCAGTGAACAAATAGAGAGAGCTTGTGTGCCTTGTCAATTAAAGAAAAGGGAGCTTATTGTTCTACTTTGTTCATTGTTGGATTGTTTTGCTGTATATTGGTGGAATAGGCTAGTCCAATTTTTTTTATTTGTTCAGTTGTAGAGCTTCAGAGGCGATCTGTTAATCAAAATTCATACTTGATAAATAACATTTTATTCCTGTTCAAAAGTAATTTTAAAATGTTACCCTATGTAATGAGATTGCAGGAATATTACTCTGCAACTTAAGATGTCTGAGTCTGTGCAAGTGAAACAAGCAGCTACAAGCACAGCTGAGATCTCTTTTCTGTTCGGAATCCTAGTATGTTCAGTCGTTGCTGGGTTCCCGTTTAGGGCTTTCCTATGCATGTGACTTTACTGAACCTTGGCAGTCATAGTGGGCTTTCAGCCACTAGTATTGAACTAAGGGTGCTAATTCATGCACATTGAAACATTCCTGGCTTGATAGAAGTCAACCATCACTGTTCTGAGCCAGGACTAGGTGAATATTTTTACATAACTTGTTTTCAGCAAAAAATACAGTTTTGGCAATCCCAAAATATTTTGAAAATCCATGTCAGTTTTGCCAAATGGCTTCAATTCAAAAAAAAAAGGAAACAATTTTTATTTTGCTTTTTTGAAATGCAATATTATTGGTTCTAAAGGACATTTCAAACTGTCCTTTTATTTTAGCCCATCCTAAAATTTTCATGCTCAGAATCTACCAAATATTTCAAGTTGCATCAAAGAAACTGTTTTCTTTGACCCCAGTCTGTTTTCAGAATTGCCAGTGAACGGAAAAATAATTTACCTAACTCTCTACTATTATTGAGCCATTGCTCCAAAGTCTGACTCATCCATGGAAAAAGACAAGTTCCCTTTCTTGAAAGGCTCCAGTGTTGAAAGTACTGGTATGTATAAAAGTTACCTTCTGTTCCGTACCTGTTCTCCCACTGGCTCATGTACACGTCCTCCGGATCGGGTCTGAAGTGCTAAGCAATGGGGGAAAGAAAGTTCAATGGTTGCAGCAAGCTGATCAGTTAGTTAGCATTATAACATCTTAAGGGGCTTTGACCTATAGCAGGGATGAATTTAGTCCCAGATCTGCTTAAGCTTCTCTTTGCCATTGTAGATGCCAGTAAACAAATTGGACTTGGTTTATGCTGTGACAGCAAGCTGTTGGAGAGAGTGAGGTTTTTTTAATGAAGTAGCCACACTAGCCAGAGGCATGGTGACACTAAATGCAGCTGTGAAAGCTATTTTTCAAAGGCAATTCACAGTTCATTCCAAAGGTGATGCACCTAGCCTTATGACTTTTCAGACTGCTGTGCAGAGCTGTACCTAGGATGTTGTGCTTGTCTGAGATTATAGCATGTTTGATACAGCTATAATAGTTTGCAAACTCTTTATAGCATATAACAGCAACAAAGGGTCCTGTGGCACCTTATAGACTACCAGAAAAGTTTTGAGCATGAGCTTTCGTGAGCACAGACTCACTTCATCAGATGTGCATCAGATGCATATCTGATGAAGTGAGTCTGTGCTCACGAAAGCTCATGCTCAAAACTTTTCTGTTAGTCTATAAGGTGCCACAGGACCCTTCATTGCTGTTACAGATCCAGACTAACACAGCTACCCCTCCGATACTTTATAGCATATACAATCACAAAGAATATGATGAACCTCACAGGGGAAGTTAATCCACATATGTATTCAACAAAGCTTTATATTTACACTGGACTTCATAGAGGTCTTCACAGAGCTTTTTTTTTTTTTTTTATTTTAACCTAGCACTTTTCTGGTAAATTGTGAAAATAATGATTTTCACCTATTTTTTTCCTCGCTCTATATAGGTATATGGCAGATAAAAAGAGTATATAAAATATTAAAATATTAATAAATAAAAACCTGGTTAGATTCTGCTATTCTCTCCCCTGTTTAATGGTAGTTCATGGAGCCAGTGGCCACATTCACTGCAAGAGGTAAGTGTGTCAGAATTTGGCATAAATTACTGATTTGTAATTCAATATAGGCAGACACCTTTGGCTGGGAAAAGAAATAAAACATATCTTGTAACAATAAGCAGTGTAGTGGGTTAGGGAAAAAGGGTAAAAATCAAACTTGGATAAAAAAGACACATTTTTAGGCGGTCTTATCTGATAGCCATACCAACTATACAATTGCTATAACAGCACAGTTTGCACCAGAGCGGGAAAGCCTGTGAGAGCAAGAATCTATCTGGCTCCGAGCGTGAAGGATTTAAAACTTAATACAGGAAGATGTAAAATCACTTTGGGCCTGTCTATACTTGTCCCCAACTTCGAAGGGGACATGGTAATCAGGGTGACAGGAGATTACTAATGAAGTTCTGCGGTGAATATGCAGCACTTAATTAGGCAAATTCTCCCCCATGGCAACTTCGAAGCATCAAACTTCGAAGTGCCAGCATGTGTGTAGCTGTGAGCACTTTGAAGTTCCTGCGTTACTTTGAAGTGCCTTTAGTCCTCAAAATTTTGGGGAGTAAAGGCAGTTGGATGCAGTGTGAACAATTGGAAGTGCCCACAGCTACACGCATGGTGGCGCTTTGAAGTTTAACGCTTCAAAGTTGCCGCAGGGGAGAACTAGCCTATTGAAGTGCTGCATATTCACCACAGCACTTCATTAGTAATCTCCCATTGCCCTGATTACCATGTCCCCTTAGAAGTTGGGTGCAAGTGTAGACCCAGCCTCTATGTTCTATGTTCCTCTTACCATTCGGTGCCTTAAGCACAAACCCTCCCTGTAGTTCATAAAATCATAGCACCATAGCACGCTAGGACTGGAAGGGACTTTGAGAGGCCATCGAGTCCAGCCCCCTGCCCCAATGGCAGGAGGGAGTTGATCGTTGTTTCGGGTTCATATTCAGTGTTCCCTCTAACTTTTCCAACTATGCGCAGAATACATTTTGTTCTGTGCACCAAGACATGTGGGGGTGTGCACCACCATTGGAAGCACATGCTGCCAAATCCGCAGCACCTACATCTCTCCTGGGTGGCACCTCCAGTGCTCAGAGCAATCAAGCTTAGGAAACAAAAGCAAGAAAAACACCAGACTTGGTAGTTTCATAGACTGGGGATAAGGGGTATTGAAACGTATTTGTCAAGGACATCTGGTGTTTGATGTAATTATTAAAGACCTTAATTCTGGATGGGAAATTCTAATGAGTAAAATCTGCTTTCATCTGTCAACTCTTGCCTAGCTTTGCTTTGTAATCTAGCTAATTTTTTGCTTCTATCTTTTCACAGCTTTATACATAGAGCAGTGGGGTGTCTTCAAAATCCTGTTAGAAAATCCCTTTTGAGTGGTGTAGTGCTTTGTACTATCCATATACGTGGAGAAATCAAAACTAGATGGTTAGAGATTTTTGTGGTGTGGTTTGAAAAGGATTGTGGTGGGAAATCCTTGTATTAGCAAAGACAGGGTGTTCCAGAGGATTAAAAGTATGGCATCATAATTTTTATGCCCAGCCCTTCATTCTGTTTTCATGTCAGTATAAAGCATTTATATCTATCTGTGTAGGAGTTATAACCCCATTTACATACGAATAACCTGTCATAAAAATCTAAAAGCTTTCTAAAACCAGAAAGTCATGACATTAAGGACCCTAACCCCCACCAAAAGATAAAACAAACAAACAAACAAACCCCATGACATGATGTGAGAGGTAGAATTCTTTTAACACAGACAATCACTATATGAAACAAATGTTGTTTGCTCCATTTATCTCTGTATTTGATGCATTTTGCCTTTTGTGTGAAGGTGATATAATTGTTTTCCCTGTGGCAGTTGATGGGGTTGCAGGCAAATTTCCTTTTCTTTTCTTCCTTCTCAAGTGCATCCTTTCGGGGACAGGGTTCAGTGTCTTTACTCTGGGCAAATCAATGTGGTTCAATCATGCTTAAACCGAGTCTCTGTGTTGCTGTCCCTGTTGACTGAGATTGCTGACCTAACAGGCTCCTGTGAATTTGGCTCTTGAAAGCCTTTCATTCTAGGAACCTGTGACAGCTGCTGCTTAAAATAACTCAAATAACTTCTTCAAAACAAATCCTTATTTGTTCATTCTCCCCAAAGGTGCATAGCAACTGAAGACCGCTATTAAAACAACAAAGGGGTAGCCAAACATTTTCTCTTATCCAGTCTCTTTTTTTTCTTTTCTTTTTTGTGACTGTGTGCTGTTATGGTGCACCGGCACTGTCTTACAGAGTGTCCAGGAACTGGAGATCCTGCTGGCCCTGCAGCAGTGCTGGGGTGGGAGGCTGCTGTGGGGCCAGTAGCCAGAGCCCCCAAGCTCTGCTGCAGAGCAAGGCTGGGAGCCAGAGCCCCCACTGGCCCTCCAGCAGCCCCCGGGTATGACCCCCGGGGGAAAGGGGGAAGCACAGTGAGGAGCTGCTTTTATTTAACACAATCTTTCCTTGCCAGCTTTGCTAAGTTCCATTCAGACCAGCTGCCTTCATTTGCGCGGGGAGAAGCAGAGTGCTCTGCTGCAGCAGGGCCTCTGCAACTGTCTCCCCTCATGTCCTTGTCAGCTCTCACTGATGCTCCATCAGTAGCTGTGGCAATTCGCTCTTCCCAGCCCACTTCCTTTTCTGTCAGGGAATCATAGGGCTGTGTGGCAAGGTGCCCCCTCTGCCTCAGCTCAGGCCCCTGGCCTCTTCCTCTCCCAGATCTGTTGGCCTGGCTTGGGGAGGGGAGGGGAGGGGAGGGGAGGGGAGCCCACTGCTCCTTCCTCCACTGCCCTGGTCCTCCTGATCTGCTCTTGCTGCTTCTTACTTCCCTCTCTCATGCTTCTCTCCCCTCTCTCCTCCCCCTGCTCTGTTTGCCTCCCCTGCTTTTAAGCCTCCAGGCAGTTAGCTCAGCTGGACCTTGCTAACTGGTCACCTATACCATGCCCTATTGCCTCCACTTGAGACCTTAATTAACTCCTGTCTTTTCCCTAGTCCAGCCTACTGGACAGGAATATGGAATGGTAAGAGATCCTAAGTGATAAACTGCTATGCAGGAAGCTCTAAAGGTTCATTCAGATGTCCAATATTTTGTACAGATACCTTATTTTTATATGCACCAACTGTCTCAGGATGAGAACCCAGGGACCCAACACAATTTCTTTAAATTATGAAATATATTTAAAATACATCTGCAGCATATTTTACTTTTAAAAGATTTGTAACCAATCCACTGAATGTGTACATTTATTTGTCCATAAGGCTGTAATTCAGATGGAAGGGATGATTGTTTCAGACCCTCTTGTTATCTGAAGCCTTAAAATTAGCCAGTTTTGGTTCTGATTAAAGTGAAAATCCTTCCTCACCATTTCATTAGTTCAGGTGAGTGCTATTAGATTTCCTCTAGGGAGCTGTGGGAGGGGGAGTCTTCTGTCTCAGATAAACTTTCTCAAGTTCTGGTCAGACTGGATAAAATTGTTGAGAACTTAGACTTGCTTTTTCACACCACTGTGTGTGTGTGCAAGCATGTGCAGCCCTTCTTCATAGCAGAGAACAATTTTTCTTAATTTTCCCCACTGCTGCACCCCATCATCTCATCTTTAGCAATGGAAGTAGGGTTGTATTTTAGTGGCTGCCATTAATTTTAAGCCATGCATTACCTTGAAGGTTTTAAAACATGAGCATCCTGCCTACATGAGCATACTGCCAAATTTGACTCCATTAACCAAGGATTAAACAGAGACTGGGAGTGGCTCGCACCTTACAAAAGGAACTTCTCTGCCCTAGGTGTTAACATCTTCACATTAGACTGACAATGGGCCATATTCCCCCGTCTTATCTGACCTGTTTTTTCCTCTCTTCATACATACTACTAATAATGGGCCTTTTCCACCCTGACTGAATAGACCTTGGCAGCTCTGGCCCTCCCTTTAACTGAGACTCCCACTCTTTAAATAGCCCTCTGAAACCTTCCCCCCACATTTCATGCATCTGATGAAGCAGGTCTTTGCCCATAAAAGCTTATGCTCCAAAATATCTGTTAGTCTATAAAGTGCCACAGGACTTCTTGTTGTTCATCCTGCCTATGTTAACATTGCTAATGGTGGAGCTGCACCGAGAGGAAATTTTAGAAAAAAAAATGGCCAGTGCAGACCTCCTTTCATTGTCCCACCCAAACAAAAAGAAAGATTACAGGTGTCAAATACAACTAGCAAAATCTTGGTTTTACAAAAGGAACTGGAAAACTTGTTAACTGTACATTTGTTCATAGTAACTTGCTTTAAAACTACAACAGGACATTCCAAAAAGCAGACAGTTGTTATCACCGCGTATTCACCTGCACACCAACATATCCACTTGCAAGTTCCCCCCATTTTGATTTGTAAAAGTTTTACTTTGAAGAAAGCTTTGAAATCAAGTTCAATTCATTATTGCTTGGGAGACAAACATACCTACTTTTTTTCACATACCTTAGGAACAGAGTGTGGATGTTACCTGTTTAAATCATGCAGCCAAAACCAGAGGTCCTGGCTCTCAGTGTTCTGTGCTGTTATTTAGCTGTAATTTACCCCAAATGTCTTCTAAGAGCCCAGAAAGCAGCTGAAGTGTTTCTAATACTGCTAGACAATATTAATCTCCTGTGGTCCAGCAAATTCAACCAGAAGTGCTGATGTTTTTATAGTTAATAGAGAACTGGGAATCAGTTCAGCAGAGTTCTGTTCCCACTGTTGCCACTGGTATACTGTGTGGTTTCAAAGAGTTTAAATAATTTGCCCATGTGCCAGCTTCTTACCTATCTTTCACCCAGGACATTAGGTAAGTCCCATAACACCTATCAAAGTCTCGCATATAGCACAGAAGAAAGAGGGCGGGGCGGGCGGGAAGGGAAACTAGACTACCAAGGATTTTTGAATATTCTCATTAAGCCTAGTGGGACTATTCATAAAACTTCTCCCCAACCTCCCACCACTGAAGTGCAGGAGAACTTTTTACACTAAATTCAGTCAGACTATTCTCATTAGTCAAGGTACCACCAGAGAAAGAATATCTATGTCCCAGGCCCCCTTTGTCCCTGATCCATGGAGGATACAAGTTGGCTATAGCCCCAGCTATTGGGAATCACTAAGAAAGGAATAGAAAGGACAGGAGATACAGGTTTGAACCTCTCTAAACTTGAATTTTCTCACCTGGCAATGTCCATAATCTGGTATGATTTTAGTTACATGGATAACCACTTATTGTGGGTGTGGCCAAGTTTTCCATGGTTCCGTAAAATTTGTTTACAGCCACCAGTCCTGGCGCTCAGTGTTCTGTGCTGTTATTTAGCTCTAATTTATGCCTAAATGTCTTCTTAGAGGCCAGTAAGCAGTGGAAGTGTTTGTAATACTGCTAGACAATATTAACCTCCCATGATCCAGCAAATTCTCTCATCCAGCATGGTCCTGGTCCTGAGGGTGCCAAACAAGAGAGGTTCAACCTATATTATATTGACTCCATATGACTGAAGGGGAGGAGTATATGTTAGCAATCTAGAAAATTATGAATGATGTGGAAAAATTCAATGAGGAAAAGTTAACTTCTTCACTAACATAACACAGCTGGGTCATACAATGAAATTTTATAAGTAATAGAGTTTCCTGAAAAATGGAAATGATTCCAAGTTTGTCATTCTGAACACACAAACCTAACCCCATCTTCCCTTCCTCTGATTTTAAATTATATTTTAGACCTCAAGACATCACAACTCTCAGCTTTCTTAAGGTACATCTCACAGTGAAAACATCTTTCCACCATCAGGTCGAAAAATTCTCTGTGTTTGCTCACTTGCTGGTGTGTAGGTTGCTTAATGGCACTGGGAATCTCTTCCCACCTGTGGCACCACCCAATCCAGCCTGGGATCTTAATGTAATTCTCATGCCTTTGACTAAATCTCCCTTTGAGCCAATGGTAATCCCCTCTCTTCCATCTGTCTATGAAGACATCATTTCAGATGGGACACTCCCAACACCTTAAAAAAAGTAAACTGTAGGGAAAATAGTGGGCAGCATGATATTTGGTTCATGGTTTGTTCAGGCATTGGAAAATGGAGATGCCACTCCATGGCATTTGTCAAATTTTAATAAACAGCTTGCAAAGCCTGAAATTGCATTCAAGATGGTGAGTATTAATGACCAAACAGGGCAGAAGTTAGATTTTTTTCTCCCTTTTTTTCTAAGTGGGATTGAACAAATGATACAGCAAGCCACAAATTCTAAATATTTAGCTGCTGCTATGTCTTTCCTGGTGTAGATCAAGAAAAGTTAAGTAAATCCAATAATAGTAATTTCCTCAACTAATTTCTTCCTCTGGAATGAGAGATTCTTTCTTGCCTTTTCAGGATAATAAATCAGTTGAGTATTCCATTCTAGAAAATGCTTATTTCCTATGAGGCTACATATATCTTCTAGATTACACACATTTTCCCTCTCATCTCCTTTTACCTGAGGTTGAAAATATCATGCAGGCTGGTTAAGAAGAAAAGGATATTTATTCTGTGTCTGTAGCCATCAAGTCCACACGTCATGGCTTGACCTATGCACTTCCATTTGAAAACAGTCCTTGCTGTTTGAGCCAAGATATGCTTATGTTCATTCTGCTAATGCTGCCTGGGTTTGGTACACTTTTTAACTGCCTTCTTTGTGATGGAATGATTGGAAACTTCAGAGCTCAGATTTCTGAAGCATCATACTGCTTTGTCCATGGATGCTTTTGGCCCCCTTAAATTTATGATAACATGCGCTATCTTGGATAAATGGGATTACAGCACTTTCTTTTAGTGTAGGGCAGGACCACCTAGATTCTACACTGAACAGTGTTCTACCTATTTTATTGTAGGGATTTGTAGGTTGATTTTTTTGAAAAACAAATTGGAGAGCAAACCTCCAAAAGACTGGATTTCAATCTTCCTTCAGTGGTGGGGTAAGATTACATCCCTTTAAACTTACAACTCATCTAGGTCATTGTGCTCACTGAAGATCTTGGAATCTTACAGCATTGCTGAGATCCCAACTTTAGCAATCCAAGTAGTTAATTATCTTCACTGTTTTTTTAAGAATAATAAAAACTAGTCTGATTCTGTCTCTTAGACGCCTGGTAGGTTTATTTCATCTGTCAATATCAGAACATGTATGCCTTAATTTTTTTGTTTAGTAACAGTAGGTCCTCTGGATGGCATCACACTCAGTTTCTAAGTCAGACAGTGGACATGCTGGTTGGTTCATTTAAAGTCAAATTGACCTAGTTACTTAAGTTATTCCAGGTTGCAGTCTGGACTTGACTTCCCTGTAAGACCAGACACAAACACACATACACACTCACTCACTCACTCTCCTGGCTTTCTCATATCATATGAATCGCTGTAGGCAGCATTTGGTGTAAGAGATGAGAAATCAGCTATCCAGTTGATGTGGACACAGCTGCTTATTAGCTAGCAAAAAAAGAGGTGCCAGACAGGTCAAGCAGGGTTGCCTTTGTTTCGTTCTCTAACCAGCAAAGATGGGTGAGAAGACTGGCATATACAACACATATACAGAATGAGCCATTACACATCCTTCAGTGGACTTTGGCATACTTTCCCAGAGGCAGCTGAGAGGAGAGAGCGCTGGGTCAAGAGGTAAGACTTCTTGTTCTGCAAAACAGCCATGCTGACGTGTGACAATCCTGATAGAATCTTGTCTGGTAGTAAATACAATGCACCAACCAATTTAGGAACAGCATGTTAATTGTGATGTTTGTCAACATGTGCCATTCTTGGAGTCAGCCTTGTCATGCCCTGGTTACAAATCAACATCACAAAGCTGCAGTGTAGGTGACTCTTTTGTCTTTATATAGCACCTGACATGATGAAAGCCCTTTGTAAGAAACATTAGTAATGATTTGATGCAATCCATTACTTACAAATATGATTAACAAGAAAGGCAACATACACAGGAAGCTTCAGCCTGCCTAACAGGAGATGTGCTTGGACTATTATTGCAATGACAATGAAATGCACAGCATTCTAAAATAGTGTCATTTAACTTCTTGTTCCATTTTCTAATATAATTCCTGAGCCATTATGTTTTGTATGATGCTTTCTATAATTGGTGCTGCTAAAATCTATAAAATGGTGACAATGCATGTAGTCTAATTTCAAATGTAAGTGACATTAATATACAATGCCATTTGGTAACTTGGCATCAAATGCTTTCTTCCAGATAAGTAGAAGTTGTAAGGATGATGATGAAGTGTTGACATTTCTTGTCCTCATTTGTTGTTTTCTCCTGAGACATCTCAGTGCAGCTACCCCAGTGTTATTTGGCTATGCTGACCTATAGGGCTTTCTTAACCTTTCTGTAACTTGACTGCTAATCACAAGGCTGGATATAATCACTCTGTTTGGTGATGAAGTAAACCTTTCTTCCACCTTTGAGGGCCAAAAGATAGCCTCAGGTGTTTGGTTAACTGCTTGAACTTTTCCTAATTGGTACAAACTGTCTATAATAATTTCAGTTTGTCTACCACGATCACCCACCAGCTTTGCTATTTTAAGTTTATACACTTATACTGATGTTATCCACTGATATATGATATCAGGATATGAGCACTGAAGTTCAATAAGATTCTGAACTATCCCTTGAGGCCATTGAGCCAGAATTATGTAGTAATAAATAACTAGGTATCAATGCATTTAAAGTTTGTGATGCATTGGCCAATTTAATGCTTAAAATTGGATTCTGCTGTGTTCCTTTTCAAATGCCGCTGAAGCGTTATCACTTTCACCTTACCAGTTCATATAAAAGCATATTACGGGGCTCTCTATTAACTCCAGAGTTGCAAGGTAGGCTTGAAATAAACAAAATGTCAGAAAAAGATTAATCTTTGATGTAGGACTGTAAGTGGTTGTATTTAAATGATGCCTGAGTTAAATGTTTATAATATTATTTGTCCTATGTTGTATATATTATGTTTATGATACTGTTTATAGTAGTAAATATTTATTGATTCAAACATGTGAAATGAAGTTTGACTACAGGTTAGTAATTGCTGCTGCATGAGAAATGCCAAGGTGAAGGAGAGACATTTATGGAAAATAAATGTCAAGGCAAAAGCTCGGAATTTACTTTCAATTCCTGAGACATTGATCTTGTGACAACATTCCATTTCAATTATTTTATTTTATTTCATCAAATGATTGATCAGTAGATGTAATATGAACATGGTACATTGTGATACCTTTTATAGGATCAACATGCACCGGTAAGTTAGAATACACAAGTTTATTGGCCTAAAATGATCTTTCTATACCTAATCTCATTGACTAGTAATGAAATTCATTTTTACCAAGCTCTTGTCTACCTTTCTTAAGTTGCTAATCTCTGATTAACATAGAGAACAGATTTGTGTGAATCAGCAATCAAATATTATTTTACTCACAGTAGTGTTGAATTTTGATACACTTGTATTGCTAAAGCGTACTATGCTCTTAAAAGAGGAAGCATGCTCTCCTGGTTTGTGCACTGGACCATAAACGTGGTTTTAACCACCCCAATCACAGGTTTCATGTGTAATAAGGGGGAAGTCACACAGTCTTCCTGTGTGTCCATTTTCTGTTTGCAAAGTGGGGATTTTGCCTTTTTATCTAGCCTCTGATCCTATAATTGGATACCTGAACTTGTCTGGAGTCCCACAGCCTTCAGCGGGACTCAACAAGAGCTCAGGGGTTTGCCTGTGTGGGGAATTGAAGAACTGCACCATCAGAGGCCAAACACTTCAGGGCATTTATTGTCTCATGCAAGGAGTTGTACAAAACACATAACACAACTGAGGTCACAACCACGTTTTACTATGTAGGCACGGCTGTACTAAACCTACCTCCAGGTTTGTTTTAAAATTAATTTTGTTTCACAAACCAGTACAGGTTGCACCTCCCTGGGCCAACATCCTTGGGACCTGAGTGGTTCTGAGCTAGAGATTTTTGTCAGACCGGGGGAGGTTAGTGCTTCACCTGCCTGCCACTTCCCTGCTCTCAGATCCCCTCTGGGCCATTGGCTGCTTCCAGCTGACAGCCCTGGCCTTTGGACATATTAGGCCCACAGAGCTTTGGCTGTTCACTGACTAGAGCTTAGCTAGCTGGGCTTCATCCAGTAGACCATGCACAAATAAAGAGCGAGTTACTCATTTCATCCTCAGCTGGCAGCCAGAAATTTTAAGCCTCTTCTCCCTTCTTCCAAACCCTTTCCCTGGAGGGAAGACCAAGTTACCACCACCACTTCATGAAGACATTGGAAAGAATTTTTTATTTCCAAATGCACATAGGGGGTCAACTTCCCTTTGACACCAGTAGGTAACTGTGGATGCCAAGACTTATTGGAGACAGGTCAATGAAGTCCGAGAGAAGGAAGCTCCTGGGTCCCCTTCAGATTCCTCCTTGAAACTCTTTGGGTGTGTCTATTTCCGTGCGCTATTTCGATGTTGAAAGCAACGTTAGGCGGCAAGAAGTCGAAATTGCTATTCCTATCCAAAGATGGGAATAGCGCCCTACTTCGACCTTCAACGTCAAAGTAGGGTGTGTAGACAATCCGCGTCCCGCTATGTCGAAATAACGGGGTCCTCCATGGCGGCCATCAGCTAAGGGGTTGAGAGATGCTCTGTTCAGCCCCTGTGGGGCTCTATGGTTGTCGTGTGCAGCAGCCCTTAGCTCAGGACTTCTGGCTGCTGCTGCAGCTGGGGGCCCATGCTGTGTGCATGGGGTCTGCAGTTGGTTGTCGGCTCTGTGGATCTCGTGCTGTGCAGGCCGAATGTGTCTGGGAGGGGCCCTTTAAGGGAGCGGCTTGGGGCTTTGCTGGCCCTTTATTTCGACAGGGAGTGCTTGTGTCTGTGGACGCTCCACATTTCCTTCTGGGGTGGCTCCTTTCAAAGTTCTCCATCGCTACTTCGATGTTGAATGTCGAGGGCACCAGCCCTGGAGGACGTGCAGATGATACTTGTCAAAGTAGCCTATTTTGATGCTCTTACTTTGAAATAGGCTACTTCAATGTACAGTGCTAGTGCAGACATAGCCTTTTTGTTATGACTACAAAAAATAAAACCCAAAACCTTGACATTGTCTAGATCACTGGGGCTGGGGCTATTGCTGAGCAATACTGTTTGGGACTCATGGAAATGTCTATACCCATATGTCCTTTATTACATTCAGACTGTAAGTTTCTTGAGCAAAGGACCATTATTTGTTCTGCGTTTGTGTAGTTCCTTGCACAATAGGATTGTGGTCTCTGGCTAGGCTCCTAGTCACTGCTACTAATGACCTAGCTTGAATGTTTATTTTGTGAGAGCTGATGAAACTATAGTACAAGATGCTGCTGCTGAAGCAGGTAAACTTAGAAAAGCACAAATTGATTTTTAAAACCTTGAGGTTACTTTAGTACTCATGAGTGTGAGAAATAAGTAGTAGTGGTTTGCTCTAGTTAGGCCTGTTTGTGGATCAGCAGAATGCTTGTGTTTTCACAGATACAGCTCTGCCAATGTGGGTTTGGCCTTGCTCTTCAACAAACCCTGTCGTCTTTGACAAGAGCAATCTTAAATAAAAAAGGCTTGTGGGTTTCTTTTAACTACCTTAAAAAGTTGAATAGTGACAGAGAGAGAGCTGTGCTAGTCTATAGACTATCAAAACAAAAAAGCAGTCAAGTAGCACTTTAAAGACTAACAAAATAATTTATTAGGTGAGCTTTCGTGGGACAGACCCACTTCTTCAGACCACAGCCATACCAGAACAGACTCAATATTTAAGGCACAGAGAACCAAAAATAGTAATCAAGGTGGACAAATCAGAAAAAAAATTATAAAGGCGAGCAAATCAGAGAGTAGAGGGGCAGAAGGGAGGATTCAAGAATTAGATTAAGCCAATTATGCAAACAAGCCCCTATAATGACCCAGAAAATTCCCATCCCGGTTCAACCACACGTTAATGTGTTGAATTTGAATATAAAAGAGAGTTCAGCAGCCTCTCTTTCAAGAGTGTTGTGAAAATTCCTCTTCAGTAAGGCGCAAACTTCTAAGTCATTAACAGAATGGCCCACTCCATTAAGATGCTGACTGACCGGTTTGTGGATCAGGAGTGTTTTTGTGTCTGTTTTGTGCCCACTAACTCTTTGTCTAAGAGAGTTTGAAGTCTGTCCAATGTACAAAGCATCTGGGCATTGTTGGCACATGATGGCATATATGATATTAGTTAAGGAACATGAGAATGTGATCATGATTTAAAAAGTTGATGTCCTTTTTTAGCAGAATGTAGTTTCCTATTGAGAACTTATTTTAAAATAATATCATATGAATAGTGAATAAGCTTCCTTTTAGGAGATCTTATTTTTGATTCATAGATTTGAATTTGAAAAGAGACACCTAGGATTCTCTTCTGTGCTACTGTTACGGGCTATAGAATCTTACATAGTATTCCTGCATCAAGCCACCTGAAGTGTGGTTGTTCTAGAGCATCTGTTTTAGAAATACATCCAGTCTTGCTTTTAAGAGATTTATTAATTGGAAAAAATATTTTGCTTGGTCATAATCTACGTTTATTTTTAAATTAGGGAAACTATGCTTTTGCCATAAGTACCTTGTCAGGAGAGAGTTCCTTCTTCTTTACACCTCTCCCACACCCCACTTCCTACCCCTATCTTTTCTGTCTTCTCAAACAGTGAGATATTCTAAAATAAATTTTAAAAATAAATGGCAGGAGAGGGTGAAGCAAGCCAATGATGAAATATGTGAAATAATTATCGGAGACCTATCCCTCTGTCACCTGCCTAATCTCAGCTTCTTCCCCCACACCCTCAGGCATCCAGCCTTACCTCTCCTGGAATGGGGTTCCACAATTCCCACTCTTAGACCAGGCCTGGGCGTATAACACTCAGAGCATCCACGGTAATTGCCCAGGAGGTCCAGCAGACTTGTGGTATCTGCAGTTGTTCCCTCTGAGAGACTGTGACCAGTGGAGTTTAGTGACCAGACAGGCTTCTTAGAGCAAAGTATTGTGGTTTTTAAACAATATATACAAAGCATTTACAGAAATGGGATTTTAAATCAGTCAAAGCTGCCTAAATTTTTAGGGCAAGTCTACACTTTAAAACAGTGCATCAGCACAGCAGTGCCTCTGTGGCACTTTAATAAAGACTGTCTAAGGTGATGAGAGATAATTCTAAGATTATCAGATAGTAGCTATGCTGGTAGGAGAAACCTCTCCCCTGACACGGTGCATGCTCTGTATGGCTTAGGTTAGTGTAACTACTTCACTCAGAAGTGTGGATTTTTCCCCACCCCGGGTGATGAACTTTTATCATTACAAGTCTATAGTGTAGACGAGACTTCACTATTCCTTGGTGGTCTCTAGACATGCCTAATTTATTCAGAATTCCCCACCCCCTATGTCTCTCTCATTCCCTCCAAATTATGTCCTCCACCCCTGCTTGAATGTTTAAAAATAACCTGATAACAACAGTTCTTTTGATCTACAGAGTGTTTGGGTGTTTTGCTCTCCTGACCTTGATTCTTAACCCACTTCTCCGTAAATACTCAAGTTTTTACCTTGTCATTCTTTCCTTTTCTGCTTATTTTGCCCAGTAGTCCCTCACTGAACTCAGCCAATATATTCATACGCTAAATATCCCAATATCATCAAGTATTATCAAGCACCTCCATTTCCACAGCAATATAATCCATTTCATTAAAGGTTCATGTGAGTAATAAGCATAAACTGAAACTGAGTCGATATTAGCTACTGTTTAAAAAAGTGAGAGAGGCAGATGGGCCTGTAAGTATCAGTTTAGACTGTTATTTACAAGCTATCTTGAAGTCTTCATGCAATGCCAAAGTTATGAAAAAGGTCACTTATTGGAAGAATGTAGAAAATCACTTGTATTAACAAACAGATATATTAAAGTGAGTGTTCAATCCATCACTTTTCTATGACAAAGGATTAAAGACAGTAAAAAGTAAAGGTTGCATCCCTGTTCCTCCTTTAATTTTTTGTTATAAATAGCTATGCCTTTGGAACAAAAAGATTAACAAGGGGCAACCCAAGGAAATCTGTAAGACAAAATTTGGAAATGATTTTATCAAGAACTGTAGATGTTCAGACTGTGGCAGAGAGAATTCAGTTATCTTCTGGCTAGAAATATAGACCAGATACAAATAGTAAATGTTACTTTGTATTAAAACTTAGCAGTTGTTTACTCTTGTTAGATAATGAGTTACAGTAACAGTGATAGCCCCCGTCTCTAAACTTAGGTCCAAGTAAGGAGAGAAGTGTGATGGAAGGTCAGTGCCTTCTACTACAGTGTTATGGCCCTTGGAGAAGTTAGCTCACTTTCATGATGTTGAAGACAGGATCCCAGTGATATCAATAGCTGATCTATATATCCTACCTCTTTTTTGTACTGGCAGATAAAAGCAAAATGAACAGCTCTTTGAGTTGTGTGGAGGGTGGCAGAACTCCTGTGTATGTTTTATACTGCACTGTACAACACACCAGGGCTCCTTGGCAGTCATTAATCTGTGTCCAGATACTGTCTTGTCTCCATGATCTGTCGTGGCATGTACACAATTTAAATATGGAAAGGAGATGAAGCCAGAAGATAATTTCTGTGCAACTCAAAATTTTTATTTTTCCCTGCACTTAACCTTTGCATTTCTAGAGAGATACATAATACTCAAAGGAGAATATTTTATGTGCAGTTTTTTATACCTTTTTTCTAAATGACTGCAATATCCCCTACTGCTCTGGTAGGCATGATAAGTGCCCAGCTTCTGGAGCAATCCTACTGTTCACCCAAATGGGGTCTCATAGGTCACAAAACCTGGTGCTAATACAAATGCATTGTATGTTAATACGAGTGGGGGAAAAATGACTCCTGGGCCGTGTCTACACGTGCACACTACTTCAAAGTAGCGGCGCCAACTTCGAAATAGCGCCCGTCATGGCTACATGTGTTGGGCGCTATTTCGAAGTTGAAATCGATGTTAGGTGGCGAGATGTCGAAGTCACTAACCCCTTGAGGGGATGGGAACAGCGCCCTACTTCAAAGTTGAATGTTGAAGTAGGGCACATGTAGATGATCCGCGTCCCACAACATCGAAATAGCAGGGTCCGCCATGGCGGCCATCAGCTGAGGGGTTGAGAGACTCTCTCTCCAGCCCCTGCAGGGCTCTATGGTCACCGTGTGCAGCAGCCCTTAGCCCAGGGCTTCTGGCTGCTGCAGCTGCAGCTGGGGATCCATGCTGCATGCACAGGGTCTGCAACCACTTGTCGACTCTGTGGATCTTGTGTTGTTTAGTTCAACTGTGTCTGGGAGGGCCCCTTTAAGGGAGCGGCTTGCTGTTGAGTCCACCCTGTGACCCTGTCTGCAGCTGTTCCTGGCACCCTTATTCCGATGTGTGCTACTTTAGCGTGTAGACATTCCCTCGCAGCGCCTGTTTCGATGTGGTGCTGCCCAACGTCGCAGCTGAACATCGACGTTGCCAGGCCTGGATGACGTGTAGACGTTATTCATCGAAATAGACTATTTCGATGTCTCTACATCAAAATAAGCTATTTTGATGTAGCGTTCACGTGTAGATGTAGCCCTCGTGTCACAATAAATGATAAAGTCTGTATTAAGTAGCTTAGTCCTAGCAAATTTCAGGAGCTTCCACTCACATTCATTTAGATGTAGTCTTCATGGCAGATCTGTGTGATAAATATGAAAACTGCAAGATTTTTAAACCTAGTGTTCTGATTTCATTAATTGTGCATAATATCTGTTTGAAGCAAGTGTAAATTAACATGTTCAAACTTGCCACAAAATGGGTTAGCTGGGTTGGGGAGATTGCATTTAAATACAAATGTAGTGGAAAAAATAAATTTAAATCAGAAACTTTCATTTGCTGTGCTCCCAATCTTTCTGTTTATCAGCATAACTGTTCTTGGTCTTGTGTTCTGTCTGCTGAATTCTTAAGATTGTTGCTGACCATTGCTGTTTTGTGTTTCAGTCAAATGAACCCTGTAACAGAGATAATACATGGTGAACTCTTTTGGAGATTTCAGTTGTTGTTGGCTTTCCCGTTAATCTAAACTAAGTTATTTTGTAGGTATAATAGAGGTACAGGTTGCTGCACCCAACCATACTGGGTTCAAGTAATAATTTGACTAGCTGTGGCCTCAGTCTGAAGGAGTGTGGTCACAGAAGACTATTTGGGATGTTCCCCTGTATGCTGATAGCACCTTTGACACCTGCCTTCTTGTTCTCTGGTGCTCCCCATCACTCTGGTCCTCTGTTCTTCCCCAGTCAAGGCACAGAATTGGGGTTACCACCCTCTGGCAGAGCAACGCAGACACTGATTTACTTGAGGTCTGGGAGGATACAGATATAGGACACAGAACCCAGGAAATCAACCCCCAAAAAGGATCAAACCCACACATAAATCCATCTCTGTGCAAAAGCTCTCCCCAGGTAATTATTATTTACACTGGGCTTGATTATATACAGGAAAGGCTTTTATTAAGCAAAACCAGTAGGATTTAAGTGGCTATATATAAAAACAGACAGAACAAAGTGGGTTATCTAATTAAAACAAAAGGAAAAAAACATGTCTACTTCTATTCAACTAAAAATCTAGTTACATAGCAGTTTTTATCCTGAAGAGATTTTCTTACATCAGGTAAATTTTTCACACCAGGGCTGTTTTTTTCTCTGGTTTGGGTCAACAACCTTTCATAGTTGTTTGTTTCCAAAGTAGGCTGAAGACAAAGCGAGACAGCTTTCCATTGCTTAAATAGACTTTTCCCAAGGTGGGAAACCTTTGTTTAACACCCCCTGCTCTCCAAATCTCTGAATCAAAATGGCTTTCAGTACAACCTCGTATGGTCACATTTTTTTCCCTAGAACCAGCTACCTTTTAGGCTTACAGGACAAACCAGGCTACTTACAAGTTAAGATGATCTCTCAGTCATTAGGGGTATTCTGGGAGTACCAGTAATGGCTGTAATTAGCACATTTAAAACTATAAACTGACATATATTCCATATTTCTAACTTCATATACAAGAAATGATGCACAAAAATGATACACAGATTAAGCATATTATAACATTACAATGATAGGCTTCAATAGTATTTTCTCCAAATCACTGAGTTATGCATATTTATATTCATAACACACATTTCATAATACACGTTGGGAGGTCCATCACACTCAGCTGCGGATGAAATTCTTCTGAACAGTCTGGAATAAATGGAAAATGCTAAGCCAAAACTTCAAACTTCTTATTAACAAATGTGATAAAATGTACAGAACTCACTGAAGAGAGATAGGTCTCTTAAAGGAATATGAAAGTTAGCAAGTTTTAGCTGCTAACCTAGAGTTGCCTGTGGCACAGTAAGAATAAATATATTGTGCTCTTTCCCAAACCCATCTCTCCAAATCATCATGGCTGTCTGTATAAAGGAGAGGCATATTTTCCTACTTACCACCCATAGGCTACGTCTACACGTGCAGCCAACATCGAAATAGTCTATTTCGATGAATAACGTCTACACGTCCTCCAGGGCCGGCAACGTCGATGTTCAACTTCGACGTTGCTCAGCCCAACATCGAAATAGGCGCAGCGAGGGAACGTCTACACGTCAAAGTAGCACACATCGAAATAGGGATGCCAGGCACAGCTGCAGACAGGGTCACAGGGCGGACTCAACAGCCAGCCGCTCCCTTAAAGGGCCCCTCCCAGACACAGTTGCACTAAACAACACAAGATCCACAGAGCTGACAACTGGTTGCAGACCCTGTGCCTGCAGCATAGATCCCCAGCTGCCGCAGAAGCAGCCAGAAGCCCTGGGCTAAGGGCTGCTGCCCACGGTGACCATAGAGCCCCGCAGGGGCTGGAGAGAGAGCATCTCTCAACCCCCCAGCTGATGGCCGCCATGGAGGACCCAGCAATTTCGACGTTGCGGGACGCGGATCGTCTACACGGTCCCTACTTCGACGTTGAACGTCGAAGTAGGGCGCTATTCCTATCTCCTCATGAGGTTAGCGACTTCGACGTCTCGCCGCCTAACGTCGAAGTTAACTTCGAAATAGCGCCCGACGCGTGTAGACGCGACGGGCGCTATTTCGAAGTTGGTGCCGCTACTTCGAAGTAGCGTGCACGTGTAGACGCAGCCATAGTGGGACAATTATGGAGCCACCTTGGACAGCCACAGGAGAGTGACTGAGCTGCACAAACTGTTGAGAAGACAACTACAATTCAATTTCTAAGCGCCTGTTTCAGGGGAGTCCTTACTCATTGGCCAGCCTTGCCCAACAGTCTCTGACAGAGAAGCTATTCTCTTCAACTGCCGTGAAATCTTAACTCCAAGCAATTGAGTATGCTCATTATGGAGAGCTTGCTTGGTCTTGTGAGCTGTCCAAGAATCTGACAAGTCCCTTTTCCTTTAGCTTAGGAAAGGGAAGGGGTTGGGTAAAACAGCTTGCAGCTGCTCTGTGAATATAGACCATCAATACTCTTCCAGAGCCACCACAGCTTAAACTTTACATGTATCTGTGCACCAATAGGGTTAATCCATCACTGTAAGCCCAATTATTGTTGTTCATAATGGGAAGAGCACTGTGTAAATTTGGTGACTATGCTGGTCATACAAGATTTATGCAAATGATTTCTAGCACTCATTTAATTGGCATTATTTGACATCCCCAAGTCTTTCTCACTCTGTGGAAACTAGGAAAGCTCTACAAAGACATGCTGTACACACACTGTTATGCTGAAATCACATGAATTGGATGTCTTCCCTTGAAACTTCACACAGCCTCTTGATGAAGTCAAGTTTTGAGTGTGAGCTGAAACTTCTAACCTATAAAATTCACCTTTTTTCTGTTTTGTAACTGAAGTTTGCTTGCTGCTTTATTATGTCTGTATGAGTATCAATGGTAGGCTCGACTTACTTACTCAGTTTGGTCTTTTTAGACATCTGGGAGCTACAACATGTTTGAAAATTAATTTTCAAAAAAGCTAGTTTGTACCACAGTTACATATTTCCTGTGACAATTGCAGAATGCTGAAGAGTTGGGAGCTCTCTGGCTGACTAAGCCTGTGCTCTACTTCTATTTTGGCTTTGGACAAAATGGTTTTGTCCCCGCTAAAGCAAATGCACACACATTGTCTGGATTATTGGACAGTGCATCTGCCCTTTTCAGTTCCTGTCAATATTTATATAAAACTAAACGATTCCCTGTTTGCTGTAAGATTTTAGTTGTTTGCTAATCCTGATTACATGTCTCTTCCAGTTCAGGGTGTGAAAACAGAAGTAGGGAAGACAAACACTGAACATTTCAGATAGATTCTCCCATCTGTTTTATTTTGGCTAAAGCTTGAGGAAAAATGATCAGGTAACATTTGTATTCCAACACCTTAGAGAAGCACTTAACAGAATGAGGGGTTTGGTTTAGGACTGAAATGAGTTTGTCATCAGAGGGGACAGAATGGTCCTGGCTGCAAAGCAGCTATTTTTAACTAAGCACTCATTGTTCATAATACTCAGGCTTTGCTCCTATGTAGCTGTCATCAGATTATTCTGACTGAAATGTCTGAGTTTAGCCTTGGAAATTATAAAGTTGTAAGTCATCTTGGACTCTCTTCCCCCTTTTACCCTTGCAGTATAGATTTGGTCCTTTTCCCTACCATGCACAGTGACAAAATGCTTTAAACTGGAGGTTATAATGGTGATGAAAAGCAGCTACACTAGAACTATAACCACCTCCTCAGAGAAGCCCTTTAGTGTGCATTCTTACCACATAAGCACTCTGAACTGTTATGACTGCTGCCTTTAAAACCTCAGAGTTTATCTTTGTCATGATGCAGACGGGGGTGAGAAAGGGCCGGACCACATGACTTTAAAAGATGGTCTTTAACTATGTACTTTGAGTTTAACAAGAGGAGGCCTTCAGAAGTGGATATCAGATGCTAGAGAAATTCTATTCCTGAAGCTTTATGGAGTTCTGCTCAAAGGAGCTTGAATTAAATTGAAACAGACGCATCAGTCTTTAATTATGGTGTAACAAGCCACGCTACTGTAGGCTGCTTATCAAACACTGCACTCCAACCTTTATATGATAACAGGTCATGCAATTTTTAAACAATCAAAATACAATGATCTGCTGTATATGTGCCACTTTGTTTCCAATAGGGTTCAATTCATGCAGGGTATAATGTGTAATTAGCGATGCTGATGCTTCTGATGCTCTGAGAAGTCTGCAAGGTTTAAAGTTCTGTGCTCTGTTCTTCACCTGTAACTGGAGAAGTAGCCAAAATCCCTTTCAGGAAGGGGCAGATGTCAGGCTGAATCAGACAGTGTTCTCTAAGGGGAGAGGCACAAGTGCAGAAACTAGATTGCCCAAGTTCTAGTCCAGGTTCTTGCAAGGAATTAATATTTGGTCTGCAGCAAGCAACACTTGTGTTCATTGTTTTTTAACAGGGAAATGGGGTGTAACAGGAGTAGAACTGTAATGCAATGCTATGAACAATGAGATGCAACAGTTCTATCAATTGTGTATATGAGCTGACCTTTAAGTGTAGGTTACTCTACTGGGGTGTATGGGGTGTCCAGGGAGGAGTAGCATCTCTAGTGTGGGGACTTGCTGTGTCTCTTTGAGGCAGTTTGTGCATCTTTGGTCCCCACCTGGCACCCAGCTCTCACCTGTAGCTCCAAGAACCTGTAGTATGCAGTGGCCAGACCCAGATAAACTGCTTTGACAGGCAGGCTAAACCAGGTGAGGGTATCCAGCAGGTCTGAAACCTGCGGTGAGATAGGGAATTGTCTATCCCACCATGCGAAGTCAGCCCTGGCGGACTGGGCAGATGAGATCAACAGCAAGATCCAACAACCGGGAAGGTGGTTCTGCAACTCTCTGTGGAGACCGAAGGGCATGACAAGGCACCAAAGACAGCATGGCCATCCACTGCAGCCCAGGAAGTCCCAACTGTGATGACTTTTTGTACCACTGGAACCAGGCTTCTGAGGTCAAGAGAGTGGAACTGCCCCAGTGCAACGGCTTTTCCACTTTAAACATTCTCCCGCACAGGTTCTTTGCACATTCTCATCACTCTATGTTGGAATTACAGGACTTCCCTGAGTAAATGTCTTGACCTAGCAAGAGAGAGGTCTGCAAAGAATAAACAGGGGAGCAACACAACGACTTCCTACATAAGAACAAGTAGGTAGACACTTGAAAGACAATGGGGGCTTCAGAGGTGTTTTATCTAGTCTCCAACACACTGTAAACCATGTTTGGCCAGAGCTGGGAGATGACAAATCAAAAATGCTAAAAACAATCAGCAAGCTGACTTCTGTGACATTGGCAGTGGGAACTGAGTCAATGGGTTGAGTTGCCAGGCTGTTATCTTTAAGGTCTGACAGAGAGAGAAGCTGACAGACTCTCCACAGAGGGAGTCTAAAGAAATTGGATCCTTCAAGATACCAGGAGTGGTAAATGTTAGAGAAAAGCTTCATGGCTACATAGTGCATGGTGTGTTTAAAGATGCTTCATATCTAATATGCATCATCCCACTCGTGGAGGACCACCCAGTCCCACCAGGCAGGGCTTAATGTGGGGCCACGAGTGTGGCTGTTGGGCAACGAGGCCCAGCGAGGGGTGGAGTGCTGGCCCAGGGGGACCAATACATTCAGTGGTGCCTGGAACACACACACGATGGCAGTCCGGAGGGAGGCCAGCAGGCAGACCAAGATGTTCAGGCAGGCTCAAGGAGGCAGGGGGTCTAGGCCTCTGGGGCCCAGGGCTCAGCCATGTGCAATGCCTAGCTTTCCCTGCACCAGGCAGACAGCTCCATTAGCATCCCTTGGAATGCACAGGGTCCCTGCCCCCCACCATTTTAAATTCTGCAACGACCCAAAAACCCTGGGGCAGGAAACTGAGATGGTGAGGGCTGTGAGCACAGGCAGCTGTGCTGGGCACCCCCACATGGCTATCTCAGAGGCAGGGACAGTTCCCACTGAAGTAAACGCATAGTTACTCAGGAGATGTTGGAGAGAGGGATTTGGTTTCTTTGACCCTGGGATTCTGTTTCAAGAACAAGGATTGCTAGGAAGTGAGGAGATCCACCTAACGAAGAGAGGAAAGAGCATCTTTGTGGGCAGGCTTGCAAACCTAGAGAGGAGGGCTTTAAACTAGGTTCATCAGGGGATGGTGACATAAGTCCTGAGGTAAGCGGGGAAGGAAGAAGGTACAACAAAAGAAGAGCACTCGTTCAAAAGGAGAAAGCAGGCCAATCAGCTTGTTATCCAAGGTGCTTGTACACAAATGCAGGAATCTGGGAAACAAACAGGAGGAATTAGAGGCCCTGGCACAGTCAAAGAAATATGAGGTGAATGGAATAATGGAGACTTGGTGGGATGACTCACATACCTGGAGCACTGTCATGGAAGGATATGAACTGTTCAGGAAGGACAGGCAGGCGAGAAAAGGAGGAGTTGCACTTTATGTGAAAGAGCAGTATGATTGCTCAGAGCTGAAGTACGCGGAGGAAGAAAAGACAGGTGAGTGTCTTTTGGGTTAAGCTTTGAAGCAAAAGCAACAGAGGCAATCTTGTGTTTGGTGTCTGCTATAGACCACCAGATCAGGTGGATGAGGTAAATGAGAATTTCTTGAGACAGCTAAGAGAAGCTTCCAAATCACAGGCCCTGGTTCTCATGGGAGACTTGAATCACCCAGATATTTGTTGGGAGATCAACACAGCATCACACGGACAATCCTGGAAGTTTCTGGAAAATGTTGGGCATAACTTCTTGGTACACGTGCTGAAGGAACTGACCAGGGCCTGTGCACAGCTTGACCTGCTGCTCACAAACAGGGAAGACATAGTAGGAGAAATAGAAGTGGATGGCTGAGCTGCAGTGACCACAAGAAAGTAGATTTCAGGATTCTGACAAAAGGAAGAAAGGTGAGCAGTAAAATGTAGACCCTTGATTTCAGAAGAGCAGACTTTGACTCCCTGAGAGAACTGATGGGCAGGATCCCCTGGGAAACAAATATGAAAAGGAAAGACATTCAGGAGAACTGGCAGTATTTTAAAGAGGTGTTAGTGAAGGCACAGGAACAAATCATCCCAATATGCTGCAAGAAAAGCAAATATAGTGGGCAACCAGCTTGTCTTACAAGGGAAATCCTTGGTCATCTTAAACTCAAAAAGGACGTGTATAACAGGTGGAAACTTGGACAGATGACTAAGGAAGAGTATAAATATATGGCTGGAGAATGCTGGGGGTGCGTAATCAGGAAAGTGAAAGCGCAGTTGGAACTGCAGCTAGCAAGGAATGTGAAGGGCAACAAGAAGGGCTTCTACAGCCATGTTAACAATAAGAGGGTGATCATGGAGGATGTGGGGCCATTACTGGATGAGGAAGGTAACGTGGTGATAGCTGATGTGGTACTGATGTACTCAATGATTTGTTTTGCATTTGTCTTCACAGACAAGATCAGCTTCCCAACTACGGCACTAGGCAATGCGGTATGGGAAGGAGGTAGGCAGCCCTTGAAGGGGAAAGAACTGGTTAAGAGCACGTGGAATGGAGCAATCCCAAGCATTGTTACAGGCTGGGGCCAACTGGCCAAGTAACAGTGCAGCAGAAGAGGACCTGGGGATGAGGGTGGGTGAGAGGCTGGATATGACTCAACCGTGTGCCCTTGTAGCCAAGAAGGCTAACAGCATAGTGGGGTGCATTAGGAGCAGCATTTCCAACAGATCTAGAAAAAGTTATTATTCCTCTCTATTCAGCACTGGTGAGGCCTCCTCTGGAGTATTGCATCCAGTTCTGGGCCTCCAGGTATAGAAAGGATGTGGATGGATTGGAGATGGTTCAGCAGACGGCAAGAAAAATAATTAGGGTGTTGGAGCACATGACATATGAGGAGAGGCTGAGAGATTGGGCTTATTTAGTTTGCAGAAGAGAAGACAGGGCGATTTGATGTGGGGCTCTAAAGAGGATGGAGAGAAACTGTTCTCAGTGGTGACAGATGGCCGAACAAATAGCAATGGTCTGAAGTTACAGAAGGAGAGGTGCAGGTTGTATATTAGGAGAAACTTCTTCACCAGGAGGGTGGTGAAGCACTGGAATGTGTTACCAGGACAGGTGGTGGAATCTCCATCCCTCAAGGTTTTTATGTCTTGGCTTGACGTAGTCATGGCTGGGATGATTTAGTTGGGGTTGATCCTGCTTTAGGCAGAGGCCTGGACTAGATGACCTTCAGAGGTGCCTTCCAGCCCTAGAAGTCTATGATTCTATGAAGAGCTCCCCAGGGAGCCAGCTGAGCGCAGCCAGGAGGCCGGATGGGGCATGAAGTGCAGGGCCCCCTCCTGGGCTGAGACAGAACCCTGGGACCTCCTGCAGGACACCACAGGCCCCTGCCACTGCTGTAATGCCCCTGCTCTTTCCCACCTGGCCAATGGACTTGCCAACCGATTCCACACAGCATGGACTGCTGAACAGGTCTGGTGCAAGGTCAAGGCACCGTGTCAGTGGTACATGTGGGCCGTGGACTGCGCAAGGTGATCCAGGCAGGCCCTGGCCAGCTGCCCCTTTTACAGGAAAGCTGCAGGAGCTCTTTGAGGGTGAGGAGAGCTCCCCACCCAGCAGCCCTTTGGACACCATGGCCCCAAAATCCCCGTTGGCTATAGAGGGGGTAGATGGGGCCCTGCGAGGAGGAGTCTGGATGAATCATCTGAGGAGTTCCTCATGATAGAGGTCCCCTCTGCCTCCTCCAGCTGGGCCAACTTGGACCAGATATCTCCCCAATCTGTTCGAGGGACCCTGTGGTAGGTGCTCCACACACCGCATCCCTGAGGGCATGCCCATGGCCAGCAGGAGCACCTGCAAGTGGCATCTATCCCCCAGGCCACTGAGCAGTGCCATGAGCCACATACGTGCACTGGAGGAGCTGGGGGGCATGTCTGGACCCAGCCCATCCACCACACGTGACTGGGGGAGGGGGGGCTCACCGACACCTGCCACAGGCACCACCATCCCCTGGGCATGGCCTGGCCCATGTGCAGCATGGGCCATAGTGCACAGAAACCTGCCTCCACTCCAGAGCCCTGCATGTCTCTAGGGTCGCAGGCAGGGCACATAGGCACGGTAGGCATGGGACAATGCTTCCTGGGTCACTATGGGTGACTCATGGCCCCTTTTCCCTCCCTGACCTGTTACATCTGGGGCCTCTGAGGAAGGGGGAAACCCTGGCATACCTTCTTGGCCTTCAGGCCCTAGCCAGCCTAGATGGTCTCCAGGGCCCAGAGTGGGGGCCAGCTTGCACCACAGCCTGGTGACACCAGCACTGTGCTTGGGATGAGGAGGCTGCAGCCTATACAGCTGCCCTCGGCCACCAGAACATCCCGGTGGAGTGGCGGATGGCCCTGGCAGAGCTGGCCTAGCGGTGGGAGACCTGGGTGGAGGCGCTGGGCTTACTGCACACAGTGTGCACATCCCTGCTTGAGAAGCCAGCCCAGCCTTTGGCCTTTGGCTGCCCCTGTGCCAGTCCCCTCTGCTGTCCCCCTGCCCCTTCCTCCCCTGCTGCCTCCCTGCCTCTGCTCCCCCACCTGCACCAGTCCCGCAGGCACACTGCCCTGCTGCTGCCCCCACCTCCCCACTGCTCTAGGAGCCCTTGCTGGTCATCTCCCAGCCATCTTCCAGGGTCTCTCAGCATGGTTCCTGGCCATGGCAGGGCTGGCCAAGTCCGCCTCCCCACAGGGCTGAGGCCAAAGCTCCCCCAGCCCTGCCTTCACATGCTCCCAGCCCCCTCCATGTCCTGATGGGAGCCCCTGGCAGGAGCAGAACGGGCTGTCATGGCCACCAGGGCTCATGGCCTTCTACCCGCCCCAGAATAGCGCCCCCCACCCATGTCCCTGTCCCAGTTTGAAGGCCCCCCATGGTTGGAGCACCCCAGTTCACAGGAACCCCCAGTGTACAGTACCCCCAGCACCCATGGAGAAACACTCTGCTGTTCCACAGTGTTCTTTTTAGTTTTTTTATTAATACAAGCTAGAGTTTTTCATAACACCTTCATGTTCCCAATTCTTATGTGAGTGGGTCACTCCACCTGGCGCTGGAAGGACTCCCAGAGGGCTTCCGAGAAGTGCAGCCTGTCATGGTCGAGCCATCAGTTGGGGGCCACTTGTAGCTGGGTCCAGCCTCGACCAGGTTGTGGAGGGTGCCTCAGGCTGGGGGGGATGTTATCCATCTCCACTGGTGAGGTGCTTAAGGAGGCACCTGACTCTTGCCTTCAGGTGCCCAAGGGCATAATCTGCAGGGTTGTGTGCCCATGCCAGGCAGGTGTTGAAGACCTCCTGGGAGGCAGTGAGGTGGCCTATGTAGGGCCGCATGAGCCAGGGCTGCAGGGGGTTTGTTGGGTCACCCACAATGCAGAGTGGTGCGGCAATGTCCCTGATGGTGTGCTCTCGCTTGGGAATGTAGGTCCTGGCCTCCAGCCTCTGGGCCAGGGTGGAGCTCCTGAAGATGCACATGTCATGTGCCTGCCCTGACCTGCCCATCTAGACGTTCATGAATTGGCCCCAGTGATCCACCAGAGCCTGGAGCATGATGGAGTGGTGCCCCTTCCTGTTAATGAATAAGCTGCCATTGGGTGCCAGGTGTGGATGGCAATGTGTGTGCCATTGATTACACCAGAGCGATGGGGGGGAAGCCAAGAGTGGCGAACCCTGTGATGGCAGCCTCCAGGGCCCCAGTGTGCACTTGCCTGCAGAGGAGCACACAGCTGATGGCTTGGATGACCTGCAGGGAATGAAGAGTGGGTGGGATCATGGGTGTGACTGAGGATGGTGACTCTGATGGTTGCTTAGTCCACCCCAAAGTGCCGCCCAGTGGAGCAGTAGCTGTCTGGGGGTGGCAAACTTCCACAAGGCGATGGCCATGTGCTTCTCCACAGACAGTGGGCTGCATGAGGGTGTCCTGGCATCAGAGCATTGGCACGAACCAGGTGCAGAGCTCCAAGAAGGTGTCCCTCCTCACGTGGAAGTTCTGCATCCAGCCCTCATCGTCCTACTTGGTCAGTACCACCTGGTCCCACCAGTTGGTGCTGCTGGAGTGGGTCCAGACTTGCCAACTGGGTCTGAGAGGCCTCGGCAGGGGCAGTGGGAGGTTGGGGCCCCAGGGCTGGGGTCTCCAGCCCTGCAGGTGACAGAGGAGGACTTTCAGAATGGTAGCCAGCAGGCATGCCTGGGCAATCCTGGAGTCCATGGCTGCTGTGAGTCCATGTCTCTCACAAGTGAGGGTCAGGACTGGGCACAGGCTCAGCTTCACTGTAAACAGCTCAGCAGATCTCAGCAGCATATGCAGGGTGGGTTGTTTGGGTGGGATTCTTTAAGGCTCCACATGGCCGTCACACTCGAAGTCGTTTCCAGCCATGCAACCCCATTTGGGGTGTTTCCTGGCCTGTAATTTTGGAAGAAGCTACCTGGTTGTGTAGACACACTCTTCCCAAGGGACAGGTAGCTCTTCCAGAACACGTTTTAGGTTTAGACGCAATCTGCTGGAAGATGGCTTCTGGGGGATTGCTGTAGTGTAGACTTTGTGACTTTCATCACTAATCACTATTGTTGCCCGAGAGAGAACAGCACTGTATGGGTTAGCTGAAGCTGGCCCTGTTGAAGTTTATGTGGTTATTTCCCTGGGATGGCAAACAACACCCACTTTGAGTGGGAGAATTGCTATGCATGATGCCAATCAAGGCCTGAGGCTTTTCGATGGGATTATATTCAATAAGACCACAAGAGTCTGTGTGAATTGGACTCGTGGTGGCTATCATATTCAGAAGTGTTTTATCCAGGTGTTTGTTTTACCAAACTTGGGACATAACTTGCTGTCTCTCTCTTTCAAAAACTTTGGGGCAGATATTAAATTTCATTTCTATTGATCAACAGTGTCCTGAGTGGTGAATACATAATTTGCAATGGTAGGAACAACTCTTGGTGGATTAATTAGCCTCTTGTAATCACATAACAATGAGCTCTGTTCAGACGTTGCAGTGAGCTCAGTGAAGATTAACCTTAGGGAAAAGCCTGGGACAGCAATCACGAGTCACAGCATGAGACTTTCACTTATGTTATTAGTGTGCATTACCTGTTTAGATAGTGCCTGATATAAACTGAGTTCCACTGAAGCAAATAAAATTTTATAACTGACACAAGTGAAGAATCTGGCCCAGGGATTCTTGGAGTTCAAGGAAACTATTGATTTCAAACACAACATTTCTATAGTGAAGACAAAATGCCGTAAGATGTGATAATTTGAATCCCAGATATTTACGGCACTGCAGCCATATTTCTTCCATTGTAAATAAGCAGGGTTTTTTTTCATTGGATTAATACATTTCCATTTGGAAGCTTTAGAATGAGGTAACAAAGAACATCTTGCAGTTTGAGTGGCAGCTCCAGCAGTGTATGCGTCTTCCAGGTTGGCAAGTACCCCCATCTTGAATGACTTCACAAGCTTTGTGTTGGAATTTTATCATGACTCTTGAGGTATGTTGTCCCAGTTGATGGTGTCAGAAGAAAGCATGAGAATCTTCATTTCATTAGGACAATCTAAGTAAATTTCTAGCTTTTTTGATTATGGAGAAAAACATGCAAATGTGACCTAAGTGTGTACCCCACAGTAGCCGTGTCTACACGTGCATGCTACGTCGAAGTAGCGGCACTAACTTCTAAATAGTGCCCGTCACGGCTACACGTGTCGGGCGCTATTTCAAAGTTAACATCGACGTTAGGCGGCGAGACGTCGAAGCCGCTACCCCCATGAGGGGATAGGAATAGCACCCTACTTCGACGTTGAACGCTACATAAGCTACTTCGAAGTATGCTTCACGTGTAGACGTAGCCAGTCTCAGAAACCAGCAGGCTAATAGGAATGCCCAAATTTATTTAATATAATTTTGGGAACAGTCATGACACACATTTTTCAAATGTTTGGGTGAGAAATTAGTTCTGTTACACTATAGCTACGTCTACATGTGAAGCCTACATCGAAGTAGCTTATTTCGATGTAACAATATCGAAATAGTCTATTTCGATGAATAACGTCTACACGTCCTCCAGGCCTGGCAACGTCGATGTTCAACTTCGACGTTGCGCAGCACCACATCAAAATAGGTGCAGCGAGGGAACGTCTACACGCCAAAGTAGCACACATCGAAATAAGGGTGCCAGGCACAGCTGCAAACAGGGTCACAGGGCGGACTCAACAGCAAGCCGCTCCCTTAAAGGGCCCCTCCCAGACACAGTTGCACTAAACAACACAAGATCCACAGAGCCGACAACTGGTTGCAGACCCTGTGCATGCAGCATGGATCCCCAGCTGCAGCAGCAGCAGCCAGAAGCCCTGGGCTAAGGGCTGCTGCACACGGTGACCATAGAGCCCCGCAGGGGCTGGAGAGAGAGCATCTCTCAACCCCTCAGCTGATGGCCACCATGGCGTACCCCGCTATTTCGATGTTGTGGGATGCGGATCGTCTACACGTGCCCTACTTCAACGTTCAACTTCGAAGTAGGGCGCTATTCCCATCCCCTCATGGGGTTAGCGGCTTCGATGTCTCGCCGCCTGACATCGATGTTAACATTGAAATAGCGCCCAACACGTGTAGCTGTGACGGGTGCTATTTTGAAGTTAGTGCTGCTACTTTGAAGTAGCATGCACGTGTAGACACAGCTTATTTCTGCTTGTAGGTAGCAACGTATCTTTTTGTATGTAATTACTGACAATTCTGATAGGCAGGGCTTTACGGGTACTTGAGTGCTTTTGCTGTGAAAAATCCTGTATGTGACAAATGGAACAGAAGCAAAGTGAAGATAGTACATATCTTTAGTGTCCTTCCTGAAGATCAGAAAAGGGTAGGTTAGAAAAACTTTGTGAATTAAACTCTGAAGAATGAATTTATTGTAGTTCTCTGCTTAGCTCAAGTTGATAGAGCTGGGAAGGAACAAAGGACTCAAATCTGTTGAAACAAAGGAATTAAAGTATGAACAGGGTCCTACAATATCTATATTTTACAATATTCTGTACTGTAGTCTGTAACGTTCCTGAAGTTAAAGTTCTGTCCTTTAATTGGATCTTCCTCATTCTGCATGGTGCCGTAGCTGAAAAACATTCTTTTGTTACCATAACCTCAATGCTACAGTAAACTAAAGCCAAAAAGCCTCTTGTTTTACTGTAGCTCAGGCAACAAACCAGAACACACTATCACTGATTTACCATGGTTCTAATCAGCATTTTGCACATGGAAAACTCACCATGTGTCTCAGAACCCTTTGACACTCTTCTCTTTCTAATACAACTGCCTGTTTCTCCCTCTGCTGGTTTCAGAATAAACGCCTTGTCAAAAAAAGAATTAGATTTTGACAGCTTTTTTCCTATGGTTAATTGAGGTGATAGATACACTTGACATTTATCTAACCGCAGAAAAGAAGATTAAGACATTTTTTTACATGCATTTTCTGCATTGGAGGAGGTCACTTTCTAGGGTCTTTTTAATATGCCTGTGCAATTAATAGTGGTGATAATTCTGCTTCATATCACGGCGTCTTTAAAGTTCTCTTTCAAATTGACTGATAAAACTCTCTTCTGTTTATAGGGCTTGAATTTGACTAATCTTTTTCAAGTTTGCCCTCCAGGCCTTCCCCTTCTTACAGCCCAGAAAATTAATACTGGCTGAAAAATACAAAAGACAGTGTGTTAGCTCACTTAGTTCAAAGAAAATGGAAACGGGTCCTATTTCAGATTTATTTAATTATTCTTGCTAAATTTTTGAGGGCACTCCCTTGAATTGTAACTTACAGTAATGCAATTAGAATGTCCAGTGTGCTAAATATCCCTTCCTATCATGTAGTGGTTTCTGTGCCTTGCAACGTAAAGTGGCTCTTCTGACTTTCTAAGTTCTTTGAGTTCAGATACACCCAGCTTATGTAACCTAGTTAAATAATTTCTTAAATGCAATTAATGCATTGATATAAGAGATTATTCATCCATTCAAACAGAAAATCTTCATAAGGAGAACTGTTGAAAGGTCAAAATCCATGCATTGCCCATTCAAGCCCTCAAAGAAATCAAAATTCCAAAATCACACGAATAAATCCTTGAATAGTAACAGAGAGAAAGCCGTGCTAGTCAGGCCAGAATCTGCTGTGTGGCTGGCATTAATATTTTAAACTTCTCTTTGATATAGAGGTCTGTGATTTCCCTCTATAGATCTATATTTTATTGTAAAATTGACATTTAATGTTTAAGACCGGCACTGTATACTTTCAATTTTCAATTTCTGATTTCAATATCATCCTCCACCTTTTAAAATTCTCTTTTCCTCTTGACAGTGTCTTTCATTTTTGATCCTGTGAAGGAGCCCATACATTTTAGGATGTTGAAGAGTGTTTTCCCCCAGGTATCTAGAGAGTGGAGAAAAAGTGTGTGGTTCCCAATTCTTGGATCTCTTCCCCTCACACAGAATCTGTTGAAGTGGGTATAGGAGAGAACTGTGAAAGAATCCGTGTCAAGACATGCAGTGCCCAAAGAGCTCTGAATCTTGTGGAGGTGTTTTTTTCCTCTCAAAAGGACCACTCAGTGCAATAAATATAAATCTACTAAGGTTGTAGTTTAGGTACTTGATGTTTGATTTAACTGTGTCACAAGAATGTGCGTAAGGGAAGTGTGCAGCATGGTTCCATCTCATAATGCAATGGGTAAATGGGATAATCCTATCATGACCATTTTACTACAGAGGGTAGGATGCATGAATGCAGTTCAAATTTGTTCTAATTTTTGAAGGCGTTGATGTGCTTGTCTGTTTATATTGAAAACTTGCTTGCAGTGAATGAGAAATTTTGACAGCCATTTCTGAAGGTTTTCAATCTGGGAGGAGAAAAAGCCTGTGCTGTGTGGATCTGTCCTTTCTTGTTTAGAGTGGGAAGCGGATATGTCCTCCGTTCTCTCCTGTACTCACTTCTATAGATACGGTGTGAGGGGGAGAGACCCAAGAATTGGGACACCCTTTTAGCACCCCTGTTTTCCCCAGCCCTGAATGTAATGCTGCCCGAGGCTCTAATTTACGTTTTAAAATGTGGTTAGACATTAATGTTGTCAAGTCAGAGAATCCAAGTAAAAGTATCTTACTTTCACAGTGCGGATTGTAACACACAGGTTGGATGACTGATATAATTCAAAAATACTGTAATGTTTCCCTCTGAAATTATCTGTTCAATTGTCATGCTGCATGTGACCTGTGACCCAATAAGAGGGCAACAAGTGTTGGTGAGATAAAGATTTCAGTATTGATATACCATCCCACTTCCTTTCATTTTTAACTGCAGGACAGGCAAAATTAAGCTAACGGTTAAGTTTATAATCATTCATTAAGGCTGGAGGCAAGAAAGCACCTAGGCATATTGTGAGAGAGCCAGACCAGAGGGCTACAGGAGTGCAGTAGAAGGGGAATATATTAATCCCCAGATTAAATAGGTCCCTATCCCCAGGGGTAAACTAACAAAGGCTAGTCTAGAACTAGCAGGAACTTGCCAGAACCAATCAGGGAACTCAAGCCAATTAAAACAACTGGAGCCAATTAGATTTTCAGAGGCAGGGCAGTCTGATGAAGCAGAAAACCTGGGGTCGATTAAGAAAAAGTTGAGACTGGTTAAAAAAGGGCTTCTCTTCTGGTATCTCAGTGCATGCAAGGAGCTGAGGAAAGAAGGTGTGGTGGAAGATTTGTGGGGAGGCAAGGACAGGGAGCCAAGTGCAAGCAGGTGCCAGGAAGAACCTCCGCATAAGGAAAGTGATGGGTAAAGCTGTGGGTAAATGGCCCATGGAATCACAGCTGCCACATGGCTGTTACTGGAGGTGTTAGCAGACAGCTGCTTACACAGTGTCCCTGGGCTGGAGCCTGGAGAAGAGGGTGGACCCAGGTTCCACTCACCACCTTCTCTTCATATCAGCACAGGAAAGACTGGTTTTCATAAAAGGGGTTTGTCCTGCCCTGTACCACTTGTAGACTATGGAATTTGGTTTCCCAACTTTTCTCCATTCTGGTCAATGATGAGAGGCTCTCAACAAACAGCAAATTGGTGTGTTCTAGAGAAAGGATCTGAACTGAGGGCTGCTGTGAGCCTGAGGCAAGCGGTCTGCCTAAAAGTGTGGGACCCACCAAGACTCACCTTTGTCACAGTATGCTTAGATTAATTCCTGTTCAGGATGGCAGTTGAGCACATGTGTAAATCCCTTCAATTTGAAAATTTTGAGCATATGCTAAAGTAGGTAAGTATCTGCTTTCTTGAATTAAGGCTTACGGTTATGTCTTTTCTGTTTAGACATGAACCAGCCAACTCTTAGTATTGAACATTGTGTCTGCCACTTTGAGTAGTCCTGTTGAAGCCAAACTCTTACAAGTTTCATATCCGGGTCCAAAGCATTTCATTTTTTTAAAAGGACCTTTCAGTGCAAAATCTACTAACAGTGCAAGTTAGGAAGTTGCAGTTTTGATTTCACTGTGTCACAGAAAGCCAAGGACTGATGAGTATGATTAATGGATAACTTTCAGCAGTAGACACTGTACTCTGTCATAAGTGCTGGTGGGATTGGCTTCTCTGAGTTGGTGTCTTCATTGGAAACTATCCAGCTCTTCAGTGTAGAGACACATTAGAGCAACAGTTGGGGTTTCCACATTACTGTTAACAACCTCACTTCCTGACGGGTGGATAGGTCAACAGAAGAATTCTACCTACCATTGTCTCCTTTGGTAAATATTTTGTCAGTTTAACTATGTTACTCAGGGTGGATTTTTACATCCCTGAGCAACATGGCTGGGTTGATTTAGTTTTTTAATGTATATTGGGGCTTAGATCACACATGCTTAGATGGTAAATACAGTAGTTTCCTTTACAGTAGAGACTGTTAATAGAAATTTCCACTTCATGCATCTGACAAAGTGAGTTCCAGCCCATGAAAGCTTATGCCCAAATAAATAGAGAGTAAGCCGTGCTAGTCTATACACTATCAAAACAAAAAGCAGTCAAGTAGCACTTTAAAGACCCCCCACCCCTCCACTCTCTGATTTGTTCACCTTGATTATCTTTTTCTGATTTGTTCTCCTTGCTTACTGTTTTTGGTTCTCTGTGTCTTAAATATTGAGTCTGTTCTGGTCTGGATATGTTCTGAAGAAGTGGGTCTGTCCCACGAAAGCTCACCTAATAAACTATGTTGCTAGTCTTTAAAGTGCTAATTGACTGCTTTTTGCCCAAATAAATGTTTTTAAAGTACCACAGAACTCCTTGCTGCTTTTGCTGAAGCAGTCTAACAGGCCTATCCCTCCGAAAGGAATCAACCCATAGAGTTGTTCCTGATTAACTTCATTTGTAGATGTCCTTATTCCAGCACGAAAGTATCATGTACCTGTTTAGCTTAACCTACTTTTTGAAGAGGACATGGTATTCATTTTTCAGAATAAGGACATCCCCACATGGCGTTATTCAGAAACAGCTCCTATGCTTCAAGTTCATATCTGACCCTAATTAGCATTAACTTTCAAGTGGAGACAAGTCTTAACTTGAATTCATACTGTATTGCCAGCAGACCATTATCCCATTTTATACTCTCAAAAGCTAATCTGACCAGAGATTATATTAAGAGGAGTTTGTGGTTTAGCTGCTTGTCCCTGTTTCCATGGAAATCAAATCAGGGATAATATATGTCGATGCTAAAATATAGATGTCTTAAAAAACCCCCGTGGCTTTTTATGGGGGAAAGGATCAGCTGTTCTGCTTGGCTTTTGATGGGCTGCTGGCACTCAATGGTGGAGGCTGAGATCTCATGCTGAGATCTCAGTTGCTGGCTGCCTGCTGAAGCCTGGAAGTGATGGTTTCATTATAATATTGAAGGGAAACCCTCATTCACTTATTTAGTTTTAACAAATAATTGTTTATTTTAATGCCATTTCATTAACTTACACTGACATGTTTTGTAATAAATGCATTTACATATTTTCTATGGTAGTGTAATTTAGTTACAACACACATCCTCATTTCTGCAGTGATTGAAGTCTTTTGGGCATTGATTTTGTGTATCTCGAGCCGTGTCTACATGTGCACGCTACTTCGAAGGAGTGGCACTAAATTTGAAATAGCGCCCGTCACGGCTACACGTGTTGGGCGCTATTTCGAAGTTAACATCGACGTTACGCGGCGAGACATCGAAGCCCCTAACCCCATGAGGGGATGGGAATAGTGCCCTACTTCGACGTTCAACGTCGAAGTAGGGACCGTGTAGTTGTTGCACGTCCTGCAACATCGAAATTGCGGGGTCCTCCATGGCGGCCATCAGCTGGAGGGTTGAGAGACGCTCTCTCCAGCCCCTCAGCTCAATGGTGGCTGCGTGGAGCGGCCCCTTAAAGGTCCCCTCCCCCTCCCTTTCTGTGCAGGAAGCTGAGAGAGCGTGCAGGCGGCAGCCCAGACACGCGGCCAGCCTGCACGCTCTTGAGCAGCCACAACCCCCAACCAACCTCATGGCCGCACGGCAGCCCCCCCAGCACCCCCAGGGGACCCCCCCCCAAGGGCAGCCAGGCAGCCAGGGCAGCAAGCGGCAGCAGGTCCCCTCCTGGACGGAGGCCGAGCTTCGGGACCTGCTGGGGCTCTGGAGTGAGGAGGAGGTGCTCCAGGTAATGGGGAGCAAGAGGCAGAATGTGGATGCGTTCGCTCGGCTGGCCGAGGGCCTGGCCGCCCAGGGTCACCCTGCCCGCACTCTGGACCATGTCCGGAGTAAAGTGAAAGAGCTGCGGCAGGGTTACGCCTGGGCCCGGGATGCGGCCGGCTGATCTGGGGCCGCCCCCGTCACTTGCCCCTTTTACAGGGAGCTCAGGGACATCCTGAGCCCCCGGCACACCTCCTCCCCTCCGGCCACTCTTGACACCTCGGCTGAGGAGCCCCAGCAGGCGCCGGAGCCGGAGTCCGCCCCAGAGGTAAGCCCCGCACCCCAGGGGCCCCCCCAGGAGCCCACCCCCGGGGCAACGCAGCAGCAGGAGGAGGAGGAGGAGGAGGGGGACTCCTCCTCCGCTGAGACAGGGCTGCACATCATCCTCCCCTCCTGGAGCAGCAGCCGGGCGTCCGCCCCCCGGGTGTCCCCAGACTGTGGGAGCGGACCGTCAGGTATGTACCCCCCTGGTGCACACCCCCGGGGTTAAGGGGCGGGGACAAGAGACATGACCAGGGCCCTCCACATGCCCAGATGACCATGGCCCCAAGGACAGCAGTGGCATGTCCCTCAGAAGAGTGCATCAGCCCCTGCCCCCCAGCAGGACAGTACCATGCCCCATCCCTGGGGATGGGGGGAGCAGAACCTAGGGTCCCCCGGGGGGTGGACACCCATCAGCAGCAACAGCATCTCCTGGGGACGGGGATGGGGAACCAGCAGCAGAGGGGTGGGGGGACAAGGGCCATGGGTAAGGGCCCACACTAACGGCTGTCTCCACTCTTCTTCCCCCCCGTGTTCCGCAGCTGCACCATCGGAGGGCCCGGAGAGCACCGGCGAGGTGTCCGTGGTCCCGGAGCGCCCACCTGGGCCATCCCAGCAGGCCAGCCCCTCAGTGGAGCACCACCCAACCCCAGGACAAGGCCAACAGAGGAGGAGCCACCAGAGGATGGCGACGGACCCCCAGCTGCTTGCAACCCTCCGGCATCAGCTGGAGGTGTCAGAGCGGCGCTTGTGGGTGGAGGAGCGGTGGCTCGAGCTCCAGGAGCGAGCACTGGCCTGGTGCCAGGAGGCATGGGGGGCCTTCATGCGCACATTTGAGCACATAGTGGAATACCTGGCCCCCCGTGTCGCGCCGCCCACCGCTCCACCCACCGCTCCACCTGCTGCTCCAACCGCCTCTCCAACTGCCGTCCCACTGCTGTCCTCCACCGTGGGACCTTCCGCTGAGGGGGACCTGGGGCCTGCAGACACCTGCTGGCCGTATCTGCCAGTTTGCCCGGCCCCCACCCAGCCTCGGCCAGGGCTCAGGCCAAGGCGAGGGTCACGCCCTCCAACCCCGGGTGCCGGACAGTAGAGGGGTGCAGGACCGAGGACGTGGCACCCCCTCCCCCTTTGTACATATCCCCCATTATTTATTTGTATATAGTTAGTGTTGGACCCCTGTTCTTTTATGGTACCTGCCCCCCCAAGTAAATAGTTCCCCCCTTTTTTTCTACCATATATATATATATATATTGTATTACTAATAATAGAATTCACTGTTTTTTGGTTTCAAAAACAACAGGTCCATTTTTATTTGCAAGAAAAGTGTGGGGGGGGATGTGCTCTTGGGTGCTCTGTGGTGTGGGCGTGGGGGCAGGGAGTGTTGTGGAGGATGGAGGGTTGCAATGGGTGGCCTGCCAGCATTCACCCCACATCCTGGTCGAAATGGGCCCACAGGGCCTCCCAGACCCGAATCCCCTCGGGGTCCACCTGGCGACTGGGGGCAGCGGGTGGCTGCACGTCGGCCCTGCCAGCCTCCACAGCCCAGCCCTGGAAGAATGCCTCCCCCTTGCTCTTCACCAGGTTGAGGAGTGCGCTGCATGTGCCCACAACCTGGGGGATGTTGATGGGGCCTGCATCCAATCGAGTGAGGAGACACCTCCGGCGCCCTTTGAGGTGGCCAAAAGTGCGCTCGACCACCTGGCGCGCATGGTTCAAGCTCGTGTTGAACCGCTCCTGGATGGCTGAGAGACGGTCCGTGTAAGGGTGCATGAGCCATGGCCGGAGGGGTATGCTGTGTCTGCGATGACGCAGAGGGGCATGGTGGTATCCCCCACAGGGATCTCCCACTGGGGGATGTAGGTCCCCACCTCCAGCTGGCGGCACAGGCCCGAATTTCTGAAGACCCAGGCGTCATGGGTGCTGCCAGGCCACCCAACATAAATATCCAGGAAGCATCCCTGGCTGTCCACCAAGGCCTGGAGGACCACCGAATGGTAGCCCTTCCTATTGAGGAAGCGTCCTCCACTGTGCTCCGGAGCACGGATGGGGATATGGGTCCCATCCAGAGCCCCAAAGCAATTTGGGAAGCCCAGGCTGGCAAACCTCACGATGGTGGCATCCGGGTCCCCAAGCCGCACGAGTCTGTGGAGGAGAAGGGCGTTGATGCCACAGATGACCTGCAGGGGAAGGACATGGGAGAGCACCAGTGAGGGGTGTGCAAGGTGTGTCTGGCCCTCCACCCCAGGGGCTGCCCTCCCCCAGGACTGCCCTCCACCCCAGGGCTCCCCCCCCAGGCCTCCCTCCACCGCAGGGCTGCCCTGCCCCAGGACTGCCCTCCACCCCAGGGCTCCCCCCCCAGGGCTCCCTCACCCAGGCCCCCCCCCCGCATCCTCTTACCTCCATGAGGACAGCCCCGACTGTGGCCTTGCCCATGCCAAACTGCTGCCCCATGGATCTGTAGCTGTCTGGAGTGGTCAGCTTCCAGACAGCGATGCCGACTCGTTTCTTGACCGTGAGGGCACGCTGCATGGAGGTGTCCTGGTGCCTCACTGTGGGGGTGAGCCAATGGCAGAGCTCCAGGAACGTCTGCCGGCTCATGTGGAAGTTGTGGAGCCAGCGGTTGTTGTCCCACTCGCTGAGCACCAGCCGCTCCCACCAGTCTGTGCTCGTGGAGTAGCTCCACAGCCGGCAGCGTGTGCGGTGGGGAGGGGGCGGAGGGCAGCAAGGTCTGGGGCTGCTTCCTCCTCCCCTGGGGGCAGCTCCTCTTCCGTGAATAGAAGGTGGTCAGCTGCCTCCTGCATAGCATTCAGCAGGGCAAGCACTGCTCCTGCAGGGGCGGGTGTGTGGACCTCTGGCTGCTGCTGCTGCTGAAGGTCCATACTGCCTCGACAGGGTGTGCGTGCCTGTGGCTCTGCAGACCGCGTGCTGTGCAGGCTGAGTGTGTCTGGGAGGGGCCCTTTAAGGGAGTGGCTTGCTGTTGCCCCGGAAGTGCTAGTCCGCCCTATGACCCTGTCTGCAGCTGTTCCTGGCACCCTTATTTCGATGTGGGCTGCTGTGGTGTGTAGACGCTCCCCTGCAGGGCCTACTTCGAAGCAGTGCTGCCCAATGTCGACGTTGAACGTCGACGGCACCAGCCCTGGAGGACGTGTAGACACTATTCATCGAACTAGCTTATTTCGATTTCGTTACATCGAAATAAGCTATTTCGATGTAGCATACCCATGTAGACGTGGCTTCGATGATCAAAGGCTCCTCTTAGGTTATCTCTGGCTCTATTCATGCAGTAAGACGTATGCCACTTTTTAATTTTTGGTTGGGGGTTGGAATTTAGATGTGTGAACAAAATTCCACCTTCCTTTAAAAGAGATGGAAATGGTCCGTTGTCACCAATCCAGCCAGCCAACAAAGGAGCTTGGAGCTCTTGGCCCCAGGAAAGTTCAGCAAGACCTTGAGATTGCTAAAGTCATCCATCTGACCAAGGCAGAAATGACCTAGTGGAATATTGGCTTAAACTTAATCCAACAAACACATAACTGATAGGAGAAGGAAGGGGAAGCCTGATCCAGTTCTCTTGCATCATCAAAGGCATGGAAAGAAGTTGTATCTGGCCAGCTGAAAATACCCTTGCTGTTGCAGGAGCCCTCAAATGCTGTATAACTAGTCACAGTCGGTTAGCCAAATGCGTGTGGCCAGAGCCTGTTACATTTTGCCTTTGCTCATCTATCATATGGTCCCATATAAATTGTTGCCACATGGCATAAATTAGGCCAACTGTATTCTGTAGAAACGACTGAATGAACCCAGGCTACTAAGACTTCTCAAACATGAAGTAATGCTATTTAGGAGCTGAATTTAGCAGCCTTGAGACTGTTGTGTACACTGTAGTGGCACATGACTTTGAAACCTGTTCAAATGAAATTGAAGGGGATCAGAGGGAAGCCCTGAAAAGAGATTTTTGGGAAGGAACTGAAAGGGGTCAGAGGTATAATCATTCCTCTGGTATTCAGCAGCATGGAATGACTATAACAGAGTTGTAGCCTTCATATGAGCTTAAAAGCTATTATTTCTCAAGAGCTGGATTTGTCATATGAAGAAATTTTGGAAATAAGAGATATTCTGAAAGATCTAGCACAGAAAGAAAACAGAAGGCTAATTGTAATTTTTTAAGTCTTGTAAGTACTTAGTTGCCCATTGAGCATAAATTGAACATAAAAACTAATATTATGACTTCTGGCCAAACACAAATGAAAGATTGAAATACTTAATGTTCAGTGCTCATAAAGATCTAGTCTAGCTCCATTATAAATCTGTCTGCCACAGTTACAGGGGAAAATATATGGTGGACTGTGGCTATGTCTACTCTATGAGATAAATTCGAATTTAAGCCAGTAAGCTCAATATAACAACATCACTCTCTTCCCTGTGAATACCATTAGCTAGATTTAGGGAGCACTAACATCGATATAACATTGTTGAAAATTGGCTGGGTGTAGTGTCAATTTGAATTTAAAAGTCCAAATGAAGGCCAGTGTGGAAGCTCCAAATCTTAAAATTGAATTCATTAGCCTCCAGAGCTGTCCCATATGTATCTGTAAGGAATGTGGGAACAGGAACGCAATGCTGCTGAAGGCTGGGAGGAATGTGTCTCCCAGAGATCATTTGCATAAGAATGCAAAGGGGTGCATGTGTGATACCTTTAAGGCAAAGCCTAAGGGGTAGCAAGTACGCCATGAGATTTTGTCTATTGTAAACGCATTGTTGTAAAATCACAATTTATGCTGACACTCAGTGTGGGAGTTGTGGGATCTCACCAATGCTCTGGGTTGTTGTGGGGGACAGGGCAGTTGCCATAAGTGCATAAGACATTGATTACACAGGGCTCCCTTGTTTAAAGCATTGTAGGATAGGGGTGGAAAGGTATAAGTTGGGTTAGTGTGCTGAGTGTCTTGGCTCTGTCTATGCATTGCCTATATAGCTGTAAGCCTGGTTTGACTAGTTCTTGCCACCTGTTGAAAAGTAGGGCTGGATAGTGGGGTTTTCATGAAACTTCATACTGAAGCTATTAAGGGCTGAAATTAGAGGGTTCTACCTGGGGGTGATTTCCTCAGTAATATGAGTGGTAAGGAAGCAATAGTGGGTAGCCAGTAGCAGGAGTAGCCAGCAGGTGGCAGCCAGTAGGATGATGCAGACAAGTAGACAGCTAGTACTGTCCTGAGCCGTGTCTACACGTGCACGCTACTTCGAAATAGTGGCACTAACTTTGAAATAGCACCCGTCACGGCTACACGTGTTGGGCGCTATTTCGATGTTAACACCAATGTTAGGCGGCGAGATGTCGAAGCCGCTAACCCCATGAGGGGATGGGAATAGCGCCCTACTTCGACGTTCAACATCGAAGTAGGGACTGTGTAGTCATTGCACGTCCTGCAACTTCGAAATTGCGGGGTCCACCATGGCGGCCATCAGCTGAGGGGTTGAGAGACGCTCTCTCTCCAGCCCCTGCGGGGCTCTATGGTCCCTGTGTGCAGCAGCCCTTAGCCCAGGGCTTCTGGCTGCTGCTGCTGCAGCTGGGGATCCATGCTGCATGCACAGGGTCTGCAAGCAGTTGTCGGCTCTGTGGATCTTGTGTTGTTTATTGCAACTGTGTCTGGGAGGGGCCCTTTAAGGGAGTGGCTTGCTGTTGAGTCCGCCCTGTGATCCTGTCTGCAGCTGTTCCTGGCACCCTTATTTCGATGTGTGCTACTTTGGCGTGTAGACGTTCCCTCACAGCGCCTACTTCGATGTGGTGCTGCGCAACGTCGATGTTGAACATCGACGTTGCCAGCCCTGGAGGACGTGTAGACGTTATTCATCAAAATAGCCTATTTCGATGTCGCCACATTGAAATAGGCTACTTCGATGTAGGCTTCACGTGTAGACGTAGCCCTGGTGATGTATCTGTGGGCTCTGGGTTTGGGATAGCAGAAGGTACACCCTGGAACTGTGTGTGGGGTAAAGGGCCAAGAGCCCCAGCAAGAGACTTGGTTCCACTGCATATGGGGATGGTATCTTGGTAAAGGGGTTTGTCTCTCCTTTGCTTAGATATACTGCATCTGTCACTGTAACCTTGGGGTAGGTTATGGTCATTAAATAAGCTGTTTTTATCTTAGACTCTGTGCTTGCGAGGGGTGGGGGGAGAACCGCCTTACAGGCACCCAGCAAGTGGGGTGAGATTGTCCCAGGCCACTGGATGAGGGCTGAAGCTGGTTGGTTGTATCCTTGACAGGAAAACCCCCTAGGAGCTGAACTGGCCCTTCTGGCAGGCACCTGTCATCCCACAGTGCCCCACAGTGCTCCACTCTGTCTGCTTCTATCTCCCCTGCTGTCCAGGTACACAGGAATTAAGTGACAGGAAGCCTGCAAATTTGAATTTGGCACCAAGAAACATGTGGCTTTGGACTCATGTTTGTATGAGGGGATGAGAAACTTCTTTCTTTCTTTGCTGTCAGCACTGTGAGCAAATCTGCCCATTCAAAATAGCCCCAGCCTGGAGTTCATGGTTCTCTCTCTACTTCTGCAAGCTGAGCACCATTTGTTGAAGTTTGGTGATCCCCATTACTCGTGTTGGACAGCTCTGCGTAGTGTATTGGGAAGCCAAAACCCTTTTTTCTAACCTTTTTTATCCTTTTTCTTCACACTTTGGCCCTCTTAACGCAGAGAAGAGTGAGTGGAGGGCCAGTTGACGAGACACAGACTGCTGGTGGATCCCAGGGCACAGAAGCTGTGTGATGGAATGGGAAACCAAAAACCCTGCCTCACAAAATCTCTTTTTTCAAAACCTTTACTATCCGACTCTTTTTTCGAGCTATGCATTGTCCCTGTATTATTTTCAGTGATTATATGTAATCAAGGGAGTGAGGACAGTGGCTGGAGGGCCAGTTGAGAATACTCAGGCACATGCTGCTTTTTGTAAAATCTTTAAGAATTCAGTTACAGCTAGTGTTATAGAAAGCAAATCAGGTGTAGAAGCAAAAGATTTCAGTTAATTTGGTGGTCTTTTTTGAGTTTTCCTTCTGGAATAATGGCTGTTTGCTTTCCATGGGAGGAGAAAGAGGACAATGCAATGTGGGAAAATGACGTCACATATCCACAACCACTTGCAGGCAGTTTCTTCCAACACTGAACCAGCAAAGGCACCCAGAATACTATGGGGCTGAGGGAACTGTGGGATAGGTTCCCACAATGTTGCACTGCTGCAGCAGTCAATATTTGGCGATTGAGTGTGGCAGCAATAAGTTGACTTTGTGGGAAGCCTGTGGGGAGGATAGGATACTCCAACACAATGTTACAAAGCTGATTTTAATACATTTGAATTTATCTCATATTGTAGATGTAGCCTGAGTCTCATCTTCCTCTAGTGCAGCCCTCAGGTGAAAGGCCTGCACCTCCCTTTACATCAGCAGCTTCCAACATTTTCCAGATGGGAACCCATTTTGACAATTCAGGAAAAATTTGTGACCAAAGGCAATTCAAAATAGGGGTGGGGGAGGTTCTCCCCTGGAAAAAACGCATCCCCCACCGCCAGGCTTAAACCCCTCTCAGCTAGGGCTGCCAGATTTTTGGAAAACTCATGTGGGACAGGCAGTCTCACCCATGGGATCTTCAGCCAAAGCTTCCTGTCCCACATAAAATCTCCAAAAACTGGGGTGGGGTGCGGGGACCTGAGCAGTTCTGCAGCTGACAGCCGGCTGAGGCATGGAGCCACGGCTGGCAGCACCAGCCGAGGCATCCCCATCCAGGGAAACCCTCACAGCCCCGTGGCTGGGGGCCAACTGGGGAGCAGAGCCCTATCCAGCTCTCAGCTCCCCCACCCCCAATCTCAGACTCCTCTTAGACCCACCACCTACCTCACTTGAGTTGTGTGTACTGCTGCTGCTGCCCTCCACTGCTCCTTTGCTGGGTGACTGTTGCTGGCCCCTCCTCTGTGTGGCTCCCCCAGGCCTCCTGTTTCCTTCCCCCACCTGCAGTTCCCTGCCCTGCCTCATTGAAATAGGACTAAATTTAATTGGTTTAACAGCTGGATCCCTCCTGCTGGACATTACACTAACTAAATTGAGTTTAATTTCAATGTGGCGAAGCAGGACAGGGACTAGGAGCTGGAGGAGTAAGCCGCTGCAGAGCTACAAATGACTGCTTTAAGAGCCATATGAGGCTCAGAGCTGCCCAGACAGCAGCCCTTACCAAATCTAATCGTCACCCATGTTTGTTGGGAATCCCTGCTCTAGATAGAACTCTGTAAGCCAGCATCTCAGAGACTGAATCTCTGAGCTGCAGCTCTTAGTTCCAAACCTTGTTAATGACGATGAGCTGAACTTGGTTTGGAACCTGTGAGTCCTTTCACACCAGGGACCCACAGCAGCAAGGTTGTTAAAGCAGCTAGTACTATTTCTTCAAAATGAGGTGTTGTTTATTCAATCTCCCCTAACTGTGTAACACACACAAGCTGTGTCTACACGTGCACGCTACTTCGAAGTAGCGGCACTAACTTCGAAATAGCGCCCGTCGCGGCTACACGCGTCGGGCGCTATTTCGAAGTTAACTTCGACGTTAGGCGGCGAGACGTTGAAGTCGCTAACCCCATGAGGGGATAGGAATAGCGCCCTACTTCGACGTTCAACGTTGAAGTAGGGACCGTGTAGACAATCTGCGTCCCGCAACATCGAAATTGCCGGGTCCTCCATGGCGGCCATCAGCTGGGGGGTTAAGAGACGCTCTCTCCAGCCCCTCAGCTCACTGGTGGCCGCGTGGAGCGGCCCCTTAAAGGTCCCCTCCCCCTCCCTGCCTCTGCAGGAAGCTGAGGGAATGTGCAGGCTTCAGCCTGCACACGCGGGCAGCCTGCACCAACCTCAGCCCCACAGAGCTGCGATGGCTGCCCGGCAGCCCCCCCAGCTCCCCCAGGGGACCCCCCCCAAGCGGAGCCAGGGCAGCCAGCCCAGCCAGAGGGGCAGCCAGGCTGGGAAGCGGCAGCGGGGCCCCTCCTGGACGGAGGCTGAGCTGCGGGACCTGCTGGGGCTCTGGAGCGAGGAGGAGGTGCTCCAGGTAATGGGGAGCAAGAGGCAGAACGCGGATGCGTTCGCTCGGCTGGCCGATGGCCTGGCTGCCCGGGGTCACCCTGCCCGCACTCCTGACCACGTCAGGAGTAAGGTGAAGGAGCTGCGGCAGGGTTACTCCCGGGCCCGGGATGCGGCCAGCCGATCTGGGGCCGCCCCCGTCACTTGCCCCTTTTACAGGGAGCTCAGGGACATCCTGGGCTCCCGGCACACCTCCTCCCCTCCGGCCACCCTTGACACCTCGGCTGACGAGCCCCAGCAGGCCCTGCAGCCAGAGTCCGCCCCGGAGGCAAGCCCCGCACCCCAGGCCCCCCGCCCCGGAGGCCACCCCCGGGACATCGCGGCAGGAGGAGGAGGAGGAGGAGGAGGGGGGCTCCTCCTCCGGAGAATAAAGCCTGCAGAAACTCCTCCTGCCATCCCGGAGCAGCAGCAAGGCCTCCGCCCCCCGGGGATCTCCGGACTGTGGCAGCGGACCCACAGGTAGGTACCCCTGTCTGGTGGACACCCCTGGGCTTGAGGGGTGGGGGTAAGAGATATGTGTCCAGGGCCCCCCACATGCTCACATGGCCATGGCCCCAAGGACACCAGGGCCATGGCCCTCACAGCACTGCATCCATCAGCCCCTACCACCCCCCACCCCGCATGACAGTGCCATGCCCCATCCCCGGGCCAGGGGGGAGCGGAACCTCGAGGGGCCGCCGGGAGGAGGGGGTGGGACACCTCGAAGCAGCAACATGTGATGGAGTGGGGGGAGTGCCAAAGGGAGACTCAGGCTCCATATGAGCCACAAGAGCCGAATAGCTCCCAGGGCCAAAGGAGGATCCTGGCGCTACAGCTGGCAGGTGACACTTCTGCCCTGAACCAACAGGAGGGAGGAGCCGAGCTGGCTTGGAATTGGGGGGCGAGGGCGGGGGCCACAGGTAGAGGCTAGGGGAAGGGAGAGCTGGTAGGCAGCCAGCCTGAGGAGGGGGAAAGCTGCATCCCAGAGGGGCCCCCCTTGGGGTCTTCTCCCCACGACGGGTTGGAAGGACTGTCTCTTCTGACAGCTGGTGCTGTCACTCCCGCCAGAAACTGTCCATCTGTGGCCTAAGAAACCTCTCCTGCTGTCAGACCCTGCGGGGTGAAGTGAGAGTCGCTCCCACCAGGGGACGGGGTGCAGGGCAGGGGGACCCCTGAACCCCATCCATCACAGCAGCATCTCCCGGGGACGGGGATGGGGAACCTGCAGCGCAGGGCTGGGGGGACAAAGGCCACGGCTCGGGGCCCACACTAACGCCTGTCTCCATTCTTCTTCCCCACCTCCTCTCCTGTGTCCTGCACCTGCACCATCAGAAGGACCGGAAGAGAGCGCCGGCGAGGCATCAGTCGTCCCGGAGAGCCCTCCGGGACCATCGCTCCAGGGCAGCCCCTCGGCTGAGGACCGACCGGCCCCACGGCAGGCTAGAGGGCGGACCCCGCGCCTGCAACCGCCGACGGCGACGGACCCCCAGCTGGTGGCCATCCTCAGTCGGCAGCTGGACGTCGCGGAGCAGCACCTCCAGCTGCAGGAACGGGCACTGGCCTGGCGCCAGGAGGCATGGGGGGCCTACATGCAGACATTTAACCGCCTGGTGGACTACCTGGCCCCCCATGCCGCGCCGGCCGAACCATCGCCCGCCCTGCCTGCTCCTGCAGCCCCACAACCAGCTGCTCCGCCTGTTGCCGGCCCGTCCGCCGTCGCCCCGCCACCCACCGGCGAGGGCCGGAGCGCCGAGGGACCCCTGGAGCCACCTGAGACTTGCCGGCCCCGATACCTTCCGGTCCAGCCCGCTCCCACCCAGCTACAGACCAGGCTGCGAGCGCGGCGGGGCTCCCGGCCGGCCACGCCCAGTGCCGGGCTATAGGGGCGAGGGGCCCGGGACGTGGCCCCCCTCTTGTATATAGTTGGACACTGTTTTTTTGGTCCCCCCGTTTGCCCCGTCCCCCCCATGTAAATAGTTCTGCCCTTTATCCTCCCTGGTTTTCTTTTTATTATTTATGGCAGACAGTTGTTTCTTTGGATTGTTTTATTTTTGTATATATTGCTTTTCTTGAACGTTTGTACCTCGTTGTTTTCTGTTTGTGGTTCACATATATTTATTTACATCAAAACCAAAAAATTTCTGAAAGAAAAAAATAAGTTTCGGCAAGGAAAAAAAAATTTTACGTTCAGCCACAAGTGCGTGCTGTCATTTGTCCAGGACAAGTGAGGGGGGGCGGTGGGGTGCTCCATGGTGTGGGCGTTGGGGCAGGAGTGTGGGGGAGGAAGGGGCGGGCAGTAGGGGGCCTGGGCAGAGTTCACCCGGCGGCCTGTTCGTCGAAGTGGGCCCGCAGGGCCTCCCGGACCCGGGTCCCCTCGGGGTCCACCTGCCGACTGGGGGCAGCAGGTGGCTGGACGTGTGCCCTGCCGGCCTCCGCAGCCCAGCCCTGGAGAAAGGTCTCCCCCTTGCTCTCGACTAAATTGTTCAGGGCGCAGCAGGCATCCACAATCTGGGGGATGTTGTTGGGGCCCACATCCAGGCGGGTCAGGAGACATCTCCAGCGTCCCTTGAGGCGGCCAAATGAGCGCTCCACCACCTGGCGCGCACGGTTCAGGCGCTCGTTGAAGCGCTCCTGGCTAGCGGAGAGATGGCCCGTGTAGGGGTACATGCGATGACGCAGAAGGGCATGGTGGTGTCCCCCAGAGGGATCTCCCGCTGGGGGATGTAGGTCCCCGCCTCCAGCCGGCGGCACAGGCCCGAGTTGCGGAAAACCCGGGCGTCGTGGGTGCTGCCAGGCCAGCCCACGTAAATGTCCTGGAAACGTCCCCGGCTGTCCACCAAGGCCTGCAGGACGACAAAATGGTAGCCCTTTCGATTGAGGTATCGTCCGCCACTGTGATGCGGGGTGCGGATGGGGATGTGAGTCCCATCCAGAGCCCCGAAGCAGTTGGGGAAGCCCAGGGTGGCAAAGGCGGCGACGGTGGCATCTGGGTCCCCCAGCCTCACGAGCCTGTGCAGGAGCATGGCGTTCATGGCACGCACAACCTGCAGAGAAAGCACATGGGACAGCCCCAATGAGGGGTGAGCAGGGTGTGCGTGGCCCTGCCCTGCTCTGGCCGCCCTGCTCTGGCCCCCCTGCCCTGCTCTGGCCCTGCCCTGCCCTGGCCTGCTCTGGCCCCCCTGGCCTGCCTGCCCTGCTCTGGCCCCCCTGCTCTGGCCCCCCCTGCCCTACTCTGGTCCCCCTGCCCTGCCCTGGCCTGCTCTGGCCCTGCCCTGCCCTGGCCTGCTCTGCCCCCCCTGGCCTGCCCAGCTCTGGCCCCCCTGCTCTGGCCCCTCTGCCCTGGCCCCCCTTCCCTGCTCTGGCCCCCCTGCCCTGCCCTGCCCTGCCCTGGCCTGCCCTGCTCTGGCCCCCCTGTTCTGGCCCCCCTGCCCTGCCCTGGCCCCCCTGCCCTGCCCTGGCCTCCCCCTGTGGGTTCTCTTACCTCCATGAAGACAGCCCTGACGGTGGCCTTTCCAACACCAAACTGCTGTCCCACGGATCGGTAGCTGTCCGGAGTGGCCAGCTTCCAGACAGCGATGCCGACCTGTTTCTGCACCGTGAGGGCACACCGCATGGCAGTGTCCTGGTGCCTGAGTGCGGGGGTGAGCCACTGGCACAGCTCCAGGAATGTCTGCTGGGTCATCCTGAAGTTCCTGAGCCAGTGGTCGTCGTCCCACTCCCCAAGCACCAGCCGCTCCCACCAGTCGGTGCTGGTGGGGTAGCTCCACAGCCGCCGGCGTGTGAGGCGGGGGGTGGAGCGGGGTGCTGCAGGGGTAGGGGTTGAGCCCTGCTGCCCTGGGGGCATCTCCTCCCCTGGGGCAAGGAGGTGCTCAGCTGCCTCCCACATGGCATGGGCCAGGGCAAGCCCTGCTCCTGCCGGGAGGGCTGGGTGGACCTCTAGCTGCTGCTGCTGCTGCTGCTGCTGCTGCTGCTGGGGGTCCATGACTGCGGCGCCCGGGGTCTGTGTGCCTATGGCTCCTCAGACTGCATGCTGTGCAGGCTGAGTGTATGTGGGAGGGGCCTTTTAAGGGAGCGGCTAGCTGTTGCCCTGGAAGCGCTAGTCCGCCTGTTGACCCTGCCTGCAGCTGTGCCTGGCATCCCTATTTCGATGTGTGCTACTTGGGCGTGTAGACGTTCCCTCGCTGCGCCTATTTCGATGTTGGGCTGCGCAACGTCGAAGTTGAACATCGACGTTGCCGGCCCTGGAGGACGTGTAGACGCTATTCATCGAAATAGCCTATTTCAATGTCGCAACATCGAAATAAGCTACTTCGATGTAGGCTTCACGTGTAGACGTAGCCGTAGTGTGCTAAAAATAGTAGCATAGCTACAATAGAACTAACTGCTGGTACTAGTACTAGTAACTACTTTGGGTTTCAGAAGGATGGTTCTCAGTACAGCTAGCTCCTCCTAACATTTGTGTCAATTCAGTTATGTTGCTATTTTTAGCTCATTAATTGGATCAGAACCTGTGAGTGCATTTCTTCTGGGACATATGTCCCCAGTCTCATTGTTGTCCCATTCTTGCTTGGGTCTTTTAACAACCCCTGTGAGCTGACTTCATGCCTTGAAGCAGGAGATCATACAGGTAACGTGATGATCATATGATGGCTTAAGAAAAATGACAAACAATTCATTATCTTTCTGCCATCCATGGCAATATTCCCATTTAACTTACGGTTTGTCTCCAGTACTGGAGGAGATCGATTTCAGTTAAGCAGCCTTAGATATGTAAATAATGTAGCCAAAGTTGATGTACTTAGATGTACTTACTGCAGTTACATAAGAACATAAGAACGGCCATACTGGGTCAGACCAAAGGTCCATCTAGCCCAGTAACCTGTCTGCCAACAGTAGCCAATGCCACGTGCCCCAGAGGAGGTGAACCGAAGACAATGATCAAGCAATTTGTCTCCTGCCATCCATCTCCCGCCTTCAACAAAAGGCTGGGCACCATACCTTGCCCCTTGCTAATAGCCATCTATGGACCTAACCTCCAAATATTTACCGAGCTCTTTTTTAAACTCTGTTAGAGTCCTGGCCTTCACAGCATACTCTGATAAGGAGTTCTACAGGTTGACTGTGCACTGTGTGAAGAAAAACTTTCTTGTATTTGTTTTGAACCTGCTACCCATTAATTTCATTTGGTGTCCTCTAGTTCTTATATTATGGGAACAAGTAAATAACTTTTCTGGATTCACTTTCTCCACACCATTCATGATTTTATATACCTCTATCATATCGCCCCTCAGTCTCCTCTCTTCTAGACTGAAAAGTCCCAGTCTCTCTAGCTTCTCCTCATATGGGACCCGTTCCAAACCCTTAATCATTTTAGTTGCCCTTTTCTGAACCTTTTCTAACACCAATAATCTTTTCTGAGGTGAGGAGACCACATCTGCACGAAGTACTCAAGATGTGGGCGTACCATAGTTTTGTATAGGGGAAGTAAGATATTCTTCGTCTTATTTTCTATCCCTTTTTTAATTATTCCTTACATCCTATTTGTTTTACTGACTGCCACTGCACACTGCGTGGATGTTTTCAGAGAACTATCCACTATAATTTCAAGATCCCTTTCCTGATCTGTTGTAGCTAAATTTGCCCCCACCATATTGTATGTATAATTGGGGTTATTTTTCCCAACGTGCATTACCTTACATTTACCCACATTAAATTTTGTTTGCCATTTTGCTGCCCAATCACTCAGTTTGCTGAGATCTTTTTGAACTTCTTCACAGTCTGCTTTGGTTTTGACTATCCTGAACAGTTTGGTGTCATCTGCAAACTTTGCCACCTCACTGCTTACCCCTTTCTCTAGATCATTGATGAATAAATTGAACAAGATTGGTCCCAGGACTGACCCTTGGGGAACGCCACTAGTTACCCCCTTCCATTATGAAAATTTACCATTTATTCCTACCCTTTGTTTTCTGTCTTTTAACCAGTCCCCAATCCATGAAAGGATCTTTCCTCCTATCCCATGACCACCTAATTTACATAAGAGCCTTTGGTGAGGGACCTTGTCAAAGGCTTTCTGGAAATCTAAGTATATTATGTCCACTGGATCCCCCCTGTCCGCATGCTTGTTAACCCCTTCAAAGAACTCTAATAGATTAGTAAGACACGACTTCCCTTTAGAGAAACCATGTTGACTTTTGCTCAACAAATCCTGTTCCTCTACATATCTGACAATTTTATTCTTTACTATTGTTTCTACTAATTTGCCCGGTACTGACATTAGACTTACCGGTCTATAATTGCTAGGGTCTTCTTTAGAGCCCTTTTTAAATATTGGTGTTATATTAGCTGTCTTCCAATCATCGGGTACTGAAGCTGATTTAAAGGATAGGTTACAAACCACCGTTAATAGCTCTGCAATTTCACATTTGAGTTCTTTCAGAACCCTTGAGTGAATACCATCCGGTCCTGGAGACTTGTGACTGTTCAGCTTATCAATTAGTTCCAAAACCTCCTCTAATGATACTTCAATCTGGGACAGTTCCTCAGATTTGTCGCCTATAAAGGATGGCTCAGATTTGGGAATCTCTCTAACATCCTCAGCCGTGAAGACTGAAGCAAAGAAATCATTTAGTTTTTCCGCAATGGCACTGTCTTCCTTGATTGCTCCTTTTATGTCTCTATCGTCCAGGGGCCCCACTGCTTTTTTAGCAGGCTTCCTGCTTCTAATTTACTTAAAAAACATTTTCCTGTTGTTTTTTGAATTTATGGCTAACTATTCCTCAAAATCTTCTTTGGCTTTTCTTTTTACATTTTTACATTTAGTTTGGCAGTGTTTATGTTCCTTTCGATTTTGATCACTAGGATTTGACTTCCACTTTTTAAAAGATGCCTTTCTCACTGCCTCTTTTACAGGGTTGTTAAGCCATGGTGGCTCTTTTTTAGGTCTTTTACTGTGTTTTTTAATTTGGGGTATACATTTAAGTTGGGCCTCTAATATGGTATCTTTGAAAAGTTTCCATGCAGCTTGTGGGGATTTTACTCTAGTTACTCTACCTTTTAATTTCTGCTTAACTAACCTCCTCATTTTTGTGTAATTCCCCTTTTTGAAATTAAATACCAGAGTGTTGGACTGCTGTGGTGTTCTTCCCAACAAATGTTATTATGTTATGGTCACTATTTCTAAGCGGTCCTGCAATAGTTACCTCTTGGACCGGATCCTGTGTTGCACTCAGTACCAAACCAAGAATTGCCTCTCCCCTTGTGGGTTCCTGTACCAGCTGCTCCAAGAAGCAGTCATTTAAGGCATCAAGAAATTTTCTCTCTGAATCCCTTCCTGAGGTGACATGTACCCAGTCAATATGGGGATAATTGAAATCCCCCATTATTAGTGAGTTTTTTATTTTGATAGCCTCTCTAATCTCCCTTAGCATTTCAGCATCACTGTCACTGTCCTGGTCAGGTGGTTGGAAATATATCCCTAGTGCTATATTCCCATCAGAGGAATGAATTGTTATCCATAGTGATTCTATGGAACATTTTGATTCATTTAGGATTTTTATTTCATTTGATTCTATATTATCTTTCACATACAGTACCACTCCGCCACCCGCTTGACCCATTCTGTCCTTCCGATATATTTTATATCCCAGTATGATAGTGTTCCACTGATTGTCCTCATTCCACCAGGTTTCCGTGATGCCTATTATGTCAATCTCCTCCTTTGATATAAGGTAACGTAATTCACCCATCTTATTTGACAGACTTCTAGCATTTGTGTAAAAGCACTTTAAAAAACTACCACTATTCATATGCCTGCCCTTCCCTGATGTATTGGCTTCCTTTATGTGTGATTTTTTCTCATCTGGTCTGGCCCATACTTTACCATCTCCCATCCTAGAATCCTCAAGGAGCTGATAGAAGAGGTATCTGAGCCTGTAGCAATCATTTTTGGTAAATTGTGGGAGATGGGAGAGATTCCAGAAGACTGGAAAAGGGCAAATATAGTACCCATTTATAAAAAGGGGAACAAGAATAACCTGGGAAACTACAGGCCAGTCAGCTTAACTTCTGTGCCAGGAAAGATAATGGAGCAGGTAATTAAAGAAATCATCTGCAAGCAGTTGGAAGGTGGTAAGGTGATAGGGAACAGTCAGCGTGGCTTTGTTAAAAACAGATCATGTCAAACCAATCTAATAGCTTTCTTTGATAGAATAACGAGTCTTGTGGATAAGGGAGAAGCGGCGGATGTGGTATACCTAGACTTCAGTAAAGCATTTGACACAGTCTCACATAATATACTTATCAATAAACTACGCAAATACAACTTAGATGGGACTACTATAAGGTGGGTGAACAACTGGCTAGATAACCATACCCAAAGAGTAGTTATTAATGGTTTTCAATCCTTCTGGAAAAGTATAACTAGTGGGGTTCCGCAAGGGTCTGTTTTCGGACCGGTTCTGTTCAATATCTTCATTAACAATTTAGATATTGACATAGAAAGTACAATTATTAAGTTTGCAGATGATACCAAGCTGGGAGGGGTTGCAACTTCTTTGGAGGATAGGGTCATAATTCAAAAGGATCTGGATAAACTGGAGAAATGGGCTGAGGTAAACAGGATGAAGTTTAATAAGGACAAATGCAAAGTGCTCCACTTAGGAAGGAACAATCAGTGTCACACATACAGAATGGGAAAGGACTGCCTAGGAATGAGTACAGCAGAAAGGGATCTGGGGGTTATAGTGGACCACAAGCTAAATATGAGTCAACAGTGTGATGCTGTTGCGAAAAAGGCAAACATGATTCTAGGATGCATTAACAGGTGTGTTGTGAACAAGACACGAGAAGTCATTCTCCCGCTCTACTCTGCACTGGTTAGGCCTCAGCTGGAGTATTGTGTCCAGTTCTGGGCACCACAGTTGAGGAAGGATGTGGAGAAATTGGAGAGGGTCCAGAGGAGAGCAACGAGAATGATCAAAGGTCTAGAGAACATGACCTATGAAGAAAGGCTGAAAGAGTTGGGCTTGTTTAGTTTAGAAAAGAGAAGATTGAGGGGGGACATGATAGCAGTTTTCAGGTATCTGAAAGGGTGTCATAAGGCAGAGGGAGGGAACTTGTTCTTCCTTGCCTCTGAGGCTAGAACAAGAGGCAATGGACTGAAATTGCAGCAGGGGAGGTTCAGGTTGGACATTAGGAAAAAGTTCCTAACTGTCAGGGTGATCAAACACTGGAACGAATTGCCAAGGGAGGTGGTAGAATCTCCATCACTGGCGATATTTAAGAAGAGGTTAGATAGATGGCTTTCAGGGATGGTTTAGAAAGTGCTTGGTCCTGCCATGAGGGCAGGGGGCTGGACTTGATGGCCTCTCGAGGTCCCTTCCAGTCCTACTCTTCTATGATTCTATGATCTTCTCTTTCTGACTGAATTCTAGAGAATCTCTATCAATGGAGTCTCGCCTAAAAGAAGTCTCCGTCCGATCCACGTGCTTCTCCACACCAATCAGCTTTCCCCCATCTCTTAGTTTAAACACTGCTCTATGACCTTTTTAATGTTTAATGCCAGCAGCCTGGATCCACCTTGATTTAGGTGGAGCCCATCCTTCCTGTATAGGCTCCCCCTACCCCAAAAGTGTCCCCAGTTCCTAATAAATCTAAACCCCTCCTCCCTACACCATCATCTCATTCACACATTGAGATTCTGAAGTTCTGCCTGCCTATCTGGCCCTGCGTGTGGAACTGGAAGCATTTCTGAGAATGCCACCATAGAGGTCCTGGATTTCAGTCTCCTTCCTAGCAACCTAAATTTGGCCTCTAGGACATCTCTCCTACCCTTCTGTATGTCATTGGTACCTACATGTACCACAACCACTGGCTTCTCCCCACTACTGCATATAAGTCTGTCTAGATGCCTCGAAAGATCCACAACCTTCGCACCAGGCAGGCAAGTCACCGTACTGTTCTCCCGGTCATCACAAACCCAACTATCTATATTTCTAATGATCAAATCACCCACTACTAACACCGGCCTCTTCCTAACAGCTGGTGCTCCCTCCCCCGGAGAAGTATCCTCGGCGCGAGAGGATAACATAGCACCCTCTGGAAGGAGGATCCCAACTATGGAATGGTTCCCCTCTGCCCCCATTGACTGCTCTCCTTCCCTGAGCCTTTCATCCTCCGTAACAGCATCAGGACTGTCAGATTGGAGGTGGGACAGCCCTACTATGTCCTGGAAAGTCTCATCAACAAACACCTCTGCCTTCCTTAGCTCCTCCAGTTCAGCCACCCTGGCCTCCAAAGCATGCACTCGGTCTCTGAGGGCCAGGAGCTCCTTGGATCGAGTGCACACATAAGCCACCCGCCCACAGGGTAGGTAATCATACATATTACACTCGATGCAATAAACAGGATAGCGCCTGCTCTGCTGCTGGTCTTCTGCCTCCATTTCCTCCTCTGATTTAATTTAATTCTTTATGGGGTTCTTAAGTAAAAGTTTCAGATGGGGATGTTATAAAAGATTTAAAGACATTAGGGCTGCGTCTACACGTGCACGCTACTTCGAAGTAGCGGCAGTAACTTCGAAATAGCGCCCGTCACGTCTACACGTGTTGGGCGCTATTTCGAAGTTGAAATCGACGTTAGGCGGCGAGACGTCGAAGTCGCTAACCCCATGAGCGGATGGGAATAGCGCCCTACTTCGACGTTCAACATCGAAGTAGGGACGTGTAGACGATCCGCGTCCCGCAACATCGAAATAGCGGGGTCCTCCATGGCGGCCATCAGCTGGGGGGTTGAGAGATACTCTCTCTCCAGCCCTTGCGGGGCTCTGTGGTCACCGTGGGCAGCAGCCCTTAGCCCAGGGCTTCTGGCTGCTGCTGCTGCAGCTGGGGGTCCGTGCTGCATATACAGGGTCTGCAACTAGTTGTTGGCTCTGTGTATCTTGCACTGTTTAATGAAAGTGTGTCTGGGAGGGGCCCTTTAAGGGAGCGACTTGCTGTTGAGTCCGCCCCGTGACCCTGTCTGCAGCTGTGCCTGGCTCCCTTATTTCGATGTGTGCTACTTTGCCGTGTAGACGTTCCCTCGCTGTGCCTATTTCGATGTTGGGCTGAGCAACGTCGAAGTTGAACATCGACGTTGCCAGCCCTGGAGGACGTGTAGACGTTATTCATCGAAATAGCCTATTTCGATGTCGCAACATCGAAATAAGCTATTTCGAAGTTGGGTGCACGTGTAGACGTAGCCTAGAAGTAACTAGCTCCCTCTAAGCTCCCCCTCTAAACTCCCCTCTCAAAACCCCCACCTGTTAGCAGTCAGCCTGTTTGCAAGAGCCCCAGTTGCAAGCGCCCTGGTCGCTTGCCAGCAAGGTTTAAAAGGCTCTGGCCTTCCTGATAGCCCCTCCCTCTGGCTACAGCTCAGCCAATCAGCATATTTGTTTAGATTTCAAACGTAATCAAGGCTCACATCTTCCAACTGCCAGCCTGAGCACACGGCCTTTCAAACAGACAGCTCAGCACTCCAAACAAACAGACAAACACAAGCCCAGAACCCCCAAACACAAACACCCACACACTCTAGACAGCCACTTACCTGAACATGCTGTAGTTTGCCCCTTCCTTCACCAGGAGAACCCCTCTCAAAACTCCCACCTGTTAGCAGCTGGCCTGTTTGCAAGAGCCCCGGTCCAGTTTCTTAAGAGCCCAGTTTCTTAACAGCAGTGTATTGACAGAATACTCTCTCCCATCGGTTTCCCTGCACTTCTCGTTCTGGTGGAGTACCAGCACTGACACAAGCGATTGGTGATTGACCCTTGCTCTGGATTGATTTCTGCCTATTGATCTGACTGGCAGTGTAGACACACCCTTAGTCTATGTCTTCTCTTCTGTAAAGCCTGACCCTGCTGTGATTGATCTTCCGGAGTTGGATTTAGCCTGTCTTCTAGGGACACATTAAATCAAACTCATCGGGTGCCTACACCAGCACTGGTACTCCTGCCTTTCTTATGAGTTAGAGAAATTAATGGGAGCAAATGCTCCCATTGACCTCCAGCCGTGGAAACAGCATAGAAACCCAAATTAAGATATGTCAACTCCAGATGCTTAGTTGATGTAGCTGGAGTTGTGTACCTTAATTCAACCTTCCTTAATTCAACCTACCCCTTTACCGTTGACCTACCTAAAATAAGATTAGACTGTGCTTTGGAATGCTTAAGAACTAAAGCCTCCTGATTTAAATTAGGCCAAGAAAATAGTTATTGCAATGCAATCATGCAGTTAATAAAATGAGATATGAATATTTGGGTGGGACACAGAATCACTTTGTTTTTAATCTCTTTTCTCAGGGCCTTTACTCTAAGTTCTTTTGAAATTAAATGAGCTTTAACTTTCTGGCTTAGTTTTGTAAAGGAATTTGAAAGTAGTTTTGTACACAATCAACTTTGAGGGAGATTTGAATATTTCAGTAGTTTGTTCTATAACATCTTCTGAAGATGTCAGGTGCTCCACAAACAGTATGTCTCTGCCAGGTCAGTATATAATACTGTCTCACTTTAATGCAGGAGTAAATTGAAGCATAAAGTGACTTAATCAAGGACATATAGTAAGCCTGTACCAAAGCCTCAAATCCTGGCTATAAGGCCCACATTAAAAAATACTTGCTTGGTGCACCTGCACAAGGTCTTGAACTCATTGGTAGAAATGCTGACCACCATACAAAAACTAAAACAGAAAAGAAACCCTCTGGAGCACTGCACTCTTATTTTCCTGGTCATACAGCCACTTGCTTGAGTTTGGCTTGGCTGTTTCTCTGCAATGGCTATGCCAAACCACATGTGGGGTAGGTAGATGGGTGAAAGAACTTAGGGAACAAAGACCAGGAGAAGCTGATATAGACCATGGAGGGGATTGGAGAACTCAGGTAACACAGTACCAGTTACTCACCAGTAAGGGACTTGGGGATTCTGGGTGAGGACCTGTCTGAGCATGGAGATATGCATATCATATGTATCTCATAGAGCTGGAAGGGACCTCAAGTCTTGGCAGGACCAAGTGCTATCCCTAACAGATTTTTTTTAATTTGTTTGCTCCAGACCCCTACGTGGCCTTATCAAGGCCTGAACTCACAACCCTAGGTTTACAGGGCCAATGCTCATGTTGATGGGATAGGAGCTGCAGTGTATGGAATGCATGTCAGGCCTCTTGACATGTGTGCAGGAGCTGTTATGATAAATGGGGCTAATGGAGGGGTGGGAGGTAGAGTCAGTGATCTGTGTGACATGGAGTATGAATAGGGTGGGGACATTCTGGTGTTCAGGTAACCAAGTGAAGGCCCACCAAATTGCCATTGGGTGCAAGATTCCCAAACTCTTATCAAAATTATATAACCTCCATGTTTTTAGGAAAGACCAAATGTTAGTAACACACTTTCTTCTGGAAGAACGGTTGATGAATTTCCTACATGGCTAAATACTCTGCAATAGTTGGTACTGCAGTGCCATCATTTTAGTTTATTAAGGCATCCTAGCAGATAAAATAATGATAGGCATAAACGCTTTGCTGAAAAACTCCATAATTTGATCACAAATAGCAGAATGGCTTTGAATAGCTTAGAAAGACAAGCTAACAGTGACTGATTTGAGAGCCTGAAGTGCGTGACTGACAGCTATTTGAGCAAGTTAGTTTATGGCCTCACAGCTTGTGTGCTATCATTGATATGCTCAACTTAGGTTTATTAAAATGATCATGTGCAGCATATCACAGTGCTGGGGATCACAAATAATTGAAGTAAGCACATACAGCAAAGACAGCCATGTTTAAAAATTGTTTTTGTAAAATTAGTACCAAAAATGTGTAGCTTTTTAAAGGCCTGCATGGACTATAAGAATCATCTAATCTGACCTTGGCTACGTCTACACGTGAAGCCTACATCGAAGTAGCCTATTTCGATGTGGCGACATCGAAATAGGCTATTTCGATGAATAACGTCTACATGTCCTCCAGGGCTGGCAACGTCGATGTTGAACATCGACGTTGCGCAGCACCACATCGAAATAGGCGCTGCGAGGGAACGTCTACACGCCACAGTAGCACACATCGAAATAAGGGTGCCAGGCACAGCTGCAGACAGGGTCACAGGGCGGACTCAACAGCCAGCCGCTCCCTTAAAGGGCCCCTCCCAGACACACTTGCACTAAACAGCACAAGATCCACAGAGCTGACAACGAGTTGCAGACCCTGTGCATGCAGCATGAATCCCCCGCTGCAGCAGCAGCAGCCAGAAGCCCTGGGCTAAAGGCTGCTGCCCACGGTGACCATAGAGCCCCGCACAGGCTGGAGAGACAGCGTCTCTCAACCCCCCAGCTGATGGCTGCCATGGAGGACCCCACAATTTCGACGTTGCGGGACGCGGATTGTCTACACGGTCCCTACTTCGACGCTGAACGTTGAAGTAGGGCGCTATTCCGATCCCCTCATGAGGTTAGCGACTTCGACGTCTCGCTGCCTAACATCGAAGTTAACTTCGAAATAGCGCCCGACGCGTGTAGCCGCGACGGGTGCTATTTCGAAGTTAGTGCCGCTACTTCGAAGTAGCGTGCACGTGTAGACACAGCCCTTTTGTATAACTCAGGATATAAAACTTCATACAGGAATTCCTGTGAGAGGTCAAATAACTTGTGATTGAAGTTCATCATACCTTTTGGAACTTATAGGACCTCTCCCATGTCGGTGGCTGCCAGAAGACTGAATAATCAACATCAGCTAACAGTTTGTAGAACAGCTTTTGCTTTGCATATCCTGGAAGCTTCTTAGTAGAAATGTGATCTGGGAAATTTATGCAATTTATGAATTTGGTGGGAGATTATGAACATTGTACGAAATGTTATCAGACTGTAAGTTCCACTTTGAAAATTCTATCCTTTTTTCATTTTTTTCCCTTTCATCAATTCGTTGGACTGAAATTCTTGGAGGGTAAGGGTGCACAGCTATCAAGAGGTTTTGCTTGTTTGTTTGTTTTTTTAATGGAAGTGATTCTCTGTTCAAATGTGAATATTCTAGGCAATAAATGGTCTCCCATGCAGAAGAACTGGCTTGTAGCAGAGACACCACTGGTGAGGAAGTCACCGGAAAGAGGACTGAGTCACCTGAGGAGGCTGATCAGAGAGTCACCCGAGTGAGGAAATAAAAAGTTATAAAAGTTCGGGAGCTGACCTTTGTGAGGTCTTTGATTGGTTTCACAAGCTCAGATGAAGCAAAAGACACTGCAGGAGGCAGGAGCTTGGAAAGAACCCTGCCTACATGAACACAAGGATGGCCTCCAAGGAGAGGGTAAGCTATGGTATTAAGTAACAAGGAAAGATGTGTAGGAATTTTATGTAGCCTGTAGCTGTGTCTACACGTGCACGCTACTTCGAAGTAGCGGCACTAACTTCGAAATAGCGCCCGTCGTGGCTACACGCGTCGGGCGCTATTTTGAAGTTAACGTCGACGTTAGGCGGCGAGACGTCGAAGTCGCTAACCTCATGAGGGGATTGGAATAGCGCCCTACTTCGACGTTCAACGTGTAGACGATCCGCGTCCCGCAACGTCGAAATTGCTGGGTCCTCCATGGCGGCCATCAGCTGGGGGGTTGAGAGATGCTCTCTCTCCAGCCCGTGCGGGGCTCTATGGTCACCGCGGGCAGCAGCCCTTAGCCCAGGGCTTCTGGCTGCTTCTGCGGCAGCTGGGGATCCATGCTGCAGGCACAGGGTCTGCAACCAGTTGTCAGCTCTGTGTATCTTGTGTTGTTTAGTACAACTGTGTCTGGGAGGGGCCCTTTAAGGGAGCGGCTTGCTGTTGAGTCCTCCCTGTGACCCTGTCTGCAGCTGTGCCTGGAACCCTTATTTTGATGTGTGCTACTTTGGCGTGTAGACGTTCCCTCACAGCGCCTATTTCGATGTGGTGTCATGCAACGTCGAAGTTGAACATCGACGTTGCCAGCCCTGGAGGACGTGCAGACGTTATTCATCGAAATAGCCTATTTCGATGTTGCTACATCGAAATAAGCTATTTCGATGTTGGCTTCACGTGTAGACGTAGCCTGCGTGTGTTAAACCAGCCATGTACACTTGAAGAGCTATCTGTGGATCTAGAGTACCCATATGACTGGAGTTCTGGGACTGTGTGTGTGTGTGTGTGTGTGTGTGTGTGTGTGTTTAAGCTATGAGACAACCTGGGGGAGGTCAGTACTTGTGATCCAACTCCCCAGCCACTTGAATAAGGGCTCCGCTTTCTTCTATTGAGCACCTGATCTGGATCTCTAAGAGCATACCTACATCCCCAGCTGGGATAGTGCTTGGAGTCAATTCAGACTTCAAAGGGTTGAAGAACATGGGGATTCAGTGTTTGGATCTCTTCACTGTAGTCTGGAGAGAGTCCAAGCGGGGGCATTTGACTCACGTGTATGACTGCGTCTACACTATGAGATAAATTCGAATTTAATTCAGTTAGCTCAAGTTTACCACGTGACTGTCTTCACTGTAAAGACCATTAACTTGATTTTGGGTACACTAATCTCCAGTAACAGGAGGACCATGATTTCCAAGCAGGAGCAGCAAGTCTTTAGCTGTAGGCTTAGTATGAGAACCTGAGAAATGTCTCTCTTACTTTGCTATTAGCACTGTGAGTGCATCTACTCATTCAAATAGCCCCTGCAGGGAGTTCACATCTCTGTCTGTACCCTTGCTTTTTTTTTCCTCACTGCCTGGTGCCAGCCCCTGACCTGCTGTACCATGTGTCAACAAGGCTGTGCTGGGGGTTGTGCTTGCATAACACAATGAGAAACTTCTTTCCAGCAGTTTACATTTGTGTGAGACCCCCCTTCCCTCACCCACAGGCGCTGCACTGTCTGGGTCTTTCCCGCACTCAGCCGCATCACGTGGGTAGCCTTCAACCCAACCCAATAAAAGGATGTGCCTGCTGTTTGGTGCTGACCATGCTGCCAGCCATGCATTTAGGGCTCCAAAGGCGGGAAGGATATTATGGGCTTTGCTGCTGCCATGGGAAAGTCTCCCTGAAGGTTAAGGGTCTTGCTGTCAGCAGGGAAGGACCACCTCACCTGGCCCTCCCTTCACTGAACCACCCCGCACTGCTTGGCCCACGCTGGGGCTTGGTTTTGCTGGGGAAAAGTCTGCCCTGGCAGCTAAGAAATTCACTGTTTGGCGGCTGCCATGGGGAAGGACCACTTCAACTGGCTCTCCAATGCACGCCCCTCGCCCATAGCCCATACCAGGGCTTGCTCTCACCAGGGGGAAACCAAAAATTGTTTTTTCTATCATCATCTTTCTTCTTACTTTAAAAACACTCCTGGCCCCTGCATTATTTTCAGGGATCACAAACATGCAATAATGGGGTGTGGGACAAGTTGATGGCCAGTTCGGAACACAGTCATTGCACGGAAGCCTTATAATGAACCGGAAAGCCAAAGACCCTTTCCAATACCAACATAATGAACAGGGAAAGCAAAAACTCTTTCTTCCTACACTTTTCTATCCTCTTTCTTCTCACTTTCAAATACAGTCTGGACCCCTGTATTATATTCAGGGGTCACATGCATGCAATGATGGGAAGTGGGACACGTGGATGTCCAGTTGAGGATACAGTTGCTGCACTCATGTTGGCAATGTACTGCGGTGGGGCGGGGGGGCGCGGGGAAACCAAAATTTCTTTTCCCTTGACTTTTCTGTCCTCTTTCCTCTAACTTTGAGGGTCCTTTGTATTATTTCCAGGGATCGGCATATTTTCAGGGATCGGGAGGGAAATCAAGGAAATGCAATGTGGGAAGATGCTCTCAAAGACCAGTGAGCGTATGCAGATTCTACAGGGGTGAGGGAACTTTGGGATAGCTTCCCACAATGCACTACTGCAACAGATACCTGAGCCAAGGACTCTGAAGAGAGCTGTTTCATTGAAGGTCCCAGGTGTTTTCCTGCATCTACCACAAGTAGAGCCAGTCAGGAGCTGGCAATTATAGTTCAGCACGAAATTCTGACAGTGGGGCAAGAGGGGAATTGTTCCAAACTAGATAAATTCAATTAAGTCAAAACATGTTTTTTCAATTTTTTTAAAAGTTAATCTTCATATAGACACATATAATCCCAGTACATTATTAAATTAATATTTCGATACAATATATCTTGAAATGGTTTCTCTTCATATTGAAAATTCACTGAAATTAATTTGCACAAAATGTTTTGATTCAACAAAATTGCATTTTTGGACAGAAAACGTGTCTCAAACATATTTGACCATGCCTCCTCTGGTCCACAATAGTGAAATCCCTTGAGAATATGATACTTACTCCAATCCAGATTATGTGGTTTAGTACAGGGGTAACTGAGTAGGGGTTAGTGGCCTGTGATATCAGGGAGGTTAGAATATTTGATCTGCTGGTTCCGACTGGTTTAAAACTCCTATGATCTAGTTACAGACCCTATATATGTGATGTTAGGCAGGACAAGGTCATTGTGCTTTGGTTCTGTGTTTGTCAAATGACTGCCATTATACTTTCCAATCTCAAAGATATACTAAGGGTGAATTCATAAGGTTTATGTGGATATCATGCTAGTGTGCCCCATAAAAAAGCTAGCTAACAATTAGTACCATAAAATTTTCTAGGGTCATGCCCTCTTACTCTTGTCTGTGCCTCTGGGAGCTGGGACAGTGAGCCTACATGCTGGAGCTAGGAGTGTTGTGGGGTTCAACGGTACCTACCAGTCTTAGAGTCATGTTCATTAAGTATAGGGATGATGGAGTGGTTCAATGTCTATCACCACCTCTGCTGTAATAATGGCTCTAGCATCCCTGGTTTGGGGCAGCAGGAGATGTAGACAGGGGTAAGAAGGCAAGGCTGGGGACATAGCTGGAGGCAGGGTTTGAGCTGCCCTTTGGGTTGGGGCAAGAGCAGATCACAGAGCACCATCCAACCCTGTGGGGGCTCGTCTGCCTCCCCCAGCATTCCTCCACACCCCATGGGATTTATACCCCATAGTTTGGGGATCCTTGCTACAAAATGAGAAAACATTTCACGGAGCAAATTTTGGATGTTGTGCAGTAAATAAGGCATGACACTGATGTTAAATGGTTTCTGCCCAATATTTTTTAATCTTACACACCAAGAAAAAGGTGTGGTCTTGGTTCTGCATTTCTCAAATGACTTCTTTTATACTTTCCAATCTCAAAGCTATATGAAGGGTGAATTCGTTAATATGTGTGTGGATATCAGGCTAGTGAGTCTGGTAAAAAACAGTCATAAAGCTTTGTAAAAAATATGGTCACTTCAGGCTCTCATCATAGGTTTGAATTAAGGCTGTTTGCACATTCTTAACTATTTCTTATTTCCTAACTTTCAAGTGCTGGCTTAGTGCTGAGTGACCAAACTGACTACTTGTTTGTTTTTTGCCCACTTGTTGGCAATTGTGATAACCTGAGCATGGATTAGTTTTCAGGTGAACATGAAAATGGACTTTTCTGAAATCTTCAGTGAATTAAAAGTTTAAAAACAGGAGTCTAGTTGAACAAAATGTTTCATTTGACCTGAAGCAAAATATTTCATGTCCAATTCAGGCTTTTTTAACGTGTGTGTTAATGACATTGAAGGAATATTCAACTTGTTGGCTTTTTGTTCTTCATAAACAGTTCAGCAAAACTGACACAAGTTCACGAAGGCTACGTCTACACTACAGTGCTACATCAAAGTAGCGTATTTTGAACTAGCAATATCGAAATATGCTACTTCGTCACATAGTGTCTACACACCCACCAGTGCCAGTGCTGTTGACAGTCAATATTGAAGTGGCAACACGTTACATTGAAAGGGGCCACCCTCGATGCAGAAAGGGAGCATCCACACACACAAGTGGCCCCTTTCAAATTAAGGGTCCACGAAAGCCCACGGATGGGGTCACAGGGCAGACTAGCCCTTCCGGGGCAACAGCAAGCTGCTCCTTAAAAGGCCCCTCCCAAACACATTCCGCCTGCACAGCACAAGTCCTGCAGTGGTGCCACTAGCCTCACAGACCCTGTGCCCACAGATATGGATGCCCAGTAGCAGCAGCAGCCTCAGCAGCAGCAGCACCTGGAAGCCCTGCAAGCTGCCACCCATGGAGAAGGTGAACTGCTAGATGCTGCGTGGGTGGCCTCCCAGCAGTTTATGGCAAGGGAGCCCTTCCAGGGGTCAGAAGGAGACACCCCAGACTATGAGGCCCTCCTGTTCTCCCCCTGCTGGGTGCTCGCCCAGCTCTAGAGCCACCCCAGCAGCACTGAGTGGTGGGAGCACCTGGTTATGAGGGAGTGGGACGATGACCGGTGCTGCAGAATTTCCACATGCGGCGGCAGATTGTTATGGAGCTCTGCCATTGGCTCACCCCGGCCCTGAGGCATGACAACACCCAGATGCGGTGCACCCTCACCATCGAGAAGAGGGTGATGATTGCTGTCTGGAATCTGGCCACTCCAGACAGCTACCACTCTGTGGACTGCCAATTTGGTGCAGACAAAGCCACAGTTGGGGCTGTTGTGATGGATGTAAGGAGGCCTGGGAACACACCCACTGTGGGGTGGGGTCCTAGGGAGCGGGGGGCCTGGTGGGGGGGCCAGGTATACCCTGCACACCCTCATGAATGCCCATGTCCCCTCCCCACAGGTGGCCCATGTGATCAACACCCTGCTGCTCCAGAGGGTTATCTAAGTCAGGGACCTGGACATTGCCATTGCAGGCTTCACCACCATGAGGTTCCCAGATTGCTTCGGTGCCCTTGATGGGACCCAAATCCCTACCTGTGCCCCAGAACAAAGTGGTGGAAACTTTATAAACAGGAAGGGCTACCACTCGGTGGTCCTGCAGGCCATGGTGGACAGCTGGGGCTGGTACCAGGACGTGTATGTGGCCTGGCCCCCCAACACCCATGTGTTCCACAACTCAGGCCTGTGCTGCCAGCTGCAGCTGGGGACCTACATCCCCCAGAGAGAGATCCAGCTGGGGGACATCTCCGTGCCCCTCTGCCTCATGGCAGATGCAGCATACCTGCTCCAGCCCTGGTTCATGTGGGGCCACCTCAACACCGTCCAGGAGCAGTTCAATGGACAGCTCAACCATGCCTGCCAGGTGGTTGAGTGGGCCTTTGGGTGCCTCAAGGGCTGGTGGTGCTGCCTCCTGGCCCGCCTGGATGTCACCCTTCTCAATGTCCCCCAGGTTGTGGGTGAATGCTGCACACTCCACAACAGTGAGTACTGAGTCCTGCCCCATGGCTCACATTCCCTATACCCCGAGGGCATCGGATCCCCTTCTCTTTTCCCCTGTCTGTGCATGTGGTGTCCCTGTGGGTAGCCTCTTTGTGTGGTCTGCCCCCCCCCCACATCCTGGGGGCTGGGTGAAGTTCTGCCTATGGGTGTGGGTGCTGATGGGCACTGGTGGTCATGCTGCCATCCCGGGGCTGTGGTCAGCCCGGGACCTGGCAAGCCATGGTCTTCTGGAGGTATGGGGGGCCTTGGTCACGTATGGTGCCCCTGCCCCATGCCCCAGGGATGCATGCCCTGTGGGGTATGTACCTGGTGGTCCACCGCCATGGTCAGGGGAAGTCTGTTGGGCAGATGCCTGGCTGGAGCTGTGAGAGGTGAGGTCTATCACAAGCTCCCCCTCCTCACTGGACCACTTGGATGGTGCCATAGCTGGTCATGGCTCTGGCCCTGGGGATGCGGGGCAGGCCTCTGGTCCTGACTCTGGCTCCATGTCCTGCTGGGGCTCCCCAGTCATGTGTCGAGGACAGCCAGTGGGGAGGAGGTGTGCTGGGGGCCCAGGATCTCCCTGAGCTCCCAGTAATAGGGGCAAGCAGCATAGGAGGCCCCCAGCCGGCTGGTCTAGTCCCATGCCTGGGTGTAACCCTGCAGCAGCTCCTTGACCTTGCTCCTGACATGGTCAGGAGTGTGGGTAGCGTGACCCCAGGCGGTCAGCCATCGGCCAGCCATCGGCCAGCCAGGTGAACACATCTGTGTTCTGCCACTTGATCCCCATTACGTGGAGCTCCTGCTCCTCACCCAGAGCCCCAGCAGGTCACGGAGCTTGGCTTCAGTCCAGGAGGGGAAATGCTTCCTACCCCACCAGCTGGAGACTTGGGAGCCCTGAGATGGCCTGGAGGGGGAGGCCTGGGGGTGCTAGTGGGGCTGGCCGCCTGCCATCAGCTGTCTCTGGGCTGTGCAGGGGCACTGTGTGGCACAGGTGCTGCCTACACAGTCTCAGCTTCCTGCTCTGGGGTTTCTGGGTCCGTGCAGCTTGAAGAGCCACTCGGAGCTGTGATCATAGAGTTGGACAGCATGTCTCTGGATCCCAGCTGATTGCTGCCATGGCAGACCCTGTCCTACTTCACCATTAGCTGTCAAAGTAGGTCACTATTCCCATCTTCTTATAGGACTAGCAGTTTTGACATCTCCACGCCTAAAGTAGATTTCAGCGTTGAAGTAGTGCACGGTGTGTGTAGACACGGTGCATGCTATTTCGACTTTGTGCTCTAGTGTAGATGCGCCTAACATGTTTCATAATCACTGAATTAACATTTGTTGCTGAAAGAAATTTTGGGTGGAAAAAAGTCACCTAACTCTACTAGCAGCCTGAAATTGCAATTTTTAACACATTCTTAAAGTGGTACTTCAGTTTTTATTTATTTATTTTGCTTCATTTCGAAAAAAAATTAAGAAACAAATTCTACCATGCTCACTTACTTTTTAGTCCATACCATTATTGCTAACTGAGATGTGTCCTTGGGAACCACTCAGAGAGGAAGCAAGGCACTTTGAGATATTAAGGAGAAAGAAAACCCAATCAGATTAGTTTACTGCATGACCACATTCAATGTTTAAAGGAAAAAAAAATTATTAAGTAGGCATTTTTGTTAGAAGAAGCCAATGAGCCAAAGCCAGTTATGAAGTAGCACATTACTACCTGTGAGGTCAAGAAGTCATGCATGAACCAGGTCTGAATTTGGTTCAAAGCTGGTCTGTAATCATATTAGCTTCTAACTAGGTTCAGTGGGAACTTTTGATTAAAGCCCCATACGTTACCTTTTAAATGTACCCCTAATGTACATCTCAGATACCAGCAGTGGTGCTGCACCCTCCATATTTTATGGAAATGTGAATTTTGAATATGAATAACTCAGATATGATTTATGCAGAATGAGCCATGTGACCTATCATTCAAGAGTTTATAATCCTCAAAATGTGTATGTTTATGTACATGTATCATTCTTGTGGAACGACTGGATCCAGTCTTTCCACGAAGACATGAGAGGAACCATCCAATATGACGGTGCATTTTCGGATGCTTTCAGAATCAGGAGTGGCGTCAAACAAGGATGCGGGCTTGCTCTGACATTGTTCGGGATCTTCTTTGCACTCCTCCTGAAGCATGCCTTTGGATCTTCAACAGAGGGCATCTTGCTGCACACAAGATCTGATGGGAAACTCTTTAATCTTGCAAGGCTGAAAGCCAAATCTAAGGTGTGGGAAGTCCTCATCAGAGACATGCTGTTCGCAGACGACGCTGCTGTAGTGTCTCACACAGAAGACCAGCTTGAAAAACTGCTGGATCAGTTCTCCAAAGCGTGCAAGGACTTTGGGCTTACCATCAGCCTAAAGAAGACAAACGTACTCGGCAGGATGTTGCTGAATCCCATCAATCAGCATTGACAACTATACATTAGAGGTCGTCCACGAGTTTGTTTACCTTGGGTCCACCATCACTGACACCCTGTCGTTGGACACTGAGCTAAATAGGAGGATCGGTAAAGTGGCCACAACTCTGTCCAGACTCAGCAAGAGAGTGTGGAATAACAACAAGCTGTACACTCATGCCAAAATGCAAGTCTACAGAGCCTGCATCCTCAGCACCCTCCTTTATGGTAGCGAGAGTTGGACCCTGTATGCCCGCCAGGAAAAGAGGCTGAACGTCTTCCACTTGCGCTGCCTCAGGCGCATCCTTGGAATATCATGGAAGGACAGAGTTACCAACACTGCCGTCCTCGAGCAAGCTGGGATCCCACCCATGCACACCCTCCTCAGGCAGCGTCGGCTCCACTGGCTTGGCCACGTCCACAGGATGAATGATGGAAGGATTCCAAAAGATATCCTGTATGGTGAGCTAGCCTCTGGCAAAAGACCTCCCAGACGCCCCCAGTTGCGCTACAAAGATGTCTGCAAGAGAGACCTCAGAGAGGTAGACATCGAGCTGGACAACTGGGAAGAACTAGCAGATGACCGCAGCAGATGGAGGCAGGGGTTACACAAGGGCCTTCAGAAGGGCGAGATGAAGATCAGACAGCTAGCAGAGGAGAAGCGAGCACACAGAAAGCATTCTAAGGACTTGCCAGACACCCACAACATCTGCAAGACATGCAGCAAGGACTGTCACTCTCGTGTGGGCCTTCATAGTCACAGTAGACGCTGTAAATGAAGCCCTCAATTGAAACTATAAAGGGCGCGATCCATAGTCTATGCAGACTGAAGGATGCCTACTAACTATCATTCTTGTACATGAAGTTAGAAATATAAACCTGTTTATTAATCCATGTGGGCCAGTATAAGTCAGTAGTAGTAGTAAAGGAACTTAAGAGCCCAATGCTAAAGACTACGGCTTGAATGATCTCGTTTTTTCTATAAGCCTGTACTATGGTTGGTCTTGTCAAGATATGTGACCATGCCACTTGGTATTGGAATTGGTCTTGAATTTTTCTATTTTTCCAAAGGGGTAGGGAGAATGGAACAAAAATTTCCAACCCTGGGGAAATCCTATTTAAGTAATGGGATGCAAACAGTGATGGTCTTCAACTGGCTTCGCAGACTGCTCCCCATCACGAAAAGGCACATGGAAAGATGTGAGAACCAAAATCTTCTGAGGAGAGAAGCTGCTAGACCCAGGTCAGAAGAAAAACAGCAAAACATCTCTCTCACCAATAAAGGGAGCAAATAGTATGAGCTTAAACTTTTATAGAGAGTTAGATGGATTCATGTGGGACTTTGATCCCCTTGGGGCTGTGCATGTGGGTGCTGTCAAGTCCCTGTAAGTGAACCTTTCAGAGATGAGCGGTCCTCAGTGTCTGTTGCTCTGCTGTTACCCCTACACTGCGCCTTTTCTGGAATAGGCAAGAGCTTCTGGCCTAGCAGCACAGGGTGCTGGGGTGCTGCAAAGGGCAGGTAGGCTCAGTGGTATGATTAGGTCATCAGGTGACAGCTGAAGCTGACCCTCACACTAGCCATATAAAACATGTGATTGGCTCACAGTGCAATAGTCCACTTTCATATATTTTTCCTGTGTGGAGGAAAGGAAAAATCAAAAGAGAAACTGGCTATGTTGGTCTCAAAAGGCAGACTTGACATAAAATGAAGTACTCAATTAAAACCTATTTTTTCTGCTGCCATCTAGAAGAGATGGATTATTTAATATCCTACTTAAAAGCACAGGAAATATCCATTATAAGGCAGGCCAGCTATCATCACAAAGCTCTTGAACATGGAGTGTCGGTTGAAGAGCTGTAAGTGGCCTGTAGGCAATGCTGTGCCTCTATGCAGTCGCTGAGCTGAAATAAGCTGTACTCTGTCCTGGGACTTGAGCAGTCCACGTGTTAACAGGAGCTCACTCCCTTCTGTTTTGATGTTTTGGTGGTTTCGTGATTGGTACCAATTTCCTGCAGCCAAAACATAAATTTGTCATAACTTTAAGCCTGTGAAAACTAATTGGAATAAATCAACCGTGACCACTCAGGGCCAATTGTGACAGTTAGAAAGGGGTAATGGAACAGTATAATTAGCTGCCTTTATGTGGATGCTCACCTGAAATTTCCAGCCAGATCTGGGCACACTGGATTGCTTAAGTAAGTATTTGCACGCAAACTAGTGATATTTGATCCACCTCAGTGTCAAGTGCTTCCATAACGTTAATTTTTAAAGAAGCCAAGAGTCTCAAGTGGATTTCAGTCAGCGGTTGGATTCAGATTTTATTATCAGCAATGGGTCTATAATAAGCATGACCTGTCCTCTCAGATTAGCTATGCCTCAGCAGCTGCCCGCTCCATTTCTCCCTCCTCCCCCTATCTTTTGCTGCGAATGGAAGAAGTCTTTTGCAGGCTCTGACTTGCTATTCAAGCAGGCTGCTAGGAGCCTGGATAGAAAAAGGCAATATATGCGCCTGTCTTCACATAACATGAACAGTCTCTTATGCCTGACCTCTCCCCATCCCCAGACTGTAAATACTAACTGTGAGTATACTGATAAATAGTCAAATGTAGAATTTAGCAGAGTGATTGAGCTCTTTTGTTTTTAAAAGCAGTGGTGTTTGTTCATAAGCATGAAGCATAAGGCATTTTAACTACAAGACCCTTCTTTAAACAGTTGCACATATTCAATTTGTTTAGCAAAAATTGCAATTTCAGTACACAATTTCATCTGCAAGAGTCTTTCTGGAGAGTATAACAGCCTAGAACTAGACAGGCAAGTAGAATTTTAAATGGCTCATTGCTCATCTAAAAACATTTCCTTTATCTAGATATGTTTTAAATGTGAATAGTCCAGCACAGTCAAACTGATTCCTTATCTGTTGTGTGCATTATCAGATTTTACATTGATCAAAAACTATACATTAATCAATAAAATTAACAAAAATTAGTATAACTAAAGTGGATGAAAATAAGAAACAACATTCAGCTTCTCCAAGAACTGTAACTGCAGTGACCCATTTTGGGCTCCTTAATGCCAGAATGTGTACCAAGATTCTGAGCCATTCTGTGGTTCAGGAGAAGTTTATGCTGCTAAGGCAGTGAAATCCCTTTAAAAAGATTAAATCAATAAATCCATGGGGAATTGGGGAGCCCCAAATGTCTTAATGAACCACATAGCAAACGACGGAGATTCTGATTTGAATGGCACCTGTGTATAGGACATAATTTAGAACTTTACAATGAATTTTGTAAGTTTTTATAGCCATCTGTAATTCACTGAAATCAAAGGGAGATATCTCCTCCTAAGTGGATGATCAGAGAGATCCTACATTAGAGAACTAGTTACCAGTAAAGCCATGCCTTTTCAGCAAGAACATACCCGGTAAAACTACAGGGCTGTGTCTGCCCTTGCACTCCTCTTTCGAAAGAGGAATGCAATGAGGCACTGATTTACATGTCTTGTGCTTCATTTGCATAATCTCTTTTTAGAAGAGATTTGAAAGAAAAAAAAAGCAGTGTAGAAGGGGGTCTTTTGAAAATAAACCCCATCTTCGAAAGAACCCTTCTTCCTGAAACAAAATATTTGCACTTCCGATTTCCCTCATTTGCAGTCCTCTTTCAAAAGAGGAATGCAAGTGTAGGCACAGGTCAGAACAGTTTGAGGTCACTATGTGAAAAAGAAAATGTTGAGCACAAATATCTCTGTGGTGATATTTCATAAAACTTCCTTATGCTACACAAGGGGATACAATTTATAATTTAAGAACTCAGTTTATCTCTATTGGTTTCAATTGTATGCAGTATGTAAATGGTAAATTTAGTAAATGTGCATCAAACTAAGTTGAGAGATTTCATTTCAGCTAACCAACCCATAAGATGTTGAAATTATTTTTCCAGTTTAAAAAAAAACGTAGTTGATGGACAAGTACTCTGTAAGCAAGTATGTAGATTATGGATTTATATTAAATTGCATCCCCCTTTTTGTATGTGTAAGATGAACATTTTGAAATGTTGATTTGCGGCTTTTGGGTTTTCAATTCAAGATATCTTTAAAAGCCTTATTTTCACAAGGTTTTCAGCACCTACTCTAACAAGTAGACCTCTGTGAAGACTATCAAGAGTTAGTTTTGAAAATCTCTCTCTGGGAGAAATATTGAAATGCTCATTCTATGTACCCTTGATTTAAACATTTAGCCATACATTATATTTACAAGGTCCTTTCTCCCCTTCCCACCTCAAAAGGCCGCATGTTCTGAAAAGCAAGATACATATTAGTCATATTTAAAGCAGAAGTTAAGGAAAGAAAGCTCGAAAGCTTAGAAACAAGAATATCAAAGAAGAAAGCTACATTGAAATGTCTTCTTTCAACAACATAACAAAAAGCAATCAAACAAAAACCCCATGAAATGATGTGTCACATCCACATAGTAGGACAATTTCAGCAATGAAAAGTCATGAGATGTACACCATATTGGAAAAGCATTGTAAGTGGCTTGATAGAATTATTGGTATTTTAAAATGTATTTGCTGTCAAGCCATTGTGTATAGTACACTGAAGAACCATTAGTCATTTATCACGCTAACAGGCTTGCTTGCTACTTATGCAGTTCAGATATCTGCTAGGCTCAGATGGAAAGCTCTAGATTAGAATGTAGATATAAATCCTGTTTCCTTCATTTTGAATTTGCTCTTAGAGCCTTTATTTTGCTATTAAAAATGCATGACTAGGAAGGCTGCTGTTTCATTCTATGAGCTAGAACAAGCCATTTCTATTTTCATCTCCAAATTAGCTAGTATTTCTCTTTTTTGTTACTTTGTGTGTATGCTAATGGTTCTTAAGTGTGTGGTTTTTTTTTTTGGAAAAGCAAGGCAGACAAATAATTTAGAGTGCCATGCCTGTCTTGCTGAACTCTCCCTGGTTTACTGCATTATTAAATATTGCATAAATTATTCAATGTCCTTTATATCAAAAATATTTGTTTTGCAAACCGAACCATCTGAACAAATGGGGATTAAGTAAAACCTCCAGATAAAAATGAAGTGGATTTTTCCTCTTTTTTCCTCTAATGAGCCACCTCTACTTTATAAACATCATTGAGACACCAGAAGAAGAAAATGGGGACAGAACTGCATGAGCCACTCAGTTTGTGTGATGTTAAAACACCTTTGCCAGCCAGCATTTGATACAGCACAGTTAAATTCGCTGGAATTACAAGTAAAGGATGGAAGGATTGCATGTCACTTGCTCTCCGGATTTGTTAAGTGTCTAATGGCTTCAAACAGATGAGGTACCCTGTACTTTCTTTTTCTTGCAGGAGCAACACTATTGATACACAAAGAGTCTAGCTAGTTTAGAAGCAGCATAAGAATCATGCTGGAAGGTGGGGAATAGCTTGTTTCGTAGCGGAGTAAAGGCGGTGATGCAGCACAGTAAATCTGTCCATAGATATATGTATGTTTGAATCATATGAACAGGTTAAAACTAGAGACTAAAATATCGTGTGCACTTTGTCTATTCTCTTTGGTCCCAATCCTGCAAATATATATGCATTTGAGGAACTTTTCTCACTCAGTCAGTGCTATCGATTTGAAAAGGATGACTCTTTCCAGTAAAGGTCTTCCGGTGTGCAAATACGGTCTCATGAAGGCCTTGCAGCTCTGCTTACATCTAAGAGGATTTTGAAATGTGAGGTGTGGGAGCACAGCATAGAATTAAAGTGCTTGTAATGGTGAATCAGAGAATCATAGAATCCTAGGGCTGGGAGGGGCCTCAAGAGGTTATCTAGTCCAACCCCCTGCCTAAAGCAGGATTAACCCCAACCAAATCATCCTAGCCAGGGCTTTGTCAAGCCTGGACTTGAAAACCTCTAGGGATAAAGATTCCACCACCTCCCCAGCTAACACATTACAGTGCTTCACCACCCTCCTGGTGAAATAGTTTTTCCTACTATCTAACCTACACCTCTCCCTCTGAAAGTTCAGACCATTGCTCCTTGTTCTGCCATCCATCACTGCTGGGAAAAGCCTCTCTCCATCCCCTTTAGAGCCCCACTTGAGGAAGTTAAAGGCTGCTATCAAATCACCCCTCACTCTTCTCTTCTGCAAACTAAATAACCTCAAATCCTTCAACCTCTCCCCATAGGTCATGTGCCCCAGCCCACTAATATTTTCATTTCTCTCCACTGAACCCACTCTGATACATCCACATCCTTTCTATACTGGGGGTGGTGGTGGTGGTGGGGAACTGGATGCAATACTCCTGAACAGGCCCCACCAGTACCAATTAGAGGGAAAATAATAACTTCTCTAGATCTGCTGAAAAAGCTTCTCCTAATGCACCCCAATATGTCGTTAGCCTTCTTGGCTACAAGGGCACACTGTTAACTCATAGCCAGCCTCTCAACCACCCTAATCCCCAGATCCTTTTCTGCTGCACTGCTACTTAGCTAGTTGGTCCCCAGCCTGTAACAGTGCTTGGGATTCTTCCATCCCAAGTGCAGGACTCTGCACTTGTCATTTTTGAAACTCATCAGATTTCTTTCGGTCCAATCCTCCAATTTATTTAGATCTTTCTAGACCCTATCCCTACCCTCCAATTTATCTACCTCTCCCCCTAGCTTAGTGTCATCTGCAAATTTGTTGAGGGTGCAGTCCATCCCTTCACTGAGGTAATTAATAAAGATGTTGAACATTACTGGCCCCAGAACCAGTCCTTGGGGCTCCGCATTTGAAAGTGACCTCCAGCCATAGATTGAGCCATTGATCACTACCTGTTGGGCCTGACCATCTAGCCAGTTTTCTGTCCATCTTACAGTTCATGTATCCAATCCATACTTCCTTACTTTATGGGCAAGAATGTTGTGGGAGACTGTATCAAAAGCATTGCTAAAGTCAAGGTATATCACATCCGTTGATTTCCCCATGTCCGCAGAGCCAGTTACCTTATCATAGAAGCTAATCAAATTGGTCATTCATGACTTGCTTTTGGTGAATCCATGTTGACTACTCTTGATCACTTTCTCCTCTTGCAAGTGCTTCACAATGGGTTCCTTGAGGGACCCTCTCCATGATTTCTCTGCGGACTAAGGTAAGGCTGACCAGTCTATAGTTCCTTGGATTGTCCTACTTTTCATTTTTAAGGAAGGGCACTACATTTGCCTTTTTCCAATCATCTGGCACCTCTCCCCATCTCTGTGAGTTTTCAAAGATAATAGCTGAAGGCTCTGCAATGACATCTGCCAATTCCCTCATTACCACTGGAGGCCCATCCAGACCCATGGATTTGTGTACATCTATCTTTTCTAAATAGCTCTTAACCTGTTCTTCACCACCGAGGGCTGTCCACTTCCTTCCCGTACTGAATTGCCTAGTGCCATAGTTGGGAAGCTAACCTTGTCTGTGAAGACTGAGGCAAAAAAAAGCATTCAGTACTTCAGCCTTTCTCACATCATACGTCATCTGTCTGATGGAGGTACTTTGTGTCAACAAAAAGGGAAAGTTTGTTGTAAGAACCCTTGTTCTGACTATTGCACAGTCAAGTTAGCCATGCTGCACTGAGCACTTGAAGGCGGCCTGGGAATCTTGCTATATTTACCTCTCTTCCATCTTTCCATTCCACCCCCATCCCTCCTTGCCCCCTCCCTACCAAGCAGCAGCAAGGAGCTGAAGTAAAGACCTGGGGAGAGGAGAAGGAGGAACCAAAGATGAATAGTTGCTCTTACATATAGAAATGAGTCTTTCTGAATGATTTACTGAGATTTGTGCATTCATGGCTTTTCCATTTAAAATAACTGGAAATGTGTGTGGGAACAGGAGGGTTCAGGGGGTGGGTGAGTGGTCAGGATTGTTTTCCAGGTTAATACTGGATTTGGGGGTTTTGTTAGCCCTTTATATATATAATAACCTGATGTCTGAAAATTCCAGTGTCCAATATGTGAAGAGCTAGAAAAGAAAGCCGTTGTTGATTAAAATCCTCTGGTGTCACTTCCCCTTCTTTATCACAAAGGTGTCTGTTTTAGGAAGGGCTAACCTGTGATCTGTGTGGAAAGCATGTTACATTTGGGTTACTCAGTAGTGTGACAGTCTGAATTTTGCTGTAGTTTCAATCACTCTTATAGAGGCGGTGGTTGAAGCATGGAGAACTGTTTTATAAAGCTAAAAATATGCAGGGTAATTCACCATGACTGACACTGTGGAAACTGCCAAAAGATAGCACTTGCTATTAGCATTTATATTTATGACAACAGAATATGTAAATGAGGTATTGCCAAAAATTACAAGTTGTAGTTGAACATATTAAAAATAAATGTGACAGGCAAACAATCCCCTTTTTTAAAATATACTATCTCTTTCCCTAACAAGAGGCTTACAAAGTATCTATTATTAACAAAGACATTATTTACGATGACAAAGAGTTAATGTTTTGTTGCAGTAACATCCACAGACTGTGATCAGGAATGGACCTCGCTTAGCAGATAGCATATAGACATATGAAATCTTAGTCCTGGGAAGTTTAAAATCTAAGGGTGCTGTTGATTTATCCTGTAACTATCTAATCCTAATATATATAAATTAACCCACAGTTTTAATATGTTAACTTTGCAATAAGCAAACCAAAACAAAAAATCTGAAGAAGTGGGTCTGTCCCACGAAAGCTCATCGCCTAATAAATCATTTTGTTAGCCTTTAATGCACTGCATGGCTGCTGGTTTGTTTAGTTAGAATACAGATTACCACAGTCACCTCTCTGTTCCTTTGCAATAAGCAGTTTAAGGGCTTTGCAAATTCACTGTGATTTGGTGCAATTTGCAGCAGACTACCATGTGGTTGCTGAGTCATATTCATTTCCATGTGACAGTAATGCTAAATTAATGTAAAACAATAACACAACAAAAAGATGATGAGGGAGAAAGATTTTGAAAGATAAGCATCTAAAATTGCTCCACAGTATATGTATTATGGAGCTTAAAGTCACCTGACTTTCATAGGAGCTCAGCGGTAGGACATATTCAGTGCTCAGCACTTGTAAAAATAGGCCACATATTTTAGGCTTCCTAATATGACTTTTAAGAGCCAAATCTGAGGTACTTATTTCTAATTAATTGTGGTGATTCAGTTTTAAGTGTTGCAGTAATCTCAGGTCACTCTAGGCCTGATCCTGCATTCTGTGGCTAGCCCAAACTCACACCTATTCCTGGTGATTTCCCATTGATCACAGTTTGGTTTCATATTGCTATAGTGGTGCAAGTTAAAGGCACAAATACAGGACAATGAAGAGGGCAAGACTTTCAACAACCCGGAATAAGGGTATTTCCAGGCAGTTCAATTCCATCTGGAATTCTTTTGCTGAAGGAGATAAATTTGTGGGGTGGAGAGGGGAGAGAAGTCTTTGGCTTCTGCAACATCAAAGCTGAAGAAATCTGTGCTAGATATTTTTATATAATTGCACTAAGCCCTGAGTTTAAATCTTTCCCATGACATTGTCTTCTAGCTAAAGAGCATCTGAAAACATTACATTTCTGTCCCTTTTGTTTCTAAGTTAAAATCGGAGTTGATTTGATTAGCTGAATTGCTTCTAAAAAGTGGTCTGATTTGAACAAGTTATAAATTATTTAGGCTGCAACTACAAGGGCAGCTTCTGTTGACAGAACAGCCCTTTTGTCAACAAAACTCACCGAGTGTGTACATGGCTAAAGCGCCCTGTCTAGAGTTTGTTCACAAAACTCAACTATTCAGTCAGCAGAGTTACCCCTGTACCCAATCAGGTATAACATTGTTGTCGAAAGTGTTTTGTCATCAGAGTGCCTGTGTAGAAACTTCTTTCGACAGAGAGGGCCCTGTTTGCAGAGCTTCCAGTCAGCCATTCTGCTGAGAGAGGGCAGAGCGGTGTGGCTACTCTCTGTTGAAAGAGCAGATTGCTGTTTCGATCTGCTTTTATAAGTAGACACAATCTGTTGACAGAGGTACTGCTGAGATTTCTCTGTCGACAGTGACATCTGTCAACAGAGGCTGCCTGTGTATATGTAGCCACAGAGATTGTAATGGAAATGCTGAAATTGATTTTTGAAATATAAGTACAATATTAGCAAATGTTTCTCTAACTAAAATATCCTTGTGTATTTTTAATCCCAAATTTTCATTGTGTACTTTTAATAAAAGTTCTCTTTACTTTTAAAACAGAAGATATGCCCCAGGCTTCCATAATAACAGTAATTTAAAAAAAAAATCACCAAGTCATGGAGCATATCTTTTTACATTCTATTCTGTGAGTTATACAAATTAAGTACATAATTTTCCCCAATTTTATGTTTCAAAGTGCAAAAGCAGGGTAATCTGGTAGGTTTTTTTTTTTTGTCAAATTGAACCAGCCCTTAGAAATATGCTGTTAAATATTAGCTAATTAAATCAGCAAAAGAAACAAGTTAATTTAATGATTTTGCTTTTATAGTATATTAACAAATAACTCAATCTTGCTGGTGTTACCTGTTCAAAACATTTGAGTTAATGGAAATGGAGCATAAGGAGTACTTGAAGGATTGCGTCCAATAACTGGCATATGAACATTAATAATTGTTTGACTATATTATTGAATACTCGATATGCTGAAATACACTTCTAGTAATTCTTTTACATTCAATAATGAATTTAAAAGTGCCTACAAAAACTAAGTGCCTGAACAATTAATTAGATTTAAAATCTAACAGACCCAATCCTATAAATTGTTCTGCATATGCAGCCCACCCTGAATAGAATAGCTTGCTGTATGAAGTTTATAATAACAACCGCCAAACAGCATAAAAATAGAGGGGGAAAATAAGCTACAACTTTGTATTTATATTCCGTGTCTTTTTTTTTTAAATTGGTGTACTAATTTATGCCACTAAAAATAGGTAAAGTATAATGGAGTATTAAATTGTTAATTTGTTTGGAAGAGGGAATAAATCTTTTGCATGTTGCAAGTACTTATGGATTTTAGGTTTTTTTGCAGCTTAAATATTTCTGATTTTTTTCATGTGTTTCTAAAGGTATGTCATTAATTTTGCATTCTCAGCGTTTCAGGAATAACTGCAGTTGTGTTTCAAGGCAGTCTTGTTCAAAATCCTGTCATTTTTCATTATTCATATTCAAATGTAGAAAACCCAGCAAATAGTAATTTGATGATAGATTGGTTTTTACAGTGTACTGTTTTTATGGGGAAAACATCCAAACTTTTAGTTAAATTAATTACTTGTTCTCGTTATTTCTTATTCTGAAGTCTCTTATTCTATGAGAACTGTTCTTATGTTATTGTTTCATTAGTAGAAACCTACCATTTTAGGTTCAGATCACTGAAGAATGGAGCTGAGAAAATATCTTCAGGAATTTGATTTAATTACATTATAGCCGCATGAACACCAAAGAAATTTACCATGATTAATGTTATTAAGACATACTAAGGTCAGTAACAATCATTTGAAAGTTGTTTTACAGTGATCTAAATTTATTTGGTCCTGCTTTGAACCAAGTTCCTATAAACATGAATAAGGCTGGAAAACTTAAATTGGCATTTGTGTAGACAAGGGAATTAAACAAATAAAATATGGAATTTTAACTTCAGAATACTACAACACAGACAAATTAATAGTGACCAGTGACCATTCCAGTTTAGCTCCATTGTGGAACAGAAGTTAGAAGCTGCTGAAATAAAATGGAAAATGATGAGGTATGTTATTTTGTTTTCCTGTTCAGGTTAATTGAAGAAAATTACTCCAGATTGACTGTAAATTCTGTAAATAAGGATAATATGACTCTTAAATAAGTATTCTTTCTATGGCAGTTGAAGGAAAGGCAAAAAAAGCACGTTATATTTGCAATAGGATTGTCGTTTTAGATACATCACAAGCTACTAAAAAGGCACTATTGCCGATGTTATACATAAATGCCAGTCTGCTACAGATAGTGCCAAGGTTGGTTCTTCAGAGTGGTGATGGATATTTGGATTTACGTCAGCGTAATTAATAGTCCCATAAACACATTGTTGTTAATGGTTTGTGAAATATAAGCTGCGTCTACACGTGCATGCTACTTCGAAGTAGCGGCACCAACTTCGAAATAGCGCCCGTTGCGTCTACACGCGTCGGGCGCTATTTCGAAGTTAACTTCGACGTTAGGTGGCGAGACGTCGAAGTCGCTAACCTCATGAGGAGATAGGAATAGCGCCCTACTTCGACGTTCAACGTCGAAGTAGGGACCGTGTAGACGATCCGCGTCCCGCAACGTCGAAATTGCTGGGTCCTCCATGGCGGCCATCAGCTGGGGGGTTGAGAGATGCTCTCTCTCCAGCCCCTGCGGGGCTCTATGGTCACCGTGGGCAGCAGCCCTTAGCCCAGGGCTTCTGGCTGCTTCTGCGGCAGCTGGGGATCTATGCTGCAGGCACAGGGTCTGCAACCAGTTGTCGGCTCTGTGGATCTTGTGTTGTTTAGTGCAACTGTGTCTGGGAGGGGCCCTTTAAGGGAGCGGCTTGCTGTTGAGTCCGCCCTGTGACCCTGTCTGCAGCTGTGCCTGGCATCCCTATTTCGATGTGTGCTACTTTGACGTGTAGACGTTCCCTCGCTGCGCCTATTTCGATGTTGGGCTGAGCAACGTCGAAGTTGAACATCGACGTTGCCGGCCCTGGAGGACGTGTAGACGTTATTCATCGAAATAGACTATTTCGATGTTGGCTGCACGTGTAGACGTAGCCATAGTGAGTTATCTTTCTCTCTCGACTGTATCCGCACTAGTAAGATCTTTAAAAAAAAAAAAAAGCCTTTTCCAAAAGAACCTGCAGAGCTTCTACACACAAAGGTGCTCTTTCAATCTGAAATCTAAAGAACACGGCACTTTTTCTGGAAGCCCTGCTCCTCTCCCAGATGAGGAAGAGCACCTTTTTCTGCAAGATTCTTTCAGAAAAAATGTGTGTAAATGCCCCAATGGCTCTTTTTTCGAAGGAGCAGGTACTGATAGCGCCTATTTTTTGATCCTTGCCATGTTCTTTCAAAAGAACAGGGGCTGTGTGGATGCTCTCTATTGAAAGAGCAGATTGATTTTTTGATCCACTTTTTTGTGTGTGGATGCACTATATCGAAAGAGGTTTTTTCAGAAGAGATCTTTCAGAAGAACTTCCTTCAGAAGATTGCTGTAGTGGAGCCATAGCCTCTCTCTTTGTACTTGTGTACTTGTGCATATTTTTGTCAATGATTAAAAGGCAAGAGGTATTTGGTTTTTAATTTAGTAGTATTCGTAGCAAGCTGAGTCAATGAAATCTTAAGATTTTGTGACATCTAACACCAAATGAGTATAATTACATCATTCTCTTTTAGTTTCATCGGTAGATCTTCCCATACCTTTTGGGAGACTATTGAACTCAAGAGGACATTAACTGTGTGTTTATGTGCCGTCTAGAATCAGGGTTTTAGTTTTGAGCTCCACATCCCTAATTCAAGCAAACCTTCCATCAAAGTGCTTCTATGAGGACTGCAAGATTTGTTCCCATATGTTTTTCTCTCAAGCTTCATAAAACATATATGTAAGACAGGCATATGTTTCACTGGAAGGAATTAATTATTGTCTCAAACATTGTGCAAGGCAGTAATAGAAGCTTGTACTTTGCCGAGCCCTACAACTGAAATAGTACCATGTTTGGATGCTTTGTTAAGATATAGAAAAGTACTATTTCTCTGTGTTACAATGCACGGTCCTACTGTCAGTCCAGTATATTACCTCTTTGTTTGATGAATCTTTTTTTTAGATCATCAGTCTCATTTGCTGGGATGTTGTACCACCTGATTTTATTTTTGTACTCTTGTTTCTGTAAGACTCTGAAAGCAATAAGCATGAGAGAGATTTTTATTATTCTTATTTACTAGTTCATGTACCCTTATTTTGGAAGGTCACGATTCAGTGCCCTCTATATCCTTGTTGCCACTTTTAGAAATGATAGGACTTTGCTGTACAGAAGCTATTAAACATAGCTTAGACAGCAACATCATTTAAGAAGAAATCTGATGAATGTAACTTGAATCATTTGAAAGAAATAATCACGATGGGGGTAAGGATCTAATCTTAACATGAGTGGTCTTCATCTTTGAGATTGGGTAAGATTTCTTCTTGTACTGTTCATTTTATTGTAGCTTTAAGGTAGATGAGGCCCATAGTACCCACTAAAATCTTTTGACAGGACAGGAGGTATGTGATGCTTGTGGGAGAGAGGTTGGTTCTGTTGAGGGTTTGGAATTTCAACGGAAGTTGAGAGTGCGTGGCTCAGCCTTTTGCCTGTTTGGACCCCTAGAAAAACAGATTTAACTCTGTCATAAATTGCTCCTATATGTTGGTATTGTGTCACTAATCATGATGAATTTTTGATTAACTTTTAATGTGTATGGGAAAAATATTTCTGTGAAGTGCATGGTGTATGCATCTGTGAGAGGTAATTACTATAAAAAGGCACTCTGACAATAAAGCTTCTTTTATTGTTGACCATAGATGGAGAGGCTGTGATGACTAATGCCTTTATGCTGTCACTGTTTTTTGTTTAATTAGCTAAACAAAGCAGCAGAAATGTAGCAAGGTGGCTACCTCTCTGTTTAATTAGCTGTTATACATACTCTTACCTTCCATCCCCCACAAATTAATAAAACACCAAGGCTCAACGCCTTCACAAGTCAAGCAACCTAGACCTTGCCAACTGTAATTTCACTCTTTTTTTGCAAATGTGGTTAGGTTTTATATTTTCGAGTTAGGAAGGTGCTATGCAGAGGAACACTTCTGAAAACCTGACTACCCTTCTTCACCAGAAACTTGCTGTCTAGATTGTCTGTCTGGGAAAGGAGCTGTAGTGGGTCATTTTTTTAAACCTTAGCTTAATTTCTTTAAAAGAAAAGTAAATTTCCATTGGAAGGTAATTTTGCAACACTTAGCTGTTCTTCCTGCAAAAATAGATAAACTTCCATTCGGGTAAGTTCCCGCCAGTCCTTTTTTGTGTTATGAAAAGCCATGTTTGCAGCTTGAACTGGTAATGTTCTCATGTGTGAGGTAGGCTGTACTGTATATCTTTACTGAAAAGCTTACATATTTAACTGATTGTGTGTCTGTTCCAATCAACCTCAACAGGAGTTTGCACTTCTGAACCTCTCAGTGAAGAGAGAGACAAATATTTTATCTGGAAAGAAATACTCTGTGACATTGATTACTCCTACGAAATTATACTTAAATTGAGGATAGGAAGAGTAGTTTGCATATAGTGTGGCACTGCCTTTTGCCCCAAGCTCCTTCACCATCAGCTTCAACAGAACTTTATTTACAGAAGTGAAACCTATTTACAAAGCTGCTGCATCATTCTGTAGCTCTCTCCAAGCCCCCAGCTCATCTCATCTCGTCCTTCCTTCTTCCTGCTTCCAGTTTCCTGAATTCCAGACTCCCAGCAGACATTTACAGCAATTACAAACAGTCTGACATCTAAAACACCATAATTTCTTGGGTTACCCTGCTTATGCTTAGGTAGTACATCATACAGGGGACAAGCTCCTATGGTCTGTCTTCAGTCAAAATCTCTGTAGCACCCCTGAAAGTGACAACAAGACTGATTTGGTTTAGTACTAAACTTCACACTTTGATTGGACACTGACATTATTGTCGGATCCAAACCTTCAGAAATCACAAATCAGGTCCCAGCATAGACTGGGTTAAAAAAGATTTTTAAAGCAACTCTTTAAACTATTTATTTCTGGTTCTTGAGTTTCTAGAGTTCACATTCCCCAAAGACCAGGACAGTTGAACATTTTTTTATGAAGATGAAAGTTGAGACTCACTAGGTTCAAGGAGTGAGACTTTACAAAAACAACCATTTTAAGAAAATCATAAGAGTAGGCAATACAGGTATGCAAATGTGGGGGCACATTTGGGAAAAGAGAGGGTAGACTGTGTAGCAAACTGCATGAAATTTGCAGGTAGGACCACAGGTTGCAAGAGGGACGAGTCTGGATGAGTCACAAGGAAGCCAGCCTGGTATGCATATGTCCAGAATGTTAGCTGCAGTTGCAACATGTCTCTACACAGTCATTTGAAGTGAACAGTTAATTTAATTTTACAAACATGGAGTCTTGTCCTGTTATTACGTGAAGGCTGAAAACAAAGGGGATTATTTGCATGGGCTAAGCAAGATGGATTTGATTTCTCCCACCTTCCCTTAAGAGGCTTTCCAGAAATGGCATAGCTGTAATTTAAGGCTGGGGCTCTTCAGGAGATGCCAGGGGCTGCTTGCCTTTCCTATCTAGTGGAAGCCATGCATGTGTATGAAGGGGCCGGTGTAAGTGAGTTTGTGACAAATTGCCATTCAGTTCATATAAGAATAGTGCCGTTTTGTGGCTACACATATTCCCTCAGTAGTGCTGGATAAACTAATCCAAATCGAAGTGATCACATGGGCATTTGTGCTATTGCATTTGTAACAGTGCATTCAATCTCTGAATCCTACAATAAAAAAAAACAAACACATCTATCTCATAGCATGTTGCCAAGTGCAGCCACTGGATGGCTATGTGGAGCATGCCTATGAAATAATTATTGTTATCCATATATGTCCTAGTTTCACTAGATAAAATACATGCAGTAAATGTTCGTGTGACTGTCTAAAAGCACTGTTTAGTGTGGACTGAGAATTGTTTTTATACCAAAGGTATTGTAAGGATCGTAGCAACAAATAAATGTGATATCTGAGAGCAGCAGTAGCAACTTGTTAGTAATCTAGCACAGGAAAAAAGTGCTTTGGTCACATCCCTGCATTTAAAGTGTACTTGTAGTTATTCTTGTTTATCCGTTTCACCCTTGGAGCTGAAAAATACTCCCTTTGAATTGTTACATTTGTGTTAATAAAGTAGTAGCTTGAAAGTTATGCTTAAGGATATGTGGGAGTGTCTGTTGGGTGGTGTATCCATATCTCCAGTTTGGGTAATGTATGTGGTTACATACCTCGCCTTTGCGTGCGTGAAGCTCTTGCATATTTAAAGCTTGGGTATTCAGGGATTATCTGTCATGCCTGTTCTTTTTGTTCCGATCACTCAAGGAGACCATTTTAGCCCACATAATGAGAACAGGATTTCTTTCCTCTCCCTCCGCACCAGGCTTTACTAGTGATATGCCTCTTACCACATTCTGTATGTGCAGGGTGAGGGGGTGGGGGGTGGGGATACTCCTGGCATACATGTGATTTTATTATTATTGTTGTTGAACTCATAGAGTAACACTCAGAAAGCATTTTGCCTAAAGGTTCAATATTCCTTTTCAGTCAGCTCTTGTCAGTTACACTGCCAGAACCTCATAGAAAAGATTGCCAAAGATGAGACACAATTGCGTGTCACAGCTAATATAAGCAAAGCAATAATTATTGTAAAATACAGATAGAATTCAAGGGATACAGGATACAATGTCCTAGAGTGCAGTGGTAAATTAGAATTTTATTTTTAAGTATGTCTGAAACAGAAGAACTAATTTTTCTCCAGAAAAGCTACAGAAATGGAAAGAATCACAGACCAATGGGAAGCAGTACGTAGGTGCATGAAAGTGACTCCTTTAATTTTTTGTATCAGGGTTGCTATTTCAGCTATTTCTTGTCATCAGAATATTATGTAATTACTTGAAAACTAACATAGTTCACATTTTTAATCAGGTGACCCTTACTTTCAGGATATTAGTAGCAGGTACAGTACTGAGTGAGCAAATAGATTCTTATTGCATAAGAAAAAGAAACCACTTCTTTTATAAATACAGCTTAATTTATAATTAGGGCTAAAATTCAATTCATGTTACCATTATTCTATGCCTCTTGGTTTTTAATCAAGATAAACTTCATTTGTTTGTTTGAAGTGAATCAAACTAAATTAAAAATACTCCTGTTGTCTTTTTTCTTCCCCATATGTTAAACCATTTTAAGAAATAGTTGTGCTAATGATGGCAATTAGTAATAACTGTGTGTGTCATTTGTTTCAGAATAATCAGGGCTTTAGAGATTAGAGCTCAGTCTATGGATCTAGTTCCCATACTTATGTCACAAATTTTAAATAATAAACATGGCTATACAGCAGTAATGAGCAAATATCCTGTAAAGATTATCTTCACTAGCTCCATCTGTCCAGTATACTGTGAAGTTATGATTGCAGACAAAATCCTGATGTAGTAAGGTCTGCTGTGAATTAGTTTCTAAGAATTCAGTAATTTCATGTGTACATAAAATACTGAACTTGGCTACAGTCCACTTACCAGACTTGAAGATTTTGCAGTAATTGAGATAATAAAATCAAATATTTCTGTTTAAAATTTGTTACGTTACGTGAGAAAATTAGGTTAATTATTTCTTTCAAGAAGGAGCAAAATCTATTAGATTCAATTGTAAGCAAGTGTTCAGCTTTGCACATAGCATTACATGGATATGCAAAAACTCAAGAGAGAAACCATAACAATAAATGTTGCTTGGATGCTCAGTAATGCCAGTGTTAATAACAATTGCCTTTCTCCTGATTACACAAAATGTGAGTGTCCTAAAGTTGTCTCAGATTCTCTTCGTGAGTGTAACCTGGATTGAGGCACATGTAGCTATAAAATATTAAACACATCAAGTGTGTATGCCTCTTCCACTTCCAAATAATGCCAAGGGAAATGGGAGCAACTCATCTCCTTGTATGAGGAATTCTATTGTCTTTACCTTTCACCACTCTATGTACTAAAACATTTTTTGATTTTCTTACTCTGCTAAAATAATCACACTCATAAAATATAGACATATAAAATATTTTATATCAATTTCAATTGAAAAGAAGAAATTGCTGTTATTACTTGGATAAAACTCCACAGCAGTTTGTTTATTTTATACAGACTACAAAAAGCAAGAATTTGAATCTCATTCTGGCCCAGCCCTAAAGTGAGATTAAAAAATGGCATAAATTCATGATTTTGCTGTAATATCTACATTTTTCTCTCTCTCTAGGCTGTGTCTAGACTGGTGTTTGGCACAGCGCTGCTGCCAGCAGCACTATGCTGATGACAGGTCATGAAATTGCAAATGAGGAACCATTTGCAAACTCAGACCGCTAATCAGCGCAGCCGTGTGAGATTTTACTGTCAGCAGGGCGTGTGCTGGCAGTACAGAGGCACTGTGGACGTGCCTTTGCCGGCTAAGCCCCCTCTGTCGCCAGTCCCTTAAGGACTCTGCTTTGCTGGAAGAGGCACACCCACACCACCTCTGTACTGCTAGCAGGCCCCTGGCCCACAGTAAAATCTTGCATGGCTGTGCTGATTAGCCATGGGAGTTTGCAAATCGTTCTCCATTTGCAGTTGCATGACCTGTCATCAGCATAGTGCTGCTGGCAGTCTAGACACAGCCCTTGTATCATATTTTAAAGAAACAAGGATTCTAGAGAACTCTTTTATACAGTGGTTGTGCGTTAGCAGATACATCTGGTATTTAGTAAATTCGATGTCTGATTCTAGTTCTCATATACTGTAATATATGCCAGCTGAAATTATTTGCAAAGATTAATCTTTATCAAATATTCCAGCAAACCTTTTAGAAACAATCTTTATTGTACGATACCACTGAAATACAATTATCTCCCATCTAGCCATGTAAAGTAGACTGTATTAATACATTATGTGCTTGTTGCAATTCAAGGTCACAGAAATAAAAACATATGTCATTTCTAAGAAGGAAAACATGACACTTTTGTCATTGTGTAATATGAAACAGGAACACTAATTTGTTGCATGTTTAATTATGGGTTCAAATTATTTTAGAAATCCGGACAGTGCAAGAGAGATTTTTCAAGTCCAAAGATCATAAAAACCATGGAGATAATACGAAGGATGCACAAAATCTTAGACTGGAAATCCAGTACTTAAAACAGTGAGTGTTGTGACACATCAAAAGACTAACAGATTAATTTGGGCTTGAGCTTTTGTGGGCAAAAGCCCACTCCATCAGATACATCTACCAAAGTGCATGGATAGGATGAAGAGGGTTTTTAGTCATGAAAGCTTATACCCAAATCAATCTGTTAGCTTTTAAGGTGCCACAGAACTTCTCATTGCTTTTGCAAGTACAGACTAACACAGCTACCCCGTTGTGATACTACTCCTTAAAATCACCATTCTGATCCACTGAGACTTTTTTTGGTCTCACTGATAGTTGAGTTGCAGACTGACAAAAACACATTTTAGCTATGTCTACATGTGTATGCTACATCGAAATAGCTTATTTCGATGTCGCGACATTGAAATAAGCTATTTTGATGAATAGCGTCTACACATCCTCCAGGGCTGGTGCCATCGACGTTTAATGTCGACGTTGGGCAGCACCACATCGAAGTAGGCGCTGCAGGGGAGCGTCTACACGCCAAAGCGGCACACATCGAAATAAGGATGCCGGAAACAGCCAGGGTCACAGGGCAGACTAGCACTTCCGGGGCAACAGCTAGCCGCTCCCTTAAAGGGCCCCTCCCAGGCACACGCAGCCTGCACAGCACGCGGTTTGCAGAGCCATAGGCATGCACACCTCGGTGAAGCAGTTATGGACTCCCAGCAGCAGCAGCAGCCAGAGGTCCACCCAGCCGCCCCTGCAGGAGCAGTGCTCGCCCTGCTCAATGCCATGCAGGAAGCAGCTGATCACCTTTTATTCGTGGAAGAGGAGCTGCCCCCAGGGGAGGAGGAAGCAACCCCAGACCCTGCTGCCCCCCGCCTCCCATCCGCCACACACACCGCCGGCTGTGGAGCTACCCCATGAGCACCGACTGGTGGGAGCGGCGGGTGCTCGGCGTGTGGGACGACGACCGCTGGCTCCAGAACTTTTGTATGAGCTGGCAGACATTCCTGGAGCTCTGCCAGTGGCTCACCCCCGCACTGAGGCACCAGGACACCTTCATGCGGCGTGCCCTCAGCATGGGTCGGCATCGCTGTCTGGAAGCTGGCCACTCCAGACAGCTACTGATCCATGGGGCAGCAGTTTGGCGTCAGCAAGGCCACTGTCGGGGCTGTCCTCAGGGAGGTAAGAGGACCCACGGGGAGGGGGAGGCAGCCCTGGGGGTGGAGGGCCAGACACACCCTGCACACCCCTCGTTGGTGCTCTCCCATGTCCTTCCCCTGCAGGTGGTCCGTGCCATCAATGCCCTGCTCCTCCACAGGCTCGTGTGGCTTGGGGACCCAGATGCCGCCATCATGGGGTTTGCTACCCTGGGTTTCCCAAATTGCTTCGGGGCTCTGGATGGGACCCATATCCCCATCCGAGCTCTGGAGCACAGCGGAGGATGCTTCCTGAACAGGAAGGGCGACCATTCGGTGGTCCTCCAGGCCTTGGTGGACAGCCGGGGCCGCTTCCTGGACATTTATGTTGGGTGGCCTGGCAGCACCCACGACACCCGGCTATTCAGGAATTCGGACCTGTGCCGCCGGCTGGCGGCGGGGACCTACATCCCGCAGTGGGAGACCCCTGTGGGGGACACCACAATGCCCCTCTGCGTCGTCGCAGACGCAGCGTCCCCCGCTCCGGCCCTGGCTCATGCACCCTTACACGGGCCATCTCACAGCCAGCCAGGAGCGCTTCAACACGCGCCTGAACCATGCTCGCCAAGTGGTTGAGCGCACATTTGGATGCCTCAAAGGGCGCTGGAGGTGTCTCCTCACCCGCCTTGATGTGGGCCCCACCAACATCCCCCAGATTGTGTGCGCGTGCAGCGCACTCCACAACCTGGTCGAGAGCAAGGAGGAGGCATTCTTTCAGGGCTGGGCTGTGGAGGCTGGCAGGGCTGACGTGCAGCCACCCACTGCCCCCAGTCGCCAGGTGGACCCTGAGGGGATCCGGGTCCAGGAGGCCCTGCCGGCCCATTTCGACCAGGCCGCGGGGTGAATGCTGGCAGGCCCCCCCACTGCACCCCCGCATCCTCCACAACACTCCCTGCCCCTACGCCCACACCACAGAGCACCCAAGAGCACCCCGCCCCCACTTTTCTTGCAAATAAAAATAGACCTGTTGTTCGTGAAACCACAAAATGGTGAATTTTCTTATTATATTATTACTACATATATATTATATATTATTATATGATAAACAAACAGTGGAACACAAGGAAGGGGAGAACTATATACATGGGGGGCAGGTATCATAAAATAACAGGGGTCTAATACAAACTATATACAACATAAAGGGGATATGTACAAAGGGGGAGGCGGGGGGCCACGTTCTGGGCCCCGCACCCCCTAATGTCCAGCGCTGGGGGTTGGCGGGAGCAACCCTCGCCTTGGCCTCAGCCCTGGCCGAGGCTGGCTGGGGGCTGGGCGAACTGGCAGATATAGCCGGCGGGTGTCAGCAGGCCCCAGGTCCCCCTCGGCAGAAGACCCCTCGGTGGTGGACGGCGGTGGGACAGTGGGTGGAGCAGCGGGTAGAGTGGCGGGTGGAGCAGGCAGGGCAGGCAGAGCGGCGGCCGGCGTGGCATGGGGGGCCAGGTAGTCCACGATGTGCTCAAAAGTGCGCAGAAAGGCCCCCCCCATGCCTCCTGGCGCCAGGCCAGCGCCCGATCCGGCAGTTGGAGGCACCGCTTGTCCACCCGCAAGCGCTGCTCCGAGACCTCCAGCAGCTGCCGGAGGATCGCCAGCAGCTGGGGGTCTGTCGCCGTCCGGTGGTGGTGCTGGGTCTGCCGTCGGCTCCGCCCTGGGGCTGGTTGGTGCTCCGCCGAGGGGCTGGCCTGCAGTGATGGCCCCGGTGGGCTCTCCGGGACCGCGGACGCCTCGCCGGCGCTCTCCAGGCCCTGCGATGGTGCAGCTGTGGAACACAGGGGGGGAAGAAGAGTGGAGACAGCCGTTAGTGTGGCCCCCGAGCCGTGGCCCTTGTCCCCCCACCCCTCTGCTGCTGGTTCCCCATCCCCGTCCCCGGGAGATGCTGCAGCTGCTGATGGGTGTCCCACCCCCTCCCCCTGGGGGACCCTAGGTTCCGCTCCCCCCATCCCCAGGGATGGGGCATGGCACTGTCCTGCTGTGGGGGCAGGGGCTGATGCACTCTTCTGAGGGACATGCCACTGCTGTCCTTGGGGCCATGGTCATCTGGGCATGTGGAGGGCCCTGGTCATGTCTGTTGTCCCCGCCCCTCAACCCCGGGGGTGTGCACCATGGGGGGGTACATACCTGATGGTCCGCTCCCACGGTTGGGGGACACCTTGTGGGTGGACGCCCTTCTGGAGCTCCAGGAAGCCACGATGATCTGCAGCCCCCCATCGCTGGAGGAGGATTCCCCCTGCTCCTCCTCCTCTGGCATCCCAGGGGTGGGCTCCTGGGGGGGCCCCTGGGGTACAGGGCTTGCCTCTAGGGCGGACTGCGCCTCCAGGGCCCGCTGGGGCTCGTCGGCCGAGGTGTCAACAGTGGCCGGCGGGGAGGAGGTGTGCCGGGGGCCCAGGATTTCCCTGAGCTCCCTGTAAAAGGGGCAAGTGGCGGGGGTGGCCCCAGATCGGCTGGCCGCATCCTGGGTCCGGGCGTAACCCTGCCGCAGCTCCTTGACCTTACTCCTGATGTGGTCAGGAGTGCGGGCAGGGTGACCCCGGGCAGCCAGGCCCTTGGCCAGCCGAGCGAATGCATCCGCGTTCCGCCTCTTGCTCCCCATTACCTGGAGCACCTCCTCCTCACTCCAGGGGCCCAGCAGGTCCCAGATCTCGGTCTCCGTCCAGGAGGGGCCCCACTGCCTCTTCCCCAGCTGGCTGCCAGCCTGGGAGCCCTGGCTCCCCTTGGGGGGGGTGCCCTGGGGGTGCTTGGGGGGCTGGCGGGCAGCCATCACAGTGGGGGGCGTGTCTCTGGGCTGCAGGGAGGCATGCAGGCTTGCCGCGTGGCTGTGCTGCCGCCTGCACGCTCTCTCAGCTTCCTGCACAGGAAGGCAGGGGGCGGGGAGCTTTAAGGGGCTGCTGCACGTGGTGACCATAGAGCTCAGGGGCTGGAGAGAGCGTCTCTCAACCCCTCAGCTGATGGCCGCCATGGCGGACCCCGCTCTTTCGATGTTGTGGGACACGGATCGGCTACATGTGCCCTACTTCGACGTTGAACGTCGAAGTAGGGCGCTATTCCCATCTCCTCATGAGGATAGCAACTTTGCCGTCTTGCCGCCTTATGTCGATGTCAACTTCGAAATAGCGCTCGCCACGTGTAGACGTGGCGGGCGCTATTTCGAAGTTGGCGTGGCTACTTCGAAGTAGCTGGCATGTGTAGATGCGGCTTTTGTGTGTAGATGCGCTGCAAGTTTTCTTGACAAAACACTAGTTTTGTCTACAAAATGCTCTTGTGTAGCTGTAGCCTTAGAGTAACTGCAGGATATGCAGAAGAAACAAACCATATGTTATCTAAATAAACAGGAGGAAGCTGACAAAAAAAATACAAAAGAGATATCACTGGCCTAATTCTACATTCCTGTGAATCTGAAGCTTTGGTTAATTTTAGTGTATAGCATAGTAGTAATCAGTCATAGTCAGAATGTTAGGGAAAAAAAGGTGGATATTGGGTTAAACCTTGAAGGGTCACCTAGTACATATTCTAACTACTTATGCTAAACAACTTGTTCACCATACATTTAACTGTAATACTCTGCCTGTGTCTGCACTACGAGCTAAAATCTACTTTATTAAAATTGATTTTTTAACCTTGGGTTTTATAAATTCAAATTTGAGCAATCTTCACCTTCCCACAGGCTCCCCACAAATTCGACTTATTGAGTTCAATCCCAGATGGGGCAGTTTAGGGATATGGGGCAAACAGATTTAACCAAAAATCTCTCCAGGATGGAGATGGATCCTGCTGTGAGTGCAGGGGGCCGGACTCAATGGCCAAAGTATGAGGAAAGCAGATAGGAAGGGTTAGAAAAAAGATTTCAGGCTTCCCAACCAACAGGTTTTCAAAATGGGATATAACAGATCATGGGCCTAGATGCTAGGAAAGTGCTCTAACCACTATCTCAGCCTTTTCAGTTTCTTATGTTCTTTTTCCAGATTGCTTGAAATACATTGGGCTTTCATTTCATCCACCGTAAACTTAGTACACTAACTGCTGGGGATCATCAGCCTTACTTGTGTGACAAGAACAAATGGTTTTTACTTAGAGTGAAACAAAATTGTGGGGTTGGGAAGGAGGCAAATTTGATTTCACTCTTCCCCCGACAGAGAATCTTGAATGGCACTTCACACTTTTTGACATGGAATACATTTTCATTTAACTTTTAAAAACATTTTTAGTTGAAACAATTGTTTTTCAAAATATTGATTTAAAACAAAATTTTCATTTTAAATAACTTGAAACTTCCTCCATGAAAACTGAATTCTTTGGTAAAAAGTAGCTGTCAATTAGAACCTATTCTATTGACAAAGACCAAAATGTAGAGTGGAATTGAGTGCTCAATGTGCTTAAAAATAGAGTAGGTCAAGAATTTTATATGACTATTTTTCAAAAGAGAAATTGTGGCTTTGCTTAATATGAACATTTTAGCCGTGTCTACATGTGCACGCTACTTCGAAGTAGCGGCACTAACTTTGAAATAGCGCCCGTCACGGCTACACGCGCCGGGCACTATTTCGAAGTTAACTTCGATGTTAGGCGGCGAGACGTCGAAGTCGCTAACCCCATGAGGGGATAGGAATAGCGCCCTACTTCGACGTTCAACGTCGAAGTAGGGACCGTGTAGTCGTTGCGCGTCCCGCAACTTCGAAATAGCGAGGTCCGCCATGGCGGCCATCAGCTGGGGGGTTGAGAGATGCTCTCTCTCCAGCCCTTGCAGGGCTCTATGGTCACCGTGAGCAGCAGCCCTTAGCCCAGGGCTTCTGGCTGCTGCTGCGGCAGCTGGGGATCCATGCTGCAGGCACAGGGCTTGCAACCAGCTGTAGGCTCTGTGTATCTTGTGTTGTTTAGTGCAAGTGTGTCTGGGAGGGGCCCTTTAAGGGAGCGGCTTGCTGTTGAGTCCGCCCTGTGACCCTGTCTGCAGCTGTGCCTGGCACCCTTATTTCGATGTGTGCTACTTTGGCGTGTAGACGTTCCCTCGCAGCACCTATTTCGATGTGGTGCCGCGCAATGTCGAAGTTGAACATCGATGTTGCCAGCCCTGGAGGACGTGTAGACGTTATTCATCGAAATAGCCTATTTCGATATTGCTACATCGAAATAAGCTATTTCGATGTTGGCTTCACATGTAGACGTAGCCTTTGAGGGGCAATATCAGTTTAGTTAACTTTTTTTCAATTTTCTTGATGGAAAAGTGAAACTGTTTTGGTGTGAGTGATTTCAACAACAATCTGCCCACTTCATCTGTGGCAGTACTTTCAGAGACACATAATTTAGAAAATTTGTGCCCTCTCCATATCTTAAGTATGGGGCTGCAGCTGCTCAGGCAAACACAAATTAGGGCTGAGATGGCCCAGAATAGAGCACTTGTTTTGCTTGAAGTTGACAAACAGAAGCATTTTGATATTGTTTTATTTTGATAATCTTTAATTTTGATTGCTAATGTACAAAAATTGACATTCCTACATAGAAATTTTTTAAAACTTTTCATTCCACAAGAAGTTTTATTACCTTGGCTTCTTGTTTCATTTTGAGAGGAAAATTAAATGTTGAAATTATTAGTGTTTCCCTGGAATGGAAATTCTTTTTTCTTAAATCCACTCTAATGAAAAGAGCTTGGGCTGGAGATCAGAGTCGAACAAGTTCATTCTAAGAAAGTTATTCTTTTATCCAGTGAATATTACTGGATTATTTCATGATAAACTCATTTCAGAATAGCAAATTGCTGGGGGGGTAAACCAATCTTCCTTTCTAAGGCCATTTCTACACATGCCACTTTCTCCAAAAGTGGCATGCTAATAAACGGTCTGAAATATGCTAATGAGATGTGGATGTTAAATTCCTGGAGCCTCATTAGCATAAGGTCACATGATTTGGAATGCAGAAGAAAGTGTTCCACTCCAAAACAGTGTGTAAAAGTGTGGCCCTCTTCCTGAGGATTTTTTGGGAAGAAGGGGCCTCCAGAAGGAGGACTTCCTTCTGGAAGAGCCCCCAGGGGGCACACTTCTACATGCTGTTTTGGAGTCCCGAAGAGCTTTGTCCGGACTCCAAATCATGTGACCCTGTGCTAATGAGGTGCTGGGAATTTACATCCATGCCTAATTAGCATATTTTCAGCCATTTATTAGCATGCCACTTTTGAGGAAAGCGTAGAAACGGCCTAAGAGTTTTGCTGTCAAGTTGAAAAGTTGGCTCTAGTAATGACAGTATGCCATGTTAAAAAAAAAGCCAAATTTAAGGAAGAAGTAGGTGGTGCTACACTTCCAAACAGCCCACAAAATAAGATATACTCACTGGAGCTGCCAAAATGAGCAATGGCTCATAATGGATGGCAAAGATATGGTGAAAGAGATGAAAGAAATATGATCTCCGTTTGCTCCCTGATTTTCTCTGTGTTCTAGAATCTTGGCTTCTGATCAGAGAGGTTTAAATGTTTCTGTGGGTTCTGGTGAGTTCCTTGGAATTGGCTTCCCTGCTGTCTCTAATGTAATAATTTTACCTGGTTTTAAAAAAAATGGAGGCAAGCTTTCACTAAGGAAGATTCAGCATCTGCAAGAGAAGAGTGACTATGAATAGTGAGAGCAGTTTGGAGGAGATGAGTAGAGAGCAAAAAAGCACGTGTTTGGGGGATACCTGCTCCCATTGTCCTGGCTGATGGTAATCTGGACTGTGGCCTGTTAATAGAAGGTACATGGTACCACCCACAGGGATTGTTCTAGCTGCTTTGATTTTCAAATAAAATTCATCCTAATACCTGAGATTTGGACAGGAAGTAGATAGTTTCAATTAAGTGAGGGCAATTTCATGGAAATATAGAAGACAGATGCCAGATTGTAGAGGGTCTTGTGGAAAAGAACTGCGGGCATCACTGGTAGTTTCAGCAGATGGGAGAGTAGACAATCCTTTGAAGAGGAGGTGGATCTCAAGTGACTTTTTAAAAAACATACATATCTCAGCATATGCGTAACAGCTGGGGAAGGCACTTACTTAGAATTATGTTTGGGATAAGAGAGTGGTCGAGTGACATTAGTGACATGCTAAGTGCTTAACTGACAGATTTGAAGATGTCATCCCTGCCCCAGAGAACTTACATTGTTCGTAAAATAATCTACAAAACTTTTCACACAGTCAGGGGCTCTTCAGAAGTTCAATCTGCATTACACATGGATCAAACTCACAAATGTGCATAAAGTGTGAAAAATTCCTTATTGCTTGTAGTACTCACCATCCTTTAGACAGAAATAATAAAAATGATATGGTGAAATGAGATATGCCGCACACCACCTGGCAGCTGTGAAAACAAAAATAATCACCTTATGAAGAGCTTTATTACAAATGTTGGGACTTGTTGACAACATTGCACGTCTAACAATAGATACTGTTGTGTTTAAAATGTGAGAATGCAGTCTAAATCATAGATAATTTAATGGGTTACATCTGAACCTTACCATTGGTGTAGTCATTCCTTTTATCTAACAGTACAGCATTTTAAAATTACTGATTTTCTTCTACAGTGAATAAAATTAAACAACTGTAAGTTCCATTCCAAATATTGAAAAAAAAGGAATCTTTTGTCTTTTTTTTTTTTTTAAACAGCAAGAATCCTAATACTGGTCTGATTCTGTCAGGATGCTTAGTACGTTCATGTAGCTGACAGTCTCATATTTCATATGAACACACCAACTCTGCAGCTGGAAAAATCCTTCCCCTAGAAAGGTTAAGAGGATTTTTTTTTATTGATGTGGTTTTTGTGCATTATGATGGAAAACAACAGACAGTGATTAAGAAGAGTATGTGAATTTTTTAAAAAAAGTTCTTTAAACCAACAAGATTATAGGTTTTGAAGGACTGCCAGGAGACTCATCAACAAACTATTCAGAAGGGCACTGGAACATGTTCATTGAGTTGGATGAATTCCTCTCACAAGAAGAGGAAAAAACAGAACAATGAAAACCCAGTAATTATACTTTAAAAATCACAGGCCCCATTCAGGGGTATCCAAATCTAGTCATGACCAGTTCATCAATGCATTTGATTATCTATTCCAGCCTACTCTGCCACTGTCTCGTCTTTTTTAACTTTGAAGGAATAACACACACACTCATGTCCCCTTCTCATTTGACCAGTAGTGCAACCAGAGATTGAGCTGGCTCATGGCTAAAGCTGCCCCTATGTTCATGGCTTTGTGTGCATGCCTCAGACCACTCTTTCTCTCCTGCTTTTTGAGTTGTGTCATTCTCCCTCCCCCTCTGGCCATACACAAACTGCTCAGATGGGGAAAGGAGGAGGGCACACAGTTGTGAACAACAGACCTGCTTCACCCAAGCTCAAATCCAAGCTTCCGAGAAGTACCCAGGTCTGTCTGGACCAGGTATTAGGTCTCTTCTGTCGACAGAACTCTGTAGTGTAGACCCAGCTAAAGAGATTCCTGAATTCAGAAAAAAATATAGCTCTTTCAAAGTTTTCCATAGGGGCAGGGAAAATCATTTAAAAACAATCCACTGGCTCTCCCTTCTTCTCAGCAGATGGTCTCAGTCTGTGTGTGTCTGTGTTTCTCATATAAACCGCTCCCCCCTCAAAACAGGCAGGCTTTGATGGCCCAGTGAAGGGTTTGAGATAGGGACAGATAGAGAGGGGCTATTGTGAGCATTGCACATGGGCTAGGCACTATGGCTTATGACTGGCTGAATCTAGGACTACCCTCTCTTAGCAAGGGAGATTACAGATGATCTTGTGATTGGGCTATTGGCATGCGACTTGAGATGTACATTTAATTCCAGGTTGTGCCACAGGTTTCCATTGTTACCATAAGTACTTGCATTTAATCTCCCTTTGAATCCCTGCGTAAGGAACAGGGATCATTCTGGTCCCTCACTTTCAAGGCATGTTGTGGAGTTAATATGTTGATGATCGTGAGTTATGTGGATGCTATAGTGTTGAACACTGTGGAAAAGTTAAAAATTCAAAACAACCCCACCCCAAATAAAGTTTTCATTTTGTGCCTTTAGAATTTCTGTTCAGGTCTTAGACTTTTGTCAAGTATTTTCAGCCTTACAGAATTATCATGCTTTCTTGGCTTGCATCCACCATAGTACCTCAATGGAACTCTTTCTAGATCTTCCAGTTCCTAATACCACCACTGAGGCAGTTGTGCAGTATTGTGTGAAAGTCATCAAAACAGAACAAATTTACTCTTATCAGTCCTAGCAAATAGCAATGAAATATACCACAAATATATGGATTCCCTCACCTCAGAATGCGGGGGAAGAGGATCCTGGGGCCAGTGGCATTGAGGTGGCCAGTATAGGCCTGCATCTGCCCTGGGAGTAGGGGGTATGCCACATCCGCAACCATGCATAGCGGCACGGTGGCGTCTCCAACCGGCATCTCCTGCTGGGGGATGAAGGTGCCGTCCTCCATACACTGGCACAGGCCAGAATTGTGGAAGACCCTGGCATCATGGATTCACCCCAACCAGCCCACATATGTGTCCATGAACCGGCCTTTGTGGCCCCCCATGGCCTGGAGGACCACTGAGTGGTGGCCATTATGGTTGATATAGTGGCTGGTGCTGTGTGGTGGGGCGCAGATGGAGATTTGCATCCCATCGAGGGCACCGAAGCAGTTCGAGAACCCCCACGAGGGACGCCCTATGATGGCATCCAGGTCCCCAATGCAGACAACCCAATGCAGGAGCATGGCATTTATGGCACGGACAACCTGCATAGAAGGGAGGCCATGTGCTCTCATGAAGGTGTGGCATGGTGTTCCCAGCCAGCACCCCCCCATTTCCTGCCTGGTCAGCAGCCTCCCCCATCCTCTGCTGGGCCAGCAGCCCCCGGGGGGTCATTGTGCCCATGGACCTCCTTTTCCTTCCCCCTCCCCCGCATGCCGGGGGTGTGCCCTGGGCCTGGCTTACCTCCTTGAGCACTGCTCCAACAGTGGCCTTGCCCACCCTGAACTGGTGCCCCACTGGGTGGTAGGAGTCTGGGATGGCCAGGTTCCATATTCCTATGGCAACTCGCTTCTCAAGGGGGAGTGCAAGCCACAAGGTGGTGTCCTGGTGCTGCAGCGCGGGTGTCAGCCAGTGGCATAGCTCCTGGAATATATCCCAGCTTATGCGGAAGTTCTAGAGCTATGTGGCATTGTCCCGTTGCCCCAGCACAAGTTGCTCCCACCAGTCCATGCTGCTGGGGTGGCTCCATAGGCGCTGGGATGCCAAGGGGTAGGCTGCAGTCTGGGTGGTCTCCATGTCCTCAGGGGGGCTGTTCTGTCTCCCAAGGAGGAGGGGGGTTGCTGAGGCATCTGTGCAGACAACCTGAGCAACAGTGTCCACGATGTCTGCATCCAGTGCCAGGAGCAGGGTGTCATCGGCCATAGTGCTGCTCTGTTGGGGTCTGCGTTGCTGCTGGCAGCTCGGTGGGCCTTGGCTAGTGCAGGGCGGGGGGAATTGAAGGGGGACCCTTTAAGGTGGCGGCTGGCCGTGGGCCCCGGAAGGGCTTGGTGGCCATGCGACCCCATCTGTGGCATCTCTGCCTCCCTTCTTTCGAAAGAGCTTTCGTACATGTGTGGACGCTCCCTTTCAAAACAATGGGATGGGGTCTTTGAAACAGTGGGTTGGAACTGTTATCCACCTTTGCCGTGTAGTCGTGTTCTTTCAAAAGCTGGTATATAGATTTCTGGCTTCGATTTTGCCCTTTTGATGGTGGGCTCCTGTGTAGACACAGCCTAAGTGTTTTTGACCATTTATATGGTCAAACACTTTATATCGATTGAGGCCAATGATGTTTGAGGCTGTCTTTGCTTCTCCTCGGCTCTCACAAGGCAAAAAATCCGTGTTCCTTCTTGAAGTGTTGTGTACCTTCATTGCTGGAACTTAGCCCTCCAGACTGAGTTTTTCATCATCCAAAAAGAGCTGGAAGACAGAGAAGCAGATACCTTTTGACTAAGAGAGAATTGTGCCAGTGGGGCCTGGAATGAGATTCAAAGGTTGCTTCTTTTTCATCTGCCGGTGGGAGATAGTCTCTCCCAGCTTCTGTCTGATGCTTCTGCAGGTCAATTTCACAGCATCCATCAGGTACAGAGTAACTTACCTGATCTTCTTGATACCAGATTTCAAGATTTCTCTATAATTTCATAGTTCATTTGCATTTCTGTCTATGGCATGTTCTTATGGTGCATATGGATGTTTCTACTATAACACAATCACTATTTAAGGAAACACTTTATATTGTGGAATGCTTTCCTCTCCTTTTGTGAAGTACATGGGCCTGATTCGCAGGTAGAGTCAGTTATCATGTTTCTTGGCCTCAAAGGTGGGGTCTGCTGACTCTCCAAAGCTGTGTCTACACGTGCACGCTACTTCGAAGTAGCGGCACTAACTTCGACATAGCGCCCGTCGCGGCTACACACGTCGGGCGCTATTTCGAAGTTAACTTCGACGTTAGGCGGTGAGACGTCGAAGTCGCTAACCTCATGAGGGGATCGGAATAGCGCCCTACTTCGACGTTCAATGTCGAAGTAGGGACCGTGTAGACGATCTGCGTCCCGCAACGTCGAAATTGCCGGGTCCTCCATGGCGGCCATCAGCTGGGGGGTTGAGAGATGCTCTCTCTCCAGCCCCTGCGGGGCTCTATGGTCACCGTGGGCAGCAGCCCTTAGCCCAGGGCTTCTGGCTGCTGCTGCAGCAGCTGGGGATCCATGCTGCAGGCACAGGGTCTGCAACCAGTTGTCGGCTCTGTGTATCTTGTGTTGTTTAGTGCAAGTGTGTCTGGGAGGGGCCCTTGAAGGGAGCGGCTTGCTGTTGAGTCCGCCTTGTGACCCTGTCTGCAGCTGTGCCTGGCACCCTTATTTCGATGTGTGCTACTTTGGCGTGTAGACGTACCCTCGCAACGCCTATTTCGATGTGGTGCCGTGCAACGTCGAAGTTGAACATCGACGTTGCCAGCCCTGGAGGACGTGTAGACGTTATTCATCGAAATAGCCTATTTCGATGTTGCTACATCGAAATAAGCTATTTCGATGTTGGCTTCACGTGTAGACATAGCCCAGGTGTGGGTTTCATAACTCAGCTGAGGTAGTGTTGGGATAATGAGTCTTGCCAGGAGGTGGCATTCTGAGAAGGTAGGTCTGTGCCAGGTGCCTGACTTTCAGATGTGCTGAGCAATCACTGCTCTCCTTCATTGTTGCTCAGTTACTATGGTGATAAGTGTGGTGTAAATATCTAGACAACTCCAAGAACAGTGAGTGGTCACAATCTGTGTCAAACACAGGGCATTGATTTAAGTTCCTAGGTATATAGCTTAAGGGAGTTAGTTGACTGAAATTGAAAAGCCTGAGCCATTTTGGATAAGACAGATGGGGTCTATCTATCCCACAGATGTACATAGACTCTATTCTGGAAGTCATTAAACTGTGCATAAAATCCCTAAAAGAACATTTAATTCCATTTGAGATTAAAGGACTCTGCAGCTTTACGTTTTCATTCCTTTCAGCAATTTTTTTTCCATCTGTTGGAAACAAACCTTACCATTTCTCCAGCTGTCTTGTGACTATTGAATATGGAGTTACCATTTTATAAATAAAAACTTGGCCCCTTCAGCATGCATTCAGGAAAGAACTGTTTTCTTTTATACCCTGGTATGATAAAAAGGGGATGAGATTATTCTGTCACTTGGTAATAACAACTTTGCTTTCTTGAAAAACTGTTTTTTAAATTCCATTTTAGCAATGTAAAAGTTGGTATTCTGTTAGAAGTAAAATCTCCCGTTTTATAAGACATCAGAAAACAAAGCATTAATTTTGTTCATTATTTGAACATTTATTCTTCTGTTTTATACACCTGTTTGTGGCCTGTCTCGTGAAGTCAGCATAGAACGGTCCTCCCAAATCTCATAATTCTTTTAATTAACTTTTATGTTTATATCAATTCATCTTTTTGCTGTTTTCAGGTGAACCAAACAAGTATAAATATTATTTTCTTCTGGGTGGTGTGGGTATTATAATCCTGAAGTCCGTTTACATAAAACACTCAAGAAGCATGATTAATGTGAGTTAAGTGCAAATCGAAACCATCCCCAGGTCTCCTAGCTGGGCGAGCCCAGCAGGCACACAGCTATTTGCAGCAGTTTCTCCTAGCTGTGAGAAACTGAGGCACAAGCAGCTGTGTGCCCCCCCAACTGGGAGAAGCCAGGGGCTGCATGGCTGCCCCCCCACTTCCCTTATCTGCCTGATCCCCCAATCAATGCCCCCAATTTACAAGAAATTTGATTTATGTGGAGGTTGCCCAGGATGCAACCTCTGTGTAAATGGAGGGATTACTGTACCAAACTTGCAGTCTAGAGTTCATGAAGAATTTATGGAACTAGTTGCCCTGGTCTTAAAACTCATTACTATTGTTTTGTAAATTAATCAATAGCAATAATACAAGTTATGCTATGGTGACAACACTTGAAGTACAAAATGTTCCTTAATAGCTGACTGCGACTTTCTCTACTTCTGTCTTCCAGCTAATAACTTCTTTTAACTCCCCAACATTTTTGATTTCTCATTCCTGAGGGGAGAGCACATTCAGACAAAGGTTCATGAACTGATAAAGCTGCCTAGTAAACTGATGATAACTCTGGTATGCAATGAGGTGTATTATGCAGGTATGCAAGTGCAGCTACTTGTGATGACATTCTAAAAGTAAAGCCTCAGCTCGTATTGGGTAGCTGTAACCCTTTACTGGGGTTAAATGAAGTAGCAGTAAAGGTAAATATTAGTTTCATATACTAAACAACATTCAAAAATAAAACATGGCAAATCATTTTCTGCATTTTCTATAAAAGGGCACTGTGAAGTAGAAAGCTCACATTCAGATCATATCTTAAAATGATTAATTTAGGTCCTTGTAGCCAGACAGAATCCCCCTGCTCTACTCCATTTTGCCGCTCTTAGGTACCTCAGACCACAAAGAACAAAGAAGCAGCACAGTCCTAGAGGCCTGGGAGCACAGATGCGCTTATCTCAAGCACAGTCTTTTGATGCTTCAGAGCCCAGATGTGCCATCTCATCGTGACCCTGAACAGAACAACACAGATAAGAGGGCTAACAGTCCAGCCAATGACAACAGGGCCTCAAACTGCCGTTGGCGGGTACTGATAATTGATTTGCCCACACATCATCCCAGAAGAGGAATCTCCCGCCCATACGAAAAGAACGTCCTGTCTTCATGATTTAGTGATCTCTATCTTACAAGTGTAAATTAAGTTGCAACTCCCTTGAAAGAACTGGCGTCACAAAGACGAACCAGTACAATTGGTACCTTTAGATAAGGAAGAGTGTACGTGACCCAAGGGGTATAAAGAAGGGACCGGCAGACCACTCTAACTGAGCTCCAATTACCTATACCTGCCAGTCAGTTAAGGTCTTTGCCTCCCGAGGACCCAGGGGATGCCCTCCTTGCATTGTTCTTCCCAAGGGATTCAGTGAACGACATTGGCTATGCCAGGAGTCGAAGGACGCAGGGGTGAGAGTTATACCTGCAATGTACTTTTGTGTACATTTAATAGTAAGAGCTCTTTAGGCTGAGGTGTCTGGTCCTCAAATGGGTAACTTTTCCCTTGTGATCTAATTGACATGTCATATGTATCATCCTAGTAGTAGTTAAGAAGATAAAGCAATAACCTTGTAACCATTAAGATTCTTGTTTCTGCTTTTAATAAATAGCACCATTTAAGCTTTCAGCCTGACTCCTTCCAGTTACTGTAACTCAGCCGAACACAAAACAAAGAACCTCAACCATTTGCCTATATCAGCCTGGTCAGTGGTAGGGTGCAGTAAAAGTTGAGCGCTGAGCCGTGTCGCCTCCATGGGGCAGACTCTTGGGGCACCCGACAGCCATCCTGGCTGCCCGCTGTGAAGGGACAGTCTGTCCTAGCAGTTAAAGACTCGGGTGGATCTCTGGGGCATCCATCAGCCATTTTGGCTGCCCGCTGCGAAGGGACTGTCAGTCCTAGCAGGCAAAGACTCGGATGTAACTAGGCTCACAGACCACTCATTACCCAGCCATCGCCTAACAGTCCTGCACGCTAAAATCAATGTGTCTTTCAAGTGACTTCTGTCTGACTTATTATTCAGCCTTTGGTGGGAAGTGTTCCCTCCCATTGACACTTGAAATAATTTGTTTTCTATTCTAAACCCCAATGATAACTTTAGTTAAATCAGTGTAACTCTGAAGTTAATGTGTTTAGTCACATAATGCTGGTATAAGCAAGGTCAGAATTTTGGTCCATAGATCTTAAGAAAGGAAATGGCCATGTCAAGTTTGAGAGAAGTGTTCAAAGTATAGAGCACATAAATAGGAAAAACATCCAGAAAATGGAAAATTCTATAAGTGAAGAGGCTAGATTATGCATAAAGAGTGATTTTGGAGTGAGACAGTGTTTTACTTCTAGATCACTGGTTCAAAATGCATCGTGTCCTAAAGATCGATTGCTTTTTAGGTACCTTCTGCTGATGGTGAAGTACAGGCAGGAGGCTACCATTGTGCTTGATACTATTTGGCACATACCACACATGTGCTGGTAGTGTGGGAGAATCCAAGGACTGAGTGAACATAGAGAGTGAGCCCTGGACACGGTTCATGGTTAAAAACAATTAAAAGTTTGAGAAAGCTGGAGCCCAACACTCTGATGTAGTGTGTCAGGTCCCAAAGGACTCTTGGTTTGGGCTCACGCTAAACAACTTTTCCCTTATAGTGTCAGTTCCACTGTGAGGAGGTGTGGCTTCCTACTCAGAAAAAGGAGGGGCTAAAGCAATCTAAGGTGAGCCTGCTAAGAGCTCTCCACCTAATAAAGAGCTTGTTGGAATCCTGTAAGGAGGAGGGCTGCTGAAGCAGCCAATCAGAGCCAGGGAAAGTGATATAAAGTGGGAGTTGGGGGCAGTCTCTGGTGGAAGCTGGGCTGGGTGTCCAGGAGCACCTCAGTAAAGCAGTGCTGGGCAAAGCAGTAAAGGCTGGGAGAGCACTAGCCTGATGACCACTAGGCTGGGCTCCTGACATAGAAGGGACTAGAAGATACTGGAGCTATAAGGAAGAGTAGAAGGAGGGTAGTAGTGTCTCCCACAAGAGGGTCCCTGCATCGGGAACCAGAGCAACTCAGAGTAGGAGAAGGGTAGCAGATGACTTCCACTAGAGGGTCCTTGCATCAGGACCCAGATTAGCAGGTAGCCCGGCACCTCCCCCTCACTAGTGATAAGTGGCCAAATTAACTGCAGTATGCTCCTGGAATAAGGAGATAAACTGGGCATTGTATTGGGCCACTGAGGCAAGTGATTAGACTAGGACTGCCAGGTCCAGGAGGATGGGTGAGCAACAGAGCAGGACACCATTGGAGGATGGGGGGCACTGGGGGACACAGGAAATGAAAAAGAACTAATTCCTAGACCACCATCAGGTGATACCAAGGTGGTGAGTACCTGCCCTCTTATTGGCTCCTTTTACAGGCACCAGAAAGAAATGTAATCAGCAGGAGAAAATATGTAATTAAGGACTATCATTCAGCTCAATTGTAAAATTAATTTACTCTAATTTAGATTGGAGATTCTTCCAAATAATCTCAATGTTCGTGCATGATCTGTTCTTAGTTAATGTGGCTGCACAGAAGTGAAAACAGTTATCCTCAGTTATACTTTTAGGCATACTTTGTGAATCATTAGCACTAAAATGGCATCTCAAATCATTTGAAATTATTCATACCATTGTATTCCCCCAGTCAGTCCTATATTAATATAAATAGTTCTATTTGTAGTATCCTGATTTGTTGTATAAGTAACAAAGTTTTATTCTGGATCAATACCCAGGTGCTGGTTCAGGATCACAGAAACAAAATGTTACATATGGGTGTAATGGACTTTTACAAAGATGTTTAGTTGAGCAAAACTTGCTACAAAATTTAGTAGCTATGTTTGTAAATTAACTTCCCATCCTGTGGAGGGGTCTGCATGGACACATAGAAAAAAAAAGTTCAGTTTATGCCTCAACATCATTTCTTTGCTTGTGACACTTGAGCTGTGTCTACACGTGCACGCTGCTTCGAAGTAGCGGCACTAACTTCGAAATAGCGCCCGTCGCGGCTACACGCGTCGGGCGCTATTTCGAAGTTAACTTCGACGTTAGGCGATGAGACGTCGAAGTCGCTAACCCCATGAGGAGATAGGAATAGCGCCCTACATCGACGTTCAACGTCGAAGTAGGGACAGTGTAGACGATCCGCGTCCCGCAACGTCGAAATTGCCGGGTCCTCCATGGCGGCCATCAGCTGGGGGGTTAAGAGATGCTCTCTCCAGCCCCTCAGCTCACTGGTGGCCGTGTGGAGCGGCCCCTTAAAGGTCCCCTCCCCCGCCCTGACTCTGCTGGAAGCTGAGGCAAAGTGCAGGCTGCAGCCTGCACACGCGGGCAGCCTGCACAGACATCAGCCACCCAGCCAGCGGCGATGGCGAGCCAGGAGCCCCCCCAGCGCCCCCAGGGGACCCCCCCCAAGGGGAGCCAGGGCAGCCAGCCCAGCCAGAGGGCCACCCAGTCTGGGAAGCGGCAGTGGGGCCCCTCCTGGACAGAGGCCGAGCTGCGGGACCTGCTGGGGCTCTGGAGCGAGGAGGAGGTGCTCCAGGTAATGGGAAGCAAGAGGCGGAACGCAGATGCGTTCGCTCGGCTGGCCGACGGCCTGGCTGCCCGGGGTCACCCTGCCCGCACTCCGGATCATGTGAGGAGTAAGGTGAAGGAGCTGCGGCAGGGTTATGCCTGGGCCCGGGATGCGGCCAGCCGATCTGGGGCCACCCCTGTCACTTGCCCCTTTTACAGGGAGCTCAGGGACATCCTGGGCTCCCAGCACACCTCCTCCCCTCCGGCCACCCTTGACACCTCGGCTGACGAGCCCCAGCAGACCCTGCAGACGGAGTCCGCCCCGGAAGCAAGCCCCGCACCCCGGGGGCCCCCCCCGGAGGCCATCCCCGGGACATCACGGCAGGAGGAGGAGGAGGAGGAGGAGGGGGGGGGGGCTCCTCCTCCGCAGAATCCGGCCTGCAGATCCTCCTCCTGCCATCCCGGAACAGCAGCAGGGCCTCCGACCCCTGGGGATCTCCGGACCATGGGAGCGGACCCACAGGTAGGTACCCCTCTCTGGTGGACACCCCGGGGCTGGAGGGGCGGGGGTAACAGAGATGTGTCCAGGGCCCCCCACATGCTCACATGGCCATGGCCCCAAGGACACCAGGGCCATGGCCCTCACAGCACTGCAGCCATCAGCCCCTGCCCCCCACCCACCCTGCATGACAGTGCCATGCCCCATCCCCGGGCCAAGGGGGAGCGGAACCTTGAGGGGCCCCCGGGCGGAGGGGGTGGGACACCCCGCAGCAGCAGCATATGATGGAGTCGGGGGAGTGCCAAAGGGAGACTCAGGCTACATATGAGCCACAAGAGCCGAAGAGCTCCCAGGGCCAAAGGAGGATCCTGGCGCTACAGCTGGCAGGTGACACCTCTGCCCTGAACCAACAGGAGGGAGGAGCCGAGCTGGCTTGGAATTGGGGGGCAAGGTCGGGGGCCACACGTAGAGGCTAGGGGAAGGGAGAGCTGGTAGGCAGCCAACCTGAGGAGGGGGAAAGCTGCATCCCAGAGGGGCCCCCCTTGGGGTCTTCTCCCCACGACGGGTTGGAAGGACTGTCTCTTCCGACAGCTGGTGCTGTCACTCCCGCCAGAAACTGTCCATCTGTGGCCTAAGAAACCTCTCCTGCTGTCAGACCCTGCGGGGTGAAGTGAGAGTCGCTCCCACCAGGGGACGGGGTGCAGGGCAGGGGGACCCCTGAACCCCATCCATCACAGCAGCATCTCCCGGGGACGGGGATGGGGAACCTGCAGCACAGGGCAGGGGGGACAGAGGCCACGGCTCGGGGCCCACACTAACGCCTGTCTCCATTCTTCTTTCCCCCCTCCTCTCCTGTGTCCTGCACCTGCACCTGCACCATCAGAAGGACCAGAAGAGAGCACCGGCGAGGCCTCAGTTGTCCCGGAGAACCCTCCGGGACCATCGCTCCAGGGCAGCCCCTCGGCCGAGGAACGACCGGTCCCGCAGAGGGCTAGACGGCGGACCCCGCGCCTACTACCGGCGACGGCGACGGACCCCCAGCTGCTGGCCATCCTCCGCCGGCAGCTGGAGGTATCGGAGCAGCACCTCCAGCTGCAGGAGCGGGCGCTGGCCTGGCACCAGGAGGCATGGGGGGTCTATATGCAGACATCTAACTGGCTGGTGGACTACCTGGCCCCACATGCCGCGCCGGCCGAACCATCGCCCTCCCTGCCCGCTCCTGCAGCCCCACCACCAGCTGCTCCGGCTGTCGCCGGCCCGTCCGCCGTCGCCCCACCACCCACCCACGAGGGCCAGAGCGCCGAGGGACCCCTGGAGCCACCTGAGACTCGCTAGCACCGATACCTTCCAGTCCAGCCCGCTCCCACCCAGCCGCGGACCAGACTGCAGGCGCGGCGGGGCTCCCGGCCAGGCACGCACAGTGCGGGGCTATAGGGGCGAGGGGCCCGGGATGTGGCCCCCGCCTTGTTGTATATAGTTGGACCCTCTTTTTTTGGTGCCCCCGTTTGCCCCGTCCCCCCCATGTAAATAGTTCTCCCCTTTCTCCTCCCTGGTTTTCTTTTTATTATGTATGCCACACAGTTGTTTCTTTGGTTTGTTTTATTTGTGTACATATTTCTTTGGTTGAACGTTTGTACTTAGTTTTCTGTTTGTGCTTCACATATTTATTTACACCCCAAAAGAAAGGTTTGGCCAGAAAAAAAAAATTTACGTTCACCCACAAGTTCGTGCTTTCATTTGTCCAGGACAAGTGTGGGGGGGGCGGTGGGGTGCTCCATGGTGTGGGCGTTGGGGCAGGAGTGTAGGGGAGGAAGGGGCGGGCAGTAGGGGGCCTGGCCAGAGTTCACCCCGCGGCCTGTTGGTTGAAGTAGGTCCGCAGGGCCTCCCGGACCCGGGTCCCCTCAGGGTCCACCTGCCGACTGGGGGCAGCAGGTGGCTGCATGTGTGCCCTGCCGGCCTCCGCGGCCCAGCCTTGCAGAAAGGTCTCCCCCTTGCTCTCCACGAGGTTGTGCAGGGCGCAGCAGGCACCCACAATCTGGGGGATGTTGTTGGGGCCCGCATCCAGGCGAGTCAGGAGACATCACCAGCGTCCCTTCAGGCGGCCAAATGAGTGCTCCACCACCTGGCACGCACGGTTCAGGCGCTCGTTGAAGCGCTCCTGGCTAGCGGAGAGGTGGCCCGTGTAGGGGTGCATGAGCCACGGCCGGAGGGGGTATGCCGCATCTGCGATGACGCAGAAGGGCATGGTGGTGTCCCCCAGAGGGATCTCCCGCTGGGGGATGTAGGTCCCCGCCTCCAGCCGGCGGCACAGGCCCGAGTTCCGAAAAACCCGGGCGTCGTGGGTGCTGCCAGGCCAGCCCACGTAAATGTCCTGGAAACGTCCCCGGCTGTCCACCAAGGCCTGCAGGACGACAGAATGGTAGCCCTTCTGATTGAGGTATCGTCCTCCACTGTGATGCGGGGCGCAGATGGGGATGTGAGTCCCATCCAGAGCCCGGAAGCAGTTGGGGAAGCCCAGGGTGGCAAAGGCGGCGACAGTGGCATGTGGGTCCCCCAGCCTCACGAGCCTGTGCAGGAGCATGGCATTGATTGCACGCACGACCTGCAGAGAAAGCACATGGGACAGCCCCAGTGAGGAGTGAGCAGGGTGTGCGTGGCCCTGCCCTGCCCTGGCCCCCCTGCCCTGCCCTGCCCTGCCCTGCTCTGCCCTGCCCTGCCCTGGCCCCCCTGCCCTGCCCTGCCCTGCCCTGCTCTGGCCCCCCTGCCCTGCCCTGCCCTGCCCTGCTCTGCCCTGCCCTGCTCTGGCCCCCCTGCCCTGCCCTGGCCCCCCCTGCCCTGCCCTGGCCTCCCCCTGTGGGTTCTCTTACCTCCATGAAGACAGCCCCGACGGTGGCCTTTCCGACACCAAACTGCTGGCCCACGGATCAGTAGCTGTCCGGAGTGGCCAGCTTCCAGACAGCGATGCCGACCCGTTTCTCCACAGGGAGGGCACGCCACATGGCAGTGTCCCGGTGCCTGTGTGCGGGGGTGAGCCACTGGCACAGCTCCAGGAATGTCTGCCGGGTCATCCTGAAGTTCCTGAGCCAGTGGTCGTCGTCCCACTCCCCAAGCACCAGCCGCTCCCACCAGTCGGTGCTGGTGGAGTAGCTCCACAGCCGCCGGCGTGTGAGGCGGGGGGTGGAGCGGGATGCTGCAGGGGTAGGGGTTGAGCCCTGCTGCCCTGGGGGCATCTCCTCCCCTGGGGCAAGGAGGTGCTCAGCTGCCTCCCGCATGGCATGGGTCAGGGCAAGCCCTGCTCCTGCCGGGAGGGCTGGGTGGACCTCTAGCTGCTGCTGCTGCTGCTGGGGGTCCATGTCTGCGGCACCCGGGGTCTGTGTGCCTATATGGCTCCTCAGACCGCGTGCTGTGCAGCCTGAGTGTATGTGGGAGGGGCCCTTTAAGGGAGCGGCTAGCTGTTGCCCCGGAAGCGCTAGTCCGCCCGTTGACCCTGTCTGCAGCTGTGCCTGGCATCCCTATTTCGATGTGTGCTACTTTGACGTGTAGACGTTCCCTCGCTGCGCCTATTTCGATGTTGGGCTGAGCAACGTCGAAGTTGAACATCGATGTTGCCGGCCCTGGAGGACGTGTAGACGCTATTCATCGAAATAGGCTATTTCGATGTCGCAACATCGAAATAACCTACTTCGATGTAGTCTTCACGTGTAGACGTAGCCATACAGAGGTAAATTCTCCATCCTCTGTGCGTGAACCACCAGCTACTTGATTGCGGTTTGTGCTCTTATTTGCAGTACTGCATGGGCACAAACTGAATAAGCTAAAGAGTATTCAAAGCCATGTCTCCACATTTTTTTACATTGTAAACTTCATAGAGAAGTATCTGATCCAAAAAAGTGCTGAGCACTTCTTGCAGGGTACTGAATGCACTAATGTCTTACTAAAATGCATGAATTAGGGTGTGTGAACAGCCCATAGTTATCACTCAGTACTTGGCAGGATAGGATCCTTAACGAGCACTTTGAATGTTATGAAGGGCGTATTGGATAGTTATTTTGCGGTCAGAAGCATGTGGATACTCAGCCACTTAGCCTGATCATATGAAGCTGGCAGGAAAGAGTACACTAGGGACCATATAGATCTTTATGGAAATGAATGGGAGAAAAGAGAGATGCACTGATATGAAGATTCTGGCATTTGGAAGGATGTGAAAATAAAGTTCTTCTCTAGCGGACTGAAATCCCTGACTTCCAACAATGGAAACTTTTTTCTGTCTAAGTAGAATTGGGAAACATGCAACTTGTGTGTACTCTCATGGGCTAGTGTTGACCCCAATAATTTTGAATGTATATGCTTCAATTATTTTTTAAGGAGAGACTGTAGCACTCTTTTAAAAATCTCAGATATCTGAGGGAGTTGCAGCATGTGATTTCCCCACCCCAAGTACAGCAGCTCAGTTCAAACTTTAGTAATATATATTTAGTTAGGAAAGCAGTGTGTCAGAATCACATTCTTAGTGATTTTTATCAGCCACTGTTGCACCCTAACATGAGAGATGTCTGAAAAGGTAACAAGGCTGTGTAGGTATCTCTTCATAAAAGATGTGTTAATTGTGCTACTTTGTTTATATGAAATATTACCATGTGTTAACGCAGTGAATTGAAGAGCTCAGAAAGTTTTCTCATCAAGGATAAGAAAGAATTGGTTCTCCTGAATAGTTTGCAGACACAGACTGTTTATGCTGACATTTGTTATCTAATTGGAATTTTCATCCATGCAGCCAATAGATGCAATTCAGGTTCTGTTTTCTTGGGTGCTATTTCTTAACATTAATTTATAAATGAGCAAACGTTTATTTCTGAGCACAGTAACTTTCATTCACAGAGATATAGTTATCGATAAAAAACATGAAGTCTCAAAGTTCCAAAATACAGGTTGAACCTCCCTAGTCTTGCACCCTTGGGACCTGACCAGTCTCAAATCAGAGAATTTGCTCAACCTTGGGAAGTCAGTATTGTCTAGCAGCATTACCAACACTTCCGCTGTTTACTGTACTCTTAAAAGGCATTTAGGGGTGAATTAGAGCTAAATAACTGCACAGAACACTGAGATCCAGGACTGGTGGCTGTAAACAAACTTTATGGAATGATGGGAATCTTGGCCACACCCATGATAAGTGGATATCTGGCTAACTAAAATCATGCTGGCCTACGGATGTTGTCAGATGGGAGTGCCAGATTAGAGAGGTTCAACCCGTACATGCCACAAAAGTTGTCTGTTTCTTCTTAATCATTTATGCATTTATCATGTGTCTTCTGTAGAACAGCCTAACAAAAACCCCACTACAAACACCCCTACATACAACTTTTATGAAACATGGCATAGAAAACTTGTTAAAATTGAAGGAAACACCTACATTTGGATAAGTTGAAGTTAGTGATATTAGACTATTTCTGTGTCAATTGAATACAATACAACTGATCACTTGCTAATTTAGTAATCCTCAAATTAAATCGAATGGATAAATCCAGAATAAACAATATAGTGACACTTGACTTTTTATATGAGAAATTGTGCTTAGAATTGGTCAACATTTTACTTGAGATGACCTTTTTGGATATAACTGGCTTTTATCAAAATGAAAATTTGCATGAAACAGTTATTTCATGTGATTTTTTTTTGCTTATTAATGAGGTCCTCAATTCTAAAATGAAAATAATTTTTTACAGTTTTTCCTTTTCTTGTCATTCTCTTTGTGTTACTTAAAAGTAAGAGTCTGGGAAAAAGTAAGGGGAGGAGGGGAAAACAATCAGTCTGGGCTTGTCTTTATTGAAAAAGCCAACCAACTTTTGCAATAAACTTCTGAAGAAATTTTTACCTTGAAGAAACATTATTGCTTTCCACCCAGCTATAATCCTTTGCATTTTGTATGCAAGTCTTTTGGCATATGTGAAATTTTCCTATAAAATGGTAGGACCCAATTTTGATGCCTTCTCCATTCTATTCAGAGCGCTTTGGGATCATGTAGGAGATGAGGCTTTCCCATTGAAGAAGTACATAGGCAAGACAAGGCTTTAATCCAAGTCTTTATTTTCCAGTTTTACTTAATGTAAACGAGTAAATATGCAGATGAAAGAACCTACTGCAGAAGGTTATACAACAGAACTTACAGCTATTCGGGCATATCTGCAGAATGAATAACAAACAAAAAATCAAGCCCCTGGTATTGGGCAAAATGGATTGTTCGAATAGGTTAGGCAGTCCCCACAGAGAATGGATAGATGATATAGTAGATGGGTGCAGAGCTAGTCTACAGAAACTAAGCCACTCTGCACTGGACCAGGAAAGATGGAAAGAAATAGTGAGGGAGGCATCAGACACCAACAGGCGCTGAGCCCATGGTTGTTGTTGTTGATGACAAGCATATATTTTATACTGATGCTGAATGGAAGGAAGAGGTAGAAGAGATATCACGGCCAGGGGATCTATTTGGGTTCTGCACCAAGGCAGTGTTGATGAGATTATTTCCATAGTAAGTGATGCAGTGGTAGTGAAGGCATTGGCCTGGGTCTAAAACATGGTTTCCCAAACTGGGGGGTGTGCCCTCCTGGGGGTGTGTGTGAAGAAATTATGGGCGGGTGCAAGGTGACCCAGCCTCTCCCCCATCATTCTCTGCACCCAAAGAAATAGCCAGGCTTTGCTTCTGGTTCTCAGCCCTTGCCGTTTCATGTGGATGACCCGGTGCAGCTGCTATGAAAAGCAGGCAGTCAGTGAAGACCCACATGGAGCTAGCTGTCTCCTGCAAAGGTGACTGAATGTGGGTTGGAGGGGGAAGGAGAGCAGGAGGGGGAGGAGGTGGGGGAGGGGGAGGACAAGGGGTTAGATGTAGGCTGGGGATGGGGTAAGAGCAGGGGCTAGTGGTGCCTGGCTTTGTGGGAGGGGAGGGGCTCAGATGGGTGGCTTGCAGGGCTTGTGAGGCTCAGGCAGCTCAGGCTGGCAGGTGGATGGCTGGGTCTGGCAGCATGGGGCGGCTTGGGCTGGTGGGCAAGCAGCTGGCCCCAGCAGCATGAGGCTCAGGTAACTGGCACGCGGGTGGCTGGTGGACAGGCAGCTGGCCCCAGCAGCATGAGGCTCAGGTAACTGGCACGCGGGTGGCTGGTGGGCAGGCAGCTGGTCCCTGCAGTGCGGGGCTCAGGCAGTTGGCTGTGGCAGTGCAGGTCTCAGGCAGGCAGGTGCCTTGCACAGGCAGCTCTGGTGGCTGGAACAGGGCTCAGGCACCCGGCCAGCTGGGGCTGCACCAGGCTTCTGCAAGGGGCCAAGAAAAACTAATTCTGTTTATTTTTAATTTTAAATAACATTTTGATATCAAGTTTTTGTGTTTAATTTAAATTATGAATTGAATTTTTTGTTAGGGGCGGGTTGGGTGATGGTAAAGAAGAGGTGGGGGTGTGTGAGGGTTTCTCAAAAATCAAAAGAGGGGTGTGATGGAGAAAAGTTTGGGAACCACTGGTCTGAAAAAATCTGAATTCCATTTTCAGCTCTATCACAATTTTGCTGCATTACCCTGGGTATGTCACTTAGGCTACGTCTACACATGAAGCCTACATCGAAGTAGCTTATTTCGATGTAGCAACATCAAAATAGGCTATTTCGATGAATAACGTCTGCATGTCCTCCAGGGCTGGCAACGTCGATGTTCCACTTCGACGTTGCGCAGCACCATATCGAAATAGGCGCTGTGAGGGAACGTCTACACTCCAAAGTAGCACACATCGAAATAAGGGTGCCAGGAACAGCTGCAGACAGGGTCACAGGGCGGACTCAACAGCAAGCTGCTCCCTTAAAGGGCCCCTCCCAGACACAGTTGCACTAAACAACACAAGATCCACAGAGCCGACAACTGGTTGCAGACCCTGTGCCTGCAGCATGGATCCCCAGCTGCAGCAGCAGCAGCCAGAAGCCCTGGGCTAAGGGCTGCTGCCCACGGTGACCATAGAGCCCCGCAGGGGCTGGAGAGAGAGCATCTCTCAACCCCTCAGCTGATGGCTGCCATGGCGGACCCCACTATTTCGAAGTTGCGGGATGCGCAATGACTACACGGTCCCTACTTCGACGTTGAACGTCTAAGTAGGGCGCTATCCCCATCTCCTGATGAGGATAGCGACTTCGACGTCTTGCCGCCTAACGTCGAAGTTAACTTCGAAATAGCGCCCGACACGTGTAGCCGTGACGGGCGCTATTTCGAAGTTAGTGCTGCTACTTCGAAGTAGCGTGCACGTGTAGACACGGCTTTATTGTCCGTGCCTCAGTTTCCCCTCTGTAAAACAGGGAGAACAGTATTTCATTTCTCCATCCTCTATCTGGCTTCTATATAGTCCCTTCAGCAAATTGTCTGATTCCCAACGTGTATGTGTCACAATATAATCCCAATCTCAATTGAGGTACTCTAAGCATAACTGTTACAAAACTGCATATTTACTTCAACTTGATGAACACATGAGTAAACTTAATTGTAGGAGTAAACAGCAAGAAAAACTGAAATGTTATCATGGCAAATACATGTGGGGGAAGGGTGGAAGGTGAGTAGCTTTTTGCTTTCCCTTTGCTAAAATAATTCCTCTTTGGTATGAAAGTTCTCCTAGCTGCAATTATTAGTGCTTTCAGTGGTTTCAGACATTGCCAGTGGCAGTAATAAAAGAAAGAGCACAATTTCTGAGAACTACTGACACCAGTAAATATTAAACTAAGCTGGTGGTGGGATGTTTTGCTTTTGTGGGGGTCTCTACAGCTGCAAAAGTGCTGGTATTCAATTGGTCGATTCTTGAATTATTGCTCCTGCCTTATAGTCCTGTCTAAAATAAATCAGTAATTAATATAATGCACTGGAGGTAGTTCCCTTTGGAAGTACCAAGCTATATAAGTACCTTGCACTTGGTTGGATAAGGTATTGGAGAAGGGAAGAATTTTGCTGGTGTGTACCTATAGACACTACATGCCAGGCTAAATTCAAAGACTATTCTAGGGCTGAATCTAATGGAGCATACGGTGATGTAACTGATACCTTCTTTTGGTCTCTGAAACATGCAGGGCAACAATTGCATTCTCTCCTGCTTACCAATATGTAATTAAAGACCCCTTATATATTAGCTCTGATTGTCATCCACAGAATTAAAGGGAGGTTGAACTAGTCTAACTTAGGGCATGTTTATACTTATGGGAAGAAGGGCGCTCTGGAGTTTGATATTCTGGAGTTTGATTTAAAATGTCTCATTTAATCCATTGTTGAGGGTAGTCTTGTCAGCTTGATACTGCTCACAGTAAGCTGGGAGTAAAGGAGGCGTAGGGAAGGTCAACTGGTGAGTTTCTCCCATTTACCTCCCACTGTGGGGGCAGCAGAGAAATTCAGCCTGAGGTACATTGACTCCAGCTATGCTATTCTTGTGTCTCAAGTCAACTTTCTTCCCTGGTTTAAACTTGCCGCCCATATACTGAAGAGGAGCACAGCAGGAAAGCAAAAGCTTGGAAATAGGCAGTATTTTCATAGATTCCAAGGCCAGAAGTGATCAATGGGTTGATCTAGTCAATGCTCCTTTATAACACAGGCCAGAGAAGTTCCCCATAATAATGCATAGAGAAAACCTTTCAGGTGAAATAAAAATCAGGTAATTAGGTAACAGGAAGACCATGAATTTCACACTAGGACCAGGAAGCTTGTGGCTGTGGGATCATGTTTGTATGAGAGGCTGAGAAATGTCTTTCTTTCTTTGCTATTAGTGCTGTGAGTGCATCTACCTTTTACAAATAGCCCCAGCATGGAGTGCGTAGTTCTGTCTCTACACTTGTTATTTTTTTCTGCACTTCCTGGCACCAGTCACTGCCCCACTCCACCACTTGCCAGCAAGGCTGTTGTGGGGGTCAAGCTTGCGTAAGAGGCCAAGAAACTTCTTCTCAGACATTTAAATTTGTGTGAGCACCCTCCTCCAACCCCCACAGGCACACGCAGTAGGGGTCTGATCTGGAGTGGGAAGACCTTCCTATGAAAAACATTGAGCCCCGGATTCAGCAGGCAAATGCTCTAATTGCTTTGCGATCTCTCCCCTCTACTCACTTATAAAAAGCAAATCACTTATACAGGCAAGATTCCCCCTGGAAAATGGGATGTTTGCTTAACATGACAGGAGAATGAGAGAGAGAAATGTAGTAAGATGTCATCAGATACCCACAGCCACTTGTGGGTCATTTTTTCCCCATGCTGTACCAGTGAAAATACCCATAATGCTACAGGCCTCAGGGAACTGTGGGGTAGGCTTCCACGATACACTGCTGCAACAGTCAACGTTTGGCAACTAGTGTGTGGCAGCTGTAAATCTCCCAGAAGGGTGGAGGATGGGGGGAGGATCACCTCTCATTAGGAGGCCCTCTGGGAAGAATGAATTATGTGGTGTTTGTGCCATCCCTGCGATATCAAAGGTGGGGAAATTGTTCTTGTAGTACATAAGATAATCGAGATCCTTGCTGAGACTGAGGGTGAATGTCAAACTTGTAAATGAATTTCAATTCAGATGTTTCCCTTGGTAATCTGGTGTTAAAATCTCTTTCTAAAAATACTGTTACCCTAAGGTCTGCTATTCTTTCTTTTTTTTTCTCTTTCTTTCTTTCTTTCTTTCTTCCCACTGCTTGGTTTGTTTTGTGAAGCTACACATTAATATGGCTACCCCTCTGAGACTCAAAGTTATGTGTTCAGAGAAGGAAATTTTAAGAAAGAGGAGAAACTGTTGGCCTACACCCACACCCCCATTTTGCCAGGCATGTGTACTATGTCATTCAACAGCCAATTCTTCTGTGCAGTGCTCACTTCCTGTTACTTCTCCGGCGTTGGTGCCTAAATCCTGAGAATACAGAAGGACAGAGCTAAAGAGCTAACCTCTTTGTGATTTTATTTTCAGTTGCTGCTTAATGGATTTTTGTTAGGTTAAAGATGAAATGGTTGAAACAAAACAGCCACTTTGAAGTGCCTGTGCTATCCCCACTCCTTTGAAATGTTAAATCTTTGACTGAATTTCTGGTTGGATGTGTGAAACATCCCAGAGTGTGTGACCTCATCACTAACCCTATTGGCTTTATTCTTTGAGAGCATTTTGTGACCTTACCTTCATGCTGTTTCCTCTTGCTGTTATCCATGAGTTTCCCTTTCTACCTTTAATCTAACTCAAATCTTTCAATAAGAAAATTTCCAGGTCTCCTTAAATGCCTTGTATCATACCTCTGGACATAGTAAACAGACTTCCAGTCTTTGGTTCCTTATTCAAAGCTTCCTGTATGTATTTGCTATACCTGTCAGTGTGCCAGCTACTATTCTTCCTGCCTCTGTGATACCTGAGAACTTGGACAACCTGAAACTATTGGAGTTTTTCACACTTGTGAACCTGTTAAATAGAATTAGTCAAGCCCATGAAAACTCTGAAGCCTTCCTTGTTACACTTCTCACTCAATAACATTTGTTCCATGAAATAATTGAGCTCAGGTGATTTGCTGTAGATAGAAAACATGATTTTCTCTTCATTGACAGTGTAACATACGCAAAAGTGTTGCAGTCCTTCTCACTTTGGGGTTACGTGGTGTCTGAAAAACAAAATGAAACTATCCAAGTGCTAATCTTAGGGTCTGGAAGCTTTAAAACATGAACTACAGTACTAGCTAAATGTAGTTCTAATTTAGCTCTCTTGTAGAGGGATTACTTTAAAATATTCCTTCACAGTACGCATGTTGGTCTGTTTCTTTTCACAAGCCGCTGAACAATGGTGTGATTCCACTGATTTCAAAGGAGTTAGTCTCAATTTACAGTGGTTTAAATTAGAGGTGAATCAAAGCAATTATATTATTCCCAGGCACAAACCAAGTTAAAACAGAATTAAGGTGAAGGCTATGACTCAGTAATTTAATGGTTTAAAAATATCCAATGAACTGTGCAACTATACCAAAATTAACGTGAAATCCAGGAAATAGAATTTAGATGACATTTGAAAGAAAAGGAGATGTTTTGTGTCTAGAAAAGAACATTTAAGGTACCCAAATAACTTTAATTCTGTACTGGGGTAAGACCAGTTTCCAATATTACTTTCATTTAAATATTTCATGTTGTTAGAGCTGACTGGGATTTCTTTGAACATTTTTTCCTCAGAAAATGCAGATTTGTCAACTCTGCAATGTTTTGTAGAAACTTATCTGTAGCAATCAAATACCCATCAGGTTTCTCAGGTCTAGAGGGAAAACTAATTATATTAAGATATTTGCCACTCTTGAGTATGTTTCTCATCTCTTTTCATGAACATTTTAAGTGTTAAATTAATTCTGAATAATGAAAACAAATTTCAAAACTTCAAAGTTCATCATAAAATGTAATTTTTGTCTTAGAGTCAGCCTGAGTTATTTGGGAGTAGGAAAGGGATGTGTACAATAGGGAGAGGAGACGCATATAGCTGTAGATGAGAAAAATAGAATAGTGAATTGTTTGTCTTAATGAGAATTTGTTTGAAAGAAAAGTGAAAAGTAAATAACATTCCGTGTAGCATGAGTGGTTTTCAAAAACTAAAAACTGATGTTTCTGAATAAACATGATTTAATGCTTTCTAGACATGTGAAGGTTTTCTCTTTGGAATCTCTGCAAAGCAGACAAAAGGTTGTCTTGATCCCTTATGGTACAAAGATGTATCCTTTGTTTCAATTTAAATTTAAAGAAAAAGTAAATTATAACCCTTTTCCTTGTGAAGTTAGCTGTGAAATATGAACCTAACTGAACTGATAACTTCAGTGGCAGGATTGTTATTGAAGTTTTGGAAAGACCACAGATGTTGGTCCCTTGAGTTTCAGATTGTACATAGGGAGATGGTGCTGCTTGAACTACTGATGATGGTGTTAGTATCTTTCTCTGTTCCTCAGACAAAATCGGTTCATTGGCAGAGCAGCCAGCATTGCTTACATCTACACTAGTCCAAATGGCCATTTCAAAGATTACTAATGAGGTGCTGAAATACATAGTCAGCGCCTCATTAGCCTGCCGGCGGCCACGACTCTTCAAAATTGCCACTTTTCGCTGCCGCGTTGCTTGTCCAGATGGGGGTCCTTTTCGAAAGGACCCCTCTAACTTCGAAATCCCCTTATTCCTATCAGCAGATAGCAATAAGGTGATTTCGAAGTTGGAGGGGTCCTTTCGAAAAGGACCCCCATCTGGACAAGCCACGCAGCAGTTGAAAGTGGCAATTTCGAAGAGTTGCGGACATCGGCATGCTAATGAGGCGCTGACTATGTATTTCAGCGCCTCATTAGTAATCTTTGACATGGCCATTTGCATGGCCATTTCAAAGATTTGGACTAGTGTAGACGAGGCCATGATCTCTGGTCATAAGCAGAGGCCATTTAATGACATGATGTGATTTCAGTGAACCAATCCAAGAACTAGGCTATATCTTCACTATGAAATCAAGTCAAAATTTACTGAAGTCAACTTTATAACACTGGATTTTATGAAGTGGAAGTTGAGCATCTGCAGCTGCCCACAAAGTCAACTTTAGAGTTAAGTAATCACTTTCAGTTTCTCTCCACAGGTGATACGGCAGAGATAACTGGAGCTGATATGTCACAGGCATTGGATCAGAAGGTGTCCCCATGGTTTCTAAGGCATGGGATACAAAGTCCTAGGGATGGGGGTTCTATGACCACCATCCCCAAGAGAAGAAGTGTGGTGGTGGTAGGGGACTCCTTCTAAGGGACGGAGTCATCCATCTGCTGTCCAGACCTAGAATCCCAGCAAGTTTGCTGCTTGCTGGGAGCTAGAATCCGGGTTATTACAGAGTCTCTGTCAAAAATCATTAAACCTATAGACTATTACCCCTTCCTACTTCTCCATGTAGGAACCAATGATACAGCCAAGAGTAACTTTGACAAGATCACAGTGGATTATGTAACCCTAGGAAGGGAGATCAAGAAATATGGAGCACAAGTGGTGTTCTTGTCCATCCTTCCTGTGGAAGGAAAGGGTCCAGGTAGGGAATCATTGAATCACAGAGGTAAATGCATGGTTGCACTGGTGGTTTAGCAGAGAAGGATTTGGTTTCTTTGACCATGGGATTCTCTTTCATGAACAGGGATTGCTGGGAAGAGATGGGATCCACCTAACAAAGAGAGGAAAGAGCATCTTTGTGGGCACACTTGCAAACCTAGTGAGGAGGGCTTTAAACTAGGTTTGTTGGGTGACTGTGACACAAGCGCTGAGGTAAGTGGGGAAGGGGGAGGGAACAATCAACTAGGTTTCCTGGGTGAAGAGGAGAAAATGGGCCAATCAATCACTTCTCTAAGATGCTGGTACACAAATGCCAAAATCCTAGGGAACAAACAGGAAGAATTAGAGTCCCTGGCACAATCAAAGAAATACGAGGTGGTTGAAATAATGTAGACTTGGTGGGATGATTCGCATCACTGGAGCACGGTCATGGAAGGATATACAGGGGCCAAGAGAAGGAGAAGTTGCTCTTTATAGTTACATCTACACGTGTATGCTACATCGAAATAGCTTATTACGATGTAGCAACATCGAAATAAGCTATTTCGATGAATAGCGTCTACATGTCCTCCAGGGCTGGTGCCGTTGATGTTCAACGTCGACGTTGGGCAGCACCACATTGAAGTAGGCGCTGCAGGGGAGCATCTACATGCCAAAGTGGCCCACATCAAAATAAGGGTGCCAGGAACAGCTGCAGACAGGGTCACAGGGCAGACTAGCACTTCCAAGGCAACAGCTAGCCGCTCCCTTAAAGGGCCCCTCCCAGATACACTCAGCCTGCACAGCACGCGGTCTGCAGAGCCACAGGCACGCACACCCGTTGAAGCAGTATGGACCCCCAGCAGCAGCAGCAGCCGCCAGAGGTCCACACAGCCGCCCCTGCAGCAGCAGCGCTCGCCCTGCTCAATGCTATGCAGGAGGCAGCTGACCACCTTTTGTTCACAGAAGAGGAGCTGCCCCCAGGGGAGGAGGAAGCAGCCCCAGACCTTGCTGCCCTCCGACTGCCCCCCGCCGCACAGGCCGCTGGCTGTGGAGCTACCCCACGAGCACAGACTGGTGGGAGCGGCTGGTGCTTGGCGAGTGGGACAATGACCGCTGGCTCCAGAACTTTCGCATGAGCTGGCAGACATTCCTGGAGCTCTGCCAGTGGCTCACCCCTGCACTGAGGCACCAGGACACCACCATGCGGCGTGCCCTCAGTGTCGAAAAACTGGTCGGCATCGCTGTCTGGAAGCTGGCCACTCCAGACAGCTAGCAATCTGTGGGGCAGCAGTTTGGCGTGGGCAAGGCCACCGTCGGGGCTGTCCTCATGGAGGTAAGAGGACCTGGGGGAGGGCAGCCCTGGGTGGGGCGGGCAGCCCTGGGTTGGAGGGCAGCCCTGGGGTGGAGGGCCAGACTCACCTTGCACACCCCTCACTGGTGCTCTCCCATGTCCTTCCCCTGCAGGTCGTCCACACCATCAATGTCCTGCTCCTCTACAGGCTCATGCGGCTTGGGGACCCAGATGCCGCCATCGCAGGGTTTGCCAGCCTGGGCTTCCCAAATTGCTTTGGGGCTCTGGATGGGACCCATATCCCCATCTGTGCTCCGGAGCACAGCGGAGGATGCTGTCTGAACAGGAAGGGCTACCATTCTGTGGTCCTCCAGACCTTGGTGGACAGCCGGGGCCGCTTCCTGGACATTTATGTTGGGTGGCCTGGCAGCACCCACGATGCCCGGGTGTTCAGGAATTCGGGCCTGTGCTGCCGGCTGGAGGCAGGGACCTACATCCCCCAGCGGGAGATCCCTGTGGGGGACACCACCAAGCCCCTCTCCATTGTTGCAGATGCGGCGTACCCCCTCCGGCCCTGGCTCATGCACCTTTACACGGGCCATCTCTCAGCCAGCCAGGAGCATTTCAACATGCGCCTCAACCATGCATGCCAGGTGGTTGAGTGCACTTTTGGCCGCCTCAAAGGGCGCTGGAGGTGTCTCCTCACCCGCCTTGATGCGGGCCCCACCAACATCCCCAGGTTGTGGGCACGTGCAGCGCACTCCACAACCTGGTTGAGGGCAAGGGGGAGGCATTCTTTCAGGGCTGGGCTGTGGAGGCTGGCAGGGCTGACTTGCAGCCACCCGCTGCCCCCAGGTGCCAGGTGGACCCTGAGGGGATCCGGGTCCGGGAGGCCCTGTGGGCCCATTTCGACCAGGCTGCAGGGTGAATGCTGGCAGGCCCCCCACTGCACCCCCCATCCTCCACAACACTCCCTGCCCCCACGCCCACACCACAGAGAACCCAAGAGCACACCCCCCCACCCCTTTGTTGCAAATAAAAATTGAGCTCTTGTTTTTTTGAAACCAAAAACTGGTGATTTGTCTTATTATTCAAACAACAAATATATATATATAGAGAGAGCTGAACAAAAGGGGGGAACTATTTACATGGGGGGGCAGGTACCATATAACAGAACAGGTGTAACACAAACTATATACAAATATATTGTATGGGGGGATATGTACACAAGGGAAGTGGGGGCCACATCCTGGGCCCCCCACCCCTCTACTGTCCAGCGCCTGCGGTTGGTGGGCGTGACCCTTGCCTCAGCCTGAGCCCCGGCCGAGGCTGGGTGGGGGCCAGGCGAACCGGCAGGTATGGCCAGTGGGTGTCAGCAGGCCCCAGGTCCCCCTCGGCGGAAGGCCCCGGGGTGGCAGACGGCGGTGGGATGGTGGTCTGAGCAGCGGGTGGAGCGGTGGGTGGAGTGCAGGGCAGGGCGAGCAGAGCGGCGGGCGGCGCGGCATGGGGGGCCAGGTATTCCGCTATGGGCTCGAAAGTGCGCATAAAGGCCCTCCATGCCTCCTGGCACCAGGCCAGAGCCTGCTTTTGTAGTTCCAGCCACTGCTTGTCCACCCGCAGGTGCCACTCCGACACCTCCTGCTGACGCCGGAGGGTCGCGAGCGGCTGGGGTCCGTGGCCATCCTCTGGTGGTGGTGGCTCCGCTGTCGGCCCCATCCTGGGGCTGGTTGGTTCTCTGCCGAGGGGCTGGCCTTCTGGGATGGCCCCCGTGGGCTCTCCGGGACCATGGACACCTCGCCGGTGCTCTCCGGGCCTTCCGATGGTGCAGCTGCGGAACACGGGGGGGAAGAAGAGTGGAGACAGCCGTTAGTGTGGCCCCCGAGCCGTGTCCCATGTCCCCCCACCCCTCTGCTGCTGGTTCCCCATCCCCGTCCCTGGGAGATGCTGCTGCTGCTGATGGGTGTCCCACCCCCTCCCCCCCAGGGGACCCTAGGTTCTGCTCCCCCCATCCCCAGGGATGGGGCATGGCACTGTCCTGCTGGGGGGGCAGGGGCTGATGCACTCTTCTGAGGGACATGCCACTGCTGTCCTTGGGGCCATGGTCACCTGGGCATGTGGAGGGCCTTGGTCATGTCTCTTGTCCCCGCCCCCAACCCCGGGGGTGTGCACCGGGGGGGGGTACATACCTGACGGTCTGTTCCCACGGTCGGGGGACACCCTCTGGGAGGACGCCCTGCTGGAGCTCCAGGACGGCAGGATTATGTGCAGCCCTCCATCGCTGGAGGAGGATTCCCCCTCCTCCTCCTCCAGCTTCCCAGGTGTGGGCTCCTGGGGGGTCCCTGGGGTGCGGGGCTTGCCTCTGGGGTGGACTCCGCCTCCGGGGCCTGCTGGGGTTCGTTAGTCGAGGTGTCAAGAGTGGCCGGCGGGGAGGAGGTGTACTGGGGGCCCAGGATGGACCTGAGCTCCCTGTAAAAGGGGCAAGTGGCGGGGGCGGCCCCAGATCAGCCGTCCACATCCCGGGCCCGGGCGTAACCCTGAGGCAGCTCCTTGACCTTACTCCTGATGTGGTCAGGAGTGCAGGCAGGGTGACCTCGGGTGGCCAGGCCCTCGGCCAGCTGAGCAAATGCATCCGCGTCCCACCTCTTGCTCCCCGTTACCTGGATCACCTCCTCCTCGCTCCAGAGCCCCAGCAGGTCCTGGATCTCGGCCTCCGTCCAGGAGGGGCCCCGCTGCCTTTTCCCAGGCTGGCTGGATGCCTGGGAGCCCTGGCTCCCCTTGGGGGGGGTGCCTTGGGGACGCTTGGGGGGCTGGCGGGCGGCCAGTGCAGCAGGGGTGTGGCTTGGGGTGCAGAGGCGTGTGCAGGCTAGCCGCGTGGCAATGCTGCTTCCTGCACGCGCTCTCAGCTTCCTGCACAGGAAGGCAGGGGGCGGGGAGCTTTAAGGGGCCGCTGCACATGGCGACCATAGAGCTCAGGAGCTGGAGAGAGCGTCTCTCAACCCCTCAGCTGATGGCCGCCATGGCGGACCCCACTCTTTCGATGTTGTGGGACGTGGATCGGCTACACATGCCCTACTTCGACGTTCAACGTCGAAGTAGGGTGCTATTCCCATCTCCTGATGGGGATAGCGACTTCGACGTCTTGCCGCCTTACGTCGATTTCAACTTCGAAATAGCGCTTGCCCGGTGTAGACGTGGCGGGCGCTATTTCAAAGTTGGTGCGGCTACTTCGAAGTAGTCGGCACGTGTAGATGTGGCTTATGTGAGGGAGCAGCATGATTGCTCTGAGCTCCAGTATAAGGTCCGTGTCTACACGTGCATGCTACTTCGAAGTAGCGGCGCCAACTTTGAAATAGCGCCCATCATGGCTACACGTGTTGGGCGCTATTTCGAAGTTGAAATCGACGTTAGGTGGCGAGATGTCGAAGTCGCTAACCCCATGAGGGGATGGGAATAGCGCCCTACTTCAAAGTTGAACGTCGAAGTAGGGCACGTGTAGACGATCCGCGTCCCGCAACATCGAAATAGCGGGTCTGCCATGGCAGCCATCAGCTGAGGGGTTGAGAGATGCTCTCTCTCCAGCCCCTGCAGGGCTCTATGGTCACCGTGTGCAGCAGCCCTTAGCCCAGGGCTTCTGGCTGCTGCTGTGGCAGCTGGGGATCCATGCTGCATGCACAGGGTCTGCAACCAGTTGTCGGCTCTGTGGATCTTGTGTTGTTTAGTGCAAGTGTGTCTGGGAGGGGCCCTTTAAGGGAGCGGCTTGCTGTTGAGTGCGCCCTGTGACCCTGTCTGCAGCTGTTCCTGGCACCCTTATTTTGATGTGTGCTACTTTGGCGTGTAGACGTTCCCTCGCTGTGCCTATTTTGATGTGGTGCTGCCCAACGTCGAAGTTGAACGTCGACGTTGCCAGCCCTGGATGACGTGTAGACGTTATTCATCGAAATAGACTATTTCGATGTTGCTACATCGAAATAAGCTATTTCAATGTAGCGTGCATGTGTAGACGTAGCCAAGGAGGGAGATAATCCAGTTGAATGTCTTTGGATTAAGCTTAGAGGTGGAAGGTAACAGAGGTGATATTGTAGTTGGTGTCTTCTGTAGACCACCAGATTAGGGAGATGAGGTAGGTGAGGATTTCTTCAGGCAGCTAAGTACATCATCGGGACATTTGCTGGGAGACCGATACAGCAGCACACAGACAATCAGGAAATTTTTGGACAATGGTGGGGATAACTTCTTGGTACAAGTGCTGAAGGAACTGACCAGGGGCCATGCACAACTTGACCTGCTGCTCACAAACAGGGAAGAACTTGTAGGATAAACAGAAGTGGGTAGAAACCTGGGCTGCAGTGACCATGAGACAGTAGATTTCAGGATGTGGACAAAAGGAAGAAGGGTGAGCAGTAACTACAGACCCTTGATTTCAAAAGAGCAGACTTCGACTCCCTGAGAAAACTAATGAGCAGAATCCCTTGGGAAACAAAGATGAAGGGGAAAAGAGTTCAATAGAACTTGGAGTATTTTAAAGAAGTGTTACTGAAGACACAGGAAAAAACATTCTGCTACAAAGTAAGAAATGCAAACATGGTAGGCAACCAGCTTTACTTAACAGGGAAATTCTTAGTCAGCTTAAACTCAAAAAGAATGCATACAAGAAATGGAAATGTGGACAGTTGACTAAGGAGGAGTATAAACATACGGCTGGAGAATGCCAGGCAGTAATCAGGAAAGCGAAATCACAATTGGAACTGCAGCTGGCAAGGCATGTGAAGGGTAACAAGGGTTTCTACAGGCATGTTAACAATAAGCGGGTTATCAGAGGAGTAGTGGGGCCATTACCGAATGAGAGAGGTAGCCAAGTGACAGATGATGTAAAAAAAGCTGACGTATTCTCTGTCATTCCTGAGCCTTTGGCCATTATCTCTAAAGACTCTTGGAGGTCAGGAGAAATACTGGCTGAGTGGAAAAAGGCAAACTTTGTGCCCATCTTTAAAAAAGGAAAGATGGACAATCCAGGGAACTATAGATGGGTCAGCCGTACCTCAATCCTTGGGAAAATAATGGAGAGGATCTTCAAGGAATCCATTTTCGAGCACTTGGAATTGGGGAAAGTGATCAAAAGTAGCCAACATGGATGCACCAGGGGCAAGTCCTGCCTGACCAAACTGATTAGCTTCTATGATGAGGTAACAGGCTCTGTGGACATGGGGAAGTCAGTGGATGTGATATACCTTGACTTCAGCAAAACGTTTGACACAGTCTCCCACAATATTTGTAAGGAAATATGGATGGGATCCTTGGGCTATGAGATTGATAGAAAGCTGGCTTGATAGTCTGACCCAACAGGTAGTAGTCAATGGCTCAATATCTGGATGGTGGTCAGTTTCAAGTGGAGTGGCACAAGGCTCAGTTCTGGAGCTGGTATTGTTCAACAACTTTATTAATGACCTGGGTGAGGGACTGGATTGCACCCTCAGCAAGTTTGCGGATGACACAAAGTTATGGGGTGAGGTAGATACATTGGAGAGTACAGATAGAATCCAGAGTGACCTGGATAAATTGGAGGGTTAGATCAAAAGAAATCTGATGAGGTGAACAAGGAGAAGTGTAAAGTCTTGCACCTGAGGCTGAAGAATCCCCAGTATTGCTATAAGCTGGGGACTGACTGGCTCAGCAGCACTACAGCAGAAAGAGATCTTGGGGTTATGGTGGATGAAAGGCTGGATATGAGTAAACAGTTTGCCCTTGTAGCCAAGAAGGCTAAGGGCATATTTGGGTGCATTAGGAGGCGCATTTTGAGCAGATCTAGAGAAGTAGTTGTTCCCTTCTATTCGGCACTGATGAATCCACATCTGGAATATTGTGTCCAGTTTTGGGCCCACCAGCATAAAAAGGATGTGAATACACTGGAGCAGGTTCAGCGGAAGGCAACAAAAATGATTACGCGTCTGGAGCACATGACCTATGAGGAGAGGCTGAGGGATTTGGGCTTGTTTAGTTTACAGAAGAGAAGACTTAGAGGTGATTTAATAGCAGCCTTCAACTTCCTGAAGGGGAGCTCTAAAAAGGAGGGTGAGAAACTGTTCTCAGTGGTGTCAGATGGCAGAACAAGGACTAATGGTCTGAAGTTAAAGAGGGAGAAGTGTGGGTTGGATATTAGGAAAAACTAGTTCACCAGGAGGGTGGTGAAGCATTGGAATGTGTTGCCTAGAGAGGTGGTGGCTTCTCCATCCCTCAAGGTTTTTAAGTCCCGGCTTGACAAGGTCCTGGCTGGGATGACTTAGATAGGATTGATCCTGTTTACAGCAGGGGGCTGGACTAGATGACCTCCTGAGGTCCCTTCCAGCCCTATGATTCTATCATTCTATGACTTAATGCATCCCTGCTAAATCGCCAAGGTTCGACTGTTGCAGCAGTGTATTGAGGGCACCTATCGCACAGTTTCTTCAGTCTCTTTGCTTTCTGTATTTTTTTTTTTGGTGATATGTTATTGGAAAATGGTCCTGCAAGTGGTTGTTGGTGTACGCGTTGCCCTCGTTCCCCTCCTTTTGAAATCAAATGCCCATTTTTCAATGACATCTCTTTCCCTGATGAGAGAAATTGCTTGAATCATCCACATTACAGGAAGAGGCAGTTTTACAGAAAATCATCTTTCTGGAAAGAGTTTTTTCAAGAGACTTCCACTTATCATTATGTACAAGTGAAGAGAGAAAGAGGCTGATGTAGCAAGGTTTGAACTAGAAGGAGAGAGAGTAATATCTGTGAGATGTCAGTACACAGAAGTGAAGAACAGCCGTTTTCAGAAGTCTCTTCCCCTGGTGAAAATACACCAAACAGGATCTTTGTGACAAGGGAAAAACTTCATATTATTCTTGAGGAAAGAAGGAAAAGTAGAGAATCACAGAGGGCATTGTGTCTAGTGGTTAGCATTACTCAGAAGAAGAAGAGAAGGAAAGACAAAGTGCTTTGGTTTCTAGTGGTTAGCATCTCTTCTCCAGATGAAAATACACCAAACAGGATCAATGTGACTAGGGAAAGACTAAATATTATTGTCAAGGAAAGAAGACAGTCACTGCCAACATGCTGCCACTTTTTGATTGTATCAGGCTGAAGGAGCCTGGTTTGAAGGGTAGGTGGGGGAGAGAAAGCAATACGGAGCAATCTTTGAGTTGTCATCACACAGAAGTGAGGAACTCTGTAGGGAGGCCGTTGCACTGATGTCTCCAACATGAGGTGAGGAGACCATTAGAAGTATTAGGTTCAGACTCTTTATGAATCTCCAAGACTAACTAGGAAAGACTCCCAGAGGGTGTTGGTTTCTAGTGGCTGCTGGAAGGAACCATTATCCCATCAGAAGGAGCGGTGGCTCAAAAACAGAAGGAAAAAGTTAAGGAAGCATTAGAAGATAGAAAAGTAGAGGAAAGAGTGAAAGTAGACCTTTGCTTCTTGTAGTAAAGAGAGAGAGCTCCAAGCTGCATTACCAGCATAGGAAATCTTCCCCTGAGCCACACAATTTGGGAAGGGAGAGTATTGGCACTTGTGGGGAGGCAGCCCCATAAAATGTTTGTGGCAAGGGGACAGCCCCTGCTGGTGGATGGTGCCTTGGAGGGGGCCAAGCCCAGATAATGTTGAATAACCTGTTTAAATGGTTCAGTCAGTTGTGCACCTTAGGGGGCTGTGAGCAGCCCTGTAAAATTTGTGTAGCAAGGGGCCAGACCCCTGCCTGGTACCTGATGGTGGGGTAGTCCTGTGAAATGTTTGTGGGTGCTCATTGTTAATTCCAGAGGTTGAAGCTTTTAAAAGCCCTGGAAAATGTGAAGCAGAGAAAACAAGTTTCGTGGAGGGAAGAAGGCTTCACTGCATGCAGGGCAGGACATGCCACTGTCTGGAAGCATGGTCCGCACTGCACAGCCACCATGGGGTGTGGTGAGATGTGGGGGGGGTGGGGCCTACCTGCCAGGCGCATGATGATTAGCGGGTGGGTGGATTGGGGGGCTGCCCTGTACCAACGTGAAGAGCAGAAAGGAAGTTTCTCACCATTCCTACTAAATCCTGTGCAGGGAAGAAAACTTCACCCTGCGCAGGGCAGGGCATATGGTGTCTGCAAGCATGGTCCCCACAGCCTAGCTGCCTTGTGGCATGGTGGGGGGCTAGCCTGCCAGCCGAATGGCACTTTGGCATGGGGGGCAGCCCTGTAAAATGTGAAATGGAGCAAACAAGTTGAACAACCTGTTGAAGTGGTTCAGTCAAGTGGATGCTATCAGAACACATTAAACAAGTTTCTTGTCCTCTCCTGCTAAATCCTGTGCAGGGAAGGAGCCTTCACTCCATGCAAGACAATTAACAACCAGAAGGAGCACATATGGTTCCACAAAAGGGAGGAAGAGCCCTCTGAGACTGAGGGTACACACCACTTCCCTCAGACTTTTCAGCTAAATACTGTGCAGGGAGAAAGCCCTCCCAAGCATTGAGACCCCATGCAGGGGTTTTTCATCTGGCACTGCTGAGTGTCCCTGCTGTTTACTCAGCCCAGATTCATCTACCACACAGAAATGAGACCCTGGCTCTCCTGGTGTCTCCATGCTGGGGCTCTTCATGGCAAGATGCGATCACCACGCTTGCCACAAAGAAAATGAATTCAAATTGCTGGGCTTCTTGTTTCCTACTTTCTGCACACCTGGAGAGCAGCTGAGGTGAAAGCGGCCAGAATGGACACATTTGGGGCATTGTGGGATATCTCTGGAGACTGATAAAAGTGATTTAAAGTAACGCTGTTTCCACAGTAGCATTAATTTGACCTTGTAAATTTGAACTCAGTGTTACACCTCATTGCAGGGGCAGGGAGAGAAAGTACACCTTAGTGCCCCTTAAAATTAACCTAACTGTATTTGCAGTAAAGAAAGTCACATTGTAAAATCGAGTTAAGTGCCTTAAAATCAACTTTATACTCAGGTGTAGAAACAGCCTAATTCTGGCTCTGAAATTGTTGCTACTTGTAGCTACTATCCATGGGACAAAATCTTTTACTTGAGTAGCTAAAGAGAGGTGCCTAAATTCTGTGGTGCTGGAACCTGAGAGTTCCATTGACTCCAGAGCAAGCTGCAAGTTGCTGTTCATCATATTTGAAAATCAGGCCAGGAACATAGGTGGCTAAACATGGTTTTAGATTCCTAACTTTGGTCAATAAAGCTTGACAACTTTGGCCTCAAATTCAGCATCGAACTTCCTGTGTATGTGGAATGACTTGCTCAAAGGATTGTTCATTATGTGTCTTCATGCAGGGCAGAGAAGCAACATACTTAAACATGATGGAACTGAAAGCCTTTAGCTCTGAGATGTACATATGCTCACTCTGCTGACTGTGAGTTTCACCAGCTCATTCACAAAAACAAAACACTCTTTTTTTCCTAGCAGACTGACAAGGACGAGCTTTGAAAATAGGGATATCTACCAAGGACTTGTGTGTTTGTGTACATGCTTTTAATGTTTGTTCATTCTCATGAATGCAGAGTTGGGGGTGAGCATTGTGGCCAGCCAGTTGACTTCTTCTGATGGGGTAGGAGGTTAGCACCCTGTTCATTAGTTTTTTCTACTTTTTTTTGCTAGAGCACAGTGAGTGTTTGATGCCGAAATATTTTTCTGGCCTGGTAAAAATACTAAAAACCAAACAACCATTAGGAATTAGGCTGAAATTCCCTTCAATGGACAACAACCAGATAGTACAGGTTGAACCTTTCTAGTGTAGCACCCTCAGAACCTGATTGGTGCCAAACCAGAGAATTTGCCAGACTATGGGAGGTCAATATTGTCTAGCACCATTACCAACATTTCCACTGGTTACTGAGCTCTTACAAGACATTTAGGGGTAAACTACAGTTAAATAAGAGCACGGAACACTGAGAGCCAGGACTGGTGGTTGTAAACAAAGTTTGTGACCATGGAAAACTTGGCCACACCCATGATCTGTCAACATCCAGCTTACCAAAATCATGCCAGACCATGGATGTTGCCAGACCACAGGGTGCTGGACTGGAGAGGTTCAATGTGTAATATGTTTCAGTTCCAGCAGCAGTGGACTGGTTTTGACTCTGTAACTTGATGGTGGAAAGCTTATGAGAGTATAGGCTTAAAACCTGTGCAGCATTTTTCAGCTGTAGGAAATCATGCTTCACATGGTATTTGTATAGTTATGCTTTATAGTACATATGGTCTTGTCAACAGTAAGTTAAGAACCTTTAAAATTGATGGTTGGTTGATTTAATGTATACAGTAATTTGGTTCTTTTTGTTGGCTTTGTTGTCCTCCTTCAGTATAGTTTCTACTTTAAAGCTGGCAGGCATTCACCCAAAGCACTCTTCTGATAGTTTCATATTCAGAGCTGAATAGAATGCTGTGAACTCATTCAAATGTTTTTTAAACATTTTTTAAAAAGTCTCTTTAAAACACAGTGCTTACTCTGTTCTAGTTGTGTTTAATTTTATATAATATAAATAGGATATAACGGACTTTGATTATGGGAATTTCCCATAAGGTTCTTTTCTTACTTCTAATCTGACAGCTATCCTGAGCCATGTGATCTGTGTGGCATGTTTTCATGGTGTGCTGATCACATTGAAAACAAAATAAACTAGTTTTAGATTTGAAACATTGACTTTCATTGTTATGTTGCAAATCAAATGTAGTATTTTTTGCATCATTTTGGTATTTCATATAAAACAGAAGACATACAAAAACTGATCTGCTTCAAAACAACACAAAAATTAGAAATATTCAATAATTCTAAAAAGTTGCTTGCTCTTTTGGTGATCTTTTATTGGACAATACTAAGTAGCTACTTCAGGCCAGAAACTGTAGATCTGTGTTTATACAGCATTCAGCATATGAGAGCTGCAACCTGATTTGGGGCCTGAGGTGCTACTGAAATAGAAATAGCTGCTAGCTGGTTTTTGTTTTTTTATGGCACTTTACAATGACCTACTTTTTTGTCACTTTTGTGGTATTCCATTCCTTATGTCTAACAACAACCCATAAACTGTAGTTACAGGTCATTTTTTTCTGTTTCATTTTGCAACCCTGCAGTTTTTCAGCAGTTTTTAGCAAATTTTGGAAACATGGGCTACGTCTACACGTGAAGCCTACATCGAAGTAGCCTATTTCGATGTGGCGACATCGAAATAGGCTATTTCGATGAATAGCGTCTACACGTCCTCCAGGGCCGGCAACGTCGATGTTCAACTTCGATGTTGCGCAGCCCAACATCGAAATAGGCGCAGCGAGGGAACGTCTACACGCCCAAGTAGCACACATCGAAATAGGGATGCCAGGCACAGATGCAGACAGGGTCACAGGGTGGACTAGCGCTTCCGGGGCAACAGACAGGCGCTCCCTTAAAGGGCCCCTCCCAGACACACTCAGCCTGCACAGCACGCGGTCTGAGGAGCCATAGGCACACAGACCCCGGACGCCGCAGCAGCAGCTAGAGGTCCACCCAGCCCTCCCGGCAGGAGCAGGGCTTGCCCTGCTCCATGCCATGCGGGAGGCAGCTGAGCACCTCCTTGCCCCAGAGGAGGAGATGCCCCCAGGGCAGCAGGGCTCAACCCCTACCCCTGCAGCACCCCGCCCCCCCCCGCCTCACACGCCGGCGGCTGTGGAGCTACCCCACCAGCACCGACTGGTGGGAGCGGCTGGTGCTTGGGGAGTGGGACGACAACCACTGGCTCAGGAACTTCAGGATGACCCGGCAGACATTCCTGGAGCTGTGCCAGTGGCTCACCCCCACACTCAGGCACCAGGACACCGCCATATGGCGTGCCCTCACAGTGCAGAAACGGGTCGGCATCGCTGTCTGGAAGCTGGCCACTCCAGACAGCTACCGATCCGTGGGCCAGCAGTTTGGTGTCGGCAAGGCCACCGTCGGGGCTGTTTTCATGGAGGTAAGCGAACCCATGGTGGGAGGGCAGGGCAGGGGAGGGGAGGCCAGGGCAGGGCAGGGCAGGGCAGGGGGGCCAGAGCAGAGCAGGGCAGGGGGGCCAGGGCAGGGCAGGGCAGGGCAGGGCAGGGCAGGGGGGCCAGAGCAGGGCAGGGCAGGGGGGCCAGGGCAGGGCAGGGCAGGGCAGGGCAGGGCAGGGGGGCCAGAGCAGGGCAGGGCAGGGCAGGGCCACGCACACCCTGCTCACCCCTCATTGGGGCTGTCCCATGTGCTTTCTCTGCAGGTCGTGTGTGCCATCAACGCCATGCTCCTGCACAGGCTCATGAGGCTGGGAGAGCCAGATGCCACCATCGCCGCCTTTGCCACCCTGGGCTTCCCCAACTGCTTCGGGGCTCTGGATGGGACTCACATCCCCATCCGCACCCCGCATCACAGTGGAGGACGATACCTCAATTGGAAGGGCTACCATTCTGTCGTCCTGCAGGCCTTGGTGGACAGCCGGGGACGTTTCCAGGACATTTATGTGGGCTGGCCTGGCAGCACCCACGACGCCCGGGTTTTCCGGAACTCGGGCCTGTGCCACCGGCTGGAGACGGGGACCTACATCCCCCAGCGGGAGATCCCTCGGGGGGACACCATCATACCCCTCTGCGTCATCGCAGATGCGGCCTACCCCCTCCGGCCGTGGCTCATGCACCCCTACATGGGCCATCTCTCCGCAAGCCAGGAGCGCTTCAACGAGTGCCTGAACCACGCGCGCCAGGTGGTGGAGCGCTCATTTGGCCACCTGAAGGGACGCTGGAGATGTCTCCTGAGCCGCCTGGATGCAGGCCCCAACATCCCCCAGATTGTGGGTGCCTGCTGCGCCCTGCACAATTTGGTCGAGAGCAAGGGGGAGACCTTTTTCCAGGGCTGGGCTGCGGAGGCCGCCAGGGCAGACGTCCAGCCACCTGCTGCCCCCAGTCGCCAGGTGGACCCCGAAGGGACCCGGGTCCGGGAGGCCCTGCGGGCCCACTTCAATGAACAGGCCGCAGGGTGAACTCTGCCCAGGCCCCCTACTGCCCGCCCCTTCCTCCCCCACACTCCTGCCCCAACGCCTACACCATGGAGCACCCCACCGCCCCCCCCGCCACTTGTCCTGGACAAATGACAGCACGCACTTGTGGCTGAACCTAAACTTTTTTTTTTCTGTCCGAAGCTTTTTTTTTTATGACTGTAAATAAATATGTGAACCACAAACCAAAAACTAGGTACAAACATTGAACAAAAGCAATATGTACAAAAATAAAACAATACAAAGAAACAACTGTCTGCAATAATCAAAAGAAAACCAGGGAGGATAAAGGGGAGAACTATTTACATAGGGGGGACGGGGCAAACGGGGGGCCAAAAAAAACAGGGTCCAACTATATACAAGGGGGGGGGCCACGTCCCGGGCCCCTCGCCCCTATAGCCCGGCACCGGGCGTTGGCGGCCGGGAGCCCCGCCGCGCTCGCAGCCTGGTCCGTGGCTGGGTGGGAGTGGGCTGGACCGGAAGGTACGGTGGCCGGCGAGTGTCAGGTGGCTCCAGGGGTCCCTCGGCGCTCCGGCCCTCGCCAGTGGGTGGCGGGGCGACGGCGGACGGGACGGCGACGGGCGGAGCAGCTGGTGGTGGGGCTGCAGGAGCAGGCAGGGTGGGCAAGGTTGCGGCCGGCGCGGCATGGGGGGCCAGGTAGTCCACTAGGCGGTTAAATGTGTCCATGTAGGCCCCCCATGCCTCCTGGCACCAGACCAGCACCCACTCCTGCAGCTGGAGGTGCTGCTCCGCGACCTCCAGCTGCCGACGGTGGATGGCCAGCAGCTGGGGGTCCGTCGCCGTCGGCGGTTGGTGGCGGAGGGTCCGCCATCTAGCCCGCCGTGGGGCCGGTCAGTCCTCGGCCGAGGGGCTGCCCTGGAGCGATGGTCCCGGAGGGCTCTCCGGGACGACTGACGCCTCGCCGGCGCTCTCTTCCGGTCCTTCTGATGGTGCAGGTGCAGGACACAGGAGAGGAGAGGGGGAAGAAGAATGGAGACAGGCGTTAGTGTGGGCCCCAAGCCGTGGCCTTTGTCCCCCCAGCCCTGTGCTGCAGGTTCCCCATCCCCGTCCCCGGGAGATGCTGCTGTGATGGATGGGGTTCAGGGGTCCCCCTGCCCTGCACCCCGTCCCCTGGTGGGAGCGACTCTCACTTCACCCTGCAGGGTCTGAGAGCAGGAGAGGTTTCTCAGGCCACAGATGCCCAGTTTCTCCCAGGAGTGACAGCACCAGCTGTCGGAAGAGACAGTCCTTCCAACCCGTCGTGGGGAGAAGACCCCAAGGGGTGCCCCTCGGGGATGCAGCTTTCCCCCTCTTCAGGCTGGCTGCCTTCCAGCTCTCCCTTCCCCTAGCCTCTACCTGTGGCCCCCGCCCTCGCCCCCCAAGTCCAAGCCAGCTCGGCTCCTCCCTCCTGTTGGTTCAGGGCAGAGGTGTCACCTGCCAGCTGTAGCCCCAGGATCCTCCTTTGCCCCGGGAGCTATTCGGCTCTTGTTGCTCATATGTAGCCTGAGTCTCCCTTTGGCACTCCCCCCACTCCATCACATGCTGCTGCTGCGGGGTGTCCCACCCCCTCCTCCCGGGGGCCCCTCGAGTTTCCTCTCCCCCTGGCCCGGGGATGGGGCATGGCACTGTCATGCGGGGTGGGCGGGGGGCAGGGGCTGATGGCTGCAGTGCTGTGAGGGCCATGGCTCTGGTGTCCTTGGGGCCATGGCCATGTGAGCATGTGGGGGGCCCTGGACACATATCTCTTACCCCCTCCCCTCAAGCCCAGGGGTGTCCACCAGAGGGGGGTACCTACCTGTCGGTCCGCTCCCACGGTCCGGAGATCGCCGGGGGGCGGAGGCCCTGCTGCTCCTCCGGGATGGCAGGAGGAGGATCTGCAGGCTGGATTCTGCGGAGGAGGAGCCCCCCCCTCCTCCTCCTCCTCCTGCCGGCTCTATGTCCCGGGGGTGGCCTCCGGGGGGGGCCCCCGGGGTGCGGGGCTTGCCTCCGGGGCGGACTCCGGCTGCAGGGCCTGCTGGGTCTCGTCAGCCGAGGTGTCAAGGGTGGCCGGAGGGGAGGAGGTGTGCCGGGAGCCCAGGATGTCCCTGAGCTCCCTGGAAAAGGGGCAAGTGATGGGGGCGGCCCCAGATCGGCTGGCCGCATCCCGGGCCCGGGAGTAACCCTGCCGCAGCTCCTTGACCTTACTCCTGACGTGGTCAGGAGTGCCGGCAGGGTGACCCCGGGCAGCCAGGCCGTCGGCAAGCTGAGCGAACGCATCCATGTTCCACCTCTTGCTCCCCATTACCTGGAGCACCTCCTCCTCGCTCCAGAGCCCCAGCAGGTCCCGCAGCTCAGCCTCCGTCCAGGAGGGGCCCCGCTGCCGCTTCCCAGCCTGGCTGCCCCTCTGGCTGGGATGGCTGCCCTGGCTCCCCTTGCGGGGGGGTCCCCTGGGGCCGCTGGGGGGGCTGCCGGCCAGCCATCGCAGCTCTGTGGGGCTGTGGGTGGTGCAGGCTGGCCGTGTGTGCAGGCTGCAGCCTGCACGTTCCCTCAGCTTCCTGCAGAGGAAGGGAGGGGGAGGGGACCTTTAAGGGGCTGCTCCACATGGCCACCAGTGAGCTGAGGGGCTGGAGAGAGCGTCTCTCAACCCCCCAGCTGATGGCTGCCATGGAGGACCTGGCAATTTCGACGTTGTGGGACGCGGATCGTCTACACGGTCCCTGCTTTGACGTTGAACGTCGAAGTAGGGCGCTATTCCGATCCCCTCATGAGGTTAGTGACTTCAACGTCTTGCCGCCTAACGTCGAAGTTAACTTCGAAATAGCGCCCGACGCGTGTAGCCGCAACGGGCGCTATTTCGAAGTTAGTGCCGCTACTTTGAAGTAGCGTGCACGTGTAGACACAGCTATGGGGTAGAAAAAGTGGAAAGGTTTATGTACTGCATTAGGTATTAAAAAGTTATAAAGGCAAAAAAAGAAGGGAAAATAGAGATTTAAGATAATTTTGGTTTAAAAGCATATACAATACTAAAATTTAGTGGGATTAGTTTTAAGGCAGCAATTTCTTTTGGAAAAAGTGTAGCAAAAACATGCAATCAAATTTACTGATGGTAACAGTTTCCAATAACATGGACTGTTTTGGAATCTCCTGGGAAATCAATAGGTTTCATGCTCATTTAGCTATAAACCTGTGTCACTACAGTTGAAATTTCTGCCAAACTCCGTGTCCACGTTGTGCACTTTCACTTGCATTCTTGGAGGCAGACACATTTTTGGTATTTGAAATGAGGCTGCATCTACACTATGAGATAAATTCAAATTTAAGGCAGTTACCTTGATGTTCCCATGTGACTGCTTCACTGTAAATACCATTAGCTCTATTGTGGGATCTCCAATATCAAGATTATGAATCACAGTTACCTGACAGGCGTAGCATCAAGCTTGAATTCAAAAGTTCGATTAAAGGTCAGTGTGGAAGCGCCATGTCTTAAAATAGAACTTCTTAGCGTCCAGAGGTGTCCTGTATGTAACCCACAAGGTGACTCAGTGCTCTGCTCTGGCCGCTGCTCTCCAGGTGTGCCAGAATTAAGTAACAGGAAGACGTGAATTTTAAATCATGACCAGGCAGCCTGTGGCTGTGGGGTCATGTTTGCATGAGAGCCTGAGAAATGTCTTTCTTTTTTTGTTATTAGAGCTGTGACCGCACCTACCCATTACAAATATCCCTTACAATGAGTTCATGGTTCTGTCTCTATGCTTGTTATATTCCTCTGCACAGCCTGCTGCCAGCTACTATCCTGGTAACACCACATGGCAGCAAGGCTGTTGTAGAGATCGTGCTTGTATAAGATGCCAAGAAACTTCTTCTCAGTGGTTTACATTTATGCCTGAACCTCCTCCATCCCCCATAGGTGTCATGGAACCTTTCTCATGCTCAGCCATCCCACGTGGGTAGGCTCTGACCCAAGAAAAGGATGCGCCTGCTGTTTCATGTTGACCATGCTGCCAGGCATCACCTTGTCCTGGCTTGTGCATGTTTAGTGCTCCAAGGGCAGGAAAGAATTTTTGGGGCTTGCTGTGACTGTGAGGGGAGAAGTCTCCCCCTGCAGCTAAGATAGCTGGTGGGGACTAGTTCACCTGGCCCTGCACTGAACCCACCTGTGCCCCTAGCAAGGGACCCATGGCACTTGCAGCTGGGTTTTTGCTACCGGGGGAAGTATTCCCCTGGCGACTAAGATAGTCTGGGGGACTACTTCAGCTACTTCACCATTCCAAGCAGTTCTGCAGCAGCAGACCACAGCACCTGCGCCACACACACCCTGCCAAAATATTTCCGGTAGGAGCTTGCTGCCCATTGCAGACACCTGCCGGTTTGATATTTCTGGTATAAAATCTTTGTGGTAACAGCTTCTATTTGTCTTCATGCTTTGACTGCAGAAACACAGGGTGGGGGGGAAGCTAGTTGAGATTCCTGTTTCTGTTATAATTTCAGTGTATGATGTTTCACTGCCATCACCGTGGTGGCAAAGTCTGTGTAGTGAGGAGAAAAGTCAAAACCCTCTTTTCCTAGACTTTTCTGTCCTCTTTCTTCTAACTTTGAGAATACAGTCCAGGTCCCTGTATTATTTTCCGGGGTCAGGTGCAATGATGAGAAGGGGGACACTCAGTGGATGGCCAGTTGAGAACACAGTCATTGCACAAAAGCCCTACAGGGGACTAGAAAGCCAAAGACTCTCACCTCAGCAACTCTCTTTCAAAAACTGTCTTACCTTCTCTTTCTTCAAGTTTTTCAGGGTCCTGGTGTTATTTTCAGGGATCAGATGCAATCACTGGAGGGGGAAACTCAGTGGATGGCCAGCTGAGGATTCAATTACAGAAGAAAGACATTTATATTAACTTTTTTGCCATCTCTGTGGATGCCCTACTTTTCCTTCCTTCCAGTGGGAAAAAAGGACTTTTGCTTACCATGGGAGGGGAATGAGGAAAATGCAATGTGGGAAGATGATGTTAACACCAGCAAGCATACCCAGAATGCTATGGGAATGAGGGAACTGTGGGATAGGTTCCCACGATGCACTGCTGCAACACTTGATGTTTGTCAGTTGAGTGTGGCAGTAATAAGTCGACTTTGTGAGGAGCCCATGGGGAGGTGAGGATGACCAAATTAGAACTTATGAATTCCAGAATTAGAAAATTGATATTAATAAATTAAAATTATCTTGTAGCATAGACGCAGCTGGAGTGAATCAATCAAAGCTGATGCAGTCTTTTGTGCAGAGAGAGCAAAACCACTGAGAGGCAAGTAATCCTTTCCTTTTTTCAGCTTTCGTAAGTGGGGCATTTATAGAACACAAGCCAAAGCACAACAGTAGCAAATAATAACCTCCATAACAAACATGAATGGTGTCTAGCTGTTTTCAATAAATACATGTGCTGACTTGTTCCCTAAGAGACTTTTCATTTCAGTGAAGTATTATTTCAGTTCTTATGAAAATAGAACAAAAAATCTGACGGGGTTCTTGAGATGCCTAGAAGTACTTTTTGTTTGTTTTTGTTTTTTGTTTTGTTTTTTGTTTTAATGTTTTAAATGTTCTAAATCTCTAGAAGGCAGAGATTTTTTTCAATAAGCAGTTCAAATACAGTGAAATCCTATGTGGTTTGTCAAAAACATACAAAATAAATTTCTGGAAATATGCAAAAACTGTCTAAAGTTTTGTTGCTAGACTGTACAGCCAGAGGGAGAAAGACCTAGTGTCACTTTATTAATAAAAGATATCTGCATTTTTCATTATGAAAAAAGATTTGCATGTGGTAACAATGGCAAGACCAAACATATGAGCAGTACTGTACATTAAAATTCTTGGATGAAAAGACACAAAATTACAAGTATTTTAGATTTCTCTTCTTCAATAAAGGTAAACAATGTACTTAGTATAACATGGTACATTTAATATACAGATAATGTCTTTTCTTGCTATTTCCTGTGAGCAACAATCTATGTAATTTATCACATTTTTATCAAATCTCAAAAGTTCTTAATTTTTAATTCATGACCAATTTTTCAGATCTGCTCGCAAAATTCAAGTATTTTGAGTTATTTTTATGTATTACGTGTTGTGTCTCAAAGCATAATGAACGTATAAAGACATTGTTTGAATTGCATTATCTAGAGGCAGTCATACATTGATCTTACATATCTAATTATGAACACACCATTTCAGAGTTAGTGAAAAATTGCAAGCAATATAAATACATCGATAGTGCTGTCAAAGGCTACATCAACACTGAGAGATAAATTTGAATTTAAGGCATTTAGCTCAATAGTACCACGTGACTGTTTTCACTGTAAATACCATCAGCTCGATTTAGGGAGCACTAATATTGATATCATAATATCATTGGAACAGGCTGGGTGTAGCATTACGTTCTAATTTCAAAGTTCGATTAAAGGTCAGTGTGGAAGCACCATGTCTTAAAATTGAATTTATTAGCCTCCAGAGGTGTCCCGCACGTAACCGAAAACAACCCTCAGTGCTTGTCTTGGGCTACTGCTCTCCAGGTGCACAGAAATTAAGTAACAGGAAGACTGCAAGCCTGTACTTAAGAAATTAAGTAACAGGAAGGCTGGATGTAAAGGGACATGGGAGGGGAAAAACTAAAACTGAAAACTAAGAACAAATGGTGCTTGGAAAGGGACATGGGAGGTGATACGCCATGCAGAGCCCAGCAGCCACATGTCATCAGGGAGTCCATGCTGGATGAAGGAAACATGGGAGGATAAATGCACAGCAGAGTCTGGCAGCCACGGGGTGTAGGGGAGTCCTGGGAAACGCAAAGAAATGGTGGAAAAGAAGTGATGGGGGAGGGACATGAGAGGGGAAGAGCCCAGCGGAGTCCGGCAGCTGCATGGAGTGAGGGAGTCCTGAAAAATGAAAAGAAATGCTGGAGGAATGGAACATGGGATGGGAAGAGCACAGCAGAGCTTGGAAGCAGGGGAGTACTGCCGTAGCTCCTTCACTTTGGACCCCACCTGGTCTGGGGTCCGGGTGGGGTGACCCCGGCCAGTGAGGCCCTTAGCGAGGTGCTCAAATGCTGCTGCGTTCCTGCCCCAGACCTCTGTCTGGTGCAGGATCTCCTCATGTGCCCAGAGGGCGAGGAGATCTTGCAGCTCAGCATCGGTCCAGGAGGGTGCTTGGGGGGCTGGCTCCCCACCTGGGAGGGCTCCCTGACGTCCTTGGGGGGACCTCTGGGGTGGACGGGGGTCATGGGTGCTGGCCATGGTGCCAGAGGTGTTGTGGCTTCCCCTGGGGCATCGCGGCTGGCAGGGGGCAGAGCAGCAGTGTGGGCTCCCTGCTGCCTGCATGCTCTCAGCTTCCTGCCTGAGGGCTTCTGGGAGCCTGCCTCCTGAAATGCTCCCAACACTGGAGCCATAGAGCTCCGCTTGTGCTGGGAGTGGCACCACCTCCTGCCAGCTGATTGCAGCCATGGAGGACTCCCTCTTTTGAAAGAGCAGGCCGTGGAGCGTCTACACTTGCTCTCTTTTGAAATAATCTTTTGAACGAGGGCACTTTTCCTATCCTGGGAACAGACAACTGACTTCAAAAGAAGGGGAGGTTCTTTTGAAGTTAATTTTGAAAGAGCGCCGTGTCAGTGTAGATGCTCCATGGATTCTTTTGAAAGAACTCGGTCTTCCAATCTGAATTTCCAATGTACTTGCTAGTGTAGAGGCAGCCTAACATGCTGTTCTAAGGAACACAGAACCACAGCTAGCAAACCTGTATCCTACCCAACCCATATAGCTATACCCACTCCCAACCAGCTTCTAGCATGCAGAATAAATTCTCACCCAAACCATTTGCTCCAGGGGGCTTGGGGACCATGGAGGGGACTGCAAGGGAGGGGCCCACCATGGAGGGGACCGGTTCCAGGTCTAGGGTGAAGAGCTCCAGGCTGTCTGAAACAAACTCCTCTGTCTCCTGCTCATTGTCCCTTTCCTTCTCTTCATTGCCCTCTTCCTCTAGGCCACCCTGCTTCTCCAAGCTCACCCCAAACTCCATACTAGGGCCTCCACAAGTGGTGTATTTGAGTCAGGACTCCATGGTGGGGGTGGCTCCCCATAAGCAAATGCAGCTGTTGATAATAGGGGCAGGTCCTGACAGCTCCTTGGCTTCCCGGACTTTTTGATAAGCCTACCAGTGTTCTTTAACCTTCACCTGGCACTGCATAGAGTCCTGGGAGTAACCTCGGGTACTAATCTGATGCGCCATCTGATCATAGATTGCTGCATTTTTCTTGGCCACCTGAAATCTCTTCACCTCCAATTGGTCTCTCCAAATGGCAATGAGATTAAGAATCTCCTGGTGGGTCCAAGAAGGGGCTCTTGTGAGCCTGAGAAGTGCTAGTTAGATCACTACCCTGAGTGCTCATGATTGCTATCTATGCTATCTATGCGGTGTGATAGCCTGATCCAGTGTGATGCTATGGGCAAAGAGATTTTTTTCATAATGGATGCTCTTTATATTTGCAGGGCTGGCCTGCTAAATTACAATTCAAATTTTAATTTAAATTCAAATTCAATCAAAACTTTGTGGGCTTACTTTGATCTTCTTCCTGCACACCTGACAGCAGTGCACAACAAAGCAACCATACTTGGAGGGTCACCACATAGCGTTGTGGGTTACATACGGACACTTCTGGAGGCTAATAAATTCAGATTAAGGACATGGCGCTTCCATACTAGCCTTGATTTGAGATTTTGAATTCAAATTTGACCCACCCCATCATACTGATATTTTGCAATTGGTATTATGGCTCAATAAATTGAGTTATCAGTATTAAGCGAGAAGACAGTCACATCTTAATATCGAGCTACCACCTTGAAATTCGACTTTCTCATAGCATAGACCAGCTTGAGTGTCCAGGGAGATTGAAGGGTTTTCCTACAGCTTTTTGTATGTTACCATTCCTGATGTCTGATACAAATCAAATGCAAAAAGCTGTAGGAGAACCCTTCAATCTGCCTGGACACTCAGTAACAGATTTAAAAGTAGCAGTATTACAAACAAAAAAATTAAAACAGATTCCAAAGAGAAACTACAGAGCTGCAATTCATTTGCAAATTTGACACCATCAACCAAGAACTGAACAGAGACTGGGAGTGGCTGGTCAATCACAAAAGCAGTTTCTCTGCACTTGAAGTTCACACCTCTACAGTCACTACTGATAATGGACCACATCCTCCCTGATTGAATTAACCTGATTTCCCCTCTCTTGATTTTCACAGCTCCACATTAACAGCTGATAATGGGCCACATCCTCCTTGAATGAACAGACTTTGTCAACTCTGGCCCTCCCCTTGACTGAGACTGCCTCCTTTTCATAAGCCTACATTTAAACCCTCCTCTGGAACCCCCGCACTCATGCATCTGACAAAGCAGGTCTTTGCCCCTGCAAGATTATGCTCCAAAATATCTGTTAGTAATCAAGGGAGGACCAGTTGAGAAGACACATACCTGATGACTTATAAAATCTTTCATAATTCAGTTACACCTACAGTTTTAAAAAGCAATTCAGTTACAGAAGAAAGAGGTTTCTGTGCATTTGGCAATCTTTGCTGATGTACTAGATTTCCTTCCTTCCTCCTGGAAAAATGGATATTTGCTTACCATGGGAGAGGAAGGAGGAAAATGCGATGTGAGAAGATGCTGTCAAATACCAGCAAAAATACCCTGAATGCTACGAGGATGAGGGAGCTTTGGGATAGCTTTCCACAGTGCAGTGCTGCAACAGTTAATGTTTGCCAATTGAGTGTGCCAGCAATATGAACTTTGTGAGGAGCACATGGGGAGCTGAGGATCATAAAATTTGAATTTATAAAATCCAGCATTCCAAATCTGACATTAATCCATTTGAATTTATCTCATGGTGTAGATATAGCCAAAACTATGGGTTCTTTCGTGCTAGTACTGTTTTTATTCCCTGTTTTTTGGTGTAATCAGAAATACTCTGAGAATACCTTTTTCTCTAGCATGTGGACTCAGAATTTTTTTTAGAACCAGGAAGGTAAGAGTAGCTCAAGAATAAGTGGGGAAAATAAACATTTAATGGAACTCTTGCATTTGAATTTTGTGGTTGGATTTTATTTTATCCAAACTTGTTCACTTCCAGGTTCTCCCTGCAAAATGTAATTTATCTAGAAACAAAATGTATGAAGACATAAAGTCAAATTTAAATGAAGATCACTCTAAATGGAAATGGTTTCTCTAGTATAAAGTTAACACAGGGATGGCACCTGAGGAAAAGGAAATTAAAAGTTAAAGTAGCCTCTTGACAAAGAAGGCTCCAGCACACACCTCTCACTCATGTCTAGGGTGTTTGATTGGGTTATCAGGGGAAAGATCAGGGGGATACAGTAGGACAAGATCCAGTGAGATGTGGGAAATGGAGGAATGGAGCTAAGTGTTACAAGGGACATCTGCACAAATGTGAAACTGCATCCTTCCGAGCCAGGGTGAACCTCTGCAATTATGTATTGTGAGCGGAAGAAATAATAAAAGATTCCCAGCTGTAACAACATGGGCTTTACGAGAATTCTGAAAACATACATCCTCTGGGTACTGTTATTTTTTGCACTCGGTAATCGATTTTCTGGTTTCTCAATTGACTTTGGTTACACCTACTTATTGGGCTGTCTTTCTTTTCCACTTAGGTATCAGCTAGGACCAGAGCCTTTGCTATGGCATGCCATTACATACATTGAGGGAATGAAGACATGATTACTGACACTTCACTTCTTCTGGCTGTTCTCATCCAAGTGGCATTCCTGCCTGTTGACATATCTGTCCTATTTTGAATTATTCTAGATCAGTGGTTCCTAACGTGGGGTGCATGCACCCCTGGGGGTGCGTGATGCCCTTTCTGGGGGTGTGAGACATGCCAGATTTTTTTAGAAGGTAAATCATAAAAAATGCAAATTAAGCACAGGCATGTAAGTACAACTATGCTGTTTCATCAAGCCTATGTATTTATTAACATTATACATTTTTTAACAATTGCTGTAAGATACAAACAAAAATTTTTTTTCATGTTTTTAAGCTAATAGTAGTGAAATTATCTCGCAACAAAATACAGTGTACTGCCCCATTTCAGGGTATTTCTTAACACATGCACAGGTGACGCTTTAGCAGCACAGCGGGCTTTGAATTCAGTTAGTCGCTGTTAGCACATTGAAACAAATAAGCAGTCAAGTAGCATTTTAAAGACTAGCAAAACAATTAGATGATGAGCTTTCGTGGGACAGAAGTTGATCTGAAGAAGTGGGTCTGTCCTATGAAAGCTCATCACCTAATCAATTATTTTGTTAGTCTTTAAAGTGCTACTTGACTGCTTTTTTGTTCTGCTAGAATACAGATGAACATGACTATCTCTCTGTCACTGTTAGCACATTGGTTATAGTTTACTTCCACAGCAAAACTCCACAATATCTTTGGGTTGTACTTGCGTATTTTTGGCCTACTGTACTATTATTTGTGGTGAGTAATAACATACAACTATTTTACATATCTTTAATGTACATTTAAAAGTGTATAGCCCCTCCATCTCCATTTTTGATTTTTGATAAGGGGGGCAAGAATATATTTTGAGAACCAAAGGGGTGAAGGCTGCAGTAAAGGTTGAGAACCACTGTTCTAGATCATGACTATTTTCTGTTCTTGTTTGTTTGATTGAAGGCTTGAGGAGCATGGAATTTTTGACCACCATTACTTTTTGGAGAAAAAATGCACATTCAGTAACATCAATATAGTTAGGTAAAATTGAAGTATGGTTGCAAATCTGTGTCAAAGAAACAATTTTCAATATTTTTAAATAAAACATTTCCTTTTGATATTTTCAAAATGAAATAGTCTAACTTTTGAACAAATTTTCATTTGTAAATTTCCTTTTACAATATTTAAAACCTGAAAATGATTGAAATCAAACCACAAAAATTTTGTTCAACATACAGTGAGTTTTTTAATTTGCTGAATAGTAAAATACTGGTCTTAGGTCAACCTGAAATTTTCTATAAATTATTTTTTCAGATTTGCCAGCAATCAGAAAAATTCATTATTTGCAGCTGTATATACTGCATGGCATCATATCCCTGTCCAAGAGTTTCCTGGCCAATTTTTTCTGAAACACACGTGATTGTCCTTTTATTCTGTGAAGCAGTATGCTTTGGAACTTTAGTGGGTTCCTTCTCCGACAGAAGACTTCAACGGATTCATATATACATACATATATATATATGAATGAATGAATATATATATTCTCTTAGCTTGGGCAGAGGGGAGATCAGGTGACCTTTACATCACCAGGAGATTCCCTTACTCAAGGGGTAGCACCATCTGTTTGCTTAAAATCCTCCCATTTCTTCCTCTTTGTGCCTACAGAGCTCCTTATTTGTAGCTATGTAGATTTTATTTCTTTACAGCAATTATTACAATGTGAAACAAGCAAACAGCTGTACCTCATTATGTGTTAACATTGGGATGTAATGAAAATTCGTATATATATATTTCTTTCATTTTATGAAAGAATAATCGGGATGGGGTTTTTTATCATTTTTGATTTTTCTGGACTTATATGATTTATGTGGACCTGGAAAAGGATATTTCCAATGATGTAATGACATTTTAGGTCAGATACAAGTGTTCTTTTCTGCATATTAAGATGTAGATGTGCTAGTTTGCATGCTGCTCTTTTCATTACATCCCAATGTTAACACATAATGAGGTCTATTCAGCAAGGTGGAAATGGCCCAGTATCAACAGTACTTTTTAGTACTGAAGTGCTGAATAGCCCTTGTCAGCTCTGTCCCTCCCTCTTACTGGGACCTCAGTTTTTAAATACCCCTCTGAACCCTCCCCCCCGACTCATGCATCTGATGAAGCAGGTCTTTGCCCACGAAAGTTTATGCTCCAAAATATCTGTTAGTCTATAAGGTGTCACAAGACTTCTTGTTGTTCTCGAAGCTACAGACTAACATGGCCACCTCGCTGATACTGGCTAATCTAGTGATTATGTTGCAAGCCAGTTTGGTACAGCTGTGAGTCTTCTGTTGTTGCATGGGGAGGTGGAGCTAGGTGGTCCCTGGCTTGGCAGCAAGCTCTAACTCCTAATAATTTAGTTCACATTCATAATGGGGAAAAATCTGTGTCTGCTCCAGGTGAAACTGCTGCACCATGTTTTTAAATTCCAGGTAGGAGGGAGGCAAAAATCTTTCAATGAAAATGTCTTTACAATCCTAGTTATGTAAGTGCTGCTCCATAATCCTTTGTGCACATTGCATTTTTGCCAGTTATGGTGTTAACTCAAAGTGCAGGATGGTTCATAACAGTACATGAAACTAGTTTGAGAAGATGGGCACTGGGGATGCTCAAAATGTGAGATCCCTATTTTGTCCTCTAACTTTGGAGCCAGGCACTCCTGACCTTTGCGCTGTTCAAACTCTGGATCTGCATTTTGCTGCTTCAATTAATCTTTTCTACAAAGTTCCCTTCTGGGAACAGACCAAGGGGGAAGACTAACTAAGACTGTTTTCAGGTTAATTTTTCTTGAGGCCAAAATGTTAGCGAAATTATGCATCTGCCTTTCCCCCACTGCATATCCAAGATGCTTCCTGAAAAGCTCATGCGTTTTTTCCATCACCAAAACTGACTACAGCCTTCCCAGCGGCTTGTGCAAAATATCCTCTTGGGGATCCCAGTCATATCAAAAGGAGTAGAATGACAGCATTGCTCTTCTGTGGAGTTAATCCTGCCTCTAATAAATAAATATAGACACTTCAGGTAAGGAAACTAAGACTTCTTTACAGAATAAAAAGTGCAGGAAATTGTGTCCATAAAATGCCCAGCATAAATCCTTCCCCCTGAGAATCTTAGGGTAAAAAGCAGAAATATGGGCTCCTGACATTACTGACAGGGAAGGGGAAGGAATAGCTAAAGCCATGAACTCAGATTCTATGTCACACCATGAGTACAGTCTTACAGGATAACTTTGCAAGCAGTGTTAAAGCCCAACTTTCAGAAGGCTGCATATCTCAAAAGTGAATGTATTGGCCCAGACCCTGAATGGTGGCTGAGGAATGCATGAGGGAGCTCAGAAGCTGGGTCCAGAGATGGCTTCCAATTTCCTCACCTGGAAACTGTGCCAAGTTGGATCTGAGCCAGCTGCTCTTTGCTCCAAACAGCAGAGATGGAAGGTACAGGGATGTGCTGTTCACTGCCTTCCTTTTGTCCTCAGATGTACTGATTGCTATGCGCGTAAAGGGGGTGGCAAAATTAGTGTTATGCTACTGGAGTATTCACCTATATTGGGATGATCCTGCCAATGTGGAGCTCATGCTCTGTCAGGTATAGGGCCTATAATCTGCTGATTCTGCAACGTAGTACACCAGATGATCTGTGTCTGTCAGTGCTAGGATATGAATGGATGTTGTAGACCTACCACAATAATTGTGTGCAGATGGCGTGTGTGTGGTGGTGGGGAAGGGGGGCAGAGAGAGAGAGAGAGAGAGAGAGAAAGAAAATATTATATCTTCTGTGCATTATACTGTGGAGCATTAGGACAAAATGCTGCTCAACTAGTCAAGGAATGTGTAAGAGCTGTGGTAATTCAGGCAGATGGAAATATCAAGTTACTGACTGAGCACTTGCAAAGAACTTTTGTGCTGATTACAAAAATTAGCAGACACCTACTACAAATTAATTCCTTGAAAATAGGAAAGCAAATTGCATTCCTGGATATACATGTGTGGTTTTTTTTGATACTCAGATTCATAGAATCATAGAATCATAGGGCTGGAAGGGACCTCAAGAGGTCATCTAGTCCAGCCCCCTGCTTCAAGCAGGATCAGCCCCCACTAAGTCATCCCAGCCAGGACCTTGTCAAATCAGGACTTAAAAACCTCCAGGGATGGAGAATCCATGACCTCTCTAGGCAACGCATTCCAATGCTTCCCCACCCTCCTGGTGAAGTAGTTTTTCCTAATATCTAACCTACACCACTCCTTCTTCAACTTCAGACCATAGCTCCTTGTTCTGTCATCTGACACCACTGAGAACAGTTTCTCTCCATCCTCTTTGGAGCTCCCCTTCAGGAAGTTGAAGGCTGCTATTAAATCACCCCTAAATCTTCTGTTCTGTAAACTAAACAAGCCCAAATCCCTCAGCCTCTCCTCATAGGTCGTGTGCTCCAGCCCCTTAATCATTTTTGTTGCCCTCCGCTGAACCTGCTCCAACAAATCCACATCCTTTTTACACTGGGGGGTGGGGGCAAAAACTGGGCACAATATTTCAGGTGTAGCCTCACTAGTTTTGGAGAGAGGGGAACAAACACTTTTCTACATCAGCTCAAAATGTTCCTCCCAATGCACCCTAGTATGCCGTTAGCCTTCTTGGCTACAAGGGCAAACTGTTTACTCATATGCAGCCTTTCATCCACCATACCCCAAGGTCCCTGTCCACTGTACTGCTGCTTAGCCAGTCGGTCCCCAGATGATAACAATGTTTGGGATTCTTCCACTCCAAGTGCAGGACTCTACACTTCTCTTTGTTGAATCGCATCAGATTTCTTTTAGCCAAATTCTTCAATTTATCCAGGTCACTCTGGATTTTCTCTCTACCCTCCAACATATCTACCTCTCTCCTAGTTTTGTGTCATCTGCAAACTTGCTGAGGGTGCAATCCAGTCCTTCCTCTAGGTCATTAATAAACATGTTGAACACCGGCCCCAGAACCGAGTCTTGTGGCACTCTGCGTGAAACCAACCGCCATCCAGATACTGAGCAATTGACCACTACCCATTGGGCCCTACCGTCAAGCCAGCTTTCTATCCATCTTATAGTCCAAGGATCCAATCCATATTTCCTTAACTTATGGGCAAGAATATTGTGGGGGACCGTATCAAAAGCTTTGCTGAAGTCATGGTATATCACATCCACTGACTTCCCCATATCCACAGAGCCTGTTACCTCATCATAGAAGCTAATCAGGTTGGTCAGGCAGGACTTGCCCCTGGTGAATCCATGTTGGCTACTTTTGATCACTTTCCGCTCTTCCAAGTGCTCCAAAATGGATTCCTTGTGGATCCCCTCCATTATTTTCCCAGGGATTGAGGTAAGGCTGGCCAGTCTATAGTTCCCTGGATTGTCGTTCTTTACTTTTTTTAAAGATGGGCACTATGTTTACCTTTTTCCAGTCATCTGGGATCTCTCCTGATCTCCAAAAGTCTTCAAATATAATGGCCAAAGGTTTGGCAATGACATCTGCCAATTCTCTCAGTACTCTTGGGTGCATGACATCCAGACCCATGCATTTGTGTACGTCTAGTTTTTCTAGATAGCTCAGAATTTGTTCCTTTCCCACAGATGGCTGCCCTCCACCTTCCCACACTCCATTCTCTAGGACCATAGTGTGGGAGTTGATTTGGCCATGAAGATTGAGGCAAAAAAAGCATTCGGTACTTCAGCGTTTCTCACATCATCTGTCATTAGGTTACCTCTCTCATCCAGTAACGGCCCCACACCTTCACTGATAACCCATTTATTGTTAACGTGCCTGTAGAAACCCTTCTTGTTACCTTCACATCCCTTGCCAGCTGCAATTCTAACCGTGCTTTCACCTTCCTGATTACTCCCCAGAAATGGATTCTCAATAGGTTACCAAAATGATTTATTAAAAAGTATAGCTGCTATCAGTACAGAACACTTGTGAAATGATAGTGACTGTTTGCTTCTGAAAGCTGTGTCTACACGTGCACGCTACTTCGAAGTAGCGGCACTAACATCGAAATAGCGCCCGTCGCGGCTACACGCGTCGGGCGCTATTTCGAAGTTAACTTCGACGTTAGGCGGCGAGACGTCGAAGTCGCTAACCTCATCAGGAGATGGGGATAGCGCCCTACTTCGACGTTCAACGTCGAAGTAGGGACCGTGTAGACGATCCGCGTCCCGCAACGTCGAAATTGTGGGGTCCTCCATGGCAGCCATCAGCTGGGGGGTTGAGAGACGCTGTCTCTCCAGCCCGTGCGGGGCTCTATGGTCACCGTGTGCAGCAGCCCTTAGCCCAGGGCTTCTGGCTGCTGCTGCTGCAGCGGGGGATTCATGCTGCATGCACAGGGTCTGCAACTCGTTGTCGGCTCTGTGTATCTTGTGCTGTTTAGTGCACGTGTGTCTGGGAGGGGCCCTTTAAGGGAGCGGCTGGCTGTTGAGTCCGCCCTGTGACCCTGTCTGCAGCTGTGCCTGGCACCCTTATTTCGATGTGTGCTACTGTGGCGTGTAGACGTTCCCTCGCTGCGCCTATTTCGATGTGGTGCTGCGCAACGTCGATGTTGAACATCGATGTTGCCAGCCCTGGAGGACGTGTAGACGTTATTCATCGAAATAGCCTATTTCGATGTCGCCACATCGAAATAGGCTACTTCGATGTAGGCTTCACGTGTAGACGTAGCCGAAGAGTGAGAAAAGTTATTTATGATCCAAAAACTACAAACCAAATTTTGTCTTGCAATGTTTTCATCACTTTTGTGTCTGTTTGCAAAGATTCCAGGGACTGAGGCTTTATTCAGAAATCCTGTTTTGAGCAGTTAGCTGAAATACATCTGACTGGATTGAGGGAGAAGTAGTAAAAAAGCCAAGTGGCCAGTTAACAAATACAAATTTCAAAATTTAGAAAGTCCTTTTATTTTAAAAAATGGTGTAGGTGTCTAACTTTCAGTGAAAGTTAGTGAGGCTAAAGTTTTCATGCCATTAGGTACATTACTTGTGGACAAATACATGATAGAATTCTGTTGTTGCAGCACCTTCATCCTTGTTATCATTCAAGATAGCCCCACCTTTTCTTATCGGGTCTAGCACTAAAAGTTAACTAGCTGTAGTTCTAGGTTGGCTTCTGTGCTGGTTTTAATGTGAGGCTGTAACACTCATTCTTCCTCAACTCTTCACTGTTTGTTGCCCCTCTGCTTATCAGCAAAGTGAAGTGGCCAGGAAAAAGGATCTGCTGGTCTGTCGGTGACTGTACCAAAGCATAATGACTTTAATCTCTCAGTTCTGTCCTCCAGTTGAGCAAATGCCTGACATAACTCTTCATACAGACAGTGCTATTGGTGAAAGCCTCTCCGGTCAATGAAGTTACCATCTCTAAGGGAAATGGATTAACTACACCAATAGGAAATGCTTGTCACTTCAGTGCTCTACATAAAGACTAGCCCTGAGAGATTTTTTTTGTTTACTTTAAACCACTTTTCAAACAATGTCAGTTAAATGAAATAGACATACCTATATGAGAATAAATGTGTTCACACAGGGGTTATGTCTGTGTAACTACACAGTTCTGATTCATATAGTACTGAAAAATCTTTTCTGTGTAGATAGGGGCTAATGCTTTAGAGGTAGCAAGGTGCTAATATTTTTTTAGTGACTGACCCAATCCCCCATCTGTATTCCAAGTCACTGAAATATGTGTTTAACAGGCTGAATTTGTAAACAGAAGCTTCAGGAACAATAAAAGTTTGCTTTCCTCCTTCCCCCATAAAAAGTAACTGTTTGTTTTTTGTACATTGGTGACAAAATTGATTTAATTTCTAGATTGTTTAGTAGTGCTGAAGGGGTCAAAGTGTGGCATAGTTTATTAATACATTTTCAGGGATCTGGGTTTAATAACTAGCCTGGCTCACATTTGAAATTAGTTTGCTATGCTCACCTTTAGCTTAAGTGGACATTTGTCCACATCATAAAGCTATCAGATAATAGAATACAATTAATAAACACTCTTGAAGACACATTCATGATCAGAAGAGTAGCAGAGATCATGAAGGATATTACTCGGCTGATTGTCGGAAACTTAGAACGGTTACGTTGGTTTATTTTAGCTGACTCATTTTAGAATTTTATATCAAATTTAATTTAGTGTGAAATCTTGTCACACGTGCATAATATTTACCCACCACTGTAAAAAAGATGAGTTTATTTCCAAATACGTAACCCCTTTTGGCACTCATCTTGTGTACATCGTTGGTTTGAAAGTATTGTGCAGTACAACAGTCCACATTTTACTATACCACAGTTGCAGAGGAGTTGTTATCACACTTCCATTAATACCGTACAATGTCTTGTGACAAACAATAACAAAGTCAGTTTTGTTCTGTTTAAAAGGAAGATCCTTTTACTGGATCATTAGGAAAGTAGGGGATCTCTCAGAAACTGGCATAAGATGACTATATTTTCATATTCTCCCATAACTGTCTCATCCCTGGGAGCAGCCACCACTCTTGCTCCACAACCTTTCAACAGGGCAACTTCCAGGCAGCAAAAATATGATAGCCTTTGACTCCAGTTAAGATGTCTATAGAGTCAAAAGTTATGAGTTACTATGACAGTGTTTGGACACCCCAATGAGAGAACTCGGGGTCTGAACCTCACCAAATAAACATTTGAAGGAACTGATTATACACAGTATTTCTGTGCATAAAATATGTTGCGTAAGGAAGATCTATGAAAGATTGTAATACCAAAAACTAAAATCATTTATGAGCTCGGTAAGGAGGCCGTGTGGTTTTGAAGATGTGTACAAAGAGATTTGGATTCATAAAGCTTTACCTCCTTCCAGAGATGCTGGAATGAGGAGAGAAGTGTCCAGGAGTCCTCACACTTCTTGCTAGCAATGGGTGGTGAGGGGTCAGAGAGGAGTGGGTGGGGGGAGATGGCATTGAGGGGAGGGGTAAGTCTTTGGGGAGAAGGGGTAGCATGGGGCAGGCCATGTGGTTCCCCTATTTTGAGAGAGCTCAAGGTACTCCTGCCTCCCCCTCACAGCAGGCAAAACACAGCCAGGCAGGGCGTGTCTGCCTCTCCCAATCAGAGGGGACTAATTCTATTACCCTTGCTTTGTACAGCCCAAGAAAAGACTCATGATAGGCCATTAGGGTTAATGGGAAAACCTCAAGAGATCCCAGGTAGTATTTCTCCACCCTGCATGATCTCGAGACACCATGCCAGGAGCTACATAAAGAAAGAAGAAAAAGCCCTTTTAAAAAGGAGCCTTGAAACTGAAATCTTTATCCAGAACTGAGGGACAGCCTCAAAGGAGGGGGGCAGTGAAGATTGTCTGTGAATTCTGGTTGCCCTCTAAGGCAGCAATAGTGTGGGAAACTGTTCAAAGGCAGTAGGTAACTTGTGTCAGAAAAAGGGAGTTTAATCTGATGTAGAAGTGTAAAGTCTCAAGTGCTCTTTATTTTCAGTGTAACTTGTATACAGTCACTTCCTTTGCTACTTCATCTTTGAATTTAGTTTTTCTCTCAAATAAAGCACATGTTAGTGGGGTAAAAATAAACAATCAGCAGTGTGTGTGTGTGTGTGTGTGTGTGTGTGCGCGCGCGCGCGCGCTAAAGTGAGGTGACAGATGGGGGCTGGTTTCACACCATTAGAGGAAAGGAAAAGCTAAGCAGAAACATACCAAGGACCTGTCTAATATTAATTTGAAGCCACTCCTGCAACACTTACTATTACTTCAAAACCCCAGATTTCTCATATGAGCAAGGTTTGCAGGACCTCGATACATTTTCTCTGGCTTAGAAGGGATATCTATTTGGACATGATCTTGGTGTAATCAAAGGAAATACTGCTGATAGATACAAAAGGATGGGAGAGAGCGAAATGTCCACCGATCTGAGCTGATGCCTAAAGGGATATTTGTGTCTCTTCCATGAAGACGAGATATGAAAAGAGACCCCAGGGAAGCCAGTGTGTTAGGTGCCTTACATTCAGAGTTGGTATTAATTTGCACAAAGCAATCTGGAGCTGTCAGAGATCTAACCTCTACGCTCACCTTTGTAAATGATCGCAGACTGTATCTCCATAATAACAGGAATTCGTGTGTGTTCTGGATGAGCCTTGACTTACGAGGTTATCATTGGCTTGAACAGACACATTTTTCTAGTATTTTAATAAGACTTCTTTTCATTTCATTAACAGCTAAACATGCAAATTTATTCTGAATATAAGTTTTTAGTAATTAGCTAACATGTTGAGGTCCTATGTCTAACACAAATGCTGCACAGAGCCAGCTCAAGGAATTGCAAATAAGATCTAAATTCTTGTGATTGTTTGCAATACTGTTAGGTACAGTTTGACATTTGAAAGGACGTTAATGATAGTGGTAGGGAATTCCGATCTGTTCTCCTGGACAAAGTTACACATACACAGCTGTTAAATACTGAACACGACAATTTACCATGTCCCATCTCCTCATTTTACAGAGTATCTGCTCATTTCTTGAGATGTGCACCCGGGAGACAGAGACAGAGCTCCATTTAGTTGCCCACAATTTCACCTCACTGACATTACAAATAGATTTTTCCAGTCTTGCTTATTACCCCTGCCTTTACTGTACCCATATACTCAATGTACTTTGATCAGTCTGTGTTCCACCTTGATATGAGATTCACTGAACTGTCCTTTGACCCCAAAAAGTTCTTCTTAGTTTTCTTCAGACGTGAAAGGTTTTGGTATTTTCATCCTTTTCTCTGGTTGTATGCAGACTTGGAATATGTATTATGAGCTATGCATCAGCTTGCATTCAAAGTTTTCTCTGTAGATGACAGGACTGTGCTTATGAATCAGAGCTCTTTTTCTTTTGTACTTATTGGTGCTTTACTACAGGACAAGCAGAAGTGATTGCATGGCACATTAAACAATGGCAAAGTCTCTTCCCAAATTTTTGCAGTACAGGAAGCATCTCTCATGTATGTCTGTGCCCCTAACCAGTAACAACAGTAAACTTCATTTATAAAATTACTCCTATCTTCTGCATAGTGTATTTTAAAAAAATTAAAACATTGAAATAAATAAATCTCCTAAAAGTTTAGAGCCAAACTCCGCATCATGCTCAGTAGTAACTGACTCTGGTAACAGGCCCAGTGGGCTACATGTGTAAAGAGATACTAAGAAGCAGGAGGAAGGGAGGCAAAATACAACACAATGAAGTCACTTAGTGTGTCTTTGTGGACGTTCTACCCTCTGAAGCTCAACATTCATCTTGCCCAGTTCCTAATAATTTGCCCAGCTTTTTGCCTCTGAGCTGGTTCCATAAACATTACCACAATTTATACTGATTTTCTTTTTACATAGGCTTTATGATCAAATTCCCATCAAATGAGCAGCACACACTCTTGTTTATTTCTTCTGTATTTGGTGCAGAATTCCCCTGAGTGTTGTACCACATACTCCAGACTGACTTACTCCCTCTGTGTCAGGACCTGCAGCGTAAGTGGTGAGGGATTTCAGCTGAATATAAAGCTCTTGGAAAGCTGCTGTTTCAAGCCTATGTCTCCACCTCAATTCTATTCTATGTGGCTATGACATTGGAATAGGCTACTTCGACACGTATCGTCTACGCATCCTTTGGGGCTGGTGCCATCAGTGTTCAATGTCGAAGGAGCGACGGGGAATGTCAAAAGGTGCTGTCCCAGAAGGAAAAGCAGAGCATCCACACACACAAGCACCCCCCTTATAAATAAGGGGCCAGAAAAGCCGGCAGACAGGATCACAGGGTGGACTAGCCCTTCCGGGGCAACAGCAAGCCACTCCTTTAAAGGGCCTCTCCCAGACACAACCAGCTTGCACAGCAGGAGGTCAGCAGAGCACTAGCCACACTCTTGCGGACCGAGTCACAGCATCCATGGATCCCCAGCAGCAACAGCAGCAGCAGCAGCAGCAGCAGCAGCAGCATCTGGAAGCCTTACGGGATGTCACCTGGGGAGCAAGTACCCTGCTAGGTGCTGCACAGGAGGCCACCCAGCAGCTCCTGTCAGGGAAGTCCTCCCCGGGGGATGCCCTGACCACTGGCCTCCCCTGATCCTCCCCCAACGGGTGCTCCTCTGCCTCTGGAGCTACCCCACCAGCTCCGAGTGGTGGGAGCACCTAGTCATGGGGGAGTGGGACGATGACATGTGTCTGCAGAACTTCCACATGCACTGGCAGACCTTCCCGGAACTCTGTCAGTGGCTCACCCCCACACTGAGGCACCAGGACAACCGGATGCAGTGCGCCGTCCCTGTGGACAAGAGGGTCGCAATAGCTGTCTGGAAGCTGGCCACTCCAGACAGCTACCGCTCCATGGGACATCAGTTTGGAGTGGGAAAGGCCATGGTTGGGGCCATCATCATGGAGGTAAGGAGGCCTGGGCACGCAGCCACTGGGAAGGTAGGGGGCTGGGCAGCGGGGCCAGGGAGGGAGCCTCTGGAAGGAGGGGCCGAATAGGGGTCTGAAGAGGGAGGGGGGCCAGAGAGGGAGGGGGGCCGTGTGAGGGGGATAGCTGCGGGGGGCCAGGGACACCCAGCACACCCTAATGGGGGCCCATGTCCCCTTCCCACAGGTGGTTTGTGCGCTCAATGCCTTGCTGCTCCAGGGGGTTGTCCAAGTCAGGGATCTGGACATGGCCATCACAGGATTCGCTGCCATGGGGGTTCTCACACTGCTTCGGGGCCTTATATGGGACCCACATCCCCATCCATGTCCCAGACCACAGAGGAGGATGATATATCAACCGGAGGGGCTACCAATCAGTGGTCCTGCAGTCAATGGTGGATAGCCAGGGCTGCTTCCAAGATGTGTACGTGGGCTGATCCAGCTGTACACACAACGCTCCTGTGTTCCGGAACTTGGGCCTGTGCAACCGGCTGGAGGCGGGGACAAACATCACCCAGAGGGTGGTCCCTCTGGAGAACACCACCATGCCTCTCTGTCTCGTGGCAGTACGGCCTACCCCCTCCAGCCCTGGTTCATGCGCCCGTACACTGGCCACCTCAACACCAGCCAGAAGCCTGAACCATGCCCGCCAGGTGGTGGAGAGGATTCGACCACTTAAAGGGCTGGTGGTGGTGCCTCCTCGCTCACCTGGACGTTGACCTCCAGAACATCCCCCAGGTTGTGGGCACATGCTGAATGCCCCACAATATCGTGGAGAGCAAGGGGAAGGCCTTTGCTCAGGGTTGGATGGTCGATGCTGGCACAGGCTCCCCCAGCCAGCCGCCGCACCCAGTTGCCAGCCCACCATGAGGGGGTATGGGTCCAAGAGGTCCTGAGGGCCCATTTTGATCAGGGGGCCCACTGAGCACCTCCCTGGCCTTCCCTGGCAGGCCACCCGCACACCACCCCTGCGACCCGCACACTGTCCCCCCCAACAAGCACACGTCTCACAGGGTTGTTTGAAAAATAAAACTGTGAATTATTGATTTAACTGTTGAAACTGTCTCTATGGTAAGTGCACAATGACCTGGAACTATGTACAAATGGGGGGAGACAACTATATACAAATGCAGGGCCAGCGGAGAGCCTGGCTGTCAGCCCATCACTCTTAGGTAGGGGTGAGGGGTGCAACCCCATTGGGTTCGGGTCACGGGTCTCCCCTTATCCGCAGTCCCCAGCACAGCAGGTTGGGAGATGGGAGGACCAGAAAGTAGGGCTGGGATGCCTCCCCTGGCCGGTCTTCAGCCCCATTGGGCTCCAGTCCTGGGGTCTGGTAGGTGAGGCAGCAGGTGGGGTGACAGGTGAGGCACATGGGGCAGCAGGAGGGGCAGCAAGCAGAGCATTGGGTAGAGCAGCAGAGAGGGCGGCAGGAGGGATAGTGGGGGCAAAGGCTGGGCCATGGCCTCTCGGAATGACCTAGCTATGTCCCAGAAAACCCCCATGAACTCCTGCCATGCTGCCCGGTGCCAGATGGACTCCTCCCGGTCAAAGTGCAGCCTTTCTTCGGCCACCTCCACCTGCTGCCGGACAGCTGCCAGGAGCTCAGGGAGTCCATGGATGCCATCCCCTGGGACTGGTGGTAGTGCGCCCATCTTGGCCTTGGATGTGTCCCCAGGTGCTGGCAGTGCCTGACCTCCAACGGGTTCTCTGGGACAAAGGAGGGTGCCTGGCTGACTGGGGCCTTGGATGGTGCAGCTGTGGAAAGTGGGAGGGGAAGGCTGTTAGTACTGTGCCCTGGTCCCTGGCCAATGCCCCCTTTCCACCTTGGGTGCTGGGTCTCCCTCCCCCATCCGTGGGTGTGGTGTCCCTGTTGGTGGCCCCACTGCAAAGTTCCTCCGCCCTGGGGTTAGGGCACGGCACTATACATGGATCTGGGTGCTGAAAGGCGCTAATAGCCATTCTGCCATCCTGGAACCATGCTGTGGCTGGACAGTTGTGGGTTGGGGTCTAATGAGGGTGTGTGGGGCCTCTGGTCATGTCTGGCACCCCTGCCCTGTGGCCCAGGGGTGTGTGCCCAGTGGGGTACGTACCTGACCATCCACAGCCGTAATTGGGGAAAGCCCAGTGGGCGGACGCCCAGCTGGTGCTCCAAGAGGGGAGGTCAATGAGGAGTCCCCCCACTGCTGGCCTCCTCCCCAGCAGTCCCGAGGGAGAGCTCCTCAGGTGGGCCCCAGGGTGCAGGGCTGGCCTCCCGGCTGGACTCCAGCTCTGAGGCCTGCTGGGACTCCTCAGCAGTGGCATCCAGCATGGCCGGGGGGGAGGAGGTGCTCTCTGTAATAGGGCCAAATGGTGGGGGCGGCCCCAGACCGGCTGGCCAAGTCCTGGGCCTGGGTGTAACTGTGCTGCAGCTCCTTCACCTTCCTCTGGACAGGACCTGGAGTGCAGGCAGGGTGACCCCGGGCAGCCAGGCCCTCAGCCAGTTGGGCGAATGCTTCTGCATTCTGCCACTTGCTCCCCATCACGTGGGCACCTCCTCCTCACCCCAGAGCCCCAGCAGGTCTCGGAGCTCAGCGTCCATCCAGGAGGGGCCCCACCACTTTTTGGCCCCCTGTTTGGCTGCCGGGAGGGCCTAGGTCCCCTTGGGGGGGAGTTCTGGGGGCTGGCTGGATATCATGGTGTTAGTTGGATGGGTCGGGGTCTGTGGAGGGCGTGCAGGGCTGCCACGTACGTGTGCTGCTGCCTGCACGCTCTCAGCTTCCTGCCACAGTATATCCAGGTCCATGGTGCTTTAAGGGCTGCTGCGCGCGGTGATCATAGAGCCCCACAGGGGCTGGACAGCACGTCTTAACCTCTGAGCTGATTGCCACCCTGGAGGACCCCGCTATTTCGAAGTAGCGGGATGTGGATCATCTACACATGCTCTACTTCGATGTTTAACTTCAAAGTAAGGAGCTATTCCCATCCTCTGACAGGAGTAGTGATTTCGACGTCTCGCTGCCTAATGTAAATTTCAACGTTGAAGTAGCACACAGAAGCCGTGTCTACACGTGCACGCTACTTCGAAGTAGCGGCACTAACTTCAAAATAGCGCCCGTCACGGCTACACGTGTTGGGCGCTATTTCGATGTTAACATCGACGTTAGGCGGCGAGACGTCGAAGCCGCTAACCCCATGAGGGGATGGGAATAGCGCCCTACTTCGAAGTTGAACGTTGAAGTAGGGCACGTGTAGCCGATCCGCGTCCCGCAACATCGAAATAGCGGGGTCCGCCATGGTGGCCATCAGCTGAGGGGTTGAGAGACGCTCTCTCTCCAGCCCCTGCGGGGCTCTATGGTCACCGTGGGCAGCAGCTCTTAGCCCATGGCTTCTGGCTGCTGCTGCTGCAGCTGGGGATCCATGCTGCATGCACAGGGTCTGCAACCAGTTGTCGGCTCCGTGGATCTTGTGTTGTTTAGTGCAAGTGTGTCTGGGAGGGTCCCTTTAAGGGAGCGGCTTGCTGTTGAGTCCACCCTGTGACCCTGTCTGCAGCTGTGCCTGGCATCCTTATTTCGATGTGTGCTACTTTGGCGTGTAGACGTTCCCTCGCAGCGCCTATTTCGATGTGGTGCTGCGCAACGTCAAAGTTGAACGTCGATGTTGCCAGCCCTGGAGGACGTATAGACGTTATTCTTCGATGTCTCCACATCGAAATAGGCTACTTCGAAGTAGGCTTCACGTGTAGACGTAGCTAGAGTGTGTAGATGCAACGTGCACTATTTCAACATTGTCAGCTACTTCGAAGATAACCTAAATCCCAAGTGGGCCAATGGGAATGAATTAGCTTTGTTTAAACTGAGAACAATTGCAGCTTTCGGGGCTTTTTGTCTCTGTGGATGGCAATTATGTCTCCCGGGCAATTAGAATGAAAAATCAGAAATATCCTGACCATTGCAAAATCAGCCATAGAGGTGTAAGCACCAGGGAAATGTATAGTTAGATGTATTTAGGTTATGGTTATTTTAAAACTGGTTGGACTTTCTGCTCTGTATTCACTTTTGTGCTGTTGTTTGACTTGATGTTTTTCCCCTGTAACTTTAAGCTAAATCCCAGAGAAATATCTTTCCCTGCCTGTGACCCATGATTTACTTTTTTCTCATTCTGTGAATAAATTTTTTAAGAAAATGGTTTGATTCCTGTGTCTTGAGAAGGGTCTGTGTATAAGCATGCCTTAGACTGAAAGGTCAGCCACTGAATTACAGTGTGTTTTTGTGTCTAAGCTCTCTCCCGAGGAGGTTTAAGAGCTTGGGGTACTCCCACAGTATGTCTTGGGTTATCCCAAGTATGTCTTCCAGGGTTAGGGGGTCTTTTCCCACTTTTTGATGTGAGATTCCAATTCACTTCCTTACTGGGGGAAGCCAGATCCCCTTCAGGAACATCTTAACATTTTGACATGACTGCCCATGTTAGTAACTACGGCCTCAGGCACTGCTTCCACAGTGTGCTAATATTTTGTAATGTCTGCTGCACTTTCAAGAGAGTGTGAACTGCTTTATAATGGAGACTATATTAAGGTCAGTAGACAGAGATTGCGTTTCAATGAGGGTTGATTTTCTTCAAGCTCACATATACCTCCCACCCAACTGGAGCTTCTCCAATTATCATCCAGTGGACTCTGAAACATCCTAAGCTGTACCAGCCTTCAGTGGACAGCTGTTAGAGAAGAACCTCGAGCTTGCTGGTGCTGAGGAAAACAGAAGAAACAGTGGGACAACTCACTAAGCTTGTTCCAGGTGGATAAGAGTAGGCCTGAGTGTGCTCTGCTTTATAGTGGTGTAGTCTAGAATAGATTCAGTCAAAGGGATTGGTGTAAAATCTGTGTAATAGAGAGCAGAATTAGCCCAATAATACATATAAACTTGCAAAAATGCACCAAAGGTTAGTAAAGTGAGATCGGGATGACAGCATCAGGAACAAAAGCAAAGATATTCCTTTTGCAGAAATACCTGTTTCATTGACTTTCCACTCTCTATCACTACTTCATACTGCAAGGCTGCTGTGTTTGAAAGTTTTTATCTCAGCATGCCTTTCTGTGTCTGGTCATCAATTTGGTAGAGCTAAACATCTGTAGCTTTAATGTAGCCATTTTGAAAATGATGCAGCTTGTCTCTTCCAGTGGTAAGTAACATAAATGTTACTCTATGGTTTCCCCATTCTTAGTGCAGAGGAGATAATGCATTCTCTTGAGGAAATTTTACTTCACATTAACTATTTAGCAACTGAAATGGAGAGGTTTAATGTTCAAACTGAGATCATGAGGTTTTATTTCAATCTACATTGGCCACTTAAAATACCAGAGAAGAATGAGTTCTGACTATAGATTTATTTCAGATTTATGGTGCTACTGTTGCTTTTTTGCCTTTGCTTTAATGTATTTGACAATGGAGACAATAAAGAAATTCAAGTATCAACTACTCCTTTGTGAAAAGAAAAGGGTCTTTTTACCACAGTCCTTCCAACCGACTGGGTCCAATGATGTTCCAGGCTGTTTTTTTCTGAATTTCTTTACCAAACAGAATGTGGTGCTGATGCTAAATGAGCTCATTATTTTCCTACGTCATATATCAATTAATATAGTAATGTGTTTTCTCTTTTCCCTTTGATGCTACTGGATTGACTCCTCCATTCACATGCACTAAATAGAACTTCTGATGAAAGACCCAAATTATACTAAACTCATGTAAGTTCAAATCATATTTTTTCCCACAACCCTGACTCAGAGTTCTCTTGAGCTATGCAGCCGTGATAACAACTCACATGGAAATATTTACTGAGAGTAAAATGTGGTGTCTCAGTTCTCTGTAGATGGCCATTTTTATATGTATAGCAAACAAACAATGACCCATCAATATGACCAATCCTGTGATTCTACCGTTTGCATGTTTTTTCAAAATGGAACTTGCCATTACATATACTCAGCTTTCAGATACTGCTGAAATTGATGTACATTATTATGTTATCAGTCAACCTTTACTGAAGGAACATTAGGTCTTGATGTGGCCCAGGTGCACAATCTCACCGTTTAATCAGCACAAAGCACACTCGTTTCACCACAGAACACTAATTCATGCTGTAAAACCATTGACTTCAATGCCACCACCTCAGCCAGTAAATTATGACCAAGAATACATAACTGAATTACTTGCATTTAATCTAGTGACCTTTGCAGTCAACTCAGCCAGCTTTGCTCAATAACACAGTAACTTTATGCAGAGTATAATGAATTATCTTTTCTGAGCTCAAAGATGTCAAAAGGGACAGCTTTAAAAAATAGTAATTGGGTTTAAGAAAGTGCGTGTGTGAAATACATTTGTGTTGCTCTCCGGCATGAAATGGTGTTACTTTTCTCGGGAAGGAGGAGGTGGGGAAGGAAGATGGCCAACTCTCTGCCTGCTTTGCTCAATTTCTTCCACCTCCCCCCGCCTCCTCTGCCATTCTGTCACAGGCCAGTGATCAGGTTAATAGTGTGAAGAAAAAGCTATCTTGTCCAGATAAACTAAAGTTTCATGATGAAAACTCACCAACAATGAGACGTCAAATACAGAAATCAGAACGGGGAGAAAGTCTGTTTCATAATCTCTTCAACTTCTCCTGTGAAGCAGCTGCTGCCAAAAAAACATTACCAACCTGACTGACAGCAGGTAGTTTCCGTGAAAGAAACAGCCTATTTCCCAGCTTATTTTTTTGTCTTCCCTTGGCTGCAGCTCAGGACTGTTCAGTGAAATGAATCAATAGTACCTGCTGTCAACAGGAATGTTCCTTCTTTATTTATTTCTGACAAAGGATTTTCCTTCCTGAAGCTTGTTTTGAGGCATTTGGTTCTGAAATACATTTCAGTGTCAATATGCACTACTTGCTGCTAATGTTAAGGAATATCTACAGAGAGCGGGATTAGACAGTGTCATGATGCTCCCAAGCACAGATGCCACTAGCTGCCTGACCACCTGCAAACGTCTTTTTGAAATGGAAGGTTGTTTGGTGTTTTGGTGCTACAGAAAATGTTTAGAAAAATAATTGCACCCTTTCGGTTCCAGAGTCAGCCTTGTTTATATTGTTGAAGAATGGCACTGAAATGCTAAGGCTGAGTTTTATGCTCAGTTTTCATTAGACAATCATGGAAACTGAATGTTGGCCTTGAAAATCACACTCTGAAAGAAGATGTAATATATAAAAAATTCTGGGTAGGAGAATTGTAACTCTGCATAGATTTATATAAACTAGGTGGAAAAAGTCAAGCTTTGAGGTTGATGAACCATCTCTACTTGGTAAGCATGAGTTCATGTTACAGATGTTTCATGACTAGTGCACTTGAGAAGTGGGTCTGTCCCACGAAAGCGCATCACCTAATAAATTATTTTGTTAGTGTTTAAAGTACTACTGGACTGCTTTTTCATTTTGATAGTATATAGAGTAGCACGGCTATCTCTCTGTTACTATTCATGACTAATGTGCATTAGATAGGCATATGCAATGGCCAGTTAAAATTGTATATTGATGCCTTTATTGTAAGGACCCAAATCAGAACTAGTCGGTGCAGGTACACTGGGTTATATAGTTATTATTAGGAGAATTTGGTCAAGATTATGCTTCCCTGCATAAACCTTGTCTAAAATATGAAGGAAAATGATGAGTGTATAGTCCTATTCTGACCATAACATGGCTTCCTGAAAATTGTTCCTACCATGAGCAAGAATAATCTATTTTGTAGATGGGAGTAGGGAGCACAGTGCTGTTGCAAGGTGAGGGGCATAGAAATATAGTAGTACAGACAAAACTTGGATTGCTATGCCGTGGTATGATATGTTCCCAGCTTTTCCTGCATGAGCTTCACTATTATCTGCTGACAGATTGAGGTGGTGGCAGAACCTTAATAAGAACACAACTTGTATGTGCTTAGTCATCCTCTTTTCTGATAGGAGCCTCTGTTTGTCCAGACCCTGGATTTCAGCTTGTGGTCTTAGTTTTTGTTTGGTATTGTTTGTAGTGCTTGTGGTGAAAAAGTCAATGACCTTTCATCATTTGAATAAAATGTTTTGTAACTTAAATCAACACCATGATTTTTGTAAGGACGTGTGTTCAGTGTGAGCATTTGGGAAGCCTGGGGTCACTTTGGGGTATTCATTTGGTTAGTGCTAAACTTATATTGTGGTAATTTTTTTATGTAATCTGTTTTCTTAAACCTGAAATTAGTTTTGGGTGCCTGTCCCTGTTGATGATGCACAATTCTCCAAAGATCTCAGTGGTGCTGCTTTGTATTTCTTCTGTGATGGAAATTTTATGCTGTTGCACAAGTCATATTAGAGTTCATTTCATATGTAAAGTAAGAAGAATTAGCAATTTATCCTTAAGATTTAATGCACAGCGTAACCTGTGCTGATTTCATATGCATACGTATCTTTTATTGAAAATTTAAAGCAATTTCTCTCTCTCTGTGAAAGGTGCAAATACCGTAGCAATGGAGGCTGTTGGTTTTAGTTCCTCCAGACGAATGTTACAGACGCAGTAGCAGGGCTGGTTTCCTTTCATTGCTCCCCTGACATGTCTCAACTTTGGTTCTGAAGCCTCTACCTCTGAGGATGAGAAGGTAGCCCAAGTATTGAGTATCTACTGCTTTCACTGCCAGAGAGAGTACCACTTATGAGCTGCGTCTACACGTGCACGCTACTTCGAAGTAGCGGCACCAACTTCGACGTTAGGCGGCGAGACGTTGAAGTCGCTAACCTCATGAGGAGATAGGAATAGCGCCCTACTTCGACGTTCAACGTCGAAGTAGGGACCGTGTAGACGATCTGCGTCCCGCAACGTCGAAATTGCTGGGTCCTCCATGGCGGCCATCAGCTGGGGGGTTGAGAGATGCTCTCTCTCCAGCCCCTGCGGGGCTCTATGGTCACCGTGGGCAGCAGCCCTTAGCCCAGGGCTTCTGGCTGCTTCTGCGGCAGCTGGGGATCTATGCTGCAGGCACAGGGTCTGCAACCAGTTGTCAGCTCTGTGTATCTTGTGCTGTTTAGTGCAAGTGTGTCTGGGAGGGGCCCTTTAAGGGAGCGGCTGGCTGTTGAGTCCGCCCTGTGACCCTGTCTGCAGCTGTGCCTGGCATCCCTATTTCGATGTGTGCTACTTTGACGTGTAGACGTTCCCTCGCTGCGCCTATTTCGATGTTGGGCTGAGCAACGTCGAAGTTGAACATCGACGTTGCCGGCCCTGGAGGACGTGTAGACGTTATTCATCGAAATAGACTATTTCGATGTTGGCTGCACGTGTAGACGTAGCCATGGTGTCAAAACTAAAAAAGCAGTCCAGTGTGTATATAGATAGATAGATATAGACTAGCACGGCTATTTCTCTGTTATTTATGGTGTGTTTTGATATATTTTGATGTGGTTTCTACACCGTGAATACAGCAATTGGCCTGAGACCACAGACTAATTTCACAGAAGTCACTAGACAGGGATTAGAGTTGTCTCCTATTGCTACCAGTCTGTTTCAGATTATAACCTAGTCACCATCAGATTTTCTTCTTCTCAGTTACTCTCTAATAAGTAGGACACCTTCCTATCTGTGAGTCTGTTTAAGGCTGTCCAGCCTAAATTCTGGAGCTGCAGGTCTTAGCACAGAAGGGACAAGTGTTGGCAGGACTTGGAGGGGCACGGGGCAGTTTTTTAAGCTCTTTTCTTCTCCTCTGCCTCTCCTCATTTGCACTGTGGCAGGACCTCTCAAATTGTGCCAGCTCCTCAAGGATTATAACCTACTGAGCTAGAGGTGAATGGTAATGGGATACATAGCTTATCCTCAGAATCACACAGATTGCTGAAGTAAGACAGGTAAACAGTAGATACAGGATGATGGCATTCAATAGTTAGGTTTTTTCATCATTTCCTAATAGCACTTATTAAGATACATTTTAAAAGTTATTCTTTAGATTTTCCATAGGCAGAAAATAGATACCATTATGTAGCAGCAGTCATAAACTCTTGGCCAGATCCTGAAGTCCTTATTCTGTTAAACCTTTCACCTAAACCCAATGTTTAGAGCCAGAGCTAAGGCCAGGATCTGAGTTCCTAAGCTGAAGAGCTGGCATCTGCAGTAATGGATGTGATATATTCATGCACTCCAGTGTAGAAAAACCTCCCTTGGAATCAAAACTTTCATATTCCCAATTCCTTTCTGTTGTGTGAATTTAAGCTCCATTTCTGACTCCTGCCATCTCTGGATGCGAACATCTTTTCGTTTCTGGGCATCCCTTATTTAGTGTAGGTGAAGAGGAGTTTGAGAGTTGAAGGCAGAGATGGAAATAAAAGGAGGGAGAAGTTAAGGTATTCAGTCACCCTCCCTTCCCCCACTTCTCTGCTAAAAGCAGAGAGAACTCCTCATCTTGCTCATGGCTTCCTTGTTCTGTCTTGGGCCATTTAAACAACAAAAATATTAAGGGATTGTCTATACTCACTGGAGAGTTGATGCTGTGGAGTTTGATCATCTGGAGTTTGACTCAGCAGGTCTAGTAGGGACATGCTAAATCGAATGCTGAGGGCACCCTGTAGATCCTGGTATTACTTGCATTTGCAAGGAGTAAGGGAAGTTGACGGGAGAGTTTCTCCAGTTACCTCCCACTTTGGATGGTGCAGAAATTGATGTAAGGTACATCAACTCTGGCTATGTAATTCACCTAACTGGTGGTGTATATTTTACACTGATTTTTTTTTCCACCTTAGTGCAGACCTGACCTTAGAAACCAGACAAGCACAACAGAGTCCCAAATACATGTTCACTAACTCTATGCAAACATGCAGGTCTGGCTGCTTACATTACACTCCTCTGATTGGTTTATGGTTGCTTCCCAAACAGAACACAAGTGTAATTATATTTCTCAGACCATTTAAAGGGATACTGCCCTCTCCCAATATGCTTACATATGCAGTCCTCTTCCGGAGTCAGCCCTTCCACCTCAGGTGGCCCTCATCCAAAGCCTATTGAAGTCACTGAGCATCTTTAGATTAGGTCCCTGGTAAGTGAGCACATCCCCTCTTGTTTCACTGTACAGTAAAAGCTGTGTTACCTGGAACACGGCAACTGGCACATTCAGTAAGCCAGCACTTGGGGAAGCTGCCACGGGGCTGGCTGCCCTCCTGGGACCAGGTGCCACAGAGCCACCTCCCTGGCTGAGGCTGGCTTCCTTGGTGGAGCCAGTGGACACAAGGATGGCTGTCCAGTGCAGAGCAGCCTCCTCAGCAGGAACTGGCAAATTCGATTATCCAGCAACCCCTGTTCCCCAGGGATGCTGTTACTGTTCTTTGAAATGCACAGTGTTATAGTAAATCTTTCAGGCGATTCACCTCTCAGATTAGAGTAAATCCATTGAAATCTAGAGCTACTGTACTGATAAATATGGTATGATTAAGGTAATTTTATCACTGACAAATTTTACACTGAGTGGAGTTGCTCTTGATTTATTCTTCTATGAATGAAAGCAGAATCAGGACCCTGGAGCTGAAAATGGGTAACTGTTAATTTATGTGCAATTTATAAAATAGGAGAAACTGATTGTAAAAGAAAATTGGCTCCAAATACAATTAAACAGCTAATCTGGATTCATGTTCTCAAAGTATTTTATGCAGGACATGACTCCAAATACCTACCAGCCTTACATGAAGTAGCCATTTCATACAGTATCATAAAGTTGATATTTTTTTGCTAGTTTCTATTTGTGCAGTGTGAGAATTGTCATAGATTAGAAATACCGTGACGAGAAAGCTTCATGGCATTGTCCTCAATTTCCTTTCCTGATAATGAATTGTACATTCAAAAAAGTAGTTTGAAGTACAGGAATAAATATGTGAAGTTGCATAAGAACCATAAATAAGATCTTACTGAGCTATGCATTCACAATGCCCAAATGCAATGCTAAAAGTAAATTCATATAAACTCTAAAATAACTCATCCACATTCAATTAAAGTGGGCAAAATCTGTATAACTCCATAAACAGGAGAATATGATATACTTTTACCTAGTACTTTGAATAGCTAAACTTGTGCTGGCTAGTTGTATCTGGTTTTTTTTCTTTACCATTGTTATTAATATGGAAATGGAAAGACAATGTACTTCTTGGTTTCTCCCTGTATATTACTGTATACCAAATATATACTAGGTGTGCAGAGGTTACTAAGGTGGAATGCATTTTATTTGGAATGTCAAAGAGAAAATTGCCTAAAGCAGGGAACAGAATGGTGGTGAGAGGAGAAGCTACTGTTTCAATACAGCCAACAATAAAAAATAAATAGGGGGAGAAAGGAGAGAGGGTAGTGTACAGGTTAGAGTGTTTAAAGTTAGCCTAAATCAAGGAAGAGCAAGTGATAAAGGAGCTAACTGAGTATTAGCCATGTTTTAATTGTAGACTCAAAGTAATGGGAAGTTGAAATGGATTAGGCATAGGGGAAAAGAATCCTGAATGCTCTAATATAGAAATAGAAAGGAGAATGTTCGATCGGAATGAACTACTTTGGTTAGCTGCTCTTGATAAGTAGGTAAGTAAAGCCTACAAAAAGGCAAATGTCAGAAATTGAAAGACCAAGAAAAGCAGGAAAAACCCCATTGCACCTCAGAGGTAATACCTCCCTTTCTCCACTCAGAAAAATACAAACCTGAAATATAAGCTGGGCAAACAAGTCCAGTGCCCTCCATTTAAGTGCATGATGTTCAGTTGCACAATCTGTCTAGGATTCATCTGGATCTGTTCATCCCCTTTTCGATTGCGTTTCACTACTTCAATTGTTTTCATATCAGATAATTACATAATTAGGTTATTTACATGTCTCACAGACATACAAGTGCTGCTGTTAAACATATGCATAGCCAGAGCCCTCAAGATTTTTGGCCATTGTTATTTTTGGTAATGCAGCTGTTAGCACAGTCAGCGGTGAAGTAGGCATCCATATGAAAATGCTTTGGTTTGTGATAGACCTCACTGTAATGGTGAGACCAAATGTGCAAATATTTTATAGCTTGAAATTTTGAGCCTGTCCTTGTGGTGGTTCCATGGCAGTATCTGCTAATCAACCATTGAGTTTGTGTGTTTGTTCCTACCAATTGATGGCCAAGCTGTTGTTTGGAACTAATTAATTAGCTAAGTGCCCCATGACTTGACTTGCCTCACTGAGATAAATTCATGCCTGTTGTAATTTTACTGAAGTCACAGGACTGCAAGTTGTTCTGAGTTACCCCAGTGATATTTTATCAATTTCACTGGAGTTGCATAAGCACGATTCAAAGCAGACTTTAGGTAGCTCTGGGCGCTGCCTTTGTGTAACTGCACTTGAGCCTCTACTTCCTGAGTGACGGGAAGTGTCATCCGGGCAGAGTATTAGCAAATTGGAAAGACTTTTTCATTATCTCAGAAGTTGAGGGCCCCGAGCACACAGGAAGCAATGTTGAGGGTAGGTTTTGGGAACCCTGGACAAAGGATGTCCTCCCATTTGTGCTCTTGAGCACTGCTTTGCTGGGGAAGCTTTGCACACTGCCAGAGAAACGTGACTCAGGGTGAGCGCCGATTGGGATGTGTGGTGCTGCTGGATGCACAAGTGATGAGCACCTCTGGAGAGGGGAGCCCAGCAGTCATGAGGGGAAACTGCAACTTTCCCTAGAGCTCTCTAGAAGATTTAACGTTGTTTCTTAGACCTTAACCCTCACAGACCCCTCCATCACACAGCCTGATCACCCAGGATTTTCGGATGGAACAGGATTTGATGCCTTCTTCAGGTCTACTGAATTATTTCCTCCTCTTGTTTTAAATGTGTTTAATATCTGAGTGCCAGACAGAATTATAAAGCCACAGTAAACTGTGTGGAAAGATCTCTGGTGGGTCTCTCTCTCTCTCTCTCGATCTCTCTCTCATAATTAGCATATCTCAGGTTTCATTTCTCCCTTATCCTCCTTGCATATTGATTGGCCAGGGGATACATGAAGTTGCAGGTCCACTAACCTTGCCTCTGTCCTTCCTTCATAACTAATTAGTCATGGTCAGGCTGCATCAATGGCTTCTTGGCAGCCAACACAGAGCATAGTTTGTACTCCAGCTCAGCAAGGCAAACCTGCAAGAGTGGCATGCACTTATTTGGCTGAAGGCTTGTTGACATATGAATTAATCATTATAGAATGCTCTGCTGGCATCTGAAGAAGTGAGTTAACTCACGAAAGCTTATGCTCTAAATTTTTCTGTTAGTCTATAAGGTGCCACAGGACCCTTCGTTGCTCTGCTGGCATTTGTTCACCACCCCATGGCTGAGGTAGAATACAGTGTGGAAGCAGTGAGATTGCTACAGGTTGTCCCTTTACTCAATTCCATGGGATGTCTTTCTGTGTACAGTTGCTATTTTGCTTTCAACCTAATTCTTACTTAAGGGAGAAGCTGCAGGTAGAGTGCGTGACGTACCTGCAGCCACAGACGTATTAAAAACTTATCTCCTTACTTTGTGTAAGAAGCAGACTTGTAGAATAAATTCCAAAAGCAGATGGGGAAGAGCAAGTTTAACTGAAAAAATCTCCTCTGTTTATTTTGTTTGTTGTTAAAAGTGAGCATGGTCTTCTAAGTGCTGAAGGCAACAGGAGTGTTGAAATTGACATCCATTGCTGCTGGATCAGGATCTAAGCCAGTGAGCTTGTGTTATTTAATATTTTAAACATAAAAATAATTTGTTCTTGCATATCCAAAGGCACTTCATAAACTTTGCAAACTCTGTTATGCACTGCAAACGGATTTGATTTGCCTCCTACTGGTATGCAATGTAGCAACTAATTAACAGTGCAGAACAAGACTATGCAGTGTGATGGAACAGGAGGTATGGAAGAAGGCTTTCTTCAGAATGATTTTCAATGATCTTCTTGGTGGGTTACAGAAATGCTCTATTTTGCTCAGAGGCATAATAGTGCTTCCATAGGTCTCCATTTTTATTTTTAAAACATAGTAAGTTGGCTGATAGTTACAAACAATAGTATACTTCAGGAACTGGAACAAGTAATGATCTTTTTCTATACAAAGAAAAATGGCTTTTTCTATACAAAGTTTGCTCTGAGAAAGGAAAGGATAAAATCCCTCCAAAAGATCAAATTTATATTATCTGTTAATTGGCTTATATAAAAGACAACAGGAGTTCTAACAACCCAGTTCTCATTTTCCAAAGAAAACAGAAACCATAATATTGCTATGTATCCACAACTGCTTGTTTCCTGAAGGAACAACAGCCTTCATCTTACTCCAATCCTTTCCACTGACTCTTGTATGGCTACTTTAACATAAAATAGGAATCACATGCTTTCAAGTATAATGGCCTTTAGTTTATATTAAAACAACAGAATAACAAGAAGGAACAAAATTTAGTTCCCTGTGAGACAGCACAGTACGACGATGTCTACTTGGCAGAACTATGTCAGGATACCTCTGCCAGTGTTCTCTGTAAGCTGAATATTTGGGCAGCCACCCAGGAGATGTTCGGATGCTGCCCAGTGTGACAGCCCACAGCAGGGTATAGTAGCCTAGTGGAGGGCACCTATGTGGGCACTTGGGTCTGTGCTTTTATGTTCCCCAGGGACGAAGACCCAGCAAGGATCAGCCTGCAGCACCAGGTCAATCCAACACTTGGGGCTAATCAAGCACCTGCAGCCAGTCAAGGCCCGTGGAGCCCTTGAAAAGGCTTCCATCAGGTAAGGAGGAGGAAGAAGAAAAGGTATGGACCAGGAAGGAGAACAGGTCTGCGAAGGAGAGCCCTGCAAGAGAAGGCTTGCTGGAGCTACAAGAAAAGGTACTGGGGAAAGCATCTGGGGAAGTGGTCCCGGGAGGACGCTATTGCCCTTTGGACTGAGGAGGACAGCTCCTCCAGCAGCAGCTGCCCAGTGTCCCTGGGCCAGAACCTGGATTGAGTGGGAGGGGACCAGGTTCCCCCCAGACTGTCCCACACTCCATGGGTCAGCTTGGGAGGAACAGAAGGAGCCCCAACACCCGTGTGGGGTCTCCCCCATTTGTGACTGTGCCTATGAGGAGTACGGCTCAGTAGGCTGTGGCCTACCCCAGGGGCCCTCAGAGGCAGAGCAAAAGGGGCATGGTGAGCCTCCGAGGCATTACTTTAACCACCCCGAAGTGCAGGACCCACGAGGAATTGCTTGGGACTTTGTCACACCAGCTAATTAGCAGAGTGTCCGCAGCCACCCACAATGGACAGGATGTGTTTCTACTGGTGGTTCATGTCTGCTTATGTCTTGGTTCACATAACAACATTCTGCCCATGGGTGGAGAAAAATAGAGGAACACTGATCATGGCTTCCTGAGAGACAGTGGAACTGCAGATGCTGAACTAAGACCAAACCTCTAGAGGGACTGCAAGCCTAAATCCTCAGTACAGAGGGGGAAAGTTAGGAGGCTTGTTTTTCACCCTGGCTGCTTTCATTCTGTGCTCAGAGCTGCAATTGTACTTTAGGCATTGTTGTTCCCATATATGCTGTAGCAACATGGAACACATTCGCAGAACCGTCATTTTTTTAAAAAAAATGGTTTTTAAACAGAGGATGAGGCTACACTGTGTCAATTTGTTGGACATACATGACATCACACTGGCTGAGAGGGAACTACACACATGGAAAAACCTGAAGATTAATGCAAGGGATGTATCCTGTCGAAGGAACTCGAAAATGTGGTGTGACCTTGACCAAAGCCGGTAGTTACTATATTGGGTCAGTACAAAGTTGAATCTATAATGAGTATTTGAAATCCATCAGAAAATTCAGACTCACCAACCAAACATTTCTAGATGAGTCTTAAAAGGGTTTCAGTTCATAATGCAAATTACTTAAAGCTGATTACTTGACAATTGTGTGAATGTGCCCTGTGTTGAACAGAAGGAGGGATAAAATTTTCTCTCTTCATTGCTTCAGTAGATTTCTTCTTAAACTTGTGAAACTCTCTACAGTGGTGCAGTTATGGCCAGGATAAACTTGTATTCAAGGTCATTCCTTTTACAGCACAGGGTAAAATTGCTCCCTTAACATTAAGAGTCAGAAGGGCTCTGTGGTCTATAACTTGAGACAATGATTATTCTGATCTGGAATTTTGTGTATAGTAATTAAATAGCCAGGCACAAGCAAGAGTGTGGTATCCTGAGATAACCCACTCCTTGGAAGTCTCATGAGGTGTGAGGTAAAATTAGTGCCCCAAATGACCAGGAAAATGTATTATCTCACCACAGCACAAGACCAAGGGTGTATTATTACTGTAAGTAAATTATTAGATACACTTTTTGTAAGTTGATTATTTGTATGGGGTAAAACATATGTTTTAAACATGTTCAGTGTTGGGCAGTCACAATGGTGTTTGGCCCCAAAGTACCAACACACCAATTGTGAGATGACAGATGCATAAAGCTTTGGTAATCTACCGAGTTCTGCAAGAGTGGTGAAAGTGGGGGGAGGTCTGCTAGCATCTGTAATACAGAAGCTGTGCAGCACGTATATAATACTAATACATACTATGTAACCATCATAGATAAAATACCCTTCCTAGGGATTGTATATTTATCTTTTTATTCTTTATCTTAGATTGTCTAGGTCTTGTATGTGCAAAGGTGGAAAAATAGTGATTTTTCATAGAGAACCTGTGATTCATTTCTTTTTTGTGCAGCCCAGTGCTGCCAGTTGCTTCATTTTTTTTCTTTTGATTGACAGGTACTATTTTCTAGTTCAGCCAACATCAAATAGCTTGGCATTCTATCCAGGAAGCTGTTTCCCTGGTTAAAGAGGCCATGTCAGACAAAGGCCTTTGTAAAACTTCTTCCTTCTCACAGCTCCACAGCAAGATAGGCCGCCTTTTCCATCTGATGCTCTATCTTTAATCTGAGCTATTCAGGGAAATCAAAGGGAGTGTATTAAAACAAGAGCGGCATCTGATTCCCATAGCAGTTTGCTTTTCTGTTCCATTTGTTACAACAAATAGGATAATCAAAGCAAGGCAAGCACAGGTTAGAAACCTCCTGTCCCTTTCCCCCACTAGGATTTTCTGTGATGTGTGTTTGCCAACATATAATAATTTCAACACAGATAAGATTCTAAAAAAATCATTCCTTGTCCTGTTAAGAATTTGTGTACAGTTGTCCTATCATGCTTCATGGCTTTGGATCCAGTCACCCTATTTATAGTCAAATACGTTTTTTGTAGGTATAATACCTCTTATTGAAACAAGTTATGCGATGCATCTGACTACATGCTAAAAAGGGCATGGAATGGTATGTTCCCAGTTAGGAAGAAATTGCAAAGTGGTCCTTGTCCATGCTGAGCTGAATTATGGCTCTCGAGGACCCAGGGGAGAAGGGAGAGCACCTTCAGTGAATGATTGCTGTGGAAGGAGGCACTATGGTGCTGGGGATAATGTTCATGGCTATGGCACTTGCAAGCTTTGAAAAGCATGTGCTGGTAGGCTCCTTGGGGTAAGTGCCCCCGCATGGCAGAGGCACAGATTATTATGCCTATCTCCTCCTGCGTGCTATGACTAAACCTCCCTATACTGGCATTACTGATGGCTCACAATTTAATCTTGCTCCAGTGCACAAAGAAAGAGTATGGTGGGAGAAGGAGATTTTTATTGCTTCATGCGCTAGCACAGGAAATGGCAGCCATCCCAAAAGGATGGAGCAGTTAGTGTCCACGCGTCACTGTACCTGCAAAAAGCAAGTGTAGGAGTTGCCTTTGAATGTGGTCACCCCTGTTTAACCTGAGGCACTCTATCAGAGGAACTGAAAATCTCCTTGGACTGGTGCTATAACACAGTCTGCATCTACACTACAAAATACATTTGAATTTAAGGAAATTAGCTTGATATTACCATGTGACTGTCTTCACTGTAAATACCGTTAGCTCAATTTTGGGAACACTAATACTGAAATTACAATATCGCTGTTACCTGAGGGGTATAGCGTCAAGTTCAAATTCAGAAGTTCGATTAAAGGCCATTGTGGAAGTGCCATGTCTTAAAATTGAGTTTATTAGCCTCCAGAGGTGTTCTGTATGTAACCCACAATGCCCCTCCATGCTCTGCTGAGGCCACTGCTTTCCAGGTGCACAGGAATTAGGTAACAGGATGATGATTAATTTCAAAGTACCACCCCCCCCCAACACACAATTGCTCCTCTCTGGTTTTCAAAGCCCATGTTCTCATTTACCTTGAGACTGACAGTAGGGACAGAGAGCTTCACCCCAGGTGGGAATTTGAACCCGCAATCCTTGGCTTTGAAGGCCACTGCCTTATCCATTAGGCCACGCAAACTGGAGGCAAGACTTTGAGCCAGGCCTGACCAGCCAGCAGCTCTCCCTATAAGAAGGGAGCTCCCAGCGAACAAGGGGCAGCAGCTAACAGAGAAGGGAGTTTGCCTCTGGGCAAAGCATCCTAGAGGAGCTTGGGTGAGTGTGGGATTTGGGGGGCTGTGTGGTGAGCTGGTGGGTGAATGTCTGTCTGTCTGTGCAGCTATGTTACTTTGCAGAGAAGGACAGTTTTGATCAGCTGCCTGGGTGGGTGCCTGAGTTTGTGCTGTGCAGAGAAGAGCAGTTTGCAAGGTGTGAATTGGGGGAGTTCCCTGCCAGGTGAGCCTTCAAGGGCTGAATGGACTGGAGGCAAGGCTTTGAGCCAGGCCTGACCAACCAGCAGCTCTCCCTGTAAGAAGGGAGCTCCCAGCGAACAGGGGGCAGCAGCTAACAGGGAAGGGAGTTTGCCTCTGGGAGTTTGCCAAGGGAGGAGCCCCGTGTTTGTTGTCCTTTTCAGGTATGGTGTTCCACCTGTGCCCTGCAAGGCAGCACTACCAGGAAAAGGAGTCTCTGAAGAAAAGAGCCTGAAGAGCGACGGTGGAAGGTGGACCTGGGGGCACTGAGAGCAGCTGGGGGGAGAGGGGCCAGTGCAGTGAGGAGGGCGGACATGGGAGCAGATGGGGGTAGTGGGTTGGGGACGGTCCCATGATGATGGTAGCTGGGGGAGGCGGGGGGCGAAAGGTAGGGAGGAGGGTCCCGGGGATATGAGGTCATTGCTCCACAGGGAGCTGTGGTGACAGGGAGGTATGAAGTAGTGGGATCCTTAACCACATTCTCCACACCCCACTGCCTTGTGGGTTATCCTGGGAAGGAGCAAGGCTAAGGGAGTTAACCCTGACAGAAAATCCGGAGTGGAGTCCAAAGGCGGTTCGGTGTCAACTTCTGGCACTGTCCCGGCAACTCCTGCAGCTGAGCTGGTACCAGACGTGGAGGTGATCCTCTCCTTTGGATTATATCAGTAAAGCCGAGAGGGGGACACTGGTGTCTGGGCAGCCCAGATCCTCCATAATAAATGCCCAGGCTCGTGCCAGGAGAGTTACTCCGGCATCGCTGAACAGTGTTGCGTCAACACGGGAGGAAACAGATACCGGTTATAAGCTCTTGCTCGATTGGCACAGAGAACGAACGCCGGGGTTGCCTTCGACAGTGGGAGAGATCCTCGCATCTCAGTGGACAGTCACCGCCCGCCTCAAGCTGGGAAGCCCCCAGCCAATAGGGTACTGTCCCGTCACAGTTCACCTGCCTTGCTGGGTGCATGAGGCTTAAGGTTCCTGAACCTGACAAGTGACTGAAATTTGGGCACCGGGCAAACCAATAAGAAAATCAACAAGAAATGAGAAACATCAACAATTCAAGCTTGCTTGCTGGAATGTGCGGACCATGCTGACCGGCTTGACTGAAGATATGCAGGCCATCAGTGACACCCGCAAGACCGCTGTCATCAACGAGGAACTGAAGAGGCTCTGAGTTGATATCGCTGCACTGCAAGAGACGTGACTCGCAGATTCGGGATCTCTAAAGGAAAAGGACTACACCTTTTTCTGGCAGGGTAAAGCCCAAGAAGAACCCAGAGAGCATGGTGTTGGCTTTGCTGTTAGAAACACCCTTCTACAAATGGTGCAATTAGTCATGGGCGGATCAGAAAGACTTCTTCGGATCACGCTTCAAACTTGCACCGGTCCCGTCCACCTGATCAGCGCTTATGCTCCAACCCTGTATGCCACACCAGAAGTAAAAGACAAGTTCTACGACATGCTTAGTGCTGCTGTAGCGCAAATACCTGCTTGTGAACAACTGTACATCTTGGGTGACTTCAGTGCAAGAGTTGGAGCTGATTGGGCCTCATGGCCTTCCTGTTTAGGACACTTCGGTGTGGGAAAAATGAATGACAATGGACAGCGTCTCCTTGAACTGTTCACGTACGACAATCTGTGCATCACAAACACATTCTTCCGAACGAAGCCACAGCACAGAGTGTCGTGGACACACCCACGCTTGAAGCACTGGCATCAACTAGATGTGGTCATCACTAGGTGTAATAACCTCAAAAACGTCCTTCTGACATGCAGCTATCATAGTGCTGAGTGTGATACAGATCACTCGCTAGTTTGCTCCAAGCTCAAGCTGAGACCCAAGAAGCTGTACTGCTCTAAACCTGCTGGAAGGCCCCGCATTGATGCCAGAAAGACGGCAAACTCGGAGAAAGCTGAAAAGTTCAGAGAGACCCTCCAGGAAAATCTGTGCAGCGGCCCTGGGGGCGCCGATGCGACATCCAAATGGCAACATCTGAGGGATACAGTTTACAACACGGCCTTGTCGGTGTTTGGAAGAAGAGCTAGAAACACGAACGACTGATTCGAAGCTAACTCTGATGAGATGATTCCAGTCATTGAAAAGAAGCACGCTGCACTCCTGGAGTACAAATGCTCACCGAGCCAGGGTACCCAGCAAGCGCTTAGAGAGGCCAGAAGAACAGTACAGCAGACAGCCAGGCGCTGTGCCAACAACCACTGGCTCCAGCTATGCAGCAGCATCCAGACCTGTGCTGACTTTGGTAATCTCAGAGGAATGTACGAGGGTATGAAGAAGGCATTAGGTTCCACCCAGAACAAGATGGCACCTCTGAAATCCAAATCTGGTGAAGTCATCGCTGACAAAGCCAAACAGATGGAGCGCTGCGTTGAGCACTACTCCGAGCTGTACTCACGCAAGAACGTTGTGGTTGACGCAGCCCTCGATGCCGTCGAGCTCCTACCAGTAATGGACGAACTGGATCAAGAACCGACTGTGGATGAACTGAAGAGAGCCATCGACAGCATTGCAGCAGGAAAGGCCCCTGGTCAGGATGGTGTACCACCAGATGTAATCAAATGTGCTGCGGACACACTCCTGGAACCCCTACATGAGCTACTGTGCCTGTGCTGGAAAGAGGGTGAGGTTCCACAGGATATGCGCGATGCTAACATTGTAACGTTGTATAAGAACAAAGGAGACAGAAGCGACTGCAACGACTACCGTGGAATCTCCCTCCTAAGCGTCACTGGTAAACTGTTCGCTCACGTCATCCTTGGCAGACTCCAGAAGATTGCTGAGAGGGTGTACCCCGAATCACAGTGCGGATTTCACGCAGAGAGGTCTACCGTTGACATGGTCTTCTCTCTAAGGCAGCTGCAGGAGAAGTGCAGGGAGCAGAGAAAGCCACTCTACATAGCCTTTATCGACTTGACCAAGGCTTTTGACTTGGTCAGCTGGGACGGTCTGTTCAAACTGCTCCACAAGATAGGCTGTCCTCCACGGTTACTCAAGATGATCCAGTCATTTCACGAAGACATGAGAGGAACCATCCAATATGACGGCGCATTATCAGATGGTTTGAGAATCAGGAGCAGCATCAAACAAGGATGTGTGCTTGCTCCGACATTGTTTGGGATCTTCTTCGCACTCCTCCTGAAGCATGCCTTTGGATCTTTGACAGAGGGCATCTTGCTGCACACAAGATCTGATGGGAAACTGTTTAACCTTGCAAGGCTGAAAGCTAAGTCTAAGGTGCGAGAAGTCCTCATCAGAGACATGCTGTTCGCAGACGATGCTGCTGTAGTGTCTCACACTGAAGACCAGCTTCAGAAACTGCTGGATCAGTTCTCCAAAGCGTGCAAGGACTTTGGGCTTACCATCAGCCTAAAAAGACGAACGTACTCAGTCAGGATGTTGCTGAATCCCCATCAATCAGCATTGACAACTATACGTTAGGGGTCGTCCACGAGTTCGTTTACCTCGGGTCCACCATCACTGACACCCTGTCGTTGGACACTGAGCTAAATAGGAGGATCGGAAAAGCGGCCACAACTCTGTCCAGACTCAGCAAGAGAGTGTGGAATAACAACAAGCTATACACTCACACCAAAATGCAGGTCTACAGAGCCTGCATCCTCAGCACCCTCCTTTATTGCAGCGAGACTTGGACCCTGTATGCCTGCCAGGAAAAGAGGCTGAACGTCTTCCACTTGCGCTGCCTCAGGCGCATCCTTGGAATATAATGGAAGGACAGAGTGACCAACATCACCGTCCTCGAGCAAGCTGGAATCCCAACCATGCACACCCTCCTCAAGCAGCGTTGGCTCTGCTGGCTTGGCCATGTCCACAGGTTGAATGATGGAAGGATTCCAAAAGATATCCTGTATGGTGAGCTAACCTCTGGCAAAAGACCTCCCGGATGCCCCCAGTTGCGTTACAAAGATGTCTGCAAGAGAGACCTCAGAGACGTAGACATCGAGCTGGATAACTGGGAAGAACTATCAGATGACCACAGCAGATGGAGGCAGGGGTTACACAAGGGCCTTCAGAAGGGCGAGATGAAGATCAGACAGCTAGCAGAGGAGAAGCGAGCGCACAGAAAGCACACTAAGGACTTGCCAGACACCCACTACATCTGCAAAAGATGCAGCAAGGACTGTCACTCTTGTGTGGGTCTTTATAGTCACAACAGACGCTGTAAATGAAGTCCTCAATTGAAACTTTAAAGGGCGCGATCCATAATCTATGCAGACTGAAGGATGCCTACTGCTACTACTAATTTCAAAGCAGGAGCAGCAAGCCTGTGGCTCATGTTGGTATGAGAACCTGTCTGTCTGTCTTTGCAATTAGGGCTGTGAGTGCATCTACCCATTACAAATAGCCCCTGCAGGGAGTTCGTGGTTCTGTCTCTACACTTGTTTTTTTTTTCTGCACTGCCTGGTGCCAGCCACTGCCCCACTGCACCATGTGGCAGTAAGGCTGTTGTGGGGGTCGTGCTTGCATAAAAGGCCAAGAATCTTCTTCCCAGTGGTTTACATTTCTTCATGAACCCCCTTCCCTCTCTCAGAGGCACCACACAGTCGGGGACTTTCCTATGGTCCGCCATACCATGTGGGCAGCCTCAGATCCAATAAAAGGCCGTGCCTGCTGTTCGGTGTTGACCATGCTGCCAGATGACTAAGATAGTCAGAGGGGGGAGGGGAGCACTACTTCAACATTCCAAGTGGCTCTACAGCTGCAGACCACAGCACCCCCCATACGCCCCGCCAAAAATATTTCCGGGAGGAGCTTGCTGTCCATTGCAGACACCTGCTGGTTTGATATTTCTGGTACAAAATCTCTTTGCTAACATCTCCTATTTGTCTTCATGCTTTGACCCCCCTTCCACCATCAGAAACATGGGGGGCAACTAGTTGAGATTCCTCTTTCCATTATAACTTCAGTGTACGATATTTCACTGTAATCACCTGTGGTTGCAAATGAAGGGGAAAGTCAAAAACCATTTTTCCTAGCCTTTTCTGTCCTCTTTCTTCTGACTTTGAGAATACAGTCCAGGTCCCTGTTTTATATGCAGGGATAGGATGCAATGATGGGAAGGGAGACACTCAGTAGGTGGCCAGTTGAGAACACAGTCATTGCAAAGAAGACAAACTAGCAAAATAGTTTATTAGGTGAGCTTTCAAGGGACAGACCCACTTCTTCAGACCATAGCCAGACCAGAACAGACTCAAAATTTAAGGCACAGAAAACCAAAAACAGTAAGCAAGGAGGACAAATCAGAGAAAGATAATCAAGGGGAGCAAATCAGAGAGTGGAGGGGTGAGGAGGGGAGGAGGTCAAGAATTAGATTAAGCCAAGTATGCAGACGAGCCCTTATAGTTCTCAGAAAGTTCCCGTCCCGGTTTAAACCACGTGTTAAAGCCAAAAACTCTCACCTCAGCAACACTTTTTTTTTTTAAATTTTCCTATAGTCACTTTCTTAAAGCTTTTCAGGGATATTTCACTGTCATCTCCTGTGTTGGCAATGTCTGTGTAATGAAGAGGGGAGTCAAATTATTTTTCCCTAGACTTTTCCATTCTCTTTCTTCTAACTTTGAGAATACAGTCAGGGTCCCTGTATCATTTTCAGGGATTGGATGCAATCACAGGAGTGGGGACACTCAATGGGTGGCCAGTTGAGAATTCAGCTACAGAAGAAAGACATTTCTGTAAACTTTTTTGACGTCTGTGTGGATGCTCTACTTTTCCTTCCTTCCAACAGGAAAAATGGACATTTGCTTACCACAAGAGGGGAATGAGGAAAATGCAATGTGGGAAGATGAACTCAAAGATCAGTTGGCATACCCAGAATGCTACAGGGATGAGGGAACTGTGGGATAGGTTCCCAGAATGCATTACTGCAACAGTTGCTGTTTGCCAATTGAGTGTGGCAGCAATAAATTGACTTTGTGAGGAGCACATGGGGAGGTGAGGATGGTCAAATTCGAGCTTATAAATTCCAGAATTAAAAAAATCAATATTAATAAATTCGAATTTCTCATAATTTAGATTCGGCCTTACTGACTCTGCTGTTTCCTTCCTGCATCAGATCACCAAAATCGGACCTGTCCATTTGAAAGGACCCTTAACCTAAACAGAAGCACCATGTCTTTTACTGGCAATATCTGCCATATAAAGCTAAATTTAGAGCTCCAGCTTACTTTATACAAGTTAGTATTTCTTGTTTTATTTATAAAATAGGGTTAAGGGGATGAGGGCAATGAATGATCTTAACTAATTCTACGCTGGTGTTCTTCACTCTGCAGCTGAATGCACATGGGACACAGAGATTCAGTGCTGCAATACCACTATTTCTCACTTTAATGACCCCCTGTAAATCTTTAATGATTTCCATCACTGTCAAAAGGGCACAAAGGGCCCTCATCTGTCTTGATGCAGCCAAACAAAATATGCTCACAGATGTCAATTAAAATAATGGCACTGGCAGTGGGTCATTTTGTATTTTTATGGATGCCCTATCCCCTCTTACAAGGACCAGCATGAAAATTCCATTCATAGCCATTATACTTGCTACCACAAGTAAATGTAGATCAACATCTTAACAGACTAGCATGACTCACAGAAAATGAAAGACTAACCGAGCTAAACATTTTGGTGCTCTAACTTACAAACATGGTTAAGAGCACACTTACGAAATGACCAGCTCCCTTTAAAGGAGTACATAACTGCTTTTTTGTTCCGTGAAGATACAGATACAGCTCCACTTGCAGGCTGTGCTCGGAAACTTCCACTTGACTCCGGAGGGTGGCGAGGAGCTGGGGGTCAGGGGATGCCTGGGGATGGCTCCGCCGCTGTCGGGCTCGTCCTGGGGCCAGTCCCTGCTCCGCCACTGGGCTGGCCTGCTGCGATGGCTCCGATGGGCAGGTATGGCCAGGCTGGTTCCTGGGCCCCACGGTCCCCCTCCATGGCAGGCTCCAGCAGGACAGGTGGAGGGTGGCTGGGAGGGACGGCGGTGGGGGGTGCCAGGTGTTCGGCAGGGGGTGCCAGGTGTCCTGTGCTCTCGAGGCCCTCAAATGGTGCGGCTGCAGAACAGAGGGGGGAAAAGCGGAGACAGCCGTTAGTCTGAGCCCTGACCCATGCCCCATGTTCCCCCACCATTCTGCTGCTGGTTCCCCATCCCCTGTCCCCGAGAGATGCTGATGATGGGTGTGGTATCCCCCTGGGGGGACCCCTTCTGAGGTTCTGCTCCCCCCTATCCCCAGGGATGGGGCATGGTGCTGTCCTGGGGGGCAGGGGCTGATGGACTCTGAGGGATGTTCCACTGCTGTCCTTGGGGCCGTGGTCAGCTGGGTGTGTGGAGGGCCCCGGTTGTCCCTTGTCCCTGCCCCTTAAACCGGGGGTGGGCACCTGGGGTACCTGATGGTCCACTCCCATGGTCGGGGGATCCCCGTCGGGCGCACGCCCTGCTGGAGCTGCGGGACGGGAGGTCAATGAGGAGGCCCCTGTCACTGGAGCCCTCCTCTTCCTCCTTTGCTGTCCCAAGAGTGGGCTCCTCTGTGGGCCCCCAGGGTGCAGGGCTGGCCTCCGGGCCGGACTCCAGCTCCGGGACCTGCTGGGGCTCGTCGGCCGAGGTGTCAAGGGTGGCCGGGGGGAGGTGGTGTACTGGGGGCCCAGTATATCCCTGAGCTCCCTGTAAAAGGGGCAAGCAGTGGGGGTGGCCCCAGACTGGCTGGCCATGTCCCGGGCCCAGGCATAACCCTGCCGCAGCTCCTTGACCTTACTCCTGACGTGGTCAGGAGTGCGGACAGGGTGACCCCAGGCAGCCAGGCCCTCAGCCAGCCGGGCAAACGCAGCTGCGTTCTGCTGCTTGCTCCCCATTACCTGTAACACCTCCTCCTCACCCCAAAACCCCAGCAGGTCCTGGATCTCAGCATCTGACCAGGAGTGGCCCCGCTGTCTCTTCCCCCCTGGCTGGATGGCTGGGAGCCCTGGCTGCCCTTGGGGGTGTGCCCTGTGGGTGCTTGGGGGCTGGTTGGCTGCCATGGGTGCTGGGTGGTGGATCAGGGCATCTGGAAAGCGTGCAGGCTGTACACATGTCTGTGCTGCTGCCTGCACGCTCTCAGCTTCCTGCCACAGGAAATAAGGGGGCAGGGAGCTTTAAGGGGCTGCTGCACACGGCGACCAGAGAGCTCAGGGGCTGGACAGAGCATCTCTCAACCCCTCAGCTGATAACCGCCATGGAGGACCCCGTTATTTCGATGTTGCAGGATGTGGATTGTCTACACATGCTCTACTTCGACGTTCAACGTCGAAGTAGGGTGCTATTCCCATCTTCTGATGGGGATAGTGATTTCGATGTCTCGCCACCTTACATTGATTTCAACTTTGAAATAGTGCTTAACACGTGTAGACGCAGTGGGCATTATTTTGAAGTTGGGACGGTGTTGGGTGCGAGACGACATTGTAACGGTCAAGAGTGCAGTCCAACCCCTCTGTGAATCCTCAGGAGAATCTAAACAGACCAGTCTGTGCAAGGTGAAAAGCTGCAAAATAACTAACCCTGCCATGGGAACTACTGCAGAACAAGGCGCGCTTGCCAAGACTTGAAGGCTACACTGGCAGTAGGCCACAAAAGATAGTAACGGGAATGCGTAGGCAATTTTAGGCAATCATATGTTAATGAGTTGAGCTTTATCAGCTGTGCTAGGAGACCTGTTACAGAGCCTCTCCCTGAGTGAAGCTCCGACACATCGGGTTTTCCCCCACTGGTGACTGTGGCGTCTCCGGGGCTCCCGTCGCAGGTGTCACGCGCTTTCAATAAACCAAATATAGCACTCTATCACAACGCATCTTTTAAGATGTTAGCAGCCTGGTGAACTGAGAGTTGGTTATATAACTTCTACCTCCGGTTTTTGTTAATGAGATTTGGATGCCTAATTTCCTGAGCACTGCAGAGTGAATGTATCCCTGTGACCTGGCATCAATAGTTTGCTCTGGGAATTCACCCTGTAAAAATGTCATTAGTGAGAACAATAGTTGATTGTCATGGCTGGTGTGGACTAGAAACACGGAACCCGCGTAGTATCACATGGTTGAGCCTTCAGTATTTGCAGAACTGCAAGAGGGCATTTGGAAACTAGATTGATGTGGGACTTAGAAAACAATTCACGGTAGTCAGTGACATTCACTGAGCAGCTGGAGATGGTAGAATACTAGTTCTGGGCCTGAGAATCAACCACAAGAGCCATTGTCAGGCAAATCTGCAGGGCCACTAATTGCCTCTTGCTATGAAGGATTGTGACTCTAGGCAGTTAGCAAGAGGGAGTAGATAGTTTTACAGTGATGAGGTTCCTGAACTTTGTTGGCTCTATAGATTGCACACCTATTCCCTGTTTAGGCTCCAGGCCCCAGGAAGCCCCATAGTAGCTATCTTGACAGTAGCAAGGAGCACTTCAATTAGAGGCTTGGCCTGTGCAAAATGATAGTTGAATGTACCTTTGGTCATTTGAAGGCTGTATGGCATTGCTGACTTAAAACAGGAGAGAGCAAATGTGGCCTGTGGACCAGATTTCTCCTGCCAAGCTCTTCAATCTGCCTTGTGGCCACCTCTGCAGCATGGAGCAGCACCATTCAAAGCAACTGGTTCTGCCCTGGTGTGCTGCGGGTCTGAGTGACTAGTCAGGAGCTGATGAGGTAAGTGCCTCCTGGCCGAAGCCTACCTCTGGCACCCCACTCCCTCCCACACCCTGTACCCTCCCACTCTCTTTATCCAGGCTAGGATTCTCTCCTGCACCCTCCTAGACTCTGCATTCCAATACCCTCCCTCATGTCACAGCACCCTCATTCACCCAAACTCCTTCTGAGACCCTGCACTCTCTCCTGCATCCCAGTCCCCTATGTCAAGCTCCCTTCTGATCCCAGCCTCCATCCTAAACCCCACATCTCCTCCATAGAAAGCTGTGTCTACACGTGCACGCTACTTCGAAGTAGCGGCACTAACTTCGAAATAGCGCCCGTCGCAGCTACACGCGTCGGGCGCTATTTCGAAGTTAACTTCGAAGTTAGGCGGCGAGACGTCGAAGTCGCTAACCTCATGAGGGGATCGGAATAGCGCCCTACTTCGACGTTCAACGTCGAAGTAGGGACCGTGTAGACGATCCGCGTCCCGCAACGTCGAAATTGCCGGGTCCTCCATGGCGGCCATCAGCTGGGGGATTGAGAGACACTCTCTCTCCAGCCCCTGCGGGGCTCTATGGTCACTGTGGGCAGCAGCCCTTAGCCCAGGGCTTCTGGCTGCTGCTGCGGCAGCTGGGGATCCATGCTGCAGGCACAGGGTCTGCAACCAGTTGTCGGCTCTGTGGATCTTGTGTTGTTTAGTGCAACTGTGTCTGGGAGGGGCCCTTTAAGGGAGCGGCTTGCTGTTGAGTCCGCCCTGTGACCCTGTCTGCAGCTGTGCCTGGCACCCTTATTTCGATGTGTGCTACTTTGGCGTGTAGACGTACCCTCGCAGCGCCTATTTCAATGTGGTGCCGCGCAACGTCGAAGTTGAACATCGACGCTGTCAGCCCTGGAGGATGTGTAGATGTTATTCATCGAAGTAGCCTATTTCGATGTTGCTACATCAAAATAAGCTATTTTGATGTTGGCTTCACGTGTAGACGTAGCCGAAAGGTGCAGCACTTGACCGCTTACCAAAATCTTGAAGTGGCCCCCTATCAAAAAATATTGCCCATCCTGGACTTACTAGATTTTTCTCTCTAAGATTCAATCTCCAAATGGGAATAGCTGCCTGTGGTCCTTGCATTATATCTGTGAAGCAACACAGCAGAATGTTTAGCCAGAACCAAGGTGGAACAGCTCTCTGCTGAATTTTAACAACTGGATAACAGGGCTCAACATGCGGTTATACTACTCAGGTGGTTTTGAAAGACCATTTAAATAGTGAGCCAGAGTAATGCGAGTTGCTGTGGTATCCTCTTTGATTTTGTTGTTTTGTGGTATGGTTTCGATCTTGTAGTAATCGCTGTGTATGCAGGAATATAACACTGTCCATATACCTATTAATGGTGTTTGTGAATGATGTTCTGAGTTGTGACACTATGCAGTAACAGTGAATTGATCATTGTCAGACCTGTTCAGCACAAGCCAGCATGTTCTGTGAACCAATACAGTTGGCTTTTTTCCGGAAATATGAACCAGGCAATTAAAAACACATTTAAAACTTAATAAAACATTAACAAATTAAGGGAACAAAATTTGTGAAGGTGGAAGAAATAATCATTTCTATTTCAGGTGCGCATGCACATGCCTGACTTTCACAGGTCAATACATGCAGATTTTGATTTGTCTTCACTATTTCAGTGGGTGTTTCTTCTTGGCAGTCACTTGATAGTGAGTAGGACGTCTTCATGTGACCCTCCTATTTGTGAGTCTGTTGGTGGCTGATCAGCCCAGTTCTGGAGCCGCAGATCTTATCACCAAAAAGGCAGGTGTTAGTAGCTGTTGGAGGGGCACTGGGCAGTTTTTGATGCTCTTTTCTGCTCCTCCTCCTTTCCTTGTCTGCATTGCAGCAGGACCTCTCAAATTGCACCAACCCATCACAGATTACCATTTTCCACTGAAGACTGTCTTGCGCGAGGTTCTCCCAAGCTTGACACTGATGCTGCACTTTGTCATGTGTGCCTTTAGCATGTCCTTATATCACTTCTGCTGGGCCCCAATGCTTCTCTGTCCTTCCCCCCATTCAGAAAACAGAATCCGTTTTTGGGAGGCACTGATCAGACATTCAAACCATGTGACCGGTCCAATGAAGTTGATGATGAACGATAATGGCATCAATGCTGGTTATATTCGACTCTTTCAGGGCTCTAGCGTTCATACTAGGGAGATATTTAGGATTTTCTTGAGTCAGCATTGATGATATTGTCCAAGTGCCTTCAAATGAAGCTTGTGTGTTGTCCAGGTTGTCCATAGTAGAGTTGGAACAATCACTGCACAGTATACAAGGAGCTTTGTCTTGGGATACATATCCCGGTTCTCGAAAATCCTTTATTTCAGGTGACCGAAAGCAGACTTTGCACAGCTCAGACGATGCTGGATTTCTGCATCAATGTTGACTTTAGTGGAAAGATGACTTCCAAGGTATGTGAAGTGCTCCACATTTTTCAGCAGTTCTCCATTAACTGCAATAGAAGGTGCATGAGATTGTCCCATTGGTGGAGCATCTTGGTTTTTTGATATTCAGTGTGCTTTCATTTTCCTTCCTGTGGTGTTTCTTTCCAGAAAAATGTGTACCTTCTGCCTTCTTCTCTTAGCTATCCTCCTTCTGGTCAACACATTTCTGCCAGGGCAGTGATATCAATGTTGGATCATTGAAGCTCGTGGGCAATAATTGCCGTGCATCTTTCAGGTTGCTCACTGTCTGGGTCGTCCATTAGAGTCTGACTATTCCATGTTCCAAAGCTTACTGTTTGATTTTGACTGCATGGAGGTGAACCCACTGGACATGGTTATCTTGTCAGAGGTTTTGAGGTGAATTATGTTTACTGCACCTTTTCTTGCCCCCTCCCTATGTGGGGTGAGCAGAGTGGATCCTAAATAGGGATGCTCAGTGGTGGATTCAGCAGCTGGGCCTCTCTACTAGCTCAGTCCTTGAAACGGGATGACTGATACATACATCCACCGCCTGTGTGCTGGTTCACGAATAAAAGCTTCCACATTTCACAGTCCTGCTCCCATCACCATTCCCCAGATGCTGTAGGGCTTAAGTTGAGGACCGTAGTACACGAAGGAAGATGCCTATGTGTGACTCCTTTTAAAATAAGGGGACTGTTGCACTGCAGCCACCACACAGTTTTTGATGGAGAGCAGGCTTATGTCCAATGGCATGGGATCCGTAACAACTGGCTGTTTCCTGCCCACAGCAACTTTCATCTGCCTTCACAGTCATTGTAGCATTACCTTTTCTATCCTCCACCTGTTCTGCCATTGAGGACTTTTAGGATTGTTCTTTATCTGGACCCTCCCCCTTGATCTTGCTGCCATGGGTGACCTTGCTGGGACTATGAGACTCCATGTGGCCTCAATCTTGGGTTCAACATTAGAACACACAAGCTCACTCACCACCACAAGGTGACAATCCAGAGAGTAGGTGGGTGTAGTGGTGGGGTGGTGCACCAGCCCTGGTGTTGTGTGAAATGTTGAGGGTGGGTATAAGGTGGTACTGGTTACTGAGTTCTCCATGGGCTGCAGAGGGAAGCAGGCACGGTCTGCATCATTTCCATTTGTTGCCCGAGAAGCATATGCATATCATTCTGCATTTCCCACTCCTTTCCCTGTGCCTTTCTGCTCTCTGCTTTACCCTTGTCCAGGTTTGGCTGTCAGAGTGATCCTTCAGGCTCTGTCATTCTCTGATGCAGCACAGGCATACAGGATATTCTGGAACATGTCGTCCTGACAGTGGCACCGAGAGGCATGACAGGCCCTGGGGCAAGGTGGGAGGTGTGCTCTGGAAGGGGCGGGGCCAAGTGTGGAAGGGGCAGGGCCTAGGATATTCGGCCCTCAGGTCCACCTGGGCAGAGGCACTGCCCCCTCCCCCAGCCATGCACAGCCTCACTGCTTTGGCAATTCAAATGGGCCCAGAGTGCAGGCCATTGCCACTGCTACTTTGCCTACTAGAGCTCCAGGCTCTTTTGAAACTCCAGACATGGGGCAATTTCCCCCGTTGTTGACCCCCCAGCCCTGATGGCAGGCCAGAATCTTGAGTCCTTTCTTCTCCTTAGGCATTCCAAGGGTGTGGAGAGGGAGATGATGAAGGTTGCTGTGATAGCAGCTGCACCTGCAATATGTAGAGTACCATTGCCAGCGTTTGGATGACAGAAATAAAAACTTCAGAGGGTGAACTCCATTTGCTTGCTTCCCAAAAGTTGAAAGCACTACATTGTCACTTCTGTTTGGGATTGCTTGAGCATGGCACCAGTCTCAATGCTAGCCATGATGAGTATGGGCCTCTGGGTGTTGCAGGAATGAGAAGGGAATAGCTCAGCTGCAGGATTTCCATTGTATAGGTCAATGGAACTTAATACCACTGTTGGCTTTCACAGCTGCTGGTGCCAGTTTTAGCTGATAGTTCCCTCCAGACTGTAACAGGTCATGAGAGCACAACTGCTGGCATCCTGATGCTGCCTTGGCCCGTAGGCTGCTAGCCTGTGTGTTGCAATGGTGCCTGCAGAAGTAAATCACTGAGTAGCATGGGAAATGTCTTGCCCTGTTGGGAAAAAATAAGACTCCTCAGCAGAGGATTGCAGGCTACCCCTAGGACAGTTTTATGTGGAGATCTCTGTACAATTCATACAATATTGTGGTGCATATAAACACATGTTCAATGTGCCTTGCACTGTCTGACTCAAGCGGGGAGTGAAGAGAAGATGGCAGTTGTACTGCTTTGGTTGTTCCCTACCTCTTCTGGCACAAACAAAAATGAGTAAATCAAAGCACGGGTCCTACTACCTTAGGGTTCCCACTCCTGCAATTTCAAAGCAAACTGCATATCTACTAGAGATTCCTCCCCTGCATCAGGCTCATCTAGGCTGGACTACAGGCGCTGGCTGGACTGTGGCAGAGTGAAAAATAGGTCCTGGCTTGCCATGCAGCTGGACTGCCACACTCCCCTTTGTTTCTTCTCCTTTGCATTGTTGAAAGTGAGCATGGGGAGGGAGTGTCTGTGAATTGGACCAGAGTGCTCCTGGGTACGGTGGGTGGGGTTGTTGCCAAGGATGACGTGTGTGCAACTTGGGAAAAGTGGCAAGTCTGCAGCTTGACACTGGCTCAGTTATTGACCTCTCTGGCCTTTTGTTATTCCTGCCGCAAATCCTTAGTTTTCCTGAAGCTGCTGCTACCTTTTGTGGCTCTTCTCCTGCCTCTGCTGAACAACCTGCTCCTAGTGGTTGACGCTTCTGCAGCTGGATCAGAGCTGTGCCTGCACATCCCCCTCTTCCACTGTCCCAGGAAAGCCAACATTTCCTGTGTACTCCAATGGCCTGAGGGGCAGTAAAACTCAACAGTGGGAAACTGCTCAGTGTGCTCCCAAAGCTGGGCAACCAGAAGAAGGGACTTCATGGGGCTTAGGATGTGGTGGTGGAAGATCACTCCTGTCTACCTGCGAGGTGGGCAGTGGAATTGACAAGGGTGATCACAGCAGTCAGTGTGATCCATTTGTGGGACAACTTCTGGAGGCCAAGAGTGGTCAACATATGTAACTCAGTATCTGCACCGTCTCCGCATATCAGCCTAACTGCATTGACTGTGACTATGTGCTCAGGGTATGGTGACCATCCCTCCCATTTTACCATGACAGTCCTTTTTTTAAGCTGTCTCGCAGGCATCCTAAATTTTTTAAGAAAATGGGCAAATTGTTCTGTATTTTGCAGGACTCCTGTTCTCCAGCACCTGGTGTCTCAGGGTGGCAGCCCCCATTGCCAGGGAGGTCCTCCACAGGGCAGCTGCCCTGTTCTCTGCTTCCCCTGGCAGCAGGCTGCAGAGCCCCTATTCTTGGCATCCTCCTGCCAGAAGGATGTGGAGCCCCCATCCCCTGCTCCCCACATCAGGAGGCTGCAGAACTCCCATCTCTGGTGCATCACCCTGGGGCAGCAACCACATTGCCAAGAAGCCCTGACCTGGGACAGCAACCTCCCACCCCCAACAGCCAGTGTCCCATATTTGCCATAGGGCAATGTGGTCACCCTAGCTCAGGGAGATGACATGTTGCTGTAGTGTGGCATTTACATCAACAGGAGTTGAATTTAAGCAAAGAGCCACCCACAGCTAGGTAGATGTAAGCTGCCTTAGATTGACGTGTTCTGTAGGCTCAGGTTTCACTCTAGCAGGAGCCTTGTTCTGAGTGTCTCTTGTCTAATGTCAACCCAGATGGTTAAACCAGTTTTCTCATCCTGCCCTTCTAGCTCAACTTCTCCAGGATCCCATGGCATTAAAAAGTGGGCCTGGGTATCAGACCTTCATTTTTGCAGAGGCTTTGCAATACAGTACAAGGAAAACTGAAGAGTGTGAACTGCCAGACAAAGGAGAAAGTTTTAACCCACACCATCTCCTTATCAGAGTTTGAATGCTTATACCTCAGTGATCCCAGTGGGCAAGCCCCCTTAATACTATTGTATGGATTTAGTAGGGAATTCTCTAATACTTATTGTGGCAGGGTCCATGTCACTCCTGGACCCCAGACCTCTGCCCAGACCACAGTCCCACAGCATGGGCCCTGGTTACCCTTGCTGGGGTTTGGGCTTTGGTCCATGGGCTGGAAGGGCAATGGGTAGGATTCCCCAGGCTTGATCGGGCTGAGTACCCAGTCCCCTCAGCCTTTGTCTGAGACCATAGTTTACCAGAGGCAGGGGCCCCCAGACGCTCCTAGTGGGAGCGGCTTAACTCCTCTGCTGTCTGGTATTGCTGTTGTTGATCTGCACTGCTCTCTCCTTGCTTGTTTGGCACTCCGCTCCGCTCTCTCTCTACTGGGGAATGCAGGCGGGAGGGAAGGCTTTTAAATGCCCATGGCAGCCAAGTGGGACCAGCTGGCCCTAACTGATTTATAATTGCCTCTTCCCCTGCTGCTCCCACTTTGCCTGCATGCCAGGGCTGTTTCTGATTTTTGAAGCGGCTTTCCCCCTTCTAAGTTGCTCCAGTGGCCTCACCCTGTCACACCATGTACCTTTCACTATTTGTGAGGTCAGTGAATTATTAAGTGTTTACTACTAAGTGGATATTTCATTGTTGTAGGCCCTGGTTCTACAATCGGATCCATATGGGCATGTGGAGTTTTCACCTTGTTTTAAAAGTTGAATTTTTATGTTAATATAGTGCACTTCTCAATCCTGGCATTATCCATCCAAAATCCTTTACTTACCCCTGCTACATGCATTCAGAGTACAAATTGCTTTTCACACTCAACTGTCAATGGCCACGTCCACACGGCTGTTTAGCACAGTGCTGCAGCTGGCAGCGCTATGCTAATGTGAGGTCACAGAATTGCAAAGGGAGGACCATTTGCAAACTCATGCGACTAATTAGCATAGCCGCATGAGATTTCCTGTTGGCAGAGGGAGGTGTTGGCAGCCCAGAGGACGCATGGACCTGCCTCTGCTGTCTGAGCCCCACTCTGTCACCAATCCCTTATGTCTGAAAAAGTGATAGAAGGGGGCTTAGTTGGCAGAGGCACATCCACATGGCCTCTGTGCTGCCAACACTGCCCTCTGCCAACAGTAAAATCTCATGCGGCTATGCTAATTAGTTGCACGAGTTTGCAAATGGTCCTCCATTTGCAATTCTGTAGCCTGTTATTAGCATAGTGCTGCCAGCAGCAGCACTGTGCTAAATGGCCATGTAGACATGGCCAATGTGTTCTTTTATTAAGGGCATTAGTTTCTACTCAGACTACATGTCACCTTAGTCCACTGCCCCTTTGAGCAGACTACCAACAAAGGGCTTAATTATGCCTTTGTTTGTGACAGATGGAGACTTCTTTGGTAGGGACTGCACAGAAATCTCCCACCATCCCCATCATTTTACGTAGACCTTGAGATATAAAATTTGAAATGACTCATTTCAGTCTTGCTCAGAAATGGCTTGATCTTCTGTTCACTGATGTAACAGTGGCAAAATTCCTCTGATGTTAGTATTGCATGGTGGGGAAGGTCCGACCAAGTTTGCCGGACCTCTAGAACTTTGTTTACATGGTGCTAAACTAACACTAAGCTCTTGTATCGGAGGGGTAGCCATGTTAGTCTGGATCTGTAACAGCAACAAAGGGTCCTGTGGCACCTTATAGACTAACAGAAAAGTTTTGAGCATGAGCTTTCGTGAGCACAGACTCACTTCATCAGATGAAGTGAGCATCTGATGAAGTGAGTCTGTGCTCACGAAAGCTCATGCTCAAAACTTTTCTGTTAGTCTATAAGGTGCCACAGGACCCTTTGTTGCTGTTACTAAGCTCTTGGAAAATGTGACTTTAAAACTTTATATGTATTGTAAATATAGACGAGAACCTGAAATTCTAAATTGATTCCAGACGGTTCCAAGTTCATACGGCCCTGTAAATAACATGATCAAATTGACTCCTTTCCTTTTTCCAGTGTAGCGTATTGTGTGTAATAGTTTTAGTTTACATAGAGGCTTAAATTACCTGATATTGAAATAGTCAAGGAATCACACATTCAGAAAGATTTTTTTTTCCTCTTCATTTTGGTTTTGTATACGAGTAAACTTGGCAAAAGTTTATGGTATATACACTTACAGTGGTGTTTGTGCATATATTTATTTTCATATGATCACCATAGTGGCCACAAAGATAGGGTTGTATTGAGAGCTGCAGTTAAAGCCTTTGTAAAAAATTTGTTGGGTGTGGCTAATACTTACAGCTCTTAGTGATTACAGAATGAATTCTCAGAGTATTTACAAGCTATTTAGTTCAGATGATAAACTTTAAGATACATTTTTCTAGCAATGTAGTTCTTGAGGTTAGACAGCTGTAAATTTTGCCCAATTGGAGATTAGTGTCACTATCAACTTGATTCCAATGGACTGGGTTACGAACAGGACAACGGATGGCCATCAACAAGGCATTCAGTGGACACTTCTGAAACTGCTAGATGACAATGATTTTTCTGATGATGTCTTTCACACTAACATGAAAGCATGAAAGAAAAGGTCACAACATTAGACAAAACTGCCTCAATGACAGGATAGAGCATTAACAATGGAAAAACCATGACAATGAGGATTAACCACTCCAGCAGCACCACCATCACACTAGGAGAGAATGACCTGGAAGATGTGGAATGGTTTACCTACTTGGAGGGTATTATGGATGCAGATGGAGGAACAGATATGGATATCAGAGCCAGGATAGGGATAGCAACAGCTGCATGCAATACTTGCCATTCCATAGGGTGTTCACAAATAATATCTGTGAAGATGAAACTGTGGATCTTCAGCACAAATGGGAAGCGTGTGCTCTTGTATGGATGCAAGACCTGGCATACAAAAAAGTCTTCAGCTCCCTAGCTCCAGACGTTCAGAAGCAGATGCCTGAGGTACACCCTTCACATCAAATGGCAAGAGCTCATCACAAATGAGGAGCTTTGGAACAGAGCAAGACAATAACCAATTAACACTGAAATCAAGGGAAGAAAGTGGGGATGGCTAGGCCAAACTCTCAGAAAACTCATTCAGCACAGCCTGTCAATCTCTCGCATGGAACCTGCAAGGAAAACACAAAATAGAAAAACCTCAAACAACAGGGGGAAGGACAGCAACTGGGGTACTTCTGGAGCCAGCTAGGAGTTTTGTTCAAAGACAGAGTGAAGTGGAGGAAACTTGTAGATGACTTATGTTCCATGCGGAGTACAAGGATGAAGCAGCAGTAGTAAGTAGTACATGTTATTTGGCAGCACCATTTCTATAACTATTTCCATTTTTGATCCAGTATTTATCACGTAACATTCCTTTCTTTCAACATCTGTATCTCAGCAAATATCTATGTCATTTTAGTATCAATGAAGAGTGTGGAATATAACTTGGTTTTAGGATACAAGTCACCTGGGGGAAGGGAGAGGATGACAAGAAACATTCTTAATCAAAACAAAAAAGCAGTCTAGTAGCACTTTAAAGACTAGCAAAATAGTTTATTAGGTGAGCTTTTGTGGGACAGACCCACTTCTTCAGACCATAGCCAGACCAGAACAGACTCAATATTTAATGCACAGAGAACCAAAAACAGTAATCAAGGTTGACAAATCAGAAAAATATTATCAAGGTGAGCAAATCAGAGAGCAGAGTGGCAGAAGTGGGGGGAGTCAAGAATTATTATTAATAAATTATTTTGTTTGTCTTTAAGGTGTTACTGGACTGCTTTTCTGTTTTGATAGTATATAGACTAGCTTGGCTATCTCTCTGTTACTGTTCAACATGCAAGGCACTACATTTAGCCGTTTGGAATAGAGATCCATCAACTACATGAAAAAAACTCACCCGGATCCAGACAGACATAATCTTTCTCTCCAAATGCAAGACCATGGACATTGTACCCAAGGGACTGACAGTGAAAAACCCATTACAATCAACGTACTACAGTGAGCATCTATGCCACATGCTCTCTAAGAAAATGAGGAACCACTTGATCAAAATCCTTCACTATAAACAAAAGATGATTAAAAATGAACTCTCTGAACTTGAAATTCTCTGCAACAATCAGGCATCCACGCAAGACCCCACAGAACAAGGCTTTACTTATACTAGACAAGAAATTTATAAAACACACTTCCACTCCCTACAAAAAATAAAAGACAATAAATTTTCTAAATTACTTTATACCTCAGGATACTACAACTACAACAACAACAGCTGTTGCCTTCTGCCCAACTTACTCCACAAACTTAATACAATTCTGTGGTGATCTTGAAGCCATCTTTCACCGCCTCCATCTAAAGGAATTCTTCCAGCACACCTATGAACAGCAGTCTGACTCTCTCAACCCCGTCTACCAACAGCAAAAGAAGAACTACTGTATGTGGACTTTCCCTGACAGTCATAGTGAAAGTCTGGTTTTCTACGTACAAAGCTTCTGCAACCATGCTCAGACTGACATTATATGCAAACAATACCAAATGAGATACTATCTCAACTATGCTGAACGCTATGCTGTCCAGAGTCTCAAAAATAACCCAGACATTATAATCAAACCAGCTGACAAAGTGGGTGCTGTTGTCATCATGAATAAGTCAGACGATGAACAGGGGGCAGCCGGACAACTCTCTAACACTACATTTTACAGATCTCTCTCTGCTGATCTCACTTTGGAATTTTGAAAGAAATTACAACTACTTAAGGAACTCCCTGCTGTTACTTAAGAACATAAGAACGGCCATACTGGGTCAGACCAAAGGTCCATCCAGCCCAGTATCCTGTCTGCCAACAGTGGCCAGTGCCAGGTGCCCCAGAGGAGGTGAACCAAAGACAATGATCAAGCGATTTGTCTCCTGCCAACTGTCTCCAGCCTTTGACTAAAGGCTAGGGGCACCATACTTTACCCTTGGCTAATAGCCATTTATGGACCTAACCTCCAAAAATTTATCAAGCTCTATTTTAAACTCTGTTTGAGTGCTGGCCTTCACAGCCTCCTCCGGCAAGGAGTTCCACAGGTTGACTGTGTGCTGCGTGAAGAAAAATTTTCTTTTATTAGTTTTGAACCGACTACCATTAATTTCATTTGGTGTCCTCTAGTTCTTATATTATGGGAACAAGTAAATAACTTTTCAATATTCACTTTCTCCACACCATTCATGATTTTATATACCTCTATCATATCACCCCTCATTCTCCTCTTTTCTAGACTAAAAAGTCCCAGTCTCTCTAGCCTCTCCTCATATGGGACCCTTTCCAAACCCTTAATCATGTTAGTTGCCCTTTTCTCAACTTTTTCTAATGCCAGTATATCTTTTTTGAGGTGAGGAGACCACATCAGCACGCAGTACTCAAGATGTGGGTGTACCATAGTTTTATATAGGGGAAGTATGATATTCTTTGTCTTATTTTCTATCCCTTTTTTAATTATTCCTAACATCCTATTTGCTTTACTGATTGCCGCTGCACATTGTGTGGATGTTTTCAGAGAACTATCCACTATAATTCCAAGATCCCTTTCCTGATCTGTTGTATCTAAATTTGCCCCCATCACATTGTATGTATAATTGGGGTTATTTTTCCCAATGTACATTACCTTACACTTACCCACATTAAATTTCATTTGCCATTTTGCTGCCCAATCACTCAGTTTGCTGAGATCTTTTTGAAGTTCTTCACAATCTACTTTGGTTTTGACTATCCTGAAGAGCTTGGTATCATCTGCAAACTTTGCCACCTCACTGCTTACCTCTCTCTCTAGATTATTGATGAACAAGTTGAACAAGATTGGTCCCAAGACTGACCCTTGGGGAACACCATTAGTTACCCTCCTCCATTGTGAAAATTTACCATTTATTCCAACCCTTTGTTTCCTGTCTTTTAACTGGTTTCCAATCCATGAAACGATCTTTCCTCCTATCCCATGACCACCTAATTTACATAAGAGCCTTTGGTGAGGGACCTTGTCAAAGGCTTTCTGGAAATCTAAGTATATTATGTCCGCTGGATCCTCCCTGTCTGCATGTTTGTTAACCCCTTCAAAGAACTGTAATACATTAGTAAGACACAACTTCCCTCTACAGAAACCATGCTGACTTTTGCCCAGCAAATCATGTTTTTCTACGTGTCTGACAATTTTATTCTTTACTATTGTTTCTACTAATTTGCCCGGTACTAACGTTAGATTTACTGGTCTGTAATTGCCAGGATCTCCTCTAGATCCCTTTTTAAATACTGGCGTTATATTAGCTGTCTTCCCATCATTGGGTACCGAAGCTGATTTAAAGGATAGGTTACAAACCACCATTAATAACTCTGCAATTTCACATTTGAGTTCTTTCAGAACCCTTGGGTGAATGCCATCTGGTCCTGGAGACTTGTTACTGTTTAGCTTATCAATTAGTTCCAAAACCTCTTCTACTGACACTTCAATCTGGGACAGTTCCTCAGATTTGTCACCTACAAAGGACAGCTCAGATTTGGGAACTTCGGTAATATCCTCAGCCACGAAGACTTAAGCAAAGAAATCATTTAGTTTCTCTGCAATGGCATTATCTTCCTTGATTGCTCCTTTTATATCTCTATCGTCCAGGGGTCCCACTGCTTTTTTAGCGGGCTTCTTGCTTCTAATGTACTTAAAAAACATTTTACTATTGTTTTTGAATTTATGGCTAACTGTTCCTCAAAATCTTTTTTGGCTTTTCTTATTACATTTTTACACTTAATTTGGCAGTGTTTATGTTCCTTTCTATTTTCCTCACTAGGATTTGACTTCCACTTTTTAAAGGATGCCTTTTTATCTCTCACTGCCTCTTTTACATGGTTGTTAAGCCATGGTGGCTCTTTTTTAGGTGTTTTACTGTTTTTTTTAATTTGGGGTATACATTTAAGTTGGGCCTCTAATATGGAGTCCTTGAAAAGTTTCCATGCAGCCTGCAGGGATTTTACTTTAGTTACTCTACCTTTTAATTTCTGTTTAACTAACCTCCTCATTTTTGTATAATTCCCCTTTTTGAAATTAAATGCCAGAGTGTTGGACTGCTGCGGTGTTCTTCCCAACACAGGAATATTAAACTTTATTATATTATGGTCATTATTTCCAAGCGGTCCTGTAATAGCTACTTCTTGGACCAGATCCTGCATTCCAGTCAGTACTAGATCGAGAATTGACTCTCCCCTTGTGGGTTCCTGTACCAGCTTCTCCAAGAAGCAGTCATTTAAGGCATCGAGAAATTTTATCTCTGAATCCCATCCTGAGGTGACATGTACCCAATCAATATGGGGATAATTGAAATCTCCTATTATTACTGATTTTTTTTATTTTGATAGCCTCTCTAATCTCCCTTAACTTCTCAGCATCACTATCACTGTCCTGGTTAGGTGGTCGATAATATATTCCTAGTGCCATAGTCCTATTAGAGGAAGGAATTGCTAGCCATAATGATTCTATGGAACAATTTGATTCATTTAGGATTTTTACTTCATTTGAGTCTATATTATCTTTTACATATAGTACCACTCCACCACCCTCATGAACCGTTCTGTCTTTCCGATATATTTTATATCCCAGTATGATTGTGTCCCACTGATTGTCCTCATTCCACCAGGTTTCTGTGATGCCTATTATGTCAATCTCCTCCTTTGATAAGAGGTACTCTAGTTCATCCATCTTATTAGACAGACGTCTAGCATTTGTGTAAAAGCACTTTAAAAAACTACCACTATCTATATTTCTGCCCTTCACTGATGTGTTGGATTTTTTTTTTTATATGTGACTGTTTCTCATCTGATCTGGCCCATACTTTACCATCTCCCATCTTCTCTTTCTGACTGAGTTCTTGGAAATCTCTATCAATGGAGTCCTTATGGGACCTTATTCATTCAGACACACCATCTGAGCCCCAACCTGGATTATTCTATTTACTTCCCAAAATCCACAAACCTGGAAACCCTGGATGCCCTATCATTTCTGGTATTGGCACTCTTACCACTGGACAATCCAGTTATGTGGACTCCCTCCTCAAACCCTGGGCCACCAACACTCCCATGTATCTCTCAGATACCACTGACTTCCTGAGGAAATTATAAAACATCGGAAGAGTTCCTGACAACACTATCTTTGCCACCAAGGACGTAGAGGCTCTCTACACTAATATTCCACACGATGATGGATTACAAGCAATCAAGAATACCATCCCTGATGTCACCAGAGCCAATCTGGTGTCTGACCTCTGTAACTTTGTTCTCACCCACACTTATTTCTGATTTGGTGACAATTTATACTTCCAGATTAGTGGAACTGCTATGAGCACCAGCATGGCCCCAGAATAGGATAATATATTCATGGCTGATCTGGAAACACTATTCCTCAGCTTTCGTCCCCTATTACTCCTCCTCTACTTGGCAGCGTCTACATGTGCACGCTACTTCGAAGTAGCGGCGCCAACTTCGAAATAGCGCCCATCACAGCTACACGTGTTGGGCGCTATTTCAAAGTTGAAATTGACGTTAGGCGGCGAGACATCGAAGTTGCTAACCCCATGAGGGGATGGGAATAGTGCCCTACTTCGAAGTTGAACATTGAAGTAGGGCACGTGCAGACGATCCCTGTCCCACAACATCGAAATAGCGGGGTCCTCCATGGCAGCCATCAGCTGAGGGGTTGAGAGACACTCTCTCTCCAGCCCCTGTGGGGCTCTATGGTCACCGTGGGCAGCAGCCCTTAGCCCAGGGCTTCTGGCTGCTGCTGCTGCAGCTGGGGATCCATGCTGCATGCACAGGGTCTGCAACCAGTTGTTGGCTCTGTGAATCTTGTGTTGTTTAGAGCAACTGTGTCTGGGAGGGGCCCTCTAAGGGAGCAGCTGGCTTTTGAGTCCGCCCTGTGACCCTGTCTGCAGCTGTTCCTGGCACCCTTATTTCGATGTGTGCTACTTTGGCATGTAGACGTTCCCTCGCAGCGCCTATTTCGATGTGGTGCTGCCCAACGTCGAAGTTGAACGTTGACATTGCCAGCCCTGGAGGACATGTAGACGTTATTCATCGAAATAGACTATTTCGATGTAGCGTGCACGTGTAGACGTAGCCCTTATGATACATCAATGACATCTTTATGATTGGGACCCATGGTATAGAGACTCTAGAAGAATTTCACAGAGACTTTAACAATCTGCATCCCAGCATCAACTTATGCCTCAACTATTCCATGCAAGAGATACATTTCCTGGACACTACAGTACCTATCAAGGATGGCCTGATCAGGACCACTCTCTACTGGAAACCCACTGATTGCGATACTGACCGACACGCTTCTAGCTTCCATCCTGCACACATAACTAGATCCATTGTTTACAGTCAAGCCATTAGGTACAATCGCATTTGCTCTGATCCTACTGACAGAGACTGAAAACTACAAGATCTCTACCAAATACTCATAAACCTGAATTACCCACCAGGAGAAATTAAAAAAACAAATCTACAGGGCCAGACAAATACTCAAGAGACCAGCTACTCCAAGATAGGCCCCAAAAAAGCCAAGAAGAGAATGCCACTGGTTGTTACCTACAGCCCCCAATTCAAACCACCGTGTCACATTATTAAAGACCTACAACCTATCCTTAATCAGGATGCCAACACTCCAGAAGGCCCTAGATGACATGCCTGTTCTCTCCTCCTACAGACAACCTCCCAACCTTATGAGGATTTTCACCAACAACCACAGTCTATACTGTAGGAACACCAATCCTGGCATTTTTCCTTGCAACAAGGCCGATTGCCAACTTTGTCCACATATCTACGCTGGAGATACCATCACTGGACCTAACAAGGTTATTCACAGAATCACAGGCACATTCTCATGTTCCGCAACTAACATCATATATGCCATCATGTGCCAGCAATGCCCAGATGCTTTGTATATCGGACAGTCTTCAACCTCTCTTAGACAAAGAATTAATGGGCATAAAACAGACACAAAAAAACTCCTGATTCACAAACCTGTCAGCCAGCACTTTAATGGAGTGGACCATTCTGTTAATGACCTGAAATTTTGTGTTTTTACTGAAAAGGAATTTTCACAACAGTTTGGAAAAAGAGGCTGCTGAACTCTCTTTTATATACAAATTTGACACATTAACATGTGGTTTGATCTGGGATGGGAATTTTCTAGCTCATTATAGGGGCTCTTTTACATACTTGGCTTTATCTAATTCTTGATTCCCCCCCCCACACTCCCCTCTGCCTCTCTGCTCTCTGATTTGCTCACCTTGGTTACTATTTTTGCTTTTCTGTGCCTCAAATATTGAATCTGTTCTGTTACGGCTATGATCTGAAGAAGCGGGTCTGTCCCATGAACGCTCACCTAATAAATTATTTTGTTATTCTTTAAAGTGCTACTGAACTGTTTTTTTGTTTTTATAGTATATAGACTAGTACAACTCTCTCTCTCTAACTATACTTAATCAGGTGCTGGAATTAACAATGTGTTTAGCACGAGTCTCAATCCAGCGAGGAAATTCAGCACTGCTTAACTTGAAGCACCCGAAGCATTCTACCTTGACTTCAGTGGCAACAGTTTCTGTGCTTTAAGTTAAGCTTGTCTGTGAAGCAATGTCCAGTACCTCTGAAAGGGAGAGGCTTAGAGCCACCGCCTCCTCATTGTGTCCCCTGCCCACCCCATTGCATCTGGACTATATAAACAGGAAAAGGAAGTTGAGCAGGAAAGAGAGGACTAAATGCCACACAGGTTTTGTATCTGTATGGTTCCCAGGGATTAGGTTGATAGGGCCTAAATACTTCTTTGATTTGCTGATTTTAAGTTTGTAAGGTCTGAATCAGTGCCCTGGGTTAAAAAAAATTGAGAAACAGAAAATTAAAACTGCTCCTTCCTGGACACCTGTTAGAAGCTGTATTTGTAAGTTTTTGTTTTTTTCTTGCTAGTATCCTTTGCAATGTTCTTCAGTACTTTGCTGGCTAGGAACTGTGTACTTAGTTCTTGTCAGAACAAAAGTTCAGAACAACTGTCTTGCTGCTTAGTTGGTTATGCTAACTATGTTTCACTGGCTGAGTTAAAAGTAAGCTAGAGAACTGGACCTCTGTACCTTGGGATGGATGGTGGGGCCTTGCACTGTTAAAGGATGGTTCTTCATATAGTTAAAGATGATATATATGGATAAAATACACCTATAGCTTATTCTGTAGACCTGCCCTCTGGTGCTTTCAATACTAACGCCAGCCCTCCTGCAGATCAAGGGAAGCCTGATTGGTCTTCCTTGTTCTACTCTATAACCAATTTTTTTCCTGTATGTCAGAAGTGTAACTCGTTAACAACATTTATGTACTGTCTAAGAATTGCTCATGGAAATTAATTATACCAAATGTGATTTTTTTCCTCATTTGGTGGCTTTTGGTTTGGTGGGAAGAGGCATGCCCTACAAATCTTAACAAATTAACAAAGGAGTCGGGCATGTAGGAGAACAAAAGATGTGTGTGGGAAAGAATTATTGCTGCGTGTTTTGGCAGCCAAATCTTGCTAGAAGGATTTAGAAGGTAATTTCCAAGGAAAGTTCAGTGAAGAAGCCCATGGTGTTGAGCAACAAAGAGGACTGTGTGTGCACTGTGGCAAATTTTAGCCTTAATAGCTGTGTCTACACATGCACGCTACTTCGAAGTAGCGGCATTAACTTCGAAATAGCGCCCGTCGCGGCTACACGTGTCGGGCGCTATTTCGAAGTTAACTTCGACGTTAGGCGGCGAGACGTCGAAGTCACTAACCTCATGAGGGGATCGGAATAGCGCCCTACTTTGACGTTCAACGTCGAAGTAGGGACCGTGTAGACGATCCGCGTCCCGCAACGTCGAAATTGCCGGGTCCTCCATGGCGGCCATCAGCTGGGGGGTTGAGAGACACTCTCACCAGCCCCTCAGCTCACTGGTGGCCGCATGGAGCGGCCCCTTAAAGGTCCCCTCCCCCTCCCTTCCTCTGCAGGAAGCTGAGGGAACGTGCAGGCTGCAGCCTGCACACGCGGCCAGCCTGCACCACCCTCAGCCCCACAGAGCTGCGATGGCTGCCCGGCAGCCCCCCCAGCGCCCCCAGGGGACCCCCCACAAGGGGAGCCAGGGCAGCCAGCCAAGCCAGAAGGGCAGCCAGGCTGGGAAGCGGCAGCGGGGCCCCTCCTGGACGGAGGCCGAGCTGCGGGACCTGCTGGGGCTCTGGAGCGAGGAGGAGGTGCTCCAGGTAATGGGGAGCAAGAGGCGGAACGCGGATGCGTTCGCTCGGCTGGCCGACGGCCTGGCTGCCTGGGGTCACCCTGCCCGCACTCCTGACCATGTCAGGAGTAAGGTCAAGGAGCTGCGGCAGGGTTACTCCCGGGCCCGGGATGCGGCCAGCCGATCTGGGGCCGCCCCCGTCATTTGCCCCTTTTACAGGGAGCTCAGGGACATCCTGGGCTCCCGGCACACCTCCTCCCCTCCGGCCACCCTTGACACCTCGGCTGACGAGCCCCAGCAGGCCCTGCAGACGGAGTCCGCCCCGGAGGCCACCCCCGGGACATCGCGGCAGGAGGAGGAGGAGGAGGGGGGCTCCTCCTCCGCAGAATCCGGCCTGCAGACACTCCTCCTGCCATCCCAGAGCAGCAGCAGGGCCTCCGCCCCCTGGGGATCTCCGGACCGTGGGAGCGGACCGACAGGTAGGTACCCCCCTCTGGTGGACACCCCTGGGCTTGAGGGGCGGGGGTAAGAGATATGTGTCCAGGGCCCCCCACATGCTCACATGGCCATGGCCCCAAGGACACCAGGGCCATGGCCCTCACAGCACTGCATCCATCAGCCCCTGCCCCCAACCCCCACCACGCATGACAGTGCCATGCCCCATCCCCGAGCCAGGGGGGAGCGGAACCTCGAGGGGCCCCCGGGAGGAGGGGATGGGACACCCCGCAGCAGCAGCATGTGATGGAGTGGGGGGAGTGCCAAAGGGAGACTCAGGCTACATATGAGCAACAAGAGCCGAATAGCTCCCAGGGCCAAAGGAGGATCCTGGGGCTACAGCTGGCAGGTGACACCTCTGCCCTGAACAAACAGGAGGGAGGAGCCGAGCTGGCTTGGACTTGGGGGGCGAGGGCGGGGGCCGCAGGTAGAGGCTAGGGGAAGGGAGAGCTGGAAGGCAGCCAGCCTGAGGAGGGGGAAAGCTGCATCCCAGAGGGGCCCCCCTTGGGGTCTTCTCCCCACGACGGGTTGGAAGGACTGTCTCTTCTGACAGCTGGTGCTGTCACTCCTGGGAGAAACTGGGCATCTGTGGCCTAAGAAAGCTCTCCTGCTCTCAGACCCTGCGGGGTGAAGTGAGAGTCGTTCCCACCAGGGGACGGGGTGCAGGGCAGGAGGACCCCTGAACCCCATCCATCACAGCAGCATCTCCTGGGGATGGGGATGGGGAAGCTGCAGCACAGGGCTGGGGGGACAAAGGCCATGGCTCAGGGCCCACACTAACGCCTGTCTCCATTCTTCTTCCCCCCCTCCTCTCCTGTGTCCTGCACCTGCACCATCAGAAGGACCGGAAGAGAGCGCCGGCGAGGCATCAGTCGTCCCGGAGAGCCCTCCGGGGCCCTCTCTCCAGGGCAGCCCCTCGGCCGAGGACCGACCGGCCCCACGGCGGGCTAGATGGCGGACCCCGCGCCTCCAACCGCCGACGGCGACGGACCCCCAGCTGCTGGCCATGCACCGTCGGCAGCTGGAGGTCGCGGAGCAGCACCTCCAGCTCCAGGAGCGGGCGCTGGCCTGGCGCCAGGAGGCATGGGGGGCCTACATGGACACATTTAACCGCCTGGTGGACTACCTGGCCCCCCATGCTGCGCCGGCCGCAATTTCGCCCACCCTGCCTGCTCCTGCAGCCCTACCACCAGCTGCTCCGCCCGTCGCCGTCCCGTCCGCCGTCGCCCCGCCACCCACCGGCGAGGGCTGGAGCACCGAGGGACCCCCTGGAGCCACCTGACACTCGCCGGCCACAGTACCTTCCGGTCCAGCCCGCTCCCACCCAGCCACGGACCAGGCTGCGAGCACGGCGGGGCTCCCGGCCGGCAACGGCCAGTGCCGGGCTATAGGGGCGAGGGGCCCGGGACGTGGCTCCCCCCTTGTATATAGTTGGACCCTGTTTTTTTCGGCCCCCAGTTTGCCCCATCCCCCCCATGTAAATAGTTCTCCCCTTTATCCTCCCTGGTTTTCTTTTTATTATTGCGGACAGTTTTTTCTTTGGATTGTTTTATTTTTGTACGTATAGCTTTTGTTCAACGTTTGTACCTAGTTTTTGGTTTGTGGTTCACATATTTATTTACAGTCAGAAAAACAAAAGTTTCGGAAAGAAAAAAAAAAGTTTCAGAAAATAAAAAAAAAGTTTACGTTCAGCCACAAGTGCGTGCTGTCATTTGTCCAGGACAAGTGGGACGGGGGGGCGGTGGGGTGCTCCATGGTGTGGGCGTTGGGGCAGGAGTGTGGGGGAGGAAGGGGCGGGCAGTAGGGGGCCTGGGCAGAGTTCACCCGGGTCGCCTCGGGGTCCACCTGCCGACTGGGGGCAGCAGGTGGCTGGATGTGTGCCCTGGCGGCCTCCGCAGCCCAGCCCTGGAAAAAGGTCTCCCCCTTGCTCTCGACCAAATTGTGCAGAGCGCAAAAGGCACCCACAATCTGGGGGATGTTGTTAGGGCCCACATCCAGGCGGGTCAGGAGACATCTCCAGCGTCCCTTCAGGCGGCCAAATGAGCGCTCCACCACCTGGCGCGAGTGGTTCAGGCGCTCGTTGAAGCGCTCCTGGCTAGCGGAGAGATGACCCGTGTAGGGGTGCATGAGCCACGGCCGGAGGGGGCAGGCCGCATCTGCGATGATGCAGAAGGGCATGGTGGTGTCCCCCAGAGGGATCTCCTGCTGGGGGATGTAGGTCCCCGCCTCCAGCCGGCGGCACAGGCCCGAGTTCCGGAAAACCCGGGCGTCGTGGGTGCTGCCAGGCCAGCCCACGTAAATGTCCTGGAAACGTCCCCGGCTGTCCACCAAGGCCTGGAGGACGACAGAATGGTAGCCCTTTCGATTGAGGTATCGTCCTCCACTGTGATGCGGGGCGCAGATGGGGATGTGAGTCCCATCCAGAGCCCCGAAGCAGTTGGGGAAGCCCAGGGTGGCAAAGGCCGCGATGGTGGCATGTGGGTCCCCCAGCCTCACGAGCCTGTGCAGGAGCATGGCATTGATGGCACGCACAACCTGCAGAGAAAGCACATGGGACAGCACCAATGAGGGGTGAGCAGGGTGTGCGTGGCCCCGCCCTGCCCTGCCCTGCCCTGCCCTGGTCTGGCCCCCCTGCCCTGGCCCCCCTGCCCTGCCCTGCCCTGGCCTCCCCTCCCCTGCCCTGGCCTCCCCCCGTGAGTTCGCTTACCTCCATGAAGACAGCCCCGACGGTGGCGTTGCCGACACCAAACTGCTGCCCCACGGATCGGTAGCTGTCTGGAGTGGCCAGCTTCCAGACAGTGATGCCGACCCGTTTCTGCACTGTGAGGGCATGCCGCATGGCAGTGTCCTGGTGCCTGAGTGCGGGGGTGAGCCACTGGCACAGCTCCAGGAATGTCTGCCGGGTCATCCTGAAGTTCCTGAGCCAGTGGTTGTCGTCCCACTCCCCAAGCACCAGCCGCTCCCACCAGTCGGTGCTGGTGGGGTAGCTCCACAGCCACTGGCGTGTGAGGCAGGGGGTGGGGCAGGGTGCTGCAGGGGTAGGGGTTGAGCCCTGCTGCCCTGGGGGCATCTCCTCCCCTGGGGCAAGGAGGTGCTCAGCTGCCTCCCGCATGGCATGGGTCAGGGCAAGCCCTGCTCCTGCCGGGAGGGCTGGGTGGACCTCTAGCTGCTGCTGCTGCTGCTGCTGGGGGTCCATGACTGCGGCGCCCGGGGTCTGTGTGCCTATGGCTCCTCAGACCGCGTGCTGTGCAGGCTGAGTGTGTGTGGGAGGGGCCCTTTAAGGAGCGTCTAGCTGTTGCCCCAGAAGCGCTAGTCTGCTCTGTGACCGTGTCTGCAGCTGTGCCTGGCATCCCTATTTCGATGTGTGCTACTTGAGCGTGTAGACGTTCCCTCGCTGCGCCTATTTCGATGTTGGGCTGTGCAACGTCGAAGTTGAACATCGACGTTGCTGGCCCTGGAGGACGTGTAGACGCTATTCATCGAAATAGCCTATTTCGATGTCGCCACATCGAAATAGGCTACTTCAATGTCGGCTTCATGTGTAGACGTAGCCAATGTAATCCATTTATGAGTGCCTCAGGCCCCTCTCTGTGCCTGATCTGTACAGCAGATGGATCTTACAGGCTCAGCTAGAGAGCCTTGACTCTTTAGCTCAAGATGTAGCAACACATGTTGTTATCTCTGGAGGTCACTTGTTCCCTCTCGAGTGCGTCAGACAGACTGGAGTACTCAGCAATCGCTCTTTTCCAACTTTAATGAAATGATTGTAGCAGTTCTCTGCTCTTCTCTTAGATTGTGGTTTCTTGACTAAATTCACAAAGATAAGACAACACTAGGGTTGAACCTCCCTAATCTATCACTTTCTCGTCTGGAAACGTCCATGGTCTGGCATTATTTTAGTTAGCTGAACATCCACTTATCATGGGTGTGGCCCAGTTTGCTTATCCCCATCAGTCCTGGCTCTCAGTGTTCTGTGCTGTTATTTAGCTGTTATTTACCCCTAAATGCCTTCTCAGAGCCCAGTGAGAGGTAGAAGTGTTGGTAATGCTCCTAGAGAACACTGACCTCCCGTGGTTCAGCAAATTCTCTCATCTGGCACCACTCAGGTCCCAAGGGTGCCAAACTAGACAGGTAAAACCCGTACTATGAAAGGTTGGATCAGATCATACTGCTAAGCTTGCCTATCTGCCTTCTGGGCTGCCTTACCACACTGTCCCACTGGGCAAGAAGCTCTTGTCTCCCTCAGCAAAGGCACAGAGCTGGGGTAACAGCCACCAGCCCAGCAGAAGTAACACAGACACAGATGACAGCTCTGGGAGGGCTCAGTTACAGGGACTTGACTACATCCCAGAGCACAGCCCTAAAAAGGGACCAAACCTAAATACGTCTGTCTTACTCAGTGCAAAAGTTTTACACAGAGAAAACTCATGAAACACAAAGTGCATACTTCGTATTGCAGTTTGACAGTGTAGATGGGGGCAGCTTCAAAATTAGCACCCCACTTTGACATTCCCTTACTCCAATCTAGTCTTATGGGTTCAGGTTACGAAATCTGCACTTGGAAATTCATGTGGCCACAGTTATGCTAATGAGGCATTGAATATGCAAGTTAGCACCTCATTAGCCTGCTTTGAGTTGCCTCATTACCATGCCACCTCCAATGAAAGAGTTAGAGTGTAGAAGCAGCCTGAAGTATTGCCAGTGCTCATTGAGAGGATATGTTTTCAGACAACTTCTTACAGTGTCTCCAAGATCTCAAAAACGCAAGATTCTGTAGAGTTCACATTTAACTGCTGTCTACATGAGAAAGTTTTCCCTCATTCCCACTTATACCCTGATGTGAACTTAAGCTATGCTAGTTATACTGTTATAACCTGCCCCTTATTCCAGTTTGGGAGGGAGGGGGCGTGCTCTCCTTCCTCTTTGCCATCTGTTGAGGATGTGTGATGGGAGGATAGGAGGCGTTTTTCAGGGGGGAAAAGCAGTGAGAGGTCTTGGGGAGGAGGGGCAGCACAAATGCTGAGGCTTGGGGTGTGTGGCATGGGGCAGGGCCGTAGTTCTGGTACATGTGGACCCCCACTTTCAGGGCACTTCTGCTGCTCCTAATTTCAGAGCAAACCAGCAGTCAAGGAGCACTTCAAGGAATACCAAAATAATTTCTTAGGTGATGAGCTTTCGTGGGACAGACCCACTTCTTCTGATCTGAAGAAATTAGGAAGTTAGGGCTATATCTATATTTCCCCATCTTCGCAGAGGGCATGGTAATCAGGGCCACAGGAGATTACTAATGAAGAGCTGCCGTGAATATACAGCACTTCATTAGGCTAATTTTCTCCCATGGCAACTCGAAGAGTCAAACTTTGAAGTGCTGGCATGTGTGTAGCTGAAGTGCCCACCCTACTTCGAAGTCCCTTTACTCCTCAGAATTTTGCCGTGGTAGAAGATTAATCAAACAAAGCAAACCCACAGTCAGGTAACACTTTAAAGACTAACAAAATTTTGAGGAGTAAAGGGACTTTGAAGTAGAACGGGCACTTTGAAGTGCCTGGGGCTAAATGCATACCAGCACTTCGAAGTTTGATGCTTTGACGTTGCCACAGGGGGAAATTAGCCTAACTGAAGTGCTGCATATTCACTAATGTAGCACTTCATTAGTAATCTCATGTGGCCCTGACTACCATGGCACTTGGAAGTTGGGGGCAAGTGTAGACACAGCCTAGGAGTAGTACTTACTCCTATCTAGCTCTCACATAACACTTAAAGCTTAAACGCTTACTCCTACCCCTGTTAGTCTATAATCTAACAAAACAAACCAGCAGTCACATAACACTTTAAAGACTAACAAAATAATTTATTAGCTGATGAGCTTCTGTGGGACAGACCCACTTCTTCAGATGTGAAATTAGAAATTAAATTCAAATCTGAAGAAGTGGGTCTGTCCCACAAAAGCTCATTATCTAATTAATCTTTTTGTTAGTCTTTAAAGTGCTATATGACTGCTATTTTTTTTGTTCTACCGTTATCCTACAGCTGTTTAGGACACTGTCTGCGTGCAGATAATGACCCTTCTGGTAAGGTCTTCTGAATGAAGGTAAATGAATTAACAACACTCTCATTGACCATGGATTTGTAAAAGACCACCTCAACTTTTCTTTGAAATCTTATCTAAATTATATCTACCCATTTTGATTACATAAATCATACAAGAATTCAAAGATGTCTGATAAAAATATATACGTATAATTTTGTCCTTTCAAATTTGTAAAGATTTTCTAATAGTTTCTTTCATATGACTACAGAAATAGCAATTTTCCCTTATCACCACCTTCCAGCATCTCTTAATAAACGAAGGCGGACCTCAAGGATCTATGCAAAAATAATAAATGTGTAATATTTCTGGAATAATGGGCTCCTGCAGGAAAAAGTCCTTTCAACAACAGAAGCTCTGTGCTTTTATGTTATTACTGAAAGGTTTCTGGTTTTCATCTCTTTTCCTCAAAAAAAGTGACTGGAAAAATACACAGAGTGGATCCTGGTAAATGCTTTTTGAACACTAGTTTACATTACTGTAGTACCCTGTGCATGTCTATGTTGCAGTTGTGTTGGTGGGATGAAAGGGGACATAGGGAAGGAAGTTTAACATTAGTTAATACATCTTCCAGCCTGCCATTACATTTGCTTTATTTCCTGTGTCTCCTAACAAATTCTACCTCTAGCTTTGTTGGCATGGCAAAACAGCAACCCATTTCCCCAGTGTGGTTGCAGTTCTATCAGTATAAAAGCATGTGTACCAGAATTTGGGTTGCAAACATGAGGAAGAAAATTATTTGACCTCTATGTAGAACTGTTCCTATCTGAAGAATTTAAGTGATGTGCTTGTTGGGGTGGGGTGAAGGATTTGACTAGTCTTTGCTTGTTGACTACTGCCAACCCAATACAGGTGTGGAAGAACGATGATTTGGATTGCATGCCATAATCTTTGCCAGAACAATTAGAATTCAAATTCTGTATCACTCATAATGAAGTGCAAGCTAGAAAGATGATAGCTTGTTTCTCATCTTTGGCTGTTTTTATGGAGTTAGCAAAAAGATTCCATATGCATTCAATATGAAATCACTGAGAGAAAATAAATATGGCCCTGGCCAACAGGCCATCTTAGTCACTTTTTAGAGTATAGCTGCACTTAAAAGCTCTTGATCCTTTGAGGATTGCAAAGGTGTAAGTGAAAACAAAATTTGATCCCGGGAGAATGAATGCAAATTCATATGGGAAATAAAGTGTACATTTTTAATGGTGAGAGTAATTAATCATTGGAACAGTTTACTAAGGGCTGTAGTGGATTCCCGGACACTGACAATTTTTAAAATAAGACTGGATGATTCTCTAAACATCTCTCTTGATCTTCACTCCTCTTTTTCCTCCTTTTATGTTTATGGACTGCCCAGATGCTGATTCGATAAATTCTGACAATTAGAAACTCCAAAGAAACAAGAAAAGTAGCAAAATATCTGTCAGAAGTATTCATAACAGTTAATCTCTGCATCTGCCAGCCATTCTCAATTTTATGTCTTTCCACAAAGAATTGAAAGAAGCCAGACTTGTTTTATCTATTCGTCTGGGTATCTCGAATCATGGAGCATGTGCTACTGATTTGTCCAGCTGTTTTATTGTCTTATCATTTTTAAGTACAGTCACATTTGCATTGTAACTGAGATCAATGAAATCTGATTTTGTAATTCAGCAAAAAGACAGGGAATTCTGCCAAGTTATTCAGAAATAATTAGAGCAGATGGCAAATTGCCATCAAAAGGAAGTATTATAATATTAAGATGTCTATGTTTTTACAGTTTAAAAATACAGATTTGAAATTATGAAATGTGACTGTTTTAATATCCTTTGTTGCTGGCTTCTATTTCTTACAAGCAGAATTTTGGTCTAGTGTATTTAATAGAAACTCCCTGATAAATTTTACTAGCAAAATAATATAACAACATGTGTGAAGTTTGCACTCAGTTTTGTGAACTGCTTGGAAGGGAGAAGGGAAAAAAAATCTCAATGTAGTTGCACTTGTTTTTTTTACCTCTGTGAAAAGCAGACTTTGTCCCTGAAATCTGTTTTCACTGAATGCTACATGATTTCTCATGTTGATTCTCAGTGGACTTGATGGGATTCACCAAAGAGATGCACAAGAGGGGTGAATCATTTTGGCTATAGAGTCACTGCTATTAGCTGAAATAGCTCTTCATGCTCCTTTTGGGCTACGTCTACACGTGAAGCATACATCGAAGTAGCCTATTTCAATGTGGCGACATCGAAATAGGCGATTTCGATGAATAGCGTCTACACGTCCTCCAGGGCCGGCAACGTCGATGTTCAACTTCGACGTTGCGCAGCCCAACATCGAAATAGGCGCTGCGAGGGAACATCTACATGCCCAAGTAGCACACATCGAAATAGGGATGCCAGGCACAGCTGCAGACAGGGTCACAGGGCGGACTAGCGCTTCCGGGGCAACAGCTAGCCGCTCCCTTAAAGGGCCCCTCCCACACACACTCAGCCTGCACAGCACGCGGTCTGAGGAGCCATAGGCACACAGACCCCGGGCGCCGCAGTCATGGACTGCCAGCAGCAGCAGCAGCAGCAGCAGCAGTAGCAGGAGCAGCTAGAGGTCCACCCAGCCCTCCCGGCAGGAGCAGGGCTTGCCCTGACCCATGCCATGCGGGAGGCAGCTGAGCACCTCCTTGCCCCAGGGGAGGAGATGCCCCCAGGGCAGCAGGGCTCAACCCCTACCCCTGCAGCACCCCGCCCCACCCCTCACCTCACACTCCGGCGGCTGTGGAGCTACCCCACCAGCACCGACTGGTGGGAGCGGCTGGTGCTTGGGGAGTGGGACAACGACCACTGGCTCAGGAACTTCAGGATGACCCAGCAGACATTCCTGGAGCTGTGCCAGTGGCTCACCCCTGCACTCAGGCACCAGGACACTAACATGGGGCGTGCCCTCACAGTGCAGAAACGGGTCGGCATCGCTGTCTGGAAGCTGGCCACTCCGGACAGCTACCGATCTGTGGGACAGCAGTTTGGTGTCGGCAAGGCCACCGTCGGGGCTGTCTTCATGGAGGTAAGCGAACCCACGGAGGGAGGGCAGGGCAGGGGAGGGGAGGCCAGGGCAGGGCAGGGCAGGGCAGAGGGGCCAGGGCAGGGGGTCCAGAGCAGGGCAGGGCAGGGCAGGGCAGGGCAGGGCAGGGGGGCCAGGGCAGGGGGGCCAGAGCAGGGCAGGGCCACGCACACCTTGCTCACCCCTCATTGGTGCTGTCCCATGTGCTTTCTCTGCAGGTTGTGCGTGCCATCAACGCCATGCTCCTGCACAGGCTCGTGAGGCTGGGGGACCCACATGCCACCATCACGGCCTTTGCCACCCTGGGCTTCCCCAACTGCTTCGGGGCTCTGGATGGGACTCACATCCCCATCCGCGCCCCGCATCACAGTGGAGGACGATACCTCAATCGAAAGGACTACCATTCTGTCGTCCTCCAGGCCTTGGTGGACAGCCGGGGAAGTTTCCAGGACATTTACGTGGGCTGGCCTGGCAGCACCCACGACGCCCGGGTTTTCCGGAACTTGGGCCTGTGCCGCCGGCTGGAGGCGGGTACCTACATCCCCCAGCCGGAGATCCCTCTGGCGGACACCACCATGCCCTTCTGAGTCATCGCAGATGCGGACTACCCCCTCCGGCCGTGGCTCATGCACCCCTACACGGGCCATCTCTCCGCTAGCCAGGAGCACTTCAACGAGCGCCTGAACCACGCGCACCAGATGGTGGAGCGCTCATTTGGCCACCTGAAGGGACGCTGGAGATGTCTCCTGACCCGCCTGGATGCAGGCCCCAACAACATCCCCCAGATAGTGGGTGCCTGCTGCGCCCTGCACAATTTGGTCAAGAGCAAGGGGGAGACCTTTTTCCAGGGCTGGGCGGCGGAGGCCGCCAGGGCACACGTCCAGCCACCTGCTGCCCCCAGTCGGCAGGTGGACCCCGAGGGGACCCGGGTCCGGGAGGCCCTGCGGGCCCACTTCGATGAACAGGCCGAGGGGTGAACTCTGCTCAGGCCCCCTACTGCCCGCCCCTTCCTCCCCCACACTCCTGCCCCAACGCCCACACCATGGAGCACCCCACCGCCCCCCCACCACTTGTCCTGGACAAATGACAGCACGCACTTGTGGCTGAACGTAAACTTTTTTTTTTTCTTTCCGAAATTTTTTTTTTTGTATGTAAATAAATATGTGAAGCACAAACCAAAAACTAGATACAAACGTTCAACAAAAGCAATATGTACAAAAATAAAACAATCCAAAGAAACAACTGTCCGCCATAATAAAAAGAAAACCAGGGAGCATAAAGGGGAGAACTATTTACATGGGGGGGACGGGGCAAAAGGGGGGCCGAAAACAACAGGGTCCAACTATATACAAGGGGGGGGGGCACGTCCCAGGCCCCTCGTTTCTATAGCCCGGCACTGGCCGTTGCCGGCCGGGAGCCCCGCCGCGCTCGCAGCCTGGTCCGTGGCTGGGTGGGAGTGGGCTGGACCGGAAGATATGGTGGCCGGCGAGTGTCAGGTGGCTCCAGGGGTCCCTCGGCGCTCCGGCCCTCGCCGGTGGGTGGCGGGGCGATGGCGGACGGGACGGCGACGGGCGGAGCAGCTGGTGGTAGGGCTGCAGGAGCAGGCAGGGCGGGCGAGGTTGCGGCCGGCATGGCATGGGGGGCCAGGTAGTCCACCAGGCGATTAAATGTGTCTGTGTAGGTCCCCCATGCCTCCTGGCGCCAGGCCAGCGCCCGCTCCTGCAGCTGGAGGTGCTGCTCCGCGACCTCCAGCTGCCGACGGTGGATGGCCAGCAGCTGGGGGTCCGTCGCCGTCGGCGGTTGGAGGCGCGGGGTCCGCCGTCTAGCCCGCCGTGGGGCCGGTCGGTCCTCGGCCGAGGGGCTGCCCTGGAGCGATGGTCCCGGAGGGCTCTCCGGGATGACTGACGCCTCGCCGGCACTCTCTTCCGGTCCTTCTGATGGTGCAGGTGCAGGACACAGGAGAGGAGGGGGGGAAGAAGAATGGAGACAGGCGTTAGTGTGGGCCCCGAGCCGTGGCCTTTGTCCCCCCAGCCCTGTGCTGCAGCTTCCCCATCCCCATCCCCAGGAGATGCTGCTGTGATGGATGGGGTTCAGGGGTCCCCCTGCCCTGCACCCCGTCCCCTGGTGGGAGCGACTCTCACTTCACCCCGCAGGGTCTGACAGCAGGAGAGGTTTCTTAGGCCACAGATGCCCAGTTTCTGGCAGGAGTGACAGCACCAGCTGTCGGAAGAGACAGTCCTTCCAACCCGTCGTGGGGAGAAGACCCCAAGGGGGGCCCCTCTGGGATGCAGCTTTCCCCCTCCTCAGGCTGGCTGCCTTCCAGCTCTCCCTTCCCCTAGCCTCTACCTGCGGCCCCCGCCCTCGCCCCCCAAGTCCAAGCCAGCTCGGCTCCTCCCTCCTGTTTGTTCAGGGCAGAGGTGTCACCTGCCAGCTGTAGCCCCAGGATCCTCCTTTGGCCCTGGGAGCTATTCGGCTCTTGTTGCTCATATGTAGCCTGAGTCTCCCTTTGGCACTCCCCCCACTCCATCACATGCTGCTGCTGCGGGGTGTCCCACCCCCTCCTGCCGGGGGCTCCTCGAGGTTCCGCTCCCCCCTGGCCCGGGGATGGGGCATGGCACTGTCATGCGGGGTGGCGGGGGGCAGGGGCTGATGGATGCAGTGCTGTGAGGGCCATGGCCCTGGTGTCCTTGGGGCCATGGCCATGTGAGCATGTGGGGGGCCCTGGACACATATCTCTTACTCCCGCCCCTCAAGCCCAGGGGTGTCCACCAGAGGGGGGTACATACCTGTCGGTCCGCTCCCACGGTCCGGAGATCCCCGGGGGGCGGAGGCCCTGCTGCTGCTCCGGGATGGCAGGAGGAGGATCTGCAGGCTGGATTCTTCGGAGGAGGAGCCCCCCTCCTCCTCCTCCTCCTGCCGCGATGTCCTGGGGGTGGCCTCCGGGGGGGGGCCCCAGGGGTGCGCGGCTTGCCTCCGGGGCGGACTCTGTCTGCAGGGCCTGCTGCGGCTCGTCAGCCGAGGTGTCAAGGGTGGCCGGAGTGGGGGAGGTGTGCTGGGGGCCCAGGATGTCCCTGAGCTCCCTGTAAAAGGGGCAAGTGACGGGGGCGGCCCCAGATCGGCTGGCCGCATCCCGGGCCCGGGAGTAACCCTGCCGCAGCTCCTTGACCTTACTCCTGACGTGGTCAGGAGTGCGGGCAGGGTGACCCCGGGCAGCCAGGCTGTCGGCCAGCCAAGCGAATGCATCCGCATTCCGCCTCTTGCTCCCCATTACCTGGAGCACCTCCTCCTCGCTCCAGAGCCCCAGCAGGTCCCGCAGCTCGGCCTCCGTCCAGGAGGGGCCCCGCTGCTGCTTCCCAGCCTGGCTGCCCTTCTGGCTGGGCTGGCTGCCCTGTCTCCCCTTGGGGGGGGTCCCCTGGGGGCGCTGGGGGGGCTGCCGGGCAGCCATCGCAGCTCTGTGGGGCTGAGGGTGGTGCAGGCTGGCCGCGTGTGCAGGGTGCAGCCTGCACGTTCCCTCAGCTTCCTGCAGAGGAAGGGAGGGGGAGGGGACCTTTAAGGGGCCGCTCCATGCGGCCACCAGTGAGCTGAGGGGCTGGTGAGAGCGTCTCTCAACCCCCCAGCTGATGGCCGCCATGGAGGACCCGGCAATTTCGACGTTGCGGGACGCGGATCGTCTACACGGTCCCTACTTCGATGTTGAACGTCGAAGTAGGGCGCTATTCCGATCCCCTCATGAGGTTAGGGACTTCGACGTCTCGCCGCCTAACGTCGAAGTTAACTTCGAAATAGCGCCCGACGCGTGTAGCCGCGACGGGCGCTATTTCGAAGTTAGTGCCGCTACTCCGAAGTAGCGTGCACGTGTAGACACAGCTCTGGAGTGTCAGACCTTCACAGACTCCCAATACTGAGTAGCAGTGCCCTACTTCCCTATCAGAAGGGTCTTTGGTAATTTCAAGAGTAGAACTGGCTGTGGCGGCAAGGCAAGCTTGGCAGCTACAGGCTGAAAATGCTAACTTCAGTACCAGGCAGTTTGACTGAAACCCTAGTAAGAGCAGAATGATTGGAAGCGTAGATGACCACAATATGGTAGCAAAGGAAGCAACAGTTTTTGTAAAGGGACATTATGGCTCACCAATTTGTGAAGAGGTATTTTTTGGGAGGAGGGCAACAGGGGTGGGAGTCAACAAGTGTATAGACAAAGGTGATCCAGTGAATATAGTGAACCTAGACACTCAGAAAGCCTTTGTCAAGGTCCCTCACTAAAGGCTTGCTAGAAAAGTAGGCAGTCGTGGGATAAAGGAAAATCCTCTCGTAGAGCACAAATAAGTTCAAAGATAGGGTATAAATAAACGTTTGATTTTCACGGTAGAGAGCGGTAAATAGCAGGGTCCCCCGAGGATCTGTATGAGGACCTGTGCTGTTCAAAATATTCATAAATTAAATGGAGAAAGAAAGAAACAATAAGGCTTTAAAATTTGCAGACCATACAAAATCAAGATAGTTAAGTCCAAAGCTGACTGAAAAATTTCAAAAGCATCTCACTAAACTGGCAAGTAAGCAGCAAAATGACAGGTGAAATTCAGTGTGAATTGCAAAGTAATGCGCACCAAACATACCCCAGTAATACATTCAAAATGTGGGGGTCTAACTTCACTGTTACCATGAAAGAAAGATCTTGGAGTCATCCTAAATAGTCCAACGAGAACATTGGCTTATTGAGCAGCAGCAATCAGAAGAGCAAACAATGTTTAGAGACATTAGAAAAAGGAAAGAATAATAATAATAATAATAATCAGGAAATGCCATAATATTATTATATAAATCCATGGTAAACTCACAGCTTGAATACTGCATGAAGTTCTGGATGGCTCATCTTATCAAAGATACCTTAGAATAGTAAAAGGTACAGAGAAGGGCAACAGAAGTGATTAGGGGTGTGGAACAGCTTCCACTGGAGGTGAAATTAAAAAGTCTGTGGAAAAGAGACTATGGTGGGGATATCACATCTTAAATGGGGCAGAGAAAGTGAATAAGGAAATGTTTATCCTGTTATGTGACACAAGAACCAGGGGTCACCTGAGGAAATTACCAGGAAGCAGGTTGAAAGCATACTAAAGGAAGTACTTCACACAATGCCGAGGCAACCTTTGGAATTCATTGCTGGTGGTGGTTGTGAAAGCCAAAAGTTACAAATCGCTTAAGACTTTGATAAATTTATAGAGGGTAAGTCAATCAATGGCTATTAGTCAAGATGGTCAGGGATGCACCTCCATGCTTGGGTGTCCCTAAGCCTGCGATTGCCAGAAGTATCTGGGCTGGACCACTCTCAGAGACAGAATACTGGGCTACACTGGCCATTGGTTTGACCAAGAATGGATATTCTTATGTAGCTTGTTTGTTATGGCCTAGACCCAGAGGCTATTTTCAATGCTGCCAACTTCAAATGCTCAAAAATATGAGATTCTTTTTAGAGATAAAATTTGGATTCTTTTTATTTGGTTTGCAGTTTCTGAGTGTCTAGGTTTGACTTGGATCATGTTTTCAGGCTTTTCCCTAGTAGAAATTTAATCTTTTTAAATAGAGGTTCCCTCCCCCACTTAATTTCTTGTCTTTCTGAATTGGAGCTTGAAGGAAAAAGCAGTAAATATAGCAAGACTTGCAATAAAAGCCCTTAATTGTCAGCAGTACATCTAAAGATGCCCATTGTTTCCAGGGTGCTTTGAATCAGACCTTTAGCGAAGAATACCTCTCCTGTTACAAGAAAAGCGGATGCTTGTGGCTGGAGGGGGGAGGGGGCAGGAGGAGGGAGAGATGACTTATCTTGCCTATCAATAGCCCCAAAGGGCTGTTGCCGCAGCCTCATGTTGTCAGTTTGGGGGAATACTTGGCTGTGCTCCATTCACTAGCCTCAGAGGGAGATGGCATAGGAATTCTTAGGCTAGCTCTTCTCGCCAGAGGATTTCCTCCACTCTGGGATGCAAAGATAATACTGTTAATTTGAAGAGGGAAAACACAGGCAATAAAAAAGCTGATTTTCCAAAGGAAAAATGATCTGCTTACTTGTCGCTTCTGTATTAATTTCTGTTACTTGTTACATTATTAAACGTGTAAGTTAGTGTCCAATGTCTTATGTGCAATGGGAGTGAGTTAACACTGCCAGTAGAGCATTTGCTTTTGTATACCACAACCAGACTCTGCAGAGTCTGAAACTTGCATGCTAAATAGCATGGAGTGCATTCAAAGCATGCTGCCAGGCTTTCTGATGGTCTTTACTTTCTCTGTTATATACAGTAATTGAAAGCTGCTTGTGTTGTATCCTGAAATCTAGAATGAAGCTAGGCCGTTGCTGAAGGAGTGTGGTTTTTGCATTTCAGTGAGTTAAAGTACTGAATTTGTGTTAATGCCTACACACCTTACAATAATATTAGCAGAGAATTTTACGATAGCTACTGACGTAGATAAACTGAAATTCTTAATGAGACTGAACTTGGTGATATTAAAGCAGATTATATTATTGCTCGAGCGGTGTAGGCTTTGCTGACACAAATCTGAGCTTAACATATGGTTGCAGCCCTAGGCTAGAATGTTCCATTTGAATTATTCCAGACTTCTTCTCAGAATGTTGTGCTCCAAACATGAATCCAATTATCAATTGCAGCCAGGCAATTGAGTGTCTACAGGAGAAATACTCTAATAGATGAGAAGGGAGGGAAAGGGCTATGATTTGTGTAGTAATCAAGAAGAGAAGGTCAATTGTAATAGAACAGCCTGGTTTGGAAGACAAAGCTAATGAAAAAAGCAGTCAAGTAGCACTTTAAAGACTAGCAAAATAGTTTATTAGGTGAGCTTTCATGGGGTCTGTCCCACAAAAGCTCACCTAATAAACTATTTTGCTAGTCTTTAAAGTGCTACTTGACTGCTTTTTGTTTTGATAGTGTATAGACTAGCACGGCTTACTCTCTGTTACTAAAGCTAATGCAGGATGTCTTCGACTGCATTGAGGGATAATATCTATAGATCAGCTACTTTCATTACAAAAAAAAAGTTTCTGACTGACAAGATGAGCGTAGGCAAAAAGAGAAGGCTTTTTGATCGATCAGCGGATTCAAATCTACGCTGCAGATGCACAATTAACAAATTCTAAACTGATAACCTGTTTTGAGAAAAACAAGAAGTCCTGTAGCATCTGATGAAGCGGGTCTTTGCCCATGAATGCTTATGCTCCAAAATATCTGTTAGTGGTACCTTATAGGTGCCACAGGACTTCTTGTTTTTGAAGAAGCAAACTAACCCAGCTACCTCTCTGATACCTGTTTTGAGAACTTAAGTATACAGCTAAAGGAACGGGGAAAGTACAACACAGCATTAGCCCACATAACAGATTTTGATTTATGCCATTGCATAGACCAGTGATTCCAAAACTTTTCAGCATTATGCCCCCTGCTTTTTTGAGAAACTCTCACTGCCCCCCACCTCTTCTTTACCATCATCCAACCCCCGTTAACAAAAAATTCAATTTGTAATTTAAAATAAACACAAGAACTTGATATAAAAATGTTATTTAAAATTAAAAATAGGCACAAACAATTTTTCTTGCCCCCTTGCAATCGCCTGATGCAGCCCCAGCTGGCTGGCTACCTGAGCCCCATGCCAGCCTCCAGAGCTGCCCACGCCAGCTGCCCACCCACATGAGACCTGCACCACTGGGGCCAGCCCCCTGCCTACCTTCTGGCCACCCAAGCTCCTCATAACTGGGACCAGCCACCCACCCACCCCAGCTACGGACCAGTCGCCTGCCCAAGCCCCATTCTGCCAGGGCCAGCCACCAGCCCAAGCTGCCCAAGCCCCATGCTGATGGGGCCAGCCATCTGAGCCCCACATTGCTAGGGCCAGCTGCTCACCTGCCAGACCAATGTGGCCACACCCTACACTGCTGGGGCCAGCCACCCACCTGCCAGCCTGAACTGCCCAAGCCTTGTGCTGCCAGGGCCAACCATCAGACTAAGCTGTCTGAGCCCTCTGATGTCCCACAAGCCCCATGAGCCCCACCAGCCGCCTGGCTGCCTGAACCCCATAAGCCTCGCGAGCCACCCACACGAGCCTCTCCCTTCCCACAAAGTCAGGCATCACCAGCCACCTGCTCTTACCCTATCCCCCTGCCTCAAACCAGGCACCCCCAGCCCCATCTCACCCCTTCCACCTCCCTCTTCCCCACTCCCAACACACAATCACTCACCTTTGCAGGAAGCAGCTAGCTCCATGTGGGTCTTCACCAGCTGCCTGCTTTTTATAGCATCTGTGCTGGGTTGTCCGTGTAATATGGCAGGGGCTGAGAGCCGGAAGCAAAGGCTGGCTCTTTCTTCAGGTGGGAGGAATGATGGTGGGGGGCTGGGTCACCTCGCACCCCCCCTGGAATTTTCACACACCCCCAGTTTGGGAAACTGTGGCATAGACTTTTACCTTCATTTGAACTATGATCAGCTACTGAATGGAAACACTGAAAATGTGAATTATCTCCAGGAAGAATGTGTTTTTGTTAACCATTCTGTTGTGGTTTAGGCAGCTAATGTTTTGCTGCTCTAGAGGCAATGGAAGTAGAAATGAATAACCACTGATGGTCATTTGAATGAGTGCATGTGAGAGCTGTTTAGTGCCTAGTTTGAAGTATATGCATTGTCAACAGCAGAATGTATGTCTCTCGCAGTTCAGTCATTCACTTACAGCATTGCATCTAACAGGCTCCCAAACTATTTTTTTCTTTTCCCTTCTGGTAAGATTTGGAAAATTTTAAGGGCACACTTTACATTTCTATTAAGAGTTGCCATGTTACTGTTTTGTAGAGCCACCCACTGTGTAGCTAAACTCATAAACCTAACCGGCAAAGTTTTGTTCCGGTTAATTATTGGCAAGTATGCATATGTGAAATTGATCCAATAAAAGATGTACAGGATGGGTGAGGTAATACAGTGTTACAGTTATAATAAAACATATTTTATAAAGAGATTTCATGTAACACAGATTACCCAAAACTTTGATCAGCTTGAGAACACTTCCAGCATTGTGAATTTTAAAAGAGATTTTGAAAGATATCAGTTTTTTGTAATATTTGTATTTTTTTAATAAACATTGCATTACAGAGATACAAAATTAAAATAGGATGTAGGAAAAGCACAAAGACTTCACAGGAAACATCTGCAGTTCCTTTAATGAAAACTCATATTTTAAGAATGGGGGCTTCAAATTTATATTAAAATGTCAAAAGCTATTTGCTCTGTAAAAGCATATGGTGCGACTGTATTCATCACTGCTGATAAACCTTTCACATTGTAATATGTTGTGCCCAGTGTGGTAACACAAGACAAGAAACAGCCATCTGTTTACCATATTTGATTGCTGTTCTTTGCACAAATACAGTCCTGTTTCCAGCTCTTGAGTGATTAGCTGTATCTTACAGTGCTCATGGAAGTGTACTCACTGAGTAATTACCAGAGAAATGGATCCTGGGAGCATCTGAACACAGGGGTGAAATGTTAGCAACTATGTTCACGGAAGGTTTAAAGTCAAATAAATCTTCTTTAACATGTGCCAGGAAGGAAAGAAAACAGGCAAAACAGAGTTGGTAAAGGAGGCAGATGCCCACTGTGAGCTTTCCCCCCATTATTTATTTTGCAAAACTTGGAAAGCTGATATTTTTTTCGAGGCAAAACTTTCCTTGATTAAAAATTGAAAGATTTTAATTGCTCTTTTTGTCACATGCCCAGCTCAGCCATTTATTTTTCCAGTAGTCACATCTGTCTTTTATTGGCTCTTTGGCAGGGACCCTCTGCTGGCTGGCTGACAGGACAGTCTGTTGTGTCTCTCTCCTAGTCAGGCTGTTCTGGGGTTGTGTGGTGGTTGGGTCTGGAAGGCATTGCTCTCTTAGAGCAATTTTATGCCATATTATAAACTTAAGGGCCAGCTTTCATTCAACCATCTTACTAGAATATTATCTGATATGTTTGAGACCAGTTTTTTTCACAAGGATTGGTTAAAAAAATAATTTAGAAGAAATCTCTCAAAAATAGAACCCTCCTGAAAGTTTGCACTGTTAGACTACATCTACATGACAGCCCTATTTTGAAATATGATTTCAAAATAACACAACCACACACAAAATGCATTTCAAAATAGCACCCAGCTATTTCAAAATCACATTTCCAGGTCCACAGTGCTATTTCAGAGTAGTTCCACTGGAGCCTATCATGGCCAATTTTGAAATCGGCATTATTTCTCAGGGAATGAGGTTTATCAGAATCGAAGTGATCACCCACTATTTCAAATTTATTTTGAAATAGTGTGACAATGCCAGAGTTATTTAGAAATAACTGCTATTATTTCAAGACAACTTGGCCATCTAGACATAACCTTACTGGGGTGCTCCACAAACCCTCTTCAACAGATGTTGATTTACAATTGAAGATGAATTCTGAGGTAAGAAAGTTCATTTTGAGTGTGGTAGGATAGGGATTCTGGGCACAGCGACAGAAATTGATCCAAAGTACCTTTGTTTAAACTCCAGACCACTCACAGCCCCAGGCTGGGATTTCTTTCTCACTAAGGCAAATCCAATCAGCCAACACAGCACATCTGCCAGCCCCACTGGCCAGCCAGAAGCCACACAAGCAAACCCTCAGACTTCTCAGCCTGCTGTACCAGCCCAGAGCAACAACCCTCAACATAAGGTGAGAGGTTCTTAAGGCTATTTCACCCGACACTGCACAGATTATTCCAGACCCCATAGGGCTGTAGCCAGACAAAATCTCCCACTAGAGACTAGCTTTTGCCTCCCCTCTAAGGTGCCTCAGAGCACACAGGGCACTAAACAGCAGTTAAACAGCACAGTCTTTGATGCCTTCCTAAAGGGGCCCAGATGTGCTGGCTCATTGTGACCCTGAGGAACTGAAAACACAGATAGAGGGCTAGCAGGCTAACCGTTAACAAAGGGCCTCAGAGAACTGCCCTTGGCTGGTATTGATAAAGTGGTGCACCCACACAGCCATCCCAGGAAAGAAATACCCGCCCAAGTAAAGGAATGTCCTGTACTTCAAAATTCTTTATCTCCTGTCTTACAAGTGCAAATTAAGTAAGAATTGCCCTTGTAAAAACTGGCGTCACAAAAGACAGACCAGTACGATCTGACACCATAGATAAGAAAGAGAATACGTGACCCGGGGGTATAAAGATGGGCCCAGCAGCACACTGACTCTGAGTGCATTCCCACCAACTACCTGCTGGTCGGGCAGGTGATTGCCTCCCGAGGTCCGCAACTGGGGACACCCAACCTTGTATTCATCTTTCTGCGGAATTGAATGACTGATCCTGGCTTGGCTACGCTGGTATCGAGAGACGCAAGGAGGGTAAGATGTACCCACATTAAGGTCTCCTTTTGGTGTGCACAGTTAAAGAATTAGAGCTCTATAGATAGATGTCGTTGTATTAAGATGTCGTTGTATTGGATTGTAATGTAACCTGTTAACACCTGCACTCTGCTAGCATGTAAGAAGTAGACAATAGCCTTTTGTAACCGCACGCTTATACCTGTAGCTTAATAAACTTGTACCTAGTTAAGATCTAAGCCTGACTGCTGTCACTCTTTGTCACTACAACACAGCCAGCACAATCAAAAGAACTTTAACCATTTGGTTACCACAGCCTGGACATAGGTGAGAGTGCAAAGAGCCTAGTGTAGAGTCGTGCCGCCTCCACGGGGCAGACTCCTGGGGCGCCCGTCAGTCAATCTTGGCTGCCCGCTGCGAAGGAGCTCCCTGCTCTAGCAGTAAAAGACTTGGGTGTTTAGGACTGTGGGGCATCCGTCAGTCTGGCCCAGGCTGCCCACTGCGAAGGAGCCCAGCGCTCTAGCAGTTAAAAACTCAGATGGTAACAAGGGTATAGTTGGTACCTCACCTCACATTACCCAGCCACTGGCTAACAAGGGCCCAGCCCCAGACCCCAGTCAATATATACTTCGATGTCACCCAAAATAACACGCCCACCAATCCTTTAGATCTAAATATCTCAAGGTTTATTAATGAAAAAGAAGACTTGTTAAAGCAGTACTTTACATACATCAGTCATAAACACTGACGCAGGCCAGTGATGTTATTTGCTGATTCTTGAAAGTCTCTGAAAGTTCATTTCAGTTTACATAGATTAGTTATTGGAGCATTATAGACCTGGTCCTCTGGGGTCCATATGCTGGCACATGGACCCTTGGAGACCAAAAGACAAAGCATCCAAGATGGACACTGCTAAGACCACAGCATGGCTCACTTCTTTTGTGTTCTCTTTCTGTCCAGGGACAAATCCCTTTCCTCTTCCCATAGTCCATTGAGGGTCTGCCCCCACCTGACTCATGTGGGTTGTTGGGGCAAACTGCCATTGGATAAATCCCAGGAGACAGTCTCAGTTTCTGAGATGGACCTGTTTTTTTTGTTTCAGTTCAAGTCATTTAACCATTGGGCTGAATCCCATTGACAAGTCCCAAGCATCTAGAAGGTGGATTTGGTATCTGAGCACCTGGTTTCCACACTATTGTTCAGCCCAATGTCCTGGCTGGAGCTGAAGCCGCACCTCCCACTGTGAAACCTAGCACTGAAACATTTTCCAATACAGCTACATAGCTAAAATCTATAACTTTACCTACGTACATGATACAGACATATAAGTAGCATACACAGATTCGGGGCATCATCAGCTTTCATTAGACACCTCATACAACCCCCTTAGCACAATGTTTGGGGCCAAGAGCCACACTGGGCACTAAAAGGGCTTCCAGACCCAATATAAAAATCCAGTCATGTGACATAGAGTAATTTCTCTTCCTGTGCAGAGACCAAGCATACAGTGTGTGTGGATCTTGAGGGCCAATTATAAGGCTTATTTGGTACTTTAATGCAGCATACACCTTCTGCTTCATTTGCATTTTCTGTCTGCACAGTATTAGTGTATTACATACCTCTGGAAAACATTTTGAGCTACAGTCTATATGGAAGGTCTGAGATCATCTCAATTAAATGTATATTGTGTACTCTCTTTACATAATCTTATAAAGATTGCTGTATCCTACAGTTCTTCAAGGTGTAAACAGTGTACAGAACACAGCTGTTATTTCTGACGTGAGAACAGCCAGTTCGAGTAGACTAACACACTTGTTGAAATGCCAGAGGTTTTTGAGTGCCAAAAAAAAATCTGCTTTAATGGCTTTGTAAAGAAATAATCCCTGTTGTTTGAAGTAACTAAAGGTACAGACTCTTCCCTGCATTACAGCACCTTTGTGCTGTTTTGATGGCACAAAGCAAATTGTAAAAGCTTCAGTATCTCACTGATGGAGGTTCTCCTAGTTTAAGGGATTCCTGAAGGATGTCAAAGCAGCAGAGCAGTTCTGCACCACTGGATGCCTTAGAATTTTGTGAATGATCTGGTCCCTAAGTAATTTACAAATTTGCATTTGTGGGTAATATTGTTTTAATTATCTAACAACCTGATTGTGACAGCGATGCAGATTTAAGGCTAAATTGATTTTGCTTCTATATAACCCAGAGCCACAAATTAGTGTCTGCTTAACAAAATAGGCCACATTTTCTGAGGAATTAACTGTCTACCAGTTTTACCTGCACAAATTGTCATTTTTTGCACAAAGGTCATGTTTGGGCAAACAAAAAGTAAGCTGACAATATATATATATATATATATATATATATATATATATGCACTATGGAGTTATACATCTAACTTCCCAATTGTGTGCCCAGACATAGCTCTTGTGCAAGCAGAGGCATGCGGGGTGAGGAGGGAGAAGAATGAAGAACATGTAAATGGGGGCCATGTTGTGATAGTGCCCATTTTTCTCACTACTACCAACCTTATATTGTGTAACTGTGGATTCTTTGCAACAGAACTGCACTGTTCCCATGGCATGCACATGCTAAAAATCCACTCTTCTAATTTACATGTCAGGTAAATGACTATTTTAGGTGTTCATGACCCATTTTAATATGCTGCATTACTGACAATGCCAGAAAGAAGGAAATACCAGGTACAGGGAATTTAGGACCATGTAAAGGTGGAGTGGGTTGGTATTATTTTGTTCGGATGTTGTTGCCATCAGCATCAGTTTGTGATGACAAGCTGAATTCTTGTCATCTTTGGGGAAATTCCAGCTGCCAAGCTGCTAAGTCATTTATCAATAATGAGGTCAGTCTGAGGACAGGAGGGAGAATATTGATAATGATTTTATCTTGCAAGATTCCATTTGTGGAAGACTGAGTCAGAGTAAAAATAACTATATAAAATAACAATTGAGGACCCAAACAGTGTAGATAAAAATACTTAAGACCAGAAGATGACACAAAAAACTTACTTGGAATACATGGGAACACACACAGAAAATAAAGCTATGGCTCAGTCTGGGTTATGTAAGGGATTACAGAAAAGTCATGCACTCCATCAATAATCTTACTTGCATCAATCTAAATGATAATTTTTTGGAGTAACTGTTCTTAAACCTATCCCAAGAGGACAGATGTTGCTTGTGTTTGGAACAAAATTGGGGCAAATAGGAAAAGGACTTACAATTTTGTAGTATAAGAGAATTAGTGTAGCCAGAATTTGATTACAGGACATCACAGAAGCAGAATCTTGGTCAGAGTCAGAGATGACTTTACTGCCAAATGGTATATTATTTATAAGGCTCTGATTTTAGGTTTAATGTATCAATGCCAACAAAATACCCTGGTACAAAAAAATTCAACCAATCAGTTTGTCCAATAAACACCAGAAGAATAAGGACCCCATACTTCGTTATTCCACTTGGCTGCACCACATTAGCCCCTCCTTTTGGAGGGGCTAAGGTAATGTAGCAGTTTGGAATATGCTAATAAGGCACTACAATGAATATGCATCACCTCATTAGCATAATGGTGGCCGCGCCCTCTTCGAAACTGCTGGTTTTGAAATGCATACCGCCTGTTTAGCTAGGGACCTTTTTAAATGACCCCCTGATTTCGAAAGGCCCTTCTTCCCAAAACCGTATGGGAAGTCAATAAACATAGCCATTTTCAGTCAATGCTTCCTGTTGAAAGGAAACATCAGTGGTCTTTTTTTCCCTATAATACTAGTCTTTTCACTTCAGTTCTGCAGCTCTCACTTAAGTAAATCTCCTATTGGTTTCACATGTAGTCGTGCTTGGGTCAGGATTTCACAGTAGCACAAAGCTAGACTACCAGGACAACTAGAACACAGGTGACTTTTTAAGACAAAAAAAGTTGCTGAGATGTGATCAGATCTGTCCAGGGATAATTATAAAAATTATGATGATTCTGTCTGCAGCATTGAACTCTTTTATGCCTTCCACAGCTTCCATTTATCAATAGTTTGTACAGAGTTGAATGGATTGCTTCAGAGGCTTTGATAGAAATTACTACATCGTAGTATTTGCACATTCTAAAGTTATGTTTCAGATTCTGAGAGATCACGAGAGAACAGTTCTTTCTTGTACAATCACTGAAAGAAAATGTGCTTGTTTGCTTTCCACCTTTGATTCGGGGCTTGACTGATCATTTGTTTCATCATAGGTCATCTGTGGTGCTAAAAATGAAACCTGTGTGGCCATTGTTTGTTCAGTTGCTGCATATTAGCTCCTCGGTGGTTAAAAAGATCTGAACAAATAAGAAGGCTTACACGACATTATATTACCCTTTATTAGTAGGAAATTGAAGTCTAGAGATTATTATTAAGCCTCAACTGCTGGCGGCTGCCCATACTCCAATAAAGACCTTTCAAACTGACCTCTGATCAAGCTGCATTAGAAGGATTTTACCCTTGTTCCTAATTAAATAAGCAGCTCTGTTGGCATTATTCTTCCTCATAGCCATTTCATGACATCAGCTGTCTTGTACCCAAGGACAAAGGGAATCAGGTTCTTATTTGAAATGGAATTTTGCATATTAAGGACTTGACACTGGGCTGTCTGCTGTTGAGCTGCTGTGTTGTGCTTAACATACATTTATATCAGATATCAAAAGGATTTTTTGTTGTAGTTAAAGGAGAGTAAGGAAAAGGTTTCCTTTAAATAAAATATTTGCAGATTTTGCTTTTGAAATGGAAGCAGGACAATTTGATATAACATATAAAGGACTCTGGAACAAGAAGAGTGGCTCAGAACATTAAATCACTTCTATATTTTGTGGCACACCAAGAAAGATCAAACTTTTCAGAGGTTTAGATGTCAACAGAGAATATTTTGGTAAACCACCTTGCACCTCTGCTGTGTTCAACCAATTGCTTTTATTAAGAACAGCTCTATGCAAATATATTCCCTCACTGTCAGTATAAACATGTGATAAGCCTAACAAGTCTAAAATTTTGTAGGTTTCCAGAAGGAAGTTCCATTTTGAAGGTCATGCATTTCTGTGCTACTATAATTTTTTTAAATCCCTGCATAGCCATTTATTGCTTACTGGCCTGAAGTCAGCTATTCTCGAAACCCCTGCAGTTGATTGGAATTAAAAGAGGGATGAATTTCATCTTCTACATTTGATTCCCTTGCCAGAAGTAATAGTGGCATATGTCTATAACTTTGTCTTCTCTGTTTACATTATAAAGGCAGTCATTTAATTTGGTTGCATCGTAACTACAGTCTGACCAGGACAGACAATCTGGATTACCAAATCTGTTATCACTGTACAAATAGAATGTAAAAAATGATTCTTTTGCTCTGCCATAAGAATGCTGTTGTTATAATCTTTACTGTCTAGAAAACACAATCATCAGTACCCGCCAAAAGCAAGATAATTTAATTAGAGTAAACAATGGGTTTCTTTTTTCCAAATTTAGCAGTTTTTATCCTTCACATGCTGCAAGGAAATAACTTGTCCACGGGTCGGATTTTGCCAGCTGTGAAGCATATGACTAACTTAATTCAACTTCAATGGAAAAATTCATGAGTCATTTCGGAGACAGGCCAGAAGAGAGCACTGTGATCATTTATCTGATCTTCTGAATAATGTAGGCCAGAGGACTTCCTCAAATGATTTTGTTTTTCATCTTTTTAAATAAAAAGATGAAAAATATTATTATAAGTTGTTCCACTAGGTAACTACACTTGCTATTAAAAATGCATGCTTTATATCCTATCTACATTTGTCTTGTTTTGAATTCTAGCCATTGGACATTATACCTTTGCCTGCGAGACTGGAGAGCCCGTTATTAAATATTTGTTCCTCATGTAGATGGGAAGCATGAATTTAAACAAACTGAATTCCTTGGGTCTATTTGTCTATGGCATTCCTTCCTGTTCTTTCATAATTCATTTGGCTCTTCTCTGAAACCTGTCCAATTTATCCACATCCCCCTTGAATTGTGGTCACCAGAACTGTCACAGTATTCCATCTGAAGACACACCAGTGCCAAATACTGTGACAAATAACCTTTGGATTCTTACTTAAGAATCCTCTTTACACAGCCAAAGGTTGTGTTAGGCCTTTTGGCCATGGTGTTACACTTTGGATCCCAAATTTGCCACCATCACCCCCAAGTCGTCTTCAGACTCATTGCTGGACAGGAGAGCGCCCCTCGCCCACTGTGTAAATATGGCTATATTCTTTGGTCATAAGCAGGGTTCGCTGTAAGCTGAGCACTTGGGCAGCCAATCAGGAGAGATTCGGGTGCCACCCAGCTGACTAGCAGAGCGCCCTTGGCTATTGGTGGTGCATATCTGCCCATGCCTGGGTACACATAACAAACTTTATTCCACCCATGAAGGAAAAATGTTAGTGGGAACACTGTCCCCAGGCCTTATCTCTGCTTACAGCAGCATGTGAACTAGGTACACCTACATGCTGCAGTGGAAAGCAGGCTGTGTCCACGCTAGAGTGTGTACCTGCATGCCAAGGAAAAGGCTCGGGCACAGGAGAAGCCGTGGTGAAATCACCTGCTGGGAAGAAGCAATGGGGAGCTCTTGGAACTTTTTCTAGCTGCCTCCCACCTGCTGGAGCCTTTCAATATTGTGAGGAAAGACTCCAGGAGCAGCAGCAAATGAGACACTATATAGTGTAAAAGGGGCAGCAGAGCTAAAGTGACTAGAGGGCCGTGTTTTTATAGCGGGGCTTGTGGCATCTGTGTTCTTTCTTCATGCTGCTTTAAGTGCAGACATATCTGAAAGTCTGGCCATATTAAAATGCATATTGTTCAATTCAGCCCAGCTTGAGTAATCCACATGGCGGAGTGTCAGTGAGTCTCTTATTCTCTTCATTATTTGCCAGAGCTACGTGTATGAATTGTGTGTGCAAAATAAGGGTATAAAGGGCTTAGAGGCAGAGGAATGCTAGTGCAAAGCTGCTTTTCCCAAGCAGTAATGGCTGGAGATACCTATTTACATGCAATCCAGGAGCAGTCATGATGCCTTGCAGAGAGATACTGAATTGATAATCCAGTAGCCAAAAGCCCCTTGAACTCCTCACAAACGGGTTTTGCTCAGTGGTAAAAATTATATATATAAAACCTAGATAGTAGTCCTTGTAGTCCAGCAATAGTGTGGTGCCCAGAGAGGTGAACGGTGTTATGACTGTGGTCGATATAGTGCCTCCTTACCTCCACACCCCATGCTATACCCCTTTGTGGTCATGAGCATGAGAAACCACATTGCAACTGCTTCCAGCACAGAAGCATGTGAAGTGGGAGGTACAGAGGATCTCTGTGTGCTCTTTTTCTTCTAGTGCACATGCCTAGAGCAGTCATTATTTGGCGCTTAATTAGCAGAACCACAAATGCATTTTCACTAAAAATGTTAACTAACCAAGATTTATTGTGTTTTGTTACAAAAACCAGATGTGTAGAGAAATCAATAAGATTCCCAAATCTTTAGAGAATTGGACCCAGCTTCAAGGATCCCAGATTAATTTATAGCTTATCTCTTTGACTTCAGATTTTGATATCACTAGAATTTGTATCTCTAGACAAATGGTAGTGGTTGCAAATCTGTATGGATTATATTAGAAATGATTGGAAATTTTCCAGTGAGTGGATTTTTCATTAAAAATGGTGATTTAGCATCAGTGAAACATTTTTTCATGGAAATGTCTATTTTGATAAAATTTTAAGTAGTAGGTGAAAGAAAGTATTGATAAAGTCAAAACATTATTTGTATGTTTTTGGACGAGATCAATTGTTTCACTTGGAGATTGCTTTTTGTTAAGTATTTTTATATTCTAAAATAAGTAAAATATTTTTGATTTTATAGAAATAAAAGTTTTGGATCTGAAATTACTTTGGGGGATTTTAGTTTAGTTCACTTTCACAATGGAAAAAAAATGTCAAAATTATGGAATTTCCCTTGAAATGGAAAATCTGGGTTTCTGTTGAACTTTTTATTATGGTGGTGATAGCCTCATTGTGCTAGATAACAAGCATTGGTATGTGAGATGTTGCAGCTATTGAGCTGAATATATGCTGTTTTGACAGTTACAATTAGACTTTGATAATCTTTCCTAATAGTAATAAATTGACCAAAAATAGAGTTGCACAGGGGACATGCTTTGCAAACTAATCCCATGAGTGTTTATATTTTATTTTCTAAAATCTGCATGCATTGACCATTCTGTTGTAGTACGTAAATTTTCATAGTACATCATACAGGAGCATAATGCAAGGTTGAACACTTTATACCTGCCTCATGAAAATGTAGACACTGTCACAGTGAAATAGTAGTGCTGTCCCAGGGCAGGCAGCACCTTGAGATTTTTTTCTTTCAGTGAAAAGTAAAAAGTGAATACTGCTGGCCTTGTTGCCTCAGCAGAATGTGTATTTATGACTCACCCTGCATTCTGTCAAATACAGTGCAGTGTATGTAAATTGTTTTGGGGGCTGTTAGTGACTGTAACTGATGAAATGCTGTGGAGCTAGAATGAATTATAACAAGGTAGTTATGAGGGATGGGAAGTGTACATAAATCAAAGTAGGGCTTTTAAAGCACTCTTTTATCCATCCACGTTCACAAAATACTGAAGTGAGAGTGGGGGCAAAAAAAGCAGCGGTTTTGTAAGTTCACGTGTGTCAATTGATGTCCACTGTTCTAGGAATTCTCAGACATTAGGATGTGCTGAGTGAATTCAGCAGTGTACTTTTATGTCTAGCTTTAGGACTCCATCCTCTTCTCCAGTTCATAGTACGATTTGCAGTGTACCTTGGGCGGGGGGCAATCACTGTCCATTTTCCCAAAACATAGAGCCGTGTATGATATGTACCAGACACAAGAATGACACCCGTGTGTGTCATTACAAGTGGGTTTATTACTGTGAATAGAGTCAGTCATCTCTTTCCCCTTTGCCTTCTTGCTCAGGCAAGTGTTGCTAAATCAGAAGAGTGAAAATATTTCTTCCATTATGCGAAGACTTTTATATGTATTGTATTTTAGGTATCTCTATTTTTAGATAGCAGTTTGAGATTCTAAAGAAATATGAACGTTCAGAAGTTGGTTGTTCAGAATATTCTGAAAAAATCAGTCTGCTTTGAGATGTCTCAAATTGTGTATCTTATATCACTAGTTATATGTGGAAAACTTTGGCATTTTACTAACTATGCGTGTGTAAAAACTGCAATGTAGGCATACTTTAAAGCTTTTGTTAATTCTTATCCCTCCAACTTGGGTCTGAACCATGTCAGTTTAAATCCGTGTCTACATGTGCACGCTACTTCGAAGTAGCGGCACTAACTTTGAAATAGCGCCTGTCACGGCTACACGTGTTGGGCGCTATTTCGATGTTAACATCGACGTTAAGCGGCGAGACGTCGAAGTCGCTAACCCCATGAGGGGATAGGAATAGCGCCCTACTTCGACGTTCAACGTCGAAGTAGGGACCGTGTAGTCGTTGCACATCCCGCAACATCGAAATTGCGGGGTCCTCCATGGCGGCCATCAGCTGAGGGTTTGAGAGACGCTCTCTCTCCAGCCCCTGCGGGGCTCTGTGGTCACCGTGTGCAGCAGCCCTTAGCCCAGGGCTTCTGGCTGCTGCTGCTGCAGCTGGGGATCCATGCTGCATGCACAGGGTCTGCAACCAGTTGTCGGCTCTGTGGATCTTGTGTTGTTTAGTGCAACTGTGTCTGGGAGGGGCCCTTTAAGGGAGCGGCTTGCTGTTGAGTCCGCCCTGTGACCCTGTCTGCAGCTGTGCCTGGCACCCTTATTTCGATGTGTGCTACTGTGGTGTGTAGATGTTCCCTCGCAGCGCCTATTTCGATGTGGTGCTGCGCAACGTCGATGTTGAATGTCGACGTTGCCAGCCCTGGAGGACGTGTAGACGTTATTCATCGAAATAACCTATTTCGATGTCACTACATCGAAATAAGCTATTTTGATGTAGCGTTCACGTGTAGACGTAGCCTAAGTAAGCTATAGAAGGCTTTGAGGTTTAGGGATCTTGCCTTCATAATTGCTTCGAATGTATCTGCTGCCATGTTACTCTCGTACATTAGTAATCATTCTGTGTTCTACTGGATGGATGTTCATTTCAAGAGAAATCAGTTGGAATTAGCACTCTGTCACTGTTTTGATGTTTGTGATCTGTACATGCTGCATCAATGTAAATAAAATGATAGTTTAAATTAACTAGAATTTTGTTTCATTAGAAAGCTTAATCTGTTAAATAAGTTTGCTTACAGACTAATAGAAGAAATGAAGCCTTGTTCTACCTTTATTTGAGTTAATTTAGATGTAGTTTTAATCCAGAGCTTGCTATTATTTGTTTTACAGTAATGTTCAAGCTTTTGTTGGTGGGGTCCACATACTTACAGACAATCTCTGTTGTGGCGCGCTAGTACATGAGTTGTGTTATTTATGCAAATCATCTCACTAAAGCTAAAGTATAAGGGAATGCTGACTATTTAGGTGGGCAAGGCAAAAATGGAATTACTGGACCAATTTTTCTGGAAATTTGGGAGTATTTGGCTTTGGATCTGAATTTTGTCATTTGATCCCCTTTCCATTACAAAAGAGTTGATCAAAACAGTTTTTAAATATTTAATTTACAATTGTGTAGCATTGTAACAATTTTAAGTTGAAACCCATTTTGTTTAAACACTTCATAGCACATGGAGAATTACTTTTCAAAAAGTATACAGGAATTGTCTAAATACATGGCTTCTTTTCTGTACGTATAAACATAGCACACATAAACAGAACATCTCTCATCCAGCACTCTTGGGACCTGAATGATGCTGAACAATGAAAGGACAATATTTTCTAGCACATTACCAACATTTCCACTACTTACTGGGCTCTTAGAGAGCATTTAGGGGTAAATTACAGCACAGAACACTGATAGCCAGGACTAGTGTCTGCAAACAAACTTTGTGGCCATGGGAAACTTGGCCACATCCATGATAAGTGGTCGTCTGCTAACTAAAATCATGCCAGATTACGGAGTGTGCTGAATGAGAGACTTACAGAATAGAGAGGTTCAACCAGTATTGAAAGTAATAGCAATCACCTTTGTACTCCAGCTTCTCCTTTTATCAAAAACCTTGGTAGTGCTTTTGTAGGGCCAATACATAACTGTGCCCGTTCTAAACTCCTGATTCAGGACTGATGTCAGTGGAACTTAAGCATGTGTTCAAGTCCTATTCTGAAAAGGGTTGGATTTGAGCATATGTTTAAGTCTTTAACTGTAGTCTGGCCCATGTTAGCTCCTGAAGTCTAATTCAGATCGATGCCTCACTCAGAAAACATTTAGAAAAATATTGTGGGATTTTAGGTCTATCTCTTAGGTTTCCTAGCTACTGTTTACCTGTTTGATGCCACCCAAACTTTTCCAACCAGCCACTGTCATACATGGAGAGGTGGAGGAAGGAGATATTAGCTGTTCCTGGACCTCAGAAGATCAGTCTTCAATAAAAGAAAAAAGGAACTTGAAAAAATCATGATTTTCTAATATTTTCACAAATAATTCTGATGACTATCCAAAAAAGTGATCTTTTTAATTTATTCAGCTGTACACAGGGAAGAAACATCATCTGAATGTTAGATTTCTCAAGTGCCTGTGGTATGAACTACTTTTTAAAATGTAATGAGGTTGGTGGGTCCATCACAGAAGGTACAGTCTTCTCTTCGTAAAAGAGTTTAATAGTGTACCATGGCTGCATCTACAATAGTGAGTTCTTTCAAAAGATTCCATGGAGCGGCTACACACAGAAAGCTTTGACAGGGAGGAGTCCACCCAGCGGTGGGCAGCGTGGGAGGACTTCATGGGGGTCTTCCGGGACATAGCCGGGTTGATCCGGGAGGTCGTCACCTGGCTCCCGCCCCCTGCTGCCCTAAGGGCCGCCCTCTTCACTGCTCCACCCGATGCCCCCCTGACGTGCTGCCTGCCGCCCCACCTGCCTCGCCACCTGCTGCCCCACCTGCCACCCCACCCGCCTTGCTGCCTGCTGCCCCACCTGCGGACCTCGTGCTGTGCAGGCCAGGCGTATCTGGGAGGGGCCTTTTAAAGGAGCGGCTTGCTGTTGACCCAAAAGGGCTAGTCCAGCCTGTGACCTGGTCCGCGGGCTTTCCTGGCCCCTTATTTTGACAGGGAGCACTTGTGCGTGTGGATGCTCTACGTTTCCTTCCAGGGAGGCTCCTTTTGATGTTCCTCATCACTACGTCAATATTGAACGTCGATGGCACCAGCCCTGGAGGACATGTAGACAATATGCGTCGAAGTAGCCTATTTTGATGTTCTTATGTTGAAATAGGCTACTTCGACGTAGTGTGCTAGTGCAGACGTAGCCACTATAGGACTTTCAGTAGCGGGTGTTAGGCCAAATAATGCCGTCAGTGCTCAACTCTTGTGTTTCAATTGCTGGCAGTAGCTGGCCTGCTTTTATATAATCCAACTCTCATTAGCCATCTGTTATGGATTGCTGGCAATTCTGAACAACTCATAGCTCAAACAGTGATAGTTGTCATAAGCAGCAGTGCTGACCGCTGCTGTGGGCCCGAGGACAAGATTTGCAGGGGAGCTGGCTCCGTGCCTCAGAAGGGTGGGGCCAATGACAGTCAGCCTTGAGCACCACCCGAACTTCACCACTGCTCCCCCAAATTCTTGACAACCACATGCAGCCAAAGCACTGCTGCCACAGCACTTCAAAGGGGCCCAGATATTCAGCTGCTGCCTCTGCCAAAGTAGCATCAGCAGCCAGATCTCTGGGTCCCTTTGAAATACTAGGCCTGGGGGGCAACTATCCCTTTCTTCCCACCCCCACTACTTGTCGGAGGGCCTGGTTATAGGGATGTGTACCTTTGGTATTATCTCAACTGTAGGCAGAAAACAATTATTGGCTCTATGCTGTCAAAGACAGAGTGACTTAAGCAGGCACTGCTGTTGCATCAAATACCTGAAATTAAATGGCGCTTGTGAAGTGCAGCGAAAAGTTGGTGTAGGAATAATACCAGGGACTTCATGGTTCACAGGAACTCACACGTGACTGGACAGCAATGCAGCAGATTGCAATTCACAGTGGGAGTAATATGATCATGTGACAAATACAGATCTCCCAGGATGGCATTCAACAGCCTGGAAGACTGTGGATCCCCAGGCAATGCAATGGAATCTGAAGAAAAAAGCATTTGGTGACCTTGCTTGGAGAAAACAGCTGTTTGAAGTTCACCTCCTGATGTCTGAGCTTTCAGGAAAGCAGAAGTCATGGTGTGTCATCCCGCCTTTGTGGGGAAGGAGAGGGGCAGCCAAACAGCTAGTCATAAATCCATACAGTGACTTAAGACCGGCAGATTCTTTTTACATCGAGTCACATCTTAGGTTAGCAATTGTTGGAACTGTGGTTTTGGAAAAAAAAGTCTGTTCAAAATTAGTAGAAAGATATGGGAACATCCCTTGGATCCAAGTGCCAAGTTCTGGTCTCTATGAAGTTAGTAGTAGTTTTGCCATTTGGCTTCAATGCAATCAAAATTTGGCTTTAATTCACTTGTCAGATTCATCAGTTTCCTTGTTACTGAAGTCGACCACCAGTGAAACTATTTTTACTAACATTTAATAAATCAGTTCTAAATAAAGCCTACAGAATTTTAGGGTGGAAACCGAAATATGACTTCATGGAAAAAATAAAATCAAACAGAATACATTTTTAGAGACCTCCATGTGGCCTCTACTTTTGAGGTGGGAATGTCTCTGGATGCTTTCATTGGCACACAGGTTGAGAACTTGAGTCTTTCTCTTCCCAGTTTTACATGAAGCCAAGAGGGCAAAAATTGCTTACAATTGGTTTCAAGCAGTGGCATTGAAGCCAAAACATTGAACCATATAATTGATAGCGGTGAAAGGTGCTTACTAATATTTTTAATATTAATAGAAATTTGACCAAGATTTTCTAAACACCAGTATGGCAAGGCACAGAAAAAAAGAAAACTGGAAAAAATAGAACACAATATTTAAACCCTCAAACCTCCATATGTAAGGCATGTTAATCAAGAAATTGTATATGTTTAGCTTGTAAACATACACACACATGTATGTCAATATTCACTATGAAGCATAGGGCCTGAGAGGAAATCTGGGGAATTCAGATTTATTCCACACCTCTCTTTCTCAGAAGGAAAATCCATTAAGACTTTTATGGACCTACAGCTGCACATTGTTTCTTTACACCATGGATTAAGCAATATACTTGATTCAGCAATGTTGCTGCTGTTGACACACAGTTGGTTCTCCTTTCGTAGCAGCTGAGGCCAGAGTATATTAAACTCTTGGGATTCTGAAAAACATTACTCAGATAAAACACATCCCCCATGTGATGCTCAATATCCTGCATGATTTTCAAAGCTTTTGGCTCACGTTTTAAATGGACATACTGGTGACAAGCATGGGAAGAAGAAAGTGAGCTCTCGGCTAGTGGAACATGAATGGATAGTCCTAAATAGTGACACTTCCTAATGGGAAAATAAGTTTGGTCTTCATGATTTGAGACAATTCAGTTGTTTCCCCCATAACTGAGGCAGCCCTTGAGGCTTTGATAGACACTACTAAAGCAACTGCAGTCATTATGGTCAAGTTTCATTCTGCACTGCATGTCTAATGGGACAGAATCATTGTCAGGTTAATACACCTGCCCCAAACTACATTGTTTAGTATACTTGAAGGGTTTAAACATTTAAAAATCCAGAGACCAGCATAAAGGAGGATTACACTGGAGCTCTGGGATAAATTAAGGTTTCAAGGTGCAGCAGAAATAAATCCTTTGTGTGGATTTGTTTGATTTGATAGACCTGGTTCTATCTCTTGTCCACCCCGCCCCCGGCCTTTTTTTTTTTTTGGAAAGACTTCAGTTGTTATTAGCATTACTTCTAAAAGGCTGGTTTAGCTTAGTTATCCCTTTGTGAACCAATGAACTAGTCAAAGAAGAAATCAATGTTTGAGGCAAGCATTTCTTTATTTAGAAGGAATATGGGTAAAGTCCTGTTTATCTGAACGTACCTGGAACCAAAAAGACAAAAAGAGATTTCTTCGCTTAAAGACCCATATGTATTTAGCCAGCCTCAGACCCAGAAGTCCCTTCTCTCTCTCCACTTCCATAATCATACACCGTGTTTGTCCAGTCTCTCTGTTTCCTCCCATCTGTCTTGCTTCATTTTGTCTTACATTTTGGAGCTCACCCCTTTATGTATGAATACACCCTCCCACACACAATTCTTATCAGCCAAAGCCCTCAGTCCTTCAGAGACCAGTGTTCCTTTTCTAAGTTTGGACCACATCAAGGGACTGCTGCAAAGGGCAGAAGGTGTCCTGATTTGGGGACTAGAGGATAAAACTGAACTCTTAATCATATTAGAGATTGCAAATTGTGTATTTAGGTCATGTGGACTCAGTATATTGTATCATTTATGTTGTGACCTCTGTGTGAGAAGCAGGCTAGAAAAATCTTCACACAATGAAGCTTATTTAAACACCTTTGTATAGTTTGCTTAGGGGACAATGAAGATAACCACTGAACAAGAGAAATAACCATTAAGAGAAGGGCTGTATGGGATCACCTTGCCATGTTTTCATCACATTAAAAAAATCGGGAAGATTTGCTTGAAACACGTTTTGAATTGAAGGTGGGAGTATTTGTCTTTTTCATTCTGAAAGGAACGTGATTTTTAATTTTCAGTGTAATTTTTCAAAAATTATATGGAAGGAATGTGCCAGGACGAGCTCAATACTGCTGAAGGATTTGGGAAATGTTTCCTTTAGAGATCATTTGCATGAAAATGCAAAGTTGTGCATATGTAGTGCCTTTCAAAGAAAGCCTGATGGATAGCAGGTGAAGCAATGAGGTTTTATCTATTGTAAACAGCATGTTGTTGTAAAGTCACAATTTATGCTATCACCTAGTGTAAGAATTGTGGAGTCTCACCAATGCTTAAAGCTGTTGTGTCAGTACAGGGCGGTCATCATCACAGTGTAAGACATGGAATCACACAGGGCTTCTCTCATCTGAGCAGTGTGAGGTAGCAGAGAGAGGGGTTACTGTTAGGACTTGCTGGCTGGGAGCCTTAGATCAAACTTTAGCTTTGGCTATATAGCCATAAGCCTCTTCTGACTAGTCCTTAATGCCACTGTTGAAAGTTAGAACTAAAAGCTGGATGCTGGCATGTATTCTTTTTTGTGAAACTCTAGCCTGGTGGATACTGAGTTAGAGAGTAGAAATCACAAGGTAGTAGCTCAAGTGGCTGGGAGCTGAAATCACAGGATTTTACTTCAAACCAAACCAACAAAGCAATGACCAGGATGTGACTGAGAGCCTTACGAAACTGCTCAAGCCTTTGGAATACTACCCCTTCCTACTTCTGCATGTGGGAAATAATGATACGGCCAAGAATGACCTTGAGTGGGTTATTGCGGATTATGTGGTGCTGGGAAGAAGGGTCAAAGAAATTGGAGTGCAAGTGGTGTTCTCGTTCATCCTTCCTGTCGAAGGGAAAGGGCTAGGTAGGGACCATCAAATCGAGGAAGTAAATGCATGGTTACGCCGTGCTCTTTTTTAGATAGCTCCTAACCTGTTCTTTCCCCACCAAAGGCTGTCCACCTTCAACCCACAATGCATCACTTATCACATTAGTCTGGGAGCTCTCTTTGTCTGTGAAGACAGAGGCAAAGAAAGCATTCAGTATTTCAGGTTTCCCTCCATCATCTGTCACTGGGTTACTTCTCTAATCCAGTAGGTGCCTCACATCCTCTCTGATCACCTTCTTCTTGGTAACATGCCTGTAGAAACTTTTCTTGTTATCCTTCACATTCCTCTCAAGTCGCAATTCCAGTTGCACTTTCGCCTTCCTGATAACTGCCCTACATTCTCGAGCTATACGTTTATACCCCTCCCTAGACATCTATCGCAGTTTCCACTTTTTGTAAGCTCCCTTTTTGTGCCTAAGTTTTGCAAGGATTTCCCCATTAAGCCAGTCTTGTCTCCTACCATATTTACCTCTCTCGCTGCACATTAGGACAGTTTCTTTCTGCGCCTTCAATAGGGCTTCCTTAAAATACTGCCAGTTTTTGTGGATCCTTTTCCCTTCATGATAGGATCCCAGGGAATTATGTCCATCAGGTTCCTGAAGGAGTCAAAGCCTGCTTTTCTTAAGTCCAAGGTGTGTAACTTGCTGCTCTCTTTCCTCCCTTTGGTCAGAATCCCGAAGTCTCCCATCTCATGATCACTGCTTCCCAGGTTGTTCCCCCACCTCTACCTTCCCTATTAGTTCCTCCCTGTTTGTAAGCAGCAGGTCGAGCCGTGCATGACCTTGGCGGGTCCTTCAGCACTTGTACCAAGAAGTGATCTCCATCCAGGACCTCATTGAATCTCAAGAGGAGCGTTGCCAGTAGATCCAGAGAAGTGATTATTCCTCTTTATTCGGCTTTGGTGAGGCCACATCTGGAGTACTGTGTCCAGTTCTGGGCCCCCATTTATAGGAAGAATGTGGATACACTGGAGAGGGTCCAGCGGAGGCCGACCAGAATAATTAGGGGGCTGGAGTATATGACTTATGAAGAAAGGTTGAGGGAATTGGGACTGTTTAGTCTGCAGAAGAGAAGACTGAGGGGGGACTTGATAACAGCCTTCAACTTACTGAAGGGAGGCTGAAAAGAGGTTGGAGAGAGGCTGTTCACAGTGGTCACAGATGGCAGAACACTGAACAATGGTCTCAAGTTGTGGTTGGAAAGGTCCAGGTTGAGCATTAGGAAAAACTTTTTCACTAGGAAGGTGGAGAAGCATTGGAATGGTCTACCCAGGGAGGTAGTGGAGTCTCCATCCCCAGAGATGTTTAAGTCTCGCCTCAACAAAGCCCTGGCTGGGCTGATCTGATGGGTTTGGTCCTGCTTAGAGCAGGGGGATGGACTTGATGGCTTTTTTAGGTCTCTTCCAGCTCTATTGTTCTATGATTCTATGATTCTATGACCATTGGGTGGCTGGTAGGAGAAGCAGCCCCCTTTGTGGTGGTCCTGTGGTCTGCTTGCTGCCATTGCTTCAGGCTTATATAGGGAAGTTATCAGGGTGACGTGTCAAGGTTTGCAGGGACTGGACAGAGCTGTAAGTGGGGCATCTGAAGGGGGCTACGGAGAAAGTTTTGGGTATGTGAATGGGACCCCTGCAGTGTTGGACTGGTGAGCCTGTGAGGCAAAGGACACTGCTCACTCTATTTGAGGTGGGACAGTTACTTGAGGGTAGGTTATGAAATCTGGGTGTGGTATTTTCCCAATCTAATACCATGTGACTTCTCTGCCTCTTTCATTAAAATTTTCTTTTCTACACTCAGACTCCGTGCTTGTGAGCGGAGAAGCATTGCCTCTCCGAGGTGCCCAGGGAGTGTGTGAATTTCCCAGCTACTGGGTGGGGGCTCCAGTTGATTCTGTGGGAGATGGATGAAAAGGAACCCCTAGAGATTGAACGAGGCCCTGGATGCTGCCAACTGCTACCAGCAGAAGGGTTACATATGAATAAAAAGCAAGTAGCTGCTTGTTGGTGGAGGGTAGTGTGAAATATAAATGGTTGAAATAACTATGATTTGATAATATAGAGCATTTGAATTGTATGTCTTGCACCTGCCACTGGATGAGACACATCTGCTTGTCATGTGTCTTTTCATTTCTCCCCCAAAAAGGAGTGATCGAGAGTGAAAGTGCAATTTTCACTGACTGAAATATCAACCACATTTTAAAAAGTTGGAACAACTTGAATCAGTAATTAAAGAAACGTGGTGTTTTGGAATATTAGTGTCAGTGCAGCACCAGGCATGCTTGCTTTAGAAATCAAATAGGACGTAGTCGCCCATGACAGAAATATTGATTATTATTTAACATATAAGTGGTGCAGCTAATCTGTGAGATGTTATTTATCCACAAAATCAAAGAGTGCTATCCTTTGTGACAGTTTGCAGGGAGAAGAAAGGCACGAGATGGCTTTATTCAAAGTCAGTACACCTTACTCTGGGCCTTAGGAACTATTGCAGCCACTGCAGTCAGTCCATACTAGCCCTCAAAGCAGGCTGAGGGTGTAAGAAAGGAGACACTTTTCCATACCAAAAGAAAGATGCACCATCGAGCTTGGGCAGGAGGTAGGGTTAGGGGGTGGGAGGGACTCTGTTTTTAGTGTGATCCTTTCTGGAGCCCTTTCTTTGTACGTATGCATACATGTGCACAAATGTCCATGCAGATGACTGGCAAATTGCACCAATCTAGCTCAATTTGGATAGGTCCCTTTTTTCCTAAATGGATTCATAAGCTACGTCTACACGTGAAGCCTACGTCGAAGTAGCTTATTTCGATGTAGCAACATCGAAATAGGCTATTTCGATGAATAACGTCTACACGTCCTCCAGGGCCGGCAACGTCGATGTTCAACTTCGACGTTGCGCAGCACCACATCGAAATAGGCGCTGCGAGGGAACGTCTACACACCAAAGTAGCACACATCGAAATAAGGGTGCCAGGCACAGCTGCAGACAGGGTCACAGGGCGGACTCAACAGCAAGCTGCTCCCTTAAAGGGCCCCTCCCAGACACAGTTGCACTAAACAACACAAGATCCACAGAGCCGACAACTGGTTGCAGACCCTGTGCATGCAGCATGGATCCCTAGCTGCAGCAGCAGCAGCCAGAAGCCCTGGGCTAAGGGCTGCTGCCCACGGTGACCATAGAGCCCCGCAGGGGCTGGAGAGAGAGCGTCTCTCAACCCCTCAGCTGATGGCTGCCATGGCGGACCCCGCTATTTCGAAGTTGCGGGACACGCAATGACTACACGGTCCCTACTTCGACGTTGAATGTCGAAGTAGGGCGCTATCCCCATCTCCTGATGAGGATAGTGACTTCGACGTCTCGCCGCCTAACGTCGAAGTTAACTTCGAAATAGCGCCCGACGCATGTAGCCGTGACGGGCGCTATTTCGAAGTTAGTGCCGCTACTTCGAAGTAGCGTGCATGTGTAGACATGGCTATACTGTGTTAACTAGTCCAAAGTACACACTGGTGAGTTTTTTAAAAAAAAAGTGGCAAATCTGTTTGGTTTTTTACTTAGTTACGATTTGCTGGTGGTGTCTCACGTCGTGAAGTTTCTGTACTTACAGGGTTTGAGGAGACACCAGGAGAATGTCATGCACAGCCTGATTAGCATGAGCTCCTTAAACTGAGGCTTCATTTTTGACAACTGTGATATGAACTTATTCGTCCAAGAGTAACCAGAGGACAGGTACCAATAGATGTCATCCATCACCTTCAGATCCACTGACTTGCTTGCAACCTGCTTTCATAAGCTCTGTTTATATTCCTTCACCTTGGTTAGATTTTTTTTTAAAGGTGACCTTTGTACTGGACAGGTTCTTTTACCAAAGGCAATAAGATATTCTCTGTCTTAAGGATGATAAAAGGAAGCTATGGCATACTAAACTCCTCACCCAGAATGGTTATTTTGTTTAAACTTCCATAAAAGTAACAACAATTGACTGTTGCATTAATTCTTTGAAAACTTTTGAATTCAGTGAATATCTAACTTGCTGTCTTTGAAACATTAAGGCTATGTCTACACTACAGCGCTAGTTCAAAGGAGCATATTTTGAAGTAGTGACATCAAAATAAACTACTTCGATGCGTACCGTCTACGCACCCACCAGGCCCGGTGCCATCAATGTTCAACATCGAAGTAGCAATCTGCTACATCAAAAAGGGCTGCCCCAGACACAGAGAGTGTCTACACACACACGTGGCCCTTTTCAAAATAAGGTTCCTGGAAAGCTGGCTGATGGGGTCGCAGTGAGGACTAGCCCTTCCAGGGCAACTGCGAGCCGCTCCTTTAAAAGGCCCCTCCCAAATGCACTCTGCCTGCACAGCACGAGTCCTGCGTTGGTGCCACTAGCCTCGCAGACCCAATGCCCACAGACATGGATGCCCAGCAGCAGCAGTTGGAAGGCCTTCAAGCTGTCTCCCATGGGGCAGGCGCCCTGCTAGATGTTTCACGGGCAGCCTCCCAACAGCTCCCGGTAGGGGAGCCCTCTCTGCAGGCAGAAGGGGATGCACCAGACCATTGGGCCCTCCTGGTCCCCCTCCCCGCTGCGTGCTCCACTGGTTCTTGAGCTACGCCACCAGCTCAGAGGGGTGACAGCACCTGGTCACAAGGGAGTGGGATGATGACCAGTGGCTGCAGAACTTCCGCATGCGGTGGCAGACCTTCATGGAGCTCTAACAGTGGCTGATCCCCACCCTGAGGCACCAAGACACACAGATGCGGCGCGCCCTCACCTTCAAGAAGAGGGTTGCAATAGCTGTCGAAGCTGGCTACTCCAAGCAGCTACCGCTCCATAGGCCACCAATTTGGTGTAGGCAAGGCCACAGGTGGGACCATCGTGATGGAGGTAAGGAGGCCTCGGCATTCACCCAGTGGGGGTAGAACCAGGGAGGGAGGGGCAGGGTAGGGGAGCTGGGTGGGGAGGCAGGGCGCACCCTGCACACCCTTACAGGTGTCCATGTCTCCTCCCTGCAGGTGGTCCATGCAATCAATGCCCTGCTGCTCCAGAGCATCATCTGAGTTGGGGACCTGGATGCAGCTGTCATGGGCTTTGCCACCATGGGGTTCCTAAATTGCTTCAGGACCATCAATGGGACCCACATCCCCATTTGTGCCCTGTACCACAGTGGTGGATGCTTTATAAACAGGAAGGGCTACCATTTGGTGGTCCTGCAGGCCATGGTGGACAGCCGGGGCCAGTACCAGTACACGTATGTGGGCTGGCCTGGCTGCACCCATGATGCTCATGTGTTCTAAAACTTGGGCCTGTGCTGCTGGCTGGAGGTGGGGACCTACATCCCCCAGAGGGAGATCCCACTGGGGGATACCTCCGTGCCCCTCTGCCTCATGGCAGATTCAGCGTACCCACTCCAGCCCTGGCTCATGCGCCTCTACACAGGCCACCTCAAAGACAGCCAGCTGCGCTACAACTTCCAGCTGAACCACACCTGGCAGGTGGTTGAGCGGGCCATTGGCTGACTGAAGGGCTAGTGGCACTGCCTCCTGGCCCACCTGGGTGTGGGCTTCCCAAACATTACCAGATTGTGGATCCCTGCTGCACACTCCACAATCTGGTGGAAAGCAAGTGGGATCATAGAGCCCCGCAGGGGCTGGATGGCACGTTTCAGCCTAACAGCTGATTGCCACCATGGCAGACCTCGCTATTTTGAAGTAGTGGGATGCGCCTTGTTTACACACATCCTACTTCAATGTCGAAGTAGGGTGATGTTTCCGTCTCCTCATAGGAATAACAGTTTCAACATCTCTGTGCCTAAAGTCAGTTTCAACTTCAAAGTAATGCATGGTGTGTGTAGATGCGGTGCACACTATTTTGAAGTTGTGCCTGCTACTTCGAAGTTGTGCTTTAGTGTAGATGCACCTTAAGAGGGCTATTTCCCATTTTGATAACAAAAGTGGAGGGGAGCAAGAAGAAAAGCAGGACAGAAGCATTCTGTTCACCTATCCTCAGACAAATTCAGTCTCTCCCTCATGGGTGCTGTTGAATCAGGTGTCTAAGGAAATATGGGACAAGGAGCAGTTACTCTCATCTGTAATTCAAAAATTAGTGTCGGACCAAAAATAAATACTCTCTGGTTCCTATTGTCCTTGTTTTATAGATGGGAAACTCTTACGCTATGAAGAATAGGCCAAAAGTGTTATCTATTTTCACCCTTCGCTTTCTTGGTACCCAAATTGTGGAACCAAGCACGTGATATTTCAGAGGCAGTTTCTATTTACTTCAGTTGGCACTTCCAAAAATCATGCCTTATCTACCTTGGAGCCAACCCTTGATGCACCCAAAAGTAATGGGACATTTTTGAAAAAAATGTATTGAAGTGATTTATTTAGAATCATACACAGAGTAGGGAGTGCAGGTGGAATTAGAACAAAATGAATTCCTGGTCCAGCCATCAGCTCTGCTCCTGCTTCCAAAAAAGGTCATGGCATAAGTACCATTGGTTTCTGTGTGGTCAATGACTGGATGTCCTTGCTGGACATCCATGTTGTTTTCTGATAGGATATTGCTAACAGACCACTGATTCATTGAATGATGCTTTCACATCAAGTAACCTATATTGTTCTATCAATCCTGGAATTGTTATGCCCAGAATGTGTCCTTTGGATAATATTATCACCACATAATATTGGATAATTTTAATATGGGTTCTAGAGTTGTCGATTTTATAATTGCACAGAATTGCACATCCTAACCTCACCCTTTGCCTGAGGCTCCACCCTTGTCCCATCCTACCCTGTAGCTCTGCTTCCTATTGCTATATCCCCCTTCCCTCGATAGCTCAGTGTCCCACAACCTCATTCATTTTCACTGCCCTGGGGTGTGGCAGGAGATGAGGGCTCTAACTGGGGCTTCAGCTTCTAAGGGGGAGCCAGAAAGGAAGGGTTCAGGGTATGGGAGAGATCTCTCAGCTGGCCAGGAAGTTGAGGTGCAGGAGTGGGGTGATGGCTTTGGCTGGGGGTGAGGCCTCTGAGATGGGGTTGAGGCTGAGGGGTTTCGGGTGCAGGAGGTGGCTCCAAGCTGGCACAGGGGGCTCAAGGATTCAGAGTGTGTGAGGCACCTCATTAGCATCTGCCAAAATCTCTCATAGCCATGCTCCTTCCAAAAGGAGGGGGATAGTGTAGGTGCAGCCACTATGTATTAATGATACATTTACCCACAATAATATCACTTAATGCAGTAGCACTAATACAGTTGCACTACCATCCAAATTGGTGTTTAAAAAAACCCTAGATTTATAGGAAAAGTTCATTACAGTCATTTTTTAGGAAAATCATTCTCTCTACATGTTATACTTTGGTAAGATTTTGGAGGTTGATAATTTTGATTCTTTTTGATAGCTCTGTAATTATACTGCATTTGTTTGCAAACACTGATGTGCCATTCTTTCCATCTTTCAGTTATTGTGCATCTTTTTCTTGCAATTTCTTAATTCCATCAAAGAGGGCTTGTGTTAGATCTTCTTTAGAACCTCCTTCTGGCTAGTCAAATTACCTGTATTTTTAACCTCGTGATGCAAACCCAGTGAAATACAAAATAGAAAGAGCTCCTTTTATCTGTCCTCCTATAATTGAGTAGTTTCTGAAAATATTTTGTCATCTCCAACTTTGTGAAGTAGAAGCATATCAGAACTCTGAATCTGCTACTGGATTTGAATTAGTTTGAATTGACAGCAACTTCTGTAGCGACAGCTGCACATTGAGTTCATTTACCCCAAACTCAAGAAAAAAACTGGGACTGGGTACAGACTTCCATTTCAGTTGCTCTTATCTGGTTTTGAGTCAACTCCACTGAGATATTGACTAGGACTAGCTGACATTTTTTGAAGCTGTTTTTTGTCAAAAAATTGGGTTGTCAGCTAAATGAAACTTTTGGGAAAAAATCTTCAGTTTGTTTTGTTTGGTTTTGTTTTGTGTTGAATGTTCAAAGTCCTGTGGGTTTCTTTTTTTTTCAAGATTCAGGAGTTTACTTGGTCAGCCTCAGCCTCAGCCTCACAGTATGCCCTGTAGTAGTGCATTATGGGTGGTGGGGAGAATGCATGCATAGATGACACACACTACAGATCACATCAGTCATTGTGGTAGCATTGGTGCATTCAAATGTTTGGGTTTCTTTTTTTTTTGCCAAAAATTGAAATTTACTGTGGGAAATATAGCTTAATATTAATTGTTTTGTCAGTTTTCTTACACTTCTTATACTGACCCAGTTTCCTCCCTGTGGAAGCACTTATTCTCCCCTCGGCTTATACTGCTGTGAGCCGTGCTACCTGTGTACATTGACCCAGGTGCCACAGGATGATCACTCTGGTGGAGAGAGTATCAGTTGGTGGTTTACAGTCAGTTACTTTTTGCTGCACCTGTCTCCCTTATTGCCACTAGTAAGCCGATCTTATCCATGGAAATTGGTGTACCCAGTGTTCCTGAGCTGCTGTTATAGCCATTGTGGTGACTGGCAGTTGATGTTGGTTTGAGTTTCTTTTCGAGAGGTGTTACTATGTATGGCATTTCTGAATGGTGTTCAGCTGTGAATTGTGAATAATACATGTAACTCTCATACCACATGAATGTATTTCTCTAGGGGATATGGCATTGTTCTGTATCTGTTTTTGTATTCTCAAGAGGACCATAATTTGGAAACCATTGAAAATATCACATCACTAATGCTTCTGTAAATCAATTCACCACAGGCTTAAAAAAATCAGATTTCTCTAACCCATGTAGCAGTTAGTAATTCAAATGCGGTCCCATCAATTTGGATACTTTCGACATATAAGCAAGATGTGAGTCAGATCTTGAGACTTTTTGGGTGACTTGCATGTTTATATCACACTCAGCAGCTGGGCCTTTCTCCTCTAGGTAGGAAAAAAAATGTCTGGGAATGAAAAGTACTCAAAATCTGCTAAAGCTAATAATGACAGAAAGTGCCACAGACATCAAATTAGTATAGCAGCATTAGTTTATATAGGGAATTTGCATGTCCACTTTCCAGGCATTGGCCTTTATACTATACTATATAGGTATTTATTTTCCTAATATAAAGAGTGTTTTATAGCCAAGAATTCATGCTATGTCTCTGGCTTTTGAATAGGTCCAGCTGGAGAAGCTTTGTCACTCACCTGCTCTTATATACCCTGTTTGAGAGTACTTCCATTCTCCCAAGAATCACAGACTTGCCTTGAACACGTTTTGTATACATACAACTTGATAGTAAAGGTTTGAGTTGAGATACTACATTCTGTATGTTTTCTGTGTCACATATGTTCACATGATATTAATAGAGAATGTTCCTTTACTTGTGCAATCATGTAATTCTGTTTTAATTTTATGCCTGTGATATAGTCATCTGCATTCTGTTTTCTCATCACTTTGCTTGACATGCCAACAGCCCAACTTCTACCACTGGCTTGAAGAATCTACCATAAAAACTGTTCCTTCTGGATTAGGTAAGAGCCAAGAAATATCTCACACTTTATCTGGTGATCAGACTTTAAATTCATATTACTAAGCTAATTTTCATTGAGAGTTGAACTTGAGTGAAGACTAGTTTGTTTAGTCCATTATGACTTATGAAAAACCTAGTGTAGAAAATGTTGAGTTGTAGAAAATGTGTTGGTACTAATATTTCTGTATCTAGAGTTCTGTGTATTGTATGGCAGCTAAGGTAACTTGGCTTCACCAGTGAAACAATATAAATTTAGAACTAGTAGTAGTAAATTAAAATCAAAGGAAACTGAGTGTTTTTTCTTCCACAATGTAGTACAAATATATGATGATGGGTGAGTAATGTGATCATGCAAAAGTCGTTCCAAGAAAATCTTTATCCCACCCCACATCATCATGCTTTGTCTATATAACCATAAGACTCTAACTCTATGAAATGTACTTAAAAGCATAATCTAAATCAATGTTTTCTCTTGGCAAATAAAAACTATTAATAGCTTCAATCTTGCTTTCATTTTGATGATAAACTCTCACCACTTTTGCTGAAATTATTAATTACTAAAGATTATTCACTTTCTGTCAGCCCAAACAGTTGCATCTAAATTGATTCTCTGAACGAGCATGCTCTTTTCATAACTATTTTATCTCTATTTAATTTCTCATTACTCTCATTTTATTGGATTGCATGTAAAAATGAAAGATGGTAACCAGCGGATTTTCTCACAGCAAGAAAAGCTCTTGTTTGAATTTTTTCTTTATATTTTATATTCATGTAGCAAATTTTAGACACGGTTAATAGTAAATGGTGAGAAAAATCAGCATGCACATTTGTCATTTGAAGCCATTATATGAACTAACTTGCAGATATCATGAAGCACCACCCATACCTGTGTGATCTTCAGTTCCACAATAGTAAGCATCTGTAAAGTGTTAAGAGCACAGGGAGATTTTAAAATGCAGTCACAAAGCAAGTAAAACAACTGATGATGCCCAGGCTGTAATATTTTTGTAGCCCATGCCAGTGGTAATCTTACAATTAGGAGAAAAGGGAAGGTTCAACTCAGCTTCTTAGTTGAAAGTGATTTATGGTTGCAAACAAACAAAAGTGCAGGAATCAAACCAATGAATATTTGGGCAATTTGCTGTCAGCCCCCACACGTGCTATATACCATTATTCTCTGTGCATTATGCTAATCTCTCAAGGGTAGAAAAGTTCCCCACTACATCTTCCATTTCAGTGTAACTAAGCTTGCCCAGTGAATATCACCTTATTTGCACATGCACAGGTTAGAAAATCATACACTTTATCTAACAGGTTATGCAGTCTTTGCATTTCAGCAATAGTTTTCTCTAATTTCTTTGATGCAATAAAAACACACATAGAATTGCAGTACTTAAATACCTATCAAGATAGCACACACAGCATTCAAACAAAGGCCATGTTCTTTGTGCATGCAAAATTTTATAAAAAATCAGACAGATAATGTATTTTTTCATCTTATTTCAGTACAAAATGGCATCTACTAAACTGCCTGTGCATTTCTGATGATGCAATGACCATCTCTGCAGTAACACAATGACTGTATTTATGGTAATCTACAATATGGCTACCTCTGGATTCTGCATCAAATTCAGTCCTGTGCAGATAAAAACGATAGTGCTCTTCGCTGGTGTTAGTCTCTTACTCTATAGCTACGTCTACACGTGAAGCCTACATCGAAGTAGCCTATTTCAATGTGGCGACATCGAAATAGGCTATTTCGATGAATAACTTCTACACGTACTCCAGGGCTGGCAACATAGATGTTCAACATCGACGTTGCGCAGCACCACATCAAAATAGGCTCAGTGAGGGAATGTCTACATGCCAAAGTAGCACACATCGAAATAGGGGTGCCAGGCACAGCTGCAGACAGGGTCACAGGGTGGACTAGCGCTTCCGGGGCAACAGCTAGCCGCTCCCTTAATGGGCCCCTCCCAGACACACTCAGCCTGCACAGCACGCAGTCTGCAGAGCCATAGGCACGCAGACCTCGGGCGACGCAGTCATGGACCCCCAGCAGCAGCAGCAGCAGCAGCCAGAGGTCCACCCAGCCGCCCCTGCAGGAGCAGGGCTCGCCCTGCTCCATGCCATGCGGGAGGCAGCTGAGCACATCCTTGCCACACAGGAGGAGGAGTGGCCCGCAGGGGAGGAGGACTCAACCCCCAACCCTGCAGCACCCTGACCCCCCCACCCCCCACCTCAAACACCGGCGGCTGTGGAGATACCCCACCAGCACCGACTGGTGGGAGCGGCTGGTGCTTGGGGAGTGGGACGATGACCGCTGGCTCAGGAACTTTAGAATGAGCTGGCAGACATTTATGGAGCTACGCCAGTGGCTCACCCCTGCACTCAGGCACCAGGACAACGCCATGCGGCGTGCCCTCCCTGTGGAGAAACGGGTCGGCATCGCTGTCTGGAAGCTGGCCACTCCAGACAGCTACTGATCCATGGGCCAGCAGTTTGGCGTCAGTAAGGCCACCGTCGGGGCTGTCCTCATGGAGGTAAGAGGACCCAGGGGGGGAGGAGGGGGAGGCAGCCCTGGCAGGGCAGGGGGGCCCGGGCAGGGCAGGGGAGGGCAGGGGGGCCTGGGCAGGGGAGGGCCACACACACCCTGCTCACCCCTCATTGGTGCTCTCCCATGTGCTTCCCCTGCAGGTTGTGCGTGCCATCAACGCCCTGCTCCTCCACAGGCTCGTGAGGCTGGGGGACCCGGATGCCACCATCGCGGGCTTTGCCACCCTTGGCTTCCCCAGCTGCTTCAGGGCTCTGGATGGGACTCACATCCCCATCCGTGCCCCGGTGCACAGTGGAGGATGCTACATAAACCAGAAGGGCTACCACTCAGTGGTCCTCCAGGCCTTGGTGGACAGCCGGGGCTGTTTCCAGGACATTTATGTGGGCTGGCCTGGCAGAACCCACGACACCCGGGTATTCCAGAACTCGGGCCTGTGCCACTGGCTGGAGGCGGGGACCTACATCCCGCAGCGGGAGATCCCTGTGGGGGACACCACCATGCCCCTCTGCGTCATCGCAGATGCGGCGTACCCCCTCCGGCCCTGGCTCATGCACCCGTACACGGGCCATCTCTCTGCCAGCCAGGAGCGCTTCAACCAGCGCCTGAACCATGCGCGCCAGGTGGTGGAGCGCTCATATGGCCACCTGAAAGGACGCTGGAGATGTCTCCTGACCCGCCTGGATGCGGGCCGCACCAACATCCCCCAGATTGTGGGTGCGTGCAGCGCCCTACACAATCTGGTGGAGAGCAAGGGGGAGGCCTTTATTCAGGGTTGGGCTGTGGAGGCCGGCAGGGCCGACGTGCAGCCACCTGCTGTCCCCAGTCGCCAGATGGACCCCGAAGGGACCCGGATCCGGGAGGCCCTGCGGGCCCACTTCGATGAGGCCGCGGGCTGAACGCTGCCAGGCCCCCCACTGCGCCCCCCGCATCCTCCACAGCACTCCCTGCCCCTATGCCCACACCACGGAGCACCCAACAGCACACCGCCCCCCACTTTTCCTGCACAAATAAAAGCAGACACTTGTTTGTGAAATCAAACTGGTTTACTTTCAACTCTGTTCTATAACTAACTAATACAAACTATATACAGGAACTTCTAACTAACTTAAATATGAAAAGTGTACGTATATATTAACAAAAAAAAACAGGGATAACAAGGAAGGGGAGAACTATTTACATGGGTGGGGGACTGGACAAACGGGGGACACAAATAAATAAATACCAACTATATACAAGGGGGGGCACGTCCTGGCCCCTATAGTCCGGCACTGCAGGTGGGCGGCCGGGAGCCCCGCCTCGGCCGCAGCCCTGTCCGGGGCTGGCTGGGGGCCGGGCGAACCAGCAGATACGTCCGGCGAGTGTCAGCTGGCCCCAGGTCTCCCTCAGCGGAACGGCCCTCAGTGGCGGGTGGCAGGGCGATGGCGGATGGTGCAGCGACGAGCAGAGCAGCGGGTGGCGCAGCGGGTGGAGCTGTCAGGGCGGGCGCAGCGGCGGCTGGCGCGGCATGGGAGGCCAGGTAGTCCGCTATGCGGTTGAATGTCTCCATGTAGGCCCCCCATGCCTCTTGGTGCCAGGCAAGCGCCGGCTCCTGGAGGTGGAGGCGGCTTTGCTCCACCCGCAGGCGCTGCTCCAAGACCTCCACCTGCCGGCGGTGAAGGGCCAGCAGCTGGGGGTCCGTCGCCGGCGGCTGGTGCTGGGTCCGCCGTCTTGCCCGCCGTGGGGCCGGTCGGTCCTCCGCCGAGGGGCTGGCCTGGAGCAATGGCCCCGGAGGGAATTCCAGGACCACTGAAGCCTCGCCGGCGCTCTCCGGTCCTTCCGATGGTGCAGCTGCGGAACACAGGAGGGGGGAAGAAGAGTGGAGACAGGCGATAGTGTGGGCCCCGAGCCGTGGCCCTTGCCGCCCCACCCCTGTGCTGCAGGTTCCCCATCCCCGTCCCTGGGAGATGCTGCTGTGATGGGGTTCACAGGTCCCCCTACACTGCACCCCGTCTCCTGGTGGGAGTGACTCTCGCTTCACTCAGCAGGGCCTCTGACAGGAGAGGTTTCTTAGGCCACAGATGCTCAGTTTCTCCCAGAAGTGACAGTACAGCAGTCAGAGACGGTCCTTCCAACCCATCCTGGGGAGAAGACCCCAAGGGGTGGCCCTCTGGGGTGTAGCTTTCCCCCTCCTCAGGCTGGCTGCCTTCTAGCTCTCCCTTCCCCTAGCCTCTACCTGCAGCCCCCGATTCAAAGCCAGCTCGGCTCCTCCCTCCTCTTTGTTCAGGGCAGAGGTGTAACCTGCCAGTTTTAGCCCCAGGACCATCCTTAGCCACTGGGAGCTATTCAGCTGGTTGCTCATATCTAGCCTGAGACTCGCATTTGCACTCCCCCCACTCCGTCACATGCTGCTGCTGCGGCTGCTGCTGCTGCGGGGTGTCCCACCCCCTCCTCCCGCGGGACCCTAGAGGTTCCGCTCCCCCAAGCCCCGGGGATGGGGCATGGCACTATCATGCTGTGGGGGGAGGGGGGGGCAGGGGCTGATGCACTCCTGTGAGGGACGTGGCACTGCTGTCCTTGGGGCCATGGCCATCTGGGCATGTGGAGGGCCCTGGCCACATATCTATTACCCCCTCCCCTCAACCCCAGGGGTGTACACCGGGGGGCGTACATACCTGTAGGTCCACTTCCACGGTCAGGGGACACCCGGGGGGTGTCAGTAGAGGAGGACTCCTCCTCCTCCTCCTCCTGCTCTGGTGCCCCGGGGGTGGGCTCCAGGGGGGGGCCCACCAGGTCCGAGGCTTACCTCTGGGGCGGACTCCAGCTCCGGGGCCTGCTGGGGCTCCTCAGCCAAGGTATCAAGCGTGGCCGGAGGGGAGGAGGTGTGCCAGGGGCCCAGGATGTCCCTGAGATCCCTGTAAAAGGGGCAAGTGACGGGGGCGGCCCCAGAACAGCCAGCCGCATCCTGGGCCCGGGCGTAACCCTGCCGCAGCTCCTTCGCTTTACTGCATACATGATCCGGAGTGCGGGCAGGGTGACCCCGGGCAGCCACGCCCTCGGCCATCCGAGCGAACGCATCCGCGTTCCGCCTCTTGCTCCCCATTACCTGGAGCACCTCCTCCTCGCTCCAGAGCCCCAGCAGGTCACGAAGCTCGGCCTCCATCCAGGAGGGGCCCCGCTGCCGCTTCCCGGCCTGGCTGCCAGCCTGGGAGCCCTGGCTGCCCTGGCTCCCCTTGGGGGGGTGTAGCCAGACAGAGTCTCCCCCTTACAAGCCAGCTTGCTCGTTGCCCCCCCCCCCCACTGAGGAGCACACAGGGCACGGAAATGGCTGCTGACAGCACAGTCTTTGATGCCCTCATTGAGGCCCAGATATGCTAGCTTATCGTGACCCTGAGAAGCAGAAAGTACAGCTAGAAGGCTAACAGGCCAGACTGTCAACATGAGAGGGGGGGTGAACTCTCAAGAAATCACCCCAGCTGGCATTGATCAATATGATGCACACACAATCACCCAGAAGGGGACGTGCCCCGCCCGCACAAAAGAATGTCCTGTACTCCTAAATTGTTTATCTCTTGTCTTACAAGTGCAAACTAAGTAGAAATGCCCTTGTAACAAACTGGCGTCACAAAGACAGACCAGTATGATCTGGCACCATAGATAAGAAAGAGAATACATAACCCAAAAGGGGTATAAAAGATGGGTCCAGCAGAACTCTAACTTTGAGTGCATTCAACCAACTACCTGCTGGTCGGGTCAGGTGATTGCCTCCCGAGGTCCACAACTGGGGACGCCCAACCTCGTATTCGTCTTTCCGCGGAATTGAGTGACCGATCCGGCTTGGCTACGCTGGTATCGAGAGACGCAGAGAGGGTAAGATACACCCATGCTAGGTCTCTGACTTTTTTTGTGCACAGCTAAAGAATTAGAGCTCTGTAACTAGTGCCAAGGTATCATTGTGTTAGATGATCACAGATATCTTTGTATTGGATTGTAACATAACTTGTTAACACCTGTACTTTGCTAGCATATAAGAAGTAAACAATAGCCTTTTGTAACCGCACGCTTATAACTGTAGCTTTAATAAACTTGTAACTAGTTAAGATCCAAGCCTAACTATTTTGTTAACCCTTTTGTCACTGCAACACAGCCGGCACAACAAAAGAACTTTAACCGTTTGGTTACTACAGCCTGGCCGTGGGTGAGTGTGCTAGGAGCTGCCTGCTCTAACAGTAAAAAACTGGGTTGCTTAGGACCCAGGGGAGTACCTCACCGCACATTACCTGGCCACCGGCTAACAGAATTGGCGCAGCGAGCAGGGTTGTGACACAGGCTGTACCACAGTGACAAAATGAAATCAGTCATGATAAACAACATGGATTTCCCCAACATAGAGAAGGAATTCACCCAGGAAGGATGGGGTGACCCTAAATGGGACGAGGAAATGTTGGAAAAGAACTGGGGACAATCAGAGGAATCACGGTTGCAGCTCTGTAAGCAGAGAACTGCTTGTAAACTAAAAGAGACAAAGGAATATTGGAGTAGTTTTGTATCTGGCTGTGAGATACAGCTCCTTGGACAAAAGCCCAGGTTATAAGACCTTGAAGAAACTGCCCAACTCTGAAAGCTTTAGTTCAAGTTCTTAACTCTTTGTGGTACAAAGTGTAGTTATGTAAACATTTATGTTGTGGTGTATGTGTATGTGTCATGGAGTTTTGTCACATTAATTGTTTTGCTAACACGTTTGTGTCATGTCATGGAGTTTTGTTCAATGTTGTCTGTCTGTCTGTCTGTTTGTCCTGCTGGTGCATCCATAAGGAGGGGACGCCTTCCGATATGGACACCTTTCAATATAGGTACAAAGGATCTAAATCCCTTTTGTAATACTTAAAATGGTAATATCCAATAACATGTCACTTTGGAAAATAAGCATGTGATTTGAGGTAAAGAGTAAGTGCGTAAGTCCTTAACTCTAAAGGGTCTGGAGAAAATTCAGAGTGAGTAACTTGCAGAGTTTAGAAAGAACTAAGCATATTTGTAAATGGAGTATTCCAATATGTAACCTGCCACCCCAAAGGGGGTAGAAAAGTATTCTTTTGTCTTTCAGAAACACAGAGAAAAGCTGATAGTTACTGAAGAACAACCTAAACATCATGAATCTCCTTTTAAAATGAAGAATGTGGTTTTGTATTTTATGTTTGTGCCTATCTTATTAACAGCCTGACTCATGTAAGCGAAGCAGGGGGATGATTACTGCTGTTCAAGCAAATTGGTTTGCTTCCAAATTCTCCTAAGTGGCCCAAACAACTGTCTGGCTTGCCCTGTCTGCCAAGCCCATGACGTGGGCAAACCTGTAAAGACAGTTCTGGCAACTAGATCTCTGCCTTTAGGACTGTTCCTGCAGTTACAAATGAACTTCATTCAGCTACCCAAATGTAAATCTTTTAAAAATGTGCTGGTTATTGTTTGTTTGTTCTCGGGATGGGTAGAGGAATGTCCATGCTGGAAAGCTAATACCGCACAGAACTCCACCTTAATTAAGGAATCCCTATGGAAGGTCGGAATGCCTAGTGAGTACCACCATGCCACCGAGCAACCCTTAAGTATAGGACATGTGTCAGCCCAGCAAAAGAATAACACCCCGGCTGCACAGCTAAATAACCTGGCAGATGCAGCAGCCCAGATCTCTGCCACCCAAGTAGATTGGGAATGTTTGTACCTATGGCTACATGAGACTCTGGGGCACAGAGGAAGTGAGGAGTTAACGCGGCAAGCACATATCAGGGGGTGGCCTATCACCCACCGACAGGCTAGAGACCTGTTGTAAGCCTGTACTATCTGTGCTAAAACCCTGAAAACGCATAGCTGAAGGACAGCGATTTGCCAGACTCAGAGATGGGAAAAACACTATGGGCAACCTGGCAGGTTGATTACATTGGCCCACTTCCTACTACCAGGCAAAGGTGTAAGTACCTCTTGACTGGAATGGAAGTTGTTTCAGGAATTGGTTTTGCACACCCTGCCCCATTGGCAACAGGACTGTTCAAAATTATGGGACTAAACCGCTTAACAGCAATTGTCCCAGCACCTTGAGAAATCCAGTCCGACAACAGCTCACACTTTAAAAACAAAGTAGTACAAGAGTGGGCTACTAAGCATGGAATTGAGTGAACTTACCACAGCCCATACTGACCCCCGTCCAACGGCATAGTCGAGCGCTGGAATGGGCTGTTAAAAAGCCACTTGAAGCCCACGGCTGACACTTGGGAAAACAGGATGGATAAGGTGGTGCAGCAACTAAACAATGAGCAAACCCCTATGGGCAGTCCAATCAGCAGAGGATTCTTCCCTACAGGGGAAAATTCCTCAAACTTTGGTTGCGCCACTCAAGGACTCCAAATCTAATCCTGGAGATACTGTTGTAATTAAACACCCTAGCCTGTGAACACAGACTCATGTACTGCACTCATACAAAGGTGGGGGTGTGGACTGCTTTAAACTCTAAAAGGGAACCAATAACCATTACCAAGGCTTGGATCACATCCAAGACCGGCTGACCTTGTGTTTTCTCTCCAGAAAAGAAGGAACCACCTGGAATACACACCTCCCTGGGAGGAAGCAAGGCAATGGCCACCTGTAACATCAGTACACACCAAAGAACTTTAATGTACATAATATATGCATGCTGCTAGATGCCATATTAATACTAATAGACTCTTAGTAATTGCTATAGGCCTAGTTGTGTTGTAGCTACCTTCAACCCAGATGACAGCATGGCACCTGAACTCCTCGTCATCTTCCTGACAACCTCGCTGACCTCTGCCACACCTAAGCATCCCCTCAGGAATGCCATCCAGTCCATCGTCTCCACCGCTGGTGCCACAGATTGCTGGATGTGTACCCTGCTGAACTCCTCTACCACATTGGGAATTAAGTTTGTCCCTCTGAACCTGAATGATTGGTGGGAAGTTCTGGTTCTGGTTTTGTTATTGTACCCTGTAACGGGATGAGGCTTGCTGGGATTTGAGTCCCTGACAACCTTGTCGTTCCGGGTGCTGGGAGGGTGGAACTGATTGTCTTGCTTGTAATTCCTTGGAGTGGAAGCCATCGCGTGCGAGGAAGCTCCAAGGTTAAGCTGGGCCCTTCTGTCCCGTCCTCCTAGCCAAGTTGGTGTGGGTAGAGGTAACCGGTTTGAACTTTCGCGGAACTGAGTGTCTTGCTTGTAATTCCTCGGAGTGGAAGCCATCGCGTGCGAGGAAGCTCCAAGGTTAAGCTGGGCCCTTCTGTCCCGTCCTCCCACCCATGCTGGTGTGGGTAGAAGTAACCGGTTTGAACTTTCTGGATTAAACCATAATTCCCATCTGCCTTCCTGTCTAATTGTTCTCTGTCTGAGTGTCAGCAAGGGATGGGTGGGTCTCAAAGTATGTAGTCCTGGCCCAACAAGGAGGATTTTGTGCTGTAATTAACCAATCTTGCTGCTTTTAGGTAAACACTCAAAACAGATTAAACAGGATGTATCTGCCACTATTTTGATTGTTCTTATCATAGTAGTTGTGTTTTGCATAACACTGTGCATTGTTAGGAAACTAATTGACATGGCTATCTCCTCCCCGCAAATCCGATACATGGAGCTGACAAGTGATCCTAGCCAGTTCCGCGATAGCCCACATACTGATCGGATCATTGGGCACTTTTAGACTTCCCCCAGAGAGGGCAAAAGGTGCTGGCATCACCACCACCTTGCGTTCTGGGATGTAGTGTGGTGCATCAGGGGGTGGAATGTAGCCAGACAGAGTCTCCCCCTTACAAGCCAGCTTGCTCGTTGCCCCCCCCCCCACTGAGGAGCACACAGGGCACGGAAATGGCTGCTGACAGCACAGTCTTTGATGCCCTCATTGAGGCCCAGATATGCTAGCTTATCGTGACCCTGAGAAGCAGAAAGTACAGCTAGAAGGCTAACAGGCCAGACTGTCAACATGAGAGGGGGGGTGAACTCTCAAGAAATCACCCCAGCTGGCATTGATCAATATGATGCACACACAATCACCCAGAAGGGGACGTGCCCCGCCCGCACAAAAGAATGTCCTGTACTCCTAAATTGTTTATCTCTTGTCTTACAAGTGCAAACTAAGTAGAAATGCCCTTGTAACAAACTGGCGTCACAAAGACAGACCAGTATGATCTGGCACCATAGATAAGAAAGAGAATACATAACCCAAAAGGGGTATAAAAGATGGGTCCAGCAGAACTCTAACTTTGAGTGCATTCAACCAACTACCTGCTGGTCGGGTCAGGTGATTGCCTCCCGAGGTCCACAACTGGGGACGCCCAACCTCGTATTCGTCTTTCCGCGGAATTGAGTGACCGATCCGGCTTGGCTACGCTGGTATCGAGAGACGCAGAGAGGGTAAGATACACCCATGCTAGGTCTCTGACTTTTTTTGTGCACAGCTAAAGATTTAGAGCTCTGTAACTAGTGCCAAGGTATCATTGTGTTAGATGATCACAGATATCTTTGTATTGGATTGTAACGTAACTTGTTAACACCTGTACTTTGCTAGCATATAAGAAGTAAACAATAGCCTTTTGTAACCGCACGCTTATAACTGTAGCTTTAATAAACTTGTAACTAGTTAAGATCCAAGCCTAACTATTTTGTTAACCCTTTTGTCACTGCAACACAGCCGGCACAACAAAAGAACTTTAACCGTTTGGTTACTACAGCCTGGCCGTGGGTGAGTGTGCTAGGAGCTGCCTGCTCTAACAGTAAAAAACTGGGTTGCTTAGGACCCAGGGGAGTACCTCACCGCACATTACCTGGCCACCGGCTAACAGGGGGGTCCCCTGGGGGCGCTGGGGGGGCTGCCGTGTGGCCATCGCAGCTGGGGTGCGTGTCTGTGGTGCTCAGAGACGTGCAGGCTGGCCGCGTATCTGGACTGCCGCCTGCACGTTCTCTCAGATTCCTGCACTGGAAGGGAGGGGGTGGGGACCTTTAAGGGGCCACTCCACGCAGCCACCATTGAGCTGAGGGGCTGGAGAGAGCGTCTCTCAACCCCTCAGCTGATGGCTGCCCTGGAGGACCCCATAATTTCGATGTTGCGGGACTCGCAACGACTACATGGTCCCTACTTCGACGTTGAACGTCGAAGTAGGGCGCTATTCCCATCCCCTCATGGGGTTAGCGGCTTCGACGTCTCGCCGCCTAACATCGATGTTAACATCGAAATAGCGCCCAACACGTGTAGCCGTGACGGGCGCTATTTTGAAGTTAGTGCCGCTACTTTGAAGTAGCGTGCACGTGTAGACACGGCTTATATAGCACAGAAGATGTGATGTGTATCTGAACCTAAACAAAAGGTCAGACCCATTTTTATGGGTATTTGTAGAAACAAATAATGAGGTTGAGGTAAAATCAGTATGAAACTAGAAAGTGCAAGCAAGCAATCATTGTAGCATCCATTCTACGAACACAGTTGTGGTATGCAAGACTCAGGCCTTGTATATTAAGACTTCAAACCCAGTGCAAAGACCTGCAAATATCCTCTTGAGATTTTTTTTCACCAGGATTTAGGATCAATGAATCTATTTCAGGTCATGTGGTCCCACTATAACTGAGCTATTATTAGATGATTACTGTAGAAAAACCTGAGACAAATGCTGGGCCAAATGTAGTAGTTTAGAGTCTGATCCCAAAACCTCTTTCTTATGCAAATAATCTAGTTGAATTCAAACAACAGATAAATAAGCAAGTGCGGAAAGTATTTGTGGGGGGTTGGTTCTTTAATTCATGTTGTGTAAATGCTCATAAAATATCAAGAAATCTTAATTCACGGGGTGGGAGAAAGAAATGTCATGCACTGCAAATCAGTCAATGAATAGAACACAGAACTGGATGAAATGGTGATTGTTTTATTTACTAGTTTCTTTTCTGTAGATAAGTGTGTGGGGGAGGAGAGAGAGAGAGATTGTCTTAAGATAATTTCATTTGAAAATGATATTTGTCTAGCCTTAACAAAATAAAATATTCTGCATCATTCTCAACCTTACATTCTTATGTTAATAGAGGTGTAGCATTGGGTACATGAGGTTAAAAGAGCCCTATTACTGTTTGCAGCTCTGATTTAGGTCACTGACGTATGCAACTGTCATATTTTAAACTGTTTATCACATCTAGGCTACGTCTACACGTGCAGCCAACATCGAAATAGCTTATTTCGATGTTGCGACATCAAAATAGTCTATTTCGATGAATAACGTCTACACGTCCTCCAGGGCCAGCAACGTCGATGTTCAACTTCGACGTTGCTCAGCCCAACATCGAAATAGGCGCAGCAAGGGAACGTCTACACGTCAAAGTAGCACACATCGAAATAGGGATGCCAGGCACAGCTGCAGACAGGGTCACAGGGCGGACTCAACAGCAAGCCGCTCCCTTAAAGGGCCCCTCCCAGACACAGTTGCACTAAACAACACAAGATCCACAGAGCTGACAACTGGTTGCAGACCCTGTGCCTGCAGCATAGATCCCCAGCTGCCGCAGAAGCAGCCAGAAGCCCTGGGCTAAGGGCTGCTGCCCACGGTGACCATAGAGCCCCGCAGGGGCTGGAGAGAGAGCATCTCTCAACCCCCCAGCTGATGGCCGCCATGGAGGACCCAGCAATTTCGACGTTGCGGGACGCGGATCGTCTACACGGTCCCTACTTCGACGTTGAACGTCGAAGTAGGGCGCTATTCCTATCTCCTCATGAGGTTAGCGACTTCGACGTCTCGCCGCCTAACGTCGAAGTTAACTTCGAAATAGCGCCCGACGTGTGTAGACGCGACGGGCGCTATTTCGAAGTTGGTGCCACTACTTCGAAGTAGCGTGCACGTGTAGACGCAGCTCTACTGTAATTGCCTCTTTCTTACCTTTTGATCACCTGGTCTGTTGTAGCCAGTTGTTGTCTGTCCTCTTCTACTTAGGGTATCAACTATGTATTTTTATAGCAGCTCTGGCCCAGGTGTCAGGACCCAGGGGACATGGACAAGTTCCTTACTGCCTTTGAGCGAGCCTGTGAGTTGCACAAGGTTCCCCCAGCCGAGTGGCTCCAGCACCTCACCCCCTTGCTGGGCCAGAAGGCCACAGCAGTGCTCAGCGAGCTGGAGGGGCTGCAGCCTGGGGACTATGAACGGGTCAAACAGGCCCTGCTGCATAAGTTCGGGCTGACTCCAGAGATGTACAAAAAGAGGTTCCAGGAGGTGCAGAAGAGGCCAGAGGAAACCTATGTAGATGCGGCCTCCCGCCTAAGGCAATACTACCGTAAGTGGGTGTTCGGGATGGGAACCCAGTCCGTAGAGGACCTGGTCGAGCTGGTGGTCCTGGAGCGATTCTGCGAGATGTGCTCACCTGACCTGAGGGTGTGGCTCGTGGACCGGAGGCCTGGGGATTCACACAATGCAGGGCAACTGGCAGATGACTTCACAAACAGCCGGGCCATGTTTGAAAGTGAGCCCCACAAAGAGAGGGAGTCCCAGAGACAGAAGGAGTCCCGGGGAGACCGGGAATCTCAGAGAGACCGGTTCCTGACTGTACGACAGAGGGGACCACCTCTTGGGCGAGTCCAGGAAAGAGGGGCTGGCCACACCCCCCCCAGAGAGCCAAGCAGAGCCTGGACAGAGCAGCCGGCCCGAGGGACACAACAAGACCTGGGCTGTTATTGCTGTGAGAGAAAGGGGCATAGATCAGCCCAGTGCCCCAAGCTCCCAGACAGGTTGAGCAGGCTGGGGGTTCATGGAGTCAACTGGGTGGAGTCCCAGAAGCCAGAGGGGCTGGCGGCCAAGGCAGGTGGTGCTGACAGTGGGTACTCGGATTGGGCCGAGTCCACCCCACAGACCAGCCCCTCGGGGGACCAAATGCTCAGAGGTCAGTTTACAGAGTGGGGGCGGCAATGCCTCTGCAGAGCAAGTGTCTCACACCCCTCAAGGTAGACGGGAGAAAGGTCACGGGGTCCTGGGACACAGGCGCCGACGTGACACTGCCCCGACTCGGGGTGGTGGCACTGGGCTGCATGATACCCAATTCCCACCTGACTGTAACAGGAATTGACGGGACTCCTTTCAAGGTGCCCATGGCGAGGGTGCACCTGAAATGGGGGGATAAGGAAGGCCCCAAGGAGGTGGGCATGCACAGCCATTTGCCAGCGGATGTACTGATGGGGGGTGACCTGGAGAACTGGCCAGGTGAACGCCCTCGTGCCCTGGTCTTGACCCGTAGCCAAAGAAAACGAGGGGTGCGTTCCCCGGATTCGGGGGTACATGCCCAGCCAAAGCCACAGAAGCCACAGGGGCCAACCCTGAGAGAAAGGGGGTCCCCATGCACTGCATCCCATCCGCCGGCAGGAGTGACTCTCACTCAGCAGGTACAACAGGAGGTTTATTAGGCAACAGATGCCCAGTTTCTTACAGAAGTGTCAGTACAGCAGTCAGAGACAGTCATTCCAACCCGTCATGGGGAGAGGAGCCCAAGGGGTGCCCCTCTGGGGTGTAGCTTCCCCCCTCACCAGGCTGGCTCCTTCCAGCTCCCTCTTCCCTCCAGCCTGTAACTGCCGCCCCCAATTCAAAAACAGCTCGGCTCCACCCTCCTCTTTGTTCAGGCAGAGGTGTTACCTGCCAGCCTAGGTTGTAGCCCCAGGGTCATCCTTAGCCACTGGGAGCTGCTCTGCTTGTCTCACACACATCCAGCCTGAGTCTCACACATGCACTCCCCCAGCTCCATCACATCATGGGGCCCTGATCCTCAACTGGGGCCCCTCAGTGTTACTGCAAAACTAAATGATAATAAGTGGGTTACACTGGCTTCTTTTGCACAAACCAGAAATGAGATTCCGCATAATGGGAAGTTCACCCAGATATGGGGCGGGTGTTGAGTAATGGACCCGCTGCCTCCTCTTTTGTGAGGTTACCAAGACGGGGCTCTCACTACCGAGCTGTCACTGTAATGGAACGGTGCTGACCGAAGAAGACCTTGCCACACAGCAGCTGCACCACACACTTCAAATGAAGGACCTATTTAAAAAGGGATTCTGGTAGACAAGCAGAGTGAAAGTAATGAACAGGCTGACTGCAGAAAGGAAGGCAGTTAATGGCTTCTGGGACAGAGAAATCCATGAAGGAAAAGGCTGGGTTAAGGCCCTCTTCAATTCCTTTTTCTCTCTCTTTTTCCCTGGCAAAGAAGAATAATGCCAAGAAGAGCACTAGGAAGTTCCTCTTGAGTTCTGTAACCACAACCCATCCTCCTTTCCACGCTTTGTCTAATCAGGACAAACTGGGGAACTGTGGGGATTGCAGGCCTATAAAAGCTGTCAGACCCTCAAGCTGCATGCCAAGGCCATCCAAGGACTTCAGGATGTGTGCTCCATAGGCTTGCTGGTTATCAAGTGAAGCTTGGCTATGATGTTACAAAAAGGGAGGGAGTCAGATGACCAGGACAACAAGTGAATGCACGAATTCCGCTGCCTCTCTAGGCAGCCCACCTTGGCTGCTGTTCTGTGGTGCTCCAGCCAATAGTTGAAGGTGCTCATACTGACTACACTCGTATGTAGGATAATACCCCTGCCCCTGTAGGTATATAGGATCCTACTGGCTCTCCTAGATAAGTTACTTTATAAAATAAAATACAAAGTTGATAGGCCAGTTTTATCTGTATTATTAAACAAAATCAAATGCTGCTTGTATTTAATGGAATCATATGAAATTTAGATTTTTGCGAGATAGCTCATTAATCCCAGGACAGCAGGTCCCAAATTTTGTTTAGAATAGGGTGACCACATTTCCCCATTGAAAATATGGGACACTGGCCTCCAGAGGAGTGGGCCTGCTGTTTCAGGTCATAGCTCCTCAGTGATGGGGACAGTTGCCCCACAGTGAAGCAATAGGGATGGGGGCTCTGCAGCCTCCTGATGAGGGGGCCACCAGGGAACAAAGAGGCTGCCCTGTGGTAGAGTTCACTAGCAGTGGGGGCTGCCTTCATAGGGTGCCAAGGAATGGGGCAGCCGCCCAGCAAAGGAGCTCCCTGACAGCAGGGACTGCTGCCTCAAGACAGGGGGTGCCAGAGAATGGGAGCCCCACAATACGCGGGACAATTAGTAGAGTAATTCTGAGTTTATATCAACATGGGATCTGAGAGCTAGCTCCACAGGGCCCATCTACTGCAAAAGAAAGTGATAGCAGCCTGTGTGTCTCTCACTCTGTTTTGCTGTCTCATAAAATGGATGGGGTCTGTGTTTCTTTCCACTGATACAGGAATGTTTTGTGACTGAATTCTGATTTGGTGCAGTTTACGGATCTGCCAGTGCTGTACATTAAAAGGCAGTGCAATGATACTAATGTAAAATCTTCCTGAGGAAAGGAAAATCAGGATCTAGAGCATTCGTGATTTTTTTCTGTATTATGAAACTCAACAAATGCTACAAAACAAAGAGAAAAACGTGCCTTTCCTGGAAAGTGCTCCTTTCTTGTTTTTTAGCTTTCTCCTTTCCTTTTGGCTTCCTGTCAGTGTTTTGGTAGTGTAGCTTCCTTTTTCCCAATGTCACTGCTGACAAAGAGGAGGAGAAACGGCAACTGCTATAGATCACGGTGACTGATGGAACAGCCTTAGCACTGGGCTGTGTACAAGGGAGCATGTTTAAGTATGCTACTTAAGTAACGATACACGACTGGCTGTGTGTTTCAAAAAGAGGATTATGAATCACATATGTATTGTGAGACATGAGTCAGTGTAGGATGAGTGATTTCAGTTCCCAAAGTTGTACAATAATCCACACTGTAGAAAATTCCATATATGCATGATGAGAACTGATTTTTTTTTCCTCAGTTGTCATACCCAGTTATTTACTGGGAGTTATTGTCAGTATGACATCACTGATGGTAAATCTGAAATCTCCACTTGTATCCACAGCTTAAAAGCTGATGTGGGTTATGGTACATTGAGACACAGCATCAAGAGTCACGTAACAATTTTCCAGTGTGCATTTGGAGGAAACTGATTTTCCTCCGAGTGCCTTTTCTGCTTTAGTGTAACTCCTTTTAAGTCAACGGAAAATCAGGACCAAAGCTCTGAATGCTGGCACTTAAAACCTAGGCAGCTGAAGGAATGAAAAGGGATCCTAAACTGATGGAAAGGACTGCCTCTGGAGGCAGCTTTTTAACATAAACATGATTTAATTTGAAACTTTGTCGCCAGGGCTGCTGACAGCCTGGGCAGACAAAACAAAAAAACCCAACCATTTTGAGGCTCTACCCAACTTCTCTATCCCAAACCACATCCTTTATGGTCACCACACCCTTCCCTTCCAGATGGTGCCATAAAGGAATGCACCTTTCCTTTCCCACTTTTGGATTCTCCATTCCCACTTAAAGCTGGGACATCCAGGACCTGAGTTGGATCCAATCTACATAAAGGTGTTAGATTATTTTTGTTTGGTTTTATTTTCTTTTTGCCGCAAGTGTGGGCAACTGAGCTATCCAGAGGAAGTTTTAAAAGCAGGAAACTACCCAGAGTCACCTGATGAGCCTGAGTTTGGAGCCACAAATATCTTGGACAGCCTGCTGATGACCAAACCAGAGGAAAACCACTTAAACTCAAGGCACCACTGAGACCCGTGGATGATGTAAAAATGCCAAAACATCCCAGCTTAAATGAGATCACATATGTGAAGGAAGGAGGTTACCCTTTCAGAGCTTCGCTGACTAAGGAGGAATTTCAGACAAATAAAGGAGCCAACTAAAGCCAACACAGACACAAAAAGTATTATACTGAAACCAAGAGAAAATACCAGAGCTAAACCTGGAACAAGCCAAGCTGTCTGTGGAGACCAAAGGCATCAGCGGTGAGAGCGGCCTCTAGCAAAAACTGTAGCAAGTTGCAGGAAGCACTGAACAAACTGTCTGCACAGGGTACCAGAGCCAGGGCCAGTTGTAGGAGGAGAGCGTGCAGCACCAGTATGAGTGTCTGATGCAGGCTGTGAAACTAGTAAGTTATAAAAAAATAAGTACCATTCAGAATTGTATTGTTTGAGCCACATCCTGAATGGCCTTACTCATTTTTACACAGTCCAAAATCAATTTCTGAGCCTCTTCTGAGAAGTACTAAATGAAAACAGTGGTTTAAACTAAAATTGCCCCTGTAGAAAGGCCGAAGGATTTCGTCTCCTCCACCATACTGCTTCCCTCCCCTGAAACAATCAGAGGAGCTTTTTGCCAAGTTGGGAGCCTGTGTATAGGCCAACGCAGATACCAAGTGGGAGGAAGAAGGCTGGAAGTTGTGCTTGGCACAGTACATGTGACATTCCCTTTTCTTATTTCTGACATTAACCTATAAGCTGTTCAGTCTTTCTGGCTTTGGTCAGTTTTCTGCAGTGCTATGGGTCAGATGCAGAGCCAGAGGTGGGTGGAAGAGTGCCCATGACAGCATGCCAACTTTGTGATTACACTTCCTGGAAGAGTGGAGGGGAACTTGGAGCTGCTGCAGAATCACATTTTTTAAACATGATCTAGACCAGCCAGGTACCATTGGTCGGGCTCTGCCCTCACCTATGTATGTGTGAATATGTGGTGTTTTAGAAGCAATACTGCTTGTAATTACTAGAACTGTGAGGACTGGCTGCTGGGAGTCTGGAAGCACAGGAGAGGGAACAGGAAGAGGAACACAGGAAGGAGGAGAATGGTGAATAGCCGGCGGGGCTTAGTGGGAGCTACACAATAATGCAGCAGCTTTGTAAAGAGGTTTCACTTTTGTAAATAAAGTTCTGTTGAAATTTGTTAGTACCTTGCTTGCATGAGACAACAGAATGGCTTCCATTGTGTTCATATGCATGGGAGAATTTGGTTGCTTCTCTACAAAGATACAGAAAAATAAAGCACTATAAAATACCAAAAAAAAAAAAAAAAGAGTCATGCTCTCATATTGGTCTTACTATAACAAGAAACTATTTTTAAAAAAGAGGAGTTCTCACTTTAGCTATATCTACACAGCAGCCTTATTTTGAAATAAGCTATTCAAAACAAAAAAGAAAGCAGGGTTCTTTCGAAGATGAGGTTTATTTTTGAAAGAGTCGAAGATGAGGTTTATTTTCATAAGAGCCCTGTCTAAACTGTTTTTTTTTTCCGAAAGAGTCTTTTCTGAAAAGAGATTATGCAAATGAAGCACTGAGATATGTCAATCAGTGCCGCCTTTGCATTTTCAATTTCCCTTATTTGCATTACTCTTTTGAAAGAGGAATTACACAATCACAGAATCACAGGGCTGGAAGAGACCTCAGTAGGTCATCTAGTCCAGCCCCCTGCTTCAAGTAGGTTCAACCCCTGCTACGTCATCTCATCCAGGACCTTATCAAGCCAGGACTTAAAAACCTTGAGGGATGGAGAATCCACCACCTCTCTAGGTAATTCCAATGGTTCACCACCCTCCTGGTGAAGTAGGTTTTCCTAATATCTAACCCACACCTCTCCCTCTTCAACTTCAGACCATTACTCCTTGTTCTGCCATCTGACACCATTCAGAACAGTTTCTCACCCTCTTTAGAGCTCCACTTCAGGAAGTTGAAGGCTGCTATTAAATCACCCCCCAGTTTTTTCTTCTGTGAACTAATCAAGCCCAAATTCCTCAGCCTGTCCTCATAGGTCTTGTGCTCCAGCCCCTTAATCATTTTTGTTGCCCTCCACTGAACCTGCTCCAGCACATCCACATCCTTTTTATACTGGGGGGGGGTCTAAAACTGGACACAATATTCCAGATGTGGGCTCACCAGTGCCAACTAGAGGGGAACAACTACTCTAGATCTGCTTGAAATGCCCCTTCTAACGTACTCTAGTATGCCATTAGCCTTCTTGGCTACAAGGGCACACTGTTTACTCATATCCAGCCTTTCGTCCACCATAACCCCAAGCTCCCTTTCCATCACAATGCTGCTGAGCCAGTCAGTCCCCAGCCTAAAACAATGCTTGGGATTCTTCTGCCCCAGGTGCAGGACTCTACACTTCTCCTTGTTGAACCACATCAGATTTCTTTTGGCCCAGTCCTCCAATTTATCCAGGTCACTCTGGATTCCCTCTCTACCCTCCAACGTATCTACCTCTCCCACCAGTTTTGTGTTATCCTCAAATTTGTTGAGGGTGTAATCCAGTCCCTCATCCAGGTCATTAATAAAGATGTTGAACAACACCAGCCCCAGAACCAAGCCTTGCGGTGCTCCACTTGAAACCAACCGCCATCTAGATATTGAACGATTGGCCGCTACCCATTGGGCCCAACCATCAAGCCAGCTTTGTATCCATCTTATAGTCCAAGGATCCAATCCATATTGCCTTAACGTATGGACAAGAATGTTGTGGGACAGCATATCAAAAGCTTTGCTAAAGTCAAGGTATATCACATCCACTGACTTCCCCATGTCCACAGAGCTTGTTACCTCGTCATAGAAGCTAATCAGATTGGCCAGGTAGGACTTGCCCTGGTGAATCCATGTTGGCTACTTTTGATCACTTTCCCCTCTTCCAAGTGCTCCAAAATGGATTCCTTGAGGATCCCATCCATTATTTTCCCAGGGATTGAGGTAAGGGTGAACAGTCTAGAATTCCCTAGGTTGTCCTTCTTTCCTTTTTTAAAGATGGGTGCTATGTTTGCCCTTTTCCAGTCATCCAGTATCTCCCCCGATCTCCAAGAGTCTTCAAAGATAACGGCCGAAGGTTCAGCAATGACATCTACCAATTTCCTCAGTACCTTTGGGTGCATTAAATCCAGACCCATGGATTTTGTACATCTAGTTTTTCTAGATAGCTCAGAACTTGTTCCTTCTCATTCTGCATTGTCTTGGACCATTGTGTGGGAGTTGACTTTGTCTGTGAAAACTGAGGCAAAAAAAGCATTGAATACTTCAGCTTTTCCTACATTATCTGTCACTAGGTTACCTCTCTCATCCAGTGATGGCCCCACACCTTCTCTCACAACCTATTTACTGTTTACATGCCTTTAGAAACCCTTCTTGGTACTCTTCACATCCCCTGCCAGCTGCAGTTCCAACTGTGCTATTTACTTTCCTGATTACTCCATGGCATTCTCCAGCTGTATGTTTATACTCCTCCTTAGTCAACTGTCCACATTTCCATTTCTTCTATGCATCCTTTTTGAGGATAAGCTGACCAAGGATTTCCCTGTTAAGCCAAGCTGGTTGCCTGCCATGTTTGAATATTTTACTATGCAGGAGAATGGTTTGTTCCTGTGCCTTCAGTAAGGCTTCTTTAAGATACTGCTAGTTCTCTTGAACTTTTTATCTTCTTTTCCCAGGGGATCCTGCTCATGAGTTCTCTTAGGAAGTTGAAGTCTCCTCTTTCAGGATCAAGGGTCTGTATGTTACTGCTCACCCCCTTCCTCCTGGAATCTACAATCTCATGGTTGCTGTGGCCCAGGTTTCCACCCACTCCTATTTCTCCTACTAGTTCTTCCCTGTTTGTGCACAGCCCCTGCTTGGTTCCTTCAGCACTTGGAAATCTATTTGTCCCAGATCCCTAAATGGCACCCTCAGGGAATGAGCTTCTAGTGCTGGTTGTAGCAGGCTAATGCTCAAACCGCTGAGCTATGCCTCCTCACCAAATGTAGAATGCAAGACTAGACACAGCCAGTCTGCAGATATAGCACTTATTTTGAAATAGCACCTATATCAAAATTATTTCACAATAGGTGCTTTTGAGACAGAGAATAGTGCTTATTTAGAAATGACTATTTTGAATTTATTTCAAAATAACATGTGCATTGTGTAGAGGACAGCAAAGTTATTTCAAAAGAACAGCTGTTATCTTGAAATAACTTGGCTAGCTGCCTGTAGCCTTTCTGTGCTTCAAGTAAAGATCACATAATAGGGCAGGTCTAGAATCAATGTATCTAAGATCAACTTATCAGGTTGTCCTCACAGAGGGAGGTTGATGGGATAAACTCTCCTGTCAACCTTCCTTAACTCGTCATGCCAATGAGGAATACCAGCGTCCATGGTGAAGCCCTGATGGTTTGATTTAATGCATTCCCACTAGGCATGATAAGTCAAATTTTGGAATATTGACCCTGACCGGATTGATCTTCTGGTAAATATAGACATACCATCATTCAGTTCCCATAGCGTTCTTTTCTTCCTTGGCACCTGTGTGAGTTTCCAAAAATATTTTATCCTTTTTTTCTTTCAACCTCGTTAACTTTTGCACTAAAAGTCCCTTTCTTCTGCTGGCTAATATACTCTTTGTATACTTTATTTCCCTAAAAGGATCAGTAGTGGTCAGATAACAAGCTACTTTTATGGTTATAATGTCCTGGAAGGAATTCTTTCATGGATCCAAACAGGAATTTTAATCACTAACAGAGCCTTCAAAATATACAGCCTACATTTTATATGAGAACCAGTGTCACGAGAACCATTGCAATAAGATGCTTAAGGAGTTTTGGTAAATTTTGTTGTTGCTTGCCAAAGCATGAGAGCTGTTTTCACCCTGGTGCTAAGACTTAGGGTCCCATTCTCTTCACCTGTTTAAGGAATTATTGTGCTGAAATCAGTGTAACTATGTTAATACAAAAAGTAATGTGAAATGAAAATCTGGTTCTTAGCCCAAATGTTTGAGAATGTCCAGTCATGAGATGTGGTTCAAGTTTGGGTGTGCCACTTAAGAAAAATCCTGAGTGGTTTTTAAAGGTATCTGACATTTGACTATAACTGGAGTTCTCTGCATAGAGGGGATGCCCAACACTTCTAAAAATGAAGCCCAAGGAGTTTATAGTTGGAGTCTGAAAACCAGAGGTAAACTAAACGAGTCGCCACTTTTGAAAATGTAAGTTCCAAAGTCCCTGGCTAAATTCCACAAACTGAGTTTGAAATTAAATGGTTTTTCAACACTGTGTATTAAAGGTTTCTAATAACACAGGACTAAGGAATTGGAATGCTACCTTTTTAGGACACAGTTCATTCATTGTTGATGTCCCACACGAAGCCTAGAAACCCTTAATCCACATGTTGTGTGGGTCTTTTGTAATTCAGAGGGCCACGTACATGTTCTCACCATGGAGATGAATTTCATCCAAAGGGCATCATTCTAATCTCTTGACTTTATCAGAGTGATTTATGAGTCCAGTATTATCCAATCTTGAGAATTTAGTGTGAGCAATGCAATCTGTCCCCTGTTCTTGTGAAAGTGTGACTTCTTTGGTAAATTGCATGTTTTGGTATTTATCTTAAAACAGCCTGCTGTAGGGGGTGTCTCATTTCAGTGATGTTTTTGAAATCATTTATACTTTTCTACCAATAATTCTTTATTTTAGGGTGGTACCAAATTACGTTCTCTAAGTTTCCTTCCTTGTTCCCAGGAAGGCTCATGGGTAGCAAACTTCAGAATCCTTACAAAAGGAAAAAAAGCATGTGCTTTGGCTTCATCCTGCAAGATGGCCAACATTCTTTTCCTGATCAAGCAAAGCATGTGCTTAACATGGAACACGGTAAGTTCCATGCTTAAGAACTTTTCAGGACTGAGGCTGAATATGTGGATATGAGACTTAAATGTCATTGCAAACTAAAATGTACTGAACTTTTATTTATCACATCATCTTTATAATTCTTAGGAGAGCTAAAGAAGAAACATTCCAGAGATGCAAACAATGATAACAAAAAGAATATTGCACTTTAATCACAGATTTTTGATAGGAAATAATCACCCATGTGACATAAATTCCACACACTTGAAAAATGGATTGGGTAATGAGGAGGTAGTAGCTATGTCCAGTGCTGTCATATATCACATACTATGTTAGGAGAGTTTCCTGTCCAATAAGCACTCCTTTGTTTGACCTATGTTGCTCACTCTTTTCAGATGCCTGATTGCTACTTGTACATTTCTACCCTCACCAGTGTTGGTTTTCTCATGGGTTTCCCATGCTTTTGTTGTATATCCTAAATATTTCCTGGTTCTGGTGAGGTTGCAAAAGTGTGTGTGTGTGTGTGTACACCGTATACAGTGAATAATAGGATAATGTGTTCATTGGGATAGTAGATTGTGTTCCCTCTCATATCAGTTACTCTTATTGACTCTCTCTCTCTCCTGTTAGCTATGTTTAAAATTAACAAAGCATTAGTCATTACTCAAGAAGGTTTATCTGAAAAATATTTAATCGTAATGAGCAGCATAGGTGAATTAATAGTATTTGCTCTGTTCATATTTGGATGATGAATGGGTATGAGCCCAGGAACCATGCTCTGGTTTTAACTTTGGTCATGCTGTGAAGTCAACAGAGCTCAGGCAACAAATTTAAATGCTCATGTTAGTCAGTATTCAGGCAATCTTTCAAACAAGGCACACACAGTTTGCTAAAAGCCTTGCACTGTTGCTATCGTAACTGTCCGTGGTTAATAACTGTTATATTAATGAGTAACAAAACAAAACAACAGTCATGTAGCACTTCAAAAACTAACAAAATTATTAGGTGAGGAGATTTCATGGAAATGTCACTACAGCACTAGCTCCAGATTTGAAGAAGTAGGTCTGTCCCATGAAAGCGCATCACATAATAAATTATTTTGTGAAGCCTTTAAAGTGCTACATAACTGCTTTTTTGTTTTGTTAGGATACAGACTAATACAGCTATCTCTCTGTTACTATATTAATGACTGTTATACTATAGTAAACAATTCTGTAAATTTTAGTGTGTAGTATATGGCTAGATATTAGATTTTAGGTGGGGCAGACTTAGATGATATTGGATCTAATTGCCATGCTAGTAATTACACGACTTTGCAGAGATTCCTTTTTTGTCTTCATTTGTATTACCCAAGTGGACTTTAATTCCATCATAGTTTTGTGCCTTCTCTTTAGGATGAAGAGCAAAAAACCCCTGTATAGGTAAACAGAAGTCACCTAATTAAGACAAAGACCACAGCTGATCAGCTGGCACCATATTCTGCAAGAGCTGGGTAAATAGCGCTGGGTAAATACAGAAACAAATGTTTATGAAAGGTCTTGGGAAAACAATCCACAGACTGATGTGTTGCTGGTTATGACCCCTTTTTATTAATGTTCAGAATAGCCAGGCTTGACTGGCAAGAGCATTCATGTGAAGCAAATGTGTCACGAGTAGCAACAGGAACAATCACAAGTTTCTGTGTACCTATGGAGTCCATATGGATGTTTTTGAAAAGCACTTTATTGTTTGTGTTGATTGTTTTGTCAAATAACTGAGCATTAAAGGGTAAGTTTTAAAAAGGGACTCTTCCTACTTTGCAAAATGTGAGTTGTCCAACAGGAGAATAGAAACAGTGTCTTGTGTTTCATGTAATTAACCACATGGTGTAAATAATTAATGAAAAACAAAAATACTGGTAGCAACTCTTCTGTGAACAGTTCAAGGTTTGAATTCTTCAACCAACAATTACGGGGAAAAAAAAAGTCAATTCCACTTTTTGGCTAGGTTGGGAGAAAACGTATTTAGATGCAAGTCTTGAAACTGAAAACAGTGTTGGAATCCGTATTATTTCTAGAACTAGATTTTTTTTAGCTGACTATACCATATAAATATAGAAATTTTGTGTTTAAAACTCATCTTTGTAGATAATTCACAAACAGGAAAAAGGAGTAAACTTGTAGAATAAGTCTTAGGCTACATCTACACGTGAAGCCTACATCGAAATAGGCTATTTCGATGAATAACGTCTACACGTCCTCCAGGGCTGGCAACGTCGATGTTCAACTTCGACGTTGCGCAGCACCACATCAAAATAGGCGCTGCGAGGGAATGTCTACACGCCAAAGTAGCACACATCGAAATAAGGGTGCCAGGCACAGCTGCAGACAGGGTCACAGGGCGGACTCAACAGCAAGCTGCTCCCTTAAAGGGCCCCTCCCAGACACAGTTGCACTAAACAACACAAGATACACAGAGCCGACAACTGGTTGCAGACCCTGTGCCTGCAGCATGGATCCCCAGCTGCTGCAGCAGCAGCCAGAAGCCCTTGGCTAAGGGCTGCTGCCCACGGTGACCATAGAGCCCCCCAGGGGCTGGAGAGAGAGCGTCTCTCAACCCCTCAGCTGATGGCCACCATGGCGGACCCCGCTATTTCGAAGTTGCGGGACGCGCAACGACTACACGGTCCCTACTTCGACGTTGAACGTCGAAGTAGGGCGCTATTCCTATCCCCTCATGGGGTTAGCGACTTCGACGTCTCGCCGCCTAACACCAATGTTAACATCGAAATAGCGCCCAACACGTGTAGCCGTGACGGGCACTATTTCGAAGTTAGTGCCGCTACTTCGAAGTAGCGTGCACATGTAGACATGGCTTTAGACAGATAGTGATGTTAGTTCATATCTGCAAAATCAACAAGCAGTCCTGTGACATCTTAAAAGCTAACATTTTGTTGGTCATAAGCTTTTGTGGGTAAAAGTTGCTTCATCAGATGCAGAATAAATTGAATGATTTCACCAGCTTTATGTTGTATTATAGCGATGAAGTAAATACATGAGTTAGTGCACATATATCATGAAGCAACTTTCAGGAGATGGATCAGAAACTAAACACCTGCAAAAACTTGTAAGTCCTCCCCCTTCACAAAAAGGATAACCTTAGCTCAGCCAATTTTAGTGTCCTCACAGACAGATAAAAGAACAACATGATTGACGAGAACTTGTCCCATGGTAGATCTCTTCCAGGGTTTCAGTCTTCTCCTGGCACTGAAAGATCACTCAGCTGTTGCAGCTGAATCAGGAGTAGCTAGCATAGGTAGATAACATTAGCTGACCAGTCTGAGCATTTTTTTTTAATATCCAGGGCTTGTACGCATTCATTGGTTTATGATACTGGCTTCTAGTACAGGAAAAATTCATTGCATCCTAGTCATGCATTTCTAATTCCTACAAAAGCAAGTGGACTCTCTCTTGCTCTTCATGGGACACCTAATAAGTCATTTTGTTAGTCTTTAAAGTGCTATATGATTGCTGTTTTGTTTTTTTTTTGGTGAGACATGATTGAGTAGTCTTATATAGGAAAGATCTCTCTGAGGATAAGTAAAAATTAAATCTGCTAAAAAGTACTGTGGTTTGGACTAGCACAACAAACAGAGATGACTCCGTCTCTGGAATAAGTGAAGGAGTTTCAGTAAGAGAATCAGAGCATGCTGACATTTTTGTTTAGAGATGCTGTCAGAATGAAAGTTTTGAGTTTGATAACTATAACAAGCAGGCTACCAAATCTTCTTTTTGAAAGTTTTTTATGTGAGAATGGTGCTTTGTTAGGCTGACATTCCAAGATTCATGTGGTGGACATTTGTGAATTAGAGTGGTACATTGCATGCATACAAAACATACTGAATGAAAACTGCAATTTCCTATTCACATTGCACTTATTCTGCTTTCTCCATCCTTGATATATCCTGACTTTGGAAAGCACTCAGAATTGATATTCTGTCCTCTCCTTGCAACCTTATTGTTCATAAGTGTTGCCCACTGTGTCCACCATTGGCATAAATGAGAACAAAGTGTGTCAAAGCCAATGGCATTATTCCTGCTTATGTAAGCTGTGACTGTGGTAACTGGTGCTAATTCAAAATATGATCCTGTTTAAAGAAGCTCTAACAATACATTTATGTGTTGTGTAGGGGAGGGGGAATCCATGTTTAAAGAAGGAGGTGCTAAACTTCAAATAAATCACGATAAGTAGATTAAGTGACTCTGGATATGGGGAATGTGACACCAGTTAAAATACAGGCCACACTGGCGGAATCCAAAAGTTGTTAATTTCCAGGAACTGTCTGGCACCTTCCTGCAAAATGAGTGTATAGTCTCAATTCAGTTAGTAGTGACCAAGAGTCTGCTTCACAAAGACATGGCTGTTGCAGCTTTGTGAGCAGAAACAGTGGGGAATATTATTGGTTTGATTTGGTTGTGCCTTGTTTACACTAGAAAAATGACAATTGCTGATGATGAATATTAGCAAGAGGACTCATTCAGATAGTTTTGAAAACTGCTTTGCTGAAAGAACAGGCTGACTGAAAACATTTTCCAGTTACATTTTCATGTTACAGAAAGCATAGGAAAGCATCACAGTCTACCAGTTCTCCACTTTGATGAAACCGTGGTACCGTACCTAGAAACTCTATAATATCAGCATGAGTGGAGGTAAGGCATAGGAAACAAATATTAACAAATCATGAGCAATGGTGGTGTAGCGGGTGCCAGTTTTTCTTGTGTGGTTAAACATTTCCTTTGTTTTGAATGAAAATATATTTCTCTTTTCAGTAGGTGCTTATGGGCAGCCTGTTTCCATGCTGCCGTGGAAGTTTGACCCATTCAGGGTCAATTGTCCATGGTTTCGTTTCATGCATGACCAAAACCAAGCTTTTCAGGGTCAATGTCCACCCCAGAACTCCTTTTGAGTGGTGAGGATTAAAAGGACGTGGTGCTAAGTTTCAAATAAATCACAATAAGTAGATTAAGTGACTCTGGATACGGGGAATATGACACCAATTAAAATACAGGCCACACTGGCAGAATCCAAAAGTTGTTAATTTCCCTCCCATTGACCTTCTTCCATGAGGGCAGCCCTAGCAGTCAGCTGCTGATAAGTTGATTTTAGGCTTTCAAGTTTACACAGATCATCACTTCTTCAGCTCTGTGGACACTTAAAAGGTTGTTTCCCACCATCAGAAGCTGGTCCAATAAAAGGTAATATCTCACCCACTGTCTCTAACTGAACATATATGGTAGACATCAGCAAATGAAAGGGATTTCTTATTCTTCACAATATCCTTCCACCTTGCTCAGCATTCCTCTGATGTCTTCTATTGAAGTTGCATCACATGTAATTAATTTGCAATCCTCCAGCTCAGGCTGACAGCATTTTCAGGTAGGCATTAATTACAGTAGCTTCAGGATAAATGGCACTGAAGCTGTAACAGTTGGTAGTGGAAACAATGCCGCATACCTAGTTTTAGGGAGTATACTGTTGGGAGCAAAGGGGGCAGGGCTTGATGACCTCTTGGGTCCCTTCCAGTCCTGTGATTTCGTAAAGTAACTAAAATACTAGGGAAGACTGGTTTAAACCAAATATTAAATCTGCATCCATGTGGGAGGAGCTCTAACATGAAAATAATACTAATGCATGTCTATAACAAAGGATAACAAAAAGTTTGTGTAACAAAGGGAGGTTGAAATTGTATGGTGTGGTGCTGAGGCAACTGCGATGAGATCATCCCAATGAGCTTTCTGCTTGGGAGTAACTAGTCACTACTTGCTGATGTTGTGCCTTAATAAAGATTTCTTATACCCACCTGCTGAATAAATCGAACTCAATCTAACAGACTTCTAATTCAATAGTGCCTGTACATCATTTCTTTTTTCCATTACAATGCCTGTTATAGGGCTATAAATAACACTAACACTCTTTGTCACCATCTATTGGCTCACCCATGTAGGGGAGTTGAGTCTGCTTTTGAGCTAGCAGACCTGGCACTGCAGTTTCATGCATCCATGTTCACAGTCTAGAGTTCAATCTTTGCAGATGAACCTGCTGGAGGCTCCTTAAATAGGGGTACCATATTTTACCTTTCAAAAGAGAGGACACTCTTGAGACAGAGTACATCTGTACCAGTGTCTACCAGCTCATTCTACTTTAATGTATTATAGTATATTTAGTACACTAATACAGCATGAGTTATCATAGAATCCCAGGAGCAGAAGGGATTGTGGGAGGTCATTAAGTCCAGCCCCCTGCTTCAAGGGATGCAGATTACACCACCTATCTCAGTAACACATTCCAATGCTTCACCATCCTCTTGGTCAAAGTGTTTCCTAATATTCAACCTCCACCTCCACCTCTGTAACTTTCGACCATTGCCACATGTCACTACTGAGAAAGGTCTCTCCCTATCTTATTTAGAGCCCCCTTTCAGGAAGGTTAAGGCTGTTATTAAATAACCCTCACTCTTCTCTTCTGCAAACTAAATAGCCCCAAATCTCTCAGCCTCTCCTCATAGGTCATGTGCTCCAGCCCCCTAATTTTGTTGCCCTCCGCTGGACCCACTCAAATGCACCCACATCCTTCCTATACTAGAGGGCCCAGAACTGGATGCAATAATCCAGGTGTGGTCTCACCAGTGCAGAATAGAGGGGAAAAATAACTTGTCTAGATCTGCTGGAAATGAGGCTCCTGATGCACCTCAATACGCCATTAGCCTTCTGGCTACAAGGGCACACAGCTGACTCATATATAGCCTTTCATCCACTGTAATCCCCAGGTACTTTTCTACTGCACTGCTACTTAAGCAGTTAGTTCCCAGCCTGTAACAATGCTTGGGATTCTTCCATTCCAAGTGCAGGACTCTACACTTGTCCTTTTTGAACCCCATCAGATTTCTTTGGGCCCAATCCTCCAATTTATCTAGACGACTCTGGATCCTATCTCAACCCTCCAGTGTATCTACCTGTCCCCCCTAGCTTAGTGTCATCTGCAAATTTGCTGAGGGTGCCATCTATCCCCTCATCCAGGTCATTAATAAAGATGTTGAACAATACCACCCCTAGACTCGATCCTTGGGGCACTCCACTTGAAACCAACCACCGAGCAGATATAGAGCCATTGACAACTACCCGTTGGGTCCCACAGTCTAGCCAGCTTTCTCTGCATCTTACAGTCTATGTATCCAATCCATACTTGCTTAACTTATGGGCAAGCATGTGTGGGAGACTACATCAAAAGCTTTGCTAAAGTCAAGGTATATCACATCCATTGACTTCCCCATGTCCACAAAGCTAGTTAATTCATCATAGAAGCTAATCAGATTGGTCAGGCATGACCTATCCTTGGTAAATCCATGTTGACTACTCTTGATCACTTTTCCCTCTTCCAAGTGCTTCAAAATGGATTTCTTGAGGATCCCCTCCATGATTTTTCTGGGGACTGAGGTAACGCTGAATAGTCAATAGTTCTCTTGATTGTCTTTTTTTACTTTTTAAAAGATGGGCACTATACTTGCCTTTTCCCAGTTATCCAGGACCTCTCCTGGGCTACGTCTACACGTGCACCCAACTTCGAAATAGCTTATTTCGATGTTGCGACATCGAAATAGGCTATTTCGATGAATAACGTCTACACGTCCTCCAGGGCTGGCAACGTCGATGTTCAACTTCGACGTTGCTCAGCCCAACATCGAAATAGGCACAGCGAGGGAACGTCTACACGGCAAAGTAGCACACATCGAAATAAGGGAGCCAGGCACAGCTGCAGACAGGGTCACGGGGCGGACTCAACAGCAAGTCGCTCCCTTAAAGGGCCCCTCCCAGACACACTTTCATTAAACAGTGCAAGATACACAGAGCCAACAACTAGTTGCAGACCCTGTATATGCAGCACGGACCCCCAGCTGCAGCAGCAGCAGCCAGAAGCCCTGGGCTAAGGGCTGCTGCCCACGGTGACCACAGAGCCCCGCAAGGGCTGGAGAGAGAGTATCTCTCAACCCCCCAGCTGATGGCCGCCATGGAGGACCCCGCTATTTCGATGTTGCGGGACGCGGATCGTCTACACGTCCCTACTTCGATGTTGAACGTCGAAGTAGGGCGCTATTCCCATCCGCTCATGGGGTTAGCGACTTCGACGTCTCGCCGCCTAACGTCGATTTCAACTTCGAAATAGCGCCCAACACGTGTAGACGTGACGGGCGCTATTTCGAAGTTACTGCCGCTACTTCGAAGTAGCGTGCACGTGTAGACGCAGCCCTGATCCCCTCAAGTTTTCAAAGATAATGACCAAAGGGTCTGCAATAATGTTTGTCACTTCCCTCAGTACCCTTGGATGCTTTAAATCCAGACCCATGGATTTGTGTATGTCTAGCTTTTCTAAATAGTCCTTAACTTGTTCTTTTCCCACAGAGGGTTGCCCAGCACCTTCCCATACTCCATTGCTTAATGCAGTTGTCTGGGAGCTGACCTTGTCCATGAAGACTGAGGCAGAAAAAAATCATTGAGTACTTCAGCTTTTTGCACATTACCTGGCACTAGGTTACCTCCCTCATCCAGTAGTGGCCCCACAACATCCCTGATCATTCCGGCCATGTCTCCACTAGCAAGTTCTTTCAAAATAATTTTCAAAAGAAGGCGCTCTTTTGAAATATCCCATAAAGCACCTACGCGCAAAACATGTACTTTTGAAAGAACACAGCTTGCCTTTCAAAATTGCTCTTCTATTCCTGTTTCAAGAAGAGCACCTTCTTCCAAAAAACTCTTTTGAAAGAAAATGTGTGTAGATGCTTTGCGAGCTGCTCTTTCAAAAGAGCAGTCTTCCCTGGCACTGGCCATTTGGAGTACTGAGACGCCCCTGCCAAAACAAGCAGAGTTTTATGGTCTCTGCATCTCGCCATGTTTAAAGCCACACAGACCCAGAAACCCCATGGCAGGAAGCTGAGAGCGTGCTGGCTGCAGCAAAGGCATGAGCCTCCAGCAGCATGCTCACCCAGCTACAGCAGACCAGCAGCAGCTACCGTACCAGCAACATGACCAGAAGCCTGGATCCCCGCACTACGCAGAAGCTACCCCCTCTGAGTGATCCAAAGGCTCCCAGGAGCCCAGCCAGAGGCCAAAGAAGAGGGCTCCCTCCTAGAGTGAGGTTGAGATCTAATACTTTGTGGGACTGTGGGGGGATGAGGAGGTCCTCCTCCATACCAGTGACTGGCACCGGAATGCTGCTGTATTCAGCTGGCTGTCAACCAGCCTGACCACCTGGGCCACCTGCCTCATGAACAGACGACCGGGTCTACAACAAGGTTAAGGAGCTGCAGCATGCCTACTGGAAGGCTTGGGATGTAGCCAAAGGAGACAGCTCTGCTGAGCCTAGTACTTGACACCACTGGGCCAGAGTTGGAGCCTGAGCCAGACCTCGCTGCCCTGATCCTGGCCAACCTCCCTCCAGTCATCCTGATAGAACTGGCCCAGTTGCTCGTGGTGAGGACTACCTATGGGGAGCCAGCTCCTCCTGCCCTCCCACCTCTCCTTCCCCCCACAACCCCTGCTGAGCCCAGGGCTGCAGCATCCCTGCCCCACCTGTCCCATGCTTGACAGGGACCCCGGACTTGGGGTGGTAGGAGCTCCCATGGCTGCTCCAGGTCATGCCCTCCCACTCCCATTGAGGAGTAAGGCACCTCATCCAATCCCAAGACCTCCCTTTTATATAGTTCCCCCCAAGCCTCCAGGTATATAGTTCTCCCACAGCCCCAATGTAAATAGTTACCTTTTTGTCAAGTACTGGTTCACAGGTTTCATATTTGTCACTAAAGAGTTTATTTTTCACCTCCCTCTTGTCCCTTGTGAATGGTGGGGGAGAGGTGAGGGGTGGGTGTGCAGGTGGGATTGGGGGGGGTGAGTGTGGGGGGGTCGTGGTGGAGGGTGCCTGTGGGAGGGTCACTGGGTCCCCTGAATGAAGGCCTCTCAGAGGGCCTTCTTGACCTGCACCCCATCCTGGTGCACCTGATGGCATGAGGCTTATGGCCGGGGCTGACCTCGGTAGCCCACCTCAACATGAACTGCTTGTGCTTTACCTCCACCATGGTGGGCACATTGTGGAAGCCGAACTCCAGGTGTGTCAGGAGGCACATAAACAGTTCTCCACAGTGTTCTGGGCTTGGTTCAAGCAGGCGTTAAAAAGGTTCTGGCTCAGGTCCATGTTGCCTGTATATGGCCAAATAAGCCACGGGCACAGGGGGTAGGTGTTGTCAGACACAATGCAGTGGGGCATGGTTGTTTTCCTGACTGGGAGTTCCTGTGGGGGGATGTAGGTGCCCTCCTGCATCCTGCGCCCAAACCAAGGGTTCCTAAACACCCAGGCATCATGGGCCTGGCCTGACCAGCTGAGGCAGGCATCCATGAATCACTCTTTGGTGTCTGTGAGGGCCTGGAGCACCATGGAGTGGTACCCCTTGTGGCTGATAAAAGTATCTCCACTGTAGTCTCGGGCCTGGTAAGGGGTCCCATCCAGCACACCAAAGCAGTTGGGGAACCCCAGCTCCGAGAAACCCTCAAGGGCAATGTCAAGGTCCCTGATGCAGATGACCCGGCGCAGGAGGAAGCTGTTTATCTGTTTATTGCCCTGACAACTTCCATGGGATGCAGAGTGAATGAGCCTGTGAGTTCATGGCACACTGCTCCACCCTCCTCCAACGCCCAGCCCCCTTTTACCACCACTGCCATTCCCCTAGGGTGCCCCTCTCCCGGGAGCCCTCTCCCTACTTGCTAAGATGGGTGTGTGGCCTGAGTATGGATTACCTCCACGAGGACAGCCCCAATGATCACCTTGCCCACCCTGAACTGGTGGCCGACTGATGCATGGCTGTCCGAGGTGGCCAGCTTCCCAATTGCAATGGCAACCTCTTCTCCAGGGGAGTGTGGGCTGCATACGGGTGTCATGGTGCTGGAGGGCTGGGGTGACATATCACCAGAAACATCTGCTTGGTCATGTTCTGGAGCCAGTGGTTGTCATCTCAGTCTGGCAGCATGAGCTAGTCCCACCACTCAGAACTGGTGGGATAGCTCCCCAAAGGCACTGTCTGGTCAGGGGAAGGGGGCATGGTTGTCGCCCCATGAAGGCAGACTGAAGGAAGGTGGCTAGGTGGCTGGGCCCCCCAGATGCACTGGAGGACAGCCACAAGCAACACGGCCAGCAGGCTGACCATGGCCTCAAGGATGTGCACATAAGGGAGCTGCTGGGGATCAATGGGAGTCTCTGCAATGGCTTTGCTCTGTGCACTGGGTCTGCAGTGCTGTGTTTAGCAAAGCAACCCTCAGCATGTGCAGGACAAAGGTGTTTGGGAGGGGCTTGTTTGCCATGTGACCCCTTCCACAGCATTTCGTGGCCCATTCTTTAGAAAGAGCATCTGGAGCTGTGTGGCTGCTCTCTTTCAAAAGAGCAGACCAGTCTTTCAAAAGAGTGGATCGACGGCTCAGTCTGCTTTTTGTGTCTAGACATGCTCTTTCAAAAGGCAAGCTTCTGGAAGACATGTTCCAGAAGATTGCCTTTCAAAATTAGACTGGGATGATGAGCGGTGGCTCCAGAATTTCCAGATGCCGTGAAAAATTTCTGGAGATGTGTCAGTGGCTGTGCCCTGCCCTGAGATACCAGGACACCCCGATGCGGCATGCCCTCCCCATCAAGAAAAGGGTCACGATAGCTGTCTGGAAGCTGACCACTGCAGACAGCTACCACTCTGTGGGCCACTAATTTGGTGTAGGCAAGGCCACTATCAGGGCCATCATGATGGAGGTAAGGAAGCTTGGGCCACACACACACTAGGGGGAAGGGAAGTCCAGGAAAGGAGGCCCATGGGGGACCAGAAGCAGGGGTGGAGGGGCTAGGAGTCGGGGTGAGGCCAGGGTGGGGCTGGGGTTGGGCCTGGGGGGCCTGGCATACCCTGCATACTCTCATGGGTGCATATATACCCCTTCCATGCAGGTGGTGTGTGGATTCAATGCAATGCTCTTCCAGAGGGTGATCTGCATCAGGGAGTTGGACGCAGCCATTACAGGCTTCACAGTGTTCAGGTTCCCACATTGCTTCTGCACCCTCGATGGGACCTGTATCCTGATTCGCAACCTGGAATACACCAGAGGGCAGTCTGTTAACTGGAAAGGGTACCACTCTGTGGTTCTTCAGGCCATGGTGGACAGCTGGGGCTGGTTCCAGGATATTTATGTGGGCTGGCCTGGCTGCACCCGTGATGCACAGGTCTTCAAGAACTCCGGGCTGTGCCGCCACATGGATGCAGGGACTCATATCCCCAGGAGGGAGATCCCACTCAGGGACACCACAGTGCCCCTGTGCATAGTGTCATCAGAGTTGCCACCAGCGTGGTGCTCTGCTCTCTCCAATGTTGGTATCACTCGGCTGCGTGCGTGTGTTCCCTCTGTGTGCTGCCCCAGCTCTGCAGATAGGTGACACAGCAGACTCGAAGAGAACCCCCAATGACCACAGAGGCTAGTAAGGTGCAAAGGCACGTCGGCCAGGTTTATTGCCGTATTGGATACAATAGTAGTTCCCTGTAGATTTCTTAGTCTAAGTCAGGGCATACTACACATATGCACCCACAGTCAATGGACTCGGCTCAGCCAGTGGCGGGACTTTCCACTGCCCCCTCAGCCAGACCCAGACCACATCCCAGGATTACATTCTTATACACAGGTACAAACAACTTACACATCACACCTGACGTATTGAGGTACAACCCTTCTACGTCATCAGGTGCCACCTCTCACCTTGTACATGATGGTTTGAACAAAACAACTCTATCCATCATATTACCCTTCTGCCCCTGTCATTGGGATGGGTCGGCCTGTTCTTCCTCATCTGTGGAATGTTCCAGGGTCAGGTGTTCTGGTACCGTGTTCCTATTTCAATATGCTAGGTAGATATGTTTATGCAACATCAAACCTCTTTTTGCCAACTTCTGTGAGCAATGCATTCCTTTAGCTCACAGCTGCACTTTGCTTTCTGTTAGCAAAATTTTGACCATTACTTTGGTTCAGGCCTAAGGCCTCATACTAGGCCTGTACTTACTACACATAGTGGCGAATGCCACCTATCCCCTCCAGCCCTGTATAATGTGGCCTTATATGGCCCACCCCACCTCTAGCCTGGAGCACTTCAACACCCAGCTCAACCATGCCCAAAACATGGTGGAACGCACCTTGGGCATCTGCAGGGCGGGTGCTGCTGTCCCCAGGGAGTGGGCTGCAGGTCGATACATGGGAGCAGGTGCTGAAGGTCACTGGAGGCCATGCCACTGTCCCTAGGGCCACAGCCCATCTGAGCTGTTGCCAGCCATGGTCTGCTGGGGATATGGGGCGGCCTGTGGGTGGCTTTTGAGTTTTGACCTTGTGGTCTGGGGTGTATGCCCTGTTGGGTACATACCTGAGAGTCCACCACCAAGATTTCAGGATGCCCTTCGATTCCATTTTTGAAAGAGCATCTGGCGTGTGTAGACACTCCATGCTCTCTTTCGAAAGAGGGCCTGGAATTTCAAAAATAATGGCTAGTGTAGATGCAGTCTTCTCTTGCTAGATCCAGTTCCAATTATGCTTTTGTCTTCCTGATTTCCCCACCCCACCCCTCCGACATTCTCCAACCATATGGCTACGTCTACACGTGAAGCCTACATCGAAGTAGCCTATTTCGATGTGGCGACATCGAAATAGGCTATTTCGATGAATAACGTCTACATGTCCTCCAGGGCTGGCAACGTCGATGTTCAACATTGACGTTGCGCAGCACCACATCGAAATAGGCGCTGCGAGGGAACGTCTACACGCCACAGTAGCACACATCGAAATAAGGGTGCCAGGCACAGCTGCAGACAGGGTCACAGGGCGGACTCAACAGCCAGCCGCTCCCTTAAAGGGCCCCTCCCAGACACACTTGCACTAAACAGCACAAGATACACAGAGCCGACAACGAGTTGCAGACCCTGTGCATGCAGCATGAATCCCCCGCTGCAGCAGCAGCAGCCAGAAGCCCTGGGCTAAGAGCTGCTGCCCACGGTGACCATAGAGCCCTGCAGGGGCTGGAGAGACAGCGTCTCTCAACCCCCCAGCTGATGGCTGCCATGGAGGACCCCACAATTTCGACGTTGCGGGACGCGGATCGTCTACACGGTCCCTACCTCGACGTTGAACGTTGAAGTAGGGCGCTATTCCGATCCCCTCATGAGGTTAGCGACTTCGACGTCTCGCCGCCTAACGTCGAAGTTAACTTCGAAATAGCGCCCGGCGTGTGTAGCCGTGACGGGCGCTATATTGAAGTTAGTGCCGCTACTTCGAAGTAGCGTGCACGTGTAGACACGGCTTATATGTATACTCCTCCTTAGTCATCTGTCCAAGTTTCCACTTCTTACATGCATGCTTTTTGAGTTTAAGCTCTCCAAAGATTTCCCTGATAAACCAAGCTGGTTGCCTACCATATTTGCTTTTCTTACTGAGCAGAAGGATGGTTTGTTCCTGTGCTGTCAATAAGATTTCTTTAAAATACTGCCAGGTCTCCTGAACTCCTTTCACCCTCATATTAACTTCCCAGGGGATCCTGCCAATTAGTTCTCTCACAGAGTTAAAGGCTGCTCTTCTGAAACCCAGGATCTGTATTTTACTGCTCATTTTCCTTCCTTTTGTGAAGATCCTCAAACCCAAAATCTTATGATCACTATAGGCCAGGTTGCCACCCACTTCTATTTCACCTATTAGTTCTTCCCTGGTGGTGAGCAGCAGGTCAAGCTGCACATGACCCCTAGCTGGTTACTTCAGCACTTATACCAGAAAGTTGGTAGATAGTGATACAGATACACACCGTCTCAGGGGTGTCCATTTTCAAATATGGTAGCCCTACCTTAAAGCTCTCAGCACAGCAATGTACCAGTGCATAAGATGGGAACAATAATACCATTCAATAGTTTTTCCAGTCCATGAACTGACATGCTTTGATTGAATTATGAAAGAGTAAAACAGCATTATTTGTTCTTACTTTAATTATGACTAGTTGTAGCTTCTCCTTTTGTTTTTTTATTGAACTTATCTTTAGAACATGTTCTTGATGAACTTCAGAAGCTTCTCCTGTGGTACAGGGGATGTGTGTATGAGGGAAAGCAATTTAATCATGAAGATTTGTACATGACACAAGGTATTTAAGCAGATGTGAGTATCGTAAGGCAGAGATGGCTGTATTTTCTTTAATGGAAATATTAACAAAACATTAAGGCCGTGTTTACACTTACTGAAAACTTCAAAATGGCCAGGCCAATGGCCAAATCAAGGAATACTAATGAGGAGCTGAAATGCATATTCAGTGCCTCATTAGCATGCCACTGGCCGTGGCACTTCAAAAGTGCCACTGTTTGCTTAACCGCGGCTCATCTACGTGGGGGTCCTTTCTTGCAAAGACTCTGCCACCATCAAAATCCCTTTATTCCTAACAGCTTTTAAAGCGGCACGGCCAACGGCATGCTAAGGAGGTGCTGAATATACATTTCAGTGCCTCATTAGTATTCTTCAATTTGGCCATTAGCATGGCCATTTCAAAGGTTTTCAAAAGTGTAGACATAGCCTAAAGAGGACAAACATTTGATGTTTGTTAGATGCACAGCTGTAATGGTGCAATCAATATCATCAAAGAAATTGGGGAGATTGTTTAATGTTAATGATGAGGTAGCAACATTTGCAGACAATTTTTGAGTCATTTAATAAGTCCAAAGCAGAGTTTGAAGAGTTTCAAAGGGATCTCACTAAAGTGGGTGGTAAAATGGCTGATGAGACAAGTGGGCTTATCTGGGCTAGATGGACAATTGAAATGATCCAACATGACTGTTCTTATGTTCATAGCTCTACCTGCAAAGTGGTCTGCAGTAGTGGCTTTTCTATAATTTACATGGTGTATAAATAGCCCTTAATGGCTGCTCAGCAAGGTGAGCATCCATGCTGTTCCTATTTAAGGCTTAAGAGTTGTGAAGGGTTTTGCACCAGTCTCGGCACAGCACAAGGGCAACAACAGAGCCAAAAAGAGTAACTTTCAGCTGGCTGTTACTCAAGCCGGTTATTGACCCCACTGATTTTGCGGCTTAGAGCAACCTGCAGGCTTCTATGACTCTCGAGGGAGCCATCCAGCATATTCCAGGCACGCTGCCCCCCAGCCCTCCAATGTGCTCCTACTATACAAGGGCATGGTATGCTAGCTTATGAACAGCAATTAAATCAGCATGATGTCTTAGAGCAGAGCACTGATATGGGTAAGTATAAATCTTAACATCTGTATTTCTGCAGATGGACCAGTTAACAGCTTGACTAATAGCCAAATTGCTGCAGGAAATGCAGAGGAAGAGCATTTAGAGGTCAGATAATGTTTAATCAGGGGACTTCTCAACACATCTTTAATATTCCTATTAATTTTCTCTTCCCCACTCATATATAAACAATATCCAGCTGGCAAAATTTAGTCACATTTAGTTATTTTTTATTAAGCAGAAATTAAGTCCCTGGTCAAATATTTGCTGAAAATTACACTTTATTTTCAAAGAAGACTTGACCACATGCTACAATCTCATTTCCTTCCATTTATGTCTCAGCTAAAACTACAAAATTCTTTTGTATCGCTGAACTCTAGTATTCACTGACAGTTAATCCATGCACCAATAAAACTGCTTGTTTACCTTGTAACTCTGGAAATACCATGGCTCTCAGGAATCACTGTTTTATTTAAATGGTATGTACTGTGACTGATTCCCATGATAAATGACATTTACAAAAGTGCCTTTTCTGAGAAAGCTATTATTATGAGGGGAAGAAACATACATGGTCTTTATTTAAGGATTTGTTTGTATGTAAGGTATTTGGTGTATGTATACATGGAATATGTAAATTTGCTGGTGGGTGCAAGGGAAAATGAGTTTAAGAGAACTGGCCACAAAGGACATGATGAGATACACTGTGTTTAAAGATGTAATGGAGACCTGATCGGCATTCTGGCTAGCACTGTGAAGCAGGAGTGAGCCTGAAATGCAGGCCTTGCAACAGAAGGATACTCCTCTGTAATTAAATAACCACAAGAAGCCTTGCACAAATGCACTTTGACTATCTAAATGGTATCTGAGTATAACACTTTTAGGATGCAGTGTATCAAACCCTTTAATGGTTACATTTTAAAGAGAATATGAGGTGCTTTATTAGACCCTTTAGCTGCGTCTACACGTGCACGCTACTTCGAAGTAGCGGCAGTAACTTCGAAATAGCGCCCGTCACGTCTACACGTGTTGGGCGCTATTTCGAAGTTGAAATCGACGTTAGGCGGCGAGACGTCGAAGTCGCTAACCCCATGAGGGGATGGGAATAGCGCCCTACTTCGACGTTCAACATCGAAGTAGGGACGTGTAGACGATCCGCGTCCCGCAACATCGAAATAGCGGGGTCCTCCATGGCGGCCATCAGCTGGGGGGTTGAGAGATACTCTCTCTCCAGCCCTTGCGGGGCTCTGTGGTCACCGTGGGCAGCAGCCCTTAGCCCAGGGCTTCTGGCTGCTGCTGCTGCAGCTGGGGGTCCGTGCTGCATATACAGGGTCTGCAACTAGTTGTTGGCTCTGTGTATCTTGCACTGTTTAATGAAAGTGTGTCTGGGAGGGGCCCTTTAAGGGAGCGACTTGCTGTTGAGTCCGCCCCGTGACCCTGTCTGCAGCTGTGCCTGGCTCCCTTATTTCGATGTGTGCTACTTTGGCGTGTAGACGTTCCCTCGCTGTGCCTATTTCGATGTTGGGCTGAGCAACGTCGAAGTTGAACATCGACGTTGCCAGCCCTGGAGGACGTGTAGACGTTATTCATCGAAATAGCCTATTTCGATGTCGCAACATCGAAATAAGCTATTTCGAAGTTGGGTGCACGTGTAGACGTAGCCTTTAAAAGTCATGATTTTCTTATGTTTTCACAAAATAGAAGTAAGTACCTGGTATGATTGAACTTATTTAGAATGAACAAACCCTTCAAGTGGTTCAGATCATATGCCCTTCTACAGCCACTGTGCATTGCTTTGAGTGTACAAAGGGGTCATAAATCTGGCCAGTTAAGAAGTTACTTGGGAATTTCTTGATGTTTAAAAGCTGGAGCAACAGGCTATTTGGGGAGCTGTTACATATGGCATCTCTTGGGGGACATCATTGGAATGTAGTCAAGTATCAAAGGGGTAGCCATGTTGGTCTGTATCAGCAAAAACAACGAGAAGTCCTGTGGCACACTATAAACTAACAGATGCATTGAAGCATAAGCTTTTGTGGGCAAAGACCCACTTTGTCAGATGCATGGAGTCAATGCAATGTAGCTTACATTCAGTCAATCCTCAGCTAGTGTAAAAAGCCATTTTGGGGCTATTACCAGGTAATGTATCTTAGATCAGGCCTAAGGCTGAACTAACTTTCACCAAATCTTGGGGACTGATGAATAGATAATGGAGATACACATCTCCTAGAACTAGAAGGGACCTTGGGAGGTCATCTAGTCCAGTCTCCTGCCTTCTTGGGAGGTCCAAGCACCATCCCTGATATCTATTTGCCCCAGTCCCTGAATGGCCTCCATGGGGGAGGAGCTCACAACCCTGCATTTCACAGGCCAATGCTCAAACCACTGAGCTATTCCCCACCACCTCCAAAAGTCTGGAAAACACCATTTTCATTGGCAAATGTGGGTCTCAATTCTACTACCTCTTGCACACTAAGCAAGCACTCTACCATTTGAGCTAATTCCCCTGTGCTAATGTGACTAAATCTTGGGGGTAATGTAATGGTAGCATATGGACACATTTTTCCTTGCTTTTGAGTCCTACACTATGCTCAGCTCTGCTCGATTCAAGGATCCCTCTTGAAAGTTGGGAATAAAACTCAATTCACGCATAAGATTCCCGGGTTTAAGAAAACTAGAACTTTCCAATATGACTTTATAGATGTGGTATCACAGGTGATATTTCAAATTCTAAAGTTCAAAAAATAGCAGGCTTCTGATTTTTAAAAGAAAAAAACATTAAACATGAAGCAGATTCTTTTACAGGTAAAAATCTTTTAAAATTAATAAATGATAGAATATCATCACCTCTTGGAAAGCTGTATTACGAAGCATAAGGTATTTGCAATGTTGGAATTCTCTAATAATCTTTCAAGCTAAGTTTATTTTATATATTTAGTCACGTGTGATGGGTGACGTGAGTTAACTTTGAATTACTTTGTTATATTGCAGCATATCATGACACATTGCTCTCAGATTTTTGTTTTCCTTTGGGCTGATATGTGAGCAATAGCATGCACTAGCAATAGCAATAGCATGCACTAGTATCTCAAGATACTGTATTTATTAATGGCACAAGATTAATGAGCTGCACAGAAACAAACAAAATGAAAAACCACAAGTAAACAGAAACTATAGCTGACCAGTCACTAAAATAAAATCCCTTTAATTATTGTTGAGACATATGAGTAAGCATAGAATGATTAGCACTATATAAGATTCTATGATAGACGTTGTGTCTCAAAACATCTCTGAAGTGACTCAGTTTATTTGCTCATACAGTTAATTACGGCACAGAGCAGAAGTAGAAATATATGAAATGATAAATCCACAAAAATAATAATTCCATTGCAGTATGTCCTATTTAGAGCACCGCAGTGTCCTTTGCATGCTTCTTGACTGGGAAAAGCAAATTTTCAATAATACTACAAACTTGTTTTTTAACTTGTGTTAATCACCAGGTTAGCTGATGCAATAAGAACACAGCTTTTATTTCCCCTAGAGAGAACAAGTCCTAAGTAACAGAAGCCTTAATTCCAGAAAATACTTAAGCAATTTATGAATGGCTTTTGACTTAAAAGTGTACTTAAAGTTAAGTGTGTACTTAAATACATGTCTCTTTCTTTTCTTCAATTTAAAGGGCATTCTTAAGATGCTTGCTTGAACAGGGATGCTGAATAGATGTCTGGGTGCTTATGGCCCTTAACAGGAAATATGCAGAGTCTTTACAAAATCAGTTGAATGCTACAAACTCTTAACATTTAAACCACTCTTCAGTTTGACAAATTAGGACTGTCCATTTTATTACCACTTGGTAACATTTGCTTGCACAATGCTTGTTCTTGGGACAAGTTTACATGTTTGCATATAGACTGTGTTATTTTTCCACAAATAAGTGTTTATTAGTCATTGATTATTAAGGCTACATTTTAGTATTTTTTTAATGAAAGTCAAGGGTAGGTCACAGGCAGTAAACAAAAATTCACAGCCTGTGACCCTGTCCATACCATACTCCCCAATTAAATTTGGGGGTTGGAAGGAGCAGTGTGGGGTGCTCAGGGGAGGAGGACTGGCAGGGCTGGCAAGTTCCCTACCTAGTTCTGTGCGGCTGCCTGAAAGCGGCGACATGTCCCTCCTGCAGATCCCAGGCAGGGGGTCAGTCAGGCATCCTCACATATTAATCCACCCCAAGCACTGGTTCCACAAGTCCCAGAGGCGTGAGACTGCCCCTGCAATGGCCAGTGTAGCCAGGCAAGGAACTGGCTGAGCTGCTCAGACAGCCCCTAGATCAGCCACCTCAGAAGTCCCAAAGGTCTCAAAATGTCATGGAATCTATGGTTTCCCTGACAAGTGTACAGTCTTATCACTGTCTGCTCATTATTTTCCTGGTAAAAATATTTCAGTAATTCAGTCAATAGGAGAGACTGTGTGTTGTAATCTAAGTAACTAATCACAAAGTGTAAAGCGTTAAAGAAAGAAATTTGTGAACACCAGGGCTAAACAATTGTTCTTCTGTGTTGTTTAACGTATACTTGAGAATAATTAATTTTCAGAAATCAGGACTGGCTTGCAAATGATTCATGCAGAGAATGGGACTAAATTTCATATGTATTTTAACTTGACCTGATCAGTACAACATCATATCATTTAAGATCTCAAAAGCACAAATTCCTGTCAAATGTAATAGTTTGAAATTGCTTCCTTTGTGTTAAATGAGTGAACCATAGACATGACACCTGAATGTGATCAGGTTTTTCAAAAATAACAAAAGTGTAGTTAAGATGCGCAGAGTTGCAATGCTACTAGGGACAGGTACACTCCAGTCTTGTAGACAGTGCTGTTTTCTTGCTGCAGCTCTGAAACTGCAATGACTCACTGTTCTCATCAGAAACATTAACCCTGTCTCTACACGTGCCCCTTCCTTTTGAAAGGGGCATGTTAATGAGGGGGTTCAAAAGATGCTAATGAAGTGCTGCAATGAATATGCTGCTTCTCATTAGCATAATGGGAACCGTGGCGATTCGAAAGTGTGGCTTTTCGAATCGCGCGCCGCCCGTGGAGATAGGACCTTCTGAAAGGACCCCCCCCCAGCTTTCAAAAGCCCTTCTTCCGATCACCAGATAGGAAGAAGGGCTTTCGAAAACTGGGGGGGTCCTTTCGGAAGGTCCCGTTTCCACGGGCGGTGCGCGATTCGAAAAGCCGCACGTTCGAATCGTCATGGCTGCCATTACGCTAATGAAGTGCTGCATATTCATTGCAGCACCTCATTAGCATCTTTTAAACCCACTCATTAACATGACCCTTTCGAAAGGAAGGGGCATGTGTAGACTCAGCCTAACAGGGCAACTGATCAATATTCAGTCTTTGGATATGTGTGTATCATGCTGGTTGACTTCAATGCAAATTGTGTGAGAATAGCCTATAATTGAATTTGGTCCTGTATGCTTAATGTGAGTAAAAATAAAGATAGGGAAAAGACTGTCTCAGCATCTGTTTTTTTTGTTTGTTGTGCTTGTTTTGTTCGGTTTGTTTTCCCATCCTGTAAGGAATAAACCCACTTTAGAAAGCCAAAACTTTTGTGGTTGCATGGAGGAATTTTAAAAGATCTGCTTGGAATAGATCTGATTTTTTTAAAGCGACTTTTAGAACCAATTGTTGTTTCTCCATAATTTATCATAGAAAAACTGGATAGCCTTTTAAAATGCATCCATGTTGAAGTGCCAGTCCTACTTCCATAGTTAAGATTGGATGGAGCTGCACTTAAGTTAGGAAGTTATGTTATCCCCCATATTATTTATGATAATATGCTTATGATAGGAATTTGACATAAATCAATTATGCTTTATGGCAAAATATTTCATGCAATGTAAAAATGTGTTTATTCTATTTTTGTGCCTGTATCATTCCTGTATTTGAAGTTAAAAATATTAAACATAAGCCAGTTAAATAATCTAAACATATTAAAAGGCCATTAGTAGTACTCAAGGAACTTAATGACCAGGTACTTGGACAATAACCTGTGACTAGTGTTATTTTTCCTGTAAATCTGATCTATGGTCGGTTTTGCAAAGACATCTGTCAAGTTCACGGGATGCTGGAATCAATCTTACATGATGTACTTTTCCACTGAAGGTGAGATGAGTATGAACTGAACACTAGAGAGTCCTGCCTTGGGCAAAATGCAAACATACATAGGCAAGAACACAAACAATTAGGGCTACTGCCAAACACCAGGACACCCTTTTTATACCATCTAATATGTCTACTGAAACCACTTGAAAAATTAGGCCCAAGCTGGGAAGCTCCTAGGTTGAGAGAAGATCATTAGAACTACTGTTAAGTAGGAAATTGCATGTGACAAGTTTTTTCTTAGTATTAGGTTGAGCTGGTATGTTTTGTACTATTTTGCTTAGTAACTTACTTAGATCTGTGTGCTGTCACTTGCAATCACTTAAATCTTACCATTCTGTACTGAAGAAAATTCCTTTTGTTTATTAATAATGTAAATAATTGTTATGAGGATGGGACAGCAGTTGTGCATACCTCATTCACGGATAAAGGGGGCAAACAACTTATGAGCTTTCTCTGTATAAAACTGTATGTCGAGTGAGAAGGTTTGCTGAGGTTCTGGTCTCGCTGGGGCTGTGCATCTGGATGCTGTGTCACATTCCTTTCACTGAGCCTTCCCGGATCTGAGCTGCTCTCAGTATCTGTGTTGTTCTGCTGCGGTTTGTGACACCCAATTCTGTGCCAGTGCTGGAGAAAATGGGAGGTTAAGTTTTGTGGCCATTTTGAGAAAGGTTCTCTCATATTATTTTCAGTGGAACTTGGTGTTTCTGCCTCTTGAAATCATAGGGGCTGTTTAGCTTGGGAACAAAAGGACATTGTGGCAATTCTTCAGTAGAGCAGTTCTTTGTGTGAGAGATGTAAGTTGCCAGCTCTTACTAACAGATCTATTAGGAAAATTAGTGGCAAATATGACTGTCAGTACTAAATATTTATGGACAAAAGCTAGCCATTTCATTCCATATATTGAAGAAAGCATATGGGGAGGGGATCTAGTGGATGTACATGCATATATGTGTGTGTGCAAACAGGTAAATGTAGGGGTCCAGGAGGATGAAGGAAACACTGTTATGAACTAGGGGAAACTCTCTCAAAATTCACATTAATAGGCATGAATTCATCCTTCAATTAACAACCTAAAGCAAAAGGTATGCATATACCCATCCTGGAGATTTTGGCTGAGAGAGATGCATGTGTGTGTGAAAGACAAAAACACACAAAGTTAGAGCAAAGAAGAAGAGAGAGGGAGAGGAGGAAAAAAGGTGAAGTAGCTCGTCCAAAGTAATGAAGCTGGCCATTGTCAAAACTGGGACTAGAACTGCGCTCTCCTGAGCCATCTCCATTAGGCTACACTCCTTAGGAAGTTTCAGAGAAGTAGCCGTGTTAGTCTGTAGCTTCCAAAAAATCTGTTAATCTATAAGGTGCCACAAGACTTCTTATTATTCTCCTTAGGAAGTTGTTACTGATTTAACTGTAGGCATACAGTAGAACTATATGGCCTGTGCTCCAAGATGTAGGCATGGAAGGGGCTTACTACTATATTGTAGAACTTGATCATGAACATTATGGCTTTTATAGAGTGTCACTACAGTACATTAAGCTCATATTTAAGTGATAGTCTGAATTGGAACCAGAGTATTTATTGCATTGCAGGGCTGAACCCATTATGTAAAAGTTTTCTCTTTCCAGGAACTTTTCATTTAAAATTAAATTTGAGTCTGTATTTCTCAGGCACTGATCAGAAACACAGTTTTTTTAAAGTCTGTTTTTAAGTTACAAAGGCAACTGAAACTGCAGCCACATTTTCACTCTTAGCTGCTTGAATGATATGACCAAGTTAAAAAAAAACCAAGACAATTAAGTCATAGGTGGATGTCGGTTATCTGAAATATCTATAAAATACTCTTGTCCTGTCTATTTGAGCTGCCATGTTTAAGATGTGGTATCAAGACATTGCTTTTCTGCAGTTACAGATCAGTCTAAGAACTATTTTTTTTCTGCTTCACCAATTCTTTGAAGCTGACAGGAATAATTGCATATATCACATTGCCAATCAGTGCCTTTATCTCTCTTTGGATTATGCTATCCACTGTAATACAACGGCTTAGGTAAATACAGCCTCAAACACTTTATATTTCCTTCTTTACACAGCAATAAACTCCCTGCTTCTTTTCTCTAATTACCACGCACTGGAGCTTGTCAGAAATTAAATTAATCTGTTCATCTTTTCCATATCTATCCCTTCCAAAATTTTGTGTCACTCTTTGGCAAATTAAGCCATCTATAAATTCCGTGAACAAAAAATTATTTCTGAAATCAATTGAGCTTGCTCCGTGACAACAATAAAAATTTAAAAACTCTATAATGGGGGCGGGGCGATTTCAACTATTCCCATTGACAGAGTACATGTTATCTCGATAGCTTCTTGATAACTTAAATGACTGCTTCTTGGAGCAGCTGGTTGTGGAATCCACAAGAGGGGAGACAAATCTTGATTTAGTCCTAACAGGAGCTGGTCCAAGGGATAAATATAACTGGACCACTTGGAAATAATGACCATAATAAATAAAATTTAACATCTCTGTGGTAGGAAGAACACCACAGTAGCCCAACACTGTGGCATTTAATTATAAAAAAAGGGGGACTACAAAAAAAATGGTGAATTAGTTAAAAAGAAATTAAAGGATACAGTGTCAAAAATAAAATCCTGGTAAAAGTAAAAACCTAATGATTGAAAGATAGCTGGTGTGATGTCAATACTTTAAAAGAGCTCTAGAAATGATCCTGGCAATTACAGGCCTGTAAGTCTAAGTTGTTGGGAAAAAGTCAAAATGGTTTCTGTAAAGGTAAATCATGCCCTACTAACCTGCTAGAATTCTTTGAAGTGGGGAAGTGGAAAGGCGTCAACAAGCATGTAGGCCAGAAGGATCCAGTGGATATAGCGTACTTAGAATTCCAGAAAGCTTTTGACAAGTTCCCTCGTCAAGGCTTTTAAGTAAAGTAAGTTGCCATGGGATTAGAGGGAAGGTCTTCTGATGGACTGAGAATTGGTTACAGGACAGGAAACAAAGGGTAGAAATAAATGGTAAGTTTTTACAGAATGGAGAGAGGTAACTAGTGGTGTCCCCCAAGGGTCTGTACTGGGACCAATCTTATTCAACCTATTTATAAATGACCTGGAGAAAGGGGTAAACAGTGAGACGGCAAAATTTGCAGATGATACTGAACTGCTCAAGAAAGTTAAGAACAACGCAGACACTGAAAAGATTCAAAAAGATATCACAAAACCAGACAACTAGGCAACAAAATGGCAAATGAATATTAATGTTGATAACTGAAAAGTAATGCACATTGGAAAAAGTAATCCCAGCTATACATACAAAAAGTTGGGGGATGATTTAGCTATAACTAACTAATAAAGAGAGAGGTCTTGGAGTCATTGTGGATAGTTCTGTAAAAACTAAGTAAGTCATGCAGGGCCCTGGATTTGGTGGTGATGGGGGACTTCAACTTTCCAGATATAGGTTGGGAAACTAATACAGCAGGGCACAGACTATCCAGTAAATTCTTGGATTGCATTGGAGACAATTTTTTATTCCAAAAGGTTGAAAAAGCTACCGGGAGGAAGCTGTTTTAGATTTGATTTTCACAAATAGGGAGGAATTGGTAGAGAACTTGAAGGTGGAAGGCAGCTTGGGCGAAAGTGATCATGAAATCATAGAGTTCACAATCCTAAGGAAGGGTAGAACAGAAAACAGCAAAATAGAGATAATAGATTTCAGGAGGGCAGATTTTGGTAAACTCAGAGAGCTGGTAGGTACCTTTCCATGGTAAGGAAAACTGAGGGGAAAAACAGCTGACGAGAGTTGGCAGTTCTTCAAAGGGACATTATTAAGGGCCCAAAAGCAAGCTATCCTGCTGCGTAGGAAAAATAGAAAATATGGCAAAAGACCACCATGGCTTAACCAGGAGATCTTGCATGATCGCAAAATAAAAAAGGAATCATATAAAAAATGGAAACAAGGACAAATTACAAAGGATGAATATAGGCAAACAACACAAAAATGCAGGAGCAAGATTAGAAAGGCTAAGGCACATAATGAGCTCAAACTAGCTATAGGCATAAAGGGAAACAAGAAGGCTTTTTATAAATAGGGTTAATAAATAAATATATTAGAAACAAGAGGAAGAACAGGGACAGGGTAGGGCCATTGCTCAGTGAGGACGGAGAAACAGTGACACCGAACTTGGAAATGGCAGAGGTGCTTAATGACTTCTTTGTTTCGGTCTTCACTGAGAAGTCTGATGAAGGAATGCCCAACACAGTGAATGCTAGTGGAAAAGGGGTAGGGTTAGAAGCTGAAATAAAAAAAGAACAAGTTAAAAATCACTTAGGAAAATTAGATGTCTGCAAGTCACCAGGGCCTGATGAAATGCATCCTAGAATACTCAAGGAGCTGATAAAGGAGATATCTGAGCCTTTATCTATCATCTTTGGAAAATCATGGGAGACAGGAAAGATTCCAGAAGACTGGAAAAGGGCAAATATAGTGCCCATCTATAAAAGGGGCATAAGAATAACCCAGGAAACTACAGGCCAGTCAGCTTAACTTCTGTGCCAGGAAAGAGAATGGAGCAGGGAATTAAAGAAATCATCTGCAAGCACTTGGAAAGTGATAAAGTGATAGGGAACAGCCAGCATGGATTTGTAAAGAACAAATCATGTCAAACCAACCTGATAGCTTTCTTTGATAGGATAATGAGCCTTGTGGATAGGGGAGAAGTGGTAAATGTGGTATACCTAGACTTTAGTAAAGCATTTGATACGGTCTCACATGATATTCTTATAAAAAAACTTGGCACATATAATTTAGATGTGCTACTGTAAGGTGGGTGCATAACTGGCTGGATAACCGTACCCAGAGAGTAGTTCTTAATGGTTCTCAATCCTGCTGGACAAGTTTTACAAGTGGGGTTCCTCAGGGGTCTGTTTTAGGACCGGTTCTGTTCATTATCTTCATCAACAATTTAGATATTGGCATAGAAACTACACTTATTATGTTTGCAGATGATACCAAGCTGGGAGACGTTGCAACTGCTTTGGAGGATAGGGTCATAATTCAAAATGATCTGGATAAATTGGAGAAATGTTCTGAGGTAAACAGGATGAAGTTTAATAAGGATAAATACAAAGTGCTCCACTTGGGAAGAAACAATCAGTTTCACGGATACAGAATGGGGAGAGACTGTCTAGGAATGACTACAGCAGAAAGGGATCTAGGGGTTATAGTGGACCACAAGTTAAATATGAGTCAAAGTGTGATGCTGTTGCAAAAAAAGCAAACATGATTGTGGAATTCATTAACAGGTGTGTTGTGAGCAAGACAGAACAAGTCATTCTTCCGCTCTACTCTGCACTGTTTAGGCCTCAGCTTGAGTATTGTGTCCAGTTCTGGGCACCGCAGTTCAAAAAAGATGTGGAGAAATTAGAGAGGGTCCAGAAAAGAGCAACAGGAATGATTAAAGGTCTAGAGAATGTGACTTATGAAGAAAGGCTGAAAGAATTGGGCTTGTTTAGTTTGGAAAAGAGAAGATTGAGGGGAGACATGATAGCGCTTTTCAGGTATCTAAAAGGGAGTCATAAGGAGGAAGGAGAAAACTTGTTCTTCTTGGCTTCTGTGGATAGAACAAGAGACAACGGACTTAAACTGCAGCCAGGGAGGTTTAGGTTGGACATTAGGAAAAAGTTCCTAACTGTCAGGGTGGTCAAACAGTGGAATAAGTTGCCAAGGGAGGTTGTGGAATCCCCATCGCTGGAGATATTTAAGAACAGGTCAGATAGATGTCTATCAGAGATAGTTTAGACAGTACTTGGTCCTGCCATTGGGGCAGGGGGCTGGACTCAATGGCCTATTGAGGTCCCTTCCAGTCCTAGTATTCTATGATTCTATGAACTTCCACTTAATGTGTTGCAGCAGCCAAAAACAGCAAACAAAACATTAGAAATCATTAAAAAGTATTAGAGAATAAAGAGGTGTTGGCTTTGGAAAAGGCTCAAGAAAGGGCAACAAAAATAGTTAGAAGTTTGGAATGGATGCCATATAAAGAGAGGTTTAAAAGGCTGGTGCTTTTCAGCTGTGAAAAGAGAAGATTAAGGCTACACTATTCTGGAAGATCAACCCACTTAGGGACAATCTTCTGGAGTTTGACTTCATACGTCTAGTATGGCCATGCAACTTCATCCTCTCAGGTCATAATCATCTCCTGTCCTCCTTGTGAGACATGAAGAATACGAGAGGTTGATGGGAGAAATTCTCTTCCCGTTTACTTTCCCTGGTATAGACAGCCATGTTAGCTGAGTGCAGACACATCAATTTTAGCTACACAATGCTGTAGCTAGAATTGCGTATCTGTGGTCAACTTATTTTGCCTAGTGTAGATGTAGCCTAAGGGGAGATATCATAGAGGTCTGTAAAATCACGACAAGTATGGACGAAGTGAATAAGGAAATGCTATTTACTTGTTTCCATAACATGAGAACTAGGGGTCACACAATGAAATTAATGAATAGCGGGTTTAAAACCAACAAAAAGAAGTTGTACTTCACACAGTGCCCAATTAACCTGTGGAATTCCTTGACAGAGTATGTGGTGAAGACAAGGACTTTAACAGGTTTAAAAAAACACTAAATACATTCATGGAGATTAGCTCTATCAATACTTAATAGCTAGGATGAGTAGGAATGGTGTCCTTCGTTTCTGCTTGTCAGAGACTGGAAATGGATGACAGGAGAAGGATCACTCCATTATCTTTTCTGTTCACTACTTCTGGGGCATCTGGCATTGGGCACAATCAGGAGACAGGATACTGGGCTAGATGGATCTTTGGTCTGACCTGATATGATGGTCTTTATGGTCTAACAATGTAGTTGACTATAACTTGATTTACAAAACTTGTGCACATAAAAGAAAGGAAAGAAAAAGTTGGGAGCATAATTTTGGGCAGTGGGTACAAGCTTTTTCACTTGATATGGTGTCTGTACACTATTGAATCAACCTTCAAGGACCAGAACAGCTGCATAGCCAGCCAGTGGGGAATGCACATGGTACAATAATTGTGTAGATTTTGGTTGCTCTATACAGGCACTCTCTCATCTGTGCAGGGAGCAGGTCAGTGGAGAAAGAGGGTAAGTGGCAAGGCCATCATGCACAATACTACAAGGATTTTAGCTGGCAACTGAAACCCAGAAACAGCCTGGGATGGACCTCTGTAACTTGGATGAAGGAGAGAAGGAGTGAAGGTAGTTTTCCTGGTATCATTTGGGTATTTTGAGAAACTTTTCCAATAGGTACACCACAAAATTTCATCCATTTTTTATCACTTACCAAACAATACATATTTCATCACAAGACAACATTAACTGGGAGCCATTGTTTGCTTGTTTATATTATTTTGTTGCATTTTTTATTTTAATGAATATGCAGTGCCTCATTAACATAACAAAGGCCGTGACACTTCAAAAGTGCCACTTCTGATCACGTGTGCCTCGTCTACATGGAATCCTTTTTGAAAGGACTCCACGCACTTCAAAATCCTCTTATTCCTATAGCCAAACGCGATCAGAAGTGGCACTTTTGAAGTGCCGTGGCTGCTGTTATGCTAACAAGGCACTGCATATTCATTGCAGTGCCTCATTAGCATATCCTAAAGTGTCTCATTAGCATCCCCATTTCGAAAGTGGGGGGCTAGTGCAGACATAGCCTTCAACTTTTACCATCTACTCATCTCACCCCTACGCTTTCAGTTCTATGTAAAATGTTTATGCTAATAACGTTATTCTCTCCTGTCATCATGGTTGTGCTATTCACCTCTTTCAATCCCTTCCCTGGATTTCCTTCACTTTTATGCATTAACTTCAAACCTCTCATCTTTCTTTTAAAGATTTTGTGTGATTATGGACTGCCTACTCATCTATAAAAGTATGCAGTATGAGTGAAGGAGGCAAAATCTGGTTAGCCAAGCCTTTCCTGTTTCACTCCTCTTCTTTTCTTCTCCCAGGCAGCCTCTGGGGGTAGAAATTCTGTGGAGTTGTGGCCTACTTTAAAGCTGCTGTTTTTAAGTAAAAACCCCCAAGGGGAAGAGGGTAGAAGTGAATCTTGTGTGTGTGTTTTTGTCTCATAGGAGTGCCTCCTACCAGCCACCAGTGGTTTGTATCCCTGTGTCTGTGGAGAAGCCAGAATAAAGCCATCATCTGCTATTGGGCCTCAATCAGATTTATGATGGTTTTGACCTGGGGACTGGTGGCTCTTTTCCTCTCCCAGCTGTCTTGCATTAATTAATGTCACTGAAATCTGTGTATAAAACTAGCGTGAGAGAAGGATCAGGCTTCATGGAGTTATTGTTTGGTAAACTAGAGCAGAATCAGGCCCAATAACGGAGCTTCTAGTTAATAGGCCTTGTAGTGGTCTCAAAGTCAGGAATCTCATATAGGCCTGATCCTTTGATCCTGTGCCCTTTGCTCAGCTCTGCTATTGCAAGGGGATGGGAGAAATCAGGCTTAAATGCTAGATTCCCCTGGTTTAGGATAGACCCAGAATGGCAGAAAGCTGATGTAGCTGACTTCCTGTTCCACCCACCTTGCCCTTCCCAGTAGAGGACCCCGAGGAGAACCATTATATCCATCACAGGCTCCAAGGCCAAAAGGGACCATTGTGATTAGCTAGTCTGATCTCTTCTGTACAGCACAGGTCATAGAATGCCCTGATGAATAATTCCTTGGGCAGATCTTTTAGGAAAAAAAAATCTAGTCTTGTCAGTGGAGAATTCACCATCAAGAATTTGTTCCAGTGATTAATCAGTCTCACCTTGTGTATGAGTGTATGTGCATGCAAATATAATAAAGAGTTGATAAAGAAAAAGTTTAAGCCTTATTTGCAGGCTTAATGGGTCTAGCTTCATCCTCCATACATCACCTCATGTTGTACCCTTCTCTTCAAAATTGAAGAGCTATGAAACATTTTTTCCCCATAGCCGTGTCTACACGTGCACGCTACTTCGAAGTAGCGGCACTAACTTCGAAATAGCGCCCGTCACGGCTACACGTGTTGGGCGCTATTTCGATGTTAACATCAACGTTAAGTGGCGAGATGTTGAAGCCGCTAACCCCATGAGGGGATAGGAATAGCGCCCTACTTTGACGTTCAACGTCGAAGTAGGGACCGTGTAGTCGTTGCACATCCCGCAACATCGAAATTGCGGGGTCCGCCATGGTGGCCATCAGCTGAAGGGTTGAGAGACGCTCTCTCCAGCCCCTGTGGGGCTCTATGGTCACCGTGGGCAGCAGCCCTTAGCCCAGGGCTTCTGGCTGCTGCTGCTGCAGCTGGGGATCCATGCTGCATGCACAGGGTCTGCAACCAGTTGTCGGCTCTGTGGACCTTGTGTTATTTAGTGCAACTGTGTCTGGGAGGGGCCCTTTAAGGGAGCGGCTTGCTGTTGAGTCCGCCCTGTGACCTTGTCTGCAGCTGTGCCTGGCACCCTTATTTCGATGTGTGCTACTTTGGCATGTAGACGTTCCCTCACAGTGCCTAATTTGATGTGGTGCTGCCCAACGTCAATGTTGAACGTCGACGTTACCAGCCCTGGAGGACGTGTAGACGTTATTCATCGAAATAGCCTACTTCGATGTCGCTACATCGAAATAAGCTACTTTGATGTAGGCTTCACGTGTAGACGTAGCCCATGTGGGAATTAATAGACTTTAAACAAGTCACCCCTTAAACTTCTGTTTGTTAAGCTAAATAGATTGAGCTCAAGTCTATTGCTGTAAATCAAATTTTCTAATCCTTTAATCATTCTTGTGACTCTTCTCTGAAACCTTTTAACAACATGGCAGTGGAGGTGAACAAAATTGCAGCCAGAGGTGTAACAGCAGCTTGGATTACCTCCCAGAACTACCTTCAATCAAGATAGTAGAGCTAAAAATGTCACTGTAACAGCAGCAGCAAGGATGTCAGTGTGGATTGTACAAGCGCACTGAGGAACCCTGGTTATGAACTTATATCGCTAGCATGCTCTGAAGCCCATGGCACCAGGTCTTTCCTGCTAATTTTAGCTGTACTAGCTATGTCAAAGCTAATATATTCTTAAACTAGAGGATGAGCAATCTTCAGGTTTCGTCCAGGATTAGGTGAATGAAAGGTAGCATAATTCACTTCTCTGAAGTGCTGCAACAACCATTGTTCAACTGCACACAAGGATCTGTTCCTTTAACTTTAGAATAGAGTTGGAAGCTTCAAGATGATAGAATCCTTGTACTTCACTCTTCATTTCTGTGGGTAGGAAAGCTGTCCTTTCTTTCTCCTCCCATTCTTAGTGTCCAGACAATTACTTTTGTGGCAGGAGTCACCAGGTGACACTGTTATACCATATAGGGTTGCAAGTTTTTCTTAGAATGAGCATGCCACTGCTCAGCCTTGAAAGAAATGCTGCGTTATTACTTTTATGATGGAATTATTTTTGGGAGACCTGCTGCAAGTAAGAGGTGAGCTTTCTTCTTCCCTTAATCTCTCTTGTTAGACTGGACTTGCTAGGACAGTTGCCTCCTGGGAGTTAGGCACTGGTATTGATTCTGGGGTGTGAAGGATTTTTCCTGCATGCTGTTGACCACCTATGTTCCAGGACTGTGTATAAACTAAACAAAAACAAGGTCTATTTAGATGCACCCAGACTCAGCATTCACTGACTTCTGTTCCACTGGAAAATGAACCTTCAGTGTTAAAAAATCTGCTACTGCTCAGCATGAGGTTGTTACAGTTTAAACCTGAGTTATCTGTGCCCATACCAGACTTTTTTCAGGTCCTTATGCATCTCTAGCCCCCACTCTGTGCATTGTGCATTCCTATTGCCCGTATGTGATGGGGAGTACCAACCCCACACTGAGCAGGGGTTTGAGATCCAGGCCTATCAGACGGAAAAGGCCCCACCCCCAAGGCTCTGCTGGGCATGCTCCAACTGTAGGCCAGGTATAAAGGCTGGAGAAGCCTGGCAGTTGGGTCTGGCCAGCAGGAGGGAAGAAGCTCCTGCAGAAGCCCGGGAATCACAGCCACCCAAGGAGCAGCCATGGCGACTACCACTGCCGCCCCAGCCACCTGAGGGGCAGCAGCAACAGTAGTGCCAGTTCCCACTGGAGCAGCAATCAGTCCATGGCAGAAGCAGCTGGAGGGGTTGAGAACTGAGTGGAGGTGATGGACCACACCAAGAGTGGGGGTAGGACCCTCCCCTACCCCCACCTCCCAGTGAACCCAAGGCAAGGAGAACCAAGGCCACAGGGGCCTGACCAGGCTGTAAGGCCACAAACTGGGACTAGGCTGCAGAGGCCTGACTGGGCCATAAGCCCTGCAAATAGTGACTGGGCTGCTGAGGCCTGACCAGACTGCAAAGGCCTGTGAATGGTGAGCAGGCTGCAGAGGCCCATGAACTGTGACTGGGCTGCAGAGGTCTGATTGGGCCAGGAAGCTCTGTGAATGGTGACTGCGCCGCAGAGGCCTGATTTGTCTGGGAAGCCCACAAACTGTAACTGGGCTGCAGAGATCTGACTGGGCCATGGAGCCCTGGGATGATTCTGGGGCTCTCGAGAGCAAGGCAGGGCAGGAGACCCTGCCACCCATACATTTCCAGTAGGCTGCATAGGATTTGCACACACAACCAGCACGGACTTTTTAATTGGTAGTTGTTGGTTAAATTGTTTGAGGTAATTCTGTAGAGGTACCGAGCAGCTTAAATTTATTATTTTTATTAGAGCTGGAGAGGTTCAGCACCTCTTAGGGTTACGGCCTTTAAAATAAAAGCAGGAGCCAGCGACAAAGTATTAATAAGGTATTTTGTTACATGTCCTGGGTGTCATGTATCAGTGCAGGTTTCCCATGTCTGGGACATACACAAAGTAATTACATATTTCATGTGATGCTGGAAATGGCCAATCATAATCCCGACAGATTTTTACTAAATCCCTCTATGGTTTGGAACCAGTTGGTCATTGGAAATGATCTGGTTTTATTGTTTTGAGTATCATATTTATATGTTATATATGGTAAGCTGTACTTACTTCACTAAAACCTTAATTCCAAGACTCCTGTTTGTTTAGGTGAGAGAATACTGACATTTTTATATAACAGCATCAAATATACAGTGATAAAGAAGGAAAAGCCACATGTAATTAATCTCTCCTCACCATCCTCCTCTGTCTTATGGTCTCACTGTCACTTGGAAATCGTAGAGATGGAGGTGCAGCCCTTATTAATACATTCCCATACGTGTCTCACACCTCCGCTTAACAGCCCCAGACTTCCTCACACATCACCATCCCTAGAAGTGTGGATTTATTCTCTTATGAAATCTTACAAAAAGGTGCAAACTGAAGTGTAAATAGTGTTCATCTCACCGAATTGATTGGAATGTGGCTGCTGCTCTTAAGGTGGATTGCAGCTGTGGGGAAAGAAAAGGATTTCAAACTAATAGTGAGACAGAATAAGAAAATGCTGAAGTATGGATGACTGATAAGGAGATGGTGTTGGCAGGAACCAGAATGCTTTTGCTCTTGGGAGTAGAGGAAAAGGGGAGGGGGATGAGAATAATTCAAAGAAGCAGTTAATTGGCTATGTGCGGATGTGCCTAGAAGTGCCTGTGAAAGTAGTAGAAAGTAGCAGAAGATGTTTGGCTTTTTTATCCTCAGGGGAAGCGTGTGCACACACACACACATACGTTATACAGCATTGGTTCATCTTTTTAATAAATGGGCTTTATACGTGGGGGGGGGGTGGAAATCCATTTCATATCACATCAGATGTTAAAAAGGACACATGCAAGAAATACAAAATGAACACCAGCATCAGAATCCGGCAGCGGATGCACACAGTTAATTCTGTGACCCAGAGGAGAAGGAAGTGATAGTATCTCTGTGGCCCAACGTATTACTGGGGTCTCAAATTTATTTTCAGCCTGTTCAGCATGTCTCCAGCTGTCGGCACATTACGCCCAATCCAGATCCCATTAAAGTCAATTCAGTCTTTCCATTCATTTCAATTAGCTTAAAAATGTTAAAACCAAGTTAGAAGTGTGGTGATATTATTTTATTATTAGGTTGGGAGTGGGTCACTAGCCCAGGGGCACAGCAGTGCTATTTCCTTGTTTCAGTGCTTCACACTGGTGATTTTCAGCTCTGTGGTGAATTTTGTAAAGTATATTTTATTATAAAATGGATAAATGGCAAAACATTTGGTTTCAATTGATGTTTCAGCTCTGTCCACTGTAGTTGCTTGTATTTTTGTCATAGTTTGCTGATGCAGTGTTTCAGTTCTTCCTATAATTTGTCATCCTGGAATGACATGCTGCCAAATGCAAGTGAACTCAATGCAAAATCTATAATGTGTCAATTTCCAGTAGGAAGTCCAAACCTCTGTGATTCCCTTTAAATAGTTTACTGTGTTAACTAGAAATCACATTGCCTGAGTCAGGTATTTTTTAATGTACAGGACAAAAGCCAATGTATTTCTGGAAAATACACCCTGCCCCCATGTAGTTCTGAAACTGTTCTCCTGGGTGCCTTCTGTGAGCCTCTGCTGCTCTGCCCATTTCATTTTTGAAGGTGGAATTTCTAAGCTGTAGAACACAACAGCACTAAGCAATTATGTGAGAATGGAGTAAATTTTGGAAGTCCAAAGCCACTTCAGATAACTTACAGAATAATGAGTGAGTGTTTCAAATAATTCTAAAAATAAAATCCATATTGAAAAATAGATTTTTTGTTTTTGTTTTTGTTTTTTGCTCAGTTCCCTGAATGCTCAGAGGTTTCGTCCTGGCACATGCATTTGACTGGCACTTTAGATAAATGTCACCAATTTATTTTTTTTTAAATTGGTGAATGTAGTTAATAGAGCTGGTTAAGCAGATGTCACAGAGCTGCAGATCTACCAAACTGAACCCCAGGAATTCATGATGTGACACTTATAAAGCTGACATGAATATGCAGTGCCTTCTTAGCATAATGGCAGATGCATGTGATTTGAAAGTGCCGCTTTCAGAATGCACAACAGCTGTGTAGACGGGGGCCTTTTGAAAGAACCCTCTGGACTTCAAAAGCCCCTTCATCCTATTTGGTTTTAGGAAGAAGGGGCTTTCGAAATCCAGGGGTTCCTTTCGAAAGGCCCCCAGCTGCATGGGTGGCATGCATTCTGAAGGAACCATTTTTGAATCACGTACATCTGTCATTTTGCTAATGAGGCACTTCATATTCATGTCAACACTTCATTGGCATCATCTGAACTCCCTCATTACCATGCTCCTTCTGAAAGGAGGGGGCAAGTGCAGACGTAGCCTTTCAGTCTTCTCAGTTCTTTTTGTGTCATCCTGATTGCCTCTCCGACTGTCCTGCCTGATAAAATGTATTGTATGTGTCTGCATTTTAATTTTCAATTGGTGTCTGAGGGATGGGGGACTTGTTACAACTTGTAGTGGAGGCAGCCAAAATGAGGTTTTTTGACCTCTATTCCTTGTGCTACTCGCTAATAAGTGAGCTAAATTCTTTATTCATGATCTGCTTGGAGTCTGTGGTTTTCCTCTATTTGCATGAGATTTAAAAGCAGGAAGAAGGAAATAGTGGAAATGTGTAAAAATTACTAGCTGACAGCTCAGTATTTCCTGTCTATAGGCTGTGAAATCCTCCATCAATTATTAACACACTAGTCTAATGACTTGGCTATCAGCATAGTGTACTGCCAGGTGTGAAACCAAGGTTTGAGGCAGCACAGCTATATCTCACACTGACCAAGCACTTAGTCCAGAGGGCTTTAATGTATTTGTTCTTGGGGTTGCTGTTCACAAATTTAGTGCCACATACACTGTAATATTAATACTTTTTTTTCAGGATACAATGCAGAAAGCCCATTAGACCAGCAAGAATTACTGTCTCTGTTGTATAACTTATGAAGTGTGTGATTCAGAAGTAAAGTGATTCCAATGAAAGTGTTACATATTTTGCTATCATGCATCTGGCCACATGTATGATGGCTGCTAAGAATAGACCTAAAGAATCCTGAAATTCTCTCCTACTTGAATATTGACACCCAGGTGGTTTTTGTGCTGAAGTAACTCAGAAATAGGGAAGATGGGTCAGATGACTGACCAAAGAGCATGAGCTGAGAACCCTCCAGCACCACTTGGAGAAATACTATGTTATGTAGTTTTTTGGGACAGAGGAAAAGGAAAAGGAGTGATCACTTTTCAATCTACAGTGGAATACAATAGTTTGTAAATTACTGATTATTTATCTATCACTATGTCCATCCTGAGATGTCATCGATATCTTAATATGTAAGCAGCAGTATATAGTTGTTTGTCTTGGTTGCGCGTGTATCTGTGTCCTGGCTCACCTCCGCATGCCCAGATATTAGTGAGGCCTGCTGCCAGAGTTCACTCTGTACAGCCACAGCTGCATCATGCCACGTATTGTCATGTCATCTCTGGTGCTGCAGCTATACGTTGTGTGATGCTTGGATTGATGGGTGTGTATCCCATAGCTGCCTCTACCACCTAGAGCTATTTCAGTATTTGGTTTGCAAACCTATTGTAGGAGGACTTGCTTGTCTTTCTTCAACTCCTGTGCAAAAATGCATCCTGTCCACCACCTAGCAAATGCTATTTCCTTTAAGTCTCTTCTGGCTGCGCAGGTATCTCCCTTCTATCCATTCTGATCCAGGAACAAACCATGGATCCATGCTCCTGCTTGTGGGTGAAGGGTTAGTGGTGGAGCAGGCATTTGACATGATGTTGGATGGCACTATGGAAACAGTATCAGAGATGAAAGTTAGTGGGATTTAGAGGGGAGTCCATGCACAACATATGGCACTATTCCAAATAAGGCCATGTTTGGTGCTTCCTTTGTATGTGCAGAGTATTTTCTTTTGCAGGACACTAGTGTAGCATGATGGGACCACATTGTCCTGCAGTGGAATGACCAGCTGTGGCTGCAGAATGTCTGGTTGAGGAAGCAGATCTTCCTGGAGCAATGTGAGGAGCTTGCTCCACCTTTCCAGTGCCAGAGCACTTGATGTGAGGAAAGCCGCACTAGTGCAGAAGCAGGCTGTGATTGCCCTCTAGAAGACGGCCACCCTTGAGTGCCACATGTCTGTAGCTAACTCATTTGGGGTTGGCAAACTTTATCAGTGTGGAGGGACAAGTTGCGGGCGGGGGAGGGTACTAGTTGCCAGGCCAATGTTATTGTGACTTACCAACATGTAGGAAGTATTAGAAATGCTCACGAAATAACAATTGTATGTGTTCTCTGTCTGATCTGAGGCCATTGATGGCAAAAAAAAATGCCCATAATTTGCCCCCCACCCTCCTGGGAACAAGTGATCATGTAAACTAGAAAGAGTTCTTCACCACCAATCTTCAGGCTTCAGTGAACCAAAGAGAAGTTCCTGTGAATGGCCCAACTATTCACATCTCTGAGGCAGATTTACATTAAAAAAACACATCTATTGGGAGAAGCAGGAACCTTATTTCCTCCTAATATAGTTATTAGTGGCGTGTTGGTGCCTATTGTTACTTCAGAGGACTCCCCTTGCCTGTTCCTATCATAGCTGATGAAGCTATAATTTGACCACAAAGGACCCGGGAGAAGAAAGTTAACCAGATGTAGGATGGTGGTGGAATGTGCATTTGGCAGGAAGAAAGCAAGATGGTGTAACTTATAGAACTGTTTGGATGCTCATGTGACCAGTGTCATTTGCATGAATGTGGCCTTGACAACATGTGAGGCTAAAGTCAAACATTTTCATATGGAGTGGACTCAAGACATCACAGAGTTGCAGGCCAGGTTATGCAACCAGAATATGCACTTGTCGGGGCAGGACTGCCTTCTGGTGTACAGGAGAAATAAGAGATGACTTGCATGCCCACATGTGTGCATGTTAAGGTAACATAAATGAAGTGTGATGTAGTAAAAGGGCCTTGGGCTCTGTGGTTTTTTAATAAATGTTGTCTATTCTGCCACTTTCCCCCTGTCACTTATACACATGCATTGCTGTATGCATAGGTGGGGGAACACTTTAATTCCCCATGCCCAGCAAACACATTGGATTCATTGCAGGTGTGACCATATCCCAGTACGCAGCATGCTGTTCAGTTGAGTGACAGGTTAGCCACACAGACAGTGAATAGTGGTGGATGTGAGTAGTACACATGGCGGCATAGGTGTAGGGCACCTCTGATTGGAGGAAGATATCAGGGCAAATGGTGGGTGCCACGCTCAGGATGCTGCCTAGCACCTGAGGAAGCTCCTCAGAGCAGGAGTATGTGCTTGTTATGCTACTGCACATGCAGTTGGAGTCCTTGGCCTTGCAGTACAGGGATGTGAAATGCTTTATGTGCTCCATGGACTGCATCACTGTTTGTTGGCTATCCTGCTACACAAGTTCCTGTGAGATCTTCACATAGAGGTGCATGTTCTTCAGGCTTCTGCTGAAATTATGGTTTGGGTGATAACCAGAAGCCTGGTGTGCTTCTCCAGCCAGTGTGGACACTTTCAAAAAGTTGGGAGAGGGCTGAGGTGAAGAAAATCATGGCAGCAAAGCAGTCCACATGTACAAAAGAGGAGAGGGAATGATTTGATCCAGGTAGAGAAGTGAGGAAGCTGAAAGGAAAGAGGATACAGAAAAGGGAATTCTGGGAATGATATTGGAGGACTACATAGACTTGAGGACGACTCACTATTTCATTGAAACATTCATATCACTAAATGGGTGGGTAGAGAGGTAGTCAGATATTAATGCTTAATCTCACCCATTTCCACAGGCAGCTGTGCTACCTTGCATTCTGGACATGTCTGAAACCTTCCAGCATGAATAACAGGGGTAGGCACAAAGCCCCACAGGTCGACTGTTGAGGAAGGGGCTCCAGGTTTCTATGGCCTCCATGTTGTTAATTTTTTTATGGTTTCCATTTTGTTCCCCTTCCCCAAGATGGCTGCCAGCCCCTGGTCACCTTCTCCTCTCTGGAAAAAAGGGCAGGAAAATATAACCCTAATCTGCCTGGTAACTGGAGAGTTCTGCCCAAAACTGGAGAGTTCTCAGGCATGGGGGACTGGGTCACATAGAATCATAGGGCTGGAAGGGACCCAAGGAGGTCATCGAGTCCAGCCCCCTGCTTCAAGCAGGATCAACCCTAACTAAGTCATCCCACCCAGGACTTTGTCAGCCGGGACTTAAAAACCTCTAGGGATGGAGATTCCACCGCCTCTCTAGACAACTCATTCCAGTGCTTCACCACCATCCTGGTAAAGTACTTTTTCCTAATATCCAACTCCTCCCCTTCTTACGTAACTTCAGACCATTGGTCCTTGTTCTGCTGTCTGTCACCACTGAGAACAGCCTCTCTCCATCCTCATTAGAGACCCCCTTCAGGAAGTTGAAGACTGCTGTTAAATCACCCCTCAGTCTTCTCTTCTGTAAACTAAATAAGCCCAAATCCCTCAGCCTCTCCTCATAGGTCATGTGCTCCAGCCCTTTAATCATTTTTGTTGCCCTCCACAGAGCCTGCTCCAGTACATCCACATCTTTTCTGTATTGGGGAACCCAAAACTGGACACAGTACTCCAGATTTGGCTTCACCAGTGCCAAATAAAGGGGAAAAACAACTTCTCTAGATCTGCTCGAAATGGTCCTCCTAAGGCATGCTAATATGCCATTATCCTTCTTGGCTAGAAGGACACACTGTTTATTCATATTCAGGCTTTCATCCCCCATAATCCCTACGTCCCTTTCAGCTGTACTGCTGCTTAGCCAGTTGGTCCCCAGCTTATAACAAAGCTTGGTATTCTTCCGTCCCAACTGCAGGACTCTACACTTCTCCTTGTTGAATGGCATCATATTTCTTTCGGCCCAATCCTCCAATTTATCCAGGTCACTCTGGATCCTATCTCTGACCTCCAATGTATATGCCTCTCCCCCTAGTTTTGTGTCATCCACAAACTTGCTGAGGGTGCAATCCAGTCCCTCATTCAGGACATTAATAAATATGTTGAACAATACCAGCCCCAGAACCAAGCCTTGCGGTACTCTGCTTGAAACCAACTACCATCCAGATACTGAGCCATTGACCACTACCCATTGGCCCGACCGCCAAGCCTGCTTTCTATCCATCTTATAGTCCATGCAACCTATCCATACTTCCTTAACTTATGGGAAAGAATGTTATGGGAGAGTGTATTGAAAGCTTTGCTGAAGCAAGGTATATCACATCCACTGACTTCCCCATGTCCATAGAGCTTGTTACCTCATCATAAAAGCTAATTAGATTGGTCAGGTACAACTTGCCCTAGATGTATCCCTGTTGACTACTCTTGATCACTTCCCTTCTTTCCAGAGCTCCAAAATGGATTCCTTGAGGATCCCCTCTATTATTCTCCAAGGGCCTGAGGTAAGGCTGACCAGTCCATAGTTCCCTGGATTGTACTTCTTTCCTTTTTTAAAGATGGGCACTACATTTGCCTTCTTTCCAATCATCCAGGATCTCTCCTGATCTCCAAGAGTCTTCAAAGATAATGGCCAAAGGTTCTCCAATGACATCTGCCAATTCCCTCAGTACCCTTGGGTGCATTAAGTCCATACCCATGGGTTTGTGTACTTCTAATTTTTCTAGGTAGCTCTTAACTCATTCCTCCCCCACCAAGGGCTGCCCTCTGCCTTCCATTACTGCATTATCTAACACTACAGTGTGGGAGCTGTCCTTCTCCATGAAGACTGAGGCTAAAAAAAGCATTGAGTCAGCTTTTCTTGCACCATCTGTCACTAGGTTGCCTCTCTCATCCAGTAATGGCACCACACTTTCCCTGATAAACCTCTTATTGTTAACATGCCTGTAGAAAACCTTCTTGCTAACCTTCACATCCCTTGCTAGCTGCAGTTCCAATTGTGCTTTAACTTTCCTGATCACTGTGTGGCATTCCCCAGCCCTATATGTGTACCCCTTAGTCAACTGTTCACGTTTCCACTTCTTATATACATCCTTTTTGAGCTTAAGCTGACCAAGGATTTCCCCGTTTAGCCAAGCTGGTTGCCTACCATATTTGCATTTCTTACGATGCAGTGGGACCCTAATCTGCCCAGTAATTGGGGAGTACTTAAGGGGTGGGCACCCACACCTCAGCGCGCTCTCTTTTGGCCTCCCATCAGCACAACCAGCAGTGCTAGGGCAGCAGTTGGAGCCTGTTAGGCCTTGTAGGCCATCTGGGCAGAGAACCTAGTTGGTGCTAGGGCAACAGCCAGCAGGCTGTTCAGTCTTCAAAGCTGTAACAAGTGCTAGTGAAAGAGTCCATTTGTTTAGATTGGGACCTGCAGCAGGTCCACTTTTACCCACACACACCTGCACCACCTTGTCCTCTGTCTGCCCACTGCACACAGCATGGCATGTTCAAGAACAGAAGAGAGAAGAAAAACTGTCACTTAACCAGGTCCCTCTGCAGTTCCATCCCATTGCTCCTTGTTCCATTCCCTCACTTCCAAGTCATCTACCACCCTTCCCTGCACATTGGGATCATGGTAGGACTGCTTTGAACCCTTTGGTTTCTGGCGTCATGCCAGACACCTGGACACCTGGATTTTATGTTTGTGATCTCTGAGTTTAGTGTTTTGTTAAATAAACCGGTTGTAATTTCCAGCTGTTTTGGTTTGTGTTGTGATTAGTGCATGGTGATACAGAAAAGGAGCAGGTGTAGGACTTGTGCCCACAAAGCAGGATTCAGTCCTGGCCTAACACAATACATGTAATGCCACAAATGTAGATATACTCTAATAGCAGCAGAAGGTGAGGCCCAGCTTCAGGGCAAGGTGATCAAGGCAGCTGCCCTGGGCCCTGTGCTATTAGGACTCCACACTCCAATTGACTATAGCATCCACCTGGGCTCTGCAAAAGGCTATTTATGATAAAGGTAGGTTCCACTCATGGTCTCCTGGGGTTTATTTTTTATTGGCTTTATTTATTCTGTTCCTCTTCTTTTGCTGTCTGTATGAGAGTCATCTGCTTATTTTATTTACTGTAACATTCTTTTACTGAAACCTTCCTTTTAAATAGCTGGGCCATTTTTCATATACTGACACAATGGTCTCTTACTGAAAACTACGTTTTTCACTAAACACAGTGCTTACAAGATTTAAATAGAAATGTTTGTAAAATATATTTTGGAAAGTTTCCTGAAAAATCAATCCATTTTTCAAAATTGAAGCTGCTTACATTTTTTATTTCTTTTCATGGTACTATAGTCCTGTTCAACCAGCTGTAGTAAAAAAAATATCTGTGATACCCATCATGGTATGTTGTTTATTTTGTGACTGGGGTGGAATACTTAAGGAAATATAGTGTATATGGAAGACAGTGATTCAACATCCTGTAGACTAAAGACCTCTGTCTAGCCTGCCAGAATGTACACTGAACTGGGACTCAGGAGGCTTAGATTTTATGGCCTGCAGGGTGATCTTGAGCAACAGACTTTGCCCCATTTATTCCTCTGTAAAATGGGGATAATGAGAGTTGACAACCTTTGCAGAGCACTTTGAAATCTATTGATGAAAATAAATCTGTGGGGGTGTGGGAGGATTAATGTCCACAGAACTGTGCGGCAACAGCTCAGGCCACCCTGATAATCTGCCTCAACACAGGCTCACTTACAGAGGGAGCGAAGAAGGCAGCTATCCCAGGGCTCTCTGCCCTTCACATCACCTCAGGAGCCCTGAGTGGTACTGAAGAGCTGGCTGAGGGAAGCTAGCCTTCAGCCCTGCCCCTTCTGCTTTGGCCTCTTCTCTTCTGGGGGCTCAGAGCTGCCCCTCCACCTTGCCCAGGGCTTGGCAAAATCTATCACCCACCCTGCCTCAACTAGCCTCCCTGCCCCCGCTCCTCCTCCCCCCCAGTCCTGTGTTTCTCTGCTGTGACCAGCCAATGCAACAGGGACACATCTCCTGAGAACTGGAAGGAATCCACAAATTCATTTCCCAGAAGCATCTGTGCAACCAGTAGGTGCTAATGACTTTCTGTCCTTACCCAACTGTGCAAGATTTTAACTGAGACTCCCATAATGTCACATACTGCATCAGTGTCATTTCTGTGGTATTTCTGTCTTTTTGTAGTCAGCGCCTACCATAAAAAAACAAATATTGAAAAAAGAAATGGGACTCTTTTCCTTAGATGTCTGTAGAATGCCTGGCAGACAAAAGGGTTGTCTCCCTAATAATGAATCTAGTCTGTCCTCATCAAGAAGAATTAGGCTGTTTACTCAGACTGGAATTTTATTTCCTAGCTAGAGATAGTCTTTTCTTGTTTAATCTGTGTAAACTGGAATTAATCCCATGGAAAATGCCTGGAACAAAGAGTGAGACAGAGACAGCACCCAGGCAGACTAGCCCTTCTTTCCAGAGACTCTAATTAATAGTCTCATTACTTTTCAGTCTAGGCTTGTGTGTATCTCTTGGACGGAGAGCAATGAAAAGGGGAAGGTCTCAGATAGATAACAAAAAAGAGCCTGAAAAGAAGAAATTTGGCCATGAAGAATGTTAGTAATGCATCAGTGTACCTGGAAATTGATGTTGATGTAACCAGGAACAGAACCAAAGCCCAGTGCAATAGATGGCACATTTATAATGAGACCAAATGGAGAGGCTCATTAGCCTTACAAATGGTGAAGAGCTGCCTGTTCCATCCCATATTATCTCTGCTTTACATCCATTATGTATGTGACTATGCAAAGGGATGAACAGGAAAAGGGAACATTTCTGCGTGTAGGATGTGAACTGATCTGCATAGCCCTACTGGGAAATTAAAGACAACCTCAATGACTCTTTTTTCCCTGCCCTACGATTGAATGGAAAATTGGAAATGGTGTAATCTGTGGAAGACACAGAATTACAAATGGTAGCTCTGTTATATTTTGTTTTATTTTAGTTAGTTTGCTTTTTCCTTCAGTAAGAAAAGAGCTCCAGAGGAAAAGAGAAATAAAAACACTTGACAAGCGTCAGAGGGGTAGCCGTGTTAGTCTGTATCTGCAAAAACAAGAAGTCCTGTAGCACCTCATAGACTAATGGATATTTTAGAGTACAAGCTTTCATGGGCAAAGACCTGCTTCATCAGATTCTCCAAAATATCTGTTACTCTATGAGGTGCCACGTGAGTTCTTGTTGTTTTTGTAAAAACACTTCAGTTTGTGCTGTTTAATTTTATGTGCCTGACGAACTGTAGAAATGAACTAGATTGTAACATGCAATAAAGCCGTCTCTGTATGATTTACCAAAACAAAAATGAGTTTTGACCTGGAGTGATTGGAAGTCTATGTCAATGACCCTTGGATAAGTCAAAAGCAGAATGACACTCAATCAGCAATTGCAAACGTTTTTTCTCTTTTTCAGTTTTTGTTCAGCACCAAATCATGCAAATACTCTAGACTAATCCCAACCCAAATCAAATGGTAAAAGCAGCCTTTTCTTCAAGTGCTGGGAGAAAGCATTTAATTAAGTTGGCGCAGTGGCTTAGTGACAGAAGTCTTTCACCTCTGGAAATACACCCTCTAGTTATCTGCCTCAGGTCACAAGGGAGAATGAGTTTGGTGTTTTCATGCAAGCCCCTAGGGCACATTTTATCCACAATCCCAAAACCACTGTATAATTTGTCACTCTTGGCAATACATATTTATGAAAGGCCCAGCACTGGATAGCAGAATGTGCCAGCTGAAGAATGGAACTATTCAGGAAAGGCCTTTCCTATCCCTTTCATGAATATGAAATTCACTCATACTTAAGAAATAAAACAAAAAGTTGAAAAAAGACAATTTTAGGAGCTGTTAAGCAGCTATAGGTCTTGGGAACAAGGGGCAATTTGATAGTGGCCTTCAACTTCCTGAAGGGGGTTCTAAAGAGGATGGACAGAGGCTGTTCTCAATAGTGACAGATGCCAGAACAAGGAGCAATGGTCTGAAGTTACAGAGCGGGAGGAACTATTTCACTGGGAGAGTGGTGAAGCACTGAAATGGGTTACCTAGCAAGATGGTGGCGGTCTTTAAGTCCCAAGTGGACAAAGTCCTGGCTGGGATGATTTAGTTAGAATATGGCCTGCTTTAGGCAGGCATCTGGACTTGATGACCTCCTGAGATCTCTTCCCCAGACCTAGGATTCTATGAGTTGTTCAGAATCAATTAAAAAAAAAACCCTTAAGGTGTAGGCCAGGAGGTGAGATGGAAAACCTAAGCCAACTGAAGGAAGGAACTAGGAGGAAATTCTTGCTTGCACTGTAGCACATGTAAAGGGGCCAAAAAGTGAATTAAGGGACCAGTAGGGAATGTTTGGTTTCGGAGGATCTCTGCCTATGAAGGGAGGGGAAGTAAAAGACACACATGCACATGGTGCTGAGAGAACAGGGCTCTACCAAGCATAAAGTGAGAGCCAACTGGTTGGAGCAAGGAGTCAGGCCAGCCCCACAGGACAGCCACTGCATGCTAAGCCAAGCTTTCCATTCGCTCAGCGTCACTTCAAGGGACTCCCACCCCCCTGGGTCCAGGGGAACTGGGTGGGGGATGGTCTCCAATTACCAAGGTGCTTAAGGTTCCAAAATCCTTTAATCTAGCCCTGATCAAGACAGTTACTATCAATTCATCTCTCCCAAACATAGGAGTTATGTCAGCAGTGTGATTGGGTGAGCCTACAACCTAGCTATTCTTTGGTGACACTACAGCCAGTGGAGCAGGGAGTTAGGGGCAGTGCCAGTATATGTAGGATTGCAAGTTAGAGTCATATGGATTACTGTAATCTGTGCAAGGGCCACAAGTGTCCCTAGCAATACCAGGGACAAAACTGGACACATCGCATACCTCCTGGGTCCCTTAGTTGGTTTCTATCCCATCCGAGTCAAAGAATGGGGAGCTTAAGCAAGGAGGACTCAGAGCTTAAGTAAAGAGAAGCTAGGTGGCAGAGAAGGAATAAAGTCAATGATTAGAGAGAGAAGACAACCTGCAGAAGTACAGACCCTCACAGGAAGGAATGTTCTTGTCATAGTGCTCTGGTGGAACCTAAACTTCAGGCAGGACTACATTAAAGCAGAAGGTAAAATTAAGGTATGTAACTCCAGCTATGTTGATTATGTAGCTGGAGTCAAGACACCTTAATCTGGTCTTCTGCATCATCTCCACTGCAGAAGGTTGATGGGAGTGAATGCTCCCATCAACTTCCCTTATTCCTAATGAGGCAGCATAGATCTTCCCAAAAGTGAAAACGTAGCTTTAGATGCTTTGTCTAATGGCGGGAAGGAGTTCAAATGTTTTGCCTTTTTCTATGTTAAAATATTTGGGCATGATACTGCAGCAATGTAAAAAATTCCAGGTCATCCTCATTGGATTGTCAATCAAATATTAGGCATTCACATGCTTAACTTAAAAATAAAGCCTTGAGATACCAAAGTTGTCAGTGATTTTCTGATAATATACCAATAGCCACCATTCTTACCTTTGGTAGGCCAGGTCTGAGCCTCCATTCTTCAGTTTTATTACAGTGTAACCTGATTGCTTTCACCTGTATGAGAGAAGAATCAAACCATGTCTTTCCAGGACAAGATTTGGCCTTTGAATCATAAAGCAACCACAGTGAAGAGAGAAGTGAGATGCAAATAAATATGAAGTCAGATGATTTCCAAGCAGACACCGAATGTGCAGCTGCATAGGGCACCTGAAAATTTGGGGCACAGCTGGCTCTTAGTGTCTACCCACCCACACCTTCCAATCTCCGATCTTTGGTTCTGCATCCTCCGGAGAGGACCTAGTTAACTTAAAAGTGAAAACACCTTCCAGAACTATTAGTAGAACACTGTATCTAGGAAGGAGCCATTCACGTGGTACTGAAGCCATTTAAAAGGTATTTGCCAACCCCAGATATCAACTGTTCATTTTCTGAATTTACAGTGTTAGGCTACAGGAGCTTAACTTAAAATTTCCTTTAAAATATTACATTGTGTGTTACTCAGGATTATAAAATCCCATCTCTAAAAAAATCATCATCCCCACCCACTCCACCCTCTGACTACTTTTGGGCATAGAGGCACCAGTTTAATAATACTGCATAGCACCCCATAAATACCAAGGTTGTCCCTGTCAATGTAGCTGATTTTAAAATGGGATTTACTCTTGCCATAAATTGCTTTCAAGGTATGATGTAAAAAGGACTGTTTAAAAAATGAAATTCCTTTTTAACAAGGATACAATCAACATCTCTCTTCTAAAATCCTCTGACTGTGGCATACTGTATTTTGAATGAAATGGCAGATGATACTGTGACTGCTACTGGAAGGAGGGAAGTTAACTTGAGAATCATTTTTCTGTTACATTTTCACCACAGGTTGTCAGCAAATAGTTTTTATAATTTAATTGAGTAAGACTGCTGAGAAGTGTGAAAGACAAAAGATATTTTACGTAACGGAAGGCAATTTTTTCACCTCCTTTATACAGGGGCAGCCATAATTAAAGTTAAAAGTGGAGCCTTCTTGCTGCAAATGGAGTTAGAGAAGTGAACTGTAATTGCTAACATTGTTTTCTTAGTGACTCTTGGCAGCACCAGGATGTTCACTCAGTCTTTGGGTCACCTGTGAATCTTTCAGACTGATGAAAACATCTTTTCTTACCCAATTTGTTATCAGTGACTTCAGAAAGTCATTTGAGAATAACAGTAGAGCAGATTGGGATCTGGATTAAGAAATCAATTATTGCCAGGAAGTACCTTCACAGGCACAAATTAGGCCTCAGTTGACACTTACAGTACTCCATTATATGTGTGCGCAGTGGTTTTACAGACAGAAGATTGATTTCTGTGCTGGACTGAGAGCAACCACTGATTCCAACTTGCGACACACCTTTTTGCAGCAGAGGTGAAGTTGGCCCAAAGATCTAGAAAGTTTAAATTTTCATATAAACTAAAAAACTACCTGATTAGGTTTTGAAGTCATGCCAGCAACAAACTGAGTTTTATTTCCTGGCTCCAAGTATGTGACCTAGGTATGCCCTGACTCCAGGATTACTGGGCATTATGACCACATCTCCATTTCACACATGGTGATGGAAACTATATGCAGGCATGGGCAAGCCAACACCATGAAGCGGTTTGAAAAGTCATCATTACTGTTATAAAGCAAGTTTTTTTCAGACAGCCAGTGCACCAAACGCAGCATGGGCATAATATGACAGGAAAGGAAATACTGGAGCAAAACCATGTGATTACATTCTGCCCAAGCTGCACTGCAGCCACAGTGAGAGAGAATCTGCCAGTGATTTTATCTGGAGGGCAAATGGGATGGTTTAACTGGGTTTCTATAAAGAAAAATAACTTATTGGGAGAATGAAATATCGGTACAGGAGTTAAACCATGGACAAGACCCAGTCATACTAATGATAAATGTAATTAATTCTTGTGCACAGTCCGTGGCTGCCGGCATTACAGGGGCAGTAGTTGGTAGCACTTGCTCTCTAGTTGGTTGTTGCTTATCCATATTTTGTGATGCTACATGACCTTTTTTATAATCCTACCTGTGTTAAAGAGACAGTCAGGGCCTAGCACAGATGTAACTTTCTCTAGCTTCTCACTCCTGGTAAAAAGGAAGAGCTGACATGCTTTCTACCCACAGGAAAGACACAGAGACACTTGTGCTTCTGCAGCTACAATAATTATGCCATCCTTTAGAGGAAAACTTTTCAAAGGTGCAAACAATTCTGGAGAAACTGATTCAGTACCACTAGACAACACCACGGAGCCAGTCTCTTGGGTGGTGTATTTGCATTGTGCTTGTACCTCCTTCACAAAAGCAAGCCATTCTAGGGACAATTTTCAGAGGTGGCAAACATAAATAGAACGCCAATGTGAATGATAACGTACTTTGTCCTAGAGATACAGATGATGATGTGATCTACACTGACTCTCCATCACATCTTCCAAGCTCAGGAAACCAGCCTCTAGTCTGTAGGACAAAAAGGGCTTGATTCTTTATTGCATTGTGCTTTGTGTGGACATTTAGCTATGTGTATAATGGTAAACTTTTACAGTACTGAACCAGGAAGGCTGTGTGTTTATGCCTGCATGTCACAGCTGTAAATGGCTGCCCAGAATGGTAGGTGGTGGAGAGTCAGGCCTGCAAGCTGCAATGAAAAACATTAAAGGATCCTGTGTTTCATGACAGAAGGCCTGCAGTGTAAAATACCAACAAGTTAATGCAGGATTCCAAAATTCAATACTTCCACCATGATGAGTGATCTGTCTGAAATGGAAGCATTTGGCCTACCAGAAAGTCCTGAGACAGGGATAGTATAGGTAGGTGGGAAGCAAGGGGTAGGAAGCTTTTAGCTTTTGAAGCTGATGTACTATCCTCTGGACAGTGGTCTGCGATCAATACCCTTTGTTATACATTCCTCTCATTTTCTTTAGGTACACTCTCCTCTGTGTATAAATATTACAGCTGATTGGAGGAGGTGAAGATTCCCATTTCTAAGTAACATTTAAGATTTTAACATTATTTTTTGTGCACACTGGAACATGGGCAAAACAGTTGGGAATTTTTTTTTTCTTTCAGAAATAGCAACATGCTGAAATGCCTGGTTTTGACTTGGGGAAAAATGAACATCATTTCCTCTACCTCCCTGAAGTGTGTATGTCTATCTGGGCACTGGTCTTTGCTGTGGGATACCCAAGTTCAAGTCCCTGCTCTCCTAGATTCAAGGCAAGGTATTTTATCCCAGATCACAACAGAATATTAGTCCAGAATGGAGATAAAACTTTTTCGCTACTATAGTAAAAGAGAGATAGTCGTGTTAGTCTGTATTCTGTCAAAACAAAAAAGCAGTCATATAGCACTTTAAGGAATAACAAAAATAATTTATTAGGCGATGAGCTTTCGTGGGACAGACCAACTTGTTCAGATCTATAGCCTTACCAGGACAGACTCAATATATAAAGTAAAGAGGTCCAAAAATTGTTATCAAGGTAGACAAATCAGAAAAATTATCATCATTGTTGCAGATCAGATAGAAGAGCAGAGAGAGGCAGGTGAGGAGTGGGGGAAGTAAGTGTTAGGTCAAACATCAAAGTATGTAAAAGAGTCCTTATAATGGGTCAGATAATTGCTGTCCCTGTTTAAACCATGTGTTAATGTGTTAAATTTTAATATGAATGTTAGTTCTGAACATTCTCTCTGTAGACGGTTGCTGAAGTCTCTTTTCTGCAGAACACAAACTCTCAGGTCTTTAACAGAACGGCCAAGTCCATTAAAGTGCTGGCTGACAGGTTTGTGTATTTGGAGATTTTTGATGTCTGCTGTATGTCCAACCGGTATCTCTCATATATCTGTGGGAGGAGGAAGACAATTCATTTGCATGAATACTTACAATCCCCTTTGTTTTAGGTTCTGGATTTCTTACCTCCAGAACAACACCAAATCTCCAAGGGCTTTGCACAGAAATATCTAGCAAAGCAGTATAAAGCGTGATACAGAAAAATGTTGATGAGACCACTCTTTATTTGACAAACCTTGTTGTGTGATGTATGATCAGGATCAAGAGACTATAATACTGATATATAGGAAAAGCTGACATCCACTGTCAGAGCCACAAGGACTTCAAGCATCAACTGATTAGATTTCTGTTTTAGTTTATGGCCCATCATTTTCACGTGGGTTCTACATTAAACCAAAAATTCTCACAATCCTCATTGGAAACATTTTTCTTTTTAGGACAGATATTTTATACTTTCTAACAGTAAGTAGTTAGCAGTAAGTAGTTGGCAGTTAGCTAGGTAGTATAGAATGTCATTTTATGTTGCTATAATCTTACAAAGGCCACATATATTCTGCAGTTCCAGAGACATGAAATTTGCCTTCAGAAATGAAAAACTTATTTTTAAACAAATTATATTTGTAGTCCTCACAGTTAGGGATGAAAATTTAAACATAATATAAACTCATGCAATGTCATATTCTTGAGTTCAAAAGCAGCTCTGAGAATCTGTCACCTGTTTGTTTCAGAATAAATGTGAACAATTACCTAGCTTACCTCTGATCATTTTAGTAGAAATATACAGTCACCATGCTCATCACATTCTTCTTGTATCTCTCTAATTACCTCTTTTCCTCTACCCAGCTTCTAAAACATCAAGCTTCCCCATGACAGCTTCTCTGGTATAGTTACGTATTGTCAACACAAAAAAAGTCTGACACATTTCAGCACTCTGATAGCACGACATTGAGTTTGCTATTAAGATAAATGAAGCCCAGGTAACTGATATGTGACACATTTTTATATGTTTCATATGTTATCTTTCTGGTGAAATGAAGGTGCCACAAAATATCCATTTTTCTGTAGTGAGTCTCCAGTTCAAGTCTGTTACTTATCTGTGGGAGGAGGAAGACAGTTCATTTACATGAAGACTTAGAAACCTAATATCTGTCCGTGTTCAAGCATTGCATACTTTGCTGAAGAAGGAGGTACTGCTGAACTCAACTTTATGATCAGACAAGCCAGGGATGTTTCTACAGAGTTTAGATCCAGGCTGATGCTGAATATATAGGGGCCTGTTAAAATGATCATCCAGTTAGGTTTTAGAATACAATAACAAACAGTCCTATAGAACCTTAGAGGCTATTATGTCATGAGCTTTCTTGGTTAAAACCCACTTCCTCAGATGAGTGGAGATGAAGTGACTTTTACTAGTAGTTATATATGTTACAAGATGCTACAGGACTTCTTGCTGTTTTTGAAGCTACAGACTAACATGGCTACCCCTCTGAGACTAGATTAGAGTAGTTTACCAAGCTGCATACAGTTGTTTCCTGGGACTGTTCTGACCATAAGAGAACCTATTAAGGATAGGAAATGTTGGGCTTGAAACTCTGATTGATGGTGTTGTGGCTGAAAGGCGTGGTTGATAAGCGTATAGCAACAATGCTTTAGGCACGACAGGGTTTATTATATATGAAAGTTGAGCTCTAACTTTTAATGTCTTCTCTGCAGGTGGACACTCATTAATGAATTTTATATGGTTTCTGAGATTTAATGTAGTGGAAAATGAGCACAAATCTGTGTTTGGAGATGGGCTTGCTGAACAGTCAGGTGCTTCTACTAAATGGCAAGTATTCCAGAGTTTTTTGTTGATGACTGCTGCACAGCCAACACCTGTCAAGAGGCAGAACTTACTTATAAAGAATGCCAACTGTAAATCATGTTGATGAAAGGACGCCCTAATCCCCTCCTACCTGCCTCTACTGAACAAGGCACCACACTTGATAATTTCAGGGTTATTTACTGAGTTTCGCATTTCTGCCTTCATTAATTTTCTGGTGGAAGCTAAATGGACAAAGAGGAGCTTGTCTGACATATAGATGCTTTTTATATATTCTGCACTTTCTGAACGGCATCTCTCACACCCCTCTACATAAATCATATACATGCACATGCTGTATAATGTAGTGAAACATGCAGTTTGTGATTGATGTTACTTTTGCATTATTTAATACCAGAATGTGTTGATTTAGTGTTTTACCAGCTGTGTTTTAAACCAGCTGATGGGCCTGAGTTTCCCCTGCTTTTTGTGCTTGAGAGATTTAAATTACAAGCACAGATACCAGAACTGTGCAAAATCCATTTCAAGCCAGATGTTTTTCTGAAGGGAAATATATATATGAACTGACAGGTTCTCTTCCCTCTATTTTAGGGATCTGGCTATTGCCCAGACATATGATTTTGGCATTGTCCAAAGTTATTTCTTTGATTCTTGGATTAAGAAATGCCCAGGGAGGGTGACACAGATAGATAGAGAAAGAGAGAGAGAGAGAGAGAATGGAATGAAAACAATGATGTGTGGAGTTTATTAGGAATAACATGTTTGTGAAGCTGAAATAATAAACCGTGACCTGTGGAGACTTACCGAACAATTACTAAAGCATTGGAGAAAAAAGAAACAGCAATGGAATTTCTTAGGACAGATCAAGGCCACCGGCGGCCGGCAGACACATCTACTTCACCAAATCATTTCATTTGCTATGCCACAGCCCAGCTCAGAGAAGGACATCTGGTGGTGCCAGGAAAGGTGTGAGGAGCAGCACACAGAACAGAGGGAGACCATTGTTTGATGCTTTGTTGAGGGCCAATGGGCTGGACCTGGGAGCTGAGACCAGCACTCTCTGGAAAAAAGCCGCTACCGTGGTGCAAGTGGGGGTTGCTCTCCACCTGTCCCAAGGGAGCAGGGCCTGACACCCCCCAAATACTCCAGGTGAAGGACTGGACCCTCCCCACATCATGCACCCCCCGGACCAAACACCCTGACTCACATATCACATTCTCAGCCTCCCAAATGGCTATAGTGGATTTTGTGGGCCTGCATTGTCTTAAAGTTGCCCATGCATGTAAGAGAGGCAGTTCCTGAGGTGCTGAATGCCCATTCAGGTGGTTTGCAGATCGGGGGGCCTGAGGGAGCTCATCAGGGCACACAATTCTGCCATTTAAAAGCAAGCTACCTTTTCGGTTAGCATATGTGCAAACTAGTCTAGTCAGAGTACAGAAAACATGAGCTGTTATCCCCTCCCTGTGTCCTGCCTGTCTGATACAAAATGCCATCTCCCACAGTAATAAAAGAAACGATCACCTCCCATAAATGTTCAAGTATTAATAAAACAGGAAATGCACAAATAACCAGAGCCATATGAAATATGTACTTCCAAAATTAAGCTGGAGAAATAGTGTAACTCAGGGCTCATCAACGGAATATAAACTCCAGTGATTGAATATGCCTCCCCCGTCCCAATAAGTTAAATTGTATTGATTTTGGGAGTTCTGAATCCTGACTATTGAGTCCTTGTAACCTTCCTTGTAAATGACAGCATCACCTTATTGTTGCAGAGCAAACAGTAGTGGCCATATGTGCTGGAATCTAAAGTGTTGGTCATTCCCTGATGCTTCTGACTGTTCTAGAAGTCTGATGGATTAATCTGCCCAACTAGGTTGGAACACAGGTTTGGAATATACTCTGAGGGCTGATTCTTCACTGGCCTGGAGATCGGAACAGTAAGGTACTATGATACTTGGCATGAGTTATAATGACTATGCTGTATGGCAAGGCAATGGAGGATCAGGCCTGAGGTGTTCAGTACAAAAGATGTACAAATGGATACTGAAAATGCACATCTGATTTTGACATATGTGTTTTTAAAATCTGTGTCAATGTTGGCTGCCCATCTGGATCTCTTTGTGGCCAGGGATACCTCTGCCTCACCCTGATGATACTATCTCCCTCAAAGGCCTTTGCTTTTCTTTGCTTTTTCTGAAGTGAAAATGCTCCTTTTTGGGTTCTGGGTTTACTTACAGAAAATAACTCAAAATAAAACTCCAGGTCCCAAAGGGCAGTTACACAAACAAATCTCTCCCTTCCTGTGCCCAGGGCTCCCTGCCTGCATAGATTTGCCCTCTTTCCTTTCTGGCTAGGGTCTCTCCTGCATTAGCTATTCCTCCCAGCCCTTGCTGGCTGGAGTCTGAGGATATGTGTGCATTAGATTAGGTCAAATTTGTTCAGGTTGATTTTTAACATCCAATTTTGTTAAGTCAAGGGTGTCATCCAAACTGACTCATGAAGTCAATGGAGTGTGTCCCCGTTAGGTTGGCAGCTTTGACTCTGTCAGCAATGCATGGTAGGTATCTATCTCACAGTTCCTGCTGTCCCCTGGCATTATGTGTTAAGCTCCCAGTGTCTGATGGGATAAAAAGGCACAGCAGGTGTCTCTGGTGTGTGTCCCATAGTGCACTTATCTCTTCAACCTCCTTTTGGAAAGCAAAGGCAAAAGTGTTTTTGTGCCTTTTGGGATCGATTATGGCATTGCACCTTGTGATAAGCAGGAGTACCAAAGTCAACCTTAATACCCCTAAAAGTTGTGGCATGGGCCCTGTAGTGTGGACTGATTGCTTTGAAAATTGACCTAAGTGAGCTAAGTTCAACCTAATGTCCTAGGGTAGCCTAGATCTTAGATCCAAATCCCAGGACTCTCCTGGAGCCTGCTCACCCCAACCAGACTCAGTTCTCCTCAGGTACTTTGCCCCACTGCAGTGTCCACGTGCTTTTTATATAGGAATTACCTGATCCCTCTCCAGTAGGTCTCATCCTACAGTTAGGGCATGCTTAGCCACAGGCTTTTCAATCCAAAAACAAGCCAGCCACCCTGTTAAAGAAAACCCAGGGAAATATCCATTCTTATCATATTTAGGGTGATCTACAGTGAGCAAGATACTGCAGTCAAGGGAGCCATGTTATAAACTAGACTGGCAGTAGGGTATTTCCATTATTCAGACCAATAATAATAATAATAATAGCCTCTTCAGCGTTCTCAAATAATTATACATACAAACTTTGACATTGATATGACATGAGCTAACAGCGACACAAAATTAATATTAACAGTAGCTTTTTAGTGTTAGAGGGCTTCATGGTCTCAGAAATTTAGGACAGGAATTGGGAAATTGAGTCCTCGGTCATAAAATAGACTGAGCTGCTGTATAACCCTGTACAAGTCAGTTGACCTCAATGTGCCACAAGTCAAGCTGGAGAAGACAAACTTACGGCCTTTACTAAGTATGCCATCTGTGGTCCTCTTCACTGGGTTAAAAAACTTCATAAACAAAATTTTCAGCAGGGTTGCAGGGGTTTTTTTTGGGGGGAGGTGGTTAGAATTATTTACTGCTCTGCCTTTCTTGAACCTGTTTGTTCAGTTTATATGCTGGCATGAAAGTTGATTTTTTGTCTATAACTAGTAAATAAATTGCACAGAGACACAAAGCATTTTTTTGAAATCAGTGATATACAACATGTCTGAATTTCAAACATAAAGTACCTTATGTGGGAGGTCATGACTACAGTTAAGAGCATTCTGCTTGGCTTTAGACTTACCAATTCAATCATCTGAAAGAGTGGGTCTTACCCGTGAAAGCTTATGACCTAATAAATTTGTTAGTCTCTAAAGTGTTTCAGGACTACTTGTTATACCAGAAAAGACTGTTGAGTTTTGAAAAGTGACTATTACAAGCAGACAATTAACCTATTCAGCTCAAATCAAAGAAGTTCACATCAAAAGTCAAAATGATGTCAACAGATTAGGCTTTTGTGAATTCGTTTGAATCATCATCTTTCATTTACTCAAAAATAAGCACAGGTTGACTACAGGACCACAGATGTTGCTGGACCAGAGATCCCCAGAGGCAGAAGTTGTTGGCTGCCTGGAGTTGGTCTAGTAGGTTGGCAGCCCACAGGGCTGCTGTTACCAGAGGTGGCAGTAGGGCCACTGGGACAGAGGGCATATGCTGGCAGAGCCCACAGGGCTGGTAGCAGCAGAATGGGGGACATCCACCTCAGAGCCCAGAGACCTGCCCTTCCCTGATCCATCAGCCTCCCTTGTTCATGACTGGTCAGTCCTGCGTGTGCCAGACCAGGGATGTCCAACCTATATTACCCAAATTTTTGGAAGTGAAATTGAGGTAAAGAAAGTAAGTGATTGTCAATAGCCACACTCTAGCCAGGTCTACGTGAGGAAATTAGGTTGGAATAACTACATGGCTCACAGACCTGAAAAAATCCACACTTCAAGAGCAAGGCAGCTCAATAACTAAACTAACCCCCAGGGTCTGGGCTGCCAACTGAGGGGTGAAACAAAGAGGGCAATGCCCAGGGGGCCTGGCCACTGCCACAGCAGCTCTGCTAAAAGTGTCTTTTGATTGAAAGACACTTTTGATATACCTAATGCAGCTTCTGGGGCAGATTCCAGGCAGGCTGAGTCTGGGTAAGGGAGGGAAGAAGGGGCTGGAGCCAGCCCCTGGGGATTCTTCTATGAAGGGCTGGGATTTCTGGCCCTGGCAAAGGGAGGGATGAAGGCAGCCACTGATTTCTGCCCTGCACTCCAAATTGCTCTTGGTGGGCCTACCCAGTGTGGACAGGGCTAGTCAATAGAATTCTCCCATCAACATAGCTATTGCCTCTTGAGTAGATGGATTACCTATGTCAATGGGAGAAGCCCTCTTTTTGGGATAGGCAATATCTTCACTGAAGTGCCACAGTACCACCATTGCAGCATTAAAATTAATTGTAGACCTAACCACAGTCAATGGAAGATTTTGGAGTGAAAACTCATTTCCAAATCCCTTTGCTCTGAATACAAGACATATTAGCTATGTCTACACTAGGCAATTCTTTGGAAAGACCAGGCCCCTTTTCAAAGTAGCGTGAGGTGCGTCTACGTATACCGCATGCTCTTTCAAAAATGAAATTGGTGGTAGGCACGGCAAGAATCGAAATCACTCTTCCAAACAGAAAATAGTAAGAGCCCCCACACACACTTTCGATGTCTTTTTTTTGCGAAAGGAGGTGTGTAGATGCTCCTCGTCCCACTCTTTCAGAACAGCGGGGTCCACCATGGCAGCAACCAGCTGTTAGGCAGAGACTTGCTGCCCAACCCCTGAGGGGCTCTATAGTCTATATGTGCAGCAGCTCTTAAAGCCACACAGACCTGGAAACCCCATTGCAGGAACCTGAGAGCATGCAGGCAGCATCCATCACATGTGGTGCCCCTGCCCGCTTCAGTCAGACCCCCAGCAGATACCAGGGATACCCACTGTGCTCTGGGGTGCGGATGGGTGTGTGGATCCCGTCGAGGGCCCCAAAGCAATTTGGGAATCCCAGTGCAGTGAAGCCCACTGTGGCCATGTCCAGGTCCAGGTGCAGATGATCCTCTGGAGGAGCATAGCATCGAGGTCGTGCATCACCTCTGAGGTCGGGGGCAGGTGCATGACCCAGGCCTCCTTACCTCCATTGCGACGGCCTCAGCTGTGGCCTTGACCACACCAAATTGGTGTTCCAGGGAGTGGTAGCTGTCTGGACTGGACACAGTCCAGACAACTATCGCAACCCTTTTCTCCATGGGGAGGGCGCGCCGCATGCGGGTGTCCTGGTGTCTCGGGGCAGGGGTCAGCCACTGGCACAGCTCCAGGAAGGTCTGCCGCCTCATCTGGAAGTTCTGGAGCCACCTGTCATCATGTCTTTCCCCCATGACCAGTTGCTCCCACCACTCAGAGCCAGTGTGGTAGCTCCAGAGCTGGCGGAGTGCCCTGTCGGGGGGTCCCCTGATGGGAGCTGTAAATAAGCAGCCAGTAGAGTGTCGAGCTGCTGCTGCTCTATGGCTCTCCCGACGGACACTGTGTCTGCAGGGCTTGTGGCAGCTCTGCAGGCCTTGTCCTGTGCAGGCTGAGGGTGTTGGGGCTTGGCCACCATGCAACACAGTCCACAGCATTTCCTGGTCCTCTCTTTCGAAAGAGGGTGTTGGTGAATGTAGACACTCTCTTTTGATGGCCTGGATGACCCCTTTCAATGGGGCGGGTGGCCTTTTCGATGGCATTCATCGACGGCACCAGCACATGTGTAGACACTCCCCTTCAAAATGGTGTATTTTGATTACTCTCTTTCGAAAGATCACTCTAGTGTAGATGTAGCTATTTGGAGTCCTTTGGCACCTTAGGGACTAGCACATCTATATCATACCCTGGGTCACATTACTCCAGTTATGAAGCCACAGCATACACAGCTGCTAGCACTTACTATCAACCACCTCAGCAGCCCCAGGCCCCACAGCAGCAGCCGCCTTTCCCCCAACAGCAACTGAAACCCACAAAATCTTCTTCATTGAGTCACACAGGGAACAGCACCGTCACCAACTCTAGCAACAGCTTTAGCAAAAAAACCCAGCTTTTTAAAACAAACAGCTGAAACCCAAAGGGTCCCTGAAACCATCTCAGCTTCTCTACTGTGACATCTGCAAGATCAGCTGTGCTGGTCCACAGGTCAGCAATCCCCTTTATCCATGTGTCCACTCCATATAACCTCCACTTGCTCAGTCCTATAGTTTAGCAGATGTCGTATTGATCTGCATTATGTCCTCTTCAGCGTCTTAATGGTGAAATAGCTCAGAAAACAGATGTAACCATTTCCCCACTATTGCAAGATGTTGTGTTTGTGACACACAGGCTGTATCTGTATGACTGAATGTGAGCTTGAGGCAAGTGTTGTAGGCTGTCTGGGTACTAGGCTGCAGAGATTCCGGATTTTCATTAATGCTCAGGTATTAAGTAGTTAATGCATCATTGTTTTGCTACAGCTGCCAATAATGTGACAATATCCTAGGCACTACTACTACTGACAGCTCCAGTAACAAGTGTGTTGTAAGCAAGATATGAGGAGTCATTTTTCCGCTCTACTCTGCACTGGTTAGACCTCAGTTGTAGTATTGTGTCTAGTTCTGGGCGCTGCATTTCAAGAAAGATGTGGAGAAATTGGAAAGGGTCCACAAAAGAGCAACAAGAATGCTCAAAGGTCTACAGAACATGGCCTATGAAGAAAGGCTGAAAGAATTGGTCTTGTTTAGTTTGGAAAAAAGAAGATTGAGTGGGGACATGATAGCAGTTTTCAGGTATCTAAAAGGGTGTCATGAGGAGGGAGAAAATTTGTACTTCTTGGCTTCTGAGGATAGAACAAGAAGCTGTGGGCTTAAATTTCAGCAAGGGAGGTTAAGGTTGGACATTAGGGAAAAAGTTCCTAACTGTCAGGGTGGTCAAACAGTGGAATACATTGACTAGGGAGGTTGTGGAATCTCCATCTCTGGAGATATTTAAGAACAGGTTAGATAAATGTCTATCAAAGATGATCTAGACATTACTTGGTCCTGCCACGAGGGCAGGGGTCTGGACTCGATGACCTCTCAAGGTCCCCTCCAGTCCTAGCATTCTATGATTTCTATGATTTATCAGGTCATAAGTTTTCATGAGTAAAACCCCGCTTCATCAGATGAGTTGGAGTTGAGAAAACAGAATCCACGATATATACAGTTACAAACAAACATGGCTACCCCACTGAGACTTTGTAGACATATTGGGTACATCTTCACTGCTGTGGGACTCAGGCTGCTCGACTAACAACTAGAGAGTAGATGTTCAGGCCCGAAGAGAAGGGAGGGTCTCAGAGCTCAGGCATCTACACTGCAGTTATACAGTCCTTCCCTTGTGGCTTATGCTGGCCCAAGTCAGCCGATCCAAAACTGGCACAGCTGTGTTTCATGTCATTTATCACAGTGTAAAACCACCTACTGTCCCTCTCTCATACATTACCCAAAGTTTTTTCCACACAAGTTTATTAAAAAAGGTGTTATTATGGTCACAGAATGGTTTCAATGTAACACTGCAATACAGAGCCAAATATATCACCATAAAAATATTTCTTTTGATACTGGAACTAATTTAAACGCATCAGGGCTTAACATCAATTTACAATACAAGATATTTCATGTGTTCCTGTTACTAGAACCTGACAACTTGCAACAAAACTGAGGAAATTAGGATTTATATATTTTTAAAAAAACAAGCGCTTTATAATGTATGACTAAGTAAGCAATGATTTACAGAACAGAATTTTCTTTATAAAGTAACATCAACTTGAGGTCATATCTTATTCACAAAATCACATGGGCTTTTGACTTTCCACCACTTATAGGCATGCCCATATATTCTTAGGCATGGGTGTTTCCTGTTCTCTCATGCACCAAATGTCATGTAAAAGCTTAGAAATCTGCATTATAATTAACAAGATTGAAGAATGGAAGCAACAGAGGTGATGTTGTGGTTGGTGTCTGCTATAGACCACCAAACCAGATAGAGGACATAGATGAGGATTTCTTCAGACAAGTAAGAGAAACTTCCAAATCACAGGCCCTGGTTCTCATGGGAGACTTTAATCATCCAGAAATTTTTGGGAGACCAATACAGCAGCACCCAGACAATCCAGAAAGTTTTTGGAGAATGTCGGGTATAACATCTTGGTGCAAGTGCTGAAAGAACCAACCAGGACTTGTTAACAATAACAGGGTGATCAGGGAGGGTGTGGGGCTGATACTGGTTAATGGAGGTAACCTGGTGACAGATGATCAGTTCCCAAACTACAGCACTAGACAATGCAGTATGGGAAGGAGCTGGGCAGCCCTCGGTGGGCAAAGAACTGGTTAAGAGCTATTTAGAAAAGCTACACACACACACATCATCCTTTTTCTTGTAAATCTCTGAGGCAGGCAGCTGTGCCCTCATTCTTAGGGATGCTGACCTTAATGCAGTCTGCTTATGCCCAAAGTCTTCATGCTGCTTTCCTGGGGCCCCAAAAGCTGCTTTTTGATCCTCCACTGTCTCATGCACTATGCAGTCTCAGAGGCTGGGTCAATTAATGGGCACACTATTGATCTTCATCAGAGATCAATTTTAAGCCCAAAAACTGCACTGCATTACTATTACAGAAAAGCACCAAACTGTAGCATATTGCTGCATGTGGATACATGTATCTCTTCTCTCCACATCATCCTCTTTAGCACAATAAAATAAAATGAAACATACTCCTAAAAACCAAACATTCAGAGAAAGAAAAGATTGAAATGAGATCATGTTCTCCCCCTAAAGATAATGCATCTGGGGTGAAAAGAGACTCAGATATAGGAAAATTCCAACCCTGAACTGTCTTTGTCTGAAATAGCTGTGTTTTCTTACAATGCAAAGAAGAAGAAGAAGCTGCATTAAGGAAAATGCATGTGCATGAATACTTAAATGAAAGACATTTCAAACAAATCATCCAGGTAAAGCAGAGAAGGCCAAAGTCAGAAATAGACTATTGTGAGGAGAGAAAGCTTAGTGATATTTTGGCCCAATAAGTTACTCTCTGGGACATTATGAAGGCTTGTGAAAAACTAACAATTACACATACAAATGTACTTGAACCCCAGATATGTACATTTGAATCCATGCTCACAGTTACCAGCATCTCCAAGGTCCCTCGGGAAAATTATTTGTTGAGCTTTCTCTGTGAATGAGTTGGTAGTTCAGTCCCCTTGCATTCAACTGAGACTGCCAAGAGAAATGCGTATTAGTGACAAGTGGCATTTTTTTCTGATGTGGACATGTGCCTTTAAGGACTTGACTCCTTCAATAAATTATAGAACAGGCATCAGATACTAATTACTTTTGCCCGCTAATGACTAAACATCATCAACTGTAGGAACTTCTCAAACTTGGCTTAATAGTCATGACAGTAGAACAGATAAAGATAATTGTTTGAAAAACAAGATCAACTGGCTTACCAAGGTATCTTAATCATATGTGTGCTTGCAAGCTTGAGCAGCCCCTTTAATGTTTATCTGCTTAAAATTAAATCTGTGGTTAAATAGCTTGTTGAATCAGGGCTCAGACAGAAGTATTAGTTACATTAAAATAGATATGTATTGCATCATAATGCTTACCTTTTTCTACACCATTCTAAGTGTTACCTACACATATTGGAAAGTACTGCAGATACTATGGTAAGTTTTAAGAACAAATTAACTATTTAACTACTTTAGTAACTAGAATGCTGTCCATTTTTGAATGACGTACTATTTCTTTGCTGCATCATGATAAAATATTTTATGAATAAGGCTTCACTTCCAAGAATGAAAATAAAGAGAAATGTAGTATGGCATGTTTCAAGGAAGAGAGTATTTACACTGGGTATTATTTGAAGAACAGGAAGGTTGTGAGAAGAATGATCAGTCCACTTGCTGCTCTGCATGCTTTGAGTGTCGCTTAATGATAGAAGGATTTGTTACTGCTATCGGACTAACAGCCCTCCTGACCCTTTCTGGTCCCTTCAGATGCTCTTTCATCTCAATCTCTTCCCTGTCTCTTGGATGGAAGCATGTGATTCTCACATTCTCAGACCAGGCTATCTTCCCCGAGCCTCTGTCTGTCAGCCTGTTCCACCGGATAGCCCATGAAGTTGATTCCCATCTCCTCTTCTTTCCTGTGAAGAGCTTTGTCATTATTCAGTAGCCTTTTGATCCCTACGTTCCTTGCATTTGTGTTGGAGTCTGGTTATAGTGTCTTCAAACTAATGGATAATTTGGAGCATAAGCTTTTGTGGGCAAAGACTTGCTTCATCAGATTTGTGAGTGGGGGGATTACAGAGGAAGGTTTAAAGAGGGAGTCTCAGTCAAGTGGAGGGCCAGAGTTGACAAGGTCTGTTCAGTCTCGAAGGATGTTGCCCATTATCAGCTGTTAATGTGGAGTTGTGAACATCAAAAGAGGAGAAATCAAGTCAGTTCAGTCAGGGAGGAAGTGGCCCATTATCAGTAGTTAATGCGGAGGTGTGAATATCAAGAGCAGAGAAACTGCTTTTGTAATGGGCCAACCTCTCCTAGTCTCTGTTCAATCCTTTGTTGATGGAGTCAAAATAGCAAATGAATTGCAGCTCTGAAGTTTCTCTTTAGAGTTTATTTCTGAAATTTTTTTGTTGTAGGACGGCTACTTTTAAATCTGTTACTGAGTATCCAGGAAGATTGAAGCATTGTCCTACAGGTTTCTGTACATTACCCTTCCTCATGTCAGATTTATATCCATTTATTCTTTTACGTAGCGACTGTCCGGTTTAGCCAATATAAATTGCAGTGGGGCATTGTTGGCACATGAAGGTATATATTATATTAGTAGATGTGCAGGTGAAAGAGTCCCTGATGGTGTGGTTGATGTTGTTAGGTCCTGTGATAATATCACTGGTATAGATATGTGAGAAGAGTTGGCAGTGAGCTTTGTTGCAGGGATTGGTTCCAGGTTTACAGTCACTGTCGTATGGTCTATAGTTGCTGGTGAGAATTTGTTTAAGGTTGACAGACTGTCTGTAGGCAAGGACAGGCCAGCCTCCCAAGGTCTGTGAGAGTGAAGGATCTTTGTCCAGGATGGGTTGTAGATCACTGATGATGCTCTGGAGAGGTTTTAGCTGAGGGCTATGTGTGATGGCCAGTGGTGTTCTCTTATTTTCCTTGTAGGGACTTCAGACATGCAATTCATTTGCAAATTTGACTCCATCAACCAAGGATTGAACAGAGACTGGGAGTGGTTGGCCCATGACAAAAGCAGTTTCTCCGCTCTTGATATTCACACCTCCACATTAACCACTGATAATGAGCCACATCCTTCCTGACTGAACTGACTTGATTTCTCCTTTCTTGATGTTCACAGCTGCTGATAATGGGCCACATCTTTCGTGACTGAACAGACCTTGTCAACTCTGGCCCTACCCTTGACTGGTACTCCCTCTTTAAACCCCCGTCTGAAACTCTGCGACTCATGCATCTGACAAAGCGGGTCTTTGTGCATGAAAGCTTATGCTACAAATTATCTATTAGTGTATAAGGTGCCACAGGACTTCTTGTTGTTTTTGAAGATACACACTAACTCAGCTACCTCTCTGATACTTCAGACTAATGGCTTTTCCCATTGACTCTGAAGTGTGTACTATCCTATTCATACTTCAGGAGCCAATAACATTGTCTTCCTGCTTGGTCTTCCAGCCCTTTTGGAATTTAAGCAATATAGCCAGTATGACAAACATTCCACTATCCCTAGTGTTACTATGCAGTTATCTTAATAATCATGTTACGGACAGTATTTGTAAAACTCTTCCACAGCAGCCCCACATCCACTACAGGATTAGTTTCATCTTAATTTTCCCAAGCAAGGACTACAAACCTAAAATTAGAATTTATGGCTACAGCTTTAAACTAGGTTTGTTGGGGGGCAGTGACACAAGCTCTGAGGTAAGTGGGGAAGGAGTAGGGAACAACAAAGTAGTGTTCCTGGGTGAAAAGGAGAAAGTGGGCCAATCAGCCACTTCTCTAAGGTACTTGTACACAAGTGCAAGAAGCCTGGGAAACAAACAGGAAGAAGTAGAGACCCTGGCACAGTCAAAGAAGTATGAGGTGGTTGGAATAATGGATACTTGGTGGGATGATTCACATAAATGGAGCACTGTCATGGAAGGGTATAAACTGTTTAGGAAGGACAGGCAGGGGAGAAAAGGAGGAGGAGGTACAGTCTATGTGAGGGAGCAGTATGATTGCTCAGATCTCCGGTATAAGCAGGGAGAAAACCCAGTTCAGTGACTTTGGGTTAAACTTAGACACAGAGCAACAGAGGTGATGTAGCTGGTGTCTGCTATAGACTGCCAGATCAGGGAGATGAGGTAGATCAAGTTTTCTTCAGACAGCTAAGAGGAGCTTCCAAATCACAGGCCCTGGTTCTCCCAGGACACTTTAATCATCCAGACATTTGTTGGGAGACCAATACAGCAGTGCACAGATACTCTAGGAAGTTTTTGGAGAAAGTGGGGGATAACTTCTTGGTAAAAGTGCTGAAGGAATCAGCCAGAGCCCATGCACAACTTGATTTGCTGCTCACAAACAGGGAGGAACGAGTAGCAGAAATAGAAGTGGGTGGCAACCTAGGCTGCAGTGACCATGAGATGGTAGATTTCAGGATCTTGACAAAAGGAAGAAAGGTGAGCAGTAAAATACAGACCCTTGATTTGAAAAAAAAACAGATTTTGACTCCTTAAGAGAACTGATGGGCAGCATCCCCTGGGAAATGAAGATGAAGGGGTAAGAGTGCAGGTGAACTGGTATAATTTTAAAGAAGTCTTAGTGAAGACACAGAAACAAACCACCCCAGTGTATAGGAAGAAAAGCAAATAGGGTAAGCAACCAGCTTGACTTCACAGGGAAATCCTCGGTCAGCTTAAGCTCAAAAAGGATGTATATAAGAAGTGGAAATGCGAACAGTTGACTAAGAAGGAGTATAAATATATGACTGGGAAATGCCACTCAGTAATCAGAAAAGCAAAAGCACAATTGGAACTGCAGCTGTCAAGGGTTGTGAAGGATAGCAAAAAGGGTTTCTATGGGAATGATAACAATAAGAGGGTTATCAGGAAAGGTGTGGGGCCTCTACTGGATGAGAGATGTAACTGAGTGACAGATGATGTAAGAAAAGCTGAAGTACTCAATGCTTTTTTTCCTCAGTCTTCATGGATGAGGACAGCTCCCACACTACAGTGCTAGACAATACAATAAGGGAAGGTGGAGGGCAGCCCTCAGTGGGGAAGGAACAAGTTAACAGCTACCTAGAAAAACTAGACGTACACATATTCATAGGTCTGGATTTAATGCACCCAAGGATATTGAGGGAATTGGCAGATGTCATTGCTGAGCCTTTGACCATTATCTTTGAAGACTCTTGAAGATCGGGAAAGATTGCAGATGATTGGAAAAAGGCAAATGTACTACCCATCTTTAATGAAGGAAAGAAGAAAAATCCAGGGAACTATAGACCAGTCAGCCTTACCTCAGTACCTGGGAAAATAATGGAGGCAATTACGGAAAGTGATCAAGAGTACTCAAAAAGGATTCACCAAGGGCAAGTCATGCCTGACCAATCTGATTAGCTTCTATGATGAGGTAACAGGCTGTGTGGGGAAATCAGTGGATGTGCTATACCTTGACTTCAGCAAAGCTTTCGATGCCGTCTCCCACAACATTCTTCCACATAAGTTAAAGAAGTATGGATTGGATACATGGATATAAGATGCAGAGAAAGCAGGCTTGATTATTGGGCTCAATGGGCAGTGATGAATGGCTCAATATCTGGATGGTGGTTTGTTTCAAGTGGAGTACCCTAAGGCTTGGTTCTGGAGCCAGTATTGTTCAACATCTTTATTAGTAACCTGGATGAGGGACTGGATTGCACCCTCAGCAAGTTTGCAGATAACACTAAGGTATGGGGAGTGGTAGATACGATGGATGGTCGAGATAGGATGCAAAGTGACCTGGCTAAATTAGAGGATTGGGTCAAAAAGAAATTTGGTACAGTTCAACAAGGAGAAGTGCAGATTTCTGCAGTTGGGACAAAAGAATCCCAAGCATTGTTATAAGCTGGGAACTGACTGATTAAGCAGCAATACAGTGGAAAGGGACCTAGGGATTATGGTGGATGAAAGGCTGGATACAAGTCAACAGTGTGCCCTTCTAATCAAGAAGGCTAATGGCATACTGGGGTGCATTAGGAGAAGCACTTTGAGCAGATCTAGAGAAGTAGTTGTTCCCCTCTATTCAGCACTGGTGAGGCCACACGTGGAGTGCTGTTCAGTTTTGAGCCCCCCAGTGTAGCAAGGATGTGGATGTGCTGGAGTAGGTTCAGCGGAGGGCTACAAAAATTATTAAACTGCTGGAGCTCATGATCTATGAGGAGAGGCTGAGGGATTTGGGCTAATTTAGTTTACAGAAGAGACGACTGAGGGGTGATTTAATAGCAACCTTCAACTTCCTGGAGGAGGGGGCTCTAAAGAGGATGGAAAGAAACTATTTTCAGTGGTCACAGATGGCAGAACAAGGAGCAATGGTCTGAAGTTACAGAGGGAGAGGTGTAGGCTGGATATTAGGAAAAACTACGTCACCAGGGCCATGTCTACACTTACAAAAAACTTCAAAATGGTCATGCTAATGACCAAAGCAAAGAATACTATTGAGGCACTGAAATGAATATTCAGCACCTCATTAGCATGTTGCCAGCTGTGGCACTTCGAAAGTACTGCTTTTTGCTAACTCGTGGCTTGTCTACATGGGGTCTAAAGGACCCCACAGACTTCAAAATCCCCTTATTCCTCTCAGCTGATCAGAGGATTTCAATGTTTTTTTCAAAAAGGCTCCCCTGTTAGATGAGCCATGGGTGAATGAAACAGAACTTTCAAAATGCTGTGGCCGGCGGCATGCTAATGAGGCGATGAATAGTCATTTCTCTGCCTCATTAATATTCTTCGATTTGGCCATTAGCATGGCCATTTTGAAGTGTTTTGTAAGTGTAGACATAGCCCAGGAGGGTGGTGAATCACTAGAATGCATTCACTAGACAGATGGTGGAATCTCCATCCCTAGAGGTTTTTAAGTTCCGGTTTGACAAAGTCCTGGCTGGGATGGCTTAGTTGGGGTTGATCCTGCTTGAAGCAGGGGGCTGGATTCAATGACCTCCCCAGGGCCCCTCCTGCTCTATGATGGTATGATTCTATAAAATGCCATTGTATATTGAGGCTGACCATATACGTTCACATAATGGGCAGATACAAATGTATGGTATTACATTGTGAGGCTATCAGAACAACTAATTTTCTTGTCATTATTATGGTACCTCAAAAGTAACATTGATTAGTTTGCAAAATCTGAGAGAGGTAATTTATCATCTAACACCATTGGAAAAATAACCTCAGTAGCTTACATAATGACTAGATTGCAGTAATTTCCTCCATTTTCCCTAGTGCATGAAATGTGATTAAATACTGTTTGTTTAAAGGCTAAGGGATTTGCCAATAAAATAAAACAACAAGATTTCTTTCTTTATCTACAGGTTAGATATGGTTCTGTAAGTGTGGTCTGGGTTGACTCACTCTTTATAGCAATGAGAGGGATATGCTAAACGTTTCCAGTAGATGATACATGACCATTACAAAGAGAAATCAATTTCTTTTCTCAGATGTGCATTATCCTCCTATAGTGCAGAAGATATAAATAGGGAAATTTTCAGGTTAACATCATTCATATGTAGCATGAGAGACACAGCTAGATCAAACAGTCCACTCCAGCCCCTAAAGGATACTTAAAGAGTTGTGAAGAACTTCAAAGCTGTGTACCGAGTGAAATTTTGTGAAGATTCCTTAGGATCCAGAAGATTTAGGAGGGTGCAATGTCTGCATGCTACTATTTAGATAGTAAGTTCTTCAGGGTAGAGACTGTCTCACTCTGGAGCAGAGTCAGTGTAAACTGTCTTAGTCAATTAAAGTCAGCAGGCCTGTGATACTTTACACCACCAGTTTCTATGTGTTTCATTGTGGCCTGGCACAACAAGACCAAATTCTCAGTTGAAGTCTCTGAATAAAGTGTGTATTACCATCAATATGTAATATGTTAAGTATTTTTGATTAGTAAATGTCTACCACTTTTCAACTCATAATATTAAATCATACTTCATTGTTCACAATTGGTTTAATAATAATGAGAATGATGAAGGGTTTGCTTTCAATGTTGAAACCTTATGATAAATGCAGAATTTTAGCCCAATGAATTTTCATACACTTGACAAATCACTGAAAGCTGGAACATGCTACAGGACAAGAATTGTAAAGTGCACTTTAGTTAGTACTGTTATTATCCAAAACTGTCTGCCCTACATTTGCCGCAGCCAAGTATTTCAGCCAAAGCAGAAGGAACGGCTCTAAAGTGAAGTTTTGAAAGATTGTTTACAATGCCCTTTGTATAATCAGTTGTGTCTTTTATTTTTCCTTCTTCAAGTTGTTTCAAATTATTATTAAGTAATTGCAATATTTAGCTACATTCGATATTAGTAAAGAGTTTAAACATCAAAGTGCTGTTTAAGTGCTGTCAAATATTTATTATTTTAGAACATTTATTTGATGAAATTAGACTTGTCACCAATTCTTTTTTGAGAATATTAATTGTTGGCTACGTCTACACTGGCACAAACCTTCGAAATGGCCATGCAAATGGTCAAATTGAAGAATACTAATGAGGCTCTGAAATGCATATTCAGCGCCTCATTATCATGCCACCAGCTGTGGCTCTTTGAAATTGCTGCATTTTGCTCCTGTGCGGCTTGTCCAGATGGGGGTCCTTTTTGAAAGGACCCCACCAACCTTGAAATCCCCTTATTCCTATCAGCTCATAGGTATAAGGGGATTTCGAAGTTGGTGGGGTCCTTTCAAAAAGGACCCCCATCTGAACGAGCCACATAGGAGCGAAAAGTGGCAATTTTGAAGAGCTGCGATCAGAGGTATGCTAATGAGGCATTGAATATTCATTTCAGCACCTCATTATTAATCTTCAATTTGGCCATTTGGATGGCCATTTCATATTTTTGTGCCAATATAGACAGAGCCATTGTGTATTGCTTGAAATTTTTTATGACCATCGTTTCTTTCTGTGGTTGTGAAAGGGATATGGCAGTATGAACATTTGGGTTCTTTGTCTCATTCTGCTAGAGTCACTGGCCACATCTACACATCCCTCTCCCTTCCAGAAAGGGCATGGTAATGAGCAAAGGAAAATATTCAGATGAGGTGCTGATTTAAATCTCTCTCACCTCATTTGCATATTCCTGAACGATTTCACTTCTGGAAGAGCTCCTTCTGGAAGCTACAGGTCCATGTAGACATGGCCCTTCCAGAAGGAATCACTGCTTCTGAAAGCCCCCTTATTCCTCAAACATTTAAGCCCCCTTATTCCTCAAACATTAGGGGGCTTTCAGAAGGCGGAGTTCTTTCCAGGAGGGCCCCATCTACACATTTCTGTAGCTTCCAGAAGGGGCTCTTTCAGAAGTGAAATCCCATGGGGGTATGCAAATGATGAATGAGATATTTAAATATGTGCCTAATTTGCATGTTCCCCTTTGCTCATTGCCATGCCCCTTCCAGAAGGGAGGGGGCTGTGTAGATTCGGCCACTGTGTTTTCTTGGATCACACCGTGAAAACTGGGCATTCAAATAGTTTTGTACCTTGTGTAGCTATGAAGAGGTTTACATCTAGGAATTTCCTAGAGTGTGTACAGTGGAACTATGTCTCATAGGTTGTCTCATAATACAACAGATAATAGTGCAAAATTCATGATAGAAGTGCATTCAGTTTTACTTTATTCGCATCCACTAATTCAAGTTTGATGAATGATATAGTCTGTTATAGCAGATCATATGATATCAATCCTGCATGATTAGGGTTGGAAGAGACCTCAGGAGGTCCTCCAGTCTCAGTCCCCTGCTCAAAGCAGTACCAACCTTAACTAAATCATTCTACCCAGGGCTTTGTCAAGCTTGGCCTTGAACACCTCTAAGAATGAAGATTCCAAACCCTCTCTAGGCACCCTCTTCCAGTGCTTTACCACCCTCCTAGGCTGTGCCTACACTTGCATTGCTCTTTCAAAAGAAGCATGCAAATGAGGGAACTTGAAAATGCAAATGAGGAGCTGGTTTACATATCTGACACCTCATTTGCATATTCTTTTGTAAAAAGAAATTCAGTGTAGACGTGGCTTTTTCAAAAGTAAATCCCATCTTCGAAAGAACCCTTCTTCCTTCTTTTATGGGAAGAAAAGTCCTTTCGAAGATGGGGTTTACTTTCAAAAAAGCCACATCTGCACTGCTTTTCTTCTCTCGAAAGAAGAATATGCAAATGAGGTGCCAGATATGTAAATCTGCCCCTTATTCACATTTTTGATTTCCCTCGTTTGCATGGCTCTTTCAAAAGAGGAAAGCAAATGTAGACACAGCCCTAGTGAAGTAGTTTTTCCTAATATCCAATCTAGACCTTTCACACTGAACTTGACACCATTACTTCTTATTCTGTCATCTGCTGCCCCCTGAGAATAGCATGGCTCCATACTTCTTGGAACCCCCTATCAGGTAGTTGAAGGCAGATATCAAATCTCCCCTCATTCTTCTCTTCTCCGGGCTAAGCCCATTTCACTCATCCCCTTCTCATAACTCATGTGCTCCAGCTCCCTAATTATTTTTGTTGCCCTTTTCTGGACTGTCTCCAACTTGTCCACATCCTTTCTGTTGGGGCAGAGGAACCTGGACATGGTAGTCCAGATGTGGCTTTCCAGTGCTGAACAGAGGGGAATAATCACTTCCCTTAATCTGCTGCCAATGGTCTTACTAGCGCAGCCCAACATGCCTTTAGCTTTCTGGAGAACAAGTTCACACTCACTCGTATCCAGCTTGTTATGCACTGTAATCCCTGGGTCCTTTTCTGCAGAACTGCTGGTCAGCTAGTCCATCTCCAGCCTGCAGCCGTACATGGGAGTCTTCCGTTACAAGTGAAGGAGTCTACACTTTTCCTTGTTAAACTTCATCAGATTTGTTTTGGCCCACTGAGGTTAGTTCCCTATCCGCTGATGTGTTTTGCTGTCTTTAAAAAGTGAACCTATATCACAGCCATAGCAGTCAAAGCAAGACATATAGTACACCTATGGGCTCTTCATATTACATAGTGCCTGGACAGACAGAGATCCCAAAGCAAAGGCAAAACAGATGTAGAGAATGAATCATAGAATCATAGAACAGTAGGACTGGAAGGGACCTCGAGAGTCCATCGAGTCCAGCCCCCTGCCCTCATGGCAGGACTAAGCATTTTCTAGACGATCCCTGAAAGCCATCTATCTAACCTCCTCTTAACTAGCTCCAGTGATGGAGATTCTACCACCTCCCTTGGCAATTCGTTCCAGTGTTTGATCACCCTGACATTTAGGAACTTTTTCCTAATGTCCAACCTGAACCTCCCCTGCTGCAATTTCAGTCCATTGCCTCTTGTTCTATCCTCAGAGACAAGGAAGAACAATTTCCCTCCCTCTGCCTTATGACACCCTTTTAAATACCTGAAAACTGTTATCATGTACCCCCTCAATCTTCTCTTTTCCAAACTAAATGGCAACATTTGAGCATGTTTCCTGTTGACAAGTCCTATCTTTACACTGTTATGACCTTTAACCTGTAGTCTAAAGACAGAACTTCTATAAGGGTTGGAGTGATGTGGTTTCAGCCATCACAGACATTTATTGAACTCTATTTATACCATATGTGCATAGAATGGCTAATGCTGACTTAGGCTACGTCTACACGTGAAGCCTACATCGAAGTAGCCTATTTCGATGTGGCGACATCGAAATAGGCTATTTCGATGAATAACGTCTACACGTCCTCCAGGGCTGGCAACGTCGATGTTCAACATCGACGTTACGCAGCACCACATCGAAATAGGTGCAGCGAGGGAACGTCTACACGCCACAGTAGCACACATCGAAATAAGGGTGCCAGGCACAGCTGAAGACAGGGTCACAGGGCGGACTCAACAGCCAGCCGCTCCCTTAAAGGGCCCCTCCCAGACACACTTGCACTAAACAACACAAGATACACAGAGCCGACAACGAGTTGCAGACCCTGTGCATGCAGCATGAATCCCCCGCTGCAGCAGCAGCAGCCAGAAGCCCTGGGCTAAGGGCTGCTGCACACGGTGACCATAGAGCCCTGCACGGGCTGGAGAGACAGCGTCTCTCAACCCCCCAGCTGATGGCTGCCATGGAAGACCCCACAATTTTGACGTTGCGGGACGCGGATCGTCTACACGGTCCCTACTTCGACGTTGAATGTCGAAGTAGGGCGCTATTCCGATCCCCTCATGAGGTTAGCGACTTCGATGTCTCGCCGCCTAACATCAAAGTTAACTTCGAAATAGCGCCCGACGCGTGTAGCCGCGACGGGTGCTATTTCGAAGTTAGTGCCGCTACTTCGAAGTAGCGTGCACGTGTAGACACAGCTTTAGTGCTGTGGGCAGTAACTAACCACAAAAAACCTAATGCCTTATTGGGGGAACCGGTATACATGCCTACACAAATTAATTATTTGTTCCAAAACATTTTGCTGTTAGGAAACGCTCAGAGACTATTTCTGTGCTACATACAAAGTTAACACTGAGTCTGAACACTGGATTCAAGGGGATACAAAGTCTCAGGATATGTCTACGCTAGGAAATCAGGTTAAATTTTTAAGGTCAATTTCCTAGCACCCAATTTTGTAAAGTCAAAGATGCATGTCCACAATGGTACATAAAGTTGTAGAGCATGTTCCCATTAACATTGCCAAGTTTGACTTTGTCAGCAATTCACTCTGGATACCTGTCTTACAGTTTCTCCTGCCACATTGTATTATGGGTTTCTGTCCCAGTGTGTGGTGGGAAATAATATGCTGGAAGTCATTCTAGGTATGTGCCATCAGCATCCGAGAGGGAACTGATCTCCTCCTCCTCCTTCAGAAGTAACAGCGGAAAGTATTTTCGTGCCCTTTTTTCATACCCATGCAGATGTCATTACAAGGCTACCATGGAACCTGTGCAGCCTAATGTGGCAAGTATTATGAGCACCTCATGCATAGTGCTGTGGTATGTGCAGAGCCTAAACAGCCAGGAGAGCAATGAAAACTCCGAGGAGGACGTGGACAGATGCAAATGTGAGAAACTGGAGTGGAGGAATGTGGAGATGCTGGATGCACTCAATACTTTGTACATTGGTGCACTGGTTTGGTGTTGTGAAATGAGCTCAGATTGGTGGGACTGCATTGTTCTGAGGGTAGGAAATTATCAGAAGTGGTTCCAAAACTTCTGCATGTGTAAGGCCACTTTCATGGAACATTGTGAATTGTTTTCCCCCACCCTGAAGCACCGCAATACCAAAATGAGACATGATTTCACAGTCAAGAACTGAGTGGCAATTGATCTTCAGAAGTTTGCAATCCCAGACAGCTACCAGTCAGTGGACAATCAATTTGGAGCAGGCAAATCCACAGTGGGGAAGTCGGGGGGGTGTTGTTATCCAGGTAGCCAATGCAGTCAATACCCTTCTGTTACAAAGGGCAGTGACTCTGGGAAATGCACAGGACATAGTGGATGGTTTGCCATTATGGGGTTCCCTATCTGGGGTGGGCAATAGCTGGATACCTCTCTCTCTCGTCATAAGACCATCTTGCCACAGAGTACATAAACCACAGAGGTACTTCTCCCTGACATTGCAGGTGTTGGTGGACGACAAGTTCCATTTCACCAAGATCAGCTTAGGATGATTGGGAAAGAGGCATGATGTGTGCATCTTTAGGAACTCTGGTCTGTTCAGAAAGCTGTAGAATGGAACTTTCTTCTCAGACAAGAAAATCACTATTGGAGATGTGGAGATGGCAGTAGTGATGCTGGGTGATCCAGCTTACCCCTTGCTCCCTTGGCTCATGAAGTACACACAGGCAGCCTGGATCATAGTAAGGAGCAGTTCAATTATCAACTGAGCAAGTGCAGAATGATAGTAGAATGTGCCTTTGGCTATTTGAAAAAAAGACTCCAGATTCAGGAGTCTCCTAACTTGGCCAGACCTCAGCAAGAGCAGCATTCTCCTCATAGAATCATAGAATAGAATCATAGGGCTGGAAGGGACCTCAGGAGGTCATTAAGTCCAGCCCCCATTTCAAGCAGGATCAATCCCAACTAAGTCATCCCAACCAGGACTTTGTCAAGCCAGGACTTAAAAACCTCAAGGGACGGAGACTCCACCACCTTTCTAGGCAATGCATCCCAGTGCTTCACCACCCTCCTGGTGAAGTAGTTTTCCCTAATATCCAACCTACTCCTCTCCTTCTGTAACTTCAGACCATTGCTCCTTGTTCTGCCATCTGGCAGCCTGCTGTGTGCTTCTTAATTTAGGTGAAGGCAAAGGGGAAAATTTCACACCAGGCTGGAGGGCTGAGGCAGATCACCTCACCAGTAATTATGAGCAGCCAGACACCAGGGTCGAAAGGAGAGCACAGAGAGGGGAACTGCAAACCGGGGAGGCTTTGAAAAACATTTTTATGAATAACGAGAGAGCAACATGACAGTCATGTCTGTTGCTCTGAAGAAGGTGTCACCTGAATGATGTGTGCTTGCCTGAGAAAACCCCACTCCCACATGCAACACAAGCAATAAAGACACTTATTTTTTGAGCTTAATTGTTTTTATTCAGGGACACTAAAGGACTTAGTTCATGGCATGGGCTCTGGGGGTGGGTAAGCAAAGGCTTCTCTGAGCAGCTGCATGGGATTCTGGGGAGTCACCCAACTCCTGTCCCCAAACAGTCTGTGAATCTCTCTGAAGAGATTCCTCTGGAAGCCTCTGGCAACAGCAAGGAGGACATGGATGAAGAAGAGGACAATGGTCAGCAGGTGAATGGAGCAACTGATCTCGCGGACAGCCACAAACTTTTTGTAATGCTGGATCTCATCCCCTCCTCCCAGGACATTGCACAGCTGGAGCCTGATGACAGGGAGGGCATTTCTGCTGTGCTTTCAATAATGTGTCTCAGCACTCTGTCCCCAGACACATTGACATACTCTTCTGGGGGCACCGGGATGTGTAGGTACAGCAGCCACAAAAGATCACACCCAACTGCCTTAGCCTACTTCAAAGTTGGGGGCAAGTGTAGACCAATCTATACTGTTTGCTGCAAGCAAAATCTTGAAATAACAATGTTGATTCAAGTAATTAGTGAACTTTTACTGAGCCGTAGGTTTAGTGATCAGTATGGGAGCATTTTCCAGTAATTATCAGAAATTTTCCCTGTGGGGCTCTTAAAGGATAATAGTACTAATTTTAGAAATTGTGCATTTGTCATCCCATTACTTGAATTTAAAAGAATTCAAAGCAAAGTCCAAAAAGAAGCAAATTTTTTAAATTAAAAATTTTGTTATATTGGCCACAGCTTAAAAACATGAAGCCTAATCCTTATTCTTCTGTTTGTATGAATTGGAAGTATCTCCACTGCAATTAATAGTAATGAATATATGCGATAAACAACATAGTCCAATAACAGAAATTAAAAAAGACTACACTTCACTCAAATGATTTCCTGGCGTGAGATGCATTTTTTTCCTATTTATTTTTTGTTACTCAGCTGTAGTTTAATATACATCTCATACTTTTTATATGCTTTCCAGCAAGCTAAAATTAGTTGCTGACCCACAGTATCAGGGCAAAAATGATGTAGCATATCCCTGAAAAACACATGCCCTTGTTTATTTATAATAATTTCAGAGGCTGATGGATTGTATTAGCTAGGGATTTTGGTATGTAAATATGCCTGACTAAACCTGTGCTGAATTTTATAAGAGCAGAACATTGCCTTTGTGTTACTAAGCACACTAGTTCTTGTGACCCTGCTCTCTGGGGATTGGGTCTTTTAAAAAATGTAATGAAAAAAGCCCCACAATGCTCTGTGGAGTATAAATGAGACCCGGGAGATTCCTAAACCAATCTGCAAGCTTATAATAAAAATTTGCAAATGGGAAAGAAATTGGGACACAGGATGAATAGGTGATGCCTGGATATTGATGTAAAAGGAATGAATTTTCTTAGTGAAGTTTTCATTCATTAGAGAAGAGGTAGAGGTGACAGTTCATGAACTACATGCAGTCTGACAAGGAGGCAATATAGTAAGTCAAGACAGGTCAGGGGATTGCTCAGTCTAACTGTTTAAAGGGCTACAGTGTAGTAAATGAGTTAAGTCATTCACAGGCGTGCTGTAGGGGTTTTAAGCAAGGTGTAGTATTAGTGGCTAGTTTCTTTTGATTGCTTTTCCTCTGTCTCTCATACTTTGACTCTTCTCTTCTTTCTAACAAGCCTATATTGTTGTGGTATAAGGAGCCCTGTAAATGCAATCCTTCAAGTGCTGCTCAGTTACTTCTCATGAGTCCCATTTCTGGTTTCCCTTTCCCACAAGAAAGCATTTTGAGCTGTATGCCTAAATAGCAAATATTTATCATTTGCTTGATGACGTAGGGGCCAAATCTTGAAAAACAGCTCCAGCCCCTTTTTTGGCATTTGTTTAATTTTTTTTTCTTTTGGAAATTTTGCCATTATTCCAGGATAGAATTTCGATGCTTTTGACTGTGAAGGTGATGTTCAGTTGTTGACCTTTCTGCACAGGACTTATTGGTCACTTCATGGTTGTCCATTGTGAACTGAACTTTAAACCAGTGAAAGTACACTCAGCAGGTAGCCTCAGTTTTACATGCTCTTCAAAACCTGGATGCAGGCCCACCAATGGGTGGCAGAAGCACAAAAGGGGAAACTGCCTCAGGGCTTGGTGATTCAAAAGGGCCTGGGATTCCCAGTGGCAGTAGAGGAAAACAAAGCCCCAGGCCCTACAAATTGCTCCCATAGACCTGTGCAGCATCCTCCAGAGCTGCTGGGGTACAGGGAAGCACTCAAGGGCTGGAGAAGGAGAGGCTAGCCCCAGCCTCAGCTCCTTCTTCCCAAAGCCCTACACCTTCCAGGAGTGCAGAGCCAGTCCTTCCCCCTCCCCCCCACCCCCCACCCACAGACACACATCTGGCCCAGGGGCCTAGCAAGTCTGTCACCTCCCATGCCCAAATGAAAGTATGTTTCAGCTATAATAATAGTATGAAACATGAACTTCAGGCACACATTTTAAGCATGTTCCCCATACGGAAGTAGTTCTAGTGAGGGCTTTATTTTCTCAGGAGTCTGTGACTAAAATCCATTGTGTCAACAAATTATTTTATGTCCTCAATTAGTGATGATACTTAAGTAGCAAACTTTAAGTAGCTAGATTCACAGCCTGAGATTCTGTTTTTGATCCACAGCATGAAAACATCTTATAATGTGCTTTGGGGTGTGAGGTGGAGAATACACAGAGACCTGACGCTTGTCTGTGATGTCACATCTCAGTGTTGCTCCAAAGGGCATAGGAAGGCTAAAAAGCTCTGCCTAAGCTTCTTCCTCTACTGTAGCTGGCAAATATGCATCCTCATATTCAGCTCCCAGCATCTACTGTTCACCTGAGACATGATCCCTCCCTGTACTCCTCCAGGGCAGGGTAATTTTGCACCACTCGTTACTGAAGCTGGTGCCACAAAGGCATGCTTTAGTCCTCTGTTTTTAGTAGAAGAGATGGTCATTTTTTCCTTTGTCAACAACATTCCTGAAAAATGGCTTTCTTTGCATATTTCATTTAATTTTTTCATTTTGCCTGAAATTTTTTTCAGTGAAAAACTGAAGCCCCCACCCCCAAGTTTTAGGGAAGAATTTTAGTATCCTCACCCTCCCTCAAAAGCTGGATTCAGGTTTTCATTGGAAAATTCTCAGGAGGGAAAAAAAGAACTTGAAATGTCCCACAAAAGGTAGCTTTCCTTGTCTAGGTGGTTTCCCTAGTCTTTTCTTAAGCTATGTCTACACTAAACATGAACCTCGATGGCTCATATGCAATTTGAGCTGCTGTAGCTAAAATCAACTTACCAGTGGTTGACTTCAATGTCTGTCAACATCAAATGAGGTCGACGGGAGCATTTCTACCATTATAATCCTCACCACTTGTGAGGCTTTCTAGGGTTGACTTTCACCCTGGAAAGCGCCATTTCCCACAAGAGTGGGTCAATCTTCCATGGTAGTGTTCTCTAGCCATAGGCAAACTACTATTGTCTCTGAGTAAGGAATGAGAAATGTCAGGGTTTCACCTATTTGATGTTCGGAAAAAAACATAGAAAGAGTAGTCTGAAAGGCATGTTTCCCATTTTACCATACAGACTGAATGTTTTGAGTTAAAAAAATATGTACAGCAAGGATCTGATGGTACTGCAGTATGGCTTAAAATCCATCTTAGGATAAGGAGTTGACATCTATTTGGTGAGCTATGGCATGTTGCTATTTTTGGTGGTCTGAATTCAGTTATGAGGAGCAAGTTCAGCAGGCCATGAAAGGATCTTCCCAGTTAACCAAATGAGCATGGAACCTGAGGTAATTCTTTATGATGGAAGAAACCTCTCCAGAACCAGGCTGAGTACATGGGAAGACACTGTGTCAGAAGCATTAACTCTGTCCATACTGCACCTTGAGTTTCCAGCATATACTGTGCTGCGTGTGAAGCTGTACTTCCATTAGTGCTAATGTCAAACAAGCTCCATTTACAGGCACTACAATTCTCTTTGGCTGCATCTACATTAGCAAGTTCTTTCGAAAGTTTTCGAAAGAAGGGGCCTCTTTTGAAAGATACCATGGAGCATCTACGCACAAGCATACCTGGAAAGCTACAGGGATGAGGGAACTCTTGGACAGATTCCCACAAAGTACTACTGCAACAGTCGATGTTTGCCAATTTGAGTGTGGCAGTAATGAGTTGACTTTGTGAGAAGCATGTGGGAAGTGAGGATGATCAAATTCTAGCTTATAAATTCCAGAATTACAACATTGATTTACATACATTCAAATTTATCTTGTAGTGTAGATGCAGCCATAGCCTTCGAGACAAAATACCAATGAATTAATCCTTGGATTTTCAAAAGGACATAAGAGATGCCCAATTTCCAGTGAAATTCAGTTAGGCACCTAACTTGCAATCCTTCATGCAAATCTCCAGCTAAATGCATGGTGATGGCTTTACCATTCTTTTTTATCCTTCTTTAGAGAAATGTTGCTGAAGGGATATTGGTGTTTACCGTAACAACTTTAGTCATCATAGCAAATGTCTGCAGTGTACTTCATTCTCCTTTGACTGTGATTTATGGTATTATTGCAACACCAACATTAAAGCTTTGAACACTAAAACAATGTTAAGAATGAAACAGACACTAATTATCCTTTGAGAAGACTGAGTACTGTGGTTTATGTAATTCATTGAAAACAGCCATTTATTCTTAAATATTTTTATTCAGAACCCATGTATCATTAATTGCAAACATTAAGCTGACAACATTAATAAAGGATTGACACTGCAGAAGAATCAAATATATCACATGCAGCAGAATATTAAGCTTTTCTGAATAAATACACAGTACTTGCAATTTTCTCTCTAATACACTTAATAATACCTTGCTGTAGTGAATGAAATATGCAGTTCCCTGCCTCCCCTTTACTGATACATTGAGGAATATGAAAATATAACCATAGTCAGATAATTTAGTATAGAATGATTACAACTTGTCCATTGTGGCTCAGCTAAGAGTGTAAATTTCTCTAGTCCTAATTCACTGTCTACCATAAGGTCATTCTTTTTCTCCAGAGCCTATTATAATTATATTAAGACAGACTGGTTATAAATTAGGAAACCTTTCCATTTGGAAATATAAATAGTGGATGCTTTCTGATTCATACAGTTGGTCATATGGCCATTTAATAGGTAAGAAACCCAATTTAGAACATTTCTGGCAGAAGAAGCACCATTCTACTCCTTTCTGTTCATGTCAAGATTTTATGTTGCTTCAGAAGCTATTCTGTTTGTTAAAACAGAGCTTCAGCTGACATTTTTGTTATAATGCCACCTAGTTCAAATCTGGCCCTCTGGTTTTGGATTTCTCTCCCTTGAGGGGACTGAAGTCTCACTGAGGAGTGAACTAAGATCACCTAACCTAGTTTTAGTTGCAGCCTAAACCTTCATTTTGAACCTAAATATTTAGCGGGGCACAGGGTTTAGCTTCTCAGCTCCCATTAGCCTTAATCTTCAGCTGTGGATATGCGCCACCGCAGTGTTTAATTATCTCAACACTGTTCCATATACCTGCTGCTTTCCTTGAAGCAGCTGTAGCCACAAAAATGACTGGATAAAATTGCTATTTGCTTACTCAGTGGATCTGTTTCCTCTGGGTATTTAATCTTATTTACTTATTTTGTGGCCTAGAATAAATCTTTATTCTTTCCATTTAAGGTCTGCAGAGACCATACAACATGTTTGTAGAGTGTGACAAACGCCACTGTAGTGGCTAGTCCGCACAGGGTAACATCTTACTACTGTGGGTAGCTAATTGAAGTCTGTTCAGGTACTGAAAGCAGGTCATCTGGAGACCATATTGCACACTAATTTCTTTACTATAAATTAGATTACACAAGGGACTAACCATTTCTATGAATTGCTGAGTGCACTCAGCGCCCTCAGTTCCCATTGAAGTGGTGGTGGTTCACCCGGTTGAATGAGCTTTCTGAACTGGATCCAACATTTCTGTCACATTTTTATTCTGGTGTGACCCACTGAAGCTAGGGGATTCAATTTTAATGTAAAAGAGTGCTGAGACCAACCCAATATGGCTTTGATTCCCTATTGCTCCTGAAACTTTTTCACTCATGGTTATCCATCCTAAACCTTGGTTTTAAGTACCTGTATCATTTCATCTTGCTTGTTACATCTTGGTATGGGGGTCAGATGCTGATCTGACATGCAGAGGAATTCATAATAACTAATTTGTTCAAATTTACATTTTGTAAAGGATGTCTGTTTTTATTTGAGATAAGTCATAGGATTTTTTTAAATATTCCTTTTGGAGTGCTTTATTTTTACTTTTATCTGTTATTTCTTAGCACAAAAAATGTAGAACCCTCTCAGAATTTAAAAATCCCACTCTTTTCAGTCACAAAAGTTTTTAAAAATAAGTCAAACCCTGAAATATTAAAAAAGATTTTTTTTCTGCCTAAACTTGTTTAAAATAAGCAACTTCCTGTCAAAATATTCGGAAAGTTGGACCAGCTATAATGAGAAGAGTCATTTAAGGACTTAAGAACATTTTGGAACTATTCACAGAACACATAATTAATACATCAAATGCAGTTTACATCTATTTTCCATTGGTCGAACTGTACTAATGCCAAAGACAGTATCAGCAGAAGAGTCAACATAAAGGTGGCAGGTAAAAATCACTTTTAAATTATCTGTAGGGCCATATTTGATGTCAAATAGTATACTGGAGTTGGAATATAGGGTTGCACTAGTTATTTTCAGTGAGGGCAGCAACTTGATTAAACTCTTTTGTTTTCCCCTGGACCCCAATTCTGCCATCATGTGACACGAATATGGATTGGACGGACAGCTTTCTATTGAAGCAAGATAGTTTAGCAAATTGTATGCACATTTTTTAGCAAAAGTCCTCTCAAATTTTAATCTGAATCCTTTCTGTGATGTCAAGTGTCACTTAGGACATAAATAAAGGTCCACCATCCCAGTGTGTATCAGGTTGTGCTTTCCATGTCCTACATGTTGGAAAGCCCCATACATTTTCTCATTGGCTGGGTCTACACGTACTAGTTCCTTTTGAAAGGGGCATGTTAATGAGCAGGTTCAAAATATGCTAATGAGGCACTGCAATGCATATGAAGCACCTCATTAGCATAATGGCTGCCACAGCAATTTGAACGTGCGGCTTTCTGAATTGCGCGCCGCCCGTGGAGACGGGACCTTCCGAAAGGACCCCCCCCCAGTTTTCGAAAGCCCTTCTTCCTATCTGTGGTCAGAAGAAGGGCTTTCGAAAACCTGGGGGGGTGGGTTCCTTTTGGAAGGTCCCATCTCCACAAGCGGCGTGTGATTCGAAAAGCCACACTTTTGAATCACCGCGGCCGCCATTATGCTAAAGAGGTACTGAATATTCATTGCAGCACCTCATTAGCATATTTCTAACCTGCTCATTAACATGCCCCTTTTGAAAGGAAGGGGCACGTGTAGACCCAGCCATCATGTTCGTAGAATCATAGAATCACAGGGCCGGAAGGGACCTGAGGAGGTCATCTAATCCAGCCTCCTTCCAGAAGCAGGATCAACTGCAACTAAACCATCCAAGCCAGGACTTTGTCAAGCCGGGACTTAAAAACCTCTAGGGTGTGTCCACATAAGCCCCCTCCATTTGGAAGGGGCATGTTAATGAGTGAGTTTGGAAGATGCTAATGAGGTGTTGCCATGAATATGCAGTGCCTCATTAGCATAGTGGCAGCCACTGTGATTCAAAAGTGCTACTTTCAAATGGCATGCCACTGGTGTAGCCAGGGGGCCTTTTGAAACAGACCCCTGATCTTCAAAGCCCCTTCTTCCCAAAACCAGATGGGAAGAAGGGGCTCTCAAAATCAAGGGGTTGTTTTGAAAGCCCAACCCCCAGCACGGGCAGCTTCATTTAGAAACCAGCAGTTTCGAAGTGCATGCAGCTGCCATTATGCTAATGAGGCACTGCATATCCATGGAAGCACCTCATTAGCATATCCTGAAGTACTACATTACCATAGCCCCATGGCCACAGCCCTAGGGATGGATATTCCACCACCCGTCTAGGTAACACATTCCAATACCTCACCACTCTCCTGGGATGTGTCTACACATGCCCTTCCCTTTCAGAAGGGGCATGTTACTGAGGCACTTTGGAACAAGTTAATGAGGGGCTGACATTCATATTCAGTGCCTCATTAGCATAATGGCAGCCAGTTGCACCTCAAAAGTGCTGCTTTCAAAGTGCAGACTGGCTATATAGATGCAGGTACTTTGAAATAAACCCCACAATTAATTTTGGGAATAAGGGAATTTCAAAGTGTGGAGTATATTTTGAAGTGCCCACATCTATAAAACCAGTCTGTGTTTCAAAAGCAGCACTTTCAAAGCATGACTGGATGCCATTATACTGATGAGGTGCTGAATATTCATGTCAGTGCCTCATTAACCTGTTCCAAAGTGTCTCATTAACATTCCTCTTCTGAAAGGGAGGGGCATGTGTAGACACAGCCTGGTGAAATAGTTTTTCCTGATATCCAACCTACACCTCTCACTTTGTAACACTGGACCATTGCTCCTTGTTCTACCAGCTCTGCATCCTCTTTAGAGCACCCTTTCAGGAAGTTGAAGGCTGCTATCAAATCACCCCTCACTCTTCTGTTCTACAAACTAAATAAGCCCAAGTCCCTCAGCTTCTCCTCATAGGTCATGTGCTCCACCCCCCTAATTATTTTCATTACCCTCTGCTGGACCTGCTCCAATGCATCCACATCCTTTCTATACTTGGGGGCCCAGAACTGGATGCAATACTCCAGAGGAGGCCTCACCAGTGCTGAACAGAGAGGAATAATAACTTTTTCTAGATCTGTTGGAAGTGCTGCTCCTAATGCACCCCAATATGCTGTTAACCTTCTTGGCTACAAGGGCACACTGCTGACTCATATCCAGCCTCTCATCCACCCTAATCTCCAGGTCCTTTTCGGCTGCACTGTTACTTAGCCAGTTGGTCCCCAGCCTGTAACAATGCTTGGGATTCTTCCATCCCAACTGCAGGAATCTGGACTTCTCCTTGTTGAACCTCATCAGATTTCTTTTGGCCCAATCCTCTAATTTATCTAGGTCACTTTGGACCCTACCCCTACGCTGCAACATATCTAACTGTCCCCCTAGCTTAGTGTCATCTGTAGTTTTGCTGAGGGTGCAATCCATCCCCTCATTCTGGTCATTAATAAAGATGTTGAATAACACTGACCCTAGAACCAATCATTTGGGGCTCCCCACTTGAAACTGACTGCCAGCCAGACTTTGAGCCATTAATCACTACCTGTTGGGCTCGACCATCTAGCCAGCTTTCTATCCATCTTACAGTCCTGTGTCCAAGCCATACTTCTTTACCTTATGGGCAAGAATGTCATGGGATACTGTGTGAAAAGCTTTGCTAAAGTCAAGGTATATCACATCCATTGATTTCCCCATGTCCACGGAGCCAGTTACTTAATCATAGAAGCTAATCAAATTGGTCACCATGCCTTGCCCTTGGTGAATCCATGTTGACTAGTCTTGATCATTTTCTCCTCTTCCATGTGCTTCAAAATGGATTCCATGAGGGATCCCCTCCATGTTTTTTCCAGGGACTGAAGTAAAGCTGACCAGTTCCCTGGATTTTCTTTCTTTTCTTTTTTTAAAGATGGGCACTACGTTTGTTTTTTTCCCAATCACCATGATTTTTCAATGATAATAGCCCTGCAATGACATCTGCCAATTCCCTTAGTACCCTTGAATGCATTATATCTGAGCCCATGTGTGAGCAGTTCCCACCAGTGACAGGGTGACCTAGTGGCTAGGCCCCCTTGCCAGGGCCTGGGGTGTGGGTCTTCAGCCCCACCTGAGAGTCTATTAGATAAGTTTGGGGTGTGGCCCCAAGAACCTAGTTTCCCCTCTGGCAGGAGAGGCATTCCCTGGGAGGGACTTCCCTCCCCGCTTTGTGCCTAGGGGTGGGTCCTGAGGCTCTGCCCTCTGGCGGCTGACCAGGTGGCAGATTTGGCTTGGGCCCTGCTGCCTCAAAGCCAGCTCCTGTCCCTTGGCTGGTCAGCCCCAAACTGGGCTGGCTTCCCTCCCTTTATACTCCTCCATGCCTGACAATGGCTGCAGGTGAACCAGGGTGGGGCTGATTGGGCCATCAGGCTCTGTTTAACCCCTGCCCTGCCTGGCCCTGCTCTCACCCTCTTATACCATGGATTTTGTTTGTGTCTAGCTTCTCTAAATAGCTCTTAACCTGTTCTTTTCCCACTGTGGGCTGCCCACCTCCTTCCATACTGCATTGGCTAGTGTCATAGTCTGGAAGCTGACCTTGTCCATGAAGACTGAGGGAATGGAGAGTTAGGAGAGATTGTTCAATGTTCAGTGGAAAGATTCTTCCAGTGAACACGCTTTACACATTCCTATAACTGCCCAGTGACACATCTGCGATGACCATGCTGGCTTTTCTTAACCCCGATCCCAGATATTCTCATCATCTTTTCTGGGTAATTTTGGAGATGAAGGATTGTTGAACTCTCTGAAAATTTTCAGTGTTTATTATAAATTCATCCCATTAAATGCTTAGTATTTTCCCTGAGGCCTTTGCCTTCAATGCGCTGAGATGTCTGTTTATCCCTTGGGAGGACTTCCTGCTTTCATATTCCTATGTTAAGGTGGAAATAACATTGGAAGTAAAGAATCATATTTCCAATTGTTTAATATTTTTGATGACCAAAGTTTGCCTAAGCTGATGAATGCAGTTGCCACCATGCCATTCTGAGTCACTGTTTCCTGCTGGACATACTGAATGGTTTGTACATGACTGCCAAGGTATGTGAATTGACTCATCTCTTGTGTGTGTTTGAGTTCTAATATTTTGCTTCAATTGGGGTTGCTGAGATTGTCATTAAATAAATAATTAATAACCCTTTTTTTTTTCTTTTTTACACTGGATAGTTTTAACCAGGCTTTGATTGAACATAGACGAAGCTGTCACTTTGAAGAGTTATATCATCAGTAAAATAAGTCTTCTGGTGTACTATTATTCAACCATGTAATGCCTGTATTGCATCTGTCTACACTTTCTCATAATAAAGTCAGGGGCAAAGTCAAACAGGAGAGATTTTTTGACACTAGTGTCTGTTTAAACCAGTCATCCAAATATGCATTTGCTTTAACTGTGCAGGCTGCATTTTGTTGATGATTATTTCTGTTGCCATCTGTGGCTACGTCTACACATTAAGCCTACATCGAAGTAGCCTATTTCGATGTCGCCACATCGAAATAGGCTATTTCGATGAATAGCGTCTACACGTCCTCCAGGGCCGGCAACGTCGATCTTCAACTTCGACGTTGCGCAGCCCAAAATCGAAATAGGCGCAGCGAGGGAACGTCTACACGCCCAAGTAGCACACATCGAAATACAGATGCCAGGCACAGCTGCACACAGGGTCACAGGGCGGACTAGCGCTTCCAGGGCAACAGCTAGCCGCTCCCTAAAAGGGCCCCTCCCAGACACACTCAGCCTGCACAGCACGCGGTCTGAGGAGCCATAGGCACACAGACCCTGGGCGCCACAGTCATGGACCCCCAGCAGCAGCAGCAGCAGCTAGAGGTCCACCCAGCCCTCCCGGCAGGAGCAGGGCTTGCCCTGACCCATGCCATGTGGGAGGCAGCTGAGCACCTCCTTGCCCCAGGGGAGGAGATGCCCCCAGGGCAGCAGGGCTCAACCCCTACCCCTGCAGCACCCCGCTCAACCCCCCGCCTCACACGCTGGCGGCTGTGGAGCTACCCCACCAGCACCGACTGGTGGGAGCGGCTGGTGCTTGGGGAGTGGGACGACGACCACTGGCTCAGGAACTTCAGGATGACCCGGCAGACATTCCTGGAGCTGTGCCAGTGGCTCACCCCCACACTCAGGCACCAGGACACTGCCATGTGGCGTGCCCTCACAGTGCAGAAACGGGTCGGCATCGCTGTCTGGAAGATGGCCACTCTGGACAGCTACCGATCCATGGACCAGCAGTTTGGTGTCGGCAAGGCCTCCGTCGGGGCTGTCTTCATGGAGGTAAGCGAACCAATGGGGGGAGGACAGGGAAGGGGGGCCAGGGCAGGGGGGCCAGAGCAGGGCAGGGGGGCCAGAGCAGGGGGGCCAGAGCAGGGCAGGGGGGCCAGAGCAGGGGGGCCAGAGCAGGGCAGGGGGGCCAGGGCAGGGCAGGGCAGGGCAGGGCAGGGCCATGCACACCCTGCTCACCCCTCATTGGTGCTGTCCCATGTGCTTTCTCTGCAGGTTGTGCGTGCCATCAACGCCATGCTCCTGCACAGGCTCCTGAGGCTGGGGGACTCAGATGCCACCATCGCCACCTTTGCCACCCTGGGCTTCCCCAACTGCTTCGGGGCTCTGGATGGGACTCACATCCCCATCCGCGCCCCACATCACAGTGGCGGACGATACCTCAGTCGAGAGGGCTACCATTCTGTCATACTCCAGGCCTTGGTGGACAGCCGGGGATGTTTCCAGGACATTTACGTGGGCTGGCCTGGCAGCACCCACGACGCCCGGGTTTTCCGGAACTCGGGCCTGTGCCGCTGGCTGGAGGCGGGGACCTATATCCCCCAGCGGGAGATCTCTCTGTAGGACACCACCATGCCCTTCTGCGTCATCGCAGATGTGGCCTACCCTCTCCGGCCGTGGCTCATGCACCCCTACATGGGCCATCTCTCCGCTAGCCAGGACCGCTTCAACGAGCGCCTGAACCGTGCGCGCCAGGTGGTGGAGTGCTCATTTGGCCGCCTGAAGGGACGCTGGAGATGTCTCCTGACCCGCCTGGATGCGGGCCCCAACAACATCCCCCAGATTGTGGGTGCATGCTGCGCCCTGCACAATTTGGTCGAGGGCAAGGGGGAGACCTTTCTCTAGGGCTGGGCTGCGGAGGCCGCCAGGGCAGACGTCCAGCCACCTGCTGCCCCCAGTCGGCAGGTGGACCCCGAGGGGACCCGGGTCCGGGAGGCCCTGCGGGCCCACTTCGACAAACAGGCCGCAGGGTGAACTCTGCCCAGGCCCCCTACTGCCCGCCCCTTCCTCCCCCACACTCCTGCCCCAACGCCCACACCATGGAGCACCCAACCGCCCCCCACCGCCACTTGTCCTGGACAAATGACAGCACGCACTTGTGGCTGAACGTAAATTTTTTTTTTTCCTTTCTGAACCTTTTTTTTTCTTTCCGAAATTTTTTTTTTTGAGGTAAATAAATATATGTGAACCACAAACAGAAAACAACGAGGTACAAACATTCAAGAAAAGCAATATGTACAAAAATAAAACAATCCAAAGAAACAACTGTCTGCCATAAATAATAAAAAGAAAACCAGGGAGGATAAAGGGGAGAACTATTTACATGGGGGGGACGGGGCAAACGGGGGGACCAAAAAAACAGGGTCCAACTATATACAAGGGGCGGGGGCCACGTCCCAGGCCCCTCGCCCCTATAGCCCGGCACTGGGCGTGGCCGGCCGGGAGCCCTGCCGCGCTTGCAGCCTGGTCCGTGGCTGGGTGGGAGCGGGCTGGACCGGAAGGTATTGGGGCCGGCGAGTGTCAGGTGGCTCCAGGGGTCCCTCGGCGCTCCGGCCCTCGCCAGTGGGTGGCGGGGCGACGGCGGACGGGCCGGCGACGGGCGGAGCAGCTGGTGGTGGGGGTGCAGGAGCAGGCAGGGCGGGCGATGGTTCGGCCGGCACGGCATGGGGGGCCAGGTAGTCCACCAGGCGGTTAAATGTCTGCATGTAGGCCCCCCATGCCTCCTGGCACCAGGCCAGCGCCCGCTCCTGCAGCTGGAGGTGCTGCTCCAAGACCTCCAGCTGCCGACGGTGGATGGCCAGCAGCTGGGGGTCCATCACCGTCGGCGGTTGTAGGCACGGGGTCCGCCGTCTAGCCCACCGTGGGGCCGGTCGGTCCTCGGCCGAGGGGCTGCCCTGGAGCGATGGTCCCGGAGGGCTCTCCGGGACGACTGACGCCTCGCCGGCGCTCTCTTCTGGTCCTTCTGATGGTGCAGGTGCAGGACACAGGAGAGGAGCGGGGGAAGAAGAATGAAGACAGGCGTTAGTGTGGGCCCCGAGCCGTGGCCTTTGTCCCCCCAGCCCTGTGCTGCAGGTTCCCCATCCCTGTCCCCGGGAGATGCTGCTGTGATGGATGGGGTTCAGGGGTCCCCCTGCCCTGCACCCTGTCCCCTGATGGGAGCGACTCTCACTTCACCCCGCAGGGTCTGAGATCAGGAGAGGTTTCTTAGGCCACAGATGCCCAGTTTCTGGCAGGAGTGACAGCACCAGCTGTCGGAAGAGACAGTCCTTCCAACCCGTCGTGGGGAGAAGACCCCAAGGGGTGCCCCTCTGGGATGCAGCTTTCCCCCTCCTCAGGCTGGCTGCCTACCAGCTCTCCCTTCCCCTAGCCTCTGCCTGTGGCCCCCGCCCTCGCCCCCCAATTCCAAGCCAGCTCGGCTCCTCCCTCCTGTTTGTTCAGGGCAGAGGTGTCACCTGCCAGCTGTAGCCCCAGGATCCTCCTTTGGCCCTGGGAGCTATTGGGCTCTGGTTGCTCATATGTAGCCTGAGTCTCCCTTTGGCACTCCCTCCACTCCATCACATGCTGCTGCTGTGGGGTGTCCCACCCCCTCCTCCCAGTGGCCTCTCGAGGTTCCGCTCCCCCCTGGCCCGGGGATGGGGCATGGCACTGTCATGCGGGTTGGCGGGGGCAGGGGCTGATGGCTGCAGTGCTGTGAGGGCCATGGCCCTGGTGTCCTTGGGGCCATGGCCATGTGAGCATGTGGGGGGCCCTGGACACATATCTCTTACCCCCACCCCTCAAGCCCAGGGGTGTCCACCAGAGAGGGGTACCTACCTGTCGGTCCGCTCCCACGGTCCGGAGATCCCCAGGGGTCGGAGGCCCTGCTGCTGCTCCGGGATGGCAGGAGGAGGATGTGCAGGCTGGATTCTGCGGAGGAGGAGCCCCCCCCCCCCCCTCCTCCTCCTCCTCCTGCCGCGATGTCCCGGGGGTGGCCTCCGGGGGAGGCCCCTGGGGTGCGGGGCTTGCCTCCGGGGCGGACTCCGTCTGCAGGTCCTGCTGGGGCTCGTCAGCCGAGGTGTCAAGGGTGGCCGGAGGGAAGGAGGTGTGCCGGGAGCCCAGGATGTCCCTGAGCTCCCTGTAAAAGGGGCAAGTGATGGGGGCGGCCCCAGATCGGCTGGCCGCATCCCGGGCCCGGGAGTAACCCTGCTGCAGCTCCTTGACCTTACTCCTGACGTGGTCAGGAGTGCGGGCAGGGTGACTCCGGGCAGCCAGGCCATCGGCCAGCCGAGCGAACGCATCCGCGTTCCGCCTCTTGCTCCCCATTACCTGGAGCACCTCCTCCTCGCTCCAGAGCCCCAGCAGGTCCCGCAGCTCGGCCTCCATCCAGGAGGGGCCCCGCTGCCGCTTGCCAGCCTGGCTGCCCCTCTGGCTGGGCTGGCTGCCCTGGCTCCCCTTGCGGGGGGTCCCCTGGGGGCGCTGGGGGGGGCTGCCAGGCAGCCATCGCAGCTGGCTGGGTCGCTGAGGGTGGTGCAGGCTAGCCGCGTGTGCAGGCTGCAGCCTGCACGTTCCCTCAGCTTCCTGCAGAGGCAAGGAGGGGGAGGGGACCTTTAAGGGACCGCTCCATGCGGCCACCAGCGAGCTGAGGGGCTGGAGAGAGCGTCTCTCAACCCCCCAGCTGATGGACGCCATGGAGGACCCGGCAATTTCGACGTTGCGGGACGCGGATCATCTACACGGTCCCTACTTCGACGTTGAACGTTGAAGTAGGGCGCTATTCCGATCCCCTCATGAGGTTAGTGACTTCGACGTCTCGCTGCCTAACGTCGACGTTAACTTCGAAATAGCGCCCGACGCGTGTAGCCGCGACAGGCGCTATTTCGAAGTTAGTGCCGCTACTTCGAAGTAGCGTGCACGTGTAGACACAGCTTGTAACAGAGTTAGGACTCATCACCCTGGTGCTGCCTGCTCCTCATTCAGGAAATTAGCTCACTTCTTATGCACCCTCTTCAGTTGGTATCCCACCTGTTGTTACTCTCAGTGTCTCCAACATCTAGATCAGGACTCCCATCACTGCTGGAGGGTAGCATACTCTTCTGGACAGGGCCCTTCAGCCAATCCCCACTCCTATAGTCCTCAGCCCTTGGCGGTAAACTGCATTCCCAGTCTAGCCAGTGCCATGAATGGCAAGCTGCAGTTTGTGCAATGACCACTCTTCTCTATGGCAAATGGGGATGAAGGCGCAGTGGGGTCCCAAGCATTCCTGCTACTCTGGGTCCTGGCCCAGATATTGTACAGCTGGCTGCTACTTACTGACACTCATCCCAGTAATTCTGCTTGTTTCCATGTACCACTTTCCCATAGCTCTAGGACCTTAACTGACCCATATCAGGGCCTCAGTCTTGTGGCCAGTCAGGCTGGATCACCTTCTCTTTGTTTCCCAACTCTGCACAGCAGGGCTCTGTCCATGGTTCTGACCTTCGTTGACCACCAGCCGTCCCTTGCCCTCCCTTATGTCTGAGCTGCTTGAGCAAACCTTCTCCTGATGGTTTCCAATAAGCCATTTCTGGATTGGCTGGGATTCTGTGCGGCTTCTCTAGCCCACTTTAAACCCTCCCATGCCAAAGAGGGGCAGGCACACCACTACAGCATCTCATATTGTTTTTAAATGTTCCAGAGTGACTCATGGTGAATGTTATAATATGCTTTCTTACTCTACTGAGTTTGAGGAGTCTGTTTTTGCCATTCAATGCTCTCTTCAATTTTTATCCTTAGGGTGAAAATTTGGTCGATGCAGACCTTCTGGTTCAAAAATTAGCATGTTTTTTCCTTTAAGTTTGCCTCGGTCAGCTCCTTTTTTGTCAAAACAAAAAAGCAGTCCAGTAGCCCTTTAAAGACTAACAAAATAATTTATTAATATATATATATATATATAATTATTATTTAATAATAACATATGTAATATTAATATTTAATAAATTATTTTGTTAGTCTTTAAAGGGCTACTGGACTGCTTTTTTGTTTTGATAGTGTATAGACTAGCACAGCTATCTTTCTGCTCCTTTTTTGTGCTTAAGATACTACAGAATATGTTGCCTTTCACTTAAAGGAGTGTAATGTTGCTAGTTATTGTGGTTGCTTAGATTACCTTCCTCTGGAAGTTTGACTCCAATGATATTTTCTATTTTTCTGGAGGCTTTTCATAGTCTTATTTTTTAAAAATCAGTGATTTTTTTATTGATGGTCTCATCACAAGCTTTCGGCATTTTCCCCTGTGATTTAGTTTTCACCTGCAGCTTTCTATTTCTATTTCTAGCTTTTTATTGCATCTATCATTCTTTGTTTGTGGTGCAAGATATTATAAAGTGTAGTTGTGGGTGTTTGCATTGTTGTCCATGTCAATGATTTGGTGTGCTGCTGGTCTGTTTAGAATCTCTTGAAACTTTGTATATTAACACAAATACAAAACTTAACTTACCCAGATAAAAAATTGCTGGTGGTAAAGTACAAACAAGATTATTAGATATACTAGAAAGTCAGCAAGCTATTGCTTCCATCAGACTAGTCTACACAGAAGCAGCCATGGTTGGTGCTGATGGATAAAGTGCAATTTTGTTTTGCTTTTAATAGACTTCTTGTGAGCTCACTTGTGAGATTTTTCTTTCTCTAATACTTGTTGTATGGTGGTATAATAGAAATATTCAGGACTCAACATAAACCTGATCCAAACCACATTGAAGAGTCTGTCTTCTGGTTTCAATGGGCTTTTGCTTATGCCCTCAGAGGTCATAAAGGAAGTCCATCAGGATTTGGGAATACAAACTTAGGATGTAAAATATTAGCCTGCATGTTGTCATTCCACTGCCAAACAAAAAATGATGGCTTATTTTTCAGCTAACCATTGCACAGCCACGGATTAGCAGGGGTCATTTACATGTCCCAGATGTTCACTTCTATATTAGCAAGGGCTTTGAATGTTACATGGAAAGCACACTTAACATCTGGGGAAAGGATCAATCTTGTGTTTCTCAGCAGCATCTGACTGAATTAATTGACTTACCAGGCTCTGAAAGAGTCATTTCCATCTCCACCTGATAGAAGTTTATGGAGTAAGAGATGCTGAAAAGCACAGAATATATTTTCAGTGTTCTGGCAAATATGGACAGGCACCTCCTTTTAGAAGACCATAGCTCATAATGCCAGAATAGCCTAATCTCCAAAGTCTTTCAATATGTGATTTTTTTCTTCAATCCCCAGGTCCTGGAGACACATGATTATTGTTCATCATCAAGAAACCTCGTCCCTAGCCCTTGTGCCTCTGAGGAAAATCTTGAAAATATGATCTTCTAATATTCTAAGATCAGAAGGTAATTTATATTTAAAAAGAACACCAAATGTATTTTTAAAAATCATGTGATTCTTTTGGGTTTTTGAAAGTTTGGCATGGCAATAATGCATAACTACACTCTTGTATTATGTAGGAGTTTCCATCTAGAGCAAGACCTAGGTATCATTTGTGACTTTTACAGCAGGTCACCTGAAAGGATTATGTTTTCCAAAGTCTAGTCTGTATAATGGATTACAAGTGCTATTACTAGCTGGAGTGCTAACTGCCGGATTTATGGGCATAATATGGATGAATTGCGTACAAAGTTTCATAGGAATAATCAAAACTGTTTTTCCTGTGATATTCTGAAACAGTGGTTGAAACCGATGATAATACTGACAGTCAATTAACTATAGTGGGCACCTCTATCCTACAATCTTTAGAGAGAGTCTTGAATGCCAAACATCACCAAATTCTGCAGCTATGACAAGTTGTAATAATATCTTCTTCATTTCATTTTTGTGGATTTTTAAACAGGTTTTCAAAAAGTGATTGTTGTACTCCTGTGCCATTTACAGTAGCAAAAGAAAGGTGTTTTGTGCTGGAAATAAAAGGACGTGAATCCACACTAAGCTCAGGAAGCACTGAATTTTTTTTTTCAAGAAAGTTGTATTGATACAGAAAAGCAAATATAAGTGAAGAAAGATGGTTCTGTGGTTAGCCTAGGCACTTGAGTTCAGTTCCTTTCTGGGGCTCACATATCCAGCGTGACCTTGGGCAGGACAGTTAGCCTCTCTCAGTTCCCCCTCTGTAACTTCCTTGGTTCATGGAGGTGTAGTGATGACAATGCACTGAAGATTGTGGGACAAGGAGATTCTGAAGTAAAAGGGGCCAATGAACAGAATTTTTTGAGAAAATGGATGTGCAAGTTAGACTAGCACAATAAAGTCATTCCTTTGATTACACTGGGATTAGTCACACCGAAGGCCAAGGAGCAGCCGATTGGTGGATATATAAGTACAAGCATTTGGCAGTTTCTGGTGAAAAATGGAGTTTTTAGTAGACTAATGAAAAATATGCTCCAAATTTGCATATCCCCACAGTAACATTTATTCCTATCAAATGGAGCTCAGCAAAGTGCATGTGGCACAAGCAACAGCATAAATGAATAGCCAGAGTCACTTCATCTGTTCTGATTCTGCACACTTGAACCTTCTGTGTTTAATCATTTCTTTCTCCAGAGCAGAAGACCCATTGCACTAACAGAATGCTATGTTTTGGGTCCCTCCCCTGCCTACTCCACCCTTACTCCCAGTATGACCAGTGTTTCCTATGCTAGGGTGGCTTCTCTTGGCTTTTCTGATATGAGGAGGTTAACAAATGTTCAGAAATATGGAATTTCTATCCTACACAGTGCAGTATCAAAGTGAACCCACTTACCATTTCTTGCAATTCAGTCCCTGCTTATGCAACTCACTCTGTGATCTCAGCAGTCATGAGCTAATTCACAGGGGCTGCACCTGTGGAAAGGGTAATGGACCCACAGTCTATACTGCACCTAATGGTTACATACCTACATGCATGGCAAGGACCATCTGTATTTTAACCCTTTTCAACGTGGCAAGACTGAAGCCATTACTACTTTTACAGTTACTGTTTCCAAACTGCTTTCAAGGCATAAATGCTCTATGACGTTTGAGGCTACTTCACAGATTGTAGAGCAGGCTGCATATTGTTTCAGCAAATCCTCAGCTGTGTGTTCAGTCTCTTTGACGACACTTTCACCCTTTACCATAGTTACTTTGAGCTAATGAAAGAGTATAATAAACACAGTTTCCTGCTGGCTGAGAGAAGGGAGATGGAGGAGTGTGAACATGATGGATACACAGTCCAGAAGATCATGCAGATGATTGTTTCATTTGGAGGATAAACACCACTCAGTATTCAGACAGAATCTGAACTTTGCCCTTAACATCTGACATTCAGTGACTGATAATGTACATAATGGTGTTGGAAGTATGAACATTAATGTACATTATGTACGTTGAAGTGGAAATCTAATAAACCAGAAAGAAAATTCAGAACCTGTCTCTAATAAGGCTAGAATATTAACATGATAACATATTTTCCACACATGCTCACAAAAGAATAATCTTCTATGTGTAGCATTCTTTACCTATGTTGTACATTTTGCTTCAGAACAATTGCTTTGACAAAGCTTCTGCATCATACATAAATCAAATTTCTCACTTCCAAGCTACTCAGCACCACAGGGAAAATAGCATAAAAAAGCATGTTAATCCCCCAAGGATGGTGGCACTGCTGTGACTGTGCACACCTGATAGTTGTGAAGTTGTTGATGGCAACCAGTGCAAAAGGTGGTGGGAGGAGCTATTAAAACCAGGTGAGGAAAAAGAAAACACGTGTCAAAGATATGATTAAAGTCAACGTTCCTTCTAACCTTTTCCATACATCTGTGTATTTTTATCATTCACATGAAGAAAAACATTTTATGTACACCAAGGCACATGCAAATGTGCACCACCAGTAGAAACAAAACGCCTGCTGTGGGATCTTGGCTAACTAGCTGGACAGCATCTGAATTTCTCCTGAGTGGCCAAACAAGCAGACTACTTCCAGGGATCACTGATTAAAGGCCCTGCTCTTGGCTAGTGAATTTAATCTGGTGTAGCGTCCAGACACACTGAACCAGTTTGGATGCCCTCTAGTTCAGGTTGACTCTTTCTAATCTGGCCCTCTCTGGTGCCAGATGAGAGTGTTGGAGTAAAAATGAGCATAATCAATGAGCAATCCAGATCAGTTAATGAACAATCTGGGAGTTACAAAGAGTTTCCATGTGCAGGTTACAGAACATTTTATCTATAAACTACGAGTCCTTTGAAGAGTGCAGTCATCAACACTGATGTGTAAAGTGGTGATATCTCATCTGTAATACACCAGTGTCTCATCTGGCATCTTCACACAGACATGACCATTCGTGTTAGCTCTACAGAATCAAAGCAAGAGGGCAATGCAGGATCAAAGCAGAAGTTAGTGAAAGAATCATGTAAATCTCCCTTAACTGTAGTTCAATTCCCCTCCCCACAGGGTCCCTTCCTGGTTTGTAGCTGCCTAGAAATTTATTTACACCATCTGGGATTCCCTCCCCAGATGGCTGGAGTTGGGGGCGGGAAGCTTACCAGACTCCATTTTGGAACAGTGATTCTTAGCAAATATCATGGCCTACTTCAGAATTTTATCCTATAAGAGAATTTGCCAAACTATAGGAGGTCGATAATATCTAGCAGCATTACCAATATCTCCACTGTTTACTGAGCGCTGAGAAGACATTTAGAGGTAAATTAGAGCTAAATAACTTCACAGAACACTGAGAGCCAGGTCTGATGTCTGTAAATACATTTTATGGGAATGTGGGAAGCCTGGCCACACCCATGCTAAGTGGTTGTCCAGCTAGTTAAAATCATGCTGGATTACGGATGTTGCCAGATGTGAGAGTTCCCAATGAAAAAGGTTCAACCTGTAGTTGGTCCACAGAGAGGAAAAGGAATATGTTGTTAGTATTAATTAATGGAATTTTTAGCTAAAGTGGTATAGGCCTATCGTCTTGCAACTGAAGGATCAATTTTCTAATCCCCCAGCTTCCTCCAAGCGACACATGAACTAGTTGTCTTATCTATAGCCATGAATCAGTTTGGATTGATGTCTATTTTTGACTGCTGTGAATGTCAGAATTCAGATTTTTTTTTTGTTTTAGCCATTTACCTGGGGAAAAAGAGAGGTGTTATCCTTTAGTTACAGGGATAAAGAGGCCTGAGTATTTGGAACAATTGGCACCAGGGTTCTAGCCCCACTTTTCTACAGGTGTTCTTGAATCCATTAATTGCATTATAGGTTTTATTATGATCTAAGGCTATGGTTACACTGACCCCAACTGCCAGCAGCAGTATGCAAATGGGAGGTCTTTAAAATGTAAATGAACACTCATTTGCATATTTGCTCACCAGGAGAGGCTGCTGCTGGCAGGAAAAAAACAGTGTAAATGTAGTTTTGCTGGTGAAACCCCCACTTTGTCGGCAGTCTTTTATGCCTGATTTTTTCCAAAGTGGGTGTTTTGTCCGCAGAACCACATTTACACTGCTTTTTTTCTGCCAACAGCAGCCTCAGCTGGCAAACAAATATGCAAATGAGCATGCATTTGTATTTTCGAGGCCCACTTTTTGCATATGGCTGCCAAAGTTTGGGTCAGTGTAACTGCAGTCTAAGAGCTGTTGTCCTTTGGTCTAAGAGTTAATAATTCTTTTTGTTCTGCAGAACCAGAGGTTCAGGAGCATATACCTCCTTTGCAGTTATTCTGGAAGGCAGTGGACTTTATTAACATGCTTTGTACCTGTGACTGGAGGGGCTCCTTTGTGCTTTACAGATGTTTCCTCTCGGGTTATAATTCTTCCCTTGTCATTCTTTCCCCTCTGCGACCTAATCTCCATTAATCCCTGTGGTTTTGAAAAGTTGACTTCTCTCCAAGTTTCTGTTTTCCCTCTGACTCCAAAATCTCTCTAAATAATAAATAGCCCAGCTTCATCACACATCCCTCTTTTTTATTTATTTTCCAGTTTATTCACTTTGGCTATCACAATAACCTTTCTGCATGCATTTCCAATAAAATTTGAGGCGCTCAGGAAAAATATAATTAGAAAGATAATATAAATACTGTACTCAGAGGAGGAAGTATTGCCCATAAATTTTACCAGGTTCCTGTGAGTTGTTCACATGCTCATTTACACCCACTTTCTTTCCCTTAGGTAATGTCATTACAGTCTCTTTGAGCAGAGCCAGGGGAATAGTGATAGATCATAAATTTTGCAGATAAGCATGGCAAGTTAGTTTTACTGTTATTTGTGATGCTATATTAATCATTGTATTCAAGCAACTACTAGTTTAGTCATGACCAGGTTTGCAAGTACTTAAAGTTTCAAGAACTTTCCTTCAAGAAGTGATTTGTGCAATTGAGTATTCTTACTTGAAATGCCTTTTTTTCTATAGTCATCACTTGTTTTTCTCTTGCTTTCATACAGGAAGTAGAAACAATATCATGTAACTAAGATCACTGATCCAACAGCACAAAGGATCAAGAGTTGGAATACTTCTCCCTAAGCAAATCATTTGGCAGGTTATATAACCATAGGACTGGAAGAGAGATTGAGAGGTCTTCTATTCCATCCCATCACACTGAGGCATGGCCAAGTCCTAGACCACCTCTAAGAGATATCTAACATTCTTAAAAGCTTCCATTGATGGGGATCCATCAGCCTTCCTTGATAATTTCTTGCAGTACTTATCTATCCTTAGGATTTAGTTAGTTTTTTCCTATCTAATGTCTAACCTACAATTCCCAAATGAATACGTCCCTAGGGCTACATCTGCACTAGAGTGCTACACCGAAGTAGTGTATTTCAAAGTAGTGATAGTGAAATACACTACTTTGACACGTAGCACCTACACACCCTCCGGGCCCAGCACCATCAACATTCACCGTCAAAGTAGCGATGCACGACATCGAAAGGGGCCACCGTGGATGCAAAAAGGGAGTGTCCACACACAAGCAGCTTCTTGAAATAAGGGGCCAGGAAAGCTCACAGATGGGGTCACAGGGCAGATTATCCCTTCTGGGGCAGCAGCACAGCAAGCCACCCCTTTAAAGGGGCCCTCCCAAACTCACTCAGCAAGAGCCCTCCATTGATGACACAAACCTTGCAGATCTTGAGCCCACAGGTATGGATGTCCAGCAGCAGCAGCAGCAGCAGCTGGAAGCCCTTCCAGGTCACCTCCAGGAGCCCTCCCTGGGGGTAGAAGGGAATGCCGCTGACCATCAAGCCCTCCTGCTCCCTCCTTGCCAGGTGCTCCACCAGCTCTGGAGCTACCCCACCAGCTTCAAGTGGTGAGAGCAAATGGTCATGGGGGAGTGGGACGAAGACAACTGGCTGCAGAACTTCCACATGGGCTGGCAGACCTTCATGGAGCTCTGCCAGTGGCTCATCCCCACCGTGAGGCACCAGGACACATGGATGCAGTGCACCCTCACCATTGAGAAGAGGGTCACGATGGCTGTCTGGAAGCTGGCCACTCCAAACATCTACCATTCCATGGACCATCAGTTTGGCATAGAAAAGGCCACAGTTGGGGCTGTAATGATGGAGGTAAGAAGGCCTGGGAATGCATCCACTGGGGGTCGGGGGGCCAGGGATGGGGCTGGGGAGGGTGGAGGAGCTGGGTGGGGCTAGAGAGGGAAGGGCAGGGTGGGTGCCTGGGGAGGGATGGGCTGGGGAGGGCGGCCCGGTTGTGGGAGCCAGTTGGGGGGCTGGGGACAGGGGTCCGGGTTGGGGGGAACGGGCACACTCTGAACACCCTCTTGGGTGCCCATGTCCCCTCCCCGCAGGTGGTATCTGCGCTTAATGCCTTGGTGCTCCAGAGGGTCATCCAAGACGCGGCCACCATGGAATTCATTGCCATGGTGTTCTCAAACTGCTTTGGGACCCACATCCCCGTCCACACCCCAGACCACAGGGGTGGATGCTATATCAACAGGAGGGGCTACCACTCCGTGATCCTGCAGGCCATGGTAGACAGCCGGGGCAGCTTCCAGGATGCATATGTGGGCTGGCCCAGCTGCACCCACAATGCCTGAATTTTCAGAAACTTGGGCCTGTGCTGCCGGCTGGAGGTGGGGACCTACATCTGCCAGAGGGGGGGATCCCTTTGAGGGACATGACCATGCCCCTCTGCCTCATGGCAGATGTGGCCTACCCCCTCCAGCCCTGGCTCTTGTGGCTGTACATGGGCCACCTCAATGTCATCCAGGAGCACTAAAACACCTGGCTGAACCAAGCCTGGCAGGTGGTCGAGCAGGCCTTCAGGTTCCTGAAGGGCTGGTGGCGCTGTCTCCTGTCCCACCTGGATGTGGGCCTCCCAAACATCCCCCAGATTGTGGGTGCCTGCTGCATGCTCCACAACCTGGTGGAGAGCAAGGGGGAGGCCTTTGTGCAGGGGTGGGCAGTCAAGGCTGGAACGGGCTATCCCCAACGGACTGCCGCCCCAGCCTCCAGGCTGACCAGGAGATGGTCCAGCTCTGGGAGGCCTTGCAGGAGTACTTTGATCAGGGGACCCAGTGAGCACCACCCAGGCCATCCCAGCCAGGCCTCCTGCACACTGCCCCCACCACTCACACGCCTCCCTCATGCTGCCCCCACCAAAAGCACACATACCACAGGGGTTTTGGAAAAATAAAACTGGCTTTTTGTTAACTGATCAAAATGCTCCCTTCTGATTATGGAATAATTAACAAATACCATAAATATGTACATGGAGGGATAACTATATGGGGAAGAACATGGATGGGCCAGCCACTGGCCCATCACTCCGGAGTGGGGGTGGATGGGCGCAACCCTTGCCATGTCTGGGTTGCTGGTGTCCCTGCCCTTGTCCAGGGTCCCTGATGAGTCCAGCTGGGGGCCAGGAGGATGGGGAGGTATGGCCGGGGTTGGTCCTCAGCCCAGTTGTTGGCCCCAGCTGGCTCCTGCCCTAGGGAGCTGGTAGGCAGGGCAGCAGGCGGGATGTCAAGTAGGGCAGCAGATGGGATGTCAGGTGGGGCAGCAGGGTGGGCAGTAAGGAGGGCAACAGGGGGGCAGCCAGACCACCAGCTCCTCAAAGGAAGCAGCCCCCAGTTAAAGGTGGCCATAAAGTTCCACTAGGCCTCCCGGCATCAAGCAACCTCCCCCTCCTCAAAGCAGAGCCTCCATTCCATGACGTCCACCTGGTGCTGGAGGGCAGTGGCCACCTCAGGGTCCAGAGAGGTGCACCGCTGGCCCTGGTGGGGGTGAGCCCGTCCCAGTGCCAGCAGTGCCCCCAGGCAGTCATCATCTAGGGATCCAGGGGAGGGGCTGTCCAGGACCACAGATGGCACCATGCTGTCCTGGCCTTCAGATGGTGCAGCTGCAGAGATGGGGGAGGGGTGAGGGAGGCCATGAGTACCATAAGTACCAAGCCCTGCCCCATGGCCCATGCCCACCATCCCCCATGGGCGTCTGATCCCTGTCCCCTGTCCCCCACTGGTGCATGCGGTGTACCTGTGGGTGGCCCCTCCATGTGGTCACGATCTTTTCCTATTATTTCTGGCATGTTGATTTGGATCCGGTGTTTGAGCCCATGAGATTAAGAGATAATAGGAAAAGATCTTGTAAGGAAACTGTGATTAACAATGATTGGTCAAAGGTAAACAATCAATCAAGACTGACTAGTGGTCAGGTCCACTCAAAGAAGGACTATATAAAGGACTAGTTGGGGAGGACTTTATTGAATCAGATTGTGCACTGATGATGTTACCTCGAATGGTAACAGAACATCTGCATTTTAATTGACAAGCTCAGCGAACAGCCGTATATTAAATGGAATCTCCTGAGCTACCTATTTTCTCTTCTATTTTAATACTCTATATTGTTATTTCATGAATGATCTCAGAACAGCAAAAAGGGCCACACAATAGAAACACTTTATTGTTACTATTATAATTAGCTTTAACTATGAGCTCTTCCTCTTTGGTTTTGCTCCCATTTGTCAACAGCTTAGAAAGTTCAAAAAGACCACAGCTGCCTGTGGGTATGAGGTACAGCCAGCTGTGAGACTGAGTGAATGAGTTCCTTTAGAAGAGAAACAGCTGAGCCCAGGTCAGAAAAAAAAAAAACCAGCTCTAGCCTGGAGGACTTTACCTGAAAAAAGGCTTAAGGTGAGAATTTGATTTATAACAATTTCTGCAAGGCTACATCTACACTAGAAGAATCTATCTACAGAAGTTACTGTCGGAAGAGATGTTCCAACAAATCTTCTGTTGACGGAGTACTTCTACGCATAAAAGCAGATTGATCTTTTGATGCACTCTGTCAACGGAAGGCTCTCCCCAGCCCCCTACCCCAGAATGCCTACACAGCTTTTTTGTCAACAGTTTCTGTTGACAAAATACATTTTGTGTGTAGATGTGCTGCAAGATTTGTCAGTAAAACCATCTAATGTAGACAAAGTCTAAGGGTAGCTGTATTAGTCTGTATCTTCACAAAACAAAAAAGCAGTCCTGTAGCAGTTTAAAGACTAACAAAATGATTTATTAGGCGATAAGCTTTTATGAAACAGACCAACTTCTTCAGATCTGGACATTCTGGTATGTTTTGTTGATTTTAGCATAGTAACTTTGATCTGCCTATCATCACTTGCAGCCACTTAAATCCCACTTTTTATTCTTAATAAAATCACTTTTGTTTGTTGTCAAATCCAGCATATGTAATTGCCACTTGGGGGGAAACAACAGCTATGCATAGCACTCTTTCATTAATAAAGAGAGCAAACTTTGTGAGCTTTCTCTGTTTAAACCTTTTAAACAGAGTAGGATGGACTCATCCTAGGGTTTGGTCCTTTTGCTGGGGGATGGAAGAACTGTGCTCAGGGGTGCTGTCATTCTCTGTAACTGAGCCTTCCGAGAGTTGAGCTGGTCTCAGTGTCTGTGTTACTCTGTTGGGGATTGTCACCCCAACACTGTGCCATTGCTGAGGGAGACCAAATCTTCTGTCCCAGCAGGACAGGGTGCCTTGTGGGGCACCCGAGAGGGGAGGTAGGTAGGCTCAATTGTATGAATAATACTTCAGGTAACAAGGGAGCTCTGCAATGCAATCTAGCACAATCCTTCAAGCTGTGGCTGTAACATCCAGCTTGAGGAGAACAGAGCTAGAGTTCCTCAAGAACTAGCATGAGTGTGTCTCCTTGAGCAGGATTTTACATTTCAAGCATGGAAAGTAGCTACTTTCCATGTTCTATTAGCATGTCTGTGTCTCCATCCAAATTCTCTGCCAGTGAAGGCATGTTTCTCATTTGCCCTGACTGGGAACATGAGAAAATATAGGGCTTTGAATGGCATAGCAGATCTGAAGTTGACAGGGAGGAAGTAGGCAAGCGTGTGTTATATGCAACCCAGTACAGAAAACTGCGTACCTATTATTGGACTGGGGTCTATATTGCTGTCCAAAATATAAATGTTAGCAAAGGACTAAACTACAATTGGTTAACCATGCAATACCCATAAGGAAGGGAAGGCAAGAGAGAGAGATCTGTGTTGGTGCCACCATGGACAGTACTATTTAGGGATGCATTGCAATTGTGTATGAAATACAGTAGTCAGATAAGTAGCACTTTAAAGACTAACAAAATAATGTCTTAGATGAGTTTTTGTGGGACAGACCCACTTCTTCAGACAGAAGTGGGTCTGTCCCACGAAAGCACATCACCTAATAAATTATGTTGTTAGTCTTTAAAGTGTTACTTGACTGCCTTTTTGTTTTGATAGTATATAGACTAGCACGGCTCCCTCTCTGTTCATAGTCAGATAGTGATTAAGGTGGAATGTAAGACAGATATCAGTTTTTACTGTCTTGACAAATACTGAAGTATACTCAGCTGAAAAAAAAAGTAAGTTCACACGTGCCAGGAAAGAGCCTTCCTCTGATGAATTTTTTCACTTTAACATCCTACGTACCAATAATGAAGGTGACAGGAAATGTCACTGGAAAATTACAATAATGTGAGGTGCTATTTATAAGTGACATTGAAGAGAAATTCCTTCTGTAATAAACTGCTGATTTTTTTTTGGCTAGTAATCAGGATTAAGAGACAGGGCATTTAAGCATAGCATGTCTAAATGTAGGCAAGAGTATCTAGTTTCTAGCTGTTTAGCTGTACCAATTACAGTTGGTAATGGAAAATACACAAAACTGATGTATTTTTTCTCTGGTCCTTGAAACTAGTTCAGGCTGAGATTCTTGAGGAGACTAAAACATCTGATGTAAGCAGACTGGCTGAAGAGCAATGAGATGCCTGGGAAACAAGAAGCTGAACTTACAAATATTTAATATGACTCATCCAGCACAGTCCATGAAGCTCTCACATGGAACCCACAAGAAAAATGCAAAAGAGGAAGACCTCAGACAACATGGAGAAGATCTACTAAGACTGAAGGACAACAACTGGGGTACTCCTGGAATCAGCTAGGAGTTTTGTCCTGAGAAAGAGTGAAGTGGAAGAGATTTGTAGATGACTTATGCTCCATGCAGAGTACAAGTGTTAAGTAATAATGAATGGAAAAAGAAGAGTCACAGGCTCTGCATAGTGACTCTCAAAGCCTAATAAGGATGTAGTTTAATGACTGCGTAACAGCATTTGAAATTTATACTATTTCTGCTTTAGAAATGTATTCCCCAAGCCTGTTCTTTCCCCCTTCCACTCTCTATACTTCTTTTTGCTGAAATCCAAATTAATTCTCAATGGCTACTTATTTATATCATTTTATCTCAATGCTCCTAGAGTTTCGATTCTCTCTTTCCTTGGAATACGTTCACTGTCTTAAGGGGGAAAATTAATCATTAGTTTACATTCTGTTCAAGCTCTTCCAAAACAGGCTGAAAATATTTGCTTAATTTCAAGTGTTGTGCATTTTAAAGAGCAATTTGAGAATCAGGCTTACGTGTAGTGGTATATGGTATGGAAACAGTATTTATGTCAACAGCAACAGTTAAGGGTCCAAACTATACTTTAATGATACCTTTAATGAAAGCTACATTCATCATTCTTACTTTTGCCATCAACAAAAAACAAAATCTCACCCCCGCCCGTATCCTAAAACAAACCAAACCTTTTTCCACCCTCCACAAACACCTCAGCCCAAGCATGTATGTTTCTTCCAAGGCTATTTCTATGCTAGACTAAGAGAGTAGACTGCAGATACGCAATTTTAGCTATGCCAATTGCATAGCTCAAATTGATATATCTGCACTCAGCTAACTTGTCCATCTATACAAGGAAAGGTTGATGGGAGAGTTTCTCCCGTTGACCTCCCTTACATCTCGTGTCTCGCGTGGAGTACAGTGGTCATTTGGGACCTCTGAGAGGTCAATTTCACACTTCCATACTAGGGGCATGAAATCAAACCCCTGAAGATTGACCATGAGCAAGTCAATCTTCCATGGTAGTGCAGATAAGCCCCAAATGGAAAAGTCAAACATTCTATGCAACCCACTTGGGAATTTGCTACTGTTATGCGTTTTGAATGGAAAGAACTTGGATACTAGAGTGATGGCCCTCAATATAAATATGTAAGAGATTCTGCATGGGTCAGGTGCATAGAAACACAGGGCAGAAAAGGGAGTTTGTGGCTCATGGTGCTAGGTGTCAAGATTAAGCATCATTCATCTCTGAAAAAGCACTAGGGTTGCTTGAAATGATTTGAACACACACATTATTCCTTAAAAATGGCCAGTTCAGGTCAAGCAAAATTATTAGTGAATTTGATCCAAGTTCATGGAACACTTTGAACCAAACCAGTAAAGTTGAATTCTTTTGGTAGTGCCAATTTTTTCTTTAATTTGGAGGAATGTTGACTAATGCAAAGGAGCAGCTGGAGACAGAAGTGATGGTAGTGCAGCTGCCAGGCTTTAACCTAGTGGTTAGGGTACTGATATGGAAAATCCAGGTTCAGTTTTTTCCATTGCCTCATGGCAAGTTACCTGAACTTGGAGGACCATGGCCAAATAACTATCTTTTACCATCATGAATGGGTGCACATGATAATGGATAGTGTCTGGGCAGAAGGCTAGTAGGAATGATTCTGGTAAGACGGAAGACCGAAGATCAAGCAGAATTCTTTTTACCCAGCACTTTATATGGTAGCAGATCCAAGAAGCTTTTTCAAAAAATGCAGAGATGTTTATTTTAGATCTCTCTCTCTCTCTCTCTCTCTCTTTCTCTCTCACTCTCACACTCTTGGCAGTCACTCAATAATGAGTAGGACATCTTCATGTCACCCTCCTATTTGTGAGTCAGCTGATGGCTGATCAGCCTGATTCTGGAGCCGCAGATCTTATTGCAAAGGAGGCAGATGTTAGTAGCTGTTGGAGGGGTGCGAGGCAGTTTTTGACACTCTTTACTTCTTCTCCTCCTCTCCTTGTCTGCACTGTGGCGGGACCTCTCAAATTGCATTACTTCCTCATGGATTACTGTTCTCCCCTGGGAATGGTCTTGACCAAAGTTCTCCCAAGTATTGACACCAATGCTGTACTTTTCAATGTGTGTCTTCAGCATGTCCTTATGTTGCTTCCACTGCACCCCCCCCGCACATGCTCCTCTGTCCTTCCTCCAACTCAGGAAACAGCATGTGCTTTGGGAGACACTGATCAGGCATTTGAACCATGTGACCAGTCCAACAAAGCTGTTGATGAATGATAATGGCTTTAATGCTGGTCATGTCTGACTCTCCCAAGATGCTAGTGTTCATACACCTATCCTCCCAAGAGATATTTAGGATTCTACTGAGGCAGCATTGATGACATTGTTCAATTGAATTCAAAATATGCTTGTATGTTGTCCAGGTTTCACATGTGTACAGTAACATTGGAGCTACCACTGCATGGTATACAAGGAGCTTTGTTGTGAGATAGATGTCCCAGTTCTCGAAGACCCTTTGTCTCAGAGGGGTGAAAACAGAGCTTGCATGGCTCAGATGATGCTGGATTTCTGCATCAATGTTGACTTTAGCAGAAAGATGACTTCCAAGGTATGGGAAGTGGTCCACTTTTTCTATCAGTTCTCCATTGACTTCAATAGAAGGTACATGAGATAGTCCCATTGGTAAAGCCTGGTGGATCAATGTGGTCTTCTTGATGTTCAGTGTGATGCCAAGATTCTTGTATGCTTCAGCAAAGGCTCTTAAGATTGTCTGAAAGGCTGCACGGGAAAGAGCAACAACCGCGTTGTCATGTGCATACTGGAACTGCATTATCGAGATCATTCAGGTCTCGCTTTTAGCCTTCAGCCTGCAGTCTGGGATTGAAAAGATTCAATTTTCATTGAACAAGTTTTGTATTACATTTTCTTTTCCTTCTCTTCAGAGCACAAGACAGCTTTTTCACTTAATTATTAATAAAATACTAATTACATATAGAACAAATATTGATATATCTTCAATTGCCTTAAAAGACTGCAAGCTTCAGTTTTAATAAACATTTCTGACAATGAAAATAAACCAGAGCCTTAGATGTCTTAGAAAATGTGCTGTGACTTTGGCATATAGCTTAGGAGGGCTATAGTTCTTTGAGGAGCTTGGCAGCGCTGGAGATGGTAATTATCTGAAAGTGGGCGAAGCTCTAATACACTTCTGTCTCGGGCTAGTAGGACAGAATTTTTCAATAGAAAAATGTTAGTTACAGTGCAAATAAGGGTTGTATCAGAATTGAAACTGAGGGTGCAGTCATCTCAAGGGACCTACAAATCCATTACTAGTTTATGTATAACATATCATGTAAAATATATGTAAGAAGGTACCAAAGGCCTTTAAGAAACAATTAATTCAAAATATAAGGTAACTCATATTAGGCTAGACAGAGGGGCCTGTCTTCCCCTCACCCATGTCATCTACCCACGTACTAATGCTACAAAAAAGGAGATTCTCTTTACATCTGTTAAGCAATACTAATGAAGCTAGACTCTTCCCTGCAGCTGAGAGCCACATTGACAGAAAACCCCAAGCTACTACTTCTGTTCTGCTCTTTTCCTGCAAGCATTGGAAGCTTAGAGTCAATCTGGGTGTTTTACTTGTGTGTTTTTAGAATGCCAGCTGGATTTTTTCCTATCCATTTTTTATATTAAATAACCAAAGACAGTAGATGTGGCTTAATATGGACTTTGAAGCAATAAAATATTATACATGGCACTGCAGACACTTCATTTCTATCTTTGAAGATGGAGATAGGTATTTAAGAAAAAAAATCTCATATCTTTCAACAGAGCCAGAATTTTTCTCCAAGACTCCACCCCAACTAGTTCTAGTACCGAAGAATTAGAGACAGAAAATTGCCTTCTTTCTGGTTTGGGGGTAGATCAGTGCTTCTCTCTGAAGTGGTTGTGCTCCTCAATCCGTATTTAGTTCTTGTGAGTGTGACAGAAAATCTGTCTTTTGGTGAATTTTTTTTAAATTGGAAATAAATCCCTTCAACAGGAAATGGGATTCACAATCACCTATTAAAGTTGTTTTGATCTCTGCCTACTAAAATGGCCAAGACCTAAGATGTGGGTAGACTGTGCTATGCTGGTTGGGAAGGAAAGGCTCTATGCCCAAGTTTGGAGGAGTTTATTAAACACCAATTTGGGAAGGTTTCTTCTCCAGTGTCCCACTCACATATCTGTAGTTTAGTTTTGATTGAATGGCAATACATTTTTCCTTCTTATGCCTTCTTTCTTCTTCTCCCTTATTGCATTATTTTAGTGTTGTAAATACACTTTTTTAGTATATATGTAATGTATGTGTTGTAGTTTGCATTTATGAAGTATGTGAATTGTCAGGCCTTGTAAGGTTAAACGGTGAGCTTCAACTAAGAAATTATTCTTAAATCAGTTAACAGTGCTGGTATAGAATGGAACATCTATGTGCCTGTACTGATCAACAGTACACCTTGTTTTTAAAAATCAGTTGCTTCCTCCCCTAATTAATCTTTTAAGGCTGCAGCAGATCTTAGGCATTATTAAACTATATCTCGTGATGTAGTCTCACGGTGAGTTCAGCAATTTCACTCAGGAAGCCACACAGCACATCAGGACCTGGAAGTATGTTGTTGTGTAATGTCAAGACCTGACTCAATAAGCAGTTTCTCTTTTAGCCATGAGCAGTTGGATCAAAAACACCGAGGTGGGTGAGCCCTGACACCTTTTGCCCTGAAATAACCAGTCTTACTGCTTGAACTAAATCTGCTGCATCCTCCTTTCTCCATCACTTTAAATGTCTAGGGCCAAAGAAGCAAACAAACATACACAGATGTGCACACATGTACATAGTTAGAAAGATGTGCTGTGAGAATTTTCACAGTTTGCCTGTGTCTTGTGTATGAAGCTGTCAGGGAATATCTAATCACTTCCTTTTCTGTCACTCTATCCACTGACTACATACTTCAAGACACAACACCATTCAGAAGCAACCACCAAAAACTACCTCTTAAAATGATATGTAAATCCTGCAATTCATCATGCTCTGTGTAGTACAGGTTTAATTCTTCCTGTTAGGCCTCAATCTGCTGAAACATTACTCTGATATACAGTACAAAAGCAGTAACAAAGATGTTCATATCAGCCCATTGTGAGCTGGTGGCAGGGAGAGAAATCAATGAAGCCATGGGAACAATAGCTGCAGTTTAAACAGGCTGCAGAAATTTGCTAAGATGCAGACAAAAGACCTATACTGAATAGGGGGCTGCTGTGGAATTTCTTGGGTTCCATTATGTTGCCGAAACAATCTTCACTTAGAGAGTGGATTTGCATCTCTAATAGAGTTCAGGCTCTGTTTGTGAAAGGCTTTCGCTAGGCCTGACCCCGTCTCTCAAGATCACATTAATACCCAGCGCCTTGTCTTTCCTCTGTCCTGCACCACAGAGAGCGGTATCATGGGAAAATGCACTAACTTAAAAGGAAGCAAAAGAAGGCAAAAGGAAGGGGGGAAAAAATTAAAGGCTTGAGGCAGTTTTGGTGGTACTTAGCAGTGAAAATTACTATAGCAAATAATAGAACCTACTGCTGGTAATTACAACTAACAAGCTTCCCCCAAACCAAATGGGGCACTTGGACTGATGTGAGAAAAGCTGATATAGACCAAGCTTATTAAGAATGAAAGAAAAAGACTCTTCCCTCTGAAATACAGCACTTTGGACCCTGCAAATCCTGTAATCTAGTGACACTAATTACACATTAAAATAGAAAATGGGGTTGTAATATTTTAGGTCCTCTAGAGGCTGCGTCTACACTGTGAGATAAATTCAAATTCCTTAATATCAGTTTTGTAATTCTGGAATTTATGTGTTTTAATTTGACCATCCTCACTTCCCTTGTGCTCCTCATGAAGTTGACTCATTGCTGCCACACTGAAATTGGCTAACATCGACTGTTGCAGCAGTGCATTGTGGGAAGCTATCCCACAGTTCCTTGATCCCTGTAGCATTCTGGGTATGATTGCTGGTCTTTGACATCATCTTCACACATAACATTTTCCTCTTTCCCATCTCAAGCCCTGAAAATATACCAATCCCTGGAAACAATACAGGGACCCTCAAAGTTAGAAGAAAGAGGATAGGAAAGTCTCCAAAAAAAGATTTTTGAGTTTATTAAAACTAATGCAGGGACCCTGAAAAACATGAAAAAAGAGAAGATAGAGAAGTTTTTCAGAAAAGAGAGTTGCTGAGGTAAGAGTCTTTGACTTTCTGGTGCACTATATGGCTTCTGTGCAATGATTGTGTTCTCAACTGGCCATCCACTGCTGTCCCACCTCCCATCATTGCAAGTGACCCCTGAAAAAAATGCAGAGGCCCAGACTGTATTCTAAAGTTAGAAGAAAGGATAGAAAAGTGTAGCTAAAAACAATTTTTGACTTTCCTACACAGATAATGCTACACAGATAATGCCAATACAGTCAATGTCAGTGAACTAACACACACTGAACTTATAACACAAACAGGAATCTAAACTAGACCCCTTCCCCCATGATTTCTGAGGGAGGTCAAGGGATGAAAACAGATAGCAGAGATTAACAAAGACATTTAATAACTGAAATATCAAACCAGCAGGTGTCTGCAATGGACAGCAAGCTCCTGAAAATATTTTTAGCGGGATGTGGGTGGGTGCTGTGGTCTGCGACTGCTGAAGTAGCTGAAGTATTCCCTACCCCCATGTATCTTAGCCTCCAGAGGAGACTTCCCCCCCAGTGGCAGCAAGCCCTGCTATGGGCAGGGAGGGAGGGACAGGACAGGGGAGGCTTTTACAAAGATTAGAAGCTGAGGCTGCAGCAGGGGCCTGTGGTTGTGCTCGCTGCTACAAGGGGAAAGAGAAGAATAGGAGCTTCAGAGAGAGGCAGGGCAAGAAGCAGCCTAGGGGAAGGGGCAGTAAGGTCCAAGAGGGATAGGCCTGGACTGCTGATTAGAGGGGGAGGGAGATTCCTGGACTTGGAAGCTGGCATAGAGGGCAAGCCAGAGTTCCTCTACAAGCCATGGTTACAGCGGTGAACCCAGCACAGTGCAGATGGAGACTCTCTTGGGCTTAGAGTATGGAGACTCTGATAAGGTGAAGATGATGGTTATTTGGCTGGAGACCTAATGCACAAAGATGAGGTACTGCAGCTCTGAACTAGAGAGAGAGCAACTATAGAGCAAGTGCCTGAACAAGGGCTGAACGACCCAAAATGAACGAAGAAGAGGTGCAGCTGTGTGGTGAGCGGCAGTTCCCCATGACGTCAAGTCTTTTTCTTCTACTAGAATGAAGTGTCCCCTGCAAATAGTGAAGGAGTTCCTAGTAACTTTTATGCTTGAGGGTGGGTGCTCACAATTCGCTACATAGCTCTGCAGCTTGAGGGTGTCTCTGTATTCACAGCTGTTTCTGAATGTCGCACTAGCTCTGGTTTAAAGGTTTTTCCTATTTAAGTGCGCTTATTAAGAAGTTTGTTTCCTTTGCTGCCCACCCCAATGCAGCTCTTAAGACAGTGATCAAAGCCTTTTTCTTACTAAGATTAGATTATTGTAATTTGCTTTGTGGGGCACCAAACCTCAAGACCATTGAGTTCCTACAAAATGCAGATGCTAAATTAATCTTCCTTGCCCAATATGATAAGTCAGTGCCTCTTTAGAATTTATCACTTAGCCACCATCCACCCACTATTATATCAGATAAAAGTTTCCTCATCATCTTCAAAGTACAGCATTTTCAGTAGCCTATCTACACTTACTCCCTCCTAAAGATCTACTTATGTCATGGTCTCCATAGCAAACTACACTACCTGGAACAGAACAATACAACAGGAATGTCGCACTTTAAAGACTAACTAAATGATTTATTCGGTGATGAGCTTTTGTGGGACAGACCCACTTCCTCAGATCAATCTCATTTCCAGCACAGACTGACATCTATAAGTACAGAGGTCCAAAGAAATTGCAATAAAAACTGACAAATCAAGTACTTAGGACTGACGGAGGGGGGGCGAGGGGTGGGGGATGTTAAGTGTCTTGCCTGAGATAATTATGAGCATCAAAGGAAGGGAAGCAGTCCTTGTAATGTGTGAGGTAATTGTCTTTGTTCATACCATGTGTTAAAATGTTGAATTTGAATATGAGCTCCAATTCACAAATCTCCCTGTGCAATCTGATTTTAAAGGCTCTTTGTTGTAAGATGTATATTCTCAGTTCTTTAACAGAATGGCCCACTCCACTGAAGTGCTCACTGACCAGCTTATGTATGCTGAGATTCCTGATGTCTGCTGTATGTCCATTCATTCTTTGGTGAAGAGTTTGCCCGGTTTGTCTAATGTTCATAGTGAAGGGGCATTGTTGGCACATAATGGCATATATAATATTGGTGGAGGTACATGAGAATGAGCCCTTGATCTTGTAACTAACATGGTTAGGTCCAGTGATGGTATCCCCAGAATAAATATGTGGACAAAGTTGGCAACAGGGTTTGTTGCAAGGAAAAGTTCTAGGATTAGTACTACTGTAGTGTAGCCTGTGATTGCTAGTGAGAATCTTTCTTAGGTTAGGTTAGGAAGTTGTCTATAGGAGAGGACAGGCCTGTCACTTAGGGCCTTCCAAAGTGTAGTATCATGATCTGGTGAGTCACAAGAATGTGCACCTTACAACAAAGCCTTGATTTGCTCACCTTGATCATTTTTTTTTCTGATTTGTCCTCCTTGATTACTGTTTTTGGTTCTCTGTGCCTTAAATATTGAGTCTGGTCTGGTCTGGCTATGGTCTGAAGAAGTGGGTCTGTCCCACGAAAGCTCACCTAATAAACTATTTTGCTAGTCTTTAAAGTTCTACTTGACTGCTTTTTGTTTTGATAGTGTATAGACTACCATGGCTCCCTCTCTGTTACTAAAATTTATGGTCACTATGAATTCATGGGGCTGTAGTCTGTTCTGCTACCAGCATAAACATGAATTAGTTCTCTTGCATTCAGTGCTGCTGGAACTAATTTGGTGTAAATGAGCTCAGAAATTGGCGCAAAGTTTTGGACTGCTCCATTATTAAAGACTCTCATAGAATATTTTTTTCTAGATAGGGTGGTTTTCTAGGCATAGTAACTCAATGAAACAACAAATCAAATTGTTTCCCAATACTGATCTGATTGGAGATACTCAATGAGTTAGTTAATTCTGTAACCGCTATTGAAATTAGTAGGGGTTCCTTGGCATTACTAAAAGCAGAAATCAGCCTGTTGGGTTTCATTTTTTAAAAGTGAATTTGTACTTTATATTTTAAATTGGAGTAATTATGAGTTCTTAATGAACTATTGCTATGTAAAACTAATAAAATATTGTAGCCAGACAGAATCCCCCTGCTCTACTCCATCTTGCCTTCCCCTCTTAGGTGCCTCAGTCCAGCACAACGTACAGGGAAATAGCACAGAATGTTTTGAGAGCACAAAGTACAAGGCTCAAGAATGTTTTGAGATGCCTCACAAACACAGATGTGCTATGTTAGCATGACCCTGGACTGGGAAAAATACAGATAAGAGGGCTAATAGTCCGGCCGATGACCACAGGGCCTCAAGCTGCCCTTGGCTGGTACTGATAATTGACACGCCCACATTTCATCCCAGGAGAGGAATTTCCTGCCCATGTGAAAAAAATGCCCTATCTTAATAAATTTAGTTATCTCTATCTTACAAGTGTACATTAACTTGCAACTGCCTTGTAAGAACTGGCGTCACAAAGATGAGCCAGCACAATTGGTACCTTGAGATAAGGAAGAATCTACTTGCCCCAAGGGGCATAAAGAAGGGTCCGGCAGCCTACTCTAACTGAGCTCCAATTACCTATACCTGCCGGTCAGGTAAGGTCTTTCCCTCCCAAGGATCCAGGGGACACCCTCCTTGTTTGTTCTTTCTGAGGGATTCAGTGAACAACTTTGGCTACGCCGGAGTCAAAGGACGCAGGGGTGAGAATTATACCTGCAATGTTTTTGTGCACATTTAATAGTAAGAGCTCTTTAGTCTGAGGTGTCTGGTCCTCAAATGGGTAACTTTCTCTAATTGACATGTCATTTGTATCATCCTACTATAGTAGCTAAGCAAGTAGAGCAATAACCTTGTAACCATTAAGATTTTTATTGCAATAACCGTGTAACCATTAAGATTTTTGTTTCTGCTTTAATAAATAGTAACCATGTTTCAGCTTCAGCCTGACTCCTTTCAGTTGCTGTGATTCAGCCAAAGACAAACAAAGAACCATAGCTGTTTGGCTATACCAGCCTGATCAGTAGTAAGGTGCAGTGAGAGCTGAGTGTTGAGTCGTGTCGCCTCCATGGGATAGACTCCTGGGGGCGCCCGTCAGCCTCCCTGGCTGCCCACTGCGACAGGACAGTCTGTCCTAGCAGTTAAAGTCTCGGGTGAATCTTGGGGGCATCTGTCAGCCATCTTGGCTGCCCGCTGCGAAGGGACGGTCCGTCCTAGCAGCTAAAGACTTGGATGTAAAATAGGCTCACAGACCACACATTATCTGGCCATTGGCTAACAAATATCTGTCATTTTGTTTGTTGCTAAATTAAGTGCCATTCTGCAGATTTTTTTTTCTCTTTTAAAAACAGATCAATAATCCAAGTCCCTTCTTCTGTAGTTGGAATGTTATATTTTTAAGATGGAATCTCACTGTTATAATTGCAATTATGTGAATAAGGTTACTGCCTACCTTAAACTTAAAGAACCAAAATAAAATGGCTGTAATATAGATTTAGCATGATGACAATGACTTCCAAAATATTGGGTCTTGTAGACCTAGGTGTTTCTTTTTCTTTTTTTCCCACTTTGCCTTTTTGTAACATTTCTAATCATTCTTGATCTTCGGGCACAAAACAGACATAAAAACACTCCTAATCCACAAATCGGTCAGTCAGCATTTTAATGGAGTGGGCCATTCTGTTAATGACCTGAAGGTTTGTGTCTTACTGAAGAGGAATTTTCACAACAGATTGGAAAGAGAGGCTGCTGAACTCTCTTTTATATTCAAATTCAACACATTAACATGTGGTTTGAACTGGGATGTGAATTTTCTAGGTCACTACAGGGGCTCTTTTGCATACTTGGCTTAGTCTAATTCTTGACTCACCCCCAACCCCACCTTCTGCCCCTCTACTCTCTGATTTGCTCACCTTGATAATATTTTTCTGATTTGTCAACCTGGATTACCATTTTTGTTTCTCTATACCTTAAATATTGAGTCTGTTCTGGTCTGGCTATGGTCTGAAGAAGTGGGTCTGTCCCATGAAAGCTCCCCACCTAATAAATTATTTTGTTAGTCTTTAAAGTGCTACGGGACTACTTTTTTGTCTTGATCTTCTGTTAATCTTCCTAACAGAGTTAAGGTGGGCCTGATTTACCTATTACTATTTTCAGCTTTATTCATCGCCCATAATTGTATTCACTAAGAAAATCTGATTAACTGATAAATCTTTGACCGGAAGCTGACTTTTTTTGTGGAAACATATGAATCACCCTACAGTATCAAATTATTGACCCATTTATTCAGATATCTCTTCATAACACTAGCTAACAGCAGCCATTTCGGAGGAATGTCCAAGATGCCTAACGATGGAAAATTGTGCCTGCCTGGGAAGTGTCTTCCTAAAATGCAAGCAGTTATTGACTGGCTTAAGCCATAAAGCATAACGGTTTATCATAAGCATTCTTTAATTGTGTCTCTACCATATGTGAACAATGAGGTTGACAGATTAAAGCCGCGTCTACATGTGCCGGCTACTTCGAAGTAGCCACGCCAACTTCGAAATAGTACCCGCCACGGCTACACGTGGAGGGCGCTATTTCAAAGTTGACATCGATGTAAGGTGGAGAGACATCGAAGTCGCTATCCCCATCAGGAGATGGGAATAGCGTCCTGCTTCGACGTTGAACGTCGAAGTAGGGAACGTGTAGCCATTGCGTGTCCCGCAACATCGAAATAGTGGGGTCCGCCATGGCGGCCATCAGCTGAGGGGCTGAGAGACACTCTCTCCAGCCCCTGAGCTCGATGGTCGTTGCGTGCAGCGGCCCCTTAAAGGTCCCTGCCCCCTGCCTTCCTGTGCAGGAAGCTGAGAGAGCGTGAAGGCAGCAGCCCAGCCACGCAGCCAGCCTGCACGCCCCTCTGCAGCCACAACCCCCCTCACTGCAATGGCCATCCCCCAGCCCCCCAAGCGCCCCCAGGGCACCCCCCCAAGGGGAGCCAGAGCTCCCAGCCCGGCAGCCAGGCTGGGAAGCGGTAGCGGGGCCCCCTCCTGGATGGAGGCCGAGCTTCGGGACCTTCTGGGGCTCTGGAGTGAGGAGGAGGTGCTCCAGATAATGGGGAGCAAGAGGAGGAACGCAGATGCATTCACTCAGCTGGCCGAGGGCCTGGCCACCCGGGGTCACCCTGCTCACACTCCTGACCACGTCAGGACTAAGGTGAAGGAGCTGTCTCAGGGTTACGCCCGGGCCTGGGATGCGGCCGGCCGATCTGGGGCCGCCCCCGTCACTTGCCCCTTTTACAGGGAGCTCAGGGACATCCTGGGCCCCCGGCACACCTCCTCCCCTCCGGCCACTCTTGATACCTCGGCTGACGAGCCCCAGCAGGCCCCAGAGGTGGAGTCCTCCCCAGAGGTAAGCCCCGCACCCCAGGGCCCGCCCCCCCAGGAACCCACCCCTGGGGCACTGGAGGAGGAGGAGGAGGAGGGGGAGTCCTCCTCCAGTGACGGGGGGCTCCGTATCATGCTGCTATCCCAGAGCTCCAGCAGGGCGTCTGCCCACCGGGTGTCCCCCGACCATGGGAGCGGACCATCAGGTATGTACCCCCCCGCTGTACACCCCCGGGGTTGAGGGGTGGGGATAACAGACATGAGCAGGGACCTCCACATGCCCAGGTGACCATGGCCCAAGGACAGCAGTGGCATGTCCCTCACAGGTGTGCATCAGCCCCTGCCCCCCCAGCACGACAGTGCCATGCCCCATCCCTGGGGATGGGGGGAGCGGAACCTAGGGTCCCCCGGGGGGAGGGGGTGGGACACCCATCAGCAGCAGCAGCATCTCCCAGAGATGGGGATGGGGAATCATCAGCAGAGGGGTGGGGGGACAAGGGCCATGGCTCAGGTCCCACACTAACAGCTGTCTCCACTTTTCTTGCCCCCCCCCCCGTGTTCTGCAGCTGCACCATCGGAAGAACCGGAGAGCGCCGGCGAGGTGTCAGTGGTCCCGGAGAGCCCACCGGGGCCATCAGTCCAGGCCAGCCCCTCGGCAGAGCACCGACCGGCCCCAGGGTGGGGACGACAGCAGAGCCAGCACTCCAGGACGGCGACGGACCCCCAGCTGCTGGCGATCCTCCGTCGGCAGCTGGAGGTCTCTGAGCAGCGCCTGCGGGTGAAGGAGCGGCGCCTCGACCTCCAGGAGTGGGCACTGGCCTGGCGCCAGGAGGCATGGGGGGCCTTTATGCGCACGTTCGAACGTGTCACGGACTACCTGGTCCCCCATGCCATGCCGGCCGCCTCTCTGCCCGCCCTGCCTGCTCCACCCACCGCTCCACTCACTGCTCCACCCGCCATAACACCGCCATCCACCACCAAGGGCCCCTCCTCCGAGGGGGACCTGGGGCCAGCTGACACCTGCCAGCCTTATCTCCCAGTCCGCCTGGCCCCCAGCCAGCCCCGGCCAGGGCTGAGGCCTAGGTGCAGGTCGCGGCCGCCCACCCCCAGCGCTGGATATTAGGGGGTGTGGGGCCCAGGACGTGGCCCCCCCCTCCCCCTTTGTATATATCCTCCTCACTTATCATCTTTTGTAAATAGTTTGTATTAGACCCCTGTTATGTTGTTATGATTACCTGCCCCCCCATGTAAATAGTTCTCCCCTTCCTTGTCTTCCCCTTTTTTTCCTGTCATCTTATAATACATATATATATAATATTTATTTTGCCTGTTAATAGTTAGTTATGATAATAATAATAAGAGTTCAACATATATTCTGGTTTGACGAACAACATCTGTTTTTATTTACAAGAAAAGTGTGGGGGTGTGCTCTTGGATGCTCTGTGGTGTGGGCATATGTGCAGGGAGTGTTGTGGAGGATGGGGGCGGTACGGTGGGGGGGCCTGCCAGCATTCACCCTGTGGCCTTGTCGAACTGGGCCTGCAGGGCCTCCCGGACCCGGGTCCCTTCAGGGTCCACCTGGTGACTGGGGGCAGTGGGTGGCTGCACATCGGACCTGCCAGCCTCCACAGCCCAGCCCTGAAAGAATGCCTTCCCCTTGCTCTCGACAAGGTTGTGGAGGGCGCTGCACGCGCCCACAATCTGGGGGATGTTGGTGGGGCCCGCATCAAGGCGGGTGAGGAGACACCTCCAGCGCCCTTTGAGGACGCCAAATGTGCGCTCCACCACCTGGTGCGCGTGGTTCAGGTGCATGTTGAAGCACTCCTGGCTGGCTGACAGGTAGACCGTGTAAGGGTGCATGAGCCAGGGCCGGAGGGGGTATGCCGCATCTGCGATGACGCAGAGTGGCATGGTGGTGTCCCCCACAGGGATCTCCCGCTGGGGGATGTAGGTCCCCGCCTCCAGCCGGCGGCACAGGCCCGAATTCTGGAATACCCGGGCGTCATGGGTGCTGCCAGGCCAGCCCACATATATGTCCAGGAAGTGGCCCCGGCTGTCCACGAAGGCCTGGAGGACCACTGAGTGGTAGCCCTTCCTGTTTAAGTAGCGTCCTCCACTGTGCTCTGGGGCATGGATGGGGATGTGGGTCCCATCCAGAGCCCCGAAGCAACTGGGGAAGCCCAGGGTGGCAAACCCCACTATGGCGGCATCCGGGTCCCCAAGCCGCACGAGCCTGTGGAGGAGCAGGGCGTTGATGGCGTGGACGACCTGCAGGGGAAGCACATGGGAGACCACCAATGAGGGGTGTGCAGGGTTTGTGTGGCCCTCCCCTGCCAGGGCTTCCCTCCCCTCCCCTCCCGTCCCCTCCCCTCCCCTACCAGGGCTCCCCTCCCCTGCCAGGGCTGCCTTCCCTCCCTTCCCCCGTGGGTCCTCTTACCTCCATGAGGACAGCCCCGATGGTGGCCTTGCCGATGCCAAACTGCTGGCCCACAGATCGGTAGCTGTCTGGAGTGGCCAGCTTCCAGACGGTGATGCCAACCCGTTTCTCCATACTGAGGGCACACCGCATGAAGGTGTCCTGGTGCCTCAGTGCGGGGGTGAGCCACTGGCATAGCTCCAGTAATGTCTGCTGGCTCATCTGAAAGTTCTGGAGCCAGCGGTCGTCGTCCCACTCTCCGAGCACCAGCTGCTCCCACCAGTCGGTGCTGGTGGGGTAGCTCCACAGCCAGCTGTGTGTGCGGCGGTGGGGGGGTGGGTTTGGGGTTGCTTCCTCCTCCCCTGCGGGCAGCTCCTCCTCTGTGGCTAGGATGTGATCAGCTGCCTCCTGCATGGCATCGAGCAGGGCGAGCACTGCTCCTACAGGGGCGGCTGGGTGGATCTCTGGCTGCTGCTGCTGCTGCTGCTGCTGCTGCTGCTGCTGGGGGTCCATGACTGCGTCGCCCGAGGTCTGCGTGCCTATGGCTCTGCAGACTGCGTGCTGTGCAGGCTGAGTGTGTCTGGGAGGGGCCGTTTAAGGGAGCGGCTAGCTGTTGCCCCGGAAGTGCTAGTCCGCCCTGTGACCCTGTCTGCAGCTGTTCCTGGCACCTTTATTTTGATGTGTGCTACTTTGGCATGTAGACGTTCCCCTGCAGTGCCTACTTCGATGCGGTGCTGCCCAACGTCGACGTTGAACGTCGACGGCACCAGCCCTGGAGGACGTGTAGACGTTATTCTTCGAAATAGCTTATTTCAATGTCGCTACATCGAAATAAGCTATTTTGATGTAGTGCTCGCGTGTAGACATAGCCTAAGTGTGCATAGTATTTCCATGGGCTTTAAAATTTCCCTTTTGGTTTCATTTGTTGTAGTCTATTTTTGTCTTACTGGTGCTCATAGTACACCATCTCTACACAATTTATTTAATATGTCATGTCAAATTGTAAAAGCCTAATTTTTTTCAGTCTCCTGACTTGGGAATCTTTCCATGTCTGCCGTAAGTTTCATTTGTCTGTCCTTCGATGTAACTTTACCACAGAAGAACATCGTACTCACTCTGAAGAGTTTTATTACTCATTGCTTTCCCCAAATGCAGAATTCAACTCAAAAGCTGGCATCCTACCTATGTCCCTTCTTCTGCTTAAGTCATCTTGCTAGTTCTGGCATTGGATTCTAAAATATGCACCTTCACATGTTACTTGCTTCCAGATCTGACTGGAAAAGGAAATTCCTGTTTAACAGGATACTATGGGTAATCAGTGGGTCACTTCATTCTGATTTGGAATAAAAAGTTTACATCCCAGAATTTCTGGCAAATAGAGCAATCATTTTCACCAGTCAGCTGACAAACTGGCTGACAGGTAAGAGGCAGGCTGCATGATTACCCTTGAGCCTGGAGGGGAGCCAGGGAATTGGCAGTTTTGACATATCTTAATTTGTGATGAAACAACAGTTAATCAAAAACACTTCTACTCTTTGGTATTTCAGTGCATCAAGGCTGCTTGGCAAAGTCTGAAAGTAGACTCTGCTTTATCTGAAACTGCATAATCTGTAGAGTGGTGTATATATCACATGATAGCTACGTCTACACGTGAAGCCTACATCGAAGTAGCTTATTTTGATGTAGCGACATCGAAATAGGCTATTTCGATGAATAACGTCTACACATCCTCCAGGGCTGGCAACGTCGACGTTCAACATCGACGTTGGGCAGCACCACATCGAAATAGGCACTGCGAAGGAACGTCTACATGCCACAGTAGCACACATCGAAATAAGGGTGCCAGGCACAGCTGCAGACAGGGTCACAGGGTGGACTCAACAGCAAGCCGCTCCCTTAAAGGGCCCCTCCCAGACACAGTTGCACTAAACAACACAAGATACACAGAGCTGACAACTGGTTGCAGACCCTGTGCATGCAGCATGGATCCCCAGCTGCAGCAGCAGCAGCCAGAAGCCCTGGGCTAAGGGCTGCTGCACACGGTGACCATAGAGCCCCGCAAGGGCTGGAGAGAGAGCGTCTCTCAACCCCTCAGCTGATGGCCGCCATGGCGGACCCCGCTATTTCGATGGTGCGGGACGCGGATCGTCTACATGTGCCTTACTTCGACGTTCAACTTTGAAGTAGGGCGCTATTCCCATCACCTCATGGGGTTAGCGGCTTCGACGTCTCACCGCCTGACGTCGATGTTAACATCGAAATAGTGCCCAACACGTGTAGCCGTGACGGGCGCTATTTCAAAGTTAGTGACGCTAGTTCGAAGTAGCATGCACGGGTAGACACGGCTGATCAGATCAGTGTCTTCAGCCTTTCAATGTGTAAAGTATGTGTCATAATCATCCCTTTCTTAACATTAATCCTTTTGATAAACTGATGAATCACCCTGTAAAATACTGCTCTTACAGTGTTTTGGTACTGTTGTGAAGCTCTTTGTATTAATCTGAATTATGTCATCTGACTATGAATGCAACCATGAAATTAGTTTTCACTAATAATTCTAGTTCTTAATAGAGCTTGTCATCAGTACATCTCAAAGTGCTTTAGAAAGGGAGGTAGTGCAAAGAGCGGGTTATCAGTAACTTGAAGTCTTTAAATCATGATTTGAGGACTTCATTTAAGTCAGATAGAGGTTCATAAGTCTATTACAGAAAAGGATGAATGAGCTTCTGTGACCTGAAATGTGTTGGAGGTCAAACAAGAAGATTGTGAAGACCCCTTCCAGTCTTAGTCTAAGTAGTACCCTCCCCTTTTTCCAAATGGGGAAAATGAGGCACAGAGAAGGTAAGTGGCTTTCCAGACATCACTGAACAGGCCAGTGGCAGAACCAGAAATAGGAATAAGGTCTCCTGTGCTGCTTCCTACTCAAGTGACCTTCTCTCAGTTACACTGCCTTTGGAATCACATCATGCCTACTCATTATGTCACACTCTTTTCATAAGTGACTGTCCCCAAATCTCATTATGAAGCTGAGTTGGAAGAAGCCACTTGCCGGAAATGTATCCAGGTAGAGTCTGATAATTGAGGAGCTTGTCCTCACGCCAGTGTCTTGAGGTGTTGGTAGTAATCTTAGGCTGTTATGCCAAGGAAGAACTATTGTCCCATTTGACCCAACAACATACTGAGTGCAGCTCCCTACTGCATTCCTATTTAGCTGTAACAATGGTAAGCATCTGAAGAGATATACAATGACCTCCATGCAGATGAGCATGCACACATGCCTTATCCCAGTATTTCCCAGACTTTTGAAATCTGAGGCCTATGCATTTTTAACATAGGCATCTTCCATATTTCTCCTGGGTAATCCTTTGTGCCTTTCTTTTACCTCAATTCTACCCGAGAAACACTAATGTGGATGTTCATCATGTGATACTTCTTCTCATTTTACACATAACTAACTAACTAACTGCTCAAAACCTCTTATTGTTCTTTAGCTAATGCCCACTGCACTGGGGATTGGATTCAATGACCTCTTGGAGTTCCTTCCATTTCTAGTATTCTGTGATTGCGTGAACAAGGGATGTGACAAATCAAAGGGGCAGTCTGCAAACACTAAGGTTGCATCTACACTATAAGATAAATTCAAATTTAAGGCAGTTAGCTCGATCTCACCACGTGATTGTCTTCAATGTAAATACCATTAGCTTGATTTAGGGAGCACTAATATGGAGATTACAATATCACCATTACCTGATGGGTGTAGTGTCAAACTTGAAGTCAGAAGTTCGATTGAAGGCCAGTATGGAAGCACTATGTCTTAAAATTGAATTTATTAGCCTCCAGAGGCGTCCTGTATGTAACCCACAATGCCCCAGTGCTCCCCGCTGGCCACTGCTCTCCAGTTAATTAGATAGCTGGAAGACAGTGAATTTCCAAGCAGGAGCAGCAAGCCTTTGGCTGTGGGCTGTGTGGTCATGTTTGTATGAGAGCCTGAGAAATGTCTTTCTTTCTTCGCTATTAGCGCTATGAGCGTATCTACCCATTACAAATAGCCCCAGCATGGAGTTTGTGGTTCTGTGTCTACACTTGCTATTTTTTTTCTGTGCTGCCTGCCACCAGCCACAACCCCACCATCCCAGGTGGCAACAAGGCTCTTGTGGGGGTTGTGCTTACAGAAGATGCTAAGAAACTTCTTCTCAGCAGTTTACATTTGTGCATGAACCCCCTGCCCTTTCCCACAGGCACCACACAGTCAGGGTCTTTCGCACTCTCACCCACATTATGTGAGTAGCCCCCAACCCAATAAAAGGACATGCCTGATGTTGGGTGCTGACCATGCTGCCAGGCAGCATGATGTCATGGATTGTGCACATTTAGGGCTCCAAGGGCAGGAAGGATATATGGGGGTTTGCAGCTGCTGGAGGAGGGAAGTCTTCCCCAATGTCTATGATACTCAGGGGGACCACTTCAACTGTCCCCGACTGAACACCCCCCATGCCCATAGCATGGGACCACTGGGTCTTGCTGCCACCAGGGGGAAGTCTCCTCCAGTGGCTAAGATACATGGGAAGAACCACTTCAACTGGCCCCCTTCTGAACTCCTCCCCCAGGCCCATCACGTGGGACTACTGGGGCTTCCAGCCATCACGGGGAAGCCTCTGTGGATGCCCTATTTTTCTTTGTTTTCAATGGGAAAAATGGATGTTTGCTTAACATGGGAGGGGAATGAGGAAAATGCAATGTGGGAACATGACAAAGGCCAATGAGCATACTCAGAATGCTATGGGAATGAGGGAACTGTGGGATAGGTTCCCAAAATGCACTACTGCAGCAGTCCAAGGTTTGCTAATTTGAGTGTGGCGGCAAATAGTCGACTTTATGAGGAGCATATGAGGAGGTGAGGATGGTCAAATTCGAATTTATTAATTTCAGAATTACAAAATCAATATTAATAAAGTCAAGTTTATCTCACAGCGTAGACACAGCCTAAGTCTCATATGATATGCTCCTTTCTGGGAAACTTACTCTTGCTTGTGTTTTGTTCTTTTTTTAAATCTAAAGTGAATCATTCAAACTGAAATTACACAAATGCCTGTGTGTACTCAAAAAAGAGTGAAAAATCCAGGAAGGCATATGGAGACGTGAATTAAAGTAGGCCATTTTTACTTTAATTTGTATTCTTTAACTCCTCAGCATGCACATGTTGTTGCTTTATGTTCTCATAAGCTTACTAATACAAAAGGAGCTTATCCCCATTTTACATCTCTGAATTTAGCCCTACTCACAGTAGAGAGGCAAGGCTGAAGTAATGGAGGCAAGCTGGAAAGGGCCAGAATAAAGCGAGCAGATGGAATGGAGGCGGTAGAAAATAAGCATGTAGCAGTTTTATAGTGGTAGAACTTCATTTTCAAATCTTGGCTGATTAAACTTTGAAAAAACTAACTAGACCAGTGGTCTTCAACCTCTTCATTTGTGAATGCTTAATTTTTTTCTAGAAGATGCACGGATCTCTTTAGGAATATTAAACATAGTCTCCAAGCCCCCTTGCTGTCTGTGGACTACAGGCTGAAAACCACTGAACTGTATTATCCCTAAGAAATATTAGCCCAGATTCTATGTGACAGTCCAATCCTCTCCGTTCACTTGTTTTTCTATCTCAGGTGAAGATCTCAAAGAACTTTATCAAGTGCCTATGCTTCACGCTATTTTGTAGTAGTACTATAGCTTTTTTTTTTATAGATGGCTACACTGGGGGAGATTAGAATGCGTTAAGTGGTCTGCAGGACGTCATGAATCAGTTAAGTAAACAGCTAGGCTTAGAGTCTGCAAATCCTGATTCCCTGTTCTTCCCTTTACCATTTGCCCGCTTTTCCATCGGGATGTTTCACCCAGTTCCCAAAACCACCACATTTTTTTAGCAGGATTAATAGTCTATTTTAGAAGACAAGGCTGTGAAAATAGAATAGTTGAGGTGTTAAATCTTGCTCCGACTGACATTATCTGTTCACTGCCTTCAGAAGCACAGACTTTCACCATATTTTACTCAAAATAATAACAATAAACTCATAATCAAAGTCTTTTCATAAAGGGAAAAAGTGCAAATTCAGGCAGTTCTGTTTATACAGCTACCAATGTCACTTGTTCTGAAAGAAAATCCATTAAAACTCAACAGGGACTGACAAACTAATGACTGGCCCAGTCCTGGGCTCCCAACAGCCCTTTATGAGAGGTGTCCCTGGATCTGAACTACAGAAGTCATATTATGATGTTTGGGCAAGTAAGGCCAGAAGCCAAACTTCCCAGTCTCCTGTGTGAACCGCCCCAAATTTTGAAGCAACTAAACTCTTCAAAGCATCCTCAGAGCATCTGGTCATACACACTGAAGGATGTAAACAAGAGAGCAACTGATCAGTCCTTCAATGACTGTACTTAAATATATGCCACCAAATCTCTTGATGGACTGAGAAATTTGAATCTCTTGATCAACTTCCCTCTGTCAAATAACCTGAGGAAAGATGACAGACAAAAATGGGCCTCCATAGAGATGGGAGAAGAACATGCCTTACAAGATCTATGCCCTTTCCTCCTTGTGGCAGAGGATAAAACTCACATACTCCTCTCCCAGAGTTACATGAGTCTGTCGGAAGGATCAACTGTTGGCATTAAGACATGGAAATGTTAAACCAAAATTCACATGAACATGATGTGTCCCCTGTTAGACTTCCTAAATCATGACTTTGTAGAATTCTATTTACAGTAGACTTTAGTGATTTGAAGTAGATTATCAAAACAAAAAGCAGTCAAGTAGCACTTTAAAGACTAGCAAAATAGTTTATTAGGTGAGCTTTCGTGGGACAGACCCACTTTTGTCTGAAGAAGTGGGTCTGTCCCACGAAAGCTCACCTAATAAATTATTTTGCTAGTCTTTAAAGTGCTACTTGACCGCTTTTTGTTTTGATAGTGTATAGACTAGCATGGCTTCCTCTCTGTTACTATTGAAGTAGATTGTGTTTCTAGTCTCCACCTTCCTCCTCTTAGTTTCAGTTTAGCACAATTACTGAATTGAAAACCTATCATGTAAACCAGTTTCTATCCCTGAGTGGTACGATTGGCTAATCAAACCAACTGTTTATCAGAACTTGTTAGCCTTTTGATTTTCCCACATTATAAATATTTTTCTTAGGTCACTATTTATGTATCTCTACTTTCTCAAGTCATTTTGTAAGTATTTTAAGGTATTTGTGAGAAAACCCATAGTTAGGGCACCTGCAAATACTGTGCATGCATTTTCAAAGGCACTGAAAAAAATACGTGTTAGGAGTACACACTAATTGAATCAAGCATGCAGTAGGAGTTTGTACTCTGGGTAAAGTGAACGTGCGTTAAAGGCCCATATGTTCTGAGGACTTTTAATTTTACTATCCCATCATTGGAATAATAGTCAGGGTCATCCCCCAAAATGGCCTTAACAAGAGGCTTTTTGAGTTGCAGCAAAACCCATATGGTGGATAGTCCTGCACTCCTGAATAAACTCTGGAACACTGTACATTCGGGGCTGACCAAAGATCAAAACACATATTGCAACAAAAAGCAAATATGCATTCACAGAGGGTAGAGATTTTATTGTTGAACCATCTCCTTTCTTCCTAGAGTATGCTGCAATTAATTACAGCATTTTCTATTATAGTACATAAATTCAAAGGACAAGTTTAATTCAAAGTCAAATATGGACTAAATCTAGTAGATTTTACTCAATATTTCCCATTGACTTTGAATGAGAACTATAAAATGTGTTTCAGTATGATCATTTTATACATTTTAAAGTGTGCCATATACAATAGTACAGAAAACGTTACTTGATTTTCATCTTGGTTTCATTCATTCTCTTCCCTGTTCTCCCCAGGTTATATATGGTGTCCTGCATTAACTGTCTGCTACCTGCAAAAAGGAACTTTTCTAACTTTTGACAAAATACTTGGAACTGCCCAACCAGTTACAAAGTGGAATGCCCTAGAAGCATTATAGAGCTTTCTGGTGACGAGAGGCATTGCATTCTACAGAGATGGCAGTTAGTTAAGCTGCCTTGAAATACAGAGTTATTTCTGTCATAGCTATCCGAATTATTTACACTTAAATTTAATTCAGTCCAATCTCTTGTAATCATAAGAGCCTTCCACACAATATCACACCCAAGCACATTCAAATAATAAAATTATTATGCCATATTTCATTCCATTCCATCTGTGCAGCAGAAAGTAAATTAAGAGATGTTCTTGCAGCTATTTTAGAATCAAAGAAATTAATCAGCTTTGGAAATGTCATTTCTTTCGCCTGTCTTTTTCATAACTAAAAACTACTGATTTAACATTCAGGCAAAGCTGGTAGCAACAACTACAGTCAAGGATGTCTAATATTTTTGATACAGTTTATACGAATAATTCTGGCTCATCTGTGTCTTTTTAACTGTATTTTTTTATGGAAGGTTTTAAAGAGCAACTACTAGAATGAAATGTGAGCAGCTTCCGTAAGACACGAGATCTTTGCATTACAAGTAAATCCTGTAAATAACTTTATTTATTTATATTTGGATATAAACATTATAAATAAGTATCAGATTTATTATGTGTCCCTTAACGAAACAGTGTGTGGAAATTCTGTGTTAAGCCTATGGCTCTTAAGACCTATGGGAATCGCTGGTTGCTTAAAACCACGTAATTTGACCCGAAAGTGTTAAGGTTTAATTTTGTTGTTGCTAGTAAGTATTTGATTGCTAAGAGCAGAGCAGCTTTCCCTAATTTTCTTTTTAGCTCACACCAAACTATTCATCTAACTCACCTATCCTGACTTTATTTCTGTTTGGCTACGTCTACACGTGAAGCCTACATCAAAATAACTTATTTCGATGTAGCAATATCGAAATAGTCTATTTCGATGAATAACGTCTACACGTCATCCAGGGCTGGCAATATCAACGTTCAACTTCGACGTTGCGCAGCACCACATCGAAATAGGCGCTGCGAGGGAACGTCTACATGCCAAAGTAGCACACATTGAAATAGGGATGCCAGGCACAGCTGCAGACAGGGTCACAGGGCGGACTCAACAGCAAGCCGCTCCCTTAAAGGGCCCCTCCCAGACACACTCAGCCTGCACAGCACACGGTCTGAGGAGCCATAGGCACACAGACCCTGGGCGACGCAGGCATGGACCCCCGGCAGCAGCAGCAGCAGCAGCAGCTAGAGGTCCACCCAGCCCTCCCGGCAGGAGCAGGGCTCGCCCTGATCCATGCCATGCGGGAGGCAGCTGAGCACCTCCTTGCTACACCAGAGGAGCAGCTGCCCCCACGGCAGCAGGGCTCAACGCCCAACCCTGCAGCACCCCGCCCCCCGCCCCCGCCTCACACGCCGGTGGCTGTGGAGCTACCCCACCAGCACCGAATGGTGGGAGCGGCTGGTGCTTGAGGAGTGGGACAACGACCGCTGGCTCAGGAACTTCAGGATGAGCCGGCAGACATTTATGGAGCTGTGCCAGTGGCTCACCCCCGCATTCAGGCACCAGGACACTGCCATGCGGTGTGCCCTCTCTGTGGAGAAACGGGTCGGCATCGCTGTCTGGAAGCTGGCCACTCCAGACAGCTACCGATCCGTGGGACAGCAGTTTGGTGTCGGCAAGGCCACCGTCGGGGCTGTCCTCATGGAGGTAAGAGGACCCATAGGGGGAGGGCAGGGCAGGGGAGGGGGGCCCGGGCAGAGGAGGGCAGGGGAGGGCAGGGCCACACACACCCTGCTCACCCCTCATTGGTGCTCTCCTATGTGCTTTCCCTGCAGGTTGTGCGTGCCATCAACGCCATGCTCCTGCACAGGCTCGTGAGGCTGGGGGACCCAGATGCCACCATCGCGGGCTTTGCCGCCCTGGGCTTCCCCAGTTGCTTCACGGCTCTGGATGGGACTCACATCCCCATCCGCGCCCCGCATCACAGTGGAGGATGCTACATCAATTGCAAGGGCTACCATTCTGTGGTCCACCAGGCCTTGGTGGACAGCCGGGGCCGTTTCCTGGACATTTATGTGGGCTGGCCTGGCAGCACCCACGATGCCCGGGTTTTCCGGAACTCGGGCCTGTGCCGCCGGCTGGAGGCGGGGACCTACATCCCCCAGTGGGAGATCCCTGTGGGGGACACCACCATGCCCCTCTGCGTCATCGCAGATGCGGCATACCCCCTCCGGCCCTGGCTCATGCACCCGTACACGGGCCATCTCTCCGCAAGCCAGGAGCGCTTCAACCAGTGCCTGAACCACGCGTGCCAGGTGGTGGAGCGCTCATTTGGCCGCCTGAAAGGACGCTGGAGATGTCTCCTGACCGACCTGGATGCGGGCCCCAACAACATCCCCCTGATTGTGGGTGCCTGCTGCACCCTGCACAATTTGGTGGAGAGCAAGGGGGAGGCCTTTTTTCAGGGCTGGGCTGTGGAAGCCGGCAGGGCCGACGTGCAGCCACCCGCTGCCCCCAGTCGCCAGGTGGACCCCGAAGGGACCCGGGTCCGGGAGGACCTGCGGGCCTACTTCGATGATGAGGCCACGGGGTGAACTCTGCCAGGCCCCCCCACTGCCCACCCCTTCCTCCACAACACTCCCTGCCCCAACGCCCACACCATGGAGCACCCAACCGCACCCCCGCCACACTTTTCCTGGACAAATGACAGCACACACTTGTGGCTGAACTTAAACTGCTTTTTCTTTCAGAACTTTGTTTTTCTGGAACTAGAATTAAAACAAGAACAAACTATATACAAGATGTGTGTAACAAAAGTAATGTGTACAAAGAAAACAATAGTAATAAAAAAGTTTGTTCACTAAAAAGAAAACCAGGGATGATAAAGGGGAGAACTATTTACATGGGGGGGACGGGGCAAAGGGGGGCACAAAAAAAGAGAACTACAACTGTCCATCATAGTCCTTTTTTTAAACATCAACTGTATACAAGGGGGGGAGGCCACGTCCCGGGCCCCTAGCCCCTAAAGTCCGGCACTGGGGGTGGGCAGCCGGGAGCCCCGCCGCGGCCGCAGCCCTGTCCGGGTCTGGTTGGGGGCGGGGCGGACCAGAAGATATACCCGGCGAGTCTCAGCTGGCTCCAGGGGTCCCTCGGCAGTCTGGCCCTCACTGGTGGATGGCGGGGCAACGGCGGACGGGACGGCGATGAGCGGAGCAGCAGGTGGTGCGGCGGGTGGAGCAGTCAGGGCGGGTGCTGCGGCGGCCGGCACGGTATGGGGGGCCAGGTAGTCCACAAGGCGGTTGAAAGTGTCCATGTAGGCCCCCCATGCCTCTTGGCGCCAGGCCAGCACCCGCTCCTGCAGTTCAAGGCGGCGTTGCTCCACCTGCAGGTGCTGCTCCGCCACCTCCAGCTGCCGACGGTGGATGGCCAGCAGCTGGGGGTCCGTCGCTGTCAGCTGGTGGTGGTGTGGGGTCCGCTGTCTAGCCCGCCGTGGGGCCCGTCGGTCCTCGGCCAAGGGCCTTGCCTGGAGCGATGGCCCCGGAGGGCTCTCCGGGACCACTGATGCCTCGCCGGCGCCCTCTTCCGGCCCTTCCAATGGTGCAGTTGCGGGACACAGGAGAGGAGGGGGGGAAGAAGAATGGAGACAGGCGTTAGTGTGGGCCCCGAGCCATGGCCTTTGTCTCCCCAGCCCTGTGCTGCAGGTTCCCCATCCCCGTCCCCAGGAGATGCTGCTGTGATGGATGGGGTTCAGGGGTCCCCCTGCACTGCACCCCGTCCCCTGGTGGGAGCGACTCTCACTTCACTCCGCAGGGTCTGACAGGAGAGGTTTCTTAGGCCACAGATGCCCAGTTTCTCCCAGGAGTGACAGCACCAGCTCTCAGAAGAGACAGTCCTTCCAACCCGTCCTGGGGAGAAGACCCCAAGGGGTGCCCCTCTGGGATGTAGCTTTCCCCCTCCTCAGGCTGGCTGCCTTCCAGCTCTCCCTTCCCCTAGCCTCTACTTGCGCCCCTCCCCCCACCGATTCAAAGCCAGTTCGGCTCCTCCCTCCTCTTTGTTCAGGGCAGAGGTGTCACCTGCCAGCTGTAGCCCCAGGATCATCCTTTGCCCCTGGGAGCTATTCGGCTCTTGTTGCTCATATCTAGCCTGAGTCTCCCTTTTGCACTCCCCCCACTCCATCACATGCTGCTGCTGCTGCTGCTGCTGTTGCTGCTGCGGGATGTCCCACCCCCTCCTCCTGGGGGCCCCTCGAGGTTCCGCTCCCCCCTGCCCCGGGGATGGGGCATGGCACTGTCATGCGGGGTGGGGGGGGGCAGGGGCTGATGCACTGCTGTGAGGGACATGGCCCTGCTGTCCTTGGGGCCATGGCCATGTGAGCATGTGGGGGGCCCTGGACACATATCTATTACCCTCGCCCCTCAAGCCCAGGGGTGTACACCAGAGGGGGGTACATACCTGTCGGTCCACTCCCATGGTCCGGAGATCCCCGGGGGGTGGAGGCCCAGCTGCTACTCCGGGATGGCAGGAGGAGGATCTGCAGCCCGGATTCTGTGGAGGAGGAGCCCCCCTCCTCCTCCTCTGCCTCCTTCTGCCGCGATGTCCCAGGGGTGGCCTCCGGGGCCGGCCCCCGGGGTGTGGGGCTTACCTCCGGGGTGGACTCTGGCTGAAGGGCCTGCTGGGGCTCGTTGGCCGAAGTATCAAGGGTGGCCGGAGGGGAGGAGGTGTGCCGGGGGCCCAGGATGTCCCTGAGCTCTCTGTAAAAGGGGCAAGTGACGGGGGCAGCCCCAGATCGGCCGGCCGCATCCCGGGCCCGGGCGTAACCCTGCCGCAGCTCCTTCACCTTACTCCTGACATGATCAGGAGTGCGGGCAGGGTGACCCCGGGTGGCCAGGCCCTCGGTCAGCTGAGCGAACGCATCCGCGTTCCACCTCTTGCTCCCCATTACCTGGAGCACCTCCTCCTCGCTCCAGAGCCCCAGCAGGTCCCGCAGCTCGGCCTCCGTCCAGGAGGGGCCCCGGTGCCGCTTGCCAGCTTGGCTGCCCGCCTGGCTGGGCTGGCTGCCCTGGCTCCCCTGGGGGGGGTCCCCTGGGGGCGCTGGGGGGGCTGCCGGGCGGTCATTGAGGGTCCTGTGGCTGCTGAGGGACGTGCAGGCTGGCCGCGTGTCTGAGCTGCTGCCTGCACGTTCCCTCAGCTTCCTGCACTGAAAGGGAGGGGGAGGGGACCTTTAAGGGGCCGCTCCACGCGGCCACCATTGAGCTGAGGGGCTGGAGAGAGCGTCTCTCAACCCCTCAGCTGATGGCCGCCATGGAGGACCCCGCAATTTCGACATTGCGGGACACACAATGACTACACGGTCCCTACTGTGACGTTGAATGTAGAAGTAGGGCGCTATTCCTATCTCCTGATGAGGATAGCGGCTTTGATGTCTCGCCGCCTAATGTCGATGTTAACATCAAAATTGCGCCCAACACGTGTAGCTGTGACGGGCGCTATTTCGAAGTTAGTGCCGCTACTTCGAAGTAGCGTGCACGTGTAGACACAGCTTTTGTGTATTAGCTAATCATTCAAGAGCACTCACTCAAGAACAATTTCTTATTTTATTTGTATTCTTATTTGCATGTAGTTTGGATGAGCCAACATTAGATTAGCCATGGTGTCCAATCAGTTCTGAAGCAGTAGCCACATTAGTGTCTAGTGCAATAGGCTATGTCTACACGTGCACGCTACATCGAAGTAGCTTATTTCGATGTAGCGACATTGAAATAGTCTATTTCGATGAATAACGTCTACACGTTCTCCAAGGCTGGCAACGTCGACGTTCAACTTCGACGTTGGGCAGCACCACATCGAAATAGGCGCTGCGAGGGAACGTCTACACGCCAAAGCAGCACACATCGAAATAAGGTGACAGGAACAGCTGCAGACAGGGTCACAGGGCAGGCTCAACAGCAAGCCGCTCCCTTAAAGGGCCCCCCCAGACACAAATGCACTAAACAACTCAAGATCCACAGAGCCGACAACTGGTTGCAGACCCTGTGCGTGCAGCATGGATCCCCAGCTGCAGCAGCAGCAGTCAGAAGCCCTGGGCTAAGGGCTGCTGCACACAATGACCATAGAGCCCCGCAGGGGCTGGAGAGAGAGCGTCTCTCAACCCCTCAGCTGATGGCCGCCATGGTGGACCCCGCTATTTCGATGTTGCGGGACGCGGATCATCTACACGGTCCCTACTTCGACGTTCAACTTCGAAGTAGGGCGCAATTCCCATCCCCTCATGGGGTTAGCGACTTCGACGTCTCGCCGCCTAACGTCAATTTCAACTTCAAAATAGCACCCAAAACGTGTAGCCGTGACGGGCGCTATTTCGAAGTTGGAGCCGCTACTTCGAAGTAGCGTGCACGTGTAGACGTGGCCTAGTGAACTAGCCATATTATTCTGAAAGTATATTTATTGTTCAAGCCAACTTGTCATAATCCAGCTAGTCATAACCAATCAGATAAATAGCCACATGTGGCTAGCGACTGGCATGTTGGACACCACAGGACTATAGGTTGTTTGGATTGGCTATTTGCTTTATATATTTTGCTTGCATGGTATTACACGGCAAAGTTTCTGCCATCTAGCTGGATGAATGAGTCCTTTCGGAAAGGAAACTAACTGAAGAAAAACAATGCATGTGTTATTAGTAGTCATCCTTCAGTCTGCATAGACTATGGATCGCGCCCTTTAAAGTTTCAATTGAGGACTTCATTTACAGCATCTATTGTGACTATAAAGACCCACATGAGAGTGACAGTCCTTGCTGCATCTCTTGCAGATGTCGTGGGTGTCTGGCAAGTCCTTATTGTGCTTTCTGTGCGCTTGCTTCTCCTCTGCTAGCTGTCTGATCTTCATCTCGCCCTTCTGAAGGCCCTTGTGTAACCCCTGCCTCCATCTGCTGCGGTCATCTGCTAGTTCTTCCCAGTTGTCCAGCTCGATGTCTACCTCTCTGAGGTCTCTCTTGCAGACATCTTTGTAGAGCAACTGGGGGCGTCCGGGAGGTCTTTTGCCAGAGGCTAGCTCACCATACAGGATGTCTTTTGGAATCCTTCCATCATTCATCCTGTGGACGTGGCCAAGCCAGTGGAGCCGACGCTGCCTGAGGAGGGTGTGCATGGTTGGGATTCCAGCTTGCTCGAGGATGGCAGTGTTGGTAACTCTGTCTTTCCATGATATTCCAAGGATGCGCCTGAGGCAGCGCAAGTGGAAGACGTTCAGCCTCTTTTCCTGGCGGGCATATAGGGTCTAAGTCTCGCTGCCATAAAGGAGGGTGCTGAGGATGCAGGCTCTGTAGACTTGCATTTTGGTGTGAGTGTACAGCTTGTTGTTATTCCACACTCTCTTGCTGAGTCTGGACAGAGTTGTGGCCGCTTTTCCAATCCTCCTATTTAGCTCAGTGTCCAACGACAGGGTGTCAGTGATGGTGGACCCGAGGTAAACAAACTCGTGGATTTTTAAAACTTTTATGGGAGACAGTCTGGACTAGTGGTCAGAGCACAGTGATGGAATTCAGGAGATCTGGATTTTGCACATGGTTCTGACTCTGGCTTTATTGTCTGACCTTGGGCAAGTCACTTCACTGTTCTTTGCCTCAGTTTCCTTGCCTTTTGTATACATTGATTCGAGGTCTATTGAGGAAACTTGTTATGTAGATGGCATTAGAAATTTATAACTATTCCCAGCTAAGTAGAACGATGATGTAAATCAAGCTATTCCAAAACCTGCTTTGGTTTGCAACAGTTTTTGCAAATAGGATTTTGGCTAGTTTTGTTCTAAGCCTCTCCTAGAGGAACAGAAGAGCAGATGAAATGTGACCTTTGGACCTTGTTTTCACAAACAACTCACCTTTTTGTAGGCAAGACCTGTTTAAACAAGCATATAAAAGATTTAACATAACAGAAGAAATAAATAAAAACTCAGTGTAGTGTTATTCTGACATGTGTTACTGCATACAAGGCATGGTGGTTTTCTGTGTTTCTTACATCAATGACAATTTGTAGCTTTTGTGGTGTATTTTTGTTTCCAGGCCTACAGATGCAATTGGACATCTAGGAACCACACAGGGTTGTCTTCTGCTCTGGCCTCTACCATAAAAAGTTCTTCCAGCCAATGTGGGTCCACAGTCACACATGTGCAACCATGTCTTCCAGTTAAGCCCTGAGTAACAGCTGTGCATCCTTCCAATTGTCAGTGGGATTAAGCAAGTGTAGCTTATTAGCTCTTTCAAAACCGCTCCTTTGGGGTGCAAGATGGAATACAGTCTGCACCTCTTTCTTTCCTCTACAAAGTGAGTAGGAATAACAGGTAGGACTCCTAATACATCTGTTGATTAAGAAGGTGCTATCTTTTTCCTTAACCACTTTCCAACATGACAACATGCTTTAAAATTTGAAGAAAGCTACCTCGAAATCAGAAAAGTATTTTCAAATGTTTCTGTAGTGTCCACATGTTTAGCAAAAGCCCCTGTCCTCATGAGGTCTCTCCTCTCCACCGCCCCACTTTCTGGTATCAAGAGCCATGTTATAAGCGATGGCTGAGAGTATCAATGTTCTCCTTGCTTCTCATGAGGACAGGTTGAACTCGTTTCTTGGGTGTCGAAGTACAGGAGAATTACAAATAGGTCTAACTTCAGGAGGTAGCGCAGCACACATCTCTATTAAAGAGAGGAATTGTTGGTCTGAGTAACCATAAACAGGCTTCAGTCAGAGAGATGTGCTGCTGTCCAGGAGCTATTGGCTTCGGCATCACTAAAATGCTTTAAACCACATGCTGGATCCTTCCACTCCTCCTCTCTCCCCCTCCCACTTGGGCGATGAGAAGTGGCCGCGTTTGTCTTAGGGCGCAGCAGACAAAGACAAAGCCTACCTCTGAACTTGAATTTTTAGATCATAATAGCGTCTCGTCGCTTTGAAAGTTCCCTTCTTACCGAACAGACACCTTTATTGATGGGAACAAAGGCAGAGGGCTTCATACTGAGAGGGACTGATATCATTGGAGAGCGACACTCGACAAATGACATATTGTACAGGCCAGCACAAAATGAGCTTTCATGCAGGGCTCTGTCAGTCATTCAGCCCTGCCTGAATGGACAACACTCTTGTGATTTATCTCCCATTCATCAGTCAATGCCAAGTATTTTTTCAGCAGTGATGGATAAGATCTCTTGCTAAATTGACTGCTGCCTGCTGAGCATTGTTAAGCCTGAGAACTAAATGGGAAGGGGAATCTGAACATATCACACTCGTATGTTGGGTTTGAGGTAATGAAGTATCCAGAAAGGGAACAAAATGGAGCAAGGATTCAGGGTAGTTTAAAAAAGAAAAATGCACACACACACACACCCCTCCATGTTGGCTCTAGGAGAGACAGAGATCTTCCTATATCCACACAAAAGCTCACCTCTTCAGTTTTAAGCATGGAAGGCAGAGTCACAAAACACAGCACATGTGCATTTATATTTCACAATTAATACAGTAAAGAGGAGCTGATCTGGTTCTAGTTGTGAGATGAAGGTGGTACCATATGTATGACATGTCTGCAAATTCTTTACACATGCTCCGAGCTTTAGATGCATCACAGGCACCATCTTTGAGTTGGTGGGGAGTGTGTGACCCTCACTCCACCCCATCCTACGTCTTCTTTTCCCATTCCTCTCTCTGAGCCAACTCTACCACTGCTCCTCCACACTGCCTCATGCTCCCAGCAGCTGGGAGACACTGAAAGGGAGTGGGAGGAGCTGATCGCAGGGGGAGCTGCTGTTGGGTGCTGAACACCTTCTGTTTTTCTGAGTCAGTACCTAAGAAATGAACCCAGAAGTGTTAAGGCATTGCAAAATATTTCAATATTTGCATCTACCTTGTATTTAAAGACCCTTCTTTTCTTTTAAAAGACTGTAGCCAGACAGAATCCCCCTGCTCTACTCCATCTTGCCTGCCCCTCTTCGGTGCCTCAGAGCACACAGCACAAAGAGACAGCACAGTCTTGGAATGTTTTGAGAGGACACTGTCTGGTGCCTCACAAGCACAGATGTGCTGTGTCAGCATGACCCTGGACTGAAGAATACAGATAAGGGGGCTAACAGGCGAGCTGTCGGCCTCGGGGCTTCAAGCTGCCCTTGGCTGGCATTGATAGTTGATCCGCCCACACATTGTCCCAGGGAGGGGAATTTTACTGCCCGTGTGAAAGTTTGCTCCGTTTCCATAAATTTAGTTATCTCTGTCCTTACAGGTGTAACTGCCTTGTAAGCGCTGGCGTCACAAAGACGAACCGGCACAATTGGTACCTTGAGATGAGGAAGAACCTACGTGCCCCAAGGGGGTATAAAGAGGCGCCCGGCAGCCTACTCTAACTGAGCTCCAATTTTCTGTGCCTGCCGGTCGGGTAAGGTTATTGCCTCCCGAGGATCTAGGGGACCCCCTTCCTCGTACAGTTCTTCCCAAGGGATTCAGTGAATGACATTGGCTACGCCGGAGTCAAAGGATGCAGGGCTGAGAATTACACCTGCAATGTTTTTTTTGTGCACATTTAATAGTAAGAGCTCTTTAGTCTGAGGCGTCTGGTCCTCAAATGGGTAACGTTCTCTAATTGACATGTCATTTGTATCATCCTACTATAGCAGCTAAGCAAATAGAGCAATAACAGTGCAATCATTGAGATTTTATCTAACTTTTCCTGCAACTGTAACCATTAAGACTTTATATAATCCTGTAACCATTAATATTTTCATTTCTGCTTTGTAATAAATAGTAACCATGTTTAAGCTTCAGCCTGCCTCCTTCTAGTTGCTGTAACTCGGCCAAACACAAACAAAGAACCTTAGCCGGTTTGGCGATATCCAGCCTGGTCAGTGGTAAGGTGCAGTAAAAGCTGGGCGCTGAGTCGTGCTGCCTCCATGGAGCAGACTCTTGGGCACCTGTACCTGGCCATTGGCTGACAAAGACCAACTGTATTCCTTAGTCATTCTGGAAGTGAGTGGCCTGCCCCTTTAAGGGCCAAGAGGCCTTGACTCTGTCAGTTCTGGCTGATTTTAATCCTGCTCTGCCACACTTCCCCTGGATTTGGATTTAAGAGAAAGTCCAGCAGTGTAGGACTGGCTGGAGAAGAGAATGCAAATCTCTGAAAAGTGCACAAGGCATGTAGAGGCTTGTGGGAGGCTCAGGTTAGATAGGCTTAGAGGTGGCTGCTGAGGGGAGAGTGGAATGCAACCCAGAAGAAGTAGGTGTTTTGTACCTTAGATGTAGCAACCTTAAGTCAAAAAGCACGTAGGAAGTGTGGAAGCTGAGTGGACAGAAGAATACTTGTAATGAGAGGAGAGAAGACATGCCCTCAGGTGGGAAGAGCTTGTCTCACTCTGAGGTTTTATTTACTTTGGACTAGGATGTTCAGGAAAGGCTGAGCTTTTGTTAATGACTTTGCTGCAGGGTCTGCTTATTGCACCTAGTCACCTCCATGGCAGGAGGAGGCTAAAAATGGTGTAGGGAAAATGGAGATAAACTACTGCAATGGGAGGTCTTGTTGCAAGAGGGACAACAAAGGACACCGAGTCTTATAAAAATACCTGCAAAGGCAAAAATAGTGATAAAGTTTTTTTTCAAACATGCACAATAGAGTTGCCAACTGTTTATTTGCAGTGTGTAGAGAACCTGCAGCAGCTGCTACAAAGTTAGATTATTCTCCTATTACTTGAGCCATTCTGGTACGATGTTCTTAATAGTACAATATTTGACCCAATAGCAGTGCCATTGACTTTAGCATCCGTTCTCACCTGTGGGTGTAAGCAATGATCAACTACTTCCTGAATCACTTCATCCTATTGTAGAGATTGAGAAACATAACTGCTCACTCTCTCCCTCACTCAGTCTTTTTCTCAACCCTATTAACCTGATATCATTTTCCAGGAACAAACAAAAATCTTTTAATATTAGCTCTTATGGACACAATAAAAAGCAGCGGTGAGAAACTGTACAGGCATTTGTGGGAAGGTACATTTTTGACTCTTTTTCAATTGGAAAATTGCCATTTTACAGACTTTTCCAGAAACTTTAACCTGGCTATAACATTCTTCTGGCAAACGCACTATGCATAGCCTGTTACATCTTGATGTGTAGCTGTTTAGCGTCTCAGAACAAAACATATACTCCAAATCTTGCACACAGCAGTGAAATTAAAATTGCAGTTATTATCTATATATGTATTTCCATATTTTGATAGCTAATACATTTTTCTTTTTAAATAATTTGTTATAAACATCTTATTGAGTGCAGTGGCATTTCAACTGAACCTTCTGCAAGAAATGCAAAAATATAAGGATTTTCCTGGACTTCAGGCCATCTTTGTGCACATCTACAAAATTTACAATAGCTCCTGCACTTCAGGGACACTTTGGCATGACCAATATGACTCTATCACTATAGTGTCTCTAATCTGACCTATCTGGTAGTGATTAAGGCCCATTTCTTTTTAAACTGGTCTCTAAATTATGTGCCTCAGTTTTCTATATCTGAGTTCAGACACCAGGGGACTGACTGTACTTATAGTTTGGGAACCCCAAAGCTGAAGCACACCCACTGTGAAACCATAATGAGATGTTTTGATCCAAAAGCAGCCTCCATCCTGTGATGTATCAGTGGCTTGTATGAAGTGACTTGCTGGTTTCACCTCAGTGCTCAGAGGATAAGAGCCCACATCCAAGAAGCCTTCTCCAAAATGGACACGGACACTGAATTAACTACACAGTGAACTTCTAAGCCATCTGCTTCCTTCAGAAGAGGTCTGGGAGATGCTGACATTGCCTACAGGGGCCTAGGGCCTGGAGCAACCCACCCAGTGCCACAGGCATGGGACCCAGGGCAACTCCTTGCCCCAGACCCTGCCCTGCTCCACACACTCCCAACCCTGCCTTGCCCCCACCACAACCTTCCCACTTTCTTGCCTGGATCCTCCTTCTGCGAGTGAGGCAAGCTGTGTGATTGCCGGGGGAGGCGGCTGGCACAGGGTGGGAGCCAGAGCAACCAGCAGCCTGCTCCACTTTTCTCTGCTGCCCTCTCTCAGCCTGCTGCAATCCACTTCACTGGGCTGATAGGAAAAAATGCTACCTGGGGTTCTGGTTGGGGTGAATGTGGGAAGCTGCCCCCTGCTGCTGCCCCCACAAGACCCTGGACCCCACCCACAGAATGGTTGAGACAGTTGCCTCATGACCCCCAAAAGTTCAGGTTTTGGCTTGGCTGCCCCAAACCGTCCTATGGACACAAGGCCTCTGCCGACAGAGCAGTGTGAGAACTGCTGTTTGGTGTGAATTTGGTCTGTAGCTAAGGCTCTGCACGTCAGGTTACAATTTTTGAAAGTGCCTTTCTGACTTAGATTCCTCATCCTCGCTGTGTGTCAGTGCAACCTAGACAGTTGTGCCAGTTTTACCCTCATTTCCAGCATTCCTCACAGCCCTTAACTTGCTGATGTAACTCAAGAACTGTTTGTGAGGAGAGAGGGGACATTTTTAAAAAATTCCACCGACAATAATGGCTATTTCAGGTACTTGATTCTAATGGTGACAGTAGGTGCTGCTTGAATATTGCTAGGTGTAAAATCATTTAAGAAGGCGTTCAGGCTTTTTTATTTCAGAAAGAACATATGTATTGTGTCATGTGATATATATTTAACTCGAATAAATGCTTGGAGAACCAGCTGTTATGCCATTAAACAGGCACATAAAACGCAGGGAAGGTTTTATACAAATTAAAGCTGTCTCCAGATAGTCTTATTTGTATACGCGCTTTTTGTGTAATTTTCTAGGAGCCTCTACCTTGGAAAATTGACAAAAATTCTTAAATAGTAAAGAAGAAATTTCAGCTAGCACAGCTGGATTAAGTTGGTTGTTATCAAGCATCAAGCATGTGAGGATGGTGGAGGAAGGTCAAAGTCCACAGTTAGTTTGCTCTTTCTCTTGGTCTTACACTAGACCTTGCTTATGTGATCAGCCACCCGTACACACAAAAGAGACCTGCTCTGTGGGAGAGGTTGTAAGAACTAGATGGAAGGGACAGGGAATAGTTTGAACCATTTGCTCAACAATAGATTGACACTTGGCCGTGAGAGGATACTAGGAGGAGGGTATTGAAGTTGCTTCTGAAGCTTGTTAAAGCTGCAGGGCTGGAGCCCTGCATGCGTTAAGATAAACACTGCTTTACACAAACTCTTTATTTACCTCTGTGTGCAGTATTTTCATGTTTTGCATGTCATAGGTGTGATGAGAGTGTAGTTGCTGATTGATCTAGCTACTTAAGTGTTTGACAGGACTGTGTGTAGTCCTTCAACTAGTTAATTTTTGTAATTATTATATAAGGATTCTGGAGGCCTTAGGCATGGAGAATCTCTTTAAAATTTTGCATATTAAAATAAATCTAAATTCATAAATTAGTACCATTTTTTGAGACTGTGGGAGAAAAGATGGGTATTGGGTGGGAGGCAGGCAAAGTGCTCCAGGTGTATAAAAGAGGGAAAGAAAATGAAGGTTTAATTCTGTCCTGTACCTCCAGATGTTGTGGACCAGTGGAAGAGGTGTGTGTTTCAGAGATGAATCTTTAAAGGTATGTCTACACTGTAATTACAAACCTGCAACTGGGCTATACCATCTGACTCAGGCTCACAGGGTTTGGGTAACAGGGCAACTCATGTTTAGCCTCAGTGTTGGATCTGTGGCTCTAGGACCCAGCAAGGGTGTGAGGGTCTCAGAGTTTGGGCTGCAGCCTGATCCCAAATGTCTACAAGGAGCCCAAGTCACCCGGCATAGGCCAGCTGTGAGGTTTTAGCCACATCTACACGTGCACGCTACTTCGAAGTAGCGCCCGTCACAGCTACACGTGTTGGGCACTATTTCGAAGTTAACTTCGATGTTAGGTGGCAAGACGTCGAAGTTGCTAACCCCATGAGGGGATGGGAATAGCGCCCTACTTCGACGTTCAACGTCGAAGTAGGGAACGTGTAGACGATCCGCGTCCCGCAACATCGAAATAGCAGGGTCCTCCATGGCGGCCACCAGCTGAGGGGTTGAGAGACGCTCTCTCTCCAGCCCCTGCGGGGCTCTATGGTCACCGTGTGCAGCAGCCCTTAGCCCAGGGCTTCTGGCTGCTGCTGCTGCAGCTGGGGATCCATGCTGCATGCACAGGGTCTGCAACTAGTTGTTGGCTCTGTGCATCTTGTGCTGTTTAGTGCAAGTGTGTCTGGGAGGGTCCCTTTAAGAGAGCGGCTTGCTGTTGAGTCCACCCTGTGACCCTGTCTGCAGCTGTGCCTGGCACCCTTATTTCGATGTGTGCTACTTTGGCGTGTAGACGTTCCCTCGCAGCGCCTATTTCGATGTGGTGCTGCCCAATGTCGACGTTGAACGTCGACGTTGCCAGCCCTGGAGGACGTGTAGACGATATTCATCGAAATAGCTTATTTCGATGTCGCGTGCACGTGTAGACGTAGCCTTTAAGCGCAGTGTAGGAAGTACAGTAGTACAGTAGGATGGCAGGAGATAAATCACTTGATCGTTGTCTTCTGTTCTCCTTCTCTGGGGCACCTGGCATTGGCCACCATCGGCAGATGGGATGCTGGGCTGGATGGACCTTTGGTCTGACCCAGTATGGCCATTCTTATGTTCTTATGTTCTTATGTTACCCCAAGTCATAACTGGGCTCTCATGTTTCTGCATGGCCTCTGTGTAAATTAAAACAGCGAGAGGTAGCTGTAATTTACTGTCACCTCTACAATTGTCTGTAAGCTGTTCTGTTGTCCAGAGCAGCATGGAAGCTTCTTCCTGGAAGTGTTCTGGCCGCCCCCAGCTTAGTCTCCTGCACTAGGGTTATCCAGGGGCTGCGTAGTGACCGTGCCTGCTCATGGTATATAGGCTGTCACAGTGACAATAGGAACCAATCTGGGCAAGAAACAGTATCATGAAAAGCAAGATAAACACAGTTTAACTAATAGGGTACACAGTAAAATAAAACACCACCTTCAGGATTCTCTGTGATGCTGATCCTGCAGCGATGTGGGTCCTGTTCCAGGACTTGGGCCATAAAGGCAGTTGGCTCTGCGAGCCATAGTAATGCCAGGCCCGCACTTGTACCCCGGGGGTGGAGAATAGACAGCAGATTTCCATCTCCTTTTGAGGTGCTGAGTCTGCTTGCACTGAAACCTTCAGAGAACCCTACTTGCCAAAATTTATCTGTGCAACAATAGGGCTTGATGCAAATTTTTTGGAAGCAATGGCAAAAATTCAAGAGAAACTAGTGGTGAAGGCTTTCCTTTATGATTTATTTATTTAAAGTCTTGGTGCTCTCCTATATAAGGAGTAGAATTAACCATTTCAAACATTTCAGAAATGAACAGTTTCACTGAACAGCAACAAAGGGTCCTGTGGCACCTTATAGACTAACAGAAAGGTTTTGAGCATGAGCTTTTGTGAGCACAGACTCACTGATGAAGTGAGTCTGTGCTCACAAAAGCTCATGCTCAAAACTTTTCTTAGTCTATAAGGTGCCACAGGACCCTTTGTTGCTGTTACAGATCCAGACTAACACGGCTACCCCTCTGATACCTGAGTTTCATTGAAGCAACTCCTGCCTTCAGATCCCTTGATGCTGAAACTTTATCTGTCTGAAACTAATTACACTGGTTTTAGTCAACATCACTGGAGCTGCATGTTTGCATTCCAGGTAAACATGCTAATTTCAAATATGTTTAGCCTGTATTTTTTTTCTAAATGTAAAGGAATCCTCTGCTAATTTGTTCCTTGGCACCGCTTTTGGCCTATCCCTGTGTAGTGACAACTGCGCTATAGGATTTGGTAAGACACATACAATTACTAGAGACAGTCATGGCCAAAGATACTCAGTCCATTTCTTAGTCCATGATGCCTACAAATGGAGGATAATGTTATCAGGCTGTGAGTTTCAGATTCAATATGAAACCTGATGCAGCTGACTCTTTGCCAAAGGAAGTGTGTAAAATACCCACATTTACCCAATTGGCACTGACAATTACCACAGTTATCAGGTGAATCAGATATTGTGTATGTAAATGTCCTATCAGAATAAGTAATTATCAATCACAGTAAGTGGGAACGTGAAAAAGATTCCCTTGTTTCATGTAGTTTTGTACACCCAGTCTTACAAAATTAAGGCCAAAGGGGAGGTGGTAACTTTATGCTAGTTTTGTTTGCCTTCTCTCACACACTGATGCCCTGACAGCAGAATTGTCTTGAAAATTTTCCAAATATGATGGAATTAAATTCTTTGGTTTGGTATTTACAAGACTAGGTAATTACCAGCAGATGTACCGGGCGTTGCTCATGTCTTTTAACTGAAGCAATATTTTGAAAAAAAAATGAAAAATGCACAAGATTTTAGATTTTTTTCTTTTTAAGAAAAGTGAACCCTGGAGTGAGGGTTCAGGGATGAGGAGGGGCAGGGGATGGTTTAGGGCAGTGGGTTGGAGGGGCTCAAGGTGTGGGAAGGGAGTACAGAAGTCAAGGCATGTGGGAGGTGCAGAAGTTAGGGCAGTGGGCTGAGGACATTGGGCTGGGAGGTTGGGGAGGGGTTGCCAGGGCCTATTGTGCTGCTCTAGAGGCAGCTCCTCCCAGGGGACCATGGCAGTGCTCCCTGGCCAGCCACTCCTCCTGGGGTGAGCGTGGGGATCCAGGGCTGTGCATTTGTCGGGTGGGGCCTGGGCTTCTGTGGACTGGCCCTGGTTCTCTAGCTGCTCTTCTTTCCCCCCTGCCTCCACCAATCCTGCAACCTGTTAGTGGGGGAAACACTCTGTGGGGTGGCCCTGGCCTCCAGAAGCTGATCTGGGAGTCAGCACTTGTGGGGCTGCCCCTAGTGCCCTCCTCTTGCAGTTTAAGTTGTCAGGGGCTAGGCTCTCCAGCTGTGCCCCCACACACACGGTGCCTGCAGGCTGTCTGGGTTGGGAGCCATGCTCCAGGGATGCCCTTTCCCTCCAGTGGACCTTCCATGGCCTTGAGGCTGTCTTGGATGTGGCTAGGCTCTTGGCTACCCATCCCCCATCTCCCCCTCTGTAGCCTACAGGTCTTCTCAGAGTTGCTCCCTGTCCAGCAGCCCCCCTTCATCCTTTGGGCTCTCCACAGGGAGCAGGCTCTGGATTTAGGGTAGGGGAGATACTTATCTGTCTTTGTGGTAGGCACAATAGCAGAGCCCTAGCCCTATTGGCCACTTCTTAATGCTGCATCTGCCCCTGGTGGCCATTCTCCGTATCACATCCCTCCTGTCTGTGCACTTCCCTTTCACCTCCTTCCTCTCTCTGGCTCCTCCATTTCCATGTTCTGGAAAACAGCCCCATTCTCAGCACCTCCCATTTCCCAGGCACAACCACACCCTGACCTTAGTTTAAGGTAGGGTAAGAAGAACCTGCATGCCAATTTTAGTGGTCCTAGCTCTTATGGCTTAGGAGGAGGTCTTGAACAAACGGGCTCCCATAAGCACAGACAAACACTCTAAAATACATATGTAGGTTGATGGTCTAGGCAATAACCTTGAAGCCTAATGAAATTTGTCTTTAGCCGCAGAACGTCTACTTACTTGAGATGAGGATAGAGGTAATGGTGGATAGAAAATGTCTTGCAGGGTTTTTCTTTCATTAGATTTAAAAAAAATGTAGACCATGGAGCACAGTCTTGTTTGACTCCTACGGGAGACTTGTACAAAGAGGGGAACTTGTGGCAGTGACAAAGCCGTCAGTTGTACACAGTTTCTTTCGGGGGGGAACATTTAGTTTGTGACAAGGACAGAAGGAGGATTTGGCACAACTCCTGATTCTGGGAGCTGTGACTTGGCCACAGCACAACTCTGGTTTGCTGTGGAGGTCCTTCTCTCATGATAGAGGGGTAAATGGATGAAACCTGAGTGACCCTGATCCCAAGCCGTGACTGTAGGGTGAAAGTGTGGAGTGGGCTTGCTTTCTAAATACCCCTATTCCCTGTAGGGCTTCTTCTATTACAGGGGACAGGAGAAGTATGTGTTTGCATGTTTATGTGCTCTTAGCACCACAATTTCAGTGGGTGCATCTGCACCCGTGCTGAAGCCACCCCTGCCTGGAGGCATCTCCCCTGTTTTCAGGGATGCAACTGCTCTGAAATCTGAAATTTGTTTGTTTTTTATTTGTCTATTTGTTTTGTTTTGTTTTTAAATTCCTCTAGTTATCTGAATAGGTCTCTGATCTTTATGGTTGCTCTTGCTGCCCATGCTGCAATTTCATTGAGGTGCAAAGCTACACCAAACGTGATGGTAGCTTCAGAATGCTTGCCACAGCTTGTAAAAATGATATAAACTTTGTAAAGCGGTTTCTAGTAACTTCTCAGTTAATGGCAAACATTTGGCTTAATCTGCCTCCTTCTGGAGGGAAATTGTGAGCAGCTTTCTTCTTGTCCCATTATAACACATTCATTCTGTTTATGTCAGAGATTGGCCAACTTCCTTATGATTTATCCAAAACTTTGGGGCCAATTAGATAAACGGCACCAGTATCTGACCTGGCCCTGATGGAATAGATACTAGCTGGTGGACTTGCAATACCAGCTCAGGTTTTTGTCCATACATCTAGTAGGAGAGACCAACATCAAGATTCTGCAACCCAGCCCTTCTTCAGGTTTGGAGTGGTTGAGATCCACAACCCAGCTTTCCACCTTGAGCTCACCTTTTCTTGTTAGATTTATACCACAGCATAAGTTATATTAACACAGCAAAGTTTTATCCAGAATATAATCTCTGTACAACACTGCGGTTGCATGTACCTTATAAATCTCTTTTGATCTCAGCTCTTGCAAATATTGCTGTGTTTTTAATCAGTTTAATGCCTGCCTTTCTATCTCTGCTTAATCACCATTTCATATTGTAACCACATTCATTTTCCCTTTCCATCAGATATGATGATGTCTGGAATGCCACATTGCTTAGCAATGTGAATATGCATAAAATACAGAAGGAGTCAAACTTACTGTGCATTCAGAATGGTATTTCAAGGACTCCGCACTGAGACAGCAGCCTAATTTTGTGGTAGGATTTTGAAGGTGTGTGTGTGTGTGTGTGTGCGTTTCATTCCTGTATTTTTTTTTAAATGAGCATTTATGGGTATATATTAATTGCAGCAGACTGATGGCATATTACAACTTGTGTTGCTGAACCCACATTAGAAGGCACAACAAACAAAACTGCCAGTTTTCTCAGAAACTGGTTGTTTATAACTCTGCTACCAAAATCAAGCAAATTGTCCAATCTCAGTACACTCTTTAGAATTAAAAAAATCAAAGCAATTTTTCCACAGGTAACTGGCTCTCTGAACATGGGAAAGTCACTGATATTGACTTTAGTAAAGCTTTTGATACAGTCTCCCACAACATTCTTGCCCATAAGTTAACGAAGTAAGGATTGGATACATGGAGTGCAAAATGGATAGAAAGCTGGCTTGACAGACGGGCCCAACAGGTAGTGGCCAATGGCTCAATGTCTGGTTGGTGGTCAGTTTCAAGTGGAGTACCCCAAGGATCAGTATTAATGACCTGGATGAGGGGATGGATTTCACCCTAGCAAATTTACAGCTCGCTCTAAGCTAAGGGGTAGAGATAGAGTCCAGAGTGACCTAGACAAATTGGGGGGTTGGGCCAAAAGAAATCTGATGTGGTTCAGAAAGGGGAAGCGCAAAGTCCTGCACCTGGGACAGAAGAATCCCAAGCATTGTTATAGGCTGGTGACTGATTGGCTAAGTGGCAGTATAGCAGAAAAGGATCTGGGGATTATAGTGCTTGAGAGGCTGTATATGAGTAAACAGTGTGCCCTTGTAGCCAAAAAGGCTAACGGCATATTGGGGTGCATTAGAAGAAGCATGTCCAGCAGATCTAGGCAAGTTATTATTCCCCTCTACTCGGCACTGATGAGGCCACATCTGGAGTACTGCATCCAGTTCTCAGCCCCCCAGTATAGCAAGGATGTGGATGGATTGAAGCAGGTTCAGTGGAGGGCAATGAAAATGATTCAGGGGAGTTCTGACAGCAGCCTTCGACTTCCTGAAAGGGAGCTCTAAAGAGGATGGAGAGAGACTGTTCTCACTGGTGACAGATGGCAGAACAAGGAGCAATGGTCTGACGTTACAGAGGGAGAGGTGTATATTGGATATTAAGAAAAACTACTTCACCAGGAGGGTGGTGAAGCACTGGAATGTGTTACCTAGAGAGGTGGTAGAATCTCCATCCCTACAAGTTTTTAAGTCTCAGCTTGACAAAGTCCCGGCTGGGATGATTTAGTTGGGGTTGATCTTGCTTTAGGCAGGGGGCTGGACTAGATGACCTCCTGTGGTCTGTTCCAGCCCTAGGATTCTATGATTCACAAGCCAGAAGAATGACACTCTCATTGTAATAATGAGAACAGCATTTAAGGGTATTCTTATAATTTACAAGATGTACACACAAAAGTCAACTGTTGGATATTGTTATGAAAGCTCCGAGTGCCTGTGCCTATCACTGAAGTCAACAGCAATTCTGTGCATAGGTCAGAGCAGGCAATACACAGTCTGCAAGTCAGCTTGGCCCACCACCATCCCATGGCCCAATGGGAGCCTGCCCCTGCACGACGCTCAAAGCAGCCAGCTGCGAGGCCATGTCCTCCCTGCTTTGTGAACCCCTGTGGGGCACTTCACAGGCTGCCCCTGCCCCAGCACAATCTTGTAGCTCCCATTGGCCATAAATTAGCCAATGAAACTGCCTGGGCCATGCTAGCAGCCCAGGCAGCATGCAGCACCTCCCCCCCACACACCCCCCAAGCCAAGGGACACATGGCATACAGAGAGCACATGATCCCAGCAGCTGGCCACTTTGAGCAGCGTTCAGTGGCCACAGCAGGCAGGGATCCTGCCTGAGGGTCCCACTGGGCTGCTCACTGGGAGCTGCCGAAGGAAATGCCTCCTGGCCAGAGCCTGCAACTGGCGCTCCACCCTGTCCCCGCAACCCCCTGCCTCTAATCCCCAGTGCATCCATGCTCCTGGCCACTAACTGCCATACGCCTATGACCTATCCTAGATCCTGACCCAGACCCTACACACCAATCCCCTGCCCTAGGTCACAGCCCAATGCCCCTGCGCTCATATTCGCTCATAGACCCTGACCGAGACCCTGCGCCTTTTCCCATTTCAAACTTCCCTCCCTGACCCTGCTTCCCCTCCTACAGTCCTCCAGATCAGATTCCTCTCCTGCGGCCATGCCCACTCACAGACCCTGCACCCTAATCCCCTGCCCCAGGTCCCAATCTCCATCCCAGACCCCACGCCTTCTCCATTGACATAATCAAATAATGCAGCTCTTGCCCACTTACCAGATTCTTGGAGTGCCCTCCATCAGAAATGATTGCCCACTCGTGGTATAGGTGATGGTGTTTCAGAAATCTAAATCTGTTCCTGTCAGATCAGTGGTCAAATTCCCATTAATTAAAAGCCACCAGCAAGTAATCCTGTGTTGAGAATACTTGAAAAATCTATGCAGAAGAAGAGATTGGAAAGCAGGTATATACATGCAAAAAACTGCCTTTTAATGCTTTGCCATCGGGATTAAAATGTGGTTTCCCACAGGAATTTTTGAGTAGGTTTTCTCTGAAATTTTCCACACACCTTTTTCCCTGCTGACAGAACTTGGAAAATAGTTTGGGCATCACCACACTCTCTCTTGAGAGTAAGAGAAAAATCTCGTTTTTTTGCACAGACTTTGTCCCTAAGTTTATCAGCCTGAAAACAATTTAAGTGTTGGAAGTACTAGTTTCAGAAAGAAAGGGACAGTACCATGTTTAAAGTTCCTCACACTTTTACTTCTTCCTAAATGAGAACAGTAAGGTAGTTTGGGGAATACACCCACAATTTAAAAGGAGAAGTTTGGGGATTTTTCCTGTTTGTGTTATTTTGTAATTTAAAAAAAATTCAAACACGATTTTCTAATAAATTTTTCATGGGACTATTTTCAAGTAGCCAAAATCAGATTCTACAAACCCAGTTCTGTCTCATATGCATTTAGACAAATTTTTATTCTTTCCAAGCATGTGATTCTGGAATTTTTTAGTGACAAATTCTGTATTTGTAGCTTTCTCCTTTCTTCGATAAGGAGTAGATCCTAGTGGTCTAAGGACAGGTTTTATTTTCTGTTCTGTTTGTCTGAAAGCACAATTTCTCCCACTCTAATGACAGCAATGTAGCATTTTTAAAGATGCTATCTTGGTGGAGAAAAATTGCAGTTTATCCCTTGAAAGAAATTTGCATCAGCCTAGGTGGCAGTAAGAAGTGCTAAATTGCCTTTGTATCTTCCTGCTGCAGTTTGTATACATGCCATGAAATGGCAAATGGCAAATGAGTTAATTTTCCAGATACCAAAAGGTAAGTAGGTACCAGATATTTTTTCCCCTCATTTTCTTCATTTTGTCAGCATGTGCACATACTTATTATTAAAGTTTCATTATTACATTTGGACCAGTAGCAAGTGCAGCCAAGACATAGGAAACTTCTAGTTTAAAAAGACTATACTGATTCTAATATTAAGGTTTATTTTTCACACAAGCCAATAAGTTGTATCACTTACACTATGAGCAGCCTCTTTTTCAATAGCACTTTATTCTGAAAGGCAAGTAAGATATGTCTCAACAGAAAAGAAGGTAGTATACAAGTGTTACAACAATTTATAACATCTCTGTACAGCCACAGTTGAGAATGAGAAGCCAAGAAAGATGTAGTAGTGAGTAATGTAAATCTCACTGGAGTGAGAAGAAGCTTGTAGTTCTCATTCAAAATTGCTATTATGTAAGATGAAAATAAATTTAGAGTTGAAGTGTTAAGAGCACAGATTCTCCTTTAAACGCCTGTTAAGCAGTGGTAGAAGTGGTCAAGTAAAAGCAATAAGAGTAACCCACGTATGTCACAAAGGGGCTTGCCAATGGCGGTGAGGTGGGGGGCAGTTGCCCCGGGCCCTGCATCTCAGAGAAGCCAATTGATCCAACTGCTGTCAAAGACAAGCGGCTCCAGGATTTTTGAAAGAGTCCAGACGGCTGTGTTGCTGTTCTGTGCATGGCTTTCAGTCAGCTTGAGGTGGGGTGGCAGGGTTGTATGCCCTAAGCCCGGCTCCTTCCCCCCATGGCTCCACCTGTGTCTACACTACCAAGATTTTTCAACAGAAGAACATAAGAACATAAGAACATAAGAATGGCCATACTGGGTCAGACCAAAGGTCCATCAAGCCCAGCATCCCATCTGCCGACGGTGGCCAATGCCAGGTGCCCCAGAGAAGGAGAACAGAAGACAATGATCAAGTGATTTATCTCCTGCCATCCATCTCCTGCCCTTGTTATGAAGGCTGGGGCACCATACTTTATCCCTGGCTAATAGCCATTTATGGACCTAACCTGCAAAAATTTATCAAGCTCTTTTTTAAACCCTAATAGAGTCCTGGCCTTCACAGCCTCCTCGGGCAAGGAGTTCCACAGGTTGACTGTGCGCTGTGTGAAGAAAAATTTCCTTTTATTAGTTTTGAACCTACTACCCATCAATTTCATTTGGTGTCCCCTAGTTCTTGTATTATGGGAAAAGGTAAATAATTTTTCTATATTCACTTTCTCCACACCATTTATGATTTTATATACCTCTATCATATCGCCCCTCAATCGCCTTTTTTCCAAACTGAAAAGTCCCAGTCTCTCTAGCCTCTCCCCATATGGGACCCTTTCCAAGCCCCTAATCATCTTAGTCGCCCTTTTCTGAACCTTTTCTAATGCCAATATATCTTTTTTGAGGTGAGGAGACCACATCTGCACGCAGTACTCGAGATGTGGGCGTACCATAGTTTTATATAGGGGAAGTATGATCTCTTTTGTCTTATTATCGATCCCTTTTTTAATAATTCCTAACATCCTATTTGCCTTACTAACTGCCGCTGCACACTGCGTGGATGTCTTCAGAGAACTATCCACTATAACTCCAAGATCCCTTTCCTGATCTGTCGTAGCTAAATTTGACCCCATCATGTAGTACGTGTAATTTGGGTTATTTTTTCCAACAAGCCTTCTGTCGGCAGAACTAGGGAACATCCACACTACAAATGTGTTCAGTCTAGAATGTGTCGACACAACGCAACAGTTTTCTCGGCAGAGTTCTGTCTTGAAAGTTTGAGGCATAACACCGCTGCCGACAGATTCTGCCAACAGAAGAGTGTCTACACGACTTTTCTGCCCTCCGTGGCATCAGCCACCTGGGGCTGGGAGATGCTCAGTCCATCGCCAAACAGAGCTCTATGCTCTGCTACTCCAGCCAGCCTTAAAGGTACAGCAGCCCTGGAAACCCCACACTAGGAAGCAGGAAGCGTGCGAGCAGCCCTGCCAGCACATGTGCTTGCAGCCTGCCCACAGCCACTCCCTGCAGCCACCACACAATGATGACAGAAGCCCGGCCCACCAGGGAGCAGGGAGAGGACCTCCAGGGCACACCCCCTGCCAGGAGGAGGCATACCTTGTCCTGGACAGACCCCGGGGTCTAAGACCTCATCAGCTTCTGGGCTAAGGAAACAGCCAAGAGGAGGAATGCTCCAGGCTACAGCCAGATTACAACAGCCCTGGCAGACTGGGGACACCCCGCCTGGACCACGGAGCCAGTCTGGGCAAAAATTAAAGAATGGTGGCAGAACTATACCCAGGCTCAGCATAGCGGCCACCACTCAAGGTTACGATGGCCCAGATGCCCCTATTACAGGGAGCTACACAAGGTCCTTCAGGTGGAGGACACCATCCCCCCCAGGGGAGCAGCAGCCTGAGGCCAAGGGCAGCCCAGCCTCCCTGGCCATCAGCCAGCAACAGGACCCTAACCATCAGCCTGGAGTTGGGCCCCTCCTCCAGCCAGGACACCACTGCCATCAGGCAGGGCTAGCCATCAGCGTCCCCCATCCCCCCCACTTCCCCTCCCCCACCAGACCTCCCCTACAGCTTTCCCGGACCTCTCCCACTGGATCCTGTTTTCAGCCACCCCGCTTTCCCCACAGGCCCCCCGTCACTTCCCCAGCTGTGTCTAACCCCCAGCCCCAAAAAGCAGAGCTTGACCATGCCATGGCCCCTCCCTGTCCACATGTCTCCATGCCACTGGCCCCTACGAAGCCCTGATGGGGACCCCAAATGCATAGTGAGTGGGGATCCCACAGCTGGAGCCACTAGGGATCCTGCTGTCCCAGAGTCACGGCCCACCACCCCTTGCCGAAAGTGAAGCCTGCCACGCCCTGTTCCAAGCTATGACCACACTGTACATAGTTAGGCACCACTGCACTTGGTTTTTTGCACACACATTCATCTGTTAAGAGTAAAGATTTATTTGTTCACAACCCCTGTATCTCGAGTTATTGGGGAGGGGCCGTGGAGGGATGAGGGGCTAAGGGAGGGGCCAAGGTAGGGATGGGTTGGGGAAGTGGTCCTGAAACCCCCATGGGGGGTACCCCAGGGGTGGGAGGGTCATTGGGTCCCTGAGAGAATTGGTCCTGGAGGGCTTCCTAGGTGCACAGCCCATCTCAGTGGGCCTGGCAAATGGGAGCTGCGCCAGGCTTCTCATAGGCATGGGCTACAAGCGGTCCCCCCTGGCAGAAGCAAGGCATCCCCCTCACCCTCCATAAGATTGTGGAGGGCACAACAGACACCCACAACTTGGGGTACCTTGCCTTCCCCCCCATCCAGGCATGTGAGCAAACACTGGAACCAGGCCTTCAGGCTTGGCTGAGGCATAGTATAGGGCCACATGAGCCAGGGAATTGGAGGTTAGGCGACATCCGCCACCGTGCAGAGAGGCATGTCCATGTCCCAGAGGGCCAGCTCCCAGCAGAGGACAAAGCTGCACTCCTCCATCCCGTGGAAGAAGCCAGAGTTCCGGAACACCCTCAGGTCGTGTGCCCAGCCGGCCCACCATACGTACCCATTGATGAAGCACCCACAGTGGTCCACCAAGGCCTGCAGCACAGTTGAGTGGTACCCCTTCCTATTGATGGTTCAGGGTGTGGATAGGAATGTGGGTCTCGATGGCCCCGAAGCAGTTGGGGAAGACCGGGGCCTCAAATCCAGCCACCATAGTGTCAACATCATCCAAACAGATGAACCTCTGCAATATCAGGGAGTTGATGGCCCTCTCAACCTGTGGGGAGAGGATGTGGGGCACACAGGTGAGGGACTGGGGTGGCTGGGCCTTTGGCACCAGGGTATTCCCCATCCTCTTTGGCCCATCCTGCCCCTTCAGGCCCCCTCCATGCAGCAGGGCTGTGAGTGGATTGGATGGCACTGACCCTTGGGATGGAGCTTTCCCCCTTCCCATTGCCACCTCTGCCCCTGCTCCCTGAGGGTCCTCCTGGTCTGGGACCCCTCACTGTCCTGGGGAGGGCCTGTAGCCTGAGAGCGCCTTACCTGCATGAGGACAGTGCTGACGGTGGACCTCCCCATGCCGGATTGGCTGCCAGCGGATTGGTAGCTGTTGGGGTTAGCCAGCTTCCAGAGGGCAATGGCTACCCATTGTTCCAGGAGGGTGGTGAGCCAGAGGTGGGTGTCCTCTGTGCAGAGGATGGGAAAGAGCCAGGTGCATAGCTCCAGAGAGGTGTCCTTCTGCATGCGGAAATTCTGGAGCCAGCACTGGTTGTCCTACTCGCCCATCACCAGCCAGCCCCACCAGTCTCAGCTGGTGGTGTAGCACCAGACACACCTGATGACTTGGGGGCGGGGGTGCTGTTGCAGCAAGGCAGCAGTGATGATGGCTTCCTCCTCATGGGAGGGGGCCAGGCTCGTCCCTCCTCCAGAGAAGGATGGCAGGGATGACATGCTGCAGAAGTTGCAGCAGCCATGGGTGTGGCCAGCACAAGCCTGGGAGCTGCTCTGGCAGTATAGCTAACTGGAAAAGCCAAAATCTCTCTCAGTAAGCCCGGGATTCCTGCCCTGCCCAAGAGGTAGCAAGCCTTGGCATGGGCAGGGAATGTGGCCTGGGGAAGGCCCTTTAAAAGTGGGCTGGGCTGGCCTGGGCTGCTGCTCTAGGATGGGCTTGGCGTCCATGCAACCCTGACTTCCAGGTCATTGGAGCCCACTCTGTTGACAGAGCAGTCAGGGTGTGTGAACACTCTCTGTCGACAGAAGGAATCGACAGTGGGAGCCTGTATTAGGTGTGGACGTGTTCTGTAGGCACAGCTTTTGTGTATTAGGATTAGCTGGAGTATTTCGTTTTAGTTTAGTAACTTACTTGAATTGGTCAGCTATCATTTGAAACTTAAATTCTGCTTTCTATAAATAATAAATTCACTGTTGTTTATCATCAAACCCCAGGAAAATAGTTTTGGGGAGGGGAGAGACATATATCTGTATATATCACTTCCCTTGTTGAAGGGGGTGAACATCTTATGAGCTGACACTGTATAAACTGTATGCATAGTGAGATAGATGTATTTTAGGGTTTGGTCCCTTTGGGGCTGTGCAGCAGGGTGCTGTGTCAAGTCACTGTGACAGAGCTGAGCTTTTCTGTATCTGTGTTACTCTGCTGGGGCGGGGGAGCTGTTACCACAGCTCTGTATCTTTCCTGTCAGATAACAGAGTGCCTGGCTTATAAGGATGGGGTGGTGGGGCACCCCCATGGGCACATAAGCAGACTCAGTGGTATGATCAGCACAAAGAGATCCCATTGAGGCTGGCTCTGTGACCCAACCTGCCACATCCATAAAATAGAGTGTCTTGTTTTCAGACCTCTGTTAGAATTTCACACCTTTAGAATCCCGTTTTATAGGATACTTGCAGATTTATCTGGTGTTGTCTTGAGTCCTTCAGGGCAGGTGCATCAGGAGGGCAGGAGTTAGGGCAGGGGGTTGGGAGATGGGTGGAGGTGGCTGGCAGCATTTGTGCCTGAGGCCAGCCCTGTCTGGCACCATTTTTCCCCAGGACTGGCCCAGAGTTCTGGTGATGGAATGGGGGGCTGCTTGCTTGCTGCCCCCTGTGGTCATTCTGCAGTATAATTGTCCCTCCTACCAGGCCCTCAATGTTAAGAGGAATCTGCATACCAGCTTTGGTGGTTCTAGCTCTTACCAGTTAGGAGAAGTTCTTGAACAAACAAACTCTCAGATGATGGGGCACACGGGCTGATATGCACGCTCTCTCAGATACATAGGAGATAAAGCAAATGGTTGGTATGGCCTACGATTGCCGGGGATATCAGCTGTGACGGCAGTTTTCCCTTGGACCATCACTAAAACTGTGCTCCACGACAGGGCACAGGGATTCCCGAGAAATCTGTTTCTGATGCACATGGGGGACTCACCCCGCCCCCAGATCCCATTAAGCTCACTTACCCAGTGCAACAGAGCTACACCAGATCTACTGATATCAGAGTTCTCTGAGCACATGGAGGAAAGCTAATAGTTACTAAAGGGAAAATCCTAACAAAAATGTTATCAAAAAAGACAAACTTTATCTCTGTTACCTAGTAATAAATATTCACCTTGCATTCTTTGCAGAAAGACTCTTCACTTCAAGTACACTCCACACTCATTGTAGCTCATGCAGGGATTCTCTGACCTCCTAATTTTAGTGCAGGTAATCAATACCTGTAAAGGTGTCTAGAAAGCCTTCAGCATCTTTTTTTGCTACATTCTCCAGTTAACTTTTGGAAGGATGATCTTGTATTTGTCGCTGGACTGGAGTTTTTGAGATCTGCTTTATTCCCACTTTGTATGTACTACAGGCTTCTTGTGTGGCATAGGGCAAGTAACTTAGTCACTCAGGTTCTCTTCTGTAAACTGCTCCAAGAACTACAGGATGAACCTCTCTAATCTAGCACTCTGTTGTCCTGCAGCATACATAGTCTGGCATGATTTTAGTGAGCCAAAGATCCACTTATCTTGGGTAAAACCACGTTTCCTGCAGTCCTATAAATTTTGTTTCCAGCCACCAGTCCTGACTCTGAGTGTTCTGTGCTGTTATTTAGCTGTAATTTAACCCAATGTTTTCTAAGAGCCCAGTAAGCAGTGGAAGTGTTGGCAATGCTGCTAGATAATATTGACCTCCATAGTCATAAGAACATAAGAATGGCCATACTGGGTCAGACCAAAGGTCCATCCAGCCCAGCATCCCATCTGCCAACGGTGGCCAATGCCAGGTGCCCCAGAGAAGGAGAACAGAAGACAATGATCAAGTGATTTATCTCCTGCCATCCATCTCCTGCCCTTGTTCTGAAGGCTAGGGCACCATACTTTATCCCTGGCTAATAGCCATTTATGGACCTAACCTGCAAACATTTATCAAGCTCTTTTTTAAACCCTAATAGAGTCCTGGCCTTCACAGCCTCCTTGGGCAAGGAGTTCCACAGGTTGACTGTGCGCTGTGTGAAGAAAAATTTCCTTTTATTAGTTTTGAACCTACTACCCATCGATTTCATCTGGTGTCCCCTAGTTCTTGTATTATGGGAAAAGGTAAATAATTTTTCTATATTCACTTTCTCCACACCATTCATGATTTTATATACCTCTATCATATCGCCCCTCAATCGCGTCTTTTCCAAACTGAAAAGTCCCAGTCTCTCTAGCCTCTCCCCATATGGGACCCGTTCCAAGCCCCTAATCATCTTAGTCGCCCTTTTCTGAACCAGCAAATTCTATTGTCTAACACCAGTCAGGTCCCTAGAGTGCTGGCTTGGAGAGGTTCAACCTGTACCTATGACTTTTTTAACCTTTTTACACTCTTAGCCTTCACAACATCCTCTAGCAAGGAGTTCCATAGGCTTATTGTGCATTGTCTGAAGAAATACTTCTTTTGGTTTGTTTTAAACCTGCTGCTTTTTAGCTTAGGCTACATGCTGCACAACTGATGCTGAGATTTTTATCACCAGCACACCTCTCTTTCTACCTCCAAAAAATTACAGCAAAGTTAGGCTTTTAACTGTGGATAACACCCATTCCTAATCTTTCACATTACTATTCTGGTTCCCTTTTGCAATTAAGGATTTCTCATGTGGCTGAGAGCCTGATAGGTAGTTTGTAAGTTTTCATACATATAATACAATGGTACCATTGGAACTCTTCTATTTTGTTCTCCCCTACTTTTAGAGTTCATTTGTAACATTCAGGAAGGTACTGATTTGTTCCTTCACTTCTGTCTTCTGCTGCTGATCTAAGGGTTAATAACAGCCCAAGGAAATTTGCACCAAATGCATTTGAGACTTTATATATTTCTACATTTATTGCAAAACATTATTGGCATTTCCAAGTTATTTGCTTTGGAAACCCTTAATGTCAGTCAGCGTACACACTCAGGGAATTTTATATCCACAGTATTTGCCATCCCTTTCTTTTTATCATCTTTCTTACTTTATGCATATTGCAGATACATTCGCAAGGTAAGAAGCCACAGTGTACACATTTACTGTATCTAAGAGCAACCATATATGTTTGATCCACTTCAGGCACTGCCATTAGTCACTTCTACAAAAAACAGTAACTTGGGTCAAGTTACACACATTTCTGTAATTCTTCTATATTTATATAGGGACATCAAAGAATAGAGGACTTTAAGTTCTCTATGATTCTAACATTCCAGCCACATAAGTGCCATAAATTAATCAGCACATCAGAAAGTGACTTGGGCAGTGTTGGAGTCATACGGAGTGGATAGCAGACTGATACGGTTGTTGAAAGACATCAATGATAATGTGGAGGCAACGGTGAGAACATGCAGGGAGTTGAGAAGTTGTTTTGAAACAAGTAGAGATACAAGACAAGGAGATCCAATGTCACCAGGTATCTTCATTGCACATCTGGAGAGAGTGATGGACAAGATCAAGGAAGAGGTAGAAGGGATATCTGTGCATGGGAAAAGAATTAACAACTTGAGGTTTGTGTATGATATAGTTATCAGTGAGGAAGATGAGGAGAAGCTAGCAAAAATGGTGCAGGTGTTAAATGAAGAAGGGAGCAGTACGGACTGATTATGAACATCAACAAAACAAAAACAATGGTATTTGGAGATAAGGAAATAGGAAGGAAGATCAGTGTGGATGGTATTGAACTAGAAAATGTGGAGAAGTTCAGATATCTGGGGAGCACCATAATGTGTGTTCTAGACTGTAAGAAGGAAATAGTGACTAGAATAGCGAAAGCAAGACCAAGTTTGAAGGTGATGGATAAGATCTAGAAAAGCAAAGCAATTAGCTTAAGAATGAAGTTGGGTGTCTTGAAAATGTGTATTCAGCAGCATGTTGTATGGATGTGACATGGGTGATAACGAAAGATTCGAAAAGAAGAATATTGGCATTTGAAAGGTGTTGTTATAGAAAGATTCTGAGAATAGGATGGATGCAGAAGGTCACCAATGAGGAATTATATAGGAAGATACAGAGGAAAGAGAACCTGCTGCAGAAGGTTATAAAATGGAAGCTACAACTATTTGGACATATTTGCAGAATGAACGACGAACGAAAAATCAAGACCCTAGTATATGGCATAATGGATGGTTCGAATAGGAGAGGCAGACCCCACAGAGAATGGACAGATGATGTAGTAGATTGGAGCGGAGCTGGTCTACAGAAACTAAGCCACTCTGCACTGGACAGGGAAAGATGGAAGGAAATAACGAGAGAGGCATCAGACACCAACAGGCGCTGAGCCCACGGTTATTGATGATGACAACATAAAATGTTGTGAGATTAATCTTTTTTTAAAATCATTCTCTTTGAAACACTGTATACATTGTTAGTGAAAGACTTCAGGTAAAGTAATGGTGATCACATTTTGCCTTAGCTCTGTTCTGGAAGAAGTTTTGGAAGTCAAATCTGATTTTACATGTCTGTAGATGAGCTTTCAGTTGTGGGCTTCCTGAATTAGGTTATATCATATTTAGTGCTCTTATTTCCATGCCCATGCCTTTTTTATTACTGACTTGCACATTTCCCTTAATTCATGTTTAAACATACACATCAGCTGCCTCATACTATCCTGGAATGTGCATTGTAAATCTCACATGTAGTAGCCCTAGTGCTACAGCTGCAGCTCATATGTAAACATCATCGGTTCTAAAGCCTTTAGTCTTGCTGCAGAATTCCTTTGCATGTTTCTCTACTATTTATCAGAAGCAACCAAAGAATCCAGGACCTCAAAAATCTTCCCATCAAAAACTCTGAAATGTCACATCCTTTCCTTCTCCTCACTCCCCGCCCCCAAAATGCGCCTTATGACTTTAAACTAGTGCATTTTGATGAAAATATGTTGTCAATGTTTCAATAAAGTCTAGACACAAAGGCTATCTCTGTAAGTGGACTTCACCCACGTGCCCCTGTTGTTCCTGTACAATTGTTAAAGTAGGATTCATCAGACGGCGATACGAGTTACTCTTCCAGTGTTTAAATATGACTTATATAGAATGAAATGTTGCATTGTTTAATGATGGTTTATTTGAGGTGGAGGAAGCTTTGGCAGTAGAATGAGAGTTTACTCTGTACCTTAATCTTTGTAATCAGTTGTCTTTAGGCAGAATTGCTTGGTAGAAATCTAGTGCTTTGCTGAGATCCCTGTTAAAGAAATTGTTGCCTGAATGCCAGTTGTGACCATCTTTATTCCAGGACTGGTGTACAACTGAAAATTAATGATGGTGCACTAAAAATATACTCAGACTCTACTTTCTCCTCTATGGGTAGTTGATTTAGAAGGCCCCAGAGTCTGCTACTGCTTAACAGTGGAATGACAGTAACTAATGTAGTTCAAGCAGGAGGAAAAACACCAAGAATACCAAATCAAAATGCTGTTAAGACAAACCTCTGTGGAACAAACAAAATAGGCGATGGGTTAGGGTGCCGTAAAACATTTTATTGCCAATTGTCTGGGAAGTCTTGCATTAATCACAGATGGAGGGGAGCCTCTCATGAGTTAGCCTAATCTTCCTTTAAAAAAAAAAAGTGAAAATAAATTCTTTACAGCTTTACACACTATAATTTTTCTCTGCCCCACCACACTTTTGCTTCCCTTCTGCCACACATGGTGCAGTTTCTTAGTAATGTCTAAAATAGTGTTCCAATTTTTTTTAAACAAGTCCTTATTTTAGTTTTTACAAAGTTGATCCTATCTGTCTCCCAAGATGACTTTAATATTACTCTGGGACAGTGTTCTACATGCTGGAGTCATTGTTTGTTTCAGATCATTAACAAACTAGCAGATTATGTTTAAAAAAGATGCTAGATGTAAATTGGGTATGACAGCAGGCAGTGGTATCCTGCTGACAAATAATAATGTCATTTCAGAATATCTGTAGAGCATGGTAATTACTGCTGTATTCATGGATGTATCTAGGTTGAAGACTACCTGATTTGAATATGAAGTACTCCCTGAAAAGTTCATACATACGCTGTGCAAGGCACATGTGTTACATAAAATGTGCTGGGACTATCTGCAGAAACAATTATATTTCCACTGACCTCAGGCATTTTGCTGCGTTCTCTCTGCAATGCCAACACAAGCATCTTTCTGAAATGCAAACCAGACTGCATTATTAAAATGTTCCTTATCTTTCACAATGAAATGAAAAGCATTAATACAGCAGATTAGTCAGTGCAAGTCTTGCAAAGTAAACCAATACCCTTTGGTGGCAATGTCTTTGCATATAAGCAAGATCTGTTGGGACATAAACAGTATGTTGCTTATGGAGGTTGGGGTGTTCTGTTACTTCAGTGTGATCGGTATTTCACTGTATCTTACCAAAAATGTCCTGAGCGTTGTATGAATTTGAATAGGAGAAAAATGGAGACACTTACCAGAACTGGTCTCCAGAGGTCTTGAGAGAGAATGGACAGCTGTGTGAAAGTGACTTACAAATGGCAGGGGAGAGAGATGCTCCAACTAAGAAAATGGTAACCCTGTAAGACTTTACCGTTAACATGTTAGAGGGGAGAGTAAAACCTTCCAATGTTTCTTGTAGATCTTCACAGTATATCAATAGCCTCAGTAAACTGATAGTGTTAACATTAGCCTGTTCATTAAATGCATCATTATGATTTTCAAGCACTGATTTATTTCCCTAGATGGACTATACTATTTTTGGTTCCCCATTTTAATATATGTACTTGTCTTCTGAAGGTGTTCAGTTAACATCCATAAAATTAGCCCAAATGTGTGCAACTGTGGTTAATCTAACCCCCCAAAATTCCTAAAACTCTTCCAAATATAGTCAAACTAGACCAACATCAAACACATTGAAAAATGTCCTGTTCACCATGCTTATGAGACACAGCCGGGGAAAAGAAATTAGTGATTATTAGAGCATGCTTATTTTTCATGAAAATGTTTTGTAGGAAAATGTTGATTGGTCAAAGCAGAAGCTTTTAACAGAAAGGTTTAGGCTTCAAGGAAAGTTTTTTGACGGGAAGGTTTCTCATGTCCAGGAACAGAGTTTCTGTAAGAGAAACACCCCAGCATAGCCAATAGCCTCTTATAAATTGGACCCCGATGAGTCTCCTTATCACCTGGCTAATAGCTATTCTGCTGTTGGAGCTGTTACAATTTGTGTAAATAGAAGAGAGAATGACTCAGTGGTACAGTGGTTAGGGAGCTTAAACCTCGATATGGGATCTTTAACATACCAAGCTAATGCCCTGACTTCTGGGTTATTGGCTCTTGCCTCTTCACATTATGAAAGGTTACAGCTTCATATGAATGCAGAACAGCAAATGTTCTTGAAATCATGAACATTGTGTGTGAGATAGGAAATCCACTTTTTGCCCAGGACTTCAAAAGTGTAATTTTTTTTTTCCTTCTCCATTTAACCATGGTGTCCCAAGAACTGATTTTAAGCATAATTGCATTGTCCTGATCCAGGAGTCTGGTTGTACTCCATTCAGTACAGGACCAAGGCTGGGAAAACAGAAGTTTCCCTTGTTCTCCCCATTCCTCAGGTTGGCTGGTAGCATAATGTGGGGGCATCCTCATGGATGACCATACCAGTGACATCCTTACATGCAGCTAAGTCCCTGTTGTTACTCCTCTGCTAGGGGCTACAGAGGGATGGCATAGAGTTTCCCACAAACTGACTTATGAGGATAGTTTACAGCCTCATCACTACTGGGATTTTCTCAAAGTAACACAGATAAACATAAATGGTTAATTCATCCATTCATAGAGCTGATCAAATAGGCTACATCTACACTAGAACACTTCTTTGAAGTAGCTTATTTCAAAGCAGTGACATCGAAATAAGCTACTTTGACGCGTATCGTCTACACATCCTCCGGGGCTGGCGCCGTCGAGGTTTAATGTCAAAGTAGTGTTGCGCTTCATCAAAAGGGGTCACCCTGGATGCAGACAGGGAGCATCCACACACACAAGCCGCTCCTTTGAAAATCAGGGGCCAGGAAACCCCATGGACAGAGGTCACAAGGTGGACTAGCCCTTCCGAGGCAACAGCAAGCCACTCTTTTAAAGGGCCTCTCCAAAATACACACAGCCTGCATGGCACTAGTCCTGTGTTGGTGACACAAGCCTTGCAGATCTCGCATCTGCAGACATGGATGGCCAGCAGCAGCAGCTGGAAGCCCTCTAAGCCATCTCCCGCACGGCAGGTGTGGGTGGCCTCCCAGTAGCTCCTGACAGGAGAGCCCTCACTGGGGGCAGATGGGGACACCCCAGACCAATGGGCCCTCCTGCTCCCCCACCTCTGGGTGCTCCGCCGGCTCTGGAGCTACCCCACCAGCTCCAGGTGGTGGGAGTACATGGTCATGGGGGAGTGGGATGATGACCAGGGGCTGCGGAACTTCCGCATGAGCCGGCAGACCTTCCTGGAGCGCTGCTGGTGGCTCACCCCCGCACTAAGGCACAAGGACACACGGATGCAGTGCGCTCTCAACTGTCGAGAAAAGGGCTGTGATTGCTATCCAGGAGCTGGCCTTCTCCACCCATTGTTCAGCCCCAGCAGGCTCCAGTCTTGAGGGGGCTGGCAGGTGGGGCAGCAGGGTGGGCAGCATAGAAGGCGGCAGGAGGCAGGAGCCAGGCCACTGGCTCCTGGAACGACCTAGTGATGTGCCCATGAACTCCCCCCCATGCTGCCCAGCAACAGGCAGCCTCCTTCTGCTCAGACTAAAGTGGCTCCTCTGTGACCTCCACCTGCCGCCAGAGGGTCGCCAGGACTTTGGGCTTCTCGGACAGGTGTCCCCATCTCTGCCATGGTCGGGCCCGTTGGGGTGCAGCTGGTCCAGCTCGTGGGCTCCTGTGGTCTGAGAGCTCTGGGGGGCAGTCTGGGACCACAGATGGTGCTTGGCTGTCCTGACCCACAGATGGTGTGGCTGCAGAAACTTGGGGGGAGGAGAAGACAGCAGTGAGTACTGACAGCAGCCCCATGGCTCACACCTCCCATCCCCCTATGGGGGCCAGGTCCCTGTCCCCCGTCCCCCATCTGTGGGTGCAGTGTCCCTGTGGGAGGCCCCTTTGTGTGTTTTGCACCCCCACACTTCTCCCCCCAGGGGCCGGGGGAGGTGCTGTCTGCGGGAGCGGGTGCTGATGGGCCCTGGCAGCTGTGCCACCATCCTGGGTCCATTTCCCAGCTAGGATCTGGCAGGCCAGGATCTGCTGGGAGTGTGGGACCCCTGGCTGTGTATGGTGCCCCCACCCCATGAGTCAGGGGTGTATGTCCTGTTGGGTACATACCTGATAGTCCACTGCTGCAGTCAGGGGACTCCTGTGGGCTGATGCCCAGCTGGAGCTGCAAGAGAGGAGGGCAATGAGGAGCTCCCCTTCCTTGCTGGAGGACGGCCTCCACCTCCGGGGCTGTCTCCTCCTGCAGCGGCCCCCGGTGTGCGGGGCTGGCCTCCGGCCCAAACTCTGGCTGCGAGAGCTGCTGGGGCTCCTCGGCCATGGTGTCCAGTGTGGCTGAGGGGGAGGACGTGTCCCGGGGGCACAGGGTGCTCCTGACTCCTTGTGTTTGGGGCATGTGGTGAGGGTGGCCCCAGATCAGCTGGCCGAGTCTCAGGCCTGGGCATAGACCTGCCACAACTCTTTCACCTTGCTCCAGACATGATCCAGAGTGCAGGCAGGGTGACCCCAGGTCCTCAGGCCCTCAGCCAGCCGGGTGAATGCTTCGGCATTCCACTGCTTGCTCCCCATCCGGTGGAGGACCTCCTCCTCACCCCAGATCTCAGCAAGTCTCAGAGCTCAGCGTCCATCCAAGAAGTACCCTGTTTCCTGCCCCCCCCCACCCCCAGTGAAGGCTTGTGAGCCCTGGGGGACCTAGGTGGGTGTTCTGGGGGTGCTTGGGGGGCTGGGGGGCTGCCATGGCTGTTGAGTGGGCTGCTCAGGGTGTCACTGAGTCATGCAGGGACAGCACAGCTGTGTCTACACGTGCACGCTACTTCAAAGTAGCGGCACTAACTTTGAAATAGCGCCCGTCGCGGCTACACGCGTCGGGCGCTATTTCGAAGTTAACTTTGACATTAGGCGGCGAGATGTCGAAGTCGCTAACCTCATGAGGGGATCGGAATAGCGCCCTACTTCGACGTTGAACATCGAAGTAGGGACCGTGTAGACGATCCGTGTCCCGCAACGTCGAAATTGCCGGGTCCTCCATGGCGGCCATCAGCTGGGGGGTTGAGAGATGCTCTCTCTCCAGCCCCTGCGGGGCTCTATGGTCACCGTGGGCAGCAGCCCTTAGCCCAGGGCTTCTGGCTGCTGCTGCTGCAGCTGGGGATCCATGCTGCAGGCACAGGGTCTGCAACCAGTTGTCGGCTCTGTGTATCTTGTGTTGTTTAGTGCAACTGTGTCTGGGAGGGGCCCTTTAAGGGAGCGGCTTGCTGTTGAGTCCGCCCTGTGACCCTGTCTGCAGCTGTGCCTGGCACCCTTATTTCGATGTGTGCTACTTTGGCGTGTAGACGTTCCCTCGCAGCGCCTATTTCGATGTGGTGCCACACAACGTTGAAGTTGAACATCGACGTTGCCAGCCCTGGAGGACGTGTAGACGTTATTCATCGAAATAGCCTATTTCGATGTTGCTACATCGAAATAAGCTATTTCAATGTTGGCTTCACGTGTAGACGTAGCCCACGTGAGGTTGCTGCTGCCTGAACTTTCTCAGCTTCCTACCATAGGAAGTCCAGGTCCATGGAGCTTTAAGAGCCACTGTATTCACAGACCATAGAACCCCACTGGGGCTGGACAGCAGGTCTCCACTTCCTAGCTGATTGCCACTATGGAGGATCCTGCTATTTTGAAATAGCAGGATGCAGATCGTCTACCCACACCCTACTTGGAAGATAGACTTCAAAGTAGGGAGCTATTCCCATGTGCTCATTGGAATAGCAATTTTGACATTTTGCCTCCTAATATTCATTAAAACTTCTAACTAACGCATGGAGTGTGTAGACATGATGCGCACTACTTCGAAGTTGTGCCAGCTACTTAAACATAGCCAGCTAGTGTAGACGCGGCCATAATGGTACATTTAAACAAATGTGCTAAAATTTAGAGTGACTCCTATTAGCAACAAATTAGTTAAATCTGATGTTATAATCTGGGATTGCCATTATGAAAATTAGCTGTCTCGTATTCATCTGCTTTATTAAAGGTTGATTTTCCTGCTAATCCCTATAATCCATTATTGATTATTACTTCTTATGTATTCTCATTTACAATGCTTCACTTATCCCTCTTTTTTCCATGATGTCTTAGACCTTTGAGGACTGATCCTGATTTCATGAACTCCGTTGATTTGACTGCAGCTGAACAATTGCTGCCCATATTTCACAGAATCAGGCCCATACGTTTTTGTGTTTACATGGATATAAAAAGAAATAATGTGTATGAAGCAAAACATACAAAAGACCTCAGCTTAGAGGTGACCTGCTTACAGGCACTGTCTATTGTACCTTCCTGTCATTTTGTTTTATTGTAACAAGAAATCTGCTCTTATTCGTTAATGCTTAGCAAATTGTACCTTTATAGCAATGCTTCTGGCATGGAACGGAAGACCACCAAATAAATATGTAATTATAAAAAATGAGGATGGGCCTGTCTAAATCTCATGCTATCAATGGGAGGTTTGTACATGCAGTGCCTTTGTAGTATAGATACTTACTCAGGTGTCTTTTCTAATCTTCAGGCACCCAGTTTGGTATTTTATTAATGTTATATTAAGGGTTAGACTCTATTCATGCCTCTCTCTCTCTCTCTCTCTCTTAGCATCAGGCATATTAAGTTCAAACATTGTTTAAAAATATGCTAGCTTCTAATTAACCTCATCTCTTGACTTAACCTCAGACAGTTGGGTCCTATGTACGGAGCTCATTAGTCATAATTTGTGTCACAGAAATTTGACCTTTAAGGGTTTGATTCTGGTTCAAGATATCTGGTATAATCTCACACCATCTGATTTTTGCATAGGTCATTAGCTGCTTTACTGGTATATTGGTTTGCTCTTTCATTTGAAGGTGATATCAAGTGGTTTTTAAGTCATGCCTTTTCTGTCTTTCTTTCTTCCTTTCTTTTACTTTCATTTTTTTTCTCACTTCTGTTTCAAACAAAACTGTAGGAAATCGGTAAGGAAGGTCAGGATTAGAGAGTTGCAGGGAAATATGCCCAAGTATTCAGGAGAAATACCTGTGGTTTAAATTTTGTTTAAGTTTATGTTCTAAGTAATTTGCTCAACTGCACCCTCTTGTTTTATTTGTGCTTGCTGCAATAAGTTCTTGTTTGTGTATGTGTTCTATACTTTGAAAAGATTTCGTTAGTGCTAAACTGAATGGGCTACTATTACAACTGTAGCTTTCGCCAAGTGATTTGTTTCCCCTGAATTTTTCTTTGAGAGACCAAAGCTGCTGCTTCTAGGATGGTGTTTGTGGGGAAGTGAAAGTGATTCTGTTAGATGACTGTATTTTGTGTTCCAAAGCATCAGTTAAGGATCTTCTCCTGCTCTGATTTAAGTCCATGGCAATCGAGCTATTGCATGAAATCAGTGTCTAAAAGCCCAGTCCTTTGGAGTGGTAAGGACATCATGCAAAGTGCTCTGTCATCAGAGCAATTTGGCTTAAGCAGAGCAGCAGTGGCTCTTCACTTGACAGTAGTAACTCATCAATTGACAACTGTGACAAAGCCCAGGCTTGTCCTTGTCAGGTCCTGAACTATGTGACAGTTTCAACTGTGGCCTCAGTGGCCCACTGTGTCCCCTGCTCTGCCTCCTGCTCTCGCAGAGGCTTGGGTCACAGCATCACTGAGCCATTCTCATCATCTGCTAGTCCAAAATACAGTCTTTAGTGGAGGAGACCCTCCCCGCACCTTAGGGGTACCCAGTCTCCTCTTGCCCTCTAGAGCTGTCCTGGGGTTTGGGGTGGTCTGGGAGGGAAACCTGGACCTTTCCCACACTTACTGGGTTCCAGCCCAGGGACCCTAGCCAGCTGCAGCTGGAGAGGCTTCCCTTTCTGGGCCCTCCTGGTGCAGCACACTGCCTCCCTGAGCCACTTCCTCCAGGCGCTTCTCTGGTATCTTCTTCAGGCTACTGCAGCCCCCTCTTCTTGGGAGTTCTCCTTCCACAGTCCTTGTCTGTCCTCAGTCTCCTTCCCCCTGCTCACCTGAAGGGAACACTTTTGAAGGTTTCCACAGGCCTTAATTAGCCACAGGCGTTAAACTGGCAGCAGGTGCTAGTTTAGCCTGCTGCTGCTAGAGGACTCCAACACACTCATGCTCCACACATTCCACTTTCCCACCCTCGTATCCTGCCCAGACCACAAATGTCACCAGCAGAACATGGGGAGCCCGGTGGGCCAGCTTATATTCCACTTTAGTCCCATGGCCCATGGGGGACATCAGTTGGAAGATCCTCCATGGGATGGTGAGCACAGGAGTGTACTTGGCACCGTTCACCCCATCCCAGACACAAGGTCCTTTTGTGGTACAAGGGAAGCCCTGGCACACATCTACCTTGAGTGTGACAGGTTGAAGTCCTTCTTCAGACTCCTCCAGAACCTCCTGCTGAAGTTCTAGCTACACTTTTCCCTGCACCTTATGATCCTGGCACACTCCATTTATGGCCCAACAAAGTCGCGGGACTTCCTTGTCATCCTCCTCCTTGCCACAGCCAAGGTGGTCATTTATAAGACAAGGGTGAGAGGCTGGCTGGGTGGGGGAGACTGTGACTGTGGGACCTACTTCCTTTCTTCCATCTATTCATACATCCACACAGAGTTTTTCTGGGCAGCATCCTCTAGCTCCTTTAACACCTTTGAGGAGCAATGGGCAGCGTCCGGGGATCTCTGCTCATTATCCCCCTCTGGCTCCCTTAGTTTTGACCTTTAACCCCACATCTATTCCTGTTTGCTTCTTTAGTTGTCCCTCGTATTCACCTGGGAACCCTGTTCTTTTTATGGATCCCCCCCTCTTGAGGGTGACCTTGTAGTTGTGGGCGCACTGTGCCCGCCCACTCCGTCAGCCTACAATAGGCTAGAAGACCCCAGATAAGCCTCAGTCTCTGGAATACAAAGGCATACACCCAGGTGCCAGCATATCTCCCCTCCATGAGGCTTCTGTAGCCAGCTGCAGGCCGGGGTCTATCACACAATATAAAGCTTTGTTGTGGTAGGGTACAATAGTTGAGGGCAGGCTGCCTTCCACAGGATCAGGCCCTTATTACTGAAAGAGGCAGTGAAAAATCTTAAAGAAAATGGCAAAAGATTTGCATCTGTACAGGACTCAAAGAATGGAAAGAAAAACATAAATTGCAGAACAGATTGTGCTTGTTTAATATATAAGCAATTCTCAACATAAGTCAAGTGTTATGCTCCCATCTGTCAGACATGTATCTTAAAAATGAGTCTCCCAATTTTTCTTTTTAACAACAAAAATGCAAGTTGATTTCTGTTAAGCTGATATTTCACAAACATCACCATAAAGCCTGTACGGGTTCCATGCCAGTCCCAAGCCCAGATAAAGAAGGAGGGTTGGTCAGATGAGTGACAATGTGCTGACCATGAAACAACATGAATGAAATCTGATGCCAGTACAACTAAATGATAAAAGATGCCATCTTGGGCGTCACCCAGATAAACAAGGTCCGCAACACCAATCAAGCAATTGGGGTTAGGTTGATAAGTTGGCTACCAAAAGAAAATTACAACTATCACATATGCTATCAATTAGAACATGGAGGCTACGTCTACACGTGAAGCCAACATCGAAATAGCTTATTTCGATGTAGCAACATCGAAATAGGCTATTTTTATGAATAACGCATACACATCCTCCAGGGCTGGCAACGTCGATGTTCAACTTCGACGTTGCGCGGCACCACATCGAAATAGGCGCTGCGAGGGTAAGTCTACACGCCAAAGTAGCACACATCGAAATAAGGGTGCCAGGCACAGCTGCAGACAGGGTCACAGGGCGGACTCAACAGCAAGCCGCTCCCTTAAAGGGCCCCTCCCAGACACAGTTGCACTAAACAACACAAGATACACAGAGCCTACAACTGGTTGCAGACCCTGTGCCTGCAGCATGGATCCCCAGCTGCCGCAGCAGCAGCCAGAAGCCCTGGGCTAAGGGCTGCTGCCCACGGTGACCATAGAGCCCCGCAGGGGCTGGAGAGAGAGCATCTCTCAACCCCCCAGCTGATGGCCGCCATGGAGGACCCGGCAATTTCGACGTTGCGGGACGCGGATCGTCTACACGGTCCCTACTTCGACGTTGAACGTCGAAGTAGGGCGCTATTCCGATCCCCTCATGAGGTTAGCGACTTCGACGTCTCGCCGCCTAACGTCGAAGTTAACTTCGAAATAGCACCCGACGCGTGTAGCCGCGACGGGCGCTATTTCGAAGTTAGTGCCGCTACTTGGAAGTAGCGTGCACGTGTAGACACAGCTGGAATGTCCGAACACTGTGGGCTACTGGAAAATTAGAGCTGCTTCAGAAGGAGATGGAGAGATACCGATGAGATATACTTGGACTGGTGAAGATGCGATAAAGGGCATTGGGAGAGAAGTGAAGTTACTAAGTCATGTGGTCAGGGAAAAAAAAGAAGCATGAGGCAGGAGTCATATTCCTTCTTAGCAAAAGAGCTAGAGGAGTATTATTAGGATACAAATCAGTGAGTGCAAGAATGATGGTAGTGAGATTCAAAGCAAAATTATTCAACATCTCGGTTATTCAGGTGTATCCACCCATGTCGAACGGTACGGAGGAAGAAATTGAGCTATTTTATAAAGACTTGATAAAGACACTGGAGGAGATACTGAAGAGAGAAGTGTTGATCATTGAAGCTATGTCTACACTGGGACGCTAGATCGAAATAGCTTATTTCGATGTAGCGAAATCAAAATAAGCTATTTCGACGAGTAGCGTCCACACATCCTCCAGGGCTGGTGCTGTCGATGTAGGACAGCACTACATCGACATAGGTGCCGCAGGGGAGCGTCTACATGCAAAAGCAGCCCAAATCAAAATAAGGGTGCCAGAAAAAGCTGGGGACAGGGTCACAGGGCGGACTAGCACTTCCAGGGCAACAGCTAGCTGCTCCCTTAAAGGGCCCCTCCCAGACACACTCAGCCTGCACAACATGCAGTCTTCAGAGCCACAAGCACGCACACCCTGTGTAAGCAGCATGGACCCCCAGCAGCAGCAGCAGCAGCAGCACCAGCCAGAGGCCCACCCACCCACCCCCCGGAGCAGTGGCCTCCCTGCTCAGTGCCATGGAGGAGGCAGCTCAGCATCTTCTATTCGAGGAAGATGAGCTGTCCTTGGGGGATGAAGAAGCAGCCCTGGACCATGCTGCCCTCCCAGCTTCCCCCCACCGGACACGCCGCTGGCTATGGTGGTACCCCACTAGCACAGACTGGTGGGAGCACCTGGTGCTTGGCAAGTGGGACAACGACCGTTGGCTCCGGAATTTTAGGATGAGCTGGCAGACGTTACTCAAGCTCTGACAGTGGGTCACCCCTGCCCTGAGGCACCAAGACACCCCCATGCGACGTGCCCTCACTGTTGAGAAATGGGTCGGCATCGCTGTCTGGAAGCTGGCCACTCTAGATAGCTACCGATCCGTAGGACAGCAGTTTGGTGTGGGCAAGGCCACCGTCGGGGCTATCGTCATGGAGGTAAGGGGACCCCAATGGGGGGGAGCCCAGGGGAGGGGGTGCCCGCGGGGGGAGCCCTGGGGGGAGGGGGAGCCTGGGGAGAGGGCCAGACACACCCTGCACACCCCTCATGGGTGCTCTCATGTCCTTCCCCTGCAGGTCGTCCGCGCAATCAACACCCTGCTCCTCCACAGGCTTGTGTGGCTTGGGGACCCAGATGCAGCCATTGCAGGGTTTGCCAGCCTGGGCTTCCCTACTCGCTTCGGGGCTCTGGATGGGACCCATATCCCCATCCGTGCCCTGCAGCACAGCAGAGGACGCTTTCTGAATAGGAAGGGATACCATTCCGTGGTCCTCCAGGCCTTGGTGGACAGCTGGGGCCATTTCTTGGCCATTTATGTTGGCTGGCCTGGCAGCACCCATGACTCCCGGGTGTTTAGGAACTCGGGCCTGTGCCGCCGGCTGGAGGCAGGGACCTACATCCCCCAGTGGGAGATCCCTCTGGGGGACACCACTGTGCCCCTCTACCTCGTCACAGAAGCGGCGTACCCCCTCCGGCCCTGGCTCATGCACCCCTACACAGGCCACATCAGTGCCACCCAGGAGCGGTTCAACACGCGCTTGAACCATGCGCACCAGGTGGTCGAGCAGACTTTCGGCCGCCTCAAAGGGCGCTGGAGGTGTCTCCTCACCTGTCTGGATGCAGGGCTGCCCAGCATCCCCCAGGCTGTGAGCGCATGCTGGGCACTCCACAACCTGGTGGAGAGCAAGGGAGAGGCCTTCTTCCAGGCTGGGCTGTGGAGGCTGGCAGGGCCTACGCACAGCCACCTGCTGCCCCCAGTCGCCAGGTCAACCCTGAGGGGATCCGGGTCCGGGAGGCCCTGCAGGCCCATTTTGAGGAGGCTGAGGGGTGAACGCTGCCAGGGCCAGCTGCTGGTGAGCCACCCACTGCCCCCCCAAATCCCCCACAACACTACCTGCCCCCACACCCACACCACTGAGCACCAGAGAGCACACACCCACATGTTCTTTTTTTGTAAATACACCAAAACCTTGTTGAAATCAAACAATGAACTCTTGCATTAATGGGGGAGCTATGTACATGGGGGGGACAGCTACTAAAGGGGGGTGGGACAAGTCAACTATTTACAATTAATGGGGGAGAATATGTACAAAGGAGGGGCCTGGGGGGCTCAGTCCTTGGCCTCCTTCGCCCCTACTGTCCTGCACCTGGCGTGTGCGGGGTGAGACCCACGTCTGGGCCGGAGGCCCCGTCAAGGCTGGGTGGAGGCCAGGAGAACCAGCAGATATGGCCGGGCTGGTTCCTGAGGCCCATGGTCCCCCTCTGCAGCAGGCTCCAGGACAGCTGGTAGAGGGCGGCTCAGAGAGGCGGCGGGGGGGGGCATCTGCTCTGCGATCCACTCAAAGATCCACATGAAGGCCCCCCCAAGCCTCCTGGTGCCAGGCCAGCGCTCACTCCTGCAGGTGGAGCATGCCACTACTGTCCTCAGGGCCGTGGTCAGCTGGGTGTGTGGAGGGCCCTGGTCATGTCCCTTGTCCCTGCCCCTTCACCCGGGGGTGTGCACCAGGTTACATACCTGATGGTCCGCTCCTATGGTTGGGGGATGCCCTGCTGGAGCTGCGGGAGGGGAGGTCAATGAGCAGCCCCCCTGTCACTGGAGGCCTCCTCCTCCACCGTCCCAGGGATGGGCTCCTCTGGGGGCCCCTGGAGTGCAGGTCTGGCCTCCGGGCCGGACTCCGGCTCCGGGGCCTGCTGGGGCTTGTCGGCCGAGGTGTCAAGGGTGGCCAGGCAGGAGGTGGTGTACCGGGGACCCAGGATCTCCCTGAGCTCCCTGTAAAAGGGGCAAGCGGCGGGGGGCAGCCTCAGATCGGCTGGCCCTGTCCCCAGCCTGGGTGTAACCCTGCCGCAGCTCCCTTACCTTACTCCTGACATGCTCAGGAGTGTGGACAGGGTGACCCCGGGCAGCCAGGCGCTCAGCCAGCCGGGCGAACACATCTACATTCCGCTGCTTGCTCCCCATTACCTGTAGCACCTCCTCCTCACCCCAGAGCCCCAGCAGGTCCTGGATCTTGGCGTCAGACCAGGAGGGGCCCTGCTGCCTCTTCCTCCACTGGCTGGATGGCTGGGAGCCCTGGGTCCCTTAGGGGGGGGTGCCCTGTAGGTGCTTGGGGGCTGGCTGGCTGCCATGGGTGCTGGGTGGTGGGTTGGGGCTTTCTGGAGGGTGTGCAGGCTGTGCACATGTCTGTGCTGCTGCCTGCACGCTCTCAGCTTCCTGCCACAGGAAATAAGGGGGAGGGGAGCTTTAAGGGGCTGCTGCACGTGGCGACCATAGAGCTCAGGGGCTGGACAGAGCATCTCTCAACCCCTCAGCTGATGGCTGCCATGGAGGACCCCACTATTTCGATGTTGCGGGACGCAGATCATCTACACCTGCCCTACTTTGATGTTCAACGTCGAAGTAGGGTGCTATTCCCATCTCCTGATGAGGATAGTGACTTTGACGTCTTGCCGCCTTACGTTGATTTCAATTTCGAAATAGCGCTCAGCACGTATAGACACAGCAGGCGCTATTTCAAAGTTGGCCCAGCTATTTCGAAATAGCCGGCTAGTGTAGATGCAGCTTGAATGAGATTAGAATGCGAAGATTGGGTAAGATTATGAAGGTTGGGAGAAAGTCCTGGGAAGGTTTGGATATGGAGAAAAAAACAAATGAATTGAGAAACTACTAGAGTTTGCTATAGAGCAGGAGACGGTGATCTGCAACACAAGATTCCAACAAAAGGACTGTGGAAAGTGGCCATGGAGATTGAATAACGGGAAGTCCCAGAACATGATAGATATGATTTTGATAGGAAGAAGATGGGTAACATCAGTGCAGCAGTGTCGAATATTCCAAGGAGCAGATATAAACTAAGACCACAGTCTAGTGATCGCAAACATCAAGATAAAACTCAAGAGAAAGTGTAAGACACAGTTTAAGAAAAGAAGAGACGTTGCAAGGCTAGGCAAGGAAGAAATAGAGAATGCGTACAGAGCAGCGCTCAAAGAGAAGATTAGGAATGCAAGCACAGAGAAAGACCTAGATAAGAGAGTTGAAAGGTTAGCCACGGTGATAGAACAGGCAATTGTGCAGATTTTCCTGAAGAAGAGAAGATCAGTAAGAAGTGGATTACACAGGAAACACTGGAGATGGTCCGAGAAAAGAGAGCACTGAAGATCAGAAGGGATGTTACCAAGAAGGCAGAACAGCAAGATAGGGTGAAATGCAATCAGGTAAGGAAAGTGGCCAGAAAAGATAACGTGAAATGCTGAGAGGAGCAGTGTGAAGATATAGATAGGTATTACAGTGAATGTACAATGATGGACGTAGAAGATGATTAGCAATATTAATAGGCAGTGGCAGCTGAAGCAGAGGGCAATCAAAGATGAAAACAAAGAGGTGCTCATGTACAAGGAGAAGATTATTCAGCAATGGATGAGATATTGCACCAATCTATAGAAGGCACAGTTGGACCCGAGTGTCTCAGAAAGACTGATCAAAGAAATGAAAGAGATATCACCACTGAGAATTGAGATCGAGATCGATATTTTGAAGGAGGAAATAGAAAGACCAGTGAAATGACTAAAGAACAACAAGACCCCTGGAAATGATAAGATCATGCAGGAGATGATCAGATATGGTGGCAAAAGTATGACTCAGGAAATACACTGACTATAGCTTGGAAAGAAGGAAAGGAACCTAGGGAATGGACAAGATCCATGCTAATGACAATACACAAAAAAGGAAGTACACTGGAGCGCAAGAACTACCTAACAATTGCCCTAACGCGTCAGATAAGCAAGGTGCTGATGATGATACTGATGGAGAGAGTAAGAATGCAGATAGAAGAACATCTAGCGGACGAACAATCAGTGTTCAGGAAAGATAGAAGTACCATACAGCAGATATTGGCACAAAGATTGATAGCAGAGAAAGCTCAAAGAAAGAACACAAACATCTGCACTTTGTCGTTTTTCAGAAGGCATTTGACAGTATTGGTCAGAAAGTGACTTGGCCAGTGATGGAGTCATATGGAGTGGAGAGCAGACTGATGTGGTTGTTGGAGGATGTAAATGACAATGCAGAGGCAGCAGTGAGAATATGCGGGGAGTTGGAAAGTTGGTGTAGAACAAGTAAAGGTAAGAGACAAAGAGATCCGATATCACCGAGTATCTTCATCACACATCTAGAGGGAGCAATGGACAAGAGCAAGGAAGATGTAGAAGCAATATCTGTACATTGGAAAAGAATTAACAACTTGAAGTTTGTGGAGGATATAGTTGTTGAGAAAAATGAGGAGAAGCTAGCAAAAACAGTGCAGGTGATAAAAGAGGAAGGGAAGCAGTACAGACTGATTATGAACATTGGTAAAACAAAAACAATGGTATTTGGAGATAAGGAAATAGGAAGGAAGAGGAGTGTAAAGGGGATTGAACTAGAGAAAGTAGAGAATTTCACATATCTGGGGAGCAACATAACATATGATCTAGACTGTAAGAAGGAAATAGTGACTTGAATAGTGAAAGCAAAAGTGAGTTTGAAGGTGATGGATAAGATCTGGAAGAGCAAAGCAATTAGATTAGGGCTGAAGCTCAGCACCTTGAAAACAAATGTATTCAGCAGCATGTTGTTTGGATGTGAGACATGAATGATAACGAAAGATTTGAAGAGAAGAATATTGGTGTTCAAGAGTTGTTATAGAAAGATCCTGACAATAGGATGGATGCAGAGGGTCACCAATAATGAATTGTATAGGAAGGTACAGCCGAAAGAGAAACTACTGCAGAAGGTCATACAATAGAAGTTACAGCTATTCAGTCATATCTGCAGAATGAACGATGAATGAAAAATCAAGACCCTGTTATTCAGCATAATGGATGGTTCAAATAGGAGAGGCAAACCCCACAGAGAATGGGTAGATGATATAGTAGATTAGTGCGGCGCTAGTCTACAGAAATTAAGCCACTCTGCACTGGACAGGGAAGGATGGAAGGAAATAGCGAGGGAGGCATCAAACACCAAAAGGTGACAAGCCCATGGTTGATGATGATGATGATGATGATAATTATATTTCACACATCTTTTCATGGCCAAACACAGATGACTACTCTGCAGCATTCCTGCTGATGCTTCATTCAGGGAGCTCAGCCTCTCTGGAGGCATTTGGAGGGTATCTGTGGGTTCTGCTTCTGGAGCTGTTTGGGGTCAGAAACATTATTTTAATATTTATTTGCTTTCAGTGAGATATGCTCATAAATGAATAGAACTGAAAAAAACCCTTATGCTGCTGGAAAAGGAAATATTAGTATTTCAATATTAGAAGTAAATTCCGCTTTCAACTGCCTTGGTGATATGTCCCCTTATACCATAATCATGGTCACGGGAAGGTGTATAGCTTTCCCACCTCCACAGCAGAGGAATGCCCTAAAACTCAAATGTACGCCTAATAAATGTGGCAATTCCACAGCTTTAACTCAGAGCCAGTAGCCTAACACTAAATCAGTATTAAGACTGTGTCAACATTACCAGCATTGGGTTTGGGAGGAGAAGATGCATTAGAAGGTAACATCCTAATTAGCTGCCCTGAAGGCATTAGCTGCAGCAGGACCTTCAGCTCCAAGAGTACAGGAACTTGAGGGAAATCAATTTATATAATGGTGTATCTAGCAACTGTCTGAAACAACTAGGTTTTTTAGAGCTAGGTAATGAAATGAGCGACTAATGCCCGTTTCTGACAGATCAGTGGTACATTTGTATGGGTGAGGAATTCATGGTAAAAGTCAGTGTTCCTATTTTAAGGCAGAATAATACTGAATTATGCACCATCAGAGCATCACTGAGAAGCTATTTGTGGTAGCTGCCACTCCCCCTTCTCCCCACTAAGCCTCTCCCTCCCCTTTAGGGCCTTCTGTCCCTGTCTCCTCTTGTTTCTTTCCCTTAGCCATACACACACCTTCATACAACCTTCCCAGTGAAGCTTATATGGCCCACAAGAGGGAAGCTGCTGCATGCACTTTAGTTCTGGTCAGTAAAATTCAGTAGAAACCTTCTCTCAGGTAAAACTAGCTGGGAATTTTTCATGGGACAGTCAGTCTGACAAATAATGCCCCTTTCACCCATCAAAATTTCCTGCTGGAGAATTTAATTTTGTTGAATATTTTTTTCCATTGAGAAAATTAAGATGATGGCTGCCCTCCCGAAAGACTCCTGAAAATTTAACTGACAGAAGTGTCCCCCCACCCACCCAACCACAAAGAAGTTCTGAAGCTGGATACATGACACACTTTGCTTCCCTGCATCTCTAGGGCCCAAGAGACTGAGAACTCTGAACCTCTGGCCCTGAAGCCATGGAAACGACATGTGGATTTTGAACAACCCAGCTTTCTGCCTCTCAAACAGAGAAGAGGGTAAGAAAACAAAGCGACTGGTGAAAAAATCAAGAATATTAGCTGCAACAGAACTACTCTGAGTATCAAATTAAGCATAGGCTTAAGTAATTGGCTGGCTCACAGAGTGACCACCACTTTGCAGAGTTATACTCCAAATGTCTTTATTGTGACTTGATGTTTCAGTAGTTAGAGTTTTAGCAAATGGAAATCAGCATCATAAAATCTAAGCTTTGTTTTGTTGTGATAGGAGCTACACAGATATTTTAGATACTTACAACAGAGAAGATCAAAGGTTCCTATTGCCTCATTCTTTTCTGGGGGGATGCTTAGTTAAGCTGTCACCTTGAGTATATTATTTTTATAACCAAGGCTAAGGTAGAGTTGCTGTTGTGCATCGGCTTACTTTCTGACACATCTGCCCTAGGCTTGCTAGAGCCTAAACTTAACTCACAAGACCTTCCCCATCTTCTAAAATATCTTCTTTCAAGTCCTTCACCCAGCATTTTCAGCTAACATGGCTGAAATCCTTCTTTTTTTATGACATCAAGTTGTCTGGCAGCTCGTCTTCATAGACTGATAGATGCCAGAGCATCTCTTTGCACCTTTTGATCTTCATTTAAAAACAAGGTGCCCCTCCTGTTTCTTATTTTTTATTTTGTTAACTTCCTTCTGAAAATTTTCCAAACTCTGTTAGCTTCTGACTCAGTATGATAATAGACCTCAATTGTATGGCACACAACAGTCTGCTGGAGAGAAAAACATCTCTCACCTCCTACCTGGAGCAGTTTGAGTGATGACGTGCTGCAGATTTGGAGAACAAGATTTCCCAGATAGAGCTCTAACACCTCATATATGTTCCACACCTGCATCTCATAATAGGTATGGCAAACAGTCTTATGCAGACTTTCAGTAGAGAACTTACATGGCATTCTTTTGGTGAACCCAGGGGATTCCCCTACCTCAGGTACTCAGGTACTCCTGTGCCTCCTGACAGTTGACATCAGGAGACCTTTAGGTCACAATAGGTGTAGGTGTGTCTCTTAAATATATTTCCCCAGTCTTTTCCATCCTAGAAACGAGAGCTGCTTGTTGGAATGCCACTTCCTCAAAACACTGGAATAACTCACTGAAATGCCAGTCACTGAATGGACAAATTAAAATATGGTGCAAAACATGGAAGCTGAGGATCTGAAATTGACAAGAATAAATGGGACTATAAAATTTTAATAGTTCAAATTGCTTCACCTTACCACCCTTGATTTTGATGTGGGCCGGGGTGGGCATGGAACCCAGATCTGTGGGCTTCCCTGACAGCCTGAGGCAAATGCTATGTGATTTCAGGTTTTGTTACAAGCATCTCATACAGCTCAAATCACAACAATGCTAAAGTCAGTAACTGGTTTATATTGCCAGTCTCACAGAAAGACACAAAGCATGGCTTTGTTTTCGATGCAAGAAGGATCAGTTGGAAATACAAATGCATAATATTTAGGGGCACCAACCTTGACATCAAACAAGCAGTCCTGTAGCATCTCAAAGGCTGTGTCTAGACTAGCCCCCAGCTTCGAAGGGGGCGTGGTAATTAGGGTGTTGGGAGATTACTACCGAAGTGCTGCGGTGCATGTGTAGCACTTCATTAGGCTAAATCTGCCCCCCGCGGCAACTTCAAAGTGTGAAACTTCAAAGTGCTGGCTTGTGTGTAGCTGCAGGTCATCCGAGTAAAGGGCCCTGTGGCTACATGCAAGCAAGCGCTTCGAAATTTCACACTTCAGAGTTGCCACAGGTGGAGATTTAGCCTAATGAAGTGCTACATATGCGTCACAGCACTTCATTAGTAATCTCCCAACACTCGAATTACTATGCCCCCTTCGAAGTTGGGTGGTAGCCTAGACACAGCCAAAGACTAGTCAATTTATTTATTAGGAAATGAGCTCTTGTGGGTAACTGCGTGTTTTCATGAAGTTACAGACTAACACGGCTACCCCTCTGAAAGTTTGGTGTGACCTGTTTATATTTAAGGGCTACAGTTGCACTACAGTGACCTGTTGACAGAAGTCACTGTCGGAAGAGATTTCCCAACAAAACTTCTATTGACAGAGAGAGGCCACACACAAAAGGCAATCGGGAGAGCGCTTCACTCTGTCAACAGGGTGGCTGGACTGCCCAGCTATTCTCTTGGCAAAACAGACATCCAGAAGCACAGCAGAGAGGGCTGCCCATTACTCTGGATGCCCTGTCTGTCAAAAGAAGATCCTCCAGAGTGTCCACACAACTTTTTTCTGTCAACAGCAATGTTATGCCTCATGGCTGAGCAGCAGAACTCTGCTGGTGAAAGTGCTGAGTTTTGCTGACAAACTGTCAACAAAATGCATTTTGTATGTGGACATTCCAATGGTTTGCCGACGAAACCAAGGTTTTGCCAGCAAAACTCGCTAGTGTAGCCATAGCCACAGTGAGCTGATTTGTAAGTCCAGTGCGGTGTGTAATTGCATTTTCCTGTTCACCTGACTCTTGTATAGAGTGCATACTAGCAAAAACTCTACAGCCAGTTGCTTTTAATACTTCTTATCCCAGGCACTATCTGCTCTTTCCAACAGAATTAAAAGGAAGAAGTAAAGTTCAGTGAAATGCATTTGATGCTGTGATCCTGCAAGTCTTTCCAGACGAGTTGGTTGTATTTTTAAAACACCAGAGAGGCCATTTTCATGGTGGCCTGTTCGTTATACATTTAGCTGCTTGCTTTATGATGGCAATTAAAAGAGAACTTCAGACATTATCTGCTTCTTTTAGGAATGTTTATGGATTTTTAATAGGACAGTTGAGGATAAAGCACACAATAATCATCCCAGGAACTTGGGACATTATGGAATCAATTCTCTATCCAAGTTTGCAGGCTTAGGCCCTAGGTCAGGTCACTGATGCTAATATATTTCCTTCGGTGTAAAAGATATGGTAGCTGTAACATTTAATGTACATCTGCCAGATGACTGCATCTGTTTTACAGGAAATTATGCTTGTTCACTCTGATTAGCAAAATATCAGAAGACCTATCAAAGAGGAGTTCAACAGGGGCGTATTGTATGTACTCCTGTAACTATGGTGGAACATACTGTTTTATTAAATGTCAGCCCCATAACAGCTAGTTTCGTACTGAAAACAAAGCAGAAGGAGTCCCTGCTGAGAATTTAACTTCACATTTATTTCAGCTTTATTTCTTTCAGATTCAGGTCTACAGTAACCATTTTTAAATTTAAGCAATTCCAATACCTATCTTTTAATTATGGCACAAATAAAATAAAGAGGCTCGATCGCATATTGGAGCTATATTTACCCTTGCCCTGTGTATCAGTCTCACGTAGATAGCAGTAGGAATTCCAAGCATGGAGCATGGTCTGACTGTAGCCTTAAACTGATTTAGATATGTCAGTATACTATTTTGTTTAATTGGGTAAACCACCTATCTCATAAGATGCTATCCTTAATAAGTATGTTCTACCAACTGATTATTTAAAATACTAACATTTTATAAACACTACGTTCAGTCCATACTATACATGTTCTGTTGAAAATGTTACTAGATTTATTAGACCATAGGGATGGCTAAAGGAAGGATTAAGGTGACTGGGCCCCCAGAATTGCAAGTCTTTGGGCTTGCAGGAAGACTGAAAAAGACATGAAAATGGGTGTAGCCATGACTCTAGTGCTAGCTGACTATTGGCTGTAAGAGAACCAAAATGGCAGGAGGCAGACGAGTAGATAATGGAGGCAGATGAGTCCCTCGTTACGTTCACCCAGAGCAAGGAGTGACCCAGGAAACTAGTTTTGCCCATCACCATTCCCTCTTCTGGAGTGGTGTAGCTATGCACTGACTGTTAATATGGGCTCAGAATTAACTAAGTTGAATACTGGATGTATCAGACCTTTTTATTTCTTCATTTGCAAAAATTGCTGAAAGAATATTATGTGAATTCCAGTCAGTATACCTTACTGTTACAGCTGTGTTGCTTAATGTTTGGTTCGAAAAACTTCACGTCTTTAGTTTCTTTTCCTTAATGAGGTGAGTTAAACCTTGCTATCCAGATTCAGAATTCAGCTCCCAGGAGTAACTGAAAATTAGAATTAAATATTAGCTGTCAGTGAGCCTTGGTAGTAATGAACAGAAGTTGATTCACCCACATTAGAACCTCTTGGTAGCCAAACTTGTTGAAAAACTTGAACTAACATTTGCAAACATTTTCAGCTCCAGTAATGATGGCTCTTTGAAATTGTATGGCTCCTTAATTCAGAAGACTACAAACCAGTTTACAAACACCCCTCATGTTTCATGCCTCATGAAGTTGACAGCATTCTGGCTAATTTCCAAGGGGTTCTGAAGTAAGAGTTAAAAGTTACAACTCTGATCCAAACATTTAGCTAGCACAGTAAATGGCAATTGGGGTCATTTACAGCACAGTTAAGCATATAGTTGAAAAGTGCTCCAAACTTAAGCATCTGCTTCAGTGTTTTGCTCAGTTTTGGCCCCAGGTGACCTGGCAATTGCCACAGCGTGACTTGGCTTTAGGTCACAAATGAGGCCCCCAACTCATAGTTTCCAGTTCTCCCCCTTATGATGAACACTGCCTTGTGATCCCCTAGAAGCAATTTTCATTGTCAACTGAAAACAAGCTTGTGACAAGGTGATCTGTCCCTTTAAGGGCCAGACTAGCCAGAAGTTACTGAGGAGTAAAGGGGTTTCGAAGTAGCGTGGGCACTTCGAAGTGCCCGCGGCTACAGGCATGCCGGCACTTCGAAGTATGACACTTCAAAGTTGCCGCGGGGGAGAATTAGCCTAATGAAGTGCTGTGTATTCACTGCAGCATTTGATTAGTAATCTCCCATTGCCCTGATGAACATGGCCACTTCGAAGTTGGGGGCAAGTGTAGACCCAGCCAGACTTCCATTTAAAGAAGAACCTTAATGAACGGCAAAGTGCTGGGTAAACAAGCACTTGTGTTGGAAATGTTTACTTGAAATGAAAAATTTTAGAAAAGATATTGAAAAGATACACAATATGCAGCAAGTGTTGTGACCAGCACACATAAGTTTAAGGAAATTAAGAAGGAGAGCCTTACACCCTTGTAAACCTTTGATGTTGTTACTAACTGCAAGCCATTTGAGGCAATCTGGTTCCTTTCATAGGGTTAGGAGAATAGGGTTTGCTTTTCACAAGTATTTTATGACTCTCAGGCACAAGTTCTCTGGGATAATAATAATATCCAGAAAGAAATTAAGTCAGTCAATAGTGAATCAACACTAAATTTGGTTTAGGAGCAGAAATTTTATTGACCTCCATATTCAAGTGCCTTCTGAAGTCTCATTTCATCTGATTCCTCTTAACAAGTGGAACCTTTGATAACAAAATAGAACACCTCTAACTTTCTCCTTCCTTCATTTTTTCTGTCTTTTTGTGATGCTATAAAAAACCCAGCAAGCTCTTTTCAGTCCTGAACACTGCTAAGCATGCTGCCTGTCTGTAACACACAAGCTGCTGTAAAATTAATTTTAACAAGAGTTCCTGGGAACCGTTCCCTAAGATCCCATTCACCACCTCACTCCCGTATTGTGCTTCAGGAGAGAACACCTGCTTGAGTAACTCACCATTTGTTCTGTATCCTTATGCAAAAGCACAAAAAAAAAAAGTCAAAATGTATTGATATTGTTTTCCTGACTTTTCCAGAAGCTTCAAAAGAAGCAACAGAAAAAGTATAATGTTGCTGTAACGTGCTGTCATACAGAAAGGCAACCAAGAGAGTTTTTTTATATAAAAACCCATTTGATCTGCAACAGGAACATGACTGGATGAAAAGGCTGCACTTTGTCCATTGCTGAAAGAAAATTCCCTGTGGTAATTCCATTCCCTGCCGTGCCCATCAAATTGAATTAGTACTTAGAGATCTGGTGAAAAATGCTGCCTGAATCAATCATTTGGGGATCTTTATAGGCAAACTGCTGTGTATTCAGTCCAGAAACCAAAAATCAATGAAACCTAGCTGACTGTGCACATAAGTTAGCATCAGAACAGTTTGGATTCATACCCATGTTTAGTATATGATGAGAAGTCAGTGTTTACAGGACAAAAACAGCTATTTTTAGCTCAGGCAAGGTGCTCACATACACACTTCACCCATGCATACGGATCAGCTGGTGAGCAGTAAGTGCTCTCGGAAAACATTGAGTAATTACTTGGTTGTGTGAAATGTGTCTCATGAGTTTTGAAAGAAAGCTGGTGGTTACAGATACAAATTCTGCAAATCCCCAAGGTGTTGCCAACTGGTCAGGGGGAGAGAGAGAGAGAGAGAGAGAGAGAGACTGGTCAAATGAAAGGGGGAAGGATGAAAACACAAGTTAACACAGAACAAAAATATAACAGTAAATGGTTGAAAATCTGGAGCTAAATTTAATGTGGGACTAAAATGTTGAGCTGTAGAAAACCTGAAAAATGCAGCCTATTATTATATAGCTACATATTCTGACACAGGCTTTGAAGGAAGGAGACATAAATCCCCCTGTCCCATGAGGGAGTGGAAAATAGCATATTTGAAATTGACTCCCTATCTCAGAAATAAAGAAATAAAGAATAGGTTGTAGGTCTTTAATAATTCGTTGCAGTGGTCTGAGTTGGGGGCTGTAGATGATGACCAGTGGTGTTCTGTTCTTGGCTTTTTTGGGCTGATCTTGGAGTAGCTGGTTTCTGGGTATGCGTCTGGCCCTGTCAATTTGTTTTTTTACTTCTCCTGGTGGGTAATTCAGGTTTATGAATATTTGGTAAAGTTCTTGTAGTTTTTGGTCTCTGTCAGTTGGATCAGACCAAATGCGATTGTACCTAAGAGCTTGACTGTAAACAATGGATCTAGTCACGTGTGCAGGATGGAAACTAGAAGGGTGTAGATAAGTATAGCAATCAGTAGGTTTTCGGTACAGTGTGGTGCTGATCAGGCCATCCTTGATTAGTACTGTAGTGTCCAGGAAATGTATCTCTTGCATGTTGTAATCGAGGCATAAGTTGATGGTGGGGTGTAGATTGTTAAAGTCTCTGTGGAATTCTTCTAGAGTCTCTATACCATGGGTCCAAATCATAAAGATGTCATCAATGTATCTTAAGTAGAGGAGTGGTAATAGGGGATGAGAGCTGAGGAATCGTAATATGCTAATATATTTATGGCTGACCTGGAACAACGATTCATCACTTACAGCCCCCAACTCAGACCACTGCAACGAATTATTAAAGACCTACAACCTATTCTTAATCAGGATGCTACACTCCAGAAGGCCCTGGGTGACATGCCTGTTCTCTCCTACAGACAACCTCCCAACCTCATGAGGATCCTCACTAACAGCCACAGTCTATACCCCAGGAACACCAGTCCTGGAACCTTTCCCTGCAACAAAGCCCGCTGCCAGCTTTGTCCACATATCTTCTCTGGAAATACCATCACTGGACCTAACCAGGTTACTCACAGAATCATGGGCACTTTCTCATGCTCCTCTACTAACATCATATATGCCAACATGTGTCAACAATGCCCAGATGCTTTGTATATTGGACAGACTTCTAACTCCCTTAGACAAAGGGTCAACGGGCACAAAACAGACATTAAAACACTCCAGATCCACAAACCAGTTAGTCAGCATTTTAATGGAATGGGCCATTCTGTCAGTGACCTCAAGGTATGTGTGTTACTGAAAAGAAATTATCGCTCCTCTGCAGAAAGGGAAACGGACGAATTGACATTTATATTCAAATTCGGAACGGTAACGCATAGTTTAAATCAGGATGTGAACATTCTGAGTCACTATAGGGGCTCGTCTGCATATTTAACTCAATCTAATTCTTGATCTTTCCCCCCCACCCCTCCACTCTCTGATTTGCTCACCTTGATTATCTTTTTCTGATTTGTCCTCCTTGCTTACTGTTTTTGGTTCTCTGTGTCTTAAATATTGAGTCTGTTCTGGTCTGGATATGGTCTGAAGAAGTGGGTCTGTCCCACGAAAACTCACCTAATAAACTATTTTGCTAGTCTTTAAAGTGCTACTTGACTGCTTTTTGGTTTGATAGTGTATAGACTAGCACGGCTTCCTCTCTGTTACTTTTTATTTGTTTGTGACCAGTTCAGAAAGTATTCCTTATGATGAGCTCACTCAAAAACCTCTATATGATAAGCTTGTTTACTTTTATTCTAAATCAGCTCAGGCTGCTTCTATACTACAAAATAACTTTGAAATTAACTTTGAAGTAACCTGCTACTTTGAAGTAGCCTGCAGAGCATCTACACACACTTTTCCTATACTTCAAAGTGAACTTCGAAGTAAGGGAGGCTAACTTCAAAGTCACTACTCCACTCCCAGGAATGGAGTAGTGGCTTATTTTGAAGTTTAGCTTTGAAGTTAAGTGTGTGTAGTCGCTCTGCACTCCTTACTTCAAAGTAAGGAGTCGGCCAAGGATGGGCCTCCCCTGGAGGATGGAGACAGTCTGGCCAGCCCAGGCAGAGCTCTATGGTCCCTGCCAGCCACCTGAAAGGAACCAGCTCCCCAGCAATCCCAAGCAGGATGCTGAGACTGTGCCACAAACAGTGGCAGCCCAAGCTCCCAGTTGAACTGCCCCTTCTTGAAGCACTAGCCAGCCTCTGCACTCCCTGGCCACCATGGCAGCATGCCAGGATTCCCCTGTCCCCCTGGGGGCTCCAGACGGGGAATCTAAGGACTCACAGCACCCAAGCAATGGCCAGGAGCAGACCCTCATGGACCGAGGATGAGCTGAAGGACACCCTTGCTCTGTGGGGGGAGGAGGAGGTCCTTTGCCAAACCGGCACCCAGCAGAGGAAAGCAGAGGCCTTTGACCAACTGGCCAGCAGCCTCGCCTCCCAAGGCCACCCCAACCACACTGACAGCAGCATGCAGATAGAAGTGAAAGAACTCTGCCAGACCTACATCAAGGCCTGTGATGCTTCCAGCCAGTCAGGGGCATGGTCCATTCACTGCCCCCACTACCTGGAGCTGCAGAGACTTCTGGGGCTGAGGGAGGCATCTACCCCAGAGTAGTTTGTGGACACCTCTGGTCCCCCCGCCACAGACAGCAAGGACAAGACAGGCCCGTCTGGTACCACAAGCCCCCCATGTGGGGAGCCACTGCCTGAGACCGAGGGCAATTACAAGGACTCCAGTGATGGGACCCTCATCATTGCCCTCTCCTCTGGGACATCCAGCTGAGCCTCATCAAGCCAAGCCTCACCCAAGCCCCAGGAGGTGTCATAGCTGGGTCATATGGGATGAGCAGGATGTCGCCAGGGATGGGGATGGGCCCCCCTCCCCCTGGAACAGCCTCACAGCCCACATGCCTGGAGATGGAGGGGGGGAGGGAACACTGTCTGACCCTCGCCAAGCGGGAACCTCTGGGCACCCAGGATCCCATGGGGCTCACGGGCCATCAGGTGGCAGTGGAACAGGGTGGGGGCCAGAACAGCAGGGGCCCCAGCCCCCCTCAGGGTTGGGACCCAGCACTAACTGGCTGTCCCCCACCCCCTTCTGTCTCCACAGGTCCATCATTAGGAAGGCGCCACAGCCCACTGGAGTGGGCCACAGCCACAGGGGGCCAGGAAGCTGCCCTACTGCCTCAGACTGCATCCTCCTGTGGCCACAACAGGGCCTTCTGCTGACAACCCTGGAGGAACTAGGAGGCGGCTGCCCACCGACCGCTCACGTGGGAGATAACCGGGTGCTCCAGGACTGGCTGGCAATGGAGTGGGACATGTAGATGCAGCTGGCCAGCAGCCTGGATGCTGTGGCCCAGGCCTTGGCCACCCACCTCGCCCAACTGCCTGCTGCCTCACCAGCCCAGCCTGCAGCTGCCCCCTGGTGACCACCACCCCCTCTTGCAGCTGCCCCCCCACAGCAACCCCTCTGGCAGCCATCTCCCTTCCACCCCAACAGCCACCCAGCACATGCTGGACCTGTCACCATCTGCCTGCCTGGAGCTGGCTTGTTGGCTGCTGGCTGAGGTGGGTGCACGTGGCCCAGCCCCAGTGGCCCTCCCCACACACCCTGCGGAGGCTGAGCTCGCGGCAGCCCCACCCAAGCCCTACCTCCTTGTGGTCCCAGCCCTGTCGCAGACCCACAGGGGGCCCAGGACCCAAGATGGTAGGGGCAGCCATGGCTGATGCATCTCCTAGGGTAACTGAGCCTTCCCTCACCAAACCCCACCCCCGCCAGTTCAGTCCGCCCACTTAGCCCCCCACCTCCCTCCTGTGGACCATCCCCACCATGCACTGTAGTTTCACATTGTCCTGTTTTGTTTTACAAAAAATGCTTATTCCCCCAATAGTAAAGTTTCTTGTTCCCACTCTAACCCCGTGTCCCTGGTGCTTGCTGGGAGAGTGGTGAGGAGGAGAGGGTGAGGGATAGGACAGTGGGGCGGGGGCCCATGGTGTGGAGTGTGGCTGGGAGGGTCAGAACAGACCCTGGGCAAAGGTCTGGCACAATTTATCTTGGACCCTGACCCCATCCCTCTGTGCCTCTCAGCATGGGGCAGAAAGTGGCTGCTCGTACCCAGCCCTTGGGTCCGCGGCCCAGCCCTGCAAAAAGGGATCCTCATGGCCCACCAACAAGGTTGTGGAAGGTACAGCAGGCAGCAATGACTGTGGGGACGTTTGGGAGGCTGACATCCAGCCTGGTGAGGGGGCTGCAAAACCTCCCTTCAGCTTCCCAAATGCCCACTCGACTGTGCCCCTGGCATGGTTGAGGCGGCCATTATAGGTGTCCTGGGCTGGCATGGTGCATCAAGTATAGGGCTGCATGAGCCATGGGTCCAACAGGTGCGTGGCATTGGCCACCATGCAGGGGGACATCGTGATGTCCCTGAGCGGGAGCTCCAATGAGGGGACATATGTGACATCTTGCATCCAGCATCCCAGCCACAAATTCCGGAACACCCGCGTGTCATGGGCCATGCCCAGCCACCCCACACACATGTCCAGGAAACGGCCCCTCACATCCACCAGGGCCTGGAGTACCACTGAGTAGTAGCCCTTCCTGTTAATGTAGGCGCCCCCGTTGTGGTCCAGAACCTGGATCACCATGTGTGTTCCATCCAGAGCTCCGAAACAACTGGGGAAGCCCAGATCTGTGAACCTGGTGAGGGTGGCATCCAAGTGCCCCAGGGTCATGACTCATGGCAGGAATAGCCTGTTGATAGCTTGGATGACGTGCAGTGGGGGGAAGGAGGATGCATCCATGAATGCCTGACAAGGAGGCCCCCCCCTACCCTCTATGCCCTCTCTCCCAGGGACCTCCTGCCCCATGCCCAATAGCCCCCTTCCCAGGGTGGGTACATTGTGGGGGCTGGACTTACCTCACTCATCACCACTCTGATGGTGGCTTTGTCGACTCCAAATTGGTGGCCGATGGATCTGTGGCCACCCTCTTCCACACCGGAAGCACTGGCCACAGCTGGGTGTCCTGGTTCTAGAGGAGTGGAGCGAGGAGAGGTCTTTGAATGTCTGATGGGTCATTCAAAAGTTCCTCAGCCACTGCTCTTCATCCCACTCCTCCAGCACCAGCCGGTCCCACCACTCGATGCTGCTGGCAAAGGCCCACTGGCAATGGATCAGGGTGGTCTGGGGGAGGGCCAGCAGTGCCATGACCAGGGCCTGCAGGCTGAGTCCCATGCAGGCGACCCGGCCACACTGCTGGAAGAGGACAACCAGTATGGCCAGCAGGCTAGCCAGGGTGGAGAGGACCTTGTCTTCAGAGGGGGTGGGAGCGGGCATGGTGTGCGGCTCTTCTCCCCGGCATGTGCTCTGCTGCAGTCCACAGCCTGGCAGTCCTGAGCACGTGGGGTGGAGGTGTTGGGAGGGGCCCTTTAAGGGGTTGGCTGGCTACGAGTCTGGAAGGGTTTGTCAGCCATGTGACACCATGCCTGCAACATTTCCTGGCCCTTTACTTTGAAGTGGGGGCTTATTCTGCATAGACATTTAACTTTGAAGTAGGGAAAAGCCTACTTCAAAGTAAGGGAGGGTGCATTTTGTGTGCAGACACTCTACTTTCAAGTAAGCAACTTCAAAGTTATTTTGTAGTGTAGACACAGCCTCACAGCTCTGTGTGTGCTTAGTAATGTCATTTAAAGCAACAAGCTGCTCTGCTTTGGTCTCTTTAAAAGAGCCAGTGGACTTTCTTACTTCTCTGAATGTTCCAGGAGGGGGCTGGATATTTCAGGGGAAATGTGTGATGGGGTTGGGGGGGGCTGTGTTGGTCTTCAGCAGCATTAGTCTCTACTAGCCAAGACAGTGGTTGTCACATGACAAGCTGGCTGCTGGAGTCAGCTGATGAACCAGCATGTTCAACACACATTTGCAATAGTAACAAAGAGGAAGCGGTGCTAGTCTATATACTATCAAAACAAAAAGCAGTCAAGTAGCACTTTAAAGACTAGCAAAATGGTTTATTAGGTGAGCTTTTGCGGGACAGACCCACTTCTTCAGACCATCAGTTGGTCCGAAGAAGTGGGTCTGTCCCACGAAAGCTCACCTAATAAACCATTTTGCTAGTCTTTAAAGTGCTACTTGACTGCTTTTTGTTTTGACACATTTGCAAGATGTTGTTTGCCATATTTGTATACAGTTTCCCTTGTTCGTTTGAGATACATATGTGCTGCTGAAACTCTGACTATAGATGTACAGTAGATTCAGATTGGGTTCCTTTTTTCTCATTTCAAACAGGATTTCAGTCTTCTTGTTTTGTATGAAGGATACAGGGTCTCTTCTCCAAAGGTACAGTTCACTCAGGAAATAAAGAAATAGGTACTATTCTTACTACCATACCTGATTTCAAGCCCATTCACAATTACCAGAGTAGTGTAAAGGTGATTTAACAAAAATGAGGAAAAGGCATTGACATTTCTGAAGGCATTGCAGATAAATCTATTCATGAAAATGAGTTTTAATTAATTCAAAAATAAGATCTTTAGGGATTTTCAGGCTTCTTGCAGTGATATTCCTGAGATTTGAAAATGGATTCAGATATAGATTTTAGCATCACCTAGGTTACAGCCTGCACAATAAACTTATTTTTTCATATATATTCTCTCATTGCAATATTCATGAAAAAGTAATTTAATACTCAAACATTTTTTTTCATTCTAGCTCTAGGGGCCTCACGGTTGTGGAGAAAGTTTTGAACAAAAATTTCTCTCCTTTTTTCATTAGCTAGCAGTGTAATGATTTCAAATCACCAGAAGAGATGACTTCTTCCACAGACAGGATCCTTGTAAAATTGCCCAGCCAGGTCAGGAACAGAACACTGTCCTGAAAGTTCTGCTCTTTGTGAAAAGAACTACTGCTGGCAGGAGTTGCTTTCTAGCAGTAAGTAACTGAAAAATTTGCATACAAATCTAGCATGGGGGGAGCGGTTCTTTATAGATGCTGTACACAACATATCTGTTATAGCCCCAAAGCAAGGATGTGTGACATTTAAGCCATCTGGCAGAATACACCCTTTACTCCTCCATCCAGAAATTCTGCGGACCACTAACACATCTATGATCCATAGACAATGCACTATGATGTTAGTTCCAACCCAATAGAAAAGCCAGCTTTTAAAGCATCCTCTCACTCAGACTTGTGTGGTTTTCCAAATGTGTGTAGAGTATACACGGGCTTAAGTCTGGCCTTGTTGGCCAGTTGGGGGAATTTGGGAAAGAAAAAGCTGGATTAATGACATCCATGATGGTAAGCAGTTCAAGCTATGGTGTGCTATATAACCTCTGCATAACAAGCCAGTAGCCAAGGAGCAATCACGACTCCACTGAAGTTCAGTGGGGGTTTTGCCATTGACTTGTCAAGTCTGTACGCCAAGTATGCGTGAGTGGAGAAGTTTTGGACTGTTAGATCACTTAATCTCAAAACAACCAAATGAAGTGTTAAGTCCGATTCAGAAATATTTTTAAATTACAGCAGTGCCTGGAAGGTTTGAATGCTGTTATGCTAAACCTTGCACTGGTGCAGTGAAGGCACTGTCCTGTGTGCAATGAGCTTTTCATTCTCAGACTAGGTCTACACTACATGACAAAGTTGATTTAAAGGCAATTAGCTCAATTTTACACTGTCACTGTCTTCACACTAAATACCATTAGGTTGATTTTAGGGAGCACTAAGGTCAGTATTATTACACCCATGATGCAAGTTGGTGTAGTGCAAAGGTCAGAAGGTGCTACATCAAAAGGTCAAATTGTAGAAATGCCATTTCTTTAAATCAACTTCATTAGCCTCCAGAGGTGTCCCGTATGTATCCCACAGTGCCCCATGGTTTTCTGCTCTGGCCGCTTCCATTTCCGCTGCTCTCCCAGTGCTCAGGAAGTCTGTAACAGGAAGCCCACAAATTTGAATTTGGCACCAGGGAACCTGGGATATTAAAGTGGGCACCTGGCCCATTTTGAATTCATTTTTTATCATTACAGTGCTCTCATCTAATCCTGAAAAAAATAGCCCTAGCATGGGGTGGTGGCTTCTTCCCTGCACTGGATATAGCAGGAAAGTCCAAGTTTTTTTCCTGCATTGGTGCCAGTCCCTGCCCTCATCCCCTACCATACCATGTGGTGGCTAAGCTGTGGGGATCATGCTTGTGTGAGAGGCTGAGAAACGTTTTTCTTTATTATCATTTGGCAATCACATCTACCCCTGCAAAAATAGCCCCCAGAATGGGGTGGTGGTTTCTTCCCTGCACAAGATATAGCAGGAGAGGCCGAGTTTTTTTTTTTTTTTTAGTTTTCAGTGCTGCCACCAGCCCCTGCCCCACCACACCACACAACAGCTAGGCTTTGTGGGGAGCCCTGCTTGTATGAGAGGCTGAGAAACTTCTTTTCCTTGGGTCACATTTGTACAGGGACAGCTCCCCCCCCCGACAGGCTTTATGCAGTCAGGGTCTGTCCATCACCCAACCACAGCATGGTGCTAGCCCCGACCCAATAAAAGCATGTGCCTGCAGTGCAGTGCAGACCACTCTGCCACACAGGACTGCATGCAGTGAAGGCTCCAAAGGCTGGAAAGATTTTCAGAGGCTGCCTGTTACCAGGGGAAGTCTCCCCTCACAGCAAAGATTTTACAGGGGCTGGCTGTTGCCGGTGGAAATGTCAATATCTCAAATGACCCTTCAGCCAGTTTCCCCCATGCCATCCCACACACTGAATGTGGCGGGCGGGGCAGCCCCTGCAGTCATTGGAATTCAGGGCTGTCTACACCCCCCCACACACATCCCCACCCGCCACTGGAGAAAGCCCTTGAAGGGACTCTGTCAACTGGCCTTCAACCAATTTTCCCCATGACATTCCTCACAGAATGCGGGAGGGCAGCCCCCGCAGTCACCGGCATTCGGGGATGGCCCCCCCACTGGAAAAAGCCACTGAAGGGACCCCAACCCTGTCAACTTGCCCTTCAACCAATTTCTGCTATGACGTTCCTCACTGAATGCAGGGGAGGGCAGAGCAGTTGGAATCTGTTCCTATAATATTTTTAGAGACGACATTTCTGGGAGAAGTTGTACCATTCTGGCCAGGCTGGGGTGGTGTCAAAGAGTGTAGAGTGGCTGTGGAGGCCAGTTGAGATGGCACAGTTGCCTGGGTGATCCCAGGGTGGTATCACTTATTATACAGAAGCCATGCCATTCTGACCAGGCAGGAGTGGTATGGCAGGGAGAAGTGGCTGGGGTGAGGGGGCAGCTGAGATGGCACAGTCACCTGGGTGATCCCAGGGCACAGCTCAGCCAAGTAGCTTCTGACAAGCTTCACACGCCATGTTGGGCACGTCTGTGTAATGAAATGGGAAGCCAAAAATCCTTCCTAACTCAGTGCACCACAAACTGTCATCTTTCCAGTCATGAGTATGGGGAGCTGCAGGCTTTTCCCCGGCCTGAGGGAGTTGGCTTTACTTGTTACAGTTTGCATGTTCCTTAACTTGGCTATCCTACTCTTTCCTCAACTTTGCTATTATCCTACTGTACTTCAGGCAGGTTGGCCCAGAAATAGCATGCTCTGATGGCATCTATCAGCACTGGGTTGCACTCCAGCAAGTGCACCAGAGAAAAAAACCCAGAATTCTATGGGGCTGAGGGAACTGTGGGATAGGTCCCACAATGCACTGCTGCAACAGTCGATGTTTGTTGATTCAATGTGGCCGCATTATCTTGACTTTGTGAGGAGGTGAGTATAATCAAAATTGAATTTATAAAACCCAGCATTATAAAATTGAATTTAATAAAATCAAATTAATATTGAAGTGTGGACATAGCCCAAGTAATCTTTATTAATGTTGAATGTTAAGCATCTGTAACTAAAAATAATTTGTAATGCTGACGGCATGCTGGGAGTGAGGTGACGAAGGTGGTAAAATGCACTTGGCACATTTTATAAGGAGTGAGACTTATGGTAGTAAAAGTTCCTTTATTTTACTAAAGAGGAAATTTCTACCTCATATTTCATTTGACAGCTCTTCAAAATAGATAATCCATTGAGCAACTGCAAAAAGCAGGAAGATTTGATTGCTAGTATCCAGCTCCAGTTGTAAACATCCATTCTGGCATTAGAAAATATTTCAGTTTTTCATGAGGATGAAAGGCATTTAATAGCCAAGAAAGTACACCAGCTCAGAAAACACTTTGAGAACTACACTACATTGGCTTAAGGTATTGTGCTATTATAATGTTATAATATTGCATGTAAACAGACACAAATTAAGCATCTGAATATCAGAGGCTGGAAAACAACATGGGTGGTGGGGACTTTCACTGAGCTGAATAGGCTTTAGATGGGATTCTTGGTTACTAATATTTGAAAACAGAGGAAAGTTCTATTAGGATCATAGAATTGCATTAAGATTTATACTAAATTAATATTAGTGAACATATGCAGTGTATCTGAAGAAGTGGGTCTTTTGTGGGTCTGTCCCACAAAATCTCATCACCTAATAAATTATTCTGTTAGTCTTTAAAGTGCTACATGACTGCTTTTTTTTTTGATAGAACAGAGACTAACATGACTATCTCTCTGTCAATATGCAGTGGGAAGCATATCCTATATCTTTACCATTAAGTCTATGTAGTGCATCTCCAAACAATCCCCCAGAATAACTATTCCAAAATGCAGCTTTCCAATATCATCTCCTAAATGCTACTTGGATAAAGGCATCAGGAACACATTGGTTTTGGCCTTCTTCTACTGTCTAATATTGGGACAACCACACTAGATATGTTGAGAGAATATGAGGTTCTGTCAATCTAGGTTTCAATTAATATAAATTGTAGTTTGTCTTCTGTACTTTGCTTCTGTCCATATCTTATATCCCCCTTTTCACTAATATTAAAAACTAGGGGCTTGTCTACACTACCTCCCTACTTCAAAGCGAGGATGGTAAGTAGGGTGTCAGGAGATTATTAATGAAGTGCTTCAGTGCATATGCAACACTTCATTAAACTAATTCCCCCCATGGCAACCTGGAAGTGTTAAATTTTGATGAGTAAAGGGACTTCAAAGTTGCTCAGGCACTTCAAAGTACCTGCGGGTTAGCCACGGCTACACACGAGCCAGCACTTCGAAGTTGCCATGGGGGAGAATTAGCTTAATGAACTGCTGCATGTGCACCACAGCACTTCATTAATAATCTCCTGACACCCTACTTACCATGCTCCCTTCAAAGTAGGGAGCTACTGTAGACAAGCCCAAGGTGTTTCTTCTCTTCCTTGTAAGAGGGGTACCCTCTGCCCCCATTAAAAATTATGAGTCTGAGGCTCATCTGGAGTCTGGTTCTGATCTCGCATATGTGAGGTTGCATATGCAGTGACCGTGACTTAAAGAATGGAGTTACACTTGTGTAAAATTGGTGAGAAAAGAAGCAGAAATTTTAAACGAAAATGCAACTAAATATTAAGTAAACCATTCTTCATAGCTTCAGGGTATGTCTAGAGAAAGGTTTTTGCAGGGGATTGACTCAAGACTTATCAGTTTTATTTCTCTGCAACAGTCAATGTGTGACAAATGATAAATCGATTTAACTATGCAAGCCTGATTCTCTATTCTCTTGTATTGATTCTTCTGTAAAGTGGAGGTAGTACACTAATCGGAATTTTTCATTCTCTCACTTTAACTAAATGACTACATAGGACACACGGCAGTGGAGAATCTCATCCTGTACCTTAGTTTATCCATTTGAAAAATTAGTAACTAAATTTCTCCCTTTTAAAATAGCTTTTGAATCAGTCACTTATTTTACATTATGGGGAAAACAAACAATGAAAAATCAGAAGACCCTGGACATTTCTTCTTCTAACAGTTGGACACATGAATATATTTAAAAAGCACTATCAAAAAAAAAACAAACACCTTCTCTTTCCGCTTACACTGATCATAGCGGAATTTATCGAACAACATACTGTGAAGGTTAATTGATTATAATTATAAGGTGCTTCATAGCAATAGGCAATATCTTTTACCTGTGACATACTATTATACTTAAAGGCTGGGTCTACACGAGCCCCTTCTTTTCGAAAGGGGCATGTTAATGAGAGGGTTCAAAAGATGCTAATGAGGCGCTACAATGAATATGCAACACCTTATTAGCATAACGGCGGCCGCAGCGATTCGAAAGTGCGGATTTTCAAATCACACGCCACCTGTGGAGACAGGACCTGCCGAAAGGACACCCCCCCAGTTTTCGAAAGGCCATCTTCCTATCTGGTGTTAGGAAGAAGGGCTTTCAAAAACTGGGGGGGGGTCCTTTTGGAAGGTCCTGTCTCCACAGGCAGCGCGTGATTCGAAAAGCCGGACTTTCGAATCGCTGCGACTTCCATTATTCTAATGAGAGGCTGAATATTCATTGCAGTGCCTCATTAGCATCTTTCGAACCCGCTCATTAACATGCCCCTTTCAAAAGGAAGGGGCATGTGTAGACAGAGCCAGGGAAAGTGTAAAAATAAAGCCTGATTCTTTTAGCTTAACATATCAAACTATCTTACTAGACAATTTGTTAAGAAGTATATGATTCTCATTAGGAACATAAATGTCTTAGGTAATGTGCTTAAAATCCTCATGGAAAAGAACTCAAGTATCAAAAGCGACATAAATTGCTGGCCAGCCTCAATGTTCCAAAAGGGAGTTGCTCCAATGCCCTGTAACAAGCATTAATTAGAATGACAAGACAGAATTGCCACTTTTACATTGTGATAATTAAGGTGTGGGGAATTGAATACATAACTGCTAAAATGGAATTAAATGAAATATGGGTTGAACCTCTCTAGTCCAGCACTATCTTGTCTGGCAACATCTGTGATATGGTATGATGTTAGTTAGCCACTCTAGTGTGGATGTGGCCAAGATTTCTGCAGTCTTATGGGCTACGTCTACAGTAGCCAAAAACTTTGAAATGGCCATTTGCATGGCCATTTCGAAGTTTTTGGCTAGTGTAGACGCGGTCATAAAGTTTGTTTACCCCCACCTGTTCTGGTTCTCAGTGTTCCATGCTGTTATTTAGCTGTAGTTTACCTCCAAGGCTGGGTCAACGTGGAGTATTGCCAGCAGCTTCACGCTAATGAATACTCTGCAATTGCAAATTGCTGCTCATTAGCATAATCATACAGCTAATTAGTATAGCTGCGCGAGATCTCGCTGCTGGCGGTAAACAGGCCATGTAGATGTGCCTCTGCCAGCAAAAAAACCCCTCTGTAGCCAGTCCCTTAAGCCTGAATTTTTTCAGGGGACCTGCCAGCCCCACGTCTGGGGAGCTGGCTGGGGTGCAGAGCCCTGCCAGCAGCTCCAGCCCCAGGATGGCTGGGGCACTGGCTCTGGGGAACTCTGCCAGGGCATGGGGTTCTGCCAGCAACCCTGAGGCTGAGAGCTGGCTGGGGTGCAATGCTCTGCCAGTGGGCTCAGGGCCCAGGGCTGGGAGCTGGCTGGTAGGGGGAATGCAGGCGGTTCTGAAGCACAGAGTTCTGCAGCAGGCCTGGAGCATGGGCCTGGAAACCAGCAGCGGCAGGGGAATGCTGGCAGTCCCGAACTGCAGGTCTCTGCCTGTGACCCCAGGAGTGGGAACTGACCAGGATGCGGGGACTGCCAGCTGCTTTGGGGCTGGGAAGCCTGCAGCTGCAGTGCCAGGAGAACACTGGCACTCCAGGGCCAGAAAGCTGGCACCTCTGGGGCCGGGAAGCTGGCTGGGGCAGGGGAAGCTGGTAGCTCCAGCCCCTTTGAGCCGGCTGAGACTGGAATGGAAAGCAGCAGATTTGTGCCAGGTAGCTGAGCATTCCAGCTGAATGACTGCCGGATGAAAGAGAGTTTACTGAATAAGATTACATTACGAAGCCAACGTAAGGTTTTTTGCCATTTACAAATGAATAATTGTGTCTTGGGTTGAATAAAGACCAAAGTCAAAGTGCTTATTTCCAAACACTGTAAAACCTAAATCAAAAGTTTATTAGTACCTCACATACTTTTACTGAGTTTACAGGACCACTTTCAAGCTGCTGCTGCTACTCTTACAATGAAGTGCTTACATATTGAAACATGAAAGGACAATAAACATAGATAGGGTAACTGCTGAAAGGAAATCTTCACCTTTTTTCTTGCTTTCTTTATTAAAAAAATAAAAGTTTTTGACCTTTCTTCACCTCCTTTAAATAATTTGTCGCTTTTCTGCTTCATTGTCCTCCTTACTTTTCCAATATCTCTTGTCTCCCTACTGGTCATTAGTAACACTGGTCAGTCAAATTCTTCAGTTGATAATTTTTCTCTCAGAAAATGCCGATTTGCAGAAAGCAAAACATTCTACAGAAATGAGACTATTTTGATAAAAAAATTACTTTTGGGGGAAAAAAAGTCTGAATGGAGTAGACAGATAAGCTTCCATTTTGACCTTTTGGAGAACAGCACCTTTCAGTTTTCATTTCAGAACAGTTTTCATTTCCATTTTTAATTTTATAAGCTGCATCTACACTAGTAAGTTCTTTGGAAGATTCTTCAAAAGAAGGGAGCTCTTCAAAAAAACCCATGGAGGATCAACACACAAAAAGCAGTCTTTGAAGAGTAAGTCAAAAGAATGTCGCACTCTTTTCAAAATCACTCTTCCTTTCCCATTTCAGGAAGAGTGCCATCTTTCAAAAGCTTCTTCAAAAGAAAACATGTGTAGATGCTCCACAGGGCCCTTCTTTGAAAAGAACAGTCTTCATTTTCAGTCCCTGGCTCATTCTTTCAAAAAAAGTGGGGGCTGTGTGCACTCTCTCTTTCAAAAGAGCAGATCACTCTTTTGATCTGCTTTTGTGTGGCCGTTTCTACCGAAGGAAGTGGCATGCTAATACACGGAGTGAAAGATGCTAATGAGGCACGGATGCAAATTCTTCTAGACTCCAAAACACCATGCAGAAGTGCAGCCCCGGGGCGGAGGGGGGGGTGCTTCCAGAAAGAAATCCTTCCTCTGGAGGCCCCTTCTTCCTGAAATTTTTTGGGAAGAAGGGGCCTCCGGAAGAAGGACTTCCTTCCAGAAGCTCCCCCCCAGGGCCATGCTTCTACACAGCATTTTGGAGTCTGGAAGAACGGTCTTCTGGACTCCAAATCATCTGATGTTATCCTAGTGAGGCGCAGAGAATTTGCATCCGCACCTCATTAGCATTTTTTGCTCTGTGTATGAGCATGCCACTTCCAAAGGAAGTGGCCTGTGTAGAAACAGCCAAGCTGTGTCTACACGTGCACGCTACTTCGAAGTAGCGGCACTAACTTCGAAATAGCGCCCGTCACGGCTACACGTATCGGGTGCTATTTCGAAGTTAACATCGACGTTAGGCGGCGAGACGTCGAAGCCGCTAACCCCATGAGGGGATGGGAATAGCGCCCTACTTCGACGTTCAACGTCGAAGTAGGGACCGTGTAGTCGTTGCGCGTCCCGCAACATCGAAATTGCGGGGTCCGCCATGGCGGCCATCAGCTGAGGGGTTGAGAGACGCTTTCTCTCCAGCCCCCGCGGGGCTCTATGGTCATCGTGTGCAGCAGCCCTTAGCCCAGGGCTTCTGGCTGCTGCTGCGGCAGCTGGGGATCCATGCTGCATGTACAGGGTCTGCAACCAGTTGTCGGCTCTGTGGATCTTGTGTTGTTTAGTGCAACTGTGTCTGGGGGGGCCCTTTAAGGGAGCGGCTTGCTGTTGAGTCCGCCCTGTGACCCTGTCTGCAGCTGTGCCTGGCACCCTTATTTTGATGTGTGCTACTTTGGCGTGTAGACGTTCCCTCGCCGCTCCTATTTCGATGTGGTGCTGCGCAATGTCGAAGTTGAACATCAACGTTGCCAGCCCTGGAGGACATGTAGACGTTATTCATCAAAATAGGCTATTTCGATGTCGCTACATCGAAATAAGCTACTTCGAAGTAGGCTTCACGTGTAGACGTAGCCCCAGTGTGTGGACTCATTCCTTCAAAAGAAGTTCTTTCAGAAGAGATCTTCCAGAAGGGATTCTTTCAAGAGATCTCTTTAGAGTAGATGTAGCCACACTGTAGGAATTGTAAAATAAAATATAAAATCCAAATGAACTATGTTGATGTTCTCAGAACAATACATTGCATTCAAACTCAACCTTTCTTTTTTCCAAAAAATATTTTCCTGGGAGATTGTGACATTTTTGCTTTCTTCCTGTTTTAGAGCAGGAAAACATTAAATTACAGAAGGGTGGCTGCGTTAGTCTGTAGCTTCACAAAAAACAAACAGTACTGTAGCACCTTAAAGACTAACTATTTTATTTATTCAGTAATGAGCTTTTGGGGGTAAGAAGTGGGTCTCCCCATAAAAGCTGATTATCTAATAAATAAAAGTGTTAGGCTGTAAGGTGCTACAGGACTGCTTGGCCATGTCTACACGTGCCCCAAACTTCGAAATGGCCACGCAAATATGAGAGCAATATATGGACAATGAGTAATAGCATGACACGGCCAATTAATGCCAACTCAATCCTAGCTCTTTAGACAATCATGCCAAATTGTGCTAAGCAATACAATGGTTTTATATGGACAATGGTGCATGGGGATGAAGATTTAAGACTAGAGTCAGACTACCATTATACCAAACTAGATTTACTTCAGCTACTCAGCCAGCAGGAACATTATACAGTCATTTAATATATAAGTGTATGAAACTATTATGCAGAGGCCTACACGCTGGTTGTGGGTGGCAAGTTTGCATAGTTATGATATCAAAATTAACTATATGGGGGAGTGTGTAAAACTCTGCAATATGATTAGCCATTTATAGTCACTCAGCATGCAAGATGCCATAATGTAACAGAACTGTGGATGTTTCTGTTTCTTTACTTTTGTTGCCTCCTCTATGTAGAATTTAAACAGTTTGCCAACAAAGAGGCTGATTTTTTTTTATTACTGACTTGCGGGCGGCCGCGGCGGGCGGCCGCAGCGCTTCGAAATTGACGCACCTTGCTGCCGCGCGTCTTGTCCAGACGGGGCTCCTTTTCAAAAGGACCCCGCCTACTTTGAAGTCCCCTTATTCCCATGAGCTGAAGTTTGGGGCATGTGTAGACGTAGCCCTTGTTTGATATTAAATTACAAAAGACTGTGTAAAATGGGCAGTCTAGTTTTGACCCAGTGTTAGTCAGCAGCGTTATGTTTGTGAGAAGGGAGCTTTTCTGAAGGCATGCAGTGGGGAAAAGAAAGAGCCTTTGATTAGAGGGGAAGTGAGTCTTGGTTTTTGTCTTTGTGGAAGGTATATGGCAGGACAGCGTCTAGTGTGTGGAGCTATAACTGCACAATGTTTTGGGAAAACTGATTGTATTTCTTCCTGTACGAAAGTGGGAGAGATGAGATAGTTTACATTCAAGGCAAAAAAGGAAAATACATACATTTATGAGTAACTGCTGTGGGCAGAGGGGCTTTCAAGAAGGGAGGCAGCAGTAGGAACAGACATAGGAGACAGAAGCCTAAGGATTTTTAAAGCACCGTCCCTACCACCAGTTTCATAGTCTCATAGTTTGCTTTGTGATATTTCCCTGCTCTGTTTCCTATCTTGTGTATTTTTCAATTTCCACTAAAGTCAGTAATAAAAAAAAATCAGCCTCTTTGTTGGCAAACTGTTTAAATTCTACATAGAGGAGGCAACAAAAGTAAAGAAACAGAAACATCCACAGTTCTGTTACATTATGGCATCTTGCATGCTGAGTGACTATAAATGGCTAATCATATTGCAGAGTTTTACACACTCCCCCATATAGTTAATTTTGATATCATAACTATGCAAACTTGCCACCCACAACCAGCGTGTAGGCCTCTGCATAATAGTTTCATACACTTATATATTAAATGACTGTATAATGTTCCTGCTGGCTGAGTAGCTGAAGTAAATCTAGTTTGGTATAATGGTAGTCTGACTCTAGTCTTAAATCTTCATCCCCATGCACCATTGTCCATATAAAACCATTGTATTGCTTAGCACAATTTGGCATGATTGTCTAAAGAGCTAGGATTGAGTTGGCATTAATTGGCCGTGTCATGCTATTACTCATTGTCCATATATTGCTCTCACCATTCAGATCATGCTTGAATTTGCTAGCAGAGCAGCATGTGGAAATCTAATCAGACTGGAATGATTGTCTTTAATGCTATTTTATATTTTATCTATTCCTAAAAAGATTCCTTCTTCCAGTTACTGGCTTTGGGTAAGGACAATTCTCTTTCAGTATGAAAACATTTTCGAATGTTAAAAAGAAAGACAAATAAAATGGAATATCTTATGCCTGTTAGCCTGTGTGCAGGTTTAGAAGTAACCATACTTTATTTCTCTCTACATAGCCTCTTTAAATTTTTAAGCAGTCTGCCTACAGGCAGGGAGATGGTCACTATTTCATGAAGTCAAGCTGATCCCACATTTCACAGAGGAGAGATTTGCTTTGCTTTCTCAGTGATACTTATTCCTGTTCTGTGTTTTCCTTTAGTCTCTCAGACTGAGGGCCTGTCTACATACAGAGTTGCACCAGTTTAACGTGAGGTGCCAGAAGGGTGTTTGGACACTTATTTTAATTCCAACGAGGGTGGGAGGGCTTTTTTGGCACTGGGTGTGGCGGGAGGGATGAAGCTTGCATCACTTAAGAACAGAAAGATAAATGAAAAATGTGTCCATACTCACCTGGTTTAGCTAAATTTGTTGTGCTAATTTTTAGACAAGGCCTAAGCATATGTCATGGCCTCTCTCTGCACTGGTGAGTCAAGATGGTCAAGCTCCCAGAAAAACATCCAGCGTACCACCTTAAGAAGTTTGGAAGACATTGTGTTCTGCACCTGCAGCTGCCACTTGGATTGTGCTTCTCCTCACTGTCCTAAGCACGGGCAGCTATTGCTGTAAGGCACAGATCTGCTCCATAATGGCCATTTAAGGCAATAACTTTAATGTTGGGCTTCTTAGCATAACACAAAGTAAATTACATGTGTGCCTGCAAAGGAAAACCTCTCCATTGAGCATATCATTCTGGCTGTCATAGAGCTCTGAGCTGGGCTCTGTATCATTGTTAACTGTTATTAAAGGATGCATTTGGAGTAAAGCTCGTACAGAGCTCTTACTGGAAGAAATACGTGAGGCAGGAAAGAATGAATGTCAGGCTTATCGGTAAAAGTCATCTCCCACACTCTGGCAAATTCAAGAAAAAACAAGGTCACCTTGTTAAGATGCAAATGCCCCCTCTTCGAACTTGGGTCTTATCAATATCAGGGAAAAGAATAATGTTATAAGTAACATGATTTCCTATTCCTCTCTCCACCTGTCCCCACCCACTCTGGAAAGGACAGTGAAGTACAGATGGCACGTTCAGTAATTCAAGCAGAGCCTGCAATCAGGTTCTTCAAGTGATCTATATGGGGTTTTTTTTAGCAGATTTCATTATTGATTTCCAGCTGATTGTATGATACAGCCATCGATTTTGCTTCCCAACTCTGTTTCATGACCTGCTGTCTGACAAGTCACTTACCTGTTCTGTACCTCAGTTCCACACATTTAAAAAGGGAATAACACAGGTTGCAGAGAGGCTCAATCCCTTGAGATTCTATGGTAAGTGAGACAGACCCACTGAATAAGCATTGAGTATCTTCAGATCATTAGGCAGCCCTTCTCATAACATAAAAGAACTATCCTTTTTCTCTTGCCGGAGCTGGCTATCCAGTATTAAATACATGAATTTTAAATTTGGAGATGGAGATGTAGGGTTAATTAGAGAAAGTTCATTAGTCATATTTGATTATTCATTTGTATCAGTTTATATTTTACAAATTCATATCTAGTTCTGTTATAAACTGTAAAATCACTTGAACAAATCCAGACTCCATATTGTACCAGACTCCATACTGCATTCTGAAAGCTGTCTTGGGGCTGAACCCTTGCCTAGTTAAGTGACTAGGGTGTGAATTGTAGAATTGTATTAGATGTGTGAATGGGGTATGTATAGTATGTATGATTGATCCTTGATGCCAGCCTGTCCTGAAGATCAGACACCAGTGGCTGAAGAAGCTGAAGAAGTGTAGACAATGCCCTGAAGGTGAGAAAAGATCCACCCCGCAGACAAAAGAACAAGGTCCCACTGAGGACACGCAGGAAAGTCATGTCTGGACATGACTCTGAGGCAGCATGACACAGCAGGACCCATAGGCTAACATCTAGCCTGTATTCTATAAAAGAAGGGGTGAGAAGGAAGGACTTCTGGGTAACGTTCTGCCTGCAACATCAAAGAGCATCGGTGCGCGCCTGACAGAGACCTGGTTCTTCCTTGTGCCCAGCTCTCCTGGCCAGTTAGCCGCCACAAGCTATGAACCCAAGCTGCCAACTCAGGACTGGTAATTATGCAGCAGCTGCAGAACATTTGGGATGTGTGTGTGTTGTGTGTGTGTGTGTATGTGTATAAAGGGTACGTAGATAGGTATTAATTACTCTTATAAAAAACGTGGCATACTGCCTTGTCCACTGAAAAAGATCCTGTTTGTATTTTCTGCATAACAGAGAGAGGTGCATGGTTCTGGATATTTGAATGGTTGCATTGTGAGACTTTTTCCAATTGTGATAAATATTCATCCAAAGCTTTTTTGGTGAGAGTCAGTATCATAAACTGATCACATCACTTATGCTGTTTGCACACAGTGCTGGTCATCTGTCCAACTGCAGCTGGTCTCTCGTAGCTTGTCTAATTACTTTAGGTTTCCAGCCCAGGTTAAACCTTATGCTGGATACAGACTGTAACTGCAATGAACAGAAATGGATACAGTAGTATCCATTAAGCACAATCTTTTAGATCAATAATGCGTTTATTCAACTAAATCTTAATTTTGATTGCCCAATAATTTCTGTTGGGAGGCCAGCACAACCTAGCAGAAAGAAGCCGCACATTATAATTACGCAGAGTATGCTGTGTGCTCGCATTGAGATGCGTGTAGAAATGCAGTTCCCAGCTCTAGTAGAGGCACACATGCTTACTGTCTCAAATTAGTGCCCAGAAATAACTGTGGCAGGACAGGTAGTGGGACACTTGTGTACAGTCCTGTCCAATTTCCTGGGTGTATGGATGTGCGGCTAGCTCAAGTGCCACATTGCTATTTTTAGGTGCTCACTCGATCAGAGCTCCTGTGCCTGTGTACTTGATCTGTAAATTATATCAGACATGTGCTGTGTAGACGTACCCTGATTGTCCACCCAGTCTGAAATCAGGAAACGATATGCCACTGTTTCCCAACCTCGGTTTTGCAGTATTGCAAGGAATCCTTGTGGGAAAAAAAGAGAAAAATTATCATAGAAAATGAGTTTTAAATAAATTGCAAAGTTACAGTCAAATATTATTTTTAAATTAAATATCTTCCAAGAGTGTAACTGGTGTCTGAAAATCTATGTTGTGGCTTTATTTTTCATTTAATGATGTATACGTAGCATTGAGAATTGGCTTAGATTTGTGTGGGGGAGGTGAGTGGGGGTCTGCACTAGTGAAAAGGTTGGGAACCATTGCAATATGCCTAATGTTGCATCCATGGGCTCAAAGCTGAGTCCCGCAGACTCCAATGGAGTAATTCCCATTGACCTCAGTGAGAGCAGAACTTGACTTGTATAGCATTTTCATAAGAAGACAGCTATATTTTCTGCACCTGAAGTTTGTTTATATTCAGCAATCCCTGCAAATACTGCAAAATCACTAGCACTTGCTCTGATTTATAAAGGAAATCCTCCAGCAGTTCCAGTACCTACATAACCTACTGCCAGCATCTGACTAACACAAAGCATATGGCTAAAAGGAGTAGTGAAAGTCTGCATCAAGGGGAGTCAGATGAACTGTATAACTACAGTTGGTCTGAAAGCAATTATAGTATCCTTCAGTGTGGGAATCTGCTGTACTGCAGCAGTATTTGAATGATCCAGTTAAAGCAAATTCACCAGTCAGCTACTTTGTAACATGGACTTAGTTTTACTGGTTGTGTCTACACGGAGCTCTGCTCAGCACTGCTGCTGGCAGACATATGCAAAGTGAGCTTCTTGGGATTGCAAATAGCTGTCCATTGCATACTCTTGAAGCTCATTAGTATAGCCAAGCAAGAGTTCGATGCCAGCGCTGCAGAGACTGTGTGGACGTGCCTCTGCCGGCTAAACCGCTCTCTGTCGCCAGTCCCTTATGCCTGGCTATGGTAAGTTACTGTATGGTAAGAAATTACTGTTGAAAGAGAAATCTCAACAGAACCTTTGTCGACAGATTGCCACTACACACAACTTGCTCTGTCAACAGAGAACTGCCAGACTGCACTGTTCTCTGGTGACAGAATGTGGAATGGTAGCTCTGCAAACAGGGCCTTCAGGCAAGCGGAAGCCCGCTCTGTTGTCTACACTGCACTTCTGTCGACATTACTCTGTCAACAGCGGGTATGTCTACACTTGCATTCCTCTTTCAAAAGAGGCATGCAAATGAGGGAAATCAAAAAATGCAAATGAGGTGCAGATTTACATATCAAGCACCTCATTTGCATATTCTTATTTCAAAGTAGCTCCTTTAGAAAGAAGAAAACCAGTGTAGACACTGCTCTTTTGAAAGTAAACCCCATCTTCAAAAGAACCCTTCTTCCCATTAAATAAAGGGAAGAAGGATTCTTTCGAAGATGGGTTTACTTTCGAAAAAGGAGCCTCTACACTGGCTTTCTTCTTTCGAGAGAAGTTCTTTCTTAATTAGAATATGCAAAATGAATGGTCAAGTATGCAAATTTATGCCTCATTTGCATTTTTCAATTTACCTCATTTGCATACCTCTTTCAAAAGAGGAATGCAAGTGTAGATGCACCCTGTAGCAACAATCTGTCGACCAAGGTTCTGTCACGATTTTTCTGTCAACAGTAACTTGACAGATGCTTCTAGTGTAGACATAGCCAAATTTTTGAGGGATAACTCTGTCGAGGCAAAAGCAGAGGTCTGTCAAGACTCTGTTGACAGAAGGCTTTATGAATGTAGAAGTTCCCGGGTGACAGAACTCTCCAGTGGAAACCCATCCCAGAGGTTTTTAAGTCCCAGCTTGACAAAGTCCTGGCTGGGATGACTTAGTGGGGGTTGATCCTGCTTGAAGCAGGGAGCTGGACTAGATGACCTCCTGAGCTTCCTTCCAGCCCTATGATTCTATGACTATAGGACTCTCATTTTTCAGTGCTGGAGCTGCTCCTTCCCCATAAAGTCCTATGAAGCACCAGACTCCTGTTAAATGTTCAAATTAAAGTACTCTAATTAATGGGCCGTGTGCTGGCGTATTGTATGGGGTTGAATTTTATGTGAAGGGGGGAAAATTAAGCTAATCAAAAGCTTTTGATAACAAGCAGGCTTCTGTTCAGAAATTATAGAACAATACTTGAATTCAGATCTGAAAATAATACAGGTAAACTTTAATCTGTAAGGACTGAGATCAGCAGTAGCTTCAACAGAGGGTTTAAATGAGAGATAAATGCTGCAGAGTTTTGTGCAGTCCCTCTGCCTAGTGGTGGATTTTTGCCCATTAACATGAACCGCTTATTATGTGTGTGGCCAAGTTTCCCATGGTCTCATAAAGTTTGTTTAGTCACCAGTCCTAGGTCTCAGGGTTCTGTGGTGTTATTTAGCTATAAGGTACCCCGAGGTGTGTTGTAAGAGCCCAATAAGCAGTGGAAGTGTTGATAATATTGCTAGGCAATATTGACCTTTAATGGTCTGCCATTCTCTCCTTCAGCACCAGTCAGGTCCCAAGGTGCCATACAAAAGATGTTCAACTTGTAGCAAGCAAAGCTTCTGTCTTTTTACGTCTTGTTTATTTATCCAACTATTTATAGTCCCCATCTTCATGTGACTGAGTAGACTTGTTGTGTGAAAGGATGCAAAAAAAGACAGCTAAGAAACTGGGTTTCAATATTTTAGTACAATTCAAGAAAGGAAGTAACTCTAAGCACATGCATACTACTTCTGACTTAAATGGGACTGTGAATGTGCCTTTGTACCTTGATAAATCAGGTGCTTAATACATCAAATTATTTAATTGTTTAAAAAGAGGACAGATACTATTTCTCCTTTACGCTATGTAACTCTGATTTCAGGTGTCGATGAAAATGAAAGCAGAAACGGATCATAGGGTTGTTTTATATTAAAAACTGTGTCTGTGAGCATTTGTATTATGTGTGTTTTTCTGTGTTACTCTAGAAAACATCAACTCAAATCCATTAAGCACAGCAAATGGGTGAACTACTTGTCAGCCATAAATATCTTTGTTTTCTAGCTATTCTTTTGTAGTTTTGTATTTAGCTGTGATGTCCATCTGTAAGTTTCTGAACTGTAAAAACAGCAGTACTGAAGATGCAGAAAAAGCTCCTGTATCTCCCACGTGGTGGTGGGATTTTGTTGTTGCTCTCGTTTTTGTTTTAAAATGACATAGCCCTTATAAGTTAATATCATACAGATTGTGAGGACTCAGAAGGTCCTAGCATTGCATCAGGCCAAGTGTTTACTGAAATTAGAGAAAGCCATGAACGTGCATGTAAGGGATGAATTTTTGACTGTGAGACTGTCATTTCCTAAGGGAACTATGCAAACTTTCCTGGCAAAAAGAAATATAAACTACCACATTTTCCCTTCTTCATCTTATTTTGCAGCTGCTGCTGATCAACACACTCACATCGAGAAGTAAGCATCTGCCCTGTCAAGTGGAAGGTGTGTGCTAACTTCTAAACAGTGAGCAAAATATATTGCAAGAGCACATTTGATTCCTATATGCTTTTAAACTAATTCCAAGAATTAATTGCTGCATGAAAAATATTATTGGTTTGAAAAGCTTAATGCTGCTTTTGTCTTTCTGGTTTTTAACTAGGCAGCCCTTGCTTTAGAATTAAATTTCACTGCACAGATTGGTCCCTGATGTACACAATGACTATTTTTGGTGACAGACTTATTGGGTTCCAATTTGTAAGCTCATTTGCTGTGTAAAGAACAGGAAATGGGGGTGTTACTGTGACAAACTTTCTTTTGTTTCTTATTCTCCTTAGCAATAACACTGTAGCAATTACCGTGAATCTCTCCGTGCCTTTTGCCAGCAATAAAAAAGGCAAAAATAGCTGTTGGCTTGATTCCTGTGAAATGTTTCTTTATACAAAATATAACTGTTTAAAGGAAGGGGCGTTCTTTCGATTCTACTGCAACAGGCTGGCAATTGGCCCAAATGCATCAGGATACTTCCATTCCCATAAGGAGTTAGTGCAGTTTTGAACCCTGCTTTCTCAACTTGTATTCCAGCTGAAGTCTGGTTAAAAAGAAAAGAAAAGAAAAGGAAATAGAAAAGAATACCTAAACACAGCAGTGGAGAGAGAGCATATGCTGTACATCTGGGATCCAAATTAGAACTTTTCCAAAATGGAAGGGTTAAGATGGACATGAAACAAACCCTTTTGGGCCAGATTCTCAGCTGGTGGAAATTGGTGACACCGTGCTTGAGTCAGTGAAGTGCAACTGATCTACATCAGCTGAGAAACTGCTCCTCTATATCTGGTACAAATAAATCAACCAAATGCATAAGAAAATAGCATGCGCAGGGGAGGGGGGGAGAGGCGCTATAGTTAATTTTAACATAATTACCAGTAAAGAAGCTAAAGTAGTGCCTGATTTGTCTCAGGTAATGTGTTGTGCAAGTGATCCCCATGATATGAAAAGTCAATATTTCTTCTGAGGTTTTAACTACTGTTAAACACAGGGAACTGTGGGTATCTCAGTTCACTTCTAGGACCATAGTGGTGCACATGATGGAGAGATTTATGCCTAGGTTTTCTCTTAAAGTCACAAGAAACTTTGGCATTGCTTTCAATGGCAGGAGCAGGAAGAGGCTCTTAGCAGTAAGATTCTTTTAAAACAGTGTTTCCATAGAAGAGCCCTCAAGAAGAATGTAGTTTCATGTTTCACCAGACACTCAAATGTTGTGCTGCAACAGTTGTTTTTTGTTTTAAACTCTAACCAGATCCAGCATTGTGGGTCTAATCCTATTCCCACTGGAAGGAATGTGAAGTTTGCCATTTCAACTCTTAGGGACCAAGGGCAGGCTCTTTGGAACTCTTGGATGCAGTGGGCCTGTCTGAGCTCTCATACCACTCATACTCCAGTTACTGCAATGGCGTTACTACGCATTTACACTAGTTTGGGGTCAGGATTCAGCTGACTAGAAAAGTGGAAGCTTTGAAGTTCAAACTGTTAACATTTCCTGAACATGGCTTGGTAATACCACAAACCCTGTGCATAGTTTTTGTCAAATTTTACTTAGGCTCGAATTAAAATAGAAATTACTCTTGACATTTAGAGTGTGTCTGACTCTGTCTTCCATACCAAACTACGAATATTTTCCCTACTTCTGCAATTTTTGCAGACATTAGATTGAGTTATACTGTGTGGGTTTATCCAACAATGTCACTAAGTAATGACAATTTACCATAGTCTTGAAGTATAACTGTTACTGCCAAAAAGGGAAAATGATCTTAGGATGTGCAGGGGACAGAATTTCAGTAATATAAAAGAAGCATGTTCTGGGAAAAGCTCCTATATTTTCTGGTCAGCTCTGACACTACAAATCCATAATATAAAATAATGTTTCTATTAACATAAATCTTGGTGTGTCATAACTTTGAAAGGGTGAAAGAAGAGGATTCAGCAGATGATCGTAAGCATCTTGTGTGAACAATGCTTATAAAGGATGGCTTGAATCTGGAACTGGAATTCTTAATTGCTATCAACTGAATTGTTCTCAAATTGTGGGTCAGGGTCTCATGTGAGTCAGGAGCCCATTTTAAGAGGGTCACCAGAGTTGTAGTTAGACATGCTGAAACCCAGGGCTAACACCAAAGCCTGAACCCCACACTTAAAGCTGAAGCCAAGGTCCCATTGTCCAAGACTGAAGCAGAAACCCAAAGATTACAGTGTACCCATCAAGAGCTTTGCGAAGATTACAGTGTACCCTCAGGCTTTGGCTTCTCTGCCCCTCCCACAGCTGGGGTGGTGGAACTTAGACTCAGGCTTTCGTCCTGTTCTGAGGGTCCTGTAGCAATTTCTTGTCAGAAGGGTGTCATGGTGCAATAAAGTTAGAGAACCACTATCCTATGCTCCAGTGCCAGATTTCTTCAGGGCAGCATTAAGACATAATAGAGCTGGAATTCCTATCCCTCAGGAAACAGAGTTTTCAAAGTTTGTTTCAACCCAGAGGCTATGGCCACACTAGGATGTAATTTCAAAAGCTCTTTTGAAAAAAGGGCTGATTTTGAAACAACCAGCAGAGCGACTACACACAAATTGCTCATGACTTCAAAATAAAAAGGCGGTCATTCGAAAGCATTGTTGCGCTCCTGTCTTGGGAACAACGCCTCATTTTCACATCAGTTTCGAAAGGAAATGTGTGTATCTGTTCCCCAGCTGCCATTTTGAAATTACAAGTCCTCCATGGTGCTAACCCCCTTCCCCTCCCCAGAGCACAGGGACACCCCGGCCCACACTCAGGGCTCCATGGCTGCCAGCTCCGGCTGCCTTAAAGCTGCAGGGACACAGAAACCCCGTGCAGGAAGCTGAGAGTGTGCTGGCAGCCGTAGGAGCATGTGCCCGCAGCTGCACACTCGCCAGCCCCTCCCAGAATGGCTGAAAACCGAAAAGCATCCAGCCAGAGCCATGGCCAGCAAGCAGGACCCCGGGAGCTGCAGGAATCCCAGAGCACCAGGCAGCAGGCCTCACAGGACCCTGGGGAGCCGGCAAAACAGGGGGGCGCTCTGTGGCTGGAGCCCGATGCCCAGGAGCTCCTGACCATCTGGGGAGACGAAGACATCCTGCTGCATGTGGAGGAGCAGAAGCACAATGCAGCCACTTTTGCCTGGCTGGCTGACAACCTGGCCCAAAGGGGCCACCCCCCAGGACCCCTGACCAGGTGTGCCCCAAAGTTAAGGAGCTATGCCAGGCCTACGCAAGGGCCAAGGACACAGCCAGATGGTCGGGGGCAGCGCCTGCCTCCTGCCTCTACCTCGCCGAGCTAGACCAGCTCCTCAGCTCCAGGGAGGCAGGACCCCTAGAATGGGCCCTAGACACCACCAAGCCAGAGGGGGAGGTCAAGGAGCCACAGCCGGGGCCCGCCGCATCACTCCCAACCCCATGCCTGGAGCCCCAGTGCAATGACAGGGCCAGCGAGGGAGAACAAGGCAGTTGAGGGCACATTCTACATCATCGTGCCATCAGAGGACACGAGCCAGGCTACCTCCACCTGGGCCTCCCCCAGCCTCCCAAGGCATCCTTATATAGGACTGGGTGTTTCAGGCACCCTGGGCCTGTGGGGGGTGAGGGGAGAGGTGGCCTCTGCTGCTGCTGGCGCAGGGCTGGGCCCACAGCCAGTGGCCACTGTCGTCAGAGTTGCCACCAGCGTGGTGCTCTGCTCTGTCCCATGTATCACTCAGCTGCGTGTGTGCGTTCCCTCTGTGTGCTGCCCCAGCTCTGCAGATAGCTGACACAGCAGACTCGAAGAGAACCCCCAGTGACCAGAGAGGCGAGTAAGGTGCGAAGGCACGTCGGTCAGGTTTATTGTCGTATTGGATACAATAGTAGTTCCCTGTACAGTTTCTTAGTCTAAGTCAGGGCATGCTACAAATATGCACTCAAGGTCAATGGACTCGGCTCAGTCAGTGGCGGGACTTTCCACTGCCCCCTCGGCCGGATCCAGACCACATCCCAAGATTACATTCTTATACACAGGTACAAACAACTTACACATCACTCCTGACGTATTGAGGTACACCCCTTCTACGTAGTTAGGTGCCGCCTCCCCCTTTGTACATGTTGGTTTGAACAAAACAACTCTATCCATCATATTATCCTTTTGCCCCTGTCATTGGGATGTATTGGCCTATTCTTTCTTATTTGTGGGATGTTCCAGGGTAGGGAGTTCTTGTACCATGTACCTGCCATACTACCCTTTTGCCTCTGTCATTGGGATGGATTGGCCTATTCTTTCTTATCTGTGCAATGTTCCGGGGTAGGGAGTTCTGGTAGCATGTACCTACTTCAATATGCTAGGTATATATGTTTATGCACCAGCAACCCTCTTCTTGCCAACTTCTGTGAGTAATGCATTCCTTTACCTCACAGCTGCACTTTGCTTTCTATTAGCAAAGTCTTGACCATTACTTTGGTTCAGGCCTAAGGCCTCATACTGGGCCTCTACTTACTACAGCCACATGCCAAGGGGCCCCAGGGATGGCCACAGTCTCCGTCAAGGAGAGGCCCATGCACAGGGACGTGAACAGCAATGCAGGGCACATAGCATGGAAGAGCATGGGGGGCCGACTGAGCCCCACACACAACCCACACATGGATGGACTCCTCATGGCCCTCCCACATGGGCAGGGGAGGACAGCCAATGGGGATGTGACCACTGGCCCATGGTAACCAGTTGCGCAACAGATGGGGCACTGCCCTTTCCCCTTATGTCTTCACAGCCTCAACATCTGTGAGCCATGCCAGTCCCTTCAACATCCCAGAGAGCCCTACAGCAGCCAGTGAGGGGGAAGATTCGATGCCCCTGAGGACCTGGCACCATGCCAGGCAGGCCCACTGCCACAGACAGCCAAAAGACCCACACAGCTGCATGGGAGAAGCAAAACCGCCTCCTGCGGAAGTGGCTGTCGATGGACTGGGTGGCCTAGGACTGGGTGGCCGGGTACCTGGACACCCTCACCCAGGCCATCACCACCCGCATGGCCCAGCTGCCTTCTCCATCAATGGCTCTTCCTGACACCCCCTCCACCCCACCCTGCTCCCACCCCCCCTGACCGCAGCCAAATGGGAAGAGCTGGTGTGGTGGCTGCAGGCTGGCACATCTACCTTGGCCAAAGCTCCACCCACCCCCCTGGCAAGCCCAACATCGCTGCACCCCACTGCGCCTGAGGTGGACTGCAGTGAGGACAGCCATCAGTCTGGCCATGGTGTGAAGGACATCCTCATCCTGGAGGTGCTGCAGGTCCATGGCGCACTGCAGTGTTGAGGCTGAGCAGGGCTCTGCTGGTGCTGTGTTAGAGGACATGTGCTGCACACAGCCTGAGCCCTCAGCGAGTGCTTGGAAGGGGGTATTTGGGAGGGGCCCCTTAAGAGGGCAGGTGGGCCACGCTCCAGAAAGGGCTTGTCGACTATTTGACCCTTCCTGCACCATTTCCTGACCCATTCTTTCAAAAAGAGGCTCTGTGCTGGGGAGTTTATCCACACTTTGTGTGTCATCACCTCATATCAAAATGACTCTCTTCAAAATTACAGATCAGGATTTTCCCCTTCAAAATACCTTGCTAGTGTGGTCACAGCTAAAGTGGGATGAAAAGTCCAAATTTCAGAATATTTTTGCAGCTGAAATATTCCAGAATACTGAATCATTTTGTTCATAAGTTGAAACATCATGTTTTGGCTTTTATACTGTTTTTATACTGTAATTCATGCATGTGTGGTCTCAGATATCCTAACATACATTTTGAACTGCAGTGTTCTGACATTATTGAAACAACATTTTTCATAAAATGGTGGAAAAAACATTTTTATTTCGTCAAGTCGATATCTTCTGGTAGAGAACTGTTCCGCTTTCAGCAAAGTCATGTCAAGCGCCATGTTTGGAACCACATGATAACAGCATTTTCCTAATTCTGTGAGTTTGAGCTCATCATTCAACCTTTCCCTCATTCCTCACCTGTAACATGGGGGCATTCTGGGATCATGCTATTGTCCTCCCTCACAGAGGAGTTGTAGAGCTGCTCGAATTATACCTTGACTCATAGGGATTGCACAGGTGTATCTGTGGAAGATGTTTTAAAACGCTTTGGATTTTAAAAGTGCCCTATAAATTTGGGGTGTGGGGCAGATATTCCAGCTGGCATAGGACTGTAAGTGGTGTAGTTTGTCTTCATGCAACAAGAGAGCAAATCAGAATGAGTAACTGCTACTACATAATAGTCTATGCACCCCAGAGATGCACAAGACTGTTCCTCCCCTGATGTAGACTATATGGGATAAGCAGGACCACCCACTGAAGAGAGACACAGCAAGGAATATAGAATCATACAATCATAGAACGCTAGGACTGGAAGGGACCTCAAGAGGCCATTGAGTCCAGCCCCCTGCCCCAATGGCAGGACCAAGTACTACCTAAACCATCCCTGATAGACGTCTATCTAACCTGTTCTTAAATATCTCCAGCGATGGAGATTCCACAACCTCCCTTGGCAATTTATTCCACTGTTTGACCGCCCTGACAGTTAGGAACTTTTTCCTAATGTCCAACCTGAACCTCCCTTGCTGCAGTTTAAGTCCATTGCCTCTTGTTCTATCCTCAGAGGCCAAGACCACCAAATTTTCTCCTTCCTCCTTATGACTCCCTTTTAGATACCTGAAAACCGCTATCATGTCTCCCCTCAATCTTCTCTTTTCCAAACTAAACAAGCCCAATTCTTTCAACCTTTTTGCATAGGTCACATTCTCTAGACCTTTAATCATTCTTGTCGCTGTTCTCTGGACCATCTCTAGTTTCTCCACATCTTTTTTGAACTGCAGTGCCCAGAACTGGACACAATACTCCAGCTGAGGCCTAACCAGGGCAGAGTAGAGCGGAAGAATGACTTCTTGTGTCTTGTTCACAACATACCTGTTAATGCATCCCAGAATCATGTTTGCTTTTTTTGCAACAGCATCACACTGTTGACTCATATTTAGCTTGTGGTCCACTATAACCCCCAGATCCCTTTCTGCTGTCGTCGTTCCTAGACAGTCTCTCCCCATTCTGTATGTGTGAAACTGATTGTTCCTTCCTAAGTGGAGCACTTTGCATTTGTCCTTATTAAACTTCAATCCACTTTCTCCCCTGCAGGTCGTTTCCCTCACAGGTGCTAGATGCAACTGTTGGTGAAGGATACAGATTAGAGACAGAGACCGTCAACAGGTGACAATGACGGTTGCCCAGACATGCCGATGATGGATGAGACCCATTTGACTTTCTGCCGTCTTCTCTGACAAACTATAGCCTTGTTCACCAAGGAAGCACTTGAGATCGCCCACCTAGGAGGAATGCAACCAGGGGAATCACTCACTTCCTCCCACAACAGGCTTTTCTATCCACATGTGCCAGAGGAGACCATCACTGAGGCAATCCGAAGACTAACCGAATCCACTAATGGGGAATGAGGCCAGGGGAAGCACTTGCTGGCTTTTCTGGTGAACTTTAGACTCTGTTTTTAAAAAGACAACCATGGTCACCCACCACAAAGGGACGCAGCCGCAGAAGTGGCTTGTGTCTCAAACAGTTCTTTACCTTTCAGGCTTGTTTCTTTCCATGGGTGTCAGAAGAAACCATCAATGAGCGATGCTGACTACTAACTGCAATGGATGAACAATACTGAGGGATGATGAGGGACAGGACTGAGGACAGCACACACAACCTCCCTGATGGAATATAATCTTAACACCAGAAGTGCTGCACTGGACTGTCGACAAGGGACGACAACAATCTGGATGATGAAGATGTACATGGACAGATTTTGGGGAAGATGCCTGCAGCCTCATCTGATGGACTACAATTTGGGATACAGCCATCACTGATGGACAACAAGGAAAGATGCAGCTGGGCTATGAAAGCCACTGAGGGATGACATCGGGGAAGTATTGGCTTCTTTTACCTGATGGACTATGTTTCAGGAAGATCACTGGACCAAAGAGGACGCATGATACATTCCATTGCAGGGCATGTTCCACCCATGCACTAGTGGACTTTGAAGCCTAAGACTTGGATTTGCCATATGGGAGGCACCCACAAAAACATTTATTGACTGAGTTTTAAATCCATGCCCCTCCAACGTACATCTGGGACAAGCCATCCCCGATGGATGATGACAGATGACTGAGACAGACCACCACAGACAACCAGGGATGAGGTCAGGGAAAGCAATGGCTTCTTTTAACTGATGGACTATGCTTACTTGCTTGCTGTTTCAGGTAGACCACCAGACCAAAGAGGGTGCAGGATGCAGCCCATTGTGTGGTGCACTTTGAATTGGGGTGCTTCAGACTAAGAGTGTTGTGTTTTATGGGTGGCACCTCCAAAGACATTTATGGTCTGAGTATTAAATACCCCTCCACCTACATCCAGGACGAGGCGGGATATGCCTATCACTTTCGAACTTTGCTTGTTTTCTTATTTTCCCTTTAACCCGCCCTTGACCCCCCAGATCCACTCTACTTTATATTGTTAAAATTGCCCTTGCTGACAATTTCTTTTAAACAGTTACCCAATAAAACTTTCAAGAAAGCAAAAATTTAAAGGGACAACGTTTTTTTGGTTTTTTTTCTCTTTTCCCCCACTAGAATACACACTGCATCGGGGGGCGGGGTGAGAACACCAAGAAATTGATGTTTTAAAGCAGGAAGTAGGAGGTTAGCAAAAAAGAAATTCATTAAGAGAGACTGTCATGATTTTTGATTGTTTAAGTACTATTTGCCCTAATGTTCATAGCAGAGGTAAGCAATAAACTTCATATTAAGACAGTGACTCACATGAATCAGCCCACAGACTTTGAGCTTGTCCATGTGGGTGAAATACTTTACAATAGGCAAAGGAAATCAATGACAAAGCCACACATTAAATCCTCTTTTGGGAGCTTTTGAAGGTCAGACCAGCATCCCCATTCTGAATACTCACACTTCTGTTGCTTTTTCTTCCTCCACCCTACTTTGTATGTTTTTTTCTCTTTTTTAGATCCTTATCAGCATTGCTTACATGCTCATCTTTCTGTCTCCCAACTCTTTTAAAGCTAACACCAGCTAATGTTTCTCTAGTAAGTGAACTTGTCTAGTGCACTCATAAATATGTGGTGCAGTCTTTTTTCTTTCTTTCTTCTTTCTTTTTTTTAAGAACATAAGAACATAAGAATGGCCATACTGGGTCAGACCAAAGGTCCATCCAGCCCAGCATCCCATTTGCCAACGGTGGCCAATGCCAGGTGCCCCAGAGAAGGAGAACAGAAGACAATGATCAAGTGATTTATCTCCTGCCATCCATCTCCTGCCCTTGTTTTGAAGGCTAGGGCACCATACCTTATCCCTGGCTAGTAGCCATTTATGGACCTAACCTGCAAACATTTATCAAGCTCTTTTTTAAACCCTAATAGAGTCCTGGCCTTCACAGCCTCCTTGGGCAAGGAGTTCCACAGGTTGACTGTGCACTGTGTGAAGAAAAATTTCCTTTTATTAGTTTTGAACCTACTACCCATCAATTTCATTTGGTGTCCCCTAGTTCTTGTATTATGGGAAAAGGTAAATAATTTTTCTATATTCACTTTCTCCACACCATTCATGATTTTATATACCTCTATCATATCACCCCTCAATCGCCTCTTTTCCAGACTGAAAAGTCCCAGTCTCTCTAGCCTCTCCCCATATGGGACCCGTTCCAAGCCCCTAATCATCTTAGTCGCCCTGTTCTGAACCTTTTCTAATGCCAATATATCTTTTTTGAGGTGAGGAGACCACATCTGCACGCAGAACTCAAGATGTGGGCGTACCATAGTTTTATATAGGGGAAGTATGATATCTTTTGTCTTATTATCGATCCCTTTTTTAATAATTCCTAACATCCTATTTGCCTTACTAACTGCCGCCGCACACTGCGTGGATGTCTTCAGAGAACTATCCACTATAACTCCAAGATCCCTTTCCTGATCTGTCGTAGTTAAATTTGACCCCATCATGTAGTACGTGTAATGTGGGTTATTTTTTCCAACATGCATTACCTTACACTTACCCACATTAAATTTCATTTGCCATTTTGCTGCCCAATCACTCAGTTTGCTGAGATCTTTTTGTAGTTCTTCACAATCTGTTTTGGTTTTGACTGTCCTGAACAACTTGGTGTCATCTGCAAACTTTGCCACCTCACTGCTTACCTCATTTTCTAGATCATTGATGAACAAGTTGAACAGGATCGGTCCCAGGACTGACCCCTGGGGAACACCACTAGTTATCCTCCTCCATTGTGAAAATTTACCATTTATTCCCACGCTTTGTTTTCTGTCTTTTAACCAATTCCCGATCCATGAAAGGATCTTCCCTCCTATCCCATGACCACCTAATTTACATAAAAGCCTTTGGTGTGGGACTGTGTCAAAGGCTTTCTGGAAATCTAGGTATATTATGTCCACTGGGTGCCCCTTGTCCGCATATTTATTAACCCCTTCAAAGAATTCTAATAGATTAGTTAGACACGACTTCCCTCTGCAGAAACCATGCTGACTTTTGCCCAACAATTCGTGCTCTTCTACGTGCCTTGCAATTTTATTCTTTACTAGTGTTTCTACTAATTTGCCTGGTACTGATGTTAAACTTATCGGTCTATAATTGCCAGGGTCTCCTCTAGAGCCTTTTTTAAATATTGGCGTTATATTGGCCGTCTTCCAGTCATTTGGTACCAAAGTGGATTTAAAGGATAGGTTACAAACCACTGTTAATAACTCCGCAATTTCACATTTGAGTTCTTTCAGAACCCTTGGGTGAATACCGTCTGGTCCTGGAGACTTGTTACTATTCAGCTTATCAATTAACTCCAAAACCTCCTCTAATGTCACTTCAATCTGAGTGAGTTCCTCAGATTTGTCACCTAAAAAGGCTGGCTCAGATTTAGGAACCTCTGTAACATCCTCAGTCGTGAAGACTGAAGCAAAGAAATCATTTAATTGCTCCGCAGTGGCACTGTCTTCCTTGATCGCTCCTTTTATATCTTTGTCGTCCAAGGGCCCCACTGCTTTTTTAGCAGGCTTCCTGCTTCTAATGTATTTAAAAAACATTTTACTATCGTTTTTTGAATTTTTGGCTAGCTGTTCCTCAAAATCTTTTTTGGCTTTTCTTATTACATTATGACACTTAATTTGGGAGTGTTTGTGTTCCTTTCTATTTTCCTCACTAGGATTTGACTTCCACTTTTTAAAAGCTGCCCTTTTCTCTCTCACTGCCTTTTTAACATGGCTGTTTAGCCATGGTGGTTCTTTGTTAGGTCTCTTACTGTGTTTTTTTATTTGGGGTATACATTTAAGTTGGGCCTCTAGTATGGTGTCTTTAAACAGTTTCCATGCAGCTTCCAGGGATTTTAGTTTAATTACTCTACCTTTTAGTTTCTGTTTAACTAGCTTCCTCATTTTAGTGTAGTTCCCCTTTTTGAAATTAAATGCCAGAGTGTTTGACCACTGCGGTGTTCTTCCCAACACAGGAATATTAAAAGTTATTATATTGTGGTCACTATTTCCAAGCGGTCCAGTAACAGTTACCTCTTGGACCAGATCCTGCGTTCCAGTCAAGACTAGATCGAGAATTGACTCTCCCCTTGTGGGTTCCTGTACTAGCTGCTCCAAGAAGCAGTCATTTAAGGCATCAAGAAATTTAATCTCTGAATCCCGTCCTGAGGTGACATGCACCCAATCAATATGGGGATAATTGAAATCTCCTATTATTACTGTGTTTTTTATTTTGATAGCCTCTCTAATCTCCCTTAACATTTCAGCATCACTATCACTGTCCTGGTTAGGTGGTCGGTAATATATTCCTAATGCCATATTCATATTTTAATCAATGGACATTCCACTAGAGGACTTGCTGAAAGATGTATGTGGTTTTTGTACTTGCACTTAGCACTCTGGGGTTCTGGCCCATGGCCAGGGCTCCGTACCTCTCCTGTAATACAGATGATGATGATGATGATGATGATCCAAAAGCAGGAAGGAGTTGAGTTCCCTCGGTTCTCATTGAGTGTGTGGTGATAGTTACAAGAATATTTCCTGATCCTCAGAGGTTCAACACGCTGGCAAATATCCTTACCTTTGTGAGTAGCTGGATGAATGCAGGATGAGGCCACTCCATTAAAAGAAAGAATGGCTTCAATGGTAAAACGACTAAATCAGATGTAATGAGGAAGCTTCTTACTCCAAGGATCAAGTCATCCATATGCCGGGTGGAGTGGCCTTCAGGGGAGTATTAAGAATCTTTTAGATGATGAGATGGCTTCAAGGAGATGCATGAAAAAACAGGTACCAGTGTGGCATGTGGCTGAGGCATTGGAAGATCAGAGAAATGTAGTGTGATTGGAAACAAAGCAGTGGAGCTTGGTGGTATCAGCTAGTTCATACGTAGATTCTTAATTCTGGAACACCCTCATCTCAGACAATAGTAATCAAATACTCTGGTTTAAAGCCTGGTTGGTAGCTGTTTTGCACATACTGAAATATCAGGCAGCTCTCACACATGAGCAGCTGAGATGAGGATTTTTGGACTTGGTAAATAGCTAAAGAATCTTAATATTCAGAAAAGACATTGCTGTTCCCTGTGTTTCAATTGCAGCTACCACTATAGGGATAATTGCTTAGCTGCAAATATTAGAAGAAAAACACAACAACTTGTCCACAAACAAGGTTCTAGTTGCAGCTGTCCACCAGAAAGCAGTCTGATTTGATAGGCCCATTTGCTGCAGGATGTGTGTTGAGCCCTGTTCAAATCACTGTTGGAGTATTTTCCTCCTTTGCCATGATGGTAGTTGCATGAGTGGGTGGGTATATGCATTAAGCATAGCATAAAAAATTTAATTATGTATTCCACGGTGGGGAAGCACAATGTGGTCCCTTCCTGTCTGCTGTAAAACTTCGGTAGTGTGTGTGAGTGACTACTGATCCTCTGCTATTTAGAGCGTTCAGTGATGAAAGCAAAACTTAATAAAAGGTCCGGGGCCGGGGGTGGTGGTGAGGATTTAGGTAAAGACATGAAGGCTGCAGTGTTAAATGCAAACTATAATTTACATCCATACTGTTACCCAACTATGTTTAACCAGCATTTTTGTCTACAAGTCACTCTCTCTGAATGCCACAAGCTCTTAAGTGTAAAGCAAACTACTTTAGCTAATCTCCTGCTGACAATATTGAAATGTTTTTGTATACTGTTTAATATGTTCGCCATACTATACTGACAGCAGCTTATCCTTACACCACTTTTGTGAGGTAGATGTTGAGAACTCGTAAAGATTTTAGTTCTCTAGTTGCCAAGATGGACCAGGATGTGTTGTTGGAGGGACTTAATGAAGTGAGCAGCTTACAGCTGGGAAAACATTTTCTAGGTCTCTGACTAAACACATGGAATATGGTGTGTGTTTGCTTGATCTATCTGAGACCAAAAATGATGTGCAGATATTTTCCTTGTTTTACAACTGCAGCAACTGGAGACCGAGTTGAAGTGATTTGCCCAAGGCTGCATGCTGAGTCAGCGGTAGAGCCAAGTTCACAACTCAGTACCTTCAGATATCAGTTCTACACTGATTCCTCCCAGCCACCATTTAGGGAACAAAAGAAATGTTACGTTGTATTCTTTGCCTGTTTAGCCCAGTTTTCTACAGGGAGATGATACTATTGCAGGTGAGACACTTGGTATTTTTTTCCAACTCCCCAAATTGTTCAGGATGTTCTGTGCCGTTTGGATTCCTGTTTCCAAGATGTAGTCAGCAAAGTTACTTAGGCTTGGTCTCCACTAGGGAGTTAAGTCAATATCAGATATGCAATTCTGGTTGCATAGCTGGAACTGACATCTGCAGTTGACTTACATGTTTGTCTACACAGATGGAGGCTGATGGGAGAAACTCTCCCATCAACCTCCCTTACTCATCATGATATCAAAAAGCACAGGGGTGAGTAATGCATGTCTCTACCAGCTGCGTGCTCTCAAACTCCAGAAGATTGATCCTGACTGGGATGAGCTTTCTGGTAGTGTAGACATACCCTGTGTTTGGGATGCAACAGCAATGATTTAATGCCTACAAAATAAGCTTTGATCAATGGAAAAAGGCAAAAATCAGTTATTTATTTCAAGGAGAGACAGCACTTTAGCTCAGTAATTCTTCTGAGCACTTACATATCACATCAATTTTATAGAAGTTAGTGTAATCTGCACTACTCTTACTATGGACAAACAATATTACCCATCTTTTAAAATGGGTAAGTTGAGACAGAGAAGTAGCCCCTAAATGAATGGAATTACAGTTAAATTTAAGATGGGATTTTCAAAAGTTCACATTACATACATGCTTTTGAAGATCATCTTTATAACTTATGAAAGGTGTTGGCTTGGAATACTAAACTGAATTCACCTATTCACAGAAATGAATCAGCATTGCCAAGAGCCTCCTCCCCTCTCCCTGCCATATCATACCATACAACTATTGTTTTCAGTGTGGCTCTTAGGGGTGCTGAGGTATAAGGTTAGTTAGGTCTCCTTGGCTATGTAGACCTTGGAATCTAGGCTGAAGTTTCCAGTAAAACTACCAATAATTGAGCGAGTTTTGTGACAATGACAATTCAGTATCATTTTGAGCCCTGAGCAGCTTCAATTGGTACTGGCTTCAGAGAATTACCAGATTCAAAACTGCAACCTATAGGTGAAAAACTCTGTACTGTATTCCAATACCAATCTCTTGATCTAGCCAGGTCATAACTTATTAATATGAGCTTCAATATAGCATGTATTATTTTGGCTCCCCAGCAATCAGTTCTAAAATAACTCTCTCTCTCTCTCTCTCTCTCTCTCTCTCTGATATATATATGTGCTCATAGCTTGGGAAAAAAAAGTCCCCTAAAAGGGTGATCAATGTCTTTATTAATTTGAGGGAGGAGGAAATCAAACATTTGCTTGACCTGCTTTTGCTAATTTGCTCACTAATTAGCCACTGATGACAACAAATATTGCTGCCTTTTTAGGACATGTAGTTTGTCTCATGACGACAACAGTGTTGTAGGACTGACATATGTGTGCATTTTGAGTTAGTGTGTGTGAGAGAGAGTGAGAGGGATGGCTTGCTTACCCCGGAGTTATTCAAAAAGTGATTCTTAGAGAGACCAAGTAGAAAAGGCAACAAAACAAAGATACCAATAAAATTCCTTGATGAAGCAACGGGGAAGACAATTCTTGAGAAAATTCCTATCAAGCTTGATCCAGACTAGGACAGTTTATTCCTCCCTGGTCTTAGCCTAGGTTTAGCATCTCCTCAATATGAGAATATTAAGCCATTACAAGACCCAGGCCTACAAAATGAAGGTGTTGAGTGATTCAGGAGACACTGCCCAGAGAATGAAAGTGAATGCTGACAGGGATGTGCAGAGTCACCAAAAATGACTGAGTCAAGGTCAAGGCTTCAAGAAACAGGCAGTAACTTGCTCCCCTGGAGAAGAGGTGGGCACAAATCTAAGTTACATCTTCCTAGTGCTTTGAGGCGGGGGATACCAAAATTAGGAAAGATAGCACATGGATATGTCTGTGTAGTTGAAAATCCATTTCAGTGAGTTCTGTGCACCTTTTGTCAGATCATATTTGATTTTGAAGGAGCTGACTCTCTGGCATTGTATATTATTACTGTCCGCAAGTTCCCAAAAGGAAGCTCTTGCTTGTGTCAAGCCTGTTGTCCCTGGCAGGTGTTTCTGTTAGAAATGAGTGGTTTTAGCCTAAAAACCTGGTGGGAGAAAGATGGGATTGCAGGATCTCATCTCAGAGAGAAGTGGATGTTCAGGCCTACCACTTGGAAAGGGTGAGTGTGGGGGACTGGATGAGAACCTCAAAATGGGAAGTCTATCCAGGCGCTGTGACAGTACTTTCTACCAGTAATTATTTCAGAATTGAAAGGTTGGGGCTTTCACTGAAAAACCACACACAGGCATCTTGTTTAATGTCAGACATATTTTTCTTCACTTTTTTACCCTATATTTTTTGCAGTACTCTTTTTGGTTGAAGGACTAAATGGCAAACTAGAGAGTCAGCCAGAGGATGTAATTAAGCTCTTTGCACATCCACCATTAGTCGATAGCACTATCAACACATTAGCTTTTTGCCACACGATGTTCTTGGACTGAATGCTATAATCAAAGAAGCATGTTCATGCCTGAAATGAATACTATAACAGAGGACGTATATTCATTCTTACAGTATGCCTGAGAAACACAAGCCTTGCTCAGAGCTTTTCTTTTTTTTTCAAAGGAGACAGCAGAAGTCTAACAGCGTCTGTCAAATTAGAAGTTATCGCTAATTCAAGGTACCTGGCAAAATCACACTTATGTTGCATATGTTAGCAGAATTCAATGTGTGACATTAGTTTACAGTAAGGAATGTAAATCAGCACCTGTGTACCGCACACGGGAAGTTTGCACTCAGTACTCAGTACATGACACTGAGAAACAAAAATAGATGGTGCTAGTGGGGGCCTTAGCAATTCTGCATGAAGAGTAAAAGAAGCAAACACATAAGTCTCCTAACCAAAAATCAAACATAGGGTGAGATCCTGCTCTTTCACTAAGGAATGATTATTGCCTGCTGTGTATAAAAATAGCTCATGCAAATAGCACAGCTCAGCAGTGCTAATTTAATAGTTGAATGTGCTTATGGATGTTCAGTGGAGCAGAATGAATAAACCAAAAGGAACAGTTTATTGAATGATTTTAGTTTCTTTTATTACTGATGGAATAACCACAAGTAGATCACAGTTCCCTTGAATTCATGTGTTGAAATATTTTTGAGGAATAGAGGTTTTTTCAGATACTTCATACTCAGTGGATTGACCATGAATTCAGACCACAGAGTTTAATTGTAATTCAATGAGGTATGTTACATTTTATCAATCCTGTTCACTGAATGGATACGAATGCAATATCCAGCACTAGTATTTAAATTCTACTATTCTCATTTGTGCCAGGAAATTGAACCATTCAAATGTGTGGAAAAAGCAAATACACCGGGACACAAATATAGCCAAAGCAAATACACTGAAAAAGTGAAACAAGCATTCCCAGGAACAGTCCTGCATTCTGTAAGACTGAGGTAAAAGCAGGAATTTCTCTATGCTTAATTATACAGTAGAATGAGATTTTTAATGTGCTTTAATGAAAGGTTAGTGAAGACATGAACACAACATCTTAGCTAGTCACATTCTTGATATGACTTGTTGACATGGTACAGTGAACTAATGCACACAACTCACCAGCTTTTTCCTTTTAAAAAGAAGTAGAATCTGTCACATTGAATGAGTGTAGAAGACAAAAACAAAATCTGTGCCAATCAGTTGACCTCCTTTGCCCACGAAATTAACTCACTGGGTGAAGGCATATACTCCTCTGTGTTCCCGAAATGGGAGGTTGGTGTATGTAGTATAGTCACAAACAGCTCCAGAACAGGACACTTTGCACTGAATCCTGACAGGTCTGTTCAGCGCATGGGGGACAGGGTTTGGGAGAAGCCACTTGATTGACTATTCTGAGTTCAGTGGCAGGGAGATGCTGCAATGGGGGACCCAGAGAAGCTATGATGTAGCATAGCAAGGCGTGTCCATTTTCAAACAGATTATATTCTTACATTATGTGGAAGTTTTACAATGAGCCCCTCAAAATACCGCAAAAAACCAAATTCTGAATGGGAGTTGTGTGAGAGAGTAATGGAACCCACTCACTAGATTTGGGACAGGGCAGGGGGTCTGCATCAGGGCTGAGGAACCTTCAGTGCATTAGTTGGATGGAGTTCATCAGGGTTAGCCTCTGGTGGGCCGTTAGATGCTTTGTTTAACTGAGCATCCACGGGTGCAGCCGTTTGCAGCTCCCAATGACTTTGGTTTGCTCTTCCTGGACAATGGTAGCTGCAGGAAGTAGCAGGGACTGGGCCACCACTTTGCACAACACCCATTGTCCAAGAACCGTGAACCATGCCCACTGATCGTGGCCATGCACTGAAGCGGATTGACAAAGTGATCCAATCTGTTAACAGTAAGTGGCAAGATGCCCAGGCCACTTCCTCAACAGAATGGGGCCCCAGTAGCCCCACAAACAGCATTGTGGGGCCAACAAGCCTTTCCGGGCACTCTGGGCAGTTGCAGCCTTAAAGGTGCCCCCAGCCCACCCTCTGTGGCCATGCCTGCCCATGCTGAGCCTCGTGGATCCCTGAAAGGCTGTCTCACGCCCGCATGCTCCTCCCTCAAGTGTTCAAAACCAAGGCAGAGCTATTATGGACAAGGAGCAGCCCTTGGGTCTGGCCCCTTGCAGCTCAGCAGCTGATGCAGGTGCTTCTTCCTATTTTCCTGGCTTTCTTTCACCAAACCTGGGGTAGAGGGGTTGGAAGGAACTGCCAGATCCCGAGGCCAGTGAGAGCACCCCTGCTGGCTGCCCTATTGCCCCACATGCCCTCATCTCTCTCGATGCCATGGCAACACAACACCAGTGCAGACTAGTGAGAGCACTTAGTCATGGGGGAGCAGGACAACAATCAGTGGGTGCAAAACTTTTGCATGTTATGGGACACCTGGCTTGCCCCCACACTACAGCATCAGGACACCCACATGAGGCTGGCCATCCCTGCTGAGAAGAGAGTGGCCATCAGTTTGTACAAGTTGGCCGCCCCAAAAAGATACTGCTCCATGGTGAATCAATCCGGGGTGGGGAAGTCCACTGTTGAGGTAATCCTGATGCAGGTAAGCCACTGTTGGGCTGGAGTCTCAATGAGGGGGAATGATGGAGCCCCAGCCAAGGGGAGCCCTTGGGAGTGGTGGCAGAGGAGCACCATCCCTGGTGTGGGCCAGGCAATCCAACCCTCACAGAGACCCGTGGTTGGTGGGGTCGCCACACAGGGGGGCATTTGGATGGGAAGTGGGGCAGGGGATGAGAAGGGGCAGGGAAGGCTGCTGTGCATTTGGTTTTCTTTGCGTCCAGGTCCTGAGGGCTATCAACAACATCCTGCCTGGGAGGCTCATCTGAGTCAGCAACCTGGATGCAACAGTGGCTGGATTCAATGCCATGCACTTCCCGAACTGGTTATGGGCAGTAGATGGGACCCACATACCAATCCATACTCCGGACTACAGTGTAGCATGGTACATAAACCAGAAGAGGTACTACGCCGTGGTCAGTTCACTGTCATCTACATCAGGTAGTTAGCCTGGGCACATGACACCAGGGTGTTCAGGAATTCCGGCCTGTGCCACAGAATAGCAGTGGGCACATACATTGTGCAGCACAACATGTGCATTGTAGATGTCTTCATGTGCTTGTGCAAGGTGGGGGATGTGGCCATAGCTAATGTGCCCATACACCAGCCATCTGCACCAAACAAAGGAGCTGTTCAATGCCTGCTTGACTGGGCACTTAACCCAGTTGAGTGCACTTTTGAGCATCTAAAGGCAAGGTTTTGCTGCCTACTCACTTGCCTGGGTATGTGAGAGAATTGCAACCCCACGGTGGTGTCCACTTGCTGCACCCGTCACAATCTTGTGGAGGGAAAGGGAGAAGACTTCATCCAGGGTGGGAGGTGGACACAGCCCATAGCTTTGAGCAACCAGCTGTGGCCATGACTCTGGCCTAACAGGAGGACATGGAAGTGGTCTGCATCAGGGAGGCCCAAAGACCCCAGTTACCCTCCTCAGGGTACTCCTAGCAGACACCTCAGCCCCACAGCCCTACCCCATCTCCACTACAACCCCTCCATTCAACCCCTTACCCCACAATACATCCCCAGTAAAGAAGGATGCAGGGTTGTTGAAACAGGAACATGTTTTACTTAACCAACAGGAAAACCTGCATCAAAATAAATGTTGTTACTGCAAACTATTTACATTGCGCAGGCCCAGGCTACTGTGTGAGGGGGAGGGTTTGGTGTGGGGGTACATCTGAATATGGATTGGGGGGGCTTAGGACAGGGGATGTGGGGGGCTTCAGTCTAGGCAGGGGGAAGAGGGCCTCAGCTGCGGGATCTCCTCCTGTTACAGGATCACGGTCCTCATTGGGGCTGGGTTGGAGCTGGGCGCATGGGGAGGTATTGGGCTTGCAAATCTGGGACATGGTCATCTGGGGCAGCAGGGGGGTCTAGGAAGCAGGCCTGCTGCCTACAGCTATTGCCCACTTCAGGGCCTACAGCTCAGCCTTCAGCAAGGAGGGGAGTTGGCACAGGGGTTGGGAAAAGGGGAAATGGGTGGGCGGGTGGGGGCTGGAGTTCAAGGGAGCAGACGGGGGGCAGGTGTGGGAGGTCAGCCAGGGGCAGCTGGGGGTGGCGGGTGGGTATGCCCGGGCTAGCGTGTCCTCCCACACACTCCAGATCTTGCAGACCTCCTCAAGCACGTGGCCCTACACCACCTCCCACTGCTCAAGGGCCCACTCCCACCAGTCCCACTTCTGCAGCTGGTTTTGGAAGGCCAGGTTGGCTGCATAGAGGCTCAGCACTTCATCCCAGTGGTGTGGCGGAATCATCACATGGGGGCCCACTCCTGTGGTGGTGTCAGCGGCGGTTGTGGTAGCGGCAGCAGCATGTGCCAGTCCTCAGCTGGCTGGTTCTGGGTGGCAGCCTGGACTGACTGACTCTGGTGAGGTGGAGGCACTGGCCCCAAACCTCTGAAGGTGCGACCATATGGGAGGTGAGATGGTTAGTCATTCCCACCATGCAGCCCCTATGGCCCTGCCTCCCCACCTAGCACTAGCCCCCACCCCCAACACATGAGATGGAACTGTCCCAGGAGCACGGCCATGTGTGCCCTGCACACTGGGCCCTGCTGAGCTGCAGGGAGCAGGCTGACAACTGCACCCTCTGCCTCCCCTCAGCCCACAAGGGGGTGTCCAGCCACAAGAGAGTCCCCGCATGGGTGATGGGTGAGCAGGGTGTGGACTGGCCCTCCGGGGCCCTGGGGTGCATGTGGCCTCCCATGAGGCTGGAATCAAACTGGCACCTGTGCCATGGGGCTGCCTGCTGGGTTTCAGTGGGTCAAGCCACTGGTCACATGTAAAGTACTCACCAGAGGGGCCCCCAAACAGGTCTGGTGACTTCCAGGGTGTAGTCTTGCTGGAGGGGCCTGTCGTGATCACAAAGGTCCCCTGGCTTGAGTCTAGGTCCGACTCATCCTCCAGATGAGGCTCGTGTGGGGTCTGTGGCTGGTCCAGCTCCTGTGGGCTGGCTGCCTTGGTCATGCTGAGGTGCCCCACCATTGGGTACCATCGACCCCCTCCCCACCCTGAGCAGCTGGTGGAGATTCTAGTAGTAGAGGAAGGTGGGTTTCTGTGCCCCCACCCTGAACATTGCCTGGCATTCCAGCCCTCACGTAGCCCTGGTTCAGGTAGGGTGTCCATGCCCTGTCAGGGCTTCGGCCAGGTGGCTATAGCCTGGTGCGTTTTGGTGCTTGGCACTGAGGCCCAGGATGAGGGCCTCGTTGCCCCAGAAGGCGATGAGGTCCTGCAGCTCGGGTCCTGGCCACAAAGCAGCCTGCTCTTGTAGCCCTTGGGATGGGTCCTGGAACCCCCAGGGCACATTCTGCAAGGAGCTGGCTGGGAGGTCTGGCTCATGCCTCCAGGGCCCAAGGAGTGGCTGCCAGCACATGCAGCTGGCAGGGTGTGGCTTTGCTACTTGCACAACCCAGCTTCCTGTCATGGGGCTTCTGGGGCTGTATGGCTATAAACGCAGCCAGAGGCACTGACCATAGAGGTCAGATTACTATAGAGAGGGCATCTCAGCACTCCAGCTATCCAGCACCATGGAGGACTGTTAAGTCAACAAAAGTACCCCCTTCCCCCGGGCCATTCATATGCTTGTTCCATCAACAGTAGCACTTGAGAAAAGTATTATGCCTCGTGGCAGCAAGGCAAAACGCTGCTGGAAAATGTGCCAGGTTTGTCACAATACTGTCTACAAAACCCATTTTGGGTGTGGACATTCCCCAAGTTTTGTCAACAAAACCAGGGTTTTGCCAGCAAAACTCACAAGTGTAACCATAGCCCTGTACCAATACCTGAACTCCAGAAAAGTGAATTTAGGACTTGACTTGTAACTACAATGGTAGGTATTCAAATACCCACCACAACTTGCTTCCAACCTAAGGTGTTAATATCTATATCTATATATTTATATTGATATCATTCTATAGCTATAGGGTTCAAATGAGCTTTATTTGGAAGTTGCAAGCCCTGCTGTGTACTGGCTCACTTCTAGAACTATATTACTGCTTGGGTGTGACCTTGTTATTACTATTGAAGCAATCTATAGGCATTCTTTTAGAGTAAGAAGTGAGTATAAAGTTCTCACATGGTTAGGATGTTGGATGCTCTGTTAGGTGATTTTTTTTCAAGTAGTTAGGAAACCTGATTGGTGGAATTTTGTCCCCAACCTCTCAGGGTCCTCAAGCTTAAGTCTGAGGGTCTAAACAGCAATGGAATGTACCCCTGCAACCAAAGCTTCATGAGTCCAAGTTGGCTGGCTGGGAGGGTCTAGTTGCTGTGTAGACATACCCCTGGTGACTTTGCCTTGTATACAATATACTGCAACTTCTTCCACCTCAACAAAAATGCGAAGGATAAGAAACAAATTTCTAAAAACTATAGAAATGTGAGGGGCTGAGAAGTGGAAGCTGGGGGTGGTAATAAATCTCAAGTGCTTAAGCCCCAAATGTAGGATGCAGCATATGACAAAGAGCCAAACTGTAGGGAACACACATTGTTATCTGAGGAGAACTTAAAACACTGTAGGATGCATTTATTTTGAGGTTAAGTAACTCTTTCTAGAGCAACAGTTTCATGATTATTTCTGATGTGAATATTTTTCTAGAGTACATGAAGGGGTACTAAATTTCAGTCTAATGTGAGTTCACTTAAGAGGTATGCTGCTGGCACTTTTGTAGTTTCTTCTTGGTTTCCACAGAACTGGAAATAGTAATATCTAAATATTCTTTTATAGTGATTTTCTGAACTAACAGAGCTTTTTGGTGAAATTCTAAAATACAGCTTCTTTACATTTTCTAATTATCTTTTGAGGCAGTTGCTGTTAACTTGACCAAAAGTGAATTGCAATGTGCATACACAGCTCCAATAGCAGAAAATGAGCTATTTTGTTTAATAGTTTCAGCTATGTTGTTTGGCTCAATGGAGGGTTTTTAGATATGTGCATTTAAAAATATAGCCAAACAATAAAGCTTAGACCAGTCTTTGTTAAACTGAGAGTCTCTTCATCCCACATCATAAACTTAAAAGAATTTGACCTTGAATTAGAGGGCTTTCACATGCAATGGAAACTAATTGTATTTGTGGTGTTCAAATCATAGTGTTAAAATGAAATTAGGATTGCACAGAAGGGGATATTACAAGGGAAAACATACCATCGTAATGGGCTATAAACCCTTTGAGTACAACATTATTTGCAAACCAATGAGATAGCTGTCTATGACCAACATAAGCAATCTGAAAGCTATAAATTATATCGTAAACAAAAAGATTAAAATGATTTTTAAAACTACATTCTTACTCCACAAAATTGCCTTCTCTAGAGCACCAGAAGGTCAGATGACATTCTCACCAGCTATAGAGCTTGGCAAACATAATGGCATCTGTACATGTGTTCTTCATACCAAGTCATTTGCTAACTGCCTACGTGCACTCATTTGTCCAGTGCAGAAAGATGCTCCAACGAGTTGGCGATTTGTACATTTCAGTAACACTACAATAAAGCCTTTGAGAGTCCATGATGGTTAGGAATAAAGCCAAAATAAATTAAATGTTTTAGGGATTTTTAGAGACAAGGGCTGATATATAATTGTTTGTAATATGTACATTGAAGGAATTTCAAATTTAATTATATGAATATAAAATTTTATACTATGTTCTTTTTGCTTCAGAGTATATGTAGAAAATAACTGAATGCATTTTCCATCCACAGTAGAATCACCATTATTCTTTCTTTATAAAGCACACTGAACTTCTGTACTTTACACACAGGTCTCTGATTTTGATCATGTTCCCTTTGAAAATAATAGAAGTTTTCCTAGTGACTTTGAGGAAAAGAGTAATTAGCCTGAAAATCTCTTTTTATGATGATATCTGCATATAGACTAATGCGTAAATATTCACAGTAAAATTTTGAGGCTAAAAGCTTTAAACTGTAAACACCTGGAAATTTAGGGTCTGATTCTTATTTACATAAAGGCGGAGACAGTTTGCCTTGGGTGTTAAAAAAGATGATCTACTGAAGAAGAGTAGAAGGGACTGCTGTGGGCATGCTATATCTTGGCCCAAAAAACAACTGGGGCACCAACAGTTACTCATGTCTAGCAAGGGCACCAAAGAGAGAAAATGGCAAGCATAGGTATGACTACATGGGGTACAAATCACTGTTATTTTAAATCAATTTATCTGAGAGTTATGTACCTTTTGGGAAAGGTTCTCCCCTTTTTGAACTTTGCAGTAAGCCAAAATTCAGCATCCTGCAGGGTGTTGCCATTGGATGGAAAAATAGATGATAGTCAGGTATTGCTTTATTGCAACTCTGTTGGTTTGCAAAGTCCTGTTTCCTTGAACACAGTGGAAATCAGACAGCAGAAGATTTTTCCCCTCCCACCCTACATTTCCAAGAGTCTTTCAGGAAGAATTTAACCAAATATCTCTCTTCCTTGGCTTTTTCATGACCAGTACTTCTGTGCCTGTGCTCGTGGTGCTTCCTGTCTCCTTCTGTTGTGTTTCTCCTGCTTCTCTCTGCCTGCCTTGCTTCTTCCCTCCCATACACAAACCTCTACTAAACAATACCCATTGAAGTCTTTCTCCTCAGTGATCTCTAATTCCTGAGCAGCTTCATAGTTTCTAGACAGGTGCCCAGTTTACACACCTCTTTTTCCATCAAGCATTTGCTGCTCATGATGGGAAGGACTGCATTTTCAGAAACTCCCCCAGGGAGACATCAACTTCTACCAGCTCTGCTTGCATTTCTGATTATCCTCACTTCAGCAGAGGAGGATTACTCTACAAGCAGAGCTGCCTCAAACCAGGGAGAGGGCAGGAGCTTTATCCCTCTCAGAGGCGAGGGATCTACCCTGTCCTGTGGTCTCTCATTTCAGCACCTGCTCTCAGCAATGCTTTGTACTTGTGTCCCCCACTCAAAAGACCTCTCTTTTGCTGGTTGGTAGCAGCACATAGTGAAAAAAAGAAAAAGAAAAAAACCAGCTAAGGGGAAGGACTAGGCTGCATGAAGTAGAGTGTCCACATCTGCTTATACCTGCATCACACAGAGAAAACAAGCTGGGCACAGTTTTCCTGTTTGGGGGGAAACATGGATCATGTACTGAACTTTGTGAAAGGGTTTGATGTAGTAGCAGTGCTTGCAGATAAGACCTGACCCTGCAAACTTTACTCACATGAGCAGTTCCTACTAGTACAAGGAATGTTAGTGACTTCACTGTAACTGCTAGCAGGAGTATGGACTATCAGTGCAATTGAAGGTTGGAGCTGTAATAACAGCTATCAAACAGATAATATGTTACTGTCTGTGACTCCAAACAAGAAATAATGCATATTTTTTATTAAAATTATACACACAAACCCCATCTGCCTACCTAGAATTTTATTTTGAGTTTTATAGTAAAAGTTCAGAAATGGATTTGACACTTCTTTGAGTTCAAGATATCACATTCTATAGTCATGTATCTCAATGGGTAGTGGAGTTGTACTGTACCAAAATTAGTGGAATTACTGAACCCAGTGAGAACATACCAGGGTCAGGGTGGAATCTGGCCCAGTTGTGTCACCATTCAGTGTTAAGTTCTAGTACATTTGCCAATCAGCATACACTGAACTTGTTACAAATGAACTAGCAAATGATTAGCAAAAGCAGGCATTTTTTGTTGGTATAAGGATATTTGTCATGTATATTTTGACATTTTGAAATCAAGCTGCACTAATTTGTTCAATTAATTCTCAATTAATTGGAACCTAAGAATAGCACACTGTGGGAATTCCACAAATATTGTTAATAGAGAAGACACAGCCATAATTTTTAGTTATTTTCCTATAAAAGCAGTGGTCTCAGCCTAGAAACTTTGAAAACAGCTCATCAAAAAAACTATGAAGCCAATGTAACGCATTAGGTTTAAAACCAAACCATCACAAAGGAAAGAGGAAATTAGAGAGATAGGAATGGCACCTGGGGAAAATAACAGTAAATCAAGTTGTGCAGTTCAATATCAAGGTTAGTCAGTATATCATTACTGCAAATTCTGCTACAGCAACAAAATGCGAACTCACCTAGTCTGTCAGTTTGGAATAAATATGCAGATGTTGAAGCTGATTATAGATTATGCAGCTAACAGAGCTAAGGGTGCAGCTAGGTTTTTTGTTCCTTTTAAAATTTGCAAAAAATCTTATCAAGATTGTTAGAGTTGTGAGCAAGTGTTCTGTTACAGGTTGGACCATCCCCATCTGGCACCCTAGGTCCAGACTGAACCATAGTATCATCAGATGAGACAGAATGTCCCTCCACATGGAAACCTCCTATGTCCGTATCATGAAATGGCATGAAAAGAATTAAAAACTAGTATTGTGTCAGAATCCTCTCCCTTAGCAGTCAAACAGATGTATATGTCAAAGACATTTGAGGCAGGGACAAGTGGACAAGTGTGGTGTTTATATGTTGTCTAGCACAATGGAAAACAATTGTGTTGTGACTTTCTGGGCTACCATAATCAACATGTTTAATTATAAAACAAAATTATCAAAAGCCATTTTTTGCAGATTTCAGATAGTTTTAGTGCCTTAACTGTGGTTCATATGTTTGGGTTTCTTGGAAATTTGACTGTACATCTCTTTTTAAATATTCATTGAATGAAGCTTGCATGTGACAACGAATCGGTGCTGAGGACAGAATGGCATTTGTAGCAGTTTTTGTTTTGAATACTGAACTAGTGGGAAGATTATTATATTAAAATTGGCTCTTGAAAATAATCTTTTCCTTAGTATTGAGAAGTCATTGAATATAATATAATATAATATAATATAATATAATATAATATAATATAAATTGTGGCATGGCCAGGGGGAAGGAAGCCCAAACAAGCAGAATGGCCTGCAGGGCAATCACAGGCAGTGGGGTGGGAGAGGGCTCAGCCTAATTAAAGCCAGCTGGCCCCAGTGACTGGGCCAAAGAAAGGCCTTTAAGACCCTCCACAGTGGGAGGGGCAGGGGGAGAGAGTGAGAGGTGAGCAGAGAGAGAACAGGTTTGAGAGGAGCAGAGGAGAGCAGCAGGAACACTGGAGATCACAGGGAGAGCAGGAACTTCTACAAGATTAAGAGTGAGGACCTGTGATTACTGCAGCCTGGAGAAGGTACTGGGGGAATCGTCTGGGGAAGTAGCCCAGGGAGAAGAGCTGCTGCACCAAGGGCTAAGGGAGGCAGCTCCTCCCACTGGCAGCTGCACAGGGTCCCTGGGCCGGAACCTGGCACGAGTGGGTGGGGGGCTGGGTTCCCTGCAGACCACCCCTCACCCCAGCGAGGGCAACAGGGCCCTTAAGGGGTCCTAATGGACTGACCAGAGGACAGAGGCCCAGGAATTGGACTGACTTTGTCACAAATATAATATAATAACTTTCACTTGTAACTTTTCACAGATGCAGCTTGAATGTGATTGTTTTCCCCTCATCACTGGCAAAAGTGGTCATTTGTGAACAGCTCTACTTCAGAACATAGCTAAGGTGTTTATAAGGGTGTGCTGGCATTTTCACTTTCCCTGCCAAACCTATTCTGTGGGTAGGTGGGGTGTTTCATGCCCTATGAAGACCGGTCCAGTGCTATCTGCATAGCATTGTATTCACTTTTTGTTTCCAGATAATAGAAACACTGGTCTCAACAATTATTTTGATTATAAACAACATAGATCGTGGCTGGATTTTCAAAACTGACTGGTGATATTAGGTGCCAAACACATATGTAATGTAAGTAGATGCTTAAGTAGTTAGGTGCTTTTGAAAATCCCAGCACACGGGTCATAAATTTGGACTTCATACAGAAAGTCCTACCTGGGAAACTAATTTCACTAAAGAAAGTAGAATTATGCAGGATAGCCAGCAGCAGAAAGACATTGTTGCACTACAAAAGAGTGAAGATGGGTATACTAATGTAATGTCATGGTTTCATATCTTTTTGTCAGGTATGTATATAGATTAAAAGTAGTGATGAGGCGCTGATGGTATACCAGTCTCTTGACTTGTCATGTCCCCAGAGGGGGCTCATTGTATCAACAGCAAACCCATTAAAAATGTTCCCTGATTCTTGACAAGTCAACACAGTTTTATTCACAGGAGAAATACAAATGAAATGACCCTCTAACTTTTGTGTGACATGTCTATGTGTGTATGGGGAGGAGTAGTGAGAGTAATGAGCTATTGAAAATATCAAGAACTTCTTAAAGGCAACAAGAAGAGCTTCTTAATAGTTTAAGATAACAATAGAAAATAATTCCATTATGTATTTTGTGAGCCAGCATCTATCCATGTAAACATTATTGAACTAAACCTAGTAGTATGGATAGTTTCTTTCTCCTTCTCCAGATTTGCATTCAAACTGTAGCTGTTTGCTTGAGTAGTGAACAAAAAATATTTTTTTTCATTTTATTTTATGCTTAAGGGGCATCATTATTAAGGTGTGACATGAAGATGTGGGAATTCAGGAAGCAATCTGTTTTCCAATCTGTTCCGTTGGAGGACCTCAAAATTTGTGAGTGTCAATTCCTGAATAACTCACATTTAGTAAAAAGATGTTTATCTAAAAATAATGCTATAAAAACTTTAAAATTATTTCATTTTTTCACAAATAATTCCTATTGAGTGCCAGGTTGCATCCTCCAATAGGAACAGATATAATATCATACTTCTGAACCGAATTTAATTTTTCTTCATATTAAACTGAATAGTTTTAGATAGTTATAAATTGAGCTATTAAACTGTTGACTAGTTTCAGAGTCTCATACACTAAATATTGACCCTTTGTTTACCATGTTGCAAGATATCCCTGCCTAGGAGTTTGCAGCTCTGAAATTAATTATCCAGAGTTGCAGAACTGTGAACTCTCAGGCTCTTTTAAAAATGGTAATATCTTTTCTTAAAGAACTGGCTGCTGAAATCAGGAGAATCTCCGCTTTCTTACTTTTAAAAAAAGTTTCAAACCATCATGGTTGCAAATAAAAGCTTGAGAACATAACCTGAGGGGGTCACAATATTTCAGAAATCAAAAGATAATTAAAAAAAACAAATTCATTCTCATATATTACATGATTTTGGGGGTCTAGCTCAACATTTTTGAATATTTGATGATGACAATATTAAGTTGAAAAATTCACAGTTCCAAGGTCAGGAGATCCAACATTTTAACAGAGGCTGCTGTAATCATTAGGCCTCAGTAGGGGTAACACCTTGCTGCTAGAAGAAAGAGACTGGTGAGTGTCCCTGTACACACCTTTATAGTAGATACCATCTGTACTCCTGTGAATACAGCTATCCTGGTATGATTGTGTGTGGGAGGTTGGACTGGGGACAGAGGCATTCCCTGGCAGCAAAAATTGCCTTCAGAGCTAACTGGTATTCCCCTCCCCAGCCTTAAACCTCTGAGCGCGGTGAGCCCAGGTTATGTTTTTGTCATGTGCATATCTTGAGGGGAAGAGTCCCTGACTGGATGAAGAAGGTGGTAAAATTGACCCCCACCCCTATTAATACAGTAATACTCAACTGATAGGAATAATCCAAGTTTAAACTGGAGTGATTTTTTTTTAGCATGGAGCTACTAGGTGCAGAATGTGAACATAAATATAAAGTAATTAGAGCATAATTATCTTGAACTACTCTTAGCCTCATTTCCTCCACTGCTAATTAACATTTTGGTGTTACTCTGAACTGCTGCATGCTGAGTGTAATCTTCTCAGAGCTTGTCTATACTTAACAGAAGATTGACACACTAGCTGTGTCTACACATGCACGCTACTTCGAAGTAGCGGCACTAACTTCGAAATAGCGCCCGTCGCGGCTACACGCGTCGGGCGCTATTTCGAAGTTAACTTCAACGTTAGGCGGCGAGACGTCGAAGTCGCTAACCCCATGAGGGGATAGGAATAGCGCCCTGCTTCGACGTTCAACGTCGAAGTAGGGACCGTGTAGTCGTTGCGCGTCCCGCAACTTCGAAATTGCCGGGTCCTCCATGGCGGCCATCAGCTGGGGGGTTGAGAGACGCTCTCTCCAGCCCCTCAGCTCACTGGTGGCCGTGTGGAGCGGCCCCTTAAAGGTCCCCTCCCCCTCCCTGACTCTGCAGGAAGCTGAGGCAACGTGCAGGCTGCAGCCTGCACACGCGGGCAGCCTGCACAACCCTCAGGCACCCACCCAGCGGCGATGGCTGGCCAGGAGCCCCCCCCAGCGCCCCCAGGGAACCCCCCCCCAAGGGGAGCCAGGGCAGCCAGCCCAGCCAGAGGGCCAGCCAGTCTGGAAAGCGGCAGCGGGGCCCCTCCTGGACGGAGGCCGAGCTGCGGGACCTGCTGGGGCTCTGGAGCGAGGAGGAGGTGCTCCAGGTAATGGGGAGCAAGAGGCGGAACGCGGATGCGTTCGCTCGGCTGGCCGACGGCCTGGCTGCCCGGGGTCACCCTGCCCGCACTCCTGATCATGTCAGGAGTAAGGTGAAAGAGCTGCGGCAGGGTTATGCCCGGGCCCAGGATGCGGCCAGCCAATCTGGGGCCGCCCCCGTCACTTGCCCCTTTTACAGGGAGCTCAGGGACATCCTGGGCCCCCAGCACACCTCCTCCCCTCCGCCCACCCTTGACACCTCGGCTGACAAGCCCCAGCAGGCCCTGCAGCTGGAGTCCGCCCCGGAGGCAAGCCCCGCACCCCGGGGGCCCCCCCCGGAGGCCATCCCTGGGACATCGCGGCAGGAGGAGGAGGAGGAGGAGGAGGGGGGCTCCTCCTCCGCAGAATCCAGCCTGCAGATCCTCCTCCTGCCATCCCGGAGCAGCAGCAGGGCCTCCGACCCCCGGGGATCTCCGGACCGTGGGAGCGGACCAACAGGTAGGTACCCCTCTCTGGTGGACACCCCTGGGCTTGAGGGGCAGGGGTAAGAGATATTTGTCCAGGGCCCCCCACACGCTCACATGGCCATGGCCCCAAGGACACCAGGGCCATGGCCCTCACAGCACTGCAGCCATCAGCCCCTGCCCCGCCCCCCCCCGCATGACAGTGCCATGCCCCATCCCCGGGCCAGGGGGGAGCGGAACCTCGAGGGGCCCCCGGGCGGAGGGGGTGGGACACCCCGCAGCAGCAGCATGTGATGGAGTGGAGGGAGTGCCAAAGGGAGACTCAGGCTACATATGAGCAACAAGAGCCAAATAGCTCCCAGGGCCAAAGGAGGATCCTGGCGCTACAGCTGGCAGGTGACACCTCTGCCCTGAACAAACAGGAGGGAGGAGCCGAGCTGGCTTGGAATTGGGGGGCGAGGGCGAGGGCCACAGGTAGAGGCTAGGGGAAGGGAGAGCTGGTAGGCAGCCAGCCTGAGGAGGGGGAAAGCTGCATCCCAGAGGGGCCCCCCTTGGGGTCTTCTCCCCACAACGGGTTGGAAGGACTGTCTCTTCCGACAGCTGGTGCTGTCACTCCTGCCAGAAACTGGCCATCTGTGGCCTAAGAAACCTCTCCTGCTGTCAGACCCTGCGGGGTGAAGTGAGAGTCGCTCCCACCAGGGGACGGGGTGCAGGGCAGGGGGACCCCTGAACCCCATCCACCACAGCATCATCTCCCGGGGACTGGGATGGGGAACCTGCAGCACAGGGCGGGGGGGACAGAGGCCACGGCTCGGGGCCCACACTAACGCCTGTCTCCATTCTTCTTTCCCCCCTCCTCTCCTGTGTCCTGCACCTGCACCTGCACCAACAGAAGGACCGGAAGAGAGCGCCGGCAAGGCCTCAGTTTTCCCGGAGAGCCCTCCGGGACCATCACTCCAGGGCAGCCCCTCGGCCGAGGAACGACCGGCCCCGCGGAGGGCTAGACGGCGGACCCCGCGCCTACTACCGCCGACGGCGACGGACCCCCAGCTGCTGGCCATTCTCCGCCGGCAGCTGGAGGTCTTGGAGCAGCACCTCCAGCTGCAGGAGTGGGCGCTGGCCTGGTGCCAGGAGGCATGTGGGGCCTATATGCGGACATTTAACCGGCTCGTGGACTACCTGGCCCCCCATGCCATGCCGGCCGAGCCATCGCCCGCCCTGCCCGCTCCTGCAGCCCCACCACCAGCTGCTCCGGCCGTCGCCGGCCCGTCCGCCGTCGCCCCACCACCCACCCATGAGGGCCAGAGCGCCGAGGGACCCCTGGAGCCACCTGAGACTCGCCGGCACCGATACCTTCCGGTCCAGCCCGCTCCCACCCAGCCGCGGACCAGACTGCAGGCGCGGCGGGGCTCCCGGCCGGGCACGCCCAGTGCCGGGCTATAGGGGCGAGGGGCCTGGGACGTGGCCCCCCCCCTTGTATATAGTTGGACCCTGTTTTTTTGGTGCCCCCGTTTGCCCCGTCCCCCCCATGTAAATAGTTCTCTCCTTTCTCCTCCCTGGTTTTCTTTTTATTATGTATGCCACACAGTTGTTTCTTTGGTTTGTTTTATTTGTGTACATATTGCTTTGGTTGAACGTTTGTACTTAGTTTTCTGTTTGTGCTTCACATATTTATTTACACCCCCAAAAAAAAGGTTCGGCCAGAAAAAAAAAAATTTACATTCAGCCATAAGTTCGTGCTGTCATTTGTCCAGGACAAGTGGGGGGGAGGGCTGTGGGGTGCTCCATGGTGTGGGCGTTGGGGCAGGAGTGTGGGGGAGGAAGGGGCGGGCAGTAGGGGGCCTGGGCAGAGTTCACCCCGCGGCCTGTTGGTCGAAGTAGGCCCGCAGGGCCTCCCGGACCCGGGTCCCCTCGGGGTCCACCTGCCGACTGGGGGCAGCAGGAGGCTGCACGTGTGCCTTGCCAGCCTCCGCGGCCCAGCCCTGCAGAAAGGTCTCCCCCTTGCTCTCCACGAGGTTGCGCAGGGCGCAGCAGGCACCCACAATCTGGGGGATGTTGTTGGGGCCCGCATCCAGGCGGGTCAGGAGACATCTCCAGCGTCCCTTGAGGCGGCCAAATGAGCACTCCACCACCTGGCGCGCACGGTTCAGGCGCTCGTTGAAGCGCTCCTGGCTAGCGGAGAGATGGCCCGTGTAGGGGTGCAAGAGCCACGGCCGGAGGGGGTATGCCGCATCTGCGATGATGCAGAAGGGCATGGTGGTGTCCCCCAGAGGGATCTCCCGCTGGGGGATGTAGGTCCCCGCCTCCAGCCGGCGGCACAGGCCCGAGTTCCAAAAAACCCGGGCGTCGTGGGTGCTGCCAGGCCAGCCCATGTAAATGTCCTGGAAACGTCCCCGGCTGTCCACCAAGGCCTGCAGGACGACAGAATGGTAGCCCTTCCGATTGAGGTATCGTCCTCCACTGTGATGCGGGGCGCGGATGGGGGTGTGAGTCCCATCCAGAGCCCCGAAGCAGTTGGGGAAGCCCAGGGTGGCAAAGGCGGCGACAGTGGCATGTGGGTCCCCCAGCCTCACGAGCCTGTGCAGGAGCATGGCATTGATGGCACGCACGACCTGCACAGAAAGCACATGGGACAGCCCCAATGAGGGGTGAGCAGGGTGTGCGTGGCCCTGCCCTGCCCTGGCCCCCCTGCTCTGCCCTGGCCCTCCTGCCCTGGCCTGCCCTGCCCTGCTCTGCCCTGCCCTGCCCTGGCCCCCCTGCCCTGGCCCCCCTGCTCTGCCCTGGCCCCCCTGGCCTGCCCTGGCCTCCCCCTCTGGGTTCTCTTACCTCCATGAAGACAGCCCCGACGGTGGCCTTTCCGACACCAAACTGCTGCCCCACGGATCGGTAGCTGTCCGGAGTGGCCAGCTTCCAGACAGCGATGCCGACCCGTTTCTCCACAGGGAGGGCACACCGCATGGCAGTGTCCCGGTGCCTGAGTGCGGGGGTGAGCCACTGGCACAGCTCCAGGAATGTCTGCCGGCTCATCCTGAAGTTCCTGAGCCAGTGGTCGTCGTCCCACTCCCCAAGCACCAGCCGCTCCCACCAGTCGGTGCTGGTGGGGTAGCTCCACAGCCGCCGGCGTGTGAGGCAGGGGGTGGAGCGGGGTGCTGCAGGGGTAGGGGTTGAGCCCTGCTGCCCTGGGGGCATCTCCTCCCCTGGGGCAAGGAGGTACTCAGCTGCCTCCCACATGGCATGGGCCAGGGCAAGCCCTGCTCCTGTCGGGAAGGCTGGGTGGACCTCTAGCTGCTGCTGCTGCTGCTGCTGCTGGGAGTCCATGACTGCGGCACCCGGGGTCTGTGTGCCTATGGCTCCTCAGACCGTGTGCTGTGCAGGCTGAGTGTATGTGGGAGGGGCCCTTTAAGGGAGCAGCTAGCTGTTGCCCCAGAAGCGCTAGTCCGCCTGTTGACCCTGTCTGCAGCTGTGCCTGGCATCCCTATTTCGATGTGTGCTACTTTGACGTGTAGATGTTCCCTCGCTGTGCCTATTTCGATGTTGGGCTGAGCAACGTCGAAGTTGAACATCGACGTTGCTGGCCCTGGAGGACGTGTAGACGCTATTCATCGAAATAGGCTATTTCGATGTCGCAACATCGAAATAAGCTACTTCGATGTAGGCTTCACGTGTAGACGTAGCCACTGTGGTCAATCTTCCGGAGTTCAATTTTGCACATCTGATGAAGACGCAGCAAAATCAACCTCTCTTGGCTAGTGTGGAGTAAAGGACGTCGATGCAGTGCTAAAGAGGCTCGGACTACACGAGGGAAGTAAATTGATTCTGATATGTCGATTTTAGCTACACAAATGCTGTATCTAGAATTGCGTATCTGAAATCGACTTATTCTCCTAGTATAGATTTACCCTTGGGGCAGTGCGAATGGGTGTTTCAGTTATTAAACGCACTAATCAAGAGATAGAAAGTTCTGTCTTTATGTGACTTTCATTGCTTCCTGATCTGGCCTATTTCTTGGAGTGGGGGACAGACTTACAAGAAGAGGTTATCCTTGTCTTTTTTTGTGTATGAGTCTCATTACAAGACATTCAGTAATATAATTCTGAGGCTGAATTTGGCTTCACTCTGTTCTTAACAAGTGTTATGGCCTTGTGAGAATCAGCGTGTTTACACAAGTACCTACCACATCTGGGTATGCACAAAGTATATTGCTTTCTAACACTGAGAAGACAAACAGAGGAGCAACTCAGATGTTTGAAAATAGTCATGTGACATTGGTTAATATTTGGAAGATTAAATAGTAAGCCTTCTTTAATAGTATAAAATATTTTCCATTTTCTTTGCAGGCGCAGTACCTATTATTGAAGCACTGTAAATGGAAATAAATTTATTCATATGAAGTTGCAGAGGTATGACAGCTGAGGAACACTACAAGAATGTAGCTTTCCTCAAAGCTTTTGACCCATTTGCACTTTGGTGCATTTGGCAGCACTGGAAAAAAGAACTCAAGGGGTGCGTCTACACTAGCCAGCTACTTCAAAGTAGCTGGCACAGTGTCGAAATAGTACGTCACATATACATGTGCCATGAGCTATTTCAATGTTGAAATCAACGTTAGGCAGTGAGAAGTCGAAATCGCTATTCCTATCTGAAGATGGGAATAGCGCCCTACTTTGATGTTCAATGTCGAAGTAGGGCACGTGTAGACAATCTGCATACTGCTACGTCAAAATAGCAGGTTCCTCCATGGTGGCCATCAGCTGAGGGGTTGAGAGATGCTCTGTCCAGCCCCTGCGGTGCTCTATGGTCGCCACGTGCAGCAGCCCTTAGCCCAGGGCTTCTGGCGGCTGCTGCTGCTGCTGCCTCAGCTGGGGGTCCATGCTGCGTGCACGGGGTCTGCAACCGGTTGTCGGTTCTGTGGATCTCGTGCTGTGCAGGGTGAGTGTGTCTGGGAGGGGCCCTTTAAGGGAGCGGCTTGGGGCTTTGCTGGCCCCTTATTTCAATGGGGAGCTCTTGTGCGTGTGGACACTCCATTTCCTTCTGGGGCGGCTCCTGTCAACATTCTCCATTGCTACTACAATGTTGAACATTGATGGTACCAGCCCTGGAGGATGTGTAGACAATACGCGTCGAAGTAGCCTATTTCGATGTTCTTACGTCGAAATAGGCTACATCGACGTAGTGTGCTAGTGTAGACATAGCCAAGATGTTTTTGCTTTCATCAACCCTTTACTCATAGAATTCCAGTGCCAAAAGATGCTTCTTTGAACTGCAGATGAAGAGAGAATATTAACAGAGAAAATAGCTGTTTGGTACTGCAGTTCTTCAGAATGGCAGACTCAGAGAATGAGTGTTGACCAATGGTGAGGGAGAGAGATCAAATGTGGAGGAGAGGGATCAAATAGCTTCTAGATCATGGTTTCCCAAACTGGGAGGCATGACATGCCTTTTGTTCACAGCACATTTCTTCCATATTTTTTGGTGAGCCACAAAACTCACTTTTGCTAGCAGAAGGGTAAGAGATTTCATGTATGTGACAGATGTAGGGGCTTTAATAAAGAGAACTTCCGGTGAGAGGAGGAGAAAAGTGAAGGGGCAAAAAACCCAGAAAACAAGATTATATCTTGAAACCAAAGAAGCTGGGGCCAATATGTGGGGGATTAACGCCATGGAAATTCAATTTGGGAGGAGCTATAAGGCTATGTCTACACTAGGCAAACTAAGTTGACTGTAGATACACAATTCTAGTTACAGCAGTTATGTAGTTAGAATTGACATATCTGCACTTGGCTTACTTGGCCATCCTTATTGAAGAAGATCAATGGAGAGTTTCTCCCATCGACCTCCCTTACCCCTCACCTCTCATGAGGAGTACAGGGGTTGACTGCAATTCTTGAGCAGTTGATGCTCACATCCCTACCAGACACACAAAATTGAACTCTGGAAGATCATCCCTGAGTGGACTAACAATCTTCTGGGTAAATGTAGACATAGCCTTAATCTAACATCTTTGTTATCCTGTCTTCTCAGTGTTTTCTCATATTAAAAGGGAGGTGTGATGCTGAAAAGTCTGGGAACATCTGTTCTAGATGATGATACAAGAAATGGAAGGGTGACAGTTGACTAAGGAGGAGTATAAACATAGAGCTGGAGAATGCGGAGGAGTAATCAGGAAAGCGAAAGCACCATTGGAACTGCAGCTGGCAAGGGATGTGAAGAGTAACAAGAAGGGTTTCTACAGGCATGTTCACAATAAACGGGTTGTCAGAGAAGGTGTGGGGCCGTTACTGGATGAGGGAGGTAACCTAGTGACAGATGATGTAAGAAAAGCTGTAGTACTCAATGCTTTCTTTGCCCCAGTCTTCACGGACAAAGTCAACTCCCACACAACGGTCCTAGACAATGCAGGATGGGAAGGTGGAGGGCAGCCGTATGTGAGGAAGGAACAAGTTCTGAGCTATCTAGAAAAATTAGATATAAACAAATCCATGAGTCTAGATTTAATGCACTCACGGGTACCAAGGGAATTGATAGATGTCTTGCTGAACCTCTGGCCATTATCTTTGAAGATTCTTGGAGATTGGGACTGATACCGGATGACTGGAAAAAGGCAAATATAGTGCCCATCTTTAAAAAAGGAAAGAAGGACAATCCAGGGAACTATGGACCAGTCAGCCTTACCTCAATCCCTGGGAAAATAATGGAGGAGATCCTCAAGGAATCCATTTTGGAGCACTTGGAAGAGGGGAAAGTGATCAAAAGTAGACAACATGGATTCACAAGGGGCAAGTCCTGCCTGATCAATCTGATTAGCTTCTATGATGAGGTAACAAGCTCTGTGGATATAGGGAAGTCAGTGGATGTGACATACCTTGACTTTAGCAAAGCTTTTGATATGATCTCCCACAACATTCTTGTCCATAAGTTAAGGAAGTATGGATTGGATCCTTGGACTATAAGATAAATAGAAAGCTGACTTGAGGGTCGGTCCCAACAGGTAGTGGTCAATGGCTCAATATATGGATGGTGGTCAGTTTCAAGTGGAGTGCTGCAAGTCTCAGTGTTGTTCAACATCTTTATTAATGACCTGGATGAGGGACTGGATTGGACCCTCAGCAAGTTTGCGGATGACACAAAACTAGGGGGAGAGGTAGATACGTTGGAAAGTAGAGAGAATCCAGAGTGACCTGGATAAATTGGAGGACTGGGCCAAAAGAAATCTGATGTGATGTCCTGCACCTGGGGCGGAAGAATCTCTAGCATTGTTATAGGCTGGGGGCTGACTGGCTAAGTAGAAGGATGATGGAAAGGGAGCTAAGGGTTATGGTGGATGAAAGGCTGGATATGAGTAAACAGTGTGCCTTGTAGCCAAGAAGGCTAACGGCATACTACGGTGCATTAGGAGGAGCATTTCAAGCAGATCTAGAGAAGTAGTTGTTCCTGTCTATTTGGCACTGGTGAGGCCACATCAGGAATATTGTGTCCAGTTTTGGGCCTCCCAGTGTAAAAAGGATGTGGATGTACTGGAACAGGTTAGGCTGAGGGCAACAAAATGATTAAGGGGCTGGAGCACAAGACCTATGAGGATAGGCTGAGGGATTTGGGCTTGTTTAGTTTACAGAAGAGAAGTCTGAGGGGTAATTTAATAGCAGCCTTCAACTTCTTGAAGGGGAGCTCTAAAAAGGAGGGTGAGAAACTGTTCTCAGTGGTGTCAGATGGCAGAACAAGGAGTAATGGTCTGAAGCTGAAGAGGGAGAGGTGTAGGTTAGATATTGGGAAAAACTACTTCACCAGGAGGGCAGTGAAGCACTGGAATGTGTTGCCTAGAGAGGTGGTGGATTCTCCATCCCTCAAGGTTTTTAAGTCCCGGCTTGACAAGGTCCTGGCCGGGATGACTTAGTGGGGGCTGGGCTACATGACCTCCTGAGGTCCCTTCCAGTCCTATGGTTCTATGATATCCTTTATTGTAATACTGCAATATATAAATTCAGGTTTCCAGTTAGTTTAGGAAACAATAAAACATGTTGCCCAGAATTGTTTAATGTTGAAAACATTAGGAAAAAAAACCTGAACAACAGCATGTTTTCAATAAGCTTCATAATGCCATAAGACTCTTTCTCAAAAAGAGCTCCAAATGTTTCTGGGCTGGGGCTTTCCCCCTCCCTGCATATCTCTAGATTCTCTCTAATTCTCAGTGAAACAGAGGGCTCTACAAATATTGCTGTTTCTTTTGCTAATTTTCTGCATCGATTACCTTGCCAGCATTTGTTTTCTGCAGTGATGGGTATTACTTGATATGGGATGTGATATGGTGATTGCAGAGTGTCTTTTGATCTGAATCCAAACATTCCCATCATTTGTGGGACTTGGTTTCAGTGAACCAGTTTAAGCTGACTCCTCACTTGTAAGTGTCTGTATGTTTCCCTATGGAAAGCTTGTACCGCACCAATTGCTGGCAGAGAGTATTGTCACAACAGTCCCAATTATATCATTGAGGGATTGCTTGAACAGCCTAAGGAAAAAATAATTTCTCTGGAAATTGTTCTTATTGCTGGAGCAACCCTGAACTAGAACATTTGAAGGTTCTGGAGGTGTTTATAGAGTGAGTTTTTTTGGTTTAATCTTATTTCTGTTTTGAAGTTTTAAGCTTTGTGTTTAGAAAACTGTGAGGTTTGAGACAAGCATCATCATCAAGCAATCCTGCCAAGCTCATATTTGTATGGGGCTCATCCCACAGTTGACATCATGTATTGCATCCCCCCTGGCTGTTAATAGATGGAAGGCTACCATCTTTTGTTTGTGGTCCTGCTTGCTCAGTCCTATAATACCATCGCTCCTGTTTTTGTTTGTTTTTTTAAATGTGCAATCTTTTTTAGCCTGTACATATGTACAATTGTGTATTTTAGTGTTTGTCACATTCTGTTTCATTTGTTGTCTGTCCTTCACATTATTGAGAACTTGGGTCAAGTGGACCTTGAGGAAGATAAATTTGCATTGGCTTCCCTCCATCAGTTTTGGGAATCATCCCTATATTTTTATAACATGACAAAAGAAAAAATACCAACAATTAATTGTTTAATAATGAAAATTTAATCAGAATAAACATTTGTTAACATATTTTACATGTAGTCTGCATAAAATTTGTATCTCCTTAACACAATTAATCAAACAGTTTTCATTAATAGAAAGAGGACAATTTTCCTTATTCATGGTGTACAATAACACCCTCTCTTGTTTTCCTGTGAATATATAAACATAATTGTGATGATTTCCACAGAAATATCCTGGTAAAATAACACAGATTTTCAGCATATATATTAATATAATAGATACGTAAATCTCAATATTTTAAATATAAAATTCAATGTTTTCTGGTTTCAATAAAAACTTTCGGCTACTAATTTTAATGTCAATATTTGGTAATTGAGCATAACCTTCCATACAAACAAAACAAGCCAGTCAATCGGAAAACACAATCTGCATACAATTTTCTAATGTTTTGCTTATTGCCTGGGTGTAATTCATATAAATATAATTAATGGTTGAGCTTTAAGCTTGTGGGTTAGCCACATTCTACTTTTGTATCCTCTATTGCCATCTTATATCATCCAAGAATCTCATTGTCTGTTCAGATAAGGAATTCCACAATTTAGACACTTGAACAGGGAAGACAATTTTCCAGAGAAATCTAAGAAACTATATTTATAATATTACAGGGATTTGTATTTTTATAATATATTTTTCTACTTTACTCATAACATACATATTCTGCATCCTTTCTGTGACAGTAACAAATTCATCTTTCTTATGATATGGTGCCTCTTACACTTGACATAGTTTAGGGATCAAAGACGTAATCTGGCACTGTGAGGATGCAATCCTTTCAAAACCAGTCAAAAATAAACAAACAAAGCAGAATGAACGCACCTTCCATTCTTCATTACTCAAATGAACAGAGAAGCTTTTGATGCCTTCATCATAGAAAGTCCTTTTGGGTGATGCATCTCATAATTATTTTCTTCTTAAATAAGCCTTTAAATATGTGAACAAAGAAACTAATGCTTTTCCTCTCATCTCACTCCTTTCCCCTACTGTTTTTAATAATGTATGTCTGGCAAGTTAACAATCAGGCACATGTGCATTCATTGTTGTCTGATCTCAGCTGTCTGATAATGGCTTAAGAGGGATGATGAGTGAAGTCACACATGAAGAGTCTCCTTTGTTGACGGAGTAGCCAGGAGTGCATTTCCAATTTGCAGTTTGGCTCTGGGGCTTCAGAAGTGTTACACATATGTGGTATGCATTCAGTTACTTGCCACCAAACTACCAACTTTATAAGTCAAAACGTTTTTGTTGTGGAGCCCAAGAATAAAAAAAAAAGCTGACTGTACTTGGAAAGTAAAAGAAAATGTCACAGATCAGGAACTTCCCCCTTGCAAAAAAGTTAGAAGTGCAAGACTGTGCATTTGTCAGAGGGGTGTGTGTGCATGCACACACACACATTTGTGTTTGTTCACATGCCCTGGCGTATGCCCATGCATGTCTCTCTTTCAATGACTTTCAAACACTCTTGTCTAACTCCAATGCTGTTTATGAATTTAAACGAGGGACCAATTTGACCCACTCTCAAACTGGTTTCTCATTACCCCAGAATCCCTTGTAGCAAATCTACTCTTTCTTTAATCACTTTAATTCTTATTTGGCTTCAGCCCTCCAAAGTGTATGTCTGAAATCTCTCTGTTTTAAGCATCAAAGAGTATGGGGGTTACTTCATGTATGTCTGACATGCATATTGAAATGCTTTGTCTGTTAACTTCCTTCACTGAATATTAGAGATGGGGGAATAAACAGATTCACAAGTTATTTTTGAGGCTAAAGAGCAAGCAAAGACTTATTTTGCTTGGAATTATTCAACCACTTAGTCAGTACATTTTTGACGTTTATCTAAAGCTGTGTGTGTCAGTCCATGCTGTTTTATTCCTTGTTAATTGAGATTAACTAGCTGCATTCATGGAATTATCTAACCCAGTCCTAATAGAGGTAATTGATTAAATCAAGCACATTCATGCTCCCAAATATAGGTACATGCATATAAATGTCAGAAGTTAGTGTAGATGCAGCACTAGTTCAAAGACAATGTATTGGATTTATTTCCTTGTCATCCGCAAGTTTTTAACCTTAGCTCATAATATTTACAAAATAAATATTTCCCTCCTAAAATGGATTAGTAAACTGACAACTCCGTACAGACCACATGTACAGTGGGGATTAAACAGCATTTCACTACATACAGTAAACTCTATCTTATCCGGCATTCTATTATCCAGAACTGTCAAATAATTGTAAATTATTACATTAAATTGTATTATTACATAAGTAAATTTTAGTTCCTTTTTCCATAAGGACAGTATAGTGAAAGTAAATACAAATAAATACTGCAAATACAGAATAAGATTATAGTGTACACTACTACTCTTGGTAAGTAAAGTACTCTTCACACACTTATGTTTCTCAATATCTAATCTTGTTTTTCTTTAGTGTTATGCATTGCTAGGTATACCTCTCTATGGCTGTGTCTACACTACTTCCCTGCTTTGAAGGGAGGATGGTAAGTAGGGTGTCAGGAGATTATTAATGAAGTGCTGAGTGCTGCATGTGCAGCACTTCATTAAGCTAATTCTCCCCTGCAGCAACTCCAAAGTGTTAAACTTGGAAGTGCTGGCTTGCACCTAGTCGCGGCTCACCAGCTGGTACTTCGAAGTGCTTGAGCAACTTCGAAGTCCCTTTACTCCTCAAAATTTTGGGTAGTGTAGACAGAGCCCATATGTAATAGCGCTCCAAATAGCCTGTTGCTCCAGCTCTTAACCAAAATTTTGAGGAATAAAGGGACTTGGAAGTTGCCCAGGCACTTTGAAGTACCGGCAGGTTAGCCACTGCTACACAGAAGCCGGCACTTTGAAGTTTAACACTTCGGAGTTGCCACAGGGGAGAATTAGCTTAATGAAGTGCTGCATATGCAGCGCAGCACTTCATTAATAATCTCCTGACACCCTACTTACCATCCTCCCTTCGAAGTAGGGAAGTGGGGTAGACAAGGCCTGTTATCCAGAATATTTGAATATCCGGCAACCTCCTGGTCCTGGGGCTGCTGGATATGAAAGAGTTTATTGCACTAGATTCTGCTGCCTCTGTTCAATTCCTTCCTTATGAGGCATCTGCAGTTCTCAGGGTTAAATGATGCTAGTATCAGAAAAGGACATTCACAATTTAGTATGTGGTATGTGTAGCCGTGAGCTTCCATGAATAAGAACAAAAGGGTGAATTTACTATACAGCAATTTAGCGAAACCCATTTAAATTAATATTTGAAGAGCAATAAACAAATCAAAATGAATAACAGCCCATAAAACACATGATGAAATATAGTATCAGAGCTGTTAAATTAATAAGCCTGCTGTAAGCCACTGCTTCAGAAAGGGATATTGACTTACAAAAGGAACTTGTTAATTGAATACCTTTGAATGTCAAGTATACACACTTGAGCTGATTGTACCTGTTTCTTGTGGGAAAACCATTTCACCAGCCAAAAGCACGACTTTAATTTTTTACACACAGAATGGTTTAGACACCATTGAAAATGGCACTTGTCCCATAAGGCTGTATGTCCTAATGTCCAGTCTAAATGGCTTTACTTTTCTGAGCAGTCCATGAAGAGGTATACCAAAGCAGGGCTTGAACCTGTGCAGAAGCAATGCTGTGTGAGGTACATATGATCAACCAAACAAGGCATGGGGAGGATACTACTTAGCCAGTACCAAACAGGTTTGACTGGCACACACCCCTCCCAAATGAGAACATGGAGCTGTTCAAAAAGGTAGCACAAATACATTCAAGGCCTCAATATAATAAGCTGATCTAGGCAAGAGGACCCTGGCAGCTGTGGTAATACTCACTGAAGTTGAGGTTTAGGGTTCGCCTGCATGGAACAGGATTAGAGCCAAGATGAATAACTGGGACACACATGCTTTCCCTGCCCAAGTCAGCATCCATTCATGACTGCAGGGTTGCAGCACTGAGCACTGGAAAGAAAAACGTGAATGGGGACTGCACCATGCTTGTGTGGCCACTTGCTACTGAAGTGGGAATATACAGGAAAACAAAGCAATGATTGGGTGGAAGGAATGAGCCTGGTTCTTAGAGGAGAAAGGGGATCTGAATCAGCAAAGATTAACCCCCTAATTCCAGTATTTCACCATGAGGCAAAAATGGAGAATATAAAGACTAATATTTTGTAGGTTTCCACAAACTTGGGCTGCCTCTGTTTTTGGCTCCCCAGTTTTCAACACATATCAACTTGTTTCAATTCCTAAATTGCTCAGCACCTCTGAGACACAGATGCCTGTCATCTCAGGTTGGACACACACAATTTTAGTCCCTAAAAACTTTGTCCAGAATTCTTTTCCATGCTGCCCTTCTGGCTGGCTACCACTCTCGGCTCTTGGAATTCCCATAGCCATTTTCAAACCATTTCACCTAGCCCCCATACAACTTCAAATGCGCAGAGAGAGAGACAGTGTGGAGAATAAGGTATACTTCAATTTCATTCTGCCATGCCTTCTTTTCCTGTTTCCTTTGTGTGTATGCCCCTGAGTCCCCTGATGCTAGACTGTGGAACTGACGCAGGAAACCTTATAATTGCTGCTCCTACTTTAGGCTTGTAGAGAACACCCTTATGATGGGCAAGTTACCCAGCACAGATCCCTGGTTGCTTTAAGTTCACTTGACACCACTTATGCAGAACTTAGTGGACCAGGGAATCCAACATTAAAATTCTGCCACCATACAGGATCAAATGTACTACCTCCTAATGTAATCATTTACTCAGCACAAAAGTTCCAGGCCTTGTCCCAACCTGCATTTGCACTGGAGATAATGGGATTGGTAAAAATAGCACATGGAAAGCCCAGTGAACCACACCTCATCATTATCATTAATTATGACCTCTCCCTCTCATTCTTCTTCCTCTGCTTTTTTTTCTCCCAGAATATGTTAATTTTATGGGGTACTTTTTCAGGATAATGCAGTATTTTTAAGCTTGTTTCAAGCATACTTTATTGTCTATCCCTTCCATCATCAGGTGTCTGTCAGGGTTTGGGGTTCTGTATATATTGCAATTTATGCCCTATATTTTATTACTATATATTTCATAGTTAGCAGCACAGGTTTTACAAAGAAGAGGTTATTGAGTTGCTTTACAGTTAATCATATGTGGTGTTGGACAAGAGATGTGTTTGAGGAAGGGATTCCCATCCTACGAGCTGCTTGAAACTGGTTGTGTTCCAGGTGTGAACCTCTACTAGCAAGTGAGCATCGTGAGTTTTCCTGCTCTTCTTGGCCTCCTAGTGGCTACCTGAAGAGTCAGTCATAATTTTGGTGTGTGGAGAAACAGACTGTTTTCCCATGCTGTTAACATTTACTTCACTGGCCCTGCACTGGTACAAAATTGATATAACTGGAAAATCAGACTTACAGTTGTTACAAAGGGGGTGAAGACAAGAGAGTTGCTGAAGGTGGCTGGCAGTAAACCCAGTTACACTGCAAAACTGGTAACATTCTGCTGTCTTTCAGACTGAGTCCTCTAATTTGCACTCTGCAGAAATGTGAGCATTTTTGCAAAAAAGTGATTTGTTCTATCTGTAATAATAAAATGACATTTTTATCAATAAATTAGGGCAACCAAGAAAAAGTTTATTTCAGTGCTTCCTGAATGTGTAATTATTTTGTATTGTTGGTTGTTTTGAAGACACTATTTTTAGTTATCACCCAAAAGGTAACAAGCCTCTTTCACCCCACCCCTTCGCCCCCATTGAGCAAGCACATCACCTTAAGATCATCTGAGGTTCCATAGTGAAATGCTGCCAATGTGTAATCTGGGATACCTACTGTAGCATCTACTGCAATTCTGAGCCAGCATCAGATTAGTATTCTTCCCTTTGGCCTTATCAACACTGGTATTTTCTAAAAATTTCCTACCTGGCCCTAGTATGGTGGTACACAAACATCTTAACCATAGTGTCCTTCAGACTTGACCTGAGCAGGGCTAGATGGCACTGTGCTGAGTATGTGTTGAGCTGTGGATTCTGTTCCCAGATAGGCTAAAGGACTGCTTTGTGACATGAGGCAAGTTACTTCATTTCTCTGCACTTCTCTTCCCTCTGACCTTCTGTCTTGTCTGTTTAAATTTTCAGTGGCAGGTTCTGTCTTTCAGGAGTGCCTAGACTTTACTGAAATACAAATAAATAATGGTAATTAAAACACTAATGTATTGTCTACCCGAGTGTTCTCATCATTGGTAGGATGCTCTTTTAAACACAATAATGAGGTGAAATTCTTGCTAAAATACTGCTTCAGACTAGTGTTCCCTGAGAAATGATGAAAGCACAAGTTTAATTCCTAAGAATGTATTGCCAGGAATATGTATACATACAGAATGGAACTCAATGTTCTGTAATAAGCAGAAGCAGCACAAAGAGAAATAGCTCAGACATTTGTGTGGCTGTACAGACATCAGGTAGGTAAATGTGAATCATGCTGCGAGATGCCAGAGGCAACTTGAGAGAGTCCCTTATTCCAACCTGTTCAGTTGTGTGGCAGAATTTGAATTGCTTCCCTGCCTCTGATAGAATCTTCCCTTGCCAAAGGTGATTTGTCCTTCTGGCCCACAAAAAGAGTTGTAGAGGGCAATATTTGCCCTTAAATTGCTAGAAGTGTGCCAAATGTTCCTCAAAATCATACATGAGAGACTGAGAGCCTTGGACCCCTCAGCAATGTCTCCAAGCCAACCATTTCAAATAATGCAGGTCAAATTCTATGCCTGCTGTGTCACTGCACTCTACATTCCTTTCAGGAATTGTTCTTACCCTAGAGTGCTTGCAGTGGCACAGCTGTACTGGTACAACTGTCTTCTTCTAAGAGCTGTGTAGCTGCCCTATGTTCGTTAGCATAATTAAATTACCTGCAACAAGCGACAGAAATTATTTCAGCAGGACAAGCACTATGCATGCTATGCTAGCAAAACTTATGTCACTTAGGGAGATGGTTTTTGCACCCCTCTAAGCAACGTAAGTTTTGCCAACATAAATGATAGCGTAAATATGTCCTTAAAAATCCAACAAAGGGCACTCAGTGTTGCTTTGCCAAAAACTGTTGCATCTTTCTTTGATTATGGGAATTTTTTTGTTTAATTATGAAGAGGAAAAATTGAAAAAGATTCCAGATCTCCTCCCTGTTGTCTGTAAATATATATCATCATCATCACCAGCATCATCATCATCAATAACCATGGGCTCAGCGCCCATTGGTGTCTGATGGCTCTCTCACGCTATAAACATATATAGTGCAAAGCAAATCTGAAATGGCAGTGTACTCCACTCCTCATTTTCAGCATTATTTGGAAATTATAAACATTTCCTAATTTTGCTCAGAGGCACACATTGTTATATACTGCATATACAGTGGGTAAAACTGATGGCTTATGTGATATAGGTGATGTACATGCAACTGAGCAATCTTGGGAGACGTGATCCTGCACGCTCCCAAACTGGTCATCTCTGGTAGGATCCTTGATCTTGCCAAGTATTGGTGGAGAGGGGACAGTACTGACCATCACCGTAGTGGAGATAAACTGTATCTGCAAATTCTTCCTCTTTTCTAGCAGGGTTTTGTGCTCCTTTGAATTGGTCTGTCCTGGTCTGTGGGAAGCTTGCTTCTGACACTGACTTTGGTGAGGCTGGGGCTGTTTCAAGGACAAAAGAAGGGGTCCAGGAAAGACTTCTTAACAGGATGCGTTCCCCATTGATTATGGGTTGTGATTTATCTTCTCACTCAAAACACAGAGTGGGCAACTTTTCATTTTGGACTTTCAGTTCTGAGTAGCCATCAGTTGCTTGATTCCATTTGTCTCATTCTGCCATTTTTAAGCAGCTGCTCCATCAGTGTTTGAAATAGAAAAAAATAAAATAGTGGTAACTTTCCTGATATGTATACATGAAACACCAACATAAGACAGATATTGCCTCACTGGAATTCAGCAGTTGTCTTCCTTCTCTTTCAGCCCTGAATATTGAGAGATGCAATGCCACTTTTGTCCCATGGGTCAGACTTTGCAACAGTCACAGCTCAATAAAACAGAATTCTGTCCTGGGGTTTTAAAAGGATGATGAATGCTACAATTCCATTTTTATGGGTTTAAATTCAAATGAATATTCTGAAGTTTTGCCTTTGTTCAAGGCAATTTGCCACAGTTTTGGGGACCATATCTTCACAGACTTCTCTTTCATTGGCATTTCAGTCCCAAAAGCTTTTTACATTTTCAAACTATCATTTCCAAGTATTCCCAATGTCTGAAAAGAAAGTGACAGAAAACGAACGCCAGCTGGTACCAGGCAGAATGGATATTTTTGCAAGCATGGAGAATACAATGATGCTTAAAATAAATTGAAAATTTAGCATGCAAATGAAGATTTGATGGCAAACATAGTGAACATGAAAAAAATAAAACTACTGTTGGAAGAACTCACTGTGCATTGACCATACACAGAGAAGAGGCAGTACCAGTGCTGTGCAAAAATCTTGCCTTTCATTCCTGGTCACTGAGACATGATAAAAACAAATAAGCAGGTTATTTATGGAGAAAAAATGCACTAAATGATGGAAGGCCAGAACTGGTAAATGTCCTCAAATAATATCAGGCCTAGTGCACAAGCTGTTCAAGGCAATTGTAACCATCTGATAAGAGAATTATGTCTGTATCTTCATTTATTTCTGAAGGATAACAATAGTTTTGGCAGTGATACTGCACTTTAATAGATTTTATTTTCTTTCTCCAGTAACGTTAGTGCCCAGAGATGACAGAACAGCTCTGGTTTTGAGTGCATGGAGAGGATGAAACAGTAGATTTTTGCAGCACACTTGGAATTCACCAGTGGTATCAACCAGATTTAAGAAAAGTGTTATTAAAAAGCTGCAAGGATTGATACTGCTACTGAGGTAAACAGCAGGCTACTGCTTTTCAAAATCTTATTTGATTGACATCTTTCTCCATTCTTATGGTACAGGATGCTATGGATGTACAATGCTGTAACTGAGAGCAGAATTTGATCCTATGCTTTCAGTGGGTATGGTGTGTCCAGTGAGTGTTCAGCTTCATTGCTAATATTAACGATTGTTTAAAACTAAATTAACTGATTAAAATTAATTCACATAGCAATTTCTTTTTAAAACATGTGGGGGCCATGAACACCCCTTTGTCTCCTAAAGGGTGGGGGCCTTCTTAAAAAAAACAGTTTATCTGTAATGATAGAGGAAGGAATTGGTAGACCCTAGCTGTGTGTCTTGCACCCAAGGAGGGCTAGAGCGGAGAGAGCAGAAGACCACCTGAAGCAGTAGGAAGAACTGACTTTTTGTGAGTCATAGTTTTTAGTAGGCGACAAATGTTAGACGGCTGCAGATGCATTTTCATCATGTTTTAATAGATACACAGTACAATAGTTCCTTATTTGAACTGACAGACACATCTGACATAAAATTGCATTATTTAGGGCTAGTCTTAGAAGCGGCTACTTGGTGCCTAGTAGTCAAAAACTATGCTAACAAATTTTTAATTGATAGACTAAGCAACACACAGCCAACTACAGTCGTCGTCTCTCTCACAAGCAGCATTGGATGGAAAGGCAACCCACACCCTTTCTTGCTCATGAAGACCCAAATATTCATATTAAAGAGGTTCAAGGGCTTAGCTTCTGTTAAATATGGATTCCAAATGCCCAGCTGGAACTCCTGGCATCTCATAAATCCTAAGCCAGGGCCTAAGTATTTTGTTGAATAATAACAAATGTGCATGAGACAGTGTTAGTTGAGAGTTTGTACCTTGAGATCTGAGTAGCCCACTCACTGACCATAACTTAAGCAATTCAACATTATAAACGTGTGGCACTCAATAAGAGAAAGGAACAGATTCTCTTTGTCTGGCTATCCTTCCCTCTGAACTGATGGATAACACAGAATATATCGGGAGTTCTAGCTGAGGTTTGGTGGACTTTTTTGCTGTTATTTTTTTATACGAAAAATAGGTAAATGATTCAGCTTTTATGAACATGGAATTCATACAATTAAGTGTTTGTTTCTTCATCTGTATGTTCATTTTTAATACAAACACTATGGTTTTGTATCATGGGGATAAGCAGGCTTGATCATGAAAGACTTCAAGTCCAGTTGAGGAAAATTAATTCTAGGGAGATGACTCACGGTTACCCTGCTAACTTCACCTCTGTACTTGTGCCATCCCCTGACCCCCACCCACCCCACACACATACCACAAGTGCAAAGCTTTGAGCTGTCACCTGTCTTGCAATGGAGTCGCACAAGTCTTTCTTTCTCAGACCTGGCCCTGGGTTGCAGCCCTTTGTGTATCAGCTAGGATTTACTTGAGAGGATCTGACTTATGTCCAGACTCAGTGACTGAAGAGCAAAATGCTATTTATTTTTAAAAAATCATTTCAGGGAAATCTTATGTTAAAAACAACAAAATATGTTTTATGTAGCTTTCCCACTAAGGCTTACCAACCCTGAATCTGGGAAGGCCCATTTTTAGACTGTCTCTGCAAAGTGAGTCTTTCTGTCTCTGTCTCGCTCGCTCTCTGACAACGTATTTCCCCAGACAGCTAAGTGCTGCTGAGAAGCACTTTTTAACTCTTTGCAGTTCTTTGATCTCAACCCTCTCAACCTGGCCAAATATCTGTGTCATTTTGGCCTGGAACTGTGCCATAGTCATATAGCTTCCTTGACGTCTGCTGGGAGATTACTTATGTGGAAATTTGTGTCAACTTTCAATTTATTCTTCCTACAGTCCCCTATTAAGCTAGATCCCAACATTTATTCAGGAAAGTCATATAACTAACCCTAATAGACAATATCTTCTTTTGACTACCCAGATCGTGTATCAGGTTAATAAATTGGCTATAGCTCAGTATTCATAACATTATTACATAGCAGCACCACATCTGTCACAGACACTATCCTGATTCTGGAAGATGGATGTTATTTTGATTTCTCTCTTTAACACTCTCAGAAACATGACAGATTCAGTATCAGTGACATTCTTTGACAACTTGATTTTAAATCAGTGATAGAAATGACTAGTAAATTTGTCTTTGAGCACATTTTTGGTACCATACTGCTAACATGCATAAATTTTCACCTTTGGTTAGTTGACAGCTCAATGAAAACATAGACCCCAATTTTGTTCACTATTAACCAGGTGAGTTATTCCATTGACCTCATTGACTTGCATCAGGAAAGTCTACATGCATGAGTAAGGGTTTTCAGGACTGGGCATACCATAGCAATCTCAAAAGAAAAAGGGAAAGAGGGAAGTTGTAATGGGCTAGAAACAGAAGTCTTTTGCCTCTGCAACCGCAGTCCTAAAATAGGTCTTTTGGGATGGGTGGCCCAAGGAGAATATTCATTCTGCTGAACAAAAGTGTTCCAATCCCTCTTCAACAGTTCCCAACTTCTGTGTCAGCTGGTATTTCTGGGACTGCACAAAACATACCAAATGGGGTTGGCAGTTGTATCTTGACTGAACATTAGCCAGGGTAGAAATTTAAAGGGAACATGAAATCCAAAACCCAAGTCTTCCTGCCATCTCTGTTTCAAAGCTCAGCATCAGGCAGGAGAGGAGCCCATTGGACCTTAGATTTTTTCTCTGACAAGGATGTGTACGCAGCGCTGGGACCTTTCTGCTCCTGTCATCAGGAGCAGAGAGGCAGGCTGTCACTACATGCTGTCTGGTCATCTTTTGTTTTCATCCTACAAAATGGTGCTTGTAGCCAACCAGGCTCGGGTTCCCCAGAGACGAGGCTGCACCCAGAAGGCGAGTGCTATATTTGGTTTAATGAAAGCGCGTGACACCCGCGACGGGAGCCCCGGAGACGCCGCAGTCACCAGTGGGGAAAAACCCGACGCGTCGGAGCTTCGCTTGGGGAGAGGCTCTGTAACAGGCCTCCTAACACTAGCTGATAAGCTGAGCCCATTAATATAAGATTGCCTAAAATTGCCTATGTATTTCTTATCACTATCTCTTGTGGCCTACTGCCAGTGTAGCCTTGGAGCTTTGGCAGGCGCAGCTTGTTTCGCAGGTGATGTGAGTTGTTTTGCAGCTTTCCCCTTGCACAGACCAGTTCTGGTATCTCTTGTTTGTTGGCAGCATGCTTCTGTATATGATTCCTCTGAGAGTTCACAGAGGGGTCGGACTGCTCTCATGAGACCGTTACAAAGTCTTCTCGCACCCTACACTCCTCCCCGCGACCCCTTTGTGAACGCTGAGGCTAATCATAGGACTCGAGGGAGGTGGTAGAGGCCCCCTTGGCAAGGCTTCTGGTCACACAGTGTGCACCTGCAGAACAGACTTGACAACAACACATGAGACAGAAATACCCGGCGCAAAGACATAAGAGCCCAAGAAATAGGATCTGCACTAAGTGGGCTACCCAGCCCCTCAGTGAGCCCACCCAGGACCAAAGCCAGCTATTGCCCTGGCTCTGTCGGATGCCCTGGGCCAGGGCCTCTAAACGATTTAGGTTGGTCTCCACTGTGTTACCGACATCAGTAATGTTGAAACAACACATACCTTCAAACTCAGCACATGTGTGTCCGTGTCGCAAAAGGAGATAGTCTATAGCCATACGGTTCTGTATCACTCCTTTGCGCACCTCCCCGAGTTCCTGATTGAGGGCCGCAATGAGAATAGAGGTGAGATTAATAGTTTTAGCAAGGGCACATGCAAGGTGAGTTATAGCATAATAGTCATGGCCCAAGAGGCCAGAAAGGCCTCCAAAAACAAAAAGTAGGGCTGCTGCTTCTTTTTCGGCGGCCAAAGTCACCCTCGGATCACAGGTGGGTGGCAGAGGCAGGGTTGGTAGCTCTCGTGCCAAACGGCGTCGGGCCTTGCGTGGTGCTGGATAAGGGCTGATAAGGGGCACAAGCCTACCAATGGTACAAGGGCCGCCTGAGCTATTCGCAGGTACATAGGTGCGGGCTACACGACCACATAACAGGAACCACCCTGTTGGTAACAAAAGGGGGTTGCGGGCATATGAAATAAACTCGGTCTGAGCACACTGTAACTCGGTGTTATTCAGATCTACGCGGGACCCTGAGGCATTAACAAACAACATGCACTGTGTAGCTTGTGTAACATTGGCTACACGAAACGCATATGTGCGGCTGTCGGGGGCTGCTAACACAGTCCCCATATCATACAAATTGGCAAAGGTGGCAGTGAAAGCAAAGTTACGCAAAAGGGTATGGTTTTGCAAAACAGCAGGAGGAGCACTGACACCTATGAAACAAGTGTCCATGAGCTGTCCCACGGCCATGCTGTGGGGCAGACAAAAGGCAGACGCGTTGATGGCAGTCTGTGCCAATGTTACCCATACGTTGGAGTGGTCACTAATACGTGGGCCCCACTCCGAGGCCAGTGCTACAGCAGTCCAGAGGTACGAGCGCCACAGCCAGGCCATGGTTACAAGGTCCGTAGCGTCAGCCTGCGGGAAGAAACACAGTGAGGAGAGTCCTCACCTTCAGGGAGGACCACGGCCGTGCCCGAGCCTTCTGCTAAGATCGTAACTGCTTGTATAGCCCCTGACGGCGCACCACGGCACCAGGCGCTGAGCAAAGGTGCACTGGTTGTCGGTGCAGGGGCACACTCTATGTGTGCCGTTGTGGGGGTCACAGGGACCAGCTCAGCTAGGGGTTGCCCTACTTCCCAGACCACTGGCTGGTCGGTGTGATTGTAACACCGTAATTCAGCCAGTGGTGGGCCAGGAACTGACCAGTAAGTTGGGACCCAACTCAGCCCAGGTACTCGGGTATTGACAGCAAAGAGGATTTCAGGGGTACACTCAAGCATGTCTGCCCCCGCCCAGGGTTCAGCAGTGGTCAGGGGTGCTACCGTTTCTGGAGTCCCAGCAAGGAGCACCACCCGGTGTCCTTCCACTTGCACCTGGCCTGGGAGGGAGGCCTGCCTGACACGGATTACAACTCCCTGCTCCGGAGCAAGGCGCAAGCGCTCATAGGGCGTAGTGGATCCAACCGCCCGGTTGTTAAGAAAGAAAACAGCGCGGTGCACCACCTCCCCCCACCCTTTCAGGGCGTTCGTGGGCGTTAGTTTGCGGATTTGCTCTTCCAGGAGTCCATTCATCCGCTCAATTAGCCCACTCGCAGTGGGGGTATAGGGCATGTGGAATGTCCAGGTTACCCGTAGGTCAGCCGCCCAGTCACGAACACGTTGGGCGGTGAAATGTGTGCCCTGATCACTCTGAATTGCTAGCGGGACACCATACCGTTCGCTGAGCTGAGTGAGTGCTGTGATTGTAGCAGCAGCGTCCGCGTGCTTGCAGGGCTGTACAAACAGCAGGTCCGTATAGGTGTCCACGGCAGTCAGCGCATAGAGCCACGAGCGCAATGGAGGTAGTGGTCCGATGTAATCGATTTGCCACTCACTACAGGGTAGGTGCCCGCGGCGTACACTTCCTGTGGCTAGCGCTAGCGCCACTGGGGCCACTTTGGTGCAGATGGTGCATTTCAGTCGGGCCGCCCGATATGCCACCAGGGGGAGGTTCTCACCCTTGGTTAAGCCATATTGGCGGGCTGCGTGAGCACCTCGGTGCCCTGACTCCACATGGAGGGCCATGGTGCGCTCTGTGATTGTGTGCCCTGCCATCTGATCCACGGCCGCGTTGAATTGCGCCTCCAAGGTCGTCTGTTTAGTGTGGGCATCAACGTGCCGCACCGCCAGGGGCTTCTGCCGAGCGAAAGCTAAAAGTTGTTGCCATAAGTCGGCACCCCAGAGGGGGTGATCCGCTATTTTCCACTCCTTGGCTTCCCACGTTGTTACCCAGGTGCGCAGACCCTTGTAAACTACCCAGCCGTCAGTATAGATAAAGGTCTCCGCTTGTCCAGTTTCCAATGCCAGTGTCGCTGCCCGCAATTCCGCCCATTGGCTCGAGTTACCTGTTCCCCAGGCAAAGGCGATTTCATCCCTGTAGGGGGCGTATGCGACCGCTCGCCACTGTCTCTGTCCTGCTGCGGTGTATGTAGCAGACCCGTCGGTTACCCAGATGCTTCCTCTCCTCTCCTCAGACACGGTATCCAACGGAGGTGCCTCCGCCACCGGCGAGGGGGCCACTGGTGGGTCGACGGCGGGTAGCTCATCCGCTAGCTGGGGATCATGCTGAAAGGTAATGGTTCCCAGCAGCAGGGCATGTGGAACAGTAAGTGTGGGGGCTCCCAAGTGCATGCGCTGCTGTAAGTAGTGTTTCCACTTGAAGTGGGTAGCTGCTTGGGCTACGCCCGTATGTGCACACTCAGAGGTATCCGTGACCCACCCCATTAAGGGGATCGGGGTCCGCACGGTAACAGGGGCGACACCCGTGACCCGCTCAGTGTCCTGCAAAGCCCACACCACTGCTAGGATCTGCTTTTCCAGGGGGGTGTACCCACCTTCTGCTCCGCGGAGGGTCCGTGACCAGAAACCAATAGGTTCTTTTCGCTGGGTTCCTACCTGCTGCCACAGACCCCAGGACGCCGCGTCGCCGACGGTTGTGACCTCCAGTTCAAACGGTTGGCCCTGCAGCGGTGCGGTGAGGCGGGCGTGTGCTACTACCGCCTCTTTGCAGAGGTCAAAGGCTCGTTGGTGCTTCTCTGTCCAGTGCCACTGGGTGGCTTTGCGCACAAGCTCCTGTAAGGGACGCATAAGAAAAGCAAGGTGCGGAATAAAAGCACGCCAGAAACCGAGAAGGCCCAGAAAGGTTTGCAGCTGCTGCTTAGACGAGGGTGTGGGGAATGCCTGGATGGTATGCCGCACTTTCGGTGGAATGCATTTGTCTGTACCCATCCACAGCACGCCCAAATAAACCACACTGGTGGCTGGCCCCTGCACTTTCTTGGGGTTAATAGCCCATCCCCGTTCTTGCAAACCTGTTACAGCGGTGTCCAAGGCAGCTTGAACAGTCGGTTCATCTGGTCCCGAGATCATAACGTCATTGATGTAGTGATAGTAGGCCGTCTGGTCCGGGAGGTCCAGATGCTCCAGATCGGCCTGCACTAGCTGATGGCAGATCGTCGGGGAGTGCTTAAAGCCCTGGGGTAACACGGTAAACGTGTACTGCTTTGTTAGCCACGTGAAGGCAAACTGCTCCTGACTCTCGGGATGAATGTCAACAGAGAAAAACGCATTAGCCAGGTCTATGACGGCATGCCACGGCAGGGCTGCCAGGGTGATGCGCTCCAGAATGGTAACCATGTCCGGAACCACGGCCGTTAGCTCTGGGGTTACCTTATTGAGTTCTCGATAGTCCACTGTCATGTGCCACGAGCCATCCGGCTTCTTCACTGGCCAGATGGGGCTGTTAAAGGCGCTCAGCGTGGGGCGAATAATCTCCGCCTGTAGCAATGCAGCTATAGTGTCACTGATCTCCTGCTCTCCACCCGGAATGCGGTACTGCTTGACTGACACCGGGGTCTGGGGAACCGGCAGGCATACAGGCTCCCATTTGGGATGTCCCCGAAGTAGGGGCTCCACAGTTCTGATTGCCCGGATGTATCGGGGGTGCCCAAAGGCAAACAGCCCATACTGTGTGTCCACACACTGGCCACGCAAAACATCCATGCCAATGATGTATTCACCTAACGGCGCAGCCAGCACAGTCGCCCGAAAGGGAGGGGCTTTCCCCAGCGTGAGGGTGACCTCCACCGAATAAGCGGTGGTCTCTGCTCCTCCGAGGCCCTGCACAACCACCACGTGACCCGCAGTCTGGGTAGAATGCAGAATGGTCACTTCAGCTCCAGTGTCTAACAGAGCAAGCACATGCTGCTCCCCTCCCCGGGGCCACTTGATGGTTAACGGGACGAATGGGCGCCGGTCCCCTGCTACCTGTTGCACAGCCACAGCCCGTACCACAGGGGACCCGCCTCCCCGTCACTTCCTAGGGGGAAGGGTCCAGTCGACCGGGGCACTAGGCTCGGTCCTCCCCCCAGCTCCTGTACCTTTCTGTGGTGCCTGAGTCTCGCTCACCCTCTTGGAGGCACCCACATCCTCGCTCCGCTGGGTAGGCGGCAGTTGTAACCAACGCTTGTACAAGTCTGGTGTCGGCACACCATTGATCTCCTCACGGGGCACTCCTGCCTTCAGTAAATCCGTCCACATAGTTCTCCGAGTCACCTTAACGTGCCCTTTTTCCTGTCCAGAGGCTCCTGCCCAACCACCTTTTCCTTTTGTGGCACGGACCGCTTTCGCGCCGCCTATGACAGCCTCTAACTGCATCAATGTTCCCACCAAGTCACCGACAGTCCCGCCCGCTGCCATGACCACGGCCATAAGGGAGGCCTTCAGCTCGAGAGGGGCAAGGCGTAACAGAGTGGCCTTGATGGATTTCTGGACCGCTATATCGTCCGGTCCCATGTCGAGGGCCACAGCCCATGCCATGCCCAGCTGTCTCAGTGCACTCACCCCTTCTGGGATCGTACGCCAGGGCCTCACCTGTGCTTCCAGCTCCCCAGGGGAGGGGTAGACTTCACCCACCGCTGCAGCCAACCATCGGTACAGGGACGGCGCTTCCACAGCATTTCCCTGTCCATCGCTCAGACCTTGCATAGTCTGCACTCCCTGCCTGACTTGTGAACCCTGGGACAACACACCCATCTGGTGGAGCTCCGCAGGCAGCAGCAACACAGAATTGCCCGTGTTGTCCCACACACGCACCAGCCAGGCCAAAAGGCCTTCCCCCGGCTCCTGCTTAAAACTCTTCACCAACTCCTGCAACTCACTTGTCTTAAACGTTCGCCAGACATCGGAGCGCAGGTGCCCCCCTTCCGACCTCATCTCCCGAACAGGACGTGCCTGCCTCTGGTCGGTAGGCACAGCCTCCCCGATCACCACCTCCTCCTCCTCCTCAGACGAGGAAGAGCTCCAAATGTTACCATCCCAGGTCTCAGGGTCCCAAGAGGCTAGCGCTAGGACCGCACGCACTTGGGCCTTCGACACCGGTGCTTTCCCTACTTTCGTGCGCTGCCGATTAGCAACTCTCGCTGCCAACACCTCACAACGATGGGTTAACTCTTGCGTCCTTTCAGACTGCGAGGTAACCACCTCCTGCGCTATTGCCCGCGCATCCGCCAAAGCGCAACACTCCTGCTTCTTCCCCGCCAGTGCCTTCTGCAGGCGGAGAAGCTCATCACCGAGGGCCCGGAGGGCGGTCAGGAAAAGCCATGCTACCTCTCCCGCCACCCTTTTTTCCGGCCCCGGCCGGCGGCTCAACTGCAGCCGACGCAACGCCCCTTCTACCTGTACCGGCGTCATGCCTGCCGCCTCCTGCAACTCCGGCCAGTCTGCTGGGGCTGCCCAACAGGCCACCATCCGCGCTACCGGCCCCCATTGCTCCGTCGAGGGCCATCCTGGTATGCGCTGCAGGGACAGCGCTGGCTTCCCTGCCTCCCCTGCTTTCGACCAAAAGGGCATCGTATCTGAAGAACCCTGCTCGCTGCGCCAAGTGTAGCCAACCAGGCTCGGGTTCCCCAGAGACGAGGCTGCACCCAGAAGGCGAGTGCTATATTTGGTTTAATGAAAGCGCGTGACACCCGCGACGGGAGCCCCGGAGACGCCGCAGTCACCAGTGGGGAAAAACCCGACGCGTCGGAGCTTCGCTTGGGGAGAGGCTCTGTAACAGGCCTCCTAACACTAGCTGATAAGCTGAGCCCATTAACATAAGATTGCCTAAAATTGCCTATGCATTTCTTATCACTATCTCTTGTGGCCTACTGCCAGCGTAGCCTTGGAGCTTTGGCAGGCGCAGCTTGTTTCGCAGGTGATGTGAGTTGTTTTGCAGCTTTCACCTTGCACAGACCAGTTCTGGTATCTCTTGTTTGTTGGCAGCATGCTTCTGTATATGATTCCTCTGAGAGTTCACAGAGGGGTCGGATTGCTCTCATGAGACCGTTACAAAGTCTTCTCGCACCCTACAGTGCTTCGTGAGGCTTTCATGATGCTGGTGTCCTCACTCCATGCAGACAGGTAAGCAATTTGAAGACCCAATCCTGCCCCTCATGAGCCTGGATTGAGTAAAGAATATGTAAAGAGAGGAGCTGGCTCCTCACCACTAAGCCCTGATTGGCTAAAGGATGGAAGAAATCCCTCCTCTGACAATTGGTTGTCAAGGTACCTGTGAGTGGGGAAATGGCATATCACTCCTGAGCAGGAGCCTCAGCCTAGCCCAGGTAGGGGCAGCAATCGGTAACAAACCATCTAGTCAGTGTGAGGCCACTGAATTGGCACATAGGCAATACTGGGAGAAGGCTTCCAGCTTTGCCAGAGAGCACGTGCTCCAGGAGGGAGCATGGCAGAGCAAAGAAAGTACCCATGGCTAGGTATCAGCCCATGGGGACACAGGCAGAACCAGGCTGGAATTGGACTCACTGGAGGAAACCATGACAAACAGCGGGACAGACCTCAGAGACTGGGATCCATCATTCTTAGTTTATGTAGCACCCAACCATTAGTGATCACAAGGGACAAGTGTTAGTTGTTTTGGGACTAAGAGACATAAGATGTCAATATTTTCGACTGTTTGATTTTACATAGTGTTGTTCAGTATATTTAAGCATTGGGGACTAGGCATATGGTACTGCTGCTTGGGCTGTGTGTCTGACTCCCTTTAGGGACCTCTCAGTACAGCTCTTTTCTGAGTTCTGCTGCTGCCCAGATCACTGATATTGTATCTGAGCAGGTCCACCAGTGTTGGGGGTGGGGTGGGCAAGGGAACAGTTGCACAGGGGCCCAGAGCATCAGTGGTGGCAGCTGCCAGAGTTCTGGACCTCTTTGAAACATTGCAGCAGCACTGCTCCACCGCTGTGTGTGGTTCTGAGGAAGTGGGGGACAGTGCTGCAGTCTGAGTGGTGCGAAGGCTGACTGCCCTAGGCCCCGCCCTTTCTGGTCCTGGCTCCACCCCCTCTGAGGCACAAAGCTGCACCGCCTCCCCCTTTGGCCCAGGGCCCACATGGCTGTCAGCTCTTCTGCATCTGAATTTGTATTTGCAGTAAGGTTCATTCCTGCTCCCCACAAATCATTGTTGACTATTACCCTCTAGGAGGTGCTTACAAACTTATTGTTAAATAATTTGTTCCACTGTCTTTCCAGCTATGAAAGTTAGGCTGGCTGATCTGTAATTCTCTGGGATCTCCTTGTTCCCCTTTTTAAAGATAGGTTCTACTTTTGTCTTTCTCCAGTCCTCTGGGACTTCATCAGTCATCCATGAGTTTTCAAAGATAATTGCTAATCGTTCTGAGATTCTGTCATTGGGTTCCTTAAGTACACTAGGGTGGGATACATAAGAGACTGCCAATTTGCATACATCTTGCTTATATAAATAGCTTTGAACCAGGTCTATCCTTACTTTGGCTTGCATTCCTACTCCCTTGTTATTAATATTAATTGTCTTTGGAATCTAGTGACAATTATCTCTTTTAGGTAAGACTAAAGCAAAGTAGGTATTAAGTGGCGTAGTCTTATGTGCAAACGTGGTTTCAAAACCTCAGGTGAATATTCAAATTCAACTCACCCACCTTCTGTGAGAATAGAATCATAGAATCATAGAACAATAGAGCTGAAAGAGACTTAAAAAAGCCATCGAGTCCAGCCCCCTGTTCTAAGCAGGACCAAACCCATCAGATCAGCCCCGCCAGGGCTTTGTTGAGGGAAGACTTAAACACCTCCCGGGATGGAGACTCCACTGCTTCCCTGGGTAGACCATTCCAATGCTTCACCACCCTCCTAGTGAAAAAGTTTTTCCTAATGTTCAACCTGGACCTTTCCAACTGCAACTTGAGACCATTGTTCCATGTTCTGCCATCTGTGACCACTGTGAACAGCCTCTCTCCAGCCTATTTGCAGCCCTCCTTCAATAAGTTGAAGCTGTTATCAAGTCCCCCGTCAGTCTTCTCTTCTGCAGACTAAACAGTCCCAATTCCCTCAACCTTTCTTCGTAAGTCATATGCTCCAGCCCCCTAGTTATTTTGGTCGCCCTTCGCTGGACCCTCTCCAGTGTATCCACATCCTTCCTATAATTGGGGGCCCAGAACTGGACACAGTACTCCAGATGTGGCCTCACCAAAGCTGAATAAAGAGGAATAATCACTTCTCTGGATCTACTGGCAACGCTCCTCTTGATGCAACCTAATATGCCATTAGCTTTCTTGGCTACAATGGCACACTGTTGACTCATGCCCAGCTTCTCATCCACTACAACTCCCAGGTCCTTTTCTGCAAAACTACTACTGAGCCAGTCAGACCCCAGCCTGTAACAATGCTTGGGATTCTTTCAGCCCAAGTGCGGGACTCTGCACTTGTCCTTATTGAACCTCATCAGATTTCTTGCAGCCCAGACTTCCAATTTGTCTAAGTCAGTCTGGACCCTGTCCTTACCCTCCAGCGTATCTACCTCTCTCCCTAGCTTAGTGTCATCCGCAAACTTGCTGAAGGTGCAATCCAATCCCTCATCCAGGTCATTGATAAATATGTTGAACAGAACAGGACCCAGAACCGAACCTTGGGGCACTCCACTAGAAACCAACCGCCATCCTGACATCGAGCCGTTGATCACTACGCGCTGAGCCTGACCTACTTGCCAGCTTTCTATCCATCTTACCATCCATTTATCCAATCCACATTCCTTTAACTTGCTGACAAGAATATTGTTGGAGACCGTATTGAAAGCTTTGCTAAAGTCCAGATAAATCATAGCCATTGATTTTCCCCTATCCACAGAGCCAGTTATCTCATTGTAGATACTAATCAGATTGGTCAGGCATGACTTGCCCTTCATGAATCCATGCTGACTATTCCTGATCACTCTCCCCTCCTCCAAGTGCCTCAAAATGGCTTCCTTGAAGAGCCCCTCCATGATTTTTCCAGGGACTGATGTAAGACTGACTGGCCTATAGTTCCCTGGATCATCCTTCTTCCCTTTCTTAAAGATGGGCACTACATTTGCCTTTTTCCAATCATCCAGGATCTCTCCCGATCTCCACGACTTTTCAAAGATAACGGCCAACGGCTCGTCAACAACATACGCCAACTCCCTCAGACCCTAGGATGAATTAGGTCCGGGCCCATCGATTTATGTACATTTAGCTTTTTTAGATAGCTCCTAACCTGTTCTTTCCCCACCAAAGGCTGACCACCTTCATCCCACAATGCATCACTTATCGCATTAGTCTGGGAGCTGTCTTTGTCCGTGAAGACAGAGGCAAAGAAAGCATTAAGTACTTCAGCTTTCCCTACATCATCTGTCACTGGGTTACCTCCCTCATCCAGTAGAGGGTGCCACGCCCCCTCTGAGCACCTTCTTCTTGGTAACATGCCTGTAGAAACTTTTCTTGTTATCCTTCACATTCCTCGTGAGTCGCAATTCCAGTTGTGCTTTCACCTTCCTGATAACTGCCCTACATTCTCGAGCTATATGTTTATACCCCTCCCTAGACATCTGTCCCAGTTTCCACTTTCTGTAAGCTCTCTTTTTGTGCCCAACTTTTCCAAGGATTTCCCCAGTAAGCCAGTCTGGTCTCCTACCTTGTTTACTTCTCTTGCTGTGCACTGGGACAGTTTCTTTCTGCGCCTTCAATCGGGCTTCCTTAAAATAGTGCCAGTTTTCCCGGACTCCTTTTCCCTTCATGGTAGCATCCCAGGGGATTCTGCCCATCAGGTTCCTGAAGGAGTCAAAGTCTGCTTTTTTCTGAAGTCCAAGGTGTGTAATTTGCTGCTCTCTTTCCTTCCTTTGGTCAGGATCCTGAAGTCTACCATCTCATGATCACTGCTTCCCAGGTTGTCCCTCACCTCTACCTTCCCTATTAGTTCCTCCCTGTTTGTAAGAAGCAGGTCGAGCCGTGCACAACCTCTGGTCAGGTCCTTCAGCACTTGTACCAAGAAGTGATCTCCAACATTCTCCAGAAATTTCCTGGACTCCTTGTGTACCGCCATATTGGTCTCCCAACAGATGTCAGGGTAATTGAAGTCCCCCACGATGAGAGCCAGCGATCCAGAAACTTCTCTCAATTGTCCAAAAAATCCTTATCTACCTCATCATCCTGATTTGGTGGCCTGTAGCAGACACCAACCACCACATCTCCAGTGCTGCCTACACCACTAAGCTTGACCCATAGATGCTCAACAGGCTTTTCTCCCTCTATGTACTGGAGTTCCAAGCAATCATAGTGCTCTCTTACATACAGTGCAACTCCTCCTCCTTTTTTCCCTGCCTGTTCTTCCTGAACAGTTTATACCCTTTCATGGCAGCGCTCCAGTCATGTGAGTCATCCCACCAAGTCTCTGTTATTCCAATCAAGTCCTAGTTCTTGGACTTCTAATTCCAGGGCTTCTAATTCCTCCTGCTTGTTACCCAGGCTTCTGGAATTGGTGTACAATCACCTTAGATAACCAGTCAATCTCCCCGCCCTCACTATTCAAACCAAGGGTCCACTTTTGTTGTACATTCCTCTTTGCATTTCTTCCTGGCCTCCAAGTTCCTTTCTACCCACAGGGCTTTGGTCACCTTCCCCCAGCAAACCTAGTTTAAAGCTCTCCTCACTAAGTTTGCAAGCCTACTTGCCAAAATGCTCTTTCCTCTCTTGGTTAGGTGGACCCCATCTCTTCCCAATAATCCTTGTGCCCAGAAGAGCATCCCATGATCAAAGAATCCAAAGCCCTTTCTCCAACACCACCTGTGTAACCATGCATTTACTTCCTCAATTTGACAGTCCCTACCTGGCCTTTTCCCTTCGACAGGAAGGATGGATGAGAACACCACTTGCGCTCCAAATTCTTTGACCCTTCTTCCCAGCACCACATAATCTGCAATAACCCGCTGAAGGTCATTCTTGGCCGTATCGTTAGTTCCCACATGCAGAAGTAGGAAGGGGTAGTATTCCAAAGGCTTGAGCAGTTTTGTAAGGTTCTCAGTCACATCCTCAACTCGAGCTCCCGGTAAACAGCACACCTCATGAGATTGCAGGTCCTGTCAGCAGATGGATGGTTCAGTCCCTCTTAGGAGGGAGTCCCCTACCACCACCACCCATCTTTTTCTTCTGGGGGTGGTGGTCATTGAACCCCCACCTCTAGGACTACACATCCCCTGTCCTGCAGTAGAAGCAGTTCCCTTGCGATTTTTTTCCCTGTGAGGCTCCTTCCAAAGCATTCACCACCGCAGAACCAGTGGAGAGTGCCTGAAAGCAATTACTTATTTCTATATCAATGGGGGACTCGTGTACCGGCCTTCTTTTTCTCTAGACGTTACATGCTACCAGTTCTCTGCTTCACCCCTTACCGCCCTCCCCGGTTCTTCCGCCTGTCGTGCTTGCAAGATTAAATGCTCCCTTCTGTCAAGGAAATCTTCATCCTCCCTCATTGAGCATAGGGTCAACACTTGAGCCTCCAGTCCTCTTTTTCTTCTAAAATGGAGACCAGCTTGCACTTAGTGCCAACAAAATCCCTTCTTTCCTCAGGGAGGAAGACAAACATGGCGCATCCCGAGGAGGTAACAGCAGCAAACCTGTCACTATCCATGCCTGCCATCCTAGAACAGTGATTTAAAAGAAAGGCAAGGGTCCCTGGCCCCTTCCAAACTCCCTCTCTAAACTCCCTGTTTGCAGTCCCCTGTTCGCTTGGACACTGCTTTATAAAGCCCTGAACTGCCTCAAATCCCTCCCCTTACTGAGGCTCAGCCAATCAGCAGAGACTTCTAGGTAACAAGCTTATTTACAAGCCAACAGATTCCAACTGCCAGTCCCAGTCCACCCTCCATGAAGGGCGGGGGCGGGGCGCGCAGGAGGAAAAAAAAAACAACAACAACCACACACCACAGAGCAGAAAAACATCACAGCCACAGCCAGAAAGCCTCAAACACAACACACACCCAGACAGCCTCTTACTTAAGAATCCTGTATTTGCTTCTCCTTTACCTGCCTGGAGAACTCCTTCTCTAACTCCCTGTTCCAATAGAAACTAAGATTATGAATAATGTAATGAAACATGTTTTTATTTTTTAGTCTCGCCAAATTTTGCTTCTAAACTTGATGCTATCCTTTGGAAGGAAGAAATGGAATGAATGGCAGGCTACAGAACATTATTTCATGATGTCCATTATGGCAGCAGAGAGAATTTTCTCTATAAGAAATCTTCAGTGACTGTTTGCTCCAATCCTGCATAAATCTACTGCCATCATTCACACTACTCTAGTCTCAAGATCTGCCAGCACTTATAAACACAATCTCGCTTTCTAGGATTCATATATTCTCCTGCACATATTCAACCCAAGTTCAAACTTGGCATTCATGTGCATATTAATGGCACACTTTGTCCCTGTGCATATGTATGTGCTTAGTATTTCATAAGTTTTCATACAAACCAGTATTTCTTTTTCTCTTATATTTTGCAGTTCTCTGAAAATTGGCAATAGTACATATCAAACTTATCTTTTCTGATTAATCCTTTTTTGTTCAGCAACAAATGAATTCAGGTAAAGTCAATATGAGAGTTTGTACTGACTCATAGTTGGCAAATGATTCGTTCTTTAGGGCAAAAACATGGATCTTAATTGCAGTTACATTTCATATGCCTTTCTAATATATTCCATCCCCATTTTAGGTCACAGGCATTTTCTTATTATGGAATTTGTGCTTAGCCATTCCGTAATTAAGATTGCAGCTAAGTTGCTGTTCAAAGCTGAAGTAATTTTTCTTCTTTAGTTAATCAGATAGTCTTTGTGAATTTTCAAGTAATTATTGTTTTAGAATTGATTAAATGGCTGAAGTTTAGTTTAAAATAAGCAACTTTTTAAACTTCAATAATTTTTGCTTATTAGATCACTTCCTTTATCCATTAGCATTCATTGGAGAAATGTTACAGTGTTGGGTGAACACTATACAGCATAAGGAGCCTTCCGTGTTTGTTTCTTTAACAAACTTCCTGTACAGAACTTAAAATGACCAGTTTTGGAGGCTGGCTGTCTCGGAGCGTGATAGTCACATATGCGGTTTTTCCATGTCTGGTTGCCCCTCCTAACAATGCCTGTGGATTGTTGCAGTTTCATGATTGCGAGGGGCTAGTGTCACTGTTCAGGGCAATTGCACCTTGTTTTCCCCCACACTGTTTTTGCGAGGGCACCTGCTTTCAGGCTTTCACCTACCTAGACTTTGTCTCTCTTAAATGGAAATTGATACCTGTCTCCTTCTGACTTGGGTATTTCCACGCTGCAACAGTTCCCTGACCCTCCTGTGATCAGCAGGAACAAGAGCCACCATGCGCCCATGGCAAGTTGGGGAGGGGGGCTGGTTTCTGAGCCCCCGGAATGGGTGGGGCCAAAGGCAGTCGATCCTTAGCAATACTCAGACTGTGGCACTGGGGCCCTCTCCCACTCCATGCAGAGCAGCAGAGCAGTGCTGCTGCTGCACTTCAAAGGGGTTGGAGAAACTGTCCCCTACCTTCCTCCCAACTGGCAGACTGTGGTACCCCCAGCAGAGACAAGACACCTAAGGTCAGCTACTTGCTTTCTTTTCGGAGTTATTTAACTCTGGGGGAATTCCTTGTCTTAACAAGGTCATCACAGTTTTAGCTCAGAACAAGTATCCAGTCTAAAGAGGCCTGAATGAGCCCAGTCCTTCCAATACTACCCTAACGACAGAGGCACTTCCTGAATCAGGGGTTCTGTCTGCTGGATTAGGAAGGAAGGCCTGAGCCCATTTAAAATTGGGCTGTTTGTCAAAAGAACCTATCTCCATCTCTCAGTCCGTGGAGAATCAGTGTATATCCATGTATCTTCAGGGAGCAGAAGGGTCTTCAAAGTGTTTGTAACTTCAGAACAAAAGTGTATTAGCACACACTCTCCTATTAGAAAAACTGTATACAATGCCACAATAACACATAAACAATCACATTTTTTATACCATGGACCCCAAAGGTATTACCCTTAATTTGGTAAGGTCTAATTTAATTTATTAAATTTTCTCTTAATTGCTGAAGGTTGTATTGGGATATTTCAGTTTGTCACAGCTAAATTTTCCTGAGTTCAGCACCCAGCAGTTCCCAGGATGAAACTTTGAGGCCAAATTGTTGACAGCTCAATCTTCTGAATTGGAACATAATAAATCCCATCGGCTCAAAGGTGCCAAGCATATTGCATGGGTGCTACTGTACCTATTAGATACATAAATGGAGAATTTCAGTTTTCAAGACTGTCAGACCTTTACGTTTGAATCTGTTCTTTAAAAACAGTGATATTTATTTAGATTTTAAATCTTTATGAGTAGATGCGAGTTTATGTGACACAATTAATTGAACGTAAAAATCAAGCTCCATGGACATTAAAAAAAGCCTTTTTGGAAGCCAACTGTGATTTATAGCCCCAATGGATGATGTGACTAATTATTTCTGTAGTTATTTCTAATAATCCTGTAATATTTCTTTATCAGGTAGAAAATTGTTTTCCTATTTTGTATGTGAGCATTCTGCCCTTGTGTTGTGCTTTCTCCCTCCTCCGCCCCATCGTTCTGTTACTAGACTGTGTCACTTTGCTGTTTAGGAAGGAAAAATATATGAGATAAAACTTGTGTGTAGGAAGGATTTTAATCTCTAATGTATTTTTAAAAAGTATAATATTGGCAGAAAACTGTAAATCTTATGTCTTTCTCTCGGTTGATGTTACGGAAGCTTGAGTGAAGATGTTGCCATGTATACTCAGTGTTTATACAGAATACCAGTATAAATTATACATTTTATAGTGTATTGAAAATAAAATTGTTGCTTTCCCATCTGTTTGTGAATAATATTTGTTAATCATTCTTTAGCTGAGATTTATTCCTTGTCAATTCAAGAAATCCAAAATGGGATCTCTATGAATTATTTTCTGAGTATGCAAGTCATCTGTGGTGGATATGGTGAAAAATCCAAATTTTGTTTTCTCATGACTAATGTCTGATATTTACTAAAAACAGAGACAATTGATATTAGGAAGGTTGTAGCCTTTCAGAATGAAACAAATTGTACCCCCTGCAAATCTACCATCTGATGAGAAACAGCTGCCAACTCTCACAATTTTATTGCCTCATATCTAGGGGGGTCCCCCCTTAAATGCTCTACAGTTTCAATCAAGTATCTTCATGACACAGGCTTCTTTTTGGGGGAAAAAAACACCTGGAAACGTGACCTCAGTGTAGCTTAAATACTCGTAAACTAGAAGTAAAATAAAATTTGCCCACACATTTATTATTTAAAAAAACCTTCATTTGGTGGGCAGTCCTGTCTTCAGATTTTCTGAAGATTTAAATTTGACACTATCATGTTCCTCTTAATTCATACTTCTTCCATATATGCTACCTTGTCCCCATTGTGGTAAGCTCTGGTATAGATATTCATAATAGTGTACTTCTCCTGTTTTACATGATCTTAGCCGACTTTTCAGCACCCATGACTAGGGCACCTACCTCTTAAAAGCAACTGTTACAGGCCCTCTGCAAACTCAGGAAGATATATAGAATCATAGAACCTTGGGCTGGAAAGGACCTATGGAGGTCATCTAGTCCAGTCCCCTACTTAAAGCTGGATCATCCCCATCTAAATAATCCCAGCCATGACTATGTCAAGCCGGGACTTAAAAACCTCTAGGGATGGAGATTCCACCACCTCTCCAGGCAAAGCATTCCTGTGCTTCATCAACCTTCCTAATATCCAAACTACATCTACTGCCATCCATCACTACTGAGAACAGCCTCTCTCCATCCTGCTTAGAGACCCTCTTCAGGAAGTTGAAGGCTGTAATTAAATCGCCCCTCACTCTTATCTTCTGAAAACTAAATAACCCCAAATCCCTCAGCCTCGCCTCATAGGTCATGTGCTCCAGCTGTCTAATCATTTTTGTTGCCCTCCACTGAACCCACTCCAGTACGCCCATATCCTTTCTATACTGGAGGAGCCAGGACTGAACACAATACTCCTGAGGAGGCCTCACCAGTGCAGAATACAGGGGAATAATAATGTCTCTAGATTTACTGCAGATGCTTCCTCTAATGCCCCCTTGGCTACAAGGGCACACAGTTGACTCATATCCAGCCTCTCATCCACTGTAATCCTCAGGTCCTTTTCTGCTGCACTGCTATTTAGCCAGTCAGTCCCCAGCCTGTAACAATGCTTGGGATTCTACTGTCCCAAGTGCAGGACTTTGCATTTGTTCCTGTTGAACCTGATTAAATTTCTTTGGCCCAATCCTCCAATTTATCTAGGTCTCTTTGGACCCTATCCCTAACCTCTAATGTCTCTACCTCTCCCCCCCAGCTGAGTGTCATCCACAAATTTGCTGAGGGTGCAATCCATCCCCTCATCCACGTCACTAATAAAGATGTTGAACAACACTGGCCCTAAAACAGATCCTTGGGGCACTCAACTTGAAACCAACTGCCAACGAGACATTGAGCCATTGATTTCTACCCATTGGGCCTGACCATCTTTATAATCCTGCTTCGTCGTCTGTCCAAATTTCCACTTTTTATACGCATCCCTTTTGAGTTTGAACTCATCATGGATTTCTCTGGTAAGCCAAGCTGGTTGCCTACCATATTTGCTTTTTTTTATTGCACATCAGGATGGTTTGTCCCTGTGCCTTTTAATGAGGCTTCTTTAGAATACTGCCAGTTCTCCTGAACTCATTTTCCCTTCATATTAGTTTCCCAGGTGATCCTGCCCATCAGTTTTCTCAGGGAGTCAAAGTCTGCTTTTCTGAAGTCGAGAGTCTGTATTTTACTGCTCACCTTCCTTCCTTTGTCAGAATCCTGAAATCTACCATCTCATGATTGCTTCAGCCCAGGTTGCCACCCACTTCTATTTTGCCCACTAGTTCTTCCCCGTTTGTGAACAGTAGGTCAAGATGAGCAGGCCCCTGGTTTGTTCCTTTGGCATTTGTATCTGGAATGTATCCCCAGCATTCTCCAGAAACTTCCTGGATTGTCTGTGTGCTGCTGTATTGGTCTCCCAACAAACATCTAGATGATTAAAGTTTCCCTTGAGAACCAGGGCCTGTGATCAGGAAGCTTCTCTTAGTTGTCTGTAGAAGTCCTCATCTACCTCTTCTACCTCATCTGGTGGTCTACAATAGACACCAACAGCAACATCACCTCTGTTGCTTAAGCCTCTAAGCTTCACCCAAAGACCCTCAGCTGGATTTTCTCCCTCCATATACTGGAGCTCTGAGCAATCATATTGCTCTCTCACATACATCACAACTCCTCCTCCTTTTCTCCCCTGCCTGTCCTTCCTGAACAGTTTATACTTTTCTATGACAGTGCTCCAGTTATGTGGTCATCCCACCAAGTCTCTGTTATTCCAATCACTTCATACTTCTTTGACTGTTCCAGGGCTTCTAATTCTTCCTCTTTGCTTCCCAGGCTTCTTGCATTTGTGTACAAACACCTTAGATAGTTAGCTGTTTGACCCACTTTCTTCTTTCGAGCCGGGGTCCTCCTTTGTTGTTCCATCCTCCTTCCCCACTTACCTCAGGGCCTGTGTCACCATCCCCCGATGAAGGTAGTTTAAAGCCCTCCTCACTAGAGTTGCATCTACACTGAGATATATTCAAATTTATTTACATTGATTTTCTAATTCTGGAATTTGTAAGTTCAAATTTGACCATCCTCACCTCCCACGTGCTCCCCACAAAGTCGAGTCATTGCAGCGGCACACACACAAATTGGCTAATATTGACTGTTGCAGTAGTGCACATTTCCCACAGTTCCCTCATCCCCGCAGTGTTCTGGGTACGCTTGCTGATCTTGATGTCATCTTCCCCCATTGCATTTTCATCGTTCCACTCCCAATTCCTGAAAATATGTCGATCCCTGGAAATAATGCAGGGACCCTCAAAGTTAGGAGAAAGAGGACAAAAAGTCTAGGAAAAATGAATTTTTGGTTTCCCCCCACATTGCATTGCCAACACGAGTGCAGCGACTGTATTCTCAACTGGCCTTCCACTGAGTGTCCCACTTCCCATCATTGCATGCATGTGATCCCTGAAAATAATGCAGGGGCCCAGACTGCTTTTTAACTTGAGAAGAATGTAGGAAAAAGAATATCTGGTTTCCCCATACACTATATTGGTGCTGGGGACAGTCTTTGCCTTTCCAGTGCACTATAAAGCTTTGTGCAAGGACTGTGTTCTCAACGGGCCATCCACTGAGTATCCCACCTCCCATCATTGCACGCATGTGATCCCTGAAAATAATGCAGAGGCCGGCACTGTTTTTTAAAGTGAGAAGAAAGAGGATAGACGAGTGTATGAAAAACGAAGCAAGCCAAGCACTGAGTGCCCAGATGACACAGTTCCTTCATAGGGAATCAGATCTCCCAGCTCATGAGACTTCCTCCTGGTGGCAGCCAGCCCCCTTATGGGCTTTGCCCTGGTGGCAGCAAAGGCCCCCATATTTCTTAGCTGCCAGGGGAGACTCTTCCATGGCAGCAGCAAGGTCCAGTATGGGTGAAAGCTGGGGGGGGCGGGTGTCAGTGAGGGGGCCAGTTGAGGTGGTCTTTCCCCATGGAAGCAACAAAGCCCCCAGTATCTTAACGACTGGGGGAAACTTCCCCATGGCAGCAGCAGAGCCCAGAATATCTTTCCCGCCCTTGGAGCCCTAAATGCGTGACTGGCAGCGTTGTCAGCACTGAACGGCAGGCACATCCTTTTATTGGGTTGGGTTGGGAGCAAACTACATGATGTGGCTGAGCACGGGAAAGACCCAGACTGTGCAGCGCCTGTGGGGGATAGAAGGCGGTTCACACACAAATGTAAACCTCTGAGAACAAGTTTTTCTATGTCTTATGCAAGCACGACCCCCAGCACAGCCTTGTTGACATGTGGTACGGCGGGACAGGGGCTGGTGCCAAGCAGTGCAGAAAAAAATTTCAAGTGTGGAGACAGAGCCACAGGGGCTATTTCAATAAGCAGATGCACTCACAGCATTAATAGCAAAGAAAAAGAAAGAAAGAAAGAAAGATATTTCTGGGGTTCTAATACTAACATGAACCCACGGCTAAAGACTCACTGCCCCTGCTTGGAAATTCAGGCTCTTCCTGTTAGTGGAGTGCAGTGACCAGAGCGGAGCACTGAGAGGGGCATTATGGGTTACATACGGGACACCTCTGGAGACTAATAAATTCGCTTTAAAGACATGGAGCTTCCACACTTGCCCTTTAATCTAACTTCTGAATTCAAGCTTGACACTATACCCATCAGGTAACTGCCATTTTGTAATCTTGAGATTAGTGCTCCCTAAATTGAGCTGATGGTCTTTACAGAGAAGCCAGTCACATGGTAAAATTGAGCTAACTGAATTAAATTCAAATGTATCTTATAGCATAGATGAAGCCCTAGTCTGCAAGCCTGTCTATGTTACCTTTGTATTTTGAAGGCTTTCCTTGAAACAGTAATAGCTACAGAGAAACATTTTCAGATAGCTTAGGTTTAGAGAACAATTAAGAGTTCTGTTATTCTGTTTCCCTTGTGCATGTGAGGCATGTTTAACACTGGGAAACACTGGCTTATTCCTGCTGATTAACTCAGTGCTGTAAATGGTTCCCAGAAAGTGATTATGAAGGAGATGGAAACACAGGTGGAACGAGATAAATGTTCAGCTGAGTGAATGTATGGGAACTATTTGGAGGTATTCACCCAACTCATGGTCTAGAAGGACACAGAATCCATTCAGCTTTCAAGAAATGCCCTCTTGTTCGTAGTGAAACAAAGCTCTGACACAGTTTTTGCATCCTGTGTGGCTGTTTCATGTAGTTCCTTGGTGTAAACTGAAGTGTGATTAAATTCTGAACAATTTCAAAACTACAGAGCGAGAGATAGAGAGAGGAAAGAGAGCAGAATCACCTTTTCTATATTATTTCTCTTGTGCTGGTAGAAAGAAAAGATGTAGCTCAGGCTGCTCGCTGCCTCTTCTTGTCTTTATCTATTACCAACTAGTACAAATGGACACTTGCCTAGTACATGGTGGGGTGTCAAAGGAATGTAGCAGATACAAATTGCTTTTGTTAGGTACCTGTGTACTGTGTAAGCAAAAGACTGAAGCTATGTCTACACTAGAGAATTTTATCAACAAAACCCATGGAGCTTCCATGCTAAAATCCATTCTGCCCACATGCTGTTGACAGAACTTGGCCCCATGAGACAGAATGCCTTTCTCAACAAAATATGTCAACAAAAAAGCTGTGTGGACACTCTGGAGGGCCCTCTGTTGACAGACAGGGCTTCTGTGTGACTGGGCAGCCCTGTCTGCTGTGCTTCCGGCTGACAGCTTGACAGTCCAATCCACTTTCATGTGTGCCCGTGACCGGTCAACAGAAGTTTTCTTCTGTCAGCAACTTCTATCGACAGATCACTGTAGTGTAGATGGAGCCTGAGAGTGCGCCTCCTGCAGCACTGTATTCTTTCAGTATATTTCATTCTTTGTACAGCCCTAAGGCAAGACAACACAACAGCCAACATGGATTGGCACCATGTCCTCCAACCATGTGTTCTACAGACAGGAATGACCACAGGATCTCACTGACAGTAGTGAGGAATGGAGTTCCCAGGTATGTACAGCTGTGCTTCTTGACTTTCCTGTGTGGTTCAGAGTTCAATCTGTCTTGAGACCTGGGTTCAGATCCTGCATCTCTACCACAGTTTTCTTGTATGACTCTAGGCACATAACGTGATCATTTTGTGCTTTAGTTCCCCATCTGTGAAATGGGGATAATATTTCCTTTCTCCCACCCTTTATTTTTTGTCTGTTCAGAATTCACCCTTTATTTTTGTCTGTTCAGAATGCAAGCTCTCACATGCAGTGAATGCCTCTTGCCATGCACACACAAAGCAAATGGATGCACAATCTTGGCCTTTCAAATGATAAAAATGTATTAAACCCCAGGCCACGAGATGGCTACTGTGTGACCATGGCTACGTCTACACGTGCAGCCAACATCGAAATAGCTTATTTCGATGTTGCGACATCGAAATAGTCTATTTCGATGAATAATGTCTACACGTCCTCCAGGGCCGGCAACGTCGATGTTCAACTTCGACGTTGCTCAGGCCAACATCGAAATAGGCGCAGCGAGGGAACGTCTACACGTCAAAGTAGCACACATCGAAATAGGGATGCCAGGCACAGCTGCAGACAGGGTCACAGGGCGGACTCAACAGCCAGCCGCTCCCTTAAAGGGCCCCTCCCAGACACAGTTGCACTAAACAACACAAGATACACAGAGCTGACAACTGGTTGCAGACCCTGTGCCTGCAGCATAGATCCCCAGCTGCTGCAGAAGCAGCCAGAAGCCCTGGGCTAAGGGCTGCTGCCCACGGTGACCACAGAGCCCCGCAGGGGCTGGAGAGAGAGCATCTCTCAACCCCCCAGCTGATGGCCGCCATGGAGGACCCAGCAATTTCGACGTTGCGGGATGCGGATCGTCTACACGGTCCCTACTTCGACGTTGAACGTCGAAGTAGGGCGCTATTCCTATCTCCTCATGAGGTTAGCGACTTCGACGTCTCGCCGCCTAACGTCGAAGTTAACTTCGAAATAGTGCCCGACGCGTGTAGACGCGACGGGCGCTATTTCGAAGTTGGTGCCGCTACTTCGAAGTAGCGTGCACGTGTAGACGCAGCTCATGTGAGCAGGGTCCAGAAACAGAATTAAAGTGGTGGCCTAGTAAAAGTACCTGATGGCCGAGCTGGCACAAGCTGGTTTAATCAGAGCTCAACTGTTCCAGTATGAACTCTTTCTACGGAAGGAATTATTGTGATTGCTATAGGGAAATTGACTAACAGTAGGAGGGAGGGTAAATGCCCCCAAAAGCGTCTCAACCCAAATAAGTGATCCACAGAATGAAATGGTTTGGCATTTGCTACTCTGTAGTGATCCCCTCTGGTAGGTGCACAGAATAGTGCTGATGAGAGCTCTCAGGAGCTGCCTGTACCTCTCCTGCCACAGACCCAGGAATGGCCTCATTTGAGGCCTGTGGTGAGGGAAATAGAGCAGATTTTTCTCTGAAAGAATTGTTGTGTGATGATTCTGGTTCAAAAGATACATTCTGGGTGGGAACTTCAGATAAATGAGGAAAGCCTCAAAAGCCTTAGTGCCACCAAAATGAGCAGGGCTGTAGACTGGGGGAGTGAGGGGCTGATGCACAGTAATTGCCATAGAGAACACAGCCATTGAGATATGAATTACCTTAGCTCCCCAAATCACAAAACCCTGAAGCAGAATGGGCTACGATTACTCTGAGCAGCACAGGGATTAAGAATGAGATTGATAATTTATATAATAGCTCTGCCACAGAAGTATTGAGCTACAATAGCATTACTGCTTTTGCAGTTGTGTTCAGGCGAGGAAGGAACAGTAATTGAATATTATCAGATGTTATATGGATGAAAGATTGAACCAAGAGTCCTGAACTATGTGAATTAGGTCATCCTTCATTGCCGAGGCCCTAGGAGCTGCTAATGCAGCATGTGAAAGGGGTTGCTCCTGTGATTTATGAGCAGGTAGTGTGTGATTTGTGTTATCCTTGTTTTTAAACGTGGCAACAGAGAAAGACTGCACTGTGTGAGGCTGGGGGGAGATGAGCACTGCATTAGGAAGGAGCTGCTTGTGTGAATGCTGGACTCAGCACGCGGAACTTCATGCTGGGCCCTAGTTTTTGAGATAGGCTGGGTCTGGGACTTCAAGGGCAGTAGAAAGGGTTCTGGGAACTCACAGGAAGCAGGGGAATCGGGGGTAAGCGGGGCTTTCCGGTTTTGAAAAACAGAGGCAGGTGTGACAGGCGCCAGGGTTTTTTCTCGGGTGTTCTGGGGTGGGAGGCTGCTTTGACGCCCGTGCTGGAAGGCGGGTGCCGAGCATCTCGGCTCAGGCCTGGCTGACGTTTCCCAGGGGGAGGCTCTTTTCTCTCACTATCCCAGCGCTGGGAGCGCGGGCGAGTTTGATTTTTGCACCGGTTTCTCCTTCTCGCGGCGGGGGCCGCTTTGGGAGTTGCCTCCCCGTTGCGGTCCCAGTTCAGTTTTGCGCTCGGCCCGTCCCCCGGAGTCCGGCCACCTGGCCCCCTCCTCGGGCTGTGCGGCCTCGGACTGCACCTCGGGGACGAGCGGGGCGCGCTAGGACCCAGCGAGCGGCCCTGGGAGCAGCCGGCAGCCAGGCAGCTCCGCAGACTCCTCCTTATCTCCAGTGTCAAACTTGACATCAGCCCGCGAGCGGAGCATGGTAACTTCTGCGGCGAGCAGCGCGCTCACACCAGTGGCATGCGGCACGGGGCTGGGCGCCTCTCCCTGCCCTCGCCCCCAGCAACATGGACTGTCGCGCCTCCCGCCGCCGCCGCCTCCTCCTCCGCCTGCTGCTCAGCTGCTCTGCCCTCGGCTGCCTGGGGGCGCTGCCTCTCCAGCCTGCCAACGAAGGTGAGTCCCCGGCCCGGCGGGCTCAGCCCTTTCCCCGCCGGAGCTCGGGCCGTCCCCGTGCGCAGGGTCCCGCGGTCCCGGCGGGCGGGGAGCGGCGCGAGGGGGCAGCGGGGGTATCTCCCGCCTTCCTGGGCGCTGCAGAGCCCACGGCCGCCTGCCCCGCGCGTTAGCTGGCTCCGCGGCAGCCCTCGGGCGAGGGACCGTAGGTTCGCGGGAGCGGCTCCCTGCGGGGGCGATGACATGTGCCGGTGATGGCCGGGACACGAGTGAGGGGACGGACGCGAGAGAGCCGCTGTCTGTGGGCGGTTCTGGGGTGGCTGGATTCCACAGGCGAGTGGAAGTTGACTCGGACCAGCGGGGTAGGCGTGTTGGTCTGCACGCCAGCAGACCGAAGCGGCACAAAGGCAGCGCTTTAAAGGCGACCAAAATGCTTTAGTTGGCGATGAGCCTTCGTGGGACAGACCCACTTCATCAGACCCGTCCCGTTTCCCATGCAGACCGGCATTCATAAGTGCAGAGGACCAAAAAAAAAAAAAAAAAAAAGCAATAAGTGCCAAATCGAATAGGATTGAAGGAAGGGGGTGAGAGGTGGGGGGATGTTAACTGTCCTGTCTGAGGTCATGAGGAGGATCAAAGGAAGGGAAGCAGTCTTTGTAATGGATGAGGTGGACATTGTTGATTACGTCTCTCACGGTGCTGGGGCTGTTCCCAGGTACAGGTTCAAATGAGCATAAGTAACGCTGAGGGGAGCCATCATGGTAGAAACCCAGTGTGCTTGTCTGCATACAGTTATTTGTGTGAAAATATATATTCTGTTTTGGGTAGTTCAAAATATCAAGGAAGGAAAGAAACTGAGAGAGAAAAGAGAGGGGGAAATGTTGACAATCTGGTGTTTTCTTGCACTGAGATTATATTTTAAAAGCCTTTCCAGCTAAGCTATTTCCAAACTGATCTTGTTTCTTTACAGTTCACATGTAAAATAGAACTGATTTATTAAGTCAGAATTTAGTTGCCTATTTTTTTTTGCTTATAATATACCTATTTGCTCAGCATCTTAAAAACCTCACTTATAGCACCTGCATTTTCATTGAACTAACTAAACCACAAACTCTATCTATATGTGTAACTGTAGTAATATAATTGTCATATTTCATTTCAGAAACTTTAGTGTAATAAAAAGCAGCTAGTTGCACTGCTTCATTTTTAAATAACCTGCTTTTATTTCTGTAGCAATTTAAATTTAGTCTTTAACTTAAAAGAATCAATTAACAAAATCCCTGAATAAGAATAATTCTTTTTAGCTTTTGCTGAGTTAACATGTGACTAAAATTTACGCATTTCAGCAAAAGAATTATGGGCACTGAGTCTCGAAAGATAATTGAAAATGTTGTTGAAAAAGACGTGGCTGGCCATTCCCCATGGATAAATAGAGGTGGTGCTCCTGCTTACAAGCCACTGCGTACAGCTTCTGGGATTAGTGTGTCCAAAGCCACTTCTGTCGATAAAATCCTGAGGTCAAAAGGTTAAAAAGAACTTGGAGGAGCAAACAATTGCACAAACCCTACTACACCTGCTTGATATATAGTATTTGCATAGAGAAGGAAATATACAGAATATTAAGATACTTGAGAACAAATATAACTAACGCTTGAGAACTGAGTGATGCCCTATTTTACATCAGCTATTTTTGTTGCTGGATAGAGTCAAGTATATACACCGGTACCATAAAAAGGATAGAGCAGTTATTTATAAATATTGTCTGTGTAGATATCTTTCATATGAAAAATGCTTCAGAAGTTATTTGCTAGAACACGCATTCAAAGTGTTGTGCCTAACTGAAAGCCTTTCTACAGCAACATGCTATTTTATCAGTAGTGTTTCCCTTTTCCAGTGATTTGGGCTAATAGAAACTAGCAGATGAGCAGGGGTTACTTGTGTCTGTGTGTTTTGTGTTACAGAAGATTCTTCTCAAAGTATGTAGTTCTGTTTCGGCAGTCAGCAAAGCAGCTCTGCTTTCATGACACTGGCAGACAGACACATAATGGAAACTAGTAACTGAGGCAAAAAAGACTTTTGAGAAACAAAGTTGGCTAAAATATCAAGGCTTTTTCTTTTGCTGAAAGTTACGGGCTTTGAGATAACTTTTAAAACCAATTAAGGAAAGTGCGGGGGAGAAAAAAATTCATATGCAGTATGAAACGCTCACTCGACATAGCTGTCTGAAGAAGCGTCTAATAAGACAAAGTTGTACGTTGTGTCTCATTCAGTTTGATTTTAGTTTTTTTTTATATCAGTTGTTTAAAAATCTTGTACAAGAGGCAGTTAGAAATAGATGTCCTGTTTTCTACACAGCGAGTGGAAGTGACAACAAAAATGCAGAGCAGTTTTAAGTATTTCATCTTCCAGATTGAGGATGATTTTTGTTCTTTTCCAAAAATGAGAACTGGGGTTTTCTTTTAAAAATAAGACTAACTAGCTAAACAACTTAATATTAAACTTAGAAAGGGTTGAAATAGATTTTTGTTTTCCAAAAAAAAAAATTTAAGAAATTGAGGTTTTATGATTTGCTGGCATTGGTCACACTTACACATTTGACGATCCATTGTTGACATGCTGTTTAGAATTTTTTTTTTTTTGGTCCTTGAAACAATTGCGTCCTGACAATAATTCTTCTTCCCATCGCTTTGCCCTAAATTTCTCTGGCCACACCCCATTATCCTGAAAAAGGAAATTAAGTGAAAATGTATGTTTGTATAATTTTGTGATAACTATTTAGAAAAGTTTCTTTTTCAAACTGTGAGGATGGACAAACTGTAGTAATTTTTAACTGAGAGTTTGGCCCGCAAGTGTATCTGTGTATCCCAACCTTGATAAGTGGATAGAGAAATAGAATATCTGTAAATTACTCAAAATACTGATTAACCAATTAATTTATCACCATTGACTCTCGAAAGGATGAAATGCAAAGTTGTTTTACAAAAGGTGTAACTACTACTGTACATTCGGCATATTGAGGGTAGTTTGTGGGCTACCACCCAAAATATACCAGATTTATTTTATCTGGAAGAATTGCGCAGATTTTTGTGAGTACTTTTTTTTTTTTTAGTACTAAAAAGATTATGTAAAATTATATGATTGTTACAGCCAATGCCAACACTGCAACAGCAGGAAAAATAGTAGTGATTGTTATGTATGTTGGTCTACTTCACTTTAAGTTGTTAAATCCGATTTGGGTTTCTTTGTGTGGGAGAGATGGAACATATGGTGCTTTGTACCACCACCAAAAGTTTTATTTAAAATAAGCTGTTCTTTTACAGAAACAAGTAATTTTTATTAAACTTATGTCTTAAGAAATGTGCCACGTATATGGTGGTTTTTTTTTAACCTCACATTTCTTACCACTGAAACAATTTTAGTAGTCCCAAAAGAAGCTTTATCAATATACACTACTGAATTGTGAACCATTTTTGAGTACAGTAACAGGAAAACATCAGGAGGAGTTAAAATCTGAATGAGGGGATTATTCCTCATTTTAGGGTGGACATGAATTTTCAACACACAAGCAGAAACCTGAGATTGAGAATGTGTTGTGTTCTTCAGGTGCATAGAAACCACAGCCACCATTATTTCAATTGGAGATGTATGTAATTTTTGGAGGATTACACTTTTTCACTGGGAGATGCAATTTCTTTCAAAACCATTTATAGAGTATCCAGAAACTGAATGAGATATTCAGTTCTGTAATTTAATAGTTTTTTTTTCCTGATCTTTTTCAGTAACTATGCTATTTGCCTGAGGGTATCAGCAACCTTAATTTCACTGTTTTATAACCCAGAACAGTTAACACTTGACCTGGGTCATTAACAGGATTATCAGCAAATTTGTTTAAGCTTTTACTGACAACCTGAATTGCTTCAATAATATTTTGACTGTGCAGACAGGAAACTTCTTGTAACCTCTCAATCTAGCATAACATTAATTTCTTATGAAAATGACTCCAAAAAGAGTGCCAATATTTATATTTGTTTATAGTAGTGAGATACAAATGCTCTCCATTTTGCTAAACAGTAAACAACTTGCAATCAGTCCCTCATTTTAGCATATGAGGTTTCCATGATGTGATTTGTTTTTCTTATTCATGACCATCTCAGAGATCTGCGTAACTCAGCAATTAAATTACATGGATTCATCATGTGACTATTTATTCTTTATAAAGATTTATTAATGTGTTTTCTAGCAATGTTAGCTGTCAGAATTTGAAAATGTCAGCATTGTGTGTGCAGTGGCACGTACAACTGATTGTATATACATTTTATGTTTTGTTTTAGTGACATGAGGAAATGTTAAATGCTGGAAACTTTTTTTGACAGCAATGAAAAGGGATTGCACAGGGAAACTCCTTTAACAAGCATTATCTTACTCTGTGTCAGCTGTTACTAGATCACCAGTATTGCGTATCATGGCATGATTCCTGAAGCATTTAGAGTTCAGCAACTTCTAATTTTGAGAGTTTAATTGCAAAAGTATATACATAAAGGCAAAAAAATGAACAAACGTATTTTCTTTTTAAAGGTGGAATTTGGACAATTTAAACTGGTAATATTTAAAGGTGTATTTTTGTACAACTGTCTTTTATTTAAAGATCCGTGGTTTAAACCCTGGCTAAACAGTCAGACAAGTAATGAGCATGCTTTAAAATTCACACCATGGTGTTTGTAAAATATTGAGGGGAGGAGGGCTTAGAGTGGATTGTTTATTTTGTATGGCTGTGTCTACTCAGATTTTAATACTTGGAATAATTTGTTTCCTTTTCTGTTCCTCACTTCAAAACTCTCCTGACATAACACTATTTTTGTTGTAATGTGCTAAAAGGAAATCATTAGGTGCTTCTTAAAAAATTAACTTAAAATTTGAGATATCAGAACTTGTCCAAAAGTAAAGTTCTTGTCACAATTTATGTGTACAATTTTTCCTGCTGGGCTAACTACCTTCTGAAACAAACAAACAAAAAAAAGTAATAACCAAACTGGTGGGAGATCAGTGGTGTTTTTTTTAAAAAAAAACAACATAACCAGCTTTTAGGTCATGAGCTATCTGAGAATCGCAAACATATATGATACACACCAAGTTTAGTCTATTACTTACAACAAAATCTTTGGAAGTTCTTGATACTTTGTGAAATAAATGCTCTTTTTTTTTTTTTTGCTTTTACATTTGGTAGGAATGTTGGCATTTGTATAAAAAATTATCCTTGGGATAACACCAAATTCAGCAAATTTGCAGTCAGTAGGCTTGCTTTCACTTTTGTTTTAAAATATATCGCTTTTCTTCTAGGAAAGTGTGTAACTGCTCTTGTTCTTGTAATCCCCATTTGATGAAAGGTTTAGAAATACAGATGCAGGTGTTGGTTTTTGTTTTTAGAGATCTGGATTTCATCACCAGTGAGGGTCACTACAGAGCTGTTTCCAAATGTGAGAGTACCATCTGCAGACATTTAAACAGAGGCTGCTCTAGTACTGTTATGCATCCATTCGGTTATTCGACCAGTTATAATGGTGTTGTAGTCAGCCATTCAGTTCTTTTAATTCTTCAAAAAAATTATCTGGAGGAGCAGTGACATCTCTCAAAATTCCTGAAGTTCACAGTTGTGGTCTCCAGAATCAAAATTGTAATATTTATTAAAAAGTTCAACAAGCACCTAAAGTACCAAATTAACCTGGCAAGGAGGTATATGTTAGGAAAAGTTTGAGGCAAGGAACAAGTGTCCTACAAGCTTTTCCCCTTTGAGACACAATTCTGGCTGGTAGAATTTGATTGCTCTGCTGGGTGGTAATGTGGGTGGGGATTTTCCATTGAGAAAACCAATACTTTTCTACTCTTTATCAGAGCTCCATTCATTATGAAAGCAAGCTGGGCTGCTGGAAACCATTTACAAGAGAAAAAAGGTAGAAATAATAGAGAGAAAATAAAGAAAAAATATTTAGTTCTGCTAACTGCATTATAATCTTGTGGTATATTCAGTAGTAAAGTCCAAAATAAAGAAAATTCCTCAGTAAATAGCACTCACACCTCATGATCTAATGATAGGTGATAGACTAAGGTAATACTTTGTCAGACAGAGATTTTCCTCTTACTTAGTATAGGAAGGTTGCCAGGGTTTCCATCATTTCTTCCCTTTAACAGCAAAATCACATTAAAGGTTATCGGTTTTATTAAAAATCCATTAAAATACAACAGCCATTTTTATTTCCTAATATGTTAAATAAATTGAAAAAATAGTCACTTGTAAACTACAGTTATACTCTAAATCATAAACAAAACTTTTTCTGAAGTGCTTTGTAAGTCTACTTCTAAAACAAATTCACAGAACAGGATCTGACCTCATGCTGGTATAATTCAGCAGCTGATTGACTGAAAGTTATGGGACAGTATTTTCAAAAATCACCTAAATGACATACAAGCACAAGCCTCATTGACTTGCAGTGAAACTCGTGTACCTAAGTCTGTTAGATGTTCTTGAAACTCCTAGCTCAAGTTTATCCTTTTATCAGTATGAAAACAACTTGAAGTTAGTTTTGGGGACCCAAAGATTTCAGTTTGCTTGTAATCTGTAATGAATGGGGTGACTAAAAAGAAATAAACATCTAGAAATAAAGATAATCCCATTTCAAAGACAATGGTGGGAGAGAGACAAAAGAATTAAACCCCAGCCTATGAGAGTGCTGGCTGGAATGAATGAAACCACACCAAATAGTCTTAAACATGCAGCGACGTTGTTAAACGAGACAAACTGTAAGCAGAAACTTTACTGCTAGCCTCCCTTTTTTTCCCTGAACTACTGTATCCTGCTGTTCGGGAGGAAATCCTATTAATCTGCTGGAAAAATATTGATGAAAGAATAATAGCAGACCCAATGACCAGTAGTAGAAACTTACTAGCAATTAAGGAAACAATGGGATGAATGTTCCGAATAAGGTTGAGCCAGGGCAGTTGAATGTAATATGTCTTGGGAACTGTGAAAGTTTTTTTGAGGGGGGGAGGGGTGGGGGGGTGTCCAGATTGTTTTGCACACCATATTTGCATCCCTGTCTTGAGGGAGAGACAAAAAGGGTTACTTCTGCCCGCATGTTAAAATTATTAATAAAAAGACCCACTAGAAATATGGTCTTTTATCACCTCCCTGATTTTGAGGTACATAATTTAGAAATTTGTTTTGAATTTATTATCTTAAGGAAAGAGAGAGCTTTGTAGCAAATGCCTAAGGAAGAGAATAACTATCTGAATTGGAACATTTAAAGCTGCAGAATCTCCTTCACTGCACGTTCTTCATGCTTCCTGTGAACTTTGTCCAGTAGTAAATAACAAAGGGTGAAGTTATTTTTGTGGCAGAAGGTCTGCACTGAAACCCAACAAATAGATAATCCCTAAAGCCTTTTTCATTAGCTACACTATTATACACTATTATAATTCTTATTTCAGCACTCCCTGTCTCTCATGTGTTTCGGTTTTGTTTACAATAACAAGCTTCATAGTTGCGATCCTTCAGCAGTACAGCTTCACAAGTGCCAAGATCTGAGGAACCTGTAGTGTAGACGGGGCTCAGGTATGTAAACATGTAAATAACAGGCTGATAAACACATGCAATTCCTGTGTCAGGTGTAGGACCCACAGATTATCACCACCCATTAAGGAGCCCAATTGGAGAATTTATAGTTACTAAGTTTTAGGGTAAATAACGTCTCGGATTGGAAGGATCCAATCCTACAAACATTTATTCAGACCCCAGTGAAAGGAGATGATTGTCTGTCCCCACGAGAGTGAAGGCTGCAGTGTGCTGGGAAGTAACAGATAATGGAGAGAGGCCATTTATTCTGAGGTCAGACGCTCATCTGGGGACCCATCATCTCCTCACTTGCCTTTTCTTCTCCATTACCTGTTAGTTACTCCTCCTCACCATACCTGTACTTGCATCATCCTCCTTCACCAGAATTTCTCCCCTCCCTGTTTATTCTTTACTTCCCTCTCTACTCCATCCCACAGTCCGGCTGAGCAAGGCATGTCAGGTTCCCTTTCCTCTTCTATCTTGGTTGGGAAAATGTAATTGGTGTTTTACTTCCTAACTGTTCCCTTTCACCCACATGCTTGTAATCAGAAGGGAGAGCCCAGTGTTTCCTGTGAGCTGAATGCTTCGGTGACTGCCCAGGAAAGATTCAGATGCCGCCTAGCTGATTTGCAGAATGCCCAGAACCACCCAGAGAGGGCAGTACATGTTTATACTGGTGGTGCACATCCGAACACCCATGGGGGAAAAACAGAGGGAACATTGGAGGCCCCTGGTTTCTCAGAGGCAGCAGGGAGAAGTGTGCTACTCAACAGTGCACTCAGTATTGAATAGTATCAGTCAAACACTCAAGGCTGGATAGAGGAGTTTCAGAGAGTGGAGTTTATGCACAACGAATGTGCTCAGTTGGACAAAGGAGAATGAAGAATGAAGAAGTATGGGGAGCTTACAGTGTGCGTGAGATCCTGATGATAGGAGGGGACAAAGTAAGGCCTGTGAGAAATTCTGATTAGTGGGCGGGTGAGAATGCAACAGCCACATCAGTGTTTACCTTTTCTTTGCTATAAATATTTATATTTTTCACATGTGGAAGGAGTCAGAGAATGTCAGCAAGATTTGGGTTGGAAAGGCATCAAATTAAGTCAGGGCCATTCCATTTTATACATGGCCAGTACAGCACATATGTTCTGTATTCATTACCTCCATAAATTCAGTTAACCTAGAAAACAATGAGAATAGTATATTGGTGATATCAGAGTGTTGGAAAATAGAACTGGTTTTAGCATCTTGGTTCCTCAGCATGACACTTGTGGAGCTTTCTGGTGCTATGTACATGTTGTTCTCCCAGTTCACACCTAAACATTTAGCCATTTGCCCTATGAAGGTAGGGTGTGTGTGTGTGTGGTTAAACGTTTAGGTGTGAACTGGGAGAAAAACAAGCTCATAGCATCAGAAAGCTCCAGGAGTGTCATGTCAAGGAAACCAAGATGCTGAAACCAGTTCTGTTTTCCAAGACGCTGATGTCACCAAGCACGTCAGTGCAAGGTGATTCATAAAAGTTTCATCCTTCATAACAATCTGTAAGAGAAGGAGAAATACATTATAGGAGACCCACTTGTATGGACGATCCTCTGAAAATAGTGGCTGAGCATAGTTCAATATGTAGGTAAATTTTATTGGCTGTGGGTACACTACAGAGCTCTGTCAACAGAAGTCACTGTTGGGAGAGTTTTCCCAACAAAACTTCTGTTGACAGAGTGCGGCCACACACAAAAGCCATTTGGAAGAACGCTCAGCTCTGACAGAGCAGGTGAACTGCCCAGCTGCTCTCTCAACAAAACACACCCGGAAGCACAGCAGACAGCGATGCCCATTGTCGTGAATGCCCTGTCCGTCAAGAGAAGGGCCCCCCAGAGCAGCGACAGAGCTTTTTTGTCGATAGAATCTGTTGACAGCTGCATTATGCCTCAAAGCTTTGAGGCAGAATACTGCCAGCAAAAGTGCTGTTTCGGTCAGATACAGTCAACAAAAGGCATTTTGTATGTGCATGCTCCACGAGTTTCATTGACAAAACCAGGGTTTTGCTGGCGAAACTTGCTAGTGCAACCATAGCCATTAATTTCAAAAGCACAAGGGTTTTTTCTTGCCTAAGCAAACTTTGAAAAGCAACCTCTGATAAAATCTGGAATAATGCCAGTGTGATTCAGCAGCCGTTTGCCCCATTAGCGGATGAGCATTCAATTTTTTTTTTGAGGGTTCTGGTCCCTATTGCAACAGATTCTGCAGCAAGGAGTGACTAATTACTTGACTCCACTGGGAGTACTGCACAGTGAAGACTCTTAGGATCACAGGTTCCATGTGTTTCCAGGGCAGTGAAAAGGAAAGTTTCCATGATCTTGGAAGTCATGCTAGAAGTGGCTACTACTTTTGAGGATATCTGCTGTCAGGAGTTACAGAAACTGAGACTGTTATGTTTCTTGAATTTCTGACATGTATTTACCAAATATGGGTAGAGTATTGAAATCTAATGCAAAGGGCCCTATCTCAGGAAGTTCTATGTTGAGTGTCCTTAGTCTTTATTGAACGTAGTGAAAGTTGCAGGCATACAGCATCTTGGTGATCTGCATCCTCTCGCAGGATGGGACCCTTTGTAGATCCCAGCTTTATCATACTCTCAGAGGAACTCATTCCATAAAACTCTCATTGGTTTCATACAGTTCATTTCCATAAGTTATCTCAAAAAGAAAATGGAGGTTATGACTGATGATGTGCCAACCTATTCCGGGTCCTGTGGGTGTGCGTGGGGTTTGATACAGCGGGGGGAGTCGGGTGGCCTGGGACCGACCACCCCACCTCTATAGCAGCCTTATATAGTGTAGCAGCAATATGTGATTCAGTGTATCTACTTTAAAACTTGGGTTTCCACAGTATTATGAGTACCAGGAACAATAACACTCTGATTGTGAGCACCACAATGCCCTGTGGCTGTTCTAAGTCCCAATAATTCTCTATACAGCCCCAGCTAGTCCAGCTAGTGGTATTTACCGATAATGACTGATTCATCTATGCGTAACTACAACTACTTAACACTTGTCTGAAATATATTTATTTATTTGGCATAGGCTAAACACTAGGTTACATATAGCTGTATATAATTACATGTGACTTACCAATAACATCCAATGCTCCCACATCTTACCAACAACTACGTTACAGCAGCCCTTCAAGTCAGAGATATAACTTGGTTGGGACCTTTTGTGGTGGTGACATCCGGGTGATCAGGCCGGGGTCTGCTGTCTGGACTGGAAGTTGCTAGCCTCCGCTTAGTGTCCAGGAGCCCACACCCTTGTCCCTGCTAAATCACCTTTTATACTTTTTCTTAATTGGGGGTACAATACCTGGCCAATTAAAGCATTTGTTACCTAATTTGGGCTTTCTATCCTCCCGGCCTGTCAGAACATGTTACAAGATTTCCTATGTCCTTCGTCATTTTCCGAACCGACCCCCAGGACCCTCTGATATTGCACAACCAAGATGTTCTCTTCGGGGGGCTTCCAGCTACTTACCTCAGCTGTTCTCTTTGGGGACTTACTATCTACTTGTCAGGATGTTCTCTTTAGGGACTCTCCAACTACTTGTCAACTTTCTGATTTCTTTCTCCTGGCCTGGCTTCAGGCCACCCCGCCGTTGTATGATAGCGTTCCAGGATGGAGTGTATGGTCATTCTGCCTTGCGAGTGAGGCCTGGCTACCAGGTGCTCGTGCTGCCACAATGACAGCAGGAAGAATTTTAGGGCTTGGTTGTTTGAGGTGTTGAGGCCCTGTTAGGAACTATTCAGCTCCTCTTGAAGTCAGTTGTGTGGCATTTTGTGCTTCATAATGTTTGGCCCTTACAGAAGGGTAAACTTGCTGTTTCCTGATTTCAAACCTATGCTAGTTCTGTGAACCAGGTTTTGAACTCATGTGGACTTATGTCAGTGTAATTTCAGTAAAATTAGTGGCGTTACTCCTGGTTTTAACATGGAGCAACAATATAATCAGGCCATAAGTATTTGGAACTTCAATTCCAGTATTAAGGGATTTGGAAACATTGGAATAAAAGGGACGTGGAGAAAATTCAGAACATATTATGTTCATTTGGTAGTGGGGTACCTATGTGGGCAAGTCCACTTTTTTTCAGTATTGCCCTTAAGAAGGGAGGCTAAGACTAGTTTAATTGACTGAAAGTCTTTGTGAAGTAGAATTTCTTTTTAATATTCGAAACCAAGTTGAAGGTTTGGTCATCATTAGGCTCATCCATTCTTGGTTTTCATATTCCTGGCATAATGAAAAGAACTGGCAGCAGGACAACTCTACAGGAAATAGGCGGCTAATAAAACTGAAACTTTATTAGACCCTTTTGATGAACATTACATTCCAGCACTCAAGTGATGTGCTTTTATACAGTTGAGAGAGAGTTACACGCAGTTGTAGTGGCACTGTACTGCTCTTGTGGAATGTTTCAGACTGAGAAAAAAATTCATTAGTTTGTGGTGGTGATTGTACAGGAAAATATTTTCTCAAATATGAAAGGTCTAGGCAAATTGTCAAAGTAACACAGACAGGTACTGTGAGAAAATCCACCCTATTTCTTTGCCAAAGCAGCTCTCTCTTGGCTGGCAAAACATGGGCTGTTTTGGTGTTGAAGCTTTCTGCATAGAAATACCTAAATGTTCCTTTTTGTTTATCCTGGGCGAAACAGAGGTCTGTCTTTCAGTGAGCCCTGTATTTAAGGGGAATCTGAGGGCATTTGACGATGTGCAGGATCAGGCTCAAAATAGGTTAGTTTGTACATCAAGCTGTATTTGCATCTCCATGGCTATCCTTTGAACACACCCACCTAAATGGGATGAGCAGGGAAGTATTTTAGCATGAAATGAGCACTCTATTGTGCAGTAACAAAAATGCACTAACTTTAGTTCTTCCTTCCAAACATTTTTTTCAACTTCATGGATTTATACAATAAAAGTTTTATACACGCACTTTTAGGCTACGTCTACACTTGAGTGATCAGTCAACAGAAATTACTGTCAGAAGAGATCTTCCAACAAAATTTCTGTTGACAGATCATGGCCAGACCTCAAAGTGGATCGAAAAAGCAATCTGCTCTGTTAACAGAAAGGAGCCAGACTGCCTGGCTGTCCTCTTGACAGAATGGCCAACTGGAAGCACAGTGGGCAGGGGTGCTTGGTGTCTCTGAAGCCCTGTCTGTTGGCAGAAGACCCCCTGGAGTGTACAGACTGGCTTTCTGCTGACAGAGCTCTGTCAGGAGAGATGCTCTGCCTCCTGGCGGAGTGGCAGAACATAGTCAATAGGAGTGCTGTATTCTGGTAATTAATACCTTGGGAATGTGGACGACCCACAGATTTTTTTTAGTTCTGCTGATGAATGTCAGTTCTGTTGCCAAAACCCTCTAGTGTAGACATAGCCTAAGTGTGAGGATTTCAGAGAGTTAGTCAAGCTTTTTTTTGGGGGGGTGGGTGGGTAGGGGGGGGAAATAAATGTTCTGTACACCCATGCAAGGGAGCTAGAAGGATGTCACTTGTCCCTTGCTCACCTGTAGAAGTTTAACATCTTGTAGGTTCCCAGGGTGGGAAACAGAACATCTCTGTGGGACATCTACTGTGCTGCCTGTGCAAGTGGGTAGAAAATGAATGGGCAAGAGTAAGAATCAGAAAGAGTCTTTGGCTACCAGCTAGCTGAGCCAAGGAAGGGAAGGGATCATGAGGTATTCGGTTACTTATCTGAGCCAGCAGCAAAACACACATTGTATGGACCATTCTGGGAGTTGGAGGGGGGAAGGACCAGCAATTCAGTCAGATCTGCCTCCTTAGTCTTGTTGTAGGACATGGCAGGTTATAATCTAGCCCAGGAGTCATCAAACTTTCCAAGGCGGAGTGCTGAAATGTGACCGTTAGACCGCTATGTATGGTCTGAGTGCCAGTGATACTTCTAGAAGTCACTAATAGTCCTACTTACAACAGCTTCATTAATAGCTAAATTAAGACAGAGCTTTACTGTTTAGGTGGTGGTTGGTAGCATTAGCTGGTCTTTTGTTAATCCACTGGTGGCATGGCTTTGAGCAGGCTCCCAGCTTCATGGGGAGGAGTGCTGGGGCTGAGCTCCTGTTTTGTGTGCTGATGAAAATTGTCTCATGTGCCACAAATCCAAAATTGCTGACCCCACTCTAGCCCTTTATTTGCAGGCATTGCTGTAGTGCTCATCTGTGTACTGAGTCTCCTCATTAAGTATTTAACAACAGCCAGTGAGAGAGAATTATAAGTGGATTCCTATTAGCTGCTCTGTTCAAGTGTAGGAAGAACTTACTGCATGAATCTGGCTCTATGAGGTGTTTGAGACCATGTTTACTGAAAAGAGTGAACCTCCTCTTGATCCTGAAATACAAAGATAGTTCTGAGAGGCTGCAAAATATCCATGGTGAAAGATTTGACATGTAACAGAAAGTCAAGAAATGATTTAAACTAATTGTGTAATAAAAATTAAATTCTGTAACACTGAACAGTTGAAAGGTAACTTGACACATTTGAATATGGTTGAATTGTTCTTGTTGTGGTTTATAGCAATAATTTAGATTTGGGGCACACTTTACTTGTTATGTACCAAACAGCTTTGCTAGAATGGTGGGGGCTTCTACTTGCCAGTTATTTTTCTCTGTCAGTTGCCACTGCCCTCAATTTTATGATATTCAGTTTTTGTTTTGTTATTTTGGGTGTGACTTTTTTTTTTGCGTATACAGCTTTGTAGTCAGCAGTTTAACCAGAGGCTGAAAATAACATTTGCCAAATATAATGCTTTGCATAAAATTAAATTTTGTATTGTTCAACAGAAGAGTAGCACTGCAGAAAAACTGCAGTTGTCACTGTGATTTTTGTGTCTCCCAAGGCAAAGTAATGCCCTTAATCTGGCAGCAGAATTTCCCCTCAAGGCTCACATTTGGAATGAGAACCATATGGCATAAAAGCCCAAATCTTACCTAAGCAGGTGAGCATGAGAGAGAGCACATTTCTGTTGGGGTTTCTTGGGGGCTTACATCAGTGAAGGATAGATGGAGTACAGGATGACCAGAAACCTGGCATGTTCTCTGTCAGTATTAAGGAGTCAACACACTTGGATATAAGAGTTCTCCTATATCAGAGTAATTCTCTGCTGGGCATTTGGACTCTGAACTGCAGCCCTTTTATGGCATGTGAGCAGAATAAAGGGGCTACAGCGGGGCTGATAGGCACCAGGCAAAGTGGGAGGGAGGGGCCTGGCTTGGCAACCTTGGAAGGGCAGAAGGGGCGGGACCTAGGGCAGTTAGCCCTTACTGCTGCTCAGACTGTGGCACTGGGCCTCCTCAGAGCTGCAAGGAGTGGCAGAGGAGCACTACCATGGCAGTTCAAAGGAGCCCAGGACTCCAGCCAGTACTGCAGCCAAAGTAGCAGTGGTGGTGGCTGGAACTCTGGGCCCCTTTGTAATGGTGGGCCCTGGGACAATTATCTCCTCTATCCCACCCTCCTCCCCACCCCCCATCAGCAGGCCTGAGGGGCTATAATATCACTACAAAATCTGAACTATTAGGAATATATGCTTCTGTAAATGAATGGAGAATCAGGCATCAAAAGCAGTTACTTAAAAAGGCTTTGGGACAAGGATAATGTAGAACCTCATGCTGTTTCTGAACACTGTTACTTGAACAGGGACATAGCATTGGTTAGACTCGTCAATGCCAGAATTCCTACTCCAAACTGCTTTCTGTCCATAACCAAAAATTCCAGAGAAGCCCTTTATTTTATTTTTGACCAACATGATGGCTAGTCCCAGATGTCTGTAGACAATGGGGCATGTCTTCACCCTGGCCAGGACCCAGCTTGTCTGTTTGCAGCTGCCATGTCCACCCAGAAAACAGACTGAGTGCAAATCCAAGCAATGACTACTCCACTTATTCCCCTTCTTCCTGTAATCTGGTAGTCCGAGAGGTTCTGATCCTCAGATCTATGCCCATAGTTGATTAAGTATATACAAATTCAGGTGAGGATTGTCTTGGCAGCAGGGTGGCTAGCATTCTAAAAATGGATGTCCGTATGTGAACAGACTCCACTCTGTCCCACCCCAGAAACCAAATCCTGGCTCGGTTCCTGCTTCAAAGTGCCTTCTTTGCTTCCCAGAGATTTACACAGCATATTTCAGTTGTGTGTGTGTGGTGAATAGCCACAATTTCTTTTTTTGCCCTGGCTAGCATTTTTTTAAATAACTAATATTATTCTAAATAAACAAGTGGGTGCCTATCCAGAACAGATGAGATTTAGATGTTTTGAATGTTTTTTTGCAGCTGTGTTAGTCAAGGACAATGCTTTTTTTGTGCTGGGATCTTGACAGCCCCAGCCATGGGACTGACTGGGGGAGGGAGGGTTTGAGGAGTCGGCTGACTACCGGCTCCAATTTGGTCAAGGATATCAGTGAGACAAGGTGGGAGAGGTAATATGGTTCTCCAGCAGAAGTTGATCCAATAAAAGGTATTATCTCATCCACCTTGTGTTCTAAGGTGCGTGGTATTCCTTCATTTTAATTTGAAAAATGTTGATTAGTTGAAAAAAATATTTATTTTAGCCATATCAGCAGTCCTTCTGAATGTATTTCTTATCTCGTATGACTGGGGAATGTTTAGTGACTAATGAAGCTGTTGTTATCAAATTCTTCTACTTTTGGTCTTGACACCCTACTGTTGACAGGCTCTCTTCGGCTGTGTCTACACTACAAAAATAACCTCGAATTTGAGCATCTACACACACCCTATTTTGAACTTAAATTTGGAAGTAGGGCACTACTCCATTCCTGGGAATGGAGTAAGGACTTCAAAGTTGGGCTCCCTATTTCGAAGTTAACATGCTGGATTATGGATGTTGCCAGAGGAGAGAGTGCCACACCAGAAAAGTTAAACGTGTATTGCAAAGCTACTAAGAGTGGAGGTTTGGAGGAATGCACTGCAAATTCTTAGGGCAGCATTTTAAATAAGACTCCAGCTCTATAATACCAGCCGGCACTGAAATAGAATGTCTTTTGGAGAACCCTCAGTTCTCAGTGAGGTCAGTGAGAGTTCAGGAAGATGAACGTTAACTTCAAAGTAAGGGAAAATGTGTGTAGACTTTCTTTTGTCTACTTTGATGTAGTGCCTAACTTTGAAGTTAGTTGCTAGTGTAGATGCACCCTTCCAGTTTTTATGAAGGAAGGCCTGTTTCCAGGATAATTCTCCTTGCCACAATATTTGGTTGATTTTCCTTTGGATGAGGAGTGTTGTTCCCATCTTCCTTGAAATGGTGCTGTGTTTGACCTGGAGAATCTGATTCTGATTCCTTGCTACTTTTGTGCCTAACTCATTTGTCTTCTGTGAAATTAATCCTGATATAGCCTGGTCTACATGAGAACAGAAACAGGTCCATAATTTCAGTTCTCTCTTCTGTGAGGTAGCATTCATTTCTAAATTGAAAGGATCTTCTGATGCCAGTGGGCCTGTATGTCAAACACATCTCAAACCCCTTCATTTAACTAGTTTCTTGTACCACAATACCTACAAAAATGCAAGCCAGCTTGCATTCCATGTGTATTATGTTCCTGTTGTAAGCTTTGGGAAGAGATTCATCCTTACAACTTGGCACAGCCTGAACTGAGGTAGCTTATTATGGTTTGTCTTAAATTGGGAAGTCAACTTTTCTGGAGCCCAAAGCAGCAGGCAGGAGGCAAAGCTCTTAGGAAAGAATATGTTGTTAATAGAGTTGCCGGCACATTGCCATATGGCATAAAGAGCCATGGTGTACTGTACAGTGAACAAGCTCGTTGTATGAAAGGATTAATGCTGTTGAATTCCCAGAGCTGGGATTGTGATTGTTGCTCATTTTGTAGATTGTTGTGATATTTAAATACTGGCAAGAAGCAAGGTTATGAAATCCTTCTCACTGGTGTTTTTATTATTTTAAAACACAAATGTGCTGTGAACTAGTGCAATGTACTGAAGTGTCAGTGATCTGTTTTTTTTTCTTCTGTCTTACAAGAATATTTCTGTGCTCATTTCTCTTTCGTGTGATGTTGCTCCTCTTTTTATGACAATTGTATGTCCATGATGCTCTTCTCCATCCTACCTCCACCCTGGCTGGCAGCCAGATGGGGCATAAACATTGTATAGAAAAGAAAAATGGCTTAAGGCAGCACTATCTCTTCAGTTGGAGTCCACATTAAATCTCCCACAGTAACAAACTGACCGAAGAGTTAAGTACAACCTCCCTAATCTTACACCCTTGGGACCTGACCAATGCCGAATGAGAGGCTTTGTCAGACCACAGGAGGTCAATATAATCTAGCAACATTACCAACACATTCACTGCTTACTGGGCTCTTGGAAGACATTTAGGACGAAATTAGAGCTAAACAACAGTATAGAACACTGAGAGCCAGAACTGGTGGCTGCAAACAAACTTTGTGGGACCACAGGAAATGGGTACACACACAAGTGGTCACCTGGCTAACTAAAATCATGCCAGATTTTGGATGTTGCTGGACAAGAGAGTGCCAGACTGGAAAAGCTAAACCTGTATTGCATATCTGCTAAGGTTGGAGGTTTGGAGGAATGCCCTGCAAATTCTTAGGACAGCATTTTAAATAAGACTCCAGCTTTATAATATCAGCTGGCACTGAAATAGAATCTCTTTTGAAGGGCTCTCAGCTCTCAGTGAAGTCAGTGAAAGTTGAGGAAACTGAACACTATGCAGGAGTGGGCTCAGCAGGCTTAAACTGGACTCTCAAAACCCTTGAAACATTAATAAAATAAGCTTCAGAATTCTGGGGTAGGTAAATAATCCAACCATTTTAGAAATGTGGAGGAAAAAAGGGGAATGGTGAGCTTAACTGAGTCGCCTGAGATATCGCAAGGTGTTAATCAATGGGAGAACTGGGAAGAGACAGAGTTATGACTCTCAGTCCTTTCTCCTAACCATTCATTGCTCCTTCCTTCAACAAGTTTAGTAAAACTGGAAGGGTAATCCATCGATACATTGTTTTTTGTTGTTTTTTTTGGAGATGCTGCACATTTACAACTCCCATGGGAGCTGTGCATGCTCAAGATCTCTGAAAATCAGGCAATGGGTTTAGTGCACTTACAACAGTTCATGCTGCCACTGACTTGGATATAATAATTTTTTTTCAGAAAAAACACTTATGTGAAAAGCTGCACAGTTATCTATATTTTTGTCAGAGTTTGTGCAGTTCACTTGATCTGGCTGTATATTTTTTTTATTACACTTCATAAATTGATCAGGTTGATTTTATAAATTGTCTTAGTTCACCATGGTATATTTTCCACCCATTTAATCAACCTTTGGAGTAATTTTATTACGTGGGTCAACAGTTTCTAAAATCTGACATTTTATTCTAATCTAGTAATTACTTGCAAAAAAATTTGGGTAACAAATATCTAATTCATATTTTATTTGTCCTTGTCTTTACATTTCATATTCTGGGAAAAGAATTGCCTCCTTCAAGATTTCTAGCATGAATGGATTATGTTGTGACACAAGATGTCTTGCCTTATCAACCATTTTCCTCTTCTATGCCTGTGTACCAGGCTTTGTGGCTGTTGTAGCCAAATTAGGTCTTGCTGAATTAATTGTTTGCCTTGTACTGAAGTATGCTGAAATGAGACTTGTATGTTTTGCTCATCATCTGGGCCCTAGGAAAAATTAGCTGACTATTTCATTACTTCTTTTCCAGTGAGCAAAATGTGTATTTTTTTAGAAAAAGTTACATGCAGGGACAGGTGTCACAGAGGTATTTAGTCCGTATCTCTGAGAAAAACAAGATGTCCTGCGGCACCTTATAGACTAACAGATATTTTGAGGCTTAAGCTTTTGTTGGCAAAGACCCAAAGTGTGTCTTTGCCTACGAAAGCTTATGCTCCATAATGGCTACGTCTACACGAGCCCCAAACTTCGAAATGGCCACACAAATGGCCATTTTGAAGTTTACTAGTGAAGCGCTGAAATGCATATTCAGCGCTTCATTAGCATGCGGGCGGCCGCAGCACTTCGAAATTGACGCGGCTTGCCACCATGCGTCTCATCCCGATGGGGCTCCTTTTCGAAAGGACCCCGCCTACTTCGAAGTCCCCTTATTCCTATCAGCTTATGGGAATAAGGGGACTTCGAAGTAGGCGGGGTCCTTTCGAAAAGGAGCCCGGTCTGGATGAGACGCACGGCAGCAAGCTGCGTCAATTTCGAAGTGCCGCGGCCACCCGCATGCTAATGAAGCGCTGAATATGCATTTCAGCGCTTTATTAGTAAACTTCGAAATGGCCATTTGCGTGGCCATTTCGAAGTTTGGGGCTCGTGTAGACACAGCCAGTATCTGTTAGTCTATAAGGTGCAGCAGGATTTCTTGTTGTTCATGTAGGGATGGGGAAGGAATGATATATTTCTAGATAAAGGTGAATATGTTCATTCTTTCTCAGGAAAAAACATCTTTGAAGGCTGTTTCTGGGTGGGGGTAGGGAATGATCTATCTTCACATATGAATTAGGTAGTTGATAACCTAAATCTTTGAGTAACAAAATTATTGGTGTTTCTTCACAGAGGATGCCAGACAGATTTTCCCACCTACAGTGTGAGTCCCATTAGTCAAATGATGACTCTATATTGCAAAGGGCAAGATGTTGCACAAAAGACCATCAATATTTCCCAGTTTTTTTCTTTCTTTTCTCCCTATGCTTTTTTTTTTCTGACCTGCCATTTAAGAGAGAAGAAATTGGCTATATTTATAATGAGTGGGGATAGTGAGCTGGTTAGACAAGAGAGGGTACATAAGACTTTCTGATCCCTTCTACCAGTGATGCAGTCGATTTATCATAGAACCCTAGGGCTGGAAAGGACCTCAGGAGGTCATCTAGTCCAGCCCCTGCCTAAAGCAGGATCAACCCCATCTAAGTCATCCCAGCCAGGACTTTGTCAAGCTAGGACTTAAAAACCTCTAGGGATGGAGAATCCACCACCTATCTAGGTAACACATTCCAGTGCTTCACCAACCTCCTAGTGAAGTAGTTTTTCCTAATACCCAGCCTACACCTCTCCCTCTTTAGCTTCAGACCATTGCTCCTTGTTCTGCCATCTGACACCACTGAGAACAGTTTCTCTCCATCCTCTTTAGAACTCCCCTTCAGGAAGATGAAGGCTGCTATTAAATCACCCCTCAGTCTTCTCTTCTGTAAACCAAATAAGCCCAAATCCCTCAGCCTCTACTCATAGGTCGTGTGCTCCAGCCTCTTAATCATTTTTGTTGCCCTCTGCTGAACCTGCTCCAGCACATCCACATCCTTTTTATACTGGGGGGCCCAAAACTGGACACAATATTCCAGATGTGGCCTCACCAGTGCCAAATAGAGGGGAAGCAACCACTTCTCTAGATCTGCTCAAAATGCTTCACCTAATGCACCCTAATATGCCATTAGCTACAAGGGCACGCTGTTTACTCATATCCAGCCTTTCATCCACCATAACCCCTAGGTCCCTTTCTGCTGTATTGCTGCTTAGCCAGTCGGTCCCCAGCCTATAATAATGCTTGAGATTCTTCCATCCCAAGCGCAGGACTCTACACATTTCCTTGTTGAACAGCAGCAGATTTCTTTTGGCCCAATTCTCCAATTTATCCAGGTCACTCTGGATCTTGTCTCTACCCTCCAACATATTTACCTCTCTTCCTAGCTTAGTGTCGTCTGCAAATTTGCTGAGGGTGCAATCCCGTCCCTCATCCAGGTCATTAATAAAGATGTTGAACAACACCAGCCAGAGAACTGAGCCTTGCGGCACTCTGCTTGAAACTGACCACCATCCAGATATTGAGCCATTGACTGCTACCTGTTGGGCCTGACCATCAAGTCAGCTTTCTATCCATCTTATAGTCCAAGGATCCAATCCATATTTCCTTAACTTATGAGTGAGAATGTTGTTGAAGACTGTATCAAAAGCTCAATCTCTGCCCCCTCAGAACAAAATGATGGAGGATGTACATAATTATCCAGTGCAAAGTTATCAATAAGCTTGACAAAACTGTTTCAGAATGACGGGTCTGGACTATAGCTTTTCCTTCATGGATTTATCAATATATAAATATTTGTAAGTGTTAGTGAGATGTGTAGGATACGTGGGCAAGTAGCATGTGTGGCGCTTCTGCTTTTATGGATGGGAGAGGTTGAAGCAGGTCTTAAAAAAAAACCCACAACCAACCACCCAACCCTAAGACAAGGGAAGTTGGATGAAGATTTTTGTTGCATTCAACTTGTGCAGTAGGAGCTTACATGTTGCAGATGATAAGCTGGTTACTACTGCTTCATACTGTGCTTTTCAACACTTTATTCCCCTTTGGAAGACTTCCCGCTTCCCCCTGCCCCCAGATGAATACTATTATCTAATTCATTTGCTATTTTTAAGTCTAAATTGCAGATGTTCTCCTGCTCTGTAATTTGTTTGTTCATTCTGACTTGGTTAATGCCATTGATTATCTTCGGAGTAGTGTTCTGTAAATGAATGCTGCATACACTCGTGGTTAGGATGGGGAAAAGTTCAAGTATGCCATTTTTATTTGTGTTGAGGTAAAGAAGCCGAGTCAGACAACACATCCACACATGCAGTTACCAAAGAAGGGGAACAGTGTGCCTGAAAGGAATGTAATTGAGCCTCCTGTGCATGCAACCAAGTTAATTCCTCAACTGAGAGGTATAGCTTAAAGGGGGCATATTATGACCACAGCCATTTTACCTAACAAAAGCCACAACATCATAAAATGCTCTGGAAAATCCAATGTGCTAGGAGTGGCTTGTATATCTCCCTCCCAATTCTCAATATGTCTGTCTTATTTCTGTGCGTCTCTCATTTATGTCTTGTCTTGAAACTCCAGCTTTTCAAATAATAATGCCTAGCTGAGGTGTGGTGCAACCAAGCTAGTTGCTGGAGTATGCTGTGGACAGTGTCTAGTCCAATTAAAAGAATAAAATGTACAGCTCCTGACAGTAAAGACCTGGGATTTTTTGATGGACTTGAAGCTCAGGGGATAGGGTGAGACATCATGGTCCTTGTGGGTTTAGGTAGCCACTGTTCAAAAGCCTCTGTCCCCTCCTTGTATGAAACTGTAACATTTCATACTTTGAATGTGGTAATTGTTGGCTACTGAGAATTTTTTTCATGGCAACCATGGTAGCCTCTATTTGAAATAAGTGGCGTGCTGTGCAACAGGGCTGTCTTTGCTTACCATCAGTATGTCAGAGATGAGTTTGTAAAAAATGGCAGTTGGAGCTTAGTGGGAGACTGACAGATCCTAAGTGCTTAGTTAGGACAATAGGTGGGTCTGCTCTTCTGTTGAGTACTTTGACTCCAGTGCCATAGCTCCCTGGAGGCCCAGGTGCAGAAGAAGGACGGAAGAGGTTTCCTCCTTGCGCTAGGGGAGCCACACTTTGTGGCAAAGGGAGCAGAAGCTCCAGATGTCTGGGTATAAACCTGGTCTTCATGCTGCAAAGCTGTGTGCAACACCAATGCCAGCACAGTTAATACTGGAGCAGCACAGGGCAGTGTCCTACCGTGGGGGACGAAAGAAGGCAGCCCTTCTCAGAAACCCACTATACATATTTTTTTGTTTAACTTAAACACAAAAAATAGCATGTGCCCCCCCCCCCAATTTGATTGGAAATGTGGCCTTCTCTGGCATCGTGCTCCACTGTGAAGGGATGAGCTCCAGGGTTAAAAACAGTTCTTGGCTCTTGGGAAGAACGGATCATCCACTTCACATTTACGTCCTCCTCCTTGTTGCTGGAGGTCTCCTGGAGTACCTTGGAGGTATGCATGGCATGATTTGGGGTAGTTGTGAGATCATCATCAAAAGTCACATGGAGCTCCTCATAAAAGCAGCATGTCTGAGGAACGGAGCCAGAATGATGGTTTATCTCCCTTCTCTTCTGGTAGGTTTGCCAAAGCTCCTTTATTTTCACATGGCACTGCTGCATGTCCGTGGTGTACCCCTTTCCCCAGGACCCACATGATCTTGGCACAGATATCAGCATTTCTTCTGTTGGATCAAAGCTCTGCCTGCATGGACTCTCTTCTCCCACACGGCAGTAAGACCCAGCACCTCCTGCGTACTCCATGCTGGATTACGTTTGTTGCCTTGTGGCCTCTAAGATCAGCTGTGCTGGTGAACATTCCATGCTGATCAAACAGGAAATTAAAATTCAGACATTTCTGGGGCTTTAACAGGGAGAACAGCGGTTTCCTGTGATTCTGGCTGGTGTGCTGTGCAGTCAGAGCAAGCACAGAACACCATCACTGTAGGACATCTCCAGGAGTCCATTTCATTCAAATTACATAACAATGTCTGCACTACCTTTTATTGGCCCGTGGATTTAAATCAAGCACTATACCTCTCATGGAGCTGGTGTACAGAAGTGAACAGTGAGCCACTTAAGTCCATGCATGGCACTTGGTAGTGTAGACACATTTTTAGATTAATTTCACATGGTTTATGTTGACATAATTTTGTAAGGTAGACCTGCCTGTGGCAGAAAAATAAAAGGTCAGTGTAATTTTATTTTAAAAAGTTTGTGTAATTGTCAGGGAAGTACTTTTGTTTCCACAGACTGGAGCATAACTCATTCATTGTGCAATAACATAATTGTGAAAAATGTGTTTTATCCTTTATAATGAATCATTTTTGTCTATCTGTGATATCATATTTGTCTTTCCTCATGCCCATCTTTCCCCTGCACCCTCCCCCATGGTACCTTTAAAAATGTTTTTAATTGATTTATTTTCTTAGTAAGGGCTGCAATTAAATAAGTCATGGAAGGTGCCAAAATTAATACAGATAGCTCTTTTTAATAGTTTTATAGACAACTTCAGGTTTGTTTTTTTTTTCCCCTTTCTCTGAGCACCAGTGCCCACACCATCTGGTCCCAGAAACAATGACAACCCTTCAGGTTTATAAACAGAAGAACCCTACAACACAGCTACCTTGATTGGTAGTTTCTTTTTAAAAGAGCCATCCTACTGATATGTCAAAGCTCCCTTGTATGTGGAATGAGGTGTCCTCCTTTTGTTATTGTCGATAGTTTCTATATTTAAAACCAAATTACCTAATTGTAACTGATAAATATTGGAGATGCATGTAATCCTGTTGCTGTGCATTAATATGTCTTATTGACTGGGGCTAAGGTTGAGAGTGACCATGATTCTTTGTCACTGATGTTCATTGCCTTATCTGTCCTGGTTCATGTTAATAAATCTATTGTACATAGAGACATGATCAGTTACTAGTAGATGCTAATGAAATGCAATAAAACTTTTTGGTTTGTTTGTTTGTTTGTTTGTTTGTTTGAAGTAGTATCAGGGAATAAGGGGCTTTATTGAATCTATTTTATAACCCTGTTTTGATCTTAAAGTATCTAGTCAATTAAATGAGGATTTTAAGTTTTAAAGGTATTTGACAAATAAAATCTTCTCTACTGGTTCCACCTCCCTTGTCCGTCATGGTCAGGGCCTGACCAGTCCTGGGCAAGAGAATTTGATGGACAAGAAAAGGTTCCTTGCCATGACCCCCAAGCTGCCACCCCCTCACCCCTCCTCCTGCCTTTCCTACATTCTGCCCTGGGGCTGTCAGGAGAAGCTGGCTTCTGCCTATGCTGTGGATGCAGCTCCAATCCTGGGTGGCTGCCCCCTCCCACCAGACTGCAGGGAAAACCAGCTCTGACCCTGTGGGGTTGCAGGTGGAAGCCAGCTCTGTCTTTAGCCCCAGCTCCACAGGTCTGCTGGTAGACACAACCCCCAGTCCTGCCCAGCTGGCCCCCCACAGACTCCTGCCCAGCTGTGCTCTCCTGTGCGACTCTCTGGTCTAGTAACATCTCTCTTCCAGAAGGATGAGTGATGTCGCCAGACCAGAAAATGTTGGATTTAGGATTTTAAACCTGTAGTAGAAAGTAAGAAGAGAGAATTATCTTGAGGATAGTTTATGTAGTGGCACTCATCCTGAAGGTGTCGAAGTTGAAACACTATGGCTTACAAAGTAAAAGTCATATTTTACTTAATATAATTTAGAAAATACTCTACTCTATTGCTGCAAGGGATTTGGAAAATCAATCTGATCAAAGGGTAGAAAGGGTATATAGCCCTTAGTCAGAATTTTGATTTATTTTTGTATGCTAAGAAAATTATATATGGAGAATGTATGCTTTTAATCAAATTTAAATATTCCCATCTTGCCTATGTAGTTGGGTGCATTGACCCAAATTTCAGGCATATGAGGGGAGAGCCTTATATTGTATGCCACGGGGTAGAGGTGCTGAATGCCCCCTTCCCATCCACACTGAAATGAATTTGGATAAAGATTCAGACGTTGCTTAGTTTTGACAATTGTTTTACCTCTCTGTACTTGAAATAGTTTCCTATAAACAAGCTGATCATTTTCATCTTTTTTATGTAGTACACCATTAGGCCACCTGAACAAATCAGCTGCTTCACAAGGCCTCCAGATAAACACATCTTTTAGTAAAGACTGACTGTGGTTAACTGGGCAGATACACATGACATTCATTGCTCTTCATTTTGTCATCTTTTGTAGTTAATCTCCTGGATTCAAAAGCAATTCAAGGGGAGCTAGGCTGGATCTCCTACCCATCACATGGGGTAAGTTCAGTCGACTGTGAAATGGGAATGTGATGCTACAGATCAATGTGCTGTTTAACTACTGTTTCCTCTTCAGAGAATGCTGTGTTGGGTCTCTTTAAAGCTTCAAAAATAGTCTATTCTGAACTTGAAATCAGGGTTTGTGCTGTATTACTGTGATACCTTTTCATTAACACATACGTGATACTGCATGTAATCTCCATGGTGAAGTCCTCCTTAATAGAAAGAATTAAGGAGGTTGTGCTTCCCCATTTTATGCAAATTGCCTTTATATCTTCCCTACTGTATGATCAGCATTTCTAACATACAGCGTGGAACAATTCTGCTTAGCTATGCATTTAGATGCAACTAGAACTGACAGAAATGTGTAGAGCAATTTTCAGCAGATGTCACAAATGTCCATTTTATGGCTTTTTTCCCCCCATGAATTATTGTTAAGGTGCTGTTCTCTCTGTGGTGAAAGTTAGACCAATGTCTGTATACATTTCTTGGAGGTTTCCCTGTATGTTTCCTTGTGTTGTCTGGAAAAATTCAACCTGAGCTCATATTTGTATTTTCAAAACTGTCTAATGCTAGGATTCTTCTACTTCTAGGTTTTAAACTTTCTGGAGCAAAAGAGATGTGTAAATTCTGGTTGCTGTTTTTTTTTTTAAATAATTGATTTATAATTTACTAAATTGTTTGCACCTTTTTGTTAAATTTGTCACAATTACTAAAAGGAAATAATCTTTTTTGATAGCTGAAACTATTTTTTAGCTACTGGAAAATCATAAACTCCAGTATTTCTGTTTCACAGTGCAGGATGGTTCACTTGAGTATATCTTTAAAAGATTGTTTGTTTGCACAGTGAATTTTAAAATCCCAAGTTATCAAACTTTCTCCCTGTCCAATGGAAAAGTAACCCGCAGCTAAATAATTCTGCCAAAAAAGATTACCCCTTATATTCGGTCCAAATATTCCTTTTCCAATTTATGTCCATTACCCCTCCATTGTGTTGTGCTCCAGAGTACCATGCTAAATTACTTCTCTCCATTTATGATGTTCATCCCATCTCCTCCTAACTGTAAATCAGCGGAACCATGATTTAAAAACAAGTATCATTTGGAAATCTAATGGTCTCCGTATTGCTGTTTTGAGTAACTGAATGTAACAGTAATTGACCTGGGGCTGAATTCTCTCCTTGGATTTGGTGGAAGCTTTGTTTGGCATTACAAAACTCCATCTCCATTATTATTATGGATGCTTCATGTAACCATATTTCAAGGACCACTCATTTTTCTTCTTGCCACACCTTGCAGTTGACCTTGAATTTGAGTATCCAAAGTATCACTATCCTGTGATTCAACATCTTGTCTGGAAGAGGCAGTGGTATGATTTGACTCCAAATACTGGCATTTCTGTGAGTGTAATGTGACTTAGATGGCTAACATGGGAGTGAGAAGTTATTAGTTGGTGAAGCCTCAGATTTCCATGTTCTGTTAGGCAGCTAAAATATTAATAAAACATCTTGCCAAAACTCATCATTTATCAACTTTATTTTGTGCATCTGTTTTGTTTTATGACTGTTCTCCATTACAACTCAGAGTTGTTTGTGGGAACCACTGGGCACTAAGCACTCCTAAAAAGCAAGCCAGTGGTGGCTACTTTAGGGATTTAAACTGGAACTACTGAGCTAGAACATCTGACCTCAGCCCTCCCTATGAATAATGCAATATTACTTATACTTCAGTGCATATTGTTCTGTACTTTCTCCTGCTTGAAATATTTTGAATTATGATATGGTACATACATAAAATGAAACTATGGCAACACAGAACAGCTAGTTTTCAAACCATCAAGAGAATTTTTTTTTAAATCAGATTTTTAATTTCCTAGGACAGTACTCTGTTTTTAACTGCTGAATATAGTGAAGAGCTGCTTGGTGCTGAATGCTTCTGAAAAACTGCTCCATACATTTAGATGCCTACTGTCTAAAAGTCTATGACCAACTGTGTGTCTGATCATCATATCTGGTCTTGTCTGGCCTCTGGTCTTAAAATCATAGAACCCTAGGGCTGGAAGGGACCTCAGGAGGTCATTGAGTCCAGCCCCCTCCTTCAAGCAGGATCAACCATATGTAAGTCATACCAGCCAGGACTTTGTCAAGTCGGGGCTTAAAAACATCTAGGGATGGAGATTCCACCACCTCTCTAGGTAACATATTTCAGTGCTTCGTCACCTTCCCAGTGAAGTAATTTTTCCTAATGTCCAACCTATTCCTCTCGTTCTGTAACTTCAGACCTTTGGTCTTTGTTCTGCTGTCTGTCACCACTGAGAACAGTTTCTCCCATCCTCTTTAGCACTCACCTTCAGGAAGTTGAAGGCTACTATTAACTCACCCCTCAGTCTTCTCTTCTGTAAACTTAATAAGCCCAAATTCCTCAACATCTCCTCATAGGTCATGTGCACCAGCCCCTTAATCATTTTTGCTGCCTTCCACTGAACCTGCTCCAGCACATCCAGATCCTTTCTAAACTGTGTGTGTGTGTGGGGGGGGCGGAACTGGACACAATACTACAGATGTGGCCTCACCAGTGCCGAATAGAGAGGCACAACAATTTCTCCAGATCTGCTCAAAATGCTCCTCCTAATGCAACCCAATATGTTGTTAGCATTCTTGGCTACAAGGACACACTGTTTACTCATATCCAGATGAAGGCCTGGGAACTGTGAACACCAGAATTTTGCTTCTAGCTCTATGAGTGACTTCTTCAGTAGTTTTGGGCAAGTCTTTCTGCTTGTCCATCTGTACCTTGGAGATAACACTTGCTTCTCTGCTTAAAGGCCAGAATTAGTTAATGTTTACAAAATGCTCTGTATGTAGCAAGTGTCCTGGAAATGCTAAGTGGTATTGTTTGCATGATCACAGTGCCTTAAAATAATAGTTTATAATGCTTTATATCGAGAAAATCTCTGTGTGGCCAGATGGGGCCATGAGTAAATATTTTCATTTTGAAGTGGGATGGCTAGAAAGAGGGGTAGTAGAATTGAAAGTGTCCTGATGCTATTTCCACAGATTGTTCAATGGTCTACTTTGGTGAGTTGGGTGTTGATGACAGAACTCCCCAGCTATTTCCTAGGTTATCAGCGTCTAGTCTCCATTGTGTGTGTGGTTTGTTTTTTGTTTTGTTTTGTTTTGTTTTTTTTCGTTTTGTTTTGCAAAGCTTCATTTGCTTCTTTTGGCAGCCTCTCTGCTGCGCTCCACTTTTCTATTGATCTCCTTGCAGCTGTGCCTCTCCTGCCTTTGGATGCCTAAAGCAGCAAGAGGCAAAGCAGCTGGCAGAGGACTGATACCATGCTTTGAGATAGCTATAAGAAAAAAACAGATTTGCTAGGTTATCCTACCAGAAAGGCTCTCCTATCCCATAGAGCAATTTTTTTAGGGTTTGCAATTCAGTGTTGGTTTGGGTAAGTCTGACCCAAGCTTTTTATGTACGTGGGATTTCTACCTACCACAAAATCAATGGGGAACAAAACTGTACAGTTAATACAGAATTGTACTGATGTGCTTACAATAATGATATTTTTAGGATGAGGCTGAAGTCACAAAATAGTAAATTCATTTATTTTTCTTATCTTGGCGTGATTGTGGTACAGAACCAGACCCCAAAATCACGTTTCTTTACAGGCTGTGATATTTTAAGCTTAAAAATGTGTGTATAAACCAAAAAAGAAAAAAAAATCCAATATAGTATGACCTGCACCATAAAAGTGATGAATAATAGGAAAGTTAAATGGCAGTGGAAAAGGAAAACTGTTATTTATACTACTTTAATTAAACCCTGTACATACCACTGCCTAGGTCTTCCAGCTAATGAAAATATGAACTTAAACATCAGTAGGAAAAAAACATTATACTAAATATGTCACATTGTACTGAAGCATTGCTAATATCCAGGTGATGATTTACAAGGTAGAGCTTAACAGAGCTGCACTTGAGACTTTGATTCACAAATGAGGTTGTTAGTATTGTAACAGCTCTTTTCCAGGATCCAGCAATATTCCTATCGTAAGCCATAAATATCAATGTGGTGAGGAGGGTTGCTTGTATTAATAACCCTGCTCCCGCCCAGTGATTTATCAAGAGGTAGCTAATAGAAATTTTTCAGGTTAATCCTTTTGCCTGATTCTTGAAAATGACTGAAAGTGGTTGTCATGCTCATTATGCTACAGCACATCTCATTTTAATATACGATTTTACTTGAGGTCATAGAATGGAAGCTGTTAGAAATCCCTGAATATTTATGTTAAGATTTAGGGCTCATTGGTATTCAGAAATCTGTGTCCCCCCACCTAATTCCCTGGTGACTATTTTAGTCCAGTGTTTCTCCACCAGGGTTCGTGTGCCCTTGGGGTACACTGAGGCCTTTTGTGGGTACATCTCATCTAGACATTTGCCTATTTTTACAACAGTCTACATAAAATCATTATGAGTCTGAGCTCACGAAAGCTCATGCTCAAAGCTTTTCTGTTAGTCTATAAGGTGCCACAGGACCCTTCGTTGCTGATAAAATCATTAGTAAATGTCAGTACAATCTAAAAGTTCATTCAGACAATTACTTGTTTCTACTGCTTCAGATGGCTTATGCTGAAATGTAAGTACAATGTCTGTTCCAATTAATTTATTTGATAAGACTGTAGAAAGTCAGCAAGTTTTCAGTTGTAGTCTTCTGTGATATTTGTGCATGTTTTTGTAGGTAAGTAGCTTTTAAGAGAGGTGTCTCTTGGTGGTATGCAAAACAAATGTGGCCCCTGAAAAGGTTACAGTAATCTGGAAAGGTTGAATGGCACTTGTTTCAAGGCTTCAGCTTACCTTAGGACCATGTTTCTCAACTTGTTGTAAGCGTACACTTAGGGGTATATGACAGAAGCCTGGAGGTACTTAGAATGTGTGGGCTTTCTTTTTTTGAGGAAAAAGGGGTACTTTATTTAAAAAAAAGAAATTCAGAAATGCTAGGCACTAAAACAGTTAATAATATCACCCTGTAAGAATGTGAGCATTCCTTGAACCAGCTCACACCTTTAATCTTGGCGGTGGTGACACTGATCTGGTCAAGTTAATTCAAACCAGTTCAAGGCAAAGCAACTGATTTAGGGGGAAAAAAAAAAAGACAAGAGCTGGCTTGGCTTATACTTGAGTGTGATTGGCAGCAGCCACAAAGCCAGTATCCTGTGCTGCCTCCACCAGCACCTGCATATGCAACCTTTTTGTACTGTCAGTCAAATACCCATTTCATTTCTGTAGATTTCATTAAAGGAGGGAAAAAAAGAAGAGCTACTTAGTCTTTACAGAGTATATTATTGATATGCTGATTACGCATAACGCAACTGATTATTAACTGCAATTCACGTAAATTACAACAGCACAGATGTGGGGGGGTGGGAAGATAAAAAAGCAAGTGACTTTTAGTAACACACAATACAAATGGAATGGATAATTCATACAGGACAAAAAAAATAGTAGTGTCCAAATCCTGTTCTTTATAGCCATGTGAGTAGTCATATTGGTTTTAGGGTGACTTCTTGCATAAATAAAGTGACTAGGATTTGACCCTGGGTGGTGGTATCTGATTTGGTAAAAATTAATCTCAAGTGCCTCATGACATGAATATAAAAAGTACTAGTTATGCCTCAGTATTATTGGGGTACAACTTAGGGTAGGTCTAAATAGCAAAGTTATTTCAAAATATTTCAAAATGCATTGTGTAAACACTACCATAGTTAAATGCTGTTTCAGAATAGCACTTGGCTTATTTTGAAATTGGTAAACTTCATTCTACAAGGAGGAGCACCTATTTTGAAATAGCTATTTCAAAATAGGCACTCCTTAGACAGGGAACAGAGCCTATTTCAAAATAAGCCATAGTATGTCCTATGACTCTATTTCAAAGTAGGTTCTATGTGTGTAGATGCTGTATTTCAAAATAGCTTATTGCTATTTTGTAGTGTAGTTTGTGTAGCAGTGTTATTTCAGAATAAGTTCTTCTGGAATAGCTCTTTCAGAATAGTTTATTTCAAAATAAGGCGGTTGTATAGACATACCACTAATCTTCAAATATTGCCATTAATATGTTTTGTCAGTTAAAATTTTGTTTTCTTTATGGTTAGCAAGAAAAGATAAACCTATTTTTATTTTGTCCTTCTGTAAGTAGCCAAAGAAAATACCCACTACTGGAATATATGGTTAATGTGTCCTACCTCTTTCTTAATACATTTCTCTTGCACCTAATCAGAGTTAACAAATTATGGCCAAAAATTTAAACTTTTGTGCCCAAAGTAAAATAAATCTATAGGTAGCATTTATGACAATGAGGCAAATGAGCTAGATCACCTGAGAACCTGCAGATTCCTGTTCACTTTACTGGGAGCTGTGTGTGCTCAATACTGCTGAAAATCATGGCCCTTATTATAGCTGTAGAGGACTTATTATAGGTGCTCGGAAACTTGCCTCAAGTAGGCCGATTTATCCCTTGCCCTCACACACACGAGAATTTGGAAGAGAGAATTCACAGGTCCCAATTAGGGAGCCTGTGGCTTGGGTGGGAGGAAAAGAAGAACACCAATTTCCACTGCTGCAAAATCTGGGTTGCACAATTAGGGCTAGGTCTTGCATCATTACTTTGACTTGAATGGGAGAAGGATCATGCCTGAACATGAATGAGGAAAATGACTTATTTCAGATTTTTCAAAAGGCTGAAAATAGTCTTCATGTATTGGAATCACATTCCACCTCCCCTGCCTTTTTTATTCTTTTATCTCTCAGGAACTTACATGATTCACTGCATCAACCTTAACTCAGAGTGCCTCATAATTTTTCATTATCTTCACAGCCCCCCAGTGAGGTAGAGAAGGGCCGATATCCCTATCTTACAGATGGAAATGGAGGTACACAGTATCTAAATGAGTTGTCCAAGGTGACATTAAGATTCTGTGGTGGAGCAGAGAATTAAACCCAGATTTTTCAAGTCCTAGTGAGTGCCCTAACTGCAGGGGGAATAAGGAATAAACATATAGGCACCCAATAGAAAAAAAATTCTCAGACACGAATTTCTGACTGGGTCTTGTGTTCATGTTTGTAATTCCCTTGTCTTCACTAACTTACACCCATGAAGTCACACGGAGGCTCTGATTTGCTAAAGCCTTTAAGCATGTGCATGTACCCTTATTCAGCTTTGATTCTATCCACTGATTTCAGTGGGACTTACAAACACCTGGTTCAAGCCAAGCACATGCGTAACAGATTTTTACTGAGTTTGGGCCAAAATATAGAAGCACTGCATGTGCTTTTCCTGACATCTTTAACTTTTTAAAGGATTCTGCAAAAATACTCTCCTGCTGCGCCCCCCCCCACACCTTTCTATTAGAGAACTTGAGAAGAACACTATTTCCATTACCCCAGAATGCTAAGTTTGAAATGACAGCCCCCATACTTAGTAGATACTGACATACTTAGCACATGGCACCATGTTCAGTTTCTGGTCTTTCTCTCTCTCAAATCCCAAGAGGGAGAGGGAGAGGGAGAGGGAGAGGGAGAGACTGAGACCCTCTCTTTATGTAGAATATGTCTTTGGGTGCAACAAGAAGACCTGTGGCAACTTGTAGACTAAAATATATTTTGGAGCATAAGCTTTTGTGGGCAAAGACCCTCTTCGTCAGATGCATGGGGGGGCATTTTCCAGAGGAGGGTTTAAAGAGGGAGTCTCAGTCAAGGGGAGGGCCAGAGCTGACAAGGCCTGTTCAGTCATGGAGGATGTCTTTGGTAGTCATTCCTGACTAGATGTGAAGGAAGGGGTTGTACTTGGTTTTGGCAAAACCAGCTGTAGTGAAAAAGCCAATTAATCAAAGAAACCACAGGGAAGGGACGTATCCACCAAATGCATTTTTCTTCTAATATTGGCATTACTTCTAATATTGACGTACTCTAGCCACTGAGACACCCTGGGTGCACATGGAAGTTCTGAGCTTGAATGCAATATGGCTCTCAACTGGGTGCTTGTAGCAGCTGCCTCTTGGGTGAAAAAACAAGCTTCATCTAAGTTATCTATTGCTAGTCATTTATGCTTACACTACAGCAATCTTTCAACAGAAATTACTGTCAGAAGACCTTCTTGCAACACTTCTGTTGACAGATCACGTCTACACACACAAGCAGATCAAAAGAGCAATCCACTCTGTCAACAGAGAGCAGCCAGACTGCCTGTCCATTCTCTCAACAGAATGGGCAACCAGAAGCACAGCAAATGAAGCTGCCTGCGGAACCGGAAGCCCTGTCTGTTGACAGAGGTCCCCTTCCCCCGAGCATCTACACATTTTTTTGGTTGACAAACTGTGGACAAAGGTGTTCTTCCTCATTGCGGAAAGGCAGAATACTGTCAGCAGAAGTGCAAAGTTTTGTCAACAGATTTCTGACAGAATGCATTTTGTGTGTAGACACTCCGAGTTTTGTCGACAAAACTCTTTACTCTAGATGTAGTCTGAAATTTGACTGGTGTCTTGATCTCAGATTCACACTTTCGCCTTGGATAGGTAACTTATCCTCTCACTTTTTGCCCTCTGTGAAAAGGGGATATAGCTCGGCTAGATGTTGTGTGCATTTTTTTTAAACATTGGGCCAATATCTCAAACATATAAATAGAAGACATCTAGTAGTAGGTAGGCCGTCGTGTCCGACAATGTTGTCTTGAGCTTGCACAGGCTCATCGCTTGTGGACTAGCATGTGGCTGAGGAGTCCAAACTTTGAACGGCATGGGTGTTCGCAGTGGGGGCAAGGGAATTGTCCTGGATCTGTTGGTGCAGCTGCCGCTGTTGCTTTCTTCCTCTCATGAGCATCAATGAGGCGTACACATGGCTGCTCTTCAAAGTTGTCATACCCGTGTCATATGAGAGCATGCCCGCCTGTTCAGTCTTTTGCATGCTGGTCTAGCTGATCTGGTTTTAAACCAGCATGAGCAATGTGGGCCTTCACGCAGTCTTCATACCTCTTGCAGAGCCTGCCTTGATTCCTTTTGCCCTGGGAGAGCTCACTGTAGAGGAGTTGCTTAGGGATTCTTGACTCCTCCATTTGTATGACATACCCTGTCCAGAGAAGCTGGGCTTTCAGAATAATGGCTTCGATGCTCATGGTTCCTGCTCTGTCCAGGACTTCCAGGTTCGTAACTCTGTCCTGCCATCAAATGTGCAGTACTGACCTCAGGCTGCGTGTGTGGAAGCACTCCAGGAGTTTTATGTTTTTTGTACAAGGTGGTCCAGGTTTCACAGCCATGCAGGACACTGGTCAGGACTACAGCCTTGTACACTTTCAGTTTAGTGGACAGTTGGATATTGTGCTGATTCAACACTCACACTCTCAGATGTCCTAGCGCCCGGCTGGCCTGGTAGATTCTGGCATTGATTTCTTTCTGAAGGGAGCCATCATTGGCTATCACACTGCTAAGGTACTTGAACTTCTCTTTATTGTTAAATATGTAATCCTACTCTAGAATGGAAAAACAATGGCTGTGTCTATACTAGCATTGCACTTTCGAAAGAGGCATGCAAATAAGGAAAATCAAAAATGCAAATGAGGTGCAGATTTACATATCGGGCACCACATTTGCATATTCTTTCAAAAGAAGAAAAGCAGTGTAGACATGGATCTTTCAAAACTAAACCCCATCTTCGAAAGAGCCCTTCTTCCCGTTTTTTAGACGTGTTCTGTTGCTAAGCTTTTTCCAAAGTCTGAATTTAAACCATCTCAGCAGAAGCAGCCTTGCTGCTTTGTTGAGCTTGAGACTGAGGCATATAAGCTCTTTTGAAGACTATGCAAGTCTGCACCTCATTTGCATTTTCAATTTCCCTCATTTGCATGCCTCTTTTGAAAGTGCAGTGCTAGTGTAGACACAGCCAATATGTTTAAATGTCAAAAATAGTGTATCTTCTTGCTCACTAGTAATAGTACTTAGCTCTTATTAAATACAGTTTATTTGCTTTTTGGGTTCTCAATGCTACACATGAATTCTGGTTTCTTACTATTTCGTATGATATATACTGTCATTTTAGCTTTCAGTGCTCATGGATGATGTCTGAAATGCAGGGTATTTTGACAACTGGTTGTCAGGAAAAACACTTGGGATTGTATCTTTGTGAATCACATGCTAAATGGTCCTTCATATGTTGAATAGTTGATTGAGGAAAATCAGCTTTTTGACATACAGTCTCTGATTCTTGATCTTTGGAAATGTGCTGTTTGGGATAATCTTAAATACAGCATTTTCACATTTGGGCTGATTTCCTAGTTAAATTTAAGAGCAGTATTACAAACCATTCCCTGCACATTTTTCATCATTTCCTTGCAATCGTGTGTGTATAAAGTCTCATACCGTCGGATTGAAGCTTCATTTTTAATAGTTAATCAGTTTTTAGTATCTTTCACCCCTTGAAGTGAAGAATATAGCTTTGCATTTCTATGAAGCGTATAAAATTTCTCTCAGTATTTAAACTGATGTGTCATTCATTTAAATTATCACAGTCGTGTTAGATTGTGGAGATGAATTTTTTTTGAGTCTGTGGTTTCCTCGTTTTGTTAAATGATAGCTGAGCTCAAATGGTCATGTCTGTACTGGTAGATCTTCCCCTACACAGCTGCTATATTCAGGAGCTTTAACTGTAGCATGTGCAAAAAAATTAATAGTTTGAATTCTGCTCTGTAAACCTGATGGCAGCATCAATATTTGTCAAAATCTTGTTTGCAGCTTCTGTTGAAATGAATGAAAATTGTGCACATACGTTCAAGGACAGGCTTTTTGTGTACATTAATTGGCTTTTCTGTTTGACCAGCACATTAACTTCAGTTACGGGGAACAGTTTTTAGTCCAAGCAAAGGTTTATACATTGGAAAATACTGCTATTGTACCTGGACCTGAACGAAAAACAGGCTAGAGGGAGAATAATTTTGAAAACATTTGGACATTCACATAGCTTTAAGAATTATTTTTTCCAGTGCTATTGAGTGCATATTAATAAAAACCTCCTCATTAACCTGTTTGGAAAAACTACCAATTCATTTTAGAATTTGACTTTTAGCAAACTCTAACATTAATGGGTACATTTACATGAGAAGCCGGTGTCCACAGGTATTTCCTGACAAACCTTCTGCCAACAGATTGCATCTACACTTGAAAGCAGATTGAAAGAGCAAGCCGCTCTGTCAACGGAGAGCAGCCAGACTGCCCAGCCTTCTCTCGACAGAGTGGCTGATCAGAAGCTCTGCACATAGGACTGCCCAGTCAACTGGAAGCCCTCTGTCAACAGAAATGTTTACATGGGTACTCGGTCGACAGAGGCATTGTTCCTGATCAGGGAGAAGAATAACTATGCCAGCGGATCAGCTGGGTTTTGCTGGCCTACTCTTGATGGTGCACTTCGGCCATGTAGATGCTCTGCGGGCTTTGTAGACAAAAAACCCAGTTTTGTCTGGAGAAGCTGTTTGTGTAGTTGTGGCCAGTCTGTGTTCCTTTGTTTATTAAACTGACTAATTTACAAATTCAGTCTGATTATAAGAAAGTTTGTATCTTGTCACACTTTTGATAAAAACATAGAGTAAATGTGTTTTTATTCCAATTCAAATGGCACTTCTCACAACAATGATCATTATTAATTTACTTTTACACATTAGCCTTTTTCAGGTTATCAAAACGCTGCTTTGTATTATTTACTGCATTTCTATTTTTAAAAGATTATTATAAAAACAAAAGCAGTGAAGCATGCAGGAAGTGTGATGCTCTTATTTTGTTTTTTTTTTTTAGAAAAATATTGAAAGTCCATCCTATTTAATTAGTTATGCAATCAGTCATTCTACCACTTGTATAATAGGTTGTTGCAGGTTGGATATAATTTTTCTCTGTTCCAAGAAATGCAAGATTCAGTTTCCATTCCAAGGTCTAAATATAGATTTTATTTGGAACTAGTATTGCATACATTTCAGCATTCCAATTTTGCTTTGAACTCAAAAGCATAGAAAGAATATCATTTCCTTTGTGGACTGGAATTTTATTTCTGTCAGTCTGTCAGGATAAATGCAGGCTAGTTGTGTTAAGTTAGAAGAGAGATGACCACTGAATGATTTTATCTTTCTAAAGAAATGCTTTACTTTTACATTTCTAACTCCTATTTTGAGCAGAATTTATGTGCATAAAATATAACCACTAAATAGTAAAGCTGACTAGGAAACAAAAACAAAAAATAATGGAGTTTATTTAGTGTCTTAAATGCAAAGAGCAGATCATATTAGTGATAGGCCCACTCTGAGAAAATTTAGGAAAAATAAGTTTTCTAACATGAGTCACAAAATTGAGGGGTATAATTACTGCTATAAGACCCTGCAAGTTTTTGTTCTTCCCCTTAGTAATGTAACTATTACTATGTCATAACTTTTGATTTTATTTGTCTATGGCTAATTGAATCTTTTTGCTTAAAATATCCGTATCTTTCCGTATCTTTACAGTCACTCACAAGTAATAGTTTGCATGTGTTGCTGTTGACTTGTGGCAAAAATCAAAGTTTATTTTCTAAAGGGGCACTTGGAGATAAAAGAAAATAAAGAGAATAAATTGCTACTGGAGTTGATATACTTGCAAATAATGGAATTGGTGATACAGCCTTCTGGGGTTGGGCCAAGTAGGAATTCTGTCTGCTTCAGCTTCTGTGTCTGTGAGACACTGCCCAGTGATAAGCACTCAATGTCAATCACTATTAATGATAGTAACAGAGAGAAAGCCGTGCTAGTCCATATACTATCAAAACAAAAAAGCAGTCAAGCAGCACTTTAAAGACTAACAAAATAATTTATTAATAATAAATATGGGATTATACAATAATTTTATTATTGAATAATTCCATATTTATTAACAAATTATTTTGTTACTCTTTAAAGTGTTACTTGACTGCTTTATACATATATATAAATGTACTATTGATGATAGTTTGACAATGCAGCCTGCACTTTCTACCTTCACAGGTTATTTTCCTCCTCCTTTCAGTTCACTTCTGCTTATTACTTGATGAGGACCTTTTAACTTGCTTTAGAAAATATGGGACTGGAAAGTACCTCTTGTCCCTGCCAGTAACATCCTATTTTAGAAGTGTGCTGGAGACAGGGTGGCTGAAAAGGGAACAGCAGTTTGTGAACTTCAGGACATGCAGATTAATGCAATGAATGCATCAGAATTGTGGTTTCTAAATACAAACCCCATTGTATCTTGTGCAGAAAATAGAAATGGTTATCTTTGCTATTGAGGAATCTTTTCTTACCCCTTAACCATTCCTTTGTGCAATTGGGGCATTGTATTACACAAGCTCACCAATAAAAGCAGCCTGTAACCAACACTCTTTGTTTAGCTCTGACCAGGTTGAACTGATATCTGTTTGAATTTTCATTAGAGAATGTGTGTGCCTTAATTTTTTAGCACTCCTTGTGTTTTAACTCCTGCTCACAAATACTAGTGATGCTGGAAGTGCTGTAGCTGAGGCTACAGTGTTTAAATTAACTTGCTATAGTCTAAAATTATTCTTTTGCTGCTGAAATTTCTCATGTGAGTGACACAGATGACTTAACCTGGTCTTGCTACATTTTAATGCTTTGCCCATTCCCATGGCAGGTTCTGTCCCACGAGGGACAGATATGCTGGGAACTCCAGCTGGGGTTGAAGATTTGACCCAAGAAGTGGGATGGATCAGGAATGTAGCTACTCTGGTAAAATCTGCTGAAAATTTCAACACAGCATTCCCTTTCATTGTAAGCCCTGCACTTCAGTTGTTGGTGCAATTTGGTTCCTGAAGGAGTGGCAGATTTCATGTGAAAGAGGGCACAACTAAATGCTGTGGATCAGGCCCTCCTTACATAAGCTGTTACCTCATGGGTTTAATGCTGTGCTTTTTCCAGGCTCCTGAGGAATTAAAAACCCATGTCCCATACTCAGTCTCTGGCCCCCAAATCACCCTTTATCAGGACAGGTGATTGGCTAGAACAGGTGTCTGCAACCAAATTGCAATAAGAAGCTTTTTTTTTTTTTTTTCCCCAAATTCAGTTACGGAATCAGTCCTTCAAGAGCCACAGTGCACATGAATAGGAGACAGCCATTAATAAATAATGTCAAACCATGCTTTTTATCACCCCTATTTTAAGAACAGCACAGGCACCAATGATTGCACCAGTTAGAAAGTGGTTACCCCCATCTGCAGGTTTTATCTGCTTCAGCCCCCAGATCCTCCCCCCACCCCCATGCTTAGCCCCTCTGAACCCCAGCCCCAGGATTACCTGAACTCAATGCATAGTTCAGCTGTGGCTGCGGCCTCCCCCCAGCTGCTCCACTAGCGTTGCCACCTCCTCAGAGGACTGTGGTGCCCTGAGAGGAGTCAATGATGGCAGCACTTGGAGCCACAAGTAGCTCCCTGAGGAGCCACATGTGGCTCTGGAGCTGCAGGTTGCTGACTCCTGGGCTAGAAACGACCAAGTTTCCTAGACCCTGTGCCACCTTCCATTAATTTCTCCAAGGTAGATGTTGAGTGAAGTCTGTGTGGGGCGGGGGAGGGGTGTGAGGACTGAGGTTTTTTTAGTGAAAATAACTTTTTGGTTGCATGTTTGGAAAAATAAACCTATTTCTTGATGTAAAGAAGAGGACCATGCTTGTGTTTAAATTTATCTTACAAAAATCAAAAACAGTTGAACACTGACTTGCCATATTTCAGCATACTTCACCAACGAGTATGTTTGTGACATTGAATGAGAAATAGAAATTTAACAACAAATTTTGGGTAGAACTGAATATGAGACACAGGATATATGCAAGTGGAAGTTGTAACTAAGCTGTTGGAATACTTGTGTGTAGTTAAGAGAAGCTGGCTTTAAATCTAAGTATGGGAGCTCATATGTACAAAAATAGTCAGCATGCATGATTACTTTTCATTGTCTATTACCTGTAGCATAGGCCTCAACCAAAACCTTTAATCTGAAAGTCTTAAATTTTGCAGGAATTGGGATATCCCCTGTGTATAATTCATTTCTCACTCAGTGCAAGTGGTCATTAAAAGTGAAATGTTGTCTGTCAATGACCCACATGTCAGCATCTTTGAGGACAACCAGACTGTCTTTTTTTTCTCCTGTTCTTGTATCATGACAGCCATCCCATCCCTGGGCCTTTCCAGCAGTGACCCCCATGTCCTCTGTGCTGGGAGCATCCTTGCCTGGGAGGTATCCCTCATTCCTCCTTGCGTTCTCACAGTTCCTCCTAGTCTAGCTCTTTGGGATCTGGAGATCTCAATGGGTAAGATTCTCTGTGGTTCTGCTTCCTTCAGACCTTCGCTCTGACCCTTTGGCTTAGAATTAGTAGGCATCTCTCTCTAATGCTCTTTCTGTCCTCAGACCCTTCCTGCCCTCTGGCCTTGGTTCTGGCTTGTGGCTGCCAGCCATCAAATCCATCTTCCTGCTCTCCTGACTTTTGCTTTTCCCAGGAGCCCACTTTTGTTTCTTTGTGGGACCTCTTCCTGTCCAGACCCCTGTCTTTCTGTATATGGCAGTTCTCACCTGCCTCTGACTGACCCAGGCAGCTCTCACTTGCCTTTTTTCTTGTTCGTCCAGTCTATGCTCTCCCAGCTCACTGGGTGTCATCCTGTTTCTGATTTTCCCCTAGTCTTATATCACCCCAGGTTTGTCCCCACCCTCCTAATTGGCTATCTGGCAACCATAGTCCTGTATCTGGACCTACTTCATTCACAGAGGTCAGCCATCCTGTGACAGACAAAACCTACATGATGAGCAATATGACTAAGCTAATGGGCTGAAAATTGAGCTTTTTTGCTTCCTGATATTTTTGTGGCTGAGCTGTGAAACCTAAAAGTTGCATTAATGTTTACCCTTTATTTATTGCTGTTTACCTGTGAATGTAATTTAATTTCACAACCAAGCCTGTAATAAATGCACAGGCTGCTGAGCATTTCTGGAAATAGGCTGTAGCCTGGAGGAGTGTTTTGTAGAGGAGCTGAACTCTGCCCCTCCTGCTTGCACTGTAATTCAGTGTCATCTATTCAGGAGTAAATGATTTTCAAATCAGAACAGTCCCTTACAATGAAAACATCTACAGGGTGAACAGTAATAGAATGGATATCCTAGTATTGTTTGGTTTGAGAGTGGGAGGGGGTATTGGGAGGCAGCTCACAAAATAAAGCTACAAACCTACTCAATACAAGACTGTCAGCTGTCATGGGCATCTCAATCTATTAGTCTGTCATATGCAAAACAGCTCTTCACATAAACTGGTAGCCTGAGGGTTGAGCTTCCTTGAGATGTCACCATGATATCAATGTTACTGACTACTACAGAAATGAGGGTGTGTTGGAAGAGAGGACAATGAAGTAGGGCGATGATTTGGCACAGTTGTGTATTTGCATTTGTCATACAGCTCTACAAAAAGATAGGATAAAAATGCTGCTGTTATAGCAGAGAGTAGACTGCAAGCCACCCCAATTATCTATATTTCTTGGAAGCTGGCAGTTTTATTGTATTTTTTCTATGCGTGTTGATATGGTGGAAACTGAGAAATTTGGGTAGTGGAAGAGAACATGGGGAGAGAATGAATGTGATGGGAAAGGCCTTGGGAAACATGCCAAGGCCATTTCTACATGAGGAGGGCTTTATCAGTTAGAAATACTACATCGGTAGGGGGTGCTAAACCAGCAAATTGCTTCTTTGTGATGAAACCCTACTGGTAAAACTGCACTTTATACTGTTGTTGTAACACCATGGCCTCATGAGAAACAAACTTTACTGGTAAAAGCACAGTTTTGCCATAATAACTGCATCTGTGCTGGGGTGTCTTGTGGCACAGCTGCATCAGTCAAGAATCACACCTCTTTGTGCCTCTGTGGTCTAGATATAGCCTGATAGGTATTTGCATCACAGTGAATCTTGAAAATTCAGATGCTGGTTGAGTAGCCATTGAAGTGTGTATGTGGTTCACTGTAGCTCAGCCTGGAACACTGGTGACTGAGACCTGCATGTAGGCAATGAAGTCTTATGCACCTGTGAAAAGTGTCAGGGATCTACTTGAAAGTTGTACCAGGAACAAGAGGCTTTGGTTATAATCAAATATCATAATCTCTGGTTTTTGAAAATGAATGTGAAGAATGGCAGGGTCGAAGAACAGGGAGCAGAGTGGTATCCAACAGCCCAAGTGTGCGGTTGAGTTCTTTTTGAGTAGTTTGCATAGCACTATCATTGGGTAACATCTGCCATTGTCTTTTATGTTGCATGTAATATTTGTATTTAATTGCCTCTGACGGATTCTGAAGTATTTTTTTTTTAAATCAGAGGTATCGTAACTGGTACATACAGAGGTATTTACAAACATTGGTCAAAAGCGATGTGTGTTTGTTTAACCTACTTTAGTAGTTAACGTCATTGCAGTGAGTGAATGTAAACAAGTTTTAGCATGCCAAGTTTCAGTGTATTTAGCATGGGAAGGAAGTTCACTTAATGAATGGGACTGGTTTATATCTGCCTAGTTATCCCTCATTTGTAAGAACTGATTTTAGATATGCAGGATCAGACTTTCCATCTGAATTCTATAAAATAGAATAGTGGGTTGATTTTTTTTTATACATATTATTTAGGAAATTTATACTTACCCCATTAACCTGTTTTAAACTTTCGAGGAGAGTAAGGTTTTCCCATCTAGCAATAAATTAGAAAACAGTCATGCAACAGCCTACCCATGATTATAAGCTTCTGGCAATCAGAAAAAGAAACACATGTGGTCACACTGTTCATCTTGAGCTAGTGTCCCTTCCCCATGAGGGTAAATTTCCTCCTTGAATCAGTAAAAGAAAATGTATAATAATAGAATAAAATCTTACACAAAGAGGAGTGCTATTCCTTTGACCAGTCAATACCAATGACTCAGTTTTGTGGCACATTGTGTACCACATGAGGCCAAATCCTATTGACTTCACTGAGAGAGTTCACTGACTAAAGAGTGAGCACCAAGATACAACCTTCTCCAATAAAACCACTGGGTAGGGGGAAAATAAGGATGGAATATGAGGTTCACCTTTGATTTTTTACTCTGTTGCTATATTGTGCACTGTGTTCCCCCTATGCAGAATAAGCTATGGTTTTGTTCTCCAGCCCCAGGAATGCTGAAGTAAACGTGGGGAGTTCGGACCATCCTCATGGTTGCCCCATACCTCATCCCTGATTTCAGGTTTCTCATAATCCTCCCTAGGGCAGTGCAGCTTCAGTGAATGCCTTACTTGACTGCAGTTCACCTCAAAATCCCTTTAAGGTGGGCTGTCCACCATGAAGAGAGAGAGGGGTGTGTGTGTGTGTGTGTGTGTGTGCGCGTGCGCACGCACATGCATGTGTGCTATACACACACCCACAGTCCTACACAGCTTGCTTTAAGTGTGAACACAATTACAGGTTTAGTATTATATCCTGTCATAATTTTATACCCCTCACATTGGCTTCAGCAGCACGGTTGAACCTGTCTAGTCCAGCACCCTTGGGACCTGACTGGTGCCGGATGAGAGAATTTGCCAGGTCACAGGAGGTCAATATTGCCTAGCATATTACCAACACTTCCACTGCTTACTGGGCTCTTAGAAGGCATTTGAGGGGTAAATTACAGCTAAGAAACAGAGCAGAACACTGAGTGCCAGGACTGGTGGCTGATTTAAAAAAAAAAAAGTTTATGGGACCACAGGGGAAAATTTGGCTGCACCCTAAGTGGATATCTGGCTAATTAAAAATCATGCCAGATTACAGATCTTTCTGGATGAGAGGTTCAACCTGTATTCCTCATCTGGAGCAGTAGGATGCAGCCTATGATCCATTGGCTGCACTTAGCAGGCAGGTGGACAAACTTGCTAGGTCCTTAGGCAAGTTGTGTGTGCCGGGGGAGGAGTGTTTCTGCACTCCTGGAATGGAGAGGCCTCAGGTGGAAGGGGCAGGGCTGGAGACAGCTAGCCCTCAGCACCATCTGGAATACACTACACTTTTCACCTCCCCTTCCCACCCCACCAGCCTTTAGCGCTGCCCAGATCACTCCCCTTAGAACTCTGGCTTCAATTTAAAGGGCCCAGGGCTCCAGCCACTGTTGCTGCCACAGGAGCAGCCAGGAGCCTGGAGTACTTTTCAACCACTAGGTGCCAGGGCACTGGTCCCCTTTACCTACTCTCTACCCTCCTGCTGGTGGGCCTGGCTGCACATCTGTGTTTTTTGTTTTTAGATTTTAAAACATGAGCTGTTTGCCTTAGTACTTACATCTTTGAACAATCAATGTTCTTTACAAAAGCATCTGAATGACTTAGGAGCATAAAGATTGCAATATGACTAAATTATATGTTCGTGTGCTCCCTCGACATGCCTATGTATCTCAGGTGTTCCTAAGCTGTTGATCACCCTGGTGTATTGCTACATTGGGTAGGACTTTACAAAAACATCTGAATGACTTAGGAGCATAAAGTCCTACTCAATGTGGTGATACACCAGGGTGATCAGCAGCCTAGGAATGCCTCAGATACATAGGCATGGTAAGAGAGCACACATGAACAAATAACTTATGACTATTGTAATGAAACAACAAAGTTAGCAATATCTGCTGCTACTGACAGAACAAAATGAGCTAGAAGTGAAGAATTAGAGGAGAAAAAGGGAAGAGACGCTATTGCTTCTAATTATTTGTGAGGTGCAATGTTGGGAATTTTTTTTCCTATGGAATTGTCTGTCAATAGGTTCCTCAGGACTAATGTAACACAGGAGCTCCAGATTGTTGGGCAGTTGATAGTGGCCTTTGCACTAGGGCTGAAGAAGTTGCTGAACCTCAGGTACACTGCTGGAGAAACAGACAAGAAGTCCTGTGGCACCTTATAGACTAACAGATATTTTGGGGCATAAGCATTCGTGGGGAAAGACCCGCTTCATCAGATGCATGAGTCATGCATCTGATGAAGCGGGTCTTCCCCCACGAAAACTTATGCCCCAAAACATCTGTTAGTCTATAAGGTGCCACAGGACTTCTTGTTGTTTTCAAAGCTACAGACTAACACAGCTAGCTCTCTGATGCTGGAGAAACAACTATCTAAGCTGTGAAAAAAGGCTATAAATAGAAGAAAGGGGAGAGCAATAAGCAAAATTACAGTGAGTGATTCTCAAGGGAAACTTCCAAACTGTGATGTTTAATAGGCTGTCGAACACTTCTCAGTGAAATGGTGGAAGCTGCATCATTCGGGTCACATAAAATACACTGGACAAAGGATGTATACTGTTAAATTACTTTCCCTTTCAACCAACATTCTCTTCAGAGCCAAGCTGAGCTTACATTGGTGTAACAGAGTGTTTCTCACAATGGCTCGTGTTCCATTCATGCACTAAGTAGGACAAGGATAGAGTGGATAAACAAATAGAGTTGTGATGGGTGTGTGTTGGGGGGGTGTTTGTGGGTTTTTTTTTTGTGTAAATGTGACAAAAGGGAAATAAAAAGTGTTGAGTTACAACAGAATGCATTTTGGGACACCGTAGGATGTTGGAGTGAAATCCAAAGGATAAAGTCATGGAAAGGAAATAAGTGCCCAGAGATAAGTTATTGGTCTCAAATGGCTGTAAATGCATTTGCTGAAGGGGGGAAAAAAGAGAATGAATACGGAAGTGCAATAAGCAATCAATGCCGAGTGGAGTAAGCAACATATAGGATTACAGGATGGTTAATGACTATATAAAATTGATAATAAAGAGGAGTGCAAAAAGGTCAAAATAAAGAATAAGTATGTATTAAATTAGTTGAGGAAGAAATGGTCAATAACGGAAGTGGTGTAGCCTCTTAGAAGTGATTGGGATAATATAATGATCATAAATATTGCTTAATTCAAAAGTGAGTTAACAATTTGCTTGAATGACGACGATTCTTTGGCTGGGAAGATTACAGAAACACATATACCTTTTTATAATGCATTTCCCTGGAGAATAAAAGATGTAATGAAAGCAAGATGGCATTGGAGTAACTGATCACAGACCAGTTCAATATTCATCTGCATGGTCACTGAGCCCCATACATCCTGTGCTCTGAAAAAAGTGGGGTTACTGCAGAAACACTATCGTAAATCTTGCAAAGCCAGGGAAACAGTTCAAGCTGGGGAGTTGCAAAGGAGAAAAGTCAGCAAAAAAGTGGGCAAAAAATGAAGTGGGGGAGGGAGTAAAATGATACAAGACACGAAGGAAAAGAGTGATCAGTCAGTAAAAATGAATGGGGCGGGTGGGGAATGACAATGACGGTGTTCAACATTAAGGTACAGTTTGGAAGGGGTGTGCCTCTTATTGTACTTTAGGAAGAAAAGAAGAGAGCCTACCAGAGTGAATGCTTGAGAAAACATAAGTGTCTTTATAAGCAATGTTAAGGATTATGTATTGAACATATTATAAACAAAATAGTTTGAGAAGGGCAGCTCTGTGTGTGTGTTATTTTTTTTTTTGGTTCCTAGTTTGTATAATGCCTACTGCAATGAGGCTATGGTCTCTGACCAGGTTCCTGGGCAATAAAGTAGTACAAATCATAAAGAATAATAGCCATACTGGTTAAAACACCTAAGCTGCGTCTACACGTGCACGCTACTTCGAAGTAGCGGCACTAACTTCGAAATAGCGCCCGTCACGTCTACACGCGTCGGGCGCTATTTCGAAGTTGAAATCGACGTTAGGCGGCGAGACGTCGAAGTCGCTAACCCCATGAGGGGATGGGAATAGCGCCCTACTTCGATGTTCAACATCGAAGTAGGGACGTGTAGACGATCCGCGTCCCGCAACATCGAAATAGCGGGGTCCTCCATGGCGGCCATCAGCTGGGGGGTTGAGAGATACTCTCTCTCCAGCCCTTGCGGGGCTCTGTGGTCACCGTGGGCAGCAGCCCTTAGCCCAGGGCTTCTGGCTGCTGCTGCTGCAGCTGGGGGTCCGTGCTGCATATACAGGGTCTGCAACTAGTTGTTGGCTCTGTGTATCTTGCACTGTTTAATGAAAGTGTGTCTGGGAGGGGCCCTTTAAGGGAGCGACTTGCTGTTGAGTCCGCCCCGTGACCCTGTCTGCAGCTGTGCCTGGCTCCCTTATTTCGATGTGTGCTACTTTGGCGTGTAGACGTTCCCTCTCTGTGCCTATTTCGATGTTGGGCTGAGCAACGTCGAAGTTGAACATCGACGTTGCCAGCCCTGGAGGACGTGTAGACGTTATTCATTGAAATAGACTATTTCGATGTCGCAACATCGAAATAAGCTATTTCAAAGTTGGGTGCACGTGTAGACGTAGCCCTAATTTTGAAGACTGATCAGAGATTAGGAATGATAAACTTTGTCCAATGTTGGCTGTGGTTGTAGCATAGAGTTCGCGTGGCCTTACCCCCGTCTGCATAGAAAAGGTAGTCCTAGATTTCACAGGAGGCTCTTTATGGCATGGGCAGGTGCACATGAGGGTGTGAGTGAATGGGCAGGAGTAATGCATTGTTCCCCACTGCTCTCCTAGAAATCTGTGACATCCTTCACTTTTTGTTAAATGTTTTTGATGAAGGGAGAAAAAGAACAAAGTCTGTCTTATCAGCTCAAATTTCTAATCAAAGTTATTGGTATATTTGAAAAACCCATTAATATAAAAATGCCATTTGTACCATTCCACACAGGGATTTAGGAGTCATAGTGGACCACAAGCTAAATGTGAGTCAACAGTGTGATGCTGTTGCAAAAAAGCAAATGTGATTCTGGGATGCATTAACAGGTGTGTTGAGAGCAAGACATGAGAAGTCATTCTTCTGCTCTACTCAGTGCTGATTAGCCCTCATTTGGAGTACTGTGTGCTGTTTTGGGCACCACATTTCAAGAAAGATTCGGAGAAGGTCCAGAGAAAAGCAACAATCATGATTAAAGGAATAGGCTGTGTGTACACTCACATGTTCTTTCAAAATAGTTTTTGAAAGGAGGGCCCCTTTCAAAAGAGCCCGCAGAGCATCTGTCCACAATGCATTCTTTTGACAGGAATTTCAAAAGAACACAGCACTCCTTTCAAAACTGCTTTTCTGTTCCCTTTTCAGGAAGAGCCCCTTCTTCCTAAGGGAGGCATGTGTAGGCGCTCCATGGGCTGCTGTTTCAAAGGAGCAGTCCTCCATGGTGCCAGACAGCTGGCATACAGAGATGCCCCATCAGTACAAGTGGGGTTCTATGGTCAGTATGTCTGGTGATGTTTGTTTAAAGATGTAGGGGCCCAGAAAATGTGTGGAAGGAAGTTGAGTGCGCTGGCTTCAGGGACCCCACAGGCCTCCAGCAGCACACTCACCTGGTGACGCTGGAGCACACTGAGGTGCTCCGCCAGCACGCCTGACCTCTGTGGTCTCCAGGGAACTGCCACCAACCTGTCAGGGGCCAAAGAAGAGGGCCCCCTACTGGAGCAAGGGGGAGATGAAAGACTGAGGGATTTGGGCTTATTTAGTTTGCAGAAGAGAAGACTGAGGGGTGATTTGATAGCAGCCTTCAACTTCCTGAAAGGGGTCTTTAATGAGGGTGGATAGAGACTGTTCTCAGTGGTGACAGATGGCAGAACAAGGAGCAATGGTCTGAAGTTACAGAAGGAGAGGAGTAGGTTGGATATTAGGAAAAACTATTTCACCAGGAGGATGGTGAAGCACAGGAATGAGTTGCCTATAGAGGTGGTGGAATCTCCATCCCTACACGTTTTTAAGTCCCAACTTGACATGGTCCTGGCTGGGATGATTTAGATGGGGTTGATCCTGCTTTGGGCATGGGGCTGGACTTGATAACCTCCTGAGGTCCCTTCCAGCCATAGAATTCTATGATTCTGTGAAAGACCTCCTAGGACTGTGGGGGATGAGGTGTTGGTGCCAGAATGCCATGGCCTTCATCTGGCTGTTGGTGGGACACATGACGTGGGGCCACCCCCACTAGCGACTAAGTAAGGTCCAAGGACAAGGGGCTGCAGCAGTCATACCGGAGCCCAGGACGTTATCAGTTGCTCCGAGGCAGTGCCTACCAGCTGCCCCCGCTACAAGGTCCTCGACTGTCTACTGGGACCGAAGGATGTGGCTGACCCAGAGGCCATTCTGGACACAGTGGCACCCAACGCAGGGCCCCAGCTGGTGCTGGCTGACTGGTTGAGAGCCACGGCCAGGACCAGGAGCCAGAGAAGTCCATGGATAAAGAGGGTGCCCTGCTGATAGCCACACCCTGCCGATCCTCAAGCCAGGCCCCCTCCACCGAGACCACCCCCAAAGTGCTCGAGGGAACCTCAGGTAGGTAACCAGCAATTTGGACACCCCGGGCCAGAGGTGGAGCCACCCCAGCACATCTGGCAGTATCTATCTGCGTGGAATGGAGGGTGTGTGCACTGAGTGCATGTTGGGGTGCCCTTGAGCACTCTGTCCCTGTTCCCAGTCCCTGACTGTCCCCCTTGCCCAGGAGCCCCCTTTCCCCCATGTGGTGGGTGTGTGATCCGAGCATGGCTCACCTCCAGGAGGATGGCCCTGACGGTGTCCTTGCCCACCCCAAACTGGTGAGCAGTTGAGCGGTGGCTGTCTGAGCTGGCCAGCTTCTGTATGGTGATCACAACCCTTTTCTCTAGGGGGAGTGCAGGCCACATCCATGTTTCCTGGTTCTGAAGGGCAGGGGCTAGCCTGGTGGCATAGCTCCAAGGATGCGTCCTTCCTCATCTGGAGGTTCTGAAGCCATCGCTCATCATCCCACTCAAGCATCCCCACCTGGTCCCACTACTGGGCACTGGTGGGGTAGTGCCACAAGCCCTGGATAGCACAGGGGATGGGGCACAGATGGAGCCCTGTGGTGAGGGCCTTCAGGACCACTGTCTGACCTGGTCATTGGTGGTGGCCCTGTGGGGGAGCTGAAGAGGATCCAGGGGGCTCAGCAGGATCCTGGCTTAGCTTCAGGCAGAGGGTCTGTGGTGCTGTCTTGCAGAGCAGCCCTTGGTATGTGCAGGGTGGAGGTGTTTGAAGGGACCTTGTAAGGGAGCGGCTAGCTGCGGGGCCCAGAAGTCCTTGTCCACTATGTGACCCACGTCCACAGTGTTTCCTGGCTTGTTGTTTCAAAAGGGTTCCCGTTGCTGTGTGGACACTCCCTTTCAAAAGAGTGCCTTGCTCTTTCAAGAGGATGTATTGGAAGAGTGATAAGCTTTTGAGTGTATGCATGCTCTTTTGAAATCTGATCTTTTGAGAGATGCCTTCTGGAAGATAGCTTTTTAATTGGATTTTCAAAGTCACGTTTTGCTAATTCTGTGTGCATTTTTCAATACATGAACAAGTGTGCTTCCTCTCTGGCCTTTGCTAACATATTTGTTATCTGTAAGCTGAATAAACCCTGACAGTTTCCCCAAGCTTGCAATAAGTTTGTTTAATGAATTAGTTTTGTGGGCTTGTCATAAGATTTTGTAGATGAAACTCAAAAGTAGTGAATTTTGTTCCTGTCTGTGCATGTGTATGTTGTTTCATACGAGTTTCACATGAAGTTATTATTCTAAAGACCTACCCTGTGTCCATCTGTCAAAATGAGGGCACAAGTCTCTTAGAAGGGGAAAAAAAATAAGCTGTCTCCAGAACACACGGGAGGTTTTCAAGTTTCATTGGCAGATTTCTGAGGTACAAGAGTTTTGTACAAAATTTAGCTATTTTAATTTCTGCTTTTAAATCTCAAGTACCTGTTTTTCTCCTTTTTATTGGATTTTTGTGGAAGGGTCCACTCAGAGCAGCACTTGGAACTTCATAATTTCAAGGCTGTAGAAAAAAAGAAAATCCTAGCTTTCATGTTGTCCTTGTAAGAATGAAAAGATTTTGTCCCTTTTCCTTGAGAGGATAGCTTTGAAAAACTCTAAGCTGGTGAAAGAAACAAGCAGCTGGGCTCCGCTTCTGCAGCCCTTGGCTGGATAGAAGCAATTTGTGTCCTGATTCTTCCCTAGTTTTTACTGTCTTACTGCTGAGGAGACAGCAAGTTCTTGCACTTGCTAATTTGAGTGTAACTGCATTTACATTTCTCTCCCTTCCCTTCTCTGTTCCCCCCATTCCCTGAGTTGAGTTTATCTTCTGCCCCAAATCTCCTAATTGTAATGCCTTTGTGCAACAACTACATAATTGCCACAATTAACTGCATATAACTGCACTTCTTGATGCCTTGAAGGTACTTCCTGCTTAGGAGTTAGATTTCTTGCCAGCCCTGTGTCTTCCAGCTAAACTTCAGATTTAGGCTGTAACATAGGGGTACACAATAGTTTTCATGGGATTGGGGCACACCATGAATTTTGGTGTGTCATCAGGGACAGGCTCTGGGCCCCTGGATGAGATGAAGCCTCGGATGAAAGGGGTGGCACTATGGGTGAGAGAGACACACACAAGGCGCTATATCGACACTAGAGTGTTTTTATCAACAAAACTCGTGGGGCGTCCACACTAAAAATGCATTCTGTTGACAGAGCCCAGCACTTTTGTTGACAGCCTTCTGCCTCTCCCCCATGAGGCAGAACACCTTTCCTAACTGACTGTGTTGGCAAAAAAACCACGTAAACGCTTTGGAGGTCCTTCTGTCATCAGATGGGGCTTCCGGGTCACCAGGCAGCCCTGTCTGCTGTGCTTCTGGTTGGCCATTCTGTTGAGAGAGGGGCCGTCCAGAGTGATCCACTTTTGTGTGTGGCTATGATCTGTTGACAGAAGTTTTGTCAGAAGATATCTTTTTGACAGCAACTTCTGTCAACAGATCACTGTAGTGTAGACATAGCCTGTGCGTGGCACAGAGACTGGGAGAGTGTGTTTGGCACAGACTGTGCAGGGCCATCAGCAACCTCCTTCAGTGGCCCAGGTGTGGAGCCCATGGTAACCCTTTGCCACAAGTCCTGCCCTGCCTCTGATTCATATCACCCTATTCCACTTCCCTCACCTGCTTCTCTGGGAGATTGTGAACAGGGGGTTGAGCTTGCAAACATGGCATTTGCTAACAGGAGGGAGTTTTGAGAGGAGCTCTCCCGGTGAAAGAGTGGACAATTTACAGCACCTTCTTGTAGGTGGATGTCTGGAGAGTTTGAGTGTTTGTTTGGGGCTTGAGTTTGTCCATTTGGAGTTTTGAGTGCTGTGCTGTTTGTTTGAAAGGCCATATGTTCAGGCTGGCAGTTGGAAGCTGTGAGCCTTAATTAGGATTTGAAATCAAAATCTCTCTGCTCATTGGTTGAGCTGTAGCCAGAGGGAGCCAATCAGAGCCAGAGGGAGGGACTATCAGGAAGGCCAGCGCTTTATAAACCCTGCTAGTAAGCAACCAGGGCATGTGCTAGCAGGAGGGAGTTTTGAGAAGAGCTCTTCTGGTAAAGGAGGGGGCAGTTTACAGCACTTTGGGTAAGTGGCTGTCTGGAGTGTCTGGGCGTTGGCTCGAGCTTGTCTGTTTGTTTGAAAGGCTGTGCGCTCAGGCTGGCAGTTGGAATCTGTGAGCCTTAATTAGGATTTGAAAGCAAAATCTCTCTGCTCATTGGTTGAGCTGTAGCCAGAGGGAGCCAGTCAGAACCAGAGGGGAGGGACAATCAGGAAGGCCAGAGCTTTATAAACCCTGCTGGTAAGTGACTGTGGTGTTTGCTAACAGGAGGGAGTTTTGAGAGGGGAATTTAGAAGGTGCTAGTTACTTCTGACCACCTTTAGATGTAAAACTTTATAAAAATGTATCCCAAACATTTAAACAAAAGCTCTGTATATAATCAAATTTATTGTTAAGGAAAATTTTAGGCAGAAGCCCTGCAAGCAGAGTGGGGGCTAGCCTGTTTATTGCATTGAGTGTAACATGTATGATTACTTGCCATATAGGAGGGGTGGTATGTGTGTGGACCCGATGCAAGGAGCTCCTGAGCCTCAGCGGCAGAATTCAGGCTTTGGAGGCCAGGCTGGCTGAACTGGAAGAGCTAAGGGAGGCAGAGAGGCTTGTTGATGAGGCTTTCTGGCACACTGTAGTAGTGTCCCACCTCCAGTCTGAGAGCCTCAGTGCTGTTAAAGAGGATGAAAGGCTCAGGGGAAGAGAGCAGTCAATGGAAGCAGAGGGAAATCATCCCATAATTGGGATCCTCCTTCCAAAGGATGCTATGGAATCCTCTCGCACTGAGGATACCTCTCTGGGGGAGGGAACACTGGTTTTCAGGAAGAGGCAGATGTTTGCACTGAGTGATTCAATCATTAAAAACAGTGATAGTTGGGCTCGTGATGACCAGGAGAACCGTATGGTGACTTGCCTGCCTAGTGCAAATGTTGTGGCTCCCTTGAGGCATCTAGGTAGACTAATGTGTAGTGCTGAGGAGGAGTCAGTGGTTGTGGTACATGTAGGTATCAGTGACGTGGGGGTGGGGGTTGGAGAGATGTCCTGGAGGCCAAATTTAGGCTGCTAGGAAAGAGACTGAAATCCAGGAGCTCTATGGTGGCATTTTCAGAAATGCCTCCTGTTCCACGCGCAGGGCCAGGCAGGCAGAACTTGAGAATCTCAATGCGTGACTCTGAGACAATGGTGTAGGGAGGAGGGTTTTAGTTTTATTAGGAACTGGGGACACTTTCTGGGGTTGGGGGAGCCTATACAGGAAGGATGGGCTCCACGTAAATCAGGGTGGATCCAAGCTGCTGGCACTAAACATTAAAAAGATTGTAGAGCAGTTTTTAAACTAAGTACGGGGGTGGGGAGCCAATCGGTGAGTAGGAGCAGGTGGGTCGGACGGAGCCTTCTCTTAGAGGAGAGTCCACTGACAGAGATTCTCTAGGTGTTAGTCAGACAGAGAGGAGGGGAGGTGACATCATATGCACCAGACCAGACAGGAAACACTCACATATAAAAGAATCTAATACATGTGGGAAGGGCAAACAAACGGTGGCAATTTTTAAAGTGCTTCTACACAAATGCTAGAAGTGTAACTGATAAGATGGGTGACCGAGAGCACCTTTGTATTAAAGGAGGAGCTTGACATAATAGGCATCACAGAAACCTCGCGGAATGAGGATAATCAGTGGGACACAATCTTACTAGGTTACAAAATATATCAGAAGGACAGAATAGGTGATGCAGGTGGCGGAGTGGCCCTGTATGTGAAAGATAATGTAGAATCAAATGAAGTAAAAATCTTAAATGAATCAAAATGTTCCATAGAATCACTATGGATAGTAATCCCATTCTCTAATCAAAATATAGTAGTAGGGATATATTATCGACCACCTGACCAGGACAGTTATAGTGACTTTGAAATGTTAAGGGAAATTAGAGAAGCTATCAAAATAAAAAATTTAAAAAAAAAAAACCCTCAATAATATGGGACTTCTTCAGTTATCCCCATATTGACGAGGTGCATGTCACCTCAGGAGAGGCAATTCTCAATTAGTGCTGAGTGGAACACAGGATCTGGTCCAGGAGGTAACTATTATAGGACCGCTTGGGAATAGTGATCATAATATAATGATATTTAACATTCCTGTGCTGGGAGGAACACCTCAGCAGTCCAACACTCTGGCATTTAACTTCAAAAAGGGGAATTACACAAAAATGAGGAGGTTAGTTAAACAGAAATTTACAAAGGTACAGTGACTAGAGTAAAACCCCTGCAAGCGGCATGGAAAATTTTCAAGGCCACCATAATAGACGCCCAACTAAACTGTATACCCCACATTTTAAAAAAAAAATCATAGTAAGAGACTTAAAGAAGAGTCACCCTGGCTTAACAACCATGTAAAAGAAGCAAAGGTATCTTTTAAAAAAGTGGAAGTCCAATCCTAATGAGGTAAATAAGAAGGAACATAAACACTGCCAAATTAAGTGTAAAACTGAATTAAGAAAAGCCAAAAAAGATTTTGAGGAACAGCTAGCCAAAAACTCAAAAAGTAATCGGAAAATACTTGAGTACATTAGAAGCAGGAAGCCTGCTAACAACCAGTGGGGCCCCTAGATGAACGAGATACAAAAGAAGCAATCAAGGATGATAAAGCCATTATGGAGAGACAAAATGATTTCTTTTCTTCAGTCTTCACGGCTGAGGATATTAGGGAGATTCCCAAACCTGCACTATCCCTTCTGGGTGCTGAATCTGAGGAACTGTCCTGGATTGAAGTGTCATTAGAGGGAGTTTTGGAACAAATAGAACCACTTAACAGTAACAGATCACTGGGACTGGATGGCATTCATCCAAGGGTTCTCAAAGAACTCCAGTGTGAAATTGAAGAATTAACTGTGATTTGGTAACCTATCCTTTAAATCAGCTTCTGTACCCAAGGCCTGGAAGACAGCCACCATAACGCCAATATTCAAAAAGGGCTATAGAGGTGACCCTGGCAATTACAGACTAGTAAATCTAACATCAGTACCTGGCAAATTTAGTTGAAACAATAGTAAAAAATAAAATCTTGGGACACATAGAAGAACACAATTTTTTGGGCAAAAGTCAATATTTTTTCTGTAAAGGGAAATCATGTCTTGCCACTCTATTGGAATTCTTTGACGGGATTAACAAACATGCAGACAAGGGGGATCCAGTAGATAGAGTATACTTAGTTTTCCAGAAAGCCTTTGACATAGTCCCTCACCAAAGGCTCTTGTGTAAATTAGGTTGTCATGGGGTAAGAGGGAAGATCTTTCCATGGACTGAGAACTGATTAAAGGACAGGAAACAAAGGGTAGGAATAAAAGGTACATTTTTTTGCATGGAGAAGGGTAACAAGTGGTGTTCCCCAGGGTCAGTCCTAGGTTTGATCCTATTCAACTTATTCATAAATGATCTAGGGAAAGAGGTAAGTAGTGAAGTGGTAAAGGCTGCAGATGATCCTAAACTGTTCAAAGTAGTCAAGACAAAAGCAGACTGAAGAACTTGAAAAAGATCTCACCAAACTGACTGTTTGGGCAACAAAATGGCAAATGTAATTTAATGTGGATAAGTATAAAGTAACGCACATGGGGGAGGATGACCCACAAAGTATACATACAATATGATGGGGGCTAATTTAGCTACAACTAATCAGGAAAGAGATCTTGGGTTATCGTGGATAGTTCTCTGAAAACATCCATGCGGTATACAGCAATAGTCAAAAATGCAAATAAGATGTTAGGAATTATTAAAAAAAGGGAAAGAAAATAAGACAAAGAACATTTTACTGCCCCTTTATAAAACTATGGTACACCCACATCTTGATATGGTCTCCTCATCTCAAAAGATATATTTTGGCATTAGAAAAGGTTCAGAAAACGGCAACTAAAATGATCAGGGGTTTGGAATGGGTCCGCATGAGGAGAGGTTAGAGACTGGAACTTTATAGTTTAGAAAATAGGAGACTGGGGGGAATATGATACAAGTATATAAAATCATGAGTAGTGTGGAGAGGATGAATAACGAAAAGTTATTTACTTGTTCCCATAATATAAGAACTAGAGGGCACCAAATGAAATTAATGGGTAGCAGGTTTAAAACTAATAAAAGTAAATTCTTTTTCACATAGCACACAGTCAACCTGTGGAACTCCTTGCCAAAGGAGGCTGTGAAGGCTAGGCCTATAAGGCTGTGTCTACACTACCTCCTTACTTCGAAGTACCGGTGGGTTAGCCACAGCTAGACACGAGCCAGAACTTCGAAGTTTAACACCTGATTAACAATCGGGGGAGGGGGGATTTGCTTAATGAAGTGCTATATATGCACCTCAGCAGTTCATTAATAAAATCTCAGCACCCTACTTATCATCCACCCTTCGAAGTAGGGAGGTAGTGTAGACAAGCCCTAAGAGTTCAAAGAAGAGCTAAATAAATTCATGGAGGTTAGGGCCATAAAAGGCTATTAGCCAAGGGTTTAGGATTGGTGTCCATGGCCTCTGTTTGTCAGAGGCTGGAGATGGATGATGGCAAGAGACAAGCTGTTTGATCATTGTCTTTGGTCCACCCCCTCTAGAGCACCTGGCACTGGCCACTGTCGGCAGATGGGATGCTGGGCTAGATGGACCTTTGGTCTGACCCAGTAATGGCCATTCTTATGTTCTCTTAAGCCCCACCCCTGCTGTGCCTCCTGCCTGAAGCCCACTCCCCCCAGTGACATGAGCTGAGGGCTTCCTGGGCACTGGCACAGGGCAGGGTTGTCCCTTCCTGCACTCATGGTAGAGCAACCCAGCAGTCTGCTGTGCCCTGCCACCCTCTTCTGGTAATCCTCTGGGCAGCTCTGGGCCCTGCTTGTAGGACAGTTGAGGCAACTGCCTCAGGGCTCCCCAAAGTGTGGGGCCTATATCGGCCAATCCAAACCATCCTGTGGATGGAGTGACTCTACCTGTGTGTGTGCACGCACACCCTCACTGTCTTATGCTGCAGATCTCCGCTTATCTCTTTTTCAAGTGTTGAGATGATAAAAATCATTGCATAAGAGCTACGTATGGTTATCATTTCTGCTGTTTTATCAGTTTTATTTATGTATTGCACATAAATTAATGGTGGGGGGGATAGGACAATAATTCAATTCTCTTAAAACCAATGTTTAATTATCTTCTTTCCTTCTGAAGAAGGGGACTTAGTTCTAGGGAAAAAACTGCAAAAATATATTAGTTTTGCTAGCCACTGCTGTATCCTGTCCCTGACACAGCAATGTTCATTCCCCACCCACTCCCTCCTTGGCCATCCCAAGTTACATTTGGTTGGAAAGATTATATCTTTCAGCCTATTGAGGACTCAAAGTCCAGTGATGTGGGGTTGAGAGCTATTGGGCTTTACTGAATCCTGTCTCAGCAGCTGTTCAAGATGCTTAGCAAATGTAAATTTGTCTGTCGTACTAATTTCTTCTCAAATCCCTTGTCAGTTCCCACTTTCTGGAGGCATCAATTTCTACTTAGGTCCAGGTGGTTCTCCAGTCTGTTCATTTTCCTCTCCACATTATTCAATTTCCTTAACAAGATTTCAAATCTGCTTTCAAGTGTTGTATTTTTCAGTCAGCCTGTATGTTCTGCCATGCAAAAATTTCTAGCCCATGTAGTCTCATTCCATTCCTACAGCTCACAGGGGCCTCCAAAGGAGAATTAGTCTGCAGGTTGTAGAGTGGTAAGAGCCCATACAAATTGTATGTGCTGTAGATCCCAGTTCTATCCTAGGCAGCACTGAGGGAATGAAAAGAATGTATGTGGATGGGAGACGTGGGATTTTTCATCCTATGCAGGCTGCCTTCACCAGGATTCAGTTTAATTTTTTCCATCCATGGGCAAAATAACTTGTTATATACACCAAAGCATGTGCAGATGTGCACCACCAATGGAAGCACATAGGGCTTGTCTACACTCCCCCCAAACTTCAAAGGGGGCATGCTGATCAGCGTGATAGAAGATTACTAATGAAGTGCAGCAGTGAATATGCAGCACTTCATTAGGCTAATTCTCCCTGCCAGCAACTTCCAACTTGGAGGAGTGAAGGCACTTCAAAGTAGTGCGGGACTTCGAAGTGCCCGCGGCTATGTGCGTGCCAGCACTTCGATGTTTGACACTTTGAAGTTGCTGCAGGGGAGTATTAGCGTAATGAAGTGCTGCGTATTCACCACTGCACTTCATTAGTAATCTTCCATCACCCTGACTAACATGCCCCCTTCCAAGCTGGGGGCAAGTGTAGACCCAGCCATAGTGTCTTCTGTGGATGGCTGTAGGCGCTGTATCAGTCTGCTGACTGGCATATGAATCTCTCCTGGGCAGCTGCCCAAGCATTCAGTTGATAGGGGACACAAAATTTTATGTCTGAGTTTGTGTAAGAACTGCCATCATTGTTGCAGCCTTGTGAGAGGTTGATCTGAGTATGTAGAGGAATATTTCTCTTTTCCAGACCTCCCCTACACCAAATATCTGTCCTCATGTGTGATCTTGTTTCAGGATTATGAGCTGATGAGTAAAATGATGGAATCGTCCCTCCCGGGAGATGTGGTTTGAAGCTTTTATTCCTGAATTTTTAAGCTACTCTAGTACCTTGTTCCCTGCTTTGGGCTGTTCTCCTAGGAAGTAGTAATTTCCAAAGTTTGTTGTGAAAAATGTTTGGTAAATTAGGACTTCAAAGGACTAGTTTCTACATGTCTTCAGCAGTATGGTCTCTTAGTTCTCCACAGATTTTGTTCTTAAGCTTCAAACATGAATCATATCTTTTAAGTTTTACAGCTAGATATTAATTTATAATATGGTGGGAGTCTCCAGGTGGTGCTGTTACATGCAGCCCTACAATTTTTTATTTGTTCAGGAGTTTGAGCACTGCTCAGCCTTTACAGAAGGCTTGGACACTTATGTGATGTAATTTTGTTTTAGGGGGCATTTTGGCCAGCAGCAAGGAAGTTTGCTTTCTGCTTTAGAGTAAAACCTTGACCCAAAACCAGGCATTAATATTCTGACATCATTCTTAAAGGAGACCTTCCTCTCCTGCCATGGGAGCTGTTATCAATAATAGTAATACAAGAAGGGAGTTGCTGGATATTTGTAGCATATGATATTCAATATATAGCAGATGTCTACGGATTTGAAATATGTGAGACTAAATACTAATGCATCTCAAAGTTCAGAGTTCTTACATGCCTGTAATATGTTCTTGAAATCTGTCTTGCTTTCCTGGTGCTTGTTACTGCATGACTTTTTAAAAAGTATATGCACATGCAAATATTAACTTTTATATGTCTCCAAACATATAAAAATGTGTGCTTTCCCAAGAGAGTGAGTCACAATTATTGGATAATAGACTACATTGTTCCACAATATGCTGTTAAGTCTGAGTGGCTAAGTAAAATGCAGAATGCACTATAACAAATGTGGCCAAGTTGTAGAAAATAACTAACTTTAGTGAAAATGCAAAAATGATAGTAACTCAGGAAAAGCCGCTCTTGAAGTTTAGTAGAATTGAGGGTAATTCAGATGAGTTACCAACCAGACCATTGTATTGATATTTAAAGTGCTACTAGACTGCCTTTTTTTTTTTTTGTTTTAAGACTAACAAAATAATTTGGTAGGTGGTGAGCTTTTATGGGACAGACCCACTTCTTCAGACAATAGCCATACCAGAGCAGACTCAATATTTAAGGCACAGAGAACCAAAAATTGTTATCAAGGTAGACAAATCAGAAAAAGTGTAAATAAGGAGGGCAAATCAGAAGAGCAGAGGCGTGGTGGGAGGGTGAGGAAGTCAAGAGGCAGATAAAGCCAAGTATGTAAAAGAGCCTTAAAATGGACCAGGTAATTGCCATCCCAGTTCAAACCACATGTTAATGTGTCAAATTTGAGTATAAAAGAGTTCCGCACTTTCTCTCTGCAGGCAGTCGTTAAAGTTCCTTTTCAGTAAAACGCAGACTTTCAGGCCATTAACCATGGCCCACTCTGTTAAGTGCTGGCTGACAGGCTTGTGAATTGAGTTTTCTGATGTTTGTTTTGTGTCCATTTATTCTTTGTCAAAGAGTGTTTACTGTTTGCCCTGTGTACATAGTATGTGGGCATTGTTGGCACATGATGGCATATATGATATTAGTTGAGGAATGTGAGAATGTGCCAGTGATTGTGTGAGTAACCTGATTAGGTCCAGTGATGGTATCTCTAGAATAGATATGTGGACAAAGTTGGCAATAGGGTTTGCTGCAAGGAAAAGTTCCAGTATTGGTATTCTTGTGGTATAGACTGTGGTTGCTGGTGAGACTCCTCATAAGGTTGGGAGATTGTAGGAGAGAACAGGCCTCTCGCCTGGGGTCTTCTGGAGTGTGGCATTCTGATTTAAGGATAGGTTGTGGTCTTTAATGATGCGTTGCAATGGTTTGAGTTGGGGGCTGTAACTCTTTTTATATTTAAATTCGACACTAACGTGGTGTGAACTGGGATGGTGATTATCTGGCCCATTATAACAACTCTTTTACATATTTGCTTTATTTGACTCTCTACTCCATCTGCCCCCACTGCTCTTCTGATTTGTCCTCCTTGATTACACTTTCTGATTTGTCTACCTTCATGACAATTTTTGATTCTCTGTGCCTTAAATATTACATCTGTTCAGGTCTGGCTACAGTGTGAAGAAGCAGGTCTGTCCCACAAAAGCTCACCACCTAATTATTTATTTTGTTAGTCTTTAAAGTGCTACTGGACTGCCTTTTTGTTCTGATAGAATATAGACTTACACGGCTATCTCTCTGTTAGTATTGATATTAAGTACTTCATGATAAATGGAACTACAATAAATACCAAATTACTTTAATAGCCATTGATCCGTTACTGTAATGGATTGACAACATAGAATACGATGCCTTCCCAGGTTCAAGTTATTCATCATCACTGAAGTATGGCATAAAGAATGTCTTGCATTGTGTGGGGGTTGTTGTTTCAGTTTGATAAGAACTGATCATGGAAAAAGAAAGGCGAATAATTCTTGCTTGCTGTATTCTCATGAACAGTCCTCTTGGATTACTATAGACAAGAGAATGACAGAGAGGATTTGATGCAAGCTATTTATCTCTGAACTTGCTCTAAAAGTGCTTTTACCATGTATCTTCATGTATCTTTTTAATGTGAAATATTCCTGTTCATAATTACAGAAAATGAGCAACTTCTTAAATACTGACTGGATGACATTACTGTTGTTCTTATAATGGCTGTAGGTCATTTCATGGTCTTAAAAAATAACCTACGGTAACAACCAGAGGGTCTTAAAGATATATTGTTTGCAGCTATGTTTTCTTATGTAACAAGAAAGGAACAGATCACTTCCTATTTATTTATTTTGATGTATGTATATCTAGTGCTGAATACTGATTTAAAGTATTCAGACCTTTCAAGGCAAGAAATTCTTATGTTAATCTCACTAGAAACAAAGATTTAGCTATAAAAAAAAAAAAAACCAACAAGAAATATATTCCAGAGAAGACATTCACAGGATTGGTTGATGTTGATTATAGGAATATAGGGAATATGGTGGGTGTAGATTGAATTCTGTGCTGCAACTAGAAGAGAGATAACACATAACACACACAGTTGTTCCACCTCTTGAAAAGGTGAGTTCCCAGCACAACTGAGAAACTTCGGTGGTTTTGATGAAGTTATAAATAGGTTGTCTTCTAAAGGCAGTCTTCTGTGTCTCCCCATTGGAGGAATCATTCTCCTATTGAGTCAGCTGGCCTGTAGGCTCTCTTTCTGCCATGTAGTCCTCATATGTGGTGAACTTTGTGTGTGCTCATGCATGCAAATATTACACATGGAGATTTGCATATAAAAATCTCAACAGATATGAGGTTAATAGCTGCATGATAAATGCCTTTGTCATGTACTTGTAACCACTTCATCTTGATGGGTATATGGGTGAATTAATGGTGAAATTAAATCTGCCAAAATTTCCCATGATTGACAGTATTCAATCATGCATGGGTGTTCAGTTTAAATCATGAGATATTTCATACTAATGAAAGTGCTGCGTTCTGTCCATTCTCTACTTTAAGGCAGAGAAAAGCTGTTCCAGGTAGTTTCCAAAGGTTTGCATGACTTCCTCTAAGCACTTCATGCTTGTTTTGAAAGAAAAAAATTAGGGAACAGGCCCTTGCAAACTGGAGCTGATCAAACTTTAGTACCACACGCATTGTCTTGGGTATGACAAAAATGCTACAATTTACAGAGACTCCATCCACTTGCCTCTGTTTGAAGGTGCTGTCATCTTCTCAAGTGTCCTCAGCATTAAGCAGGAAGGAGGAGGGAGGAGAATTCAGATGCATGCTTGCGATGCAGGACTGAACCTTAATAAACAAAATGTATTAACTGGAGATTGAGAGGATCAGGTGCTATGTTCTAGATTGTCCAGTGGCTCCACACCCTTACAGAGAATCCCCCATTATAACTTCCATGTGAGCAATGGTTGCTATAAAGAAGTACAATGATTGCCATGGGACTGCTCCATGAAGAACATTTAGTAGGTGCAGAAATCTTGAAGGGGTCAATACACACCTTGACAGTGACAGCCCAGGAAATGGGCATTTGATACTAAACTGTAAATACGAATGGGTAGGAACGTTTACAAACAGAAAAGTTCTGGAAAAGGTCAGTTTTAAAATTCTAAATACTTAAAATTAGATGGCTTTTTTAAAAAAGACATGTTTTCTAAATGACTTCAGCTGAAGATCGAGGTGCTCAGTACGTTTGAAAATTATAGCAACTTACTTTTAAAAGCAAAGAATGACCTTAGGAGCCTGACTTATTCAGCACCCAGGTTCTGTTAAATTCACATTAAAAATGGTAATTAACAAATAGACACTAAATATATTTAAGAAAAAATCAACGTCTGACTCTGAATACATGTCCAGGAACTTGGAGTTGTACACAGTACATAATATTAGCTCGATGGTTGTAGTTTTTAAGGGAGTCAAAAGAATGATGCTGATGTGGATCTGGATCATGCCAGGAATTGGCATGCGGAACTTTACTCGGCATTTTGTGCACTCAGAGCATTGTGGCCTTCAAATAAATCCAGTTTTAATTTGAAAGTCATGAGGAAAGAATGTACCCACTGACAGACGAGTAATTTGTGATGCATCTTTCCAGTGCTGGAGTATGATTTCAATGGCAGTTGTAATCAAGATGTCTGAGGGCTTTTTATGCTTTAGTTAATCTTTTCTGTAATGTCAGTTGATTTTAAATATTAATAAGGAAACTCTCAGGTTATAATTCTGATCTCAGACAGCTTTTGCTTTTTGCATGGCTCCCTCTGTGTTACTATTAGCTTTTGCTTTGGTGTAATTCCAAATCTGCTGTTGCTATTCACTGCTGTTACCAGCAGAGCATGGGCTTCTAATAGGTTTGTCTAATTTCCTTGTACTCAGTTCATTGCTTTTCCCCCACAGTAAATCATAGAATTATAGAATCATAGAACACTAGGACTGGAAGGGACCTTGAGAGGCCATCGAGTCCAGCCCCGTGCCCCAATGGCAGGACCAAGTACTACCTAAACCATCCCTGATAGACGTCTATCTAACCTATTCTTAAATATCTCCAGCGATGGAGATTCCACAACCTCCCTTGGTAATTTATTCCACTGTTTGACCGCCCTGACAGTTAGGAACTTTTTCCTAATGTCCAACCTAAACCTCCTTTGCTGCAGTTTAAGCCCATTGCCTCTTGTTCTATCCTCAGAGGCCAAGAAGAACAAGTTTTCTCCTTCCTCCTTATGACTCCCTTTTAGATACCTGAAAACCGCTATCATGTCTCCCCTCAATCTTCTCTTTTCCAAACTAAACAAGCCCAATTCTTCCAACCTTTTTTCATAGGTCACATTCTCTAGACCTTTAATCATTCTTGTCGCTGTTTTCTGGACCCTCTCTAATTTCTCCACATCTCTCTTGAACTGCGGTGCCCAGAACTGACACAATACTCCAGCTTAGGCCTAACCAGCGCAGAGTAGAGCGGAAGAATGACTTCTTGTGTCATGTTCACAACACACCTGTTAATGCATCCCAGAATCACTTTTGCTTTTTTTGCAACAGCATCACACTGTTGACTCATATTTAGCTTGTGGTCCATTATAACCCCTAGATCCCTTTCTGCTGTAGTAGTTCCTAGACAGACTGTCCCCATTCTGTATGTGTGAAACTGATTTTTCCTTCCCATGTGGAGCACTTTGCATTTCTCCTTATTAAACTTCATCCTGTTTACCTCAGACCATTTCTCCAGTTTATCCAGATCATTTTGAATTATGACCCTATCCTCCAAAGCAGTTGCAACTCCTCCCAACTTGGTATCATCTGCAAACTTAATAAGCATACTTTCTGTGTCAATATCTAAATCATTGATGAAGATATTGAACAGAACCAGTCCTAACACAGACCCCTGCAGAACCCCACTTGTTATACTTTTCCAGCAGGATTGAGAACCATTAAGAACTACTCTCTGGGTACGGTTATCCAGCCAGTCATGCACCCATCTTACAGTAGCCTCATCCAAATTGTATTTGCGTAGTTTTTTTATGAAAATATCATGAGATACCATATCAAATGCTTTACTAAAGTCTAGGTATACCACATCTACCGCTTCTCCCCTATCCACAAGGCTCATTATCATATCAAAGAAAGCTATCAGATTAGTTTGACAAGATTTATTCTTTACAAACCCGTGCTGGCTGTTTCCTATTACCTTACCACCTTCCAAGTGCTTGCAGATGATTTCTTTAATTACCTGCTCCATTATCTTTCCTGGCACTGAAGTTAAGCTGAGTGACCTGTAGTTTCCTGGGTTATTCTTATTCCCCTTTTTATAGATGGGCACTGTATTTGCCCTTTTCCAGTCTTCTGGAATCTCTCCTGTCTCCCATGATTTTCCAAAGATGGTATCTGAGCCTTTATCTTCCTCCTCTATCAGCTCCTTGAGTATTCTAGGGTGCATTTCATCAGGCCCTGGTGACTTGCAGACATCTAATTTTCCTAAGTGATTTTTTAATTTTTCTTTTTTGTATTTCAGCTTCTAACCCTACCCCTTTCCCACTAGCATTCACTATGTTGGGCATTCCTTCATTAGACTTCTCAGTGAAGACCGAAACAAAGAAGACATTAAGCATCTCTGCCATTTCCAAGTTCCCTGTTACTGTTTCTCCCTCCTCACTGAGCAATGGCCCTACCCTGTCCTTGGTCTTCTTCATGTTTGTAATATATTTATAAAAAGCCTTCTTGTTTCCCTTTATGCCTGTAGCTAGTTTGAGCTCATTTTGTGCCTTAGCCTTTCTAATCTTTCTCCTTCATTCTTGTGGTGTTTGCCTATATTCATCCTTTGTAATTTTTCCTTGTTTCCATTTTTTATACAATTCCTTTTTTATTTTGAGATCATGCAAGATCTCCTGGTTAAGTCAAGGAGGTCTTTTTCCATATTTTCTGTCTTTCCTACACAGCGGCTTAGCTTGGTTTTGGGACCTTAATAATGTCCCTTTGAAAAACTGCCAACTCTCCTCAGCTGTTTTTCCCCTCAGTTTTGCTTCCCATGGGACCTTACATACCAGCTCTCTGAGTTTACCAAAATCTGCCCTCCTGAAATCCATTATCTCTATTTTGCTGTTTTCTGTTCTACCCTTCCTTAGGATTGTGAACTCTATGATTTCATGATCACTTTCACCCAAGCTGCCTTCCACCTTCAAGTTCTCTACCAGTTCCTCCCTATTTGTTAAAATCTAAAACAGCTTCCTCCCTGGTAGCTTTTTCAACCTTTTGGAATAAAAAAATGTCTCCAATGCAATCCAAGAACTTACTGGATAGTCTGTGCCCCGCTCTATTCGTTTCCCAACATATATCTGGATCATTGAAGTTCCCCATCACCACCAAATCTGGGGCCCTGCTTGACTTTGTTAGTTGTTTAAAAAAAGCCTCCTCTACCTCTTCCACCTGGCTAGGCGGCCTGTAGTAGACTCCTAGCAGGACATCACCCTTGTTTTTTACCCCCTTAGTCTAACCCAGAGACTCTCAACACATCCATCTCCTACAATGGACAATGCTGATGGAGATATTTTTGATAAGCTATATCTTATGTATTCATGTTATTCAACAAAAATTCTTGTAATTAATTACAAGTGGGCAGCTGAATAAAAATAATTTGTAGCAGATGGTTTTTATATGTTATGGAAGGAACTTCCTTTGTATCTGGATGTTTTAGAGATTACATTTATTTGAACCTCTAATAATCTTCCACTCTCAAAAAGCACAGAAAGGCTTTTATAGATTCTAGGGATTTGTTGACAGAGCTTTTTGTCTGAAGATATCTTCCAACAAAACTTCGGTTGACAAATCAGTCAAACTGCCAAGTGGATTGCGAGAGTGATCAGCTCTATCGACAGAGAGCAGCCAGACTGACCAGCTGCACTCTTGGCAAAACTGCCAAATGGAAGCACAGCAGACAGGGTTGGCCCATGTCCCAGAAACTCTGTCTGTCAACAGAGGACCCCCCTGAAACGTCCAGACTGGCTTTCTGTCGACAGATCTCTGTCTACAGAGGCGCTCTGCCTCATGGGGTGCACAATGCGGCTGTTGACAGAAGTGCTGCATTCTGTCAATTCACTGTCAACAGGACTCCTTGGGAATCTAGATGCTCCCTGGGTTTTGTCGGGGGGTGGGAAAAACCCGCTAGTGTAGAAATAGCCGTACACAAGAAATTAAAATAAAAAAATGGTGGATATCTTTACACTAAAATGATTAGTAATATTTTTACGTGATGGATACCAAAGTGAGCATTTATTTTCTATTGTGGGATGGTGGGTTTTTTTTTTGTTTTTTTTTTTGGAAGAACCAAAGTGCCAGCCTAAGGAAGGCTGACAAAACAGCATAAAACCAAAACTATTTTGTTGATTATAGAAGACATAAAGAGAAACTTTTAGCTGTTGTGTTTCTTACAGTGATTTCTAGCTGCTACTTTAGTAGAAAACGAAATCAAATTAATTCAAGGACTGAAAATCTTTCACCTTTTTCCTGAGTTGTAGACATTTGTGATAAATACTTCCCAGCATCCCTGGTAAACAGGGTTGCAAAAATGCAGTGGCTATTGGCATAAGAACAATTACAATTTCTTGGTCTGGTGCCATTACACTTTGGATTCCTTACACTTGGTTTTCAGAGCTGCTGAGCATCTGCAGCTTCTTTTGACGTGGTCTGGGTTTGTGGGTGGTCTGTTCTGCTGGAAATGTCATGTACTATATTGAACTGTGTGTTACAGGAGTGATCTAACACAGGAGATGAGTATGTAAGGTGCTGCTAGATGACACTTAATAATATGAAGCATTGTTTCTGGATTTTGTAGGACCATCAATGTCCGTCCCCCCCCTTTTTTTTTTTTTTCTTAAGGCAACCAGTATTATGGAAAATTTCTGGAAATATTGGTGCATAGTGCATAGAGCAGAAGCTTGTAAATCAGAATTCTTGACTCCTGTAATTCATTTTACCAATCTGTCAAATGAGAATGTTATCTGATTCCCAGGAATGGTGCAAAGCCTAATTAGTAGTAGAGCTGACTGAAAACTGGAATTTCCATCTCATGAAATTCTGATATTTTGAAAAATGTTTTAGTCTCTAAATGGGATAAAAAGTCAAACCATGGAATGATAAGTTCAGAAAAAAATCTTTTGGAAATTTTGAAGTTTTTCATTTAAATGTTTACAATTGAAACAATGTTCCAGCATTCCCAAAACATGATGTTTTGGTTTTTCAGTTTGAATCAAAATGTTTCACTCAAGCTCAACATTTAATCCTTGTCCCTTTTGGCTTCTGAAATCCCTTATGGAAGTGGCAGTTTCTGTGCCTCATGTCCTTGTTCTTATTCTCCTGTATAGACAGTGCTCCCTGGCAGATATTGGATATCTTCCTTCTCTTCTTCATTGTGAAACGTGTCTTCTCCCTCTCCAAAACAGATGTCTTTAGCAGCATGTCCAGAAGTTCAGCCGTCTGGGCATCCTTGATGGATGGTGGTTGTGTCTCTCTCATGAGATACAGCAGCACTTTGGCTGGATGGGACACTCCAGCTGCACCTTCAGAAATGTCATCCAAACAGTGGCCCTGCTTCATTAAACAGAATGGAAGTACAGGGTATCAAACGACAGCACCCATGAGGCACTATGGAACCCTCAGTGTGATACAGATTAATATTGAACAAACTTGAAGCAAAACTTTTCAGTTTGGTTTGAAAAAGTGATATGTTTCAATTGTGTGTGATGGTTTTCCAATAGAAGATTGAAAAATTCTGGAAAAAATTAAATCTTCAGGCACTTATTTTGTAGGAATTGCATTTGCTGACAAAGTGCCTTTCCATGGGTTTGGGAACTCAAATGAGACAATGTTTGTTTTTCACTTATGATGTGTGTATGAATGTAGCTATATTTCAGTCATTACAAGTGATGCAGTCAGAGGTTTTTTTGTACGTGGCATTGCTTAAGTGTGTATTGATATATAAATGTCTTCTCTCATTGATGTGAAATAGCTTTACATTTTCTAGTATGTAAAAATATTTCTTTTAAGAGTGGTGGGATAGAGGGCATCATTAGTGTTGTAGTTCTTGTAAATTAAGGTCTTTTTGGCTGTGTCTAAACTATAAAAATAACATCGAAGTTGCTTACTTTGAAGTAAGCAACTTCAAAGTAGAGTCTACTCACACCATACTTGAAAGTTAAACTTCAAAGTAGGGCACTACTCCATTCCCGGGAATGGACTAAGCACTTTGAATTTTGGCTCCCTACTTTGATGTTACTTTCAAAATAAGGGAAAATGTGTGTAGACTCTCTGCTGGCTACTTCAGTCTCGTGCCTAACTTCAGAGTCAACTTTGAAGTTAGTTCCTAGTGTACACACACCCTTTAAAACTTAATAGGCATACATATTTACTTGCCTCTTTTTTCACCTCATATTAGTTGAATATAAGGTGTAAGAAAGGAATTCAACTTTGAATATATTATAAAACAGAATGGATGAAATTCAAACTGTGTCAGAAGTTTATGTAGGGCAAGGGATTCTTTAACATTCAATAGGTAAATGAATTAGAGTTAAATTCAGATTATGGGGAGGCTAGAATTTGATATAGGAGCACAGACTGTTAATCAGGGCTACTGTTTCAAAAACAAAGAAGAGTTACCCTGTGGTGGAGCTGTGCAAAGTAAAGCAGAGATGGGTAGGTAAAAACAAGGAACTGACCAAAAATTAAAGGGTCAAGAGCTGACAAGATTTGCCTTTGATAATTAGAGGAGGTTACCACAATGTCTTCAGTGTATTTTTGGATTTCCTGTGCTTACTATAGGGAAGAGCTTGGATAGTAAGATTAAGTTATTTAGCTACCGAAGGTATTGTTTTTAGGGCAAATTGTTACTGGTCACGCTGTAAATAGATGCTACATTCTAATGGGCGAGAGGGCAGGTTGTAGCAGAAAAACTAAATTATAGGGGGTTGTAACAGTGTGAAGTAAAATAGGCCCCCTGCCTTCTTCCAGCTTCCTTATAGGTTCCTCCCTCCCCATTTCAACCACACCCCTCCACTCCTTGGCACATAAATTACACCCATGTAAATATATATAATTTATACCACCATTAACCACATCTTCAAATTTGGTCCGGAATGTGGCATAAATACCTAGTGCCTTACTCACACCATGGATTACTCTTGGTCTGCTTGTGTAAATGAGATCAGGAATGTTTGTCCTTCACATGTAGGTTTTTTTTTCTATATGTTGGTTTATTTAATCCAGATGTTGTCTTGCAAATAATGTAATGATGTTACATTAATTAGACAAAGAGCCTCTGGGGAGCAATATTGTCAATAGCAAAATCATACCGAATGAGACCTGAGTAAGAAGCATCCAGTATCATTTGTGTCACTTAGTTAGAGGATGGCGTGTACACATTCTAGTGAAAAAATAATGTTCCTTCTGGTGATATTTAAAATGATTGGTCTTATATTTGACTGGACAAACAAAATGTTTTATAAATGTATTTTACAGTGAGTATATTAATGCACAAAAAAGTCTGAGGAAAAATATTTTGCTTTTTTTATAGCTGTAGTGCAAAAAGTGAGCCCTTGGTGTATAAAAAGGCATAGTATGATATTGGAAAGGAACAGGGAGGTAAAAAGGAGTACTTGATAGAGGAGTCCTTTTGGAGGAAGATAAAGGATTTCATTATTTGTTATCCTTTCTGTTAAAACCAAAAATATTTATTCTGATGTCAGTGTAAGAAGTGATGCTTTATGAGTGTATAAAAACAGATCAGCCAAAGGAGGAAAAGATACTCTTGAGAGACACTGACTATTATGTATATGTTAGCAGGCAAGATTGTTTTGTGAAGATGTCTCTGTAAACATGATACATTAATCAAAAAATTCCTGCTGTGAGAAAAGAGGTGAAGACATACATTGTGGTTCTTCGCTTATCTTTGCAACTCAGTCCTGGGCTTTCAAAGAAAAGAGTGTTATGGAGAGAGAGGATTTTCAAACTGGTATAATCTGCCCTTTCAGACCCCAGTGATCCATCAGTGGAAACTAAGCCTGCTATTCCTGTACCTACTCTAAGGATGTGGAGTTAAGCAGTAGTTGGAACTTCGTTGTGCTGTCATTAATTTAGATGAATTGCTGTTTTACTTCACACTTTTGCTGGATGTCGTGGTTGGTGGTTGGAGGTTCTTTGAGACAAACTGAACAATCCTCCATAAAGGACTGTTGCCAAAAGAACCAGAGGCAGCTCTACTTTTTCAACTGTTGCTGGTTTCCACAGTTTGCTTTTGAAGAAAACAGCTCTTGCGTGATCTTCAGAAGTGTTTGTACTTTGTTAAACTCAAACATATGAATTCTCTGGAGTGGGCCATCTTCTGAACTCAACCCAATGTGCAGGTGCCTGTTCCTGGGAGGAATCCTGTATTCTTACACTCTCTCCATTTCTTTTATTTATGAACTTTCAATAGGAAAGCTAATGCCATAAATGCACACCAGCTGAGGAAGTGAAATAACCCTGTGTGAACACACACACACACACACGGGGGGCGGGGGTAGGATTAGTTCCTATCCTTCATTTCCTAGTGTTTCATTCAGTCTAATTTTAAACCTCTACCCGGTGTGCTCCCAGCTTGTCATTTGGGAGATTATTGCACAGCCTCCTTTATCTCAGTGTCAGGAGGTATTTGCTTGTCAGTTTATTTCAGCTTTTTTATTTTTTTCTTTAGGTGTCTTTTTTAAACTTTGTGTGTGTGTGTGTGTGTGTGTGTGTGTGTGTGTGTGTGTGTGTGTGTGTGTGTGTGTGTGTGTGTGTGTGTGGGAGAGAGAGATTATGTAATTCATCTTGTGTTTATACACTTCAAATGTAAGACTATCATCATGTGCTCACTTTCTTCCTACACAGTCAATTATACATATCTAGTTCTTTCTAATCTTCCCTCCTAAATCAATACTGCCAGTCCACGGATCACTTCTGCTGTTTTTTTTCCCCTGAACGCTCTCTTCAGTTGTCAATACCTCTCAAATAAAAGTGTCTGGAAGTTAATGAAGTTATCCTCGTGCATTCCTCTCTCCTTTTTAGAAGGATGGGACTGTACAGAGGAAGTTGAAGATCTTGGTTATATTTTAAAAAGTGCAACAAATATCTGCTACAGAAGCAATGAGTTATTTATTAGTGACTTCAGTGGGACTGCTCCCATGAATAAAGTGAATCACATGTAATAGTTTTCAGGATCAGTTCCTCAGCTGTTTTTAATAAGGTGAAATTGGAAAATTGCAATTATTTATGTGAGACTTTTACATATGATTCAAAAGCAAAATGAATATGGTAAATTAGAAACGTGAAATCAAAAAGACAAAAACTTTGTTTATACTGTGTCAGAAATATAGCAGCTGTTCTTTATTTCTTGAGGAAAAAACTTATGATATTCATATTTTGATACCACAAGAGGTCAGGCTTCCTGATACAGTAGACAGACCTCATCAAGAGTCCTCACTATATAATCTTTGACATCTTAGTGTTGCTGGTTCCAACTTACTTGAATCAGAGCACAACAGGGTAGCACCTAGCACTTCCTTGTTTTCTCAGAAATATTTTAAATTAACATGAATTATGCAATCATTAAAATTTGATTTTTGCTTAGAAAGCATGTCATACCCAATTCAGACTGGTAAAATCAGCTTCAGCATGAGCACTACTCCTGTTTTCCACTTGAAGTTCTTTTTTCATACTATGTCACTTATATCTTCCTATGTACTTATTTCTGTCTGGTTCATTTCAGGACAGGGCGAAGTTGTAGATCAATGAGTTCAGTCCCTTAAACCTTATTTTTGTTTGTTTTTTGTTAAATTTACTCATGGGGGTGGGGAAAAGAGTCCAGTGTGCTGATCATTTCAATTCTAGTCCAGAACTTTACTTAATTTGCATCTATCTGACTCCTGTACCCTTTAGGTAGATACTATGTTGTCTTATTTTTTATAGCGGCTATGTATGTTTGTGGGGGGGGGGATCTCTGATTACCTATTACCTATTGTCCTTTTATCCCAATTATATCACAACAGTTGCACTTTAATGGCAATGGTTTGAAACTGTTGATGCTTGAAAACACAGCTGCGCAAACAAGCTTTAAATAATCATTTTCTGATATTTAAAGATGTGTGTGGTGGACTCTCCATACAGATACCTTCATGGGAACTCCTGTTATTAACAACATAATTTGTAGAGAGCAGTACTTGTTGGATATTGGGAGGGGGGAAATATTATTGCACAATAACTTACTAAGTGGAAAAAAATTGTTTGTCAGATAAATGATTTTTAAGACTTTTTTTGTTAGACCTACTCAAACAATGGACATATGCTTGCTAATAAATGCCACTGGTTTTTCACAAAACTAAAATGTGTATTTTCACATTGGATTGCCTGGTCTTAAAATTCACATGCAAATACTGGACTCTTGTTAATTTAAAATATTTAGTAAAGATATGCTCTGTACGACAGTTGAGTATTTTCATTAGTGGATCTCAATATGCTTTACTAAGGAGTTAAATATCCTTATCCTTCTTTTAAAAATAAGTAAACTGAGGAACAGAATACTGTAATGACCTGTGAAAGGTCATCCAGCAGGTTGGTGACCAAGCCACAAACAGAACCCAGGTCTAGCCCTCCAGCAACGCTGCCATTCTGGATGAAAAAGTCCTCAGCTGGAATAATCAGTAATGTCTTTGATTTCAGTATTCTTGTCACCCTTTCACTTCATAAGAAAAGGGTACTGAGAATTTAGGATTTCTAACTGATTTCAGTTTGAGAGATGGCAGACACTTATTTCTAGACAGCTCATTCTGTTTTAATTGCACCACTCTTCAACATTTCCTATGGTGTGCTATGCGAGCTGCTTCAGGTGGTCTTCATTGAAGTCAGCGGGAACAATATGTACACAGACAAGAAGTGAACTCTATCCATTCTTCTAATGAGAGATTCCAGATTGCGGGTATTTGAGAGACTGTTTTATATTTAATTCACTAAAGAGAATTTCCATACTTTTCTCAGAATCCTCATATGAGTTGTGTACATTACACAGGACCAGAGTGAGAGTTCATGGCAGTCATTGAAAAGATTCCTGTTTTCTTTGGATCAAAACAATAGCAATTCTATAATTCTGTGCTTCCTGGGCAAACAAAACTCCCACTGATAACCAACATACTGTTGTTGGTAGAGTGAGACAGAGAGAGAGAGCAGCACATTGATATTAATAGCCATCATGTGAGAAGAATTTTGCTTTTAGAAACTAGTGGTGTGATCTGCTATGCTCATGGTGCAGAGATTAGAACTTGGTAAATAACTTCATATGCCCTTTCATTTTCTGTTTTTAAAATCAAGGAACTTATATAGATATTCTCAAAGTCTTTGGCGTTATTCATCAATTACATTGTCTACACATTATTTGCTAGAATTAAATATTTGAAATTCACATTGTTTGTTTGGTTTTGACTGAGCCCTTCGGTCTCAGGATGTGCCTCTGTCCTCCAACTGAATAAAAGTTTATGGTGGTGTATGTTTTGTGGTTTCTCATGCAAATATTAGGATTCATTAAGTCAAAATTTATTTGACAGCTATTCCTCAACATTCATTCAAAACTTGCTCTGCAAACTTTCACAGTTGGAAACATCTCCATTTTTGCACAGCTCCTGTTCATATTCTGCACATGTATTCTAACAAAGAATCAATTCTCTTGCCTACTCTGGTGTATTCTTAGTTATCTAGAAATAAAATTTTACTAAATGTAAAACTTCATATTTTACCATCTTGAGTAGCTTTCATGTATCTCACTGGTAGTTATCAAAACACTTCTTTTTTAAATTTTTGTCTTTTTTAAAAAAAATCCACCTCTTGTCTTGCCATTCAAGTTTTTCCCAGCCATTATTTTTGTTTTATATGGGTCACTTTATTATTTAACTCAGCATGCTAAAATGCAGCTCATGATAAACTAAATACCATAAGACTGTTCCCAGAAAGCCTTATGCACCTAAATAACTCTGTGCATGTGAGTCCTTTTGAAGTTCATATGGCAGCTCATGTAAAGTTGCACCTGTCTTAAAGCTTGCAAGAATAGGTCAATCCATATTTTGAGTTCATTTTTCTTTTGAATCACAGCTGGTCTTACAATTTAAATAGAGTTAACTTCTCAGTAGGAAGAGCCGAGAGTAAAAGACTGTGATAGGGAGAGTAAAGCAACTTTATGGGTAAGACATTGGTGTTCATCTTGAGGTTGTGGAGACGTATTTGTCCATTAATGAGAGAACTTGCTTGTCAGCTGAAGAGGGATGGAATTCCCACAGCTAGGTCATGCATATGGCCTATTGTCTGAAGATTTATCATACTAGGGAATTTGCAGAAGGGTTTCAAAATGTAAAGATCTTAAAACATTCAACAAAACCTACCAACCCTTACTGGCATTTCATTAGAAATGTTTAAAGCATCAGAAATTCACTAAGAGGACTAGATGTTGGCAGTGAATAAAAAAAGAAATCTTGAACTCGTTTAAAGTCTGCAATTAGCATGGATCACAGGTGGCAAGTAAAAGTTTTAATGATAGACTGGCCCAGGCCTTGAGGTAAATTATGCATAATTATTCATAACTGCTATTTTTGGCTTGCTTGCATTTGTCCTAGACCTCTGCCTGAGGAAACAATTTGAAATAATTAGTGTGCTAGTGCATTGACAATGATGAATGAATCAAATGCATCTGGTGCCAAGCGTGGGTCTTGACAAGAAGCAGATAACTTTTTGGGAACTGTGGAATTTTTGTTTTTAAATATCTGGGACTGGAAACAGTTTGTTCATTTTATTAGGTTGACATGTTCAACGTAGACTTGTATCAGTTCACTATGATCAAAGTAATGTCAGAAATTCTAGCATTGCAACCACAGAAGTTAAAATATATGGATACTGTGTCTGCAAATATTCAGTGTAAAGGAACTTAAGGTAAGGTTGTTTTTTTTTTTTGTTTTTTTTTAAGGTTGAGAAGTCAAACATACAAAGCAGGAAATGCAAAAGTTTAACTCTACTACAGTGCCTGTCTTGTATGTGAAATAATATGAACTTACATGTGGAACAATAAAGACAGGAACAAACAATACATTCTCATGTGTCTTGTGACCAAGTTAACAGTATTACAGGAACCATTTTTTTTCCCTGGCTTGTGTGCTTAATGTCTCATCCCTTTCCATTGACTTTACGTGTGTTTTTAAAAATGTGAATAAAGTTTGCCTTATCTTAATTGAGAAGTTTTTTTTTTCTTTAAGGCAGGAGTTCATCTTGGTAAATACACCTAATTCTATCTTTCTGACTGAGGCACAGGGAAGAGGTCAGTTCCTGCACATATCCAGAATAAGTTGAATAGCAAACTGGAGAATAGGGAAGAATGCTGCATGTAACTTACTTTGAAACCCACGTGGCTGCATTTTGGTTGAGGTTCTTCTTCCAGAAATAGGAATCACCAGTTTGGAAGCCAAGTCCCCAGTTTAAGGGACCTGCTTTTGCACTTTCAACTTTGGCTATAATAGCCGAGGTTATTTTGTGGCTATTTAATTCTTGTTGCATGTCAACATCTTTTTAAAAACCTCTTTGTGGATCCCAGTTGCCATATGTGTTCTTTCTGTACAATCCAAATACTGTTTAAATTGATATTAAAACAATTAAATCAAACTTACAAGAGGTTAAATCCAGTCAATATGCCAGCTGTCACTTCTATTACTTTCTATTTATAGTTAGAATACTGATGACTCCCACAATTCCTCCCACCATGTGAACATGCTGTCTAGTTCTACTGTATTGCAGGTGGTTCTGCAGTAGGTGATGACCAATCATTTTTAGGCTAGTGGACATAAAAATTTTTGGCCCACAGATATCTGGGGGAAAAAACATATTCCTAAGAAAAGCGCCATTGCTGTGTAGTCTTTAAAGAATTCCCATTGGAATCTGGCCTGTGTGTGTGTTCCATGGATGGTAAATTGTTAAAGAGTATCTCGTAATGAGGGCTAGGTCTGCAGAAGCCCTAGTTTTATCAGCACAGGGGGCATGAAGCCAACTGTTGACTATTGAGGGAAAATATTGAGCAGCTGCCTCATAGATTAAGTGTTGTCCAGCCTGTACAGTGAATGAGGCAGGGATTCTACAGGAAAATGTAATCTTGTTGTTTGACTGAATCACAATGTATAGGCACGAGGGGGCAGAGTTCAGATTACATATGCCCCTACAATCACACAACTGACTGACATCCCAGAAGAACCTGGTAGGTATAAATGGATTAATCTTTCTAGGTTCTTTTCCTTTGAAGATCCCATGGGTAACAGGAGGTGCTGTAGGTGGGAGAAAAGAGTATGTTCAGCATAGAGCTCACAACTGAGATTTATCTCCCCTTTTGGTTCTACATGTATGCATGGATTTTCATCGCATGTACTTGAGGCTTGTCTCTTTCAAGGCTTTTCTTGAGAGGGTGGGTTGAGGTGGGAGGAGGTGAAGAGGTGGTATTTTAGCTTTGGATAAGAAGGAGCTGTGTGCTGGATCCTGGGAAAAAATTTAAAAATATGTCCTTGGAGTGCTGAAGTATATGTAGTCTCAAAATAGACAAAATGAAATAATGTTAAAATACCTCCGAGCTATCGGAGTAACTGGTGCTTATGAGAAAGGGGTAGGGCCTTTTATTTCTCTGTGGCTCTGGCCTTGCACTGCTAAAGGCTTCCGTCCCTTTCTCTTTTCCACTTGAATGTGGTTTCTCACACACAGTAGTCTAAAATGTTATACAATGAAGAATATTCGCGGTGTTTATTAGTTTAGGTTGACTTATACTCAAATGATTGACTAAATTTAAAAAAAAACAAACCTGGCTTTCACAGATGAGAACAATGTCAATGGTTGAGTGCAATCCATTTGTTGGTTTATGATCTGAAAGTCTTCAAGTGAGTATCAAGTTTATGTTTGATGCCCGTGTGCTGGATTTTGCATGGTTAGCTGAAAGATGCCTAAAATCCCTTGTAGGTAGACAGCTCCCTAATGAGTAAGTGCCTAGGGTTCGTGTAGATTTATACCAGGAAGTACTGAAAAAGGAATGTATTGCACTAATGAAATGTCTCTTCTCTCCTAGCTTCAGATAGTATGCGAACAACAACTGGTCTAAAAGTTACACCTTCTTGCTTCTGGCCACATTATATGTCCCCCTTTAGTATCTTCAGTGTGAGTTTCTTCAAATAAGGTCATCTGTCATCATGCACACAAGTCTTCATGTAGAGCAACGAAGGGTCCTGTGGCACCTTATAGACTAACAGAAAAGTTTAGAGCATGAGCTTTCGTGAGTTAACTCACTTCTTCAGATGCTGGTCCTGAGCTTGATGTTGGGGTGGAAGTTGTTGAAGTTCAGCCTGGACCAATCTACACAGGAGATCCACTTCCTTGACACTACCGTGCTTATACACAATGGACACATCAGTACCACCCTGTACCGTAAACCCACTGACCGCTACTCCTACCTCCATGCCTCCAGCTTCCATCACAGACACACCACAAGATCCATCGTTTACAGCCAAGCACTTAGATATAACCGCATTTGTTCCAACCCCTCCAACAGAGACAAACACCTACAGGATCTGCACCAAGCATTCCTGAGACTGCAATACCCACCTGAGGAAGTGAGAAAACAAATCAACAGAGCCAGACGTGTGCCACGAAGCCTCCTACTACAGGACAAGCCCAAGAGAGAAACCAACGGAACACCACTAGCCATCACCTACAGTCCTCAGCTAAAACCTCTACAGCGCATCATCAGGGATCTGCAACCCATCCTGGACAATGATCCCCCACTTTCACAGGCCTTGGGAGGCAGACCTATCATTGCTCACAGACAACCTGCCAACCTAAAACAAATCCTAACAAGCAACTATACACCACACCACAGTCACTCTATCTCAGGGACCCATCCATGCAACAAACCTCGTTGCCAGCTCTGCCCACGTATACACACCAGCAACATAATTACAGGACCTAACCGGATCAGCCACACCATTGCGGGCTCATTCAGCTGCACATCTGCCAATGTAATTTATGCCATCATGTGCCAGCAATGCCCCTCTGCCATATACATCGGACAAACTGGACAGTCCCTACGTAAAAGAATAAATGCACACAAATCAGACATCAGAAATGGCAATATACAAAAACCCATAGGAGAGCACTTCAATCTCCCAGGACACACAGTAGCAGATTTAAAAGTAGCTATCCTGCAGCAAAGAAATTTCAAGAACAGACTCCAAAGAGAAATTGCTGAGCTACAATTCATCTGCAAATTCAATACCCTCAGCTCAGGATTAAACAAAGACTGTGAATGGCTGGCTAAATACAAAAGTAGCTTCCCCTCTCTTGGAGTTCACACCTCCAGATCTACTGATGACAATACAACTCAGCCTGCCTGACTGAGCTAACCTCGTTATCCCCAGCCTTGCTCTGGCCTATTTATACCTGGCCTTGCAGATTTCCAGGACCAGCATCTGAAGAAGTGAGTTAACTCACGAAAGCTCATGCTCTAAACTTTTCTGTTAGTCTATAAGGTGCCACAGGACCCTTCGTTGCTCTACAGATCCAGACTAACACGGCTACCCCTCTGATACTTGACAAGTCTTCATGTATGTTCTGTTCTGCTGTTCAGTAGAATGAATGTAGAGATTGTGCTATAATCTCTTCATCAGGCATGTTTGTATTCCTGATAAACAAAAGCAATTAGGCCTGAAAAATTTAAAGTTTACTCTGTACTTGCTATTTTGGTTGTAACAATTCAGTTCTGCTGTTTATTGTCCCCTTTGGGGATAAGGGTCGTGTAAAAATCTTTACTTCTCACTGGAGCTGGGAAGGCATTTTGTGTATATAGCAGGATCTTTCAGATTATACACAAGCACATATGTTGTACTTTTTGTTGACTATTTATGAAACTACTTCCTGGTGGGTTAAAGCATGCATGCAAGATCAAACGTCTGCTGTCCTGAACAATGTATTTTTGCAGGTAGAAACTTGGCAGACTCAATTTTTATGGTGTCCCAATATAAATGTGGACAGTGTTGCAACAAAACAACTGGTGTAAGTGATCAAATACCACTATCAAGAATTTATGAAGTATGTGAATGTTAGAAAAAATGTATGCTGTCATGCTAAATAGTGGGACAGAAGGGTAGTTTCTGTCTGTCTTTCTTTTTTTTTTTTTTTTTTTTCCCCCTCTCATTTTCTAGTGGTGTTGGATACTAGAAAATTGATATTTGTTTCTGGAGGATTTCACTGAATGAGTGATACCACAAGGGGTGACAGGGCACCTTTTAGCATTTATGTAAATCTACTCTCTATTTTCGAGTACAGGAATGAGTAATAAGGCAATGAAACCAGAAATGGAAATTACTTGAGGTGGACATATACATTTCAAAGAAATATTTGTATCAAAATCTGAATTAAAATACCCATAAAAATTAACATTACATCTAACAAGTAAACAATCTAGTCCTTACAGTCTTCAAAAAACTATTTAATCAAAAGATGATGCTAAAAGTAAGCAGCTTTCCTACAGGTTTGGAAAATACCCTGGCTCCTTTCTTAGGGCCATTGCAATGTACAGCATTGTATATGCACTGTCCTTAGAAATGATTTAGACAGCACTTTCTTTCAGATAATTTTGCAATATGTATTTCCTCTTGTCCCACACTGAAGCAAAATTGGAGACAGGTAGTTTATCTCCATCAGCAGGATGGGACATGTCACTTCTTCCCAGATGGAAGCTTAATGTAAATAGGAGACCATCACTGGGAAGGAGGCTCCAAACTACTTTTCTTCTTTGTAGTGAGTAAGACCTACTTTATTGTCAGTGCCTCAAACCATCTATCTGCTAGATGTATAGTGACAGCTAGCCTGAAGGTTATTAGCATCTCGTTATAAATGCTAACGGCTACATAGACACAAGGGACAGGGTTTTGTTGTTGTTAACGTTATGAAACTAAATGGGAAAATCTCCCCATTCATATTGTATCCATGTCCTGCATTCAAATGTCAGGAGCCCATTGTGTGACAAAGTTGTCAGATGTTAACTGATGCTTAATAGTAGCTGCTTGCCATTCCAGGCGAGAAGTGAGAGATGGGGGTGGGGGGAGAGGATGGCGGCATAAGTGGATGGGTGGTGGCCAACTGGCCAGTAAAGAACATGCAATTTAACGTTAACTCAGCTGCACAGTCAGGCCTGGTTTACAAAAGGTACACATGTGTGCTTAGTAAGCTTCATTAACTCTTTTGAAAGATGGAGTCCTTCCCTGACATATTAATTAGTTGCTATGATTTCCTTTACTCCAAGTTAACCTTTGCAATGGTCACTCGATTCAAATTGCTCATAATTGCAGGGCTGTTAGAGTACTGTTTATGCCAAGCCTACTTAAAGGCTTCCCCGTCTGAATGAGGTAGATGACTGTTTCATATCATTGTAGAGCTGCTAGATTGTGCTATTTTTATTTCACTCTGTGTGTGTTTGTTAAAGAACAAACAAGGATGAAACAAACCAAAGAGATGCCAGAAAAACTGTTTACGGTTTAGAAAGCCAGACCTTCTCTGGAAAAGTACAATTATAATAAAGGCAGGGTAGTGCGATTTTTGAAGATTTCTTTAAAAGAAAATGACTCTGAGGAAATACAGTACAGTAGATTTCATTTGTATACAAGTTCATTATATATTATTATCCATAACATGCTTTAACACGAGCAGAAAAAGAGTGTAAATTCAAACTGTAAGCTTAGATAAGTTATACTTTTGCAGGTAGAATGAGGCCAAAAATGTATGCAAACTCCTTTAAAATTTGTATAATGTAAATCAGTATTTCTTAAACTAAGCTCCTCAGAACACTGGTGTTCTCTGGAAAAACTTGAAGGTGTGCCATGAGTGTCTGACACTTTTTTGATATCATACATTGATGGTATATATCTTCTGTTATTAAAACCAGACACAATATTACTGCTTCACTGCTATGATACCTGATTGACTTACTTCATTTTATTTTTGCTATATATGGGGTTTTTTTGTTTTCTTTTTTGTTTGGTCTGACAATTTTTTCATAGGTGTTTGACAAAAAATATTATTGTTCTGTGGTCTTGAAGCTTAAACACTGCTATAACTTGCTTTGCTGGGGCTTATCAAAAGTTTACTGAGTATTTTGTTTGCACTACATAGACCATCAGCTAAGTTTATATTAGTTGATGAACACTATAAGGCTATCGACGTCAGTCTTGATTCATCGCTTTGGGTGAGTCTTACCTTGTCCCACTATCAGTCACATGCTTTGTGAGCCAAACTTTCAATGAGTTTGCACAAAGCATGAGTAGAGGTTTTGTGGGTATCTATTGCATAATCGAGTATTTTCATGTGCACCTAGCAGAAGTGCACACCCTAGCTTCCTAGTGTGTACTTGCAGTCATCCACTTCAAAGGCCTTCGATCTATTAAATTCTGTTAACTCCTGCAGCAAAATCTATTCTCTTCATGCTGTGATAATCCTGCAATAATGGCAGGGGCAGGATGGGGTGATGTGGGGCAGACCACATGGAAGCCTCCTTCTCATGTCTCTACTTGAAAATGATGCTAAGTGTTCTGTGCTATTTACACAGTAAGCTTTACAGGGCAGGGGCCCACTCTGTTGTGTTTGTACAGTGTTTATTTCAATAGGTCCTGTCCTGTATTACCACAGTGTTGGTAATAGCAATAACCGTAACAAAAATGATTGGTTTAAAATATGGTCTAAAGATGTGGTTTTGTGTGTGGCTTTTTAAGTCATGTCATAGCAGTAGCCCTGCCAAATTTAGCTGATGACTTTCATCAGGCTGGTCTAGGGCCTTCTACCTGATAGTGTAAAGTCCCCTCCATGGGGAACATGGCCCCCCAGGGGGATTCTGTGGAAGGAAAGCAGGCCTCCAGAAGGAGTGAAAGCATCAGATAAGTCCCTAATTAGTATCGCCTCGCTACATGTGGGGAAGGGGTTTGTGTCTGGCAGGGAAGAGTTATAAAGAAGGAAGCCCCAGGGTAGTGGGGAGTGGGAGTAGAAAGTGGGGTGAAAGTCTCCAGGGATGGAAGCTAGGGTGAAAGACAGCTGGTAGCACAATGAACCTTAGCAGTAAACCTTTCAGGAAGAAGAACCTTGGAAGGAGGCCTGGGAGGCTGAGGCTGTTAAGGAGGACCTGCAGGCACCAGGAAAACCCTGTGATTGTACAAGTGTGTACTGGAGCTGCCTGCCAGTCAGGATCAGACTCTATCTCCCAGAAGCTCTTGAAGCCAAATTGGGATATTTTAGGCCATTAAAAGTCCAATAGATTTAAGGCAGGTTCCCTGCTTGCCTGACGCTGTATGGCTCCCAGAGGCAGCTGGTATGTACCTGTTTCCGCCAGAAGGGGAGGTGCCAGGTGGCTCTGTCCTGCCCCATTCCCAGTGGCGCTCCACAGCTCCCATTGGCTGTGAACTGTGACCAGTGGGAGCTGTGGGGGTGGTGCCTGCAGACAAGGGCACCCCCAGCACAAAAGGGATGCATTGGCTGCTTCTGGGAGCTTCATGGAGCCAGGGTAGACAGGAAATACGCCTTGGCCCTGTTGTTCCATCAGCTGGGAATCCTCCTGAGATAAATGCTGCTCAGCTGGAGCCCAGATCCCTCACCTTCTCCTGCATCACAACCCCTTGCCTCAACCCAGGGCCCCATCTTGCACCCAAACTCCCTCCCAGGGCCTGCATCCCTTCTTTCAATCCCCTTCCCTACCTCTGAGCCTTAGCAGGGAGTGGGGGTTGTCCTACTATTATGGAGAGCAAGCAGGGAGGTATTCATGCAGTGGGGAGTGGCTGCAGCGGTACCCCATTTTGAGCAGCCATCTGCTTCCCCATGCTGCCAAGGAGAACAGGACAGGATGCGCATGAGGGAGGTCTTTGCCCAGGGGCCCCTGACCCTCCACCCCACCCCCTCCCACACCCACTCTCTGCACTGGCACCTGCTCCCGCATACCTCTACCGCACCACTCCCCCCACCATTATCAGGGACCCTGGGGTGATGAAAAATAAAACATTTTACTGAAATCTCAAACAAACCAACATTATTCTTCCAAGGTATGTAGCTAGACTGGGGGCAGGGGATGATGTTTGACCTGTATACAATGGGGAGCAGGGATGGGGTGGGGGGCCCTGGGCCGTGGCAGTCCTGGTTCCTTTGCAGGGCTGGGATGGGGATGGGACCATGGGGAGGTAGTGGCATGGCAGTGGTGCAGCGACCTCAGCCTCAGTGGGGAAGGGGCTGTCTCAGCAGTGGCCACACTGGCCATCAGCCACTGCCCGTGTTCCAGCTGGGTGGCTGGGGAGA